>NC_041731.1:120919791-130919791 GCF_004115215.2 Ornithorhynchus anatinus
ATAACTTGGAGAAAATACAAAAAAACATTTTATTTTAACATGAAAATATCACAAAAATTAGTAAGCCTGAGATGTAGGGTTTTGGTGAAAAACAAGAGGCTTGTAGTGTTTTGGCTGCTGATAAAGATGCATGTATTGATAGCTGGGGTGAAAAGCAGAAGAATGCACTTATTTCTTCTGCACGTCAGTATCTTCAAACACAGTAAGCCACATGCACCCTTCTTTCCTTAAACTGTTGCTGGTTCACTCGGCTTAGTTCCAGCGGAAGTGGATCTGACGCGGGCGGTCAGCCCCTTCTTTGACCAATGGCTTATGGAATTCACGTCCTGCACGGGAGTGGATGTTCGCCCAACAAAACTCACAGTAATACTGCAGGCAAGTGACATTGGCACAAAAAAAAGGGGCAAACTTCCCACCGCAACGTGCGCCCTGGCACTCGTCACACATCTGGTCATCCAACACATATGGCTTTACCTCCACCTGGAGAAGACAACAAGAGAGAACAGAAAAAACAAACAAAAAAAATACCTCCGTCAGCATAGTCCTCCGTTTCCCGAACAACGCTCTCAACTAATCCCAGCCTTCTTCTCCTTCGTCCTATTCCGTCGTATTTACTGAGCGCTTACTGGGTGCAGAGCACTGTACTAAGAGCTTGGGAGAGTACGATACGACAACGGACTCATTCCCTGCCCACAACATGTTCATGGTCTAGAGGGGGAGAAAGACATTAATATACATTGTACTTAATAAATTACAGATATATACATGTGCTGTGCAGATGGGAGGAAGGAAGAAAGAAGGGAGCAAGTCAGGGTGACGCAGAAGGGAGAGGGAGAAGGGGCGAGGAGGATCTTAGGGAAGGCTTCTTGGAGGAGATGTGCCTTCAATAAGGTTTTGAAGAGGGGGAGAGCAATTATCTGTCTGATATGAGGAGGGAGGGCATTCCAGGCCAGAGGTAAGATGTGGACGAGAGGTCGGCGGCGAGATAGACGAGATCAAGGTACAGTGAGAAGGTTAGCTTTAGGGGAACAAAGTGTATGGGTTGGGCTGTACTAGGAGAGTACCAAGGTGAAGTAGGAGGGGGCAGGGTGAATAAGTGATTTAAAGCCAACGGTGTTTGGGGGAAGGTGGTAGGTTCTGGAAAACAAGAAAATCAGGACACATTCTTCCAGGAAAAATTTCAGTTGAAAAAAATCACTAAAAATGGGAAGTACAGTTCTCTAACAGATTAATCTTCGGCGAATAAATCCCACTCTCACCACTATCAGCCTGTGTCTGGACTACAATTACTATAAAAAGCAGTACTTTCAAAGGGTCTTTGTCTAAAATTACCATTAAGATTAAGTTTTTGTCTAAAATTACCATTAAGATTAACACCTAAGAACAATTACAATTTAAATGTAATGTGTGCACACTCCATTATATTCTATATTCTAGGCTATTAATAACCTGAGACATGAATGGGGCAAAGCTGGTATTCAAAAACCTTTTTAAAGAGGGCAGGGGGAAGAAAGGAAAAGGGAATGACTTTAAAAAATTACCCAGATGCAGTAACTAAAGCAGATCAAATTCTAGGTCTATATGGTTTTGTCAGGCACCCTACAAGTTTCTCCAAGTATAAACACAAAATTATTGTTTTAGAAATATTTCTTCTCTTGCCCTGAATCTTTCAGCCAGTCTTGCTATTATCTGGTTATTTTAGACTCTGGTTCTACAAAGTGTATAGCCTATATGCTCTGGTACAATTTACAGCAAAAAATAAGGAAGCTTGGAAGTTCATTTGTATCATATTCATTTCAAACCATGGGATGAAATATTTAAATAAAAAACACCTTTATTTTCTTCAAATGTGGATGACCACAAACGATCCTCCTGCTTTCCTAACGAAAGCCGATCATTCCTCAGATACTTTTTTGAAGACCATCCAAAGCCTATCCTCCCTGTGAAAAAAACCCAAACCGCCAGCCTCATTCATTAGCGGGGGCTTCCTCTCTTCCACACCTCCCTTCCATCATGGCATTCCTCCCTCCCAGTGACAGGTTCTCTGATGAGGACCTCCTTTCAAGGAGCTTCAAGAGCTGAATTGGATATCTAATGGGACAGTTTGGCACAATGCACCTTGCCAATGCATGTATTAGGACTTGAACAGAACCAAACTGAACAGAAGTCTGGGTCAACTCAGGCCAACTATAGTGCAAAAGATTCAACACACCAGTATTCCCCAGGTCGGTTTTACCAGAAGTGTTACTTACTAAGAGGGATGGATCAGAGAGATTTACAACCTATACAGGACACCACAGAGATGAAACCAAATAAACTCCCAAAAGCACAATTAATCTTCTCACTAATTTGAATCCCATGAATCTCCAGTAGCATCAGTGCTACATATATTTTATATAATTTCATTTCCTAAATAATAATGTGGTATATAAGAGCTTACTATATGCCAAGCACTGTACTAAGCACTCATTCATTCATTCAATCGTATTTATTGAGCACTGTGTGCAGAGCACTGTACTAAGTGCTTGGAAGGATAATTTGGTAATCAGGTCTTATACAACGCCTGTCCCACATGAGGCTTGCAGTCTTAGGTCGAGGGAGGACAAGTCTTTAACCTCCATTTTACAAATGAGAAAACTGAGGAACAGAAAGGTTAAGAGACTTGCCTAGGGTCACACAGCCAGCAAGTGCCAGAGTCGGGATTTAAATGCAGATCCTCTGACTTCCAGGCCTGTGCTCTTTCCACTAGGTCACGCTGTTTCCTATAAACTAAATAATCAGTTCAGTAGTTTCATTTCAAGAATCTGCTCACTATTCCATTACAGAAAACATCATGATGTGCATTGTCTATTATTTCTCGGGATCCTAATCTGGGTTTCTTTTCAAGACATAACTACCTCAGTGCAGGACTACATTCGAAATGTATTTTTAACTTTGTTCCATGTCCTCTTTCCACTTTCACCCATGCCAACTGTAACTGTCATTTTTGACTTCCATTTGCCTTCCCCGTTAGAAGTGTGAGAGCCCTGTGGGCAGGGAATGTCTCACAAAATCGGGGTTTGGAGATCTGATTCTTGATGCCTGTTCACTTGTTTTGATGTCTGTCTCCCCCCCTAGACTGTGACCCCTTTGTGGGCAGGGATTGTCTCTATTTGTTGATGAATTGTACTTCCCAAGTGCTTAGTACAGTGCTCTGCGTACAAGAAGCACTCAATCAATTCGATTGAATTGAATGAATGAATGATTTTGGCAATAAATGGGCAAGACCATCAAGATCTTTGGTCCCCAGATGAGAACGACAGTATTGTCTCCTCCTTCCATCCAGGGATGATGTTGAGACAAAAGTGTCTGTTTATTGTTGCAATGCACTCTCAGAAGTGCTTAGTACAGTACTCTGAGTAAATATGACTGAATGAAAAGTGAAATGATGCACATGAAAACACTATTTTTGAATTATTCACTTATTTCTCAAGCAATCCCAGTATGCTAGCCCTTACCTACAACAGATAAGGGTCCCATTTCCATTTACTAAGGAGACAGGGCAGACAGAATGATTACATGCTGATCTCGATTCTCCCCTCCATCTCCCTCTCCTTAGATATGAGTTCCCAGGTTTAGAAGACAGAAGCATCTCCTCTTCTTCCCCCTTGCACTTTCCCACGCTAGTCTAAAAACAACCCAGGAAGCTGTTGAATCAGGGCACAGCAGCTGCCGCTACACAACAGAGAATACTCCATTACGTGCAGTGCCAGCCCCAAATATGCCTCGAGGGGGGTGGAGCTGTTGGACCTCTGCCAACTTTCAGCAGCTGGGTGACCTTTGGGCTTCTGGCCAGGCGGCATCAACTGCGGCTCTTGGTTACACTAATCCAGTCTAAATTTTCACCGGCTCTGAAACTCCTAGATTGACCAGATCCAATTTCCTTACACAATGCATCTCCCTCCTTGACTTTATACCCCCTTCAAACATCAGTAAAGAACTCAACCGATCGACTTAGTGTGAAAATCCCACTTTGGGGCATTGAATTGTCCAATCCTAACCTTGGGGCGTGCACTCCATACTCTTACCAATGACGATGATACATTAATTGACTCTGTGAGCCACTCATTCAGGGAAATTCAATCACATGCAGATGAGCTTTATTGCCCAGGGCACAGAACAGCGCTCAGTACGTAGTAAGTGCTCAACAAATACCATCATTATCATTATTACTATTGATGCACTGTCTCACCTGTGACCCACCTGACCCTCTCAGTGGCCCACAGTCTCCGTGCCCCGTATTGGGTTCTACCAACCCACTGCGCCCTCATTTGGTTTCCAGGAGCCCCACCTGAAGATGTTAAAAGTAGTGCCAGGAGCAGGCTTGCACAGGAAGTAGTGCCATTTTTTGAGATCTGTGGAAAAAACCCCAGGACGTTGGGTAAGGGGCTGCATGGGGGAGGTCAAGGCTGTGATATTCTGAGGAGCCTGACTTTGGGAACTGAGCTGCTGCATTAACAGGCTGGGAGGTGCCCATTCAGACCAGAAATGCTTTAGGAGGAACTCTCCCCTCTCCCCAACCCTACAGGAGGAGTCTAGAGCTCTGGCACCTGTCTCCTTTTTCAGATTAGCAAGTGAGCCCCCGCATAATAATTACAGTATTTGTTAAGCGCTTACTGTGTGTCAAGCACTGTTCTAAGTACTGGAAGAGAAATAGCACAGTAACACTTAAGGGTGCATTTGAGGAGATTATTTTCCATCTAAGACTTCATGAAAACTAACAGTTTTCTATTTTGATTTTTTTGGTGGAAGGGAGAGAGTTGGGGACTGAAGACCTGTAAAACATTAGGGCATCTTTGGGGAGGCATGTGAGACGGGGATGGTGTCCAACCGGATTAGTCTGTATCTACCGCAGTGTTTAGTAGAGTGCCTGGCACATAGTATAGCGCTTAATTAATACCAAAAGGCAGGCTGTTTCTCTTGATATGCTTTTTTTGGGGCACATTCTGACTAGGGATATGCCTGACTGACAGTTGTTGGCTGAAGGGGCTGGCAACTAGATGCCCTGTCCCTGCCCCAGTCTGGATTCTGAGAATCATCCTGAGGGCTCCTTAGTTGGCAACAGAGAAAGAGCAGATGGCCTGAGAGTCATGAGGATGGAGCTGAAAGTTCAAGTAGAACTTTATTTTCTAGCAGGATTATTGCTATGTGCCTCCCTTAATGTTGGCTTCATCTAGAACTGTAATTACATCCGTTTTAAAAAATTATGCTCACCCCATGTGCAAACAGCTTTAATAGCTTCATATAAAATTGCTCTCTCCAAAACACATTTGCGCTGTGCATCTGTATGACCTATACCCACCTCTGAAGCCTACCAACTACACTGGTACATTCTCTCACCCCTTTAATCAATTCTAAATTGTGCTGGCAGAAATCCTCCTGTCACTTTAGAAAACATCCCTCCTCTTTCAAACCTTTAACAGGTTTCTTATCACTCCACGTAATAAATAATGATGGTATTTGTAAGTTATGTGGCAAGCACTGTTTTAAGTGCTGGGGGAGATACAAGGTTATGAGGTTGTCCTGCATGGGGCTCACAGTCTTAAGCCCCATTTTACAGAAGAGGTAACTGAGGCACAGAGAAGCTAAGTGACCTGCTCAATGTCACACAACTGACATTTGGCGGAGATGGGATTAGAACCTACGACCTCTGACTCCTAAGCCTGTGCTCTTTCTGCTAAGCCTCGGTGCTTCTAATTTACCACTCTCTTTCCTTAGCTCAAGTTAAACTAGCCTCCTTTCAGTACTCTTGGTTCTAGTCTTTAAGGGGCTGCATGTTTGGAGTCAGGAGTAAAGTGCAGGACATGTATCTTCCCACATTGGCCAAGTTATCCCCAACTCCTTTCAGAAGCAGCATGGCACATTGGAAGAGCTCGGGCCTGGGAGTCAAAAGATCATGGGTTCTAATCCTTGCTCTGCCACTTGTCTGTTGTGGAACTTGGACAAGTCACTTCACTTCTCTGTGACTCAGTTCCCTCATCTGTAAAATGGGGATTGAGACCGTGAGCCCCACGAGGGACAGGGACTGTGTCCAATCTGATCTGTTTGAATCCACTCCAGCGCTTAGTACAATGCTTGGCACATAGTAAGCACTTACCGAATACCACAATTATTATTATTCAGGCATGATCTCAACACTGTTTCCTACACTTGATGATACAGAATGTGGGCAAAAGTGTCTCCGCCTATCCACTTGACCATCCATCTCCTCTTCCTACTAATAAATTGTCCTTTCAGTTGTACTTCAGGGAATGCACCAAGGAAAAAGAGAGTGCAATTGTACACCTTTGGAAATAATGGTTTTAATGTACGTGGATTCTAAGTACTGACTCTAATGTATTCCCTGAAGCACTTAATACAGTACTCGGCACACAGTAAGCGTCCAATAAATATAATTGACTGAGTAATTACATTTAAGGAACTGTTTTCGCTGCAATTATATAGGCCTCCCTAGTAAGTAAGCTCCTCAACAGCAGAGACCACATCTTTTTAATTAGTGGAAATTGCCTAGTAAAGCACTAAGCATGAAGGGAAACTCAATGCCAGTCTAAGTCCAAGTAATTTCAAGCAGAGGCTTCCGACAATGTCACTGCTAAAGCTGCCAGTCAAGAGAAAATATCAAATAGATAAAAGTCCAAAAGATATTTTAACTCTTAATATGCTGATGGTGTTTTCAACTTAAATGAATACCAGATGTAGATGATCCTCCTTTGCCATCACGATAGTTTATTTTGGGACTGGAAATCATCAACTAGACATTCAGAAACTGGTGAATTTCAAATCAATCATATTTATGGAGCACTTACTGTGTGCACAGCACTGTATAAAAAGCTTGTTGAGAGTCCAATATAACAGAGTTAGTAGACATGTTCTCCGCCTGCAATGAGCTTACAGTCAGCAGGAAAGCCATGGTCTAACATGGTTTCAGGGAAGCAACATGGCCTTGGAAACAGAGGACCGGGGTGTTAATTCCAGCTCTGCCACTTACCTGCTGTGTGATTTTGGGCAAGCCAATTAATTTCTCTGTGCCTCAGTTTCTTCAACTGCAACATGGTGATTCAATTCAACTACTTAGACTTTGAGCTCCATGTGGGACAGAGGTTGTAACCACCCTAATTAATTTGAATCTACCCCAATGCTTGGAACAGTACTTGACACAAAGTAAATGCTTTACAAATATCATAAAAACAAACAAAAAATATTGAGTATTCCTGCATTTCCTTAGCTATTATCAACTCATTCCTTACATAAATATACACCATAAGCAAATTGCTGAATAGTTCAAATGAGGCTATTAAGAAAATAAGTGACAACCTGATTGGTAAATCGAAATATTTTCATTTGTATTTATGCTTAAACCATGTCAGATGACTTATGATTTTGACAAATTTATTTTAGTCATTTCAATACAAAGTCTGGATCATGCTCCCACTTTCTCTCACCAACTGCCCCACCAGTCATCATAAATGAACGAAATGGACATTTTCAAAAAATAACCATTATCCTGCCTCAGGAAAATATCTCTTTATCATTGCTCTCGACTCATGAATTCTCATCTTCTGACCTGACCATCTTTCCCCTTTGTTTTCATCTTGAGCTTCCCTCTTCTCCTTACTTCTTCTCCAGAGAACCAGGAGGAAGATACCTATTGGCTCTGAGGCTGAAGCATGGAAAAACATAAAACCCCAAAGGCCCCCAGGGCATGTTTCAGCTCCTGCAAATCTCAACTGAGCTCCTGAGGAGCAGATGCAGACTGTTATTCTCCATTTAGGGTACCTGATTCCCACAGCTGGGTTAGGGTGAAAGGCAGCTGGGATTTTTACAACCCAAGTAAGAAATAGCATCCTCACCCTTTACTGCCTTTTAAGATCCATAATGGCTGTGGAGTTAAAGTATAGCCATGGGATGTTATTTCCATCCTCTACCCAGTTTGTTCCTCTCTTGCTATAGTGCCATTTCTCTCTCCATATAGAGAGGGGACAAAAAAAGGAACCACATTAAACAGGAAGCTTGTGTCTTCTATTCACAATTCTCTATACAGTAGTTAATTTTCACTCATAACAATGCATGCTTTATGATGGCTACATAATCTAAGCCAAGACACTTTTTCTCCTCCATTCCTGATTTCCATTTTTCCTCTCAAATCTCATCTGAGAATATTTTTCTTCCTTTTAATATGATAATGGTACTTGTTAAGCACTCACTATGTGCTAAGCTCTGGGGTAGATACAAATTAATCAGATTGGACACAGTTCCTATCCCACATAGGGCTCAGAGTCAATCTCTATTTTACAGATGAAGCAACTGAGGCCCAGAGAAGTAAAGTGATTTGCCCAAGGGCATACAGCAGACAAGTGGCAGAGCCGGGATTAGCACTCAGGTCCATCTGACTCCCAGACCTGTGCTCTACAGGAATAATAATAAATAATTATTCTTGTGGCATTTGTTAAGCCCTTGCTATGAGCCAGGTATTGTACTAAGCCCTGGGGTAGATATAAGCAAATCAGGATGGACACAGTCCCTGTCCCGTGTGGTGCTCACAGTCTCAATCCCCATTTTACATGAGGGAACTGAGGGTCAGAGAAATAAAGTGACTTGCCCAAGGTCTCACAGCAGATAAGTGGCGGATCCGGGATTAGAACCCATAACCTTCTGACTCCCAGGTCCATGCTCTATCCACTTTGCCATGCTCTATCGGCTAGGCCTTGCTGCTTCTCACTCTATCTTCATTATTAAAAGTACCAGGGGTTGTATTTTGAATGAAGACCTGTCATTAATAATCCTTTACTCAGATGTGCAATTATAAAAACGAGGAAACATATTTATGCAAAGGAAGGCGTTCAATCAGCTCGTTCCCATCTGTCTCCCCACTCTCCGAGACTATATGCTCGTTTTGGGCAGGGAATGTGTCTACTTACTGTTATACTGCACTCTCTCAAGCCCTTAAGTACGGTGTGCTCTGCACACAGTGACTGCTTAATGAATATGAATAACTGACTACTCACCTTCCCTCCTCTCCCCTCCCACTGCAACCCACGAAACAGACACTGCTCCTCTACGCCACACTAACTGTACCTGCGTCTTGTTCTCAATTCTCTAGCCGGAAACTTCCTGCTCACACCCTCCTTACTGTTTGGAACTGTGCCCAGTACATGGTAAGCCCTTAACAAATACCATAATTACTATTATTACACATCAATCAACAGAATTTATTGAGAATTTACTCTGTGCAGAGCACTGTTAGAAGTGCTTGAGAGAGTACAATCCCATAGACTTGGTAGGCACACAATGACCTTACTGTCTAGAGGGACACATCTGACAGACCAACATTCTCCACAGTGTTAAAGCCCTCCTGAAATCGCAACTCCTCTATGTGGCATACAATTCACCTCCCGTCTTTCCACCCTATTTTCCCCCCATTATTGCCCCTTTGGCACTTTTACATCACTGAAGTATCCTGAAGTCCTTTGACACTCACCCATCTCCCTCTTGGTAGTACTTATGTACACACATCACATCTTTAAACTCTGTTGCTTCTTCTACTTTTAATGACTTAAGTGCTCAACTCCCTTGCTAGATTATAAAGTTTCTAGAGGGCAAGGGTCATGTCCGCTAACTATATTGTACTCTCCCACGTAGTATTTTGAAGAGTACTATCAATCGATGACAAGATGGCATTTCCATTTCATAGGGACATAGAAAAAAAACTAACAACGATGATAAGACTGCAAACACAAAGAATGAAATGTGGATTGTTTCAGGTTTTTTTTTAAAAAAAAACCAAAAGATTTTACAAGGGACTCTAATTTTATTCTTCTGCAAAACTGCGTTTTACAAATTCAAATCCATTTTTATTTTCCATATTTAATGCAAATCTAATCAAAACCATTCAATCCATAATGAATCTCTTAAACCCTCCAGTGATGAATAATGATGCAGCGGGGTCTTAAATTCAGGGAAAAAAAGAATCTGCTCATCATTCATGCTTACGTTCAAGGGATTAAAATAGATTTTAAGTAGTTAAAGAGTTTCTGCAATGCACAGATTTTGTTTATGGTATTTGTTAAACATTTTACTAAGTTCCAGGAACTATACTAAGCACTGGAGTAGATACAAGATCATCAGGTTGGACAAAGTCCATGTCCCACATGGGGGTTCGGTCTTAAACCCATTATACAGATGAAGTAACTGAGGGCCAGAGAAGTGAAGGGCAACCAGCACACAAGTGGCAGAGCTGGGATTAGAACCCAGGTCCTTCTGACTCCCAGGCCCATGCTCAATCCACTAGACCATGCTGCAGTCCTCAAATAGAAGAAATCTAGATATAGTTGGACAACCTCTGACTCTACTGTTGGTCTTTTTTTCATCAAAAATGTAACAGGAAAAATTAATCTTAAATTTGAGAATTTAATTCACGTGACTAAGGCAAGTCTCTCAAATCCCTTCCACCTGCTGACTAGCAAAAGTGGCTTTACCACTCCCCTCGTTCCTCCATGGGGTACAAGTGGACTCCATTGTCCTTTCTCCAGCTGCCCCAAAAATCCCTGACGTTCTACTGCACAGAGGAGATAGTTCTTGCACAGGACTGTCTGGGGTCTCCTCTGCCTCAAATGGGTCCCTGTAGGACACACAGCTCAAGACGGGCCCTGCTGTTGATTAACTCAGTTTTATGAGACTAATTTTTAAATGGCAAATTTGATCAAATTGGACCATGAGGGAGGAGAGGAACTAGAGAAAAAATGCCTTTCTATTTACCACCACTTTATACTTTGGGCCATAGAGAGCCCAGAGAAGCAGCATGGCCTACTGGATAGAGCACGGGCCTGGGAGTCAGAAGGATCTGGGCTCTCACTCTTTGCAAGCAGGGAATGTGTTTGTTATATTGTACTCTCCCAAGTGCTTAGTACAGTACTCTGCACACAGTAAGCGCTCAATAAATATGATTGAATTGAATGAATAAATACAATTGATTGACTAATTCTGGCACTGCCACTTTGCTGTACGACCTTGGACAAGTCACTGCACTATGTCTTACTTACCTCATCTGTAAAATGGGGATTAAGACTCTGAGCTCCACATGGGACGGGGACTGTGACCAATCTGATTAGCCTGTATGTACCCCAGGGCTTAGCACAGTGCCTGGCACATTGTAAGCACTTAACAAATGCCACTTAAAAAAATTAGACCTATAAAAATTGACTATTCAAGTCAGTAATGATAACAAAGTAGCTACGAATGACGTTAACTCAGAAAGAAAATCTTGAGTTCTATTTTCAAGTCTTCAAATCTAAAATCAGAATCTGAAAATAAGGGAAGGCATTCTCAGGTACAGAACACCTTTCAAGAATATGCTTTGTTAAATGAACATATCTCTTGGTGTTTGAATAAAATGCTTGGTTCTCAGGTTAAAGGAGAACTGCAGTCTGTTCAATTCTAAAATATCCATAATACAGCAGCAAATCTCTAGGAACTTTTGAGGAAAGTTTATTTTACTATATATGCAAAAAGAGTTAACCGGTAACTGATCAATATATAACTTACTCGTTTATCAATATCGCCATGCTGAAGTTGAACAAACCGAGCACTGATGGCAGCGATATAACTCTGCTGATTGGAAAAAGCTACACGCCCAGCACCTTTTGGATATTTCAGTTCAGGATCGGTATCAATTCCTGCGTAACAAACTCCACCATAAAGACGGTCCATTATCATCGCTAATTCCACTGTAAGAAACCAAATATTCTCCATTTAAAACACTAACAGATAGTCTTATGAAGTTAAAGTTCAAAACCACTTTCAAAAAATATGGTTCTATAGAAACAATAAGTATTCTGAAGACATTTTCTAAAAAATGGCAAATATTTTCTTCAAGTGAATAATCATGACATTAAAAACCCCCAAAAACAATGCATATGCTTTTCCCAAAACATAAAATATTTTTTTTTACAAATGTTAAATTGTCTATGAACTACATACAAAGGGATCAGTACCCTGCCACTGACTCTCAGCTGCCTTTGGAGTAAATTTTAGCCACCATATTCAACAGGGCAAAAGATACTGAAGGTCAGTATTTTTAAGTCTTGGTGTCCATGCCTTGGTCTAAATTTTGTTTCAAAAAGGACTTCAAATTGAAGGTTAAATCACGGCATGCTAAGGCACTGAAAATTATTCTTCAGCCAGGTTCCGTTTATCCCTCCCACAAAACAGAGGGAGGAATGGACTTATTTGAATTTTGGATGTGGGGAGAATGGAGCCAAGTAGTTAAATGGCATCTGAGAGCACCATTTTAAGGGGAAGCCACAGGGGCATGCTCCTGACATTTCTATTCAGTTTTGACACTTCTTCCACTCACTAAAGCTTAACTGACTTTCAGACTGTAATGTCAGACGATCCTCTTTGGCTTATGTTAACTAAACATAAAAGACTAATAATATGAGTTCTAAAACTATGTTCTCGTCTATATGTCATTTTAAAATAAACTCCTCTTTCTCATCTAATTTGAAAGGTATGAGGACTGTTAAGTATCGTTAAAGCATTTCCTGAAGACATTCCATTTATATATCAAAATAGATTTTAAAAAACCCTCTTACTTCTTTAAATATCTACCAAGTAGGTTGGTGAAAAACACTGGGAATTCAAATTTCAATATACTTATTTTATTAAAAAAAATTTGGTTGTTTACTTGAAAATCATAAAACCATCAGATGAAAATCCTGAATTCCACCCTTTTCATTGTGTTGAAGCAATTAATTCCTTTAGTAGTAATAGTACTTATTAAGCACTTACTGTGTACAGAGCAATCTATTAGCTCTGTACATTCAATATAAATGCTGAATATAACTTGATGGCTAATGGCTGCCTAGAAAAATAACAAAAGACAGGTGCCCACTGAATTCCAGTCACATATTTCAGGTTGTCCTAACAAAAATCCACAGCAACAATATTTACAAGGTTTTAGAAACAAATCAGACTTCATCCACAATTCCTTACTTACCAGCTCTTAATGGCCTAGGAACCCCTCCAACAAAAATTGTTTTTCGAGGATCAAGAGGCTGTGAACCATCCATCACAAAATCACTATCGCTTAGATTCCAGGGACGGATCTGTACCTATGGAGTTAAGGAAGAGCGTACTGAGCTTTAACCTCATTACTCATTTGACACCAGTCGATAGATCAATGGTACCTACTGAGCACTGTATAAAGTGCAAAGATATAACTTTTTTCAGTTGTCTTGTGACAGCTAATGTTAGAGACAATTAACTGCTGGGTTTACAACATGCTGATTCAAAGTCCGGGTTTTGAAAAAATCACCCAACTTTTCTTTATACTCAATACTAAGAATGATACCCTGCTTCTGAATATTTCTATCATCAGTTCAGAAACATATTTAAATATATGACAGCTAAAGCCAATAGGCCACTCAAGGCCTTACTTACTGGTTTATCCTTGATGGTAGGGCTGGAAACACACAGATAGAGTTTTCCATCTTCCTCGATGCAAGCATCAATTAGTGCCTGAACAGAGGTCTCCTCTTGAAAAAGAAGGAATGCGTAACCTGAAACAGTAAATAGAGATATGGATTAAAAAATAAAAATAAAAAGAAGAAGGGAGGGGGTTGTGAGATGATAGATCCCAAATATAAAATCACTATTTCTCATAAGCTGGGGATAAAAGTTGTTAAAAGCAGAAAAGATAATATTACAGATGAGCCCTCGTTAAGGCCAAAAATCATAGTTGCAACAAGATTTTGTAATTGGATGGATATTTCCAATGGCTGATTCCTCAGAATAACATTCAAAAACCCTTTCACAATGAAAAATGCGTTACTCTGTTATTTTCTACCAACTTTGCAAAAACCATTATGCGAAACCATGAACAGAGAGTCCTTTATACAATGTGCCATATATGATAATGTTTTACTTACAATGCAAAAAAATTTTACAGCCAACAATGAGCATTGTGGCCCACGTCTGATTCAGCAAAAATGAAGCACACGTTTTTAAAGAGTAAAGCAAAGTACTTTGATGTGCATGAGATATAATAACTCAATCTCTACTTCAAATACTTGAAATTACAGGGGTCACAGAAATAACGTTAACCCTGTATTGGCTAGATGATTTACTAACTCAACCCTGGTTCGGATCTGATGGAAGAGAGTCATTTCCACATAAATTCAATTTGAGTGATTTCCTGAATAGATCTTTGACTTAAGTGATGTGGTCATTAGGAGAAAAACCTCTAATTTAAGTGGAGTTTACAGAAGGCATCTGTGTTGTCCCTTTAGACGTTGATCTTCCTCAATGATGTGAGGTTCTTTATTGAATATATAGCTTTCTAAAGAAAAAATTAGTTATTGAGATGGCTGTGTGTGTATGAATGCTTGTTCATTCATTCAATCGAGTCCAATCAATGTGACAAACTATCCTTATACAACAGTGTCAAAATCTAAATAAAGTTCTTCGTAAAAACAGACTTTTAGATTCAGACTGTCCTTAACTTATAATGTTTACAGTTATGATGACCAGACCTTTAGACATTTCTACATTTCCTACCACACAACATGTCAGAATATGGCTTTTTACATAAGAATTTGTGTCTCGGACTTGTGGTGATTCCATCTGGTGATCAGCTAACACCCTCTTCTTCCCCTCCCGGCCACATCTCCCACTTCACCTCCCTATCCCTTCTCAAAACACTGACCCACTTCCCCCGGCATTTACCCATGGCCCCTGGCTGTTCTCCTTCACCCCATAATCCCTTATGCCCTTCCTTCTTCTCCTCCTCCCAAGCCTGGTATCACTTTCTAATTTTAAAAAAAAGAACAACAACAACAAAAAAACAAACAGCAACAAAAGACCCAGCACATAGCTGTACTTGGTCACTGACTGGAGTGGCCCCATCCTTGGCTGCAGCCACGGAACCGATTCAGCCGCAGGGGGGAAAGTGACCATGGTTCTCCCTCTAGCCTTCCCCGACCCGCAATCCACAGCCCAGCCCCTGCAGCTGTAGAGGTTCTGTGAGGTGGGATAAGGGAAGATGAGGAGCAGGGAAAAACTTTGGCTGTGAAGGAATTAAGTTCCTTGTGGGGAGGGAACATGTCTACCAATTCTGCTCTATTTTCTCCCAAGCACTTCGTACAGTGTTCAATAAACACGACTGATTGACTAGCCCGGCCAACCCACAAGTTTTTAAAAAACAAAAACAAAAAACTGGAATCAGTGGTACCAACTGGGGAGCTGAGAAGGGACTGCAGGGTGACTGCTCACAGGAATGACAGAGAAAGACAGGAGCCATTTAAAAAACAAAACTGCCTCGGTGGGAGGGGAAAAGTTCAAAAAGGGTGGGGAAGGTGGAGGGCAGAATCACCATACAAGTCTATGTGCCCATGACACTTCAGATGAAACCAAACTCAGCTATCCTACTGTGGAAGCTGTCTGACTCAATATAAATACATTATTCAATAGTATTTATTGAGCGCTTACTATGTGAAGAGCACTGTACTAAGCGCTTGGAATGTACAAATCAGTAACAGAGATAGTCCCTGCCCTTTGACAGGCTTACTCAGCTGTAATTGTGTGAGGATACAATTCAGGGGAAGTTGGACAAAAACACTTTAGTTCAGGAACCAATTTCCCAGATTTAACGTTGTTTCTATGAGAAAATTGTTTCTAATATGTTTTCAACTTTAAGATGCAGCTTTCAGGAATCAGCTGTGTTCTAAGTCCAAAGGACGGCCTGTACTAGTAAAAAATTAATTTGCTGATGACACTTAAGAGTTTCTGTTTTCCTAGAGTTCCAAGAATCACAATGAACTTTCAAAAGAGGGGGAGTTCCTAGAAATGGAGTTTACTAAACAATCAAATCTTTAACTTAAATTCCTAAATGTGGGGAACTTTATGAGAATTTGAGGCTGAAACAGTAACTTCAGAATGATGGCCAACTAAGCAGAGAGGCAGGGCACCTGAAAGTAGGGGACGACTACAATTCGAGTTTGCCACAAGATAGTAGGTAATTCTTCCCATAGTAATTTCCCCTTCTGACCTCAGAACCATTTCGGGAAAACTCTCTTCACAATAGCTGTGAGTAACTCTCAAAACAGTTAAAGAGTCTTTCAAGATGTCTATCTTAAGTCCCAGGAAGAACTGGCACTTGGAGTATTCATTCAATAGTATTTCAATAGTATTTATTGAGCGCTTACTATGTGCAGAGCACTGTACTAAGCGCTTGGAATGAACGAGTAGGCAACAGATAGAGACAGTCCCTGCCGTTTGATGGGCTTACAGTCTAAATGTATCAATAGACGGTAAACCAGGTTTAATCAAACCTCAGAGACTGGGGGCTCTTTCTCCATGCAAAAGGGGAGGCAGAATTCACCTCTGAGAACTGGGGATGGGGGGAAGGAGAGGGGAAAAATGGTCCTCCTTGTCCCCAGCAGACACACCAGATTTTAGAATAATTACGTTCTTTTATGTTCTTGGAATCAAGTATATTCTAGGCTTTATACTACGATCTTAACTCCTATAAAATTATGATTAGAGCTCTTGGGGTTAGTCTTTTAAATAAAAGATTAATCCACAACATTTTTCAGTTGAGAAATACCTCCCCCACCAGGTGATTACTGATGACAAAACTGTTTCAATACAAACATATACACTCACACTTTCATTCATTCATTCATTAGTATTTATTGAGCGCTTACTATGTGCAGAGCACTGTACTAAGCGCTTGGGATGAACAGGTCGGCAACAGATAGAGACAGTCCCTGCCGTTTGATGGGCTTACGGTCTAATCGGGGGAGACAGACAGACAAGAACAATGGCACTAAACAGCGTCAAGGGGAAGAACATCTCGTAAAAACAATGGCAACTAAATAGAATCAAGGCGATGTACAATTCATTAACAAAATAAATAGGGTAATGAAAATATATACAGTTGAGCGGACGAGTACAGTGCTGTGGAGATGGGAAGGGAGAGGTGGAGGAGCAGAGGGAAAAGGGGAAAATGAGGCTTTAGCTGCGGAGAGGTAAAGGGGGGATGGCAGAGGGAGTAGAGGGGGAAGAGGAGCTCAGTTTGGGAAGGCCTCTTGGAGGAGGTGATTTTTAAGTAAGGTTTTGAAGAGGGAAAGAGAATCAGTTTGGCGGAGGTGAGGAGGGAGGGCGTTCCAGGACCGCGGGAGGACGTGACCCAGGGGTCGACGGCGGGATAGGCGAGACCGAGGGACGGTGAGGAGGTGGGCGGCAGAGGAGCGGAGCGTGCGGGGTGGGCGGTAGAAAGAGAGAAGGGAGGAGAAGGGTGGCTCACACCACCTCCAAGCACTTGAGTGGGGAATCTGTTGGAGTGTATTCTTTACTTGTTGGGGAAATAAAGCCAAAATGAGATTTTTTTTTTACCTTTAGGTGGAAAGTAGGACTTGCTTTCTGCTTTGTGAGGCCAGTCCACCACCAAAGGACCAAATCGTCTGAAGCTAGCAGTAATTTCATCTAATAAAACAGTAAAAAAAAAAGATATTAAAAGCAATTACAATGCATTATGCATAGAGGTACCATAATGAACTATTTAAAAGGTCACGAGATGCTCACTCCACTCCCATAGCACTTATGTCCATATCCTTATGCTCTGATGCTTCACCCACCTGTAATTTATTTTAATGTCTGTCTTCCCAATAGACTGTATGATCCTTTAGGGAAAGGACTGCACTGTACTCTCCCAAGGGCTTATTTCAGTGGTCGGCACACAAGAAGTACTCAATAGATATCACTGATTGACTGACTGATTATCCAAGTGCTTTGCAGAATTTTTGGTATAGTAAACACTAAATATCATTATAATTAGTAGTAATAATAATAACATCCATCATCCAAATGACCAGTTATCTGCATCAAGATTAGCTCAGATCCTTAAAAATAAGAAACCTAGCTTCAGAACTATCAAATTAAAGTGGGCAAGTAGCGATCAAATAATTGAGGTTATCAACTAGTTTTAATCTAAATAATTATGGTAGGAATCTCTCCTCTTTTTGAAGGAAAAGCTTACAAAACTTCTCTAATATAGATGACTTAAATTGAAAAAAATAGCCCTACAAAAATGGACTGAACTAGTACACAGTACTTCATTTAATATCAAAAAACAAATACTCTAAAAACAGGTGGAGAAAAGGGTTGTTAGAAGAGAGAAAGACTTGGGGGGCAACTGCTATTGCTTAAAAAAACAAACAAAAAAAAAGCAAGAGTTGTAAAAAATCTTCCCACCAGAGTGACCTGGTGAGACCTTTACTAGAGAGAGCTAGAACCAGATTCGGTCATCCCACTTTAAACAGGATGTGGAGACCCTGGGAAGGAAGGAGATATGGGGAAGGGAATGCCATCTCCATAGAGGTAATAATATTTATGATATTTGTCAAGAGCGTAGTATGTGCCATGCAATGCACTAAACGCTGAGGTGGATACATCCAAATCAGGTTGGACACAGTCTCTGTTCATTCATTCATTCATTCATTCATTCATTCATTCAATAGAATTTATTGAGCGCTTACTATGTGCAGAGCACTGTACTAAGCGCTTGGAATGAACAAGTCGGCAACAGATAGAGGCAGTCTCTGCCATTTGACGGGCTTACAGTCTAATCGGGGGAGATGGGCAGACAAGAACAATGGCAATAAATAGAGTCAAGGGGAAGAACATCTCATCAAAACAATGGCAACTAAATAGAATCAAGGCGATGTACATTTCATTAACAAAACAAATAGGGTAATGAAAATATATACAGTTGAGCAGACAAGTACAGTGCTGAGGGGATGGGAAGGGAGAGGGGGAGGAGCAGAGGGAAATGGGGGGGAAAGAGGGTTTAGCTGCGGAGAGGTGAAGGGGGGGTAGTAGAGGGAGTAGAGGGAGAAGAGGAGCTCAGTCTGGGAAGGCCTCTTGGAGGAGGTGAGTTTTAAGTAGGGTTTTGAAGAGGGGAAGAGACAGAGTGCCCACAGAGTGCCCACAGAAGTGCTAGTGTCACTCTGTCCCATGTGGGGCTCACATTCTCGATCCCCATTTTACAGATCAGGTAACAAGCACAGAAGTTAAGTGACTGCCCAAGGTCATACAGCAGACAAGTGGGAGAGCCGGGATTAGAAACCACTACCTTCTGACTCTCAGGCCCATGTTCTATCCACTATGCCATGCTGCTTCTAATTAGGCCATGCTGGTTCTCAGGTGGAGGAGACTGACACGAGAGGGACAGAGCTAATGGCTTTTAGGGCAAGGAAAGCAGTCACAGGTAGCCCAAAATGGAGGCATGATATGAGAAGAAGCATGGCTCAGTGGAAAGAGCCCAGGCTGAGGAATCAGAAGTCACGGTTCTAATCCCGACTCCGCCACTTGTCAGCTATGCGACTGTAGGCAAATCACTTCACTTCTCGGTGCCTCAGTTCCCTCATCTGTCAAATGGGGATGACTGTGAGCCTCATGTGGGACAACCTAATTACCTTGTATCCTCCCCCCACTGCTTAGAATAGTACTTGGCACATACTAAGCGCTTAACAAATACCATTATTATTATTATACTGCTAGAGTTTTGGATATTGCTCCTGCCAGCAGACCACCAATCTGCATTTCTCACCTTCAGCAGCCTCAGGTCTAGGCTAGGGAGTCCTCTAGGACTCAGGCAGACTCCTAGGGAGGTTGAGCCATATTATGGCTACCTTGCTCCTCCAAGAACAAGACAGGTGACCAGGCTCTACAGCTGTTGAGGTGACCATGTAACTCCCAAGTAGCCATCCTGACACTTGCTGGCCTGGTTCTGCTGCTACCTGAGCAATGGTGGCTCTGATTCTACTGGCCCGCTCAGCGCTGGGGCTGCTGTTCCTGTCACTTCTCAAAGAGGCCTTCCCTGGCTAAGCCCTCCTCTCCTCCCCGTCCCTTCCCTGTCACCCTGACTTGCTCCCTTTACTTATTCCCCCCAGCAGCCTTACGATACCTATGGACATATCTGTAATTTATTTATTTATATTAATGACTGTCTCCCCCTCTGGACTGTAATCTTACTGTGACAAGGAACGTGTCTGTTGTACTGTTATATTGTAATCTCCCAAGTGCTTAGTACAGTGCTCTGCAAAGAATAATCACTCAATAAATAACCTTGACTGATGGTTAATAACAGCAGCTGCAGGGGAGCAGTTTGGGGTAAAGGTCATGGGTTCTAATCCCGGGCTGAGCCACTTGTCTGCTGTGTCACCTGGGCAAGGCCCTTCACTTCTCTAGACCTCAGTTATTTCATCATGGTGTAGTGGCTAGAACACGGGCCTGGAAGTCAGAAGGTCAGGGGTTCTAATCCAGGCTCTGCCACTTTTTGCTGTGGGACTTGGGCAAGGCCCTTCACTTCTCTGGGCCTCAGTTACCTCATCTGTAAAATGGGGATTGAGACTGTTAGCCCCACGAGGAACCGGGACTGTGTCCAATCCAATTTGCTTATATCCACCCCAGAGCTTGGTACAGTGCCTGGCACAAAGTAAGTGTTTAAAAAATACCATTTTTTTCCTCTGTGCCTCAGTTACCTCACCTGTAAAAAATGGGGATTAAGAGTGTGAGCCCTTGTGAGACAGAGACTGTGTCCAACCTGGTTAACTTGTACCTAACCCAGACCTTAGAACAGTGCTTGACACATAACAAGTACCATGATTATTACTATTATTAGTTCAATAAAGTGCCCTTTTTGCCTGGATGAAAATCCCACACAATGATATTAAATATATTGACAACTGTGTACAAGTTTACTAAAGAGAAAGACATTTTAGGGTAGCAATGAAATCTGTTTGTAAAGCTGCTAAAAATCCAAAATGCTTATTTTTAAAGGTGTAAGTTTTATATTCGAAGTATCCCAAAATTATTCTACGGAATTATTTTTAAACTGAAAGAACAACTGAAAGCATGACCAGATGTCCCACATTCAGTAAAAATGCATTACAAATTAGTTGTTGGGTTAATTTATTCACTGGAAGAATAAATTATCTATTAAAAATCATCCCTTGCTTGCAGGCAAATAAACCCAAAGATCTTGACAATTTTTAATAAATCCCTTATTTTTGAGACTTGCCTAAAATAGTGACAATAATCATCTTTTCATTTTCATTAATCTTCAGTGAGCTCCAAATTAGTACAGTTTAAACAACTTTATGTCCAGATTTAGCTTAAATTCAAAAACTCCAACACTAGGATAGCCCCTTAGAATCGAAGAAATGGAACAGACCTCAAAAGGTCCAGTTATCCGTTTCCAGGAATGTGACTGTCTAAACCAAAGGCAGACCATCTGATTTTTGACGTTTTCCAAGAATGGCGGGTTCCAAGGTAACTTGCTCCAGTGTCTGTTTATTTTTCGTTAAAATAACCTCACCTTCATCAATGTCTGGAGGAAGTCCACCAACAAAAACTTTTCTAGAGAAACGTTCTATCCGCTCTCCATTCTGATGAGCCGAGTAGCATGTGGGTGAATTCAAGACACCAACTTGATCGGTGTGGCCATCATCCAGCAAGCCATCATCTATTGGAAAGAGTGACGAACGACCTAGAAAATAAGAACAAATGTTGAAGTGTAATTCTGCATGTTAGGAAAAGCAGGATGAAATAACATCTACCTAACAAACAACAACAAAAAAACCCCAAACAAAACTGGGAAACATTAACTTGCTTGGTAGAAATCTTCACTTAACAATAAAAAAATAGCAAGTCCGATTCTCTTTCAGGTGACTGAGGGTAACAACTGATAAATTACTGGTTCATTATTGTAAAAATTGGTTCATTGCCCTAAACAGTTCTATTGGCTGAATAGAAATCCATGGAGCTTCTTTGGAGAACTTCAGTACCTGGGAGTATTGGGCACATTTATCTCAAGAGTATATTTAGAAATGCAGCTAAACATCTTGACATTTTGCCTTTTTTAAAAAATTATTTTCCTCATGATTTTCTTATTTCCAAGCAGTTTATGCAAAAGTTTTATTTTCATTTTTACTATTCACCACTGAATCTCCAACTTGCTTCCTTTGTTCCTCATAAACCAACCTTCTGTCCTTCACTTTTGACTTTCATCCATCCATCTCCTCATTCTCCCTCTCTACGGGCCTGCATAAATTCAAAGTTCTCCTAAAATGCCACCATTCCTGCGAGACTTTCCAGATTTATTCCCAGAGCTCTAAATCATATCAACCCTTTAGCTCTCTCTAGCACCTAAGAATTCATTAGTATTCAGCCTTAGCACTTTATTTTGACTACAGTTTTAAATATTTCAAGTATAAGCTCCTTGTACGTGGGAAGGGTGCTGCTTCTTTATTTTTTATTTCATGCACCAAATAAGAGTTCAATAAATGCTAATATTAGTATGGGTGGATTTAAACTTACCAAATTCTATAAAAACAATTTGGGTTTGAACAATTGGTCCAACTTTGTTTTCAATTTAAATTTAAAATTGATACTATGTTTTACAGTGAGGAGGGCGGCAAGGAAAGGGCACAGTAAGCCCTCTGAAAGAACAGGTTTTTTTAAAAAATACCGAAAACTTTGGTAGAATGATGTAAACATATTTTTCCAACATGGGCTTTAAGAGCATACTTTACACATGTTGAAAAGACCACAGCAGAATCATAATTCTCGTAAGCTAAAAAGAGGAATTTTAAATTTGCTTTCAATAAGTTTTGAACACATTTGATCACTGTGTAAATTTCATAAACAAAAATGTGTCAGACAAGTTACGATTTCTAACACACAGATATGAAATGGAAATACAGCACAATCAGATGGCAGAGATATTCCTGTCCTAAAGAAATACTGAAACGTGTTGCTCAAGGAGGAGTGAACTTACACATTTGCCAAAAACACCACTAAGAACTAACCTAGAGTTCAGGTGAAAAGAAGGACAAAATATGTTGACAAAATATGCAATGTCCATTAAATGACTACTAAGCTCATTTTTCACAGCTCAAAAATAGTTGGCCAACTTATTTTGAAGAAAGAAATATGAAGAGTACATTTAATGGGTTCATTACTTCTCTCCTCACAAATTAAACAAGATATCAGACAGACGGACAATAATTGAATGTGTCTTCTATGCCTTAATGTTATGCATTACCAAATATTTTAATGGAATAAATGTTAACATATTGGCAAGACTACAGATTAAATGCATGGCTGCACACATGAATTAAACCTAGGATAGGTCTACAAATTGGGATATCTGAATCCAACTTTGGCCCAGCTGGTATTCAAAAATCAGTCAGCCTTTCATCTGTAACCAATACGAGAATAAACATCAAGCTGTGCTTCCTTTCAAAAATGAAAATGTGCAACTACAACACCTGCTTCTGTTACTTTTTCAGGATTCTGAGCACTACAGTCCAAGGATGAAATGTACAGACAATACTAACTAACAAAGACCTACTTCTTACAATTCCTAGATGAAACGAGATAAACATACAATTCCTAGAAGAAAGAAGATCGGAGAGAAAAAAATAAGTTACAGATAGCCGGAAAGAGGGTTGTCCATAGCCTCAGTTAACTCTTGTTTCAAGCAAACTTTAGGAGACCCTATACTTTAGTCGAAAATATTTTACTCTGAAAATATTTTACTAAATCAGGCCCTGTTTGGCAACACTTTCAAAAGAGACTTTTAAAAATGTTATTGTGGTGTTCATTAAAATGAGAGTTAACAATTACCAGTTGGAAGGAAACTCATGTTTCATAAAAGCCTGAAGATACACCAAAGGGCTACAGGATTTCCCTGAGGGCCATACTGAAGTGTATAGAATAATATGGAGCTCAGTGGCAAATACTCTGAGTTTGATTTGCATATATCTGCATAGTAGCAGGAACAGCACTAATTGAGCATCCATTTAGTGCCATGCACTGTACTAAGCATTTGAGAAATGCAAAACATAGTAAGTGGCATATTCCCTGGTCACAAAGAGCCTGCTCTCTGCCTATTCTTAGGATATTTTTCAAAATTGACAGTTTGTTTTTGGTACTTCCAACATACAGAGCAGAGGGCCTAGGAACACTACCGTTCTCACCTGCCCCGCCTTCAACCCCTGGCCCACACCCTACCTCTGGCTTAGAACATCCTCCCTCCTCAAATAATAATAATGATATTTGTTAAGCACTTACCATGTGCTAAGCACTGTTCTAAGCGCCGGGATAGGTACAAGGTTAGCAGGTTGTCTCACACAGGGCTCACAGTTTTAATCCCCATAGTAAAATGAGGTTACTGAGGCACAGAGAATTTAAGTGACTTGCCCTCAGTCACACAGCTGACAGTGGCAGAGTCGGGATTAGAACCTACGACCTCTGACTCCCAAGCCTGTGCTCTTTCCACAAAGCCATTATCAAATCTGCCAAACAATCACACTTCTCCCCTTCAAAGCTCTATTGAAAGCTCACCTCCTCCAGGACACCTTCCCAGACTAAGCCCCCTTTTTCCTCAGCTTCCCCTCCCCATCGCCCCAACTTGCTCCCTTTGCTCTAACACTCCCCCCGCCCCACAGGACTTGCATATATATATAATGGCTCAGTGGAAAGAGCATGGGCCCTGGAGTCAGGGCTCATGAGTTCAAATCCCAGCTCTGCCACTTGTCGGCTGTGTGACTGTGGGCAAGTCACTTAACTTCTCTGTGCCTCAGTTCCCTCATCTGTAAAATGGGGATTAAGACTGTGAGCCCCATGAGGGACAACCTGATTCCCCTATGTCTACCCCAGCGCTTAGAACAGTGCTCGGCACATAGTAAGCGCTTAACAAATACCAACATTATTATTATTATTATTATTATAATTCTATTATTTATATTAATGCCTGTCTATGTGTTTTGATGTGCATATATATCTATAATTCTATTTAATTATATTGATGCTATTGATGCCTGTTTACTTGTTTTGATGTCTGTCTCCCCTCTTCTAGACTGTGAGCTCTTTGTGGGCAGGGACTGTCTTTCTCTGTTGCTGAACTGTACTTTCCAAGTGCTTAGTATAGTGCTTTGCATACAGTAAGCACTCAATAAACATGACTGAATGAATGAATGACCACTGCACTGTACACAATGGGAGTTCAAATTGTATTAACTGCAATTATTATCTGAAAGTTACATTGTTTTGGCTTTTCATCATCCTTGACCCAGATTATCTCTTATTAATAATAACAGTAATAATAACATTTGTTAAGCATTTACTATATGGCAAGTACTGAATTACCACAGGGGTACAAATATGAGCCCGTTGTTGGATAGGGATTGTCTCTTTTGTTGCCGAATTGTACTTTCCAAGTGCTTAGTACAGTGCTCTGCACACAGTAAGCACTCAATAAATACAAGTGAATGAATGAATGAAAGATAATCAGGTCAGACAATTCCTATCCCACATGGGGCTCACAGTCTAAACTGGAGGGCGAACAAGCTTCAGGCCTTATTTTATAGACGAGAAAAGTGAGGTCCAGAAGTTAAGTAACTTGTCCTTATTCTCTATTCATCTCTCATTCAACACGCACATTCAGTAAGCCATCAAATCCTGTTTGTTCTACTTCTACTTTCACATCGATATGGTTCATTCCTTCCTCGCCATCCAAACTGCCACCACACTGGTAACAATAATAATAATAATAATTTTGGTATTTGTTAAGCTCTTACTATGTGCTAGGCACCGTACTAAGGGCTGGGGTGGATACAAGCAAATCGGGTTGAACATAGCCCCTGTCTCACGTGGGGCTCACAGTGTTCATCCCCATTGTACAGATGAAGGAACTGAGGCCCAGAAGTGAAATGACTTGCCCAATGTCACCCAGCAGAATTAGAACCCATGACTTTCTGCCTCCCAGGCCAGTGCTCTAACCACTATACCATGCTGCTTCTCCCAAGCACTTACCACATCCCGCCTCAATTACTGCATCAGCCTCCCTGGCTCCAGCCCAAACTTCATTGTGCTGACTGGATTAATTTTCTAAAAGCAAAATGTTCGGTCCACGTCTCCCCACCCTTCAGTGGTTGTCTAACCACTTCCACATTACAGACACACCTTACCATTGGCTTTTAGGCACTCAATCAGTTCTCCCTCTCCTCTTTTATCTTGCTGATTTCCTACTACAACCCAGCCCACACACATCACTCCTGGAATGTCTAACTGCTCCCTGTACTTCAATCCCATCTATCCCGCCACCCACCCCTGGTCCATGGCCTCCCTCTGGCCTGGAACCCCGCCCTCTTCGGATAGACTACCAACCACTCTGCTCATCTTCAAAGGCCTACTAAAATCATATCTTCTCTAGGTTGATTTTCCTGATTAACCCCTCAGTCCCTCCCACCCTATTCACCCTCCCTCTTGCATCACCTGCATACTTGGATCTGAATGCCTGAGGCACTTTGATACCTCACCCCCCCACCCTACAACACATATACACACTTCCTGATGCTCTACCAATGCTTGGCACTGTACTGAGCACGGGCTTGGGAGTCAGAGGAAGTGGGAGCTAATCCTGGCTCTGCCACATCTGCTGTGTGACCTTGGGCAAGCCACTTAACATCTCTGTGCCTCAATAACCTCGTCTATAAAATGGGGATTAAAACTGAGAGCTCCACATGGGACAACCTGATTATCTTTTATCTATTCCCATACTTGGCACATAGTAAGCACTTAACAAATACCATGATTATTATTGTTATTACTCTCCCAGAGTTTATTTCAGTGCTGTACACCCAGTAGGTGCTCAATAAATACCATTTATCATTTGATTAATTATCCAAAGTCCCACAGCATGGAAGAAAAAAGACAGAAAGGGAGAAAGGGAAAAGGGGAGGAATGGAGGGAGGGAGGGAGGAAGGGAGAAAGGGAGGGAGGGAAGGAGGGAGAACTAGTAGGCTAAACAATTTCAAACTTGAGGTACAAAAGCCTAAACCAACTTCTATGATCAAAAAACTAACCATTCTAGCAATATCTTCATTGGCTTTTAAGGAGAAAGAAAATAGACATATATACCTAAAAACTAAATGACTAAAACACTCATTATTTAAATAAATGTTAGAATAAGGCATTGATTACTTTATACTGTCAGACGTGTGCCAGCCAGTCACTGAATTCAATAGAAAAAGATTTAGCTATTTCATCAGAGTAAAGCAACAGTGAACTGAAGAACTAGCCTCAAAATTTAAAAGAATAGAAACTGGGAAGAGAAGTTCTAGAAAAATAAGTACTTCTCTGTTCATATTGTTTTTGACCTTAGATTCATATAAACTATTCAAGTGTTTGAAAGAGAACCCAGCTCCTGACTTTCAATCCCACTATTTTTAATTTTGTTTCAAGTCACTAAAAAAACTATAAACAAACTTGAAACCACAGAAAGCGCCTTTGCTTAACTTGGCTTCAGTGCCTACCCAGCTGCTGTGGCTTGGCCCTTCTACATCACCCAAAACAAGATTTTTCCACACCTCCTCTGTTCTAACCATGTTTTCATATATACACACACTACTCATATATATTCTACTCAGTTTTCATATATATCAAAGCAGGGGTAAAAAAATCTATTATATTAATTTGCCCTCCACATTTCTTCCAAAGGGTTCAATATTTTTCAATATTTTTTTTCCAGAACCTCAGAAACTGGACTTTGTAAATAAAACAATGAAGGGGGCTTTGTTTTTTGGGATTATTTTGAGGACTGAGGGTGGAGGAGGAAGGAAGGATTAATTAAAAAAAAGTCAATACATAGGGTTGTTGTGATTTTTTTTCCAAGGGTTTGGTACAGTGCTCTGCACACAGTAAGCACTCAATAAATATACCATTGATTGATATCAATCAGCTCCCTACTACCAGGTTAAAACTGTGTTTCTTTTCTTCAATTTTAAAGTCAATGTAATTCTGAAGTGAAAATAATGACAAAACAATATTGCTACAAAGGAGATGATTATAATAGTTCTTTATCGTTCTTTTAAAGATAGCAGCAGCTGGTCAGATTTTTGTTACCACCACTCAGTCGGTGACATTTACTGACTACAGAACACTTTGCTAAGCGTTTGGGAGAGTTCAACAAAAGCAAAATACACCTTCCCTGTCATCCAGATGCTTAGAATTATCTCCTGAACCCACAATAAGCATCAAATATTAAATCACCCAGCCTGTTTTTAAACTCTCACAAAGCAGCCTTGGCTCCTGTTAAAGAGTTTTTTGCGGGGGTCTGAGCAGGGTATTACTCTGGTTTGAGTAGATTTTGACTTTTCAAGTACTGGTTTTTGGCAGGGTGTCCAGAGAGTTATTTTAAGATCATCTTACTGTTCACAAAATGATTTCAGATTTATGTTCTCTGTAGAGAACGAAGTTCAATCGCAAATGTCAGTAATGAATTTAACTCAATGTCCAAAAAGCTGTATCGTTGGCACCAGTGGACACTACAGTGATCAGGCTTACTGTTGGTAGAGTGGAACCAGCCCTGCCGTAGGAATTCAAAACCTTATCAATGGTATTTATTGTGCGATACTATGTGCAAAGCCTGTACTAAGTGCTTAGGTGAGTACAATAGAGTTGGCAGACACATTCCCTGCCCACAGTGAGCTTCGTATTTATTAAGTGCTTGGGAGAGTATGATATAACAATATAACAGATGCATTCCTTGCCCACAATGAGCTTACGGTCTACTCTGCACTACGCTGTGTAGCCCTTTAGCATTCTGAAACCCACTACACAACCCACAATACTTCTATCAGTGTGATTACACTCTACTAATTCCCCATCTCTAATCTATTTTAATATTTCTCTCCATGTCAACTGAAAGCTCCCTGTAGGCAGGGATTGTCTACCAATGCTGTTTCATTGTAATAATAATTCTGGTATTTAATAAGTGCTTACTGTACTAATAGCTGACTTTCCTAAACTATTAGTTCAGTGCCCTGCACCTATTAAGTGCTCAAAAAATATCATTGATTGACACCAACCATCGCCATCCTTTCCCCTCACAACATGCATTTCACAAGTGAGGCAGACCTACCTATTTGCTCATTGCACTTCGTGACTCAAAGGAACATGGTTATACTCAATTCCTCTGTATAGGTTCTGAAGGCTCAGGACTTAGGCTCAGAGAACCCCTATACATTTCACACTTGGCTTCTGAGCAGTTGTATCAAAAACCATTATTTAAAACTAAACACTGTGACAAATTCCTAAAATGATGTCCTGAAACAGAACCCAGCTGAGTACTGAAGTGATGCTTGCTGCTTTATAACTTTTCCGCCCTGGACATACTGAATGAAGCCTAGGGTGCCCAAGAAATTTCTGGATGGCCAGCTGAACTGAGATAACCGCAAACAGGCTAAACAAAAACTCTTTCAGTACCCATGAAACAATTCAATACCACCTGGCATAATCGGTCTGCTAAAAATTAAAGCGACAGGAAGATCGACGAGGCATCTTAAACAAAATTCAGATTCCAGGAAAAAAATAATTTAAGAGGCAGAATTGGAAACAGAGCCAAGGTCTGCAAACAGTGGCCACTGTTTTCCAAAAGATCTGGTAACATGGTAGAGAACTGCCCTCCTGACTTTCTGTTTGCAGCGAGGGAAATCCTCAACAGTAGTTGAGGATTTTCAGTTTTTTCACCCACCCTATTGGTTAGCAATCATGTTCACATGCCTATAAATAACTTAATACTAAGGAAAATATTTTTTCTTCTCTTCTGGACAAAGAAAGAGACAGCTTTCTTTCCAGTAGGAAGACATAATTTTTTTCTAATCAATTCTTCAGTCATATATTGAAAGATAAAAATATGTTCTCCACGGAATTTGCATGGAAAACAGATAGACTTTTGTTTGTACTGAATAAAGCTTGTCAGCTCACAATGTCATAAATTCTTAATCCAATTTCAGAACTTTGCATTTTTGAATGCCCCCCAGTGAATCAACTTTCTCTTTTCAACCTTTCAACCTTCACTTAAATCAGCTTGCTTTAAATTGTCTGTGACCAGGATTATAGTGTTTTAGTGGAAAGGGCATGGGCTTGGGAGTCAGAGGTCGTGGGTTCTAATCCCACGAGAAGCAGCGTGGCTCAGTGGAAAGAGCACGGGCTTTGGAGTCAGAGGTCATGAGTTCAAATCCCGGCTCTGCCACTTGTCAGCTGTGTGACTCTGGGCGAGTCACTTCACTTCTCTGTGCCTCAGTTACCTCATCTGTAAAATGGGGATTAAGACTGTGAGCCCCACGTGGGACAACCTGATCCCCTTGTGTCTACCCCAGCGCTTAGAACAGTGCTCGGCACATAGTAAGCACATAACAAATACCAACGTTAATCCCTACTCCGCCACTTGTCAGCTGTGTGACTTTGGGCAAGTCACTCAACTTCTCTGTGCCTCAGTTACCTCACCTGTAAAATGGAGATCAAGACTGTAAGCACCAAGTGGGACAACCTGATTACCTTCTATCCATCCCAGTGCTTAGAACAGTGCTTGGCACATAGTAAGTGCTTAACAAATGCCATCATTATTATTAAAGATTTTATTTAGACTATGGAACTATTATCCCTCAATTCCTAAAGGTGCTTCCCATCTGTAATTTTATTTGTATTGATGTCTGCCTCACCTCTGGACTGCAAGCTCATTGTGGGTAGGGAATGTTACTGTCTATTGTTGTGTTGTACTTTCCCACGGGCTAAGTGCTCAATATATATGATTTGAATGAACCCATAATTGAAGTGGTCTTCCCAGGGAGTACCTGCATCCTTTCTTAGATATCTGTTTGGAAATTAGTGGAGTGCAAAGATATTCTCTAAATGAACTTACCAAGAATATGCATTTTATTAAGCACTTGGGAGAGTACAATACAAGAGAATTAGCAGGCCATCTAGTTAATCCTTCTACCTGGAAACAGCAGCTGTATTTATTGAGCACCCATGTAGTGCAATGCATGGTCCTAACTGCATTAACAGTCCCTGCCCCATGGCCATTCTAAGAGGGGAGGCAACCATAAAAATATTTACCGCCAGAGCAGTCAAGATAAATAATTCAATGTATATTCGAATAAGCAGACATACAAAAGTGCTGAGGATGTATGAATAAGTTCACAAATGTTAGAGATGGCTGATGGGTTTATATAGAGTAGGGTGTTGGAATTAATAAAGGAAGCTTTGCTAGAATGTAGAATTTTAAGAAGGCATTGGACGTAAGGAGAGCTACGAGCAAGTGAAAGCAGCAGAGAAGCAGCATGGCCTAGTAGAAAAGGTGCAGGAGTCAAAGGACTGGGTTCTCATCCCAGCTCTGCCCCCTGCTTGCTATGTGACCCTGGGCAAGTCACTTCACTTTCCTGTGCCTCCATTTCCTCACTTGTAAAAATGGTTATGGAATTCTTGCTCTCCCTCCTATTTAGACTATACATACTCGATGAGGGACAGTGACTGTGCCTGACCTGTTTATCTTGTTTGTACTCCAATACTTGGCACACAGAAGGTGCGTCATTTCCTATCCCAGCCCCACTGTGTACCAGAAGTTCTTTTCCCTTAGCCCGGAATGCAACTTACCATTTAAGTGTGCATTATGCATGACAAACTTACTTATCTTCTCCACCTGAGGTTGAAATCATTCAGAAGTACCTTTTTTAACTACGGAAGACGTGTTTGTGTGTGTGTGTGTGTGTGTGTGTACACACACATTAATATATCATTGACAGGAACTCTGAACCTGGTGCTAAAAAGCAGATTTGAATAATAATAATTGTGGCATTTGTTAAGTGCTCACTAGGTGTCAAGCTCTGTTCTAAGTGCTGGGAAAGATACAAGACTATCAGGTTAGATTAAGTCCCTGTGCCACATGGGGCTCACAGCCTAAGGGGGAGGGAGATACAGGATTAGATCCAGGTCCTCTGACTCCCAAGTCCAGGCTTTTTTTTTTATGGTATTTGTTAAGTGTTTACTATGTGCCAGGTATTGTACTAAGTGCTGGGGTAGAAACAAAGTAATGAGGTTGGACACAGTCCATGTCCCTCATGGGGCTCACAGTCTTAAATCCCCATTTTATAAATGAGGTCACTGAGGCACAGAGCAGTGACTTGAGTGACATCACACAGCAGCAGCATGGTGTAGTGGATAGAGCACAGGCCTGGGAGTCAGAAGATCATGAGTTCTAATCCTGGTTCTGCCTTTTGCCTGCTAGGTGGCTTTGGGCAGGTCACTTCACATCTCCTTGCCTCAGTTACCTCATCTGTAAAACGGGGATTGAGACTGTGAGCCCCATGAGGCAGGGACTATGTCCAAACCAATTTGCTTGCATCCACCCCTGTGCTTAGCACAATGCCCGGCACATAGTAAGTACTTAACAAATATCTTAATTCCCCTCTGGGCTGCAAGCTCCTTGTGGGCTGGGAACATGTTTCCCAAATCTGTTATACCATATTCTCCCAAGCATTTAGAACAGTATACTGCACACCATAGGCACTCAATAAATATGACTGATTGAGCACTGCCCTGAGAATCACAAGGACATGGGTTCCACTCCTGGCTCTGCCACTTGCCTACTCTGTGAATTTAGGCAAGTCACATAACTTCTTTATGTCTCAGTCTCCTCATCTGTAAAACGGGGATTAAATATTGATATTCTCCCTCCTCTTAGAGTGAATCCCACATGGGACAGGGACTGCATCCAAGGTGATTTCCTTATATCTATCTCCAATGCACTTGTAAGCTCTTAACAAATACCATTATAAAATAAAGTTCTTCATTACTTTCTTCCTTTTCACAAGGGTTTTACATTATCCCATTCCCTGAAGATTACATATTGATACCTATATAAATTGTTTACATGTACACTGTTCTTAGTGTTACCTACACCGGGAGATGACAAAACTTAAGAGAACTCCTCCTCCAGAAGAAGTTGCAGTGTTGAGACATCAAACAGCTAATACAGATTCCAGGTCCAGGCTGCCATGTTCTCAAGCACATTCAAAGCATACAGAGCCCGTAAGGACGCAGTAATAATTTGAAATAGCCAATGCATTACAGGCTATCATTTAATCATAACATTATTAGTGATAACATTCCTACTCTAGGAGTTGAGTGCATACAGAATAATGTACTCATTTTGCCCTAGGATGTATTTTAAACTAACTTGGAAATCATGAAAGAGGAAAGCTTTTTTTTTAAAAAAAAAGTAAATATAAAGTATAAACTCGCTTTTAAAAGTATAGCTCAGTGGTCTGCCAGAGGCTGAAAATATGGAAAATGAAGGTTTGGTTTTATTAAAGTAAGAAAATGGGAATGGCAGAATATAGAAAAATGGAGGCAGGAGGGGTTATTATTGCTACCATGCCCAGAAAATGAAAAGTGGCCCCTGTGAACTTCTAGGGTTTGAAGGGCTAGTCACTCTGCTTGTGGGGGGGGGGAGCGGCGGGGGGGTTCAGAGCTGCTGAGGAGTTCAAAATTGAAGATTTCAGCCTGGCACAAATTCACTTCTAAATTCAGTTTCTGTGGGCTAGGTAGTTTGGGGATATAGTAATATGTAAAAGTAGCCAAGGCCTGATCAAGCACTTGATGTATAAGACCAAAACTTGAATGCCTGGCTTCATGAAAAGAAGAATTTTCAGACTGGAAGTTGAACACCAAGATAAAGTGGAGAAGGAATTGTTTGCCTAACATGTCAATAGAAGTATGAAAAAATGTGTGTTTTTTTTTTAATAAATACAAGATTTAGACCCCAGATTACCAAAAATAGAAACTGAAGTCCAGGCATACATTTATAGGAGCTGTCATAGAGCAAGGTTGTCATGCTATCCTGCTGATAGAGTGTTCTGCACATAGTAAGCACTCGATAAATACCATCCATGTACCGTGCTCTTCTATTACGACTGAAGCTTGGATGCTGTACCCGACTGCATATAAAGAAACCCTGAATTGTTCGGAGTTGAGTTGGCCTTGCCTAGTACAGGAAACTCTGCCTGCCAACCACCACTCCCTACTAGTGCTAGCGGAAATTAAGTTGCTTCTGACATACCCGCTTGAACGCAATGCAGGGTCTGTGAAGTTTTCTTCGACCATCATTTGACTGATATGTTTCATTATGGCTGTGGGGAGAATACCTCTCAGGCCACAGAATGAAGCCTGCCTCTAGTTCTACTTTTGGCTGACATTTCTGCTGAAACTGCCAGCAGTGGACTCTTTCATTTGTTGAAACAGAAGCACCCCACTTCTCAAAACTAGAGGAAGGCCATTAGACAGTCCTAAAATAGATCAGCGGTAGCCCAATAATATAGAACTGAAGAGCCAATACCACAAGAAATCAGAGAAATCATTACATTCAATTAATTCAGACAGTAATACTGCATATGAAGAGCATGCAAATGAACAGTGTACTAAGTCACTTTTACCAATGTTAAGTAAATACTTCCTTAAACCACAGTTAAGACTAAAAGTAGCGGCTCTATTTAAAAGATGCAGTTACAACTATGAGAAGAACAGTAGCAATGAAAAGAAAATCAGAATACTCTAAATTTCAGATACACTTGAAGAATAAAATAATTTATTATTACAATGTTGTTTAACAGATTAAGGATTAAGAACTACACCACTAATGTAAGAGATTAGTATCTAAATCAAAGCATCAGTCTGTAGAAATTGTCACACCTTGTTGCCAGAACCCATTAAAAAAAAAAATCAACATTATGGAGTAATTAATCACAACACCGATCAGTAAAAGACCAACTGGAAGCAATTATAACTATAGCAAATTTAAGTGAATTACCTCGTCTTCGCCCATAACTCCTTGCTGCATGTAAACAAAGGACAAAGTGTAAAATGTCAGAACTATATATGCGCCCATGTTTTAAAAGTAGTGTTTCTTATCACAATAAGTGGATATCTGCAATTATTATTTTGCTACAATAACTGACTATGGCACTGAAGTCCCACGTGAATAAAGCACTGTTTTGGTTTATACCAACTCAATAATTTTTTTAAACTAAATTATAAAATTGGTAAACATTTTCATCCATAGCAAGTGATAAAGTAAATGCCTTAACAAGCCTTTTGAAAAATACGACAATATATGTAATAGTGCATGGTTTACCCCTCACATGTTCTTAAAATATAATTTCTCTACGCAATGATGAAAATACAAGTTTGTGTTGATGCCAAAGACATAAATATTGCAATTAAAACTGCAAACTAAGAGCCAAATGAAGCAGGGACACATTCTGGTTTGTGGAGCTTTTTCTTCCCCAACCCCCCTTGCTATTGTTTTGCAGAGACAATACGAATGTTCCAATCCTTGACCTTCCTTTTCTGTGAAAAGCACAAGGAGAAAATTACCCACAAATTTGAGTTTCGAACAAAGACTCCTTGTGGTAGTAAACAAAGTCTATGTGTAAATCAAATTCCATTGTACAAAAAACGCTCACATACATATCACAAAAAGGTTTTTCTTAATTATAAGAAGCTTGTTGGGGTTCAGTTAAACAATTTTGCTACTTTCCTGGATGGGGAAAAAAGTCAAGGTGCAGATCTCGACAACCTTGTCTTAAACAAACAGAAAGGCTAACTGAAAAATCTGGACATTCTCCCTTACCAGTCAATTCTCCTAAATACTAGTTTCGATTCCTTTGTCCCAATTTTATACCAGGAAGTGATGCCATACGGTTGGAACACGGTGTTGATTTCTCTGTACACTTGGTTATGTTCTACCCATGTTTACATTATACAAGTTTGAGAGGACAGGATTGGGGAACTAAGGCATCTTTTTGCAAGATGTGTAATGGCCGGTATGTGTTGCTACGTCACGAAAAATGGCTCTATGCACATATGAGAAATCAATCAGTCTGTCAATCCTATTTATTGAGCACTTATTGTATGCAGGGGACCATACCAAGCGCTTAGGAGAGTACAATGTAACAAACACACTCCCTGCTCACGCCGCGCTTACAGTCTAGAGGGCATCAGTCAAGCAGTCCCATCCTCCTGTCTCTCCCCGTTTCAGTCTATGCTTCACTCTGCTGCCCGAATTATTTTTCTACAGAAATGCTCTGGGCATGTCACCCCCTCCTCAAAAATCTCCAGTGGTTGCCTATCAACCTTTGCATGAAGCAAAAACTCTTCACTTTTGGCTTCAAAGCTCTCCATCACCTGGCCTCCTCCTACCTCACCTCCCTTCTCTCCTTCTACAGCCCAGCCCATACTCTGCTCCTCTGCCGCTAACCTCCACACATACCCTCGTTCTCGCCTGTCCTGGCATCAACCCCTGGCCTACGTCGTACCACTGACGTGGAATGCCCTCCCTCTCACATCCGCCAAACTAGCTCTCCTCCCCCCTTTAAAGCCCTATTAATAATGTTGGTATTTGTTAAGTGCTTACTATGTGCCGAGCACTGTTCTAAGCACTGGGGTAGACACAGGGAATCAGGTTGTCCCACGTGGGGCTCACAGTCTTCATCCCCATTTTACAGATGAGGTAACTGAGGCACTGAGAAGTTAAGTGACTTGCCCAAAGTCACACAGCTGACAAATGGCCGAGCCGGGATTTGAACCCATGACTTCTGACTCCAAAGCCCATGCTCTTTCCACTGAGCCACGCTGCTTCTCTATTGAGAGCTTCACCACCTCCAGGAGGCCTTCCCAGATTGAGCCCCCCTTTTCCTCTGCTCCCTCCTTCCCAATCACCCCCCATCCCTCCCTCTGCTCTACCCCCTTCCCTGCCCCACAGCACTGGTGTATATTTGTACATATTTATTATTCTATTTATTTTATTAATGATGTGTATATAATTTTATTTATTTTGATGTTATTGATGCCTGTCTACTTGCTTTGTTTTGTTGTCTGTCTCCCCCTTCTAGACTGTGAGCCTGTTGTTGGAAAGAGATTGTCTCTATCTGTTGCCAAATTGTACTTTCCAAGTACTTAGTACAGTGCTCTGAACACAGTAAGCGCTCAATAAATACACTGAATGAATGAATGGAGTGAGTTCTTCAGGAAGCCAACTTCCAGTTGACTGTAATGATCAGCTTTTTAATTGATTTTCCCCTCAATCCATTTTTCTTTCAAAACGTCACCAATCATATTTATTCGGCCTTGGATCCAGCGGCTGATGCAGTGACTCATAGCTAGGGACTCTACTCTGGGTCTGCCCTTTAACCCTCTGCCTGGCGCCTGCCAAGCCCAAGGTAATCAATCATTGGCACTAACTGAGCACTTACCACAGGCACTTACCACTGTACTAAATGCTTAGTAATGAAACACAGCTGGGGAGAAATGAAAGGGAATCAGATGCTGAAACAGGAGAGTGGAACAATCTCTAGACTGTAAACTCGTTGTGGGCAGGGAATATGTCTGTTTATTGTTATGTTGTACTCTCCCAAGCACTTAAGTATTGAGCTCTGCACACACAGCGTGGCTCAGTGGAAAGAGCACGGGCTTGGGAGTCATAGGGCATGGGTTCGAATTCGGCTCTGCAACTTGTCAGCTGTGTGTCTGTGGGCAAGTCACTTAACCTCTCTGTGCCTCAGGTACCTCATCTGTAAAATGGGGATTAAGACTGTGAGCCTTACATGGGACAACCTGATTACCCTATATCTACCCCAGCACTTAGAAAAGTGCTCTTCACATAGTAAGCGCTTGACAAATACCAACATTATTATTATTAGATTCAGAATAGCACGGAGGTGGTGAAGTGAAATCAGACCCACCACCTTCAAGCCTGATGCTAGTTGAAGACCAAAAAGGCTATTTTTTAGCCTCCATTGCGTTGTAAACTGGGTCAGAAGTAGAAGCAGAGCATTAATGCCAGGATATCCTCTGTGCTAAGGCCCACCCAACTTAAATTGAAAACTCCCGGGGCAACGTTAATGTATGTTTGGCCTATGCAGTGGCAGAGGGTCACAATTCTGCAGGTGAATAAATGCTCAGAGAATCCATGCCCAAAGTGATAGAAAAGTACAGGGAAGCTTTTGATATCCGGCCTCTAGCCTGGAAGCTCCTTGTGGGCAGGGATCACATTTACCAATTCTACTGTACTGTACTCTCCCATGCAGTTAGTACAGTGCTCTGCACATGGTAAGTGCTCAATACATACCATTGCTTAATTGACTGATTTTGGCTTCAGCACATTTCTGAGCTTGAATGTTATATTTCTCTTTCAATTCCTTATACTTAGGATATTTTTAGATTTTGTAAAAAAGTCATTAACACATGACCACATCATTCCGACTCCTTGGAACATAAAACAGAGAAGCAGCGTGGCTCAGTGGAAAGAGCCCGGGCTTGGGAGTCAGAGGTCATGGGTTCGAATTCCGGCTCTGCCACTTAGCTGTGTGACTGTGGGCAAGTCACTTAACTTCTCTGGGCCTCAGTTACCTCATCTGCAAAAATGGGGATTAAGACTGTGAGCCCCACGTGGGACAACCTAATTACCTTATATCTACCCCAGCACTTAGAACAGTGCTCTGCACATAGTAAGCGCTTAACAAATACTGACATTATTATAAAACAATTACTGAATTTCTAGCCCAAGCTTGGATATGAACAAGTCAGGCTTCACTAAGTTGATTGGACAATTTCTCTCCATGTAAGTACAGGGAGTGAGTAAAACAAACCAAGGAAATCTGATCGATTTCAGCCGCCTCCAACTACTTTTTCAAGAACAATTCACACTATTTATTTCCCTGTACACTCTGCAGGACTGGGTTATTTCAACAACAGCATCAGAGCAACAAGTGTTGATTAGGGTATACACGAGTGCTGCATGCAATCTGGGTGTTTGGTTCTGCAACCTTTTACAGATATTTAAAAGAAATTGAGTTGATCCTGAGTCACTGATTTCCATTCACTGGGTGTATAAGGGGAGGATGAACAGGCAAGTGCTGGAGAGACACTCCTTCACTGATGTGGGGGCTGGTGATGAAATTGTGTCGCAAACTGTGGGCAGATAATTTATTAGAAAAAAATACAAAAACAAAAACAAACTAAAAAAAGAAACACTGGCACCCAAAGTTGAACACTATCTACTCCTGCCTGAGCAATTTTTTTTTTAAACTAAAAACATATCAGTTAAATTTAAATTAAATGCTGCTTTCTGGATTAAAAGGCAGAGAAAAAAAGTCCAGATCCATGGATCTTAAAACATGAAGACACACACAGGTTGATGCTAAAAATGTCCGTTTGATGGCCATCCGTACCCCTAAAATTCATTCATTCATTCATTCATTCAATAGTATTTATTGAGCGCTTACTATGTGCAGAGCACTGTACTAAGCGCTTGGAATGTACAAATCGGTAACAGATAGAGACAGTTGCATTCTTCTAGTTCTTGCAGCCCCAGTTTTTCAGTAGATCTTCATGTCTCTCCCTAGAACCACTTTAAAAAATGTCAAGCATCTAATTTAAGGAGGAAGGGTTGGAACAAAGTTAACTTTTTTATATATAAAAAGAGAAGAGGCTGAAGTTAACAGTATATCCTAACTATGCTTGGTTAAATTGGCTTTTCTAAGCATGCATACCATTGATATTAATAAACTAACAATGTAGTTAGAATAGACAACTTATATAATATAAAAAAAGTTTTAATCAAGGGAAACATCCATATACTTCATTGCTGCGTCAGTCCAGTAAGAAGGTCTCAGCTTTGGGGAAGAGGAGACCTGGATTCTAGTTCCAACACTGCAGGTAGAGGAATGTCTGCAGGGGCCATATTGTCAGATCAATCATATTTTTTGATCACCTACTGTGTGTAAAACACTGAACTAAGCACTCAGGGGATTACAATATAACGAAGTTGGCAGATAGGTTCCCTAACCATAAGGAACCTACAGTCTAGTGTGGGAGACAGATATTAAAACAAAATTATGGATCTGTACAACTAAGTTTTGTGGGGTTGAAGGTGGGGTGAATACAGGGTACAAATCCAGGTGCAAGGGTGATGCAGAAAGGAGAGATAGTAGGGGAAATGAGGGCTTAGTTGGGAAATGTCATCGGCAGCAAAGGATTCTGACAGAAGACATATGTAGGACGTAACATGTCACAAGGCCCAGCAGGAATCCTGAAAAATAGCTGGCTAATGTGGAAGCTAAGATGGCAGCCACTACTCATTAACTGCCTGCTTGATTACACTGCTACTGTACAGCATTGGCACTATATTGAGGTCACTTTGGCTGCAAATAACCATTTTTGCGTACTTCGCAATGCACTGCAGCCATTTCACGTACCTGCTCGGTAAGTAGAACAAGAGAGACGACAGCATTTGTGAGGTGCTGTGCCAAACCACTAAAATCAATTCCTTCACATAGGTTATAGGCACCGAAGTCCCCGGACTGAGCTTCGGCCATCATTCTCTCCCCGTCTAGTCTGTAAGCTTGTTGCGGGCAGGGAATGTGTTATGTTATATTGTACTCTCCTAAGCACTCGATACTACTGTACCACTGTCCTCTGCACATGGTAAGTCAATAAACATGACTGACTTACAGACAGGAGATTCCATTATCATTGATTTATCACTAGAGGCTTGATCGTGCCACATTTTAAACTTCAATTGTGACAAATGGAGGTGGGAGGAGGAAGAGGAGGGAGAGAGTGGAAAAAAAAGGGAAAATCGAATCTGGAATACTGAAGTGAAATGAACATTTAAAACTTAACCCCTCACTTTCCATCAGCAGACCCCAGAATTCTGAATAAGCCCCTGTAGACATACTTCTTCCCCACATCAGGGCCACATGTTCTAAATGGTTCTGGACTCTTCCAGTCTCATAACTCACCTGGGAAATTGAACCATCTGTCAATTCTAACCAAAACTCTTGGTTTCTATCCATTAGTAGTGGACTCCAAAACCAAGGAGCCTGGGAAATGGGGAATGAGCCCTTCTCCTTGCCTACATTTTACCTTCTTCTATTTCTGGGATTGAAATTTGTTTGGGACCATTGGGTAGAAATTGATGACTGAAAAAGTCAGTTTTCTTTTTCCTGCTCCTTTTGGGCACCCAGAATTTCCGAGGAGGGTATTCTTGGGAGACAACCCTATTTCGGGATTTTGTCTATAAAATTTCAAAAATGATGTATGGATAACTGGGGTGGGAAGAAACATTTATTATAGTTTAGAGCGCAAATACAGATCCAAGACGACAGGATATTTAAAGAAGCAGAAGCAGCATGGCCTAATGGATAGAGCACAGTCCTGTGAGAAGATCATGAGTTCTAATCCCATCTTGGTCACTTGTCTGCTGTGTGACCTTGGGCAATTCACTTCACTTCTCTGTGCCTCAGTTACCTCAACTGTAAAATGGAGACTGAGCCTGTGAGCCCCACGTGGGACAGAGACTGTGTCTAACCCGATTTGCTCATATCCACCCCAGTGCTTAGTATAGTGCCTGGCATATAGAAAGCACTTAACAAATGCCATTATTAGTAGTATATTACTAGTAATAATAATTATTAAAAGATACACTTCTTTGTTTTTAAAGCAACATCGATGAAAAAATTCTAAGCGTTTTCCTAAAAGAAACTAAGCATCTGTATATCATGGGCGGTAGATTTAAAATTGTCAAACAATTTTACATATCTACCAGATATAAATTTTGTTTCATTAATGTTAACTTCAGCTCATTTCAAGGACAGTCATCCTTCTACCAGGCTATTTCAGAAATATTCTAAACTAACATACTTCATGAATTCTTCCAAAATAACCAGTTTTGCAGGCTAAACAAATGATAGAAATATCCAAAGTTTAGAGTGTACCCACATACTTTAAAGTTAAACTAAAGATTTAAGCCATATACATTTGACTTTGGATCATCTGACCATTGCACATAAATAAAAGATTTCACAAAACCAGGTTAAAATGTAGGTTATTGATTAATCTGCTACACAGACTTACTGTCTATTTTCAGAAATACACTACTAAGGAATAAAGGGGAAAAAAAACTACCACATAAACCACTTTTTAAGCCTTATGAATATTTTGACAACTGATAAAAGCCTTGCAACAGTAAACCTCAACTAGTTAATGCCATGACTTTCAGAGGTGGAGAGAGAATATGATTAGATTTTACTTGGAGTCTCTGGGCTGCACCAGTATGCAAATAAACAACTGAATGAAAGCAAAGCCTTCCCTGACTGTAAGTGAAATGCAGTGCCAAGAATCCTGGCCAGAGACATCAGTGTACATATAAATCTTTCACTCATTCAATCATATTTATTGAGCGCTTACATGTGCAGAACACTCTACTAAGCACTTTGGAGAGTACAATATAACAATAAACAGACACTTTCCCTTCCAACAGTCCCAACTCTCCTTGCCCTCTTATTCTCCAGACCCAAACTTAGCCCCTACCTCTTCTAGTGAAGGCCGGCTTTAGGTATTTAGCAGCCCTGGCGGGGGTGGAATGGCATTTGCAGAAAGCAGATGCACATGACCCCACTTGAGCCACGGGACAGACACACCTCGTCTTAACATGAGAGAGGACATCTTACACATATCCCCCTGAACCTAAACCTTTTGCCGGGGGTGGGGGGTGCCCCAGGGTTTTTACATCTCCCTTCTAAATCCCTGCCGCTTCCAAGCTGTAGCCAAGGTGGAGGGAATGGCAAAATATCTATCCAACCAATATGTTAAGAATAGCCCATCAACATGCCAAGAAGGGTAAATGCAAACGATATAAGCAATCTCCTAACAATTTTAACCTTACAATCTTCTCCGACTTGTTGAGGTTCAAAAGTTCTGGTAGAAAATTCTCAGGTAAAATCTCTGAGGTTGCAAATTTTTCGAAGTTTCCACTTTCACTGCACCGCGAATTAAGCTGCCTTTCTTGATTACCATCTGAAACAGGCCCTACCTCTAGTCAACTTCCTTTTAACACCTAAAAGGTCCCTAAACCTCTCAAACTGAATCCCCGCTTCTTTCAATCAAACCTAAAGCCACTCGATAGATACCCAGGTAATCTCTCGACTTCCTTGACTCTGACTGCAATCACTTACTCAATCTCCACACCATTACTTCTCTTGTTCTACCTCCCCTCTCTGTCTCATCTTGCCCTTCTCAAACACTTCATATCCAATCTCTTTAGCCTTTTGAAGGAGAAATGTATCCTTAGTTGAACAAGTCATATATATGTAGATATACATTTATAGACCGATAGTACTCCAGCTCAACTGTGATGCACACAAGATTTCATTACTGATTTTTTTTTAGTGTCACAAATCTATAGATTGAGGGTTGTTACCTAAGGATGAATACTTATTTTAACTTTTTACTTAGATGCTGTGGATCTGCTTTTTTCAATTAACATTATCCCAATGATTCTGATCTCCAACCATTTCAAAGGGAAAAAAAAGTATACTGTAAGTTTTCTAAGTTAGGGCCCTCTAGGATCCACCAATCGTGACTCCAACATACCACAGTCATATTGGGTCAGGCAGAATACAACCATAAAAGCTAAATCATTAATTCATCGGCAGCCGCTTTTGGTATTCATATTCATTCCCAAACTATTTCTGGATCTATTTTCCAACACGAATATGAACAATTTCCTTCAACATCTTGAAGTTGACTTCAAAGTGTAAAAAAGGTATTATTAGAGAAGCACTTTTAGAAAAGTGAATACTCACTAATATTTACTTAACCAGTCTAGAAATTAATGGGAGCTACTACTGCTTACCATTTAACATCAAAAGATTGTCTGTCCCTGGATGTGGATAACTCAAGCGACCTAAAAAAAAAAAAAAAGCAAGTTTGAAATATTAAAGGAAGAAAAAACACTTCATAAAGTATGTACAACTTTTCTTTGGAGTACTAAAGAGCTAATGTTTAACTCAAAAGTCTTAACCAGCAATACCCTTAATCCAAGTTAAAGTTGACAAGAAAAAAAACTTCTTAGTCTTATTCTCAGATCATAAGATCGACAATGTGCTTTGGGTCCAGTGCCAATGGGATAAAGACTCTTTGTTTCACACAATCCAGAAATAATGCCGGTGCCCTAGGCCTGCTTTTCAAACTTTCCAAAACCTCGTAAGAGATGGAAGTGATTACTTGATCCACTTTCTCCAACGAGTCTTATTTTTCAAAATGCACGCAAGGAATTTAAACCAGGAAAGTGCAATGTCCACCTGTGTTAGATCCTCTGGCCACTTCGTGGTCACATGCTCACTACTGGGTACATGGTGGACAGAGCAGTTTTGGATAAATGGTCCCACTTCTGGGCAGCTTCTATGGATGCTATATTAAGCATCGCCTCCTTATCTTTACTGTACATGTGCTAGTCTTTCATGAAGATCTGGAGATCCAAAGAGACTCTCTGGGTCTCTCAGTTGCACCTGCAGTACCCCAGGGGTAAAATGGCAATGGTGGCTACTGCAGCTCCCTCTGAGAAGTCTGCCATTGCCGTCACAGTTTCCTCTGAGCTCCGCTGAAGTTCGGCATGACATCCATTTTGAGATACTTCTACTGACAGACTGAAACATTTTTCAGGTGTTAAATGACTGCCCGCCTCAGTTGCCAAATGCTCCATTTTCTTAAGAAGCACTGTTCTAAGCACTGGGGTAGATACAAGATAAGCAGATTCCATACAGGACTCACAGTCTAAGTAATAATAACAGTAATTATGGTATTTGTTAAGTGCTTACTATGTGCCAAGCACTGTACTAAGCACTGGTACAGGTCCCAGGTGGGGCTCACAGTATAAGAAGGGGGGGAGAACAGGTACCGACTCCCCATTTTACAGATGAGGCAACTGAGACACAGAAAAGTAAAATCACTGGCGTAAGGTCATACAGCAGCCAAATGGCAGAGCTACGATTAGAACCCAGGTCCTTTAACCCACAGGCCCATGATCTTTCCACTAACACGCTGCTTCTCAAGACTGCAGGGCCTAAATTACTGGAGATCTGAGTGAACTCTAATCTCTGCTCAGAATGAAGAAGGGTAACTAGACTGTAAGATCCTTGAAGGCAAGGGATCCTGTCTACCAACTGTATTTATTGTTCTCTCTTAAGTGCATAATACGGTGCTCTGCACAGAGTAAGTGCTCAATAAATATCATTGATTATCTTTTTATCTTATAATCACTTATATATGCTGCTCAGTGCCAAAGTTGATATCAAAGCTGGAGAACAAGCTGCTCTCCAATAAGATACCAGGAAAAATGTATGTTCATTCCTACTGAAATGCAATACTATATAAAAAAGAATATGGACCTATTCATCACAGAAATCCTTGTGGGTTCTAATACATGAATATTCAGTGTTTGACTAATTCTGAATTCAATAATGTATAAAAACACAACTAAAGCCTAAGATTAAAACATTGGAACGTAAGGTATTGGGATACCTCCAAAACCAAAGACTATGGTTTACTTTTTCTGCTATATGTTTTTCTGGGGTGGGGTTGGAGCATTACACTGAAAAGGTAAAATCTTCCCACACCATGATGCAAAATTTTTAAAGTGTCTAAACACAAATTATGAAACTGTAGTATTATTACCAGCATAGGACTATTAAAAATGAGTGAAATATCTCTGAATTGTAAGAAGTTTTAAACGAATGTAATGTGCTAGATATATCTGAAAATTGACTAGTAAAAATAAAGCTATGAAGCTCAGCATTGTACACTGCAATATAAAAAACTCTGCTGTTTGCAAGAAATCTAAGACAAGATGCTTAGTCACTCTGCAGTGTAAGCAGCGAAATCTCAAACACGTGCTTAAAATTCCAATGACTTTCACTTTATCTCTGCAGTACTACATAAAGGATGTATTGTGTCCGTTTTAATTTTCAATTTTCAAAAGACAAGCTATACACACATTTGGATACAAGAAAGAATACTTTGTATTTAAAAGAATATACATTCTTTGAATAAATGCAATGCTTTTGTAAATAACATTTTCAAAGTGGAGTTCTTCGAAGGGTTCGTCTTATGGGCTTTAGCTCCATAGCTCCAAAAACAGCATTCAGTAAACCTGAAGCTCAGATCTTCCAGTTGTCAAACTAATAAAGAATTTCACATAACTGGAGAGATGATTAGGTGCCTAAAACTCTTCTATTGTTCTAACAGTTATATGTCAAATTAATGCATCTTACTTTAACAGACCTATTTAATTTAAAATTGAAAATGGAAATTTAACTCCAAAACAGAAGTCAAGTTTCAACAAAACTTTTAAAACCAAAGAACAAAAGCCCCATTTTTTCAGAGCCATCTGTGAGTGCTAAAATATATTCAGATGATAACAACATTATTTAAATTACTCAACTCAGTCCTAAATTGGTGTGATAGGAAGGCACAATCTAGGATTTTTCTAAATATACATTTGGCCATAAGTTGTGTATGCTACATGAAATAGCCTGTATTTTGAGAGTGCTATATTGATATAGGTCCTCACATACATTCGGAAATAAAACTGGGACTTTAACAACTCATCACAGAAGAGTGGGAGACAATCCTGTGGCTAGACTGTCAGTAATCAAATCGGAAAGCAGATCAAAGTTAAGCTGAGGAAGGGGCAGCGATGCCCCAGTGGAAAGAGCACTGGTCTTAGAGTCAGATGATCTAGGTTCCAATTCCAGCTCTGCCACCTGTCTTATGTGTTACCTTGGGCAAGTCACTTAACTTCTCTGGGCCTCAGTTACCTCATCTGTAAAATGGGGATAAAGACTGGGAGCCCCATGTGGGGCAGGGGCTGTGTCCAACCTGATTAGCATGCATCTACAGTTCAGGGTCTGGTGCATAGTAAGTGCTTAACACAAACCATAAAAAAGAAGGGCACCGCTGCTTCCCTAATGTCTTTGCATAGCCTCCAAACCATACTCGCTGGGACCAAGATGAGGAAGCAGAGCTGCCGGTTCACACAAGGAAATTCCAAGGGAGGTTGGGGCGAGTGGTGGGGGGAGAAGAAGGGAAGAGGTGGAAGTGGGGGGATTGTAAGATGGCTCCACAAATAGTCTCTGACAAATCTTTTTCAGGATCCTGTCTCCACCTCCCATCTCTCCTCAAAACAGACTGGGAAAAAAAGCTCCGGAAAGGTAAACAAGTAAAATAATAAGTCCTCCTGAAGACTTAACATGGCTTTTTTTCAAACTCTCTTGGAATAGCCAGGAACAGAAGTCTTTCTCTGTCGAATAATAATTCAGGACCAATGTTAACTACTATTCCACAAGGCTAGCTGCTGAAAGAGATAAAGAAAAACAACAGGAGTGTCGTAAATTTCTCTCACATGAAGTTTCCCTGCTAATGGCTTCTAATTTCCCTTTCATTATGAGCCCTGAACAAGTGTAACTGGAGTAGTCACCATGACAGTGGCAAAAGAGCAGAAGTGCAATCTGCAGTGACTCAAAGATTAGTGCATGGGAACAGAAAAGTGCGTCAATGTTCCTCATTAGCCTGCAAGGATCATCACTGGCACAAGGTCTTCCTTAGCCACAGACGAAGCAAATTAAAGAGGTAGGAAATCACTTTGTGAGCAGAATGTGGCAAAAGATGGTTTGGAAGTAAATGTTTAAAAATGTATCTTTTCTATCCTTCACAGATTTATTCTATGCAAACAGTAACTGTTCCTAGAGATTTTTTTTACCCTAAATCCAATTTAAATCTTTTATGTGGGGAAAAAAAAATCTAGTGGACAGCCTACATAATTCTCAACTGACTTACAAAACTCTATTCGAAACCAGTGTGAGGTGTCTGAAAATTAACTTAAATTATTCTTCAGTGCCCACGTCCGTCTGTATCCCTACTCCAAACATTAACACAAGCAAAAAGTCAGTAGACACTGCTCTAGAACACCACTATCTGTTAACTCTACTATTGCCCAACCTGCAGAAAGACACATAAACTCAAAAGCATAAAACTAAAATCAGGATAAACCAAAAAGACAGTGAGCCCAAAGATGAAATACTCTCCTGGCTTGAATTTTTTAAATAATCAATCTCCACGATAATCGACATCTGTCTGTAATGGAATTTTGGAATAAGTATTCGGGGGATGCCAGCAGTGGGTCTGTTGGGGGACAAGTTAAAGGCCAGGCCTGTTACCTCCAGGACACTGTCACGGGCAACGGAAAAGCCCTCTCCCAATCCCCTTTTCTAATAATAATAATAATTTTGGCATTTGTTAAGCGCTTACTATGTGCCAACCACTGTACTAAGTACTGGAGCAGTTACACGCAAATCGGGTTGGACCCAGTCCCTGTCCCACATGGGGCTCACAGTCTCAATCTCCATCTTACAGATGAGGGAACTGAGGCCTAGAAGTGAAGTGACATGCTTAAGGTCCACAGAGCAGACAAGTGGTGGAGCCAGGATTAGAAACCACGACCTTCTGATTCCCAGGTCCATGCTCTCAGAACCCATCCCTTTGGCCACTCCTCACTCTCCTCTATCTGTAAGAGTCTCTCAAAGCTTGGTTCTGTGGGCTCTTCTATTTCCACTCACACTTACTCTCTTGGAGAACTCCTACAACTTCCAACTACCAACTGTATGGAGCATGGCTTAGTAGAAAGAGCACAAGCCTTGGAGTCAGAGAACCTGAGTTCTAATCCCAGATCTACCACTTGCCTGATGTGTGACCCTTAAGCAAGCCAGTTAACTCTCTGTACCTCAAGTTTTCTCATCGATAAAATGTATATCCAATACCTGTTCTCCCACCTACTTAGATTATGAGCCCCCTGTGGGATAAAGGACCATGTCTGACCTGATTAACTTTTAGCTACCCCAGCATTTTGAACAGTGCCTGATACGCAGTAAGCACTTAAGAAATATTATTATTTGTTACTCTCCAGCCCTTCTCTCTCCTCTGCAGTTTCATATTTCTCTTACCTTCAGGACATCTCTACATGGATGTCCTGCTGACACCTCAAACAGAACTCCTCTTTCCAACCAAACCTTGTCCTCCGTCCATCTTTTCCATCACTGTAGATAACATCACTATGTCCCAATTCAGTAACCTCAGCATTTTTCTCAACTCATCTTTCTCACTCAACCCACATATTCCATCTGTCATCAAATCCTGTCAGTTCTGCCTTTACAACCTCATTAAAATCCAGCTTTTCCTCTCTATCCAAACTGCTCCTATGCCAAACCAAGCACTTATCCTATCCTATCTTGACTACTCTATCAGCTTCCTGACTGACCTCCCTGCCTCCGGTCTCACCCCACTCCAGCCCATACTTCATTTTGCTGCCCAGATTATTTTTCTAAAAAAAAAAAAGTACAGTCCATGTCTCCCGACTCCTCAAGAACCTTCTCCAGTGGTTGCCCATCCACCTCCATGGGCCTGGGAGTCAGAAGGACCTGAGTTCTAATCCCGGCTCCACCACCTGTCTGCTATGTGACCTCGGGCAAGTCACTTCACTTTTCTGTGCCTCAGTTACCTCATCTGTAAAATGAGAATTAAGACTGTAAACCTTATGTAGGACAGGGACAGTGTCCAACAAGATTAGCCTGTATCTACCCCAGTGCTTAGAATGGTGCTTGACACATACATAGTGCTTAACAAATACCATCAAACTCCTTACCAGCTCCTTGAAAGTACTCAATCAGCTCTCCCCTTCCTACCTTGCCTCAGGGATTACCTATCACAACCCAATCCGTACACTTAGCTCCTGTAAATCCAACCTACTCACTATACTTAGATATCATCAAACTTCTGACCACTTGCCCACATCCTCCCTCTAGCCTTGGAAGTCCCTCCAAGTCCCTCCATGTCCGATAGACCACCATTCTCCTCATCCTCAAAGCCTTATTAAAATCTCCATCTCCTCTAAGAAGGCTGCCCCGACTAAGCCCTCACCTCCTGTACTCCCTCTCTCCTCTCCTACACTCTTGGATCTGTCCCCTTTAAGCATTTGATATTCACTTGCCCTGGCCCCGAGGATTCATGTACATATCTACAATTTATTTTAACATCTGGCTTCCTTTCTAGACTGCAAGCTCCTCCTTGTCGGCAAGGAACACATCTACCAATTTTGTTGAATTGTACTCTCCCAAGCACTTATTACAGAGTTCTGCATAAAGTTAGCACTCACTGAATACACTGACTAACTGGATCAGAGCCCACGTCCCAGAAGATTTTTGTGTTAGTTCTGCAAGGCACGGTACATTTTACATGCTTAAGAGACAGGGTTTGGGAGTCATAGGTCATGGGTTCGAATCCTGGCTCTGCCACTTGTCAGCTGTGTGACTGTGGGACAACCTGATTACCCTGTATCTACCCCAGTGCTTAGAACAGTGCTCTGCATATAGTAAGCGCTTAACAAATACCAACATTATTATCATTAATAAATGTTAGTCATAATAATATGAACAGCAGTAGAGGGAGGTTGCAAAGACTAGAGGTGATGGGAAGTGCATGGAGGTGAGACAATGGTAAGTATCTGTGGCATTTCCATTATGATTACAAAAAGAATGTGTGTGTCTTCTGACGTTTGAAAGCAAAAAATAAAACAAAACAAAAAATCCCTACAGTGCCTGACCATAGGTCACAGCTTTCTGATTTTCAAGGCACTTTAAGGTGATCTTTGGTAAGAGTTCATAAATTCCATAAGTAATGGCTAAAATATCCATTGGTTATCCAAAATGTATTGTAATAGTGCTTTTGTTTCCCCAGTTCATAAATTTAGATTTCTGGTGTCACACTGTAAAACTTTTGGATGACAATATGGGAGGTGAAGTGAACATTAATATGGAGAGCTGACATTTAGTTGTATAACGAAGCTAGCTATATAAAAAAAAAAGGCTTGAAACAAGTCTACCTAAAATTGAAAAGATTTCATTCAGAAATTTTAGGCATTTAGCAGGTCCACGGTTATTAGGAGTTAACAATATGAGAAGAACACAAAGCCAGTTACCTTTTAGGGGATCATGCTCTGCTCTCATTATATCAATGAGGGAGTTTTCCAGTGAGTGCATATTTAAGCTGTCATACATTCGGCCTCGATCCTAGAAAAGAATAAAACCTTTTAGCACTAACATGATATAAGAGAACCAATTAAAAAAATTAAAATAAACAACAAAGAGTAACTACTAAGTTGTTCAAGTCACCCCAAATGACAGTTAAAGGCACTCAATTGCAATAAATCAAATGGCATATTGGCCCAAACTCCAAGTCTTAATTTAACCATGGATCTCACTAAAGCTTTGGAGAAAAGTGTCTCAGCATCTCTGAGCGCCTTTCCACCAATTCACCTGAATTTTACTGAATGGTATATTAAAGGTAACTCTACAATACTTATCAGTATTCTTAGTACAGAATGTATCAGATCGCTTAATATTTTCATTTATTATTGTTTTACCCATATTCTAAGTTGGCAAGCATATTCAAATTGAACTTAAAAACAGATTTTAACTGGCAATTTAGGTTGATGACCATGCATAATATTAACTGTGATTTAAATGGTAAATACCACTACCTTAGCCTCAGTTTTTTCATCTGTAAAATGGGATAATTGGCATTCCCTCCCTCTTTGTCTGAGCCCTGCCTGGGTGGGACAGGGACAATATCTGATCTGGTTATCTTGAATCTACCCCAGTATTGAGCACCATGCTTGGCCAAGTAGATGCTTAATACGCACTAGCATTATTAGTTAACAAATGTTGGTTTAGTTCACAAATGAAATCAATTATTATTATGTGGATGCCTCTGGCCTCTGTCTGGGTGTACTCTGCTTGATGTTTCATTTCAACAATAGTAGTAATAGATTGGTGTTTGTTAGGCACTTACAACATGCGAAGCACTGTGACATACACAAAATAATTGTCAGGCAAAATATAAGTAGATGGGGCACCAGGTATTGAACCCCCATTTTACAGATGAGGAAATAATAATAATAATAACTCTGGTATTTGTTAAGCACTTACTGTGCGCCAGGCACTGTACTACGTGCTGGGGTGGATAAAACCAAATTAGGTTGGACACAGTCCCTGTCCCACATGGGGCTCACAGTCTCAATCCCCATTTTACAGACAAGGAAACTGAGGCACATAGAAGTTAAATGATTTGCCCAAGGTCACACAACAGACAATACATGGAGGCAGGATTAGAACCCAGGTCCTCTGATTCCCAGGCCCATGCTCTTTCCACTAGACCACGCTGTTTCCCTTTCAATACCTCTCTGCCCCCCTCTGGCAAGTCTATTACACACATTGTAACTTCTGCTACAAATAATATCCATAAAGCAACAAAAGAATGGTTTGCTTATGAAACAAATGTATTAATGGGTAAAGAGATACTGTGAAGTAGAGCACTCACTATATAGGGAGTCAAGACTATTTCTGGAAACCAAATGGGATAAAATATTTTATGGTGTTTGTTAACCACTTACTCTGTGCACTTACTCTTCTAACCCTACTGAAAAGGGATGTCCTTTCTTATAGGGCTAGTATCAGGAATGTGATTTTATGAAAATATAAAAGTACTGCTTCAGAAGTTATACCATGTCATTCTAGTCTATTCAGCCAATTGTCTTATCACAGATTCTCTAACAAGTTACTCCTCTGAAACCCAAAGAGCATCCCAAAACAAGGGAAATGGAAACAGATGGTATCCAAGCAGATTTCATCTCAGAAAAGTTGCAGATTCCAGTAAAATGCCTTTTCCACTAAATTAGTTAAGATGCATCAAAAATGATCAGACCCTTTTTCTAATTTCCATTTCATAGTTTTCAGTTTCTATTAGAAGAATGTTAAAAACCTGGATCTACCATCCGTTTCAAAAGTCTGAAATAATAACACGGCTAGTCTCAAAGAAACAACTGTGCGTGTAGGTTAAAAGATGTAAGCTTTCACTGTTTCACGGGACCAACCTAGACTCTTCAAGTCCCTGATGGGCAACATGAAATCTAGGCTAATGGAAAGAGAGTATTAAAGCTTTTTAAAATTCCCTCTTCCTATAGAGTGCATTTCTGCAGAGGTTTGGTTCCAAATCCAAGGAGTCAAAGAACTGGGTCAAGTTGGAACAAACAACAAAAAAGCCGTACTGCACTCTCTAAAAAAAGTCAACTAGATTTGGGCTAGGCTTTGAAATTTCTTCCATGGAACTGGACTCTAATCATCTTGGGTTTCTGAGAACAAGAGTCTCAGTAGGTCATTAGTTCACAGGCATGAGACAGATAATCTGGGTTCTTATCCCAGCTCCATCGCTTGCCTGCTGAACTTTGTCAAGTCATTTGCGTTTTGGGCCTGTTTCCTTATCTGTAAAATGGGAATTAAGAAAGTGAGCCACTTAGACAGTGAGCCACACGTTGGACAGGAACTGTCTCATCTGATTATTTTATAATTACTCCAGCATTTAAATACCATGCTTGGCACATATTGAGTGCTCGTGCAAGTACAGAAGTATCAACTTCTCCCATCTTCCACTTCCTTCCCACACCTTCAGGAGTGAGGTCTGGACCCTCTTTCAGGCCCTGCAAGCCTCAACTCAATCCAGGTCAAGCTAAAGAGGTGTCCTATGACAAGGTTATACTAGAGGAAGGGCAATTCAATAGTTTCATAGCCGAGATCATTGTAGCCATGGAAATACATTAGCTTCCAGACTCTCTAATTACCTTCTACTGTGATATAAATAAATAAATAAATAAATTATAAATAAAGAGAAAGAGATGATGAGGGGGAGGACAGGTCTGGGGAAAAAAAATATGGCCTAAGCTGAAACCTGGGAAGTATTCACTATCTCACATGCGTAAACCTTGCTGGGATTTCGGCCTCTTTGAGCCCAGAGGAAACTCCTGCTAGGTATGCAATTTTTTTTTTCTTCACAACCAATCAATGGTATTTATTGAGCACTCTGTATGTGCACAGCACTGCACTAAGCACTTGGGAACGTACAATACAACAGAATTACCAAGCACATTCCCTGCCCATAATGAATTTACAGCACAGAGGGAGAGACAGACATCAATATAAATGAGTAATTTATAACCTATAATTTAGAGATATACTAAATTACACTGCCCAATGCAACAGGGACACAACCCCCAGTCGTTCTATAAGCTCCAAGTGGGCAGAAAACATATCTTCAACTTAACTGGACTATATTCTCCCAAGCATCTTGCACAGTGTTGGGCCCACAATAAGTGCTCAATACTGCTGATTGACTATTTTGGGGGAACTTCTATTCCCTCCAAGAAATAATAGTGTTTACTGAGCACCTACCGTGGGCAGGGTACTGTACTGCGTGCTTAGAAGAATACAGTAGTAATTTTAAAAAAATGGGAAGGTGTGGCACAGTGGGAAACACCAAGGCGTGGTGGATAAAGCACAGGTCTGGATGTCAAAATGATCTAGGTTCTAATACTGGCTCTGTCACACATCTGATGTGTGACTGTGGGCAAGTCACTTCACTTCTCTGGGTCTCAGTTACCTCATCTGTAAAATGGGGATAAAGAATGTGAGCCCCATGTAGTACAGGGACTGTGTCCAACCCGATCGACTTGTATTTACCCCAGTGCTTACAACAGTACTTGGCACATAGTAAGTGCTCAACAAGTACCAAAATTATTATTATTATTAAGTACATTTTTAGGCCCTCACTTGCTTGAGGAGAGCTAGACATGGAGTCTCCCAGGCTAGCCCTAGCCCAGCTCCTGCCACTCTCTTTCCTGCCCAATTAAAGACTCTCCAATTGAGGAAAGGGTCTGAAATGGGACAACAGGGCACTATAGTTGTTTTGTTTCATATTCTTCAAATAAGAAACAAAATAAAATAAAGAAGGGGAGACCCAAAAGTGGAAGAGGGGGATTCTCTTTTCAGTATCTACTTACACTAAATGTAACAAAATCGCCACAGGCTTTCAAAATACTATTAATGCAACTTTATGATTTTGAGGTGGCTATGGATATATTGCTTCTCACTTCTGTGGCAGTTTCAGTGTTGCTATGGAACATTGAACTTTATGGCCCACCCACTCATGGAAACAGGAATCTAATTTGAATGTGCCAAAAGTTTCATAGAATCAAGGTGGGGTCCAGTTAACAATGCTCCCTAACCTGTCTTGGTAGGAAGGTGACATTATATAAATTAGTTTTGCACAATTAGAAACCAGCACAATTAAACTAAAGAAGTTCATCCACTTCTCAAGTGGATTTCTTTAATAGTCCAACAAAAACCTCAACCTATTCCTTCTCCGGCCGTCCCTGATTTATGTTGAAAATTATCAGTTATACCCAAACAATCCCATTTCTTTTTTTAATGGTGTTCGTTGAGCACTTACTACATGCCAGGCACTGTTGTAAATGCTGAGGCAGATACAAGATAATCAGGTTGGATACAGTCCAGGGCCCAGATGGGGCTCACAGTCTTAATACCCAATTTACAGATGACATAACTGAGGCACAGAGAAGTGAAGTGACTTGCCCAAGGCCACAGAGCAGACAAGTGGAGGAGTCAGGATTAGAACACAGGTCCTTCTGACTCCTGGGCCCATGCTCTATCCACTAGACCACACTACTTCTCTGCTTCTCCAAATTTGGAACTGGATGTCTATTGAAGATATTACAGAATAACTATTATTCCTAGCTCCATGCCAATGTGAAGTCCATTGTTCATCACTTAAAATGAGGGGATGAAATCCCCCAATCCTGAAATAATAATGGTAGGTACATAAGAAGGGCATTTTTCCCTGGAAGACTGAAGAACCATTACAGTAGGTAATGGTTCTTCATGAGAAGCAGCATGGCTCAATGGAAAGAGCACGGGCTTTGGAGTCAGAGGTCATGGGTTCGAATCCCGGCTCGGCCACATGTCAGCTGTGTGACTTTGGGCAAGTCACTTAACTTCTCAGTGCCTCAGTTCCCTCATCTGTAAAATGGGGATTAAGACTGTGAGCCCCACGTGGGACAACCTGATTCCCCTATGTCTACCCCAGTGCTTAGAACAGTGCTTGGCACATAGTAAGCGCTTAACAAATACCAACATTACACTGAGAATTAGATACTATATTAAAAAACAAATACATGGAGCGATATGAAAGTAGATGGAAATTATTCTAACCACAAACATGGCATTAAAGTGAACAGAGTAACAGAAGTTCAAAGACAAAAAGCAAGATCTCTAATTTTCCTATTTTACCTGTAATTTGGGAGAAATGCCTAAATAATTTAGCATTTACAGAATATATACATTACAGTGTTTTACAGTTGTTTCCAATGTTTCTCCTTAGCAAATTGGTGTCACATAGATTAATATTAAGACCCTAGTCATATAGGTGAAAAAACTGAGTACCCAAAAATAATTTCCACACTTTCCACACTTCAACTGTCACATTACTAAAATCCACCCTTTCCTCTCCATCTAAACGGCTCCCAAATTAATACAAGCAATTATCCTATCCCACCTTGACTACTATATCAGCCTCCTGCCTTTCCCTACTCCAATCCATACTTCTCTCTACTGCCTGAATCATTTTTCTACAAAAACGTTCAAGTTCATGTTTTCCCATTCCTCAGGAACCTCCAGTGGTTGCCCATCCACCCCCACATCACATCAAAACTCCTTACCATTAGCTATAAAGCACTCAACTACCTTGCCCCCTCCTAGCTCAACTCGCTATTCTCCTACTTTAGCCCAGCCTATACACTTGACTCCTCTAATGCCAACCTACTCTCTGTACCTCAAACTCGTCTCCCTCGCCGCTGACCTCTCGCCCATGTCCTGACTCTGGCCTAGAAAGCTCTCCCTTTTCATGTCCGACAAAATTACTCTCCCCACTTTCAAAGGCTGATTGAAGGCACATCTCCTCCAAGAGGCCTTCCCTGATTAAGCCCTCAGTTCCTCTTTTCCCACTCCCTTCTGCATCACCCTGACTTGCTTCCTTTACTCACTACCCCCACCTCTGTATCAATCCATAATTAATGTCTGTCTCCCCCCTCGGGACTGTACATTCGCTGTGGGCAGGGAATGTGTCTGCTATATTGTTGTGTTGAACCCTCCTAAGGGTATAGTACAGTGGCCTGCACACATTAAGCACTCAATAAATATGTCTGACTGATTGAACTCTCAACTCATTTGATTGAGGTGATTGAACTCAATCAATCTCTGAGTTGACTGAACTCAGAGAAGCAGCATGGCTCAGTGGAAAGAGCACGGGCTGGGGATTCAAAGGTCATGGGTTCAAATCCCAGCTCTGCCGCTTGTCAGCTGTGTGACTTTGGGTAAGTCACAACTTCTTTGTGCCTCAGTTCCCTCATCTGTAAAATGGGGATTAAAACTGTGAGCCCCACGTGGGACAACCTGATCGCCTTGTATCCTCCCCAGCGCTTAGAGCAGCACTCGGCACATAGTAAGCACTTAACAAATGTCAGCATTATTATGAACTCCCTACTTGAATCTGGAGAAGAGCAATGCAAGAGTTGATCTTTGCAGAATCCTAGGGAATTTTCTCGATTGGTTTTTCAAGACATTAAAAAAAAATGTTTAATGGCAATCGTGATCTAGAGCACAGTCAATAACTCCTAGCACACCTGGCCAAAGGGGCTGCAATATCCAGATCTGACTTCAGCCCAATTCATTTTCTTCAGTATCTCTCCAGAGACCTATACCATTACCATCCTTTCCGGCCCTCCTGTACTTTATCTGGCCACGGTAATGCGGAATAGTTGCTCGGGGTTGGAGCTGGGGGTGAGGAATGGAAGGAAGGAGACAGGGGGACTGAGGATGTAATAATGGCCCAAATGGTTACATGGGACTCACAGAATCTCATCAGGGTGGTTAACTCTACTATTTTAAAAATCCCACATATTATTCAGTTGCCTGACAGGAATGAAAGTAAATGTGAAGTGAAGCTCTCATTATGGGCTTTGCCTATGCTAGAATAGCCAGGTTATATATAAGGACCGAAGGGTGGTATAGTAAGGTTAATAAAGACTTAAAATTATTTAGTCACAGGGGCCAGGGATCATCACCATCAGTGGTATTTGCTGAGAGCTTACTGGGTACAGAGCACTCGGGAGAGCTCGGGGGAGTTTAATACACCACAGTTGGCTGGTACGTTCCCTGCCAAAAGGAGCTTACACTCTATGGGGGAGAGACAGACGCGTGGCTCAGTGGAAAGAGCACGGGCTTTGGAGTCAGAGGTCATGGGTTCTAATCCCAGCTCGGTCACTTGTCAGCTGGGTGACTTTGGGCAAGTCACTTACCTTCTCTGTGCCTCAGTTACCTCATCTGTAAAATGGCAATTAAGACTGTGAGCCCCAAGTGGGACAACCTGATTCCCCTGTGTCTACCCCAGCGCTTAGAACAGTGCTCTGCACATAGTAAGCGCTTAACAAATACCAACATAATATAGATCAATAATATAAAATTAAAATGTACAGATATGAAGGTGAGTGCTGTCGGACAAGGTTGAGGCGAATATCAAATCCCCAAAGGTCACAGATACAGTGCAAAGACGACAGCAGAAGGAAAGGGCAGCTGGCGAGAAGAGGGCTTAATTGGGGAAGGCCTCTTGGAAGAGATCATGGCCCCTGGCCCATCCCACTTAATCCCTCTTTTACCCGACTCCCTCTCCCTTCTGTGTCATCTATGCCTTTGGATCTGTAAACTTTGGGCGTTTGAGATTTACCCCACCCTCTTCCCAGAGCACTTATGTACATATCTGTAAATTATATTAATGTCTGTCTCCCCACGCAGACTCTAAGTTTCTTGTGGGGCAGAAAACATGTCTATCAACTGCTGTATTGTACTCTCCTAAGCACACAGTACAGTGTTCTGCACATTCATTCATTCAATCGTATTTATTGAGTGTTTACTGTGTGCAGAGCACTGTACTAAGCACCTGGGAGAGTACAATAAACAATAAGCAGACACATTCCCCGCCCACAATGAGCTTACGGTCTAGATGGGGGGGGAGACAGACATCAATACAAATAAACAGAATTACAGATATGTACACGGCGGGGTGGGGTGGGGATCAGCAAAGAAGATAAATCAGGATGGCACAGAAGGGAGCGGGAGATGAGGAAAGGTGGGGCTTAGTCTGGGAAGACCTCGTGGAGGAGATGTCTTCAATAAGGCTTTGAAGGGCGGGGAGAGTAATTGCCTGTTAAATTTGAGGAGGGAAGGGGTTCCAGGCCAGAGGGAGGATGTAGGCTAGGGGTTAGTGGCGAGGCAGGCAAGATCAAGCCAGAGTGAGAAGGCTAAAAGGGGAGTGAAGTTTGCGAGCTGGGCTGTAGATGGAGAGCGGTGAGGTGAGGTAGGAGGGGGCAAGGCGGTGGAGGGCTTTAAAGCCAGTGATGAGGATGCACAAGTGGATGGGCAACCACTGGAGTTTTATTGAGGAATGAGGTAAAATATCCCGAACGCTTCTGCAGAAAAATGATCCAGTATGGACTGAAGTGGGGAGAGACAGAAGGCTGGGAGGTCAAGCCGGAGGCTGATGCAGTAATCCAGGCAGGATGAGTGATTGTATTAACGTGGTAGCAGTTTGGACGGAGAGGAAAGGGCAGATAGAGCGATGTTGTGAAGGTGGGACCTGTGGGATTTAGTGATGGATTGAATATGTGGGTTCAATGAGAAGAGTCGAGAATAACGCCAATGTTATCCGCTTCAGAGACAGGAAGGACAGTGGTGCCATCTATAGTGATGGGAAAGTCAGGGGGAGGAGGGGGTTTGGGTGGGAAGATAAGAAGCTCTGCTTTGGATACGGTAAGTTTGAGGTGACAGGAAACATCCAAGTAGAGACGTCTGGAAGGCAGGAGGAAATGGGAGAAGGGAGCGAGGGAGAGAGATCAGGCCTAGAGATGTAGATTTGAGTATCAACTGCAGAGAGGTGGTAGTTGAAGCCATAGGAGAGAATGAGTTCTCCTAGGGAGTGAGCGTAGATGGAGATCAGAAGTGGTCCCAGAACTGAACCTTGAGGGACCCTCACAGTTAGGGGGTGGGAGGCAGAGGAGGAGCCCATGAAGGAGACTGAGAAGGAACAGCCAGAGAGATGAGAAGAACCAGGAGAGGACGGAGTCAGTGAAGCCAAGGTTGGATAACATTTCCAGGAGAAAGGAGGTGGTCCACGGTGTCCAAGGCAGCTGAGAGGTCACAGAGAATTAGGATGGAGGAGAAGCCATTGGATTTGGCAAGGAGAGCATCGGTGGCCTTTGAGAGGGCGGCTTCTGTGGAGTGAAGGGGATGGAAGCCATATTGGAGGGGGTCAAGGAGAGAACTGGAGGAGAGGAATTTCAGACAGCAGTTGGAGACAACTTGCTCAAGGAGTTTGGAGAGAAATGGTAGGAGGGAGGTGTGGGATCAAGGAAGGGTGTTTTTAGGATAGGGGAGACACGGGCAAGTCTGAAAGGAGTGGGGAAGAAGTCGCTGGAGAGCGAACGGTTGAAGATGTACGCAGTAAATGCTCAGTAAATACCACTGATTCAGTGATCTGTCACCGGGGTACTTGGTCAACAAGTAAAACGAGAAAATACAGCTATAGGTTTGATATTTAGAGGGCCTGAGTGAAAGCAGGGGGATGTGTTAGATGGCCTCTTAAAGTCCTTTACATTGTCATAGTTCTGAACTATTTTCCTACAGTTACATAGTATATTCTCAGCACTACTCAGCCAGTCAACAGTATTTGAGCACTTATCTACAGAGCACTGCACTAAGTGCTTGGGGGAAGTACAGTACAAACACCTGACTGACACATTCCCTTCCCTCAGGGAGTTTACATTCTAGTGGGGGAGTAAGACATTAAAATAAGTAACAGACGGGGGAAGCAGCAGAGTATGAGGATATGTACCTCTTTGTCGTAGGGGGGAACAAAGTACTTAAGGGGCACATTCCCAAAATGTATAGGTGACCCAAAAGGAAGGGTGATTAGAATGGGGGAAATCAGAAGCTATTCAGGAGGTGGATTTGGGGAGAATCTATAGGAACTCAGCCCCCGAGTATCAAATCTTTAAGCTTCTTGTAGTCAGGGAAACTATCAATTCTGTCATACTGTAGCCTCCCATGCACTGAGTACAGGGCTCTGCACACAATAATGTTAATGTTAATGTTGGTATTTGTTAAGCGCTTACTATGTGCAGAGCACTGTTCTAAGCGCTGGGGTAGACACAGGGTCATCAGGTTGTCCCACGTGGGGCTCACAGTCTTAATCCCCATTTTACAGATGAGGGAACTGAGGCACAGAGAAGTGAAGTGACTTGCCTACGGTCACACAGCTGACAAGTGGCAGAGCTGGGATTCGAACTCATGACCTCTGACTCCAAAGCCCGGGCTCTTTCCACTGAGCCACGCTCAATAAATCCTGAGAGCTCACCTCCTCCAGGAGGCCTTCCCAGAGTGAGCCCCCCCTTTCCCTCTGCTCTTCTCCCCTCCCCCAGCACCGTGCTCATTTGTATATATTATTTATTATCCTATTTATTTTATTAATGAGGTATATATCTCCTTGATTCTATTTATCTTGATGATGTCTCATTTTTGTTTTGTTCTGTTTTGCTTTGCTGTCTGACTACCCGGTTTAGACTGTGAGCCTGTCATTGGGCGGGGATTGTCTCTGTTGCCTAATTGCACATTCCAAGCGTTTAGTACAGTGCTCTGCAAATAGTAAGTGCTCAATAAGTACTATTGAATGAATGAATGAAATACTACTGCTGATTATGATGAAGTCTGTCCCTGGGACACTGAATTCACCATGCTGCAGTTTTCTGAAACCAAATCTTATCCTGCGTGTTTCTCCAAGCTGCAGAGTTGCATTCTGAATAATTCGCCAAAAATATGCTCTCCAAGGTGTGTGTCAACATAATCAAATAAACTCTGAAGCAAGAACGAAGACTTTAAAGAAAGCCGCATTAACCACAGACAAGTAAGAAGTCTCTTTGCACAACGTTATAAAGCCTCCCCATCTGTTCTTATACAAAAGCCCATAGATGAACACTGGAACCGCTAAGTGCTCCAATCTAATCTACCTGCAAAGCTTATTTATCCATTTAACCTTCCATACTCAGGACTTTATTTTAATGCTTGCCTCCCCTTCTAGACCGTGAGCTCCTTGTGGCCTAGAAAAGTGCTACCAATTCTACTGTATGTTCTCTCCTCAACACGCAGTAAGGGCTCAATAAATATCATTGATTAGTTCTGCCAACAGCTATAGGGTTGGGTTTGTTTTTTAGTGGTATTTATTAAACACCTTCTATGTCCGAGGCACTTTACGAAACACTGGGGTAGATGCAAGCTAATCAGGTTGGAAACGGTCCATGTCCCACATGGAGCTCACAGTCTTCATCCCCATTTTACAAGCAAGCTAACTGCGACACAGAGAAGTTAAGTGGCTTGCTCAAGATCACGCAGCAGTCAAGCAGCCGAGCCAGGATTAGAACCCAGCTCCTTCCTGACTCCCAGGCCCATGCCGTAACCACTAGGCCAGCAGGGTTGCTTCTTCGTGGCGCAGTGGAAAGAGCACGGGCTTTGGAGTCAGGGCTCATGAGTTCGAATCCCAGCTCTGCCACTTGTCAGCTGTGTGACTGTGGGCAAGTCACTTAACTTCTCTGTGCCTCAGTTCCCTCATCTGTAAAATGGGGATTAAGACTGTGAGCCCCACGTGGGACAACCTGATTCCCCTCTGTCTACCCCAGCGCTTAGAACAGTGCTCTGCACATAGTAAGCGCTTAACAAATACCAACATTATTATTCTTTCTCGTCCTAAAGCTACCTGTGAATAATCTGTGTCCATTCTACTCCTTTAGGCTGCAGAGTGATATGTTCTTCTAGCACCAAAATATGCTCTTTGATTGATTGAGGGCAGGGACTCATATTCTCTTACTCAAATTTCCAAGGGCTCAGTACAGAGCTCTACCTACAGGAGATAGGCCCAACAGTTACTATTGACTGAAAAATGTAGTCAGGTCAATGATGATGATGGTGTTTGTTAAGCGATTACTATGTGCTAAGCACTTAAGCAGCCTGAGGCACCTTTGGCATAGATAAGAAGTTTTAATCTTTTCCTCCAACTCAAGGGGCTCTTGAAGTGACGGTGACTGGGAAGAGATCCAGTGTTTTAAACATACGCATCAAGGTTTTAAGCCACTGGATTGCTAGATGATTTTTTTTTAAAATGGTTTTCGTTAAGCGTTTACTATGTGTCAAGCACAGTTCTCAACACTGGGATAGGTACAAGTGAATTAAGTTGGACACAGTCCCTGTTCCGTGTGACTCACCCTCTTATGTAGGAGGGACTTCTAGAATGAGTTTGATACTAAATAATAATAATAATAATGTTGGTATTTGTTAAGCGCTTACTATGTGCAGAGCACTGTTCTAAGCGCTGGGGTAGATACAGAGTAATCAGGTTGTCCCACAGGAGGGGCACAGTCTTAACCCCCATTTTACAGATGAGGTCACCGAGGCACAGAGAAGTTAAGTGACTTGCCCACAGTCACACAGCTGACAAGTGGCAGAGCAGGGATTCGAACCCATGACCGCTGACTCCCAAGCCCGTGCTCTTTCCACTGAGTCACGCTGCTTCTCTATACTCTAGGTTCTAGTACTGCCAGTTACAAGTATTTTACTCTCCCAGGCACCAGACAGTGTTCAAAAGATACTAATGATTGATCGGTTTAGATGGGTTGCTGTTGCACCTGGGCACACCCTGGATGAAAAATCATCTAAACAATCGAAAAATTAATTTTAAGAAAAAAAGCCCAGCAATCCCAGTAAAGGCTACAATGTGTGCTGAGATCACAGGATATCAGCAAATCCGCCCAATAAATCTGTCCGGGAAAGGCCGAAGCAATGAAATATGGGAAAAGGCCAAATGCATGAGACATCTGGCAACCCTACTGGACTGAGATGATCTTTAAGCTTAATAAAACACTGTCAATGAAATCCTCTTATCACCCCCCACCCACCTGCCTTCCACCAAAACCTGTATTCTATCTTGAACCAAGTTTCTACTTCAACAAAGAAAACATCAGTGTTATTTTAATGAACAAATTAGTTTTTAGGTTAACATCATTAACCATCTGTTTCATCCCACACAAATTTCTCAAGTGCAGAAACAAAATTGCCTCGAGCAGGAAAATGGACTACATGACCTCTCCATTTTCCTCTGTGAGACACTATGGAAATGGTTTAAGATATTAAATATTCAAATGGTTTCAGTTAAATATTACGGGTCTTTCATTATTGCTTCTCCTACATACCCACTTCGATGCCATTAAAACAAATAGCTTAGCTTATATCTCTTTAAGTAAATGGCAAAGAATATTCAACTAGAATGTCTATTTCTTCAGAAACTTGTCGTCACATTTTATTGACAGTAAAGGGTTTTGAATGTGAGAGTTCATAAGTCAGAAAGAATAAAACCTGGGAGACATGGGAGAGCTTTAATATAATCATGAACACCCTACAGAGAAAGGCAAAAGCCAGTAGGTATTGGGAATTACCACAATATGGCCTAGGGCTCATCGTTGTGGAGCTCTATGGAAACAGAGAAGAGGCTTAAAAAACAAATGAAGCAACCTTATTAAAGAACTCTTTTACCACCACCTGCTTTGCAATATAATTAACATTTGGCGGACACACTACCAACTGAGTAAGTGTCAAAAACTTAAGATCACAGAATTCTACATGTAACTAACACTAGGCACTAAGATAACAGAAGGGATAAGCCTGAATAATAGATGACTTGGTTTCTAACGTCACCAATTCTTACTGGAGAAGAAGACAGCAAGAGGGCAATGAAAGAATTATTCTTTTTAAGCCTGGATTCTTTTTGACAAATTATTTGAGGTGATTCAGAACAACTGGTAGGGGTAACCAAAGACGATCAAAGGTCTTAGAAGGAATGACCTGTGAAAGAAGGCTAGAAATTCTGTTTAGCCTGGTGGAGAAATAATTGAAGAAATAAGGCAGGACAATACTAGGGACTCTTTCTTCAAACATCTAGCAGAGTGCTCAGAAAACACAGATGCTACACACATAATAGTAAATCAGGAACGAAAAGATAGTAAAAGAACGATAATGAAGGAAAGTTATACCAACCTACAAGAGAAATTTCTGAAAGATCATTTCCTAGCTTTCTACATCTTAAAATATTCTTCGAAGGGCCTTAAAAAAGTTAAATAATTTTGGCCTTGGAAGCACATGCGTTAGAATGAAAAATGTGATGAGTCACCCGAGAAATCTCTACCTAAAATCTTTAAACTATTGACCCTGACCACGGGTTTATCTATACCTGTCCTTTAGTTTAAAGCATTGCATCTGTTATCCTTTTGAAGTTGGGAGCTTTACAGAGCTGTGCAGATGTAGCCCCAATATAAATAGGACCTCTGTAATTATATTCTGAAGTTCTGCAATATAAACTTATATTTAATACTAAATCAATAGCATTCAGGAATGATATTTATCTATTTCCTTTATCGGTTGTATTGTATTGTTGGTATTTGTTAAGCGCTTACTATGTGCCGAGCACTGTTCTAAGCGCTGGGGTAGACATAGGGGAATCAGGTTGTCCCACCTGGGGCTCACAGTCTTAATCCCCATTTTACAGATGAGGTAACTGAGGCACAGAGAAGTTAAGTGACTTGCCCAAAGTCACACAGCTGACAAGTGGCCGAGCCGGGATTCGAACCCATGAACTCTGACTCCAAAGCCCGTGCTCTTTCCACTGAGCCACGCTGCTTCTCTTATGCTAGAATTCTGGGTCTCAAGTTTTTCATCCCCAGGATCCATACCTGTGGTTGCACAGGATTTCAGAGTGATTCAGGAGGTAATTTCTGAAATGGGTAATTTTTTTTTAAAGTAGTTATATCAAGCTATGGTTTATAATTACAGTATTGCATTTTTTTGGACTATGGGATAATTTTCCAAGGGAATTTTCTTTTTAAAATCAGGTAAAAATTAGGTTTTTAATTTTACCTTTCACTTTTACACAAAACACAGCTGCACAGGTAAATGTTCCTTAGTAATGACCACTGCTGTCCCAGCACTGACTAATGAAAATAAATGACTAAACGAATGAGCCTGTTTCTAGCTACCTAATGGCATACTGACTGACACTAGGGCAACCCTGCTTAATTTAAGGCATCGGGCTCCAGCACCAGTGCAAAAATCAGTGCTCAGATGCTGATTCATATTATAACCAAGACCTTTTATTGGAACAAGACAAACCATGGCAAGCCAAAATTGACCACAACCACCACTTCCCCAAGGAAACAAAACACTTTATCATAAAATTTCCACTTTCAGGTGAAAATCCCCCATAACCAAATATTTACGCTACATTTAAGTGACTTCCAGAGACCACATTCAAAATACATGGTAGATATCTCCCGATCACAAAAATATGCTACATCACCAAGTCGATGGAGGCAGAGTTTTGATCTTTAAGTGAGGTTCATTTTGGCAGTGCAACATGTTCAAAGATTAATTTGAAGGGTTTACTCAATCAACCAATGCTATCTATTAAGCACTGACTGTGGGCAGAGCATGGGACTGAGCACTTGGGAGGCTACAATGCAGTAACACGAATAATGATAATAATAATGGCATTGGTTAAGCATTTACTATGTGCCAGGTACAGTACTTGGTACTGGGGTGGATACAAGCAAATCAGATTGGACACAGCGCTTGTCCCATGTGGGGTTCACAGTCTCAATCCCCATTTTACAGATGAGGGCACTGAGGCCCAGAGAAGTGAAGGGACTTGGCCAAGGTCACCCAGCAGACAAGTGGCGGAGCTGTGATTAGAACTCATGACTTTCTGACTGCCAGGCCCGTGCTCTATCCACCACTCCATGCAGTAGAGTTGGTAGGCCCCATCCTGGCCCAAAAGGCGGCTGATTATTAAAATGATTCCAGAGCAGAGATTGGGGTAAATCCCAAACACCAACACCCTAGCTATAGCTAAAGGTGGGGTGAAGAGGGAGGTGTGATCACAGAAGGCTCATTAGGGGATAAGATAGGGCAGTGTGGGGGAGCAGCATGGCATACTGGATGGAGCATGGGCCTGGGAGTCAGAAGGTCATGGGTTCTAAACCCAGCTCTGCCGCCTGTCTGTTGTGTGACCTTGGGCAAATCACTAAACTTCTCTGTGCCTCAGTTACCTCATTTGTAAAATGGGGATCAAGACGGTGAGCCTCGTGTGGGACAGGGACTGTGTCCAACCCGATTTGTTTGTATCCATCTCACTGTTTAATACGGTGCCTGGCACATAATAAGTGCTTAACAGATACTATTCATTCATTCAATCATACTTATTGAGCACTGACTGTGTGCTAAGTACTTGGAATGTACCACAATAATAATAATTACTATTATTATGATTATGAGTAACATGGGTAAAGGAAGGAGGGCTGCCCAGGCAGAGGACATTGGCAGAATTTCTCCATTTTGAGAAACATTGGAAATGATGGGAAAACTGTTTTCTCAAGGAAGAACTAGTACCTCGCTGTGGGCAGGGAATATTATACTCTCACAAACTTAGTATAGTGCTCTGCACCCAGTAAGTGCCAAGATTGAGTCGATGATAACTGTGCATTCATCATGAAATACTTAATGCAGAGTACATTTAGATCAGTGCTTCTTTTTTTTTCTTCCCCATCTTTTAAGCGGGGTATCTCGGGTTCAATACCTTCTAGCTCTTCCTTTAATTCTCGCCATTCCCCAAATCAAGCATCCTTCATCTGCAGTTCTACAGCAATACCATCTAGAGCCTGGAAGTTGGGCAGCTAAAGCATTTTTCCCTAAATCTTCAGCCACTATGAAAAATTGGGATGAGTACCAGCAGGCTCTCGCCTATGAACCTGGGAGTCAGAAGGTCATGGGTTCCAGTCCTGGCCCCGCCACCTGTCTGGTGTGTAACCATGAGCGAGTTACTTCACTTCGAATCCCAGCTCTGCCACTTGTCGGCTGTGTGACTGTGGGCAAGTCACTTAACTTCTCTGTGCCTCAGTTCCCTCATCTGTAAAATGGGGATGAAAACTGTGAGCCCCACGTGGGACAACCTGATTCCCCTGTGTCTACCCCAGCGCTTAGAACAGTGCTTGGCACATAGTAAGCGCTTAACAAATACCAACATTATTATTATTATTATTATTATTATCACTTCCCCGTGCCTTTGTTACCTCATCTGTATAATGGGGATTGAAACTGTGAGCCCCATGCGGGACTCCATTTGCTTGTATCTGCCCCAGCATTTACTACAGTGCCTGGTGCCTACTAAGTGCTTAATACCATTATTATGATGATGATGGTGATGATGATTGTGATGATGATGGTCAGCCACACAAAACTGGAAATATAGTTATCCACTTATGAAAGGAGGTGTCCTATTAATTTTTTTTTTTTAATTCTACCTGCCTCCTAGAGATAATAAAATCACCGGGACCTAAGAATAGTGCATTCTCTCCCCTATTGGCAGTATATAGTCTTCATGTTAAAATCCTAAATATCAAAAATGGAGCAAGTGTCAATTCATAAAAATTTAAAAAAAACCTCAAGTAGACACTGGTTCTATAACTGAATCTGTCCTGAATAAGCAATACTATTCAATTTCATCATCTACTTTAAAATGTGAATTACTGAATTTCTTTCTTTCTGGCCACCCCCTAATTATTTTCTTTTGAATTAAACTAGAATCTTAACTGAACAGCATGGGAATGACGACAAGATGCTGAAAGCTTTTAAAGACAACACACACGGCTCCCCTGTAATGTGGGGTTTGCATTCTTGGAGAACCATATGTTATAGAACACTCAGGATTTAGTACACGTGTCTCAGGATTTAATACACGTGTCTCCAAGGATGCCACATGTTTGCATACGATCATTTCTTCTGACATGGTATCACATTCTACCCAGAGAAACAGGAATTGCTGGAAGGACGTTTCCCAGCTACTTAACAGCGCTTGGTTCAAAATACGCAGAGAAAATTCAAGGTCTGGAACACTAACCTAGCTGCGAAACACTGAGTTTTTTAAATGACGGGTCTCGATCTCCAGGAGAGCAGATACTTTTAAACAAAGAATCTCTCAAGATGAAAACATTTAGGCTTTGGATGTTTCCTACCGGCCGAAATGTAATACTGGTCAAAATTCTGATTTGTGGCCTATGAGAGTTCATTTTAAAACTAATGTTGTTGAATTTTCTTAGACCGCGAGCCCTTCTGTGGGACAGGGACCTGTGTCCAACCTGATGAACTTGGATCTAGACCAGGGCTTAGAACAGCACTTGAAATAAAATACCACTATTAATTTACTCTTTTTTTAATCTTAAATATATTTCAGAGGATATTAAAAGAGATAAAACCAAACCCGGAAAAGTTCTGCCTACAATTCCTCTGCTTTTGATATTAAAGTAATCTAATGACACCGGTCTCAGCCTTTCATGTGTAGCTGATTAAAGCTAAGACATATGTGGAAAATAATTTACATTTCTGGACAAAGTGAGAGGCTGCACACAGACCCAGAGTAGAAGTCTGAAAACGCCCTTCTTACCTACTTGTTTTTTCAGTCTGCTTACAAAAAAACCCACTCATCTAAATCAAGTCACAACGCTAAAATTAGGTTAATAATGCTCTTAATTTTAAGCTTCTGAAAACAAATACGCATATAGGGAGTTGCCTGTCATTCAAAGTATTATTCCAGTTATTCAGAAGTAAAAAATACCCAACAATGATATCTGTAAACCATATACCTAAGTAAGCACTTCTATTGAGCATGCATCATAACCATGAAGCAGCATGGCACAGTGGAAAGAGCACGGGCCTAGGAGTCAGAAAGTCATGCGTTCTAATCCCTGCCTTGCCACTTGTCCGCTGCGTGACCTTGGCCAAGTCACTTCACTTCTCTGGGCCTCAGTTATCTCACCTGTAAAATGGGGATTGAGACGGGGAGCCCCAGGAGGGATAAGGGACTGGGTCCAACCGGATTTGCTTGTATCCACCCCAGAGCTTAGTACAGCACATGGTAAACGTTTAAAGAATACCATTATTATTATTAGGATTCTCCCAATAGCTTGGAGGTTATTAAGATCAATTGAAAAGATGACATGAAGACAGGAGTAGTATCCTGGAAAGACTCTTTTTACCTCTGCCTCCGCCCCAAGCCTATGTTCTTGCAATTACACAATTTATTTCCCAGGACTCTTTTCTGCTTCTCGAGAGCTACTAAAAGAGAGTAATAGATTTATCTGAAAAGCTACAAGACGGTAGTATACTTTAGTCCAGCAACTGTAACTTGGGGTAAGAACCACCACTCGGAATATTTCAACCTTTTATGGCAAGAAGCATACCCAGCACAAAGTTAAGTGTAGCTAATGTCACCAGGGTCCAACCCAAACTCCAGCCCCGGGGGGAGGAACATTACTGGTTTGAAGATTTGCTCCAGGCTCACATTAACCATTTTTTCACCATGAAAATAAGGACCCTTTTAGTATTGATAAAGGCAAAGAATTTAACTAATTGAGCATTAAAAAAAAATTCCTAAGGCTGTTGGCACGTGCCTAGGACAACTTAAATTAGAGAATGAGCATTAAAGACTCAGAAGACAGTAATGACCTATGCAACTGTGGCATTTCACTGACCTTTCCACCCTGTGACACTTTCCCATCCGCAGCCCCCCAAATTCCTCTCTTTTTCTAATGGCTCCCTCCTCCTTGCCCTTTGGCTGGCACCTGGCAGTCGGTCTACTGACTACTGGGGTGGCAACCGGGCTACACGGTCGGTCCGGGAGGCTCTGTAGCCCGGGGAAAGGTGAACTCTGCCTCTCAAGCCTATTTTGCTGCATAGAGACTAGGCCCAATCCAGTTCCCCAGCACCTGGTAGGCGGGGGGGGGGGTGGAGAAGGATGATATTTTTATCTTAAAGAGGCAGGAAAACGGGGCCAGCTAGGCAGCGGGGGTTAAAGGTCATTTCCAACCACTAGCCCTTCGGCCAGGAGCAGGGAAGTGGGGCACCCAGCAGGTAGGTGATAGTACTGTTCTTTTCATGTGCTAAAACCAGCCTTTTGTTCTTATGATTGATAGAGATGCTTAAAATCTACTGTCAAATCCCTTTATTGCATATGGAAAAAAACCACACTGAATCATGAGGTGATATCATCAGGCAGAGACATTCTACGGCAAATGACAGGGTTCATGACAATGTATTGACTGAATAATTCTGCAAAATACTAGTGAAACGTTGAGCGGGTAAGCAGATGGGTTTGCCTGAATAAAACCACGATACGCTTATTTTGAATGCATCTAAATCCCAATCCATCTAAAAACAAGGGCATTTAGTGTTAAGCAACAAATTCAGGTGTTGATTACCCCGTTGTTTTAGCCGTACCTCCCCCGGCCCCACCCCCCCTTGTATAAACGCATAATTCAATACCAAAGTTGGTTAAATAAAACGATAACTAGAGTTGAATACAGTCTAAAATACATCGACATAAAACGTTTTAACAAAATCTGAAAACGAACTAAACAGAAACCATTTCTACCAGGTGTTCCTGAAAACACACACAGTCTTTCGAAACATCTTTTTGAGCAATTTCTCAGAGTCAGAACAGAAGTAATCAATTGTGATAATCCTAGTCATTTGAAAAGAAATACTAACTCCTAGCCAAAGTCCTGAAAAATATTCGCTGTGCAGCCTACCTGGTCTATTCTGGATGTTCCGGCTGCAGTGCACCAACTATCTTGGAGTGAATCTGAGCCCCAAGCTGGCAACTGCAAACTAGATCTCACCTTCAATAGCATAGAAGTTTTCATCAGAAATGAGCAGTTCTCTTCTCTTCCCCACACCCACCCTCCAAAAATACACAGTCACCGAAATCCCTTTCCCTGTAGCAGTCTCTTAGCCGCCCCAAATCAGTGCAACGGGATTGCAGAAGAAAAATCATCTTCTGCATTGGCTACTGAGCCTACAGTTCTAGCAGGTGATGGGCTCCGAAATGGCAAGTGGTCCATTAACACCACTGAACTGTTAAGCCACGGTGAGTTTATGCGCTTTGATAAGCCAGCGGCAAGTCCACTCTGACACAGAGTGACTCGGAAGAAAGGCCAGGGGCCCCCAGCCCACATTCCGGGCACTGTCAGGGCTGCTGTAGGAAGAGGAGCCGATCGACATCCTTGCTGCTTACAGCCAAGGGGAGCCGCAGTTGTGCCCTAGACGGCACTGCTGAATTGCCCTTAAAGGGAGTTCTAGTGGCTTCGTTACAGATTAGCAAGCAGGGTTACGGCTATGCTTTCTTTCTGAGTTTCCAATTCAAAGCACTGATATACACATTTTAAAAAAAAAAAAAAACAGATACAGAATAGAACTGGAACTCATAATGCCACACACGAAACTCATTCTTCACTTTTCACTTAGGGTGATTCGTTTAAGTTCTGAGTTTCCTTCCTTAAAATTCAGATACATAGAGTTCTAGCACCCATTAACTATGCAACGGCTGAAGTAAACCGTCTGCTTAGCTCGGTCTTGAGTTTTAAAAGGCATCACCACCACCACCCTGGCTACCTCCAAACATTAGCATAAGAAATAATCTCCATTTACATACCATTCTTACCTGTAAGGGTAAGAGAGTATTACTGTTGTTGTCCGTTCTGAAGACATTATCTTCAATCCAGGATTTGGGTGTCAGTGATGGTGTAGAGCGGGTAAATTTCGGTGGGGCTATGACATTACCAGAAAACGGTTTCTTCAGAGGAGAAATCTGGTTCATAGTTCCTGGAATCCCCATGTTTCCAGTTCTACGATGGTCTCTGCCATGCATTCCTCCCCACGACATGCTGCCCGTGCTCCAGCCACTACTCTGATGGTTGCTCCAAGGGGACTGCTTCAGAAGAGGCTGGAGAAACATATCCAATCATATTACTTGGGAAACCCTTGAAAGATTTTTAAGTTCAAATTCAGATTTACACAAAGCGGCACACAGCTACTAAGACAAATCTAACAGGCCGCAGAAAGACAGATGGGGGCATTCCGCTGAGGGTGCTCAATAATACGTTTCCAATAGGCCCATGGTATTTAAACAAGAAAAAAAAAATTGTTCACGTAACGTTATGTAAGAATTTAGAATTATCTTGCCGACATTCACTAGAATAAATCAAGCCCATGTTGCACGATTACTGCTAAGAGAGGTTTTCCACGGACTGTTTTGTAAGGCTACTTCCCCCCCCCCCCCCTTCAGGAAAGAAACTGTACAATAAGAGATAGAAATATAACCCCCCAAAAAGGAATTCCGGACTGTAAATCATAAAAATATACTCAAAACACATACGACCTAATAACAAGGATTAACTTCCTACATACGGAACCAAGTACGTCGATCCCACGCTTTAAAAAAGCAAGTATTGCAGCTACAGAAAGGGCTCATGGTACATTTCTTACTGAAACCTTTCGATTGAGGGAGTTGGAAGGAGAGTAGGACAGTCTGGTTTGAAAAGGATATAACAGACCTAGACTATTACTGTTACCAAGAAAAAAACAAAACAAAAACAAACCACCACCCTCCTTTAAAATAAAAAAAGTTTCTCTCTCAACCGGTAACTTGAAAGAAATCCAAGACTTTTTTTATGGATCCTGAGCAGTTGCCCGTACGACCTACAGGTGGATCCACTGAGATGAACCAGGTTCAATGACACTGGGAAGAAATCAGTACCTCCGAAAAATGAGCAAGTCATAATTAAACTCACTCGGGTTCCAAAAACCTAGAAAATACATGTCTATGCTAGCAATGGCAGGTCTTGGAAGAACTCGATCTCCTCCAAAAGTTATAATAAGAACAATGAATATTCACCCTGAAACGCCACGGCTATCCCTGTAGACGGGCCTGACCAAGCAGTATTAAATTCAAAACCATAATTAAGCTTTGAGAACTGGAGTGATCACTTTGGAATACTGAGAGGAATATTGGGCATTTTTAGAATGCGAAGAAGCTGTTCCGATAGACTCTATTATAAAACGGTAAAGCAAAAACTTTGTTTTTTTAGAGTCGACATCTCGCACCGCTTCATCGGTGGCTAATCCCCGGTGGGAATAATTTTGATATTTTTTCAGGTCTTAAATGTGGCATAAGCCAACGCGGCACCGCCTGCTCCTCCCCGGACCGCAGTACGCGACACTTTTATTCGGTGAATTTTCGCATGAGTGGAAGGGCCCTGTTCTTTTAAAGGTCTTATTTAAAAAAAGGAAATCGTCTTAACACAACAAAGCACCCCCAAAAGGGAAACATTTAGAGGTCATAGTGACCGCGCAACAAATGGTTCCTGGCAAGGGTCCATCTTAAAAGCTGAAGAAACTGAGGCAAGGAGCTATTCGGCGCCTCGTTCAAGGTCATCCGAGTCAAAGGTGTATGAAAGAGCTTCGAAAAGCCCCGCTGAAACTCACTGGCCGCGACCAATACCTACGAATAGTTCTTACACTTTTAATTCATTTAGTCCAACAATAAACGACCATCTTGGGCTTTAATACGCCAAAGTTAATGTGTCTCCGTTCCGGCCCCCACATAGGGCCCGAACCAGAAGAGGGAAAACCCAGTCAATAAACGAACCTCTACTCCAAGTGCGAAAAATAAAAATAAAATACGGGCGGGGTGAAGGGGGGGGGGGGGGGCATCATCGCTATTCCCATCCGCGGGAGGTACCTTCAAGGAAAAGGGAGTCACCGGCACGGGAGGGCCCCTCCGTATTTCATTTTTAATTCGTGAGGACTCCTCCGTATTTCATGTTTAGTTGGTGTTCGGGCAAAACGTCTGGAAACCCAACGCGCCGCCGTGGGCCGGCCCCACCTAAGGGCCAGTTCGTCGGACCGGACAGGACCGGACCGCCCGGAGCCCAGCTCGGCCCCACGTTCCTTCATTTCCAAATGTCCCTTCGGGTCGGCTTCCCGAAAGGGATACGTATGTGCGGGCATCTCCTCCGCATGCGACCCGACCAACCTTTCCTCCTCCTCCTCCGGAGGGGGGCTAATCTGCTGCCTCCGGCTCGGGTCCGGGTCAAAAATCGCTGTCCCCAAAGCAGCTGGGGGGTAAAGAGCGCCGGGCCCCGGTCATAATACTGGGGGACAGGGGGGAGGTGCAGGTCCTCGCCCGGTCCCCGAGTGTCCGTGCCCCCCTCCTCCTCGCCCGGTCCCCGAGTGTCCGTGCCCCCCTCCCAACCGTCCAACGGGAGCCCGGCCGGGCGGCCTCGGCCGGGCGGCCTCAGCCGGTGGCGCAGGGCTGGGCACCACCCCGTCCCTCCATTCCCGGCCGCGCCCCGGCCTGCTTGAGCGGACAGACCCGGGGCGAAGAAAGGGACGGGGACCCCCGGGACCCCCGGACTTGGGGGAGCCGCGAGGCTGACTGACAGTGCAGATATGGCACACCCCAGGGAGGTCAAAGGAAGAGAGGAAGAGGCAGCGGGGGGCGAGTGGAGACTCCCCCACCTCTCCCCGGCCCCTGCCAGTCCTGATGTCCCCGCTCTGCCCAGGAAGGGTCCCTCATCCCGCATCGCCCCCGCGCCCCGTCCTCCCTCACCCCCGGCTGGCACCACGGGGGACCTCAAACCGTCACCTTCGGCTCGGCCTTCTTTTCTTTTTTGGGGGGGGGGGAAGGGTGGTCAACACTTTGGGCAATCCGGGGTGAACCGTTGGGCCTGCGGGCCGGCCCCGTGAGGCGGTCCCTCCTTGGCGGTGGCCGGGGCCCCGTCCCGCAGCCGGGGAGGCGGGGGTGAGCGGGTGGGGCCGGGGGTCGCCCGGGGGGGGGGGAGGGGGGGGTGAGAGCTTTACCTGGTGGTGGTTGTAGGAGTTCCTCTGCTGCAGGAAGGCTGCGGCGGCCGCCTGGTGCTGCTGGAGCTGGGGGCTGACGGGGGACCTCCGGCTCTGCTGCTGCGGCGGCTGCGGCGGCGGCGGCGGCGGCGGCGGCTGCTGCGCTAAGGTCATGGGCGGCGGGGGCGGGGGCGCGGGGGAGAAGGGGCTGCCGAAGCCCCCCGCCCCGCCGGCCCCCCCGGCCCCGCCGCCGCCCCCGCCGCTCATCCCCGCGCAGGGGTTGTGCGGCGACACGGGCGAGAAGGTCTGGAAGAAAGCCGGGTTGATGGAGGACGGGAGGCCGGGGTAGAAGCCGTTGTCGGGGTCCGGGCTGGGCTGCGCCGGGGCCGGGGGCTGCGGCGGCGGCGGCGGCGGCGGCGGCGGCGGCGGAGGCTGCGGGGCCGAAGGCGGTGGCGGCGGCTGCGGGGCCGCGGGCGGCGGCTGCGGGGGCTGCGGGGGCAGGGCGGCGCCGGCGGAGCCCGCGGGCGGCGGCGACGAGGGCTGCACCGACCAGGGGGTGCCGAAGCCCGGCAGCGGCGGGGGCGAGGCCGAGCCGCCCGCCCCCCCCGCGCCGCCTCCTCCCGCGGGCCCTCCGGGCGCCGCCCCGCCGGGCTGGAGGGGCAGGTCGGGCCCCTGCAGGCCGCCGAAGCCCCCGCCGCCCGCGCCCGGCAGGAGCCCGCCGGGGCTGCCCAGCAGAGGGTGGTTGGGGGACTCCATCGACGGGCGCGGCCGCGGGCCCGGCCACGGATTCACAGGCGACGTGGAGGCAGCCGCCCCCGCATCGGGGGGCTCCGCGGGGGCGACCCCCGCACCTCCTGCCAACGCCGCCGCCGCCGGGAGCCGGGGGGGACCGGCCGGGTCCCCGTCGTGCGGGGCCGGGGGCTGCGGGACGGCGGCCGAGGGGCCCGGAGGCTGCGGAGGCTGCGGAGGCGGGTTCTGTTTCTTCAGCCGGTCCTGCCGGACCTGGACGAGCTGCTGGGACTGAGGAGGAGGAGGAGGAGGAGGAGGAGGAGGAGGAAGAGGAGGAGGAGGCGGCGCCGGCTGCTGCTGCGAGGACTGGTCGGGGGGGTTGAGCTGCTGCTGCTGCTGCTGCTGCTGCTGATGGTGATGATGCGGCTGCTGATGCTGCTGCTGCTGCTGCTGCCTCAAGTCCTGAGGGGGGGCAGGGCGGGGGGCGTTGAGCTCTTTCCTCTTCTGACCGCTCGCTTGCTGCTGCTGCTGCTGCTGCTGCTGCTGCCGAGGCTTGCCCAAGTCCCGGGAGGGGGGGTGCGGGCTCCGTTGGAAGTCCCGGGCGGGGGGGGGGCGGGGGTGCGGGGGAGGCGGCGCCGGCGGTGTCAGCCCCAGCAGCGGCTCATCCTGCATGGTCTGCCGGTGCGCTGCGGGGCCGGCCGACGACGACGACGACGAGGAAGAGGAGGTGACAGGCGGCGGCCGAGCCAGGGGGCCGAAGGGCGAGGCGGCCGGGCAGGGCCTCGGGGGAGCGGCGTCTCCGCCGTTGAAGCAGAAGGGGGTGGGGGGGCTGCCTTCGCGGGGGGCGGGGGGGCGCCTGCAACAACCCCCCACCCGAATCCCCCATTTAGCGCGCACCCGGGGGAGGGGGGCGGGCGCACGGGACGGGACGGGACTGGGGGGGGGGGGGCGGGTCCCCCCTCCCCCACCGTCACCCCGGAATGACACCAGGCGGGGGCCGGGGACCGTCCGACCACTGAGATGGAGGGGGCGGGGGGGGGGGGGGACGTCGATCAGAGGCAGTCGGAGGGACACACACACACACAGGGGAGACTCAGCGCACTTCAACCGTCTCCTCGTCCCCCTCCTCCTTCCCGACACCGGCTCGGCCGCCGCCGCTCCTCCTTAAGAAGCCCGGAACGTGCGTCACCGCCACCTCACAATCGCGCGCTCCCGCGCGCGCCCCGGCGCGAGGCCGCAGCCCCCCCCCATTCATGAATATTCATTCATCCGCGAGCGCTTAGGAGGCGCGGAGCCCTGCCCCAAAGCCCTCGGAAGGCGCCGTGGGGCGACAGAGGGGGACCGACCCGGCACCACCGCGGCCTCAACGGGGGGAGGGCGGGGAAAGGAAAAGATGAACCACCCCGAAAGAAGACGGCAAGCCGCCATTCATTCGAGAGTATAGCGTTTACAGCATCGAGAGAAAGAGAACCGAGGAGACGTTCCCCTCATTATTAGCAAAATACATAGGGACAGAAGTGATATTCATTCATTCATTCAATAGTATTTGTTGAGCGTTTCTGTCATCGAGATGAATAGAATCAAGGAGACGTACACCTCGTTATTAGCAAAATAAATAGGGTCAGATGTGATGTGATATTCATTCGATAGTATCTGTTGAGCGTTCACAGCATCAAGAGAAAGAGAATCAAGGAGACGTACCCCTCATCATTAGCAAAATAAATAGGGTCAGAAGTGATATTTCCTTCATTCATTCAATCGTATTTGTTGAGCGTTTCTATCATCGAGATGAACAGAATCAAGGAGACGTACACCTCGTTATTAGCAAAATAAATAGGGTCAGATGTGATATTCATTCATTCGATAGTATTTGTTGAGCGTTTACAGCATCAAGAGAAAGAGAATCAAGGAGATGTACACCTCATTATTAGCAAAATAAAAAGGGTCATAAGTGATATTCATTCATTCATTCAAAAGTATTTGTTGAGCGTTTCTATCATCGAGATGAATAGAATCAAGGAGATGTACACCTCATTATTAGCAAAATAAAAAGGGTCATAAGTGATATTCATTCATTCATTCAATAGTATTTGTTGAGCGGTTACAGCATCAAGAGAAAGAGAATCAAGGAGATGTACACCTCATTATTAGCAAAATAAAAAGGGTCATAAGTGATATTCATTCATTCATTCAAAAGTATTTGTTGAGCGTTTCTATCATCGAGATGAATAGAATCAAGGAGATGTACACCTCATTATTAGCAAAATAAAAAGGGCCATAAGTGATATTCATTCATTCAATTGTATTTGTTGAGCATTTCTATCATCGAGGTAAATAGAATCAAGGAGATGTACACCTCATTATTGGCAAAATAAAAAGGGTCATAAGTGATATTCATTCAGTAGTATTTGGTGAGCGTTTCCAACATCAAGATAAATAGAATCGAGGAGATGTACACCTCATTAGTAAAATAAGTAGGGTAATAAGTGCTATTCATTCATTCAATAGTATTTGTTGAGCGTTTACAGCATCAAGATGAATAGAATCGAGGAGATGTACACCTCGTTAGCAAAATAAATAGGGTAATAATTGATATTCATTCATTCAGTAGGATTTTTTGAGCGCTTACAATGTGCAGAGCACTGTACTAAGCGCTTGGAATATAGCTTTGGAGTCAGAGGTTATGGGTTCGAATCCCAGCTCTGCCACTTGGCAGCTCGGTGACTGTGCGCAAGTCACTTCACTTCTCTGGGCCTCAGTTCCCTCATCTGTAAAATGGGGATTAAGACTGTGAGCCTCACGTGGGACAACCTGATTCCCCTGTATCTACCCCAGCGCTTAGAACAGTGCTCTGCACATAGTAAGCGCTTAACAAATACCAACGTTATTATTATTATTATTACAATTCTGCAACAGATACAGTCCCTGCCCAACGTCGGTCTTACAGTCTAATTGGGGGATATTAGACTGTAATCTCTGTAGACTGTTAGATGATATATGCAAGTGAGCATAGTGCTGACTGAGCCCCCCTTTCCCTCTGCTCTCCCTCCCTTCCACCCTCAGCACTGTGCTCAGCTGTATATATTATTTATCACCCTATTTATTTTGTTAATAAGGTGTGTATCTTCTTGATTCTATTTATCTTGATGCAGTTTTTGTCTTGTGCTCTTTTGCTTTGCTGCCTGTCTCCCCCTTTCAGTCCGTGAACCCGTCATTGGGCAGGGATGGTCTCTGTTTCCGAACTGTCCATTCCAAGCGCTTAGTCCAGTGCTCTGCACATAGTAGGCGCTCAATAAATACTATTGAAAGAATGAATGAGGGGAAGGGGGAAGAGCAGAGGGCAAGGGGAGGGCTCAGTGTGGGCAGGCCTCCTGGAGGAGGTGAGCTCTCAGGAGGGCTGGGAAGAGAATTAGTTTGGCGGATGTGAACATTCATTCAATCGTATTTATTGAGCGCTGACTGTGCAGAGCACTAGACTAAGCGCTTGGAATGGACAATCTGTCAACAGCTAGAGACCATCCAGCGAGGCTCAGTGGCAAGAGCCCGGGCTTCGGAGTCAGAGGTCATGGGTTCTAATCCCAGCTCCGCCACTTGTCAGCTGTGGAACTGGGCAAGTTACTTCACTTCTCGGTGCCTCAGTTCCCTCATCTGCAAATGGGGATGAAGACTGTCAGCTTCACGTGGGACAACCTAATTGCCTTCTATCTCCCCCAGCGCTTAGAACAGTGCTCGGCACATAGTAAGCGTTTAACAAATACCAATATTATTATAAGTAATTTAGTAAGCAGCGTGGCTCAGTGCAAAGAGCCCGGTCTTGGGAGTCAGAGGTCATGGGTTCGAATCCCAACTCTGCCACTTGTCAGCTGTGTGACTGGGCAAGTCACTAAACTTCTCTGTGCCTCAGGTCCCTCATCTGGAAAATGGGGATGAAGACTGGGAGCCTCCCGTGGGACCACCTGATGACCCTGTATCTCCCCCAGCGCTTAGAACAGTGCTCGGCCCATAGTCAGCGCTTAACAAACATTATTATTATCCTTATTATTATTATTAGCCCCGCCCAGAGACGGGCTGAGGCGTAGGCCCTGGTCGCCGCGCGCGCGCTCCCGACGGGGGGTGGGGGAGGGGGCCCCCTAGCGTCGCCCCGTCACCGGCTCCTGGCGCGCGGCCGGGGCCGACGGTGCGTGCGCGCGGGCGCCGGGCCGCCGCGCGCCGTGGGAAAAGCGGGCGCCCGTTGGCCTGGGGCGGGGGGGGGGCGCTGGCGGGAGCGCGCTGCGGGCACGAGGGGGCGCTAGGGGGCGCGCCATTGCCTTTCCCGCCCCGTCACGCGCCCCCTCACGCGCCCCTTCACGCGCCGCCCCCTCACGCGCCGCCCCCTCCCCCCCGGCATAACCGACGACGCTTCCCTCAGGCCCCGCCGCCCTCACGCCCCGTCATTCGTTCATTCGGTAGCATTTACCGAGCGCTTACGAGGTGCGGAGCACGCTACTAAGCAGCGTGGCTCAGTGGCAAGAGCCCGGGCTGGGGAGTCCGAGGTCCTGAGTTCGAATCCCGCCTCGGCCCCTTGTCAGCTGGGCGACTGTGAGCCAGAAGCCGCGTGGCTCAGTGGAAAGAGCACGGGCTTTGGAGTCAGAGGTCATGGGTTCAAATCCCGCCTCGGCCATTTGTCAGCTGTGTGAGTTTGGGCAAGTCACTTCACTTCTCGGTGCCCCAGTTACCTCATCTGTAAAATGGGGATGAAGACTGTGAGCCCCACGTGGGACAACCTGATTCCCTTGTGTCTACCCCAGCGCTTAGAACAGTGCTCGGCACATAGTGAGCGCTTAACAAATACCAACATTATTAAGTCACTTCACTTCTCTGGGCCTCAGGGACCTCATCTGGAAAAGGGGGATGAAGACTGGGAGCCCCACGTGGGACAATCTGATTCCCCTGTGTCTACCCCAGCGCTTAGAACAGTGCTCGGCACATAGTAAGCGCTTTACAAATACCAACATTATTATGATTATTAAGCGCTTGGAATGGACAGTTCGGCAATAAAGACCATCCCTGCCCAACGACGGGCTCACAGTTCGGCAACAGAGAGAGACCATCCCTGCCCAACGACGGGCTCACGGTCTAAAGGGGGGAGACGGACAACAAAAGAGAACAAAACAAAAACCATCAGCAAGATAAATAGAATCAAGGAGATATTCATTCAACTGTATTTATTGAGCGCTTACTTTGTGCAGAGCACTCTACCAAGCGCTTAGAATGGACAATTCGGCAACAGAGAGAGACTATCCCTGCCCAACGATGGGCTCACGGTCTAAAGTGGGGGACAGACAGCAAAGCAAAAGAGAACAAAACAAAAACCAGACAACATCAGCAAGATAAATAGAATCAAGGAGATATTCATTCCATCGTATTTATTGAGCGCTTACCTTGTGCAGAGCACTGCACTCAGCGCTTGGAATGGACAATTCAGCAATAGAGACCATCCCTGCCCAGTGACAGGCTCATGGTCTTAACAGGGGAGACAGCAAAGCAAAAGAGAGCAAAACAAAAATCAGACAACATCAGCAAGATAAATAGAATCAAGGAGATATTCATTCAACCGTATTTATTGAGCGCTTACCTTGGGCAGAGCACTGCACTCAGCGCTTGGAATGGACAATTCGGCAATAGAGACCATCCCTGCCCAATGACGGGCTCACAGTCAGCAAAGCAAAAGAGAACAAAACAAAAACCATCAGCATATAGATAGAATCAAGGAGATATTCATTCAATCATATTTATTGAGTGCTTACTTTGTGTAGAGCACTCTACCAAGCGCTTGGAATGGACAATTCGGCACCAGAGAGAGACCATCCCTGCCCAATGATGGGCTCACAGTCTAAACAGGGGAGACAGCAAAGCAAAAGAGAACAAAACAAAAACCATCAGCAAATAGATAGAATCAAGGAGATATTCATTCAATCGTATTTATTGAGTGCTTACTTTGTGCAGAGCACTCTACCAAGTGCTTGGAATGGACAGTTCGGCACCAGAGAGAGACCATTCCTGCTCAATGACGGGCTCACAGTCTAAACAGGGGAGACAAGCAAAGCAAAAGAGAACAAAACAAAAACCATCAGCAAATAGAATCAAGGAGATCTTCATTCAATCGCATTTATTGAGTGCTTACTTTGTGCAGAGAACTCTACCAAGCACTTGGAATGGACATTTCGGCACCAGAGAGAGACCATCCCTGCCCAATGATGGGCTCACAGTCTAAACAGGGGAGACAGCAAAGCAAAAGAGAACAAAACAAAAACCAGACAACATCAGCAAGATAAATAGAATCAGGGAGGTATTCATTCAATCATATTTATTGAGTGCTTACCTTGTGCAGAACACTGGACTCAGTGCTTGGAATGGACAATTGAGCAACAGAGACCAATCCTGGCCAATGACGGGCTCATGGTCTAAACAGGGGAGACAGCAAAGCAAAAGAGAACAAAGCAAAAACCAGACAACATCAGCAAGATAAATAGAATCAAGGAGATATTCATTCAACCGTATTTATTGAGCGCTTACTCTGTGCAGAGCAATCTACCAAGTGCTTGGAATGGGCAATTCGGCAACAGATAGAGACCACCCCTGCCCAGTGATGGGCTCACAGTCTAAACGGGGGAGACAGACAGCAAGGCAAAAGAGAGCAAAACAAAAACAGGGCAACATTAGCAAGATGAATAGAATCAAGGAAATATGATTAACAAAATAAATTGGATAATAAATAAAATATACAAATGAGCACAGTGCTGAGGGGAGGGGAAGGGGGAAGAACAGAGAGAAAAGGGGGGCTCAGTCTGGAAAGGCCTCCTGGAGGAGGTGAGCTCTCAGTAGGCTTTGAAGAGGGGAAGAGAGTTGGTTTGGCGGAGGTGAGGAGGGAGGGCATTCCAGGACAGCGGGAGGATGTGGGCCAGGGGGTTTGACGGCGGGATAGGCGTGAACGGGGGACCGGGTCTCAGGGGGACAAAAGACGTAGCTTCTCCCTCTTCCTCCCAATGCAGGGGGATGATAGACTTGGCTTCTTCCTCCTCTTCTCCCCCATTCCATTCTTCCCCCGGCGACGGAGCGTGTGAGAGGAAGGGAGGGAGGCCTAATGGCGGGGACCCGATTGACCCCTCTCAGGCCCACCTGACAGGCCTTGTCACCTGTCCAGGGGGGTGACACACCAGCGAGCAAAGGCGCACAAACAATAGACTGTGAGCCCATTACTGGGCAGGGATTGTCTCTGTTGCCCAAATGTACACTCCAAGCGCTTAGTTCAGTGCTCTTCACCCAGTAAGTGCTCCATAAATACTACTGAATGAATGACAAAGCGGTTGGGGTGGCCAGTCGATCTCTTTGCTCTGCTCTGGAGAAGCAGCGTGGCTCAGTGGAAAGAGCCCAGGTTTGGGAGTCAGAGGTCAAGGGCAATTTGGCTGTGTGACCTTGGGCAAGTCACTCACTTCTCTGTGCCTCAGTTACCTCATCTGTAAAATGGGGATTAAGACTGTGCGCCCCACGTGGGACAACCTGATGTCCTTGTATCCTCCCCAGTGCTTAGAACAGTGCTTGGCACATAGTAAGCGCTCAACAAATTCCATCATTATTATTATCTTTTCCCAACGGGAGACTGGCTGGAAGCACAAGACTTTCTAGACGATTCCCCCCACCCACCTCAACTTTAAAGTAACGGAGGCCAGCGTCGACATTCAAGTAAACATTTTGAGGTCAATACGAAATAAAAGCTGTGAAACCCCAACCACGACCCCGTTACCCACCTACGGAGAAGCCCCTAATGGATTTTTTTCCCCCCTTTTAAGTAGAATCCCTTGGCAAGATTGGGTCAGCTCTAATTCTTATTTCATAAAAGCATCTGATGTGTGATCAGCAGGGCGTCGTAGTATCTGACACCTCCCTATCACAGTCATGGAGTCTCCCTTCCCCCTGGGAGGTTCTAATTTAAACATTTCCGAAGCTTTATGAATTTTCAAGGGAGAAAGAGCTCTCCCATCAGGGGAAAAAGGAGGCTCTGACTCAGCACTAGACTTGTCGAGGCTTGCAAAATGGAAGGGGAGAAAGCTTTCCATAGTAGGGCTCTTACATAACATCTCGGGAAAGGCATAATCCTCCGGATTTCTCTCCGTTCCTCCGAGGGGAGGAAAAGGTTAGTTATTGCTGGACTCCATAGACGCTAAGCCAATAAAATGACCCACCTTACCCTGTGAACCTACGTTTCGTTTGAGAGGCCTGGAAAACAGTCGGTTTGGGAGCAAACCTTCTATAACCTTGACAGAGATCGAAAAAAAAAAAAAGACTGGGTTCCCTACCTGGTAAGTGTTTGCTTTTCAGCCGGGCTAAGATCAAGTGGTTAGGGTTATAAATTAGCACTATTTTAGTACTGCCAGCAGAATTGATATACTTCTGGGGGCCTCAGGGCCTCATCCTTTCAGCTTCTGTGAGTTCCTAGTGTCTTACCTCAAGGCCTTCGAATTATGTAAATTCACACTCAAATCGTACAGCGGTGGCGACTCCCTACTGGCAAAATAAAATCATATTTTATTGATAGCGTTCCTGACAACAATATCCTGTCTTCTGAAAATCAAAATTACCTGAGTCATCAGCGTACTTTTGCCTCCGTTTTTATGAGTGCAAAGTCAAGTGTAATACGTTAATAGATCAAGGGGTGAGAAAGCCCTTCGATTGGTTTAGTGGCGATTAGATGACTCAATCTGAATTTAATCTACCCTCTCTCTGAAAATCTGCTTTTCGTGCTTAGCGGTGAGAATTTGGTTCTAAATGACAAAAAAAAAATTTGATTTTAGATATTTACTTGCGTCAGGTTGAATGAGGAAAATCAAATATCTATTTTTTTCACAGATCAGATGGACATAATTTTCACATTTTTTCCTTGGGAGAAAATCCATAGCAACTCAGACTGAAAAGTCTTGAAATTAGCCAGTAAAATAAAGTCCTAAATTTGACGACAGATTGAAATCCACCTTCGAACAAATAACCAGATGTAAAAGAAGCAGACACACCAAGGAAGTACTGAATTTAAATTTCAGAGAAGTGATAAAACGGTGGAGGGAAAAAACATAAATTTGTAGGCCTATTGTGATTATTCTGAGGGATGTGGAGCAAATTCAGTACCCTGGCCTGAAGAAGAAGCAGCATGGCCTAGTGGAAAGAATCCCAACCTGGGAGTCAGACAACTTGGGTTCTAACCCCAGCTCTACCGCCTGCCTGCTGTGTAACCTCAAGTCATTCAACTTTTCTGTGCCTCAGTTCCCTCAACTGCAAAATGGGAATCGAATACCTGTTCTCCCTCCTATTTAGCTCCTGGGAACTGGTTATCTTGTAGCTACCCCGGTGGCTTAGTTCAATGCTTGGCACAGAGTTAGCGCTTAACAAATACCACAGTTATTATATATGGTGTCACAGGCAGTGTGGGAGGCAACCGTGTGTCCCAGGAGACGGGAGAGGTTCCAGATTTGTCCGTTCAGGTTCTCGGGACTTCCTTGGCTCCGTGAGCCTTCATGTGGTGGCCCCACGAGAGCTCCGGTGACGTGAAATTCAGAAATCCAGAGGTCCCCTAGCACTCCTGTGCCCCTTCTGCCCTCAAGAGTGGCGGAGGTCGGCAAATGTGCCGGACAGTCACTGGATCTCAAAGTCAAAAACTCCCTGAGGCCAGAATTTTGAGTTGAATGACTCAACAGGGTTGGGAAGAACCATGACCCTCCAAACAGTCATCACAATTGGAGTTTATTAGATCGATATTCTTGAGCCTGCAGGCACCCGTTTGACTTTGGCAGTTGACATTCTAAAAGCGTATGGGGGTATATAAATGAATTCCATAAATCAAAATAATTGCTTTGGAGGGAGGTTGAAATGACTAGACTGTCATCTGTCGTCGCTAGGCTGTAAGCTCGTTGAGGGCAGGGAACGTGTCTACCAATTCTGTTATAGTGCATTCTCCCAAGCGCTCAGCTTGTCGTCTAGACTATAAGCTTGTTATGGGCAGGTAATGTGTCTGTTATATTAATATATTGTAGTAATAATAATAATGATGATGATGGTATTTGTTAAGCGCTTGCTATGGCCAAGCAATGCTCTAAGAGCTGGGGTAGATACAAGGTTATCAGGTTGTCCAATGTGGGGCTCACAGTCTTAGGCGCCATTTTACAGATGAGGTAACTGAGGCACAGAGAAGTGAAGTGACTTGCCCAAAGTCACACAGCTGACAGGTGGCAGATTTGGGATTCGAACCCATGACTTCTGACTCCCAAGCCCGGGCTCTTTCCACTTAGCCACGCTGCACTCTTCCAAATGCTTACTACAGTGCTCTGCATACAGTAGGCGCTCAATAAATGTGATTGATTGATGACTAGTAGTATACCAAATTTCTCATCTCATATGTATAGATGTATATATCTGTAATTCTATTTATTTATATTGTTGCCTGTTTACTTGTTTTTATGACTAGTAGTATACCAAATTTCTCACCTCATATGTATAGATGTATTTATCTGTAATTCTGTTTATTTATATTGTTGCCTGTTTACTTGTTTTGATGTCTTTCTCCCCTCCTCTGGACTTTATAGTGCCCATTGTGGGCAGGGATTGTCTCTCTTTATGGCCGTATTGTATTTTCCAAGTGCTTAGTATGGTGCCCTGCACACAGTAAGCGCCAGATAAATAGAATGAATGAATCTGCTAGCAGATTCTAATCATCCTGTTTGAAAATCTCAGCAGGGCCTGGATTGCTGATTGGGGAACTGGTTTTCTCAAAAGTGAAGTATTGCCCCTACAACTTTATCTGGACAGATTTCCTACCCTTTGTAGAACCTTATCTGTGATTCTGTAAAGGGCATTAGGGAAGTCACTGAAGTTTTACTGCCATTTTCTCAGGATTGTCTTCCTATGCATGATAAAAGCAGTGCTTTGTGCCCAATAGACACAATAATAAATACTATTAAATGATTGATTCAGTCTTCATTGTTCTGTAGTTCAGTGGGATAACCCCTTCTAGACCTCTAACCCAGCCCTATGCAAGTAGGCGACATAGACTATGGAACCCTTCGCTTTTTCCATTTTCCTTCCTTTTTGCATCGAATGTATGGATCAGAAAGCTGAACGATGAAAAAACAGGATAGAAAGGACATTGTTACTTTTGAAATGTGGTGTTGGAGAAGGCTTTTGCGAACACCATCGACTGCCCGAAAAACAAATAGATTTTAGAGCCATTTAGGCCAAAGTGGTCTTTGGAAGGCCAAATAACTCGACTTAGATGAGCACATTTTGGACACATAAATCAGGAAGACTGATTCTCTGGAGAAGACACTAATGATAGGAAGAGTCCAGGGAAAATGAGGAAGAGGCAGACCAGCAGCTAGATGGATAGAGACCATAACAACAATAACAGAAGAACCGTTAGAAAGGTTGCGGATTGTAGCAGAGGACTGGATGTTCTGGAGACGGTATATCGATGGAGTCGCTATGAAATTGGAAACAACTCAATGACATTTACTAATAATAATAATGCACTTGGGTCTCTTCCCCTTAAGTACTTGGATTTTCACTCCAACCCCACAACACTTAGGTACATATTCATCTGCAATTTATTTTAATGTCTTTCTCCCCCTTTAGTCTGTAAATTCCTCATGGGCAGGGATTATAATACAGTATTCTACTCACAGTAAGCGCTCAAAAAATTTGATCGATCGATTGATTGATTATATTGTACTCTCCCCAGCACTTAATACAGTGCTCTGCAAACGGTAAGAACTCAATAAATACTATTGATGGATCGACAGGTCCAATCACTGTCAAGGCAGCAGCAGTGTTCAGGGGCAGCTTGGGAGTTTGAGCCATCATATCTAAAACTGCATTCGATCAAACCCAAAATGTCATAAACATCATCTGCCTCAAACTACAGATCCGGTGTGGGACAAGCTTATTTGTGAAACTGTGCTCAAGAGACTGCCAATTCCACAACAGCCTTTTACACCACTCTCTCAAAGCATGGATAACACCTCACTGTCACTAATTTATTTATATTAATGTCTGTCTCCCTCTCTAGACTGTAAGCAAGTAGTGGGCAGGGAATATGTCTGTTGACTGTTATATTGTACTCCCCAAACACTTTGTATAGGACTCTGCACACAGAAAGTGCTCAATACACGATTGACTGACTTACTGACTAATAATGTGAGAAGCAGCATGGCTTAGTGGAAAGAGCCCGGGCTTGGAAGTCAGAGGTCACGCGTTCTAATCCCGGCTCGGCCACTTATCTGCTCTGTGACTTTGGGCAGGTCACTTAACTTCTCTGTGCCATAGTTCCTTCTTCTGTAAAATCAGGATTAAGACCATGAGGCCCATGTGGGACAACCTGATTACCTTGTGTCTACCCTAGCACTTAGAACAGTGCTTGGCACATAGTAAGAGTTTAACAAATACTGTCATTATTATTATTATTATTATTGTCATCTTGAAAACCAAGGAAACCAACATATATCCATACACAAGATTCATTCATTCATTCATTCAATAATATTTATTGAGCACTTACTATGTGCAGAGCACTGTACTAAGCGCTTGGAATGTACAAATCGGTAACAGATAGAGACAGTCCCTGCCCTTTGACGGGCTTACAGTCTAGTCAGGGGAGAAGCAGCATGGTTTAGTGGCAAGAGCCCAGGCTGGGAGTCCAAAGGTCCTGGATTCTAATCCCGACTCCGCCACTTGTCTACTATGTGACCTTGGGCAAGTCACTTAACTTCTCTGTGCCTCAGTTACCTCATCTGTAAAATGGGGATTAAAAGTGTGAGCTCCACGTGGGACAACCTGATTACCCTGTATCTACCAGCACTTAGAACAGTGCTTGGCACATAGTAAGCGCTTAACAAATACCATGATTATATACATATGTCTATCTACCAATCAATGGTATTTATTGAACATTTACTATGTGCAGAGCATTGTACTAAGCTTTGGGGAAAATCCAGTATAGTAGAGTAGGTGGACATACGCCCTACCAACAAGGATCTTACAGACTAGAGGGGGAGATCGACATTTAAATCATTTAACCTACTCGCCATATCTCAGTCTTGTCTGTCTCTCCACCAACCTCTTGCCTGTGTCCTGACTCTGGCCTGGAACTCCCTCCCCCTTCATATGTGACCGACGATCACTACCCCCACCTTCAAAACCTTATTCAAAATCCCATCTCCTCCAAGAGGCCTTCTCTGACTAAACCCTCATTTCCCCTACTCGCTCTTCCTTCTGTGTCACCCCTGCACTTGGATTTGTACCCCTTATTCACCCCAACCTTATCCCCGTCATACTTATGTCCATAGCAATCATTTAATTTAATGTCCATCTCCCCCTCTAGATGCTAAGCTCCTTGGGGACAGGAAACAAGTCTACCAACTCTTATACTGTACTCACCTGAGCGCTTAGTATGATGTGCTGCCATAGTAGATGCTCAAAAAGTACAATTTACTGATCATTTACAGATGGGCATGTACATAAGTACTGTGGCTCTGGGGAGGGGTGAATATCAAAGTGCTTAAGGAGTCCAAACCAAAATGCATAGGTAATGAGGAGGGAGGGCTTAGACAAGGAAGTGAGGTCTCAGGGGAAGCCTCTTGGAGGTGATAGAATTTTACTAGGACTTTGAAGATGGGAAGAGTGATGGTCTTTTGGATTTAAGGCAGGAGGGGCTCCCAGGCCAGAGGGAGGACATGGGTATGGGGCCTGAGATCAGGGTACAATAAATTGGTGTTAAAGGAGTCAAGCGTGCGGGTTGGATTGTAGTAGGAGATCAGGGAGGTAAGATAGAAGGGGGAGACCTGATTTTTCAGTAAGCCCAGACAGTCTTTTCAAAGCTCTATACCTGATGGTTTTTTAATGGTATTTGTTAAGCAGTTACGATGTGCCAGGCACTGTACTAAGCACTGGAGTAGATACAAGCTAATCAGGTTGGACACAGCCCATGTCCCCCATGAGGGTCACAGTATTAAAAACTATTTTATAGATGAGGTAACTGAGACAGAGAGAAGTGGTTTGCCCAAGGCCACACAGCAGACAAGTGGAGAAGCCGGGATTAGAAAACTGGTCCTTCTGTCTCCCAAGCCCAGGTTCTTCAGTTCTGCACTCAATAATAATAATAATAATAATGATGATAATGGTATTTATTAAGCGCTTACTATATGCAAAGCACTGTTCTAAGCGCTGAGGGGGATATAAGGTGACCAGATTGTCCCAAGTGGGGCTCACAGCCTTAATCCCCATTTTACAGATGAGGAAACTGAGGCAAAGAGAAGTTAAGTGACTTGCCCAAAGTCCCGCAGCTGACAAGTGGAGGAGCTGGAATTAGAACCCATGACCTCTGACTTCCAAGCCCATGCTCTTTCCACTAAGCCACGCTCTTTCTCAACTTCAACCTGGCTCCAGTGTTTCATAATTTGATGTGACATTATGACTGGTGTTTTTTGTTTGAATCATGCACAGCTGTAAAGTATTTACTTCCCAAACCCATGATATGTGGAATCTCAAAAATCACATTTCAGGATCTTATCTTAAACCCTAACCCTAATTAGATGTTTGTGTCAGTTTCAAAGTTCCCAAAATGTTGTGAAGTTCCTTTCAAGTGGTTGTATTTTGTATTCTGATCTACAGAACAGCCTACATGGAAACTCTTGAAGCATTGGCTGACTCACCGATGCAAATTGGAAATAAATCTTTTCAGTCCATCCTTAGGTACCTCGCATGATAAATTCAAGTGTCCTTCAGGTTTGGCCAGAAAGCAATTATGTTATCAGTGATGGGCTATTGATTCATCCAAAATGCCTTTGTCTTCTCTCTGTGGAAGATGGTTTGGGGGACTACAAGCTGAAAGCTGACTGAATTCCGCCACCTTGGTTGGACACCTTTTGACATTGAGCTTATCGATAGAGTAGTTAGAAGCTGATTTGAGAATGCTAGCTTGTCTTTCAGGATGCTGGCTGGGTGAATAAAAGTGCCAGAATATGCTATATTACATGCCAGATTAAAAGATCTTCCAAGCAGGGGTTCAGAAGGAAGAACCTTTCTTATGGCTGTGAGACTTGGACTTCTGATGATGTGACGTTGCTTTTCGAGCCCTTCCATCAGTGTCTCTGATATCCTCTAGCCACTAAGCTGGTTGTGGGCAGGGAATGTAAAGGTTATATTGTTGTACTGTACTCTCCGAAGTGCTCTGCATACAGTATATACTGCACACAGTAAATACAAATGACTGTCTCCTGTAAGTCACAGCATTCATTTGCAAGATTGGAACAGTCAAATATTATCATTGCGATGATGCTCACTGCACCCAGCTTCCAAAAGGTGACATGTCGGCATAAGGTGGGAGATGGCCAGATGGCAGTGCAAACTCTGTGTGGTAAGCATGCGGACTGGGTGTAATAAATGCCGTAAGGACACGATGAAGCAACTGCAGCAATCAAACAATGGCATTTGTTGAACATTTACTGAGTGCAAGGCTCTCAGGTCGACCTGGTATGCAACAATCAGAAATATGATGGCATAGTTTGGATACAGTCACCAGGTGATGAGACGCAATTACAGGCAAGGATGGGCCAGCAAATAGTGGCTCCAGCCATAAAACCAAATGACAGACTTCATCTGTTCACCTTGTAGAAGAACTGCAGTTCATTCATCTGCCTTCTTCAGGCACACCTGCATTTATGAAAGGCAACAATCAGCATCATCACCTTTGAACACACAGTACAATATGTAAAATTGCATGTACTATGAAACAAAGTTATTTTTCTGGGTAGATCTGAGTAAACAGGTTAAGTTTATTCCTTTAAACTGATGGCTGTGTCCAAACACGACCATTTTTCTTGTTTTTTTTTAGCTTTTTAGATTTTGCAACACTATCCCCTGAGAGTAATAAATTATATGTCAGAGGCAAATCTGAGACCAATCGTAGATTGGCTCAAAGTGTGCCATCTTTGCTTCTTTTAACTTGGAGAGGTCTAAGTCTACCAAATTTTGAAACTCAGAATTATCTTCAATTACCTTTTTCCAAGGGCTTAATACAGCACTCTTTTTGAGAAGCAGCATGGCCTAGTGGAAAGAGCATGGCCCTGGGAGTCAGAAGGTCCTAGGTCCTAATCCTGGCTCCTCCATTTGTCAGCTGTGTGACCTTGGGCAAGTCGCTTCATTTCTCTGTGCCTCACTTACCTCATCTGTAAAATGGGGATTAAGACTGTGAGCCCTATGTGGGTCAGGAACTGTGTCCAACTTGATTTACTTGTATCCATCCCAGAACTTAGTACAGTGCCTGGCACATAGTAAGCACTTCACAAATATCATTTTATTATTATTATTATTACACAGTAAGCACTCTGAGAAATACCATTGACTGACTGACCGCTCTTAGAGCTTGATTGGAAAGAACACAGGCTTTATTTCAATGTTAGAATATTTAGGCCAGCTATCCGCACTTACGTACAAATAGATGGTCTGAAAGTTCAGTTCAGAAATTTACACTGCCTGTTCGGTGGAATGCACTTCTTTTTATATAATAATCGCTTTTTCTGGATCTGAAGGAAACCAATCAGTAGTAGCTACTGAGTGCTTACCGTGTGCAGAGTACTAAGCACTTGGGAGAGTACAGTACAGCAGAGTTAGTAGACATGTTCCTTTGTTCACAATGCTCTTACGGTCCAGACGGGGAGACAGGCATAAAACTAGATAACGGGTGCATACACTGTGGTGTGGGGCTGAGGGGGAGAAAAAGAAGTCGTTTGACTTAAGCATTACCATCATCATCATCTATTAACATTTATTGAACACCTACTGGGTGCATAGATAGCTCTGAACCGACACCTTTATTTTTTCAGTCATCATCAATATCAAAAACATTTATTTAAAGCTTAAAATATGCAGTACCCAGCTGCCATACTACATACTCTCAAAATCCTGAGTTGTAAGAGCTCTCATGCTTTCATTCAGACTACAGTGGACCAAAAACATGTCAAGTCTTATACGCCGACATATATTCTCACAGTGGTGAGAAGCTTGCAGTTAAATATTCAAGAGCATATCAAGTGAGAAGTAGGCCCAGGGATAGAGAGAAGAACTTGTATTAGGAAAAAGATGGAGTTAAGGCAAGGTGATATGAAGACTGTGGAGGTAGGTTAGAGCAAGTCTTATGGAGGAGAAAGAAGAACAAGAGGCCAGGAGGAAGATTATCTAGAAGGCTATTCCAGTAGAGTGGAATGGCAACGTGGATGGGTGTTTGTCAGTGGGAGAGAAACCTGACTAACTGGAACTGAGGGTCTGGATGAAAAAGTAAGAGAAGAGGAGTTAAAATGGAGCTGGGTGTTGGAGGGCCTTGAAGCCCATGATGTTTATTTATAGGATGACATAGTGGCTAGAGCACGGGCCTAGGAGTTAGAAGCTCATGGGTTCCAATCCCGGCTCCACCACTAGTCTGCTCTGTGACCTTAGGAAAGTCACTTCACTTCTCTGGGCCTCAGTTCCCTCATCTGTAAAATGGGGATGGAGATTGAGCCCCACTTGGGGAAGGGGCAGTGTCCAACTCGATTTGCTTGTAAACACCCCAGTGCTTAGTACCATGCCTGGCACATAGTAAATGCTTAACAAATACCACCGTCATTATTATTATTATTCCGATGATGATGATGATGGAGAATCCTTAGACTGATTCCAGAAGGGATGGTCACTGTGGCCTAAGAGGCATTTAGATAAAAATGACTTTGGCAGTTGGGTTGAGAATGGGTTGTAAGGGGAAGAGGGAAAATTGCCACAATTTAGGCAAGAAAGGAGGAGAGCAGTGGATGAGGAAAGGAAGAGGAAAGGAGGGATCGGGGACATACAATACACATATGGGGGAGGCACATTCACTGCCAGCCTCACATAGCCCTCTCCGAGCTCTTGGTAACTCATCTTCCAGGTAATGTAGGCCTAATCTCCTTAATAAAATGAATAAAAAGGGGAAGGCTTTGAGTATTTAGCTACCAAATTTGTGGTTCCAAATACCATTCTAATCTCCTTCAACAAGCAGAACTTTCTGTGACGGCACTACAACTGAGAGAGATTCACAAAGGATGAAGGAAGGAAATGGAAATAAGATCAGTGGAAAAAATGAACATTTAGCACATTTGACTTTGAATACAATGCTCTGGTGCAGCAGATGTAGATGGTCTAACCATTGCCAGGCTGAAACAAGGTTAATTAACCCTGTACAAGATCAGGCTCCTGTTTACACCTCCGTTTCACAAGATGTGTATCTTGGGCAAATTATCCCAAGTTACCATAGAATACAAAGTGACAGAATTTCTAAGGGATCGAAACCAAAAGAACAACGTCTGCTTGATAAAAATAAGTTTGGGTGTGCTTCTAGGGCCTGAGAAAGTGCTATTTCATGTCTTAACTATAATCAATATGTTTAGTCCTTAAATTTGATTGGAGGTTTAAAACTAAAACATTCATTCATTCAATAATATTTATTGAGCACTTACTATGTGCAGAGCACTGTACTAAGCACTTGGCATGTACAAATCGGCAACAGATACAGTCCCTGACCATTGACGGGCTTACAGTCTAATCGGGGGGAGACAGACAAAAACAATAGCAATAAATAGAATCAAGGGGATGAACATCTCATTAACAAAATAGATAGGGTAATAAAAAATATATACAAATGAGTGGACGAGCACGGTGCTGAGGGGAGGGGAAGGGAGAGGGGAAGGAGCAGAGGGAAAAGGGGGAAAAGGGGGCTTAGCTGAGGGAAGGTGAAGGGAGGGGTAGAGGGGTAGCAGAGAGAGCAGAGGGAAAAGGGGAAGCTCAGTCTGAGAAGGCCTCTTGGAGGAGGTGAGTTCTCAGTAGGGCTTTGAAGAGGGGAAGAGAGTTAGTTTGGCGGAGGGGAGAAGGGAGGACATTCCAGGACAGCGGGAGGACGTGGCCCAGGGGTCGACGGTGGGATAGGCGAGAACAGGGGACGGTGAGGAGGTGGGCGGCAGAGGAGTGGAACATGCGGGATGGGCAGTAGAAAGAGAGAAGGGAGGAGAGGTAGGAGGGGGCAAGGTGATGGAGAGCCTTGTAACCTAGAGTGAGAGACCAGAGGGAAAACAGACCACATCACCCCAGACAAATAAGAACAATAAGGGCAGAGAGCTGCACAGTAGGAGAGCTAATGGAATGGTAGAACCAGACTTATGAAGAAAGGCATTCTTACACTATAGGCAAGGTTTGCACTACAGATGCAACAGGATTACAAGGGGATCAAAATCCCTAAGAAACCCCTGTCTGCTTTGTAAAATAATAGTGACCTGCAATAGGATCTCAGGTGATATTCTATATCAAAGACATAACCAATACATTTACTCCCCAAATCTGATAGAAGTTTTAAATCTAAGAAAAATATCAATCCAGACAAATAAAGACAAGGAAGGCATATGGACAGAGATTTGTTCAATACACGTCAGAGCTTGGCTCAAGAGTTAAGAAATACTTACATGGTAGGCCGGCCTTAGATTTCAGGTTTCTAGTATCAGGTGGGTCAGAAGAGGATTCTAGTTGGGAGACCAAAATCAGGACTTCTACTCACAGAACAGAAAGGGAGAAGAAGCTTGGCAAATTTGAGGGTTCTGTGAGGATAGATTGGGGGCATACTAGTTGTAAGATTAGCATAATTCAATGTTCCATAATGGAGAAGGACTCATTTGTTATACATCGATTTTCCAATTCTCATTGTCAAGTACCAAAGTGTTCTCTATTTTATGTGACTTCTGTCCTAAAGGCGATTTTCTGCAATGGAATCAGTCCTGGGGAAAACTTGATCCCAAAAGGAGTGGCAGAACTCAGGTCAGGGTGGTGGCCCCCAATCATTCATTCATTCAGAAGTATTTATTGAGAGCTTAACTATGGGCAGAACACTGTACTAAGCTCGTGGAAAGTACAATTCAGCAACAAATAGAGACAATCTTTACCCAACAATGGGCATATAGTCTAGAAGGGGGGGAGATAGATATCAAAACAAGTAAACAGGCATCAGTAGCACTAACATAAAGAAATAGAATTATAGAAATATGCTCTTCATTGATAAAATAAATAGAATAATAAATATGTACATATAAACACAAGTGCTGTGAGGCGGGGAAAGGGTAGAGCAAAGGGAGTGAGTCAGGGTGATGGAGGGGGAGGAGGAGCAGAGGAAAAGGGGGGCTTAGTCTGGAGGGGTGTTTCGGGGGAGGGGAAAGGCTACTCTGCCCAACAGCAATCAATGATATTTATCGAATGCAGAGCACTGTACTAAGCACTTGGGAAGGTACAGTACAACAGAGTGGCCACTTGTCTTCTATGTGACCTTTGGCAAGTCACTTCAGTTCTCGGAGCCTCAATTTACCTTATATGTAAAATGGGGATTACGACTGTGAACCCAACGTGGGACATGGATTGTGTCTAACCTGATTACCTTGTATCTACCCCAATGCATAGAACAGTACCTGGCACATACTAAGCACTTAACAAATACCGAAAAAAAACCAACAGACCTGGTAGACATTTGCACAGAGCTTTCAGTCTATACAGGTTCCATATGGGTCAGTAATGAGATGGGAGCGAATGCGGAGGCAGCAGAGATAAGGAACATCCACGGGATGTTGGCGTAGCTGGGAAACACTTCCCCATTACCGTTCTCAAACTTTAGAAATCCCAGAAAGCAGGGATTCCTTAACCTGAACCACTGCCTAGGCCACTGTGGGCAGTGATCTGCATTGTGGAACCGCTCGAACTGTCATTCTTCTCCAATTTCTCTTTTAGCGATTGTGGAATATACTGAGCCTCCAACTGAGTGAAATGCAATATACTAAGTGGTTGGGAAGGACACCAGAAGTACAAGACACATTCCCGGCCTACAAAGAGCTTGTGCTCTGATGGGGGAGAAAGACACAGAAATAGCAAGCTTACATATATAAATAAATAAGAGATAAAGGACACAGGACAGGGAGTCAGGGAATCAGGAAAGCTGGGATTGAAAACTCTGACTCTTGCCTGCTGAGTGAGTTTGGGCAAATCATTTAATAGTAATAATAATAATAATGTTGGTATTTGTTAAGCGCTTACTATGTGCAGAGCACTGTTCTAAGCGCTGGGGTAGATACAGGGTAATCAGGTTGTCCCACATGGGGAGCACATCTTCATCCCCATTTTACAGATGAGGTAACTGAGGCATTGAGAAGTGAAGAGACTTGCCCACAGTCACGTTTCTGTGCCTCAGTTTCCTCATCTTTAAAATGATTAAATACTTGTTCATTCATTCAATTAATTCATTCAGTAGTATTTATTGGCGCTTACTATGTGCAGAGCACTGTACTAAGCACTTGGAATGTACAAATCGGTAACAGATAGAGACAGTCCCTGCCCTTTGACGGGCTTACAGTTTAATCGGGGGAGACGGACAGACAAGAACAATAGCAATAAACTTGTTCTCCATCCCCCTTAGACTAGGACCCTCATGGGGGGCAGGGACTGTGACCATTTTGATGATCTTGAACCTACTCCAGTGTTAAGCACAGTGCAGGCACAGCAGTCAATCATTTGTATTTAGTGAATGCTTTACTGTGTGCAGAGCACTGTATTAAGTGCTTGGGAGAGTTCAATACAACAGAGTTGGTAGACACCATCCATGCACACAGGGAGTTTACAGCCTAGAGAAGACCGACACTAAAATGAGTTACAGATGTGTATTTAAGTGCTGTGGGGCAAATATAAAGTGATTAAGGGGTAAAGATCCAAGACCTTAACAAATAACACAATTATTATTATTTAAAATGATAATAATCATATCATTTTTATAAATTAATTATAATTATCATTTATGATAAGCTTGTGTCTCTCTTTTTCCATTTAATAGCAATGCTACCATATTTTTACAGATACTATATCCTAATTATTTTTTGCTCTGCTCAATCCTATTTACTCTGAATTTTAAATAACTTTTAGGTATCACTCCTTTCAGCATTTATGAACAACTGATTTTATTTCTCCAGTTCTTTCCAAGTCACTGCCTTTGGGCCTTTAATTTGTAGTGAGGTTATTATCAATTCATTATGTTCTGCCTAGCCTAGCGGTCCTCCAAATCTGCTGACAAAACTGTGGTAGTCTTTCGGTAATGCTAAGGACGGGGCGAAAAAATGATCAACTTTTCAATGTGTAATGTAGTACCGCTGAATATGCATCTTAGTCACATTTTAGGCTAATGGTTTTTTGTAATCACCCAGTGCCTCTTCAGCGGCCCCAGTTTCATTCTCTGTTTTTGTTCTAAATGTAAGAATGTTGTTGACCCTCATTAATTATTTTTACTAATAATTTCTTCATTATAGGAATTTCTTTCCCATTGAAGATATTTTCCAATTATTATTCTATTCTGTACTCCTAATTCTGTTTCTAATTATTATTCTATAGTCTGTTATTCTATTAGTTTGCATTTTTTTCCAGGCAGAAACTCATTCTCAAAATTAATGGTCACATTTCTATCTTCCCTGGCCCTCTCTCTAGTAGTTTGCTATATTTGGGGGCAATCACAGTAGTTAATTCAATATCCCAACTTAATTTACCATCATCATTACTGAAAATGTTTATTTTGTCACATACCTGGTTTATGGTTTAAATGCTAGTATATTTTTGTAGCCCCAGATGGTGCTTGGATTATTCCTTTTTCAGATCATCTGTATCCCTAAATTGTTTGCACATAAGACTAGGCAGCGTTCCCTCGTGGAAAGAGTGCAGGCCTGGAGGTCAGACGATCTGGGTCTCCGTCCTGGTTTTGCCGCTGATCTGCTGCGTGACCCCGTGCTCTTTCCTCCAATGATTGTGATTCTTCTCATGATTGCTAATAGGACTCCAGTTACCTATTCTGACACACCTATCTAAGCGTTATTGATTCTCTGCAGCTGCCTTGATCTCTTTTTCTAAGGAATATCATTTTTGTAGGTTGGGGGAATATTCTTGGGTAATTTTTTTTTTTTAATGTGACGTAGCTGGGATGTGAGAGGAAGGTGTGAGTGGCAGCTGCAGTGAAGTAGATCAGAAGTGAAAGTGTGGTGCTTCAGTCTTTAATGTAGAACAAATGGAAAAAAGGGAAGCAACACTGAGAGACAGGATGCTAGACATCTAATTCAGGTCAGATTGACAGTAATTTTTTTTAAAAATTAATTTAATCATGAAAATTTGTATATCAGTCCCCTCCTTCTTATGGCTACATACCTTATATGGGGGCAGGAAACAACCCTACTAGAGAAGCAGCATGGCTCAGTGGAAAGAGCATGGGCTTGGGAGTCAGAGGTCATGGGTTCAAATTCTGACTCTGCCACTTGTCATCTGTGTGACTGTGGGCAAGTCACTTAACTTCTAGGTGCCTGTTACCTCACCTGTAAAATGGGGATTAAGACTGTGAGCCTCACGTGGGACAACCTGATTACCATGTATCTATCCCAGCACTTAGAACAGTGCTCTGCACATAGTAAGTGCTTAAAAAATAACAACACTATTATTATTACCAACTCCTTTATATTGTAGTAATAATAATTATTGCAATTGTGATATTTGTTAGGCGCTTACTATGTACCAAGCACCGTTCGAAGTGCTGGAGTAGATTCAAGGTTATCAGTTTGGCACAGTCCCTCTCCTGCATGTGGCTCACGGTCTAGGTAGGAGGGAGTGGGATCTAATCCTCATTTTACTGCCAAGCACTTAGTACAGTGCTCTGCATACAATAAGCACTCAATAAATACAGTTGATTGATTGATTGATTCAGTCAATCATATTTATTGAGCGCTCACTCTGTGCAGAGCACTGTACTAAGCTCTTGGAAAGTACGATTTGGCAACAGATCGATTGATTATATAGATAGTTAAATGCATAAACATTCTTTATTACTGGCTACCATAAATTGTTACTGGTGCTGGGGGCTTGAATGAGCGGCTTATAGCAAGGCTGCCTTTGATGTTCATAATAATATATACAGCTATTCTAGATTTTGAGAAATAGGCTGGAGGATTCGGAATTATAACATCCAATAGAAAAGCAGTGTGACCTAATGGAAAGAGAAGGGGACTGAAAGGACCTGGGTTCTAATTCTGGCTCTGCCACTTGTTTGCTCTGTGACATTATGCAAAATCCCTTTACTTTTCTGTGCCTCGGTTACCTCCTCTGGAAAAAGGGGATTAAATCATCCTCTGATTTAAATTGTGAGCTCCATGTGGGCCAGGGACCGTGTCCAACCTTAAATCTTGTACCCTCCCCAGCATGTAGTAGTCTGGCACATAATAAGCACTAAACACATGCCATTAAAATAAAAATTTGTGCCTCAAATTCCTCATCTCCCTCCTATTCTCTAGACTGTAAACTCCTTGTGGGCAGGAAAGGTGCTGCCTCTGTGAACAGTCCTTGGCACATAGTAAGTGCTAAAAAAATACCATTATTATCATATTTGAATCAACCAATCGATCGATCAATCAATTGTATTGTCTCTAGTGATTGGTACAGTATTCTGCATATAGTAGGTGCTCAATCAATACCATTGATTGATTAAACTTTGAGGCCTATGTAATAATAATAATACTAATAATGGTATTTGTTAAACGCTTCTCATATGCCAGGCACTGTACTAAGTGCTGGGGTGGATATGAGTCTCTGGGCCTCAGTTCTCTCACCTGTAAAACGGGGATGAAGACTGTGAGCCTCATGTGGGACAACCCGATGACCCCATATCTCCCCCAGTGCTTAGAACAGTGCTCGGCACATAGTAAGCACTTAACAAATACCAACATTATTATACTGCTGCCCCATGTAGGATAGGGCTGTGTCCAATCTGATTGATCTACTTCTACCCCAGTATTTAATAAATAGCAAACACTTTACAAATATCACAATTATTATTGCTTTCAATAATGTCTTGATTGACACTAGAGCCTCTTAGTGTGGGAATTATTCATGCCTGGAAGATTGATGACAGTATTTATTATATGTGATGGTTTGCATGGATCAGGAGAGATGAGCAAGGAATTAAAGAGGAGGGGTTCCTAGAATAACAAAAGCAGGACTCATGGAAAGCCTGGGTCATATATATATATATATATATATGCTATTGATGCCTGTCTACTTGTTTGGCTTTGTTTTCTTGTCTGACTCCCCTCTTCTAGACTGTGAGCCCGTTGTTGGGTAGGGATTGTCTCTATTTTTTGCTGAAATGTACATTCCAAGCACTTAACAGATTCCATTAAAAAACAATTACACAATAAGCTCAATAAATACAATTAAATGAATGAATGAATATATATTTTTTTCCGGGGGAAGCTTACTAAATAGTTTTCAATTGGAAAGAAAAGAGATTAATATCTCAACTCTGAGGCTAGTTATAAGGAAGGCACTTAGTTGTCCACGCCAGCAAGATATCGACCTAACTCCCTAGTCTACATTTTACAGGGAACAAAACACTTCCTACTGTTGAATGAAAACTAGGTGAGGGAAACGGTTATCCTTTGTAATCCAAGAGGATGTTGTTGATGGTGCTATATCCTGTGCAGGATTTCCCTCTGTCAGTAGCATTTGAACATGAAATGATTAGTTGAGTCCTGCGAGGCTAACTTCTTCTTCCACTGTGTCTGCAGTCTTCTCTCTGGGTGTGCAGTGATGTTCCTAATACAAGAGGTAGCCAAGGTGGAAGAGATCCATTGTCCATCTTTGCTAGGCAAGACTTGGGTCTCTCCCTGATTATGAGGATGGAGAAGGGAGAACAGTGGGTAGGTGAAGGATAGTCTTATACCCTGGGCATGTGGCCCAGACTGACCTGTGAAAGGAAGTATGGGAACAAGAGAATGAGGGAAAGTCTAGGAAGTGAGGATGGCCAGGAACCTAGATTATATGCCCTAGGGACATGACAAAAATTGGGATCCAACATGATGACAACCAACTGACATTCTATCCACATCTGCAAGGAAGTTTATTCATATCCTATTTTTGTTGTTGTTCAGTCCACTCCAATCCCTCTTTTTAGAAATTTCTAACAGATGTAGCATATATGTCTCTGGTGTAAAGGAAACCATCACCATTTCAGTAATTAGCCAACATTTGGTCTTTTCCAAACTCATTCACCGGGTTTCAGCTCCTGGTCTAACACTACTATACATGCTCAGTAAATTGATACTGAGGTCAATTGCAACTCTCATGATTTTAGGGGAATTTTGTAGTTGCTGTGAACACTCCACTTTCCCAGCAGACAATTAATTCATTGGAAATGGTTGTGTATTTTTGCTGAAAACACATGTGTGCAGTTCTAATTCTCCTTCTCAAAAGACAACACAGAGGACTTTCTTAAGATGGGTAATGTTCAAGTTTCAAATACAAACTCATAAAGTTCAAACTCATACCCAGATAGTTCTCTGTACTCCATCAGTACTAGAAGCAGCATGGCTTAGTGAAATGAGCCCGGACTTGGGAGTCAGAGGTTGTGGGTTCTAATCCTGGCTCTGTCACTTAACAGCTGTGTGACTTTGGGCAAATCACTTAACTTCTCTGTGCCTCAGTTACCTCATCTGTAAAATGGGGATTAAGACTGTGAGCCCCACATGGGACAACCTAATTACCTTGTATCTACCCCAGCTCTTAGAGCAGTGCTTGGCACATAGTAAGCACTTAGCAAATACCATCATCATCATATATGCTATAGGAAATAAAATGATGCCATCATTGGAAAATATAATGATATGCATTTGGATGAATCCATTTAGTCTTCCTTTTGAATTTCCTAGATGTAATTTATTTTTAATGGAATTCGTTAAGTGCTTACCATGTGCCAGGTTCTGTACTAAGCACTGGGGTAGATACAAGATAATCAGACCGAGGCCAGCCCCTGTTCCACATGGGGCTCAGTCTTAATCCTCATTTTACAGATGAGGGAACTAAGGCACAGAGAGGTTAAGTGATTTGCCAAGGTCACAGGAGTAGTGGAGCTGGGATTAGGACCCAGGTCCTCTGATTTCCAGGCCTGGGCTTTTTCCATCCGGCTATGCTGCTTCTCAAAACTTTATCATCATTATATTTAGTATGCTGGGCATCCAGGCCTCTAGGGCCCTCCCAAAATATAGGACTGAAAGCAAGACGAGGTGATGCTCTTTCAAAAAGGCCTGAAATATATAGTCACAATCTAAACTGCTGGCTAGGACTCCCTCTGTCCCTTTTCTTTTAGCTTCACAGATTCCATTCTGCTGATAAGATGGTACAGACTGAGAGAGGGTAATCTTTATGAGAGTGATGTGAACTCTTGGCAGGAAGTAACATATATGTCTCATGAAAATATTCAGTTTATAAATTATACAGTTCTTGTTTTTAAGGTGGACATGCTCTGCACACAGTAAGCACTCAATAAATATGATTTAATGAATAGTACCATAGTGTAGACTGCTAGAGTCCCCGCTCCCATAGAAAAATACGAGTTTGAAGGCACATAGGGAACAGAGTGAAGGTGTGCAGATCTCCTCTGTAGATTCTTTGAACATCAATTTTCCTTGATTTTTGAGACTTTCAGAAAGTAAATATTGCTAAATCGAGATACTTTGCTCAAGAATGATGGTAGATTAATAGAAATATTAATAATTAATAGAATATTAATATACAGATTAATTAACAGATTCAGTTTATCCAGCCACGTTGATTCAGTTTATCCAGCCACGTTTTCTTCAAATGTCTCATGACCTGTGTGAAATTAACATGGGATGAACTTGGTCCAGGGAAGAAGCATGTCCCAGAGGCCCTGGTATTTATTGAGCACTTACTGTGTGTAGAGCACTGTACTAAGCAGTTGGGAGGGTACAATGTAAAAGAGAGAAGAATTGGGCCTTAAAATCAGCAAACTTATGCATCCCTGCCAAATGCATCAGTTCACAGGATAGGGAATGTCTACTGCCTCTTTCTATTGTACTCTCCCAAGTGCTTATACAGTGTTCTGCAAACAGTAAGCACTCCGTAAATACCACGGATTGATCAACTGATCGATCCATTAGACAGTTGATGCTAATCCATAGTTTGGAAGAGAATTAGCACCTCTTTCCCCCCAAATCCAATCTGGTTTAACACTGGGGTGATTTAGTTCTTTCTCTTTCTTTCTACTTTCTCAGATGTTAACGGATAATTCACTTTGGCATACAGAGGCATGCGATTTCACTTGTGCTAATGAACAACTCCCTTTGGCCCGGCAGACAGCAAAACAGAGCAAGTCATTTCAGGAGTCAAGAAGTGAATTATTGGCCTAGTGTAGGTCAGCCCTTAATCTCTCAGCATTGTTATTGTTGTCTTATCTATTGCCCCATTGTCTTGAAGGATTCTGCATAGCTGGGGTATGCAGAATCCAGTATGTAAGAATTCAGATGAACCCCATTATTGGCATATGACCTGTGGGGTAGCCAGGATGAAACTAACTCATTGTAGCTTGTATTTCCGGGAGCACGTTTCATTCTACCCGTGATTTTGAATCTGACTTTCCTGTCAATAACTTCACTCTCCAACTGTTCCTAGAGTTGCTTATTAGTTTTGCTCCCTGGGATAACACAACAAAGCCTTGGTTACATCTCCAGCAGTGTTATTTATTTACTGATACCTTTGAGCTTTGCTTCAAGGACTGATGGTTCTTTGCCTTGTCTCAGATCTTAAATAGAAAAAGACTCTTACCATTATTATTATTATGATTTTTATTATTAATCATATTTGTTAAGCACTGTGTGTCAAGAACTGTTCTAAGCACTGGAGTAGGTATAAATTAATCAGGTCAAACACAGTCCCTGACTACAAGAGGCTCAAATTCTAAGTAGGAGGGAAACGAGGCTAATCGACTAAGTTTGTGTCCAAAACTTTGAATTTCTCTCTATTTGAGAAATGATACTAGAGGCAGAGGATCTCAGGAATCTGATCCTTCCCAGGAATTCATAAATTCCTTGTTGGCAAAAGGATATGGCTTTCATCAGAGGAGATTGTTGACCAACCATTGATCTCCATTCGATTCTGCTGTTTTTAATCATAATTGGGGTGTATGGTAAAGTGCTTGCTATGTTCCCAGCACTATGCTAAGCACTGGGCTAGATAAAGGACAGTCAGATTGGACACAGCCCCTGACCCACGTACGGATCCCCATGTTAGGCAAGGAGAGAATATGCATTTAGTCCCCATTTTACTAATGAGGAAACTGAGACACAGGGCAGTTAAGTAATCTGCCCACAATCACACAACAGGCAAATGATTCAGCTGGCAATAGAACCCGGGTCTCCCGATTCCCAACCATGTCTTTTTTCGACTCAGCATTACTGCTGCTGGCTACTGATAGAAACCTTCTTATTCCAAATAAAGCAGAATATTATTCCCCAAAACTGTTCAGTCTTTCACTCAAGAGATTTCCAATTTGAGAAACTGTCATCAAACTCATTGCACTAGACTGGGTGAGGGACAAAATTAGGTAAAATAAATTGCCTCTTTCATCCAGAAGGTTACAGTTGCAGTCCTGAACCTGCTTCCTCCTGATTTTTTTTTTCCAGGCATGTAGAGCAACACCATTTTCTTCTTCTACTGTCATCAAGTGAAAGTTGCCTCCTATACCCTCTCCCTTCTGCCTGGAACTCCCTTCCATCTGGTAGGCCACTACTCTCCCCATCTCCAAGGCCTTTCTGAAATCACATCTCTTCCCGGAGATCATTCTTGATTAATCTCATGTCCTCCACTATTTTCTCCACTTCAGTCACTTAATAATAATAATAATGTTGGTGTTTGTTAAGCACTTACTATGTGCAGAGCACTTCAGCACTTCCAAACCATCTAAGAACTTGGGTACACATACCCTTCTATTACACAACCTGATGTGCTTGTATCCACCCCAGCGCTTAATACAGTGTCTGGTGCATAGTCAGCACTTAACAAATGCCACAATTATTATTATTATTATTACTTATGCACAAAGCATTATGCTCTATTGGTTCCCCTACCTGTAATGTATTTTAGCTTCTGCCTTCCCAGCTAGATTGTAAACTCCTTTAGGACAGGGATTATGTAATAAAATAATTATAATAAAAACAATAATAATAATGATATTTGTTAAGACCTTACTATGTGCCAGGCACTGTGCTAAGCACTGGGGTAGATACAAGCTAATCACGTTGGACACAGTCCCAGTCCAAGGGAGGCATCATATGTCTGCTAACTCTACTGTACTCTTCTGAGGGTTAAGTACTGTGCTCCGAGTATCGTAAGTGCTCAACAAATGCTACTGACTGATTGAGCCTTAGACATCTTGAGATTCTGCTCTTTTATGAGGTGTTTTTCCCCTTGACTCTATTTATTGGCATTGTTCTTGTCTGCCTGTCTCCCCCGATTAGACTGTAAGCTCGTCAAACGGCAGGGACTGTCTCTATCTGTTGCCGACTTGTTCATTCCAAGCGCTTAGTAAAGTGCTTTGCACATAGTAAGAGCTCAATAAATACTATTGAATGAATGAAACTTTTCACTTCCCAATCAATCGGTGGAATTTACTGAGCACTTTTAATGTGTACAGAGAACTGAACTAAGTGCTAGACTGTGAGCTCACTGTGGTCAGGGAATATGTCTACCAACTCTGTTGTCTTGTACTTTCCCAAGCCCTCAGTACAGTGGTCTGCACACAGTAAGCACTCAGTAGATACTATTGATTGATCGATTGAGAGTGCCATACAACAGAGTTGGTGAATGGTTCTCAGTGGCCTCAGGGTGTTTGCAATACAACGGCAGCAGATGAAAATCAACTAGGGCCAGGAAGCGGTTAGTGTGGTCATCTTCTTGTAAGTGCAACCTGGAGCCAGACTTAGAGCAGAACTTCTAGCGGTAAGTAAAGGAAGCCGTTGACTCAGGGATCTGTATGGTAAGGACGGCGTAGGGAACCTTTCTTAGGTGGCAGCTGCTTGGCCCTTCTCACTGATGGCTGCCGTGGGGCTTCTGTCATAGAGTCCACATCATCTTCGTCTCACGTGATGTCCCGTGTTAAGCTGGCAAGAAGCGTGACATTAGGACATCATAGACCCCATTTTGTGGAAGTCAATCCCAGGTCGCTGATTCTAAAGGTTTCTCTGGGAGGGCCTTTAACCCTTCCATTTGCTCGATAGCGTATCCATTCCCTCCCCAGATAACTGCTTCTGAGCTGTGAATTTGGCCACTGGAGCCAAGACAGGAATGAATTGTTCCCTTCCTAGCCCCATGGCACTTACACACATATCTGTCTTTTATTTATTTGATTGACGTCTGTCTGCCCATTCTAGACTGTAAGCTTGTTGTGGGAGGGGAATGTATCTGTTAACTGTTGTATTGTACTTTCCCAAGTGCTTAGTACAGTGCTCTGCACACAGTAAGTACTCAGTAAATGATTGAATGAGTGAATGAATGAATGCCAGGTGCTTCGAATTAAAATTCCGCACATACGGGCATCTGGTTTCATGTATGTACTGGATGAGGGACAGAACCTCTGAACCTGGACTGTTGGCTATGAAACTGGACTAATGACTGCCCTGAGGCCCAGGTTGGGTCTCTCCTGACGATCCACAGAGTTTCTTTGGGAGAAGGAAGAATTGCTGACAGATGTAGCTTTTCAGGTTGAATATTTACTGTCTAGTTTGAAACATCGACTGGGTCTGACACCTAACAAAGGCAGCCCCTGAGTTCACTAGTCTTCCCTCTCCATTCCCTCCCAGTACTAATCTATCATTACCCAACTACTACTATCGGTTACCCAACAAGTCACAGTTTCAGTCTCAACCAAGCCACTCATCTTAGGGTTTTGAGTCCTCCTTAAAGCCTCTAGTTACCATGTTATAACCCTTTGCTTAAAAGTGGGCTGTAGCCCAAAGGTTGCCCCTTTCCTGCCCTCCCCAAAGCTGTTTGGGTTCTTAGGTTCCAAAGTCAACAAAGAAGGAGGTTTGGTAGGCAAAGAGCAAGAGGCTTCTCAGCGGTTGGTAAGAGGGAAAATGAGGAAAAAAAAAAGCATCTGTGTGTCTTCCATCGGGACCTTTCTTACTCCCAAGATGGTCAACTGCTGCACTGGGAAAGCATCATTTTATGTCTTTAGATTGAAATCTCCACCAGGAGAAAATTCCGCTTCTTTCATGGGCCAGATACTCAAGCATCAGTGAGGGTTACTTTATCCAATGGGCAATCAGTTCATCAATGGTATTTATTGAATTCTTACTTTAGTTAATTAATGATGATAGTATTTGTTAAGTGCTTACTATGTGCCAGGCATTGAACTAAGCGCTGGTGTGGACACAAGGAAATTGGGCTCAAAATCTCAATCTCCATTTTACAGATGAGGTAACTGAGGCACAGAGAAGTGAAGTGATTTGCCCAAGGTCACACAGCAGACAAATGGCAGAGACAGGATTAGAACCCAGGTCCTTCCACTTGGGCAAGTACAATAGTGTTGATAGGCATGATCTTTGCCTTCAAGGAGCTTATAATCTTTACCCAGTGTCCACAGACAGGACACTTTGTGCATTCAATCTCTGAAAACCAGATTTTTGGGGTCTCCAAGACCTTAATCTGGCAGGCAAGGAAAATTTAGGGCCTACTCTGATCTCATTCCTTATTAAAGGGAACATGATTCCTTTTAATAATAATTACGGTATTTAAGTGCTTACTATGTGCCAGGCACTGTACTAAGCTCTGGAGTAGATACAAGCAAATCACACAGTTGGACACAGTCCCTGTTCCACATGGGGCTGACAGCCTTAATACCCATTTTGCAGATGTGGTAACTGAGGAACAGAGAAGTTAAATTGCTTGCCCTAGGTCATACAGCAGACAAGTGGAGGAACCAGGATTAGAATTTAGGACCTCTTGACTTCTCACATGGTGTCCGACTCTCAGGCCTGTGTTCTATTCATGTGGCCACACGTCCTTCTCAGTTCTAAGGGACAACAACAAGAGTCAATTTAGCAGTAACCAAAAATGGTCAAACAACCACAAACTGATTTGGTTTTGCTTTTATCTCCAATTTTGGGGGGAGGTAACATTTAACATTTACTCTGTGCTATCCCCTCACCATCACCTCCCTCCTACTTAGACTGTGAGCCCTCTGACAGACAGGGACTGTGTCCAAGCTCATTAACTTGGATCTACTCCAGTGCTTAGAACAGTGTTTGACACATAGTAAAACCATAATATTATCACTAATTATTAGATCATTAATTATTAGATCACAGCTGGCCCACCTCCTCCATCAGGCCTGAAACTCCCTCCCTCTGAACTGTAAGGTCATTGTGGTCAGGGAATGGGTCTGTTTACTGACACTGTGATCCTCATGTGGGACAAGGACTGAGTCCAACCCAATTTGCTTGTATCTGCCCCTGAGCGTAGTACAGTGTCTGACACATAGTAAGTGCTTAAGAGACACCGCAAATACTATTATTATTATGGTTATTGTTATATTGTACTCTCCCAAATGCTCAGTATAGTGCTCGGCACACAGTAAGCACTCAGTAAATATGACTGACCATTTGATTGGCTGACTCCCCCTTGAGATCCGAAGTTCACCACTCTCTCCATCTTCAAAACCCTCCTAAAATCACATTTATCCCAAGACGCCTTCCCAGACTAAACGCTCTGCACTTAGCTGTGTCTCCCTTAATCATTTTGAAACACACCCCAGTCCCAGAGCACTTATGTCTACAGCCTTATGCTCTACTATTTCCCCTATCTGTAATATACTTTGTCTGTTTACCCCTGGAGCAGTAAGCTCACTGTGGGCAGAGATCATGTCTTTCCCAAGCATTTAGTTCAATGCTTTGTGCATAGTAAATGCTCAATAAATACCACTGATTAATTGATCGATTGATATAGCTAGGGCCAGTGAGGATGAAAACAAGGCAAGTCGTGGGTTCAGGTTGGGTTTATACTCCCAAAGGGAGTACTGAGGGCTAATTCTCTAGTATTAAATCTAAATTGGATTCAACATCTACATTAGATTTATTTGTTCTTATTTGGCTTGGATTGAGGATTTTTTTTGCAGAATGAATATTTCCAATGCCCATCAGAATTTGAGAGACACTTGATAATAATAATAGCAATAATAATAATTGTGGTATTTGTTAAGCAACTTACTATGTGCCAAGTACTGTTCTAAGCTCTGAGGTAGGTTCAAGGTAGTTGAGTTGGACACAGTTCCTGTCCCACATGGAACTCAGGGTCTCAACCCCCATTTTATAGATGAAGTAACTGAGGCAGAGAGTAGCTAAATGATTTGCCCTAGGTCACAGAGCAGGTAAGGGGCAGAGGCGGGATTAGAACCCAAGTCCTTCTGACTTCCAGGCCTGTGCTCTATCTACTCGGCCATGCTGCTTTTCTGCAATGCAGGGACGAGTACTTTTACAATCAGCATATTTGTCCAGAGGCCACACCGGTAGAGGAGGAATCCTCTCCAGTGGTATAATATGCTATAGTAATAACTTTACATGGATAAGAACTCCCCACGGCAGGGCTTGGGTGTAAAGCTTCAGGAGATTTTGCATCAATGGGCAGGGACTATACCATCAAGGAGGGAAATGGCTCCCGGGGTGACCTTTGATATGGCTTCTTCAGGCAGGCCAAATGGCCTGAGGTGGCCTCTCTGTTTTAACTCCCAGAGTGTTTCCAATGTTGTAACCGGCAGAGAACTCTTTGCCAATGGGAAAGAAGAATGGATCCAGAGAATTTACTTTTGGTTCCATCTGCCCTGTGTACTCACTGTGCAGAAAATGTTCATCAAGAGGCTACCCCTGAGAAAATCCAGACAATTTTTCTAGTAGAATTCTTTGGAGTAGTAAAACCTCTAGGTAAGACTTTACAATACTACTATTCATTCATCCATTCATTTGTATTTAGTTAGGGCTTACTATGTGCAGAGCATTGTACTAAGAGCTCAGGAGAGTACAGTACAACAATAAACAGACATATTCCCTGCCCACAGCAAGCTTACAGTCAAGGGGGTGGTGGGAAGACAGACATTAATATAAATAAATAAATGATAGATATGTACCTAAGTGCTGTGAGGGTGGGAGAGGGGGGAAAACAAAGGGAGCAAGTCAGGGTGATGCAGAAGGGAGTGGGAGAAGAGGAAAGGGGACTTAATCAGAGAAGGCCTCTTGGAGGAGGTGTGCTTTCAGTAAGGCTTTGAAGGATGGGAGAGTCATTGTCTGTCCGATTTGTGGAGGGAGGGCGTTTCAGGCCAGAGGCAGGATGCGGGCCAGGGGTTGGCCGTATTGCCACTAGTACTACTGTTACTACTATTTTTACTACTGCTACTATTAATAATAATAATAATAATAATGAAGTAATAATAACTATAATAACAATGGAATTTATTGTGTTGCATAGGTGCTCAGCACTGAGGTAGTTATAAGGTTAGGATATATCTTAATTCTTTTGAGAAAGGCTGCATTTTGTAGAGCAGTAACATTCTAGACCTCCCAAACAGCACAGGGTGCTATATAATAATAATAATGTTGGTATTTGTTAAGCGCTTACTATGTGCAGAGCACTGTTCTAGGTGCTGGGGTAGACACAGTGGAATCAGATTGTCCCAGTGAGGCTCACAGTTTTAATCCCCAGTTTACAGATGAGGTAACTGAGGCCCAGAGAAGTAAAGTGACTTGCCCACAGTCACACAGGTGACAAGTGGCAGAGCCGGGGTTTGAACCCATGACCTCTGACTCCAAAGCCTGGGCTCTTTCCACTGAGCCACGCTGCTTCTCACACTACTACTATATGCTACTACTACTATATATTACTAGTAAATGCAATAAGCAGCAGGGCTCAGTGGGAAGAGCACAGGCTTGGGAGTCAGAGATCGTGGGTTCTAATCCCACTTCTGCCACTTGTCAGCTGTGTGACTTTGGGTAAGTCACTTAACTTCTCTAGGCCTCAGTTCTCTCATCTGTAAAATGGGATGAAGTCTCTGAGCCCTACTTGGGACACCCTGATTACCTTCTACTACACCAGCGCTTAGAAAGTGCTTTTAAATGCCATCATTATTATTCATTACTCTCGATTGATTGATTGGTGAATCCAGAAATATCCTTCCCCTTTCACTAAACCTCCCCTTCTCCTTCTCCCTCCCTTACCTCTCAAAACACAGAAGTGGTTGAACTTTCTCAAAAAAATTTGAATGCAATAACTTATCTTTGTGGTTGTTGGAAATATGAACAAGAGTCCAGGTGAACACAAATGGACCACAAAAACCATTGTAACTGTCTCACCTACTCACATAGAGTAGGTTTAGGCAATCAGTAACCCCAGAAAATACCACCTACTCTCCATTTAACACTTGAGAAACCAGATCAAAGAAAAAAAAGGGAAGAGTCACGTGTCCATGAGTATTAATGTAACACAAAAGTTGTTAGTGAAAAATGGTCAAAGGAAAATTGAGTACATTTAGAACTGCATCTAGAATCTTGGTTTAGAAATAGCATTACTAGGCAGCTAGTTTTGCAACGAAAGATCGATTCAGACCTCAGTAAGAAAAAGCACAGCTTTTGATTAGGCTGAAAAATCTAGTCAAACACTTGAAAATCACAGTTTTCATCAAACCATAAAAAACAGAGGGAGAAAAAATTAACCAGAGTGAAAATGGTAACTAGAGATGATGATTTGGATAATTAAGTAAAAGAGAATTGATCAGACCTATAATTTTTAAATTCCCCAAAGAAAACAGTTTTGTTGTATAGAATTCTTCCTCTTAAGTCACTTTGTCTTGATTTACAACTGATGGATGGCTTACTACTTAAAGGGGACAGGTCAGCGCATCACACAAGGCTCTTCCTCACCCACTGAAATTAGTTTTACAAAAGGCAATTTGTTTTAAGGATTTTCTATCAGAAAAGCTCAGTTTTTATTGTGACTTCTTTTAGAGGTCAAACCGTTCAGGATCAGACATAATACATTTTAACAGGCATCAGAAGACATCGTTGATATTTACTGAACACTAATTGGGTGCAGAGCACTGTACTAAGCCCTCGGGGGGACGGTGGGGAGAGGAGGAAGGTACCATATGACAGAGATGGTAGCTCGTCCCTGCCCACAAGGCGCTTACAGCCTAAAAATCTTTCTCATCTCCATACTGGAGTTGGGAGATGCTGAGAGGGAGGAAGAATTGCCCCAGGGTAGATGTCTGGGAGACCATTTTTCTGGGTGAGAAATCAGTAGTAAGTAGGGTGAGAAAAGGAGATCTAAGGGTAAATTTTAGCAGCTTGCCCCTGGTTTAGGAATATTTTGGCACATCTTTGAAATGGAACACGCATAGAGTTTTTGTCCCCTCTCGTCCTAGTCCCAGAAAATGCAGGTCAGCTAGCTGTTAGGCAGGCCGGTGGCAGATGGGACCAGAGAGAGGCAGTCGTCTCAGGAAACACTCCCAGGACAACAGCAGTGGTTAAAAATGTCAAACACCCATCACTCCCATACCCCTAACTTGGAAGTGGTCTCACTCTTGGCTTCAAAGCTCTTGATCACCTTACCCCCTCCTACCTCACCTCCCTTCTCTCCTTCTCCAGCCCACCCGGTACACTCTGCTCCTCTGGCACTAACCTCCTCACGGTGCCTCGTTCTCTCCTGTCCCACCGTCAACCCCTGGCCCACGCCCTACCTCTGTCCTGAAACGCCCTCCCTCCTCACATCCGCCAAACTAGCTCTTTTCCCCGCTTCAAAGCCCTACTGAGAGCTCACCTCCTCCAGGAGGCCTTCCCAGACTGAATCCCCCTTTTCCTCTGCTCCTCCTCCCCTCCCCATTCCCCCTTCTCCCGCCATCTGCTGTACCCCACTTCCAGCACTTCCAGCCCCACAGCACTTGTGTATATATGTACATACTTTTTATTCTATTTATTTTATTAATGATGTGCATATATAATTCTATATATTTATATTGATGCTATTGATACCTGTCTACTTGTTTTGCTTTGTTTTCTTGTCGGTCTCCTCTCTTCTAGACCGGGAGCCCGTTTTTGGGCAGGGATTGTCTCTATTGCTGAATTGTACTTTCCAAGAGCTGAGTACGGTACTCGGCAGACAGTAAGCACTTAATAAATACGATTGAATGAATGAATGAATGAATGAATGAATGAATGAATGAATGAATGAATGAAGTGGCACCTCTGGTAAATTCCTCATAGGCAGGGAACAACACATCTACTGCCTCTCCTGTATTGTACTCTCCCAAGCTCTTAGTACAGTGCTCGGCACACAGTAGGCACTTAGTAAATACCACTGATTGATTAATTGGTTGATTGATTGAAGAGGAACCGAGGAGAACACAGCGATTTTGGAGCAAGGTAAGTGGTCGAGATTCTTGTGAGGGAGGCATCCACACAAGATTGATTGACCTTTTATTTTCCCACCCTGTTTGCCTTTTCTTCTGCATCACCTATGCATTTGGGCCTGTACCCCTTAAGTACTTTGGAGAAGCAGTGTGGCTCAGTGGAAAGAGCCCGGTCTTGGGAGTCAGAGGTCATGAGTTCGAATCCCGGCTCTGCCACTTGTCAGCTGTGTGACTGTGGGCAACTCACTTCACTTCTCTGTGCCTCAGTTACCTCATCTGTAAAATGGGGATTAACAGTGAGCCTCATGTGGGACAATCTGATTACCCTGTATCTATGGGACAATCTGATTACCCTGTATCTACCCCAGTGCTTAGAACAGTGCTTGGCACATAGTAAGTACTTAACAAATACCAACATCATTATTATTATTATTACTTTGACACTCCAGCTCCACAGCATTTATGTACATATCCTCATACTCTGCCACTTCTCCCACCCGTGATTTATTTTAATGCTGTGTCTCCTCCATTAGTTCCTTGAGGGCAGAGATCATGTCCATCTATTCTATAGTACTCTCCTAAGCACTCAGTACAGTGTGCTATGTGCTGACACAGTAAACACCATTGTTTGGTTGATGGATCTGGTGGTGAGGGCAGAATGCTGTCATCAGACCCTCTTCAAAGAAACACATCCCACCACCCCAGGGTGCATGTGACAACAAGACCCGGGCAGATCAAAATACATAGTCAACTTTCTGTAAATTATAGATGAAAATCTAAATGTAAGCAATTGGAGGCTCAAAGAATATAATTTTAGAGACAGAGCAGCGTCGCGTTCCTAAGGACGTGCTGTGTTTTTTCAGAGTGCGCCACTTAAGGCCCTTGCAATTTTGATAAGATCAGAGAGTTAAGATGCTTCTAAACATTGAATTATGTACAGGAGAAAATCACTAACTCACACTAATGACTGGAAAACCTATCCCAGATTGCTGAATCTTGCAATTTATCCGCTTCCACCCCCACCCCCAACCTCCTAGAATGTGTCTTCCTCATTTATTTCGATAAACGCTGTTTAATTTTAAGTATTTGTGACACAACTGCACGGTTAGAAAGGAAAATAGTCGAAGTTTATTTAGAATAGGTAATGAAGTAACTGAAATGAACCCTCACCAGAACAATTTGCTATTAAATCTGTCTTAAAACCGAGGGAGAAGCTGCTGGATTTTTGTGTGTCAGATTTATCAGGTATACGGATTAGTAAAAGGAGCTTGAGCCAAGTTCTTTTGTTTAGTCAATTCACTACAGTATACCTGGCTTATGCATTCAAATGGTCTGTAATAAAGGCTGGAGTATTTAGTGTCTTGTCCTGCCACAATGGGAGTAAAATGAAAGGCATGCTGAACCACGTTTCTCTTCCGTAAATTCCCTCAGGCCTCATCCTGCAATGCTTAAGTAGGGAAAACTTTCATTGACTTAAAGGGAGTTTTGCCAGTTTCTGTATTAAAGATTGAGCTCCTTGGCGGTGCCAGAGCAACAATCAACTTATGTCTAAAATATCAAGCTGCAGCTGTCGAGAAAAAGAGTATGATTCTATCGGTTATGATACGAGCCTTTTGGTATGTGCCTAACACAGAAATCTATGTTCCTTAAATTCTCACTCTGGATATCAGGAAGGTTTCCAAACCCCCTCTCCCTAAGCCTATCTAAAAAGTGTTATCAAACATGAGATAGTTTATTCCTGATGTGGGAGTGCCGCTTCTAGGCAATTCTCATTAGCTTACGCATTCAAATAAATGAAGTGAAGAAGTTGAAGGAAAATGTTGAGCATTTTGGAAATTCCAGACATTTCCAAAGCCGTGAGGCTTAATTAATCTTCAAATGGCTTCACGTCATCATTTACTATGAAGGTGAAGTCTCCAATAGGGAACAATAGCGGAGCCGTGGATATGAGACTTCAGGGCCGAGAACCCGAGCGGAAGAAGCAGAGCAGCAGTATGGCCTAGTGGATAGATCTCGGGCCTGGGATTCATTCTAGTCTCAGCTCCGCCACTTGTTTGCTGTGTTTATCTTGGGCAAGTCACTTCACTTCTCTGGGCCTCAGCTGCCTCACTGTACAATGGGGATTAAGACTGTGAGCCTCACATGGGAAAGGGACTGTGTCTAGCCTGATTAGCTTGTCTCTACCCCAGTGCCTAGTACAGTGCCTGGCACAGAGTAAATGCTTAACAAATATCATTAAAAAAAAAGGGATGGGTTCTAGTGCTAGGAGTTGGCACAACTGTTTTCAAGTTCTCTCCTCCCTGCCAGTCGGGTTACTGCTGGGGCATGGAAGGCAATGAGCCACTAGGCCAGAAGCAAGCACAGGATACAGACAGAAGGTTTTTTCTACCGGCCAGACTCTTGCAGCTGAAGAGGCCACAACATAGTGCTGAAACTGTGCTGTAGGCCCATAACCTAACAGAGAATGCCTTTACTGTTCATGATAGCCAGCTATTTTTCAGAATTCTGTCTGGGCCTGTCCACCTTGCAGAATGCTCTAAGTGGTCATTAGGTCAGAAACTTGGCCACTGATGGCACAACCCCAATAGAGAGTCCCCTTTTTGCAGATCCAGGACCAGCCAGTCAGTCAGTCAATCATATTTGTTGAGCTCTTCCTGTTTGCAGAACACTGTAATAAGCACTTGCGAGAGTACAATGTAACAGACACGTTCCCTGCCCCACAACCCAGGTCTCCTGATTCCTAGAGATGTACTATTCTCGCTAGACCAATGACACAAAATGCACAAAAGAAAAGCATCTTCCTGGAAATTCAGAGAGAAGATCAATCAATCAATCAATTATTTACTGAGTACTTACTAGGTTCAGAGTTATGTTTCAAGCACTTGGAAAAGTATAACAGAGTTGGTAGACGTAATCCCTGCCCACAAGAAACTTACAGTCCAGAAGAGTTCCAAAAGAAGTAGTGTTCTGGCTTGGCTTGGAGTTCAGGAGTAGATGTTTTGGGCTGAATTTTCTCCTTTATGTCTGGTAATGGTTGGCATAGGTGGGAAAAGAACTTACCTCTCCAATTCACTTCCTTACCATAACTGTCTTCATCGGGACATGAGTAAAGAATGGGCCTCTGCTCCAGTATTGGAGTCAGTTTAAACTTTTGAGGAGATAGTGAAATGAAGAAGCTGTGCTATGCAACAAAGGAAAGGAAAGGAAAAGCAGTGTGGCCTCCTAGAAAGTGCAGGGTCTGGGAGATAGAGGATCTGGTTTCTAAACCCTGCTCGGAGAGCATGGGTTCTAATACCAGCCCTGCCACTTATCGGCTATGTGCCTCAGAGTAAGTCACTTCATTTCCCTGCGACTCATTTACCTCATCTGTAAAATGGGATTAAGACTGGGTCTCATATGGGACATGGATTGGTTCCAATGTCGTATCTACCCCACCACTTAGCATTGTGCCTACCACATAGTAAATTCTCAACAAATGCCGTTTAAAAAAAAAAAAAACTCCTAGATTTTTCCAAATTTTCTGTGTCTAGGCTCTCAAATCTTCAGATAATAGCAAAAGCCTTGTTTCAACAAGGGAAGATTTAGATGAGAATGAGAATTACATTCCTGTTTCTGAAAATCTCCCACCACAAGTGATTTCTGCCACCAGCCAAATACCTGAGTATCACACTGATCCCAAGTGTCCTGGTGGTTCACAGACCACTTGCAAGAGGAAAACCCCACTGTCAAATTTAGAACAGCATTGCCCAATATTGTTCTTATCTATCCGTCTCCCCGATTAGACCGTAAGCCCATCAAAGGGCAAGGACTGTCTCTATCTGTTACCGATTTGCACATTCCAGGCGCTTAGTACAGTGCTCTGCACATAGTTAGGGCTCAATAAATACTCAGTGGAAAGAGCATGGGCTTTGGAGTCAGAGGTCATGAGTTCGAATCCCAGCTCTGCCACTTGTCAGCTGTGTGACTGTGGGCAAGTCACTTAACTTCTCTGGGCCTCAGTTACCTCATCTGTAAAATGGGGATTAAGACTGTGAGCCCCATGTGGGACAACCTGATTCCCCCATGTCTCCCCCAGTGCTTAGAACAGTGTGCTGCACATAGTAAGCGCTTAACAAATACCAACATTATTATTATTATTATTATTGAATGAATGAATTAATGGTGGTTTGTCGACACATGACTTACCCATATGGATGATCCCTTCTCTAGGTCATCCTTACTATATTTGTGAGGCCCTTGAACAAGCCTGGTTTCACTTAGAGGGACTCTGTGACCTGGCTGAATTGAATCCATCTCTTTCCTGTCCAATCTTGTGTTCTTTCCAGGGGGTTGGGAGGTTTTGATCTGAAATGCTAGCTCAAGATAGTGAGGACAGCCAGAGCTGAGCTTCCCAACATTGCCCACAGGTACTCCAGAAGGCAAATTGGGAAGTGGGAAAGGGGAAGGAGAGGATAAGGGGAGCATATGTGAGAGTGAAGCAGGCGGATCTCTGTGTGCTGAACTTTTGTGGTTTTTGTGAGTTGTCCATGCGTGGCTCTGTGGTTTCAGAATATTGTTACATTTTAAACACACACAATGACTCACGGTGCCTTATTCTCATCTCTCTCTATGCTGACTTCTTGCTCACTCCCTCCCCAGTGGCTGGCATTCCCTCCCCTTTCATATCCCTTTAGTCTGTAAGCTCCCTTTAGCCTGTAAGATCTTTGTGGGCTGAGATCTCGTCTGCCTACTCTATTGTATAGTACTTTCCCAAGCGCTCAGTACAGTGTTCTGTACACTGTAAACAATAAATATCACTGATTGAATGATTAATTCATCAGACAGTCACTGCTCTCTCCATCTTCAAATCCCTTCTGAAATTACATCTCCTTCAGGAAACCTTCCCCTATCATCTCTCATCTTCTCACCCTATTTCCATTCCCATTGTCACTTTCGAACTTCAGTATCATTTGGGCACTGAGATACTCACCCTCTCTCCCACAGCATTTCTAAATGAGTCTTTAAACTCTGTTGTTTCCCCCTATCTGTATTTTATTATAGTATCTGCCTCCCCACTAGATAATAACCACTTAGAGGCTGGTGTCCTGTCTATTAACTCTATTGTACTCTCCCAGTGCTCAGTAAAGTACTCTGGCTAGAATTAGCACTCAATAAATGCAAAGATTGATTAATTGATGGTTACATTTAGGTAAACTCAAGCAATCTAAGTCTGTTTTTGCAAAGGTCCTTCTTTCAACTTCATCCACTTGATTTTGGCCCTTAAAAAAAACCCTAGGATTTTATCCTTACCAAAATCCATTAAAGCAGAACTGCAAATAGCTTTTCAGCTTTGGTCAGTTTTTTTGAAATATTAGAACATTTATAAGTTTTCCATTTCAAGTCTCTTTTCAAATTGGACTACCAAGTACCCTTGTTTTCCTTCTATTAAGATTAGTTTTATCACCATTCTATGAATGTATAGCTTAAGTTCTCACCCATTTTCCTAAGCATTTTTATTACAAGAGGCCTAGGCTCATTGTTTCTGATGACTCTCAATTTTTCTGTTTTCTAAATGAAAACACACTCCCTCGGCAAACCACTGAGGATATAAACTCTGCAACTGGCTAAGCTTTAACCATTTCTGCCCTGCACTGTTCCCTATTTTACAATGAAAATTATTTATAATCCTTCACCCTCATCTATCTCACTGGGCCACGGTGAGCATTGGTGATGCTATTTTTGTTCATCAGAATTAAATTGCTCTTTAGAAAGATGGCATTCTCTTAACGGCATGGCTCAGTGGAAAGAGCATGGGCTTAGGAGTCAGAGGTCATGGGTTCTAATCTTGGCTCTGCTGCTTGTCAGCTGTGTGACTTTGGGCAAGTGACTTAACTTCTCTGGGCCTTTCATTCATTCATTCAATAGTATTTATTGAGCTCTTACTATGTGCAGAGCACTGTACTAAGCGCTTGGAATGAACAAGTCGGGCCTCAGTTACATCATCTGTAAAATGGGAATTAAGACTGTGAGCCCCACGAGACCCAACCTGATCACCTTGTATCCCCCCAGCGCTTAGAACAGTGCTTTGCATATAGTAAGCGCTTAACAAATACCACTATTATTATTATTATTATTATTATTACTCTGTATCTACCCCAGCACTTAGAACAGTGCTCAGCACATAGTAAGTACTCAACAAATACCAACATTATTATTATTACTATGAAGGTGTTAAAATATGGTGAAGATCAGCCTTACCACTAATTTCTAACTGTTGAGTAAATAACACTCCCAAGTCAATCAATCAATTAATGGTATTTTTTGAATGCTTACTTTGTGCGGAGAATGGTACTAAATATTTGGGAGGGCACAATACCACAGAATTGGTAGACATGCTCCCTGCCCAGTAGGAGCTTACAGTCCAAAAAGGGAGATTGACATTAAAATAAACTGAAGATATGTACACAAGTGCTGTGGGGTTTGGGGAGAGGGGTTTGGGGTGAGGTGGGTATCAAGTGCTTAATGGGTTCGATTCCAAATGCATAAGCAAAGCAGAAGGGAGAGGGAGTAGGGGAAATGGCTTAGTTTTAGAGGAGATATGATTTTAATAAGACTTTGAAGGTGGGGAGAGTAGTGGTCTGTCAAATATGAAGGGGGAGGGAGTTCCAGACCAGAGGGTGGACATGGAAAAGGGATGGATTAGCAGTGAGATAAATGAGATTATAGTGAGTAGGTTGGCACTGGAGGAGCGAAGCCATGTGGAATGGGTTGTAGTAGGAAATTATCAAGGTAAAAGATAGGAAGGGGTGAGCTCAGTGAGGCTTGTTTTTTTTTTAACATGGTAGTTGTTCAACACTTATTATGTGCCAGTCACTGAAATCAGCTCTGGAGTAGATACAAGCTAATCAGGTTGGACACTGTCCATGCCCCACATGGGATTTACAGTATTAATCCCTATTTCACAGATGAAGGAACTGAGGCACAGAGAATTTAAGTGACTTGCCCAAGGCCATACAGCAGACAAGTGGTGGAGCAGAATTAGTCTTCTGATTCCCAGGCCCGTGGTTTATGCGTCAGTGAGTTCACAAAGCATAGTGAGTGCTTTAATGCTGATGATAAGGAGATTCTGTTTGATGTGGAAGTGGATGGGCAACCATTAGAGATTTGTGAGGAGTGGGGAGACTGATTGATTCATATTTACTGAGCTCTTACTGTGTGCAGAGCACTGTTCTAAGCGCTTGAGAGAGTACAATATAACAAGAAATGGACACAGTCCCTGCCCACAACTAGCTTACAGTGTAGAGGGGGAGAAAGACATTAATACAGATAAATAAATTACATATACATTCATAAATGCTCTGGAGCTGAGAAGGGAGATGAAAAAAAGGAGTAAAGGTGATACAGAAAGGAGTGAGAGGACAGGAAAGGACGGCTTAGTCAGGGAGGGCCTTTTGAAGGAGATGTGTCTTCAATAAGGGTTTGAAGCCACAGAGAGTAATTGTCTGTCGGATTTGAGGAGGGAGGGTGTTCCAGGCTAGAGGCAGGATGTGGTCGAGGGCTCGCGATTGAGTGAGATTGAGATTGAGCACTCAAGGTGATTGAGTGCTTTAAAGCCAATGGTGAGGAGATGTGAACTGAACTTCTTTTTTTAGAAAAATGATTCCGGGCAGCAAAGTAAAAAAATAATTTGAGTAGGGAGAGACAAGAGGCAGAGAGGTCACCTCGAAGGCTGATGCAGTAGTCAAGGGGGAATCAATCAATCAATCAATCAATAAACCAATTTTATTGAGCACTTACTATGTCCAGAGCACTGTTTTAGTGCTTGGGAGTGTACAATACAACAGAGTTAGCAGACATATTCCCTGCCTTTGACAAGCTTACAGTCTAGTAGGGGGGACAGACAATATGAATAAACAAGTAATTTATAATATATAATTTAAAGATTTGTACATAAATGCTGTGGGGTTGGAGTTGGGGTGAATATCCGAAGATCCAAAGGTCACAGATCCAGTGCTTGACAATGCTGATGGGAGAACAAGCCAGGGAAAAGAGGGCTTAACTGGGGAAGCCCTCTTGGAGATGTGACCTTAATAATGCTTTGAAGATGGAGATAGTGGTGGTCTGGAATATCTTGAGGGGGAGGGAATTCCAGGCTGAGGGAGGATGTGGAAAAGGAGTTGGCGGAGAGATAGATGATATTGGGACACAGTGACTAAACTGGCACTAGAGGAGCGGAGTGTGAGGTCTGGGCAGTAGTAGATCAGTGAGGTGAGGTAGAATGGGGCAAGCTGATAAAATGCTTTAAAGTCAGTTGTAAGGAATTTCTGTCTGATGTAGAGGTGGATAGTCAGAGGTCATGGGTTCGAGTCCCAACTCTGCCACTTGTCAGCTGTGTGACTGTGGGCAAGTCCATTAACCTCTCTGTGCCTCACTTACCTCACCTGCAAAATGGGGATTAAGACTGTGAGCCTCACGTGGAACAACATGATTACCCTGTATCTACCCCAGCACTTAGAACAGTGCTCTGCACATAGTAAGTGCTTAACAAATACAAATATTATTATTATTATAGTCAACCACTGAAGGTTCTTGAGGAGTGGGGAGTCCTGGACTGAATGGTTTTGTTGACAAATGATCCATGCAACAGTGTGAAGTATGGATTGGAGAGGAGGGACACAGGAACCAGGAGGTTAGTGAAGAGGCAGAGGAGGTTAGTCAAGGCAGGATAGGATAAGTGCTTGGAGCAGTACGGTAGCAGTTCGGGTGGAGAGAAGAGGATAGATTTTAGCAATGTTGTGAAGGTAGAACCCGCACGATTTGGTGGCAGATTTAATATGCAGCTGAGAATAATGCCAAAGTTACAGGCCTGTGAGTCAAGGAGGATAGTGTTGTTGTCTCAACAGTGATGGGAAAGAGGAGGAGGACAGGGTTCTGGTGGGAAGATGAGGAGTTCTATTTTGGACATATTGAATTTGAGGCATCAGAGCTGTATTTGAAGGCAGGAGGAAATGTAAGACTGCAGACAAGGAGAGAGGGCCAGGGTTGGAGAGGTAGATTTGGGAATCGTTCACATAGAGATGGTAGTTGAAGCCACGGGAGCAAATGATTCTCCAAGGAAGTGGATGTAGATGGAAAATAGAAGAGGACCCAGAACTGAGCCTTTTGGATCTCCCACAGTTAGAGGTTGGGAGGTAGAGGAGGAACTCACAAAAGACAATGAGAAGGAGCAGGAGAGTTAAGAGGAGAATCAGAGGAGGACAGTGTCAGTGAAGCCAAGGTTAGATAATATTTTGAGGAGAAAGGGGGTGTCCACAGTGTTCACTGCTGAGAGGTGAAAGAGGATTAGGATGGAATAGCGGCTGTTGGATTTGGCAAGAAGAAGGTCATTGGTGAGAGGGCAGTTTCCATCAATCTATGAATCATTTGTATTTATTGCACCCTTATGGTGTGCATATCACTGCACTAAGCCCTTGGGGGAGTATAATATAAAAGATTTGGCAAGATTTGGTAGAAACATTCCCTGCTCATAATGATCTTACAGTCTAGAGGGAGAGACAGATGTTAATGTAAATCAATAAATTACAGATATCTACATAAGTGCTGTGGGGCTGAGGGAGTGCTGAATTAAGGGAGCAAATCCAAGTGCAAAAGTGACACAGAAGGGAATAGGGGAGAAGGAAGTTAGGGCTTAGTCAGGGAAGGCCTCTGGGAGGAGACGAGCTTTCAATAAAGCTTTCAAGGTAGGGAGAATAGTTGTCTGTTGGATATGGAGAGGGAGAGCATTCAAGGCCAGAGGCAGGATGTGGGTGAGATAAGTGAGATTGAGATACAGAGAGTACGTTGGCATTAGAAGATCAAAATGTGCAGGATGGGTTGTAGTAGAAGAGCAGTGAGGTAAGGTGATTGAGTGTTTTATAGCATTCAAGAGAGTGAGGTCTAAAAACTAAATCACAGGCCTGGCAGTCAGAAGGATCTGGGTTCTAATCCCGGCTCTGCCACTCGTCTGCCCTGTGACTTTGGCAAGTCACTTCACTTCTCTTTCCCTCAGTTATCTCATCAGTAAAATGGGAATTAAGACTGTGCACTTTATGTGGGACAGGGATTATGTCTAACCCAATTTGCCTGTATCCACCCCGATACGAAGTACAGTGCCTAGCACATAGTAAGTGCTTAACAAATGCCACAAGTATTATTATTATTTTTAACCAGTGGCAAGGAGTTTCTGTTTGATGTGAAAGTGGATGGGCAACCACTTGAGGAGTAGGAAAACATAGCCTGAATGTTTTTGTAGAAAATTGAACTGGACAGCAGAGTGAAGTACGGACTGGAGTGGGGAGAGACAAGAGGCTGGGAGGTTTGCAAGGAGGCTGATACACTAATCAAGGTGGGATAGGGTAGATGTTTGGAGTGAAGGGAGTAGAAGCCAGTTTGGAGGGGGTCAAATAGAGAATTGGAGAAGAGGAAGTGGAAGAAGTAGTGTTGAAAGCAGTGGGAGAGAAGCCAGTGGAAAATGAATTATTGAAGATGGCTGTCAGGGAAGGAGCAAGTGTTTTGCTAAAGTGCAAAGCAGTGTGGAGGGAGGTGCAGGTGGAGGGGATAGATTTCGAGGGGAAGTGGGAGAGCCCGTTGTTGAGTAGGGATTGTCTCTGTTGTTGAATTGTACTTTCCAAGGACGTAGTACAGTGCTCTGCAGACAGTAAGCACTCAGTAAATACGATTGATTGAATGAATGAAATGAATGAATGAGTGCTGGAAAAGATGGGAGACTCGAAATAGGGAAGCGGGAGGGAGGGACTGAAGAGGAGCAGAGAAGATTTGAGGGAGATCATGTTTGATGACTTTAACTTTAGCAATAAAGTATAGGGCAGTAGACCTTTAGGCAATCTTTCCATCCATTAGATCAATCAGGAGTATCCACAGAGCAATTATCACATAAGCAAATTTCAATTCGTTATTTCAGATAAGATTTTGTGACTCAAACACTTAATTAAATCTCTTCATATGTGTATTACATCTGCATGTCTGTAGTCAGCTAATTTATTTTGCCTATGACAGTTCTTGGCACATAGTAGGCACTGAACAAATGCCACAGTTATTATTATTTGATCCCCAAAATACCATTTTCTCGGGAATATTTTGTTTATACAGCCTCCAAATGTTGTATATTTCTTGAAGGGCCATCATTCTCTCAATGTTTACAGAAATTGTCTTCTCCATAAAGTTGGCTCCTTCATTTTAATAAGAATTGAAGCGTTAGATTTGCCAGGTGATAATTGCCAAGATAACTTATTTCCTTTTTCAAATCCTTTGGTACCTCTCAAGTTTTCCATGACCTTCTAACATAATTGTAAATAGCTCAGTACATTCATTACCTAACTCCTTGAATAACAAAAACATGTTATCACCAGGACAGATGATATAACGTTGGTATTTGTTCAGCGCTTACTATGTGCAGAGCACTGTTCTAAGCGCTGGGGTAGATACAGGGTAATCAGGTTGTCCCACGTGAGGCTCACAGTCTTCATCCCCGTTTTACAGATGAGGGAACTGAGGCACAGAGAAGTGAAGTGACTTGCCCACAGTCACACAGCTGACAAGTGGCAGAGCCAGGATTCAAACCCATGATCTCTGACTCCCAAGCCAGGGCTCTTTCCACTGAGCCTAATATTGAGTTCTTCAAGCATTCTATCTCCTAGTGTCCTTAGATTTACAGTTGTTGTTTTTACTTTATTTTCTCAATTTTTTTTAAAGTACAGTCATTTGATATTTATTTAACTATTTTTAAGCTACGCCTTCTATTTGTTAGTTGACATTCTCTCTTAATACTTACTTTGCCTCCAGAGTCTTGTTACAAATTTATTATTCCCACTAACTTTTCGTCTACTTGTTAGATTTTTTGCTTTGTTCTTTTTCACTGAAGTTATACATTCACAGGCTATTTGTATGACACCATCACCTGACCCACAGAGAAATGTTCTCAACTTCCTTTGGCTATCAAATAATATACTTAAAACAGAGGTTTTCTACATGATGCCATCAACCTTTGCTCTGACAACATAATATGTAATCATCATAGGAATTGGTTCAAGAAACAAAACCTGAGAATTGTACAAATGCACATTAGGAAGACAGGAAGTGAATTGTGCATATAGATTCTGGAATGCGATTTAGCTCTTCTTTTAAAGGTGAAAGAACTGCTGTCTATCAAGATGACGCCTTCAACTTGTTGTGAGCAGGGATCATGTCTACCAACTTTGTTATATTGTACTCTCCCAAGTGCTTAGTACAGTGCTCTGCACACAATAAGCACTCAATAAATATGAAATTTATTTGATTTTATTTGATTCAATAAAATACAAGATTTTATTTCAATTTGATTGAAAATTTGGAAGTCATCTCGATCTCATCTACTGTACCTCGATCTCATCTATCTCACCGCCAACCTTTCACCCATGTCCTGCCTCTGGCCTAGAATGCCCTCCTTCCTCTTGTCAGACAGATAATTGCTCTCTCCCACTTCAAAACCTTATTGAAGGCACAGCTCCTCCATGAAGCCTTCCGTAACTAAGCTCTCGTCTCCTCTTCTCCCACCCCCTTCTGTGTCACTCTTACTTGTTCCTTCATTCATCCTCCCTCCCATCCCCAGAGCACATATATATCTATATCTATCTAGATATAGATATATATATAATTTATCTATTTATATTTGTATTTATATCTGTTTCCCCCTCTAGAGAAGCAGCGTGGCTCAGTGGAAAGAGCCCGGGCTTGGGAGTCAGAGGTCATGGGTTTGAATTCTGGCTCTGCCACTTGGCAGCTGTTTGACTGTGGGCAAGTCATTTCACTTCTCTGGGCCTCAGTTACCTCCTCTGTAAAATGGGGATTACTGTGAGCCTCACGTGGGACAACCTGATTACCCTGTATCTACCCCAGTGCTTAGAACAGTGCTCTGCACATAGTAAGCACTTAACAAATACCAACATTATTATTATTAATATTATTAGACTGTGAACTTGTTGTGTATAGGAATGTTTCTCTTTGTTGTTATATTGTACTCTCCCAAGAGCTTAGGTCAATGCTTTGCACACAGTAAGCGCTCAATAAATACGATTGAATGAGTGAATGATTGAATGAAAGATGATCACAGCCCCCACCTTCAAAACCTTATTAAAGCACATCTTCTCCAAGAGGCCTTCCCTGACTTAGCCCCCCTTTCCTCTTCTTCCATTCCCTTCTGTGTCATTCTTGCGCTTGGATTTGCACCCTTTATTCACCCCTCCCTCAGCTCCACAGTATTTATGTACATATCTGTAATTCATTTATGTACACATCTGTAATTTATTTGTTTATATTCAATATATGGCCCCTCTCCCCTCTAGACTGCTAGCTCACTGTAGGCAGGGAGTGTGTTTGTTATGTTGTACTCTCCCAAGCACTTAACACAGTGCTTTGTACACAGTAAGTGCTCAATAAATATGATTCATTGATTGATGTGTTACCTTTTGACCTTTCTATTTCACGGTTTCAACTGTTCTCACTGCTGTTTAGCAAAGACAAACACAGTGGCTGAATATTCTTCTATTTCAGTGAACATCTGGAACTGTAGGATTCACCATGGCAAATATGTGGTCTGTGGTGAAGTTCTGAGTGTGATCCAGTTCACACCATACTTCTGAAAGCACATATAAAGCATATTAAACCAGCTCACTGTGGGCCAGGAAAGTGTCTGTTGTTATACTGTGCTCTCCAAAGCACTTAGTACAGTGCTCTGCACATAGTAAGCATTAAATAAATGCAGTTGAATGAATGGATGAACATGATTTCTTCAAACTACTTTAACTCAACAGCAGTAAGCACGAACAATAGAGAAGTAAGACAGAAAGAAGAAAACGAGTATGGATAGGCACTGTCTAGCTCTGATTATTACTGGAAAGGAATTTTTATTTCTTCTGTTCTGGGAAAGTGGAAAGTTAGTTTTTTGCACTAGTAGAAGGTGACGTAGTCTGTTACCATTTGTAAAGGGCATAATGCCATTGGGTAGTGCAAAAGCATACCCCTCCTCATCTATATAGGGTAAGTGGACCAAGTAAGTCCTTTAGACTGTAAGCTCCTTCTGGGCAGGAAACATGTCTAACAATACTGCTGACTGTAGAACATCAAATGTATTTATTTAGTGCTTACTTTGTGCAGAACACTGAACTAAGCACTTGGGAAAGTAAATAATAATATATCATATATATATATATATAATTATATCATATAAAACAATACTAATAATAATGATGATGGTATTTGTCAAGCGCTTACTATGTGTCAAGCACTGTTCTAAACACTGGAGTAGATACAAGCTAATTAGGTTGGACACAGTCCCTATCCCACATGGGCATGGGCTCACAGTCTTAGTCCCCACTTTAAAGACGAGGTAACATAGGCCCAGAGAAGTTAAGTGACTTGCCTAAGGCCACACAGCAGACAAGTAGTGGAGTCGGGATTAGAACCCAGGTCCTTCGGACTCCCAGACCCGAGCTCTATCCACTAGGCCGTGCTGATTTCACAATATAACAATCCTGTTCCCTGTCCACAGCGAGCTTACAGTCTAGAGGAGGAGCTTCCATTCTGTACTCTCCCAAGCACTCAGTATATCGGTCTTTACACAGTAAAGCTCAATAAATACCACTGATTGATTTATTGATTGAATGTTTTCGAATGTCCAGATTTCGGTATATATGGTGGTCAGCGAGTCAGATGCTGCACATTAGGTTCACTCAGTAAACAATTTTCCCAGAGAATCAGTATCTTGGCATGGGGGTTTGTTGGGGTCTAGAATTCAGGGGCAGCTAATGACTGCGAAAAGACACTCATCTAGACGTAGCTCTCCAGAGAAGGAGCAAAATGGAAGGGAGAGGGGAGTAATAAATAAATGGTATTAGTTGAGTGCTTGCTGGGTGGACAGCACTGTGCTAAGCACTCGGGAAAGTACAATATACAGAGTTGGTTGACATATTCCTTCTCACCAGGAACGTACAGTCTAGATGGGGACACAGACGTTAAAAGGGTTTGTCAAGGGTCAGTTCTTGGTCCCCTTCTGTTCTCCATCTATACTCACTCCCTTGGTGAACTCATTGGCTCCCACAGCTTCAACTATCATCTCTATGTAGATGACACCCAAATCTACATCTCCTCCCCTGTTCTCTCTCCCTCCTTCCAGGCTATCTTCTCCTGCCTTCAGGACATCTCCACCTGGATGTCCACCCACCACCTAAAACTCAACATGTCCAAAACTGAGCTCCTTATTTTTCCTCCCAAGCCCTGTCCTCTTCTGAACTTTCCCTTCACTGAGGACAGCACAACCATCCTTCCTGTCTCACAAGCCCGTAACTTTGCTGTCATTCTTGACTCCGCTCTCTCATTCACCCCACATATCCAATCCATCACCAAATCCTGCCGGTCTTACCTTCACAACATTGCCAAGATCTGCCCTTTCCTCTCCATCCAAACCGCTACCTCATTAGTACAATCATTCATCCTATCCTGACTGGATTACTGCATCAGACTCCTTTTTGATCTCCCACCGTCTGCCTCTCCCCACTTTAGTCCATAATTCACTCCGCCATCCAGATTATCTTGCTACAGAAACGTTTTGGGCATGTAAAATGGGGATGAAGACTGTGAGCCTCACGAGGGACAACCTGATGAACCTGTATCTACCCCAGTGCTTAGAACAGTGCTCGGCACATAATAAACGCTTAACAAATACCAACATTATTATGTCAACCTCCTCAAAAATCTCCAGTGGTTGCTTATCAACCTTTGCATTAACCAAAAACTTCTACTCTTGGCTTCAAAGATCTCCATCACCTTGCCCCCTCTTACCTCACCTCCCTTCTCTCATTTTACAGCCCACCCCCTACACTCCTCTCCTTTGCCCCTAACCTCCTCACTTTGCCTCGCTCTCACCTGTCCCACCATCGACTCCTGGCCCACGTTCTACCTCTGGCCTGGAACTCCCTTTCTCCTCACATCTACCAAACTAACTCTCTTCCTCTCTTCAAAGCCCTACTGAGAACTCATCTTCTCCAGGAGGCCTTCCCAGACTGAGTCCTCCCTTCCCCTCTACCCCTCCTCCCCTCCCCATTCCCCCTACTCCCTCCTTTTGTTCTACACCCCTCCCACCTAAAGCATTTGTGTATATTTGCACATATTTATTATTCTATTTATTTTATCAATGATGTGTATATATCTATAATTCTATTTATCTATTTTTATGCTTCTCTACTTGTTTTGTTTTATTGTCTGTCTCTCCACTTCTAGACTGTGAGCCCATTGTTGAGAAGAGATTGTTTCTATCTGTTGCTGATTTGTATTTTCCAAGAGCTTAGTACAGTGCTCTGCACACAGTAAGCACTGAATAAATATGACTGACTGAATGAATGAATTAAAATAAATTATGGATTTATGCATAAATGCTGTGGGGCCAATATCAAGTGTTTGCACTACAAATAAAATACAAGACACACAAAACATCCATCAATGCTTAATACAACTTTGGTTTTATAAATCTGGTCTTGTCAGTTAGCTTCCTTTTCAGTAATCTGTTTTAAGGAGAGGAATGTGGAGAAAAGGCTGGATTTTTGTCCCTCTACAGAGAGCAAAATAAGCCGCAGTTGGCCTGAGTTCTTGGAGAGAAAAACATTTGGGCTAAAACAGCGTGGACAGGCTGTTTCCCTACCACATACACACACACACACACTGAGTAAGAGGAATTTTTTACAGAGCAGGAAACTCCACGACATCATTTCCCTTTAATTAGGCATTGTTTCACCTTCTCTCAGTCGACCCATTTTCATCTATTGTACATGTGAGCAGAGACAGACCTCAAAAGATGGGAATTGTAGTGTGCTACAAATTACCTCCCCCAAATTCAAAGATAACTAAAAGCTTGTTCCTAGCCTCACTGACTCGAGAGACTATTTGGCTAGAAAGCTCATGAGAACAGACTCAAGAGGTAAGAGCATTTTTCATTGCATTCTGGCCCTCTAGTCCTGGCCAGAATCCAGAATGCTGCTGTGCACCAAAGCGATAAATAATAAGTAGTCGGCAAAACATTTGTGATCAGACTTATTCTGCTTCTAGAAATACAGAACTTATTTGGAGAGTTTTTTCTTCCCCTTCCCCCATTCCCTCAAACACACACACACACACACACACACACACACACACACACACAGTGTCTGCTTTGCTTATCCCTATAGGCAGGTGTTAATACAATTTTGGTCCTGGTCTCTGACTTAATTGTCGCTAGGTTACTTCAAAAGAAAATATCAGGAATGAAGAGATGCAGAATAAAGCTACACAGTCCAAGGACAGGAAAATTCCTGCTCAGTAATTATTGGGCAAAGATTCAGAATTAATTAAGATTGAGAAGCAATCTTAATTTTAATTAAAATTGAGAAATAACGTGGTCTAGTGGATACGCCTGGGAGTTAGAAGGACATGGGTTCTGATCCTCTCTCTGCCTCTTGCCTGCTGTGTGACCTTCAGCAAGTCACTTGACTTTTCTGGACCTCATTTACTTCATCTGTAAAATGAGAATTCACACTTGTGAGCCCCATGTGAGACAAGGTCTATGTCCAACTTGATTATCTTTTATTTACCCCAGTGCTTAGTATAGTCCCTGGCACATAGTAAGTGCTCAACAAATACCATAAAAATTGGATCAAAATATCAATGGAACTATTTAACTATCTTTAACTGTTAAAAATTCAGAAGTCTAAACTCCATTAAGCTTCAGCTAAAGCAGAGCCCAAATTTCTTCTACTTCACTGCATATCTATAAATGCCATCTTATTCCAAATTTCAGTGATAACTAAAAAAGGCAAACAAAGGAAAGCTAAAAAACCTTGCACTGTCCCTGGACAAGCAGTGAAGGGGAGTGAATTCCAGGAAAATGAATGTCCCATTGGAAACCCTGCTGTAGCGCTCGGTTTCTGGAATGAACAATCAGGAATCCCATCTGACCTCAATGGTGATGATAGGCTGCTACGCTAGTCAATTCAGAGCTTTAGGTATCATTGCCAAGCTCTTACATTGCAACCCAGTTGCACAGCTTTCATTTCAGTATACAGGAGGGTGGAAGGGGAATCAATTGATTTAATTCTTAAAGTTCCACGAAAATAACAGAAAATGCTACTGTAAGAAAAGCATCTGTTTTTGACCCTAGCAAGAATGCTTAAAAGAAATTCAAAGAAACATAAGCATGAGGTATTCCCTTTGTCTAGGCTGGAGATAACTGAAGATTGGAAGGTAGTTTCAAGGTCTGGCAGAGTCAGGAAAATGAAAATCCAAGAGCTGCTGAGATCCACCAGGAGACAGGGACGGAACGGAGTGATTTGGGAGGGGATTAAGGAGAGTGAAGTTGAGAGAAGAGGGATTAGAAGACGGTGCAGGGGTGAGAAGAGGGGAAAATAGGTAGTTGTAACAGTATTTTGCACTTACTTATGTACGGAGCCTGTACTAAGAACTGGGAAAAATATACAGATGAGATAGACACAGTCCCTGGCCTCAGGGGGCCCACAATCTAAGAATGAGAGGGGAGGGGAGGTGTTGGCAATAGAGCCATAAGGAAATGGGAGCAAAACAACAAGAGAAACATGAAAGGAGCAGTAGGATTTAAGGCTCCAGTAGCTCAGATCAACAGTTGCAGAAGTCACAGCTGCAGCCACACAGGTGACCTTCTCAGCACTGTAAAAGTTAGGCAAGTCTGCTGCCAAAAGCCCAGTCCTTTGCGGACTGGAGCCGGGGATCACGGGAAGCCCCGTGTCTCTGAGCAGGAGCAACATCTTTCCCACATAACTTGGACCTAGGGATTGGAAGCTCACATGGCTTCGGGTAGTCGAGTCCTTCCAAATTGTCGGGGACTCTTTTTCCAGAAAACATTGACCAACAGGTGAAATTTCCTGCATTGTAGACAAGCTAACGAGCTTGGGATTCAGATGTCATGGGTTCGAATCCCGGCTCTGCCACCTGTCAGCAGTGTGACTGTGGGCAAGTCACTTGAGTTTTCTGTGCCTCAGTTACTTCATCTGTAAAATGGGGATTAAGACTGTGAGCCTCATGTAGGACAACTTGATTACTCTGTATCTACCCCAGCGCTTAGAACAGTGCTCTGCACATAGTAAGTGCTTAACAAACACCAACATTATTATTATTAAATCCTAGCAATCTAATACTGGCTCTGCCACTTGTCAGATGTGTGGACTTTTGGTAAGTCACTTGACTTCTCTGTGCCTCAGTTACCTCATCTGTAAAATGGGGATTAAGACCGTGAGCACCACGTGGGACAACTTAATAATGTTGTATCGAGATCTTACTCTGTGCAGAGCACTGTACTAAGCACTTCAGAGGGGGCAGTATAACAGAGTTGGTTAGACATGTTCGCTGCAGACAATGAACTCACAGTCTGAAGGGAGATTCAGACATTAATATAAATAAATAAATCAATTACGGATATGCACATAACTGCTGAGGGAGGGATAAATAAAGGATAATAATAATAATAATGTTGGTATTTGTGAAGCGCTTACTATGTGCCGAGCACTGTTCTAAGTGCTGGGGTAGACACAGGGGAATCAGGTTGTCCCACGTGGGGCTCACAGTCTTAATCCCCATTTTACAGATGAGGTAACTGAGGCACCGAGAAGTTAAGTGACTTGCCCAAAGTCACACAGCTGACAAGTGGCCAAGCCGGGAGTCGAACCCATGACCTCTGACTCCAAAGCCCGTGCTCTTTCCACTGAACCACAAGATCAACAAATCCAAGTGCAAGGGGGGAAGAAGAGGAAATGAGGGCTTAGCTGGGGAAGGCCTCTTGGAGAAGATGTGCTTTTAAAAAGGCTTTGAAAGAGGGGAGAGTGCTCGTCTGTTGGATATGAAGACGTATAGGGTTAGAGGTCAGAGGGACCTTAGTTCTAATCCCGGCTCCTCCACTTGGCTGCTCTGGGACCTTGGGCAAGTCACTTAACTTCTCTGTGCCTTGATTACCTCATTTGTAAAATGAGGATTAAGTCTGTGAGTCCTATGTGGGACAACCTGATTACTTTGTATCTACCCCAGCTGTTGGCATATAGTAAGTGCTTAACAAATACCATCATTATTATTATTACTGTGATCCCCAAGTGGGACGTGGACTGTGTAATCTGATTAACTTGTGTCTACTCCAGAGTCTAGTACAATGTCTGACATATTAAAAAAAAAGGGCATTCCAGGCCAGAAGAAAGATGTAAGTGAGAGGTCGGTGGCAAGATAGATGAGATTGAGGTACAGTTAGTAGGTAGGCATTAGAGGAGTGAAGAGTGCAGGGTGGGTTGTAGTAGGAAATCACTGAGGTAAGGAAGGAGCGGGCAAGGGGCTTGAGTACTTTAAAGTTGATGTTAAGGAGTTTCTGTATGAGAAAGAGGTAGATGGGTAATCACTGGAGGTTTTTGAGGAGTGGGGAAACATGGACTGAACATTTCTGTAAAAAAAAAATTATCCAGGCAGCAGAATGAAGTATGAACTGGAATGGGGAGACACAGGAGTCAAGGAGGCCAGCAAGAAGACTGATGCAATAATCGAAGTAGAGAAGGATAAGGGCTTGGGTTAACGTTTGGATGAAGAGGAAAGGGTGGATTTTAGTGATGTCAGGAAGGTTGAACCAACATGATTTGCTGACAGATTGACTATGTGTGTTAAACTGAGACATGAATTGAGGATAATGCCAAAATTACAGTATTGTGAGACAGGGCGGATGGTGGTGCTATCTATAGTAATGGGAAAGTCAGGGGGTGGACAGGGATTGGGTGAGAAGATGAGAAATTCTGTTTAGGACTTGCTAAATTTGAGGCATCGTTACGACATCCAAGTAGGGTTTTCCTGAAGGTGGGAGGAAGACTGCAGAGAAGAAGAGAAACCAGGGCTGGAGAGGTAGATTTGGAAATCATCCACATAGAGATGGTAGTTGAAGCCATGGGAGTGAATGAGTTCTCCAAGGGAGTGGGTGCAGCCAGAGAATAGATGGGGACTCAGAACCGAGCCTTGAGGGACACCCACAGACAGAGGGTGGGAGGAAGAGGAGGAGACCGCGAAAGAGCCAGAAAACCTAGGTTCTGATTCTGATTCTACCAGTTGCTTGCTGGATGACATTGGGCAAGCCACTTAACTTCTCTGTGCCTCAGTTTCTTCAACTGTAAAATAGGGATTCAATATCTGTTCTCCCACCTTTTTAGACTTCGAGTCTGATGAGGGACAGAGACTGTGTTTGGCCTGATTATTTTATATCTATCCCAGTGCTTGGTAAAGTTCTTGGGGCATAAGTAAGCACTTAAACAAAATAGCATCACTATTATTAAAAATAATAAGTGGGTGTATAGAAACTCAGAGTCCAGCACCTGCTCCTGGAGAACAGAGATCACGTCCATTAATTCTACTGTACTCTCCAAAGCACTTAATACAGTACTCTGCCCACAGTAAGTGCTCAGTGGATATACACTGACTAATGCCATACTCTCCATTTCCCTTCTGACTCTCATTCCCCCAGTCACAGAAAAGATCAGAGTAAATCCGAGGACTTTAAAACATTCAGAAGCAGACTTCCTCCACAAGCACAACTTCCTCAAGAAAACCAAGTACAATATTTCCAGGAAGGAAAGGCAACCTTGATTAAGGTTGGCTAAGCACAAGGCCTCATTGCCTGTAAGACCAGTCTGACTTCTTTGAGGAGCTCCACAGTGGAGAAAAGTATTAATTTGATTGGTCAAATTCTTCTTCCTCCCTTCTCTCCCACTTCCCTCTCTCCTCCCACTCTTCCTCCTCCCCTTTCTCCCCTCCTCTTCTCTCCTCCCCTCCACCCCCATCATCGTCTCAGGTCCTTCACAGGACACAAACTTGACCGCTCAAATGGTAAGCCAAACAGGCTGGTTGGTTAGCTTAAGAGACATTTGCAACCACCTGGTCCCTGAAACTCATTTGGATTTATGCCTCATTTACCTCATTACTTGCCAAGATATGGCAGGTTCGAGCACGATTGCTCATTCGATACAAAAAGAGGCATTTATTTTTTTTTAACAAGTTTTCAGCATACTTGGGCACATGTATTTTTGGAAGGTGATGCAATAAGAGAGTTACTCGACTAGACTAGTAGTTCAGTAATTTGTTGCAACAGTAGACGAGACCTAAATGTGTGAATCACCGTCAAAAGGGCATTATCCACAATTTGGCAGCATCTTGCAAATCTCCTAATTCTTTTTCAGAGAACAGTGCTATTTTTCTGGACAATATCAGCTTGTGTCAGGAAAGAGACGGAGGCCTTCAGCATGTTTGACTAAGCCAAAGGCCTATGTTTCACGTTAAAACATTTATTGATTAGCAGCGTGGCTCAGTGGAAAGAGCCTTGGCTTTGGAGTCAGAGGGCATGGGTTCAACTCCTGGCTCTGCCACTTGTCAGCTGTGTGACTGTGGGCAAATCACTTAATTTCTCTGTGCCTGAGTTACCTCATCTGTAAAATGGGGATTAATTGTGAGCCTCACATGGGACAACCTGATTACCCTGTATCTACCCTAGCGCTTAGAACAGTGTTTGGCACATAGTAAGTGCTTAACAAATACCAACATTATTATTAAGAGAAGGAGCTCATGCTATCCGTTGTACTTGGTAATCGATCAATCATACCCTGGTATTTATTGAGCACTTACTATGACAGAGCACTGTACTAAGCATTTGTTAAAGTGCAACAGAATCAATCAATCAACAGTATTTTATTGAGCACTTACTCTGTGCAGATCACTGTACTAAGCGCTTAGGAGAGTACAATACAACCAAATCAGCAGAAAGGTTCCCTGTCCATAATGAGATGATGCGATTTCTTTATAATAATAATTTTAATTATGGTTTAGAACAGGCTGCCAAATTGAGGAAAAGCATTAAAGTCTGCAAGAATGAGAATGTTTTGCACACAGGCTTCCAGGACAGGTATTCCACTTAGTAGAAAAGAACATTTAATAGTTACCCCAAAGTTTTCCCTTTCTTACTTAATAAGCATAATAATGGAATTTGTTAAACACTTACTGTGTGCCAAGCACCATACTAAGCACTGGAGTGGGTACAAGCAAATTGGGTTGATCACAGTCTCTATCCCACATGGGACTCATGATCTCAATCCCCATTTTACAGAAGAGGTAACTGAGGCACAGAGAAGTGAAGTGATTTACCCAAGGTCACATAGCAGATAAGTGGCAGAGCCAGGATTACAACCCATGACCTCTGACTCCCAGGCCCATGCTCCATCCATTACATCATGCTGCTTCCGTACAGTCCAACTCTTCCCAGCTTTCTTTCTATGAGAGGTACATTAAACTCCCTTAGTTGATTAATCCTTATTTTTTTAGATTGAGAGGATGTAATTGCGGTACTTAAGCAAATACTATGTGCCAAGGACTGGGGAAGATGCAATCATATCAGACAAAATCCTGTCTCCCTTGGGGCCCACAGTCTTAGCTGCATATGGGTGGTCTTATCTACATATGTAGAATGAACGAGCAGAGTTCCGACCAAGATCTAGCAGCAAACCCGATGATTTGGCATACCCTCAAAACCCACATTGTTTTGCATTATAGATAAAGAGGAAACATTTTAGAAGAGATACTTGATGCAGTTTCTGGTAAACTTTTCTGGAGAGCGTTTGAAAATCAGACATCAGTCATCTCACTTCTATTTGCCACACGGGGAAGGTGTCGTGATGCATAGGGGAAAAACTGAACAACTAGTAGTACTGTCATTTATTGAGCTCTTACTTGATGTTCATTAATTCACTCATTCATTCAATTTTATTTCTTAAGCACTTTCTATGTGCAGAGCACTGTACTAAGCACTTGGAAAGTACAATTCAGCAACAGATAGAGACAATCCCTGCCCACAACAGGTTCACGGTGTAGAAGTGGGGAGACAGACATCAAAACAAGTAAATAGGTGATGAATTATACTTGGCATTAGCGGAGAGTAAAGAAGTGACATGTTCCCCACCCACCAGGATCTTACACCCTCATAGAGGATGCAACCATGAAAAAGTTTACGGTAGAGCAGTCAGAATAAATAATTGAGCAGACAGATACACAAGTGCTGAGGAGAGTGTAAATAAAAGTTCATAAATGATAGAGTGGGCTAAAGGGATGATATAGTTCAGAGTGGTTAAGGGAAATTAATCAGAGGATTCTAAGAGGGCTTTGAATGGAAGAGAGCTGTGGTTATCAGCTTACTGTGGGCAAGGAATATGTCTGTTTATTGCTATGTTGTACTCTTCCAAGTGCTTAGTACAGTATTCTGCACACAGTATGTGCTCAATAAATACAATTGATTGTCAAATTTTGGGAGCGAGGTTCATTCATTCAATAATATTTATTGAGCGCTTACTATGTGCAGAGCACTGTACTAAGCGCTTGGAATGAACAAGTCGGCAACAGATAGAGACAGTCCCTGCCGTTTGACAGGCTTACAGTCTAATCGGGGGAGATGGACAGACAAGAACAATGGGAATAAATAGAGTTAAGGGGAAGAACATCTCGTAAAAACAATGGCAACTAAATAGAATCAAGGAGATGCACATTTCATTAACAAAATAAATAGGGTAATAAATATATACAGTTGAGCAGATGAGTACAGTGCTGAGGGGATGGGAAGAGAGAGGAGGAGGAGCAGAGGGAAATGGGGGGAAAAGAGGGTTAAGCTGAGGAGAGGTGAAGGGGGGGTGGTAGAGGGAGTAGAGGGAGAAGAGGAACTCAGTCTGGGAAGGCCTCTTGGAGGAAGTGAGCTTTAAGTAAGGTTTTGAAGAGGGAAAGAGAATCAGTTTGGCGGAGGTGAGGAGGGAGGGCGTTCCGGGACCGCGGGAGGACGTGGCCCGGGGGTCGACGGCGGGACGGGCGAGACCGAGGGACGTGAGGAGGTGGGCGGCGGAGGAGCGGAGCGTGCGGGGTGGGCAGTAGAAAGAGAGAAGGGAGGAGAGGTAGGAAGGGGCAAGGTGATGGAGAGCCTTGAGGCCTAGAGTGAGGAGTTTTTGTTTGGAGCGGAGGTTGATAGAGGTGTGGCTCAGTGGAAAGAGCACAGGCTTTGAAGTCAGAGGTCATGGGTTCGAATCCCGCTCTGCCACTTGTCAGCTGTGTGACTGTGGGCAAGTCACTTAACTTCTCTGTGCCTCAGTCACCTCATCTGTAAAATGGGAATGAAGACTGTGAGCCCCACCTGGGACAACCTGATTACCTTGTATCTCCCCCAGCGCTTAGAACAGTGCTCTGCACATAGTAAGCGCTTAACAAATACCAACATTTTTTTTTCCAAGCTGGGAAAAGCTTGATTGAGGTGATGGAGGGAGAGAGATGAGAGCAAGGTACAGCTAGAAGGTGAATGAAGGGAGGAATTAGGGAATAGTCATAGAGGGTGCAGATAGGTGATGTGGGTTCATTTGGTGGAAAGCCTTGAAACACATTGTGAGAGGTTTTTGTCTGATGCAGAGAGACCCAGGAGGTCAGTGGACAGCGCTTAGTACAGTGCTCTGCACACAGTCAGAGCTCAATCAATATGATTGAATGAATGAATGAGGAGAGGAATTAGAGAAGCTGCATGACCAAGTGGCAAAAACCACGGGCCTGGAAACCAGAGGACCTGGGTTCTGATCCCTGCTCTATCATGTGCCTTCTGTGCAGCTTTGGGCAAGTCACTTCACTTTTCTGTGCCTCGGTTTCATCCTCTGTAAAATGGGGGTTAAATACCTGCTCTTCCTCCTAAGTACAATGTGAACTCCATGTGGGAAAAGGATTGTATCCAACTTGATCAACTTGTGTCTCCTACAGTACTTAAAACAGTGCTCTGCACAGAGAAAGTGCTTAGCAAATACCATAATCATCATCAGAGGAAAGAAGTGGGTTACACTCATGCTTCAGAAAAGTAATCCATGCAGTGGTGTACAGTATAGATTGGAGCAAGGAAAGGTTGGAGGAGAGGGGATTAGTTAAAAAAAAAGCATGCAAAAATCTCTTTGTTTCCCTAAGATTATAATTCAGTAATAAATCATAGGGTTTAAGGAATTCTTTTAGGCATTTATTAAGCGCTCTGTGTTAGGCACTGTACTCAGTGCTAGGGTAGATACAAGAGAATGAGGTTGAGCACAGTCCATGTCCCATGAGGTAACTCAAGCACAGAGAAGCAAAGTGACTTGCCCAAGATCACACAGCAGACAGGATTAGAACACAGGTACTTCTGACCTCCAGGCCCCTGCTCTAGCCACTGGGCTATGCCACTTCTCTAAGGCTTTCATTCAGAACTTTGCCACTGTGGGCCTAAATACCTTAATGTCATTCCAAATCTCAAAGGGAAGAGATTTGGATCCTTTATCTTTGTGACCAATTGACTTCATATTGTAATGTCTGTTCTCACTGGAGAGAGTTTCCAAAAACACCTCTGCTAAAATTACTAGAGGGTTAATTAATTGCTGATAAAAGGATCTTGTGCCAGGGAAGGAGCCAGGCAACAGTGTTTACAGGCGCCCAGCTGCCTCTGACACAGCCTTTTTTTCCTACCTACTACAACCTGCTCCGATTTTTTTAAAAAGGGGCTGATGTTTAATGGGATCTACGAAAAGACTAGGAAGATCTTCCTATTATCTCCCGAAATGAAATAGAAGCACCAACTCAGACATAATTGATGAGAAAACATTTGAAATATCAGAGGCAAATATGGTATTCTCTGTGACAAAAACATTTTCTTTACATTTTAGCTAGACCTGGTTCTTCCCTTTCCTTCCATAAACACTACTGTCTGGATGACTATTGCTTATTACCCCAAAGGGTTTCAGGGGTGGGAGAGTGAGTTGTGTGTTTACACTCTAAAAATGCCTCTGAAAAGTTCATGGTAAAAGATGCTATGTAGACATTTCTATCTTTAGATTTCCATTAAGTCTGCTGAACTCATATCATGGTCCACTAGGAATGCTGGGTCTGATTTCTTGGTAGTGAGAACTTTTTTGGAAATTTCATTTTGTCTCAATTCGCAATGTTCTACCGTCTTCGTTCAGCAGTAAGGAAGATTTTCAAAAGCCAATTAATGAGTGCCACTTCTGCAACATATTACTTAGGGCCAACTTCTATAGCGAAGGTCAGAGAATTTAGTGGAACTACTGTAATCTAAAGAATGAATCTTAACCTCATATATTCTGTATTTCCTCAAACGGCTGTGTATTTCTGAAAGTGACTGCCTGTGAATCGAGAGAAATCATATACCACCACTGTAATAGTACCAGACAAATGATATATAATTTTGTGCCTTTGTCACTGTGAAAAGTACAATTTTGGCTGGCAGAGGGCTTTAATAGAACTGACCTGCAGCTGTTAAATATTTTAATTTGGGCATTTAAGAGCTTCCAATTACTTCATGGGGCATTTGTTTTGGTAGGTCATTTCATCGGCGTCACTGCGTGCCATTCTTAAATCAAATGACAAAATAGGGTTCCAGATGGAGTCCCAGAATGCCATCCGACCACAAGCATCGAGATGACCCTCAAGGCAACCCAATGGCTTCAGTGTGTGGGGACGTGTGAGGGGAGTGGATATCAACGAGATACCCAGCAAGCTAGGCCGCTGAAAGGGGGGGGATCACAAGCAGGGAAGACCAAAGAAACATTTTAAAGAGATAATGAAACACAGCATCACACGCTGTGGCGTAATAGTAGAGTTAATTGTAGATTCCTGTCACCCACACCACACCCACCACCTCCTCTTCATCTTACCAAGATGGAAGGTGAAACAGCCGGAAGTGAGGGTACACCTGCTGGGGCCTAGCCATTGGGGGTGGCGGTGTCTGACTAGAAAACCATCTAGGTCATCTGGAGAATTGGACAGACACTGAGGGATCCTCAAAATAGCAGACTAATGTGGGTGGTGAAGACGGAAGTTGCTGCCGAGGTGGCTCTCCTGGCCACTGCCGGCTGATTTCCGATGTAGTATCGCATTATTGGCACTATCCTGCGGTTACTTTGGCCATTAGAAGCAGTGTGGCTTGGTGAATAAAGCACAGGCCTGGGAGTCAGAAGGATCTGAGTTCTAGTACTGGCTACACCATATGTCTGATGTGTGACCTTGGGCAAGTCACTTCACTTCTCTGTGCCTCTGTGCACTCGGCTGTGTACCCCTTAATGCACCTTGATACTCACCCTAGCCCCACAGCACTTACATAAATACCCTTATACTCGATTTCCCCTATCCCCATTTTATTACATGTCTTCCCCTAGAGATTCTAAATCCTTATGGGCAGGGATCACGTCCACCACCTCTGATGTCTTGTACTTCCCAAGCATTTAGTACATAGCTCTGCATGCAGTAAGCGTTCAATAAATAGGATTTATTGATTGATCTGTCACCTGTCATTTAGGATGAGAGAATCCATCTGCACTTACAGGCATACCTACCATGTGGCAATCAGATTTAAGATGGTTCTTCCAGAGCACAGGTTATGCCAAGATTGTGAGAGTAGGAAAGGGGTGGACAAAAGCATCAGACATTGCAAATAGCAAAGGTAATAACACAACAAAGGATAGTCTTTACCTGTGCCTAATGTTAAAGAGATTGTCAATTGTAAACTGATTTACTAGACACACCCATGCAAGAGATAAAATCTAATCATCAGCAATACTAACAACTGTATAGTCATGTAAAAATCCTGGAAATACCTTAGGTTTTCATGTTTTGTTTCTCAAGTGAACTCAGGTGAATTATTTGAACAAGTTTTTTGTCCAAATAATTCTAACATCTACAAGATGTAGGAATAAGTATGTATCTTCCTCTCCCAACAATCCCAATGTCATTCATTCATCCATTCATTCAATTGTATTTATTAAGCACTCAATCAATGGTATTTCCTGAGCCCTTCCTGTGGGCAAAACCCTGTACTAAGCATTTGGGAGAGTACAGTATAATGAAGTGGATAAAAATGATCCCAACTCTGCCACTTGCCTGCTGTATGACCTTGGACAAGTCTTCTCTCTGCCTAGGTTACCTCATCTATAAAATGGGGATTGAGACTGTGAGTCCCACGTGGGATAGGGACTGTGTCCAACTCAATTTGCTCGTCTCCACCCAAGTGCTTAGTACAGTTACTGGCACATAGTAAGTACTTAACCAATGCCATAATTATTGTAATTATTATTAGCACTGCCCACAAAGAGTTTACAGATTAGATGCTTGGCTAAACCCATTTCTGTTCAGAAAATGTTCCCAGATATATTTTTCCAAAAGTAACAAAGCTGACAGGGGGATAAGTAGTGCATAAAAAAAAGAAAGAAAATGCCTAAATTGTTAATATGTATGTGCAAAAATACATGCATGCAAAACACTTTAAAATCCCAAAACAATTTTTAAAAAAGTGAACTACAGTTAACATATTATTATAAAATGAATGAAATCCACATTCTTTTCTACTTGCCCACCCTAAATAAGGTGATAAAGCCTATCCCCTCTCACACTTCTCTTCTTGGTCTTCAGAACAGAAATTGAGCCTGTTGACATCATTCCTGGATGTTACATAGTGGGGGTGACTGAGAAGATTTATAGGTGATTGACAAACATCCCAAGGAAGGGACCATCTGTCCTTTAGATAGCATTGGTCAGCATTTTAATAAACATACAAAACATGCTAATTGAGTTTGTTTATTTATGAGGATATTATCCTTTATGCCCCATTACTGTTCAGTGTGGATAAATGCTTTGAGCCCTATAGAAGGCAGGTACTGTGTCCAACCCAATTTACTTGTATCCACCCCAGTTCTTAGTACAGTGCCTGGCACATAGTAACCGCCTAACAAATATCAGTTATATATTTTATGCATCAATTCATCAATCAGTGGCATTTATTAAGCACTTACTGTGCTGAGCATGGTTCTAAGCACTTGGGAGAGGACAGTATAAAAGAATTCACTTGTTCCTTTGATCGTATTTATTGAGTGCCTAGAGCACTGTAGTAAGGGCTTGGTAAATACAATTTAGCAATAAAGAGAGACAATCCGTGCTCAAACTAGACTTACAATCTAGAAAAGGGAAGTCAGACATTGAAACACGTAAACAGGCATTAATACAAATAAATGGAATTACAGACATATACAAATATACATAAGTGCTGTGGGGAGTGGAGGTGGGAAGAGCAAAGGGAGCAAGTCAAGGGAGGGGGATGCAGAAGGGAGGGGGAGCTGAAAAAAGGGGGGTTTAGTCTCGGAAGGTCTCTTTGAGGAGGTGAGCCTTCAGTAGGACTTTGAAGTGGGGGAAGAGTGATTGTTTGGAGGATTTGAGGAGGGAGGGCATTCAGGCCAGAGGTATGACGTGAGGCTCGGGTCAATGGCAGGACAGTGAGAAGGTTAGAGCCAGAGGAGTGGAGTGTGCGGGCTGGGAGGTGGGATAAGAAGAGGCAAGGTGATGGAGAACTTTAAAGCCAACAGTGAAGAGTTTTTGCTTCATAAGGAGGTTGATAGTCAAATACTAGAGAATTTTGAGAAGGCGAGTGACATGCCCTGAACGTTTCTGTAGAAAGATAATCCGGGTGGCGGAGTGAATTATGGACTAAAGTGGGGAGGGGCAGGATGGTGGGAGGTCAAAAAGGAGTCTGATGCAGTAATCTAGTCAGGATAGGATTAATGATTATACTAATGAAGTAGCGGTTTGGTTGGAGAGGAAAGGGCAGATCTTGGCAATGTTGTGAAGGTGAGACCGGCAGGATTTGGTGATGGACTGGATATGTGGGGTGAATGAGAGAGCGGAGTCAAGGATGACACCAAGATTACGGATTTGTGACACAGGAAGGATGGTTGTGCCATCCTCAGTGAAGGGAAAGTTCAGAAGAGGACAGGGATTGGGAGGGAAAATAAGGAGCTCAGTCTTGGACATGTTGAGTTTTAGGTGGCAGGCAGACATCCAGGTGGAGATGTCTTGAAGGCAGGAGGAGATACGAGCCAGGAGGGAGGGAGAGAGAACGGGGAAGAGAGATAGATTTAGGTGTCATCTACATAGAGATGATAGTTGAAGCCTGGGAGTGAATGAGTTCTCCAAGGGAGTGAGTGTAGATGGAGAATAGAAGGATTGATAGAAGAGTTGATAGACACATTTGCTGCCTCAAAGAGCTGACAGTCTAGAAGGTACTGTATAGTAGTATCAGTATTTTGTTTGGTATATCAACTTTGGAATGTCTAGATTGCTCTATTTGAATATCTAGCAGAGTTTCAGGCACCTGAGGGCATTAATAAACATTTAATGATCTTAAGTCATCATTCATTCTGGTACTTGTTAAGTGCTTACTATGTGCCAAGCACTGTTCTAGGCACTAGGGTAGATACAAGTTAATGAGGTTGGACATAGTCCCTGTCCCACATGGGGCTTTCAGTCTCAATCCCCATTTTTCAGATGAGATAACTGAGGTCCAGAGAAGTGAAGTGACTTGCCAAGGTTACAAAGCAGACAAGTGGAGGAGCTGGGATTAGAACTCATGACCTCTGACTCCCAGGTCTGTGCTTTATCCACTACGTCATGCGGCTTCTCTAAAAACAAAACGGACTTGGTAAACATATTCCATGACCACAAGGAGCTTAAAGTCTACCAGGGGAGAAGGGGAGATGGACAATAAAATAAATTACAGCTGTATGCATAATTTCTGTGAGGCTGACGGTGTGGTGTATATCAAGTGTTTAAAGGGTACAAATTCAATGCAAGAATGATACAGAAGGGAAAGGAAGTAGGGGAAATGGAGTGTTAGTCCGGGAAGACCTCTTGGAGGAGATGCGATTTTAATAAGGCTTTGAAGGTGGGGAGAGTGGTGGTCTGTCAAATAGGAAGATGGAGACAGAGAAAGAATATGGGCAAGGGGTGGGTGGTGAGATAGATGAGATTGAAGTACAGTGAGTAAACTGGCATTAGAAGAGTGGAGTAGGAAATCAGTGAGCTAAGATAGGAGGAACCAAGGTGACTGAGTGCTTGAAAGTTAATGGTAACAAGTTTCTCTTTGATGTGTAGGTGGATAGGCAACCACTGGAGGTTCTTTAGGAGTGGGGAGATGTAGGCTAAATGTTTCCTAAGAAAAGTCTGGGCAGCATAGCGATAGATTGGGGAGAGCCAGGAGGCAGGGAGGTCAGAGAAGTGTCCAGTGTAGTCAAAGTGCTTGGATCAGCATAATAGCATCAGTTCCCTGTGGATAGAGAATGTATCTATCAAGTGCTCCCAAGTGCTGAGTACAGTGATAGCACACAGTAAGTGCCCAATAAATACCATTCATTCCTTGACTGATGGAGAGTAAAGAGTGGATTTTAGTGAAGTCGTGAAGGTTGAACTGACAGGATTTGGTGACCAGGTTAATATGTGGATTGAACGAAAGAAATGAGTCAAAGAAAATGCCAAAGTGATGAGCTTGTGAGAAAGTGAGTTTAGTAGTGCTGTCTACAGTGATGGGAAAGTCAGAGAGAGAACAGGGCTTGGGTGAGGAGATTAAGAGTTCTGTTTTGGACATGTTAAGAGTGAGGTATTGGTGGGACATCCAAGTAGAGATGTTCTGAAGGAAGGAGAAAATGCAAGATTGCAGAGAAGGAGGGAGGCCCGCTGGAGACATAGATTTGGGAGTCAACTATGTAATAATAATAATTATGGAATTTGTTAAGCACTTACTATGTGCCAAGCACTGTTCTAAGCTCTGGACACTGTTCTAAGATGTGTAGAAATGGTAGTTGAAGCCATGGGCATGAATACATTTTCCGAGGGAGTAGGTGAAGATGGAAAAGAGAAAAGGGGGCCAGAATTGAGCCTCGAGAGTGAGTGGCAGAGGTGAAGCCCTGAGAGAGGGAAGAAGGAGAGGTCTAACAGACAGGAGGAGAATCAGGAGAGAAAACAGTGTCAGCGAAGCCAGGATTAAACAGTGTTTTCAAGAGAACAGGGTGGTCCACAGTGTCAAAGGCAGCTGAGAGGTGGACAAAAATTAAGATGGAGCAGAGGCAATTAAATTTGGCAAGGAGGTCATTGGTGACCTTAAAGAGAGCAGTTTCCATGGAGTGAAGGGGACAGAAGCCAGATTGGAAGGGATCAAGACAAAATTGGAGGAGAGGAAGTGAGGACAGTGGAGATATAATAATCAAATCAGAACGTCTGGCTTCACAAGGGGCTCACAGTGAGAGAGAGTACAGGCATTTAATCTCCATTTTACAAAAGGAGGCACAGAGAATTTAAGTGACTGGCCCAAGATCACACCACCTCAGATCTCCTGACTCCCTACAGCTGGACCCCCACTCCAGCCCTCTCTTGAATTCCATCCTACACAGCCTCCAACTTTCTGCCTTCTGCATTGGTAACTCCTGCTACCCTTAAAGTGAGCACTGTGGTTGCCAAGGGGCCTCAAGGGCCCAATGCTCCTGTTTCTCACTAAATTGGTGTTAGAAAACAACTTCATCGTGTAGTGGATAAAGCACGGGCTTGGGATTGAGAAGGTCATGGGTTCTAATCCCAGCTCTGCCACTTGTCTGCCTTGTGTGGTCTTAGGCAAGTCACTTTACTTCTCAGTGCCTCGGTTGCCTCATCTGTAAAATGGGAATTAAGACTGTAAGCCCATGTGGGGCAGGGACGATGTCTCCTCCTGGATGTCTGCCTGCCACCTAAAACTCAACATGAGCAAAACTGAGCTCCTCATCTTCCCTCCCAAACCCGATCCTCTCCCAGACTTCCCTATCACCGTGGATGGTATGACCATCCTTCCCGTCTCTCGGGCCCGCAACTTCGGTGTCATCTTTGACTCGTCTCTCTCGTTCACCCCGCACATCCGATCCGTTACCGAAACCTGTTGGTCTCACCTTTACAATATCGCAAAGATCCGCCCTTTCCTCTCCACCCAAACGGCTACCTTACTGCTAAGGGCTCTCGTTATATCCCGGCTAGACTACTGTGTCAGCCTTCTCTCTGATCTCCCTTCCTCCTCTCTCGCCCCACTCCAGTCTATTCTTCACTCCGCTGCCCGGCTCATCTTCCTGCAGAAACGATCTGGGCATGTCACTCCCCTTCTTAAAAACCTCCAGTGGTTGCCTATTGATCTCCGCATGAAACAAAAACTTCTCACTCTAGGCTTCGAGGCTCTCCATCACCTTGCCCCCTCCTACCTCTCCTCGCTTCTCTCTTTCTACCGCCCACCCCGCATGCTCCGCTCCTCTGCCGCCCACCTCCTCACCGTCCCTCGATCTCGCCTATCCCGCCGTCGACCCCCGGGCCACGTCCTCCCGCGGTCCTGGAACGCCCTCCCTCCTCACCTCCGACAATCTAATTCTCTTCCCCTCTTCAAATCCCTACTTAAAGCTCACCTCCTCCAAGAGGCCTTCCCAGACTGAGCTCCCCCCTTTTCTCTCTGCTCCCTCTACCGTCCCCCCTTCACCTCTCCGCAGCTAAACCCTCTTCTCCCCACTTTCCCTCTCCTCCTCCCCCTCTCCCATCCCACCCCCTCAGCACTGTACTCGTCCGCTCGACTGTATATATCTTCATCACCCTATTTATTTTATTTTGTTAATGAGGTGTACATCACCCTGATTCTATTTAGTTGCCATTGTTTTTATGAGATGTTCTTCCCCTTGACTCTATTTATTGCCATTGTTCTTGTCTGCCTGTCTCCCCCGATTAGACTGTAAGCCCGTCAGAGGGCAGGGACTGTATCTGTTGCCGATTTGTACATTCCAAGCGCTTAGTAGAGTGCTCTGCACATAGTAAGCGCTCAATAAATACTATTGAATGAATGAATGGATGTTCAACCTGATTTGCTCATATCTACCCCAGCGCTTAATACAGTGCCTGGCACATAGTAAGTGCTTAACAAATACTATTATCATTATTACTATTATTAATACCTTCTGCTTAATTGACAGTACTGTGCCAGGCTGGTCCGTCTATAGCTTGTGTGGGCAGGGCATGTGTCTACTGTTATATTGTATTCTCTCAAATGCTTAGTACAGTGCTCTACACATAGTAAGCACTCAATAAATACCATTAACCGACTGACTAAATGCCGGTTATCTTCAGGACATTTTGAAAGTGACTGTTACTGTAGGACTGTTTGCCCTTTATCAGTGCTCTTCATAATAATAATAACAACAATAATAATGTTGGCATTTGTTAAGCACTTACTATGTGCCAAGCACTGTTCTAAGCGCTGGGGGAGATACAAGGTAATCAGGTTGTCCCAGGTGGGGCTCGCAGTCATCATCCCCATTTTACAGATGAGGTAACTGAGGCACAGAAAAGTTAAGTGACTTGCCTAAGGTCACACAGCTAAGGGGCGGAGCCGGCATTAGAACCTCATCCATATTTATGGTTCCACCTCACTACTGACAATGGGCTTAATGACAAAGGTCGAAGGAGAGGAGTTCATAAAAAGGAAGGCAAAAACATGGAATTCAAGGAGACCAATTATTTGGGTCTGGAGCTCTGAATCAATCAAGCAGTCAAGCAGTCTGCTTACTGAGCATTTACTGAGTGCTTACTGAGGGTGGAGCAGTGTATTAAGCTTGGGAGAGGACAGTACAACAAAGAAACAGCATGGTAGAGTGGATAAAGCGTGGGTCTAGGAGTCAGGAGGTCATGGGTTCTAATCTCAACTGCACCACTTGCCTGCTGTGTGACCTTGAGCAAGTCACTTCACCTCTATGCCTCGGTTACCTCATCTGTAAAATGGGGCTTGAGACTGTGAGGCCCACATGGGACAGAAACTGTGTCCAGCTTGATTTGCTTGTTTCCATCCCAGAGGCACATAGTAAGCATTTAACAAATATCACAATTATTATTAAAAAGAAAAAGACATAGATTTTGTTGCAGAGGTGCAAGGGCGGCAGCGTGGCCTAGTGGAAAGAACACAGGCCTGGGAGTCAGAGGACCTGGGTTCTAATCCTGACTCTGCCATTCATCTGCTGTGTGATCCCGGACAAGTCACTTCACTTCTCTGTGACTCAGTTGCCTCATCCATAAATGGGGATTGACTGTAAGCTCCATGTGGGACAGGGAATAGTATCTCATATCAATCCTGAGCTTATTTCAGTGCATGGCACATTTTAAAGTGTTTAATAAGAACCATTACCAAAAAAAAAAAAAGTTCAGTTACCAACAGAAGAGGAAAGAGAGAGCAATGGAGAGACTGTCCATTCCAGGAAGAAACAAATCCAGCAAATCCAGCACATTGTGTCCAAGCTTTTTCTGGGGCTGAGCAAAAAGATGCTGTAGGGAAGAGAGCAGCCAGGCTTTGCAGAGAGACATGAGGTGAAAATGAGTCAGAAACTGTGTTATTTTTGTTAAGCTGAGTCCACCCTGCCTTGCTTACGCCAACTTCTCCTTTTTATTTCTCCTTTCTGTCCTTCTTTGGCAGGTCCTCACAAACACAGTTTCTTAAAATGAGTAAGGACTGGAAATCTTGGGAAATAAAAACACAAGGAGAAAAAGAGACGGAGACTGTAAATACATGAAAACAATCTCTTATGGCTGCAATTTTTTTTTATATTTCAGGGCTGTGATTGAATTCTGTGGTATTTGCCAAGATTGCAAAACAATAGTAAGCAATGGATCCTAATTATATGTCTTAATAACTGTGCTATATGTAGTCACACATCCAGAACAAAATGTTATTGAATTTTTTAAATCGAGTATTTACTTTTGCACCTATTTTACAGAGAAGGATAATTCCTTTGATCTTGGCTACATATTTATTATCTCTGTTCTTTCTTGTCACTCTGTAGATATGAAGGAGTTTTATCTATAAAACTGTTCATTGTTTCCCATTATGTAAAAGTGTCCTTCTCTGTATTCTTTGTCAAACATGATGCCTACTGTCTGGAAAGAGTCCTCCAGGGACTCCCCATAGAGGTGAGAAAATCTGTCTCTCAAAGGTGTGCAAGTGATTAATTGATTAATAGCAGAAAAATAATAATTTGTGGTATTAGAAAAGCTCTTACTATATGCCAATCACTGTACTAAGCAGGAGGGTAGATACAAGATAATCAGGTCTGGCACAGTTTCTGTCCCACATGGGACACACAGTTTAAGGGAAAGGGAGAAGAGCTATCTAATTCCTATTTTAAAGATGAGAAAACTGAGGTACAGAGAGGTAAATGATTTACCCAAGTTCACCCACCAGGCAAGTGGCGAAGCCAAAGTTAGAACTCAGGACTTACGGCTTTCAGAACTATGCCCTTTCAACTAGGCCGCACTGCAGTAAATCAATTCAAACACCCAGTGAATAGTCAAGTCTTGGCTCTTTGCATGTTTAATGTCCACTGACTATAGGCCACGTGCAATCTCAAATCAGGATTTTCCCATCTTCAATCTCCATGGGGTTTTCCCCTCATCCATCCCACTCCAACTCCTCCAGGTCAACTTTTCACACATTCCGTTCTCTCCCAGTCCTGGGGGACTTGCTTAAAAAGATGCTTGTGCAATAAGGAAATACACCCTACAACTACCTGTTCTATTGGAGAGTTTCAAATGAGGTACTCACTACAGCTAAAGGCAGAGGACTGACCTTTATTACAGTGAAATGCTCACACCCTCCCCACCTGCCTTCCTGCCTCCCCCCTCCCTCTCTCCCTCTCTGAAATGCAATTGCCACACTCAAACTCGAATTTCAAGCACCACGGGACCTGTTGGTTCAAAGGTAAAAGCTCAGTCTATGAGGGAGTAAGTTTTATCGTTTAAAATGGAATAAAATGACAAGCACACATATCTAAAGGAAAAAAAAAATCCTGTCCCCCAGAAATATATAGGGTTCTTTTCCATCTTGGTTTTACTATAGCTCCTGGAGCAATTTTTCCCTGTGAATGATGTGGCACAATTTTGTCTCTTCTCACCTCTTCCTTTGTATCTTTGTTCGTGAAATCATAAAGAAGGGGGTGGGTAGGAAGCTTTGGTTCAGTGCAATATATCTTTTGATGTCTTCAGCAGTCTTTGAGTGGGATGTAGGAAGTTTGTTTTCAGTACATTTGCATTATTCTTCTTGCTTCCAACACAGTTTTGTCTTGGGGATATACAGTGTATTTCCAACCTCTCCATTTGTGCCCAACATCTAAAGCTTTTCTATTAAAATTTAAATATGCCACTTCAGAGGCAGATGAAGCTGTGATGTTAAAATGAGCTGATTCACTTGAATTTGTTCCCGAGAAGATAACTTACTGCTCTTACTGCTTATGCAACTCAGTTTCATATTAATAGCTTTAAATAGGCGAACAAGTAGAGAGCCACGGTAATTCCATAAAACTTCCACATTAAGAGTACCCCACTGAAAACTCATTTTTAATAAAACTTGTAAAAACTGGGATTATCAGGAAATTCCTCAAACCTAGAATTTTTGAAAAGAAATACAGATTAATGATCTTGTATCTTCCCCAGGGCTTGGTACAGTACTTGGTACATGTTAAGCACTTAACAAATACCGTAATTATTAGATTTTGTTTAAACCAGATCCTGTGGTTGCCACAATCCACCCTCAAATCCTTTGTAATGAGGACAGAGATCACATGGTAAATGAACCCACAGTAAACGCCCCAAATTCATTTTTTTCATTTCTTGCTCCCATCGAATAACAATTATGAAGAGTTTCACATCCAAATCCTGTCCTCGCCTGGACTTTCCCATCACTGTAGACAGCACCACCATCCTTCCCGTCTCACAAGCCCGTAACCTTGGTGTTATCCTTGATTCCGCTCTCTCATTCAATAGACATATCCATTCCATCACCAGATCCTTTCAGTCTCACATTCACAACATTGCTAAAATCAGCCCTTTCCTCTCCATCCAAACTGTTACCTCGTTAGTGCAATCGGTCATCCTATCCCTCCTAGATTACTTTATCAGCCTCCTTCCTAACCTTCCAACCTCCTGCCTCTCCCCACTCCAGTCCATACTTCACTTTGCTGCCCGGATTATCTTTCTACAGAAACATTCAGAGCATGTCACCCTACTCCTCAAGAACCTCCAATGATTACCTATCCACCTCTGTATCAAATAAAAACTCCTCACCATTGGCTTTAAAGCACTTCATCACCTTGCCCCCTCCTACCTCACCTCACTTCTCTCCTTCCAGCCTACACACTTTGCTCCTCTAGTACTATCCTTCTCACTGTGCCTCCATCTTGCCTGTCTCACCGCCAACACCTGGCCTCTGTCCCACCTCTGGCCTGGAACATTCTTCCTCCTCAAATCCACCAAACAGTTACTTTCCCCGCCTTCAAAGCCTTATTGAGGGCACATCTCCTAGAAGAGGCCTTCCTGGATTAAGCCCCACTTTTCCTCATCTCCCACTCCCTTCTGCATCACCCTGACTTGCTCCCTTTGCTCTCCCCCTCCCCCTTCCCCACAGCACTTATGTATATATCTGTCATTTTATTTATATTGATGTCTGTTTACTTGTATTAATGTCTGTCTCCCCCCCTAGACTGTGAGCTCGCTGTGGGCAGGGATTGTCTGTCTTTATTGCTGTATTGTACTTTCCCAATGCTCAGTACAGTGCTCTGCACACAGTAAGTGCTCAGTAAGTATGATTGAATGAATGAATGAATGAATGAACAATCTCTCTCTTCCTCTGGCCAGAAGCTAATGCAGCAAGGCCTGATGGAAAAAGCACAGGCCTGAGAATTAGAGTACCTGGCTTCTAATCCCAACTCTGCCAACTGCTTGCTGAGCCACCATGGACAAGTCAACTAAACTTCTCTTTGCCTCAGTTACCTCATCTGTAAAATGAGGATTAAATTTTCCACCCTCCACTTTAGGCTGTGAACCCCATGTGCAACAGGGACTGTGTCTAACCCGATTTATTTGTATCTACCCCATTGCTTAGAACGGTGCTATGCACTGCCATTAAGAAAAAAAAAAAGATGGTTAGAGGATAGGAGACAAAGGGTGAAGCAGCAAAGAATCCCAATCCCAAAGAATCTGACCTCCTTTCTGCTGGACTGACATTTCTTTCATATGGCCAAACTTCTTGTTGCTAGGGCACAGTTTTTGTTATTTGGGCATAATCCAGTATTTATCATTTTTATTTTAGGCTTTCTGTGCACTCTCCCAGGGAAAAAAGAAATCTGAATCTAATTCTTTAAACCAGAGCCAGTGGAGCACAGAACAGTTATTCTCATGATCATTAAGTATTATCTACTAGAGCACAGGCCTAGGAGTCAGAAAGACCTGGGTTCTAATACTGTCCCTGCCACTAGTTGGCTATGTGACCTTGGGCAAGTCACTTGACTTCTCTGTGTCTCAGTTACCCCATCTGTAAAATGGGTATTAAGATTTTGAGCCCCATGAGGGACAGGGATGGTGTCTAACCTGATTAGCTTGTGTCTCCCAGAGTGTTTACTACACTGCCTGGCACATAAGTGCTTAACAAATGTCATTAAAAAAAAGAAATCTGGGCACACATGTCCCATGTTAAATCCTTATGTGTTCATTCATTCATTCAATAGTATTTATTGAGCGCTTACTATGTGCAGAGCACTGTACTAAGTGCTTGGAATGAACAAGTCGGCAACAGATAGAGACAGTCCCTGCCGTTTGACGGGCTTACGGTCTAATCGGGGGAGACGGACAGACAAGAACAATGGCAATAAATAGAGTCAAGGGGAAGAACATCTCGTAAAAACAATGGCAACTAAATAAAATCGAGGCGATGTACAATTCATTAACAAAATAAATAGAGTAATGAAAATATATACAGTTGAGCGGACGAGTACAGTGCTGTGGGGATGGGAAGGGAGAGGTGGAGGAGCAGAGGGAAAAGGGGAAAAAGAGGGTTTAGCTGCGGAGAGGTAAAGGAGGGGTGGCAGAGGGAGTAGAGGGAGAAGAGGAGCTCAGTCTGGGAAGGCCTCTCGGAGGAGGTGAGTTTTAAGTAGGGTTTTGAAGAGGGAAAGAGAATCAGTTTGGCGGAGGTGAGGAGGGAGGGCGTTCCGGGACCGCGGGAGGACGTGGCCCAGGGGTCAATGGCGGGATAGGCGAGACCGGGGGACGGTGAGGAGGTGGGCGGCAGAGGAGCGGAGCGTGCGGGGTGGGCGGTAGAAAGAGAGAAGGGAGGAGAGATAGGAAGGGGCAAGGTGATGGAGAGCCTCAAAGCCTAGAGTGAGGAGTTTTTGTTTGGAGCGGAGGTCGATAGGCAACCACTGGAGTTGTTTAAGAAGGGGAGTGACATGCCCAGATTGTTTCTGCAGGAAGATGAGCCGGGCAGCAGAGTGAAGAATAGACCGGAGCGGGGCGAGAGAGGAGGAAGGGAGGTCAGAGAGAAGACTGACACAGTAGTCTAGCCGGGATATAACGAGAGCCTGTAACAGTAAGGTAGCCGTTTGGGTGGAGAGGAAAGGGCGGATCTTGGCGATATTGTAAAGGTGAAACCGGCAGGTCTTGGTAACGGATAGGATGCGTGGGGTGAACGAGACGGACGAGTCAAGGATGACACTGAGATCGCGGGCCTGAGAGACGGGAAGGATGGTCGTGCCATCCACGGTGATAGAGAAGTCTGGGAGAGGACCGGGTTTGGGAGGGAAGATGAGGAGCTCAGTCTTGCTCACGTTGAATTTTAGGTGGCGGGCCGACATCCAGGTGGAGACGTCCCGGAGGCGGGAGGAGATGCGAGCCCGAAGGGAGGGGGAGAGGACAGGGGCGGAGATGTAGATCTGCGTGTCATCTGCGTAGAGATGGTAGTCAAAGCCGTGAGAGCGAATGAGTTCACCAAGGGAGTGAGTGTAAATGGAGAACAGAAGAGGGCCAAGAACTGACCCTTGAGGAACTCCAACAGTTAAAGGATGGGAGGGGGAGGAGGCTCCGGCGAAGGAGACCGAGAATGACCGGCCAGAGAGGTAAGAGGAGAACCAGGAGAGGACAGAGTCCGTGAAGCCAAGGTGAGATAAGTTATGGAGGAGGAGGGGATGGTCGACAGTGTCAAAGGCAGCAGAGAGGTCAAGGAGGATCAGAATGGAGTAGGAGCCATCGGATTTGGCAAGAAGGAGGTCACGGGTGACCTTAGAGAGAGCAGTCTCGGTAGAGTGGAGGGGACGGAAGCCAGATCGGAGGGGGTCCAGGAGAGAATAGGAGTTAAGGAATTCTAAGAATCGATTGTAGACGACTCGTTCTAGGATTTTGGAAAGGAAGGGTAGTAGGGAGATAGGGCGATAACTGGAGGGGGAAGTGGGGTCAAGAGCGCGTTTTTTTTAGGATGGGGGAGACGTGGGCATGTTTGAAGGCAGAGGGGAAGGAGCCCTTGGAGATTGAGTGGTTAAAAATAGAAGTTAAGGAAGGGAGGAGGGCAGGGGCGATGGTTTTAAGAAGGTGAGAGGGAATGGGGTCCGAGGCGCAGGTGGAGGGGGTGGCACTTGCGAGGAGGGAGGAGATCTCCTCTGAGGATACTGCAGGGAAGGATGGGAAAGTAGGGGAGGGGGTTGGCGGGGGGGGAGGGGAGAGGCGGAGGGGTGACTTTGGGGAGCTCAGACCTGATCGTGTTGATTTTCGTGAGGAAATAGGTGGCCAGATCATTGGGGGTGAGAGATGGGGGAGGGGGAGGAACAGGGGGCCTAAGGAGAGAGTTAAAGGTCCGGAACAATCGGCGGGGGTGACGGGCATGGGTGTCGATGAGGGAGGAGAAGAAGTTTTGCCTGGCGGAGGAGAGGGCAGAGTTAAGGCAGGAAAGGATAAATTTGAAGTGTGTGTGGTCGGCTCGGTGCTTGGACTTTCGCCAGCAGCGCTCGGCAGCTCGAGCATAGGAGCGTAGGAGGCGGACGGAGGAGATGATCCAGGGCCGTGGGTTAGTGGAGCGAGAGCGGCGGAGGGAAAGGGGGGCGAGAGAGTCGAGATGAGTAGAGAGGGTGGAGTTGAGAGCGGAGACCTGATCGTCGAGAGTGGGAAGAGAGGACAGGGCGGCAAGGTGAGGAGAGATGCTATTGGAAAGACGGATGGGATCGAGAGAGCGGAGGTCTCTGTGGAGCAGTAGTGAAAATTTGCAGGGGGAGGGAGTGTGAGAGATGAGGCAGGTGAGAAGGTTATGGTCAGAGAGAGGGATTTCAGAGTCGGTGAGGGAGGAGATAGTGCAGCGGTAGGAGATGACGAGATCGAGGGTGTGACCGAGTCGGTGAGTGGGCACGGTATGGTGGAGGAGGAGGTCGGCAGAGTCGAGGAGGGATAGCGGGCGGGCGGCAGAGGAGTCGTCGGGTACATCCGTATGGATGTTGAAGTCTCCGAGGATCAGAGTGGGCAGAGAGAAGGAGAGAAGGAAGGTGAGAAAGGGGTCAAGGTGGTTGAAGAAGTCGGAGGTGGGACCGGGAGGGCGGTAGATGACGGCGACAAGTAACTGGAGTGGGCGGTAGAGGCGAATGATATGGGCTTCGAAGGAGGGGAAGGAGAGGGAGGGGGGAGGAGGGATAGTGCGGAAGCGGCAATGGGGCGAGAGGAGGAAGCCGACGCCTCCTCCCTTACCGGTGAGTCTGGGGGAGTGGGAGAATTATCAGCTAAGCTAAGGGCAGTCAATCAATCAATCAATTGTATTTATTAAGCACTTACTATGTACAGAGCACTGTACTCAGTGTTTGGGAGAGTACAATACAATAGAATTAGCAGACATGTTCCCTGCCCTGAATCCTGAATGATCTTACAATCTAGTGGGGGAGACAGACATTAATAGGAATAAATAATTTGTAACATACAATTTAAAGATCTGTACTTAAGGGCTTCAGGCTTGTGGGTGGGGTGAATATCAAATGTCCAAAGGTCACTGAACTAAGTGCATAGATGATGAAGAAGCTGAGAGCGAACCAGGGAAATGAGGGATTAATCGGGGGAGGCATCTTGGAGGAGATGTGGCCTTAGTAATGCTTTGAAGGTGGGGAGAGTGGTGGTCCGGTGTATATGGAGGGGCAGGGAGTTCCAGGCTAGGGGGGAGGATATGGAAAAAGTGTTGACGGCAAGATAGTTGAGATGGGGGCACAGAGAATAATTTGGTACTAGAGGAGCAGAGCGTGCGGGCTGGGCTGGAGTAGGAGATTTGTGAAGTTAAGTAGTGTGGGGAGAGTGTAAAGAGTGTCTGATGTGGGATGGGCAGCCAGTGGAGATTTTTGAGGAGTGGGGAGGCATGAACTGAACGTTTTAGTTGATAAGTGTTTTGTTCAGCAGAGTGAAATATGGATTGGAGAGGGAAGCGACAGGAGGCTAGGAGGGCAGCAAGGAGGCAGATGCGGTAGTCAAGGAGGAATAGGTTAAGGACTTGGATCAACATGGAAGCAGTCTTCAGCGAGTGCATTTTTAAGGCCACTGAACTAAGGGAGGCTATAGATGTTGGGATTTCTAGACTGTTCCCTGAAGTGAAAGTCAGTGTAGGAGGTATGATGCACAGTCAGACCCAAAAACCAAACCCCAGAGAGAGGGGCCATCAGACAATTGGAAAGCAGCATGACCTAGTGGAAAAAATATGGCCCTGAGAGTCAGAGGATCTGGATTCTAATCCCAGTTCTCCCACTTGCCTGCTGTGTGACCTTGAGCAAGTCACTTAAGTTCTCTGCGACTCAATTTTCTCGTCTGTAAAATGGGAATCATAACCTGTTCTCCCTCCCTCTTAGACTGTGAGCCCCATGTGAGACAGGGACTGGGTCCACCTGGTTAACCCGATTAGCTTAGTACAGTGCTTTACACTTAGTAAACACTTGTCAAATACCAAAATTAGTATTAATCATTAACTCAAATTCATCAAGTTCCCACAAGGCAGGGAAGAGCCCACGGTGGTCCACGAACAAGGAGAACACTGAGTGATGATTTGAATGAGGTCCCAGACTTCTGCAGATGAAAATCAGTCAGTCGTATTTACTGAGCACTTACTGTGTGTACAACATTGTAATAAAAGCTTGGGAGAGTAATAATAATAATAATCATGGTATTTGTTAAGCACTTACTATGTGACAAGCACCGTTTTAAGCACTGGAGTAGATACAAGATAATCAGGTTGTCCCACATGAGACTCACAGTTTTAACCCCCATTTTCCAGATGAGGTAACTAAGGCACAGAGAAGTTAAGTTACTTGCCCAAAGTCACACAGCTGATAAGTGGCAGTCAATCAATCAATCAATTGTATTTATTAAGCACTTACTATGTACAGAGCACTGTATTCAGTGTTTGGGAGAGTACAATACAATAGAATTAACCCATGACCTCTGACTCCAAAGCCCGTGCTCTTTCCACTAAGCCACGCTGCTTCTCAAGAGTACAGTATAACAGAGTCGATAAACATGTTCCCTGCCCACAGTGAGCTTGCAGTTTAGAGGGAATCCTTAAGGGTGCAACTGAAATGGCTAAGAAATTCAAAAGCAGGAAGTAGGCTCTCACCACGCTTGACCAGTGGTGTCTGACCGGACCTGAAGAGGAGAGAGAGCCATAGCTGGCCCAAGGGGCCTGGAGGTTTCCCCTGGCTATCGAAACTTCTGGGCTGGGTAAGGATAAGAGGACTCGAGGGAATCTACGAAAGTGAGCTGACAGAACCAAGCAGATGGATGGGTTCGAGCGGTTTGATGATTCTGTAATAAATGGAAAATCTTACTTTTGTAGCAATGCACCAGATTTTGTTCATTATTCACTCATTTTCAGTATATGGGGCAATATTGGCCCATTTTATGCTAAGAAAAGGGTTTCATATTAGATATGCACATTAAGGAGATTGGTTGCCTCACAGAGAAAAGTAATGTTTTCATTTGTTTTGTTTTGTTGTTTTTTTAATGGTACTTAACTGCTTACCATGTGCTAGGAAATTTACTAATTCATTGGTTAGATGCAAACTAATCAGATTGAACACAGTCCCTGTTCCAAGTGGAGCATACAGTCTTAATCCTCATTTTACGAATGAGGTAACTGAGAGAAGTTGTGACATGCCCAGAGTCACAGAGCAGACAGGTGGCAGAGCCAGAATTAGAATCCAGGTCCTTCTGATTCCCAGGACTAAAAAGAAATACTGCCCAGCAATAAACAAATAACTCCATAGGGAGGTCTTGGTTATTCTTTTCTCATATTGCTTAACTATGGAGCAACAATTTTATCTCTTGCCTATCATTCTTCAATATTGACTTTTTTTAACACTCGGAGGAAGGGGACTGAAGGAAGTGATGCTTTTGTTTTTATGATATTTGTAAAGCACTGTGTGCCAGGCACTGTTCATTCAATCATTCGATCATATTTATTGAGCGCTTACTGTATACAGATCACTGTATTAAGTGCTTGGGAGAGTACATCACGACAATATGCAGACACATTCCCTACCCACCAGCTTACAGTCTGTTCTAAGCACTGGGGTAGATACAAGGTAATCAGGTTGGACACCGTCCCTGTCCCGCATGAGGCTCACAGTCTTAATCCTCATTTTACAGATGAGGTAACTGAGGCAAGAAAAAGTTAAGTGACTTTCCCAAGAAAGACCAGTGACAGAGCTGGAATTAGAACCCAGGTCTTCCTCTCAGGCCTGTACTCTATCCACTTGGCCACGCTGTTCTCAGGCAGTAGTGTTCATGGTACATGTTTGGTTGTGCCTCTGTTTTCTGTTGTCCTCCTTACATGCGACAGATGATCACTCTCCCCCACTTCAAAGACACATCTCCTCCAAGAAGCCTTCCCTAATTCCTCCTTTCCTTCTCTCCCTTTCCCTTCTGCATCATCCCAACTTTCTCTCATTATGCATCCCCCCTCACCACTCCCACAGCACTTATGTACATATCTATAATTTATTTATATCAATCAATCAGTCCATCAGTTGTATTTATTGAGCGCTTACTATGACCAGACACTGTACTAAGAGCTTGGGAGATACAGTGTAATAGAATTAGCAGATATGTTCCCTGCCTATAATGAGCTCACAGCTTAGAGGACGAATTTACGATCTAGAGGCTGTCAATCAATCAGTGGTATTTATTGAACTCTTACTGTGGGTGGAGCACTGTACTAAACACTTGGGAGAGTGCAACAGAATTAATAATGTTGGTATTTGTTAAGCGCTTACTATGTGCAGCGCACTGTTCTAAGCGCTGGGGTAGATACAGGGTCATCAGATTGTCCCACGTGAGGCTCACAGTCTTAATCCCCATTTTACAGATGAGGTAACTGAGGCACAGAGAAGTTAAGTGACTTGCCCACAGTCACGCAGCTGACAAGTGACAGAGCAGGGATTCGAACCCATGACCTCTGACTCCCAAGCCCAGGCTCTTTCCATTGAGCCATGCTGCTTCCCGCACGTCTGGGGGAAATAGATGCTCATGTCTATGCCAGACATGCTTCCCGCATGTCTGGGGGAAATCGATGCTCATGTCTGCTAGAATTAGCAGACGTGTTACCTCCCCACAATGAGCCTTCAGTCTGGAAGCATCTTTTGGGATAGTTGTCTCCCCCTCTAGGCTGTAAGCTCACTGTGGGCAGGAAATGTGTCTATTTATTGTTACATTCTACTCTCCCAAGCGCTTAGTTTGGCACTTTGCACCGTAAGTGCTCAATCGATACAACTGAATGAATGAATGAGTGTTTTCTTCTCCCCATCTTCCTACAATTTCCCTCCTCTCTGCCTCCAGTCCATTCACTAACGTACTGTCTACACTGCTGTCTAGCTGGAGGTGTGCCCCCAAACAGGATGCTTAAGCAATCATCTACCAGGCATGGCACATCCTGATGCAACTTCTCTTCTGCAAGTGGGTGTTACTGTGCCTTTGCTTCTTGGTATCGAAAGGAGAGGTTATGCTCATGCAGAGTTCTTGCTTTCTGCCTCAGACCTGCGCTACCTCTAATGCAGTGGAGGGAGGGGATATTCTCTTTCCCTTACCCCTAATCATTGTAATGTCTGTCTCCCCCTGTAGACGGTAAGCTCCTTGTGGGCAGGGATCATGTCTACTGACTCTATTGTAATATAGTTTTCTAAGTGCTTAGTACGGTGCTCTGCACACAGAAGGGGCTCAAGAAATATCCCCGATGGATTGACTGGTTGCCTGTTGTGAGCAGGGAATTTGTCTGTTTATTGTTCTATTGTACTCTCCCAAGTATGGTACTGTGCACACAGTAAGCCTTCAATAAATATGACTGAATGAGTCAATGAATGAACTCCTAATTTCAACCACCTTATATGTAACATCAGCCTAAGATTCAAGGGGAATCGTATTGGCAGAACCCGGTATTCATTCATTCGTTCAATTGTAATTATTGAGTACTTACTTTGTGCAAAGCATTGTACTGAGCGCTTGGGAGACTAAAATATAACAATAAACAGATTCATTCCCTGCCCCCAACGAGCTTATAGTCTAGAGGGGGATAGTGACAACATTTAGCCTCTTGCTGCAGGTAGAATTAAAATCGAGTGACTGAAGAGAAATAAGAAGCTTAGTCTTATTTTTAATGGTATTCGTTAAGCATTTACTGTGTGCCAGGCACTATACTAAGCACTAGAGTAGATAGCCACAGCGTGGCTCAGTGGAAAGAGCACGGGCTTAGGAGTCAGAGGTCATCGATTCTAATCCCAGCTCTTCCACCTGTCATCTGTGTGATTTAGGGCAAGTCACTTAACTTCTCAGTGCCTCAATTACCTCATCTGTAAAATGGGGATTAAGACTGTGATCCTCACGTGGGACAACCGGATTGAACTGTATCTACCCCAGCGCTTAGAACAGTGCTCGGCACATAGTAAGCGATTAACAAATACCAACATTATTATAGCTGCCAATCAGATTTGACAGAGTCCATGTCCCACATGAGGCTCACAGTCTTAATCCCCAGATGAGATTACTGAGGCACAGAGAAGCTAAGTGACTTGTCTGAAGTCACACAGTAAAGTGGCAGAGCTAGGATTAGAACTCAGGTCCTCTGACTCCCAGGCCCGTGCTATTTCCATTAGTGTTGTGTACTTATAATAATCTACAGATGCATTCGAAGAGTTGAATAGACATTTGGAACTGGTTTAGCTTTCCCCCTTTTCTCTCACTATACATTAAACTAAACTTCGGAGCAATTTAGAACTATCCGGAAGAAGCAGGAATTTTTCTCTGGTTCCTCACCTAAAAACTCCAATCTACCAGCTTTCATTGGATGCCATGTGGATAGTAATTACAGGCCTGTGACTTGGAGCTGTGATTCAAGTCATCCTAAAGGTCGAGGAATCCAATAGTCTGGTTTTCTAAGGGTGATGGCTGGAGTCATGCCTCATTTTCCCCTTTTCCCTCTGCTCCTCCACCTCTCCCTTCCCATCCCCACAGCACTGTACTCGTCCGCTCAACTGTATATATTTTCGTTACCCTATTTATTTTGTTAATGAATTGTACATCACCTCGATTCTATTTAGTTGCCATTGTTTTTACGAGATGTTCTTCCCCTTGACGCTGTTTAGTGCCATTGTTCTTGTCTGTCCGTCTCCCCCGATTAGACCGTAAGCCCGTCAAACGGCAGGGACTGTCTCTATCTGTTGCCGACTTGTTCATCCCAAGCACTTAGTACAGTGCTCTGCACATAGTAAGCGCTCAATAAATACTATTGAATGAATGAATGAATGAATGAGTCTCCTTATCGCATCTGCAATAAGGTGGGCGCTCCTTGAGGGTAAGGATCACATCTACCAACAATATGGTTCTCTCCCAAGAGCTTAGTACAGAATGCTGCACAAAATAGATGCTCAATAAATACCATTGCTTGATTCTTGCTTGCTTTATAGTATCGCCAAGATCCGCCCTTTCCTCTCCACCCAAACGGCTACCTTACTGCTATAGGCTCTCGTAATATCCCGGCTAGACTACTGTGTCAGCCTTCTCTCTGACCTCCCTTCCTCCTCTCTCGCCCCGCTCCGGTCTATTCTTCACTCCGCTGCTCGGCTCATCTTCCTCTGGGCTTGTCACTCCCCTTCTCAAACACCTCCAGTGGTTGCCTATCAACCTCCGCTCAAAACAAAAACTCCTCACTCTAGGCTTCAAGGCTCTCCATTACCTCGCCCCTTCCTACCTCTCCTCCCTTCTCTCTTTCTACCGCCCACCCCGCACGCTCCGCTCCTCTGCCGCCCACCTCCTCACCGTCCCTCGGTCTCTCCTATCCCGCCGTCGACCCCTGGGCCGCGTCCTCCCGCGGTCCTGGAACGCCCTCCCTCCTCACCTCCGACAATCTAATTCTCTTCCCCTCTTCCAATCCCTACTTAAAGCTCACCTCCTCCAAGAGGCCTTTCCAGACTGAGCTCCCCCCTTTATTCCCTCTGCTCCCTCTACCCACCCCCTTCACCTCTCCACAGCTAAAACCTCTTCTCCCCCCTTTCCCTCTCCTCCTCCCCCTCTTCCATTCCACCCCCTCAGCACTGTACTCGTCCGCTCAGCTGTATATATCTTCATCACCCTATTTATTTTGTTTAATGAGATGTACATCACCCTGATTCTATTTATTTGCCATTGTTTTTATGACTCTATTTATTGTCATTATTCTTCTCTGCCTGCCTCCCCCGATTAGACTGTAAGCCTGTCAAAGGGCAGGGACTGTCTCTATCTGTTGCCGATTTGTACATTCCAAGCGCTTAGTACAGTGCTCTGCACATAGTAAGCGCTCAATAAATACTATTGAATGAATGAATGAATTCTGCTACAGTCAGCCAATCAATCAATTATATTTATTGAGCACTTACTGTACTAAGCGCTTGGGAGAGTACAACATGACAATATAACAGACACATTCCCTGCCCACAACGAGCTTACAGTCCAGAGGGAGAGACAGACATTAATATAAATCTAAAAATTACAGATATGTCCCTGAGTGCTGTGGGGAGGTGGTTGGCAAATAAAGGGAGTGAGTCCAGGTGAAGCAGAAGGGAGTGGGAAAAGAGGAAATACGGCATTAGTCAGGGAAGGCCTCTTGCAGGAGCTGTGCCTTCAATAAGGCTTTGAAGGTGGGGAGAGTCGTTGAATAAAGGTGGAGTTGGTCCATTAAATTCTTGCGTATGCTTTCCATGTGCTGCACGCCTACCCCCGACTTGTCACGTCACGCCCCTTGCTCCAGCGGGACCCTGATGGTAAGTGACAGCTCCCATTAAGACTGTGAGCCCCGTGTGGGACAGGGATTGGGTCCAACTTGATTAAGTTGTATCTACCCCAGTGCTTAGAACAGTACTTGACAAATAGTAAGCACTTAAAAAATTTGATCATTATCAGTGGATAGAGGACAGGCCTGGGAGTCAGGAGGACCTAATAATAGTCATAATTGTGGAATTTGTTAAGCACTTACTGTGTACCAAATACTGCACTGAACGCTGGGGTAGATACAAGTTAATCAGGTTGGTCGCAGTCCCTGTCCCAAGTGAGGTTCACAGTATCAATCCCCATTTTACAGATAAGGTAACTGAGGCCTAGAGAAGTGAAGTGACTTGCCCCATGTCACACAGCAGACTTGTGGCAGAGCCGGGATTGGAAACCATGACTTCTGACTCTTAGACCTGTGCTTTATCTACTAGGCCATGCTGCTTCTCACACTTGGGTTCTAATCCCAGGTCTGCCGCTTGTCCACTGGGTGACCTTGGGGAAGTCACTTCACTTCTTTGTGCCTCAGTTACCTCATATGTAAAATGGGGATCGAGACTGTGAGCCCTGCGCGGGACAGGGACTGTTCTGACCTCATTAGCCTGTATCTACGCCAGTGCTTAGTAGAGTGCCTAGAACATAGTAAGCACTTAACAAAATTCCATTAAAAAAAAGTTCTAGTTCCCAAAGTCTTTGGGCCTGGACCGAGGCTCATTTGCTGTTTACGAAGGGAGGCTCCATCATAATTTCTCACCTTGCCAGGGTGGGGAAGCAAACCTTCCTGTTCTATAACCTCCCGAGCTGACTCTTTCAAACTGGTTTCCTCCAAGTCAACATATCGAAATGTAGTGATAAAAGAAGCCTGTATTTTTGCTAGGATGAAAGTGTCATACTTTATTAGTATACTTCAATTCTGTGTCAGGCAAAGGAGTCTGCATTAATCTTGAAACAAAAGTTTTCCAATAAACTCTCGGTTCAGAGCCCCGTCCACAGTGGGCGGCAAATGCTGCCTCAGCCGCCACTGCTGCTGATGATAGAGGGAAGGCTCCGTGTACCATTTTGGTTAGCGGAAACCTGTCTTCTATCACTAGAAACTCCGGGCAGGCTGCTCTAGGGGGATGAATGAAGGTCTTTATCCATTAACTCTGTAGCACCATTTTCCCATATCAAAAGCTCCAATCTCTACTTTCAGACTAGGTCACTAGCGCTCTCTGCTTTGCGAATACAAAATACTGAGTTCTCCCATATCACGGAGAAGCAGCGTGGCCTTAGAGAAGCTGGTGGCTCAGTGGAAAGAGACTGGGCTTGGGAGTCAGAGGTAATGGGCTCTAATAATAATAATAATAATAATGTTGGTATTTGTTAAGCGCTTACTATGTGCAGAGCACTGTTCTAAGCGCTGGGGTAGATACAGGTTTAATCAGGTTGTCCCACATGAGGCTCACAGTCTTCATCCCCATTTTACAGATGAGGCAACTGAGGCACAGAGAAGTGAAGTGACTTGCCCACAGTCACACAACTAGCTCCGTCACTTGTCAGCTGTATGACTTTGGGCAAGTCACTTCACTTCTCTGTGCCTCAGTTACCTCATCTGTAAAATGGGCATTAAAAGTGTGAACCCCACATGGGACAACCTCATCACCTTGTATCCCTCCCAGAGGTTAGGACAGTGGTTTGCACATAGTAATCGCTCAACATAGTAATCGCTCAACAAATAAATAAATTGTGGTATTTGTTAAGCGCTTACTATGTGCAAAGCACTGTTCTAAGCGCTGGGGGATACAAGGTGATCAGGTTGTCCCACGTGGGGCTCACAGCTTTTTAATCCCCATTTGACAGATGAGGTGACTGAGGCCCAGAGAAGTCAAGTGACTTGCCCAAGGTCACACAGCTGACTAGCGGCAGAGCCGGGATTAGAACCCGTGACCTCTGACTCCCAAGTCCGCACTCTTTCCACTGAGCCATGCTGCTTCTCTGATTACAAATGCCATCATTATTATTAATTTCATTTATTTTTATAACTGTCTGTCTCCACTTCTAGACTGTAAGCTTGTTGTGGGCAGGGAGTGTGCAGCATGGTGTAGTGGATGGAGCACGGGTCTGGGAGTCAGAAGATCAGGGGTTCTCATTCCGACTCCACCACTTGTCTGCTGTGTGACCCTGGGCAAGTCACTTCACTTCTCTGTGCTTCAGTCATCTCATCTGAAAATGGGGACTGAGACTGTGAGCCCCACATGGGACAGGGACTGTGTCCAACCCGATTCGCTTGTTTCCACCCCAGTGCTTAGTACAGTGTTGGGCACATAGTAAGTGCTTAACAAACACCATAAAAAAGGGAGTCCACTCCTGATGATCCTGCATTAAGGAAAGTCAATGTTACACTATGACAGCCAAGGGCAGGGCCTAGCACAATTTATTCTTCTGATATCATATTGTGTTCCGAGTTTGACACGTGTCAATCCAAGAATGTTCCCCAATTCCCTAGGAGGGTTCTAACCCAAATAGGTAGTAAGAACACGCGTGAATCAGTCAGTGGTATTGAAGGTGTTAGTGTGCCAAGTAGTGTACTTATCCTGAGGGAAAAGTATAACAAAGCCAAAACATGTATTCCCTGTCCACAAGGAGCTCACCATGAACTGAGTTGTACCTTCAAAGTCAGTATGACTAGCCTCCCTGATGGAACCAGAGTTTGGAAGAGAAGGTGGCACCAGGAAAAAAAAAAAAGTTCTACTTGTGTTTTAAATAATTGCCTGAAAAGTACGAGATACTTTAGGGAAAGTGCTAAAAAGAAACTGTAGTCTCTGACCTTTTTCACCATGACAAAATTTATGGTAAATCAAAAGAAGTTGGAGGAGGGATATTTCAGATCAGAAGACATACAAAACACAAAGAGAATTTTAACTGCCTACAGCCCACCAATTTTCCTGCCTTGTAATATAAATGGCCAACTCACTATAATAAAGGAGGCAGAATTGCCAAGTGGCCAAAACATAGGGCTTGGAATCAGAAATTTGATCCTAGCTCTGACAATAGCTTGTTGAGTTATTTTGGTCAGGTCTCTTAACCTCTCTGGGTCTCAATTTCCTGCTCTACAAAATGGGGATGATAATAATTACCTCACAAGTGGGTCTGGAAATTAATGTTTATAAAACATTTGATGATCACAGATGAAAGGTGCCGCAGAAGGACAAGGCAGGGTTATTAGGAGTAACAATTAGGTGAACCTTCATTCAACAAAATATCTGGAACAAACACGCCTCACTACACACATGCTGCCAAATCCGCATCTGAACTGGGGCTCTTGTTAAATATACATTATCTTTTTCACTGGTCTTTAGAAGACCAATGAATTACACTGAAGTTATGTCTCCAATTTGTTTAAACTTGAAGACCACTGGGTCAGGGGGCTAGGTTCATTCATTCATTCATTCTATCGTATTCATTGAGTATTTACTGTGTGCAGAGCACTGTATAAGCACTTGGGAGAGTACGATACAACAATAAACGAGCACATTCCCTGCCCACAACTTCATTCATTCATTCATTAAATCATATGTATTAAGCACTTACTGTGTGCAGAGCACTGTACGTGGGAAAGTACAATTCAACACAAGTTATAGTCTGGTGAGGAAGAGTGGACATCAATACAGATAAATTACAGAAATGTGCACATAAGTGCTGTGGGGCTGGGAGAGGGGGACCAAGGGAACAAATCAGGGTGAAACAGAAAGGAGTGGGAGAAGAGGAAAGGGGGGCTTAGTCAGGGAAGGCCTCTTGGAGGAGAGGTGTCCTCAATAAGTCTTTGAAGCGGAGAAGAGTAATTGTCTTTTGGATTCGAGGAGGGAGGGTGTTCCAAGCCAGAGGCAGAATGTGGGCGAGGGGTCAGCAGTGAGATTAGTGAGATCGGGGCACAGTGAAAAGGTTGACATTAGAGGATTGAAGTGTGCAGGGTGGATTGTAGGAGGAGAGTAGCAAGGAGAAGTCAGAGGGGGCGAGGTGGTGGAATGCAGAGGTGGGTGGGCAACCACTGGAGTTTTTTGAGGAGCTAGGTCTCTGTTTTTCCCAGTGATAAACACATTTTGTTTCACCAGAATAAACGAAGACACAGTGTGGGGATTGAGCATTGGTTTGGGCTGCTGGGAAAAAATTGCTCTGCAGGTCTTGTTGCTGGAGGAAGCAATCAATCAATCAGTCAATCATATTTATTGAGCACTTACTATGTGCTCAATAGTACTCTCATAGTACTCTCATAGGGGGAGAGTACAACACAAGAAGCAGCGTGGCTCAGTGGGAAGAGCACGGGCTTTGGAGTCAGAGGTCATGGGTTCGAATCCCTGCTCCACCACTTGTCAGCTGTGTGACTGTGGGCGAGTCACTTAACTTCTCTGTGCCTCAGTTACCTCATCTGTAAAATGGGGATTAAGACTGTGAGCCCCACGTGGGACAACCTGATTCCCTTGTGCCTACCCCAGCGCTTAGAACAGTGCTTGGCACATAGTAAGCGCTTAACAAATACCAACATTATTAACACAAATATATAACAGACATGTTTCCTGCCCATAATGAGCTTACAGTCTAAAGGAAGCTTGGCTTTCCAGTCTTTACTCAGGTGGAGGGCACCCAACTGGACTAGCATCGAATATTATGGTGACAATAATATAAATAGTAATTGTGATATTTGTTAAATTCATTCATTCAATCATATTTATTGAGTGCTTACTGTGTGCAGAGCACTGTACAAGTGCTTGGAAAGTAAAATTCAGCAACAAATAGAGACAATCCCTACCCAACAACTGGCTCACAGTCTGGAAGGGGGGAGACAGACATCAAAACAAGTGAACAGACATCAATAGCATCAATATAAATACATAGAATTATAGATACGTACACTTCATTAATATAATAAATAGAATAATATGTATATATATTCACAAGTGCTGTGGGGGGGGAGGGGTTAGAGCAGAGGGAGGAAGCTGGGGTGATGCATCATTGGAATGATAGGTTGGCAGTGTGAACTGGACTGGAATTGTCCCTGAGGATGAAGAGAGAAAAAAAATCAATCAATAAATCAATAATATTTATAGACTGCTTACTATGTGCAGAGCATAGTACTAAGCGCTTGAACCTCCCAAGTTCACCATTGCCATTTGCACTGTAAGCTGAGACATGTCAGAAGCAGAAGCAGCGTGGCTCAATGGAAAGAGCCCGGACTTGGGAGTCAGAGGTCATGGGTTTGAATCTCAGCTCTGCCACTTGTCAGCTGTGTGACTGTGGGCAAGTCACTTAACTTCTCTGGGCCTCAGTTACCTCATCTGTAAAATGGGAATTAAGACTGTGAGCTTTACGTGGGACAACCTGAATACCCCGTATCTACCCCAGTGCTTAGAACAGTACTCTTCACATAGTAAGTGCTTCTTAACAAATACCAACAGTAATATTATTATTATTATGTCAATTGATGGAGCCCCCTCTCTAGCTCAGTGACTAACACAGGCCTGAATTTCTGGGGTCTCCTGAGCTATGGGGAACCCTCAGGGTCAGAATACTAAACTGCCAGGTTGATTTGTGCAGGGCCAATAACTCTGTTTGTCCCCCGGCAATTTCTGACTAGTTTCTCATGCAATGTGGCAGGGAATTGATGTGTGAGATGGTGGAGGGAGGGGGATGGGATTAGGAAATGCAAGATGGGAGCTGCTGTTCTTCCTCTCTTCCAAAGAGATTGTAGATAGGACCAGACTCAGTGTCTTTCTCTCCTCCAAGAGGATGTAGGTAGGAATATCTGTAGGTAAGATTAATAGGATCGGGGGAAGGGAAAGAGGCAGAAAGGAGAAAGAGGCAAAGTGTGGGTGGGAGGGGAGGAGGGACGGGAAGAAAAAGCAGAGCAATGAGTATCTCTCCTGTATTCCTGCCAAGAATGAAGCAACTCACCAAGGAAATAGCTATAAAGTGGTAGGAAAGTTCTCTCTAGTAGCATTTTCCTACAGCCATTGTAATGCCCCGAGTGGAACATTCTACAGAGGAGAATTATGGAATTTGGAATGACTTTTCCAGAGAGATAGAAGCTAGGACATGGGCTAGACAACCTTGCTAGTTCCCTTATCTGCTGTAAGAATTTGTATATTATTCATATATATATATATATATTTGTTAAGTGTTTACTATATGCCTGGCACTGTATTAAGCACTGGGGTAGATACGAGATAATCAGGTTGGACACAGTCCTTGTTCCACATGTCTAAGTGGGCCAGAGAACAACTATTAAATTCCCATTTTACAGAGGAGGAAAGCGAGGCATAGAGAAGTTAAATGTCTTGCCCAGAGTCACAATGCAGACAAGGAGCAGAGTTGGAATTAGAACCCGTGTCCTCTGACTTCCAGGCCTATGCTCTTTCCACTGGACCACACTGCTCCCTATATAAAATGCATATTTTACAAGATAGAAACTACTATAATATTTTTACATTATTCTCTTCAGTTACATACACCTTCATCAACTCCAAGCTAACCTATTATAATTTTCCTTCTGCTCACAGTGCCTTAAAACCTGTCTGGAAACTGTAGCAGCAGTGGAATAGGCAAACCTGGTGACTCATAAAGGTAATAATGACCGTCAGCAAGGTCGACTGCTTGTGAACTGAATGCTCACCACTACCCTGACGGGTAGAGACCAGAAATCTTCCGAGAAACACAGAATCTCCGCTAATCTCATTTAGAGGTCCTGTTCTCCAAAGATTGTTTCTGATCTTCTATTCCTACAGGACTCCTAAGGTCAGTTAGGGTGCTGTTAGTGTCAGAAAAGGAGGGTTCTCATTTTGATATCTAAAGCTTAAGGTTAGATCTTAATACTGACTGCTTGAAGTCATCTAGTTGGGTAGCGTTTACTCTCCTGACTTCTGCCTCCTCTTCTCAGCAAAGTAGACTGCAAGCTCCTGCTGGACCAGGACCATGTTTACCAACCCTACTGTATTGTGCTATCCCAACCCCTTAGTAGAGTGCTCTGCACAAAGTAGCCACTCAATAAATACCACTGATTGATTGGAAAATCTGTCTCAAGTTTATGGACAGTGTGGTAATATATCTAGTAAGGTCTGACGACGATTTGCTGAATTTGGTACAACTAAAGCCCAACTGTTGAAAATGTGCTAATGTCTATAAGGTTCAGATGTACTATATTTACAAGCCAGTGGTAGAATTCCCATTGATAGGGACTCCTGTCAATGAACACTGAGGCTTTCAGTGTTGGGAGATCCTTTTTTCCCATCCCACCGGTGGGAGTTCTGAATCAGTGGTATTCATTGAGCACTTACTCTATGCAGATCATTCCCCTGATAGGTTGGGAGAGGACAATAGAGTAAGTTGACATGATCTTTGCTCTCAAAGAGCTTAGTGGACAAAACATAGAGAGAAGTAGAGTGCCCTAGTGCCCTAGTGCCTTAGTGGATAGAGCATGAACCTGGAAGTCAGGACTTAGGTTCTAAACTCAGCTTCACCACTTGTCTGCTGTGTGACCTTGGGCGTCACTTCACTCCTCTGTGCCTGTTACCTCATCTGTAAAATGGGGATTAAAACTGCGAATCCCATGTGAGTCATGGACTGTGTCCAACCTGATTAGCTGGTAACTACCCCAACACCTAGTACAGTGCCTGCCACATAGCAATGCAACTAAAAATCATAATAAAATACAGGTAGCATATAGATGTGTTCATAAGCACTGTGGAGGCGGGGTGGTCCCAGACCAAGCCCACTCCCGCCCTTTCCTCAGCTCCCCTTCCCTTCCACATCACCTCAACTCTTTTCCTTTGCTCTACCCCTCCCTTGCCCACCCCCAGCAATTGTGTATCTATGTACATATCTATAATTCTATTTATTTATATTAATGCCTGTGTACTTGTTTTGATGAGTGTATACCTATAATTCTATTTATATTGATAACTGTTTACTGGATTTGATATCCATTTCCCTCCTTCTAGACTGTAAGCCCAGTGTGGGCAGGGTTTGTCTCTCTTTATTGCTGAATTGTACTTTCCAAGAGCTTAGTACAGTGCTCTGCACACAGTAAGCGCTCAATAAACACGATTGAGTTAATGATGAATGCCAGTGAGAGGGAGTAGCTAAGAACTTGAGAGGTAAAGACTCAATCGTACAGACCATGCAGAAAAGAAGGAAAATAGAGAGGGGAGATTGATCTGTGAATACTACCTAGAGGAAATGTAATTTTAGCAGTGCTTTGCAGGTGGCGAGAGTGGTGATGTAGTGAATGTGAAAGCAGGAGGAGTTCCAGGCAGTAGCGAGCATGTGAGCAAGAGGTCAGTGGCCAGAGAGACTAGATTGAGGGTCAGTGAGTATTAGTGTCAGAGGAGTAAAGTATGGGATCTGTATTGTAGTGGGAGAGGAACAAGGGTAGGTAGGAGGGAGAGAGATGATTAAGTGCCTTAAAGCCAATGGTGAGGACTTTCTCTTTGAAGTGGAGATGGATGGGCAGCCACTGGAGGCTTTTAAGGAGTGGGCAGACAGACGGGTGCAGACACGTCTCTTACAAATGAAATTTGGATTCCCTTCTCCCCCCCAACCCCCTGCCCCCGGCAGGAGCCCTCCTTAGTGAAAATCTCATATTTCCATAAAGAGAAGGATCATTAATTGATGGGGGAAACCAATTGCTCATCGGTGGCTTAGATAAAAGTCTGAGTAAGGAATACTTGCCGATGATATTCCAGGGTAGGCCCCGGGGGCTTGATGGTCCTGTGTCATTTAGATATGTCGCCTAGGTGCTTTAGAACTCTAGTTAGAAATCGACCAATTCCTCACTAATATGGACAGAATGTGAGAGTCTGGGAGGTCAGATCTGAATAGTAAAAAATCCAAAATGCAGAAGTGTATTTTTTTAAAAAAAGCAATTTGATTAGAGTACTCTGGAGATGTGTGTGTGTGTGTGTGTGTGTATGTGTCTAGTCATTTTCTCCATACATATGCTGAGCTGAACCTTGCCTTCCTTGATATTCCTACTGATCTACCTCTTTCTCTGTCTCCAGAAATCCATCTGTACAATCAGTAGATTGGCAGGGAAGCTATCTCCCACTGCATTCCTTGTCGTTCATTCATTATTCAATAGTATTTATTAAGCACTTACTATATGCAGAGTACAGTATTAAGTGCTTTGGAAAGAACACTACAACTGCAAAGTACAACTTTAATCAAACATTTGTAATTATTGAGTGCTTATTGTGTGCAGAGCACTGTACTAAGTGCTTGTTTCCTGCCTACCATGAGTGCTAAAGCACTGGAGTAGATGTACTACAATGAGGTCAAGTATAGTTTCTTTTGGGGAGAAAGAGAATAGATATTTAATAGATGGAAAAACTGGACAGAGAGAAATTAAGTGACTTGATCAGGGTCACACAGAAGACAGTGGAGGAGGAGCTGAGGTTAGAACCCATGTCACCTGATGCATAGTCTTGTGCTCTTTCCTCTAGATCATGCTTTCATTCATTTATTCAATTGTATTTATTGAGCGCTTACTGTGTGCAGAGCACTTGGGAGAGTACAATATAACAACAAACAGATATATTCCCTGCCCACAGTGAGCTAACAATCTAGAGGGGGAGACAGACATTAATAGAAAAAAGTAAATGTCATGCTGCTTCTCTAATGACAGTTGATCCGTAGTAGTAGCTAACAAACTAGTTAATATTTCTCCAAAACCAGACCAGGCATGAAAGAGCATGAAAGTGAATGAAAAAAATACCTTTTCCCAGCTTTCTCTTGGTTGGTGGAGGAGAGGGAGATGCATGTTGCTGAATTGTGCTTTTCAAGCACTTAGTGCACTGCTCTGGACACAGTAAGCGCTCAATAAATACGATTGATTTTACAGGAGTTAGGGAAGGGACAGTGCTCTGCACATAGTAAGCGCCTAACAAATACCAACATTATTATTATTAAGTTGATTTTTACTTTCTCAGGTTTACTTTTTTACTTTCATAATGTTGTTTTAAATAACAATATTATTATTATTAAGTTGATTTTTACTTTCTCACCTACCTCAAATAAGTGGGCAGACAAAGCGATCTGGTTTAATTTCACATGCTCTTTGTCTAGGTAAAAATTAGATGCCTAGCAAAGTGAACTAAGGGCAAATGTGTTTTTGTGAAGCAGTTCATTCAATCGTTTTTATTGAGTGCTTACTGTGTGCAGGACACTGTACTAAGCAGCTGAGGATTGTATGGTGACCGAATGGAATTAGGTCAGAATCCCATTGGGCACATTAAAAGATAAGTGTCATGAAGGTCCTTAGGCTGCAGGATACTTCTCTGGGGCTCAAACTGGGCACGGTAATGCACAGTAATAATTAATAATAATTACGTATTTAAGTGCTTACTATATGTCAAACACTGTTCTAATTTAGAGCCCTTTGGAAATGGGCAGTTGATATGGAAGGAAATTGGGAAATTTGGAAGGAGGACTTTCCTAACACATCCCTGATCATCCCCATAAATGGGAACTATTTTTGTATCCTTCATGAGAGACTATATTTGACATACAGCGTGGCTCAGTGGCAAGAGCCCGGGCTTGGGAGTCAGAGGTCATGGGTTTGAATTCCGGCCCTGCCACTTGGCAGCTGTGTGACTGTGGGCAAGTCACTTCACTTCTCTAGGCCTCAGTTCCCTCACCTGTAAAATGGGGATGAAGACTGTGAGCCTCATGTGGGACAACCCGATGACCCTGTATCTCCCCCAGCACTTAGAACAGTGCTCTGCACATAGTAAGCGCTTAACAAATACCAACATTATTATTATTAGGATGTCCTCCCATCCTATTCAGAGTGTGATGCCCATGAGGGATACGGAAAACGTCCAACCTTATTATTTTGAATCTACCCCAGTGCTCTGCACAGTGCGTGGCAGATAGCACTTAAATACCATGATTATTATTATCACTGAAAACAGAGGAATTCTGTAGCATGCTTTTTTTGTTTTTGCCAAATTCTAGAATGTCTTCCTTTAGAAGAGGGATGAAATCTGAATCTCTAGACCTAAAATTTTTGCTACTCTACCTGGAAAGTCATCAGCAATTGTTCTGAAAAGTTTAAAACAAGAGGCTTCTGGCCAAAACCAATGGAGCTACTTTGCTTGATTATTTAGGGCTGTGGCTTGTCCAATGGAGGAGAAAATAAACAAAAATGGTTTTTGATGAACTGGAGAAACAGAATGATTCAGCAGGGAGAAGTGTAGGATAATACAATTAGGAGGAAAGGCTAGTTGCCCCATTGCAAAATGGGGAGCAATTAGTAATATTCATTGTCAGTCATATTTATTGAACACTTACTGTGTGCAGACCACTGAAAGTACAATTCAGCAACAGAGACAATCCCTGCCCACAACGAGTTTACAGATTAGAAGAGGGGAGACAGACATCAAAACAAGTAAAAAGGCATCAATAGCATCAATACAAACAAATAGAATTATAGATATATACACAAGGTTAATAAAATGAATAGAATTATAAATATGTACATATATGCACACAAATATGAGCAGTAGTTGTAATAGTAGTCATAGTATGAGATGGTCTAGTGGAAAGAGCTGGGAGACAGAGGATCTGGGTTTGAATCCTGATCTGCCACTTACCTCCTGTGTGACCTTGGGCAAGTTACTTAACGTTTCTGTGCCCCGTTTACTTCATCTGCAAAATAGAGATTAAAAACCTGTTCTCCCTCCTTCTTAGACTGTGAGCCCCACGTGGGATCTGATTATCTTGTGTGTAACCCACGCTTAGCGCAGTGCTCTGCGTATAGTAAGTACGTTTGAATGAATGAGAAGCAGGGTGGCCGAGTGAAGAGAGCACAGTCCTGGGAGTCGGAGGATGTAGGTCCTAATTCTGGCTCCACCACTTGCCTATTGTGTGGCCTTGACCAAGTTACTTAATTCCTCTGCGCCTCAGTTACCTCATTGTAAAATGGGGATTAAGACTGTGAATCCTGTGTGGGACACGGACTGTGTCCAACCTAACTACCTTGTATCTACTGCAGCACTTAGAAAAATGCCTGGTACAGAGTAGGCGCTTAACAGATAGCATTAAAAAATTGTATGATAGCATTTAAAAAAAGGGCCATAGAAAAAAGCTGTTAAATAGCCAAAAGTCAAATACCATTTCCGTTGTTGAAATTTTCATTCATTGACAGAACATTAGGTTGTCTTACAAAATGAATCATTGACTAATATCCCAAAACCCTCCTAGAAATACTTAACTTGAAGCTGAACCCTAACTCTTAAATTCATGCCTAGACCTCACCGTGACTTGAACTTTTGTTCTAATGATTTTCTGTGATAATTTTAGGGGGTGACAAATTGAACTTGGATTTTTGAAACAGTGATTTTTTTTTTTGTCAGTTTGGAGGCTTCAGATATCAGGCAATATATCACTCTTCCATAGGGAATTACAAGATAAACATGTCAGAAATGTAGGTCTGTTGTTAACAAGGACACTTATAATATTGGGATGCATAAACAGGAGTGTGGAATCTGGGTCAGCACTCTATATGTCAGTAAGCCTCCAATTTTCCATGCCTAAAATAAATTTGCTGGAAGCCGTGTCTACCATATGCTCAGGATATAGTACCAAAAAAAAAAGCCAGTGTCTAGGCACAATGGCTTTATGATGAAATTCAGATTACCATTGAAAGGCAAATCCTGAAATTCAATAGGCTGAAAGGATCGTTCATAAAAATAATTCCAGCAGTTTAAATTTAGAGCTGAAAAAAATCCAGCATAAGAACATTTCATTTGATTGTGAATTGGTTACACTGTCATTCCCGTTAAGCCCTTACCTTTTGACATTTCATTCTTAGAAAGTTGCATTTTTGACTACTTCCCTTACTTAGTCATTCCAATGTGCTTATATTATCTCCAAGTAAGGATGGTCTGGTTCTTACTGCTGCCATTTAATGGACTGTGTAAAATATGTGAGTATTTTCTAACAGTTTTTGACTGCTTTTACATAAACCTTATTTTCTTATTTTGTTCCCTAGAAGGCTTACCTTTTCCCCTCTTGGAAGCTATTGTCTTCTTGATAATAGTAGTTACTGTTGGAACTCCCTCCCCCTTCATATTCAACAGACCACCCACACTCTCCATCTTCTTGATCCACCCCAGTGCTTAGTACAGTGCCTGGCACTTAGTAAGCATTTAAATAACACAGTTATTGTTATTATTATTCAAAGCCCTACTGAAATTGTGTCTCCTTTAGAAAGACTTTCCTGACTATTCTCTATCTTTCCCTCTGTAACACACTTGCGTCCATACTCCATAGGTCAGTCATATGTATTTATTGAGCACTTACTGTGAGCAAAGCACTGTACTAAGCACTTGGGAGAGCACATTATAACAGTATAACAAACCAGTCTTCTGCCCACAACGAGCATATACTGGAAACATTTCCACTCTTAGCCTTCCCCAGCCTTTAGAGAACAAGGCTTAAGCCCAGGTTCTCAATCCTGATTCTGAAAGTAGCAAGCCCCCTCTAGACTGTAAGCTCACTGTGGCAGGGAACATGTCCACCCACTCAGCTATATTATACTCTCCCAACTGCACATAGTAAATGTTCAATAAATATGCTAGGTTGATTGATGGGTAGACAGTGGTGAGTCCTCTGGCACTATGCCATAGGAGGTGAAAGTTTCTAATGGAAGAACCACATAGCATGTTCTCTGAGGTAGACAGACCCAGTAAAAATCCAGAAAAATAGCTCTCATAGGCAGCAAAGATAAGGGAAGACCAGAATGGCTACCAAGGCAACCATCTATTGTCTCATGGTTATATCAATCGATCAGGGTGGCTGATCGACCAGAGAAGCAGCATGGCTTGGTGATAGAGCATGGGCTTGAGAGTCAGGAGGACCTGGCTTCTAATCCTGGCTCCACTACTTGTCTGTTTTGTGACTTTGGGCAAGTTGCTTCATTTCTCTGTGCCTCAGTTACCTCATCTATAAAATGGGGATTAAGACTGTGACTCCATGTGGGTCAGGGACTGCATCCAACCTGATTAGCTTGTATTTACCCCAGCATTTAGTATGGTGCCCAGAACAGAGTAAACACTTAAAAAATACCCTTAAAAAAAAATCCATCGTTTTTATTGAGTGCTCACTGTGTGTAGACCACTGCTCTAAGCACTGGGTAAAATATAATACAACAGGTAGAGTACACAAGGAGCTTTCAGTCTACAGGGGGAGAAAGACATAAAATTAAATGAGGGATGGGGAACTAGTAGAGTCTAAAAATATTTAGGTAAGTACCTTGGAGCTGGGCTAAATTTCAAAATGCTTAAGGGATATGCAGCTAAATGCATAGTTAACCCAGACAGGAGGGTGGGTAAGGGAAATTAAGGGCTCAGTCAAGGAAGGCCTCTAGGAGAAGATGTGATTTTAGGAGGGTTTTGAAAGTGGGGAGGGTGGTGGACTCTCAGATATGAAGGGGGAGAGAGTTCCAGGCCCAAGATAGAACGAGGGCAAGGGGTCACTGGTGGGATAGATGAACTTGAGGTACAGAGACTAGGTTAGTATTAAAGGAATAAAATGTGCAGATTGGAATGTAGTAAGAGAACAGTGAGGTTAGGTAATAATAATAATAATGGAATTTGTTAAGTGCTTACTACATGCCAGACACTGTACTAAGCACTGGGGTAGATACAAGCAAATCAGGCTGGACACATTCCATGGAGCTCATAGTCTTAATCCCCATTTTACAGAAGAGGGAACTGAGGCACAGAAAAGTTAAGTGATTCATCCAAGGTCACACAGCAGACATGGGGCCGAGCTGGGATTAGAACTGGGTCCTTCTGACTCCCAAGCCCGTGCTCTATCCACTAGACCATGATGCTTCTCCTAAGGGAAGAAGGAGATTGACTGAGAGCCTGAAAACTGATGCTAAGAAGTTTCTGTTGGATGCAGAGGTGGAGGGGCAATCACTGAAGGTTTTTGAGGAGTGGGGGGATAATGGTTTTTCAGGAAAATGATCTGGGCAGCAGAGTGAAGTGTGGATTGGAGAAAGAAGAGAAGGATGCAAGGAGGTAAGCAAGAAGATCGCTGCATCAGTCAAAGTGGGAAATGAGGACTGCTTGGATCAGGGCAGCAGCAGCTTGGATGGAGAAGAAAGGACAGATTCTAAGAGATGTTATGAAGGTAGGAGTCACAGGCAGTCCATCAGCACTTAGGCTGCACTAGGCCCTGCATGTGAAACACTTCTGTATGCATATCACTATGTGCTGCACTCCTTCCCATTTACGTGCATGTTGCACTCTGTCATTGAGCGGGAACATGATAACAGGGAACGAGACTGTTGCGAATGTTGCTCCGCTAGAATTAATTCCTTCCCACAGATTCTCAGTTCTCAAGTCCCAGGTTTGATTAATCAATCAATCAATCAGTAGCATTTATGGAGTGCTTATTATGTGCAGAGCACTGTATTTAAGTGCTTGGGAGAGTACAATACAAGAGACTTTGGCAGGCTCCCTGCCCACAACAAATGTCAAGTCTAGAAGGAAGACCGACGTTAATATAAATATATAATAATTATGGTATTTGTTAAGCACTTACTATGTGCAGAGCACTGTTCTAAGTGCTGGGGTAGATACAGGGTAGTCAGATTGTCCCACGTGGGGCTCACATTTTTTAATCCCCATTTTTACAGATGAGGTAACTGAGGCACAGAGAAGTTAAGTGACTTGCCCAAGGTCACACAGCAGACAAGTGGCAGAGTCGGGATTAGAATCCACATGATTTATAATATAGAATTTAAGGTATGTATGTGAGGGATGTGGGGTGAGGGGATGAGGGAGGGACGACTACCAGTTCTAATCCCAGCTCCATCACGTCTCTGCTTATGCCCTCGGGAGAGTCACTTCACTTCTCTGGGCCTCAGTTACCTCATCTGGAAAATGGGGATAGAGACTGTGAGACTGTAGACTGTAGCCTGTGAGACTGAGACTGTCCCATTTGGGACAAGGACCATGTCCAACCCTATTTGCTTGTATTCACCCCAGCACTTAATACAGTACTTAATACAGCACTTAAGACAGACAATTACTATCTCCCCCTTCAAAGACTTATTGAAGGCATATCTCCTTGTGAGCCTCACGTGGGACAACCCGATTACCCTGTATCTACCCCAGCGCTTAGAACAGTGCTCTGCACATAGTAAGCGCTTAACAAATACCATCATTATTTACCAAATGCCCAGAGGTCACAGATCCAAGTGTGTAGATGCAGAAGGGAGAGAGAGCAAAGGGAAACAGGGCTTAATTGGGGAAGGCGTCTTGGAGGAGATGTGATTGAGGCTTGTCTATCTTCATCGGGAAACCCTACCAGGAGGGTTCTGGAATTAAAACTCAGAAACGACTCAGCCCTAGGCCCTATCTACCAGATGTCCCAACCTAGCACCAACCCAGGAATATTCTCAAAGATGTACCATTTCTTAGAATTACTGGTTTGCTCAAGTGCTTACTTAGTACAATGCTCTACACACAGTAAACGCTCAGTAAATACCACTGATTGACTGTTCAATAATTTGTAGGGCTGTGACATGTGATGAAGTTTACAAATGGACTACCAAGCTTCCAGGTGGTAGAAGGGAATAATTCCTACAGCCTGAACAATCTAAAGCCTTAGAATTGTATGTACCAGATGCCTCTCCGTTTTGCTAAGTATGGTGGACTGGAAAATAAATCTGTCTTGTTGTTCTTTATATATGAGAATGTTGCTTTAAAAATGATGCAAGTCTGCCTTTGCTTTTGTGGATAGGTTAATGGCTTGCATCTAATAATAATAATTATGGTATTTGTTAAGCGTTTACTAGGTGCAGAGCACTGTTCTAAGCACTGGGGTAGATACAGGGTAATCAGATTGTCCCTCGTGGGGCTCACATTTTTTAATCCCCATTTTTACAGATGAGGTAACAGATGAGGCACAGAGAAGTTAAGTGTTTTGACCAAGGTCACACACCAGACAAGTGGCGGAGCCGGGATTAGAACCCACCACCTCTGACTCACAAGCCTGTGCTCTTTCCACGGAGCCACGCTGCTGATTCACTGTTACCTGGTGGAGGAAGCAGAGTGATAATTGTGTTAGTAGACAAAGATTTAAAACAGAATCCCTGCCATTGCTGCTGATTTATTTCAGTGAATGAATGAAGTTAAAAGGAAAATATAACATTTGTGTCTTTTCCCCATAGAAAGAAAAGGGTATTTTAAAAGGTGACAAGTTCTTAAATTGCATTATCGGTATTCTCGATTGGATTCCTCTTAAGGTCTTGAGAATGCTGCATTTCCAAGATAACATGTACCATTGTTGAAATTATGCAATTGCAGAGACAAAGCAGACCACCCTAGGTGATGGGAGGCAGGGGAGAGAGAGAGAGGGCATTGAAGGTGTCTGTGGCCAATTAACAGTGGAGGGGATACAGTTGTGATTGCCTACGTGGAGCCAGGCTGGGCTGGCAGAAGCAGAGGTGAGTTGTTGAGTTTTTGCCATGCCATCAGCAAAGAGCTCATCGTCCAAGCAGCGCTTTGTTTCCGATAAAATAAAAAAAATGGGGGTATTTGTTAAGCGCTTACTACGTGCAAAGCACTGTTCTAAGTGCTGGGGGATACAAGGTGATCAGGTTGTCCCACATGGGGCTCACAGTTTTAATCCCTATTTTACAGATGAGGTAACCAAGGCACAGAGAAGTTAAGTGACTTGCCCAAAGTCACACAGCTGGCAAGCGGCAGAGCAGGGATTCAAACCCATGACCTCTGACTCCCAAGCCGGGGCTCTTTCCACTGTGCCACGCTGCTTCTCTAATAAGGTTAGGAGGCCCTGGGGTCCATGGTTCCTTCCTAAAACAAGAGGTGGAGGACAGAGTCGGAGTCGCCGCTGACCTCTCACCCATGTCTGACTTCTGGCCTGGAACGCCCTCCCTCCTCTAATCCGACAGACAATTACTATCTCCCCCTTCAAAGACTTATTGAAGGCATATCTCCTTGTGAACCTCACGTGGGACAACCTGATTACCCTGTATCTACCCCAGCGCTTAGAACAGTGCTCTGCACATAGTAAACGCTTATCAAATACCAACATTATTATTATATCTCCTCCAAGAGACCTTCCCTGACTAAGGTCTCCTTTCCTCTTCTCCCTCTCCCTTCTGCGTTGTCTTGTCTTGTTCCCTTCACTCATTCCTCGCCACAGCCCCACAGCACTTAAATACATAGCTGTCATTTCTTTATTTCTATTAATGTCTGTACTATCTATTAGACTGTAAGCTTGTTGTGGGCAAGGGATGTGTCTGTTTATTGTTATATTGTGCTTTCCCTAGCTCTCAGTGCAGTCCTCTGCACACAATAAGTGCTCAAAAAATATGATTGAATGAATGGAAGTACCAGGCACGATATAGAACAAGGGGAGCTACAATTTCAATCTAAAGTCTTATTATTATTATTAAAAATACCTACAGTAACTTATTCATGTGTCTGTCATCTGTGGGATTATAGACAACTTGAGAGAGGGATGAATCAATAGTATTTATTGAGCTCTTACTCTCTGCAGTGCTTACTCTACTTACTCAGCAGGCAAGTGGCAGAGCTAGGATTAGAAGCCAGGTCCTCTGACTCCTAGGCCCATGCTCTTTCCACTAGCCCAGCTGTTTCTCACCATCCCTAGTATCTCATCTCCCCACGCACAGTCTCTGCACACAATAAGGACTCAATAATACCATTGATTGATTGAACCCACATATGTCACCTCAGTCCTGAAAAACACCTACCCTGTTCCAAAGTTACAGTGGTACTTAGATGACCCCTGTTCATATGTTATACACTCTATTACTCCCCTCTACCTGTTGTAACTTATCTTTCTGCCTCTTCTGCTGGATTATAGACAACTTGAGGACAGGGATCAGTCAATAATATTTACTGAGCACTTGCTCTGTGCAGTGCATTGTACTAAGCACTTGGGAGAGTACAATAGAATTAATAGACATGACTCCTGTCCTCAAGGAGTTGCAATCCAGCAGGGAAGATACTAGATAATCAGACCAGACACAGGTATGTGTCTTTCAACTTTCTGATACTTTCCCAAACACTTCGTACAGAGCTCTACATATAGTAGGTGCTCCATGAATCCTGTTTATGATAACAATATCACATTTCTGCCATTTAAAAAGCAAATCAGAGGATCATTTGGTCAAGTAATCAGCAATCACGTTTATTGAATGCTTACTGTGTGCAGAGCACTGTACTAACTGCTTGGCCCAGTCTTCTGCCTCTGGGTGATTTCTTTTTGATTGCCCTGTAAATGAATGCGGCTTTGCTGGAAGGGCCAGCTGTGTGGTGTGTACTGGGTCCATCACATGCTTAAAAACACTCATCTGAACAGAATTTGCCAGCGGGGTAGGTTATAGCTCAGGCCAGGGGTGAGGTCCTGGGATAATATGGCATAATAGGACAGGGAGGAAGAAAGAGAGGAAAACGTATTTGTCATCGGGGAGGTGTGAGGCTGACAAGCAACACCTGTGACATGGGGACTGATGAAGGTAGACAGGGAAGTAGCAAGGCGGTAGTGGATACAGTACAAGCCTGGGAGTCAGAAGTTCAACGTTTCTATTCCTGGCTCTGCCACCTGTCTGCTGTGTGACCTTGGGCAAGTCACTTCACTTCTCTGTGCCTCAGTTCCCTCATTTGTAAAATGGGGATTGAGACTGGGAGCCCTATGTGGGAAAGGGACTGTGCCCAGTCCGATTTTTTTGTCTCCACCCCAGTGTTTAGTATTCAATAATATTTATTGAGCGCTTACTATGTGCAGAGCACTGTACTAAGCGCTTGGGATGAACAAGTCGGCAACAGATAGAGACAGTCCCTGCCGTTTGACGGGCTTACGGTCTGATCGGGGGAGACGGACAGACGAGAACGATGGCAATAAATAGAGTCGAGGGGAAGAACATCTCGTAAAAACAATGGCGACTAAATAGAATCGAGGCGATGTACAATTCATTAACAAAATAAATAGGGTAACGGAAATATATACAGTTGAGCGGACGAGTACGGTGCTGTGGGGATGGGAAGGGAGAGGTGGAGGAGCAGAGGGAAAAGGGGAAAAAGAGGGTTTAGCTGCGGAGAGGTAAAGGGGGGGTGGCAGAGGGAGTAGAGGGAGAAGAGGAGCTCCCAAGCTCCAAGTATAGTTCCTGGCACATACTAAGCACTTAACAAATACTATCATCACTATTATTATTATTAGGTTGGAGTGCCACATTTAGGCAGGAGAGCTTCCTTCATCACTAGAGTTGCCAGGGACAATCCTCAAAAATACCCGGCTTCAAAAGAAGAATACAGTCCCCTGAATTTGGAAGCAAGCTAACAACTCTTACAATGCAGGACTGTAGAACCCTGCAAAGATAGTACGTATGTGGGTGGAAAGAACTAATGAGCAACTCCTAAACATGGTTCATATATTATTATTATCACCATTATTATTTAGCATACAGGTACTATTTATTATTTGGCATATAGTTGCTATTTTGTTAACACCATTTACTTCCTAGTGATCTATTAGTCTTCACGATAATTCAGTGAGATGAGTCACAAAGTAAGAAGAGAAGGGGGTCACTTGATTGGTTATTAAGTGGGAAAACTGAAAGGGAAACTTGGTTTGAGGGGTTGACTGTACCAGTCAGGTACAAGGCATCTAGCCAGGCTGGTTAGTAAGAGGCATGAACATGCAGAGAAGCAGCAAGGCCTAGTGGACAGAGCATGGCCTGGGAGTCAGAAGGACTTGGATTCTAATCCCACCTCTACCTCTGTCTGTTATATGATCTTAATAATAATAATAATAATGTTGGTATTTGTTAAGCGCTTACTATGTGCCGAGCACTGTTCTAAGCGCTGGGGTAGACACAGGGGAATCAGGTTGTCCCACTTGGGGCTCACAGCCTTAATCCCCATTTTACAGATGAGGTAACTGAGGCACAGAGAAGTTAAGTGACTTGCCCAAAGTCACACAGCAGACAAGTGGCCGAGCCGGGATTCGAACCCATGAACTCTGACTCCAAAGCCCGTGCTCTTTCCACTGAGCCACGCTGCTTCTCTGCTTCTCTGCTTATCTTAGGCAAGTCATTTCACTTCTGTGTGCCTCAGTTACTTCATCTGGAAAATGGGGATTGAAACTGCGAGCCCTACATGGGACAGGGACTGTGTCCAACCCGATTCGCTTGTTTCCACCCCAGTGCTTAGTACAGTGCCTGGCACTATTAAGCACTTAATACCATAATAATAAAAATATCTACTCCAGCATTTAGTACATTGGCTGGCACACAATAAGCACTTAACAAATGTCATAAAAAAATGTTGAATGCTCAGCTAAACAGGGAAATGTGAGACTAAGCCAGAATTCTTTCCCAAAAGGCAGTGCCTCCCAAGATTAGATTTGTCCTCAGCTCTGAGAAAGGGAGCAATTTGGGGATTTCTGGGAAGACCTACAGAAAAAAAACCCAAGTCTCCAAGTGCTATGTTAAAGATTCCAACTAGGTGATAACTAAGCCTCGATCCTATGACTCAGTGCTAATATGAACCCCATCACCAGGGTACAAACACAGTGTGTAATTAGAGGTGCCAGTTTCTGGAGGAGAACCTTCCTTAAACCAATTCCCAACAGCTGTGATTATTAAACTCAAAACTCACTTTGAATATTTCAGAAGAAAAAGCTACCAATCGAATTGCACGTTCAGAGATACCAAAGTGGACGCCGCAGACCTTAATTTTTCCCAGCAAATACCCTGTTTTGCTGTCCCCAGATGGTAACTGGATGTTGGCTTAGTACAATACCTCAGTGCTTAGCACAGTGCCTCAGCACTTAGCACAGTTTTTGGCACATAGTAAGCGCTTAACAAATGCATTATTATTATTATTACTAGTGATTGCACCAACATGGGTCCATTCTACATATTTAAGTGAGGCCCTGGTGTTTCATTAAAAAAGGAAATTGAATATTAACATCTGCAAATGAGAAGTCTGAGTTCCATTGTCCAAACGTGGGCAACACTTTTGTACAAACACTCAGTTCTCCGACGTGAGGGTGATCTTACAAAACCTCGCATTGAGGCAAACTCACACTTGAGTACTCATCTATTTCAATGCCACATGCAAGGCACAGACAGTTTATTGTATACTGCAGCACACCCAGCCCAAACAGACTTACATTGTTCACAGAACATTCCCCTAATTTGCTAATTGTGTTTTAGCCAAAAATGTGTCCTGAACATGGTCATTAGAGCAGAACTCAGTGTTCATTGTCAGAATCGGTGCACTAGTTTCTGTAGGATTAGCACCACTATTAAGTTGTAAAATCAGTACAATTTGTAAAGATTTGTAAAATTTGTAAAAAGTTGTAAAATTAAGGAAGCAATGTGGATTGAACATAGGCCTGGGAGTCAAGAAGACCTTGGTTCTAACCCCAGCTCCACCATTTGCTTCATTCATTCATTCAGTCGCATTTATTGAGCGCTTACTGTGTGCAGAGCATTTGTTTGCTGTGTGACGGTAGGTGATTCGCTTAACTTCTCCAGGACTCAGTTACTTTATCTGTAAAATGGGGATTAAGACTGTTAGCCCCATATGGGGCATGGACTGTGTCCAACCCTGATTAACTTGTGTCTACCCTAGTGCTCAGAACAGTGCCTGGCAAATAGAAAGCCTTTAACAAATTCCTTAAAGAGATACTCGTTATCCTTCCCTCCATTAAGCTGACCCCCCGTGGGACAGGGATGTGTCTGCAGCATGGCTTAGTGGCAAGAGCATGGGCTTGGGAATCAGAGGAGATGGGTTCATATTCATTCAATCTTATTTTTTGAGTGCTTACTATGTGCAGAGCACTGTACTAAGCACTTGGAAAGTACAGTTCGGCAACAGGTTCTAATCGCGGCTCTGCCACTTGTCTCCTGTGTGACCTCGGGCAAGCCACTTAACTTCTCTGTGCCTCTGTTTCCTCATCTGTAAAATGGGGATTAAGACTGAGTCCCAGATGGGACAATCTAATTACCTTGTATCTACCCCAGTGCTTAGAACAGTGTTTGGCACTTACTAAGTGCTTAACAAATACCATAATAATAATAAAATTAATCTTGTATCTAGCCCAGTGCTCAACACATAGTAAGCCCCTAATAAATACCATTATTAACTCTTTTTAGTACTTTTAATAATAATAATAATAATAATAATGTTGGTGTTTGTTAAGCGCTATGTGCCGAGCATTGTTCTAAATGCTGGGGGGATACACGGTCATCAGGTTGTCCCACGTGAGGCTCACAGACTTCATCCACATTTTACAGAGGGAACTGCGGCCCAGAGAAGTCAAGTGACTCACCCAAAGTCACACAGCTGACAGGCTGCATAGCCGGGATTAGAACCCATGACCTCTGTGTCCTAAACCCGGGCTCTTTCCACTGAGCCACGCTGCTTCTCTGATTGTAAGTTCCTTGAGGGCAGGGATTGTGTTTACTAACTCTTTGTCTTGTACTTTTCAAGTATCATCCTTTGTACAAATAAATGCTTGATAAATTCCATTAACTGGTCAGAGCTTCATAATATTGTGAGAGTGTCTATACCAAAGCTATAATGATGTTGGCTCAGTCTTTGCTCAGCACATGGCCTCGCTTAACAACATACTTTTCTCCTTTTGTGGGATGAGCTGTGAGTTCTGATGCATCACTCTCAGCTGGAACCAGTCATAGGCATGGGCATTCACCTTATGACTTGGAAGGCAAAATAGGCCAAATGACTTTGCCTGGCTTGTGAAAGAAATTGGGAAGGGAGAGTTAGGTTGATTTTTCACCCTATAAAGCCAAGACATGTAGTTGGTCAGAGAGCTTGACTGTTTATTACTTAGCACTTACATAGCATTTTATTGCAAAATGCTTTATAATTGCATCCTTCTATTCCATCTCCCAACATCACCATCCCTTCTTTAAAGATGAGGAATAATAATAATTATTATTCATGGTACTGGTTTCATGTTTACTATCATTCAGTGGCATTTATTGAGTGTCTACCATCTGCAGAACGCTGTACTAAGTGCTTGGGAGAGTACAATACAACAAAGCTGGTAGAAATGCTCCTTCCCCAAAAGGAGATTGCAGTCTAGAGGACTGCACTATGTGCCAAGCACTGTACTAAGTGGTAAGGTAGAAACAATAACACCAGGTCAGACACAGTCTCTGTCCAACATGGGGCTCACAGGCTGAGGGAAGCAGTGTGGACTAGTGGAAAGAGTACAGGTCCGGGAGTCAGAGGTGCTGGGTTCTACTAGAGAAGCAGGATGGTTCCATGGACAGAGCATGGGCTTGGGAGTCAGAGGATGTGGTTTCTAATCCTGACTCTGCCACTTGTCTGCTGTGTGACCTTGGGAAAGACACTTCACTTCTCTGTGCCTCAGTTACCTCATCTGTAAAATGGGGATTAAGACTGTTACCCCCACATGGGACAATCTGATTACCTTGTATCTATCCCAGTGCTTAGAACAGTGCTAGACTCTTAGTAAGCACTTAGCAAATTATTATTAATCCCCGGTCTGCCACCTGTCTGCTGTGTGACCTTGGGCGAGTCACTTAACTTCTTGGTGCCTCAGTTACCTCATCTGTAAAATGGGGATTTAGACCATAAGCCCCATGTGGGAAGTGGACTGTGTTCAACCCAATTAGCTTGTATCTGCCCTAGTGCTTAGTACAGTGCCTGGCACATAGTAAGCACTTAACAAATACCATAAAAAAAGTGGAAGGGAGAACAGGCATTGCATCCCCATTTTACAGATGAGGAACTGAGGCACAGGAAAAACTGACTTCCTCATGTTCACAAAACTTGTTCCTGGTAGAACTGGACTCAGGACTCACTGCTCCTGAATTTCTAGTTCTTAATGCATCCATCAAAGCATTCCATCTACTGTACTGAATCAGAACTTGCTGATTTGGCAGTTCATTTTCCTCCTTTCCTACCCAGAATAAGAGGATCTGTAAAGGGAAGTTTCAAATCAGGGGAGGGTTTTTCTGGGGATCCTTGATCCTTCTGATAGAGTTTTAATTTAAAAGGACTCCCTTTACTTGTAGTACTACTGCTAATAATAATTGTGGGATTTGCTAAGTGCTTATTATGAGGCAAGTACTGGGGTAGATGCAAGATAATCAGGGCAGACATAGGCGCTGTCCTTCTTTGGCTTGCAGTCTAGAGGCGAGGGAGAATAAATATTTAACTACTTTTAACAGAAGAAGGAATTGAGGCCCAAAGAAGTTAAGTGACTTGCCCAAGGTCACCCAACAGACAAAAGGCAGAATGAGGATTAAACCCAGGACTCTTTAATCCCAGCCCTCTGCCCTTTCCATTAAGCCTTGCTGTTTCTTAGCAACCTATTTGCAAATAAATATTCTAGAGCTAAAAATGTAATACTGCCTGAGTTCAGAACTTCATTGTCAACTAACAGTCATTAGGATAGATTTTTAATACCTTATTTTTTCAAGAGATAAAGTGTTTCTAATGTAGATTATCCAATATGTTGACAATTTTTTCATGGTATCTGTTAAGCACTTACTATGTGTCAAGCATTGATCTCCCTACACACAGTAAGTGCTCAATAAATACGACTGAACGAACTGGGGTAAATACAAGGTAATCAGGTCAGACACCGTCCCTGTCCCACATGGGGCTCACAGGCTAAGAGGGAAGCAGTGTGGTCTAGTGGAAAGAGTACAGACCTGGGAGTCACCTGGGAGAAACTGAGACACAGAGAAGTTAAGTGATTTGCCCATGGTCACAAAGCACGCAAGTGGCAGAGCTGGGATTAGAGCCCAACTCCTCTGACTCCCGGGCCCATGCTTGTTCCACTAGGCCACATTGCTCCTCAAATGACAATCAGTCATTCATTCAACACTTATTTTGTGCAGAGCACTATCCTATGGACTTAAGAGAGCATACTACAACAGTGTTGGTAGATATGTCCCCCATGCACAAGGAGTTTAGCGGAGAAGACAGACATTAAAATAAATTATGGCTATGTACATAACGGTTGGGGGACTGAGGGTACGTTGACTATCGAGTTCTTTCAGGGTACCCATTCAGAGAAACAGCATGGCATAGTGGAAAGAGCATGTTGTATTGTACTCTCTCAAGCACTTAGTACAGTGCTCTGCACACAGTAAGCGTTAAATAAATATGAATGACTGACAAGATGTCACAGCAGACAAGTGGTAGATCCGGGATTGAACCCAACTCCTTCTGACTCCCAGGCCCGTGCTCAGTCCACTAGGGCCATGCTGCTCATTTTGTCTGCAGGGCTGGGAAAGATAGAGTTCGAGTGGGAAGATGAGTTTCATTTCGGACTTGTTAAATTTGAGGCGTCGGCAGGACATTCCAGTAAAGATGCCCTGAAAGCAGGAGGAAATGCAAGACTGCAGAGTAGGAGAGAGGTCTTGACACAACTGGAGAAGTAGATTTGGGAATCATCTGCAGAGGAATGGTAGATGAAGGTATGGGAGTGAATGAGTTCTTCAGGGAAGTGTGTGTAGTTGGAGAATAGAAGGGGGCCCAGAGCAGAGCCTTGAGGGACTCCCACAGTTAGCGGCTGGTAGTCAATGAAAGTGAAAGAGACTGAGAAGGGGTGGCCAGAGAGATGGGAGGAGAATCAGGATGGAGCAATGTCAGTGAAGCCAAGGTCAGGTTGTGTTGCCAGGAGAAGGGGGTGGTCCACACTTGTCAGAAACAGCTGAGAGGTGAGGAAGAATAGGATGAAGTAGAGGTCGTTGGACCGGGCAAAAAGAAGGTCACTATCTCCCCACTCTCTAGACCGAGAGCTTGACGTGGATGGAAACGTCACTGTTTATTGTGGTACTGTATTTTCCCAAGTACTTATTACAATGCTCAGTAAGTGCTCAATAAATATGATTGAATGAAAGAATGAATGGTGACCTTAGAGAGAGTAGTCTGTGGAGTGAGAAGGAGGGGGGAGCCAGATCAGAAAGGGTAAAAAAAAATATCAGAGAGTCAGTCAGTCAATCAATCTTATTTATGGAGCATTTACTATGTGCAGATCACTCTCTAATCTCTTGGGAGCATACAGTATGACAATAAACAGACACATTCTCTGCCCACAATGAGTTTACAGGAAGTTAAAGCAGCAAGTGTAGAAAACTTTCTCAAGGAGTTTGTAGAGAAATGGTAGGAGGGAGAGAGGGGTGATAACAGGGAGGGAACCATGGGGTCAAGGGAGAGTATTTTTTTAGAATAGGGGAGACATAAGCAAGGTTAAAAGCAGTGGAGAAGAAGCCGATGGAGAGTAGACAATTGAATATGGCAGCCAGGGAGGGTAGACTCTGGCAGTCAGGAGGCAAGTGTTTGATAAGGTGCTAAAGAATGGGATCGGAGGCACGGGTGGAGGGGGTAGATTTTGAGAGAAGGCTAGAAACCTCCTCTTGAGATACCGCTGGGAAAGATGGGAGTGTCAGAGAAGGGTTGGGAGGAGCGAGGGACTGAAAAGGAGCAGGGGAAATTTTAGGGATATCTCACCTGAAGTCTTCAGTTTTATCAAAAAGGTACATGGCCAGGTCATTAGTGGTAGGAGGTGCAAGAGGCGGAGGACAGGGAGTTTGACGAAGCAGTTAAACATCTGTGACAACTGGTGAGGGCAGTGGGCATGGGAGTCAATATGGATGGAGAAATGTAAGTAGATGACGATAAATTTGAGATGGACAAGGTTTGCCCGATGTTTTTTTCTGCAAAAAAATTCAGTCTATATCTCCCCACTCCTCAAGAACCTCCAATGGTAGCCCATCCTTCTCCACATCAAACTCCTTATCATTGACTTTAAAGCACTCAATCATTTTTCCCCTCCTACCTTACCTCCCTGATCTCCTACTACAATCCAGCCCAAAGACTTTGGTCCTCTAGTGCCAGCCTGCTCCTTATGCCAAATTCTCACTTATCTCACCACTGATCCCTTTCTCACATCTGCCTTTTGGCCAGGAACACCCTCCCCTTCTATATATGCCAGACAACCAGTCTCCCCAATTTAAAGCCTCATTAAACTCACACCTCCTCCAAGAGGCTTTCCCTGTCTGAACCCTCTTTTTCTCAACTCCTTCTCCCTTCTCTGTCACCTATGGACTTAGAGCTGTACCTTTTGAGCACCTGATAGTCACTCCATCCCCAGTCCCACCTCACTTATGTACATATCTGTAATTTATTTATTTTAATGTCTGTCTCTCCCTCATCTAGAATTTACAGTCTATGTAAACTCCTTGTGGGCAGGGAACATGTCTATTAATTCTGTTGTACACTTCCAAGCACTTAGTACAGTAGTCTGCATACAGTAAATGCTTAATAAATACCACTCATTGATAATAATCGTGATGATGATGATGATGATGATGATGATGATGGGGTTTTTTAAAAGTACTTACTAAACACTGTTCTAAACGCTGGGGTAGATACAAGTTAATCAGGTAAGACACATAATAATGTTGGTATCTGTTAAGTGCTTACTATGTGCAGAGCACTGCTCTAAGCACTGGAGGAGATGCAGGGTAATCAGATTGCCCCACGTGAGGCTCACAGTCTTCATCCCCATTTTACAGATGAGGGAAATGAGGCCCAGAGAAGTTAAGTGACTTGCCCACAGCCACACAGCTGACAAGTGGCAGAGCTGGGATCCCTGGCCTACACAGAGTTCATAGTCTGTGATCTCAGAACAGTTCATTCGTCTTGCCCGATAGCAGAGTATCTTCCCCGCAGCTTCTTTAAACTCAGAAAGATTTGACCACTGTGTCCGGCCAGGGTGTTTGAATCCCACACAAAAACAGATCTTTTGACCTAAGCCTATATTCTCTACTCCCTGCTACTGTTTTAACTTTTCGAAGCAAGCATATTAAAATCCTAGTCTGAAAACAAAAGGAAGAAGAAGGATATACTTATTAACACCTTCATAAAATCCCGGTGAGTCAGTGTGGGCAATTGGGATCATAAAGAGACAGATCTGCTTTTGACTCACACTCCCCATGATCCTTAACTAAATGCAGAATGAATAACTCACCCACTTGGATCTTTAAATCAGTCAGTCCATCGTATTTATTGAGTGCTTACCGTGAAATAAGCTCTTGGGAGAGTACAGTATAACAATATAGCAGACACATTGCCTGCCCACAACAAACTTACAATCTAGGGGCGAAGAGAGGCATTGATAGAATATATAAATTACAGATATTTTAAAGAGGATGAAATCAAAAGTAACTCAGTAATCACCCAGAAGCAAAAATTATTTAAAATTAGAAGTTTCGTGGTGGACAGGGACCGCATCTATTGCCTTTACTCTTCCGAGGTAAAGTGCTCTATGCCAGGGTAAGTACTCAAATAATACTATCGACTGACTGGTTCAAAATGCCCATGAATGATCAAAAAATTTGAATATCAAGATTAAAATACAAGGTACAGAATCTGACAACCAGAGGAAATTTGTGAATTCAGGAGGCTGCCATGATAGATGAATAGATCTCTTTCTTAAAGTAAGCTTATAGTGGTGACAGAATAGAAGGATGAGTGGAGAAGCAGCCTGGCCTAGTGAATAGAGCATGGGCCTAGGAGTCAGAAGACACTGGGTTCTAATCCCGGCTCTGTCGTTACCACATCTGTAAAATGGGGGTTAAGACTGTGAGCCCTATGTGGGTCAGGCACTATGTCCAATTCGATGATCTTGTACCTACCCCAGTGCTTAGAGTGCCTGACACACAGTAGCACTTAACCAGTACAGTAAGAAAAACAGTGACTGTACAAGTGTTGGAAAGCCCAGTGTCAGACTTTACAAATAGCATCTGTAACCCCAAGCCAAAGAACTGTCTCGACATTTTCCCGGTCAGGAAGCAACTGTCATGTACCTGGGTTTTCAGCATTCCTGCCTAGTGAGTGAACGGTTCTGGGTGGGTACATTATTGAAGAGCACCAAGGATAGTGACATATGGAGCCATTGATTCTGGAGTATCCTAACTTTCTCCCTTTTTAACCTTGTGGGAAAGGAATATGTCTACCAACTCTGTTATATTGTACTCTCCCAAGCACTTGAGACAGTGCTCTGCACACGGTAAGCGTTCAGTAAATACAGTTGATTGACTGATTTATCCATTAAAGGTAGCTTTGTGAACTAGGTTGACATAGCTAATGCCCTGGCACCAAGTTCTTCCTAACCCCCCAAAATTTCCCTCAGAAAGGTGGCCATGCATCTGGGTTTACAGGTTTACCTGGAATGATTGGTTTTTGGCTGGTCTCTCCCCTTTCTGGTATTTAATAATTATGATCATTCATTCATTCAATCACATTTACTAAGTGCTTACTGTGTGCAGAGCACTATACTAAGCACTTGGGAAAGTACAGTGCAACAGTAAAGAGTGACAATCTTCACCCACGATGATCTCACAGTCTACAGGAAGGGAGACAGACATCAATACAAATAAATAAAATTACATATATTTAATATATACATAAGTGCTGTGGGGATGGGAGGGGGAGAAGAGCGATGGGAGAAAGTCAGGGTGTCACAAAAGGGAGTGGGAAATGAAGTAAAGCGGGGCTTAGTCTGGTTAGGCCTCTTGGAAATGTGCCCTTAGTAAGGCTGTGAAGGGGGGAGAATAATTGTCCGGAAGATATGAGAATAGAGGGGGTTCCAGGCCAGAGGCAGGAGGTGGGCAGGGGTCGGTGCCGAGACAGGCGAGATCGAGGCACAGTGAGAAGGTTAGCACTAGAGGAGCGAAGTAGGCAGGCTGTGTTGTAGAAGGAGAGAAGCAAAATAACTGTGGCATTCGTTAAGCACTTACTATGTGCCAGGTACTGTACTAAGTGCTAGGATAGATAAAAGCAAATCAGATTGGTCACAGTCCCTGTCCCATGTGGGGCTCATAGACTTAAGTCCCCATTTTACAGATGAGGTCACTGAGGAACAGAGAGTAAGATCACATAGGAGACAAATGGCAGAGGCACAATTAGAATCCAGGTGCTTCTGATTCCCAGGTCCATGGTCTATTCACTAAGCTTATGTTGCTTCTCTATGTATATGTGGATCAGCACAAAGGTAGGCACAGGCCCATTAATATCAACTACCTCTTTGCCCTTTTGTCTCTCTCATCAAAGAAGGAGAAACTTCAATGGGGCAGGTCAGAGGCTCCCAACTGTGGGCCATAATAATAATAAATAATGATAAGCAATAATATTTGTAATATTTAAGTGCTTACTATGTGCCAGGTACTGCACTAAGTTCTGGGGTAAATACAAAATAATCAGGTTGAACACAGTCCCTGTCTTGCATCTTTATCCCCATTTTACAGATGAGGTAACTGAGGCAAAGATCAGTGACTTGGCCAATTGAAAGAATCAGGATTAGAACCCAGATCCTCTAATACCCAGACCTCTGCTCTTTCCACTAGACCACACTGCTTTTTTAGAGGAAGGCAAAGTCTTTCCCAAATGACTCTCTTCCCTGGCGGACCTTTAGAGGGATTTCTTACCTTGTCACCTTCATGGAGGGACACTCATATCACCTTTAATCCCAAAGGTATGGAAGGGTGATGGAGCAGAAAGATGTGATAGAACCCTAAAGTTCAGCTATGATCCCCTGCATGTTCTATTGGATAAAGGACTGGCCTGAGAGTCAGAAGGTTGTGGGTTCTCATCCCGGTTCTGTCACTTGTTTGCTGTGTGACCTTGGGTGAGTCACTTCACTTCTCTGGGCCTCAGTTACCTCGTCTCGATCATGGGGATTGAGACTGTGAGGCCCATGTTGGACAAGGACTGTGTCCAGCCCAATTTCTAGAATCCAGACCAGTGCTTAGGACGGTGCCTGGCACATAATAGGTGTTTAACAAAATACCACAATTAATTCATATTAATGCCCTCAGCTAAGTCCAGCCCCCGACTCTCACACTTTAATTGTGCTTCTTTTTGGCAGCTGGCCATCTTCACATGACCACTTCAGCAGTCGGGAGAAATGGCCACCAACACTTGTAAGGATCCAGGAGCGGAGACTTTCCGTGCTGCCGCCGTGGCATTTTTTAGCACCACCACTGAATGGGTAAACGCCCCTCTGCACAGCTTCATTAAAACCTTTAAAAGCAATCGCCCATGTAAATGTAATAGAATACCCTCTAGACTGTAAATTCACTGTGTTCAGGGAATGTGTCTGTTTATTGTTATATCGTACTCTCCTTAGCGCCTAGTACAGTGCCCGGCACACAGAAAGCACTCAATAAATATGACCGATTGACCAATGGAAAGAAATGAGTCCACTGAATTTATATGAGCTACTAGAAATGCTGCTTTTCTTTATATTTTTATATTTAGGAAAATGATTTTTTTCAGTCTTTTTTTACAACTTTTCATGGTAGAGGATTATCCGTTTACATACTTAACTCTCCCATATGCAATTATGACATGCTAGACATAAGCACTTAAATACAATTATTATATACATTTCTAATGAATCAGTTCTTTTTAGTTCACTGTGTGGCTTCTAGCTTTTAGATACGGGGCATCCGGATTTGGGGCCCAAGATAGATCTGATTAAGTCATGCTACCTAGCCTATCTCTCTCCCTGGGGAGTGTTTTCAGCTGTGAATACATATATAAACCCTCTAATGACACAGTCAGCTGTCAGATCTGTAAACATACATTTACCTCCCATTCAAGGCTATTTGCCCCTCTCTGTGACCTTTCAACATCTCCCCATACCCTGGCCATGTGGCACAGATGGTATAATCCTGTCAGGCTAAAGCAGGTGACAGGACTGCTCAGTGTTGGGTAATCAGTGACTATAATTAGCCAGACTGGACGCAGCCTCAGATAATAAGGGCAATCAACCAGCTGCCAGTCATGGGACTATTTTCTTTGGCTTGTGGAGGATGGGGGGGAAGGAGGGTTAGGTGGGAGATGGTTCATAAAGAGGCTACTCCTTTTCGCTCAATTTTATGTTGTGAGCAAGCAGTTAAATACATCTATTTTCTCTCAGTCCTCATGTGATTAACTAGTTTGAATACTCTGTTCTGGGGTAATTAAGTTGTTTGGTGAAATTGTATTCTTCTGGCAAAAGGTTGCCTTTTAAAACATTTTAGGGCATGAGGGGTGTACCTATTTATTCAAAATCCTCCATAAGTACATTTTGGGATACTTTAGTTTAAGTGTGTAGTTCTGCTGCTGTAAAGTGGTCTGCGATTTTAAGAGAGAGCCTCGCTGACAATGTTGAGGGAATTGAGACTAGCTGCGTCCCTATCCAGCTCTCCCTTGTATCCCGTGATTTGATTTCCCCAAGACCTTAGGGGAAAATGACTGTTGCGGACTTCTAGTTTCTATTCCCTTCTTAGCCCCGAAGTGAAACTTTTGAGTATGAAATTGTAAGCAAAATAATAACTGGGCAAATGTGCAGGTTAAAAAAAGCTCTTGTGTTAAGAACAATCTGAGATTATTTTTTGAACCTGGAGCCTGAAAAGAACTGAGTTAAAATGTAAAAATGAGAATGATTTATAATTTGAGCAAGATTTAAAGGTAGTGATGGCAAAACCGCTTGAGTGAATATTTGAAATTTGCATAACACTAGTTATGAAACTCTTCCTCATTTTTTAAATGATATTTGTTAAGTCCTTACTATGTGTCAGGCATTATACTAAAAGCTGGGGTAAATACAAGCTAATCAATTGGACATAACCAAGTGCCATGTGGGGCTCACAGTCTTAATCCCCATTTTACAGATGAAGTAACTGAGGCAAAGAGAAATTAAGTGACTTGCCTAAGGTCTCACAGCAGAAACATGGTGGAGCCAGAATTAGAACCCGAAGTCCTGTGACTACCAGGTTTGTGCTTTTTCTACTAGACCACATTGCTCCTGCCCCTTTCCCGGCTTTTCCTTTATCAGTAACAGTGAAGGTGCAGTTTTTCCCCTCTTCCTCCCCTTCTCCCCCAACTCTCCCGTGGGCTCCATTCCGAGGGCTTAATTACAGGATTCACCACATTTTGTGGAAAAATGCAAATCCTTTGCCATAAACTCCTTGTAGGCAGGGCTGGTGTCTATCCACTGCATTACATTATATGCTCCCAAGCACTCTGCTCTGTGGTTTGCACAATGTAAGCATTTACAAAATACCATGATTGATTCCTATTGTACAAAAAAGGGCAGCAAAATGAGTCTTTTGTTGGCGTCAGGGGCGACTGCTATTTTTCATGCTTAAAATTCTTTGAAATGATTTTTAAAAAACTAATACATCCAAGAATTAGTCCAATCTAAGACTCTTCCAGATTAATTGATCTTTTTTCTGAAAGAACAAAACTCAGCTCTGAAGGATTGGAGGTTCCAGAAGTTGCATTGTTTACTTAACTTGGAGCATAGAGAGAGCCGAGAGAAAGAGTTACCAGGACAAGGAAGAGGTAAAATGGCAGTGACCATGGGTTGTAACTTTTTGGAGAAAGGGAATTTTACTCTCATAATAGCATGTTTATTTCAATAGAGATTTTTTTTAACCTATTTTAGATCTCATGTTATCTAAAGTGGGAAAGACAGTTATCACCTTCATTTTACATATAGGGAAACTGAGGCACCAGATGATTCAGGGTGGTTAATAATAATTAATAATTGACATTTATTAAGCATTTTCTATGTGCCAAGCACTACAGTAAGAGCTGGTGTAGATACAGCTTAGCATAGTGGATAGACCACAGGCCTGGGAGTCAAAAGGTCATGGGCTCTAATATTGGCTCTACCACTAGTCTGCTGTGTGACCTTGGGAAAGTCACTTCACTTCCTCTATGCCTCTGTTACCACATCTCTAAAATGGGGATTGAGGCTGTGAGCCCCACATGGGACAGGCTCGATTTGCTTGTATCCACCCCAGCGGTTAGTACAGTGTCTGGCACTTAGTAAGAGTTTAGCAAATACCATTATTATTATTATTATTACAAGATAATCAGGTCCCACATGGGGCTCACAATCTAAGCAGGAGGGAGAATAGGCATTGAATCCCTATTTTAAAGATGAGAGAACTCAGGCACAGGTAGGTGAAGTGACTTGCCCAAGATTACTCAAGCAGACAGATAGTGGAGCCAGAATTGTCCCAAGCCTGTCTTTTTAATTTTAAATGGTATTTGATAAGTGTTTACTATGTGCCAAGCACTGTTCTAAGTGCTGTGGTAGATTGGTAGATACAAGGTAATCAAGTTGCCCCACGTGGGGCTCACAGTCTTCACCGCCCTTTTCCAGATGAGGTAAATGAGGCACAGAGAAGTTCAGTCACTTGCCCAACATCACATAGCAGACAAGTGGTGGAGCAGGGACTGGAACCCATGTCCTCTGCCTCCCAAGCCCATACTCTTTCCACGAAGCCACGCTGCTTCCTAATGCTGGACTCTACTTTGAAGGGCTAAAGGCTCCAATCAATCTTCTTCCATATTATGTGGATAAGGTGCATTACTCCATGGCTTTAGTTAGACACTGGATTCTCCCCCAGTTTTGCAGAAGAACTGGCTGTTGCAGTCCATGAGGGAGCGAGGACTTGAACCTTTGCTCTGGAGACTTCCGTTCCAGCGCTCTTTCCATGACACTGTACTGCCTCCGGGACTTAACCTCCTCCCTGTCACCTGATTTTAAACTGCAGGACTCCCTGATGATAAAGCTAGGATTGAGAGTTACTCTTTGTTCAAGAAGTGTAAAAAGAAACCTAACATGGAATTGAAATGCCACAACTCGGTAAACACAACCTTCATGTGACAAATTTAATGCAAAAATAAATGTACTTTTTAAAAACTCCAACACCTGCCCACTTGGTAGTTAAGGTGTGTTTTTATTGAGAATCTTTTTGGACCTCACAGGCAGAATCCATTTGTCAATCTTCAGACTAATTAATCAATGGTATTTAAGTGCTTACTGTGTGCGGAGAATGAACTAAGCTCTTGGAATTGTACAACACATTTGGTAGACACATTCCCTCCCCAAAAGTAGCTTACTGTGCCAAATCTTCTGGAGCTATACACAACTAATAAGAATAGTCTCAGTGATTTTTTAGTAGTATTTTTATCAGTTGGCACTATTAACTAAATTTAAACTATAAGCTCAGCATGGAACAGGTCCACCAACTTTGTTGTTATTGTATTCTGTCATATTCATTAAGTGCTTACTGTGTGCAGAGCATTGTACTAAGTGCTTGGGAAAGTACAATAATAATAATAATGTTGGTATTTGTTAAGCACTTACTATGTGCAGAGCGCTGTTCTAAGCACTGGGGTAGATACAGGGTGATCAGGTTGTCCCACGTGAGGCTCACAGTCTTAATCCCCATTTTACAGATGAGTTAACTGAGGCACAGAGAAGTTAAGTGACTTGCCCACAGTCACACAGCTGATAAGTGGCAGAGCAGGAATTCGAACCCATGACCCCTGACTCCCAAGCCCAGGCTCTTTCCACTGAGCCAAGCTGCTTCTCGATACCATACAACAATAGTGTGACAATCCCTGCCTGCTCTCCCAACCACTTAGTACAGTGCTCTGCACACAATAAGCACTCAATAAATAGAAAAAGAAAATTAGTATGAGATTCTTAAAGCCTGTTTTTCCTTTTGCTTAAATCTGGATCATTTGAGTTTTCTGAGCTTTTAAAGTGCAAAGCATAGTACTAGAGAAGCAGCAAGGCTCAGTGAAAAGAGAATGGGTTTGGGAGTCAGATGTTATGGGTTCGAATCCCAGCTCTGCCACTTGTCGGCTGTGTGACTGTGGGCAAGTCACTTAACTTCTCTGTGCCTCAGTTCCCTCATCTGTAAAATGGGGATTAAGACTGGGAGCCCCACGTGGGACAACCCAATTCCCCTGTGTCTACCCCAGCGCTTAGAACAGTGCTCGGCACATAGTAAGCGCTTAATAAATACCAACATTAAATGCTGATTCTGCCACTTGTCAGCTGTGTGACTTTAGACAAGTCACTTAACTTCTCTGTGCCTCAGTTACCTTATATGTAAAATGGGGATTAGGACTGAGATCCCCACGTGAGACAATCTGATGACCTGTATCTCCCTCCCCTCCCCCCCAGGTCTTAAAGTGGTGCTTGGCACATAATAAATGCTTAACAAATACCATTATTATTATTACTAGTGATTCTTTGAGTCAGAATGAGTTAATTCATTCGATAGTATTTAATAATGATGATGAGAATGATAATACCTGAGTGCCTGCTAAAATCTGCCCCTTTCTCTCCATCCGAACTGCTACCACATTGATGCAAGCACTTATCCTATCCTACCTCGATTATCGTATCAGTCTCCTTGCTTACCTCTTGCCTCCTATCTCTCCCCGCTCCAGTCCCCATTCCATTCTGCTGCCCCAATTATTTTCCTTCAAAAACGTTCAGACCACATTTTCCCCCTTCTCAAGAAACTCCACTAGTTGCCCATCCACCTCCTCATCAAACAAAAACTCTTCACCACTGGCTTTAAAGCCCTCAATCTCCTTGCCTCTTCTTACCTCACCTCACCTCTCCTACTACAACCAGCCCGTGCACTTGGTTCCTCTAATACTCACCTTCTCACGGTACCTCGATCTCCTCTATCTCGCCCCCGGCCTCTCCCCCACATCCTGCCTCTGGCCTGGAATGCCCTCCCTTCCGCCTATCAGACAGATAATTGCTCTTCCTCACCTCAAAGCCTTAATGAAAGCACACCTCCTCCAAGAAGCCTTCCCTAAGACCTCCTGTCCTCTTCTCCCACTCCCTTCTGCATTGTCCTGACTTGTTCCCTTCATTTATCTTCCCTCCCAGCCCCACAGCACATACGTATATATCCATAATTTATTAATTTAGGTATATTAATGTCTGTTTCCTCCTCTAGACTGCGAGCTCACTGTGGGCTCACTCTTGGTAAAGTGCTCTGTTCACATTAAGAGTTCAGTAAACACGATGGAATGAATGAATGAGGAGGCACTCTACTAGGCACGCGGGAGGATGTATTAGAAAGATACTTTCTCTACCAAGATAAAAACAACATTAGCTTGTACTAGCTAGGAGGAATCAGAAAAATCCTACAGAATTCCTATTTAGTTAGATCAATTGCTTAAAAATTAAAGCACCGAAAAAAATGAAGATAGCCAAAATATAGCTACACCAATGAATGTGATTACACAGTAAACGAATGACAACAAAAAAAACTCTAGCTATTGTTTGGTAGGTCACCTCTAATTTAATTCACCCCAGCAGCTTGGCTCAAGTTGAGTACGTGTATACCAAATGTAGCAAGCAATCGATAGCATCCAAAACCATCAAGACTGAACTCGGCAAATAACATTTCACTGTGAAGCGTGGCACACAGAATCTCTCAAAGGTTAGAGGACCGTCTGGGTCAAACAGATGTGCATATGTATTGTGAATTTGGCGAAATTAGATTTATAACAAAGCAAGAGGTTAGGGGATCTCACGAATGAACAGGATGCCAATAATTACTTTGAAAATATCTTTTGTTTCCCTTTTTTGGTTTTCTCCAAATTGGACACAGTGAAATATGCCTATCACTGTGACGTGCCCTCAAAGAACAAAATTAAACCCAGCAAACATTTCTCTAGAAACGAGCCAAGTTTTTATTTGCTCACTTTATTTTGTTTCACCTTGATTGTGAGATTCATCCACAAAGAGCAGACCCAGTCCATCTTTGGCTCAGAGAATAATTTCGATTTCCATGCATTTATCAGAAAGCATTCTTAAATAGCCCACATAAAGAGATATTGCATCTATAAATAAATTATGCAGAGGCAGGAGCTGAGATGGGGTTCCACGTTACCATTGTTCCAGTGATCTGTATAGCCTGACCCAGCACTGCAGCTGTTGTCCTTGGGATTGGTATTCTGCATTTCCCATTGTTTACATGATTGCAGCATGCAACTCTAGGGTGGGGAGGGAGCCGGGTTTGAAGGGATATCTGTGTATTGATAACATTTGGCATTATCACTGATTGGAGTGATAGCCTTTTCAGCTGTGGAACTATCAGGGTGTAGAAGCAGAGGTCTTTGGATATCTCCGCCCTGAATCAGCAATTTTGGAGGATCTGAATGTGTTCACCTTCTGCGAGTGCCAGCTGGGCCTTACCCAGACAATCATTGGATTGTGTCAACAGATGGTGGGAGGAAAAAAAAAGGACAAAAAGCACAGTATTTTCAAAACTGAATATATAATATTAAACAGGTGTGGGAGGGTTGGGAAGGAAATTCGAAGGAAGAATGGATCCCACCCAGATTGTGTGGCCAGTCCTATATGCTAACTAGGCACAGTAACCTGGCAGGGATTTGGGCTCAGCACACATTTTTTTTGTTTACTAAAACCCAAATCGTGGTATGCCAGTATCTCTCACCCTTGAAAACCATTGCTTTTTTCAAGGCAAACATGGGCTGCATACATCAGATTCAGTTTGGTGCCCAACAAACCCACCTCAATCATTTTTGTAATGTCTGTTTACCTTAAGATACATCACGGGTTACTGGCGCTTAGAACTTGAGCTCAGACACCGTTATGAAAAATCAAATCCACAGAATTAAGAGATTTCAGACCTTTCCCTTTCCTAATACCAAACCTCTCCCCATATCACCTGCACTATTTATTGGAACATATTAAGACAAAGTGAAACGAAACAAGGGGAGTTTTATTCCTGTCAGTGTTTCCAATTAATTTGAATTTCTTATGCAACTGTGTGGACTCATAAATCCTGTAGCATTAGTGTCACTTAATCCTTCTATGGACTCCCTGCTCCCTCTCCCCCCACCCCTACCTTCTAATCAAATGGCTTTTGCAAACAAAAGACTGAATCAAAATTAATTAAAATAAGAAGAGAACAGCCTCCAAGAAGGAAGGGCAAACTGCCACATGTGCTTGGTAGAATTTTTGGCTTCAGCTCTTCCAGACCAGAATCTGTCACAAGGAGGAAATATAGGAGTTTCCATGAAAAACATGCCTTCCACTGAGTCACTTTCTGAGATTGTACCTAAAGGCAGTTATTTGATCTATATTTGTTCTCTTTTATGTTCCGGTCAACCCAACCTTCGGACCATCAGTCATTCTGTGGGAACATGGGCCCATTCACAACCAGGAAAGACTGTGTCCCTAACTCCTCTGATCCTTCCTTCTTCCTCCTCCTCCTCCTGTTCCCCTTCCTTCCTCCCCAACTCGTAACCAGACTGGCAGTAGTCAAGACGGAAAGAACTGCATTTCTGATATGGGGGCTGGCAGGAAAAAATCTCCATCTGAAACTAGACGTCTTAAAGGATGGATAGATGTTAAGCATGGACTAGAAGCACACACACTTTAAGAAGTAGTGTGGCTTAGTGGAAAGAGCAAGGACTTGGACTCTTGTCCAGGCTCCACCACTTTTCTGCTGTATGACCTTGGGTAAGTCACTTCACTTCTTTGTGCCTCAGATAAGTCATCTGTAGAATGGGGATTAAAGTTGGGAGCCCTATGGGGGACATGGACTGTGTCCACCCTGATGATCTTGTGCCTCTTTACCCTAGTGCTTAGTGCCTGGCGCATAGTAAACACTTAAAAAATGTTATTAGAAAACAAAGCACACCAACTGAAGACAAGGACAACATAAATCCCCTCTCCTTTCCAAACTCCTTAATGATAATAATAATTCATAATAATATATTAAGTGGTTATTGTGTGCCAAACTCTGTACTAGGTACTGATTCAGGATAACCAGTTTGGACACGGCCCTTGTCCCACATGGGGCTCACAGTTTTCAGTAGGAAGGGGAACAGATATTGAATCCCCATTTTACAGATGAAGAAACTGAGGCATGAGAAGTTCAGTGACTGGCCCAAAGTCCCCAGTCCATAAGGGACAGAGCCAGGATTAGAACCCAGGTCTTCTGATTCCCATCCTGTCCTCTTTCCACTGGGCAGCCCCAAATCATTAATGCACTTTCTCTCTATTTTCTCCATTCTCTCAGCATTTATTTTTCCAGCAGAGGAATTAAGTGAGAATCCATGAAAAAATAGCATCCACTTCTCCTAGAAGATGGGGTTGCATTCTTGCCAAACCCCAAGTTACGGACAATCTCTCTTGCTGTACTCACTCTGGGGCAAAGCTGTGCACGTACGCACAACCGTTTCTTCAATCTGACAATGCTCTGTATCAGGGCAGGTGAGTGTTGTTGAATAAACATACCCTACTTCTACTGTCACATTCTATCCAAAATATGTTGTGAAAACATCTGATCTGGTAGAACTGAGAGCATTGACACTACAGTACAAAATTGTGTCTCCTTGTATTTTCCTCCCTCGGGTGCTTTTCTTCTGCCATTTTAATTCTGCCTTAATGTAGGAAATAGAATACCTTAAGTGCTTCCCTTAGCCATAGGACTGGACTAAGACAACTCACCTCCTCCAAGAGGCGTTCCCAGACTGAGCTCCTCTTCTCCCTCTACTCCCTCTGCCATCTCCCCTTTACCTCTCCGCAGCTAAACCCTCATTTTCCCCTTTTCCCTCTGCTCCTCCCCCTCTCCCTTCCCATCCCCACAGCACTGTACTCATCCGCTCAACTGTATATATTTTCGTCACCCTATTTATTTTGTTAATGAACTGTACATCGCCTCGATTCTATTTAGTTGCCATTGTTTTTACGAGATGTTCTCCCCCTCGACTCTGTTTATTGCCATCGTTCTTGTCCGTCCGTCTCCCCCGATTAGACTGTAAGACCGTCAAACGGCAGGGACTGTCTCTATCTGTTGCCGACTTGTTCATCCCAAGCGCTTAGTACAGTGCTCTGCACATAGTAAGCGCTCAATAAATACTATTGAATAAATACTATTTAATGAACTAAGCAATGGGAAAAAAATAGGTGAGAGTTGCAGTCCCTGGCACTTGAGCAGTTCACAATTTAAAATTATGGTGGGGAAGCATTCAGCGATAGATACAGTAGCTAAGATGAAATAATATAAATTCAAAACAACATGAAAGTAAAGAGTTCAGCAATCTCTTCTCCCAATCCCTTCTCTTCTCCCTCTCCCTTATGCATCACTCTGAATGGCTCCCTTTGGTCTTCCCCACTCCCAGTCTCACAGCACCTATGCATAGCTGTCATTTATATTTGTATTGATGTCTGTCTCCCCCTCTAGACTGTAAACTTGTTGTGGGCAGGGAATGTGTCTGTTTATTGTTGCACTGTACTTTCCCAAGCGCTTAGTACAGTGCTCTGGACACAGTGATAATAAATAATAATAATGTTGGTATTTGAGCACTGTTCTAAGTGCTGGGGTAGACACAGGGGAATCAGGTTGTCCCAAGTGGGGCTCACAGTCTTAACCCCCATTTTACAGATGAGGTAACTGAGGCACAGAGAAGTTAAGTGACTTGCCCAGAGTCACACAGCTGACAAGTGGCAGAGCCGGGATTCGAACCCATGACCTCTGACTCCAAAGCCCGTGCTCTTTCCACTGAGCCACGCGGCTTAGTGCTCAGTAAATACGATTGAATGAATGAATTAATAAAGGGGCCCTGTAGGGGCTCAGGGTACTGCCCGCCTGGGTCATCGATAGTCCGGTCATAGTCAAAGCTTCCTAGGGTTCTAACATTTGCAGAGACTGTGGACTACTTCTGCTTAAGTCCCTGTGACCCCAAGCCCAAGAGCATAGGCTGTGTTGAGAATCAGGGCCACAGGATTCACAGTGGGAAAGCAGGAGGAGCTCCCAGAGGTTTTGCCTGGCATGTTGGTGGGAAAGATCCAATTATTTTCTTCTTTCTTTTTATAGCATTTGTTCATTCATTCATTCAATAGTATTTATTGAGCGCTTACTATTTGTTAAGCGCTTACTATATGCCAGGTTCTGTACTAAGCCCTGGGGTAGAGTCAAGCTAATCAGGTTGGACACAGTCCATGACCCACTTGACATTCAGTTTTAATCCCCATTTTACAAGATAAGGTAACCGAGGCACAGAGAAGTGAAGTGACTTGCCCAAGTCAGTCAGTCGATTGTATTTATTGAGCACTTACTGTGTGCAGACCACTGTACTAAGTGCTTGGGAAAGTATATTATAACAATAAATGGACACATTTGCTGCCCACAGTGAGATTATGGCCTAGAGGGGGAGAGGTTTCGCAGCAAAGAAGGGATGGAGCTGGAATTAGAACCCAGGTCCTTTTGACTCCCAGCCCATGCTCTATCCACTAGATCCTGCTGCTTCTGTGCTATTTAGCATCGTCTAGCACTTTAATAATTATTAAAGACCAAAATCAAATTTCCTCAAAAGGTTTTTGGGGACTAATCCCTCATTTCCCTCACTCTTTAGATAAGCAGTGTGGTTTAGCAGGAAGAACATGGACCTGAGAATCAGAGGACTGGAGTTCTAATCCTGGCTCCACCTCTTGCCTGCTGTGTGACTTTTAACTTTGCTGTGCCTCAGTTCCCTCATTTGGCACATAGTAAGCACTTAAATACCACCATCATCATCTTTATCTGCAAAATGGGGATTCAGTCAGTCAGTCGTAATTTACCGAGCTCTTATTTGGTCCAGAACACTGTACTATTCACTTGGCAGAGTTCAATATGGCAGAAATAGCCTATATTGTAATGCGCTTTCAGTCTAGAGGGGGAGACAGACATTAATAATAATAATGTTGGTATTTGTTAAGCACTTACTATGTGCAGAACATTCATTCATTCAATAGTATTTATTGAGCGCTTACTATGTGCAGAGCACTGTACTAAGCTCTAGGAATGTACAAATCGGCAACAGATAGAGACAGTCCCTGCCCTTTGATGGGCAGAGCACTGTTCTAAGCACTGGGGTAGATACAGGGTAATCAGATTGTCCCACATGAGGCTCAAAGTCTTAATTCCATTTTACAGATGACGTAATTGAGGCATCAAGAAGTGAAGTGACTTGCCCACAGTCACACAGCTGACAAGTGACAGAGCAGGGATTCGAACCCATGACCTCTGACTCCCAAGCCTGGGTTCTTTCCACTGAGCCATGCTGCTTCCCCATTAATAGGAATAAATAATAATATAATTATACTTTCCAAGCACTTAGAACAGTGCTCTGCACACAGTAAGCAATCAATAAATGTGATTAAGTGAATGAATATAGTTTAAAGATAATAATAATAATAATGTTGGTATTTGTAAAGCGCTTACTATGTGCAGACCACTGTTCTAAGCGCTGGGGTAGACACAGGGGAATCAGGTTGTCCCACGTGGCGCTCACAGTCTTAACCCCCACTTTACAGATGAGGGAACTGAGGCACAGAGAAGTTAAGTGACTTACCCACAGTCACACAGCTGACAAGTGGCAGAGCCGGGATTCAAACCCATGACCTCTGACTCCAAAGCCCGTGCTCTTTCCACTGAGCCACGATATGTATATAAGTACTGTAGGACTGTGGGTGAGAATACTATCAGATGCCCAAAGGTCGCAGATTGAAGCTCATTCATTCAATTGTATTTATTGAGCGTTTACCGTGTGCAGAGCATCGTACTAAGCGTTTGGAAAGTACAACTTGGCAACAGATAGTGACAATCCCTACTCAACAACAGGCTCACCGTCTAGAAGAAAAATGATGGTATTTGTTAAGCATTGTTACTATGTGCCAAGCACTCTTCTAAGTGCTGGGGAAGATACAAGGTAATCAGGTTATCCCACATGGGACTCACTGTCTTAATCCCCATTTTTCAGATGAGGGAACTGAGGCCCAGAGAAGTGAAGTGACTTGTCCAAGGACACACAGCAGAAGAGTGGGGGAACCAGGAGTAGAACCCATATCCTGTGACTCCCAAGCCCGGGCTCTTGCCACTAAGCCACGCTGCTTCTTGAAGTCCATCTGATGCAGAAGGGAGAGTGAGCCCAGGGAAAAGAGCGTTTAACTGGGGAAGAATTCAAAACCTGTTCTTCCTACTTAGACTGTGAGCCCCATATGGGATTTGGTGATCTTGTATCTACCCCAGTACTTGGTAGAGTGCTTGGCACATAGTAAGGGCTTGACAAAAAACACTAGTATTATTGTTAGTCTCTCATCTAAAACACCTATGCACAATCTATTCACCTATGCAGTATATCTGTAATTTATTTTAATGCCTGTCTCCCCCTTTAGACTGTAAACTACTTGTGGGTAGGAAAAGTTTCTGCTAACTCTAGTGTACTGTGCTCTTCCAAGAGCTTTGTTCAGAGTTCTTCACATGCTTAGTGCTCAATTCATTCATTCAATTATATTTATTGAATGCTTACTATGTGCGGAACACTGTACTAAGTGCTTGGAATGTACAATAAATATCATCGAGAAGCAGCGTGGTTCATTGGAAAGAGCGAGGGTTTAGGAGTCAGAGGTCATGGGTTCTAATCCCGGCTCCACCACTTATCAACTGGGTGACTTTGGGCAAGTCACTTCACCTCTCGGTGCCTCAGTTCCCTCATCTGTAAAATGGGGATTAAGACTGTGAGCCCCACATGGGACAACCTGATTACCCTGTATCTACTTCAGCGCTTAGAACAGTGCTCCACACATAGTAAGTACTTAAAAAATACCGACATTATTATTATTATCATTAACTGATTGACTTAAATGTATTTGGGGCCACAACTTTCAATCCTTCATTGATTCAATTGTATTTTTTGAGCATTTACTGTGTGCAAAACACTCTACTAAGTCCTTGGGAGAATACAAATATAACAATAAACAGACACATTCCCTTCCCACAGTGAGTTTACAGTGTAGAGGGGAAGACAGGCATTAATACAAACAAATAAATTACAGAAATGTACCTAAGTGCTGCAAGGCTGGGAGGGGAATGAATAAAAGGAGCAAGTCGGGGTGAGGCAGAAGGGAGTTGGGGAAGAGGAATTTCACTAGACTGTAAGCTAGATATGGATAGGGAATGTGTCTGCCAACTCTCCCAGTCAGTACAGTGCTCTACACATAATAAACATTCGATGAATACCACTGATGATGATGTTCTGGGTTTTAGAATCTGAAGTCAACAGCGGCATCTTTTTCAACACTGCTTGAGCAAGAATTGGATAGATTACCACTAAGCCATTTCCCAATCTGTTTCCTATTCTATTCATTAACTTTGAATTCTGACACTGCTTTAGCACAGTTCCTTTCTATTTTTTTTGTCGATTCTTTATCATTTTATAAAAATTAGATAAAAACAAGTGAAAAATCAAAAAATATGTTTAGCACTAATGCCCTAGAACACAATGTGTTCATTTTCATCCATCCTAAGTGTTAGCTAGAATAATAACTCAGACATTTGCCAGGCACTATGTACCAAACACTTTACTAAACTCTGGAGTAGGGTCCAAGGTAATCAGGTCGGACACAGCCCGTGTTACACACGGAGCTCACAGTCTAAGTCAGAGGGAGAACAGGTATTTTAGAGAGGAGAGAAGTACAGTGCTCTGCACATAATAAGCACTCAATAAGTACGATTGAATGAATGACTTGTTGAAGGTCACACAGCAGACACAAGATGAAGTCGAAATTAGAACCAGGCCTCTCAGTCCAGGCCTTAGTCATTGTATGGTGAACGCCTATAATCGTTTTTCACTCATTCAATCATATTTATTGAGTGCTTACTGTGTGCAGAGCTCTGTACTAAGTGATTGGGAAAGTAAAATATAACAATAAGCACCCACATTCCCTGCCCACAGGGAGTTTACACTGGGGTTGGTTGGTTTTGGTACCAACTTTTTGAAACTGAGCTTGAGCTTCAGTCTGTTCCTGTCTGAGTTCTGCAGGGCTGGTCAAAGGGTGAACTGGCTTCCTTTCTGTCTGTCATCAAATGCCAAACATCAAACACATCCAGGTGTGTCCACTCTTTAGTACAAACCACAGATTTTCTGGCTTGGTCTCCCTCCATTTTCACAGGTCACTGAGATGGCATATCGACTGACTCCAACACTCCCGTCCGAGGGCTGGTGGAATCTGGATTTCCGAGTTGGGATGCTCAAGTCTCTCTACCTAATCTGTGATAACTGGTTTTATTCTCATTTCACTGTGATTCCCCAGCACAACATCTGCTGAATGACTCACTGATAGCCCTGACCATCCTGGAGAGATTTATACATTTTCACCTCCTTACCTGTCAATTAGCACCCAGCATTCTCCAAAATTCTAAAGCACTGGCATTGTTAAGAATGATGGCTCAATTCCATCAAAATATCAGAGAAGCAGTTTTGGCCTAGTGGAAAGAGCATGGGCCTGGGATCAGAGAACCATGGTTCTAATCCCAGATCTGCCAAGTGCTTGCTGTGTGACTCTGGGCAAGTCACTTTACTTCTCCAGGCTTCACTTTCCTCAACTGTAAAATGTGGATTCAGTGCTTTTCTCCCTCGTACTTAAACTGTGAAGCCCATGGGGTCAGGGACTTGTTCCAAACTAATTAACCATATCTACACCAGGGTTTAGTACATTGTTTGACACCCAGTAAAGCACTTAAACACCAAAACAAAAAAGCCCCCAAAACTTATAGTCAAGTGTTCCTCACCAGGTGTTAGGTTAGGAGGGTCAACCCCACTTTGCAGGTGGAGAAAATGGAGACAGGGAGGTTAAGCTATTTGCCTAAGACTATGTAGCAGAAAGCCAGTTATAAAAACAGCAATAACATTCAGAGCATTCCTACCCCTGGTTCCTCACATGGGGAATTCTGACAAGCTGGCTAATTTTCCTTGGAGCATTTTATTAGCACCTTCAAGCTTGAGGATGTGAGAAAACCTGTGGTAGAAATATGTGGAGAAAATACTAACTCAGTGTTAAACCAAAAATGCTTTGATATCAGTAATTACATGCTCCCTTGGGGATATATGTAGGGGAGACAAAATGGGAAAATTAGAATGGGTGTTTTTTTAAAAAAATTTTCTGTAAATTGCACAAACTAGATACCTCACTACTACACTTTCTGTTTTTCCCATCCTGCCACTCATAAGATAATGCTCTTATGCCCAAATATAGTTCCAACAGTGAGTGTAATTAGAAAATTCTCTGTTCTAATTTACAAGCCCATGACTTTATGGACACATCACTCTTTCCAGGTCTGATTGAGAGGTGGAGAGGAAAAAAACAGAAGTGATGATCAGGAAAGAATGATGAATTTGTATCTACCCCAGGGCTTAGAGCAGTGTTTGACACCAGTAAATGCTTAACTTTTAAGTTCTAAATGCTTAACCAGAAGCAGCGTGGCTCAGTGGAAAGAGCACGGGCTTGGGAGTCGGAGGTCATGGGTTCGAATTCCGGATCTGCCACTTGTCAGCTGTGTGACTGTGGGCAAGTCACTTTACTTCTCTGTGCCTCAGTTACCTCATCTGTAAAATGGGGATTAAGACTGTGAGCCTCACGAGGGACAACCTGATTACCCTGTATCTACCCCAGCACTTAGAACAATACTCGGCATATACTAAGTGCTTAACAAATACCAACATTATTATTGTTATTATTAACAGATACCAAAAACCACCCCTGCAAAAAAAAAAACCTAAAACAAAACTAAACAACACTTAAACAACACTTAAAGCCACATGTTCCTCACCAGTCATTAGCTAAGGAGTGATTGAGCACCCGACCATGAAATCCTCCGTAAACTCTATAAACAGGAACAAAGCGCACAGAGCAAATGACGATCAATACAGAACCTGGAGTGAACTCTTGATCATGGGGTTGGCCTGGCTTATGACGAAAACTGACAGCTGACAGGAAAATCAAATAAAAGGGGAAAGATAAATGAAGTGGCTTTAGCAGAGAAAACCAGCTATGCTGGGGGAGGGAACTCAAGAGGAAGACGGAATAGGCAAACCCCTGGGATTGAGGAGTGAGACCAAAAATAGGAGGAGGAGGAGGAGTAATTGTTGTAGGACAATTAATAGGAATAGTAGCAGTGATAATTAGTTCATAGTAGTGGTAGAAATAGCAGCAATATTAGTAATAGCAGTAGCGGTATTAGTAATAATAATGGTAACTGAGAAGCAGCTTGGCCTAGTAGAAAGAGCACGGGCCCAGGGCCCAGAGGCCCTGAGTTCTAATCCAGGCTCGGTCCGGTCCTACTGTGTGATCTTGGGCAAATCACTTCACTTCTCTGTAATAATAATGATGGTATTTGTTAGACGCTTACTATGTGTCAAGCACTCTTCTAAGTGTTGGAGTAGATACAAGGTAATCAGGTTGGACACAGTCCATGCCCCACATGGGATTCACAGTCTTAATCCCCATTTTGCAGAGGAGGTAATAGAGGCACAGAGAATAATAATATTCGTATTTGTTAAGCGCTTACTATGTGCAGAGCACTGTTCTAAGCACTGAGGGAGATACAGGGTAATCAGGTTGTCCCACGTGAGGCTCACAGTTAATCCCCATTTTACAGATGAGGAAACTGAAGCACAGGGAAGTTAAATGACTTGCCCACAGTCACACAGCTGACAGGTGGCAGAGCCGGGAGTCGAACCCACCACCTCTGACTCCAAAGCCCAGGCTCTTTCCACTGAGCCACGCTGCTTCCCATAGAGAAGTGAAGTGACTTCCCCAAGTTCAAACAGCGGACAACTAGCGGAGTCGGAATTAGAACCCAGGTTCTTCTGCTTCCTAGGCCCATGCTCTATCCACTAGGCTATGCTGCTTCTCTGTTCTCAGTTCCTTCAATTGGAAAATGGGGATTCAACACCTATTCTCCCTCCTACTTAGACTGTGAGCCTCATGTGGTTACCTTGCATCCACCCCAGCACTTAATACAGTGCTAAGCACATAATAAGCACATGGTTTAGTAGATACAGCACAGGCCTGCGAGTCAGAAGGACCTGGGTTCTAATGCTGGCTCCACCACATATCTGCTGGGTGACTTTAGGCAAGTCACTTCACTTCTCTGGGCTCCGGTTACCTCATCTGTAAAATGGAGATAAACACTGTGAGCTCCATGTGCAGGGACCATGTTCAACCTGATCAACCTCTATCTACTCCAGTTTTTAGAACAGTGCTTGGCCCATAGTAAGTACCAATTATTATTATTATCAAATAATGCAACTAATTATTAATTATTATTATCAAATATTGAAATTAATATTAGCCGCAGCAATAATAGTAGTAGTTGTGGTCATAATTTCAGCTTTTGGCACAGTGTTTCAGTTTTGCCGTGGCCTGCAAGACCAGGGGACACGGGGACAGAGATGCAACATTTTGCCTCTGCTGCCTCCGCCTCAGCCTCAGTTTTTCAAGCTATAAAATGGGAGTAGTAACTGCATGGCTTTCACCCCAAGGGAATGTTGCTTGGATTAAGGAATGCATGTCTGTAAAGTGCTTTGAGATCCTATGATAAAAGACACACAGAAACATAAAATATTCTTCTTATTTTAGCCACACCCTCCTAGCAGCTGCCAATTTTGTCATAGCTTATTCAGAGCTTTTCATCCTGAGGGTTACTTAAATCTTTTACAGTATCTGTAAATTAAACTCGTACTGGTTGTTTCATCCTTGCCCCACTAAAATCCAGGTCCCAGAGAGAAGATGACTGAAAAGAATGCAAGTGATGCTGGACAAATCATTAATAAGAACAATTATGGCAATTGTTAAAGCTTACTGTATACCAAGAAGTACTCAGCACTGAGGTAGATACTGTATATGTAAATAGGACAAGGCCCATTCTCACCCAGAGCTCACAGTCCAAGTAGGAGGGAGAACAGGTGTTTCATCTCTATTTTACAGAAGAGGAAATCTGAGGCACAGAGAAATCAAGTGATTTATCCAAGTTCACACAGCAGGCAAGTGGCAGAGCCAGGATTAGTACCAAAGTCTTTGGACTCCCAGATCTATCAGTCAAGCATATTTATTGAGCACTCCCTGCATGCAGAACTTGGGAGAGGACACTATAACATTATAACAGACTCATTTCCTGTCCACAACGAGTTTACAGTCTAGAGGGGGAGATAGACATTAATATAAATAAATAAATTACTGATATATACATAAAAGCTGTGGGGCTGGGAACGGGAATGAATAAAGGGAGCAAGTCTGGGTGACACAGAAGACATCGAAGAAAAGGAAAAGAGACCTTAATCAGGGAAGGCCTCTTGGAAGAGATGTGCCTTCAAAAAGGCTTTGAAGTCGGGGAAGAGTAATTATCTATCAGATATGAGAAGGGAAAGCATTCCAGTCCGCAGGTAGGACGTGGGTGAGAGGTCGACAGCGAGATAGATGAGATAGAGGTACAGTGAGTAGGTTGGAATTAGAGGAGTGAAAAGTGTCAGCTGAGTTTTAGTAGGAGAACAGCAAGATAAGGTGGCAGCGGGCAAAGTGATGATGATAATGATGATGGCATTGGTTAAGTGCTTACTATGTGCAAAGCACTGTTCTAAGCACTGGGGGGACTCAAGGTGATCAGGTTGTCCCACATGGGATTCACAGTCTTAATCCCCATTTTACAGGTGAGGTAAGTGAGGCACAGAGAAGTTAAGTGACTTGCCCAAGTGACACAGCTGACAAGTGGAGGAGCAGGGATTAGAACCCATGACCCCTGACTCCCAAGTCGGTGCTCTTTCCACTGAGCCACGCTGCTTCTCCTTAAAGCCGGTAATAAGGAGTTTCTGCTTGATGTGGAGGTGGATGGACAACCACTGGAGGTTCTTGAGGAGCGGGGAAACATGGACTGAGTGTTTCTCTAGAAAAATGATCTGGGCAGCAGAGTGACGTATGAACTGGAGTAGGGAGAAACTGGAGGCAGGGAGGTCAGCAAGGAAGCTGATGCAGTAATCAAGGCAGTAATCAAGATCTGTGCTCTTTCCATTAGACCACACCGCTTCTCTGGAACCACTGCACTATAATCAACTCCTTCTCACAGGTTTTGGTCCCAAAGTCTTTGTGACTGGACCTAGACTCATTCTCCAATTTATGACCGGAGTCATCTTCGTCAGAATCGAATTGAGTTGAACATGGGATCCTTTGGAAAGTAAGATGTAGTTGAGTCGCATGTGGAATCAGATTAAACTGGGAGTATGTTAATTAATCAATCAGTTGTATTTATTGAGTCCTTACTGTGTGCAAGGCACCACACTAAGCACTTGGGAGAGTACAGTACCACAGAGATAGTAAACATGTTCCCTGCCCACACTGAGTTTATAGTCTAGAGGGGAACGAGTTTACAGTCTAGAAGGTGAAGAACAAGTGTTGAAGGAGGAATTTCAGTAAGATTTGGTGCCAAATCCTGACTCTGCCCCCTACCCCCCCCCCCCCCCCCCCCCGCACCCAGATGTCGTGGGCCTTTTCCCTAGTTTGATGAGGTGGGTGAGGTGAGGGATTGGAGTTTATCAATGGGCTGTGACTCCTACAGAGTCCTGCACTATGATCCAGTGGCTCGGCCTGAGGGTGTTTCTGACTAGAGGAGTTTCAGCCACAGAATGAAGCTTTCTGACCAATCCCATGGCTCATCTGTCTGTACAGGCCAGATGAAAGAGCAGCTCTGAGAACAGCGTGGCTCATTCAAAACTCGTCAGGCAAGTTGGGCAAAAGAAACCTGTGTGTGTGTGTGTGTGTGTGTGTGTGTGTGTGTGTGTGTGTATGAGAGACACAGAGAGACAGAGAGAAAGAGAGAAAAATTGACCTAGTAGAAGCAAGAGTTATCACGAAGGTACATTTTCAATTATAATGATAATAATAGTGCTAAGTGCTAGGGCTGATATAAGATAATTCATTCATTCTCTCAATCAGTTGTATTTATTGAGTGCTTACTCTGTGAAAAGCACTGTACTAAGTGCTTGATCAGGTTACACACAGTCCCTGTCGCAAGAGTGGCTCCTAGTCTAACAGGGAGGTAACTGAGGTGCAGAGACGTTAAATGACTTGTCCAAGGTCACACAGTAGGTAAATTTTTAATATTATTATCATTATTATTATTATTATTATTAATAAGGTATTTGTTAAGTGCTACTATGTACCAGGCACTGTACTAAGTGCTGGTGTGGATATAAGCCAATAGGGTTGGACACAGTCCCTGTCCCACGTGGGGCTCACAGTCTCAATCCCCATTATACAGCTGAGTTAACTGAGGCCCAGAGAAGTGAAGTGACTTGCCCAAGGTCTCACAGCAGACAAGTGGCAGAGTCGGGATTAAAACCCATGACCTTCTTACTCCCAAACCCGTGCTCTATCCACTAGGTCACATGGCTGCCTCAAGTCTAAGATCTAGATATGACTGACAGCAGCTTTCTAGCCAACTTTTGAGGGTTTTCATTTTAAGACTGGTGATTGTGTTAAGACCCTCTTCAAGCTCGGACCCTACAGGGTTCTGGCTTTTTCTGACTTGAGCTATCTATCCACCTTGGTCCTAGCCTCAGTTCTGTCCCTGCCTGGCCCAACTTAAATCTTGGAACCCCAGTGCTCCATTTTGGCTGGGAACCTAAAGGGGCCATGCATGTGTGGTGATTTCTCACATGCAAGGTAGCACCTTTTTTTTTTTTTAAATGGTATCTGTTAAGCGCTTACTACGTGCCAGGCACTGTTTTAAGCGCTGGGGAAGATAGACGCTAATCAGGTTTAACACAGTCCATATCCCACATGGGGCTTACAGTCTTAACTCCCATTTTACAGATGAGGTAACTGAAGCACAGAGATGTGAAGTGACTTACCCAAAGGCACATAACAGACAAGTGGCGGAGCCAGGGTTAGAGACTGTGAGCCCATTACTGGGCAGAGATTGTCTCTATCTGTTGCCAAATTGTACATTCCAAGCACTTAGTACAGTGCTCTGCACATAGTGAGCGCTCTATAAATACTATTGAATGAATGAACCCAGGTCCTTCTGACTTCCAGGTCCGTGCTTTAGCCACTAGGTCATGCTGCTTTTGTGAAGTCCCAACATGCCAAGAGCGAACCACTGTATACACACTAAGCCATGCATCTCTATGATAATAATAATAATAATGGTGGCATTTGTTAAGCACTTACTATGTTCAAAGAACAGTTCTAAGCGCTGAGGGGATACAAGGTGATCAGGTTGTCCCACACGGGGCTCACAGTCTTAATCCTCATTTTACAGATGAGGTAACTGAGGCACAGAGAAGTTAAGTGACTTGCCCAGAGTCACACAACTGGCAAGCGGCAGATCTGGAATTCGAACTCATGACCTCTGACTCCCAAGCCCGAGCTCTTTCCCCTGAGCCACGCTGATACCTTCAAAATTGTGGAGTGGGGGGAAGGAGCTCACCAGGGCATGTCCTGAAGCATGAGGGCATCCTACTTCCATGGCAGTGGCCAAGTACCAAAGATGAGGTGGCAACTGATAGTTTTAGGAGAAGTAGAAGGATTGTATTGTTTGGATTGTTAAGGACAATAATAATAACAATAAACTCTATTCTGCTGGTTTCCCTCCCATTCCTCTCTGATCCAGTGGGAAAACTGACCTGTAGATGACTTTCTCTATGAGTCTAGACTATGTCTTGCTTGCTAGAGTGCTGTTTTGTGTATATTGCCCCCGCTGTCTTCAATTAACTCATTACCACTCTACCAGAGTCTAGGACAGTGCTCTGGACACTGAAGTTGCTGAATAAGTGCTTGTTGGATTAGTTGATTGATTAAAGGCAGAAATCGATTTAATCAGGATAATCCTGTTCTTTTATGGTATTTTTACATGACAGAAACAAATTTATCTGCTCTTTCTGATTGGTGTTTCTGTTTGTTTTTTAAAAAACTAAAATTAGAAGGAAGGTCAAAGATTCTTGATGGTGTCTTTTGATCCCATGGCCTATTTTTTCATCCTTCTTTGATCAGCTTGTTTGAACTGCAGCATGAGTTAAGGTTGGGGCACTATTTATTAGTGTGACTGTCAAGATGCATCCTTTAAATTGGCTAGTGATTACTAAAAATAGAAAATGTTCCCAAGTACCCTCCTTCTAGCCTGGAACATTCCTTGCTACACATGGTGTGTTTTGGAAGTTTTACATATTTTCAAATCATTGAGGACTTTACTCTTGAGAAGCAACACGGTATAGTGGAAGGAGCATAAACTTGGGAATCAGAGAACCTGGGTTTTAATCCCTGTTCCACCACTTGCCGGCTGTGTGATCTTGGGCAAGTCACTTAATTTCTCTGGGCCTCAGTTCTCTCATCTGCAAAATGGGGATTCAAAACCTGTTCTCCCTGCTACTTAGATTGTGAGCCCCGTGTGGGACCTGATTATGCTGTATCTACCCCAGCACTTAGTACCGCCTTGGCACACAGTAAGCACTTAAATAACACAGTTATTATTATTTTTACTCTTAGACCTGTAATACTTTCCCTACTCTTCACCAGATCATACTCCTTCCCTTTTATAAACTCCACTTAAATCTCTATGCTTCTCATAGAGAACACTTATCACCTTGTTCCATTCATTCCAACCACTCCAGGAACCTGTTTATAAAAGATATGTAAGAATAGAATCAAACAGGTTTTATTTCTTTAATAGTATTTGTTAAGTACTCACTATGTGCTAAGTCCTGGGGTACATACAAGATCATCAAATTGGACACAGTCCCTGTCCCACATGGGCCTCACAGTCCTATTCCCCATTTTACCGATGAGGTAACTGAGGCACAGAGAAGTTAAGTGACTTGCCTAAGGTCACACTGCATACAAGTGGTGGAGTTGGAAATAGAACCCAGGTCTTTCTGACTGCCAGGCCCATGTTCTATCCAGCAGGCCATGCTCCTTCTAAAAATAACTTCTTTCCCTTAAGTCACATGCTTATCATTATGACCACCAGTCATTTTATTGTAAATTCCTATGAATTGAAACTGTATCTTCATCATTACTTATTACCTTTGTCAAGTAGTTACTTTATATAAGCAGTGTACACTTACGGCATAACATATATCTTCACTAAGACTTTTGGCTAGAGTACTATTTGAAAATTAGGGTAAGTTCTTCTGACAACAGGAGGAGCTTATTTGGTTTCAGTTGTGATCAGGGCCAAGACAACATGTGCTCATGATCACCCATTAGCATTTATTTCTAGCCCATTGGCAAGCCAGGGGATCGGCTAATATGGGCTGGGAGGAGGGGTAGAGAGAGGAGGAGGAAGGATAGGAAGAGAAAGAAGGAAGAGTAGTAGGAGGAGAGAAGTTAGTCAATCATATTTACTGAGAGCTTACTGTGTGCAGAGCTCTGTAAAAATGCTTGGAAGAGTACAATAGGACAAGATAATAGATACATTCCCTGCCCACAACCAGCTTACACTCTAGAGGGGGATTCAGACAATAATATGAGTAAATAAGTTACAGGTATTCAGTTGTATTTGCTGAGTGTTTACTGTGTGCAGAGCACTGTACTAAGCGTTTGGGAGAGTACAATAGACACATTCCCTGCCATACAGTGAGCTTACTGTCTAGATGGGGGAGACAGACATTAATATAAACAAATGACAGATATGTACATAAGTGCTGTAGGGCTGGGAGAGGAAAAGAACAAAGGGACCAAGTCAGGGGGACGTAGAAGGGAGTGGGAGAAGAGGAAAGGAGGGGCTTAGTCAGGGAAGGCCTCCTGGTGGAGATATACTTTCAATAAGGCTTTGAAGAGGGGGAGAGTAATTGGCAGATTTGAGGAGGGAGGGCATTTCAGGCCAGAGGCAGGACATGGGTGAGGGGTTGGCATCGAGATCAGTGAGAAGGTTAGCACCAGAGGAACCAAATGTGTGGGCTGGGTTGTAGTAGGAGAATAGCAAGGTGAGGTAGGAGTGGGCAAGGTGATAGAGTGCTTTAAAGCCGATGGTGAGGAGTCTTTTGTTTGATGCAGAGGTGGATGGACAGCCACTAGAGTTTTTTGGAATGAGTGGGGTGACTTTTCCTGAATGTTTTTGTAGACAGATAATCCGGGCCATGGAGTAAAGTGTGGACTGGAGTGGGGAGAGTCAGGAGGCTGGGAGGTCAGCAAGGAGGATGATGCGGTAATCCAGGTGGGATGACTGATTGCATTAACGTGATAGCAGTTTGGATGGAGAGGAAAGAACAGATTTTAGTGACGCTGTGAATGTGGGACTGACAGAATTTAGTGATGAATTGAATATATGAGTTGAATGAGAAAGAGGAGTCAAGGACAAGGCCAAGGTTATGGGCTTGTGAGACAGGAAGGGTGGTGGTGATGTCTACAGTGATATAAAAGGGGGAGGACATAATTTGGTTGGGAAGATGAGTTCTGTTTTGGACAAGTTAAGCTTGAGGTGGCAGGAGGACATCTAAGTAGAGATATGTCCGTAAGTGCTGTGGGGCTGGGGAGGGGATGAATAAAGGGAGCAAGGGAGGGCAATGCAAATGGCGTTTAAGAAAAGGGAAAGAGGGCTTAGGGATGGCCTCTTGGAGAAGATGTGCCTTCAATAAGGCTTTGAAGGAGAGGAGGACAGAAAGGAGAGGAGGGAAAGGAAGAGAAGGAGGAGGAATACAGAAAGGAGGAGGAAGAGGGGGGAAGAGGAAGAGGGAGAGGAGGAGAAATAGGGAGAAAATGAGGGGGAGGCCTTTCATTCAGAGCTTATGAGAGCCTGGGGATTCAGTCATCCATTACCCTAGGGTCAGGGACAAGGAAGAGCTTAGGGTGTTTCAGGAGAGCAGGCAATTCCTCAGCAGTTTGCGCTCTATCCCCAGCATGGCCACTGGTCCCAGTGTCATCCCTGTCTGACTCCATGGCTCCCGCGGTGGTGGCCGAGGAGATAGTCATGAGAGGCTGAAGAGGCAGGTGAGGTCAAGGAGGTGGAGATTGTGGCTCAGGCTCAGGTCTGGGATCTGGCACTGCTGCCGGGCCTGCCCCCCACCCCCCAGGACCCACGCGGCCCTGACGGATCTCCCCGGGCCCTGGGGCCAGAAGGTGCTGTTGGCGCTGGGACGTGGAGGCTCCTCTCTCAGGCTTGCGATGCCCTCGTCTGCTCCGATCCGGACGACCTCGGCCCTGGGCCCGCGTTCAGCTGACTGCCGGTGGTGGTGGCAGGGCGGTGTCTGGGGGTTGGATTTACATTCCAAGCCGGCCGTTCCTCCTGCCTCCCACTCCTGATCTTCCATCGGAGTGGCTTAGTGGATGGAGCACGGGCCTGGGAGTCGGAAGGACCTGGCTTCTAATCCCGGCTCTGCCACATGTCCGCTGTGTGACCTTGGGCAAGTCACTTCACCGGGCCTCAGTTACCTCATCTGTAAAATGGGTAAAATTGAGACTGTGATCCCCACGGGGGACAGGGACCGTGTCCAACCTGATGAACTTATATCTACCCCAGTGCTTAAAACTGTGCTTGACACATAGTAAGTGCTTAACAAGTACTGTAATAGTAATACTAATTATTACTAGTATTATTATTATTATTATCAGCCACATCTCCTTTACAGAGAGGAGAGATTTCAGATGGCCACCACATATGCACTGCCTCGGAGGGAACTGGCTCAGAGGAAGCGGGCCTCTGGTCCCTACCATTCATTCACTGTTTGCCCTATTCTTTCCTCAGACACTATTGGTACATAGTAGTCATTTGGGACTGTTTATTTCTAGGTGCATCTTGATAATGTACCATGTGGTGGTTATTTTATTAATAATGATGGTACTTGTTAAGCTCTTACTATATTCCAAGCACTGTTCTAAGAGCTGGGGTAGTTACAAGTTAATCTAGTTGGACACAGTGCCTGTCCCACCTGGGGCTCTTAGTCTTAATCACCATTCTACAGATGATATAACTGAGGCCCAGAGAAGTGATTTGATTTGCTCGAGGTCACACAACAGACATGTGGCAGAGCCAGGATTAGAACCCGGGTCCTTCTGACTCCCAGGCTTGTGCTCTCTCTACTAGGCCAAGTGGGTCATGCGCATGATTGTTTGTGTGCAGCAGCTTGAGTCATGTGTTTCTTCTCCCACTCCCTTCTGGGTCGCCCTGACTTGTTCCCATTATTCATCCCCTTCCCAGCCCCACAACACTTAGGTATATATCTGTAATTTATTTATTTATTTATATTGTCTATCTCCCCCTCTGGACTGTAAAGTCATTGTGGGCAGGGAATGTGTCTGTTTATTGTTGTATTGTACTCTCCCAAGTGCTTAATATAGTACTCTGCACACAGTAAGCGCTCAATAAATATGATTGACCGGAACATAATTGTATGTGGGAAAACCTGGGGTCCCCTTAACCCAGGGTCCTGCCCTAAGCCCCTAAATCCCCTGTGCTAATCTGGCCCTGAGCTTGATGCAGTAATCATTTGTGTGAATATGCACAGCACTGGGAGCTGAGAAATACTTAGGAGAAGTAGCATGGCTTAGTGGACTGAGCATGGGTCTCTGAGTCAGAAGGAGCTGGGTTCCAATTCTGCCTCTGCCAGTTGTTCGCTGTCATCTTGGGGAAGTCACTTCACTTCTCTGGGCTCATTTACCTCACCTATAAAATGGAGGTTAAGACTGAGAGCCCTATATACGACAGGGACTCTGTCCAACCTGATTAACTTGTAGGTTAGCGTGAGAGGAGCAAAGCGTGTGGGCTGGGTTATAGTAGGAGAGCAGTGAGGTGAGGTAGAAAGGGGCAAGGTGGTTGTAAGCCCGTCAAAAGGCAGGGACTGTCTCTGTTACCGATTTGTACATTTCAAGTGCTTAGTACAGTGCTCTGCACATAGTAAGCGCTCAATAAATGCTATTGAATGAATGAATGACTGCTTTAAAGCTGCATTCATTCATTCAAACATGTTTACTGAGCACTTATTGTGTGCAGAGCACTGTACTAAGCACTTGGGAGAGTACAGTATAGCAACAGACATATTCCTTGCCCACAATGAGCTTACAGTGTATAGTCTGCATACTTTGGCCCTACATTGCTACATTGCATGATAATAGTAGCAATAATAACCATGGTATTTAAGCACTTACTATATACCAGACACTGAGCACTGGGGTGGATACAAGTAAATCAAGTTGGACACAGTCCCTGTCCCATCTGGGGCTCATGGTCTCAATCTCCATTTTACAGATTAGGTAACAATCACAGAGAAGTGAAGTGACTTGCCCAAGGTCACCCAACCACCGATTGGCAGAGCTGGGATTAGAACCCAGATGTTCTGACTCCCAGGCCCGAGCTCTTTCTGCTAGGCCATGCTGTTTCCCCATTTCATCTCCTCTGTGCTCAGTGTTGGGATGTTAAGTACTGTCTTTGGCAAAGGAGTGTTCTGGAGGGTGTACAGTATCAAGTGAGAGTTTACAATAATAATAATGTTGGTATTTGTTAAGTGCTAACTATGTGCAGAGCACTGTTCTAAGCGCTGGGTAGATTTACAGCTAATCAGGTTGTCCCACATGAGGCTCGCAGTCTTAATCCCCATTTTACAGATGAAGTAACTGAGGCACACGGAAGTTAAGTGACCTGCCCACAGTGACACAGCTGACAAATGGCAGAGCCGGGATTCGAGCCCATGACCACTGACTTCCAAACCCGGGCTCTTTCCACTGAGACACGCTGCTAATAATAATAATAATAATAATAATAATGTTGGTATTTGTTAAGTGCTTACTATGTGCCGAGCACTGTTCTAAGCGCTGGGGTAGACACTAATCCACTGTTGTATGTTGTAGGCGATATTACCAAAAGGCTCTGGTGATGCAACTCTGCTCCCTGACTCTGAGGTGAATCTCCAAGCTTGAGTGGCCATACTGGGGAGAAGCAGAGCAGAGAAGCTTTCTACTTGAAGTAGGTATCTGTCTATTTTCACTAGAGAATAAAGGAGGAGGCAGAGGGAAAGAATACAAGAAGCCTGAGAGTCAGAGGAACTGGGTTCTAATCTCAGCTCCTCCAATTGCCTTTCACGTGATCTTGGGCACGTCACTTAACTTCTCAGTGCTTCAGTTTCCTGATCTAAAGATATCAAACCTGTCCTCCATCTCCCTTAGTCTGCGAGCAACGTGTGGGACAGGAGCAGGATCTGACTTACTTGTTTTGTATCTACTCCAGCACTTAGAGAAGCAGTGTGGCCTAATGGATAGAGCACGGGTCTGGGAGTCAGAAGGCCATGGGTCTAAACCTGACTGACACTTGGCTGCTCTTTGACCTTGGGTGAGTCAATTCACTTCTCTGGGCTTCAGTTCCCTCATCTCTAAAATGGGGATTAAGACTGTGAGCCCAGTTTGGGACAGGAACTGAGTCCAACCCACTTACCTTGTACCCACCCCAGCACTTAGTACAGTGCCTAGAACATAGTAAGTGCATAACAAATGTCACAGTTATCATTATTTTTATTATTAGTATTACTGGAGTGGTTGGCTCATACAAAGCAATGAGCAAATACCAGAATGATTATTATTATCATTCCCCTCTAAAGTCATTGAGTTTGTATTTGTTCTCTAAGAAGATTCAAAGGGAAGTTAGGATTCCAAAGAGTAATTGCATAGTTCAGTGCATTCACTAACTTGCAATCACTGAGACGGTATCACAAATATGAACTCAGGAAGGTGATGGCAAAGAGCCATCTTAAGCTGAGCTGGAAGATCACTTAGATAAGACTGACAACACAGGCATTCTGTTGCTCGATGAGCTTTAAAAGAAAAAGGTGGAGTTTATTAATATGTCAGTTCCTCCTAAGCAGACACATTCCAAGAGTATATGCCAAGAAGATCAAATATGCGAGTCTGGGAGAGAAGCTGAAATAAAAATGGAAATTGAGTTACAGAAAAGAAGAGCAAATGATTAGGCCTGGGAGTACAGTGATTCTACCTGAAATAGTTAAACATCTTCGGGAAATGGAAATTCATTTTAAGCAGGTCTCAATTCATAAGATGTTTTTCTGGATAAGGTATTTCTGGATTCCTGTTATATAACCAGGAGATTTTTTTTTTATCATGATTATGAAAATCCTTCTGTGGATAGTGCCTGCTCTCTGAGAAGTAACCAAATCATTCTGAGAAATAAAAATAGTGCAATATAGATAGCAATAATAAAAATGGTAAGGATTAAGTGGAGTCAAATAAAGTACGATTTGACAGTTGTGCAAGATTACTTTATTTTATCTTTTCTTTTTCTTTTTTTAATGACGAGGCCTGTTACTGCTGTAATGTTCTGGAAAGGTTTTCGACTTGGAATTTGGAAATACTTCTGACTTGGAATTTGGACATAGAACAATTTCTGAGGAATCTGAGGCCAAACATCAGTGCACACGGGGCCAAGCTGCTTCGAAATTCTAGTTTCTTCTTTGTGAAGGACCAGGCCTGCTTGGGAAATATTTAAATTCTTTGACTTCATGTCATCTCAATATTTTAACTAAGATTTGAAGCAAGCTGAGACACAACTTCCCTCTGACTATCTGGAATCAGTTTCAGTTTTTTAAAGGAAACAAAAGAGGGCAGCATCAATAAAAAAAAAAAAAAAATATGGCTTGTGTCAGGATTTTTTTTTTAAATTTTTTTATTGTGGTTGGCGCTTCCAGCCTGGATCTTTGGAGGAAAAACCAGTCTCGCTGGTCAGACTGGAGGTTGTGCAGCTCAGGCTCCTTGCTAGAGGCTCAGAGCTTGCATCAGACGCTGGCGTAGAGAGCGTTTGTGTTCAAGGACTGGGCCTGTGGGATTTTTAACCTCGATGAATAAATTTGTTGCCTTTATCCTTCACGCTGCTCTAGTGGGTTGCTACTCCTCCCCCGCTGGCACTGCCACTTGGTCAGTGCAGTGTTACTAATAATAATAGTAATAATAATTCATTCATATGGCATTTATTAAGCACTTACTATGTGCTGGACACTGTTTTCAGCCCTGGAGTAGATACAAGATAATTGGGTTGATCACAGTCGCTGTCCCACATAGGGTTCACAGTCTTCATTCATTCATTCATCCATTCAAGCATATTACTCTCCAATTTACAGATGAGGGAACTGAGGCTCAGAGAAGTGAAGTGACGTCCAAAGCCACACAGCAGGCAAGTGGCAGAACTGGGATTAGAACCCAGGTCCTTCTGACTCCCAGGCCCCTGCTCTATCTACTGGACCACATTGCTTATCTGAGTGTTACTGAAGTCACTAGTCGAAGCCCACAAATAGTTGGGAGAAAATGTAAGGTCCCGACTTTCCCTCCTTTCACCAGCCTACGTGGTGCCCACTTTTCTGTTTTCCGACTCCTTTCAGCATTATCCCCCACAATGATTTTGGGGTTTCTTTGCCCCGGGCAGCCTGGCTCTGGACTGTCTCATCTTCTGAGAATCCTGTCCAGCTTTCCTGCCTGCTCCAAATCCTGTTCCAGCACGACTTTCCTGCCTGCTTTGAACTGGGTAAAGGTGCAGGTGTCCCACCCATTCTGAGCTCTATTTCTACATGGGTCGTGCAAACTCAGCTAAAAATAATAAGAGCTGACTATGTGCCAGGCACGGAACTAAGCGCTGAGGTGGATATGAGCGAATAGTGGGGGACACAGTCCCTGACCCACGTGGGTCTCACGGTCTCAATCCCCATTTCACAGATGAGGAACTGAACCCAGAGAAGTGAAGTGACTTGCCCAAGGTCACAAAGCAGACAAGTGGCAGAGCCGGGATTAGAATCCATGACCTTCTGACTCCCAGGTGTGGGCTCTATCCACTACACCATGTTGCTGCTCTCCTGGGACTCCTTCCAACCATTCCCTTTCCACCGACACCTTAACACCACCACTGTGATAGGTGAGATGACTGTGAGCCTCGTGGGGGGCAGCGACTGATCTGATTACTCCGCATCTACCTCAGCGCTCAGTAAAGCACTTGACAGATGGTCAGTGCTTAACAAATACCACAATTATTATTAAAGAATGCAGTCAAGCTCACCAAGAGACTGGATGGCCTAGGGGAAAGAGCACAAGGAGCACTCTAGGAATCCAGAGCCCAGAGTTCAAGCCGTAGATCTCTGCTACCGGCCTGTGATGTGACCCTGAGCAGGTTATTTAACCTCTCTCTCTGCCTCACCTTCCACTTCTGTAAGACGGGGCTAAAACCTGGGAGTTTTGGGTGGATCAAGAACTGTAGCTTATTATCTTTAAAATCTTCCCCAAGGCTTAGTGTGGGGCTTGGCCCCATCGAGAGTGCCTAATAAATACTTGAGCGCTGTTTCATTTTTCATAATGGTGATGTTCACAGCAACTCGACTTTGCTTGGGGTGACATGAGAAGAAGAGATGACAGCAGGATACCTAAAGGGCTGCTGTAGAGCATGGGTCTGGAAGTCAGCAGGACCTGGGTTCTAAACCCAGCTCTGCCACTTGCCTGCTGTGTGACCTTGGGCAAATCACTCCACTTCTCTGGGCCTCAGTTACCTCATCTTTAAAATGGGGATTAAGACTGAACCCTATGCTGGACAGGGACACAGTCTCTGTGTCCAACCTGATTAGCATGTGTCTACCCCAGCGCTTAACACGTAGTAAGTGCTTAAAAATACCACAAAGAAAAGTAAAACTACAAGGATAAACTAAACATCAGCCAGGAGAGCAGTTTAACTGGTTTAAAGACATTGTGAAGGAAAGTCATCTCTAAAAATGGAAACCAGCAGTCGATTTTAGGAAGGCTATGATACACTACCAGAAGGATCGCAGATGGAGGTGGGGCGATCTGGGTGAGATGTGTCCGTGGCCTGGCTATGGGTCGGAGACGACAACGTAAAACAAGATATTGTAGCAGGCAGACAAACCTGGTGAGGGGTAAACAGGGAAGGGGTTGGGGGCTGGCTGGGTATAAAGCAAACCCATTAGCACGGTGAGGAGTCTTTGGAGCAAACAATAAGGTAGGGTGTGTCAGTTTGGCATTGGTCTTTTCAGTCACATTTGTATACTAGACAGGATTTTACTGTTAGTGTGTCATCTTCTGAGCTGAAAGTCAAAATTGTTTCTAACTGGAAAGCTGCCACAGGCGGTGGTGAGAGGGTGTTGTGTGATTGGGGCTCCTGGGGGAATAAAGGCAGACCTTTGCCCAACCAGCCACCAGGAGACAGGCAGCCGGGGAATCTTGAAGAACCACGTTGGAATTCATAAACCAAATTGCTTCCTGAAAAGGGAATAAAGGTTATGAGGAGCAGTGTAACCTAGCCTAGTGGAAAGAACATAATAACTGATAATAATTATTATGGTATTTGTTCAGCACTTACTAGGTGCCAGATACTGTACTAAGCGCTCGGGTCGATGCAATAGAAGCAGTCTGGCTTAGTGGATAGAGCACGAGACTGAGCGTGAGAAGGTCACGGGTTCTAATCCCGGCCCTGCCACATGTCTGCTGTGTGACCTTGGGCAAGTCACTTCACTTATCAGGACCTCGGTTCCCTCAAATGTAAAATGGGGATTAAAACTGTGAGACCCACGTGGGACAGGGACTGTATCCACCCTAGAGCATAGTACAGTACCTGGCACATAGTGAGCTCTTAACAAATACCACAATCATTATAATTATTATTATCATTATTACAAGCAAATCAGTTTGACACAGTCCCTTGTTCCACATGGGGCTCACAGTCTCAATCCCCATTTTACAGATGAAGTAATTGAGGCACAGAGAAGTGAAGTGACTTGTTCAAGGTCATACATCAGACAAGTAGAGGAACCAGAATTAGAACCCATGACCTTCTGACCCCCAGGGCTGTGCGACCTGAGTTGTGATCCAGGCTCTGCTGTATGCCTGCTCTGTGATCTTGAGCAAGTTGCTTAACTTCTCTGGGCCTAAATTTCCTCACCTGTAATATGAGGATTAAATGTGTGTTCTTCCTCCTCCTTAGACTATGGCCCCATGAGAGACAGGGACCGTGTTGATCTTATTATATGCCCCAGGACATCCCACTGGCACCGACTCTGGTGGACTGGTTCATCAAGGGGCTTAATCAACCAGGGGTATTTACTGAGCACTTACTGTGTGCAGAGTAGTGTACTAAATGCTTGGGAGAGCACAATACAACAGAGTCAGTATACAAGTTCTTGCCCACAAGGTGCTTACAATCTAAAGGGGGAGACAGATGTTGAAATATCTGTAATTTATTTTATTTATTCTTCATTCAAACATTTATTCAGCGCTTACTGTGTGCAGAACACCATACTAAGCTCTTGGGAGAGTACAGTACACCAGTAAACAGACACATTCCCTGCCCACAGTGAATTTACAGTCTAGAGCAGGGAAGACAGACAATATAAATAAATAAATGACAAATATGTACATGAGTGTTGTGGGGCAGGGTGAGGGGAAGAGCAAAGGGAGCAAACTGGTTTGACTCAGAAGGGAATGGTAGAAAAGGAAGTGTGTGTGTGGGTGGGGGTTGTGCTTAGGGAAGGCCTCCTGGAGGAAATGTGCCTTCAATAAGACTTTGAAAGCGGTGGGAGGGGGGAGCCTTGGGGGAAGTCATTGTCAGATTTGAGGAGGGAGGGCCTTCTAGGCCAGAGGCAGGACATGGATGAGCGGTTGGAGGCAAGATAGATGAGATCGAGGTACAGTGGGAAGGTTATCATTAGAGGAGCGAAGTGTGCTGGCTGGGTTGTAGGAGGAGAGTAGCGAGGTGAGATAAGAAAGGGTAATGTCTGTCTCCCTGCCCCCCCACCGGACTGTGAGCTCATTTTGGGCAGGGACTGTGTCTGTTTATTGTTATATCATACTCCCCAAGCTCTTAGTAGAGTTCTCTGAGCACAGTAAAAGCTCAATAAGTACGATTGAATGAATGAAATTACTGCTGTGGACATAAGTGCTGCATGGTGAGGGTGGTGCCAACATTAAGTGCTCAAACTGTACAGATCTAAGAGTTTGGACCTTTAATAATAATAATAATAATAATAATATTAGTTGAGGTATTTGTTAAATACTTACTATGTGTCAGGCACTGTACTAAGTGTTGGAATAGATACTAGCTAATCGAGTTGGACACAGTCCTTATCCCACATGGGGTTCACAGTCTTAATCCTCATTTTACAGTTGAAGTAACTGAGGCTCGGAGAAGTTAAGGCACTTGCCCATGGTAACACAGCAGACAAGTGGTGGAGCCAGGACTAGAACCCAGGTCCTTCTGATTCTCAGACCAATGGTCTATCCACTAGGCCATGCTGCTTCTCCAGGGAGGAATGTGGGCATGGAGAAAGGGCAGGTGTCCGGATTGCCTCCACGGCAGGGACTGAGGGTGGAACGGAACATTCCGGACCCCTCCCTTCCCGATCTGGGCCCCTGTGGGTGGTGGGACATTAATTACTCCAGACTTCCAACCGGATGGTGCTGGTGGTAACAATATCATTTTCATACCAAAATGACTGTTCTCAGACTTTTCCTTTTACAATAATAATAATTGTGGTATTTGATAAGTGCTTACTATCTGCCAGGTTGTACTAAGCACTGAGGTGGATACAAGCAAATCGGGTTGGACACCCTCCCTGTCCCACATGGGGCTCACAGTCTCAATCTCCATTTTACAGATGAGGTAACTGAGGCGCAGAGAAGTTAAGTGACTTGCCCAAGATCACACAGCAGACAAATGGTTTAGCAGGGATTAGAATCCTTGACCTTTAAGAATTTTAATGAGAGTTTTACTTCTACCCGGTTTATCTTCAAAAGTGAAGAACACATGTCACAGTAATTTCTGCTGTAATGTAACAGTTTGCGTTTGGACAACTCCATGTTTGGGCAAATAACATTATATTCACCAATGGTTCAGTGAGAATTAATGGGTGGAGGGATAGTTGGTTTAAATGATTCCATAATTATGGACATTCTTCAGTTCAAATTCTTATATTCCTCTGTCCATGACTAGCCCATGGGCCACACCCAGTTGTAAACACTGGGGCGGCTTCTCAGAAAGCACCCCATTAAGGAACATTCACTCTGGAGCACACTCAGTGTCTCCTGCTGAGCAAATGCACACAAACATTTTCTTCCAATAATAATAATAATAATAATTATGGTATTCGTAGAGTGCTTACTATGTGCCAGACACTGTTCTAAGTGCTGGGATAGGTACAAGGTAATCAGGTTGTCCCACGTGGGGTTCACAGTCATAATCCCTATTTTACAGATAAGGGAACCGAGGCACAGAGAATTTAAGTGACTTGCCCAAATTCACATAGCTGACAAGTGGCGGAGGCAAAATTAGAACCCACGACCTCTGACTCCCAAGCCCTTGCTCTTTCCACTAAGCCACATTGCAGCATCCTGTCTTCAGATGGGTTCATGTTGTTGGAGGAATGTTCCAGCCAAACTCAAAACTGGGAGTACATCCTTGCCACTCTTTGTTCTTTTCCTGTACAAAATACTGAAAAGCTGCATTCATTCATTCATTCAATAGTATTTATTGAGCGCTTACTGTGTGCAGAGCACTGTACGAAGCGCTTGGGAAGTACAGTTCAGCAATAAGGAGAGGCAATGCCTGTCCACACCGGGCTTACAGTCTAGAAGGGGGGAGTCAGACAGCAAAACAAGTAAACAGGCATCAATATAAATAGAATTATAGATATGTACATATATATATATATATATCGGTGCTATGGGGCAGAGAGATGGGGGGAAAGAGCAAAGGGAGTAGGTCGAGGTGATGCAGAAAGGTGAGGGAACTGGGGAAAAGGGGGGCATAGTCTGGGAAAAACCCAAAGGGTGGTTTGCACCCTTTTGCAAAGCTGCAAAAACTAAAAAAAAAAACCCGAGACATATGGTATGCATATGGGAAGCAGCATGACCCAGTGGACAGAGCGCGGGCCTGGGAATCAAAGGACCTGTGTTTTAATCCTGGCTCCGCCACTTGTCTGCTGGGTTACCTTGGGTAAATCACTTCACTTCTCTAGGCCTCGGTTACCTCATCTGTAAAATAGGGGTTAAAGACTTTGAGCCCCATGTGGGACAGGAACTGTATCTAATCTAATTACCTTGTATCTGTCCCAGTGCTTAGAAAAGTACTAGTGGCGCAGTGGAAAGAGCACGGGCTTTGGAGTCAGGGCTCATGAGTTCGAATCCCAGCTCTGCCACTTGTCAGCTGTGTGACTGTGGGCAAGTCACTTAACTTCTCTGTGCCTCAGTTCCCTCATCTGTAAAATGGGGATTAAGACTGTGAGCCCCACGTGGGACAACCTGATTCCCCTGTGTTTATCCCAGCGCTTAGAACAGTGCTCTGCACATAGTAAGCGCTTAACAAATACCAACATTATTAAAAGTGCTTGGCAACTAATAAATGCTTAATAAATAAGACAATTATCCATTATTATAATGCGGTATCACTAAGGCAGAGGCGGGAGCAGAGCGTTATCGCAAATCAGCCTTTGCCATGTGCACGTATACAATCTTTTTTTAGTTAAGTGTTCAGCACTTACTCAGTGCCAAGTACTGGACTAAGTGCTGAGTTAGATACAAGATAGTCAGTTGGACACACTTCCTGTCCCATTTAGGATTTATAGTCTTAATCCCCTACAGATGAGGTAATTAAGGATAAGAGAAGAAAAGTGACTTGTTCCAAGTTACCCAACTAGCAATCCATAGAGCCAGGATTAGAACCCAAGTCCCCTGATTCCCAGGCACGGGGTCTTTAGTCTACATTGTTTCTTATTTCTTCCTACAAAGTTTTCTTGAACCAATTGGTTGGTTGTTTTGTACCAGAACCAATTTGTGAATGTGGAACATTTCTCTAATCCTTCCGTCCTCTATAAATTCCTTGAGGGCAGTGATCGAGTCTGCCAACCTACGCTTTAGTACAGCGCTTCAATCTGTGATCTTTCGACACTTGATATTCACCCTATCCCCAACCTCACAGCACTTATGTACATAACTTTATAATATATATTATAAATTACTAATTTATTCATATTAATTACTGTCTTCCCCTCTAGACTGTGAGCTCATTTTGAGCAGGGCATGTGTCTGTTTTGTTGTTGTATTGTACTCTCCCAAGTGCTTAGTACAGTGTTTTGCACACTGTAAGCGCTCAATAAATACTATTGAATGAATGAATGCTGTATTGTAGTCTTCCAATATATTCAAGAGCATTTAGAACAGTGCTCTGCACATAGTAAGTATTCACTAACTACGATTGATTGAGTGCTCCAGACACAGTAAGCATTCAGTAAATATCACTGATTGCTTATTCCGGATTTCTGAAATGGCATAATTTCTTTCATTCAGAGCTGAAAAGATACAAAACAGTGGCTTTCTGGCCTAAGTCAATAAAATGCGTGTCCTGCTTGGCCCTGTCCCACTTGCTCCTCTCTATCATCCCTGCCCCACACTCTAAATGAAGAGTTAGCACCTGTGGGGCAAGTTAAATATTTCTTATTATCCCCAGGACAAAGTATTATCGATTGTCAAATGGGCAGAGGAGAAACATCTCCTATTTCCATTAGTAATGTTGATATTCCAAACGGAATGTTCAAGGAAGAATTTCCACTTAAACAAATTTCTAAACAAGGAAGCAGTGTGGCCTAATGGGAAGTAGTATGATCTACTGGAGAGAGCTGGAGTCATGGAGTCAGAGGACCTGGGTACACTTGTCTGTTGTGTGACCTTGGGTAAATCAATTCACTTCTCTGTGTCTCAGTTACAGCACCTGGAAATTGGAGGTTCAGTACCTGTTCTCTCTCCTACTTAGACTGTGAACCCCATTTAGGACAGGGATCGTGTCCAATCTGTGAATATGGAATAATAATTAATAATGATAATTACAGTTTTTAAGTGTTTACTATGTGCCCATTCATTCTTTCAAACATATTTATTGAGTGCTTACTGTGTGCAGAACACTGTACTAAGTTCTTGGAATGTACAAATCGGCAACAGATAGGGACAATCCCTGCCCAACAACAGGCTCACAGTCTAGAAGGGGGGAGAGAGACAACAAAACAAAACAAGTAGACAGGCATCAATACCATCAAAATAGATAAATAGAATCACTGATATACACACATCATCAATAAAATAGAGTAATAAATAATATATACAAATATACACAAGTGCTGTGGGGAAGGGAAGGGGGTAGAGCAGAAGGAGGGAGTGGGGGCAGTGGGGAGGGGAGGAGGGGCAGAAGGAAAGGGGGGCTCAGTCTGGGAAGGCCTCCTGGAGGAGGTGAGCTCTCAGTAGGGCTTTGAAGAGGGGAAGAGAGTTTGGTGGATGTGAGGAGGGAGGGCATTCCAGGTCAGCAGTAGGATGTGGGCCAGGGGTCAACGGTGGGACAGGTGCGAACGAGGCCCAGTGAAGAGTTTAGCAGCAGAGAAGCGGAGTGTATGGGGTGGGCTGGAGAGAGAGGGGAGGTGAGGTAGGGGGCAAGGTGATAAGAGCTCTGAAGCCAAGAGTGACGAGTTTTTGTTTCATGCGAAGGTTGATAGGTGACCACTGGAGATTTTTGAGGAGGCGAGTAACATGCCCAGAACGTTTCTGTAGCAAGATAATCCAGGCAGCAGAGTAAAGTATAGACTGAAGCGGGGAGAGACAGGAGGATGGGAAATCAGAAAGGAGGCTGATGCAGTAATCCAGTCGGGATATTATGAGATCTTGTACAAGCGAGGTAGCAGTTTGGATGGAGAGGAAAGGATGGATCTTGGCAATGTTGTGAAGGTGAGACCGGTAGGTGTTGGTGACCGATTGGATGTGTGGGGTGAATGAGAGAGCAGAGTCAAGGATGACATTGAAGTTGCGGGCCTGTGAGACAGGAAGGATGGTAATGCCATCCACAGTGACAGGAAAGTCGGAGAGGACAGGGCTTGGGAGGGAAGATGAGGAGCTCAGTCTTGGACGTTTTGAGTTTTAGGTGGCGGGCGGACATTCAGGTGGAGATGTCCTTAAGACAGGAAGAGATACAAGCCTGGAGGGAGGGAGAGAGAACGGGGAGGAGATGTAGATTCGGGTGTCATCTGCATAGAGATGATAGCTGAAGCTGTGGAAGTGAATGAGGTCACCAAGGAAGTGACAATAGATGGAGAGCAGAAGGGGACCAAGAACTGACCCTTGAGGAACCCCTACAGTCAGGGGATAGGAGGGGAAGGAGGAGTCCGTGAAGGAGACCAAGAGTGAACAAGCAGAAAGATAAGAGGAGAACCAGGAGAGGGCGGAGTCCATGAAGCCAAAGTTGGATAATGTGTTGAAGAGAAGGGGATGGTCAACAGTGACGATAATGGAAGAACGATTAAAAGGGTTGCGGATTTTGACAGAGGACAGGATGTTTTGGAGAAAGTATTTCCATGGAGTTGCTATCAATTAGAAATGCCTTGACAGCACTTAATACTGATAACTATGTGCCAAGTACTCTTCTAAGCATTGGGAAGATATAAGGAAATCACACTGGACGTGTCCCACGTGGGCCTCACAATGTTAATCTCCATTTTACAGATGAGGGAACTGAGGCACAGAGAATAATAATGTTGGTATTTGTTAAGCGCTTACTATGTGCCGAGCACTGTTCTAAGCGCTGGGGTAGACACAGGGGAATCAGGTTGTCCCACGTGGGGCTCACAGTCTTAATCCCCATTTTACAGATGAGGTAACTGAGGCACCGAGAAGTTAAGTGACTTGCCCAAAGTCACACAGCTGACAAGTGGCAGAGCTGGGGTTCGAACCCATGACCTCTGACTCCAAAGCCCGTGCTCTTTCCAGTGAGCCACGTTGCTTCTCAAAAGTGAAGTGACTTGCCCAAGGTCACACAGAAGACAAGTGGAGGAGCTGGGATTAGAACCCATGACCTTCTGACTCCCAAACCTATGCAACTGCCACTAGGCCATGCGGCTTCTCTAACCTACCCCAGCACTTAGTACAGAGCCGGGAGCTTCGTAAATACTTAACAAGTACCATCCAAAAAAGTGTCTTTAAATTGTATGGAGGAGAAAGTTTATGGATCAGGGCTCCTGGCCTTGATCAGGTTTTCATTTCTATTATTTTCTTAGTCCTGGTCCCTTCAATCCACTGCCAATTCTCTGGCTTCACAACACTGCTCGCTCAGGGTCCAATCAGGCTGGAAATGGAGGGAGCGTCCCTGGCAGGGAAGAGCCTCCCAGACCCCGAGAAATCAGCTGTAAAATATGCAGACTTCTGGACCAATAATTCCTCCAGATTGGGCAGGGAGGAAGGGAGGGGTTACTGCACTTGCTGTCTGAGTTTATCGCTTGATGCAGTAATCATTTATGTGAATATGCACAGCACTGGAAGCACAGAAATACCTAGGAGAAACAGCGTGGTTTGGTGGATTGAGTGCAGACCTCTGAGTCAGAAGGACCTGAGTTCCAATTCCAGCTCTGCCAGTTGTTCGCTGTGTCACCTTGGGTAAGGCACTTTACTTCTCTCGGCTCTTCTACCTCACCTGTAAAATGGAGGTTAAGACTGTGAGCCCTATGTGGGACAGGGACTTTGTCCAACCTGATTAACTTGTAGGTTGGCGTTAGAGGAGCAAAGCGTGTGGGCTGGGTTGTAGTAGGAGAGCAATGAGGTGAGGTAGAAAGGGGCAAGGTGATTGAGTGCTTTAAAGCTGCATTCATTATTTCATTCATTCATTCATTCATTCATTCATTCATTCATTCATTCAAACATTTACTGCACTTATTGTGAGCAGAACACTGTACTAAGCATTTGGGAAAGTACAATATAACAATAAACAGACACATTCCCTGCCCACAATGAGCCTACAGTCTATAGGCTACATACTTTGGCCCTACATAGCTACAGTTCACGAAAATAATAATAATAATAGTAACGATGGTATGTGTTAAACACTTACTATATACCAGGCACTGTACTAAGCACTGGGGTGGATACAAGCAAATCAAGGTGGACACAGTCCCTGTCCCATTTGGGGCTCACAGTCTCAATCTCCATTTTACAGATTAGGTAACTGAGTCACAGAGAAGTGAAGTGACTTACCCAAAGTCACACAACAACTGATTGGCAGAGCTGGGACTAGAACACAGATCTTCTGATTCTCAGCCCTGAGCTCTTTCTGCTAGGCCATGCTGCCTTCCCAGTTTATCTCCTCTGTGCTCAGTGTTAGGATGTTAAGTACTGTCTTAAGCAGAGGAGTGTTCTGGAGGGTGTACAGCATCAAGTGAGAGTTTGTAAACTGTTGTATGTTGTTGGCCATACTACCAAAAGCTCTGGTGATGCAACTTTGCTCTCTGGCTCTGGAGTGAATCTCCAAGCCTGAATGGCCATACTGGGGAGAAGCAGAGCGGAAAACAGTTTTCTTCTTGAAGTAGGTATATGTCTTTTTCCACTACAGCATAAAGGAGGAGGCAGAGGGAGTATGCTTAGAGAAAGAATGCAACACACTATCCTTTCTTTGTCACTGGTCTGCTGTGAGACCTTGGGCAAATCACTTCATTTCTCTGGGCCTCAGTTACCTGTAAAATGGTAAATGAGACTGTGTGCCCCATGTGGGACGGGGACTGTATTTAACAGGATTTTCTTGTGTCTGCCCCAGTGCTTAGTATGGTGCCTGGCACAAAGTAAGCACTTGAATACCACAGTTATTATATTCACCATTTGGTGAAGGTTTACATGCCTTTTCAGTGTTTCTCTGGAGGCACCTTTGACTCCCCACCTCCATTTTTCATTTATCATTCAATCGTACTTACTGAATACTTACCTTGTGCAGACCACTTCACTAAGTGCTTGGAAAAATACATAAACGGTGCCATTCCCTGCCCACAGCAAGCTTACAGTCCTCAAGGGGGAGATATACATTAATATAAATAAATAAAATACAGGTATGGACATAAATGCTATAGGGTTGGGAGCGGGTAAAAGCAAAGGAAGCAAGTCAAGGTGACGCAGGAAGGAGTCGGAGATGAGAAAAGTGGGGCTTAGTCTGGGAAGGCTTCTTGGAGGAGATGTACCTTCAGTAAGGCTTTGAAGCAGGGGAGAATAATTGTCTGTTGGATTTGAGGAGGGAGGACGTTCCAGGCAAGTGGAAGGATGTGGGCCAGGGGTCGGCTGTGAGAAAGGTGAGATCGAGGCACAGTGAGAAGGTTAACACTAGAGGAGTGAAATATGTCGGCTGGGTTGTAAAAGGAGAGAGGCGAGGTGAGGTAGGAAGGGGCAAGGTAATGGAGTGCTTCAAATTCATTGGTGAGGAGTTTTTGTTTGATACGGAACTGGAGTCAGGTGACATGTCCTGAATGTTTTCGTAGAAAAATGATTCGGGCAGCAGAGTGAAGAATGGATTGGACTGGGGAGAGACAGGAGACTGGGAGGTCAGCAAGGAGGCTAATGTAATAATCCAAGCATGATAGGATAAGTGACTGTATTAACACGGTAGCGGTTTGGTTGGAAAGGAAAGGACAGATTTTCGTGATGTTGTGAAAGTGGGACCAACAGGATCGGGTGACAGATTGAATATGTGGGTTGAATGGGAGAGAGGAGTCGGAGTAATGTTTGGGAAGGATGGTGGTGCTGTCTACAGTGATGGGAAAGTCAGGGAGGGGGCAGGGTTTGGGTGGGAAGATAAGGAGCTCTGTTTTGGACATGTTAAGTTTGAGGTGACAGGAGAACATCCAAGCAGAGATGACTTGAAGGCAGGAGATGTGAAACTGGAGAGAAGGAGAGAGATCAGGGGAGGAGATATAGATTTGGGTATCATCTGCATAGAGGTGGTAGTTGAAGCCATGGGAGGGATGAGTTCTCCAAGGGAATGGGTATAGATGAGAATAGAAGAAGACCCAGAACTGAACCTTGAGGTACTCCTTGAGGGGTGGGAGGCAGAAGAGGAGCCCATGAAAGAGACAGAGAATGAGTGGCCAGAGACATAGGAAAAGATCCAGGAGAGGACAGTGTCAGTGAAGCTGAGGTTGGATAATGTTTCCAGGAGGAGGGGGTAGCTGACAGTGTTAAAGGTAGCTGAGAGGTCAAGGAAAGTTAGGAGGGTTAGGATGGAGGATAGGTCATTGGATTTGGCAAGAAGGAAATTGTTGGTGACCTTTGAGTGGGCGGTTTCTGTGGAGTGAAGCAGATGGAAGCAGATTGGAGGGGGTCAAGGAGAGAATTGGAGGAGAGAAATTTGAGGCTGCAGGTGTAGACAATTCATTCAAGGAGTTTGGAGATGAATTTTCTCCAAAGCCTTTACATTCCCCCTGTGGCCTGTGGGAATCAGAAGGACCTGGGTACTAATCCCAGCTCCACTTGTCTGCTGTGGGACCTTAGGCAGGTCTCTTCACTTCTCTGTGCCCCAGTTCCCTCAGCTTTAAAATGGGGATTTTGACTGTGAACCCCATGTGGAACAGGGACTACGTCCAACCCAATTAGCTTGTATCCACTCCAGCGTTAGTACAGTGTCTGGCACATAGTAAGTACTAAACAAATACTACAATCATTATTATTATTACTATCATTATTATTATTATCCCTCTGCCCCTCACCACTACTTCTGATGTATGAGTTTTTGCTACCCAAGAGCTGAGGAGGAGTGAGTCTAGTTGCTTAAAACAAAAATATTGGACATAAAAGGATCTGGGGCTCCCTCTGTATTGGATGGAGAACAGACCAGCCGAAAACTGGATTATCTAGTTTAAAACCGGACGAGATGGCCACCTGATCCTCTGCCAATAACAAGACAAGCTGGACTAGCTTGGGACAGAAAAACCTAGTTATCAACCCCTCTTTTTTCAATGCGTTGGAAGGAGTCTGGGATCCCAGTGACTGCCAAGAGGAGATAGGATTGACTCAGTTTTTTAAAATCAAGTTATTTTGTTTGCTAGGGGTTCATTTTCCAAAATGCCGATTGTTGGACAATGAATACTTTTCCAGTAATAGGTCATTAATTCCCTTAGTTTCCCAGATGCTGATTTAATTTAAATCAGACAAATTGGATTTTTGATCTTTCATTCATTCATATATATTTATTGAGCACTTACTGTGTGTAGAGTACTGTACTAAGCTCTTGGAAAGTACAATTTGTCAACAGAGACAATCCCTATTTATTGAGTGCTTACTGTGTATAGACCAACTGTACTAAACACTTAATAATAACTCTGGCATTTGTTAAGCACTACTGTTTGCCAGACTCTGTACTAAGTTCTGGGGTGGATACAAGTAAATCAGTTTGGACACAGTCCCTGTCCCATATGGGGTTCACAGTCTAACTTTCCATTTTACAGATGAGGGAACTGAGGCCCAGAGAAGTGAAGTAACTTGCCCAAGGTCACACAGCAGACAAGTGGCAGAGCCAGGATTAGAGCCCTTGACCTTCTGACTCTCAGGCCCGTGCTCTAACCACTACGCCATGCTGCTTCCCACTTGGGAGAGTACAGTACAATAGAGTTGGTAGACAAGATCCCTGCCCCCAAGGAAGAACTGACAATCTAATTTTCCTATAGGTCTTTAATAAACTCTGAAGTTGACTTGTCCTTTTGTTCAAAGAAGATACAGAATTCCATGGCCTGGCACCGATTACTCTCAGAACAATAAGTTTAGAGAAACGGGAAGTGGAGACTTTGCTGTTCTCACTGTACCTCGATCTTGTCTATCTCGCCACCGACTTCTCGCCCACATCCTACCTCTGGCCTAGAATGCTCTCCCTCCTCATATCAGACAGATAATTGCTTTCCCCTACTTATTGAAGGCACATCTCCTCCAAGAAGCCTTCCCTGACTAAGTCCCTCCTCTCCCCTTCTCCCTCTCCCTTCTGCGTCACCCTGACTTGCTCCCTTAATTCTTCCTCCCTCCCATCCGCACAGCACATATGTATAGGTCTGTATATTTCTGTAATATATTTATTTAGATTAACGTCTGCCTCCACATCTAGTCCATGAGCTCATAGTCGGCAGGAATGTGTTTGTTGTTATATCGTACTCTCCCAGGTGCGTAGTACAGTGCTTTGCACACAGTAAGCACTCAATAAATTTGATTGAATGAATGAATAAATGAATGATGGTATTTGTTAAGCACTGTTCTAAGTGCTAAGATACATACATACAAGGTCATCAGCTTGTGACCTCTGATTCTCAAGTCCATGCTCTTTCCATTAAGCCATGAATGAACAAATGTTCTGAAAGGATCTTTGAGAACTTATCAGAAGCAGCATAACCTAGTGGAAATAGCCCCGATCTGAGAATCAGATGACCTGGGTTCTAATCCCAGCTCTTCCCCTTGTCTGCTACGAAACCTTGGACAAGTCACTTAACTTCTCTGTGCCTCAGTTATCTCATCTGTAAAATGGAGATTAAGATTGTGAGTCCCATGTGGGACATGGACTGTGTCCAACTTGATGAACTTGTATCTTCCCCAGCTCTTAATAAGCACATAACATATACCATTAAAATAAACATATACCACTACCCAATAAAGTGGACTTCAGGTTCCCTCAGCCCCAAGGTAGTTCTACCAAAAGATACCAAAAAAAAATTTAAAAAACAGATAAATAAGTAGTAAGTTGGAGATTGAATCAGTCTTCTCTTGAAAGCTCTATTGACTGAGAGTTATTATCTCTCCTCTAGGCAAGGAATACCATGGTTTGAAAAACAATAAAATTAATCTGAGTGGATCCCACCTGCTGCTTAAATGGCAGTTCTGGTTCCAGTTTGGCTTTCAACCTAGTGAAAGAGGGTTTGGTAACTAGTATTTTTTGTTTGTTTTTTCATTCAGCCTGACTCACCTGGCTAATGATAGGTTGGGCTTTTAGAGATGGGAAAGAGGTCAGTGCTTCCCGGAAGGGGCCTCTGGATTGGTCCATGAATATCTGAGACATGGACACTCCTCCCCATTTCTTTTCTCTCTTTTCCTTGTCGATCCCCACAGACTCTGGACTCAGGAAATGGGAGAAAAGTTAGGAACAGGAGAGAATTCTACACAAAAGGGAGATACATTGGATGACAAGAAACAGGCCAGAATGAGACTATGAGAAGAGAGGGAGGGTGGGCTGTATTTATTTTATTTATTTGTGGTTTTCTTAACCTTTAACTAAATACTCAGCCTAGGGGGTAGATATTGCCAAATATCTTGCTGAATACAATGGCCTCTACTCCATCCTAATCCTCCTCGACCCCTCAGCTGCCTTCAACACAGACGACCACCCCCTTTCCCTGGAAACTTTATTCAACCCCAGCTTCACTGACACTGTGCTCTCCTGGTTCTCCTTCTATCACTCTGGCTGCTCATTCTCAGTCTCTTTCATGGGCTCCTCCTCTGCCTCCCACCCCTTAACTGTAGATGTCCCTCAAGGTTCAGTTCTGGGTCCCCTTCTTCTATTCTTTCATTTATTCATTCAGTTGTATTTATTGAGCATTATTGTATGCGGGACACTGTACTGAGCCCTTGAGAGTACAATACAATAATAGACACATTTCCTGTCCACAACCAGCTTGCAGTCTACATGGGAGAGACAGACATCAAAACAAATAAATAAATTACAGATATGTACATAAGTGCTGTGGGGCCCAGAGCAGGAAAGACTAAAGGGAGCAAATCAAAGCGATGGAGAAGGGAGTGGGAGAAGAGGAAAGGGAAGGGCTTAGTCTGGGAAGACCTTTTGGAAGAGATGTGCCTTCAATAAGGCTTTGAATAGGGGGAGAGTAATTGTCTGTCGGATTTGAGGAGGGAAAGCGTTCCAGGGCAGAGGCAGGATGTGGTCTAGGGGTTGGCAGTGAGACAGATGAGATCAAGGTACAGTGAGTAGGTTGGCACTAGAGGAACAAAGCTTGCAGACTAGGTTGTAGAAGGAAAGTAGTGAGGTGAGGTAGGTGAGGTAAGGTGGTGGAGTGCTTTAAAGCCAATGGTGAGGAGTTTTTGTTTGATGCAGAGGTGGGTGGGTAACCACTGCACTTTTTTGAGGAGTGGGGTGACGTGGTTAGAGAAGCAGCGTGGCTCAGTGGAAAGAGCATGGGCTTGGGAGTCAGAGGTCATGTGCTCTAATCCCGCCTCAGCAATTTATCAGTTGTGTGACTTTGGGCAAGTCACTTAACTTCTCTGTGCCTCAGTTACCTCATCTGTAAAATGGGGATCAAGAGTGTGAGCCCCACATGGGACAACCTGATCACCTTGTATCCCTTAGTGCTTAGAACAGTGCTTTGCACATAGTAAGCGCTTAACAAATGCCGTATTATGTCCTGAACGTTTTTGTAGAAAAATGATCTGGGCAGCAGAGCAAAGTATGGACTGGACTGGGGAGAGACAGGAGACTGGGAGGACAGTGACTAGGCTGAACTACACCCACTCCGTTGAAGAGCTCATTCCCTCCCATGGCCACCTTCATGTAGTTGATTCCCAAATCTACATCTCCAGTCCTAATATCTCTCCCTCTCTGCAGTCTCACATTTCCTCTTACTTTCAAGACAGCTCTACTTGGATGTCCTGAATCACCTCCAAATTAACATGTCCATTACAAAACTCCTTATATTCCCACCCAAACCCTGTCTTCTCCCAGACTTTCCCATCTCTGTAGACAACACCACTCTCCTTCCTGTCTCACAACTCCATAACTGAGGCCCAGAGAAGTGAAGTGACTTGTCCGGGGTCACACAGCAGACACGTGGTGGAGGCAGGATTAGTACCCAGGTCCTTCTGACTCCAGGTCCATGCTCTATCCACTAGACCATGCTGGTTCTGTAGACTGACACCCCCATCTAACCCCACAGGCCCAGCTAGCTCCACCCTCTCTACACGGACACAGTTCCAGCCAAACATGCACACCCAGTTCCATACTTAAACCCAGTAAATATCATACTTGGATTTCATACTTGGATCCTTACATGACCTACCTATGACCACCATTATGGTTTAATCTGAGGTAGTAATCTGGGCTTCTGATCACTTTTCTCTCCACTGGACACACAGTATTGTATGCTTTCTGCCCCACTTCTGACTGAAAGTTCCCTCTTGCCTTTCCCCCGACTTGGGGACTTTCTAAAATCTCCTCCACTGACTTGTGTCACCACCCAAACCTGTAACCCCAGCAAAACTGTGCCTTCAGCCCTGCTCTCCCTCCTCTCTCCTGCTGTCAAGCCTAGTGCCTATCATGTTCGGTGACTGTTTTAGGCACCTTGATGTATTCTCATGGCATCTCCCATTGAGAACAATGGCTGGATCTTCGTCCTGAGGCTTCAGGACCAACAAAAGCAACAAGGTCTAGTGAAAGATTCATGATCCTGGCAGTCAGGAGACCTGGGTTCTAATTCTGACTCTGCCACTCTCCAGCTGTGTGCCTTGGACAAAGTCACTTTACCTCTCTGTGTCTCCATTTTCTCATCCCTAAAATGAGGATAAAATACCTCTTCTTCCTCTCTATTAGACCGTGAGTCCCTTAAGAGGCAGGAACTGTGTCCAACCTGCTCTTCTTTTATCTACCCAGCACTTAGAACAGCTCTTGGTACATAGTAATGCTTAACAAGCAAATTCCATAATGAATGCCCAGGGCTTAATATATTTAGTATTGTAATTGTTAGTTCCCACCCACACTGATCTTCTGAACTCTCCCCACCCCCTTTTTTTCATGGTATTTGTTAAGTGTTTACTTTGTGCCGAACTCTGCACTAAGCACTGGGTTAGATTCAAGCTAATCAGGTTGGACACAGTCTAGTACCACACAGGCCTCACAGTCTTAATCCTCATTTTACCCATGAGGTAACTGAGGCGCAGAGAAGTTAAATGATTCATTTATCCAAGATCACCCAGCAGACAAATGGCGCATCCAGGATTACAACCTAGGATCTCTGACTCCCAGGCCCTTGCTTTATCCATGAGACCATACTGCCTTCTGTGGTGTTTGTCTCCCATTAATCCCAACTATTTCCATTCATTGCTTTTCACAACCCTTCCTTATCCTCTTCTCCCTGCTAAAGGAACCCACTACCCTTCACGTGCCCTCCCTGCCTCCTGATGCCCTCCCCCTCAACCTCCAACACCCCACCATCCAAAGGCCATGTTCACCTGGGCTTTCTTTCCAAGTCTTTAACTTCAGCTTTAACAGGTGTTCCTGTTGATGCCCATTCTCTTTTTCTGAGTTCCATCCCTGTTCTTGCTAAGGAACATGTTTAATATTCTGGAAAGACAGGCAGGGAAGGAAGTAGAGAGTGATGAAGATACAGAGCTATGGAGAGGGGACATGGTGATTTCCACTTTACGCACAGAGAGCTATGAAGGCAGAAATAAAAACTGGCAAAAAACCCGCTACAGAATGGAATCCCTTCTTAATACATCATATTTGGGTCCCAGGTAGCAAATCCCTAGACAGAATCCCTCTGAAGTGGCCAAAGCAAACCTCTGTATACTTTGGTTGGGTCTGCACCTGGTAAACTCTGGGTTGAGCATTGAGCTAATTCTAATGGGTTTATTGTGCTCACAGAAGAGACTGACATTTTTAGAGCCATCTCTCACTGTGGTCCTGTCTCTCAGTTCTTTCCAGGAATCCTTACCAACAGCAGGTTCTTCTGGTGAGGGAGGCAAGGAGGGATGGAGGAAGAGAGTGTGGTGGGGAGAAGGAAGAGAGAGGGAGAAGAGAAGGGGGGTTGAAAGTGAGAGGGGGAGGAAAAGGGAGAAAGGGGGGGACAGAGTGAGAAGAGAGAGCCAGAGAGAGAGGGGGAGAGGAAGAGGAGGACGGAAAGAGGGAGAGAGAACAGGAGGAAGAGGGAGAGAGGGAGAGGAGGAGAAAATGGGGTGGGGAGGAAAAAGAAGAAGGAGGGGGTCAGACAAAGAGAAGGAGAGGGAGAGAGAGAGAGAGAGGGAGAGAGAGAGATACCCTATGAGTAAGGGTACAATCTCATTATGTTTATCCTAGCTGTGCCAAAATTTGAGTCTGGCTATCAGTAACAAATTATTTCTAATCTGACTAAAGCTATCAGATGCTGTTATTTTATTAAAGCACATTGATTCTAGAAAAAAAAATAGCCCCTTCCTTCCCAATTTTAGGTCTGCCAATATGGATTCTGCCAAAGTGATTTGGCACAGGCAACTCTGCTCAGGCATGACCCACCCCTCCATATTGGCCGTGCCAACTGTACCTGCTCCTCTTCAGGCCTCCTCCCAAGGGGGTGGAACTGGGCGGCTTGCATGTGGACAAGTCTGGAATCAAGCCAACAAGACCAATACTCCATCATTCTAGCATCCCTGGAGTAGTGAGTAGTAGTGGGAGCCTGGAAGTCAGGAGGTCATGGGTTCTAAGACCAGTTTTGCCACCTGACTACTGGATGGCCTTGAACAGGTAACTTCACTTCTCTGTGCCACAGTTACCTTTTCTGCAAAATGTGTCCAACCCAATTTGCTTGTCTCCACTCCAGTGCTTAGTACAGAGCCTGGCACATAGCGCTTAACAAATATCACAATTATTATTAGTATTATTATAAATGTGCAGGTTATTGAATTGGGTCAGGCTGAGGGGACTTACAAAAGAAGCATAATAATAACAGTGATAATAATTATGATATTTGTTATGCATTTACCATGGCAAACACTGAAATATGTGCTGAGGTAGAAACAAGGTAATCAAGTTGGACATAGTCCCTGTCACTTATGGCTCATGGCCTCAATTCCTATTTTACAAATGAGGAAACTGAGGCACAGTGAATTCATTCCTGAGCACTTACTGTGTGCACACCACTGAACTAAGCACTTGGGAAAGTACAATACAGCAATATAGACAAATTCCCAACGAGCTTACTGGCTAGAGGGGTCTGGAAGGGAAGGGACTTGCCCAAGGTCACAGAGCAGAGAAATGGAGGACCGGGATTAGAAAACAAGTCTAAAGGAGATAGCTCAGATCTCACATACACACACACACACACACACATGCCCCACCCCACCCAAAGAAGTTCTCAGTATACCAGCATCATGCCTGTTGCTTTGTATGCAGCATGGCCAAGTGGAAATTACACAGGACTGGGAGTCAGGAGACTTGGGTTCTAATCCTGACTCCGTGGCTTGCCTGCTCTAAGATTGTATGATGCTGTATGAAGCTCTGTGGCTTCATTGCTCTGTGCCTCAGTTGCCTCATTTCTAAAAAGGGGGTGAAATACCTATTCTCTCTCCCTTTTAGACTTGGAGGCTCACATGGAACAGAGACTCTGCCTGATCTGACTGCATTCTAACAAGCTAGTTTTTGGTACAGTACTTGGCACTTAGTACGCACTTCACAAATAGTACAGTAAATTATGGCTAAGGCACTTGCTGCTGTGCTGCTAGAAATCACCACTGGTTTTGCTTCTTCAGTGACCATCCTGACCCTAGAAAAATATTACCCATCCTGGAAGTTTGAGCCTCAAGCAAAGGCTGTGGCCTATAAAATCCTATGAAACCCTGGCAAAAATGACTGTTGAGAACTGGGTCTCAAAGCCCCAGTTGCTTATCGCTCTTCCATCCCTTACCTCATCTGTTCTAGTTTGCCATCCATATCTGCTCATTTCTCCTATTTGATTAAATTGTCAGATCTTCAAAGGCACGGATGGGCTTTTTTTATTTTTATCAATCAATCAACCATATTTATTGAGTGCTTACTTTGGGCAGAGCTCTGTATTGAGTGCTTGGGAGGATACAATATAACAGATTCGGAAGATACACGTTCTCTATCCGTTGCTGGTTTGCTCAAGAACCTGGTATCAACCAATTAGTTGATGGTATTGATTAATCCCTGAACTAGGCCTTGAATTAAATGCTTAGGAGAGTACAATTTTCTGCCTCCATTAAGGGCACAACAAATCTGATGCTACTGCTGCTTATGACTTCAGTGGGGGCAAAAAAGAAGGATAGATGTGGTACAGAAAATTTGGGAGACTATTAACATCCTGGAGCTGAAGAGGGCTGATCTGGGGAAGGCTCATGAAGAAAATTAAAGTTGGGCAAAATTTTTGATAGTAATAATATTGTTTTTACTATGTGCTGAGCAATCTGTAGCAGTAGTAGTAATAATAACTGTGGCATTTGCCAAGCGCTTAATATGGGCCAGGAACAGTACTGAGCGCTGAGGGAAATACAAGCAAATCAGATTGGATACAGTCCCTGTCCCATGATGGGATTTACAGTCTCGATTCCCATTTTACAGATAAGGCAACTGAGGCCAGAGAAGTGAAGTCACTTGCCCAAGGTCATACAGCAGACAAGTGGTAGAGCTGGGATTAGAACCAATGAGCTTCTGATTTCCAGGCCTCTGTTCTAGCCACTACACTATGCCATGCTGCTTCTTGTAATAGTTGGAGCAATAAATACTATTGAATGAATTAATAGCAGCAACAATAGTATTTATAATACCTACTGTGTGTAGAGCACTGTATTAAGCACTAGGAAAGAAGAGACAGGTGAGATATCAGACATGGTCCCTGGCCTCAGATACTCACAATTTAAAAATATAAAGTGGAAGAAGGGACTGGTGACAGAAATATAAGGAAAAATTAAACAAAACTCTAAGGCAACATACAGAAGTGGACAGAGACTCAAAATGAAAACAAAGCTCAGTGGGGCACTGACTGACTTGAGGAACAGAATTTCTGGCTCCTCGGAGTGCAGGGTCCAGTCAGAACCAGGCATGTCACCCACCTCCTCAAAAATCTCCAGTGGTTGCCTATCAACCTTTGCATAAAGCAAAAGCTCCTTACTCTTGGCTTCAAAGCTCTCCATCACCTTGCCCCTTCCTACCTCACCTCCCTTCTCTCCTTCTACAGCCCACCCCCTGCACTCTGCTCCTCTGCCGCTAACCTCCTCACTGTCCCTCGTTCTCTCCATTCCTGCCGTCGACCCCTGCTCTATGTCCTACCTCTGACCTGGAATGCCCTCCTTCCTCACATCTGCCAAAATAACTCTCTTTCCCCTTTCAAAGCACTACTGGGCACTCACCTCCTCCAGGAGGCCTTCCCAGACTGAGCCCTCCCTTTCCCTCTGAACCGCCTCCCCTCCCCATTCCCCCTACTCCCTCCCTCTGCTCTACCCCCTTCCCCTCCCCACAGCACTTGTGTATATTTGTATATATTACTTATTACTCTATTTTATTAATGATGTGTATATATCTATGTTTCTATTTATCTATTTTGATGGTATTGATGCCTGACTACTTGTTTTGTTTTGCTGTCTGTCCCCCCCCTTTTAGACTGTGAGTCTGTCGTTGGGCAGGGAATGTCTCTAACTGTTGCCTAATTATACATTCCTAGCACTTAGTACAGTGTTCAGCACATAGTAATTAATTAATTAATGTTGGTATTTGTTAAGCGCTTACTATGTGCCGAGCACTGTTCTAAGCGCTGGGGTAGACATAGGGGAATCAGGTTGTCCCACGTGGGGCTCACAGTCTTAATCCCCATTTTACAGATGAGGGAACTGAGGCACAGAGAAGTTAAGTGACTTGCCCACAGTCACACAGCTGACAAGTGGCAGAGCTGGGATTCGAACTCATGAACCCTGACTCCAAAGCCCGCGCTCTTTCCACTGAGCCACGCTGCTTCAATAGTAAGCGCTCAATAAATAAGATTGAATAAATGAATGAACCATGGTCACAGAGAGTGCTCCAGCAGCTGCCACCTGGTCCTCCCAAGGCTTAGGGGCGGCAGTTCCAGTTTGCACCTGCTTCTCTCTGCTGGTGGGAAGTGGGTTGGGATGGAGGTTTCCCGGTGACATGGAGGAAAGGGAAACAGCTTAGCCTAGTGGGTAGAGCCCACGTCTGGGAGTGAGAAGGACCTGGGTTCTAATTCCAACTCTACCACTTCTCTGCTGTGTGACCTTGGGCAAGTCGCTTCAGTTCTTTGTGCCTCAGTTCCCTCATCTGTAAAATGGGGATTAAGGCTGTGAACCCTATGCGGGACAGGGGCTGTGTGTCTAACCTGATTATCTTGTAACTACTCCAGAATTTAGTATCATGTCTGGCACATAGTAAGCACTTAACAAATGCCATTAAGAAGAAGAAGAAGAAGGAGAGCTGGAGAGGGGTTTGGGGAGGCAGTGTGGTGGTCTAGTGGTTTTGCTTGGACATGGTGGAGAGACAGAGAGAAAGAGACAGAGACAGAGAGAGTGTCATGGGACCTCTCCTGAAGCTTATCTCTCCAACCTGGCATGCACATGGCATGTCGGGAGCAGGGGATCTGGGAGAGGGTTGAGGAGAGGTGGCAGTTACTAGTCATTCAATCCCTAGTATTCACTGAGCACCTACCGTGTGCAGACAACTTCTCTTTGCCTCAGGTCCCTCTTCTGAAAAAGGAGATTCAATGCCTTCACTCCCGCCCACTCTGAGCCCCATGTGTGACCTGATTAACTTGTATCTACCCCAGTGCTTAGTACAGTGCTTGGCACATAGTAAGTGCTTAACAAATACCACAATTATTACTAAGTTCTTGGGAGAAGAGAATCGAGTCGGTAGGCATGATCTCTTCCCCCTAGGAATTTTGCAGTTTACTGAGAAAGATACCAGATTATCAGAGGAGATACAGTACCTAACCCATATAGCATTCATCATCTAAGAGTTGGGAGGATCAGCTATCTCATCCTACTTCTACAGATGAGGAAACTGAGACACAGAGCGGTTAAGTGACTTGTCCAAGGTCACAGAGCAGGTCTTGGGCAGAGCTGGGATTAAGACCCAGGTCTCCTGACTCCTATCCCAGGTTCTTTCCATTAAGCCCCACTGTCTCTCCTTGAAGAAGGCAGGGGAATGGTTTGGAAAAGAGGAATGGGGACAATTCCCCTCAATATATTTTCTGCATTTTCTCTGATCCGGATTTAAGTGTAAATGATCAAACTTCCAATATTTGTCCTAAAATCAGCCTCTCTAGGCAAGAGATTTTCCTATTTTTCTGCCTAAATTTTAGTTTTTCTTAATTATTTCCATGTCTCACAATTATGCATGCACCTGTACCTTATGAAAAAAAGAGCCTCTTCTTGTTTACATGTTTCAAATATTTGTACACTGTTCTGCTTCTCATTTAGCTGTCATTGAGCCAAGCTACGCATTTTAGCTCCTTTAATCTTTCCTCCTAAGTATGTCTCTCCATTCTCTTAATCGTTCTGGACTCCCTCCAATATGCCTAGGGTGAGACTTTGGTAGGCCTTTCTCTTGCCATTACCCCACACTTCAAATAACCCCCTTCCTCTCTCCGCCTCCCATCCCTAGAAATAGCTCCTATTGTCAGAGCTCTAGTCAAAGATCCACAAAGCAACATCACCCTTTTATCTCACCTTCCTCGGTGCTTTGTTCATTAGCTTCGGTCCCTTGAGTTAATAATAATAATTATGGTACTTGTTAAGTGTTTACTATAGACCAAGCACTGTTCTAAGCGTTGGGATAGATGCAAGTTAATCGGGTTGGACACAGTCCCTGTACCACATGTGGCTCAGAATCTTAATCCTCATTTTACAGATGAGGTAACTGAGGCCCAGAGAAGTAAAGTGACTTACCCAAGGTCTCACAGCAGCCATGTGGTGGAGCTAGGATTAGAACCCAGGTTCTCTGACTCTCAGGTCTGTGCTTTTTCCACTAGGCCATGCTGTTTCCCACCCCCTCCTCCTCCTCTCCTTCCTCCTCTTCTTCCTCCTCCTCCTACTATAGTTTCTCCCTCTCTTCTTCCTATTTCCCCACCTCCTCTTCCTACTATGACTATGATTACTACTGCTGCTATGACTACTACTACAACTACTGATTAGAGAGGGCTGACTGCCATTGCTTTGGAATTCCCAGTAGGGAAGAGTGGGACTTAGGAAAGTAGAGATGCTCTGGAGTGGAAAAAAACTCCAGCAACCTCTCTCAGAGCTCTTCCCATGGGTTTGTTCCCTTGCTTTCTGCCACCTGCCCCTTCCTCCAGACAGAAGGTACCATGAAAAACAATGCTTTTAGTAGTTGGACTTAACTTGCCCACAATAATAATAACAATGATGGTGATGATGATGATATTTGTTAAGTATGTGGTATGTACCAATCATTATTCTAAACACCAAAGCAGATACAAGTTAATCAGTTGGTTACAATCCCTGTCCTTCATAGGGTTCACAGTCTAAGGGAGAGGAAAAACAGCTAATTCAATCCCCATTTTTTACAGGTGGGGAAACTGAGGGACAGAGAAGTGAAGTGACTACTCCAAGGTCATGTAGCAGCCAAATGGCTAAGTCAGGATTTGAACCAAAGGTCTCCTGGCTCCCAGTCTCTTTTACTTCCTCTGGAAAATTATATCTGTCAGTTTGTCAGGTATTTGCACCTTTCAAGTTCCTTAAGGCCCAAAGAGTAACTCAGTAAGTAGATGTTCAGAGAAGACTCTTTTCCTCCCTTAAAATTCAGGTCATCCAAACTCTTGCTTCAGTTGGCTTGAATTTGCTTAATGCCCTTGACAGCTCTTTTTGGTCAAGCCTCCAGCTATTTTTGCAAAGCTTTTCTTTCTTCCTAATTGTCCAAATTTATTTTCTTCATTTTTCTTGTTTAAAGGCAGTCTCTCAACCATTTGAGAATCATCATTTATTAATGGACCCTTTTATGAGTATTTTCTCTCCGTCTCTTTCTCTTCCTGCCCCCAATTCAGCCGTAACGGTCCTGCTTGCTCTTTTAATCCTCTTTTCCTGGCATTAATTCATTCTATATTTTCTTCCAGCCCTGATCTTTCCACTACCAGCATTGCTTATCTCTCCTGGAGGAAGTTGCTTGGATCCTGCAGAAGTCCCTCAATGCTCAGTACTGGATTCCCTTCTATTCTCCATCTGCACCCATTCCCATGGAGAACTCATTCGCTCATTCCATAGCTTCAATTACCATTTCTATTTGGATGATTCCTAAATCTATATCTCCATCCCTGATCTCCCTCCTTCTCTGCCTTCTCGTATTTCCTCCTGCCCTCAGTACAACTCTACTTGGATGTCCTGTTGACACCTCAAACATAACGTGCAAAACCGAACTCTTCATATTCCTACCCAAACTCTGTCCACCCCGTGACTTTCCCATCACTGTAGATAGACACCACCATCTTCCATGTCTCACAAGCTCAAAACCTTGGTGTTATCATCAACTCATCTCTCTATTTCAACTCACATATTCAATGTCACCAAATCTTGTAGGTTCAACCTTCGCAACATCCACTAAAATCCATTCTTTCCTCTCTATCCAAATTGCTACCATGTTAATCCAAGCACTTGTCCTTTGAGAAGCAGCGGTGCTCAGGGGCAAGAGCTCAGGCTTCGGAGTCAGAGGTCACGGGTTCGACTCCCAGCTCCGCCACTTGTCACTGTGTGACCTTGGGCAAGTCACTTCACTTCTCTGTGCCTAGTTACTTCATCTGTAAAATGGGGATTAAGACTGTGAGCCTCACATGGGACAATCCGATGACGATGTATCTCCCCCAGCGCTTAGAACAGTGCTCGGCACATAGTAAGCGCTTAACAAATACCAACATTATTATTCCGCTTTGATTACTGCATCAACCTCCTTGCTGGCCTCCCTGCCTCCTATGGTAGATTGATTAAACCACGAAGTCCTCTAACAGCAAGTGGTTCAATCCTACTGTACAAAAGAAGTTAGGGTTCTGTCTCCTCATGAATAATAATTGTGATATTTATTAAGGGCTTCTGAAAGGTCAAAGCACTGTGCTATGTGCTGAGGTAGATATTAAAGTAATAATAATAATAATATAATAATGACGATAAACTGTGGTATTTTTTAAGCACTTACTGTGTAGCAGACACTGTACTAAAGCATTGGGGTGAATACGAGCAAATTGGGTTGGACCCAGTCCCTTTCCCATATGTGGCTCTCAGTTTCAATCCCCACTTTATAAAGGAGATAACTGAGGCAAAGAGAAGTGAAATGACTCGACCAAGGTCACACAGCAGAAAAGTGGCGGAGCCAGAATTAGAATCCATGACCTTCTGATTCCCAGGCCCAAGCTCTATCCACAGCACCATGATAACCAGATCACACTCAGTCCCTGTCCTATGTGATACAGTACAGGAGGTAGGGAGAGCAGGAATCTTATCTCCATTATACAGCTGAGGAAACTGGGACTCAGAGAGGTTAAGTGAATTGCACAAAGTCACACAGTAGACCAGTAGTAGGTCTGGGATTGGAACCTAGGTCTCCTGCCTCCTGGTACCATGCATTTTGCCCTAGACTGCACTGCCTTCCCATTGGTGCACAATTGCACATCTGGCAGATCCTAACAGTTCTCTGCATCCATGCTGCTGCCGCCATGTGCATGGAGTCCAGCCTCTGCCATTCTGCAGTTGTCAGAGTCTGGTGGTGGCTAGGAATCCAGTTTCAGTGGAAACCAACTTGACTTTTCAGTAAAAATGAACTTTTTCACCATTCTTTGGTTTTGAAGCTTTCCCAGGCCATGAGCCAAAGACAGAAGAACAGAAGAATCACCAAGAGAGCGTGAAACCATCATAGCATGGAGTGGTGGACAGTAAGGGCTAATTCAAACAGAAACTCCTTACCACAGACTTTAAAGCACTCAATCACCTTGCCCCCTCCTACTTCACCTTGCTGCTCTTCTACTACTACTCAGCTCTCACACACTGCTCCGCTAATGCTAACCTACTCACCTATCTCACCCCTGACCTCTCACCCACATTGTGCTCTAGCCTGGAACGCCCTCCCTCTTTATATCCCCCAGACAATTAGCGTGGCTCAGTGGAAAGAGCATGGGCTTTGGAGTTAGAGGTCATGAGTTCGAATCCCAGTTCTGCCACTTGTCAGCTGTGTGACTGTGGGCAAGTCACTTAACTTCTCTGTGCCTCAGTTCCCTCATCTGTAAAATGGGGCTGAAGACTGTGAGCCCCACGTGGGACGACCTGATTCCCCTGTGTCTACCCCAGGGCTTAGAACAATGCTCGGCACATAGTAAGCGCTTAACAAATACCAACATTATTATTATTATTAATTACTCTTCCCTCCTTCAAGACCTTATTGATGGCACATCTCCCCCAAGAGGCCTTTCCTGACTAAGCCCTCATTTCCTCTTCTCCCACTCCCTTCTGTATCACCCTGATTTGTTTCCTTTATTGACCCTTCCCTCGGCCCCACAGAGCTTATGTATGCATCCATAATTTCTTTATTTACATTAATGTCTGTCTCCTCTTCTAGACTGTAAACTCATTGTGGGCAGGGAATGTGTCTACCAATGCTGTTGTATGTTATATTATACTCTCCCAAGCACTTAGTACAGCATTCTGCACAGTAAGTGCTCAATAAATGCAATTAATTCATTGACTGAATAGCAATAGACTTGCAATACTGGATCTGTGCAGTTTGATTCTTTTCAATTCATTTCTTTCTTTCTTTTTGATTACCCAAGATATTTGGGTCTTGCTTCCTTTTGGTCCTTGGGCAGGCCCGACAATTTATATTGATAGAGTTTTCCTCAAATAATAACAATAATTATAATAATGTTTGTTAAGCACTTACTATGTGCCAGGCACTATACTAATCACTGGGGTGGATACAAGCAAATCTGGTTGGACACAGTCCCTGTCCCATGTGGGATTCATAGTCTCAATCCCCATTTTACATATGAGGGAACTGAGGCCCAGGGAAGTGAAGTGACTTGTCCAGGGTCATACAGTAGACAAGTGGCAGAGTCAGGATTAGAATCCATGACCTTCTGATCTGCAGACCTGTGCTCTAGCCACCGCAGCCTGCTGCTTCCAATACTTCTGTCTCTGTAGGCTTTGGCTTTTTGTTTTTCATTTAACGGGCACACACCAAATTGGAAAAGCAATTCAGGCAAAGTACTATCCATGGAGGCAGTCAGTCATTAGGAAGATTTCAAGTGACCTTGAACTTAGTTAAATGTGGCATCGGAGAAGTTCAGCGTGGCAAAACTTCCCCCAAGGTATTTAAATGTTAACTTTGTATGGCAAGCCAACTTGGGAAAAGTGAAAATATTCACTGAATCCTGAATATTTTCATCTGTTTCCCTCATTAACTTGTACTTGAGAAGCAGTGGATCCTAATGGAATGACCAAAAGCCTGGGAGTCAGAAGCCTTGGTTTCTAATCCTGGATTTGCCACCTAACTACTGTCGGAAAAGTCACTTAATTTGTCTGCCCTCAGTCTCAATCATCTGTCAAATGGGGATTAAATACTTCCGTTCTCTCCTATTTAGACTGTGAACCCCATGTGGGGCAGGAACTGGGTTTTACCTGATTATTTTGCAGTCACCTCAGCACTTAGTACAGTGCTTGGCACATAGTAAGTGGTAAACAAATACCATTATTATCATTATTACTATTATTATTATGGCAGGGAACTTGTCTGCTAATTCTGCTGGATTGTACTCTGGCAAATGATTAGTACAGTGCTTTGCACATAGTAAGCACTCAATAAATACGGTTGATTATTGATAGTAATAATAATAAAAACTCCTGGGGGAGCGGGGTTGGGGCAGAAATATTAGTAAAATTATTTACTAACCTCTTCCTATGTGCAGAACACAGTGTAAAAACTGGGAAACGATACACAGTATCCTATGCACGTAGTAAGTGCTCAATAAATATTATTGAATGAATGCACAGGTCTCTGCCCTGAGGGGGCTCACAATATAAAAATGTACATCTTTATTATTGCACTGCATTGTGTTTTGTACAATGCCTAGCATACAGAAAACACTCGATAAATATCATTGGTTGATTGAATATTCACAAATTTCATTCATTCATTCAATAGTATTTATTGAGCGCTTACTATGTGCAGAGCACTGTACTAAGCGCTTGGGATGAACAAGTCGGCAACAGATAGAGACAGTCCCTGCCGTTTGACGGGCTTACAGTCTAATCGGGGGAGACGGACAGACAAGAACAATGGCACTAAACAGCGTCAAGGGGAAGAACATCTCGTAAAAACAATGGCAACTAAATAGAATCAAGGCGATGTAGAATTCATTAACAAAATAAATAGGGTAACGAAGAGTAACTATCTTCATACTTACTATTTCACAAAGAGAAGTAAGAGGCTGAAATGAAAAATATGCATAAAATGTTTACTGACAGGCTTTTAAAAGATACCTCGGGACAAACCACTTGGGATTTGGAATGAAGCTGCCAAGTAAGCTTAAATAGCTGCTACAGAGATGTCAACTAGAAAGCATTATTAGAGAGTTACAAACAATTTTGAATTAGGAGTTAATTGCTTTTTGGAAATGCTAAACCCTTTGATGAGGGGAGAACTTGCTGGTCATACAAATTAGCAGGAAAGGGAGGTTTTCCTTTCATTGCTTTTGCTTTCTAATCTCCATAATGGGTTGTGGAAAGTTTTTGATTGGGCTTGATTTGGTCACAGTTCCAAAATTTTAATTCTGGGTTTTAGATTATTTGAATTGTCTGTCAAATTTCAGATGTCAGGCTCACTTTGTGCAAAATGCCTGTTATGTCTAAATATAGCCTATGAGGAAAGGCATGAAATTATTATGAAACTAGTGGTATCCTTATCTTCCCTCCCAAACCTTGTCCTTTCCCTGACTTCCCTGTCACTGTGGACAGCACGACCATCCTTCCCATCTCATAGGCCCGCAACCTTGGAGTTGTCCTTGACTCAGCTCTCTCATTCACCTCACCATCCAATCCGTCACCCACACCTGCCGGTCTCACCTTCACAATATCGCCAAGATCCACCCTTTCCTCTCCATCCAAACTGCTATCGTGCTGGTACAAGATCTCATAATATCCCAACTTGATTATTGTGTCAGACTCCTCTCGGATATCCCTTCCTCCTGTCTCTCCCCACTCCAGTCTATTCTTCATTCTGCTACTGCCCGGATCATCTTCCTACAGAAACGCTCTGGTCATGTCACTCTCCTCTTCAAAAACGTCCAGTGGTTGCCTATCAGCCTTTACATGAAACAAAAGCTCCTCACTCTTGGCTTCAAAGCTCTCCATTACCTTGCCCCCTCCTACCTCACCTCCCTTCTCTTTTTCTACAGCCCAGCCCATACACTCTGCTCCTCTGCCGCTCACCTTCTCAAGGTCCCCCGTTTGTGCTTGTCCCGCCGTTGACCTCTGGCCCACGTCCTACCACTGTCCCGGAATGCCCTCCCTCCTCACATCCACCAAACTGTCTTCCCTTTTTCAAAGACCTACTGAGAGCTCACCTCCTCCAGGAGGCCTTCCCAGACTGAGCCCCCCTTTCCCTCTGCTTCCATTCCCTTCCCCTCCCCATCACCCTCTGCTCTTCCCCCTTCCCCTCCCCTCAGCACTGTGCTCATTTGTATATATTATTTATTAACCTATTTATTTTGTTAATGAGGTGTATATCTCCTTGATTTTATTTATCTTGATGATGTTCTCTTGTTTTTGTTTTGTTCTGATGTGCTTTGCTGTCTGTCTCCCCTGATTAGACTGTGAGCCCGTCACTGGGCAGGGATTGTCTCCATCTGTTGCCGAATCGTACATTCCAAGTGCTCAGTACAGTGCTCTGCACATAGTAAGTGCTCAATAAATACTATTGAATGAATGGTATTTGTTAAACACTTACTATGTGCCAAACACTGTACTAAGTGCTGGGCTAGATACAAAATAATTAGGTTCTACATGGGCCTCACAGTCTAAGTAGGAGGGAGAACAGGTAATGAACTGTCATTTTGCTGATAAAGGAACTGAGGTACAGAGAAGTTAAGTAACTTGCCCATGGTCCCACAGCAGGTAAGTGGCAAAGCCGGGATTAAAACCCAAATCTTCTGACTCCCAGGCCCTATGCTCTTTCATTCATTCATTCATTCATTCATTCATTCATTCATTCATTCATTCATTCATATTTATTGAACACTTACTTGTGCACAGCACTGTACTAAGCACTTGGAAAGCAGCAGCAGCAGCAATACTATTAGAATGTGTCTACCAACTCTAATGTATTGTGTTCTCCCAAACGTTTAGTACAGTGCATATAATATGCACTCAATAAATACGATTGATTGACAGTTGGAGGAAGAGGAGAAGAAGTAGGAATAGTCGTACTAGGAGTAATAATAGCATTTATTAAGGACTCACTGTTTGTAGGCTATTGTACTAGTCTTTGGGAGAGAATACGCAGGTGAGGATTAGACATGGTCCCTGTCCCTTGGGGGCCTCACAAGAGTTTGAGAGTTTAAGTGGAAAGCCAGGATTGGAGACAGATACTTCAAAAGGGATTAATTGTTAACACACAATACAAATAGGCAAAATAGGCTCACAATCTCAGCAGGGATGGAGGAGTCATTATTATTATTATAAGAGGTAGAGAACCAGCATGGCCTAGTGGAAAGGGTATGGGCCTGGAAGTCAGGGGACCTGGGCTCTAATCCTGGCTCTGCCAATCACTTCTCTTTGCCTCAGTTTCCTCAAAGGCAAAATGGGGATTCTCAGTATTGGTGATCACTCAATCACCGTTCCCCCTCCTATCTCACCTTGCTATTCTCCTACTGTAAACCAGCCTGCACACTTTGCTCCTCTAAAGCTAAACCTTCTCACTCTACGTCGATCGCGTCCATCTCGCCACAGACCCCTCGCCCACCCTCCTGCCTCTGGCCTAGAACTCCCTCCCTCCTCAAATCCGACATGCAATAACTTTCCCCCACTTCAAAGCCTTACTGAACGCACATCTCCAAGCGATCTTCCCTGATTAAGCCCTCCCTTCTTCTCCCCTTCCCTTCTTTGTTGCCCCGACTTGCTCCCTTTATTCATCCCCCTTCCCATCCCCACAGCACTTATGTGCATATCTGTAATTTATTTATTTACATTAATGCCTGGCTCCCCCTCTAGACTGTAAGCTCGTTGTGGGCAGAGATTGTGTCTATTACATTGTTATATTGTACTCTCCTGAGTGCTGAGTACACTGCTCTGCACTCGGAAGTGCTAAGTATATTCAATTAATTTACTGACTGACTGACTGAAGTGGCAGTTGGAAAGGCATACCATATGGAGATGTGAGCACTTAGTACAATGCTCAAGCACTTAGTACAGTGGTCTGCACACAGTGAGCACTAAATAAATATGAATGAATGAATGAATGAATATATGAAATCAGGACAGACCTTCAGGAAAAGATGCCCAGATATAGCAATCCATCAATGGCAATGACATTTATCAGAGGTCATGGGTTTGAATCCTGGCTCTGCCACTCATCAGCTGTGTGACTGTGGGCAAGTCACTTAACTTCTCTGTGCCTCAGTTACCTCATCTGTAAAATGGGGATTAACTGTGAGTCTCAAGTGGGACAACCTGATTATGCTGTATCTCCCCCAGCGCTTAGAACAGTGTTCTGCACATAGTAAGCACTTAACAAATACCAACATTATTAATTATGGTATGCAGAGCACTGCTGGGAAGGAGAATGGTCTAGTGAAAAGATCCTGGATCTGGGATTCAGGGGATCTGGGTTCTAATTCTGTCCCTGTCACTTACCTGCTGTGGAACCTTGGGCAATTCACTTCTCTGTGTCTGGGTTACCTCATCTGTATGAAGGAGATTAAATACTTGTTCTCCCTTCCCCTATGTCTGTGAACTTCATATGAGTCAGGGACTAAGTCCAACTTGATTACTTGCCTCTGCTATGCACGGTTAATATTATTATTGTACTAAGGGCTTGGGAAAGTACAATAAAGTAAGAAGACACAATCTCTGCCCTCAAGGGTCTTACAACCTAGCACTAATTTGCACTCAGCCTTGCACGCAAGGCTTTGGCTCACACCTTTGTTGGAGGTGGAGAGGCCATCCCTCTGAGGGTAGGGGGAATTTTCACCCCCTTCGAAGTCTGTGGAAGGACTCAACTATAATAATAATAACTGTGGTATTTGTTAAGTGTTTATTATACACCAGGCACTGTACTAAGTGCTGGGGTAGATACAAGGTAAGTAGGTTGATCACAGTTTCTGTCCCATATTGGGCTCACTGTTTTAATCTCCATTTCGATGAGGGAACTGAGACACAGGAAAGTGAAATGACTTGCCCAAAGACTCACAGCAGTCAAGTGGCACAGCTATGACTAGAACTCAGGTCCTCTGACTCTCAGGTCCATCATGCTCTATCCACTAGACCATGCTTCTCAATAGTTCTAACTGAGCACTAACTTCACACAGAGCACTGTACTAAACACTTGTGAGAGTACAATACAACAGAGTTAGCAGACACATTCCCTTTTTTTTAAAAAAAAAAATTTATGGTATTTGTTAAATGCTTACTATGTGCCAGGCACTGTACTAAGTGCTGGGGTAGATACAAACTAATCAAGTTGGATACAGTCCCTGTCCCACATGGGGTTCACAGTCTTCATCCCCATTTTACAGATGAGGTAACTGAGGCACAGAGAAGTGAAGTGACTTGCCCAAGTTCAGACAGCAGACGAGAGGTGGAGGCAGGATTAGAACCCTCATCTAGAATGTAATATGTCTATTTATTGCTATATTGTACTCTCCCAAGCATTTTGTACAGTTCTGCACAAAGTAAGCACTCAGTAAATACAACTGAAAGAATGAACGAACCTAGGTCCTCTGCCTCCCATGCCTGTGCTCTTTTTACTAGGCAGAGCTTTCACCCTAGAATGAAACCTTGTTAGGCTAAGGGAAGCCCTTCTCCTCTTTTCACGGAGAAAAGTGGGACTCAAGTTTAATTCTCATTTCTCAAAGAGCCAGATTTGGTTTAAACTGGACTTTAAAGATAATGAAAGATAGACATTTATGACCCCTTCATGCTTTCTAGGGGGATAGATTCCTCATCTTTTCCCTCCCACCCCCGTAAAGGAGATCTCCTCCCTCCTCTTAAGTGCCATCCCCTCCACATATGCTTCAGACCCCATTCCCTCCCACCTAATAAAAAGTGTCGCCCTTTCCCTCCTCCCCTCCTTAACTTCAGTCTTCAACCGCTCACTCTCCAATGACCTCTTCCCCTCTGCCTTCAAACATGCCCAAGTCTTCCCCTTGGAAAAAAAAAAAACCCTCCCTTCACCCCACTGTCCCCTCCAGTTATCACCCCATCTCCCTCCTACTCTTCCTTTCCAAACTTCTGGAGTGAGTTGTCTACACTCGCTGCCTCGATTTCCTCTCCTCTAATTCTCTCCTGGACCCTCTCCAATCTGGCTTCCGTCCCCTCCACTCCACTGAAACCGCCCTCTCAAAGGTCACTAGTGACCTCCTTCTTGCCAAATCCAATAGCTCCTACTCTATCCTAATCCTCTTTGACCTCTCAGCTGCCCTTGAAACTGTTGACCATCCCTTCTCCTCAACGTGTTATCAAACCTTTACTTCACTGACTCCATCCTCTCCTGGTTCTCCTCTTATCTCTCTGGTTGTTCATTCTCAGTTTCCTTCACGGGCTCCTCCTCCTCCTCCTCCCATCCCCTAACTGTAGGTGTTCCTCAAGGGTCAGTTCCTGATCCCCTTCTGTTGTCCATCTATACTCACTCCCATGGCTTCAACTATCATCTCTTTTTACCAAATCTATATCTCCCCCCCATTCTCTCTCCCTCCCTCCAGGCTCACATCTCCTCCTACCTTCAGGACATCTCCACCTGGATGTCCTCCCTCCATCTAAAACTCAACATGTCCAAAACTGAGCTCTTTATCTTCCCTCCCAAACTCTGTCCTCTCCCTAACTTTCCCATCACTGTGGACGGCCCTACCATCCTTCCCGTCTCACAAGCCCGCAACCTTGGTTTCGTCCTTGACTCTGCTCTCTCATTCACCCACACATCCAATCTGTCACCAAAACCTGCCGATCTCACCTTCACAACATCGCCAAGATCTGCCCTTTCCTCTCCATCCAAGCCGCTACCCTGTGGGTGCAATCTCTCATCGTAATCCAATCCTATCCCGACTGGATTACCGCATCAACCTCCTTTCTGATCTCCAAACCTCCTGTCTCTCCCCGCTTCAGTCTGTACTTCACTTTGCTGTCCGGGTTATCTTTCTACAGAAACGCTCTGGGCATGTGACTCCCTTCTCAAAAATCTCCAGTGGTTGCCTATCAACCTTCGCATGAAGTAAAAACTCCTCACTCTTGGCTTCAAAGCTCTCCATCCCCTTGCCCCCTCCTCCCTTCTCTCCTTCTCCAGCCCAGCCCATACACTCCGCTCCTCTGCTGCTAACCTCCTCATGCTGCCTCATTCTCTCCTGTCCTGCCGTCGACCCCTGGCCCATGTCCCACCTCTGGCCTGGAATGCCTTCCCTCTTCAAATCCACCAAACTAGCACACTTCCCCCCTTCAAAGGCCTACTGAAAGCTCACCTCCTCCAGGAGGCCTTCCCAGACTAAACTCCCCTTTTGATGATGATGATGGTATTTGTTAAGCACTTACTATGTATCAAGCACTCTGCTAAATGCTGGGGTAGATACAAGGTTAGCAGATTGTTCCAGACGGGGCTCATAGTCTTCATCCACATTTTACAGATGAGGTAACTGAGGCACAGAGAAGTTAAGCGACCTGCCTAAAGTCATACAGCTGACAAGTGGAGGAGCTGGTATTAGAACCCACAACTTCTGACTCCCAAGCATGTGCTCTTTCCATTAAGCCATGCTGCTTCCTCTGCTCCCCATCCCCTCCCCAGTGCCCTAACCCACTCCCTTTGCTCTACCCCACCACTCCACCTCACTTATGTACATATATTTATAATTATAATTCTATTTATTTTTATTAATAATGTGTTTATATCTATAATCCTGTTTACTTATGTTGCTGATGACTGTTTACTTGTTTTGATGTGTCTCCCCCGTTCTAGACTGTGAGCCTGTTATGGGCAGGGATGGTTTCTGTTGCTGAATTGTACTTCCTGAGCACTTAGTACAGTGCTCTGCACACATTAAGTGCTCAATAAATATGATTGAATGAATAGATTTGAAATCCCAAAAGATTGGAGCCAATTTTAACCCTGGGGAAAAGAGGGCTCTTCCTCACTGATTCATTCATTCATTCATTCAATAGTATTTATTGAGCGCTTACTATGTGCAGAGCACTGTACTAAGCGCTTGGAATGAACAAGTCGGCAACAGATAGAGACAGTCCCTGCCGTTTGACGGGCTTACGGTCTAATCGGGGGAGACGGGCAGACGAGAACAATGGCGATAAATAGAGTCAAGGGGAAGAACATCTCGTAAAAACAATGGCAACTAAATAGAATCAAGGCGATGTACATTTCATTAACAAAATAAATAGGGTAATGAAAATATATACAGTTGAGCGGACGAGTACAGTGCTGAGGGGATGGGACGGGAGAGGGGAGGAGCAGAGGGAAATGGGGGGAAAAGAGGGTTAAGCTGCGGAGAGGTGAAGGGGGGCGGTAGAGGGAGTAGAGGGAGAAGGGGAGCTCAGTCTGGGAAGGCCTCTTGGAGGAGGTGAGTTTTAAGTAGGGTTTTGAAGAGGGGAAGAGAATCAGTTTGGCGGAAGTGAAGAGGGAGGGCGTTCCAGGACCGCGGGAGGACGTGGCCCAGGGGTCAACGGCGGGATAGGCGAGATCGAGGGACGGTGAGGAGGTGGGCGGCGGAGGAGCGGCGCGTGCGGGGTGGGCGGTAGAAAGAGAGAAGGGAGGAGAGGTAGGAAGGGGAGAGGTGATGGAGAGCCTTGAAGCCTAGAGTGAGGAGTTTGGACTGAGTTGTCCAGAGACCCATGTGAAGTGATATGTCAAGTCCATGTCCACAGTGTTCTTCTTAATTAGTCAATGAAGGGGATTTAATCAGTCAGTCAATAGTATTTATTGAGCATTCACAGAGTGCAGAGCACTGTGGTGAGAGCTTTGGAGGGTATAATGCAGTGGAGTTGGTGGACATGATCTCTGCCCACAAGGAGCTCACAATATAGTTGAGGAGACAGGCAATAAAATAAATGACAGGTAGGAGAAGCAGCAGAATAGAGGATACATACTTAAATGCTGTGGGGTGGGGGAAATTTGAGCATCAAAGTGCTTATGGGCTATCGACCATTCATACTGCACTTTCATGTGCCCTCCAAAATGCATCTGATTTATAAATGAAATAAATACATAAATAAATAAATAAAACGCTGAGACCTGGCATGTGAAATTCAGCCTGGAGCAAAATTTCATGGCTGAGTTACAGCCCCTGAAAATAACATTTTACGTTTGAAGTGCTGAACGAGATTTAAAATTCCAGTCAGTAGGAAGTAACATTGGGGAGGATGGGAATTTTGCAGGTGGAAAGAAATGAGAAGAAGGGGGAAGACAAAGAAGAGGAAAGTAGGACATCAAGGTGCCTCTTCAAGAAAAGTCTTTGATCTGATGGACCTACAGCCTCTGGCTTTGCCAGCTGTCAAATACTTTACCAAATATTTTACTCACTGAATTATCCACTCTGAAGAAAATCCCCACTAAGATGAATAATGTCTGGGTAAGAGATTTATTGGTGCCATCCTCAAATAGTATTTATGTTCTATGGGTTTCTATGATTCTTTTTAAGATAATGAACTTAGAATCAAAAGAGTAAGCAGAGAACAGTAGAATAAACACATAAGGCTCTTGGGAGGACTAATGAGCTCACACAAGTACCAGAAGGTACCAAGTCAACATGAGCATGAGAACATGGAACACAAAAAAGCCCCCCAAATTCAAATATTCCAAATCTATATTTTCATTTTATTTCCCTAAACAGACTGGAAGCCTAGAGTGGAATAAGCATAGTTGGATTGAAGGAAAAAAAAACAGCAGTCTTTTTAAAATACTTTTTAGGTTGCCTCTGTAGCACTCTGTTTTTATTAAGTAACAAAGAAACTGGAAAATTGGGGCTTGGTCTGGGTAAGTATCTAGAAGTTTGGCTTCTTAGCTGAATGCTCCAGGGAAAATGCAGCTTAGCATGACATAAGTGATTCTTGTTCTTTTTCATCTTGTTATCTCCCCAAGGCACTGGTGATCTTCACCCTTCTTCATTTCTCTCACCCCAAAATGGGGTAGGAATTCCAAGTTCTTGGGTAGAGATTAGATTTTCCCTGTTTTATTCAGCAGATGAGAATTTAATAGGGAGATGGAAATGAAGTAAAAAGTGGTAATAGTGATAATGGGCTGGCAAGAGGGGAAAGAGGCTATAAGAGGGAAGAGACCTGTCCAGGAAATGAAGTGAGGGCAGTGGTAATCTTTTAGGGAGGAACTTAGGTTAATGAACCATCCTGCCACTGGCCAACAAATAGCCATTCCAAACAGAGCCATGGTGGTGGTTAACAATTTGTGTCTACTTGAACCTGTGAGACCAGAAAAGAGACTTTTCAGCCACATGAATATTTGTTTAGGATTTTGATAACACACCTTTCAATCAAAAAGGATTTATTTCATTTGAAATGCAAATAATTGTTAGCTACCTTTTCAAACCCGATTCTCAGATGCTCTTCAGATACTTCAGGTGCTCCACTGTGACCTCCAAGTGGAAGAAAACTGCATTAGTGGATTTTGACCTCCAGTATTGATGGAAATCAGCCTATCCGCCTTTTATCCTTCCTTCAGCTCTTTTCCTGAATTGCTGAATGACCTCACCGTGAATCCCTTAAATTGTCTGCCCCTCGGTTCCCCATCTGTAAAAATATTGCTAATAATACCAGCACAGTTTTATGGAGATTGATGAAACACAATTTGTAAGCATGTCTTGGCACCAAAATCCTCTGCACTATCATATTGGCTTTACAGAGAACCTTTACACAGCGGCTGTCTTTTGAAGAGATCAAAGTACTGTTCATAACATCTCATTAATTCTCATTAGTTCCCTGGGAAAGAGTAAGGAAAGGGCTCTCCTTCCCATTTCTCAAATGGGAAAATTGAGGCACTGAAAGTTAAATGACCCTGCTAGCAGGAAGAGAACCCATCTCTGCTGACTTAGTGAATGGTTTATGTACAAGACATGGTCCTTTCTTTGCTTTATAAACTACAAATCATTTTCTGAACCCTTAGTGTCTGAAAAAATATGTGTAAAATGTTTCCAGTGGAAAGAAAAGCTGCTCAAATCAATATTTTTGATTATTAAAATAATTTGGTTGGAATATGTAAAATGAATCTACCAACACTATTTTTGTGCACCCACTGTATGCAGAGTAATGGAATGTTTGGCAGGTTTTTTTCAGCAGATATATAGGAAGGAAAGGCGAGACAGAGGGAGGAGACAGAAAGAGAATGCAAAGAATCAGGATATTTATGTCAATTGGTCCTAATCTTCCTGGAAAGCTTTCCCAACAACTATTCTCCCCCCATTATTCAAAGCCTTATTGAAGGCCTATCTCCTCCAAGAGGCCTTCCCTGACTAAACCCTCCTTTCCTCTTCTCCACTCCCTCTGTGTTGCCCTGACGTGCTCCCTTTATTCATCCCCCCTCCTAGCCTGCAGAACTTATGTACATATCTGTAATTTTTTTATTGATGTTAATGTCTGTCTCCCCACTTCTAGACTGTAAGGCCTGTGTGGGCAGGGAATGTATTTGCTTATTGTTACATTGTATTCTTTCAAGCACTTAGTACAGTGCTCTGAATACATTAAGTGCTCAATAAATACGATTTATTCATTCATTCATTCAATCCTATTTATTGAGCTCTATGGAGTCGCTGTGAATAGGAAATGACTTGATGGCACTTAATAATAATAACTGTGTGCAGAGCACTGTACTAAGTGCTTGGAAAGTACAATTCAGCAATGAAAAGAGACAATCCCTGTCCACACAGGGCTTACAGTCTAGAACGGGGGAGACAGACATCAAAACAAGTAAACAGGCACCAAAATAACTAAACAGAATTATAGATATGTGCATACATACATAAGTGGCTGTGGGGTGGAGAGATGAAGGTAGAGCAAAGAGAGTGAGTCGGAATGACATAGGGGGAGGGAGAGCTGAGGAAAAGGGGAACTTAGTCTGGAAAGCCCTCTTAAAAGAGGTGAGCCTTCAGTAATGCTTTGAAAGGGGAAAGTGTTATTTTTGGGCAGATTTGAGGAGGGCGGGCATTCCAGGCCAGAAGTAGGATGTGGGCCAGGGGTGTCGATGGTGGGCCAGGCAAGAACAAGAAGTAGTGTGAAGGTTAGTATCAGAAGAGTGGAGTGTGTGGGCTGGGATGTAGAAGGAGAAAGGGGAGGTGAGGTAAGAAGGGGCAAGGTGATGGAGAGCTTTGAAGCCAATAGTGAGGAGTTTTTGTTTGATACTGAGGTTGATATGCAACCACTGGAGGTGTTTGAGGAGGAGGGTGATGTGCCCATAACATTTCTGTAGAAAGATAATCTTGTTTTGCTTTGTTTTGTTGTCTGTTTCCCCCTTCTAGACTGTGAGCCCGTTGTTGGGTACAGATTGTCTCTGTTGCTGAATTGCACTTTCCAAGTGCTTAGTACAGTCCTCTACACACAGTAAGTACTCAGTCAATATGACTGACTGAATGAATGAAAGTATGGATTGAAGTGGGGAGTGGGGAGGTTGGGAGGTCAGAAAGGAGACTGATGCAGTAATGCAGTTGGGATAGGATGAGTGATTATACTAATGTGGTAGCTGTTTGGATGGAGAGGACAGGGCAGATCTTGGCGATGTTGTGAAGGTGAGACTGGCAGGTTTTGGTGATGAACTGGATATGTGGGGTGAATGAGAGAGCGGAGTCAAGGATGACACCAAGGTTGCGGTCATGTGAGATGGGAAGAATGATAATGCCATCCACAGTGACGGGAAAGTCAGGGCGAGGACAAGGTTTGGGAGGAAAGATAAGGAGCTTTGTCTTGGACAAGTTGAGTTTTAGGTGGTGGGAGGACATCCAGGTGGAGTTGTCCTGAAGGGAGGAGGAGATGTGAGCCTGGAAGGAGGGATAGAGAAGGGGGCGGAGATGTAGATTCGGGTGTCATCTGCGTCGAGATGATAGTTGAAGCCGTGGGAGGGAATGAGTTCTCCAAGGGAGTGAGTATAGATGGATTGACTGAATGACTGAAATCTTTACTGCATGGTTTAGTGGAAAGCACATGTGACTAGGAGTCAGGAGAACTGTATTCTAATCCAAGCTCCACCACTAGCTTCATTCAATTGTATTTATTGAGTGCTTACTGTGTGCGGAGCTTGCTCGGTGATGCCCATCAACTCACTTTACCTTGTTGTGCCTCAACTTCTTTATCTGTGTCTGATCTGCATACCTTCTCCCCATTCCTTAAAGTTCTCCAGTGGCTGCCCATAAGACTCCACATCAAGCAGAAACTCCTGACATTTAAGGAGACTTCTGGGGTTTAAAGAACTCAATTAACTCTCTCCCTGGCCTTAGCCTCGCTCCTCTCAGACTACAACTTAGCTTTTGCTCAGCCCTTTCCTCTTGTCAGAAACTCCCTCCCACTTCACATCCAGATGACCACTACTCTCCTTAACTTCAAAGCCCTACTAAAATCACACCTCCTCCAGGAAGCATTCCCTGACCAATCTCTCCTCTCGAATGATAGTAGTATTTGTGAAGCACCTTCTATATGCCAGGCACTGTACTAAGTGTTGGGGAAGGTAAATATGGGCCGTTTGGACACAGTCTCTGTCCTACGTGGGACTCTCAGTTTAAGAGAGAGGGAGAACAGGCGTATCCCCATTTTACACATGAGGAAACTGAGGCACAGAGAAGTGAAATGACTCACCAGGGTCACAGAACAGGCTTAGGGTAAAGCCAAGATTCATATTAGGTCTCCTGACTCCCAGGCCAATGCTCTTTCTGCTAGGTCACCATGCTTCTCACGCTATAGCCTTTCTTACTGTGCCACCTTTACCCTTGAGTTCTTACCCTCTAAGCACTTGGATAATCAGTCAATCATATTTATTGAGTGTTTACTGTGTGTGGAACACTCTTCTAAGTGCTTGGGAGAGAACAATAAAACAGAGTTGGCAGACACTTTCCCTGCCCACCAGGAGCTTCCACTCTAGAAGGAGTGGCTAGGCCTTAAAATAAATTACCGATATGTTCATATGTGCTGTGGGGCTGAAGGTGAGCTGAATAAAGGGTGCAAATCCAATCACAAGGTAACCCTTTCCCCTCCCCTGAAAGCACTTATGTACATTCCTTTATATGCTGAGGCTTCCTCCTTAACTTTATTTTGTTTTGATGTCTGTCACCCCTGGTAGACTGAGATCTCCTTAAGGGCAGGGCTAAGACTTCTGGCTTTCAGTAGTTTCCCAAATGCTTACTTTGGTACTCAACACAGCTACAGTACTCAGCACAGAGGTCAGGGGACCTTGGTTCTACACTCAGTTCCGCCGCTTGCCCCTCATTTGACCTTGAGCAAGTCACTTAACTTCTCTGTTTACCAGTCTCCTCATCATCTCACCCTCCAAGGAAGAGTCTTGTATCCTCATGAGAAACTTTATTTGAAAGACTTGTTCTCCTCCTACTTAGAGCCCCATGTGGGACTGGGACACCCCTGAATATTTTGTATCTACTCCAGTGCTTCGCAAAGGGCTTGGCACACAGTAAGTGCTTAGTCAGCACCCCAATCATTATAAAATATCTAATTAATTGAGATTTATTTTACAAGTTACTGAAGTTTATCTATAATAACTCACTACCACCAGTGGTGTCAGCCATGTCCAGCTGAGAGAGAGTTATATAACACATCGATTATTTTTATCTCTAGAAGTCAAAGAATCTGACAGCTACAATTCTTCACCAAAGTAGGTCTCAGGTCTCTTTGAAACTGAGTTCCAGAGAATCAGAGACACAGCAGAGTACAGAATGAAACACTGACCTGAACTTAAAAAGTAATCACATCCCGGTGTGATGAGGAGCTAAGAAGAAACACTTGAGCAGGCCTTGAAGTAATCTTTCTCAGTCAGGCGATTCATGGAATAGCATGCAAGGCCTGTCCCAGGCTATGGCTTCTGGAGAGGAAGTTCGATATATCTTTTTATGGCATTTGTGTGCAAGGCACTGTACTAAGCACTGGGGTGGATACAAGCAAATCGGGTTGGGCACAGTCCCGGTCCCACATGGGGCTCACAGTCTCAATCCCTATTTTACAGATGAGGTAACTGTGAAGTGACTTGTCCAAGGTTACACGGCTGACAAGTGGAGGAGCCATGATTAGAACCCAGGTCCTTCTGACTTCCAGGCTCATGGTCTATCCTTTAGGCCACACTGTTAAGACACAGTGGGATTCGACATCCAAAAATCCACAAACAGGGGGTCCCTAAGAAAACATGAGACAGATTGATTTACCTAATGCAGTAGAGTACCAAGCCAAAGATAAACTAAATTAAAGAGGCTGCAATTATTCCACAGGCTAAGGGGGCCTTTGGAACCAGGAGCCTGCCTAGGTCCAACCTGACATCTAGGGGCTCAATAGACCTTTGGTTCTGTGCTCTTGGGATGACCCTGAATCCCCACAAAGTTTTACTTTCTTGGGAAGTAGAGCTCAAAATGTCACTAGGTGTTAGATCTGGGTTGTTAGACATAACAAATGGTCAGTTGCCTTTCATCATCATCATCATCATATTTATTTATTTACTTATTTTATTGTGTTTGGTAAGCATTTACTTTGTGCCAAGCACTGAACTAAGTGCTGGGGTAGATACAAGATAATCAGGTTTGGCACAGTTCCAACCAAGGCTCGCAGTCTAAGTAGGAGGGCGTAGGGTTTAATCCCCATTTTACAGATGAGGAAACTGAGACACAGAGAAGTGAAGTGACTTGCTGAAGGTCACATGGCAGACAATTAGCAGAGCCAGGATTAGAATCCAGGCCCTCTGACTCCCAGGCCTATGCTCTCTTCACTACGCCCACTCTATTGTATTCACTGAATGCTTACTGAAAAACAGTCTCCTACCTAGACTGTGAACCTCAAGGGGAACAAGGGACTGCATCCAACCTAATCCTCAGAACTGTGTTTGACACATAGCACTTAACAAATAGTTTGAAAAAAGCAGCATAGCCTATTGGGAAGAGCACAGGCCTGGGAGTCAGAGAGCCTGAGCTCTAAACTGTTCTCTCAAGGGTCATCAGTGATCTCTTTCCTGCCAAATCCAAAAGCCTCTACTCCATCGTGGACTCCTCAACCTCTCAGGTGCCTTCGATACTATCGACCACCCCCCCTCCTGCAAACATTATCCAACCTCGGCTTCCCTGACACTGTCCTCTCCTGGTTCTCCTCCTATCTCCTATCTCTATCTCCTCCTATTATCCAGAGTGACTTATTAGAAAGAGCACAGGCTTGGGAGCCAGAGGCTGTGGGTTCTAAGCGCATCTCTGCCATTTGTCAGCTGTGTGATTTTGGACAAGTCACTTCACTTTTCTGTGCCTCAGTTCCTGCATCTGTAAAATGGGGATTAAGACTGTCAGCCCCACGTTGCACAACCTGCTAACTTTGTATCTATCCCAGTGCTTAGAGCAGTGCTTGGCACATACTAGGTGCTTAACAAACACCATCATTATTAGAAGCAGTGTAGCTTAGTGAAAAGAGCACGGGCTTGGGAGTAAGAGGTCGTGGATTCTAATCCTGGTTCCGCCACTTGTGTGACGTGGGGCAAGTCACTTAACTTCTCTGTGCCTCAGTTACCTCATCTGTTAAATGGGGATTAATAATGTTGGTATTTGTTAAGTGCTTACTATGTGCAGAGCACTGTTCTAAGCGCTGGGGTAGATACAGGGTAATCAGATTGTCCCACGTGAGGCTCACAGTCTTAATCCCTATTTTACAGACTGTGAGCCCCACGTGGGACAACTCGATAACCTTGCATCTACCCCAGTGCTTAGAACAGTGCTTGGCACATAGTGAGCATTTAACAAATGCAATTATTATTATTATTATTATTATCTCTCTCATTCTCAATCTCATTCACAGACTCCTCCTCTGCCTCCCACCCTCTAACTGTGGGGAACCCTTCTATTCTCCATCTACATCCACTTTCTTGGAAAACTCTCGCTCACATGGTTTCAGCTGCCACTTTTGAACGTTACCCATATCTACACCTGCTGATCTCTCTCCCTCTCTGTAGTCTCCTGCCTTCAAGACATCTCTTCTTGGATGTCTACCCGTCATCTCAAACCTAACATGTCCAAAACAGAGCTCCTTGTCTTCCCTCCCAAACCCTGTTCTCCTGCTGACTTCCTGGTTCACAAGCCCATAACCTTGGTGTTATCTTTGACTCTTCACTCTCATTCAACCCACATATTCGGTCCATCACTTAATCCTGTCAGTTCCGTCTTCACAACATCACTAAAACCTGCACTTTCCTCTGTCCAAACTGCTACCAGTTTAATACAGTCAGCGTGGCTCAGGGGAAAGAGCCCGGGCTTGGGAGTTGGAGGGCGTGGGTTCGAGTCCTATCTCTGCCACTTGTCAGCTGTGTGACTTTGGGCAAGTCACTTGACTTCTCTGTGCCTCAGTTCCCTCATCTGTAAAATGGGGATGAAGACTGTGAGCCTCATGTGGGACAACCTGATTATCCTGTATCTCCCCCAGCGCTTAGAACAGTGCTCTGCACATCGTAAGCGCTTAACAAATCCCAACATTATTATTACAATCACTTATCCTATCCTGCCTTGATTACTGTATCAGGCTCCTTGCTGACCTCCCAAGCTTCCTGTCTCTCCCCACTCCAGTCCATACTTCACTCTGCTGCCCAGATCATTTTTCTACATAAATGTTCAGGACATGTTCCCCCTCTCCTCAAGGTCCTCCAGTTATTGCCCATCCAACTCTGCATCAAACAGTACCCCCTCGCTATTTGCTTTAAAGCACTAAATCACCTTGCCCCCTCCTATATCACCTCACTACTGTCCTACCACAACCCAGTAAACACCCTTCACTCCTCTTAATGCTAACCTTTTCACTGTACCTCGGTCTTGTCTATCTCACTGCCCACCTCTCGCCCACGACCTGCCTCTGGCCTGGAACACCTTCGCTCCTTATATCCAAAAGACAATGATCCTCCCCCCGGCATATCTCGTCTAAGAGGCCTTTTCTGACTAAACCCTCCTTTCCTCTTCTGCCTCTCTGTATCTCCCTGACTCGCTCCCTTTTTTCATCCCCCCATCCCAGCCCCACAGCACTTTGTATATATATGTAAACGATTTATTTATATTAATGTCTGTGTCCTCCTCTTGACTGTAAGCTTGTTTGGGGCAGCAGATGTATCTGTTTATTGTACTCTGCTCTGCAGACAGTAATCGCTCAAAAAGTACAACTGACTGCCCGACTGACTGGAAGAGTACAATACAACAGAATTAGCAGACACTTTTCCTGCCCATAATGAATTTAGAGTCTAGTCTCAGTGTAGAAAATGAGGATCCTTTCTTTCAGATTTCCAGGCCGACCACTGGGAATTTTTGTCTATTTTTTTTTTTAAAGAAAGAAAAAAAAAATTTTCCAACTAGACCGTCATTACTCACTCAGATGTTCAAGTCAGGCTATATTTTGTGACTCACATGTTCTTAAGATAGCTGAAGAGGTAGGAGGGCCCAGCCCTACCTCAGTGGATCCCTGAGTCAGCAAGTAGAGGCTTCGGCAAACAGACAAGAGTCCCTAAAAGCGATGACTAATTCTCACCCTACCCTTTCATTGGACTCCAATCTTCTCTTTGCTTCTTGGGGATCCTTTCAGGGCAGAACCTCCCTTTGACCTGGACCTAGGTTTTTTTGTTGAGGTCAGAAATCACCACTTGTCCATGGTCATTGGTTTAATAATAATAATGAAAATTGTGGCATTTGTTAAGCCTTTACTATGCACCAAGGGCTGTATTAAATGCTGTGGTAGGTACAAGATAATGAGTCACACCCAAGTCCTGTCCCACCTGGGGTTCACAGTCTAAATAGGAAGGAGAGCAGGTATTGAATCCCTCTTTTACAATCAATCAATGGCATTTATCGAGTGCTTAGTGTGTGCAGAACACTGTACTAAATACAACAAAGTTGGTAAACCTGTTTGTTCCTTGCCCAATGAGTTTGCAATCTAAAGGGGGAAGCAGACATTAATATAAATAAATAAATTACAGATATGTATGTAAGTGCTATGGGCTGAGGGTGGGGTGAATATCAAGTGCTTTCTCAAGAGAAAACTAAGGCAGAGCAACATCTGGGAGAAGCAGCATGGCCTAGTGCAAAGATCACTGACTTGAGAGTCAGAAGGACCTGGGTTCTAATCTTGCCTCTGCCATTTGTCTATGTGTTACTTTGGGCAAGGTATTTAACTTCTTTGTGCCTCAGTTACCCTACCTATAAAATGGAGATTAAAACTGAGCCCCAAGTGGGACACAGACCGTATCCAATCTGATTAGTTTGTATCTAACCCACTGCTTAGTTCAGTGCCTGGCACATAGTAATTGCTTAACAAATACCATAAAAGAAAAAAAATATCAAATGACTTGCCCAAGGTGACACAGTAGGCAAGTAGCAAGAGTCAGAAGTAGAACCCAGGTTCTCTGATTCCCAGGCCTGCGCTATTTCTACTAGGCTGCACTGCTTCCCTAGAATGCTTCATCCCTGAAACCCTTCAGTCACATTCTCTTTTTATTCATTCATTCAATCACATTTATTGAGTGCTTACTGTGTGCAGAGCACTGTACTAAGTCCTTGGGAGAGTACAATGCAACAATAAACAGACACATTCCTTGTCTACCACGGGCTAACAGTCTAATTGTGGGGAGTCAGACTTCAGTAAAAACAAATAAATTGCAGGTATGCTGTGAAGTTGGGAGTGGTGATGAGCAAAGGGAGCAAATCAGGGTGACGCAGAAGAGAGTGGGAGAAGAGGAAAGGAGGGCTTAGTCAGGGAAGGCCTCTTGGAGGAGATGTGCCTTCAATAAGGTTTTGAAGGAAGGCAGGAAGGACAAAAAGAAGTAGAGGGCCATGCAGACCCCACCCTGGAAGTCAGGGTTGAAGGCTTTCTCCAGTGTAGAAGGAGAGACGCTCTAGGGCAGCCCTTAAGCCTGGAGGTGTCAGAACTGCCTGAGTCCTGGAGCCTGGGACCATCAGCTCGGCACTGGTTGGACTATTATTATTGCATCATATTTTTTAAGTGCTTACTATGTGCCAGGCACTGTTCTAAGCACTGGGATGGATACAAGCAAATGGGGTTGGACACGGTCTTGTCCATGTAGGGTTCATAGTCTCAATCCCCATTTTATAGATGAGGTAACTGAAGCCCAGAGAAGTGAGGTGACTTTTTTTTCTTAATGGTATTTGTTAATTGCTTACTATGTGCCAAGCACTGTTTTAAGCACTGGGGTAGATACAAGGTAATCGGGTTGTCCCACGTAGGGCTCATAGTCTTAATCCCCATTTTACAGAAGAGATAACTGAGGCACAGAATAGTTAAGTGGCTTGCAGAAGGTCACACAGCAGACAAGTGGCAGAGCCGGGTTTAGAACCCACCTCCTCTGACTCTGAGGCTCAGACTCCATCCATTTTGCCTGGAAGGTTTAGTCATCCTGGGTTCCACCTGCAAATCTGCAACACAGCTGTCGAGACAAGACTAACCTTCTCACTGTGCCTCGATCTTGCCTGTCTCACCACTGAACCCTGGCCCACGTCATATCTTTGGCCTGGAATGCCCTCCCTCCTTAAATCTGCCAGACAATGACTCTCCCCACCTTCAAAGCCTTACAGAAGGCACATGTCCTCCAAGATGCCTTCCCAGACTAAGCCCCACTTTTCTTCATTTCCCACTCCCTTCTGTGTCACCCTGACTTGCTCCCTTTGCTCTTCCCTTCCTCCCAGCCTCACAGCACTTATGTATATATCTGTCATTTTATTTATTTATACTGATGTTTATTTGCATCGCTGTCTGTCTCCCCCACACCTCCCACCCCTAGACTGTGAGCTCAGGGATTGTCACTTTTTATTGTTGTTTAGGGCTTTCCCAAGTGCTTAGTGCAGTGCTCTGCACACAGTAAGTCCTTAATATGATTGAATGACAACCCTTTGCTTTTTATTCTGTGTCCTCTCTGCTCTTGGATTTGCACCCTCTATGAGCCCCATCCTCAGCCCCACAGTCCTTGCATAAATATCCATAATTCATTTATTCATATCAATTTCTACCTCTGCCTTTAGACTGTAAGCTCCTCATGGGCAGGAGATGTGTCAACCAACTCTATGATATTGTGCTCTAAGTAAATACAATTGATCATTTGATTGTTTGCATCATAGGAAGGCTTCTAGCTGATCTGTTTGCTTCCTCCCTTCAGTTATTTTCATATAATGACAAGACTCCACTGTGCTCTTCCTAGCCCTTAGTATGGTGCTCCATCCAGAACAAGCAGTCAATAAATATTATTAACTAAAAAGGGAGTTACTGAATCTTCTTATTCACCATCAAAATCCACCCTTTTCTCTCCATCCAAACTACTACCATGCCGATCCAAGCACTTATCACATTTTGCTTTCACTACTGTATCAGCCTCCTCACTTACCTCCCCGCCTCCTGTCTCTCTCCTCACCAGTCCATACTTTACCCTCCTGTGCCCAAATGACTTGCACGGGGTCACACGGCAGGCAGGTAGCAAGAGTCAGGAGTAGACTCTTTCGCTCCCCCAAAACTTCCAGTGGCTGCCCATCCAGCTCCACATCAAACAGGAACTCCTTACCATTGGCTATAAAGCATTCAGTCACCTCACCCTCTCCTACCTTACCTTGCTGATTTCCTACTACCAACCAGCCAGCACATGTTGCTTGTTTAAATGCCAACCTACTCACTGGGTCGCAGTTTCGTCTGCCTCCCCATCTACCCCCTTGCCCTTGTCTTCCCTCTTTCTGGAATATTCTCTTCCTTCTTATATGACAGGCCACACTCGTCACATTTAAAGCCTTACTAAAATCACATCTCTTCCAAGAACTCTTCCCCAAATAAGCCATCATTTCCCCTATTTCCTCCTGTGTCACCTGGTTCACTTGGATCTATACCCTTTCATTAGTTGATATTGACTGCACCCTCAGCCCCACAGCATTTATGTACAAAGTCATAATCTATTTTAATGTCTGTTTCTCCCTTAGACTGTAAACTCCTTGTGGGCAGGGAATGTTTCTATCAACTCTTTTGTATTGTACTCTCCAAGCATTTAGTCCAGTTTACTTTACTTTACTTTAGTCCAGTTTAGTTTACTTTAGTCCAGACTTACTTTAGTCTGCAAGTAAGGGCTCAATAAAGGCCATTTATTATTGATAATTGTGTTTATTAGGCATGCCCAGTTGTGACACCTAATCTAAGAGCTCTGGGGCCATGTTTTTCAAAGCATGACCCATGTTCAGATCTCTCCTGCCACTCCAGGAAGCTTTCCCTTCACTCTTGGCCCCTTCTTTAGTCTCACTACTGTACCTCGACCTTGTCTATAATAATGTCGGTATTTGTTAAGCGCTTACTATGTGCCGAGCACTGTTCTAAGCGCTGGGGTAGACATAGGGGAATCGGGTTGTCCCACGTGGGGCTCACACTCTTAATCCCCATTTTACAGATGAGGGAACTGAGGCACAGAGAAGTTAAGTGACTTGCCCACAGTCACACAGCCGACAAGTGGCAGAGCTGGGATTCGAACTCATGAGCCCTGACTCCAAAGCCCGTGCTCTTTCCACTGAGCCACGCTGCTTCTCCAACCCACTGACCTCTTGCACATGTCCTACCTCTGGCCTGGACCACCCTCCCTCCTCAAATCCGACCAACAATTACTCTCTCCCCCTTCAAACCCTTACTGAAGGCACATCTCTTCCAAGAGGCCTTCCCTGACTAAGCCCTCCTTTCCCCTTCTCCCACTCCATTCTGCATTGCCCTGACTTGCTCCCTTCATTCACCCCTCCTCCCGAGCCCCACAGCACTTTTGTACCTATCTGTAATTTATTTGTATCATATTAATGTCTTCATCCTCTCTAGACTGAAAACTCATTGTGATCAGGAAGTGTGTATGTTTACTGTTGTACTGTACTCTCCCAAGCGCTTAGTACAGTGCTCTGCACATAGTAAGTGGTCAATAAATATGACTGAATGAATGAAAGGGTTATGTTTAGGGCACTAAAGATATTCCATGCTTCTGAAATAGAAGTGGTGCCCCTGAGGGTGTCAGTCTGGTCCCTGCCCTAGTCAGCACCCTAGCTAAGGGCTCATCTGAAAGAATTTTGCCTCCTGAAGCTGACCTTGTACTAGAAACTAAAGGACGACTCTTCTGCAAAGACTAAGACATTTTCCAAACAGGTTGGTTTCGGCACAGGAATTGGATTTGAAGAGGCAGGAGAGAGTGAGTGGGAGGGACCTGGCTTTTAATCCCAGCTCCACCATTTGCCTGAGTGAACTTGGGCAAGTCCTTTAACTATTCTGTGCTACTCTGTGCTTCAGTTTCCTCATCTGTAAAATGGGGATTAAATATCTGTTCTCCCTCCCCCTAAACCTGTGAGCCCTTCTTAGGACAAGGACTGTGTGCTACCTGCTTATCATGTATCTATCCCAGTGCTTAATGCAGTGCTTAGCTCATTGTAAACACTTAACAAATCCCACAATTAATATTATTTTTATGAAGGGAGGGAAAAGGGTCATGGGAATGCATGAGTCACAAGAATCAGACTGGCCCTGGGTCCCCGATCCTAATTCACTGGGATATTATTTAAGTGTTTACTAAATGCCAAGCACTGTATTAAGCACTGGGATAGATACAAGCTAATCAGGTCCCACGGTCTAAGTAGGAAGGTTGTGAATACCCATTTTGCAGATGAGGGAACTGAGGCACAGAGAAATTAAGTGATTCACCGAAATTCACCCAGCAGGTAAGCGACATTGCCGGGATTAGTACGCATGTCCTCTGACTCCCAGACCCATGCTCTTTCCACATCCTCTGCTAATATATCTCTGCTCCCATTCTCCTTCCTCCACGTTCCTTGGAAAAACCTTCTTTTTGCTCCCAAAGCTGTTGGAGCAGCTTTTGATCATTAAAACAAATACACCCACTCAATCTGTGTATTTGCTCTTTCACTCTGTTTCATTATAGGCCAAAGGAGACATCCACCGCGGAGTGGGAAAAAGATGATTTGGGGCAAATAACTCAGCACATCTGGATACACTTGCCTCATGAGGACGTAAACCAGAGTTATTTGGATGCTGTTTTGCTTGACCTCATTTTTAAGTTGGGCAAACTCGTGTGCATTTTGAAATCAACAAAAATCTTGCTTTTCCTCAGATGCTTTAAGTAAAACTCAGAGTGTATTAAGCTGAACATTTCTCCCTGATTGTTTAGAGCTGGATTTTATTTAAAAGAAAGACATCCCATACATTTTGGATCCACAGAAGCTCTGAGAGCTATTTAATGTCCATTTAGCTATTTATTGAGAGCTATTTAATGTCTGATAAGAAATTTCACTCTTTTTCATGACCTTCAAAATTGGCTTTTTTTACAAACAGGAGCTTAACCTGTACCTCAACCTTCTGCATAAACGGATCAAACATCAAACAGTTCACTACAGTTCAAAATTCCAAACCATAAATGTGGAATAAAGGTGAAACTTGTCAAAATGAGATACCCAGCGGTATTTGTTAAGCGATTACTATGTGCCAGGAATAAAATCAGGTCAGATACAGTGCCTGTCCCACTTGGGACTCACAGTTTAAGGCTGAGGGAGAAAAGGCATTTTATTCCCAATTTTCAGATTAGGAACCTGAGGTTTAGAGATTAAGTGACTTTCATAGGCTCTCAGCGGACATGGTGGAACTGGGGTAGAAGCCAGGTATTCTGAATCCCAGTCCTGTTGTCCTTCCACCAGGTCAAACTGCTTCTCCACTTTAATGGTTTCAAACCCAGATACATTTGGAGTAATAGGTTCCAATATCTACTTTGGAGAATAAAAGAAACTTGATATATTGCAATTAATTCTCCCCTCTGCACCGTACGATGGATTCCACAACTGTTTGGTAGAATTTGCTCTACAAAATGTTAATCTGGTGAAATCCTTCAAGGTGGTCCCCTAAAGCATCACTTTATAAATTCTCCCATCTGGCTCTCTGCCGAGTTTAGACTACGACAAAGTCCCCGGACCTTCGGGATAGGAGGCGGTGCTGGGGAAGAAGGATGCAGGGATTTCCGTGAAGTTTGGTTGGAAGGAATCCAGGCTGGCCGTGGGGGTGTGCATCGTTTCTTCTGCTGTCCCAGATTATTTTCCTGGGCTCCGGAGCAGCTGCTGCAGCAGAGGAAACAGGAAAATGAATTTCCCTCTGCTACCCTGGCTCATTATCCCCGTCTCTGGCTTGGTGACTACAGCTGGGGGAAACAGAAAAAGCATTTCCCTCCACTGTTATGGCTGATTTTCCTGGGCTGATCCCTGGGGTTGTGGAGCGAGCTGGGACTGCTACCACCCCACCCCCTCGCGTGTGTTCAGGAGGGAGTTGGATCGGGCTTTCCCAGTGGGGTGCTCAGAGTTTGGGAAGATTCCAGCAGGCTGAGGTCCGTCTCCCCACGGGGGAGAAGGGGCGGAGGAGGCAAAATAAAAAAAACTAAAAAAATCGATATTCCAGGGCCTGCAGCAGTCCGAGGGAGGGGTGACCTATCAGACCGGGAGGTGCTGTGACCATGGCACGACCTAGTGGGGCCTTGTGTGGGGGGCGCGGGCAGCAGACTGGCATCAGACTAGGTCATATTCATTCATTCAATAGTATTTATTGAGTGCTTATTATGTGCGAAACACTGTACTAAGGACTAAGGTCATATGACCGGTAGGTGAGCCAGTGCCATGTTGGATAGTAGTTCAACCCCTGGACATTGGCAGCACTGATAAGACACTATCAACATCACCAGCTTTAAAGCACAATCACCTTGCCCTCTTCTACTTTACCTAGTTAATCTCCTACTACGACCCGCGCACTTCACTCCTCTAATGCCAACCTACTCACTGCACCTCAATCTTGTCTATCTCCCCACTGATCTCTTGCCCACATCCTTCCTCTGGCCTGGAACACCCTCCCTTTTCATATCCGATAGACAGTTGCTCTCCCCCACCCTCAAAGCCTTATTGAAGGCGTATTTCCTCTTCGAGGCTGTCCCTGCCTAAGCCCTCTTTCCCTCTTCTCCCACTCCCTTCTGTGTCATCCTGACTTGATCTCTTTATTTCATTCCTTTTCCCAGCCGCACAGCACACTTATGTACTTAATTTATTGATTTATATTAATGTCATCTCCTCCCTTTAGACTGTAAGCTTGTTGTGGTGAGGAAATGTGTTATATTGTACTCTCCCAAGTGTTTAGTACAGTGCTCTGCACACAGTAAGTATTCAAGAAATATGATTGTTAGATTGACTGACCTAGACAACTTCGTAAGCCTAACACCTCTTATACAAAATGCCTCCCTATCGTTGACTCACAATTAAGTCTCCTCTCCTTATCTGTTATTGAACGATGTATGGCACTCTCTCTACTCTGGGTGGCACAACCCCTTGTTGGTGCTCAACTCTGGGTGAGAGGGAGAATGAAGCTACCCTGCTCAGAAGAGGCTGTCTGGAGCTCTCTTCTCCCCAAAGGGCATGGTATGGAGAAGCAGTGTAACTCACTGGAAAGAGCACTGGCTTGGGAGTCAGAGGTCGTGGGTTCTAATCCCGGCTCTGCCCCTAATCAGCTGTGTGACTTTGGTCGTCACTTAACTTCTCGGTGCCTCAGTTACCTCATCTGTTAAAATGGGGATTAAGACCGTGAGTTCCAGGTGGGACAACCTAATTACCTTATATCTACCCAGCGCTTAGAACAGTGCTTGGCATGTAGTAAGCGCTTAACAAATACCAAAATTATTATTATCACATTATTATTACCAACCCCCTGAATGAGCTGCGGAACTTGACAACATAACTTGGATAAAATGGGCTAGTTTCTTCTCTGGCTGATCCCAAATTATTTCGGGCCACATCTCCTCCTCCTCCTTCTTTTCTTCCTCCTCCTCCCCTTTATGCTCTAGATTCCAGACCCCAACCAGAATGACTCCTATACTTAGCCAGACCAGACTCTGTTTCTGCTATTTCACCTCTCCACTGCAAGCAAACTCAGCAGAGGTGTAGGGAGAGGAGAATCAGGCTGATTTTATTTTAATATGCAGCAATAATATAATTGCACATTCCAAGCTCTTTGTACAATGTTCTGCACACAGTATACACTCAGTAAATACTATTGCATGAATGAATGAATGAATGAATAAACAGTATGGTCTATCGGATCCAGCACTGGCCTAGGATTCAAAAAGACCTGGGTCTAATCCCGGCTCTGCCACTTCTCTGTTGTGTGACCTTGGGCAAATCACTTTGCTTCTCTGTGCCTCAATTACTTCATCTGTAAATTAAGATTAAGACTTTGAGTCCCATGTGGGACAAGAACTATGTCCTACATGATTATCTTGTGTCTACACCAGTGCATATTACAGGGCCTGGTACATAGTAAGTGATTAACAAATACCATAAAAACAAACATACCAGAAAGACAAAAAAAATAAAACTAGCTGAAGAGTCACTGGGTCTTAACTACTGTAGTCCAGTTAATAGTTTCCTCTGCATTTTTGTAAATGGGTCTTAACACGTGGGTCTTAACTACTACAGTCCATTAAAGGTTTCCTCTGAATTTTTGGGTTGTTCCCCTTTAACTCAGGTTGCTCTGAATATCTCTGGAGAGGACAGTCTCAGGGATGAGAGCCCACCGTGGATAAAACAGTTTAGAAATTCCAGGGCAAAGGAAAACCTGGATTTTTTTTCAAGGTATTTGTTGAGCATTTACTATGTGCCAGGTACTGTACTAAATGCTGGGGTAGATACAAGCTAATCAAGTTGGATACAGTTCCTGTCCCACATAGAGCTCACAATCTTAACCCCCATTTGACAGGTTAGAAAATTGAGGCATAGAGAAATTAGTATCTTGTCCAAGGTCATAGAGCAGACAAGTGGTAGGGACTGGATTAAAGCCCATGTCCTTCTGACTCCCGGGCCTGTACTCTACCCACTAGGCCAAGAGGAACCTCCACAGTTTCCTGCCAAGACAGGGTGGGACCCAAGATAACCTGGTGCAGAAATTCCACTGTTCTATCTTTTCTCTTCCTCAACCATAACCACCCCTCCGTCCCTGCTTTACTGACTCCTGTGGCAGATTCTGGGCATCTCTGTGACCAAAGAGACTCAATCCCTCTCGACAAACAAAACTCTGGAGAATTGCTGCCGCTTGGGGCTGTGGGCTGTAGGTAGAGATTGGCTGGAGGACTGGTGATCCATCCATCAATCGATGGTATTTATTGAGCATTGATTGTGCAGAGCACTGTACTAAATGCTTGGGTGAGTACAATATAATGGTTGGAAAACACATTTCCTGCCCTATCCTATTTATTTTGTCATTACCTTATTTACTTTGTCATTACCCTATTTATTTTGTCATTACCCTATTTATTTTGTTAATGAGATGTACATCACCCTGATTCTATTTATTTACTATTGTTTTAATGAGATGCTCTTCCCCTCGATTCTATTTATTGCCACTGTTCTTGTCTGTCTGTCTCCCATGATTAGACTGTAAGCCTGTCAAAGGGCAGGAATTTGTCTCTGTTACCGATTTGTACATTCCAAGCGTTTAGTACAGTGCTCTGCACATAGTAAGCGCTCAATAAATACTATTGGATGAATGAATGCCCACAAGGAGCTTATAGTTTAGAGGGGGAAGAATAATTAAAATAAATTATGGATATGTACATAAATGCTGTGGGGCTGAGTGGATTATGTATCAAGAGTTTAAAGGGTACACTCCAAATACAAGTGTGACACAAAGGAGAGAGGGAGTAGGGGAAATGAGGGCTTAGTTGGGGAACATTTCTTAGAGGAGATGTGTCTTTAATAAGACTTGGAAGGTGGGAAGAGTGGTGATCTGTCATATATCCATCTGTGGGGAGAGTAGTGATCTGTTGTGAAGGGAGGGCGAGGGAGTTTTGGGGCAGAGGGAGGATGAGGGCAAGGAGTCAGTAGTGAGAGAAAAAAGATTGAGGTACAGTGAGTAGGTTGGAATTGGATGAGCAAAGCATATGGGCTCAATTATAGTAGGAAATCAGTGAGGTAAGATAGGAGGGGGCAAGGTGATTGAGTGCTTTAAAGCCAGTGATAAGGAGTTTCTGTTTGATATGGAGATAGATGGGCAACCACTGGAGGAGGTTCTTGAGGTATCCCGACTTGATTACTGCGTCAGCATCCTTTATGGCCTCCCAACCTCCTGTCTCTCCCCACCTCAGTCTATACTTCACTCTGCTGCCCGCATGATCTTTCTAATAATGTTGGTATTTGTTAAGCGCTTACTATGTGCCGAGCACTGTTCTAAGCACTGGGGTAGACATAGGGGAATCAGGTTGTCCCACGTGGGGCTCACAGTCTTAATCCCCATTTTACAGATGAGGGAACTGAGGCACAGAGAAGTTAAGTGACTTGCCCACAGTCACACAGCCGACAAGTGGCAGAGCTGGGATTCGAACTCATGAGCCCTGACTCCAAAGCCCGTGCTCTTTCCACTGAGCCACGCTGCTTCTACAGAAACTCTCTGTGCATGTCACCCCTCTCCTCAAAAATCTCCAGTGGTTGCCTATCAAGCATGAAGCAAAAGCTCCTCACTCCTGGCTTCAAAGCTGTCCATCACCTGGCCCCGTCCTAACTCACCCCCCTTCTCTCCTTCTCCAGCCCAGCCCACACACTCTGCTCCTCTGTCGCTAACCTTCTCACTGTGCCTCATTCTCACCTGTCCCGCCATCGCCCCCTGGCCCACATCCTAACTTTGGCCTGGAATGTCCTCACTCCTCGCATCCACCAAACTAACCCACTTCCCCCCTTCAAAGCCCTACTGAGGTCTTCCCAGACTGAGCCCCCCTTTTCCTCTGATCTTACTCCCCTTCCCATCGCACCTACTGCCTCCTTCTGCTCTACCCCTTCCCCACCCTGCAACACTTTTGTATATATGTACATACTTATTATTCTATTTATTTTATTAATGATGTTTATATATCTATAATTCTATTTTTCTATTTTGCTGCTATTGATGCCTGTCTACTTGTTTCATTTTGTTGTCTGTCTCTCCCCTTCTAAACTGTGAGCCCATTGTTGAGTAGGGATTGTCTCTATCTGTTGCCAAATTGTACTTTCCAAACTCTTAGTATAGTGCTCTGCACACAGTAAGCACTCAATAAATATGATTGAATGCATGAATGAGACGTGAACTGGACTTTTGTTATTATTATTTTTTTTTTAGAAATATGATCCGGGCAGCAGAGTGAAATAAGAACTGGAGTGGGGACAGACAGGAGTCAGGGATGTCAGTGAGGAGACTGATACAGTAATCAAAGTGGGATAGGATAACCGGTTCAAATCCCGGCTCTGCCACTTGTCAGCTGTGTGACTGTGGGCAAGTCACTTAACTTCTCTGTGCCTCAGTTGCCTCATCTGTAAAATGGGGATTAACTGTGAGCCCCACGGGAGACAACCTGATGACCCTGTATCTACCCCCCAGCGCTTAGAACAGTGCTCTGCACGTAGCAAGCGCTTAACAAATACCAACATTATTATATAGTAGCAGTTTGGAAGGCGAGGACAGGGCAGATTTTACTGATGTGTGATGGTAGAACTGACAGGTGACTTTGGTATCCAATGGCATGAAGGCAGCTCTGAGGAATTTTGCTCTCCAGAATGGGTGGGGAATTCTAGGGCTGGAGCCCAAGGCAATATGCCCTCCTTTGGCCTATTTATGGGCTAGCTCTGCCTAGTCATTCATTCATTCAATTGTATTTATTGAGCTCTTACTGTGGGCAAAGCACTGTATTAAGTGCTTGGGAGAGTCCAATATAACAACAAACAGACACAATCCCTGCCCACAGTGAGCTCATAGTCTAAAGTGGAAGACAGACGTTAATACACATACATAAATAAGTAAATAAATTACATATATATACAAGTGGGCAAGTCATTTCACTTCTCAGTGCCTCAGTTACCTCATCTGTAAAATGGGGATTAAAACTTTGAGCCCCATGTGGAACAACCTGATCACCTTGTATCCCCCAGTGCTTAGAACAGTGCTTTGCACATAGTAAGCGCTTAACAAACACCACCATTTTATGTGCTGTGGGGCTGGGAGGCAGGATGAATGAAGGGAGCAGGTCAGGCTGATGCAGGGGGTTAAGAGGAGAGGAGAAGGGAGAAGAAGAGGGGAAGGCTTCTTGGAGAGATGTCCCTTCAATAAGACTCTGAAGTTGGGGAGAGCAATATCTGTCTGATTTGAGGAGGGAGGGCTTTCCGGGCCAGAGGTAAGATGTGGGCGAGAGGTCAGCGGCAAGATAGACTGAGATGGAGGTACAGTGAGAAGGTGAGCATTAGAAGAACAAAGTGTGTGGGCTGGGTTATAGTAGGAGAATAGTGAAGAGAGGTAGGAGGGGGTAAGGTGATTAAGTGCTTTAAAGTCAAAGGTGAGGACTCAATATAACTTTGTTCTCTGTCTTATCTTTAGATGGCCTCTCTGGCTGATTCGAGGAAGAGCTTTTCTGGATCCAGAGCTCTCCGATTCCTCAAAGCCTTTTAGTGGATGCCCATTCATCTCCACATCCAGAAGATACACCTCATTTTAAGACCCTCAGTCAGGTCTTTCCCTCCTACCTACCCCAAGTTCCTCACTCCCTATAACTCAGCTCACCCAGTTTTCTCCTCTAATACCAACCTATTCGCTCTGCTTCAGTCTCGTCTTTTCTTGTCGTCAACCCCTTGCTCAGGTCCTCCCTCCTGCCTGGAACTCCTTCTCCTTTCATATCTGACAGTCCACCACTCTCCCCATCTTAAAAACCCTACTAAATTCATACCTCCACTAGGAAGTCTTTCCTGACTAATTGCTATTCTCCCCAACATATTTTCCCTCTTCTCTACCTCACCAATGCAGTTAAGTCCATACCCCCTAAACACTTGGATACCCTCCATATTTGTGCAGCATTTATGTATATATTCTTATACTTTGTTCAAAGCTTTTTTAAAAACACATAGTATAGTGCTTGACACATACTAAGTGCTTAACCAATACCATTTAAAATAAAAAAAACACATCTCCTTCAGGAGGCCTTCCCTGATTAAGCCCTCATTTCCTCTTTACTCCTGTTTGGCCCTGGCACTTGGTTTCACACCTTTTATTCACCACTCACTCAGACCCAGACCACTTATGTACATATATAATTTATTTATTTACATTATTGTCTGAACTTCCCTCTACACTATAAGCTCACTGAGGGCAGGAATCATGTCTATTGTATTGTTCTTTCCCATACACTTAGTAGAGTGTTTTGCATCCAGTAGGCACTCAATAAATACTCTTGATTAATTGATTGATTCTCGAAAAGAGGCTTTAGGAAAATGGTATTTCCTCAACTGTAAAATGGGGATGATAGATTGACCCTCGTATGAGATAGGAGCTGTGTCCAATCTCATAACCTTGATCTACCCCAGTGCTTAGCACAAAGTGAATGCTTAGTATAAAAGTCATAATTATCATTATTAGTGTGGTGAGAGTGAGAAGGGAATTTAAAATCAACACCAGATCCACTCTAATAAGAAATCCATCAACACAGCTAAGGACTACCTTCATGCGGGGGCAGCAGCATGGTGTAGTGGTTAGAGCATGGGCCTGGGAGTCAGAAAGTCATGGGTTCTAATCCCAGCTCTGCCACTTGTCTGCTGTGTGACCTTAGGAAAGTCACTTAACTTCTCTGGGCCTCAGCTCATCTGTAAAATGGAGATTAAGACTGTGAACCCCACATGGGACAACTTGATTACTTGTATCTAGGCCAGCACTTAGAACAGTGCTTGGCACACAGTAAGCTCTTAATCAATAACATAATTAATTAATGTGCACACAACCTTTTGTGGTGTGTCTTGTCATCTTGCAGACATACTAGCTTGGATGAAGAGGATCTCACTGGAAACAGAAGAAATTCATCTCCACCCAACTAGTGCATGCTGTAGAGAAGATCCCTAGATTGTAAACTCCTTGCTAGACTGTAAGCTCCTTGAGGTTATGCCTACTAATTATAATATATCTCCCTAGACCTGGAGACAGTTTAGTAGAAACAGTAATCATAGTATTTATTAAGTATCAACTGTGTGCAGACCACTCTACTAAGAACTGGGGAAAAAGACACAGGTGAAAAATAGGCCAAGTCCCAGCCCATCTATCTCTAAATTATGTGGGGAATCTTTTGCTGACAAAAGTGGGGGAAGCGGTGTGGCTTGGTGTCAAGAGCCTGGGCTTGGGAATCAGAGGACCCAGGTCTAATCCCGACTCTGCCACTTGTCTGTTGTGTGACCCGGGGCAAATCACTTCACTTCTCTGTACCTCAGTGATCTTATCTGTAAAATGGAGCTAAAGGCTGTGAGCCCCATGGGGGGACACCCTTGTATCTATCCCAGCGCTTAAAACAGTGCTTGGTACATAGTGAGTGCTTAACAAATTCCATAAGTATTATTATTATTATATACCAGAGGAAAGATAAAATTAAAAAAATCATAAAGGCAAATAGTAGGGGGTCAATATATACAATTGATTAATGTCTCTTTTCCTCCTCCTCTAGCAACCTGTGACAGGGGATATGCTTCCAGGAATTACTTTTGCTATTTAAAGTAATCAATACATTAAGACTAGTTTCTCACGGGACTGTTCTTTGTTCCCTTGAAATAATTAGGGTCCTCATGGTTAGAATTTAATACTTTAAGAGGATACCACAAATTGATTTCTCTGAGGACTACATATAATCCCAGGTTGCCCTTTCTCTCAACAGAAGTCGCATTTAAAATCAGACTACAACCTTCTACTTCAAGCTCAATCTTCATTTGTTTTTGTTTTTTTAATTCCATTCTCCTTTTATTGGGGTAAACAGTTACTTTAATTAGTGAACATTTAAATATGGGCTGGCAAAGATTTCTGCTCCACAGATTTCAGATTCACTGAGTCAGATTCTCTGACTCACTTATTGGGTTATATTGTCCTCTATTTTAATTGTAGCCTTATAAGCAAAGCTTAGTTCAGATAGAAAACAGCAAGTAAATGTGAAAGTTATTTTCCCTGTCTTTGTTCCGTGTTGTGAACAACATCAGTGGCTTCCAAATGTTCACTGCACTTTATTGCGTGTCTTTATATCTCTCTCTTCCTTAGAAAGCCCTCAAGGCAGAGGCAAATAGAGCATTTAATAGGTCCTCTTTCCCTTCATTTTTAGTAAGAGTATTAATTTTCTCTAATAGAATTGGTTAAAATAGATGAGACAAGGAAGACACATACAAGTATTTTGGCGTGAAAGAATTATAGACATTGAATTGTAATCAGACAAATCAGTGGAGCCAGAGAACACTTTGGGTCAATAAGAGGCTTTCTGGATTGTGCCCAAGGATGAGAACTACACTAGAAGAAACAAGAGGAAACAGGTATGTAAAACAATGATGCATTTAAAAAAATCCTCATAGAGAGAAAGGGAAGTTATGAGGTAATATTATTGCCATAGGAAAAAGGGAAAATCATAAAGACCAGAATAGTAGAGATATGGAAATTGCTGTTTGTTCCCAGTGGAAGGGTATTGTACTTTCCAAAGCACTTAATGCAGTGCTCTATGCACAGTAAATGCTAAATAAATACCATTAATTGATTGGTAAGGCAGGTAGATATGATATAATAATAATAATGTTGGTATGCATTAAGCGCTTACTATGTGCAGAGCACTGTTCTAAGCGCTTGGGTAGACACAAGGGAATCAGGTTGTCCCACGTGGGGCTCACAGTCTTAATCCCCATTTTACAGATGAGGTAACTGAGGCACAGAGAAGTTAAGTGACTTGCCCACAGTCACACAGCTGACAAGTGGCAGAGCTGGGATTCGAACCCATGACCTCTGACTCCCAAGCCCGTTCTCTTTCCACTGAGCCACGATGAATCTTAAACTCTCAGGGCTGGAAGGGACAAGGAGAAATGAGCTAGCTTTAGGTGGAATTCTGCTCTGCCTGTATTTTGCATCCAGTTCTCCTTGGTGTTGTCTATCTATCAATTAATCAATCAAAGATGAGTTCATGTATTCATCTTTCTTCTAGGACTGAATGAGTTTTCTGTCAGCTCAGAAACAAGTTTTGACTTTTGAGAAAAATTAGCAAATGAAATTTTCATTCACTCTAAACACCATTCCCTCATCCCCCCCAAAACTGATCAATCAATCACTGGTATATATTGGGTGCTTACTGTGTGCAGAACACTGTACTAACCACTTGGGAGAGTACAGTGCAACTGAGTGCCAGACATGTTACCTGCCTACAAGGAGCTTACAGCTTAGAGGGGGACACTTAAAGAGAAACACTAATGATTAATGAAATCATACTGCTAATTACAGTGTTGATTTTGACAACACTTGGTCATAGAAATATCTGCCCACCCCAGTACTCTGACCCTTCCAGAGAGCTGAGAATCTTGACAATTTAGGAAAAATACTGGCTGTATCTGCTGCTGACCAGTGTTAGAGAGATATACACCCAGTCTTTTGTTTTCATTACCCAATTTGTATATCTCCAATTTGTATCTGGGGAGCAGCATGGCCTAGTGAAAGGGCATGGGCCTGGGGGATGATGATGATAATGATGGTATTTGTTAAGCGCTTACTATGTGCCCAGCACTGTTCTAAGCACTGATGTGGGTTCTAATCCCGGCTCTGCTACATGTCTTCTTTGTAACTTTGGGCTAGTCACTTCAGTTCTCTGTGCCTCAGTTGTTCATCTGTAAAATGGGGATTAAGCCTCAAAGACCAAGAGAACAGGTCCAGTAACTGCTTGACAGTGACCCAGTTCGACACTAGGTGACTCTCACAAGTCAGGGGATCCTTCTTCACAGTGCTCATATGGATCATGTAAGAAAGTGACTTGCATGGAGGCATGAGGTTGAGGAGGTAAAGGCCAGGATTACACAGTAAGCGCTCAATAAATATGATTGAATGAATGGATGGATTCCAGGGCAAGGTCAGGGTTAGGATAAGAGCTCAGCGATTGGTTATATGGACCAATGGTCTGTTGGTAATTGAACATTTGGCGATTGGATGTGTTGATGCTTAAACCATCAATTATTTCATTGTTAATAATTTGGTCTAGGACCAGTAGAGAGTGACCAAGGCTCATTATCAATTTATTAGCAGGCCCTGAGAGGAAACAGTCCCAGGGAGTAGGGTAAGGTCAGAATCTGATTGCAGTAAGCCAAATGAAAAACAAACAGAGCACAAATTAGAAACTACAGGGAGTTCTCCTGAAATGTGGGGGTTGAAGGACCTTATGTAATGGGAAAATCACATTATAGCAACTGTAGATTCAATAGGAGTTAATGAACTAGAGGTGACAAATGATTCGGAGATACCACCACGACTGAAATTTTTCAACATACATATTTCTTTATTATTAATACGAACCTGAGTGTGAGAATGCTTTTCATCCTTGACACCTATTGTTATTTTACTATATTAAATATTATAAAATTACAAAATAACAAGAAATGGAAAGTACTGAGAAGTGTAATAGCATCCATCACACCTTGAGTTATGTCACCTGCCCATGCACTAATATTTCTTCCCATAGCAAATCTACTTTTTTGTCATGGTATTTGTTAAGTGCTTACTATGTGCCAAGCACTGTTCTAAGCCCTGGGGTAGTTACAAGCTAATCAGCGTGAGCAAAGTCCATTTCCCACGTGGGGCTCCCAGTCTTAATCCCCACGTTACAGATGAGGCACAGAGAAGATAAGCGACTTGCCCAGGGTCACATAGCAGACAAATGGTGGAGCCGGGATTAGAACCCATGACCTTCTGACTCCCAGGCCCGTGCTCTAAACACTAGGTCATGATTGGGTATATCTTTCTAGCACTGTCCAAAGGCAGATGCAGCCAGTATTTTCTGAAGGAACATTAGAAAGAGTACCGATTAGACAGTTCTAATAAATAATCCAGTGGCCATAATAGGAAAGATGCTTACATTGATTGTAAAAAATATATTTTTGTGCTGCTACAGTTGAGATCAAAATATAGCTAGCATAATATAGTATAGCCCCTGGAACTGATGTCAGACCTTGAGCCACTCACTCCACTTCGGTTTCTTCATCTGTCAAAGGAGAGTGAGATATCTGCTCTCCAGCATGGCTCAGTGGAAAGAGCCTGGGTTTGGTGATCAGAGGTTGTGGGTTCTAATCCCAGCTCCGCCACTTGCCAGCTGTGTGACTTCGGGGAAGACACTTCAGTTCTCTGTGCCTCAGTTACCTCATCTGTAAAATGAGGATTAAAACTGTGAGCCCCACGTGGGACTACCTGATCACCTTGTAGCCCCCCGACCCCCAGCGCTTAGAACAGTGCTTTGCACATAGTAAGCACTTAACAAATACCAACATTATTATTAGTAGTAATAGATTGTGTATGTCTATCTTGCACTACCCTAGTGCTTTGCAAATAGTAGCATTTCATGTCAACCATTCTAAAAAAAGCCAAGATTAGATTTGTTAGTATAAAAAGGATGTTTTTGCAGAACAAAAGTAATTCAAGTAATTCAATAAAGCAACAGAGAGTAAGAGAAAAGTCACGAAGAACCAACAAAAGTGAAAATCTATCAATTGATTAGTGGTATTTATGGAGCACTTACCGTGTGCTTAGTATGTGGTACTTAGACCTTGGGAAAGTACAGTACAACAAAATTGGTGACATGTTCCCTGCCCACTGTATTATCTGCCACTGCAACTAAATGCTTGAATCTGTGCTGTGAGATATTAGATAAGAGATCACCAAAATTATTATATTTTCTCAAAGCCTGTCTACCCTCCTCTGAATTAGAAATAAGAGCATCTGTTGAAATGGATACTGTCATTGTAAAACTAACCACACACAAAAGAATAAATTAAATTTATACCTTTGAAGTGTATGGAAATTGAATGATATCTTGTAAATATTTTTCTCTGCTTCAACAATAGAAGAGGACCACTGATACTCTATTTAAAAGTAATGCACTATTGAGGGATGGTATTTTATGCAAAACTGCAACATACAGAGTTAAGAGGAAAGCTCCAGTTTAAGAGTGAGTGTTATATATTTTGAAAGTGTGGAGTTCAAAATAACGGTTTTACTAAACAAAGAACTTTAAATTTAGAAAAGCATTTAAACGTTCCTGAGAAGGTATGATTATTGGCTTGTTCAGGAGGCAGGGTAGAAGAGAATCCAATCCACCTAGGTTACTGAGGTCAATTCTTTCAATTTAAAAGATGTTTAAGGTCAGGTAAATGAGGTCACGTGGGCCTAAAGTATGATAAACGGGCATGGACAGGCAGAATTGGACTTTGCCTTCTGGGCTGTCCTGGGTCACTGGATCTGGAGCAAAATAGATGGAATCGAAGCAAGCTTCTCATCTTTCTTTGCAATGTTTCTGGTCTGATAAATCAATCACTCAGTGGTATTTACTGAGCACTTACTATGTGCAGAGCACTGTACTAAGTGCTTGAGAGAGTACAATACAAGAGCATTAGCAAATACGTTCCATGCCCATAATAAGCTCTACTCAGGGCGAGAGCGGGGCTTGAGACAGCCTCTGGCTACCGTAATGTTCATTCATTCATTCATTCATTCATCCATCCATCCATCCATCCATCCATCCATCCATCCATTCAATCGTATTTATTGAGCATTAACTGTGTGCAGAACACAGAAGCACTTGGGAGAATATGACACAACAATAAAGGCACATGCCCTGCTCACAGTGAGCTTACAATCTGGGGGGAGACAAACATCAATACAAAAAAATAAATTACAGATATGTACATAAGTGTTGTGGCGCTGGAGGGGAGAAGAGCAAAGGGAGCAAGTCAGAGTGACACAGAAGGGAGGGGGAGAAGAGGAAAGTGGGGGGCTTAGTCTGGGAAGGCTTCTTGGAGGAGATATGCCTTCAATAAGGCTTTGAAGGGAGGCAGAGTAATTGTCAACACGCCTTGCCCCTTCTACCCATTCCGAGACAAATCTGCTAGGTCACAAGGGAAGGGATTTCAGTGGCCTCTAAAGTGATTCCTCCATTCCCTTGCATCTGAACATCTGAAAGATTCCTCCTTCCTTCCAGGCCCCCAGCAGTGACAGAGAGCCCTCCTTTCCTTCACTCAGTCCATCAGTGGAATTTATTGAGTGCCTAATGAGTGCAAAGATCTACACTAAGCACTTTGGAGAGTAAAATAGAATCAGCATGTGCAATACCTGCATCAAGGAATTTTCAATCTACTGAAGGAGTTAGGCAGGCAAAGTGTGTATGCAAATATTGGGAGCGGGAGGAAAATCATGATGGTTATCAATTAATCAATCAATCATATTTATTACGAACTTACTGTGTGCAGAGCAATGAATTAGGTGCTTGGGAGGGTGCATCGTAACAGAGTCGGTAGACAAGTTCCCCGTTCACAAGGAAGAAACTCACTATCCTCTAATGTGGCAGGCAGATATTCAAACATGTACATAAGTGTTGTCTCCCCTACGAATTGACACCTTATCGTGGCAGGAGAGTTCACTTATGCTGATGAAGTTTAGAGCTATGCCACCTATGATTATCCGTAATGGAAAGGTCTAAGTCGAAGCATCAGCTACATGTGGGAAAGAATCAAAAGCAGATGGTCAAGTGATCAAAACATTGATCAAAGACAATGGCAGAGACTCAAGTTTTTACTGTGGTAAGCCACTTACTTATCTATACCAAGAAAACTCTATGGATACACATACCAGAAAGACTTTATGACAGAAGATGGGATGTTCTGAAAAGAGTGTGTCCACAGAGTCACTATGGGCCACAAACAACTCGACAGCATTTGAAGAAGAGACATAAGTGTTATAGAGATGAGGATGGGGTGAAAAAAGGTACAAATCCATGTGCAAGATTGATGCGGAAGGGAGAGGGAGTAGAGGAAATGAAGGCTTAGTCAGGGAAGGTCTCTTTGAGGAGATGTGATTTTAGGAGCGCTTTGAACGTGGGGGAAGTATTGGTCCATTTGAATATGACAAGGAAAGGAGTTCCAGGTCAGAGGCATGATGTGGGCGAGGGGTCAGTGGGGAGAGAGAAGAGATCAAGATACAGTGGGTAGTTTAGCATTACAAGAGTGAAGTAAGCCGCTGGACTGCAGTAGGAAATCAATGAGCTAAAATAGGCGGGGGGCAAGGTGAATAAATGCTTTAAAGCCAATGCTAAGCAGTTTCTGTTTGATGCATAGATGAATAGGCAACTGCTGGAGGCTCTTGAGGAATCGGGAAACATGGACTGAAGATTTTTATTGAAAACTGATTCAGGCAGCAGAATGAAAAATAGAGCAGCGTTGGGAGAGACAGGACGCAGGGAGGATCAGAAAGGAGGGTGATGGAGTAGTTAAGAAGGGATAGGATATCCCTTGTTCGTATCCACCTCAGTGCTTAGTACAGTGTCTGGCACATAGTTAAGCACCTAACAAATACCATAATTATTATGTGTTTGGTTTAGCATAGCAGTTGTTTGGATGGAGAGGAAAGGATGGATTTCAGTGATGTTGTGAAGTACAACTGACCAAATTTGGTGGCTGATTGAATATGTGGGGTAAATGAGAGAGATAATGCCAAGGTTATGGGCTGGCGAGGCAGGGAGGATGGTGGTGCTGTTTACAGTGATGGGAAAGTCAGGGAGAGGACAAGGTTTGGGTGGGAATATGAGGAGTTCTGTTTTGCACATGTTAATTTTTTAAGTGTAGGTGGGACACCAAGTAGAGATGTTCTGAAGGTAGAAGAAAATACAAGACTGCAGAGAAAGACAAAGATCAAGCCTGGCGATGTAGATTTGGGAATAATGATAATAATAATTATAGTGTTTGTTAAACGCTATGTGCTAAGCACTTTTCTAAGCACTGGAGTAGATGCAAGGTAATCAGGTTGTCCCACATGGGGCTCACAGTCTTCCCCATTTTACAGATGAGGTAACTGAGGCACAGAGAAGTGAAGTGATTTGCCCAAGGTCACATAGCAGACAAGTGGCAGAGCCGGGATTAGAACTCATGTTCTCTGACTCTCAAGTCCTTGCCCTTGCCACTAGACCATGCTGCTTCTCTTCTGCATAGTGATGGTAGTTGAAGCCATGGGAGTGAATTAGTTCTCCAAGAGAGTGGGTTTAGATGGAGAATAGAAGGAAAACAAAACTGAGTCTTGAGGGACTCCTGCAGCAAGAGGTTGGGAGGCAAAGAAGGAACCCACATTGGACTGGGAAAGAGCAGCCAGAGAGAGGAGGAGAACCAGGAGAGGAGAGTGTCAGTGAAGCTAAGTTTGGATAGTGTTTCCAGGAAAAGGGGATGGTTCACATTGTTGAAAAGCAGCTGAGTGATCTAGGAGGGTTAGGATGGAGTAGAGGCTATTGGATTTGGCAAGAAGGAGATCATTGGTGACTTTTGAGAGGAGTGTCTGTGGAGTGAGGAGGCCAGAAATCAGAATGGAGGGGGTCAAGGAGAGAATTGGAGGAAAGGAAATGGAGGCAGCTGGTGTAGACAACTTGCTCAAAGAGTTTGGAGAGGAATGGTAGGCGGGAGATAGGGCAGAAACTGGAGGGAACTGTGGGGTCAAGGGAGAGTTTTTTTCGGGACAGAGAATACACATAGTGCTCTGCACACAGTAAGCGCTCAATAAATACAATTGAATGAGCAGGTCTGCGGTAGTGGGGAAGAAACCACTGGGAAGTGAAGAGTTGAAGATGGGGGTCAGGGAAGGAACAAGAGAGGGGATGAGTGTTTGAAGGGATGTGCAAAGGCATGGGGTTAGAATAGCAGGTAGAGGGGGTAGCTTTTGAGAAGAGGTGGGAGAATTTTTCTTGAGATACTTTTGGGAAAGATTGGAAAATTGAAGAAGGAGTAGGGAGAAGAGAAGAGTAGGAGAAGGAGGGACTGGTGAGAAATGGGAGATTTAGGGAGTTCACACTTGATGGCTTCCATATTATCAATTAAGAATGTGACCCAGTCTTTAGGGGTAAGAGACGGTGGGTATAGGAGGTCAGGGGTTTGAGGAGAAAGTTAAACGTCTGAAATAACTGGTGAGGGCAGTGGGTATGGGAGTCAACAATAAATACAAATTAGGAGAGTTTGGGTTTACCAGTTTGAATATTATTTTTGCATTTAAAAAATAACATGACTTGGAGCATTTCACTCATGACCCTAATACTGTGCTTTCAAATTCAAATAATTCACATGGGAAAAATGATCTCGCCAGAAATGAGAAACAACTTTGGCCTCATTCCCGACCATCCTCATTCACACTGGGATCCAGAGAACACCATAATGACTCAGCAAAAGGAAAGAAGCAAATGTATGAGCACAAAAGACACTTCTTATTAATGTTTGGCCTGATTATGACAAATTGTGTGTTAGTATCTTCAGTTTAAAGAATGAGCCTATTTATATTTTTTGGTCCTAGTTTACCGTTCTCCCCTCATTATTTTAAAATACTGTGAGAGATCTAATGATCATGAGATAGTTGTATAATTGGAAGCATAATATACTAGATATACTGTACTGGTATCAAATATTTGCATATGAATGTAGATTAGCAAGCTTCACCTAGATCGCAAGGACTTTAGGCATTTTTCTTAGAGGGGTAATTATTGTCCTTTAGATTATTTTCTACTAATTATGCATTTTTAAATGTATAGCAAAACATACTTTGGTCTGCTTTCATTATGTAAATAAAACGTTTTTCTTCCTTTCCATTTAGGATTAGCTATCGAAGTATCTTTTAATGATAAATGTCTTTTGTCCTTTCATTTATTGTGGTACTTTAATGCTTTTTGTTCAATAGTATTTACTGAGCGCTTACTATATGCAGAGCATACATGTCTATAAGGTCATCAGCATTGTAATGAAGTACCTTGTTGTCCAGTTCTATAAACCAGAAATTTAGGTTTATTATATGTGTACAAGGTGACCACGTGACCTCCATCTATAAACCATCATGCAATGCACTGCCTACTCTTAGAACCACCAGACTCAATCAATCCATCCACCAGTAATATTTATGGAGCACTTACTGGGTACAGAGCACTGTACTAAGCACTTGGAAGAATATAATAGAATTAGTAGACATGATCTTTACCCTCTAGAAATTTATATTCGAGCAGAAGAGGGATGCTGAAATAAATTACAGACAGGAGGTGGTAATAGAGTATTACGTTCCTAGTGCTCCATGGGTTTGTAAAGGCTAAATGCTCAAGTGTCCCAGAGGAATGAAATGGCAGTTGGGTAAATCAAGATAGGAAACCAATTAGTGGAATTTACTGAGCACTTACTAGGTGCAGAGCACTGTTCTAAGTGCTTGGGAGAGTACAGTACAAGAAAATTAGCAGATACGTTCCCATCCTGTAATGAACTTACAGTCTAGAGGGATAGAAACAGATATTGATATGAATGAAACCCAAAGTAAACTCAGCTGGTGAACTGATGCCACCACGAGCTGAGCCCAAGAGGCCGGAAGACAAAAGGCAGAACAGAAGGCGAAACCAATAGCCACGAGCTACCTGGATTTTCCCCAACTGTTTCTCTCCTCTACCAGCTTCAGAAATGGGGAACTCGCCGATTCAAAGCTAGGCTGCTGCTGCAGGAATCGAGGGGAGACAGTCGTGGGGAACTGCTTAACTCTTCTGCAGAGAGCTCCTCCTGCTTCTTCTGCTCAGCTCCACACCACATGTGAGTGATTTTGTGTGTACTTGCTTCCCACAGTGTGTAGCTAGACTGTTAACCCCATAATAATAATAATAGTAACTGTGGTATTTATTAAGCGCTTACTGTGTGCCAGGCACTGTACTAGGCCCTAGGGTAGATACAAGCAAATCAGGTTGGATGCAGTCCTTGTCCTGCATGGGGCTCACAGTCTTAATCCTCATTTTACAGATGAGGTAATTGAGGCACAGAGAAGTGTAGTGTCTTGCCCAAGGGCACACAGCAGACAAGTGTCAGAGCTGGGATTAGAAACCATGATGACCTCCTGATTCCCAGGCCTGTGCTCTATCCTCTAGGCCATGCTGCTTCCCCTAGCAGTCAATCAATCAATAGTATTTATTAAACACTTACTGCATGCTGAGCACTGTACTAAGTGTTTGGGAGAGCACAAAACAATAGAGTAGGAAGACACAGTCTAGGTCAGACCTGTGTCCTACCCAATTATCCTGAACCTTTCCCAGTGCTTTAGTATAGTGCTTGGCACATTGTAACCGCAATAGTTCGGGGGGTTTTTGTGTTTTTTTTTTTCACAAAAGCATGCTGTGTTTCTAAATCCAAATAATAATAATTGTAGTACACATTAAGTTCTTACTAAATGTTGATCAATCATATTTCTTGAGCGCTTACTGGGTGTGCAGAACACTGTACTAAGTGCTTGGGAAGGTACGATGCAACAGAGTTGGCAGACCTGCTCCTTGCTCACAGGAAGCTCACATTCTAGATGTAGAGGCTGACATTGAAATACACTGTCGATTCATTCATTCAATCGTATTTATTGAGCACTTACTGTGTGCAGAACGCTGTACTAAGCACTTGGAAAGTACAATTCAGCCACAGTAGTACAGAGGTACCGTGGGGCTGAAAGCGGGGTGACTATCAAGTGTTTAAAGGGTACAGATACAAGTACATAGGTGATACAGAGGGAAAAGAGGAAAAGGGAAGAACTCTTGGAGGAGAAATAATTTCAATAAGGTTTTGGAAGTGGGGAGAGTGTTGGTCTATCAGATATGAAGTGGACAAGGGGACAGCGGCAAGATAGAGAAGCAGCATGGCATAATAGAGTAAAGGCCTGAAAGTCAGAAGGACCTGGATTCTAATTCCGGCTCCACCAACTGTCTGCTATGTGACCTTGGGAAAGTCTCTGTTTCTCTGTTACTCCATCCATCAAATGGGGATGAAGACTGTGAGCCCCATGTGGGTTATGAACTGTATCCAACCTGATTAGATTGTACCTAACCCAGGGTTCAGTACAGTTCTTGGCACAAAATAAGTGCTAAATAAATACCATATTTTTTTAAAGTTAGACAAGATTGAGGTATGGTGAGTCAGTTGACCTTAGAGGAGTGACATGTGTGGGCTGGGTTGTAATAAGAAATCAGCAAGATAAGATAAATGGGACAAGCATATTGAGTAGTTTAAAGCTAATTTTAAGGAGTTTCTGTTTGATGTGGAGGTGGATGGGCAACCACCAGAGGTTCTTGAGCGGTAAGGAGACATGGGCTGAATGTTGTTGTTTTTTTTTAATGATCCAGGCAGTGGAGTGAAGTATGGACTGGGGTGGGGTGAGACAGGAGTCAGGGAGGTCCACAAGATGGGATATGATATGTGCCTGGATCAACATAGTAGCACTTTGTATGGAGAGGATAGGGAATATTTTAGTGATGTCGTGAAGGTAGAAATGACAGGATCTGGTGACAGATTGAATATGTGGGTTGAATGAGAATGATTTGTTGTGGAAACTGCCAAGGTTATGGTCCTGTGACAGAGGGAGGAAGGTGGTGCTGTCTACAGTGATGGGAAAGTCCAGAGGAAGACAGGGTTTGGGTGGGAAGATGAGTTCTGTTTTAGATATTAAGTTTGAGGTGTCTGTGGGACATCCAAGTACTGTACTAAATGCTAATCTAGATACAAAATAATCAGGTTGGACACAGTCTTTTTCCCTCATGAGGCTCACAGTTCTACTAGGAGGGAAAACAGCCTTGAATCACTATTTCACAGAAGAGGAAACTGGGGCAGAGGGAAGGTAAATGGCTTGCCCAAGGTCATACAACAGGCCAGTGGCAGAGCTGGGATTAGAACCCAGGTCCTCTGACTCCCAGGCCTGTGTTCTTTTCACTACATCATGCTGTTTCTTCAACTAGTCTTCCTGTTATTTGTTCCTGGGTACGTGTAATGGGCCCCTGGGGAAGGCTACCTTTTGGGAAAAGAGTCCTGGACTGAACCTTTTTGTTGGCAACAGTGATAACAGTGCTCTGCTCACATTAAGTGCTCAATAAATATGACCGATTGATTGATTGAATGGGCTTCCTTGGGGATGCTTACATTCTCCAGAAGCTTTTCTCACGTCCACTTCATAAACAGCATCCCCCTGCCATAGCCCCCTCCATCACCTGAGCTACTCTGGTTTCCATCTGCCCCTACTACCCTAGGACAAATCTCACTGAGACCCTGATCTCGGGTTGCTCCTCCACCCATCCATTTGCCCTTGACAGCAAGCAGCACTATTAGGGAGAGGAATTGGGTCCATGAAGTTGGCAACCCAGGTCTGGGCACACCATTGGACATTCTAATGGGTGCCCCACTGGGACCTTCATCCAAGGAGCAGAAGGCTCTAATTGTCAATTCTGACTTTTGAGAAATACAACTCCTGATGTAATTAAATATCCTCCACTAGGTTGTAAGTTCCTTGAGGGTAGGGATCGTATCTACCAATTAACTGTATTGCATTGCATTCTCCCAAACGCTTAGTATGAAGCTCCGCACAGGGTAGGCACTCAATAAATACTATTGATTGATTGGAATCTGAGCGGGAAAGGCCTAGAGGCCTCACTGTGTATTTCCAAAGTGGACATACAGACTTCACTGGAGGAGCAGAAGAGGGATGAAGACACTGGGAGGAAGGACGGGGCGGGGGAGTGTCTTTCTCTGAAAGGAAAGGAGGGAGCCTTTAGAGAGAGGTTTGGAATAAACTGCGGAGCCCTGCCTATTTAGGGAGAGTTCCAAGCCACAGGGAGACTCTGAAATGTAGTCTAACAACAGAAACTGAAAGCCTGAAAGCCACTGGGATTAGTAGGTAGAGCCCTATCCTCTTATGTACCTACCAGGCAATCTGGGTTTTTCTCTTGAATCTGACTTTGCCTTGCAGTGTACTTTTGACATGTCACATCACTGCTCTATACCTATGTTCCTATTGTGTAAATAGCAAGGATCTATCTTTATGCGCAAACATTGTGGGGTTTGGGGAAACTTTTGCATGAATGGATTGGATCTCACCATCAGTGCTATCACCTTTGAAAACAATGGAAAACTATGCCTGTGTATATAAGCAGCATGGAGTAGTGGATAGAGCATGGGCCTGGGAGGGAGAGGGTTGTGGGTTCTAATGCCAACTCCACCACTTGTCTGCTGTGTGACCTTGGCAAGTCACTTCACTTGTCTATGCCTCAGTTATCTCATCTGTAAAATGGGGATTAAGATTGTGAACCCCATGCGGGACAGGGACTGTGTTCAACCTGATTACCCTGTATCTACCTCAGTGCTTAGAACAGTGCTTGGCACATAGTAAGTGCTTAACAAATACAATTATTATTAAAGCTATTATTACTATGAGTATGTACTTATATATACATACATGTGTATGTATGTGTATATATATATATATTTTCTACACACAGGTAGTTTTATATATTATCTACATTTACACCAACATTGGTTGTCAGTCAACCAATGGCATTTATTGAGCACTTACTGTGCATAAAACTGTAATAATAATAATAATTATGGTATTTGTTAAGTGCTTACTATGTGCTAGTCACTGTACTAAACATTGGGGTGGATACAAGCAAATAGGGTTGGATACAGTCCCTGTCCCAAGTGGGGGTCACAGTCTCAATCCCCATTTTACAGTTGAGATAACAGGCACAGAAAAGTGAAGTGACTTGTTCAAGGTCACACTGCAGGCATGTGGCAAAGTGGGGATTAGAACCCATGACCTACTGACTCCCAGGCCTGTATTCTATCCACTACGCCATGCTGCTTCTCACTAAATGCTTGGGAGAGTACAATCCAACAGAATCATATCATCAAAAAACAGTGAGTGGGACCCTGTAAATGAAATAAGTTTAACCTCCCACCAACCTGACTTTCTAGAAGGTCATCTACAGAAGAAGCAGCATGGTGTAGTGGATAGAGCTCAGTCCTCATATATGAAAGAGGAAACTTAGGAGTAAGAAGTTAAGTGACTTGTCCAAGAGCACACAACTGGCAAGTGGGAGAACCAGAACTAAAACTCAGGTACCCTGCCTTCCACATCTTTCCTCACCATCTCATTACCCATCCTTACTCCATCTTAAACTTTAGCCCTGTGTGGGTCAGGAACTGTGTGCTATGTGATAATCTTGTATCTACTGGGCTAGAGAGAAGTTGATGTCTTTTATTTATTTTTTTTTAAAAAAGTCATTCAGGTATTTATTCTGAACTCAATTCTTATACTTTATTTCCCAAGTGCTTTGTATAGTTCTCTGTACCAAGTGGTACTCAATAAATCTACCAGTAGTAGCAGTGTGGCTTCTAATACTGTAACACTATTACTATTGTATTCTATTACTATAAAACTCCTCCTCCTCTTCCTAGTACTATTACTATTCATTCATTCAATTCAATCATATTTCTTGAATGTTTACTGTGTGCAGAACACTGTACTAAGCACTTGGAAAGTACAATTGAGCAACAAAGAGAGACCATCCCTGCCCACAGTGGGCTCACAGTCTAAAAGGGGGGAGACAGACATCAAAACAAGTAAATAGGCATCAATAGCATCAATATAAATAAACAGAATTGGAGATATATATACACATCAGAACAAGTAAAAGAGGCATTAATATAAATAAATAGAATTATAGATATGTACCTATATACACAAGTGCTGTGGGGTGGGAAAGGGGGGTAGAGCAAAGGGAGAGAGTCACGGTGAGGTTGGCTGGAAGAGAGCTGAGGAAAAGGGGGGCTTAGTCTGGGAAGGCCTCCTGGAGGAGGTGAGCCTTCAGTAGAGCTTTGAAGGGGGCCACTAGTCAGTCTATCGTATTTTTTGAGTGCTTACTGGGTGGCTCAGTGGAAAGACCCCAGGCTTGGGAGTTGGATGTTGTGGATTCTTATCCTGGCTATGCTACTTAGCTGTGTGACTTTGGGCAAGTCACTTAACTTTTCTGTGCCTCAGTTACCTCATCTGTAAAATGGAGATTAGGACTGTGAGCCCTACCTGGGACAACCTAATTACCTTGTATCTGCTCAGCGCTTAGAACATTGCTTGGCACATAGTAAGCGCTTATATCCAAAATTATTATTATTATTACTATGACTACTTATACTACGACTAGTATTATTACTACTACTACGACTATTACCACCAAATGATGTTTAAGCTTATTTATTAAGGGCGTGAAACAGAGTCGATAGCTTGAAAGGCAAATGAAAGAAGACCCCTACATCACTCAGTTATTCCTGTCTATATTAATTCTCTCCATCACCTCTGCACTCTGCAGGATTCTTTGGGGTTAAATATGCAGTGACAGGGAACAACACCTGAACAAGCAATCCAGAAGGACATTCAGAACTTATTTAAGTTGGGAAAAATGACAAATATTTTACACTAGGGCAAAGAAAAGACGCAAGTATCTGTTTATGTTTTGGATACTCGTGAGTCTGCAATTCATATAGATCCTTGCGATTCATCTGGATGTGATTAAAAGTACACAAGCTGCTCCCCTAAAGGCCCTCTAGATGCCTCACTCTTTGGAAACACATTCAGCACATTTTTAGAAACCGCACTGAAAACCCCTTTCCGTGGATGTGAATCGACAGCTTAATATTTAGGAAATGTAAACATCAGCCCGATCAAGTTCAAAATGAAGAAAACACTGAGAGAGAGCATGGCCAGCGATGGGGAAAATGAGCAGCCACTTGTTTTTGATGGGGGGAAACTTGAACACTTCGACAGTAACATTAGTGTCAATTAACATTTGCTCAGTTCTACCCTCCCTTTCCTGAGAAACACTTATTCATTCACGGCTCTTTCCAGTGTGGGAGCAGGAGATGGAAACCTAGCCCTCTGCTACTGGTCGGGACGGAGCCACTTGATTTTAAAGTGAGTGGGGGCATCCCCTTAGAATGAATTGCCCAGCTGAGCAGTTTGGTAGAGCAAATATTGCCATCACAGTGAATGTTTCACCCCTAGTTCCCAGCGTCCCCTGGGCTGGTTGACATGACTAAGAACAGGCTGCATTCATGACTTCCCTGGAAACTTTTTTTCCTATTGTCAGGAAAGTTTGTGCATGCGTGCCTCTGTGTTTGGTGGAGCAGTGGGAGGAGACACTACAGGGGTAGGGTTAACTGAGGGAATGACGCAAATGAACCTGTACTACTACTACTAATAATTATGGTATTTGTTCAGTGCTTACCCTGTGCCAGGCACTATACTAAACGCTGGAGGTACCGTTTTAAGTGCCGGATACTAGATACGATGTGGAAGGTCTGCAGAACTTAGAGGCATTATCGTCTCTACTCCAAGGAGTTTATCTTCGAAATGTCAAGTAGAAGATCAGATTAACACAGTTTTATAGAAGGGTTGGTTGGCTTAAGAGAGGTGGAGGTTAAGGTAGACAGGAGAGAGGTCAAGGAGAATGGAGGGCAGATGCATTCTGGGCCTTTGACGAGTGATTAATTTGTAGTTGTGTAGTGTTAATGTGGTTTTACATTTTTCAGTGATTTTATATTTTAAATTTAAACTGCGTTTATGCAGCAGTATTATAAAGTACACATACAGTCTTAAGAAGCTTACCCGAACAGCTTCCCAAGTATAATTCTATATATGTGTTAGCTATTTACCACATGTATGATATTTACAAATCCGAAATATAGATTTCATTTTCACTAAAGCCAGCATAAAAGTCCAGAGATAATGAAAGAACAAATCCTGAAGTGTCAGGCCATACTGTGGCACAGATTAAGTATTCACCCGGAATTATGAGGGTAGAAGGTGGCAGAATGTCAGAACGACAGTGTCAGCATCATGAAAATTGAGCATCTTCTTGAAAGAGAGAAACACTGTGGCCTAGAGGAAAGACCACAGACTGGGGAGTCAAGGGGCCTGGATTCTTATCCTGGCCTCACCATTTGCCGGGCGTGTAACCTTAGACTAGTCACTTAACTTTTCTGTGCCTCAGTTTCCTCATCTTTAAAATGGAGGTAAGATTATCCCTCCCCCTTAGATTTTTGAGCCCCAATTAATAACTGGTACTTACTAAGTGCTCACTCTGTGCAGAGCATTGTGCTAAGTGCTTGGGAGAGTACAATACAATACAGTACGTAGACACGATCCCCGCCCACAAGGGGTTTACAGACTAAAAGGAAAAAAGAGAGTAAAAATAAAATAAAGATGGATATGTATGTACATACTGTGGAGGTGGGGTGAAAATCTAAGCACTTACCCAGAACTAAGTGTATAAGTGATGCTGAAGGGAGGTAGGTTGTCTACACCCGTGGTCTCAAATTCCTTTCCAATTCTCTCCTTGACTGCCTCCAATCTGGCTTTCATTCATTCAATAGTATTTATTGAGTGCTTACTATGTGCAGAGTACTGTACTAAGCACTTGGAATGTACAAATAGGTAACAGATAGAGACAGACCCTGCCCTTTGCTGGGCTTACAGTCTAAACGGGAGAGACAGACAAGAACAGCGGCAATAAATAGAATCGAGGGGAAGAACATCTCATTAAAACAATGGCAAATAAATAGAATCAGGGTGATGTACATCTCATTAACAGAATAAATAAGGTGATGAAGTTATATACAGTTGAGCGGATGAGTACGGTGCTGAGGGGATGAGACGGGAGAGGGGGAGGAGCAGAGGGAAAGGGGGGAGAAGAGGGTTTAGCTGCGGAGAGGTGAAGGGGGGGTAGAGGGAGCAGGGGGAAAAGGGGAGCTTAGTGTGGGAAGGCCTCTTGGAGGAGGTGAGCTTTAAGTAGGGTTTTGAAGAGGGGAAGAGAATTCGTTGGCGGAGGTGAGGAGGGAGGGTGTTCCAGGACCGCGGGAGGACGCGGCCCAGGGGTCGACGGCGGGATAGGTGAGAATGGGGGATGGTGAGGAGGTGGGTGGCAGAGGAGCGGAGCGTGCGGGGTGGGCAGTAGAAAGAGAGAAGGGAGGAGAGGTAGGAAGGGGCAAGGTGATGGGGAGCCTTGAAGCCCCTTCACTCCACAGGAACCGCCATCTCAAGGGTCAATAATAATCTCCTTGTTCCCAATTCCAACAACCTCTACTCCATCCTAATTCCTAATCCTCCTCTACCTCTCTGTTGCCTTGAACACTGTCGACTAGCCTCTTCCTGGAAACATTATGCAACCTTGGCTTCACTGATAGTGTCCTCTCTCCGCTCATTCATTCTGTCTCTTTCATGGGTTCCTCCTCTGCCTTCCACCCCCTAACTGTGGGCGGGGGGGGGTCCCTCGAGGTTCAGTTCTGGGTCCCCTTCTATTCTCATCTACGCCCACTCCCTCGGAGAGCTCACTCATTCCCATGGTTTCTACTACCACCTACCTCTAGGCAGATGATTCCCAAATCAACATCTCCGGCCCAGATCTTTTCTCCCTCTCTGCAGTCTCTCATTTCCTCCTGTTTTTCAAGACATCTCTACTTGAATGTCCTGCCCACACCTCAGAATTCCTTATCTTTCCAGCCATATCCTCTCCTCCCCGTGACTTTCCCATCACCGTAGATAGCACCACCATCCTGTCTGTCTCATAAGCCTGGGTAGCGATTGTCTCTCTAAAGTTGCTGAATTGTACTTTCCAAGTACTTAGTACAGTGCTCTGCACATAGTAAGCACTCATTAAATATGATTGAATGAATGAATATGCCTGAAACCTCAACTCATCTCTCTGATTCAACCCACATATTCAAATTTATCACTAAATCCTCTTGGTTTTCAACATTGCTAAACTCCACCTTTTCCTCTCAATCCAAACTGTTACCACATTAAAATAACCCCTTTTCCTATTTCACCTTGTTGACTGTATCAAACTCCTTGCTGACTCCATACTTCCTTCTCCTTCTCTTTCTCTTTCATCTTCTCTTCCTTCTCCTTCATCTTCATATTCTTCTCCTTATCAATCAATCATATTTACTGAGTGCTTACCATATGCCAAGCATTGTACCCGTGGCTCAGTGGAAAGAGCACGGGCTTGGGAGTCAGAGGTCATGGGTTCGAATCCCAGCTCTGCCGCTTGTCAGCAGTGTGACTGTGGGCAAGTCACTTAACGTCTCTGGGCCTCAGTTACCTTACCTGTAAAATGGGGATTAAGACTGTGAGCCTCACGGGGGACAACCGTATTACCCTGTATCTCCCCCAGCACTTAGAACAGTGCTCTGCACATAGTAAATGCTTAACAAATACCAACATTATTATTATTGTTATTACTAAGCACTTGGGAAAGCATAGTATGTCAATGTAACAGACACCTTCCTCTCCTTCTGTTTCTTCTTCTTCCAAAAGAGAGGAGCCAATGAAAAGTCTCTGATACTGTACCCTCTTATGTGCATAGTACAATGCTCTCCACATGGTAAGCGTGCAATAAATATAACTGATTAATTGAATTATTAATGAGAAAGAAGGAAAAGTTGAAAGTAGAGATCAAGGATTTTCAGAAATAAGAGTGGTCAGGGTCAATCAATAATATATTTTGAGTACTTACTCTCTGCAAAATACCACGTTCAGCACTTGGGACAGTACAAAAGAGCAGAGCACTTATATATGCATCCTTATACTCTACTGTTTCTCCCTATCTGTAATTTATTTTATTGTCATTCTCCCCTGTTAGATTGGAAAATCATTCAAGACATGGATCATATCAGCCTATTCTGTTTTATTGTACTCTACCAGGTATTTAGTCCAGTTGTCTGCGCATAGTGAGTGCTCAATAAATACCATTGATTAATTTGTGGATTGATACCAAAGAATAAGTAAACACAATCCCCACCCTCAAGCGAATTATAATCTAGTGGGGGAGATAGACATTAAAATAAATAAATGGTAGGGGGAGATAACCAAGTTAAAATATCTGCATGTAAACACTGTTCTTAAGTATTGAGATGCCCTGGACAATGTGTTGGTGCATTTTGCTCGGTGAAGTGTTATTCAGGCAAAATCCTTCTAGATGACAGGATAGACAGCATTTTTTAGCGGCTATCGACCGATCCTTCTCAGTTTGAATTACCTAATCACCTGATCTTCCGAGCGGGAGGCAGTGCTAGGGAAGGGGGAGGTGGGACATTCCATGAAGCTCCGTAAGAAGAAGGAATTTCCAAGTGTGTAGAGGACTGTCCAACAGGAACGCGTGTCCTCTCGTTCCTCAGCAACTCAAACTGGAGCTGGCCCCAACAGCAGGAGGAGAGGAGTCCCCAGTCAGCGCTCCTATAGCTGGGGAGCTCCCAGTCAGTCACGGAGAGCTGCTGTCAGTCAGTCTGTTAGTCAATCATATTTACTGATTATTTATTGTGTACAGAGCACTGTACTAAGCCCTGGATAGAATACAATACAAAACTGAACAGACACATATCTTGCCCTCGAGGAGCTTACAGTCTAGAGGGGGAGACAGACATTAATATAAATAAAGAAATTGCAGGTGCTGCTGCTGCTTCTCCCAGACTGTGGGGCAGGAGGGTGGGGGGGTGTTCATGCTGCATGAGGTCTATTTCCTCACAGGATGGGTGGAGGAGATGAATCGAGAAGCTTCCTGTTTGTTTTATTTTTATTTTTTAAAAAGTGACCAAAAACAAATCTCCTGGGACCAGCAGTAGTCTGAGCACTGGGTTGGCATCAGATTGTGTCATATAACTCTCGGGGGAAGCAGTGCCATGTTGACTCATGGTTCAACCCCTATGTCTTGCGGTTGGTAGAATGAATAGGATTACTAGACAAATTTTTAATTCAACTAAGCACCTTCTAGGTAAGTTGTACCCCCGAAATGGAATGCTTTGGGTTCCACAGATCCCTGAGGACACAAATGCCTAAGTGATGCAGTTAACACGGGGTTAGAGTTCTAGGGTAACAGTAATGCCAGGCATGGTTATTTTTATTTGAATCAATGATATTTATTGAAAAAATTACCCCATATCGTGTTTCCTGAGGAAGCAGCTTGGCCTAGTAGAAAGAGCATGGGTCTGGGATTCAGAGAACCTGTGTTCTAATCCCAGACCCACTACTTGTCTGCTGTGTGACCTTCACTTCATTTCTCTCTGCCTCAGTTACCTCATCTATAAAGTGAGGATTAAATCCTCCTCCCTCTGATCTATACTATGAGCCCCATGTGGAACATGGACTTTGTTCAACCTAATTATTTTTATTTAACCCAGTGTTTAGTACAGATTCTGGCACATAGTTAACATTTAACAGGTACCATTATAAAAAAAATTGAAAGAAGAAATAGATAAGGGCCAAATAAATTGTCCAGAAACATTCAGTTTTCATCATGGTATGAAAGTATTTGTTTTGGGGCTCTGACATCATATTTATCATCAGTAATTAAGCAATCAGTAGTATTCATTGAGCACTTATTGTATCCAGAACATTGTAGTAGCACTTGGAAGAGTACAGTGTAACAGAGTGGGAAGACACATTCCCTGTCCACAAGGAGCTTAGAATCTAGAGGAGGAGCTTATAACTATTTTTTCAAATTGTTCCTTATATGTAGAGCATGGTCTTAGGGATGCAGATCATTTACAGAAAATTTATAAGACTTGTTTCTAATTCCCTGTCCTTCAACCTCCCCCTCACCCAGTGTCTACATTAGCGATTAGTCTTAAATTTAGAAATATATTGTGGTAGGGAACTCACGTAACACCAGAAAGTGTCACAGTCACTGGAGAGAGATTGTTTGTTATAATGTTTGTTGTGGATCACAGCATTGTTGTGTCATTGTAGTACACGGTCACATATTTTAAACATTTCTCTGCCACTACCAATTGCTGTGCACCACCATTACATGCTGAAATGATTATATTTTGGCTTTCCGGGTCTGGATTCAATATGTTCTCTTCATTGTCTCCTCTTTGCCTGAAGAAAATAAATAATTATAACACTTTGTTCTTACATAGTCCCTTCTATGTCAACAGCCTATCCAACTGTGAATGTTAGTTTACTAAATACTGATGGGTCAGCTGAAAACCCCACTGCTTTGAAAGAAATGTTCCTCATGACCCCAGGAAGAGATAGATGACTTTTTGTTCTTGAAGATGAAGAGCCAATGCCATTTTATCTTGGTTGGATCAGAGTTGAAGATGTGCTATTTAATCATTTTCCTAATACCAATGGAATAATAAGGTTGTGTAATTGATCCATCCTAATTCTGCTTTTTGTTTCCAGGTTTGTAGGGACACAAACACCTGGATCCTGTTGTTACAATATGCTCACAGTCCCTCAAGAAATTCTCCTAAGTCCTGGAGACAGTCAACCCGAAGCTATTTGATATTGATTATTGTACTCTGGGAATTCATTCATTCATTCAATCATTTAATGAGCACTTACTATGTGCAGAGCACTGTACTAAGCGCTTGAAATGAACAATTTGGCAACAGATAGAGACAATCCCAGCCCAACAATGGGCTCACAGTCTAAACACACAGGGGAGCAGTGTTAAATTAATGGTCCACCCAGCAAGTGCTCTGCTTCTAACAGAGGCAACCAGTGATGCTTAGAGGAACAGGGCATGATTATCCCTCTTGATATTCAAGAAAATAGGGTTGAACTTTATGACACAAGCTTAACTTTTCCTTCCACTAACCTATCGGGTAGTTGTGTCAAATTTACATAAATGAACCCTGTGTTTTGGTTTTTGTCCAAAACCACCATAGAAGGAGATTTGACGACGAGCCACTATTGCAGAATAAGGTCAGACGGCACCTTCTGTTTCTCTTGTATGTTCCTCCAGTGCCTGGTACAGTTTCTCTGCACAAACTAAGCACTCAGTAAATGCAGCTGATGACAAATAAGCAATGCTGTATGACCTGAAGCAGTTATGTACCAGCCTCACTTTGGAAATCCTATGCAATGGCAAAGATTTTCAACAACGCGTATCTGAAAACAGCCACTGAATTGTTAACTAGGGAGGTCTGCCCGGTGATGTCCTAATTTACAGATTACAGAGAATCACATAAAAGATCAACCCATCCTTTGAAGAGTGGTCAAAAATTTGGCAACATCATTGCCTGAGGCTCCATACCATGACTGGAGTACTATCATGATGATGATGAAATTTTTTAAGTGCTTACTATGTGTCAATCACTGTTCTAAGCACTGGGATAGATACAAATTAATTAGGGTGGACCCAGTCCCTGGTCCCAAGTGGGGCTCTCAGTCTCAATCTCCATTTTTCAGATGAGGTAACAGGCACAGAGAAGTGAAATGGTTTGCGTAGGGTGAAACGGCAGAAAAATAGCAGAGCTAGGATTAGAACCCAGGTCCTTCTGACTCTCAGCTCCGTCCTCTATCCACTAGGTAATGTTGCTTCCCATACCATGATAATATAAGCCTCTATTTTGCTGCAGAACATGAACCTACTAAGCATATCACATCTGGCTTCAGAAAGCTTTATCAATGTGTTTTCCATAGCTGTATTCCAATAGCAAGTGGCAGACAAGAATCACCAACTTCTTTTTTATGGTATTAATACAAGGTTTACAATTACGTTCCCCCGGTTCAAAGTCTTAGTGAAGACGTATCTTCCCCAAGAGACCTTCCCTGACTAAGCCCTCCTTTCCACTTCTCCCACTCACTTCTGCATCACCCTGACTTGCTCCCTTTGTTCTTCCTCCCTCCCAACAGCACAGGACTTTTGTAATTCTATAATTTATTTATATTAATATCTGTCTCCCCCTCTCTAGGCTGTAAGCTCATGGTGGGAAGGGGATGTGTCTGTTTATTGTTCTAACATACTCTCCCAAGCACTTAGTACAGTGCTCTGCACACAGTAAGTGCTCAACAAAGTGCTCCCATTAGACTGATGTTGTTGTGGACAGGAATGTCTATTTGTTGTTATATTGTACTCTACCAAGTGCTTAGTACAGTGCTTTACACACAGTAAGTACTCAATAGGTACAATTGAATGAATGAATGGATCAGCACTCGGAGCATCTTTTTAATACAAAATACAACCATACACACCTAGCTCCATACACACCTAGCTCATTATGGGCAGGGAATGTGTCTACTAATTCTGCTGTCTTGTACTCTCCCAAGCGTTTAGTACAGTGGTCTGCACATAGTCGTGGCTCAGTGGTAAGAGCAAGGGCTGGGGAGTCAGAGATCATGGGTTCTAATCCCGGCTCCGCTGCTTGCCAGCTGTGTGACTTTGGACAAGTCGCCTAACTTCTCTGTGCCGCAGTTACCCCATCTGTAAAATGGGGATTAAAATTGTGAGCCCAGCGTGGGACAATTAGATCACCTTGTATCCACCTCCAGCGCTTAGAACAGTGCTGTGCACATAGTAATCGCTTAACAAATACCATCATTATTATAGAAAACACACAATAAATGCCATTGATTGATGGATATACTCTGTATCCTAATGTGAGTCTCTGTAGGGGACATTCCTACGATAAAGATGGTTACACCTTGTGCAAAACTTGAAAGGTATTAGCCATGAAGCCTTGAAGTAGAGCATTCCACAGAACTCCATTCAGTTGTATTTACTGAACAATTACTATGGCAGAGCACTGTTCTAAGTGCTTGGGAGAGTAGAGTGTATCAATAAACAGACATATTCTCTACCCATAGTGAGTTTACAGTCTAGAGGGCAAAGAGCTTCATTTCTTTTCAAGGCTTTACCATGTGTGACTTTGCTCTCCTTTTCCTGGGTTTTTTAAAAGAAAAAAAACATTCATTCATTTATTCAGTTGTATTCATTGAGCACTTACTGTAGAGCACTGTACTAAGCACTTGGAAAGTACAATTCAGCAATGAAGAGAGACAGTCCCTGCCAACAACGAGCCTACAGTCATATTCCCTAAAGAAAGCAAAGGCAAGATGCAATTTCTTTTCTGGATCTCCTTTTTTCTATCTTTTCCTTTGTGCTTTCCTCCTCCATTCTCCCAGGGTAATGATGAAGCATTCGGCATGTACAATTAGGTAATTAGCTGTGCCAGATCTTGGCAGGTATACGAGGTGTCAGATATCCCGCATTCTCCCGATTAATCTATTGGATGTGCTTGGGGCAACAGGTTTTTGATTCAGATCCACCGCTCTGAACTTAATTTCCCCTCGATGTTTCCCTGCTTGTTATTAGCGTCAAAATCACGGGAAGATAAGACCACCTACGTCACACCAATTTGAGCCAAGGTCCTAAATGGCATTATGAGTAGGGTCTTCCTGGAATTTCATTATGAGACTCTGGCAGGGGCAGCCAACAGCAGTCATGATAAATAGTGTGGTATTAAGAGGTGGGTGGAGTAAAAGAGAAGGTGTATATCAACGGTTTTGGGTCTAGTCAGGGAGTGATCGGTCAGGGAGAGAACCATGATCGCAACCTATTTTCAAATGTAAAGCATTAAAAAAAAACATAAGCAGAGCTGCTAGGCTACTCCAAAGAAATGTGCCTATTCAGAAATCTGTCACCGGCTATGACCTCAAATATGATCATTTTCTTCTAGGATAAAAAGTAAACAAACTCTTAGCATTTATCTGTTTTAGATATCAGGAACAAATTGCATCCAACCTCCAATAAATAAAAACTCTAAGTCTTACCCAATCTCTGCTGAAACTATAGAGAAGGCTTATTTGGCTATAAGCTATAAAAAAATCTAAAGTAGATGTTAAAGCAGAAATGTACTTTATGTCTAAAATCTAACATTTTTCTCTGTTTAAAGCCATTCTTAAGTAGACATAACCCCCAAAGGAAAATAAATTCATCTCATATATGTAAAAGCAGACACTTTAGGGCAAGTCAAAGGCTTTTTTGATAATCAGGTGTACATAATAATTTTAATAATTTTCGTATTTGTTAAGCGCTTACTATGTGCCGAGCACTGTTCTAAGCGCTGGGGTAGACAAAGGGGAATCAGGTTGTCCCACGTGGGGCTCACAGTCTTAATCCCCATTTTACAGATGAGGTAACTGAGGCACCGAGAAGTGAAGTGACTTGCCCAAAGTCACACAGCTGACAAGTGGCAGAGCCGGGGTTCGAACCCATGACCTCTGACTCCAAAGCCCGTGCTCTTTTCCACTGAGCCACAACCGTACTATTGCATTCTGGGTAGCTTAAATGGAACCATTTGAGATGACCATTGAAAGACAAAAGAGCATGGATAGAATTCACAGAAATTTAATTTTTACCAATCTAGTCTTTGCCACTTTTGTTAATTAGCCAATCAATGGTATTTATTAAGCACGCACAGAACAATCCTGCGCTGCTCTAATCTTCTCAGTCCTTCCTGATAAAAATGGTCTGAGCTGAACCAATTCCAGTATAGGTCTGCAGTGTGTAGTCTAGTGGAAGTCAGAAGAGCCTAGGTTCTAATTCAGGTTCTGACACTTGCCTGCTGTGTGACCTTGGACAAGTCACCTCAAGTCTCTGTTCCTCAGTTACCTCATCTGAAAAGTGGAGGTGAGACAGGGACTGTGTCCAACCTAATTATCTTATATCTACCGCAGTGCTTAGTATAGTGCCTGGGACATTGTAAAAGCTTAACAAATAACATTTTTTTTTAAATACACATAAAAATAAACTATTGAAGTCAGGATTGATAACAAAGTAACTACGAATAATGTAAACTCACTGATAGAGCATGGGCCTGGGAGTCAGAAGGTCATGGATTCTATTCCTGACTCCTCCACTTGTCTGCTGTGTGGCCTTGGGCAAGTCAGTTCACTTCTATGGGTCTCAATTACCTCAACTGTAAAATGGTGAGTCCTATGTGGGACAGGGGCTGTTTCCAACCCAATTTGCTTGTATCCACTCCAGCGCTTAGTACAGTGCCTGGCACATAGTAAGTGCTTAACAAATACCATTATTATCATTATTATTAGAAAGAAAATCTTGAGCTGCTTTTTTTTGTCTTCAAAACTACAATCAGAATTTGAAATAAGGAAAGGCATTCTCAGGTGCAGAACACCTTTCAAGAATATGCTTTGTTAAAAATTAATATTCATTTATTCATTCATTCAATCATATTTACTCAGTGCTTACTGTGTGCAGAGCACTGTATTAAGCACTTGGAAGAGTACAAAACAACAATGAACTGTCTTATTCCCTTCCCACAACCAGTATATATCTTGGTATTCAAATAAAATGCTTGGTACACAAGTTAAAGGAGAATAGCAGCCTGCTCACTTCTCCTATACCCACATTATAGTAGCTTATCTGAAGAGAGCTGTGATATTTTGTGGAAAGATCATTTTTACTATACCTACCTCAGTGTTTAGTACAGTGCCTGGCAAATAGTAAGTGCTGAACATATACCTAAAGAAAAAAGGTCTGAAAGTGACCTTGCTGCACTTGTAGGGTGCTCAGTTATAAATGTATAGCTTGTTTAACCAAAATACAACGGTTTCCAGTGACTTGTTCATTCATTCATTCATTCATTCATTCATTCATTCATTCATTCATTCATTCAATCGTATTTATTGAGCACTTACTATTTGCAGAGCACTGTACTAAGTGCTTGGAATGTACAATTCGGCAACAGACAGAGACGATCCCTGTCCAATAACGGGCTCACAGTCTAAACGGGGAAGACAGACAGCAAAACAAAACAAAACAGAACAGAAAAAAACAAGTAGTCTGCGGTAAAGGCTGTGCTCAAATACACTGCCCAAGCATAACGATGGACCAGGAACTGTGATGTGACACTTCTGGCCTCATCCATTAGATTGCAAATTCTCTGATGGCAGGGAATGGATTTACATTGCTTCTGTCATAGTATCCAAGTACTTAGTATCATACCCTCTGCTCATATTAGCTGCCCAATCAATCAATCGATCAATCAATCAGATTTATTGAGTGCTTACTGGGTGCAGAAGACTGTAATAATAATAATAATAATGGCATCTATTAAGCGCTTACTATGTGCCAAGCACTGTTCTAAGCACTGGTGGGGGGGGCGGATACAAGGTAATCAGGTTGTCACACATGGGGCTCACAGTCTTGATCCCCATTTTACAGATGAAGTAACTGAAGCACAGAGAAGTTAAGTGACTTGCCCCAAGTCACACAGCTGACAAGTGGCAGAGGCGTGATGAGAACCCATGACCTCTGACTTCCAAGCCCGGGCTCTTTCCACTGAGCCACGCTGCTTCTCACTAAGCTTCTGGGAGAGTACAGTATAACAGAGTTGGTAGACGTGTTTCCTGCCCACAGTGAATTTACAGTCTAGAAGAAGAGACAGAAGTTAATATAAATAAATTACAGATATGTATGTAAATCTGTGGTGTCAAGGGAGGGGGAATAAAGGCGAGACAGAAGGGAGTGGGAGAAGAAGAAATAAGGGCTTAGTTCAATCAGTGTGTGAAATGGGGGTTGAAACTGTGAGCCCCATGTTGGACAGGGACCGTGTCCAACCCAATTAATTTGTGTCTACCCAGGACTTAGTTCAGTGGCTGACACATAGTAAGTTTTTAACAAATACCACAAGTATTAAGGTCTTACTATGTGCCAAGGATAGTACTCAGAAGTGGGGTAGGTACAAGGTAATCGGGTTGGACACATTTCCTGTCCCACAAGTAAAAATTCACATTTTACAGATAAAGTAACTGAGAAACAGAGAAGAGAAGTGAGTTGCCTAATGTCACACAGCAGACACATGACAGAGCTGGGATTAGAACCCAGGTCCTTCTGACTCCCAGGGCCATGCTGTATCCACGAGGCCATGTTGCTTCTTTCAGCTTGCAAAAGACCCATGTGACCCATCTGCTATTTCTGCAGAGTGGATTTGAGTCAGTACATAGTGATTGAGTAACAGTTTGAAGAATGAAAATGTCAGAGATATTGATCAAATTTCAATGGGCCACCTTCAGTTTGTTTCTTGAGGCAGGAAGGAGATCAATAGCCATTGTTATAGAGTGAGAGACACACCTTTGACACTGATAATCTCTGTCTAAATATCAAGATCTATTGAAACAAGACAATCGGAGAGTTGGGGAAGTTAATTAATAATCCAATTCAGAAGAAACATTTGCTTATACTAATGACTGAAAACCCAATTCTCTCTCTTGGGAAGCTGAGAGCAACAGGTGATTTTTCTGGTGGTGTTATTGAATCCATGTTTCAAAATGGAGTTACAGAACTGTTCTCAGCTACAAAGTATTTTACATTTCTGGTTGTACCGAATTGTTTCTGGAGGTTGAAATGGTCCTCTCTCATTATCGATTATAAAAAATTGGGGCTGGTGATGAAACTCTTCATCTAATAATCTCATTCGCCTCAGTGATTTACTTGGTTAGGGCTAAACTGCTGTGAAGAAACCATGAATTCAAGTATGATTTCTCTGTGTGATGGCATCATCACGTAGTTTCAATCACTACTTAGTGTGTGTGTCGTTGTGGGCAGGGGATGTGTCCGTTTATTGTTATATTCTACTCTCCCAAGTGGTTAGTACAGTGCTTTGCACACAGTAAGCACTCAATAGATACAGTTGAACAGTTGAATGAGTGAAGGAATGAATGTGAGTGTGTGTTGTGTGTGGGTGGATTTGGAAGCTGAAAATGTGTCCACTGAAACTAACTATGAAAGGAAAAACCATGTGTGCTGCCCCAGCCTGCTTTTAGGACCAAGCGGAATCTCATTAGGGACCACATCAAAGATCACTTCTTTCCGTCCATAAAAATCCAGTTTAAAAATGATCCTTGGCCCGTCTGGTGAAAGCTGTTACCATTGTTACATTATGCATGATTTCTGACAGCTCTGAGTGAGCTGCACAGTGTTCTCTGGGCTTGGTTTTTTCCATTTTTATGCTAAGCTTTTTGTTTGAAATGCTGTCTTTAATCATTTTTTTAGACTGAAAATCCAGGTCACGTCGAGTTGTTTAGATGAATAAACTGTTGATATCTTCCCCTTGCTCAGTTTATTCAGAATTTGCTGCTTCATTGTCTTGATCCTAGGACTCTCATCCTGCAAACCCTAAGCTTCTTGTGGAGAGGGATCTTCCCAAGCATTTAGTAGAGAGCTCTGCACATAGTAAGTGCTCAATAAGTATGATTGATCAGTTGACTGATTTACTGACTTAACCATTTTTACCCCAAATCCCTAGCAAATAATGATGAATGTTCTTCCTACTTTTGCTCCCTTGTATATGTAAAGGGCTTTGTGAAAAGTATCCTGAATTCAGTTTCTCCAAAATCTCTGTTTCCCTGCCTACACAAATGTATTCAAGTGGATGGCACAGAGAGAGAGAGAGAGAGAGAGAGAGAGAGAGAGAGAGAGAGAGAGTAGAAGTAATAGCAATAATAATAATAGTATTTCTTAAGCACTTAGTATTGAAAGAGCACTGTACTAAATGGTGGGATAAAATAATAATAATAATGTTGGTATTTGTTAAGCGCTTACTATGTGCAGAGCACTGTTCTAAGCGCTGGGGTAAACACAGGGGAATCAGGTTGTCCCACGTGGGGCTCACAGTCTTAATCCCCATTTTACAGATGAGGGAACTGAGGCACAGAGAAGTTAAGTGACTTGCCCAGAGTCACACAGCTGACAAGTGGCAGAGCTGGGATTTGAACTCATGAGCCCTGACTCCAAAGCCCGTGCTCTTTCCACTGCGCCACGCTGCTCCTCTACACAGGTGGCATCATCTATCATTCATGATGATGAATTGTTTGCAGCTCAGGTATCTACCACTCATTCATTCAATGATATTTATTGAGAGCTTACTTTGTGCAGAGCACTGTACTAAGTGCTTGGGAGAGTATAATGTAACAATAAACACCTCTCTGTGATTGATTTGTGACTTACATCTTATTCTGGACTTTTTCGGAAGGAAGAAGGGAAGCAACAGTATGTGCCCCATGTCACTTCTTCATCCAGTGAAATCATTAGATTAAGGTCACTTTATTTTATGTTTTTGTTAAGTGTTTACTATGTGCCAGGCCCTCTATTAAACACTGGGACAATTACAGAGGGAATAGAGAGAAGCAGTCTGGGTTTCACTGAATTTCCCACTTATAAGAAAAAAAAAAATCACCATTTGAACTTTGAAGGGCGAAACGTTGACAATGAAATGAATTGCATTCCTAAAAAGAAATTACATGAAAGTCCACAATGCTGTAAAAGTAATCGGCGTGCATATTGCATACTATAGTGAATTAAATTGAAAAAGCTGTTCAGGCAATACTAAAGCTGCGATGTTCATCATCCCCAAACCTGGGAATTCAAAGTTAAGGTTTCATAGCAACTGTAATTTTTACCATGGTTAGCATTATGCTATATGATGTTTACTTCTATATCTTAAAATGTGCATAAAAGTAGAGGAAATGGGGTTGCTGTGGCAACTGCAGTTTTGTGGCTGCTTTTGTGTGATTAAAATTCCAGTTGGGGTGTATTTTTGCATTTCATTTTGGGATTTCTCCTTAAAGTAGGAAAACAGTAAAAAATATGAAAACCTGAATACACGATCAGATAAATGTGCAATATTTGTTCCATATTTGAGCACCTAGCATTAGAAAGAAATCGTATGTCTGCTTTAAGAATAGATCACTAAAAAATATGGAACTAATGGAACCATAACTCCACTGAACTATAAGTGGGGAGTAGATATGAACTCTAGCATTGTCATTTAGGTTTCTGATCCCAATATGCATCTGTGGGCATATTTGAAATATTAAATGGTATAAATGCTTTATGGGAAATCTCAAAAGTATCCTCTCTTTTGTCTGTGCAACTTCTCTCTCTGGCCTTCTTGTATTCTTCAGAGAGGGCAGCACAAAAGCCCAAGAGTCCTTTTGTACTAAACAGAACTTGATTCCAGAAATCATTGTTTTATAAGAGAATCAGTATGGAAATGGCAACTATTAGATCTTATCATTTTTGTCTACAAGGAGTGTCTTTTCCTTAGAAGTGACTGACTGTAAAAGACAATGGAGGTTAAGTTTTGTACCATTGGTCTTAGCTATTCTCATTTTACTGATTGGGCAAAGTCTTGTGAAAATTGGTACTTCAATTAATCTCCCAGAGTTTCTGGTTTCTGAGGTTCCCTAACCCATATATGTATGCTTTTCCCCTGAAAACTCTGATATGGCTTGGTTTGACCATTTTTAGAAGCCTCTTTTTGTCAGTTAGAAGAAATAACAAGAAAACCTCTCTGTCATGATTTTGTTATTATTCATTTAGATCCTTTTGTAGCTGTATTATGATTGTCCTCCATGTACACAAATCATTTTCTTATGTTTTTAGTCCTAGGGTTTCCCATATTTGTGCCTTTTAGCTCTCTCTTAATGTTCCTCCTCTGGAAGTCTGAGGTGAATTTACTCTAATTTCTCATGCTGATAAAATAATAATACTGGGTTGTAGGGACTATTCTGAGAATATAGGAACAATAAAATTGTGCAAGTCCTCATTAAGAGATGGAAATGTCACAGAAACAGATGATTACACTTAATTATGTGTTCTGTGGATTCTCATTACTAGTAAATATTTTTACCCTGAACAGCCCTACCACCTAGATGTAAATTTATCATAATTAAAAAGGCATTACTGATTCACACATTTTACAGTAGCAAATTATTTATTTTTCTTTTTAGAACAAAGAAATGAACCACCCTATGAGGAAAAAAAGTTGCACTCATAGAAAATCCTCCATTTCTCTGCAACTCTCTCATCCTGAAAGCTGCCAAAATCAAGAACAATAATGACAGTGATAATAATCGTGGTACTTGTTGAATGCTTACTATGTGCCAAGCACTGTGTTGAGCAATGGGGTAGATGAAATCCAGTCAGATACAGTCCTTGAACCACATGGAGTTTACAATCTAACAGTTACTGAATTCCCATTTTACAGATGAGGAAACTGAGAAGTGGAGAAGTGAAGTGATCTGTCCAAGGTCACACAGCAGGCAAGAAGCAGAGTAGGGATTAGAATCCAGTACTCCCAGCCTGGTCCTTTTTCTAGTAGATGCTGCTTCTCAAAACCCATACTTCCTGCTCTACCATAACAATAGGGTGACCATCCATTTGGTTTTGCAATTGACTCGTTTTTCGTTAGCCCATCCCCCGTCTGCTATGATGCAAAACTTTAATGTCTGTTATTTACAAATTATTTCAGCTCCAGTCTTTTCTCCACCACAACTCCTGCTGCCCAGTTCCATGGCTCGGATGTTCCACTGGAATTCTTAAAAACCTGGGAGGGCAATGGGTCTGGAACATTCATTCATTCATTCATTCATTCAATAGTATTATTGATCACTTACTATGTGCAAAGCATTGTACTAAGCGCTTGGAATGTACAGTCTGGCAACAGATAGGGACACTTCCTGCCCAATAACGGGCTCACAGTCTGAACGGGGGAGACAGCCAAGCAAAATAGAACAAAACAAAACAAGACATCCTCAAGATAAATAGAATCAAGGAGATATACACCTCATTAACAAAATAAATAGAGTAATAAATAATATATACAAATGAGCATGTCGGGAACTTTAGGGCTCATCCTGAAGAAATGGTCTAATATCCCACAAAACTGGCAAATGTCCACAAAATAGTACACATGACATCATCATGTTAAGTGGTGAGTCTGGAATACTGCATGGGATTCACATAAACAGAGAAGCAGCATGGCCTAGTGGATTGAGCATGGGCCTGAAATAATACATTCAGTTGTATTTATTGAGCGCTTACTGTGTGCAGAGCACTGTACTAAGGGCTTGAAAAGTACTATTTGGCAATAGAGACAATCTCTGCCCACACCGGGCTTACAGTCTAGAAGGGGAGAGACAGACCACAAAGCAAGGAAGCAGGCATCAGTATAAATACTTCACCTCTCTGGGCCTCGGTTATCTCATCTGTAAAATGGGGATTGACTTTGTGAACCCCGATTGGGACAGGGACTATGTCCAACTCAATTTGCTTGTATCCACTGCAGAGCTTAGTACAGTGTCTGGCACATTATTAAGTGCTTAACAGATACCATAATTATTATTTTCTCCCCATTCAGTATTCACAAAAGCCTGCCTACCCTTCCAATTCATCCACCTGCCAGAGAAGACTAACTACTCAGCAATAAACTAACAGATAATGGGAATTATTTGTAAATCTTAGATGTAGCTTAATGTGCGCATTCAACATTAATTCAGAGAGCTTTAGCATTCCTGCCAAATACTTAGAGCAGAATACCTTCATTATTCTCCTCTGGGAATTCTGACAATCTGAAATTCCACAGAAATATTTCATTTTTTAAGGAAGAGTTGTCCTTTGTGTTTGAAGATGACTATGGAAGGTTACTAGTAATTGTTACTGGTTGCTAGTTACTGGTTACTAGTTTCTAGATACTAGTGATTTCCCCTACCTGCCCTCTCCTCTGCCTCAATTATGCACTTGGCTGTGTATCCTAAGCACTTGATATCCCAGCCCCACAATACTATGTAAATATTATACTCTACTAATCCTCCTCTTTATTATCTATTTTAAAGCCTATCTCCCCCTGTAGACTGCAAACTCCCTGTGCTCCGGGATTACCTCTGCCAACTCTGCTATAATGTGTTCTCCCAAGCACTTAATACAGTGGTCTGTACACAGTAAGTGGTTATTTTTATAATATTTGTTAAGCTTTTACTATATGTCAAGCACTGTTCTCAGGGCTGAGGTAGATACAAATTTATCAGGTTGGACACAGTCCTCGTTCCATATGGGGCTCACAGTCTAAATTGGCGGGAGGAGGATTTAATCCCCAGTTTACAGATGAGGTAACTGAGGCACAGAGAAGTTAATTAATTCATTCATCATTTATTCAATTGTATTTATTGAGTGCTTACTGTGTGCAAAAGACTGTACTAAGCACTTGGGAGAGTGCAATACAACAACAGGAGGACTCATTCCCTGCCCACAGCAACCTTGCAATCTAGAGGGAAAGACAGACATAAAGTCAAGTGTCTTGTCCAAGATCACACAGCAAGCACTTGTCAGAGCCAGGATTTGATCCCCATTCCTCTGACTCCTAGGCCCATGTTCTTTTCACTAAGCCACACTGCTTTCTCTGCTCAGTAGATAACACTGATTGACTGATTGTTACTTGTGTACAAATGTAAAGACAGATGGGGTTTGCGGGGCCAGATATTCCTTCCTTCTATTTGTAAAGATTATCTTTTGTTGTGGGACTGTGGATGCTGTTTCTCATTTCGTCTTGCCATTTGTGTGTCCCAGAAGTAATACTGATGAAACTGCTTTAAGAAGTCAAGTGGGATGCCTGAGTTAGGTCCTGACCTCGCTACTCCAAAGGAAGTTGACCATGCTAGATCTGCAATCTTTCTGTGCCATGGAGCTCACTAGCAACCAGTAACAATCAATGGAGCTGCGAGCCAAATTCTTTCACCTTCACAAAACCCAGATTGGCCTCCTTGATCCAATTTTCTACTCACTTGACAATTAGAGCATTGTTAACCAACAATTTGTCCATTCAGGACTGAGGCAGTAGAAGTCATAGTAATTGAAATAGTATTAGCCTCTTGGCTAGACCACAGGCCTGCAAGTCAGGAGGACCCGGATCTACCCCTGTCTGCTATGTGACCTTGGGCAAGTCATTTCTCTTCCCTATGCCTCAGTTCCCTCATCAGTAAAATGGGGATTAAGACTGTGAACCCTATATGGGATAGGGACCGTGTCCAACCTGATTAGCTTGTTTCTATCCAATGTGCAACAGTGTTTGGCACAAAGTAAGTGTTTAACTAATCCAATCATCAATATTATTAAAGTGGAAAGAGCAAGGCTATGGGAATCAGATGACCTGGGTTCTAATCCTGGCTGGGCCACTTGCCTGCTTGCTGTGATACCTTGGGCAAGATATTTAACTTCTCCATACCTCTGTTTCCTCATCTATAAAATGGTGATTCAAAGTTTTTCTCTCTCCTATTTAGGCTGTGAACCCCAAGTGGGACAAGGACCCCTTCTGCTCTGATTATCTTGTATCTATCCCGATCAATCAATGGTATATATTGAACACTGACTGTGTGCATAGCACTACAGTAAGTACTTGGGAAAGTACCATGCAATAGAGTTGTTAGATGCTATCCCTGCCCAGAATCTTGTATTCTATAGGAGAGACAGACATGCAAGTAAAGAGTACAAGGATCTGTGGGGCTAGGGGGACTATTGAAGTACTTAAGAGGCCCACAGACAAGTGTATAGGCAATAATTACAGTATTTGTTAGGTGCTTACTATGTGCCAGGCACTGTACTAAGCACTGGGGTGGATACAAGCTAATCAGGTTCGACAACGTCCCTGATCCACGTAGGGCTGACGGCCTCAATTCCCATTTTGCAGATGAGGCATCTGAGGCACAAGAAGTGAAGTGACTTGCTCAAGGTCACACAGCAGACAAGAGGCAGAGCCAGGATTAGAACCCATGACGTCCTGACTCTCAGGCCCGTGCTCTATCCACTATGCCATACTGACGGGAGGATGGATGGAGGAAATAAAGGGCTTAGTCCTGGAAGGCCTCGTGGAGGAGATATGATTTTAGTAAGTCTTTGAAGGTGAGGAGAGTAGTGGTCTGTTGTTCCTGAAGAGGGAGGGATTTCGAGGCCCGTTGCAGAAAGTGGGCCAGGGATCGGTGATGGGACAAATTGAGTGAAGTTTGAGGGTTGGGTTGCAGTAGGAGATCCGTGATTAACAATGTGCTGGTCACATCGTGAGCGCTTAAAGAAATACCAGAATTATTACCATTAGTAGAGTAGTATTTATTTATTGCAATGCACTGTATGAAGTGCTTGGGAAAGTACAAAACAAAGAAATGACACATTCCCTGCCAGGAGCTTATATTCCAGTGGGAAAGTTAGATATAAAAAATAATTGCAAACAGAAATCTGAATAAATATATGAATGTATAATCGAATAACCGTATACATAGGTTTGAGGGTGAGTATAAATAAGTACATAATCACTGTGGTATTTGTAAGCACTTACTGCTTGGCAACGATTCTAATAATATTTGTGGTATTTGTTAAGCACTTACTACATGCCAAGCATTGTACTAAGCGCTGGGGTAAACACAAGATAATCAGGTCCCTCATGGGGCTCACAGCTCAAATAGGAGGGAGAACAGGTATCTAATCTGCATTTTCCCAATGAGGGAACTGAGACACAGAGTAGTTAAGTGACTTGCCCAAAGTCACACAGAGAAGATTAGAATCCAGGTCCTCTTGCTCCCAAGTCTGTGCTCTTTCCACTAGGCTATGCTGCTTATATACGAAGGGGTATATACAACATAAATTAGATCAAACACAGTCTTTACCCCACATGGAACTCACAGGGTAAGGAGAAAAACTATCATCCCCATTTTTACAGATGAAGAAACTGAGGTAGAGAGAACTTAAATAACTTGCCCAAGGTTACACAGCAGGCAAGTGATAGAGCTGGGATTGGAATCCAGGTGACATGACTCCCAGCCATACAGTCTTTCCTCTAGGCCATGCCCCATGGTTGTGCAGGGGTTGTTTCTGTTGCTGAACTGTACATTCCAAGTGCTCAATACAGTGTTTTGCACATAGTAAGCACTCCATAAATACGATTGAATGAATGAATGAATGACAGCTGATGGGGTGATATGGTTTGGGTTGTGGGGAACCTGGCAGTCTGAAGGACCTGGGTTCTAATCCAAACTCCACCTCTTGTCTGCTCTGTGACCTAGGGCAAGTCATTTCACTTCTCTGTGCCTCAGTTCCCGGGACTGCGAACCCCTGTGGAACAGGGACTGGCTCCAGCCTGATTGGCTTGTATCTACCCCAGCACCCAGAACAGTGCTTCACGCATAGTAAGAGCTTAACAAATACCATCATCATCATTGTTGGACCAGAACTTTACCAGAGAGGCTGCTGTTTGGGTGGACAGGAAGGTGCAGATCTGGGAGAGACTGAATAGAAACATGCATTGTGTTAACCATCTAAATCTTTGAGAGAAAGGTTTTCACTGTAACATATTTTACTGGAAACTGAGGTTCAGACGAGAATCAATCAATTAATCGCATTTATTGAGGGTTTACTGAGTTCTGGACACTGTACTAAGCACTTGGGAGAGAACAATATAACAAGAGTTGTTAAAAACAGTCCCTGCCCACAGTGAGTTTACAGGTTAGAAGAGCTTATAGTTTAGTGGAGGTTGAAAGATGATCACAAGTGGTTTGTCTTTTTTTTCCTAGAAATTATACATGCTGTTGCACAGACAGCCCCAGATTATGTGCTCTGCCTCTCATCTGTTGGCCCTCCAATAATCAAGCCACCAAGTGCAGTCTCTTCTCAGCTGAAACTCCTCAGGAAAATGCATGACTTTTAAACTACCTGAGCTGAATTGATAGGATTAAGAGCCGAGCTACAGGCAGAGCGGCTCTTTTATGAGAGGGTTGAAGCACTAGGCACTGGAGAGAAGCTTCATGAAAAATGGAAGCGTGGATGATGCATAAGGAGGCCTTTGGTTTCAGAGTGATGGCGGGAGGTTGCCGGCAAGTCTGGAGGAGCACCCCCTTCAGTGAGCTGAAGAACACGTTCTCTGCTATCGAGAGGAAAGATGCCACGAGCAGCCTTTGGAGTCTCTTTTCTGAAAACACAAGCCAGGAGGAAAAGTAGGTGGCCCTCCCCCTCTCTGTCTGGAACACGTCATCCGGGTGCAGGGAGGCCGGGGGCCGTGGAGGAGTCCTGCTATACCAGAAAAACCAGTGTGGGAAATGGGTGTCTGTCACTTCCAAACTGCGAAGGCAGTGATTCTCTTGTTGCAAGGAAGGCAGGAGGCTAGGAATGAAGGGATGAGGCTTTCAAGTGTGGACCTGACCTGTGTTCTGGAGCCCGAAACCAAACTCAAATTTGGGTTGTACGGGTTTTATGTCCTGTTTATTCCTTGGGGTGTGTTGGAGGTGGTGAGAGGGCAGAGGGAAGGTAACTTCCTGTTTGTTGATAAAAAGTTTACACTTATAAGACAAACTCCAAGAGCTGCCTGGATGGCAAACAAACATTACCAAATATTTGAATGTATTAAGTGTAAGCACATCAGCAACATATGGATTAAATTTCCCTTAAAACACACACAAGCTTAAAAATTAATAGGAAAAATACTTGGCACGGGGTGCTTTTGATTTTTTCCAAACCGAAAATGTTTTGAGAAAAAACTAGTTCAAGATGTTTAACAGATCCCAAAGCCTGACTAGCTGGATCTGAGTACTTCTTTAAGATGTCATGATCCACCATTCCCACCCTTTTCAGCACTCTTCACGTAGGCCTTAGTGGTCAGACAGGATATTCTCAGAAAGCTCTATGCCCTGGGCTTATTCCAGCAATTTAATGCTTACAGAGGACAATACCAAGCACAGTGTGATGCACTTGAAGGTGATAAAAGAATCACATCAGACACAGTCCCTGTATTATATAGGACTCATTTAATAATAATGTTGGTATTTGTTAAGTGCTTACTATGTGCCGAGCACTGTTCTAAGCACTGGGGTAGACACAGGGGAATCAGGATGTCCCACGTGGGGCTCACAGTCTTAATCCCCATTTTACAGATGAGGTAACTGAGGCACAGAGAAGTGAAGTGACTTGCCCACAGTCACACAGCTGACAAGTGGCAGAGCTGGGATTCGAACTCATGACCTCTGACTCCAAAGCCCGTGCTCTTTCCAGTGAGCCACGCTGCTTCTTTAAGTAGGTGCCAGAATAGGTATGGAGTCTCCACTGTACAAATGAGGAAACAGGCACAGAGAAGTGACCTGCCCAAGATGACTCAGCATGCAAGTGGCAGAACTAAGATTGGAATCCAGATCCTCTGACGGGACGCATCTCTGTCGAATGCAGAGTTTCCAGGATGACTTGAGTGATATCAGAGAAGCAGCGTGGTTCGGTGGAAAGAGCCCGGGCTTGGGAGTCAGAGATCATGGGTTCTAATCCCGGCTCCACCCCATTTTATAGGTGATGTAACTGTGGCACAGAGAAGTGAAGTGACTTGTCCAGGGTCACACAGCAGACAAGCAGCAGAGCCGGGATTAGAACCCAAATCCTATGACTCCTAAACCCGTGCTCTTTCCACTGGGCCATAGTATTGTGCAGGGGGGCAAGGACCGAGGGAGGGGAAGCTATTCTGAGGGTTAAGTAGTGCAGCCAACTGAGGAGGAGTGTGGGAAGCAAGAGGGGAAAGAATAGAAATTCAGTAGTATTTATTGAGCGCTTACTATGTGCAGAGCACTGTACTAAGCGCTTGGAATGTACAAATCTGCAACAGATACAGTCCCTGCCCTTTGATGGGCTTAGAGTCTAATCAGAAATTGGAATGCACAGTACTGGAGAAGGAAATCAGTCCTTTATCCTCAGGTCAGGGGAAGGTGGGGGCATTCGTTAGAACAGAAAGGGCTTTGGTAAAGAAGGTGTCTGCAAAATATAGTCAGATTTCAGGCAGGGACTTGATGTTGGGAGGCTATGAGTCTAGACTGCAATTCTCAACACCCCGGCTCTGCTCTTGTCTCTGCCACTGCCCGGTTGCGTCACTGGAGGTTAGTCATTCGTGTGGATCCACCTGTACAATGCAGAGCATGATTCTAGCTTCTTAAGGGGTGGGGGTGCAGGGAGAGCACGAAAGTTCATCCTTCTGCCTTCAGGCAGGACTCTTCCTGGTCTTAAAGGCCGCCAGAGAGGGAGATTCCCCAACTCCCTGTTTTCTCGGGAACTCCCTGGCAGGAAATCTGTCCTTTTAACGAAGCTGAGTCCGTACCGCTTCAGTTTAAACCCATTTTTTTCTTGCTCTGTTCCCATGGCAGGGGGAGATGATCTGATCTACCTCCTCCTCTGCTTAATAACCCTTCCTAGGCTGGGAAACTGCCACGAAGTTCCCCCCCCACCCTCCCCGCCCACGCGCCGGGCCCACCACCGACCTTCTCTTCTCCGGGCAAAGTCATACCTGTTCCTTGAATCTTGCCTCAGAAGTATAGTTCTCCAACCCTATGAAAGTATGTGCCTTTTTCCTTTGAAGCAGCATGGCCTGGTGGACAGAGCCTGGGCCCGGGAGTTGGAGGACCTGGATTCTAATCCTGGTTCTTCCCCTTGCTCTGTGACCTTGGGCGAGTCACTTCTCTGTACCTTATTTTCTTCATCTGTAAAATAGGACATGTTCTCCCTCCTACTTAGACTGAGAGCCCCTTGTAAGATAGGAACTGTGTCTGCTCTGATTATTTTGTATCTATCTCGGTAATAATAATAATGATGGCATTTGTTAAGTACTTACTATGTGCAAAACACTGTTCTAAGCGCTGGGGAGGATATAAGGTGATCCCTCCCCTCAGTACTTACTACAGAACTTGCCGCATAATAAACGAGGATCCGACAGCGTCAAGCGATGAGGAGGACTGTCAAGATTCCTGTACTGTGTTTTGTAGCAACCCAGGATGCCACTCGTTTGGCTCTTTAGAATAAAGTCACTGTGTTTTTGAGTTTTCTGCTATAATTAAGCATAACCTGTCGCCTTGAAGTGTGTTTGGGCCGTGTTCAATTAGCTAAAATGCATTTCCTTGAGATTCTCTCTATTCACCTTCACTCAGTGCGCGTCTTTCATTTCTCTGTTGCTTTCCACTTCAGTGAGACATTGTGCTTGGCAGGGGGGCAGGGGCGGCACATCAAGCAAGTGTAAATAATCGTCAGCATTGTTGGTGATATTTTTTTAATCCGCTTCTAAATAGTGGGGGGCTTTGTTACATATCTACCTCTTGGTGTGAGCCGCGTGGGGGTGGTTTGTCTAAATATTGCACCAAATGTTTGGATGGAACTGTGTCATTGTTATTACAGCTCTTTTCTAGCCAAACACTGAAGCACGTTTTAATGAAATGAAACCCTAAGAGTGTTTTCTAAAGAGTATTTGCATTTGGATCTGCTCTGGAGCATCAGTCTCTCTGTGAGTATTCCTAGTTGCTGTTATTGGTTTGAGTGGCTAACAGCCAGGCTGCTGTGCTATCCTGGTGGGCTTCCATCCAGTCCCGACTAGGTCTTGAGCAGAGATGGGAGCCTTCCAGAGACATACTGATAAAATTCCGACAGTAGTCATGGAGCCGAGATGCGAAGGGGGAAGTTGAACTTTTTAAGAAAAAGAAGTTCAAAACTGATAAAACATCAGAGTAGTCAGTCCAGCGTATTTATTGAGTGCTTACTGGGTGCAGAGCACTGAACGAAGCACTTGGGAGAGAACAATATAACAGATTCATTCCTTTCCCACAATGAGCCGCTGGTACTGGAAGAAGCATGTTCTAAAATGATTCAGGGTGGGCAGCCTGTACTGGAAATAACCCCTCCAGTGATCCCAAACAGGGTCCTGGTGGGCAGGGAACTTGTATTTTCCCAAGCGTTTAGTACAGCGCTCTGCACATTAGTAAGCACTCGATGTATGTGATTAATTGATCGAATAGGTAGCGGGGTGAGAGGTTGCAGTGGCCAGTGAATCTGCTGGAGCAGAGAGTTGTATCTGGTTTTAAGTGACTTGATGGTAAGCTCTTTTAATAATAATGTTGTTATTTGTTAAGTGCTTACTATGTGCAGAAAAAAAAATGTTGGTATTTGTTAAGCGCTTACTATGTGCCGAGCACTGTTCTAAGCGCTGGGGTAGACACAGGGGAATCAGGTTGTCCCATGTAGGGCTCACAGTCTTAATCCCCATTTTACAGGTGAGGTAACTGAGGCACCGAGAAGTTAAGTGACTTGCCTAAAGTCACATAGCTGACAAGTGGCCGAGCCGGGATTTGAACCCATGACCTCTGACTCCAAAGCCCGTGCTCTTTCCACTGAGCCACGCTGCTTCTCAGTGCAGAGCACTGTTCTAAGCGCTGAGATAGATACAGGGTAATCAGGTTGTCCCACATGAGGCTCACAGTCTTAATCCCCATTTTGCAGATGAGGTAACTGAGGCACAGAGAAGTTCAGTGACTTGCCCACAGTCACACAGCTGACAAGTGGAAGAGCGGGGATTCGGACCCATGACCTCTGACTCCCAAGCCCGGGCTCTTTCCACTGAGCCATGCTGCTTCTCTTTTGTCCTGTTGTGTGCAATTGTTGTGTTCTGGAAGGCTTGTTTATTCTGACAGGGTGTGTGGATAAATGTACTATTCTGCTAGCATCAAACATCAATCAGTGATAGTTATTGAGTTCTTAGTGTGGGCAGGACACTGAACTAAGCATCTGGCAGAGTACAACAGTGTAGGTAGATACTTCCCCTGCCCACAAGGAGCTTACAGTCTAGAGTGGGAGACAGACATTAATATAAATAAAGAATATGTACACCGGTAACTGTGGGGCTGAGAGATGAATATCAAGTACTTAAATGGTACAAATCCAGCATATTAACACTTCTGCATTGCAGTCAAGTTAATCCTCTACTTACGCTGACTTTTCAGAGATCTTCTGCCAGATCTGATAGGATTTGACCTTTAGTTTTTCCACTGAGTGGAATCCAAATAAAGAATTAAAGAAACTTGAAAGAGACTTCTTTTTTCAAAACAATGCAGTTTTAAGGGGAGGTATTTTCATTTCTTTCCCCTTTCTTCGGGAATGACACCTGCTGGAAAAATAGCATTCACAGGGAAGGGATTAGGAACTTAAAATATTTCTTCTAGGCACCTTCAATTTTTGCATGTTTCAGGATTGTTTCTTTCATGGGGCAGAGCATAGGTGGGATGAAAGAAGCAGCGTGGCTTAGTGGATAGAGGACAGGCTTGGGAGTCAGAAGGGCCTGGGTTCTAATCACGGTTCTGCCATGTGTCTGTTGTGTGACTTTGGGAAAATCACTTTATTTCTCTGGGCCTCATTTACCTCATCTGTAAAATGGGAATTAAGAGTGTGAGCTCCATGTGGGACAGGGATTGTGTCCAACCTGATTAACTCGTATCCACCCCAGGGCTTAGAACACTGCTTGGAACACAGTAAGAGGTGACTGGGGCATAGAGAAGTTAAGTGACTTGCCCAAGGTTACACAGCAGACATGTGGAGGATCCAGGATTAGAACTCAGGTCCTTCTATCTCCCAAATTCATGCTCTATCCACCAAGCCACACTGACACAGGGAAGTGAGGTGACTTGTCCAAGGTCCCACAGCAGACCAGTGGCTGAGCCGGCATTAGAACCCAGGTCCTCTGACTCCAGGTCCATGCTCTTGCCACTAGACCATGACTTGCCGTGGCTCTTGAGACAAATTCTGTGACTTCATAGTTGAAGTCAGTGAATCCACCAGCAACTGCTGTGCTGCAGATGAGGCATTGAGTCTTAATGGCTTCCCACTGAGTTGGCTCACTGCAGGTTCGATTCCTCGGACTGGGGAGACCTAGGGCTGAGCGTCAAGTTATGTCACATGAGTGACTGGGGGAGACGGCGCCGTGAGTGGGGATGTGCAGGGGGAATGGGCACCTGGCTTGCGTCAGACTCCGGTGGCGGATGGGGCAGGGGGAATGGGCACCTGGCTTGCGTCAGACTCCGGTGGCGGATGGGACAGGGGGTGGTGCCATGTTGGACTGTAGTTCAACTCCTTTGTCTTGATAGAATTGATAGGATCCTCAGACAACTTCTTAAGCCAAACAAAAGCCAAGAATGCAAATCGTACCCCTGTGACAGACTTGACTAGACCACTCTCAAATGGGAAGGGTCAGCCTGCAAAACCAGTAACCAGATGCCACCACGGGTTCATGTAGCCAGCTCAGTAGAGTGGACGTCCTGTTTGGTGACGTGACCGTTGATCGCATGATTCCACAGCACCATCCTGATGTCATCCTCTGAAATCTGCATGTTCATTCATTCAATCATATTTATTGAGTGCTTACTGTGTGCAGAGCACTGGACTAAGCGTTCAGAAAGTACAATTCGGCAACAGATAGAGACAATCCCTACCCAACAACAGGCTCGCATTCTAGAAGGGGGAGACAGATGACAAAACAAGTAGACAGGCATCGATTGCATCAAAATAGATGAATAGAGTATAGAGATATACACATTGATCAAATAGAATAATATGTACAAATATACACGTGCTGTGGAGTGGGAAAGGGGGGTAAAGCAGAGGAAGTAGGGGTGATAGGGAAGAGTAGAGGAAAAGGGGGGGCTCAGTCTGGGAAGGCAGTGAGCTCTCTGTAGGGCTTTGAAGGGGGGAAGAGAGCTAGTTTGGCAGACGTGAGGAGGGAGGGTGTTCCAGGCCAGAGGTAGGACGTGAGCCAGGAGTCGGCGGTGGGACAGGTGAGAACGAGGTCCAGTGAGGAGGTTAGTGTCAGAGGAGCGGAGTGTGCGGGCTGGGCTGGAGAAGGAGAGAAGGGAAGTGATGGAGGAGGGGGCCGGGGGATGGAGAGCTCTGAAGCCAGTAGTGAGGAGTTTTTGCTTCATACAAAGGTTGTTAGGCAACCACTGGAGATTTTTGAAGAGGCGGGTGACATGTCCAGACCGTTTCTGTAGCCACTCCACGAGAAGCAATCTGCACTCCAAAAAGATCAAGTCTTTTGCTGAACAGATTCAAATGCATAAACTTGCCTCACAAAAATGTGTAGTCCTAAGAGAAATGGGTGGCTTGGTTGGTGCCTGTAATTTATTGCAATGTCTGTCTGGCCTGACAGACTGTAAGCTCCTTGGGGGCGGGGATCATATCTACTTACTCTGTTATACATTTTTAAGCATTTAGTGCCGTACTCGGCACCCATAAATGCTCAATAAATGCCAGTGGTTGACTGAAAGACTGATGGCAATAGAGGCCCTGGCTGAAACAGCTGGGTGATCTCACCTCAATTTTAGAAAACAGGTAACTATTCCACAAGGATTGCAATTGTCAGTAATTGCTAGCACTTACTGCAGCCAGTGTAGAAGGGATCAGGCAGGACAATTACACTCTTAGAAATCTCGAGGACCACCAACAGAGATTGAGCAACGCCACTGACCAGACTGTTTCTTGAGCTATTTCTACTTTGTCTGTGTCCTCCTGCCCTAACACCCCATCCCATGGCCATAGGGGAGTTGTCCTTGACCCCATTGCTTCTCACAGTTGCACCAACACTGAGGGGAATAGCGATTCTAATACTATGCATAGAATAATTATTTTGGTATTTAAGAACTTATGATGTGCCAAATCTTGTACTACATGCTGGGGTAGTTACCTGATGATCAGGCCAGACACATCCTTGTCCCACATGGAGTGTACAGTATGAGTGGGAAGGAGGACGAGTATTTAATCCCCATTTTACAGATGAGGAATTGAGGCACAGAGAAGTTAAGTGATTTGCCCAATGTCACACAGCTGTCAGGTGTCAGAGCCAGAGTGAGAATCTGGGTCCTCTGACTTCCAGGCCCATCTTCTTTCCCTTATGTCACACTGCCTCTTTGTCATTTGTGTCTGCTGTTCTACATATACTCAAAAGCTGCACGTAGTTATATTCTTCAATTTGGTAGTGTGGCATTTCAGTCAGACCATGATGCCATCGGGGACAGAAAATGAATTTCATTCAGTCAGTCATATTTATTGAGCACTTACTGTGTGCAGACTACTGTACTAAGTGCTTGGAATGTACAACTTGGCAACAGATAGGGATAATCCCTACCCAACAACAGGCTTGCAGTCTAGAAGGGGGAGATAGACAACAAAACAAGTAGACAGGCATCAATAGCATCAAAATAGACAAGTAGAATTATAGATATATACACATCATTAATAAAAAGAATAATAAATACATTCAAATATACACAACAGCTGTGGGCCAGGGAAGGGGGTAGAGCAGAGGGAGGGAGAAGGGGTGATGGGGAGGGAAAGCGGGGCAGAGGAAAAGGGGGGGTCAGTCTGGGAAGGCCTCCTGGAGGAGGTCAGCTCTCAGTACGGCTTTGAAGTGGGGGGAGAGCTAATTTGGCAGATGAGGAGGGAGGGCATTCCAGGCCAGAGGTAGGACATGGGCCAGGGTCACCAGCGGGACAGGAGAGAACGAGGCACAGTGAGGAGCGGAGTGTATGAGGTGGGCTATAGAAGGAGAGAAAGGAGGTGAGGTAGGAGGGGGCTAGGTGATGGAGAACTTTAAAGCCAAGAGTGAGGAGTTTTTGCTTCTTGCGAAGATTGATAGGCAACCACTGGAGATTTTTGAGGAGTGGGGTGACATGCCCAGAGCATTTCTGTAAAAGGTAATCTGGACAGCAGAGTGAAGTAGAGACTGAAGCAGGGAGAGACAGGAGGACGGGAGATCAAAAAAGAGGGTGATGCCATAATCCAGTCGGGATAGGATGAGAGACTGTACCAACAGGGTAGCAGCTTGGATAGAGAAGAAAGGGCGGATCTTGGCGATGTTCTGAAGATGAGATTGGCAGGTTTTGGTGATCTGTTGGATGTGTGGGGTGAATGACAGAGCAGAGTCAAGGATGACACCAAGGCTGCGGGCTTGTGAGACGGAAAGGGTGGTAGGTCCATCCAAAGTAATGGGAAAGTTAAGGAGAGGACAGAGTTTGGGAGGGAAGATAAGGAGCTTAGTCTTGGACATGTTGAGTTTTAGGTGGCGGGTGGACATCCAGGTGGAGATGTCCTGAAGACAGGAGGAGATGTGAGCCTGGAGGGAGGGAGAGAGTACGGGGAGGAGATATAGATTTGGTTGTCTTCTGTGTAGAGATGATACTTGAAGCCATGGGATCAATGAGTTCACCAAGAAAGTGAGAAAGGAAGGAAGCCAGATGCCTGCCAATCATTTATTGAGTGCTTACTTGTGTGTAGAATACTGTACTAAGAATTTGGGAGTACAATATGACAGTTGGCAGACATGTGCACTACCTTCAGGGTGCTTACAACCTATTGGGTGCACTTAAGTGCTCTTCACACAGTAAGTGTTCAATGATGTGATTGACTGGAAAGAGATCCTTCATAATTATGCCTAAGCTTGAGGGAGATGAATGGTGGTAAATCTTTTTTGCATAATAATAATGTTGGTATTTGTTAAGCGCTTACTATGTGCCGAGCACTGTTCTAAGCGCTGGGGTAGACATAGGGGAATCACGTTGTCCCACGTGGGGCTCACAGTCTTAATCCCCATTTTACAGATGAGGGAACTGAGGAACAGAGAAGTTAAGTGACTTGCCCACCGTCACACAGCCGACAAGTGGCAGAGCTGGGATTCGAACTCATGAGCCCTGACTCCAAAGCCCATGCTCTTTCCACTGAGCCACGCTGTTTCTCTTATAGTGACTAGTGTATAGTGACTAGGCTGTGTGTGTGTGTGTGTACGCACAACCAAGCTCTCTAAAATTCTTCCTCTCTGAAACCTGAGAGAATAATAATAATAATGATGATGCCATTTGTTAAGTGCTTACTCTGTTCCAAGCACTATTCTAAGTGCTGGGCAGGGGGAATACAGGGTAAACAGGTTGTCCCCCGTGGGGCTCACAGTCTTAATCCCCATTTTACGAATGAGATGACTGAGGCCCAGAGAACTTAAGTGACTTGCCCAAAGTCACACAGGTGACAGGTGGCGGATTCAGGACTAGAATCCATGACCTCTGACTCCCAAGCCTGGGCTTTTTCCGCTGGGCCACACTGATTGCTTAGGCCTTTGGCTTATGTAAACTTTCCCATTATAGTATAGGCTCCTTGAGGCTGGGAGTTCATTGTTGTATTTGTTGAGCACTCAGTGTGCAGAGCACTGTACTAAGCACTTGGGAGAGAACGTTATAAAAATAGATACAAGAAATGAGCTTACAATCTAAAGGGGGAGACAGATATATAAATAAATTACTCTTACATGCCTAAGTGCTATGAGGCTGAGAGGGTGTTGAAATAAAAGAAGTTAGGATGATGCAGAAGGGAGCTGAAGAAGAGAAAAAGAGGATTCAGTTACAGAAGACCTTTTGGAGGAGATGTGTCTTCAATAAGACTTTCAAAGAGGGGAGAGTCATTGTTGGTCATATCTGAGGAGGGAGAGTGCTCCAGGTGAGAGGCAGTACATGGCGAGGGGTCGGCGGAGACATAAATGAAATGTTGTGCTTTCTGCCTCTAATGTACAGTATTCTGCCTATTATGGACACCTTCTTTAATATAACTGTCCAAAATGCTGGATTTGCTGACTTGTCCTCTTATTTTTGAATATTCTCCCATTTTTCATTGTGTGGGCCTCTTCATATGTTCTCCAAAAGTTGATAGTTCCATGGCATTTATTGAGTACCTACTATGTGGCGATCACTGTACTAAGTGATCGGGAGCAATACAACAGAGTTAGCCATGTTCCTTGCCCACAGCGATCTTACAATCTAGTCCCAAAGAGCATGGTCTGTGACCAGCAGCCTACAAGCACATCCTCTTCCAGCCCCTAAGTAATGTGTGGCCCGAGCCATCCCTTTATTATCCACTTTCTCATCTAGCCTAAACTGATGGTTGGGTCCATGTTGGGCAATATAGCTACTTCAGGCAATAACTGTGGTATTTCTTAAGCACTTACTCTGTGCCATACACTGTACTAAGAGTTGGGGTAGATATAAACCCTTCAGATTGGATACAGTCCCTGTCCCACATGGGTTTCACAATCTTATTCCCCATTTTACAGATGAGGTAACTGAGGTCCAGAGAAGTGAAGCAATTTGCCCAAAGTCACCAAGCAGGCAAACGGCAGAGCCGGAATTAGAAGCCAGGTCTTCTGACTCCCAGGCCTGTGCTTATTCCACTAGGTCATGCGGAAGGACAGAAGCAGCAACCCGTCTTAGCTTTGAGCTCCCAAAAAAGTGGACTGACAAGCTCTGTCTTTGGTAACTCCCACCATCCCCTCGCTGCTATGGCGGGGCAACCCTCCAACCTGTCCTGCGGTGCGAGGAGTCTAGGTAAAACATCAGCAGGGCTTAGCGACGGTGCTAAGAATTAAGGATATTTATAGCCTCGGCCGTGACTGCTGAGTGTCTGAGCCACAGGCAAGCTTGAAACTTGATTCATTCATTCAATCTTATTTATTGAGCATTTATTATGTGCAAAGCATTGTACTAAGCACTTGGGAGAGTACAATACAACAACGAACAGACACATTGCTGCCCACAACAAGCTCATACTCTAGAGTGGGAGACAGAGGTTAATATAAATAAATAATTACAGCTTCTATCTCTATCTACACCCACACACACACACATACAGATATACACATATACACCTATGTGCTGCGGGGATGGGAGGGAGGATGAACGGAGGAGCAAGTAAGAGCGGCACAGAAGGTAGTGGGAGAAGAGGAGAAGGAGGGCTTAGTCAGGGAAGCCCTCTTGGAGGAAATGTGCCTTCAGTGGGGGAGAACAATTATCTGTCAGATATGAGGAGGGAGGCTATTTCAGGCCAGAGGTAGTTGTGTGGGCAAGAGGTCAGTGGTGAGATAAACAAGATCAAGGTACAGTGAGAAGGTTGACATTAGAGGAATGAAGTGTGCGGGCTGAGTTGTAGTAGGAGAGTAGTGAGGTGAGGTAGGAGGGGGCAAGGCGATTGAGTGCTTTAAAGCCAAAGCCATGGTATCCTGTTGGCCTTTTCACTCTTATTTTTTCAACTTTTATCCTTGTCCTTGTCTTAGGTTGTTTTGGGGCTGCTTCATCCTGTGTGTCTGACACCAACCTCATCTTCCCATTTTCATTTTTAGATCGGGAGTACGACGGAGGCCAGGAGCCAAGTCCAATTACCATGTAATTATTTTTCCCAGGGCTTTGCATACAGTGGCTATTATAAATACTCTTGGCCACATCTCTGCAGATAGGAAGTCGCCCATTTTTTTCTACTTCTATGGCACTTATCTTGAGATTGAAAAAGTGAAAAAGAGATCCAGAACGTTTTTCTTCAAGGTATTTATTAAATGCTACCTACGTGCCAGGCGCTGTACCAAGCTAAGCAAGTTGGACAGACCATGTCCCAGATGGGGCTCACAGTCTTAATCCCTGTTTTACTGATGAAGTAATTGAGGCACAGAAAAGTTAAGTGACTTGATCAAGGTCACACAGCAGGCAAGTGGGGGAGCTGTGATTAGAACCCAGGTCTTTCTGACTCCCAGGTCATCTTTCTGACTCCCAGGCCACTTAACAAATACCGCAATTATTGTTATTATATATCTTGAGAAAAGCTAGTTTAGTCAGGTCAGAATAAGCAACCTTCAGTGCATATGGATCTGGTATCTGCCAAGAGACAGAATGTCAGGGACGTACTCGGCGAAACAAAAAGAAAGAACAAAGCTGTTGCAGGAAACAAAACTTTTGCTTGTCACACTGTGGTTCAGCTAATATGTTAATCAAAGCTTGAATGAGTTACCACATTGTCAAGTTGCTCAGAGGAGTTCTAAAGACTGGGAAAAATAACAAAAACATTGACACCATTTTTTAGGAAGTTTTCATTTTGGCAATCCTTTATTCTTCTCATTAAAAAATTGCTGAATACAGTCAACCTCCTTCCTCAAAGTACTCAGCAGGCTATAAAATGTGTGTTTATAAACTTGTTGCAGACTAAACTCCAACAGACTTCTAAGGATCTACGGACATTGTCTCAGGGCAGTTAGAGACAGTTTTCCATATTAAATAAAAATTTATAGTGAGCTGAATAAAAGGTGGACCCTGAAAATAAATTGCATGGCTAACATTAAAACTCTTTTTCTATCCACCAGACTTTCAAAGGCCTTCCTAGTTTGAAGTACCTCCTTTGTCTATCTGTTAATATGTATGAGCAAGTGATTATGTACACAACTTAATGCTGTTTTATAGGAATGGGTTACATGTCGTAAACAGTATTGATGTGTTTCCTCTGAAACATTAGGGTTGGCCCAGCAGATTTTCAATCTTATGTTCTACCCAAGGAAAAAAAAAAAAGAGATTTCAACCATTTGGGGTTTTCATCAGCAGTTGCTATGGCATCTAGAAAGACTATAGCTTGTTAAATGACTTGTAACATTTGCCATTAAAATAATATTTGCAGTTGTTATCTTCTTTCAAGCACTGACAATGTGTTAATCTCCAAACAGGACCCAGATTCAGGGACCACTCTAAATTAGACCAATAGATTAAAAAAAATAAGAGAGAGACAGAGAAATCTCATCATGTGGCATTCAGGGTTGAAAAACCTGTTTTTTGTCAATAGCTGGAACTTTGAGTGAATTATGTTACAAAATATTTCTCAGAAGATGAGACATCCAAGGACTAATTTTAATAACTGCAGCATTTTTTTAAGCACTTACTATGATCCCTGACGTGTATACAAGCAAATTGGGTAAGACATAGTCCCTGCCCCACAGGGAACTCAGTCTTAATCCCCATTTTACAGTGGAAGTAACTGAGTCACAGAGAAGTCAAATGACTTGCCCAAGGTCACACAGCAGACAAGTAGTAGAGCTGGGGTTAGAATCCAGGTCCTTTTGACTGCCAGGCCTGTACTCGATCCACTAGGTCAAGCTGCTTCTCCTAGTTAAGTTTAACTGGGAAGGGGCAGTAATTTAGTCTGTGGGGTTTTGGGTTTTTTTATGTAAACTTTTGAATAATGACAAGATCCCATACACTGAAAAGATTAGAGGTTCTATAAAATCAATTTGCAAATGTGTCAAAGAGAACAGCCCACTGGATGACAGCAACATCACCTCTTACCTCATCTGTAAAATGGGGTAAAAACAGTAAGTGCCTTGTAGTATAGGGACTGTGTTGTCCCGGTTATCCCGTATCTACCGTAGTGCTTATAATACCTGGCATATAGTAAGTGCTTCAGAAATTCCTTAAAAAATAAATCAGTCTTGCAGATTTATGTAATCTCCTTCTGTGACAGAGGGACTAGGTTAGGTAGATTGAATGGCTAGCATGGATGTGGCTTTTCCCTTCTCTAGCAAGACTTTGATTCTGCTCTGTGGGACATATTTATTCATGCCCTGGGCAAAGAGCCTGGGCCATACAAAAATCTAGTAGGTCCACCTTGAACTAAGATCATCTCACTTGAAGAATCTTTCTCAGTGGATCAGTAACCACTTGGGTGGACACAGCAGCTATGGTCCTGACAGGTGAAAAGATTTTTTACATTGCTTTTGGATTATGGAACAGAATGGGCTCAGAGTTTGCCCATGGCACCAAGCTGGGTGGGGAAAGGGGAGGACCATGGGACTTTGGAAGAGAGGATTAGAATCCTAAGTGATCAATCAGTGGTATTCTTTGAATGCTTAGCCCAGTACTAAGAGTTAGGGGGGAATACAGTACAACAGATTTAGCAGAAGTGCTCCCTGCCCATAATGAGCTCACAGTCTAGAGTTATTACTCCAAGTTGATGATGCGGTCAGAAATAAGTGGGATTAAATATAATAAGGAAAAGTTCCAAGTTGTAAATTTGGGCATAGAAAATACAAGCTGCATAAATACAAGAATGTGAAAGCTTGGCTATGTTGAAATCCAGAGAAAACCATCCCGGGTTCAGAGGAGGTAAGAAGAAAGATGTTACTCAGAGCTGAGAAGGAGCATGCGTCCAACCTAATTATCTTGTATCTATCCTAGTGCTTAGTACAGTGCCTGGTACTAGTAATAAGCTTGTCCTCCAGACTGCAAACTCGTTGAGGGAGGGAGTGTAGCTGTTTATTATTATATTGTACTCTCCCAAACTCTTAGTATAGTGCTCTGCACATAATGCACAGCCAATAAATATGATTGAATGAAGTACTTAAATGCAAAAAAAAAAGCTATAGTAAGGAAAGAAGGATAAAGAGCATTTAGTATATATATTTATTTTTCATTTTTCTTCAGAATTAAAATCCTCTGTCTAGTCTGGGGCAAGAAATAGGAGAGGGCCTTGAAACAGGCATGGAGATTAAAGGGATAATAATAGTCGTGGTATCTGTTAAGCACTTACTTTGTTCCAGGCACTGTATTAAGCGCTGGGGTTGGTACAAGCAAATTGGGTTAGACACAGTTCCTGACCCACAGGGGACTCACTGTCTTAATTCTCTGTGTACAGATGAGGTAATTGAGGTACAGTGAAGTGACTTGCCTAGGGTCATAGAGCAGACAAGAGGCAGCAGAATTATAATCCTGGTCCTTTTGCCTTCCACGCCTATGCTCTATCCACTAACATGCTTAGAAAGGTAAAAGGAATCTGAGAAGACTGGGGGATGATCTAATGCCATTCTTCATTAGATTGGAAACTCCTTGAGGGTAGGGATGCTGTTTTTATTTTTTTAAAATTCTCCTGAATGTTAAGTACAGTAGCCTATACATGGTAAGGGCCCAATAAATACCACTGGTAGAGACAAGTTGATAAAATATTCCATTGCAGTGCATAGCAGACAGGTTCTGGCAATCTCTCTGGATTAGAAAATGTGAGAGAATGGGTTTAAATTGTAGCCTGAGAAATTTAGATTAACTCTAATCAAGAATTCCTGACAGTTATGGGAGTTTAAACATTGCCATAAGATCTATTCTTTGAGAGGCCTGTAACAACCAAGGTCTTATCCATGACATTTAGGTCTCTGCTTTGGGCATTTAACACTGCATTTCTTAGAATTCCTGGAATTCAATCACTATCCTGTTAACTCTGAGAGCTGCAATCTCAACATAGATGACACTCTGCTACTAAAATTCCTGGCCTGCTTGGGATTCAGCTTCCTCATGCCCAACTGTTTCTAAGAGAAAACCAATATCCCCTTAGCAAAGATTTAGATTTTTCTCCTCTTTTCCCCCTGCCCCCATTTTTTGCTTTGGAAAAGGGTGGTGAATGTATACAGATTTGCATAAAGTACTCACCCTTCACCTCTGCTCACTCTTCAACTGGGGGCAAAGTAAGGTCAAGAAAGCCCTACAGCCTGATGGGACTTGATGAAGCTATTTCTTCTAGCATTTTATAACGAAACAATCATCCCATGAATGAATGCATTTTTTTTTAAAAGGGATGTTCAGAAAAACTTTGGGGATATAGATTTACATAATTTTCAGATCCTTTCTTGCTAGCTCTCTAGGCAAAAACATTTGACTTTTTTCTGTCATTTGACTTGATGTCTATAAGGAGCTTCAGCCTGGCACCATGGTCAAAGAACTGGGAATCTAGCAGAATCCATTTCCACAGACTCAGTGATGCATTTTTCCCACCTGGTTTTCAGAGTGTTCCTTCAGAATGCTTGTTGCAAAGGACTTTGAACCAATGGGACCTAAAATACGTCAAACTTTTCTGTCTCTTCTGTGCTAGGGATTTCTGCCTCCCGAGCCAGCCCTGAGACAATAAGGGTCGTCGCCTGGGATTTCGATTGGCGGCACTTGAGTATTAGACAGGCAATACACTAGGCAGCCCACCAGACAAAACCTTTTTAGGTCACAGACAGGCCTGTGTTTACACTCCCAGGATCAGAACAGTTTGTCTGTTTTCACAACGTCTCTCCTTTTGCAAAGTGTGGGACTCATCGCAGGATGTTCCGCCAAAAACGTTGCAGATGTAATCATGGTTGATTGGCATCCATATTCAGGAATTTTCAACACTTTTCTGCTTCCTTTCTCACATGGGTATCCTGAGGATATGTCTTTTTTTTCGGGGGTGGGGGGGAGCAGCGGGTATTGACACTTGTTAAGCATTTACTATGTGCCAAGCACTGTGATGAGGTAGATACAAGATAATTTTGATTCAAACACAACTTCATTCCCTCCATGGATTGAAAAGTAAGAGGGAGGGTGACCAATTACCTCTTCCCAGATCTGTGAAAGCAGGTGGTGGTGAAAGTCGAAAGCAGTGGTTTGTTCTCTCTCCTCATCCAGCCCTCCCCTCTTTCACCTTCTCTTCCTTCCCTTGGTCTTGATGCCCAATCTCGTTGCCCACTTCAATCAGTCAATCCCTGAACTACCTCCAGATCCAAGTTTTACTAAAAGGTCAGGTAACTCTTTTGACATCTTTAGTTCAGCCAAGTAGAGCAAGGCTGCTGGAGTGATGGTGGTGGGGATTAGAGTGTGCTCAGCATTGAAGCAATGCATTCTTTATATAATAATGATAATAATAATGATGGTATTTAAGTGCTTACTATGTGCCAAGAACAGTTCCAAGTGTTGATGATGATGATGGTATTTGTTAAGTTCTTAATATAAGCCGAGCACTGTTCTAAGTGCTGGAGTAAAATCAAGGTAATCAGGTTGTCCCATGTGGGGCTCTCAGTCTCAATCTCCATTTTACAGATGAGGTAACTGAGGCACAGAGAAGAGAATTGACTTGCCCAAAGTCACATAGCTGACAAGTGGAGGAGCGGGATTAGAACCCACGGCCTCTGACTCCAAAGCACGTGTTTTTTCCACTCAGCAACATTAAAAAATACAGCCACATTAACATATATATTAACTTTGGGAATAGTTCCTTTAATCCAGCAGCTCCTAAAAAACATCTCAATGTGGCTTCCATGCATGCTTCTTGGCTTTTTTTTTTTTTAAATGGTGTTTAAGTGTTTACTATGTGCCAGGCACTGTTCTTAGTGCTGAGGTAGATAAAAGATATTCAGGTTGGACACCTTCCCTGTCCCTCATGGGGCTCACTATCTTAATCCCCATTTTACAGATGAGGTAACTCAGGCAGAGAGAAGTGAAGTGACTTGCCCAAGGTCACAGCAGACAAGGGGTGGAGCTGGAATTAGAACCCAGGTCCTTCTGACTTCAAGGCCCATGCTCTGTTCACTAGGCCACAATGCTTCTCCCAATAATTATCTCCCCAGTAATCACCAGTCCCCTATCTTGCTCGGTCTCCCAGCTCTTCACTCACTACCATGTAATGTGCTACCTCTTCTGTCCTCCAAAAAAGTTCTCGGTACTCAGGCTTCCTCTAAGCCCACTTCCCCAAGTGTATAGTTCTGACTGCTCTGCGTGATGCACAGCTATTTAGTGACAATATTAAAAATAATAAAGTTGGTATTTGATAAGCGCTTACTATGTGCCAAGCACTCTTCTAAGTGCTGGGGGAGATACAACGTAATCAGGTTATCCCTCGAAGGGCTCACAGTCTTCATCCCCATTTTATAGATGAGGAAACTGAGGCACAGAGAAGATGTGACTTGCCCAAGGTCAAATAGCTGACAAGCGGTGGTCAGGTTTAGAACTCATGACCTCTGAATCCCAAGCCCGGGCTCTTTCCACTAAACCATGCTGCTTCTCTCGGCTACTTAAATCTTGCTCTATCTAACCATGTTCTGGGAATCTTTGGTAGCTGAAGAGAGTTTGAGGAGCGAGGCAAGTAGATGTGAAGATACTTGGGGTGGGATTAGAGTTGTATTTGGGAAGCCTGTGGTAGGAAGGAAAGATGTTGGCATTCCCACGTGATGGTTGGAGCTGGCATCTACTTCGATTAGACTGTAAGCCCCTCGATTAGACTGTAAGCCTGTCAGAGGGCAGGGACTGTCTCTATCTGTTACCGATTTGTACATTCCAAGCGCTTAGTACAGTGCTCTGCACATAGTAAGCGCTCAATAAATACTATTGAAAGAATCTACTTGGTTGGATTGCCTAGGCCCTGGTGACAATTTGGATGGACTCATTTGCCTTGGTCCTCAATGTGGAGCGACCAGTTGGGGCAGAGCAGATCTCCAGAATCTCTTGTGGGTGCTAGAAGATGGCTAAGATCCTCAGGGAAAGTTGGGGGATGTTTGAAGAAGTGAAGGCACCCTGGGAATAGACTTAGGGAATAGATTGAAAGATTTAGGAGGGTGGAATGTAGGAAACTCTGGGGACCTATTGCAAAGAAGAGGTTGATTTTTTTCTAAACAAAAAAAGTTGAGTCCATGTCTCCCCTCAGTCCAAAGCCTCCAGTGATTGCTCATCCACCTCCACACCAAACAGAAATGCCTTACCACTGGCTTGAGTCACTGAGGCAGATCTCCCCCTCCTACCTTACCTCACTGATTTCCTTTTACCAGCCTCTAAAATCAACCTACTCACTGTATCTAAGCCTCATCTGTCTCACTCCGGACAATCTACCCACATCCTCCTCTGGCCTGGAACACCCTTCATGTGTGGCAGACCACCACTCTCCTCTCTGCCCAAGTCTTATTAAAGTCATATCTCTTCCCGGAGGCCTTTCCCGACTAAGCCTGCATTTCCTCTACTTCCTCTCCCTTTTGTGTCCCCTGTGCACTTGGATCTGTACCCTTAAAGCACCTGATATTCACCCCACCCTTAACCCCGCAACATTTATGTACATATCTGTATTTTTTTTTAATGCCTATCCCCCACCTAGACTGTAGCGCCTTGTGGGCAGGGAATGTGTCTACCATCTCTATTTTACTCTCCCAAGCACTGAGTACGGTGCTTTAAATTTGATTGATTTTAGGGTACTTGCGAGTGGGAGCAAGTATGCTTGAGAAGGGAAAACCTGGCTATACTATGACAACTGAAGACTGTACCCTGAGACAATGGAGCAGTAATAATAATTGTAACATTTGTTAAGTGACTTCTATTTGCCAAGCCCAGTGTTAAGCACTAGGGTAGATACGAGATTATCAGGTCCCCATGGGACTTCCATTCTAAGTAGGAGAGAGAAGAGGTATTGAATCCTCAGTTTAGAGATGAGGAATTCAATACCTGCATACGGGTATTATTCTGCACACATTATTATTATTATCAAGTGCCATCGAGTTGTTTCTGATTCGTAACTACTCTAATGATTGATTGATAGAAGTTAAGAGAAGTTAAGGGACTTGTCCAAGGTGACACAGCAGGGAGGCAGAGCCGGGATTAGAATGTAGGTTCTCTGTCTCCCAGATCCGTTCTCTTTCCGCCAGACTGCGTGGCTTCTCAGTAGGTGGTTACTGTTTGGTGGGAGCTGGCTTTGTCGGGGGGAAGTGGCAATTATCAATGTTCAACAATGATAAGGGTCAGGTGGGAAGGTTGCAAAGGAGGGCAATTTGGGTTGGATTCAGATGCACTCCCTGTGTGGCGAAGACTGGATGCAGGTCTCTCACTGAGTGCTTACTGTGTGCAGAACACTGCACTAAGTGTTTGCAAGAGTATAAAACAACTAAGTTGGCAGACATGTTCATTGCCTAAAAGGAGCCTACACTCGAGTGGAAGCTAGACATTAAAATAATAATAATAGTGATGGTATCTGTAAAGCGCTTACTGTGTGTCAAGCACTGTATTAAACACTGGGGTGGTTACAAGATAAGCAGGTAAGACAGTGTGCCTGCCCAACATGGGGCTCGCAGTAGCAGGAGGGAGCAGAATTCAATCCATATTTTTCAGATGAGGAAACTAAGGCTTGGAGAAGTTAAGTGACTTGCCCAAGGCCACACAGCAGAGGAGTGACAGAGTCAGGGTTAGAATACGTGTCCTCTGACTCCCAGGCCCGTGCTCTTTCCACTAGTCCGCACTGCTTCTCAATTACAGATACGTACATAAGTGCTGTGGGGATGATGGTGGGGTGAATAATAATAGTAATAATTCTGGTATCTGTGAAGTACTTACTGTGTGCCAGGCACTGTGCTAAGTGCTGGGATAGATATAAGCAAACTGGGTTGAATGAAAGGTACAAACCCAATTCCAAGGACGATGCAGACAGGAGAAAGGAAATGAGAGCTGAGTCCGGGAAGGTCTTTTGGAAGAGTGTGATTTTAGTAAGGCTTTGAAGGTGGGGAGAGTGGGGATCTGTCAGATGTGAAGGGGGATAGGATTCCAGGCCAGATAGCAGTTTTTCAGGGATTGCTTCATTTCCTTTGGCAATTCTCTTTTTCGCCTGCTTGGCACTTCTCTGCATTAGTGGCCCACTTTTGCCCTAATTGCGATGGCCAGCAACTGAATGAATGTGACACATTCAATAACAATTCAGTCCTAAGTATGGAGGCAGGGTTTTTAAAGGCTTTTCTCTGACTGGCACAGTTTGTTGAACTCGTATGTTGTTCCATTTTATCTTGCAATTTATCTCAGTGCGTAATGTTCTTAACAACCAGGCAGCCAGATTCACTTATGTATACAGTTTTAGAACATTAGACCTAAATCCTTTGGATTTAAAAGCCGTTACCCTAATTCACATTGGTGACGCTTCTGGTCACTTAAATATGGTTATATTATACAACTAAAAAAAAACTGTTAGAAAAATAAATATTCAGATTTTCAAATTTCAGAAATAATACTTAATGTTATTTGTTAAGCGCTTACTATGTGCAGAGCACTGTTCTAAGTGCTGGGATAGACACAGGGGAATCAGGTTGTCCCACTTGGGGCTCACAGTCTTATTCCCCATTTTACAGATGAGGTAACTGAGGCACAGAGAAGTTAAGTGACTTGCCCACAGTCACACAGCTGACAAGTGGCAGAGCTGGGATTCGAACCCACGACCTCTGACTCCAAAGCCCGTGCTCTTTCCACTGAGCCACGCTGCTTCTACACTACTTCTACGCTGCTTCTACTTCCTGTGCTTTGAAAAGGATGTTGTCAGGCTAAGAAATTTTGGCTGGTTAGAGTTGAGAAAAATACTTCAACTTATAAAGTACACAGTTTTTTAACACCACCTAAAATAATGGTTGAACTTCATTATTCTAATGTAAATGCTACCCCTCGACCATGTCTACATGATATATATAGATATCTCTATTTTAATCTCTGCTTTTGAATTGTGAACCTCATTCGCTTAAAATTAGACTTTGAGGAGAAACCAGAAGGGAGACTTTGAAATGTAAAAATGCACTTCATCTAGAGATGTTATTAACACCTTCCATTTATAGCTGTAACTGTGATTATTCAGAATCTGACTCTGTTAATTGATTCAACAGAATTCCCAGAAAACATTTTAACTGAACAACTCTCTCACTCAACCAACAGGAATTTCATATTGGTTAGAACTTCCAGCCCCCAGCGTAAAGACTATTGTAACTAATTAGTGTAGTGGAAAACACAGATTCACTTTGTGGGCAGAATACAGTTCTGTGAATACTTGATTCTGAAGACGAATGTAACCAGTTGAATCTATTATCTCGTTGTGTCAACAAATTGGATTTGGTAAAACACAGCATTCTATTCAGTGGACAAATGGTAGATGGACAAAATGCATTTTGTCAGAACCTTTCCATCCTCTCTGCCAAAGTGGCTTTTGTCAAATTCTTTACTTTATTCTGTCTGCGAAAAAAGTGTTTCACACATTTTTGTCAACAGAATGTAATTTTACTCCAATCATTCTGTCAACAAGGAAAAATGTCATAAAATCATTGTGCCCTGAAACATAAATTGCAAGTTGATTTTTTTTTCTTTGAAAAGAAAATGGAAGTATTAAGTTGTGTGAGGAAAATGAAGATTGATAATGCTCATTTGATGGGGGGGAAAAATACTAAAACCACAACAACGCCTCTTAACTATAGGTTAGCCAACAGAGAAGTAGACCTGTAATTTCGAGTAAAACAAGCAGAATCTGGTGGAGGGTATTTTGTCATCATATTCGAAGTGTTAAACTTTGCTGGACTTATGTAAGCAGGTTCCTGTTCCACATCTTGAGTGACACTGGAGTTTTATTTCTCCAAACCTTTGGTTATCTTCCCACTTTGATCTCTTTTATAGTGGATAGTATGTTGTTCTCAAGGATAAGGAAACTATTCTTCCTAACTTGCACTCCACAAGGATCAGAGTGGCTTAGTGGAAAAAACTCGGGGCCTGAGAGTCAGAGAACTTGCATTCAACCCTGGCTCCGCCATTTGCCTGCAGTGTGACGACATGCAAGTTTCTTAACTTCTGGGGACCTCAGTTATCTCATCTGTAAAAATTGGGGATTCAATCCCTCTTCTCATTCCTACTCAGATTACTGTGTGGATAAGAGAATGTGTGTGACCTGATTATCTTGTATCTTCCCCAGAGCTTAGAACAGTGTTGAAACATAGTAAGGACTGAACAAATATTACAATTATGTGTTGAAAAGAAGAAGAAAACAAAATGATTTCCTGATCCAGCACAAGAAAGGTGGCTCTCATCTTGGTTAGCAGAAGGCAGACAGTGAAGCGAAGCCCCAAATGTTAGAAAAACAGAAATGTCGTGTATGAGCAGCTGCTAAACTTCCTTATGGCTTTTGACAGATATTAACTACTTCCTAATATCAGAGCCCTGTACACTTTCTAGGAAAAGTGATTTACATAACTTTCCATCGTTTGAAAATCCCTCCTATCCATCCATCTCTAGCATAATAAAAACCAAACCCCCATTCTGGGGAACTGAGAAATCAATTTTCTTCCTTTTTAATTACTTTTGGCAACTGTTGGAAGTCCTCTAAAGATGTCTTATGCCATCAGAACCATCCCATCAACCAAGTGGATGTTGACAGATGTTCCCAAAAGGACATGACAAGATTTGCTTTTCAGGATAGAAATCCACATGAGCTATTACCCAGCCATCGAAGGTGACCCTATGGCTCTTCAGACTGAGGAAACTGTGACACAGTTAAACTGCCTCTTCGCTTGTTTGCTGTGTAAATTTCTCATGCTTGTTGAAGGAAGGTGAACCCTATTAGCGGTGTCTGGGTCTATTGGAGATCTCATTAAGTGTATCCTCTATGTGCAACATTTAGGTAGTCTTTTGAAGGTTATTCTTTCTGCCATTTTCTTCTAATAATGGCATGAGGATGACACATTCTTCTAAACTGCATGGAACTCTAAATCTTATGCCGGGGTGGTGCAGATGGCTCTGTGACCTGGCAAAGAGTTTGCTCACTTAGCGACAAGGCCTGTTGGAAGTTCCAGATTTTATTGAAATTTTCTCTGCCCTTCTAAGAGAGCAATCAGTGGTATTTAGTGAGCGCTTACTATATGCAGAGCACTGTAGTACGTGCTTGGGAGAGTACAAACACACGATCATCTTGCAATCACCCAATCACCTTGCTCCCTCCTACCTCACCTTGCTACTCTCCTGCTACAACCCAGCCCGCTCACTTCGTTCCTCTGAAGTACCTCGATCTCTCATCTCCACCCCTCCCTCCTCATATCAGATAATTGCTCTCTCCCACTTCAAAACCTTATTCAAGGCACATCTCCTTTTCTCCCATTCCCTTTTGCGCCGATCTTACTTGCTCCTTCAGTCATCCTCTCTCCCATTCCCACAGCACATAGGAATATATCTGTTATTTTATTTATTTATTTATTTATTTATTTATTTATTTATTTATTTATTTATCTATTGTTATAAATATTGCGTCTCCCCTTCTAGACTGTGAGCTCATCGTAGGCAGGGAATGTGTCTATTTGTTGTTATACTATCCCAGGTGCTTAGTACAGTGTGTTGCACACAGTAAGCACTCAATAACTACAGTAGAATCAATGAATGAACCTTGATCTCTATCTCACAGTCGATCGATTGCTCACGTCCTGCCTCTGTCCTAGAGTGCCCTCCCTCTTCATATCCAAAAGACAATTACTGTCCCCACCTTTAAACCTTTATTGAAGGCACATCTCCTCTAAGAGACCTTCCCTGACTAAGCCCTCCTTTCCTCTTCTCCCACTCCCTTCTGCATCACCCTGACTAGCTCCCTCTATTCATCCGTCATCCCATCCCCATAGCACTTAGGTAATATCTATAATTTTATATTTGTATTGATGTCTGTCTCCCCTTCTAGATTGTAAGCTCACTGTGGGCAGGGAATGTGTCTGTAATATTGTTATACTGTACTCTCCCAAGTGCTTAGTACAGTGCTCTGACTGACAATTCAACAGAATTAGGAGACAAGTTCCCTGCCCAAAATGAGCTTACAATGCAGAGGATTTAAGAGACATTCCAAGAGCTCTATTATGGAATATAATATTTTGATTTTGTAGTATGCTTTTTTTTCCCTCTAATATCTCCTTTTGTCCCTATACTAGCCCTGTGAGCTGGTCGGGGGGCTGAGGAAACTGAGCCACACAGCAATCCAGAGGCAGAGCTGTGACTAGAATTGGAAGAACTTGTGACTAACTTTCATACTGTTTCTTGCCCTTTTCCCCACATTTCTTTCCATTTCTCAGGGGCTTGGTCCACGACCCTGCCATGAACAGGAATTAAATGCTTTTCCAAGGCCAGAGATGGCTATGACAAGCAATTAATAACTCCTTCCAAAACCCCAGCATGTAGCAGATAGATAGTATTCTGCATAGGTAAATGAAACATAACTCCTAAAGGGTAGAGACATTTAAAAAAAGAAAAAACCGAAACCCAAGCTATTCTCTTTCAGGTTTGAAGATGGCAGAAATCCTAGCGGGCTTGATTTACTGGCCCACTGAAGAAGCACGCTGTCTGTTTTCCTCATTCATTCCTTCTTTCAATCGTATTTATTAAGGGCTTACTGTGTGCAGAGCACTGTACTAAGCACTTGGGAAGTACAATTCAGCAACAAATAGAAATAATCCCTGCCCACTACTGCCGCTCTATGCAAGGCCTCTCTCAGTTCATGTCTCTTTGCTTCTTTGGTTTAAACTGCATTTTCCCGAATGATCTTGCAACCCCAAAAGCAGAGTCTGTGTGAAACTAGAGTCACATAACTATTTTCATTCTCAGAAGGAATCGATCTCAGGAAGTCTATGCTGCAGTGCCGATCGGGGGCTGAGAAGTCCTGGGTGGTTTACAGGATTTGTCTAGTTTGTATTCAGTGGAGTCAGTGTCTTTCTGAAGTTAGTATGACCTGCAAGATCTAGGAAGTAATCCTTTTTCTATACGCTGCAATGGTCAGAGCCTTACTAGACTATTGATTCCAGTTTGGGCCATTGCCCTTGAAAAAGGATGCAGGGAAATTGGAGCGAGTCCAAGCAAAAATGACTCAAAGGAGAGAAAATGGTTTCTATGAAGAAAGAATCTCATAAGAGATGGTTTGGCAGAGCAAGAGACAGGAATGGCTACTTCCACTACTCTGCTGTGAGCTTGAGCAAGTCAATAATAATAATCATTACAACAATTTAAAAAAACAAACAAAAGCAGTAATAGTGGTATTTAAGTACTTATTCTGTGCTAAGCATTGGACTAAGTACTAGAGTAGATACTAGATAATCAGGTCAGAGTAAGTCCCTGTCCCACATGGGACTCATAGTGCAAGGGGGAGGGATACATGTATTTTATCCTCATTTTACAGATGAGGAAACTGAGGCACAGGGAAGGTAAGTGACTCACAGAACCACACGACAATCCAGAGGCAGAGCTGTGACTAGAATTGGAAGAGCCTGTGGCTAAATTTTACATTATTTCTTGCCATTTCCCCTGTATTTTTTCACTTTCACATGGACTTGATCCACCACTCTGCCACGGACAGGAATTACATGTTTTTCCAAGGCGAGATTGCTATGACAAGCGATTGATAACTCCTTCCAAAACACCAACTTGGGTATGGACTCGGGAGTCAGAGGACCTGGGTTCTAATTCTGATCCACTACTTGCCTGCTGTGACCTTGGGCAAATCACTTAAGCAGGGTGGCTCAGAGAAGCAGCGTCACTCAGTGGAAAGAGCAAGGGCTTAGGAGTCAGAGGTCATGGGTTCTAATCCCGGCTCTGCCATTTGTCAGCTGTGTGACTTTGGGCAAGTCACTTAACTTCTCAGTGCCTCAGTTACCTCATCTGTAAAATGGAGATTAAAAGTGTGAGCCCCACATGGGACAACCTGTTTACCCTGTATCTACCCCAGTGCTTAGAACAGTGTTCAGCACATAGTAAGCGCTTAACAAATACCACCATTATCATTACTATTATTATTATTTTCTGTGCCTCTTTTACCTCATCTGTAAAAGGAGGATTAAGACTGCGAGTCCCATGTGGGTCATGGACTGTGTCCAACCTGATTGGCTTGTATCTACCCCAGAGCTTAGTATAGTGCCTGGCACATAATAAACATTTAACAAATTCCGTAAAAAAAATAAAGTAATGGAAGTAGTTTAGCACCCAGACCTTCTGACTCCCAGGCCCATACTCTTTCCACTAGGCCGTGCCACTTCCGTCTTAAACACTTGGGGCCTAAGTTTCCTCATCTGCTTAAATGGGGCTAAATAAAAAAGGACACCTCTATAAAATGAAACTAAGGTACCTGGTCCCTCTCTGCTTTAAATCGTGATCCCTTTTTAGGTCAGGGACTGCAGGTGATCTGATTATGTTATATTTTTTCCAGAGTTCTGCTCAGTGCTCAGCAGAGTACTTAATAAATAAGGCATCTGGGGTGGTTTAAGCAACTGGAGAGTTGGCAGAGATTATTACCTCAAGCAAAGAGAGGGGGCTTTTGTGGGCAGAATACTTAGTTCTCCATATGCACAGAAAGCGACTGAAAGTCAGCAGGTCATATTTGCTCTGGGCATGGGGGCAGAACGTCTACATGACCAAGAAATGAAACATTAGAATGGGCTACCAAGGAAAGTTATTTGCCCTACCTGGGGATCCTTTCTAAAATAGGCAACTATCTGCCTGGATAGTTTTATTCTTTCCTATCCTAAAGTCAGGGTCTGGACCATTAATCTCCCAAGCACCTTTCCAGCTCTGATTCAAGAATTACTAAGTGCATTTTCATGTCACTTTAGATTTTATATGTTTGTGCATTTTTGTAAGCCTTTGAGCTCGAAGACCCATCATTTGCGAAATTCACTAGTGGGTATGTGTTTAGAGAAGTAGTGTTGTTTAGTGGAAAGAGCATGGGTTTGGGAGTCAGAGGACATGGGTTCAAATCCTGGCTCCATCACTCATCTGCTGTGTGACTTTGGGCAAGCCACTTAACTTCTCTGTGCCTCAGGTACATCATCTATAAGATGGGGATTGACTGTGAGCCTCATGTGGGACATCCCAATTACCTTCTATCTAATCCATCGCTTAGAGTGCTTGGCACACGGTAAGCACTTAAATACCATCACTATTATTTTTATTATTCATTCAATTGTATTTATTGAGAGCTTACTGTGTGCAGACCACTGTACTAAGCACTTGGAATGTACAATTTGGCAACAGATAGAGACAATCCCCACCCAATTTTTATTATTATTATTATTTTCTGTGCCTGAAATTGCAGGACTCGCAGTCCCGACTGCTCTGTGTACACTAAACCAGTCCCTTGTTGTGCTTGTTGCTTGTTGACTAGTCAATCAACCATATTTGAGTGCTTACCATTTGCATAACATCGTTCTAAGTACTGGGGAGAGTATAATCTAACAGAATTGGTAGACTCATTCCCTGCCTAAGAATAATAATAATAATGGTATTTGTTAAGCTCTTACTCTGTCAGACATTGTACTAAGCACTGGGGTAGATACAAGCAAATCAGTTTGGACACAGCCCCTGCCCCACACAGGGCTCACAGTCTCAATCTCCATTTTACAGATGAAGTAACTGAGGGACAGAGAAGTGAAATGACTTACCCAAGGCCACATAGCAGACAAGTGGTGGAGCTAGGTTTAGAACCCATGAACGTCTGACTCCCAGGCCCGTGCTCTATCCATTAGGCCATGCTGCTGCTTACAGTCCAGAGGGGTAATTGTGGTAATTGTTAAGCACTTATTATGTGCAGCATGGCCTAGTGGCAAGAGCACGGGTTTAGGAGTCAGAGGACATGGGTTCTAATTCCGACTCTGTCACTCGTCTGTTGTGAAACCTTAGGCAAGTTGCTTAACTTCTCTCTTCCTCAATTTCCTCATCTGTAAAATGGGGATTAAGACTGTGAGCCCCACATGGGACAACCTGATTACCTTGTATCTGTTCCAGTGCTTAGAACAGTGCTTAGCACATAGTGAGGGCTTAACTACCATAATTCTTATTATGTGCCCAGGGCTGTACTAAGTACTGGGGTCAATATAAGATCATCGGGTTCCACATGGGTCTCCCAGACTTAGTAGGAGGGAGAACAGGTATTGAATCGTCATTTTGCAGATGAGAGAATTAAGGCACAGAAAAGTAACAGGCTTGCCCAAAGCCACACAGCCGCCAAGTGGTAGAGCTGGGATTGTAACTCAGTTCCTCTGATTACTAGGCCCATGATCTCTCCAGCAGGCCACACTGCTTCTATGATAATATAGATCACCTTACTTTGACAAGATTGGACCAAGGAATCAATAGCATCTGGGGTAGTAGACTGTAAAGCTCCCTGTGGGCAGGGAAAGAGTTTTCCAACTCTGTTATATTGTACTCTCCCTAGTGCTGCTAAGTACGGTGCTCTCCATACAGTAAGTGCTCAGTGCTGCTTAGTACAGTGCTCTCCATACAGTAAGTGCTCAGTCAATACCATCGATGGATGGATGGACTGATCGAGGGATTGAGAAAGGTTTGTTCTTCTAAAGACATGAGGGCAGTAAAGACCAGGAAAGAGCAAGCGAATATTCCTCTCAAGGGCCAGGTTTCATCAGAAATATCCCTGAAAAATTGCACATTTCCAGAATCTGACTTTGCACAACTCCAGTTTGGAATTTGCTAATATACTGGCATTCTGAGCCAAAAGGACTCCAATGATATTTGCTCTTCAAAAACTTGCTCAATGATATTGAAAGGCTGGAAAAAAATATGGCTGGGCTAACTCTGGTATTTGGGATTTTGAAATGAAAGTTCATGGGTTAGGTAAGTAACCCGGGTACAAAGTTTTTAAAAAGTGACTACACAAAACTCTGGTTTTGAAGAAACATTAGCTATGGTGTTAGGCAACTGGAGTTCCTACACACAGAGGAACCTCAAAGATATCTCCTTCTGCATGGAGATTTTAGCTCAGGTACAAAGAACTTGAACCTAATGAAGATCATGAAGTCTCTTGGAGCAGTATAGAAAAAACACTGAACCTTTAAGCCGTTGACAGTTCTAGTTTGTGTACCTAATTTGAAATCGTTGCTTAGCATATTTATTCAATGAATAACCTAACATAGGATAACTTTAAATTGTTAGGATTGATCCTTAAATCTTAAAACAAGCCAGGAATAAAGCCATTCCATCTGGCAATTTGATTCAAAATGCAGATTAAATTATATATTGATTGTAAATTTCAAACATGGCAGAGTGCCAAACAAGAAAATAGGGTTTCAACCCACTTTTTTTTTTTTGGCGATTGTTAAAGAGTAAAGATGTCTGAAATACATTTTCAAAGAGAGACAGCTTGAGTAAAAGGCCTTCTCAGAATGTGCTTTCAAAATGCAGTCGTAATATGAATGGAAGAGAACTGGCCTTTTGATTCTCTATAGTCTCTGCTCTTCATATTTGATACTGAAATAATTCAAATGGAATGATGGGGTTACACATTTGATGAGGAAATGTATATATAGTTCTCTCCTCTGTTTTTCTTCCTTTGTGCAGTTTGGTTTTGCTTTGAAAGTACTGAATGACCTTTAATATTTAATTTGTGTAATGTGCTGAATATTGCTTTGACTGGCTTATCTTTGCTCTTCTCTTTTTAACTTTTCACAAAGAGGGTTTGGTATGTGCTGTTTGTCTTTCCCTTCTCACGGCACTCCCAATTCCCAAGGATCTTCTTCCTTCTTGGGACCCAGGCAGATGGATGAACTGCAGTTAGAGCTTGAAGGAACTGTTGACAAATAAGCACTGCACAGCCCTGACCATTTACTGTAGTTTGGGCTCTGGACATATCAGTCAAATGCCCAGTTTTCCTATAATGTAGGGGCTGGGTTATTGCAGAACAGCCCCCGTGTCCATCACACACGTTTCCACAATGCTTTCTCCTAGTGCCCCATCAACCTGCATCCAGAGGGGTGGTTGGTACCGAAGGACCGTTTGTAATCCTTCCATAGGGTTGAATCTGAGCACCTGGTGAAATTCTTCATTTTTGCAGTGCTAAGTGAACTGTCAGGGCCATGTTTCAGAGCTTTCCCTGAGAATTGAATTGTGGTTATTTTGTTTGTTTAAGTGCTTATCATGTGCCAGGGCTCACGGTCTAGATAGGAGGGCATATAATTTAATCCCTATTTTCAGAGAAGTGAAGGGACTTGCCCAAGGTCACACAGCAGAAAAGTGGCAGAATACAGGGCCTCGGACTCCTAGGCCCATGCTCTTTGCACTAGACCACGCTACTTTCCTGAGCGAGGAGGGGGGCAGAAGGCGGGAGTGTGTGTGAGTACGTACATACACGGGTGGAAATGTACCATAAAGGTTCACTTGATCCTGAGATTATTTTCCCAGCACCGGTGAAACAGTGTTGCTTTCTCAGGCAGTGGAAGTTCTAAGTCCAAACCTTCAGTAAGGTGGGGGTCAAAATCATCCCAAAGTCAAACAAAAGCACACGTTAGGCCAACCCAGCTCTGGCCTGACTTGACTCTACGATCTCAGGCATTAGGTTGAATTCACCTGTCTCCAAAGAGGATGTGCACTGATCAATCTGCTCTTGGGACTTCCTGCGGCCACCTTTTCACTGCAAAACTGTTAAAAAAAAAAAAAAAAAAGTCAGGTGTTCAGGGCTGGCTGCCACGGCTGGCACTGTAAAATAAAAATAAAATAAATTGTCTATCCTCTGCCACTAACCCACTTGAGGCATAACTTGAACTTCCATCTGGAATATTTCCCAATGAGAAGTAGCACAGCCTAATGGATAGAGCACAGCACTGGAAGTCAGGAGGCCCGGATTCTAATCCCAGACTCCTCTACTTGCTTGTTGTGAGACCTTGGGCAAGTCACTTAAACTTTCTGTGCCTCAGTTTCCTCATCTGTTGAATGAAGATTAGATACCTCTTCTCCCTCACCCTTAGCCTGGCAATCATATATGTGGGGCAGATATTGTATCTGGTCTGATTGTATTGTATCCACCCCAGGGCCTAGCACTGTGCTTGGCACTTAATAAGTACACTAATTTTCATTATTATCATTATGATTACTAATGACCCGCCAAACCCGAGGGGACAAAGCCCAACATGTACTTTTCAGTGTGGCCAAGGACTCGGCTGTCGGCTCAGATGGGACCGGTATTTGAGCATTTGCTGAAAATGTCACATCTCTCTGACTTCAGCTCCCTGAAAGTGGTCTCCATATTGCCTGCTTGGCAGTTTCTTGATAGCCTGTGTTAAAACTTTTCCCAGTTGGGGACAACACAGCATGTATGGATTTAGCCATTTTTGATCTGGTGAAACACTGCCAGGAAGCCCAGAGAAATCGCCACTGTGCTTGGACTTATTTAAGTACCTTGGCCTGTTAAATTTATTATTTGATCTGGCAACTGTTTCCCACTATTTTCTTCTCAGTGAAAACAACCTGAAAATGAAAGGGTTTTTAGAGAGCCATTTTCTCTTTTACTCATTATGTAACTAATTGCTATGTTACGACATCTTCCAAGACCAATTACTTTCTGTTTGGTCACATTAGTAGAGTGCAGTAGCCATTGTAATTTGTTAGGAACGGATGATTGTGGGAGGAAGCAAATTTAAATATTTAAGTTTTCTGGTCCCAAGTAGGCTCTGAGGGAGGTTTCTTTTCCCCATGGGGTAAATAAAGATTTCGTGCCACGCTTGTTGCCAGACTCTTGCGTGGGAATTGCTTTATGCCAATCTTTCTCTGCAATGGGATAAAAGTTGTATGAATCATCCTTTTTATTCTTCATAATTTTAAAATTTTCTATTGTTATCCATGAAGTAGGAGGCTGAGGGAGCAGAGCCTAGGACTTTTGACTGTGGTTTGAATTTTAACACACACTTTTGACCCCAGCTGAAGTCCAGAGGAAAGAGTTTGGCAGTCTCATTTCAATTCCTAGTGAATAGCTGTTCGCATAAAAATCAGTACCTACCATTTGTCAAAGTTGGCAGCTTGTACTTAAGAATGGTCCAGAACTGCATTGCTATGGCAACCAGACTACCTTCTCTTGGCTCAGAAGGGAATCTAAGCAGGTTGGCATTGTATCACTTGCCAGGGTGATGTAGGGAGAGCCTGCCCTGGATTTGTCCAGCAAGGCCACTGCCCTAAGTCTTCCTTGTCTTTGCCCAGCCAGGTTATTTTCACCTTCATCATCACAGAAGTTTGGGGTCAAAGTGGAGGCTAGACAGAGGGAAGAGTAAAATAATGAATTGAGCTTTCATCTTTCAAGAGGAAAATCTCTGGCCTTTGGGGAGACAACCTACAGATCGAATGCAGGAGAGGTGAAGCTTTAAGAGGAAGCGTGTGTGTGTGTGTGTGAGAGAGAGAGAGAGAGAGAAAATGGAGTTGAAGGCAGGAGTGTCATTTAGATGTATGAATATACTAATTGGTTCTGAAATGAGCTACCTTTATTTTTTATTAGTTTTTGTTAAGCACATACTATGTGTCTGGCACTGTACTATGCACTCGGGTAAGTATGAGATAATCAATTTTCTTGCTTTTTTCATGATATATAAGTGCTTACTATATCCCAGGCACTGTACAAACTAATCAGGTTGGACACAGTCCCTGTTCTGGGTCAGACACTCAGTCTTAATCCCCATTTTACAGATGAGGTCATTGAGGCACTGAAAAGTTAAGTGACTTGCCCAAGGTCACACAGCAGTCAAGCAGTAGAGCCAGGATTGGAACCCAGGTCCTCTGACTCCTGGACCTGTGCTCTATCCACTAGGCCATGCTGCTTCTAATTGAGCTACTGGACTAAAGATGAGTGTTCCTAAGAGCTGGACCTTTCTGAGGTAAATTCAAGTGCAGATTATAAATCAATGTGGCCTGAACTGTAAAATGGGATTGAATACCTGTTCTTCTTGACTATGAGCCTCAGTGTGGAACAGGGACTGTCCCACCTGATTATTCATTTATTCATTCATTCAATAGTATTTATTGAGCCCTTACTATGTGCAGAGCACTGTACTAAGCGCTTGGAATGAACAAGTCGGCAAAGATAGACAGTCCCTGCTGTTTGATGGGTTTACAGTCTAATCGGGGGAGACAGGCAGACAAGAACAATGGCAATAAATAGTCAAGGGGAGGAACATCTCATAAAAACAATGGCAACTAAATAGAATCAGGGTGATGTACAGCTCATTAAACAAAATAAACAAAATAAATAGGGTGATAAAGATATATACAGTCGAGCGGACGAGTACAGTGCTGAGGGGGTGGGATGGGAGAGGGGAGGAGGAGAGGGAAAGGGGGGAGAAAAGGGTTTAGCTGTGGAGAGGTGAAGTGGGGATAGAGGGAGCAGAGGGAAAAAGCGGGGAGCTCAGTCTGGGAAGGCCTCTTGGAGGAGGTGAGTTTTAAGTAGGGATTTGAAGAGGGGAAGAGAATTAGATTGTCTGAGGTGAGGAGGGAGGGCATTCCGGGACCGCGGGAGGACGTGGCCCAGGGGTCGACGGCGGGATAGGCGAGACCGAGGGACGGTGAGGAAGTGGGCGGCAGAGGAGCGGAGCGTGCGGGGTGGGCGGTAGAAAGAGAGAAGGGAGGAGAGGTAGGAAGGGGCAAGGTGATGGAGAGCCTTAAAGCCTAGAGTGATTAACTTGTATCTGCCCCATAATAAGTAAGTGCTTACTAATAGTACATATTAAGTGCTTAAGAAATACCATAAAAGTGAAACAATTGTGTAACTGTAGGGATAACCTTTGATATGACCATTCTGCTTGTCTCAATAATTACCTTACTAAATAAAATTTATAGTTACTTCCTCATCCCCTCCCTTCATTTAATCAGTGGTATTTGAGCGCTTACTATGTGCAGAGTACTGCACTGAACACTTGGCAGATGAGTACAAAGGAATAGAGTTGGTAATAATAATAATAATAATGTTGGTATTTGTTAAGCGCTTACTATGTGCCGAGCACTGTTCTAAGTGCTGGGGTAGACACAGGGGAATCAGGATGTCCCACGTGTGGCTCACAGTCTTAATCCCCATTTTACAGATGAAGTAACTGAGGCCCAGAGAAGTTAAGTGACTTGCCCACAGTCACACAGCTGACAAGTGGCAGAGCTGGTATTCGAACTCATGACCTCTGACTCCAAAGCCCGTGCTCTTTCCACTGAGCCACGCTGCTTCTCTAGATATGGTAGATATGATGCCAGTCCTCAAGGAGATTACGATCTAGTTGGGGAGACAAGCATTAAAATAAATTGCAGATAGGGGAAGTGGCAGAGTATAAGGCTATGTAAATAAGAGCTTTCTGGCTGAGGTGAGTATCAAAGTGCTTAAGGGGTATAGACCCAAGTACATAGTCAATATGGAAGGGAGGGCAAATGAGAGGGAGAATAAGAAGTTAGTCAGGGAAGGCTTCTTGGAGGAGATAAGATTTTAGGAGCGCTTTGAAGGTGAGGAGAATGGTAGTCTGTCATATATGAAGGGGAAGAGAATTCCAGTCCTAAGGAAGGATGTGAGCAAGGGGTTTTTAGCAAGAGACACAAGATAGAGGTATACTGAGTTCCTGTTGTCTTTAGAGGGACAAAGTGGACAAGCTGGGTTGTAGTAGATCAGCAAAGTTATATATTAATCAATATTTACTTAGCACTTACTGTACTAAGAACATGGGAGAGTACAATCAACAGAGTTGATAGGCACAGTCCCTGCCCACCATGAGCTTAAAATCTAGAGGGGGTGACAAGCATTAATATAAATAAATGATTTATAGTAGATCATTTATCAATATGTACATAAGTACATTGGAGTTGAGGGTGGGACAAATATTAAATGCCCAAAGGTCTTAGGAGGGAGAGAGCTGATTGAGTGTCCTAAGGCTGATGGTAAGGAGTTTCTGTTTGATATGGAGATAGTTGGGGGACCACATTGGAGGTTTTTGAGGAGAGGGGAGTGGTGCAGAATTTTTTTCCAGGCTGCAGAGTCTTATGTGGACTGGCGTTAGAGACAAGTCAGGGAGGTAGCGAGGAGGGAGGTAAATGAGTCATGACATAAGGGCTTGAACAGTGTTTTAACAGTTTGGATCAATCACTGATCACTTGAGGTGTGCAGAGGACTGTAGTAAGCGCTTGGGAAAGTACAATAGATTTGGTAGAAGCAATCCCTGTCCACAAGCAGCTTACAGTCTAAAGGGAGAAACAGGCCTTAAAATAAATTACAGGTAGGGGAAATATGCTATTTAAGGATATTTACCTAAGTGTAGTGAGGACAGAGGGGGAAGGACAGATGTTGTGAAGATAGACTCAGTGGATTTAGTGGTAGACTGAATATTTAGGTTGAATGAGAGAGATGAGTCAAGGATAATGTTAAGGTTATGGGTTAGTGAGATGGGAAGGATGGTGGAATTATCAACAGTGATAGGAAAGTCAGAGGGAGGAGAGAGTTTGGGGAGATGAGTTCAGTTTTGGATATGTTTAGTTTGAGGTGTCCATGGGACATCCAAGTAGAGGTGTCTTAATGACAGGAGGAAATATGAGACTGCAGAGGAGAGAGGTCAAGTTTGGGGAGGTAGATTTGGAAATCATTCGTGAAGAGATGGTAGTTGAAGCAGTGAGAATGAGTGAGTTCTCCAAGTGAGTATAGGTGGAGAATAAAAAAGGGATGCAGAATTGAGCCTTGAGTGAGTCTGTTAGGAAATGGGTGGCAGAGGAGGAGCTGCCGGAAGAGACTGAGAAGGAGCATCCAGAAAGATAGGAGAACAAAGACAGGACTGTGTCAGTGAAGGCAAGTTAGATAGGTGTGCTGAGGAGGAGGGGCTGGTCCACAGTGTTGAAGGCAGCTGAGAGGTTGAGGTGGATGAGGATGAGGATCATTGGATTTGGCAAGAAGGAGGTTATTAATGACCTTAGAGTGATGGTTTTCATGGACTAAAGGGGGAGGAAGACAGATTGCAGGGGGTCAGGGAGATAATTGGAGAAGAGAAAGTGGAGGCGATGTAAACAACTTGCTCCAGGAGTTTGAAAAAGAATGAGAGGGAGAAGATGGGGTAATAATTGAGGGTCTTTTTTTAGGATAAGGGATAGATATATGGGCATGTCTGGAAGCAGTGGAGAAGGAGCTATTGGAGAATGAGTGGTGAAAGATGGTGATCAGGGAAGGAAAAAGGGAGGGGCGAAGTGTTTTAATAAGGTGTGAAGGGATGGGGTCGGTAGAACTAATATTCTTCTTCAATTCCCCTGCTTTCCTTCTCCCCAACTTCCTATTTATGAATATTGCCTTTCAGCAAATTATCTGATGGTGGGAGACTTTAAAAGGCAAAGCTTAAGAGCTATTGGAATATGGTTCAAGTTTTGAAGTCATGGAATTAGAAAAGCAGGCAAAATGGGAAAAGAGAACAGGGGCAACAGCCCGCCGTGCCTTATATGCAGGGTATTTATTGAGCACTTAACTATCTGTACTAAGCGCTTGGGAGAGTACAGTACAACAGAATTAGCGGACATGTGCCCTGCCCATTAACGAGTTTACAGTCTACAGAACGAGTGTATGGTTTAGAGGACTTGAACCTTAGACCTGGAAGCTGCTTACAGGAGCATATTTGAAATATCTGTGTCAATCTAGTGGTTTTCTGTCTTTTGGGTATAACACGGGACATCTCATCCATTCAGCTCCCTCCCTCTGCCTTCTGATGAATATTTCTTTCCTGGTTAGGAAGTCGCTCTTGCTCCCCTAAACCTTCCCGTTGTTTGCCGTAAAGATTTTGATGTTTGTTTTTTCGCTTTCCCAGCTTTGCTTACATCTGGGATCTGACTGATCTAAGCATTCTTTCCCTCGTCCAGCCTGATCGAAACCCTCTCTGCCCTTTCCTTCTTCCCCAGTATTCTAAATTGAGGAACAGATGGTTCCATGACAGATAATAATAGTGATGGTATTTGTTAAACTCTTACTATGTGCAAAACACTGTTCTAAGAGCTGGGGGGATACAAGGTGATCAGGTTGTTCCATGTGGGGCTCACAGTCTTAATCCCCATTTTACAAATGAGGCAACTGAGGCACAGAAGTGAAGTGACTTGCCCAAAGTCACACAGCTGACAAGTGATAGAGCCGGTATTAGAACCCACAACCTCTGACTCCCAAGCCTATGCTCTTTCCACTAAGCAGGCACATCCTGTGTTACCACACGTTAATCAGGTGAAATTCTTCAAGATGAGCTGATAAATGACTAGTTTATAGTGGCTCCTTATTGATCGTTTTCATAGTTTAAATTACTAGGTCATCTGATCTTCTGTTCAAGGGCGCCACTGGGGAAGATGAAGGCGGGATTTTGTGGGGAGTTCCATAGTCGTCAATTGAATTTTACTCAGTCAATAGCATTTTAGTCCATCAATCCTAATTTAATCAGTCGAGAGGGAGAGACAGGCATGAATATAAATAAAATAAAATTACAGATATGTATATAAGTGCTGTGAGGCTGAGAGAGGTGAATAAAGGGAGCAAGCCAGGGAGAGGCAGATTGGGGTGAAAGAAAAGAAGACGACTCAGTCAGGAAAGGCTCTTGGAGGACATATACCTTTAATAAGCCTTTGAAGGTGGGGAGAGTAACTGTTGGATATGAAGAGGGAGGGCATTCTAGACCTGAGGCAGGGTACGGACGAGAAGGGTCAGTTCTTGGCCCTCTTCTGTTCTCCATTTACACTCACTCCCTAGGTAAACTCATCCGCTCTCACGGCCTTGACTACCATCTCTACGCAGATGACACACAGATCTACATCTCCGCCCCTGTCCTCTCCCCCTCCCTTCAGGCTCGCATCTCCTCCCGCCTCCGGGACGTCTCCACCTGGATGTCGGCCCGCCACCTAAAACTCAACGTGAGCAAGACTGAGCTCCTCATCTTCCCTCCCAAGCCCGGTCCGCTCCCAGACTTCTCCATCACCGTGGATGGCACGACCATCCTTCCCGTCCCGCAGGCCCGCAATCTCGGTGTCATCCTTGACTCGTCCCTCTCGTTCACCCCACACATCCTATCCGTTACCAAGACCTGCCGGTTTCACCTCTACAATATCGCCAAGATCCGCCCTTTCCTCTCCACCCAGACGGCTACCTTACTATTACGGGCTCTCGTTATATCCCGGCTAGACTACTGTGTCGGCCTTCTCTCTGACCTCCCTTCCTCCTCTCTCGCCCCGCTCCGGTCTATTCTTCACTCCGCTGCCCGGCTCATCTTCCCGCAGAAACGATCTGGGCATGTCACTCCCCTTCTTAAACAACTCCAGTGGTTGCCTATCGACCTCCGCTCCAAACAAAAACTCCTCACTCTAGGCTTCGAGGCTCTCCATCACCTTGCCCCTTCCTACCTCTCCTCCCTTCTCTCTTTCTACCGCCCACCCCGCACGCTCCGCTCCTCTGCCGCCCACCTCCTCGCCGTCCCTCGGTCTCGCCTATCCCGCCGTCGACCCCTGGGTCACGTCCTCCCGCGGTCCCGGAACGCCCTCCCTCCTCACCTCCGCCAAACTGATTCTCTTTCCCTCTTCAAAACCTTACTTAAAAATCACCTCCTCCTAGAGGCGTTCCCAGACTGAGCTCCTCTTCCCCCTCTACTCCCTCTGCCATCCCCCCTTTACCTCTCCGCAGCTAAAGCCTCATTTTCCCCTTTTCCCTCTGCTCCTCCACCTCTCCCTTCCCATCCCCACAGCACTGTACTCGTCCGCTCGACTGTATATATTTTCGTTACCCTATTTATTTTGTTAATGAATTGTACATCGCCTCGATTCTATTTATTTGCCATTGTTTTTACGAGATGTTCTTCCCCTTGACGCTGTTTAGTGCCATTGTTCTTGTCTGTCCGTCTCCCCCGATTAGACTGTAAACCCGTCAAACGGCAGGGACTGTCTCTATCTGTTGCCGACTTGTTCATCCCAAGCGCTTAGTACAGTGCTCTGCACATAGCAAGCGCTCAATAAATACTATTGAATGAATGAATGAAAAGGCAAGATAGGCAAGATCTAGGTGCAATGAGAAGGTTAGCATTAGAAGAGTGAAGTGTGCGGGCTGGGTTGTAGTAGGGTAGTGAGGTGAAAAGGTGATTCAAAACTTGAAAGCTGGCAATACAGAGTTTCTGCTTGATTCAGAGGTGGATAGGCAACAACTGGAGTTTCTTGGGGAGTGGGGAAACATGAACTGAACACTTTTGAAGAAAAATGATCTGGGCAGCAGAGTGAAGTATGGACTGGAGAGGGGAGAGACAGGAGTCAGGGAGGTCAGCAATGAGGCTGATAAAGTAGTCCAGGAGGGATAAACTGGAAGGTACTTGGGTGACCGTGAGAATGAAGATCAAGGTGGGGCTGTGTGCATGGGGAGTAGACTGTCCGCCTACGAAAAATGAATTCCCTGGGACAAGGGAACAGCGTGGCCACTGCCTGGCCTGGCGGGGCCGTGTTTGAGCCTCCATCACAGATGTCTGACTATGTGTGATGTAGCGGGGAGGGGGTGCCAGCCCGAGTTAGAATGCATCATGTGACTGGTGGGGGGAGGCGGCGCCATTTTGGGTTTTAGTTCATCCCCTTCTACTTAGAGAAGCAGCGTGGCTCAGTGGAAAGAGCATGGGCTTTGGAGTCAGAGGTCATGAGTTCGAATCCCAGCTCTGCCACTTGGCAGCTGTGTGACTGTGGGCAAGTCACTTAACTTCTCTGTGCCTCAGTTCCCTCAACTGTAAAATGGGGATTAAGACTGTGAGCCCCACATGGGACAACCTGATTCCCCTGTGTCTCCCCCAGCGCTTAGAACAGTGCTCTGCACATAGTAAGCGCTTAACAAATACCAACATTATTACTAGGGATTTGAGGAGTTGACAGGACACTGAGACAAATTTGTCATTCAATCAAATGCTTCATGCAGATCGCACCCCCGTTGCGGACCCAGACAGACAACTCGGGGCAGTCTATCTGTAAATATTGAACTGTGTGAATATTTTTTTCCTTTGTCAAAATCAGAGCGAAGAACTAAGTAAAACACAAAAAGTTTATGTTTTCCGGTCTGAAGAACAGCTTCCTGTTTCTTTTCCAAAGATGCGGGACGAATGAGTTTCCCGGAGGGAATTCCTGCTCCCAGAGGTTATCGGAGAGAGAGTGCCGAGAGCTGCCCTTCCAAACCAGGTCATCTCCCCAGTTTAGCTTACATACATTAGGACCTCAAACTAGACTGCAGCAATTTCTTTTGGGCTTATGCTGAACAGCACTTTGAAAAGTGTGTAGGCATGCAAAATATCATTTTAATGTAATTTTAATAAAAATGTTGAGGTAGGTACATCCTTTCTCCTTCTGAGTTTCTGAAAAGTTTAACAACATCGGAGTTGAATACTGTCAGCAAATGGAGTTCTTAAACCAAAAAAAAAATACTTCAGTTGAAGGGGAGGCTTTTTTTTTTAAAGGGGAAAAAAATTAAAACTAAAGCCAAAAATAGCTTTGAGCTTGGGAGAATTATAGACTCTTCAGGCCATGGGGAAGCCATGCAAGGGTAGGAAATATACTGGCAGGATGTTGATTCAGACTTTGTAATTAGATTATGAATTATAATTAATTATGATGTCTGAATCAACACCCTGCCAGTATATTTCCTATCTCTGCTCTTCTTTTCTCACACACTGATGAACAGAAGAGGAAGTGGCTCTTGAAAGCTCGGAGTCATGTTTTTAATTTTCACTTGCAGAGTACAACAAATGATTCTCCCCTACTGATCTGTTTTTTTTCTTCTTTCAATTACTTGCCTAAGCACTTGAAATTACTTGCATTCTATCCCACTGGTTCCTTCGAATATAGAGCCTGGAGAAAGGGGTGATGGGGTTGATGTCAGTCAATCTATCAAGGGTATATGATACCAGTGGTTGTGAGTTCTAATCTAGGCCCCGCCACATGTCTGCTGTGTAACCTTAGGCAAGTCGTTTAACTTCTCTCAGCCTCAGTTACCTCATCTGTAGAATGGGGATGAAGACAGTGAGCCCCATGTGGATATGGGACTGTGTCTAACCTGATTTGCTTGTATTTACCTCAGTGCTTAATATAGTGTCTGGCACAGAGTAAGCGCTTAATAAATACCAGAATTATTTACAGAGGTCTTATTGTACTAAACACTTTGGAAAATATAATACAATAGAGTTGGTAGACAAGATCCCTGCCTACATGAAGCTTACTGACTGGAAGAGTATCACAATTCTCCAACAGCTGACTCTCTCCTCTGAGGTCTTCTCTCCCGATATATACCCCAGCTATCATTCTTCATTCCTTCCTACGTGGTGTTCTCACAATTACTTGTGATCTTCCATCTTTACCCATTGGTCCTGTCTTTCCTCCTGCTCCTCAAATCCACCAGACTGTGCTCCCTCCCGACCTTTGAAGCCCATTTAAGATGTCACCTCTTATTAATAATAGTAATAATTACAGTACTTGTTAAGCACTTACTATGTGCCAAGCACTTTTCTAAGCGCTGGAGTAATAATAATAATAATGATGGCATTTGTTAAGCGCTTACTATGTGCCAAGCACAGTTCTAAGTGCTAGGGGGATACAAAGTGATCAGATTGCCCCATGTGGGGCTCACAGTCTTCATCCCCATTTTACAGATGAGGTAACTGAGGCACCGAGAAGTTGTGACTTGCCCAAAGTCACACAGCCGACAAGCGGCGGAGCCGGGATTTGAACCCATGGCCTCCAACTCCCTAGCCCGGGCTCTTTCCACTGAGCCACGCTGCTTCTCTATACAAGTGAATCAGCTTGGACACAGTCGCTATCCTACATGGGACTCACACTTTTAATAATAGTAATAATGATAATAATGGTATTTATTAAGTGCTTACTTTGTGCCAGGCACTGTACTAAGTGCTGGGGTCTTGTCTTATGCCGTCGAGTCATTTCTGACCCATGACAACGCCATGGACACATCTCTCCCAGAATACTCTGCTCTCCATCTTCGATCGTTCTAGTAGTGTTTCCATAAAGTTTTCTTGGTAAAAATGCAGAAGTGATTTACCACTGCCTCCTTTCTTACAGTAAACTTGAGAGTCTGCCCTCAATTCTCTCCCATGCCGCTGCTGCCCAGCATGGGTGAGTTTTGACTTGTGGCTGATTGTGTTCCACTTGCTGGCCAAGCTAGGAATGGAATGGGGTGTGGCTCTACTTGACTTTTCCTCCCATAGTCGAGACTGGTAGAGTACTGGAAACTCTCCAGGTGCGACTCTGAGAAGGGAGCACTGGGGTAGGTACAAGCAAATCTGTGCAGTCCCTGTCCTGCGTCTGTCTCCAGTCCCATTTTACAGATGAGGAAACTGAGGCCCATAGACATTAAGTGTCATGTCCAAGGTCACACAATAGACAAGTGGTGGACCAGGGATTAGAACCCATTACTTTCTGACTCCCAGGCCCGTGCTCTATTCTCTAAGGGATGCTGCTTAACTACTCCATTTGACAGATGAGGTAACTGAGGCCCACAGAAGTGAAGTGACTTGGTCAAGGTCACATAGCAGACAACTGGAGGACCCAGGATTAGAACCCAGATCCTTCTGATTCCCAAGCCCATGATCCACTAAACCATGCTAAACCTCTTCCACAAGGCGTATTCCCTGAATTATCCTTCTTCTTTCTAGTCATGCTACCTATCAGTCACTTTAGAACTCATGGGGATATCTTTGTGTTTAGTTACTGTTCAAGGAAATATTTGGTTTTTTGACATCACCTATATCTATCCTCTTTCAGCTATTATACTATTAGCAATTTTGTGACAACTTGTCTTTCTCATTAGATCGTAAATTCCTTGAAGACAAGGTTAATAACCGTGGTATTTATTAAACATTTACTATATGCCTAACATTTTACTAAGTGTTGAGGTAGGTTCAAGATAACCAGGTCAGTCACAGTCCCTGTCCCATATTGGGCTCACAATTGAAGAGGAAAGGAGAGAAGTTTTTTAATCGCCTACTTTCAGATGAGGAAACTGAAGCATGAAGTGGTTAAGTGAGTTGCCTAAGGTAATAATAATAATGTTGGTATTTGTTAAGTGCTTACTATGTGCAGAGCACTGTTCTAAGTGCTGGGGGAGATACAGAGTAATCAGGTCATCCCACATGAGGCTCACAGTTAATCCCCATTTTACAGATGAGGTAACTGAGGCAGAGAGAAGTTAAGTGACTTGCCCACAGTCACACAGCTGACAAGTGGCAGAGCTGGGAGTCGAACTCGTGAACTCTGACTCCGAAGCCCAGGCTCTTTCCACTGAGCCATGCTAAAGTCACACAGAAAGAGAAGTGGGATTAGAACCCAGGTCCTGTGACTCTTGGGCTAGGCTATTTTTTTATTGTATGTTCCGTAGGGACTAGAATAGCTCTCTTCTCGTTCATTCAATCGTATTTATTGAGCACAGAGCACTGTAAGCAGCGTGGCCTAGTGGAAAGAGCATGGGCCTTGGAATCAGAGGACCTGGGTTCTAACCCAGCTCCTAATTTATCTGCTGTGTGACCTTGGGCAATTCACTTGACTTTTCTGTGCCTCAGTTTCCTCAACTGTAAAATGGTGATTCAATACTTGTTCTTCCTCCTACTTAGACTGTGAACCCAATGTGGGTCAGGGACTGTGTCCAACCTAATTGACCTGTACCTACCCCAGAGCTTAGAACAGTGTTTGACACATTTGTACTTGTATTATGTATTATTAGAGAAGCAGCGTGGCTCAGTGGAAAGAACACGGGCTTGGGAGTCAGAGGTCATGGGTTTGAATCCCCACTCTGTCACTTGTCAGCTGTGTGACTGTGGGTAAATCACTTAACTTCTCTGGGCCTCATTTACCTCATCTGTAAAATGGGGATTAAGACTGTGAGCCTCACGTGGGACAACCTGATTACCCCATATCTACCCCAGCGCTTAGAACAGTACTGTGCACATAGTAAGCGCTTAACAAAGATCAACATTATTATTATGTTGTCGAATCGTCTCTGATCCATAGTGAAGCCATGGTCACATCTCTCCCGGAACGCTCCACCTCCACTTGCAATCATTCTAAAAGTGTATCCTTAGAGTTTTCTTCGTAAAAACATGCAAGTGGTTTGCCATCACCTCCTTCTGTGCAGTCAACTTGAGTCTCCACCCTCAACGAGTCCATGCCCCTGCTGCCCAGGACAGGTGAGTTTTGATTTGTAGCAGATTGCCTGACACTCGCTAGCCACTGCCCAATCTAGGAATGGAATGGGTAGGCCACTGCTTGACTCTCCCTCCCCTAGTAAGGATTGGTACAGTACTGGAAACTCTCTAGGTGCGACCCTGAGAGGATGTTTGACTCGTGACTCATAGTCAGCGCTAAACAAATACCATAAAAAATAAATAAAAGGTATGTTGATGATGATGACATATGGGAAGGAAAGATTTCTTTTCCCCAAGTGTTTCTGGGATATACAGGCCTACTAATGCTTACAAGCAAGTGATCAGTGTTACTCAAATGACATTTTTGCCAGCAATTACAGGCCACAATAACAAAAGCCCACAACTGTGTCCCCGCTGCAGTCGTACAGAGGAGGAGAAGCTTGCAGCAAACTGGGGCCTGGTTCAAATGAAGCGAATGAACCATTTTTGTGACCGCCTCATCTGCCCCAACCCCCTCCATCACCCCTGCAAATATCGAATCTGTCACCGGCAAGAACTCACTAAATTGGGTGCCTAGCCCTGCATTGAGAAATCAGTCTACAAATTAAGAAGGAATTTTCCACTGGGAATAATCAGAGGAGAATTCTTCCTCTGCAATGTGGGCAGGATGGCAGATGTCCATTTGAGATCATTCTCCATTCCAGTGCAATAGGATTCCACTTTGTTTTTGTTTCTTAAGGTATTTAAGTACTTACTATGTGCCAGGCCCCGTACTAAGCGCTGGACACATACAAGTTAATCGGGTAGGACACTGTCCATGTCCCACATGGGGTCACATAATTGATTCCCATTTTACAGATGAGGTAGCTGAGAGCCAGAGAAGTTAAATGACTTACCCAAGGTCACACAGCAAATAAGTGGCAAAACTGGAATTAGAACCTAGGTCCTTATAACTCTTAGGCCCATACTCTATCCACTAAGCCAGGCTGATTCTTGGGGCATGACAAAGCCCTGTAAATACTAGTAAAAGTTTCTAAAAAATAGCAGGAGTGAATGAATGAATTTCAAAAAGGTAGTAGTGAATAGTTAAATTTTTGGTGACCTAAATCACGGAAGCTCATCCTCTAGGCTATAATCTCATCATGGGCAAGGAACTTGTCTACCAACTCTGTTACACTGTACTCTCCCAAGCTGTAAGTACAGTTCCCTGCACACAGCAAGTGCTTGATAAATATGACCGATCGATTAACATATTAATACTGATAGTTCTAAAAAAAATCAAGCTGAAGATAGTAGATATATGCTCCGGGGTCTCTTTCCTCCTTCACCCCCACGCTCCAGAGAAAACGGCTAAATCCCTGTAGCCGAAAAGCAGCATTTCTTAGAAATGTCTGCACGGGGAAGATCAATTGCCCTGGAAGGCACTGTAGGATCTGTGATGTCATTTTACTGGCTTACCCGGAGCCAGGAGGTACGGGGCGGAATGTGGTTAGAACATTAGCCTGAGTCAGGTCTTCTGGGCTGTCTTCCAATCACATTGATTCACTGAATGACCTTCCACAAGTCACTTCAGAGGTCTGTATATCTCAGAGTATCTCCCAGGGATACTGGGAAGTGACTTTAATTAATGTTGGCAAAGGGCTTGAGATGATGTTAATGGCAGCGAGGTGCTATTCAACTGTGGCTTCCGTAAGATAAAATCATCCAGAAAGATTCTGACTGCCAAACTGCTTTTTCCTACGTAATGGGGGCGGTAAGGGAAAGGGGTATTTTTTGGCTGCAGTGAGAGCATTCTGGAGCGTGTAGGTAAAAAACAAGGAAAGAATGAGCCTGGGAGCCAGAGGACCTGGGTTCTAATCCCAGCTCCGCTGCTTGCCTGCAGTGTGACCTTGGGCAAATCGCTTAACTTCTCTGTGTTCTAGCTTCCTCAAGTGCAAAAATGGGGATTCAATACCGGTGCTCCCGTCTACTTAGACTGTGAGCCCCATGTGGGACAGGGACCTCGTCCAGGCTGATTAACATGTATCTCCTCCTGCACTTTGAATAGTGCTTGACTCATGGTAAGCGCTTAACAAATCACAATTTAAAAAAAAAAAACAAAAGTGGGTGGTCTATTCCGCATCTTTTCCTCCCGGAGCTTCCTCCTCCCCTGGTTTTAAATGTTCGTGTCAAATGTCACACATTCTAATCCCAACTCTGCCACCAGTCTGCTGTGTGACCTTGGGTAAGTCACTTCACTTCTCTGTACCTCAGTTATCTCATCTGTAAAATGAGGGTTGAGACTGTGAGCCCCACAGGGTACAGGGATCGTGTCCAACTCAATTTGCTTGTATCCACCCCAGTGCTTAGTACAGCGCCTGGAACGTAGTGAGTGCTTAACAAATACCATTATTATTATTGTTATTATTAATAAAGTTTCTCAGGACAGCTTTCTGAGCTCTAAGCCCATCTGTGAAGCAGCAAAGTGGGAAAACTGATGGAGAGAGAGGGGAAGCTGATACTGAGTCCCGATGGCCCCTGTTAGGTATTTTTGGGGAGCCCTTACTGGCTTTAAGCAGTTTACCACATTGCCACTGGCAAACAGAAAGCACGACTGAGGTCTGGGCCCTGCAGAATTTGGAGTCAGGACATGTCACTTAATTAGCTGCTTAGGCTGTGTTTGAAAGAGCAGCAGACATCTACCCTTATCATTAGGTAATTACTCCCAATAGTTTCCTTTCTCAACACATCTTAGGAAAACACGGGTTATTATTTGATTTACGCTTGGCTGAATGGCTTAAAAAGCCCAAAAGAGAAGAGCTGCACTAGTCCCCACTCCTCCCACGCTTCCTTCCAGAATCTTGTTCTTTGGCCTCCCTTCATCAGAGCTTGATTTAACAAAAGAATTCAACATTGTTACTCTGCAAGTGAATTCTTTTCACGTTTTGCCTTTGAAATGAAAATTGTCTTTTAGAACAAATAGCGGGTGGATCGGCTGCAGTGCTTGTCATCGTGGAGGCCACGAGGCAGGCCACGAGGCAGTGAGATTGGAACTCCATTTAGTCTGTAAGAACTGGCCCGAAATCAAGGCTCGATTCTCTGTCAGTCAGTCAACCAGTGGTATTTATTGAGAACTTACTTTGTGCAGAGCCCTGTATGCAGAGCTTGGGAGGATACAATCCAAAAGAATTGGTAGACACACTCCCTGACCAAAATGAGCTTAAGTCTCTAGAGGGGGAGAATGGTGATATTGAAATAATGCAATTCTGTACGTGCGATACCATTTAAATTCTTATCATTCCTGACTTTGAAGACTACAGATACTGCATTGATATTTTTCCAAGATAGAGTCAGGACCAGATACAACCCTTACAGCTGAGCTGCCTTAGAAATCATGTAAATAGATTTTTAAAGCCCCAGTAGATTTTTAAAACCATACTTACATACAATATGTCTCCCGAAAATGTTGGGGTGAAAGACTGCTTTATTCCCTGCAAGGGCACAGTATTTGTTGTGAGTTCTAGTGGAAATTGAATTTCTCAGTTGAGCTTTTAAACCTGGGGTGGAGCGGTGGGGAAGGGCAGGCTCCAAATGTCAAAATGAATAACTAAAATGAAGAAAAATTTATTTGTTGAAGACGCACAAAAATGTTGTAAACATAGATAATTTCACATAGGCAATCAGAACATCTATTAAGTTAGCAACAGTGTTTAACTGGCATTATAGCATGCTTCAGTGAGGCAGACAATGGATTTTGTGAGTGTGCAAGGGGAACACATTTGCATTTCATAGATGATTAAAATAGATTTGATTGCCTCCATCTGAAGCTCCGCTAGTGAGGCGCATCTTCTGCCTTCTATGGGCTCCGGGCTTCCTGGCACTAATGGAGTGAGTTGATGCCCTGTTCAAAAGGCCTTTCACTCCCCGAGCTTCCCTTCTCCCCTCCCCCGCCCCAGCCCCTACACACCCCTCCCCACCTTCTGCTACCTGTTCAAGTTTGGGGGTGGCTCAGGGAAAATGGAGGAGAATGGGTGGCATAGTGGGAAGACCAAAGGCTTGGGGGTCAGAAGTCGTGATTCTAATCCCTGCTCCACCACTTGTCTGCAATGTGACCTTGGGCAAGACACCTAACTTCTCTGTGCCTCAGTTCCCTCACCTGTAAAATGGAGAGTAAGACTTTGAGGCCCATATGGGACAGGGACTGTGTCCAAAGTGATTACCTTGTATCTACCCCAGCTCTTAGAACAGTGCTTGACACATAATAAACTCTTACCAAATACCTAATTATTATTATTATGTACAGTGACACCTAGGCACAGAGGGGCCAATCCTGTGCACTAATTCTCATTCTGCTTATCTGAGGTGGGATTCAGGTTAATGTGAAAGGCCACGTAAATTGGATAGCTCCAAACTCCAAATCTATGGAGTTTTTTTTAATAGTATTTAAGTGTTCACTGTCTGTCAAATGCTGTTCTATATGCCGGGATAGGTTCAGGATAATTAGGTCAGACACAGTCCCTGTCCCACGTGGGGCTCACAGTATATGGAGGACTTGTTTGCAGATGGGAACCCTAAGCCCAAAGTTAAATTTAAAACCTTCCTAAGGTTTGGGGAAAAGAAACACCCACAAAACTATGCGAGGGTTGAAATTTTATCCAAAGCTGACATCAAAATATTCTGTTATTTAGAAAAGACAAGGCTTATTTTCCTTCTTTTCTTATATGAAACATTACTGATAGATATTAGGACCCATGAAATGCATACTGAAATAGAATGCATGTTGTCAAGGTGTTAGGTTTTAATGATCTCTGTTATTTAAAGCCTGAGAATCTCTATTCTGAAACAAAGGGTGAAACTGATGCTTCCTAGCCTGATTGCCCCAGGAGAAGGCCTTGACGTTGGTTGTGGTCTGCAAGAGAAAGCTCCCAAAGCTCCACTACCTTGGTCCAGAGGCAAAGGTGCCGAAAATACCCAGGGCTCGGCTCTGTGCTAGTTTTAACTCCAAAGGAAAAAAAACAAAACACTCACCTTCTGCTGATGTTCAGATGCTTATCTGAAATTGCTTATCTGAATTATTCCCAGATTTCCCATGGGAAGTGGGAGAAGCAACACACACTCCTTTGGAAGGATGCAAAAGTCACGGAGGGGACTGATGGCCTGTTGAAGGGTGGTTTTAAACAAATGTGTGCACACATACGCACAAATTTTTTTGTGTTCATAGATGCTAAGTGGTGTTATCACCATGTCGACATCGATGGAAAGATGTGAGATTTGACCTTTAGCTTCTTAAGGGCAGGGATCATATCTACCAACTCTATTGTACTTTCCTAAGCGCTCGGTTTAGCTAGTGTCTTGCACAGAGCAAGTGTTTAATGAATACCTCTGATTAATTGGTTGGGTTTGTGGCTTCAGAGCCTTGAATGTAGTGGTGACACAAGGTCTTTGCCCTGCTGCCCAGGGTTTCTGCTCAATTGGAGTCATCCATTTTCAGATTGCTACAGTGAGTCACTCAATCCTATTTACTGAGCGGTTATTTTATGAAGAGTACTGTACTAAGCACTTGGGAGAGTACAATATAACAGACACATTCCCTCCCCACAACAAGCTTACAGTCTAGGATTAAATGTTCTATCGAAGTTGTCTAGCAGCATCTCACAGCTTTGTGTGACATCTGAAATTGGGTGAGTGACCTGAAAGATCATCTTTTCTGTGGCCTGTTTGTGATTGGCTTTCATTGGTTCACCATGGCTTGCTTCATCTTAGGCATTCTTTGAGTATCCAGGGCTTAGTACAGTGCTCTGTACATAGTAAGCACTAAACAAATACTACTAATTAGCTGCTTCTTTCCTCTTCACAGGAATTTGGCCTGACTGATAATGAATACTACAATGATTAATTATAAAGAGTTTACTGCATCTTAAGTGATGAGTTAATCACAAGGTATTCAGACAGGAAACTGTGCATTCACATGGCCTAGGAGTTAGAGGACCTGTTTTCTAATGCTAACTCCACTCCTTGTCTGCTGTGTGACCTTGGGCAAGTCACTTCATTTCTCTGTGCCTCAGTGACCTCATCTATAAAATGGGGATGAAGATTGAGCGTCCTATGTGGGACATAGACTGTGTCCAACCTGGTTAACTTGTATCTGACCCAGCACTTAACAACACAGTGCCTGGCACATAGCAAGTAACTAGTAAGCACTTAACAAATACCATAAAAAGAAGATCTCTGTCATTCTTCTCCCTGTTTTACTGATGTGAAAACAGGTGCAGAGTGGTTCTGTGACTTGCTGAAGAACAGGTAACAGACCGATGGTATGGTTGGGGTCTGAACCCAAGTCTTCTGTCTATTAGTCCCATGCTCTTTCCACTAGGCCATCCTTCTGTGTTTGCTCTAGGATATGGTATAAGGGGATCCTGCCTTATTTCATATTGACTTATATATGTATGTATATATATATATATATATATAGTATTTGTTAAGCACTTACTAGATGTCAGGCACTAAACTAAAATCTGGGGTAGATATAAGATAATCAGATTGGATGCTGTCCATGTTCCATATGGGGCTCGCAGTCTTAATCCTCATTTTACAGAGGAGATAACTGAGGCCCAGGGAAGTGACGTGCCCAAGGTAATGCAGCAGACAGGTGGCAGAGCTGAGATTAGAATAATAATAATGATAATAATGTTGGTATTTAAGTGCTTACTATGTGCCGAGCACTGTTCTAAGCGCTGGGGTAGATATAGGGTAATCAGGTTGTCCCACGTGAGGCTCACAGTCTTAATCCCCATTTTAAAGTTGAGGTAACTGAAGTTAAGTGACTTGCCCAAAGTCACACAGTTGACAGGTGGCAGAGCAGGGATTAGAACCCATGACCTCTGACTCCTAAGCCCATGCTCTTTCCACTGAGCCACGCTGCTTCAGTGAATGAAATAATGAATCAGTTCCTCCCAACTCCCAGGACCCTGCTGGGATGGTGATGGAAACCACTCAGGGTGTGAGGTCGATGACAGGTCCAGGTTTTGCAGCTCTATAATCAATCTATCATTTATAGAGCACTTACTGTGAGCAGAGCACTGTACTAAGTGCTTTGATGGACAAGTTCTCTGTCCACAGGGATTTTACAGTCTAGTCAGGCATGGTTATCGTTCAAGGTGCAAGGACACCTGCCAAACTATTATAGCCCAGCTGGCCTTCATAGGTTTCAGCCTTGAGTTACTAGAAAAATGCAAACTTGAGCATACCAGTGCAAATTGTGGTGCTGAGTTTGCAAGTCACTGGTTAAACTATTTTTCTGGGCCTTCAGGAAACTCCTCTTTTTAATGGGTTTTCATCATCAGTGGTATTTACTGAGCATTTACTGTATGCAGAGCAAATTGTAAGCCTACTGTAGGCAGGGATTGTCTCTCTTTATTGCTGTATTGTACTTTCCAAGCACTTAGCTCTGCACACATTAAGCATTCAATAAATAGGATTGAATGAATGAAAAGTACTTGGGAGAGTACAATCCAACAGAGGCGGTAGACACGTTCCCTGCCCTCAGTGAGCTTAAGTCTAGAGAGGAAGACAGACATGAATATAAATAAATTCTAGATAAGTACGTAAGTGCTGTGGGCTGAGTAAAGCGTGCAAATCCAAATTCTCTGTGCCTCAATTGCCCCATCTCCCATCTCCACAGCACTTTATCCTCTTATATTCAGTTGCTTCCCTTACTTGCAACTAATTTAAATGTCTCTCTCCCCCAGTAGATTTTAGGCTCCTAGAGAGTAGGGATCATTTCTATCCACTGCATTGTACTTTTCCCAAGCTTTACACTCAGTAAGTGCTCAGTAAATACCATGGACTGATTCATTGATCTTACTCGTCTGCCTCCTGCATTCTAGGATTCCCTGAGCTCCAGAGTTCTAAGTAGCACATCCTGGTGTTCGAACTATAAAAGATTTCTCCTTCCTGGAAAATGTCATAAGGAAGTTATCACTTTTAATTCATCATATTTATTGAGCATTTACTGTGCGCAGCGCACTGAACGAAGCAAGTATAATATCGTCGAGAGTGCAATAGAATAGAAAACGATATATTCTTGTATCGAAGTTCTAAACAATAGCTTCAGTGGGATCTCTTGGCTTTGTAACTTTTACCAGCTACGCAACTAAATATCTTCTTTTAAAGAAGATGTCACTATTGAGAGTGAGGTCTTACCAAAGTCTGCATTTGTGGCTGAAAAGACCAGTGCCCAATTTGCACCGTCTTCCACACTGTGTGTCCCGAAGGTTGACTCCTTTGGATTGAGCCTTACAGGTCCAGTCTCTTGTTATCCCAATTTTGCAAAGAGTTTCCTCGGAAAAATTTTTCCTATGTCCAGTATTGTCATCATCAAGTAGTATTTACTAATAATAATTACAGTAGTTGTTAATCACTATGTACCAGGCATTGTACTAAGCGCTTGGGAGGATACAAGAACTCAGGTTAGACACGATCCCTGACCCACGTGGGACTCACAGTTTCAATCCCTATTTTACAGATGAGGCAACAGAGGCAAGGAGAGGTGAAATGACTTGCCCAAGGTCATACAGCAGACAAGTGATGGACTCAGCATTAGAACCCATGACCTTCTGACTCCCAGGTCCATGCTCTATCCACTATGTCATGAACCTCCCAGTAGAGGAGCTCACCAAAGGTCCTGTATAAAGAAAATTATAGGATATTGGTCCCCCTTGTTAATAACGGTAGTATTTATGAAGGCCTCTCTTGCTCTCACCGCTTCAATTACCATCTCTACGTGGGTGACTTTCAAATCTACCTCTCTAGCCCTGGCTTCTCCACTTTTCTGCACTCTGGCCTTTTCTCCTGCCCTTAGAACATCTCAACGTGGATGTCCAGCTGACACTCCAAATTTAACAAGTTCTTTTCACCCAATCCCTGTCTTTTCTTGACTTTTCCCTCACTGTAGAAAGCACCACCATCCTCCCTGTCTCACAAGTCTGTAGCTTTGGCATTATCCTTGACTCATCTCCCCATTCAATCCACACATTCAATCTATTGTGAGCTCCTATCAGTTCTACCTTCTCCACAATTCTAGAATCTGCCTTTTCCTCCCCATCCAAACTGCTGCCATGCTGATCCAAGCACCCATCCTTTGCCACCTTGACTACTGCATTACCCTCCTTGCTGACCTCCCTGCCTCCTGTCTCTCCCTTCTCCACTCCATACTTCACTCTGCTGCCTGGATTATTTTTCTTAAAAAATGTTCAGTCCATATCTCTCCATTCCTCAGAAACCTCCTGTGGTTGCTCATCCACTTCCACATTAAAAACAAACTCTTCACCATAGGCTTTAAAGAACTCAAGCATCTCTCTCCCTCCACCTAACCACACCAATCTCCTACTACAACCCAGTCTTCACATTCTGTTCCTCTAGCACCAAACTACTCTTTGTACCTTGATCTCATCTGTCCCTCTTCCTTGGGCCTGGAACGCCCTCCCTCTTCATATCTGACAGTCCTTCACTCTCCCCACTTTCCAAACCCTCCTAAAATCACATCTCCTCCAAGATGCCTTCCCAGATTGTCTTTTACTTCCCCTACTACGCCGCCTCTGCATCAACTATGGACTTAGATGTGTACCTCTTACATACTTCTATGCTCACTCCAGACCCACAATACTTATTGGAATATTGTTATATTCTACTATTTCCCCTATTCATAAACTAATTTCTGTCTCCCCCTGTAGATTGTAAGCGTCTTTGGGGCAGGGATCATATCTAACAATAATAATAATAACAGTGACATTTATTAAGCACGTACTAGAATTAAGCACTGTATGAAGTTCTGGGATAGATGTAAGTTAATCAGGTTGGATACAATCCATATTCCTGATAAACAGTTCTGATTATCATGTATTTATGTCAGCACTTAGTATAGTACTTGGCATACAGTAAGTACTTAAAAAATACCCAAACTGTTTTTTATTATTATTATCCCACATAGGCTAGCAGTCTAAGCAGGAGGGAGAACAGGTATTTAATCTCCATTTTACAGATGAGGAAACTGAGGCACAGAGACATTAAGTGCCTTGCCCAAGGTTCCACAGCAAGCACTTGGCAGAGCTGAGATTAGAATCCAGGTTTTTTGACTCCCAGGATCATGTTCTTTCCACCAGGTCATGTTGCTTCTCAGTTGTGTTGTATCAACTCTCTTCCATCTCTATTGTTTTGTACTTTCCCAAATGCTTAATATAATAATAATGTTGGTATTTGTTAAGCACTTACTATGTGCAGAGCACTGTTCTAAGCGCTTGGGTAAACACAGGGGAATCAGGTTGTCCCACGTGGGGCTCACAGTCTTAATCCCCATTTTACAGATGAGGTAACTGAGTCACAGAGAAGTGAAGTGACTTGCCCACAGTCACACAGCCGACAAGTGGCAGAGCCGGGATTCGAACTCATGAGCCCTGACTCCAAAGCCCGTGCTCTTTCCACTGCGCCACGCTGCTTCTCTATATAATGCACTGCAAACCCTTAGTAATAAATGAATACTATCAATTGTGCTCAGCATGGTGTGAAGTGCTAGGGTAGATAATCGGATTGGATACAGTCCCTGTCCTATTTGGGGTTTACAATTTAAGAGGGAGGAGAATGGGCATTTATCATCTTTATTTTACCCGGGCAGAAACGGAGGCACAGAGAGGTTAAATGACTTACCCAAGGTCATATCTGGCAAGTGACAGAGTTTGGGCTAGAAGCTTGATCATTTGCCTCCCACTCTTGTATTCTTAACCCTTAAGCCACACTGCCTCCTTAAGATGCTTAGGTGATGAAAGTGCACAAGAAAAAAGCAAGCAAAAAAAGGGTCCTGAAGATTAAGCAGCATCCTCACCCAGGACCTTGGTAAAAGACACACTTAAGTCAGTGTACAAAATCAAATAAAGGTACAAGCACAATTTCCACGCACTTAGATTTGTTCTCCGTAAGCACTTGATATTCATCCCACCCTCAGCCTCGGAGTTACGCACATATCCGTAATTATTTTTAATGTCTGTCTTTCCTAATCTCTAAAACCCTTCTGGGGAGGGAACATATCTACCAACTCTGTATTGTTCTCTCCTAAGGACTTAATACAGTGTTCTGCACACAGTAAATGTTCAATAAATATGATTGTTTGAATATTTATGAATGTGCAGATTTGGGTATGTGTGTGGTCAGTGAGTTAGGCCCTGGAAATTGGAGACAGTCGGCACCTTATGTTCACTCAGTAAACAGGAGAAGGGATTTTAGGTAAGAGCAGGCTTAGAAATGGAATCCAAGATTATTTCCCAGTTCCCTGCATGGACAACCCTCCATCCCGTGGAAATCATAAGAAGACTGTAAACCTAGTTGTCTTCAGAGAGAAAAAATGTTTCTGTTTAGTCAGTCAATGGCATATACATGTTCTGAAAATGTTTACCTTGTTTGAGTTAGCCAGACATAAGGACACAGGGAGTTTGGGCAGTGAAGTCTGACTGTGTCCCTTATCATTCAGCACAGTTGGTAAACGCAATCTCAAAGCCCGCAATCCCTGACAAAAGCATAGTTTTTGAACTCACTGGGGAGAATAGGATCCTATCTCAGGATTTTGTAAGAAGTCTCCCTCGCCATCTCAAAGAGAAATATACAAATTCTTTCAAGAAAGGATTTCTTAAAAAAAAAAATAAAGGTGGGTGCAATTTGATTCAGCTTTGGTGCTGCTTGCTGCACACTGTCCTCTGGCATTAAAAAAAAAAAAAGGAAACCGGAATCTATTTGGCCATTAAAAATCCAGGCCAGAGTCTATAGAAGGGCATTTTGGATTCTTTTTTTTTTTTAAAAAAAAAAAGAAAGTTGTGTTTCAGGTTTGGTTTCAATGAAAGGATTTGAAGGATGTGAACAACTAGAGACCCTGAAGGCAGTGGCAGCTGGAGTTATCTAAAGGGCGGGCTCCATGGGAGGAAATTTCCAGTCACATTTGTTTTCAGACCTAGTCTGTCTCTCACACACACCCACACAAAAAACACACATAGGAAAAAAAGCCCCACGTGGATGTTTGAGATCACATTATGTTCTTGACATTGCTACAGAATTACAAGTCCTGGAAAATTCAAAAGTACAATCAACTCTTGATTATTCAAGGACTGATTATCCAGGGTGGAGATTAATTAATGATAATTCTCCTCCTCCCTCCACCCCCTGTTGCTTGCCTTTTCTACGTCATATCTCACTAGCAGCCCTACCAGAAGTGCAAGGAGGTGTGGAACTCCATTCTCCCATTTGTGGCTACTCATTAGCCACTCTGGTCAAAGTTTGTGTGGGGGAAGAGGTGGAAAATATTGTTTAAAATGTTTGGAAGAGGGCTGTATTTGAGGATTTCAATTATATGCTATCTCTATCATTCAGTGCTGTAGTAAACCCTGATCTGGCTGTCATTTATTAATTGGTCAGGGAAAGTAGAGGCCCCGCCCAGTCCAGGCTGAGACCTTGCTTCAAGGTTCATGATATTTTTACATACACACATACACACTCTCACACTCTCTCTCTATTTCTCTCTCTATTTCTGTTTCTCTCTCTCTCTCTCACTCTCTCTCTCTCACACACACACATTTGGAAATCACTCCGAAAGTCCACTATCTCTAACAGACTCCTCTTGCCTGCCTCTCTTTCAGACAAAGCACTTCAGTGCACAGATGATAAAAGCAAACAGATGTTCTCAAGAAATGAAATAACTGAAAAATTAAACATCACATTTTCTTCCTCTCAGACTGAGTGCCCCATTTGGAGCAGGGATCTGATTCCTTTATATCTACCCTGGCACTAAGCACAATGCTTGGCGCATACTATGTGCTTAGTGATGCCTGATTGAGACAGGAAATTCGAATGTACTTGGATATGGTGGGCAGGTCCCAGGAGTCCCCAGTCAATCATATTTATTTGAGTGCATACTGTGTGCAGAGCACAGTACTAAGCCCTTGGGAGAATACAAGACAGCAGAGATGGTAGACATCCTCCCTGCCCATAATGAGTTTATATTCTCTAAACATTTGAGCTCTTCTAATGAAGCCTATTTCTGCTTTGAAGAACAAGGTCGCCACTCCGTCTATAATTTAGTGAATTCTGTACCAGGGCTAGATTTAGTTTCTCAATCCAATTTCTGCCCTAAAAAGTAACTCCTGGTCCTTGACACTGTGAGGGTTTTTTCCCCCACCTAGGTTTTACTCACTTTAATCACTTAATTTTGACCAGTTGTTATTATTATTATATTTGATAATCACTTAATGTGTACCGAGCAGTGTCCTAAGCACTGAGATAGACACAAGTTAATCAGGTTGCATGTAGTCCCTGCTCCAGATAGGGCTCATATTTCCAAGTAGGAAGAACAAATATCAAATCCCCATTTTGCAATTGAGGAAACTGAGGCATAGAGAAGTGAAGTGACTTGTCCAAGTTCACCCAACAGGCAAATGGCAGAGCTGGGTTTAGAATCCAGATCCTCTGACTCCTAGGTCCAGGATCTTTCCATCAGACCACACCATGTCTCTGCTTTTCTTCCTTTTCTCTAGAACAATGGAAAGTCAAGGGCCCCTTATTTATAAACATGGGGTTAAAAAGCAACTAATCCAAACATTGACTTGGAGTCACACTTTTTCCATTTGCGAGCCTTTTAATTTATATTATTGTGGTCACTGTGGTATTTGTTAATAAGTGCTTACTATATTCCAGGTACTGTACTAAGTGCTGGGTTGGATACAAGCTAATAGGCTTGGAAACAGTCCCTGTTCATTCATTTAATTGTATTTATTGAGCGCTTACTGTGTGCAGAGTACTGTACTGTTTGAAATGTACAATTCAACAACAGAGGCAATCCCTGATCAACAATGGACTCACAGTCTAAAAGGGGGAAACAGCAAAACAAAACAGTAGTCAGGCATCAATACCATCAAAATAGATAAATACAATCATGGGTATATACACATCAGTAATAAAATAGAGTAATAAATATATTTGAATATATGCTGTGGGGAGGGGAAGGGGGTAGAGCAGAGAGAGAGAAGGGGGAATGGGGAGGGGAGGAGGGGTATTGGGAAAGGGAGGGCTCAGTCTGGGAAGGCCTCCTGGAGGAGGTGAGCTCTCGGTAGGGCTTTGAAGAGGGGAAGAAAGTTTGGTGGATGTGAGGAGGGAGGACATTCCAGGTCAGCGGTAGGACATGGGCTGGGGTCGACAGCGGGACAGATGAGAACGAGGCACTGTGAGGAGGTTAGCGGCAGAGGAGCGGAGTGTACGGGTTGGGCTGGAAAAGGAGAGAAGGGAGGTGAGGTAGGAGGGGGCCAGGTGATGGAGAGCTTTGAAACCAAGAATGAGAAGTTTTTGCTTCATGCGAAGCATGTTAGGCAACCACTGGAGGTTTTTGAGGAGGGGAGTGACCTGCCCAGAGCATTTCTGTAGAAGATAATCCGGTCAGAGGAGTGAAGTATAGACTGAAGCGGGGATAGACAGGAGGATGGGAGATCAGAGAGGAGGCCGTTGCAATAATGCAGTTGGGATATTATGTGAGTTTGTAACAGCAAGGTAGCAGTTTGGATGGAGAGGAAAGGGTGAGGCGGCAGGTTTTGGTGACGGATTGGATGTGTGGGGTGAATGAGAGAGCAGAGTCAAGGATGACACCAAGGTTGAGGGCTTGTGAGATGGGAAGGATGTGGTGTTGTCCACAATGACAGGAAAGTCAGGGAGAGGACAGGGTTTGGGAGGGAAGATAAGGAGCTCAGTCTTGGCCACGTTGAGTTTTGGGTGGTGGGCAGACATCCAGGTGATGTCATGAAGACAGAAGGAGATACAAGCCTGGAGGGAGGGCGAGAGAACAGGGGAGGAGATGTTGATTTGGGTGTCATCTGCTTAGAGATGATAGTTGAAGCCATGGGAGCGAATGAGTTCACTCACCAAGGAAGTGAGTCTCACGGTCTTAATCCCGATTTTACAGATGAGGTTGATGAGGCACAGAGAAGTTAGATGACTTATCCTAGGCCGCACAGAGGTCAAGTGCCTGAGCTGGGATTACAGCACAGGTACCTCCGACTCCCAGCCCTGTGCTGTATCTACTAGTCCATGTTGCTTCTCTATAAATTTATTTAAGATTTCTGGGTGAATCGATAAATGTCTTTGTAGAATGGTTGGGGGCAGTTCAATTCTTTTTTGATAGTTTGTATTTGGGAAGCACTTTGCTTAACATCTCATAAAGTTATACCTATTACCTCTTGAAGCTATATTAGATTCACTTTTGACCCCTGAAGAGACAGCAAATGGACGGGCTGGATCAGATGCGGAGGAAAAAATGGCACCCCAAACTATTGATCGGGTCTGAAGGAAGCTGTAGAACAGGTGACAGGTGAATTCTGGGCTAATAATGATAATAATTGTGATATTTGTTAAGCACCTACTATGGGCCTAGCAATATACTGAGGTAGATACATGATAGGTTGGACACAGTCCCACATGGGGTTCATAGTTTAAGTAGGAGAGAGAACAGTTCAACTTGGATTTTGTTTATTCACCATTTATTCACCCTCAGCCCCACAGCAGTTATGTACATATCTGGAATTTATTCACATTAATGTCTGACTCCCCTTCTAGACTCTAATTTTACTGTGGGCAGGGAATGTTTCTACCAACTCTGATTGATTGAACACATATTGAATCTCTATAGATAAGGAAACTGAGACCTTGAGAAACAAAGTGACTTGCCCAAGGTCAGAGAGTGGGAGGGGGCAGAACCGGTGTCAGTGACATTTATCGACCAGTTACTGTGTACCAAGTATTACGTTAAACCTTTGGGAAGGTACAGTGAAATGGCTGGACACGATCCTTGTCCTCTTGGAATAAGTGCAGTGGGGGGGGTGTGGTCTAGTGGAAAGAGCATGCGCCTGGGAGTAAGAAGGTCATGGGTTCTGCTCTGCCACTTGTCTGCTGTGTGACCTTGGGCAAATCACTGTACTTCTCAGTGCTTCAGTTACCTCATCTGTAAAATGGGGATTGAGACTATAAGCCCCATGGAGGACAAGAACTGTGTCCAACTCCATTTGCTTGTATCTACACGAGCCCTCAGTATAGTGCTTAGCACGTAGTAAGTGCTTAACAAATACTGCTGCTGTTATCCCTGCGAGACTCCCCCCAACCCCTGCCCGAACTACTATTCCCAGATGTCTGAAAGTGCTAACCACACTCCCCTTATTTCAAATCCCTTTGGGGAGGGTTGATCCCACTTTTGAAGTATTGTCATTGCCCTAATGCCATCTTGTTTTCTAATTAACATGTCACCACATTTTACCTAGTAGTTGTAGTAGTTAGAGGCATATATTGAGCATCTATTTGATGCGGTGCATTGGATTAGATCATTAGGTAATGGAGAGACACATTTCCTGCCCCCAGGTAACATAAAAAATATTTAAAACTTCATTTGTTGGAATAAATAAATTGAGTGTCCATATCTTCACAAGTGCTGAAGAGCATGGAAATAGGTGAATAGGCCCTAGAGATGAATGAAGGAATGATGTCTCTTGGGCTGCTGGGAAATTATTCTGGGAAGCCTGTTGGAGGAATGAGTTGCTTGTAGGAAGAGCTGTGGTCTGTCTGATGTGGGAAGGGAGGGAATTCCAAGCTGAGGAAACTGTGAATGAGGCGACAGATACAGGAGAATAAAGAGAAAAATTCAGTTAGAAGGTTCGTCTGGGGAGAGTGAAGACAGCAGATTGTATAATAGCAGATGAAGAGAGCAGATAGGCTCAAATAATGGAGAGATTTGAATACGATTTTGCAGAGTTTTTCTTTGATGTGAAGGGACATGGGGAACAAGTGGAAGGCTTTGAAGAGATGAGAGATGTTTGAGCCATTTGTGTTTAATGGTGTGTAGTATAGACTAGAATGGTGAGAGGTCAGATGCTGCAAGATCATAGAGGCGGCCAGTGCAGTGTTGGGCTCTGGGTCTTGTCTTTCCCAGCAAGGCTTTCTACATGAAGTGGTAAACTGGGGGAAAAACAGTGACCACATTACCAGGGTAGACTTCTTACCCGCCTTCCCTCAGACCAACTTTTCTTTACTACCACTGTCTCCAATGGCAGTACCATATAATGGATAGAGCTCAGGACTGGCTGGGCATCAGAAGGATCTGGGTTCTAATCCCAGCTCTGCCACTCATCTATGTGACCTAGGGCAAGTCCCTTAACTTCTCTTTTCTTCAGTTCCATCAACTGTAAAATTAGGATAAAGATATGTGGGACAGGGATCATGTCCAATCTGCTCAACTTGTATCTCCCTCAGTTCTTAATAGTGTCTGGCACATTATAAGCGCTTAACAAGTACCATTAACAAAAAAAAAAGGAACAACACACCTGCAAATTCTGATGTGTGTGTTGTCCACCCCCCTCCCCCTAATGATGCCCTCCTTTGCCCCATTCACTGCTGAGAGGCAGAAGAAACCCAGGATGGTAGGGGGCAAGATTGTTTTACCTTAAATAGCCCCCTCTCCCATTTCCAAGCATAGTCCTTGCACTGTTCCACCTCCCCTGTCCACCATAGTGCAGATCAGTCATTCATTCATTTGTATTTTTTGAGTGCTTACCTTGAGCAAAGCACTGTGCTAAGCTCTTGGGAGAGTATAATACAACAAAAGACACATTCCCTGCCCACAACGAGCCAAAGAGGATGTTTGATACACCTTTCCCAGACCTGTGACTGCCACATTTTCCTCACTAAATCCTGGCCTGTTAGCACCAAGTGTTCTCAGTCAGCCACTCACACAGGCATTCCAGGGGGTAGAGTCTATTCCTTTAAATTTTAACAACAGTTAAAAGGGACAAAGAACTGAAAACCCAGAGATGGAATCTTGTAGAGGGTGAAACTTCCGTAGCAAATGGTGACTGGATTTGAGGCAAAATTTGTTGGGTGTATGCTCCCTCTTAACTGTAAGCTTCTTATGGGCAGGGATCATGTCTTCCAACTCTATTGCATTATACTCCCCCAAACACTTAGTAGAGAGCACTTCAACCATAATTGCTCAATAAATCAGGTTGTGTGGTAGGGGTCGTTGTGTGTTCAGTACTCACAGCCATCCCTGTATCCTTTGTTTAGCCTGTACCCAGAGAATATGTCCTCTAAACAAGGCCTCAGCAATGTTTTCCCATCTTTGTAATCGTATTCCCTGATCTTGAGAATTTACCAAGGGCTTTAATGTCTGCCTCTCCCTGTAGACTAAGCTCCCTTTTAGGCAGGGGTCACGCCTACCGACTTTATTGCACTGTACTTTCCCCAGGGCTTGGCACAGTGTTCCACACACAATAAGCTCTCCAATATCACTGATTGACTTTTTGGCATTTTGCCTTTTCCAGCTCTTCTAGTTATCTATGTTTTAGAATAGTCTTTGGGGTAAGAGCCATATTAAGGAATGTTCTATGTTGATTACTGGTTCTCTTGGTAAGGATCTGTTGTGATCATATCGAGCAGATGATTTTCTTAACTCTGCAGGCCTAAAATAAGTACCTGGTTTCTAAACATCAATCAAACCAGATCCTTCCCCCACACATCTCCCCTGCTGTTACCAGTCTGGCAGTCTTGAGCTTTGCTTTGGTTCTGAAGTAATCACCTTTCTTCTGCTCTGTAGTCTCTTGACTTTCTCCTTATCATAGTCTTGAATGAATATTAATGGAAAAGTGACAGTGTGTGTTGGTGTCTAAAAGAGGAGAACAAAGTAACGTCGCTGCCTGGCCAACTCACCATCCAAGGACAACCCGGTGGCCGGTGACTGGATAGACAGATAGACTGGTGACACTGTGGTCTCTGGCGATATAACTGATCACCCTCAGGACACCCTCTTTCAATCAATCAGGGGTATTTATTCAGCGCTTATTGTCTGCTGAGCATTATACTAAACACATGGGAGAATATAACACTACCGACTTAATAGACAAGTGTGTTCCCTGCCCACAATGAGTTGTTCTGCACGAAACAAAAAATGCCCACATATTTTTTAAGGAATATAGGCAACAGCTGGGGGTGGGGATTGTTATCTGATTTACTTGCTGAGTAATTCAGGGACAGGTGAAATTTCATTTGAATTATCTATGTAATGGTCTTAACCCTCTGTTTTGGCTTGGTTGTGGCATCCTAGTAATTAGAATTTCTTCTTTTTTCTTTGTTTCTGCTTTCTGACACTGTTCCAAGACTGGATTATCAGTGTTTTCACTGCTGGTTTGGGGGAAGAAGAAGGCCTGGCAGAGGTGGAGGAGAGCTCTGGAAAGAGAATGGCTCACTGGGGGAATGGTTTTATCTGGGAATACATTTGTGTTATAAAAGCATAAATGTATAAAAGTGAATACTCCCTGTTTCAGAGTCGTGCTAATCATTTGTATTGAACGGTATTATACAAATACTCAGCCTCACAGTACTATTTATCATCTTGAGCCATGTGAAGTACACTGTGTCCGCTGTTCTTGCTAAAGGCAAACTTTACCCCCAGATTTGACTTAGTAACTTGCCAGGAGCTTCCTTCTATTACATCTCTACATAAATCAATCCCTCAGCTATTTTGATCTAGTTCCATAGGAAGCCAGGCATTTTATATTTCCTTTTCATTTTTAAACTACAGCTTTAAACATTTTCTTCCTGTTTGGAAAATACATCTCAATATTTAAATGAGAGAAAGAATAGTCTATAACTCTTTGCCTGTATTTCTTAGGTGCACAGGTGTTCTAGCAAAACAAACATCCACGATTAAACTAGCCATAGGCAGAAAGGTCTTTATTGAATTAGCCCCTAGAAAAGGAAGTATCATACGCTTTAGCTTTCTCTTGGTTTTTAATGTATCTACAGCTGAATAGAAACTACTTTCCATACCAATTGCTGAAACAGATCCTTTTCTATTCTTTCAGAGACTTAGCTGTGGGCATTTTCCCTAAAATCCATTCCGGATTCCTGATGTTATGCTGGGAGCAATATTTTCAGGCCAGGAAGGAGCATAGAAAAATAAACAACTTTTCAAAGAGTTTAATGGAAATTACACTAGGTAGAACTTTTAACGGTTGAGTAACTCTGTCTCTTCTCCACCAATAATATCCCTTGCCCAAACCTTGCCCGGGTATAATCGAGTCTACTGAGGGGGATACAGATGAAGAGCACTGTGCTGGTGAGCAAAAGACAGCAGACAGATAAAGATGCAATCCCAAGGCTGAGATTAGGTTCAACACTCACAGGAAGGGGTCACCTTTAAATTGGTATCGAAGGGAAGAACATCCTCCGTGAACCCACCTTCCTTCTCTAAACCTCGAGCCTCCTTCCCGCTCCCCTTTCCTGCTGTCTCTCCCCAGAATGCCTCTGTAGCTCTGGTTTGTTCAGCCTTTAAAGCACTTCCTAGGTGGTTCCTGCATGTTGGCTTCCTATTGTCATGAAGTTCTCGGCCCTTCTCTAGGCTTTATTATCCATGTGTCTCTCTAGGGGCATGGCACTTGGGCTATTTTGTTGCCTTTCTGCATCGGGCCAAGCAGAATGGTGCAGAGGTTAGACCATGGGAGTATGAAGGTCTTGGGTTCTAATTCCCTCACTTGTCTGCTGTGTGGCTTTGGGCAAGTCACTTAACTTCACTGTGCCTCAGTTACCTCATCTGTAAAATGGGGATTGAGACTGTGGAACAGGGACTGTGTCCAACTTGATTTGCCTGCATCCACTCCAGTGCTTAGTACAATGGCTGGCACGTAGTAAGCACTTAACAAATACCATAAATATTATTATTATTTTATTGCTGACTTGAAGAGGATGAGGAACAGGGCACAAAGGTACCCGATGATGAGACCCTAAGCTTGTGGGAAGGGAATGAGTCTGTTATTGTTGTATTGGACTCTCCCAAGCACTTAGTGGTCTGCACACAGTAAGTGCTCAGTGAATATGATTGAATGATGATGATGATAGTCAATCATATTTGTTGAACACTTACTGTGTGCAGAGCTTTGCCCTGAGTGTTTGGGAGAGTACAGTATAATAATAAACAGATACATTCCCTTCTTACAATGAGCTTACAGTCTAGAGAGGGAGACGGGTATTAAAATAAATAATTACAGGTATGTACATAAGTGCTGTGGGGCTAGGAGGGGGGTTGAATAAAGGGAGCAAGTCAGGGTGATGCAGAAGGGAGTAGGAGAAGAGGAAAGGAGTTGTGGTCCTTGTCACATGCTCACGGACTGTGGTAAACTCTGGGGGGAGATACAGTGCAATCAGAACAATTATAATTTCTGTTCCACATGGAACTCACAGTCTAATGAGAAGAGAGGCCAGGTTTTAAATACCCAATTTACAGATGAGGAAACAGAGTTAGGCAAGAGGTCGAGCAGGGATTAGAAATTATGTCTCTTGACTCGCAGCCTTACCCTCTTTCTACTAGTCTACTCTGGTTTTTTGTTGTTGTTGTTTGTGCTTTTATGGTATTTGTTAAGCACTTCCTATGTATCAGGCACTGTACTAAGCATTGAGGTGGACACAGTATAATCAGGTAAACACAGTCCCTGTCCCATATGGGGCTCATAGTCTTATTCCCCATTTTATAGATGAGGTAACTGAGACATAGAGAGTTAAGTGACTTGTCCAAGGTCACGCAGCACACTGGTGGTGGAGCTGGGATTAGAGTCCAAGTCCTGTGACTCCCAGGTCCGGGCTCTTTCCACTATGCCATGCTACTTCTCTCAGGCCCTGCTGCTTCTCTCAAGTGTTTCACCAAATATGAGAGCGATGCTCATGGGTGAGTGGGTATGCAAAAGTGAGAGAGAATGAGATGAAGAAGTATGCCTGAGTGTGAGAGAGTAAAAGTGATTTGCTATGTAAAATGTCTTTTGCATTCCTAAACATCAGTTTGAGAAGGGGTGTTTTGAATCATTATGAAATTGGTCTTAGGGAACAGTGGTAAGCAGCTGTGATGCTCATCAGAAGAAATGAGCATTTGACTTCTTTAAGCCTAAGAACGAGGCACCAATTCTAAGGGTATATCAATCAATCGGTCGGTCTTATTTATTAGGACTTGTTATATGCTTGAGAATGTTAAGTAACATTAGCAGACATGATTCCTACTCCCAAAGAGCTTAAAATCTAGAAATATGGAGGAAAAACACACATTCACATTGGTTTCAGGCTTATCACTTGAATAAATTTGTGTCAAGAAACTGAGGCCACTAAATGGTGAATTAATTCCCCCATAAAAAGGTGTCCTGAATTCTTGTGGACCTGGCCTGAAGTGAGCCAACGTGGGGTTAAACCTTCCACCAACATGGAGTTGAGAGAGTTGAGGTAGTCGCCTAGATAAATAAAACAAAACCCAACTTTGTACTTTCCTTTGACAACGAGGCCCTGATTTGAAAGCAAAGGGTTGGATTGAGATTCTTAGAATAGGTCATGTAGAGAATCTGAGAACTGGACAGAAGGAACTATGGAAACCCTTCCTGGCACATGGGCCCAAAGCCCAGTGGAAAAATTAAGACAAAGATCAGCAGGGAGTCTGGAAGTGAGGCTTAAGAGAAACTGAATATGCCTAGACTTTCCTTTTTATTCCTTTAAAAAAAATAATAAGGGAACATACTTGAGGGTAAAACCTGAGTGTTTTGTTGCAGTAGGGCAAAGGAACTCTGGCTAAACCCTCATTTCTTTTATATGCCTTCCCCTCTGTATTCCTATCCTCTTGGTTGTGTTATAATAGTAATAATGATAATAAATATAGTATTTAAGTGCCAAGATACAAGATAAGCAGGTCCCACATGGAGCTCACAGTCTAAGTAGGAGGGAGAACAGGTATTGAACCCCCATTTTGCAGATGAGGGAACTGAAGCCCAGAGAAGTTAAGTGACTTGCCCAAAGTCACACATGAGGTACTTGGTGGAGCTGGGATTAGAACCTAGATCCTCTCACTTCCTGGCCTGTGATCTTTCCACTACATGACACTGTTCCCCTTAAGCATGTTTATTTTCACCCCCACCTCACAGCATTTCTGTAAATATCCCTATACTCAACTAGTTCCTCTATATGTAACTTTTTTGAATGTCTGCCTCCCCCTATAGATTATAAAAATCTTTGTGGGGAGGGATTGCATCATCCAACTCTATTGTACTGTGCTTTCCCAAATGCTTAGTTTAGTGCTCTCCACACAGTAAGGACTCAATGAATTCCATTGACTGAAACAGCAACTGACTTAAATTCACCCAGTTGGTTTCTACACTGATTCATACAAGGTCCTGCCTTACCAGCTTAGACTTTTGCATTAACCTCTTTGCTGGTCACCCTGCCTCCAGCCTCTCCCCATTCTGGTCACGCCTGCAACTGGGATAATGTTTCTTCAGCATGACTTGGCCCACATCTGTCCTCTCCTATATCCTCTTTTGGCATCTTGTGTCTCTCTTCAAACAGAAACTGCTCACACAATTTCAAGACTCTCCACCATCTGACCCCTCCTGACCTATCTGTTCTCTTCACTTGCTCTTCCCCAACCCACTTTGTTGAGAAGCAGCATAGTGTGAATTGAAAGAGCATGGGCTTTGGAGTCAGAAAGTCGTGGGTTCTAATCCCAGCTCTGCCACTTGTCTGCCGTGTGATGTTGGGCAAGTCACATCACTTCTCTGTTCCGCATTTCTCTTATATGTAAAATGGGGATTGAGACTGTGAATCCCATGTGGGACAGAGACTGTCCCCAACCTGATTTGACTGTATTCCCCCCAGTGCTCAGTACAGTGTCTGGCACATAGTAAGCACAACTAATACTTTTATCATTATTCCTCCCAAACAAAACTTTGAGCCATATATTGTTCTCATCCTGCCTGTCTCCATCTCCTCGTTAACACTGTTCAACTGGTTTAGAACTCCTTCCCTCCCCAAATCAGCCAGATCACAGCTCTCCCCACAGTCAAATCCTTCCTAAAACCCTATGTCCTCTAATATGCTTTTCCCCAGTTAATCTCTCAGCATCCTGAGCCATATCGACTCTCTATACTTTTCATATGTGTAATTTATATATCCTTAGTTTATATATCCTTAGTGTATATATCCATAATTCATTTATTTATTTATATTAATGTCGGTATCCCCCTCTTCACTGCGTGTTTATTTTGGTCAGAGAATGTGTCTGGTATATTGTTGTACTCTCCCAAGTGTTCAATATAGTGCTCTGCACACAGTAAGTGTTCAGTAAATATGACTGATTCTGTTTCGTTGCACCATCCATAGCACTCATGTATATATGTCTGTTCAGTGTAGTAATTTTGACTTCTCTAGTTGTAAACGTTATTATTATTGTTGCACTATTTGTTATGTTTGTTTTACGCTTCCTTATGTGTTATGTACCAAGTACTTTACTAAGCACGGGGGTAGATACATGACAATCAGGCCCCAGTGGGTCTCACATTCTAAGTAGGTGGGAGAACAGGTGTTAAACCCCCATTTTTGCAGATGAGGGAACTGAGGCCCTGAAGAGTTAAGTGACTTGCCCAAGGTCACACAGCAGGCAAGTGGCAGAGCTGGGATTCCAGAACCCCCAGCCCTGTGCTCTTTCCACTAGGGCACACTGACGCTCCCATTATGGTATAGGTAGAGGAAATATGCCACTTTGTTATTCTGTACTTCCCAAGCATGGAACACAATAAGTAGTTCCGTGGCTCAGTGGAAAGAGCATGAGCTTAGGAGTCAGAGATTGTGGGTTCTAATCCCTGCTCCGCCACTTGTCAGTTGTGTGACCTTGGGCAAGTCACTTCTCCTCTCGGTGTCTCATTTACCCCATCTGTAAAATGGGGATTAAGACTGTGAGCCCCACGTGGGACAACCTCATTACCCTCTATCCACCCCAGCATTTGGAACAGTGCTCAGCACATAGTAAGCGTTTAACAAATACCAACATTATTATTATTATTAGTTCCAAGTAGGTGCTCAATATATGCTGCTACTACTAATAATACTCCTATTAGTACCATTCCCACCACTGTCACCTTCTCTTCCCACCGTTGGGACTCTATACCCTCCACTGAGAAACACTGAATAAATTTCCCACTGCTCTCACACTAGAAACTAGTTTTTCCCCAGAAAAGGTGGGAGGCAGAGAAGGCTCCTGCCAAAGACACCGGGAAGGAGCGATCAGAAAAATAGGGGGGAACTCAGGAGAACACAGTGTCAGTGAAAACAAGTGTTTCCAACAGAAGGGGGTGGTTCAGTGTCCAAGGCAGTGGAGAAGTGGTGGAGGATTAGAATGAAATAGCAACACGGTTATAATTCTACTTATCCTCGAAGAAGTTTTTCTCAGAATACTATATCGTTTTTGCATGCCTAGATGCACTCTTATTTTAAACACAGACACATATCTGTCTTCATCAATGTTTTTAGTTTTAAATTGTCAACTCCCTTAAGTGCTAAGACTAGATCTGTTGAACTAATTTTCATATTACTTAGGACAGCTCCAGATGCAGATAGATGCTTAATTAATGCTTTTTCATAATGTTGATGATATTGAAAATGATGATTATAACATATTCAAAAATAAGTCCTAACTACTTATATTTAGGAAGACAACTGAGGGAAGTGGCATCATGGATTTAAATCTTAAAACTCTACTTACATTTTTCCCCTCCTTACAAGTTCATTAATGTCTCTCTGAGGAAAGAAGCTACATAAATATAACAATGGTACAGTGCTCTGCATATAATAAGCGCTCAATAAATACTACTGAATGAATAACAAAGTACATTTAAAAGTATACAGTTATTTCACCTCACACCTGGCTCTTACATAATAAAACACTTAGGTGGAAAATAAATGCTAAAGTACAGTGTTTTTGTTTTTTAAGAAAGGAAAACATTCATATCTAGTCTGAAGACACCATACTTTTTTTTCTTTCAAACTTATAAGGGGCAGCAAAATTTTTATTCTTGGTATTCCCTAAACAAAAGCTTAAGACCAAAGGTTTCTTCTCCAAATGAAATAAAATACACTTTACTCCCAAATATTGAAGTCCATTTCAAATAAAATATTAATTTAAAAATATGCTCCTAAACTCTTGTAAGAGACAATCTTATAAATGTTTCATCATGCTTTTTAAACAAAGTTTTAGCTTTTCATAGGAATTAGGTTATTAATGTTAATCACTCTTATATCCCTTTATATCCAACCTGACTAAAAGAGCTTAATCATATTGTGTCTGGAACTGAAGTATTATTTCTATAACATTATTCAGTCAAAGTGTGTAGCAACATGCAAAGTCCAGCTTATTGAATTTCTCATGCAGTCTGAAATGTAAGTTTAATTGTGATAAGGCATGAAGTCCATAATTCAATTTTTCAATCTGTATTCCACGAAGAACTAACTACCTTTAATCAATCAGTCAGTGGTATTTATTGAGCATGAACTGCAGTCAGAATATGGCCCTAAAAGCGTTAAATATAACAGAGTTGGTAGACACATTCCCTGCCCACAAGGAGCTTACAGTCTAGAGGGGGAGACGAACACTAGAATAATTTATATATATGTACATTAAATGTTGTGAGGTTGAAGGTGGTGTACATGCCAAGTACTTAAAGGGTACAGATCCAAGTTCATAGGTGATGCAGAAGAGAGAGGGAGTAGGGGAAATGAGGAATAATTGAGAAAGGCTTCTTAGAAGCAGTGTGGCACAGTGGAAAGAGCACGGGCTTTGGAGTCAGAGGTCATGAGTTCAAATCCCAGCTCTGCCACTTGTCAGCTGTGTGACTGTGGGCAAGTCACTTAACTTCTCTGTGCCCCAGTTACCTCATCTGTAAAATGGGGATTAAGACTGTGAGCCCCATGTGGGACAACTTGATTCCCCTGTGTCTACCCCAGCGCTTAGAACAGTGCTCTGCACATAGTAAGCGCTTAACAAATACCAACATTATTATTATTAGAAGAGATTTATGATAGTAAGGCTTTGAATGTGGGGAGACTGGATGAGCAACCAATAGAAGTTCTTGAGCTGGGAGACATAGACTGATTTTTTTTTTATTTAAGAAAAGCAATATGGGCAAGCAGAGTGAAGAAAGAATTGGTTGCCGATCCACCTCCTGTCAAAGAGAAATTTCTTATCACTGAATTTAAAGCACTCGATCAGCTCACAGATCTCTTACTACAACCCAGCCCAGGACACTTTGCTCCTCCAACTCCAACCTACTCCTTTACCTCGATCTTGTCTTTGTCACCGCTGATCCCTTGTCCACATCCTTCCTCCATTTTGGAATTCCCTCCTCCTTCATATGCAGCAGTCCACCACTCTCCCCACTTTCAAAGCTTTCCTAAAATCACATCTTTTCTGTCCTTATTTTTAAAGTCACTGCCCACTCCTAGTCCTTGAGCCCAAAACTCTGAGTGTTTCTCCTCAGGCTTTTTGGCCAGCTGTGGCTCTGTGGGGTCCTTCAAGGCTCTGTTCAGAGCCCCCTTCTATTCTACATTTGCAACCACTCCCTTGGAGAACTCATCTGCTTCCATGGCTTTTAATACCACCTCTATGGAGATGGCTTCCTATTCTACCTCTCCGACCATGGCCTTCCTTTCTCTGCAATTATGAATTTTGTCTTGCCTTCAGGACATCTCACCAACATCTCCAACCTAGCATGTCCAAAGCAGAACTTCTCATCTTCCATCCTATCCCTGTGCTCCCCCTGACTTTGTCAACACTGTTGAACACACCACCATCCTCCCCGTATTACAAGCCTGCAAACTTGGCATTTTCCCTATCCCATATCTCTCTTTCAAACCAAATATTAAGTCGGTCACCAAATCCCATTGGTTCTCTTAACAGTTCTGAAATCCACCACCCCTTACTGTCCACCAAAACTCCTACCACGCTAGTCCAAACCCTTGTCCTACTCCATTATTATTGAAACGGCTTCCTCACTGTCGTAGTTCCCTTATCCTCAGTCTATTTTAATGTCTATCTCCCTTGAAGCCTGTAAACTCCTTTTGGGTAGGGACCAGGTCTGTTGTATTGAACTTTCCCAAGTGCTTAGCAAGGTACTCTGCACATAGTAAGCACTCAATAAATACCACTGATTGATTGATCTCCTGCCTCTAGCCTCTCCCCTCCCCAGTCTAAGCTTCATCCTACTGCTCCGATCATTTTTCTAAGAAACACTTTGTCACATCTTTCAAATGGAAATTCTTCACCATCGGCTCTAAGGCTGAATGTGGGGAGTGGGGTGGTCTGTGAGTTTTGAAGGGGGAGGGAGTTTCAGGCCAGAGGGAGGATATGGGCAAGGGGTCAGTGGTGGGATAGACGAGATGGAGATGTAGCGTGTAGGTTGATGTTGGAAGGCTAAAGTTTGCCATCTGCGTGTATTAATCGGAGATCAGCGAGGTAAGGTAGAAAGAAGCAAGCTAACTGAGTGTCTTAAAGCTCATAGTGAGGAGTTTTGGTTTGATGTAGAGATAGATACATGGGTAATCACTGAAGCTTTTTGAGGAGTGGGGTTACTTGGACTGAATGTTTTTAAAATGACCTAGGCCACAGCATAAAGCAAAGACTGGAGTGAGGAGAGCAAGGAGGCAGGGAGGTGAGTGAGGAGGCTGAAACAGTATTCAAGGCAAGGTGGGATAAGTGGTTGGATTTGCATAGTAGCAGTTGGGATGGCAAGGAAAGAGCAGATTTTAGAGATGTCATGAAGGTTGAACCGACGAGATTTGTTGACAGATTAAATATGTGAGTTCAGTGAGAGAGATGAGTTGGGGATAATGCCAAGGCTTCAGTCATGTGAAACAAAGGATGGTGGCATCATCTACAATAATAGGAAAGTTGGAGGGAGGGAAGATGAGGGGTTCTGTTTTAGACATGCTGAGTTTGAGGTGTCGGGGCAACTGAATAAAGAGAGACATCCTTAAGGCAGCTGAAAATGTGAGACTGCAGAGAAGGAGAGGTCAGGGCTGGAGAGGTAATTTGGAAAATCATCTGCATAGAGATAGTGGTTGAAACCATGAGAACAAATGAGTTCTCAAGCAAGTGGGTGTAGTTGGAGAACAGAAGGGGATCCAGAACTGAACCTTGAGAGATTTCCACAGAAAGGGGTGAGACAGAGGAGGAGCTCATAAAGGAGACTGAGAAAGAGTGGCCAGAAAGGAAGAGAGCCAGCAGAGGACAGAGTCAATGAATCCAAGTTTAGGTGGTGTTTAGTAGATATTCCCTGGCTCACATGGGGTTTGCAGGCTAAGTAGGAGGGAGAAGAGGCACTAAATCCTACATTACCTGGCTAATTTCCTACTACAACCCAGCATGCTCACTTTGCTTCTCACTGTACTTCAATCTCATCTCTTTTGTCACCAGCCCCTTGTCTACATCCTGTTTCTGGCCTGGAATTCCTCCTTCCTTCGTAAAAGTACACCAGACTCCCCACCTTCAAAGCCTTTTAAAAATAGCTCCTCCAAAAGGCCTTTCCTGGCTAAGCCCTCATTCCCCCCACCCCTTCTACCTTCTGCATCTCCCTTGTACCTGGATCTGTACCCTTCAGGAACTTGATATTCTTCTCACACTCCGTCCTACAGCATTTATGTACAGATCCATAATGTACTTTAATGTCTGTCTACCTCTCTAGTCTCTGTTTCTTGTGGAAGGTTACACATCTTCCAACTCTGTTATATTGCACTCTCCCAAGTATATAGCATAGTGTTCTGCACATAGTAAGTGCTCATCTTTAAAATGGACATTGACTGTGAGCCCCACGTGGGACAACCTGATCACCTTGCATCCACCGCGGTACTTAGAACAGTGCTTTGCACATAGTAAGTGCTTAACAAATGTCATCATCATCATCATTATTATTATTATTATTATTAATAATGAATACCTTTGATCCCTGTCTTGCAGCTGAGTCAACTGAGACCTACAGAAGTTAAGTGACTTTCCCAAGATCTCACAGCAGGCAAGAATCAGGGCCAGGATCAGAACCCAGTTCCAATTCCCAAGGCTGTGTTATTTTCACTAGGCCGCATGCTTCCTTTTTTTACTGATATTTGTTAAGCACTTACTATGTTTCAAGTACTATACTAAGCAGTGGGGCAAATACAAGCTAATCAGGTTGGAGACAGCCACCGTCCCACGTGGGGCTCACAGTCTTAATCCCCATTTGACAGATGACGGAACTGAAGCACAGAGAGGTGAAGTGACATGACCAAAGTCATACAGCAGACAAGTGGCGGAGCTGGGATTAGAACTCAGGTCCTTCTGAATCTCAAATCTGTGCTCTGTTCACTAGGCCATGCTGCTTGCAGGTGCTTTGGCATAAGAAAGGAATGAGATGCACATATTGTTGAGGCTGAGGCAGGTGGATGAAGTATGACAGTGGTTTCCCTGGCCACAGTAATATGTCAAATCCTGTCTAAATCCTTAAATCGCAATATTATTTGTAGCACTTTCAGAGATGGTGGGCAACATTTTGCTCTCTTAACTGATGTGAGAGTAGGGAGTTTTCAAACCCCTACTATGAGGGCACCACTGGCACAAAATTCCATTCTAAGGAAAATGTGTGCTGCACTAGTAATGGTGTTCATTCATTCAATTCATTCAATCATATTTATTGAGTGCTTACTCTGTGCAGAACACTGTACTGAGCACTTGGAATGTACAATTCGACAACAGAGACAATCCCTGCCCAACAACGGGCTCACAGTCTAAAAGGGGGAGACAGACAGCAAAGCAAAACAAGTAGTCAGGCTTCGATACCATCAAAATAGATAAATACAATCATAGCTATATACACATCATCATTAAAATAGAGTAATAAATATATGCAAATATACTCAAGTGCTGTGGGGAGGGGAAGGGGGTAGAGCAGAGCAGGGAGTCGAGCAGAGGGAGAAGGGGGAATGGGGAGGGGAGGAGAGGTATTGGGAAAGGGAGGGCTCAGTCTGGGAAGGCCTCCTGGAAGAGGTGAGCTCTCATTAGGGCATTGAAGAGGGGAAGAGAGTTAGTTTGATGTGAGGAGGGAGGACATTCTAGGTCAGCGGTAGGACGTGGGCCAGGGGTCGATGCGGGACAGGTGAGAACGAGGCACCGTGAGGAGGTTAGCGGCATAGGAGGGGAGTGTACGGGGTGGGCTGGAGAAGGAGAGAAGGGAGGTGAGGTAGGAGGGGGCCAGGTGATGGAGAGCTTTGAAACCAAGAATGAGGAGTTTTTGTTTCACGTGAAGGTTGATAGGCAACCACTGGAGGTTTTTGAGGAGAGGAGTGACATGCCCAGAGCGTTTCTGTAGAAAGAAAATCTGGGCAACAGAGTGAAGTATAGACTGAAATGGGGAGAGTCAGGAGGATGGGAGATCAGAGAGGAGGGTGATGCAATAATCCAGTCGTGATATTATGGGAGACTGTACCAGCAAGGTAGCAGTTTGGATGCAACTGGTAGAAGACGTGCACAATATATTTCTTTCAACACCACAGTGTCCTGTGTCCAGTAATCTTGAACAGATGTTCCCTAATTCCCTAATAATGCCCTAGCCAAAATGGGTAGCGAAAACATGAATTCTGGCAGAACAGAGTGTATTGTTGACCTGCATGAATAGATAAAACATAATTTAGCTAAAGTTTCCAGGTAGCTGTTTAGTGAAAGGAATATGCCACAGAAATCCTTTTACAAACCTAGGTCCCACTGACATGAAGGTGACACAGTAGAAGCTTCCAGCTTTATTTTAGGAAACTCGGGACTAGAATGGAGGAGTCGAGGATTCACTGGAAAGAAAACAGAAACAGGAGACAATGATGGCTGACTGTGAATGGGAGAAACTGAGCACAGCTGGTCAGGGTGTCAGGAGAGAAGCATTTTTGAGCAGATTTCTGCTTCCCCATTCCAGCGTGAGGCCACAGTTTAGACAGAAAAATGGCCCTCCCTGAAAAATCAAACCTTCTTAATGATGATAATTATCATAATAAAATTACTGTAGAATTTGTTAAGCAATTATGTGCCAAGCACTGTTTTAAGCACTAGGTTAGATACAAGGTAATCAGGTTGGACACGGTCCCTGTCCCACATGGGGCTAAAACTCTTAGTCCCCATTTTACAGATGAGGGAACTGAGGCCCAGAGAAGTGACTTGGTCAAGGTCACAGAGCAGACATGTGGAGGAGCCAGGATTAGAAACCAGAAAACAGTCCCTGTCCCCCATGAAGTTCACTATCTTAACCCCCATTTTCCAGGTGAGGTAACTGAGGCACAGAGAAGTCAAGTGACTTACCCGAGGTCACACAGCAGATGTGTACTCCGCACACAGTAAGCACCCAATAAATACGATTGAATGAAAGTGGTGGAGTCAGGATTAGAACCCATGGCCTTCTGACTTTCAGTGCTGTGCACTATCCACTAGGCCATACTGCTTCTTGCTATTGTAGTAATAGGAACTTTGAAAGACCAAATTCTAATGTGGTTTCATCCAGCACAATTGATTAGTCATTGTGGTATTGATTGAACATTTATTGTGTGCAGAGCACTGTGCTCAGGAAATTCATTCAGTTTTATTTTTTGAGCTCTTACTGTGTGCAGAGCACTGTACTAAGTGCTTGGAATGTACATTTCAGCAACAGATAGAGACAATCCCTGCCCAGCAACGGGTTCACAGTCTAAAAGGGGGAGCCGGCCAACAAAACAAAACAGACTTATGGCTCTGGATTTTGTTTATTTTAGCGGAAATCACCCTACCTCAAGAGCATAATTACAGCCTATTTTCATGCAATGAGAGCTTTACAGTTTCAAGTTATGTGACACCTAGAGTACTATTTCAAATTGTAGGCTCCATAAATAGATAGGCTTTATTCCTCATACTCAAGCTTTGTTGGTTGCTAAGAATGACATCTTGTCAAATTCATTGGTCTGCCTCCTCAAGAAACTGAGTGGCTTAATGTGCATTCCCTAGACTGTAAACTCACTGTGGGTAGGAAACATCTCTACTAACTCTTTTGTATCCTTCCAAACACTTAGTAGTGTTCCGTGCACACTGCGTTCAGTAAATGCCACTGAATGATTAATGTGTACCAGGAATATCTGGGCTGGTTGATAGTAAAGAATCTTAAAGCAGTAGCCCTTTTGCCCTGTGTAGGATTTCAACCCTGGTAATTTTGCTACAACAAAGTCTTTCCTTATCCTAAACAAAATACATAGAAAATGGGGTCTCCATAACCCTACACAGTAAAGTAATAGAGTACGGGTTGAATTAAGTTACCGTCCTCTGGACTGTAAACTCCTAGTGAGCAGAGAACTTATCTACCAACTCTGTTGAATTTTTTTCTCCCAAGCACTTAGTACCACTCTCTGCAGAAAGCAAAGCTCAGTAGATGCCATGAACGATTGTTTAATTAAAACAAAAGAAACCAATTACCACTAGTAGAACACTCAAATCATCCCAAACAAAATACACCAATGGAACAAGAGGAAACTGAACAAAAATCACAAAGGGGTAACAGATATGAATTGCAGATGACGGGTAAATAGTGATTATGGAATTGGGAGATACGAAGGAGGTAGGGAGTCTTAAAAGGCAGAGGATGATCCTAATGGTGCAATTATGGTACTTGTTAAGCGCTTACTATGTGCCAAGCAGTGTTCTAAGCACTGGGCCCACCGGAACTCAGCTCTTAGCAGCAAGGCAGGTGGGGGAGATGTGGGAGCTTTTCACTCTATTGTCCCAGAATTAATCACTCCCCTGAACGTTCCAACATTATAAGATGGGGAAGATGTTTGTTTGTGTGAAGGGGAGAAGGAGAGAGACGAAGTCTAGGATCCAAACGGGCTCAAATTGACATCAGCCACTTCGTTGACCTCTGAGGGGACATAACTCCAAACATGTCCGTCTGATTTGCATGAGGCCACCCCTACTTTATTCATTCAGTTGGATTTACTTGACATTTCATGTTATGAGAAGCAGCATAGCATAGTGGGGAGAGCACAGGTTGGGTTCTACTCAATCATATGTATTGAGTGCTTACTATGTGTAAAGCACTGTACTAAGCACTTGGAAGAGCACACTTATAACAATAAGCTGACACGTTCCCTGCCCACAGTGAGTTTACAGTGTAGAGACGAACTCCCAACTCTGCCCATGTCTGCTGTTTGATCTGGGGCAAATCACTTAACTTCTATGTGTCTCAGTTTCCTCAACTGTAAAATGGGGACTCGAAGCCTGTTCTCCCTCCTACTTAGACCTTCAGCCTAGTTAGGACAGGGGTTGTATCCAGTCTGATGGTTTCGTAACTACCCTAACATTTAACACGATGCTTGGAACATAGTAAGAACTTAAATCCCATTACTATTACTATTAATAGCAATAGGAGTATTATCAGGTGTAGCCTGGGCAGATGAGGATCAGTATTCCATTGTCTGTCTGCATACACATAGCTTAAGAGAAGCAGCGTGGCTCAGTGGAAAGAGCCCGGGCTTGGGAGTCAGAGGTCATGGGTTCGAATCCAGTCTCTGCCACTCGTCATCTGCGTGACTGTGGGCAAGTCACTTCACTTCTCTGTGCCTCAGTTCCCTCATCTGTAAAATGGGGATTAACTGTGAGCCTCACATGGGACAACCTGATTACCCTGTATCTCCCCTAGCGCTTAGAACAGTGCTCTGCACATAGTAAGCGCTTAACAAATACCAACAATATTAAGAGTCTATCCCGTTGAAATCGCGGCAGGGAATGTGTCTATTGTGATATTGCACTCTCCCAAGCACTTAGTACAGTGCTCTGCACACGGTAAGCACTAAATAAATGCAATTGACTGGCTGTGTATGTGTGAGAGAGAGAGATATATCTGGACTCAACCTTTGTGGCTACCTGGCTAATACTATCTATAAAGGGAACTTACAGTGGTATTTCTGAGTTGAGCCAAACTAACTTGTTCTTTCATCCTGGAAGATAGTGAAGGACCAGTGGTGCTGCTTCATGACTTGTTTTCCTAAGAACCTCCATTTTTTCAACTTAGAGTTTTGAATATGTCGATAGACGGTAGTTATGAACCAAAAAGGTCCACAATATTTTAAGCTTCTCTTTTCAGTTTGCTCATTAGTGAAAGCATAACAAGACTGTTGATTCATTAAGCCTTTCCAATGACAGTGGTACATTCATATGTAAAAGTAAATCTACAAAAATTAATATGCATATGTGCCTAATTCTCTGTATTTTCTGGTAGTAATATGAGTCTTGAATTTCTAATTAGGGACCCTGATAGTACTTATCTGCCCTCCCCTCTGCATCGACTATGATCTTGACTGTGACCCCTTAAGCATTTTGACATTCACATCGGCCCCGCAATATTTAGGTAATTATTCTAACACTCTAATATTTCCCCTCTTTCCCAGTTTATTTTAAGGTCTGTCTGACTACAGACGTAAACTGCTTGTGAGATGGGATCACATCTACCACTTCTGTTGAATCATACTTTCTCAGGTGCTCAGGCCAGTGCTCTGCCCACACTAAGTGCTCAATAAATACCACTGATTGAGTGCACTAAATAGAGGGATCGTTTGTTGCCAGCTTGAGCATTTAGTAATTATTGTGTTCATTCTGCCTTAAGGAGTCCAACTTCCTTGACTGGATTTTTAGTTCTGTAAAGAGCACCTGGGTAAGTAAATTCCCTGGGACACGTTACTTTTCGGCACCAGAAATTTGGGGGGAAATGTGTCTTGGATTCTCATTAAATGACAGCATTAGAAACTTCTTAATGCTTTAATTTGAGGGACTATTGTTTGGTACAAATTCTTGATAAATATAAATCAGTTCCCATGCTGGAAAGCACTGTTTTGATTACAGTGTAATGATAGGTAAAATGTGCTTCTTGGAGTTTGGGGGATTCTAGAGAAACTTGTTTATTTGAAGATTTTGTTTTTAATTTAAGAAAAAATTGTCCTGTCAAACATTCACAGGAGCAACTTCATTCAGGATCCAGCCCAAAGGATTTCAGGTTTCTTGTAAATGTTGTTTCAGAGGACCAAGCCTGGATCCCATCCACATTATTTGGTGCTGTCGAACTGAACTCTTGTCCTTTTTGGATAAAGTTTTATTGCGATGCAAGGTAGAGTTGGAATTCAGGCATTTTCCAAGATGCCCTGAAGTTTCCTCCTCGGTTGTCATAGTTACTAGAAATGATCGAAGAAACATTTTGAGCTTCTGTGTTGGAGGAGCTCACACTGGAAGTGTCGTAGTCTGAGAATGTTTGGAAATACTGGTTGCGTTGGCCTTTCGCTTCTGGATTTTTCCTGCCCCCAGTTAGATGCTGTTAAGAAACTCACTTGCGGAGTAATCTCTACAAGGTAACACCTTCCTTTTTCATTTGGCTTTCTATTGTTTTTCTTTTAAATTTCAAGAGTCTTGAGCTCTGGAGTCGTCAGATATATACCACAGATTGTTCCAAGGATCTGAGTGTCATCTCTTTTCCAATGCTTGTCCACCAAGTTAGCTGAGACCCTGGCAATAGGTGAGCCTAGCCCATGGCTCCAGCAGGATTTTAACCTTGGGGGCCTTAATAATAATGTTGGTATTTGTTAAGCGCTTACTATGTGCCAAGCACTGTTCTAAGCGCTGGGGTAGACACAGGGGAATCAGGTTGTCCCACGTGGGGCTCACAGTCTTCATCCCCATTTTACAGACGAGGTAACTGAGGCACCGAGAAGTTAAGTGACTTGCGCAAAGTCACACAGCTGACAAATGGCCGAGCCGGGATTTGAACCCATGACCTCTGACTCCAAAGCCCGTGCTCTTTCCACTGAGCCACGCTGCTTCTCTGGCCTTGCTGGCCTTGCTGGACTGGCATAGAGCTGAATCCATCCCTTCCCATCGAGGCCAGCCCCTGACCAAAATCCCAAATCCCCCTAGACGGTAAGGCCCTTTAGGGCAGAGATCATGTCTACCAACTCTATTCATTTGTAGTGGCTAGAACACAGGCCTGGGAGACAGAAGGTCATGGGTTCTAATCCTGGCTCTGCCACTTGTCTGCTTGCTACCATGGGCAAATCACTTCACTTCTCTGGGCCTCAGTTACCTCATCTGTAAAATGGAGATTGAGACTGTGGGTCAGGGACTTGGTTAAACCCAATTTGCTTGTTTCCACCTCAGTGCTAAGTGCAGTGCCTCACACATAGTAAATGCTTAATAAATACCATAACTATGATTTTTATTATTATTCAATCAGATTAATTCATTCTTACTGTGTGCAGAGCACTGTACTAAGTATCATGCTATAACAATATATTGACACGTTCCCTGCCCACAACAAACTTACAATCTAGAGGGTCAGACAATATAAAGAAATTACAACTCTATTGTACCGTTCTCTCACAAGCCCTTAGTACGGTGCTCTGTGGTATCTTTGTTTTTCAGATGAGGAAACGGAGGTACAGAGAAGCTAAAGTGACTTATCCAAGGCTAAGGAGAAAAACAGTGGCAGAGGTTGGACTCTAACCAAAGTCCTCTGACTTCCTTAACGGCACTCTTCCATTGTATCGGGAAGCTCACTGGGAAGCTATGTGTAAGCTGACTGTGAGCAGAGGATGTGTCTGTTGTTACGGTGTAATAATAGTATTAATGATGGTATTTGTTAAGCACTGACTATGTGCCAAGCACTGTTCTAAAGCACTGGGATATATACGAGGACATCAGGTTGTCCCACGTGGGGCTCACAGTCTTCATCCTCATTTTACAGATGAGGTAATTGAGACACAGAGAAGTGAAGTGACTTGGCCAAAGTCACACAGCTGACAAGTGGTGGAGCCAGGATTAGAATCCACGACCTCTGACTCTCAAGCCCGGACTCTTTCCACTAAGCCATGCCGCTTCACTCTCCCAAGCACTTAGTACTGTGCTTTGCACAAAGTAAGCACTCAATAAATACTACTGATTGGGTAGAACTCAGCCTGGGCTCTCTCCACTATGCTATGCTGCTTCTTATAACATAGTGTCAAGTAGGGATAGCCCCATTCATTCATTCATTCATTCAATAGTATTTATTGAGCGCTTACTATGTGCAGAGCACTGTACTAAGCGCTTGGAATGAACAAGTCGGCAACAGATAGAGACAGTCCCTGCCGTTACGGTCTAATCGGGGGAGACGGACAGACAAGAACGATGGCAATAAATAGACTCAAGGGGAAGAACATCTCCTAAAAACAATGGCAACTAAATAGAATCGAGGCGATGTACATTTCATTAACAAAATAAATAGGGTAATGAAAATATATACAGTTGAGCAGACGAGTACAGTGCTGAGGGGATGGGAAGAGAAAGGGGGAGGAGCAGAGGGAAATGGGGGGAAAAGAGGGTTAAGCTGCGGAGAGGTGAAGGGGGGGCGGTAGAGGGAGTAGAGGGAGAAGGGGAGCTCAGTCTGGGAAGGCCTCTTGGAGGAGGTGAGTTTTAAGTAGGGTTTTGAAGAGGGGAAGAGAATTAGTTTGGCAGAGGGAGGGCGTTCCAGGAGCGCGGGAGGACGTGGCCCAGGGGTCGACGGAGGGATAGGCGAGACCGAGGGACGGCGAGGAGGTGGGCGGCAGAGGAGCGGAGCGTGCGGGGTGGGCGGTAGAAAGAGAGAAGGGAGGAGAGGTAGGAAGGAGCAAGGTGATGTAGAGCCTTAGGATGAGGGGCAAGGCTGCCCTATAACACTGAAATCACCTGAGTTCAGGACTGTTCTATAACGCAAAGCCAGCCCATGCAAATCAGAGTAGCATGTTTGGAGCTATGTCCCTTTTGAGCACGTCCTGAGATGTCAACAAATAGGTTGAAGTAACTTTGAGCTGGTCTGGCCCTCTGACATTCTCTTGCCTTCTACTGCTTCTGGAAGTGGGGAGATAGAGGATAGGAGCGGTTTAAGGAAGGGTTGAGGCAATATGGAATGTGGAGCATGTCAAGGTCATTGACCCTCTTGAATCAAGCTGACAGTGAGGTGGATTTCTGTTCTACCAGGAAGTACCCACTGGAATGAAGCCTTGTGGAAAAATCTCATCTTCAAGACCACCAGTTTAATGCTTTTCAGTCCTTTCATATTGATTGTTCCCAAAGGTGGTTGAGGGAAATTTCCCCATTTATAGCTGTCTACAAGGCAGATTTCATTAGGGTAATTTAAAGACAGAAAAAAAATTCTGCATTTCTTTTCCCAACTGTTGTCAGGTTTGCTCTGTTCATACTTGTCCTTACTGGGAGTTTTCATCTCAGACTGCAGTGGTTGCACTGTTCATCTCTCTATCAATATTAGTACATTTTGGATGACTACGCAACAGAGAATTCATTCTTCCCTTTTGTAAAGATTTTCATCTCTTGGAAACCGTACTCGAACTTGACAGTTCTGCAAATGCAACCTCAACCCTAAACTCCAGCCCTGTTATAGCTTGACTGGTTGTTTTGACAGCCGCCATCTCAGAGCAAAGGTAACAGTTGAAAATTGAGTTAAAGCATTTGAAATAAACTACACCAGCTTGAGCTCTATAGCCACTCAGTCCCGGCGGGGAGGAAGAAATTCATAACTCTCCATAAATCTTCAATAACATTTGTAAATTGTAATCATCTTGGTGGATCATTTTTATGCAGTAAATATTGGGTCATTAGAAATATTTTGAGCATCTTGAAGGCTAATTCTCTGGAGGAGACATATGTAACAGACATATTTCCTGCCCCCGGTGAGCTTATAGTCTGGAGGAGGAAACAGACAATAATATAAATGAGTAAATTGCAGGTATGTACTGGAGGGGGAATGAATAAAGGTAAGAACCTGTGGGCAGGGAATGTGTCTGCTGTTTCATTGTACTCTCCCACATGCTTAGTAAAGTGTTTTGTACACTATAAGCACTCAATAAATTCAATTGAATGAATGAATGATGCAGAAGGGAGTAGGAAAAGAGGAAATAAGGGGTTAGTCAGGGAAGGCTTCTTGGAGTTGATGTGCCTTCCTTTGAAGGCTTTGAAAGTAGGCAGAGTAATTGCCTGTTGGATATGAAAAGGGAGAGTGTTCAAGGCCAGAAGCAGGATGTGGTTTAGAGGTCAGCCGTGAGATAGATGAGATCGAGATACAGTGAGTAAGTTGGCATTAAAAGAATAAAGTGTGTGGGCTGGGTTTTAGCAGGAGAAGAGCTAGGGGAGGTAGAAGGGAGCAAGGTGATTGAGTGCCTTAAAGCTGATAGTAAGGAGTTTCTGTTTGATGCGGAGGTGGATGGGCAACCACTGGAGTTTCTTGAGGAGTGGGAAAACATAGACTTTTGTAGAAAAATGATCTGGGCAGCAGAGTGAAGTATGGACCGGAATGGGGAGAGACAAGAGGCTGGGAGGTCAGAAAGGCGGCTGATACAGTAATCAAGGTGGGATAGGATAAGTGATTGGATTAATATGTTAGCAGTTTGGATGAAGAGGAAAGGGCAGATACAGCAATGTTGTGAAGGTTGAACCACAGGATTTATTGATAGATTGAATGTGTGGTTTGAAGGAGAGAGAGGAGTCAAGGATAACTCAAGATTAGGCCCTTGTGAGACGGGGAAGATGGTGGTGGTGTTTATAGTGATGGGAAAGTCAGGATAGGGTTTGGGCGTGAAGATGAGGAGCTCTGTTTCTGACATAAGTCTGAGGTAACGGCAAGACATACAAGTAGAGATGTCATAAAGGCTGGAGGAAATGCGAGACAGAGAGAGAGAGATCAGGGCTGAAGGTGTAGAGTTGGGTATCATTTTCATAGAGGTGATTCCACCCCCACAGTGAAGGGGTAGGTAGGCAGAGGAGGAGTCTGCAAAAGAGACTGATACTGAGTAGCTAGAGAGGCTAGGAGGAGAACCAGGAGAGGTCAATGTCAGTGAAGTTGAGGTTGGATAATATTTCCAGGAGAAGGGTGTGGTCGACAGGGTCAAAGGCAGCTGAGACGGTGAGAGGATGAGGATGGAGTAGATGGCAAGAAGGAGATTATTTGTGACTCTTGAGAGGGCAGTTTCGGTGGAGTGAAGGGGATGGAAGCCTGGTTGCAGGGGGTCAAGGAGAGAATTGAATGGGAGGAACGTGAAACAGCAGGTGTAGACAACCTATTCAAGGAGTTTAGAGAGGAATGGTAGGAGGGAGGTGGAGCGATAACTGGAGGGAGCCGTGGGGTCAAGGGAGAGTTTTTTTTTTAGGATGGGGAGATGTGAGCATGTTTGAGAGCAGTGGGGAAGAAGCCATTGGAGAGAGAATAGTTTAAGATGGTGGTTAAAGGGAAGGAATGAAATATGTCTGTTATACTGTTAAAGTGTATGGGTGCTCTGCACACATAAAGTGCTCAGTAAATACGATTGATTGAGAACAGGTGTTAAATTCCTGTTTTACAGGAAAAAGAAGTGGGGGAAATGTTTTGATAAGGTTCAAAGGGATGGGGTTGAATGCTCAGCTAGAGGGGGTGGATTTTGAGAGAAGGCACCAAATCAGATTTTGGCAGATGTGTACGTGTGATCCAACTGTTTTTCCTATTCAGAACCAGGACTGTAGAGGTCATAATAAATCATTGCTAATAAAAATAATTGTGATATTGAAGTGCTTACTATGTACCACAAAGATATAGTGTAATCGGGTTGGGGACATTCATTCAATAGTATTTATTGAGGGCTTATTATGTGCAGAGCACTGTACTAAGCGCTTGGAATGTACAAATCGGTAACAGAGACCGTCCCTGCCCTTTGACGGGCTTTCAGTCTAATCGGGGGAGACAGACAATAACAATAGCAATAGATGAGAAAGTCCACAGTGTCTACCCTACTGGGGATTCATAGTTTAAGGGGGATGAAGATGAGGTATTAAATCTTTATTTTACAAATGAGTAGATAGAAGCATGGAGAAGTTAAGTGACTTGCCCAAGGTCTCACAGCCAGATGACAGAGCCAGGATGAGTTACAGTCCTGTATTCTTTCCATTAGGCCATGTTTCTTCCATTGTCAATATCACTGCACCTGCACATTCCCTTTTCCTCCCTCCTGTAGGCCATGACGTCCAAATTGAAGGTTTCTCATCCATAAAAGATTAGGAAGCACAGCTGTAGGCTCACTCAGTTTCAACAAATAATATTTCGTATATAAACAAAACCAACTTGACTAATATAATAAATTACTAACAAGCTGGTCACTTCCCCTCCGGCAATCTGAGATGGATTTGGAGCAGGGTTTTAAGACTTGTTCTAGTCAAGGTTGCTTTTCAACGAACAAGAACCTTGTTAGAGCTTTGACTCCTCTCCCCACCTTCCAGGCCTTACTGAAGTCACATCTCCTTCCCCGGTTAAAGTCTCATTTCTCCTATTCCGTCTTTCTGTTATGTCACCTAGTCACTTGGATCTATACCCTTGAAGCTCTTGAAGGGCCCTGCATCCTCAGCCCCAGAGCACTTATGTACATATCTGTAATGCATTTTCATATCTCACTGTGGTCAGGAAACTGGTCTACCAACTCTATTACACTCTCTCAAGTGCTTAGTATATAGTATACAGGAAGTGCTCAATAAATACCACTGATTGATGGATACTCCTAGGCCCCCAGTTGTCTGTACTTAGAGGTCCATATGAGTTGCAGTAGGTTATTTTTCTTGTCTGCCCTGGCCATGTATTATTAAAGGCACATCTCCTTCAGGAAGCTTTCCCTGACTAAGCTCTCCCGTCCTCTTCTCCCACTCCCTTCTATGCCGCTCTTGCTTGCTCCTTCATTCATCCTCTCTCCCAGCCCCACAGTACATATGTGTATTTATCTATATATCTATATATCTATATATTTATATATCTGTAATTGATTTATCTATTTATTTATATTAATGTCTATCTCCCCCTCTAGACTGTGAGCTCACTGTGGACAGCAATGTGTCTGTTACAAAGTACTCTCCCAAGTGTTTAGTACAGTGCTTTGCACACAGTAAGTGCTCAATAAATGCGATTGAATGAGTATATTAGACAATATACAATTGTCAAAACCTATCACAGGAAGTGAAGTCACGAGGACAACCCCTCTAAATAACCTTGAGAATTACTGAGGTCTTATGTCTTAAAGATGCAGATAATCGTGATTACCAAGGTAATGAATGCTCTGGATGACTGACTGGAAAGGAGAGACCTAGAAACAATTGCATTTGCAGATAGGTACTAAAGGTAATCTGTCACATAAATCAATTGATGGTATTTATTGAGCACATGCTGTATACAGAGAACTGTACTAAGCGCTTGGGAGAAAACAATGCAACAGAGTTGGTTGACACATTCCCTGGCCACAATGAACTGAAATGTATCTAGGCTCCTCCTCAGTAAAGCAGTAGATTTATGGCTAACACCGGCCAATCATTTTTATCATTCGTCATATATGTAACATGAATCTTACAAATTCAATCTTCTAAAATACCAGGTTCATCTTTTTAGATAGCTACCAAATCCCGAATTTAAATACATCCACTCCAATTACAATGCCTGCTTCTCACTCTGGGCTTTAACAAGCTGTGAGTAATCTCTGCCCTCCTCTCCCATTAAATTGAAAGTTCCTTCAGGAAGAACAGGTTTCTGCTACTTTTGTATTCTCCAAAGGTCTTAGTACCATGTCTAGCTGTCAGGTGCTCAATGAATATGGTTAATTGATCAAGCTTATAGTACTTCTGGTTTCACTCTTGCAAAAATATATTCATGTATTTCTGCATGTCCAATACTCCATTAGATTGCAAATCTTAGAAGACAAGAACCTTGCTTTTTAATTTTACAAACTTCCTCGATGCTAAGAACAATTCTTGGGCCAATAGAAACTCAATAAATATTTGTTAAAATGATCAATTTGGCAGTGTAGGTATGATGATTATGACTAAAAGTAAGACTTGGACTTGTCAGAACAAAAAAACTCTAAAATGAAACCGATTTATATTCAAATTGTAATTTAGAGAATTAGGCCCCAAGTTCATTCTTCTACTCGTCGCCTATCTGTCGCCCACATCCTACCTCTGGCCTGGAACGCCCTACCTCCTCATATCAGCCAGATAATTGCTCTCCTCCAAGAAGTTGTCCCTGACTTAGCCCTCCTCTCTTCTCCCACTCCCTTCTGTGCACCCCTGACTTGCTTCCTTCATTCATCCTCCATTCTATTCCCAAATCACGTGTCTATGTAGCCATATATATCTGTAATTTATGTATTTGTGTATATTAATGTCTGTCTCCCCCACTAGACTGTGAGCTCACTGTAGGCAGGGACTGTGTCTGTTGTTACATTTACTCTCCCAAGTGCTTAGTACATTGCTCTGCACACTGTAAGCACTCAATGAATGAACGAATCTACTCATGCAGGAGAGATTTAAAGAAATACTTTCAGGTTAGTATTTCTTAGCATTTTTAGAGCAATTTACATTTTTGCAAAACACTTTGCAACTCTCATCAGTGGTTACGGGCTGTCTTCTTCCAGAGCCGTTATTATTATCATTTTACAGAGAAAAATGGACATACAAAAAGTATGCGGCTTCGTAAGAGACCAGGTCTCCACAGTCAGAGTGAACTGGAAAATGGAAACAATGGCTTACTGGGATAACTACTAGAATGCCATCCTAAAGCAGAAATATCACTGTGGTGCAACTAAAGGATTTCTTCAAACAACTGATTCCCTTCTAATAATAATGATAATAATAATGTTGGTATTTGTTAAGCGCTTACTATGTGCAGAGCACTGTTCTAAACGCTGGGGTATATACAGGGTAATCAGGTTGTCCCACGTGAGGCTCACAATCTTAATTCCCATTTTACAGACGAGGTAACTGAGGCACAGAGAAGTTAAGTGACTTGCCCACAGTCACACAGCTGACAAGTGGCAGAGCTGGGATTCAAACCCATGACCTCCCTCCTCACCTCCGCCAAACTGATTCTCTTTCCCTCTTCAAAACCTTACTTAAAAATCACCTCCTCCAAGAGGCGTTCCCAGACTGAGCTCCTCTTCCCCCTCTACTCCCTCTGCCATCCCCCCTTTACGTCTCTGCAGCTAAAGCCTCATTTTCCCCTTTTCCCTCTGCTCCTCCACCTCTCCCTTCCCATCCCCACAGCACTGTACTCGTCCGCTCAACTGTATATATTTTCGTTACCCTATTTATTTTGTTAATGAATTGTACATCGCCTTGATTCTATTTAGTTGCCATTGTTTTTACGAGATGTTCTTCCCCTCGACGCTGTTTAGTGCCATTATTCTTGTCTGTCCGTCTCCCCCGATTAGACCGTAAGCCCGTCAAACGGCAGGGACTGTCTCTATCTGTTACCGACTTGTTCATCCCAAGCACTTAGTACAGTGCTCTGCACATAGTAAGCGCTCAATAAATACTATTGAATGAATGAATGACCTCTGACTCTCAAGCCTGTGCTCTTTCCACTGGTAACAATAGAGACCTTCCAAATATATAAAATGATCCAATATTTCGATTCAAATTGGGTTCCACTTTTAATCTATTTGTTCCAATTTCTCTCAAGAATATTTATTTGATGGACACAAAAGTGTTCCACTTTTCAAAAGTAATTTTTCTGGTATATTTTGCTGGGCAATTAGAAAACATTTTTTTTCTTTTGCATTATTATTATTACATTTAAGTGGTCAATATGTGCTTTCTGGGATAGGTACAAATTAATCATGTTGGACACATTCCTTTCCCTCATGGGGCTCACAGTCTAATTAAAAGAATGTCCTCTAGACTGTAAGCTTGTTGTGGGCAGGGAATGTGTCTGCTATATTGTCGAGTTATACTTTCCCAAGTGCTTAGTACAGTACTCTGCACACATTAACTACTCAATAAATTCAACTGATTGATTAAGAACAGGTATTGAATTCCCATTTTAGAGTTGAAGAAACTAAGGCAGAGAGAAGTTAAGTGACTTGCCCAGGGCCACACAACAAGGAATTGGCAGACCTAGTATTAGAATCCAGGGCCTCTGACTCCCAGGCCCATGTTCTTTCTACTAGGCCTTGTTGATTCTCGCAGCACTGTGTTCTCGAATTACGATCATGTTGTTGGCAATCACTGATTGCTTACTATGTGCAAAGCACAGAATTAAACACTTTGGAGAGTACAGTAGAGTGAGTAGACACAATCCCTGCCTTCAAGGTACTTAAGGTTTAGTTTGAGAGACAGGCATTAAATAAATGAAAAGATTCCATAAGTCTATGAACATTTACACCAGCTAATGACCTTTTCAATTACCGAACCAGGAGCTATTCAGGCTACTCTTCCTCTCTTTTTTTGCCAAAATGATTCTTCCTCTTCCCCTCATCTCATTAGGCTAGAAACCTCTCACTAGAAGCTGAATGCAGTCAGAATTCCCTCATACACCTGAGTTCTCATAAAATCCAAACAAAATGACAAAGGGATAATTAGCTTGTTCAATTTCTTTTAGGCCACTGCCTGAAAGAATGAGGTAAGGTTGGGCTGAAATCATCATTTAAGTACTTCCTATCTGCCATGCACGGTTCTAAACGCTGGGGTATATTCATTCATTCATTCATTCATTCAGTAGTTATTGAGAGCTTACTATGTGCAGAGCACTGTACTAAGCGCTTGGAATGTACAAATCAGTAACAGATAGAGACAGTCCCTGCCCTTTGACAGGCTTACAGTCTAACTGGGGGAGACGGACAGACAAGAACAACAGCAATAAATAGAATCAACGGGATGAACATCTCATTAAAACAACAGCAAATAAATAGAATCAAGGTGATGTGCATTTCATTAGCAAAATAAATAGGGTAATGATAATCAGATAAACAAGATAATCAGGTTAGACATAGTCCCTGTCCCACACAGGGTTTACAGTCTTAATTCCAGTTTTACAGATGAGGTAACTGAGGCATACAGAAGTTAAATGACTTGCCCAAGGTCACACAAGAGACAAGTAGCAGATCTGGGATTAGAACACATGACCTCTGACTCTCAAGTCCACGCTCTTGCCACTAGGCCATGCTGCTTCTCCCACCATATTGGAATGGGTGATGCAGTAGTGTTTTTGAGCCTCTCTCTTGGCCCCTTTCACTTTAGAGTCAGACACAAAAGTTATTCCTAACCCTAACTGGTGAATATAGTCTATTGTGCCACACTGCCTCAAAGGCCAGATCAACACTGAGTGCATAATAGGCTGATGGACCAGTGATTAGAGTTATTTTTTGGAACCCATTTGATATTGTTTTGGGGGTATTATCTTTCTCCGCCTTGAGTCTTTTTCTCGAGGTTAAAGCATTCTTACCCAGGATTTGTTTGTTTGTTTTTTATGCTTTTCTTTTGGTATCTGTTAAGCATTCCTATGTTCCGCTTATGATATTTTCATCTCCATTTCTAAAGTTGTAATGGTTTGCTTTCCAACCCCATTTTTATATCTAGATTTTTTATGTGAGGGGGGGAGCCTTAACCAGGAACTAATTTCTAGCCGGTCACATTTCTTGAGGTACCTCTGCTGTTCTGGGATTAGAACGCATGTCCTCTGACTCCCAAGTCCACACTCTTGCCACTAGGCAAGATACTGATTTCATGTATCGCACTAGAAAATAGCCACCTGTCTTACTCTGCTTCTCCTTCCTTAGTCACTCAAAGGAGCTTCTGATGATGTAGGAGAGCATACATTGTAACTGGAGACCAAGGAAATGTTCATCACCCTGTGTCCCTTATAGTTGTCAGAGTTATCATTGCCAACTAACCCTAGCAGGCCATTTGATTTATTTGGCATCACATGATGTGCTGGGGTTATTCATTACCGTAGGCAAAGCAGAGGGAAGCAAGCTGCAAGAACACACATTAGAATAGAAATAAATACCTGAAATCTCATATGGAAGCATGCTTAGTTGACTCTCCTTAACTGAAGGTGAGTTTTCTGATTTCTTTGTGCACAGGTGAAGCTGACAGAACAAATGCATAATCAGCTGAACCACCTACCATCTGTATGTATATCTGCATATTTGACTTCTAGGTCTGTGCATCTGCGAGTATATTTGTATTTTTTAAAGGGCATTTAAGTACCTACTATGTTCCAGATGCTGTTCTAAGCACTGGGATAGATATAAATTTATCAGATTGGACAAAGTCCCTGTCCCACGTGGGGCTCACAGTCTTAATCTCCATTTTACAGATAGGGGTAAGTGAGGCACAGAGGAAGTGAAATGACTTGCCCAAGGTCATACCGATGACAAGTGGTAGAGTCGGGTTTAGAACCCAGCCACCATGGTGTAGTGGATCACTGGCCTTGGAGTCAGAAGGTCATGGGTTCTAATCCCAGCTCCCCACATGTCTGCTGTGTGACCTTGGGTAAGTCACTTTACTTATCTGTTCCTTAGTTATCTCGTATGTAAAATGAGGATTGAGACTTTTAGCCCTACATTGGAACGGGACTGTATCTGACCCGATCTGCTTGTACCCACCCCAGTGCTTAGTAAAGTGCTTGGCACATAGAAGGTGCTTAACAAATACCATCATTATTATTATTTTGACTCCCAGGTCCATTCACTATCCTCTAGGCCACTCTGCTTCTCTTCTCTAGGCCTGCAGACTGCTACCCTGAGTGGCAGAATCTGCCTACCGAAGTTTGCTGAAGTGTTGTTACAAACTCTCGTTTTTCTTTTTTGTCCACGAGATTGTAAACTTCTTGGAGGGAGAGATGGTATCCGCCAACTCTACTGCATTGTCCCAAACATTTAGTAAAGTGCTCTGCACTCAGTAAGCACTTGACAAATACCAGTGATTGAATGTTTACTTTTGGGGTGGAGTCACATGCTTTCTTTAGACATATTGAAACTATCCAGTGTCTAGGTTCACACACAGCTTCATGGAGAGCTATAATAATCTTTGATCTGGTATCAATCTGGAGCAGTGAGATATAATTCCTAATTGCACGTTCATTCGTTCATTCCATCGCATTTATTGAACGCCTGCTGTGTGCAGAGAGCTGTACTAAATGCTTGGAAAGTACAATTCAGCAACACATAGAGACATTCCCTACCCACAAAGGGCTCACAGTCTAAGAGAAGCAGCGTGGCTCAGTGGAAAGAGCCCGGGCTGGGGAGTCAGAGGTCATGGGTTCGAATCCCGGCTCTGCCACTTGGCAGCTGTGTGACTGTGGGCAAGTCACTTCACTTCTCTGGCCTCAGTTCCCTCATCTGTAAAATGGGGATTAACTGTGAGCCTCAGGTGGGACAACCTGATGACCCTGTATCTCCCCCAGCGCTTAGAACGGTGTTCTGCACATAGTAAGCGCTTAACAAATACCAACATTATTATTATTAGAAGGGGGCAGACATCAAAACAAATAAACAGGCATCAGTAGCATCAATATAAATAAATAGAATTGTAGATATATACACATCATTAATAAAATAGAATTATAAATAAGTACATATATGCACACAAGTGCCTAGGGGCAGGCAGGGGGTAGAGCAGAGGGAGCTAGTGGGGGTGTTGGGGAAGGGAAGGGGAGCAGAGGAAAAGGGGGGCTTAGTCCAGGAAGGCATCCTGGAGGAGTTGAGCTTTCAGGAGGGCTTTGAAGGGCGGTGTACTAGTTTGGTGATTGGAGGAGGGAGGTCATTTCAGGCCAGAGGTAGAATGTGGGCCAGTGGTCGATGGTGAGACAGGCGAGGACGACGCACCGTGAGAAGGTTAATTGATTCCGTAGATTTTTCTTTAGATTTAGATTGCTGTTATTTTTGTTTGGGTCATGATGATATATGGCTAGCTTTGAGAGAAGTACTTTGATCTCTGAGTCATTTTCAGTGAACTGATCTTGGTGGCATCAATTAGCAGTACTCATTATCTCTAGGGTTGCCTTGAAGACAGTAACCTGGTGACTGTCTCACATTTGCCAGTCACACTGATAGCCTCAGCTGCCCATTTTAAAAAGACATAAACACCCATAAGAAAGAAGCAATTTTGGTTGAGTTAATGATATGGAGAATCAGCGTGGCTCAGTGGAAAGAGCCCGGGCTTGGGAGTCAGAGGTCATGGGTTCGTATCCCAACTCTGCTCCTTGTCAGCTGTGTGACTGTGGGCAAGTCACTTCACTTCTCTGCACCTCAGTTCCCTCATCTGTAAAATGGGGATGAAGTCTGTGAGCCTCACGTGGGACAACCTCATTCCCCTGCATCTACTCCAGCGCTTAGAACAGTGCTCTGCACGTAGTAAGCGCTTAACAAATACCAACATTATTATGATATATCAGGAATTTATTCTGTTTGGTTTGGGAAAACTTCTTGAATAAATATAGCTAAAATAATAATGAATCATCATCATCATAAAATTTGTGGCATTTGTTAAGCACTTACTGTGAGTCAAACACTGTATTAGGCATTGGGATAGATACAAGAAAAACAGATCAGACATGGTAGCTCACAGTCTAATTAAGGGAGAGTACATGAATTTTATTCTCATTTTACAGCTGAGCAAACTGAGGCACAGGGAAGTTAAGTGACTTGTCCAAGGCCACAGATCAGACAAGTGGCAGAGCCAGAATTAGAACTCAGGTTCTCTGATTCCCAGGCCCACTCTGCTTCTCACGTGAAATGGGCCTCCTTTTACAAATCCAGAATTTAGTTATGAAAGGACAGGATTTTTAGGCATTTGCATCAATCAGTGATATTAATCATCATCATCATCATAATAATAATGGTATTTAAGTGCTTACTATATGCCAAGCACTTTTCTAAATGCTGGGGTAGATACAAGGTAATCAGGTTGTCCACATGGGACTCACAGTCTTCATCTCCATTTTACAGATGAGGTAACTGAAGCACAGAGAAGTGAAGTGATTTGCCCAAGGCCACACAGCAGACAAGTGATGGAGTGGGGATTAGAACCCAGGTCCTCTGACTTCCACGCCAGTGCTCTTTCCACAAAGCCAGAATGCTAACCTTAAACAGAGCAATGTACTATGCACTTGGGAGAGTGAAATTCTGTAGGGTGGGTAGACACGCTCCACGGCCTTAAATTACAGGCAGTAGATGTGACCAAGTCTTCATTAATAGGGGATTTTTTTGTCAGTAAGAAGTATTACTTTCTAATGTGCCCACTGCTGTTTTTCCTCAGAGTTGCAGCAAGTTACCATTATCTATCCTTAGGTGAAGGGAAATGGGTACCTGGAGATCCAGGAAATTAAAGAAACCTGTCTCAGTCTTTAACAGATAGAACTCTGTAGAGCCAGAAGTAGGATTAGTTTGAGCTTCCCAAAGTCCCCCCATATCCACTCCTTTGGTAAAATTTTGGGGTTTCATTGTTTGGGGGTGACAGTTGAGTCCTGAGCATTTTCTCAAATACCCTTCTTTGAGCAGAATTTATGCGCTACTTCTAATCATTCATCTACGGCAGATGATGCTCAGTTGTTCCCTGAAAACTAAGGAATGTGTTGATATTTCTAGACTTTATTAGCCATAGTTAAAAAAAAAATCACTGTGGAAATCAGGGCAATAAATAGCTGTAATTTTAGATGAATGTGGTCTGTGAATGACAGCCACTTTCAATAAAGCTTGCTGCCCTTAACGACATCACAGAGTTTGGAAGCTCACTCTGCAAAGCAATCCTGGGTAATAAACTGATTCAAACTGAATGTCTGCAGTGCTATATGGCGAATTTAAAGCAAAGAACTACACATCGTTAACAATGAATCCCGATGAGTAAGTTAAGTAGGAACAATAATTTATGTTGATGAATTCAGCGTTTTTTTCTTCCCTCTTCCTCTTCTCCCCTCCCTGCCCTGACTCGTGACTCTGCATCTGCTTTAGGAAATTTGCCCTGGGTTACATGAGGGGCCAGAGATCCCTAAGAGCGACCAACCACAACTGAAAAGCTAGGAGGCTGGAGTAAAAGTGAGAAACAACTCTAGGGCTCGAATGCTGGAAGTTCTCTGGACACCAGACCACCATTCTCTCCACCTTCAAAGCCCAATTAAGGCCCCATCGCCTCCATGAGACCTTCCCTGATTAAGCCCTCTTTTCCCCAGCTCGCTCTCCCTTCTGAATTGTTGTTTTTGCACCTGGATCTGTGACCTTTGGACATCTGATAATTGCCCCACCCCCAACCTCACAGCACTTAGAGAATTGGCTCAGTGGATAGAGCAGAGGCCTGAGAGTTAGAAGGATCTGATTTCAAATCCTGGCTCCGCCACATGTCTGCTCTGTGACCTTGACCAAGTCACTTCACTTCTCTGGGCCTCAGTTCTCTCATCTGTAAAATGGGGACTAAGAGTTTCAGCCCCATGTGGGACAGGGACTGTGTCCAACCTGATTAAGTTGTATCTACTCCAGTGGTTAGAACAGTGCTTGGCACATTGTAAGCGCTTAACAAGCACAATTATTATTATTATTATTAAAATATCTTTGTTATTAATTACAAATTATTAATTCATATTCATATCTGTCTCCCCCTCTTTGTAAGCTCATTATGGGCAGGAAAAGTGTCTGCTAATTTTGTTGTACTGTACTCTCCCAAGGACTTAGAACAGCACTCTGCACATAGTAAATGCTCAGTAAGTATGACTGATTGATAGTTTTTGACATACAAAATGCTAGTGACTGGCACTGGATACAAATGGTCTAATTTTAATGATCTTGGCAATTCATCACCAATCAATCAATGGTATTGATTGAATGCTTACCACACGCAGAGTTCTAAGCACTTGGGAGAGTACAATAGAGTCCTCGAGGAGCCTCGGACCTAGTGTAGGAGACAGACCTTAAAATACACCACAAAATAGGAAAGAGGCAGAGTATAAGAATATGTATGTAAGTGCAGTTGCCAGAAGGATGTCAGATGGAGTTGGGGTGTTCTGAAAGAAATGTGTCGATGGCGTTGCTATCGGTAAAGATGACTCGAGAGCATAAGACAAGACAGTGGTTTGGGGATGGTGTGAGAATCAGTGTGCTTATGGTGTACAGGCCCACGTGAGTAAGTGAAGAAGCAAGGAGGGTGAATATCGTGGGGAAATCAGAGGTTAGTAAGGGGAAGCTTTTTGGAAGAAATATTATTTTTGTTTGGTTCTGTAGATGGGGAGAGTTCACAGTCTGTTGTATATGAAGAAGGGATTCCAGACAGGAGGGAGAATGGGAGCAGGAGGTCAGTGGAGAAGAGGAAGATGAGATCAAAAAATATAGTGAGAAGGGAGCAAAGTTTATGGGTTGGTTTGTAACAGGAGGTGAGCGAGGTTAAGTTGGAGTGGGAGGCTGATAGTGTGTCTTAAAACTGAAGGTAAGGAGTTACTGTTTGATGCAGAGATACATGGGCAACGACTGGAGATTTTTGAGGAAAGGGGACATATGAAGTGAACTTTTTTTTTTCCTGAAAAATGATCTGGGCAGCAGAGTGAAGTTTGGACTGTAGTAGGGAGAGGCTGAAGGCAGGGAGGGCAGTGGGGATGCTGAGGCAGTATTCGAGGAATGATATAAGTAGTTGAATCAGCAAAGTAACAGTTTAATGGAGAGAAAGGGTGGAATCTAGAGATGGATGTTGTGATGGGAGAACCCACAGGATTTAAATATACAGGTTGGATAAGAGAGTTGTATCAAGGATAACACCAAGGTTATGTTTTTGTGTGGCAGGGAGGATGATGATATTGTTAGCAGTCATGGGACAGTTGAGGGGAAGAGAAGGTTTGGATGAAGAGTTCTGTTTTGGGCAAGATAATTTTTAGGTGTTGGCCGGGCATTTAAGTAGAGTAGAGGGAAAACTGTACAGCAGGAAAGAGTGGGGGGCTAGAGAGGTAGATTTAGGAATCATCCATGTAGAGATGATAACTGAAGCCATGCAAGCAAATCAGTTCTCCAAGGGAGTAAGTTTAGGTAGAGAATAGAAGGGGACCCAGATTGTAGAAAAGCAGTGTGGCTTAGTGGAAAGAACCCGGGCTTGGGCGTCACGTGGGACAACCTGATTCCCCTATGTTTACCCCAGCGCTTAGAACAGTGCTCGGCACATAGTAAGCGCTTAACAAATACCAACATTATTATTATTATTATTATTGTCAGAGGTCATGGGTTCGAATTCTGCTGTGCCACTTGGCAGCTGTGTGACTGTGGGCAAGTCACTTAACTTCACTGTGCCTCAGTTACCTCATGTGTAAAATGGGGATGAAGACTGTGAGCCTCACGTGGGACAACCTGATTACCCTGTGTCTACCCCAGCGCTTAGAACAGTGCTCTGCACATAGTAAGCATTTAACAAATACCAACATGACTTTTTTAAATCAGAGAAGTGAACAAATACAAATGTTGAGTAGTCAGCGGTATTTACTGAGCACCTGTGACTGCAACATGGTCCTAAATGATTGGGAAAGTTCAATAATAGTAAAAAAAAAAAAAAAAAAGCCTCCTTGTCCTTAAAGAGCTTACAGTCTAGAGGGGGAGACAGAAGCCAATTAACACATCCATATAAATATTAATATACATACATAAGTGCCAAAGATGGAAGTAGACTCGTAAGCCTATTGGAGTTTGGGCTTCCCTGTTGAGGACTAGAATACTTTGATCTGTATTCTGTAAGCATGCTTGGCCTGCTGACCTCATTCCCTTAAGACAATTCAAATATATATGTAGGTATATCTATATCTTGGCTGCCTCCTCCTCTTTCTCATTCTCCTCCTCTTCTTCCTCTTTCTCCTCTTTCCTTCCTCCTCGTTCTCCTCTTCCCCTCCTCCTCTTTCTCCTCTTCTCCTCCTTTCTCCTCTTCCTCCTCGACCTCTTTCTCCTCTTCTCTTTTTCCCGTTTTTGTTCCCTTCTTTCTCATCTTTCTCTTCTTTCTTCTCTCCAGCATCCTCTTTCTTCCTCTTCTTATCTTCCCGCCACCTTCTTGACCGCTACTGTTCGGTGAAGGAATAAGGGTGTAGAGAGGTGGGTGGAAAAGGACCCTTTCCTACTAGTTGCCCCAACCCGACTCTGCCTCATCTTCATCCTGCAGCAATGCTTCTCACCTGGCCTATTTTCCTTCCTTGTATGTGGGCCCTCATGCTAGTATCACAGGGCAGGTTCACATTGTTCCATAGATGTCTATCCTTTGAACCTGTTTCCTTCTTTTAACATCAGAAGTATGGCCTAAACCACAAACAGCTAATTAAAGCTTGCTGTGGTTAGCCCTGTGAGAAAACAACAAACTATCATGATTCCAAGGTGATGACTTGATGACTTATTAGGCAACTCACAGGATGTGCTATCTCCTGGAAAGGAGTGTAGATCTTGAAACAGAGCAGAGAGTAGGTTGTGGGAAACTCCTGGTATACTCTGAGACTTATTGTAAACTGCTGCTGATTTTACTCTAGCCTCGGTGTGTAATGCATCGCAGCTGAAAGCCTATTGAGAATTGCAACACTTGGGCAGGACTAATGTGTCCCGGACAGGATTTATAGCCAAAAAACAATTTCCAAAAAAAAAAATTTCCCATCTCCTCACATCCCTCCCCTGCTTTCTTTTCCCCAGACCAGAGTTCAGTAGTCCAGGCTTGTTGCCAATTCTACAAGAGGTCAGTGTGACAGAATTACAAAGTGTTACTGTTACAGTGGCTGAGAAACACCTTCAAGAAATATTAAACATGAGGAATGCTAACGACTTCAACGAGGTGAATTTGCAGGGGAATGAAGCATGTTATTAATATGTGTTAACGGTTCCAATCGCCCAGGCACTCAGCGCTACCCACTGGCTGCCTGATGAAATGATCATCGGACTGACATGTTTCCTCCACGCGGAAGCCCCGGGTTGAGGGCCAAGGGCATCCAGGATGTAACTCTCCACCTCCCCCAAGTCTGGATTTTGGCAGTCCCTCATTGTGCATCTTGACTGTGTTCCTCTTTCCTCACAGTCAAATTTACCCAAAGAGGAAGAGAGACAGAGCTAGTGATGAAACTCGGTGTGGCCTAGTGGAAGGAGAATGGGACTGGGGGTCAGAAGACCTGTGTTTTAATAACAGTAATAATAATTTTGATATTTGTTAACCACTGACTATGTGCAAGGCCCACTGTACTATGCGCTGGGGTGGATACCAGCGAATCAAGTTGGACACAGTCCCTGTCCCACGGGGGGCTCACAGTCTCAGTCCCCATTTTACAGATGAGGTAACTGAGGCCCAGAGTAGTGAAGTGACTTGCCCAAGGTCATAGAGCAGACACGTCACAGAGCCGGGATTAGAACCCACAACCTCTGATCTCCAGGCCCATACTCTATCCACTAGACCACACTGCTTCTCACTAGGCGACATTGCTTGGCAGATAGTAAGTAGTTAACAAATATCACAGTAATGGATCCTTAATAACAATAAGTATTGTATTTGTTAGGTACTTATTATGTGCCAGACACTTTACTAAGCACTGGGGAAGATACAAGAGTATTAGAATCATTCATTCATTCAGTTATATTTATTGAGCACTTACTGTGTGCAGAGCACTGTACTCAGCTCTTGGAAAGTACAGTCAGCAACAAAGAGAGACATTCCCTACACACAACATGCTCACAGTCTAGAAGGGGGAAGACAGACATCAAAACATGTAATCAGGCATCGGTCACATCTGACACAGCCCCTGCCCCCATGGGGCTCACAGTCTAAAAAAAAAAAAAGAGGGAAAACAGGTATTGAATCTCCATTTAACAGATGAGGAAAATGAGACCCAGAGAAGTTAGTGGCTTGCCCGAGGTCACACAGCGGGCACGTTTCCTTAAGGTTATGCTCTTCTGTCATTCAAAATTGTCTTTTTAACCGAAACTGTATTTTCTTCATATATATTGGAGTATTTGTGGTATTCGTTAAGCTTTTAGTATATGTCAAGCACTGTAGTAAGCAGTGAGGTAGATATAGGATGATCAGATCCCACATGGGGAGCACAGAGTAAGTAGGAAGGAGAAGAAGTTTTGAATCCCCATTTGCAGATGAGGGAACAGAAGGACAGAGAAGTGAAGTGACTTGACCCAGGTCACACAGCAGATAAATGGCAGAGCCAGAATTAGAACTCAGGTCCTCTGACTCGCAGGCTCATGTTCTTTACACTAGGCCATGCTGCTTTCTAGCCCAAATAAAGACCTTTACATGAATAATGTTGTTCAAATGTGAACCCCAATGTTGGATTCTATAGAGTTCACCCTGAATTATTCAATAGCCCAATACTATAGGGACTTAATTCAAGCTAAATTCCACAGTATTCCTAAATAAGAGACAGAGTCCAGATTGCTGAAGGCACTGTGGACAGATAATAGATCTGTTCTTTCCTCCTTGTCTCAGGTATGATGTAAGGCACTTTGTGTTCTCCACCGAGAAGGAAAGTTTGTATATTATAGAAGGGAGCAACGTAGCACTAAAGAGTACGATCACTCCCTATCGTCCTTGGTGCTCACTACTGAATGATAACTGGCTTTGGGGCCTCACTGCATCCTCCATAGCTCTGGCTTAGAAAGCTGGATCCAGTATCATCCTAATTTATGGTCTTTGGGATAACTCAAAAGTTGGGCGGCTATGCCAGATTTCAGATTTCAGCAATCAGTTAATCCATGGTATTAATAATAATGTTGGCATTTGTTAAGCGCTTACTATGTGCAGAGCACTGTTCTAAGCTCTGGGGTAGACACAGGGGAATCAGGTTGTCCCACGTGGGGCTCACAGTCGTCATCGCCATTTGACAGATGAGGTAACGGAGGCACAGAGAGGTTAAGGTTAGACTTGCCCAGAGTCACTCAGCTGACAAGTGGCAGAGCCAGGATTCGAACCCATGGCCTCTGACTTACTAAGTGCAGAGTACCGTATCAAATGCTTGGGAAAGTACAATGTAACAGAGTTGGTAGAAATGTTTCCTGACGAACGTGCTGAGCTAGAGAAAGCAGTATCACGCTTCAGAGGGATCTGGGGTGGAGATGAATGCTGTAACATCTAAATAAGGACCAGTGACAATGAACAGGTTAAGTTCTTCTGCTGTAGGCAGAAGGCAGGAGATTTTCGTATAGCACTTCTAGGTAGCAGTTGTATCGACTAGATGCCTCAACTCCACAGAAACCACCCTCTCAGACAATCATAATCAATCTCCTTCTTGCCAAGTCCAACAGCTTCTACTCTATTCTGATCCTCCTACACGTCTCAGGCGCCTTCCAGACTGATGACCACCTCCTTCTCCCGGAAACATTATTTGACCGTGGCTTCACTGACACGGTCCTCTCCTGCTTCTCCTCCCATCTCTCTGGCCGCTCATTCTCCGTCTCTTTCTCAGGTTCCTCCTCTGCCTCCCAACTCCTAATTGTAGGTGTCTCTCAAGGTTCAGTTCTGGGTCCACCTACACCCACTCCCTTGGAGAACTCATTCGCTTCCATTGCTTCAGCTGCCACCTATTTATGGATGATTCCCAAATTTACCTCTCTGGCCCTGATTGTTCTCCCTCTCTGCAGTCTCACATTTCCTCCTATCTTCAAGACATCTCTGTTTGGTTGTCCTCCTGGCCCCTCAAACTTATGTCAGAAACAAAAATTCCTCATCTACTCACCCAGACCCTGTCCTTCCCCTGACTTTCCCATTACTGTAGACAGCACCACCACCCTTCCTGGCTCACAAGCCTGTAACCTTGGAGTTATTCTCAACTCCTCTCTCATTCCCTCTCCCATATATGGTCATGGGTTCTAATCCCAGCCCTCCACTTGTCTGCTGTGTGACCTTGAGTAAGTCACTTCACTTCTCTGTGACTCACTTGACCTTGGGTAAGTCACTTCACTTCTCTTTGACTCACTTTCCTCATCTGTAAAATGAGGATTAAGACTGTGAGCCCCATGTGGGACAGGGACTGTCCATTCTGATTTGCTTGTATCCACCCCAGCACACGGAACAGTGCCTGACACATGCCATTTAACAAATACCAAAATCATTATTATTACTAAATCCTGTTGGTTCAAACTTTACAACCTCACTAAATCCGCCCTTTTCTCTCTCCATCAAAACTTATACCACGTTAATCCGAACACTTAGCTCATCCTCCTTTGATGACCATATCGGCCTCCTTGCTGACCTCCTTGTGTCCTGTCTCTCCCCATTCCAGTTCATACTTGACTCTGCTGTCCAGATCATTTATTCTACAAAAATGTTGAGCCCAAGTTTCCCCATTCATCAGGAAATTCCAGGGGTTGCCTATCCACCTCTGCATCAAACCATCGGCTTCAAGGCATTCACTCACCTTGGCCTCTCCTACCTCACCTTGCTACTCTACTACTATAACCCAGCCCGCACACTTTGCTCTTCTAATTCCAATCTACTCATTCTTCCTCAATCTCGTCTATCTTGCCGCCATCCTCTTGCCCATGTCCTACCTCTAGCCTGGAAAGCCCTCCCTCTTCATATTCAACAGTCAATTACTCTCCCCTCTTCAAAGCCTTATTGAAGGCACATCTCGTCCAGGAGGCCTTCTCAAACTAAGCCCCACTTTTCCTCATCTCATCTTCTGCAACACCTTGACTTGCTCCTTTTATTTGTCTCCCTTTCCAGCCCCGCAGCACTTATGTACATATCTGTAATTTATTTAAATTTTTGTCCGTCTTCCCCGCTGGACTGTAGACTCACTGTGGGCAGGGAATGTGTCTGTATATTATTATGTTATCTTCTCCCAAGTGCTTCGAACAGGACTCTGCATATCTTAAGCCCTCAATAAATACAATAGATTGATTAATCCCTTTTTTATAGATGAGGCACGGAGAGGTCAACTGATTTTCCCAAGGTCACCCAGCATACAAGTGGCAGAGCGGAGATTTGAACCCAGGTCCTTTGACTCCCAAGCTCATGCTCTCTTCACTAGGTCATGCTGCAGTGAACCCATGAAGGCTCTGAATAGGAGAAAAAATCTCCAGATGTTGCGATTTTTAGAGTCCTTCCTTCCTCCTCTGCCCCACTTTCCTCTGATTTAAGTACCCAGCCAGATATCTATGCGAAAGTTAAGAGCTGTGTTCCGAGACCTTTGTCAGAGATATGCTACTGCCAGAAACAGGGACGTCCTTGGCATCATCTTAGGGGAATATATTATTTCAAGAAGATGATGAAAATGACCTTTTAGAGTCTTTAAATTGACCAAGGCTACCTCAGAACAGAGTAGAAATAAGGGTCGTAGTAGTTTCGGGCTTGGTGCTTTACAAAACTGTGGCAAAATTGTGGGGTTTTAGTTCCGGATAATATATATCCCCCAATTCAAAAGTACCTTTAAATGGTGTTTACGCTTCCAGTCTGTGATGATCCCTTTAGTGAAGTGGCACTAAAATTGACTTTCTCACCTGGCAGGATCTGACATGCCTGCTTTTTTATTTACTCATCCATTACATTTCACATTCCCTCCTCCTCTTTTCTGACTAACTGGTGGTGACAAGAGGATTCCCCCTCCCCCACTCCCTCACTCCCCTTTGCATACAATTTACACTATGCATAACACTTGATTAACTCACCTAAACCAGGATCATATCTGTCTACCAGAAAATTCTTCCATTTGAAATGTCTAATCTTGATCTAAAGCTGTGTGATCTAGCAGGAAGACATGAGGCTTGGTATCAGAAGACTTTGGTTTCGGTACCAGTTCCGCCACTGCTCCTGCTGGGTGACCCTGGACAATTTACTTAACCAGACACCTATGCCTCAGTTGCCTCAGCTGTAAAATAGGAATCAGAATATCTTCAAGGATGTTGTGACGATAGAATGAGGTAATTGATGTTGAGTGCTTTGGAATAATGAAAGTGCTAGAGAAATGCCAGGCATTAAAAGACCAAATCAACAGAAGTTCTGTGGAGACTTCCTTCTGTAGAGAAATTGAGTATATTGGGAACTTGACAGATCACTCCTCCACTCATAGCCTGCTGGACTGGCGGACCAAACATGCTTACATCCAAGAGAACTAACCCTCCTCCCCTCTTCAAAACCCTACTGAGGGCTCACCTCCTCCAGGAGGCCTTCCTAGATTGAGCCCTCCTTTTCCCTCTCCTCCCCATCGCCCCTACTCCCTCCCTCTGCTCTACCCCCTTCCCCTCCCCACAGCACCTGTGTATATTTGTATGTATTTATTACTCTACTTTATTAATGATATATCTATATATCTATGATTCTATTTATTTTGATGGTATTGATGCCTGTCTATGTGTTTTGTTTTGTTGTCTGTCTCCCCCTCCTAGACTGTGAGCCCGTTGTTGGGTAGGGATTGCCTCTATCTGTTGCCGAATTGTACTTTCCAAGCTCTTAGTACGGTGCTCTGCACTCAGTAAGCTCTCAATAAATACGATTGAATGAATGAATGAACTTGTTCCCAGTCTGGGAGCTGATCCATTGCTACCCAGATCAGCATCTTTGAGATAGGAAAGAGCAAATTCAAATATTTGACCATTAGTCCATTTGTTTATTAAAAAGAATCCCAGTTTCAGAGGCCAATAAGGAAAGGGTGATTTAATTGTGATTGTGGGGAGAGAACATGAAACGGTAGCATCTCTTGTATAGGCCAAGCATTCTGCATCTTTTAAGTTGCCAAGATAGAGTGATAATAGAATAGTACACGGGCCTGGGAGTCAGAAAGTTCTAACCCCCACTTTGCCATTTGTCTGCTCTGTGATCATGGGCAATTCCCTTAACTTCTCTGAGCCTCAGTTACCTTATCTGTGAAATGGGAATTTAGACTGTGAGCCCTATGTGGGACAGGGACTGTGTTCAACCTGATTCAGTTATATCCTCCCCAGCACTTAGTACAATGTCTGGCATAAAGTAAGTGCTTAACAAATGCCCCAGTTATTCTTATTATCCCAAACATATAACAATATTTATTTTTACATCAGTTGGGAAGAATGACAATTCTGGTCAAACTGTGAGAAAGTCAATACTTGCCTGGTTCTTCTGATGTAATTTGTTTGGGCGGGGTCTGTTTGGACAGCAAGTTTTCGGCTGGCAAGCTCAAGCGCCTGAGAAGAGCTGAATGGACACCCTGTCTTGTGAAATGAAGCTTTGACTCCTTTCACAGGGCCTGTACTTTCTCTTGCATTAAACAACACGTCAAAGTTTCCTGAAGCCTTCCTTGAGGGTCGGTGGTTTGGTCACCAGCCAAAGTCTAGCGATCACTGTCTGGCACAGGCAAGTGGGTTTCGTACCAAACTCCGTTGAAGTGGTAAGACGGGGAGTGTTTAAATGCTCCCATTAAGATGTCCCGGAGAGCGATTAATTTCCATTATTTGGTTAAGTTTTCAGCGAGAGAATCAGGGATTTTGGTTTTTATTTGCAGAAACTTTGCGGGAGTTCCAAAAAATTATGTGGAGTCAAACATTCCTAGGCTTTTGGAGAATCCGTACACAGATAGTGCTACTGTTCTAACCCAGATGGGCACTGCAGGTGTTTCTTCTGCTGGTAGCGCATTAAAATCCATGTAAATTAGGCCTGGAAGCCTGGCAGCAGAGATGAATTTTGAGGAACCTGGAGGAATTTTTGGACAGCAACACTGTTGTTAAACTTCAACCAAAATTGTTGGGAAAATAATATTGCGATAACTCATGTTTACTCATTATTTCTGCTGTTTTGATGAAAATAATGTCTTAAAATTCATGGCAGGGCTTTTTTATAGCCTTGACTGTGAATTTTTCTGATCTCAGAATCGTTGAAGTGACTCAACCCTAGAATTTAGATTCTCCTCCTATGAGTCGATGTCACCGAGAGGGGAATTTGGGCAGATATGCCAGAGCCTAGTTACATGTCAAGTGGCGTCTCACGTCGAGCGTAAAGTTAGTTCCCAACGGTTTAATTAGCTACTGTCAGTGTGGTGTGGCATTATGGATTTTGTAATTCATATTCCGTTTGTAATGGAATGAAACGTGATCGTCCCGTCCTTTGGGTGTGTCGAGATTAGCAAACAAAGCATTTTCCAAACCCCAACAAAACTGCTGCCCTTTGAAATGGCTTGAAATTTTGCACTGACTCAGTATCGAACAGATGCCGATCTTATCGGACTGTTGAACGTTCCATAGCAGGATATGCAGCATTTCTCTTCCCCAAGTAGGACGTGGACTGTGTCCAACCAGATTAGTTTGTATCCACTCCAGTGCTAGCACAGTGCCTGGCATGTAGTAAGTTGTTAACAAATACCAGAATTTTTGTTATTATTATTATTATTACTGAAGGAAGAACGGGTTCTTCCGGGTCTGATTGCGGACCCCCATATGGACTTGAGGGATTTCTCTAGACTGTAAGCTCACTTTGGGTAGGGAATGTGTCTGTTTATTGTTGTATTGTACTCTCCCAAGGGTTTGGTACAGTGCTCTCCTCACAGTGGGTTAAATGGTGAGAGGGGAGAATGCAAAACACAAGGGTGTTCTGTGCTACGTGCGTGGCGAGCCTGCCCAAGGCTACACAGTGAATATGAAGCATGCCCAGGCCAGTTGTTGTGGGTGGGGAATGTCTCTTGTAACTCTGTTGTACTGTATTCCCCCAAGCGCTTATTACAACGCTTTACACATAGTAAGCACTCAATAAATGTCATCGATTGATCGAAGGGTGGACATGGGGCCCTGATGAGTCGCTCTTGTCAGTAGGACACCCCTGCACTGCTTCAATCGGGGCTAAATAATAATAATAATGATGGTATTTGTTAAGCGCTTTCTATGTGCCAGGCACAGTTCTAAACGCTGGAGTAGATATAAGATAATCGGAGTGGACACAACCCCTGTCTCACATAGGGTTCACCGACTTAATCCCCATTTTAAAGATGAAGGAACCTAGACACAGAGAAGTTAAGTGACTTGCCCAAGGTCACACAGCAGACAAGTGGCAGAGCTGGGATTAGAATTTAGGTCCTTCTGACTCCCAGGCCCATGCTCCATCCACTAGGCCATGCTGCTTCTCTAAAGACTCATGTACAGGCTCAAAAGGAGCAGCAGTTTTTCATGGTAGGGTAATAGTTGCCAGCTTGCTAATGATTTTTCACTTGAGTAAATCAATCAGTCATATTTCCCCACTTCCCCCTCCAGTTATCGTCCTATCTCCCTACTACCCTTCCTTTCCAAAATCCTAGAACGAGTCGTCTACAATCGATGCCTAGAATTCCTTAACTCCCATTCTCTCCTAGACCCCCTCCAATCTGGCTTCCGTCCCCTCCACTCTACCGAGACTGCTCTCTCTAAGGTCACCCGTGACCTCCTACTTGCCAAATCCAATGGCTCCTACTCCATTCTGATCCTCCTTGACCTCTCTGCTGCCTTTGACACTGTCGACCATCCCCTCCTCCTCCATACCTTATCTCACCTCGGCTTCACGGACTCTGTCCTCTCCCGGTTCTCCTCTCACCTCTCTGGCCGATCATTCTCGGTCTCCTACGCCGGAGCCTCCTCCCCCTCCCATCCTTTAACTGTTGGAGTTCCTCAAGGGTCAGTTCTTAATTAATGTTGGTATTTGTTAAGCGCTTACTATGTGCCGAGCACTGTTCTAAGCGCTGGGGTAGACAGAGGGGAATCAGGTTGTCCCACATGGGGCTCACAGTCTTAATCCCCATTTTACAGATGAGGGAACTGAGGCACAGAGAAGTTAAGTGACTTGCCCACAGTCACACAGCCGACAAGTGGCAGAGCTGGGATTCGAACTCATGAGCCCTGACTCCAAAGCCCATGCTCTTTCCACTGAGCCACGCTGCTTCTCAGTTCTTGTCCCTCTTCTGTTCTCCATTTACACTCACTCCCTCGGTGAACTCATCCGCTCTCACGGCTTTGACTACCATCTCTACGCAGATGAAACGCAGATCTACATCTCCGCCCCTGTCCTCGCCCCCTCCCTTCGGGCTCGCATCTCCTCCCGCCTCCGGGACGTCTCCACCTGGATGTCGGCCCGCCACCTAAAACTCAACATGAGCAAGACTGAGCTCCTCATCTTCCCTCCCAAACCCGGTCCGCTCCCAGACTTCTCTATCACCGTCGATGGCACGACCATCCTTCCCGTCCCGCAGGCCCGCAATCTCGGTGTCATCCTTGACTCGTCCCTCTCGTTCACCCCACACATCCTATCCGTTACCGAGACCTGCCGGTTTCACCTCTACAGTATCGCCAAGATCCGCCCTTTCCTCTCCACCCAAACGGCTACCTTACTGCTACAGGCTCTCGTTATATCCCGGCTAGACTACTGTGTCAGCCTTCTCTCTGACCTCCCTTCCTCCTCTCTCGCCCCGCTCCGGTCTATTCTTCACTCCGCTGCCCGGCTCATCTTCCTGCAGAAACGATCTGGGCATGTCACTCCCCTTCTTAAACAACTCCAGTGGTTGCCTATCGACCTCCGCTCCAAACAAAAACTCCTCACTCTAGGCTTCAAGGCTCTCCATCACCTTGCCCCTTCCTACCTCTCCTCCCTTCTCTCTTTCTACCGCCCACCCCGCACGCTCCGCTCCTCCGCCGCCCACCTCCTCGCCGTCCCTCGGTCTCGCCAACCCCCCGTCGACCCCTGGGCCACGTCCTCCCGCGGTCCTGGAACGCCCTCCCTCCTCACCTCCGCCAAACTGATACTCTTTCCCTCTTCAAAACCTTACTTAAAAATCACCTCCTCCAAGAGGCGTTCCCAGACTGAGCTCCTCTTCCCCCTCTACTCCCTCTGCCATCCCCCCTTTACCTCTCCGCAGCTAAAGCCTCATTTTCCCCTTTTCCCTCTGCTCCTCCACCTCTCCCTTCCCGTCCCCACAGCACCGTACTCGTCCGCTCAACTGTATATATTTTCGTTACCCTATTTATTTTGTTAATGAATTGTACATCGCCTCGATTCTATTTAGTTGCCATTGTTTTTACGAGATGTTCTTCCCCTTGACGCTGTTTAGTGCCATTGTTCTCGTCTGTCCGTCTCCCCCGATTAGACCGTAAGCCCGTCAAACGGCAGGGACCGTCTCTATCTGTTGCCGACTTGTTCATCCCAAGCGCTTAGTACAGTGCTCTGCACATAGTAAGCGCTCAATAAATACTATTGAATGAATGAATGAATGAATATTTATTAATAATAATCATAATCGTAATTGTGAAATTTAAGTTCGTACTATATGTCAAGCACTAGTGTAAGTGCTGGGATAGATACAAGATGATCAGAACGGACGCGGTCCCTGTCCCAGGTGGGGCTCATAGTCTTGATCCCCATTTTACAGATGAAGTAACTGAAGCACAGAGAAGTATAGTGACTCGCCCAAGGCCACACAGCAGAGTCTGGATTCGAACCGTGTCCCTCGACTCCCAGACCCATGCTCTTTCCACCGGGCCATGCTGCTTTCTATGTGCAGCTCACCTCGCTAAGCTCTTAGGAGAGTATAGTGCAACAGAATTAGCGAATACGTGCCCTGCCCATAATAAGCTTTCAGTCTAGAGGGGGAGGTAGATGTTAACATGAATAAATAATTTATAATAGATAATTTAAAGACTTGTACATAAGTGCTGCGGAGTTGGGTGCGGGGAGAATATCGACTGTCCAGAGATCACAGATTGAGGTGCATAGATGACATAGAAGGGAGAGGGAGCCAAGGAAAAGAGGACTTAGCTGGAGAAGGACTTTTGGAGGAGAGGGGAACCTTCGAAATGCTTTAAAGGTGGGTCAGGCACACATCTCCTTCCAGTGGAAAATAAGGAAGGGGCAGGGGAAGAGTAGCTCCCAGTGGCCTGTAGCTTCAGCATCACCGGTGAAAGAGTCAGTGGAGAACATGTCTTCGGCTTCTGACTTGGGCTTCTGTTTTTCTTTCCCAAGTGCTTAATTCGGTGCATTGGGCTCAACACTCAATAAATGTCACTCTTAAATCCTCCTCCCTTCTACTTAGACTGTGAGTCCCAAGTGGGGAAGGGACTGTGTTCAACCTGATTAAACTGTATCTGCCCCAGTACTTAGAAGAGGGCCTGGCCCATAGTAAGTGCTTAACAAGAACCACATTCCAAGTGCTTAGTACAGTGGTCTGCACCTAGTGAGCACTCAATAAATGCTACCGAATGCATAAATCTATATTATTACCACTACTACTGTTAAAACTATTAAGGGCAGCTTGACCTAGTGAATAGAGCCCAGGCCTGGGTGTCAGAAGATGCTGGGTTCTAATCGCAGCTCCGCCACTTGTCTGCTGTGTGACCTTGGGCAAGTCACTCACTTCTCTGTGCCTCAGTTCCCTCATCTGTGCAGTGGGGATTAAGACTGTGAGACTCACATGGGACGGGGACCGCGTCCAATCTGATTAGCTTCTATCTACCCCGGTGCTTGACACATAGTAAGCAAACACTTAACAGATGCCATTACTGTTACTGCTGCTATTATTACTGATATCACTACTATTGAGGGGCTCAGGGGCAGGAGCCCGGGCTTGGGAGTCAGAGGTCATGGGTTCTAGTCCCAGCTCCTCCACTTGTCTGCTGGGTGACCTTGGGCAAGTCGCTTAACTTCTCTGGGCCTCAGTGACCTCATCTCTAAAATGGGGATGAAGACTGTGAGCCCCCCTTGGGACAATCTGATTACCTTATATCTCCTCCAGCACTTAGCACAATGCTTGGCACATAGAAAGCGCTTAACAAATACCAACATTATTATTACTATTGCTGCTATTCTAATGAGCTAAATTCCCTCCAAAGCAGCACTTGGAAAAGGGCAGTGGAGTGTTTCGTTTATTGACTTAATTGGAGAAATACAGAAGTTCTAATGCTAATCACCTCACTTTACCTCGATCTTGTCTATCTCGCCACCGACTCCTCGCCCACATCCTACCCCTGGCCTAGAACACCCTCCCTCCTCATATCAGACAGATAATTGCTCTTCCCCACTTCAAAGCCTTATTGAAGGCCCATCTCCTCCAAGAAGCCTTCCCTGATTAAGGCCTCCTCTCCTCTTCTTCCACTCCCTTTTGCACCACTCTTACTTGCTATTTCCTTCATCCTCCCTCCCATCCCCATAGCACATATCTGTATGGATAACTGTAATTATTTATCTATTTATATCAATATCTGTCTCCCTCTCTAGACTGTGAGTTCACTATGGACGGAAATGTGTTTGTTGTTATATTGTACTCTCCCAAGCGCTTAGTAGAATGCTTTGCACACAGAGCTCAAATCCGTTTGAATGAATGAAGTCAGAGGGAGGACTTATTTACAGGTACAGTTTATCGGTTTCAAGTCCTTCAAAAGGGAGACCCTTGATGATTCTGTCAGTCCGTGGTTTTTTGGCGGCTTTATACTGGGATTTGTAATTGTGTATTTCATTGTCTGAACGATTCCTGAGTTAATGATCGAGATATCAAGAGGGTTGCTGAGCTTACTGAAGTGAAGTCTCTCTGAAAAGGTAAATCATAGCTCTTAATCTGGCTTTTCAGTAGTGTAGCTTAAAGGTTAGCTACGACCAACTCCTTTCTTTTATGGGCAGAAGTAATAGAGGTCTTTGCTTGGCAGGTTGGTTGTGAATGGAATGTAGAGTTTACTTCACTGTCAAAACTAATGACAGGAAAAAATGTAAACATGCTGAGAGCAGGACAAGTCTTACTTTTATTGAATACAGCTAGTATGGTGCTTTCCACCCAATATTTGCTCGATTCTAAATATTAACGAATGAATGAAAGAGAAGGAATAGTTCAAGTAGAAAAGAAGCTACTTGTCATGTGATATTCTTTAGTGCAGAGGTAGTCCTGCTGTCAGTTGTGCAGAACTGTACCCATTTGAAAGTATTAAAAAAAAAAATGAAAATAATGTACCGGGTCAGGAATTTGTGGGAGAATGGACTTTGTGAGTATGGAAGGGTCTTGTCAGAGACCTGATCGTAGGGGGCCGTCAGGCCTGGCTGTGGGACTTGGAGGAAGAGAAAGGATATGGGCTTTTCATGGACCACATTTTCAGAATTATTTATCCCAGAGCATGAGACAGAGAATCAAGAGAGGGCGGACACAGTTCAACAAGACTAGCATAAGAGGCATGGCCTAGTGGAAAGAACACAGGCCTATGAATCAGAGGACTTGGGTTCTAAACCCAGCTCCATGACTTGTCTGCTCTATGACCTTGGGCATATCACTAAGCTTCTCTGTACCTCAGTTACCACACATAAAATGGGGGTTAATTCTACAAGCCCCAGTGTTTAGTACAGTACTTGGCACGTAGTAAGCACTGAACAACTGCCATAATAAAAAAAAAAGTTTTGGCATTTATCAAGTGCTTACTATTTTTTATAATTTTTTTATTGTTTCAATAGTGCCCAGATGAGTCAATCAATGGACAGTATTTACCGAACACCTATTGGGTACAAAACACTTAGCCAAGCACTTGGACAATGAAACCAGAAGCAAAAGCATAGTTTCCACACTTCAGCTTTTACTCTAATGAATAAGGTGAGCAGACATAAATGATTTACAAATAGAGGGAGCAGGAGACAGGACAAAGCTAGAACAGGTAATGCCTGTTCCTCTGGCTCCGGCTCTTCCACTTGTCTGCTGTGTGAACTTGGACAAGTCACCTAACTTCTCTGGGCCTCAGTTACCTCATCTGCAAAATGGGGATTAAGACGGTGAGGCCTCTGGGGCATGGAACATGGACTGCGTCCAACCTTCTTAGCTTGTATCTACCACAGTACTTAGTACAGTGCCTGGCACATAGTAAGCTCTTAACAAATGCAATTTAAAAAAAAATGCTAAACCAAAAAACTAAACAACAGGAGGTCAGATGTGCAACACATGCTGCTGTTCACCCAAGATTTTTATATACAATATCAATTTATGGCCAAAGTGACCAAACTACAGAATTGATATTGTGTTGAAATGCCATAGACCAGCAAGCAGTAACCCAGGAAGCCACTTCAGTAGCCATTGCAGTGTTCATCCATCGAAGTAGAGGGCTATTTTTGAAATTGCCCAAAAGCCTGTCTACTGCATGTAGGTGGTTCTCAGATGGAAACTTTCACCCAACCTTTCCTCTAATAGCTGTTCCATCCCCAAACTGCAGTGAGGTTGGCCTATGATGGGAAGATGTCAGGTATGAGTGGCTGAATGATGATTACCACTGCTTTCATCTGAAATCTCCTTTTTGTTTACTGAGTGAACCTAAGGTGCAGAATGTTCACTGTTCTCTATTTCCAGGGTCTGACTCACCGACAACCACAGTTACCCAAATCTAGACATGCAAAAACATTCGATCAATAAATCAATCAGTGGTACTTCAATTTGATTCAAATTCAGTCATCTTTATTGAGTGCTTACTCTGTGCAGAGCACTGTACTAAACACTTGGGAAAGTACAATACAACAATAAAGCAAGAAACAGTGACATTCCCGGCCCATAATGAGCTTATAGTGCTCTTACTGTGCAGAGAACACTGGACTGGGTGCCTAGGAGAGCACAAGTTCAGTGGTGTTAGTAGACATGTTCCCTGCCTTCAAGGAGGCTACAGATGAGATATTTGAATAAGTAATTGACTATTTTAGTGTCTGCATCAGTAAACATGGATACAAAGGAAAAATAAGCTGGATTTGGGTTACATCTATAGAGTGAGCTGTTCTGTCACTTTTGCTGCAACCAAAACAGCCTTGACAACAGACATTACTACACAAGCCAGGCCGGGGATGAGGAGCGATTATAATTATGAGTGAGCAGTCATGTTTTCATTCGCTTTACCGCCCGCATCCTTATGAGAGAAGAACAGTTGGTAAATAGTTGTGGGGGAAGGAGAGGAGAGAAGAGGGGGAGACTGGTGTGAATTCTTTATACTTCTTTTTAATGGAGCCTTAATACTTACTGAACTTACAGAGGATGTGTCTCCTTGAACTAACCTTTTCAGAAACTCATTCTGTTTAGATGGATGCCCCTTGTCCCTATTTAAAATAGCCCAAAACTTTCTAAATCAACTATCTGAGCCATCAAAAAGTCCACTGTTCTATGCTATTATCCTGGGAGGGGAAAGGGGACAGTACAGAATTTTAGCCAGTGGCCCGTGTGCCCTCAAAATGTAAGGGAAAAGGAAATTTGGTATTTGGGAGAGCAAATTAAGTACAAGTAATGCTGTGTGAATTCAGCTGCTTAATTGTGCCTGGATTAGCTAATTAGATAATTAACATAACAATGCTCTTTTCATATTAGAGCTCTGTATATTTATAATAGAGCTATTCATAAGTAGAAAAGATGATACTCTGGGAAACACTAATTAATTTTGTAAATTTGTACTGTTAATTGCTAAAGTACTTTTTCATTGTCTATTTTAGAATGATGATATAAAAGACAACAACTGTCTAATTTTGATAAATTTATTTTCATGTAATTTATACATATTTTTCATATTCCAAGTGAGGACTTTAATGGGTCCTAATTTTTTGGACACCGATATCTTTCCTATTTCATTGCACTTTTAGCAGCACCTACTCTGAAATAATAATAATGTTGGTATTTGTTAAGCACTTACTATGTGCAGAGCACTGTTCTAAGCGCTGGGTTAGATACAGGGTAATCAGGTTGTCCCACGTGAGACTCACAGTCTTAATCCCCATTTTACAGATGGGGTAACTGAGACACAGAGAAGTTAAGTGACTTGCCCACAGTCACACAGCTGACAAGTGGCAGAGCCGGAATTCGAACCCATGACCTCTGACTCCCAAGCCCATGCTCTTTCCGCTGAGCCACGCTGCTTCTCTACAATCTGGTATTTATTCATTCAGTCAGTCATATTTTTTGAGCGCTTACTTTTTGCAGAGCACTGTACTAAGTGCTTGGGAAGTACAATTCGGCAACAAGTAGAGACAATCCCTTCCCAACAACAGACTCACAGTCTAGAAGGGGAGAGAACAGGCAACAAAACAGAACAAAGCAAGTAAATAGGTTTTTTTAAGCACTTGCTATGTGCCAAGCACTGTTGTAAGTGTTGGAGGTGATGCAAGATAATGAGGTGGTACTCAGTCCCCTGTCCCACATGGGACTCACAGTCAAAGTAGGAGAGAGTAGGTTTTTTGTCCTCATTTTACAGATGAGGAAACTGAGGCACAGATAAGTTAAGTGACTTGCCCAAGAGTCACCTGGTTGATGTTCTTCCTCTTTTCAGGACCACTTTTTATCTGATTACTCTCGTATTATCCTTCACCGCAACTGTGAGTAATTCATTTTCAAGTGAAACTTCTTGAGCAACCTAGGTTGCAACCTGGAAGTCCAATTTAAACATCTGCCTCTTCTGTAGTTTTATGAGTTTTCTCATTCTGGCTTTATAGGCCTTGTCTTTTCTAGTTTCCCATAAAACTAGAGAGTATCTTTGAAAATAATTATCAACTAAATCATCATATCCCCCTATTTCTTTCCCCATTCATTTCTCTCAAGTTTCAAGTCAGATTTAAATTTCTCATCTTCACCTGCGAGATTCTTTCCAACTTCTTCCTGTCTAGATCATAAACTATGCCATGGGGCAGGAAGGTGCCTGCTAATCTATAGTTTGTAGTCTCCCAAGAACTTAATATGGTGCTCTTCACATAGTAAGCACTCATTAAATACCATTGATAGGTTAATTGATCTTTTTTCTAATCTCTCATTCTTTTTTTCTTTCTCCTTTAATTTTACTGTTTTGTCTTTATTCCTTTCCTCGGCTTCTACCACGTTCCAGTCCTTAACACAATGAAAGCAGCTGTTTCAGTGGTTGATATAATTCACATGGTAAGGGTTATTTAAAGCTCATGGGTAGTCTCAGAGAATCTCTGTCTCTGTCTCTCCCTCTCCCTCCCCCCCATCTCTCTCTCTCCTTCTCTTTCCCTTCCCCCCTCCATCTCTCTCTCTTCCTTTTCCCCCATTTCCTGGGTTTTAATGCAGCTACAGAGAGTGTAAAGGGCAATCAGTGGAGTCTGGGATTTTCCAATATCAGTAGTATAAGATCATGGGATTCAATCCTGTCACCTATTCCCCTGACAGAGCAAAAGACTGAACCAGCCACAGGAGGAGAGGTCCAGAGTCGGTTTTTCATTCAGGCTAGAATACTGAGCCAAATGGAAATCTTGAGGAGCAAAGGAGGCTGCTGACACTTTGACCTCTTTCTGGAGTTCTCTCTCTATTATGGATTTCATAAATTTTTGACAACTGAACTTTCCCTGTGTGCGTCTCCTTCACCCCCATCCGTTTTAGATATGTTTACTGAGGCAAGGGATACATGAATGATTTCCTTTCATGGCGACATTGTATTACTCTCACTAAATGATTGTCAAGATGAGGATAATTTCACCCACTGAGCCAAATAACAATACACTTCCCATTGTCAGAGGTGTAAGCTTAAAGGCAAATTCTACTACTTAAATAAAAAAAAAAATATACAAATACGCTGCTGGGAAGAGATCCAGATTCTCAACTGCTGAATTTTTCCAACTCACAGTCTGAATTCAAATGTCCACAGAGATGAAATTGGAAGGTGAAAAAACTTAGATTGATACTGTCCCTGAGTCTGAGGCAGGTCTTTATAAGCACTGATTGATCATCAGAGTAGCCAGTGGGAGAAAGAGAAATATAGTCTGATTCTTCACTAGTTGGCTTATATCAGTACTTATCTGTCATCTGACAAGCAGCAACATCCAAAAACATGAAGAGCAACATACCTCAATACATAAACAAATGTATTTACATGTGTTTACATATAGTGACCCATATAAGTGTACACAGGCACAAACATATACATGTGCGTGCGTGCACACATACACTCTCTTTCTTTTTTCTCCCTCAGGTGGCCTGTAAAATGAAGAAAACAAACTTAGAAAGAGCAGCATGGCCTAGTGAAAAAGCCTGGGCTTGGGAGTCAGAGAACCTGAGTTCTAATACAGGTTCCCATATTTATCTGTTGTGTGACGCAGGGCAAGTCACCTAATTTCTCTATGTCTCAATTTCTTCATCTAGAAAATTTAATAACTGTTCTATCTCACCTAAAGACTTCGAGCCCCATATGGGACAGGGACTGTGTCTGACCTGATTATTTTGTCTCCATTCAGTGCTTAGTTCAGTGCTTGATACAGAGTAAGAGCTGAACCAAAACCACAATTAATTAAATGGAAGAGACAGACACTTTAAATAGTGGTTGCTGCAGGAGAGTTCGCCCATGTACATAATCAGGGTAGAAAGGAGAGTTGCTCACAGATTGCCTGTACAGTCACGTTTGAGCACTTGAGTAATAATATCAGCAACACCATTTTGAATGCAAAAGATGATGTTAAGGTAGCTATTTTTAAGATGAACAAAATCCAAGCTTAGAACGAAATGAAAAGGAAGCACATTAGCAAGAGAAGCAATGTGTCTAGTGGAAAGAGCATGGGCCAGAGGACCTGGATTCTAATCCTGGCTCCTCCACATGTCTCCTGCGTGACCTGGAGCAAGTCACTTTAGTTCTATGTGCCTCAGTTGCCTCATCAGCAAAATGAAAATTAAGAGTGTGTGATGTGGACTGTCCCCAAACTCATTAGCTTCTATCTACCCCGAAGCCTAATTCAGTGCCTGCCACATAGTAAGCTCTTAAATAGCATTTAAAGAAATGTATTTAGAGCACTTACTGTGTGAAGAATATCATACTGTTTGGTAGAGTACAGTACAACAGAGTTGGTAGACACGTTCCCTGCCATCAAGGAGATTACAGTCAAGCAGGTGGGACAGACATCAATGTTCATAAATTAATGAATTGCAGATATATGCATATGTGATGTGGGGATGGGAGGAAGGATGCATGAAAGGAGCAATTCAGGACAACACAGAAGGGAGTGGGAGAAGAGGAGAGAAGGCTTATTCAGGGAAGGCTTCTTGGAAGAGATGTGCCTTCAATAAGGCTTTGAAGTGGGGGAGAACAATTATCTGCTTGATATGAGATGGAAGGGCATTCCAGGCCAGAGAGAGGCTGTAGGCCAGCGGCTGGCAAGGAGATAGAGGAGACTGGGGTCCAGTGAGAAGATTAGCATTAGCATGTGACTTGTCCAAGGTCCCACAGCAGATGGTAAGGGGCAGAGCTGGAATTAGAACTCCAGATCCATCTGACTCCTAGACCCATGCTCTGTGCAATGCTTAGTTAAAGAAAAATAGTGCCTGTAAAGTTTAAGCATTCACATCACCTCTGGAAGCAGCCACTAGGGCAAGCCTAGATCACCCAGCTTCCCACTGGAGCCTTGGCACAAAAGAATTAGGGACGCTCTGGTGAGTGGAGGTGCTGAAGTATCTTGAGAGACATAAATTGCATGGAAAACTATTAGGAAACTGGCTTCCACTTATCTTATTTTCTCCAAAATAACACACCCAGACAATTAGGCGAGCTCAAAGCCAACAACTTTGGTTGTGGGTGTTAGAAGGAATAAAATAAGCCTTCCTTGTTGAATATGCTATGTGAGATGTGCATTGACTCCAGAGAAACACTGGGATAGAAAATAAAGACATCAGACTGTTACAGCTGCTGTTTGTATTTACCAAATACACAATGAACTGACGGTATATAAAAAAAAAAGTCAGGCAGGAGCCTATTGTTTCAGAAACACCAGTCATCTCACTCTCTGAATTGATGTGCAGCCTAACGATCTTTTTTAAACCATTAGATAATTGACCTTTGACTGCTGCAAAGTTTACTTTGAGAAAAGATTTACATAAGGGGGTTCTAGCTAGAACCCTTGCATAAGAGTTCTTTGTAGCCAACAATTATGCAATGCATGTAACCAATAACAAGTGCCAGAAAATTGATTTTTTTTCCTATTTAAAAAATGCAAATAAACTTTAAGGAGTCTCTCTTTCTTTTCTCTCTCTCTCCATTTCCCTCAGCCTCTTCTACCCTCTGTCCTTCTTTTATCATCAAAGTAGGAGTTGGTCTTTTCAGTAGCTTTTAGGCAGTAATTTAGTTCAGCATGTTGGCCTAAGCCCTTAATATGTTTCTGCCACTTCTGTGACTTGGAAACCCTGAATGGGTGTCTTATTATTTTTACATTTCAAATGTGACTATCTTTTTGCCTCTGGCACGTGAACAAAGGAAGACGAATCATTAAAGGATTTATTATCTCAGGAGTGAGTCTGTGGTCTGGTTGATTTCTTTGAATCTCTCAGTTTAGAGCGTGACTAAATCGATTTCTGAACCAAGCCCTGAAAACCCAACTGGGGCGATGAAATATAGAGAAAGAGACCCTTCTTCTTGGTATTATAATCGTCATTTAGTATTATTTACTCGGGTTTAACATAACTTATGCACAATAAAAGACTAGTTCCCGCTCTAAAAATAAGACCTTTTTTTTTTCTACATGTGTCTCAGGACCAGAACAAGGTCGGCCTCAGGCATCGGGTCCCTGAAGGCCCCTCCCTGCCAGTTTTTGCATTGCATTATAGGTATGCAGTCAGGTGAAATGATGTCAGACCAGAATTCACCCACAGACCCGAACCGAGGGTAATTCTCCTGCGTAACCTCTAGCCACCGCCTCTAACCTTGGCTCCAGAGCCATTGAGTTTCTCTCCTAGGGCCCTGTTAACGTAGGTGCCCCTTTTAGTCTAGAGGGAGTCTGGGAATTTTCAAATTTTAAATACAACCGTCTCTGATGGTGCACTCTGAGGAGACGGCCCCTCTCCCTTACTGCTGGAAGTCAGCCCCATGTCTGATGTGGTTTGGTTGTGTTATGAGCACTGGATTCATTTACTTCAGAGTTTTATCTCATCCACTGGTCAACGTGTCCTGAGGAGGTTCAGGCTAAACTTTACGGAGGTGAATCTCTGTCTTTAGTGCCTCTTATATTTATACTTGAGAACAGATGGCAAGCACACAGTAGTGGGATTAAATTGTTTTTATGGTATTTGTTAAGCACTTATGTGCCAGGCACTGTACTAAGCGCTTGGGTAGATACAAGCTAATCAAGTTGGACACAGTCCATGTCCCACATGGGGCTCACAGTCTGAATCCCCATTTTACTTACGAGGAAACTGAAGCACAAAGAAGTGATTTGCCCGACAAGTGGCAGAGCTGGGATTATAACCCAGGTCCTTCTGACTCCCAGACCTGTGCTCTACCCACTAGGCCATGCTGTTTCTCATTACAAGAAATATCTTCTCTTAATCAAGAGATAACCTTGTCATTGAAGTAATCAATCAATGGTATTTATTGAGAACTTACTGTGGGCAGAGCAGTGTATTAAGCACTTGGGAGCTTACAATTCAAAAGAATTGGTAGATATGTTGTTTCTTGCTCACAGAGAGTTTATATCTACAGGCGTTAATGAAAATAAATTATGGATATGTACCTAAATGCTGTGGGACTGAGGGTGGGGTGAATAGCAAATGATTAAAGGGTACATATCCAAGTACATAGGCAATTCAGAAGGGAGAGGGAATAGGCGAAAAGAGGGCTTAATCAAGGAAGGCCTCTTGGAGGAGATGTGGTTTTAATAAGGCTTTAAAGGTGGGAAGAGTGGTGGTCTGTCCTATATGAGGGGGGAGGGAGGATTTGGGCAAGGGGTCAGTGATGAGGTCAAGGTTTAATGAATAAGTCAGTGAAGGGAAGCAAAGGGGAAGACTGGGTAGTTGTAGGAAATAAGCGAGGTAAGGTAAAAGGGGTAAAGCTGACTGAGTGTTTTGAAGTCGACGATAAGGAGTTTTTGTTCGATGTGGAGGAGGATGGGCAACCACCGGAGGTTCTTAAGGAGTGGGGAAACATGGACTGAACAGTTTGGTAGAAAATTAATCCAGACATCTGAGTGAAGTATGGACTGGAGTGGAAAGAGACAGAAGGCGGGGAGGTAGGAAAGGAGGATGATGCAGTAGGTAAGGTGGGATAGGACAAGTGCTCAGATCAATGTGATAGTTTGGATGGAGAAGAAGGGGCAAAATTTAGCAAACCTGTGAAGGTATAGCTAAGGGGATTTAGTGACATATTGAATACGTGAGTTGAAGCAGCCTGGCCTAGTGGCAAGAACAAGGGCTTGGGAATCAGAGGACATGGGTTCTAATCCCAGCTTCGCCATTTGTCTGCTATGTGATTTGGGGACAATCACTTAACTTCTCTGAGCCTCAGTTACCTCATCTCTAAAATGGAGATTAAGACTGTGAGCCCCATGTGGGTCAGACACTGCATCTACCTTTTATCTACACAAGGATTTAGAACAGTGCCTGGCACATATTAAGCACTTAACAAATACCATAATAATTATAATGATAATTATTATTAAAAAACCTAATAATAAGCTATAATCAGTCAGTGGCTAGTTACACAACTTCTCGCTTGCCTAGGTTAACTGGGAAATTCTCAGATTTCTTGCATCCCATTTGTTAGGCATCCTCTTAGATTTGTAGCTTGGGGAACTATACTTCGAAACAGTTTAACTCTCAGTTCTCTTTGTATAGTAAGGGTTATCGACCATCGACATACAACAGGTCATATTTCCATGCGTTTATTATCTCCTGATTGTAAACATTTTTGAGGGAAAGGATCGTGTCTACCAACTCTTCTGTGTTCTTTTCTCTCCAGCGCTTACAGTGCAATGCTCTGCCCAGAGTAAGTTCTCAATAATTATGATTGATCGATAATAATGATAATAATGGTGATATTTGTTAAATTCCTCTCTCAAGGTTGCACCTGGAGCATGTCCAGTATTCTACCACTCTCATATATGGGAGGGAGAATCGAACAGAGGCCGACTAATTCCATTCCTAGCTTGGCTAGCGAGTGGCAGGCGATCCGCTACAAAGTCAAAACTCACAGTGCTGGGCAGCAGCCGCACGGGAGAGTGTAGAGGGCGGAGATTCAAGTTTACTGTGCTGAAGGAGGCACAGTAATTTTATGGAGAAAATTCTATGGATATACTACCAGAACGTTTACAGATGGAGGCGGGGCATTCTGGGAGAGCTGCATCCATGGCATCTCTAAGGGTTAGAGATGTATTCGACAGCATAAGAAAAGAATCCGTTAACACCCATTAACATTTGTCAAGCACTGCACTCATCTCTGGGGTAGATACAAAATAATCTGGTCCCACATGCGACTTCACAGTTTAAGTAGGAGGGAGAATAGATATCGAATCCCCATTCTGCAGATGAGGGAACTGAGACACCGAGAAGTTTAGTTAGTGATATGTATATAAAATCCATACCATAGATAGATTACTATAATTCTATCATAATTTGGGACTATTGCTTTTGTCAAAGTCATGACATTTCCAATTCCATTTTATTTCTGTCTTCAGGCTTTCCATAGTTGATATGCTTTCATTTATGGCCAAGCCACTTACCTGCACATGCTCATTTAGTATTTTCTGAGAGCTGACAGAGAGTGCTCTCGTGGTTTAGGAAAAAAAATCCCTCAGGACATACTCTCTTTGCTGTATGCCACATATAAGAGAAGATATTATATTCAGTGAGCCTGTAGCTCCTAATCTTATAAATGAAGTGATTTGGGGCAATTATAGGTTTATGACTTTTGTAGGTGTCTGATTTGCTAAGCCTTCTCAAAGTGAAACCAAGCGATCTGATGTATGGAGGTTTATCTAAAACGTTTTTCTCTGTAAGGCTAAAATATGCCCATTGTTTTTCCTTTGTTTTCTGGACCCGAGTCAGACTTCTCCTTTGGGAATTGAGACATTTACTGTGGAAATTCTTGGTGTGAAGAGGGTTACCTCATTCTTCTAATGAATACCCAGAATAGCCCCCGCCTCTAGAAGGGCTGTCATAATGCTAACTGTGATATTTGTGCTTAATATATGCCAAACACCATACTAAATGCTGGGATAGATACTAGAATATCAGGTCGGATCAAGTCCCTGCCCCACATGGGGCTCACAATCTTAGCAGGAGGGACAACAGGTGTTGAATTTCCACTGTGTAGGAGAGGAAACTGAGGCCCAGAGAAGTTAAGTGACTTGCCCAAGGTCATCCAGCAGGCAAGGAAAGAGTGCAGATTAGAACCCCAGGTCACCCAACTCCCAGGCCCGTCCTCTTTCCATGAGGCCATGTTGCTTCTCTTTGGGAAGTCACTGGGGGGGGCCAGGTTCCCTAAGGATCGGCCCATTCTGTGGAGGCAGCCTGATCTCCCTAGGCCTTGGCATTTTCTGTCAGCCTAGGGAGGGTCACGCCACCAGTTGAACACATTTCCGGGAGATTGCTATGATGTCAGATTTGGAAAAAATAATAATAATTGTATTCGTTAAGTGATTTCTATGTGCTGAGCACTGTATTAAGTGCTGGGGTGAATGCAAGCAAATTGGGTTGGACACAGTCCCTGTCCCACGTGGCCTTCACAGTCTCAATCCCCACTTTCCAGATCGAGGTAACTAAGACACAGAAAAGTGAAGTGACTTGTCCAAGGTCACCCAACAGGCAAGTGGCAGGGCCAGGATTAGAACCTCTGACCTTCTGATTCCCAGTCCCATGCTCTATCCACTACGTCATGTTGGTTTGTTCCTCAGTGAGGTTGGTGATTTAAGGTCTATTTAAGGAGGGAACTGTAGTATTAAATATTTCAAAACTTTGGAGACCTGACTAGATTTCTGATTGCACAACCGCCCGGTAGATTAGAGAGCAGCCCCATGCACTAATGGCTGAGCAGGTGACAGTCCATTTTTGATGGGTAGAATGGAAGGGGGAGGCAGGAGAGAGATCAGGAAACACAGGGCTGTTTCACTCACACTCCCCCAGGGTCAACTTGTTGATTCTATTTATATCCCCTTGATTCTATTTGTATCCCCTTGATTCTATTTATTGCTATTGTTCTTGTCTATCCGACTCCCCCGATTAGACTGTAAGCTTGTCAAAGGGCGGGGACCGTCTCTGTTACCGATTTGTACATTCCAAGCACTTAGTACAGTGCTCTGCACATAGTAAGCGCTCAACAAATACTATTGAATGAATGAATGAAGTGTACAAATTGTAGCCAGAGAAACCCAGCACAGAATTGTCCGTATCGCCGGAAATACACACCTGTCAAAGCACAGCAGGGAAAGAGAATTGAGCAGACCCAGTTTCTTTGGGCCTTGCTGGTGCCATTTGACTTCTTATTAGGAATGATAATGATAATAACTGTGATATTAAGCCATTACCGTGTGCCAGGCGCTGTCAGGCACTGATGTGAATACAAGAGAACCGAGCAGGGTGGACAAGGTCCCTGTCTCCCAGGGGTCTCAAACTTTTTCCTCATTCAAGGATCATTTTAGGGACCTGCCAGACTAAAGATATGCCAAGATCCACCATCTCCCGGGGATGGTGAAACAGTCTATATGGGGCAGGTTGTCCCGATGTGACAATTTAGGAAAGGAGACAGGCTGACTGGAAAAGTGAACAAGATCGGGGAAGCCCACAGAGCTGATTTAAATCGACAGAAGCTTCTTAATGAGCAGGTCTGGAGAATGCTGGATTTTGCCATTGAAAGCATCCAACGAGCGTTCACCAGCCACCCTGTCAATTAGGCTGAGTAGTAATAATAATGGTGGCATTTATTCATTCATTCATTCATTCAATAGTATTTATTGAGCGCTTACTATGTGCAGAGCACTGTACTAAGCGTTTGGAATGTACAAACCGGTAACAGATAGAGACAGTCCCTGCCCTTTGACGGGCTTACAGTCTAATCGGGGGAGACAGACAAGAACAATGGCAATAAATAGAATCAAGAGTTATGAAGAGTTTACTGTGTGCTGAGCCTTGAGCTAAGCGCTGAGATGGATACAAGTAAATAGGGTTGGACACGGTCCCTGTCCCACATGGAGCTCACAGTCATAATCCCCATTTTACAGATGAGGCAACTGAGGCTCAGAGAAGTGAAGTGGCTTGCCCATGGTCACACAGCAGGCAAGTGGCAGAGCCCGTATTAGGATCCCGGTCCTTCTGACTTCCAGGCCTTCTGCTCTATCCTCTAGGCCACACTGCTTCAATCTGATCCACTTCCATTTCTGATTGGGAAGATGTGTTGTAGAAGTGACTCGCAAAAGAGGAAGGGGTCAGCCCAGTGAGGTAATAGAGAACATCCGTGTATTTCATCTGGTGAAATCACCTGCTGGGACTGATTACTTTGACACATCCTTGCCTGTTCTGAAAGGGCTCATTACCTGAGCAGAGCAACGCGTACTAAGAAACGGTGACCTATTTCCGATGAAAAAACAGGTGCAAACTGTCTCGTTAATTCTCATTATTTTTCAATGAAGCAAGCCATTATGCGAGGCAGGAGGAACCAGATTTTAATGGTCTTGCTGGAAGAAAAGTCCTAACATGTTTAAGCAGATGATGGGAAAATTTTACCAATTTACCCAGCACCTGAAAGTTAATTTACATGAGAAATAGACAGCAATTACTCCACAGAATATGCCGGCATATGGCTATGTATCTGTTCTTTGAAATCGTAAAATATAATATTCTATTATATGGGGACCTATTTCTGCGGAGCTCAAAGCCCTCTAAAGATATTTCCTCAAAGAGCTCAAGGTCCTTTAGAGATATTTATTCGATTGTTCCTTGATATAATGAATTATTTTTCACAACACCTTTGTGGGCTAGAACCCTGGCTTTAATTTTAATTCTTTGCAATCCTTCTCCCACTTTTCCGCCTGCTTCCCATACTTGAATTTTTGCCCGGTTAAATTTATTTTGTATAAATTGAGGGAATTTTAGCAAGGTATGGAGTACAAAATATAAAACTGTTCCCTTTGTTACCAATTCTGATATGAACTGCTTATCCGTCAATCATTTATTGAGTGTTTACTGTGTGCAGACCACTGTGATAATAATGAGGACGGTATCTGTTAAGCACTTAATATGTGCCAAGCACTGTTCTAAGCCCTGGGGTTGATACAAGGTAATCAGGTTGTCCCACATGAGCTCACAGTCTTAATCCCCATTTTACAGATGAGGGAACTGAGGTAGAGAGAAGTTAAGTGACTTGCCTAAAGTCCCACGGCTGACAAGTGGTGGAGCCGGGATTAGAACCCACAACCTCTGACTCCCAAGCCTGTGCTCTTTCCACTAAGCCACACTGCTTCTCTAAGCACTGTACTACGGGTTTAGTACTAAGAATATAATAAAATTAGTAGGAAAGTTTCCTACCTACAAGAAGCTTACAGGCTAGAGGGGGAGACAGATATTAATCTATATCGAGAAGCAGCTTGGCTTAGTGGAAAGAGCCCAGGCTTGGGAGTCAGAGGTCATGCGTTCTAATCCCAGCTCCGCCACCTGTCTGCTGTGTGACTTTGGGCAAGTCACTTCACTTCTCTGCGCCTCAGTTACCTCATCTGTAAAATGGGGAGTAATAATAATGATAATAATAATGTTGGTATTTGTTAAGCGCTTACTATGTGCAGAGCACTGTTCTAAGCGCTGGGGGAGATACAGGGTAATCAGGTTGTCCCACGGGAGGCTCACAGTTAACCCCATTTTACAGATGAGGTAACTGAGGCACAGAGAAGTGAAGTGACTTACCCACAGTCACACAGCTGACAAGTGGCAGAGCCGGGAGTCGAACTCACGACCTCTGACTCCGAAGCCCAGGCTCTGGCTGTCAGCCCCATGTGGGACAACCTGATGACCTTGTATCTACCCATCGCTTAGAACAGTGCTCGGTAAATAGTAAGCACTTAACAAATACCAACATTACTACTATTATATAAATATATTATGGATACGTACGTTAAGTGCTCACGTGTTCTAATCCCGACTCTCTCGCTTGTCAGCTGTGTGACTTTGGGCAAGTCACTTAACTTCTTTGCCTCAGTTCCCTCATCTGTAAATTGGGGATTAAGACTGTGAGCCCCACGTGGGACAACCTGATCAGGCTGTACCGACCCCTCCAGTGCTCAGAACAGTGCTTTGCATGTAGTAAGCACTTAACAAATGCCACCACCATTATTCTTATTACTAAAGGGAGCAAATCCAAGTGCAAGGGTGATGCAGAAGGGAGTGGGAGAAGAGGAAATGAGGACTTAGAGAAGGGCTCTACTTGATGTCAAATTTAGAATGGCATGGGATTACAAGGGGTTAAGAGTCCCTATGAACCTCTCACAGGGCCCAGTACCATCTTAATAGGTGGCCTGCAGAAAAAGCTGCAGTGCATATTTATTTAGCTGGCTGCTGTTTATTTTAACTGCACACAGAAGGTCTATGCGTGGTCACATTTTTTATGTCTCTCAAATCCAGGACTTTTTAACTCCAGGAACACACTTACATTGCTATGGGGCATTTTTTTTTTTTTCACTGAGGCATGTGAAAAGCCTCCTGTAGAGACTCAGAAAAAAACGTGTGTCAGCGACATAAAGAAAGCCAACACCTAGACTAGAAAGAGACAAGTGAGGGATGAGTTTTTTTTTTGTTTTTTGTTTTTTGAGATCTATTTTCCCCTGACTCCCATCAAGAAGCTCTTCAGAGTGTTCAGATCAAACCCAAGCTCTGATCACTAGGTTCAATTTTACGTCTAGTTCGGTCTGAGCCAGGCCATGACTTGATTTGACTGTTCTGGCACATGTTTGGGTAGAAAAATGAACTATCAAACTCGATCAAGGATCATTGTAGACAAAAGGCAACTGGATGCCCACAGGTGTATGGATTTTTTTTTTTAAATGCAGCATTTGAAATTGATGCCAATAGTGTTCTCCCGGTTAAACGAGAGCTGCAAAGCCAAATGGCAATGTGAAATCAGTAAACCTTTCCTTACCCCTTAGACTGTACCCCTTAACCACTTAACCTTGATTACTGTACCAGCCTCCTTGCCGATCTCCCTGCCTCCTGTCTTTCTTCACTCCAGACCATACTTCACTCCGCTGCCCAGATCATTTTTCTACAAAAATGTTCGCGCTATGTTTCCCCGCCACACAAGAACCTCCACTGATTGCCTATCTACCTATACATCAAAAAGAAATTCTTCACCATTTCAGCTTTAAAGCACCCAATCATCTTGCCCTTTCCTACCTCACCTTGCTACTCTCCTACTAAAACTCAGCCCACATACTTCTCAATTGCTAAACATCTCACTGTCCTCGAACACATCTATCTCGTCACCAACCTCTTGCTTATGTCCTGCCTCTGGCCAGAAACGTCCTCTGACAGACAATTACTCTAACTTCAAAGCCTTATTGAAGGCACATCTCCTCACGAGGCCTTCTCTAAGTCCCCCTTTTCTCTTCTCCCACTCCCTTTTGCGTCACCCTGACTTGCTTCCTTTATTCATCCCCCCCCCCCAGCCACACAGCATTATGTATATATCTGTAATTCATTTATTGAAAATAATAATAACAATAATTATGGTATTTTAAGTACTTACTGTGTTCCAGGCACTTTACTAAGAGCTGGGGTGGATACAAGCAAATCAGGTTGGACATAGCCCCTGTCCCACATGGGACGCACCGTCTCAATCTCCATTTTACAGGTGAGATAACTGAGGCACAGAGAAATGAAGTGACTTGCCCAGGTTCACACAGCAGATAAGTGGCAGAGTCAGAATTAGAACCCACAACCTTTTGAGTTCAGACATTATATTAATGTCTTGTCTTCCCATCTAGATTGTAAACGCACTGTGGGCAGGGAATGTGACTTCTGTTATTATGTTATATTCTCCTAATATGCTTAGTACAGTGGTCTTACCAAAGTAAGCACTCAGGAAATATGATCGATTGGATTTATTCAGTGCTTACTGTACGCAGAGTACTATACTTAGTGCTCTGGGGAGGACAATATAACAGTTGATAGATATGTTCCCTGCCCACAAGGAGCTTGCAGAGGAGGAGACAGACGCTAAAATAAATCACTGATATGTACATGAGTGCTGTGGGGATGAGGGTTGGGTGAATAAAACGTACAGATTCAAATGCAAGGTGACAGAGAAGGGAGAGGGAAGAGGGGAAATAGGGTAGGCTTCTTGGAGGACTTGTGACTTTAATAAGGTTTATGTCTTTATACTCTATCTGTATCTGTAATTTATTTTAACATCTGTCTCTCCCATAGACTATAAACTCTGTGGGTGTAGGGATCGAATCTAACAGCTGTTGTACTGTACTTTCCCCAGTGCTTAGTACAGTGCTCTGCACACAGGAAACAGTCAGTCAACACCGCTGAATCGGTCGATAGAAACTGGGTCCGATCCTATTGCATCGCTTTGACCTCAGTACTTAGCGCAGTGCTTGGCTCACAGTAAGGGCTTCAGCAATACCATGATCATTATTGTTAGGATCGTGACCCTGTCCACAGTGTGGCCTGCCTGCAACTGACAATGAAAGCAATTTTCTGTTTGGACTGTCAGTGTTGGGGCTTTTGTGTCTCCCCCTTATAAGCTACCACACCAAATTTGGCTCAGTGGGAACCATCCTACCCAGGCTGGGTCCATCCCTCCTGCTTTCCCAGCATCTAAACCTAATCGGCGCCTCACTCCCGGAACTTTTCATGAGATTTCCTCCACGTTTGGTTTCTCGTCATGTAAGAGCTCTGCTCTGGAAGCAGTGTGGCCTAGTGAAAATAGCATGGGACTGTGAGGACCTGGGTTCTAATCCCATCTCTGCAATGACCTGCTGTGCAACCGTAGGCAAACTTCTCTGTGCCTCAGTTTCCTCAGCTGCAAAACGGGGGACTCAGTGCCTATCCTCTCTCCTACTTAGAATGTAAGCCTCATGTGAGACCTAATTAGTTTGTAGCCACAGCAGTGGTTAATATTATGATTAGCACATAGTAACCACTTTACAAATAGCACAATTATTATTACTATTATTCTTATTATTTGGGTTCTAATCCTTTCTCTGTCACTTGTCTGCTGTATGACCTTGAGTAGGTCATTTGACTTCTCTGTGTTTCAGTTTTCTTATCTACAAAATGGAATTAAAGATCTGTTTTTCCTCCCCCTTAGAGTACGAACCCCATGTAGGAAAGGGGCTCTGTCTGATTATATTCTATCAACTCCAGCACTTAGCTCAATGCTTAGCTTTACAAATAACTCAATTATTTTTATTATTATTGGTATTTTGCTATCAGCCATGCAAGTCAGAGCAGCAGAGCTGAGCTGTAAGGGCTGTGAACATTGTTCTGAAGGGACACGTTCAGCCTATTGTGAGTGAATCAGCCGACCACTTGTCCTCCCAAGATAGAACCGATGCCTGTGAAGATGATTAATATATTTATCTGCAATTTAAGGTAGATCTAAGGTTCATAAACCAGCCAGTGCCCCTCCGTAGGCCTCGATCTTGGTTTGGAGTTTGAGGCTGCACGTAATGTTTCTGCTTTGCGTTTTCTTGACACATTTCCTCGGGGTTACTGAAGTACCATGGAGGAGCAGGAGGAGCATTGCATAGTGGAAAGAGCATTGGCTGGAAAGAGCAATGGTCTAGAAGTCAGAGGACCTGGGTTCTAATCCTAACTCCGACACTTGCCTGTTATGTGGCCTTGCGTGAGTCATGTAACTTCTCTGGGCCTCAGTTTCTTCAACTGGAAAATTGAGTTTCAATATCTCTTCTCCCTAGGCTGTGAGTCCCATGTGGGACACGGACTGGCTTAACTTGTATCTATCTCAGTGCTTAGGACAGTGCTTGACACATAGTAAGTGCTTAACAAATCCAACCACTTTTTGTAATTATTATTATTGTTATTATTACTACATAATATCCCTTCTTTTTACTCTAATGTAACCAATACAGGCTTGCTGTTGGTGAATTGTCCAAATCCTTCTTGTAACATTTGTTAATCCTGTTTAATTTCTTATGACAGTGAATTCTATCGGGTTTACCATATGTGTAAAAAAACGTGTTTCCTTCTGTTCTTTTGGAGCTGGCTGCCTTCAGGCTTTAATGGATGCTCCATGGTCTTAGAGCTGTGGGATTCGATGAACCGCTATTCTACTTTCACCAAGCCCAGCCACTTTTTGACTTTCTGAGCATCGGTCAATCGGTGGTATTTATTGAACAGTTACGGTTTGTACTAAGAGCTTCAGAAAGTACAATTCAGTAGAGTTGGAAGTCTTTCTGCTCGGCCTTTATCTGTTCAGAACGAAAGAGTCCTGATCCATTCTCAGAAGCTGCCCTCTCCCCCTTCTCTGTACCTCCTCTGTACCTCTCTATGATGTCCTTCGTAAATGAGGAGGTTAGAACTGCACACACTATTCTAGGTGTGAGGGTAACATAGTTTCCTAAAGCAGTAAAACAATGCTTCCTTTGTTGTTGTTTTTCTCCGCCCTTCCTGGTGCTGTTCAGAGGCAAATCTGTCATGTGTATCTTCAACCACCATTGAAATCCTGCAGCCTGGATCCTGCCTGTTAATGACCGGCAATTTAGTGAGCGTGTATGACTTTTGTGGCTGACGTTGCCCAATTCCTAGGAAAAATGCAATGGAGTCATCTTCATGGCTCTAGAGTTTCCCAAGACCACGCGGTTCTACTTGATAATGGTTTCCCACTTCTTTTTCTCTCAGGGAGCAGAATCCCAGGGGCAGTTTTTGGGCCCGTATCTCCGATGGAAAGTTTGGACTGACTGGAGACTGCACTGGTGCAAAGTGGTATGTGATCTCAGTTTCTTCAGGGTTGGATCAGCTATAATGCTATGCTCACTGAGTTTGCACTCCACGTTTTTTTGTCATACTGCTTGTGTGTGCACTTTCAGCACATCATTGACATAGAGCATTTCCCGAGTGGCTGTCTTTGTGTTTGCACTCTGTTGAACTGGAAGAATTTCCCAGAGGACTATAAGCAGATTTTAAGACTGACTTCCAGGTTCCTTTTGACTCTTATAGGGGAATGGGAAAGAAAATCAGCTAAACCGAAGTGGCTATATGAAGCAACATTACTTGATACAATTTGCGATGGGGATTGTCCCTCGTCGTAACTTATCAGTCGGGCTGTGCCACAGTGACCTTAGCCCTGGAGATCCTAAGGAATAATAATAATAATGTTGGTATTTGTTAAGCGCTTACTATGTGCCGAGCACTGTTCTAAGCGCTGGGATAGACATAGGGGAATCAGGTTGTCCCACGTGGGGCTCACAGTCTTAATCCCCATTTTACAGATGAGGGAACTGAGGCACAGAGAAGTTAAGTGACTTGCCCACGGTCACACAGCCGACAAGTGGCAGAGCCGGGATTCGAACTCATGAGCCCTGACTCCAAAGCCCGTGCTCTTTCCTCTTAGGTGTCCAGAGCTAATCAATCAGTGAATTAATGGCATTTATTGAGATCTTACTGGGTGCAGAGCACTGTACTAAGCATTTGGAAGAGTACATTCATTTAATTCAATTGTATTTATTGAGTGCTTTGTGTGCGCAGAGCACTGTACTAAGCATTTGGAAGAGTACATTCATTCAGTTCAATTGTATTTATTGAGCGATTAATGTGTGCAGAGCACTGTACTAAGTGCTTGGAAACTACAATTCAGCAATAGAGACAATCCCTGCCCACAAAGGGCTTACAGTCTAGAAGGAGGGAGACAGACAGCAAAACAAATAAACAGGTATATATATATATATATATACATAAATAAATGTAATTATAGATATATACATATATACATAAGTGCTGTGGGGTTATGGGGAGAGCAAAGAGAGCAAGTTGAAGTGACTTGGAAGTGGAGGGGAGCTGAGGAAAAAAGAGGTTAGTCTGGGGGGAAAGGGTCTTCGTCTGAAAAAAAGGGGCTACATTCATTCATTCAGTAGTATTTATTGAGCGCTTACTATGTGCAGAGCACTGTACTAAGCTCTTGGAATGTACAAATTGGCAACAGATAGAGACAGTCCCTGCCCATTGACGGGCTTTCAGTCTAATCAGGGGAGACAGACAGAGACAATAGCAATAAATAGAATCAAGGGGATGTACATTTCATTAAAACAATAGCAATAAATAGAATCAGGGTGATGTACATCTCATTAACAAAATAAATAGGGTAATAGCATTGGCTAGTGGATAGAGCACAGACCTGGGAATCAAAAGGACCTTGGTTCTAATCCTGGTTCCATTGCATGTCTGCTGTGTAACTTTGGGCAAGTCACTTCACTTTTCTGTGCCTCAATTCCCTCATCTGTAAAATGGGGATTAAGTGTGAGCCCCATGTGAAACAGGAACTGTATCCAAGCTGCTTGACTTGTATCTATCCCAAAGCTTAGAATGGTCTGTGACACACAGTAAATGCTTAACAAGTACCGTAATTATTATTATTATTATTATTACAGGGAGAAACAACATTGCCTAGTGGACAGAGCACAGACCTAAGAATCAGAAGGACCTGGGTTCTAGCACCTGGGTTCTAATTCTGGTTTCATCACTTGTCTGCTGTATGACCTTGGGGAAGTCATTTCACTGCTCTGTCCCTCAGTTACCTCATCAGTAAAATGGGAATTAAGACTGTGAGTCCCATGTGGGAAGGGACTGTGTCCAAACAGATTTGCTTGTATCCGTCCCAGATTTTAGTACAGCGCCTGGTACCTAATAAGTGCTTAAGAAATATCACAATTATTATTATCAGTGTTATTATTACAGGACAATAGAGTTTTTAGGTGTTATCTATGCCAATGAAGAGTTTACAGTCTGGAGGGGGAGACAGGCATTATTATATATTAGAACTAGGAAAGATGGCATAGTATAAGGATATGTACAGAGGTGCTGTGGGGATAAGGATGGGGCGAATATCAAGTGCATAAAGGGTACAGACCCCAATGCAGAGTTGATGCAGGGACAGTAAGGAAGTTTATTCATTCAATCTTATTTATTGAGTGCTTACTGTGTTCAGAGCACTGTACTAAACACTTGGAAAGTACAATTCAGCAACAAATAGAGACAATCCCTGCCCAGCAATGGGCTCACAGTCTAGAAATGAGAGCATATTCAAGGAAGACCGACGTGAGAAGCAGTGTGGCTCAGTGGAAAGAGCACGGGCTGGGGAGTCAGAGGTCATGGGTTTGAATTCCGGCTCTACCACTTGTCAGCTGTGTGACTGTGAGCAAGTCGCTTCACTTCTCTGTGCCTCAGTTACCTCATCTGTGAAATGGGGATGAAGACTGTGAGCCTCACGTGGGACAACCTGATTGCCCTCTATCTACCCCAGCGCTTAGAACAGCGCTCTGCACATAGTAAGGGCTTAACAAATACCAACCTTGTTATTATTATTATTAGTGGAAAGAGCACAGGCCTGGGAGTCAGCAGCATCATCACTAAAATCTTCATCAACAATGGTATTTATTGAGGGCTTACTGTGTGCAAAGCACTGTACTACCAGGGCTTTCTTGGACTTGGGAGCTTCAGTGCCATGTAGAGAGTCAAACCACACCACCAAACACCAAGATAACTGTGGAAAGTGTTTGACTTAGTTTTACCAACGTGCAAGGGAGTGACACATACACACTCTCGCTCACTCCACTCCGCCAAGGGTCCGGTACCAGTCTGCTAAGTCAAGGGAGCCCATTCTGCCGATCCCGTGGCAGAGGTCTGGAAGAAGTTCCTGGCGACGTCGACCGCCGATGCTGCAAGCCTCTTCCGCACACCGCTTCTCCCACCCTGCGTCTTTCTAAACGCTGCTTCTCCCCAGAGCTGCTTCCTCTCTGCTTCCTCTGAGTGCTTCCTTCTCTGCCTTCGACTGCTGCCGCCTGCATCTGCTTCCCCTGCTTTGCTTTCCTTCCCGCCATTGAAAGCGACTGCCTTTTATCTGCCGTAGGCACTGCAACTGTGGCTCTATGTGGCAGTCATTGATTGGTCCAGGCTCGTTACTGGGTAGAGCAGGGAGAGAAGGCCACGTCTCCCTCCTTGCCCTGACCTCACAGGTTGGCAATGTAGAGCACCCCAAATCTTTCACGGGTTTCTTCTTTGTTGTCGTCGTCTGCGGGATCACAGACAGTGACTAGTAAAGCAATTTGTTGTGGGCTCCTCACAGTCATCAGCATCATCATCACCAACATTCTCATCATCGACAATTGTATTTATGAGTGCTTACCGTGTGCAGAGCATTGTTCTAAGAGCGTAGGAGAGTAATAATAATGATATTATCGGTATTTGTTAAGCGCTTACTCTGTGCCAAGCACCGTTCTAAGCGCTGGGGTAGATACAGGGGAATCAGGTTGTCCCACGTACGGCTTACAGTCTCCATCCCCATTTTACGGATGAGGTAACTGAGGCACAGAGAAGTTAAATGACTTGCCCAAGGTCACACAGCTGACAAGCGGTGGAATCAGGATTAGAACCCGTGACCTCTGACTCTCAAGCCTGGCTCTTCCAACTAAGCCACATTGCTTCTCATAATACAATAGAGTTGGTAGGTAGATTTCCTGCCCACAGTGAGTTTAGAGTCTAGAGATGTAGACACACATTAATATAAAGGATGGGTAACATATGATTTTTAGGTATGTACGTCATCAGATGATGATCCACTGGATCTGGGTTCTAATCCTGGTTCAGTCGCTTTTCTGCTGTAACCTTGGGCAAGTCACCTAACTTTTCTGTGCACTTTACCTCATCTGTAAAATAGAGATTTAATCCTCCTCCTTCTGACTCAGAGCCCCAAGTGGGACTAGGACTGTGTGCAACCTGATTATCTTCTATCTACCCCGGAGTTTAGCATAGTGCCTGGAACATAGTAAGCATTTAGCAAGTGTCATAAAAAAAAAAGATGTCCTCAGGGAGATGCGACTTTAGTAGAATTTTGAAGGGAAGAAGAGTGATCTGTCAATCAATCAATAGTATTTATTGAGCATTTACCATGTGTAGAGCATCATACTAAACGCTTGGGCGAGTATTATACACGGAGTTGGTAGAGGGTTCCTACCACAAGAACCTTACAGTCTAGAGGGGGAGGCAGACCTTGATTCATTCATTCAGTTGTATTTATTAAGCACTTACTGTGTGCAGAGCACTGTACTAAGCACTTGGAAAGTACAATTTGGCAACAGATAGAGACAATCCCTACCTAACAATGGGTTCACTGTCTAGGAGATATAAATAAATGTTACAGAAATCGACATGGGTGCTGTCAGAGATGAAGGGGGAGGGATTTCCAAGTCAGAGGGAGGCCATGATATGAGGAAGACCGTGAGATTGAGGTTCTCCATTGTAATGATAATAATAATAATAATGTTGGTATTTGTTAAGCGCTTACTATGTGCCAAGCACTGTTCTAAGCGCTGGGGTAGACACAGGGGAATCAGGTTGTCCCACGTGGGGCTCACAGTCTTCATCCCCATTTTCCAGATGAGGTAAATGAGGCACAGAGAAGTGAAGTGACTTGCCCACAGTCACACAGCTAAGTGGCAAAGCTGGGATTCGAACTCACGACCTCTGACTCCAAAGCCCGTGCTCTTTCCACTGAGCCACGCTGCTTCTCCAATTGTAGTACTGAGGAATTTAGGAATCATTCGCACGGAGATGATCGTTGAAGCAAAGGGAGTGAATGAGTTCTCCGAGGGAATGGGTGAATAGGGAGCAAAGAAGGGTTATCCATAATATCAAACTCCTCTTATAAGATGGATGAAGAACATGTAGAAATCTTGCTATCCCAGTATTTTCTTACATATCTGTGTCCCCACAATATGTCTGTCTGACCTTTTGGATCCTAATGCCAGATGAAGTTGTGAATATAATTGCAGTTCACGAACCCTTAAAGAAGTCAAGCTGAACATTTAATTAATACAAAATACTTGACTGAACAAGCAACGATGGCAGACTATGCTGTTTACGCCACAGGCTTTCAGACCATTCTTCAATCTTGTAACTTAACAAAAATGAAATGCTCTTTTCATGCAATAAAATAATACAGTACGGATCAGCGCAATCTCCGAAGCGTCATTTGTGTGGCAAAGCACTTTTCACAGGAAAGAGAGGCAAACTAGTTTCCCGGTATGCCCACATATTCGGAAGGAGAGAAAAGAGTGGATTTGTCCTTCAGACACAATACCCCGTGAAGATTGCAAGGCAATGACATCACGTTATTATGTTGCTGTAGAAAAGCAGTGAAAGTACTGCTCTAAGTTATAGACTGCGTTGAAAACCAGTAACGTCTTCCATAAAATGTTGGGAACACTGACCTACCTACATGAATGGGTAGTCTCCTAAGTAGGCAAAATAAAATTTGAACTCAATAACAGCAATCTCTACTGAGCCTCCATAAAACACATTTCAGCTCTAAACCAAAGTTGGAACAGGACAAAATGCCAAGAACAGCGCAACGAGTCCTTGGAAGTTTTTGAAACACGGGAGTTGGGCTTGGCTTACTCAGACCCGACTGTGTTGATCTTGAGTAAATCTTTTGCCTTTCGGCTGGCTCGTTTACCCAGATCAAGCAGGCGAAACAGGATCAACTCAATTGCACTTGAAATTTGCATCTGTCCTCTGTGGTTCACCAAAGACAGAAGGAGTCGGCCCTTTGGGAATCCACCCTTCATCGTTGACTGCCTCTGTGATACGGATTGAAATAAGTCATGCCTTTTTACCTTGCTTGGGTGGACTTGGGCAGCGGACCTTCGGAAGCCTGCTCTGTGAGAACGTCAATTAGAAGCGGTGGAGACCGGAATCACCCTTTGCTTGATCAGAAATGTCAGTGAGTTCCCTAGGCTGAACCTTGGTATTCTGGGGGGAAAATAATAAATAAGAAGAATAATTGTGATACTCGTTAATTGCTTACTATGTGTCAAGTACTGTACTAAATGCTGAATTGAGACAAGATAATCAGATTAGCTACAGTCCCTGTCCCACATGAGAATCACAATCCAAGGGGAAGATAGGATAGGCCTCTCATCCTCCATTTTACACATTAAGAAACCAAAGACAGAGTTAAGTAATAATGATAATAATGATCATAGTATTTGTTAATAATAGTGATAATGATTGTAGTATCTGTTAAGCTCTTACTTTGTGCCAAGCACCGTTCTAAGCACTGGGGTAGATATAAGGTACTCAGGTCGGACACAGTCCCTTTCCCACATGGGACTCACACTTTTAATCCCTATTTTACTCATGAGGTAACTGAGGTCCAGAGAAGTTAAGTGACTCGTCCAAGGTCACACAGCAGACACATGGAGGAACTGGGATTGGAACACATGTCCTCTGACTTCCAGTCCCGGGCTCTTTCCACTAGGCCATGCTGCTTTGGTTATTATATGCCAAGCACTGAACTAAGTGCTGGACTCAGTCCCTCTCCCACACAGGTCTCACAGTAGGAGGAGAACAGATGTTACATTTCCACTTTTACAGCTTAAGAAATGGAACTCAAGAGAAGTTCAGTGTCTTGCCCAAGGTCACATTCATTATTAATAATAATAATGGTATTTAAGTACTTTCTATGTGTTAAGTACTTTTGTGGGTACAAGCTAATCAGGTCGGACGCAGTCCTTGTCCCACATGGGGCTCACAATCTTAATCCCATTTTACAGGTGAGGTAGCTGAGACCCAGAGAAGTTGAGTGATTTGCCCAAGGTCACAGCAGACAAGTGGCAGAACCAGGATTAGAGCCCAGGTCCTTCTGATTCCCAGGTCCGTGCTCTACCCACTTGGCCATGTTGCTTCTCAGCATGGACAACACAGAAGGAAGAGAGAGCCAGGGAGAAGAGAGCTTAATCAGGGAAGGTCTCTTGGAGGAAATATGACCTTAATAAGACTTTAAAATTGGGGAGAGTGGTGGTCTGGTGTATATGGATGGGAAGAAGGTTCCAGGCCAGATGGAGGATGTGGGAAAGGGTTTGGCGATGAGATAGATGAGATCGGGGCCCAGTGAGCAAATGAGCTGGAGGAGCCATATTTGAATCACTTGAACATTCTGACACCCGTTTGATTAGGCTTGTGTGATTCATTTTGGTGTACAATTTGAATTCTAACTTGGGAAATATTAATGAATAAGCCACAGAAGGATTTGGATTTTTCAGCACGTCTGTAGCCTGATAGTGAGTAGTGGGATTGGAAGCAGGCACAGAGGGCTGTCTAGAAAGCACAAACCCCGCCTCTATTTTCTTGTCTAAACCCCCCGGATGCATCAGATTATTTCAGGTCTGGAAGCACGTGTGTTTCGAAGGCTAGATACTGCCGTGCGGCAAATGTCACTGAAGTCCGATCACATCTGGATGCCTCTATCCCTCCGGGCAGAATCCCATGTTGCTCAGCTTTTAATGCTTGACATTTATGGCAGGCAAAATGCACCAGCCAAAAGTAGGCAAAGGGGAAAAAAGCATATGCTTTATCTTCAGAGAATCAGTGACCGATTGCTTATGTTGTAATGTCAGGGTCAAAGGTGGTTTTTTTAGGGCTAAAAGTGTGAAAACCATCCAGGTTCTGGTTTCAGAGCAGTATGGTAATTTTTTGGTTCTACCTCTACGGTTTTGATATTTTTCTACTCATTTCATACACCCCTGTGCTCTCTTTGTTCGAGTCCTTCAAAACATACCTCTCTAGAACAGCCTTCTTGGCTCAAGCAGGTAGAACTCAAAGATGAAGTTGATGATGCCAACTGTGTACATTCCATTGATGCTGCTTGCTACCTGTTTGGCATGGCATAGAGGATAGAGCATGGGCCTGGAAGGCATGAAGGTCCTGGGTTCTAATTCAGACTCTGCCACTTGTACGTTGTGTGAACTTGGGCAAGTCACTTCACTTCTCTGGGCCTCAGTTACCTCATCTATAAAATAGGGACTGAGCCTGAGCCCTTTGTGGCACAGGGACTGTGTCTGTCCAACCTGATTTGCTTACATCCACCCCAGTGCTTGATACAGTGCCTGGCATAGTAAACACTTAAGCACTTAAATACAATAAGAAGAAGAAGCAGCGGCAACGTGGCCTAATGGGAAGAGCCTGAGATTGGGGGTCAGAGTATCTGGCATCTAAAACCAGCTCCATCTCTAGTCACCCTGTGTGATCTTGGGGAAGTCACTTCACTTCCCGGTGCTTCAGTTTCCTCTTCTGTAAACCCTACTGTCTCCCACTTGGACGGTGAGTCTATGCAGAACAGGGACCATGTCCAACCTGAAAACTTTTCATCTATCCCAGTTCTTAAAAGAATTCCTGGAAGATGGCAAGCACTTAGCACAATTATTATTATTATTATTATTATTATCATTTTTATTTACCTCAGTTTATTTTCATTCATTAGTTCAAGGGATTTTGAGTCAGGAATCAGTCAACCAATCAATCAGTTACTGAGCACCTACTGTCATCATTATTATTATTATTATGGTATGCGTTCATTTGTTAATTATTGTATTTGCACACTTACTGTGTGCAGAGCACTGTACTAAGTACTTGGGAGAGTACAATATAACACTAAGCAGACACATTACCTGCCCATAATGATCGTACTGTCTATATCGCAATATAGCATTTAATACTTTAAGGTTTGTAGTCTTTCCCTGCAAACAGTGCCATCAGAACTTACCAGTGAGGAGGTGAAATCCGTCTTTGACTTTATTAATGCTTTTAATCAATCAACGATATTTATTCATTCTTTCAGTCACATTTATTGAGCACTTACTGTGTGCAGAGGACTGTACTAAGCATTTGGAAAGTACAGCGTAACAGAGTTGGTGGACAGATTCCCTATCCACAATGAGCTCTCCAATTTTAGAAGCAGTATGGCTTAGTGGAAAGAACTCAGGCTGGGTGTCAGAAGACTTGGGTTCTAATCCCGGCTCTGCCAATTGCTTGCTGTGTAACCTCGGCTGAGTCACTTAACTTTTCTGTGCTTCAGTTTCCTCAACTGTAAGGAGGGGATTAAATCATATTCCTTCCTACTTAGACTCTGAGCTCCATGTGGAACCGAGACTGTGTCCAACATAAATTGATTTGTACCTATCCCAGGGCTTACAATAGTGTTTGATACATAGTAAGCACTTAACAGATGTCATTTAAAACAAAACAAAACAAAACAAAAGGCAACCCAATCAGCTCAACTGGGTAAGAACATCTGGAGCCAGGGACAGTCTTTCTGCACTAGATTTCTTTATAATCGCACCTGAATGGAGATTTCAGTGATAGCCACAAATCACCTGAGTGCAATTATCACACTAGGACTAGTTCCGGTGCTTCTCAGGCCCCTCTGTCCAAATATTTTGTGTGTACCGTAGCTTAGCAGAGCCTCACAGGAAATATTACCCTGTCAGTAGGCAAACAATTGCTTAGCTTGAAAGAAATGTAATTATATAAGGCATGCCTGAATATTTTTGGCTGCATGACGCTGTAATGTTATTAACTGCTGGGTAAAAAAAAGCGGGTGGAATTTTAGAGACTATTACTATTGTCCAAAAATGCTAAATAGCTCTAACTTCTTTCCTAACCCAAATTCCACATTTACTCTTGCTCGAAGATTGGATTTCAGAGCCGGATTAAGTAAATAAGTCATATTAAAATGACAAAATGGGTAAATAGAATATAATGTAAAATGAAATGTAAATTGGATTTAGGCAAACACTTTCATACAGACTCCCGTCAAATCCTATCAGACGGTTCCAAATTCCTACTGTGATTTCTGCTCGCAGTTCTATTACATGTTGCCACTCAAGGGCATTTGATGTTTTCTCTCTCTGGAAATTCATTTGCATTTAAATGATTTGAAATAATCATAAAAGCCAAGTGCTATGAAGTTTGAAATTAGTTACTGTCTATAAATTGCGATGCCATTAAAAGATGATTTTGAAGAGCTTGGCTGTCTCAAATGTATGCAGATTAAAATCTAACAAAGTACACCTTGTTTCAAAACTGTAAAGAATGATGTGACATAGAGTTAAATTGATTTATTCTCCTACTAGTGCCTATAAACCCTGTGTGCTTGGGTTTATTCTGAGGGGGGGGGGAACTTTTCATCTGTCCAAAATCTATTTTGCTTCAGTTGGAGGACATTTTGGAGGACCAGTGAGTCTTGGTGAACTGCTTTCCTTTCAGGAGAGAGAGGAGAGAAGCAGCCTGGTCTGTCGGATAGAGCATGGGCCTGGGAGTCAGAGCGAGCTGGCTTCTAATTCCAACTCCACCACTTACCTGCTGTGTAGCCTTGGGTAAATCACTTGACTTCTCTGGCCCTCAGTTATCTGTAAAATGGGGATTAAGGCTGTAAGCCCCATGTGGGACGTGGACTGTGTCCAGTCTGATTTTCTGGTATCTACCCCAGTGCTTAGTACAGTGCTTAGCACACAATAAGCACTTAATTAGTATTAATAAAATAAAGGAAGGCTGGCCAGGAATAAGGCTGTTTTGTTCATGCAGAAGGGTAGCATACTCCTCTCAGGGGGCACCTGGAGAGTTCCCAGTAGTCTACCAGTCTACACTACAAGAGGGTGAGTCCATTCCATTCCTACCCTGGGCTGTGGCTAACAAGTGGCAGGCAATCTGCTATAAGTCAAAACTCACCGCTGGGCAGCAGCGGCGTGGGTGAGATCGAGGGCAGAGACTCATGTTTATTGCACTGGGGAGGCAACTGTAAACCGTTTCTATATTTTTAACAAGAAAACTCTCTGGATACACTACCAGAATGATTGCAGATGGAGGTGGGCCGTTCTGGGAGAGATGTGTCCATAGTGTCTCTATAATAATAATAATTGTGGTATTTGTTAAGCGTTTACCGTAAAGCGCTTACTATGCGCCAAGCATAGTTCTAAGCGCTGGGGTAGATACAAGGTAATCAGGTTTGTCTCATGAGGGGTTCACGGTCTTAGTCTCCATTTGACAGATGAGGTAACTAAGGCACAGAGAACTTCAGTGGCTTGCCCAAGGTCACACAACAGACAAGTGGCAGAACCAGGATTAGAACCCACATCCTCTGACTCCTGAGCTCATGTTCTTTCCACTATGCCATGCTGCCTATGGGTCGGGGACGACTGGACGGCGTAAGACAAGACAAGCGTCACATAATTCAAGGGATGAACTTGAACCCTGCTATGGGAGGGTTAAGGGACACCCAGCCAGTAAGGCATTTCCTTTTTGAGCACAATAATCTATGGGTCTAGTTAGAATGACACTATCAGACCAGTGGAGGTATTCACTCCTCTGTGAAACACAGGCACTAGGGCTTGCAGGGCCAAAACAAAGCACCTTTGGTAGAAAATCAGTCCCGAATCCTATGTTCCTTGATGATGGGAATGTTTGCAGCCTCATTTTCCGGTCAATGGGGCGAGGATTTTGACTGGTGGCCTCTGCCAAGATTTGTAAGAATTAGTTGGTATCTATCTTGTTTTTGTCTTGGCCGAGTTATTTAGGGTAGGATTTTTATGCAGCAGCGGTGTGACGTTTTTACTTCGGAGGAAATAGGAGTCATGACGGTGCTCCCAGATTCTGTTTTTGAATTCTTCTTCTTTTTTTTTTTTATTTAATAATGGTATTTGTTAAGCCCTTAGTATGTGCCAGACACTTTATTTAGCTCTGGGGTGGAGGGAAGCAAATTAGGTTGGACCCAGTCCATGTCCCACATGGGGCTCACAGTATTAATCCCCATTTTACAGATGACATAAGGGGGGGGCCCAGAGAGGTTAAGTGACTTACCCAAGGTAATAATAATAATAATAATAATAATAATGTTGGTATTTGTTAAGCGCTTACCATGCGCAGAGCACTGTTCTAAGCGCTGGGGTAGACAGAGGGGAATCAGGTCGTCCCACATGGGGCTCACAGTCTTAATCCCCATTTTACAGATGAGGTAACTGAGGCCCAGAGAAGTTAAGTGACTTGCCCACAGTCACACAGCTGACAAGTGGCAGATCCGGGATTTGAACTCATGACCTCTGACTCCAAAGCCCGTGCTCTTTCCACTGAGCCACGCTGCTTCTCTAATAATAATTATGCTTTTCGTTGAGCACTTACTATGTGGCAGGCACTGTACTTAGCTTAAGGGGGGATACAAGCTAATTGGGGTTGGACACAGTCCCTGTCCCACGTGAGGCTCACAGTCTCAAACCCTATTTTACAGATGAGATAACTGAGGCACAGAGAAGTTAACTGACTTGCCCAAGATCACACAACAGAGAAGTGACGGAGCCGGAATTAGAACCCATTACCCTCTGACTCGCAAGCCCGTGCTCTATCCACTGTGCCATGGCGCTTAGAACCCAGGTCTTTCTGACTCCCGGGCCCATGCTGTACCCATTAGGCGATGCAGTTTATTCTCATTCTGGGGAGGAATACATCCCTAACTGATTTTACGGATAATAGCCGAAAGCCTTTTCTCAATGGAGTAAATACCTGGAGAATGAGGGACCACAAAGTCAAGAGTGAAGAGCCGTAGAGAGAATTTCCTACGTATTAGAAGCGGAGACCAAAAATACACTTGTCCGTTCAGATCCATCAGAGAAATCCACAGCTGGAAACAGGGTGACGTGACATTTAATTATAGCCTCCTTGACCCCACTGGGCTGGATGAAGAAAAGCAGTGCAGCTGAGAGGAAATAATGGGGAGGCTGGGAGTCAGATAACCTGCCTTCTAATTCTGTGTGATTTTGTGACCTTGTGTGACCTTGCTCAAGTCACTTACCATTTCTGTGTCTCGTGGTCCTCATCTATATATTGAAGATTTAATATCCGTTCTCCCTCCTATTTTGAGCACGAGTCCCATGTGGGACAGGAATTGTATTCAACTTGATAATCTCGTATCTGCTGCAGGACTCGGAACAGTATTTGGCATAGACTAAATGCTTAACAAAACCCTAATCATTATTATTACTACTAATATCGTTTAGGTTATAGCCATCTAAACCTACCCCTCTTGAGCCTTTACCCCTTATCAGGGAAACACTGCCATGGCAGTTGTCATAGGGATGGATATCCGGCCATGGCAGTTGTCATGGAGATAGATATTCTCCCATCATTGTTGTCATGGGGATGGAGCCTGTCCCCACAGTTGTGAAAACCTGGAGGGCGGCAGTGACCTCCACTGAGCCTTGGGCACCTCACTCATGTTCAGGCACAGTCCTTGCCTGTTCGCCGCTGCAGGTTCCCATTTTTCAGTGGGACTTATTAAGCACTTACTCGGTGCAGAGCAATGTGCTGAGCCTTGGGAGACGGGTCTTCTCTCTGAAGTGTCAGAATCCGCATCTCTCTGTCCGCCCCCGTTCACTGGCACTATCTAACTACTGCCAGCCACTTAGTGGAATCTACTTCCAGAAACAGACGCATGACTTTGTAGAAAGAGCACAGGCTTGGGAGTCAGAGGTCGTGGGTTCTAATCCCAAGCTCCGCCACTTGTCAGCCGGGTGACTTTGGGCAAGTCACTTAACTTCTCTGTGCCTCAGTTACCTCATCTGTAAAATGGATATTAAGCCCGTGAGCCCCTCCTGGGACAACCTGATAGCCTTATCTCTGCTTGGCACATAGTAAGCGCTTTACGAATACCATTATCATCAAATAGAGGCCTTGAGTTACTCTGGAGGTTTGTACTTCATTTTCTACTAATCTGGTTACTGATTCTCCACTAACATGGAGCCTTGGGTTCCTTGATGTTAAGGCAGAAATCCCTAGTTCCCGGGTTTCTCAGTGGCACAGTTGGCTTCCATACAAGATGAGGGAGATGAGGAGGCTTCAGTGCAAGATCAGGATTGATGGGGAAGCAGCGTGGCTCAGTGGAAAGAGCCTGGGCTTCGGAGTCAGAGGTCATGGGTTCGACTCCCGGCTCTGCCACTTGTCAGCTGTGTGACTGTGGGCGAGTCACTTCACTTCTCTGTGCCTCAGTTACCTCATCTGTAAAATGGGGATTAACTGATTACCCTGTATCTACCCCAGCGTGTAGAACGGTGCTCTGCACCTAGTAAGCGCTTAACGAATACCAACATTATTATGTAGAATGGCAGACCGTGACCAGCGAGGTTGTGGTAATCCTCCATTTCTCCCGTCTCCTCCTCCTCTGTCTTCTGCACTCTGCCCACGAGGGCAGATCATGACCAAGGCTCTTCGAGAGAGGAAATCAAGCCAGTTTTTAGATCTGGCCATAATCACTTTAGTCATTTGTGTCACAGAGGAGAGGCTGCTCCAATCCATCAATCAGTGGGATTTATTTAGCATTTACTCTGTGCAGAGCCCTGTGCTAAGCTCCTGGAAGGGTACGAAACAACAGAATAAGTAGACTTCATCTCTGCATGTGACCTAGTGGAAAGAGCATGGGTCTGAGAGTCAGAGGACCTGGTTTCTAATTCCAGCTCCACCACCTGTCTGCTGTATGACCTTGGGCAAGTCACTTCACTTCCCAGTGCCTCAGTTACCCCATCTCTAATATGGGGATTAAAGCGGTAAGCCCCATGTGGGACAGGGTCTGTTTTCGACCTGATTATCTTGTGTCTATCCCCTTGCTTGGAACAGTGTCTGGCAAATAGTGAGCACTTAACGAATATCATACAGAGAATCTTACAGCGTATTGGAGTGGACTGATTATGGATGGGGAAAATGGTAGAGTATAAAAATGTTTACCTAAATACCGTGGAGATGGGATGAGTATCTGATGAGTGAGTATCTAATGCTGGCTTCCGTCTGCTGTAAATAGTAATAGTAATTATTGTCCCATTTTTTTAAATGCTTACTGAAACGATGGGGTGGATAAAAGATAATCATGTTGGACACAGTCCCTGTCCCACATAGGTCTACAGTCGATAAGGAAGAATGAACGGATACTTAATCCCCATTTGACTAATGAGGGAACTGAGATACAGAGAAGTTCAGTGACTTACCCAAGGTCACTCAGCAGACGAGTGGCGGATCTGGAATTAGAATCCAGGTCCACTGACTGTCAGGCCTTTACTCTTTCCAATAGGCCACACTGCTTTTCACTCTTCTCTCACCCATAAATAGTTCAACCCGATCAGCGTGACCACAGAACCGAAGGCACTGTTGAAACCAAACAGTAGAAAGCAATGGCTCGCTCTCTCCACACAAGATGTTCCCTTCGTAAAAAGAGGACACACAGAGTGCATCGCATCGCTGTGGCTCATCCCTAGAGGAAGAGGGCCTTGCTGTTACATGAAGGGCTTAGTGGTCTCTTGGAGACCCTGAAAACTTGGCTTTAATGCTGGAATTTAGCCACTGGATGGACTCTACGGGGGTCCGGAATGGGTGCAGCCTGGCCTAGTGGATAGACGTGGGCCAGGCAGTCGGAAGGACCTGGGTTCTAAACCTAGATCCACCACTTGTCTGCTGTGTGACCTTGGTCAAATCACTTCATTTCTCTGTGCCTCAGTTGCCTCATCTGTAAAATGGGAATTAAGACTGATGTGGGACAGGGATTGTGTCCCACTCGATTTGCTTATACCCACCCCAGCACTTAGTACAGTGCCTGGCAACGAGTAAGTGCTTAAGGAATACCACAGTTGTTATGTTTATTATTATTATTATCATCAGGCCTAGCACAAGATTTCCTTTAGGTCAGTTCCCAAGGATGAATAAGTGAACAAGCTGATTCAAGCCAGTGCAGATGGAGAAAGGAAGAGTGTGACATCAGTGTGAAATGATACAGGAGGCAAATGGGTTCGAATCCCAGCTCTGCCACTTCTCAGCTGTGTGACTTTGACCAAGTCACTTAACTTCTCTGTGCCTCAGTTACTTTATCTGTAAAATGGGGATTAAGACCGTGAGCCTCATGTGGGACAACCTGATTACCGCGTATCTACCCCAGCGCTTAGAAGAGCGCTCTGCACATAGTAAGTGCTTAACAAATACCAACATTATTATTATTAATTGTTTACCAATGTATTATAGCCATCTGTATATTCAATATTTATTTATTTTGTTTATTTTCAGTCAAAAAGAGCAAGATAATCAGGCAATTATCACACAAGAGATTTATTAAACTTGCCCCATAGAATGACTTACCCAGAGCTTCGATCTGGTCTTCATTCCTTTGTTTTTAGGTGTTTGAGAGTAGGAAAAGGTAAACAGGAGGGACAAAATAATGGCAAGGTTATATGAAACCTCACATATAGACGGATGAAATAGGGTGTTTTCAAGAACTCAGAACACATCAGAAGTATTCATTTTTTAGCAGTTGAGTGAGACGCATCTACTAACTTGATCCATAATCTATGTACACAAGGACAAGCTTGCAATCAGTTTCTGGAAATCAGATGGCCCCAAAAGAAAAGCTGTGCGGCCTAGTGGAAAGAGCATGGGCCTGGAAGTCAGAAGACCTGGATTCTAATCCAGGCTCCATCACTTGTCTGCTGTGTAGCCTTGGACAAGTCACTTAGCTTCTCTGTGCCTCAGTTCATCTGTAAAATAGGGACTAAGACTATGAATCTCATGTGGGATATGGACTGTGTGTAACCCCATTAGCCTGCATCTACCCCAACGCTTAGTATAGTGCCTGGCACATAGTAAGCACTAATCAAATACCTTTAAAAAATAGTCACTGGGTCCACCCACTTATGGCCTTGCCCTGCTAGCTAATTCCAAATCCCATAAGGTCCACTGACCTTCCCAACATGGCAACCTGTTGCTGATCTTCGTGGAAATTCCCCAGGGCAATCAGCTTGTCAGATGTTGTCAGATGCCACTGGGAGGTGGGAGATCGGGAGTTTCATCCCAATTCTTTCGCTGGCCTTCTGTGTGACCTTCGGTAAATCACTTAACCACTCTGGGTCCTGTTTCCTTATCTGTGAAGTGGAAATAAAATAACTGATCTGTCTTTCTCTTAGATCGTGAGCCCTGTAAGGGGAGGATGGTGTCCAATCCGATTACCCTGTCTCCGAACCAGAGCTTAACACAGTGTATGGCACAGAGTGAATGCTTAATAAATGCCACTTTATAAACCTAGCTGAGATACAAAGTCTACCTGTCCAACAGACCATTATTCTCCTTATCTTCAAAGCCCTACTAAAATCATACCTCCTCCAGGAAGCTTTCCCTGACTAATCTCTCATCTCCCTCACTTCTCCCCTCCCACCTGCCTTATTTTTCTTCTATTATGCATCATCTATGCAGTGATTCTGTACCTTCTAAGCACCTAGCCACCCACACCTCCCCGGCGTGTTTTGTGATCCCGGCTCTGCTACTTGTCAGCTGTGTGACTTTGGACAAGTCTCTTAACATCTCTGTGCCTCAGTTACCTCATCTGTAAAATCGGGATTAAGACTGTGCACCCCAAGTGGGACAACCTCACTCTAGGCTTCAAGGCTGTACATCACCTTGCCCCTTCCTACCTCTCCTCCCTTCTCTCTCTCTACCGCCCACCCCGCACGCTCCGCTCCTCCGCCGCCCACCTCCTCACCGTCCCGGTCTCGCCCATCCCGCCGTCGACCCCCGGGCCACGTCCTCCCGCGGTCCCGGAACGCCCTCCCTCCTCACCTCCGCCAAACTGATTCTCTTCCCCTCTTCAAAACCCTACTTAAAACTTACCTCCTCCAAGAGGCCTTCCCAGACTGAGCTCCTCTTCTCCCTCTACTCCCTCTACCACCCCCCCTTCACCTCTCCGCAGCTCTGCTCCTCTTTTCCCCCCATTTCCCTCTGCTCCTCCTCCTCTCCCTTCCCATCCCCTCGGCACTGTACTCGTCTGCTCAACTGTATATATTTATTACCCTATTTATTTTGTTAATAAAATGTACATCGCCTTGATTCTATTTAGTTGCCGTCGTTTTTACGAGATGTTCTTCCCCTCGACTCTATTTATCGCCATCGTTCTCGTCTGTCCGTCTCCCCCGATTAGACCGTAAGCCCGTCAAACGGCAGGGACTGTCTCTATCTGTTGCCGACTTGTTCATTCCAAGCGCTTAGTACAGTGCTCTGCACATAGTAAGTGCTCAATAAATACTAGTGAATGAATAACCTTTTATCTACTCCAGCGCTTAGAACAGGGTTTGGCTTATAGAAAGCGCTTAACAAATACCATCATGATTATTATTATTATTATTACTATTATGTACACATCCTTGCAGTCTGTTGCCTCTCCTGCCTATATTTCATTTTAGTATCTGCCTCCCCAACTAGGCTGTGAGCACCTTGAGAGAAGAGATCATGATGACCCATTTCATTCTACTCTCTCAAACATTAATCCAGTGCTCTGCACACAGTAAATGCTCAATGAGTACTCCTGGTTGATTGATGGATACAACTCTCTAGCTCTTCGTATAATCTCGGTCTCATGCTTTGAATTATCCGAGGGGAAGGCATAGGTACCAGTGATGATGATAATAAGAATTGTGGTGTTTATTAAGCACTTATGTGCCAGATACTGCACTAAGAGCTGTGGTGGATATAAACAAATTGGGTTGGACACAGTCTTTGACTGACCTTGGGCTCACAGTCTCAATTCCCAATTTACAGATGAGGTAACAAGCACAGGGAAATGAAGTGGCTTGCCCAAGGTCACACAGCAGAAAAGTGGCAGAGTGGGGATTAGTACCCGGGTCCTTCTGACTCCCAGGCCCGTGCTCTCTCCACTACACCATAATGATAAAATAATGTTGGTATTTGTTAAGCACTTACTATGTGCCAAGCATTGTTCTAAGTGCTGGGGTAAATACAAGGTAATCAGGTTGTCCCACGTAGGGCTCACAATCTTCATCCCCATTTTACAGATGAGGTAACTGAGGCACAGAGAAGTTAAGTGATTTGCCCAAGGTCACCCGTCTGACAGACGGCGGAGCCGGGATTAGAACCCATGACCTCTGACTCCCAAGCCCTGGCTCTTTCCACTGAACCACGCTGCTTCTATAAACCATGCATAGAGCAGGTCATCGGTCGGTGACACCTGGTGACAGGCAAGCGCTGATTGATTGCAAACTGACACCTGTCTTGAGAACTTTTTCTCAAGAAAGTGCCTATTAAGTTATAAATGAAGACAGCACTAATATTTTGCCCTAACAGGAGCAGGAGGAAACATATAATTATAAATAGCAGCTGCTCCCTGAGTGTCTTCAGTGAGTCTGCAAGAGGGTTGAACAGGGCAACTAAGTGAATCACAGTTAAGGAAAAAAGAAACTTTGAGAGAGTTGGTTTTGGTTTTTTAAGGTATTCGTTAAGTGCTTACTATGTGCCAGGCACTGTACTAAGCGCTAAGTAGATCCAACGTATGTCCTCTCAGGATCTCACCTGGAGAGTTTCCAGTCCTCTACCAGTCTCGACTATGAGAGGGAGAATCAAGCATTCATTCATTCATTCAATAGTATTTATTGAGCGCTTACTATGTGCAGAGCACTGTACTAAGCGCTTGGAATGTACAAATCTGTAACAGATAGAGACAGTCCCTGCCCTTTGATGGGCTTACAGTCTAATCGAGGGAGACGGACAGACAAGAAGAATAGCAATAATAGAATCAAGGGGATATAAATAGAATCAAGCGGAGGCCTACTCATTCCATTCCTAGCTTGGCCAGTCACTAGTCAGTGGAAGGAAATCTGCTGCAAGTCAAAACTCACCTGGGCAGCAGCGACAGGAGAGAGAGTCGAGGGCGGAGACTTAAGTTTATTGCATGGAAGGAGACAGTCATAAACCACTTCTGCATTTTTACCAAGAAAACTCTATAGATACACTTCCAGAAGGATTGCAGATGGAGGGGGGACATTCTGGGAGAGACGCATCCATGGAACCGCTAAGGGTCGGAGATGACTCGACAGCATAAGACAAGATTTAACATAGTCCCCGACCCACACTAGGCCCAAAGTCTTAATCCCCATGTGACAGATGGGGTTCCCGAGGCACAGAAAAATGAAGTGATCTGCCCAAGGTCACACGGCGGACAAGTGGTGGAGTTGGAATTAGAACCCAGGTCCGTCTGACTCCCAGGCCAATGCACTATCCACTAGAGCCATATCGCTTCTCCGTCCATTTTCTTTGGAGAGGAGCACACTTCACTTTTCAGGCATATGTGCTTCTCTCCTTATTTAAAGACCTTTAGTGAAAGGCATTTAATAACTGTCCTCACTCTCATTCCAGGGGTCAGTAACCTCTACCCAAAAGTCATTCAATCTGTGATATTTTTAAGCACTTGCCTGTGTGACCTTCTCAGTGCTTCAGTTACCTCATCTGTAAAATGAGGATTAAGACTGTGAGCCCTACGTGGGACAATCTGATTACCTTGTATCTAACCCAGCATTTAGAACAGTATACATAATAAGCACTTAAATATCATTATTATTATTATTGCTATATGCAGAACCCTGTACTAAGCATTTGGGTTAGTATAATACAACAGAGTTGGTGGACATAATCCTTGCCCTCATTCTAGAGTCTAGAAAGAGAGACCGAATTCACGCATGGCCTACTGGAAATAATGTGGACCTGGAAGTCACAGGACCTCTATTCTAATTCCAAGTCTGCCAGTTAGCTGCTGTATGACCTTGAGAAAGTCACTTAACTTCACTGTGCTTCAGTTTCCTCAACTGATTTCTCCCCTACTTAGATTGTGAGTTCCATCTGGGACGGAGACTGTGTCCAACTTGATTAACTTGTATCTACCCCAGAACTTAAAACAGTGCTTGAAACTTAACAAAAACCACAAATGAATAAATAAATTAAACTCTGATAAGGGAAGCAGCAGGGCACAAGGATATTTACATAAGTACTTTGGGGGTGGAAGACCTAAGTGTTTGAAGATGAAGTGCAAGAAAGAGGCAACAGGGAGGAAAAATAAGGTGCGGGGAGGGATGAGCTTAGTCCAGGAAGGCTTCCTGGAGGAGATATAAATTCAGAGGGGTTTGGAAATGGGGAATGTGATGGTCTGTGAGTTGGCTAGGGGGAGGGAGTTCCAGGCAGGAGGGAGGTTGTAGCGAGAGGGGTCATTGGCGAGTGAGATGAGAATGAAGAACAATAAGTAAATTGCTATTAAAGGAGTGAAGTGTGCTGGCTGGATTATAACAGGAGAGGAAGGAGGATAAATAAGGGGGAGAGAGCTGATTGAGAGCCTTAAATCTGATAGTGAGGAGTTTCTCTTTGATATGGAGATGGATAGGAAACCACAGTAGGTTGAGAAGTGGGGAGATGGGTACAGAACAATTTTTTTTTTTAAAAAAAAGATCCAGGCAGCAGAGGGAAGTATGCACTGGAGAGTGGTGAGGTTGGAGGCAGAGAGGTCAGAAAGGAAACTGATGCGGTAGTTGGGATGGGATACGTCAACACTTCAGCCAATATGATACAGTTTGGATAGAGAAGAAGGAGTAAATTCATTCATTCATTCGATAGTATTTATTGAGCGCTTACTATGTACAGAGCACTGAACTAAGGACTTGGAATGTACAGTTTGGCAACAGATAGAGACAATCCCTGCCCATTGACGGGCTCACAGTCTAAGAGGGGGAGACAGCAAAGCAAAACAGAATAAAACAAAAACAAGACAACATCATTAAGATAAATAGAATCAAGGAGATGTACACCTCATTAACAAAATAAATGAGGTGATAAATGATATATACAAATTAGCATGTGCTGAGGGGAGGGGAAAAGGGTAGAGCAGAGGGTTGGGGGGAGCAGAGGGAAAGAGGGGCTCAGGTTGGGAAGGCCTCCTGGAGGAGGGGAGCTCTCAGTAGGGCTTTGAAAAAGGGTAGAGAGTTAGTTTGGCAGATGTGAGGAGGGAGGGCGTTCCAGGACAGCGGTAGGACGTGGGCCGGGGTTGACGGCAGGACAGGTGTGAATGGGAGACAGTGAGGAGGTGAGAGGTAGAGAAGCAGAGTATACAGGATGGGCAGTAGAAAGAGATAAGGGAGGTGAGGTAGGATTGGGCAAGGTGATGGAGAGCTTTGAAGCCAAGAGTGAGGAGTTTTTGTTTCGTGCGAAGGTTGATAAGCAACCACTGGAGGTTTTTGAGGAGGGGAGTGACATGCCCAGAGCGTTTCTGTAGGGAGATGATCTGGGCAGTGGAATGAAGAATAGACTGGCGTGGGGAGAGAAAGGAGGAAGGGAGATCCGAGAGGAGGCTGACACAATAATCCAGTCGGGATATTATGAGAGCTTGTATCAGCACGATAGTCATTTGGATGGAGAGGAAAAGGCAGATCTTGGCAATATTGTGAAGGTGAGACCGGCAGATGTTGGTGACGGAATGGATGTGTGGGGTGAATGAGAGAGCTGAATCAAGGATGACACTGAGGTTGCGGGTCTGTGAGACGGGAAGGATGGTCATGCCGTCCACAGTGACAGGGAGGTCAGGGAGAGGACAGGGTTTGGGAGGGAAGATAAGGAGCTCAGTTTTAGACATGTTGAGTTTTAGGTGGTGGGCGGACAACCAGGTGGAGACGTCCTGGAGGCAGGAGGAGAATCTAGCCTGGAGGGAGGAGGAGAGAACAGGGGAGAAGATGTAGATTTCTTTTTCATCTGTGTAGAGATGATAGTTCATTCAATAGTATTTATTGAGCACTTACTATGTGCGGAGCACTGTACTAAGTGCTTGGAATGTACAATTCGGCAACAGATAGAGACGATCCCTGCCCATTGACGGGCTTACAGTCTAATCGGGTGAGACAGATGGACAAAAAACAAGACAACTTAATCACGATAAATAGAATCAAGGGGAGGTTCACCTCATTAACAAAATAAATAGGGTAATAAAAATATATACAAATGAGTACTTTGCTGAGGGGAAGGGAAGGGAGAGGGGGAGGAGCAGAGGGAAACGGGGGGAAGGGAGCTTAGCTGAGGGGAGGTGAAGGGGGAGCAGAGAGGGAGCAGAGGGAGCAGAGGGAAAAGGGGAAGCTCAGTCTGGGAAGGCCTCTTGGAGGAGGTGAGCTCTCAGTGGGGCTTTGAAGCAACTTTGATAGTTGAAGCAGTGGGAGCGAATCAATTCCCCAAGGGAGTGAGTATCGATGGAGAACATAAGAGGGCCAAGAACTGACCCTTGAGGAACCCCTACAGTTAGCGGATGGGAGGGGGAGGAGGAGCCTGCAAAGGAGACCGAGGATGAACGGCCAGAGTAAATTCTAGAAACGTTGTGGGGATAGAACCGACAAGATTTGGTGACTGATTGAATAGGTATTTTACTACGTCCCATGACACAATTTAACTCCAATTCCACTCTGAGATTCACATCTTTTCCTCTTGGATGTACAAAAGGCTTGTCTTTGTTCATCTTATATTTGGGCTGTTGTGTTCTTCCTTGCTTTTATCCTCAATGAAATTCATTTGTCTTTTTTGTTGCTGACCAAGTGTTCAATTCAACTGGTCATGAGGCGCTCTGATCACGTCCTCGTAGGTGCTGGCCAGTTATCAATCAATCAATCATATTTATTTAGCACTTACTATGTCTAGAACAGTGTACTAAGCACTTGGAATATTTCATACAGCAGCATTAGCAGACATGTTCCCTGCCTATAACGAACTTACAGTCTAGAGATCAGCTTACAGCCTGAGGTTATGTGTGAAAGGAAAGAATATTCTCTCTCTCTTCCATCATTTTACTGTATTGAATCTACCTCAGCTCTTAAAGCACAAAGAGTGCTTTACAAAGCTCCATTTCTTCTTCTTATTTTTTTCATTATTTTCATTAGTGAAATTTCCACTGTAGTACACAATTGTGAACTTTTATTTATGTTCTGATTCCTTCAATAGGTTTTCAGGCTGTAGAAAGTGCTCAATAAATGCCACTGATTGTCCAGATTCCAGTGGTTTTTTTGTTGCTGTTGCTGTTTTTTTTAACTGTTTAGCTTGCTAGGCAGCTTCTGTGCTTTCCAATTCTTTGACTGTAAAAACAAAAGGGTTTCAGGGCATGGGAGTAAGGTGGAGTTAAGAGGAAGCAGAAATATGGGATGAACCTTGGACTCAGGAAAGGAACCAAACTAGAAAAGAAGAAGGTTTGGGATCTCCGATTCCTAATAGTTATCTCTTCCTCCTCTCGCTCCCTTCTTTCCTGACTGTTTTCAGATGAGGGGTCTCTGAGCTGAACCCTCCGCTACTGCCTGTCCTCTCCACCACAAATACTGGACAGGGAAATAGATACATGTGGCATCTGTCAAGCACGTAGAATGAGGCGATAATGTCTATGGTATTTGACGGTATTGAATCCTGTCTACTTGTTTTGTTTTGTTATCTGTCTTCCCCTTCCAGACTGTGAACCCGTTGTTGGATAGGGATCGTCTCTATCTGTTGCCAAATTTTACTTTCCAAATGCTTAGTACAGTGCTCTGCACACAGTAAGCACTCAATAAATACGACTGAATGAACGAATGGTCATAAACTCCATTTTACAGCTCTCTGGCTATTGCCCTTTCATTCATTCATTAGTATTTATTGAGCGCTTACTATGTGCAGAGCACTGTACTAAGCGCTTGGAATGAACAAATCGGCAACAGATAGAGACAGTCCCTGCCCTTTGACGGGCTTACGGTCTAATCGGGGGAGACAGACAGACAGACGAGAACAATGGCAGTAAATAGAGTCAATCAATAGAGTTTGCCTTCAAACCTAGAGTGTTTCTCTGGGGTTCCTGATGACCCTAGTCTTGCTCCACACCCATCCTCTTCTCAGAGAAGTGGGAGCTTGAATACTTGACACAAAAATTCCCTGATTCTAGGTATCTGGTGTTATATATGTAAGCTTGTTGGGGGCTGGGAATGGGTCTGTTTATTGCTATATTGTACTCTCCCATGTGGTTAGTACAGTGCTGTGCACACTGCAAGTGCCCAATAAATACAATTGAATGAATGAATCTGTATCAGACAGGAGGCAGACCAGTGTAAACACAAACTTTCCGGTATAAAACGAGAAAAACGGTCACCTTATCTTCTTTTCCTTCAGCCGTAAAGAGGATTCAGAGAGTCACTGGAACAGACAACAGAGGCATCCAAACCCACTCACCCACATGGGGCTGGGGAAGCAAAAATCTCTGCAACCAAAATAGAGCTGGAGTTAGGGAATTGTGGTATCTAAGGGAGATCTGTCCTATTCCAAGTTCCAGGCTATAGTGGAGTCCATTTCAGTGGGATCCAAATGTAAGCATTATGATCCTGTCTTTGCTGATGAAACAGAGCAAGGCTGAGGCGGTTATTACCCTGGCAATACACAACCTCCAGGAAATGTGGGGGGTTTTATATAAACCTATGCTTTGATTGAGAATATGCTGCCTTCCTCAGTTAACTCAAGCTGGACTGGTCAAATACTCGCTGAATAGTAGACCTCAAAAGCATACTAAAGGATAATAATTCAGTAGTGGATAAGGCATGGGCACAGAAATCAGAACATCTTGGTTCTAATCGCAGCTTTGCCACTTACCTGCGGGGTGACCTTGGGCAAGTAGTTTAATGTCTCTGTGCCTCAGTTACCTCATCTGTAAAATGGGGATTCAATGCTTGTTATCCTTCCTACTTAGACTGGGAGCACCTGTGGGACTTGGTTATCTTGCACTTAACCCCGTGCTTAGTACAGTGCGTGGTACTTAGTAAGTGCTTGACAAACATCATTATTATTATTATACAGATTAATCAGGTTGGACACATTCCCTGCTCTACATGGGGCTCACCGGCTAAGTAGGAGGGAGTAGGATTTAATCCCCACTTTACAGTTGAAGAAACTGAGGCACAGAGACATTAAGTGACTTGCCCAAGGTCACACAGCAAGCAGTTGGCAGAGGCAGGATTAAACTCAAGTACTCTGACTCCCAGGTCTGTGCTCTTTCCACTAGCTCATGCTGCTTCTTTAGTCCATGCAGCTGCTTTTAAATTCTCAGAAAATGGTGCAATTTGCCACTAGATCTAGGCTACCAATGCATCAGTGATACCAGGAAAAGATGTTGTAAATTATACTCGTCACCCATCCTCTCAGATCCGTCCTTGTAGAGAGTCTAAGCTCTGAAAAGGCCTGGGAGAATACATTTCCTGTCCTCCCAAGAGATCATCTTTCTGGGTCAAGGATGAAACCTCTTTGCAGAAAAGCCAAGCACAGTTTATATGTGATTTCTCACTGGAGAATGGGAAATTCAGTCTTTGGGGCTATCAATTTAATCCCTGTCACCAGCACCAAATGAGATTTTTCTGAAAGCACTTCTCCTCCTTTGGCTTGGTTGTTTCTGGAAACGGGAGATGAAAAAAAAAAGAGGTGGTTCCATTTTTCTGGGACCCTGAGTTTTATCTCTTGAGGAAAAAATCCAAAGAGCCATAATGGTGGAAAAGACATCCTGGTGTTTTCTTTTATTTTACTGATGAAAAGGAATAGAGATGGATAGGCTTTGTCAAGATGCTGAAAGTGGCTGTTCTTCAAAAATACATTCAGAAAATCTAGAGAGCTGAAGGGCGGGGATCAGACCAAGGGCAGATAATAATAATTATAATAATAATAGTAATAATAATGATGTAACATTTGTGAACTGCTTACTATGTGCCAAGCACTGTACTAAGCGCTGGATGGATACAAGCAAATGGGGTTGGACACAGTCCCTGACCCACAGGGGCCTCACAGTCTCAATCCCCATTTGATAGATGAGGGAACCGAGGCACAGACAAGTGAAGTGACTTGCCCGAGGTCACAGAGCAGACGAGTGGAAGAGCCGGAATTAGAACCTATGACCTTCTGACTCCCAGGCCCGTGCTCTATCCACTACGCCATGCCGCTTCTGCCAAGTAGACAAGTCGTTGCTTCTGATAAGTAGATTGTCAGAGCCCAGAATTCTGAACTCTCATCTTCTGGGCCTCAGCCAAGGTTGGAGGCCAAGATGATCCATTAGGATAGGGCTCACAGTCTAAGTCAGAGAGAGATGAGGTATTGAATCCCCATTTTAATCAATCAGATTTCAAGCAATCGTATTTATTGAGCACTTACTGTGTGCAGAACACTGTACTAAGCACTGGAGAGAGTGCAGTATAGCAGAGTCGGTAGACACCTTTCCTGCCCACAATGAGCTTAAAGTCTAGAGAAAACCCAGGCACAGAGAAGTTAGGTGACTTGCCCACGGTCACAAAGAAAGCGCGTGGCAAAATCAGGATTAGAACCCAGCTCTTCTGACTCCCAGGACCATGCTCTTTCCACTAGGCCATGTTGCTTCTCCAAGTCCCGTGGGCAATACCTCGCTAAATCATTGGTGGCTGAGCAAAGCTTATTCTAAGCACTGAGGAAAGGAGCACCGTGCGCTATATTTTCACAGACACAGATTGGGAATGGGAATGTGATCCTTTCTCACCAATTTACTGTGGTGGGCCCAATCTCGGTGAAAGACAACTCCAGAGGAAATCCACTCAAACCCCAAACCTCATTTTAACTAAGAGTTTCCATCTTTTCTTCCATCAGGCCTGTTGCCAGTACCGCTGGCAAACAGCAGATTTGATTGAGTTGCGTTTCACCACTCCTGCCCTACCTCACACCCGGGCGCGTCACCAGTCGAAATGACAGCAGGGAAAAAAGGCGAGGAGGCAGGGCGATCCAGCCGCAGCCCCTGCCTCAGGTCAAACTGACCTCCCTCCCCTGAGATTTTTCTCCGGGTTGGGATCGTGGGAGCCGGCCCTTTGGGTGGAGTAGAAGAATGATGCCCCAATTCTAACTTAGTCTCCCCTGTACCTCACACGCCGATTCTCCCAGCTCCGCCCCAGCCTGGAAGACAGACAGGGCATTCATCCCTCACACCTGGGGGTGAGGTTATAGAGACTAATGAGCTCTTGTTTCTTAGTGATGAAAAGTTCTGTGAACATGCAAAGCAACATCATTATCCTGGTTTCCAGTAGCTGATGTGTTTTGAGATAATAATGCCAAAGAACACTGGCTGGCCTTACGAATATCTTTGAAGCCAAACATTTCAAAATGGCGGATAAGCACACGAAAAAGTTCCCGGTCACCGGTGGAGTGGTGTTCGCCGGCCTGTTGTCACCGGTATAGACTTATGTGAGTTGTACCAGGTCAGTTAATGGCAGAGCTAGGTTTTATTTTTTTCTCCTGCTGTTCTCACATCGGCAGCCATCTCTGACGGTCCTGAGTGGGTACCATCTCACCGACTTGGTTCTGATCACCAAAAAGTTGGACCATCTCTACCTTACTACACTAAACCCCCTCCCCCGCTCTCCCCCACCCGCCCGCTTCTTTAATGGTTTCTGAATGTTCTGAAGTGGAATCTGGCAGATGGCATTTTTTTAAATGACATCACAGCTCAGGGTTTCAATCTGATTTATTTTTTCTAACAGACGGAGACTAGAATGTGGTACCTTAGGTAATTAATGATTCAACATGGTGCTTCTGCAAACTGGAATTCAAGCCGCTGGAAGCCTCATTTGCAACCATAAGAATTCAGAGGACACAAGAAGCTTGATTTGTTATTGTTGCTTTCTTCAATAAAAATTAAACCTATTAGAAAGAACTGGCAAAGACATGCTATTTGGTTAGAGTAATGTTTCTGGCAATTTACAGAATGTTTTCCACAAATATTCAGATGCATCATTTTTGACATTCTTGGGAAATATGTGGAAAATAGTATTTTGGGGCTGACTACTTGTGTGTTTTTTCATATTTATATCATGTGTCTGTATAATTGATATCTGTGGCCTATGCATGTTACTTTGGGGTTTTGAAAGGATGAATTAGGGCTTCTCTGGGGTTAGAAAAGGACTTCTGAAATAAGGGAGTTCATTTCATGTCTCATTCATTTATTCATTCGATCATATTTATTGAGCTCTTACTCTGTTCAGAGCACTGTACTAAGCGCTTGGGAGAGTACAATAAAACAACAAACAGATCCATTCCCTGCTCACAGTGAGCTTACAGTCAAGAATGAGGAGACAGACATAAATATAGATAAATAAATTACAGATTTATGCCCAAGTGCTGTGGGGCTGGGAGGGGCAAAAATAAAGAAAGCAAGTCAGGACAACGCAGAGGGAGTGGGAGAAGAGGAGAATGGGGAAGGGGGAGGAAGGCCTTTTGGAGGAAATGTGCCTTTAAAAGGCTTTGAAGGCAGGAAGAGTAATTGTCAGATTTGAGGAGGGAGGGCATTCCAAGTCAGAAGCGGGACTGGGCTAGGAGTCGGTGGGGTGACAGGTGAGAACGAGACCCTGTGAGAAGGTTAGCTCTAGAGGAGCAAAGTGTGTGGGTTGGGTTGTAGGAGGAAAGTAGCAAGGTGAGGTAGGAGGGGGCAAGGTGATGAAGTACTTTAAAGCCAATGGTGAGTAACTCTTTCTATGCTGGGGTAGAGTGAGAAGCCATGACTCGGCTACCTGAGGGCTCCCCTTCTTCTAGTTCATTCGTTCATTCAGTTGTATTTACTGAGCACCCACTGTTTGCAGAACACTGTACTTGACTTGGGAGAGTCCAATAAAATAATAAACAGACACATTCCCTGCGTAGTGACCCCAGGCAGGGCATCCACATTCCTCAGATCACCTGTTCCTTGAATCTTTTCTTTGGGAAGCTGGGCACAGGAGCCTTGAGTTTCCTGCAGATTTTTATGTTTCCTCCTGATTGACTTAATCTTGTTTTTATTGGCTGGGAGCAGTTAAAGAGCAGTCTCTATCAATAAGACTTAATATTTGTCCTCAAAGCATGAAAGCAGGTCATTTCCATCCTCTTCCCAAATATTAGGGTGAGCTTAAAATGGAGTCCAGATGTGCTTAATAAGAGCAAAAATGGCCACCCAGCTTCCCTTCCTGAGAATATCTGGTCTCCATCTTGAATAATTTCTACTCCCAAGAAGATCGATCAATCGGTGGCATTAATAGAGCACTTACTGTGTGAAGAACACTGAACTAAGCGCTTGGGAGAGTACAGTATAACAGAGTCGGTAGACCCACCAGGGGTTTACAGTCTAAAGGAGGAGGCAGGCATTAAGATGAATTACGGATATGTACATAAGTGCTGTGGGGTTGACAGTGAGGTGAATATCAAGAAACAAGTGTCAAGCTCCATGGCCTAGTGGAAAGAGCTCCGGCCTGAGAATCGGGACTGGAGTTTTATTCCTAGCTCTGCCAATTGTTTTCTGGTGTGACCTTGGTCAAATCACTTAACTTCTCTGTCCTTCAGTTTCCTCATCTGTAAAATGGGGATTCAATACCTGTTCTCCCTCCTACTTAGACTGAGTCCCATGTGAGACAGAGACTGTGTCTGACCTGATTATTTTGTATCTACCCCAGTGCTTAGAACATTCCTTGTCCCCTAGTAATTGTTTGACAAAACAAAAAATAAAAACGATAAAGAGTACTAATGCAAGTACAAGGGGGATGCAGAAGGAAGAGGGAGAAAGAGAAATGAGGATTTGGTTAGGGACATGATCTTGGAGGAGATGTGACTTCAATAAGGCTTTGCAGGGAAGAACGCAATTCCTTCTCCAGGGGAGTTTCCCTCTCTCTTCTTCAGCTATTAAGTTGGCAGCTATTATGTTGGCTGGCCATGGACATTTCCAGTGATAATAATAATTATGGCATTTGTTAAGCATTTACTATGTGCCAGGTCAGTTATCATTTTTATAAGTAACCTGCAAAAGGAGGTGCACAGCTACAAATTTACAGGTGACTATACGTCCAAAGTGATCTTTGCTGATGGGCAGAGACAGCTCTTATAGAGAAGCAGCATGGCTTAGTGGAAGAGGATGGGTTTGGGAGTCAGAGGTCGTGGGTTCTAATCCCATTTTCACCACTTAGCTGTGTGACTTTGGGCAAGTCACTTAACTTCTCTGTGCCTCAGTTACCTCATCTGGAAAATGATGATTAAGACTGTGAGCCCCACGAGGGAGAGCCTAATAACCTTGTGTCTCCCACAGCGCTTAGAACAGTGCTTCGCACATAGTAAGTGCTTAACAAATAGCATCATTATTATTATATAGATAACCTGGCATCATTGCCTAGAGCCCAGGCACTGTTCCCTGGGGCACTACCGAACCAACATAACACCCACCTCTTGCCTGGTAGCCAAAATCCTCTCCGTGGTGATGGTGATGGTACTTATTAAGCATTTTCTGTGTGCCAAGCTCTGTCCTAAGCCCTGAGGCAGTTCAGTGATAATCAGGTAGGACAGTCTCTGTACCATTTGGTACTCACGGTATTAGAAGGAGGGAGAGGAATCTTTTATGTCCATTTTACAGATGAAGGAACTGAGGCAGAGGGAAGTTAGGTGACTTGTCCAAGGCCCCTCAGAAGGTAGATGGTAGAGCTGGGACATTTATTCCCCTGACCCCTTATCCGATGCTCTGTAGTTGTGATTTCTTTGTGAGCAGGCATAGTGAGCAGGCGTAGACAGTATTGCATTGTACTCTCCCAAACAGTTAGGCCCAGTTGAAAGAGCACGGGCCTGGGAGTCAGAGGACCTGGGTACTAATTCTGGTTCCTCCACTCGTCTGCTGTGTGACTTTAGACGAGTCACTTACCTTCTCTGGGCCTCAGTTACCCCATCTGTAAAATGGAGATTAAGCCTGTGAGCCCCAAGAGAGATAGGGACTGTGTCCAACCTGATTTGCCTGTAACCACCCTAGTGCTTAGTACAGCGTTTAGCACATAGTAAGTGTTTAACAAGTACCACAGTTATCATCGTTATTTTATTATTATCTTGCCTCTACCCCAGTGCCAGTCAGTCAATTGTATTTATTGAGCACTTATTATGTGCAGAGCACTGAACTATGCACTTGGGAGAATACAGTGTAACAATAAACAGATCCATTCCTTGCCCACTTAGTACAGTGCTGGGCCCATATTAGTACTTAACAAATATCATTCATAAATATGTCATGAACACAGTAATAATAACAATTCTGAGAGTAGTTGAGAGCTTACTGTGTGCCAGCTACTGTAAGCACTCAATAAATACCACTGATTGATTCCATAGACCACACTGCTTTCCCTGTCCCTTACCTTTTACCTAAGGCACCAAAATGTCCTTAGCCTGACCTGTGGATGGGAAAAAACTACATGAAGGTCTCCAAAAACTTGATTGAGTGGTCAGGAAAGTGGTTGAGCCAGATCAAAGTGTTGCATTTAGGGAGAAAGACTCTAAATCACAGCTACATGATGATGGACTCGCTACATGATGAGGGACCCTGAACAATCAGGCCCTATTCAGAAAAGAAATCTTAGAGTCATTGTCAACCCTTCCTGCACGCCACTGGTTTAATGTGCGATGTTTAATGTCCTTGCATCTTTGGAAAGCTGTAGGAAAGCTGGAACAAGTACAAAGAAAGCAGCCAAGATAAGTAGGAATAGAAAGATGATTCCTTATGAGGATAACCTGAAAGAGCCTGTAGATTCTAGACTCTAGGAGGAGTCTAGACTATAAGCTCCTTGTGGGAAGGGGATATGTTTACTACCTCTGTTGTATTGTACTCTCCCAACAACTAAGTACGGGGCTCTGAACACAATAAGCACTCAGTAAAGACCATCAGTTGATCGATTGAGATTCTAAAGCCTGGAAAAAAGAAAACTGAGAGAGAAAAGGATTGAGGTCTAGAAACATCATAAAAAGTGTGGATTGAGTGAAAACAGAATTGTGATCAGTTGTTGGAGAAGCACCATGGCCTAGTGGAAAGAGCATGGGCCTAGGAGTCAGAGGAGGTGGGTTCTAATCTAGTCTCACTTGTCTCTTGGTCAAGTCATTTAACTTCCCTGAATGACAGGGAAATTGCCGCTAGTTACGACTGAGTTGCAGGCTTTTCATCTCCCTATCCTACTCTTCCTCGCTTCTGCACCCCTTAAACAATTTGCTACTCACCCCACATCCGGATAACCTTCATACATATCCTAATACTCTGTTGTTTTTCCTATCTAATTTATTTTACTGTCTTTTCCAGTAGATCCTTAGCTCCTTGAGGGCAGGTATCCTGGCTACCAACTCTATCGTATTCTCCCAAGTGCTTAGCACAGTGCTCTGCATATACTATGCAGTCAATAGCACTGACAGCTTGATTGATTTGGAGAGGCAAAATTGAATCGATCCCAGGTGCACGGATACCTATACACCCCTAACTAAAAATTAAATTGGAACACTTCAGTAATTGTTTCAAATTTAATACGACCCTAAATTGTTGCCCCTTTCTTTGGAGAATGTAGGCCAACTGGCATTATTATGTTCTGGTTTGATTTTGAGTAACTATTTTTGGGAATCCAACTGGCATTTTAAATAATAATGATCTACAATAAAAAGACATCTAATTTTAATGCTGTGCTTTCAAATGTACTGCTTTTCTGAATGCATAAAGCAACTAGATTTTCTTATGACTTAAGAGATCACTAATGTGCTGACATAAAAACTCTCAACTACTTCTTCTACATTTATTGAGCAGAGATTGCTTTCCCCATACTGAGGTAGTTCTCTTTCGTTTTCCATTTGCTTTGTTCTGCGATTAAGTTCAAATAGTAGAATTTCACTAGAGTTTATACAACTTGATGCTGAAGACTGACATATAATTGTCGCATTCACTTCTCTGCACATGTTATCTAAGCAACAGTCTCCATTTTCAACCAATCAATTAATCAATCAGCCACTCATATTTACTGAGTGCTTACTGTGTGCAGAGCACTGTACTAAGTGCTTGGGAGAGTTCAATACAGGAGACTTAGCAGACACATTCCCTGCCCATGAGGAGCTTGCAGTTTAGAGGGGGAGACTGACATTAATATGAATAAATAAATAATTTATAATTTGAAGATATGTTCATAAATGCTGTGGGGCTGGAGATGGGGTGAATAGGAAATCTCCAAAGGTCACAGACTGAAGTGCATAGATGATGCAGAAGGGATAGCAAGCCGGGGAAAAGAGGGCTTAATTGGAGAAGACCTCTGGGAGGAGATGTCACCTTAGCAATGCTTTGAAGTTGGAAAGAGCAGTGGTCTGGCATGTACAGAGGGAAAGGGAGTTCCAGGCTAGGGGCAGGTTGTGGGAAAGGTGTCGGCGATGAGATAGATGAATTCAGCTCACAGTGAGTAAACTGGCACTAGAAAAGAAGAGTGTGTTGCCTGGGCTGTAGTGGGAGATTGATGAGGGAGAATGGGGCAAACTGATTGATGGAGTTAAAGACAAAAGTAAGGAGTTTCTGTTTGATGCGGAGGTGTATCGGCAGTCACTGGAGGTTCTTGAGGAGAAGGGGAGACATGGACTGAACGTTGTTGTTGTTAAATGATTCGTGCGGCAAAGTGAAGTACGGATCGGAGTGGGGAGAGACAAGAAGTCAACAAGGAGGCAGATGCAGTAGTCAAGGTGGGAAAGGATAAGTGCTTGGATCCGCATGGTAACAGTTTGGATTGGAGAGGAAAGGGCAGATTTTAGCAATTCTGTGAAAAGAGAACCAACAGGATTTGGTGACAGATTGAATATGTGGGTGGAATGAGAGACATGAGTCTAGGACAATGCCGAGGTTACAGGCTTGTGAGACAGGGAGGATAGTAGTACTGTCTATAGTGATGGGAAAGATGGGAGAGGTGTGACAGGATTTGGGTGGAATGATAAGCAGTCCAGTTTTGGACATGTTTAATTTGAGGTGTAGGTGGGCCCTCCAAATAGATATGTCTTGAAGGCAGGAGGAAATGCGAGATTTCAGAGAAGGAGAACAATCAGGCCTGGAGATATATGTGTATATATATGTATATATGTACATATATATAAATCTATTTATATTAATGCCTCGGTACTTGTTTTGATGTGTATATATCTGTAATTCTATTTATGCCTGATGTCTGTTTACTAGTTTTGCTGTCTCTCTTCCTCCTTCTAGACAGTAAGCCCGGTGGGGGCAAGGATTGCCTCTCTTTATTGCTGAATTGTACTGTCCATGTGCTTAATACAGTGCTCTGCACACAGAAGATGCTCAGTAAATACAAATGAATGAATGAGATGTAGATTTGGGAATCATCTGCATAGAGATGGTAATTGGGAATGAATGAGTTCTCCAAGGGAGTGGGTGCAGAGGGAGAATAGAAGGGGACCCAGAACTGAGCTTTGAGGGATCTCAACTGTCAGAGGGTGGGAGGCAGAGGAGTAGAAGTCATCAGATTTGGCATGGAGAAGTCATCGGTGACCTTAGAGAGGGCTGTTTCTGTGGAGTGAAGTGGGCAGAAGCTGGATTGAAAGGGATCTACGAGTGAATTGGAGGATAGGACGCGGAGGCAGTGGGTTTAAAAATGCTCTTAAGAAGTTTTGGAGAGAAATGGTAGGAGGGAGAGGGGAGAGGAAGCGATAACTAGATGGAGCTGTGGTGTCAAAGGAGGTTTCTTAGTTTTTAGGATAGGGGATATATTAGCATGTTTGAAAACAGTGGGGAAGATGTCCTTTGAAAGAGAACAGTTGAAGATGGCAGTCAGGGAGGGAAGAAGGGGCAGGTGTTTTAAAAAGGTATGAAGGGATGAGGTCAGAAGCAGAGGCGGAGGGAGTAGTTATGTTAATCAGACATAATCTAATTGGAGAGAGGGGTAAAGATTTCAAAAGAAGAACATGAGCAGAGCAATGAGTCTGGTAGTGATGGTTAAATCACAGAACTAAAAGGAGTTTAGATAATTTGGCCAAGAAAGTAGTACAAACCAATGGATGCATGTTCGTGTTGCCTATGAAAAGTAAGAGCATTAGCATGGCCTAGTGGGTAGAACATGGGTCTGGGAGTCAGAAGGACCTAAATTCTATTCCCGACTCTGCACTTGTCTGTTGTGTGACCTTGATCAAGCCCCTTCATTCCTCTGGGCCTGTTACCTCACCAGTAAAATGGGGTTTAAGACCATAAAGTCCATATGGTGCATATACTGTGTCCAACCTGATTATCTTGTAACTAGCCCAGTGCTTCGTACAGTGCCTGGCACATAATAAGAGCTTAACAAATACCACAAAAAAGAACTTAAGATGTCCTTATTGGAGGCATTGTGGACCAGTAGAAAAAGCAAAATATCTTTCAGGATCTAAACTGCAGAGGTAATGCTATGAAGAAGGAGAATTGTTAACATTGGAAAATAGAAATCTTCATGTAATGCACTGGGCTAAGTCTTGGAGAAGAACCAAACAGAGATGTGACATGCTTCCAGCTTACAAGGAGTTTTTATTCAAACAGAGGAGATGGACAGAAAAAATATTTATCAATAGAGTAGTCAACAGAATTAAATGCACAGTGGAATGAACATGTATGCAAAAATGCTCAAGGTAAGTGCTACGTTCCTAAATGTTCTAGGCTCATGCAAGTTGCCACCATAGGCAAACTCCAGCTTCTTCTGGAGAACGGGGAAATCAACTCACCAGTCTCTTCCTACTCGTCCTCCAACCACAACGATTTAGAGAATAGTTCTCATTCTAGCTCAGTCACTTGATGCTCTCTGGCCTTGAACTTTCCCTGAATTCTTGAGCTTTCACTTTTGAATTTTCTCTGTTCCTCCTTTCCCTCATTTGTAAAGGGCAGATAATATTCATTCATTCATTCATTCATTTATTCAATCGTTGTTACTGAGGGCTTACTATGTGAAGAGCACTGTACTAAGCACTTGGAATGTACAGTTTGGCAACAGATAGAGATGATCCCTGCCCAACAACAGGCTTACAGTCTAAAAGGGGGAGACAGACAACAGAACAAAACAAGAAGTCAGGTGTCAATACCACCAAGATAAATAGAATCACAGACATATACACATCATTAACAAAATAAATAAAGTAATATACAAATATGCACAAGTGCTGTGGGAAGGGGAAGGGGGAAGATCAGAGGGAGGGAGTAGGAGGAATGGGGAGGGGAGGAGGAGCAGAGGGAAAGGGAGGGCTCAATCTGGGAAGGCCTCCAGGAGGAGGTGAGCTCTCAGTAGGGCTTTGAAGAGGGGAAGAAAGTTAGTTTGGCAGATGTGAAGAGGGAGGGCAGTCCAGGTCAGCGGTAGGACCTGGTGGGCCTAGGGTCGGCAGTGGGACAGGTGCGAATGAGGCACAGTGAGGAGGTTGGCGGCAGAAGAGCGGAGTGTACGGGGTAGGCTGGAGAGAGAGGGAGGTGAGGAAGGAGGGGGCTAAGTGATGGAGAGCTTTGAAGTCAAGAGGGAGGAGTTTTTGTTTCATGTGAAGTTTGATAGGCAACCACTGAAGGTTTTTGAGGAGGGGAATGACATGCAGTGAGGTAATTTGAGTTAACTAATGTTTGTGAAAGCTCTCTGAGATCCACAGAGGAAAGATACTGGTAGTGTGGAGCTGTATTACTGTTACTAAAATTATAAGCAGTAATGAAATGTTTTAGATCATCTAAGTGGTGTGGTCTAGTGGAAAGAGCATGGTCCTGGGTGTCAGAAGACCTAGGTTCTAATCTTAACTCAACCACTTAGTAATAACAGTGATATTACTTCTAAGTAATACTAATCATAATAATAGTCAAGCACTGTACTAATCACAAGCAGCGTGGCTCAGTGGAAAGAGCATGGGCTTTGGAGTCAGGGCTCATGAGTTCGAATCCCAGCTCTGCCACTTGTCGGCTGTGTGACTGTGGGCAAGTCACTTAACTTCTCTGTGCCTCAGTTCCCTCATCTGTAAAATGGGGATCAAGACTGTGAGCCCCACGTGGGACAACCTGATTCCCCTATGTCTACCCCAGCGCTTAGAACAGTGCTCGGCACATAGTAAGCGCTTAACAAATACCAACATTATTAAGGTAATCAGGTCACACAGTAGGCTCATATTACAAGTAGGAAAGAACATGAGTATTGACTCCCAGGTCTCTGACTCCCAGGTCTGTGCTATTTCCACGAGGCCACACTGCTTCCCCATCTGCTCTGTGACTTTGGATAAGTCACTTAACTTCTCTATGCCTCAGTTCTCTTATCTTCAAAATGGGGAATCAATATCTGTTCTCCCTATTTAGACCGCGAGCTCCATGTGGAACCTATCTTCTGTCTTCTCCAGCCCTTAGTACAGTGCTTGGCAATCAATCAGTCATAGTTACTGAGCACTTACTGTGTGCAAAACTCTCTCCTACGTGCTTGGGTTGGGACAAAGTAAACCCTTAACAAATGACACAGTTATTATCTAAGCCGTCTATGAGAATGTCTCAACTTGGTTGAGAACTAGACATGGTCCTTGGCCCCCAATCTAAAAATGAAATAGGCTAGAGGTCTTGGCCACAACAGCTCAAGAAAATTAAAGCAAAAAAGTACAATGATAAGTACAGGGGGGCAATCGGAAACCCTGGGTAAAGGAGAACAGTTTCAATCCAATATTTCAACCAGTCAGATATATTTATTGAGCACTTACCATGTGCAGAACACTGTACTAAGTGCTTGGGGGAGTGTGGTATAACAGAGTTGGAAGACACATTCCCTGTCCACAACGAGCTTAAAGTCCAGTTTCAGGCTCTTGGTGGCTCAGAATCACAGAATAAAAATGAGCGATCAAACTAAGAGTTCATTTAATGAGCTCTCGGAATAAGGGAACATTTCAAAGCCTGAGAATAGTTTAACTAAGTTGGCTATTTTCTGTCACTAGGAACATTACCCTGAACAGCAGGATGCTACTAGGCCATGGCATTTTGGAAATGCCATCTCTACAGGCCGAAGGAAATTACAGCTTTAGTAACTACTAATTGGTTGGCATTGTGAAAGTGCTCATGTTTATTCTGAAGTGACAAAACCCTGCAGCAAACCCAGGCCTCTTGATCAAAAGGACCAATGAGGGAAAAAAGGTGAACTGGGAAAAACAAGAACAGTGCTGAGAACCTAGCAGAAATCAGGATCTAACAAGTAAAAATAGGTAAATGATTTCATAAATGTTGTATTGAATTGCTTGTTTATATGCTTTGAGGAGGAGGAAGGTTTACAGCCAGCAGACAGAATCCTGATCCCCAAGTATAGTAATGACAGTAATAACTGTGGAAATTGTTAAGCACTTAGTATGTGCCAGGCACTACTAAGCAGTGGGGTAGATTCAAGCCAATTGGGTCAGACACAGTTCCTGTCCCACCTGGGACTCAGTCTTAATCCCCATATTACAGATGAGGAAATTTAGGCACAGAAAAGTTGTGACTTGTTCAAAGTTACACAGTAGATAAGTGGCAGAGATGCGATTAGAACCCAGATCCTTATGACTCCCAGGCCCGTGCTCTATCCACTAGGCCACACTGCTTCACGCCAATCCCTCCTTCCCTATCTCCAGCTTCCTGATTGCATTCCTCTGACCCCCTTCCTTTCTCCAGATTGTGGTGACAGTGGAGAATGAAGTTTCATATCAAATTGGTGATCTTGAAAACTTTAAAGCTGTAATGGTACCCAACCTCTCTACATAGCTGGTAGACCTAGAGTTCCTATAAGAGTGACTTCTTGAGCAGTTTCACCAGCATCAGCTAGGAACAGCACTCAGCAACAAATTGCAGAGCAAGATTTCCAAACAAAATCGTTAACAACAGAGTAACAGAGTTTTGCTGGGCGGGATTTGTGAGATGAAGAGATAACAGCAAGATACCCAAACAAGCTGCTTTGTGATGAACTGAAAGAGGGCACAGGCAAAACGGGAGGGCAGAATGATTATGTTAAATAATAATGATAACTGTGGTATTTGTAAAGCCCTTAGTATGTCGAGCACTGTCCCAAAACTCCCAAAAGGGGCGAGATCGAAACATGATATTCCAGTTTCATTGTCCCTGTACCACACAGAGCTCTAAGGGGGAGGGAGAATAGGAATTTAATCCCCATGCTATAGATGAGGAAACTCAGGCACAGAAGATTTGAGTGACTTGTCCAAGGTCTTACAGCAGGCAGGTGGTAGAGCCGAGATTAGAAGCCAGGTCCTCTAACTCTCAGGGCCGTGTTCTTTCCACTTGGCTACACTGCTATTCATAATGAAACAAAAACATAATGACACACACTTTTAAATAATGTGGTATTCAAATAGGTGGCTGGGAGACCCTCACAGCAGAAAGTCCAGCTCTCCCTGAGTGGGAGTTTTGGAAAGAACAGGAGACGTGTTCAAAAGCCATCAGGTCCTACAGGAGCAAAAGTCTGAGAACTCCTCTCATTATGTCACTACAAGGTGGACTAGTATCAAATGTGCATTAAAAATTTCAGTTCCACCCACAGGAGTGATTAGAATTTCACTGTTAGTAATCATCTAAAAAAATAAATGATGATCAACATAATAATGATAGTTATAATAATGATGATGTTGGTACTTGTTGAACTCTGACCATGTGCCATGCACTGTACTATGTGCTGGATTGCATATGAGATCATCGGTTTGGACACAGTCCATGTCCCACATGGAACTTATAGTCTAAGTAGGAAGGATTAGGATTTAATCCCTATTTTGTAGATGAGGCAACTGAGGCATGCAGAAGTTGTGACTTCCCCAAGGTCACACCGCAAAGAAATGGTGGTCAGGATTAGAACCTTGGTCCTCTGGCTCCCAGTCCTGTGATTTATCCTTTAGGGCACTCTACTTCCCAGTATAATACCAAATAATAATAATAATAATGTTGATATTTGTTAAGCGCTTACTATGTGCCGAGCACTGTTCTAAGACCTGGGGTAGATACAGGGGAATCAGGTTGTCCCACGTGAGGCTCACAGTTAATCCCCATTTTACAGATGAGGGAATTGAGGCACAAAGAAGTGAAGTGATTTGCCCACAGTCACACAGCTGACAAGTGGCAGATCTGGGATTCAAACCCATGACCTCTGACTCCCAAGACCGGGCTCTTTCCACTGAGCCACGCTCCTTCTCAAATGCCTTGAAGTAGGGTATTTTTGCTTTAAATATCCAGGTTTCCTGGGTGTGATTGATTTATTGATTGATTGAGGATGGTTTTAACAACCTTCTGGTGCCTTCTTCCTTCTACCACTCTTCATTACCCTTCCAGCTCCAGATTAACATTAATCTAATGTTAATGAGTCCATATTTTTTCTCCCCCCCTTCACTGCTTCTCTACCTCCTCTTTTTTCCCAGTTTCCTTCCTCTTGGTCTTAGAGCCAAGCTTCACTCCAGCAAAATCAGCTACAGGGAAAGACACTGGATGAAATGGCATATAAGGAAGGATAGAAGAGAGCTAGTGGGGTGATGCTGATTCTGTGTAAAGAAATACAGTAATTAAAGATGACTGATAGAGAAGCAACATGGCCTAGTGGATAGAGCGGGAGTCAGAAGGACTTGGTTTCTGATTTCGGCTCTGTCACTTGCCTACTTTGTGACTTTGGGCAAGTCATTTAACTTCTCTGTACCCCAGTTACCTCATCTCTAAAATGGGGATTAATTAATTAATTCATTCATTCAATAGTATTTATTGAGCGCTTACTATGTGCAGAGCACTGTACTAAGCGCTTGGGATGAACAAGTCGGCAACAGATAGAGACAGTCCCTGCCGTTTGACGGGCTTACAGTCTAATCGGGGGAGACGGACAGACGAGAACAATGGCACTAAACAGCGTCAAGGGGAAGAACATCTCGTAAAAACCGATGGCAACTAAATAGAATCAAGGCGGTGTACAATTCATTAACAAAATAAATAGGGTAACGAAAATATATACAGTTGAGCGGACGAGAACAGTGCTGTGGGGACGGGAAGGGAGAGGTGGAGGAGCAGAGGGAAAAGGGGAAAATGAGGCTTTAGCTGCGGAGAGGTAAAGGGGGGATGGCAGAGGGAGTAGAGGGGGAAGAGGAGCTCAGTCTGGGAAGGCCTCTTGGAGGAGGTGATTTTTAAGTAAGGTTTTGAAGAGGGAAAGAGAATCAGTTTGGCGGAGGTGAGGAGGGAGGGCGTTCCAGGACCGCGGGAGGACGTGACCCAGGGGTCGACGGCGGGACAGGCGAGACCGAGGGACGGTGAGGAGGTGGGCGGCGGAGGAGCGGAGCGTGCGGGGTGGGCGGTAGAAAGAGAGAAGGGAGGAGAGGTAGGAAGGGGCAAGGTGATGGAGAGCCTCGAAGCCTAGAGTGAGGAGTTTTTGTTTGGAACGGAGGTTGATAGGCAACCACTGGAGTTGTTTAAGAAGGGGAGTGACATGCCCAGATCGTTTCTGCAGGAAGATGAGCCGGGCAGCAGAGTGAAGAATAGACCGGAGCGGGGCGAGAGAGGAGGAAGGGAGGTCAGAGAGAAGGCTGACACAGTAGTCTAGCCGGGATATAACGAGAGCCCGTAATAGTAAGGTAGCCGTTTGGGTGGAGAGGAAAGGGCGGATCTTGGCGATATTGTAGAGGTGAAACTGGCAGGTCTTGGTAACGGATAGGATGTGTGGGGTGAACGAGAGGGACGAGTCAAGGATGACACCGAGATTGCGGGCCTGAGGGACGGGAAGGATGGTCGTGCCATCCACGGTGATAGAGAAGTCTGGGAGAGGACCGGGTTTGGGAGGGAAGATGAGGAGCTCAGTCTTGATTAAGACTGTGAACCCCATGTGGGACATGGACTGTTTCCAAAATTGTTACTTTGTATCTACCCCGGTGCTTAGAACAGTGAGCGGCATACAGTGAGCACTAAAAAATACCAGAAAAAAAAAGAGTATAGCAAATTTAAGCGGAAATGAAAGTTCAATCTGTACCAGAAGTCAAAAATAAATAACTGAAGCCAGTTCATTTTGATTCTCCAGGAGCTCTCTGATCTTCAATACCAATGAATGAATGAATGAATGAATGAATGAAAAGAAGTTTAATCTATTTTATCATGCTTTATGTCTCATGTGTTTCTTTTATTTATTCAATCAATCAATCACATTTACTGAGGACTTATTGTGTGCAGAGCACTGTACTAAGTGCTTGGGAGAGTACAGTGAAACAATAAACAGACATATTCCCTGCCCACAATGAGCCTACAGTCTAGACAACGAATTTATTGAGATTGTAAGCTCACAAAGTAAGAACTGTATCTTTTTTTTTTTTTAAATGGTATTTGCTAAGTGGTTACTATGTGCTAGGTACTGTATTAAGCTCTGGGATAGATATAAGCTAATCAGGTTGGACACAGTTCATGTCCCACATGAGGATCACGGTCTTAATCCCCATTTTACAGTTGAGATAACTGAGGTACAGAGAAAAAAGTTTGTGATTTGCCCAAAGCTACATAGCATACGAGCGGTAGAGGCAGAATTAGGACCCAAGACCTCTGACTTCCAGGTCTATGCTCTTTCCACTAGGCCATGCTTCTTCTCTTATGGCTGGTTTTGCCAGTCATAAATGTGAAATAATTGCTACTAAAAGTAGATGGACATCTTCCCACCAATATGTCTGATGTCTTTCATCACTTATAAAATACCTAGGCCCTCTACATAGTGGCTAAGGTATTTAGATGGTCATTCTATTGTTCTTTGGTGGTCCGCCATAACAGATTTTCCAAGTCAGTCACGGTCCTTCTCCACATCGTATAAAAACGATGGTGCAACACCAGCAACTCACACGGCAAGATAAAAACAAGATTCGGGGTGAGAGCTTACAAATTTCAGATTTTCTGACCAATGCCCTCTCTTCGAGACTCTACTTCCCCTCCCATCTTCATGCTTGTGAAAGAGATTGACTTAGGCACCAGGAGAAATCAGATGAAATGATTTTAATGATTCCAACGTGCACCAGCTGAAACCAAAAATGTGATATTTGGTGGCTTAATGGTGTCACAGGGTTAATTTTTTTTACAAAATCATTTGTGTCTGGGAGAAGGAAATGACTGAAAGAGTGGTAAATACAGGTGAAGAGTGTGCTTGTGATCATGGAATCATTAAATCTGAAATGCTGTGGGGCTATAGTGTGTTCTGGATGATGAAATATCGAAAAAATCATTTCTGACATTGAGTGAGTGTGCCCTGTGGAATTCTGACGGGGTCTCTGTAATGCATTTGAAATTTTCCAAAATTTCTTTGGGAATTAGGAAAATAACTATAGAGTGGACTACATTTGAAATTCTTCTCAGTTAAGTCTACAGATGAAAGGCCAGTACCAGTCAAGTTGCGTAAAAAGGGAAGTGAAAAGACAAGCCAGAAAGCTAGAGCTGTGGGTATTGATATTTTACAAATGAGATTTTCTTCTGGAGGAAAAATAAAAACTGCATGTCTTGGGAGCACCTCAGGGAAATGGAACTCAGAACCGGTTTAATATGCAGGGAGAATTTTATATGCAAGCAGCAAGATGGGACAGACACTTCAGCAGGACCCTCATCTCATCTGGGGGAGTTTAACCTCCACATTGGCCAGCTTCACCCAGATGGACCCATGTATTAAAAAGGGCACTGATATTTAAGAGACTATTTTCAAGAAAAACCAAGGACTTTTTTCAATCTGACAGGTGTCAAAAACATGATAGGCCCTTGATGTCATACTGTGGCAATAAGACATGGGAAATGTGAAGACAGCTCTATTGGAAGGAAACCCTTTAACTAAGTAATGAAAACCACAGGAGAAAAATGAGAAAAAGGTGTAATCAAGATCGAGGTGCCTAGACAGCAGTTCTTGCACAGCAAAAAAGAAACCAAGGAAATGATGTCCACTCGCACAAAAACACATGCTATTTCAAGCCCGTTATACTCCATGTTCACTTTCCCATAGCCTGGTATGGATATTAATCTCTGCAGTTCTAAGAACACGATTGTGCCTTTGGTCCAGAGCAAAGTCCCATCTGGACCAGTAGCGGTCACTGATGGTGAGACCTTAGGATATATGGAGGAAGAAAGTGATGATTATCATTCTCACCTTCAAGGAATTCCTCTCTTAAATCTTGATTGAAAGAAGATGACTAGACTAACCAAAATAATAGGCATCTGGCCTCATTACGGGCTCTTCTGGAGTGTACAAAGCACTGAGTCACACATGATGGACTCTTTTATCCTTCCCAGTCGGGAAAGTTATCATTTGCACGTCACACAGTTGGGTCTTCGGGTGTTTGGAATTTCAGTCAGCGTGATTTCCACTGGAAGGAGGGCCTGTTGGCTCCTTCAGTTCTCCAGGGGATCTTCTACAACAGGACCTCGGTGGACTGAAAGAGTTAACACACTTCTATAAGCATCCAATTTAAGATTGGAGGTACATCTCCTCCAAGAGGCCTCCCTGACTAAGCCCTTCTTTTCTCTTTTTCCACTCTCTTCTGTGTCGCCCTGACTTGCTCCCTCTATTGATCCCAATCCCAGCCCCACAGCACTTCTGTCCCTATCTACAATTTATTTATTTATATTAATATCTGTCTCCCCCTCTAGACTGTAAACTCCTTGTGAGCAGGAAATGGGTGGGTTCATTGTTGTAGTGCACTCTCCCAAGCACTTAGTACAGTGCTTTGCACACAGTAAGCACTGAATAAATATTCACTCATTTATTCACTCGTATTTATTGAGCACTTACTGTGTGCAGAGCACTGTACTAAGTGATTGGAAAGTACAATACAACAATAAAGAGAGGCAATCTCTGGCCACAACGGGTTCACAGTCTAGAGGGAGATAGACATCAAAAAAAGTAAATGGACATCAATATAAATAAATAGAATTATAGATATATACATATATACATAAGTGCTGTGGGGCGGGGAGAGGGGGAAAGAGCAAAGGGAGCAAGTCGAGGTGACGTGGAAGGGAGGGGGATATGAGGAAAAGGGGGCTTAGTCTGGGAAAGCCTCTTGGAAGAGGTGTGCCTTCAGTAGGGCTTTGAAGGGCGTGTAACAGTGATTGTTTGGTGGATTTGAGGACAGAGGGCATTCCAGGTCAGAGGTAAGATGTGGGCCAGGGATCGGCGGTGAGACGGGTGAGATTGAGGCACAGTAAGAAATTAGCTCCAGAAGAGAGGAGTGTGCAGGCTAGGTTGGAGGAGAGAAGGGAGGTGAGGTAGGAGGAGGCAAGATGATGGAGAGCTTTGAAGCCAAGAGTGAGGAGTTTTTGCTTCGTGCGAAGGTTGATAGGCAACCACTGGAGATTTTTGATAAGGGGGGTGACATGCCCTGAACTCTGAACATTTCTGTAGAAAGGTAACCCGGGCAGAGGAGTGAAGTATGAACTGAAATGGGGAGAGGCAGGAGGTTGGGAGATCAGAGAGGAAGCTGTTGCAGTAATCAGGTTGGGAGTAGATGAGAGACTATACTACCATTTTAGTGGTTTGGATGGAGAGGAAAGGGTGGATTTTGGAAATGTTATGAAGGTGAACCCACGAATGAATCAGTGAAAGACTGGGGAGAAAATTGGACATGCAAAGAATCGGTTGCATCATGAGACACCATTCATTCAATCACATTTATTGAACACTTACTGTGTGCAGAGCACTGGCTCAGTGGAAAGAGCATGGGCTTTGGAGTCAGAGGTCATGGGTTCGAATCCCGGCTCTGCCACTTGTCAGCTGTGTGACTGTGGGCAAGTCACTTCACTTCTCTGAGCCTCAGTTCCCTCATCTGTAAAATGGGGATTAAGACTGAGCCCCACGTGGGACAACCTGATTCCCCTGTGTCTACCCCAGCGCTTAGAACAGTGCTCTGCACATAGTAAGCGCTTAACAAATACCAACATTATTATTATTACTAAGTGCCTGGGAGAGTACAATATAACAATAAACATACACATTCCCTGCCCACAACGAGCTTACGGTCTAGAGGAGGAGGCAGACATCAACATAAATATACACATTGCAGATATGTACATAAGTGCTGTGGTGCTGGGAGGGGGGATGAATAAAAGAAACAAGTCAGGACGACGCAGAAGGGAGTGGGAGAAGAGGAAGGGGAGGCTTAGTCAGAGACCGTTATTACTATGAATGTCTTTTGATGGGAAGGATAACAACCATGCTACTGTTAGTACTGGAAAAGTGGAGTTGATGAGCAGGATGTTGCCTAGTCCTCTTTAATCTGAATGGCATGGCTAAGATTGAAGGAAAGAGAAAAATGCCTGAGGGGAAAGGTGACATCTATATACAAACACAAGCTTATGCATTTGGGCATGCAAATATGTGCGGGTGTGTGTCTTGAGCCATGTTCCATGATTATGATTATTATTACTATTATTATTATTATCATCATCATCATCATATTTGTCAAACGCTTACTAAGTGTCAAACACGGTTCTAACATTGATATAGATACAAGTTAATCAGGTTGGACAGTCTCTGTCCCACCTGGGGCTTACAGACTAAGTAGGAGGGGGAAACAGGCATATGAGCCCCATTTTACAGTTGAGGACACTGAGGCACAGGGAATTTAAGTGATTTGTCCGAAGTCACACAGCAAGTAACTGACAGAGGCAGAACGAGAGCCCACGTCCTTCGACTCCTGGGCCTGTGCTCTTTCTACTAAACTGTGCTGCTTCTCATAGATGTGTTTCTAGAAGTAATCAGTTTGGGGAAAAGTCATTTGAGGATGAGTAAAGAAAGTTCTGCCCAGATTGGGGTGGGGAAAAGAATTAAATTAAAATGAAAAAAAACAGTGAAACAACACACCCAGCAAGCAACAGTGGGGTGGTTTTTTTCAATAGCAGACGTGAAAGGTAGGATCATAAAACAAGACACAGAGCAGCAAAGACCATCACAGAGGACATGATGCAGTAACAGAAGAAAGGAGATCAAGCAATGCCCAGTTCCTTAAGTGAACCAGAAGATAGATTAGCTTGAATTAAAGAAAAAAGAAAATGTAAAAGATAAAAATAAAGCTCAAATGCAAGCTGGATTCAGCTTGGCAGGAGCAGTAATATTTGAAGTTTCCTGGTTCAGCCAAAAGAGCTTTTGGTCCCTTAACCCCAGTTTGAATCAAGGACCTTACAGTTTCTAGGATCAGGGCAGGAGATGAAACCGATTACTACTTTATTTCTAAGACTTGGCAAGAAAGGTTATGGAAGGTGAGAAGACTTTCCCCAAAAGCAGAGAATCCCACTCCATATCCAAGAAAAAGGTGTGATCTAGGTGGAGGGCAGAGTGCGTGTTCCTACACCCAAGTAGGATTCTAATGGGAGGAGGTAATAGAAGAGACACAATCCTCTGTGCTCTCTTTACTTTCTCTTCCTTCTCCTTTTCTCTCGCTCCTCTTATTGTTAGACTTAATTCTCAATCGACTTCATGTAATACTCCCATTTTTATGTCGCAAAACGTATGCGAAAACGTGGGCAATTAAGTAAAAAGGGTATTTAACATTATCTCAGATGGTTGAATTTGTTGAGAAGCAGCACGGCCTGGCATAAAGAGCATGGGCCTGGGAGTCAGAAGACCTGGATTCTAATCCTGACTATGCCATTTGCCTGCTGTGCAATCTCAGACAGGTCACTCAATTTCTCTGCGTCTCAGATTCCTCATCTGTAAAATGGGGATTCAATACGGTTCTCCCTCTTGGCATCTGAATGCCATTATGGTAATTTCAAAACTGAAAAAAGGAATATGCCTAACTAAAGGGTTTGAAAATGTTGGCTCACCTATACTGGGAGGCCTTGGAGATGAGAAAGAGGTCTTTGTGTATTCATTGCACGGGAACTTAATTGTCCAACTCCCAGTAACATTAATGAACAAGTCCAATACTTAGAGCTGACAACTTCTTAGGGTAAACAAGGAATTCAATTAGAATTATTCTGCATATAAAGCAAGCTGCCAAATCAGGCTGAGGAACTGGGGAATAAGAAAATCGAGTTTTGAAAAGCACAGACTGCCCCTCTGCAGTCGGGCAGCAATTGATTTAAGTACCTCTAGCTGACAGAAAAGCAGCACGCCCTAGTGGATAGAGCACCGGCCTGAGAGTCAGAAGGACCAGGGTTTGAATGCCGGCTCCATCACGTGTCCGCTGTGTGACCTTGGGCAAATCATTTCACTTCTCTGTGCTCCAGGTGCCTCATCTGTAAAATGGGGATTAAGACCGGGAGACCCGATTGTCTTGTTTTTACCCCAGTGCTTGGCACACAGTAAGCACTTAACACTAAATCCTGTCAGTCCCACCTTCACATCACTAAAATCTGCCATTTCATCTCCATCCAAACTGCCACCATGCTAATCACTCATCTTATCCCACCTGGCTTACCGCATCAGCCTCCTTGCTGTCCTCCCAGCCTCTTGTCTCTCCAGTCCCTACTTCATCTGCTGTCCAGGTCATTTTTCCATTAAAAAAAGTTCAGAACATATTTCCCCACTCCTCCACAAACTCAAGTGGTTGCCCAACCACCTCCACATCAAAAAGAAAAACCCCTCACCACTGGCTTTAAAGCATTCAATCCCCTCACCCGCTCCAACCTCACTTCACTACTCTCCTACTACAACCTAGCCCATACACTTCACTCCTTTAATACTAACCTTCTCACTATGCGTTGATCACATCTATCTCTCTGCCTATCCCTCGCCCACATCCTGCCTCTTGCCCGGAATGCCCTTCCTCCTCAAATCTGGCAAACAGTTACTCTCCCCTCCTCCAAAGCCTATTTGAAGGCACAACGAAGGTCTTCCCTAAGTCCCCCTTTCCTCGTCTCCCGCTCCCTTCTGTGTCACCCTGCCTTGCTCCCTTTGTCTTCCCCCTTCCCAACCCGCAGCTGGCAAACTGTTGTTGTTGTCTTATGCTGTCGAGTCATGTCTGACCCATAGCGATGCCACGGACACATCTCTCCCGGAACGCCCCACCTTCTTCTGCAATCGTTCCGGCAGTGTATCCGTAGAGTTTTCTTGATTAAAAATCCGGAAGTGGTTTACCACGGCCTCCTTCCGTGCAGTGAGCCTGAGTCTCCACCCTCGTCTCTCCCATGTCGCTGCTGCCCAGCTCAGGTGAGTTTTGACTTGTAGCAGATTGCCTCCCACTCGCTGGCCACTGCCCAAGCTAGGAATGGGTATGCCTCTACTTGACTCTCCCTCCCATAGTAGAGACTGTTAGGGTACTGGAAACGCCAGGTGCGACCCTGAGAGGTGCCACTTATGTACAGATCTGTAATTTATTCATTTATATTGATGCCTGTCTCCCCCCCAGCGTGGCTCAGAGGAAAAGCCCGGGCTTGGGAGTCCGAGGTCATGGGTTCGAATCCCACTCTGCCGCTTTCATTCAGTAGTATTTATTGAGCGCTTACTATGTGCGGAGCACTGTACCAAGCACTTGGAATGTACAAATCGGCAACAGATGGAGACAGTTCCTGCCCTTCGACGGGCTTACAGTCTAATCTTGTCAGCTGTGTGGCAGCGGGCGAGTTACTTAACTTCTCGGTGCCTCAGTTACCTCATCTGTAAAATGGGGATTAACACTGTGAGCCACACGTGGGACAACCTGATCGCCTTGTATCCCCCAGTGCTTAGAACAGTGCTTTGCACATAGTAAGCGCTTAACAAATAACAACATTTATTTATTTTATTTTTAAGCTCAATGTTAGGCAGAGAATGTGTCAGTATATTGTTGTATTGTACTCTCCCAAGCACTTAATATAGTGGTATGCACACAGTAAGCTCTCAATAAATAAATTGAAAGCGTGAATGAATATCAAATACCGTAAAAACAAAGTGTTAAGTAATTGCCCCTTCTGTACTCACTGACTGTGCTCCGTTGACTTCCTACATCAGTTTTCCTTCTTTCTGGTACTTATTGAACATATTCCAAGTGCTTAGTACAGTGCTCTGTACACAGTAAATGCTCAATGAATACGATTGAAGGAATGAATGCATGAATATCAGCCTTGGGTACCAGTGCTCAAGAGCAAACAGAGATTCAGCTGGCAGATCAGTGTTATTATTCCTCCAATTTGCCATGAGATGCCCTGCCAGAGTCCAGTGACACGTTATGAAATATTTTCCAAAGTGACCACGCTTGTGAACTCTGGTATGCAAGAATTAAAAGTCACAGATTGGAGTATGGTATTTTTTGAGCGGTTTTCCACATGCAGAGCACTATCTTAAGCGTTTGGGAGAGTACCTTACAATAGAGCGAGCAGATGCTTTCCCTGCCCACAACGAGCAGAAAAGTCTAGAAAATTGTTGCATCTGAAAGTTGTGTGCTTTGATGGCATGATGCCAGCCCAGAGCTGTAGGTAATGATTAACCCAGATAAATAGTTCTGGGACTAAACTGTAGGTCTGCTTGGAGATTTCCACTGGAGGTATCAAAAGCATAGAAGCAGTGTGGCCTAAGGGAAAGAGCACAGGCCTGAGGGTCGGGAGATCTGGCTTTGAATCTCAGCTCTGATACTTGCCCGCTGTGTGACTTGAGCAAGTCACTTAACTTCTCTGTGCTTAGTTTCTTCATCTGTAACCTGGGGATTCAAATACCTGTTCTCCCTCCCCCATAGACTCTGAGCGCCAGGTAGGACAGGGACTACGTCTGTTCTGATTATCTAGTATCTTCTCCAGTGTTCACTATAGAGCTTTGGCACGTAGTAAATATTTCAGAAATATCTCAATTATAATTTTATCATTATTATTATTATGGTTCTGATTATCTAGTATCTTCTCCAGTGTTCACTATAGAGCTTTGGCACGTAGTAAATATTTCAGAAATATCTCAATTATAATTTTATTATTATTATGGTTCTGATTATCTAGTATCTTCTCCAGTGTTCACTATAATGCTTTGGCACATAGTAAATATTTAAGAAATATCTCAATTATAATTTTATTATTATTATTATGGTTCACATTCCAAATTGGAGAGCTCTGAGAGGTGCAGAAGCATGGTCCAACCCTCTAGCTATTATGCCTGCAAATCAGGTTTGAGCATTTTGTATCAGGCCAGTTATCCCACCGGGCATTGGCAGATAATATCCAGTTTGCCTCATCTCCAATCAAGCTCATTTTGCTGGCACATCATTTTGTCGAGGATCCTTTTCTAGGTCAATTCGGCAGCAGAATGCTCCTCCAGGACCTGTCTGTTTCGTGTCTCGAGTACCTTTCAAGACATTATGAAGGGAAATGAGTTCAACTGAAATGGCTACTTGAAAAGGAATAATTGTTGGTGTTTCAGTACAGTACATCTCTCAACTATAACGTGATGGCGGCTACACAGACCTTTCAAATTTGGGTTATTTAACAGAAAACTCGCTCACATCTGTACCTTGCAATTTACTGTAAATGATTTAGAGCAGAAAGTATGACTGCATAAGAGACTAAAATGGTTGAAAATGCTTTCGTGATCTTTTTGCTTGCTTGAAACTTCAAGATTAAGTAAAGAATTGCACTTCAGGATAATAGTATTCCGCTCGAGGATCCACAAGAGAAATCCAGACGTGGATTCTTTGTATGTTCCTGCTTTAAATGTCCTAAGTTAGTCTTCGATAGGCCTAAAGATGATCTAGGCATTAATAAGAGAAATTTAAACATTTATCTGTAGTTCTGGCTTATCTTCATAGGACCATTTTGTAAGCAATTAAGTTAGCAAGGAGCTTTTATTTCACAATTCTCGACAAATTGGTTGTCAGTGAGATATTTATGCTGTTAAGGGGTTCTGCTATTTTTTTTTTTAGTCAATGAAGCCAACTAAGCAACTGGAAAGATTATTGAGCAAACAAAGCACTTGCTCTTATAAAATGGGCTAGACGTCAATGACCATCACTAGGGCATTCTTAATAAAGGAATCCACTAACAAGGAAGACTTTCTGGATCTGGGACCGAGTGTATTCTGGTTACTTATAAAACCAGGTAAATATCATTCACGGAAGCATTCCTCCTTGTGTTAAAGGACAATGTGCACTTTCATCTGCAGGGTAGCATGGGAAGAAGGAAATGTGAATTCACTCCAGTGAGTTCTACTTTCCACTTGATGTCTTGTTTGCCCAGTTTTCTGAACTTTGGCACCCACTTCCAAAAAAGAGATTGTACTATTTTATTAGTCACATGAATCTTACATTCATTATTATTTCATTTATTTCATTTTTGTCATTTTATTTCATTTTCTCATTATTTAATTTTTACATCTTTTTATTTCATTTTTTCATTTCATTTCAGATTATTTCATTTTTGCTGTTATGATGAGCTATGGAAGGGGACTTGATCTCAGTGGGCAAGTTGAAGCTCCCAGCTCATCAGCAGCTCTTTTGGTTAGTGGAAGTGGCATTTCATGCAGTTTCCTGGTAACGATAATAATTATGCTATCTGTTAAGCACTTACTATATGCCAAGCACTGTTCTCAGCACTGGGGTAGATACAAGGCAATCAGGCTGTCCCACGTGGGGCTCACAGTCTTCGTCTCCATTTTACATATCAGGTAACTGGATCAGTTAAGTGGATCGCCCAAGGTCACATAGTAGATAAGTGGCAGAGCCGGGATTAGAAGCCACATCTTCCGACTCCCAAGCCCGTGCTCTTTCCACTAAGCCTCGCTGTTTCTCCTGTCACCCCTTCCATCAGATCGGTTGCCAGGGGCAGAACCAAATTGGAAAGGAGCCCCAGAATGCTGCCTAGTGGATCACGAATTGCCCTTCGGCCACATGCTTCAAACCAAAAGTGAGGACTCTGTCTGAATTCTTCCACAGACACACGGCACTGGTCTGAATCGGATGAGCCTGACTTTGGGTGAAAAAAAAAATCCCTGAATTCACCTGGATCCTAACTCATTAATCCGATACTTGTTGAGAGATTGGCTCTTAGCTGTTTCTGTTGCAGTTCAGCCAGGTGGGGTGGAACAATGCTAATTAGGGTTGGGAGTGGGAGTGTGCATCCTTATGGGTAGATCCTTCAGTGCTTGTGCTTTACAACACTTACAAGGATGTGATTCACAGTAGGGGAGTGTTGTCTGTAAAGTACTTTGTTGTCTTGGAGATATTTCCACGGAAATCTTTTAGAAATGGTTAGCTATTCAGTGGAAAGCAAGCCTGCTTGGTGGTGACCCCTGGGGGGGGGGGGGGGGGGGCGGTCCTTCTTAGCCCTGTGAGTGAATTTAGGGAACTACATATATTCTGAAGTCATTTAGGGTGTCATTTGTCTAGTTTTCAACAGACGGGAGAATTTTGGCTGGCATCTTCTCTTTCCTGTACTGGCACTGGGTGTTTTATATTATATTTCTATACAGTACCTAGCCTTCCTTAGCTGGGTTTCCTGCTGCTACATTACGGTGCTGCTAGAGTGTTCAGGTTCCCTTGATGATGGGGATGGGGGGAGTCGGTGTTTATCAGTCTTATTTATTGAGCACTTACCATGTGCAGAGCCCTGTACTAAGCACTTGGGAGACTATGGTATAACACACACACATTCCCTGCCCACAGCGAGCTTACAGTCTAGAAACACTCTAGTTCTGGACAAGTTCTGATTGAATTGGACCAACTTCTGTGAAAAATGTTGACCTTTCACATCACAACCCATGCTCCGTGCTGGGGTTTCGAATACCGTAATGGTATTCGTTGAACACCTTTTGAGTCTGGTGTACTTTACCATGCATTTGGGAGATACAGAAGAGGGCGTCACACCCTTTATCTTGGTACCCATTTTTTCTGAAGGCCGTCACTTGCTACTGGATCACACGTACATATTGAGCACGAGGGATGATCCAACCACTGTGTGAATAACGAGAACAATACTGCATGCCCTGATGGACTCCAGTTGAAATGAAGTGGCAAGGAAATTAAACACAAAACCAACTAATCCATCAGTCAGTGGTACTCACTGAGCACTTAGGGTGTTCAGAACACTGAGTTAATCACTTGAGAGAGTACAATAAAAAAGGGAGTTTACAGTCTAAAGGGGGAAATCCACATTAATATAAATACAATATGGATATATACAAAATTTCCATGGGGCTGAGGATGGGATGAATATCAAGAGCTTAAAGGATACAGATAATAATAATAATGTTGGTATTTGTTAAGCACTTACTATGTGCCAAGCACGTTCTAAGTGCCAGGTAGTTACAGGGTAATCAGATTGTCCCACGTGAGGCTCACAGTCTTAATCCCCGTTTTACAGATGAGGTACCTGAGGCACTGAGTAGTTAAGTGACTTGCCCAAAGTCACACAGTTGACAGGTGGTGGATCCGGGATTAGAACCTCAGACTCCTAAACCCATGCTCTTTCCACTGAGCCATGCTGCTTCTCTATCCAAGGGAGTAGGCGATGCAGAAGGGAAAGAGAGTCAGGGAAAAGAAGGTTTAACTGGGGAAAGGCACTTGGAGGAGATGTGATTTTAATAAGGCTTTGAAGGTGGGGAAAGTGGGGTTCTGTCATATATGGAGGAGCAGTTTGGCCTAGTGGAAAGAGCAAGGCCTTGGAGTTAGAATACCTGGGTTCTGCTACCTGATCTGCTACCTGCCTTGCTGTGTGGACTTGGCCAAGTCACTTAACTACTCAGTGCCTCAGTTTGCTCATTTTAAAATGGGATTCAATCCCTGTTCTCCCTTCTTCTTGGACTATGAGCCCCACGTAGGGCAGGAACTGGGTCTGACATGATCATCTTGAATCTACCTTAGCATTTAGAACAGTGCTTGACACAAGAGATGCAGCATGGGTTAGTGGCAAGAACATGGATTTGGGAGTCGGAGCTGTGGGTTCTAATCCTGGCTCCACCACTTGTCTGCTGAGTGACACTGAGCAAATCACTTCACTTCTCTTTGCCTCAGTTCTCTCATCTGTAAAATGGGGATTAAGACTTTGAGCCCCACGTGGGGCACCCTGATTACCTTGTGTCTACCCCAATGCTTAGAACAATGCTTGGCACAAAATGAGAGCTAGACAAATACCATTATTATTATTATTATTATTATTACATAAAAATGCCACAGTTACAATTTTTATGGTATAATTATTAATGAGGGGGACAGAACTCTACATCGGAGGGAGGATGTGGGCAAGGATTCTGCAGCAAGATAGATGAGATGGAGGTACAAAGAGTAAATTGGCAGTGGAGGAGTGAAGTGTGTGGATTGGTCTGTAGTAGGAAATCATCTAAAGAAGGAAGGAAGGGCAAGCATATTGAGTGCTTTAAAGCCGGTGGTAAGGAGTTTCTGTTTTGTGCGGAGGTGGATGACCAACCACTGGAAGTTCTTGAGGAGTAGGGAGAACTGAACTGAACTGTTGCTTAGAAAAATGATTCTGTTATTATAGTGAAAAAAAGACTGGAGTGGGGAGAGACAAGAGGCAGGGAGGACAAATCAATCCCTCAATCCTATTTATTGAGTGCTTACTATATGAAGAGTACCGTACTAAGTGCTTGGGAACATACAATACAACAGACTTAGACACGTTCCCTGCTCATAACAAGCTTACAGTCTAGAGGGGGAGACAGACAAGAGTAGGAATAAGGAAGTGAGATATAACATATAATTTAAAGATATGTACCTAAGTGCTGTGAGATAGGGGGTGGGGCAAATGTCAAATGTCCAAAGGTCATCGATTGAAGTGCATAGACAAAGCAGATGGGATAGCGAGTCAGGGAAAGAGGGCTCTAACTGGGAAAGCTCAGTAATGTTTTGTGGGTGGAGAGAGCAGTGGTCTGGTGTATTTGGAGGGGGACGGAGTTCCAGGCTAGCGGGAGGATGTGGGAAAGAGGTTGACGGCGAGATAGACGGAATCAGGGCACAGTGTGTAAACTGGTGCTAGAGGAGCAGAGTGTGGGGGGTGGACTATAGTAGATTAGTGAGGTGAGGTAGGATGGAGCAAGCTGATTAAGTCCTTTAAAGCTAATGGAAAAGAGTTTCTGTTTGATGCGGAGGTCCTTGAGAAGGCATTATATGACAAGGGCTTGGTTCAACATCCTAGCTTTCTGGATGGAGAGAAAAAGGTGGAGTCTAGTGAAGTTGAGATTGTAGAACTGACAGGAGTTTGTGACAGGTTGAATGAGAGAGATGAGTTAAGTATATTGCCAAGATTAGGGACTTGTAAGATAGGAAGGATAGTGGGATTGTCTACAGCGATGATAAAGACAACGGGAGGGCAGGGTTTGGTTGGGAAGATGAGGAGTTGAGGACATTTTAGTTTGTGGTGTCAGTTAGACATCCAAGAGGAGATGTCCAAAGTTTTACGAGTGTTGTGTGGGATTGTGGTAATTGCTGGGGCCTAGTTAAATGCAAGTATTCTCAGGTGTGCTCCAGCTACTGTTAATAAGAGAACCCCGTGTTTGATTGTCTGATATGGCACGGAAAATATAGCCTCATGTGTAAAACATTCCATTTTCACTAAAAGCCTGACAGATGTATTTTCTGCACAGCATTTATCAACAATCATCAAGGCCGTATAGATCCAAATACAAACATCTGGCTGTAATTTGGTAGGCCACATATTCGAGTGGACCAATCAAATATGGCCATATGTTGGGTTTTTTCCCCAGTTACCCTTGATAAATTAAGGGGCTTAGTCTTATATTAAACTAAATAGGTTCACTCCTTCAATTCTCATCTAGTAAATGCCGACAAACTTTCCTTGCATTGAGATGGGAAAAATTCTATGCTTCTTGCTGACAAAATGGATATTTTAGCTGCTTCAATTGAGCTTTTCCATCTGGGATTACCCATTTCCATTAGACCATGTGATAATATCTGTAATTAGTTGAAATGGCAAAAGACTTTCAAACTTTGATTACGATTTCATGGTACTCATATTTTCAAACTTGCTATTAAGATTGCTCTATTTTCACAGCGGTAATGTATAACTAATGCTAATAGCAGTGAGAGTGGAAAAGGGTTTTTTTTTTAAATGTGTTTATCTGTTCTGTGATCCAGTCATCCAAATAAAAGGAAAATTCACCTTTCTGGGAAAAATACGTTCATAGGATCGTTCTTTGTATTTAACAGTGGTGAGACTAACGGTGAATTTTACCCATTGGTAATACAAGTCTGGTCGAAAAGGGTCATATAGGATCAATAGGCCCTCACAGTGCTGTGTACACATTCAGGTTGTTCTCTGATGAGGTGACACATTGTCGGTGCCTGAAGCTGTTTGGGGTTTTTCCCTTCATTAGTCGAGTATTAACGATGCCTTGGGTAGACGGAGTATGGGCCAGGAAGTCAGAAGGAACTGTGTTCTAATTCTGGTTCTGCCACATGTCTGCTGTGTGACCTTGGACAAGTCACTTCACTTATTTGGACCTCAGTTACCTCATCAGTAAAATTGAGATTGGAGTGGGAGCCCCATATGGAACAGGGACTGTGTCCAACCTGATTGACTCACATCTACCCCAGCACTTAGAACAGTGCTTGACACATAGCAAGCACTTAATGAGTACCATAATTACTATTATTATTAGGTTAGAAGTCCAATCTAACCCCAAACATTGTGAGGGAGCAGGGGAGTCCCCCCTATCTCAAAGTCCCTGATGAATGCATAGGGCACTGTACAAGACTATCATTATTTTTATTAAGTGCCATCAAGTCTTTTTTGATCACAGCTACTCCGTGGACATACTTTCTCCAGAACACGTCCTATCCTCTGCCATAATCCGCAACCTTTCTAACGGTTCTTCCAATGTCGTTATGGTCTTTAGCCATCTAATCGTACACGATGGATCGGTCCAATAGGAATCCTGAAAAATAGCTGGTAACTGTGGGTGGTCAGGACTGGAAGCTCCTTCTGGGCAGGGAGTGTGTCTACCAACTCTCACTCTAGGCTTCAAGGTTCTCCATCACCTTGCCCCCTCCTACCTCTCCTCCCTTCTCTCTTTCTACTACCCACCCCGCACGCTCCGCTCCTCTGCCGCCCACCGCCTCACCGTCCCCCGTTCTCACCTATCCCGCCGTCGACCCCTGGGACACATCCTTCCGCGGTCCCGGAACGCCCTCCCACCTCACCTCCGCCAGACTGATTCTCTTCCTCTCTTCAAAACCCTTCTTAAAGCTCACCTCCTCCAAGAGGCCTTCCCAGACTGAGCTCCCCTTTCCCCTCTGCTCCCTCTACTCCCCCTTCACCTCTCCGCAGCTTAACCCTCTTTTCCCCCCCTTTCCCTCTGCTCTTCCTACCTGCCTTCCCATCCCCTCGGCACTGTACTCGCCCGCTCAACTGCATATATTTTCATTGCCCTATTTATTTTGTTAATGAGATCTACATCACTTTGATTCTATTTATCTGCTATTATTGTAATGAGATGTTCATCCCCTCGATTCTATTTATTGCTATTGTTCTCGTCTGTCCGTCTCCCCCGATTAGACTGTAAGCCCGTCAAAGGGCAGAGACTGCCTCTATCTGTTACCGATTTGTACATTCCAAGCACTTAGTACAGTGCACTGCACATAGTAAGCGCTCAATAAATACTACTGAATGAATGAATGAACTCTGTTATATTGTACTCTCTCAAGAGCTTAGTACGGTACTCTACGGTACTTAGAGCAGCAGCATGGCTCAGTGGAAAGAGCACGGGTTTGGGAGTCAGAGGTCATGGGTTCTAATCCCTGCTCCTCCACTTGTCAGCTGTGTGACTTTGGGCAAGACACTTAACTTCTCTGTGCCTCAGTTACCTCATCGGTCAAATGGGAATTAAGAGAGTGAGCCCCACATGGGACAACCTGATTACCTTGTATCCCACCAGGGCTTAGAACAGTGCTTGGCACATAGTAAGCACTTAACAAATGCCGTTATTATTATCATTACTATTATTACTCTGAACACAGTAAGTGCTCAATAAATATACTTGATCAAAGACCACAGCAGCTAATGAGACAGCTATCCAGGCAATTATCTCCTAGTCTAGGCACTACAGCACGACATTGGCAGTCCGTTGATCATATGTAGGTTTTCTACATAACTCTTTTATGAACATTCACAGTGCTCTGCACTCGAGACTGCCTATTTGCTTGTTGCACCCACTGCCCTGGTCTGGACATACTTGGTCATCACAACAGAGTTCCTTCATTTAGGCTTTTGATCGCCAAATACTTTGTGACCAGCCTGAGACTAGTTCATCACTTATGATGGGAGAATCCATCATCATGATCATCAAAAGCAGAGTGGCATAGAGGATAGAGCACAGGCCTGGGAGTCAAAAGGACCTGGGTTCCGATCCCAGGTCCGCCACGTCTGCTGTGTGATCCCTGCTCTGCCGCCTGTCAGTAGTGTGACCGTGGGCAAGTCACTTAACTTCTCTGTGCCTCGGTTACCTCATCTGGAAAATGGGGATTAAGACTGTGAGCCCCACGTGGGACAACCTGATTCCCTTGTGTCTACCCTAGCGCTTAGAACAGTGCTCTGCACATAGTAAGCGCTTAACAAATACCAACATTATCATTATTATTGTTATTATCTTGGGCAAGTCACTTAACTTCTCTGGGCCTCAGTTACCTCATCTGCAAAATGGGGACTAAGACTTTGAACCCCATGTGGGACATGGACTAATTAGCTAGTATCTCTCTCAGCACTCAGCATAGTACCTGGAACATAGTAAGTGCTTAACAAATAACATATGCATCACCACCCAGGTGCCTCAGCTAAACTTCTTGAGGGTTACATGCAGGCTGAATTGGTCATACTTCAGATTGCACAAGCATAGATTTCATTCATCCACAACCTAATGATCCAGCTTCTCCTTTTGTTCTCCCAGGTACACTCCCTATAGCCTATCTGGGAGAAATGCCTTAAGGGATTCACACCCTCTATCTTGTCATCTCCTACCGCTGCACTATCTCCTCACTCACCAACTCTGAAATCCCTCTCTCGGACCATAACCTTCTCACCTGCCTCATCTCTCACACTCCCTCCCCCTGCAAATCTTCGCTACTGCCCCACAGAGACCTCCGCTCTCTCGATCCCATCCGTCTTTCCAATAGCATCTCGCCTCACCTTGCCGCCCTGTCCTCTCTTCCCACTCTCGACGATCAGGTCTCCGCTCTCAACTCCACCCTCTCTACTCATCTCGACTCTCTCGCCCCCCTTTCCCTCCGCCGCTCTCGCGCCACTAACCCACAGCCCCGGATCACCTCCTCCGTCCGCCTCCTACGCTCCTATGCTCGAGCTGCCGAGCGCCGCTGGCGAAAGTCCAAGCACCAAGCCGACCTCACACACTTCAAATTTATCCTTTCCTGCCTTAACTCTGCCCTCTCCTCCGCCAGGCAAAGCTTCTTCTCCTCCCTCATCGACACCCATGCCCGTCACCCCCGCCGATTGTTCCGGACCTTTAACTCTCTCCTTAGGCCCCCTGTTCCTCCCCCTCCCCCATCTCTCACCCCTAATGATCTGGCCACCTATTTCCTCACGAAAATCAACACGATCAGGTCTGAGCTCCCCAAAGTCACCCCTCCGCCTCTCCCCTCCCCCCCAACAACCCCCTCCCCTACTTTCCCATCCTTCCCTGCAGTATCCTCAGAGGAGATCTCCTCCCTCCTCGCAAGTGCCACCCCCTCCACCTGCGCCTCGGACCCGATTCCCTCTCACCTTCTTAAAACCATCGCCCCTGCCCTCCTCCCTTCCTTAACTTCTATTTTTAACCACTCAATCTCCAAGGGCTCCTTCCCCTCTGCCTTCAAACACGCCCACGTCTCCCCCATCCTAAAAAAACCCGCTCTTGACCCCACTTCCCCCTCCAGTTATCGTCCTATCTCCCTACTACCCTTCCTTTCCAAAATCTTAGAACGAGTCGTCTACAATCGATGCCTAGAATTCCTTAACTCCCATTCTCTCCTAGACCCCCTCCGATCTGGCTTCCGTCCCCTCCACTCTACCGAGACTGCTCTCTCTAAGGTCACCCGTGACCTCCTTCTTGCCAAATCCAATGGCTCCTACTCCATTCTGATCCTCCTTGACCTCTCTGCTGCCTTTGACACTGTCGACCATCCCCTCCTCCTCCATACCTTATCTCACCTTGGCTTCACGGACTCTGTCCTCTCCTGGTTCTCCTCTTACCTCTCTGGCCGATCATTCTCGGTCTCCTACGCTGGAGCCTCCTCCCCCTCCCATCCTTTAACTGTTGGAGTTCCTCAAGGGTCAGTTCTTGGCCCTCTTCTGTTCTCCATTTACACTCACTCCCTCGGTGAACTCATCCGCTCTCACGGCTTTGACTACCATCTCTACGCAGATGACACGCAGATCTACATCTCCGCCCCTGTCCTCTCCCCCTCCCTTCAGGCTCGCTTCTCCTCCTGCCTCCGGGACGTCTCCACCTGGATGTCGGCCCGCCACCTAAAACTCAACATGAGCAAGACTGAGCTCCTCATCTTCCCTCCCAAGCCCGGTCCGCTCCCAGACTTCTCCGTCACCGTGGATGGCACGACCATCCTTCCCGTCCCGCAGGCCCGCAATCTCGGTGTCATCCTTGACTCGTCCCTCTCGTTCACCCCACACATCCTATCCGTTACCAAGACCTGCCGGTTTCACCTCTACGATATCGCCAAGATCCGCCCTTTCCTCTCCACCCAAACGGCTACCTTACTATGACGGGCTCTCGTTATATCCCGGCTAGACTACTGTGTCAGCCTTCTCTCTGACCTCCCTTCCTCCTCTCTCGCCCCGCTCCGGTCTATTCTTCACTCCGCTGCCCGGCTCATCTTCCTGCAGAAACGATCTGGGCATGTCACTCCCCTTCTTAAACAACTCCAGTGGTTGCCTATCGACCTCCGCTCCAAACAAAAACTCCTCACTCTAGGCTTCAAGGCTCTCCATCACCTCGCCCCTTCCTACCTCTCCTCCCTTCTCTCTTTCTACCGCCCACCCCGCACGCTCCGCTCCTCTGCCGCACACCTCCTCGCCGTCCCTCGGTCTCGCCTATCCCGCCGTCGACCCCTGGGTCACGTCCTCCCGCGGTCCCGGAACGCCCTCCCTCCTCACCTCCGCCAAACTGATTCTCTTTCCCTCTTCGAAACCTTACTTAAAAATCACCTCCTCCAAGAGGCCTTCCCAGACTGAGCTCCTCTTCCCCCTCTACTCCCTCTGCCATCCCCCCTTTACCTCTCCGCAGCTAAAGCCTCATTTTCCCCTTTTCCCTCTGCTCCTCCACCTCTCCCTTCCCATCCCCACAGCACTGTACCCGTCCGCTCAACTGTATATATTTTCGTTACCCTATTTATTTTGTTAATGAATTGTACATCGCCTCGATTCTATTTAGTTGCCATTGTTTTTACGAGATGTTCTTCCCCTTGACGCTGTTTAGTGCCATTGTTCTTGTCTGTCCGTCTCCCCCGATTAGACTGTAAGCCCGTCAAACGGCAGGGACTGTCTCTATCTGTTGCCGACTTGTTCATCCCAAGCGCTTAGTACAGTGCTCTGCACATAGTAAGCGCTCAATAAATACTATTGAATGAATGAATGAACATCCTTCCAAGAAGGTCCCCTTCTTAGCATAACCTTATGGAAAGAGCACAAACCCAAATTCTAATCCAGCCTCTGCCACTCGCCTGCTGTGTGACCTTGAAAAAATCACTTAACCTCTCTATGTCTCAGTCTCCTTATTTTAGAAAAGGGGATTAAATACATGTTCTCTTTCATTTAGACAGTGAACTCCATGTGGCGCAGGGACTGTGTCTGATCTGATTAACTCGTATCCACCACAGTGCTTCGCATGGTGCTTGGCCCACAGTAATTCCTTAACTAATGCCGTAGTTATTATTATTATCTGACCATTGTGAGCACTTAATAAATACTATTGATGATGATAACTGACCTAACAATGAAAATTCTGTAACATTGAACTTTACCCAAAGGAGCTCAAACTGAAAAAGGGAATCTCACTAGGAAGAGAGACAGGAGAAGGAAAGGAAAGTTAAGATCTAAGAGGTGGGGCTAATGCTTAAAACAGTGAAAGTCAAGACAGAAAGTCATTCAGCTTGACCCCCTTGTCCTACTTGACAAGAGATGCTTCAGAGGTCAAGTGACCCTTAATCAATTGGTCAGTAGTATTTATTAAAGGCTTACTCTATGCCGAGCACTGAACTAAGCTCTTGGGGAAGTACAGAGGACTTAATAGAGATGATCTCTGCCCTCGTGGAACTTATATCCATCCCAGCATTCAGTACAGTGCCTGGCACCTAGTAAGCACTTAAATACTATAATACTACTAATAATACTAATGATAGTAATTATTATTAAGTTGGGGAGACAGAGACTAAATTGAATTTCAGGAAAGGGGAAGCCACAGAGTTTAAAGATAATTAGATAAATGCTGTGGGCAGGGAGAATGAGGTGGCTACCTGAGAGTTTAGCGGGTGTGGATTCAGATGCACAGATGCAGTGCATGTGGGAGGGGTGAGGGAAGAGGCTGAGATATTAGGGAAGACTTCTTGAAGGAGATGTACTTTGAGTAAAGCTTTGAAGAGGGGTAGAAGGGTAGTAATAGTATTTCTTCTTTTTGAGGTTTACTAAGATGCAGGTTCTTCTGATCATTATCAGGCTCATTGAGGATGATTATCAGACCCATTACCTCTAGGGGAACTTTTAACCAGAAAGCTTTCCTTAACCCATTCGCTTTTTACCGTAGATCTCATTTTGAAAGTGAGTTGCCTAGAATCCTTTTGAGATTTTTTAAGCACAGTCGTATAGTTCATATGAGTCCTGTGATTATAATCGGTGAACTGTACCTTCCCCACTCCAACATCCCATTATTTCTGGAGCTTCACCCCAATTACAAACCATTACCTGACAGGGTAATTTCAAGAAAGACTATGGAAGCTGGACGTGAAAATGAAATCATGTGGGGTTGTGGGAAGTCTTGTTGATTTGGAAAAAATCAAATTTTGTGTGAAATTTATGACACCGTTCCATTAGCACTACAGAGATTAGTTAAATCACTGCTGAGTTACTAAATGGATAAAATGGAATGGATGTAAAAGAGCACCAGGAGTTACACACATTAAGCACAACAACACAAGGGATAATAATAATAATAACTGTGGTATTGGTTAAGTACTTATTAGGTGCCAGGCACTGTACTAAACACTGGGGTGGATATGAGCAAATTGGGTTGGACACAATCCCTGCCCCACACGGGGCTCGGAGTTTCAATCCTCAATTTACAGATGAGGTAACTGGACACAGAGAAGTGAAGTGACTTTCTCCACATGGTGGAGCTGAGATTAGAACTCATGACCTTCTGACTCCCAGGCCCATGCTCTATCCACTGCACCATGCTGCCTTTTTATGTGCACAGTGCGGCCGGGACTGTGGATCTCACATCGATCTTCAGCCACGCACACATTCGGCATGGCGTAGTGGATAGAGCATGGGCCTGGGAGTCGGAAGGGTCTGGGTTCTAATCCCGGCACCGCCACTTGTCTGCTGTGTGGGCAAGTCACTTCTCTTTTCTGTGCCTCAGTTACCTCATTTGTAAAAGATGGTTAAGACTCTGAGTCCCATGCGGAAAAGAGACTGTGTCCAACCCGGGTTGCTTGTATCCTCCCCATTGCTTAGTACAGTCCCTGTCACATAATAAAAGCTTAACAAATCCCATAATACTAATTTTACTAAGACTACTACTAATAACTATTATTATAGATGAATTTCACCTTCAGTGATGACTTTGAAAATGAAGGACAGCTATGTTAAAACTGTTCTGGGCATGGTAATGATTGTCCAAAATATAGCTGTCGGTCAGATGGAAAGAGCACGGTCCTGGGGATCAGGAACACTATGGCAGTCCCGGCTTTAAAAGAAGAGGAATGCCAGCTGGCCTATGCCATCAGTGGTGAAGGATTCTGATCAAAGAACCACCTGTGGTGTTCTGTGAGGCAGACCGGCCCAGCAACAAACATGAAGAGTAGTTTGCCTAAAGTAACTAGCAAAAACTGCAATACCTATCAAGTGAGTCCGTCATTTAATCGTATGTACTGAGCTCTTATTGTGTGCAAGACACTGTAATAATAATAATAATAATAATTATGGTATTTGTTAAGTGCTTACTACGTGCCAAGTATTGTTCTAAGCATTGGTGCCGATACAAGGTGATCAGGTTGGATACAGTGCCTGTCCCACATGAGGCTCACACTCTTAATCCCCATTTTACGGACGAGGTAACTAAGGCCCGGAGAGGCGAAGTGACTTGCCCATGGTCACACGGCAGCCAAGTGGCGGAGCTGGGATTAAAATCCAAGTCCTTCTGATTCTGGGCAAATAATGGGAGCAAGGTGGGGGCTGTGTGGTTTAGGGGCTGCAGTGGACTGGATGGGGAGGCCTGAAATGCCATCATTATGGCACCGTGTTTGAATGGAAAGAGCTAAGTTTAGGGAATAGGAGATAATAATTATTATTATGGTATTTGTTAAGCGCTTACTATGGGCCAGGCTCTGTACTAAACGCTGGGGTAGATATAAGAGAATCCGGTTGGACATAATCTCTCTCCCACATGGGGTTCGCAGTCAGGATCCCCATTTTCCAGATGAGGAAACTGAGGCCCAGAGAAGTGAAGTGACTCGCCCAAGGTTAAACAGCAAGTAAGCGGCAGAGCTGGGATTAAAACCCATAACCTTCTGACCCCCAGGCCCAGGTTCTCTCATCTGTAAAATGGGGATTAAGACTATGAGTCCTACGTGGGACAACCTGATTACCTTGAATGTACCCCAGTGCTTAGAACAGAGTGGCACATAGTAAGCACTTAACAAATACCGACATTATTATTATGATTACAGTGCTCTGCACACACAATTGCTCAAAAAATTCCACTGATTGATTGTGACCTACTGTGTGACCTTGGGAAAGTCACTTAGTCCAACTGTGCCTGAGTAAGCAGCGCTGCTCAGTGGAAAGAGCCCGGGCTTGGGAGACGGAGGTCATGGGTTCGAATCCCCGCTCTGCACTTCACTTCTCTGGGCCTCAGTGACCTCATCTGGAAAATGGGGATAAGACTGTGAGCCTCACGGGAGACAACCTGATGACCCTGTATCTCCCCAGAGCTTAGAACAGTGCTCTGCACGTAGTAAATGCTTACCAAATACCGACATCATTATTATTATTATTATTATCCTCATGGTTACAATGGGAATGAAATTGATTGTGTGCCCTGTTTGAGACGGAGAATGTGCCTGCTCTCAGAACCTCGTATCTAAACCAAAACTTAGTACAGACTAATAGCTTAATAAGTGCTATTATTATGTATCTTCCTGCTTAGGCCGGCAATCCCATGTAGGGCAGGGACTGTGCCTGATCTAATTATCTTGCATCTACCTCAGTGTTAGAACATGGCTGGCACTTAATAAATACCACAATGAAGAATGATAACAATGATAATAATAGTATCATGATTATTAATTACTACTCTCCCTCACATGCAGATCACCTGAAGGAAGAGGGGATGATTGGAAAACTCAAGTCGGAAGCAGGGGTGGGGGGAGATGAAGGGAAGGGAGTCACAAAATGGCTGCCTTTGCTCCAGAAGTGAAATGATCCCCTTCAACCGTGGTGAATCTGTATCATTAGAAGAAGGAAAAAAAAATGAGATGTATCCAAACTTTTTTTACAAATGTAAGTGCACCGAGTAAGCCATCCTCACTAAGAAGTGCTTAATCTTACATGAGACTTCGTCTCACCACTGGATGCAAATTAGAGAGGTCTCATCAATATGACAGAATTTCTTTCTCTCCTGGGTGATAATTACTGTCAGCCTTGCTAAGCAGAGAGGGCTGCTAAAACCCACATTACCAAGCTTCTAATACAGTTCATCTCCCGAAGTCACAGCTGCAGCGCGACAGTAATGCCTCGATTGCTGTGAGGTGTTCCTGGTGTAGAATCCATCGATCAATCCGACAGTGGTATTTGCCGAACACTTTGCTCAGAGCCCTGTACTAAGCTGTTGGTGGTTATGGGAGCAGGGTTATTACACCGGCAAATGAAGAGTCCAAAAACAAATATTTTTTTCTTTCGCTTTTAAGCTCAATGCAGAGACACTAAAAGCTAGGAGAATCTCAAAGAAAGAAGGCACGTGGCACCTGCTTAATTGGAAAGGCCAAACCCAAAAGAATCAGCATTGTATTCTGTTCACAAACTCTAGACTCTGGTCTACCCGCTGGGAACCTTATGGGTTGAAAGAGACAAACCAGAGAAACACAGTAATAATAATAATAATAATAATTGTGGTATTCGTTAAGTGCTTACTATGTGCCAAGCACTGTTCTAAATGCTGGGGTGGATACAGGGAAATCAGGTTATCTCACGTGGGGCTCACACTTTTAATCCCCGTAATACAGATGAGGTAACTGAGACACAGAGAAGTTAAGTTCATTCAATAGTATTTATTGAGCGCTTACTATGTGCAGAGCACTGGACTAAGCGCGTGGAATATACAAATCGGTAACAGATACAGTCCCTGCCCTTTGCCGGGCTTACAGTCTAATCGGGGGAGACGGACAGACAAAAACAATAGCAATAAATAGAGTCAAGGGGATGAACAGCTCATTAAAACAATAGCAAATAAATAGAGTGACTTGCCCGAGGTCACACAGCAGACACCACCCAGAGCCAGGATTAGAACCCACGTCCCCCGTCTCCCAAGCCCCTGCTCCTTCCACTAAGCCATGCTGCTTCTCTACTACAAGCTACGAGGCCGTAAGCTTGTCTCTACACTGTAAACTCATCACGGGAAGGAAATGTGTCTGCTAATTCTGTTGTTTTCGTCTCTCCCAAGAGCCTAGTGCTGCGCTCTGCACATAGTAAGTGCTCAATAAAAATGATTGATTAATAACATTTATAAAGCGCTTAGTGTGTACAGCAGATTATCCTAATCACTGGGAGAAACTATACAAGTGAGACTTAAACTCTCTCCCAGTCCCTTGGGGGGGTTCACAATATATAAGAAAGAAAGTGAAATAAAGAACAAAACTCTTGGAAGGAGACATTGGATCCAGGACATCTAATGAGCAAAACTTTCCAAGTTTGTGATTTTTTTTTTTTTCAAATACAGTTCATTCAACAATCTTGGCTGCTGAATGGGAGGAAGTTTGTGGGTTGGGGAGGAAGAGAGGAGAAAACTAGTTTAAAACTGGAAAAATAAAAGCTTTCCCCTTCCTTTTAGGGAGAACATTCTTGCTCTAGATAAATTTGCCTCTCATTTTAACACCCTGCCTTGACGTCTCAAGAAATTTTCATCCAGACTGCCCTGTTCCCAGAGCACTGGATAATGGAGAGGAGAAGTGCCCCAGCTGAGACCGACGTGGCTCCACCACTTTTTTTAAAATGGTATCTGATAAGCGCTTACTATGCTTCAAGAGAAGCAGCGTGGCTCAGTGGAAAGATTCCGGGACTGGGAGTCAGAAGTCTTGGGTTCGAATCCCGTCTCTGCCGCTTGTCTGTGCCTCAGTTACCTCATCTGTAAAATGGGGATTAAGACTGTGAGCCTCACGTGGGACAACCGGATTACCCTGTATCTCCCCCAGCGCTTAGAATAGTGCTCTGCACATAGTAAGCGCTTAACAAATACCAATATTATTATTATGTAACAAATGCTATTCTAAACACTGAGCTAAATACAAGTTAATTAGGTTGGATACAGTCCCTGTCTCACACGATGCTCAATCTAAGTAGGAGAACAGGTATTTAAACCCCATTTGACAGTTGAGGAAACCGAGGCAAAGAGCAGTTAAATGAACTGCCCAAAGCCACCTAGCAAGTCATCGTCAGAGCCAGGATTAGAACCCAGGTCTTTCTAACTCATAGGCCTGTGCTCTCTCCGCTAGACCACGCTGCTTCCGCTGTGCTACCTTGGGCAAGTCACGCAATGCTATGCCTAAATATCCTTATATGTAAAACGGGGATTCAATACCTGTTCTCCCTCCCTTCGGAGTATGAGCCCTATGTGGAATAGTGTGTCATATCTGATTTCATTGCATCTATCCCAGTGCTTAGCCTAGAGCTTGGCACCCAGGAAGTATTTAATAGATGCCACAGTATCATTATTGTTATTATTATCATATTATGATGAGTTTCCAAGAAAGGGGTTAATTTGCTGCTTCAAATCATTTCTTGAAACACCAAAACCAAATGTTTAAGAATAAGCCCAGCAGTCCCTGAAGCAGCGTGGCTCAGTGGAAAGATCCCGGGCTTGGGAGTCAGAGGTCATGGGTTCGAATTCCGGCCCTGCCGCTTGTCGGCTGTGTGACTGTGGGCAAGTCACTCAACTTCTCAGTGCCTCAGTTACCTCATCTGTAAAATGGGGATTAAGACTGTGAGCCTCACGTGGGACAACCTGATGACCCTGTATCTCCCCCAGCTCTTAGAACAGTGCTCTGCACATAGTAAGCGCTTAACAAATACCAGCATTATTATTATGTAACAAATGCTATTCTAAACACTGAGCTAAATACAAGTTAATTAGGTTGGATACAGTCCCTGTCTCACACGATGCTCAATCTAAGTAGGAGAACCGGTATTTAAATCCCATTTGACAGTTGAAGAAACCGAGGCAAAGAACAGTTAAGTGAACTGTCCAAAGCCACCTAGCAAGATATTGTCAGAGCCAGGATTAGAACCCAGGTCTTTCTAACTCATAGGCCTGTGCTCTCTCCGCTAGACCACGCTGTTTCCGCTGTGCTACCTTGGGCAAGTCACGCAATTTCTGTGCTTAAATATCCTTATATGTAAAACGGGGATTCAATACCTGTTCTCCCTCCCTTCGGAGTATGAGCCCTTTGCGGAATAGTGTGTCAGATCGGATTTCATTGCATCTATCCCAGTGCTTAGCCTAGAGCTTGCCACCCAGGAAGTATTTAACAGATGCCACAGTATCATTATTGTTATTATTATTATGGTTGTTATTATGATGAGTTTCCAAGAAAGGGGTTAATTTGCTGCTTCAAATCATTTCTTGAAACACCAAAACCAAATGTTTAAGAACAAGCCCAGCAGTCCCTTAAGCAGCGTGGCTCGGTGGAAAGAGACCGGGCTTGTGAGTCAGAGGTCATGGGTTCGAATCCCGGCCCTGCCACTTGTCAGCTGTGTGACTGTGGGCAAGTCACTCAACTTCTCAGTGCCTCAGTTACCTCATCTGTAAAATGGGGATTAAGACTGTGAGCCTCACGTGGGACAACCTGATGACCCTGTATCTCCCCCAACGCTTAGAACAGTGCTCTGCACATAGTAAGCGCTTAACAAATACCAACATTATTATTATTATTATGTTAAAATCCCAGTGGGCAACATGATTAGGCAGGGGGATGATGGCAAGATGTCTGGAATGCCAATCTCAAGTGAGGCCTGGGCAGGTCACTCAGGTAGAGTCAAAGAGCCTCCTGTAATCAGAAGTTGGCTGGATCCTTGGAAGGCCACTGACGTAGAGGCGTTATTGATACTGGCTCCGTGTCTGTCTATTCTGGCTTAGATCTCTCCGTGCGTAAATAATTTTCCAATTTACCAGGCTCCTTAACCAATTTAATTAATCCGGTGATTTATTCTGACCTAGATAGACACTCTCAATCGGCCACTCGGTCGATCGTATTCATTGAGCACCCACGGTGTGCAGAGCACTATACTAAGAACTTGGGAGAATACAGTTTAACAAACACATTCCCTGCCCACAACGAGCTTAAAGTCGAGAGGGGGAGACGGACATTAATATAAATATAGTTAGTCCTTCTCTGGCAGGGACTATCACTGCGGCTACTGTCAAAACCCTGAGAACTGCTTATTTTCTCATCAGCCTCCTTAATAATGTTGGTATTTGTTAAGCGCTTACTATGCGCCGAGCACTGTTCTAAGCACTGGGGGAGGTACAGGGTCATCAGCTTGTCCCACGTGAGGCTCACGGTTAATCCCCATTTTACAGATGAGGGAACTGAGGCACAGAGAAGTGACTTGCTCACAGTCACACAGCTGACAAATGGCAGAGCCGGGTTTCGAACCCATGACCTCTGACTCCCAAGCCCGGGCCCTTTCCACTGAGCCACGCTGCTTTTCCTTAGCTTTTTCTGTTTTTTCTTCTCTGGTATTTGTTAAAGTGCTTACTATGTGCCAGTCTTCCTACTTAGTGCTGGAATAGATACAACTAGACACATGTAGAGGTTTACAGTTTTAATCCCCATTTCGCAGATGAGGTAACTGAGACTCGGAAAAGTTCAGTGACTTACCCGAGGTCACACTGCAGACATGCGGCGGTCAGGATTAGAACTTGGGTTCTCTGACTCCCAGGCCTGTTCCTCGCCAACGAGCAGGATGGCGTAGTGGATAGAGCGTGGGGCTGAGTGTCAGACAGTCACGGGTTCTAATCCCGGCTCCACCACTTGTCTGCTGTGTGACCTGGGGCAAGTGGGGTGGGGACTGTGTCCAACCTGATCTGCTTGTCCCCACCCAAGTGCTCAGAACGGCGTGTGCCACATAGTACGCGCTTAACGAATACCATGATTATCAGTATTATTTATTCAATCGTATTTATCGAATGCTTACTGTGTGCAGAACACCGTACTAAGCACTTGGGAAAGTACAGTGCAGCAATAAAGAGGGACAATCCCTGCCCACAACGAGTTCACAGTCTAGAGGAGGGAGACAGACATCAGTACAAGTAAGCAGGCATCAGTATAAATAAAATCAAACTATGATTATTATTACTAGGCCAAGCTGCTTATCAGCTGGTTGCTCTACCCCTCCATTGCCCTTCTCCTGCCCTATGGACCCCTGAATTCCTCTCAGCAAGAACGGGAGAGACCGGACATCCAGCGTTATTTCAGGAAGTCTGGCTCTCAGCTGGTCCGTGCCCTGTGCACGATGCATCTTTGGGGTCACTATTACCGAGGCTCAGGAACAGCCCCCACATTCACAGGAAAGGGAATTCAGTGGCTGCGGAATAACATGGTATAAGCCCGGACCTGGGAGTCCAAAGGTCACGGGTTCTAATCCCAGCTCCGCCACTTGTCTGCTGTTTGACCCTGGCCTACTCACTTCACTTCTCTGTGCTTCAGGCACCTCATCTGTAAAATGGGGATTGAGAGCGCGAGCCGCATGCGGGGCAGGGACTGGGTCCAACTTGATTACCTTGTATCTACCCCAGTGCTTAGAACAGTGCTTTGCACATAGTAAGCGCTTAGCCAATAACATAATTATAATGATCAAGTGAGTAGTCTGTGGGTCCCCTCACCCCAAGAAACATTCTAGACTCAGGTGGACTCAGTACATCTGCAAAGTGATCCGTACGAGGTTACTATGCTACATTCATTCATTTCATCATTGAATCGTATTTTCTGAAAGTTTTCCGTGTTCAGCGTAGCTCGCTGGAAAGAACACGGGCTTGGGAGGCAGAGATCGTGGGTCGAATCCTAGCTTCTCCACTTGTCAGCTGTGTGACCGTGGGCAAATCACTTAACTTCCCTGTGCCTCAGTGACCTCATCTGTAAAATGGGGATGAAGACTGTGAGCCTCACATGGGACAACCTGATTACCCTGTATAATAATGGTGGTATTCGTTAAGCGCTTACTATGTGCCGAGCACCGTTCTAAGCGCTGGGGTAGACATAGGGGAATCAGGTTGTCCCACGTGGGGCTCACAATCTTAATCCCCATTTTACAGACGAGGGAACTGAGGCACAGAGAAGTGAAGTGACTTGCCCACAGTCACGCAGCTGACAAGTGGCAGAGCGGGGATTCGAACCCGTGACCTCTGAGTCCCAAGCCCGGGCTCTTTCCACTGAGCCACACTGCTTCTGTATCTACCCCGGCGCTTAGAACAGTGCGCTGCACATAGTAAGTGCTTAACAAATGCCAACATTATTATTATTAGAGCCTGGGCTTCGGAGTCAGAGGTCACGGGTTCGACTTCCGGCTCCGCCACTCGTCAGCTGTGTGACTGTGGGCGAGTCACTTCACTTCCCTGTGGCTCAGTTACCTCGTCTGTAAAATGGGGATTAACTGTGAGCCTCACGTGGGACAACCTGATGACCCTGTATCTATCCCAGCGCTTAGAACTGTGCTCTGCACTTAGTAAGCGCTTAACAAATACCAACATTATTATTATTATTACTGCGTGCTTGGCAGAGTGGAACACAACAACGGAGAGACACATTCCCAGCCCATGAAGAATTTACAGTCTACAGAGTTGTAGTCTCGAGTCTGTAGTTTAGCGTCTACACGATGCACATAACGCAGGTGATCTCTCACGGGCCTGTGCGTCCGGCATCCGCGGGGCTGTCAGAGGCCACGTGAGCAGAAAGGAGGAAGCTTCTCTTTACAACCAAGGCCAAAGCAGCATGGGCAGTGGAAATTATTTCAGCACCCACTTTGGCTTCCAACTGGCCCCTAACACCTGGGCCCTGCTTCACTGAAGGAAGTTAACTGGCAGTTCATGATGTCGACACCTCCCGATGGAGTCGGGGAGGGAAAATTTCATTTCCGTATTTTTCAGTCGATCAGACTCGGCCGCACATCAGTGAAGAGAGAAAGACAACAATGATTCAGCCCTCAGCCACGTGATGGGGTGCGGATGGCAGAAATAAAACATCTCTTTTGAAAGCCATAAACATCCCGGCTGTTTTGGCAACAGGATAGGATCGGGCTGTGTCAGTTAATGGCAACCGTGACGTCACAGCGCCTCCCTTCGCCTTCAGCCAACTCTTCCTCCAGCCTTAAAGCAATAATAGCATAAGAGAGATATTCCATAGATTACTCTTCAAAGATGGTTTTATTCTTTTTCCAAGTTTATTTCAGGCAACCCTCTGAGGTTTCTGGTGATTCGACCGGCGGAAGAGAATTGGTTTTTCCTTTTCTGTAGCTTACAAAGGGACTAAAACGTTCCAGTTTACGAGCTCGGGTTTTGCAATAGACAGATTAGAGATGGCTGGATTTAGAATTTCAGATTGGAAGAAATCTTGAAAGGGGAATTTTGCTTGGAAGAGACCGCCTGCTGCCAAAGGCGGAGGTGGCCTCTCCTCAGTAATGCACCTCAGCTACTTCAAGAATCTGTGGACTCTGTAATCAAAGTGCAACATGAAGTGTAGCCCAGTGGAAAATGCACGAGAATCAGAAGACCCGGGTCCTAATTCTAGCACCGCCGCTCGTCTGCTCAGTGACCTAGGGAAAGTGCTTCAGTTTCTTCGTTTGTTGAATGGGACTCTAGTAATGATAATAATAAATTGTGGCATTTGTTACTCACTTAATGCATGCCAGAATAGTATAATTAATAATATTACTATTACTGTACTATAATTAGTATAATTACTAATCGCCAGGGAAGGTACAAAATAATCAGACCGGATACAATCCCTGTCCCACAGAGTTTGCACTATCAAAGTGGGAGGAAGTACAGATATTTAATCCCCATTTCACAGATGAGGAAACTGGGGCAGAGAAAAGTTAAGTGATTTGCCCAAGGTCATACAGCAGGTAAGGGGCAGAGGTGGGATTAGAACCCAGGTCCTGTAATATACTGTAGTAGTTGCCTGGGAAATACAAAATAAAGAAGTGTCACTTTCCCTGAGCAGAAGGAATTTTCAAGAATTGGGAGTCTGATGTGGGGCAGTTTAGCAGGAGTTTAACACAACTCAGTGTTCTGTGGAAGGGCACATCACTAACTCATATTATAGGTTATATTTAACTGTCTTTGCTCACTGAAATGAATACCTGGCGAATCAATGCCCACAGAGTCAAGGTGCAGAGCCCTAGAGGGAATCTTCAGCATCTTAGAACTTGTCAGCTGTGTGACCTTGGGCAAGTCAATTCACTTCTCTGTGCCTTGGTTTCCTCATCTGTAAAATGGAGAATGAGACTGTGACCCCATGTGGGTCAGGGACTGTGTCCAGCACGTTTAACTTGTTTCCACCTCAATGCTTAGTACAGTGCCTGGTACACAGTAAGGACTTTACAAACACCACAATCATTATTATTATTATTAGAAGTGATGATGAAAAATCCATTTGTCTATGCAGGTTCATCAGAGAAATCCACAGCTGAGCTCATTGGAGTCTCTGCCTCAGATATCACTTTACTAACCTTTGCCCACTGTAGAAAAGGTGGAGACTTTAATGAGAGAATTGAATATTTAGTGTGCGTTGGTGATTGGCATCTTTACAGAGTGATTCTTTAAGCAATTTATGGATAATGAGTTACTGGTTTGGCTTCCCTGTTAACTGCCCCTCAACAAATCACTCAGTAGTTTGTTTGGAGACTAAAACTTTCATTACAAGCTGTGTCCCAGGGGGAATATGCCTGATAGGGATGAAAGAGTGTGAGTGGCTCTAAGGACACTACTAGGAGCATGGGAAATAGTGAGGCCTGGGGGGAAAAGCACAGGACCCACCCGGAGCCAAGAGACCCGAATCCTGATTCTGTTTATTTGCTATTGTTTTAATGAGATGTTCTTCCACTTGATTCTATTTATTGCCATTGTTCTTGTCTGTCCGTCTCCCCCGATTAAACCGTAAGCCCGTCAAAGGGCAGGGACTGTCTCCATCTGTTGCCTATTTGTACATTCCAAGTGCTTAGTACAGTGCTCTGCACATAGTAAGCGCTCAATAAATACTATTGAATGAATGAATGCATAATTCTGATTCCAGCCCCTGCTATGTGACCTTGGGTGAGTCATTTCACTACTTTGTGTTTCAGTTTCCTCCTCTGGAAAATGGGGATTCCCCTCTCAGGGTCGTACCTGGAGAGTTTCCAGTCCCCTACCAGTCTCGGCTACGGGAGGGAGAGTCAAGCAGAGGCCTGTCCGTTCCATTCCTGGCTTGGCCAGTGGCTAGCGACTGGTAGGCCATCTGCTACAAGTCAAAACTCACCCATGTTGGGAAGCGGTGGCAGGGGAGAGGGTTAAGGGCAGGGACTAGAGTTTACTGCGCAAAGGAGACAAAGGTAAACCACTTCTGTATTTTCACCAAGAAAACTCTCTGGATCCACTACCAGAACGCTGGCAGATGGAGGTGAGACGTTTGGGGAGAGATACGTCCATGGCGTCGCTACGGGTCGGAGGTGACTCGACAGCATAAAATAAGATAAAATGGGTATTAAATATTTGTTTTCCCACTTAAACTGTGAGCCTCAGGTGCCTGATTGTATCCACCCCTTAGAACAGTGCTAGTCACTTGGTAAGTGCTTAGCAAATACCATAATTATTATTATTGTTATTACTAATTTTGCCATCAGTTCCTTCTCATCAGTTCTCAGTCCTAAAGTCTTCGTGATGACACTGAGGCTCACTTGATCTTTCCAGCAGGAGACCACAATATCTGGTACTAAAACGTGTGGGAACATAAAGAATTCCCCGCCTATTTTTGAGACTGGTAATGTGAAATGCAGGTTTCCGCTACGGCTTGAATAGATCTCGAGGACGGTAATGTTGAAATTACTTCTAAACCAATTAAATGACTGACAAGAGGGCAGGAAGAGGAGATGGGGGCCTGAAAAGGTTTTGGGCAGTTTTCAGGAACACTAATCAATGGGAATTATCAGTTTGTTTTTTGGTTTGTTTGGTTTTACACTCACTTTCCAGTCTATACCAGTAAGGCTTTGATAGGAAATGAGGGAGGTGACCCCTTGTTTCAGGTTTCACCGTTAAATAAGCCTCTTCGGGATGTGGAAACACATCCGTGCAAAGTAAAGTGTCTTAGCATCATGGCATAGTGAGAAGCAGCATGGCCTAGTGGATAGAGCATGGGTCTGGGAATCAGAAAGTCATGGGTTCTAATCCCTCCTTACCACCTGTCTGCTGTGAGACCTTGGGCAAGTCACTTCATTTCCCTCTGCCTCAGTTACCTCATCTGTAAAATGCGAATTAACACTGTAAGCCCCACTTATTCATTCAATAGTATTTATTGAGCACTTACTATGTGCAGAGCACTGTACTAAGTGCTTGGAATGTACAAATCGGTAACAGATAGAGACAGTCCCTGCCCTTTGACGGGCTTACAGTCTAATCGGGGGAGACGGACGGACAAGGACAATAGCAATAAATAGAATCCAGGGGATGAACATTTCATTAAAACAATAGCAAGGACTATTTGTCCAAATGACCTGATTTGCTTATATCCGCCCCAGCACTCAGTACAGTGCCTGGCACATAGTATGCACTTAACGAATACCATAATTATCATTATTTTTGCCAACATAGATGTCTTATTAAAATAATAATAATAATGATAATTGTGGTATTTGAGACTTACTATGTGTCAAGCTCTGTACTATACACTGGGTTAAGGACAAGATAATCAGTCGACATGGGGTTCACAGTCTAAGTAGGAGGGAGAACGGGTATTGGATCCCCATTTTGTCACTGAGGGAACTGAGGCACAGAGAAGTTAAGTGACCTGCCCAGGGTCACACAGCAGACTTGTAACGGAGCTGGAATTAGGGTCCTCTGACTCTCAGACTCATGCTTGTTCCACTACACTGCTTCTCAACAACAACAACAATTATAACCCAACAACGAACCATAGCATACCATAATTATTTTCCAACATCTGAATTTTGGGTCACGAAGAGCCATCGTTAGATACAGCTAAGAAAACTGGAGATCATATCTGTTGAGACTACTTCAGTGAAAGTAGCCCTCCCCCTCTGTAGATTACACTTATCTGTGCAGTAACAATAGGAAGAACAGTTGTAGAACTTCCATAAGCATGACTTCTAGGACTTTCGGTAATTCTCAGTCAATTTAAGGTTATTTTTATAGGTGTTCATATCTCTCCAGTCTATAAAAACTCTCCTCCCTCCTCTTCTAATACTCCTATTTGAATTGATTTACGCTGTACAAAATCAGACTGAGCTGGCATAAAAATCAGGCTGCAAGCCGCCCTTGTCCAGTTTTAAGGAAAGCCCAAGTATTAAAGTGTTTGGCCGTTCCATTTTCAATGAGGCACCCAAATACAAGGGGGTCTTGGGATCATTAGGGCCCATTAAAAGCGGCTATAAAATTACCTATCATCTGCCTGCCACCTCATACATTGCAAATACTTGGAATTGTTAAGCACACAATCAATCCAAACGGAAAGTGCTGAAATAACAGAGCTCCCAACGCTGGGTATTAAATTTCACGAATAGAAAAACATTAAAATGCAATATACTATATAGGATTGGCAATTTTTGCTTTCAAAATACAATTAAAGTCCTTTCAGCTATATTCACTTTGACCTTCGCCTCTCCATAAGATAGAGAGAAAGTGACATTAGAGAAGCTGTTTTCAAGAGGCTGGAGAAACCGGCAGTGGTTTGTTCTGGGTGGGAGGGATATCTCGTTCTCTGGGAGAGTGGAGGGATGTGGTGAATCTTGCCACTTTATCAAAAGCTAGTGCGGCAGCTTGGGATCAGCGGGATGAGGGTGGGAGGGGACAAGGGGAGAGTTGATGAAATGTCAGAGGTGAGCTCTTTCATCCTTTCTTTTTGTCAGTCCATCAACCAATCAGTGGTATTTGCTGAGCATTTAATTTGTGCAGGGCATTGGACAGTGTGATAATTTGCCGAATTGTACATTTCAAGCGCTTAGTACAGTGCTCTGCACATAGTAAGCGCTCAATAAATACTATTGAATGAATGAACAATAATGATAATGATAATAACGATTGTGGTATTTGTTAAACGCTTACTATGGGCCAAACACAGCATAGTACGTGTCATCCTTGCACTTAGATTTGCCTCACAGCCCCGTAGCCCCACAGGCCCTTATGCACATATCCATAATCTATTTATTTATTACTATTCATTACTATGTCTACCCACCCCCCAGACTGTAAGCTCACTGTGGGCAGGGAAGGTATATACCAACTTGGTCATACTGTGTTGTCCCAAGTGCTTAGTAAATTGACCTGCGCACACCTTTTACAGTGTGCAAAGCACTGTGTTAAGCACTTGGGAGAGTATGATTTAACAAAAAACAGATACATTCCAGCCCATAACGAGCTCACAGTCTAGAGGGACTCACACAGCATCGGGAAAGGGTAGGATTCTGGATTCAGGAGGCCAAACCAGAGCTTCTCTTTCTTTGACCCCTATTGTCGCTGCCACTTTCCAGCCATTGCTGTCAGAGAAGCAACATGGTCTAGTGGATAGAGCATGGGCCTGGGAGTCAGAAGGTTATGGGTTCTAATCCTGGCCCCACCACTTCTCTGCTGGGTGACCTTGGGCGAGTCACTTTACTTCTTTGGGCCTCAGTTCCCTCATCTGTAAAATGGGGATTGAAGCTTTGAGCCCCACGTGTTTCTAACCCAATTTGTTTATATTCACCTCAGCCCTTCATACAGTACCTGGCACATAGTAAGCTCTTAACAAATGTCATACTTATTATTATCATTATTATTATTTCTCACTCTATCCCTGCTTTGAGAAGCAGCCTGGCCTAGTGGAAAGAGAACAGGACTGCGAGTCAGGAGATCATTTGAGTTCTAATTCTGCCTTTGCCACTTGCCTGCTGTGTGACCTTAGGTAAATAGCTTCACTTCCCTGTTCCTTGGTTTTCCTCTGTAAAATGGGGATTTGAATATTCGTTCATTCATTCAATAGTACTTATTGAGCGCTTACTGTGTGCAGAGCACTGTACTAAGCGCTTGGAATGTACAAATCGGTAACAGATACAGTCCCTGCCCTCTGACGGGCTTACAGTCTAATCAGGGGAGACGGACAGACAAGAACAATAGCAATAAATAGAATCAAGGGGATGAACATCTCATCAAAACAATAGCATGACCTTGGGCAACTCACTTAACTTCTCTGTGCCTCAGTTATCTCACCTGTAAAGTGCGGATTAAGACTGCCCCCCACACAATGTGGGCCATGGGCTGTATCCAACTGGATAAGCTTGTACCTATCCCAGCACTTAGTACAGTGCTCAGTACGTATTAAGTGCTAAAAAAAAAAATAAAAAAAAAAGGCCAGAGAGATGGAGTCTTAGACATGAGCTGAGGATTGCTTTGTTCTTTGAGAGTTGAGGGGAATTTGAAGGACACCTGTCTGCTGGTGGACATCTTTAGTTAACTTCCCATTTAGCAACCACACTCTAGATCATTTCAGGCATATTATTTTCAATGGTGACCTGTGGATGCTCAACACATGTTTGCTGATGATCCTTAGAACGGTGCTCAACACATAATAATAATCGTAATTATGGTATTTATTAAGCTTACTATGTGCCAGGCACTGTACTAAGTAATAATAATAAGTTGGTATTTGTTAAGCGCTTACTATGTGCAGAGCACTGTTCTAGGTGCTGGGGTAGATACAGGGTAATCAGGTTGTCCCACTTGAGGCTCACGGTTTTTAATCGCCATTTTCCAGATGAGGTAACTGAGGCACAGAGAATTTAAGTGACTTGCCCACAGTCACGCAGCTGACAAGTGGCAGAGCCGGGATTCGAACCCATGACCGCTGACTCCCAAGCTCTTGCTCTTTCCCCTAAGCCACACTGTTTCTCACGCTGTTAATGATTTAACACCACCTCTCCCTCTCCCTCCCCTTAATTTATACAATTAATTTCACATGGCTCCTAATTAGCCACCGGAGCCGTCCCTTTCATTTTGTTTCAGGTGGCATTTTTCTTTAGCGTTTTGTGAGCTAAAAAGAGAAAAGGCATCCTCCCCTTCTCCTCGTCCTCGCATCTCCTTGTCTCCCCTATCATTTGAAGTCTAGATTCTGTGCACTGGGAAGGATGTTTTGGGTGGTTATTGCTACTGCTGAGCTCTAAGAATGGGCTGTTATTTACAAGTGATTCTGTGGCCCTGTAGGCATGTGGTAAACACTTGTTGACTGAAAATCCTTTCTTGGGTAGACCTCCTTCCCCTTGCTGATTTTCTCAAATGTCTGTGGCAAGGGCCCGCCATATTCATATGTTAATGAATCGATCTTGACAGACATTCACGGTTCATTCTGTTTAATGCGTATGGATTATGAGCAAACTAAAAGCTTTTTAAAATTCTTAAATGTGCTGCGAGGATCATTATTTTTACAGTACTTATTTTGACTGAAAAGTCAGTCATTCCTGGCTTCTGTCGTGCATCTAGCTAAAACACAAGATGAGGTTTTAATTGGGAGCTTATGTCCTTGACATTCATGTATATTTTAGGTCCTTGTTAGAGTCTCGGGAATTTGTGGCCTAAAACAGTAAATACGGGCTTGCCCAGTGGCTATAACCCATGTTGTTTAATTTGTTGCTCAAAGTTGCGAACTTCTCCATGATACAACCACCCTTAGGGCTGCAAGCTGTATTATTTGATTTCTTATCCCACCTCAGCCCTGATTTTCTAGCAGAGCATCATAGGTAATAAAACCCCTCCTCACTCTCCTTCACTTGAACTTGGATGAAGCAATTAACGATTCAGAAATGAATTGGAATGGGGAGGAAGCTTTGCCCAGAGTTTGTGACAGGGTTTTAGCGTGTTGGAGAGTTCGGAGCAGATAACTAAAAAAGCTGCAGAATGGGGAGGCAATTTAATTTCAAAACAGCTGATGCAGGTGACTGTGAATTAATTACTTCTTAGGTTAAGAGATCATTTACCAATATGGTCCTCATCCAACTTCTACAGTTCCAGTACAACAGTCAAAGAAGGAACCGGTGCTAGAGGAGAGAGTAAGGGATTCCCACTCCACCGCTTATCTGCTGTGTGACCATGGTTAAACCACTTTACTTCTCTGTGCCACGGTTATCTCATCTGTAAAATGGGGATTAAGACCGTAAATCCCATATGGACATGGGCTACTTCCAACCCAAATATCTTGTATCCACCCCTGAGTTTATTATAATGCCTGGCGCATAGTAAGTGCTTAAGAAATACCTTTTAAATAATCCTAAAGTACAGGAGAGGTCATAGGTGTGTAGAGATGTTTAGAAGGAGTTAGCCTGTTGTAAGATGCTTGAAGAAGATGATTGTTCAACTGTAAATTGGTCTTCCAGACTACGAGCCCATTGTTGGGTAGGGATTGTCTCTATCTGTAGCCGAATTGTATTTTCCAAGTGCTTAGTACAGTGCCCTGCACACAGTAAGTGCTCAATAAATACTATTGAATGAATGAACTAGTCATTCACTCATTAAATCGTATTAATTGAGAGAGTATTGTGTGCAGAGCACAGTACTCTGCACTTAGCACTGTACTAGTTCTTCGCTAAAGTTGAAGAATCACCACCGCATTCAGGAGAGCCTACTGCAAAAACTCATATTCGTAGTACAATTCCTCCTTTAATTAATATCGCGATGTCCTACTTTGACAAGAGTTTGGTGACATTTATACATAGAGTATACCAATCAATCAATCGTGATTATTGAATGCTCACTGTGTGCAGAGCACTGAACCAAGCACTTGGGATCGTAGCACAGAACAGAATCGGTTGACACGTTCCCTGACCCGCAGTGAGCTTACAGTCTAGTATGAAGTACATAAGCAAATTTCATATTACTTTTCCACAGGTTCTGGGTATATCTTAATTTATAACCTGTAAGTCTATGGGAAGTAGAAACACCGTGATGAAACGATTAATAATTCATTCATTCAGTCATACTTATTCAGCGCTTACTGTGTGCAGAGCCCTGTACTAAGCACTTGGGAGAGCATAATACAGCAATAAAGAGTGACAATCCCTGCCCACATATTCAAGAAATATCATTCTCTTGTATTATAATAATAATAACTGTGGTATTTGTTAAGCGCTTACTACGTGTCAGACACTATACTAAACACTGGGGGAGGGGAATACAAGCTAATTGGACCGGACACAGTCCCTGTCCCACATAGGGCTCACAGTCTTAATCCCCATTTTACAGATGAGGTAACTGAGGCACAAAGAAGTGCAGCGACTTGCCCAAGGTCACACAGAAGACAAGTGGTGGAGCCGGAAATAGAACCCACGACCTTCAGACTCCCAGACCCATAATCTATCCACTAGCCCATGCTGCTCCTCTGGGGTGTGCTTAGAGCCCCTACGTGCATTTGGTCAATCCAGCAGGAAACCTGTTGGGCTGCTCTGTCTTACGATGTTATTTCTGGATTTTACTATCTAGTCATCATAATCACACGTGAATAGAATAGCACAGAAGAGGCCTGATTTGAGGCAAACCAAAAATACTCATCTCAAAGAATCTGACTTGGAATCAGTTTAAGTTGTTTGCATAGAGTTTAAAACTTCGTTAAGTGCATCCATTTTTAACAAAACGAACACGTCCCCAGCTGTACCTTGCCGGCGGGCCTGAGGGGGATTTTGAAGAAGAAAAAATTCTAGCTTCGATTTCAAATTTGAATGGAAAAGGTCATTGGTACGTATGGAACGATTAATGATCCAGTGTTGTCAGCTTCTCCCAGGGCATGAACCGCTCTTCAGGAGTAAGTCAAGTACTTTGATAAGCACATTAACTCTGTCAGCCGGATCTAAAGCCGGGAAATTTCTCCCAGGGAGACCGAGCCCGGTGAACTGCCTGATCCAGGCTTTATCGACGGAGGTGATCAATCGACGGTTTATATTGATGCTTACTGTGTGCAGAGCACTCTACTAAGTGCTTCAGAGAGCATGAATCAGCAGAGTTGGTAGACACGTTCCCTGGCACAGGAACCTTAGGGTCTAATTAATTAGTTAATGTTGGTATTTGTTAAGCACTTACTTTGTGCAAAGCACTGTCCTAAGAGCTGGGGTAGATACAGGGTAATCAGGTCGTCCCACGTGAGGCTCACAGTCTTAATCCCCATTTTACAGATGAGGTAACTGAGGCACAGAGAAGTTAAGTGACTTTCCCACAGTCACACAGCTAAGTGGCAGAGTCAGGATTCGAACCCATGACCCCCGACTCCCAAGCCTGTGCTCTTTCCACTGAGCCACGCTGCTTCTCTAGTCTAGGGGGGGCAGACAGATATTAGTATGAAGAAATGACAGATATGTACCTGAATGCCGTAGGGCTGAGAGTGGGGTGAGTATCAAGTATCAGGATATTCATTCAATCGTATTTATTGAACGCTAACTCTGTGCAGAGCACTGTACTAAGCACTTGGAAAGAACAATTCAGCAACAAATAGAGAAGATCCCGGCCCACAATGGGCTCACAGTCTAGAAGTGGGGAGACAAGCATCAAAACAAGTGAACAGTCATCGATAGCATCAATATAAATAAATAGAATTATGGATATATACACATCGTTAGTATAAATAAGTAGAATTATCAATACGTACATAAAGACATAAGTGATGCGACAAGTGCTTGGGGTCAGCATAGTAGCCGTTCGGCTGAAGAGAAAAGGGAAGATGTGGGGGAAATATGTATTTGTAATGCTGTGAGAATAAAAAAAAAGATTACTGATCTTATTTGTAGTCTAAGGGTGCAGAAGAGTGAATGAGGAGGTCACCTTAAACTGATTCTGATCCTGGGGTGGGTTATGAGAGGAACCTCTTTGCCATCACAGAACTCCACCCTGAGTTTGAAAATGTCCTGAGATCTATCACCAGACCTGCAGCCAGGGGATACAGAGTGGATCGGGGCATGAGAGGAAGCTGACTGCAAGCGGAGGTTTCAGTTTGCTATTCTAGCCTATAACAGCCAATTTAGAGCACTTTGGATGCATAGTCACTCATGCATTTGTTCAATCGTATTTATTGAGCACTTACTTTGTGCAAAGCACTGTACTCAGCGCTTGGGAGGGTACAATATAACAACAGACACATTCCCTGACCACAGTGAGCTCATAATCTAGAGGGGAAGACAGACATTAATATAAATTTTAAAAAGTTAAATAAATAAATGTATACACACAAATCCCCTTAAATTTGAAAAGTATTAGGAATAACATATATACGTATGTGTATATATATATATATATATATGTTCACACATAGGTAAGTGTATATTATTATGTATTGTATTATGTATATCATATTATGTGGAAATTATTTTGAAGTGAAAATAATAGGCACCAAAAATATTGGGATTCCCTCCATACTAGTGCCTTCCTCGGCTCTTATATACTTATGTAGATTATTTATTTGTATTTTCAATTGTTTCTCGAGCTATTTCATGCTGATCTGTTTGTATTACTTCCCTCGATTCACTCCAGATTTGGACCCACCCCTCCGTAGAGCGAGGGGATGAAGCAAGCAGAATTAAGGGAATGCCTGCTGGGACTATCGGTGGTGAAGATTTCAGACTGAAGAACCACTTAGTGCAATTCACTTTGTGCTAAGCCCAGCAGGCATCCTGAAAATAGCCAGTTAACACGGGCAGTGAAGAGTACAGTGGTTACCAAGGCAACCACCTGCTGGGTTTTGGCTCTCTGACTGAGCAGTGGCAGGATGCTGGGGTCACATTGTCTGCGAGGGAGTTTTGCATGGACAGTTTTTGCACACACTTTAATATGTTGCACCCCTGCCCATCCACACTCTTGTTGCACTCTATGCCCCAGCCGGAATATGACTGGTGGGAATGAGTGATTGTGAGGGACGCTGCGTAAACCACTAGCGCTAGAATCAGTTTATCCTCACAAGTTCTATGTCCCGAGTACTGATAATGAGAATGGCTTTTGTGAAGCACTTAATTTGTGTCAAGCCCTGTCCTAGGTTCTGGAGTGGATAAATGTTAAACAGGTTGGACTCAGTTCTTGTCTCATATGGGATTCACAGGATAAATAGGAGAGAAAACAGGCCTTGAATCCCTATTTTACAAATGAGGGAACTGAAGCACAGAGAAGTGATTTGCTTAAGGTCACACAGCATGCAATTGGCAGCGCTGACATTAGAACCCACATCCTCTGACTCTCGGGTCCAGACTCTGTCCATCAGGTTTTGCCGCTTCTCTCAGGCTTTGGGTTGCTTTTTTGTGGTATTTAAGTGCTCCCTATGTGCCCTGAGCTGTACTAAGCGCAAGGGTCGGTATAAGGTAATCAAGTCGGACAAAGTCCATATATGGGGCTCACAATTTGAATCCCCATTCCACAGATAAGGCAACTGAGGCCCAGAGAAGTGAAGTGACTTACTCAAAGAAGACGAGGGGCAGAGCGCAGCTTAGAATCCAGATCCTTCTGACACCCAGACCCCTGCTCTACCCACTAGGTACTTATTTGTTAAGTACTTAGAGTGTACCAAGTTAGACTGTAAGCCCCTTGCGGGCAGGGAGCATGTCTACCAACTCTGTTGTACTGTACTTTCCCAAGCACTTACTTCAGTGTTGTGCTCACAGTAAGCAATCAATAAATCCCACTGTTTGATTGATTGATAATGGCGTAGTGGAAAGAACCTGGGGCTGAGCGTCAGAGCAGCTGGCTTCTAATCCTGGCTCCTCCATGACTCTGATGTGTGACCTTGGTCAACTCTCTGAATTTCTCTGTACCTCAGTTTCCTCATCTGTAAAATGGGAATTAAATCCTAGTCCTTCATTACTTAGCTAGTGACCCCCAAGACAGGGGACTGTGTCCCACCTGATGATCTTGTAACCACCCAGTGCTTAGAATAGTGTTTGGCCTATAGTAAGTGCATGACAAATAACATGTATTATTTTTAATAACAATTATAATTACTACCATTGTTATTATTAAGCTCTATGGCAGATACAAGATTCAGGTTGGACACAGTCCCTGTCTCACACAGGGCTATCAGACTAAGTGGGAGAGAAAACAGGCTTTCATCCATTCATTCAATCAAAAGTATTTATTGAGCGCTTACTGTAATAATAATAATGATAATGTTGGTATTTGTTAAGTGCTTACTATGTGCCGAGCACTGTTCTAAGCGCTGGGGTAGATATAAGGGAATCGGGTTGTCCCACGTGGGGCTCACATTCTTCATCCCCATTTTACAGATGAGGTAACTGAGGCCCAGAGAAGTGAAGTGACTTGCCCACAGTCACACAGCTGACAAGTGGCAGAGCCGGGATTCGAGCACATGACCTCTGACTCCCAAGCCCGGTCTCTTGTCACTGAGCCACGCTGATTCTCTAAGCAGCTTCTTCTATGTGCAGAGCACTGTACTAAGCGCTTGGAATGTACAAATCGGCAACAGATAGAGACAGTCCCTGCCCTCTGACGCCATTTCCCTCTGCTCCTCCCCCTCTCCCTTCCCATCCCCTCGGCAGTGTACTCGTCCGCTCAACTGTATATATTTTCATCACCCTATTTATTTTGTTAATGAAATGTACATCGCCTCGATTCTATTTAGTTGCCATCGTTTTTACGAGATGTTCTTCCCCTCGACTCTATTTATCGCCATCGTTCTCGTCCGTCCGTCTCCCCCGATTAGACCGTAAGCCCGTCAAACGGCTGGGACTGTCTCTAGCTGTTGCCGACTTGTTCATTCCAAGCGCTTAGTACAGTGCTCTGCACATAGTAAGCGCTCAATAAATACTATTGAATGAATGAATGAATAATCGGGGGAGATGGACAGACCTGAACAATGGCAATAAATAGAGTCGAGGGTAAGAACATCTCATTAAAGCAATAGCAAATAAATACAATTAGGATGATGTACATCTCATTAAACAAAATAAATAGGGTAATGAAGATACATACAGTTGAGCGGACAAGTACAGTGCTGAGGGGATGGGACGGGAGAGCGGGAGGAGCGGAGGGAAAGGGGGGAGAAGAGGGTTTAGCTGCGGAGAGGTGAAGGGCGGGGGAGAGGCTTTGAATCCCCATTTTGCAGATGAGGAAACTGTGGCACGGAGAAGTTAAGTGACTTGCCCAAGGTCATTCAGCAGACAATCGGCAAACAGAATTAGAACCCAGGACCTCTGACTCTCAGACCCATGCTCTTTTCACCGCACTGCTTTTCCAATTCATGTTCTTCCTCATGCTCCTACTCTAAGTCTTTTTTGCCTGTTGGTCTACCCCATTATAATGTAAACCTCTGGATCCCACAGAACTCTTATCTTGTTACTACTGTATTCTCCTAAGCACTTAGTACAGTGATTCTGGTATTCACACTCAGTAGACACCTGTCCTCTATGTGACCTTGGACAAGTCATTGAAAGGGCCTGGGGGCCAGAAGACCTGGGTTCTAATCACAGCTCTGCCACTTGTCTGCTGTGTGTCTTGGGGGAGATAGTTTGCCTTATGCCTCTCTCACTGACCCCTTGAGTTATCGCCCACATCTAACTAACAGAAGTTTTCAGTCTCTGGAGGGAAATGAAAGTGTTGCTTTAATTAATCAATCAGTTGAGTAATTGTATCTATTGAGTTCTTCCCGTGTCCACAGCACTGTACTAGATACTTGAGAAAATTGAGCAAAGGCAAGTCGTATATTTCTCGTCTTCAAGGAACTTGTAATCTAATATGGGAGACAGACGGAAAAACAGAATTCATGAACTGTGGGAGCAGGAGCAAGAAATTTTCTATAACAACCAGTAGTCTGAATATGCTTGAGTGAACTGTCAGCATAAAGAATTGGACATGTGACCTCTTCCAACATTTAGTACGGCGCTCCGCACACTGTAAGCAGTGCTAACCTCCTCACTGTGCCTCAATCTTGCCTGTCTCGCCACCGACCCCTGGCCCAAGTCCTACCTCTGGTCTGGAACGCCCTCTCTCCTCAAACCCTCCAGACAATGATTCTCTCCCACTTCAAAGCCCTGCTGAAGGCGAATCTCCTCCAAGAGACCTTCCCAGACTAAGTCCTCCTTTTCCTCAGCTCCCACTCCCTTCTGCGTCACCCCGACTCTCTGCCTTTGCTCTTTACCCCTCTCCCCGGCCCACAGCACATATGTGTATATCTGCAATTTTATTTATTTATATTGATGCCTGTTTACTTGTATTGATGTTTTGATATCTTTTCACTTGTACTGCTGTCTGTCTCCCCACCTCTAGACCGTGAGCTCATTCTGGGCAGGGATTGTCTCTCTTTACTGCTGTTCTGTACTTTCCCAAGCACTTAGTGCAGTGCTCTTCACACAATTCACACAAATGAATGAATGAATGAATGAATAAATACGATTGGTTGATGTATTCACAAGGGTTGAAGTATGTACTTGTGAAGTGTCACTGTTAGGTTGACTTGCCCTGGGTTGTTTGGATGAATTAGGCTTCTGAGAGGAGGTGGGATGTTAGAAAGGATTCAGAATTGCAGAGAACAGTAGGCTGGTGGATTTGGGCTGGAGTGGGGGGTCAGAGAGAATCTGGCTCGGTGCCTGGATTTTCACCAGCAGTGCTCAGTTGCTGTAATAGAGGAAGGGAACTTTGAGGGAGATCCAAGGTTAGGGGTTGGTGGGGTAAAGTGCATTAAAGAGTCACTAAACGCTTGCGGGAGTACAGTACAACGGAATTAGGGGACTCGTTCCCTCACCACAGTAAGCTTACAAGGCCCTTTTAGACATTTTTGAGATCCCTCATTTTCCAGGAATCATATTCGGAATAAGGTGTAGATACTGAAGAGATTTTAAGGGGAGGATGTTGGAGATTTGCGTTTGGAAAGGGAGAAGGTTGCATCATGTAGATGATGCGTGATGATAATCAGTCAGATTTATTGAGCACTCACTGTGTTCAGAGTAATAATAATAACGATGGTCTTTGTTAAGAGTTTACTATGTGTCAGGCACTGTTCTATGCCTGGGGTAGGTATCTAATCAGGTTGGACACAGCCCCTGTCCCACATGGGGCTCACACTCTTAATCCCCATTTTACAGATGAGGTAACTGAGGTCCAGAGAAGTGAAGTGACTTGGCCAAGGTCACCCTGCAGACATGTGGCGGAGCCAGGATTCGAACCCAGGTCCTTCTGACTCCCAGGCCCGTGTTCTCTCTGCTAAGCTATGCTGCTTCTGATAGGTTCTCAGATTGATTAATCCAGATCACCATTTCTGATGTCCACACCATGTAGCCAACCATCTGTGCACCGAAAGTGCTAACAACCCCTGGCCATGTTTATTCCAGACTCATGGGTCCAAAGGTCATCTAGTCTATCCCACTGCCTTCAGAAAAATGATCCCAAAGAGATGAGAATCTTTTAAGTTTGGAAAAGGACTGCAGAGAAGTGAATTCCTGAGACTGAATTAAGCAAAGACCAATTTCAATATGGAACTTGATAACTGTTTATTATCATGAAAATAACTATTAATAATCTGTATTCAGATGAATCATTTTAGCCTACTGATGACATTTACTTTAAGCCTTCAAAACGATAATATTCAAGACACAGCTGTGAAAGTTCTATTTCATAAAATTCATGTATTTATGAGACCCAAACATGGCACGAATAATTAAAACCGGTTCCATTTTGGGCTCTTTGCAATTACTACTTTTGGACCCTTTAAAAATAGATTAAAGCGACGTATTCTGGGCCAAGTTTCACGTAGATGAAATCATAATTTTTGATATTAAATTATTAGCAAGACCGGTGAATCCTGGGGCGTAAATAATGATAATAACGGTAATGATGATGATAAATAGTAATAACATCATTCATTATGAGTCAGAAAGCCACTTTGGAAGGTACATGTAATCTTTCAAGCTACTAAGGGGAGCACTGATCAAATTTCAACTCCAAAGCACTAAGGAATAGACTCCTCCAGGTCTGGAGGTCTGGATCCCTAAATGACCCCTCCTATAGTCTGCTGGGACATGTAGTCAATCAATCAATTAATCATATTTATTGAGCACTTACTGTGTGCAGAACACTATACTAAGAGCTTAGGACAGTACAATGTAACAGAGTTGGTAGACACATTCCTTGCCCACAATGAGCTTACAGATTAGAGGGGAGACACACATTAGTATGAATAAATAAATTCCGGTTGGGTACGTAAGTGTTGTGGGACTGATAGGGTGTTTAAATAAAAGGAGCAAGTCAGAGCAAGAGAGTGGCAGAAAAAGGAAATGAGGTAAGGCCTCTTGGAAGAGATGTGCCTTTAATAAGTCTTTGAAGGTGGGGAGAGTAATTATCTGTCAGATATGAAGAGGGAGAGCATTCCAGGCCAGAGGCAGGACTTGGGCAATAGGTCGGCAGTGAGATAGGTGAGATCTAGTAGGTTGGTATTAGAGTATCGAAGAGCATGAGTTGGGTCATAGTGGGAGAGCAGTGAAATGAAGCAGGAGAGAGCAAGGTGATTGAGTGCATTAATGCCAGAGACGCCCCTTTGGGTTAGCTGTGTGTACGTGGATGCCGAGATAATAGTAATAATAATGATAGTGTTTGTTAAGCACCCACTATGTGCCAGGCACTGTAATAAGCGCTGGGGTGGATGCAAGCAAATCAAGTTGGATATAATCCCTGTCCCATGTGGGGCTCACAGTTGCAACCCCCATTTTTCCCCATTTGAGAAGCAGCGTGGCTCAGTGGAAAGAGCACGGGCTTGGGAGGCAGGAGTCATGGGTTCGAATCCCAGCTCTGCCACTTGTCAGCTGTGTGACTGTGGGCAAGTCACTTAACTTCTCTGTGCCTCAGTTACCTCATCTGTCAAATGGGGTTTAAGACTGTGAGCCTCATGCGGGATGACCTGATTCCCCTGTATCTACCCCAGCGCTTAGAACAGTGCTCTGCACATAGTAAGCATTTAACAAATACCAACATCATTATTTTTCAGATGAGGTAACTGAGGCACAGAGAAGTGAAGTGATTTGCCCAAGATCACACAGCAGAGAAGTGGTAGTGCTGGGATTAGAACTCCTAACCTTCTGACTCCCAGGCCTGGGCTCTAGACACTGTGCCATACTGCTTCACGGAATGGCTTTGCCTCTCTCCTACTTGGACATGAGGCTGATCCTCACCCACCTGACACTTGACTATAGTTATACCAGGAGGGGCCCGGGAAAATCAGTTCAGGCTAATTTGGACACTAAAAGAGTTAACCCACCTTCCAAAGTTCTTGACCTCTAAGAATCAGTGTGATCTAGTGAAGTAGAGCATGGGCCAGAAGGAACTGATGGGTGACCTTGGGCTAATCACTTCATTTCTCTGTGCCTCAGTTACCTCATCTGTAAAATAGGGATTAAGACTGCGAGCCCCACGTGGAACAAAAATTGTAACCAACCTCTGAACTATCTCAGAGCTTAGAACAGTGCCTGACCCAGTGCTTAACAAAGTACCAAAAAAACCCACTTAGTCACTGGCAAGAGTCACAGTACTAAGTACACGGGAACTTGGGTGGAATTACTAGACACGATCCCCGTCCTTAAGGACCTTGCAAGCCAGTGAGGGAGAAGAAAGAAAATATTTTAACAGGTAGAAGGAAGCGGTAGAATATAAAGATATGTAGATAAATGCTCTGTGGGCTTGTGACTACTTAAATGTGTAGGTGGCAAGAAAGAGCTGAAGAGACCTTGGAGGATCCAAGGTAACAAGCTGGAGCACAATCAATTGCAGGGGTGGAATTGAGCAAGAGTGGAGGGGGCTAGAAAACTGAGAAAGAGCCTCAGAGCCAGGAGGATAGGGGAATCCTATTAAGTGTCCAAAGGATTTGGAGTTCACCAGGAAGGTTAAGCGTCAGGGTGAACTGCCAGGGAAGAACTCATCCCTCCCTCAACCCCACAGCACTTATGTACATATATGAAATATTATTCATTTATATTCAAGTCTGTCTCCCATCTGGACAATAAGCTCGTTGAAGGCAGGGAATTTGCCTACCAACTCTGTTATATTGTACTCTCTAAAACGTTTAGTACAGTGTTCTGTGCACAGTAAGCAGTCAATAGATTTGATCGATTGGTTGGTTGGCTGCAGGTCCTCAGAAGAGCTGCCTTCGGGATAAGAATGTACTGATCATGTGTTTACTATATATCTAGTACTATGCCAAGTACGGGGTTTGATAGAAGATAATCAGATTAGATCCGGGCCACATGGGGATCCCAGTTTAAAAAGAACAGATATTTTATCACCATTTTACAGATGATGACTGAGGCACAGAAAGATTAACACCTAAATTGGAGCAGCAGTGGAGCCAGGTCTAGAACCCAGGTCTCCTGATTCCCACCCCCATGATCACAACCCATCAGGCTGTGGTTCCTCCTTGTGTACAATTATATTGCTGTTGAAACCATTAACAAAATAAACAGAGATCACCTACTCAGCAGACATTGTCCCTGAGAAGCAGTGTGTCCTTGTGGAAAGAGTACAGGCCAGTGCATCAGAGGACTTGGGTTCTAATCCCAGCTCAGCCACTTACATGCTGTGTGACCTTGGGCAAGTCACCTCAGTTCTCTGTGCCATAGTTTCCCCATCTGCAAAGTGGGGATTCAATACCTGTTCTCCCTCCGACTTATACTGTGAGCCCCGGGTGGGATCTGATCATCTTGTATCTACCCCAGTGCTTAGCTGTGGATTAGCTGTGCGTGTGTGGATGCAGGGATAATAATAATAATAATAATGATGGTGTTTTCTAAGCACTCACAATGTGCCAGGCACTGTACTATGCACTGGGGTGGATACAAGCAAATCAAATTGGACATAATCCCTATCCCACGCGGGGCTCACAGTTTCAACCCCCATTTTCCAGATGAGGTAACTGGGGATATCATTATTATCATTATTATTTGTTATTTTTTAACCAAAGTCTATGCCTGAGCTGTCCATGTGTGTGAGACCTGCAATACTGGAGACTTGCTATCACAGTGTGGGTCTGCGTGGGTATTTGAAATTCCTCCAAATATCTCAGCAGACAATTCTTAGGTGTGGAACTGAAACCTGAATAAATCCCAGAAGCTCTAAGAGTTTTGGGATCACAGCAGCAAGTTACTGGGTCAATCCTAAGGTGCACTCACTCCAGGGTAGCCTCAAGCGAACTCCTGCCACGACTGTAAATTGTTGTGAAGTCCAATTTCAAGTGTTGGGCACATCACATGTATGCCAGACTCTCTACTCTAGACTGTAAGCCCAGGGAATGTGACTGTGTCTGAATTGTACACTCTCAAGCGCTTAGTACAGTGCTCTGCACACAGTAAGCTCTCAATAAATATGATTGAATGAATGCAAGCTTCCATTATCATTAATAACGATAATTGTGCTATTTGTTGAGCACTTATTACGTGCCAGGCACTGTACTAAGCACTAGGCTGGTTTCAAGTAAATTGGGTTGGACACAGTCCCTGTCCCATATGGGGCTCACAGTCTCAATCTCTCTTTTACAGATGAGGTAACTGAGGCACAGAGAAGTGAGGTGACTTGCCTAAGATCACACGGTAGACAGGTGGAGGAGCCGGGATTAGAACCCATGACCTTTTGACTCCCAGATCCGTGCTCTATCCGCTACTCTGTGCTGCTTCCCACTATGCCATCCTGCCTGCCATTACCCAGCAGCAGTGAGAATGCCAGGGATCACTCACTGTTTTTCCCCTTCTCAGGGTACAAACCAAGGCAATGGAAATATCTTTTCCCTCTCTTCCAAGATGCATATGAATGACCCTGGAGCAAGGATCAAGAATCAAGTATGGCTTCTCTTTGGCCAGATTCCACTAGCGTTTGTTACCCTCTGACAGGATGGTAATCATCTAGGGGGCTTGGATACTTAGGCTACAATAATGCTGCATGCATTTTCGTTTTGGAAACTCTCTAGCTTAATAATTATAATTTAGTTAAGTGCTTACTATGTGTCAAGCATTGCTCTAAGAGATGGAGTATCCACACGTTAATCAGGTTGGACATAGTCCCTGTCCCTCTAGACTGAAAGTTCGTTGTTGGCAGGAAAAGTGTCTATCAACTCTGTTGTATTCTCCCGGATGTTTAGTGGTAATGATAATGTTGGTATTTGTTAAGCGCTACTATTTGCCGATCACCGTTCCAAGTGTTGGGGTAGATATAGGGTAATCAGGTTATCCCACGTGAGGCTCACAGTCTTGATCGCCATTTACAGATAAGGAAACTGAGGCTCAGAGAAATTAAATGCCTTGCCCAAAGTCACATAGCTAAGTGGCAGAGCCGGGATTAGAACCCATGACCTCTGAATCCCAAGCCCGGGCTCTTTCCATTGAGCCATTCTGCTTCTCTAGCCACGCTGCTCTGCACAGAGTAACCACTCAACAAATACCAGTGACCGATTGTCTCAACAGGAGGAGAACAGTTATTTGGTCCCCATTTTACACATAAGGAAACTACGACACAGAGAAGTTAAGCATGGAAGGACCCAGGTCCTCTGACTCCCAGGACTGTTTTGCTTCCTCTAAGCCCCACTGCTTCTATCTGACCTTTGTGTGTTAAGGCTCACACTGCTGTTTTGTCTAATGGGATGGTAAATATAATTCACATGAATGGGATATAATATCAGTGTCATGGGTTTATGAAGCTAATTTTGCAACATCCACTTAAAAATCCAATCAAAGTTATCAAAATGATTTTAAAGTGTCAAAAAAATGGCAGAACCATTTCAGTGTACGTCTGTGGAGATGGCAGAATGTCAAAATGAAATTAAAGCATGTCAATACATACCGAATCTTCTGACAACTGAGATCAAATTACATTGTCAAGTTGAGACTTAATGAAACAATTAAAGTGCAAATTTTTGGAAGATCAAGTAGTAGCATCTTAGAAAGCATGGCACAAAACCCTTTTCTTTCCTAAAGAGTAAAATACTTACTTTCCTAATAGGTTCGCATCCCCCACTGGAGTTAGAGAGGCATTAATAAGATGTGGGGGGGAGAAACAGTCAATTTTGAAGCTAGAGGGGCAAGGAGAAGGTGGTTACGAAAGCAGGGAGAATCTCAGTGCCATGGAAAGAGACTTCTAGTTGATACAGCATGGACCTGGGAGTCAGAAGGGCCTGGTTTCTATTCCTGGATCCACTACTTGTCTGCTGTGTCACCTTAGGCAAGTCACTTCGTTTCTCTGTGTCTCAATTACCTCATCTGGAAAATGGGGATTAAGACCGTGAGCCCCTTGCGAGACAGGGACTGAGTCCAATCTGATAAGTCCATACCAATCCTAGAGTTTAGAACCATGTTTGGCACATAATAAGCGCTTAACAAATGCATCATTATTATTTCCTGGACTCTCTCCTGCCAGGATTTTTTCCTCCCTCTGACTAGTGAAACAACACCCTCACTTCAGAGAGGAATGGTGGCCACTCCTCATTTCACTTTTGGGGAGAGAATAGGTATGTAAGAATGTCAGTCAGCATCTTGATGCTCCCCCTAATGTGCAGAGTTTTTACTTGATAGAAACACAAGAAGCTTGTGTTTAAGCAGTGTAGAGTTGTGTGCCTCACAGTAGAAAAGTGTAGCTTAGCTTGGAGAGGGGGAGAAGGGGAGAAATCAGTGGGGAAGCTATGATGTGCCCATCCTCATACAGGGAGGTCAATCAGGAAGACGTACTATGTGAAGAATCTGCAGGGTTTAGCGTCATTTTAGTTACTATATATTAACATACACACAACATTTCCTGGCATCTAGGAGATAATAATAATAATGATGAGGATGGTATTCGTTAAGCACTACAATGTGTCAAGCACTGTTCCAAGCACTGGGGTAGATACAAGCTAATTAGGTTGGGCACAGGCTCTGTCCCACATGGCGCTCACTGTCTCAACCCCCATTTTACAGATGAGGTAACTGAGGCACAGAGAAGCGAACTGACTCACCTAAGGTCATACGGCAGAAATGTGGTGGAGATGGAATTAGAAGTCAGGTCCTTCTGACTCCCCATGCCCATGCTCTATCCACTAGGCCATACTGCTTCTCAGGGCTGGAGGTGGAGAGAGAGGAGAGAAGGAGGAGAGGGTTCCACTCCACAGATAAATAGTCGTTGCTCTTCTTTTTTTCTGAAGCAATTGAAGGTGGTCTTTCGGGAAGGGTGACGTATCTGCTGGTCTGAGTTCTGTGTGTTTCTTAATATGTTGTGAGTGAAGAGAAAATTTCACTACAGATCTAAGTCATCTCCATAGTGCTATAGCTGATTATACTTCCTAAGCACCCATTCCTTGTTGTCTTAAGTAAACCTCATCTTCTTTAAACAATTTTAAGCCTCTGTGATAAAGGAAGCAATAAAGGATAATGATGTTGCTGTTAATATTATTTTTCCACTTCTCCAGAAACTCTTTAAAACCATTCAACACAGCAGTCCCCACCCCTCAAATCCTTGAAACAATCATTCAGTAGGATGGAACCATGCGGGCAAGAAGATATGCAAGAGTTTATGGATCACTGTGGGAATCCGCTCAGAGTTTTCAACTAGAAGAATAATTCTTTGAATGTATAAAGTGATTTTGTTCCTAAGAATTGCTATCTCCATAGATGGTGTCTGTCTTTGTACACAGCATCTGTCTGCCGGCTTTAATTCTGCCCTTTTCGGCATCCGGCAACATTATTCCTCCATCCTTATTGACTCCCGTATCCATTGCCCTCACCAATTTTTTCAGATGCTTAACTGCTTCCTCAAGCCAACTGCCATTCTCCCCCGTCCCCTGCCCCCCAACAAAATATATTGCCCCCAGTGACCTTGTCATGTACTTAATTGAGAAAATTGAAACCATCAGGTTTGATCGCTGTAAAATCGCCCCGGCTCCTCTACACTCCCTCCCTCCTCCTGCCCCTTGTTCGATTCTGCCATCTTTCCAACAGTTTCTGAAGAGATCCCTCCCCCGTCTCCTCTCAAAATCCAACCCCTCCACCTGCTCCTCTAATCCCATCCCTTTCTTCCTTATCGAAACACTTACCTCCTTCCTTCTTCTCTCCCTGACCATCAGCTTGAACTGTTCACTCTCCAGTGGCTTTTTCCCTATTGTCTTCAAACATGCTCATGTCTCCCCAGTCCTAACAAAACTCTCCCTTGAACCCATGACTCCCTCACCCCATCTCTCTCCTACCATTCCCCTCCAAACTCCTTGAGCAAGTTGCCTACACCCCTGTCTCCACTCCCTCTCCTCCAATTCTTTCTTTGACCCCCTCCAGTCTGACTTCCGTCCCTTTAACGCCACCAAAACTGCCCCCTCAAAGGCCACTAACAATCTCCTGCTTGCCAATTACAACAGCCTCTACTCCATCCTAATCTTCCTCAACCTCTCAGCTGTCTTCAACTCTGTGGATCACCCCCTTCTCCTGGAAACATTACCCTTCCTTGGCTTCACAGACACTGTCCTCCCCTGGTTCTCCTCCTCTCTCTCTGGCCTCTCATTTTCAGTGTCCTTCATGGATTCTGCCTCTGCCTTCCACCCCTTGATTGTAGGAGTTCCTCAAGGCTCACTTCTGGTCACTTTCTTTCTCCATCTGCACCCACTCCCCTTGGAGAACTCATTCACTCCCATGATTTCAGCTACCATCTCTATGCAGATGATTCTCAAATCTACATCTTCAGCCCTGATCTTTTTCCTTCTCTGCAGTGTAGTATTTTTTTCCTACCTTCAGGACATCTTTATTTGGATGTCCTGCTGACACCTAATCTCTAATATGTCCAAAAGAGAACTTCTCATCTTCTCACCCAAACCTTGTCAGCCCCCTAAGTTTTCTATCACTGTAGACAGCACCACTATCCTCCCTGTCTCACAAGTCCATAATCTTGTCTTTCTCATTCATACTCATCTTTCTCATTCAGTACATGTATTCAGTTCGTCACAAAACCACTGGCTCAACGTTTACATCTCTAAATTCCACCCTTTCCTCTCCATCCAAACAGCTATCGCATTAATACAAGCACTTATCCTACCCCATTTGGATTACTGTATCTGTCTCTTTGAGGACTTCCCTGTCTCCTGCCTCTCCTAACTTCAGTCCATACTTCACTCTGGGGCTTGGATCATTTTTCTACAAATTTTCAGTCCCTATTTCCCCACTCCTCAAGAACCTCCATCCACCTCCTCATCAAACAGCAATACCTTACCATAGGCTTTAAAGCAATCAATCATCTTGCCCCCTCCTACTTTACCTTTCTAATTTCCTACTACAACCCATCCCAAACATTTTACTCCTCTAATGCCAACCTACTCACTGCATCTCAATCTCATCTGTCTCACTGCTTACCTCTCACCCACATCTTGCCTCTGACCTGGAATTGCCTCTCCCTTCACCTTGCACATACGATCCCTCTCACACCTTCAAAGCCTTATTCCTTCAAAGACTTACTGAAGGCACAAGTCCTCCAAGAGGCCTTCCCAGACTAGGTCCTCATTTCCCCTTCTCCCATTCCCTTCTGCATCTCCCTGGCACTTGGATTTGCACCCTTCATTTATTCCACCCTCAGAACCAAAGCACTTCTTTGATATCCATAATTTATTTATATTAATGTCTGTCTCCCACTCTAGACTATAAGCTCCTTGTGGGCAGGGAACACATCTACCAACTCTTTTGTATTGTACTCTCCCAAATGCTCAGTTCAGCGCTTGGCAAACGGGGCTTAATAAATACGGTTGATTGATTAATCTCTTCTGGCCTTTTCATGGAAAATAAGCTATTCACCTCATAAAATATTTTGCTTTCTTTTACCAAAAACTTCATAAGTATAAATCAGGCAAAATGGAACCACTGCTTGCTGAAAAGTATGTGTTTCCAATATTTTCCTTTTATCTAGTAGCCTTGCAAATTTCTGATAAATAACAAATCATTTGAGTGTTCGTTCCCTACGATCGTTCTCAAGCTCCATTTGGATTTTTCTAACTCCGTTCACATGTCCCTTAATCCCCAAAGTGTATTTTGCAAAAAATTCTTCAAAAGCATGATTGTTCTGATTTGAGAGCTCAGTTTAAACATTTTGGCTGAAATTGAGGAGGCTCTTTATAAAAACTAGATGCATTTGAATAGTGAAGTTTCCTGGGAACAGAAGTGAAATGCAGCATTGTTAGTATCTGAAATAGCTTCCAAGTTAGCCTGTTCCATTTTTTTCCCCCTTTTTGGTTTCTTTCCATCTCCTCCTTAAAAAACTTTCAAAATGACTTCAAACAGTGTTGCTGTCATTCTCAAACGGAGATATATCTTTCATCTCTAGGTGGCATAATGATGTATAAAGGATAAAACAGCAGCAACCAAAACTATTATTTTGCATTACTTGTAAAAGAATAGCTGTGGAAAAGCTTTCCCGTCCTGCAGCTCAATGTCAACTATCTCTGCAGCTCTGGAATTGTTGAGAACAGAGAAGGCCAAGGAAACTGGACAGCCAATTAGATGACAAACTATCAATCCAGACATCTCTCTGGGTGTGGAGGAAAAGTAATGCCACATCACTCACGGTTCAATCTTAGCTCAGAACCATAGAGAGCCAGTCATCGACCAGGTGATCTCGTCATATAAAGTGACCACTTACTGAGGGATGATAAATGCGGCTGTGAATTGTGAAGAGGGGAAATGAGGACAGTTCAGCAGTTCAGCATGAAATGAATTATGAGAGTCTGTCGAGCTTCAAATTCATTTTCTTTTTTTTCTTTTTTGTCTTCAAGTACATTTGAAATAAGAGCTGGGATAAGATACGGAATATCTGAATAACCCTTTGAAAAACAGATACAGCTGTTCCTAATAGTTCAATGAATTTTCATTTGTTAGTTAGAAAAGAATTGTCACCAAAGGCTTTAGAGGATTTCATGAAAGTGTAATTTTCCAGATGTACATCATTATCAGTTTGCTTTTCTATTTGAAAAGAGGTCATGAATTTCAAAGTAAATATAACCTTCATTATGTTGGCAATCTCTGAAGAGCTTTTTTTAAAAAAGTGACTGAGGTTTCACAATGAGCTGCACAAAGCAATAATCTTAATTGGTTAAACATAGCACATCAAATGTAGGTGCTCTAATATAAGATAACCACTGCTTCTCACTCCTATAAATTTAGACATTTTTTTCCTGGGTTCTTGACACATATCATCCTAGTATGAGCTGGTGAGTGAGGTAATTATACTTAACCTTTAGTCGGGGGGACCGGAGTCCTAAATGGGAATCTAGAGAGGATTCTAGCTATTACCTGAAGCTGGGGTATTTAAAAATGTGACGTGAAAAATGAGGATCTAAACCGTTACTAACTCATTCAAAATCTTCCTCTGTGTCCAAAAGGGGAGGGGAAAACTATTGTTCTCTCAGCAGAAAGAGGTGCTGTCCAGATTTTTCACAACCTTTGCCAAAATGAGGATTCATCGGTGATGTTCAGACATTTCAGGCATTTTTAGACATTCTTGGTTGTGGCCCCTCCACACCCTCCCGCCAAGGTACAGAGATCATGGTTGATTCCCACATATGTATTCTCTCCCAGTGCTTTAGAACAGTTGCTCTGTACAATGTGAGGACTTAGTTGATACTATTATTATTACATTTAAATGACTGAGATGGCATGGCAGTGATGAAGTGGGAACTGTGGGGATATGAGTTGGGGAGATTGGTGTTTGACCGTAGAAGACTTCCTGGAGGAGAAGGGATTTGAAGATGGAGAAAGTTGAGGTCAGTCATACATAAAGGAAGCATGGCCTAGTGGATAAAGCATGGGCCTGAGAGCCAGAGGACCTGGGTTCTAAACCTAACTCTGCTACATGCCTGATGTGTGACCTTGGGCGAGTCATTTTACTTCACTGTGGCTCAGTTTCCTCATCTGCAAAATGGAGATGAAACACTTCTTTTCCCTCTTAGACTGTGAGCCCCTAGTGGGACAGGGACTGTGCCTGTCCTGATTAACTTGTATCTACTCAAGAGCTTAGAACAGTTGCTTGACAGATAGTGAATGCTTAACAAATGCCATAAATAAAAATACTAAGCCACTAGGGTAGGTAGAAGATAATCTGGTAGGACTCAATCCTTGTTTCACCTGAGGATCATGGTCTAGGAGGGAGAACAGGAATTGACTCCCCATTTTACAGACAAGGAAACTGGGACACTGAGAAGCTAAATGATATTAATGTCTGTCTCCCCCTTTCTAGGCTGTAAGCTCAATGTAGGCAGAGAACTTGTCTACCAGCTCTAGAGAAGCAATGTGGCCTAATGAGAAGAGCACAGGCCGGGGAGTCAGAAGATCTGGATACTAATTCTAACTCTGCCACTTGTCGGCTGTGTGACCTTGGGGAAGTCCCTTAACCTTTCTGTGCCTCAGTTCCCTCATCTTCAAACTGGGGGTCCAATACCTGTTCTCCCTCCTATGTAGACTGTGAGGCCACGGTGAGACCTGATGATCTTGTATCACTCCAGTGCTTAGTACAGTGATTGGCGCATAGAAAGCACTTAATATACCACTGTAGCAGAACTGACTGGATCAGAAAATCTGGGCACCTAAGAATTGAAAGTTTCACTCCCATTTCCAAATACTTTCTGAAAATGAATGAAGGCACAAAATCTGGGCACCTAAGGATTGAAAGTTTCACTCCCATTTCTGAATACTTTCAAAACTCCTATTAACCGAGTCGTCACAGGCCCTCTACCTTTCAGAGAAAGAGGTGATCTACTTATTGCTAAATCCAACAACCTCTATTCCATCCTAATCTTCATCCACCCCAAGCAGTCTTTGACACTGTGGGCCAACCCCTTCTCCTGGAAACATTATCCAACCTCAGCTTCACTGGCACTGTCCTCTCCTGTTTCTCCTATCTCTCTGGCCACTCATTCTCAATCTCTTTCGTGGGCTCCTCTTCTGCCTCCCACCCCCCAACTCTGAGTGTCCCTCAAGGTTCAGTTCTTGGTTCTCTTCTATTCTCCATCTACATCCAATCCCTTGGAGAACTCATTTACTTCCATGACTTCAGTTAACACCACTATGTGGTTGTTTCCCAATTCTTCCTCTCCAGCCCTGTTCTCTCTCTCTTTCTCTCTCCCTCGCTCTCCTCTCTCTCCCTCTCCAGTCTCGCCTTCAAGACATCTCTGTTTGGATATCCTGTTGTCACCTCAAATCTAACATGTCCAAAACAGAACTCCTTATCTTCCCACCCAAACCCTGTTCTTCCCCCGACTTTCCCATCTCCGTAAACACCATCCTTCCCGTCTCACAAGCCTTTAACCTTGGTGTTATCCTTGACTCCCCTCTCTCATTCAACCCACATATTTAACCTATCACTAAATGCTGTCGGTTCAACCATCACAACATTGCTATAATATGTCCTTTCCTCTCCATCCAAACTACTACACCTTCATAACTATATCCTCCTCCTTGCTGACCTCCTTGCCTTCTGTCTCTCCCGACTCTAGTCTATACTTCACTCTGTTGAGCAGATCATTTTTCTACAAAAACACTCAGTCCGTGTTTCCCCACTCCTTAAGAACCCCCGCTGGTTGTCCATCCACCTCAGCATTAAACAGAAGCTCCTCACCATTGGCTTTAAAGCACTCAGTCACCTCTCCCCCTTCCACCTCACCTTGCTATTCCCCTACTACAACCCAGCCCACATATTTTGCTCCTCTAATGACACCGTACTCACTGTACCTTGATCACATCTATCTCACTGCTGATCTCTCGCCCTTGTCCTGTCCCTGGCCTAGAGCACCTTCCCTTTTCATATCTGACAGACAATTTCTCTCCCCACCTTCAAAGCCTTATTAAAGGCACATCTCCTTCAAGAGACATACCTTGATTAAACCCTCATTTCTTCTTTCACACTCCCTTCAGCATTACCCTGACTTGATCCCTATATTCACTCCTCCATCCCCGCACCCCTAACCCCACAGTACTTATGTACATAACCGCAATTAATTTGTTTATATTAATGACTGTCTCCCTCTCTAGGCTGTAAGATCACTGTGGGCAGGGAATGTGTCTATTGTCATGCTGTACCTTTCCAAGGGATGTTTAGTGCCCTGCATATAGTAAGCATTCAATAAATACTTCTGATTGATTGACTGAAAGAGATGAAGCAAAGGGAGGGTGATCATCCTGGGAATTGTTTTTTAGTCTTCTGTGTATATATATGATATATAAATACATCATATATATATATATATATATATATATATGTCAAAGCAGATTTCTTGATTTTCATTTTAACCTTAAAGAAGCTGTAATTCCCTCAGCAGAGAAGGAACAAGTTCAAAAAGACTAAACAAAACTGTCACAATGTTTCATGTACAAGACTAATCCACTTCATTGGGCCATGACTGGAAATGTCGGCTCAAAGTGTAAATGTTTTATCAAAATATAAAGGCACATCTTTATGGCAAGAAATGAATTCAGTTGTGGCTGTGTCAGGCTTCTAGCATTTAATTGAGCTGATGAGCTCCGTATCCACTGAATCATGGAGCCTACAAATAGAGCATCAATTTTTCATTATGTTTCTGGGATAACTTGCTCGCACTTCATTTTGTTTTGAGTTGATTTTTCAAAATAAGATATCAACACATTTTAACAGTAGAAGAAATTAAAGAACAAAGCAGTAGCGTAAAGCATTTCATAAAATGGAAGAGTAGGAAATTGAACATATTCAGAAAGTTAGGAAACAACTTCACTTTGTTGTTTCTGAAGAATATCTTCATCTTCCTCAGTGGGGGAAGGAGAATGTCAGAGAGCAAGCACTGGCTTCTTACGCTGCCTCTGTTACTATTGGCAGGGAGCAGTGGGTTCAGGGATTTGAAACGGAAGATCTTTTTACGCACATCCCCGTAGCAGAATCTACATCGTCCCCATCTATCCATATAGTCCACATTGGGTATGGCACTCACTTCCATCCAACAGAGTGTCAGTGTTATCTGCTTACAAATTCTATTTCTATGCACTCACAGGCCCAGGGCTTAAATGGGGGCAGGAAATCAGGTCCAGCATTTTGTTTAAGTTTGGAGAAAAGGCAAGAGCAATGTGTTTTGAAAGTTGAGACATCCAGTGTCTTCTTCCTAGAGCTGTGTATGTGTGTTACATATGCACACATAGGCCGGCGTACTTTCAGTGAGGACCCATGGGAGATGCTTGTGGTTTAGCTCCTCAGGTCTATATTTCAACCAGGTTTCCCTGGACATCTTCAGGATGGCTCAATTTTCAGGGCTGAGGATGCCCAGTGAAATCCGTGTAAACACTAAGAAAAGAGGCTTAGTGAGGAGCAAGTCCCAAGCAGTTACAGGCGGATTAAAAAAAAGTCACGTCTCAGATTAATACCAAGTTCCTGGATATGACTTTTGCAATTACAATTTCTGAACCTCTGTTAAAGTAAACCCTTTAAGTAAGCATTTACTGTGTCCAGAACACTGTAATCAATCAGTGGTATTTATTGGAAGTTTACTGTTTGCAGAGCACTGTAGTAAACAGTTTGGTGAGTTCAATACAACAGAGTCAGTAGACACGTTCCCTGCCCACAGGGAGCTTAAAGTCTAGAGGAAGCGACAGACATTAAAATGAATTACAGATATGTGCATGAGTGCTGTGAGGTTGAGGGTGAAGTGAACAACATGCACTTAAAGAGTAATAATAATAATAATGTTGGTATTTGTTAAGCGCTTACTATGTGCAGAGCACTGTTCTAAGTGCTGAGGTAGATACAGGGTAATCAGGTTGTTCCACGTGAGGCTCACAGTCTTTCATCCCCATTTTACAGATGAGGTAACTGAGGCACAGGGAAGTTAAGTGACTTGACCACAGTCACACAGCTGACAAGTGGCAGAGCCAGGATTCAAACCCATGACCTTTGACTCCCAAGCCCGGGCTCTTTCCACTGAGCCACGCTACTTCTCTACAGATCCAAGTGCATAGGTGATGCAGAAGGGAGAAGGTGTAAGGAAAACGAGGGCTTAGTAAAGGAAGGCTTTTAGAGGGGTTGTGATCTTAATAACTTTGCTCTGAAGGTTGGGAGAGTGGGTGGTCTGTCTTGGATGAAAGGGGAGGAAGTCCAGGCCAGAGGAAGGATGTGGGCAAAGGTGCAGTGGTGAGATAGATGAGATCAACATACAGTGAGTAGGCTGGCATTTGAGGAGTGAAGTGTGTGTGGGCTGGATTGTTGTAGGAGATCAGAGAGGTAAGGTAGGTGAAAGGGTACTGATTGAATGATTTAAGGACATTGGTAAAGAATTTCTGTTTAATGCAGAGGTGGATGGGCAACCCTGGGAGATCTGGGGAAGAATGGGCAGACGTGGGCCGAACACTTGCTTAGAAAAATTATCTGAGCATCGGGGTTTGGGAAAAGACTGGAGGCAGGGAGGTCAGCAAGGAGGCTAAAGGAGAAATCAAGGTGAGATATGATGTATTTGGATCAGTGTGCAGGAGTTTGTAGAGACAAAGGGAGAATTTTAGAGATGTTGTTAAAGTGAAATTGCCAGGATTTGATGTGTGGATTGAATGAGAGACATGAGTTAAGGACAAAGACCAATAATTAGACATGGTTCCTGGCCTTCAAGGGGCTCACAATCTTAAGACATGAAGGGGGAGAGGGGACTGGTGATAGACACATGAGAAAGATGAAGGAAAACACTAGGGCAACGTAAACACGTGGACAAATCTAATGGGTTAAGCACTTACTATGTGCAGAGCACTGTCCTAAGCACTGGGGTAGATACAGGGTAATCAGGTTGTCCCACACAGGGCTCACAGTCTTAATCCCCATTTTACAGATGAGGTAACTGAGACCCAGAGAAGTGAAGTGACTTGCTCACAGTCACACAGCTGACAAGTGGCAGAGCCGGGATTCGAACCCATGACCTCTGACTCCCAAGCTCGGGCTCTTTCCACTGAGCCACGCTGCTTCTCGTATATAGAACATAAAAATAAAGAGCAATAAGGCTAGAGTAGCAGAATATCAGGTTCCTATCAACTCAGAGTCCACATCCATCACAGTGACCACCACAGTAGCAGCTTTGTAGCAGCTTTGACAACTTTCCTAAGATTTTGAGGAGGCAGCACCAGCCAGCGGCTGCTTTTCTGTGTCCCACTGGTGCATGCCAGGAGCAGGAATGCTGGGAGCGGGAATTCTGGGAGTCATTCTGGGAATCATGATGGGAGGGCGGCAGGTTCCTGGAGGATTCTAATGGCTGTCTGGTCGAGGGGGAGAAACAGCATTCATTCATTCAATAGTACTTATTGAGCGCTTATTATGTGCAGAGCACTGTACTTAGCGCTTGGAATGTACAATACATCTAAGTAGCTCTCACTTTCTCACCTGCAGGTGGTATTGGGCAAAAGGAGAAGAGGAAAGCAGTTTCAGCATCAATATTTCCTGTAGAATAGAGATGTACTTCAGTTTAAAGGTGGTACTGTTGTAGACCAGCCTGCTGGGTGAGTCTGTGGTTCCTTGAGAGATAATCTTTGAGAGAGAAGCAGCATGGCCTAATGGAAGAAGCCCTGCTCTTGGAGGCAGAGGACCTGTGTTCAAATCCTGCCTCTGCCATTTATCTGCTGGGTGACCCAGGACAAGTCAGTTTAACTTCTCTGTGCCTCAGTTTCCTCATCGGCCAAATGGGGATTCAATACCTGTTCTCCCTCCTACTTAGTCTGTGACTTCGATGTGGGCCCTGCTTATCCCGTATGTATCCCACTGCTTAGTACAGTGATTGGCACAGAGTAAGCGCTTAACAAACACCACAGTTATTATTATTATCTTTTGCCGATTTGTCCATTTGGTCGGTCAGTCAGCAGTCAAGTACGATACAACAATACAGCGGACACATTCCCTACCCCCAATGAGCTTACAGTTTAGAGGGGAGAAAGATGTCAATATAAATAAATAGCAATACAAACAAATTAATCAATTTTAGATTTGGTGCCATGGGAGTGAGAACTGCTCAGGTGCCAATGGCTGAGAGAAAAGATGTCTCCTACTGCTTTCACATTACTGGTCATGCTTTGTGCTGAGCCATCTGCTAGCCCTTCTGAGAGCTCACCTCCTCCAGGAGGCCTTCCCAGACTGAGCCCTCCCTTCCCCCCTGCTCCTCCTCCCCTCCCCATCGCCCCTACTCCTTCCCTCTGCTCTACCCCCTTCCCCGCCCCACAGAACTTGTATATCTTGGCACATATTTATTGCTCTATTTATTTTATTAATGAAGTACATTTTTCTATGGTTTTATTTATGGATTTGGATCGTAGTGATGCCGGTCTACTTGTTTCGTTTTGATGTCTGTCTCCCCCTTCTAGACTCTGAGCCCGTTGTTGGGTAGGGATTGTCTCTATCTGTTGCCGAATTGTAGTTTCCAAGCACTTAGTACAGTGCTCTGCACACGGTAAGTGCTCAATAGATATGAATGAATGAATGTATGAATGAACGAATGAATGAAATCCGCTCTATCCCTGGGTTCCCCAGACCTAGTGGCCCTCATTGACTGGGATGCTGATGACGACGACAATGATGATGATGATGGTATTTGTGATGTACCAAGCACACGAGAGGGAGAAGCAGCATGACCTAGTGGATGGAGACTGTGAGCCTGTCGTGGGCAGAGATTGTCATTCTTTATGGTTGTATTGTACTTTCCCAAGTGCTTAGCATAGCACGCTGCACACAGTAAGCGCTTAATAAATACAATTGAATGAATGAATGAATGAATGACTGAAGAGCATGGGCCCGGGAGTCAGAAGAACATGGATTCTAATACCAGACCTACCACTTGTCTGCTGGGTGACCTTGGCAAAGTCTATTAACTTCTCTGGGACTCAGTTACCTCATCTGTATAATGGGGATTAACATTGTGAGCCCCATTTGGAATACAGACTGTGTCTAACCTGATAAGCTTGTATCTACCTCAACATTTAGTACAGTGCCGAATTGTACATTCCAAGGGCTTAGTACAGTGCTCTGCACATAGTAAGTGCTCAATAAATACTATTGAATGAATGAATGAATAGTAAGCACTTAAATACCATTAAAAACAAAAAGTAATACAAGATAATCAGGTGGTACACCATCCCTGTCCCACATGAGGTTATCTCACTAGTAGAAGACACTTCTGTGCTCTCAAATGCTTAGCCATTTATATATAAAGATATATGTGTATATATCTATATCTATCTAATATATATATATATATATATATATATATATATATATATATAATAATGTTGGTATTTGTTAAGCGCTTACTATGTGCCGAGCACTGTTCTAAGCGCTGGGGTAGACATAGGGGAATCAGGTTGTCCCACGTGGGGCTCACAGTCTTAATCCCCATTTTACAGATGAGGGAACTGAGGCACAGAGAAGTGAAGTGACTTGCCCACAGTCACACAGCCGACAAGTGGCAGAGCTGGGATTCGAACTCATGAGCCCTGACTCCAAAGCCCATGCTCTTTCCACTGAGCCACGCTGCTTCTCATATATATATATATATATCCTAAATATGTTTTCCCCTTAGCAAAAGCACAAGAGAGAGTGTGAGCGTGCTTGTGATCTAGAAAAGGGATTCAGGAATACTCATTAAGTCAGTCGACTGGATGTCAGATCATTATCAATGTGTGTGGGGAGGCTGAAAAATTTCCTTTGGTTTGTGGTTTCAGCTGCTATTTGCAGAGCCAGGTGCTATTTGAGATTGGTCTAGTGGGCCCACACTCTTCCTGCCTCTCTTGCTCAGACATTGCTGTTTCATCTCTGCCCCGACAATGTGGATTTGCCTGCTGCTGCTTTTGTTTCTCAGCATTTTAGAGCTATGACCTTTACTCTCATGGTGACCTTGAGGAGCAATTTCAGGATGTAGTCATGGGGCTGATGGCCTGGTGGAAAAAGCATGGGCTTGGGAGTCAGGAGACCGGGATTCTAATCCTGGCTCCATCACTTCCTTGCTGTGTGACCTTGGGCAAGTCACTTAACGTTTCCGCGCCTCGGTTTCCTCATCTGTAAAATGGGGATTCGATATCTGTTCTCCTGCCATTTAGACTGTAAGCCCCATGTGGACAAAGGACTGTGTTTGACCCGATTGCCTTATATCTATCCCAGTGCTTAGTTTGGTACTCGGAACATAGTAAGTGCCAAACCAATACCACAGTTTTTATTATTGTAATTATAACATAGTATAAATATCACAATAATAATAATGATAATGATAATAATAATCTATTCCTGCTGAATTCCCAAGTCACCCTTCTCTGGCTCCATCTTCCTTCTGGGCCATCTATGCGCTTGGATCTGCGATCTTTGGGCACTTGATTTTTGCCCTATCCTCAACCCCCAGGAATTATTTATGGATCTTTAAATTCTAATTGCAAATTATTTATTTATATTAATCTGTCTCTCCCTCAAGATAATTTTAATAGAGAACACGCCTAGCAACTCTGTTGTACTCTACCAAACACTTGTTACAGTACTCTGCATGTAGTAAATGTTCAGTAAGTCCCATTAACTGGTTGACTGACTGAGGTGGTGTGCCTATCAGTTGCGAATTGATTGAATTAATGGTTGTCCCTGATGCCGGTCTGATCATCCTCCATTCAAGTGAAGAGGTTGATTTCCGAGACGCTTAGTGAACTGAATCATCTGATCAGCCCCTGCAGACAGGATTCCATTGACTGGAAGAAGTGTCAATCTTCTGATGCAGTGAAATGAAAGGGAGCCAGAGAGACCAAGATGGCATAGTGGATAGAGCGTGGGCCTGGGATCCAGAAGCTCATGGATTCTAATCCCCACTCAGCCACTTGTCTGCCGTGTGACTCTGTGACCTTATCATTAAGAAAGACAGAGAGAATGTTTCTGAAAAAGCAACATCCGTATCCTTCCCCACAAGCCTCCCAATGTCGTGCTCCAGTTCCTTGAGGGAGGGTTGGGGGAATAATAATAATTATGGCATTTGTTAAGCTCTTATTCTGTGCCAGGCACTGTACTGAACTCTGGGGTGGATACAAGCAAATCGGGTTGGACACAGTCCTTGTCCCACATGGGGCTCACAGTCTCAATCCCCATTTTACACTGCACAGAAAAGTGAAGTGACTTACCCAAGGGGAAGGGGCCTGTGAACCTCTCCCCATACTCTGTCCCTGCTCCACGGGAGAGGCCGTGTCTGCCCGAGGCAATCCCTTCACCACAGCCCCCCCCACCGCTACCCTTCCAGCGGATGGAAAAGAGGCAGAGAGGGCTCTTGGAGGAGTTGTATCCTTGGAGGGGGACAGAGACGCCCCTCCTTTCCCCCCAGCCCCATCTGCAGCATTGGAGAAGGCGTCGGGATACTGTGGCCACTCACCAGCTCAGCTTGGAGGACTTCACAGCTGAACGGGTCATAGTTCAAAATGTTGATAATCTTTTGTGGAACCAATTGGAGGAGATCGATTGATCCACTACGCTCTATTGCGTACTTAATCCGCCAACTCTGGTTATGGGTAATCCAGCTGGGGTCTCTGGCAAACTCCACTGGGTGTCTCCCATCCCTTCCCTCTTAATTGTCCATCTTGGCCATTAGAACCCCAGGAGTTAATGAAAAGATGAAACTAATATTCCCATGGTCTCAGTCTTCCTCACTCTTCCTCACTCTCTCCTGATGTCTGGCAGCTGGAAAGAATTCCCAGGTACAGAAAGAGAAGGAGTTGAGAATGCGGGATGGCTGAGAAGAGAGGTAGAGTTCCTAATAATTGTCCTTTATTTCCAGGTGTCCAGTCCCCTTTGATCCTTCTTTTATCTTATCTCAAATCTACCAGTGGCAGATCTCCCTTCCCGGTGGCTAGAAGGAGGCAGATTGAGGAAAAATAGTGTTATCTCTATTCACTATTGGAATGATCAAATCGACAGTGACTTGAATCTATTTCCAATGGTGATCTCTTCAGGTTTCGTAGTAGCAGAAATAAAAGTAGCGGTTACTGAGTGACCACCAAGTACTTTGCACTCTTCTAAGTGTTTGGGGAGTACAAACAAGTGTCATATTCCCTATCCACAAGGAGTTTACACTCTGATGTGGGAGACAGACCATAAAAGTAAGAATAATTCTGGTATTTTTAAGTACTTATCATGGTCCAAGCACTGTACTGAGAGTTGGGGTAGATAAAGATAGAGAAGCAGCATGGCTTAGTGGGAAGAGCGAGGGCTTGGGAGTCAGACTTCGTGGGTTCTAATCCCGGATCCAAATTCCACCACTTGTCAGCTGTGTGACTTGGGGCAAGTCACTGAACTTCTCTGTGCCTCATCTATATAATGGGGATTAAGAAGACTGTGAGCCCCATGTGGAACAACCTGATTATCTTGTATTTACCCCAGCACTTAGAACAGAGCTTGGCACATAGTAAGTGCTTAACAAATACCATTATTATTATTATTATTATAATACAGCATAAGCAGATTGGATACAGTCCCATCCCACATGGGGCTCACAGTCTAAGAGGTAGGGAGATTTGGCATTGTATCCCCATTTTACAGAAGCAAAGAAAAGTTAAGCGATTTGTCCAGAGTTACACCACAGGCAAGTGGAGGAGCTGAGATTAGAATCCAAGTCCTCTGACTCCTCATTCTGTGTTCTTTCCAGTAGATCACACTGTCACACTGCAGTTTAATCTAAAGATGTTATCATTGCCTTAATTTCTCCTCTCCCCTTTTGTAAATCCATCTTTCATGCAAAGATTAACATTGCCAAAGTACTCTTTGGCATTTGTTCATTTATACTCCTTTTCCCATTTGTATTTTAAGCAGTCTCTTTCCCACTCCCTACACCTTTTAAATTCTATTAGAAGAGGCCTCAGCCTATTTTCCGTGGGTTTCATAAAACATCGTATATAGCCGGAGCATCTGAATTTTTTAATGGTATTCAAATGCTCGCTATGTGACAAGCACTGTACTAAATGCTGGGGTAGATAAAATATTTTAATGTTAGACACATTCCCTGTCCCATATGGGACTTTCAGTCTAAGTAGTAGGGAGTAAGATTTAATCTCCTTTTGACAGATGAGGAAACTGAAGTACAGAGAAGTTAAATCACTTGCCCAAGGTCACACGGCAGACGAGAGGCAGAGACAGAATTAGAACCCAGGCTCCCTGACTCCCAGGATTGTGGTCTATAAAAATCTAATGATAAAGTGCAAGGAAAGTTACACTGTAACTGAGCAAGATCTGGGGAAATGATATCTGTTCCAAGTAAACTCGACTGGAAAGAGAAGACAAAGAGTGGAAAAATGATTATATACCCAGGGGTTATGAGTGCTATCAAGCAATAAGTATACAAGAAATAAAAAAAGGTCGCAGTGAATAAGGAGGAGAAAAAGTAATCAAGGATTAGAAAGAAGGGCATGCAAAGTATAAAAAGTCGGGTGCTGAGTTAAGAGAGTGGAAAAACGTTTGAAGACAGGGATTGGAGAGTGAAAGGCAAAAGTGCACAGGGGTTAAGAAAGATCTAGTCTATCATAAATCTGTTTCAAGCATAAAAGGAAGAAGAGGTCAGTGAATGAGAAAGGCCAGGTACTATAAAGTGTCTTTGATAAGTTATTGACACTTTACCCAGTAAACTAGATATGGTTTCAATCATTTGAGGAATGGAGCCAAAAAAGTAAATACTTAATATCAGTATTTAAACCTGACCATATGTGGCTGCTGGTTGAATTTTTGCTGTTTTTTGCTTCTTCCATTGTGCCTGATGAGTATTTTGGGTTTTTGTTTTAGAATCCCACGCCATCCACTTCTGACCTCTATTGTGATGATTGTCTATCTTCAGTAATTTCAAAGAGAAGTAACAAGGCCTAGCAGAAAGAACACGGCCCTGGGAATCCGAAGACCTAAGGTATCATCCCAGCTCTGCCACCTGCCTGCTATGTGACCTTGGGCAAATCACGTAACTTCTCTGTACTTCAGTTTCCTCATCAGTAAAATGAAGATTCAGTATTCAGTCTACCTCCTACTTATGAGTCCCATGCGGGACAGGAACTGTGTTTGATCTGATTATTTTGTGTATATCCCAGGGCTTAGTTTAGTACTTAATACACTGTAAACACTCAACAAATAACACAAATATTAGCATTATTAACTATAGATGACAAAGGTCCATTAATTAAAATTATGTTTCCATCTGTCCTAATAGCACACCTTCCTTAATAAGTCACCTCCTCAGTTTACTATACTTCCCCTAGACTGTAAACTCCTTGTACTCTGCTGCATTGTGCTCTTCCAAGTGCTTAGTACAGTGTTCTGCAAACAGTAAGCGCTCAATAAATACCATTGATTGACCCACTGTTATAATATATATGCTTTCCATATCATCTGGAGGTAGAGTTTTAATGACTATATCTTAAATACCAGAGACTCTGCACCCACATTATCAGCTAGCTTTTTTTGACAGAACAGAAGGAACATGGATGGAATTCTTATTGAAACTTTCCAGAAACCAAAAGCGATGTTCATAAAATCTCAGTGGGCTTCAACAACTCACTGAAGATTTTGCTTTTGGTTTTGTGGCCAAAGCTACACTCAGGACATACAGTTTCACAAAGGAGGTCTGAAAAGATCTTTTGGCTCTCTTTGGGGTTTGCCTTAAGCAGGTAGATTAGTGGTTTAAGTTTTTGGCATTTGTTAACCACTTACTATGTGCCACACACTGTACTAAGCTTACTGGGGCAATAATAATAATAATAATAATAATGGTATTTGTTAAGTCTTACTATGTGCCAGACACCCTAAGCATTGAAGTGAATATAAGCTTATCAGGCAGAACAGAGTCTCTGTCCCATATGGGGCTCACAGTCTTAATCCCCTCTTACAGATGATGTAACTGAGGCCCAGAGAAGTGAAGTGACTTGCCCAAGATCACACAGCAGACAAGTGGTGGAGATGGAATTAGAACACAGTTCCTTCTGATTCCCAGGCCCGTGTTCTATCCACTAGGCCATGCTGCTTTGCCCGCTTCCATCCGCCCTCAACCCCCCGGCATTCTTCCCCAAACCAGATCTGGGACCAAAGTCCCTGTCCCCAACAAGTGAGGGTGTGGCAGTTCCTGGAAGTTTAGATTCTTGCCTCCTCTTCTTCGGAGATGAAGAAATAGTCTTCCAAGTTGATCCCAACCACGTAATAAAGATTAGCTTGCCATATCTTTGAGAGGGAAAATTTGACCATATGGAGTGGGTAGAAGTAAACTCAGTCCATTATATAGTCATACCCTCTTAATGGATAATCTGGGTCTGTAGTAGAAAAGATTTCATCAACCCAAGCAAGGCTAGCTGTCTTCTTGATCACTATAAATCAATTAATCAGTGCTATCTATTGAACATTTACTATGTGCAAGAGGACCTTACTAAGAGCTTGGGAGTGTACAATGGAGTGGGTGGAGTGTACAAGCACTGCCCTCAAGGATTTTACATTCTAGTGGGAGAGACAGACATTATAAATAATGACAGATACGAGAAGCAACAAAGTATCAGGATGAATTTAAGTGAGAGAGGGGTGGAGTGAGTATCAAAGTATTTAGGGGTTTTGGACTCAAGCACGTAGGTGACAAAGTAGGGAGAGGAAAATAGGATTAGGAGATGAGAGACTAGGCTTCTTGGAGGAGATAATATTTACTAGGATTTATTGAAGACTACAATATTAAAGCACTGCAACTGTTGGGGTAATTGCTACAAAATGATTTCAGACAGAATTGCTGGCCCATAGTAATAATAATTATAGTATTTGTTAAGCACTTTTTATGTGCCAGGCACTTCATTAAATGCTGGGGTGGATACAAGCAAATCAGGTTGGACACAGTCCCTGTCCCACACAGGGCTCATGGTCTCAATTCCCAATTTACAGGTGAGAGAACGGAGGCCCAGAGAAGTGAGGTGAGTTGCCCATGGTCATGGAGCAGACAAGTGGAGGAGCCGGGATTAGAACCCATGACCTCCTGACTCCCAGGCCCGTGCTCTATCCATTCTGCCATGTGACTTTTCACAAGGGGCTCTCCCTTCAGACTGGGATAGGGGAAAACAGACACATAAATAGTAGGAACACACTCTAGTCAACAGGCAAAAGCAGATTAGAATTGCATAGTCAAAAATCTGTAAAGTACAATATTTGCCAGTTCAGTGATATTTGGCGGGCAGTCTTTGCACGTCAGGCAAAATTCTCCTTGGAGAGAGGTGCCATAATAATAATAAAAAAAATGAAATAATAATGATGGCATTTGTTAAGTGCTTGCTATGTGCCAAGCACTGTTCTAAATTCTGGGGTAGATGCGAGGTGATCAGGTTGTCCCACGTGGGGCTCACAGTCTTAATCCCCATTTTACAGATGGGGTAACCGAGGCACAGAGAAGTCAAGTGACTCACCCAAAGTCACACAGCTGATCAGTGGCAGGGCTGGGATTGGAACCCATGACTTCTGACTCCCAAGCCTGGGCTCTATCCACTAAGCCACACTGCTGAATGTTGCCACAACTAGAACATCGGGATAGTAGCCTTCACTTCCGTAGTGTTGGCAAAAGCATAGAGGGGAAACTCCAGCCTCCAAGATGAACCCCGGGGTTAAGGTTTTGCTCTCTCGATGGTAAGGGAGAGAATACGAACCTTGTCAACCTTCAGGCTATACTGTGCACACCCAGGACCCGTGGCTCAGTGGAAAGAGCATGGGCTTTGGAGTCAGGGCTCATGAGTTCGAATCCCAGCTCTGCCACTTGTCGGCTGTGTGACTGTGGGCAAGTCACTTAACTTCTCTGTGCCTCAGTTCCCTCATCTGTAAAATGGGGATTAAGACTGTGAGCCCCATGTGGGACAACCTGATTCCCCTATGTCTACCCCAGCGCTTAGAACAGTGCTCGGCACATAGTAAGCGCTTAATAAATACCAACATTATTATCATTATTATGATGGAGTAAAATACCACCTTTTAAGTCCTGAAGAAGCCTTAGAATTTTATAAACTTGATGAAACCATTAAACTCCTGGGTGATTTCTAAGGCTAGAATCTATTGAGAGCAGTAAATGCACTGGATTAGATGTCTAGATATTGTTGATTTCATTTTCCTTGTTACCTGCGTGTTGATCGAACAGTATTTCATTATTGGAACGTTTGAGTAAAAGAGGTGGGGGTGGGAATAAAGATGGTAAAAAAAAAAAAGCTGCATGCAATTATTTAGTGCCAAGGCCATAGGGATCATAATATAACACTGGATAGTTTAAAATTCAGGTCTGCCTATCCACTGAAGTAATTTTTCATTGACTTATTGGCTTGGTCGTTTAAAAAAAAATTATCTAGGAAATCTTTTTCACTTTCTTCAGTGCTGATGAGACACATGAAAATGTTCAGCTTTCAAGAGTTCAACAAGGCTTTTGCCCATGAATACCTCAAACAATCTGAAATTGCTTTTAAAGATTTTGGAGAAATAGATCTCTAATTGATCTCATAATTCAAAATGGATTAAAGTCTTCTTTGCAAACCTTCCGGAAAATGTCATCCTTGCTTGAATGCTCCAGAATACTGGATACGTTTTTGGAAGGCTAAAAGAATCAAAATGGGACTTTTCATAGAAATTTGTATATCACTGTAACACAATTAACATTTATATTAAAGGATTTGGGAAAGAGCCAGAACCTTGGATGCTATTGAGAATTTATTTTTCAGCCTAGAGGTAGTGGAAGAAAATTTGATTTTGTCATAGCCAATGTGGGTTCCTACAAAGAAGATCTTATAATTTGCAGAGGCCAAGGGATGGAATGATGGGATTCCTTGTTGGCTAGACACAGTCCCCAAAGTGGGTCAACCCATCCATTTTACTTCAGATGAAGTGAACTCTCTGCTATGGAACCTCTCTGACTCAATATGAACAGATTTTTCATCCCGTATCAAAATCCTTCAGTGGTTACACCCAGGCTCAGGCCTGGGAATCGGGGAACCTGAGTTCTAATCCCATTTGTCTGCTGTGTGAGCTTTGGCAAGTCACTTCACTTATCTGTATCTCAATTTTCCTCATTTTTAATTGATCATTAAATACCCATTCTCCCTCCCCTTTAGATTGTGAGCCCTGTGTGGGATAGGGACTATATCTATCATCATTATCTTATATCTAGCACTTAATGTAGTGTTTGATACCTAGTAATATCTTATGTTATACAGTTATTATTACCCCTTCTTCCAACTGTTACCATCTAAGTATTTCATCAACTCTCTCCTTTCACTTATACACCCTTCTCCCAAATCCCCATCTAGCATCTTACATTCATCTAAAACTAACCTACTCCCTGTACCTCCTTCTAGTCTCCCTCACCTGCCAACCTCTTCTTGCTCACACCCTCTCCCTCCCTCTTCATATCTGAAAGATTGACTACTCTTATCACTACACCAAAACTCTTCTGAGATGCCACCTCCTCTGGTGGGTCTTCCCCAGTTAAACTTTCTTCCCCTCATTCATATATTCATCCACGAGAAGCAGTGTGGCTCATTGGAAAGAGCACGGGCTTGGAAGTCAGAGGTCATGGGTTCTAATCCCAGCTCTGCCGCTTGTCAGCTGTGTGACTTTGGGCAAGTCACTTAACTTCTCTGTGCCTCAGTTACCTCATCTCGAAAATGGGGAATAAGACTGTAAGCCCCACGTGGGACAACCTGATCACTTTGTGTCCCCCAAGTGCTTAGAACAGTGCTTTGCACATAGTAAGCACTTAACAAATACCATTATTATTAATAATATTATTATGATTACATCCTCCCAACTACCACCTCTGCTCCCTCCAGTATTGCCCCATCTCCTTCCTACCATTCCTCTCCAAACTTCTTGAGTGAGTTGTCTACACCTGCTGCTTCAAATTCCTTTCCTCCAATTCTCTCCTTGATCCCCTCTAATCTGGCTTTCGTACCTTTCACTCCAAAGAAGCATCCCTCTCAAAAGTCACCAGTGACCTCCTTCTTGCTAAATCCAAAGGCCTGTACTCCATCCTAATCCTCTTTGACCTCTCAGTTACCTTCAACACTGTGGAACACCCCCTTCTTCTGGAAACGGGATCTAACCTTGGCTTCACTGAATCTGTCCTCTCCTGGTTCTCCTCTTATCTCTCTGGCCATTCCTTCTCAGTCCCCTTCTCAGGCTCCTCCTCTCCCTTCCAGCCCCTAACTGTGGGTCTCCCTCAAGGTTCAGTACTCAGTCCCCTTCTATTCTCCATTTACACCCACTCCCTTGGAGAACTCATTTGCTCCCATTGCTTCAACTACTATCTCTAGGCAGATGACACCCAAATCTACATCTCCAGCCCTGATCTCTCTCCCTCTCTCCATTCCCACATCACCTCCTGCCTTCAAGACATCTCTACTTGGAAGTCCTCCTGTCAACTCAAACTTAACATGTCCAGAACATAGCTTCTTATCTTCCCATCCAAAACCTGTCCTCTCCCTGACTTTCCCATCACTGAAGACAGCACCATCATCCTACCTGTCTCACAAGCTCGTAACCTTGGTGTTGTCCTTGACTCCTCTCTGTCATTCAACCCACACATTCAATCCCTCACTGAATCCTGTTGGTCCTACCTTCATAACATCGCTAAAATCAGCTCTTTCCTCTCCATCCAAACTGTTACCATGTTAATACAATCACTCATCCTATCCTACCTGGATTACTGCATCAGCCTCTTTGCTGACCTCCCAGCCCCCTGTCTTACCCTACTCCAGTCCATACTTCACTCTGCTGCCCGGATCATTTTTCTATAAAAACGTTCAGGACATGTCACCCCACTTCTCAAAAAACTCCTCAACATTGGCTTTAAAGCACTCTACTCTCTTGTCCCTTCCTACCTCACTTTGCTTCTCTCCTTCAACCCAGCCCACGTACTTTGCTCCTCTAGTGCTAACCTTCTCCCTGTGCCTCAATCCTGCCCATCTCGCTGCTGACCCCTAGCCCACACACTGCCTCTGGCCTTGGAACACCCTCCCTCCTCAAATCCAACAGACAATTACTCTTTCCCCACTTCAAGGCCTTATTGAAGGCACATCTCCTTCAAGAGGACTTCCCAAACTAAGCCCCACCTTTCTCTCATCTCCGACTCCCTTCTGCATCACCTTGACTTATTCCCTTTGCCTTCCCCTCTCTCCCAGCCCCACAGCACTTATGTACATATCTGTAATTTTATTATTTGTACTAATGTCTGTCCCCCTCTCTCTAGACTGTAAGCTCTCTGTGGGCATGGAATGTGTCTTCATCCCCATTTTACAGATGAGGTAATTGAGGCACAGAGAAGTGAAGTGACTGACCCAAGGTTATACAGCAGACAGGTGGAGAAGCCAGGATTAGAACCCATGACTTCGGATTTCCAGACCGTGCTCTATCCACTATGCCACGCTGCGTGTGTGTGTGTGTGTAATAGTTAAGTCCTTACTATGGTCCAGGTACTGTGCTAAGCACTGGGGTAGATGCCAGTTAATCAGGTGGGACACAATCCCTGTCCCACATGGAACTTGCAGTCTAAATCGCAGGGAGAAGGATTAAATCTCCATTCTACAGATGAGGTAACGGAAGCATAGAGAGGTTATGTCACTTACCCGAGGTCCTACAGGAGAAAAAAGGTGGAGGCAGAATTAGAACCCAGGTCCCAGGTCCACGCTTTTTCCACTAGGCCATGCAGATTCCTTATGTTTGTAAGAACCTCAACTATTTTTGCCTAGGAACAATTGTACCTAAGATCCTCAGATCTTTACTTTTCTCAGCTTTTCTTTCATAAGTGCTCTGCAGGCAGTAAGTGCTCAATAAATACGATCGAATGAATGAATAAACTTATGCACTGTACCATCTTTACACCTCAATTTCACATAAAAGAATAATTAGTTCTACCCATCAGTCAGTTATGAAAGTCTTATAATTCAATCATCCAAACTCTCTTTTTCAGAGATTTAGAAATCATGCTTTTTTCAGGCCCTGTAGAGGATGAAAGAATAAGACTCCATCTTGGTAATACTAATGCCCTCTCTGCTGAAAAATCACATGAGACCCTTGTCGGATCATAGAGTAAACTCTATCCAAATAAGTTAAGCATATCACCCTAGAAGAACAATATCAATCACAGTTAAACAAATCTTTAAAGTTAGATTTGGAAATCATGTCACAGGATAAACAGACTGGACACACGGGGCTGACAACCTCATTCATTCCATCAATTCATTCAATCGTATTTATTGAGCACTTACTATGTACTAAGTGCTTGGAAAGTGTGGTACAGCAATAAAGAGAGACAATCCCTGCCCAGAGTGGGCTCACAGTCTCAGGGGGGAGACAGACATCAGTACAAGTAAACAAGCATCAGAGTAAATAAATAGAATTATAGATCTATACATATATACATAAGTGCTGAGGGGCAGGGAGAGGGGGAGAAGGGCAAAGGGAGTGAGTCAAAGTGGCATGGAAGGGAGGGAGAGCTGAGGAAAAGGCGGCTTAGTCTGGGACATGTTAATAGAGCCATTAACCATTAATTTTTAGAGCTCAAAGATAATTTAAAAAACCTAAGAAACCTAACGTAAGAGGGAGAGAGAACAGATATTTATTTAGTCCTCATTTTACAGATGATGACACAGAGGCCCAGAGAAGTTAGGTGACTTGCTCAAGGTCCCCCAGCAGACAACTGGCAGAGCTGGGATTAGAATTTAAGTCTTCTGACTCCCAGACCTAAAGTCTTTCCATCAGACAATGCTGCATCTCTATTCCACTATTTTTAAAATCAGAAATTAAAGTCATTGTCTGTTTTTCCTAGAATGCAAACCATCAATCGCCTCTGTATTGTTTGGATTAATTGTGTTTGGGGTTGTTGCAGATATTTTTATTGAAACTATTTATAGTCCTACTATTTTAATAGACTTAGCTAACATCTTTACTTTCAAAAATTGTGCCCTATTATGGCCACAAATCTCAACTGGTATTTTAGGACTATTCCTGTATTTTATTTTCTACAGGTGATTCAACGCAAAAAATAGTATTTTATTTTTACTGTGTACATAATAATAACAATGTTGGTATTTGTTAAGCACTTACTATGTGCCGAGCACTGTTCTAAGCGCTGGGGTAGACACAGGGGAATCAGGTTGTCCCACGTGGGGCTCACAGTCTTAATCCCCATTTTACAGATGAGGTAACTGAGGCACCGAGAAGTTAAGCCACTTGCCCAGAGTCACACAGCTGACAAGTGGCAGAGCTGGGATTCGAACCCATGACCTCCGACTCCAAAGCCCATACTCTTTCCACTGAGCCACGCTGCTTAGCTTCTATAAGGAAATCAGGATATTTGTGTTATAAACAATGACACTGCATTACTATCATCATACAAAATTGATCTTTAAAGCCCCACAGAAGTTAAATGCATAACAATATTGTGTAGCATCCTCATTTAAAATACATAATAATACTGTCAGTAAACAGTCAATCAGAGGTATCTATTGAGTGCTTACTGTGTGAAGAGCACTGTACAACAAAACAGAATTTTTGACATCTTCTCTGCCCAAAACGAGTGTATAATCTAATCATGAATCGGTATTGTTTGGATACATCCCATTATAGTTTACTGTAACAACCCTAGTTATTAAATAACCTTAGTTTCAGCTCAGATTACACAACGCTTATTGGAGATGTTTGTGTTTTCGCAGTCTTTCTTTATCATCATTCCAATGGTCTCACAGATTCACTTACCCCACCGTGAAATGAGACTCAAAAGTTGAAAGTTCAATAAAGAGGAAAACAGATATGAAATGCAGGACAGAAAGGATATGACCACTTGTCATGGACTATGGAACACAACATATACACGGAGTCTTCCAAAATTCTGTTTTAACTAATCCTTCTGAGGCTCAAATTAGTCCGGGGAAGACTTTTTTATGGCATTTGTTAAGCACTTACTATGTGTCAGGCACTGTACTAAGCACTGGGGTAGATCCAAGCTAATTCAGTTGGACCCAGCCCACATGGGGGTCACAGTCTTAATTCCCATTTTACAGATGCGGTAACTCAGGCACAGAAGAGTGACTTTCCCAAGGTCACACCGAAAACAAGTGACAAAGTCAGGATTAGAACGAAGGTCCTTTTGCCTCCCGGGCCTGTGTTCTATCCACTAGGACATACTGCCATTCCTAGGAAGTGGGTCACGGCGTTTCTTTTGGGTCTTTAGGAAACATTTAGAGAATTTATTGAAAGTTACTTTGAAGTAAATATTGGCTGTACAAGGTTGGAAGTCAGAATCAGGAAGATAGGGTCACTGCCAAGCTCTTAGAACTCCTAAGGGGAGCATAATGGTTTATTGGAAAGAACACAGGCCTGGAAGTGAGGAGAACAGGGTTCTAATCTGGCTCTGCCAATTGCCTGCTGTGGGACCTTGGGCAAGTCACTTAGCTTTTCTGTGCCTCAGTTTCCTTATCCATAAAACAAAGATAAAGTATCTCTTCTCTTTCCTTTAGACTGTGAACTGTATACAGAAACTGTATACAATCTACTTGTATTGCATTTATACCTGTGCTACTCAGTCTCCCATTAAAAGTGCTGTAATGGGAAAGCAAATAGCTTAACCTGGCACCAAGTAGAAGAGGAATCCAGTCATCTGGAAGAGCCTTCTTTTGACAGTTTATTTTCTGGCTTTTCTTTCTTTACGATATGAGCCAACATAATCAGACACTTTAATGGGTATTTGTTCCCTGACTCCCATTTGCTTCTGAGATTTAATGCATTTGGAAGGTTGTACTTTTTTCGGGTTAATTTGCTTTCTTTCTTTTGCTTTTTCTTGTTTTGTAATCAGAGTACTTGGGGCAGAATGCTATCAGTTCTAACTTGAAATTTCCAGAACAACTCAGTCAGGGGGATAGTGTACAAAAGTTCTCCATCAAATTTTGTTCAGTGTCATTTGTCATTCTTCTTAGTAGCTGCTACTAAGCAGGATTGAGGGAATAACAACAAAACACACTTTGATTGTTGACTAGATCAACAAAAATTGACTGCATGCTGCTGCTATCCCAAAGTGGAAAACACACTTAAGGATCTTAAAAAGTTAACTATATTATTAGACTTTTGTTATTCACTCAATGTACTCAACAACAACTTTTCAGCCATAGACTGACCCAATAAATCAATCAGTCACTGGCATTTATTTAGCATCTGATGTGTTCAGAGAACTGTATCAAGTGTTTGGAAGAGTATATTTACAACAGAGATGGTAACAGGTATATCTCCTTCCCATAAGAGGTTTATGCTTACAGAGAGGCAGCATGACTTAGTGGAAAGTGCATGGGCTTGGGAGTCAGAGGACTTGGGTTTTCATCATGGCTCTGCCACTTGTCTGCTGTGTGATCTTGGGCAAGCCACTTAACTTCTCTGTGCCTCAGTGACCTCATCTGGAAAATTGGGATTAAGGCTGGGAACTCCACGTGGGACAACCTGATTACCTTGTATCTACCCCAACGCTTAGAATAGTGCTGGGTACATAGTAAGCACTTATCAAATACTATTATTATTATCAGTATTATCATGCTTAGATGGGGTGACAGATATTAAAATAAGTAAATTACAAATTTGTACAAAAGGGTTGTGGACCTGAGATGGGGTAAATTTCAAGGGCTTAAAGGATACTCCAAGGGAGTGGTTGAAGGTGGAGAATGGGAGGGGTTCTGGAAGTGAGACTAGAGAGACTCCCACAGTTAGCGGCAGAGGAAGAGCCAGTGCAAGAGACTGAGAAGGAGCCGTTAGAGAAATGGAAGGAGAGCTGAAGAAGAGAGTGTCAGTGAAGCCAACTTTGGATAATGTTTCCAATAGAAGAGGGTGGTTGTGGACAAGGAATGTGTCTACCAACTCCATTATATTGTACTCTCCCGAGTGCTCAGTGCAGTGCTCTGCACATAGTTAGCATGCACTTGGAAGTCAGAAGGACCTGGGTTCTAATTCTGACTCGGCTTCCTGTTTGCTGGGTTACCTTGGGCAAGTCATTCGCTTCTCTGTGCCTTAATCACCTCATCTGTAAAATGTGGATTAAGACTTTGAACCCCATGTGGGGCAGGGACTGTGTCCAACCTGATTATCTTGTATCTACCTCAGCTTAGAACAGTGCTTGACACATAGTAAGCGCTTAACAAATACCATTATTATTATTATTTTAAAATCCTCAATAAATATAATTGATTGATTGCCTCACAGTGTTAAAGGCATAAAACCATATAACACCATTCAGAGCAAGAATCCTGTCTACCCAGTCCAGAATCCTATCTCTGTTGAACTTAAAGATCTGGATTCTAAAGCCGGCTCTGCCACTTGCCATCTGTGTGATTTTAGGTAAGTCGATCAATCAATTAATCAGAGATATTTATTGAGCACTTACTTTGTGCAGAACACTGTACGAAGCACTTGGGAAAGCAATAATCATAATAATATTCAGGGTGTTTGTTAACTGATTTCTATGTGCCAAGCACTATTCTAAGTGCTGGGGTAGAAACAAGGTAATTGGGTTGTCCCACGTGGGGCTCACAGCCTTAATCCCCATTTTACATATGAGGGCACTGAGGCACAGAGAAGTCAAGTGACTTGCCCTAGGTCACAGAGCAGACAAGTGGGATTAGAATCCACGTCCTCTGACTCCCAAGCCCGTGCTTTTGCCACTAGGCCAGGCTGCTTCTTCTGCTGATAGAATCTCTGTCCTCAAGTTACTTAAGCCTTCTTCAGTAACTTCTCTGTGCCTCATTTCCCTCATTTGCAAAATGAGGATTGAAAAATTCAGTCATTCAATCGTATTTTTCGAGTGCTTACTATGTGCAAAGCACTGTGCCAAGCACAATACAACAACAAAGAGACACATTCCCAGTACAGTGCTCAGCACACAGTAAGCACCCGGTAAATACGATTGACTGACTGACTGTGATACAACAGCCAGTAGACGGGTCCCCAGTCAAAGTCCTTACAGCTTCCAGGCTATTTTCTCAATCTTCTTACTGCGTTTCCAATGTTGGGGAAATTCTTCAAGGAACCTCCAGCTCTTTAACTCATTCTAGCAAAAAAAGTCTCAGTTGCTGAAATGAAGTGAATCTGGATAATTTGGGGGAGAAAATAGATTTAAGTAAAGGTTTTCTTTGCTTTGTTTTTGGTTTTTCCTACCTAAATTAGGGGGGCACCTACTTTAACCCTCAGCTCCTCTTGGGAGAAAATCGAACCTCACTCCATTGTCATCTACTGGTAGTCTATGTGGTTACTTTATCCTCTAAACTTTGAGGAAAAATATCTTTTCAAGCAATAATTGACATTTATTGCATGTCAACAGAGTGCTAAGCACTGTACTAAGTGCTTGGGGGAATACAAAAGAAGCAAAACACATGTTCCATGCTCTCAAGGAACATGCGATCTAATACACATGTGGCAAACAGATCACCTCCTACACTACACTATAAAGATATCTGCAAGATTAGAGAGAAAAGCTTGGAATTTTCTGAAAGGAGGCCATAGGTTGTAAACCGTCATTGGTAAAGTCCAATATTTAGTGGCTGTGATAGTTGCTGTCATGGACACTGACTCCTCCAGGGGCTACTTTCTTACTGTGTTCCTTCTCTTTCCCATCTATTCTGGAGCAGCATTTTAAACCTTTTCATTATATTGAACAGGCCCAAACAGGAACCAGCAAGAAGCTTCGATTCATTCCTCTTCTGCAGGTTTTTAACCACACTTCAGCAGACAGAGAGGTGAAGAAGACAGTTATCGCAACACTGAATCCAAAAAGACTACGGAGGCCTTTCAGAATTGCTCAGTCAAGTCAACATGGGACTTTACAATCTATTAGTCCTATTGCATTTCAAACAGAATTTATGCTGCTCTGATTGCAAATCTTCTTCAGCAACTGTGTCGGATATTTTTTTTTTCTGTTCACCTTCTACGCGGTTGTGATGCCTCAGCTAATTCTAAGAGCATTGCTTAGGAACCCGCTTGGTTCTGCTACTCTTCACATGACCTTTCCTAGCAGAACCGGGCTTCCGGACTGCATCTGAGTTGCGACTTAAAGCTGAGCTATGGTACGGATGGATGACTCATTCTAAGTCTGCAGGCAGGGCACTGTGGGATGGTCACTTAATGTATGGGAGATTTAATTCTGCTTGTCCGGATCCTGCATGTGGGAGATCAGAGAGAAAATGAACTTGCCAAAGCAGCTCTTGCAGCTGGACTGCAGCAGTTAGCTGTACTGTCAACAGTGAAGGCCCTGCATGGTTCAAACACAACATCCTTGCATTGTGGGTGTGGGAAGAGGGGAAGTCGAAATTCCCCTCCTTCTTTCCTGCCTCGTTCAAGCCTTGTAATAATAGTAATTATAATTCTGGGATTTTAAGTGCTTACTATGTGCCAGGCACTGTTCTAAGCCCCGGTATAGATACAAGATAGGTTGAACACAGTCCCTGTCTCACACAGGGCGCGCAGACCTCATCTCCATTTTACAGATCAGGGAACTGAGGCACAACGAAGTGAAATGACTTGCCTAAGGACACATAGCAGACAAGTGGCGGAGCCAGGAGTAGAACCCATGATCTTCTGACTCCCAGGCCTGGGCTGTATCCACTGGGCCATGCTGCTTCCTAGGCATTATAGGCATTACAGGATCAATTAAGACCACCTATTTCCCGTTACATCAGGGAATAAATCAGACTTCATAATAGCACAGAGTTTGAATTTTTAAAATGACTTTCACTGGTCTCAGAACAGTCCTCTGCAAGAGCAGCAGAATAAATGGTACCAGCTCTATTTCATAATGATGGGGACTGTGGGGAGGATGGGGCTAAGGTGAAGTGACTTGCCCAAAGTAACATGGTGTATCCATGCCAGAACTGACTAGGCAGGAGGAGGCCTGACTCCTAATCCTGGGACACTTGTAATTGGCAAAGAACCTAGAAGGAGTGAAAAATCAATCACCCAATTAATCAATAATGTCTATTGAATATCTACTGTATGCAGAATAGTATCCTCACATCTTGGGTGACTGCAATAGAATTAGAAGACATGATTCCTTCCCTCAAGAAGTTTGCAATCTAGTGGTAGGGGAAGCAGGCATGGTGGTGGTTTTTATTATTATTATTAAAATTGTTAAACACTTTCTATGTGTCAAGCACTGTTCTAAGTACTGGGGTGGATATACGTTAATCAGGTCAGACCCAATCCCTGTCCCGCATGGCACGCATAGTCTAAGTAGGAAGGAGACCAGGGACCAAATTCCCATTTTACAGATGAGGAAACTGAGAGAGAGGAGTTAAAGAGAAGCAAAGTGACTTGCCCAAAGCCACACAGCAGGCAACTGGCAGAACTGGGATTAGAACCCAGGTCCTCTGAATCCCAGGACTATGTCTCCAATGGGCCATACTGTTTCTTAGAATAAATCATAGGCTAAAGTAATGGAGTATAAAGTATGTACATACATACCATAGTGGTGATGTGAGTGTCCGAGTGCTTAAGGTAAAGTACTGAAGTGGCAGTAGGATGAATAGAAGGGAGGAAGATGAGAAAATTCTGGGGGAAGACCTCCTGAAGGACATGTAATTTCTGAAAATATCAGAACCCTAAGGGATGGAGCTGATTCTGAAAAGCATTTCAAAGATCAGACTTCTATTTTTCAAATCCATCTGGAGACAGGTACTTTTAAAAAAATTGAAATGTTAGTTTTGTTCTACGTATTCTGTCTCCAGGTACCTCTGGATGATATGGTGCTCTGCACACAGTAAGTGCTCAATAAATACGATTGAATGAATGAATGATTGTGGTATTCGTAAAAAGGGCACACATATAGCTGCTTTGTGACTCTTACTCCTCGTATTTGATGGCTTCCTAACTTGATCATGAATGTGTCCCTTCAAGATGGATGAGAGTCTGAGTTACTTTAATGATATCTTTGACGAGCCTGGAGCGTGTTAAAATGAACAATGAAGTCCAAGTAAATGACTCAGAAAATGTGGGCACAGACCTTCTTAGAACTGGGTTGCTGATTCAATTTCTCACACATCTAATCATTTTTCAGTGCCCAGCTTTTTAAACATAGGAAAATCCAACACAGCCTCCAATTTTCATTTTGCCCAGTCAGGCAGTGGGCCCCCAACAAAGTGAATGGTAATGTCAGCATTTGCTCCCTCGGTGATTGATTTAATATTTACTCAGTGCCCACAAAGTAGAGGTAAGATAAGAGAGTCCCTGAGACTGGGAAACTTTCCATGAAACCTAATGTTATGAAATTCTGTTTCTTTTCTTCTCTTTGAGTTGTGGGTCGTCCCTGGAATAAAATAAAGAACTCCATTCAGTCCCAGACCAAGTGCCCTCTAGAATGACAGGGTCAAATGGACTTCAAGAGATCATTTGACTCCATCTCCTTTTCCTCAGAAAGACTGCCTTCAACCCAGTCCACAAAAAGAACAGCTTATCCTTCCCTTAAGAATTTCAAAAGAAAGAAATTGCACAACCTCCTGTTCCAGGGTATTAAAGCAAGGCTCGAATTGTGTACGGGTGCTGGGGAAAGAAAGCAAAAATTCCTTCTTCATTTCACTCCTCATTCCAGCTCTTGTATACATAAAAATAAATTAAATACACTGTGGCGTTTGTTAAGCGTTTACTATGTGCCAGGAATTGTTTCAAGTGCTGGCGGTAGACACAAGATAATCAAGTTGGACACAGTCCCTGGAACCTCACGTAGGGTTCAAAGTCTTAATCCCTATTTTGCAGATGAGGGAACTGAGGCATAGGGAAATTAAGAGACTTGCTCAAGGTCACACAGCAGACAACTAAGTGGCAGAACCAGGATTAGAGCCCAGGTCCTTCTGCCTCCCAGGCCCCTGCTCTATCCACTAGGCCATGCTGCATCGCTGCTACATGCTGCTGCACATCTTCAGTGAGCCTATGTAGACACCAATCTCCTCTTATACCAGGGAATAAATAATGCTCAGTAATAATCTAGAGGATCTCAAGGATCTCATTGGTCCCATAATCATCCTATACAGAGCAGAGATGAGATGAATGGGGCTGAAGTTCAGAAAGGTGAAGTATTTACCCAAGGTCCACACAGTGTGTCTTGGGGCAGAACAGACTAGAGCAAACACTTCTCCTGGGTGGGGATTGTGATTACCAACTCTGTTGTATGGTATTCTCCCAAGGGTTTACTACAGGGCTCTGCACATAAGTGCTCAAAAAATACTCCAGAGTAACCCTATTGCAAAGAGCCCAGAGCTGGGAGTCAGAGGATCTAAGCTCTAAATCTGGCTCTGCACTTAATTGTGTGACCATGGGCAAGTCATGTAAATTCTCTGGGCTTCAGTGTCCTCATCTGTAAAATGAAGATTAACTCCAAGTTCCTCCTACTTAGACTGTAAGCCTCATGTAGGACAGAAACCATGACTAACTTGATTGTCCAGGATCTACCCTGTGCTTATTACAAGGCTTGGCACACAGTAAGTGCTTAACTAGTACTATTATTGTTATTCTTACTAAATACTATTAATAATAATGATAAAAAATGTGGACTTTCTGTCTCACCATCCAGAAAGTTATTCCTAACACCTACCCTGCTGAAATGCATATTTGTTCCCACTGTTTCTGATCTAAGTAGAAATAGAGAACAGTTGCTCAATCACTCACACAGTCTTCTTTCTACCCTCCAGTTTATCTTTTTGGGTTTATTCTTTGCCCTCATTACCCTCACCCTTCCCCTGTCAAATTGATTAAGCTGCTCTGTTATTGCTTTTATTACTGCTAAAAATGCTATATTTTTAAGTAGCGGAACAAGCCCTACTTCAACATTATCAATAAAAAATGTATATGCCCCCACAAAGCACAGTCACAGGGCCCCAGACAATAGTGACCCATTGTGGAAAAAACCTGGATACCCCATTGCCTATTCATTTTTGAGGTTCTCCACGTTATGCTCCTGCTGCAGGTTTCAGACCGAACCCAGGACTTTAATAAAAGGCCTGGCTAGAATGGAATATCCTTTCTCAGGATTGCACCTGAAGAGTTTCCAGTACTTTACCAGTCTCGGCTACGGGAGGGAGAATCGGGCAGAGGCCTACCCATTCCTAGCTTGGACAGAGGCTAGAGAGTGGCAGGCAATCTGCTACAAGTCAAAACTCACCTGTGCTGGGCAGTAGCAGCATGGGGGAAAGTCGAGGGCAGGGATTCAAGTTTACTGCATGGTTGAATTCAGTGGTAAAACACTTCTGTATTTCCAAGAAACACTGTGGATATACCAGCAGAACAAATGCAGGTGGAGGTGGGGCATTCTGGGAGAGATGTGTCCAAGGAGTCGCTCTCGGTTGGAAATGATTCCACAGACAAGAATGGAATATAGTAGAGTATCTCATAAGGCCTTCACCTTGGACTTCTGTTTGCATAATCTAGGATCTTGTTTCCTTTCTAAAAGCCCTAACCCTTCACTGTGGCTCCAATTTAGTTGGCGACCCACTGCCCTCTCAGTCAATTGATCAATGGCATTTATTAAGTGCTTACTGTGTGCAGAGCACACTATAAAAGAGTAGATATAGGCCATCCCTGCCCTTATCGAGCTTATAGACCAGCGGGGTAGACAGACATTAAAATAATCCTACCCATGGTGTTTATGGAGTGTTTACTGTGTGCAGAGCACTGTATTAAGCACTTGGAAAAGTACGCCATAATAGAGTGGAGAGGCATGATTCCTGCCCACATGGAGCTTACAACCTGGAGGGAAAGACAGATATTAAGATAAATTACAGATGGGGGAAGTAGTAGAGTGATTCTATTTAGTCTTGATTCTATTTAGTCTTGATTCTATTTAGTTGCCATTGTTTTTACGAGATGTTCTTCCCCTTGACTCTATTTATTGCCACTGTTCTTGTCTGTCCGTCTCCCCCGTCAAACGGCAGGGACTGTCTCTATCTGTTGCCGGCTTGTTCATTCCAAGCGCTTAGTACAGTGCTCTGCACATAGTAAGCGCTCAATAAATACTATTGAATGAATGACTGGAATGTAAGAATTTGTACGAAGGTGCTGCGGGGCTGGGGGAGATTCAAAGTGTTTAAAGGGTTGTCCCAAGGTGACCCCGAGGTCCCCACCATCTCGAGGTCAGATGCTCTCTCGTGACCTTCTGAGCCAGCAGGCGGAACTCTGATACTGCCTTCACCACCAAAACTGCTAGATTGACAGCCCAAGCCGGGAATACGGAAGGTGTCCCTCGCCCCCGTGCCAATCAAATTACGTAAGGGGCGGGGAGGGGCAGATATTGGATAGACTGAGGCTGGAATGGCCTTGAGCATGGGTGATAAATACCTGTGGCCTCTGACCTCCTGGGCAGTCGATCGAGACTTGTGTCTGATGCAGTAGTCTAATAGGAATCTAGTATTTTAGTAGTCCTAGTGGACTAGCTCTTGTTTGGTTTACTCACTCCTTGCAGACCTGCCTCATCTTGTATCTGTGCCGTTGGAGATTACTTGATGGTTGGCCCTAGGGCACTTCATCGCCCTTCCATTCATTCTTATGACATAGTAAGATCCTTTTGAACTTCAGTTCTGCAGACCAGGTGCTAGTCCTAATCTAGACCGTAAACTCCTTGTAGGGAGGGAACATGTCTACCAGTCTACCAACTCTGTTGCATTTTACCCTCCCAACACTTAGTGCAGTGGTTTGTGTATGAGTACACAGCTCTATGAGTACCACCGATTGATTGATTGATTGATTGATTGGGTGATTCCTGCCTCCTACCCATTCTTCATTTGTGAGGCCAGTGTAGAACAGGGACTGTGTCCAATCTGTTTACCCTGCATCTGCCCCACCATTAAGCACGGTGCTTATTACATAAACTTTTCTGGCCTTATTCTCCAGGCCAATGTCAGCATGTTGTAACTTCCGGACAAGTTCACAAGCTCCCATTTGCCTATCAACCTTCGCATGAAGCAAAAATTCCTCACTCTTGGCTTCAAAGCTGTCTATCCCATTCCCTCCTCCTACTTCACCTCCCTACACTCCTTCTCCAGCTCACCCTGTACACTCCGCTCCTCTTTCACCGCTCACCTCCTCACGGACCCTCGCTCTTGCCAGTCCCACCGTCTACTCTTGGCCCACATCCTACCACTGACCTGGAATGCCCTCCCTCCTCACATCCGCCAAAATAACTCTCTTCCCCTCTTCAAAGCCCTACTGAGAGCTCAACTCCTCCAAGAGGCCTTCCCAGACTGAGCCCTCCCTTTCCCTCTCCCTCTCCTCCCCTCCCCATTCCCCCTACTCCCACCCTCAGCTCTACCCCCTTCCCCTCCTGACGGCACTTGTGTATATTTGTATATATTATTTATTACTGTTTTATTAATGATGTATATATATATATGTATATATATGATTCTATTTATCTATTGTGATGGTATTGATACCTGACTCCTTGTTTTGTTTTGTTGTCTGTCTCCCCCTTTTAGACTGTGAGCCTGTTGTTGGGCAGGGATTGTCTCTCTCTGTTGCCAAATTGTAAATTCCAAGTGCTTAGTACAGTGCTCTGCACACAGTAAGCACTCAATAAATACAATTGAATGAATGAATGAATGAATGAATGAATGAATGAATGAAGGCAGCATGACCTAGTGGAAAGAGCATGGGCCAGGGAATCATTCAGAGGACCTGGGTTTTAATCCCGGTCTGCCAATTGCTAGACGTGTGACCTTGGGCAAGGCTAACTTCTCTGCGTCTCACTTTCCTCAACTGTAAAATGGGGATTTGATATCTGTTCTCCCTCCCACTGAAGACTGTGAGCCCCATGCACAGCAGGGACTGTTTCTGACCTAATTGACTTGTACCTATTCCATCTCTTAGACCAGTGTTCGATGTATAGTAAGCGCTCCACAAGTACCATAAAACAAACAAATAGACAAGGCAAAGTCCTCCAGTATCCACTCCCCCTGTCTGCAGTTCCACCTCTATGCAACTCTCTTCAGGGACTTCTATGCCTATCTCAGAACCAACTGAATATGATTGTCATTTTTATCCTTTAGGGCTTTTGTACATATCCACCCCTTCTAGTTGAGTTGCATCCACTTTATTTCATATAGATCTCTCTGCGTATATTTCTGTCTTTGTGTATTTTTGCACGTTCTCCCATTAAATTGCATCCCACTTTTCCTCCAACCAACACTCCTCACATAGTTTTCTTTCTGGGTACTTTCTGAGGAAAGACTTTTAAAGGGAATAATAATAATGTTGGTATTTGTTAAGCACTTACTACGTGCAGAGCACTGTTCGAAGTCTGGGGTAGATACAGGGTAATCAGGTTGTCCCATGTGAGGTTCACAGTCTTGATCCCCATTTTACAGATGAGGTAACTGAGGCACAGAGAAGTTAAGTGACTTGCCCACAGTCACACAGCTAAGTGGCAGAGTTGGGATTCGAACCCATGACTTCTGACTTCCAAGCCCTTGCTTTTTCCACTGAGCCACGCTGCTTGGGAAGCTGACGAGTGGAGTCCAGGAGTCTGGAATTCTAATACCAGCTCCACCACTTTTTTTTAGTGGTATTTAAGGTTTAACTCTGTGCCAGGCCCTGTACTAAGCACTGCTTTGTAACATTGGCAAGTTATTTAACTTCTCTGTGCCTAAATTTCTTCATCTATAAAATGAGGATTACATCTGTTCTCCCTTCACCCTAGAATGTTTCCTTCTTGACTTTGAGTCCCGTATGGGTCAGAGAATAATCCTGGATCTACCTAAGTGCTTGGCACATACTAAGTGCTTAACAAATACCATAATCATTATAATTTTTAGGAATATATTTCTGCTTCTTCCCACAATCCTACATCTTTATCCTTCCCTTAGCCAGGAAGCTCCCAGATTATCTGTGGTAAATTCCAGTAGGGATTTAGGACTGGATCCGCCTGGACTGACTTAGTTCAGTCTCATAAACAAAACACTCCAAAATCCATCTGCCCCCAACACTTTTACTATCCTTCCTACACACGACCATTCTACAAACACTAGGGCTCTAACTGGTGGTGAGGCTCATAAGAAGTCCAGCTTGGAAATGGTAAAATCATATTTATCTGAAGCCTGAATTCTTTTAGGCCGTAGACCTACGAGACTATGCACATTTACATGGATGATTACATGATTAGAGAGGAATTTTGATCCCACCTGGAAAAAAAAGTGCACACATACTCTATTCTCCCATCACACTGAAATGTTATCAGGATTATGTGGAAATGTTTAGCCAATGAAGCCTTTAATATGAAACTTATATGTGTTCAATGCTTATTATATGTAATTTTTGATTCCAGACTAGTGTATCTGGAGTGTTGATTTGCAATGCTGACCTCAACTTGGAGAACACTTGTGTATATATGTACATATATATATAATTCTATTTATTTATATTAATGCCTGTTCACTTGTTTTGATGTCTGTCTCCCCCGTTCTAGACTGCAAACCCGGTGTGGTCTGGGATCGTCTCTCCATTGCTGACTTGTACTTTCCAAGGGCTTAGTACAGTGCTCTGCACACAGTAAGCACTCAATAAATATGATCGAATGAATGAATGGGTCAGAACTGCTTTTTTAAGAGTGTGAAATTGACCAGTTGAAACTGGAATTTCCCATCTGGAAAGAAGTGCCAGAAAAATTTTTTATCAAGGAACAAACAGCGGCCCAGAGAATCCGAGGAAACATTTCCCCATCCATCAGCGCATCAGAAGGTAAACGTTTCTCTCTAAATCTTGATGCTGCTTGTATGTGGAACTTTTTGTCATGCCTGTAGAATGTTCTGATTCATTTTCAGGAGCCTGAAATATGGCCGCTATAAAAGATTTACAAATGCAGAATCAGCCGCAACACTCACAGAATCATTTCCATTAACTATTTGCTTTCCTTATACACATCCTCTAAATTCAAAACAGGAACAAAGGAGCCACGAACAATGCACCAGCATTATGTAAGTTTGCTCTGCTTCACTTACGGTCCTCTTTCCCCGATTTGCCATTCTGCAGAAAATCCTGGATTTTGAAAAGGTAGAATGCAGAATAATAACAGAAAAATTGGGATAGCAGCCTGGAAGATTAAAATTTTAAGCTCCATATCAACCTCTCCAAGCTAATTCTCTCCCTCTCTCTCTCTGTGTCTATCTCTCTCACTCTCTCTCTCTCTCTCTCTCTTCCCCTCACTCCCCACCCCTAAAAGCATCTTCAGTATCTGGTTTCTCATGTAGGAAAAGGAACTGGGGTCTTGGGAAGGGATGATTTGGGCCCTAAAGCCAAATAAATGATTAATTAGGAGGCTGAGTTCTTTTCATATTCATCTTTGCAGTTAAAAGAGGTCTCGCTTTCCCGATTATTGCTTTGTCACTCATGCTTACTGTGCTATATAGTTCTTTGAAGGGATGACCTTGATGATTCAAAATCTCAAAGGGAAGCTATCTTGCAGCAGAGATTGGAGAGAGTTGAAGGAAATATAGCTATAGAGTTATGACTCTTGCAGAAGATATTAGGTAATGTTATGGCAGGAATTTGGACACCTGTTTCAAACCCTACTACCTCCCTTTCTTCCCCAGAATGTAATCCCCATGGGCCCTCTTTCTTTGCCACTTTAATCCTGACTCAACTGCTCTCCTCCAGTTCATTTCCACCTTCCCTTTTTAATAATAATAATAATTGTAGTATTTGTTAAGCGCTTATTATGAGCCAGGCACTGCACAAGCGCTAGGGGAGATACAAGCAATTCAGGTTGGACACAATCCCTGTCCTGCATGGGCCTCACGGTGTCAATTCCTGTTTTTCAGATGAGGTAACTGAGGCACAGAAAAGTGAAGTGATTTTGCCCCACCTAGCAGATTAGTGCCAGAGTTCAGATTAGAACCCGGGTCCTTCCGACTTCCAGGCCCGTGCTCTGCCTTGGCACCCACATTGGGGAAGAACCCAATATTTTGGTCCCACTGCTTTCTGATTTACCCAGTCGTTCCTTCCCCTTGGACTGACTGTGGTCCTGGTTCTTCTGTCAGTGACCCGACTGCTATTCGTTCATTCAGTCGTATTTATTGAGCGCTTAACTGTGTGCAGAGCACTGTACCGAGCACTTGGGAGAGTGTAATACAACAGTAAACTGACCCATTCCCTGCCCACGAAGAGCTCATGGCTTAGTGAGAAGCAGCATGGCTTAGTGGATAGAACGTGGGCTTGGGAGTCACAAGGACCTGGGTTCTAATCGTAGCTCTGCCGCATGTCTGTCGTGTGACCTTGGACGAGTCACTTTACTTCTCTGGGTCTGAGTTACCTCATGTGTAAAATGGGGATTAACAGTGTGAGCCCCATGTGGGAAAGGGGCTGTGTCCAACCTAACTTGTATCTACCCCATGCTTAGAACATAGTAAGTGCTTAAGAAGTACTATTATTATTATTATTGTATCCTAGGGTGGGCCCTGGCCATTTGGAGTAAAAGCAGGCAGTGTTTCCATAAGTACAATCAATCAGTCAATGAAATAATGATATTCATTGAGTGCTCACTGTGTGCTCTGCACTGTACTAATATCGCCAAGATCCGCCCTTTCCTCTCCACCCAAACGGCTACCTTACTATTACGGGCTCTCGTTATATCCCGGCTAGACTACTGTGTCAGCCTTCTCTCTGACCTCCCTTCCTCCTCTCTCGCCCCGCTCCGGTCTATTCTTCACTCCGCTGCCCGGCTCATCTTCCCGCAGAAACGATCTGGGCATGTCACTCCCCTTCTTAAACAACTCCAGTGGTTGCCTATCGACCTCCGCTCCAAACAAAAACTCCTCACTCTAGGCTTCGAGGCTCTCCATCACCTTGCCCCTTCCTACCTCTCCTCCCTTCTCTCTTTCTACCGCCCACCCCGCACGCTCCGCTCCTCTGCCGCCCACCTCCTCGCCATCCCTCGGTCTCGCCTATCCCGCCGTCGACCCCTGGGTCACGTCCTCCCGCGGTCCTGGAACGCCCTCCCTCCTCACCTCCGCCAAACTGATTCTCTTTCCCTCTTCAAAACCTTACTTAAAAATCACCTCCTCCAAGAGGCCTTCCCAGACTGAGCTCCTCTTCCCCCTCTACTCCCTCTGCCATCCCCCCTTTACCTCTCCGCAGCTAAAGCCTCATTTTCCCCTTTTCCCTCTGCTCCTCCACCTCTCCCTTCCCATCCCCACAGCACTGTACCCGTCCGCTCAACTGTATATATTTTCGTTACCCTATTTATTTTGTTAATGAATTGTACATCGCCTTGATTCTATTTAGTTGCCATTGTTTTTATGAGATGTTCTTCCCCTTGACGCTGTTTAGTGCCATTGTTCTTGTCTGTCCGTCTCCCCCGATTAGACCGTAAGCCCGTCAAACGGCAGGGACTGTCTCTATCTGTTGCCGACTTGTTCATCCCAAGCGCTTAGTACAGTGCTCTGCACATAGTAAGCGCTCAATAAATACTATTGAATGAATGAATACTAAACTCTTGGGAGAGAAGCCAGTGGAAAGAGCCCGGGCTTGGGAGTCAGAGGTCATGGGTTCGAATCCTGGCTCCGCTGCTTGTCAGCTGTGTGACTGTGGGCAAGTCACTGAACTTCTCTGTGCCTCAGTTACCTCATCTGTAAAATGGGGATGAAGACTGAACCTCACCTGGGACAACCTGATTCCCCTGTATCTACCCCAGCGCTTAGAACAGTGCTGTGCACATAGTAAGCGCTTAACAGATACCAACATTATTATTATTCTTACCATAAGGTAAGCAGAGAAGCAGCTTGTCCTAGTGGATAGAGCATGGGCCTGGGAGTCAGAAGGGCCTGGTTTTCTTATCTTTGATCTGTCACTTCATTCAATAATATTTATTGAGCACTTACTATGTGCAGAGCACTGTACTAAGCGCTTGGAATGTACAATTCGGACACTTGTCTGCTGAGTGACTTCGGGCAAGTCACTTTACTTCTCTGGGCCTCAGTTACCTTATCTGTAAAATGGAGATTAAGAATTTGAGCCCCATATGAAACGCTGATTGGGGCCAACCTGATTATCTTGTATCTACCCCAGTGCTCAGTAGTAGTACTGAGCACTTAGTAAGCGCTTAAGACTGTGAGCCCGTTTTGGGATAGGGTTTGTCTCTGTGGCCGAATTGTACTTTCCAAGCGCTCAATACAGTGCTCTGCACACCGTAAGTGCTCCGTTAATACGATTGAATGAATAAATATCATTGGAAAAATGAAATAACACAAAGAATTTCTGCCCTAACAAGCTCTACTGGATAGTCTATTGAATGGAAAGAAACTTTTCACCCCCTATGGAAAAAAACCCACACTGATCTTTTATTCCCCCAAACACATGCCTCAAGGGACAATTCAAAATTTAACTCTCCTCCTCCCCAAATGATGCATATGATTGGATTACGGGAGTGACTGAGTGCCCCTATCTGATCTTCCTGCACCCAGCTGAAAGGATTGATCTGTGACCAGCTAATGAGCCATGTCCTCTGATTGGTTCCCACATATGCGATCTGATTCCTTTGAATTATCCACCAGTCAAATGACGCACTCTGTCGAGGGCAATTTTGCCTGATAAATGGGTTGCGGCTCAAAATGGCGCTAATCCTTTATGGAGCCCCAAATGTTTGTCTCATCATCTTGGCCTAGAGCCATCTGGAAGAAAATAAGCAGACTCTGGTTACTTTTTTCCTCTTGACCCAGTAGAAAAAGGTGTCAAAACAACTCAACCATGATTATGATTTTTGTAATTTGTCAGCAGCCTTCTCAGTCCCACTCTGAGATCATCAGTTTATATCTTGCACGTACAGGTAACTTTCAGAGGGTAATAATATTTAATCACCACTGACTTGTACTGAATTTCGCTCTGGGAGCTAGAGATAAGCTCCGAAGTGCCTTTCTGGGAGGCAGTAATACCGGTCCTACACTATGTTAGTTCGCATGGTGAAGTATACACTGAATGATGGAGAAAGGAGGAAGTAGGCTGGAACGGAATCTGTAAGAGACGGTTGTTAGTTGTCGGATGATGATGATGATGATATGATTCTCGTTTAAAAAGCCTACTGATGGTTACATGGTCTTGTTTCCCAGGTCAAAGAGATGTTATGACAACCGAAAGCTGTTTTATTCCCTGTCAGAGAAGGAATTTAAAGGTGAGCTGTTGGTTTTCTGCTTGCTTTTTCAGGCGGTTCAGAAGCACAGTGCATCAGGAGATCAGTTTTGCTACCAGGTAGTCCATTTTGTGAAAGTGACGATTAAACCTACTCATTTTGCAGCAGGCAAAATTGTTTTTCTTCCATGGTCCACATTACATTATGTTCCACTGCCCCAGGGATCATCTGTAATCACTAATCCTGGGAAACTTTCTTCCTTAGATATGACAGATATTTATCTCTGTTTGCAATTGGTTAGGAGCATTCATTCAATCATTTATTAATAATAATAATAATGTCAGCTTCCTATGTGCAGAGCGCTGGCGTAGCTGCAGGGTAATCAGGCTGTCTCACGTGAGGCTCACAGTGTTAATCCCCATTTTATAGATGAGGTAACTGAGGCACAGAGAAGTTAAGTGACTTGTCCACAGTCACAAAGCTGACAAGTGGCAGAGTTGGAATTTGAACCCATGACCTCTGACTCCCAAGACCATGCTTTTTCCACTGAGCTATGCTGCTTCTCAAGAAAAAAATGATGACATCTGTTAAGTGCTTGCTATGTGCAAAGCACTCTTCTAAGCATTGGGGAGGATACAAGATGATCAGCTTGTCCCACGTGGGGCTCACAGTCTTCATTCCCACTTTACAGATGAGGTAACTGAGGCACAGAGAAGTTAAGTGACTTGCCCAAAGTCACACAGCTGACAAGCGGCTGAGCCGGGGGTTGAACCCATGACCTCTGACTCCCAAACCCGTGCTGTTTCCACTGAGCCACACTGCTTCTCGAAATGTGAAAAAGGCATGAAATGTGAGAAAAGCAGCATGGTTCAGTGGAAGGAGCCTGGGCTTGGGAATCATAGGTTGGGGGTTCTAATCCCACCTCTGCCACTTGTCAGCTGTGGGCAAGGCACTTCACTTTTCTGGGCCTCAGTTCCCTCATCTGTCAAATGGGGATGAAGACTGGAAGCCCCACGTGAGGCAACCTAAATCCCCTTGTATCTACCACAGCTCTTAGAACCGTGCTTGGCACATAGTAAGTGATTAACAACTACCGACATTATTATTTATTGAGCACTTACTGTGTGCAAAGCACTGTTTTAAGCACTTGGGATAGTTCAATATAATGAAAATGAACCCAGATCAGTGATAGGGCCAAGCCCCTGGCTTTCTTTTCTCTTGTCGCTGTCACATCTTTAGAGCAGAGGTTCATTTCTGATCGTCACTTTATGATGCTGAACTCTCATTTCTCTCCCATCTACGTTCTCTGGGGAAATGGGCAACTTCCCAGTGACAGGCCCTCCATTTCTCTCTCCCCATCACGTGAACTTTACTTTTTAGCAGCCAGCAAGGGATCTTGCTACTTTCCACAGCAACATGTCTAGGCAACTGTTGAATTTAGAGCAGTGCAGATGACTCCTGCACTCCACTCCCTGTCCGACATGTGGAACTTGTTTCGAACCGTAATAACGCAGCAGCTGGAGACACTTTTCTTCTCTGAGAGGTAAAAACAATTCCTCCCGTCGTTTTCTTGGCGACTCTGAATTTCACCCACCTGCAAGCAGGATTAATTTTTCCCTTCGTGGATAGTAGCCCTCCTGACGCTGATCTGACTTGAAATTTATTGGCACCTCCCCTTTCCCTCTTAGCCACCAAAAGCTGACGTGATTAAACATTTCTCCCCTCCACAAAAGAACGTCGGCACTCAGATACAGACACACGCACGCAAGCAGCCACCCACAGTGGGGCATGCCAAGTATTTAAATAGAAATGTCATTCGTGGGCAAGGCCCTCTGTGAAGTGACACAATGAAGGTCAGATTTCACCCAATTAAACCAGAAGAGCTTTGAATTCAGAGATGAATTCAGTTGGTGAGTAGGCAGTCGATTGCGCTCCGGCTCCTTTTTTAATCTTTCCTGACAGTGTCTGATGGACTTTTGACCGTGTCAAAGCAACTGGAAAATCGGCTGAGGCCGTGGGGAACCATGTGATTTTTGAGGTTGGATGGGCACCCACGTGACGAACAAAGAGCAACTGATTATTTCCCAATCCGACCAGGCCAAACACCCCATGTTTAGTTGATCGGGCTCTATTTATTGAACAAGCTTCCGTATGCGTTTCCAGTAATGAAGAGGGATGTTCATTAATCGCCTAGGGGTTAGGGTTGGGCAGCAACAGGCTGGAGGATAGGCGGGGGAAGACGTTGATTTTGGGGAGCTGGGTTATGTTGGCAATGGGGTTTGGAATAGAAACAGTGTGGCTTAGTGGATAGAGCACAGGCTTGGAAGTCAGAAGGACAGGGGTTCTAATCCCTTCTCCATCACTTGTCTGCTGTGTGACCCTGGGCAAGTCATTTCACATCTCTGTACCTCGATTACCTCATCTGTGCAGTAGGGATGAAGACTGTGAACCCCATGTGGGACAGGGACTGTGTCCAACCCGATTTGCTCCTATCCACCCCAGTGTTTAGCATAGTGCCTGGCACATAGCGCTTAACAAATACCACAATTATTATTATTATATAATAAATATATATTATATAATTATGTATTATATATATGATATAATAATAATTGTGGTATTTAAGTGCTATGTGCAGAGCACTGTTCTAAGCGCTGGGGTAGATACAGGGTAATCAGGTCATCCCACGTGAGGCTCACAGTTAATCCCCATTTTACAGATGAGGTAACTGAGGCACAGAGAAGTTCAGTGACTTGCCCACACACAGCTGACAAGTGGCAGAGCCGGGATTCGAACCCATGACCTCTGACTTCCAAGCCCGGGCTCTTGCCACTGAGCCATATTATTACAACCTGATCTGCTGGAGCCAAAGGCATCTGCATCCAGATCCATGTTTCTGAACCCTTTGGGGGAAATGCAGAAGTAGCGTGGCTTAGAGGAAAGAGCACAGGCTTGGGAGTCAGGAGTCATGGGTTCTAATCTGGACTCTTCCACTTATCAGCTGTGTGACTGTGAGCTAAATCACTTAACTTCTCTTGGCCTCAGTTACCTCATCTGTAAAATGGGGGTTAAGACGACCTGATTACCTTGTATCTACCCTAGCGCTTAGAATAGTGTTTGGCACATTCATTCATTCAATCATTTATTGAGCATTTACTGTGTGCAGAGCACTGTATTAAATGCTTGGAAAATACAATTCGGCAACAGATAGAGACAATCCCTACCCAACAACAGGCTAAGCGCTTAAAGAATACCGTCATTATTGTTATTATTATTACCTCTCTGCTCTCCTGGCTTTACCCGCATGTTCCGGAGAGACCGGTGTTAATGGGCGGTGTCTCCTGTTGGCATCCTATCGAGGGCTACTTGGGATCAAACCAGGACTCCCCAGGATTGTGAGCGCATCAATCAGTTGTATATATTGCACACTTACTGTGTGCAGAGCACTGTAGTAAACTCTTGAGAGAGTACAACATAGCAATATAACAGCACAGGTAGATACGTTCCCTGCCCAAACGAGTTGACGCATCTCACAAGGCAGATGGATTTCCCTAATTCCTTCATTCAATCGAATCTATTGATCCCTAATCCCAGCCTGAAATGTGGCAAGGTATAAAGACTTCTACTCAGGCAGCTCTTGACACTAATAATTGGGGAATTTGGTAAGTGCTTACTATAGTCATGGGTTCGAATCCCGCTCTGCCACTTGTCAGCTATGGACTGTGGGCAAGTCACTTAACTTCTCTGTGCCTCAGTTACCTCATCTGTAAAATGGAGATTAAGACTGTGAGCCTCATGTGGGACAACCTGAGTACCCTGTATCTACCCCAGCTCTTAGAACAGTGCTCTGCACATAGTAAGCGCTTAACAAATACCAACATTATTATGTGCCAGGCATTGTACTAAGCAGTGGGGTAGCTTCCAGATCATCCGGTTTGACCATCATGGGGCTCACAGTCTAGAAATAGAAGGGTGAACAGTAGAAAATACTGAATCCACATTTGACAGATGAGGAAACTGAAGCCCTGAAAGGGAAGTGACTTGCCCAAGGTCACACAGCGATGAAATGGCAGAGCCAGATTTAGAATCCAGGTCTTCTGATTCCCTGGCCCAAGTGCTCTTTCCCCTAAATCACGCTGCTTCTCTGTTGTTGCACCTCCTGAGGTGAGCGGCTGGAGAGGCCAGATGAAACTCAGAGTCTAAGTGCTTTAGTCCAGACCACAGATTCTGAGATGAATTTTAGGGGTCCCTTGGGCTGCATGGGATCAAACCAAGGCAACTTACAGAGACCCCCTCCTGGGACCCAACGTCCAGTGGCCTGGGGTCTGTGTCAGGCCAGTTACCTGCTTCCCACCTGGAGAATCCTGGGAAGTAGCAGGGCCCTGAACACCTTTCCAACCTGAATATCTGGCAAACCACAGCTCTCCCCATCTTCCCAGCCTTTCTAAAATCCTCCCTCCTCCAAGTGGTTCTGCCACGTGTTTGCTGTGTGACCCTGGGCAAGTCACTTCACTTCTCTGGGCCTCAGTTACTTCATCTGTAAAATGGGGATTAAGATTGTGACCCTGGGTGGGTCAGGGACGATGTCCAACCTGTTGATTTTGTACCTACCCCAGCGTTTAAAACAGTGCTTGACATATAGCGCTTAACAAATGCCATTAAAAAAAAAATATGAATTCTCCAGCCCTTATGTACTTATTTGTACACATCCTCAGAAGTTTATAGAACCATACATTTGATTAAATGGCATAAAATAGTTTCCGGTCTGCAGTGAACTATTATTTGCATTAGCATAAAGAACATGGGTCTGGGAGTCAGAGGATCTGCAATCTAATCCTGACTCTGCCACACGCCTGCTCAGTGACCTTGGGCAAATTACCTAATTCGTCTGTGCCTCAGCTTCCTCATCTATAAAATGGGAATTAAATACACATTCTCCCTCTCCCTTAGACAGTGAGCCGTTTCCCCCCTTCTAGACTGTGAGCTCATTATGGGCAGGAAATGTCACTGTTTATAGTTGCATTGTACAGTGCTCTGCACACAGAAAGTGCTTAGTAAATACGATGGAATAAACGAATGAATGACTGAGGGAAAGAGACTGTGCCTGATCTGATTCTCTTAGACCTCCCCAGAGCTTAGCATAGCGTTAAGCATCTAGTGTTTACCACTATTATTATTACCCCTCTAGACTGTAAGCTCACTGTGGGCAGGATTGTTTCTTCCAACTCTGTTGTATTGGACTCTCTCAAACCCTTAGTACAGTGTTTTGCACACAGTAAGCACACCAATGTGATTGATTGCTCGATTGATTATTACTATTAGGCACTTGGGAATCATAAGCAAATGACAACATTTCTTGCCCCTAAGAACCTTACGCTATACTTCTGAAACTATTATAGCAGCACTTACAGAGTAAATTTGAATAACCCAATATACCTAAGTACCGAGGGTGGCTATAAATAAGTGTGTAAGTGGTGAAAATGGCTGGTGGGTGTGGGGTGTGTGTGAGTAAAGGGGCGGGGGTGTGGAAATGACGAGAAGGTCATGAGAGAGGGAGCCAGAAATCTTGTCTAAATTTTCCTTAAGTGCTTATTGCCTTATAAAGGCCTTTATCATTTTCAGAGATGATTAATAACATCAATAAGGCTTCCCTTTGGTGTGGGCCACCGTTACCCAGGCAGGAAAGAATTTGTCTTTTCACCGGCTTTGCCAACGTCCAAAATAGTTGACTCGATGACTGTGGCCTTGCAGTCTCCAGGAAGGGACAGAAGTGAAAGTATTGCATTTTACTGGAATTGGAGAGGAAGGTGAAAAGAGATATTCCTAGGTGAGTCACATACATTTGGAGAGAGAGAGATTTACCCCCTGATCCCTCAACAGTCAGTCACAGGAAGGTTCAGATAGTGGGGATTCAGAGCATTTGTCAAACTTCAAAGATGGAAAACCTTTTCAAAACAGTGGCACCCTCACCACTGCTGAAACCATTTTCCCACAGTTACAAGATTTACAGTCTTCACTAGAGGGTGCTTCTCCAAACTACCTTGGAGGACACTCGTATTTCTACCCCTGAATTGTATTGATTTGGCCTTTCCATTATTTTTTAATGTTGTACTTGAACTAAACAACCCATCTCTCTTTCCCTCTCTCTTTTTTTTCTAATATGAAAGAAGAAGTCTCCAAGCAGATTGGCATAGTAGAAAGGGTATGGGCCTTGGAGTCTGAGGACTTGGATTCTGATCCCGGCTCTGCCATTTGTCTACTGGGTAATAATGTTGGTATTTGTTAAGCTCTTACTATGTGCCGAGCACTGTTCTAAGCGCTGGGGGAGATACAGGGTCATCAGGTTGTCCCACATGAGGCTCACAGTTAATCCCCATATGACAGATGAGGGAACTGAGGCCCAGAGAAGTGAAGTGACTTGCCCACAGTCACCCAGCTCACAAGCGGCAGAGCCGGGATGCGAACCCATGACCACGGACTCCCAAGCCCGGGCTCTTTCCATTGAGCCACGCTGCTTCTCAAGGGTAGCCTTAGGGAAGTCACTTAACTTCACTGTGCCTCAAATGTCTCATCTATCAGTCCCATGTGAGACAGGGATTGTGTCCAACCTGATCAGCCTGTGTGTAGCCCAGGGCTTAGAATAGTACTTGACATATAGCAGACCCTTAAATAACATTACTATTACCGTGTGCTCTGCACATAGTAAGTGCTAAATAAATACTATTGAATGAATGAATGAATTATTATTATTTAGAACCCAACGGTTATTGGGAAAGGATACCAATGGGAACATCAAATTACACTGAATTGAGCTCAAAGTAAGTCGTTTCTTTATTCTAAATTCACTCTTTTTTCAAAACATAACAAAACGGGGAGCAGAGATACAGGCAGCAATGGAAAGGATGTTATTTGCGGCATTTAAGTGATTTTTTTCAGCAAAAGGCCAAACTTTTAACTAGCATTGCTTTGCCTTGTTTTTTAAAGGAGTATCCTACTGAGTTTAAAGGAAAATCAATGACCCCTTGCAAATTGAAGCCATGTGTCCAACCAAGACTGATAAGAGGCTTAACTTGATGCTAGGTTAAAACATTTCAGCCGCCCGCAATGTTGTGATACCAGCCGGCAAGATTATCCTGGCGGGATCATGGGGGCCTGGAGACAGAGAGAGAAAGCCAAGGTCAGCCATGCTCAACATTCATGCCGGACCCTGTGGCTCACAGCTTCAGTCGGCTTCTACCCCAGAGCCTGGACCATTATGAGGCAGGCCGCTAGCCTCTGCCCACCCAACTACCCAGCTTCCTTCCCACTCTCTGCTTTATGGCTACCTCTCAATCAATCAATGGTATTTTATAGATGTTTATTGTATACAGAGCAATACACAGTGGGAGAATACAGTGCAGTAGACATGATCCCTGCCCTCAGGAAACCTACGGTCTAATAGGCAGCCTCAGTGGAAGCGAAGCATTGTGGCCTAGTGGATAGAACATGCCCCTGGGAGTCCGAAGGACCTAGGTTCTACTCCCAGCTCTGCCACGTCTATACTCTGTAACCTTGGGCAAGTCGCTTAATTTCTGTGGACCTCAGTTACCTCATCTGTAAAACGGGGATTAAGACAGTGAGCACTTTGTAGGACAGGAACGTGTTCAACCTGACTTGTGTCTGCCCCGGCGCTTAGTACGGTACCTGGCATATAGTAAGTGCTTAACAATTATCTTAAAAAAAATGGCAGAGGTTTACTAGTGACTTGTCTGGGTGCAGAAAAATCAGTTGGTATATTCCTTTCTCTTCCCTCTCCTCTTCCCATCTCTTCTCCCCACAACCCCCAGCTGGCTTGGCACATAGGATGACGGTGTTGCCGATGTTCGGCCCAAGGGAAAAATATTTACTCTGGGAAAGAAGGGCAAGGGGTGATGATAACTGGATGAATGAATCTATGAAGGCTTCTTTAAAAGGAAGATTCCGGACAGCTGTTCTCTCCCTACAAAGGCAAGACCTAAAGGAAATGGACTTGAATTGCAGCAGTAGAGATTTAAGTTAGGAATAAAGATGAACTTCTTGTTAAAGAGGGTGATTAAATCGCTCAGGACTTAATATTTCTCCTTAACCGGGTACTTTGGGAAAAGCATTATTTTATTTTATTTTGGTATTTGTTAAGCACATACTATGTGCCAGGCATTGTGCTAACTAATGGGATAGATACAAGGCAATCAGGTTGGACGAAGTTCATGTCCCACATAGGGCTCTCAGTCTTAATCTCCATTTTACAGATGAGGAAACTGAGGCACAGAGAAGTTGTGACTTGCCCAGTGTCACACAGCAGACAAGTGGTAGAGCAGGAATTAGAAGCCAGGTCCTTCTCACACCCTAGCCCCTGTTCTATCCATTAGGCCATGTCGCTTCTCAGTCTACTATGGAGACGGTTTATAATATTGATATAGTGAAGGTTCGCATTAGTCAACAGTGAAATGAACTATCAGTGTGTGTGGTGTGTCTGTGTACATGTTGTCAGTTTCACTTCAGTTCTTTTAAGTCCATTTCCACAATATAAAGTTCTCACCATCAATAGCGTAGTTAGCATAGTTTTCTATCCTGTGAACACTTACAAGTGGTAATTTATTTCACTGTTTCAGTCACTTTAGGCAGAGTCTATACCGGTTTTCAATTCTGACCCTTTTCAGAGTCTGTGATTTTAAAATAAGAATAAAAAAGATCCTGCCGATCCTGATTGCCACCCACATGCCAGCCTTGTCCATCCGCCACTCTTGTCTCCCAGCTGTCCTTAGCTATGCTGCTTCGCCTCACTGTGTGCCTCATTCTACCCTAAGACATTTCTTTTGCCCTCTTGACTTTCAGCGATTCTTCTTCAGCTCCTCTCGAGCAGCTGCCGTCTTCCATTTTCCTTATGTGTCTTAACCTCCAGAGCTGTGCTGCGGTAAGCATTTCTAGGATGGGGTAGATTTATTACATTCCAGAGCCACTCTGTGAGTGATCCTGCATTGTCAGCTGATGTTAGGTTTAGGCTGAAGGTCTCAGTGTTGAAATTCCTCAAAGTTGGGTGTGGCATCTCTGGTAAAAGGGGAGGTCCAGATTTCAGAGCACAGTGGAATGCTGCGAGTCGGAAACCACGTTGGATTCACTCCTCCGCCCCGTTCATCGGCGTTCCTCTAAAGATTTACTGGCCTACTTGCTTCAGTTTTCTGTTTCTTTGTCTCTGTGTGCGTTTGGATAGTGTGTTGTCCAGGAAGCAGCATTCACTGAAGGGATTAAATGCTCAATCCGCCCTTTCCTCTCCATCCAAACTGTTACCATGTTAATCCAATCACTCTCTCCCACCTTGATTACTGAATCAGCCTCCTTGCTGACCTCCCTGCCTCCTGCCTCTACCCACTCCACTCCATACTTCACTCTGTTTCTGCAGAACAATGATCCGGACAGCATCGGGGCCATGTTTCACCTCTCCTCAAGAACTTCCAGTGGTTGCCCATCCATCTCTGCATCGAAGAGAAATTCCTCACCATGTGTTTTAAAGCACTCCATCACCTTGCCCCCTCCCACCTGACCTCACTGATTCCCTACTAGAGCCCAGCTCACACACTTTGCTCCTCTAGTGCCAGCTTGCTCACTGTGCCACAATAATAATAACAGTGAATGATTATGGTGTTGGTTAAGCACTTACTATGTGCCAAGTACCGTTCTAAGCACTGGGGGAGATACAAGGTAATCAGGTTGGACACAGGTCCGGTCCCACGTCTGACTTGGAGTCTGAATCCCCCATTTTACAGATGAGGTAACTGAGACCCAGAGAAGCGAATTGATTTGCCCAAAGCACACAGCAGGTAAGTGGTAGATCTGGGATCGGAACCCACGTCCTCTGATTCCCAAATCAGGGCTCTTGCCGGGATCTTGTCTATTTTATCACCAATCCCTTTTCCACACCCTCTCTCATGCATAGAACCCCTCCAAATCTTCCAAACCACCACTCTCCCTACCTTATCAAGTGTTATTAAGGCTGCATCTCCTCTAGAGGCCTTCTCCGACGAATCCTGCCTCTCTCTCGCTTCTGTCATCTAAGCACTTAGATCTGTGCCCTTGAGCCATTTAGTATCTGTCCCCTCCCTCAGCCCCGCAGCACTTATGTGCATATCTACAAATTATTCATATTAATGCCTGCCCCCCCCCCGACTATAAGCTCGTATGCCCAGGGAACATGTCTGCTATCTCTGTTGCACTCTCTCAAGCGCTTAGCACAGTGCTCTGCACAAAGTGAATGCTCAGTGAATACCACTGATTGATTGATATCCTTATTCTCTACTTTTTCCCTAGCCATAATTTTTTTTTTAAATTTATGTCTTCTCCTGTAGATTGTAAGCTCCTATAGAGAGAGATCACACCTACCAGTAGAGCTGTATAGTGCTTTTCCTAGTCAGTCAAGCATATTTATTAAGCGCTTACTGTGTACAGAGCATTGTACTAAGTACTTGGGAGAGTACAATATAACAATCACACACATTCCCTGCTTAAAACAAGTTTAGTACAGTGCTCTACATCCAGTGAGCACTCAAATACCATTAATTGATTGATAGTACAGTTCTTGGCACATGATAATGTTTAACCAATTTCATAATCATTGTTATCATTATTATCAATAATTAATAATCACTGTGGCATTTGTTAAGCGCTTACTTTGTGCCGGGCCTGTACTAAGCACTGGGGTGGATACGGTCCCTATCCCACGTGGGGCTCATAATTTCAATCCTCATTTTACAGATGAAGTAACTGAGGCTCAGAGAAGGGAAATGACTTGCCCAAGGTCACACAGCAGATAACCTTTGGAGTCGGGTTTAGAACCCACTTCCTTCTGACTCCCAAGCTCATGCTCTCTCCACTATGCCTTATTATTATTAAGGCCTGGACCTCCAATAAGAGTCTCCCAGAGCCCCTTTAGGGAGAAGAAGCTAAGTCAGAATGTTTGGGACCTGCCAATCACTCCTGAACCCATCAGCAAGCAGTAAAGATGTGTCAGCCAGCCATCCTCCCATACCCAAGCTGAAACTCCAGGCTGTCCTCTGCACTAGGGTCAGGTCAGGTTAGAGGACGGGAGTATGGGGAAGCCACCTTCGGCTTGGAAACTGCAAACAGGCTCACGGGCAATGCCCACCTCTGTCCCTGTCCCTTGGCATCAGTCTGTTGAAACATTTCCAGAGCTTCAGATAGAACCTGGGCCTGGGAGTCCTGGGTTCTAATCCCAGCTCTGCCATTTACCTGCTCTGTGACCTTGGGGAAGTAGCTTCACTTCACTGGGCCTCAATTCCCTCATCTGTAAAATGGGGATTGGGACTGTGAGCCCCATTTGTGACAGGGACTGTGCCCAACCTGATTTACTTGTATTCATTCATTCAATTATATTTATTGAGAGCTTACGGTGTGCACAGCATTATACAGAAGCACTTGGGAGAGTACAATTGTACTTTCCAAGTACTTAGTACAAAGCTCTGCACACCGTAAGCGCTCAATAAATCCGATTGAATGAATGAATAAACAGACACATTTCCTGCCTATAACAAGCTTACAGTCTGGGGGGTGGGGGGAGACAGACATTAATATCAATCAATAAATTACGGATATGTACATAAGTGCTGTGGGATTGGGATCTAGCCCAGCCCTTAGTACAGTGCCTGGAATTTAATAAATACCATAATTATTATTCATTATTATTTATTATATGCCCAGCACTACAACTAGGTGCTCGAGGTGCTTGAACGATAGACATGAAGACTCAAAGACTTCCAGTCTAATGGGCTAAGCTTTGTTTCTGCCTCTGGGATGAAGGCAGAAGATGTGAGGCCGCAGACCTTTTGACCTTGATCTCAGAAGGACTCTCAGTGGGCCTGAGGAGCGAAGGCAGGTGGTCCAGGGGTTGACGCTGCCTAAATTAAAGACTTGAGTTCTAGCCCTTGTCAGCCGGTCTCATCTGCTTAAGAGCACTTAACCTCAGACCTTTCCGTCATCCCAAAATGGAATAATCCTGTTTGCCACCTACCTTGCAGGAAGGTGAGGATTAATGAGATAGTATTGGTCAGGCATGTAACATTCCATGGATGAAAGGCTCTCTGTGAATGCACCGTAATTATGGAATTATCATTATAGTGCTGTACTTGCAAATTGGCTAGCTGTCTGGGAAAAGCCTTTGTGTGTGCAATTTCTGCCTTCTGCTGACACGTATATAGGTGCAGCTTCTGAATGTCTGCAAACTTGACTTTGTTGTGTCTTGTACTTTCCAAGTGCTTAATACAGGGCTCTGCAAACAGTAAACGCTCAATAAATATGATGGAATGAATGAATGAATCGGACTCAGTTCAAAGTATGTACTGAGTGACCACTGAGAACCGAGCACCAGAGGAGTGTGGAGTGGCGGGATTGCAAGGGCACAAAGCGTGAAAAAAATACGACTGCTGTCTCTGACAGAATCTATCCCTTGGGCAGTATGTGTGTGTATTGTGCATTCGTGTGTGTGCGTGTGCTTGTGCAGAGAAGCAGCATGTTATAGTGGATAGAGGACGGGTCTGGAAGACCGAAGGCCGCGGGTTCTAATTCCTGCTCCACCACTTGTCTGCTGCGTGACCTTGGGCAAGTCACTTAACCTCCATGCTTCAGTTACCTCATCTGTAAAATGGGGATTGAGTCTGTGAGCTCCATGTGGGACAAGGGACTGTATCCAACCTGATTTGCTTGTATCCACCCCAACGTTTAGTAAAGTGCATGGCACATAGTCAGCACTTAACAGATACCATAATTATTAATAATAATAATTATTATTATCTGAAATATACACACATATATTTAGATTATTGGACTATTCATCCACATGGCTAAAGAGTAGTGTGATGGTTGGGTGATTAGCCCATATCAATCAGTGGACAAATTGCTTTGATTTACTGAGGACTCTCAGTCAGTTATAGAAACCTCATAGCACAATGTTGAATGCAAGTCCATAATCCACCTTCAGGCCACGGAAAGTCTCAAGTCTGTTTTCCTTCTCAGACTCTTGTGTTCCATTAATGATCTTACCTTTTAAATTCCCCTCTGCATTGCTCACGGGTGACAGGACCAATAAGATATTCTCAAACAAAGGGCAAAACAATGTTTACAACACCCCAAACCCTCGTCCATTTGGTTTATGCTACAAACCTGTCTCATTTTATTGCTTCTTGCTTCTTATTAGAGTTTGTCCTTGGGAAAGAGAGAGCTCAGCGACTACTTCAGGGACAGAGAAAAGTCATTTTGTGGTTTGAGGGAAACAGGAGCTTAGGGAACATTGAGAGCTAGCAGGCTGCAGGCTGACCGAGGATAGAATCGGCTAGAAATGGTCCCTCTGGGGTTACGTGGCAGGGGTGTGGGTCACTAATCTACTACTGGCTCGACAACTAATGGCTTCTGAGGAACTTTTGTTTTTCAGATTCTTCCAACTGAAACATGGGTTTTTGATTCACCCATCCCTCCAGCTCCCCTGCTTAGTTCAGAGAAGCAGCATGGCTTAGTGGAGTGAGCACGGGCTTGGGAGTCAGAGGACATGGTTTCTAATCCCAGCTCCACCATTTGTCTGCTCTGTGACCCTGGGCAAGTCACTTAACTTCTCTGTGCCTCAGTTTCCTCATCTGTAAAATGGGGATTAAGACTGTGAACCCCACGTGGGACAACCTGATTACCTTGAATCTACCCCAGTTCTTAGAACGGTGCTTGGCACACAGAAGCGCTTAGCAAATGCCTTTTTTTAAAAATTTTTTCCCCCCGGCGTGATCTGATTGGTGGGTGAATTTGCCTTTTGAGTGATTGCAACATGAAAACTGGATCTAATAGGTGAAAAAATCTGAATCTCTGCTCCCCCTTCCCTCCCCACACTCACCGTACTAGTCACACAGTTTCCTCTGGTTGAGTGGAGAGGTGACTGGTGAGTCTGTTCATTCTGGGCCTCAGAAGCTCAACTCTCACGTCCTCTGGTGTCCACTCTCATGGAGTGTCCCCCCCAAGCCACTCACTAGCCAAGTTCCTTCCCTCAAAGACATTATTCCCCGTCTGTCCTATATTCAGTTTTGGCACCCACTGTATCCTCCTTCTCATGGCAACAGGGTCTCTCAGCTTCGCAATTCACCTAACAGTCCCATGTTCTTTCCATAGGACTTTTAATCAGTCAGTCAATACATTGTATTTAGTGAGCATAATAAGTGCTAGGGAGAGTACAGCAGAATTAGCAGGTGGATTTCCTGCCCATAATGAGCTTACAGTCTAGAGGGGGAGACGAACATTTACATGAACAAATAATTTTTCAAAAGGCAAAAACTCTGGGGAAAGGGAAATCAGACACTGTGGGAGGAGACGGGGAGGCAAAGAGTCTGGGTGTGACTGTGAGAGTTCGGGGGGCTTTGGTAGCGAAGAGAGGGCAAGGATGGGGTCAGGAGGAAAAGATCAGTTTTAAGAGATGCTATTGGAAACACAGGAAGGATTTAGAAGATGGGAGATATGTTTTCCTCCCCTTAGAACCCCTCCCTAATATCTCTCCTGCTCCTCTCCAGTCTCCCCTCCTCCTCCACTCTCTTCAACTCTCCCTATATTCCTTGTGGAAACTCAAGAAGAGATTTCTTGCCTTCTCTCTAAATCTACCCCCTCCATCTGTGCTTCTGACCCCATCCCTTCATACCTTTGTAAAGCACTAGCCCCCTCCCTTCCTCCCTCCTTGACTGTCATCTTCAACCATTCACTTTCCAAAGCTTCCTCCCCATTGTTTTCAAACATGTTTACATATCCCTTAGCCTAAAAAAGCCCTCCCTTTACTCAATGGTTATTGTCCCAGCTCTCTCCTATCACTCTTCTCCCAACTTCTTGACAGAATTGTTTACACCTGCTGTCTCCACCTCCTCTCCTCCAGTTCTCTTCTTGATCCCCTCCAATCTAGCTTCTTCCACTCCACATAAATGGCCTCCTCCAAGGTAACCAGGGAACTTCTTTTCACCACATCTAAAGTCCTTTACTCTATGCCAACCCTCCTAAAACCCCTTAGCTGCCTTTGACACTGTAGATCATCCCCTTCTCCTTGAAATTTTATCCAACCTTGGGTTCGCTGTCACTGCCCTCTCTTCATTCTCCTCTTTTTCTCTGTTGGATCATTCTCAGTCCCCCTCTTACCCTCTGACAGTGGTGAGGCTCTGTTCCTTCTGTAATTCATCTCTGTGCAGATGATTCCCAAATCTACATCTCTAGCCCTGACCTCTCTCCATCTCTGCAATCTCAAATTTCCCCCTGCCTTGAGGATATCTCTACCAAGATATCCCACCGACACCTCAAACTAAACATGTCCAAAAGTGAACTCCTTATCTTCCCACCCAAAGCCTGTCTTCCCCGTGTCTTTCTCATCAACATTTTCCCTGACTTAGCCCTCTCATTCCACCCACGTATTCCACCTGTCATCGAATCCTGTAGGTTCTGTTTTCACAACATTGGTAAAATCTGTCCTTTACTCTCTATCCAAACTGCTACCATTCTGATCCTGAGAAGCAGCGTGGCTCAGTGGAAAGAGTCCAGGCTTGGGAGTCAGAGGACCTGGGTTTGAATCCCGGCTCCGCTGCTTGCCAGCTGTGTGACTTTGGGCAAGTCACTTCATTTCTCTGTGCCTCAGTTACCTCATCTGTAAAAAAAGGGGGATTAAGACTGTGAGCCCCACATGGGACAACCTGATCACCTTGTATCTCCCCAGCGCTTAGAACAGTGCTTTGCAAATGGTAAGTGCTTAACAAATACCACCATTATTATTATCCCACCTGGATTACTGCATCTTCCTCCTCAGTGACCTGCCTGCCTCATGTCTCTCCCAACTCCAATCCATACTTCACTGTGTTGCGCAGATTATTTTTCTAAAAGTTCAGTCCATGTCTCCTCACTCTCAAAAACCACCAGTGGTTTCCCCTCCACCGCTACAGCAAACAGAAACCTCTTACTATTGGCTTTTCAACACTGAATCAGCCCGCCCCACCCTATGTCACCTCACTAATCTCCTACTTCAGACTTCACTACTCTAGCTTCAGTTTACTCACTGTGTGCCAATCTCATCTATCTTGGCTGATCCCTTTCCCACATCCTCCCCGTCTCTTGGAGTTACCTCCCCATCCATACATGCCAGACAACTACTCTCCACACCTTCAAAGCATTATTAAGGTCACATAATAATAATAATCATGATGGTATTTGTTAAGCTCTTTCTGTGTCCTAAGCGCTGTTCTAAGCAATGGGGTAAATACAAAGTAATCAGCCCCACATGGGGCTCACAGTCTTAATCCCCATTTTTAAGATGAGGTTAACTGAGGCACAGAGAAGTTAAGTGACTTGCCCAAGGTCACACAGCAGACAATCCTCCAAGTGTCCTTCCTCAGTTAAGAATTCTTTTCCCTTCTCCCTTCTGTGTCAAGTAGGGGCATGGATTATAACCATTGAGCATTTAATATCTGCCCCATCCTCAACCCCATAGCACTTGATAATAATAATAATTATGGTATTTTGTTAAGTGCTTACTATGTGCCAGGCACTGTACTAAGTACCAGGGTGGATACAAGCAAATTGGTTTGGAAACAGTCCCTGTCCCACATAGGGTTCACAGTCTCAATCCCCGTTTTACAGATGAGGCAACTGAGGCACAGAGAAGTGAAGTGACATGTCCAGGGTCACACAGGAGATGAGTGGTGGAACCGGGATTAGAACCCAAGACCTTCTGAATCCCAGGCCTGTTCTCTATCCACTACACCATGCTTATGTACCTATCTTTAAATTATATATCGTAAATTATTGATTCATAGTAATGTTTGTCTCCCATACTAGACAGTAAGCTTGTTGTGGGCAGCGAAGATGTCTGCCAACTCTGATGTGTTCTCCCAGCATTTAGTACAGTGCTGTGTCCGTGGTAAATTCTCAATAAATACCATTGATTGATTGATTGATCACCATCTTGGTGGAGTTATATTTTGTAGAAGAAGATAAGAACTAAACCAACATTAACTGCAAACAATTGGGAGGGAAAGCTCCACCCGCTGCCCAAAAGAAGAACAACTGGGAGGATGAGTCTGAGCCGAAACATGGTCGCTGGGGACCCAGGTTTGCAATTCCTGGAAATTTTGGGATAAATGGATGGGCTCCATGAGGTGAGGGGTTGAGGGGTGGCCCTAAAGTAGAGGGGTCAAAGTCCTATTCCAGTAAATATTGTGGGTGGGGATAAATGGGAGGCCTCCGGGGAGGCAGAGGGAGGTGGCCCTATGGACAAAGGAGAAGGACCCCATCCCACTTGGCCTCCTCCCCGGCTCTGCCCCTCCTTTGCTAGCGATGACAAAATTGAGCCTTTGTAGAATTGAAAATGAGAATCATTGCTTTGTGAAACTGCTTCTAAAATGAGCAGTTTTGGGGAAATCACACATAAGGATCTCTGTGCATTCAGTCAGATTTGCTTCATGACCTCCTTCCTGGGTAAGAATGTAAACAGATCCAACAGTGCTTGGACTAGAATACCCTTATCCCACCCAACCTAAACCTTCCTCATCATCCCTACACATCAGGCCAGAACAGAACAATAAAAAGACCAGGACTGAGGCATAGGCGAGTCAGAGACTCCAAACCCAAACCCCCAAACCCCCAAACCACCACATAAGTGGGCACTGCCCCTGTTTCTGAAGGCCACCTGCCCACTGGACATCCATAATTGCTTAGTAGAATGTGGGCCCCTCAGGCTTCCCTTGGCTTTTGCAAGGCTCAGTGGGAGGGACAATCTCACCGGAATACTTGACGTGAGGCAGGAAGGGAAGGAAATTTATAGGCTATGGGAACAATGCCTCCATCTGAAGGCATCGGTTCCTGAAGCGTAAAGCTGCATGGAAGTGTGTGGGTTCTCGGGGAGAAGACATGGATTCTTATCCTGGAGATGTCTTGAACCAGCTGAAAGACTCTGGGCAAATCTTGACTGATCTGGGCCTCAACTTCTTCACCTGTCAAATGGGAATAATAATACCCATCCCTCCCTTTTGACAGTGATGTTGTGAGGATGGTTAATATCAGAGGTCTTTGGAAAATAATGATAAAAAAATACATTTCATGTTTCATAATTAGTTATAGGACATTTATATATCATACACACTGCTAAACTATTTACTAGTCACCTTGATTTACCTTGAGTTACCTTGATTTGGAAGAAAAATAAAGACCTTTGGGGTTTTTTTTCTATCAGATTATTACAATTCGTTTCCTTTCTGCTTTTTCAGAGTCAAAGATATCAGACAGGCAGCCTGTTTAAGTCATTAAGAACAGAGAGCGAATTTTCCTTAAAAATAACTCCACATCCTCCCTTAGTAGTCCTTTTGAGTTTTTAATCAACCAAACACAAAGTGTTTCTCTATGTCTAACCAAAGTCCCCCTTACTCCAAATTAAGCCCATTTCCTCTTGATTCTCAGTAGGCATGGAGAACAGTTTGACCAGTGTGCTCATAAAAATCCTTTGTGTACTTGAAAACAGTTAAATGCCCTCTTAGCCTCCCGTCCCAGAATAAATGAAGCCATTACCCAAATCTTTCCTCCCAGGATCCATTCTCTCTTCAATCATTTTTGTCACCTTTCTCTGGACCTTCTCAGTTTCTCCACATTCCTCCTAAAGTGGGGCAACTCTAAAAAATCACTCTTCTCACTGTCTCAGTCCCATAGTCTTGATATGACCCAAGAGGGGTTCACAAGAAAGAGACACTTTCCTATGAAATCCAGGGATTAAGAAATTGTGGTCCTCAGGAGACTTTTATAGCAAGTTTAGAAGTTGTGTCCTCTGATTGGTTCCCCCAGTCAGGAAATCTGATTGCCTGTGTGGTGAATGAAAATGGTGGTGAAGACCTTGTTGGGTATTTCATGTTTCTTAATTAAAAATGTCTTAGATTTCCTGAAGAAAACAAGATCAAGTTTTTATTTTAAAATATGTCGTTTGCTCTTGGTGAGGTCGCAAGGAGAGGGTTGGGGGGTTATGTGATTGCATTTGTTGCAACCAGCCTTTGCTGGGAATGGAGGCTTTACTCAAACACTGTGCTTTGCATCCAAATAGTCAGACAAGATCTGATTGGTGGCCCTGTCAGGTTTTTGTTCTGCTCCATAATTTAAATTGTCCTAGACTGCCTGAAGAAAACAAGATCAGGTTTTTGTTTTAAAACTTGCAGAGACAAAAATTTGCAATCCAGGTGGGGAATAGGGTGGGAAAAGGGGGAATTCCCATTGCAGTTTGGATTCAAAGCTTCCCTCCCAGGCGGTTTGGTATAGTTACATTTGCTGGGCGAGAAATGGTAGGAGAGGAGGGGAGGCACAGGACCTTGGCTGGGGGGGACCACAGAGAATTCATTCATTCATTCAATAGTATTTATTGAGCACTTACTATGTGCAGAGCACTGTACTAAGCGCTTGGAATGAACAAGTCGGCAACAGATAGAGACGGTCCCTGCCGTTTGACGGGTTTACAGTCTAATTGAGCAGGCAAGAGGAAGGTCCAAACTCATGTGTTTCCCCGGTCCCAGCCCTCTCCACTACCTCAGGAACACGTGACCATTAAAGGACTTGAGCAAGTGTTGATTTGGCCTGCTATGTCACCCTCATGGCCACCCATCTTTAAGGGATTTGCCTGATAGCAGGATCGTTAATCGAAAAGATGCTTCTCCTTCAGAGAACTCCTGTTCATTTATTCATTGATTCATTCAATCATATTTATAAGTACTGTACTAAGGGCTTGGAAAGTACAATTCAGCAGTAACGAGAGACTATCCCTCCCCACACCGGCTTTACAGTCTAGAGCCCGGGGTGGGGTGGGGTGGGGGAGCTGGGGGAGGAGACAGACATCGAAACAAGCAAACAGGCATCAATATGCATAACTAGAATTATAGATATATACATAAGTGCTGTGGGAGGTGGGGAGAGCAAAGAGATCAAGTCAACGAGATGTAGAAGAGAAGGGAAGCTGAGGAAAAGGGGACTTAGTCTGGGAGTCTAATTCCTTAGACTCCTCCTTCACTGTCAACCCAAATATTTAGACTGTCAGCAAATCTGGTCAGGATTTTGCAACATTTCCTAAATCTTCCCTTTCCTCTCCATCCAAACACCTACCACACTTATTGAGGCACATGTAATACCCCAGCTTGACTACTGCATCAGACTCCTCCTTGTCCTAGGAAAGCAGTGGGGGTAGTAGAAAGAACACAGGCCTGGGAGTCAGAGGGCCTGGGTTCTAATCCCACCTCCTCCACTTACCTCCTGTGGGACTTTTGGCAAGTCACTTAACTTCTCTGTGCCTCAGTTCCACTATCAGCAAAATGGGGATTCAGCGTGGCTCAGTGGAAAGAGCATGGGCTTTGGAGTCAGGGCTCATGAGTTCGAATCCCAGCTCTGCCACTTGTCGGCTGTGTGACTGTGGGCAAGTCACTTAACTTCTCTGTGCCTCAGTTCCCTCATCTGTAAAATGGGGATTAAGACTGTGAGCCCCACTTGGGACAACCTGATTCCCCTATGTCTACCCCAGCGCTTAGAACAGTGCTCGGCACATAGGAAGCGCTTAACAAATACCAACATTATTATTATTATTGTCATACCTGTGCTCACCCCTACTTAGAATGTGAGCCCCATGTGGGACCTGATTATCTGGTATCTACCCCAGTACTTAATACAGTGCTTGGCACATAGTAAGCACTTAACAAATACCATAATTTTGTCCTCCCCATTTTCAGGCTCTTCCTTTTCCTCTTCTGTATGTCACTCTGCTGCTTAGATCATTTCTCTAAACCATCATTCTGAGCATGTCTCCCTACTCCTCAAAACCATCTACTGGTTGTCCACTCTTTTCCACACGTAATCAGCTTTTACCCTCTTACCTATCATCTCTCTTCTCCCACTTCACTTCCACTCATACTTTCATTCCTCTCAAGCTCCGGTCATGTTTTCTTATCTGCAGGTGACTTCTGGGTCCCTCAAGCTTGGAACACCCTCATCCTGCTCTTTTGACAGAGCACTATTCTCTTTTTTATTTTGTTTTTTAGTTAGTATTTGTTGAGTTTACAATGTACCAGGCATGGTACTAAGTGTTTGGGTAGGTGCTAGATCATCAGATTGGATGCAACCCCTGTCCCTCACAGTCTTAAACCCCATTTTATAAATAAAGTAACAGGCACAGATAAATTAAGTGACTCTCCCAAAGTCACACAGCAGACAAGTGTCAGAGATGGGATTAGAACCCAGGTCTACTGACTCCCAGGCCTCTGGTCTTTCCACTAGGCCATGTGATTTCTCTGCGTATCTTCTTCAAATCCCTCCAGAAATTATATCTTCTCCACAAAACCACCCCAGATTAATCTCTAATACCACGTATGCATGTAAATAGAAGCCCTATAGAACATATGTACATATCTTATATACTCTATTAGTTCCTTCTCGCTATAATTCATTCAAATTTCTATCTCCTCTGCTAGATTCTCAACTCCTTGAGGGCAGAGACTATGTAGGCAAATCCATTTATACTCAAAGTGTTTTTTACAAACTGGAAAAAGTGTGACCAAAGTGTCTGGATCCTATTACAATAGGATCTGTGCCCCTTAAACACTTGATATTCCTCTCACCCCCAACCCCACAACATATGTATCTGTATCACTATACATTGTGATTTCCCCTATTTGTAATTTATTTCAATGTCTCTCTCCCCCTCTAGTCTGTATATTCTTTGTGAGCAGGGATCATGTTTACCACTTCTCTCGTCTAGTACTCTTCCAAGTGCTTAGTACAGTGCTCTGCACACAGTTAAATTATCCAATTTTTTTTAGTGATATTTGTTAAGCACTTACTATGTTCCAGGCAAGTTACTGGAACATTAGTATCATTAGTAGATACAAGCTAATCAGGTTGGACACAGTCCTTGTCCCACCTGGGATTCAGAGTCTTAATTCCCATTTTACAGATGAGGTACCTGAGGCTCAGAGAAGTGAGTGACTTACTCAAGATCACACAGCAAACAAGTGACAAAGCAGGAATTAGAACCCAGGTCCTTCTGATTCTCAGGCTCGGGCTCTTTCCACTAGGCCTTCTATTGAGAGATTGATTTATATATTGAAAGAGCACAGGATTCTTAAATCTCATATCTGAAAATCACTGACTCTTCTAATCTTGTTGCTGTTCCATGATGTAACTTTCTCTGCATTAGGTAGTACCTTCCTTGGGTGGGGTGGCCATTCATCTGCTCCTCTGTCCGTTATTGTTATTCATTCATTCATTCAATCGCATTTATTGAGTACTTTGTGTGCAAAGCACTGTACTAAACACTTGGGAGAGTACAGTACAACAACAAACAGACACATTCCTCCGCACAACGAGCTCACAGTCTAGAAGGGGAGACAAACATTAATATAAATAAATAATTACAGATACAGACATTTACATATGTGCTTTGGGGTTGGGAGGATGACTAAAGGAGCAAGTAAGAACGGTGCATAAGGGAGCGGGCGAAGAGGAGAGAGGGCTTTGTCAGGGAAGGCTTCTTGGAGGAGATGTGTCTTCAGTAAGGTTTTGAAGAGGGGGAGAGCAATTATCTGTCCGATATTAGGAGGGAGGGCATTCCAGGCCAGAAGTAGGATGCGGGCAAGAGTTTGGCAGTGAGATAGACGAGATGGAGTTACATTGAGAAGGTTAGCATTAGAGGAAAGAAGTTTGCGGGCTGGGTTGTAGTAGGAGAGTAGCGAGGTGAGTTAAGAGGCTGCAAGATGATTAAGTGCCTTATAGCAGGGCAGGCAGGTGTGTGAGCCAAGGTGCAGAGTTGCTGGCCCCCAACCGTAGGCGTGGTGAGAGGCTCAGACTGCAGGCTACGAGGCAGCCGCTGACCAGCAGCCGCTCCCTCTGGGAAATTCAGCCTGCGTCCAGATGGGAGAGCGAAAGCCGGCCCACGGTCCTCCTGCCACCACCTCTTTCGGCTTCCCCCCAACCCAGAATCCTGGGGTTCTGCTCTGCATGCTCTACAGTTCTAGTGTCCCTTGGCCCTGACTCCCTTTCCGGAAGAGATCTGCCACTCACCTGCTTTATTACCTTGGGGGTCACTGTATCTGATAAGATTCTATTACATCTACCCCTAGTACAGTTCCCGCTCCTCAAGAAACTCCAGTAGAGGCCCAGCTACGTCTGCATCAAAGAAAAGCTCCTCGCTATTGGCTTTAAAAGCACTCAATCACCTTGCCCCCTCTTACCACAGCTCGCTACTCTTCTACAACAACCCAGCCTGCAAACTTTGCTCCTCCAGTGCTAACCTTCTCATTCTACCTCGATCTCATCCATCTCGCTGCCAACCCCTTGCTTACATCCTTCCTCTGGCCCGGAATACCCTCCCTCCTCAAATCTGACAGATAATGACTCTCCCCCCATTCAAAGTCTTATTGAAGGCACATCTCCTCCAAGAGGCCTTCTCTGACTAAGCCCTCCTTTTCTCTTCTCCCACTCTCTTCTGTGTCGCTCTGACTTGCTCCTTTTATTCATCCCTCTCCCAGTCCTACAGCACTTACATATCTGTCTGTAATTTATTTACCTTACTCTCTGTCTCCAGCTCTAGACTATAAGTTTGTTGCGGGCAGGGAATGTGTCTGCTTATTGTTATTTTGTACTCTCTCATTATTTTACTCTTTTTTATTTTACTATTTATTTATTTATTTTACTATTTTACTCTCTCATTACTCTATTTTACTACCCAATTTATTTTGTTAATGAGATGTACATCCCCTTGATTTTATTGCTGTTGTTTTAATGAGATGTACATCCCCTTGATTCTATTTATTGCTATTGTTTTTGTCTGTCTGTCTCCCCCGATTAGACTGTAAGTCTGTCAATGGCAGGGACTGTCTCTATCTGTTGCCGATTTGTACATTCCAAGTGCTTAGTACACTGCTCTGCACGTAGTAAGAGCTCAATAAATACTATTGAATGAATGAATGAGTGTTTGTGAGTGTGTGTCCTTCTGACAACCTTACACCCTTTGCTTGTGCCATGCTTCATGTAGTTGTAACCAGTTGGATATTTATTTAGTGCATACTATGACCCAAGCATTGTGCTAAGCATTAGAGTAGGTAGAAGATAATCACTTTGGAAATAGTTTCTAATAATTGTGCTTACTGTGTGCCAAACACAGAACTAAGTACTGTGCAGATAAAAGCAATTAGATCAGACACCGCCTCTTTCCCCAAAGTGCCTCCATTGTAATGGGGAAGGAGAACTGGTTTTCAATCTTCATTTTCATAATAATAATAATGTTGGTATTTGTTAAGCGCTTACTATGTGCAGAGCACTGTTCTAAGCGCTGGGGTAGACACAAGGGAATCAGGTTGTCCCACGTGGGGCTCAGAGTCTTAATCCCCATTTTACAGATGAGGTAACTGAGGCATAGAGAAGTGAAGTGACTTGCCCAAAGTCACACAGCTGACAAGTGGCAGAGCCGGGATTCGAACCCATGATCTCTGATTCCAAAGCCCGTGCTCTTTCCACTGAGCCACACTGCTTGTCATTTTACAGATGATGAAACTGAGGTACAGAGAAATTAAGTGTCTTACCCAGTGACATACAGCAAGGTAAGAGTGGTGGCGTGGCTTAGTGGAAAGAGCCCGGGCTGGGGAGTCAGAGGTGATGTGTTCTAATCGCGGCTCGGTCACTTGTCAGCTGTGTGACCTTGGGCAAGCCACTTAACTTCTCTGGGCCTCAGTTCCCTCATCTGTAAACTGGGGATGAAGACTGTGAGCCCCACATGGGACAACCTGATCACCTTGTATCCCCCCAGCGCTTAGAACAGTGCTTGGCACATAGTAAGTGCTTAACAAGTGCCATTATTTTCCCCCGATTAGACTGTAAGCCCGTCAATGGACAGGGATTGTCGCTATCTGTTGCCGAATTGTACATTCCAAGTGCTTAGTACAGTGCTTTGCACATAGTAAGCGCTCAATAAATACTAATGAATGAATGAATGGTAGTTTTGTTAATTAAAAAAATAATATGAGCATCATCAATCATGGGCAGAAATATAACCACTAATCATCTCCATGTGGTCAATCCACCACGGTTTTCGTTTTACAGATGAGAACACTTATTACTTTCTTTGACTCTGGAATGGTTCCATAAGGGCTTAACGCCATTCTGAACTACAAATTGTTTATCGGGTGAAGTCCTTCAAGGTGACTGGCTAGGTGGCCGCTCTATCTCCCCACCTCCTCCATTGCCTAAGCGGTTTAAACTATGTAGTCGTCGGTCTGGCGACGAGGGGGCCAGGTTAGGGAAGAGAGAGGTGGGACATTCTGTTATACCGATCCTACCCCCCAACGACGGCTTTGTACCCGCCATCCCCTTCGCCCTCGGAAGGAGCGGTAGTAGCTCGACAGCCCCAGAGCCCCCTCCGTGTCATCTGTTTTCTAGCAGGCTGGGGGAAGCAGGGGTTATGACATCCCTCAAAGAGCCAGAATGCAACACTGTGAGGCTCATGGGGACAACCCCTCCAGCCCCCCTTGCCCCAAAGAGCCGTGATGCGGCACTGTGAGGCTTGCATGGGGAGATGGGGGTGGTTTGCAGAGCGACTGACCCACCCCTAGGGGCCAGGACACAGCAGCACTGGGAAGCTCACTGGATGTGTGTGAGTCTTATGGGATTAGTGGGGAATGGACCCCGTTGGTATCAAATTGCATCAGCTGATTAGCAGGTATTCCAAGCAATTCAGATTCCATCTGCAGGAACCAATCAGAGGAAGCAGACCGTAAGATTCCTCTGTGCTCCGCATGCAGTAAAAGCATTCGGTAAATATCATTCATCGATGAATTGATTGGGTGGTGGATGCTTAGATAGGGGTGTGTAGGCCCGCCCATAACTCAATCAAAACCACCCTAGGCAATTGAGGACACGTGTTGTGTACCTTCTGGAATGTGTTGGCGCGACTACCCTACTAGACTTTCAAATATTTTTCTGCTATTCTTCACCTTTGTCTGGCTGTTTCATGAGGACAGTTTTCTGCCCCTAAGAGTTCTTTGCTGGTTTTCAGGCACCGACTCTCTAATTTATCACTGTCACATAAAAGTCTATTCTTGCCTTTCCAGGCATTTTCAGCCTCACACCAGTTGATGATCATCTGTAAACATGGTGAGAATTCTTTCAATTTTTTCACCCAGGTTATTGATAAAGATATTGATCATGACCAGATCCAGGTCAAATGCAGGCGTCATTCTATCTAACCCATGTTGACTCCAAACCTGGGATGGCCACACCTTGGGGGTGACTGTCTGACCAACTAGTGCCACCCACCCCCCTCCATCGCCACCCTGTCCCATACCTAGTAGGAGTATTGCCTACCTGATCAATGAGAAGGCTATAGACTGTGGACTGTACTGTAAGCTCATTGTGGGCAGGGAACGTGTCTGTTTGTTGTTATATTTTACTCTCCCAAATGCTTAATACAGTGCTCTGTACCCAGTAAGTGCTCAATAAATATGATTGACTGACTGAAAAAGGTATGGAATAAAATTAAAGTCTCTCTCAAGTCAATCAGTCGGTGGGTATTTACTAAGCACTTACTATGTGCAGAGCACAGAATTAAATGTTTAGGAGATTACAATATAAAAGAGTTGATAGACATGATTCCTGGCCTCAAGGACCTTAGAGGCTAGTGGGGTAGACAGTCAGTCAATCCGTTGTAATTAGTGAGTGCTTACTGTGTGCAGAGCACTGTCCTAAACACTTAGGAGAGTACGATGCAACAGAGTTGATAGAAACAAAAGGGTCGATAGACACATTGCCTTGCCCACAAGGGGCCTATAGTCTAGAGGGAGCTAACTGTCTAAACATTAAAATAAATTACAGATTAAAGAAATGACAGAGTATATGGATATCAATCAATTATATTTATTGAGTGCTTATTATGTGCAGAGCACGGTACTTTGGACTTGAAAGAGTACAACAGAATTAACAGAAACGTTCCCTGCTCAGTTTACGTTCTAGAGAGGGAGACAGACATTAATCCAAATAAATATTATGCACCGGGGCTGGGGGTGGGGTGAGGAAACTATCAAGTAGTGTCAGTATCAAACTGCTTAAAAGTGATGTGGGAGTGAGGAAAAAATCAAAGCGCTTAAAGAGTACAGACCAAGTGCAAAACTAATGCAGAAGGGAGGACGAATTGGTGTGGAAATGAGGAATTAATCCGGTAAGACTTCTTGAAGTGATGTGATTTTAGTAGGACTTTGAAAAAGGGAACCCTGGTGGTCTATCATATATGAGGGGCAAGGTAATTCCAGGCCAGTGGGAGGATGCGGACAAGGGGTTAGTTTTGGGATTGATGAGGCGGAAGTATAGAAAGTAAGTCAGAGTTAGAGTGAAGTGTGAGGGTTAGGTTGTAGTGGGAGATGAGGAAGGTAAAGTAGGAGGGCGATAGTTGATTGGTTTAGACAGATTGCATCTCCTGTTTCCTTATTACTATTGTGTTTTCCTTCCTATTCCTCTCACTTTCTCTCCCCAACCCTTTCTCCCTCCACCAAGGATCTGCAGATTCACTTCATCTGGCTCTAATTAAGGGTCCATGCTATGAGGTCACAGCCCACAAGACCAAGAAAAATGTATGGCCTCAGCTCATTGTGGGCAGGGAATATGTCTCTTTATTGTTCTATTGTACTCTCCCAAGCACTTAGTGCAGTGCTCTGCATGCAGTAAATGCCCAATAAATACGATTGACAGAACTCTCAAATACTTCACTCCAGGACCTTAAGATGCTTCTAAAAATGTTAATAACTGCAGCATTTGTAGAGCACTGTACTAAAAGCTGGGGCAGAAACGAGCTAATCAGGTTGGGTGCAGGACCCTTCTCATTTGGGGCTCACAGTCGAAGTAGAAGGGAGAACAGCTCTTTTATCTCCATTTTACAAATGAGGAAACTGAGGCATGGAACAGTGAGGTGTCCAATGACATAAATAATCTTGTAGAATATATATATATTCTCTCTCTCTCTCTCTATGTATATATATATATACATATATATCAAAATATTATTGCATACATATATCTCCAGGAAGAGACCCCAAAATAGATAGGTAAAGGTAATTGGGAATGTGATGTTGGGGACCAATGCCAAAATATAATTAGAATTAGAATTAGGGAGTACATAAAGAAATCTATTAGGAATCATTTGTAGGAAAGAATTTTGGCAGAGATTACCCTCCGTAGCAGAGAAACCTAAATGCAATAGCTGCTTTCTTCCTACCTGTACTGAAAACTGTAGCCATTATTATGGAATCATTCAATCCATTAATTGTATTCATTGAGCATTTAATGTGTGCACAGCACTGTTTTAAGCACTTGGGAGAGGACCCTATAAGAAAGTTCGTAGACACAAACTTTGCCCATAAGGAACTGAATCAATTCTATTCAGCACCGAGAGCCTCCAAGATGAAACTCGGGTACGACTTTATTAAATGGTCGCCCCACTGGGCAACCTGCATTATTCTTTTGCCATTGCCGGAGACGTGTGTCATAAGTAAATCAGCTGGTATTGACATTTTCATTTTCAAACAAGGGTTTGAAGAAAGAACTCCGATTTTGTCTTTTGTCTAGTGTCCGGTCATACCCTCGTACAGGGTTTCTGAGTCGCCGACTGAGCAATGACTGCTCAGGGATGTATATTATATCCTTGTGTTTTACTCTCGAGGAAGCAGAAACAAGGAAGAGGAGACTGCGGTCCGAAAATGTCTCCAATTGGGTGAAATAAGGCTGTCCGTATCAGTTCGGCTTTAATGAAAGGCAACGCGACTGGGTAGTAAACATTGCTGCAAGGGTTGGGGAAATCGTTTACAAGCTGAAAAATGCAATTTCCCAGAATAAATGCGCACTACACTGCTGCAGACATACTTCTCATTAGTTTAACTCAAATGTCACTAGTTAATGGGCAAAGTGATTTAACAGCTGCCTTAAAGAGCAACATTCTCGCTCCTCCAGCTGTCTTTCGGTGGCTATCTGACGAATCTATGTTCCCTTACAGGCACTGCATCACACTGAAACTATTTGTAGGTTTCAGGCCACTAACTAGTACTTACATTTTAAAACTGCAGTGTACAACTCCTTCCCATGAAAGGTACCTGAAGAGCTCTGGGAGCATAAAACAGCGTGGCTTAGTGGAAAGAGCACGGGCTTGGGAGTCAGCGGTTGTGGGTTCTCCCCATTAGACTGCAAGCCCGTCAAAGGGCAGGGACTGTATCTGTTACCTATTTGTACATTCCAAGCGCTTAGTACAGTGCTCTGCACATGGTAAGCGCTCAATGAATACCATTGAATGAATGAATGAATAATCCCGGCTCCGGCACTGGTCAGCTGTGTCACTTAACTTCTCTGTGCCTCAATTCCCTCATCTGTAAAATGGGGATTAAGACTGTGAGCCCCACTTGGGACAATCTAATTGCCTTGTATCTACCCCAGCGCTTTGTGAGCCCCACTGGGACTACCTGATCACCTTGTACCCCCACCCCCCAGCGCTTAGAACGGTGTTTTGCACATAGTAAGTGCTTACCAAGTACCTTCGTCATTATTATTATTAACGGTGCTTGGCACATAGTAAGCGCTTAACAAATACCAACATTATTATCATTATTATTTTAAAACCTGTGCTCTCATTCATCAGCTAGTACATGCATACATATAGTGGTTGCTTTAAAAAAACCCCAAAAATTCTTCATACACTGTCTCACAGTACCTATCTTGATTCCATATTTAAGATTAGGTCAAGGCCAATATATGTAAATGAGGGATTAGCCAATAATAATTGAAAAAATTGTGGTATTTAAGGGCTTTCTAGGTTCCAGACTGTAAATTGGACTGCAAACTCCTCGAGGGTGGCTACTGGAAAGGTATGGGCTGGGAGTTAGAGGACGTGGTTTCTGATCCTAGCTCTGTCACATATCTGCTGTGTGACCGTGGGCAAGTTCTTTCACTTCACCTGTAAAATGGAGATTAAAAAAATAAAAAAATAAATGTTGGTATTTGTTAAGCGCTTACTATGTGCAGAGCACTGTTCTAAGCGCTGGGGTAAACACAGGGGAATCAGGTAGTCCCACGTGGGGCTCACAGTCTTAATCCCCATTTTACAGATGAGGGAACTGAGGCACAGAGAAGTTAAGTGACTTGCCCACAGTCGCACAGCTGACAAGTGGCAGAGCTGGGATTTGAACTCATGAGCCCTGACTCCAAAGCCCATGCTCTTTCCACTGCGCCACGTAAGACTGTGAGCCCCGTGAGGGACATGGAGTGTGTCCAACCTGATGACCTTGTATATACCCCAGGGCTTCGAACAGTGCTTGGTTTATAGTAAGCTCTTAACAAATACTGCAATTGTTATTATTATTTTACTAGCTCTATTGTAGTAATAATAGTAATGTTGGTATTTGTTAAGCACTTACTATGTGCAGAGCACTGTTCTAAGCGCTGGGGTAGACACAGGGTAATCACATTGTCCCACACTAGACTCACAGTCTTCATCCCCATTTTACAGATGAGGGAACTGAGGCACAGAGAAGTTAAGTGACTTGCCCACAGTCGCACAGCTGACAAGTGGCAGAGCTGGGATTTGAACTCATGAGCCCTGACTCCAAAGCCCATGCTCTTTCCACTGCGCCACGTAAGACTGTGAGCCCCGTGAGGGACATGGAGTGTGTCCAACCTGATGACCTTGTATATACCCCAGCGCTTCGAACAGTGCTTGGTTTATAGTAAGCTCTTAACAAATACTGCAATTGTTATTATTATTTTACTAGCTCTATTGTAGTAATAATAGTAATGTTGGTATTTGTTAAGCACTTACTATGTGCAGAGCACTGTTCTAAGCGCTGGGGTAGACACAGGGTAATCACATTGTCCCACACTAGACTCACAGTCTTCATCCCCATTTTACAGATGAGGGAACTGAGGCACAGAGAAATGAAGTGACTTGCCCACAGTCATACAGCTGACAAGCAGCGGAGCGGGGATTCGAACCCATGACCTCTGACTCCCAAGCCCGGGCTCTTTCCACTGAGCCACGCTGCTTCCCCTACTGTACTCTTCCAAGGGCTTAGTACAGTGCTCTGCACAGAATAAGCACTCAATAAATACTACTGGTTGTTTACTAAGCACTCTGACCTCCCTTCCTCCTCTCTCGCCCCGCTCCGGTCTATTCTTCACTCCGCTGCCCGGCTCATCTTCCCGCAGAAACGATCTGGGCATGTCACTCCCCTTCTTAAACAACTCCAGTGGTTGCCTATCGACCTCCGCTCCAAACAAAAACTCCTCACTCTAGGCTTCGAGGCTCTCCGTCACCTTGCCCCTTCCTACCTCTCCTCCCTTCTCTCTTTCTACCGCCCACCCCGCACGCTCCGCTCCTCGGCCGCCCACCTCCTCACCGTCCCTCGGTCTCGCCTATCCCGCCGTCGACCCCTGGGTCACGTCCTCCCGCGGTCCCGGAACGCCCTCCCTCCTCACCTCCGCCAAACTGATTCTCTTTCCCTCTTCAAAACCTTACTTAAAAATCACCTCCTCCAAGAGGCGTTCCCAGACTGAGCTCCTCTTCCCCCTCTACTCCTTCTGCCATCCCCCCTTTACCTCTCCGCAGCTAAAGTCTCATTTTTCCCTTTTCCCTCTGCTCCTCCACCTCTCCCTTCCCATCCCCACAGCACTGTACTCGTCCGCTCAACTGTATATATTTTCGTTACCCTATTTATTCTGTTAATGAATTGTACATCGCCTCGATTCTATTTAGTTGCCATCGGTTTTTACGAGATGTTCTTCCCCTTGACGCTGTTTATTGCCATCGTTCTTGTCTGTCCGTCTCCCCCGATTAGACTGTAAGCCCGTCAAACGGCAGGGACCGTCTCTATCTGTTGCCGACTTGTTCATCCCCAGCGCTTAGTACAGTGCTCTGCACATAGTAAGCGCTCAATAAATACTATTGAATGAATAAGCACTCCATAATGATAATTGTGGTATTTGTTGAGCGCTTACTATGTGCCAAGCACTGTTCTAAGTGCTGGGGTGGATACAAGGTAATCAGGTTGTCCCATGTGGGGCTCACACTTTTAATCCCCATTTTACAGATGAGGTAACTGAGGCACAGAGAAGTTCAGTGACTTGCCCGAGGTCACATAGCAGACAAGTGGCTAAGTCAGGATTAGAACCCATGTCCTCTAACTCCCAAGCCCTTGCTCTTTCCACTGAGCCGCGCTGCTTCTCCTAAGTGAAGTGCTGTGGTAGCTACAGTGAAATCTGTCAAACAGTCCCCATTCTACATGGAGCTCACAGTCTCAGTTAGGGGAGAACATAGATAGATCCCTCCCCATTATACAGATGAGCAACTGAGGCCCAGGAATTAAAGGAGTTACCCAAGGTCACACAGGAGGGGAATGTTAGAACTGATTTTGGACCCCGGTTTCATTTGAATCCCTTAGCATTTTTGTTGTCAAATTTTTTTCTGTCTAGTAGCTTGTTCCAGAAAGTAGCTCTAACTTCATTCTGGGTTTCCGTAGGTTTCACTCAGTGGAAAGCATAAAGATGGCCAAACTAAGTTCCTCTGTCTCCTGTTATTATGTTACTAGAGAAGCGGCGTGGCTCAGCGGATAGAACACAGGCCTGGGAGTCAGGGGGGCCTGGGTTCTAGTTCTGCCTCTGCCACATCTCTTCTGTGACCTTGGGTCAGTCACTTAGTCGATTAATTGAACCAGCGAGTCTCAGTGGAAAGAGCCTGGGCTTGGGAGTCAGAGGTCATGGGTTCTAATCCCGACTCCGCCACTTGTCTGCTGTGTGACCTTGGCAATTCACTTACCTTCTCTGTGCCTCACTTTACCTGTAAAATGGGGATTAAAAAATGTGAGCCCCATGTGGGACAATCTGATTACCCTGTATTTACCCCATTGCTTAGAACAGTGCTGGACACATAGTAAGCACTTAACAAATGCCAACGTTATTATTTATTTTTATTATTATTAACTTCTGTGGGTCTCCTCATCTGTAAAATGGGGGTTAAGAGTGTAAGCCCCATGTGGGACAGGGACTGTGTCCGAAGCAGCGTGGCTCAGTGGAAAGAGCCCAGGCTTGGGAGTCAGAGGTCATGGGTTCGAATTCTGGCTCTGCCACTTGTCAGCTGTGTGACTGTGGGCAAGTCACTTCACTTCTCTGTGCCTCAGTTACCTCATCTGTAATATGGGGATTAACCGTGAGCCTCACGTGGGACAACCCGATGACCCTGTATCTGCCCCAGCGCTTAGAACAGTGCTCTGCACATAGTAAGCGCTTAACAAATACCAACATTATTATTAACCTGTCTCTACCGCAGTGCTTAGAACCCAGTGCAAGACAGATAGAAAGTGTTTAACAAGCACCATAATTGTTATTATCATGACCTGCTCCATTAGTATGTAAGGTTCTTGTAGTCAAGCAATATGTGACTTTATTCATTCCTCCCCAAGGACCTAGTATAATGCCTGCACTGTCCAAGCGGGCATCAAATACCAACACTACTCAATATTGATACTATTAGTCAATCATTCAGTCAATTGTATTTACTGAACGCTTACCGTGTGAAGAGCACTCGACTTTGTTTGTGACAGTACAATATAACAATAGACAGACACATGCCCCGCCCACAACGAGCTTACAGTCTAAAGGGAGAGACAGACATTAATGACAGTGTCAGTTATTGCTATTATGCATCCGAATAAGGAATTTATTCCTGAACTCAATCCAAAATTGCATCGCAGAATCCCATTTCATCCAAAGACCTCAGGGTTATGGGTTGAAAAGCTGTAGCATGGATTTCAGGGGTTAATTGGTCTCTGATATATAATAATGTTGGTATTTGTTAAGCGCTTACTATGTGCAGAGCACTGTTCTAAGCGCTCGGGGAGATACAGGGTCATCAGGTTGTCCCACGTGAGGCTCACAGTTAATCCCCATTTTACAGATGAGGTAACTGAGGCACAGAGAAGTGAAGTGACTTGCCCACGGTCACACAGCTGACGAGCGGCGGAGCAGGGAGTCGAACTCATGACCTCTGACTCGGAAGCCCGGGCCCTTTCCACTGAGCCACGCTGCTCCCCCACGGTCCTTCATCTTCCAAAAGGGCACCACTGATTGTAAAAGTTCACCTTGAAGTGTGTGCGTCTGAGGAGACCCAGTGGGGATCCCCGGTCCCGGCCACATTGGACACACAGTAAGCGCTCAATAAATACGATTGAATGAATGAACAGAGAAGCAAGTGTACCTAGTGGATAGAGTTCAGGCCGGGGAGTCAGAAGGACCCGAGTTCTAATTCCAGCTCCACCACTTCTCTGCTGTGTGACCTTGGGCAAATCACTTCACCTCTCTGTACCTCATCTGTAAAATGGGGATTGAGAATGTGAGCCCCACGTGGGACAGGGACTGTGTCCAACTTGATTACCTTGTATCTACCACAGCACTTAGAGCTCTCTGTGGGGAGGGAATGTGTCCGTTTGTTGTTCTACTGTACTCTCCCAAGCGCTTAGTACAGTGCTTTGTACCCAGTAAGTGCTCAATAGATACGAATTGAACATAGTAAGCCCTTACAAATACCATTATTGTTATTATTTTATAATATCTGCAGTCCTCAGGGCTGCTTTCTCTTTTGCTTTTTTAAGTCTCTTTCCAGATGAAGGTTTGGCCCCGAGAGAGCCATTCCCTTCTAGAAGGCAGGGTGCCATGTTGGACTGTCCTCGGCAGTTGACTCCTAGTTTTCCGCCCGGATGCGGTGTTCCTGAGGCTTTGTTTTACCATGGCTTTAAAAAATGATCCTTACCCTCATAGAATAAGTCATCAACTAACAAAGATGTATTCCCGAGTCCTGCCGGATAGCAACCACCGTGAGATTAATATGAATTGGTGAAAAGTTTTGATGATCCTGATGGAAAGGGATGAGGAATATTTAACAGTAGTTGAAACTATCTAGCTGTTGGGAAAAGAACCCTGGGTACTCTAGTTTAAAACAACAAAATATCTTCACTTTAAAAGTAGGATTAAAGGAAGATTAAAGAAGGGATTGGGGAATGAGCAAAGATCAATTTGATGTTGTTTGAAGCAATAACTTCCAAAGGAGAACCAAGAGCCCCTCCTGGAATGAAGGAGTTCCTCTGTCAAAAGAAACATAAATAGTGGCTAGCATCTCCGCTTTCGAACATGAGATTTGTTATGCACTTACTATGTGCCAGGCACTCTACTAAGTCCTGGGATAGATACGAGGTAATCAGTTTGTCCCACTTGGGGCACACAGTCTTGATCCCCATTTTACAGATGAGGTAACTGAGGCACAGAGAAGTTCAGTGACTTGCCCATGGTCATACAACAGATGAGTGGCAGAGCTGGGATTGGAACCCAAGTCTTCCTGATTCCCAGGCCCGTGCTCTTTCCATCAGCCATACTGCTTCTCATGTGGGCAGGGGACCTGTGTACCAGCCCTAGAAGCAGCATGGCCTGTTGGATAAAGCACAGGCCTGGGAGTCAGAAGGACCTGGGTTCTAATTCCAACTCTGCCACTTGTCTGCCGTGTGACTCTGGTCAAGTCACTTCACTTCTCTGTGCCTCAGGTACCTCATCTGTAAAATGGGGATTAAGACTGTGAGCCCTACATGGGACAGGAATGGTCCAACATGATTTGCTTGTACTTACCCCAGTGCTTAGTACAGTGCCTGTCACATATTATGTGTTTAATGAATACCACAATTATTATTGTACTCTCCCAAATGCTTAGTAAAATGCTTTGCCCACAATAAGTGCTCAGTAAATATCATCGATGATGTCACTGATGATATTTCTATTAATGTCTGTCTCTACCTCAAGACTGTCAGTTGGTTGCAGCAAGGGAGTGTGTCCACCACCCCCATTGGGTTGTACTTTCTCAAGTACTTGGAAAGAGCACGGGCTTGGGAGTCAGAGGTCATGAGTTTGAATCCCGGCTCTGCCACTTGTCAGCTGTGTGACTGTGGGCAAGTCACTTCACTTCTCTGTGCTTCAGTTACCTCATCTGTAAAACGGGGATTAACTGTGAGCCTCACGTGGGACATCCTGATTACCCTGTATCTACTCCAGCGCTTAGAACAGTGCTCGGCACGTAGTAAGCGCTTAACAAATACCAACATTATTATTATTACTTGGTACAGTACTCTGCACACAGTAAACACTCAATGAATACCATTAATGAAGATATGATAGTTTAAAGGTCAGACTGTTGAACTCCTGTATACCTACTTGAGAGATCTATGATGAAATATAATAAACTACTAGAAGACAGTCTCAAAGTCTCAACTCAAAATAGAACACTTCATTGACACAAACACTTAACAATGCCCAGAGTGTATTCTGTGAAGGCATTTAGAAAATGTAGTCAAATCCAATGTATATTTCTACCCCGTCTTTACCCATATGATGTTCATTTGTTTTAAATGAAAAAAATCCAAAATTTCGATAGAACTATTCAGAAAACCGCCCAGCATTTCCACCATGACTTCCTCTGCCTCTCTCCCCTCCAGACTTTGTTGTTGTTGTTGTCTTATGCTGTCGTGTCATGTCCGACCTATAGCGACGCCATGGATACATCGCTCCCAGAACACCCCACTTTCGTCTGTGATCATTCTGGTAGTGTGTCCTTAGAGTTTTCTTGGTAAAAATACATAAGCGGTTTACCATTGCCTCCTTCCGCACAATAAACGAGTCTCTGCCCTCAACTGTCTCCCGTGCCTCTGCTGCCCAGCACGGGTGAGTTTTGACTTGGAGCAGATTGCCTTCCACTCACTAGCCACGGCCCAAGCTAGGAATGGAATGGATAGGCCTCTGCATGACTCTCCACCCCGTAGTCGAGACTGGTAGAGTCTGGAAGCTCTCCAGGGGAGAACCTGAGTAGGATATCCAGACTTCTAGAGAACCTGAAATGGCAGTGATCAGAAGTGAGTAGCAAGGAACATGGATGTGAATGCTATAAATAGCCAACCCTCCAAGATACAAAACAACGCGTTCCTTCTGTGGAGACCTTTGATCTAAGGAGCCGAAGGCGATTAATCAATCAATCAATCATATTCATTGAACACTTAACTTGGGAGAATATGGTATAAATGAGTTAGTAGACAACTTCATTGCCCACAGTGAGGATACAGTCTAGAGGAGTAGACGGATATTAGTAAATAAATTACCGATATGTACATGAAAGTGCCATGGGGCTGAGGGAAAGGTGAATAAAGGGCATAGACACAAGTGCAAGGGTTACACAAAAGTGCATGGGAGAAGAGGAAATGAGGGCTTAGTCAGGGAAGGCGTCTTGCAGGAGATGTGTCTTTAAGAAGGCTTTAAAGGTGGGAAGAGTGATAGTCTATGAGATATGAAGAGGGAGGGCGTTCCAGGTCCGAAAGAGAGGAAGTGGGCAAAGGGACAGTGGCGAGATAGATGAGACTGAGGTACAGGGAATAGGTTGGCATTAGAGGTGCAAAGTGTGCGGGCTGGGTTGTAGTAGGAAATCAGGGAGGTAAAATAGGAGGAGGCAAGGTGATTGAGTGCTTTACAGCCAAGGGGAAGGAGTTTCTGTTTGATGGGAAGGTGAAGGAGCAACCAATGGAAGGTCTTGTGGCCTGGGGAAACGTGGACTGAATGTTTTTGTAGAAAAATGATCTGGGCATGAGAGTGAAGTATGGACAGGAACGGGGAGAGACAGGAAGCAGGAAGATGAACAAGGAAGCTGATACAGTAACCAAGATGGGCTAGGATAAATTCTTGGATTATGATGATGTTGGTATTTGTTACGTGCTTACTATGTGCAGAGCACTGTTCTAAGCACTGGGGTAGATACAGAGTAATCGGGTTGTCCCACGTGAGGCTCACAGTTAACCCCCATTTTACAGATGAGGTAACTGAGGCACAGAGAAGTTAAGTGACTTGCCTACAGTCACCCAGCTGAGAAGTGGCAGAGCTGGGATTCGAACCCATGACCTCTGGTAGCAGTTTGGGTGGAGAGGAAAAGGTGGATTTTGGCACCGATGGAAGGATGAACCAATAAATTAGATGACCCTGAATATGTGGTTCAAATGAGAGAGATGAGTCGAGGATAACGCCAAGGTAATAGACTTGTGAGACAGGGTGGATGATAGGATTTAGATACCAAACTAGAGGAAATTCCATGTGTTAATGGGAATTTTGAATTCCAGAAAGAACAGCCCCTTTGACTTGAAGTTTCCAACACCCGAAAATGGCTTCTTCAATCAGTCAGTCAATCGATCAGTGGTATTTGTTGAGAAGCAGCGTGGCCTAGTTGGATAGAGCACAGGCCTGGGAATCAGAAGGACCTACTTTCTAATACCGGTTCTGCCACCTGCCTTCTGTGCGACCTTAGGCAAGTCACATATCTTCTCTGTGGCTCAGCTCTGTTATCTGTAAAATGGGGATTAAGACTGAGAGCCTCATATGAGACTTGGACTGTGTTCTACTTGTATTTCCCTGTATCTACCCCAGTGCTTAATATAGTGCCTGGCACATAGTAAACGCTTAAACAGATACCCAAAAAACCCAAAAACCCTACTACGTGCACTGTGCTGAGCACTTGGCAAAGTATAATACAATAAAGTTGGTAAACAGGTTCCCTGCGTACAAGGGGCCAGAAGAGAATTAGAATTTCAGAAAACCATTTCGGGGAGAGGTCGTTCAAGGACAGGAGTCTTGTTTGCAGATTTCTTAGTGTTTAGTATCCAGTTTTGTTGCTCTGCAGCACAAAGTGCAGGAGAACCCAATAAGACACATCACAAGCAAGAGAAAAGACACTATGGAATTCAGTCAACTGTGATATTAGAAATGTACTATCATTAAACACACTGAAAGTCAAAGCTTTTCTTATCCTGTGGACCAAAAAATACATATATACAGGAAAAGTCTGTTTAAATGGCCAGACTGCATTCCATGCTGACTGGTTTGGAAATGCTTGCAAACCTACAGATCTGGCATGATTTGTTTACCTGTAGATGTAATATACTTCAGGAACTGCATTAAGTCATCTCTGGAACATATTGCTGAACCCCAAGATACAAAATAATTCAAGTAGCCAGTTATTCGTGATTGGCTACCATCAGGAGTGCACTGAAATGACCAGAGGCCCGCTGGTCATGAAATACCACAGTCTGTTTCTACCTGCTTCTCTAGAGAAATAGCATTTGTAACTCAGCATGATGTACGCATTGCAGGATTTTGTTTTCCTAAGGAGACTGCAGACTGTGGGATGTGAAAATCCATCCACAGCATCTACTATTTTGTAGGAATCCAATGTGTCATGGCTGTCACAAACACTAGCAGAGTTCCACCCTGCCACTCCTAAGAGAAGCCCTGTTTTATCTGTGGTGTGTCTTGTTTTGATCATGACAAGGCTGTTTTGCATTATGGCAGAGAGAAACTTAATGAAGGAAACTTATTCAGTGAGGCGGCAGCCTCCTTGCTACTTTTGTCTGTTGTATTTTAGACCGTGTTCTTCCATTATGTAGGGATTCAATTCCACAGAGAGGCAAAGCAGACAGATTCTGAATTAGATACGACTCAGGAACCCTGGTTCTTCTTCATGAAATTCATTGAATCAAGGTTAGTGACCAGAGGAAGAATGGACAGCGTAAGGACTTTTGATTTGTGGGTATGAGATTGTTTTCATCCACCAAAAATTCTTTATTAGAGAGGTCAGTGGAAGTTCAGAAGAAACCAACAGATATCTGTAATCATAGCAAATCCTCTAAAGAAGCAACTCTGTGATGCTGACAATGATGGGGGGGAATGTGCTGATGTCAGTCATTAGCTAGGTAACCCTGTCTTACTGAACCACTGTTCCACAATCAGGATGTCTATTGTGGTCACACGAAAGCATGATGGGAATGGTCAGACTGGGTGCTTTTTCCTGACTCCAGCACATTCTGGGGGTCCTCGGACTGACCTTCTAACTCGGTTTCAAAAATAAAATTTTGCTGCCCAGTGATTTTTGAATTGGTTTTTTTTCTGCAAAATTTGCCTTGCCCTCACCATTCTCTTCTTCCCCTCAGAATAAGTAAGGCTATGCCTTGGCTTTTTCACACACAGGCATTTTCCTGATTACTTCATCTCCCTGAAAACATACACATACACACACACGCACACACACATCTTTTGTATTCAAAGAAGTCACCCCTGATGGTTAAAGTCATCTATGGCAAAGGATTGACTGAAAATATCAATATGGGACCCATAGTCCTACCCACATTGTGCACACTGTCCCTTCTTGTGTGGCTCCCTTTTTCTGCAACACTTGAAGTTTGTTTTCATTTCTACTTCTTTGTCTCACAATCCTTATGAGGCTTTTGATAATAGCCATGATTGTGGTATTTGCTAAGCATTTTCTCTGAGCTAAGTACTTGCTAATCACTGGGTTAGAGAAAAGATTACTAGATCTGACAGAGTCCCAGTCCCTCATGGCACTAACAGTTCAAAGGGGAGGGAAAAGAACTGCTTCTTTAGAAGAGTCACCATAGTGAGCTTTCTGGGTCATCAATTCTCAGTTTCAGGAGGGATAACAATAATAATGATGATGGTATTTGTTAAGTGCTTTACTATGTACCAAGCATTGTTCTAAATGATGATGTTGGTATTTGTAGAATGCTTACTATGTGCAGAGCACTGTTCTAAACGCTGGGATAGACACAAGGGAATCAGATTGTCCCAGGTGGGGCTCACAGTCTTCATCCCTGTTTTACAGATGAGGTAACTGAGGCACAGAGAAGTTAAGTGACTTGCCCACAGTCACACAGCTGACAAGTGGCAGAGCCGGGATTAGAACCCATGACCTCTGACTCCAAAGCCTAGGCTCTTTCCACTGAGCCACACTGATACAAGGTCATCAGTTTTTCTCACTTGGAGCTCACGGTCTTAATCCCCATTTTACAGACGATGTAAGTGAAGCACAGAGAAGTGAAGTGACATCCAAAGTCACACAGCTGACAAGTGGCGGAGCCAGGATTAGAACCCATGACCTCTGACTCCCTAGCCCATGCTCTCCCCACTAGGCAGCACTGCTTCTGCTCTGTGCGCAGCATTTTCTGAAGCCAGCAGAAGCACAGACATGTGCACAGGGGTCATGGGATTAGCTTCCTAAGTGGGTGGTGGCACATTCTCATGAGCGTAAGTGTGGTGTTTAAGTGCTTAAAATGTGTCAAGCACTATACTCTGCCCCTTGTCAGCTCTGTGACTGTGGGCAAGTCACTTCACTTCTCTATGCCTCAGTTTCCTCATCTGTAAAATGGGGATAAAGACTGTGAGCCTCACGTGGGACAACCTCATTCCCCTGTATCATATTTATTGAGCACTTACTGTGTGCAAAACACTGTACTAAGTGTTTGGCAGAATGCAGTATAAGAGAGTTGGTCGACACATTTCCTGCCCACATGAGCTTACGTTCTAGAGTGGGAAACAGACACTAATGTAAATAAATAAATTACAGATATTTGCATCAACCCTTAGTACAGTGCCTGGCACAGAGTAAGCGCTTAACAAATACCATAATTATTATAAGTGCTTTGGGGCTGAGGGAGGGGTGAATAAAAGAAGCAAATCCAAGGGCAAGTGTGATACAGACAAGAGTGGAAGAGGAAATGAGGAGCAAAGTCTGTGATGATGATGATGATGGCATTTGTTAAGTGATTACTTTGTGCCAAGCACTGTTCTGAGCACTGGGGTAGATACAAGGTAATCAGGTTGTCCCACTTGGGGCTCACAGTCTTAATCCCCGTTTTACAGATGAGGTAACTGAGGTGCAGAGAAGTTCAGTGACTTATCCAAAGTCACACAGCTGATAAGTGGCAGAGCCGGGTTTGGAACCCGTGACCTGTGACTCCCAAGCCCATGCTCTTTCACTAAGCCATGCTGTGAGCTGAGTTGTAGTAAGGAATCTGTTTGCTAAGAGAGGAGAGGGCAAGGTGATTAAGTGTTTTAAAACCAATAGTAAGGAGTTTCTTTTTGATGTGGAAGTGGATGGGCAATCACTGGAAGTTCATGAGGAGTGGAGAAACATGGACTGAATGGTTTTGTAGAAAATTCATCTGTGAAGCAGAATGAAGTATGGACTGGAATGGAGAGAGGCAGGAGTCAGGGAGGTCACCAAGGAGCCTGATATGGTAATCAAGGCAGAATAGGATAAATGTTTGGATTAACATGGTAGCGGAAGATTTTAGTGATATTGTGAAGGTTGAACAAACAGGATTTAGTGATTGAATATGTGGGTCGAATGAGAGAGATGAGTCGAGGATAACACCAAGGTGACGGGCTTGTAAAACAGGAAGGATCGTGATGCTAACTACAGAAAATAATGGGGAAGACAGGGTTTGGGCTTGATGATTTTTAGTTCTGTTTTGGACAAGTTAAGTTTGAGATGCAAGATTTCTGACAGGAGTATTATGCGACTCATGTACGGGAGTGAAGGAAGCAGACTGAGGAGATGATCCAGGGCTCTGGGTTAGCGGTGTGAGACTGACGAAGAGAGTGGAGTGAATGAGTTGAGTTTAGTAGAGACGGTTGTGTTGAGGGTGTCAGTTTGGTCATCAAGGAGAAATAATTTGGATATGGAGACTAAATGGGGCAAGATGACTTGAGAAATTGGATGAGGGCAAAAGATCAAAGGTCTCTGGGGGGAGAACAAGACAGATTTATGAGGAGGAGTTGTGTGGGAGACAAGGAAGGTGAGGAGGTTGTGGTCAGAGGGATTTCAGAGGTGGTGAGGGTAGAGATTTTACACTGACTAGAGCTGATGAGATCAAGTGTGTATCCAAGTTGGTGAATGGGTGAGCTGGGGCAAAGCAGGAGATCAGTGGAATTGAGAAATGATAAAAAATGGGCAACGGAAAGGTCATCAGAAACATCTATATGGATAGCAAAGACTCCGAGGATCAATATAGGAATGGAGGAAGAGCCAAGGAATGTGACAAAGGTCACAAAAACAGTCAAAAAGTTGAAAGTGGGGCCTGGGGGGCCGTAGATGACCGTGACCATGATGGTCTTAACAATCTTTGTGTTGCTTGAAAGAAAAACATTATTCAATCCCAGGCACCGCATTGTTCCTCCTTAAAGTCCAAGTTGGACAGTGACAGAATGAGCCCATCTACCTTGATTTCCTCTGTAGCCATCCAAGTTTCCATTAAAAGTTCAGACTAGCCTGTAGAATGCACTTCACTGCAAATGTTTAATTACACTTAGTTTCAAAATCTAGAGCATGGTTTTCCTAAGTGCAAGGATGAGAGCATCTTCACTGTCTTCATAATATCTCATGTACAACCGAGAAGATAATATTTCCCATCTCGGGAGTAGAGAATATCACTTTTCATGGAAGCATATGAATAATGATATTCCCGATATCTGAAAATGGCTCCATTTCATATGTGGATAGTAAAATGCTTTGAAATTGTGAAACTTTGTACAACTGTTTATTTATGTATTTATTTATTTATTCCTTCATTTGTTTATATTAGTGTCTGTCTCCTCCTCTAGACTGTGAGTTTGCTGTGGGCAGGAATGTGTCTGCAGTCTCCCAAGCGCTTAGTACAATGCTTTGCACAAAATAAGCACCAATAAATGTGATAATTGAATGAATATTAATGACCTTGGTGCTTGTGCCTTGGATAGATCTTCTCTGATGACAATGATATTTGGGGATGCCCTTGGACTTCAAAGGGCCCTCTTAGCATCATGCTCCTCAGAAAGAGAGGACAGCTTTGTTCCCTGGAAATCAACTCAGAATTTTGTTTTGGAGTTAAACAAATGTATCAGAATCTAGTTGAGGGTTCCACACCAGTTTCATTTGCTCTATGAAACATTACTCTGGTGTAATTCTTCCCAATGATGATCCCCCATTTTTTAATGGCTAATATTTAATCTTCTTGGAGATTTATATTATTATTATTAATGTATAATGTATATACTGTATTATTTACCTTGTATCTAATATTATTCAGAATATTTAATCTTCTTGAATCATTAGGTCGCACTATCTAATGAGCAGGGGGATGGCACTGGGGAAGAGGGAAGTGGGGCTTTCCATGAAGTTGAGGAGAAAGGAATCCAGGTTGACAGCGGTTGACCCTAAATCCCCCTTTCCTGTTCTCCCACTCCTTTCTGCGCCACCCTAACTTGCTCCCTTTATTTATTGCCCATCCCAGCCCCATAGCACTTATGTACATATCTGTAACATATTTATTTATGTTAATGTCTGTCTCCCCCTCTAGACTGTAAGCTTGTTGTGGGCAGGGAACGTGTCTATTTATTGTTCTATTTTATTCCCCCAAGTTCTTAATACAGTGCTCTGCACACAATAAGCTCTCAGTAAATATGACTGACTGACTAACCGTGGGGGCACATATGCTTGCCTCCCAAACTGAATCTTGCGTGGATGAACCTGGACCTGACCCCCCGCCCCGAGCAGGAAGGAATCCCAGTCTGGCCCGTGACAGCTGGGGCTCTCCTTGGAAGGGTCAGCCCTGCCCTAGGTCTCTCTCCCAACTCATCAGGTGGGAGCGTGGAAGGCCCTGTGGGAGCAGACAGCTCATTCATTCATTCATTTAATCGTGTTTATTGAATGCTTACTGTGTGCAGAGCACTGTACTAAGCACTTGGGTGAATATACTATAACGATGAACAGACACATTCCTTACCCATCATGAGCTTACGGTCCAGAGGACAGGATGTTACTGCTGCCTCTGCCGGGCTGGGGTCGGGGAATGGAGATGTGCCTGCCCACAGTGGTTGGAGAGGGGTCTCTTTTTCCCCAAAGCAGGAAAGTGAGGCAAACAGAAGTGGCTTTATACTAGATCCCGGGGAAGTTTTGTGGTGCCGAGGTCCACCTCCCCACTCGTGCATTCAATCATATTTATTGAGTGCTTACTGTGTGCGGAGCACTCTACTAAGCATTTGAGGGAGTACATTATAACAATAAAGAGACTTATTCCCTGTCCACAATGAGCTCACAGTCTAAAGGCGGAGACAGACATTAGTATAATAAATACATTACAGATGTAATAATAATAATTATGATATTTTGTTAAGTGCTTACTATGTTCCAGGCACTGTACTTAAACGCTGGGATGGATACAACCAAATCGGGTTGGACACAGTCCCTGTCCCACTTCAGGTTCCCAGTTTCAATCTCCATTTTACAGATGAGGTGACTGAAGCACTGAGAAGTAAAGTGACTTGCCCAAGGTCATACGGCAAACAAGTGGCAGAGGCGAGATTAGTACCCACTACGTTCTGACTCCCAGGCCTGTGCTCATTTACCTAAGTGCTGTGGTGTCGGAGGGGGGGATGAATTAATTAATTCATTATTCATTCATTCATTCCTTCGGTTGTATTTATGGAGCACTTACTGTGTGCAGAGCACTGTACTAAACACTTGAAAAGTACAATACAGTAATAAAGAGGGATGATAAAAGGAGCAAATCAGGGCACTACAGACAGGAGTGGGAGAAGAAGTAAGGAGGGCTTAGTCAGGGAAGCAGCATGGCTTAGTGGAACGAGCTCGGCTTTGGGAGTGAGAGGTCGTGGGTTCTAATCCCGGCTCCACCACTTGTCTGCTGTGTGACCTTGGGTAAGTCACTTAACTTCTCTGTGCCTCAGCTACCTCATCTGTAAAATGGGGATTAAGACTGTGAGTCCCACATGGGACAACCTGATGACCTTGCATCTACCCCAGTGCTTAGAACAGTGTTTGGCACATAATAAGCACTAAACAAATACCATCATCCTCATCAGGAGATGTGCCTTCAATAAGGCTTTGAAGTGGGAGAAAGTAATGGTCAGCTCAGAGTGGGGATAGCAGGAAAGCACCTATGAGAAGTCTCGTGTTGGTTTTCTTTTTAAAAAAAAAAAATAAAAAATGAAGTTGTGTTGGGTGAGCCACAGTCTAAGGCAGGGGCGCTTCGCGGACTGGTGAGGGCCAGGGCTGTTTGTCACATGACTGGGTGGGGGAGACGGTGCCAGGGGTGGAGCTGTAGGCAAGGGCATAAGGGCAAGGGCATAAGGCCGGGTTCAGGTTCCTTCACATGACTTCATTGGGCAGGCACTCCATGTTGGACTGAGATTTGACCCCTTTGCCTCAGGCCTGGAAGAATTCATTAAGTTCATTCAATCATATTTATTGAGCACTTATTGTGTGCAGAGCACTGTACTAACCGCTTGGGAGAGCACAACAGAGCAATAAGGTCATGTGTCCCTGTCCACAATGAGCTTAATTGATAAGATGCCCAGATAGCTTAGTAAGCCAACCAAGTATCTCTTCTGAAAATCACTTCCCCCTCCATTGTGGAATCTGAAAGCCTCACCTGAGCAATGTTGGGGTAATTTAATAATAAAAATAATAATAATTATGGTATTTGTTTAGCACTTACTATGTGCCAAGCGCTGTTCTAAGCCCTGGGATGTCTGCAAGCTAATCAAGTTGTCCCATATGGGTTTCACAGTCTTAATCCCCATTTTATAGATGAGGTAACAGAGGCACAGAGAAGTTAAATGGCTTGTCCAAGGTCACACAGCAGACAAGTAGTGGAGCAGGAATTAGAACACACTTCCTCTGACTCCCAAACCCTTACTCTTAAAGAAGAGGCAATCTGTTCTTCAGTATCCCTTTGTGGCAGCAGACTGGGGCTGGGTCCGGGAATGGGGCGGGGAAGGGTGGAATTGTTTCCCACATCAGTTTGACTCCCTGAGTGTAGCCTGCAAATCATATTTGGGAAGAACAGAATCGTGTGAGCAAAGCCAGTTATTTCAAGTCACTTAACTTCTCAGTGCCTCAGTTACCTCATCTGTAAAATGGGGATGAAGACTGTGAGCCCTACGTGGGACAACCTGATTACCTTGTATCTACCCCAGAGCTTAGAACAATGTTTGGCACATAGTAAGTGCTTAAGAAATACCAACATTATTAATTGGAATCTTATCATCATTTTTCCTCTCAAAACCAATGAGACCCATGCAGGATTCCAGTCTCCACAAGTGGTGGCTTTTCCCCAGCAAAAATAACGGCATCCAACTTCCATAACCTGCTGGCTATTTTGTCCGATATATTAACTAATTCCTTTAAGCATAACCCTTCATTATAGCTGGGCATATTTTGTGTTTTGCAGGGGAAAGGTAGAAATGCCCAGTTGTTGCAGCAGTGAAGGGGTAAATTTCTGCAAAAGAGCTACTCCAGCTCTGTGAGCCTTGATTCAATTGAAATTCCAGCACCCCCTGCACAAACCAGTTCTATTTCCGCTGGCAGGGATCCCATCCCTCTTTAAGGCAGGACTGTGGCACTATATCTTGTCTATGGGGAGCTTCGAAATGCTGACTTCCAGTATCGGAGGGGAAGTTATTCTGCATCTGATGGAGATCAATAGTGGGATGGAGAATGTAATGCAAAGTCGAAAGTTAGCACAGTTCTAGGAAGGAAAGAAAGCTGGAAGGAGATTGTTTTTACTTTTGCTTTAAAATCCTGTTAGTCTCTTTGGATTATTTCAGTTATTTGAGAGAGCATCCATCCATCCATGCACCCATCCATCCATCCATGGTATTTATTGAAACCTTACTGTGTGCAGAGCACTTTCTAAGAGTTGGTAAAGATGTTCCCTGCCCACAATGAACTTACAGTCTAGAGGGACTGTATCTATCCATCCATCCATTCATTTTCCCTTCCCTTCCCTTCCCTTCCCTTCCCTTCCCTTCCCTTCCCTTCCCTTCCCTTCCCTTCCCTTCCCTTCCCTTCCCTTCCCTTCCCTTCCCTTCCCTTCCCTTCCCTTCCCTTCCCTTCCCTTCCCTTCCCTTCCCTTCCCTTCCCTTCCCTTCCCTTCCCTTCCCTTCCCTTCCCTTCCCTTCCCTTCCCTTCCTTCTCAATCGTATTTTTTGAATGCTTCCTTTGTGCAGATATCCTTACTAAGCACTTGGGAAATTACAATATAACATAATTAACAAACATGTTCCATGCTCATTATGTTATATTTGTATATATCGCAATAGAAGAATTAAAAAACAGTCTTCCCACAATATTAATAATGATAATAATAACTGTGATATAAGCTCATTTTGGGTGTGAAACAAGTATTCCAACTCTTTTATACTGTACTTTTCCAAGAGCTTAGATTCCACGAGGGGTGATCAAAATTTGTTGGAAAAATCCCCTAGAGGAGGCGTGCTTTCAGGATCGCTAGTTCTATCATGAAAACCTAATACTTGCTCTAAGATGGGGGAAAATAATTTCAAAGAGACCCTAGATTATGAAAAATCCCCATCATCCAGTTGCTCTCTTGATATTAGGCATCGGCGACATGTTTTTGCTGGGCTTCCATGGTAATTCAAAGTTATAAATATTGTAGCTCTTTTTCCTAATAGATGGTAAGTCCTATGTAGTTTGTAGTCCCATCATTATATATGGGTGTCTCCCCAGTCTACACTGTAAGCTCACTGTGGGCAGGGAACATGTCTGCGTATTGTTGTACTGTATTCTCCCAGGTGCTTAGGATAGTGGTCTGCAAACAGTAAGCATTCGATAAGTCCGATTATATGAATGAATGAATTCTCTGTGCCTCAGTTTCTTCATCTGTAAAATGAGGATTAAACACCTGTTCTCTTTCTACTGGGATGACGAGCCCCATGTGGGAAAGGAAGTGTGTCCAACCTGAGGATATAGTGTCTTTCCCAGTGCTTAGTACAGTACTTGGCACATAGTAAGTGCTTAACAAATACCACAGTTATTGTAGTGTGTAAATTCATCAAGACCCTAGTGATCTTTAAAATTTTAATTTATTTCCCCTTATTTCTACTTTGAATCAGGCTCCTTTGCCACCTCTACTTAGGTAAAGTGCTCTTTGTTGTTTTTAACAGGAGAAGCAGTGTGTCCTAGTGGATAGAGCATGGGCCTGGAAGTCAGAAGGACCTGGGTTCTAATCCCAGCTCTGCCATGTCAGCTGTGTGACCTTGGGTAAGTCACTTAATTTCTCTGTGCCTCAGTTACCTCATCTGTAACTGTAAAATGGTGATTAAAACTTTGAGTTCCATGTGGGACAGGGACTGTCTCTAACCTGATTAATTTGTATCTACCCCAATGCCAGGTACATAGTGCCAGGCACATAGTAAGTACTTAATAAATGTCATAAAAAATAGGGATTTCTTGTCCCAGGCTGGCCATGGGGGTGGCTATTGTTTCCTCTGCTGTCCCAGATTATTTTTCTGGGCTCTGAAGCAGCTGCTGCAGTGAGGGAAGCGGGAGAATGCATTTCACTCCACTGTCATAGCTCATTTTCCCCAACTCTTGTTTGGTGGCAGCAGTGAAGGAAGCAGGAAAATGCATTTTTCTCCGTTGTCTTGGATCATTTTCCCAGGCTGATCCCCTCCCAGGAAAGGAGAGCTGCTGCCGCTGCCATCCCACCACCATTGCTGCCTTGAGGACTGTGGGAGGGGAGGGGGTCGGACTTAGCTTTCCCACCTGACCACCGAGAGCTCCGGAAGTTCCCCTTAGCCCAAGGCCCATCGCCCCATGGGACCGGTAGAGGAGAGAAACTGAGGAGACTCATCTTTGTTTTCTTTTTATTTAAAAAGATGACCAAAAAAAATCCACCCAGAGAAACTAGTGGTCCAAGGTAGGATTGACATCCCAGCCTGGGGAACAGTGCTGATGCTGCCAGCCCAGTGGGGTCTCTTTTGTTCCAGTAGGGTGCAGAGAGCTCAGGAAAAATAATAAAGAATGGTATTTAAGCACTTACTTTGTGCCTGGCACTCTTCTAAGTGCTGGGGTAGATACAAGGTAATTGGGTTGCATACAGTCCCTGTCTCACATATGGCTAGTCTTATTCCCCATTTTTGAGATGAGGGAACTGAGGCCCAGCAAGGTGAAGTGACTTGCCCAAGGTCACACAGTGGCACATCTCCTCGAAGGGAGACCACTAGACTACATTCTGCCTCATCCAGACTTGTTCCCCTTAGCTCTTCTCCCCTCCCAGCCCCAAAAGCACTTATGTTCATATCTGTAATTTTATTTATTTATGTTGATGTCTGCCCTCTCTAGACTGTGAGCTTGTTGAGGGCAGGCAGTGTCACTGTTTATTGCTGTAGCGTACTTTCCCAAGTGCTTAGTGCAGTGCTGTGCACATAGGAAGCGCTTAATAATATGACAATGAATGAATGACAAGTGGTGGAACGAGGATTCGAACCCAGGTCCTTTTGACTCCCAGGCCCCTTCTCTACCCACTAGGCCACGCTGCTTCTCAGGAAGGTTCTTACTACCCGAGGTCTGTCTCCCCACAGAGCAGGCAGAGGAGATGAAAGAAGAAGCCTCATATTTATTATCTTTCTATATTAAAATTGACAAGAAATAAATCCCTCAGGGCCAGCAACAGTCCGAGGCAGGGCTGAGGGGATTACTATAACAATTGCCCGACTCCGCAGGGCTGCGCCTCGGAGGCAGACACCGGGCTGGCATCAGATTACGTCAAATGACTGGAAGGAAGAGAGGAGGCACCATATTGGACCCCTTTCCCTTGGGAAGATAGAATCAGTAGGCCTCTCCAACACCTTCGTAAACCTATCGCATTCCCCTTTTGCAAATAGCACCCAGATTGTAACATTTAATAAAGAGCCTCCCATCTGAAGCATCCCACACAGTCAAAATAATGGAAACACATTCTTTCCGGAGCTTCAAGGAAATCGGCAGTGATACTGCCAGTGACTTCAGCAGAAGCTAAAAGAGATGAAGCAGAACCCGGAGTGAAGTAGAGCACTTAGCAGTTCAGTCAGTCTTAATCTAAAACTACAGCACAAATGCATTTTCATAATCTGGTGAGTCATCCTGCTATCTTTTAAAAGAGAAATTCACACTGGGCAGAGTAATTATTTTTGGAAAATTGAAACTCGGTCGTATTTTCTGGGCAGAGGGATCAAGGAATGCAATCGGATCCCCATTGCGTTCCTGAATTTGTGACAATAAGGAACAAGTTCAGACCAGTGATTATTCATGAGGTTTCTCATAATCAGGAGGTGCATATGTAGATGTAAAGCTGCTGGGAACAGTTTCAATTAAAGTGCCGTGTTCCTGAGACTATTAAGCTTGTGACAGGCTTTTCAAGCTGGAGGAAGAACAAACTCTTCCAGACCCAGCAGATCCATTTCCCCAAGCCTATAACGCTCTGTCACTTGGAGGAAGGATTTTTTTTGAGGAAAAAAAATGACTAAACTGACTAAAAGAAACTTTACCTTCCCAAACAGGAAAATTTCAAGTCTTTCGATTGGATTCTAGCAGTGCCAACAGCTAGAAAAAAAAAAGTATGTGTTTTAATATAATGGTTTTCATTGAGGAATTTGGTATTTTACAGACAATAGGACCATTCCAATTTTGCAGATAATGTAGCATTTGGGATAAAGATTTTTTTTCCTCTCATACTGTGTTTTTTTCCTACTGCTTGAAGAGGGCTTGGCATAGAATTAGTGTGCAGTGAATTCCATCGCTACTAGAGGTACAAGTACACACCGTTTGCCTCCCAGCCCTTCCCGAAAGAGTGGAAGTCATTTTAGTCTATTTCACTCCCTTCCCTATTCCCTGTTTATGCCATCATCCTGAGAAGCGAGGCAGGTTGGGGGCAGGTTAATGGAACGAAAATACTACCGCTAATCATTGTCATATTTAATAATAATTGTCATATTTATTAAGCACTTACCATGTGCCAGGAACTGTTGTAAGTGCTGGGGTAGAAACAAGATCACTGGATTGGACATAGTCGCTGTCCCACATAGGGCTCACAGTTTTAATCCCCATTTGAAAGATGAGGAAACTGAGGCACAGACTAGTTAAGCGCCTTGCCCATGGTCACGCAGCAGTCAAGTGGCATACCTGGGATTAATAATAATGTTGGTGTTTGTTAAGCGCTTACTATGTGCCGAGCACTGTTCTAAGCGCTGGGGTAGATACAGGGGAATCAGGATGTCCCACGTGGGGCTCACAGTCTTAATCCCCATTTTACAGATGAGGTAACTGAGGCACAGAGAAGTTAAGTGACTTGCCCACAGTCACACAGCTAAGTGGCAGAGCTGGGATTCGAACTCCTGACCTCTGACTCCAGAGCCCGTGCTCTTTCCACTGAGCCACGCTGCTTCTCTAATTAGAACTCAGGGCTTTCTGGCTCCCCTGCCCATCTGCCAGGCCAAGCTACTTCACCAGGGAAGAAGGGAAGAGTAGGGAAGAGCTACCAGCATTCCATGGCTGCTGTCAATCAGGCAGCCTTTCAGGACAATCAGGAGGCAGACACAAGAGATACCAGTCAGACCAGCAACTTTTGCTGCATGAAGCCAGCTCTGGTAAAAGGATTAGCACTAAATCTTCTAACTCTAGCTAGTGGATGTGTGAATTCTGGGATGTAAGGAGGGGGAGTTGAAAACAGAGAGAGGCTTGATATGAGACAAATTTGAGCAACAATAAGCTTTCATCGTCACTTGTAAATAATGTGGGACGATGTGAGATTCTTTAATGGCCATTGCGGCTACACTTGCCCAGACAGGAAGGTCTTTACCAAAAATAGCATAATCTTCAAATATAAATGACAGCTCTATCTCTCTCTGTTTCCCTGTGCCTCTGTCTCCCTCTGTGTCACTCTGTCTTTCTGTGTCTCTCTTAATGTACTTGTTTTGAGGGTATTTGTTAAGCGCTTACTATGTGCCAGAACTAAGTGCTGGAGCAGATAAAAGGCAATTAGGTTGGACAGAGTCCACATCCCCAGTGGGACTCATAGTCTTAATCCCCATTTTGCAGCTGAGGTAACTGAGGCCCAGAGCAGTTAAGTGACTTGTCCGTGGTCACAGAGAGACACAAGTGACAGAGCTGAGATTAAAGCCCAGGCCTGTGCTCTATCCACTAGGCCATGATGTTTCTCTAGGCCATACTGAATCTCTGTGAATATTTATATATGAATACTATTATGGCTGCTAGGCATTACTGAACATTATGTATTCTTTAATATTTTTTCATTCCAGCGTCAAGCAGACCCAGCCTATGTGTATAGAAGAGTGAAGCAAGCTCTTTAGGTCAGCTTATGTGGTCCAACCTTTTTGCTTGGGAATCAGAGGATGAGGGTTCTAATCTGAGCTCTGACACTTGTCTGCTATGTGACCCTTGGACAAGCCACTTAACTTCTCTGTGCCTCAGTTACCTCATCTATAAAATGGGGATTAAGATGGTGAGCCCCATGTGGGACAACCTGATTACCTTGTATCTGCCCCAGTGCTTAGAACAGTGCTTGGCACATAGTAAACTCTTAATAAATACCATAAGGATTATTATTAATTATTATTATTATCACCCTGTAGGATAACAGTGATTTGCATCTATCAAATACCTCCCTACATTTATTTCAAATGTTTTCGTTATCTCTATGGCAATTTTTCCTAGTCTTTCTCTCTTCCATTTTTCAAATCCTGTGTAAGTTAAGAAAAGTTTAATCAGTAAGCTTCTGATTAATTTGCTCTTAAATCATCGAAAATTGATTTTGGAGAGCGTGTTTGACATTCAAGGACCCAGTTGAATTTTGTAAATGATCCTTTTTAATTATTTCCTGGGAAAAACAGGAAATGATATTTTGCCAGAGGTAAATGAATACAAACATTGAAATATCTAAGTTTGGTTCAAAGTGATAAAACTTCTAGTTTTGAGTAGATTTAAATTTGGGCTCTCCTGAAAGACCCTGAAATGCTGCTACAAATGAAATATTGAAATGCTGCTACGGTAGCAAGAGAGAGCTCCTGAAAAATACAGTTACAGTAGAATTTCTGTTATCCAAACTGAAATTAACTTCTGGGTTATCCAAGTTGAAATTGATTCTAGCAAATGAAAATAGAAATTCTGCATGGTATCAGTCAATCAATCAGTGGTATTTATTGAGTGCTTAATGGGTGCTAAGCACTGATTGTACCAAGTAAGAGTTTGGGAGATACAATAGGCAGATATGTTCCCAACCTACAATAAACTTACAGTCTAGATAGGGAGAGAGGCATTCAGATAAATTTGGTATCGTTAATGCCAATTCACTGTGTGCATCTTCATTTTTCCAAAGGTATTACATGCAAAGTAACCGATTGCCTTTTCACTGGTCAAGTTTTTGATCATTTTAGGAGCACTCGGTCCTTTTTTCCTCTCTCTCTGTCTCTCTCCTTTGTCTCTTTCTGTGTGCCAGTCTCCACGTACCTCTGCCTCTGCTCACTTTCACCTCCCTTTCTTCTCTTTGATTTACCCTGAATATATTAGATGATGTATTTCTCAGCAATCCTGCTCTAAATTCAATCATTTATGTTTGTGAGTTTTATAAACATCAGTGATCACATACATTTTGGTGTATTATTAATCAGCATATTTTCATGAAATTGCTCAGTAGCAGCACAAGCACTGAAAGATTATTAGATTGCACTTCACGGTTCTTTGCAGTGGCACAAAACAGGTTCTCCATGGGGCCATCATGATAATCATTATATAGCACCAGACTCCTTAAATCTTTGCAATAGCTGACTTTGATCTCTAAATGAAAACCAGGCTTGAACATGGCAAAGTTGTTCAGAGTCTAGATAATGAATTGTTTGGAATGGAAAAAAAAAATGAGCATTAGTTTTCTGAATTTCTCAAGAAACCAACTAGGGAAAGATAGGTTTTGAACACAGTGCTGTTTAATGATAATAATTGGGTATGGTTTGGAGGAACTAAAAGGTTGTCAGGCTGTAACTAGCAGGCTAGGCAGAAAGTAAATTAAAGTAATTGATTTAATAGCTGGAGATTTAAAAAAAAAACAGGAAATCAAATGCACACTGCATAAAATCACAAGTCCATAAACTCCACTATGGTGGAACTCTTCTGTAATGAATTCCATAAAATCAAAACTCTGTGGGATTTTTCCTACCCTCCTACCTTATTGCTTGTACTGCTTGATTTTTATACCACTTGTAGTAGATCAAAGCCATCACCATTTCAGCAAATGAATCCACTTTGGCAGAGATATCATCCTGTTTCAGGTTAACAGATAAACTTGGCCAATAATTCGATTTACAGGCATCTTCCCCAGAGACAGCATCCTTGAGGACCTGTTTTAAGATGCTTTCCAAACCTCTACAAAACGGATGCCAAATGCATTACTTCAGGGCTAAAAACCAGTCTGCTTCACCCACTGAATCAGTGTCCCAGTTCTGCTAACTCTTAAGTTGTTCCAGAGTTTACAGAAAACTTGAGAAAAGGAGAATCCTCAGAGCAGATTGATTGTAATAAAGCCAGTGCCTGCTGCTTAGATTTTCCTTTTTATGACTGGTTAAAGAAAATGTCAAGAGCTTTTCTAATTTGAATAGATTGGAATAAAATCATTGTTATAGAGCACAAGAGAAGAGATTGCAAAAGTCAGAGCACTTCAGGTAAGTTATTCCAGGATCTTTCTCTGCAGGGATGCTTTATAGCAAAACCTCAACGAACTTAATCTGAACTTATTTCTATGAGGATTGCCTATCCCCAAACTTGCCAATTACCCTTGTGTTACAGAAGATAAAACATTTGCTGAATTAGATTATATATTTTTGTAGATAAGAGACAATCTTCCTCTCATAAATATTTCATCAGGAAATGAAAACATATAAACTTATGTTAACTCTAAAATGGTAAAGATTTAGAAAAAACAACAATAAATTTCCATTGATTTTCTAGGGGAAAGCACTTTGAAACACCAAGTTTCATAATATGATCTTAAGCAAATTAAAAACTATGGATCTTCTGACTGTGCACCCCGAAAATGCAGAGGGAAACCACATAGAAGAGGAATGCATCCTTTAATATCTTTGACAAACTGAGCATGAAAAGATCCACTTCTTCCGTGGTTGCCATAAGTTGCGGTGTAAGTTATGGTTCTGCCTTGCTGGGTTAGCTTGGCCACTTGATCTCTTTTTTCAATTCCTCCGCATCTGGAAAGTGCCCTGCCTCCCAGCAGTATTGTGGACAGGGAATGGTTTGCTGTCCCCGCTGACCCGTCTCCCAAGGGAACACTGAACTGGGGGTCTCGTGGGGTTGCTTATGGCCCACTGTAATGCCAATGTTAGGAGATTCCTCCAGACTCCAACCTGAACTCAAAAGTCCCGAGAGCCCATGGAGCACCTTAGTGGGATAGTCACCACCTAGGATGATGTTTGTGGCTTCCTGAGACATGGACTTTGGGTACAAAGCTTTCCCCTTGCTTTCTATCACTTTGAACAGGTTTTTTTTTATGGTATTTGCTAAGCATTTACTATGTACAGGCACTGTAGTACTTTTAATAATAATTATGGTACTTGTTAAGTTCTTACTAGGTGCCAGACACTGTACTAAGTGCTGGGCTGGATACATGCAAATCGGGTTGGACACAATCTAAGCGTTGAGGTAGACTCAAGTTAACCAGGTCGGACGCAGACCCTGTCCGTCATGGGGCTCACATTCTCGGTCTTCATTTTAGAGATGAGGTAACTGAGGTCCAGAGAAGTTATGTACCTTGTCCAAGGTCATACATCAGGTAAGTGGCAGAGTCAGGATTGGAACCCAGGGCCTCCTGACTCGCAGGCCCATGCTCTATCTACTACAGCACACTACTTCGTACAGAAAGACCTGGCACACAAAGAACTGCAATTCCTTCTGACTCCCAGGCCAATAGGCTGTGGTGCTTCCTACAAAGACTCTCACTACAAAGACCAGCAATTCCCTATGCTGAGCTATTTGGGAAGCCCTCCTTTTGATCTCTACATAATAATAAGAAGAAGAATTGTGGTGTTAGGTGGTTACTATGTGTGAAGCACTGGACTAAGCGCTGGGGTAGGCACAAGCAAATCGGGTTGGAAACAGTCCCCGACCCACTTGGGGGACAGTCTTAATCCCCATTTTATAGATGAGGTAACTGAGGCATAGAGAAATTAAGTGGCTTGCCCAAGGCCACACAGCAGACAAGTGGCAGAGCTGGGATTAGAGAAGCAGTGTGACTCAGTGGAAAGAGGCTGGGCTTGGGAGGCAGAGGTCGTGGGTTCTGATCCCGGATCTGCCGCTTGCCAGCTGTATGACTTTGGGCAAGTCACTTAACTTCTCTGTGCCTCAGTTACCTCATCTGTAAAGTGGGGATTAAAAAACTGTGAGCCCCACAGGGGACAACGTGATCACCCTGTATCCCCCGCGCTTAGAACAGAGCTTTGCACATGGTAAGCGCTTAACAAATACCACCATTAATTTTTATTTATTAGAACTCCTGACCTTGTGACTCCCAGGCCCATGCTCTATTCACTGTGCCTTGTTCTTCACGGTTGGACAAGAGACTTCCCCATTCTTTTCCTCTAATGGGGCATTCATGCTCACAATTTCCCAGGGCAAACCAAAACTCTAGCCTGTACCTGAAATACATGCAACAGCTCCTAGTGTCCAAGTTATTTCTGAAGGGTTAGCTTTGAGGGTGTCAGTCCTAACCCCATGAAATTATTTGTTGTTTCAGCTAGCCAGTTCTCATTAGTGTTGGGTTAAAAAGGGAACCGATCCTATTTTAGTAAAAGAATTTAAACTACAACTGAATCATTACAGTTCAGGTATCTCTAGAAGCAGCATGGTGTAGTGGATAGAGCCTGGGCCTGGGAGTCAAAAGGTCATAACCTTACCTGTAACCTTACCTACTGTGTTCCCTCCATCCTTCCCTTTTTACAGTCCTCTCCCTTAAGTCCTGGTTGCCTATTTCAGATCTCTCCAATGTGTCAAGCACTGTTCTAAGTTCTGGGGTAGATACAAGATAATCAGGTTGGACACAGTCCCTGGTCCACGTAGGGCTCACTGGCTTCACCCCCATTTTACAGAGAAATGAAGTGATTTGCCCAAGGTCACACAGAAAAGTGGCAGGGGTTGGATTAGAATCCAGGTCCTCTAACTCCCAGGTCCATGTTCTTTCCACAGGCCATGAAGCTTCTCTAGGTTTCCATCTGACTGCCTGAAGTGTTGGTAATAGAAGTAGTAGAAGGATAGTGATAGTAATAGCAATAGTATTTATTTAGTGCTTACTTTGTGCAGAATATTGTGCGAGAGTATAGAGGTGGGACTTCAACATGGACCCAGCTCTTTGAGGGTGTCAGTCTTATTTGTTGAGCACTTACTGTGAGCAGATCATTTAGACTGTAAGCCCGTCAAAGGGCAGGGACTGTCTCTATCTGTTACCGATTTGTACATTGCTTAGTACAGTGCTCTGCACATAGTAAGCGCTCAATAAATACTATTGAATGAATGAATGAATTGTGCTAAGCTCTTGGAAGAGTACAATATAACAATAAACAGACACATTCCCTGTCCACTATGAGATTACAGACTAGAGGGGGAGATGAACATTAATATGAATTTTAAAAATTATAGATAATAATGATAATAATGTTGGTATTTGTTAAGCGCTTACTATGTGCAGAGCACTGTTCTAAGCGCTGGGGTAGATACAGGGTAATTAGCTTGTCCCATGTGAGTGTCACAGTCTGAATCCCCGTTTCACAGATGAGGTAACTGAGGCACAGAGAAGTTAAGTGACTTGCCCACAGTCACACAGCTGACAAGTGGCAGAGCCGGGATTCGAAGCCATGACCTCTGACTCCCAAGCCCAGGCTCTTTCCACAGAAGCCAGGTAGAGTATGAAGTCACTGGACTCAGAGCATGACTGTAGAACACCAGGGATCTTCATCTGGATGAAGTGTCTAACTACTAATTGTAAAAGTTTTCAACAAACTGGAAGTGTGTGTGTCTGAATCAAAAACAGCTTGCCCTTATTCATAGTTATTCATAGTTAAACTCTCTTTGAGCATAAAACCCATGGAAATCACTAGGTGAAGTAGCCTCATTCTTTAGAGGAGAGAGGTACAAGCTGGAAGAGTTTGTCTTAAAGTGATTGCATAATGAACTTTTTAAAAGCTTCCATAGAAAAGCCGTTCAAGCGTCTTCAAGCGTCTTCATGCGTCATCCAGTCATCGAGCATCCTTCCTTTTGATTTTTGAACACTCATCAAGTCAGGTGACTTCTGGACAGAAAAGGGAAAAAACCAAGATCCTTAGGGTTCAGAGATGCTGGAATTCACTCATTTGGACAATTTTAAAGATACTTTCCAAACACTTTAGCTTTGAAGGAAGTAGCTTCAGCTGCAATTTTGAGAGGAAGGCAGATTAATTCCCTTCATCATAATATGCAACAATTAGAATTGTTGCTTTCTTCACAGGCATGGAGAGTGACAGCTGTAAGCTGCTCAATAGGAACAGTTCCAGGTTCTAAAGAAGATGGCATGGAGAATTAACAGTCCTTTTCAGGATTATCGAAGGATTTCACAAATTTCTGTAACCCAGTCTCCCAATGGAAGGGTAGAGAAATGAACTTGAGTTGTATAGGAGTCAAAAACAATCAGTCATCGTATTTATTAAGCATATACTATATTCAGAGCACTGAACTAAGCATTTGGGAGGTACAGTAGAACAGAATTAGTAGACAGGTTCCCTTCCCACAATGAACTTACAGTTCAGAAGGGGAAACGGAAATTAAGATAAGTAAAATAAGTTATGAGCATGTATGCAAGTGCTGCAGGGCTGAGGGAGGAATGAATAAAGGGTGGAAATCCAAGTTCAAGGGTGCTGCAGGAGGGAATGGGGAAAGGAAATGAAGGCTTAGTTGGGGAAGGGCTCTTGGAGATGTGCTTTAAATAATAATAATGATGATGGTATTTGTTAAGCACTTACTATGTGCCAAGCACCATTCTAAGCACTGGGGTAGATACAAGGTAATCAGGTTGTCCTGCGTGGGGCTCACAGAATTAATCTCCATTTTACAGATGAGGGAACTGAGTCACAGAGAAGTGACTTGTCCAAAGTCACAAAGCTGATGTGGCAGAGCCAGGATTAGTACCCATGACCTGTGACTCCCAAGCCCGTGCTCTTTCCACTAAGTCACGCTGCTTCTTATAAGATCTTGATGGTGGGGATCTGATCATCTGTGGGATATGAAGAGGGAGAGTGTTCCAGGCCAGAAGGAACATGTGCAGTAGAGGTTGGTGATGAGATAGATGAGATCGAGGTACATTGAGTAGTGCTGAAACAAGAACAGCAAGTGACAGAAATAGCAAATTATTTGGAGCCCAAGGATATATGTAATAGTCCTTCATAGTAGAGGAAGACCCCAGGAATTCACCTATGAGTACTTCCATGGCGGAACAGGTCAATCCCTTACTCTGTTATTATATTTAACCTTTGCTTTATCATCATCCATTGTATTCCTCACACAGTGTTTATCGAGGACCCACGAGATGTAAGGCACCATACTAAATAGGAGTTTTAAAACAGTCAATCGTATGTATTGAGCACTTACTATGTTCAGAACACTGTAGTAAGTGCTTGGGAGAATTCATTATAATATAACAGACACATTCCCTACCCACTACAAGCTTATAGTCTAGAGGAGGAGACAGACAATAATATAAATAACTTACAAATATGTACGTAAGCACTTTGGGCCTGGAGGAGCATGAATAAAGGAAGTCAGGGTGACACAGGAGCAACTCGAAGAACAGGAAAAGAGAGCTTTGTTCAGGAAGGCCCCTTGGAGAAGTGCCTTCAATAAGGCTTTGAAGGTGGGGAGAGTAATTGTCTGTCAGATATAAGGAGAAAGGGCACTCTAGGCCAGAGGATGGACGTGGGCGAGAGTTCAGCAGCGAGATAGATGAGATCGAGATACAATGAGAAGGTTAGAGGAGTGAAGTGGATCATATTTCTATCCCACAAGAAGATTGCACTCTAACAGGGGAGGTATCTGCCTGCCCTTGAGGATCTTACAGTTTTTCAGACGGCATGAAGGTAATGATAATGGTGGTATTTGTTAAGCGCTTACTATGTGCAAAGCACTGTTCTAAGCACTGGGGGGATACCAGGTAATCAGGTTGTCCCACATGGGGCTCACAGTTTTAATCCCCATTTTACAGATGAAGTAACTGAGGCACAGAGAAGTTAAGTGACTTGCCCAAAGTCACACAGCTGGCAAGCGGCAGAGTCTGGATTCGAACCCATGACCTCTGACTCCCAAGCCCAGGCTCTTTATACTGAACCACATTCCTGACTTTATTGAATTATTCTTGAGTCATTTAATATATTTAATATTCCCCTTATTAACCCTTACTCTGTTTTCTAATACCTCATATGATCTTCCTGTCCATGAATTTACCCTTTATGTTTTAATAAGTTCAAAACGTCATGAGTTCACATAGTCGTTTATTCAGTAGCCTTTTATAATACCTGGTGAACAATCAAAACAAAAAGAGCTTGCATTTGATTTCTGTCCTGAGTTTTGCTTAATGGCTTAGCTTGTTGTGGACAGGGAATTCTTCTGTTTATTGTGGTAATGTACCCTCCCAAGCACTTAATACAATGCTTTGCACACAGCAAGCACTCAACAAATACCACTGAATGAATCAATGAAAGATAATAGATTGAGCTCCCCCTTTTCCCTCTGCTTCCTCTGCTCCCCCTCTACCCCCCCTTCACCTCCCCTCAGCTAAGCCCTCTTTTCCTCCCTTTCCCTCCGCTCCTCCCCCTCTCCCTTCCCCTCCCCTCAGCACCGTACTCGTCCGCTCAACTGTATATATTTTCATTACCCTATTTATTTTGTTAATGAGATGTACATCACCTTGATTCGATTTATTTGCTGTTGTTTTAATGAGATGTTCATCCCCTTCATTCTATTTATTGCTATTGTTTTTGTCTGCCCGTCTCCCCCGATTAGACTGTAAGCCCATCAAAGGGCAGGGACTGTCTCTATCTGTGACCGATTTGTACATTCCAAGCACTTAGTACAGTGCTCTGCACATAGTGAGTGCTCAATAAATACTATTGAATGAATAAATGAATGAATAATTACAGTTTGGACATTTTTCCTTATGCATATTACTCGGCAACTGATCCTTCTGTATCTCAGTAACCATTCTGCTGCCCAATAATATTTTGGGGGCATCCACTATGTGTAAAGCACTACATTCAGAATTTAGGGTAGTACAATAGACTATAAGCTTGTTATGGTCAGTGAACATGTCTGTTAATTCTGTTGTAGTGTACTCTCCCAAAGACTTAGTACAGTGCTCCGCACATAGTAGGTGCTCAAGAAATACCACCGATGGATTACAACAGAGCATTATTGTGTATATCCCACCCCTCAAGGGACTCATAATCTACATGGGAAGAGAGAATAAAATGTAATTTACAGATAAGAGGAAGAAGGAAAAGGGGAGGGGTACATGAGTTCATGCTTGAATAATTGTTGTTGATGGCTTATGCTGTCGAGTCCCACACACAATGGCGCCATGGAAACGTCTCTCCCAAAACTCCCCACCTCCATCTGCAGTTGTTCTGGGTCGTGGATCCATACAGTTTTCTTGGTCAAAATCAAGAAGTGGTTTCCCACTGCCTCCTTCCGCGCAGTCAACTTGAGTCTCCGCCCTCGACTCTCTCCCGTGCCGCTGTTGCCCAGCACAGGGGAGTTTTGACTTGTAGCAGATGGCCTACCACTCGCTAGCTACTGCCCAAACTCAGAATGGAACAGGTAGGCCTCTGCTTGACTTTCCCTGCCGCAGTTGAGACTGGTAGAGTACTGGAAACTCTCCAGGTGCAACCCTGAGTGGGGGCTTGAGTAATAGGCCATGTAAAATATTTACAGAAACGTTATAGGAGATTGTGATGAAAGTGCTTTTTTATCATATGTGTTAAGCAGTTACATTATGCCAGACACTGAACGAAGTACATTGTGGCTTAGTGGTTAGAGCAGGGGCCGGGGAGTCAAAAGAACTTGGGTTCTTATTCAGCTCCCTCACATTCCTGCTGTGCGACTTTAGGAAAGTCACTTTAGTTCTCTGGGCCTCAGTTACCTCATCTGTAAAATGAGAAGCAGCATAGCTCAGTGGAAAGAGCACGGGCTTAGGAGTCAGAGGTCATGGGTTTGAATCCCAGTTCCGCCGCTTGTCAGCTGTGTGACTGTGGGCGAGTCACTTCACCTCTCTGTGTCTCAGTTACCTCATCTGTAAAATGGGGATTAAGACTATAAGCCTCACTTGGGACAACCTGATTAACCTGTATCTACCCTAGTGCTTAGAATAGTGCTCACATAGTAAGCGCTTAACAAATACCAACATTATTATTATTAAAATGGGGATTAAGAGTATGAGTCCCAGGTGGGTCAGGGACTGTGTCCATCCTAACTTTTATCTATCCCAGTGCTTAGAACAGTGCACGGCACATAGTGAGCATTTAACAAGTACCATAATTATTATTATCATCACTTCGTCTATGCATTTTTCTCAATTAGTGTGCCACTGACTTTCTAGAAGATGTTGCTATCATTTTCAAGTATGGATATTTCATTCTTTTATCTAGAAGTGTAACCATATATCCTTTACCCTTCTTTCCACTGTTAAAAAGTTATTTATCCATCCTTCTCAACATCAATCAATCAAGAAGCAGCATGGCCTAGTGGAAAGAGCATGGGCCTAGGAGTCAGAGGTCCTGGGTTCTAATTCCAGCTCTGCCAATTGTTTGCAATTGCTTGACCTTGGACAGATCACTTAACTTCTCTGTGCCTCTATTACCTCAACTGTAAAATGGGGCACATGAACTACATCCAATCTGATTGGCTTATATCTACCCCACCACTTAGTAGACTACAGTTCCTGGCACATAGTAAGCACTTAACAAATATCATAAAGAAAAAAATAAAACTTTTTAGGACCCGATTTAATCAGCCCAAAAGTGGAGATTAAATACCTGTTCCCCCTCCTATTTTGACTGTGAATCTCATGTGGGACAGGGAATGTGTCTAATTTGACTGACTTGTATCTAGAAGCAACGTGACCTAGTGGAAAGAGCCCAGGGTTGGGAGTCAGAGGTCATGGGTTCTAATCCTGGCTCTGCCACTTCTCAGCTGTGTGACTTTGGGCAAGTCACTTCACTTCTCTGTGCCTCAGTTCCCCCACGTGTAAAATGGGGATTAAGGCTGTGAGCAGCACGTGGGTCAACCTGATTACTTTGTATCTACTCCAGTGCTTAGAACAGGGTTTGGCACATAGTAAGCACTTAACAAATACCATCATTATTATTATTACCCCGGGGCTTAGAACTGTGTATGACACATAATAAATGCTTAACCAATATAAGCAATAATAATGATAATAGAATAATGGTATTTATTGAGTGCTTAGTGCTTAGAGAAGTGTACTAAGCTCTTGGGAGAGTACAGTCCATTGGAGTTGGTAGACATGACCTGGCCCTCAAGGATCTTACAATCTAGTTGGGGAGGCAGACAGTAAAATAAATTACACATTGGAGAATCGGTGATGTACGAGGATATGTACATAAGTGCTCATTCTGGGCAGGCAATGTGTTTGCTAATTCTGTTGTATTGTACTCTTTGGAGCACTTACTACAGTGCTCTGCACATAGTAAGCTCTCAATAAATATGATTGATTGATTGATTGCTGTGGGGCTGGGGTGGGATGACTGTCAAAGTGCTTAGGTGGTACGGATTCAAGGCCATATGCAATGCAGAGGGGAGGGTGAATAGGGTGGGGAAAAAATAGTCATCATCATTATCAACAGTATTTACAGAGCAACTATTGCCTCCAGATTCTTATACCAAGTGATTGAGGACCACATAAAAGAAATAAAAGACACAATTCTTGTCTGTAGGTTTCCAAGAGAGAACTTTCCCTCTGGTCCCATAGTAACATGCTCTTTTCCAAAAGTCTTTGATGTGGACCCTTGTTGAAAATCTAAATATATTGTGTCCAAAGGTTGCCCTCTGAAAACCTGCATATTCATTCCTTGCCAAGAATTCATTCATTCATTCAATAGTATTTATTGAGCGCTTACTATGTCAGAGCACTGTACTAAGCGCTTGGAATGAACAAGTCGGCAACAGATAGAGACAGTCCCTGCCATTTGACGGGCTTACACTCTAATCGGGGGAGACGGACAGACGAGAACGATGGCGATAAATAGAGTCGAGGGGAAGAACATCTCGTAAAAACAATGGCAACTAAATAGAATCAAGGTGATGTACAATTCATTAACAAAATAAATAGCGTAATGGAAATATATACAGTTGAGTGGACGAGTACAGTGCTGTGGGGATGGGAAGGGAGAGGGGGAGGAGCAGAGGGAAAGGGGGAAAAGAGGGTTTAGCTGCGGAGAGGTGAAGGGGGGGTGGTAGAGGGCGTAGAGGGAGAAGGGAGCTCAGTCTGGGAAGGCCTCTTGGAGAAGGTGAGTTTTAAGTAGGGTTTTGAAGAGGGGAAGAGAATCAGTTTGGCGGAGGTGAGGAGGGAGGGCGTTCCGGGACCGCGGGAGGACGTGGCCCAGGGGTCGACGGCGGGATAGGCGAGACCGAGGGACGGTGAGGAGGTGGGCGGCGGAGGAGCGGAGCGTGCAGGGTGGGCAGTAGAAAGAGAGAAGGGAGGAGAGGTAGGAAGGGGAAAGGTGATGGAGAGCCTCGAAGCCTAGAGTGAGGAGTTTTTGTTTGGAGCGGAGGTTGATAGGCAACCACTGGAGGTGTTTAAGAAGGGGAGTGACACACCCAGATCGTTTCTGCAGGAAGATGAGCCGGGCAGCAGAGTGAAGAATAGACCGGAGCGGGGCGAGAGAGGAGGAAGGGAGGTCAGAGAGAAGGCTGACACAGTAGTCTAGCCGGGATATAACGAGAGCCCGTAGCCGTAAGGTAGCCGTCTGGGTGGAGAGGAAAGGGCGGATCTTGGTGATATTGTATAGGTGAAACCGGCAGGTCTCGGTAACGGATAGGATGCGTGGGGTGAACGAGAGAGACGAGTCAAGGATGACACCGAGATCGCGGGCCCGAGAGACGGGAAGGATGGTCGTGCCATCCACGGTGATAGAGAAGTCTGGGAGAGGACTGGGTTTGGGAGGGAAGATGAGGAGCTCAGTCTCACTCATGTTGAGTTTTAGGTGGCGGGCCGACATCCAGGTGGAGACGTCCCGGAGGCAGGAGGAGATGCGAGCCCGAAGGGAGGGGGAGAGGACAGGGGCGGAGATGTAGATCTGCGTGTCATCAGCGTAGAGATGGTAGTCAAAGCCATAAGAGCGAATGAGTTCACCGAGGGAGTGAGTGTAAATGGAGAACAGAAGAGGGCCGAGAACTGACCCTTGAGGAACTCCAACAGTTCAAGGATGGGAGGGGGAGGAGGCTCCAGCGAAGGAGACCGAGAATGACCGGCCAGAGAGGTGAGAGGAGAACCGGGAGAGGACGGAGTCCGTGAAGCCAAGGTGAGATAAGGTATGGAGGAGGAGGGGATGGTCGACAGTGTCAAAGGCAGCAGAGAGGTCAAGGAGGATTAGAATGGAGTAGGAGCCATCGGATTTGGCAAGAAGGAGGTCACGGGTGACCTTAGAGAGAGCAGTCTCGGTAGAGTGGAGGGGACGGAAGCCAGATTGGAGGGGGTCTAGGAGAGAATGGGAGAACCATGAATCAGCATGGCCTAGTTGAAAGAGCATGGGTCTGGGAGTCAGAGGACCTGGGTTCTGACCCCGGCCCCCTCACTTGACTGTGCCACATAACTTCTCTCTATGTCAGTTATCTCAGGTGTAAAATGGGGATCAAGACTGTAAGCCCCATATGGGACACAGACTGTATCCAACCTCATTATCTTGTATCTACCCCAGAGTGTAGTCAGTGCCTGGCACATAGTAAGCACTGAAAAAATTCCATTTAAAAAATACCCTAGCAAATTAGTAAGGTATGATTTCTCCTTACAGAAACTGTGTTCTTTTCCCCCACCAACTTGTGTTTTTCTTAAAGGGCATTAGAAATACCACATTGGCCAAGCATTGGTCTAACTGGGATGTGTGCATCCTAGTAGTGTAGTAGGTCATAAATTCATTGAGGATAGGGAACTTGTTTACTATCCCAAGGGTACTCTCCTAAATGCTTAGTAGAGTTCTATGCTCAAAGTAAGCACTCAATGAATACCATTGATTGAATGAGTGATTGATGACTATGGTAGGCCCTTTTGAGAGCAGTGACCTCCTTCACTGGACAGAGGAGAGTACCGCATATTGAAAGTGCCCCTCAGTTTATTAATTTATGCCAGAATCTTCTCCATTCTTAAGGATTCCACTAAACCATCAACTCTTTCCTCCTCTGACTCTGAAGAGATAGTACCACCCAGCGACTTTCTCGCCATAGAAAATAATGAGTCAGAAACCCCATCAGGGCCAGCTGTTGCCATCCTGCCTTGAGTCAGAACTCAAGGAGGCTGAGGAGAAACAAGAATACTTGATAAGCCCCAGGCTAGTGCCAAAACAGCAAGAATTTCCTGACCCTGGTTGAATTCTGAAGATACTCTGTGGCTCTCATCCGAGTATTCTTTATTTGTATTGATGACTGTCTACCTCCTTCTAGACTGTAAGCTCACTGTGGGCAGGGAATGTCAATGCTTATTGTATCATACTTTCCCAAGTGCTTAGTAAGCGTTCAATAAATAAGAGTGAATGAATGAATAAAAGAAGGAAAGGAGTAATGATGATGAAAAATGGATTCAAGACCTTTGGAAGAAAGCCTTATGTAACACATTCATAAAAGCTCACCATCAGTAGCGCCTTTAAACTCGGACAGCCATTTACATTATTATTGTTATGAATTATGAGCAAGGTCCTCTTCAGTGATCAATTTAAGTGTCTGACAACCTAGGACGGAACCTGGCACTGAAAAGCAACTTATGTCATTCATTTCTGGAACAAATCAAACAGGGTCTCAAAACCAATCCGTATTTTCTCTACGCTGATCTTGACCATGAATTTTCATTGCAGCAACACCTTGGCATTGGGTGGTTTTCTTCATTTGCATTGCTGGTAATGGGATGTAGATAAGGAAATGTCAAGCATCTGAGCCAAGGGGCTAACATTTAATCAAGGGTCCCTTACTGTTAGCAGCTCAAACGGGAATGCTTGATTGTAATTTATGGTAGATTTCTAGAGGAAAGAGGCCCCTCTAGTTTGAAATATAATCGGCTACGTGGATTTCATTGACAGCACTCGACTCTTGTTTTTGCTGCATTTCATTACTCTTTGCAAAAAAAATCCACAACCAAACGTGATTCCAAAACTATCCCCTACAGAGATGACACTAACAGATCATAAAACATCCTGTATTTTCAGGATGTTAGAAATGCCACTTTGGCCAAGCATTTGTCTAACTGGGATGTGGGCTTAGGATAATTTTCTGTTTGGATGGAAAAATATAGAGCCCTTTAGAATCGTATATATATGTATATATATACATATATGTATAAACTTCAGGGATAAGAGGTGTGTAGGTGAATTGTTAGAATTGGTTCCAACCTGCTCAGGAGAAGGAAACCTATTCCCTGCTTTGCCCTACCCTCAATTACCAATAGGGAAAGCTGACTTTTTATAAGGTGTTTGTTAAATGCTTACTATGCACCAGGGACTGTACTATACGCTGGGTAGATACAAGCTAATCAGGTTGTACACAATCCATGTCCCACATGGGGCTCACAGTCTTAATCTCCATTTTTTAGATGAGGTAACTGAGGCATAAAGAAGTGAAGTGACTCGCCCAAGGCCACACAGCAGACAAGTGGTGGGATTAGAGCCAATGACCCTCTGACGCCTAGGCCGGTGTTTGATCCACTAGTTAAAATGATGCTCAGCTTCTTTTCCCCCTCAACAGACCAATTCTTACCAGATTCTCCCACTAGACTGAAAGCTCCTTAAGGGCGGAGATCATGTCTATCAAGTTTATGGTGTTATACTCCCCCAAGCACCAGTTTAGTGCTCCACATTCAATATGCTAAGTGAATACCATTGATTGACTGATTGCCTGGTAAGAATATTGGAACCAGGTCAGCCCTGCTTACAGATGATCACTTTCTTGTGTGTTTCTGGGCACTCATAAGTGCCCGATAAATATGACTTATTGATAGGTTGTCAGTGGGCATGGTGTAGTGGACAGAGGATGGGCCTGGGACTTAAAGGAACCTGGGTTCTAATTCCGGATCCACCATTTGTCTGCTTTTGTGAACTTGGGAAAGTCACTTCACTTCTCTGTGCCTAAATTACCTCATCTATTAAATGGGGATTGAGACTGTGAGCCCCACATGGGACAAAGACTTTGTTCAACTTGATTTGCTTGTATCCGCTTGATACAGTGCCTGGCACATAGTAAGTGCTTCACAAATTCCATTGTTATTATTATTATTATGACACTAAGCCACCATGATTAGCTTGGCTTGGGAGGATGGAGATTGGACATCGTGGTGCAGTGGGAGCAAAGATTGGATAATCCATACACCGTTCAATCGTATTTATTGAATGTTTACTGTGTGCAGAGCACTGTATTGAGCATTTAGGAGAGTACAGTACAACAATGTAACAGACACATTTCCCACCCAAAACAAGCTTCCAGTCTAGAGGAAAGTCTAGAGGATGACCTTAGAGTAAGTATGAGGGAGAGAACTGAAGGAGTGCTTTAAAGCTAATGGTCAGGAAATTTTGCTTGATGTGGAGAGGAATGGGTGACCATGGAGGATTTTGAGGAATGGCAAGAGGGGTGGAAAATTCTGGGTTATAAAAATGATCTGGAGGGTGCACGGGGCGGGGGAGAGCCTAGAGGCACAGAGGATCATGATCAATGAGGAAGCTGATGCAGTATTCAAGCCAGGATACAGTAAGAGCCTGGAGCAACCTGGTGGATATTTGGGTAGAAAAGCAGAGGCAGATCCTGTAAATATTGTGGAGAAAAAAAGCATACACATTTTTGGTGACAGAATTATTATGGTGGTTGAAAGAGAAGCAGGAGTCCAGAAAAAATCAAGTGTGAGCTTGAGAAATGGGCAGGATATTGGTGTGAACTGTGACGAGAAACGAAGGTGGAGGAGGGATTTGGGAAAGAAGCTGAGGAGCTTAGGTTTGTATATATTGAAACCGTGGTGCAGGCAAGACAGCCATATAAAGATTTTTTTAGGCAGAAGGTAAGAAATGTGAGTCACAGAGAAGGAGATAGGTAATAATGTTGGCATTTGTTAAGCGCTTACTAGGTGCCAAGCACCGTTCTAAGCGCTGGGGGAGATACAGGGTAATCAGGTTGTCCCACGTGGGGCTCACATACTTTTAATCCCCATTTTACAGATGAGGGAACTGAGGCACAGAGAAGTTAAGTGACTTGCCTACAGTCACACAGCTGACAAGTGGCAGAGCCGAGAGTCGAACTCATGACTCTGACTCCTAAGCCCAGGCGTTTTCCACTGAGCCGCACTTTAGGTCAGAGCAAGGGAGGTGGATTTGGGAATAATGTGGCTAGTGATGGTATTATGGTTATGGTATAATGATGGTATTTGTTAAGTGCTTACTATGTGCCAAGCACTGTTCTAATCACTGGGATAGATACATGGTAATCAAGTTGACCCACGTGGGGCTCACAGTCTTCATTCATTCATTCATTCATTTAATCGTATTTACTGAGCGCTTACTGTGTGCAGAGCACTGTACTAAGTGCTTGGAAAGTACACTTTGACAACAAATGGAGACAATCCTTACCCAACAACGGGCGCACAGTCTAGAAGGGGGAGACAGACAACAAAACAAAACAAGTAGACAGGGATCAATAACATCAAAATAAATAAAATTATAGATATATACCCATCATTAATAAAATGAATAGAGCAATAAATATGTAGAAATATACACCAGTGCTGTGGGGATCGGAAGGGGGTAGAGCAGAGGGGGGGAATAGGGGTGATGGGGAGGGGAGGAGAAGAAGAAGGAAAGGGAGGGCTCAGTCTGGAAGGCCTCCCGGAGGAGGTGTGATCTCAGTAGGGCTTTGAAGAGGGGAAGAGAGTTAGTTTGGCGGATGTTAGGAGGGACGGCATTCCAGGCCAGAGGTAGGATGTAGACCAGGGGTCGACGGCGGGATAGACGAGATTGAGGCACAGTGAGGAGGTGAGTGGCAGAGGAGCAGCGTGTGCGAGTTGGGCTGGAGAAGGAGAGAAGGGAGGTGAGGTAGGAGGGGCAAGGTGATGGAGTGCTTTGAATCCAGTAGTGTTGAGTTTTTGCTTCATGTGAAGGTTGACAGGCAACCACTGGAGATTTTTGAGGAGGTGAGTGACGTGCCCAGAGCATTTCTGGAGAATGATCATCTGAGCAGCAGAGTGAAGTATAGACTGAAGCAGGGAGAGACAGGAGGATGGGAGATCAGAAAGGAGGCTGATGCAATTGTCCAGTAGGGATGTGATGAGAGATTGTACCAGTCTTAACCCCCATTTTACAGATGAGGAACCTGAGGCCCAGAGAAGTGAACTGACTTGCCCAAAGTCTCACAGCTGACAAGTGGTGGACCCAGGATTAGAACCCATGACTTCTGCCCCCCAAGCCCATGCTCTGAAGCCATGGATGTAGATGGACTCCCCATGGAAGTGATTGTAAAGGGAGAAAAGAAGACCACCTAGAATAGAGACTTATTCTCTAGGGAATTATTAGAGGGACCCCCACAGCCAGAGGGTGGGAGGCAGAGAAAGCTGGTAAGGGAGATTGAGCAGGGTTGGCCGGAGAGGTCAGAAGAGAATAGCAGGAGAATAAGCCTAGATTAGGTTTCTAGGAAAAGAAAGTTATTTTAGGGCTTCTAAGCATGACCTAGTGGATAGAGTATGGGCCCAGGAGTCAGAAGGATCTGGATTCTAATGCTGGCTCTGCCACCTGTCTGCTGTGTGACCTTGGGCAAGTCACTGCACTTCTCTGTGCCTCAGTTACCTCATCTGGAAAATGGGGATTAAGTCCCTTGTGGGATGGGTATTGTGTCCAGTCCGATTTGCCTGACTTAGTACAGTGCCTGGCATATAGTGAAAGCTTAACAAATACCACAGTTATTATTATTATTATTATTCAGAAGAGTGGTGTGTAGTATCATAGCTGCTCAGAGAAGAAAGGAGACTCTGGGTCAGTTTTCTTTTGTCATTACTAATGCCCAAACCTATGAATTTCAGAGGCAGTAGGGGGCTTGGAAGAGGGCCAACGAGCCCAAAGACGATTCTGTATTTCACCAAGAAAAGTTAAAAACCTATCACAGAGAATCAATTCAGTTGGTAGAGAAGAAAAATGGACCTATTATCTCATGAATTGAAAAGGCAGGGAAGCATTTGACTAGTGAAGACAGAATCTCACCAGAATAAATGTCCTATGATGTTGGAGCATGTGAAGTGAAGGGAAAGTACATCAGACTTTAAATTAAAAGCACGGCTCCTAGAGGACACTAAAACTTTAAGTAATAGGGAAGAATTATTGGAAAAATCAAGCTAGAGTCCATAATATCTGTGTCCTGGGGGTGCTGGAGGGAAGAAAGTAGAAGTGTGAAACAACTTTCCACAAATGTCTCCTAACTAAACGTCAGGAGTAAACACAGAGGACAAAAGTGGCACCTGAGAGAGAGGAGCAAAAACTGCATTAGAGTCGGAGGGGTAGGGCAGTAAGGGGGGCATGAGGAGGGAGAGAAATGTGCTTCAAGGCTCTGGTGTGGCTCTTACTCCCTTTCTCTTTTGCATGGCCTATTATTTCGATCTCTTCATTAAACACTTTTCATTCATTCATTCATTCACTCGTTCAATAGTATTTATTGAGCACTTACTGCATACAGAGCACTGTACTAAATGCTTCAGAGAGTACAATACAAAAATAAAGAAATAACGCATTTCCTGCCCACAACAAGCTTACAGTCTAGAGGCGGGAGGATCAAACAACAGGACAAATAATATACTGATATATACATAAGTGCTGTGGGGCTGGAATGGGGGAAGAACAAAGGGAACAAGTCAGGGCTACACAGATGGGACTGGGAGAAGAGGAAATTGGGGAGCTTAGTCTGGCAAGACCTCTTGGAGGAGATGTGCCACTTGATACTCTTGATATTTATATTCATTCACTTGATACTCACTCCACCCTCAGCCCCAGAGCACTTAGATACATAATCATAATTCATTTTAATGTCCAACTCCCCCGCTAAAAATATAGGTTTGCCGTGGGCAGGGAACATGGCTACCAACTCTGTCGAACTATTCCGGGAGCTTAATGCAGTGCTTAGAACAAAGTAACAACTTAATAAATATCAGCGATTGATTTACTATGGCCATACCATCAATCATCATTGATGGCATTTATTGAGTGCTTACTGAGTGTAGAGTACTTTATTAATCCTTTGGTCATTCAGTCAATTGTATTTACTGAGCATTTACTGTGTGCCCAGAATTGGACTAAGCGCTTAGGAGAGTACAGTATAACAGAAGAGTATCATACAATACAGACTTGGTAGACAGTCCCTGCCCACCATGAGCTTAGAGTCTAGAGGGGAAGACGGACATTAAAATAAAGAATTTATAATAAGATATATCATTATAGATGTATACATATATGCTGTGGGGCTGAGAGTGGAGCCAGTATCAAAGATAACAGATCTTACTCTAAGTGCTAATAATCCAAAAACTTGAATTTCAAAGGAAAAATAAACAAGATTTGTCTCAGAAATTTTCCTGCTCAGAGATGGGAAGCATCTGTTCAGGTCTTACGAACACATTATCTTACTAGGGCCAAAACTTGAGGATTGCTATGACGCATCTCTCTTTCCTTAAAGCAGCACACGTTTGTTTTTTCCATCTGGAGAATGTATGAGTTGAAACTATTCGGTCCAAACAGCTATATGCCATGTTTTGTTTTTGTTTTTGATTTCCAGAAGCTTTGGGATAACATTAAGAATTTGCAGTTGCTTTGCTTTCTCACCAGCCTCCTGGGAGAGGGAAGTCTAGATTTTGGACCAAATCTCAATCAGTCAGGAGGATCCAAATGATGGCTATCGTTGACTTTTGTGGTTTAAGCCCCTGTAGGTTTTTGTCTCTTTCTAGTTTCTTCTTTTGGCTCAGAGAGAGTGGCAGATCCCAAACTATTCATACAAATCATTTGGTAGCTTGTTATCTCATGCAATGTAGTTTGTGAAGGTAAATGGTAATATGTGTTTGTGCCGCATCTTTATCTGCATTTGAAAGGAATAGGGAAGGAAAAGGCAAATACAGTGAATTTCTTTATAAAAGATCTGAGATACAGTTTGGTTTGAGACAGCTTGTTAAAGTAAAGTTTACCTATTACAGGCATCCAGGGGGAAGCTATGAAAGGAGAGCCATGATTGATTGTGCCTAAAAATGGGCCTGGGAGTCAGAAGGTCCTGGGATCTAATCCCCACCCCACCACTTGTCTACTGTGTGACCTTGGGAAAGTCACTTAATTGCTCTGTGCCTCATTTGTCTCATGTGTAAAAGGGGATTAACACTGTGAGCCCCATGTGAGTTATCGACTGTGTTCAATCTGATTAACTTGAATCTATCCCAGCTTTTAGAACAGTGCTTGGCACATAGTAAGCCCTTAACAAGTATTGTTATTATTATAATTATTATTTTCCAAGGGTTATAGGACAGGGCTACAGGTGACTCAGAGCTACAAGACAAGGCTATTTATTTATTTATTTATATTAATGTCTGTATCCCCTGTAGATTGTGAGCTAGTTTTGGGCAGGAATTTGTCTGTTTGTTGTTATATAATAATAGTAATATTAATGGTGGTATTTGTTAAGCGCTTACTATGTGCAAAGCACTGTTCTAAGCGCTGGGGGATACAAAGTGATCAGGTCGTCCCACGAAGGGCTCACAGTTTTCATCCCCATTTTACAGATGAAGTCACTAAAGCCCAGAGAAGTTAAGTGACTTGCCCAAAGTCACACAGCTGGCAAGCAGCAGAGCCGGGATTAGAACCCATGACCTCTGACTCCCAAGCCCGGGCTTTTTCCGCTGAGCCACGCTGCTTCTCTCTGTACTCTCCCAAGTCCACTGGGAGAGTGGCCTTCTTAGAACAGTGCTTCGCACACAGTAAGCACTCAATAAATACGATTGAATGAATGAAGCAAACCATTTCTTTAAATGATTACTAGGCTCTCTTTCATAATTATGTTTCTTGTTAATTATAATGTGCCAAGAACTCTTCTAAATGTTCTGGTCTTGTCTTAAGCTGTCAAGTTATCTTGGACCCGTAACAACTCCATGGACTCATCTCTTCCAGAATGTCCCACCTCCATCTGCAATCATTCTGGTAGTCTATCCATAGAGTTTATTGGCAAAAAAAAAAAATGGAAATGGTTTACCATAGCCTTCTTCGGCCCTATAAATTTGAGTCTCCGCCCTCGACTCTTTCCCATGCCACTGCTGCCCAGCACAGGTGAGTTTGCCTTGTAGTGGATTGCTTTTCCTTAGCTACCCACTGCCCAACCTAGAAATGGAGTGGATATGACTCTGCTTGACTCTATCTCCCATAGCTGTGACCGTAGAATACCGGAAACTCTCCAAGTGCCATCCTGAGAGAGGAAAATGTTCTGCTAGATAAAAGTTAATAAAGCTCATCACTGTCCCTGTCCCACGTGGGGTTCACAGTCTAAGCAGGAGAGATTAAGATTTAATACTCATTTTACAGATGAGGTAGCTGAGGCAGAGAGAAGTGAAGTAAATTGCCCGAGGTCACACAGCAAGCACGTGGCAGAACTGGGATTAGAACCCAGGTCCTCTAACTCCCAGGCCCGGGCTCTTTCTTCTAGGCTATGCTACTTCTCCCTGTATCTATGTGGAGAGCCTGGTGGAAAATATATGTTTGGAATTTTCCCCAGTGCATAGTCTAGTGCCCTGAACCCAGTAAGTGCTCAATAAATGCCATCAATTGATTACTTGATTGTTGAACATGGCTATTCCATCCTTCAGTCATATAAACCCTGTAGAACAAGAGAACAGATATTCCAATTATCTCCCTTCTACCATTCCTCTCCAAACTCGTTGAGCAAGTAAGCACTTAGTACAGTGCTCTGCACACAATAAGCACTCAATAAATATGAACATTACTGCCTCCACTTCTCCTCCAATTCTCTCCTTCAATCTGGTTTCTGCCCCTTTCACTCCACTGAAACTGCCCTATCAAAGGTCGCTGCTCTCCCTGTCAAATCCAGTGGCCTCTATACTTTCCTAATCTTCCTCAGTCTCTCAGCTGCCTTTGACACTGTGGACAACCCCCTTCTCCTGTAAACTTCCTATCCTCTCCTGGTTCTCCTATCTTTTTGGATGCTCATTCTCAGTCTCTTGTGTGGGCTTTTCCTCTATGTCCCATCTTCTAACTGTGTGAGTATCTAAAGACTCAGTTCTAAGTACCCTTCTATTCTCCATCTATACCCACTCCCTTGGAGAATCCATTCTCCTCCGCGGCTTCAGCTACCATCTCTTTTATTCTCAAATCTACCTCTCCACCCCGATCTCTCACCTTTTCTGCAGTCTTATATTTCCTTCTGCTTTTACTACTTGGATGTCCTGCTAACATCTTAAATTTAACATGTCCAAAACAGAAGTCGTCATCTTTCCACCCAAACCCTATCCTCCACCTCACTTTCCCATCCCTGTAGATAGCAATATCATCCTGCCTGTTTCACAGTCCTGCAACCTTGATGTTATCCTCAACTCATTTCTCTCATTCACCCACAAATTCGATCTTTCATTCAATAGTATTTATTGAGCGCTTACTATGTGCAGAGCACTGTACTAAGCGCTTGGGATGAACAAGTCAGCAACAGATAGAGACAGTCCCTGCCGTTTGACGGGCTTACGGTCTAATCGGGGGAGACGGACAGACGAGAACGATGGCAATAAACAGCGTCAAGGGGAAGAACATCTCGTAAAAACAATGGCAACTAAATAGAATCAAGGCGATGTACAATTCATTAACAAAATAAATAGGGTAACGAAAATATATACAGTTGAGCGGACAAGTACAGTGCTGTGGGGATGGGAAGGGAGAGGTGGAGGAGCAGAGGGAAAAGGAGAAAATGAGGCTTTAGCTGCGGAGAGGTAAAGGGGGGATGGCAGAGGGAGTAGAGGGGGAAGAGGAGCTCAGTCTGGGAACGCCTCTTGGAGGAGGTGAGTTTTAAGTAGGGTTTTGAAGAGGGAAAGAGAATCAGTTTGGCGGAGGTGAGGAGGGAGGGCGTTCCAGGACCGCGGGAGGACGTGACCCGGGGGTCGACGGCGGGATAGGCGAGACCGAGGGACGGTGAGGAGGTGGGCGGCAGAGGAGCGGAGCGTGCAGGGTGGGCGGTAGAAAGAGAGAAGGGAGGGGAGGTAGGAAGGGGCAAGGTGACGGAGAGCCTTGAAGCCTAGAGTGAGGAGTTTTTGTTTGGAGCGGAGGTCGATAGGCAACCACTGGAGTTGTTTAAGAAGGGGAGTGACATGCCCAGATCGTTTCTGCAGGAAGATGAGCCGGGCAGCGGAGTGAAGAATAGACCGGAGCGGGGCGAGAGAGGAGGAAGGGAGGTCAGAGAGAAGGCTGACACAGTAGTCTAGCCGGGATATAACGAGAGCCCATAACAGTAAGGTAGCCGTCTGGGTGGAGAGGAAAGGGCAGATCTTGGCGATATCGTAGAGGTGAAACCGGCAGGTCTCGGTAACGGATAGGATGCGTGGGGTGAACGAGAGAGACGAGTCAAGGATGACACCGAGATCGCGGGCCCGAGAGACGGGAAGGACGGTCGTGCCATCCACGGTGATGGAGAAGTCTGGGAGAGGACCGGATTTGGGAGGGAAGATGAGGAGCTCAGTCTCGCTCATGTTGAGTTTTAGGTGGAGGGCCGACATCCAGGTGGAGACGTCCCGAAGGCAGGAGGAGATGCGAGCCCGAAGGGAGGGGGAGAGGACAGGGGTGGAGATGTAGATCTGCGTGTCATCAGCGTAGAGATGGTAGTCAAAGCCGTGAGAGCGAATGAGTTCACCGAGGGAGTGAGTGTAAATGGAGAACAGAAGAGGGCCAAGAACTGACCCTTGAGGAACTCCTACAGTTAAAGGATGGGAGGGGGAGGAGGCTCCGGCGAAGGAGACCGAGAATGACAGGCCAGAGAGGTAAGAGGAGAACCAGGAGAGGACAGAGTCCGTGAAGCCAAGGTGAGATAAGGTATGGAGGAGGAGGGGATGGTCGACAGTGTCAAAGGCAGCAGAGAGGTCAAGGAGGATCAGAATGGAGTAGGAGCCATCGGATTTGGCAAGAAGGAGGTCACGGGTGACCTTAGAGAGAGCAGTCTCGATAGAGCGGAGGGGATGGAAGCCAGATCGGAGGGGGTCTAGGAGAGAATGGGAGTTAAGGAATTCTAAGCATCGATTGTAGACGACTCGTTCTAGGATTTTGGAAAGGAAGGGTAGTAGGGAGATAGGACGATAACTGGAGGGGGAAGTGGGGTCAAGAGCGGGTTTTTTTAGGATGGGGGAGACGTGGGCATGTTTGAAGGCAGAGGGGAAGGAGCCCTTGGAGATCTATCACCAAACCCTGTTGGTTCAACCTTAATAATAATGTTGGTATTTGTTAAGCGCTTACTATGTGCCGAGCACTGTTCTAAGCGCTGGGGTAGACATAGGGGAATCAGGTTGTCCCACATGGGGCTCACAGTCTTAATTCCCATTTTACAGATGAGGGAACTGAGGCACAGAGAAGTTAAGTGACTCGCCCACAGTCACACAGCCGACAAGTGGCAGAGCTGGGATTCGAACTCACGAGCTCTGACTCCAAAGCCCGTGCTCTTTCCACTGAGCCACGCATTGCTTTCCTCTTTCCTTTCCTCTCCCACCCGAACTGCTATCACCTTAATCCAAGCACATATAATAATAATGATTGTATTTATTAAGCACTTATTTTGTGCAAAGCACTATTCTAAGCTCTGGAGGGGATACAAGGTGATCAAGTTGTCCCTCGCAGGGCTCACAGGCTTAATCCCCATTTTACAGATGAGGTAACTGAGGCACAGAGAAGTTAAGTGACTTACCCAAAGTCACACAGCTGACAAGTGGCAGAGCCAGGATTAGAGCCCATGCCCTCTGACTCCCAAGCCTGGGTTCTTTCCACTAGGCCATGCTGCTTCTCAATATCCTACCCTACCTTGATTACTGTGGTGAGCCCCCAACAAGCTGCCTTATTAGTGACTGTTTGTGATCCTATGAACAACAACAAATAAGAGACTTAATAATGTTGCTATTTGTTAAGCGCTTACTATGTGCCCAGCACTGTTCTAAGCGCTGGGGGAGACACAGGGGATTCAGGTTGTCCCGCGTGGTGCTCACAGTCTTCATCCCCATTTTACAGATGAGGGAACTGAGGCACCGAGAAGTGAAGTGACTTGCCCACAGTCACACAGCTGACAAGGGGCAGAGCTGGGATTCGAACTCATGACCTCTGACTCCAAAGCCCACGCTCTTTCTACTGAGCCACGCTGCTTCTCAAGTTGAGCGGACGAGTACAGTGCTGAGGGGATAAAATGTTGGTATTTGTTAAGCGCTTACTATGTGCAGAGCACTGTTCTAAGCGCTGGGGTAAACACAGGGGAATCAGGTTGTCCCACTTGGGGCTCACAGTCTTAATCCCCATTTTACAGATGAGGGAACTGAGGCACAGAGAAGTGAAGTGACTTGCCCACAGTCACAGAGCTGACAGGTGGCGGATCCGGGATTCGAACTCATGAGCCCTGACTCCAAAGCCCATGCTCTTTCCACTGCACCACACTGCTTCTCGTGCCAAGGCACTGATGGACTCTACCTGAAACAGGTGATTGCTGGCCTGGGCGTGGCCTTCTCTCTATTTTCTACACATTAATGGGCCTGGACCAGTCAGTGACTGCTATGTAGGCCTCAGCTGTGACCCCTAAGACCGATAAAAGGCGGTTGCCTTGAATCGTGAAAAAACACACACAGAGGAAGCAGCACCGAGGCACCTGGAGCACAGGCGTGCCAAATGGCTTTCCCAGAGAAAACAGGTGGAATGGAATGACGAAGCAGGAGCACTTGGAAGATGAAAGAAGAAGCGTCGGCAGAACAGCTCCCCTTGAGCAACAGAGTGGTATTTGGACCCTTGGTGGAGTGAATGGGTGTGTGTATGTGTCACTCCCTTCCTTGTTAGTTAAACTAAGTAAAAGCATTCCACGGTAACCTTGGTGGTCGCTGATGTGGTTTGGCTCTACTACATGTCCCTGAGGCTCCCCTGGTCCCGCAAGGTCCTGGTCGGTATGAGCCGGAGACTTGGGACAGTTACTGCATCAGCCTCCTTTTCTGAGTTCCCTGTCTCCTTTCTCTCCTCTCTTCAGTCCATACTTCACTCTGCTGCCTGGATCACCTTTCTACAAAACCATTCAGCCCCTCTTTATCATCTTTCCTTCACCTTCACTTCCATCCATAGGATTACCATGGTATAGGATAGGAATGATGGATCCCATTTGGATCACAGGGGTGATGGATAGACTATACAGTCTCCTAATCCCCTGATCAAATTGTTTCTCGCTGCCTTGCTGGGGCCATCTGATCATTATTAAATTTACATGTGGAATGTAAACTCCTTGTGGGCAGGGTATGTGTCTACCAACTGACTCAAACACCAAGAACAGTACTCTGCACACAGTAAGCTCTCAATAAATATCTTCCTTGTGAACAGGGAATGTGTCTATGAACTCTGCCAAGCGTACAGTACTCTGCACCTAGGAAGCATTCAGTAAACCTCCAGTGGTTGCCCGCTCACCTCCTCATCAAATGTAAACTCCTTACGATAGACTTTAAAGCAATCATTTTCCCCCCATCTACTTACCTCACTGATTTCCTACTACCTCCCAACACACTCACCTCACTCCTCTAATGCCAACCTACTCCCTGTTCCTTGGTCTCATCAGTTTCTCTGCCAATCCCTTACCCATCACTTGCCTTTGGTCTGGAATTCCCTTCCGCTCACATTTGAAATGTTCCCTCTTGGCACCTTCAAAGTCTTATTAAAACCACATCTCCTTCAAGAGGCCTTCCCTAACTAAGCCATCATTTCTTGTTCTCCTACTCCCTTCGGTGTTGCCCTTGCACTTTGATTTGCACCCTTTATTCACCTCAGCCTCACAACACTTAAATACATGTCCATAATTTATATTACTGCTGCCTTCCAATCTGGACTGTAAGCTCGATGTGGACTGGTAATGTGTCTACCAACTCTATTATAATGTGCTTAGTACAATGCTCTGCACTAAGTAAGCACTCAATAAATACTACTGATTGATTAATTATTCACCAAAAAACCTTAAATAGCATTTTCAATGTTCATAGCTTAAAGAGGCACATAGCTCCCAGGAGGTGTCTCAGAGAATTAAGGTAACACACACGAGGCCTCTACCTAGTGGAACGGGTTACATTTCAACTTAAGAATATACACATTTTCATTTGCTAAATCATCATTCACTTGTATCACTATCCTCAATGAACATAATGATCAAACCTCTCTGAATTAATTCATCCCTCTTTATCGTCTTTCCTTCACCTTCACTTCCATCCATAGGATTAGCATGGTGCATGATAGGAATGATGGATCCATTCAGATCACCAGGGGTTGGATTGACTATACAATCTCCTGATCTCCTGATCAAATAATTTGTTTTTCTCTGCCTTGCTGGGCCAATCTGATCACTCATTAAATTTACATGTGGACTGTAAGCTCTTTGTGGGCTGGGTATGTGTCTGCCAACACACTCAAGCTCCTCGTACAGTACTGTGCACCCGGTAAGCGCTCAATAAATATCTTCCTTGTAGATGGGGAATGTGTTAAGCAACTCTGTTATACTGTAGTCTCCCAAGAACTTAATACAGTGTGCTTAGCACACAGTAAATCGTTATCAATAGGATTGATTGATTTGACTGGATGTGATTTGGACAACCCCCTCCCCCCAACCCGAGGAGTGTTTGGGAGCACGTTCCTGCTATCAAATCACCAGGTTGAGCGGTCCAAACTTGCATATAATAATAACAATAATAATGTTGGTATTTGTTAAGCACTTACTATGTGCAGAGCACTGTTCTAAGCACTGGGGTAGATGCAGGGTAATCAGGTTGTCCCACGTGAGGCTCACAGTCTTAAAATCCCCATTTTACAGATGAGGGAACTGAGGCACAGAGAAGTGAAGTGACTTGCCCACAGTCACACAGCTGACAAGTGGCAGAGCTGAGCTTCGAACCCATGACCTCTGACTCCCAAGCCCGTGCTCTTTCCACTGAGCCACGCTGCTTCTCTATGCCTCTCTATCTTCTGCATATGACACCTTCTCCATCTCCTCTGCCCACTTCACTCCTTCCCTTGCCTCATTGCCACGTCTGGGGTCTTCACCCCCCAAAATTAACTTTTGGTTCTGTTGTCCCATTCAGAAGACTTCATTTTTATTTTGCTCTGGGAATGCCAAGGAATGGAATAAGTCTCATTCATTCATTCAGTCACTCATATTTATTTAGCACTTACCGTGTGCAAAACACTGTACTAAGCACTTGGGAGAGTACGGTACAACAATAAACAGATACATTTGTTGCCCACAATGAGCTTACAGTCTAGAGGAGGGGAGACAGACATCAATACAAATGAATAAATTACGGATATGTACATGAGTGCTGTGGGGCGGGGAAGGGAAAAACAAAGGGAGCAGAAAGGAATGGGAGAAGGGAAAAGCAGGGCTACGTCTGGGAAGGCCACTTGGAGGAAATGTGCCTTCAGTAAGGCTTTGAACAGGGAGGGGAGAGTAATTGTCTGTTGGATGTGAGGAGGGAGAGCAATCCGGGGCCAAGGCAGGACATGGGCTAGGAGTTGGTGATGAGATAGTTGAGATCGAGACGAAGTGAGAAGTTTAGCATTAGAGGAGCGGAGTGGGCGGGCTGGGTTGTAGAAGGAGAGTAATAATAATAATAATAATAATGTTGGTATTTGTTAAGCGCTTACTATGTGCCGAGCACTGTTCTAAGCGCTGGGGTAAACACAGGGGAATCAGGTTGTCCCACGTGGGGCTCACAGTCTTAATCCCCATTTTACAGATGAGGGAACTGAGGCCCAGAGAAGTGAAGTGACTTGCCCACAGTCACACAGCTGACAAGTGGCAGAGCTGGGATTCGAACTCATGAGCCCTGACTCCAAAGCCCGTGCTCTTTCCACTGCACCACGCTGCTTCTCAGCAAGGTGCGGTTTGAAGGGGCAAGGTGGTGGAGTGCTTTAAATTCAATGGGGAGGAGGTTTCTTTCATGGAGATGTGGATGGTCAAGAACTAGAGTGTTTTGAGGAGTAGGATGACATGTTCTGAATGTTTCTGTAGAAAAATGATCCAGGCAGCAGAGTGAAGTAGGGACTGGAGTGGGGAGAGACAGGAGACTGAAGAAGGGGCAACTTTTCAAGTTCTATGCCTGCCAGGTGGTTCTAGTGCAGTCAATTTCTCTTTATACTTTGTTCACTCTTTTCATCCTAAAGTCATATAATAGTAATAATAATAATAATTGTGGCATTTGTTAAGCACTTACTATGTGCCAAGTACTATTGTAAACGCTGGGGTAGATATAAGCTAATCAGGTTGGACACAGTCCCTGACCCACACAGGCTCACAGTCTTAATCCCCATTTTACAGAGGAGGGAACTGAGACACAGAGAAGTGAAGTGACTTGCCCAAGGTCACACAGCAGACACGTGAAAGAGCCGAGATTAGAACCTCCTCTGACTCCCAGGCCCAGGGATTTTCCTCTAGGCCAAGCTGCTCCTCTGATTGTCAACTGATAGATGGCCAACTGATTATCTCACCGTTCATTTCACTGTGTAGCTGCTGCAGTCAGTCAGGAAGAATATAAATTAATATTCATTGAAACATACTCTATGGGGCAGAAAGTGTGATGTACATGAACTCTTATGGAGGATGGCCACGTTCATAAGGCATGGCTGATGGGAACAATGATCTGTAATTTTGAAATATAGCCTTCCTTGGATACGTAAAATTCATGGAGTAAAACAGTAACCATATTTGCTTTATTGAACTCAGAGTGAACCATTTATAGTTCCTCTCACCCTAAAATGACATGCTGTGATGAGAAGCAAAACACCAGGCTGGCCCAAATGATGAGAAGGAAGAGAACTAGTTCTTGGTTTGAAATATTCCCATCCTTTGTGATCAGAAGGGTCTCTTGAGTAAATGATTGTACTTCCCCGGTGGAAGCAGCATGACCTAGTGGAAAGGGCCCTGAGAGTCAGAGGAGCTGGGTTTTAACCCTGGATCCGTCACTTGTCCGCTTTGCAGCCTTGGACAGATCACTCAACTTCTTTGTGGCTCAGTTTTCTCATCTATAAAATGAAGATTAAATAGGTGTTCTCCCTCCTACTTAGACTGTGATTCACCAGGACAGGGACTGTGTCTCACCTGATTTTCTTGTATCTGCCTCAGAGCTTAGTAGGGAACTTGGTATATGGTAAGCACTTAACCAGTATTGCAGTATCCTAAGTATTATGGCTTAGGACAACTCTCTGTACACAGAAATATCATCAAAATATCAAAAATATCTGTGCTCAAAAATATAATTGATTAAATAACCTACTTTAGTGTACTTAGACTATAATAATTGAAAGTATATTTTAAAGAACTCAACAGATCTGGAAGCTTTTCTCTTTTTCATAGCCCTGCCTGGGTGAAGACATGACTTTCATTCCAATTTTAAAATATATCTCCGCCCCTAGATGTGACTGAACTCGAAACAATAGCCAAAAGGCAAGGAGCCTAGACTACGTAATTTTCCCCACGCCTTTCCAGCTCCATTATTTTGTAGATTTTTCAAGTCTCTCTCTCTCTTTCTTTCTTTCTCTCTCTCTTTCTCCTTCTCCCCGCTGGACACTAAGGAAGTGTGGTTTAGTGGATAAAGCATGGGCCTGGGCATCACAAGGATCTGGGTTCTAATGTGGGTTCTGTCACTTTGCTGTGTGATCTTGGGCAAGTCACTTCACTTTTCTGTGCCACAGTTACCGCATCTGGAAAATGGGGATTCAGACTGTGAGCCGTATGTGGAACAGGAACTGTTCCAACCCAATTACTTTGTATCTACCCCAGCACTTAGTACAGTGCCTGGCACATAATAAGCACTTAATAAGCACCACAGCCATCACCATCATCATCATCATCGGGAAGGTACTGGAGCCTGTGAGCTCACCTAGTCTAAGACTTCAGAGACCTTTCCAACAGCAACAATAAAGCTCTGTAGCTCCACTTCTTCCCGAAGTCCTTACCCTCTCATGATCTTGTATAATCCATTTACAGAAGCGGATAGTCCATGTAGAGAGGCAGAGTGGCTGAGTGGAAAGAGCCTGGGCTTGAGAGTCAGAGGTCATGGGTTCTAATCCACACTCTGCCACTTAGCCGTGTGACTTTGAGCAAGTCACTTAACTTCTTTGTGCCTCAGTTACCTCATCTGCAAAATGAAGATTAAGACTGTGAGCCCCACATGGGACAACCTGATTATCTTGTATCTACTCCAGCACTTAGAACAGTGCTCGGCACATAGTTAGCACTTAATAAATACCATCATTATCAGTCCATATCCTTGCCTACAAAGCTCTCAGAGGGAAACCTCAGGGTTTGAAAGCTGGCAAAGTTGGGAGGACAATGAGAAAGGGTGAGGAGAATGAGAGAGAGAGGGAAAGAAATCATCTCCTAATCCAAAAGTGATAATGAGGATTAGTTTAAAATTCAGCTCTGTATTTCATAAATCCTTCTCAGCATGGGGTTTGAATTTAGTTGCAGTAAAAGTCACTTGTGTAGTATTTTGCATATGTGGAGTTGGGTGGCAGTAATACATAGGTGCTTAGTACAGTGCTCTGCACATAGTAAGTGCTCAATAAATACTATTGAATTAATTGACTCCCCAGGGTTCTCAAATGTGTGACTGGATCTGGTATCTCTGGCAAAGCACTGACTGACACTGGATCAGTCCAGGGCAGGCTTAGGAATATAGAATTAATAATAATAATAATAATAATGGTAGTATTTGTTAAGCGCTTACTATGTGCCAAGCACTATTATATGCACTGGGGTAGATACAAGGTAATCACGTTGTCCCATGTGGGCTCACAGTCATAATCTTCATTTGCAGATGAGGTAACTGAGGCACAGAGAAGTGACTTGCTTAAAGTCACACAGCTAAGTGAAGGAGCTGGGATTAGAATCCATGACCTCCGACTCCCAATCCCCGACTCTTTCCACTAAGCCCGCTGCTTCTCTGAAGTGGTAATAGTAGAAGTATTCTTCACAGGAATGTGAGGAAAAGTGGTAGCAAGAGCAGTGATAGTAAGACTAGCAAGAACAGTAGTAATAGCAGTCACAGTAGTAGCAGCAGTAATAGGAACAATTTGTTGTCGCTGTTGCCTTATGCTGTCAAATTGTGTCCGACCCAAAGAGATGCCAAAGGACACATGTCTCCCAGAACGCCCCACTTCCATCTGCAATCCTTCTGGAAGTGTATCCATAGAGTTTTCTTGGTAAAAATACGGAAGTGGCTTATCGTTGCCTCCTCCCGTGCATTAAACGAGTCTCCGCCCTCGACTCTCTCCCATGCCGCCGCTGCCCAGCACAGAGGAGTTCTGACTTGTAGCAGTTGGCCTGCCACTCTGTAGCCACTGGCCAAGCTAGAAATGGTACCAGTAGGCCTCTGCTTGATTCTCCCTCCTGTAGTGGAGACTGGTAGATTACTATAACTTTTCTAGGTGTGACCCTGAGAGGGTATAGGAACGATAGCAGTAGTGATAATAATGATAACGTTGGTATTTGTTAAGCGCTTACTGTGTGCAGAGCACTGTTCTAAGCGCTGGGGTAGATACAGAGTGATCAGGTTGTCCCACCTGAGGCTCACAGTTAATCCCCATTTTACAGATGAGGTAACTGAGGCATAGAGAAGTGAAGTGACTTGCCCACAGTCACACAGCTGACAAGTGGCTGAGCCGGGATTCGAATCCATGACCTCTGACTCCCAAGCCGGGGATCTTTCCACTGAGCCATGCTGTTTCCGGTAATAATCTTGATTATCTTGTAGTAGTAATAGAAGCAGCATGGCTCAGTGGAAAGAGCACAGGCTTGGGAGTTAGAGGTCATGGGTTCTGATCCCGGCTCCGCCACCTGTCAGCTCTGTGACTTTGGGCAAATCACTTCACTTCTCGGTGCCTCAGTGACCTCATCTGTAAAATGGGGATTAAGACTGTGAGCATCAAGTGGCGTGGCTCAGTGGAAAGAGCCTGGGCTTCGGAATCAGAGGTCATAGGTTCGACTCCCCGCTCTGCCACTTGTCAGCTGTGTGACTGTGGGCAAGTCACTTCACTTCTCTGTGCCTCAGTGACCTCATCTGTAAAGTGGGGATTACCTGTGAGCCTCACGTGGGACAACCTGATTACCCTGTATCTACCCCAGCACTTAGAACAGTGCTCGGCATATAGTAAGCGCTTAACAAATACCAACATTATTAAGTGGGACAACCTGATTACGCTGTATCTACCCCAGCGCTTAGAATGGTGCTCGGGACATAGTAGGCACTTAACAAACACCAACATTATTATTATTATTATTATTATTAATAGTGCTAAGAGTTGCAGTGATAGTAGCAGTTGTATCAGTCCAGTGCTTAGAATAGTGCTCGGCACATAGTAAGTGCTTAACAAATACCATCATCATCATCAGTAGTAATAGCAATAATAATAGATATAGTAGTTGTGAGTGTAGAGGCAGTAGCGATTGTAATGTCTGTTGGAGCAGTTGTTATGGTAACAATAGTAATAGTTGTAGGTTTCATAGTAGCTGCATTCATTCATTCATTCAATCGTATTTACTGAGCGCTTACTCTGTGCAGAGCACTGTTTAGTAACAATAGCAGTAGTAGTAACAATTTTATAGGTAGTTATAGAAGAAACATCCCCTCAGGGTCTCTCCTGGAGAGCTTCCAGTCCTCTACCAGTCTCAAGTATGGAAGGGAGAGTCGAACAGAGGCCCGTCCATTCCATTCCTAGCTTGGCCAGTGGCTAGCGAGTGGCAGCCCATCTGCTCAAATCAAAACTCCCCCGTGCTGGGCAGCAGCGGCACGGGAGAGAGTCGACGGCGGACACTGCAGTCGACAGCGTGGAAGGTTGCGATGGTGATCCCCTTCTTTATTTTTTACCAATTAAACTCTCCGGATCCACCACCAGAATGATTGCAGATGGAGAGCGGGGCCTTCCGGGAGAGACGTGTCCGTGGTGTCGCTACGGGTCAGAGATGACTCGACGGCATAAGACAATAGTGGAAACGGTAGTTGCCGCAATAGTAACAGTCGTAGTCGTTGTATTGATAGTAGCAGCAGCTGTAGTAGGTAGTACTACTTGTCGCTTGATTCTATTTATCTTGCTGATGTCGTCTTGTTTTTGTGATGTTCTGTTTTGATCTGCTGTCGGTCTCCCCGTTAGACCATGAGCCCGTCACTGGGCAGGGATGATCTCTATTTTTCGCCGAATTGTACATTCCAAACACTTAGTACAGTGCTCTGCACATAGTAAGCGCTCAATAAATATGATTGAATGAATGAATAGTAACAGTTGTAGAGGCAGTTTTAGTAGTTGAGCAGTAATAATAGTCGTCGTAGTAGTATGACAGTGGAAGGAGCCCGGGCTTGGGAGTCAGAGGTCATGGGTTCTAATCCTGGCTCAGCTGCTTGCCAGCTGTGTGACTTTGGGTCAGTCACTTCACTTCTCTGATCCTCAGTGACCTTGTCTGTAGAACGGGGATGAAGAATGTGAGCCCCACGTGGGACAATCTGATCATCTTGTATCCCCCCCCCCAGCGCTTAGAACAGTGCTTTGCACATAATAAATGATGTTGCTGCTGCCACTGCTCCTCTTGCTGCTACTTATAATAAGAAGAATGATAGCATTTATTGAGCGCTTACTGAGGTCCAACGTGGTGTGATGCCCTCCACTAGGCTCTTGAGAAGTACAGAATAACCAACGGACGCATTCCTCCCCCACAGGGAGCTTACTCTATTATAATTAATTGTGGTATTCGTTAAGCGCTTACACACGGTACTAAGTGCTGTGCTATTCTGGGGGAGACAAATATTCCAATAATTACGGGTATCCCAGATTGATTACTGCATCAGCCTCCTTGCTGACTTCCCTTCATCTTGCCTCTCTCCACTCTAGTCCATACCTCTTTCTGCTGGCCGGATCGTTTTTCTACAAAATTGTCAGTCTATGCTTCCTCCCTTCTCAAGAACCTCCAGTGGTTTCCCATACACCTTCGCGTAGAAGAGAAATTCCTTACCATCGGCTTTGAAGCGCTCAATCACCTTACCCCCTCCTACCTTGGTATTTTTGGTATTTGTTAAGCGCTTACTATGTGCAGAGCACTGTTCTAAGCGCTGGGGTAAACACAGGGTAATCAGGTTGTTCCACGTAGGCTCACAGCCTTAATCCCCATTTTACAGATGAGGTAACTGAGGCACCGAGAAGTTAAGTGACTTGCCCACAGTCACACAGCTGACAAGTGGCAGAGCCAGGATTCGAACCCATGACCTCTGACTCCCAAGCCCGGGGTCTTTCCACTGCGCCACGCTACCTTGCCTCTCTGCTTTCCTATTACATCCCAATCTGCACACTTCATTCCTCTAATGCCAACCTACTCACTGCACCTCGATCTTATCTATATTACTGCCTACCTCTTTCCCAAGTCTTGCCTCTAACCTGGAATGGCCTTCCCCTTCATCTCCTCCAAGAGGCCTTCCCACACTAGCCCCACTTTTCCTCATCTCTCACTCCCTTCTGCATCTCCCTGACTTGCTCCCTTTGCTCTTCCCCCCTCCCAGCATTGTGGGCAGGGAATGTCACTATTTATTTTTATATACTGTACTTTCCTAAGCACCTAGTATAGTGCTCTGCACACAGTAAGTGCTCAATAAATATGACTGACAATGAATGAGTGCATATCTAACAGATGGTCACTTTCCACACTTTCCAACTTTCATTGAAGTATTTATTTATTTGCTATTTATCTATTTGCTATTGTTTTAATGAGAATCCCCTTGATTCTATTTATTGCTATTGTTTTTGTCTGTCTCCCCCGATTAGACTGTAAGCCCATCAAAGGGCAGGGACTGTCTCTATCTGTTACTGATTTGTACATTCCAAACGCTTAGTACAGTGCTCTGCACATAGTAAGCGCTCAGTAAATACTATTGAATGAATGAAAAGTACATCCCTCCAGGAGGGCTTTGCTGACTAAGCCTTTAGTTTCTCTTCTCCCATTTCTTTCGGCGTCCTGCTTGCACTTCAGTTTGCACCCTTTATTCATCCCTTCCTCAGACACACAGCACTTATGCACATATCCACCATTTATTTATTTATATTGTAATATCTGTTACCCCTCTAGACTGCAAGGTTGCTGACAGGAAGGGAGCTTGTCTACCAGCTGTGTTATATTGTACTCTCCCAAATGATTAGTACAGAGCTCTGCACGCAGTAAGCTCTCAGTAAATATGATTGGTTGATTGATTGAAAAGTTGCAGGGGAGAGCTGTTGCCTCTTCTGTGTGTTATCAATCCTTTCCTATCAATTTATTTAACTGCAGAAGCAGCTTCAAGGCTGTAATCTCACTGTGGGCAGGGAACGTCTTTGCTAAATCTCTTGTATTGAACTCTCCCAAGCGCTTAGTACAGTACTCTGCCCTCAGCTCTCACTCTAGGCTTCAAGGCTCTCCATCACCTTGCCCCTTCCTACCTCTCCTGCCTTCTCTCTTTCCACTGCCCACCCCACACGCTCCTCCTCTGCCGCCCACCTCCTCACCGTCCCTCGGTCTCGTCTATCCCGCTGTCGACCCCTGGGCCATGTCCTCCTGTGGTCCTGGAACGCCCTCCCTCCTCACCTCCGACAATCTAATTCTCTTCCCCTCTTCAAAACCCTACTTACAGCTCACCTCCTCCAAGAGGCCTTCCCAGACTGAGCTCCCCCTTTCCCTCTGTTCCCTCTACCCACCCCCTTCACCTCTCCGCAGCTAAACCCTCTTCTCCCCTTTGCCTCTCCTCCTCCCCTTCTCCCGTTCCACCCCCTCAGCACTGTACTCGTCTGCTCAACTGTATATATCTTCATCACCCTATTTATTTTGTTTAATGAGATGTACATAACCTTGATTCTATTTATTTGCCATTGTTTTTATGAGATGTTCTTCCCCTTGACTCTATTTATTGCCATTGTTCTTGTCTGCCCGTCTCCCCCGATTAGACTGTAAGCCCATCAAAGGGCTGGGACTGTCTCTATCTGTTGCCAATTTGTACATTCCAAGCGCTTAGTACAGTGCTCTGCACATAGTAAGCACTCAATAAATACTATTGAATGAATGAATGAATAAGTGCTAAATAAATACCGTTGACTGATTTTTTTATGTATTTTATCTAGACATAGTTCGTCTAATTCATCTAAATCTTCCCTGTAAAGCCTTCTTTTAGGGATCGAATTAATTATTGTAGAACTATAATCTAACAAGGTTGACAGCTACATTGAACTTGACTTTTAAATGTCTTCTTAATTTTATTATCTACATTCATCCCACTGAAATATACTGAATCTGAATCCTTTAAAAAATCAGTTTTAAATATTACATTTCCTAAATATGATACAGCTGCCCAATTCTTTTTCTTTGCATAAGGATAAATGTGAAACCATGTGAAAAGGTTTTAACAGTTGCATAATCCATCCAATAAATAGCATAAAACCAATAAAGCAGTCTTAAACTATGACCCAATTTTGTATTGATTGCCCAGTTGCATATTTCCTAGTATTTGGATACTCTATGAGGTATTTGTGTATTTTGTAAAAAAAAAAAAAATTGCTTCTTTAATATTGTACATTTTTCCATTCATATATTGTTGAGTGTTTTCATTGGTAGAGGTGTTTATAAACACTTGTATGTGGGTAATCCTTGTTGGAATATGTAGTCGTTGTGGGCAGAGAACATGTCACTTATTTGCTTTGTATTTTTCCAAGTGCGTAGTACAATACAATGGGCCTAGAGCTAGTCTAGAGCTAGTCTAGAGCTAGTCTACAATGGGCCCTAGTCTAGAGCCACCTGGATGTCGGCCCGCCACCTAAAACTCAACATGAGCAAGACTGAGCTCCTCATCTTCCCTCCCAAACCCGGTCCTCTCCCAGACTTCTCTATCACCGTGGATGGCACGACCATCCTTCCCGTCTCTCGGGCCCGCAATCTCGGTGTCATCCTTGACTCGTCCCTCTCGTTCACCCCACACATCCTATCCGTTACCAAGACCTGCCGGTTTCACCTCTACAATATCGCCAAGATCCGCCCTTTCCTCTCCACCCAGACGGCTACCTTACTGTTACGGGCTCTCGTTATATCCCGGCTAGACTACTGTGTCAGCCTTCTCTCTGACCTCCCTTCCTCCTCTCTCGCCCCGCTCCGGTCTATTCTTCACTCCGCTGCCCGGCTCATCTTCCTGCAGAAACGATCTGGGCATGTCACTCCCCTTCTTAAACAACTCCAGTGGTTGCCTATCGACCTCCGCTCCAAACAAAAACTCCTCACTCTAGGCTTCAAGGCTCTCCATCACCTTGCCCCTTCCTACCTCTCCTCCCTTCTCTCTTTCTACCGCCCACCCCGCACGCTCCGCTCCTCCGCCGCCCACCTCCTCACCGTCCCTCGGTCTCGCCTATCCCGCCGTCGACCCCCGGGTCACGTCCTCCCGCGGTCCCGGAACGCCCTCCCTCCTCACCTCCGCCAAACTGATTCTCTTTCCCTCTTCAAAACCCTACTTAAAACTCACCTCCTCCAAGAGGCGTTCCCAGACTGAGCTCCTCTTCCCCCTCTACTCCCTCTGCCATCCCCCCTTTACCTCTCCGCAGCTAAAGCCTCATTTTCCCCTTTTCCCTCTGCTCCTCCACCTCTCCCTTCCCATCCCCACAGCACTGTACTTGTCCGCTCAACTGTATATATTTTCGTTACCCTATTTATTTTGTTAATGAATTGTACATCGCCTCGATTCTATTTAGTTGCCATCGGTTTTTACGAGATGTTCTTCCCCTTGACGCTGTTTATTGCCATCGTTCTTGTCTGTCCGTCTCCCCCGATTAGACCGTAAGCCCGTCAAACGGCAGGGACCGTCTCTATCTGTTGCCGACTTGTTCATCCCAAGCGCTTAGTACAGTGCTCTGCACATAGTAAGCGCTCAATAAATACTATTGAATGAATGAATGAATACAATGAACCCAGTGGGCTCTTGATCAATACAATTACAACTATTCCTACTAGAGAAGCAGCGTGGCTCAGTGAAAAGATCACGGGTTTAAGAGTCAGAGGTCATGGGTTCTAATTCCGGCTCTGCCACCTGTCAGCTGTGTGACTTTGGGAAAGTCACTTAACTTCTCGGTGCCTCATTTACCTCATCTGTAAAATGGGGATTAAGATTGTGAGACTCACGTGGGACAACCAGATTACTCTGTATCTATCCCAGTGCTTAGAACAGTGCTTGGCACATAGTAAGCGCTTAACAAATACCAACTGTTCTAAGCACTTGGGACAGTACAATATAACAATAAACAGACACATTCCTTACCCACAATGAGTTTATAGTCTAGAGGTGGGGTGACAGGCATTTATATAAATAAGTAAATTACAGCTATGTACCTAAATGGTGTGGGTTGAGTACCTGCTTGGTGCAGCGCTATACAGTTAAACCTTGGACTAAAATACAACAGATTTGGTAGACATATTCCCTGCCCACAAGGAGCTTGCAGTCTATTGTGACAGACTGACATTAAAGGAAATTGTGGGTACGCACGTCAGTACTGTAGGACTGAGGATAGGATGAATCCCAAGTGCTTCAAGAGTACAGATCCGAGTGCATAAGCAATGTATAAGTCGGTCAGTCGTATTTACCGAGTGCTTACTGGGTGCAGAGCACTGTACTAAGCGCTTGGAAGAGCACAATATAACAATAAATACAGTCCCTGACCACAGTGAGCTTAGAATCTATAGGGGAGAGGGGTTGGGGAAATGAGGGTTTACCTGGGGATGACCTCTTGGAGAGATGTAACTTTAATATGGCTTTGAAGGTGGAGAGAGTGGGGGTTCGTCATATATAGAAGGGAAGGGAATTCCAGGCCAAAGGAAGGATGATAATTCTGGATAATATTATCAGTGGATTTATAGATCACGTGTTATTATCTAGACTCCAGTTTAAAAATTTTTGGAACTGAATTAGTAAATTGCAGGATGTACAATAGATACCACTTTGGGAAAATTTTATGGATTTACTATTTATGGACCATCTGCCATACTGGCAGGCTGCTCAAGCAATATGCAGGCCATGGTCCCTGCTCTCCTGAAAGCTCAAATCTCCATCATGAAATAATATTTGTAGACCCTCCTCAAGACTTTGAGGTCCTTGTGAGCAAGAAACATGTTTACCAACTCTGTTGTACTATACTCTTTCAACGCTTAGAACTGTGCTCAGAACTGTGCTTGGCACATGGTAAGAGCTTAACAAATACCATAATTATAATTACTAGCTTGCTTAATGCTGAAAACACAATAAGTGCTCAATAAATATAATTGATTAAATGATTGATTGACTGAGGCCTCACGTGTTATATAACAGCATTTTGGTACTATTTTGGGGAAACTGTCTTTTCCTTCTGTACTCTCTCGATCAGTTATTTCAGTGCCAGTCAGTAAGTGCTCAGTCAATGCCATTGATTAGTACAGTCCTCTGCTTAGTAGGAGGTCTGGAAATCAATCAATCAATGGTATTTATTGTGTACTTACTGTGCAGAGCATTCTATTAATGCTAATACTAATTATTACTGGAGGAAAAAAAAATCCACATTCACTTGCTTGACCTTCTTGTGCCTAGCAGCAGGTATTTTTGTATTTTCATATTCTCTATTATACATTTTGTATATTTATATCATCAATAATATGAATAGCAGTAATAATAGTGGTACAGGTTAAATGCTTACTATGTGTCAAGTGCTGTTTTAGACACTGGAGAAAATACAAGATATTCAGCTCAGACACAGTCCCTTTCCCACATGGGGTTCACTGTCTCTGTAGGAGGGAGTAGAATAGAATCTCCATTTTACAGATGAGGTAACTGAGGCACAGAGAAGCTAAGTGATTTTTCCAAGGTCAGTCATATAGCAGGCATACAGGCTAGGATTGCAACTAAGGTTCTCTGACTTTCAAGCCAGTGCTCTTTCCATTAAGATTGGGATATCTTTGTATCCCCACTCTCCCTTCTACTAAGACTTTGAGCCCTGCGTGGGACCCGATTAACTTGCATCTATCCTAGCCTTTGGAATAGTGTTTAACATGTAGTAAGTGTTGCAGAAATAGATTAATGATAATAATAATTATAATAATAATGATAATCTTTGTGAACTTCAGCAGCTGCAGACAATACTTTATCCTCCTCCTCTTTCTAGTCTGTAATTTGTAATGGCATTCAGGTTGGCTTTAGAAATGACTAATGGGAGCTTTTCTGTTCTGAAGCCATTTAGAGATACAGTGAAGCTCAATCAATCCATCGATCAGTCGATAGCATTTATTACTTACTGCGTACAGACCACTGTACTAAGTGCTTAGGAGAGTTCAATGCAGCAGAGTTGGTAGACGTGTTTCCTTCCCACAAGGAATTTACAGGAGACAGTAAAATTAATCACACCTGTATATGTAAGTGCTGAGGAACTTAAGGTGGGGTGAATATCAACTGCTTAAAGGGTAATCAGCCATAAGGGAGGGAGTAGGGGAAATGAGGGCTTAGTCAAGAAAAGCCTCTTAGAGAAGATGTTATTTTACTGCTAGGAGACGATTGCAGCTGTAAGAGGCAATCATCATTATCATGAGTGATACTTATTGAGCACTTACTGTGTACACAGCACTATGCCAAACACTTGGGAAAGTGCCATACTATAATATGGGAAACAGCGTGGCTCAGTGGAAAGAGCCTGGGCTTCGGAGTCAGAGCTCATGGGTTCGATTCCCGGCTCTGCCACTTGTCAGCTGTGTGACTGTGGTCAAGTCACTTAACTTCTCTGTGCCTCAGTTACCTCATCTGTAAAATGGGGATTAACTGCAAGCCTCCCGTAGGATGACCAGCTTACCCTGTATCTACCCCAGCTCTTAGAACAGTGCTCTGCACATAGTAAGCGCTTAACAAATACCAACATTATTATTATTATTATTAATAGGATTGGTAGACATGCTCCCTACCCACAATGAATTTAGTCGGAAGCTGGAGACAGACGTTGATATGAATAAGTAATGTAGGATATGTAATGTAAATATATGTACATAAGGACTGGAGGGTTAAGGGTAGGAGGAGGAAGGGAGAGGGAGCTGGAGGAAAGAAGGCTTAACCGGGGAAGGAGTCTCTTCTTGAACAGAGGCTTTGGGGTCATCAGGTCACTGGTGCAGGTCCAGAAATTGGGACGGGTATCGCATGTGGCAAACTCATGGGTACAGCGATCTTTTTGTGCACGCAGAGGGAAATCATGGACCTGCAGTCACAGCTGCACTGTGTACCTGAGGTGCTGCAAACCAATCAGGCCTAGTGGATAGAGCATGGGTCTGGGAGTCAGAAGGCCCTGGGTTCTAATCCCAACTCTACCATCCATCTGCTGTGTGATCTTAGTTAAGTCACTTTGCATCTCTGTACCTCAGTTCCCTCATTAGTAAAATGGGGATTAAGATTGTGAGCTCCATGTGAGACATGGGACTGTGTCTAACCCAGTTATCTTGTATCTACCCCAGCACTTAGAACAGTGTCTGGCACATAGTGTTTAACAAATACCACGATCATTATTATTATTATTATCGTGATGAAAGCAATCTTCATATGCATGCAGAAGAAAACAATGGATCGGCAGTCACTGCTGCACCATGTGCCTGTAGAGAAATGATCCACTCAGAAGGGTGAAATATGGACTGCAGTGGGGACAGGCAGGAAACAAGGAGGTCAGCAAGGAGGTTGATGCAATATTCAAGGCAGGATAGGATAAGGGTATGTCCTGAAGGCAGGAGGAAATCTGAGCCAGCAGGGAGGGAGTGAGATCAGGGCTGGAGATTTGGTTAGGGAATTATTTGCATAGAGGTAGTAGTGGAAGTCATGGAAGCAAATGAGTTTTCCAAATAAGTGGGTATAAGTGGAGAACATTGGAGAAGAGAAGGGGACCCAGAACTGAGTCTTGAGGGATACCCACAGTTAGGGGGTGGCAGGCAGAGGAAGAGCCTGTGAGGGAGACTGAGAAGAAGCAGCCAGAGGAAGAAGAAGATCAGAGGAGAATCGGGAGAGGACAGTGTCAATGAAGCAGAGGTTGGTTAATGTTTCCGGAAGAAGGGGGTGGTCCACAGTGTCGAAAGCGGCTGAGAAGTCGAGGAGGATTAAGGTGGAATAGAGCTGTTGCATTGGGCAAGAAGATCATTGGTGCCTTTTGAGAGGGCAGTTTCTGTGGGGTCACGATGGGTGGAAGCCAGATGGAATGGAGTGAAAGAGAGAATTGGAAGAGAGGAAGTGGAGACAGTGGGGATACACTACTCTCATAGGGAGTTCGGAGAGCAATAGTAGGAGGATGACTGGGCATTAACTGGAAGGACCCTCTAGGGAGGGATTTTTTTTTAGGATGGGGAGACATGAACGTGTTTGAAGACAGTGGAGAAGAAGCCACTGAAGAGCGAATAGCTGAAGATGGTGGTCAGGGAGGAGAGAAGACATGGGGGCAACCGTTTTCATAAGGTGTGAAGAGTTGGGGACAAAGGTTCAGGGGGTGGGAGGCAGGAAATCTATTTGGCTTAGTGGAAAGAGCACAGGCTTGGGAATCAGAGGTCATGTGTTCTAATCCCTGCCACATGTCAGCTGTGGGACTTTGGGCAAGTCACTGAAGTCAGGTACTTCATCTGTAAAATGGGGATTAAGACTGTGAGACCCATGTGGGTCAATGTGATTACCTTGTTGTATGTACCCCAACATTTAGAACAGTATTTGGCACATAGTAAACACTTAACACATACCTGTCATTATTATTATTATTGTTATTATATTGCTGGGAAGGATGAGAGTTGAAGATGAAGCAAAAGGAGGGACGATCAGGATGATCATGCTGGGCACAGTCCCTGTCCCACCTAGTGAATAGATTTGCCCAAGGTCACACAGCAGACAAGTGGCAAAGGGGGGATTAGCAGCATGGCCTAGTGGGAAGAGCATGGGCCTGAAAGTCAGAAGGACCTGGGTCTAGTCCTGGCTCTGTCACTTGTCTAAGTATGATCTTGGCCAAATCACCTAACTTCTCTGTGCCTCAGTTATCTCATTTGTAAAATGGGAATTAAGACTGTGAACCCCTTGTGAGACATGGTCTGTGTCCAAATTGAGTAACCCCAGCACTTAGAACAGTGCCTGGCACATAGTCAACATTTAACAAGTACCATTAAGAAAACAAACAAAACCCAGGTCCTCTGACTACCAGGACTGTGTTCTTTCTTTCCCCTAGGTCACACTGCTTCTCTTGTAGGGAGACTAGAGATCAACTAGCAGCCCACGGGTCCTCCCAAGCCCCAGAGAGAGGTAGAGAAACTATTATGTTGCAGTGTACAAAGAGTAGAGTTGAGAAGGAGATTTGCTGATTTCCCAAAATCCCAAGTATACTGAGTTTTCAAAGTTAGAATTCAGGTTTTGATAGTCATCTGGCTTGCCTAGCCTCTGTCCTAGCCTTAAAATTTACAAACTCCTTCTGGCAAGCCATCAAGACTAAGGAATCAATCAATTCCAGGTATTTATTGAACATTTACTTTTTTATGGTATTGTTAAGTGCTTGCTATGTGCTAGGCTCTGTACTAGGCCCTATGGTAGATACAAGCTAATCAGGTTGGACCCAGCCCCTGTCCCACCTGGGGCTCACAGTCATAATCCCCATTATACAGATGAGTTAACTGAGGCACAGAGAAGCAAAATGACTTGCCCAACAGTTAAATGGCAGAGCTGGGATTAGAACCTTGGTCCTTCTGACTCCAAAGAGGTGAACAAATAATTATAATAATAATAACAATTATGGTATTTGTTAAGCATTTACTATATGCCCGGGACTGTACTAAGTGCTGGGGTAGATATATGTAAATCGGGTGGGATATAGTCCCTGCTCCAAATGGGACTCACAGTCTCAATCCCTGTTTTTACAAATGAGGTAACTGAGGCCCTGAGAAGGGAAGTGACTTACCAAGATCATACAACAGACAAATGGCAGAGACAGAAATAGAACCCATGACCTTCTGACTCCCAGGCCTGTGCTCTATCCACTACGCCATGCTACTGTGTACCAAGCATTGTTCTAAACACTCAGGAGAGTACATTAGAGTTGGTAGACACGATCCCTGTTCACCAGGAGCTTAGAGGGGGAGACAGACATTAATATAAATGAATAAGTTATGGATACTTACATAAGTACTGTGGGGCTGAGGTTTGGGTGATTATCAAGTGTTGAAGGGTACAGATCCAGGTGCCCGGTTGGTGGTGAGGGAGAGGGAATAGAGGAAATGAGGGCTAAATCAGGTAAAACATCTCAAGCTTGCTCTCCCTGCCAGTCATGGCCCAGTTGACAGCTCACTCCACTACTGAATTCCATCCTACCAAGCCACTCTGCCTTGGAGGTGAGTTGGGGCCTTCTGCCTTCCCTAAACACCCTGAATCACAGGAACAGTTCCATTAGAATAAACAGAATCTTTCAATTCCTGCAACTTCAGTTTCTAAGCACCTGAAGAATCTGATGAGCACTCTACCTTGAATGATAATAATAATAATAATAATAATAATGCATCAAGGACTGTTCTAAGTTCTGCAGCAGATACGAGGTAATTAGGTTGGAAGCAGTTCCTGTCCCACATGGGGCTCACAGTCTTCATCTCCATTTTACAGATGAGGTAACTGAGACGCGGAGAAGTGAAGTGACTTAATCTAGGTCACACAGCAGACACATGGCAGAGCCGGAAGTAGAATCCGGGTCCTTCTGACTCCCAGGCCCGTGCTCTATCTACTAGGCTATGCTACTTCAAAATGCTTCAAATACCTTTAAATCGCTGTCTCTCCCCGCAGCTTGGAGGAATATAAATGCCACCTTGCTAACCATCACTCCTATCTTGTTATTCTTTGCAATTGATCAATCAATGACAAGCACTATATTAAGGCCTGGAGAGACTACAATGCAGTTAATTGACCTGATGCCTGACCTGGAGAAATTTACACTCCTTTTGAATGGTTGGTGCTTATAGTCCATTTCCTCAGCACTTTAGAACAGTGCTTGGCACATACTAAGCACTTAACAAATACCATTAGTATTATTATTGTTATTAGGTTCAGAAGACTTGAGATTAATGAAGGTATAATCAGAGGGGGAAAAATTAGGAATGTTAAAAGGTACACCCAGAACCCCGCATTTATATCTCTGGAGGACAATCTAGCGATCTTTGTTGTCTCTGATGGAAACAGAATTCACGACTGGATGGACAACTGGTCTGCCCCAGTAATGGCAGGGTTTAAGTTCCACTATGGAACCCCAGATTAGAATAATCCCTTGTCAGTCATACTCAGAAAAGTCATTTCCGGCTGTATCCATCAAGGTTGCATTTGTTAGGAAATGCAGGTCTATATGAATTTGATCAGTTTCACCCATCTAACCTGCTTCCTTAAAATATCTTGCTGAAGGCACAAGCATCCCAGCAGCAATATTTTTTTTATCCAAGTCATGTAAAATACTGTTCTTTAAAGTGTTCCATTTTCTATATACTCAGTTCGGCCAGAAGACCGGTTTTTCATTACGTGTTTTAGATAGACCTCAATGGCGGAATTAGAGAACGTTCCTTCCACGCGTACATCTGATTGGATACAATATGACTCACTATCTGAAGAAATAGTTTCTGTGAGTATGCATGGCATTAGATGGGGAACGAGTATTTCCTTGAAAGTTCTCCTTAATTCAGGGTTTTGCAAAAACAAAAACCCACATTATTGGAGAACCAGGGGCATTTTCGAATGAAGCCGAAACAAGTATGCATGAAATGCCTAAAACCAAAATTTAATTTAAAGGTTGGTCATTCTTTGTGTAATAGGAAATTAAAGCAATTTGCAGAGAAATGGGAGGAAAGAAACTGGATGAGATCAGCTGACACCCTCAGCCTCATTCCCTTTCTCCACTCCTGGAGAATTTTCCATGTACGGTCAATGCTCCCTAAGAGAGAACGTCTTTCCCTCATGCTTTCACTTTTTGTGTTTCTCTTATAATCACTGGGGATGTTTGCTTTCTGTTGATTCGCAGATGATTCAGCTGTTGTTGCCTTCATTGTTGCCTTCAATGGATAATATCTATTGAGCGCTTACTGTGCAGAGAACTGTACTAAGTCTTGGGAGAGTACAGCAGAGTTGATAGGTATGTTTCCAGCCCACAGTGAGCTTACAGTCTAGAGGGAGAGGCTGACATTAACTGATGGACTTTACCGGCAGAAGCAGAGCCAGTCTTGGAAGGTGCTATCACTTTCCGGCTAGACTCGAAGCCAATCATTGGAAGGTGTTATCTCTAAATTACTTTGCATTATGAGTGATTTATGCTCAGAACTTAAATTGGGAAGAATGACGGTGGGCTTGGGTGTTGCCACCTCAAGGAGCTGGTTTTTTGTTTTGTCAATACGGGTAATTGCAGACTTCATAATGGGACGTATAACAAGCATCTTCAGTGCTGAACAGTACTGGTTTCAGTGAGTTAAGTGCAGCTTTTCAGTTCAGCTAAATATTGCTCTATTTAGGAGTTTAACCACAAGTTTTCCAGTTCAGAGACAGGTCTAAACCTCTAAGGGAGGAATTGGCAACCTGCAGGAGTGGGCTAGACCCAGTCCAATTAACATTTTTTACCACCCTCAATGCAGATCTCACCCAAGTCTGGCCCTGGAGCAAAGCCCTTCCGTCTGGAGCGTGGTAATGGGACCAACGATTGCCACCTTTAGGACTGCCCTAAATCCCTCTGAGTTAGACACTTTTGGGAAACAGCATTTTCTTTTTATGGTATTTACTAAGTGTTTACTATTTGCCAGGCACTGTAATAAGCCATGGGATAGCTACAAAATAATCAGTTTGGACACAGTTCATGTCCTCTTGGGCCTCACAGCTTTAATCCCCATTTTATAGATGAGGTAACTGAGGTACGGAAAAGTTAAGTGACTTGTCCCAGGTCACACAGCAGACTGGTCCTGGAGGCTGGGTTCTTTCCACTAGACCAAGATGCTTCTCAGAGAGAAGTTTACCAGAAAGAGCATAGGCCAGAGTCAGGAGACCCGAATTCTTGGCCTACAAGTTGTATCCTGTGAAACTTGGGCATGTCTCTTAACTTCTCCGTGCCTCAGTTATCTGTAAAATGGGAATGATACCTTAGTTTCCTCTTAGATTAAAAAATGGGGATAAGATACCAATTACATTCCCTTCCCCACTTAGATTTGAGATCCCCATATGGGACAGGGACCATGTCTAAACTTATTATCTTGTATGTACCCCAGCATTTACTACACTGCTTGGCACATAGTAAGAGTTCGACAACAATTATCTCAATACGAGATGTTCTTCCCCTTGACTCTATTTATTGCCATTGTTCTTGTCTGTCCGTCTCCCCCGATTAGACTGTAAACCCGTCAAACGGCAGGGATGGTCTCTATCTGTTGCTGACTTGTTCATTCCAAGCGCTTAGTACAGTGCTCTGCACATAGTAAGCACTCAATAAATACTATTGAATGAATGAGTGAATTATTATCATCATCATTACTAGAAACCAGGATATCTACACCCTATTTCTACTCAGTGTAAACAAACTCGTATAAAATACATAATAAAATCAATCTGTGTTTTAACAGCATTTAAAATATGTTAGCTTGTAACAGTAGGGAGCTTTGTTACACTTAAATTTAATCCCATTTCAACAGGAAAAGACTGAAAATGCAGTATAGACTTTGTTTTTGCCATGTACTATGCTGACACATTCAAGCAACCAATGATATTTATTGAGCATCTACTGAGGGAAAAGCTAAGGATATGGGAAAGTAAAACAGAAAGAAACCATTCCCTGCCCTTGAGGATCTTATGGAATCTTCTTATTCATTCATTCAGTCATTCAGTGGTATTTATTGAGTGCTCACTGTGTGCAGAACAGTGTACTGAGCACTTGGAATGTACAATTAGGCAACAGAGAGAGACGATCCCTGCCCAACAATGAACTCAGTCTAAAAGAGGGAGACAGCAACAAAACAAAGCAGGAAGTCATGCATCAATACCATCAGAAGAGATAAATGGAATCATAGATATATACACATCGTTAATGAGCTCTCAGTAGGGCTTTGAAGAGGGGAAGAGATTTAGTTTGGTGGATATGAGGAGGGCGGGCATTCCAGGTCAGTGGTAGGATGTGGGCTAGAGGCCAATGGTGGGACAGGTGAGAATGAGGCACAATGAGGAGGTGAGTGGCAGAGAAGCGGAGTGTATGGGGTGGGCTGTAGAAGGAGAGAAGGAAGGTGAGGTAGGAGGGAGCAAAGTGATGGAGAGCTTTGAAGCCGAGAGTGAGGAGTTTTTGCTTCATGCGAAGGTTGATAGGTAACCACTGGAGGTTTTTGAGAAGGGGAGTGACATGTCCAGAGCATTTCTGTAGAAAGATAATCTGAGCAGCAGAGTGAAGTATAGCCTGAACTGGGGAGAGACAGGAGGATGGGAGATCAGAGACTAGGGTGATGCAATCATCCAGTCGGGATATTATGAAAGATTGCACCAGCAAGGTAGCAGTTTGGATGGAGAGGAAAGGGTAGATCTTGGTGATGTTGTGAAGGTGAGATAGGCATGTTTTGGTGACAGATTGGACGTGTGGGGTGAATGAAAGAGCAGAGTCAAGAATGATACCAATATTGCAGGCTTGTGAGAAAGGAAGGATGGTAGTGCCGTCCACAGTGACGGGAAAGTAAGGGAGAGGACAGAGTTTGGGAGGGAAGATAAGGAGCTCAGTCCTGGACATGTTGAGTTTTAGGTGGCGGGTGGACATCCAGGTGGAGACGTCCTGAAGGCAGGAGGAAATGCGAGCCTGGAGGGAGGGAGAGAGAGCAGGGGAGGAGATGACTCTTATGAGTCATCTGGTGGGCCTGGAAGTCTATCTGACTGTCAGCTGCTGCCCAGGGATTCTGTTGGTTCTGTGCTCTCCTCACGTACATGGCTTCCAGGCTGGATGGATGCTGGAGACTGTCTGGGACCCCCCCTAGGGGGTCGTGGGGAATGAATTCAGCAGAGTGGACAGATCTTACGTGGAGAATCTGAAGGGCTGTCAATCAAGTGGACATGCTGATGACTGCATTCTTGGAACTGCATTAGGGGTGGCTTCATGTTTCTCTACAAGAATTCACACAGATTACATAATGTATGGAATAATACTAATAATAATAATATAACTAATGATATTAATGATATCTGTTAAGCACTTACTAAACCCTGTATTAAGCACTGGGGTGGATACAAAATAATCAGATAAGACATAGTCTCTGTTCCATATGAGGCTCACAGGCCAAGGGGGAGGGAGAACACGTATTTAATCTCCATTTTACCAATGAAGAAACTGAGGCACAGAGAAGCGACTTGCCCAGGATTACAAAGTAGGTAAGAGGTAGAGTAGGGATTAAAAATCAGGTCACCTTACTACTCAATCATATTTATCGAGTGCTTACTGTGTGCCGAGCACTGTACTAAGTCCTTGGTGTTCTTTTAATTTGGACATACTGCTTTTCCCATACTGTTCAATCGGCTCTTAGAGTAGTTAGCAATCAATTAGTTAATAATGTTTACTGAGCACCTACTTTAAGCAGAACACTGTATTGAGTGCTGGAGAGCACTACATTAAGTACTTGAGAAGCAGAGTGGTCTAGTGGACAGAGCATGGACCCACTTCAAAGGAACTGGGTTCTAATCCCAGCTCCACCACTTGTCTGCTGTGTGACCTTGGGTAAGTCACTTACCTTCTCTGTGCCTCAATTATCACATCTATAAAATGCTGATTAAAGCTGTGAGCCCCTTGTGGGACATGGACTGTGTCCAACCTGTTCATCTTGTATCTATTACAGAGCTTAGTACTCTGCATGGCACATAGTAAGCATTTAGCAAAAATCATAAAAAAAAAATCTTCTCCTGAAGTATTACTCAGCTTGCATCTTTCCTTTCTTCAAAAACACCATACTAGCTCCCTGCACTTCTTCACGTCGAATAAAAGCTTCTCACAATCGCTTTCAAAGCACTCCAATCTCTCTACCACTCTCTGTTCTCTTCTCCCACTACACTTGAAGTTGTTGTCTTCATTCTTCCCACGTCAACCTTTTCAGAGTACTTTGCTATCAAATCATTCGCTTCTGTCCCTTGTTCATTCTGTACACCAGGCATGGATCTCCCATTTTGACAGACCACAGTTGTTTCTCAAATTCAGATCCCTCCTATAATCCAACCTCCTCTAAATCTTCACCAGAGCTCTGAGGCATGTCATCCTTTCAGCTAATTCTAGAGTTTAGGAGTTTATTTACACCTTTCTTAGCACATGTTGTATTCATTTACTTTGACCTCTCTAGTTGTAAATATATTTGTCTCCCCCACTAGGATGTGAGTTCATTGTGGAAAGAAGAAGTAATGTGTTACTTCATTATACAGAGAAGCCACGTGGCCTAGTAGAAAGATCATGGGCCTGGGAGTCAGAAGACCTGGTTTCTAAAACCAGCTCTGACACTTACTTGCTGTATGACCTTGGGCAAGGCACTTGTCTGTGCCTCACTTCCCTCATCTGCAAAATGGGGATTCAAAAACTGAGCTCTCTCCTATTTAGAATGTGAGCCCCATGTGGGACCTGGTTATCTTGTCTCTACACTAGCACTTAGTACAGTGCTTGGCACATAGTAAGCACTTAACAAATACCACAGTTATTATTGTTATTATCAGTTTGTACTTTTCGGGCAACCGGGACAATGAACTATACCAAGTAGAGTCTCAGTAAATGCTGCTGCTACTATGGTGATAATGATAGGTAGTCAACATATTGTAAATTGGATTCACACCTGAACAATGTTATAAATGGGGGATTGGTTCCAGATCCACAGTCAGACATAATATTTTTACCAAAATTACTAGAATTATTTATTGTCAGGTATAGATGAGTAATATAGCCACATTCATGTGGTTTGATTGAGGCGGGGATGGTGGGGGGGTGGGCATAATAGGGTAGCTGACTTCATCAGAAGTAAAGTGGACATTTTGAACCTCCTTGGTGACCCTGCCTATTAGTCAATCAGTCAATCAATGGAATTATTGAGCACTTACTTTGGTCAGAGTTCTGTACTCAGGGCTTTGGGGAGAAAAATTCAGTTGGCAGACATAATCCTTGACCTCGAGAAGTTTAGTCTTATGGGAGAGTCAGACATTCATTTATTCATTCATTCAATCGTATTTATTAAGTGCTTACTGTGTGCAGAGCACTGTACTAAGTGCTTGGGAGAGTATAATATAATGATAAACAGACACATTCCCTGACCACTTCAAGATCACTATCTAGAGGGGAAGTCTAGATATTAAAACAAATTACAGTTTAAGGAAGTAACTGAGTATAAAGATCTCTACAAATGTGCTGTAGGGGTGGGAGGAGTATCTAAATACTTGGGGAGTGAGATTAAGTTCAGAGGAGAAGCAGTAAGGAGGGACAATAATGTGGGGAGGTGAGAATTTAGTCTGGAAGACTTCTTAGAGGGAAACTGGGTGTGGGGGGATGTGAAGAACCTCATCGTCCCCAACCCCCTTACCCTTTCCCACACTTGCCCCTCCTTCCCCTCAAGGTTTTTTATTTTTATTTTTCAATGGCATTTGTTAAGTGCTTACTATTTGCCAAGCACTGAATTAATTGCTGGGGTAGATACAATATAATCGAGTTGGACACAGTCCTTGTCCGATATAGTGCTCACAGTCTTAATCCCCATTTTACAAATGAGATAACTGAGGCACAGAGAAGTGAAATGACCTGCCCAATGTCACGCAGATTAAAACCCAGGTCCTTTGACTCCCAGGCTCGTGCTCTTTCCATTAGGCCATGATTCCTTTTCCCCATAGGCCCGCTTCTGCCCCTACTTTACAGTTTACACTGAATTTAGTGCCATAAATAAGGCTGATGCAGTAGAAACTAATTTGTGCAAAAGCTGAAATAGGGTGTGAATTTAGGAATATTGATAATAATATAGAGAGTGGTAATTATGGAACTTGTTAAGCACTTACTCTGTGCCAAACACTGTACTAAGCGATGTGGTAGATGCGATCAGGTCAGACACAGTCCTTGTCCTAAATAGGTCTCATAGTCTAGAGGGAGAGGTAGAACAAGTATTTTATCCCCATTATCAATCAGTTAAACCATCAATCAGTGGTACTCATTGAGTACTTACTAGGTGCAGAACACTGTACTAAGCACTTGGGAGAATGTGGCTTAATGGAAAGACCCCGGGCTTGGGAGTCAGAGGTCATGGGTTCTAATTCCAGCTCTACCACTTGTCAGCTCTGTGACTTTGGGCAAGTCACTTAAATGTTCTGTGCCTCAGTTACCTCATCTGTAAAATGGGGATTAAGACTGTGAGCCCCACGTGGGACAAACTGATTACCTTGTATTTACCCCAGTGTTTAGAAAAGTGCTTGGCATATGGTAAAGCGCTTAACAAATAGCATTATTATCATTATTATTATTACAATACAATAGAGTTGGTAGGTATATTCTCTGCTCACAAGGAGCATTTTTTCACACATGAGGTAACTGAGGCCCAGAGACATTAAGTGAATTGCCCAAGATCACACAGCAGCCAAGTGTAGGAGCTGGAATTAGCTCTCGGGTCACCTGACTCCCAGCCCTGTGCTCTTTCCACTAGGAAATACTACCTCTCATATTACGAGTGTGTTTGACTCAACTAGAAATGCCTTAACTGGATCAGTGTGTTCAGGCCAGGCTAAGGTAGAGAGGAAGGTGGGCAGGAATACTCAAGACTGTTGCAGCAGTCCATTGGAGAGACATTTAGGGTTCTGCAGAGGATTTCGTTGTTTGGAACTGAGACCAATTTACCTGGTGAAGTCCTTCAAGATAACCTGATAAACTATCAAAATGTTTCACTACCTCATCAATTGTCTAAGTGAATTTAACTATGTAGACACCATCTTAGTGAGAAGAGTGTGGAGCCATGGAAGAGGAAAGTGGGACATCCCATGAGTCCCACACCTACCCATCCCCAAGCGGTCTCTCTGTCAGCCTCCAATGACACGACCCTTCCCGGAGTATCTCTGAACTCGGAGGGACAGTGATGGTATGGAAATGACACCTCCTGGAGTCACCAGTGGCTTTCCTTGTCCAGTCAGAAGGAGGCACGGGAATGACCCCAATCCCAAGACCAGCAGGTGCTCTCCATCCCAGCCAGTTGGAGGTACAGGAACATCCCTTTATTCATCCCCCTTTCCAATTCCACAGCACTTACGTCTAAATCTTTAATTTATTCATTTATAATAATGTCTGTCTTCCCCTCTAGACTGTAAGCTCATTGTGGGCAGGGAAGCTGTCTGCTCATTATATTATACTCTCCTAGGCACTTAATACAGTGCTCTGCACACAGTAAGCGCTTAATAAGTATGATTGACTGACTGACTGACTGACTGACTGACTGACTGATTAACCCTTCCTGGGGCCTCAGTGTTTTTCTGCACCTGGCCAGGTGGAGACATGGAAATTACCCCTCTTGGAGCCCACAGTGGCTCTCTGGCTACTGATGTTGATTTTTCAGAAATGGTTTCTCTGTCTCCATGTCCATCTCTGTGTTCCAAAATGAAATCATTGTTTCAGAGATTGGAAGATCTTCCAATCAATCAGATCCTGTCTGCTGGAAGCAATCAGAAGATGCAGCTCATGAACCATCCTTAAATCAAACCCTTCAACTGGTTGGAGTATGAATAGATGCAGGTGCCAGGCATGTACATAATCCAAACAATCAATCAATTATTGAGTGCTTACTCTATAGAGAGCACTGTACTAAGTACTTGGGAGAGTACAACAAAGTAGACAGACCTATTCCCTGACCACAGAGAATTTACAATCGATCAATCAATTGTATTTATTGAACAAAGCACTGTACTAAGCACTTGAGAGAGTACAGTACCAAATCAGTTCACAGTCTAGAGGGGAAGACAGATGTGAATAAGAATAAGTCATTTAATATACATAATTTAATCAGCCATAGTAAAGCTAATGTGCTTATCAATCATATACCTGTATTTAAGCATGGAAAATTGGAGCAGGAGTCTTGAGAAATCTCTGGGGTTGAGGAGGAAAGCACAAGTTCCAAAATATTACTCAGGAACATTTTCACATCCAAATAACAGACTAGATATAGGGACTGAATGTGAAAGAAGTCAAAGATGACTCCAACATTGTAATTGAGTGAGACCTATAGAATAGGTGTACCATTGACAGTGGTAGGGAAAGCAGTCAAAGCTGTAATTAAAATTAAACAACATGAAAATATCCTATTTTTGTTTGGGAAATAGACAAAAGTAAGTCAAAAGATATGGTTCAAACAGACTCTTTTCTGATGCTTAATTTTCAGACCAATTATTTTCAGAGGATACTCTATTTGAGAAGCAATCTTTGGTTCTGCACATTACACTCTCTAATATTACACTAAGGAAGCCTCAAAATATATGTGAATATATTTTAAAAGGTTATAATTCTCAACCTTTCAATTATCAGCTGCCTAGGGCACCACTTAAATGGAACTAAATGTGAAAGGCAATAAAGTGAAACTATATCCCACTGAAAATGTGAAGTTTAATTATTTTATCCCCTAAAAAATTCCCTTTTTAAAATCTAAGTTCAGGGTAATTACAGACAATATGAGCTTGGTTGAAGACATTTCTTAATTACTGTCTTCATCCTGGAATAGATTCTTGTTCTTCTAACTCTCTGGAAGGTGAAGATTTGAGATATTTTTTTTCATGTGGTTTTTATTAGGAATGAGAAGGTGAAAGAATGTCTTTGTGTGCATATTGGGTGTGTGTGTTTCACACCCAATAATTGAGAAACCCTTACTGTAGAACTGGATTAATCATCTTTGGTACAGGCCTCAGATATTGATTTTATGATCATCAGGACTTTTAATCATGACTCATGTCCATTCTAACGATCATTAAACTAGTACATCTGTTGCCACAGTGGTCCATGGTTTTGATGTTCAAAGTGATTAATCTGTTTAATTAGCATTTGACACTAGATAGACTGCATCTCAACATCATAAGCAATTTCCAGCCCATAAAATGCTCATCAGCACTTACCTACAGAAAGTTCAGGGTAAATATTTATGGGATATTCAACAAGCTATTATATTTTTTCTGATGCTCTAGAGCTACTCTCTAAACAGGGACAACATATGACATTTGTTGAGCACTTACTGTGAGCAGCACTGCACTAAATGCTTGGGAGAGGGGATACTGTTGGAGACACAGTCCCTGACCAACTTAGAATCCATTGGAGGAGACAGACAAGGAGCATTTTTTTAGACATATTAAAGTAAATTATTCATTCAGTCAGTCGTATTTACTGAGCACTTACTATGTGTAGAGCACTGTACTAAATGCTCAGAAAAAACAATTCAGTGATAAAGAGAGACAGCCCCTGCCTACAGCAGTCTTACAGTCTAGAAGCAGGGAGACAAACATCAAAACAAGCAGACAGGCATCAAAGTAAATAAATAGAATTATAGATGTATACATATATAATATATATACGCAAGTGCTGTGGGGTGGGGAGATGGGGGGAAGAGTGAAGGGAGCGAGTCGAGGTGACACGGAAGGGCGGGGGACTGAGCAAAAGGGGACTTAGTCTGGGAAGGCATTTTGGAGGAGGTGCGCCTTCGTGGCTCACTGGAAAGAGCACGGGCTTTGGAGTCAGAGGTCATGGGTTCAAACCCCAGCTCTGCCACTTGCCAGCTGTGTGACTTTGGGCAAGTCACTTAACTTCTCGGTGCCTCAGTTCCCTCATCTGTAAAATGGGGATTAAGACTGTGAGCCCCACGTGGGACAACCTGATTCCCCTGTGTCTACCCCAGCGCTTAGAACAGTGCTTGGCACATAGTAAGCGCTTAACAAATACCAACATTATTATTATTATTATTATTAAAGGGAGGAAGAGTGATTGGCAGATTTGAGGAGGGAGGGCGTTCTAGGCCAGAGGTAGGACATGGGCCAGGGGTCGGTGGTGGGAAAGGCAAGACTGAGGCACAGTGAGGAGGTTAGTGGCAGAAGAGTGGAGTGTGTGGTCTGGGATTTGAAGGAGAGAATGGAAGTGAGGTAGGAGAGGGCAAGGTGATGGAGAGCTTTGAAACCAATATTGAGGAGTTTTGGGGGAAGCAACAGAGTATGAGACTATGGACCTGAGGGCTCTGGAGGTTAATATTAAAGTGCTGGGGAGTATTAAAACAAGTGTTTAGGCAAACAGAAGAGAGAGCTATGAGAGGTGAGTCAGGGAAGGCTTCCTGGGAGAGAATGCCTTAGTAGAATTTTGATGATGAAGAAAGGGGTGGTGTGTGTGATATAAAGGATAAGGGAATTTCAGGAGGAGGAAAGTCATGACCAAGGGATCCAAAGTGAGAGAGGAGAGATAGAGACCAAGCAAGTAGGTTGGTGATAGAGGAGTGAAGCGTATGGGCTTGTTGGTAGTGGCAGAAGTGAAGATAGATAGGAGGAGAGTTATCTGAGTTATTTAAAGCCATATAAGCTCCTTGTGGAGAGGTAATCGTGTATACCAACTCAATTGAATTGCATAATACAATTGCATTGTATTTGTGCTTTATACAATATTCCGAACAAAGTAAGCTCTCACTAAATACTATCAATTGATTAAGAGCCAGGAGGTTCCACTAGATATGGAGATGGATGAACAACCAGGGGAGATTTTTGAGGAGTGGTACTGAATGATTTTTTTAGAAAAATGATCACCAAGGAGGGATGTCCATCAATAGTAGTCTCATTATAGCTTTCTTGTTCATAACTATAAATCTAACAGACGTGCTCATTTAAACTCTTTCATCACCAGTTGTCAAACTGCTGTGATTATTGCTGAGGCACTATCATAATTAGATCTCCATAATGCATTCATTCAATCTTATTTATTGAGCATTTACTTTGTGTAAAGCACTGTACTAAGCATTTGGAAAGTACAATAAAGCAATAAAGACAATCCCTGCCCACTATGACCTTACAGTCTAGAGGCAGGGAGACAGACATCAATATAAATAAATATATTACATATATGTACGTAAGTGCTTTAGGGCTGGAAGCAGGGATGAATAAAGGGAGCAAGTCAGGGTGACGCAGAAGGAAGTTGAAGAAAAGAAAAAGAGGGCTTAGTCAGGGAAGACCTCTTGGAGGAGATGTGCCTTCAATAAGGTTTTGAAGGGGGTGAGAATAATTGTCTGTTGGATTTGAGGAGAGAAGATGTTCCAGACCAGAGGCAGGATGTGGGCAAGAGGTTGGTGGTGAGATAGGAGAGATTAATTCTAGTTCTAGGAGAGTGAACACTTGCCAGTTCCATTGAGATGATGATCTGTGTTAGTGCCTTTGGAGTTTCTGCCCCTCCGGAACTCTGGGGAAAGGCTGGTTTGTCCTCAACTAAGCCTAATGGCTTTGACGAATTCAACAAAGCATTCACAATGCTTCGCGACTCAATCGTCACACATCAAGCAGGTGCTTCTATAGAATCATACCTTTAGGGAACTGTATCAGATCATTTGTCTGTCTCAAAAGATGTTCTTCACAGCAATTCATCTATAAAACAGAAAAATGGCAAAAATTGCTCACTCTGCTTTCATTTCTACCTGCAACCCAGTATCATGTGAGATTTCTTTGTTGTTTACAAATCCTAAGTAAAAGGAATGGCAATAGGACATTTGTATTTTCTTCAGGGAATGATTTCTGTTCTGTTAACAAACAAAATGTTCTCTTTTTCACCTACTTATCCACTAGTCAGCACGTGGTGGAAAGAGTCTGGGCCTGGGAGCCAAAGAACCTGGGTTCTAATTTCAGCTCCACAGCTTACCTGCTGGGTGACCTTGGGCAAGTCATTTAGCTTCTCTGTGCTTCAGGATCCTCATCTGCAAAATGGGGATTCAACACCTGTTCTTCCTCCTACTTAGAATGTGAGTCTCACATCTTGTCTTGTCTTATGCTGTGGAGTCATTTCCAATCCATAGCAACTCCATGGACACCTCTCTCCCAGGAAGCCCCACCTCCATCTGCAATCATTATGGTAGTATATCCATAGAATTTTCTTTGTAAAATTACAGAAGTGGTTTACCATTGCCTTCTTCCGTACGGTAAACTTGAATCTCCACCCTCGACTTTCTCCCATGCCGCTGCTGCCCAGCACAGGTGAGTTTTGACTTATGGCAGATTGTCTTTCATTGGCTAACCATGGCCCAAGCTAGGGATGGAATGGACAGGCCTCTGCTTGACTCTGCCTCCCGTAGCCATGACTGGTAGAGTACTGGAAATATTCCAGGTGTGATCCTGAGAGGGACAAGTCTCGTGGGGCCTGGCTATCTTGTAGTCAGTCAATCAATTGTACTTATTTAGTGCTTACTGTTTGAACAGCACTTGGGAGAATACAATATAACAGACACATTCCCTGCCCACAAAAAGCTTCTAGTCTAGAGGACTACCCCAGAGGTTAGCATAGTGCTTGGTATATAGTGAACACTTAACTGTGAGCCCGTATTTAGACTGTGAGTCCATGTTTAGACTGTGAGCCCGTTTTGGGGCAGGGATTGTCTCTCTCTGTTGCCGAATTGTACATTCTAAGTGCTTAGTACAGTGCTCTGCACAGAGTAAGTGCTCAATAAATGATATTGAATGAAATTCCACCATTATTATTATAAAAATGCAGATTCTCTCTCCAACTTAGACTGTGAGCCTCATGTGGGATAGGGACTGTGTCTGACCTGATAATCTTATATCTACTCCAGCACGTAACAAATGCCATTATTACTATAACTATTATTATTTATTGGCTAAATTTAAGGTGGGTTGAGAATCAAGTCAGTGAGTTCAATTGATCAGAGCTCTGCTTCTTCTGAACTAGGTCTAGATAATTGTCCCCACCAGTTAGTTTATAGCATGGTGATTAGCAAATCAAGAAAAACAGCAAGTCTTCAAGAGAAAACAAGGCTCTTGGTTTAGGAAAGATAGATTCACATTGCAATCAGACGGAAAATGCAAGTCTAGTAAGTCATAGATTTGATTTTATAGCAAGGAATACATTAACAATGTATTTAGGCATCTGATGCAAAAAAAAACAAACAAAAAAATCTAAAGCAAAATGACACTGAATGGTTTTCCTTAGTTTTACAGTAAGGCCCCACTTCTGTGGATGTTAAGTTGCTTAGATTCAATCATCGAGATATCTCAACTCCACTCATTCCCCGGCCAAAGGTAGCAAATTCTTTTTGGATGTTGTGACAACCTGCCAGCTTCATGTCTACCATCACTCATCTACTTTTTAAAGCATTCTCCTAATCAGTCATTTAAATTATCAATTGCATTTATTGATTATGCTGCATGCAAAACACCGCACTAAGCACTTGGGAGAGTACAATAAAAGCAATCAATGGTATTTATTGAGTGCTTACTGAATGCAGAGGTCTATACTAAGAGCTTGGGAGAGTATAATCTAACAGTTGGTAGACATGTTCCCTGTGCACAAGGAGTTCACAGTTTAGAGTGGGAGACAAATATTCAAACAAATAATGGATACATAATGTGGTGCTGAAGGTGGGGTGAATATTAGGTGCTAAAATTCAATCATATTTATTGAGTGCCTACTGTGTGCACAGCACTGTGTTAAGCGCTTGGGAGAGTGTAATACGACAATGAACTGTCACATTCCCAGCCCACAATGAGCCCACAGCCTAGAGGACCTGAGACAGATATCAATACAAGGAAATAAAATTACAGATATGTACCTAAGTGCTGTTGGGGTGGGAGGGTGGAAGAAGGAAGGGAGTAAGAGCGACGCAGAAGGGAGTGGGAGATGAGGAAAAGTGGGGTTTAGTCTGGGAAGGCCTCTTGGAGGAGATGGGCCTTCATTAAGGCTTTGAAGGTGGAGAGAGTAATTGTCTGTCGGATTTGAAGAGGGAGGGTGTTCCAGACCAGAGGCAGGACATGGACTAGGGGATGGCAGTGAGGTAGGAGAGATGGAGACACGGTGCAATGGAAGAGTGATGTTTGCGGGCTGAGTTATAGAAGTGAGGTGAGATACAAGGGAGCTTGGTGATGGACTGTTTTAAAGCCAGTAGTGAGAAGCCTCTGTGTGGACCTGTGCAGAGGTGGACTGGTAGCCACTGAAGCCCCCCGAGGAGCGGGGTTACCTGTCCTGAACACCTCTGCAGAAAAAAATGATCCGGGAAGCAGAACGGAAAGGGTAAAAATCCAAGTTCAGAGACAACATAGGAGGGAGAAAGGGAAATGAGGGCTTAGACTGGGGAGACCTTGAATGAAGCTTTAAAGGAGAGAAAGGTGCTCGTCTGTGGTATATGAAAGAGAGGGAGTTCCAGGATAGAGGAAGGATGTGGGTAAAGGGTCTTCAGTCAGATAGATGAGATAGAGGTACAGTGAGTAAGTACACGTCAGGGGACTGAATCATGCGGGCTGGGTTGTAGAAAGAAATCAGCAAGGTAAGAAAGGAAGAGGCAAGCTAATTGAATGTTTTAAAGCCAATGATTCATTCAGTTGTGCTTACTGGGTGCAAATAACTGTACTAAGTGCTTGGGAGAGTACAGTGATAAGGAGTTTGATTTGATTTGCTAGTTCTTCATTTGCCTCATAAGCCTGCTAATGCTCTTAGTTGTTTATGTGTCTGATGCTTTTAGGTTCAAGCATCTTTCTTATTTCTTAGATGAGCTCTTGACCACTCTTCTGGCATGAGTAACAGAGGATGGTCCACCAAGCCAGTTGGACTGGTGCACCTATGGGGTCATTTCTGTTTTGACATGACCATTTTTGAGATCTACAATGCCAACCTGAACCACTCTTCCTGCTCTCTTTCGTTCACTCCTGCTTTCACAGTTGGCACAAGTGCAAGCCACAGGTCTGGGGCAGGGAAGTAGGTGACTAGAATTGCTAAAGAGATATTACCAGTTTAGAAGCAGTTTCCTGTTAGCCTCTCATCCCTGGATCTGCCAAAAGTCCACAGAATTAGGCCTTAGATTTTCTGCCTCAGGAAGAACAAAGTCTGTGTCTGATCCTATTGGACTATATCTACCCGTGCACTTAATTCAGTGTTTGACATTTGGTAAGTGTTTATCAATTGTCACAATTACTTTTCTTCTTCTTCCTCTTCTGCTTCTTCTTCCTTCTTTCATCCTCCTCCTGCTCCCCCTCCTTCTTCTTTTTCTCCTTCTATGTTTGTATTTGGTCCTGTGTTTTAGACTGCAATCTCATGAAAGAATGATTGTGTCTACTTAGCCTGGCATCGCTGATTGTTGTTTCATAATGGTTTGGATGGTAATAAGCATGATGACGCCTTGCCAGAGTGATTTTATAAAACTGTCGATCTTCTTGTGTGTCTGAAATGCTTTTGACCAAAAAATGGCTCAAGAGTTGGAAAGAATTTGTCTGGACCCTTGGCCTTCATTGGTATAGACAGCAGACACTGGACTCCCCTCTTTCAGCAGGAGTCATAATAACAATAATAATAATAATGATGGTATTTGTTAAGTGCTTACTATGTGCCAAGCATTGTTCTAGGTTGTCACAGTGTTAATACCCATTTTCCAGATGAGATAACTGAGGCACAGAGGAGTTAAGTGACTTGCCCAAAGTCTCACAACTGACAAATGGCGGAGCCGGGATTAGAACCCACAAACTCTGACTCCCAAGCACGGGCTCTTTCCACTAAGCCATGCTGCTTCATCTGTTTTAAAAGCCCACCCACACCCTCATTTTCATTCCTGTTGATTCAAATTGCTCTTCCACAGTCGCCTGGAGTTGAACTGGAGGACTGAGATCTTTATGAACCAGTGAGTTTGGATTGCTCTATTTTACATAGATCAGTCGAGCCAGAAGGCAGTGGACCCCTAATGGAAAACCCATTGAGCTGGGAATCCCATTGGTGCCACTCTGAAGAATTATCTGATGAGAAGAATGAGGCTTAATGGATAAAGCGAAGTCCGGGAGTCAAAAGGATCTGGGTTCTAATCCCAGCTCTGCCACTTGTCTGCTGTGTGACCTTGGCCTAGTCATTTCACTTCTCTGAGCTACGGTTACCTCATCTGTAAAAGGGGAATTAAAACTGTGAGCCTCATGTGGTACAGGGACTGAATCCAACCTGATTAACTTCTATCTACCCCAGCACTTAGTACAGTGCCTGGCACAGAATAAGTGCTAAAAACAAATAACATTAAAAAAATGAACTGTCATGACACTTAGTAACAATCAGGGTGCCATTTGCTAAGCACATCCTTTGTGCCAAGCACTTTACTAAGCACTGGGGTTGATATAAGATAATTAGGTCAGATGCAGTCCCTGTCGCACATAGGGCTCACAGTCTAAAGGATGTGGGGAAAACAGTGTATTGAATCCCCATTTTACAGATGAGGAAAGAGAGGAATAGGGAAGTTAACTGACTTTCCCAGGGTCACATAGCAGCAAAGGGTGGAGCTAGGATTAATAATAATGTTGGTATTTGTTAAGCGCTTACTCTGTGCCAAGCACTGTTCTAAGTGCTGGGGTAGATACAGGGTAATCAGGTTGTCCCACGTGAGGCTCACAGTCTTCATCCCCATTTTACAGATGAGGGAACTGAAGCACAAAGAAGTTAAGTGACTTGCCCACAGTCACACAGCTGACAAGTGGCAGAGTGGGGATTCGAACCCATGGCCTCTGACTCCCAAGCCCCTGCACTTTCCACTGAGCCATGCTGCTTCTCGATTAGAACCCAGGTCCCAAACCTGTGATCTTCTCTCTAGGCCACATTTCTTCCAGTAATAATCATAATGATATTTATCATGATAATAATATTTGTGTTATTTGTTTAGTGCTTATTATGTGCCAGGCTAAGTGCTCGGGCGGATCCAAGTAAATCGGGCTGGACACAGTCCCTGTCCCAAATTGGGCTCACAGTTCAATCCCCATTTAACAGTTGAGGTAACTGAGGCACAGAGAAGTGAAGTTACTTGCCCAGGTTCACACAGCAGACAAGTGGCTGAGCCAGGATTAAAATCCATGACCTCCTGCCTCCCAGGGCCGTGCTCTATCCACTATGCCATGCTGCTTCCCATGCTGCTTTCAGCATGTTTAATCCCTTATCCCCTCAGTTTTACTTTTTGTTAAAAAGGAATACGATCTCTCCTTCACACACTCCCTCCCACACACCTGTCATGGCAACAAATGAGATGATGACCTCCCCTGCATGAGACAAAAATACTGTGAGATTGAAAATGAATTGCTTCCCTCCCTCAATATGGTGAGCAGATCTCCGTTGGGATCCCCTTTAAAAGCTTGGGGGCCATCAGGTATAGTCTGTCCCTTACAGACATCATTAAAGCAACAGGAAGCAGAATGGCCTAGTGGATAGGACACGTGGCTGGGAGTCAGAAGGTTCTGGGTTCGAATCCCATCTCTGCCACTTGTCTGCTGTGTGACCTTGGGCAAGTCACTTCTTTGTGCCTCAGCTACCTCATCTGTAAAATGGGGATCAAGACTGTGAACCCCATGCACAGACTCTATTCAAATGAATTAGCTTCTATCTACCCGTCTGCTTACTACAGTGCCTGGCACATTGTAAGTGCTTAAAAAATACCATTAAAAAAAACATCAAACATATGGTCCCTCCGTGCTCCCTGCAACTCTGTTACTTGATTCCCCTCTCACTCCCTGGGGTCCTTTGGTGTGAGATTCCCCCCTCCGCCCCCGGTCAGACTGAGTTCCTTTAGACTCTCTCCTGTCTACTTATCCATTCTGCTCTCCACCATTACACACCAACTTGCACTCTTTATTCCTCTTCAACTAACCTACTCTCTGTAGCTCATTCTTTTCTCTCCCACTGCTGACCTCTTGCTCAAGCCCTCCTCGCTGCCTGAATCTTCCTCTCTCTTTATACTGTCACAGCTCCTTCCATTTTCACAGCCTTTCTGAAATCAACCCTCCTGTAGGAGGGCTTTTCTGATTAATTTTTCACATCCCCACTTTGTATCCCCCCCCAATATGTCATATCCTCCAGCAGCCACTTTAGCAATTTTGTGGAACCTAAGAGCTTAAGGTGGTCCTCTTCTGTTCTCCATCTATACTCACTCCCTTGGTGAACTCATTTGCTCCCATGGCTTCAACTATCATCTCTACGTAAATGACACCCAAATTTACATCTTCTCCCCTGTTCTCTCTTCCTCCCTCCAGGCTCGTATCTCCTCGTGCCTTCAGGACATCTCCACCGGGGTGTCCACCCACCACCTAAAACTGTACATCTTCAAGATTGAGCTCCTTATCTTCCCTCCCAAACCCTGTCCTCTCCCTGACTTCCCCATCACTGTGGATGGCACTACCATCCTAGAATGCCCTCCCTCCTCACATCCACCAAACTAACTCTTTTCCTCCCTTCAAAGCCCTACTGAGAGCTCACCTCCACCAGGAGGCCTTCCCAGACTGAGACCTCCCTTCCCCTCTGCCCCCCCATTCCCCCTACTCCCTCCCTCTGATCTTCCCCCTTCCCCTCCCCACAGCACTTGTGTATATTTGTACATATTATTTATTATTCTATTTAATTAATGATTTGTATATATCTGTGATTCTGTTCATCTTGATGGTATTGATGCCTGACTACTTGTTTTGTTTTGTTGTCTGTCTCCCCCTTTTTGACTGTGAGCCTGTTGCTGGTCAGGGATTGTCTCTATCTGTTGCCGAATTGTACATTCCAAGCGCTTAGTAAAGTGCTTTGCACACAGTAAGCACTCAAAAAATATGATTGAATGAATGAATTGAATGAATGAATCACATCTACTAACTCTACTAAACTCTCTCAAACACTGAATACAATGCTCTATATTATTTATTAGTGCCTAACAAATATTATCGATTGATCAATTGACTTTGGCCTGGAAGTTGGCTGAAGTTATAGCCTATCTGCTATGACACAGCAAGGGACTGACTCTTGTCAACCCTCTTCACGATATCCAGATCATTTGAACCCAACATCTGGTCGACTGGCCTTGGGATACTGACATGTATGGTGTTCCCCTTCCCCAACTCTTTCTCTAATTTGGTTTAGTTCTTAGTTTCTCAAACCTAGTGCTCCCTTGCTTCATGGGACAGTGGAGACAAGAAGAGGAAGGGAGGAACCCACAGAGAGCAATCTACCCAAAGTGTTGCAATGAGGGAAGAACAGACAAGCATCACCAGCTGTTACAGTCACACAAGAGACTCCCATTCCCTCCCACAAGGTCAAAGCCTGCAGACCTGAATGGGCTCAAGCCTGGGTTGCTCTCTGCTAGTAGGGTCAACTGGCTGCCGGGTTGGGTTACCGGAGTGGTTTTATAAGTGGACCGACAGCACACGACTCCATAAACATTAACCTCGTCTGTCCAGTGAGACCTCTGCTAATGATGATGTTTGAAAAGAAGATTAGGCTGCCTTGTGCAAAGAGTAAAAGGAATTTTCCTGCCCCATGTGAACACAACCAACAGTTGTGAAAAATCCTTGGAAGATGTTAGGTATTGGGACCAGAGTGACTCCTTCACGTTTTCTGGGAGGAGAACTATCACTTCATTAGATTCAGGTTGATCCAGGCCAATATTTTGACTGAACAAAGAGTAGTAGCAAGCCGAGGTTTTCAGCTCCAAGATGGGTACAGGCTGTTCCTGTAGACTGTAATCTTCTTGAGTGCAGCGATTTTCATTCATTCATTCATTAGCATTTATTAAGTGCTTACTGTATGCAGAGCACTGTACTAAGGTCTTGAGAGAGTACAACATAACAATAAACAGACACATTTACTGCCCACAGTGAGCTCACATTCTAGGGTGGGGAGGCAGACATCAATACAAATAAATAAAATTACAGATATATATGTAAGTGCTGTAAAGTTGGTGTGGGTGGTGGGGGAGCGCAAAGGGAGCAAGTCAGGGTGACGCAGAAGGGAGTGGGAGATGAGGAAAAGTCGGGCATAGCCTGGGAAGGGCTCTCGGAGGAGATGTGCCTTCAATAAGGCTTTGAAGTGGGGAAGAAGTGTTTAGTACTGTCCTCTGAACACAGTAAGCACTTCATACATACTCTTTATTGTTGATTGATTGTAATCTCCTCGAGGTTAGGGATTGTGCCTACCCACTTTATTATACTCTCCAAAGTGCCTAATGGAGTGTTCTGCATGAATAAATGCTCAGTAAATACACCGATTGATTGGATTGTCAGGAATGTGGCTAGGGGATTTCAACCAGTTCATCTGAAATAGACTCCATACTTGAAACTGCACTTTGACCTACCTCAAAAAGTTTCTCCACCACAGTCCGATCACTGTCTTATTCAAGGCACAACCTCAAAAATGATGTGGGTCCCTGTTTCACATCTAGTTAGGGGCAAGAGTAGTCAAAATAAGTAGTCGAATGTGTAACTGAATAAATACAAGAGTACCGAGGATGGGTGTAAATAAATTCCTAAATGTTACAATTGGCTGGTATGCTTATTTGGTTCAGGGTGATGAGAGGCTAATTAGGGAAGGCTTTTAGGAGGAGGTGGGATTTTAGGAGGACTTTCACTGTAGGGAGAGCTATGGTGAGTCGAATGGGGAAAGCAAGGGAGTTCCAATCTGGGGGAACAGAAAAGGGTGGAGGCGAGAGTCAAAAATAAGGAAGATTTTGAAGGTGGGAAGAGTGGGAGGGTAACCAAAGTGGGAAGTAGCATGACCTACTGGATAAAGCACGGGGCTGGGAGTCAGAGGACCCGAATTCTAATACCAGTTATGCCACTTCCCTGCTGTGTGACCTTGGGCAAGTCACTTTACTTCTTTGTGCCTCCATTTCCTCAACTGCAATATGGGGATTCAATAAGTGTTCTCCCTTTTATGTAGACTGTGAGCCCCACATGGGACAGTGATTGTGTCTGACCTGATTGGTATCTACCCTAGCACTTAGAACAGTTCTTGGCATGCAGAAAGCACTTAACAAATGCCATTTAAAAAAAAGATTAACTCAGTAGAAATGAAGGCAACAAGTTGAGAAAGGTGGGGACCGGGGCGGAGGGTGCGGTGTGTGAAGAGAGAGCTGATAGCTAAAATGGGTCCAGGTGGTAGAGAGTCCCGCAGTGGATTGTGAGATGTATTCATATGATGTGGAAACACACAAGAACTCGGAGTAGTGCTTTGAGGAGAGAAGATACAGGGGTTGAGTGAGGAATCCAGAAGATTCCAGGATCCAGCAGGGGGGATGAGACAGGAGGCAGGGAGACAAGTGAGGAGTGGGTAACTTTCAATCTACAGTGTGGTTATCCAATCCTCAGCTTTCTTGGTTGCAGGAGAATATGCAGAGGTCTTGGGGAGAAAGCCACAGAGCACTTCCTGTTTCTAATACACTGGGCAGGCACATTTAAAGATGAGAAAGAAATATATTAGTAGACACCAAATTAGACAAACGGAGACTCAGCAGCAGCACGTAGAGATACATACACAGAGACAGAACTGTAATAAGGCATCACTGAAGAGAATACAAAATTTCCACATGAAGCAGTGTGGCCTATCAATCAATCCATGGTATTTATCGAGAGCTTACTATCAATCAATCAATCAATGGTATTTATTAAGCACTTCCTATTTGCAGAGCACTGTAAGTCCTTGGGAGAGTACATGTGCAGAGCACTGTATTAAACACTTGGGAGAGTGCGGTTCAACAGAATTAACAGACATGTTCCCTGTACATAATGAGTTTACAGCCTAGAAGGGGAGACAGACATTAATATGCATAAATAATTTGTATTGTATAATATAAAGACATGTACATAAGTGCTGTGGGGTTGGGGGTGGGGCAAATATCACATGTCTGAAGGTCACAGATCCAAGTGCACAGATAGCAGAAAGAACCCAAGCCTGGGAGTAAGAGAACCTGGGTTCTAATCCCAGCTAAACTACCTGTCTGCTGTGTGACCTTGGGCAAGTCACTTAACTTCTTTGAGCCTCAGGCACCTCATCGGTAAAATGGGGATTAAATCTATTAGCCCCATGTGGGACATGGACTGTGTCTAACCTGATTATCTTGTATCTATCCCAGTGCACAGTACATCACCTGGCACACAGTAAAGTGCTTAACAAATACCTAAAATAAAAGCACACAAAAAAACCTTACTATAATTAAGTTGTGAAGAGCAAAGATAGTTATTCTATTTCTTAATAATTTCAATACGCAGAATAGAGCCAAGTTGTATTAAAAATGTTAATTAATTTTTTTCCCCTTTAAAGATCCCAATATCTACAGTTGCCAAGTGAATTATCACCTTTTCAGTAAGCCAGTTTAGAAAGTACTTCAGATTGCAACTGGAAGATGACAAGGGAGTAAGAATAATTGGAATTAAATTTATCCAGAGGAGTTTTCATTTTTACTGCTGTTTAAATGAGTTTTAATAAATTGAAACAGCCAGAAACATACACAGGAATAAAAGCAGCAAAATGTTACAGTATGACTCAAGGCTAAGGGAGAGAATTGTGATTAGGAAGGAAAAAAAGATCAGGGAAAAACTGAAGGTGAAAAAAAAATCCAGAATGTGTTAGATAGGATTTCTTCCTTCAGAACAACATAGGCACAGGTTCTTTTGGGGTCCTGTTCCCTGAAGGACAGAGTTTGAAAAAAAAAAAAAGCAAAAATGACATCCTGAGGTGAAAAATATTGATTGGTGAGCATTGGGTGAACATATTGCCAGAAATTTCATCTGGGGGCAGATACGTTCTTCTGAGAACAATAATTTCAGGTCTAATGCTGTCTTTAGATAGGACAGTCAGTTGTCCAGCTACACCCGCACAGAATGGTTTTAGCTGGGCCTATCCTCTATCCAGTTCCAGTGCATTTTTAAAGTTTTCTACGCCATGTCTCGTACCGTGGGCGTCTTTGACACAAACGATGTGTCAGACTGCACAGAATCTGGTATTTGTTAAGTGCTGTGATCCATGCACTTTGCTAAGCACTGGGGTAGACCAAAGATAATCTAATGACACTCAGAATCTACCCCACATGAAGCTGAGGCACAGAGAATATAAGTGACTTAGCCAAAGTTTCACAGCTCATTAGTGGCAGAGTCAGGACGAGTTCACCTGCATATTTAACTAATGATCAGTGGTACTGATTGAGCTCTTACTATGTGCTCGGAAGAGTTCAATACAGTAACGTTGGTAGACACAATCAGTCAATGATATTTACTGAGAGCTTACTATATGCACTGTACTAAGCTCTTGGAGGAGTTCGGTGCAATGGAGTTGAGAATGATGATCACGATGATGATGGTGGTACTTGTTAAGCGCTTACTATTTGCCAAGCATTCATTCATTCAATAGTATTTATTGAGCGCTTACTATGTGCAGAGCACTGTACTAAGCGCTTGGAATGAACAAGTCGGCAACAGATAGAGACAGTCCCTGCCCTTTGACGGGCTTACAGTCTTATCGGGGGAGACAGACAGACAGGAACAATGGCAATAAATAGAGTCAAGGGGAAGAACATCTAAAAATATGGAACGCTTCACGAATTTGCGTGTCATCCAAGAGCTGGGGTAGATACAAGTTAATCAGGTTGGACACAGTCCGTCCCACACTGGGCTCACCCGCTCAATCCCCATTTTTTACAGGTGAGGTAACTGAGGCCCAGAAAAGTGAAGTGACTTGTTCAAGGTCACACAGCAAACATGTGACAGAGTCAGGATTAGAATCCAAGTCCTTCTGGCTCCCAGGCCCGTTCTCTATCCACTAAGCCATGCTGCTTCTCTAGCAGTATGTCTTATAGATATGTTCTCTGCTCATAAAGAGCTTGCAGTCTAGGGGATGAGTTTACAGTCTAGACATGATACCTGCCCTCGAGGAGTTTCTAGAAAACTATGCTCATAATGTCATTATATTATCCCGTATGTCTAACATAACACATGTGAGATCATATGCATCTCTTTGTGGATTATGGGAGGACCTTCAGTGCCTCCCCCGACCTTATCCCCCACCCATGCCGGAGCTGCTGAGGATCTGTGTTGAGTCCGGAACAAGCTGCCTTATTAATGATTGTCTGTGATCCCGTGAACAACAACAAGGAAGAGATTGGCGAAGGCCCTGATGTGCTCTACCTGAGGCAGACCATTGCTGGCCTGTGGGGGAGGAGCATGGAGGAATTAGTGGCTTTCTCTCCCTGTTCTACCCGGTAATGGGTCTGTTCCAATCAATGACTGCCACGTAGAGCCTCGGCTGTGATGCCTAAGGCAGATAAAAGGTGGTTATTTTGAATCATGAGGAAGCACATGCAGAAGGAGGCAAGCTGAGGCACGCAAAGGGCATGTAGAGAAGCAGCACAGAGGTAAGGCAGAGGAGAAGCACCAAGCAGCAGGAGAGAACACTCAGAAGCAGCAGTAGCCAACGGCACTTGGAAGCAGAAAGAGGAAGCATTGGCAGAATGGGTTCTCTTGGCCATAGACTAGTATTAGACACATTCCCTTGCATACTGGTAAAACTAAGTAAAAAGCTTTCCACAATAACCTTGGTGATCAGAGGTGTGGTTTGTCTGTACTACATGTCACCGACACTCCCCCGGTCCAGTAAGGTCCTGGTTGATACGAGCCGGTGCTAGCAACACACCTTCATAAGTTATAAGTCGATTTAAAACTGCCCCGTGCTGCCCCAGTATTTTCACCAGTCTCCACTGCTCTACCTCCCCAAACCCCAACCAGTTGGCTTGCATGATTATAACACTCCTGAAGCCCCTGTGGGGAATAAAGAGCAATGGACTCTGTTTTCGCATCCATGCCCTTCAAGAAGGAGTAATGACAGGAGAGCATTCAATAGCTAGTAAGTGCAAAATGTTCTGTTGCCATCTCTGGCTTCTATTCTCATATCTCTGGTTCCACTTGGGGAAACAGGGAGATGCTAAGCAGAGACAGCTGGTGACTGATCAGGGCTAGATCTAAGGGATTGGAAGAAGGGCAGTTTTAATAATAATAATGATGGCATTTGGTGAGCACTTACTATGTGCCGAGCACTGTTCTAAGCACTGGGGTAGATACAAGGTAATCAGGTTGTCCCACTTGGGGCTCACAGTCTTGATCCCCATTTTACAGATGAGGTAACTGAGGCAGAGAGAAGTCAAGTGACTTGCCCAAAGTCACCCAGCTGATCATTGTCAGAGCCAGGATTAGAACCCACGTCTTCTGACTCGCAAACCCATGCTCCTTCCACTAAGCCACGCTGCTTCTCTTATGACTTTTCCTGGCTGCTGCATGCAGGAGTTCCCAGATTCCTGATGTTCTCCCAACAGTCCTTTCCTAATGAAGACTATAAACTTATCTCTAGACTGTAAACTCATTGTGGGCAGGAAACGTGTATCAACTCTATTATATTGTACTGTCCCAAGTGCCTATTGTAATGTTCTGCACATAGGTGCTCAATAAATACAATTGATTGATTGGATGAAGAAAGGATGGGTTTTAGTGGTACTGTAAAGATTGAACCAATTGAATGAGAGAGATGAGTCAAGGTTCCGGGCTTGTGATTTAGGGAGAATAATAATAATAATAATAATTTTGGTACTTGTTAAGCACTTAATGTGTGCCAGCACGGTTCTAAGCACTGGGGTAGATCACTTTGGACCCAGTCTCTGTCCCATATGGGGCTCACACACTTTTAACCCCATTTTTTATGGATGAGGTAACTGAGGCCCAGAGAAGTTAAGTGACTTGCCCAAGGTCACACAGCAGAAATGGGGCAAAGCAGGTATTGGAACCTAGGTCCTCCTGACTCCCAGGACCATGATCTATGCACTAAGCCATGCTGCTTTGGGTTTGGTTGGGAATTTGAGGCATTCTGTTTTGGACAGATTAACTCTGAGGTGTCAGCCGGACATCCAGTTAACGATGTCTTGAAGGCAGCAGGGAGTATGAGACTGCAGAGAAGGAAAGAGATCAGGACTGGAGAAGTTGATCTGGGAATCACCCACATAGAGCTGTAATTGAAGTCATGGGGTAAATGAGTTCTCCAAAGGAAAACATGTAGATGGAGAAGAGAAGGGGACCCAGAACTGAAGCTTGAGGGCCTCCCAAGGGATGGGAGGGAGTGGGGGAAAGAAGAGGAGATTGATTGATTAAACTAAACAATGTCATCATTTCTTGCCTACACAGTTTCTAAAAATCTTTAGGTTAAATATATATTGTACAATTTTTTTTAACTCTATTTGTAAATATAGTTTAAGTGTAAGCTCCGTGTGGGCAGAGAAGGTAACACCACATTCTGTCAAACTTTCTCAAGCACTTAGTACAGTGCATTACACCCAGTGGGTGCTCAATAAAAATCATTAATTAATCAATCAATGGTATTTATTGAGTGTTCATTCAGTCATATTTATTGAGGGCTTACTGTGTGCAGAGCACTGTACTTAGGAGAGTACAATACAACAGGGCTGGTAGACACGGTCCCTGCCACAACAAGTTTACAGTCTGGAACTAGTATTAGAATCTCTTTTCCATGCCTCTTCCTCTCAGAGCATTTTCTTCATGTCACTCTCCTCTCCTGCAGATTCCCTCCACTCTCCTATTGGTCTCTCCTTAATTGTTTTATTACCAATCTCCCTTCTCTTTTTTTCCTGTGTCTTGCCCTCAAAACCTCTGTCCCTCTACTTTTGTATTCCTTTCTCTGTCTCTTCCATCCCCTTCTAATACCTCTCAGTTCATTTTCTTATACTGTTTTCTCATTTTTCTACTCCTTCTCCTCTAACCTATAACCTTCCTATTATTACCTCACAGCCTTTTCCCCCATTTATTTTTCTTCCCATCTCTTCCCCACGTCTCCCTCTCTTCTTTTTCCCTCTTCTTAACCCTTTCCCTTCTTCCCTTGTTTTCTTCAATATTTTGGATCTAGTAGAAACACAGGGCCTATTCTATTTCCTTTTTCCTGATTTTTAAAATGTGTGGTGCATGGAAGGCAGAACTATGATAAAGCTGCTTCTAAAAAGGCACTGCTAAGGCAAGCCTCACTATTTATATTTAAAGTCTTCTGTGAAAGGAAGAAAATGTGTCAGAGATAATGGGATATAGAACCTTTCACCCCTGGGTCAGGGGTTCAAATCCTCCCTGATGAGGTCAGTAGTGAGTCATTACGATCCGATGGCTGTTCAATGACCTATGTTAAATCAGTTGGAGGTATCAGATCTTTGAGACCAGGTGTCTCAAATCACATTAAAAACCAACAACCCCCAAATAGTCAACCGGCAACCACAGATGAGTGGCTAAGTATGGACAAGAATGGGGAAAATTGACAACCTTTCATCCTGCTGTATTATTGTGCCCTGACCCTGACAGGTGTCACTGTGAGGAAGTCTGAACTTCTCCTGCTTACCTTGTAATAATTATAATAATAATGTTTGTGGCATTCATTAAGGGCTTATATTGTGCTAAGCATAGTACTGAATGCTGAGGTAGATGCAAGAGAATCAAGTCCCACATGGGGCTCACATTGTAAATAGGAGGGAGACCAGGTATTCATTCAGTCAATCATATTTATTGAGCACTTGCTGTGTGCAAAACACTGTACTAAGCACTTGGAAGAGTACAATACAACAACAAACTGACTCCTACGCTGCCCACAATGAGCTCACAGCTTAGAGGGGGGGAAACCCCATTTTGCATATGGGAAAACTGAGGCAAAGAGAACTTCAGTGACTCACTCAAAGTCATAGCAGGTTAGTGACAGAGCAAGGATTAGAACCCAGGTCTTCTGACTCCAATGCCTGTGGTCTTTTCACTAAATCATGTTGCTTCTCTATAAGCCATTAGAGGAGGTTATCTTTCCCTTGCTTTAAAAGACTCATGTTTCAGGAACAATTAACTCATTCATTCATTCATCCAATCATATTTATTGAGCACTTCGTGCAGAGCACTCTACTAAGCGTTTGTAAAGTACAATTCGGCAACAGATAGAGACTACCCTACCCAACAAAAGTCTCACAGTCTAGAAGGAGGAGACAGACAACAGAACAAAACAAGTAGACAGGCATCACTACTATCAAAATAGATAAATAGAACCATACATAAATGCACAACATTAATAAAATAAATAGAGTAATAAATATGTACAAATATGTACAAGTTCATTCATTCATTCAATAGTATTTATTGAGCGCTTACTATATACAGAGCACTGTACTAAGCGCTTGGAATGTACAAATCGGTAACAGATAGAAACAGTCCCTGCCCTTTGACGGGCTTACAGTCTAATTGGGGGAGATGGACAGACAAGAACAATGGCAATAAATAGAATCAGGGGAAGAACATCTCAGTAAAACAATAGCAAATAAATAGAATCAAGGTGATGTACATCTCATTAACAAAATAAATAGGGTAATGAAGATATATACAGTTGAGCAGACAAGTACAGTGCTGAGGGGATGGGATGGGAGAGGGGGAGGAGCAGAGGGAAATCGGGGGAGAAAAGGGTTTAGCTGCGGAGAGGTGAAGGGGAGGTGCTGTGCTGTGGGGAGGGGAAGGGAGTGGAGCAGAGGGAGGGAGTAGGGGCAATAGAGGGGGAGCAGCAGAAGGAAAGGGAGGGCTCAGACTGGGAAGGCCTCCTGGAGGAGGTGAAACCTCATTAGGGCTTTGAAGAGGGAAAGAGAGTTAGTTTGGCATATTTGAGGTGGGAGGGCATTCCAGGACAGCGGGAGGACGTGGACCAGGGGTCGATGGCAGGACAGGTGAAAACTAGGCACCATAAGGAGGTTAGCGGCAGAGGAGCGGAGTGTGTGGGCTGGGCTGTAGGAGGAGAGAAGGAAGGTGAGGTAGGAGGGGGCAAAGTGAGGGAGAGCTGTGAAGCCAGTAGTGAACTCATGTATCCATATCTTGCTCTTGACTCTCATGCTTTGGATCAATCAATCACTCAGTGGTATTTACTAAGTCCTTACTGTGTACAAAGCACTCTACTAAGCACTTGGGATAGTAAAATACAACAGAATTAGCAGGCACGCACCCTGCCCATGATGAGTTTACAGTCTGGAGATAATGAGTTTACAGTCTAGAGATCCTTTGGATCTTTCAAGCATGCTATTCCTCCAGCCTAGAACTCTTTCCCCAACTCGTATCTGCCACATCACCATTCTCCCTATGCATACAATCCCTCTAAAAAGAAAAAAAAAAACAGCCTTCCTGATTAATATTTAGTATAGTGCTCAGTGTTGAGTTCACTGCTCTGCACACAGTAAGTGCTTAGTGAATACAACTGATGATGATTACTTGAACTCACCATGCCCCAGTTATAATAATAATAATAATGATAATGTTGGTATTTTTTAAGCATTTACTAAGTGCCAAGCACTGTTCTAAGCACTGTTCTAAGAGCTGGGGTAGATACAAGGTCATCAGGTTGTCCCTCGTGGGGCTTACAATCTTAAAGCTCATTTTACAGATGAGGTAACTGAGGCACAGAGATGTTATGTGACTTGTCCAAAGTCACACAGTTGACAAGTGGCAGAACCGGGATTAGAACCCACGACCTCTGACTCCCAAGCCCGTGCTCTTTCCACTAAGCCACGCTGCTTCTCATTATGACAACCTACACCCACACTTCATTCTTGTGTACTTTATTCTGCCCTCCATATGTTTCTTTTTAATTATTCTTTTTATATTTCTATTTACACACTGAAAACGGTAAACTCCTTGAGGCTAGGGATTATTTCTACAAACTCGGTTATATCATACTTTCCCAAATGCTTAGTACAGTGCTCTGCACAGAATAAGTTCTTAGTAAATGTCATTAATGGCTTTTTTTAATATTAAGTGCTTATTAAATGTCAAAAACTGTTCTAAACTCTGGAGTAGGTACTCATCAATTAGGTTGGACACCATCCCTCTTCCTCATGAGATTCACAGTCTAAATAGGAGGCACAGAGAAGTTAAATGACTTGCCCCAAGTCACACAGCAAGACTTGGCAGAACTGAGATTATAACCGAGGTCTTCTGACTCCCAGAACCATGCTCTTTACCCTATGCCATTCTGCTTGATTGATTGATATCGATCAAAGAGGACTGCTTTAAGAATCAGGAGATTTGGTTTCTAATCCTGGTTCTGCTATCTTGGTTTTTTTTCCTCAGTGATGATGGTTTCTGATTGGAGAATCAGTCAGGGTGGTCCATGTGACAATTGGTTGAAAGGGAATCCAGGAAAATAGCTGGGTAAAGTGGAAGGCAAGGGGCTGCCAATGTTTCCACCTGACCAGGTCATGTTGCTGTGGCAGAGGATCCGTTTTTGGGCTTTAGTCACTTTGTCCGTGTAGTGGAAGGAGTAGAAATAGTATTCATTCATTCATTCATTCATCCAATCTTATTTATTGAGCACTTGCTGTGGGCAAAACACTGTACTAAGCGCTTGGGAGAGTATGACACAGCAATAAACAGACAAAATCCCTGCCCACAATGAGCTTACAGTCTAGACCGGAGGATACAGACATGAATACAAATAAAATTACAGATAGTTACATAACTGCTGTGGGGCTGGGAAGGGGGAAGAATAGCAAAGGAAACAAGTCAGGGTGTCACAGAAGGCAGTGGGAGATAAGGAAATATGGGGTTTAATCTGGTACGACCTCTTGGAGGAGATGGGCCTTAAGTGGCCGATGAAGAAAGGAGTAGGAGATGAGGAAAGGTGGGGCTTAGTCTGGGAAAGCCTCTTGGAGGAGAAGTGCCTTCAGTAAGGCTTTGAAGGCAGAGAGAGTAATTGTCTCTCAAATTTAAGGAGGGAGAGCGTTTCAGGCCAGAGGCAGGACATGCTCTAAGGGTGGGCAGTGAGGCAGGCGAGACAGAGGTACATTGAGAAGTTTAGCACTAGAGGAGCAAAGTGTGTGAGCTGGGTTGTCAAAGGAGAGAAGTGAGGTGATGAAGGAGGAGGCAAGGTGGTAGAGTGTTTTAAAGCCAATGGTGAGAAGTTTTTGTTAGATGAGGAGGTAAATGGGCAACGACTGTAGTTTTTTGAGGAGCGGGATGACGTGACCTGAATGTTTTCGTAGAAAAATGATTCGGGCGGCAGAGTAAAGTATTGATTGGAGTGAGGAGAGACAGGAGGCTGGGAGGTCAGCAAAGAGGCTAATGCAATAATCCAGGTGGGAAAGAATGAGTGATTTTATTAATGTGGTAGTTTAGAGGGCGAGGAAAGAGTGGATTTTAGCGTTGTTGTGAAGGTGGGACCGACAGGATTTAGTGATGGACTGAAAATGTGGGCTGAATGACAGCAGTAGTAGTAGCAGCAGTATTCCCTCACCATGATAATTTGATAAATTTTTGAGGGAAGACTTCAGGAAGTCTAGGAAATAGACTCATAGACAATGGCAGGCTCTGTAAATCGTCCTCTGTAGCAAGGCAAAAGATGGGCTTTACTTGGTCAGATTCAGAAAGGTCACTGTCAGAAAAGTCATAGGGAAGCAGCATTGCCTAGTGGATAGAGCACGGGCCCGAGAGTTAGAAGGACCTAGGTTCTAATCCCGGTTCCGTCACCTATCTGCTGCTGACCTTGGAAAAGTCACTTCACTTCTCTGTGCTTCAGTTACCTCATCTGAAAAATGGGGATTAAGACTGTGAATCCAATGTGGGACAGGGACTGCTTCCAACCCAATTACCCTGTATCTACTCAGGGCTGAGTACAGTGTCTGGCACATAGTAAGCACTCGACAAATGCTGTTATTATATTGTACTTGCCCAAGTGCTTAGTAAAATGCTCCACATACAGCAAGAGCTCAGTAAATACAACTAAATGAATGATTACCATGAATCTGGTGATGTTGTGTGGGTCCATACCTGTACTTGCTTATGAATAACAAATTTACAATAGCTCAAAGACAGCTGGCTGTGGTTTTGGCCTTGGATTCTTCATTATATATGGACCCTCCAGTGAGACATAATATCATGCCTCCAAAGCTGGTTCGATGATCGGTCTTTGCTCTCTTTCCAGGTTCAGGCCATCTCTAATCCAGGAGGAATCTTAGCCCCATGTTCCCAGGCACTTCTGCTCTCTCTACCTTCTCCACCCGGGCTCAATTTCTAGTTCAGACCATCCTGTGTAATTTGAAAATGGAATGAGGAAATTGCATGCGGAAGTCTGAAAGGAATCGTGATAGATTTCATTATCTTGTATCTACCCTGGCACTTAACAGTGTTTATTTAATAAATACCACAACTAGTTACCTGGAGGGAACACCATTATCTACTACCTGGTATTGGTGTACCTCCATCTCACAGCCCAGAATCGCAGGAACTCAACCCTCAGATGGAACTTCCAGAAGCGAAGCTTTTAGGAATCAGTGATCTCACTTCTGGGGTAAGGCACCTGTGTTTTGTGCTCCTGGGACTCTAACACAAAAACTACACTCTGTCTTTTAAAAAGAGCTGAACAAGGAACAGAAGGAGCTTACCAAATATAAATTTGATATAGTTGCCCTTCATATGCAAAAGACTGGAGGCCAATGGAAGACCCCCCAATCCTAGCCATATTGGCCTCACAAAATGGTTGTCCCTTCTGGTCATGTTATAATGTTATATCTAATGGTAGGGAAGCAGCATGGCCTAGTCACAAAGCACAGGTCTGGGAGTAAGAAGGTCATGGGCTCTAATTCTGGCTTTGTCACTTGTCTGTTGTGAGACCTTGGGCAAGTCACTTCACTTCTCTGGGCCTCAGTTCTCTCATCTGTAAAATGGGGATTAAGGCTGTGAGCCCCATGCGGAACAGGGACTGTGTCCATCCCAATTATCTTGTATCTCCCCCAGTGCGTCGAACAGTGCGTGGCACTTGAAAGTGCGTAACAAATACCATAATTATTATTGTTATTATTATTAATATTGCCTGGTGCTATTTTTTTCTCTTTCCTCCTTGTTCTCTTGTTTCCTACGAAAATTTTGCTAGGAAAGGGTCACCACTTTCTTGGTGGCAGTATGCCATGCTGATCCATCCTAAGTAATCGACTTTAAGTTCTCAGCTGGGATGCAGCATTACCAGAGGCTTTGCTGTACCCTGGCCTTAAAATCTTTCCTCTACCTACCTTGCTTTCGATTTCCCAATTCCACTCTCTATATAGCAGCTGTTCCAGTATCCTGATATATTTAGATGAGCCTAGCTTCATTATTAGGAGAATGACCATTCTTCAGAACTTCAACAGAAATATGAATTAATGCTTTAGATAAATAACGAAAATCTAATTCACGGTCACCGCTACCTCATTCATTCAGTCGCATTTATTGAGTGCTTATTGTGTGCAAAATACTGTACTAAGCGCTTGGCGTGGTACAATATAACAATAAACAGACACATTTCCTGCCCACAATGAGCTTACAGTTTAGAGGGAGAGACAGACATTAATATAAATAAGTTAATACATAAATTATAGATATGTACATAAGCGTCTTGGGGTGGGAGGGGGATGAATAAAGGGAGCAAGTCAGGGTGATGCAGAAAGCAGTTGGAGAAGAGGAAAGGAGGGCTTAGACAGGGAAGGCCTCTTGGAGGAGATGGGCCTTCAATAAGGCTTGTTAAGAGGGGAGAGTAATTGTCTGTTAGATATGAAGAGGTAAGGTGTTCCAGGCCAGAGGCAGAATGTGGGCGAGAGGTCGAGGTAGACAAAATCTAGGTACAGTGAGAAGGTTAACATTAGAGGAACAAAGTGTGAAGGCTGGGTTGTGGTAGGAGAACAGTGAGGTGAGGTTGGAGGGGGCAAGGTGGGATAGATGCTGGGATATATTGCAAAAAAGCACGGTCTGGTGGAAAGTGAAGGGGACTGGGTTTCAGGAAACCTTGATCTGGAGCTCCAAATATTAGTGGGACTAATCAATTACCAAATTCCCCAGTCATAGTATAACTATAAAAAAAGGTAATGTTGGATTACATGGTAAATTTGACGATCACCAGGTAAGGGGCTAGTTTCAGCTTGGCCACTGTCCTGCTGTGTAGCTTCAGCCAAGTCACACTCTCTGGACATCAATTTCCACATCTGTAAAATGGCTCCAACAACACCAGCCTCTCCCTTCCCCAAGTAAATATAGAAATGATAAAATGAGAACACTGCTGTGAAAGTACTTTGGAAAGAAATGTGCAATTCCAATTCAAGGAATTGCAAGTATATTGAACAAGGAAAATAGGCTCCTTGTCAGCTGTGTGATTGTGGACAAGTCACTTCACTTCTCTGTGACTCAGTTCCCTCATCTGTAAAATGGGGATGAAGACTGTGAGCCTCACGTGGGACAACCTCATTCCACTGTATCTACTGTATCTACCCCAGCGCTTAGAACAGTGCTCTGTACGTAGTAAGTTCTTAACAAATACCATTATTATGGTATTATTATTATTATTATTATGTTTTTTTCTCTCTTTTTCTTTTTTTTTTTAAATTCAACTTTGTTCATTCATTCATTCAATAGTATTTATTGAGCGCTTACTATGTGCAGAGCACTGTACTAAGCACTTGGGATGAACAAGTCGGCAACAGATAGAGACAGTCCCTGCCGTTTGACGGGCTTACAGTCTAATCGATGGCCCAGAACAATAATTTCCTGAACCTCTGGATTCAGAATAAGTTCACAATCCACCCAACTTCCTTTCCTCAATCTCCCAATCAATCAGTTGGTATTTATTGAACATTAATTGTGCAGAGAGCATTGTAGAGAGGTATTCGGAGAGTAATAGAAAGTAAGTAAACGATCAATCAGTCAGTGGTATTTATTGAGTGCTTATTGTTTGCAGAGCACTATACTGAGCACTTGGAAGAGTACAATACAACAGTCGGTAGACACATTCCTTGTCCATAAGGTGATTACAGCCTAGAAGGGGAGACCGACATTAATATCAGTACATGAATTACGGACGTGCGTAATGGTGCTGAGGGGTTGAGGTTGGGGTGACTATCAAGGGCTCAAAGGGTATAGGTCCAACTGTATAGGTGACGTAGAAGGGAGAGGGAGTCTGGGGAAAAGAAGGCTTAATCAAGGAGGACTTCTGGAGGAGATGTGGCCTTAAGGCTTTGAAGGTGGGGAGAGTGATTGTCCGGTTTATATGGAGGGGGAGGGAATTCCAGGCCAGCCTGAGGACATGGGAAAGGGGTTGCTGGAGACATAGATGAGATCAGGGCACAGTGAGCAAGCTGACACTAGAGGACCAAAGTTTGTAGGCCCAGCTGAAACAGGAAATCACTGAGGTAACATAGGAGGGGGCCAGCTGAGTGCTTTGAAGTCGATGGTAATGAGTTTCTGTTTGATGAGGAGATGAATGGGCAACCACTGAAGGTCTTGAGGCTTGTGCAAATAGGTACTGAACGGTTTTATAGAACTGTGATCTGGGCAGCAGAGTGAAGTATGGACTGGATTGAAGAAAGACAGGAGGCAAGGGAGGTTAGAGGAGACAGATTCAGTAGTCCAGGTGGTATGGGATAAAGACTTGGATCAGCATAGAAAAAGTTTGGATGGAGAGGAAAGGGTGGATTTCAGGGATGTTGTGAAGGTATAACTAAAAGAATTTGGTGACAGATTGAACATATGGTTTGAATGAGAAAGATGAGTCGAGGATAATGCCACTGCTATTGTCTACAGTGATGGGAAAAATAAAGAGAGGAAGGGGTTTGGGTGGGAAGATAAGCAGTTCTAGTTTGGACATATTTAGTTTGAGGTGTCAGCAGGACATCCAGGTAGATATGTCCTGAAGGCAGGAGGAAAATGCGATAGTGAAAAGAAGAAAGGTCAGGTAAATTTGGGAAATATCTGTATAAAGTTGATGGGTGAAACAGCATGGCATAATGGATAGAGTGGATAGAGCACAGACCTGGGAGTCAGAGGGTCCTGGATTCTAATCCCAGCTCTGCCACGTGTCTGTTGTGTGACCTTGGGCAAGTCACTTCACTTCTCTGTGCCTCAGTTACCTCATCAGTAAAATGGGAATTGAGACTGTGAGCCCCATGTGGGACAAGAGATGTCTAACCTGATTTGCTTATATCCACTCCAGTGCTTAGTACAGTGCCTGGCACATAGTAAGCACTTAACAAATACCATTATAATTATTATTATTATTACAAAGAAAATAGTTGAAGCTATGGAACTGAATGAGTTCTCCAAGGGAGATGGTGTAGATGGAAAATAGAAGGGGCTCCAGAGGGATTCCCCTCTGTCTGAGGGTGGGAAGCAGATCAGGGTCGCACCTTGAGTTTCCAGTACTCTACTGGTCATGTCACCCTCCTCCTCAAAAGTCTCCATATCAAGCAAAAAGTCCTCACTATTGGCTTCAAAGCTCTCCATCACCTTGCCCCCTCTACCTCACCTCCCTTCTCTCCTTCTCCATCGCAGCCTGCACGCTCCGCTCCTCTGTCGCTCACCTCCTCACGGTCCCTCGTTCTCGCCTGTCCCGCCGTCAACCCCTGGACCCCATCCTTCCTCTGGCCTGGAATGCCCTCCCTTCTCACATCTGCCAAACTAGCACACTTTCCCCCCCTTTAAAGGCCTACTAGAGAAGCAGCGTGGCTTAGTGGAAAGAGCCCTGGCCTGGGAGTCAGAGGTCATGGGTTCGAATCCTGGCTCTGCCACTTGTCAGCTGTGTGACTATGGGCAAGTCACTTAACTTCTCGGTGCCTCAGTTACCTCATCTGTAAAATGGGAATTAAGACTGTGAGCCTCATGTGGGACAATCTGATTATCCTGTATCTACCCCAGCGCTTAGAACAGTGCTCTGTACATAGTAAGCACTTAAAAAATACCAACATTATTATTATTGGAAGCTCATCATCTCCAGGAGGCCTTCTCAGACTAAGCCCCCTTTTCCTCTGCTCACCCTCCCCTTCCTATTGCCCTAACCTGCTCCTTTTGCTCTACCTCCCCGCCCCACAGCACTTATATATATAGGTACATATTTATAATACTATTTATTTTTACTAATGTGTATATATCTATAATTCTATTCATTTATAATGATGCTACTGATGCCTTTGACACGTTTTGCTGTCTGTCTCCCACTTCTAGACTATGAGCCAGTTGTGGGCAGGGATGGTCTCTCTTGAGAAGCAATGTGGCTCAGTGGAAAGAGCACGGACTTGGGAGCCAGAGGTTATGGGTTCGAATCCCAGCTCTGCCACTTAGCTGACTGTGGACAAGTCACTTCACTGTGCCTCAGTTACCTCATCTGTAAAATGGGGGTTAAGACTGTGAGCCTCATCTGAGACAACCTGATTACCCTTTATCTACCCCAGTGCTTACAACAGTGCTCTGCACATAGTAAGCGCTTAACAAATACCAACAATTAAGTGCTGAACTGTACTCTCCCAAGCACTTAATATAGTGCTCTACACGCAGTAATTACTCAATAAATACAATTGAATGAATACTCTACCAGTCTCGACTAAAGGAAGGAGAGTCAAGCAGAGGCATATCATGGTTTAGTGGAAAGAGCACGGGCTTGGGGGTCAGAGGATGTGGGTTCTAATCCCAGCTCCACCGCTTGTCTGCTCTGACCTTGGGCAAGCAACTTAACTTCTGTGTCCCTCAGTTACCTCATCTGTAAAATGGGGATTAAGGCTGTGAGCCCCACGTGGGACAACCTGATTACCTTGTCACTGGGACTCACAGTCTTAATCCTCATTTTACAAGTGAGGAAACTGAGTCACAGAGAAGTTGAGTGACTTGCTCAAGATCACACAACAGAGAAGTCGGGCTTAGTACAGTGCTCTACACGGAGTAAACACTCAATAAATAACCCTGATTGAATGTTTGAAAGAAAGTGCGCAGGCAGTCATGAAGGGAAGAATGGATGGGCAAGTGTTTTAATAAGTTATGAAAGGGGTAGAATCAGAGGCACAGGTGGAGGGGTAGATTTTGAAAGGAGGCGAGAGGTCTCCTGGGAAAATTGGGAAAGTTAAAGTGGAGACTGTAGGGAGATGACATCTTCTGGTTTCAATTTCATTAATAAAGTGTGTGGCCATGTCATTAGTGGAAAGAGTTGGGGTGGGAGGGGAACAGGAAGCTTGAAGAGGAAGTTAAATCCTATTGCTGCCCTTAGTGAGCTTACAGTGTAACAGGGGAGACCCATTAAAGATAAATTACAGGTAAGACAAGTAACTGGGTATAAGGCTAAGTACATAAATGCTGTGGGATGGGTTGGGTGAGTACCAAAGTGCTTAATGGATAGGATTGAGTAAAATGGTCATGCAGTAGTGGGGAAAATGAGAGGGGAGAGATGAGGGCTTAGTCAGGGAAGAGGTACTGGAGGAGATGCAATTTAAAAGGGTTTAGATAAGCAGAATTGTTCAATCAATCAATCATTTTGTTTTGCTGTCTGTCCCCCTTTTAAACTGTGAGCCCATTGTTGGGCCTGGATTGTCTCTGTTGCCAAAATTGTACATTCCAATCACTTAGTACAGTGTTCTGCACACAGTAAGCACTCAATAAATACAATTGAATGAATGAACTGAGCACTTACTGAGTGCAGAGCACTTCCCACTGTTTCCTAGTCTTCCTCATGTCCCAGTGAGAGATGAAGAATCAGCATTAACTAATTACAGAGGAAGGAGAATCACCAGACATGAAATCTTTCATCTCTTGGAGCAATCTTGTGCTATGCTGTCGAGTCCTCTCCGACCCATAGTGACATCATGGATGCATCTCTCCCAGAGCACCCCACCTCCATCTGCAATCATTCTGGTAGTGTATCCAGAGTTTCTTGGTAAAAATATGGAAGTCGGTCATCACTGTCTTCTTCTGTGCAGTAAACTTGAGACTCCACCCTTGACTCTCCCATGCAGCTGCTGCCCAGTGCAGGTGGGTTTTGACTTGTAGCAGATGGCCTACCATTTTGCTAGCCACTGCCCAAGCTAGGAATGGAATGGGTAGGCCTCTGCTTGACTCCCCCTCCCATAGTTGAGATTGGTAGAGTACTGAAAATACTCCAGGTGTGACACTGAGGGAGCCTTGAGCATTGATTAAGCCTATTTTTATTCTCTCAGTGCTAATAGGAGCTTCCCACCCAACATTTATTGAGCAATCACAAGCTGGGAAGCATTTATTTGGATCATCAGGAAACCCATCTAGCAGTAGCCTAATGGAAGCTATGTGACCGCAGATGAAAATGAGACGGCGTCCCTATTCCTTGGGTGAAATCATAGGCAAAGAGCACAGGTGAGCCCACCTCTGCTCAGATACTTAGAGTTAGTTGAAGTATTTAGCCTTTTAAACAAAAAAAATCCAGAAAATAGAATTCTGTATTCCTGGGCCAATGGATCATTTGAAAATATGACCTTCCTGGCCAGAAGCTAGACAGATAGCAAAGTTACACATTAGACTAGGAGAGAAAAGCAGAGGTCATGGCAATGATTCATATTTTATATTTAGCTGAGTTATTAATAACAGGACAATAATAGCAATATCATTTTATTCCCATGGCTCTCAGAGCATTTTAATTTCTAATTTAGACCCCAGACAACTACAGGATAGAGGCAAAATACTCTCCTAAAATGACATGATTTCTGAAAGGCTGCCAAAATTCTTAGATAGCTGATTCTGCCATCTGAAATACCCAGAACCTGGAGATCTTGAAGGAATAATGAAAATATTATTTTGTGAAATTATAGGCTGACACTATATAAATCAATTTTAATGAAATGTATATTTGTTTTCTTCAAATTTACTTTGTATGGTTATAGACGAGGTTTCCAAGCCAGAATTTTCTTTTTCACTCCAGGGGCAGAGGGTGGATGTGACATACTTTGTAAGCGTGTTTTGCCTTTCTATGCATGTCCATCTTTCTTTTGCTCTCTCATCTTCTGACTCATTTGATACAGATGCAGACTCAGTAGAATTCTAAAGGTAACTGTGGGGTAGTTTAAAATTTGTAAATCTTTGCAGAAATGTGCATCTTATTGTTGAGACCAGGGGCTCTTTGTCTTATGTTGTCCATGGACACAAGCAACTTCATGGAAACGTCTCTCCCAGAATGTCCCACCTCCATCTGCAATCGTTCTGGCAGTGTATCCGTAGAGTTTTCTTGGTAAAATTACAGAACTGGTTTACCATTTCCTTCTTCTGTGCCGTTACCTTGAGTCTCCTCCCTCGACTCTCTCCCGTGCTGCTTCTGCCCAGCAAAAGTGAGTTTTGACTTGTAGCAGATTGCCTAAAACTTTGCAAGCTCCTTCCCAAGCTAGGAATGGAATGAGTGTGCCACTGCTTGACTCTCCCTCCCATGATTGGAGCAAGTCAGGGCAGTGCAGAAGAGAGTGGAGAAAGAGGAAAGGAGGGCTTAATCAAGGAAGGCTTCCTGGAGATGTGCCTTCCATAAAGCTTTAAAGGTGGGGAGAGTAATTGTCGAATATGAAGAAGGAGGACTTTCCAGGCCAGATGTATGATGTGGGCAAGAGGTCGACAATGAGATAGATGAGATCAAGGCAGTGAAAAGATCAGCATTAGAGGACAAAGTTTGTGGACTGGATTGTAGGAGGAGATTAGCAAGGTGAGGTAGGAGGGTACAAGGTGATTGAGTGCTCTAAAGCCAATGGTAAGGAGTCTTTGTTTGATAAGGAGGTAGATGGGAAACTACTGGAGGTTTTTAAGGAGTTGGGAAACATTATGAAGCCATGGTTAACATGGCAACCTTCTCATGACACTGGACATTCTGTTGGACCTCTGTCAGCTGGGAATGGAGGACATGTTAACCTTGAACTGCTATTTAGTGGAGAAACTGTGGAATGATTCTGGCCTGTGGTCTGGTCCATCTTAACATAAACTGGATGAATCCCAAACACTGCAAGACCTTTATCAGTTTCAGTCAGGATTGGTTTTGAGTTTGAAATCTCCTCTGCTTTAGGAGGACTGTCTGGAACTTCCTCTCCTCTCTTGGTCACATCTCCCCCAGCTTCCATTCCAACCAATGGTAGGGGATCTTCGTTGGACTCCATTTTGGTGCTTAGAAATTGGGGAAGAAGATCAGGAACAACATGGTCTAGTGGAAAATGCAGGGGCCTGGGAGTCAGGGAACCTGGGTTCTAATCCTGACTCCACCTAATTTTTTAAAAAATATTTGTTGAACGCTTACTATGTGCCAGACCCTCTACTAATTGCTGGTGTAGATACAAGCTAATCAAGTTGGACACAATCCCTATCCCATGTATTACTCAGAGTATTAACCCCCTTTTACCAATGAGGTATCTGAGGCATAGAAAAGTTGAGCGACTTGACTGGTGTCCTTGGAAAAGCAGTAATAATAATAGTTATTATTATGACTGTATTATAGTTATTATAGGCCTTAACAAATACGCTTACTGTGTACCAAGCATTCATTCATTCATTCAATAGTATTTACTGAGTGCTTACTATGTGCAAAGAACTGTTCTAAGCACTTATAATAATAATAATGTTGGTATTTGAGTGCTTACTATGTGCCGAGCACTGTTCTGAGTGCTGGGTTAGATACAGAGTAATCAGGTTGCCCCAGGTGAGGCTCACAGTATTAATCCTTATTTTACAGATGAGGTAACTGAGGCAATGAGAAGTTAAATGGCTTGCCCAAAGTCACACAGCTGACAGGTGGTGGAGCCAGGATTAGAACCCATGGCCTCTTCTAAGACCCTGCTCTTTCCTCTGAGCCACACTTGTCTAAGCATTGGGGGAGATCAGATTGTCCCTCGTGGGGCTCACAATCTTAATCCCCATTTTACAGATGAGATAACTGAGGCACAGAGAAGTTAAGTGATTTGCCCAAAGTCACACAGCTGGCAAGTGGAGTCAGGATTAGAACCCATGACCTCTGACTTCCAAGCCCATGCTCTTTCCACTGAAGACAAATCATGTAATTTCTCTGTACCTCACTTCCATTATCTATAAAATGAAGATTCAATTCTTTGTACCTCAGTTTCCTTAGTTAAAATAGAGATTTAATACCTGTTCTCCATCCGACATAGATCGTGAGCCCCATGTGGGACAGGGTCTGTGCCCAACCTGATTGATTTGTATCTATATCAGTTCTTAGAACCATACTAGACACTCAGTGAGCACTTAACATTAAAAAAAAAAACAAAAAAATGACTTGGAGACTCTAAACTCATCTAGACTATAAGTTCTTTGTGGAGAGGGAATGTATCTATCAACGCTGATGTCATTAACTTTCCCAAGAGTTTAGTGCCTCTCCACAAAGTAAGCATTCAATAAATACCATTAATTGATTTACTGGAATCCTTTAATCAGTCAGGTAGCAGGTATGACCACATTGCAACTTGATTATATTTGTAAAGTAGCGTGGCTCAGTGGAAAGAGCCTGGGTTTGGGAGTCAGAGGTCATGGGTTCAAATCCCAGCTCTGCCACTTGTCAACTGTGTGACTTTGAGCAAGTCACTTAACTGCTCTGTGCCTCAGTTCCCTCATCTGTAAAATGGGGATGAAGACTGTGAGCCCCTTGTGGGACAACCTGATCACCTTGTATCCCCCAGCGCTTAGAACAGTGCTTTGCACATAGTAAGCGCTTAACAAATACCAGCATTAAGTGACTTACCCAAGGCCACACAGCAGGCAACTAAACCCCTAAACCCTGATCCTCTGACTCCCAGGACTGGGATCTTTCCACTAGGCCATGCTATTTCCAATTGACTGATGATTACTTTTATTTCATAGATAAAAAAGAAATTCCATATTCTTAGAAATGGCCTTTCTGATTTCCCAGCTCTTCTAAATACATGCTCTATAGAAAAGAATAAAGAGTGGACATATCCCCTGCTCACAACGAGTTTGCACCTATTTCAACTGGATTCTCAGACTGAACTATTCATTCATTCATTCATTCATTCGTATTTATTAAGTGCTTACTATGTGCAGACCACTGTGCTAAGCATTTGGGAAAGTACAATACAGCAATAAAGAGTAACAATCCCTGCCCACAAGGAATTCACAGTCTAGGCGGAAAGGGGAATAATGGGGAGTTGGGGGGAGAGAATAACTACAATAATGGCTCTAGAGATTAGTCAAACCATCCCCTTCCCTTCCCCATGCAAACAGTAACATTTTAAAATACATTTAGCACCCAATTAAAGGCTGAGGAACCAACACAAATTTACATGAAGTGGATCTCCTCAAGCAATGATTCCAGAAGACATGAATTGTCCCAGAGTCTAGCCAGAAGGAGTCTAGCTAGACATTTCAGAGAACAATAAAGCTCATAAGCCTCTTTCCCCATCAAATGTTGATGGCTGACATCTGGCTTGACTTAAAGGAACCTGCTCTGCCCACAAGTAAGCACTCAATAAATATGATTGAGTGAATGAATGAATGAACAAACAGCATGAACTGGAAAGAGCTCAGGGCCTGGAAGTCAGAGGACCTAAATTCTAATCCTAACTCTGCCAGCTGTCTTCTTTGTGACTTTGAAAAAGGCACTTAATTCTCTGCATCTCAGTTTCCTCATCTGTAAAATGGGAATTCAATATCTGCTCTCTCTCCTACTTAGACTGTGAGCCCTTTGTGGGACAGGCACTGTGTCTGACCTCATTAACTTGTATCAACCTCAGCACTTAGAACAGCATTTAACACAATGTAAGCACTTAACAAATACCATGATAATAACCCTAATAATGGTACTTGTGAGTGCAGCTCTCCATTTATCTTTGCAGAGAATTTTCTCACATCAAAATATGGGACAAATTAGAGAGAACAAGAAGAAAATAATTATTTCACCCAGCCAGCATCTTGTCCTCAGATAGAAATCAGAACACCATTTTGAATCACATTTGATATCACCTGTTTGCTTTTACCAAAGGGACAGCATTCATACAGCATTGGTTGTGATCTTACTGACCATCTGCAAGTTTATGACAGCTTTCTCACTCAGCAGTGGGGTTGGAAGTACTGAAAAAAGGCACAGTGGCTGATTGTTAGATGGGAAGGATTGCAGATAGGAAGGGGGAAGGTGTGGTTTAAAACTGTGTGAGTGATTAGTGAGATTAATTGGGGTGAGTTTCCTGATTAAGGAGATAATGATTTACTGCACAGGTGAAGGCAATTAGGCCAAGGTTGAGGGTAGTTTAGGAGAAGGCCCAGCATTAGAAGAGGGAAGCTGAATGTAAAGGAGATCAACTTGGCTAATATGGAAAGTGCTGGCTGGTACAGTCTTGGGAAATGAGTAAGCAGGTAAGATGACACCAATAGGCAGTTTGATTTTAAGGTAGCTGAATGGTCTAAACTGGCCTGTTGAATTGCATTGATAAGCGATTTCTACTGATCTACTTTCTCTGCTTACCTCTCTCCTATCCCAAGACAGAAATCCACTGAATGGTCTGAACTAGCCTAGTGAATTGCATCGATAAGCGATTTCTTCTTATCTACTTTCTTTGCTTACCTCTCTCCTACCGCAAGACATATATCCTTTTAATAGAGAACTAGTTTGGAGAGCAATTTCCTCCTTCTGTCTTTACTCTCACGTCCAGGGGTGGTTTCACAGGACTGGGGAGCTGGAGAGTTTTCCTCATTATTTGATACTGGGTATTTCTAAGGGTATTTATATGTATACCTATGTAGATATATCTGGAGATAAGGATATGTAAAGAATGTGAGGCTCTGAAGGGAGAGAAGTGCCATATAATGTCAAGGTGTGACTATTTATGCTCTAAGAGAAATCAAAGTGGAAGCTCTCTGCCACTCTGATCATTTAAGTTTCAAAGTCTGATGGCTAAGTTTTGTTAAACTGTGTCAGATGCTAAAGTGGAATGGCTAAACCTCTAGTAGGTAAGGGAAGCAATGATTCCCTAAACATGGTTCTTTAAAATGAGTCAGAGATGAGACCAGTGATTTTGGACAAAAAAAAAGTAAATACATTCCCAGGCTTCTAATGAGTTACTGGAGAATTGTACCAAAAATAGAGGGGACAGGAGTAGATTAGGATAAACAACACATCACTCACTGTCAGAGGATGTACACCATGTTTTAATTTTGTTATCATTAGCTGAGGACATCAAATCATTAGGGTAAAATTTTACTACTTTAATCAAGATAAGGGACTTTCAACCTTTATTGAAGACTGTCCTGTTGCAGACTCAAGATTTTACCTGAAGTTCCTTCCCTACCCTATCTCCCCATGTTTGCTAGCACTCTCTCTCAGTTCTCTGAGTTTGAGAACAGGACAGGTGACAAAAGGAGCATTCTTCATACCTCAAAACCTAAGTCCCTCTCCCATCACTTACTTCTATCCTGCCTGAAAAGAATTTTGATCCAAGAGTCACCTTGAGTGTCTTGTGTGTAATGTGTAATTACAGTGTAATGTTGAAATTAGCTGAGTTATGTAGGCAGTAGAGACCACAACAGCTGACAAACCTTCAGAACTGCGACATGATGTTGGAATTGTGCTCTGATCATTGTGGAGGTAATGGGGTTTTGTACACAAGGTTCTTCCATGCTCTTTGAAATGTGCAGTTTTAGCCCTGCTCTCCAACTGGCTTGTTGCATCACTGTCCTAGATGGAGCACAACCTGCAGGGCAAAGTGTGAGTGGGGCCACCCAAGCCTTTAGCACTATAACCAAGCAAACAGGTCCACGGGCACGAACGACGTTTCTGTGACTGCACCGAGGCTCCTCTGTCTACGGAAGGAGACTCTTGTAGTCACGGTCACTGTTGCTTATTGGGTCTCATCATCGGTCCACTTTAGCTGCTCTGACGTACCGTCTCTATTGTGCTTTCACAAGTGCTTAGTACAGTACTCAGCACACAGTAAGTGCTCAGGAAATTTGATCGACCTCATCTGTCATCCCTGCATTTTCCCATCTCACCCCAATCTAGCTTTAGTGGAAGACAAGGACCTCTAGTAGAAGCAGTGACAGAACTGAAGGAATCTGGCAGCAGTGGCAGGTGTTTACAAACACCAAGTGTTCATGATCTGTTGCCGAATTGTACATTCCAAGAGCTTAGTACAGTGCTCTGCACATAGTAAGCACTCACTAAATATGATTGAATGAATGAATGACTGAACCTGACCTGATTTAAAGGAACAGCATGGTGTAGTGGAAAACGCCCAGGGCCTCGAAATCAGATGACCTAGATTCTAATCCTGTCTATTCCAGCTGTCTGCAGCATGACCTTAGACCTTCTCTGTGACCTTCTCTGTGCCTCAGTTTCCTCATCTGTAAAATCTGGATTCAATACCTGTACTCCCTCTTATTTAGACTCACCATCTCACCCCAATCTAGCTTTGATGGAGGGTAAAGGCAGCATCAGAACTCGATGGAATCTGGCAGCAGGCGCAGGTGTCAACCAACAAAATTAAAAGTTAAGGTGCAGAGGGACTGGGGGAAATAGCGGGTGAAATTCGGGTGTAGGGCTGGGTGTGTAGAAAAACCACAGGCTGGGAACGAGGGAAGGGAGGAGGAGAAGGAGGAGGGGTTGTGTTTATGTATCTCTAGGGAGAAGGGGTCTGGTTCTGCATGCTTTTCCCGACAGCACAGCCAAATTTATTGCACTGAAGGACAACTCCTGGAAAGTTTACAGAGGAGATTTTTTTTAACAAAAAAACCTCTCTCTGAGAAAGTGCTGACATCCACCTGCTGAGGAGGGGCTGAACCATAAGGCCATCATTAGTAAAATGGGGATACTCCAGGCACAAGACCACATTTTCGCCTGCCTGTGGAGAAAGAGCAGACTCCTGACTGAAGAACAGGACGTCCATGTTGAAAAAACTGACTGGTAGTCAGAGGACCTAGGCAGACATTCCTGTTCTGCCCCAGGCCTATCATGTAACCTTAGGCAAATCACGTAATTTTTCTGCACCTTGGTTTCCTCAACTGTAAAATGGAGATTCACTACCTCTTCTCCTTTGACTTAGACCCAGATGAGTCAGGGACTGTGTCCAAACCAATCACCTTATGTCTACTCCAGTGCTTGGTGGGACACAACCTAATTTGATGTCAAGAAATGCCTCTTTACTGCAGTGGTGAAAGGCATTTGAATTTTCAGGAAACAGAGTGAACATCATGATGTCGTGGATAGGGCATGAGCCTGGGAGTCGGAAGATCATGGGTTCTAATGCCAGCAACACCACCTGGCTGCTGTGTGACCTTGGGCAAATCACAGAACTTCTCTGGGCCTCAGTCACCTCATCTGAAATGGGGATTGAGACTCTGAGCCCCAGGTGGGACAGGTACTCTGTCCAACCCAATTTGATTGCATGCACCCCAATGTCTAGTAAAGTGCCAGACACACAGTAAGTGCTTAAATACCATAATTATGATTTTAGTGGTCTAAAATGTTCTGATTCTGGGTATTTCTGAGATTATCATGGGTCCAAATTTCTGCCCCCCTTCTCCCCAGGTGAGTTCTGGGCTGTCCTTATGGCTCTGCCCCCCACTCCTTTCCTTTTTTACCCTTCTATACATTTCTTTCCAAACCCCTTGCACAATAAAATGTGATTGATTGATTGATGTGTTTATTTGTTTATTTATTTATTCATTTATTTTCCCCTTGGTCCCTGCCCTTCAGACACCAGGCAGGGAAATAAATTCAGGAGGGCAAATGTGAGTCAAACAACATGTGCTAAACTTGAAGTAAAACAATTTTTCAGACAAATCACAAGTCAGTTGCACCTCACCTCTACTGCTCTTTTCCTTGAGGGTAGAAATATAATAAGGATAATGGTATTTGTGAAGCAATTAGGAATCATGCCTACCAATATTATCATCTTCCATGATGGTATATGAGAGCTTACTATGTGCAGAGCACTCTAATAAATGCTTGGGGAAAGTACAGTTCAATAGTGTTGGAAGACCTATTCCTTTCCCAGAAGAAGCTGACAGTCTTGAGGGGAAGATAGACACTGAAATAAATTACAGATAAGGGAAATGGCAGAGTCTCAGGATCTGTGCATAAATGCTATGGGACTGAGGGTGTTAAATGCTTAAATGGTACTGATTGAAATATATAGGCAATTCAGAAAGATAGCCAAAATGGGGAAATAAGACTTTAGTCATGGAAGGGCTGCTGGAGGACATGAGATTTTTAGGATAGTTTTGAAGGTGGACAGAGTGGTGGTCTAGTACATATGAAAGGTAAGGGAATCGCAGGCCAGAGAGAGGATGTGAGCAAGAGGTCAACAGAGGGATAGGTGAAACTGAGTCCAGCGGTGTTAGAGGAATAAAATTTGTGGGCTGGGTTGTCTTAGAAGAACAGCAAGATAAGGTTGTGTGGAGAGCTGAGTCATGACATTTGTTAAACACTTACTATATGCCTCTACTATAGATATGAGAAGCAGCTATGAGATAGAGAAGCAGCGTGGCTCAGTGGAAAGAGCACGAGCTTGGGAGTCAGAGGTCATGGGTTTGAATCCCAGCTCCGCCACTTGTCAGCTTTGTGACTGTGGGCAAGTCACTTCACTTCTCTGGGCCTCAGTTTCCTCATCTGTAAAATGGGGATGAAAGACTGTGAGCCTCATGTGGGACAACCTGATTACCCTGTTTCTACACCAGTGCTTAGAACAGTGCTCTGCACATAGTAAGCGCTTAACAAATACCAACATTTATTATATGAGACATTCAGGTTGGACTTAGCCCCTGTCCAACATGAGGCTCACATAGAAGGAAGAACAAATATTGAATCCTCAATTTACAGATGAGGAAACTGAGGCACAGAGAAGTTAGGTGACTTGCCCAAGGTCACCTAGCAAGTGGCAAAACTGGAATTAGAACAGAGGTCTTCTGACTCCCAGGCAAGTGCTCTTTCCACTAGGCTTTGCTGCTTCCCCTTGAATGCCTTTTAGTCAATGGTAAGGAGTGTCTGTCTGATATAGCAGTGGATGGGAAGCCATTCGATGTTTTTGAAGAGTGAAGAGGCATAGGATGAACATTTTAGAAATTTGATTAAGGCAGCTGAGTGAAGTGTGGACTGGAGAGGGAAGACAGGAGGCAGAGAGGTCAGCGAGGAGGTTGATGCAGTAGTTAAGGTGGGATATAAGTGCTTAGATCCACATGCCAGCAATTTGGATGGAGAGAACAGGGAGGATTCTAAAGATGTTGTCAAGGTAGAACTGACAGAATTTCATTACTGAAAATGCAGATGGAATGAAATGGCCAAATTTGAAGATAAATGCCAAGGTTATGGGTTTGCATGATAGGGAGGATGGTAGTGTTGTCGTCAGTGACATGGAAGTCAGGGAGAGGACAGAGTTTAGTGGGAAGATTGGAGGTTCTGCATAAATATCATTGATTTGATGTCTATCAACCCACTGGGCTAACACTCGTTAGTCCATCCCTTCGCACATTATCGAAGCATTTGCCCCTCCCTTATCCTAACCCACTTGGATTATTGTAGCAGCCTCTTTACTGACCTCCCTGCCTCCTGGTTCTCCCTATTCTGGTCTATACTTCACTCTGCTGCCCAGATCCTTTTTCTACCAAAACGTTCAGGCCATATTTCTCCATTTCTCAAGAACCTTTAGTAGTTGCCCACCCATTTCTGCATCAAACGGAAACTCCAACCATCAACTTCAAAGAACTCAGTCACCTTGCTCCCTCCTACCTCACCTCACTACTCTTCTACTACATTCCAGCCCCCACTCTTTGCTCCTCTAATGCTAATTTTCTCAATGTACCTCCATCTCATCTATCCTGCCACTGAACTGCTATCCCATGTCCTGCCTCAGGCCTGGAATGCCCTCCCTCTCCATATCTGATAGACAATTGCTGTCTCCCACATCCCCACCTCAAAGCTTTATTGAAAGTGCAGCACCTCCAAGAGGCCTTCTGACTAAGCCCTCTTTTCCTTACACTCCCTTCTGCTTCACCCTGATTTGTTCCCTTCATTCATGCCCCTTCCCAGCCCCATTGCATTTATGTATATATCTTTAATTCATTTACATTAATGTTCGTCTCCCCCTGTGGACAGTAAGCTCATTGTGGACAGGGAATATGTCTGTTTTATTGTTATACTGCACTCTCCCAAGCACTAGGAATAGTTGTCTGCACACAGTAAATGCTCAATTAATACAATTGATAACTCCTTTCTTCCTTCCCTGACCTCCACCATCAACCGTTCACTCTCCAGTGACTTATCCCCATTGCTTTCAAAGTTACTCATGTCTCCTCTACACTAAAAAAAACACTCCTCCCTTGATTACATTGTTCCCTCCAGTTATTGCCCCATCTCCCTCCTACCATTCCTCTCCAAAATCCTTGAGTGAGTTGTCTACACTTGCTTTCTCAAATTCCTCTCCTCCAATTCTCTCCTTGACCCCCACCAAAATGGCTTCCTCTTCTCTCCACAGAAACTGCCCTCGCAAAGGCCAAAAATGATCTCCTTCTTGACAAATCCTCTACTCCATCCTAATCCTCCTCAACCTCTCAGCTGCCTTCAACATTGTCGACCACCCCCATCTTCTGGAAACATTATCCAACCTTGGCTACACTGACACTGTCCTATCAATCAATCCTAATTATTAAGTGTTTACTGCGTGCAGAGCACTGTACTAAGCAGTTGGAAGAGCTTGATATAACAGACACATTCCCTGCCCACAAAAAGCTTATAGTTTAGGTGGGGAGACAGTATTAATATAAATAAATGTTGCAAATATGTACATTAGTGCTGAGGGCTATGAGGGATTGATGAATAAAAGGAGCAATTTGGGGTGATGCACAAGAGAGTGGAAGAAAAGGAAAACCTGTTCCATTCTCAGTCTTTTGCAGGCTCCTCCTCTCCCTCCCACCACTTAACTGTGAGAGTCTCCCAAGGTTCATTTCTGGGTCCCCTTCAATTCTCCTTCTACACCCACTCCCTTGGAGAACTCATTAACTCCCATAGCTTCTAATACCATCTCCATGTGGATGATGCCCAAATCTATATCTCCAACCCTGATCTCTCTCCTTTTCTTCAATCTTGTATTCCCTCCTGCCTCCAGAACATTATTAGATAGCCACAATTGCCCTTCCCTAGGCATGGTTGAACTTTAAACCATAACCTGGATCTTTTAGTTAAAAAGTTGGTCTTTCTAAAGTTTCAGTGGATCAAACTTGACACCGACCATCTCGCGATTTTTCTTTTTTCTTTATTTTTTTCCCCCACTTCAGGAGAGTAACTCTCTTGTGCATAAACAAAATATCACAGACCTTTTCATCCCTCATGTCATGTAATGTGAAGGGAAAGGAGAAGAGAGAGAAATGATTCTATATAATGATATTTGAGTGCTTAATTTGTGCAGGACGCTGTAGTAAGCTATTGTTTTGTCTGCTGGATAGGGCTGTAATAACCTACATTTCAGAGCAGTTTTCAATGATGTCTATTTTTAACAAGAGAAAGGAATGAAATGCAGTCCTCTAGTTGCTTTAGGAAAGCTTCAATATAAATATAAAAGTTGTGATTTATATTTTATAACACTGCATATGGAACTGTGAATTATTCAGCTTCATAAGCTGCCACAGTTACAAATTAACTCCTAGAGCAAAGACTAGATTCATGTAAGGTTATCATCTTTCAGCTTTGATGTAGCAGAAGCATTTTGGCTATAGTAGTGCATATTACTACATGGTTTCAGTGTGGGAGAACTGAAAAGCTCCTGGAGAGTCAGAATAAGAAAGCAGAGACAGGGCACCGTAATAATTTAAATTATAATGATCAAAGCTGTCTCGGCACTTAAAGACTACCTGGAGCTGAAATTCCCCCGCATTGGTCATGGTGATTATCTCAACACCAGGACTGTGGGTTAGGGTGACTGTGTAAACAGGTGAAGTTGGTTCAGGAAGTTGGCGTAAGATCTATCTTCTAATACCCAGCAGGCATTTAGTACTCAAGAGGACATGCTAACAATCAATTATCCTCAAATATGATAACCAGAAATTCCTTTTCTTCCCACTTAGAGGTGTTTGAATAAAAATAAAGAAATATGCCATCAGTTGCAAGAGAAAAGTGATTTCAGTTTCTCTCCCTGCCACAGTTTCTGTCATCCCATCTCCTCTCTGGTCAGGGTTTCCTCATAATCCCTTGACTTCATTCATTCATTCATTCATTCAATAGTATTTATTGAACACTTACTATGTGCAGAGCACTGTACTAAGCACTTGGAATGTACAATTGGGCAACAGGTAGAGACAATCCCTGCCCATTGACGGGCTTACAGTGTAATCGGGGGAGACAGACTGACTAAAACAATAGCAATAAATAGAATCAAGGGGATGTACATCTCATTAACAAAATAAATAGGGTAATAAAAATATATACAAATGAGCGGACTCGCACAGTGCTGAGGGGAGGGGAAGGGAGAAAGGGAGGAGCAGAGGGAAAAGGGGGAAAAGGCGGCTTAGCTGAGGGGAGGTGAATGGGGTCAGAGAGGCAGCAGAGGGAGCAGAGGGAAAAGGGGAAGCTCAGTCTGGGAAGGCCTCTTGGAGGAGGTGACCGCAAGTGCCACCCCCTCCTCCTGTGCCTCGGACCCCATTCCCTCTCACCTTATTAAAACCATCGCCCCTGCCCTCCTCCCTTCCTTAACTTCTATTTTTAACCACTCAATCTCCAATGGCTCCTTCCCCTCTGCCTTCACACAAGCCCACGTCTCCCCCATCCTAAAAAAACCCGCTCTTGACCCCACTTCCCCCTCCAGTTATCGTCCTATCTCCCTACTACCCTTCCTTTCCAAAATCCTAGAACGAGTCGTCTACAATCGATGCTTAGAATTCCTTAACTCCCATTCTCTCCTAGACCCCCTCCGATCTGGCTTCCGTCCCCTCCGCTCTACCGAGACTGCTCTCTCTAAGGTCACCCGTGACCTCCTTCTTGCCAAATCCGATGGCTCCTACTCCATTCTAATCCTCCTTGACCTCTCTGCTGCCTTTGACACTGTCGACCATCCCTTCCTCCTCCATACCTTATCTCACCTTGGCTTCACGGACTCTGTCCTCTCCTGGTTCTCCTCTCACCTCTCTGGCCGGTCATTCTCGGTCTCCTTCGCTGGAGCCTCCTCCCCCTCCCATCCTTTAACTATTGGAGTTCCTCAAGGGTCAGTTCTTGGCCCTCTTCTGTTCTCCATTTACACTCACTCCCTCGGTGAGCTCATTCGCTCTCACGGCTTTGACTACCATCTCTACGCAGATGACACGCAGATGTACATCTCCGCCCCTGTCCGCTCCCTCTCCCTTCAGGCTCGCATCTCCTCCCGCCTCTGGGACGTCTCCACCTGGATGTCGGCCCGCCACCTAAAACTCAACGTGAGCGAGACTGAGCTTCTCATCTTCCCTCCCAAACCCGGTCCTCTCCCAGACTTCTCTATCACCGTGGATGGCACGACCATCCTTCCCGTCTCTCAGGCCCGCAATCTCGGTGTCATCCTTGACTCGTCTCTCTCGTTCACCCCACACATCCTATCCGTTACCGAGACCTGCCGGTTTCACCTTTAAAATATCGCCAAGATCCGCCCTTTCCTCTCCACCCAGACGGCTACCTTACTGCTACAGGCTCTCGTTATATCCCGGCTAGACTACTGTGTCAGCCTTCTCTCTGACCTCCCTTCCTCCTCTCTCGCCCCGCTCCGGTCTATTCTTCACTCCGCTGCCCGGCTCATCTTCCTGCAGAAACGATCTGGGCCTGTCACTCCCCTTCTTAAACAACTCCAGTGTTTGCCTATCGACCTCCGCTCCAAACAAAAACTCCTCACTCTAGGCTTCGAGGCTCTCCATCACCTTGCCCCTTCCTACCTCTCCTCCCTTCTCTCCTTCTACCGCCCACCCCGCACGCTCCTCTCCTCTGCCGCCCACCTCCTCACCGTCCCTCGGTCTCGCCTATCCCGCCGTCAACTCCCGGGCCACGTCCTCCCGCGGTCCTGGAACGCCCTCCCTCCTCACCTCCGCCAAACTGATTCCCTTCCCCTCTTCAAAACCCTACTTAAAACTCACCTCCTCCAAGAGGCCTTCCCAGACTGAGCTCCTCTTCTCCCTCTACTCCCTCTACCACCCCCCCTTCACCTCTCTGCAGCTAAACCCTCTTTTCCCCCCTTTCCCTCTGCTCCTCCCCCTCTCCCCATCCCCTCAGCACTGTACTCGTCCGCTCAACTGTATATATTTTCATTACCCTATTTATTTTGTTAATGAAATGTCCATTGCCTTGATTCTATTTAGTTGCCATTGTTTTTACGAGATGTTCTTCCCCTCGACTCTATTTATTGCCATTGTTCTTGTCTGTCCGTCTCCCCCGATTAGACTGTAAGCCCGTCAAACGGCAGGGACTGTCTCTATCTGTTGCCGACTTGTTCATTCCAAGCGCTTAGTACAGTGCTCTGCACATAGTAAGTGCTCAATAAATACTATTGAATGAATGAATTAATAGGGCTTTGAAGAGGGGAAGAGAATTAGTTTGACGGAGGTGAAGAGGGAGGGCATTCCAGGACAGCGGGAGGACGTGGGCCAGGGATCGACCGTGGGATAGGTGAGAACGGGGGACGGTGAAGAGATGGGCAGCAGAAGAGCGGAGCCTACGGGGTGGGTAATAGAAAGAGAGAAGGGAGGAGAGGTAGGACGGGGCAAGGTGATGGAGAGCCTCGAAGCCTAGGGTGAGAAGTTTTTGTTTCGTGCAGAGGTCGATAGGCAACCACTGGAGGTTTTTAAGAAGGGGAGTGATGTGCCCAGAGCGTTTCTGCAGAAAGATGAGCCGGGCAGCGGCAATAGACTGGAGTCACAATAGTGACAAATAGACTGGCGTGGGGAGAGACAGGAGGAAGGGAGATCAGAGAGAAGGCAGACACAGTAATCCAGCCAGGATATTATAAGAGCCTGTACCAGTAAAATAGCCATTTGGGTGGAGAGGAAAGGGCAGATCTTGGCGATATTATAAAGGTGAGACCGGCAGGTCTTCGTGATGGATTGGATGTGTGGGGTGAACGAGAGAGCTGAGTCAAGGATGACACCAAGGTTGCGGGCTTGAGAGATGGGAAGAATGGTCGTACCATCCACAATGACAGGTAAGTCAGGAAGAGGACAGGGCTTGGGAGGGAAGATAAGGAGCTCAGTTTTGGCCATGTTGAGTTTTAGGTGGTGGGCAGACATCCAGGTAGAGACATCCCGGAGGCAGGAGGAGATACGAGCCTGAAGGAGAAGGAGAGGACAGGGCAGAGATGTAGATTTGTGTGTCATCTGCATAGAGATGATAGTTGAAGCCGTGGGAGTGAATGAGTGAGTGTAGATGGAGAACACTTCAGTATGGCATGCCCACCTCCCCATCTATTCACCAAGCAATTTCCCACCCTAGCACTGTCCTTCCCCTGTCTTTCTCATCCCTGTAGATAACCACTGTCCTCTGTGTCAAAATCTCATACCTTTGGCATTATCCTCCATGCATCTCTCTCATTCAACCCACATATTCGATGTGTCACCAAATCCTATCAATTATACCTTCACAACATCATTAAAATCCATAATTTTCTTTCCATCCAAACTGCTACCATGCTGATCCAAGCAGTATCAAACCACACCTTGATTACTGCATCAGATTCCTTGTGGACTTTCCACCTCCCTGTCTTCACCCTCTTTAGTCCTTAATAAACATTGAGTTGAATTCTCCCCATTCCTCAAAAATCTCCAATGTTTGTCCATCTGCATCAAACTACTTTCCACCATCTTTAGAATTCAATCGGCTTTCCCCCTACTGTATCTCTGTTTTCCCACACGCTTCACTCCTCCAATGCCATCCTACTCACTGTTTCTTGATCTCATCTATCTCTCCGCTGACTCTTTGCCTTCATCCTCCCTCTTGCCTGGAATGCCCACTCTCTTCCATACGTGACAGGCTACAGTTCTCCCCACCTTCAAACCCTTATGAAAATCACGGCTCTTCCAAGAGGCCTTTTCTAATTAAGCCCACATTTCCCCTACTACCTCTCCCTTTAGGGTTACCCTTGTCTTTGGATTGGTGCCCTTTAAGCACTTGCTATTCAACCCACCCTTCACTTACGTACATATCTATAATTTAATAACCTTAGACTGGAAGCTCCTGGTGAGCAGGAAATGTGCCGGCTAATCCTTTATTATACTCTCCAGTGCTTAGTACAGTGTTCCGCACACAGATGCCCTCAAATACTATTGATTGATCTATATGACTTTAGGGATTTGAGATTCATGGGGCGCCATGCAACTACCAGGTGAATGCCTGTAATAATTAACAGTATTAATAACTGTACTAAGTGCTAGAGGAGAGAGATGAACTGGACATAGTACCTAATCGAGAAAGGGTTCACATCCTAAGGCAAAACTGCTGTGATGCAGGCACGTACATGGAAAGAGGAAGGGTTTCAAGATGGTCTCCTTCATTGTCTATTTTTATTAAAAATGTATATTGAAATGGAGAGGGGTTTAGAAGGCTAACTAATGGGCCTGGGGGAGCAAGAGGGGAGTGACAAGTAAAGTGGACAGGAGAGGAGATGATGATAATTATGGTATTTAAGTGCTTATAATGTGCCACACACTGTACTAAGCACAGGAGTAGATAAAAGATAATCAGGTTCCCTCACAGGGTTCAATGTTAGGAGGGAGCGAAGGTATTGAAGCTGTGTGAGACTGATCAATAGAGCATGGGCCTGGGAATCAGAAGAACCTGGATTCTAATCCCGATTCTGCCACTTGTTTGCTCAGTGACTTTAGGCAAGTCCCTTAACTTCTTTGTGCCTCAGTTGCCTCATCTGTAAAATGGAGATTAAGACTGTAAGCCCCCTGTGCGATGTGGACTGTTTACAACCTGATTTAGCTTGAATCTACTCCAGCACTTAGTACAGTTCCTGGCAATAGTAAGTGCTTGTACCCAATACCTTTAAATAAAAACAAGTCACTTAATCCTCACCTAACCCACTGCCCTGCCTCTGATCAGTTTTTACCTTCACAGTATCTCTGAACCTGCCCTTTTCTCTCCATCCAAACTGCTACCATGCTTATATAGTCAATCAATGGTATTTGAGTGCTTACTATGTGCAGAGTACTGTACAAAACACTCTGAGAGTATGATACAATAGGAGTCCTTATGTCTTACCTCTTAGATGACCTTGTCCCTCCTGTCTCTACCCTCCACTGCATATTTCACTCTGCTACCTGGATCACTTTTTCTTTAAAAAAAAAATTCAGTCCATATCTTCCCACTCCCCACAACCTCTAATGGATGCCCATCCATCTCCGCATCAAACAAATTCCTTACCTTGAGCTTTAAGGCTCTCAATCAGCTCTGCTCCTCCTCCCTTACCTTGCTGATCTCTTACTACAATCCAACCGGTACACTTCATTCTGCTATTGCCAACCAACTTTCTCTGTTCCTCAATCTTATCTTGCACACTGCTGATACCTTGCCCACATCCTCCCTCTGGCCTGGAACTCCCTACCTCTTCAAATCTGACAGCCCCCCACTCTGATCACCTCCGAAGCCCTCCTAAAAATCACATCTCTGCCAAGAGGTCTTCCCTGACTTGCTTCATTTTCATTCATTTCAATTGAATTTACTGAGTGCTTACTGTGTGCAGAGCAGTGTACTAAGTGCTTCCTTTTCCCTTCCCACCTTCCCCTCTGCATCGTCCATGCACTCAACTTTGTACCCTTTAAACGTTTTGATACCCCAGCCCCACAGCACTTATGTACATATTCTTACACTCTGTCATTCCCCCTATCTGTAATTTATTTTAATATATTTTATCCATGCGACAATAAGTTCCTTGTAAGCAAGGATCATGTCTACTAACTCTATTGTATTATACTTTCCCAAGCACTTAGTACAGTGTTCAGCATATAGTAAATTTTCAATGAGTAATACTGATTGATTGGGGTCCAGCTCAGTCTTTAGCCATAGATCCCACACTTTACTTCCCCTATTGTACCCACCGAACTATCCACCAATCAATTATTAGTATTCGTTGAGTAGCTACTCAGCTCAATAGCCACCACTGCCTTATCTTCCCCTCTCTCCTTCTCTCTTCACCATTCCTTCAGCCTGCCTCACTCTGGAATCTCAACTCATGCATTGTCTGTGCTAAAGACCATCAAAGACACCTCCACAAAAACAAGTGTTGGTCTTCCCAGATTGCCAGAAATGCCCTGTGCTATGGGAGCCTGGACTATGTTGACTGTTCTTCTAGGTGTAAATTCTTCCTTGATAATTAACCTCTGTACTGTGCTCTGTCCATCATAGGCCCCCCAAAATACCACCGATTGATTGGAGATGTAATTTATGTTACAAGAGTGCCGATCTAAGGCTCTAAAACTTTCTTATTTAACCTGAAATTGTTAGCTGGCCTCCTTAAATGCTAAACTTGCTGATAGGAACAATTTGGGCACTGGAAGCGATGAAGGAAATCTGAGTCAATGGGTTCATATTAATTAGTCCCTCTTAGAATGCAAGACCCTTGAGAATAGACGGGTTCTTGTGCACCCTGCAAATCCTTTGGAACTGTATTGCTCCTGTAGTGGAATGGAATTGGAATTTGGTAGAATTTCAAAGACTTTGGTCTTCCATGAACTGAATTTGGGGAACTTCAGTAGACCGCTGAACAAGGGTCAATACCAGCCATCCTGTGCTTGAGGATCAATGGAAGGCAGATCTGGAAACCCCACCCAGGATTTAATTAGTACAGATTTAAATTGATAGAGCTTTAAATTGATTGAACTGCATCGTCTTAGGCAGAATTAACAAACAGGAACTAATTTGGAACCCAGAGAGATAAAGAATCAAACTAATAGATTTAAAACCACAACTCTCACTTAAGTCTGGTAACCTCTAAAATACATCTTTAAATTACTCTTCCCTGACCTACCTTTGTGTCACTAACGGGAGTAAGAGCTATTTCATACGGAGCCCACTCGGAAAAGGTTCCTCACTCTTCCAGTGTTAGAAGGAAAAGAAGACAAAGGGGAAACTCTTCCTCACTTTTACCAAAGAGAACTCTTGGACTTGGCTCCACCAAGAATTATCCTCTTTTCTGGTGCTTCAAGGCTCTACATCACCTTGCCCCTTCCTACCTTTCCTCCCTTCTCTCTTTCTACCACCCACCCCGCACGCTCCGCTCCTCTGCCGCCCACCTCCTCACCGTCCCTCGGTCTTGCCTATCCCGCCGTCGACCCCTGGGCCACGTCCTCCCGCAGTCCCGGAACGCCCTCCCTCCTCACCTCCGCCAAACTGAATCTCTTCCCCTCTTCAAAACCCTACTTAAAACTCACCTCCTCCAAGAGGCCTTCCCAGACTGAGCTCCTCTTCTCCCTCTACTCCCTCTGCCACCCCCCCCTTTACCTCTCCGCAGCTAAACCCTCTTTTTCTCCTTTTCCCTCTGCTCCTCCACCTCTCCCTTCCCATCCCCACAGCACTGTACTCGTCCGCTCAACTGTATATATTTCCATTACCCTATTTATTTTGTTAATGAATTGTACATCGCCTTGATTCTATTTAGTTGCCATTGTTTTTTACGAGATGTTCTTCCCCTTGACTCTATTTATTGCCATTGTTCTTGTCTGTCTGTCTCCCCCGATTAGACTGTAAGCCCGTCAAACGACAGAGACTGTCTCTATCTGTTGCCGACTTGTTCATCCCAAGCGCTTAGTACAGTACTCTGCACATAGTAAACGCTCAATAAATACTATTGAATGAATGAATGAAAAAAGATAGGATTCAAGTATTTTGCTTCCTGGGAAGAAAAAGTTTCTCCATACAACTCCCTGGATAACTTTCTGTGGGACATTTTTGACAAAGTTTTGGTTGGTAAAAGACTGATAAAGCAGCAGTGCCAACGAGTAATAATAATTGTGGAGTTTGTCAAACAATGTACTAAGTGCTGGGACAAATACAAAACAATCAGATCAGACATCGTTTCTGTTCTCCTCTGGGCTGACATCCTAAGGGTAAGGGAAAACAGGTATTTAATCCTTATTTTCCAGAAGAGGAACTGAGGCATTAAGGCAAGTGACTTGCCCAAATGTCACACAGCAGGCAAGTGCCAGATTTGGAATTAGAATCTTGGTTTCCAGACTCCACTAGGCCATGTTGCTTCTGTAGTAAAGATAGCAGCAGAGGTAGTGGTTTTAAGTGCTTACCATAACTGATGACTCTGACAATAATGACTTAGAGCTCTGAAATGATTTAACATCATCACCCTTGCATCTGTCTGTCACCTCTATATCTTCTTTTCCCCCTCTAAATGCTGGTTTTATGGCTTGGAAGCTAAGCCTGCTACTCTTTTCTTCAGTACACAAAGAAGTAAGAAATGACATTAAGAAGGCCTTTGGATGGAAAAGATGGCTGAAGGGAGAACGAAATCTGTGCTACACTGACTTAGAGAGAGGACAGAAAGGACAGAAAGAAATGAATGTTTTTTAGGCCAGCAAAGACGTAAATGGGTTTTAATTACATCAGGGTTACGTTTCAGATGGCCTGCAGCACCATGGTGTTTGTATACTGTCATTTTAATCAAGTAATTAAGGACCTTGATGAGGATAGCAAAGGGATTTTCAGAATTTAAAGCAGTTGGGAAAGTTGTCTGTCTCTCATGTGAGGTTTGTCATTATGTATGGACTTATTAGCCTCATGAGGAGCACATGAAATTATGCTCATAGGGAGAATGTCAGTTGACCCCATACCATGCTTTCAGGTAGAAAACAAGGAAGATTCGTCAAGCCCACTGGGTTTCACTTTGTGGCAGTATCCTAACTGCTCACGTTGGATAATAATCATGGCATTTGTTAAGCAATTCCTTTGTGTATGCTCCTTGTAGGCAGGGAATGTGCCTATGAACTTTATTATAGTGTACTCTCCCAAGCACAGTGCTATGCATATAGTGAGCATCCAATTAATAGCACTGATTGATTGTCATTGATTGCCTAAGCACTTGGGTATCAGATTAGACAGTTCCTGTCTGACATGTTGTCACAATTAAAAAGTTGGAAGAGCAAGTATCTTACTGTCATTTTACAACAAAGAAAAGTGAGGCTCCGAGAGTTTAAATGATTTGTCTGAGATCATACAGCAGGTCAGTGGCAGAGCTAGGCTGGCAACCCAAGTCTCCCAGTTCCCAATCCCATTCTATTTCCTCTGAGCCATGCTGCCTCTTGTTTATTCTTCGACACACAATCACCCTTTCTGATTCTTTCCAAAGAGGGTGGAAGAAAAAGAAATCTGCTCAAATTGTAGCGTGAAGGAAGCATTTCTGGACAGGGAGGATAGTGAAGCATGGGAATTGGTTCCAGGAGGGTATTGTGGAGGCTGGTTATGACAAGCATGGGTCTCCCCCGGCTGGGGATGCGTTGAGCCAGAAGGCTGTAGGTTAAATGATTAGTTACCTCTCTGTGGTGTTTGCTCTAAGTGTTTGGTGCTGCCCCTTATTACAGGAGGGCTGGTACTGAAGGAGGTCCCCAGGGCCTTGCCACTGCTCCCAGATGCAGATGGGCTCCCACGATCCTCACGGCCCCACCAGCGTTGCTTAGTCCACAGAGGCGAAAACATCCTCAATCCCAAATTTAAAGACCTGACCCAGCCCCCTGCAGCTCAGGGCTTCGGTTCTGAGATCCTTAGTGATCAGTCATATGGAAATTCATCATATGGAAATTCACCAGTGATTCGGGAGGTTTTAGAAGTGCCAGTTCTTGTCCTTGTCTTCCTTGGCCCTCAGAAAGTAGCTCCCCTTGTCATTGACTCCGAGAGGAAGTACTTGGTGATCTAACTGTATGGGGCGGCTGGGGGGACTCATGGAAATTCAGTAATGTGGATCTTTTAAATGGAATGTTTCCAGAAAGTTTCAGTGAAACACTTAGGTCATTAAGGTATTTATCAGCAAGAAGGAGCCTGAAAGAGGGTGGTAGGTTTTTTTTGTATTTTTTGTGGGGTTTTTTACTATTAATCACTATGTTTTACCAAAATGAACCATTTCTGCCAAGAAATATGATGGAATATAAACTCTCACTAACAGGACCTCCTAAAACTCACCTCTTTCATGAAGCCTTCCAAGAGTAAAGGAGCTGATGATTTTCCTTTCCACCGCTAATATCAATACTCTTTAAAACAAGAATTGTGAACATAATAGTGAACAGAGAAGCGGCGTGGCTTAGAGGAAAGTGCAAGGGCTTGAGAGTCAGAGGTCGTGGGCTCTAATCCCAAATCCGCCACCTGTCAGATGTGTGACTTTGGGAAAGTCACTTAACTTCTCTGTGCCTCAGTTACCTCAACTTTAAAATGGGGATCAAGACTGTGTGCCCCAAAGGGGATAACCTGATAAACTTGTATCTATTCCAGTGTTTAGAATAGTGCTTGGCACATAGTAAGTGCTTAACAAATACCATCATTAATATTATTATTAAACTCTAGTCTCAGTGTGCATTTGGAATAAAATCATTGATTCACAAGTCTCTCTCCTATGCTCTGTTCTGTATGAATGAGGTACAGTTCAGAGCTGTATATGGTTAATCAATCAATGATGTTTATTGAGCCCTGTGTGTAGCATACTGAACCAAAAGCTTGGGACAGTACAATAAATATCCTGCTAAATGCTTGGTCAAGAAGGCAGGACTCAATCCTATGTCATGCCCATGTCAGAGTTTCATGACCTTGTGTGTGATTTCATATAGAGATGGAAACTACCCTGAAGGCCCTTTGGTAAGTGTCAAAAAGAGAGCCAAAACGTAGGTTAGGAAAAGATAAGAGAACTCTCTACCAAATAGCTTTCCAAATCTTTCTGCCTTTTCTCTCTGGAACCAATGGTGAAGAGGAATTTCTGTTTTCAGCCCCTCACAAATAGGCTCAGACTAGAAGTCTAAGTTTTAGGGGCTTCTTTAGAACAAAAAACATACCAACAAATTTTGTTTGGTAGCAGCAATCATCTGAAGGAGGTGATTATTTCATTTTTCTTTTCATATGCCGTATATGTGATTTGTTTCTCTTCGTGCAAGTTTAGAAAGCAGGGTAGTGGTAAGAAGGAATCGTTTATCAAATGAATATATAGACCATGAATGATAATGTTTCATCTAGTGAAACCACACCAACCTACGATTCATGATTATCTAGGGAATTTGTCCTCTGTCTTTTTTCCCTTTTGCAGCTGCCAAAATAAAGCTTTCCAAAAAAAGCTTGGAGGTTTTTAGGTAGTTGGTGACGAGCTAAACCTCAGTATACTAGTGGGAGGCAAATGGGCAAGAATGGTTCTGAAATCCTAGCACAAAAGCCTGCAAGTCAGGACAAGGGACATAATCAAAATCCCCTTAATTCTGACTGTAAGCTTGTTGTGGGAAGGGAATAATAATAATAACAATAATGTATTTATTAAGCACTTACTATGTGCCAAGCACTGTTCTAAGCACTGGGGTAGATACAAGGTATTCAGGTTGTCCCATGTGGGTCTCAAAGTCTCAATCCCCATTTTACAGATAACTGAAGCACAGAGAAGTTAAACGATTGCCCTAAGTCACACAGCTGACAGGAAGCAGAGTCAGGATTAGAACCTGTGACCTCTGGCTCCCAAGCCTGTGCACTTTCCACTAAGCCACACTGTTTCTCTTTATTGTTGCACTTTCCCTAGTACTTAATACAGTCCCTTGCACCCAGTAAGCGCTCAGTTATTATGATTGACTGACTGACCACAATTCCCCACTTACTCTGAGATATTAAGCCTCTACTTAGTAAAAACAACTCCAGGTAACCCATACCAACTAGGTCACTGGCTCACTGGGATTCTCTCCGCATCCTCTTCAACCCCCGAAAGACTAGGATTCCTTAAATCAATCCAACTCCCTACAGTTATATTGAGAGAGGTAGTCTGGAACAGAGGCAGGGCAGCAAAGAAACCATCAAAGTTATACCAAAGAAATACAGTACTGTATGGAATTATAGCTTTAGACATGTAATTTGGACTCTTCCCTAATTCAGACCAAATCTTCTCCCTTTACTATAAATTAGAGACGTTTATACTCAATATAGCTCCATAGAGATGGAAGAGGGGTCAACTCATTCTGGAAGATCCCTCATAAGATCAGATCATTATATTGTCTTAACTAAAGATGCGGCTGCAGATAGCTGCAAGGGTGTACCAATGTCAACAAGATTTATGCTAGTCTTATTTACTGGGTGGAAGTACTGTGTTAACAGGAAATACCTTATGCCACTGTTAAAAATGACAATTAAAACAAGCTAGGCTAGTTCTTCTAAATGTTTCCTGAAAGTTGAGCATGGTCTCTGAGTCCTTCAGTATGGTAAATGGGGCCCTGGTTTATGATTTACATAGCAGTTGATGTTCTGGATGCATGCTGAGTCTTTCTGTGTCATCTTTATATAATACTATCTTCCCAGGTCATGAATCATCGCTTCGTAAGCCGATCCATAGGTGATTGAATTCCCTCCTCTCTCATTACAGACCGGTCAGGGAATGTTAATTGTAAGGATGGTTGACACCAGGAAATGCCCCAATAAACTGGCTGGCTAGGTTTCTTAGATAGTGGTCTCAGAGCCATGACATTACATCTAAAAATGCTTTATAACACTGACCCACAATTTGCTAGGGGTAGAGAGCTGCTTAATCAGAGCAAAGAATTACAGCCTGAAATCAAGTAGTGACGTAGTAACTTCTGGATCTTAAGATGTGAAGTTGCATCACTGAATGGAACTGCACATCCACAGCTTCAACTAATTATGATTCATTCAATCATACTTAAGTGCTTACTGTGTGCAGAGCACTATACTAAGTGCTTGGAAAAATACAATACAACAATAAAGAATGACAATCCCTGCCCAAAACAAGGGTATTGGACCCTTATGTGATGTACCTCTGAGCCTAAGTTGTATCCACTCCCATTTCTCTTTTTCTCCTTTTTGCTCACTCCTGAGGAGGTGATTAGATTTGTTTGCACGGTACTCACAGAACCTCTTTGTCCTCAGGTTTCTTTACCTGTAAAATGGGGATCGTATTACTGACTAGTCTGGAAAATGAGTTGCAATCTAAAGATTAAAGGAACTGCTGATGTGCCAACTATTACTATTGCCATTATTAAGGAAGCAAGAAAAACTGCAGAACAAAGAGAATCTAGAAAGGGGCTCCTTTCTCGGACCTGATATGGCAGCCTGCCACCAATGTCGAAATAGACATAAATACATAAAAAGACCACGCTCGTGTAAACTTCACATAATCTATTAGGATTATGAAACCCGCTCTTTACTCTGCTAGCATAATAATTTTGGCAACAGCTGAATGCCCCCTCATGTCAACAGTAATTGCAAATAAATTGGGAGACGAGAGAAATTTAATGAGGAGATAGATTATGAGCTCCGGAGAAAAACTTGGCCATCACTGTACCAACTACATTATGTGGGTGGTCTTCTCTATTTTCAGTGTTTATTTTAAATCGGGTGAGATGTACAGAAGCAGAAGTAAATATCAAATGCAAATATCAGAGTAAATGAATAAGCAGATGCATTCCCTGTCTTTTCTCTTGCATGATCAGTCACCTTTATTCTCTTCACTCTGTCCCCTTAGCGAACTCCAATAACCAGAGGCCAAATCCACTGTTCATAATGAGGAAAGCACCTGCCATTAGCATAAAGGTGGTGGATGAAATCCTGGTCGAGATGGCTCCCGGATTCTCCACACCAAACAGACAGCTGCTGTGGAGGTGGGAAGCGGCAAGTCGCAACCATGACAACGAGACCAGTGCCAAAGCGCAGCAGGTTTAGAACAGGAAGTAAAAAAAGAACACTCTATCCAATTGACACAGCAGGTGAATCTGGGTACACAGAATCCAATTTCCCAAGCTGGAACTTGGCCAAGACACTGGAATGAGTGTGCTGCTCTTAAGAAAAAGGCTCAAGGCGCTTTCATGGTCCCACAGTTTGTCAGACTGCTTTCTGGGAAACAAAACGAAGCCCACTGAAGCGCACAAACTTGGATTCAACAGCCATGCTCTGGCTGTTGATTTTCGTGATTATTTCATTGGCCTGGAAGCCAGATCCTCAGTTTAACAGTTAAACCGAGGATCGTGCCGGTTGGCATCGGACCTGAAGGCTACATGGCTCAGGTGGTAGGAACAGGGATGATTTATAGTTGTTTGGAATTCCCAGGAATTTCAAGTAACACGCAGATTATACCACATCAATGCAGAAGCCCTGAGACTTTGCTATTGGGGGCTGGGCTTTGCGGTCTCTTCAAGATTTCCCTTTTCTAAGCAGGAGGTTCAGACCTATTTGAGCCACGTGGTTGGGAGAATTGATTATTAGATTTAAACCCATGTCTCAGATGATTACATTGCATCTACTACAACCCAGCCTGCACATTTCGCTCCTCTAATACCAACCTACTCACTGTACCTCAGTGTCATCTATCTCACCGCAGACCTCTCGCCCACATCTTGCCTCTCGCCTGAAACGCCCTCCCACTTCCTGTCCAACTGACAATAACTCTCACCCCATGATCCCTCAAATCCTTATTGAGGGAACTTCTCCTAGAGACCTTCCCTAACTAAGCCCTCTTTTCTTTTTCTTCCACTCCCTCCTACATCACCCTGACCCTTGTTCATCTGCCCCATCCCAACCCCACAGCACTTATGTACATTATCTGTAATTTATTTATTTATATTAGTGTCTGTCTCCCCCTCTAGATTGTAAACTCATTGTGGGCAGGGAGTGTGCCTGTCATACTCTCCCAAGCACTTGCTTTACCTATTAAATCTAAAATCTTCACAAATTCATTGATGAGAAAATCCAAGTACAACAATCCTAAATTCTCATCTCTTCCGTCATGGAAAAGTTAACTGGATCCTCTGAAGCCTCTAGAACCTCAGTTACAGGATCAGATGAAGATAAGGTTCTAGATACTCATTGCCCATTAAAGAGTTTTGGGGTTTTTTTGCATTTAATGTACTCATTAAGCACGTACCCTATGCCAGGCACCGTACTAAACCCTGGGATAGATATGTTAATCAGGTTGGTTGCAGTTCCTGTTCCACAAAAGACGCACATCCTAAAATGAAGGGAGAAATGGTAGATCTTTTGCCCACTTTCAATATGCAAAAGCTAAAGCCCAGAAAGGTTTGATATGTTGCCCAAGGTCATGCAGCAAGCCAAGGATGATCCTAGGTCCAGAGTTCTGGTACTCCGAAGCCCGGGGACATACTCCTTCCCATTTTGGGGGGAAAAGGACTGAGAAGTGAGAAACAGGGGAGTCTAGTGGAAAGAGCACAGGCTGGGGAGTCAGAGCACCTGGGTTCTAATCCCCGTTCCATTCACATGACTGCTGCGTGACCTTGGGAAAGTCACTGTAAGTATCTGCGTCTGTTACTTTATCTGTGAAAAGACTGTGAGTCCCACATAGAACATGGACAGTGTCCAGCTTAATTAGTTTATATCTATCCCATTGCTTAATACAGTGCCTGGCCCATAGTAGTTGCTTGAACATACCATTAAAAAAATGGTGAGGTATATGGACAAGGCTGGAGAATAAAAGTAAAAGGTGGACTTTGTGGTTGGGAGAGGCGGGTGACCTTAGGTTCTCCTTTCTGCCCCAGGAAGGGATGAGTTCTTTTTGCAGAGGGTGGACCCGGATACTGGCAGCTTCATTCATTCAATTCATTCAATCATATTTATTGAGCACTTACTTTGTGCAGAGCACTGTGCTAAGTGATTGGGAAGTACATTACAGCAGTAAAGAGAGACAATCCCTGCCTACAACGGGCTGACAGTATAGAGTGGGGGAGACAGGCATCAAAACAGATGAACAGCTTGAAGGGAGGGGCCCAAAAAGGGAGGGCAAGGGGAGGCTTGAGAATTAAATTCTGCCTTTGTCACCTTGTTTCAAATTTCCAGTAAACTGTACAAATAAGCAGTGCTTGCTGAGCCAGGAATGATCAGCCGGACAGAGGAGGACCACTTAAGGCTGGAAAGATAGATATAGGAACCTTTTGTAGAACCAAGCACCTTGAAGCTGTGTGAGGCAGTAAGGTTTCTCTGAAATGAGGGAAAAGCCAGAGCCACAAAATGGAGTTGGTGAGGGGGAGTTGCTGATGGATTCAAAGGAGTCTGTGCATGTGGGGGTCGGCCTGCATATGTATGTGTATTTCATTCATTCACTTGTATTTATTGAGCACTATGTGCAGAGCACTGTACTAAGCTCTTATTTGTTTATTTGTGTGTGGAGGGGAGGTTCTCTGCTCCTCTTTATTTAGGAAAAAATACTGTCTTGCCTTCCCTATGAGCTTGTATCCCCACCCACTAAAGACTTAGGTACTCAGCACATATCTTTACTCTTGATTTTAATTTATTTTAGTGTCTATCACCCCAGCTGGACTGTCAGTTTCTTGAGGCCAGGTAGCATGTCTAGTGACTTTACCGTACTCTCCCAAGCACTTGGTACAGTATTCTGCACTAAGTTGCTCCATAAATACCACTGATTTATTGAGCAATTGATTGCCTATTTTAGTTTTAAGCTCCTAGAGGGCAGGAACCACATTTATTTATTTAGCTCTGAAAAACACCGAGCACCAGCTGTCGATAAATGTCTTCCTGATTCTGATTTTGGTGGGAAGGAGGCCTGAGGGATTCACAGATGCAAGACTTCCTGCATGCAAATCCTATAAGTGGAATTCAGCCAGGAATCACAGAATAAATCACATCCCTTTCTGATGCTGAATGGAGCTATATAGCTGAGACACTAATTCAGCTCTACATTTAGAATCCTCAGTGAACCCAAAAAAAAGACAAAAGTTGGTTTCAGGAAGACATTTAAGGGTGCACTAATGTTTTAACACCGCACTATTTAGAAATCTATTAAATGTCAAATTGATCACTAAATTGGCCAACTAGATGAAATAGAGGTGGTGGTAATATAGATACTGGAACAAAACTATTTATTTTTGTGAGTTTCAAGTGACCACATAACTCACAAGTATTGCTAAAGCCTGTATATTTGAGTGGATTCATAGAATGCCATCATGGGAAATTGTTCATAACTCATTCTTCGGGCTGGCTTCACATTACTTGCCGGAAGATTTTAGTGCAAAATCCTTTTCTCTTTGTAGAAATGGAAACGTGAATGATTTTTCCTGGTCAGATATATTTGTCACTGAATGGCATTATATTTTAAAGAAGCAGGAGCCTAGTTGGCTCTGTGGGTGCTGTGGGCAGTGACAGACGGCATTGCACAATGAGATTGATGATGTTTCCCAAAAACACATCGTTTGCCTAATAAAATGTTCCTGTTTTCAGCTACTGCAGCTAGTGACTTTTATATGACTCAGGGCTTTTAAAATAAACGGACTGAAAAAAGCAAATGGCAAAAAGGAAAGAGGAAAGCAAGGCATTAGTGGGGGGAGGTGGTGAGGGGAGGTGGTGCTGGGGGGGGGGGGGGAGAGGCAGTTTGAACCGGTTCCGAGAAGCGAGATGAAAATGACAAGATAGCAGTGCGGTTCTCGGACGAGACAGGATAAATTTACAATGCAGGAAATTAGATGCACAACAACTCCCGTTTCAAGGTAATGTTAGCTACAAGCCTGGAGCCCCTGTTCTCTCAGGCTGAAACTCTGCCCCTGAAAGATCTTCACCGCTAGTGCTTATTCTGGTTTGGACTCCCTAAATACCTGCTTTTGAGAGCACACGTGTTATTTTTTTCTAGGGCAGTCTTAGCCCTCAGTAGCTAGGTAGAAAAATGCAGGTGCCAACCAAAATGTCTTTGGAACCCGAAGAACACTCTCAAAGCTAAAGAGACTTCTTTCTGAGAACTAAGACGAAGATTTTCATGGGTGATCTGTTTGACTGTCTGCAGGGAAGAGCAGAAAACACTGGCACATAGCAGGTTTAGAAATTAGGTTGTATGTAAAAACTGGGGGAGAAGATTTTTCAGTTGTGCAGTAGCAGTTGCTAAATATGCCAGACTTCTAAGTGCTGTGTGTGGCAGGAGGGTGGCAGGGGGTGATCCAAACTCATTTCTGATTTATACTGCTTTGCAACAGTCTTTGAGGATTGACCCAAGATCTCATTCTGGGTTAAGTTTATGGCTATGAGCATGAATCAATTGCACAAGAAGCTTCTGTGTTGTGTGGGAAAACACCCCGGCCAGACACAAGGGCTGTCAGGACAGATAATTATGTGAGGACCTTGGATTTTTCTTGATTTCCACAAAGCCCCCTCCAAGGTCAGCTTGAGCCAGGGTAGGGTTGCGAGTTACCTGTTCACAGTCTTACTCTTCATGCCATCCATTTCCAAGCTGACTTCTAAAGGAAGAGCAGATTCTTTGGTAACTTAGCAGCCCCCGGTGTATTAGTAGAAATAACTCATCCTCAGGCAGCTCTAGTGAACTTAATTAAACTGTTGGAACAGGTTTGCCAAGAGTGTGGCTTGCTGGGCAGTCATCCTCTCTCTCGCCAGGGCCATTTCATGTGAATTGAAGGGATTAATCATTTATATTCATTGCACTTCTTCCTCTGCAACACACAAAGCAACCCCAAAGCCTTCTGATATATAAGGTCCAACTGGCATGGTTTCGTCTGTCACTTTCATTGAAAAGTCGGGGCTAGATTCTTCACTCTGCCTCGTCCTCTAGCCTTATCTGGCTTTGTTTCTTTTTTTCCCTTCTTACAGTACTTGTTAAGCACTTACTACGTGCCAGGAACTGTATTCAGTGCTGGGGTAGGTACAAGATAAATCAGGTTGGACACAGTCCCTGTCCCACATGGATCTATCAGGCTAAGTAGGAGGGAGAACAGGTATTTAATCCCCATTTTACAGTTGAGCAAACTGAGGCACAGAGAAACTAAGTGCCATGCCCAAGGTCGCACAGCAGACAAGGGGCGGAGCTGGGATTAGAACCCAGGCCCGCTGACTTCCAGATCTGTGCTCTTTCAATTAGTCTATGCTGCTTCCCTCTGCTTCATTGCCTCTTTAGATATAGGGAGGGCAGGGTCATGTGTTGATTTGAAATATTTTTATATCTTTTTCTTTGCACTTTTATGTTTTAGGACTAATGACTGAAATTTGGCCCACAGTAATACAGCCAACTACAGTATACATGTCAAATGTTACATTTTCTACTGGGCAATTTCTTTTTCCCCAGGTTCACTTCTTTGGGGCAAGAAACAGTCACCTGCTAATTGGCGACTTCCCAGTGAATGTACTTGATCTATTTTTTTAAAATATATATACAAAAAACTCAGTTTCCCTACCACTGCAAAGATGTTAACTAAACTATAAGCTCCCTCTGGACTCTAAACTGCTTAAGGAGGGAAAATGTCTACCAACTCTGTTATATTGTACTCTTCCTAACACTTAGTACAGTGCTCTGCATATAGTAAGTGCTCAGTAAATGACTGATTATATCATACTCTCCCAAGTGCTTAGTATGGTGTTCTGCAAGCAGTAAGTGTTCAATAAATATGATCGATCGTATTGTATTCTTTCAAACACTAAGTACAGTGCTCTGCACACAGTAAGCCCTCAATAAATTGAGTGGGTCGACATAGAATTTTTTTTTTGATATGCAGGAACCATTTCTGGACAAAGTACCAACAGCCTAATATCAATACATGTCGAACCTTGTGATCCACTCTGACCTTCTCTACCTATATTCCTTAGCTAATTCTCTAGATTTTTCAGAACTTCTATAGTGCTCATCCACCTCATACAATGCCCGAGGTGGTTCTTTTGTCAGCATCCTGCACTACTGATGACTTAATCATTTACTGAGCTCTTACTGTGTGCAGAGAACTGTATTAAATGATTAGGAGAGTACAATATAACAAGAGTTGGTAGATTTATTCACTGCTCATAAGCACATAGGGCATAAGCAGGATTGAAAGTCAGGCCTTTTGATGTTCAAAGCAGAGCTCTTTCCACTAGACTGACAGCAGGACTGTGAAAGATTTAATGGTAAAATCTTGGTCTTTAGTAATCAATCAACTATATGCTGTGTTTACTGCATGAGGAGCACTGTATTAAGTGCTTGGGAGAGTACAATATAACAGAGTTGGAAGAAACATTCCCTGTCTATAATGAGTAGTAAATTATCCTCTTTGCTGACTCCTTTCAAATCTGTATGTGTGTGTGTTTGTGGTAAAGGCTTGTAATAATTATAATAATGATGGTATTTGTTAAGCGCTTACTATGTCCCAGGCACTGTTCTAAGTGCTGGGGTGGATACAAGCAAATTGAGTTGGATACAGTCCCTTTCCCATGTGGAGCTTGCAATCTCAATTCCCAGCTTTATAGATGAAGTAAATGAGGCCCCGAGAAGTGACGTTGACTTGCCCAAGGTCATCCAGAAGACAAGTGGAGGAGTCGGGAGTAGAACCCAAGACCTTCTGACTTCCAGGCCCCTGCTCTATCCACTACACCACGCTGCTTCTTGTAGCCCCCTCCTCTGCCTTGTCACATAGTGGTAACTTCCTCTTCCCCTACTCTGAACGCAGTCATCACATTTAGCGTTCATGGATTCAGTTGGCCTCTCTTTAACACAGTGGTAGAAACACCGGACCAAACTCTAGAACGTTGCCAAGTTCTCTGTGGTTCCACTTGTCTTTTCTGCCAAACTTTTTGGTGTTCTCTGAGTTTACGGTGAGTTGGATCAGCGTATCAGTAAACCGAGTCCCCTAACAGCTTCTTATTATTAATAACCATCTTACTGAAAATTGTGCTTTTCATCCAAACTCCAGATTAATGATGGATGACACAATTTTGAGTGACAAAAGCTTCCTCCAAAGCAATGATCTTCCAGGAGAATACAAGGGTTTAAGAGAATTTTCAGTGGGATTTTTTTTTTTCCTTGGGAACTCTCCTTCGACTGCCCAGACGTGGTTTAAAGTGCCTTTGCTCGGTTTTAGTAAAAGAGGATGTAGTGCGCTCAACATCTCTGATTTCTCCCCGACCCTTTCATGCCTTGCCCTAAGGCCCTTGGCCGACGACACATACCAAACCAAAGGAGGATTCCCTTCAGAATCACCCTTTTATCTCGCTACTTATGGAGCTGCTGGACTCACTGATGAGCAGAACCTGAATTCGGTGAACTGCTACCTATCGCCTTCTCTCCGAGAAGCAAAGTATGTTATTTCGGCAGACACAGCTAACCTCTCCATAACAAGAGAGTGAGAACTCTGACCAGAATTTCACACTAGACCTTCTGTACTTGAGGATAAATAATCCCTGGAGGCCAGCAAGCTGTCTGCTTCAAACCTTTCGAGTGTTTTTTTTTTTTTTTTTTTGTCGGAAAACTATGAGAAGGCTAGAATGCGTATTATCCAATAACTGGGCAAATAATAGAATAAGGTGAATACTAACCGGGCTTGTTTTCATAGCCTTTCTTCCATTTAAGTCAATAGAAGTTTAGCCTGAGGAAAGGAGGAAGAATAAGGCTTTAAATAATTAATTGTTATTTTCCATTTATGGATTTACCAAGAGGCTTTATGTAGTCTCCACCCAGTGTAGAGTTTAAAAGGTTAGCCATGAAAGAAAGGCAGAAAAAAAAGTCCTCTTACCTTTCACCTTTCATTTTTATCTTAATTCAATTTGCTGCCTACCCTCTGGACCAGATCTCCTTTCAAGAACTAAATCTTGGTTATTCTTAAATAGACCAATCTGATAATTAAAAAAATAGTAATTGTAGCATTTAAGTGCTTACTACGTGCCAAGCACTGTACTAAATGCCGGGGCAGTTACAAGCTAATCAGGTTACACAGTCCATGTCCCACATGGGGATCACAGTCTTAATCCTCATTTTACTGATTAGGGAACTGTGGCTCAGAGAAGTTGTGATTGTCCCCATGATCCCACAGCATACAGGTGGCACAGATGGCATTAGAACCCAGCCAGGTCCTCTGACTCCCAGGCCCTCGCTCTTTCCAACAGGCCATGCTGCTTCTCTAATACCACCATTAAAATGCCACCAGAGTTCAGAAATCATAAATATCCTCTGGGGCAAATTGCCTTGGAGACTAATATTACTGCATTAACATCTGTGAAAGCGACATCTTGGAACAGGGAAAGAGGTAGTTAAAAGGAAAAAAGCAGAATGAAGTACATCCCCGTGGCTTTATGCAATACTTTGCTGACACATGATTTCTGCATCAGACAGCCACATTCCCTATTCACTGGTGGGCAGAGATGGGGAAACTCCAGTTTACCAATCAAATCGCGAGAAAGTGCACTTTTCTCTCTCCTTGTATGGGGAAATAGCTCTTGCCAGTCAGCAAACATAAAGTAATGATCCCCTCAGCTTTCTTACCCCATGACAACCACTAAGGAGTGGGAGAAGCTGGCAAAATTAGATTCAATTTCAACCAGGAGCTTGGGGATTCCAATTCTAAGAGTACAGTTATGTAACATTTTGTACTTTGGAAATTTGGGATGTTTGTCTTGAGAAGGCATTGTTTGACAATACAAAAAGATTCCTTTTCTTTTCAAAACAATTCCAACCCTTGAAATATAAATTTATAAGGGCAGATGGTACTCACTTTTGCCTATAGAATAGATCTCGGGAACTGTTGATTTCTGTGTCTGAGCTTAGTTATGAAGTGGGAATTAAAGAGGAGAAGAAATCAATTTTAATGCTGGAGATCAGAGTAGGATGGTTCTCTTCGAAACAACTTTTTTCCATTTCTCCATCAACAGAAGAATTGTTTGCAGTCCTCCAGTGTATCCCCTACATCTAGGGCATATACAGAGTCTTATAAATACAACAAGAATAGCTGAGTACACCAGTGTACTACTGGGGGTATGAGCAGTTACATACCTAATAATAATTATGGTATTTGTTAAGTGCTTACCATGTGCCAGGCACTGTTCTAAGCACTGGGATAGATACAAGCAAATTGAGTTGGACACTGTCCCTGACCCATGTGGGGCTCACAATATCAATCCCAATTTTCCAGATGAGCTAATCGAGGCCCAGAGAAGTGAAGGGACTTGCCCAGGGTCACGCAGCAAATGGCGGATCTGGGATTAGAACACATGACCTCCCGGGCCTGTGCTCTAACCATGCTGTTTCCCCCCGCCTTCAGGGTTTAAAGGTGACACTACTGACGCTGAATTTTTGTCAGTGTGGGAAAAGTAGCTGGTCAGATTGATCGAGAGGTGGCTGACCAGTAAATATCACTCTTATTGCTTCTAGAGGGCAGGGTTCATATCTACTAACTCTATCTCACTCTCTCAAGCACTTCATCCAGTGGTCTGCCCATAGGGCTCAAAAAATACTATTGATTGATTGTATTTGTTTACTGGTAGTACCTTCACTTACTTCTCCCTCATGTTAGTCAAAGACCCACGAGCCATGGCTATTGCATTGGAACAAGAGAGACAAACCAAGCTCTCTAAGTATACCCTGGGCTCTGAGGTATCCCCTCGATAATCAGTTGAACAGTGATATTTATTGAGTCCTTACTCTGCGCACACCACTGTCTAGACTGTAAACTCCTTGTGAGCTGAGGTCGTGCCCACCAGTCAATGATGGCATTTGATAAGCGTTCACTCTGTGTCAAGCACTGTTTGAAGCCCTGGGATAGATACAAACTAATCAGGTTGGACGAAGTCCATGTCCCACATGGGGCTCATGGTCTTAATCCTAATTTTACAGATGAGGTAACTGAGATCCAGAAAAGTCAAGGTTACACTACAGACAACTGGCAGAGCTGGGATTAAAACCCAGGTCCTTCTGACTCTCAAACCCGTGCTCTATCCACTAGGCCACGTTGCTTCTGCAGTTCTCCAATTCTGTTGGCACTGTAAACTCCCAACCACTTAATACAGTGCTCTGCACCCTGTAAATACTCAATAAATACTATTGATAGGTAGATTACAATGGAGAAGCAGACTGGCCGAGTGGAAAGAACATGGACCCTGGCTGTAATCCCATTTGCTGTGTGTCTGCTGTGTGACCTTCGGCAAGTCACTAAACTTCTCTGTGCCTCAGTTATCCCACCTGTAAAATGGGGATTGTCTTACTCCCTCCTACTTAGACTGTGAGCCCCATGTGGGACAGGGACTGTGTCCAATCTGATTTAACTTGTGTTCATTCCAGCACTTAGAAAAGTGTTTGGCACATAGTAAGCACCTAACAAATACCATTACAACTACAATAGAGTAAGCAGTTGCAAAACCTGCCTTCCAGAAGCTCACAACCTGGTGGAACAATTTCACATTTCCATCTCGCCTTCAGAACATCTCTGCTTGAATGTTCTGCCAACACTTCAAATTTAGGATGTCTAAAACAGTACTCCTCATTTAGCCAACCAAAGCCTGTCTCTTCCTGATTTCCCCATCACTGTAGACAGTGTCATCATCCTCCCTGTCTCACAAGTTCACAACCTGGGCATTATCCTTGGTTCAGCTCTCTCATTCAGCCCACACATTCGATGTCACAAAATCCTGTCAGTTGAAACTTCACAATACTGCTAAAATCCGGCCTTTACTCTCCAAACCACTACCAAGTTAATCCAAGTATGTATCCTACCCTGCTTTGATTACTGCATCAGCATCCTTGTTGACCTCCCTGCCTCCTGTCTCTTCCCACTTGAGTTCATACTCTGCTGCCTAGACCATTTTTCTACAAAACCATTCAGTCCATTATTCCCCACTTCTCAAGAACTTTCAGTGGTTGTCCATCCACCTATTCATCAAATTGAAACTTCTTACCACAGGCTTTAAAGCACTCAATCGCCTCGCCTCTTTCTACCTTACCTTTCTTATTTCCTACTACAGCCCAGCTTGCACACTTCACTCCTCTAATGTCAACCTAATCACTGTACCTTGATCTCACCACCAGTCCCTCACCCACGTCCTTCCTTTGTCCTGTAACTCCCTCCCCCTTCATATATGACAGAGGATCACTCTCCCACCTTCAAAGCTTTATGATTGTATATATTCTGGAAGAGGCTTTCCCTACCTCAATCCTCATTTCCTCTTCTCCAGATCCCTTCTGCATCACCCTTGAATTTGTGCCATTTGTTCACTCCCCCCTCAGCCCCAAGCATTTCTTTACATATCTGTAACTTTGCTATACTAATGCTTCCCCTCTAGGCTGTAAGCTTATGTGGGCAGGGAGGGAGTGTGTCTGGAATACTGTACTCTCCCAACTGCTCAGTACAGTGCTTCACGTACAGTAAGTGCTCAGAAAATGTGATTAATTGACAGACAGGTGCCTAAGATGATGGGTGGTACCCAAGCATAAGGAAGACCAGCAGCTAAGTTGCCCTTAGGTGGTTCAGTCTTCCCACCAATTGGCAGAAATAACTCCACTCCACTATCAGCCAAATCTCAACCATGGCTCCCAAGCAGCCCTGCTCCCCGTACACATAGGCGTACAAGTAGTTGGACATATCTAGAGAGCTACATGTTGTCCTTTCATGTCCTCTTTGAGGAAGGGATTCGGTATCTGACTCCGTTGTCCTTTCGATAGCAAGCCTCCATCCGTGTGGACTGACAGTCACCAGATTGGTCAGACCCCCGTTGTTTTTTCTGCCTCCTGAATCCACTAGGGTCTCATTAAGCAAATCAACATTTAAAACCAAAAGGAAAATCACCAATGAAATGAAAGCAGGCAGGATAAGTTAGCAGGCTGTGGTCTGGTTCCCTCAGGCGCTGAGCTGTATGAGCTACTTTTATCTTAAAGTGCCTTAAAGCTATGGTGGTCTGTTCAGCCTTCTGTGGCTACATATGTCTCTAGGCCAGCCTGATTGTTTAGAACAGCATGAACTCCACTGTACCATCCCTCCTGCCTTTTGATTCACAGTAAATTAAACAGGGGCTCTCGGAGAGGATGAATGGATTTGGAAGGCACCGTTTGAGCCAGGCCGTGTTGAAGCCTTTTTCAGAAGCAGCTGAAAATCAAGCTTGTTATCCTCTTTAAAAAATAGCATAAATAATTCTATTTCGTTCTTGCAGTTTCTATGAAGATGAGATTAAAGGCCATTGAATGGAAAATTGTTTAATATTCAATTTTCAAATTCATTTTAGGAACAAAGTTCCTGTGCAGTAGTTCTAAATGCAATAGTAGCACGGCTTATTTTTGGAGAGAGGATAGATTTGACCTCTAAAAGTTTATATATAATTGGGTGTGTGAATAAATATAACTTTTTATATGTATTCAAATCTATACAGTTTTATACGGGTATGTACTAACAGACACAAACTTACTTTTCAAGGACAAAATCATCTTGGAGAATGTGATGGAGAAAAGAGGTAAAAAAATAAACACAAGGAAAGCCAACAGGAATCTCTTTCTGATCTCCTTCCCTTTCATACAAAAAAAGGACAATTAGATGAAAGCTATGCCATGAAAGACCATATCAATATGCTTTTCTCCATGCCCAGGGGGAGAATTGCCCAGGAGCAGACGCTCTCTGAACTGCTGGGCAGCTAACGATTCCACACGCAAGATTTCAACTGCCCTCTGAAATGAGAGACATCTGAGAACTCTTTTTAATTTAATCAAAAGGCAACCAGAATCGATCTTCCCCTCTCGATTGTTCCAAAATCCTGAGCCAACACCTCTGCTTTCTATAACTTTTGAATGATTCCTTGGGTATCATTTTCTTTTAATCAAAAAGCAATCGGGAATTGCTCATAATCAGAGTTGTTTCTATAATAATAAAGCCTAAACCGTAACTGATAGAATTATCCTTTAAAGTTTCATGAAGAATGAAATGATGCCTTAATGCAAATTCTGGTGAGCAGATGACTGTCTTCCCTAAAGGATAGCTAACCTGGAAAATCTGGTTATTTCCCCAAGTGAGGGGATGGGGAGAAGGAGAGTGAGGGTGGAGCAGAGTGGGCTGGTGGATAGACTATGGGCCTGGTAGTCAGAAGGTCTTGGGTTCTAACTCTGGCTCTGCCACTTGTCTGCTGTGTGACCTTGGCCAAGTCCCTTCACTTCTCCGTGTCTCAGTTACCTCAGCTGTAAAATGGGGATTCAGACTGCGAGCCCCATTTGGGACAGAGATTGCGTCCAACCTGTTTCTCTTGCGTCGACCCCAGCGCTTAGTACAGTGCTTGGCCCATAATAACTGCTTAACAATTGCTGTTATTTATTATTATTATTGTTATTTAATATGAGTGTTTCCAACTGTCTGAGAGCCCCCAATCTCTAGGGGAGTGCCAGGAAAGAAACAGGCAGGCAAACATGCCCTCCTAGACAGGGTTCCTTGGGCCAGCTAATGTCTAGAAGGGCATCAAGATGAAAATAACATCCACGATGCTAATCAATCAATAGAAATTTTTGAGGGCTTACTACATGCAGAGCACTGTACTGAGCACTTGGAAAAGTACAATAGAATAGGATTGGTAGACACAATCCCTACCCTCAAGGAGGTTACAGGGGCAGGAGGAGATACAGAAACAAGCATCATTCATTCATTCAATCATATTTATTGAGCACTTGCTGTATGCTAAGCACTGTATTAGCCTCCCGGGAAAATACAATACAGCAATAAAGAGTGAGAATCCCTGCTTCCCCCAAATGCTCAGAAAGACAGATCTGCAAGTGAATACCTCCCTTCTCCCTCCAGTTGCTGGCAAGAGGCCCCAGAGTTGCTTTCTGATCATCTTGGACACAATTTTACTGCTGCTATCTTTGACGTGGATGTTCCTCACGTTTTCCTGTTCAGCTTACATCCTCGGTGTTCTAGGTGCCTGCACTGCCTCATTTAGACTGCTCTTCTTAGGTAATCATCCCAGTGCTTAGTGCAATGCTCGGTACATTATAAGTGCTAAATCAGAGTGTTGATGATAATGATGATCATAATAACTCTAATGATAGGCTAGTCCCACATTTATAGTACTGGAAAATAGAAACCTCTAGAGATCAACAGGCTCAGCCTCTTGCTTCCAGGTAGGAGAATCACTCCATAAGCAAGAAAAAAATATTTATCCTTTTGCAAATGACCTCCAGGCTCTGATATCTTTATCCCCTTGTGTTATCTTCTGGGCCAGCTAATGTCTGCAAGGGCATCAAGATGAAAATAACATCCACGATGCCAATCAATCAATGGAATTTTTTGAGGGCTTACTATGCACAGAGCACTGTACTGAGCTCTTGGAAAAGTACAATAGAATAGGATTGGTAGACCCGATCCTTACCCATAAGGAGGTTACAGGGGCAGAAGGAGATACGGAAACGGTCCTCTCCTTCTGTCCCACCAAAATCTTTCCTGCTCGAATTTGAGCTTATTTTCCTTTTGTTCAGTCCTTGGGGCACATTGAGATTAACTCATCAGTGCCCTCCCCTTTCTGATTAAAAATATTTCTTGAGGCTCTGACTCATTCAAAATATTAGAGCAAAAAGATTTCTTCCCAACTGCTGCTTATCCTGTTTCTGTTACTATTAATATCCGGAATCGACCTAAGAGCTCTGGTAAGACATTTCACTTCTCTGTGACTCAGTTACCTCATCTGCAAAATGGGTGTTGAGGCTGTGAGCCCCACATGGGATGGACTGTGTCTAACCCAAGTTGCTTGTATCCACCCCAACGTTTAGTACAGTGCCTGGCATATAGTAAGTGTTGAACAAATACCATCATTATTATTATTATTATTATCGTAGCAGTTCAACCAATACTACTCTTTGGCACATAGCCCTCAACAAATACTATTTTGTTGATTATTATTATTAAAGGCTCTTATAAGAGTCACAGGATAGTGACAGTTATGTCCTGGGGCAATTTGGGGGTACAGTGACTCCACAGTAGCCACAAGAGAGTCCCAACCCCAGCGGTAGATTGACAGGAATTCTATGACCCTGATGTAACATCTGAGAGTCCAATCTCACAGAAACATCAATGAGTTTTATTTATTTTTATTGATGTCTGTTCACTTGTATTGATATCTGTCTCCCCCGCCTCTCTAAACTGTGATCCCATTGTGGGAAGGGATTGTCTCTATTTCCCTATTGTGCTTTCCCCAAGTGCTCTGTACAGTGCTCTGCACAAAATAAGCACTCAGTAAATCCAATTGAATGAATGAATGGGTTATAGTGAATGCTGCTGCAAGCTGGTTATCATTAAAACATAAGAGGGTACATCTTTCAGTATTATAGATAGGAAACACTGAATTTCCTAAAAGATTCTAAATGAAACCCACGAGATTGGGAAGCAAATGTGATTTAAAGATGAAGCGTATGTATCCAGATTTCTTACCTACTCACTAAACACCACCACCTTTCCCTCGTCAGTCAGCATTTTCAGAATGTGCAGCCTCTATTTATATTTATAGACATAAATCATTCTGAGAAAATAAGCCCAAAGGAGGCAATCCTATCCCTCGAGAGCTATTTGCTTTCCTTCAGAACAAAAAGGAAAATAGACATATTTCAATATGTACAGCCCACTATATTGCATGTAAAAAGCAGATGTATTGTTTCCAGTTTTCTTTCCAAGACTCATTTTACCTTTACAAATTTGTCTCTTAAAAATACATCAGTAATACTGTTTGTGTTGGAGAAGTTCTCTCCCAATTATTAGAGCTTTGTTAAATTCAGGGTGTGCGGTTCTTGAAGACTAGTATTACAGGTTGACAAAAAATACCCCATATTCAATGAATACTATAGACCGTAAGCTCATTATGGGCAGGGAACAGGTCTTCAAATTCTGTTTTATTGTTTGCCCCCAAGCTCTTAGTACCATGCTATCAACATAGTAAGTTTTGAATAAATACTATTGATTGATACTTTCTCAGTCCTTGGAGAGTTTCATAAAGAGGTAGAATTTGGTAGTGCTTTCCATAAAGAATGCCCCTTAGAGTAATTCATGTTTCTTCCTCTCTCCCCATTAAAAGTCTGCCTCTTCCATCATTCATGTCCATGTTCAGGGAGTCGCCCATTTGGTATTAAAGAGGCAGATGTTGTGATTGCTCTATAATAAGAGGGATTTATGTTAGACTGGAAGAAAACATGGAAATGAGTTCCTGAGGAGGGCTGGGAAACTCCCTCTATGGTGATCTTTAACCATCTTACAACAAATCACAAAAAGAGGTTACCTACTCTTAGCCCCAAGGATTAGAATGGGCTGACATTAAAAATCTGTGTTGAATTGAACTTTGATATATTTGTGTTTCCCTTCGGTCCAAGATTTTGTGTGATTTTCCTTAGGATTTGGAGGTGGGAGAATACTTTAAATATGTATGATCCAGCACATAGAACAGTGCTCAGAGCTTAGAACAGTGCTTGGTACATAGTAAGCACTTAACAAATACAATCATTATTATCTGTTTATCTAGTGTATAAGCAGAGGTAGGAATGGGCCTGGGTTGGCTGATATATGTTATTTTTAATTTGGGGGGTTATTATGATGTGCCAAGCGCTGGAGTAGATATGAGATAATCTGAGCAGATATACCCTCCATCCCGCAGGGAGGCTCATTATCTAAGAGGAAGGCGGAAGAGGTATTTTCACCCCATATTGCACAGGAGAAAACTGAGGGACTGACATCAGGTGACTTGACCGAGGTCACACAGCAGGCCCAAAGTGGCAGAGCTGGGACTGGAGCCTGGGTCTCTGGATTCCCTGTCCCTGATCTTTCTGCTAGGCCACAGTGCTGCCCTGAATACTAAAGAATCACCTAGATAAGATCTCCCTCCCCTGCCTTCATGTGGGTAGTCAGGAATGGGGCCACTTTGGAAATGGTGGGCAGAGCTGAAGCATGTTTTTCAGGCTGAATAGCAATTATGCAGGACCGTAAGTTTTAAAAACTATTAGCTTCTTGAGGTCGGAGATCCAGTCTTCTACCTCTCTTGTACTTTCCCAATTACTTTTCATTCATTCATTCATTCAATAGTATTCATTGAGCACTTCCTATAGAGAAGCAGCATGGCTCAGTGGAAGGAGCCCGGGCTTGGGAGTCAGAGGTCGTGGGTTCTAATCCCGGCTCCACCGCTTGCCAGCTGTGTGAGTTTGGACCAGTCACTTCACATTCTCTGTGCCCCAGTTACCTCATATGTAAAATGGGGATTAAAACTGTGAGCCCCACGTGGGACAACCTGATCACCTTGTATCCTCCAGTGCTTAGAACAGTGCTAGGCACATAGTAAGCACTTAATACCAACATTATTATTATTATATGCAGACCACTGTACTAAGTGCTTGGAGTGTACAGTTCAGCAACAGATAGAGACAATCCCTGCCCAACAGTGGGTTCACAGTCTAAACAGAAAGCAGAACAAAACAAAACAAGCAGTCTGGCTTTTCCCAGTGGAACTCTAAATAAATACTACTGATTGATTAATTGATTGACTAGATGTCCCCCTGAAAGGGAGTAGAATGTTCTAGTGGAAAAGATCAGGTTTGGACAGTACTGTTTAGTACAGTGTTCTGTACGCAGTAAGTCCTTAATAATAATGATGGTATTTAAGAGCTTACTATGTGCCAAGCACTTGTCTAAGCACTGGGGTAGATACGAGGAATCAGGTTGTCCCACATGGGGCTCACAGCTTTCATCCCCATTTTACAGATGAGGTCACTGAGGCACAGAGAAGTTAAGTGACTGGCCCAAAGTCAACAGCTGACAAGTGGTGGAGTCGGAATTAGAACCCATGACCTCTGACTCCCAAGCCCGGGCTCTTTCCACTAAGCCACAGTTGGCATTACCGCAAAGACAGTCGCATTTGATGATAATAACAATGATAAGAATAAATACAATTGAATGAGTGAATGAATGACTTTGTAATGGCTTTTAGAGAAGCAGCGTGGCTCAGTGGAAAGAGCACGGGCTTTGGAGTCAGAGGTCATGGGTTTGAATCCCGGCTCGGCCACTTGTCAGCTGTGTGACTTTGGGCAAGTCACTTAACTTCTCGGTGCCTCAGTTCCCTCATCTGTAAAATGGGGATTAAGACTGTGAGCTCCACGTGTGTCTACCCCACGCTTAGAACAGTGCTTGGCACATAGTAAGCGCTTAACAAATACCAACATTATTATTATTATTAAATGCAATTGGCTTTTTTAGTAATAATAATGTTGGTATTTGTTAAACGCTTACTATGGGCAGAGCACTGTTCTAAGCGCTGGGGTATACAAGGTAATCAGGTTGTCCCACATGAGGCTCACAATCTTCATCCCCATTTTACAGATGAGGTAACTGAGGCACAGAGAAGTTAAGTGACTTGCCCACAGCCACACAGCTGACAAGTGGCAGTAGCATGATTGTACACCCCCATCGGGTGCCACTTGAGGAAAGGGAAAATAGAAATGGGACTCATAAGCGGGGAGAAGTAAAGAGTGAGTTTCTTCGGGCTTTTGGATCGGGTGGATGGAAATCAACACTTGCTCAACCTTGAGAGCGTCATCCTCCGGCCTAAAATGAAACTGCTAATTGTGAGGCTGCGTCCGTGAGTGTCAGGGCCTTAGACACTCACTTGCACACTTACACTGTGTCTGTGATAATATAGTAGTGCCCCTTTTCTACCTCTTTGTCATTTGTGTGAGCCCTGCTCAGACTCCAGGGTTAAGTGGGTAACACCAGCAGGGCATGCACTAATTTATTTAAGTAAATATTTAAAGTTATTTTTACAGTAGTGGTGACTGTTTGCGTGAAGCCATTCACACACTCTTTCCCACTCCCTCTTTCATTCATTCAGTCGTATTTATTGAGTGTTTACTGTGTGCAGGGTACTGTACTAAGTGCTTGGAAAGTACAATTCAATACCTCTTTGCCCATGGGAAGGCAACTGGTAGGAAAAAAAGGGACTGGTTGAGTACAGAACAGAAGAGCAGCACGGCCTAGTGGAAAGGGGTCTGGAAGTCAGAGGACCTGGCTTCTAATCCCGACTCTGCCACACACATACCTGCTGTGTTACCTTGGGCAAATCATTTAACTTCTTTGTGCCTCAGTTCCTTCATCTGCAAAATGGGGACTCATTACCTGTTCTCCCTTCCTACTTAGACTGTGATCCCCATGTAAGACCTGATTATCTTGTATCTGTCCCAGCACTTAGTACAGTGCTTGAAACATAGTAAGCACTTAGCAAATACCGCAATTCTTATCATTAAGAAAATTGTTCTGAGACCTCAACAGCAGCAGGCATCACTTAAAAAAATAGTATTAAGTGCTTAATATGTGTCAGGTACTATACTAAGCACTGGGGTAGATACAAGTCCATCAGGTTGGACACAGTCCATGTTTCAAATGGGTTTCACTGTCTTAATCGCCATTTTATAGGTGGCACCCAGAGAAGTAAAGTCATTTGCCCAAAGTGATACAGCAGAAAAGTGGCTGATCCAGGAATAGACCCCAAGTCCTTGAGAAGCAGCATGGCTCAATGGAAAGAGCACAGGATTGGGAATCAGAGGACATGGGTTCTAATCCCAGCTCTGCCACCTGTCTGCTGTCTGATCCTGGGCAAGTCATTTTACTTTTCTGGGCCTCAGTTACCTTATCTAGAAAATGGAGATTGAGTCTGGGAGCTTCATGAGGGACAACCTGATTACCTTGTATCTAATAGGCAGATGAGGCAACTGAGGCCCAGAGAAGTGAAGGGACTTACCCAAGGCCCCACAGCAGACACATGGCGGAGCTGGGATTAGAACACATGATCTTCTGACTCCCAGGCCCAGGCTCTAGCCACTATGCCATACTGCTTCTCAAAATGCTGTGCTTCTCCAGCCCAGCCCCCACACTCTGCTCCGGTGCTGCAGCTAACCTCCTCACTGGGCCTCGTTCTCGCCTGTCCCGCCGTCCACCCCGGCCCACATCCTACCACTGTCCTGGAATGCCCTCCCTCTTCATAGTTGCCAAACTAACTCTTTTCCCCACTTCAAAGCCCTACTGAGAGTTCACCTCCTCCAGGAGGCCTTCCCAGACTGAGCCCTCCCTTTCCCTCTGCTCCTGTTCCCTTCCCCATTCCCCCGACTCCCTCCCTCTGCTTTACCCCCTTCTCCTCCCCACAGCACTTGTGCATATTTGTGTACATTATTTCTTACTCTTTTTTATTAACGCTGTGCATTTATCTATGATTCTATGTATCTATTTTGATGATATTGATGCCTGTCTACTTGTTTTGTTTTGCTGTCTCCTCCTTTTATTCTGTGAGCCCTTTGTTGGGCAGGGATTGTCTCTATCTGTTGCCAAATTGTACACTCCAAGCGCTTAGTACAGTGCTCTGCACATAGTAAGTGCTCAATAAATATGAATGAATGAATGCCCCAGCACTTAGAACAGTGCTTGGCACATAATAAGCTCTTAACAAATACCATAATTATTATTATAATCATTATAATTCTGACTCCCAAACCTATGCGCTACCGTGTAGTCTTATGCTGTACTATCACTCTTGGGGAAGAGGTTGTTGAGCCTATTACTCTGAGTGGCTTAGTGAGAGTGTGGAAAGCATGCTCAGCCTAATACAAAGGTGATAAACATCGAATCTGTGAGGTTTGTTGTTTTTTTTATGGGTATTTGTTAAACTCTTCCTATGTGCCAGACACCGTACTAAGTGCTGGTGTGAATGCGACCTAATCAGTCCCATGTGGAGCTCACAGTCTTAATCCCCATTTTGCTAATGAGGTAACTGAGGCCAAGAGAAGTTGAGAGACTTGCCCAAGGTCACATAATAATAATGTTGGTATTTGTTAAAAGTTTACTATGTTCCCAGCACTGTTCTAACTGCTGGGGTAGATACAGGGTAATCAAGTTGTCCCATGTGGGGCTCTCATTTTACAGATGAGGTAACTGAGGCACTGAGAAGTTAAGTGACTTCCCCAAAGTCACACAGCTGACAGGTGGCAGGGCTGGGATTAGAACCCATGACTTCTGACCCCTAAGCCCGTGCTCTTTCCACTGAGCCACGCCGCTTCTCTTACCAGACAAGTGGGGGCTGGGATTAGAAGCCAGATTCTCTGACTCCCAGCTCAGTGCTCTTTCCATTAGGCCATGCTGCTTCTCTCTTCTGCAGTTGCCTCTGGCCTGTGGAAAATGTCCATAGAAGCAATGGACTGTTGAAAAAAATGTACCTGTCTACCTGCACGTTCTGATTCAGTGCACCTTTTCTTCCCTCAAATCCTATTTATAATAATGATAATAAGTGTGTTATTGTTTTAAGCACTACCTATGTGCTAAGCACTGTAATTATCATTAAGTAGATACAAGTTGATCAAGTCAGATGTAGTTCCTGACCGACATGAGACTTGCAGTCTAAGGAGGTAGAAGCAGCCTGGTGTAGTTGATAGAGCACAAGCATAGAAGTCAAAAGGTCATGGCTTCTAATCCCGGCTCCGCCACTTGTCTGCTGTGTGACTTTAGGCAAGTTACTTCACTTCTCTGGGCCTCAGTTACCTCATCTGGAAAATGGGGATTAAGACTATGCGACAGGGACTATGTCCAAGCTGATTTACTTGTACTTATAATGGTGGTATTCGTTAAGCACGTGCCATGTGCAAAGCAATGTTCTAAGCACTGGGGGGGATACAAGGTGATCAGGTTGTCCCATGCGGGGCTCACAGTTTTAACCCCAATTTTACAGATGCCCAGAGAAGTTAAGTGACTTGCCCAAAGTAACACAGCTGGCAAGCGGCGGAGCAGGGATTAGAACCCACGACCTCTGACTCTGAAGCCCGGGCTCTTTCCACTGAGCCACACAATACTTAGTACAGTGTCTGGCACATAATAAGTGCTTAACAAATACCATAATTATTATTATCGTCATTATTATTATTAAAAGGTAGAACAAGTATTTCAACCCCATTTTACAGAAGAGGAAACTGGGACACAGAGAAGTTGAGAACTGCCTGAGGTTACCCAGCAGGAAAGTGGCATTAATTAAGCCATTAATCCCCTAATTCTAGGGTCTGTGATCTTTCCACTAGCCCATGCGACTTCCTGTGTACTTTCTTTTCCAAAAAGTGCAAAATAAGCTTCCTGTTTCCTGTAATTTATTTTAGCATCTGTCTCTCCATTAGATAGCAAACTCCTATGGGTAGGGGTCATGTCTCCTTCTTATGAGACCAAAATTCTATCCGCACACTCTCCCTACCATCCCCTACCTTGACATTCAGTTGATAGAGAAGAGAAATTTTGCACTTAAGCCCTGGGGAAAAGAAGTTTATTACTGCAGAGGACAAATCCAACTTTCTTCGTTTCCCAGGTTAATGAGGTGACAGAACCGCACAGATCCGGGAGATCTGCAGATAATCGAAAAGGGCGGTCGTAGCTACTAGTTCTTCAAGACCTGCCAAGAGGAGGTAAAGAGAAGCGACTGAGTTTGATCTCTCCCTTCCTACCCTCTGCTAAGGTGCTAAGGAAAGGTAAAATGAGAAATAGGATAGGAGCAGAAGGACTGAGGAACAGAAGCAAGGGATTCATACAGTCCAGTCCTGTGTCGCGTTCCTTCATCGTATTTATTGAGCGCTTACTATGTGCTGAGCACTGCGCTAAGTGCTTGGAAAGTACAATTCGGCAACAGATAGAGATAATCCCTACCCAACAACGGGCTCACAGTCTAGAAGTGGGGAGACAGACAACAAAACAAAACAAGTAGACAGGCATCAATACCATCAAAATAAATAGAACCATAGATAAATGCATATCATTAATAAAATAGAGTTCTAATCTCAGCTCTGCCATTTGCTTTGGGCAAACAGCTTAACTTCTCTCAGCCTCAGTTTCCTCATCTGTAAAATGGGGATTAAATCCTACTCCCTCCCAGTTAGCCCATGCTCCCTTTTTGTGGGACAGGAATTGTGCTCAACTTGATCATCTTGTAGCTACTCCAGCACTTAGCAGAGTGCTTGCTTGGCACATAGAATTCAGCAAGTACCCTAGTACCCTATTTATTATTAATTGTGTGTTGGCAGCCACATTCCCTGATCAATCAACCCTTCCATCAGTGGTATTTTTGAGTGCCTTACCTCGGCAGAGCCCTGTACTAGACACTTCTTGGGAGCACATGCTGCAGTTGGCAACCATGATCCCTACTCTCAAGGATCATACAGACTAATGGAGCAACCTGTAGTCATAACCGCAGATGACGATGACATTATCTTCCCGATCCAATGAGCAGAAGAAATTCATAGTTCAGAGTGCAAGAAAAGGGATTTAAATGCAAGCTCTTAAATGTAAATTGAAGGGAAAGGTTGGATGGTAGTCAACCAAGACAAGGTCTCTTTTCATGCACATAGTGTGGATGGAATTTTCCATCTTTTCAGGCCCACCCACCCATCCCTGGGATCTCAGCAACACTCCAGTCATCCCCGAAGGGCAGTTAGCTGCCTGTCTTCTCTTTTAACCCAATTTTATTTGAGTTTGTGTTTGTCCCTTGGCAGTGAGTGAATATCAGCAATGCAGGCTATGAGACATGAGGGATGAAGGGATGGATCAAAATTGGGCCTCCTCTTGTTATTTTCCATACAGCCAAGGTGCCTCATAATAAACCAAGCATATTACTAAACAAAATAATTCAGTGGGTGGTATTTTTGAGTGCTTAATATGAACAGAGCACTGTACTAAGTGTTCGGGAGAAGCCCTTAACACGACCTTTGAGCATATCTCATCTATTCCCTCTTTTCTTCTTACTCTTTTCTCCAACCTCCCAAGTTCATTTACACCCCTGAGCACTCTGAAACACACACCACCCTCTCCCCAAGAAAATTTGTTTTGTAATCTGCTTCATTCATTCATCCATTCATTCATTCATTCAATCATATTTATTGAGCACTTGCTGTGTTCAGAGCACTGTACTAAGCACTTGGAAAGTACAATAGAACAATAAAGAGAGACGATCCCTGCCCACAGTGGGCTTAAAGTCTGGAGGTGGGAAGACATCAAAACAAGTGAACAAGCACCAATAGAAATAAATAGAATTATACTTATATACATATATAAGTGCTGTGGAGCGGTGGAGGGAGAGTAAAGGGAGAGAGTCAAGGAGACGCGGAAGGGAGCGGGTGCTGAGGAAAAGGAAGCTTAGTCTGGGAAGTCCTCTTGGACGAGGTGTGCCTTCAGTAGGGCTTTGTAGGGGGGAAGAGTGATTGGTAGATTTGAGATTGGAGGGCATTCCAGCCCAGAGATAAGACGTGGACCAATCTTATGTCAGGTTTATGTACAGAATGCACCACCAAACTTGCCATCAGCATCCAGAATGGAATGTGTTATATTTCTACAGAGATTAGCCTTGGAACTGTAAGACTAAACAGGTTCCAGGCTGATTCTTTTTTTTTTTTAAATTTGTGCTGAAGAAGGTATACAAATTTCACAGCTGTGAGGTGAAGCAGAGATTGTGGAGAGAGCTTCAATGCTGCAGTTGTCTCTAGAAAGAATTGAGGAAATGTTTCCTTCTTTCAGTTCTAACTGATGCCAGGTTGGCTCCTTGAGTTTCAGGTGACTCTGCTTACGCAAAACCTGCCGAGCCCCAGTGGTCAGAGAAATTGGCAGTGTGGTTTCTTGTGCACTGTTTCATCAGAGAAAAAGAACTCCGAGGTTAATGATGTGATTGAGCTTTGAGAGAGAACTCCGACATAATGTTCTTGGCTTTCACATGAATCATTGGTTGCAGGAGCATTTGTTACTGGGTTATTGACGTAGAACCCTGAAGCTTTCTGAAGCCTGAATTTGTGTTAGGTTGTCTAGAGTTTCAAAGCAAAATCCAAAACTGTACTGGAAAACAACATATCATGCCTGGCTAAGTTTGCATTACTGTACTTGAAAACAACTTATCATGCCTGGCTAAGTATGCATTAATGCTATCAAGGCTACACCCATGAAATCAGTATTGGTGTCCTTTCTACATGCATCCCAAATATTTTCCTGAGTTGGAGAATTCCCATTCCTTTAAGAATATTGCTAGGTTTTTAGGCAAAAAAAGATGACTATTTTCCCTGGGATTAATTTCCCAGATCGTATTCAATTCACAATGAAACCCTGATCGCAATTATGGTATTTCTTAGTTACCTACTCTGTGCCTGCCACTGTGTTTAAACTCTGGGGTAGTTCCAAGATTATCTGAGTAGAAACAATCTCTGACCCACACATTGCTCACAGTGCTCAGAGCTTAGAACAGTGCTTGGCACATAGTAAGCATTAACAAATACAATCATTATTATTATTATCTGTTTATCTAGTGTATAAGCAGAGGCAGGAATGGGCCTGGGGTGGCTGATATATGTTATTTTTAATTTGGGGGTTTATTATGATGTGAGTAGATACGAGATAATCTGAGCAGACATAGCCTCCATCCCACAGGGGGCCTCATTATTTAAGAGGAAGGGCGAAGAGGTATTTTCACCCCATATTGCACAGGAGAAAACTGAGGGACTGACATCAGGTGACTTGATCGAGGTCACACAGCAGGCCCAAAGTGTCAGAGCTGGGACTGGAGCCTGGGTCTCTGGATTCCCTGTCCATGCTCTTTCTGCTAAGCAATCGTTTTCAGTTTCCAGAATGGGTATTGGTATGAGGAAATTAGCCTCTGCCTTTCCCTCCATCCCCCAGAGAAAACACTGCTCAAGTGCCAGCTGCAGAAATGTTACCCAATTCCACATCTCACAATCTTAGTCTCCATTTTACAGATGAGGTAATTGAGGCATGGATAAGTAAAATGACTCTCTCAAGGTCACACAGCGGACAAGTGGAGGAGCTAGATTAGATAATTCAGGTCCTCTGACTCACAGGCTCGTGTTCTATCCACTAAGCCATGCTAGTTCATCCAGGTTGGACTAAGTTAACTAGGCACTCAAACATGCTAGCTACCTGATGAGTGCTGAGGCAGGCAACTCAGTAAAGACTTCACCTGTTTGTTTCTGCCCTCAATCCAAAGCCTACATAAGAGAGTCCTATCTACCCTCCCCTCTCCTTCGACCATGCATTTGGCTGTGTACCCCTTAAAGCACTTTGATAGTTACACCAGCCCCACTTTACTTAGGTAAATATTCCTCCAAGAGGCCTTCCCAGACTGAGCTCCTCTTCCCCCTCTACTCCCTCTGCCATCCCCCCTTTACCTCTCCGCAGCTAAAGCCTCATTTTCCCCTTTTCCCTCTGGTCCTCCACCTCTCCCTTCCCATCCCCACAGCACTGTACTTGTCCACTCAACTGTATATATTTTCGTTACCCTATTTATTTTGTTAATGAATTGTACATCGCCTTGATTCTATTTAGTTGCCATTGTTTTTACGAGATGTTCTTCCCCTTGACGCTGTTTAGTGCCATTGTTCTTGTCTGTCCGTCTCCCCCGATTAGACTGTAAGCCCGTCAAACGGCAGGGACTGTCTCTATCTGTTGCCGACTTGTTCATCCCAAGCGCTTAGTACAGTGCTCTGCACATAGTAAGCGCTCAATAAATACTATTGAATGAATGAATGAATTCCTATACTCTACTATTTTCCCTATCCACAGTCTGATTTAATGTTTGTCTTCCCCTGTAGACTATAAGCTCCTTCTGGACTGGGATCCCGTACAATGCTCTGCACACAGTAAGAGCTTAATAAATGTCATTGATTGACAAGAAGTTCAATGGTGCCACAAATGGGGAAAAAAGTCATCCTGGTGCAAGTATTTTTAATGGTATTTGTTAAGCACTTACTTTGTGTTCTGTGCACTGGATTGGTTACATGTTAATCACAGTCCCAGTCCCCCCTGGGGCTCACAGTCAAGTAAGATGGAGAACAGCTATTGAATCCCCATTTTATGGTTGAGGAAACTGAGGCACAAGGAAGTTAAATGACTTAACCAAGGTCACCCTGCAGGCAGTTGGCAGAGCTAGGATTAGAATTCAGGCCCTATGGCTCGCAGGCCTGGGATTTATCCACCAGAGCAAGCTGCTTCCCCCTACTAAAATACAGTAATGCTCAGCCGAACAGATTTCCGCTTTCCGCTTTCCGCTTGTTTATCCCGCAGGGTAGAATCCACCTGTGGCATCCCTTTTAATAAGCCGCGTCTCATGTCCTCTGGAGCCGATAGAAATGGATAACCCATTTTGCCTAATACCTCCCTGAAGTCTAGGCAAGGGGGGAAAAAAGCTAAAGGAAAGATCAGTCTGCGATGAGATATTGGGGCAGCGATTTGGATTCTGTTTGTTTTCCAGACGGAAATAAAAAGCTTGGCGTCAAGCAGCAATTCATGTTCTATTCAATTTAGGGGGCCTGTCAAAAAGGGTCCAGAGCCTCTATTTTGTTGTGTCCCTGTGGGTGGCGGCTGGGAATAGCAGGCCACAAGAAAACAACGTTTCCTAATATACCACAGTAAGTTGAACAAAAAGACTTGTCTATCATAACTGATTAGGATGTGACAGGGATCAGGAGAAGATGCCGAGGGTTTCTGTCTGGCCCCAGATGTAATCCAAGCTGAAAGAGCTCCGGGAAGAGGCAGAGGAAATAAAAGGTTGCTAATGAAAAGGTCAACGGAGGCATTTCCTGACCAATGGTATGTTCAATACTGTAGAATCATGAATATCTATGTGTATTGAAATAGAATAGAAGATGAATTAGTACATTTAAAAAATAAATTCCTTGAAGACAGGGACTGTCTTTAGAATTTAGATTGTATATTCCTTCACGTTCACCCATGATCATGGGATTTAAAGCACTCAATTGGCCATCTTCTACTTACCTTACATCATTGATTTCCTACTACAACCAGCCCACTACCTCACTTCTCTAACACTGACCTGTACTTCAATATTATCTTTTTCACCACCGGCCCTTTGCTCACGACCCCTCTCCTTCCTGGAACTCCCACACCATTCATATCCAACAGTCCACCATTGTCCCCATCTTCAAAATCCTACTGAATTCACATCTCCGCCAAGAGACCTTCCCTAAGCCTTCTCCAATGAATCGATTACGCACTTGTAGCTGTTTCCCTGAAGAACTTTTATTTATACCTCTTCCTGAACCCCACAGGACTTCCGTACATATCCATCAGTAATTTGATTCAATGTTGGTATTGCCCGACTAGTTTACAAACTCTCTGTGGGCAGGAATCAGCTACACCTTCTCTTTTATATTGTACTTTCCCCAGCATTAATACAATGTTTTGCCCTCAGTAAGCATTCAATAAATACCATTGTTTGATGGATAGTCCAATATTCTGTGTTCAATAAATACTGATGTTGGAGATTTGATCCAAAGTGCTAGACTTTCATGTTGACAAACTAGAGAAATGTAACGTAGAACCGTACAGGAGCAGAACTGAGGGGCTTAACCCACCCAGATCTCCTGGCCAAGGTTGTTTTGTTTTTGATTTTTTAATCCAGTTGGCTACATAATCAGTTACTATTTAAAGGGAGTTGAATCAGTGGCTTTAATGACCCAGTAGAGGAGCAGTGTGGAATAATGGATAGAGCCCAGGCCTGGGAGTCAGAAGGTAATGGTTCTAATCACTGCTCCGCCACTTGTAGCTGTGTGGCCTTAGGCAAACCATTTCATTTCTTTGTGCCTCAGTTACCTCATCTGTAAAATAGGGATGAAGAATGTGAGCCCTGTGTGGGACATGGACTCTGTCCCACTGGATTTGCTTGTTTCCACCCTAGCACTTAGTGTAGTGTCTGGCACATAATAAGCGCCTAACAAATACCATAATAATTATTATGATTGTTATGTGCAGAAACCTGTACTAGCTATTCAGAAGACTACAGTAGAATAAGTGTATATGGGAAGAAGTGTGGCCTAGTGGAAAGAACATGGGCCTGGGAGTCAAAGGGTCCTAATCTCAGCTCCACCACTTCCTGGCTTCATGACCTTGGGCAAGTTCATTCAGTAGTATTTATTGAGCTTACTATGTGCAGAGCACTGTACTAAGCACTTGGAATGTATAATTTGGTCACTTTTCTTCTCTGTGCCTCTTTTTACTCAACTGCAAAATGGGAATTCATTACCTGTTTTCCCTCCTATTTTGACTGTGAGACCTGAATGGGGCAAGGAGAGTGTCCAATCCAATTAACTTGTATTTTTAGCCCCGCACTTAAAAAAAATGCTTAGCACATAGTAAGTGCTAAATATAATTATCGTAATGACAATGAAGATGATGATGATGAATTTTGCCCTCCCTTTAAATGTCAAAAACTGCTTTTCCTCACCAGGCAGTCTAAAGTGACTGGATATGGGTATGCGCTCAGTGGAACAGGAGGCTTTTATTTTCCTTGCTTCATACTGCAGATGTTTCAATTCTAGAGACTCATTTTGGGGGAAGGATTTCTTTCCTGTCTAGTGAACATTAGGGCATAGTCCTGAAGAAATGAGCAGGACAAACCAGCATTGGTGATGGTAATAATAATGATAATAATAAATGATGATACTGACTTTGAATCCTTATTAAGAGTCAAACACTGTACCTGACACTGACAAAATAATCAGATGGAATGAATCCCTGTACCACATGGGATTCACAGTCTAAGGGGAGGGAGAAAGAAACTGTCTTTAGTCCCTTGGAAGAAGGAACTGTTGATGCATCAATCATTTGAAAGGGTCTCTTTATCATCCGACCCAAATCCTGTCCTCCCCGTGACATTCCCATCACTGTAGACAACACCTCCATCTTCCCTGTCTCACAAGTCCACAACCTTGGTGTTAGCCTTGACTCTTCTTTCTCATTCAACCCATATATTAAATCTATCACCAAATCCAGTGGGTGGAACCTTCACAACATTGTCAAAATTCACCCTTTCCTCTCCATCCAAAATGTTACCATGTTAATCCAAGTTATCCTGTTCTTCTTTGATTACTGTACTAGCTTCCTTGCTGAACTCCCTACCTAATAATGTTAATGTTGGTATTTGTTAAGCGCTTACTATGTGCAGAGCACTGTTCTAAGCACTGGGGTAAACACAGGGGAATCAGGTTGTCCCACATGGGGCTCACAGTCTTAATCCCCATTTTACAGATGAGGGAACTGAGGCACAGAGAAGTTAAGTGACTTGCCCACAGTCACACAGCTGACAAGTGGCAAAGCTGGAATTCGAACTCATGAGCCCTGACTCCAAAGCCCGTGCTCTTTCCACTGCGCCACACAGCTTCTCACTGCACCACATAGCTTCTCAACTTCTTCACAGCTTCAGCAGCTACCTCCTGTCTCTCCCTGATTTGGTCTATACTTCACTCAGCTGCCTAGATCATTTTTTCTACAACATGGTCAATCCATGGTTCCCTACTCCTCAAGAACCTCCAATGGTTGCCCATCTTGGCCTGGGTGTCAGGTCGTGGTTTCTAATCCAGACTCTGCCACATAATAATAATAATGCTGGTATTAAGTGCTTACTATGTGCTAAGCGATGTTCTAAGCACTGGGGTAATACAGGCTAATCAACTTGTCCCACATGGGGCTCACAGTCTTCATCCCTATTTTCCAGATGAGGTAACTGAGGCACAGAGAAGTTAATAATAATTTTGGTATTTATTAAGCGCTTACTATGTGCAGAGCACTGTTCTAAGCGCTGGGGTAGATACAGGGTAATTAGGTTGTCCCACATGAGGCTCACAGTCTTCATCCCCATTTTACAAATGAGGGAACTGAGGCACAGAGAAGTGAAGTGACTTGCCCAAAGTCACACAGCTGACAAGTGTCGGGGCCAGGATTAGAACCCACGACCTCTGACTCCCAAGCCCGTGCTCTTTCCACTAAGCTACGCTGCTTCTCAGCAGCCACTTGTCTGCTGTGTGACCTTGGGCAAATTGCTTCACGTTTCCGTGCCTCAGTTACCTCGTATGGAAAATGGGCTTGGGACAATGACCCCGAATTGGGACAGGGACTGTTTCTAACCTGATTTACTTGTGTCCACTGCCTGGCACCCAGTAATTACCTCACAAATACCACAATCATCATTATTATCATTATCTCCACTTCAAACAAACTCCTTACCATCACTTTAAAGCTCTTAATCACCTTACCCCTCCTACCATACCTCCCTGCTTTCTTACTCCAACTCAGCCTCCACACTTTGCTCTCCTGACACCAACCTACTCATTGTACCTTAATCTTATCTATCTCGCTACTGACCTCTCACCCACATCCTGCCTCTAGCCTGGAACACCCTCCCTTTTCCTATCTGACAGATGATCAATCTCCTCACCTTCAAAACGGTATTTAAAGCACATCTCCTCCAAGAGGCCTTCCCTGACTAAGCCTTCCTTTCCTCTTCTCCCATTCCCTTCTGTGCCACCCTCGTACTTGGATTTGCACCTTTTATTCAGCCCTTCCTCTGCCCTACAGCACTTAGGAACATATCTGTAATTAATTTATATTAATGTCTGTCTCCCCCTCTAGATCATATGTTTTCTGTGGGCAGGGAACATGTTTACCAACTCTGTTATATTGTACTCTCCCAAGCACTTCATAGAGAGCTCTAAACATAGTAAATGCTCAGTAGATATTCTTTGATTGACTGGCATGCAGATAAAATGCAGCCTTCTTACTCTCCCCACTCTAGTCTATGCCTCACTCTGCTGCATAGATAATTTTTCTATGGAAACGTTCATGACATGTCATTCCACGTCTCAAAAAACTCCAGTGGTTGCCCATCTATCTTCACTTCAAACAAAAACGCCTCACCATTGGCTTTAAAGTATTCCACAACCTTGCCCCTTCCTAATAATAATAGTAATTATGGTATTAGGTGCTTACTAGGTGCCAAGCACTGTTCTAAGCACCATAGCAGATACAAGGTAATCAGGTTGGCCCCAGAGATCACATGGGGCTCACAGTCTTAATCTCCATTTTATGGATGTGGTAACTGAGGCACAGAGAAGTAAAGTGACTTGTCCAAAGTCACACAGCTGATAAGTGGCAGAGCTGGGATTAGAACCCATGACCTCCGACTCCCAAGCCCATTCTCTTGCTACTAGGCCATGCTTCTACCTCACCTCTCTACTCTCCTTCTATAACCCAGCAGGCACACTTTGCTCCTCTAATACTAATGTTGGCATTAGTTAAGCGCTTACTATGTGCAGAGCACTGTTCTAAGCGCTGGGGAAGATGCAGGGTAATCAGGTTGTCCTTCGTGAGGCTCACAGTCTTAATCCCCATTTTACAGATGAGGTAACTGAGGCACCGAGAAGTTAAGTGACTTACCCACAGTCACACAGCTGACATGTGGCAGAGTCGGGTTGCTAACCTTCTCCCCAGCCCACATTCTGCTTCTGGACTGGAACATCCTCCTCAAATCTGACAATTATTCTCCCCCTCTTCAAAGCCTTCTTGAAGGCACTTCTCCTCCATTAGTCCTCCCCAGACTAAGCCCCTCCTTTCCTCTCTCCCACTCCTTTCTGCATCACCCAAACTTGTTCCCTTGGTTCTTCCCTCCTCCCAGCCCCACAGCACTTATGTACATATCTGTAATATATTTATTTTTATTGATGTCCTTCCCCCCGCCTCCACTCCCCCCCATAACCCGCTGCCATCCAGACTGTAAACTTGTTGTGGGGTATGTTTATTATTGTACTGTACTCTCCCAAGAGCTTAATATGGTGCTCTGCACACAGTAAACACTCAGTAAATACAATTGAATGAGTGAATAAATGAATAAAATTGATATGAAGTAACAGTCTCTCCAGAATAAGGACTGATCACAAACTGGAGAGTCCAATCTGGCTCTTATCAATCAATCAATCAATCAATCAGTGGTATTTGGGCACTCACTATGTGCAGAGCACTGTTCTAAGCCCTTGGGAAAGCAAAATGCATCAGAGTTGCTAAATATGATCCCTACCCACAAGGACAGGGATAATTGAAAAGTATAAGATTATATAAGTACTTTCGGGCTGGGGTGAGTATCAGAGAGCTTTAGGGATTTATGACCCAATGCATAGTTGAGGTAGAAGGGAGGGCAGATAGGGTGGATATTAGCTACAAATACATGCAAGGTGGGAAATCTATATCCTCTGGTTAGAAATTCCTGGACACTCAGGATTCCTAGGTCATTCTTCTTCTCTATCATCTTCTGAAGATGCCTGAAAAAGACACTTGACTTTCATTAATAAATAATAGTAATAGTGGTATTTGGTAAATACTTACTAAGCACTGGTTTAGACACAATTCAGTCGTTGTCCCTGTCCCTCATGGGGTTTGCGGTCTGAGGGACGAAGAACAGATGTTTATTCCTCATTTTAGAGATGAGAAAACTGCAGTGAAAAGTTAAGCGACTTGCCCAAGGCCATACAATAGCCAAGTATGTTGGAGATACCAGGACTGGCTGAGAGAAGAGAGTTAATGGGGCAGGGGGCGGAGGGTTTAGGGGACTTTGAGGGAGATAAGAACTGAGAAGATTCTTGCTTGCCCATGACCTGAAGTTTCCCAGGTTTTACTACTCATCAACCAATCGACCTTTCATTTGAAACCGACATTTTGGGGTCCACAGGTTAGGCAGACTGAGCCGGAGTTGCCTTGTTTTCTACGTTCTCAGGTTCCACAACAGTTTTCTGTGTTTTTCTCTAAAGAATTTTAATCGAGATAAATTCGACAAGATGATCTCATAAAGCAGTGTTTTATATATTCTCCTGGTCTGCTTGCTTCATAATTTAAAGTGCAAAGTTGTCAGACATTCTGAGCAGTGGGCGATGCTGGGGAAGAAGTAGGTGGAACTTTGCATTTAGATGGGGAGGAAAGGCTGACCACAGGGGTGCTTGTGGCTTCCCCTGTTGCCCTGGTTGATTTTTCTGGATCCAGAGCAGGGGAAGCAGGAAAACGTATTTTCCTTCACTGTTAACGGCTCACTGTCCCAGACTCTGGAGTGAGGGACGTAGGAAAATGTTTTCTTCTCCTGAACCAGATCATTCTTCTGGGCTCGATCACTCAATTTTATTTATTGAGCACTTACTGTGTGCAGAACACTGTACTAAGCACTTGTGAGAGTACAAACAGAGTTCATAGATATATTCCCTGCCCACAACGAGCTTTACTGTGTGCAGAACACTGTACTAAGCACTTGTGAGAGTACAAACAGAGTTCATAGATACACTCCCTGCCCACAACGAGTTTACTGTCTAGAGAAGCAGCGTGACCTAGTGGAAAGAGCATGGGTTTGAGAGTCAGAGGTCATGGGTTCTAATCCTGATCTGCCACAGTCAGCTGTGTGACTTTGGGCAAGTCACTTCAATTCTCTGGGCCTCAGTTACCTCATCTGTAAAAAAAATGAGGATTAAGATTGTGAGTCCCACCTGGGACAACCTGATTAGCTTGTATCTCCCCAGGCGCTTAGAACAGTGCTTTGCACATAGTAAGTTCTTAACAAATACCATTATTATTATTAATTTTGGAGGGGAAAACCGACATTAATATAAATAAATAAGAGATATGTTCATAATTGCTGCGGAGCTGAGGGAAGGGTGAATGAAGGGGGCAAATCCAAGAGTAAGGGTGAAGCAGAACAGTGTGGGACAAGAGGAAGTGAGGACTTAGGGGAGGAAAGCCTCTTGGAGGAGATGTGCTTCTAAAGAGCAGGCAGCATGGTGTGTTTCCTTCCACTTTCCCGGCTCATTCTCCTGGACTGGTCCCCGTTGCAGGGGAGGAGATCTGTCTTATCTTTGCACCACTGACACACTCAGCACCTGGCAGTATCCTCAACCCGTCTCTCTCATTCAACCCACACGTTCAAATCCTGTCAGTTTTACCTTCACAACATCACTAAAGTCTGCCCTTTCCTCTCCGTCCAAATTTCTACTGTGCTGATCCACACACTTGTTTAAATGGTCTTTGTTAAGCAGTTACTATGAATGGAGCACTCTTTTCTTTTAAATTCCACTTGTTAAACTCTTACTATGTTCCAGGAATTGTTCTAAGCACAGGAGTGGATACAAGATAATCAGGTTGTACGCAGTCCTTGTCCCACATGGGGCCAACAGCCTTAATCCCCATTTTAAAGATGAGGTAACTGAGGCCCAGAGAATTGAAGTGACTTGCCCAAGGTCACACAGCAGACAAGTGTTCTAAGCATACAGGTAGAGTTTGTAAACTCACTGTGGGCAGGGGAAGTGTCTATTAACTATTATATCGCACTCACCCAAGTGCTTAGTACAGTGTTCCTCATACACTAAGCACTCGATAAATATGATTGACAGATTGACAGTGTGTGTCCCCTATGGGACTCACCATTTATGATGGAGGGAGGAGGATTTAATACCCCTGTTACAGATAAGGTAACTGAGGTACAGAGAAGTTAAGTGATTTGCCCAAGGTCACACAGCAAGCTTTTGGAAGAGCCGGGATTAGAACCCTGGTCTTCTGACACATAGGTTCACGTTCTTTCCACTAGGCCATGATGCTTCCCTTCTTATCATATCCTACCTTGACTGCTATGTCTGCTTCCTCAGTGACCTCCCTGCCACCTCTCTCCCCCATCTCCAGTCCATCCTTCACTCTGCTGTCTGGATCATTCTTCAAAAAAAATGTTCAGTCCACATCTCCCTACTCCTCAAGAACCTCCAGTGGATGTCATCCACCTTCCCATTAAACAGAAACTCCTTGCCATCAGCTCTAAAGAACTCAATCACCTTGCCCCCTCCTAACTTACCTCACCAGTTTCCTATCACACCCATTCTGCTCATTTTGCTCCTCGAATGCCAATTAACTCCCTACCTAATCTCATCTATCTCGCCGCCAACTTCTTGCCCATGTCCCGCATTTGCCTGGAACTCTTTCCTCCTCCGTATACGACCGTCCATCACGTTCCTTACCTTCAAAGCCTTATTGAAATTGCATCTTCTCCAAGAGGCCTTCCATGACTAAGCCCTCATTTTCCCAACTTCCCCTCCCTTCTGTATTACTCTTGAACTTAGATTTGAACCCTCTAAGAACTTTGTACTCACTCCACCGTTACCCCACGGAACTTATGTACGTATCTGTAATTGATTTTAAATGTCTGTGGAGGTGGGAGAGGGGGCTTTTCCAGATAAGACCATGGTTCAAACCCTTCTTCTAGGGATTGGTGGACTCTATAGGGAGCCCATACTACTTTATAAGCCATCGAAATACTTGTTTTGCCAATCACAGTCTGTTTGCAGACTCCTTTTTTACAGCTCTGTTGACCCCTTTTTCTTTTTTTTTTAAAACTCTCTCCTCACATGAATTTTGATATAAATTGTGGAGGGGAGAGTAGTGAATTGTGAAAGCAAAGTCATTGCTTGCGTAGACTATAATGGGAGCTGTTACGTGAAATTTGTTTGCCTTGATTGAGTGTCCTGAAGAAGCTACATTTTAGGCAGCTTAATTCACGGGGCCTCTATTATTTACTGGGAGTTGTTAGCAGAATTCAGGCACTGTACATTTATCCAAAGGTTCAGATAACATAACTAATACCGCAGCATCACATACTTTTGCCTTGACCTTTCTGACTCAGAGCAAGGCAAGTGTATCACTCATTGTTGGATGCACTGTTTGAGCTGCAAAAAACAAAGGCAGCATAGACATAGTCCTATATTTCACTTTCTTCTTTCAATCCATCAGTCATTTTGTGAAATGTAAAGAATGGATCTCTTGAGATGAAGTAAATTTAATTACCCAGAGCTGTTTGGTGGCATTTTCCAAAGAACAGAGAGAAAAAAAAAACACACTTGCCGTTTCTAGTCTTGTCAGAGAATCAGTAAACACAGAAAAAACATTCTAAGTTTCCTTGAATAAAAATAGCGCTCGTTGAAAGCCATGGAACAAAAAGAGATTAAACTTCTCTAGTGTTTCTGAGAGCAGATAGACCAAAGAGGTACTTGGAAGCTTTCAGAACTCTTGAAATTCAACATGATTAGGCAATTTTCTTGTTATCATTATTTCTTTATTTATTTATGAAACCTCTTAGATTAACAAACTGTGAGTAAAACTTCCAGGAACTCTTCACCCTCCTTGATGGGTACCCCACCCGGTCCTTAATGCAGAATGACAATAATTGTATTCACCCATAGACAATAGCCTCATGAAACAAAAATTCTACTTTCTCCCCAAATAATTTCTACTCCCAGATAACTCACCCACCAGGCTCTATTCAGCATGTATACAAAGCGTGCTATTAATGAACGTCAAATACTTTCATTTAAGCAGTGTGGCCTAATGAGAATAGCTCGGGGCTGGGAATCAGAGGACCTGGGTTCTAAACCGGGCTCTGCCACGTGTCTGCTGTGTGATCTCAGGCAAGTCATTTAGCTTCTCTGTGCCTCAGTTACCTCATCTGTATAATGAGGATTAATATCGCCAGCCCCATGTGGCACATGGACTGTGTCCAACCTGATTATCTATTATCTACCCCAGTGTTTAGTACAGGACCCAGTACATAATAAGCACTTGTCAAATACCATTGAAAAATTAATTAAAAAACACTTTTTATTTCTAGCGTACCCTAAAGGAATTACAGGGGAAACTAAACTGGTTTCATTAGTTCCTCAAGGAGCCCGATCACTTGGGATTCCAGAAATCAGCAGAATTATACGAAATAGGCCACTGATCATTGGTGTGGAACGACTGATGCCTTTGATACTGAATTCTCAAAAGTCTTGAGTCTTTTCACCATATTTTTCTGTTGTTGTTTTTTTTATGGTATTTAATGATAATAATAATGTTGGTATTTGTTAAGTGCTTACTATGTGCAGAGCACTGTTCTAAGCACTGGGGTAGACACAGGGGAATCAGGTTGTCCCACGTGGGGCTCACAGTTAATCCCCATTTTACAGATGAGGAAACTGAGGCACAGAGAAGTTAAGTGACTTGCCCACAGTCACACAGCTGACAAGTGGCAGAGCTGGGATTCGAACTCATGAGCCCTGACTCCAAAGCCCGTGCTCTTTCCACTGCGCCACGCTGTATTTGTTAAGTACTTACTATGTGTCAGGCACTGTACTGACCACTGGGATAGATACAAGCTAATCAGGTTGGGCACAGTCCCTGTCCCGCATGGGGTCACAGTTTTAATCCCCATTTTACAGATGAGGTAACTGAGGCACAGAGAAGTTAGCCACTCACCCAAGATCGCACAGCGGTCAAGCGGTAGAGCCGGGCTTAGAACCCAGGTCCTTCTGACTCGCTGCCCCATGCTCTATCCACTAGACCACGCTGCTTCTCTCGAGCCACCAGGACTAGGCTGGTTCAATTCTAGCAGGGACTTTTAGGGTGACCCAGGGAACTGAATTTGATGGCCATGGCTGGGCCTGAAGCAGTAATACAGTCCCACTCAGGCTGTAGGCAATCAGTCAATCGATCAATCATATTTATTGACATTTACTGTGTCCACTGCACTGTACTGTTTGGGAGAGTTGATAGACACATTCCTTGCCCACAGTAAGCTTACAGTCTAGAGATGGGGACAGACACCAATATGAATAAATAAAAAATGGATATGCATATAAGGGCTGCAGCGAGGCATAATGGAAAGAGCTCAGTCTAGGGAGTCAGAGGTCATGGGTTCTAATCCCAGCTCCGCCCCTTGTCAGCTGTGTGACTTTAGGCAAGTCACTTCATTTTTATGTACCTCAGTTACTTCATCTGCAAAATGAAGATTAACACTGTGAGTCCCACATGGGACAACCTGACTACGTTGCATCTACCCCAGTATTTAGAACAGTGCTTGACACGTAGTAAGGGCTTAGCAAATACCATCATCATCATCATTCGGGCTGTTGGTTTGTGGAAAGAGTGAATAAAGTGTGTACATCCTAGTGTAGATGTGACACAGAAGGGAGTGGGAAAAGAGGAAATGAGGGCTTCATCGGGGAAAGGCTTTCGAAGGAGATATGCTTTTAATAGGACTTTAAAGTGGGGGAGAGTGGTCATCTGTGAGATATGAAGAGGAAGGGCGTTGAGGCCAGAGTCAGGGCCTGGGCGAGAGATCGGTGGTGAGATAGACGAGATCAAGGCACGGTGAGTATAAAAACATTTAGTGTCTAGCTGGGTGGGGTATAAAGAACAGCACTGGGGAATCATGACCAATTCATTGGTGGTATTTACTGAGTAGTTACTCTGTGCATATCACTGTCTTAAGGGCTTGGAGTTCAGTAGCAAAGTAGGAATGATCCCCTTTAGGATCTTATGATCTGGCTGGGGAGACCAGGACATAAGCCTGGTAGTCAGAGGACTTGTGTTCGAATCCTGACTCGGACACTTTTGTGCTGTGTGACTTTGGGCAAACACTTAATTTCCCTATGCCTCAGTTTTCTCAACTATCAATCAATCAGTAAATCAATGGAATTTATTGAAGCTTTTGCTACGTTCAAAGCACGGGGTACTCAGCACTTGGGAAAGTTCCAATACAAGAATTCGTTTATGCTCTTCCTGCCCACAAAGAGCTTACAGTCTCCAGAGGGAGACAGACATTACAATGAATTAGAGATAGGGAAAATAGAGTATAAGGATGTGTGAATGAGTGCTGTGGGGCTGGAGAAAGTATCAAGGTGGTTAAGGGACCCACAGGCAAGTGTATGAGTGATGCAGATGGAAGGCAGGTAGGGAAACTGAGGACTTAAGGAAGGCCTCTTGGAGAAGATGCAATTTTAAAGTTTTGGGTATTGGAGGACTGTGGAATATGGAAGGGGAAGGAGTTCCAGGTCAGAGGGAGAATGGAAATAAAGGTCAGTGACATTACAGATGTTAAGTGTGTGGATCAAGTCGTAGTAGTAGATCAGTGAGGTAAGGTAATAATAATAATAATAATGTTGGTATTTGTTAAGCGCTTACTGTGTGCAGAGCACTGTTCTAAGCGCCGGGGTAGACACAGGGGAATCAAGTTGTCCCACGTGGGGCTCACAGTCTTAATCCCCATTTTACAGATGAGGTAACTGAGGCACAGAGAAGTGAAGTGACTTGCCCACAGTCACACAGCTGACAAGTGGCAGAGCTGGGATTTGAACCCATGACCTCTGACTCCAAAGCCCGTGCTCTTTCCACTGAGCCACACTGCTTCTCTAAGGTAGGTAGAAGGTAGGTAGAAGAGAGATAGTTGTTTGAGTGCCTTAAAGTCCATGATAAGGAGTTTCTGTTCGATGCGGTGGTGGATGGGCAACGATTGTAGGTTTTTGGGAAGTGGGAATGTACGGACTGAAATATTTTTCAGAAGGATTCAGCAGTGTAGTGAAGTATGGATTGGGGAGGTGAGAGGAGGAGGCAGAGAGGTTGGCAAGGAGCCTGATGCAATAGTTAAGGTGGGAAATAAGTGCTTGAGTCAGTATGGTAGCAGTTTGGATTGAGAAGAAAGGGCGGAATCTAGAGGTGTTGTGAAGATAGAACTGACAAGATTTCGTGACAGAATGAATGTGCTGAATGAGAGATGTGAATTGATAATGCAGGGGTTATGGGCTTGTGAGATAAGCACGACAGTGGTTTTGTCTACTGTCATAGGAAAGGCATGGGAAGACAGGATTTGGGTGAGACGATGAGGAGTTTGGTTTGGACATGTTAAATTTGAAACGTCAAAGAGACATCCAAGTAGAGATGCCTTAAAGGCAGGAAGAAATGTGAGACTGCCTAGAAAGAGAGTTCAGGTCCAGAGAGGTAAATTGGGGAATCAAATTGAAGCCATGGGAGAGAATGAATTCCCTCTGGGAGCAAGTGCTGAAGGATAATAGAATGAGATCAAGAACTGAGCCTTGAGGTTCTCCCACAGTTAGGGGGTTGGAGGCAGAGGAGGAGCCCATGAAAGAGATGGAGAAGGAGAGATAGGAGGAAAACCAGAAGAGAGCAGTAATAATGATAATAATAATAATTATGATACTAGTTAAGCGCTTACTATATGCCAAGCACTGTTCTAAGCGCTGAGGTAGATACAAGATAGTCAGGTTGGACACAGTCCCCGTCCCACATAGGGCTCACAGTCTTAATCCCCATTTTCTAGATGAGGTAACTGAGGCCCAGAGAGTGAAGTGACTTTCCCAAGGTTACACAGCAGACGTGTGACAGAGCCAAAATTAGAACCTGTGACTCCCAGGCCTGTGCTCTATCCACCAAGCCTTGCTGTGTCAGTGAAGCCAAGGTTAAATAATGTTTCCAGGAGATTGCCGTGTGTAGTGTCAGCAGGAGAATAATAAGAGAAGGGAGAAGTTTGTTTCCTGAGAAAGATATGCATGCCTGTGCGCGTGCACACACACACACACAATTTATGTTTCAGGTTTGGTTTCCCTTTAGAGATCCTCTCTCTTTCCAGGGATTGCAAATGAGCTTCAGCACCCTTGTTAATAATAACTGGAGCATTTGTTAAGTACTTACTACATCCCAGGCACTGGTACTAAATTCTAAGAGACAGGATATACAATAATCAGGTCAGACACAGTCCCCATGCCATACTGGGCTTGTTCTGGATTGCTTTCTCAGAGGAATAAACAAGGGTATTTTCTGTGGAGGCACTGTCACTTGGAATTCGTTCCATCTGGATTTGAGAGAGGACTATCATGCAAATGCAACAGAGGATAGATCGTCCACCTCAAACTCACAGATGTCACAGCATTGGGAAATAGAAAAATAAAATAGGGGAATGATGGGGAAAAGCTATTGTCAATTTAGAATAGCAAACCCGCCATACATTCGGTGATGGATGCAAAGTTATTTCTGAAGAGGAACGATTGGGTGACTGAAGAGAGAGCCTGTGGCTGGAGCTATTAATGGCATTAATATTTAGTAATGATATTAGTCTTGTGCCGCTGCTGATTGCTTAAAAGGCAAATAGTACTCCCTTCCCTTTCCACCCTCATTCAGGGTGGAACTCCACTGCCATTTCTCTGCCATTCTCTGCTTGTCTCTGCCATTTCTCCCATCGAATGGCCCAAATGGTTTCCCAACCATTCAGAGATCCTTCCTTCCAGCCCCTTCCCAGATTGAAATGGGTACTGCAGAGACGGAGCAAGGCCTACTGGATAGAGCAGGGGTCTGGGGTTCAGAAGGACTTGGGTTCTTGTCCCGGCTCCTCTAATTTGTCTGCTATGTGATTATGGGAAAGTCACGTCACTTCTCTGTGCCTCCCTCATCTGTAAAATGGGGATTAAGACTGTGAGCAACTGTGAAAGACAGGGACTGTGTCCAAACCAATTATCTTGTATCAATCCTGGCACTTAGAACAGTGCCTGACACATAGTAAGCACTTAACAAATAGCACAATTATTATTATTACTACTGAAATTCAGGGGAACATCCAGGAGCTGAGTGGGAGATTGTGGAAAAGCTTGAATATGGACTATTTGGTGCTAGAAATTCCATCTGCAGCAGATGATTAAATTCTGGCAATCAATAATATTTATTGAGTGCATATTCTGTGCGGAGCACTGTAGCAAACGCTTGGGCGAATACAACACAATTAGCAAATACCGTCCTTGCCGTTGAGATTTTAAGCTCCTAGTAGGCAGGGAACATGTTTACCAGTGCTGTAATATTATTCTTTCCTCAGCATTTAATACAGTACTCTGCACACAGCAATTTAGTGCCCAATTGTACTCTCCCAAAAGCTCAGTAGGATACTCTGCACACTGTAAGTGCTCAATAAATTCCATTGATATAATTTAGCAGGGGAGACAGGCACAAAAATAAATTACAAGTAGGGGAAGCAATAATTTAAAGATGTCTATGAATGCTAAAGCATTAGCTCCATTTCAGTTCTTGAACCAACCTGTCATTCTCTTTATCTTAAATTAGTACCACTTTATCTCTTCTGAACTGATTCTATCTAGCTTTATCTTAATAGGCGGGAGGATATTGATGTCCGTTAAAATACCTTTGCCCCCTCATCAACTTTTTTTTTTTTCTTTTTCTTTCTTGGTTTGGTTTTCCAAAGGAGACCAGCTATTCCCATTTCTCTCATCTGTTTTCTAGAATGTACCTTTCAGCTGGTTGAGTTCTTTTTCCACTGGGCAAAGATTTCCATTTCCTTTGTGCAATATAGAGAAACTAGCACACAAGTGGATAATATCATCGTTTAATCATAATGAATTAGTAGTTTCATTACGGATGGAAAATTGGTGCTTCGCCTAGGTCCGGTTTTGTTACAGTTCTCAAGTAGATAAATAATGGATGTGATTGTCAGCTCCTCTTTCAGGGTCCTCAAATGAAAAATCCCTCTCCATTATCTCCTTCATGAAGCTGGCCCTTGGTGTTGCATTCTTGAGCCAGACATAAAGTGCTTAGGAGAGGTCATTGTATACCTCTCAGGGTTCTTCTTGTTGATTGTTTGAGTGTTTTAAAATATCTGCTTCAAATGCTGTGGAGAGAGGGCTAGAGAGGGGGTTATTAAGCTGTAGGGAATTGAGCTGCATCGGACCGGAGAAGGGTTGTGTACTATTTATGTGTGCATTTGGTACATCGGCTGAAAATAATTACCAGGTGCCATTATAATTTCATTGCTAACTCTCTTCATATCACAGCTTTACTGAAGCTGTTTAATTAGCAGCTATTAGAGGTGATAATGCATGCACCAAATCTGAAGATCTCTTAGCATTTGAATAAGGAAATCCCCAGTGCGCCAGGAAAGCTTGGGTGAGGTATTGGATCTTTCTTTTGTCCTCCCTTAAACGTGTCTCGCCCTGATTAATGAACCCTGCTGAGATGCCACATTATTCACCTGTTTTGTTCTATTTGCCTCTGGGTTCACTGTAGAAAAAATATGGCCTGTGATTTCCTGCAATGGCAACCCTTTCCCAACAAATCTGTCAGCTCATTGTGGGCCGGAACGTGTCTGCTGATTCTGTTGTGTTGGACTCTTCCAAGCGAGTAATACAGTGCTCTGCGCATAGTAAATGTGCAGTAAATACCACTGATTGATTGATAAGCCCACTGGCTGGGTATCAGCAGTTGCTAGGAGGCTGGGGACTTTTGGAAACTTCTTGAGATGATGGCTCTTTCCTCAGTTTCTGCAGCAGTTTAAAAATGGCTCTCTATTAATTGCATCATTCTTCTCCTGTCAATTCAGGAAGGCTCTCTGGGACGATAACAGAGACAGTACCCATTCTGGTCATTTGACCACTGTCAATCATCCAGCAACTTTTTAAAATCTTGGATTAAGCAAAGAAAAGCAGACCCAGTGGCCAGCTTTGTGACTTTGAAAGCCTATGTAAAACTGCAGAAACCTAGGGGAAGCAGCGTGACTCAGTGGAAAGAGCATGGGCTTGGGAGTCAGAGGTCATGGGTTTGAATCCTGGCTCTGCCACTTGTCAACTGTGTGACTGTGGGCAAGTCACTTAATTTCTCTGTGCCTCGATTACCTCATCTGTAAAATGGGGATGAAGACTGTGAGCCTCATGTGGGTCAATCTGATTACCCTGTATCCACCCCAGCGCTTAGAACAGTGCTCTGCATATAGTAAGCGCTTAACAAATACCAACATTATTATTATTATTATTACACATAAGGGATTTGCATGGGAGAAGCCAACACAGTGGCCTGAATCAAATCACCTATAAACCTATCATTGAACCTACCCTTGGTTGGTAAAGTATTTCTTAAGCAGTTATTCATTCTTTCAATTGTATTTATTGAGTGCTTACTGTGTACAGAGCACTGTACTGAGTGCTTGGGAGGGTCCAATACAACAATAAATAGACAAATTCCCTACCCACAATGAGTCTAGAGTTGGGGAGACAGATATTCAGACAAATAAATTAAAGATATGTACATAAGTGCTCTGGGGCTGGGAGGGGGGAAGAATAAAGGGAGCAAGTCAGGGAGATGAAGAAGGAGTGAGAAGAGGAAAGAGGGGCTTTGTCTGGGAAGATCTCTTGGAGGAGATGTGCCTTCAATTAAGTTTTGAAAGGGGGAAGAGTAATTTTCTGTCAGATTTGAGGAGGGATGGCATTCCAGGCCAAAGGCAGGATGTGGGCTAGGGGTCTGCGGTCTAATAGATGAGATGGAGGCACAATGAGAAGGTTAGCATTAGAGGAGCAGTGTGTCGGCTTGACTGTAGAAGGAGAGTAACCAGGTGAGGTAGGAGGGGCAAGATGATTGACTGCTTTGAAACCATTAGTGAGGAGTTTTTGTTGGATGCTGAGGTGGATGGACAACCACTGGAGTTTTTTGAGGAGAGGGGTGACGTGTCCTGTACATTTTTGTAGAAAAATGATCCAGGCAGCAGAGTGAAGTATAGACTAGAGTGGGGAGAAAGAGGAGGCTGGGAGATCACCAAGGAGGCTGATGCACTAATCCCGGCAGCATAGGATGAGTGATTGTATTAACATGGTAGCAGTTTGGCTAAAAGAGGAAGACTGGATTTTAGCGATGTTGGGAAGTGGACTGACAGGATTTAGTGATGGATCGTGTATATGGGTTGAATGAAAGAGGGGAATCAAGAATAATGCCAAGGTTAAGGGCTTGTGAGGCAGGAAAGATGGCGGTGCCATCTGCAGTGATGGGAAAGTCGGGGGTGGACAGAGTTTGGGTGGAAATATAAGCAGTTCTGCTTTGGACATATTAAGCTTCAGGTGACTGGAGGACATCCAGATAGAGATGTCTTAAAGGCAAGAGCAAATGCGGGATGGCACATACTACATGCCAATAACTGTGCGAAGCAGTGGGTTAGGCCCAAGATAACTTGGTTGGACACAGTCACAATGTCCCCAAAATCACCACAGTTCTCACATGTAAAAGATTCATTCCTTCAGTCAATTGTATTTATTGAACACTTACTATGTGCAGAGCACTATAATAATAATAATAATGGTGGCATTTGTTAAGCGCTTATGATGTGCCAAGCACTGTTCTAAGCAGTGGGGTAGATACAAGGTAATCAGATTGTCCGAAATGGGGCTCACAGTCTTAATCCCCATTTTGCAGATGAGGGAACTGAGGCACAGAGACGTTAAGTGACTTGCCCAAGGTCACACAGCAGACAAATGTGTACTAAGCGCTTGGGAGAACACAATACAACAATAAATGGACACATTCCCCACCCACACGAAGCTTACCGTTTAGAGGGGGGTAGACAGACGTCATTAGATAGAGCCACAGGTATAGAGTCCATCAAAAGAGAAACAGCCAAGTGGAAAGAGCATGGGTCTGGAGTCAAAAGGATCTGGATTCTAATCCCTACTCCATCATTTGTCTGCTGTGCGACTTCGGGTGAGTCATTTCATTTCTCCGGGCCTCAGTTACCTCATAGCGTGGCTCAATGGAAAGAGCACGGGCTTGGGAGTCAGAGGTCATGGGTTTGAATCTCGGCTCCTCCACTTGTCAGCTGTGTGAGTGTGGGCAAGTCACTTACCTTCTCTGTGCCTCAATTCCCTCATCTGTAAAATGGGGATGAAGACTGTGAGCCTCACGTGGGACAACCTGATTATGCTGTATCTATCCCAGCACTTAGAACAGTGCTCTGCACATAGTAAGTGCTTAACAAATACCAACATTATTATTATTATCTGTGAGCCCCATGTGGGACCGGGACTGTGTCCATCCCGATTAGCTTGTATCTATCCCAGCACTTGGAACAGCGCTTGACACACAGTATGCGCTTAACAAATACCATCATTATTATCAGAGTGGGTGCTTTATCTCCATTTTACAGATAAAGAAACTGAGGTATAGAGAAGCTAAATGACTTGCCCATGATCATAGAACAGCCAACTGGTAGATTTGGAATGAGAACCCAGGTCTCCCAACTCTCAGTTTCATGTCCCCCCAGTTCCCCACTTTCAAAAGATCAGTGATTGATTGGTTCATGTAGGAAGGAAGGTGGAACAGGTTTCTTGACAGTCTTTGACCTAGACTAGAGTGACTCTTTATTCACTGAGGGTCAAAATGCTTCCCACTGGCACAGCATCAGCATTAATAATATAATAGTAATAGATACTTGCTAAGCACTTACTATGTGCCAAGCACCTTTTTAAGTGCAAGGATAAATATGAGATAATCAGATTAGACTCAGGGCCCTCGCTCATGGGGCTCCCACTTTAATTTATAGGGAGAACAGGTGTTGAATCCCCATCTAATAGAGGAGGAAACTTAGGCCCAGAGAAATTAAGTGACTTGCCTAAGGTTACACACCAGACAAGTGGCAGTGCCAACATTAGATCCCAGGTCCTCTGACTTTCAAAGCCCATGTTCTTTCTACTAGACCACGCTACTTTTCTCCAATCTCTAGTAACTCTTAAGAATGAGGATAAACATGTATCTTCTTTCATTTTATAAAGACTTAAGAAGTGCAAATTAGTGCTTCCAAAATATGTAAGATAGGTTCACAACTTATCTGAAGGACAGAGACACTCTGGGCAGTGACTTCCATTGGACAGCTGAGGAGGACTCTGCAGTTTTTATCTCCGCTCAAAAATCATGCCAGTATCAAGCAATCAATCATATTTATTGAGCGCTTACAGTTTGCAGAGCACTGTACTAGGTGGTTGGGAGAGTACAACACAACCATATAACAGACACGCTTTCTGCCCATAAAAAGCTTACAGTCTAGAGGGAAAGACACACATTAATATAAATAATTTATGGATATGTATATAAATGCTGTTGGGCTGGGTGGGGGTGTGAATAAAGGGAGCAAGTCAGGGTGGTGCATAAGGGAATGGGGAAAGAGGAAATGAGGGCTTAATTAGGGAAGGCCTCTACGAGGAGATGTGCCTTCAATAAGGCTTTGAAGGTGAGGAGAGTATTTGTCAGATATTCATTCAATCATATTTATTGAGTGCTTACTATGTGCAGAGTACTGTTCTAAGCGCTTGGAATGTACAATTCGGGAAACAGATAAAGACAATTCCTGCTCAACAGTGGGCTCACAGTCTAAACAGGGGAGACAGACAGCAAAACAAAACAGAACAAAACAAAACAAGTAGTCTAGAGTAAATATCATCAAGGTAAATAGAATCATAGATATATACCTGTCATTAACAAAATAAAGAGTAATAAATAATATACACAAATATGCACAGTGCTGTGGGGAGGGGAAGGGGCAAGAGCAGAGGGTGGGAGAAGGGGGAATGGGAAGGGGAGGAGGGGCAGAGGGAAAGGGAGGGCTCAGTCTGAGAAGGCCTCCTGGACGAGGTGAGCTCTCAGTAGGGCTTTGAAGAAGGGAAGAAAGTTAGTTTGGCAGACATGAGGAGGAAGGGCATTCCAGGTCAGTGGTAGGACATGAGCGAGGGGTTGACGGCGGGACAGGCGCAAACAAGGGACCTTGAGGAGGTTAGAGGCAGAGGAGCGGATTGTGCAGGCTGGACTGTAGAAGGAGAGAAGGGAGGTGAGGTAGGAGGGGGCAAGGTGATGGAGAACTTTGAAGCCAAGAGTGAGAAGTTTTTGTGTCATGCAAAGGTCGATAGGCAACCACTGAAGGTTTTTGAGGAGGGGAATGACATGCTCAGAGCGTTTCTGTAGGAAGATGATCCAGGCAGCGGAATGAAGAATAGACTGGAGCAGGGAGAGACAGAAGAATGGGAGATCAGAGAGGAGATTGACACAATAATCCAGTCAGGATATTATGAGAGCTTGTACCTTCAAGGTAGCAGTTTGAATGGAGAGGAAATGGTGGATCTTGGTGGTATTGTGAAGGTGGGACCGGCAGGTTTTGGTGGTGGATTGGATGTGTGGGGTGGATGAGAGAGCAGAGTCAAGGATGACACCAAGTTTGCGGGCCCGTGAGACGGGAAGGATGTAGTGCCGTCCACAGTGACAGGGAAGTCAGGGAGAGGACAGCGTTTGGGAGGGAAGAAAAGGAGCTCAGTCCTCAGATATGAAAAGGGAGAGCGTTCCAGGCCAGAGGCAGGATGTGAGAGGGAGGTCGGCGGCGAGATGGATGAGATAGATAATATATATGCAAGGCTAGGACCGAACCTCATGATACAGTTCTGAAGAACCTGTCGTCCTCTTTTCTGAGCAGTTTGCCAAGGCCCTGTCAGTAAAGGCACACCTGGAAAGCTACCTGTCATTTTAACTAATGTCAAGTAATAATCAGTGAAGCAATGATGATTCTTGAGTACTTACCGTACAGAGCACTCTACTAAATTCTTGGGAGAGGACGATAAAAGGGAGTTGGTAGATATGTTAGCCCACAAGTAGCTAAAAATCTAAGGCCAGGGCAGGGACTGTGTCTGTTTATTGGTATGTTATACTCTCCCAAGCGCTTAGTTCAGCATTTTGCACATAGTGAGTGCTCAATAAACATGGTTGAAGGAATGAATGAACCTGAACCTGTAGCCTTAGAAGTTACTAACCTTCTCAGTGTGCTTCAATCACCACTGTCTCTCTGCCGACCCCTAGCCCACATCCTGCCTTTGGCCTGCAGTGCCCTCCCTCTTCAAATCCTACAATTACTCTCCCAAACCTCAGAGCTTTACTGAAGGCAAATCTCCTCCAAGAGGCCTTCCCGGACCAAGCCCAACTTTTCCTCATCTCCCACTTCCTTCTGCGTCGCCCAGACTTGTTCCCTTTGCTCTTCCCCCTTCCCAGCCTCATAGCAGCACTTATGTATGTATCTCTAATTTTATTTATTGGTTTTGATGTCTGTCCTCCCCGCTTTAAACTGTAAGCTTGTTGTGGGCAGGGAATGTGATGGTTTATTATTGTATTATACTCTCCCAAGCGCTTAGTACAGTGCTCTGCATATAGTAAACGCTCAATAAATATGATTGAATGAAAGAAAGGTCCCTCTCAATATGAATTCACTTCATCACTCACTCCTCTCCGTCTTCATCCTCAGCCATCTAGTAAACCAGTCCATGTTCTCTGTGTGATGTCTGGATTGCTCAACAAGAATAATAATGATAATGGTAATAGTAATGATGGTATTTGTTAAGTGTTTACTATGTGTCAAGCACTGTTGTAAGCAGTGGGGTAGATACAAGCTAATCAAGTTGTTCACAGTCCCTGTCCCACATGGGGCTCACACTCTTTTTTCAGATGAAAAAGCACAAAGAAGTGAAGTTATTTTCCCAAGGTCACACAGCAGGCAAATGACGGAACCAGGATTAGAACCCAGGTCCTTGAGCCTCTTAGGACTGTGGTCTATCCACTAAGCCATGCTACTTCTCCAAGGAAAAAATATATAGCCAGTGGAATGTAATAATGATCACTGTGACATTTGGTGAGGAGCAGCAAGAGCCTGGAAGTCACAGGACCTGGGTCCTAATCCTGGCTCTGCCAGTTGTCTGCTGTGTTACCTTGGGCAAGTCACTTAACTTGTCTGGACTTCGGTTTTCTTATCTGCAAATTGGGGATTCGATGCCTGTTCTCCCCTACAACTTAGACTGTGAACTCCTCATGGGACAGGGAATGTGTCTGACCTGATAAAGTTGTATCTACCGCAGCACTTCAACAGTACTTGACATACAGTAAGCACTTAACAAAACCATAATAATCATAATCATTAGATACGACTTTTTTGTGTGCACATTGTTGCTGGTACTCTGGATTCTACATTGGTGTTTTCAGTCTCACACATAATCATAGGTGAACGTCACCGTCAGTGGTTTGTCTTCAAATACGAAGGAATTGTGTGTTTCATTCATTCAATCATATTTATTAAGCACTTTCTGTGTGCAGAGCACTATACTAAGCTCTTAGTAAGTACAATTCAGTAACAGAGACAATCCCTGCCCACAACAATCTAGAAGGGGGGAGACGGATATCAAAACAAGTAAACAGGCATCAGTAATGTCATTGCAACTAAATAGAATTATAAATACATCACATCATTAATAAAAATAGAATTATAATTTTAAATATGTGCACATATATGCAAGTCCTGTTGTGGAGAGGGGGAGATAGAGTAAAGGGTGCAGGTTGGGGCAATGGGGAAGGGAGGGGGAGCTGAGGAAAAGGGAGGCTTAGTTTGAGAAGGCCTCCTGGAGGAGGTGAGTTTTCAGCAGAGCTTTGAAGGGGGAAGTGTATTAGTGTGTGTGTGTCTGTATGTTTGTATGTGTATAGCAGAGTTCTGGCCATATTGATTAGCAATCAATGAGCATAAAGTAGGGATGGTGATGTATAGGGCACGACTGTACACTTCCCACTCATTACCTCTCCTGCACATGCCAACCTCAAATGCCAACATACACATGCTATCTCACTCAGCCTACTCACTCTTGTCTATCTCACTGCTGACCTCTCACCCATGTCCTGCTTCTGGACTAGAACACCCTCCCTCTTCATATTCCACAGCCGATCACTCCTCCTTCAAAACCTGATTAAAAGCACAGCTCCTCATTTGCCTTCTAGACTGTAAATTCACCCTCTAGGCTGTAAGCTCATTGTGGGCAGGGAACTTGTCACCCACTCTGTTGTATTGTATTCTCCCAAGGGCTTAGGTGTAGTGCTCTGCACATTATAATCACTCGAGTTGATTGTGTGTATACATGAAGATCAGACCTATTTATGTTTTTAAGAAAGTAGAACAAATCATCTGAAACTTAACATCAGTGCATCACCTTGATTTTGAGTTGCTGACGTAGTTATGATAGAGCTATGAAACCTCTGTGGGGCACAGTTTTGGCTCCTAGGGGTTGGTGAAATAAATGGAATTAGAATTTGCTGTCCCTGGATTTTCATGTGTAATTTAGCCCCAGTAACAAATAGGAGTCTTTATTAATATTAATAATAATGATAATAATAATGGAATTTGTTAAGCACTTACTGTGTGCCAGCCAGTGTACTAAGCACTGGGGTAGATGCAAGGTAATTGGGTTGTTCAGAATCCTTGTCCCACATGGGGTGCACAGTCTTGATCTCCATTTTACAGATGAGGTAACTGAGGCCAGAGAAGTCAAGTGACTTTCCCAAGATAAAAGCAGACAAGGGCAGAGCTTGTCCTATGACTTTCTGACTGCCACGCCCATGCTCTATCCACTACATCATGATGTTTCTCGAAATAAGGAAATAAGAGGCAGTGAAATCATTAAGCAAACAATGGTATATAATGAATGCTTACTGCTTGCAGAGTCGTGTTCTAAATGCTTGGGAGACCGTATTAGATTTTAACTTTCGACAGTCTTGTCATTCCTTTCATATGACACTTTTTCATATGTTAGCCATTTGTTTCTTGACAGACTCACAGCTGGCAGTCGTATCTCTGGAAAAAGATTTGGGATTCACTGTCTATTCTTTTAAATTATCGGCCCAATTTTCTCCAGCAGACAAAAAGCCTGAGCACCATCAGCGAGGGGATAGGAAACAAAATAAAAAGCATATTAAACCATTAAATAAAATGATGGACCATTCACCATGTGCAGTTCTAGTCTCTGAATCTTAGGAGAAATATAACCAGAACGAGATGATGAGACCAATTGAGAAACTTCTATAATAGCACACACCGAAAGAGTTCAGGCCTTTCAGTTTGGAAAGATTCAGGCGGAGAAGGGGTACGATTGAATTTTACCATCTGGCCCATAAGGGATGCTGTTGATACTGGTCAAGGAGCCTGAAGTAGTATCTCTGTGTGAGGTCCAGGTCTCTCAGCCTTAGAGAGGTGTGGAGAGGAGAAACATGGAACTGCTCTTCACCAAATCCCACAACACCTGCATAAGAAGGTTTCTTCTGGGGCTTTAGTGGCGGCAGGATTGATAGGAGGAAAAGGAAACATGTTTTCCTGCTGTGGGAGATGAGGACATGGCCCTTGTTAGCCCAGAAAGCTGGAAAGGCGGAAAATAGCAGCAGGTTCAATAAGGATTTAGGAAAATGCAAGGAGGAGCCAAGCACAATAGGTCACAAGGAGTAAAGTTAAGATGTGAGATACGATACCCATAAATCTTTAGAATCAAAACAAGGGCAAATGGCACACACAGTTCCTTCAAACTTACTGTTGGAGACAGACCACTGGGTCAGATGGAACACTGATCTGGCCCATCACTCACATACACATACACACACAGAGTTTTCCTTTGTATTTGAAGACAAAACTGATGTTAAAGTTACTCTGTGTGTGTGTGTGTGTGTGTGTGTGTTTGTGGGTATCTGAAAAGGCCAATGTGGAATCCACAGTTCCTGTCATATTGGGTATATAAAAAGGTTGTTCATAGGTTTGTTGTTAAACTACAAGCTCATTGTGGGCAAGGAACATGTCTACCAGCTGTTGTACTGTACTCTTCCAAGTGCTCCCTGTACACAACACTCAAATAATAATCCCAGCTCTGCCACTTGTCTGCTTTGTGACCAAGGGCAAGTTACTTCACTTCTCTAGGCCTCAGTTACCTCATCAATAAAATGGGAATTAAGATTGTGAGTCCACACGCACATTGGACGCCATTTCTTCGCACCTTCTAAAAACTCTCACCCCTTCCTTCCTTTCTTCCTTAACTACCATCTTCAACTGCTCATTCTCCAATGGCTTCTTACCCACTGCCTTCAAACATGCCTACATCATCCCCATCCTAAAAAAACCCTCCCTTGACCCCACAGACCCTTCCACTTATCACCCCATCTCCCTCCTACCCTTCCTTTCCAAACGCCTGGAGTGAGTCGTCTACAATCACTGCTTCAAATTCCTCTCCTCCAAAGTACTCCTGGACCCCCCCAAATATGGCTTCCACCCCCTTCACTCCAGTGAAACTGCCCTTTCAAAGGTCGCCAATAATCTCCTTCTTGCCAAATCCAACGGCTCCTACTCCATCCTAATCCTGATCCATTCTACACTGTAGACCATCCCCTTCTTAGCAATACATTGTCCAACCTAGGCTTCACTGACTCCGTCCTCTCCTGGTTCTCCTCTTGTTTCTCTGGTCATTCATTCTCAGTCTCCTTCACAGGCTCCTCCTCCCCCTCCCACCCCCTAACTGTAGGGGACCCTCAAGGTTCAGTTCTTGATCCCCTTTTATTCACTCCCTTGGAGAACTCATTTACTCCCACAGCTTGCACTATCACCCCTTTGCAGATGACACCCAAATCTATATCTCCTCCCGTGTTCTCTCTCCCTCCCTCCAGGCTCACATCTCCTCCTGCCTTCAAGACTTCTCTACTTGGATGTCCTCCTGACACCTAAAACTCAACATGTCCAAGACAGAGCTCCTTATCTTCCCTCCCAAACCCTGCCCACTCCCTGACTTTCCCATCACTGTGGACGGCACTACCATCCTCCCGTCTCACAGGCCCACAACCTTGGTGTCATCCCCTTGACCCCGCTCTCTCATTCACTCCACGCATCCAATCTGTCACCAAAGCATGCCGATCTCACCTTCACAGCATCGCCAAGATCTGCCCTTTCCTCTTCATCCAAACAGCTACCGTGTTAGTATAATCACTGCTTCTATCCATACTGAATTACTGCATCAGCCACCTTTCTGACCTCCCAACCTCCTGCCTCTCCCTACTTCAGTCCATACTTCACTCCGCTGCCCGGATTATCTTTCTACAGAAACATTCACCCCTCTCCTCAAAAATCTCCAGGGTTCCCTATCAACCTTGAATCAAGCAGAAACTCCTCACTATTGGTTTTAAAGTTCTCCATCACCTTGTCCCTTACCTCACTTCCCTTCTCTCCTTCTACATCACAGCCCGCACACTCTTCTCCTCTCTCACTGTGCCTCGATCTCACCTGTCTTGCCGCTGACCCTTGGCCCATGTCCTATACCTCAAGTATAGGAATGCCTTCCCTCCTCAAGTCTGCCAATCACCCTTCTCCCCTTCAAAGCCCTACTGATGGTGCACCTCCTCCAAGAGGCCTTCCCAGACTAAGCCCTGTTTTCCTCAGCTCCCCCTCCCTCTGCCTCAACCCGACTCACTCCCTTTGATCTTCATGCCCTCCCTGCCCCACAGCACCTTTGTATGTATGAACGTATCTATAATTCAGCGAGGCTCAGTGGAAAGAGCACGGGCTTGGGAGTCAGAAGTCATGGGTTCGAATCCCGGCCCCGCCACTTGTCAGCTGGGTGACAAGCCCACAGTCACGTAATTTATCTGGGCCTCAGTTACCTCATCTGTAAAATGGGGATTAAGACTGTGAGCCTCATGTGAGACAACCTAATTACCCTGTATCTACCCCAGCGCTTAGAACAGTGCTCTGCACATAGTAAGCATTTAACAAATACCAACATTATTATTATCATTATTTATATTGATGCCTATTTACTTGTTTTGATGTTCAGTCTTCCCCTTCTAGACTGAAAGCCTGGTGTGGTCAGGGATTGTTTCTCTTAATTGCTGTATTGCCCTTTCCAAGTGCTTAGTACAGTGTTTTGTACACAGTAAGTGCTGACTATATACAATCGAATGAATAAATGAAGGAACAGGTACTGTTTCCAACCTGATTAGGTTGTATCTGTTGCAGTACTTAGAACAGTGCTTATCACATAATTACTACGGAGTCTATTAAGCCATTTGCCACGTACTGTATAAAGCACTGGAGTCGATATAAGCAAATCGGGTTGGAGGCAGTTTCTATCCCACGTGGGGTTCACATTCTCAATCCCCGTTCTCCAAATGAGGTCACTAAGGCACAGAGAAGTATAGTGACTTGCCCAAGGAGACAGAGCAGAAAAGTGGCAGAGCTTGGATGAGAACCTTCTGACTCCCACGTCTGTGGTCTATCTACTATGCCAAACTGCTTCTCTTAAGCTCACCTTAACACAGCTACACTGGTTCATTCATTCATTCATTCATTCATTCATTCATTCATTCATTCATTCATTCATTCAATTGTATTTATCGAGTGCCTACTGTGTGCAGAGCACGGTACTATGTACTGGTACATAGTAAGCACTTAAGAAATACCATAAAACAACAACAAAAAAAAGTCAGCACCCTATAAATTCTATTGCTTGATTGATCTCATTTAGAAGAACATTTATCCAAAGAGGGCCTCATAGAACCTAAACAAACCAATAAATCATTACCCAAACAGATGAGAAAGAATTTGCATTCTTTCCTCCACGGGCTAAAATTTGAGGTATAAGAAGTCATGCATCAGTTTTCAAGAAAGCAGATAAACATACAAAACTGATTTGTTGACAAAGACCCAATTGGAGTTCAAAGATTGTGCAGTGATGTTCTGAAGGTGTTAATCCAGCACAAGATGCTATATGAAGAAAAGCCTATTGTTTTGAAGAATAATAATAATAATGGTATTTGTTAAACACTTAGTACATATATAACAATGTACAATATGCAATACAAATGTACAATATGCAGTTGGCAGAGTACAATATAACAGTGAACAGAACCATTTCCTGCTCACATCAAGCTTACAGTCTATGGGGGTTGAGACATGTGATGAGAATGAGTGAGCGTTCAACAAATACCATCATTATGGTAATGATCATCATGATGCTATTTAATGTTTGTAGTTTCTGATGCTGTTTTCTCGTTTGCTTCCTTGTTCCTCTTTCCATATGAAGCACTCACTCACAGAGTCACTCCCTTTTTGATGGCAAGACTTTATGCAGTTCTTGTTCTCAGCAATCGACTCGCAGTTTTTCAGCTGGGATGCAGTATCCTCTGAGGCTTTGTTTGACATTCTTCTCACATGTCTCCACCCCTTTGGATTGCAAGCTCGTTGTGGGCAGGGAATGTGTTTATTGTTATATCATACTCTCCCAAGCACTTAGTAGAGTGCTTTACACACAGCATTCAATAAATACCATTGAATGAATGAGTGAACCAGTATAGCTGTGTAAAGGTGAGCCTAATTTTGATACTAGGAGACCGAATACATTCCAGAACTTCTCTGTTCATGACTTGGTCTTGCCTTTTGATATTGAGTCTGGTCCATAACTGATGCTCTTGATACTGGTCAAGAAGTCTGAAGTGGCACTTGTACATGAGGTCCAGTTCTCCCAGACAGAGAGAAGGTTGGACAAAACTGCAGCTCAGTGACCTTTAGTGTGGTCTGGATTCTGATATCTCGCTGAGGTCACACTCTGACAATCTCCCAGAGGATGTGCTGGACTTCTTGATTTTGTTTTCTATTTCCTTATCTATCATTGAATTGTTGCTGAGTGTGCTGAACCAGGAATGACAGTTCTGGTATTTTTTTATGTCTAATGATTTGTCTTTGTCCTTTCTCTTTACTATCCCTAAATTCTACTTCTGGCCTGGAGAACCTGTCGGGAAGAGATCAGATGCCAAAACAAAGGGGAAGCCGCCTGACCAAGTGGGAAGACCATAGGCTTTAGTATCAGAGGATCTGAGTTGCAATTCCAGTTGTGTCACTTGCCAGCTGTGTGACTTTGGAAAAGTCACTTAATTGCTCTGCACCTCAGTTTCCTCATCTGTAAAATGGGGATTCAGTAAATATTTGGCCTTCTACTTAACTGTGTGACTTTTTTGGCTAGGAACTGTATCCAATCTGATTACATTATATCTACTCTTGTGCTTAGTACAGTGCTCAGCACCTAGAAAGACTTTAATAACCACATTTATTAGTATTCCCAGCATCCCCAGTCAGCAATTGCTAATCAAGTGGACCTTCGGTCTAGTCAAGAGGCCTCCTTATTGAAATGGGGACGCACCAAGGCCTAGTGGAAAGACCCCGGGCTTGGGAGTCAGAGGACCTGAGTTCTAATCCCAGTCTGCCACTTGACTGCTGTCTGACCTTGGGCAAACCACTTTACTTCTTTGTGCCTGAGTTCCATCATGTGGTCCATCATGTGCAAAATGGAGATTTGATACCTGTGAGCCCTCCTAATTAGAATGCAAGCTCCGTGTGGGACCTGATTATCTTATATCTACCCCAGTTGTAAGAACAGTGCTTGACACACTCTAGGCATTTAACAAAAAACACAATTGCCATTATTCTTCTTAGTCTCACATCAACAACTCTTTATCTGCCCTAGCTTAAGCTAACGTTTTTCACCTCCACTGAAATAAATTGGAAATGAATAATATTTATCAAACTCCCTTTCATTGCCTCTGTATGTATCTATAATTCTATTTATTTATAATGATGCTACTGATGCCGGTTTACTTGTTTTGATGCCTGTCTCCCCCCTTCTAGCCTGTGGGCCCATTTTGGGCAGGGATCGTCTCTATTTGTAGTTGATCTGTACTTGCCAAGCGCTTAGTATGGTGTTCTGCACACAGTAAGTGCTCAATAAATATGATTGAATGAATGAATGAATGGCTATAAAATAACACTACTAGTATGTGTGCTAATAGAGAAATGTAGGATCTGCTATCTTTCTTTTTTTATTACAAAGTGCTATAGAATTGGCCTAATGAACTCCCACTGAACAAGCTTACAATAAAAACAGTTGCCTGACAATGGACTTCCCTATAATTCTGATTGAACAGGCTCCCTGGAGCCTAATCCCCCGATTAGACTGTAAGCCCGTCAAACGGCAGGGACTGTCTCTATCTGTTGCCGACTTGTTCATCCCAAGCGCTTAGTACAGTGCTCTGCACATAGTAAGCGCTCAATAAATACTATTGAATGAATAATCCTGGTTCTATTGGATAACGATCAAGCGAGAATAGTGATAAACCTCCAAATATGAGTAGATAGACTTTTGGTTTTAATATAACCCCAGGATTGAACTTTATCCTGGAATACATAGTTGGAGGCTGAAAGATGCAACAGCGAAACAGAAGACAAAGGGTAGCTGAGTATTTTAGAAGAGCAAATCAAGACAGACATTGGGAGAAAGAATAAGACTATAGGTCATGATACATGATACATGTATAACCTCATGATACAGCATAGTTATGTTCCTTGAAAATGCAATTGCATCATGAATTGTTTTATTATGGGCTACATTTTTCCATAGACATAAATGTTATGAATTAAACTCCATTCTTGAACCTCTGGAAGAATAATACATGCTCCATACTGTAGGTGCAAATATCACTGAGCTATTGTTTAATCTTCTAAAAAGAAATTCAAAATGTAATTACACAACATTAAATAAGGAGTTCTAGAATAACTGAATCTTTGCAGGAGTCTGCAGGAATAAAAAGCTGTACTGCTGACTGATAGTAGCTTTTCAACTTTAGTGAAGAATTTCTCTGCTTTCTACATTAGGTAATAATAGATTTTAAAAAAATTGGCATTTGTTATACACTGTGCCAAGCACTGTGCTAAGTATTGGGTTAGCTACAAGATAATCAAATCATACCCATTTCCTACTCACTGAGAGGGAACATGGCTTAGTGGAAAGAGCACGGGCTGGGAGTAAGAGGTCATGGGTTCTTTTCCCTGCTCTGCCTCTTGGTAGCTCTGTGATTTTGGCCCAGTCACTTAACTTGTCTTTGCCTCATCTGTAAAATGGGGATTAAGAGTGTGAGCCCCAAGTGGGACAACCTGATTACCTTGCATCTACTCCAGTGCTTAGAACAGTGCTTAGCACGTAGTATGTGCTTAACAAATACCATTATTATTATTCCAAACAATAGTCTTTTCTTCATATAGCATCTTGTGTTGGATTAACACCTTCAGAACATCACTGCACAATCTTTGAAATCCAACTGGGTCTTTGTCAACAAATCATTTTTGTATGTTTATCTGCTTTCTTGAAAACCGATGCATGACTTCTTATATCTCAAATTTTAGCCAGTGGAGGAAAAAACGCAGATTCTTTCTCATCTATTTGGGTAATGATTTACTGGTTTGTTTAGGTTCTATGAGGCCCTCTTTGGATAAATGTTCTTCTGAATGAGATCAGTCAAACAATATAATTTATAGGGTGCTGACTTTTTTTTGTTGTTTCATGGTATTTCTTAAGTGCTTACTATGTGCCAGGCCTTGTGCTAAGTGCTGGTAATTGATCTCATTGCTGTTGTTTCCTTCACTATGATCCTTCAAATCCCCCCATACCCATGTCCATCCCAGTCCTCAGCTCCCCCACCCCCTCTTCCACCCAACATCCTCCCCCAGTGCCACCCCTCATTCCCCTCCCCGCATACCAGTCCCTGTCAACTTACTCTCTTCCAAACCCTCCCCAACCCTCACACTGTCCCCTCCCTCGCTACCCCCTCCACAGCTTCAGCCAAGTGTGACCTGTGGATCCCCTGCTCCATCATGCTCCTTCTTGCCATATCCAGCGACTTCTACTCCTTCGTAATCCTCCTCAACCTCTCAGCTGCCTTTGACACTGTGGACCACCCCCTTCTCCTGAAAATGTTATCCAACCTTGGCTTCATCGACTCTATCCTCTCCTGGTTCTCCTCTTATCTCTCTGGCCATTCATTCTCAGTCTACTTTGTTGGCTACTCTTCTGCCTCCCACTCCCTAAGCGCTTAGTACAGTGCTCTGCACATAGTAAGTGCTCAATAAATACTATTGAATGAATGAATGAACTGTGGGAGCCCCTCAGCGTTCAGTTCTAGGTCAATTTCTATTCTCCATCTACACTCATTTCCTTGAAGAACTCATTCACTCCCACAGCTTCAACTTCCATCTTCATGCAGATGATAACCAAATCTACATCTCCTCCCCCCGTCTCTCTTCCTCTCTCCAGGCTCACATCTTCTTCAAGACATCTCTACTTGGATGTCCTCCCACCACCTCAAACTTAACTTGTCCCACTCCAACTCTCTACTCTCCCTGACTTTCCCACCACTGTAGATGGCACCACCATCCTTCTCATCTCACAGGCCAATAACCTTGGCATTTTCCTTGACTCCTCTCTCTCATTCAACCCACAAATTCAGTCCGTCACCAAATCCTATTGGTTCCAACCTCACAATATTGCTAAATTCTGTCCTTTCCTTTCCATCCAAATTGCTACGACCTTAATAAAATTACTTATCCAAACCCACCTGGAATTACTGCATCAGTCTCCTTCCTGACCTCCCAAACTCCTGCCTTTTCCCACTCCAGTCCATACTTCATTCCGCTGCCTGGATCATCTCTCTACAGAAATGTTCAGGATGTGTCACCCTGTTCCTGAAAAATCTCCAATGGCTGCCTATCCACTTTCATATCAAACAAAAACTCCTCATCATTGGCTTTAAAGCACTTCATCACCTTGCCCCATCTTACCTCACCTCACTTCTCTTCTTCTACAACCCAGCCCACACACTTCTCTCCTCTGGTGCTAACCTACTCCCTTAGCCTCCATCCCATCTCTCTTGCCGCCAACCCCTGGCCCATATCCTGCCTCTGGCCTGGCACATCTTCCCTCCTCAAATCCTCCTGACAATTACTATTTCCCTTCAAAGCCTTAGTGAAGCCACATCTCATCCAAGAGGCCTTCACAGACTAAGTCCCCTTTTACCTCATCTGCGACTCACTTTGTGTCACCCTGGCTTGCTCCCTTTGCACTTCCCTGGCCTCCTTGTCCCACAGCCCTTCTGTATATACCTGTAATTGTATATATAAATAAAATATATATTTATATACATTACTGTCTATCTGTATTGATGTCTCTCTCCCCGCCTCTAGACTGTGAGCTCATTGTGGACAGGAATTGTCATTCTTCATTGCTGTATTGTATGTTCCCAAGTGCTTAGTACAGTGCTCTGCACACAGTAAACACTTAATAAATATGATTGAATGAATAAATACAAGCTAACCAGACTGAATACAGTCCATGTCCCACATGGGGCTCACAGATGAGGTAACTGAGGAGGTAACTGAGGCCCAGAGAAGTTAAGTGACTTGTCCCAAGTCACACAGCAGACAAGTTGCTGAGCCGGGATTAAGACCCAGGTATTTCTGACTCGGAGGCCTGTGCTCTATCCACTAGGCAATGCTCCTTCTCTGGGTAGACTGTATGTAGAACACTCTATTAAGCGCTTGGGAGAGTACAGTACAGTAAGTAGGCCACAATCCCTGCTCTCAGTGAGCTTTTCATCTAGCAAAGAATCTTACAATTTAGTGGAACTCTTACAGTCATGCAGATGCAAAGAGCTCTTTGACACCTGCATTATCCATTTGTAAATTCAGATTTCTCTCCAGTTCAACAATTTCTGTGATTATCTGATCAAGGATCTCTTCCAGGACTTGAAAATCAGACCCAAGCTGTGGGATTGTGAATTGTTCATTCATTCATTCATTCAATCAATCATATTTGAGTGCTTACTGTGTGCAGAGCTCCGTACTAAAGCGCTTGGAAAAGTACAATACAAAAATGAACAGTGATATCCCTGCCCAGAGTGAGTTTACTGCGTGCTTAATCTCTACCAACTCCATTATACTGTACTCTCCCAAATGCACACAAAGTATGAGCTAAATAAATGTATAATGATTGACTTAAGTGAGGTGAGTCAGAGTTCCTCTGAGTCAGAGGAACTGGGTTCTAATTCCAGCTTTGTCATGTATCTTCTGAGTGATCTTGGACAAGTCACTTAATTTCTCTTTGTCTCAGCTATCTCATTTGTAAAATGGAGAATAAATCCAACTCCCTCCTTCATGCGCCAAAGCCTGCCTCCAACCTGATTATCTTGTATCTACTCGAGGACATAGAACAGTGCTTGGCACACAGTCAGCATTTAACAAGTACAGTAATAGTAATAATTATTTTTGTAATTATGTTATATTATGATATATTTATATACCAATGATTATCATTATGTTCTGGTTGTACGTATCGAGGTATGATTGTAACCTGCAATATGCCTGAACTGCATACTCTTAAGTGAAAAATAAATGTCTTAGGATGAGAGAGGAAAGGAGAAAATTGAATAAACGTAAGGGTATTTAATATCACTGTAATCTTGAATTTTAAATGCTGCCTTTTCAAATCTAGACAGAAAGGTATTTTGAAAAATAAACTGAATTCCCAGTGGTTTTCTGTTGTGCTTTAGCTTCTGAAAGGCCAAACTGATTTCCAGGAAAGCAGCTCCACTGCTTTCATCCAGAAAGCCTTTCTCAGCATCAACACATTGCAAATCAAGAGCAGCTATTTCACTCCAGGTTCTAAGAAATGTAGTCTTTGTTTTTAAAAAGACTGTTCAAGAGCACAGTGGGGTTTTTATTGTCACTGCCTTGATCCCCGAGGCACAGAGAAAGGTAAAGGCCACAGTCTATTTCCATTTAAATCACCAAGCCAAGAGGTCACACCTGTTCAAAACCTTAAGCATCATCATCCTCATCAATTCCAACAACCTTTTCTGAAGCACTGAATACCTCCTGCAGTACAAGATTTGGGGGAAATTGCACTGTCCAGAGGCTACTTGGTTATGGACCTCTAAGGCATAAAACCTAAATATTTAAAGCAAGAAAGCTTTTAACAGTAACCATTTAGTTAGTGGTACCTATATCCAGTTAATGATAATGATACTAATATGGGAAGCAGTGTGGCTTAGTGGATAAAACATGGGCTTGGGACTCAGAAGGACTAATCCCAACTCTGCCACATGTCTGCTGAATGACCTTGGAAAGTCACTTAACTTCTCCGTGCCTCAGTTACCTCATCTGTAAAATGGGGATAAGAGGGTGAGCCCATGTGGGACAGGGACTGTGTCCAACCTGATTAACTTGTACTTTCCCCAGTTCTTGACACATAGCAAGTGCTTAACAAGTACCATAATTATTATTATTGACAATACTGGTGATATTTGTTAATCATTTGGGTTTATTGAACACTTACTGTATGCAGAACATTGTACTGAGCACTTGGGAGAGTACAAAATAACAATTTGGTAGGCACATTCCTGGCCCACAATGAACTTATGGTCCAGATGGGGAGACTGACATTAATCTAAACATAAATATATGGATATACGCATAAGTGCTGTGGGGCTGAGGGAGGGGTGAATATGGATACAAATCCAAGTGGAAAGGTGATGTAGAATGGAGTGGGAAAAGAGGAAATGAGGGCTTAGGGGAGGCCTCTTGGAGGAGATGTGCCTTTAGGAAGGCTTTGAAGGTAGGGAGAGTCATTGTCTGTCACATATGGGGAAGGAAAGTGTTCCAGGCCAGAACCAGGAGTGGCTGAGAGGTCGGCAGTGAGATAGACTAGGTAGTAAATTACTATATGTCTAGTGCTATATGAACTAAGTGCTGGGATAGAGTCAAATTTAATCAGATTAGACCCAATCCCTGTTTCTCATTGGGCTCACATTCTAAGAAGGAGGGAGAACACCAATTTGATCCCCATTTTATAGATGAGAAAGCTGAGGCACAAAGAAGTCAAGTGACTTGCCCAAGGTTACACCATAAATGATCCAGAATTGAAACCCACGTTCTTGTGACTCCCAGGCCCATGCTCTATCCACTAGGACAAGGTGCTTCCCAATAAATATCACTAATTTGTTTATTGATTGAAGGTCATCTGCAGGTGCTTTTTCTACTAGGTAACAACGTTTCTCTTATTGCAAGGGGGCTGTGTTTGTGCTAAATTGTGCTCTCCTCAACTGTTTCAAATGTCAGACTAACATTTCCTAATCATGTTCTAATTAAAATGTTTAGTGAAATATGTGTTATGGCAGAACATTGCAAGGCACTACCCTACTGCCTGTCAGATTTAACACACTAATTTTTTTGGTGATATTTGTTCATTCATTCCATCATATTTATTGAGCTCTTATTGTGTGTGCAGAGCATTGTTTTAAGACCTTGGGAAAGTACAATACAGCAATAAAGAGAGAATATCCCTGCCCACAGTGAACTCTTACTATGTGTCAAACTCTTTTCTAAACTCTGGGGTAGATAAAAATTAATCAAATTGTACTTATCTGTATAAATGGTCATTTTATTTAGATTCTAAAATCTAAGAGCGCTGGGGCCAGTTTTTTTGCAAAATTTTCCTATCATTCAGGCCCAGCATGTGATAATTCTAGGTGATCAGCCACTCTAGCCATCCCCTAACCATCTCCTTCTTTTTCTCTTCCCATTATTAGCTTCTTTGTTGTCACACCTTTTGGTCACATTCCCCTCATCCATTCTTTCTCCTCTTTTTCTCTCTTCCTCCAAAAACCATCATCCCGGATTTTCCCCATATCTGCCGTTGGTAACTTAACACCCTTTCCCTGGTATTTATCATAAAACACCACTGATCAATGAGGTGGCATATTCACCAGTTGGTTCAATGGAAATGCTTAGCCCTGTGTATTCAGAGAACATTATTTTTCCAGCGGCTGAGAGGTAGAATTTCCTAGTGGTTAGAGACAGACCTGGGAATTAGAAGGACAGGGGTCCTAATCCCAGCTCTGTCATATGTAAATTTATTATAATCAGGTGACATATCTGCTAATTCTGCTGTACAGAACCTTCCCAAGTGCTTAGATCAATATGCTGCACATAGTAAGTGCTCAATAAGTACCACTGATTGATTGGTTGTCTGCCGAGTGACCTTGAGCAAGTCACCTAATTTCTCTGTGCCTCAGTTACTTCATCTGTAAAATGGGGTTTGACACTGTGAGCCGCAGATGGGACGCAGACTGTGTCAAGTCTGATTAGCTTGAATTCATTCATTCAATCATATTTACTGAGCACCTACTGTGTGCAGAGCACTGTACTAAGCGCTTGGAATGTACAGTTCGGCAACAGATCTACCCAGCGCTCATTACAGTGCCTGGCATAGAGTATGTACTTAACAAATACTATGAAAAAGAAAAAGAAGCAGTCTATGCTCCCTTGGGTCCAGAACTAGGCAACGACACTCCTGTCTCCCTGAAATTAAAATAGCCTAGTCAGCAGGAGTCCCAGGCTATTTTTAGTCCTGGGATTGAGGGAGTTGGACTCATCTCTGCCTTTGGGGCCTGGCGGGGGGAGGTTTTTCACCCTAGTCATGGCTGAAAATTGATGCTAAAACTTGGGATTTTTGTGAAATTTCACCCACCCCAAAGGCACATTTGAGCCTCCCCTGAATCACAGGGTGACAGTTCTGCCCTGTGGATAGAGCACAGAACAGGGATTCAGAAGGCCCAGGTCCTAGTCCTCACACTGCCCCTTTCCAGAAGTCTGAATTAATCCATCTGGGCTTCAATTTCCCCATCTGTAAATCGGAGATAAATACCTGTTCTCAATCCCTCTTATATTGTGAGCCCCATGAGCTGATCTAATTTATCTAATATCTACCCCAGTCCTTAACACAGGGTTTGGCCCAAAGTGAATGCTTATTACTTACCATCTTTATCATTTTAGGCCTGGGTTTCATGATAATGATAATAATGATATTTGTTCATGTATCTTATGCTCTAAGGTGTTCCTATACTCTTCTGTGCTTGGGAATTCCTGGTACATATCAAAATAGGGCAACCTCAGAAGTGACTGCTCTTTGGGACAGAATTAGTAACAAAATTTAAAAGATGTAATCAACAAGTATTTGCTTCCCCTGTGGACACCCTCAGTGGCACTTAGATTTGATTTGACTGTGGATCAGCCAGAAAGTCAACCAATCGATCAATTAATGGTATTTATTGAGCACTTACTGTATGCAGAGCACTCCCTGCCCACAAGGAGCTTACAGCCTACAGGGGGAGAAAAACACTAAAATCAGTTAGGGTAGAAGAAATAGCAGAGTATATGGATGTCTACAAACTCTTCTTGGATCGGATTTTCACTGTCTTTTGGAAAGAATTGCATGTAGACATGTAATATGACCCCTTGATCTGCATTTGCCTCGGAGAGTGTATGGGATTTGCAATCTGGTCACAGATTGCAGGCAGGCCGGTATGATTATGCATCAACAAATAACAGTACTGAAGCCTTTGCAAGATTCCCGGAGATCTGGTTGGATGCTGAGAGATCCTTGGGTTCTGCACACTGCTAAAGAGCCTCAGATGAAAATGGCAGCTGAGGGGAGGAAAGCAGGATGTAGAAATTAAGTGGCTTGCCCAAGGTCACGCAGCAGACAATTGGTGGAGCCAAGATTAGAACCCAGGTCCTTCTGACTCCCAGGTCTGTCCTATATCCAGTAGGCCACACTACTTTTCCGCTTACTGTCTACCAGGCCCTGTTCTAAGCACTAGGGCAGATATGAGGTAATGGGACTCACAGTCTTAATCCCCATTTTGACGGATGAGGTAACTGAGATGTATGGGGATTCAACATTTAGATTTGAAGACATTTGAAATTTAGGTCTTCTCTGTCATTCCCTTCACCAGATATATTCAAAGAAATAGAATATGGGAATAAGTCTTTGTTGGGAAGATATGTGGTTTTTCCTGGGGGCAACTGAGATGAAGACAACAGTTTTGATCAAGCATCAAGAGGCAATCATGATGCAGAGGAAGTGGCACGTGAAGAAATATCGTTTATGATGAGGATATGTTGCTCCCCAAAAGACAATATTGGACTGCCAGTAGAAATGCTAAATTCTACCAGGCCCTGGAATATATTTACTGAGCTAATGATTCATAAAATTCAATGAGACCAACTTGGAAACTAAGCTGCTCCTAATCTGTGATGGAAACTTAATTCTTTCTTAATAGTTATTTATGTGTTGTTATAAAAATTTTACTGCTATTACAACTTTCCATTAAAGTGGTTCTTTCTTTTAATTAGGAGGCATAATGCTGTACACATTCCTGGAAACTGGGAATGCAGATATTTATGGGCCCTGATAGCTGAAAAGGCTGATAACTTTAATGGTGTCCTCAATAATAGCCTGCATGCTCTGCTCCTTTCCCCAAGAGATATTTATTTGGGAATGGACTCCCATTTTGTATTTAACCTGTCTGAAGTCATCTGGTAAACATTCATTCATTCATTCAATAGTATTTATTGAGCGCTTACTATGGGCAGAGTACTGTACTAAGCGCTTGGAATGAACAAGTCGGCAACAGATAGAGACAGTCCCTGCTGTTTGACGGGCTTACAGTCGAATTGGGGGAGACGGACAGACGAGAACAACGTGGCTCAGTGGAAAGAGCACGGGCTTTGGAGTCAGGGCTCATGAGTTCGAATCCCAGGTCTGCCACTTGTCGGCTGTGTGACTGTGGGCAAGTCACTTAACTTCTCCGTGCCTCAGTTCCCTCATCTGTAAAATGGGGATTAAGACTGTGAGCCCCACGTGGGACAACCTGATTCCCCTATGTCTACCCCAGCGCTTAGAACAGTGCTCGGCACATAGTAAGCGCTTAACAAATACCAACATTATTATTATTATTATTAACAATGGCAATTAATAGAGTCAAGGGGAAGAACATCTCGTAAAAACAATGGCAACTAAATAGAATCGAGGCGATGTACATTTCATTAACAAAATAAATAGGGTAATGAAAATATATACAGTTGAGCGGACAAGTACAGTGCTGAGGGGATGGGAAGGGAGGGGGGAGGAGCAGAGGGAAATGGGGGAAAAAGAGGGTTTAGCTGCGGAGAGGTGAAGGGGGGCGGTAGAGGGAGTAGAGGGAGGAGAGCTCAGTCTGGGAAGGCCTCTTGGAGGAGGTGAGTTTTAAATAGGGTTTTGAAGAGGGGAAGAGAATCAGTTTGGCGGAGGTGAGGAGGGACGGCGTTCTGGGACCGCGGGAGGACGTGGCCCAGGGGTCGACGGCGGGATGGGCGAGACCGAGGGATGGTGAGGAGGTGGGCGGCAGAGGAGCGGAGCATGCGGGGTGGGCAGTAGAAAGAGAGAAGGGAGGAGAGGTAGGAAGGGGCAAGGGGATGGAGAGCCTTGAAGCCTAGAGTGAGGAGTTTTTGTTTGGAGCGAAGGTTGATAGGCAACCACTGGAGGTGTTTAAGAAGGGGAGTGACATGTCCAGATCGTTTCTGCAGGAAGATGAGCCGGGCAGCGGAGTGAATATGTAGCTGTCAGTCGTATTTTTTGAGGGCTTACTGTGTGCAGAGCATTGTCTAAGCACTTGGGAAAGTACAATGTAACAACAGAACTGACACTTTCCCTGCTCACAGTGAGCTTACAGTCTAGAGGGGGAGACAGGAGGCAGGCGAGGTGCATATTCTTAATCATGGCTATCCATGACTGAGGGACTTGAGTTCTAATTGAAGAGTGCCTAGGACAGAGTATGCTAAGGATTTTTGCCTTGCTTTGCTGGTTCCAGGCCCAGGTTTTAGGAAAGGCAAGAGGGAGAGGGAAGAGGGGCAGGAAGAGTGTTTGTCATTGAATGTTGCTGGCAGCGTAGCCTAATGGAAAGAGCACAGACCTGCGAGACAGAGGACCTGGTTCCAATCCCAGGTCCTCCAGGTGCCTTGTGTGGAGTGGCTAGGCAACTTAACTTCCTGGGGCCTCAGTTACCTCATCTGTGAAATGGGGATTCAATACCTGTTCTCCTTCCTACTTAGACTGTGAGCTCTGAGTAGGACAGGAACTGTGTCTGACTTGATCATCTTCTACCTTCCCCAGTGTTTACACCAGTACTTGCCACATAGCAAGTGCTTAACAATATTATCATTATTACTAATGTTTTATTATTCTCCCGGTGCTCCTAGATTCCCTTTGTGCCACTATCCCTCAGTCAGTCAAGCAATGTTATTTATTGTGCTGAGTACTCTACTAAGTGCTTGAGCAAGTACCTTACAATAAGTAATAATAATAATTACGATGGTAATAATAATATTTGTTAAGTCCTTACTGCGGGCCAGGAACTGCACTAAGCACTGGGGTAAATAAAGGTAACCAGGTTGGACACATCCCTGTCCCTCTTAGGACTCACAATCTTAATCCCTATTTTACAGATGAGGTAACTGAGGCACAGAAAAGTAAAGTGACTTAACCAAGGTCACACAGCAGACTAGTGTCAGAGCCAGGACTAGGATGCAAGTCTTTCTGACTCCCAGGCCCATCATCCATTAGGCCACACAATACAACAGAGTTGGTAGGTGCGTTCCTTGCCCATAAAACCTTACAATCAAGAGTGCGACAGGGAGACTGTCTAAAACATGTCCAAAACTGAGCTCCGTATGTTCCCTCCCAAGCCCTGTCCTCTTTCTGACTTCCCTGTCACTGTGGACGGTATGACCATCCTTCTAGTCTCTTAAGCCCGCAATCTTGGTTTTATCCTTGACTCAGCTCTCTCATTCACCCCACACATCCAATCCGTATAAAAGGCCTGCTGGTCTCACCTTTATAATATCGCCAAGATCCGCCCTTTCCTCTCCATCCAAACGGCTATCTTACTGGTACAGGCTCTCATAATATCCTGGCCGGATTATTGTGTCAGCCTGCTCTCTGATCTCACTTCCTCCTGTCTCTCCCTGCTCTAGTCTACTATTCATTCCGCTGCCCGGCTCATCTTCCTGCAGAAATGCTCTGGGCATGTCACTCCCCTCCTTAAAAACCACCAGTGGTTGCCTATCAACCTCTGCAGGAATTAAAAACTTCTCACTCTAGACTTCAAGGCTCTCCATCACCTTGCCCCCGCCTACCTCTCTTCCCTTCTCTCTTTCTACTGCCCACCCCGCATGCTCTGCTACTCTGCCGCTCACCTCCCCTCCGTCCCCCGTTCTCGCCTATCCCGCCGTCGACCCCTGGGCCACGTCCTTCCGCTGTTCTGGAATGCCCTCCCTCCTCACCTCTGCCAAACTAACTCTCTCCCTCTTCAAAACCCTACTGAGAGCTCACCTCCTCCAAGAGGCCCTTCCAGATTGAGCTTCCCCTTGTCCCTTTGCTCCCTCTGCTGCCTTGCTGCCCCCCTTTCACCTCACCTCAGCTAAGCCTCCTTTCCCCCCTTTCCCTCTGCTCCTCCCCCTCTCCCTTCCCCGCCCCTCAGCACTGTGCTCATTTGCTCATTTATATATATTTTTATTACCCTATTTATTTTGTTGATGAGGTGTACATCCCCTTGATTCTATTTATTGCTATTATTTTTGTCGGTCTGTCTCTCCCGATCAGACTCTAAGCCCATCAGTGGGCAGGGATTGTCTCTATCTGTTGCCGAATTGTACATTCCAAGCACTTAGTACAGTGCTCTGCACATAGTAAGCACTCAATAAATACTTTTGAATGAATGAATGAATGAAACGCCCAAACTGTGGGAAATGTGTCAAGTGGGTAAGCCAAGGTATGAGGGTCAAGGGTTGCCAATGATAATAATGATAATAATAACATTGATAATAATGCTAATAATGATAATAACATTAACAACAATAATAACAATGATAATAATATATGGGCTTACTTTGTGCCAAGTTCTATGCTAATCACTGAGGTACATACCTAACGATCGGGTCGGAGAGGGTCCTTGTCCCACTTGGGGCTCACAGTGTAAGTAATGATAATAATGATGGCATTTGTTAAGCACTTACTATGTGCAAAGCACTGTTGTCTAAGCAGGAGAAACAAGTATTTAATCCTCATTTCACAGATAAGAAAATGGGAAAAATGAGGCAGTTGATAATGATAATGCACTATTGTTACTTGATAATGATAATAATAATAATCACGCTATTTATTAAGTGCTTACTATATTCCAGGAACTGTTCTAAGTGCTGGGGTAGATACAAGTTAATTGGGTTGAAACCAGTCCTGGCCCACATGGGGCTAACAGTCTCAATTCCCATTTTACATATGAGGAAACTGAGTCCCAGAGAAGTGAAGTGAGTTGCCCTAGGTGACACAGCAGACAAGGGGCAGAGGCGGGATTAGAACCTAGGTACTTCTGACTCTCAGGACTGTGTTTTATCCATTAGGCCACTCTGCTTACCCTACAGGCAGTCAGAAATAAAATGCAGTTCCTCTGACTCCTAGACCTTTGCTCTTCCCTAAGCCATGCTGCTTCTCAGTGATTGGAGATGGTAGTCAGAGAGGGACCTGGGATACGGAAACAGGGAAAAATAATTTAGTATGCAGAAATGAAAAAAAAAGCTATTGAGGATGGCGAGAAGCAGAAACAACTGGGGCAAGGCCTTAGGAGAGCCTGAATGGGTGAAGGGAAAACTTTGACCTGTGTATTCCAGGCAAATATTGCTCATGGTGAAGTGCACCTGTTTATGAGTTGTGGCTGACTGAAATGGCCAATCAGGGATTCATATCTAAGTGGCCACACTGTCAATGCAAAAAAAACCCACATTCCACAGTGTGCTGTTGAGCTTAATGTGTGCAGTGCCCATGCAGTTTGTTTCATTTGCTGCCTTGTCTCTCATTCCTTACAAAGCTTTTGCTCAAAGAGCCACTCCCTTCTTGATGGCAGACTACCATGCTGGTCCTGTCATTCATTCATTCAGTTATATTTATTCATTTATTCATTCAATCGGTTATTGAGCACTTCCTCTGTGCAGAGCACTGTACTAAGCATTTGGGCGCGTACAATTCAGCAATATATAGACACAATCCCTGCACACAACAGGCTCACAGTCTAGAAGTGGGGAGACAGACATCAGAACAAGTCAGAGCAGTATACTAAGCACTTGGGAGAGTACAATGTAAAAATCAACAGATACCTTCCCTGACCACAGTGAGCTAACAGTCTTAGCCACTGACTCCCATTTTTTATCTGGGAGGCAGATTGTCTGAGGCTTTGTTTTATAGTGTCCTTAAATTACTTCCCCTGCCCTCCTTGCTTTTGATTTCCCAATTCCTGCTCTCCATAGGGCAGCTGTTAGTAGGTATCCTGCTGTCACTCACTCTCCTCACATGTCCCACTGGGTGAGACTGTGTTTAGGTGAATGGAGTTTAAAGAGAAAACCAAGAAGTGACGGACATCTGAGGAGATTAGGAACAGGAGATGAAGAATGGAAAAATGTGGAAGAGAAAGGAAATAGAAAATGGAATGAGAGTAAAAAGCAGATGTCAGGTTCATTTTGAATTCATAGACGTTTAACTTTATTCCATATTTAGAATGTACGATTTAATGGGGGATTTGGCAGAGTGAAAAGGTAAAAACAGTGAAAGTATGATTCTTAGGCCATTCTATGACAATCGGAAATACATAATGATAAGATGACAGATATGAATTCAGGATGAAAGAGCTTAGTTATGGACAATTCATATGGTTTAACTGCCTACAGATATTTCACCGCTTCTCGGTTTCATCTCAAACAAAGCTGTCACTCCATTTACAACATGCACCTCATCACTCTCTATCCTCCTCAGGATGCTTTCTTCTCAAAGGGACGATGTGGCAGAGTAAAAGTTTAGTGTGATGTATGTATCACTCAGTTTCAGCTACCATCCCTGCACTGATGATTTCCAAATCTACCTCTCCACCCCCAACCTCTTGCCTACACAGACTCATTTATTCCTGCTATCAGAACATTTCAACTTGGATGTTCTGCCCGCACCTTAAACTCAACAGGTCCAAAACAGAGTTCTCATTTTTGCATCCAAATCCTGTCCTCCCCCTGACTTTCTGTCACTGAAAACAGAACTACTATCCTCTCTCTCTGAGAAGCCTGTAAACTTGACATTATCCTTGACCCATCTCTCATTCGGTCTGTCAGAAAATCCTGTTAGTTCTATCTTCTCTAGATTCTGCCCTTTCCTCTCCATCCAAACTGACATCACGCTAAGCCAAGCATCATATCCTGCCTTAAATACTACATCAGCCTCCTTGCAAACCTCCCTGCCTTCTGTCTCTTCCTCCTCCAATCCATCATTCTATTGCCATTTTTCTGAAAAAAATCTTTCAGTCCATATCTTCCCAATTTCCAAATACCGGTTGGCTATCACCTCCACATTAAACAGAAACTCCTTTCATTGACTTAAGGCACTCAATCAGTTATCTCCCTTCTACTTGACCTCACAAAATGCGTACTACAACCCAAACCACACACGTGCGTTCTCTAATGCCAACACAATTTCTGCACCGTGATCTCATCTTTCCCATCAATGACCCTTTCCTCCATCCTCTCTCTGATCTGGTTCACTGTCCCTCTTCCTATCTGACAGTCCTCCACTGTCCCCACCTTAAAAACTCTTCTAAAATTGCATCTCCTTTTAGAGGGCTTCCAAGATTGAACACTTTAATTCTCTACCACCCTCCCCTCTGAGTCGACTACATCCTTGGCTATGTACCCCTTGGGCACTCTGATACTCACTCCAGCCCCATAGTACTGTTGTAAATATTCTTACACTCTACTATACCCTTATACTCTCCTGTCCTGTCTGTCTTCCCCTGTAGACTTGTAAGCTCTTTGTGAACAGGGATCACATCTACCAACTCAATTGTATTAGATTTTCCCGAGCATTTAAGACAGTGCTCTGCAAACAGTAAGACCTCAATAAATACCAACAGTTGATTGATTGATTAGTGCCTTGACTTTAGTCTCATCAATCACCTCCCTCACATCTCTCCCTCCCCACTTCAGTCCTTATTTCACTCTACTGCTCATATTATTTTACCGAAATATGCTCAGTCCTAGGCTCCCCTCTTCTCAGAACTTTCCATTGGTTGCCCATCCACCTTCACGTTAAACAGAAACCCCTTACCGTAGATCGGCGTTAAAGCACTCAATCAGTTCTCCTTCTATACATCTCTGAAACAGGCTTACCTCACTCCTGTAATACCAACTGTACTTTGATCTCAACTTTCTTACTGCCGACCCCTTGGCTATGTCCCGAAACACTCACCCACTTCTTACCAATCAGTGTAGAGAACAGACCATCACTCTCTCCTCTTCAAAGCCGTACTAAATTCATATCTACTTCAAGACCCCTCCCTGATTAAATCCTCACTTCCCTATCTAAACGTTCTCTTCTGTATTGCCTATACATTTGGGCATGTACCACTTAAGCACTTTTATGCTGAGCATTCCTCCAGCCCCACAGCACTTAAGCTCATATCCATCTCTGATTTATTTTAATGTCTCCCTCTGTAATCTGTAAATTTCTTGACGGAGAGGATTGTGTCTACTTAGTCTACCATATTGTACTCTCCTAAGTGCTTAGTATAGTAATCTGCATACAATAGTGCTCAATTAATTTCATTTATGGATTGATTGATTATACTTCACTGAAATACTCCCCAGGTGCCCAGAGGAGAGTGGAGGGCATAGAAGCTTGGAATTTCAGTGTTCAACAAAAAGAATATGCAGCATGGCTTAGGGGAAAGAGCACGGACTTAGGAGTGAGAGACGGTGGGCTCTAAACCTGACTCTGCAACTTGTCAGCTATGTGCCTTTGGGAAAGCCACTTAACTTCTCTGTGCCTCAGTTCCCTCATCTGTAAAATGAGAATTAAGACTGTGGACCCCACCTGGGACAACCTGATAACCTTGTGTCTCCCCCAGTGCTTAAAACAGTGTCTGGCACATAGTAAGTGCTTAAAAATACCATTATTATTATTATTATTATTATTATTATGTGTGTTTAAAATGATGCTATGGGAAATCTGCTGTTGCCATTTTCAGTGTGTGTTCTAAAGGACCAATGAATCCTTTAAACACTAATTCAGGGGAGCTGGTCTTCAGCACAAAAACTGTGTCTGCATCCATTTGTGAGGCATCTTGAAGGGATAATTTTTTTGCACATGTTAACACTTTGTTAAAGAAAATGCATCACTTCCAGTCCCTTGCCATTTAGGTGACACTGATCAGATATTAATGTTGAAGAGAAGCAGTGTGGCTTAATGGATAGAGCATAGGTCTGAGAGTCAGAAGGACCAGGTTCTAATCCCTGCTCTGCCGCTAGTCTTCTACATGACTCTGGGCACGTCACTTCATTTTTCTGGGACTCAGTTACCTAATCTGTAAAATGGGGATTAAGGGAATGTGAGCCTCATAGGGAACATGGACCCGGTCCAAGCTGATTAACTTGTATCTACCCCAGCCCTTAATACAGTGCCTAACACATAGTAAACACTTAAACACTTAATAAATACCATACATAATTAGCTGCCTAGATAGCAAAATTCAGTGACAGCTTTCAGCTCTGTTTCACTGGATAATCAGTAAAAATTCATTTCATAATTATTTTCTAAAGTGTATCATTGCAAAAGGTATAAACACTCCTTTAGGATAAAGGGGAGTCCCAAATAAAGGAACTACTTAATTTTTGTTCCCAGACATTCTCTGAACTGATTAATAATTCCAATGACTGCTATTTTTATTGGTGGGGGAAGCAATTGTTTACTCAGGTTTAGAATTTGTTCAAAATATTGTGATTTGGTAGTTTAAAATTAAACCCTAATTTAAAGTAATAATAATACTTGCATTTTTGTTAAGAGCTTACTATGTGTCAAGCACTGTGCTAAGGGCTAGGGTAGATATAAGATAATTAGGTCCCACATAGGATTTACAATCTAAGTAGGAAGGAGAGCAGGTATTGAAGTCCCATTCTGCAAAATGGGCAATTGAGGCATAGAGAAGTGAAGTGACTTGCCCAAGGTTACCCAGCAGGTACATGGTGGAGCTTCTGATTAGAATCCAAGTCTTCTGACTCCTTCCCCTAGGCCAGCTGTAATTCTCGAACATCCCTGGGTTCACCCTTCACTAACTCTAAGGGGTCAATTTTGCCATCATTTCAAGCCCTGATCTACAGGGAAACAACTAAATGCTTAAGAATCTGGCTTCATAGAAGTAGTTGCTAGAGAACCAAGGAAAGATATAAACTGTAAACTGACAGCGTAAGAAGGAAATATGGCAGTGTTTAGGGTGGCCCATTCAGGTGTCTGTACCTGTTGAAATTTAGGGTAAAAACATTGGTTGAGCTTCCTTAGAAACAAGACTGCTTGGAAATATAATTCAAAAGAAGCTTTTTTTATCATCTTGATCAAGCTCCCCGTGTCATAAATGCTATTCATGCTTTTTCTCAAATGTGGCCATATCCCACGGTAATCTCCTCTTTTCACTTATCCTTCCCTGTAATCCTTCCTCTGTCTCTATAATCCTTCCTCCCCACAACATTTTTCTCTTGAGTTCCAAGCTAACCCAAGAGTGAGATCAGAGTCTCTTAAGATTTCCAAGGCTTTCTTCTTCTGGTTTAGCTAAACAACTGGACCAAATTTTCATTGTAATTATAACTTCCTCTCCTCCCCAAATTCAATATGAACTTCAAGAATTCTATCCCTACTTTGTTGTGTGCAATCCCCTGTGATTTGTATGCATTTTAAAGGAACTCTTTAGGGCTAGGATTTCATTGTCATATATATACGTTTTAGTAAATAATAAAAAAAAAACCCAAAAACCAAGCCAAAAAAAAACCCCTCTAGACTTTAAGTTCCTGGTGGGTAGGGAATATGTCTACCAACTCTTATTATTGTACTCTCCCAAGAACTTAGTACAATTCTCTGCACACAGTAAACACTCAATAGATGATTGATAGATTCAGCATAAATTATTATTTTCATTTACTCTTCACATGTGTTTACTTTTCATATAATAATAATAATGTTGGTATTTGTTAAGTGCTTACTATGTGCAGACCACTGTTCTGAGCGCTGGGGTAGATACAGGGTAATCAGGTTGTCCCACGTGAGGCTCACAGTTAATCCCCATTTTACAGATGAGGTAACTGAGGCACAGAGAAGTTAAGTGACTTGCCCACGGTCACACAGCTGACAAGCGGCAGAGCCGGGATTCAAACCCATGACCTCTGACTCCCAAACCCGGGCTCATTCCACTGAGCCACGCTGCTTCATATATAACTGTACAGAATATCTATAGATAAATGTATGCATAGTTATTCTCCATATTCAAAGAGGACACTGATGATGGTAAAATCTCCCATTCAGTCAGTCAGTCAGTTGTAATTTTTGATTTAATGAGCATTTACTCTGTGCAGAGTACTTTATTAAGCGCTTGGGAGAGTACAATAGAAAAATGTAACAAACACATTCCCTACCCAAAGTGAGCTTACAGTCTAAGTGGGGGACACAGACATTAATATAAATAAATTAAATTACATATATATGAATAAATGCTGTGGGGCTGGGGTAGGGGATGAATAAAGGGAGCAAGTCAGGGCGATTCAGAAGAGAGTAGGAGAAGACGATGGAGGGCTTTGTCAGGGAAGGCCTCTTGGAGGACATGTGCCTTCAGGAAGACTTCGAAGTCAGGAGAGAGTAATTGTCAGATATAAAGAGGGAAGGTGTTCCAGGCAAAAGGTAGGATTTGGTCAAGAGGTTGGTGGTGAGATAAATGAGATCGAGAAGGCTGGTATTAGAGGAATGAAAGGTATGGGCTGGGTTGTAGTAGGACACAAGCGAGGTGAAGTAGGAGGGTACAAGGTAATTGAGTGCTTTAAAACCACTGGTGAAGAATTTCTGTTTTTTCTTTCTATTCCTGAATATGTGACTGATAAGGCTAGTGAGAGATCTAGAGTCCTGGCAACTTTGTGTTGTACTTAATGTTTCCTGTGCCAGGCACTGTTTTCTCTTTCACCTCCTTATCATGGAGTGGTGAAATGAGTGATGGGAAAATCAGCTGTGACCATAGCACATCATCCTAATATGTTGAAGACAATGGGTTTACCTAATTACCATCCTTCAAATCACACATTCCTTTCCCTTGCCATTTAGCATATTGTGGTGGTAGGTTGATGTCATGGAGATATTGTTCCAATGTTTCTTTGCTGCAATGTCTGCAGCAGTTTGTGAAGATGACTCAGAATCTCAGTACGGGTCAAGCACTTAGTACAGCTCTCTGCACACAGTAAGTGCTCAATAAATACCACTAATTGAATGGGTATACCAGTGACTGTACCCTCATCAGATACACACAGATGATCTCCAGAGATCTGAGACATACGCTTGCATTCTATCCCCTGTCCTTTTGATTGAACTCAAATTTTGAGGGTGAGGCATTCTGAAATTATGATTAAGGAAAGAATGGCCTACCATGCCCCCGATCAATCACAGACTCCTCTGATATGAAGAAACTCTGGCAGTAGGTCTGAGAAAAATGGGAAGTGAGAGTACTTTCCTGCGGTGTAAAGAACTGGGACACAGACTTCTAACTTTGTCCCCAGAGCAACGGTGACAGTTTTGTCCTCTGACATGTGAAGTAGCAAGGCTTAATGGACATAACACAGACCTGGGAGTCAAAGGGTGACAGGATTCTAATCCTGACTCTGCCACTTGCCTGCTGTGTGTCCTTGGGGAAATCATTTAACTTCCTCCTCTATATAATGGGGATTTGATACCTTAGATTTGATTACTTAGAGTGTGAGCCCCAGGTGGGACTGGGACTGTGGCTGACCTGAATATCAAGTATCTACCCCAGTGTTTAGTGCAGAGTTTGGCACTCAGTCAGCTCCCTCCCTCCTATCTTTACTCCTGTTGACCTCCTAATACAAACACCCTGAGAAGCAGTGTTGCCCTGTGAGAGTCAGATGGACCTAGATTCGGGCTCTGCCACTTGTCTGCTGTGTGACCTTGGGCAAGTTACTTAATTTCTCTGTGACTTAGTTACTTCAACTTTAAAATGAGGATTAAGAATGTGAGACCCATGTGGGACAGGGACTGTGTTTAACCTGATCAACTTATATCTACCCTAGAGCTTAGTACAGTGGCTGGTATGTAGTAAGCGCTTAACAAATACCATTAAAAAAAAGAAGCACCCACATACTCCACTCCAGACAACCTACACTCTGTCATTTGAGCTCATCTATCTCATCATCCACCACTTGCCCTTGCCTTCCCTCTGACCTGGAAGTTCCTCCCCCTTTACATCTGGCAGTTCCTTACATTTCTCACCTTCAAAACTCTCCTGAAATCACATCTCCTCCAAGAGGTCTTCCCTAACTAAGATCTTGTTTCCCCTCCCCTACCTCCCCTCTGCATTGCCAAGACACTTCAGCTGTATGCCTTTTAAGCATATTGATTCCGACCCCAGGTCCACAGCACTTCTGCCCATAAATTTATGCTCTTTCTCTAATCTGTAATATATTTTAATATCTATTTCCCCCTGTACATTGCCAACTCCTTGTGGACAGGGATCGCATATACCAATTTTATCATACTGTAATTTTTCAAGTGTTTAGCATAGAGCTCTGCACACAGTAAGTGATTAATGAATACGATTGACTGTTTGAGTGGCACATAGCTGCATGGCTTAATGGAAAGAGCAGGGGTCTGGGAGTCAGAGCACCTTAATTCTAATCCTGGCTCCAGCCGCTTGTCTGTTGTGTGACCTTGAGCAAGTCACTTAACTTCTCTGGGCCTCAGCTATCTCATTTGTAAAATGGGAATTAAGACTGTGAGCACCATGTGGAACAGGGACCGAGTCCAACCTGATTACCCTGGATCTACCCCAGTGCTTAAACAGTACCTGGCACATACTAAGTGCTTAACAAGTACCATTATTATCATTATTATTATTAAGCTGGAATTTATTTCGGGTGGAATCAAACAATGAATGAACTTATTGAGTACTTACTATGTGCAGAGCACTGTACTAAGAACTTGTGAGAGTAGAATATAGCAGAGTTAGTGGACGCTTTTCTTGCCCACAGCAAATTTCCAGCCCAGGGTGCACTTAGGAATTTGGTAACATGGTAAAATCCACTGAGCCACTCTGCTTCCCAGCTCGCAATACTGCTCCACTCACCCCAATACTGATCAAACCACAACCTCTCTCCAGTGCTGACAGAAAGCAAGGAGAGAAGAGAGAGTGGGAGGGTGGGGAGACGTCTGGTGCTGTGCTTCCTGATCCTGGCTGTAGGCAAAGGTATGGATTTCTGGGCCTGTGGTAGAACAGGGTGGCCCTGGTAAGTGAAGCATTGACCTTCAGCCCTGTGCTAAGCCTCTGCCTGCCCAGTCATTCAAGAGAGACCTCAGAGGTGAAGGAGGAGACATTTGTCGGCAGACAGTGTTCACTCAGCATGCTAAGATCTTTGGAAGAAAGGGTGTTTTTTATCCTACCCTAATGATAGTGATTGTTCTCCAGGGTTAAAATCAGCCAATGTATCAAAGGCTCTAGCTTCTCATTAGTATGGGCCAGAGGAAGCTTCTGGTTAATGAACCTTGGGTTGTTGTGGAGGAGAAATGACTTGGAAGCCTTTGATTGTTCCTATTAAGACACTCAGGGTCTCACAAATATGTTGATATTCTCAGTATCGTAAGGGAGAAAGATCAGTTGAGATGCACAGTGTATAAGTTTAGTACTGCTGGGAGAGAGAGAGCAGTGTGAGAAGTTGAGGAGGGCGTGGGGAGGGAGTTAGACTGGGGATTCATCAGAAAGTGTCTCTTGGAGGAGAGTGGTTTTTAGGAAGGTTTGGAAGTAGGAGGAGGATGGAATTTGGGGAAGTTAAGGGGAAAAAACTGTTCAGATGTAACGAAATGTGTGAGGATGGGTTAGAGGTGGGGTAGTCAACAGTGAGGGACAGGAAATTAATTTGGGAGAAGCAGAGGTCAAGTCTTGGTGTGAGGAGGGCTGGCTGGAGAGCACAGATGTTGAAAAAAGACAGCAGCTAGATAACAGTCAGTCAGTTGATTGTATTTATTCAGCACTTACGTGTGCAGAGCACTGTACTAAACGCTTGAGAGAGTAAAATATAACAATACGACAGACACTTTCCCTGCCCACAGTGAGCTTATAGTCCAGAGGGATAGACAGATATTAATATAAATAAATGAATTTTAGATAGGCACATAAGTGCTATGGTGCATGTGGAGATGAATAAAGGGTGATGCCAAAGGAAGAGGGAGAAGAAGAAAGGAGGGCTTAGTCAGGGAAGGCCTCTTGGAGGAGATTCCAGGGAACCAGCCTGGCATGCCGGGGAGCAGAAATGGTGGTAGATCCTTTGGAGAGAGACTGTGAGTCTGAGAAGTGGGAACAGAAACTGGCACCTCAAAGGCGAAAGCACGGCATCTCCACCCCCACCTGCCCCAGAAGCATCATCTTCAAACAAAAGGCAGCTCCATAGATGAATATGTTTATGAATATATGAAGACTCCATAGATGAATATGTTTATGAATATATGAAGATTCATATTCTCCAGGCTCCACCCACTGCCCTTACACCATTTGTTCATTTTATGGTACTTCTTAAACTCTTACTAGGTGTCATACCCTGTTCTAAGCACTGGGGTTAATTAGCATTAATTAGGTGGGACATGGTCCTTTTCCCACTTGGGGGTGGGTGGTCACAGACTTAAGTAAGAGGGAGAACTGGTATTGAATCCCCATTTTATTTTAAATTGAGGAAACTGAGGCCCAGAGAACTTAAGTGACTTGCCCAAGGTTACCTGGCCCATGGTATGCAGCAATTGCCAGCTGCTCTGGCAGATTGGAGAGTGATCCCACTCTGGCCCTTTTCCAGCAAACATGATCCATGGAGAAGGAATCTCTGTTTACTGGGAGAAACAGAAACACTGTAGCAATATCTTTCAGTTTGTCATCCATTTGCTAACCAATTTTTAATGCACTTTCTGGCTATGCAGTCACAAGCCGTAAGCACATTGGCAGAACAGTGGGCAGAGTCTGAATTTGAACTAAGGTCTTCTGACTCGAAGGCCCAAGCTCTTTTCACTAGGCCATGCTGCTTCCTGAGTGGAGAGCAAGAGCCAAATGTAGGTCACCTAGAGGACAAGGGCATTCTGTAGTTCCTTCTTTTGAAAAGTGCCGTGTGAATAGTGAAACCGGATAATGGTGACCGATAATGATGAAGCCAAAATATCAGATTAGAGCCACCCGTGGGCAGGACCAGCTCTATGACACCTTTAAAATGGCTCCTTTTCCAGAGATAACTGCTCCCTCCTACCCCCTGTCTGTTTTCTTTAACATCCTGATAACTGATTTCTCAAGAAATCTGGCAATTTTCAAGAGTATGCACATGATACCCTAATTCTTAAATACCAGCCCAAATCACCACCTTTTAATAAAGCTGAAGTTCTTAATGGGAAGAGTGTTCAACAACAACAGAAGTGCCTGAAGCTAGTAGTTATTTTCACTGGGGAGAGTGCTCGATATATCCACCACGTACCCTGGTATGATTTCCCCTGCCTGGCAGGGTTATGCGCCCACCTCGTGAAATACCATGTGGCAGCTCTTCTGCCCCCTCACATTTTAAATGTTAGAAAGGTCAAGCCAGAAATGTCAGCCAATTGGGTAGAGAGTTATTTGGATAAAGGGGGAATTAGGGGAACAGACTTTCCCTTGTTCAAATATTAAAATAAAGAAATGAGTTTAATAAATCTAGTACAAGGGCAGAAAGGGAATTAGTAAAAAATTAATGAGGGAATGCTATCAGAGCCCTGAAGTAAATTACTATACCACCACCCTGTGCCAACTCCCCTGGAGATATGTGGGAGAGTTTAATTGAAGCTGAAAGATCAGATTAGGGGCCTCTGTGGACAAGACCAGTTATTATTGTTCAAAGGCTGTTTATGGTAGCTTTTCCCATGAAGTTCAACGTAGCAACTTACACTACCCAAGATTTCCCTTCCATCTATTCAGATGGGATGAGGATATTTGTTCTTCCTATATTTTAGAAATTATCACTTCTAAATTGACATCAGCACAAAAATCTTTTGAGGTTTGGTTTCTGCCCGCCTCTTGGCAAAACATGGATTTATTTCCTCGATGGGTCTAGGAGCCAGAAAGAATCCCTTTCATACCAACACTTTGTGATGTCTGCCTAGCTCAACTTTCCATTTTATTCTACAAGCACATTTTCTTGATGATATATATATAACATAAAAGGAAAGTTTACAGTGTTTCTAAACTGGAAAATGACAAAAACAAAAGTTGTGAAGAGCCAAATCATGCCACGTTTTCTGCATCCCTTCTGTTTGATTTTCCTTTGTGGTGAAACTTTGGTGTTATTTTTGACTTTTTTCTTTTACCTCTCACACTCAGTTGCACTTTATGTCCTGGCCACCTTTCCTGAATAATATTTTAGGGATCCATGCTTTCCTCTCTACCCATGCTACACTGCCCTACTATAAGTCATTTTGCCTTCTATTACAATAACTACCACATTAATGACCTCTGGTTCTAACTTCTCTGTACTTCAGTCTATTCACAATTTCAAATGCCCGAACATCTTATATCACCAAGCTTGTCATGCCACATCTTCAAAAAACCTCAGTGGTTTCCATTCCTTCTTACATAAAACAGAAACTCCTAAACAGTGGTTTTAAGACCTTGCTTCAGTTTTTTTGTCTTTTCGCCTGCCCTCAGAACAGTACTTGACAAATAGTAAGCCCTTAACAAATACCATCATTATTTTTAAGTGCCCGGGCAGATACAAGCTACACAGTCCCTATCCCACAAGGTGCTTATGCTATTTGAGGGCAGGAAGCATATCTACCCACTGTGTTTTGTTGTATTCCCTCAAGTGCCTAGTATAGAACTCTGCACCCAGTTAATGATCAATAAATGCCATTGATTGATTGATGTTCTGTCAACTATTGTATATTTGGCATCTGTGTGCTTGTCTTCCCCTTTGGTGTGTATTCTAGTACAGGGACCATGTAATTCTCTTTGTATATGTTCCCTCAAAAGACTAATACAGTGAACCGGACATGCTAAGCATGTGGGACCCGAGAGGAGAGAGTGTGGATAGTTCAGTGTAAACTATTACCACTGCTCGAAAAGCAACTCGAGCACGTGCTGTCCTGAGTTAAAACCCCTTCTATTCTTAACCATTGATTTCTGAGCAACACTCACCTGAATGGCAAAGAACTCATAAGAGGTGTTTAATAATAACAGTAATAAGAATACTAATGATGTTGGTTAAGGGAATTCTCAGTTTGCTGTCCTTGTGGTCACATTAACCTCTAAAAAGATGTACTGCAGGCTCTCTAAATAATAATAGTAATTATGGCATTTGTTAAGCATTTACTAAGTGCCAGGCACAGATATACATTTAAGTCTCAAGATCCAGTTCTAGACCAGTCAGATATACATATTTTTGCTCATTATTTTTAAGATAATGGGATGATCTGAAAATGAATCCTGGTATGTTCGAAGGCCACTGCAAATAATCGGTATGTTTTTCTTGCAGTTTTATTTAGCTGAAATATTGCTTCATTTTCTAAATGGAAGAATGTAAAAGGAATGTACCTTATTTTCTAGGTGATTGCCCCTTTCATAACCCTGGCAGCCCACCACCCCTACAACCCCAATACGGGCAGCAGCAGAAGAAACAGGAGCCCTGACTCTCCGTTCCCCTCAACAGCCAAAGTTGGGCAGCTGGGAATAGAGGCAGAGGATTTGGTTTCAGTCAACCACACCCTAGAGCTCAAAGCAGGGAGGCCGGTGGATGGGTCGGGCTTCAGCTGTTCTGTAGCATCGTTGGTTTGACCCAACCCCCTCAGAGTCATGCATCACAAATCCATAGCCCTTTGTCCTTGGTTAGCGTTTACCATTTTCTCTGATCACTCAACTTTAAAGCCTTATTAAAATCACATCTCCTCCAAAAGATCCCCGGCTCTCTCCCTCCATCCCCCTACACATCCAGCAGAGCCCTGATGTCCCCATTTCCAAAATCCTTCTACAGTGAAGTTTTTTCCAGGAGTCCTTACCTGATGAATCTCTCATCTGCCTAGGTTATTACTTCCACCTCACTTAAGCACTTGGGTACTCACACTCCCTCCACCCCATAGAATTTATGTATATAATGGTAAAGTATGTTGTTTACCACTATTACTACTTTGACTGCTACTAATAATAATAAGAAAAATAACTGTGGTATTTGTAAAGTGCTTACTATGTGCCAAGCACTGTTCTAAGCACTGAGGTAGATACAAGCAAATCACATTGGACGCAGTCCCTGTCCCACATGGAGCTCATAGTCTTCATGTCCCTTTTACAGATGAGGGAACTGAGGCCCAGAGAAGTGAAGTGACTTGTCCAAGGTCACACAGCAGATATGTGGCAGAGTCAGGATTACTACTACTCTAGTACCATATTACTACTACTTCTGCCTAATTGTAATTTTTGTCAGACTCTGTCTCCCCTCCTATATTGTAAGCTCCTTAAGGGCAGGGAGTAAAATGAAGCATTCAATAAATACAATTTGTTGATTGATTGATTGATTGATTAACTGTTATTGGATTCAGGTTGCCAACCCGCCAAGAATGTTGTCCAAGGCTGGTACTGTAACCTTTGCAGAGCATAGTGGATAGAGCCTGGTAATCAGAAAGTCATGGGTTCCAATCCCTTTCCGCCGCTTCTCTGCTGTGTGACCTTGGGCAAATCACTTCATTTCACTTCTCCAGGCTTCAGTTACCCCATCTGTAAAATGGGATTGAGTCTGTAATCCCCATGTGAGACAGGGACTGTGTCCAAACTGATTTGCTTGTTTCCACCCCAGGGCTTAGTAAAGTGCCTGGCATTAGTACAGAGAAGCAGCATGGCTCAGTGGAAAGAGCACGGGCTTAGGAGTCAGAGGTCATGGGTTCTAATCCCAGCTCCACCACCTGTCAGCTGTGTGATTTTGGGCAAGTCACTTCACTTCTCTGTGCCTCAGTTACCTCATCTGTAAAATGGGTATTAATAATAATAATAATAATAATGTTGGTATTTGTTAAGCACTTACTATGTGCCAAGCACTGTTCTAAGCGCTGGGGTAGACATAGGGGAATCAGGTTGTCCCCCGTGGGGCTCACAGTCTTAATCCCCATTTTACAGATGAGGGAACTGAGGCACAGAGAAGTTAAGTGACTTGCCCACAGTCACACAGCCGACAAGTGGCAGAGCTGGGATTCGAACTCATGAGCCCTGACTCCAAAGCCCATGCTCTTTCCACTGAGCCACGCTGCTTCTCCATGGAAGCAATGGGACAACCTGATTACCCTGTATCTGCCCCAGCACTTAGAACAGTGCTCAACACGTAGTAAGCACCTAACAAATACCAATTTTTATTATTATTATTATAAAGAGTAGCACTTAACAACTATTATTATTATTAGCTTCCACTCAACAACAGTAGCTCTGGGCCCTAATCCAAACCTTTCCAACCTCATGCCACCACTTCCAGGGTCTTCAGGTACAGGGATCCTGGAATCTTTATAGAAAGCCTTACTCTGGCTTTCTTCTCTACTTGGAGTTCTTCAACAGATCTCAGATGACCCCATCGGGTTTCCAGACTTGTGCATTCTGGGAAACCTTCAAAATCAAAGTACAGGGAAAATGTCAAAGGGACAGTAATTGGGAACTGCCTAAAGAACACTTTGGAGAGATGCACTATCACAGTTTGTCAGTGTGGTGATCCCACCAGGGCTATCTTGAGGAAAAAGTTGTACGACGTTTTAGCCCATAATCCAATTTCTGGTATAGAAAAGGCCCAGATGGTCAAATATAAATCACTTACACAAAACTATGGGTTTGGGTAGGTCATTAATACATACTCGATGATGATCACTTAATAAGAGGTGTGATTAGGGAAACACTGCCGAGACAGGGCATAGAGTAGATTGCCTCATCCCTATTTCCTTTTTTTTTTTTGGATCTGGCCATGACTTCTCAAAGTCATGGCTTACCCTCCTTTACAAGGACTTCTGTTTGTGGAGGCTATAGCCATTACTGAAAGCATAACATTCATTTCTGATCTGTCCTCTACACTGGGATCTTTTTATTAGTAAGGCGTCTCTTTTTTTCCCCATTACTTTTGAACATCAGTCTCATAGAAAATATCCTCTGTTCAAGTGCTTTCTTAAATTTTAAATGTCTTTCCAGAGTATTTGCCTCTAAATTATGACTAGTCTGGATCCCGATAATAAAATTAGAAAAACAATCATCCACCCAAGAGCTAGCCCTCTTTCCAACATCTAAGTCATTTTCCTTTAAATGTCCCCTTCACCAGCTAAGCTCTCTATTTACTGTGGCCAGGGAGTAATATGAGGCTCATGAAAACATTTCTTCCACTTGGTCTCTCCAATTTATCATTCAGTGGTACTAATTGATTACTTTCTGTGCTAAGTGCTTGTGAGAGTACAATAATATTTGTGGTATTTGTTAAGCGCTTACTATGTTCCAAGCACCGTTCTAATTGCTGGGGTAAATACACGGTGATCAGGTTGAACACAGTCCCTGTCCCACATGGGGCTCACAGACTTCATCACCATTTTACAGATGAGGTAACTGAGGCTCAGAGACATGAAGTGACTTGCCTAAGGTCACACAGCAGACATAGGGTGAAGCAGAGATTGGAAAGAGAGGTTGTCTGACTTCCAGGCCCATGCTCTATCCACTAGGCACTAATGCTTCTCTATTCAATAAACTTGGTAGAAATCATCCCTGTCCACAAAGAGAAGGGATTTTTTTCAAGGTGCTTAGTAAGGGTTTACTATGTTCCAGGCACTGGGGTAGATACAAGCTAAATCAGGTTGGACACAGCCAATGTCTCAAATGGGGCTCATATTCTTAATCCTCATTTTACAGATGTAACTGAGGCACAGAGAAGTTAAATGGCTTGCTCAAGGTCACACAGCAGATAAATGCAGAGCTAAGATTAGAACCTAGATGCTCTGCCTCCCAGGCCCATGCACTTCCCACAAGGCCGTTCTGCCATGGATATGGGAAGGGGCAGAGTAAAAGGAAATATACTTTAAAAAAAGCCCCCCTTCCTCAATCCAGCAGACAATTACTCTCCCCCACTTCATAGCCTTATTGAAGGCACATCTCTTCAATGATGCCTTCCCAGACTAAGCCCCACTTTTCCTCATCTCCCTCTCGCTTTATATCACCCTGACTTGCTCCCTTCTTCCCAGCCCCATAGCACTTATGTATATAGCTGTAATTTATTTGTACTGATGTCCATCTCCCCTGACTCTAGACTGTAAGCTCATTGTGGGCAGGGAATGTGACCATTTACTGTTGTACTCTCCCAAGTGCTTACTACAGTGCTTTGCACACAGTAAGGGCTCAATACATATGATTGAATAAATGAATGAATGAATCAAACAAACAAAAGCTCTCAGGATCCTACTGTATCTTCCAGCTAATGTAAGGTTGGTATTTGTTAAGTGCTTACTATGTTCCGAGCACTGTTCTAAGCGCTGGGGTAGATACAGGGTAATCAGGATGTCCCACGTGAGGCTCACAGTTAATCCCCATTTTACAGATGAGGTAACTGAGGCACAGAGAAGTGAAGTGACTTGCCCACAGTCACACAGCTGACAAGTGGCTGAGCTGGGATTCGAACTCATGAGGCCTGACAAACAAGCCCAGGCTCTTTCCACTGAGCCACACTGCTTCTCTAGGGTGATGCTATTACTTCCTGTTTCCATTCCTGTCCAAATTCCCATGTGAACCCCTGACTCTGCTTTCTCTCTTCCAGCTCCCTTCTTGAACCTCTAAAATTTTATTTCTACCCCTTTCACTTTAGTTCAGTTGCACATGTTAAGGTAATGAATGAACAATCTTACAGTTGGTACCGTCTAACAATTCTGTAGATTGGGCCTCCTTCTGAGAAGGGAATGTGTCTACCAACTCTGTAATACTGTCCTTTCTAAGTACCTCCTACACAGCTCTGCCCACAGGAAGTGCTCAAATAAATAACATTAATTGATTGACTGACTAACAGACTCTATCTTAATCCTCCCAGCTGCTTTTTAAACAGAGGACCACTCCATTCACTTAGAAACAATCTCTGGGACATAGTTGTCTCCTGGTTCTCCTCTTACCTCTTTTGCTTTGAGTGGCTCTTCCTTTCATCCCCTAAATGTGGATAGCCTACAACGTTCTTGTCTGGGTTCTCTTCTCCTCTCACTTTACTCTCATTCCCTCAGAAATGTATCTGCAGACATCACCACCATTTCAGCTATCACCTCTCTGCAGATGCCCTGAATTTTTTCCTCTTCTTCAGTCCCACATTTCCTATTGCCTCTAGAACGTCTCCACGTGGATATCTCACCAGCCCTCTAAACCCAATATCCATAAAACTGATTTTATCTTCCTTCCCAAATCTTGTCCTCCACTTAACTTTCTCACTATGGCTGACAATACCAGCACTTAGAACAGAGCCTCCGTGCTTAGAACAGTGCTTAACAAATACCATTTTTAAAAAGATGCTATCAAAGCCCACAACTTTGGCATCATCCTTAACTTCTCCTTCTCTTTTGACTACCACCAAGAGTCTGTCTACTTAATACTTTCTTCACCTCATTTCCCAGCTGTGCCTCTTTCTCTACATCCAGCAGCTACCATGCTGGTTCAAGCATCTGTTATATTCCTGCTTGACTACTACATCATCCTCTTCATTTATCTCCCTCCCTCCTCTCTGTCCTCATCAGTCTATATTTTACTCTGCCGCCAGGGTTAGTTTTTTTTTTTTCCTAAATCATTTTACCTCATGATCACTGTGCTTCTCAAAAAAAAAAAAAAAAACCTTCAACATTTACCAGTTCTCTGCTTCAAGGCAGTTAATCAGCTTTCTCCCTCTTATCTATCCACTCTCTTCTCCCAGCGAACTACAGCTCTCCCTCTTCTTTTAGCTAGTTTAATAATTGTACCTCTTTGACAACCAGTTCCATTGGTCCTTACATTTAGGAAAAGGAAGAGGAAGCCAGGAGAGTCACAGTGTGGTGCCTCTTCCTGAGGAAAGCGTGGAGACTTAGCTGAGCTGGTCAGAGAGAGGGATTGGAGAGGAAATAAGAAGGACCAGGTTGGGGAAAGATGGAGACCTTCAGCCATCTTGAATGAGAAGTTGGCAAGCTGTTGCCTCCAAGAACAGGACACTGGAAAAGCTTATGCAGTAGATCCAAGGCAGAGAGAGGGAACAGAGAAGGATCAGAGAGGATCCCTGGATATTTGAAGTCCAGCAGGTAGGAATGTGGAGAAGCATGACTCTTTAACCTGAGGGAGAGAAAAACGTGACCTGAGGGATGTCCCCAGGGAAATAGAGTGGTACTGGAGGGGAAAGTAGTAAATCTTTGAAGTATATTTACTGTCATTTGCTAACTTGTTAAGAATGTATTAAATATTGTGTCTGCCTGTGGTAGGGGCTGGGGGAGAAGCTCCGGGTGCTGGGGAGAAACAATTACAAGGAAGGAGCAGTTTAACTACAAGCTTCCTGGAGGCAACCACGGGGGGAGGTGGTAAATTAATCCCTTACCTTTACACTTTTGAGAAGAGATCTGGGCTTTGGCCATAGAGTGCTCGCAACAATAGGGGTTTAGGTACTTGGGGTATAGTGAGGACACCACCTAAACCTGCATTTGAAGAAATGGAGGGTTTAGGATCCAGAAGAAGCTGATTGGAGTCCAGGTGCTCTAGAGACTCTCTTAGCTGGGATTTGGGGCTGAAAACCCCCATAAAGTCACACCCTCATTCTCAGCGCTCACACCTTCTCACACCTTCCTCCTTCCTGGAACTAACTCCCTCCTGCTTCACATCCAGCAGAGCACTGCTCTCCCCCTTCTTCAAAGCCCTTTAGAAATCATAATAATAATAATTGTGGTATTCATTAAGCGCTTAATAAGTGTCAAGCACTGTTCTAAACACTGGAGTAATTACAAATTAATCAGGTCCTTAGTCCCACATGAGGCTTACAGTCTAAGTTGGAGGAAGGACAGGTATTGAATCCCCATTTTACAGATGAGAAAATGAGTCAAGAAGTGACTTGACCAGGGTCACACAGGAGGCAAGGGGCAGAGCTGGGGCGGAGCCTTGATCTTCCGGCTCCCAGGGCCCTGCTCTTTCCCCTAGGCCATGCTGGCCTGGTGCCATCAGCCAGGAAGGCCACACCCCTTGTCCGATCATCACCTTGGGACAATGAGCCTCACATCTTCTCCAGGAGGTCCTCCTGTGATTAATACCCTCACATCTTCTCCAGGAGGTCCTCCTGTGATAAATGCTTCTTCTTGAAAGATCATATTGTCCAACTTCCAACTCAGCACTTCTATACCAATTACACAGTTATGGACTGATCCCCATCCATTTCTCCTCCGTGCCTACTGATGATAATAATAGTAATAATGATAATGGCATTTGTTAAGTGCTTAGTATGTGCCAAGGACTGATCTAAGCGCTGGTTTGATACAAGGTAATCAGGTGGTCCCACTTGGGGCTCACCGGCTTAAACTCCGTTTGACAGATGAGGTAACTGAGACCCAGAGAAGTTAAGTGACTTGCCCAAAGTCACAGAGCCAAGTGGCAGAACTGGGATTAGAACCCATGACTTCTGACTCCCAAGGCCATGCTGTTTCCACTGAACCATGCTGCTTCTCATGTACTGTCAGTACTCTCTCATGTACTGATGTGCATACCCTTCCATTCAAGTATTTATCGCTACATGCCCATATCTTTTTCTCTCCTTCTACTCGTAATTTATTTTAATGTGTGTCTCCCTTACTGAAATGAAGCCCTTAGAGGACAAGGATCATGTCTTCCTAACTTTATTGTGATCTCCCAAACAGTTAGCACTTTGCTCTACACAGAGTAGGTGACTGTACGCCCGGACTGTAAGCTTCTAGACTGTAAGCCCGTTGTGGGCAGGGATTGTCCCTCTTTATTGCTATATTGTACTTTCCAATATTGAGCACTGTAAGTGCTCAATAAATATGACAATGAATGAATGAAGAATGACTCTTATTGAATGACTGCTGTGATATGATATAATAATAATAATAATGATGATGGTACTTGTTAAGCGCTTATTATGTGCCTAGCACTGTTCTAAGCACTGGTATAGATAGAAGATAATCAAATTGTCACGCTTAGGGCCTCACAGTCTTAATCTCCATTTTACAGATGAGGGAACTGAGGCTCAGAGAAGTGAAGTGACTTGCCCAAGGTCACACAGCAGACAAGTGGTAGAGCTAGGATTAGAACCCATGACCCCCTGACTCCCAGGCCTGTGCTCGATTCCACTACAGCATGCTGCTTTCCCATGTGATCTGATACTCATAGTTATATTGGTATTTATTGAATCCTGATTGGGTGAGAAACATTATACCAAGTACTTGGGAAAGTACAATACTAGCAAGAATAATAATGATAATAATGATCGTATTTGTCCAGCGCTTACTATGCGCCAAGCACTGTTCTAAGCCCTGGGGTAGACACAAGGTAATCAGGTTGTCCCAGCTAGGGCTCACAGTTTTAATGCCCATTTTACAAATGGAATAACTGAGGCACAGAGATGTTAAGTGACTTGCCCAAGGTCACGCTGCAAACAAGTGGCAGTTCTGGGATTAGAACCCATGTCCTCTGACTCCCAAGCCTGTATTCTTGCCACTAGGCCATGCTGCTTCTCTAAGATGTATTCCTTACCTTCCATCAAGAATCAATGATAATTTTTGATTACTTGTGGCATGCAGAACACTACTAAATGATTGGAGAGTACAGTACAAAAGAGTAGATATAGAGGATAATAATAATAGCACTGGTATTTTAAAAAAATTACTATGTACCAAGCACTGTTCTAAGCGCTGGATCCTCACCCACAAGGAGCTAGAGGATCGCACTAGAGGAGGAAACAGACATTAAAATAAATTTCAGGTGTATTTTTAATGGTATTTGTTAAGTGCTTACTATGTGCCAGGCACTGTACTAGGAGCTGGAATAAATACAAGCTTGGCCATAGTCCCTCTCCCTCATGGGGCTCAAATTCTTAATCCTCATTTTACAGATGAGGTAACTGAGTCACAGAGAAGTGAAGTGACTTGCCCAGGGTCACACAGCAGTCAAGTGGCAGAGCCAGAATCATGTCCTTTTGATGCGCAGACCCGTGCTCTATCCATTAGACCACACTGTTCTTATGTATTTGAGTCTTGTCAAGCAGCATGGCTCAGTGGTAAGAGCACGGGCTTTGGAGACAGAGGTCATGGGTTCGAATCCCCGCTCTACCACTTGTCAGCTGTGTGACTGTGGGCAAGTCACTTGACTTATCTGGGCCTCAGTTCCCTCATCTGTAAAATGGGGATGAAGACTGTGAGCCTCATGTGGAACAACCTAATTACCCTGTATCTCCCCCAGTGCTTAGAACAGTGCTCGGCACATAGTAAGCACTTAACAAATGCCAACAAATACAAATACAAATTGTCAAGGGCTGGAGGAGGGGTGAATGTCAAAATGCTTAAGGGAAAAAAACAAATACACTGCCCAAATCTGGGATTGAACCAAGGACTTTTAAGTCTTCATTCTAACTCGCCCAACTTAGCTTATTTGGATCAAAAAGCATACAATTTAATGAGGAGGAAAAACAGACAATGTTATTGGTAATTTTGGGGAGCCCTGAGGAACCAAGGATTAAATAGGAATAGAATGGATAAACCCGGATGAAATAGCAGATTAACTAATGGCTCTACAGTAGTAGAGCATGGCCTAGTGCAAAGAACACAGGTCTGAGAGTCAGAGACCTGGGTTCTAATCCTAACCTGGGTTCTAATCCTAACCTACCTGCTGTGTGACCTTGGGCAAGTCATTTAACTTCTCAGTGCTTCAATTTGCTTATCTGCAAAATGGGTTTTCAATACCTGTTCTCCCTCCCACTTAGACTCTGAGCCCCATAATGGACCTGATCATCTTGTTTCTACCCCAGAGCTTAGCACAGTGCTTGACCCAGAGTAAACACTGAATGAATAAAACAGCTACTATACACAATGTAACCATTGCTGTCCCACCTTAAGCATTTTCTACAGGAATGGGGCTTGGCCTTCAGAGAAAGTAGATTAATTTATTCATTCAATAGTATTTATTGAGCGCTTATTGGGTATAGAGCATTGTACCAAGTGCATGGTAAAGTACAACACAACAAATCCCATGCTCATGGTGCTCAGGGAATGTGCCTACCAAATCTGTTGTATTGTACTCTCTCAAGCCTTACTACAGTGGTCTGTACACAGTAAGTATTCAATAAATACCATTGATTGATTGGATGAATGTTAGTGATTTGCTTGGTTTCCTTTTGATCAAAAACCATCAATGCTTCCCCCAGCAGCATAACTGATTTTGATGCTGAAAGTCCCTGATGAGGCAGCTGATAGGTATGGGGCGGGGTTGGGGGAAAGGATAGCAGGAGAATGAGGGGATAGAGGAAAGATGGAACCCCGTTTCAGATTATGGTCCTGACAGGCAAGTGAGTACCTGGGATTGATGAGCAATCACCCGAAAATGTATGTATCTGTTATTTTATTTACTTGCATTAAAGTCTGTCTACCCCTCTAGACTGTAAGCTCGTTGTAAGCAGGGAATGTGTCTGTTTATTGTGATACTGTACTCTCTCAACCACTTAGTATAGTGCTCTGCCACAGTAAGCTCTCACAAAATACAACTGACTGAAAAAAACTCAAATAAAGATATCCTGAGCACCACTTCTTCTCTTGCTATTTTTGGTGAAACTTTCCTCTTCTGGTACGCTTCCCCTGCTCCCCATTCTTCTTCCCTCTCCACTTTTTGGACAGTCTGCCTGAGTTCAGTAGAGGTTCAGTAGAACTATTGATCGAAAAGAGCCCAAGGTTTGTGGCTGGCTGCAGAGTTGGCCCACAGTCCTCTGCGGGTGTGGTGATTCTGGGTTTCCTCTTGGGCCTTTTGAGCAGTTTCCCTTCCCTCAGACAGTCAGTAAAAAGCTAAAGCTTGCAGAACACAGGCTATTTTGGGGGAAAAAAACCTTGCTAATTACTGGTCTCACACTCCATTGAGGCATGAGTAATACCCAATGAAAACCATCTTCAGAATAGCCAAATAGCCAGGTGTGGGGATAAAATTACGGTAGGTGTGAATTAATTAAGAGAAGAAGAAAATCAGGCACTCATCAGATATAGGAGGAATGGCAGAGAACGTGTGCCAGACAAAACCGGTCAGGTCGACCTTATGAGGGCATTGGTAACATAGGAGATCTGGATGAGACTCTTCAATACATAGTCACACCTCTTCAGAATGCTCAAAGTAATTACTTCATGCAGCGAGCTGTGACTTGTTACTTGTAGGTGGGCTTAGTGGAGTGGAGGAGGGAGGGGGTGTGAAGCAGATGTGTTTTTCTTCAGAGGCAGGCCGAGAAATCCTGACCAGGATACTTAGGTATTTGGAACCCAAGTTCCTGCTATTTGCTTGAAGTAGATGCTGGAATTCAAAGTACATTCTGGGAAGGGGATGAGAAAGTTTGGAATGTGGACAGGATTGAAGAATGTGTTCTTCTTAGACTTACACCAACTTTATGGGTTCCAAGTTGTCTCTTGAGGCCAGTGTAGAGTAGCAGAGGAATGCTGAATTGAAATCTTTGTCTCAGGGAGTCATAAGCTTAGCTAATAATTCTATTTTTCTTCTTTAAAATGTTTTACACACATTAATTAATCTCCTGCAGATCCCAACAGGGAGTGAGATACTTTTCTTTGCCTTCTTCCGTCAACTTCCCTTTGGCTCTGTCGGTTTGACTGTGGGAGGGTTTTCAAGATAGGTATCCCTCCGGGCAAGGTCAATTTGGGGTCATCTCCATCTCTGATCCTAAATCTGAAAGTCAACATCGAGATTTTGACTTCTGAATATTTGAGAGAAGGACATGTGGTTCATTTAATAATAATAATAATAATAATGATGGTGGTATTTGTTAAGCGCTTACTATGTGCCAAGCACTGTTCTAAGTGCTGGGGGGATACAAGGTGATCAGATTGTCCCACGTGGGCCTCACAGTCTTAATCCCCATTTAACAGATGAGGTAATTGAGGCCCAGAGAAGTTAAGTGACTTGCCTAAAGTCACATAGCTGACAAGCGACGGAGCCGGGATTAGAACCCATGACCTCTGACTCCCAAGCCCGGGCTCTTTCCAATGAGCCACCTTGCTTCTCCTAGCCATGCTGAAGAACTCTTAGTTTCGTTAACCAAATCTAAGATGCCAGGATGATGGGTGGGACTTCAATGAGCTGGGACTTGCTGTGATTGGTGGAGATCAAACGTCAATCAATATTTCACTCTTTTCATTCATTCATTCAATCATATTTATTGAGTGCTTTCTGTGTAGAGGGCACTGTACTAAGCATTTGGGAGGGTACAGTATAACAATAAATGGAAACATTCCCCTTCCAGGACAAGCTTACAGTCTAGAGGGGGAGACAGATTTTAATATAAATAAATTAAAGCTATTTACAGAGGTGCTGTTGTGCTAGGAGGGGGAGTGAATAAAGGGAGCAGGTCAGGGTGACACGGAAGGGAGTGGGAGAAAAGGAAAGAAGGGCTTAGTCAAGGAAGGCCTCTTTTAAACCCTCTGAGAAAATGTGGACTGCTCCTCAGATATTTCAAATTTCCAAATCGCTCCAACTAGACTGTAAGGTCATTGTAAGTAGAGAATGTATTACTATGTGCGGAGCACTGTTCTAAGCTCTGGGGTAGATACAGGGTAATCAGGTTGTCCCACGTGAGGCTCAAAGTTAATCCCCATTTTACAGATGAGTTAACTGAGGCACAGAGAAGTGAAGTGACTTTCTCACAGTCACACAGCTGACAAGTGGCAGAGCCGGGGTTCGAACCCATGACCTCTGACTCCCAAGCCCGGGCTCTTTCCACTGAGCCATGCTGCTTCTCTATGAGGATGAAAGTCTGAATGGAGTAAAAAGAGGGAGTACATTGCCTAGTTGTATGCCCCACCTAAGAACAGTCCACTCCATTAACCAAACCCAAAATTCATGCCCCAGAATTAAGGTATAAAGACTTTCAAGAAGTCGCATAGATCTCCTGCTGTCTGTGCATGACAGACATCACAAATACACCTCTGTCTAATTGTTTTATACTATTTAAGTGCTTACTGCGCATCAAACACTGCTCTAGGTGCTGGGTAGATACGAGTCAATTAGGTTGGACACAGTCTCTGTCTCACATGAAGCTCACATTCTAAGTAAATGTTGTGCTGTTTTTAAATGGAGTGATTCTATCGTGAAAAGAATCTTTGATCATCAAAGTTATCAGAGTACCTATATTGAGGGCTGGGTAGAGAAAGATGATTATATTGGCATTTGTTAAGTGCTTACTATGTTCCAGGCACTGTTTTAAGTGCTGGTATCGATACAAGATAATCAGGTTGGACAGTCCCTGTCCCACATATGGCTCACATTCTTAATCCCTATTTTACAGATGAGGGACCTGAGGCCCAGAGAAGGTAAGTGATTTGTTCAGGGTCACACAGCAGACAAGTGGGCAGAGCCCTAATTAGAACGCAGAGGATCAGAGGTTCTACATTCCAGGTGGGAAACATCTCTGAGGAAAGACTCTCCAGTAGCAAAGCCATTGAAATTTTTTTAATGGTATTTTTTAAGTGTTTAGTATGTGCCAGGCACTGTACTAAGCGCCGGGGTAGATACAAGATAATAAGGTTGATTACAGTCCTTGCTCGACATGGCACTCACAGTCTTAATCCCCATTTAGCAGATGAGTTAACTAAGGCACAGAGTAGTTAAATGACTTGCCTAAGGTCACCCAACCGACAAGGGAAGGAGCTGGGATTAGAACACCGTTTGGTGAGCCCACAGCAAGCTGCCTTATCAGTGACACTTTATGATCCCGTGAGCAACAACAAGGAAGAGACTTTACAAAAGCAGGTGATTGCTGGCCCGTGGGGGTGGAACATTAAAGGAGGCATGGCTCTGTCTCCCTGTTCCACGCAGTAACAGGTCTGGAACAATCAATGACTGCAACATAGAGCCCCAGCTGCAATGCCTAAAACAGAGAAAGGGCGGTCATTTTGAATCACATTGGAGGGGCAGAAGCATGCAGAGAAGCAAGAAGGAAGCACACTGAGAGCAGTGGGAGAAGTAGGAGAGCAGCTTTGCAAAGCAGCAGAAGGCAGCAGCACTTGGAAGCAGAAAAAAGAAGCATTGGCAGAACGGGTTCCTTTGACCGCAGATCGGTATTGGACCTTGGTGGAGTGAGGGAGTGTGTTTATGAGTCATGCTGGTAAAACTAAGCAAAAATTTTCCACACTAATCCTGGAGATCAGAGATGTGTCCTATCCGTTACCAAGACCTGCCGGTTTCACCTATACAATATCACCAAGATCCGCCCTTTCCTCTCCACCCAAACGGCTACCTTACTGCTACAGGCTCTCGTTATATCCCGGCTAGACTACTGTGTCAGCCTTCTCTCTGACATCCCTTCCTCCTCTCTCGCCCCGCTCCGGTCTATTCTTCACTCCGCTGCCCGGCTCAATCTTCCTGCAGAAACGATCTGGGCATGTCACTCCCCTTCTTAAACAACTCCAGTGGTTGCCTCTCAACCTCCGCTCCAAACAAAAACTCCTCACTCTAGGCTTCTAGGCTCTACATCACCTTGCCCCTTCCTACCTCTCCTCCCTCCTCTCTTTCTACCACCCACCCCGCACGCTCTGCTCCTCCACCGCCCACCTCCTCACCGTCCCTCGGTCTCACCCATCCCGCCGTCGACCCCTGGGCCACGTCCTCCCGCGGTCCCAGAACGCCCTCCCTCCTCACCTCCGCCAAACTGATTCTCTTCCCCTCTTCAAAACCCTACTTAAAACTCACCTCCTCCAAGAGGCCTTCCCAGACTGAGCTCCTCTTCTCCCTCTACTCCCTCTGCCACCCCCCCTTTACCTCTCCGCAGCTAAACCCTCTTTTTCCCCTTTTCCCTCTGCTCCTCCACCTCTCCCTTCCCATCCCCACAGCACTGTACTCGTCCGCTCAACTGTATATATTTCCATTACCCTATTTATTTTGTTAATGAATTGTACATCACCTTGATTCTATTTAGTTGCCATTGTTTTTACAAGATGTTCTTCCCCTCGACTCTATTTGTTGTCATCGTTCTTGTCTGTCCATCTCCCCCGATTAGACTGTAAGCCCGTCAAATGGCAGGGACTGTCTCTGTTGCCGACTTGTTCATCCCAAGCACTTAGTACAGTGCGCTGCACATAGTAAGCGCTCAATAAATACTATTGAATGAATGAATGAATGAACTCTACTACACGTCACTGAGGCTCCCCCAACCCCAGAAGGTCCTGGTTGGTGTGATTCCCAGGCTCATGCTTTGTCCAACAGGCCACTCTATTTCCCGCCTTCAGGAGGTCTTCCCCAGCTAATTCATAACCCTACCAACTACTACCTGAGGATTTCTGTGCCACCTAAATATTACTCCCTACTTCCAAACTCATTTATGCATATTTTTCCTAACTATCCCTTAACTCAAGTACTTGTCTTGTCTTATGCCGTTGAGTCTTTTCTGACCCATAGCGACATCATGGACACATCTCTTCCAGAACCCCCTGCTCTCCATCTGCAGTTGTTCTGATAGTGGATCTGTAGAGTTTTCTTGGTAAAAATACGGAAGTGGTTTACCGTTGCCGCCTTTTCACGCAGTAAACTCGAGCCTCTGCCCTCAACTTTCTCCCTTTCCACTGCTGCCCAGCATAGGTGAGTTTTGACCTGTAGTATTCATTCATTCATTCAATAGTATTTATTGAGCGCTTACTACGTGCAGAGCACTGTACTAAGCACTTGGAATGAACAAGTCGGCAACAGATACAGTCCCTGCCGTTTGACGGGCTTACAGTCTAATTGGGGGAGACGGACAGACGAGAACAATGGCAATAAATAGAGTCAAGGGGAAGACCATCTCGTAAAAACAATGGCAACTAAATAGAATCGAGGCGATGTACATTTCATTAACAAAATAAATAGGGTACTGAAAATATATACATTTGAGCAGATGAGTACAGTGCTGAGGGGATGGGAAGGGAGAGGGGGAGGAGCAGAGGGAAATGGTGGGAAAAGAGGGTTAAGCTGCAGCGAGGTGAAGGGGGGGCGGTAAAGGGAGTAGAGGGAGAAGGGGAGCTCAGTCTGGAGTAGATTGCCTTCCACTCGCTAGTCACTGGCCAAGTTAAGAATAGAAAGGGTAGGCCTCTGCTTGACTCTCCCTCCTGTAGTCCAGACAGGTAGAGGAAACTCTCCAGGTGCAGCCCTGAGAGGGGAACTCAAGTACTACATTACTATTTTAACTCATGTACTTCTGTCAGCTTTGTTGTACTCTATTCTCCCAAGTGCTTAGTACAGTGCTCTGCACAGGTAAATGCCCAATAAATACTATTGATTGATGGATATGCATAACCCTTTTTTCTTCCTCTTAACTGTAATTGATTTTAGTGCCTATCTTCCCTGCTAAATTGTAAGATCCTTGAGGGAAGAAATAATTTCTACTCATTCTATTGTATCCTCATTAACTCATTCATTGAGTTGTACTTATTGAGTCCTTACTAAGCAGAGCACTGTACTAAGCGCTTGGAATGTACAATATAGCAATAAAGAGAGACAATCCCTACCCATAGCAGGCTTTCAGTCTACAGGGGAGGAGACAGACATCAAAATGAGTAAACAGGCATCAATATAAATAAAGAGATTATAGATATATACATATAAATAATTGCTGTGAGGGGAAGATGGGGGAAGAGCAAAGGGAGCGATTCAAGGTAACGCGGAAGGGGGGGGAGCTGAGGGAAAGGGGGCTTAGTCTGGGAAGGCCTCTTGGAGGAGGTTTCCCTTCAGTAGGGCTTTGAAGGGGGGAAGAATGATTGTTAGGTGGAATTGAGATTGGGAGGGCATTCCAGGCCAGAGGTTGGATGTGGGTCAGGGCTCAGTGATGAACAGGCAAGCTCGAGGCACAGTGAGAAGGTTAGCACTAGAGGAGCATGGAGTATGTGGGCTGGGAAGTGGAAGGAGAGAAGGGAAATGAGGTAAGAAGGGCAAATTGACAGAGAACTTTAAAGCTAATAGTGAGGAGTTTTTGATCGATATAGTGGTTGATAAGCAACCACTGGAGATTTTTGAGGAGGGGGGTTGACATGCCCTGAGCATTTCTGTAGGAACATAATAATAATAATAGTAATGATGGCATTTGTTAAGCGTTTACTATGTGCAAAGCACTGTTCTAAGCACTGGGGGATACAAGGTGATCAGGTTGTCCCATGTAGGGCTCACAGACTTCATCCCTATTTTACAGATGAAGTAACTGAGGCTCAGAGAAGTTAATTGACTTGCCTAAAGTCCCAGAGCTGACAAGTGGTGGAGCCAGGATTAGAACCCATGACCTCTGACTCCCAAGCCCATGCTCTTTCCACTAAGCCACGCTGCTTCTCAATAATCTGGGCAACCCAACAAAGTATGGACTGAAATGGGGAGACGCAGGAGGTTCGGAGGTCAGAAAGGAGGCAGATGCAGTAATGCAGTCGGGATAGGTTGGGTGATTTTACCTAACGTGGTAGCTGTTTGGATGGAGAGGAAAGGGCGGATCTTGGCGATGTTGTGAAGGTGAGACCGGCAGGATCTGGTGATGGATTGGTTATGTGGGGTGAATGAGAGAGCAGAGTCGAGGATGACACCAAGGTTGCGGGTTTGTGAGATGAGAAAGATGGTTGCGCCGTCCACAGTGACAGGATTGTTTGGGAGAGGACAGGGTTTGGGAGGAAAGATAAGGAGCTCAGTCTTGGCCATGTTGATTTTGAGGTGGCGGGAGGGACATCCAAGTAGAGATGTCCTGATGGCAGGAGGAGATGTGAGCCTTGAGGGAGGGAGAAAGAACAGGGAAGGAGATGTAGATTCGGGTGTCATCCGCATAGTCCTCTGCACATAGGAAGCTTTAATAAGTACCACTGATTGATTGATTAACTGGGAAGGATAAGGGTTAGTCCCATACAGTTACTAACCCCTTAGAGTTAGAGAACTCTAACTCTTAGAGAAGCAGCGTGGCTCAGTGGAAAGGGCCCGGGCTTGGGAGTCAGAGGTCATGGGTTCGAATCCTGATCCGACGCTTGCTAGCTGTATGACTTTGGGCAAATCACTTAACTTCTCTGTGCCTCAGTTACCTCATCTGTAAACTGGGGATTAAAACTGCAAGCCCCACGTGGGACAACCTGATCACCTTGTATTCCCCTAGTGCTCAGAACAGTGCTTTGCACATAGTAAGAGCTTAACAAATACCACCATTATTATTAGTATTATTATTATACAGTGCAACCTGGGTTAAATGAGGTTGGCCTGTTCAGGGAAGCAGGATGGCCTAGTGGATAAAGCATGGTCCCGGGAGTCAAAGGACGTGGGTTTTAATCTCAGTTCTATCACTTGCCTGCTGTGTGACCTTGGGCAAGTGACTTACCTTCGATAGGCCTCAGTTTCCTCAACTGTAAAATGGATATTTAATACCTTCATTCAATTCATTCAGTTGTATTTATTGACCAATTGCCATGTGCAGAGCATTGCACTAAACATTTGGGAGTGTACACTATAACAGTAAACAGACACATTCCCTGCCCACCATGAGTTAATACCTGTTCTCTCTCCTATTTTACTGTGAGACTCATATGGGACAGGGACTGTGTACCACCTGATTATCTATCAATCAATAAATCATATTTATTGAGAGCTTACTGGTTACCTCGTATCTTCCCCAATATTTACTCCCCAGTAGAGTACTGGAAACTCTACCAGGTTCAGCTGCGGGAGGTAGAGTCAAGCAGAGGCATTCCCAACTGGAGCAGTGGCTAGTGAGTGAAAAGCAATATGCTACAGATCAAAACTCCTCTGTGCTGGACAGCAGTGGCATGGGAGAGGGTCGAAGGCAGAGATTCAAGTTTACTCCATGAAAGAAGGCAGTGGTAAAGCACTTCCATATTTTTATCAAGAAAACTCTATGGATCCACTACCAGAGCAATTGCAAATTGAGGTGGGACTCTGGGAGAGATGTGTCCATGGCGCCATTATGCGTCATAGAAGGTTTGAAAGCATAACCCAAGACATCATCTGGAAAAATGGCTTATCCAATCCCAGAAGGCACATGAGAGATCTCTTCTGTCATAGGGTGGGTGGCACTGGCAAATTCTCTTGGAACAGCAGACTTGAACAGTACAAGAGGGGATCTATTTCTGTACCTGCTACTCTGGTTTAGGTTTATAGAAGTGATCCTTATGTGGATTTGAGGTCAGAGAACTTGGAGAGTAGCCAACAACTGACATTCAAAAATAGAAGAATAAGTATAGTAAAGAGATTGATGCAGTAAAAAAAAAGGTAAAAGTTAGGCTCAAGTAGGTGAATCCTAGGATGAAAGTTTCAAACAGCCAAAGAAATTCCTAATGTTTAGGTGGAAAATTCCACTTAGTTGTTACTCTTAGTGCATTAATCTTATAGAGATAGACAAATTTAAGCTAATTGCAACTGAAGACAAACTCCATAATGGTCATCTTAGTAAGTCCTACTTATAATGTAATGTTATTGTTGTTGTGGTGGGGTTTTTGTATTTTTTGTTAACAGTGAAATACCTAAATGAATAATGTGACAGTTTAGGGAGAGGAACGGTTCTCATGTAAAACTCCTTCTATGGGAAATACCCTGAGTTTCTTTGAAATTTATGAACTTCTATCATCTACCATTCATTCATTCAATCCTATTTATTGAGAGCTTAATGTGTGCAAATGTCCTTGGGGGACATTTAGAAAATGGATTAAGTGTGTGAACCCGAAAGAGACCTAAATCCCTGGAATCACTTTTCAGGGTAACCTACAGCAACCCATCCAACTACTTCAAACATCGTTGGTAATTATAGTATTTTTTTTCTTTTTTAATGATATTTGTTAAGTGCTTACTGTGTGTCAGGCATTGTACTAAGCACTGGGGTAGTTACAGGCAAATCGGTCTAGACACAGTCCCTGTCCCACATGGGGTTCACAATCTCAACCCTATTTCAAGAGCACCGAGAAGTAAAGTGACTTGTCTGAGATCACACAGCAGACACATTATAGAGCTGGGAGATGCAAGCTAATCAGATTGGACACAGTCCCTATCCCACATGGGGCTCCCAGTCCAATTCCCATTTTACAGATGAGGTAGATTCTAGGTATTCAGTTTGGTTACAGCCTCCGCCCTATGTAAGGCTCACAGTCTTAATACCCATTTTACAGATGAGGTAACTGAGGCTCAGAGAAATTAAATTTACTTGCCCAAGATCACATAGACAAGTGGCAGATTCAGGATTAGAACCCGTGTCCCTCTGACTCCCAGACTCAAGCTCTATCCACTAAGCCATGCTGTTCCTCCTAATTAATGGCTTTTAACTTCTAACTCTGGAAAAAAGCAATACTATGTTCAGCTAGTCCTGCGCAGGCATTTTCACTTGCTCTACAAAGGGATTAAATTCAGTTCCAAGCTTGTTTTTTCCAGGGTCTAAACTAGTCTCTGGCTGTAAGAATGAGAAGCAGCATGGCCTAGTGGAAAGTGCAGTGACCTGAGAGTCAGAGGACCTGGATTCTAATCTACCACTTGTCCGCTTTGTAACCTTGGACAAGTCACTTCACTTCTCTGTTACTCAGCTACCTCAAGTATAAAACAGGGTTTAAGACTGTAAACCTTATATAGATTTACATATATTCCCTCTCCTTGCTCTACCCCCTTCCCCTCCCCTCAGCACTTATAAATATCTGTATATATTTATTGCTCTATTTTATTAATGATGTGCATTTATCTATGGTTCTATGTATCTATTTTGATGGTAGTGATGCTTGTCTACTTGTTTTGTTTTGTTGTCTGTCTCCCCCTTCTAGACTGTGAGCCATTGTTGGGCAGGGATTGTCTCTGTTGCCGAATTGTACCTTCCAATCGCTTATTACAGTGCTCTGCACACAGTAAGTGCTCAATATATAGGATTGAATGAATGACTATAGGACAGAGACTGTGTCCAAACTGAATACCTAGTATCTACCCCAGCACATAGTACAATGTCTGGCACATAGTAAGCACTTGACAAATGCCATAAAAAGAAAGTTGGAGCTCAGTTTAAGATGTATTAACTCTTTCATTTGAACATTGATGTTGGTCGAGTGGAGAGAGCCTGATACTGGGGATCAGCTCTCGAAGCGATAATGATAATAATAATAATAATACTAGTGGTATTTGTTAACCTCTGTTCTAATAGCCGGGGTGGATGCAAGCAAATAGAGGTGGACATAGTTCCTGTCCCTCCTAGGGCTCATGGTGTTAATCCCCATTTTACAGATGAAGTAACTGAAGCAGAAGTGAAGTGACTTGCCCAAGTTCACACAGCAGACAAGTGGCAGAATCAAGACTAGAACCCAGGTCATTCTGACTCCCAGGCCCCTGCTTCATCCATTAGACCACACTGCCTGCTGGCTGAGGCTGTGCCATCAGTGTTGACCCTTTCTGATTGAAGAACCATATAGAACATTCTGTGAGGTGGACAAATCCGGAAGAAGTCCTAAAAAAAGAACTGGGTGACGTGGCAGCAAAAGCCATAGTGGTTACCAAGGCAACTGCCTTCTGGGTTACGGTGCTGCGACATAACAAGGACAGTATAATTTCTGGTTACCTTGGCCAAGAATGGGTCTCACACATAAAAACATATATAGTTTTATAATTATATAATACATTCTATACATACCATGTTGTATATTATAAATCATAGAATATATAATTATATCACACAATATAGAATTCATTATATAAATATATAAATCAATATATTGTTTATACATTGTAATATAAATGATATAATATAAAAATATAATGTAATATAAATGTATGTATTTGCCTGAGTTTTGCAATGTGCTGGACCTCCACTCTAACCGTTTTCTTCACATTGATTCTCAGATCCAGAGCCTCGGAACTGGGATTCATCCATTTTCCTGGCGGGGAGACTCCAGACTCTTTCAGTCCCTTCAAATACAGGTAAACCTCATTTTAACAAACGCAATGCAATAATAAATCCTTAATAAAAATAACATGAAAGTGTGCTTAAATGTGTTAATAAACTAAATGGAGCCAGCTTTGATTTAAGAAATGTTCAGTTACCAAATGTCAATCTAGTGGGCCAGTAGGAGTTTACTGTACTCACAGCCAGGAAAGATTTTAGGAATTAGAAAAGTCTTACTCAACTACCTAGTATTCTTTAGATGTGATAACACCCTGTGTAGTAAACACTGTGGCTTTAGAGACCCCCGGGCATCTTAAAAGCCATGAATGAAACCACTGTACAAATGAGTTTCTTTGACTAGATGAATGATCCTATGTGTGTGTCTGATGATTAGATGAACAGTTTATTTAAGTATTCACTCTATCTGATGGACATATGTTTACTCAGCATCCTTTACAAGAACAAAACAGCTCAGGAAATTATTCCTGGCAGCCAAAATATTAAAGAAATGAACTAACTCTCTGGGAGAGCAATCCAGTCACTTTAAAACAATGAGATTATCTGCCATTTGAGACCTTGAGGAAATCTCAGGTTACTTATTCCACACTTATGAGCCCACTGTCAGAAGCATCCCCATCAAACCTGAAGGATAACTATATACATGTATGCACAATCACACTCACACACTCTCTTTGTCTGTACAAGCAATACACTGTGTCACTTCTGAAACAAAGCTCTTTAGGGTAGGGAAGCAGCAATTGTTTCACTTTGCAGAACATGGTTTATAGCAGTGAAGAGGTAAGTCAAGTGCCTTGACAATGGCTATCACAGGAAGAGAGGAGAAAGCAAGGTGTAATGTCCGCTCCTTGAATTTGGCCAAGTTTCATATAAAAATGACAGTGGATCTTTGGTGTCTTTCTGAATGAGGACCTTGTTCTGAAGATTCTCTGCAAGTTGGCAGGTACCCACTTCGGAGTTGGTCCCAGTGCCATCCTGACACATTTGTTCAATACTAACTTGGAGAAAAGGTAACCACTTCTTAAAACACAAGCTAATAATAATGATAATAATTATGGTACTTGTTAAGCACTTAGGAGAAGCAGCGTGGCTCAGTGGAAAGAGCATGGGCTTGGGACTCAGAAGTCACAGGTTCTAATCCCGGCTCTGTCGCTTGTCAGCTGTTTGACTTTGGGCAAGTCATTTCACTTCTCTGGGCCTCAGTTACCTCATCTGTAAAATGAGGATGAAGACTGTGAGCCTCACGTGGGACAATGTGATTACCTTGTATCCCTCCAGCGCTTAAAACAGTGCTTGGCACATAGTAAATGCTTAACAAATGCCATGATTATTATGATTATGTGTCAAGCACTGTTCTAAGCACTGAGGAAGATACAAGTTTATCAGGTTAGACAGTCCCTGTCTCATGTGGGGCTCATACTCTTAATCCCCATTTTACAGATGAGGTACCTAAGGCCCAAAGAAGTTAAGTGATTTGCCCAAAGTCACACAGCAGACATGAGGCAGAGCCAGGTTTAGAACCCAAGTCCTTCTGAATCCCGGTCCCTTGCTCTATCTACTAAGACACACTACTTCAGTTTTGGAGAACAGTAAATACTTCCATGTTGTTACTCCAAGACGTTCTTAATAGATGGTGAGTAGCTCTGATCATCCTTATATTCTGACATACATTGAGGTTTGTATTCCTATAATTCATTCAATAGTATTTCATTCAATAGTATTTATGGAGCGCTTACTATGTGCAGAGCACTGTACTAAGCGCTTGGGATGAACAAGTCGGCAACAGATAGAGACAGTCCCTGCCGTTTGACGGGCTTACAGTCTAATCGGGGGAGACGGACAGACAAGAACAATGGCAATAAACAGCGTCAAGGGGAAGAACATCTCGTAAAAACCGATGGCAACTAAATAGAATCAAGGCGATGTACAATTCATTAACAAAATAAATAGGGTAACGAAAATATATACAGTTGAGCGGACGAGTACAGTGCTGTGGGGATGGGAAGGGAGAGGTGGAGGAGCAGAGGGAAAAGGGGAAAATGAGGCTTAGGATTCCTAGAGCGAAAAGTGAAGGATGCAATAGATGGAGAATTATAGGGGACCCAAAACTGAGTCTTGAGAGACTCCCTCTGTTAAAGGGTGGAAAGCAGAGGAGGAGCCCACAAAAGAGACTGTCAAGAGAGCAGCCAAAGAGATAAGAGGAACAGGGTCAGTGAAGTCAAGCTTAGATAATGTTTCAAGGAGAAGGGGGTGGTTCAGAGTCGGATGGTGACATTTGAGAGGGCAGTTTCTGTAGAGTGAAGGGAGCAGAAACCAATTTGGAGGGGGTCACGGAGAGAACTGGAGAAGAAATGGTATTAGTGTGTGTAGACAACTCGCTCAAGGAGTTTGGAGAGGAATGGTAAGAGGGAGATGGGGTGATAACTGGAAGAAGCTCTGGGATCTAGGAAGGGTTTTTTAGGATATGGAACATATGGACATGTTTGAAAGCATTGAGAAAAATGTTACTGGAAGGTGAATGTTTGAAGACGATGTTAAGAGAGGGATTGATTCGGAAGCACAGGTGAAGTGGGTATATTTTGAAGGCCAGTGAGAGGAATCCTCTTGAGATACTGCTGGGAAAGATGGGAGGGTTGAAGATGGAACAGGAGGAGGGAGGGAATGGAAAGGAGAAGGGGAGATTTTAGGGAGATCACGTGAAATTCTTTCTATTTTTCTCAATGAAGTAAATGGCCAGGTCGTGGGGGACGAGGGCAGAGGGTTTGAGGAGGGAGTTAAATGTCTGAAACAGTTGGCATGGGAATCTATAAGGATGGAGAAACAATATTTTCAGGTTGGGGCGAGGGCAGAGTTAAAGCAGTTGAGGATGAAATGTAGATGGACGCGGTGGCCTGATGTCTATTTCCTCCAGCAGCACTCTGCAGCTTTTGCACGGGAGCAGAGGAAACATAAGTGGAGGTGATCCTGGGATGTGGGTTAGTGATATGAGATGAGTAGGAATACAGGGGAGCGAGGGAGGAAAGTCCAGTGGAAAGGGATTTGTTAAAGGCCCCATTTTGCATACCCAGAGATGGTAGTTTGGATATTCATTCAGTAGTATTTATTGAGCGCTTACTATGTGCAGGGCACTGTACTAAGCGCTTGGAATGTACAAATCGGTAACAGATAGAGACAGTCCCTGCCCTTTGATGGGATTACAGTCTAATCAGGGGACCAAATGGGGCATGATTTTTAGAAAATTAGTATGAGTCAAAAGATTGGAGGTCTCTGTGGGGGAACAGGATAGATTTATGGGGAGTAGGAAAGTGGGAGGAAAAGCAGGTGAGGAAGTTGTAGTCAGAGGGAAGAATTTCAGAGTTGGTGAGGCTGGAGTTTGTGCAGTGACTAGAGATGATGAGAACAAGAATCTATTCAAGTTGGTGAGTGGGAGAAGTGGAGTTAAGCAGGAGATCAGTGGAGATGAGGACTGAGAGGAGGCAAACAGCAAAAAGGCTGTTGGGAACATCCATATGAATGTTGAAATCCCCAAGGATCAATATAGGGATAGAGAAAGGGAGATGTGACGTGAGGAAGTTCAAAGCGGTTCAGAAAGTGGGAGGATGGACCTGGGGGTGGTAGATGAGCATGCCTAGTAACTGGAGTGTGTGTTAAAGGTGGATGATATGGGTTTCAAAGGAAGGGAAAGAGAGGGATAGGGGTGGTTGAATGATTCAAACCTCATTAAAACTGAAATCCCTCTATCTGATAGCTACCTCCTCACCTGCCTTCTTTCCCACACACATCCTCCTTTCATTCATTCATTCAATCTTATTCATTGAGCGCTTACTATGTGCAGAGCACTGTACTAAGCGCTTGGAATATACAATTTGGCAACAGAGACAATCACTGCTCAATAACGGGCAGGGCAGGGACTATGTCCAACCTAATTGACATGTACCTATCTCAGAGCTTAGAACAATGTTTGGCACATAGTAAGCACTAAATAAGTACCATAAAACAAACAAACAAGCAAACCTTGTCACTATCCTTGACTCCTCTCTCTCATTTAACCCACATATTCAATTTATCACTAAATCCTGTTTGTTCAACCTTCACAATATTGCTAAAGTCTGTCCTTTTCCTCCGTATCCAAACTGCTGCCACATTAATCTGAGCATTTATCAGATACTGCCTTGATTACTGTCCTCCTTGCTGATCTCCCTTCCTCCTGTCTCTCCCCACTCCAGTCTCTACTTCACTCTGCTGCCCAGGTCATTCTTCTACAGAAATATTCAGGCCATTTTTCTCCACTCTTCAGGAACCTTCAGCCTCTGACCATCCATCTTCACATCAAAGAGAAACTTCTTACCTTCGGCTTTAAAGCACTCAATCAACTTGCCCCCTCATATCTTACCTCGCTGCTTTCCTACTATAGCTCAGTCCATACTTCTGTCCTCTAATGCCAACTTACTCACTGTATCTCTCCACTGACCTTTCGCTTCCATCCTCCCTCTGTCCTGGAATGCCCTTCCTGGTCATATCCATCAGACTCTCCCCAGCTTCAAAGCCTTACTGAAGGCACATCTCTTCCAAGAGGCCTTCCCTGACTAAACCCTCATTTTCTCTTTTCCCTCTCCTTTCTGTATCACTTGCTCTCTTTACTCACCCCTCCTACCACAGCTGCAGAGCACTTATGTACATAACCATAATTTATTTATATTAGTGTCTGTCTTCCCCTCTAGACTCATATTGAGCAGGAAATCCCTCTGTTCAATTGTGTTGTACTCTCCCCAGCGCATAGTAAAGTCTCTGCACACAGTAAGCACTCAATAAATATGATTGATTGATTGATTGATTGGTGCAATTGGCATTGGGGAGCGAGAAAGAAGCTGACTCCGCCTTTCTGAGGGAGTCTTGGGGTGTTGTAGAAGATGAAGCCTCCTCTGGAGAGTGGCAGTGTCATCTGAGGAAGTCAGGTTTCAGTGATGGTGAAGAGGTGTATTGATTGGGTGAGGATAAAGGGAAGATTTCCCTTGTTAGAAGGGAGATTCCACAGGATGCACTTGGCTGAAGCTGGGTTTGGGGGAAGTGCAAGGGGTGGGGATGGCATGAGGTGTAGGAAGGGCTTGGATGAGAGTAAACTGATGGAGGCCGGTGTCGGGAAGAGATACGGGGGCGGTGCTGGGACAGAGGGATGGGGATAGTGCCAGGGTTCGGGTGGGGATGGCTCAAGACTGAAGAGGGTTGGATGAGGGTGGATGCAGGGGGTGGTGATGGGAAGGAATGACACAGAGGGGTATTTAAATGCTAGTTCATCTTTTACCAATATGATGGATATCAAGGAGAAAACATAACATATATCAAAAAGAGGCAACTTAGCCTAGGGAAGAGAACATGGGCCTGCGAGTCAGAGGACCTGGGTTCAGATCCTTGTTCTGCCGCTGGTTTGCTGTGTGACCTTGGGCAAGTCTCTTAACTTCTCTGTGCCTCAGTTACCTCATCTGTAAAATGGGGATTAAGGAGGTGGGCCCTATGTCAGACAGTGACGGTGACCAATCCGATTATCTTATATCTGTCCCATTGCTTAATACAGTGCCTGACACATAGTAAGCACTTAACTACTACCTTTAAAAACCAAGTGCAAAAATGCTAGATTGTAAGCTTCTTGAGCGTAGGGAGCATATCTACCCACTCTATTTTTCTTTTCCAAGCCTTAGTGATGGGTTCAACACAAGGTAAGGACTCATTGGGTTCGATGGATTGATTTGACAGTTCTTCCGTCTTTTTTGTCACTTTTGTCAATAGAATTCTGGGATAAAGTGAAAGGAAGATCACATGAAGAGTAACATATCGAGAAAGCATTGTTTTGTTTGTGACGAGAAGCAGGACTCACACATTCCTAGATAAGTCTAAATAAAAACCCTTAAGGAAGAGGTTACATTTTCAAATTTAAGTTGAAGCGGGTGTGAAGAGTTCTATTTATAAATATGATTTGCAGCTTTGATGTTCTATCGTGGTTCCCCCTAGTCCAATTTTTGCTTGAGTGGTTTAATAGTACAATTGAGGTATTTATTTAGTGCTTACTTTGTGCCAGGCACTGTACTAAGTGCTGGTGTAGATACAAGATAATCAGATCCCACATGGGGCTCACAATTTAAGTAAGAGGGAGAACAGGTGTTGAAATCCTCATTTTGCAGATAAGGAAACTAAGGCACAGAGAAGTTATGTGACTTGTTCAAGGTCACACAGCAGGCACATGGCAGAGCCTAGATTAGAACCCAGCTTCTCTGAATCCCAGGCCAGTACACTTTCCACTAGGCCATGCTACTTCTCTCCACTAGGAGCAATAAACAGTGATTATATTTTTGCCTTAACTATGCGGTAGATAGCTAATTCTTTGCATTTTGTGCTCTTTGCCTATGCATTTGACATGGTTGAGGGTTGATTTTTCTCACTGCTTAACTCTGAAATGTATCATGTACCTGAAACCTATTTTCACTTGTCTAAAAATACGGTTGGAAAAACCCCTGACTTAGGGGCTTTGACCCCAGCAGGATTTTATGCTTGTTAACAGACCTTGAATTTGGCTGGATATCTGAAACAGTCACAAATCACTCAGCAAATGCAGAGCCGATAAAGGTTACAAAAATACTGCAGTTATACGGAAGATCAAAATCTTATGGTCATGGCTAATGCAACTAAATATTTGTTCCCTCTGACCTGGACTGTGATGCCCATGTGAGACAGGAACTGTGTCTGACCTGAACTACCCCAGTGCTTAGTGCAGTGTTTGGCACAGAGTAAATGTTTAACAAATGCTATCATCATTATTATTATTATCATTACTATGAACAACTTTGTTTCCCAGAGCAAAAATCTGAACTCACTGAGCAAATACTAATTTAAGGTTAGCCCAAAAAGATCAGGAAGCAAAAAATTGAATCATCCAAAAGAGATTATCAACAAAGCTCTCCCTAATCATTAATTTTGTACTGTCCTTTCTACTGTTCTGCCTTCCCAGAGTAAAGCTGAAGAGGAAAAGGAGCTCAGGGAGTTATGTTTCTTTGAGTGTGACTTTACAGAATTGCTGTGAAAATCTATGTCTTATTAGTCAAATAATAGGTTACATTCAAGAACTTCAAGTTCCTCAGAAGTTAAATTCTATATATTTATATATTTGATAAATTTGTATATATCAAAAATAGAGTAACTGAGATCTTGGCTGCAAAACTAAATCCTCAGAAGTTAAATTCTATTCATCTATATATTTGATAAATTTGTATATATCAAACATAGAGTAACTGAGATCTTGGCTGAAAAACTAAATCAGACTAGTTATTTGTTTGTTTTTTCCATTGTAAAACTGCTTACAGCACCTGATCCGGTGCTTCACTGGACTCTGTAATCCTTACCTAGTTGTCCTTCAAATTAAAAAAAGATCTTCTTTCTGAACCATATATGTTGTTTTGGCTTATTATGACTGCATACGTATCAGAAGTCACTTCCTCAACAACATCTGTGCTGTCTCTCCCCCACTGTCGGAGGAGCGTCAGAAGAGTTGGCCTGGATTAGTGCTCCAGAGACTGAGAAAAGAAGCCGTGACATCTATTATCTACTGTGGAAACTTGGTATCTGCCCCTGATTTGCTTTGTGGCATTGAGTAACACCAGACTTCCCAATAAAGGACAGAGCACAGAGAAAGGTGCTGGAAGCATCTTTTTTCTCAAGTGGTTTTCCTTTTTTTTTTTTTAGAGTGACATCATTCAACTGCCGGGTTTATAGTCAGATGGAGCTTCATATCAGGCTTCCCAGATCTGCCCAGAGGCATGAGCGACAGGCTGCTTAAAAATCAAAAGTGCTTTGCTATCATCACTGGGGCATATGTGCCAACTCTGATGAATACTGATAAACAGAAACCAATATTCTAAAGGAATCAGACCACTAAGTGGGAATTTCAACTCAAGTTGGGTAGCTATTCTCAAATGCGCTGGTGACAGGGAAGAGAGGAAGTCATCACAGCACAAGGCTTGAAAAACTAAAGAGCAATGTGGTATTCCTTCTCTCTATGTTCAGTAAGTATCAGGTAGTATTGCCAGTGCTGTTCCCTGACCCAAATAGAGACAGTAACTATGGGTGGCCCCAAATCTGAATATTGGCATCTCGTTGATTATGTCATCAATCAATCAATCAATGGTATTACTGAGTGCTTACCATCTGCAGAGCCCTGTACTAAGCTCTTGGCCTTCTGGCAGCAGGGAAAGGGGGATGTTTTGATCAGTGCAGCCCTGTGAGGTGCCGAGTGCAATCAGCTGATATTTTCCAAAATTAGTTCAAATCCAATATTCCAAAAAGTGGTATCCAAACTTCAAGGAGACTTCATGTCAAATTTCTTGAAAAGGAAGATCAATGAATGGTATTTTTTTGCGGGTTTACTGTGTGCAGAGCACTTGGTAATCTTTGGAAGACTTCAGTAGAGTTAGAAAACATGCTCGCTACTTTCCTGCAGAAGTCTGCGAAGAGCTCTCTGATGATCACAGTAATAGTAATCTCCAGATCACTATGTTCTGTTCTCCCTCCCAAATGAGAGAAGGACTGTGTTTAAAAATATTATCACATAGCCACCTCAGTGCTTAGTACCATGCTTGGCATATAGCTAAGGCTTAACAAATACCACAGTTTTATGTATCAGTATTATTCTTATCATTATCAATAATAGTAATTCAATTTGGTAGCAACAATTTGGTAGACATGATCTCTGCCCACAGGGAGCTTTCAGTCCATAAGGGGAACTTAAACTCTATAGATGAGTTAAGAAACATGCACAGTTTGTGTTGGAATCCCAGGGTGGAAAAGATGTGGGACAGTTCTGATTGCCAGCAAACCAAAGCCATTCATTCATCTTCAAAGGAGCCATACTCGTCCTCCCGAAGAATTTTTAGAAAGTGAAGATGGTTTCTGTAGTGAGTCCACAATAAGCTGCCTTACCAGTGACTGTTTGTGATCCTGTGAACAACAACAAGGAAGAGATTTGCGGAGCCACCAATGAGCTCTTCCTGAGACAGGTGATTTTGGGCCTGTGGGGACGGAGCATGGAGAGAGGCATGACTTTCCCTGTTCTACCCAGTAATGGGCCTGGACCAATCAATGACTGCCACGGAGAGCCACAGCTGGGATAGCTAAGGCAGATAAAAAGTGCTCATTTTGCATTGCAAAAAAGCACACAAGGAGCATGTGGGAGGCACAGAGGGAAGCACCTGGAGCAGAAGCATGAAGAGAATCAAGAAGGAAGCACTCTGATAGAAGCGGAAGCAACAGGAGAGCAGGACTCAGAGGCAGCAGAAGCCAGCTACACTGGGAAGCAGAAAGAAGAAGCATTGGCAGAATGGGCTCTTTTGACCAGCAGAGTGGTACTGGACTCCTTATGGAGTGGAGTGAGTGAGTGTGTATGTGTGTGTCGCTCCCTTGCATGTTGATAAAACTAAGTAAAAAACTTTCCACAGTAACCTTGGTGATCAGAGGTGTGGTTTGACTTCACTACATGTCACCGAGCCTCCCCTGGACCAGGACGGTCCCGGTCGGCACATGGCAACCTTTTCATCTTCATCGCAGACAAGGAGGAAATCTTATAGAGAAGAAAATAACACTTCACTTAACTTCTAAGCGTTCTTCTACTGTTAAGGGGAAAAGTCGTCTGGTGTCTAAAGAAGTAGCCAAAGTATGAAAGCAAGAGTGTAAATAGAGAGGTGATCCCAAAAACGAAGCTACAGGAAAATCTCTTGGATTGAATAATGTCCCTGCAGAAATCTGCAAACAAGGAGAGGACTAAATATTTAGACTCTTGCATGATCTTTTCCTCAACATATTGAATATTGAGGAAATGCAATAAGACTCACTCTATGGTGTTGATGAAGTGCTAGAGTGGATGCAAGGTAAACGGGTCAGACACATTTCCTATTAGCTCCTTATTCCTTGTTCCTCATGGGGCTCATAGTCTAATAGGTAGGGAAAACAGGTTAGGTAATCGACATCCACCAAAGAAAGTGGAAAAAAAATGTCTGTAAAAACTACTGGAGTCTCTCACTGCCCTCCATTGCTGAAAATATCCTTGCCAGAGTCTGATAAGGCGGGATTTGGAAATGTATCAAAAACCTTGGCCTCAGGCCAAAATGTAGCACTGCAACAACATATTCTTTGTGACAAAAAAGAAACAGAAGTGCATACTTGTCTACCATGTTTGTAGAACTGAATAGAGCCAAACACCATTAAAGAAGCAGCATGGCCTAGTGGAAAGAGCAAAGGCCTGTGAGTCAGAAGGACCTGGGTTCTAATGTGCCTCTGCCATTTGTCTGCTGGTGACCTTGGGAAAGTCACTTAATTTCTCTGTGCCTCAGTTACCTAATCTGTAAAATGGGAATTAAGACTGTGAGCTCCATGTAGGACATACACTCTGTCCAGTCTCATCATTCTGTACTTAGCACAGTGGCTGGCACATAATAAGCACCTAACAAATACCATAAAAAAATTAGCAGGCCAGTCCTGTTCAGATTAGTATATATTGTATATTAAAAATTGTTTATATTAAAGTTTCTCCCCTACATTTTGATTGTAAACTCATTGTGGGTAGGGAGTTTGACTACATACTCGTGATTTAGAGAGCAGCTTGGTTTAGTGGATAGAGTATGAGTCTGGGAATCAGAAGGGATCCAATCCTGGCATTGCCACTTATTTGCTGTGTGACCTTGGGGAAGTCACTCAACTTCTCTGTGCCTTTGTTACCTCATCTGGAAAATGGGGATTAAGACTGAATAATGTGTGGGACAGGAGTGGTGTCTAACCCAATTAACTTGTACGTACCCCAGTGCTTAGTACAGTGCCTGGCATATGGTAAGTGCTTAACAAATACCACAATTATTATTATTAACGCTTGTATTATACTCTCCCAAGCATTTTGTGCAGTGTTGTGCAAATAGTAAGGGCTCAATAAATTCCACTGATTGCTTGCTTGATTATTTCAGGCTGCCATGTTTGAAGAAGAAACAAGGAGCCTGAAGGCTGGAGTCAGAGCTTGGAAATGTTCATCATAACAAGTCATCACATCAGTAAATTCCTTTGGGGTTGTCATCCAATAGCTACTATCTACTGTTGTCTATTTTCTCGGTCTTCTAAGTTTTTTAGGAGGTGGAGTTAAAACCAAGGTTTTTTAATTTCTGGTTTTCTCTGACACTTCCAAACTCATGGGGAAAATGTTCTCACTCACATCCCCATGAACGAGTTATTTAGTAGAATGAAGTTTTGTGAGGAATTCAAACAACCTGTCTGGAGAAGTTCTCCCTATTTCTCCAGTGCCTGAAAATTTAGCATTCTATAGGATTTGTTTGTTTATGCATCTTGTTTAATAGGTTTTTTTAAGGGGCCACCAGTTTAAATCAAAATGTCCAAAGGCCAGATCAACAGAGCACAAAATAGAAGTGAAGGGTTATACATTGTTTCTTCAATTATATGGGCAATATAAAGCAGACTCCTGACTGGATCTATTTATTTGCGGAGTGAAAAGGGCTTGGACCTGAGAGTCAGAGGATCTTGATTCTAATCCTGGCTTTGCCACTTGCCTGCTCTGTTACCTTCACACTCCTGGGAAGGTTCATATGGACAATTTACTTATAGTGATATAAAAATCCAGCTACCCCTCTGACTCAGTATAAGTACATTAATGTAGCTAGCTATAATACTTATATATGATTGATCAAGTACCCAATTCTGGGTAATTTGGGTAAAAATGGCTATTCAACATAAACTCAGGAACCAATCCCCCTTTTATATATTAGTTTTTTTTAGAAAATAGAAAACTGAATTGAGTCAGAATGTGTGAGTACTGCCTGTATTGTAAAGGTTATCATTTTTTGAAAAGGCTCATGATAGACTGTAAGCCCGGTGTGTGCAGGGATTCTCTCTCTTCATTGCTGAATTGTACTTTCCAAGTGCTTAGTACAGTGCTTTGCACACAGTAAGGGCTCAATAAATACGATAGAATGAATGAATGAATGATCCATCAATCAATGGTATTTCCTGAGCACTGTACTAAGTGCTTGGGATAGTACAATACAGCAGAATTAACAGACATATTCCCTGCCCTTAATGAACGTACAATTTAGAGATGATCTTGGGTAGAACAAATCGTTGAGTCTTTAAGCAGGCCCTATTCCTAGCTTGTAAAATAATTCAAAAGGTTAAAATCTGGGGAGCAATTTCCATTGGTCCGGATAAGCAGCGTTGACTCCACCTCTTGATCAATCAATCAACTAATCAAGTGGTATTTATTGCATTGTGGAAACAGTACAATATTAACAAGTCACTCATCCCTTTCTGTCAAGAAGCTTCCAAGTTTCTTAAGAAGCAGCATGCCCTAGTGGAAAGAACACCAGCCTGAGGACCTGGATTCCAATCCCAGCTCTGCCGTGTCTGCTCTGTGACCACAGGAAAGTCACTTAACTTCTCTGGGCCTCAGTGACTTCTTCAGTAAAATGGGGATTCAGTAAAATGTGAGCCTCACGCATGGCTGTGTCCAACCTAATTAGCTCGGATCTGCCCCAGTGCTGAGTACAGTATTTGGCTTATAAAAATACCATTAAGAAATAACTGGCAGACAGACAAACAACAAACTCATATGAAGATTTGAAATGAGAGGAAGAGCCTGGATAGAAAAGGACGAAATAGGGTTGGCCAAGCCCTCATAGGAATACATGATGAAATAGCTAAAAAAATAACTGAATATGCACAATATGTATGTGGGACAAGGACTGTGTCCAACCCAATTTGTTTAGTACAGTGCTTTGTAGAGGGGCTGACACATAAGTGCTTAAAAAATACTGTAATTATTATTACATAACTGTAGACAATAGGACTAGTAGACTGTGAGCCCATTGTTGGGCAGGGATTGTTTCTATCTGTTGCCGAATTATACATTCCAAGCACTTAGTATGGTGCTCTGCGCACAGTACGCGCTCAATAAGTACTATTGAATGAATGAATATTTATAAGGGTGGCTGACCAAGTAATCTCTCCATGTGTCCTCATCATTTAAATTTACAAAATTATAAAGGAGGCTGGGGACCCAGGATTATTTTTTTTTTAAGTGGAATTTGTTAAGGCATTGTATTAAGCACTGGGATAGATACAACTAAATCAGTTTGGACGTATTTCATGTCCCACATATGGCTCACAGTCTTTATCTGCACTTTAATAATAATAATAATGTTGGTATTTGTTAAGTGCTTAATATGTACAGAGCACTGTTCTAAGCGCTGGGGAATACAAGGCGATCAGGTTGTCCCACGTGGGGCTCACAGTCTTCATCCCCATTTTACAGATGAGGTAACTGAGGCACAGAGAAGTCGAAATGGTTTGCCCAAGGTCACAGAACAGATAAGTGGCAGAGCCAGGATTAGAATCCAGGTCTTTCTGACTCCCAGGCCTGTGCTCTATTCACTAGGTCAAACTATACTGTTAGGATTACTGTGCATTTGGTGAAACTTGAAGATTCAAAAAAAAAAGACAAACTTTATTTAAACAGCAAATGATATACATAAAAAGTTGATTTCTACAGGAAGTTATGCAGGCAGAAAATATTAGTAACTACAAGAGGGTAAATCAGTCATATTTATTGAAAGACTACTGTGTGCAGATTTAAACACCTAGGAAGAGTAAAATGTAACAGAGTTGGAAGACACATTTCTGCCTACAATGAGCTTGCAGTCTAGAGGGGAAGACAGACAGTATAAATAAATGAATTACAGATAATAATTATAATGATGGCATTTGTTAAGCACTTAATATCTGCCAGGAACTGTACTTAACTCTGAGGTAGATACAAACAAATCCCTGTGGCACGTGCCAGTCTCAATCCCTGTTTTACAGATGAAGTAACTGAGGCACAGAGAATGTGGTGACTTGACCAAGGTCACACAGCAGGCAAGTGGCAGAGCCGAGATTAGAGCCCAATGGAGGGAGGGGTGAATTAAGAATACAAATCCAAGTGCAAGGGTGATGCAGAAGGAAGTGGAATCAGGGGAAATGAAGTCTTAGGGGAGTCCTCTTGGAGGAGATGGGCCTTCAAAAAGGCTCTGAAGGTGAGGAGAGTCATGGTCTGTCAAGAATGAAGAGGGAGGGCATTCCAGGCCAGAGGCAGGGCATGGAATTGTGTAAATTCATGAATGAGAGGTCCCAAATAGATTGGTAATAGGAAAATAAGGGATGTTAGGACCTTATGGCTGGATGGAAGTGCGCCCATGCCCTTTCTCCCAACATCCTTTAATGTCACTGATGGAAAGCAAATATTAGACTTGAGAGACTACTGAACTGACCCAGAATGATACCGTTTATCTTTTGTCAGGAACCAGCTACGAGAGAAAGTTTGAAAGATACGGAGCAAATTTTAATGGAAATGGCCTCTTTAAGGGCAAAGTATTTAAATGCCAGTTGTATCTGTGAAAATAAAATGGCATAATTTCCTGTAAGACCTATTACTGGGTAGGGAAAATTGCGACTTACTCCAACACAGGCTGTGCAAAGATCAATGTTTACACTTCTCTGAATCACATATAAAACAAATGATGTGAGGAGAAGATTCACCATCTATTTAAAAACATTGGTTTCTATTTTGGACATAACATGGAAAATTTTTGTTTAGCAATTTCAGTTAATTGTTGGATTAACATTTTTGGGAACAGATTGCAAACTTCAAAATGGAAAAGATCATTTTAGGGAGGCAACCAAGGCAGCTGTCAGTGTGCTGAAATTAACATAAATTTGCATAACAGATGTACAGTAAGGTGTCTATGACAGACAATCGCTGAATATTAATGATATAGACCACGACATCATTTGCGTAAATGCTGTCTGCTGGGTATTGAAGCTGCTGTGCTATTTGCAGAAGACAAAGGAGTGCAGAGCAGAACAGATGCACCATATACATCGATGCATCTTAATTTATGACATCCTCATGAAAGACCTTGTGGTGTGATTTCAGGTTTTATTACAAATAATTCGGAGATAAAGGAACTAAGTAATTATCTTTTCCCCTACAGTCAGTTTCTCTCAAAGGGTGGGGGCTCATTTCTTGACTGCTATTGTGATGTATTTTTGTGAAAGACATCCTTTTCTCCCTTTCTTTTTCTCTCCCTCTTTCTCTCATAGGCACACACACAAGAATATATATACACGAACATGAAGCTTTACTCAATGTTTTTAATAGAAGATTTGCTTTTAGCATGTTGCATGACACCTGTCTCCCAGAGAACTGCTTATCACTTAAGCAAGGGTGTCAAGAATGGTGCACTGAGTTTCCCTGCCCCATTGAGAGGAAAAGCAAAGTAGAAGAGAATCCTGAAAAACAAGTCTTTTTTGTTTTATTTTGCTTTCTCTCAGTTGATTCCTCACATCTGTTTCCCTATACACCTTCATGACAAGATCAAAAAAGACCATTATCTCTCCTTGCAATCCCAGCTTCAAATCCTAGTGGATATTAGTGTTTTTCTTCCTTTCATGTAAGCAGAGGGAGAGCTCATTCAAACTCCCACAATCCATTGGAGGAAAGTGACCCAACTAGTTTGTCTATAGTAATCAATTAATCAGTTAAGTAGTAGATCTCCCATTCTTATATGGAATCACAGTTGTAGATTATTTCACACCCACTGTGAGTACTAAAGTTTACTATTGTTTATTGAGTTTGTTGAGAGTTGAGCATGGAAAACGTTAGAATACTGAAAATCCAATTTCCCCACCTAACCCTTGAAAAGTTTATTTTGTTTTCTTTAGTCAAAAAATCCAATTATTCCTTTATGGGATTTGATACCAAGCTTGAAGGGGTTGGGTTGGGAGAAAGGGAGTGGTCACAGCAATGATCCCATAGCTTTTGTGGCATTCTTTCCTTCTAAAACTACACGTGGAATTTTGGTATCCATTTTGTTTGTAGCAGGATTCAAAATGGGATGAATATTGACTAATTGTAACTGAATACTGCAGAATTCACAACTGGTGTCAGGTGTCAGACTAACTCTGTGGCTGTTTTTACTTCAAGTTTTAGATTTGAGGGCCTTGGTTTTAACTAGAACCAGGATTGACTGTAGTTAGAAACAGTGAAGAGTTGGTTAGAAACCTTGGCAAATCAAGGACAAGTAGTACGGTATTTAGCTAGGTGTGTACTCCAAAAGCCTCTGGAATGGAATAACTCTGAGAATTCATATTCCACTAAAATAGCTTTTCAGTCAACCAATGATATTTACTGAGAGCTTACAAAATACTGTACTAAGTGTTTAGGCGAGTACGATACAGAAGAATTGCCTGATGTGATCCCGCCCCCAGGATCTTACAGTCTACATTCATTCAATTGTATTTATTGAGTGCTTACTGTGTGCAGAGCACTGTACTAAGTGTTTGTAGGGGAATACAGATATGAAAACAAATCACAATAAGAAGCAGAGTAATAAAGATATGTTGTAATGAACTCTCCCTAAAATTAGTACAGTGGTCTGAACACGATAAGCACTCAAAAAATACCATTTATGATGAGGATGATATGTACTCAAGTGCTGTGGAGATGAGGAATCTCATACTAAGAGGAGAGTTATGTGAGTTCCTTCCCAGTCATACAATTTTGCAGGTGGGTATCTTTAACCATTTTCCCAGAATTCACAAACCTGCAATTTTCATTCTCAATGAGTCTTCTGTCATAAATCACTTCACTTCTCTGGGCCTCAGTTTCCTCATCTGTAAAATGGGGATTAAATTCTTGTCCCTTTATTTAAATCGTAAGCCACATGTGGGACAGGGATTTTGTCTACTCCAGCACTTAGTACAGGGCTTGGCCCATAGTAAGGATTTAAACAAATAACATAATTATCATAATGAAAAGAATCAGAATCACACTCTTTAGTCTGTGCTGTGTAACACAATAGTGTGCTCTAATTACTCACCTATTTGAATTTCTAGCAGTTCAACTTTGTAACCCTTGTTAATAGCTTAAGTGTAAGTGATCAGAGCATTTGACTGGATTTTAGGACCCTGGTATTCACGATATTAGAAAGTATCATTCAGTCGTATTTATTGAGTGCTTACAGTGTGTACTAACCCCCCAATAAATACTATTGATTGATGCATATATTTATATGAGGGTTGTGAGTGCCCTCCCTCCTCACCTTCGCCAAACTAATTCTCTTCCCCTCTTCAAAATCCTACTTAAAGCTCACCTCCTCCAAGAGGCCTTCCCAGACTGAGCTCCCCTTTTCCCTCTGCTCCCTCTACCCCCCCCACCTCTGCGCAGCTAAACCCTCTTCTCCCCACTTTCCCTCTGCTCCTCCCCCTCTCCCGTCCCATTCCCTCAGCACTGTATCCGTCCGCTCAACTGTATATTTCTTCATTACCCTATTTATTTTGTTAATGAGATGTACATCACCTTGATTCTATTTACTTGCTACTGTTTTAATGAGATGTTCTTCCCCGTGATTCTATTTATTGCCATTGTTCTTGTCTGCCTGTCTCCCGCGATTAGACTGTAAGCCCATCAAAGGGCAGGGACTGTCTCTATCTGCTACTGATTTGTACATTCCAAGCACTTAGTATAGTGCTCTGCACATAGTAAGCACTCAATAAATACTATTGAATGAATGAATGAATGAATGAATGAATGAGTATATAAATGCTGCAGTGGCACAACAATGCTGAAGTTGTATGTGGGGGATTGGGATCTGAGAAGGTAAATTAATTGTGCAAAGGATCCTGGAGTGGGTGGATTTGAGCTATAATTTTAAAAATGGGAGTTGTTGAGGTCTGGGGGATTTGAAGAATTGAAAATTGCAGAAAGGAAAAAGGGCATAAATCAGGGCTCATAGGTGGGAGACAGTGTTTCCAATCACTACACTACACCCTGTCCATAACCTGCTCTATCTGGGAACATTTAACTCTTAAGTGTACTCCTTGGGTAGACTCTTACTGTAAGTGGCTTCCTGCCACTCTGCCACTTGTCTGCTCTGTGACCTTGGGAAAGTCACTTCACTTCTCTGTGCCTCAGCTACCTCATCTGGAAAATAGGGATTGAGACTGTGAGCCTCATGTGGGACAGCCCAATTTGCTTGTACCCACCCCAGTGCTTAGTACAGTGTCTGGCACATAGTAAGTACTATGGTAATAGTACTAAGTAAATATTATTATTATTAATACTCTTCTTTATATATAGATATAGGCATATGGATATAGATATATAGATATAGACATATATCTTCTTATATATATATGCTTCTTATATATATATGTATTATATATAGTATTAGTACTTCTTATATATATAGATAGATATATATATGAAGCATTATGGGCTAGGGGAAATAGAATGGGCGTGGCTCACTGGAAAGAGCACGGGCTTTGGAGTCAGAGGTCATGGGTTCGAACCCCGGCTCTACCACTTGTCAGCTGTGTGACTTTGGGCAAGTCATTTAACTTCTCGGTGCCTCAGTTACCTCATATGTAAAATGGGGATTAAGACTGTGAGCCCCACGTGGGACAACCTGATTCCCCTGTGTCTACCCCAGCGCTTAGAACAGTAAGCACATAGTAAGCGCTTAACAAATACCAACGTTATTAATGGGCCTGGGAGCTAGAGAATGTGGGTTCTAATCCCAGCTCCTCCACTTTCCTACTGTGAGATCTTGGGCAGATCATTTAATTTATCTGTACCCCAGTTCCATCATCTGTAAGATGGGGAATCAGTACTGTTCTCTCTCTGACTTGGATTGAGACCCATGTGGGACAGAGACTAGTCCATTGTTTGACAGTAAGTGCTTAATGAATACTACTATTATTATTACTATAATGATTATTATTATATAATTCCCCTTAGTCTATGAGTCTCATGTGGGACAATGACTATGTCCAATTTGCTTATATCATATCTTCTATAGTGCTTATCACAGTGCTGTCAAATGATAAGCTCTTAAATATACCACAGTCATTATTATTATCATTATCATATAATACCTAGTGCCTGATTTGGTGCTTTGCATTCAGTACATATATCCTGATAATGGTGATGATACCAAAATCATATTAAAGCTCTGGGGGAAAAATGTGAGCAAAATCAAAACGATTTTCCAATGTTTTATTTCAAAAAATATTCTTTCAAATTGGAAACATATGTACAAAGGAGATGAAATACGACAGGTAATCATTTCCCACCTATTTTGACCATTCAGAATGATTCTAATGGAGAATATAGATCAGAGTCTAATCCACATATATTTGCTGTTCCAACCACTAAATTAAATATTTGAACAACTTTTTACCCTTAGTATACAAATGGTTGAGTCATTTGGGTTGAAGAATCATTTACCTGAAAAATTTTCCCATGTTCATTTTATGTTGGAAAGCACATTAAAAGTGTTGAGACAAAATCGGACCAAGTGGGACAATGACAAATAATGTTCTGATGTTCTTACGTAAAGGATTTGTTTCTAATTGGAATTGTATAATCCACACTGCAGCTCAGCAATGGCCGTGTGAATCGAAAACTCCAATAACCTCCCATTGGCCTTCTGCAGACATACGGAATTCAGTTGGAGTTTTTCATGAGTACCTCAGGAGAGAAGCTGGCTAGACAATGTGTTCTTGTGAAAGCTTTCAACAAAAGACATCAATTTTTGTCCTACAAAACAAAACAATAAAAGATGTAGCTTTTTTAAGCACGAATTAATTTCCACAAACTTGAACACACGCACAAACTCTACTTGAGTCCTTAAACCTAATTTAATATAAACGAATATAAAGTCTGAAGCAATATTGAGCAAAAGGGAAAAAAGGGCTTGGGAAAACTAAGGGGAAGTCCCAGGGTGATGCATAATAAACTAAACCGAGCTAGACTTTAGTGACTAAAATATATTTTCTGCCTTCTGCCTAAAGTAGCACCAGTTCAAAAACTGCTCTCACACATTTCAGTAAATAAACAAACAGCTCAATCAAACCGCCATCTCCAGGATATGAATGCTGGCTTTGAAACCCAGCCAATCGTTTTAGACACACAGAGGCTGGGGCCAACCCACATTGATTTCTGAATTCCCAAACATGTCTCTTGCCCTCCCCTGTGACTTCTCTGAAGGGGTGGGTTGGGGTAAGGGAGGTAATGAAGATATTTCTGATGGAATGCAAATCAGCATGGAGATCAGCTTCAGACACCATATCACGGCCAAATAGCTGGACCAAAGAAAAGTGTCCTTGGGCAGACCCTTTTCTCCAGATTGGTCTTGAGACCATGAAGGGGCCAATCTGGCAAGGCAAAGGCTGATTCCCCCCAGATCTCAATCTATATCCAGGAAAACAGTAAGTTGAGATGCGAGAAGGAAATGGTAGGCCAAAGAAATGTAATGTCTTGATGAGCTAGTAGGCCAATTTAAAAATCGATATGACGTACAAGTAGCAGCCAACAAAGCTGTTTTAATGAAAAAAATATGTGTGGATCAGTTCTTTTTCAGAAAATGCTTGGCAAGCCATTCTGCATCCATTTTGTTGGCATTAAAAAACCTTGAAAAGAAGGAAACATTGAGCAGTTGCAGAATGACTCACTTATTTTTCAGGTGGAAAAGGTTTTCAGATGGTTACATTCTGCTTGGCCTTAAACCTAACTAAAGCTCGGAATAGGAGGAAAGAAAGAAAGCAAGAGTCCACCTGTAAAACACCGATATATGTTACCAAGATTACAGAACTGGACATCAATCTCAGAATGCAATTGGCAGGGAGAGAAATCCACTGGGCCCATGGTAGAGATCACATTTCCAGTTTCCAGAGCATTCCCTGCCGAATAGTGGTGATTTGGAAAATAACTGTGCATTAGAGCTGGGGTTGATTCTTCCCTTGATTTCCCCAAATGCATAGTTATGGTATTTGTATGGGCTAAGCACTAGTGTGCCAAGCAATGTATTAAGCACTGGGGTACATTACAAGATCATCAGGTCCCACATGGGGCTCACAGTCTACATTGCAGGGTGAACAGGTACTGAATCCTTATTTTGCTGATGAGGTAACTGAGACCCAGAGAACTTAAGTAAATTCTCCAAGGTCACACAACAGTCAAGCAGTGAAGTGGGATTAGAACCTAGGTCCTCTAGCTCCAAGTCCCAAGGTCTTTCCACTAGACCACCCTAAGTAGTATCTTTGCTTGGGAAAGAGAGGCAAGGGGACAAAAATCTTCCTCCCTCTCCTTCCATCAGATCTCTTTCAGCCCTTCCAGACTTATTGTTGGACCCAATGGACAAAGTGTCCCGGATATCACTCAATCAATTATTCACTCAGTGGTATTTACTGAGCACTTACTTTATGAACAGTACTGTTCTAAATGCTTGGAAACGTACAATATAACACAGTTCCTAGACACATTCCCTGCCCCCAGTAAGCTTACATTCTAAGCAGTCAGTCGTATTTACTGCTTACTATCTGCAGAGCACTGAAATAAGAGTTTGGGAGAGTACAATATAACAATATAACAGTCTCATTCCCTACCCACAGTGAGCTTATACATTAATATAAATAAATATTCTAGAGAGAGCTTATAGTTTATCACCAACAACTGTCCTTGTGCTGCCCAGAAAAGACAATGTACTAGGTATTCTCATATGTTGGGCTCTGGTCAGCGTCCCTGGGAGAAATTCAGTGAAGCTGGGTACAGCAGCAGGTTAATGTTCTTGGGAGTGTGCTCCCTTGGTCTCTGCGCTACTCACCCTTCCTCCACCTTCAGACATTCCCTCGTTTTGGAAAATTTTCCCTGGAGCCATGGGAGAGGATTCCAGTGCCAAGTAGGCCAGGCAATGGGATTGATTCCCCCACCTTCTCTTTACTCTGCCATCGTGCAATAATAATAATGAAAACTGGGGTATTTGTTAAGTGCTTACTATGTGCCAGGCATCATACTAAACACCAGAGTGGATACAAGCAAATCGGTTCCCTGTCCTAAGGGGCTCACAGTCATAATCCCCATTTTACACACGGTAACTAACTGAGGCACAGAGAAGCGAAGTGACTCACCCAAGGCCTCACAACAGATGAGTGACAGAGTGGGGATTAAAACCCATGATCTTCTGACTCCCAGACCCATGCGCTACCCACTATGACATGCTGCACACTGACTATCCAAGGATTCATCTGCCCCAGCTTATGTTGCTTAATCATGGAGTTGATTGATCTTCTAAGGCAAGGAGACAGGAGATCAGGGTGGCATGGATCAGCCAGTCTCTGATCATTTTTACCATTTTAAGGAAGGAATGTATTCTTGCTGTACCTGTTTCCCACTCTACAGTGAAGAAAAATGACACAATGTGTACAGTGGATGAAAAATCATTGGTATTTATTGTGTCCTTACTCTGTGCAGAGAACTGTATTAAGTGCTTGAGAGGGAACAGGAGAATAGGTAGATCCAATCTCTACCTCAAGGAGATGTACACATTAAAATAAATTATAGTCAGGCAAACAACAGAGTATAAGGATATGTACGTAAAGGCTGGGAGAATGGAGTGAGCATCAAAGCGCTTAGAGAGTTTGGACTCAAATGCATAGGTGACACACTTGAAAATACTTTGAGAACTTTGGAAGAAAGGTAACATTTGAAGGCAATGAATGAGTCTTAGTCAATTCAGTTCTATCCTTTGATAATCTGAATACTAAGAAGAATGAGTCATTCATTCACTTGTATTTATTGAGCCCTTCCAACGCTTAGTAAAGTGCCTGGCACATAGTAAGCACTTAATAAATACCATCATTATTATAATTATTATTATCGGAGTACGATACAGTCATATAACAGACACATTCCCTGCCTACAACGAGCTCCCAGTCTAGCTGGGGAGACAGGCACCAATGTAAATAAATGAATTACAGATATTCATTCAATATCTACATATGAACATAACATATGTACATAAGTGCTGTGGGCCTGGGAGGGGAGATGAATAAAAGGAGAAAGTGTGCAGGTTGGATTGAAGTAGGAGAGTAATATGCCAAGCTCCATATGAAGCTCTGGGTTAGATAAAAGATGATCAGGTCCCACAGAGTACCCTAAGTATGATGGAGAACAGATATTAAATATCCATTTTGCAGATGAGGAACTGAAGCACATAGGAGTTAAGTGACTTGTCCAAGGTCACACAGCAATAAGTGATGGATCTAGGATTAGAACCCAGGTATTCCTGACACCCAAGTCTGTGATCTTTCCACTCTGTCATACTGCATCTCTAAAATGATAATTCAATACCCAATCTCCCTTCTGCTTAGTCTGTGAATCTCAAGTGGGACAGAGATTGTGCCTGGCTCATTTAAATAATATCTACCCGAATGTGCTTGATGCACAGTAAGGGCTTAATAAATATAACAATAATAATAATGATTATGATGATAATAATAATGATGATGAAATATTCAGGGTAATACGACTAGAACATAGAGTCCGGAGTTTATGGTCCAGATCTAGGTCAATTTTCACTCGTTTTGCTTTGCCATAAATGAAGACATTTTCTGTTTCACTTCTGTTGATCAATTGTGATTTCTTTGAGGAGACTGATGTTCTCGGAAGTAGCGGGGCAAAGTAATTTGTTTTTGAAACCGTAAGGACAGTCAGGCAATTGGAACCAGGTAGTTTCATTAAGGGTAGAATTTTATCAATAGGATAGGAAGAACACAAGAAGAATGTCTTTTCTTTTCTGAATTCATGTGGCCTGCCATCATCAAAATGTTTTCAAAGAAGACTATGAGGAATCAGATGGACAAGTTGAAGCACTTACAGTTCTCAATTCTAAAGCTAAGGGGCTGAATGGAGGTCACTATACTCCTCACTACACCCGGGCCTGAAAGATATTAGCTTCTTATAAAAGCAAAAGAAGTCACCTATGTCTTCCTTCCATCTTTCAAAACCTCAGCTTTGTATGTTTACCAGAATGTTCTCAGCCATTGTTCGATTTCAGAACTCAGAAGAGGCCTCATCATTGTGTCTGTACTGTAAACATTAAAAGACCATTTCGGAAAGAGTTTTCCATCAGTTTGTCTGAATGGTTGTTAGGTTTGATCATTTCTTTCCTTTCTCAGTTGAAAGAAGTTGGCCGAGACGGTCATAGGTGAATTTTTTTCTTTCGGAACTTTAAAAATGTTTCACCATCCACTGGACTTCAGTGCCAGAAAGTCTGTATAGAAATTAACCATCCTGTAATATCACTTTCTAAATTCCAGTTGATTTGTGTCTAAGATTCTGTGTGTGTGTGTAACTTTTCTGATCATTGTGTCTATTTCTTAAATATTTTCTTATCTTCAAGTTAAGCTACCAAATGTGAAAGAGAGGCCGAAGCTAGAATATTCATTGTTGGACAATTGGTGACAATAGTTCACTAAATGGTCAAGTTAATCATAGTAATAATGATGTTGCTATATGGTAAGCACTTACTCTCTGCCAAACACTAAGCTAAGTACTGAGTTAGATACAAGATAATCAGTTTAGACACAGCCCCTATCCCACCTGGGACTCACAGTCTACGGGAAAGGAGAACAGGTATTCAGTGCCCATTTTATGGTTAAGGAAACTGAGGTACAGAGTAGTTAAGTAACTTGCTCAAGGTCACACAGCAGACAGTGTCACAAAGCAGACAGAACTGGGATTAGAACCCAGGTATTTTGAATCTCAGTCCCCTGCTCTTTCTACTAGGCCATGCTGCTTTTCAAATTCATATAAGTTCATGATAAGATAAAGGACAAGTTCTCACTTTCATCTCAGTTTTTGGTCAATTTCAGCTCATTTGGGAATGATATCCCATCGGGGAATAGAGGAAGAAATGAGAATATCGATCTTTCAGATTCAAAGATGATGCTTCTGATTGAAACGTTGGCCGTGTATCAGCTTATGGCTGAAAATGCCAATATGTGACTCACAATCCCTTTGCTGTGGTGTGCATATAAAGTTTGTCCCTTTTTGCCCTGTTTGTTATTTGAAAGACTGGGTGCCACTTGTAGTTTTGCCTCATCAGACTAGGTTTGGCTCCAAGTCTGTGCTCTGTGAGATGTACTAGACTGTTCTACCTGTCACCACGGTCTCTCAGTGTTCTCGTCTATATCACATGATCTGAGCATTTGCTTAATGTGGTGAGCCTGCAACAAGCTGCTTTACTAATGCCTGTTTATGATCCCGTGAACAACAACAAGGAGGAGACTTTGTAAAGCCACTGATAGACTCTACCTGAGACAGGTGATTGCAGGCCTGTGGGGGTGGAGCATGGAGGGAGGCATGGCTTTCTCTCTCCGGTCTACCCGGTAAGAGGCCTGGACCAATCAATGACTGCTACATGGAACACAGCTGTGCCTAAGACAGATGAAAGGGGGCTGCTTTGAAGCATGGAGGGTTCAGTTGGTGATGGCATGTGGGCACACTAAGGAGGAGAAGCAAGAAGGAATCATGCTACGAGCAACACTCAGCAAGAAGCATCGACAGAATGGGCTCCTTTGACCAGAGACTGGTATTGAACTACCTTGGTGGAGGTGGAGTGGGTTGAGTGAGTGTGTGTATGTGTCACTCCCTTGTATGTTAGTCAAAGTAAAAAACTTTTCATAGAAACTGTGGTGATCAGAAGTGTGGTTTGGCTTCTACTATGTGTCACTCAGGCTCCCCTGGTCCAGGAAGGTCTTGGTTGGTCCCGGCCTGTTTGGGAGATGTGGGGGCTCACTACAGTTAATGCTGCTTTAAGATGTTCCTTCTGCCTTCCTCATATATGGCTACCCAAGAGGTTGCTTAGATGTCCTGAGATTATCCATTCTCCTTGTATGCCAAACCCAGCAAAGCTGTGATAAAAGGATTGCTCACTGAGTTGTGTCTTTATTCTACTCTTGACTCTTCATCTGAACGTAAAACATGGTACATAGAGAGTGTTGATGGAAGGTCTCTGGAAGTCATATTTTTACATATGTAAAAAATATTGATAGGTCTATAGGTTTTCAGTTAATTCTGAAGGTTGGTGATTCTTTGGGGTTGAGCTAGTGGGAAAACTTTCTCATTTTCCTAAAATTAGCTTCTCAAACTTGTCCACTTATTAGTGAAACAGGGTTACTTCTTAAGGTGAATTTCTACAGTGTCAATTCACAGTCAGCATGGCTTAATGGATAGAGTACAGGCCTGGGAGTCAGAAGGACCAGGTTTCTAATCCCAGCTCTGCCACATGTCTCCTGTGTGATCTTGGGTAAGTCACTTCTCTTCTCAGTGCCTCGGTTACCTCATCTGTAAAATGGGAACTAAGACTGCGAGCTCCATGAGGGACAGGGACTTTGTCCAACCTGATTTACTTGTACCCACCCCAGTGCTTAATACAGAGCCTGGAATAAAATAAACCTTTAACAAGCACCACAATTACTATTATTAGTTATAGTATTCATTCAGTAGTATTTATTGAGCGCTTACTATGTGCAGAGCACTGCACTAAGTGCTTGGAATACACAATTAGGCAACAGATAGAGACAATCCCTACCCAATGACAGGCTTACAGTCTAATCAGCGTAAACAGACGGACAAAAACGACAACATAATCATGATAGAATCAAGGGGATGTACACCTCATTAACAAAATAAATAGGGTAGTAAAAATATATACAAATGAGCACAGTGCTGAGGGGAGGGGGAGGAGCAGAGGGAAAGGGGTTTAGCTGAGGGGAGGTGAAGGAAAGAAGGGAGAGGGAGCAGAGAGGGAGCAGAGGGAAAAGGGAAAGCTCAGTCTGGGAAGGCCTCTTGGAGGAGGTGAGCTCTCAGTAGATTTTTGAAGAGGGGAAGAGAGTTTGGCAGAGGTGAGGAGGGAGGGCATTCCAGGACAGCAGTAGGACGTGGGCCAGAGGTCAGCGGGATAAGAGTGAACGGGGTATGATGAGGTGAGTGGCAGAGGAGTGGAGCATGCGGGATGGGCGGTAGAAAGAAGGGAGTTGAGGTAGGAGGGGGCAAGGTGGAGAGCCTTGAAGCCCAGAGTGAGAAGTTTTTTGTTTCGTGTGGAGGTTGATGGGCAACCACTGGAGGTTTGCAAGGATGTGAGTGACATGCCCAGAGCATTTCTGCAGGAAGATGATCTGGGCAGTGGAATGAAGAATAGACTGGAGTGGAGAGACAGGACACCTTCACCTGTCACCTGGAGAGTTTCCAGTACTCTCCCAGCCTCGGCTCTGGGAAGTAGAGTCAAGCAGAGGCATACCCATTCCATTCCTAGCTTGGGTAATCGCTAGCAAGTGGAAGGTAATCGGCTACAAATCAAACTCACCTGTGCTGGACAGTAGTGGCATGGAGAGAGTCGAGGGTGGAGACTCAAGTTTATTGAGTTTACTCCCACTCTGTTCTACATCACCCTGATTTGGTCCATTTGTCTCCCCCCCAGCCCCCCACCCCCCCATCCCAGCCCCTCAGAACTTGCAAATGTATCTGTTATTTGTATTTCACCTTGTATCCTCCCCAGCACTTAGAGTGCTTTGCACATAGTAAGTGCTTAAAAAATGCCATGATTATTAATGTCTGTCTCCCCTCACCCCCAGACTGTATGCTCGTTGTGAGCAGGGAATGTCTGCATTTATTGCTGCACTCGACTCTCCCAAATGCTTAGTCCAGTGCTCTGCACACAGTAAGCACTGAATAAATTACTTTCAAATGAATACTGTGCAGAAGAAGGCAGTGGTAAGCCACTTTGGTATTTTTACCAAGAAAAGTCTACGTATACACCTACCAGAACAAATGCAGATAGAGGTGGGGTGTTCTGGGAGAGAGATGTCCAAGGAGTTGCTATGGGTCAGAGAAGACTCTACAACTATTAGCATTTGTATTAGTATGCTCAGGTAATTTTTTTTCTACAATACCTTGGAGAGATCTTAATTGTTTGGTTGTGAGATAATGACATCAAACTGTGTAGAAAAGAAAAGAGAAACACATTCTTGTTGGCATTGGAGGAATCCATTTTCTGCATGGACAGAGGCAGTTTTAAAGATATATATATATATATATATATATATATATATATATATATATATTTACTAACTTTTCTTCATGAGGCAAAATACATTACCACAGTAGAACCTTCTATGGATTTGCTTGCAAATGTTTTTGCAATTAAAATATGTGCTGGATTTTACCAGTTGTTAATTATTTCCTGCTTTAATGAGAGGGGAATCTGTGCAGGCAGGCTAGATAAATCTAAATCTAAATGGTAATAAGTTATGCTATTGAGGAGGAAAGTTAAATATTTCAGGACTCTGCAGTTCCACAGAGAAATATAGAGTTGTCCCTCTGTTCGAAGACAATGCTCACCAGAGTCATTTTGTTCCTCCTACTTTTTACCACTTAAGCTAATTTCAGTCATAAATAAATTCCGTTCATTTCTAATATTTGAAGTGTCAAAGCTACAAGTACAGAAGACCGTAAGCTCTTTTTGGTCTGGCAACATTTCTACCAACTCTATTGTTTTATACTCTCCCAAGCACTTAATTCAGTCCTCTGCACACATTGGGCAATTCACTTAACTTCTCTGTGCCTTAGTTACCTCATCTGTAAAATGGAAAGTAACACTGTGAGCCTCATGTGGGACATGTACTGTGACCAACCTGATTAGCTCGGATCACCCCAGACCTAGATCAGTGCCTGGCACAGAGTAAGAACATAACTACCACAGAATGTGAAATTTCTAATTAAAATATGAAAATTAGATTGAGTGGGCCTCTCTGATTCTGATGCTGTTTATCTAGAAATGATTGACTTTTTTGATTTCCCTACTTGTGACATACACTGGGAATATGACTGGATCATGATGGAATAGAATCCCCAAATCCACTTGGCAGCAGTGAGCAGCTAAATCAGAGGAGTGTGGCCTAGTGGAAAGAGTCCAGACCTTGTGGAAAGAGCCCGTGCTTGGGAGTCAGAGGTCATGGGTTCTAATCCCAGCTCTGTCACTAGTCAGCTGTGTGACTTTGGGCAAATCGCTTAACTTCTCTGTGCCTGTTACCTCATCTGTGAAATGGGGATTAAGACTGTGAGCCCCATGTGGGACAACCTGATTACCTTGTATTCCCAGCCCCCCGCCACAGTGTTTAGAACAGTGCTTGGCACATAAGTGCTTAAATGCCATTACCATTATTATTATCATTATTGATTATCTCCAACATTACCTCCAAGAGACTGATACTCTTCATTCTTTGTCTTATTTATTAAGCTCTTACTGTGTGCAGAGCAGTGTACTAAGTGCTTGAGAAAGTACAATACAACAACAAACAGTGACAATTCCTGCTCACAAGGAGCTCATGGTCTGAAAGTAGTTGAAATGAGGGTGTGATTAGCCAAATTATTTGTCAAAGTGGTTCAGATGTTATATGTAGTCTAATCTGTTCATTCTGAACCTAGACGATAAATAGCTGGTGTAGAGGATGACCAGAGGAGCACTTCAGTAAATGCACCATGAAAATTAATCGCCTTAAGACTATTCAGGAGAAAAAGAAAAAAAAAAACCTCTCACCATGGTCACACACTAACAGAATCTTGTCAAATAGTATAGAGTAATTTGTGGGTTTTTCTAGGATTTACAGTGATTGTAATGAAGAAAACCTCAACAACATATTACCTTTCTCAATGTTCCATTGATGGATTATGATATGCTTACTTCCAGTTATAATCACATGAATGGTATTAAAAAATGCTTTGTCATTTAGTGTCTTTGCATTTTAGAGCGAATATGCGGCCTTGGAACTGAAATGTATATCATTTTAAAAGGATTATACTGCCACAATACCAGTCTGAGCCCTCTAAGGATGGGGGGGGAGATGCAGATGTAAGATGCTTACAGTACACATGAGGAAGAACAGGGCTATGAAAATATTCAAACTATATATATAGAGAGAGAGTTCATTTCTTTTACTATTTATGGATTTTTATTGGTGCAAGCTACCTGTATTAGACTATTAGAGCAAACTTTTATGACTAACTTCTGGAAAATCAGGAAGTCATCAGCATCACCAACACTGGGAGCGATTATTCCAGCCCTGTGCTCTGAGCTAGACTCCGCCAGTCACATGCTTGATGGGGCTCAGTGGAGAACTGTTGACTTCCCTAAACCAAAAAAACCCATATCCTCCTCTTTTCTATTCTTTCCTATCCTTCTGTTGCTCCCTTTGGACTCTCACCCATTATTCCTCAGTATTGTTAATATTTTGAGGGTGAAACTGGGCACAATAATCTAATGGATCCTAGCCAAGGTCAAGTAGCATAGAAGGATTTCTTAATCCTTAAATACTAAATTCTTGCTGAAATATCTCAGTAACAGAAATTTTCCCCAATTGAAATTTAGTCCATTTGTTTTAAATGTCAAGGATACTTGCTTTCTATTCCCAGTCACCCCGTATGCTTGCCCCTCCCCACTCTAGTGCTCCCCTTTCTGATAAATTGAATTTGTTAAGCACTTACTGTATGCCGAACATTGTACTCAGCAATGGGGTAGATACAAAGCAATCAGGTCTCATAGTCTAAGTAGGATGAAGAACAGGTATTGAATACCCATTTTGTAGAATGAGGGAACTGAGGCACAGAGAAGTTAAAGAAATTAACTAAGGTCCAGCAGCAAGTAAATGGAAAAGTCACGAATAGAACTCAAAGACTCTGACTCCCAGGCCTATACTCTTTCTACTAGACCAAGGAGCTTTTGATAATAATAATTGAGGTATTTAAGTGCTTACTATGTTCCAGGCACTGTACTAAGTGCTGGGGTGGATACAGGCAAATCGGGTTGGACACAGTTCCTGTCCCAAGTGGGGCCCACACTCTCAATCCTCATTACAGATGAAGTAACTGAGGCACAGAGAAGTGAAGTGGCTAGCCCAAGGCCACAAAGCAGATAAGTGGCAGAACTGGAATTTGAATGCATGACCTTCTGTCAGGCCCATGTTCTATCCACAACCCCATGCTGCTGATGTCCACATGCACTCGTATATAGGTAGTTTCTTCGAAGACACGCCAAGGCCACTTGGATGGTCGGAGGAATGTGCCTTAATTTCCCAATCATACACTGAAACTACTAAATTCAATCGTATTTATTGAATGCTTACTATGTGTAAAGCCCTGCCCTGAGCGTTTTGGAGAGCACAACATAATAAACTGGCCTAGTGGCAAGAGTACGGGCTTGGGAGTCAGAGGACATAGGTTCTAATCCAGGCTCCGACACTTGTATGCTGTGTGACCTTGGGCAAGTCACTTAACTTCTCTGGGCCTCAGTTACCTCATCTGTAAAATGGGAATTGAGACTGAGAGCCTCACGTGGGACAACCGGATTACTTTACCCCAGTGCTTAAAACAGTGCTCGGCATGTAGTAATCACTCAATAAATACCATTATTTATTATGGTGTTATTGTTCTTATTGTAATGGTATTGTAATGGTATTATTATTATTATAAACAGACACATTCCTTGCCCACAGTGAGCTTACAGTCTATGAAAGAAGTGTATATAAAACTTGAAGCTGAAATATGCTTGCACATTCCTAATAAAATCAATCCTCCTCCAGGAAGCCTTGGCTGACTAAGCTTCCATTCCCTACTATATTTTCCTTCCTTATTGCCTCACCCATGCACTGCACTTATTCCTACTTATGTACTCACGCATACCCACTGTACTGATGTACATATCCTTAATCTCAGTGGCTTTCCTTACCTGTAATCTATTTTATTGTCTTTCTTTCCATGTTACTGTAAGATCCTTACGGCTAGTATTCATTCATTCATTTGTATTTATTGAGCCCTTACTGTGTGCAGAGAACTGTCCTAAGAGCTTGGAAAGTACAATTTGGCAACAAAGAGAAATCTCTACCCCACAATGGGTTGATAGTCTAGAAGGGGAGAGCTAGACAGGAATCAATAACATCAATAAAAATAATAGAATTATATATACACATGTCATTAATAAACTAAAATTATTGTAAATATGTACATATAGATGTGCTGTGGGGCAGGAAAGGGGGGTAGAGCAGAGGGAGGGAGTAGGGGCAATGGGGAGGGGAGGAGAAGCAGAGGAAAAGGGAGGTTCAGTCTGGAAAGACCTACTGGAGGAGCTGAGCTTTCAGTAGGGCTTGGAAGGAGGGAAATGTGCTACTTTGGCAGATGTGAGAAAGGAGGACATTCCAGGCCAGAGGGAGGACGTGGACCAGGGGTCGATGGTGGGACAGGCAAGGACAAGGAATAGTGAGGTTAGCGGCAGAGGAGCGGAGTGTGCAGGCTGGAATGGAGGAGAGAAGGGAGGTCAAGTAGGAGAGGGCAAGGTGAGGGAGAACTTTGAAGCCAATAGTGAGGAGTTTTTGCTTCCTACAGAGGTTGATAGGCAAGCACTGGAGATTTTTGAGGAGGAGGGTAACATGCCCAAAGCGTTTCTGTAGAAAGATAATCCAGGCAGTAGGTAGAAGTATAGACTCAAGTGGGGAGAGACAGGAGGTTGGATGATCAGAAAGGATGCTGATGCATTAATCCAGTCGGGATATGATAAGTGATTGTACTAATAAGCTAGCGGTTTGGATGAAGAGGAAAGGGCGGATCTTGGCAATGTTGTGAAGGTGAGATTGGCAGGCTTTGGTGACAGATTGGATAGTTAGTCTTGGACAAGCCCCATTCTAACACCTACTTACTCTACCTCAATCCCGTCTCTGTCACCATCAACCCGTTACTTCCTCCCTTCTTCCTGAAACTCCCTTTCCCTTCATGTTCTTTGTGTCACCATTCTCTCCATCTTGAACACTCTTCTAAATTCTTATTTCTCTAAAAGACCTTCCATGACAAACAGTTTCCTCATCATATTCACTCTCTCTTCTATTTCACCTATGCTCTTGGCTCTGTACCCCTTAAGCAATCAGTGGTATTTTCTCAGTACTCAGAAGTGTTGAGATCACCGTCCCTTGCAATCAGCTCAGTCTTCCCTGTTGACTGTCCTGTGAGGAGGCTGTAAAACTCTGCCTGTTTAAAACCTGAAGGGATGTCACCTAAAGAGAATTATGGGCAGAACTGGGGTCTGACATATTTGAAGAAAGAAGGTGAGTAAATGAGAAGAGATGACACCAAGAGTCAGTGAAAAAGTTACCTTGGGAGAAGCTTAGAATGTGGGCTGAGGAGCAGCTGTTGAAGAAGAATAATAATGGAATTTAAGTGCTTACTATGTGTCAAGCACTCTTCTAAACACTGAAGAAGATACAAGAAAATCAGGTCAGACACAATCCCTGTCAGGATGTGGAGAGTAGAATAGAGTGAAGAGAAGTAAGAGACAAGGAGGCTGTGGAGGAGGCTTTCTAGAATATAAGCCCGTTGTGGGCAGCGATTGTCTCTATTGCTGAATTGTACTTTTCTAAGAATTTATAATACATTGCTCTGCACACAGTAAATGCTCACTAAATATGATTGAGTGAATGAATGAATAATTCAGGAATCAAAGCAGGAGTTGGAAAGTATTTGAAGCTTATTAGTGGCCATTTGTGGGGTGGGGGAGGGGAGAAGGGGCAGAAGGGAGAAATTTTTTGATTTTCCTAGATAATCCAGCAAATGATTGTGACTGAATGGACAGCAGTCTGGATAATTCAAGGAGAAAGCCTTTGTTTGGAGCTATGTAGGGCTCACGTCTCATTCTGGGCCGGGAATGTCACTAGCTATTGTTTTATTAGTACAGTGCTCTGTACACAGTAAGCGCCCAATAAATACAATTGAATGAGTGAATGGAAGGACTGGTTTCAAGAATTTAAAATAAATGGAAGGACCTGTATAGCATACAAATTCCATGTTTACATCTCTGGAACAGTACCAAGCGCACTTGGGAACTTGAGAAATTCTATTTTGATAGTAGTGTTTGGATTCCTCAATTTGGCCTCTTCAAACTCAGTGCATTCAGCGGGAAGAAACAGTTTCAGATTCTACATTCTACAGGGCACCTGGATAATTATTGGCAGCAACAAATGGGTAAACAACAATAAAAGATAAAAATAATAATGATAATCCAACTAAAATTATATTCATTTAATTTTAACACCCTGCCTTGGATACAGCTCCAACCAGCTGTTCATTATTTAATCACGTCTCTCCATGTATGTGCCATTTTATTTCTAACCAATCAGTGGTAACTAATGTGGAGTCTTTTTGTGAGCATATGAGACTTTTTATTGCTGAGCAGGTGTTAGTGTTATGTTATCTTCTCTTGGGTGTTGATGCCCTGACTAGAAGTGCTTTTCTGGCATTTATAACTGAGGAAGTGTCAAGATGCTTTAGAGGACCAGCGTTGGTTCAGTCCTTCTTCTGAGATGGATTTGCATGGCCTGGTGCTGCAATCAAAAGGAACAAGAAAAAAGGGATCCATTTTACTGGGAAGCAGCATGGCCTAATGGAAAGAGCACGGCCCCGAGAGACAGAGGACTTGGATTCTAAGTCCAGCTATACCTATTATCTGCCAGATGACCTTGAGAAAGTCACCTGATTTTCTTCTGCCTCAGTTTCCTCATCTGTACAATGCGGATCAATACTTAGTCTCCTTTTCCTTTAGACTGTGAGCCTATGTGGGACAGGGACTGAATATGACCTGTTTTGCTTATATCTTCATAGTGCCTAGTACAAAACCTTACATATAGTGCTTAACAAATATCATTACTATTATTATTATCTTTATTGGAATTGAAAGCAAATAGTCATGAGTCCATGGGATCAATAGGATAGAAGAATATGGAAGTTGCAGCATGGCGTAGCCAATAGAGCACAGACTTGGGAGTTAGAAAGTCATGAGTTCTAATCCCACCTTTGCCACTTGTCTCCTGTGTGACCTTGAGCAAATCCCTTCTCTGGGCCTCAGTTCCCTCATATGTAAAATGGGGATTAAGACTGTGAGCCCCACGTGGGACAGGGACTATGTCCAGCCCAATTTGCTTGGGTCCTCCCCACTGCTTAGTACAGTGCCTGACATATAGTCATTGCTTAACAAATGCCATGATTATTATTATTTTCAAGATACTGGAATAGCATTGCCAGAGATCCCACAGCCTTTCTCTTACCTCTTTTCCATTTTCCCAGTAAGATCTGATAGCAAGGAGCTCACTTGGTGGCTTATTTGAGAGACATATGTTTCACTTCTCCCTGGAAATTAGGGGAACCTGGATTTCAACTGGTGACCTAAATTCTCAAAACAGATTATGGCATCTAATTTCTGGAAGAATTCCCAGTTACTTCATCTCTCCCTTTGTTTCTGTGCAAAACTGCTCTTCTCTTCTCTGAGACTCATCTGATATCAAATCTCCTCCAGGAGACCTTTCCTGATTAATCAGGAGAAGCAGCGTGGCTCAGTGGAAAGAGCACGGGCTTTGGAGTCAGAGGTCATGGGTTCGAATCCCAGCTCTGCCACTTGTCAGCTGTGTGACTGTGGGCAAGTCACTTAACTTCTCTGGGCCTCAGTTACCTCATCTGTAAAATGGGGATTAAGACTGTGAGCCCCACGTGGGACAACCTGATTCCCCTGTGTCTACCCCACTGCTTAGAACAGTGCTCTGCACATAGTAAGCACTTAACAAATACCAACATTATTAATCGCTCATTTTCCACCCTCTATCCAACCCCAAAAAGTCTGTAACCACTTCTGGGACACTTAAGTACTTGCCTACTCACACCCATTCCTGAAGGACTTGAACCTTAAAGATACTTATACCTACCTCTATGTTCTACTGCCTCACCCTTTCTGTAATTTATTTTTGTATCTGTCTCCCCTGCAACGTTGTAAGCTCTTTGAATCTATCAATCAGTGAATCAATAGATGTTATTTATTGAGCACTTACAGTGTGCAGAGCACTGGACTAATTGCTTTGAAGATAGGGATCATGTCTATTGACTCTACTGTACTCTCCCAAGCACTTAATACAGACATAGAGAAACAGTGTGGCTCAGTGGAAAGGACACGGACTGGGGAGTCAGATCATGGGTTCAAATCCTGGCTTAGCCACTTGTCAACTGTGTGACTTTGGGCAAGTCACTTAACTTCTCTGTGCCTGTTACCTCATCGGTAAAATGGGGATTAAGACTGTGAGCCCCACATGAGACAACCTGATCACCTTATATCCTCCCCAGCACTTAAAACAGTGCTTGCACACATAGTAAGCACTTAACAAATGCCAACATTATCATTATTATTATTATTATCTCCGCACACAGATGCTAAATCAATGCACTTGATTTTATAGATTGAAATACTTCCTTGTACTCTGAGACATTCATAATTTTGCTCAAAACATCCAGCCTTGAAGTCATCTCTCTCTAATCATTTTACCTGAAGACCTCCCAAAACAGTGAATTTGACACTGAAGAAAAAGCAAAGTAATGCAAATCTATGAAGGGCATGACAAAACTAGGACTATTTCCCTTCCAAGTTCAGTTTTAAATGTTCCTTTTTAACCAAATGATTTCAATGCTTGAGCCATCCATGAGATTCTTGTCTGTTACTCAGTCTGTTCCACTGACGATGTAGCTCACACAATGAAATAGAAGTAGGTTAAGCAACGGCTATAATAAATGCTACAGCTACTGTCTATTTGGAAGATCCTGAATGTCTCCACTTTCAGAAGGGTTCAAAGGCCTTCCAGGTGCATGGGAAGAGTGACAAAGGTCTTCAGTAAGCCCTGGTGCCCAACTCCATAGGATTTTCACAATGGGGACCCACCGCTGACACTCCTGCGATGTGAATAGTCTTAGTTAATTGAGGGAGAAGGATTAAGTATTTACTAATGAAAATTCTGTTTTTTCTTTAAATGAATATGTGCCAAGTACTCTACTAAGCGCTGGAGTAAGATACAAGATAATCAGGTCACCAATGATCTACTTCTTGCCAAATCCAAGGACCTCTTGTCTTATACCGTTGTCATTTCCAACCCTTAGCGCCACCCTGCTCTCCAACTGCAACCGTTCCGTTTGTTGATCTAGAGAGTTTTCTTGATAAAAATCCAGAAGTCATTTACCATTGTCGCCTTCTGCGCAGTAAACTCGAGTCTCCACCCTCGACTTTCTCCCACACCGTTGCTTCCCAGCATGGATGAGTTTTGACTTATAGCAGATTGCCTTCCACTTGCTAGCTGCTGGCCAAGCTATGAATGGATTGGGTAGACCTCTGCTTGACTCTCCCTCTCATAGCCGAGACTGGTAGAGGACTGGAACTCTCCAAGTGTTACCCTGAGAGAGGAAGGGCCTCTACTCCAATTCTCCTCAACTTCTCAGCTGCCTTCAAAACTGTCAACCAACCCCTTCTCCTGGAAATATTACCCAACCTCAGCTTCAGTGAAACTGTCCTCTCTAGGTTCTCCTTCTATGTCTCTGGACACTCATCCTCAGTCTCTTTCACTGGCTCCTCTGACTCCCACCCCCTAACTGTGGGGTTCTCTCAAGGTTCAGTTCTGGGTCCCCTTCTATTCACCATTTATACCCAATCCCTTAGAGAACTCATTTGCTCACAAGGCTTCAACTACCACCTCTATGAGATGATCCCCAAATCTGATCTCTCTCCTTCTCTGCAGTTTCTCATTTCCTCCTGCCCTCATGTCGTGTCTCCTTGGATGTCCGGCCATCACCTCAAACGTAACATTTCTAAAACAAAAATCCTTATCTTCCCACCCAAACCCTGTCCTTTCCTGACTTTTGCATCACTATAGATGGCACTACCTTACTTTCTGTTTCACAATCTCCTAAACCTGACGTTATTCATGACTCCTTTCTTTCATTCCCTTCAGAATGTAAGCTAGTAGTGGGCAGGGAATGTGTCTGTTGTTGTATTGTACTCTTCCAAGTGCTTAGTACAGTGCCCTGCACACAGTAAGCACTCAAGTAACAATTGAGCAAGTGAATGAATTCAACCCACATATTCAAACCATCACTAAATCTTGCTGGTTCAATCTCCACAGCATCACTAAAATCTGCTCTTTTTGTTTCCATCCAGATTGTTACTACATTGATCCAAAAACTTATCCAATCCCATCTTGAATACTGTATCAGCTTCCTTTCTGACCTCCCAGCTTCCTGTCTATCCCCATTCCAGTCCACACTTCACCCTGCTCCCCGGATCAATTTTCTACAGAATCACTGAGGTCATGTTTCCCCCTCCTCACGACCCTCCAGTGCTTGCCCGTCCATCTTCGTGTCAAAGAGAAATTCCTTACCATCACCTTTGAAACACTCAATCACCTTGCCCACGCCTACCTTACCTCGCTTCTCTCCTACTACAACCCAGTCCACATGCTTTACCCCTCTAATGCCAACCTTCTCACTGTAACTCGATCTCATCTAACTCACCACTGACCCCTCTCCCACATCCCTCTCTGTCCTCGAAACGCCCTCCTTCCTCATATCTGACAGACAATTACTCTCCCCAACTTCGAAGCCTCAAAGATACATCTCCTCTAAGAGGACATTCTTTACTAAATGCCCCTTTCCACATCTCCCACTCCCTTCTGCTTCACTGTGGCTTGCTTCCTTTATTCATTCTCCCTCCAGCCCCACAGCACTTATGTACATTTCTATAATTTTATTTATTTATATTCATGTCCATATTCCTCTCTAGACTGTAAGCTTGTTGTGAGCAGGGAATGTATATTTTCTATTATATTGTACTCTCCCAAACACTTAGTGCTCTAAACTAAGTCTCATTTAGACTGTGAGCCTGTCACTGGGCAGGGATTGTCTCTGTCTGTTGCCGAACTGTATATTCCAAGTGCTTAGTATAGTGTTCTGCACATAGCGCTCAATAAATACAATTGAATGAATGCACACAGTAAGCACTCAATAAATACAGCTGACTGACTGTCCCATGTAAGGTTCTCAGTCTTAATCTCCATTTAACAGATGAGCAAATTGAGGCCCAGAGAAGTTATGTGATTTTCCCAAGGTCAAACAGCAGTCAAGTGCCAGAGCCAGAATTAGAACCTAGGCCCTTCTGACTCCCAGGGCCATGGTCTATCCTGCATCTCACTCTAGGCTTCAAGGCTGTCCATCACCTTGCCCCTTCCTACCTCTCCTCCCTTCCCTCTTTCTACTGCCCCAGCACGCTCCGTTCCTCTGCCACCCACCTCCTCACCATTCCTCGGTCTTGCCTATCCCGCCGTCGACCCCTGGGCCACGTCCTCCCGCGGTCCTGGAATGCCCTCCCTCCTCACCTCTGCCAAACTAACTCTCTTCTCCTCTTCAAATCCCTACTTAAAGGTCACCTCCTCCAAGAGACCTTCCCTGGCTGAGCTCCCCCCTTTTCCCTCTGCTCCCTCTACCACCCCCCTTCACCTCTCTGCAGCTAAACCTCCTCCCCCCCTTTCCCTCTGCTCCTCCCCCTCTCCCGTCCCACCCCCTCAGCACTGTACTCATCCACTCAACTGTATATATCTTCATCACCCTATTTATTTTGTTTAATGAGACGTACATCACCCTGATTCTATTTATTTGCCATTGTTTATAGGAGATGCTCTTCTCCTTGACTACTTATTGCCATTGTTCTTGTCTGCCCGTCTCCCCCGATTAGACTGTAAGCCCATCAAAGGGCAGGGACTGTCTGTATCTGTTGACGATTTGTACATTCCAAGCGCTTAGTATAGTGCTCTGCACATGGTAAGCGCTCAATGAATACTACTGAATGAATGAATCCAGGGCCAATCTGCTTCTCATGGTTTACTATGTGCCAAAGCTTTATTAATAATGGTGGTAATTTGTTAAGCTCTTATTATGTGCCAAGAACTGTACTAAGCGCTGGGGTAGATAGAAGGTAATGAGGTTGCCCTGCATGGGGCTCACAGTCTTAATCCTCATTTTACAGATGAGGGAACTGAGGCCCAGAAAGTGAAGTAACTTGCCCAAAGTCACACAGCTGGTAAGTGGCAGATGGGAATTAGAAACCATTACCTCTGACTTCCAAGCCCGTGCTCTTGCCACTGAGCCACGCTGCTTCTCTATTAAAATCACATCTCCAAGATGCCTTCCCCAATTAAGCCCTCATTTTCCCTAATCCTTCTTCTTATTGCCCTTGCACTGGGATTTATTCCCTTTACTCCCCCACCTCAGCCCCTCAGCACTTATGTCCATATCCGTAACATTTATTTATATTGCCTGTATTCATTCATTCATTCAATAGTATTTATTGAACACTTACTATGTGCAGAGCACTGTACTAAGTGCTTGGATCGGCAACAGATAGAGACAGTCCCTGCCCATTGACGGGCTTACAGTCTAATTGGGGGAGACAGACAAAAACAATAGCAATAAATAAAATCAAGGGGATGAACATCTCATTAAAACAATAGCAATAAATAGAATCAAGGTGATGTACATCTCATTAACAAAATAAATAGGGTAATGAAAATATATACAACTGAGCGAACGAGCACAGTGTTGAGGGGAGGGGAAGGGGAGAAAAGAGGGCTTGGCTGAGAGGAGGTGAGGGGGTGTTGGGGGAGCAGAGGGAAAAGGGGAAGCTCAGTCTGGGTAGGCCTCTTAATAATAATAATAATGTTGGTATTTGTTAAGCGCTTACTATGTGCCGAGCACTGTTCTAAGCACTGGGGTAGACATAGGGGAATCAGGTTGTCCCATGTGGGGCTCACAGTCTTAATCCCCATTTTACAGATGAGGGAACTGAGGCACCGAGAAGTTAAGTGACTTGCCCAAAGTCACACAGCTTGGAGGAGGTGAGCTCTCAGTAGGGTTTTGAAGAGGGGAAGAGAATTAGTTTGGCGGAGGTGAGGAGTGAGGGCATTCCAGGACCGCAGGAGGACGTGGGCCAGGGGTCGACGTCGGGAGAGGTGAGAACGGGGACGGTGAGGAGATGGGCGGCAGAGGAGTGGAGAGTGCGGGGTGGGCAGTAGAAAGAGAGAAGGGGGGAGAGGTAGGAGGGGGTAAGGTGATGGAGAGCCTTGCAGCCTAGAGTGAGAAGGTTTTGTTTCGTGCGGAGGTTTATAGGCAACTACTGGAGGTTTTTAAGAAGGGGAATGACATGCCCAGAACGTTTCTGCAGGAAGATGAGCCGGGCAGCGGAGTGAAGAATAGACTGGAGTGGGGAGAGACAAGAGGAACGGAGATTAGAGAGAAGGCTGACAATAATCTAGCCAGGATATTATGAGAGCCTATAACAGTAAGATAGCCGTTTGGGTGGAGAGGAAAAGGTGGATCTTGGCAATATTGTAAAGGTGAGACCAGGTTTTGGTGATGGATTGGATGTGTGGGGTGAACGAGAGAGCCGAGTCAAAGATGACACTGAGGTTGCGGGCTTGAGAGACAGGAAGGATGGTCGTACCATCCACTGTGATAGGGAAGTCAGGAAGACGACAGGGCTTGGGAGGGAAGATGAGGAGCTCAGTTTTGGCTATGTTGAGTTTTAGGTGGTGGGCAGACATCCAGGTAGAGACGTCTTGGAGCCAAGAGGAGACGTATCCCCTTCTAGACTGCAAGCACCCTGTGGATTGGGATTGGGTCTACCAACTCTTATACTGTATTATCCTAAGTGCTTAGTACTGTGCTCTGCACTCAGTATGACCTCAGTGAATACTATGGATTGATTGCCAAGCACTGTACTAAGCTCTGGGGTAAATAAAGGTGATCAGGTAGACACAGTCCCCTGTCCCAGATGGGCTAACAATCTTAGTAGGAGGAAGAACAGGATCTGATTTCTAATTTTACTTATAAGGAAACACAGAGAAGTAAAATGAACTGCCCATAGTCACAGAGCAGGTAAGTGGTAGAATCAAGATTAGAAACCAGGTCCTCTGATTCTAGGGCCAGTTTCTCTCCACTAGGCCATTCTGCTGTTCATGATCTAGCTTCTGGAACAGTTTCCCAATGGATATCTGGATCAAGAGACAAAAGTTTAAAATAATAATTATGACATTTAAGTGTTTACTTTAGGTCAAGCTCTGTCCTAAGTATTGGGGCAGATAAAGGTTAATCAGGTTGAACATAGCCCCTGTCCCACATCAGGCTCACAGCCTAACATGGTTTTGGGATGCAGTTTAGAATGTTCTCTTACTTTTCGGCTTGGCACGAAATAGGAACGCAAAATGCTGAGTGCTTGACTGAAGCACTGTCTCCACTTCAACATTTTTGCTGGGGGGCTGTGGTAGATGGTGGTGGTGGTAGATGGGTTACCTTTTCCCAGAACAATAGAGAGCGAGCTTTTTTCTCCAATAGCCAGACCCAGTCCTTTGAAAACTCCTGCAATGATCTCTTCTGAAGTGAATAAAAAGACATACCGAAACAATACCTTAAAAGTGAATTTGTATCATGGTTTGAATTGACTTTTTTATTTAGTGTTTCTTAAACGTGTGACTACTCGAAGGCGTTTTGATGTGAAGCTAATTAAAGGCCCGGGATTGTTTCCTCCCTTTTATTAAGAGAACCTTATATTCTGAAATGGTTTGCTATTCACGCAAAGCATCAAAATGGAAAGAACTCACATCTGCCTCTTCAAGGTCTCCTATCCCCCTAAACTCATGAATAATCATTGTCACCAGCTTATCACTGTCAGATTAGGGGCTTAGTATTACATTTTATTTAAACCTGATCCAGATGGCTGCCAAGAGATTTTCAGGCAAATGAACTGTGAGGCAGACTATCATCAAGAAGCATTTTATTGTTCACGCATATGAGTGCAAGCGCATCCCTGTCTCCGAAGCGCTTTACGACACAGCTGACAAACATTTTTTTTTTCACCTTGACACCTATCAACTTAATCTTTATCAGCAAGTTGTCGATATAATATTTTTTAGATCTAAATGACCGTACTGCACAGCCATCCTTCATCAGCTATTTAATTTAGAATCGAATTTACGAAGTCACTCAATTAGCAGCTGAAGTAACTGAGGGAAGGACTCTGAAGTCAAAATACCATGTTGGGACATCCTGGATAGAGGTCACTGGCCTCAGATAAACAATGATCTGACACTGTCTGAAGACCTAACTACTCAGCCCATGTGGTTGAGAGAAGGAAAACAAAATGTTTCTACCACTGGATGTAGCAGTTGTTGTATAATAGCATTTATTAGGCACACACTGATTCAGTGTGTTGTTCTAAGTGCTGGGGAAGCACAAAATTAAAAAGAAAATTCCTTTGCCCACAAGGAGAGTCCAGTCTAATGGGAGAAACAGGCATAAAAGGACTAAGCCCCCGCTTTTCCTCTACTTCTCCTCCATTCTTCATCGCCCTGACTCCTTTCCTCTACTCTATCCCCCTCCTCGCCCCATAGTACTTGTGTTTTTTTGTATATATTTATTCTTCTATTAATGATGTGTATATATCAGCGTGGCTCAGTGGAAAGAGCACGGGCTTTGGAGTCAGGGCTCATGAGTTCGAATCCCAGCTCTGCCACTTGTCAGCTGTGTGACTGTGGGCAAGTCACTTAACTTCTCTGTGCCTCAGTTCCCTCATCTGTAAAATGGGGATTAAGACTGTGAGCCCCACGTGGGACAACCTGATTCCCCTATGTCTACCCCAGCGCTTAGAACAGTGCTCGGCACATAGTAAGCGCTTAACAAATACCAACATTATTACAATTCTATTTATATCAATGCTATTGATGCCTGTTTACTAGCTTTGTTCTGTTTTGTTGTCTGTCTCCTCCCCGCCTTATAGACTGTGATCCCATTGTTGGGTTGGGATTGTCTCTGTTGCTGAATTGTAATTTCCATGTGCTTAGTACAGTGCTCTGCACAAAGTAAGTGCTCAATAAATGATTGAATGAATGATTTACACAGCAATCGAAAGAAATCATTGAATGAGAATAAACATATGCTTGTAAAGGACTTTGGATGGGTTTAAGCACATCAAAACTACCATTTGTGATGAACAACCCATCCAACAGAGGCAAATCTTCAGCCTCTCTTCAAATTGTTTAACTTTTTCTTCTCCAACAAAGGATGAGAAGCAGTGAGTCAGATCTCTTGCTTCAACAGCATTTGGGCTTCTATTCTATGGAATTACTCTAAGATTGGAGCTAAGGGTGTTAGTGTAGACAGAACTTGATCTGCTACTTGTTCTGAGAGGAGGTGCAGGAGATTTGATTTATTTCTGCTAAGCCAGTGCTTAACAAAACCCACAGTGGTGGTTATGGTTATGATTAATCAAACAACCATATTTATTGAGTGCTTAGAATGTGTAGAACACTCTAATAAGCACTTAAGAGAGTATAATGTAACAGAATTGGTAGGTACATTCCCTGACTACAATGAGCTTACAGTCTAGAGGAGGAGACAGACATTAATCTATATAAATATATTATGGATATGTTCATAAGGGCTATGGGACTGGGGGATAGGTGAATAAAGAATGTAAATCCAAGTGTGAGGGTGACACAAAAGGGAGTGGGAGAAGAGGAAATGAGGCCCTAGTTGGAGGAGGCTTCTTGGAGGAGATGTGCTTTTAATGAGCTTTTGAAGGTGGAGAGAGGGATTGTCTTTTGGATATGAAGAGTTAGGGTGTTCCAGGACAGAAGTAGGATGTGGATGAGAGGTCAGTGGTGAGATAGATGAGATCGAGCTACTGTGAATAGGTTGGTATTAGAGGAGTGAAGTGTGTGAGCTGGGTTGCAGTAGGAAAGCAGCATGGTAAGATGGTTGAGTGCTTTAAAGCCTATGGTGAGGAGTTTCTGTTTGATGTGGAGGTAGATGGGCAACCACAGGAAGTTCTCTAGGAGCAGGGAAACATGGCCTGAACCTTTCTGTAGAAAAATGATCCGGGAAACAGAATCAAGTTTGGCCTGGCAAGGGGAGACACAGGAGTCAGGGAGGTCAGCGAGAAGTCTGATGCAGTAATAATAGTAATGTTGGTATTTGTTAAGCACTTACTATGTGCAGAGCACTTTTCTAAGTGCTGGGATAGATACAGGATAATCAGGTTGTCCCACATGAGGCTCACAGTCTTAATCCCATTTTACAGATGAGGGAACTGAGGCACAGAGAAATTAAGTGACTTGCCCACAATCACAAAGTTGACAAGTGGCAGAGCCAGGATTCAAACCCATAACCTCTGACTCCCAAGCCCGTGCTCTTTCCATTGAGCCATGCTGCTTCTCTAGTCAAGTCAGGAAATGGTGAGTGCTCAGATCAGCCTGGTAGCAGTTTGCATTGACCTATTGTGAAGGTAGAAGAGTCAGGATTTCATGACAGAATATCTGGATTTAATGAGTGAGATGAGTCAAGGAAAACACCAAGGTTATGGGCTTGTGAGAAAGGGAGAATGGTAGTGTTGTCTACAGTGATGGGAAAGTCTCAGCGAGGACAAAATTTGAGTGGGAATATGAAGTGATCTCTTTTGGACATGTTAGGTTTGAGGTGTCGGTGGGACACCCAAGTAGAGATATTCTGAAAGCAGAAGGAAATACAAGACTGCAGAAAAGGAGAGAGATCCAAGCTAGAGAAGTAGATTTGGGAATCATCCACATGAAATGGTAATAAAAGTCATGGGAGCAGATGAATTAGTTCTCCAAGGGAGTGGGTGGAGATAGAGGGAGACTAGAGGGGAACCCAGAACTGAGCCTTGAGGGACTCACTCACTAGCAAGCCAGTGGAGGCAGAAGAGGAGACCTTGAAAGAGACTGAGAATGAGCAACCAGTGAGACAGGAGGAGAACCAGGAGAGAACTATTTCAGTGAAGTATAGGTTGGATACCATTTACAGGAGAAGTGAGGGATCACCATTCATTCATTCAATTGTATTAATTGAGCACTTACTGTGTGCAGAGCACTGTACTAAGCACTTGAACAGTGTTGAAGTGCTTAATACAGATCTCTGCAAACCATAAACACTCAAATATGATTGCATGAATGAAGGTGTCTGAGAGATTGGGGGGATTAGGATGCAATAGATGTTGTTAGATTTGTCAAGAAGGACATCATTGGTGACTTTGAAGAGGGCAGTTACAATAGCCCTGCAGTCTTGTAGATTGTAGCCGCTTGTGGGCCGATATCATATACCATCTCTGTACTGTACTCTCCCAAGGGCTTAGTACAGTGCTCTGCATAAAGTAAGCACTCAATAAATGCCACTGATTTTTTTTTTTTTGATATGAGGACGTTAGATTTGCCCATAGCAAAAGAAGGCTTCTTCTAAATGGGTCCCTCTCTGGTGAGGAGGTTGTTCTCCATAATTGCAAGACTTCTCTCGATGGAATCTCTGTCAGTGGGAACCATGCCTTGTTGCATTTTTGCCAAGATCAAATGGTTAGTACAGTGCTCTGCACCCAGTAAGCGCTCAATAAATATGACTGAATGAATCAATTCTTCCCCTCGATCCTGTTTCACTGACCCCCAAAGAAACATGGACAGAACACAGCTGATTTTTTGTTGTTGTTTTCGTCTTTCTATTTATGCTTGAGACATAGCTATTATATGTGCTTCTGATTAATTATATTAATTGGAATAAATACTCTCCTAGAGGACTGAACCTTCAACTATCTGTATTGGATCAGTGCCTACTGCAGAAACAATCCCAGCCCCAAATTTCATCCTATTGTCTGAAAACAGAGTTCAATCATTTACCCACCTGGTTTTGTAAATATGAGTGCTATGGCTTGTGGGATAACACAGTGTTAAAGATTTTCTGTTAGAAATCAGTCTAACTTGCACAAGCTCTCTTTCATGCCTTCTTTACCCTGCTTTATAAGGAGGTTTCAGCAAGAAGTAATCATTTGTACAGTATGTTCAGGCTGTAGGGAAATAGAGCAAAAGTGTGAAAGCAACTTTCTACAAGTTACTATTCTGGGAATCATAATTTATTTAACCATTGTTCCCTTTTAGGTCCTCATTGATCCTATTAGGAACTGAGTGAAAGGTGGTCCTTAAAAATCTACAGCATGCTGTAAAAATTCAGGTTTTTGTGACTTTGCTCAGAGTATCGAGGCATCCGGCTCATTTGGATTCCTAAAGGCTATTGTCTGGTCTGGAAACACTTACATAAGCAAAGTTTGCACATGGTTGCAGCAATAGCATTGTGCTTCCCCCAGAGCTTAGTCTAGTGCTTGGCACCAAGTAAGCATTTAATAAATACCACAAATACCACTGCCTCTTTGCTGGATAATGGAGGTCTATTTTCTGAAGTCATCACTGGGCCATCATTCATACTCCCCCTGAATTCATTTACGGATGATTTTTCTGTGAGATAACCCCATTGTTCAAGTATATCGGAGAATAGTCATGTTATCTGTGGGCACTTCTTTCCATTTTGTGAGGTGAAAACCACACAGATCCTGCTCAAGGAAGGCAACAATGTACTGAAACAGAAGTGAATGTAGGAGGGTAGAACGAAACACAATGTACTGTACACAGAATGTGGAGGCGGGAAAGAAGCCTTTGAAACAATAAAAATCACACATACCCAATGCTAGAAATAACAAGGTTGGAATGACAAATGTCTTTATCACCACCTACAAGAAACCCACTCCATTTTTGCTTATCATTCTGGGGCTCTCACAGCTGATGACACAGAAAGTCAGTAGTAATGCTAGCATTGACTCATCACGGACATCATCACAAGACTGAAGGGTTACTTAAATCACCCCAATTTTCTCATTTTTTTTCAATCCCAAATTTGGATTATTACCCTGATCCATGCAGACAAATTCAAGGCAAACTAATGGATCTGACTTGGTCTTGCCCTAATTTTATGAGGCAGAAATTCAACTTTTTGAATTTAACATTTATCCTACTTTTTATCTGCTCAGCAAAAGTCTCACCCTCTGATATGAGGCAACTCATAGCCCCTGCCATATGCAGCTAGGCAAGTTCTTTCTTGGATGCAGAGATTTGTGGAGGTTCTCTCCTCCATACTATAATACGCAGATCTCCAACTACAGCACCGACCGCACACTCTGTTCCAACCGACTCACTGTACCTCTCCCTCATCTATCCCTTCACCAACCCCTTGCCCATGTCCTCCCTCAGTCCTAGAACTCCCTCCGTCTTAATGTCAGACAGTTAACCAGTCTCCCGACTTTGAAAACACTCCTAAAATCACATCTCACCATCAGCTTGGCTTAATGGAAAGAGCAGGGGCCTGGGAGTCAGAAGATGTGGGTTCTAATCCATTCTCTGCTGCTTGTCAGCTGTTTGACCTTGGGCAAGCCACTTAACTTCTCTGTGCCTCAGTTACCTCATCTGTAAAATGGAGATAGACTGTGAACCCTACGTGAGGCAACCTGATTACCTTATATCTACCCCAGCACTTAGAATAATGCTTGACACATAGTAAGTGCTTAACAAATACCATAATTATTAGCATCTCTAGGCTTCAATCACATTCACTGAATGCTTACTATGTGTACGGCACTGTATGACACTTTTGGGGGAGTACAGTACCACAGAAATAGCAGACAAGTTCCCTGACCATAATGAGCTTACAGTCTAGAGGGGTAAACTTTGTTTCCGCCTCTTCCTCTCCAGCCACACAAAAAGAGTTTACCTAAAACTGATTATTCATGACTGGACTATAGTGCTTAGTACAGTGTTCTGCACATAGTAAGCACTCAATAAATACTGTTGAATGAATGTACTTGTCATAATAATGACAATGATAATTGTTAAAGGCTTCCTATGTGTCAAAAACTGTACAAAGTGCTGGAGTAGATATAAGGCATTTAGGTTGGACAGTCTCTGCCCCAACTGGGGTTCCCATTCTAAGTATGAGGGAGAACAGATATTGATTCCCCATTTTACAGATAAAGACACTGGGACACATATGAGTTAAGCATCTTGCCCAAGGTCACAGAGCAGACAGGTGGCAGAGCTGGGATTAGAAACCAGTTCCTCTGACTCCCAGGCCCAGGATCTACCCAGTATGTGGCATTACTTGTCTTCCTGGGGTTCCCTATTTCGTATTTACCTCCTCCATTCCTTTTTCCATCTTTCATTCAGAGTTCACTTCCTTCAAATACTGATTTTATAAAACCACCTTGAAAGTGCAGAAACCCATCTAATGTAAACTCCATATTGCTTAGTTAAATGTCTTGGGATGTCAATAAAGTTGGCAAGGTTCAGGAGATTTTCATATAAGGGAAAATATTGACTATGCAATATCGATCAGTCAATACTATTGAGTGCCTACTGCATGCAGAGCATATTTTGTAAGCTCTCGGGAGAGATGGAAGGAAAACACATGACCCTTGGCCTTAAGGAGCCTATAATCAAGGTGCAATATCTAAGTATATGTGTACACATATATATATATACATATGTATATATACCCTTTGCCAGTCAGCAGCCTCTTTTTTAGTAAATAGCTTCTCCCAAGACATAAACAGTATTCTAGCATCATGGTAGTGTGACCTTTATTTTTCTCTCATCATTACCATCAATGCCCCACCCCTCTTAAGCACACCACATCTCTAACTAAAATGTTTATTGAAAGTATCACGATGGAGACACCATGTCCTGTCTACTACACTGGGCATCATGACTTCCGTTGGTCTGAAAAGCCAAATAGGGTAGCCCTTTGGTGCCAATGTTATCGTGTGTTTATGCATCTAATGGCGATGGGGTTGGTGCTGATAGCAATAGTTAGAGCCGCCCTACACAGTAATCTGTCAGATAATTAGTTCAGGTGTCAAGCTTCCAACCCACGTATTTTCGGTTATGAGGCAGATGGGTTTGCTCCATCTCTACTGAGGATTTAATTTAGTAAGCTCTCAAGCGCTTGCCAGGGCTTCCTTTGAATTGTCCGATCCCCTGCTGGGCTTATTTATTGCCTGTTCATCTCTTAAACGTGCAGCAGAGCCAAAAGAGTAGAACTACAGGTACTGACTGGACCTATGACTTTAAAGGTGGTAGGTACTAATGGTTCTCTATTTGTAACAAAAATATCTTCGGGCTATAGCTTAGAGATCCCATTAAGCCTAGAGATTCTCTTTATTCTCTGCTACAAATGGTCGGAGAAATTCTTCTGCTGGGTTTTACTGGTTGTCGATTTTTCTCTCCCGTCCCTTTTAAGTGAAAAGACTGCTACTGTTGCCAAGCAACTATCATGGTGGTAGTGGCGGTGCATGTGTAATGTAACAGCCCCGTGCGTTAGCGGTCCTGTCACAGTGCTTCGCCAACAGCATTGATAAGTAACATTAAGAGTGTGATTTTTTTTTTTTATTCCGCATAGCTGGAGTGCCATATTCAAAAGCCCATCCATCAGTAGACAATTAAAAGTGCTTATTTAATAAGGTATTTGCATCTCCAGCAAATGCTTGTGGAAAATCCCCAGAATGCTTGGCTTAGAGATTCTGTACCTTTTGGGCACTTGGTATTCACCCCACTCTCAGCCCCACAGCACTAATGAACATTTTTTAATCCTGTCTGCTGTCACTTCACTGGGCCTCAATTCCCTCATCTGTAAAATGGGGATTGAGACTGTGAGCTCTAAGGGGGACAGGGATTGTGTCTAATCTGATTACCTTGTATCTATCCCAGGGCTTAGAACAGTGCTTGGCAGATAGTAAGCGCTTAACAAGTACCATAATTATTATTATTATATCCTTAATTTAGTTTGATATGTGTCTCCTCCTCTATCTAGACTGCAAGCTCACGGTGGGCTGGGGACATGTCTCTCAATTCTGTTATATTGTACTCTCCCAAACACTTAGTGCTCTGCACATTGTAAGGGCTCAGTAAATACAATTGATAGATTTGTTAAGTGCTTACTATGTGCCAGGCACTGTACTAAACACTGGGATAGGTACAAGATAATCAGGTGGGGCATTATGAGTCCCACAAGGGGCTCACAGTTTTGATCCCCATTTTACAGATTAGATAATTGAGGTATAGAGAAGTGAAGTGATTTGCCCAAAGTCACATAGCAGGCAAGTGACAGACCCAGGACTAGAACCCAGGTCCTCTGACTCTACACTAGGCTACATTCATTCATTCGGTGTATTTATTGAGCTCTTACTGTGTGCAGAGCACTGTACTAAGTGCTTGGAAAATACAATTCAGGCAACAGAGACAATGCCAACCCAACAATGGGCCCACAGTCTAGAAGGGGAAACAGACAACAAAACAAAACAAGTAGACAGGCATCAATAACATAAAAATAGGTAAATATAATTATAGATATATATACATCATTAATAAAATACATAAAATAATAAATATGTACAAACATACAAGTGCTGTGGGGTGGGGAAAGGAGAGGAGCAGAGGGAGGGAGTAGGGGCAATGGGGAGAGGAGGAGCAGAAGCCACATGTTGAAGTGGATAGACATGGGCCTGGAAGTCAGAAAGTCATGGGTTCTAATCCCTGCTCCACCCCTTGTCTGCTCTGTGACCTTGGGCAAATCACTTGTCTGTGCCTCAATTACCTCATCTATTTTAAAAAAATGGGCATCAGGAATGTGAGCCCAATATGGGACAGGAACGGTGTCCAATCTGATTAACTTGTATCTACCCCAGCACTTAGAACAGTGCTTGGCACATAGCGTTTAAAAAGTACCAAAATTATCATTATTATTACTACACCATACATGTCTTTAAATTATTATAAATCATGTATTCATTTTAAATAATGTCTGTCTCCTCCTTTAGACCGTCAGCTCTTTATGGACAGGAAACATGGCTGCTAATTCTCTTCTATTGTACTCTCCCAAGTGTTTAATATAATGCATTCAATATGCTGCATGCATGACCTTGGGCTAGTCACTTAACTTCTCTTTGCCTCAGTTACCTCATCTGTAAAATGGGAATTAAGTCGGTCAGCCCCATATGTGACAGTGACTGTGTCCAACCTGATTACCTGGTATCTACCCCAGTGCTTAGAACAGTGCTTTACATATAGTATATGCTTAACCAATATCATAATTATTATTGTCATTTAGTGTCCAAGGTCACAGATCCAAGTGCATAGATGATGCAAAAGGGAGAGAGAGCCAGGGAAAAGAGGACTACGTATTTACTGCATATTTATTCCCAATTATTTAGTCAAAACTCCCAATTCTTTCAGAGCTGATCACCCAGTTGGTGGATGAAGCCAGCCTTTGATTTCCACTCCCCTGCCTGAGGTTGGTCTTTTCGGTGATCATTAGTACCCACATTAGAAAGGATGGAAGGAAGGCAAAGGGGCTGAAAGACAAACCATTCCATTTGGTAACATTAATAGCTCTGCTTAAAGGATGGATGTTTCTCCTCAGTGCTATCTCTATTTCCCATCCCCATAGACCCCCTGAGCACAGACTGACTTTGATAATACGATCTCATTTCTCCCCACCTATGTTTTATGGAGCTGTGCACCAAGCATCAGTTCTTGCAACCATTCTCTTGCCCAAATCAAATAAAGCAACAGGACAATCTTACCATACTGTGCTGGCAAATGGTGGTCTTGCCTGTCTGCTTACGTGGCTCTGTTGAAACCCATATAGGTTCACCTTCTCTGCAGAAAGAACTCAAGGGGAAGGAGGAGACAAAATTCCTGAGAGAGTCTCCAGGGCCTGAGCTTCTTCTCCAATAGACTTATTCCTACCACTAGATCCTTGCACTTCAAACTCCTAGTTGAGCCTGAGATTGTCATGGACTTGCTTTACTGGGAAAGACAATTCTTTTTGATCGTATGAATATTCAGGGATGGAAAGAATCGATCAGTCAATTGTATTTATTGAGCACTTAATGAGGGCAGAGCACTGAATTAAGCACTTGGGAGAGTACATTGTAACAGAGTTGGTAGATATGTTCTCTCATTCATTCATTCATTCAATGGAAAGAGCACGGGCTTTGGAGTCAGAGGTCATGGGTTCGAACCCCGGCTCTACCACTTGTCAGCTGTGTGACTTTGGGCAAGTCACTTAACTTCTCGGTGCCTCAGTTACCTCATCTGTAAAATGGGGATTAAGACTGTGAGCCCCACGTGGGACAACCTGATTCCCCTTTGTATACCCCAGCGCTTAGAACAGTGCTCGGCACATAGTAAGCGCTTAACAAATACCAACATTATTATTTATTGAGTGCTTACTATGTGCAGAGCACTGTACTAAGCACTTGGAATGAACAAGTCGGCAACAGATAGAGACAGTCCCTGCCTTTTGACGGGCTTACAGTCTAATCGGGGGAGACGGACAGACAAGAACAATGGCAATAAATAGAGTCAAGGGGAAGAACATCTCGTAAAAACAATGGCAACTAAATAGAATCAAGGCTATGTACATTTCATTAACAAAATAAATAGGGTAATAAATATATTCAGTTGAGCAGACGAGTACAGTGCTGTGGGGATGGGAAGGGAGAGGGGGAGGAGCAGAGGGAAATGGGGGGAAAAGAGGGTTAAGCTGCGGAGACGTGAAGAGGGGGTGGGAGAGGGAGTAGAGGGAGAAGAGAAGCTCAGTCTTGGAAGGCCTCTCGGAGGAGGTGAGTTTTAAGTAGGGTTTTGAAGAGGGGAAGAGAATCAGTTTGGCGGAGGTGAGGAGGGAGGGTGTTCCAGCACCGCGGGAGGACGTGGCCCAGGGGTCGACGGCGGGATAGGAGAGACCGAGGGACGGTGAGGAGATGGGCGGCAGAGGAGTGGAGCGTGTGGGGTGGGCGGTAGAAAGAGAGAAGGGAGGAGAGGTAGGAAGGGGCAAGGTGATGGACAGCCTCGAAGCCTAGAGTGAGGAGTTTTTGTTTGGAGCGGAGGTTGATAGGCAACCACTGAAGGTGTTTAAGAAGGGGAGTGACATGCCCAGATCGTTTCTGCGGGAAGATGAGTCGGGCAGCGGAGTGAAGAATAGACCGGAGCGGGGCGAGAGAGGAGGAAGGGAGATCAGAGAGAAGGCTGCACAGTAGTCTAGCTGGGATATAACGAGAGCCCGTAGCAGTAAGGTAGCCGTCTGGGTGGAGAGGAAAGGGCAGATCTTGGCGATATTGTAAAGGTGAAACCGGCAGGTCTCGGTAACGGATAGGATGTGTGGGGTGAACGAGAGAGACGAGTCAAGGATGACACCGAGATTGCGGGCCTGAGAGACGGGAAGGATGGTCGTGCCATCCATGGTGATAGGGAAGTCTGGGAGAGGACCGGGTTTGGGAGGGAAGATGAGGAGCTCAATCTTGCTCATGAGCTTAGTCTAGAATGACATTAATATAAATGAATAAATTATGGATATGTACATAAATTCTGTGGGGCTGAGGGTAGGGTGAATAAAGAATGCAAATCCATCATCACCAGCATCAATAACATTTATTGAGCACTTACTCTGTGCAGAGCACTGTACTAAGCATTTGGGAAAGTACAATACAACAGAGTTGGTAGACACATTCCCAGCCCACGATAAGCTTACAGTCTAGAGGTGGAGACAGACATTCATATGAATAAATGATTTATAATATATAATTTAAGGATAGGAACGTAAGTAAGGTGGGGTAGAGGGTGGGGTGAATATCAAATGCCCAAAGGTTACAAATCCAAGAGCCTAGACAGAGAAGGGAGAGGGAGCGGAGGAAAAGAGGGGTTAATTGGGGAAGGCCTATTGGAAGAGATGTGTCCTTAATCAGGCTTTGAAGATAAGGAGAGTGGTGGTCTAGCATATATGACGACGGAGTTCTAGGTTAGAAGGAGGACACGGGAGAGGGGTTAGTGGTGCGATAGACGAGATAGGGAAACAGTGAGTAAGTTAGCGCTAAAATGAAGTGTGTGGGCTGGGCTGTAGGAGATCAATGAGGTAAGATGAGAAGGGGCAAACTGATTGAGTGCTTTAAAGCCATTTGTAAGGAGTTTCTGTTTGATGTGAACATATTCAATCTGTCACCAAATCCTGACAGTTCTACCTTCACAACATTACTAAAATCCCCTTTTTCCTCTCCATCCAAACTGCTACCATGCTGATCCAAGCACTTATCCTATCCTGCCTTGAATACTTCTTGACTACTACTCCTTGCTGACCACCTGGCTTCCTGGCTTTCCCCACTCCCATCCATACTTAACTCTGTTACAGAATCATTTACCAACAAAAATGTTTAGTTAATGTCTCCCCACTCCTCAAGAACCTCCAGTGGCTGCCTATCCACCTCCACGTTCAACAGAAACTCCTTGCCATTGGCTTTAAAGCACTCAATCAGAGCTTCCACCATGCTACCTCAACTCACTAATCTCCTACCCAGCCCTCACACTCCTCTCCTCTAGCACCAGCTTACCCACCGTGCTCCGATCTCGTCTATCATGCTGCCGACCCCTTTCTCATAACCTTCCCCTAGCGTGGAACTCCCTCCCCCTCCATTTATGCCAGACCACCACTGTCTTCACCTTCAAAGCATTACTAAGGTCACATCTCTCCCAAGAGGCCTTTCCCAATTAAGCTCTCTTTTCCCTTACTTGCTCTCCCTTTTATGTCATCTATGGGCCAGTGACCTTTGAACACTTGATATTTACTCCACCCCCTATCTTGCAGCACTTCTGTACGTATCTTTAAATTATGTATTATAAATTCATATTAATGTCAACTTCCCCCTCTAGACTTCAAGCTTGTTATGGTCATGGAGCAACTGCTAGTTCTGTTCTATTGTACTCTCCCAAGAGCTTAGTATAGAAGCAGTGTGGCTCAGTGGAAAGAGCCCAGGCTTGGGAGTCATAGGTCATGGGTTCTAATCCCGGCTCTGGCGCTTGTCAGCTGTGTGACTGTGGGCAAGTCATTTCACTTCTCGGTGCCTCAGTTACATCATCTGGAAAATGGGGATTAAGACTTGTGAGCCTCACATGGGACAACCTGATTACCCTGTATCTACTCCAGTGCTTAGAACAGTGCTCCACAAATAGTAAGCACTTAACAAATACCAACATTATAGTGCTCTGCACAAAGTAAGTACTTAATGCAGTGGATTGATTGATTAATATGAAGGTGGATGGGTAATCAATGGAGGTTCTTGAGGACTTGGGAAACGAATAGTTTTGTGGAAAAATGAGCCATGGAGCAGAGTGAGGTATGAACTATGTGGGGAAGAGGCAGGAGGCAAGCAGTCAGGAGGCGGATGCAGTAGTCAAGAAGGAATAGACTAAATGGTTGGATCAGCCTAGTAGCAGTTTGGATGGAGAGGAAAGGGCAAAACGTACAAGGATGACTCAGAAGGATTTTCAGTCCCAATTAATTCTGATAACTGCCATTTTACTGAAATCTTTCATCCTTCTTTCCATTTTATTAAGTTGCACTACTTAGGTTTTTTAACTTCATGTACTGATGCTTGGAATGGTTTGTTTTAATTGATATTCTCTGTGGAGACTGGCCTTATTCGCCTCCTCTTCTGTGATGATTTATAATGGGGGATCAGCTTCCATATATGTATACATATACACACACACACATATATGTGTGTGCATATACATATATGAAAAATTTTGAATGAATAGAACACATTGTTTTTAACAGTCTATATAATGTGCATATATACAAACACTGCTATGTGTTTGTATATATGCACATTATACATAGACTGTTACAAACAAAAACAATGCATCCTATTTATTCAAAATTTATCATCTAAATGACTGTTAAGGGCATATGGCTCTTTTCTTTTTAAACCTAAACGTCTCAGGGACAGGTGTGAAGCAGATAGGAGAGGTTAATGTAGCCCTTGATGGGTGAGTAAACAATGCCGTAGGTATAAATGAGGTTGTTGAGTGGTATGGCAGCTCTCCCAGATTATGGGGAACTGACATATCATGCCAGTGGAGTAATTTATTAAATGAGCTCAACACTACGGAGTCACTTACTAAGCGAGCTTTGGCCTAATGCTTAAGGAGTGCTTGGGTGAGCATGTTCAGGTTAGCCGGTTGCATTAATATTCAGTTGGTTAATATTTGTTGAGTGTCTACCAACTCTACTGTACTGTGCTCTCAAACAGTAAGCACTCAGTAGATGCCACTGATTTATCAATTGGTCATGCTCTTTGGGTGTCAACTCAAAGACTGGGCCACAAGGTAAAAGGTACATTCTAGTTGACCTTCTTTCCAACAGAAGGTAGTTCTTAGCTAAGGGAAGCAGCATGGTCTGGTGGAAAGAGTATGGATCTGGGAGTCAGAAGATGTGGGTTCTAATCCCCACTGTGCCACATGTCTGCTGTGTGAACTTGGTCAAGTCATTTGACTTCTCTGGGCCTCAGTTCCCTTATCTGTAAAATAGGGATTAAGACTGGGAGCCCCATGAGAGTCAGGGACTATGTCCAACCTGATTATCTGGTATCTTCATCAGCACTTAGAACAGTGCTTGGCAGATAATACCACAGTTATTATTATTGTTGTTATTATATTACTAAGATCTTTGAATGAGAGAATCTCTTGGGATTTTGAGACCTTCTGGGTAAAAATGGGTTTTAACTAGTGGGAAGACTGGAATCTAGTCAATTAGGCTATTAATAGGTCCTTTTTAAAGATGCCTGAGTATAGGGAACTTCTGTGTCTTTGGGTCTGACTTGCTCCCTCAGGCAGAGGTAGTCTAAATCCTTCATAACAAATTCATGAGAAGCATAGTGATCCAGTGGAAAGAGCCAGGGTCTGGAAATCTGAGGACCTGTGTTCTTTTTCCTGGCAATGCCACGTACATGCTGTGTGACCATGGGCAGATCACTTAACTTCTCTGTGCCTCAATTTCTTCATCTATGAAATAGGGATTAAATCTCTGTCCTCCCTCCTCCTTAGACTGTAAGCCCCATTTGGGACAGGGACTGTAACTGATCTGATTATAAACGTAATAATAATAATTATGGTATTTGGTAAGTGCTTACTATGTGCTGAGCACTGTTCTAAGCACTGGGGTAATCAGGTTGTCCCACATGGGGCTCACAGTTTTAATCCCCATTTTCCAGATGAGGTAACTGAGGCACCGAGAAGTGAAGTAGCTTGCCCAAGGTCACAGAGCAGACAAGTGGTGGAGCTGGGATTAGAACCCAAGTCCTCTGATTCCCAAGCCTGTGCTCTTTCCATTAAGCCATGCTGCTTCGATCTTGTGTCTCTCCAGCAATGAGTGCAGTGCCTAACACACAGTTAGGACTTAAAAATGTCATTATTATTAATATTGTTATTATCATCTTTTTAGACTGTCAGCTCATTATGGGCAGGGTATGTGGCTGTTATAGTGTTGTACTCTCTTCTCTGTGTGCATTCTGCACACAGTAAGCTTAAGCTCTCAATAAATACAACTGATTTATTGACTGCCTGATCCTGACAACAGTCCTAGGCCCAGCAGGGTAAGGGCCAGGTTATGAGAAAAGTGGAAGCTTATTTGTGTGATATCACTTCTGGGCTGCCTTATATTATGATGCCTGCCTCCCTCCTTAGACTGGAGGCCCCTTGGGGAAAAGGGATTGGGTCATTCTGTTTCTATTACATCTACCCCAGTGCTTAGCGCAGCTTTTGATGCCAAGTAAGCACTTAATGAATTCCATGACTATCATTATTGGCGTGGATCACTGAGCTATTTACTTTGGTATGCTGAGTCTGGTCAGGATGCAGTTGAAATGAGGTTCATATTATGATGATGATTGATCACCCTTGTAAAGTGCTTTACCTTGTGCCAATCACTGTGCCGGGGAAAGGAACAAGGCTACTGATTCAGACCTCATGTTTTGGCCCACAGTGCTTCAAAATCTCAAAGGTAGAGGGAGGACAGAGCCTTTAGGAAAGAAATATTCTTGCAAATTCAGTAAAGCACAAAACTACATAAATAATAAGTAGAGCAGTCTATCACTGAAAGGAGGAAATAATCCTTGGGCTCTTCACAACTCCTGGCAGAGTTTCCTTGGTCATAATGATCACTTCTTTAGGTGTGACTTTTCATGGTGAATGTGGGGGCAGAAAGTGAGGTCAAGATATCATGGAGGTTAGGGGCTTGGAGGGGATAATCTTCAAAGAGCTAGCAGGCCAGAAAAATCAGGATTTTCCACCTCTATTATTTTTTTAACAGTATTTGCTGAGCACTTACTATGTGTCAAATCCTGTTCTAAGCGATGGAGGAGACACAAGTTCATCAGGCCAGATACAATCTCTGTCCCACATGGGGCTCACAGTCTAAGTAGGAGGGAACACAGGTATTGAATCCCCATTTTGCAGTTGAAGAAACTGAGGCACAGAGAAATGAAGTGACTAGCCCCAGGTCACCCACCAAGCAAATGGTTCAGTCAGGACTAGAACCCAGGTCCTCTGGCTCCCAAGCCTGGCCTTTATCCATTAGGCACGGTGTTTCTCAGGTCTTGGAAGCTCTCAGGTCTTGTCAGAGACCTGGAATAAGCAAAGAAAAGGAGTCCAGATCTAAATGCTTTTGGGTTACAATCCACCCCATATCTCTCCTCATGGAGCTCACACCTATGGTCACAACCTTCCATTGTTCAAGTGGTTGGCAAGTGGGTTTCTTTATTCCTTTCCCAATGGAGCAGGTAAGGGTTTCTGTCCATGAAGAGGGAGTGAAGGAAAGTGGGGGAAAAGATCTCCAGTTTCTGTTTTATGTTTTAGGGACTGGTTTAATGTATATTGGAAATGTAAAAATCCAACTTCATCCTACCATTTCTTGCCTTGACCTGTGAAGATTTTACCTCAGAGGGGGCCATATTTTGCTAATAGCTTTGCATCTTTTTCTCCTTGATTTCTGCTGCAGAGAAGACTCTGAATGACATTATTGTTTGGGATTCTGAAGGCCATTTGACAGGCAAATTCAATAAAGCAACCAGTCTGTTGATAGTCGGGGAGTTATCACTTTGGGATCTTCCCTTAATATTGGTCTGCGACAGTCAGGAAATCAAATGGTCAATGGAAATTCGTGAATGACTAGAGTAGGAAAGTTCTTTGACAAAGTATGCACAACTACCAGGTGTACTTTTGGAATTTTTTTTTTCAAGGTAAATTTTGTAGAAAATGTATTTGTTGATACAAAAACAAAGTCAGTCATTAAAAGAAAAAAGAAGAGTAGCTTGTCTTAAAATTTAAGATTAACTACATCCCCTTAGCCGAGTCCTTAATCTACTGAAAAGTCTTGGGATTTCAGAGTGTTAAAAAAAAACCTGATATTTCTTCCTTTTTTTGTTTTTCTATTTGCTCATTTTCCACCAGAGTGTCCCTTAAGAACTTGAGAGCAATGATGAAAAAGCAAGACATGGTGATTTAGAGGATAAAATGTTATTCTCCCTTGCAGGCAACATTACACTTCAAATCAAGATGTGTACTAATGACTTGAGTGAAATGGAGGTACCAATCTGGCTGAGAGAGAATTTACCATCTCTGCAGTATGTCCTAGCATAAATGTCCTACTACCATATTAGAGGGAAAGAAAAATATTAAGATAGTTTTTACAACCCTGATCAGTCACTACACTCCCTCTGACAAACATTTCTGATTAATTTTAGAGACTATTTTGGATAATATTAATTCACTCATTCAATCGTATTTATTGAGCGCTTACTTTGTGGAGAACATGGTACTAAGCACTTGAGAGAGTGCAATAAATCAATAAATGGACACATTCCCTGTCAATGATGAGCTTACAGTCTGGACTGAGGGGGACAGACATTAATATAAATAATTAATGCCAAGTTTGAGGTGATGGGAGGACAGCCAAGTCCAGATGTTTTGCAGGCAAGAGGAAATGTGAGACTGCAGAAAGGGAGTGAGATCAGGACTGGAGATGTAGATTTGAGTATCACCCTAGAGGTGGTAGTTGAAGCCATGTAAGTGAATGAGTTCTCCAAGGGAGTGGATGTCGAGGGAGAATAGAAGGGGACCAATAACTGAACTTTGAGGGAGCCCCACAGTTAGGGGGTGGAAGGGAGAGGAGGAGCCTGCAAAGGAGACTGAGAATGAATGGCCAGAGAGATAGGAGGAGAAGCAGAAGACAGAGTCAATGAGGCCAAGGTTGCATAACGTTTTCAGGAAAAGAAGTGGTCCACAGGGTCGAAGGCAGCTGAAAGGCCGAAGAGGATGAGGCTGGAGTAGAGGATGTTGGATTTGGCAAGAAGGAGATCACTGGTTACCTTTGAGAGGGTGGTTTCTGTGGAGTGACAAGGATGGAAGCCAGATTGGAGGGGATCCAGGAGAGACCCTGTTGTAGCCAGGGTATGTGTCTGCTTATTGTTGTATTATGCTCTCCAAGTGCATAGTACAGTGTTCTGTACTCAGTAAATTCTCAATAAATTTGATTGACAAACAGATTATTTCAACAAAAGCTCAATTTCCCCTGCTTCTTTTACCTGTGGCTCAATGTAAACCCTGGACTAAAAAAAAAATAGAATTTAAGAACTTACTATGTGCCACTTTTCTAAGCACAAGGGTAGATACAAGTTGATCTGTTTGGACATAGTTGCTGTCTCCCATGGGGCTCAAACTCTTAATCCCCATTTTACAGATGAGATAACTGAGGTCCAGAGAATTTAAGTGACTTGCCCAAGCAAGGTCTCCCAGCAGACATGTGGCAGAATTGGGATTACTCCCCACCTCTGGAACTCTGCCTTTCCTGTGCACCAATCTGAATCCTCAGGAGCAAAGTACCAGTGAAGAGGTCATTATTTTAGGCTCAGTCATGGGTACAGTGACTTTTTTTTTAATGGTATTTGTTAAGTACTTATTACATGCCAGGTGCTATATTAAGCACAGGGGTAGATACAGGATAATTAGGTTGGAGACAGTCCCTGGCCCACATGGGGCTCACAGTCCTAATCCCCATTTTACAGATGAGGTAACTGAGATACAGAGAAGTGAAATGATTTGCCCAAGGTCCCATAGCAGACAAGTGGTGCAGTAAGGATTAGAACCCAGGTCCTTCTGGCTCCCAAGCCCAATCTCTCATCTACTAGACCACAATGCTTCTTACTCTTATGGTCACAACCTCCCATTGTTCAAATGGCTGAACATTCCTAATTCCTACAGTTTTATAGTGAACACTTGACTTCTCAGTTTGTCTGGCCTTACCCAAGATATATACAGTTCTAGACACCCTTTTGCCTATATTTAATCTTCAGTGCCCAGCAGGGAGAGACAGGTTACAAATTCCTGAAAATAACATTTTCCTGTGTGTCCCTGTGTTAGTCTTATTGCTTGTGCTGCAATTAAAGCAAAATAATTGTTTAGTCAATTTCCAAAACAGAGCAGTTTATGAATGTCAGAATGGACCAGGTATAAAACCTAGTCATTCCTATAAGAAAAACACACACTGTCTTTATTTGTGATATTTTAGTATTATTATACTAGTTTAGATTAAATGAATGTGAGTCAGTGGGATAGGAAGTGTCCTGAATTCTGTAGAGCCTTCAGCAGTTCAATCTATCAAGAAATCCTGTTGATTCTACAGTCACAATATCTCTAAAATCCACCCTTTGCTCTGCATCCAAACTGTTACTAGGTTAATATAGAGATTTATTGTATCCCACCTTGAATATTGCAACAGCCCCCTCACTGACCTCCTCACACTAGCTCATACTTCACTCTGCTGCCAGATCATTTTTTTCAAAATAAAGTGCAGCCCAAGTAGCACCACCTACTCAAGAATCTCCGGTGGTCTCCCATCCACCTCCATATCATGCAGAAACTCCTTACCATCAGCTTTAAAGCACTCCATCAGCTCACCCCCTCCTTCACTACCCTGTCAATTTCCTACGACAACCAAGTTTGAACACCTCACTCGTTTAATGCCAACCTTGATCTCATCTATCTGTCCACCAGCCCCCATTTACTGAGCACAGTGCCTGGCACCTAGTAAACATTAACAAATACCTTAAAAAACCTATGTTAGAATTTGGCAGGACTTAATGTCAGTATGTGGGAAATGGTAGGACATAGGCCTGGCATTTATGCTGCACATGTGGTGGGCTCCACCTCACAGCTTCAGCTCCAGCTCCTCTTTGTTCAAAATGAACCACCGCCGTCTTCGTTCCTTTTTAAAAGATTCTTGGGGAAACTCAGACTCTAAATGAAATTACAGTAGAAGATTCTGACTCAGAAATTTCTGGGTTGAAATATATTAATAATAACTGTGGTATTTATTAAGAGCATACCTATGTCCCAAGAATTGTACTAAATGCTGGGGTAGATACGAGAAAACCTTGTCCCACTTGGGGATCACAGTCTAAGTAGGAAGGAGAGGAGGTATTGAATCCTCACTTTGCAGATGAGGGCAATGAGGCACAGAGAAGTTAAGTGGTTTGCCTTAGGTCACGCATCAGGTATTTGGCAGAGCAGGGATTAGAATCCAGGTCCTCTGACTCCCAGGTCCCTGCTCTTGCCACTAAACCACATTGCTTCCAGGATAAGTTCCATTCTCCAACCTGGTTCAGAGGAAGCAAGTTCACCTAGAAGGTTATTAAGTTTTCTTGGATATTAGCTGGCTCAAAATAATAATTTTAAAGAGTCAAGTGTAAATGAATCAGAAGCATCTGGATTCAGTTTTCCTCAAATGCACTTGGATTTGACATCAAGTGGGAATTCATCTTGGCAAGATATGTTTTGGCTTCTTCTGACCCCAAAATATTTGAAAAATATTTTGAGATACTTTTCCAAGCCCCTGGGTTTACCCAGGCCTAGTTTGAGTTCAGCCATGCTCTGGGTTCCAAATTTAAGCATACCTATCCACAAAGCTGAAGCACAGTTCTTTAAGGGATCCATTGATTTTACTAAGATGTAGAGGGAATGAAAGCCAGGTGGACTTAAAGTAAACTCATAGTGCAGATCCAATATTCTGTTTCAGGGAATTCTTAACAGATCATCAGTTTCCCATTGATTTGGAGAATTAGAGTGAGCAAGTCCCAAGTGTAAGCCCCTAAACTATAAAAAGTAACTGATAAAAGCCTTGAAAAATAGAAGACAAGGACACAAATGGCAGAATCAAATTAGCCACATTTCCATAGGTGTATGAGAGTGCTTAGAGGTAATTGACACGATAAGAGTAAGTGGAGATTAATGAATTCAACCCTGGGAACTTTAAAGGTAGAAGCAGATTTTTGTAGAGCTTTGGTGTAGAAAAGGATTTTGGTCAGCAAAGAGTGTTATCGTTCTCATTGGCTAGTCACTACAGCACATGATGAAACAACTTGGCATACTTGCTTAAGAACCTCCAGTGAATTAAAGATCGATCCAAGATTAGAACGCTTGGGTCCCAGTACTTCCTAAATCTGCTCCACTGTCACAGAGGGTGGTGGGAGTGAGAAAGCACCATTTCTTCCATTTGACAGATGGAAACCAAGGTTCTGGAAGAAGAAAGAAGGAGGCAAAGGAGAAAAGAGCTGTAGTCCTTCCCTGCTTAAAACCCCATTTTCCCCAACTCCCTCTCCCTTCGGTATCATCTAGGCACTTGAATCTGTCCCCTCTGGGCATATCACCCTCCCATCAGCCCCACAGCACTTATGTATATAGATATAATTCATTCATTTATATTAATGTCTGTCTCCCACTCTAGACTGTAAGCTCGTTATGGGCAGGGAATGTGTCCACCAACTCTGTTGCATTGTACTCGCCCAAGTACTTCGGTGTTCTACAAATATTCAGTGTTCAAGAAATACCATCGATTGATTGATTAGAGGAGAGGCAATCCCCTAAATGGAGCAAAGTAAATCTACCTTCTAAATCTTAAAAGAAAAGTTCTGAAGAACGAATCTAGAAGAAAGTCAGAAGGAAGGGCTCCTGTTTCAAATGCAAGCAATGGATATCTGCTGGTTCGATCCTGACCACTCTCCAACTCTCTTTCTGTAAGGCCTGCAATGACTGGCTGACAACCTAGGAATAGCTTTCCTAAATATACATTTAGCTCCCCAAGGAGTTGTGGGCTCAGGTTTGTAATTCTACCACCAACACATCTTATAAATTGATATAAATAAGTATACAAACATATTCAGTTGTCCCTCATATTTGAAGAAGACGTCAGCAATTGTGATGGCGTGTGAGACTGAAAAGGTGAATGCAGGATTCAAAAGTCCTGAATGTATTAGTCGCACACAAAACTTGTCCCCTGCTGTGTGCCTGTTGCTGTTTTCTCTTTTGCCTTTGTGTGTCTCTTTCCATACAAAGGTTTTGCATAAGAGAACTACTACCGTCTTGAGGTCACTACACCATGCCAGTCTAGTCTAAGCAATTGGCTCTCAGTCTCCAGCTGGTACTCAGCATTGTCTGAGGCATTGTTTTACCATATCCTTATAATGCTTCCTCTACTCTCCTTGCTTTAGGTTCCCCCAGTTTCAGCTCTTCATTCAGCAAATTTGGGGGTATCTTCTGCTGTCACTCTTTCTCATTGTCTTGCCATTTGATACTGAATCTGGCCTGTAACTGTTAAAACCACTTCACGGGCTGGACGTGGCACCCCGTATGCTCTAGACCTCATAGTTGTAGAGAAGGTTGAGCAACACTACAGCTCTGTGGACTTCAGATTAGTCTGGAGGCTGATACCATCCTGCTGCCATGTTTTTTGATGACATGGTTCTATAGGATATGCTGTCCCTCTTGATTCCCTTTTCTTTTTCCCCATCTATCATTCGATTGTTGGCCAGTGTGCCGCTTAGGTAGCAGAAATCTGTCGCAGCTTTTAGCTCCTTATTGCCTGTATACTTAGCTGTATATTTCTTCGTGGGTATAGCCACCCTGGTGCAGACAGCTGTATCAGTTGAGTTTTCTTTAGACATCATCAGCCCACAGTGCTGGGGATCATCAAAACACCCTAGGTAGTTCTATACTGTAGAGTGGTAGGAGATCTGGAGCTGAGATTTCCATCATTGTGGCAAGTGGAGGAAATGCAATTAATGGGGAAAAAACCTGAAGCAGAAAATTTTCCTTGTAAGTCCAGATGTCAGCACGTTCTTACATCCTTTGAGATAGCACAGTGGGAATCAGCAGCATTGTAATGATAATAATTGTGGTCTTTGTGCACTTATCATGCACCACACGCTGGTCTTAACACTGGGGTAGATACATGATAAGTTAGTCACAGTCCTTTCCCCACTGGGGCTCATAGTCTAATTAGGAAGGAGAATGGTATTGAATCCCTGTTTTACAGATGAGAAAACTGAGGCCCAGAGAAGTTAAATGACTTGCCCGAGGCCACACAGCCAGCCAGTGACGGTGCCAGGATTAGAACCCAGGTCCTCTGACTCCCAGGCCTGCACTCTTTCCACTAGATTGATTGAAAGGGTGGTCTGAATGAGGGTGGCTTTGGTTTGCATTCGATTTCCTTCTCAACAGAGCAAGGTGGCTGCCTCTTTAAATTGCTAGACTAAACACAGTCCTTTTAAAAGAGCACATGGTGCAACCACAGATTAAAGACTAAATAGCCTTGGGAAGGAATTCCACTTTCGGCAGGACGTCCCCACTCTTCCCATAGGAATGCACGTGCGGTCTTTCCTGGGGGTTTTCTGTTCCCAGCACCTGTGGGCCAGTCCATGGGTCGGGTCAACAATAAGGACACTTCCAACCTTGAACTCTTGTTGTTCTCTTCATCCTCTGACTTCTGGAGGTGTGGTGATCCCTGGGTACCGTGGCAGGAGGATGGCAGGCCCCTGGGAGCTATGACGCTGTCGAAATCAAGGGGGATGAATCATTTCATTGAGCTGCCTTGTCTCCTTTATGTCCTGAGTGTGTCTGAAAAGAAGTTAATGAACGGTAGTAAAGAACCTGCTGATTCCTAGGTGGAGAATGCATTCCCCATTCGCAGCTGCCAACCCTGCAGAATTAAGGCAAGGTCCCTTTGAACAATTCTAGGCCTGACACATCCACCTCCTCTCCCTCCTCCCTCTCAGACCCCCTCTTCAGCAGAATCAGCAGCCCCATGGAGAGCGCCTTTTCAGAGCAAAGTTCCCAGTATCTGCTGACATTTAATTTTGATTCCTTCATTAGTAATTACAAAGGTAAGTTCCAGCACACTTGGAAATTGAGTTCTCTTTTTCCCCGAAGGCCAGTATCAAATATTTACAAGGTTAGACATAGTGAGCTATTGGAGCGCTCTGAATTTTCCCTCTGATTTGCCCACAACGAAGCTTACACAAATTGCTAAGTAGGCTTTCCCTCCTCCTCAGCCCCCACTTCCACCCTCCAAAGCACTACCCCCAAGCTCCCAGGGGGCAGGCTGACTTTCAAACAGAGTCTGAACCTACGGAAATATGAGTTTCTGTGTTGTGTGGCAGGAGGCATTTTTGTATATAATTGCTCACTTTCATTATTAATTGGCACACGTCACAGAGCCGGGGCAGAACAAAGTGACCGAGGGCACCATGGAAAAGGTAGCCAAGGTTCCACTCAATAAAGTTCTTCATAATAAGTTATGAAAATATTTCCTTTGAGACGAAATACCAAGCATCTATTTAATTTGCATGTGTGTTTAGGTTGTCATGGGCAATCCAAGTTAAAGGAAAAAATGAAGGATAAAATGCTTTCTCAGGAGAATCGCATGACAGAGCATGCCTTTTTTTCTGCTATTTTACAAGGTGATTTCTGGAAGCCAATGCTCTTCCTACCCATCCTCTAACCTCAAGAAACCTAGGGCATAACAGATCACATTCCCAATAAACTCTCTAACATCTGTTTTCACTTCACATTTTTGATAGATAAATTATTCAATCAATCAGCCAACAAACAGACATGGTGCCACGTTGGAAGAAGCAACTGTAGACCAGCAGCCAGCATGGGGTAAGCCTCAGACATTATAAATCATAAAATAAGAAACAGAAATTGTGATGAGAAGCACGGGCCTGGGAATCAGAAGAACCAGGGTTCTAAACCCAGCCCTTCCACTTGCCTGCTATTTGATCTTGAGCAAGTCACTCATCTGATCTCAGTTACCTCATCTGGAAAATGGGGATTAAGACTGTCGACTCCATGTGGAACGTAGACTGTGTCCAACCCAATTAAGCTTGTAACATGGCTCAGTGGCAAGAGCCCAGGCTTGGGGGTTAAAAGAGGTGGGTTTTAATCTCAGCTCTGTCACTTGTCTGCTGTGTGACCTTGGGATAACTACTTACCTTCTCTATGTCTCAATTACGTCATCTGGAAAATGGAGATTAAGACTTTGAGCCCACATGTGGCAACCTGATTACCTATGTACCGCAACATTTAGAACAGTGCTTGGCACATAGTAAGTGTTCAATAAATACCATAATAACAATAATACCGCAGCACCTGGAACATAGTAAACACTTAAAAAATGCCATTAAAAACATATCTGTTTAGGGCTTACCAGGTGTCAAGCACTGGGATAGATACAATACAATCTGGTTGGACACAGTCTCTGTACCACTGGGAACTCACAGTCTGGGGGAAGGGAGAAAAGGCACTGGATCCCCATTTTACAGATCAGGAAACTGAAGTACATACAAATGTACTTTGTACTTTGTACAGTGTACTGTACTTTGTACTGAAGTACATACAAATGTACAGAGAAGCAGCGTGGCTCAGTGGAAAGAGCACGGGCTTTGGAGTCAGGGCTCATGAGTTCGAATCCCAGCTCTGCCACTTGTCAGCTGTGTGACTGTGGGCGAGTCACTTAACTTCTCTGTGCCTCAGTTCCCTCATCTGTAAAATGGGGATTAAGACTGTGAGCCCCACGTGGGACAACCTGATTCCCCTATGTCTATCCCAGCGCTTAGAACAGTGCTCGGCACATAGTAAGCGCTTAACAAATACCAACATTATTATACAAATAAAGTAATTTTTCCTTGAAACAGGGTTTTTCAAGAAAGTAACTCCTGCATTATCAGAGAACTGAGTGTAGTAAAACCAACCCCTCCTGGCAGGCCTAAAACCAGCCACAGTGATAATAATAATAATAATTATGGCATTTGTTAAGTGCTTACTATGTGTCAAGCACTGTTCTAAGCACTGAGGTAGTTAAGGCAATCAGGTTGGACACAGTCCCTGACCTACATGGAGCTCACTGTCTCAATCCCCATTTTAAAATGAGGTAACTGGGGTACAGAGAAATGAAGTGACTTGCCCAAGGTTACATAGCAGATGAGTGGCAGAGCCAGGCTTACACACACACACACACACACATATATACAATGCATATATCTAACACACACACACACATATATATAAACAATATATAATATCTATATGAGACTATATGAGAATATATATGGGAATATAGAGATGTATGAATATATATTATATATGAGAATCTATATGAGAGAATATTTATATATGTGAGAATATATGAGAACAGCAGAGATTCATCTGTGGAAGATAACAAATTGCATTTAGCCCTTACTGAAATACATGCTAACATCTGGGGGAAGAAGAAATCTGAAGCAGATCTCACAGACTTAGAGAAAACCTGGCTCCAAATGAAACTTAAGTAACCGTATTTTCTGTTCAGTAATAACTTCGGGCAATATTTGTCGCCAACCAACCTGCTCATCCAAATTTGGGGTTTATTCCCTCTTAGGACTCTCATTTGGCTTCTAAAATATTCAGGGTAATGTTTCTTCTGAAAGGGTTCTGGCACTTGAACACCACCAATCAATACCCATCACCACCCAGAATTGTTCAGTAGTGTAGGCTCTTTGGAAAGGATAGAAAAAAGTTACCATTCTCTTTGTCCAAGTTCCATGGCCCTGAACCTCTGCAATCATAAAATATCCTCCTGAAATTCTGCAGTGTCCCTTTCCGCAGCTCCAGAAGCATTTAGGTGTTTCATTAGCCCTCGAATTTACTGCCACTTTAGAGGGTTTCTTGAGGACCTTCTCCTCTTCCTGTTTTTAATTAGGCGTAACACAGTAATAATTTGTAGTAGGGGACTGGAAAGTCTTTTAATACCAAACAGATCTCGGTTATGGAATATAAACAATTTGCAATGTACCAACACTTTTAATGTTGCGTTGGTGAGTAGGTGAACCAGCAGAACAGTTTGAATCTCACTAATATGACCAAGATTATCCAAAAGTGCTGACACCAGCGGTCTCCAAGGGAACATTTGTCTGTGATCAGCTTTAGTTGGGCCTTTCTCAGTAGCTTTTATGTAGCCTTCAGCTCCGGCAGGTCAGGGTGTCTGCCAAAAGTGTATTTTTCTTACTGTTTATGTAGTACAGCAGGCGACCATTTGGCCCGGGGGTAAGAACAAAACTCCTAATGTATAATATTTGTGGTGCAAGGGATCCACCATTTCCATAGGAAACATAGGGTTGTTCTAGTTGAGCTTAGTCAGTGGGGGCCAGAGAGCTGGATAATCCCATCACTTTCAGCTGCTCAACCTGTTGCAGATATTTTATATCAAGAGACATTCATTCATTCAATTGTATTTATTAAATGCTTATTATGTGCAGAGCCCTGTACTAAGCACTTGGAATGTACAATTTGGTAACAGAAAGAGACAATCTCTGCCCAACAACGGGCTCACAGTCTAAACAGGGGAGACAGAAAACAAAAGAGAACAAAACAAGTTATCTGGCGTCAATATCATGAAGATAAATAGAATAATAGATATATAAACATCATTAACTAAATAGAGTAATAAATAATATTTACAAATATGCACAAGTGCTGTGGGGAGGGGAAAGGGGAAGAGCAGGGGGAGGGAGAAGGGGAAATGGGGAGGGGAGGAGGAGCAGAAAGAAAGGGAGGGCTCAGTCCGGGGAGAGCCCTGGTTTTAAAACTGTAAATTTTGGCAGTCTTGTTTTGTTTTAAAAAGTTTCCGAGACCATTGACCCAGCACAAAATAACTGGCTGCTCATAAAGCTAGTGAGAATGGCTTGCTAGTCTGTTAGGGGGATTTTTATTCAGATGGAGGTAAGATATTTGAAGGAAAGACTCTCTGCGAATCCATACCAGCGAACAGTGGTTTTTCTTTTAATATTCCCACAATGCTGAATGTTGAAACGAGCAATGTCTCTGCCAGTTTATGTTCCTCCGCATTGCAGGACTGGCTTTTTAAGCTCCCTGAATGTTTGCAATTGTTGGAATAATTGCAGAATCTTAAGGGAATGGATGCTGGTTAGGCCGGGAACCTGTCTCACTGACACAGGCTGGGAGGCCTGTGTGTTCTCAGTCGTTCTTCATTTGATCTTTCTTACTTGTTGTCATCAAACTCTGAACAAGTGGGTTTTGTGTTGTCTCAGGAGAGGTGGGTTTATTTTGTCCCCCAAGGAATAGTCTGCTTCCTGAGAGATTGTAAGTAAGAGGGCACTCTTTTTACTAAGGGTGTAGCTTCCTCTAACTCTGGGCTCTCCTGAATATAGAATTTCAAAGTGCTTTTGCTTTCTCAGACTTTTCAGAATGAAAGTGGAGTATACCTTAGGAAGCATTTTCTTGAATAATAATAGTAATTTTTGTATTTAAGTGCTTATTAATAATAATAATTGTACTTCCCAAGTGCTTAATATAGTGGTCTGCACACAGTAAGTGCCCAATAAATGTGATTGAATGAATGAATGAAACAAGCGATGTCTCTGTCAGTTTATGATCCTCTGCATTGAAGGACTGGGTTTTTAAGCTCCCTGAATGTTTGCAATTGTTGGAACAATTGCAGAATCTTAAAGGAATGGATGCTGGTTAGGCATAATTATTATTATTATTATTATGGTACTTGTTAAGCACATACTATGTGCCAAGCACTGTTCTAGAGAAACAGTGTGGCTCAGGAGAAAGACCCTGGGCTTGGGAGTCAGAGGTCATGGGTTCGAATCCTGGCTCTGCCCCTTGTCAGCTGTGTGACTGTGGGCAAGTCACTTAACTTCTCTGTGCTTCAGTTACCTCCTCTGTAAAATGGGGATTAAGACTGTGAGCCTCACGTGGGACAACCTGATGACCCTGTATCTACTCCAGCGCTTAGAACAGTGCTCTGCACATAGTAAGTGCTCAACAAATATCAACATTATTATCATTATTATTATTAATAAACTTTGGGGTAGATACAAGTTAATCAGTTTGGACACAGTCCCTGTCCCACATGGGGCTCACACTTTTAATCCCCGTTTTACAGATGAGGGAACTGAGGAACAGAAAAGCAAAGTGACTTGCCCAAGGTCACACAGCAGATGGGGCAGAGCCAGGATTAGAACCCAGGTCCTTCTGGTTCTCAGGCCTGTGCTCTATCCACTAAACCACACTGCTTACTATTTGCCAAGAACTGTGCTCAGCACTGGGAGATACAAGATAATCAAGTCAGCCACAGTTGCCGTCCCACACGGGGCTCACAAGCTAAGGACTAAATTCCATCCTTCTTGGTCAAGGGCCACTACCTGCCTGTTTAGTCTTCAGTCTCAGCCAAACTTTTAAATCAGAGCAGCTCAGAAACAAAAGGGCTGTCTGGGAGCACAGTCAGTAACTAATGGAAGTTCTGCCCTTAAATGTCCCTCCCTACGTCAGTGTTATGGGCAACAGAACAACCAGGAGATCCAAGAATTTTTTTTTTTAATGGTATTTGTTAACTGCTTACTGTATGTCAGAAACTGCACTAAGTGCTTGGGCAAATATAAGCTAATCACTTTGGAAACAGTCCATGACCCACTCGGTTCTCACATTCTTAATCCACGTTTTACAGAAGAGATAATCGAGGCATAGAAAAGTGAAGTGACTTCCCCAAAGTTGCACAGCAGGCAGGTGGAGTAGTCAAGATTAGAATCCAGGTCCTCTGACCCTTGGACCTGGGCTCTATCCACCCACTAGGCCATGCTTTTTCTCAGGTAACAGTCTACTTCTCTAGTCCATTCCCAGTCCAGTTCTTCCCAGTAACAGTCCACTGTTCTGTCCAGTTCAATCTAGTCCACAGTCCAGTACTTCCAGGTAAGAGTTGATTCCTCTGTTCTAGGGATTCTCCTTGCAATTGTCTAGGCCCTAAGGTGGCAACCGTGCCTTGGTTGACTCTGGCTAACTTATTTAGAAACAAACAGTTGGCCCTGTCGGATGCTGTGCCAGTTTACCAGACTGGCTATTGCTCTTTTCAACTGATCTGGGAAATAAGTTCTTCCTATCCCGAGTAGGTGAAAGTTTAAAAGGTTGTTTGTGTTCCACTCTTATTTTTTTCTTTTTAAACATCTGGATGGAAATCCACCACAACCTTTTAAGAAACTCAGTTCTGGCTTGGGGCAAACCTTGTATTGTTTTGTTTGTTTGAAAAAGTAAATCAATTGACTGGGAAACTATAGGAAATAGGTTTTAGGTGTATGCTTTAAGTCCTCCCAGGTCCAACACAAGCTTATAATGAGACAGTGAGACCTGAAAGTGATTCTATTTGACAAGAGCGGGAATCTTCTCCTTTAGATTGTAAGCTCCTTGTGGGCAGGGAATGCATCTGTTATGTTGTTATATCATACTCTCCCAAGCACTTAGTACAGTGCTCTGCACAGAGTAAGCACACAATAAATACAACTGACTCACTGACAAGATGTGATGCTTCCCATCTTTTTGTCTCCGTACCAAAGTTTCTAGCTGGAACTTGATTACTATGGATAATTGACTGTTGATTTATTTTTGGTAGAAGCTAATAGAGCATGTAGGAATGTTTCAGTTAAATGTGAATCCATAGGACGGGTTTTTCTTGCAGTCTGGCTTGTAATCAACAGTATTGTGGATTGCCTGATTCAGTCTATTCACACCATGTCTAATCTGTTACCAATCTCTCCAGGAGTGAAAGTGTTTTCCTGGATATTCAGTTAGGGGACCTTCTATGGGTCCACAGTCAACTAAAAAAAAAATGTAAAGGTTTTATTTGAGGATGTTCAAAGTCAATGCATTGCCATATTCCTCACTACAAAGAAAGGCTATTTATTCTAAATTGAAAACAAAACATGCATGCACAGAATTCAATGCCAGAGTACTTACAGAGAGCTTATAATAGAGAACATTTCTTATAACAGCGGGAATGCTTTTCTGACCGTATTTCCTTCAAAAAGATTGTAAGTGCATGTTTAAAGCTCTTCGTGGAAAATGTGAATTTCAACTAGATATCATTCCAGAAGGAGGCAAGATAGAAAGGGCATGTTTTGAGGAGGAGGAGACGGTATAACCTCTCTCTGATAAGATAGTTGCTTTTGCTCATTTCCAAGAGCTTGTAAATTCAAGAATAAGGGTTTGTATGGGTTAAGGGCCTATAAATGGTAATTTGCATGTGTTTATGCCATCTTTTCCTCAGGCAATTCTGAGGAGCTAAAATTGTGACCTTTGAAATATAGAAAAACCAAGAATGTGGAAAAATTTGAACTTAGAATGAACATTTCTAAGGGCAAAGTATTTGCTCTGGATGGACAGAGAGTAATAAAATTGCCCCAGTTAAAGTCATAGATGGCTTCACAAATAAGGACCGAGGGTTAGTGAGATTAGAAAACAAAAAGCCAAACGCTTTTCAGAGAACTCTCACTGCCTTTGGGCAGAATATTAAAAATTCAAACCATTAGCCCATGATACACTAGGTAACCACACCTTTGTTCCCTAAAAGTGAATTTACCATCTTAAAGTCAATGGAGATTCTACAAATATACAATAATACCACGGTAATCTCAGGGCAAGGAAAGCAGCATTTTTTAGGGATTTTTCAGGAGATGATCTAGAGTTTTTTTTAGATGTATGAGGAAGAAGGTAAACTTAGATTGTGTTAACCATTAATTTGTCACAATATTTAGCACCAACACTGTCTTTGTGTGTAGGGACTTTCTCTCTTTAGTGCTGAGTTGCATTTTCCAACAGTTTAGTACAGTGCTCTTCACACAGTAAGGGCTCAATAAATACTATTGAATGAATGAATGAATGTCCATGGGAGAGTATAATAGAATTAGTAGACATGATACTGTTTAGAGTCTAGCAAGGAAGATAGATGAAAAATAAATTATAGAGAGGAGGAAGTAATGAAGTGCACTGTTATGTAAAAAAAAAAATGGAGTGAGAGTGGGAATACACAAGGACTTTGGTGGAAAAGTAATGCAGAAGAAGTGTGGGTTAGTGGAAAGAGCATGGGCCTGGGAGTCAGAGGACATCAAATTTAATTCTGGCTCTGCCACATGTTTACTGTGTGACCTTGGGCAAGTAACTTAACTTCTCCATGCCTCAGTTACCTTCATTTGTAACATAGGCATTAAGATTGTGAGTCCCATGTGGGACAGCGACTGTGTCTAGCCTCGTTACCTTGTATCTACTCCCAGTCTTAAAACAGTGTTTGGCACATAGTAAGCACTTAATGGATACCACAATTATTATTATTATTATTATTAGAAGTGATAGTGGTGGAGATGGAAGGTGGGTAGATTAGAAGTGAATCAGGAAAGGCCTCAGGAAGTAGATATGATTTCAGAAGAGCTTTGAAGCTAGAGAGAGATGTAGTCTTTCGGGGGTAAGGAAGACGTCAGCAGGAGAAGCTTTGAGAACTGATCAGGGTGAGAAGACACAAGCAAAGTAAAAGGGAGAGAGTTGATTGAGAGCCTTAAAGCCAATATCAGGAGTTAATTCTTCATCCAGAGAGGAATGGCCACCACTGGAGAATTCTGAGGCATGGGGTACATATGCAGGAGACATTTTAGAAAGCTGGTCCTGGCAGCAGAGAGAAATATGGATTGGAAAGGGTTGAGTCAGAGAGCTTAGCAAGGAGGCTAACGCAGTCAGTTGTCAAGATAGGATATGAGAAGTACCTAAATCAAGATGGTGACCAATTGGATGGAAAGATGGGAGTCTAACGTTATGTAGAGAGAGCTAGCAGAATTGGGTAACAGATGGACTTTGGGAGTTTAAAGAGAGGGAAGAGTTTAGCACCATAAAAACTTATGAGAGACAGACCAAATGGTGGGTTGCCAATTGCAATGGGAAAGTTAGGAGGAGATAATTTAGGGCAGAAGGTGAGTTGAATTTTGGACATATTCATCTTGAAGTGCCAGCAGAACATAGAGATAGATATATCCTGGAGGCAGAAGGATATGGGAAATTGCAGAGAAGTAGAGAGGTCAGAGCTAGTGAGGTAGATTTTGAGTCCTCTGCCTAGAGGTGGTAGTTAAAGCCCAGGGAGTGGGATGATCTACCCAAGGGCATGACTGTAGCTTGAAAAGAGAAGGGAATCTAGAGCAGGGCCTTGAGGTACACTCACGGTTTAAACAGTGGGAGGCAGAGGAAGAATTAGGGAAAGCTAGTGAGAAGCATTGGCAGAAAAGGTAAGAGGAGAAGCGGGGAAGGACTGCCTCCTAAAATCCAGGGAGGAGTGTTTCCAGGATGGAGTAGTCCATGATATCAGAGCTAGCCCAGAGGTCAAGATTGATGATGGTGTACAGTCCATTAGCTTTGGCAAGAAGTAGGTCATTGATGACCTAGGAAAGATGGTCTCAGTAGAGTGGAGGGTGCTAAAAGCAGATTGTTGAGGGTCGAGAAGGGAGTTGGAGAAGGAGAAGTGATGATAGCAGGAATAGGGGTGTTATTTACCCTTTTGGCTTCAGAGCCTTTTTTTTAATGGCATTTTTTAAGCACTCATGTGCCTGGAAGAGTCAAGCAGAGGCATATCCACTCCATTCCTAACGCAGGCAGTGGCTAGCGAGTGGAAGGCCATCTGCTACAAGTCAAAACTCACCTGTGCTGGGCAGCAGCGACAGGGGAGAGAGTCAAGGGTGGAGACTCGGGTTTACTGTGCGCAAGGCAGCAGTGGTAAAACACTTCCATATTTTGACCAAGAAAACTCTTTGGATACACTACCAGAATGATTGCAGATGGAGAGTGGGGAGTTCTGGGAGAGATGTGTCCGTGGTGTCGCTATGGGTCGGAAACGACTCGAAAGCATAAGACAAGAGGCTGTTGCTCAGGGTGCCCTGTTGGTGTGGGAAGCAGATAAGTGAAGGAAGCTTGTAGCAAATTGCCTTCAACTCACTAGCCACTGGCCAAGCTAGGAATGGAATGGAATGGACAGGCCCCTGTTTGACTCTCCCTACCCTAGCTGAGGCTGGTAGAGTACTGGAAACTCCCCGGGGGCCACCCTGAAAGGGGAGCAACGGCCTCACTCACTCCCTTACCTGATTTTGCCCAGCTCCTAACATGAGTAGGTACCACAGGACCCAGAATCATTCCGTTTTAATATTCGGTATCCCGCAGAAGTCATTTGGTTGAGGTGATCAAAGAAGTGTCTGTCCAGAATCTCTCTCTAGGAAGCTTTCTGTAATAAAACCAAAATTGGCCTGGAAGATTTGTTTCATTATATCGTGCCTATTTCATGCCTTAGTTTTCTAATGAAGATTTTATACTTTCTAAAGAGGCTGGAAGATGAAAGGCTGAAAGGTGTTGGACTTTTCCTTACCTCAGCTGTCTCCTCTAGTGGGATACTGGAACTGCACAGCGAGCAGAAGCAGGCCTCAGCAGCAGGGAGTTTTCTGATTATCTGCTGTTGGAACTCTCTGAAGTTGTCTTTCAGTCACAGAGTCAGGAAAGATTGAGGGAAAGAAAGATGAATGAACCAGCTCCTCTAGACTAAAGGCCTTTTTTCCTGGGTATTTATGCATATTTAGAAATGGCTAAAGGAAGTGAGGATGAAGTGGTGCCCCACACACCATGCCAGGAGGCTTACCCAGTGTATCCCTATCACCAAATCCACTCTGCCACTCTTCCAAACCCAGGTTGGAGGTAGCAATCTAATTGCTACTGTGTGACCTTGGGGAAGTCACTTAACTTCTCTGTGCCTGAGTTTCCTCATCTGCAAAATGAGTGATTAAATCACTGTTCTCCTTCTTCCAATGAGTGAAAGCCCTGTGTAGGACACGGATTGTGTCTGATTTGATTGCATCCTATTTACCTCAGCACTTTAAATGGAGGGTTTGGCAGATAGTAAGTGCTTAAATACTGTTCTTCTCATTTAATTAACTGTATTAGTTGAGTGCTTATTAGCAGCCTAAAACACTACTGGCTACCAAGTACACAGTGTCACCCTTACCATCCTGCAGACCAGGTGTCCTGATCCAGGGATTCTCCCCCTGACATCACGCACCTGCCCAGCCCTGGAGGCCAGGAATGTGTCTGTTATATTGTAAATCTCTCAAGCACTTAGTACAGTGCTCTGGAAATAGTAAATCCTCAATAAATATGATTGACTGACTGACTCACTAGAGCAGTCTGGGGCACTCTTTCTGGATATGATGTTGCCAGGGTCTCTCTAGAGTGGCTGACACCTGTGTGCACGATTCAATTAAGCAATCACATTTATTGAGTGCTTACTGGGTGCAGAACACTGTAATAATAATAACAATGATAATAATAATGGTATTTAAGTACTTCTGCCTCACTGAGCAAACATCTGCTCAATTATCAATCAAAATATGGTATTTCTTGAGCCCTTAATATGGGCAGAATACTGTACTAAACACTGGGGTGGGTACAAGCAAATCAGGCTGAACACAGTCCCTGTGCCTTGTAGGACTCAAAATGTCAATCCCCATTTTACAGATGAGGTAACTGAGGCCCAGAGAAATGAAGTGACTTGCCCAAGGTCACACAGAAGACAAGTGGCAGGGCTGGGATTACAAACCATCACCTTCTGACTCCCAGGCCCATGCTCTAGCCACTACACTATGCTGCTCCTAGAGTTCAATGTAACAGTTGGTAGACACTTTCCCGACCCAGAGTGAGCTTACCCTAGGCCTCCAATTAACCCTGGGTCTGCTCCATCTTGAACCTAAAATTGTCCACCTAGGCCAGATGACCGCCTCATTGAGCAAACATCTGCTCAATTGTCAGTCAAAAAATGGTATTTCTTGAGCACTTAATAGGTGCAGAATACTGTATTAAGCACTTGGGAGCCTACAGTAAGATACAGTTGGTAGACACATTCCCTGCCCACAGAGAGCAATCAATCAGTCAGTCAACTGTATTAATTGAGCACTTACTGTGTGCAGAGCACTGTACTAAGTAAGCACTTGGGAGAGTACAGTATAACAGACACATTCCTGCCCACAACAAGCTCACAGTCTAGAGGAGAAGACAGACGTTATTATAAATGAATAAATAGATAAATTACAGATATATACATATGCCCTGTGGGGATGGGAGGGAAGATAAATGAAGGAGCAAGAAAGAGTGGTACAGAAGGGAGTGGGAGGAGAGGAGAGGAGGTTTTAGGAAAGGATTCTTGGAAGAGATGTGCCTTCAGTAAGGGGAGATGTGCCTTCATTCAATCGTATTTACTGAGTTTTTACTGTGTGCAGAGTACTGTACTAAGCACCTCCAATAAGACAGACATTTAAACAAATTACAGATGTGTACATATAATAATTATAATAACTGTGGCATTTTTTAAGCGCTTTATTACATGCCAATCTCTGTACAAAGTTCTGGAATGGATACAAACAAATTGATTTGGGCACAGTCCTTGTCCCACATGGCCCTCACAGTCTCAATCCCAATTTTACAGATGAGAGAACTGAGGCAGCGAAGTGAAGTGACTTGCACAAGGTCACATGGCAGACAAGCAGCTGATCTGGGATTAAAATCCAAGACCTTCTGTCTCTCAGGCCCGTGATCCATCCACCCATGCTGCTTCTCCATATGTGCTGTGGGGCTGAGGGTTGGGTGAATCAAGGTTATAAATCCAAGCGCTAGGGCGAACAAAAGGGAGAGGGAGTATGGAAAATGAAGGCTTAGTCAGGGGAGCCTCTTAGAGGAGATGGGATTTTACCATGACTTTGCTCTGGGCTTCTGTGACTCCTATAGGAGGATACTCATGTTTGGAAAGGCCTTGCAGAGGGGCACTGGACCACTGTCTGATTGGGACTGCATCTGTACCCACAAAGTATCCAGAAAATATGGCTTAGACACTGAACTTCAGTCATACAGATGGATCATTTGCTTCTGCAACACCTTGTCACCTGACTTAGATCAAAGGGATCATAGGGAGTGCAAACTGTAAGCTCACTGTGGGCAGGGATTGTGATTCTTCACTGTTATTTCGTACTCTCCAAAATGCTAATAGCAGAGTTCTGCACACAGTAAACATTTAATAAATATAATTGGATGACAATAAATGTGATTGACAGAACCATCTGGTATGTCCACAAGTTCCCCGATGGTGATCCAGCTAGTTGTTGCCTTCCAGTCAAACAATCAGTAGTTTTTACTGAGCTCTTAACCTGCGGAGAGCACCGTACTAAGTGCTTGGGAGAGTACAATATGATAGAATTGGTAGATGCATTCGCTGTCCACAAGGAGCTTACAGACTAGAAGGGGAGACAGATGTGAAGATGAGGGATTACCGATTACCGATTACAGATGAGGGAAATAGGAGAGTACAGAGATATATATGTAAGCGTTGTGGGGCTGGAGGTGAGGCATCAAAGGATTGTAGAGTACAGATTCAAATGCTCGGATAACCTGGAAGGTAAGGTGAATAGAGTAGGGAAGGCATTTTGGAGATGTGATTGTAGGATGGCTTTGAAGAAGGGGAGAGTCTGTTAGATATGAATTGGGGAAGGAGTTCCAGGAAAATGAGGGCAAGGGGTTGATGGTGAGATAGATAATAATAATGATGGTAATCAATAATGACAATAATGATAATGATGCAATCAAGGTACCAAGAATAGATTGGCATTAGAGGAGCCAATTGTGCGGACTGGGTTGTAGAAGATCAGCAAGGTAAGCTAGGAGGGAGAGAGCTGATTGAGCGCTCCATATACAGGCTGCCAGATTTGCCTAAATGGTCCGACCAATTTAGTACAGTGCTTGGCACAGAGTAAACACTTAACAAATACCATCATCATGATCATTTCACTGGGTTGGTGCTGTGGTGATTCAGCAAAAGGGGACAGTGAATCCTGAAGACCTAAGCTCGTTGTGGATAGGGAATGTATCTGTTTATTGTTGTACTGTTCTCTCCCAAGTGCTTAGTACAGTGCTCTCCACGCGGTAAGCACTCTCCACACGGTAAGGAAGGAATGAAAGAAGGATTGAGACATCTCAGTCACCAGGGCCAATTGTCCAGCTCGACAGTCAAGCAAAGCTGGCTGCTTGGAAAAATAGTAAAACTGAAATGAAAATGTCATCAGTTTGCAGAGAACTCAGATCTGTTCTTCATTGGACCTAGATGAAGTGGGTTTTTTGGTTTTGTTTTTGTTGTTTTTCCTAGGGCCCAATCAAAGATCATTTGGAGGGGAAACAGTTCGTACCCAATGCTGCCAGCAGAGGGAAACTTCCCAGGGTCGTGGCTGCACAACCAGGGCTGGGTGGATTTACTGTGCATTTTGGAGCCGAACCAAGCCCTTGTTCACATTTCAGAGAAAATCACTGTCTCAATCGTGCGACTGATTAGAGCTTCAGAATACAAATGTGCATCTATGCTCACTCCGAATCAAGAGTCCAGCACTTATCCGAGCTGTGAGGGCCGCAAAATTTCAAAGCCTCTACAGGGGTGATCGCTCTGTTTTCCAACTTGAATTTGGACGGAGAGGGCCGATTCCTTTCTCAGGGTTTTGGCATGATTGGGTCTAGCTAAAACCAGAATAGGGAGAGATGAGCAAACAGGGAAAGGACAAAGGCAAGTTCTTTTCCAGCTTCCAAAAAAAAAAAAAGAGAGAGATTTGATTCAAGTATGGGAGCAGCAGATGTCATGATTTGTCATAACTGAATATATGTCCTGGAAAAAGTAAGTGTGTGCATATCTATATATAATACAGAAAACATAATATGTATTTCATAAGGTTATCAAACCTGGAATCTTATCAACCTAAAACACTCTGCAAAATGAATGCTGTTAGGCTGATGGAATTATCAGCAAAGTCAGACTCTCTCCTTTAGCCTTTTCATCATAGCTGAAGACAGTTCTGGCGGATCTAAGGAAAGTTATTTCAAAATCCCAGAGTTTGCCAAGGCTTCTCTTTAAAGGATGGCTTCTCGTGTGAGTCATTACCTCAGGATTTCATTTGTCAGAGCAGCCTAGGAGTCTGGCTTTTTCAATTCCCAGTGGCCATTATCTCTGTTTGTTAACAGCTAAATGGGTTGCTGTGTGGATACATAGTATTTGGGGGCTTTCTTGCAGAGAGATAACTCCGGTAAGAAACAAAGCCCCCCAAAATGTGATAATGCAACACTTGGTAGAATAAACAGCTGAATTGACTGAAGATACTTTTAGTTTTTCATTTATGCAGCCTCAATTCCTAGCCGGAGATTCGCTAATTCCCTTTCCCTTCGGAGCATTTGATCCAACTATTACAGTCTGGTCACTTCATGATAAGGTTACTGTACAAAGGTCATGGTCATTACTGCATGACGTAGTGGATAGAGGCCGGACCTGGGAGTCAGAAGGGCATGGGTTCTAAACCTGGCTCTGCCATTTGTCTGCTGTATGACCTTGGGCAAGTCACTTCACTTCTCTTGCCTCAGTTACCTTAACAAATACCAAGAATGCAGACGTACCCCAGAGTTTGTCCATAACGTGTTCTTCGGAAATGTGAGCAAATGGTGAAACATTGCACTGTAGGATATTTTTCCCTTTGGTTTTTTTTTTTTATTTCTTTTATGGTACTTGGTAAGCATTTTCTCCGTGCCAGGCATTGTTCTAAACACTAGCATAGATACAAGTTTATCAGGATGGACACAGTCCCTGTCCCACAAGGAGTTCACAGTCTTAAACCCCATTTTACAGATGAAGGAACTAAGGCCCAGAGAAGCTAAGTGACTTGACCAAGGTTACACAGCAGGCAGGTGGATGAGTCAGGATTAGAACCTAAGTCTTTCTGACTCCGAGGCCGGTGCTTTATCTTCTAGGCCACGCTTCTTCCCCAGGCTTGATGCAATTGGGTAGGGTCCATTTCTAAACCAACCTGATCCAGTGACTAAGCCCCACAAATCGTGAAAAATCACACTGTGGTTCATTCTCTGCTTCCCTTCACCTTGCCTTTCCCTTCCACTATACCAAGGAACTTCTCAACCCTTGGACAACCCAAATATGGTCCCTACACTCTACCCCCTCCCCGGTGATGATTATAATAATAATAATGAAAACAATCAATGCTATTTGTTAAGAGCTTACTAGGTGCCAAACACTATACTAGGTGCTGGATCAAGCACAGTCCCTGTCCCACACGGGGCTCACAGTCTAAGCGGGAGGAAAAACATATATTTAATCATGATTTTCACATAAAGAAACTTAAGTGTAGTGAACTGGAGTGACTTGTGAGAGGTCACACAGCAAGGAAGAAACAGAACCAGGCCTGGAACCCAGGTTCCCTAACTCCTCGGTTCGTGCTGCTTCTCAGTATCTTCTGTTTTAAAACCAGAGGTTCACTCCCTTCCCATGTATGTTCATTGAGGACTGGAAATGTGTTTGTTCATTGTTATGTTGTAATCTCCCAAGCGTTTAGTACAGTGTTCCTGCACACATTAAGCACTCTATAAAAATGACTGAATGAATAAAGCCATGGGCATCCATTGTCGCTTTCAGCAGAAAGGGGCGGGAAAGTGTTACAGGAATCCCGATGATCGGCTGATAATTGATCCCCCCTCCTTTCTCCAGATAGCTGGTAGTCACTTTGGTTTGAACTGGCCATATTCCCTCTGCTGTTCTCTGTGAGCTGAGCTCTTAATGCCTCTTTGCATTGCCTCTGCTCTGCTCTTAGAAGCTTGCCGGTATTCATCACCAAAGAACATGGGTATTGTTTCAGCCTAGAAGCACCTCCAGCTGTTAGATGAGGATGACAACTCCACACCAAGATGCCCTTCCTTCCACTCCTGCCATTTTGAAGGCAGCACAGAACTGTGGGAGAGGGAGCAGCGGAATGAGGTGTTCTTTGGGTGAAGGCAGAACAGAACCAGGTGTTAGAGAAAAGTACACCACCCTTGTCTCACGTGTGCTGCCTCCCTACCAGGCTTCTCCTGGGGATAATAATGATAATAATAATGTTGGTATTTGTTAAGCACTTACTATGTGCAGAGCACTGTTCTAAGCGCTGGTGTAGACACAAGGGAATCAGGTTGTCCCATGTGGGGCTCACAGTCTGAATCCCCATTTTACCAATGAGGTAACTGAGGCACAGAGAAGTTAAGTGACTTGCCCACAGTCACACAGCTGACAAGTGGCGGGGCGGAGATTCGAACCCATGACCTATGATTCCAAAGCCCGTGCTCTTTCCACTGAGCCACGCTGCTTCTTTTAATCTTTTGATCTGGTCTGCTGTTTGGTTTAAGTGCTTACTATGTGCCAGGCATTGGTATAATCACTGGGATATACCTAAATTAATAAGGTTGGGCACAGTCTCTGCTCCACATGGGACCCACAGCCTTGATCCCCGTTTTACGGATGAGGTAACTGAGGCACAGAGGAGTGAAGTGATTTGCCCAAGGCCACACAGACAATTGGCAGCGTGAGGATTAGAAACCATGACCTTCTGAGTCCCAGGCCGGTGTTTTATCCACCACACCATGCAGTATGACCATGACATTTGTGAAGTAACCTTATTACAAAATGATCAAACTGTAATAGCTGGATCAGATGCTCCGAAGGGAAAGAAATCAATCTCAGTCCAGGAATTGTGGCTGAATAACTGTGGTCACTTTATGATTTCCCTCGTACAGAAATCACCTTAGAACTGAATTCACCTTTGGATGGATGGGTGGCCGAATAGAGCAATGCGGGATCTACAGTCTCTGGCTTGCTGTGATGTCATATTTAAATTTTGCAAGCCCGGTGCAGTTTTTTGTTCTGTTTTATATCCCTACTTGTTCCTCTCAAATTTTTGGTTGAAGTGAGCCATTTCTTTGTTACTGCCAGTGCGACATCCTGGTCTGTCCTAACCAATTGCCTCCCAGTTTTCAGCTGGTATGTAACATTGTCTGATGCTTTGTTTTACTGTAGCCTTAAAAAGCTTCCTCTGCCCTTTTTGGTTTCAGTTGCCCAATTTCAGCTGTCCACAGTGCAGCTGTTTGGGTGTCCTGCTGTCACATTCTCCTCACATGTCCTGTCCAATGTAACTGTGTTAGGGTGAGCATAGTTTCAATGCTAGGAATCTATTTCATTCCAGAACTATACTGTCCGTGACCTTTTCTTGTCATTTAATTGGGAGTCTGGCCCTTAAGTGACACCGGTGGAATGGCTCAAGGAACTGGTTGTGTTGCCTAGTATGGTCCAGATCTCACAACCCCAGGGGAGTTTAGACAGACTTACGCCCAGTGTTCAATAAATATAATTTTTTAATAGTATTCGTTAAGTGGTTACTATGGGTCAAACAATATTCTAAGTGCTGGGGTAGGTACAAATGAATTAGGTTGGACACAGTCCCTGACCCACATGGGTCTCACAGTTTAAGTAGGAGGGAGAATAGGGATCCCCATTTTACAGTAAAGGTAACTGAGGCATACAGAAGAGAAGTGATTGGCCCAAGGTCTCCCAGCAGACAAGTGGCAGAGTAAGGTTTAGAACCCAGGTCCTTCTGGCTCTCAGGCCCTTGCTCTCTCCACTAGGCCATGCTGCCTCTCATTGTTTAACTGACTGCCACTCTGCTTGTCAGTCTCCTAAAGGCTGGGCTGGCCCTCTTCATTTAGTTTTCTGCTTCCTTGCCTGTCGTTGGATTGTTGGGCCTTGTACTGCCTAGGTGGTAGACATCTGTCACCGATTTTAGCACTGTGTTGTCCATATCAATTTGGATTGTGTTTATGGCTTCCCTGATGCAGTTTTTTTTAGCCTTATTGTCAGCCCAGTGATTCAGGGAAGCAGTTTACAATCGTAATAGTTAACTACAGAGTTTAGCCACATCTGTGTCTATCTCTAGAATACGTCCCGTATATGCAGCATGGTCTAGGGGAAAAGACACGGGCCTGGGAGTCAGAGGACCTGGGTTCTAATCCCGGCTGTGCTACTTGCTGCTGTGTGACCTTGAACAAATCATTTAACTCCTCCTTGCCTCAGTTACCTCATCGGTAAAATGGGAATTAAATACTACTCCCTCTTACTTAGATTGTAAACCCCATATGCAACAGGTACTGCATCCAACCCGATTATCTTGTATCTATCTCAGCACTTGGTATAGTGTTTGGCACATGGTAAACAGTTAACAAGAACCAAAATAATAAAAATAATAATTATTATTTGGCTCTCAGTCTAGGCAAACACATCAGTGTCCAAGTCTTGAAGGAGCTACTATTTTGGAGGGAATCATATTTCCAAATATGTAAGGGATCAGGAATTGCTCACCACTTATTCATCTTCAAAAAACACTCCCTATTCAAAAACATACCCTTTTATGCAGAGTTCTATCTCAAAATTCTTATTGCTGATCGCTAGTTAAATTTGTGGTTTCCAAAAAAACTGCAGCTGACAGAAACACTTTAGAAGCCGGGCTGGGATTCACTGTGCCGGGAGTCACGTAAAATCAAAATGACTAGGAGATGGCTGGGATTTCATTTGTTAATGTAAATAAAGATAAATACTTTAACAGAGTAAGAAGAACTCCCTGACCCTTTCATTATCTGGGATTTCAAATCTCAGGCCCCAATCTTCAAAAAGGAAACTCCCTCAACTCAGAGCCAGCTTTCCTTTGGGCAGGGACTTTCAGGAGCCAAGACCCAGCAAGGGAATTTTTACTATTATTACCCAGAGATACTTGGGAACCTGAACCCAAGGACTCATCCATCTATCGGTTTCCCCAGGATATTTTATGGAGGGAAAGATTCATTCATTCATTCAATCATATTTATTGAGCGCTTACTATGTGCAGAGCACCATACTAAGCACTTGGAATGTACAATTTGGCAACAGATAGAGACAGTCCCTGCCCAACAATGGGCTCACAGTCTAAATGGGGGAGACAGACAAAAAAAAATTAAAAACAAAACAGTCTGGTGTCAATATCATCAAGATAAATAGAATCATAGATAAGTACACATCATTAACAAAATAAATAGAGTAATAAATAACATATACAAATATGCACAAGTGCTTTGGGGAGGGGAAGGAGGAAGAGCAGAGGAAGGGAATAGGGGAGGACAGAGGGAAAGGGAGGGCTTAGTCTGGGAAGGCCTCCTGGAGGAGGTGAGCTCTCAGTAGGGCTTTGAAGTGGGAAAGTGTTAGTTTGGTGGATGTGAGGAAGGAGGGCATTCCAGGTCAGTGGTAGGACACGGGCAAGGGGTCGACAGAGGGACAGGCGCAAACGGGGGTCCGTGAGGAGGTTAGCGGCAGAGGAGCAGAGTGTACGGGCTGGGCAGTAGAAGGAGAGAAGGGAGGTGAGGTAGGAGGGGGGTAGGTGATGGAGACCTTAGTCGCCTCATCAGCCACACACTTTTCTCTCCACACAGGCACTGTCACCCCAACCTCAATAATGATCCACTCAACCTCTACACCCAGGAGAACCCTGTCTTCACACTTGTAATAATTCTGCCATTTTTCTGAAAGACTGCCATCTAGGTGCATATAAGAAACACAAATAGTCACAAATCTTGCAGATTAAAAAAGATATTGTGTTTGGCTTAGATTATGGATCAGATTCGGATCAGAGTCTACATGCTCTCCATTATCAAGGTGTTTTTTTCCCCACTCCTCTGAAGTAGCAGAAGTATCATCATCATAAATTTCTAACATATGTGGCAGTGAGCTAGTGGTAAACACAATTCAACAAATACATGGTCCTTTCCTCGCAGTAACTGATTGCCTTTCCTTGGATAAATCTTTTTCTTTCAGACATTCTTATCATCTACAATTGATGTAGAAAGTTCAGACTGTTCTATTTGGTTGTGACTGTATGTGCTTGCATTTATTTTCCTTATATCGACTTGATGAGGGCCTAGTAGGGAATGGGAGTGGCTTGAGAGAGGTAAACGAGAAACAAGCTCCTTCACCTTGATCCCAGAGAATGTGTACGCTTCCCAAGAGTATATATGCACTCAATAAATACTGATAACCGAGGAAGGAAAAGAGGACAAGAAGAAATGAGACAAGAAGAGATGAGAAGGGAGAAGGTAATGCCAAAGAAAAGGGGTGAAAAAAGTTAGTATTTGTTAAGTTCTTACTATGTGCCAAGCACTGTACGAATCACTGGGGTAGATATAAGGTAATCAGGCCAGACCCATCTCCTGTCCCATGTGGGGCTCACAGTCTAAGTACGAACCGCTTCCACGTTAGTATAATCACTTATCCTATCCTGCCTAGATTACTGCATCAGCCTCCTTTCTGATCTCCCAACCTCCTGCCTCTCCCCATTCCAGCCCATACTTCACTCTGCTGCCCAGATTATCTTTCTACAGAAACGTTCAAGGCATGTCACCCCCCTTCTCAGAAATCTCCAGCAGTTGCCTATCCACCTACATTTCAAACAAGATCACCTCACCACTGGCTTTAAAGCTCTTCATCACCTTGCCTCCTCCTACCTCACCTCACTTCTCTCCTTCTTAATAATAATAATAATGATGGTATTTGTTAAGCACTTACTATGTGGAAACATGGAGGAGTGGGGAAACATGGACTGAACAATTTTGTAGAAAAATAATCTGGGCAGCATGGTATGGATTGGAGTGAGGAGAGAGAGGAGACAGAGAGGTCAGCAAGGTAGCTGAGGCAATAATCAAGGCGGGATAGGAAAAATTCCTGGATTAACAAACCAGCAGTTTGGATGGAGAGGAAAGGTTGGATTTTATACAATTGATTGATTCAATTATCAATGTGGAAAGCACTGTCCTAAGCACTGGGCACCCAGTCCACACACTTGGCTCCTTTGGTGCTAACTTTCTCACTGTGCCACGATCTCTCCTGCCTCACCAGCGATGCCTGGCCCACATCCTACCTCTGGCCTGGAATGCCCTCCCTCCTCAAATCTCCAATTACTCTCTCCTTCTCCAAAGCCTTACCGAAGACACATCTGCTCCACTAGGCCTTCCCAGACTACGCCCTACTTTTCCTCATCTTCCACTCCTTCCATGCCACCCTGACTTGCTCCCTTTGCTCTTCCCGCTCTTGACCCCACTTCCCCCTCCAGTTATCGCCCTATCTCCCTACTAACCTTCCTTTCCAAAATCCTAGAATGAGTCGTCTACAATCGATGCTTAGAATTCCTTAACTCCCATTCTCTCCTAGACCCCCTCCGATCTGGCTTCCGTCCCCTCCGCTCTACCGAGACTGCTCTCTCTAAGGTCACCCGTGACCTCCTTCTTGCCAAATCCAATGGCTCCTACTCCATTCTGATCCTCCTTGACCTCTCTGCTGCCTTTGACACTGTCGACCATCCCCTCCTCCTCCATACCTTATCTCACCTCGGCTTCACGGACTCTGTCCTCTCCTGGTTCTCCTCTTACCTCTCTGGCCGGTCATTCTCGGTCTCCTTCGCTGGAGCCTCCTCCCCCTCCCATCCTTTAACTGTTGGAGTTCCTCAAGGGTCAGTTCTTGGCCCTCTTCTGTTCTCCATCTACACTCACTCCCTCGGTGAACTCATTCGCTCTCATGGCTTTGATTACCATCTCTACGCAGATGACACGCAGATCTACATCTCCGCCCCTGTCCTCCCCCCCTCCCTTCAGGCTCGCATCTCCTCCTGCCTCCGGGACGTCTCCACCTGGATGTCGGCCCACCACCTAAAACTCAACATGAGCGAGACTGAGCTCCTCATCTTCCCTCCCAAATCCGGTCCTCTCCCAGACTTCTCTATCACCGTGGATGGCACGACCATCCTTCCCGTCTCTCGGGCCCGCAATCTCGGTGTCATCCTTGACTCGTCCCTCTCATTCACCCCACGCATCCTATCCGTTACCGAGACCTGCCGGTTTCACCTCTACAATATCGCCAAGATCCGCCCTTTCCTCTCCACCCAAACGGCTACCTTACTGTTACGGGCTCTCGTTATATCCCGGCTAGACTACTGTGTCAGCCTTCTCTCTGACCTCCCTTCCTCCTCTCTTGCCCCGCTCTGGTCTATTCTTCACTCCGCTGCCTGACTCATCTTCCTGCAGAAACGATCTGGGCATGTCACTCCCCTTCTTAAACAACTCCAGTGGTTGCCTATCGACCTCCGCTCCAAACAAAAACTCCTCACTCTAGGCTTCAAGGCTCTCCATCACCTTGCCCCTTCCTACCTCTCCTCCCTTCTCTCTTTCTACCGCCCACCCCGCACGCTCCGCTCCTCCGCCGCCCACTTCCTCACCGTCCCTCGGTCTCTCCTATCCCGCCGTCGACCCCCGGGTCACGTCCTCCCGCGGTCCTGGAACGCCCTCCCTCCTCACCTCCACCAAACTGATTCTCTTTCCCTCTTCAAAACCCTACTTAAAACTCACCTCCTCCAAGAGGCGTTCCCAGACTGAGCTCCTCTTCTCCCTCTACTCCCTCTGCCATCCCCCCTTTACCTCTCTGCAGCTTAACCCTCTTTTTCCCCTTTTCCCTCTGCTCCTCCCCCTCTCCCTTCCCATCCCCACAGCACTGTACTCGTCCGCTCAACTGTATATATTTTTGTTACCCTATTTATTTTAATGAATTGTACATCGCCTCGATTCTATTTAGTTGCCATTGTTTTTACGAGATGTTCTTCCCCTTGACTCTATTTATTGCCATCGTTCTTGTCTGTCCGTCTCCCCCGATTAGACTGTAAGCCCGTCAAATGGCAGGGACTGTCTCTATCTGTTGCCGACTTGTTCATCCCAAGCGCTTAGTACAGTGCTCTGCACATAGTAAGCGCTCAATAAATACTATTGAATGAATGAATTCCCCCCTCTTCCCACCTCACAGCACTTTTGTATATATCTGTAATTTTATCTATTTACACTGATGTCTGTTTACTTGCACTGATGTCTGTGTCCCATCCCGTCCCCCCGTGCCCGTGAACTCATTGTGAATAGGGATTGTCTCTCTTTATTGCTATATTGTACTTTCCCAAGCCCTTATTAGAGTGCTCTGCACACAGTAAGCGTTCAATAAATATGATTGAATGAATGAAGGAAGGAGTAGGATTTAATCCCTATTTTGCATATAAAGAAACCAAAGCACAGAGAAGTTAGTGTCTAGCCCCAGGCCACATAGCAGGCAAGAGGCAGCTGTCCATACAGCAGCTTTCAGGGTTTCCGGCCGTCACATTCTCCTCACATCTCCTGACGAGCATAGCTGTGTTAGGGAGAGGATGACTTCAAAGCCAGGAATATCTAGGAATGAAACCCACGTCCTCTGTTTCCATCGTCTCCAGACCGTCGACTACATAGTTTAAATCACATGGGCAACGGAAAAGCCAGCAAGATTAGAAGACTGGTTATCCAGTCATTTTTAAGGACTTTGCCTGATAAATGGTTCATAGCTGAAAATGACACTAATCCTTCATGGAACTTCCATTAGGCTAGGCAACTCGGTAGTGTGCCTAAGGGAATTTAGAATTTTTAATAAAGCCATTGACCTCAATTTTCTGGTTATTTCTCTGCCCAGTTTAAATCTAAGGAAATGCTGCTCTGAAGCCAGGTCTACATTAGGAATTGAAATATCCAGATAATTGAATCAATTGTATAAAATCCAACCTTTCCTCTCTATCCAAACTGCTGGCTTGTTAATCCAGGAATTTTTCCCATCCCGCTTTGATTATTGCATCAGCTACCTTGCTGACCTCTCTTTCTCTCCTCACTCCAGTCCATACCATGCTGCCCAGATTATTTTTCTACAAAATTGTTCAGTCCATGTTTCCTCAATCCTCAAGAACTTCCAGTGTTTGCCCAGCCACCTCTGCATCAAACAGAAACTACTTAATACTGGTTTTAAAGCCCTCAATCACCTTGACCCCTCCTACCTTACCTCCCTGATTTCCTACTACAACCCAATCTGCACACTTCACTCCTTTAATGCCAACCTACTCACTGTATCGTGATGTCATCTATCTCTTTGCCATCCTCTCAATCACATCCTGCCTCTGGCCTGGAACACTCCTCATCTTCATATCCTACAGACAATTCCTCTCCCCATCTTCAAGGCCTTGTTAAAAGCACATCTCCTCTAAGAGGGCTTTCCTGATGAAGCCCTCATAACCTCTTCTCCCTGTCCTGTCTTTGTCACCCTTGCACTTAAATTTGTACCCTTTGCCTGGAAATCAAAGGATTTTGGTTCTAATCCCTGCTCTGCCACTTGCCTATTGTGTGACCTTGGGAAAGTCATTTAATTTCTCTGTCCCTCAGTGTCCTCATTTATAAACTGAGGGCCAAATACTTGTGCTCTCTCTTCCTAAGGCTGTGACTCTCATGTGGAACAGGGGCTGGGTCCTTATAATAATAATAATTAATTATTATGGTATTTGTTAAGTGCTTACTGTGTGCCAATCACTGTTCCAAGTGCTGGGGGAGATACAAGGTAAACAGGTTGTCCCACGTGGGGCTCACAGTCTTAATCTCCATTTTATAGATGAGGTAACTGAGTCACAGAGAAGTTAAGTGACTTGCCCAAAGTCACAGAACAGACAGTGTGGAAGAGCAGACACAAAGTGGAAGAGCTGGGATTAAAACCCACAACCTCTAATTCCCAAGCCCGGGCTCCTCCCACAACGCCAAGCTGCTTCTCAATCTTGTATCAATCCCAGTACTTAGCACAGTACCTGGCCCACATAGTAAGTACAATACAGCGCTCTGCACATAGTAAGCACTCAATAAATACGAATGAATGAATAGTAGGTGCTCAATAAATACGATTGAATGAATTACAAATCCCACAAACATCATTATTATTATTATATGCTTTCCATTTGTTTAATGACATACGGTTTATCACTAAGCACTCACTGGAACAGCATAAGGCAGCAGCAAGAAAAATTTCCCTAGTCATTCAGCCAATCATGTTTATTGAGGGCTTACTGTGTGCCGGGCACTGTATTAAGTGCTTGGAGAGTATAGTATAACTGTATTGTCTATTGTCTATTATCTAATATTGACTAATGCCTATTGTCTCTACTGATCCCCATCCCCACAACCAAGAAATAGAACAAAAGAGAGACCAACCTGTTTTCTTGGTTTTAAGGGATGATTAGGCACTGTATCCCAGAGGAAGCACGATCACTGGCCACACAGGGCTCTGCCAAGCCTTGAGCAGGTGTGCCTGGTTGGGACAGGAAGAGTGTCACAGTGAGTCACAGTGGCAGAGATGCATATGATCCTGGAGAGTGAGCAGAGCTGGTTTTGGGATGAGGAAAAGGGAAAAAGTGGCTGACAAGGAAAAAAAAGCCAATCGACTGGAGAAGAGGTCAGGGAAAAGGGCAAGGAGCAGGTTGTAAGCGATTGTCAGTCAGTTCCTTTGTTTTGGTCCCTGTCCTTTGCAGTTTACTCTGTTCCACTGATCAAGTTCACAGTGCAATTCTGCTTGCGAAGGACCTGCCCAAGTTTCTGGCCACGAAGCAACTCTTTGCTAATCTACTTGCATTATTCACTCCCAAATGTTGTGGGGCATCTTCCCACAGTACTCAACACTTTCCTAAACATCAAGGAAGAGAGAACCGGGATTCAAATCAAATGAAAAAAGAGGATATTTCGGTGAAACTATGCCCTCCCCCAGGTAGGAAGGACAGCTGGCCATTTGGTCTCTCTCCAAAAGAAAGCCTACCTCAGTGCAACTGAATAGATTGGATGAAAGCCAGAGTTTTGATTAAACGTTTTCTCTGGCCTCACCCAGTTCTGCTTTAAAACATGGCTAGCCAGTGTGGTGTGCTCCATTTAGTTTATTTTCTAGACGTTATTTGGCCACTTTGCAGAAACGACCTAAACTTTAATAATAAATTCACTCACAGAGGTAACCGGATCAGCGTGGCTTAGTGGATAGAGCAGAGGCCTGGGAGTCAGAAGGACCAGGGCTCTAATCCTAACTCTGCCACTTGTCTGTTTTGTGACCTTGGACAAGTCACTTACCTTCTCTGTATCTGTTACCTCATCTGCAGCGTGGCTCAGTGGAAAGAGCACGGGCTTGGGAGTCAGAGGTCAATGGTTCGAATCCTGGCTCTGCCACTTGTCAGCTGCGTGATTGTAGGAGAAGCAGCGTGGCTCAGTGGAAAGAGCATGGGCTTTGGAGTCAGGGCTCATGAGTTCGAATCCCAGCTCTGCCACTTGTCGGCTGTGTGACTGTGGGCAAGTCACTTCACTTCTCTGTGCCTCAGTTCCCTCATCTGTAAAATGGGGATTAAGACTGTGAGCCCCACGTGGGACAACCTGATTCCCCTATGTCTACCCCAGCGCTTAGAACAGTGCTCGGCACATAGTAAGCGCTTAACAAATATCAACATTATTATTATTACTATCTGCAAAATGGAGATTAAGAGTATGAGCTCAATGTGAAACAGGGACTTTGTATTACCAGATTAGTTTGTATCAAACCCAGTGCTTAGATTGGTGCTTGGCACATAGTAACAGCTTAACAAGTACCATATTTATAATTATTATTATCAGATCAAGACAGTAGGCTGTACTGACACTAAACTTGTTGTGGGCAGGTAACATTTCCACCAACTCTGGTATATTGTACTCTGCCAAATCTTTAGGACAGTGTTCCACACAAGGTAAACATTCAATAAATATGATTGATTGATTCACTGAGTACAACAAATAAACCAGCAAATCAACAAACACATGTTCCTCACTATTCCCTAGCTCATTCTCTTTGTTCTTCTTCAACTATCCAAGTTCATCTTGCTCTAAACTCTGCAGCCTCTATCCTCTCACTTACTCCCCAGCCCCCTCCCCTCTCCCCCAATCCGGTATATCATAGTCCTCTTTATTTTCAAATGCTTATTACCTATAGTGTACTCTCTCAAACACTTAGTACAGTGTTCTCTACAGAATAATCTCTTAATAAATGCTAACAATTCCTAGAATAAAATCCCCACCTCCTTCATCAAGCCTTCCTCAATTAGCATTCAACTCTCTCAATTGTATCAACCCTTCAGTCATAATAGTAATAACAACAACAAAAATAACTGTGGTATTTGTTAAGTGCTTACTACGTGCCAAACACTGTTCTAAGTGCTGGGGTACTTACAAGGTAATCAGGTTGGGCATAGGCTTTATCCTACATGGGGTTCACAGTCTTAATCCCCATTTTACAGATGAGGTAACTGAGACACAGAGAAGTTAAGTGACTTGGCCAAGCTCACACGACAGAAATGTGGCAGAGTTGGGATTAGAACCCATGTCCTCTAACTCCTAGATCTTTCCACTAGGCCATGCTGCTTCCATATGTAGTATTTACATATTTAGTTTTGCCCTTCTTCAGTTCTGGTACATGTACAAATAATGGAAGAGTCTATTACTTATTCTGATTTCTCAATTTGAAAATATTGTATCTCTCAACTTAAAGAGTAAGGTGTTTGAAGACAGGGATTGTCGCCTATCCCTTTTAGAATTCTTACCTGAATAACTGATGCTGGTCAGAGCCCATGGCTAAATTGGTGCAATTTGGATAGTTTTCCCCTGAGTATAGTGTCTTGAACAGGCTCATCTCTGCATTTTCAGCCAATTATTTATGTCTATGAGGACTTCCTACACTATATCTCCATCTGAATGACATTTTACCACCTTAAAAGATATTTGTGCTTTCAGCTAACTTAGAAATTTCACTGGGCAATCCTCTTCCCCCTTCCTCTTCATAACGATGTCAAACAAAAACAGTATTTACTTTGATCCCTGGGAAATGCTACAATTATGCTTGTCTATATTGAAAATTAGTTATTTGTTCATAGCATTTATTTCCGAAATTTTAGCCAACTTTCTGTCCATGCCAGAAACTTTCCACTAATCTCAAGATTACTTATCTGTTTTAAACTTTAATATGAAACCTTGTTTAAGGCCTTTTCAAAATCTAAATATATTATGCCTGCTGATTCCCCTCTATCCAAAGCACTTGAAAGCAATAAGTGAGAGGCACAATTCCCGCTTGCAGAGGCTAAATTTTCTCCCTAACTTTTTGTTTTTCTGAATGCTTACTGATCGTAACCTAATACGAGATTCTACTAAATTTATCAGGATCATAAATGAGGAGGCCCTAGATTCCCTCTGGATTGTTACTTAAAGATGGGAGTTGCGTATTGGGAATTGGCCAGTTCACTGATACTGAGGCCATTTGTAATGATAGGTTATATATTTTTAATGGGAGGTCAATAATGGCCCTGGTACACCCTGGGGATCTGCTAACCTCAGAACCCGAGTGCAGAAAGTTTTCATTACAATTAAACTGAAAATATTCATTGAGCACTGCCCTCCATCAGTCAGTGATCTCTGCCCTCAATCAGTCAATTAATAGTATTTATTGAGTGCTTTCTGTGTGCAGAACAGTTTTAAGTGCTTGGGAACATTCAATTTAATAGAGTCTGTAGACCCTGCCCCCAAGAAGTTTACAGTCTATAGGGGAAGACAGACTGAAATAAATGATGGATAAGGAAAATAGAGAATTAGAATATGAATAGAAGATCTGTGGGACTAGGATGACTGTCAAAGTGATCAAGGGGTACACAGCCAAGTGCATAGTTAATACGGTGGGAAGGGCTGATGGGGAAATGAGACGAGGAAATATGACACAGTTCCTCTAATTTCATAGTCAATAGAGCATATACGCCTGGTAGTCTGAATGGCTTGAGTTCTAATTCTGGTTCCGCCACTTGTCTGTTGTGTGATCTTGGGCAAGTCCCTTCACTTCTTTAAGCTTCAGTTCCCTCATCTAGAAAATGGGGATTAAGACTCTGAGCCCCATGTGGGACAGGGACTATGTCCAATCCGATTTGTTTATATCTACCCCAGTGCTCAGTTCAGGGCCTGGCCCATAGTAAGTGCTTCTCAAATACCACAATTATTTATTATTTCTTTATTAATTGTTCTAATAAAGCCCCACCAACTCCCAGTTTTGAGAAAATCTAGTGCGGCCTTCTCCATCACAAAAGGTACAAATTTTGTCTTATTTGTAAGTGATGATTTAGATGAATTCTCATATGGGTGGTCTGGTCTCAAGAAGGAAACCCTGGTCCAAACATCATGTTATCCTTATATTTGTTTTGATGCAAAAGGCAGACAGACCAACTTAGACTAAGAAGGAAATAGCTGACATTTCTGTTCTTTTTCAGTTATTCAGTCAAATTGTCCTGGTGATCATCAATTTCTCAGTTCCCTCCAAAGCTTTTCAGGCCCATCGTACTAATCGATCACTGAAATTGCTGTGTGATTCTCCATAGTAATAAGGTGGGATTTGTAAGCGCTTCCTGTGTACTGAGTACTGTACCAAGATAATCAGGATGGACAGAGGTAGGGTGCTTTGAAAAAAACAGAAAAATTTGATTTCTTTATCAGCACTTTGTCAGGCACATGGGAGACTTTAGATCCACTATAACTTGATTTCAAAGCTGACAACTCTGACGTGAATGAGTCATATGGGCCTCTTGACGTACACCCAAAGCCAGCTAACGGCTGAGTGAGGATCAAAACCCAATCATCGCCTCTTTGGATTTGGACATTTCCTCTGACATCCTGATTTCCCCCTCTCAATTGTCTGGCTGCTGCACATTTCCTAATGACATTCTGCACTTCAGAAAACATATAAATCACTACCCATCTTTCTTTTCTAATCCCCCTATCCTAAAATAAATATTCGTCCACCTTATCTGTTTAGACAGGCAAAAATCAAGCTCTCAGTCAAAAGCACTCTGGACTGGAATAGCAAGAGTCGGGGAGGCTGGCAATTCTTCATCAGGAGGAGAGATTTGAGGCATTAGAGAGAATTTCTGGACAGAATTGTAGGGAGGGGGAAGTGATGTGTGAGCTTTATTTTCTATATTTCCCAAAATGCAAATATTAAATCGTAAATCAGGTCAATGATTCAATTAAATATAGATGTGGTTCAGAAATCTAGGTGAATGAGTCCTTTGCTCTCTGTGAAAGCCTTATGATACATACTGAATACAGGATCATTAAATCTACATAGGTTTAATGAGATAATGATATGCCATCAAGATATTAAACAAACAAAATAGTCCGCATATATTTGCCAGAGCACTTGGTGAACTCCAGAGCCTATATTTTTTTTTTTTCCTGAGTCGAGCATTCTAATAAAGGCTGAGTTTGGTGTTCAGAGTTCTTACCCTGGCGACCCATTTAAAAGTTGAATTAGAGGGGCTGTAGCAAAACAAGACTAAACTAATCATCTTATTTCTCTAATTGGCACATGCAAATAGAGTGAAGGAGGACTAGAAGAAAGAGGTCTTTCGTGAACCTTAAACATTCCACAAACATCATAATAATAGTGGTATGTGTTATTTTTCGGGAAATACAGGTACATCACCCCCTTTCTTAAATGAGGAAACTGAGGCACAGAGAAGTTAAATGACATGCCCAGAGTCACACTGGAAATGAGGGCAGAGCCAGGTCCTCTGATTACCAGCTCACTGCTCTCTCCACTAGGCCACAACATACTCCTTTCTGGAAGGATTCATTAAAAATGTCGGTGGTATTTGTAAGCACTTCCTATGTGCCAAGGATTGTACTAAGATAATCAGGACAATAATGATAGTATTTGTTAAGTGTTTGCTATGTGCCAAGCACTGTTCTAAGCACTGGGTGAGATACAAGGTAATCAGGGACTCATTAAGCCATGTGGGACTCACAGTCTTAATCCCCATTTTACAGATGAGGTAACTGAGACACAGAGAAGTGAAGTGATTTCCCCAGTCACACAGCTGACAAGTGGTGGAGCCAGGATTAGAACCCATGACCTCTGACTCCCAAGCCCATGTTCTTTCCACTGAGCCATACTGCTTCTCCTGGACACAGGTAAAGTGCTTTGAAAAAACAGAAAATATTATAGTCTTTAGGGTGCGGTGTCTGAATTACAAAATGTATAAGCCCTTAGCACTTCGCTCTGGTACAGTTAGTGCCAATAAATACCATTGCTTGATGGATTGATGTGGTAGGCCACTGTATATGTGCATAAGAAGCATGGGGAAGTGGATAGAGCATGGGCCTGGGAGCCAGAAGGTCACGGGTTCTAATCCAGGCTCCACCACTAGTCTGCTGTATGACTGTGGACAAGTCACTTCACTTCTCTGTGATTTAGTTACTTCATATGTAAAATGGGGATTGAGACTGTGAGCCCTACAAGGGACAGGGAATGTGTCCAACCCAATTTGTTTGCAACCACCCCAGTTCTTAGTACTAATGTGTCACTGTCACAGGCAGCAGGAATGAGCAACTTATTAAAAGCACGTGTCCTCCAAGATGCCTTCCCTAAGCCATCATTTTGTCTTCTCCCTCTCCCTGCTTTTTGTCTTCCTGGTACATGGATTTGCAACCTTTATCCACCCTTCCCTCAGCCTCACGGCTATTATGTTCATATCTGAAACATTTATTCATATTAGTGCCTGTCTCCCTCTCTAGACTGAAAGCTCCTTGTGGGCAGGTAATATCTCTACTCACTCTCCCAAGTCCCCAAGTGCTCACTGCGGTGCTCTGTACACAGTAAGCGCTCAATAAATACAGTGCCTGGCACATAGTAAGTGCTTAACAAATACCACAGTTATTTTTATTAATATAAAATACTTCTACCCTCCCACTATTTTTCAAATACACCGGTGTTTTTCAATTACTGGATCAGGTGTCCAGGTGATATTTCAGGGTACATCGGGGTACTCTGCTCCTCCCACGTAAGATCACTGTGTACGCTACTTGTGGACAGGAAACATGTCTACCATAGTGTCCTCTTCTAAGCACTTATTACAGTGCTTAATACAATACAATATACTGATGCAGTAAGCAGTCAACAAATACAACTTATTTATTGTATTTATGCTTTATTAAGGAAATAGTCCCCTGCTTACCTGCTTGCTGTGTCTCAGTAAATGTGGTTCGCATTCTATTCTGTACCTTTCAGTTGTTCCTCTTTCCACTGAGTGGGTTACTACTCTGAGAGAGAGAGAGAGAGACAGGGAACTGCTTTCCAAGTAGAGACCACTTTCAATGGGGTGGGAGGGCATGGCACACCATTTTCCTAAAACTCTCCTGTGGGAAACCTGGTCCACGCAATTATCACTCCCCTTTTCCCCTTTAACTCTTTCATTCATTCAATCGTATTTATTGAGCGCGTACTATGCACAGAGCACTGTACTAAGGGCTTGGAAGGTACAACTTGGCAACAGATAGAAACAATCCCTGCCCAACAACGGGCTCACATTCTAAACGGGGGAGACACATGTTTTCCTATTTTCACCCTGGCTCGCAGAACCACGGTCTCTTTTAAGGGACCTAAGAAAGTTGGAGAAAAATAAAACCAGTTGTTAATCTCTGGATTAAATCCCAAGAAAACTTTACGATAGCTCTACCCCAGGACTGTCACTACCCCAGAACACTGGATTTCATTGTTCCAGAGGAGCATTGAAAAAACCCTCATCTAATTGGAGATTTGGTAGGTTCGTGTTTAGGCTCTGAATCGTCACAGATGAATCCCTCTCCTAGCCTCCCATTTCATGTCACTTGTGACCTAGAGGTCATCAAACAACTGTAACAATGTGAGCCTGTCACCAGTCACCAGCTAATCTTGTCTGATCTGCATTAGTGGGATCACATTGCTTTATTGAATTACAGCTGCTACATCCATTCACTACCTTCTTAAGAGGCCTATAAAGACAAGGCAGTCTATAGAAGCAGCATGGCTTGGTGGAAAGAGCACGGGCTTAGGAGTCAGAGGACATGGGTTCTAATCCCGGCTGTGCCACCTGTCTGCTGGGGACCTTAGGCAAACCACTTAATTTCTCTGTGCCTCAGTTACCTCATCTGTAAAATGGGGATTAAGATGGTTAGCCCCTTGTGGGACAACCTGATTACCTTGTATCCACCCCAGTGCTTAAAACAGTACTTGGAACATAGTAAGCGCTTAACAAATACCATAATTATCATTATTATAGGATGCCATTTTTATAAATCCCAGATGAAGCTAGGGAAAAGTGTGATTGATCAATCGATCGATCAACTGTATTTATTGAGCGCTTATTGTGTACAGAGCACCGCAGTGAGCACTTGGGGACTTGGGAGAGTGAGTAGAGATATTACCTGCCCACAAGGAGCTTTCAGTCTAGAGAGGGAGACAGGCACTAATATGAATAAATGTTTCAGATATGAACATAATAGCTGTGAGGCTGAGGGAAGGGTGAATAAAGATTGCAAATCCAAGTACCAGGAAGACAAAAAGAAGGGAGAGGGAGAAGACAAAATGATGGCTTAGGGAAGGCATCTTGGAGGACACGTGCTTTTAATAAGTTGCTCATTCCTGCTGCCTGTGACAGTGAATGTCATCCCACAGAGAGGAAGATTGAATGCAGTTACTCCACTTCCAATAAATCCATCAATCAAGCATATTTATTGAGAGTTTATATGTCTGACACATCATGGCTCTCTGTCTATATCATGTGAAGACCCAGTTTATATATACCAAAGCATTGTCGGTTCAACAACAGTATTTACGAAGTACCTGCTATGTTTAAAGATCTGACAAAAAGCCGTTGGTGAAAGGCAGGAAGCAGCATGGTGTCTTGGTGAGAGCACAGACTTGGGAGTCAGAATGTCATGGGTTCTAATCTCTGCTCCACCATTTGCTGTGTAACCTTGGGTAAGTCACTTAACTCCTCTGGGCCTCAGATGCCTAATCTGTAAAATGGGGATTGATACTCTGAGCCCCACTTGGGACAGGAACTGTGTCCAACCCGATTTGCTTGTATCCATCCCAGGGCTCAGTACAGTGCCTGGCACATAGTAAGCAATTGACAAATACCATAATTATCATATCGATGGTGGTGAGGGACTGATTAGGCCAGTTCAAGGCTGGGATATGCTTGCTCTACTCAGATGTATCAAACCATCCATTCCCTAAATGTTATTGTTGTGGTTCAGTGTCGAAAGGAATTAGGTTTTGAGTGTTAAACCTGACTCTTTCCAAATGCTGTACATAGACACCCATCCAAACAAATACCTTGTTTTCCCATTTGGGGGCAAAACCAGATTGTAGAAGTGTGGAGGCTAAACCCTATTTCCTTCTACAGAATGAATCTGCTTAAGTAATGGTTCAGCCAAGCTCTATCTTAATTTGAGAGTTGGTCTTTGACCTCAATTGATTTATCAATTTTCCTCAGCACCATATTTATTATATTTGTACACCAAGTAGAGAAGCAATGTGGCTCAGTGGAAAGAGCACAGGCTTGGGAGTCAGAGGACATGGTTTCTAATCCTGCCTCTTCCGCTTGTCTGTTGTGTGATCTTGGGCACGTAACTTAATTTCTCTGTGCCTCGGTTATTTCGTCTGTAAAATGGGGATTAAAAGTGTGAGCCCCACATGGGACAACCCGATTATCCTGTATCTACTCTAGCATTTAAAACAGTGCTTTGCACATAGTAAGTGCTTAACAAATACCATAATTATTAGTTCTTATTATTATTAGAGCACAGGCCTGGGAGTCAGAGCATCATGGGATCGAATCCTAGCTCCGCCACTTGTCTGCTGTGTGACTTAGGGCAAGTCAATTCTCTGGGCCTCAGTTCCCTCATCTGGAAATTAGGTAATGATAATGTTGGTATTTGTTAAGTGCTTACTATGTAACAAGCACTGTTCTAAGCGCTGGGGTAGATACAAGATAATCAGGTTGTCCCATGTAGGGCTGACAGTCTTCATCCCCATTTTACAGATGAGGTAACTGAGGCACAGAGAAGTTAAGTGACTTGCCCGAAGTCACACAGCTGACAAGCTGAGGAGCCGGGATTAGAACCCATGAGCTCTGACTCCCAAGCCCCCTCCCTGTCCACTGAACCATGCTGTTCCTCCTAATAATGATGGCATTTGATAAGCTCTTACTATGTGCAAAGCACCATTTTAAGCACTGGAGAGTATACAAAGTGATCAGGTTGTCCCACGTGGGACTCACAGTATAATTGAGACTGTGAGCCCTAGATGGGAGAGGGAATGTAACCAACCAAATTTGTTTGTACCCACCCTAGCACTTAGCACAGTGACTGGCACATAATAAGCACTTAAATAATAATAATATGAGCAAACAATAGATTACTGGGTGGAAATATAAAGCCAGGCTGCCTAATATTTATTAAGAGTTTACTGTGTTCAGGGCACTGTACTAATGTTTTGGAGAGTACAGTACAATAGAGTTTGTAGATGTATTCCTTACATCCAAGTAGCTCATAGTTGAGACGGGGAGACAGCCATTAAAATAGGTTATGGATGTGTACACAAGGGATGTGGATCTTAGGGTGGGGTGAAGAAAGGGTAATCATAATAATAACAGTGGTCCTTGTTAAGCGCTTGCTATGTGCCAAGCACTGTATTAAGCACTGGGGTAGAAACAAGGTGATTCTATCCCACATGGGGCTCAGAGTCTTAATCCCCATTTTACCAATGAGGAAAATGAGGCACAGAAAAGTTGTGAGTTGCCCAAGGTCACACAGAGGACATGGCAGAACCAGGATTAGAACCCAGGTCCTTCTGAATCCCAAGGCGATGGTCTATCCACTAGATAATACTGCTTCCCTGTACAAATCCAAGTGCAAGGGTGATTCAGAAGGGAGAGGGAGTAAGGGAAATGAGGATGCAGTGAAGGAAAGTCTCTTGGAGGTGATATAATTTCAGTAAGACTTGATTTTAATGAAGTCACCAGGCTTGACCCCAGTGGGCATTTTGTTTGGGGTGACATTAAGGATAGTGTTTGTGAGATTGCCTGTAGGAGGCTTGTGGGCCATACTTGATACCCGTACCTGAGACCAAGGGCAGTCCATCAAATCCAAAACATTTAGCCCTTATTCTGAATTAAGCCCTTGGCAGAGTACAATAGTTAGTAGACACAACATCAAAGCATCACTAAAATCCTCCCTTCCTTCTCCATCCAAACTGCTACCATGTTAATCTAAGCACTTATCTTCTCCTTCCTGGATTACTGCCTCAGCCTCTTTGCTGACCTCCTTGCCTCTCGTCTCTTCTCACTCCTGTCTATATATCACTCTTCAGCCCGGATTGTTTTTCTACAAAAACATTCAGTCCATGTTTCCTCACTCCTCAAGAACCTTCAGTGCTACCTATCCACCTCCTTATCAAACAGAAACTCCTTACCATCCATTTTAAAGCACTCAGTGACTTTGCCCCCTCCTACCTTACCTCCCTGGTTTCCTACTACAATCCAGCCTGTATAGTTCACTCTAATGCCAAACTACTAACTGTACCTCAGTCTCGTCTATCTCTCTGCCATCCTCTCACCCACTTTCTGACTCTGGCCTGGAATGCCCACCCTCTTCATATAATAATAATAATAATAATGTTGGTATTTGTTAAGCGCTTACTATGTGCCGAGCACTGTTCTATCTAACAGAAGGTCACTCTCCCCACTCTAAACCCTTAATAAAATCACACTGCATCTCCTCCCAGAGGTCTTAACCATCTAGGCCCCCATTTCCTCTCCTCCCATTCTCTTCCACATCATCCTTGCGCTAGGATTCGCAAACTTTATTCACTCCCCACTCGTCCTCATAACAGTTATGTACATATCCACAATTTTCCATTTATATTAATGTCTGTCCCCCCCTCTAGACTGTTAGCTCATTGTGGGCAGGGAACATGCCTACCAACTCCACTATATTGTACTCTCCCAAGCACTTAGCACAGTGCTCTGCACACAGTAATCACTCAGTAAATATGATTGATTGGTTGATGGCACAAATACTGACCTCAAGAACTTGCAGTCTATTGGTTTGTAAAAATCATCACAAGCCCATGAAGTTCTATAGACCCACCTATATTTATATACTAGTTATTCCTTCCTGTCCATATCACAAAAATGTTTTAGATCTGAGATTTTATGAGATTTCATTCATGAAAGCCTTTCAGAATCAGATAAAGCCAGGATGAGACAATAGTTTGAATGGGGAAGGATCAGTAGAAGGGGGGATATATCTCCTCAGACTCTGCCCGTGAATCCACCCAGTTTTAAAGTTATTCATTGCATCTCTATCCAAAGAGGTAAGCAGCATCCAGGGCAGAAGAAATGGTGACGATGGGTTCTCGGTCAGATGCAGAGTCAGGAATAGCATTGAGTAGGAGTCCACCAATGCTGAATGCAGTTGAGAAAGAAATTTGGGAAGTAGGTGTTGGAAGGGCAGAGAAATGCATCCTAATAATATTAATTGTGGTATTTGTTAAGTGCTTACCATGTAATAGGCACTGAATTAAGCACAGAGATGGATACAAGAAAATTGAGTTGGACCTAGTTCCTGTCCCCTGTGGGGGCTCACAGTCTCAATCCCCATTTTACAGATGAGGTAACTGAGGCACAGAGAAGCGAAGTGACTTATCTAAGGTCACATAGGCAAGTGATGAAACCGGGATTAAAACCCATGACCTCCTGACTCTAAGGCCCATTCTCTAACCACTATACCATGCTGCTTCTCTGCACCACACTGCTTTTCTTAAGGTTTTTGTTTATTTTATGTTATAGTTTCTCTGCTCCAGTAATCATATGACTAGGCATTCCATTCAACTGGCCATACGTAAAGTCTGAGAGACTCTGACCTCATACATTTAAGGGTCCAGCAAGGATCCTCTTAGAGTCGATCAGCTACTATTATTGTGTACACACGCAGTGACCCCATTAAAATATCCTCTTCGTGTTAACAAAGATGCATTTGCTTTGAAGGACTCTATCAGCTCGGCCCATCCTAGCTCACAGCTCATCTTCTACAACAGCCTGTAAGCTTGCTGTGGGCAGGGAACGTATCTGTTTACTGTGTACTCTGTGTACTCTGCAGTACACAGAGTACTGTGCAGTGTACTCTCCCAAGTGCTTAGTAGGGTGCTCTGCACACGGTAAGAGATCAATAAATATGACTGAATGAGTGAATGAATGAACAACCCAGTCCTCACACTCTGCTCCTCTACACACTCTGCTCCTCAAGCACCAGCTTGCTCACTGTGTCCCTACCCCGGGCCTGGGAGTCAGAGGTCATGGGTTAGAATGCCAGCTCTGCCACTTGTCAGCTCTGTGACTGTGGGCAAGTCACTTCATTTCTCTGGTCCTCAGTTACCTCGTCTGTAAAATGGGGATGAAGACTGTGAGCCTCACATGGCACAACCTGATGACCCTGTATCTACCCCAATGCTTAGAACAATGCTCTGCAGATAGTAAGCGCTTAACAAATGCCAACATTATTATTTATTATTATTAAATCCCTCCCCATCCATACAAGACCACCATTCTCCCCACCCTCAAAGTTTTGTTAAGTTAATAAAGATAGGGGACAGTTGCTTAATGGATAGAGCAAGGGCCTGGGAGTCAGAAGGATCAGAGATTTAATCCTGGCTCTTCCATTTGTCTGCTGTGTGACCTTGGGCAAGTCACTTAACTTCTATAGGCCTCAGTTACCTCATCTGTAAAAAGGGGAGGAAGAGTCTGAGCCCCCTATGGGAAAGGAACTGTGTACAACCTGATTAACTTGTATCTACCCCAGCACTTAGAATAGTGCTTGGCACATTGTAGGTGCTTGACAAGTACCATTCTTAGTATTATAGTTATTGTCTCCTCCAAGAAGTTTTCCCCAGATGAAGCCCTTTGGGGGCTGGATTGCTCTCCCTTCTGCATCATCTGAAGACTTGGTTGGATCTGTGACTTTGAACACTTGATAATCACCCTCATCCCTAATCCTACAACATTTCTGTATGTATTTTAAAATTATATATTATAAATTATTAATATTCATGTCTATCTCCCGCTCTAGACTTTAAGCTCATTATGGGCAGGAAACGTGTCCACTAATTCTGTTGTACTATACTTGTCCAAGTGCTCAGAACAGTGCTCTGCACATAGTAAGCACTAAATAAATACCACTGTTTAATCTTCCTTCTCTTCCACTGGCTTTAATTTCTTAGAAATGGTGCAGTTTCTTGAGAGATTCAGTGCGTTCATTCTCTTCTGTTTGCAGCCTCTTTACCTGGATACCTCACTCATAACCGCAGAGCTCACTGGTCTTGGAAATAAAGCTCTGGATGATGTCAGGGGAAACAAATATTTAAAAACAAGAGTGAAAGAGAGAAAGACAGAGAGACACAGAGAGAGAGAGAGAGAGACTGGATTTTGCTTAGCCTGCATCTTTCCCAAAATAATAAGGGCCCAGGATGGATCGCTTCAACAGCTGTGACTCCATTTACTTAGTCCACCGGGGGCTTGGTTTTGAGTGCTTCTTCAAGGACTCCTCAAAGGCCCAAGTGAGATGAAATGGAAGGCTTATGAGAGGGCACAGCTACCTCTATATTCCTTTCCGCCTGTTAAAACGGCAGAAAATGACATTTTTTACCAGTGACCATTAGCGCTCCTTTTCGTAGAAGATGCAGTCCCCAGAAGGCTGTTTTATGTATAAAATGCAGCGCTCCATCTGGCTTTTCATTTTCTCAGTCTGTCATCCCTACACCCATGCATTTTGGGATGTATAGATCCTTTGGAAATCATTGGCCAGAGCTACACTAATTGCCCATCTGCTTCCTTTCAGTCTGTTAGAAGAGAACACAGGAAATGTGAATTTCCCCCTGCATATGTTACTCTAAAAAATTTCAGACTGAAAATACAGTCCTCGTAAATGACATAATAATCATAATAAATACCCTGAATTTGTTTAGTGCTTTAAGTTTTCCAAAGTGCTTTTTTTGCATAGTTATCTTGTTTTTAACCCCCTCAACAGTCCTCTAGGATGTAAAGAGGCAGTTTATCTCAAATTTGCAGATAAGGAAATTGGGGCCCAGAAAGGTTAAGTAGTTTGCCCAGGGTCACAAAGCAGTCCTGGTGCAGAGCTGGGACTAGAACTCATGTCTCCTGACCTCCAGTCCCTTGATCTTTCCATAGACATAGATCGCACTAAAAATTACAGTTTCCTATCTCTTCCCTCTATTCCCTCCACCAACTGAGTCTCCACTCTCCCACTGAGGCAGCTGAAACTCTGATTCTACCCAAGCACAAACAAACAGATTTCCAAATCTAATAACTGCAGAGAATTCCCTCCCCAAGAGACCCCAGAACTGTGAAGGATTTGGGAGTGAAACTTTATATCTGGTTTAACTCTTGTATTTTTGATCCGCACAACTTCACAGAGGAGAAGGGAGAGATAGGTGTGGCAATTCCAATTTTACAAATGAGGAAACTGAGGCTGAGAAGCAGCATGGCTTAGAGGAAAGAGCAAGGGTCCGGGAGTCAGGGGACCTGGCTTATCATTTCAGGTCTGTCATTCGATCACTGTGGTACCTGTTATTTCCCTATTTATTTTGTTAATGAGATGTACATCCCCTTGATTCTATTTATTGCTATTGTTTTTGTCTGTCTGTCTCCCCGGATTAGACTGTAAGCCCGTCAATGGGCAGGGACTGTCTCTGTTGCTGATTTGTACATTCCAAGCGCTTAGTACAGTGCTCTGCACATAGTAAGCACTCAATAAATACTATTGGATGAATGAATGAATACCTTGGATAAATCACTTGTCTTCTCCGGGCCCTAGTTTCCTCAACTAGAAAATAGGGATTTAAACATCTGGACTCTCTCCTATTAAAACTGTGAGCCACATTTAGGGGAGAGACTTTGTCCTATCTGGTTAAATTGTATATACCCCAATGTTTAGAACAGTGCTTCACACACAATAAGTGCTTAACAATCACAATAATAATAATAATGTTGTCACTGAAACACTAAGGCAGGTCAGAGACAGCACTGGGGCTATGACCCATGTTTCTACGTTGTGGGTTCTAATTCCGCCTCTACCACTTGTCTGCCGTGTGACCATGGACAAGTCACTTCACTTTTTCTTTGCCTTAGTTTCCTCATTTGTAAAATGGGGTTTGAAACTGTGAGCTCCCTGTGGGACGGGGACTGTTTACAACTCAATTTGCTCGTATCCACCCCATTGATTAGTACAGTGCCTGGCACACAGTAAGCACTTAACAAATACTACAATTATTATTTCTTGACTCCTAGTCCCGTGGTATTTCAACAAGGCCTTGGAGTAGTCTTCCCTTATATTTTAAACTCCTGTTAGGCAAAGTCTGTCATTCTGATATCTGTCTGATATCATGGTAACTATTCCAGAACATAGAACACACAACGTCCATTCTAATTCACTCAGTCATTTTGGAAAAGTTGTGTTTTTTTCTCATCTATCCTCCCAGCATTCTGTTATTCCAATCCCAGTTTGAAAGGAAAGGAAACTAATACCCAGAGGGATTGAGCGAACTGCCGAAAGTCATACAGCAACTCATTAGCAGAGTCCAGAATGGATTTCAGCTCTTCTGTCTTCTAGGGCAACCTTCTGTTGTTCAGGACAGCCTGTCTCTCTGAAAATAACCTGCACGTCTGATACAGGTTGGGAAATTCTTCCTTTCCCACAGTCATTTTTTTCAAATGATGAGAGTAAGCTAATTCAATTAAACTACCTAATACATGTCCACTTGGACAAGTTTTCCCAAGTTTTAATTCTGTAGATATTTTGACAGGTAAACCAGTAGATAATTGTCTGATCTGCAGCAGCTCTAAATGTATTTACATCACCCAGAAAAAAAACTCTTTGACTTCAAGGTTAAGAAAGAAGAAAATTGCTCGCCAAATTTCAGAAGACTGATTGTAAGTGCTTTAGGATTGAATCCAAAATTGTATGACACATTGGAGGCAGAGAACTCTGGGGAAAAAAGTTTGCTATATTTTTTGACAAATCCAATTTTTTTTTCCTCTGGGATTATCCAATTTGGGTTTTTGCTTGAGGGTTCATGTGGCCTACTTAATGATGGCTATCAATGCCTGAGCTAAAGATTCTGACCAATGAGAAAGAATCTTGATTTCCCATCTGGACTGGCCCTAGAGAGATGCAGATTTGGGAGAGTCTCTAGCCTAGCCCTGGGCTCTGGAAGCCCTCCCCAACACCACCCCCCTACCCCCCACCACAGCCTCAATCACACCCTGCTCCAAGTCCCACAACTCATAAGCATGGCTTTGATCCTATTTCTGCCTCCAAGTAATTTCCTCCAGCCCAATCAATAGTTTCCTAATAGCTCAGTATCCTGTTCTGAATTATTTGTAAACCACTAAGAAACACTAATCACTTTTGTTCCCCTGACTTGATGCAAAGGAAAGCAAGGTCAGCTGGTTGTTTTTAATGACCCTGAATGAACGTTTTCAAAATAGGTATTCCCAATACTAAGTGCCAAGTTGGGAATGTTTTGATTTTTATCTCTCCCGCATTTCAAAAGGTAGATTAAGTTAGCTACCAGGGTGACAGCGTGACCTGTCTGCTGTGTGACCTTGGGAAAGTCACTTTACTTCTCTGGACTTCAGTTACCACCTCTGTGAGCCCCACATGGGATAGGGACTGTGTCCAACTAGATTTGCTCATATCCAACCCAGAGGTTAGTACAGTGCCTGACATATACTAAGAGCTTAACAAATGCCACAATTATTATTATTACAGACAATTAGGGAAGGTAGTGGTGATTTCCATATACCCACCTTCATACAACTGATTAAGCTGTAAGGGGAAACAATGAGGCTTTTATAACTTTCATGGGGAACGTGGTTCTATTTCCCCTGATTCAGAGTCAGAGTTTCTTTTTTTATTTTCTTTTTAAAAACAATCATCATCATTAAAGTAGACAAAGAACTGCCATGCTCAACCTTGGGTGAGGCTGGGCAAATCATTTAACCTATTCGTGCCTGAGGCTCTGCTTAGCTAGGACAGGATTAGAGCATTATCAGAAGTCTTTGAATTTGTCATTCAGTGAACTGCAGTACACTGAATATTATACTCCACAAGGACATGCAAAGAGGCCTGTAGTAGATTAATGGACCATTCGTGGCCTAGTGGGGAGCACTGACTTGGGAGGCAGAAGGACCTAGGTCTAATCCTGGCTCTGACACTTGTCTGCTCTTTGACCATGGGCAAGTCACTTCACTTTTCTAGATCTCAATTTCCCAATCTGCAAAATGGGGATTAAGTCTATGAGCCCCATGTGGAAACATGGACTTTGTCCAACCCTATTAGCTTGTATCTAGCCCAGTGCTTAGAACAGTGCTTGACACATAATAAGCCCTTAAGAAATACCATCATTATCATTATTAGTATCAGATATTATTTTAATATCTGCAAATCACCATGACTAAACAATAAGAGTCAGGTTGGACACAGTCATTGTCCCAAATGGGGCTCACAATCTAAGTGGGAGGGAGTAGGATTTAATACCCATTTTACAGATGGAGTAATTGAAGCAGAGAGAAGTGAAGTGACTTGCCCAAGCTCACATAGTAAACAGGTGGCAGAGCCAGAATTAGAACCCAGGTCTTCTGACTTCCAGGTCCATGCACTTTCCACTTATATTAATGTTAATTTTACTTATGGTATATAAGTGCTTACTATGTTCCAGGCACTGTACTAAGCACTGGGGTGGAGGCAAGCAAATTGGAATGGACACAGTCCCTGTCCCACATGGGGCTCACATCCTCACTCCCAATTTTACAGATGAGGTAACTGAGGAACAAGAAGTTAAGTGACTTGCCCAAGGTAACACAGCAGACAAGTGGTGGAGCCAGGATTAGAAACCATGACCTTCTGATTCCCATGCCTCTGTTCTATCCACTTTGCTTTATGGGTGGGAAAGGCTATGCCTCCATTACACTTCCCATTTCCGGGTCCAACCAACCTGGATCCCCATCCCTTTACTACTAAGCTTCAGACCCACAGATTCATGCTATCCACATGATCCTCCACTATACAGCCTTCCCTAGCCCCCATAAAAGAAGGGATACTGATTGTAAAGCATTATCTCTAATTATACCATTATTCTATAACACGGTAATACAATCAGGTTTGTCCTTTTCCCAATCCAGATATGTATTCTCATTCAAATCATTCAGAACTCTTTCTGACATCTAGAAACATCGCTGCTCTAAGGGAATCTAGATTAGCTATGAGGCTGATTAGATTACAAAGGAGTCTGGTATCTGAATGTGTTTCAGAAAACCCTTCTGATCTGAATGCACAACCCTCTTGATAACTGATTATAATCGTGTGGTGAAGCTTTTTGCATATATTTCATAGTTGTGATTACAAAAGAGATACAATTTGGTGAAGCTTGCCTTCTGTGAGATTTCAGGTGCTTTTTTTTTTTCCTTTCTGAGTAGTCAGTGACCTATGAAAGAATATGTAAAAATTCACTTCATTTAAAATTCATTGTGGATTCATAAGCACATTGCTGAGATGTCCTCAGTTTTGAAATCTCTCAGTTGCCAGAAAGGATATCATAAATGCAATTAATATCTGTCTAATGGATGGTGGCGATCCATGGTTGTAGTTACCAGGGTTTTATTTTTAATTGTGGGTCCATCTCTTTTTGCAAACCCCGTAGAGTGCCTTTCAATCCCAAAGTGCATGGATCAGATAAGTAAATGAATTCCAGGCACATTCCTCACTTTTACGGGTGCTTCACATCCAGTTATTTTAAATACATGCTGTATTTTCCTCTCTGTTTTCTTTCGGTGATGAGCTCAGAGTTACACTATTCTAAATGTCCTGCAGTTTCATTTCATCCTTTTCTTCTGTCTTGCTTTCTTATGTCTCCCCAAGTTCAGCTCACCGTTTAGCAGTTGTGTGGGTAAGTGGTATCAACTGCCTATGCTGTGGAAAGATATTTTGTTTTAGGTCGGCATCGAATGCATAGGACACGGGCCTGGGAGTCGGAAGGACCTGGATTCTAGTCTGGGCTACATTCAATAGAATTTATTGAGCGCTTACTATGGGCAGAGCACTGTACTAAGTGCTTGGAATGAACAAGTCGGCAACAGATAGAGACGGTCCCTGCCATTTGACGGGCTTATAGTCTAATCGGGGGAGACGGACGGACAAGAACGATGGCAATAAATAGAGTCAAGGGGAAGAGCATCTCGTAAAAACAATGGCAACTAAACAGAATCAAGGCGATGTACAATTCATTAACAAAATAAATAGGGTAAAGAAAATATATACAGTTGAGCAGGCGAGTACAGTGCCGAGGGGATGGGAAGGGAGAGGGGGAGGAGCAGAGGGAAAGGGGGAAAAGAGGGTTTAGCTGCAGAGAGGTGAAGGGGGGGTGGTAGAGGGAGTAGAGGGAGAAGAGGAGCTCAGTCTGGGAAGGCCTCTTGGAAGAGGTGAGTTTTAAGTAGGGTTTTGAAGAGGGGAAGAGAATCAGTTTGGCGGAGGTGAGGAGGGAGGGCGTTCCGGGACCGCGGGAGGACGTGGCCTGGGGGTCGACGGCGGGATAGGCGAGACCGAGGGACGGCGAGGAGGTGGGCGGCGGAGGAGCGGAGCGTGCGGGGTGGGCGGTAGAAAGAGAGAGGGGAGGAGAGGTAGGAAGGGGCAAGGTGATGTAGAGCCTCGAAGCCTAGAGTGAGGAGTTTTTGTTTGGAGCGGAGGTTGATACGCAACCACTGGAGGTGTTTAAGAAAGGGAGTGACATGCCCAGAGCATTTCTGCAGGAAGATGAGCCGGGCGGTGGAGTGAAGAATAGACTGGAGTGGGGCGAGAGAGGAGGAAGGGAGGTCAGAGAGAAGGCTGACACAGTAGTCTAGCCGGGATATAACGAGAGCCCGTAGCAGTAAGGTAGCCATCTGGGTGGAGAGGAAAGGGCGGATCTTGGAGATATTGTAAAGGTGAAACCGGCAGGTCTCGGTAACGGATAGGATGCGTGGGGTGAACGAGAGAGACGAGTCAAGGATGACACCGAGATTGCGGTCCTGAGAGATGGAAAGTATGGTCATGCCATCCATGGTGATAGGGAAGTCTGGGAGAGGACCAGGTTTGGGAGGGCACTTGCACGGCACTTGACTGCTGTGTGACTGTGAGCAGATCACAATTTTTCTAGGCCTCAGGTACCTCATCTGTAAAAGAAGGATTAAGAATGTGAGCGCCGTCTGGAACAGGGATTGTGTCCGATCTGATAAGGTTGTATCTACTCAGCATTTAAAACTGTGCTTGACATAGTAAGAGCTTAACAAATACCATTATTATCATTATTGTTATTATTATTATTCCCCAGCAAGTGCAGTAGCTGCACCTGGAGCCAATGTTATTTGAGGCAATCAACTGAGTGGCCTATTTTTCTTGCAGATAGATTCAGCTGTAGCCTGAAAACTTCAGACTTGTCAAGAGCATATTTTTTTTTTTGCAAGGGCAGTGTGACTTAGTGCGTAGAACATGGGCCTGGGAATCAGAAGGATCTGGGTTCTAATCCTGTCTCCATAATCTATCTGCTCTGTGACTTTGGGGTAGTCTCTGGGCCTCAGTTACCTCAAGTATAAAGTGGAGATTAAGATTGTAAGCCCCGTGTGGCACAGAGACCGTGTCCAACCTGATTAGCTTGTATCTACGGCAGTGCTTAATACAGTGTCTGGCACATAGTAAGCACTTAACAAATACCTTAAAAAAGTGCCTTAGTATCTCGATCAACCTGGTTATGTTTTTGCGCTGGAAGTCATGGAGTTGATCCAGATGCAAATCTACTTAAAATGTCTGGATATTCTCTAGACAAAAATCCACTGAAGGCAAATAAAACATCCAGATGTTGAGAGCACACACAATTTAATAATTTAAGTAACTGCAAAACACCAACGGAAGTGATAGCAGGGTTGATGTGGCCTTGTTAGATTTCTTAAATCACTCCATAAATGGAAACTCTGTTCATCATTGGTTCCACCTTAAACCAATGTAAATTATCCCGGAAGAGAGAGCTCAGTAAAATTTAACCTTATGCATTTATCACTTGAAAATCAGGGCTTTATTCTCAGAACTTGGAGGATATCAAAAAGAGAAGATGAAGCAAGAAATGTATACAAAAAAACCCATGATTTTAGTTGATCTGAGCCACCTGATGGGCAGAAGAGGCCTAACAGAAGAAGCGTGGTCTACTGGAAAGAGCATGGGCCTGGGGATGAGGGGACCTGGGTTCTAATCTTGGCTCTACCACTTCCCTGTTGTGTGACCTTGCGCAAATCACTTAACTTCTCTGAGCCTCATTTACTTCATCTGTCAAATAGGGCAAAAATTCCCTCTTCTACTTTCCTCTTAGACTGTGAGCCCCATGGGGGACAGACCTGTGTCTAATCTGATTATCTTTTCTCTCCCCCAGTGCCTAGTATACTATATGTACATAGTAAGCAATTAAGAAATAACATAAATATTTAATATTATTTAATCAAGAAGCATCATGGCCTAGTAAAAAGAGTCTGGGCCTGGGAGTCAGATTACATGGTTTTTAATCCCGGCTCCTCCACTTGTTTGCTGTGTGATCTTGGGCAAGTTGCTTTACTCAATTATAATAATAATGTTGGTATTTTTTAAGCCCTTACTATGTGCCAGGCACTGTTTTAAGTGCTGGGGTAGATACAAGGTAATGCAAGGTTGTCCACGTGGGGCTCACAGTCTTAATCCCCATTTTATGGATGAGGAAACTGAGGCACAGAGAATTCGATTCACTTTACCAAGGTCACACAGTAGGCAAGGGACCTTAGTTACTGTTTCTTGATTTTTTTAAAAAAAATTTAAATATTCCCAAATTGTATGTTTTCTAATTTCTCTTTTCCATTTTGTCATGCCTCTTCTAGATTCTGAACACACACAAACACACACACACACACACGCACACACGCCGCGATTATGTGGAAGACCTGTCATTCCACAGATGGAGAATTGAATATTTCTAAGTTAGTGAAGTATTTAGATCTCGTATATTAATTAGGCCATGGGTTTTGTATAACTGGAAGTGCAGTACCAGGGAACTCTGCATACTGAACAAACCAAGCGTTTTATTATGTGCAACCTTTACTAAATATCTCCCAAGAATATGAGGTAGAACAGTGCTGCTCGTTGTGATATTGTTCACGTAACTTGTTATGGCAGGTAGTAAATAATTCATAATGATTCTGGCAAGAACAAATGCTGTCCTTTTCCCAGTTTTGTTGGCAATGGAGGAAATCATTTTCGCCCTTCAAGTGTTTGCTGAATGAAATCCTGGGACAATGTTTCCCAAGCTAGCTAAATGGACTGGATTTTTTTTCAATATTTCAGTAAGAAAAAGATGTGAATTTTACATGCCCAGATAACGAGACTCCACTAAGAATTCCTGGATTATGCGCATAAGATGGACTGTGGACATTCTGAGTACAACCCAGGGTAGATGTAACAAATTGAATCCACCCAGCTTCCTAAGATGACATTTTACTTGGATAGAAAAACTAGCTCCTACAGCCTGGTATGTGAAAATCTTTATTTAGCAACACTCTGGATTTTTGAATGGATCAATAGCTGTTAGTGCGTGCAAAGAGAGGTCAAAGACAGAGTCAAAGGACCACGGAGCGCTTACTAAGCCAGGTGATACAGAACCCCACCTGATTTGTAGGTAGAGCAATGGATAACCTTTTGAATTCTGAACTATATATGCCAGAGTAATGCTTATACATGAAATTCACATATAGGGGAAGCAGATAAGGATTACCCAGAGCCATTTCCAGAGTCCAAAACTCAAGATCCAAAACCCACTGAGAAGGGCAGAAGCCCAGGAGGGGGACTCTTGAATGTTTGAATCATTCCTAAAAGCATTCTTCATCAGTGAATTCACTAGTACTGCTAGGAAAAGGGCATTTAATTAAAAAAATAAACCTGCATACAGCCATCTCCTGTTTCAACCCTCTTCTTAGAGTGGTCTTTTGGGATCATACTATTCTCTTCTTAACACGCCTTGCAGAAATGGAAAGTATCTACCAACTCCGTTGTAGTGCTTACTACAGTGCTCTGCACATAGGAAGTGCTCAATAATTTGAAGGATTGATCGACTGACTTTTAGTACCGGAAGTACATGCACTTCCACATGTTCTCGCTTTAATGAAAAATTTCCCTTAGCTTAAGTTCTTCCCTTGTTTAATTGGTTATTTTTGACTAGCGCCTCTAAACTGTGAGCTCTTTGTGGACAGGGAATAGCAGCGTGGGTCAGTGGAAAGAGCACAGGTTTGGGAGTCAGCGGTCATGGGTTCGAATCCTGGCTCTGCCACTTGTCAGCTGTGTGACTGTGGGCAAGTCACTTCACTTCTCTGTGCCTCAGTTACCTCATCTGTAACATGGGGATTAAGACTGTGAGCCTCACATGGGACAACCTGATTACCATGTAACTACCCCAGCGCTTAGAACAGTGCTCTGCAAATAGTAAGCGCTTAACAAATGCAAACATTATTATTATTATTATCTCTACCAGTTCTGAGTATTGTCCTTAGTAATAATAATAATAGTGGGGGTTTTAAGCATTTACTATGTACCAAGCACAGAGTTGTTAATAATTACGGTATTTGTTAAGCACTTATTATGTGCCGGCCACTGTACTAAGCTCTGGAATGAATAAAGGAAATTCAGGTTGGAAACAGTCACTGTCCCACATAGGGCTCACAGTCTCAATCCCCATTTTACAGATGAGATAACTGAAGCACAGAGAATTGAAGTGGCTTGCCCAAGGTCACACAGGAGACAAGTGGTTGAGTCCACATTAGAACCCATGACTTTCTGATTCCCAGGCCCGTGTTCTAACCACTATACCATCCTGCTTCTCTAGTACAGTGCTCCTCCACACAGAAAGCCCTCAGTAAATACCAGCCATTTATGGATTTATTTGTTTAAAGCCATTTCCATATAGCTTTGTTTAATTGTTTAATAGGGATAATGCCAGCTGTAAGCTAAAGATGTCCTTTTGTTGAACAGAGTGAAAGATAACACTTTGAAAATTACTCATTTTACCTAAGCACACAGAAAAAAAATTTTAAAAACTTCAATCATTGGTACATACTAACATAATTTGATCATATAACAATATCGTGTTTTATCCCAGTTTAAAATGTATTCATATTGCCTTAGTTTTTATTTTTTTTTTTACTTTGGGAATTCATTAATGCACTTCATATGTGGGTTTGGGTGGAAAGATGAGGAGCTCTGTTTTGGCTATGTTAAGTTTGAGTTAATAATAATAATTTTGGTATTTGTTAAGTGCTTACTGTGTCCCAAGCACTCTTCTAAGTGCTGGGTAGATACAAGGTAAACAGCTTGTCCCACATGGTGCTCACAGTCTTAATCCCCATTTTCCAGATGAGGTAACTGAGGCGCAGAGAAGTTAAGTGACTTGCCCAAAGTCACCCAGCTGATAAGTGGCGGAGCCAGGATCAGAAACCATGACCTCTGACTTCCAAGCCCACCGAGCCACGCTGCTTCTCTAGCAGCAGTGTCAGGGAGCCATTCAAGAAGAGATGGTTTATTGGCAGAAGGAAACATGAGATTGCGGAGGAGAGAGATCAAGATTGGGAAGGCAGTTTGGGGAATCATCCACATAGTGATGATAGTTGAAGCCAAGGGAGCAAATGAGCTCTCCAAGGGAATGAATTGTAAATAGAAGGAGACCCTGAACTGAGCCTTGAGGGGGTTTGAGGGTGGGAGTCAGAGGAGGAGCTGGTGAAGAATATTTACAAGGACTGAGTGGAGAGATAGGAGGAGAACCAATAGAGGGCAGTGACCATGTAGATGAGGTTGGATAATGTTTCCGAGGAAATGGGAGTGGTCCACAGTGCCCAATAAAGAGGCCAAGGAAGATTAGGATGGAGTAGAGGCTGTTGGATTTGACGAGAATGAGGTCATTTGGTCACCTTGGTGAGGTCAGTTTCTGTGAAGTGGAGTCAGCAGAAGCCAAATTTCAGGGGGCTGGATAAAAAGTAGGAGGAGAGGAAGAGGATGAAGCAGACATAAACAGCTTATTTAAGGAGATGGGAAAGGAATGGTAGGAAGGAGATGGGGGGTGAAATGTGACTTAGTTTCACGTCCTTTGTCACCTCACTCTCTGTTTTCATGTAATTATTTGAGAATTAACTGGGGTTATATACAATTTCTATTTCTAAACCTACCTGACTGGCAAGTATTTTTTACATCCACCTATGTTTAAGGCAGCATAATTTCAGGTTGCTTCCCAAACATTAGGCCAGAATAAGGCACTGAACATTTTTTGAGGCAGTAGCCATGGTATCTAGCTACTACTCTTCAACTCTGCAGTACTTAGAACCCCACTTTTTAATGATTCCCATACTAAGATCCTAACCATATCCAGTATCATGCAATCATGGGAACTGGACAATATGCTAATATTATAATCATTATTATTAATAACCACAATAATGATATTTGTTAAGCACTTAGTATATGCCAGGCACTGTACTATGTTCTGGGGTAGATACAAGATACAAGAAACTGATATTTACTTTTCTAGGTGGTTTAGATGGCAACTTATAATACATGGGTTATATTAATCATATCTATAAGAGCTTAATAGGTCATCGGCACTGAGAACACTAAATATTAATTGATCAACAGACAGTTCAAGTTTGGAATATATGAAGTGATGATCGGCTCGACCCTCACGCAACTTTCATATCCTGCTGGCAGATGAGATGCCGTTATTTCGACCTTAGGAGTATCCATTGTGATTTTTTAAAAAATGTGGGTAGTGGAAGATAGCATTGACGATTACTGGCAGAAACAATCCACTACTATTTAGCTTTCTAATTGCATACAGTCTAAAGAATTTTGCCCACACTTTGGCATGTGTCCCACAGAGATCAGCTTGTCAGTTTTTGAAGTAAATATGTTGTCTCTGCAGATCTCTATAGAAATTTTTGTTCTCCTTTAAGCTATATGTCATTGTTGGGCCAAACATATTAATTATGGTAGTGAAGTAATTCGGTTCCAGTTGCAGGATATATACATACATATATATATGTGTATATATATATATATATACACATATATATATGTGTGTGTGTATATATACACACATATATAAAGACACCCACACCTAGAACAACTTTCAAATACTCATGCTAATGGGAGAAAGAAAAATATAGGTAAATGACAATTTTAATTTTAGCCATTTGTTTTAAATACCAGGCATTTTATAGGAGTCACAAACAGTAAGCAAATTTAATTCATTCTCTCTTCTCCTTAAGGGGTGATGATCTAACAGGGAGTGCAATGGAAGCGGGTGACAAAAAAAAATGGGAGAAAGCAAGAGGAACAGATAAACCACTAACTGGGTAAGTGGAATCATTGAGCATTCTCTTGCTTCTCACTCGGTAGTCTTCAGTCAAATCAAACTGAATGCAATCTGAAATTCCTGCAAATACATTCCCTTTTTACCAAATTGAAGGTGAGGCAGAGAACACAAGCAACAGGTGGGATCCAATCAGATGTGTTCCATTTTTTCAAGCTGACATGCAGTTTGGGGTTTTTTTATGGTACTTGTTAAGTGTTAGGTGATAAGCACTAACTATGCTTCAAACACTGAGCTAAGCATTGGAGTAGGATACAATGATAACCAGGTTTAACACTTTCTCTGTTTCACTTGAGACTCAAGCTAAGTAGCCCATTTTACAGATGAGGTAACTGAGGTACAGAAAAGTTACGTGAATTGGCAAGGTTACAGAGCAGACAAGTGGCAGAGTCAGAATTAGAACCCAGGTCCTCTGACTTGCAAGCCCATGCTCTTTCCACTAGGTCAAGGGTTTTTTCCCACCTGTTGTAAGTGCTCTGATTATTGTACAATCACAACTCTCTATTTAATCCCCATTTTTCCTTCTAGTGGCCGGGGTTTATTTTGATCTTTTAAAATGGAAATTCATGCTGAGATTGATCAGGAACTTTCAAGTTGTCACTATTTGAAACTTCTGAGTATACTCGGTTCTTTGTTATTTCTTTCCATGCGAGGCAGAACAAATATTATGAGTAATCCAGATCTCTGAATAATATTAAATGACAAAAGATGTAAAAATGGACACTTGCAGAAAATACAAATAGCTACTGAAATTGTGATGCTTTTTTTCTGACTGGAGTTCTCTATAACTACCCTAAAGCTATTTGTAAAAATGCAAAAATGAGAAGTGTATGTATTTCTCTAAATTCAAAAAAAGTTAGAAATATCTGTTCTGCCTCTGATAAATGTAATTCTGGAACAAATGAAAAAGAAAACCTATGCTAGCATTTCATTTTAAAAGAATGGGATATATTGTCATTATAAAATGACAAGCAGAAATACAAGTGGCAATTTAAAGAATAGAAATCCTTTTAGTATTTGAGCAAAGCAGTAGCTCACATTAATTTTGCAAAAATAGAAAGAGAACCCAGAAATGATAGGACTTTTTTTTGAGCTTTCATGCACTAGATTCGACACCTTTTGGGTCTTTGATGCATGGACCAAATCACCATGTGTTTGCTGAAAATTCCCCTGCACATATGGCACCATTTGTGCCTATCTATTAATACAGTGCCTGTCACTGAAGAACTGAGGGGCTGTAAATGAGAGTTTTTTTCTGTTCAGAGTAAATCAAAGTGGGAAGAATATTCTCTTCTGCATAACCTTTACCCTGATCTTGGATGGCACCTAAAAACAGCCCTATGGCTGACACCAGGCCTTCAGAAACCAGTGTGACAAATTGGCCCCAATCCCCTCCTCTAATGGGCTAAGACCAGGCTCCAGGAGCAGCCACTGAAATAATTCCCCTCCCAGGCAGCTGAGAGCTCCAGAGTATTGGCCAAAGGCACTGGACCCATAAGGGTAAATATTGAAAATTAGTTATTTTTGATGGCTCATTTGATGACTACTGTCAAAGCATGACTCCATTTCATATCCATCACCAGTATTCAACAGCCTCGTAGAGGGTCAAAGCACCATTCCGAAAGTGCTGACAGTCCCTCCCTACCATGTAAATCAGCCCCCCTGGAGGCTTGTCAAAGCTGTTCAAGAATAGATGAATTAAAACTCATTCTTTTGTTTTCCCAAGTTATCTTCCAATGTGACTTCCCCTCTGGATGAGGGAGATAAGGGTTTGGAGGGAAGTGAATGCACCTTAGCTTTTGCTCATTGAAAGAGTAGGCCTAAGATAATTTCGACAGAATAAGAATAATTGTGATACATGTTAAGCCCTCGCTACATGCCAACTCTACCTCCCTCATAGCCTTATTGAAGACACATCTTCTTGAAGAGGCCTTCCCTGACTAAGTCCTCTTCTCTCGCTCCGTTCTGTGTCACCCTGACTTGCTCCCTTTATTCACCCCCCTCCCAGCACCACAGCACTTATGAACCTATCTGGAATTTTCTTTATCTGTCTGTCTCCCCCTCTGGACTGTAAACTCGTTGTGGGCAGAGAATATGTCTGTTATAGTGTTGTAGTCTCCCAAGTGCTTAGTACAGTGCTCTGCACATAGAAAGCGCTCGCTAAATAAGACTAACTGAATGATTAACTAGTACTGACTACTAAGCCCCGAGATAATCCCGAGGTAGTTTGGACACAATCCCTGTCTCACGAGGGGCTCACGGTCTAGGCAGGAAGGACAAGGGGGCAGCCCCCAATTTGCTAATGTGAAAGATCTGGACTCTCCAATAGTCTCAATTGCTTCAGTGCCAAAAATTAGACCCATGTCCAAAACAAACACTCTGCACGGTTGAAATGGGAGGAAAACCACAGCTGTAAGAAAGCACCTGAAAACCCTTTTCAAATGTTAAGCTGATTCACTCTTGTAACACCCCTGCGTTCATTCATCAGGAGTGGGTATGATCATCCACTTTAGAAAGAAGCCAGCTGGAGGCTCTGAGAGAGATGCCCAAAGTTAGGTTGTATGAGGAGGTGTATTCATTCTCCTAGCTGTAACGGCTCTGGCCACAGCAGGCCATGGGAATTCCCGATATATGCCTGTTCCTTAGCTTGAAGGGGTGGAGGAGAGAAGAGGAAGGATAAAGCATGCCTGAGTTCTGGCTTACTGCCAATTTCTGCGACTAGGTTAATCCCCCTGCAAACATCCAGGATTCTGTGGAAGACAAGAGCCAATTCCCCAAGAGAACTACGTCACTCTGATAGACGTCCAAGAGAGAGAAAAGGGGCTATTGGAAAAGGAGGCCTAATGGTAAGATTCTGGATTTTCTTCTGGTAATTCAGTTCTTATTTCAACCCTGTAGTAGGTCGTTCGTTCATTCATATTTATTGAGTGCAATTTATTGGGTACAATTTGGCAACAGAGACAATCCCTACCCGACAATGGGCTCACAATCTAGAAGTGGAAGACAGACAACAAAACAAAACAAGAAGATAGACATCAGTAGCATCAAAATAGATAAATAGAATTTTACATATATACACATCATTAATAAAATAAATAGAACAATAAATATGTACAAATATACACCAGTGCTGTGGGGCAGGGAAGGTGGTAGAGCAGAGAGAGGGAGTAGGGGTTATGGGGAGGGGAAGAGGAGCAGAGGAAAATGGGGGGTCAGTTTGGGAAGGCCTCCTGGAGAAGGTGAGCTCTCAGTAGGGCTTTGAAGAGGGGAAGAGAGCTAATGTAACGGATGTGAGGAGGGAGGGCAGTCCAGGCCAGAGGTAGGACGTGGCCCAGGGGTCGACGGCGGGACAGGCGAGAACGAGACATAGTGAGGAGATTAGCGGCAGAGGAGCCTCTGAATTCATGTTCAAGAGAGGGCTTCAGCCCAGTGGAAAGAACACGGGCCTGAAAGTCAGAAGACTCGTGTTCTAATCCAGATTCTGTCACTTTCCTGCTGTGTGACCTGAGGCAAGTCACACAACTTCTCTGGGCCTTGTTTTCCTCATCTGTAAAATAGGGATCAAATACTTGTTCTCCCACCTACTTAGAATGTGAGTCCCATATGGGATAGGAACTGTGTCTGACCTGATTATCTCATAGCTATAACAGTGCTTAGTGTTGTACAGAACATAGGAAATGCAAAAAAATACCCCTTAAACGGATGTCTGGAGTGTTAGGTTAAAATAACGATATTTGTTAAACACTATGTGCCAAGCACTGTTCTAAGTGCTGGACACTCTTGTCTATGTTTGGAGCCTATCGCTGATAACAATAATAACTGTGTATTTGTTAAGCCCTGATTATGTGTCAAGCACTGGTGTAGATACAAGATATTTCGATTGGACTGTCCCAGTCTAAAAAGTGGGAGAACTGGTTTGCTGTATGAATTTGCAGTGACTGTTAATGCCTCCAGAATCTTACATGCTTTCTGCATCTATGTTAATCTGGAGCCTCTAAAGCCAGAGAAAAACCTGTCATTTTGAGTGACCACAGGCAATGACTGGGTAGGAACAGGTAACCCCATTCTCCAACAGCACAAAGGTTCTTTTCTTGCAAAACATCCCATTAAGGAGAAGGCAGTCTGTAATATTCACCTGTTTCTGATGCCTTGCATTTTTGTTTTTCCAAACACATTTCCCACCATGTTTACACAGGCTTGCATTTTTGGATGAAAGTCACCTAATTCCCTCACAGTGTTCTCGCCGAAACATAGAATGAAAGTCCTCATTTTGCAAGATCTCTGTGTATCACAGAAATGGGTTTCTGGGTTATAGTGGATAGAATAAGTGTACCAGGGGTATCAAATCAGCCCTGTATCAATGAAACCATCTCAATCCTGAGTTAAATGAATAGGAGACTAGCACATAGGTTCCTGAGGTTAATTAGCAAAGGGAAGTTCTTTCTAGAATATTGAGCTCTATATAGAGGGGCAATGTAGAGAACTCAAAAGGTTTTCTTTATTTTTAAGTGGCATTTGTTAAGCATTTACTATAATTAAAATAATGGTATTTGTTAAGCGCTTACTATGTGCCAAGTACTGTTCTAAGCACTGGGGTAGATATGAGGTCATCAGATTGTCCCACATGGGGCTCGCAGTCTTCATCCCCATTTTGCAGATGAAGTAACTGAGGCACTGAGAAGTTAAATGATTTGCCCAAAGTCACACAGCTAACGAGTCGTGGAGCCGGGGTTAGAAGCCACGGCTCTGCCTCCCAAGCCCAGGCTCTTTCCACTAAGCCACGCTGCTTCTCTACTATGTGCTACGCACTGTACTAAGCTCTGAGGTAGGTACAAGACAATCAGGTTGGACACAGTTCTTGTCTCACATGGTCCAGCTCACAGTTTGAATCTCCATTTTACAGATAAGGTAACTAAGGCACGGGGAAGTTAAGTGATTTACCCAAGGTTATATAGCAGACAAGTGGTGGAGCTGAGATTAAATTTGAGGCCCTCTGATTCCCAGCCCCGTGTCCTTACCACTTGGCCACATTGTTGTCCATGGGTTCAGAGGTAAATCACAAAGATGAGTTAAAAGTCTAGAAAATAAGAAAGAAAACAGAATGAACGATATGGTTCCAGTGGAAAGAGCATGGGCCTGGGAGTCAAAGCAGCTGGGTTCTAATCCCAGCTCTGCAAGTTTCCTTCTGTGCAACCTTGGACAATTCACTAAATGTCTTTGTAACTTAGTTTCCTCATCTGTAAAATGGGGATTCTATACTTGTTCTCTCTCTTAGTTTTTGCATCTACCCCAGCACTTAGAACTGTGCTTGGCGCATAGTGGGTGCTTAACAAATACCATGATAATAATGATAATTATAATCAAACAAATGGATTTATCTTGAGAAAAGAGGTCTCAACAGCTTCAAGTCCCTTATAAAAACAGTTACTCCACCTGAAAATACTATCAAATACTGCCTAAATTCACTTTACCATATCATTATATTATCAGAGAAGCAGTGTGGTTCAGTGGAAAGAGCCCAGGCTTGGGAGTCAGAGGTCATGGGTTCCAACCCCTGCCCCGCCCCCTGTCTGCTTTGTGACTTTGGGCAAGTCACTTCACTTCTCTAGGCCTCAGTTCCCTCATCTGTAAAATGGGGATGAAGACTGTGAGCCCCAAGTGGGACTACCTGATCACCTTGAATCTATCCCAGCGCTTAGAACAGTGCTTGGCACATAGTGCTTAACAAATGCCATCCTCATCATCATATTATTACAGTTGAGGAAACTGAGTCACAGAGAAGTTATTTGATTAAGGTCACACATCAGGCAAGAGGCAGGACTAGAACTCATGCTTTATCTATGAGGCCATGCTACTCCTCTGTTCTCACTCTACTCCTCCATTCTGGCCCTATGAAGTCATATCTTAGCCATAACTTGAACCGAGTGCTTGTCGCAGTGCTTGTTCACATTTACAATTGGTGTTTGATAAAAGCACACAGTTCTGCCCCTCTCGGGATCACACCTGGAGAACTTCCAGTCCTCTACCATTCTCAACTACGGGAGGTAGAGTCAAGCAGAGGCCTACCCATTCCATTCCTAGCTTGGGCAGTGGTTAGCGGGTGGAAGACAATCTGCTGCAAGTCAAAACTCACCCGTGCTGGGCAGTAGCGACATGGGAGAGAGTCGAGGTTGGAGACTCAGGTTCACTGTGCTGATGAAGGCAGTGGTAAACCACTTCTGTATTTTTACTAAGAAAACTCTCTGGATCCACTACCAGAACAATTGCAGATGGAGGTGGGGAGCTCTGGGAGAGATGTGTCCACGGAGTCTCTATGGGTCGGAGACAACTCGCCATCATAAGAGAAGATAGGACACAGTTCTGCTTAAGGATATTAAAGGGGATGCTAATTATCTTTTCTCCATTTTCACTTAAATGCTGCATAGCCTAGTGGAAAGAATATGGGTCTGGGAGTCAGAAGGACCTGAGTTCTAATCCCAGCTCTGTCACTAGTCTGCTGTGTGACCCTGGACAAATCACTTCACTATTCTGTGCCTTGGTTACCTTATTTGTAAATAATAATAGTAATGATGGTGGTATTTGTTAAGTGCTTACTATTTGCAAAGCACTGTTCTAAGCGCTGGAGGGGGGGAAGGAGATATAAAGTGATCAGGTTGTCCCAGGTGGGGCTCACAGTCTTAATCCCCATTTTACAGATGAGGGAAATGAGGCACAGAGAAGTTAAATGACTTTCCCAAAGTCACACAGCTGACAAGTGGCGGAGCCGGGATTAGAGCCCACGACCTCTGACTCCCAAGCCTGTGCTCTTTCCACTGAGCCACGCTGCTTCTTAAGACTGTGAGCCCCACGTGGGACAAAGACTGTGTCATACCCAATTTGCTTGTATCAACCTCAGAGCTTAGTATAGTGCCTTGCAAGTAGTAAGCACTTAACAAATGTTATAATTATTATTATTATTTACATAGTGAAAATGTGCTTGGAGTGCAGCACGAGGGGATTTGTTGAGGTATGATGAACTCCCTGAAATGGGTATTGTTACCAGGGTCCAAGGAAAGTTATGGAATCTTCTCCTGCAAAGACCTTCTCTATCCAATAGTTACGCCTCGGTTCGGGTACTCATTTTCCATGGTTAGACAGCTGTACCAGCCGCCTTACTGATCTCCGCATTCCAGGCTCTCCCCACTTCTTAGATTCCATGCTGCTTCCTAGTTCATCTTCCCAAAACGTCACTTTCCACTCCTGAAAATCTCCAGTGGCTGCTGATCTCAATCCACATCAAACAAAGGCTCCTTCCTATCAACTTCATAGATCCACCAGCTTTCTATTTCTTGTCAGTCAACCAGCCAGTCTTATTTGCTTAATGTGTGTAGAACACTGTGCTAAGTGCTTGGAATAGGACAATTTAACAATAAACAAAGACATTCCTTGCCCACAATGACCTTAGAGTCTTTTGTATTGGCTCTCTTCAACCACACCCCACAGAGCTCACCTTCTAAGCTCATCTTGCTTTCAACTTTCCCACCTCTGATTCCAAACTCATGTTGCCTCTTTGGCCTGGAACACTACCCATCCCCTGACCAATATTAATAATCCCAGCTCCTCCGGTAAGTCTGCCCTTTTTAATTTCCCAAAACTTGAGTCATGTCAATCCATGAGCGGCCAGTAGCACTTACATATGTATGTATATTTGATTGTTGATTTAATTATTGATTCCAGTCTGAGAGTTAATCCCGGCATAATATTTCTACTCTGTTTCTGATCTTTATTATTCCCCGTGCTTCCTCTATTTTTAAATATTGTAGACGTCAGTCTCCCCATTAGGGTTAGCTCCCTGTGGATATATCTGGCGCTTCTTCTATACCTTCTCAATCATTTAGTACAGTGCACTGTATTCAATTGAAACTTTATAATACTACTGTGACTCTGAAAATAAGACAGAGTCTCAAGAGTGTGGAATAGTTTAAACATGGTTCTGCTTAAAGGGTAGAGCTTATATCGACCATTCGAGATCCCTCCCAACCCTATGATTGGGTAACATGATTTTACTGAAGACAATCTGCCAGTCTGTTCTAAGATATTTGTGTTGGTGCTCTTTATTGTAAAAGCATAAGAATGTAGCTGATTGCATACCTCACATAGCATCTCAGCGTGATTTAATTTTAGAGTAACCACATGGTTTCCCGAAATATCTACGAACCAGTTAGGAATACCAACCATCTGTCTTTCTGATAACATGCTCAGAATTACTTTTTCTGGCTGTTAGTACTTAGGAAAATTATGTCACAACATCATCCAATCTGTGTATTTATAGGCGAGGAATGTGTGTAAGTTACATATTTGGATTTGTTTCTTCAGTAGGTGAAAATATAGCTGCGGCCATATGTTTGAAGCACTCATAATCACTTCCCTCCTATATACGTTGTACGGAAAGTGTTTTTTTATGTTTCACCGTCCCAGTACCAAAGTGTTCCACTGGTCTTAAATCAAGATGTACTTATGCAACCGAGTGGGTTAATGAAGAGTTAGTTGATTAGTGTTATTGTTAATCAAAGCATTAAACTATATGCTGGACCTTTAAATAAATATGCTTAAATTATGTTTTGAAAAATTTCAGGAAGAGACTGTAAGTGAAGACTTCCAAAGGAATTCAAAGTCCTTTGCCTTGCTCCATTGTAGGGTCAAGAGTGGGAAGAGTGGGATACTTTGAGTCCATCTATTAGAGCTGAAAGTATTCTCGTGTCTCCAGAGAAGTCCATGCATAACAACCAATCATCCTCTTGTGTGCTGAGAAGCAGGGTGACTTAGTAGTCTAGAAGCAAGATTATGGGCCTAGAAGTCAGAAGGTCTGGGTTTTAATCCTGGATCTCTTTGTATCTGCTGTGTGACCTTGGGCAAATTATGGAACTTCTCTGCCTCAGTTGTCTCATCTGCAAATGGAGATTCAATATCTCTTCTCCCTCCTACTTAGACTGAGAGTCCCACGTGGGACCAGATTATTTTGTATCTACCTCAGAATTTAGTACAGTGCTTGGCAAATAGTAAACACTTTATTGTTATTATTATTATCATTATTATTATTTTTCCAAAAACCAAAGACAGATGTTCCAAATCTAAAAGTGAAGTTCGACTGACCCCCTCCTCTCCCAAAAGAAACACCCAGTGATCCAGTGGGTGTTTCAGCCCCCTTCCTCTGTCATCAGCTATTTCAGGATGGTAGGGTTTATTCCTTCAATCGTATTTATTAAGCACTTACCAGGTGCAGAGCACTGTACTAAGTGCTTGGGAAAATATAGTATAACAATAAACAGGCACATTCCCTGCCCATAATGAGCTCACAATTTAGAGAGGAGTCAATTCATTCACTCGCATTTATTGAGTGCTTACGGTGTGCAGATCACTGCACTAAGCATTTGGGAGAGTACAATAAAACAAGAAACAGATTCTATAGGATGAGTTTTCAGTCGGTAATTTCTAGAACTCTTGTCCTGTCAATCATTGAGTTTTCTGTGAATGGGTATGTTGACCCTGGATCATTCGTTGGTTGGATTTAGGCGATCTATTAAGAAACCAAAAATTGGACAATGAATAGCTTACTTGCGTATTTATATAATAGTTTCAGTCCTAATCCACTTCCCCATTTTACTCATTTTTTTATGGTATTTGATAAGTGCTTACTGTTCTAAGCACTGGGGTATACACAAGATAATCAGGTTTGACACAGTCTCTATCCCACATGGGGCTCACAGTCTTAATCCCCATTTCATGGATGAGATAACTGAGGCACAGGGAATCAGCACAATGTAGTGGATAGAACACAGCCCTGGGAATCAGAAGGTCATGGGCTCTAATTCCGGCTCCACCCCATGTCTGTTATGTGACCTTGGGCAAGTCACTTCAATTCTCTGGACTTCAGTTACCTCATCTGTAAAATGGAGATTGATATGGTGAGCCCCACGTGGGAAGAGGGTCTGTGTTCACCCCGATTTAATAGTATCCACCCCAGTGCTTAGTACAGGGCCGAGCACATAGTGAGTGCTTAATAAATGCCATTATTTTTATTATTAAGTTGAGTGACTTGCACAAGGTCACACAGCAGACAAGTAGCAAGCTGGAACTAGAACCCAACTCTTTCTGACTCCCAGGTCTGTGCTCTATCCACTAGGCCACGCTGCAAGGGACTTGCTCAAAACCACTCAATTGGTCAGTGGTAGACACAGAATTCCACACGCCTTTCCTGGGTCCTACACTTTCCATTCTTCGATAATGTCTCAAGTGGTCTATTTAGACTACTTAGACTAATACTCGCATAAAATGATGACCAGAACCACATTCTAATTTGAGGGCATCTTTGGTTTTACACTGCTAGGCAGGCTGGAGTTGCCAAAAGTGTCATTAAAGAGGAGAAACAGGCAATAAAATGGTAAAACCAAATTATTTTGGATAAACATTTTAAGGAGGTGGGTTAAGATAAGACCATGATATAACCAGTTCTGAAGGACCTGGATTCTAATAATAATAATGATGGCATTGGTGAAGCACTTACTATATGCCAAGCACTGTTCTAAGCGCTGGGGTAGATACAAGGTAATAGGTTTGTCCCAGGTGGGGCTCACAATCTTAATCCCCATTTTACAGATGAGGGAACTGAGACATAGAGAAGTTAAGAGACTTACCCAAGGTCACACAGCAGGTAAGTGGCAGAGCTGGAATTAGAACGCATGACCTCTGACTCCCAAGCCCATGCTCTTTCCACTAAGCCACACTGCTTCTCTAAAATCTGCTATTTGTCTGCATCGGGCAAATCACTTAACATCCCTGTACCTCAGTAACCTCATCTGTAAAATGAGGATTAAGACTGTGAGCCTCATGTAGGACATGGACTACACTGATTAGCTTGCATCTGCCCCAGTGCTTAGAACGGTGCCTGGCACCTAGTAAGGGTTTAATGAATACTATTTAAAAAAAGTCACTGCCACAAGAATGCTCCTCTGATCATAGGAGGGGCCTATTTCAGTGCTCTGACCAATGGTACTAATTGGTTTTATCAGAATCCCTAATTCTCTAAGGGACAGTTGCTTGGTCACTGCTCATTGGTGTGGCAGGGAACATTGATATGCTAAGCCATGTTGCTGCCATCAGTTACCTCTCTGGTGAATTTGAAGAACTCTGCAATTATCAATGCTTTTCAAAAGCCAAGCACTGAGGGTCTGAAGAATTTGCTAAGTATTCATTCAATAGTATTTATTGAGCGCTTACTATGTGCAGAGCACTGTACTAAGCGCTTGGGATGAACAAGTCGGCAACAGATAGAGACAGTCCCTGCCGTTTGACGGGCTTACAGTCTAATCGGGGGAGACGGACAGACGAGAACAATGGCACTAAACAGCGTCAAGGGGAAGAACATCTCGTAAAAACAATGGCAACTAAATAGAATCAAGGCGATGTACAATTCATTAACAAAATAAATAGGGTAACGAAAATATATACAGTTGAGCGGACGGGTACAGTGCTGTGGGGATGGGAAGGGAGAGGTGGAGGAGCAGAGGGAAAAGGGGAAAACGAGGCTTTAGCTGCGGAGAGGTAAAGGGGGCATGGCAGAGGGAGTAGAGGGGGAAGAGGAGCTCAGTCTGGGAACGCCTCTTGGAGGAGGTGATTTTTAAGTAAGGTTTTGAAGAGGGAAAGAGAATCAGTTTGGTGGAGGTGAGGAGGGAGGGCGTTCCGGGACCGCGGGAGGACGTGACCCAGGGGTCGACGGCGGGATAGGCGAGACCGAGGGACGGCGAGGAGGTGGGCGGCAGAGGAGCGGAGCGTGCGGGGTGGGCGGTAGAAAGAGAGAAGGGAGGAGAGGTAGGAAGGGGCAAGGTGATGGAGAGCCTTGAAGCCTAGAGTGAGGAGTTTTTGTTTGGAGCGGAGGTCGATAGGCAACCACTGGAGTTGTTTAAGAAGGGGAGTGACATGCCCAGATCGTTTCTGCGGGAAGATGAGCCGGGCAGCGGAGTGAAGAATAGACCGGAGCGGGGCGAGAGAGGAGGAAGGGAGGTCAGAGAGAAGGCTGACACAGTAGTCTAGCCGGGATATAACGAGAGCCTGTAATAGTAAGGTAGCCGTTTGGGTGGAGAGGAAAGGGCGGATCTTGGCGATATTGTAGAGGTGAAACCGGCAGGTCTCGGTAACGGATAGGATGTGTGGGGTGAACGAGAGGGACGAGTCAAGGATGACACCGAAATTGCGGGCCTGCGGGACGGGAAGGATGGTCGTGCCATCCACGGTGATAGAGAAGTCTGGGAGCGGACCGGGTTTGGGAGGGAAGATGAGGAGCTCAGTCTTGCTCATGTTGAGTTTTAGGTGGCGGGCCGACATCCAGGTGGAGACGTCCCGGAGGCAAGAGGAGATGCGAGCCTGAAGGGAGGGGGAGAGGACAGGGGCGGAGATGTAGATCTGCGTGTCATCTGCGTAGAGATGGTAGTCAAAGCCGTGAGAGCGGATGAGTTCACCGAGGGAGTGAGTGTAAATGGAGAACAGAAGAGGGCCAAGAACTGACCCTTGAGGAACTCCAACAGTTAAAGGATGGGAGGGGGAGGAGGCTCCAGCGAAGGAGACCGAGAATGATCGGCCAGAGAGGTAAGAGGAGAACCAGGAGAGGACAGAGTCCGTGAAGCCGAGGTGAGATAAGGTATGGAGGAGGAGGGGATGGTCGACAGTGTCAAAGGCAGCAGAGAGGTCAAGGAGGATCAGAATGGAGTAGGAGCCATTGGATTTGGCAAGAAGGAGGTCACGGGTGACCTTAGAGAGAGCAGTCTCGGTAGAGTGGAGGGGACGGAAGCCAGATTGGAGGGGGCCTAGGAGAGAATGGGAGTTAAGGAATTCTAGGCATCGATTGTAGACGACTCGTTCTAGGATTTTGGAAAGGAAGGGTAGTAGGGAGATAGGACGATAACTGGAGGGGGAAGTGGGGTCAAGAGCGGGTTTTTTTAGGATGGGGGAGACATGGGAATGTTTGAAGGCAGAGGGAAAGGAGCCCTTGGAGATTGAGTGGTTAAAAATAGAAGTTAAGGAAGGGAGGAGGGCAGGGGCGATGGTTTTAAGAAGGTGAGAGGGAATGGGGTCCGAGGCGCAGGTGGAGGGGGTGGCACTTGCGAGGAGGGAGGAGATCTCCTCTGAGGATACTGCAGGGAAGGATGGGAAAGTAGGGGAGGGGGTTGTTGGGGGGGGGAGGGGAGAGGCGGAGGGGTGACTTTGGGGAGCTCAGACCTGATCGTGTTGATTTTCGTGAGGAAATAGGTGGCCAGATCATTGGGGGTGAGAGATGGGGGAGGGGGAGGAATAGGGGGCCTAAGGAGAGAGTTAAAGGTCCGGAACAATCGGCGGGGGTGACGGGCATGGGTGTCGATGAGGGAGGAGAAGAAGCTTTGCCTGGCGGAGGAGAGGGCAGAGTTAAGGCAGGAAAGAATAAATTTGAAGTGTGTGAGGTCGGCTTGGTGCTTGGACTTTCGCCAGCAGCGCTCAGCAGCTCGAGCATAGGAGCGTAGGAGGCGGACGGAGGAGGTGATCCGGGGCTGTGGGTTAGTGGAGCGAGAGCGGCGGAGGGAAAGGGGGGCGAGAGAGTCGAGATGAGTAGAGAGGGTGGAGTTGAGAGCGGAGACCCGCTCGTCGAGAGTGGGAAGAGAGGACAGGGCGGCAAGGTGAGGCGAGATGCTATTGGAAAGACGGATGGGATCGAGAGAGCGGAGGTCTGTGTGGGGCAGTAGCGAAGATTTGCAGGGGGAGGGAGTGTGAGAGATGAGGCAGGTGAGAAGGTTATGGTCAGAGAGAGGGATTTCAGAGTTGGTGAGTATGTGTCTCTGTAGTTGTGAAGGTCAAAAATTCAAAGAGGTTGAAGTAGAAGGTTAAAAAGAATACTATGAAAAGTGCTTTTCTTGAAACCCAAGTAACATGGAAATATCTGGTGATGTATCCTTCCGCCTTAAATGTGAGCTGGAAAAAATCAATTATTATTGGAAAACTGGTAATTCTAAACTTGCTACAGGGACAAGAGGAAAGACACAGAGAAGGAGAGAGAGAGAGACAGAGAGAAAGAGCAATTTAGACAATAGCTACTGGAACCACAATACAATTGATTAAAAATGTAACAGTTCTACTGATGAACGTCCTAACTTACATTTAGAAAACAGCTATGGATTTAATTTTCCACTGACTAAATGATCATTTTATAAGCCATGTATAATTCATGTCATGTTAATGTTATGGGCTTGTTAAACAAGACTGGAAGTAAACAGTTAACACTTGTACAGTGAATGGGGACTTGTAAAGTAACATTAGTGCAAATTAGTTTATACAAGTGAATAGAGGACAAGATTACTACTGAATCTTTGAACCGGAACGGGTTGTGTTCTGGCATTCAGTGAAACAAATATAAATAGCAATTTTCCCTAACTTGACATGGATCCCTCATAAATAAACTTCAAATAGGCAAGCTTCAATCAAGATGGACTATGGCTCAGAGAAATGACCATTATCAATTAATAAACAGTATGATTGAGTGCTTATTCGGCAAAACATTGTTCCATTTGGGAAAATACAATCAAGTTAAATTGTGAGGACCTTACAGTCTAGCTGTACTCCTGTAACATGGGTCTCTGGGGTCCTTGAGGGGCCACTCAAGCACCAGCCTGACCCTGCCTACCACTTGGGTAGAGCCCTGAATCCACAGAAGTCTGTAGAGGACCACCCAAACCCAGGGCAGCCTGCTAGGTCATCCTCGATTCAATCATCTCCAGGGGGGAGTCGGATTCCTCAGAAGAGCAAAAGTTATTTTCCCAAACATCAGAAGTTGGGGTCAATTTACTGTATGAAGAACACCGTACTAAGCACTAAGCACTGGGGAGAGTACAATATAACAGACACATACCCTGTCCACAACGAGCTTACAGTCTAGAGGAGGAGACAGACATATATATAAATAAATTACAAATATTTGCATAAGTGCTGTGGGGCTGGGAGCCAGGGTGAATAAAGGGAGCAAGTCAAGGTAGAGCAGAAGGGAGTGGGAGAAGAGGAAAGGAGGGTTTGGTCAGGGAAGGCCTCTTGGTGGAGGTGTGGCTTCAATAAGGCCAGAGAGCTGTACAGAGTGATTACAGTAGCTACCATTACACTTTTTGTTCTTAAAAATGTGAAATTGTTCAATTGTGCCTGCAGTGTCCTGTTTTAACCTATCTGAATTATTGATCTTTTCATCTAGATCTATTTTCACTTTCTCTCCCACAATGACTATGAACCCTTTAAGGATGACGGCTATGTCTAAGTTATAATAACTTTTACTTCCCAGTGCTTAGTAAAGTGCTTTACAAACTCTCAACATTTAACACTTAAAGAAGTTTTTAGAAGATCCATACAGGAAATGCTTACTTCTAGTCTATCGACCAACATGGCACACTGTTATCAAGAAAGGAGCAACTCTTTTTTAGCCAAAGTTCAGTGAAGAAGTAGAGACAAAGTGGAGAAAGAGAAAACAGCACTAGGACCTGCAAACATTAAGGGTGACAACACAAAAAGATACCATCTTTTTCTTTTCTTTTTTTTCCCACACTTGTGCCCATACAGGACATTTCAGTGAACCATGAACATGAGTGAATTGCAAGATCACTGGTGTTTTTGAATATAAAGGGCAAATATATCTATATCTATCTATCTATATATAGATAGATGTATAAAGGTGAAAAATCCTTAAAAAAACCTCAAAGCATAATATGAGGAAATTTGGGCTAAAAATATCCAAGGAGTTGGCTAGTAGTCTACGTTATAATTCCAGCACAAGCTAAATGAGATATTAGGAATATGCTATATTAAACTTTACCTTTTAAAATGTCTCACTGGAATCTACAACAACATTTTAAATGGAATCTGATAGAAATGTAGATATATTTTGCCTTTATGGATATATTCATTTAGGCATATATAATATATACAGAGAGAGATATAAATAGATCTCTACTCACAGATTCAGCTATCTATGAGGAAAAAATTATCAAGAATAAACTAGTCCCAAGGGATAAACACTAAAATTAATTTAAGTTTAAATGTTGTGAAATCAACCTCTGTCTCACATAGTCCTGTGACCCACAGGCAATTAGTACTTGTGGCCCTAAGAACAACACAGATTAATGATTAACTGGGGTAGGGGCTCTGAAAGGACTAGAAAAACAACTTATTTCTAATTTTCAGAAATACCAGATTCTATTTTAACCACCATTGTAGGTTCCAATGAGGTATTTTAAAAGATAAAGTATAATATAGCATATTCTTGATGTCTCATTTACCTTGTGCTGGAATTATAACGTAGATGACTAACTGCTTGGATATTTTTATCCCAAATTTCCTCATATTATGTTTTGTTTGGTGGGTTTTGGGGGGAATTTTTACTTTCAGGTTTTAAATAATTGACCATATTCTTCTCTTCCACAAAGCTCTTGAGATTAAGATTGTACTTCAAAGGGTAGTATGATCCAATTAAAATAAATTTGGAAGGCAATGCAATCTTTTGGGAATCAGAAGATCTTTAAAATGTTTTTACTTCCAAGTCACTAAAATATTCCCTGGTTCATCAGTTTCATTGCTAGAATTTCATCTCCATCACTGCCACATTCTTTCCTGTCCTTCCCCATCTTCTCTGACCCATCATACTGTAGATCATTACCCATCAATCAATCATATTTTTTGAGCACTTATTGTGTACAGATCAATGTACTAAGCACTTAGGGAAGTACAATATAACAGAGTTGGTAGAAATGTTTCTAGACTGTAAACCCAGTGTGGGAAGGGATTGTCTCTCCTTATTGCTAAATTGTACTTTCCAAGCACTTAATACAGGGCTCTGCACACAGTAAGTGCTCAAAAAATATGAATAAATGACCACAAGGAGCTTCCAATCTAGAGGTTTGGCCAGTATTTGAAATACGGGCTCAAAGGAGTTAATGCATCAAAGTGTGCATTAAGGAAATGTTTAGGCAGTATGAGAATCAGGTTCACTGTTACATTTTATAGAGCACCATCATATGTGCATAGTTTCATTTTCAATTAATCAAATTCATTAAACACAAGTGTTTGGGAGATTACAACACTACCGTACTATTTGGAAATAGTTTTATATGTGTCTCTCCCTTTAGAGTATAAACCCCGAATGGACAAGGAAAGTGTTTTGGGCTTCTGATGTGCCTTCCCAAGAACTTAGAAAAGTACAGTACATTCAGTGGGTGCTCAGTAAAGGACAGAACTACTATTACAACTGAAGCAAGATGCATGTTCTCTATTCTCAAAGCTCTTATATTCTATGGGGGAGAAGGACAGACCAAAATGATTTAAATGTAGAAGATGCTGGAGGAAAATAAAGGTGTCAAACTATACTTTCTTGATTGACATTAATGTCAGGTGTGACCAATCGTTTCTTACATGGAGAACTTTCTCTCCAATAATAAACATGTCTTTCCTATGTAATTTAAACACTCTTGGTGGCCAGCCATGGCACTTCTCCCATGCTAAATGTTTGGATTTCGTCAGGTGTTCTTTGTTCGTTTTATGGGACTTAAGTACTTATCATGTGTCAAACACTGTTTTAAGCACTAGGGTAGGTACAAGTGCTTACCTGTACAGGGACATTCCCTGTCCCGCATTAGGGCTCAGAGGCTTAAGTAGGAAGGAGAACAAGTACTTAATCCCCATTTTACAGCTGGGGCACCCAGGCACAGAGAAGTTAATAATAATAATAATAATGTTGGTATTTGTTAAGCGCTTACTATGTGCCGAGCACTGTTCTAAGCGCTGGGGTAGACACAGGGGAATCAGGTTGTCCCACGTGGGGCTCACAGTCTTAATCCCCATTTTACAGATGAGGGAACTGAGGCACCGAGAAGTTAAGTGACTTGCCCAAAGTCACACAGCTGGCAAGTGGCAGAGCCGGGGTTTGAACCCATGACCTCTGACTCCAAAGCCCGTGCTCTTTCCAGTGAGCCAGGCTGCTTCTCATTTGGCCCAAGAAGTTGCCCAAGGTCACACAGCAAACCATTGGCAGAGCAATTTGCAGAGGCAGGATTAGAACCTAGGTCCCCCGTTGCCCAAGCCCTTTCTATTAGGCATCACTTAGTCGGGGCCACTGCCATTAAAACAATGTTCCTGCTTGGAGTGAATCAACACAGCTTCGGTTAAATGCACGTTTTTCTTTTTACTTAGTGACCTAAGGTTTCCATAGCAACACCCGGCAGCATTTCGTATGAGGATTTAAAGTTTCCGATAATGGAATTTGAAACTTTTTGGTTTTGAACTTTTTCAGGGTCATTCTGAAACAGGACTGCTCCTTTATCTATTTTGTGAAGGAGAAAGGTGAAGCAAGACTGAGATCAGGATTATACGTCTCCCTTGAAATGTAAGAAGAGTCACCTTTGAAATCATTCTCCTCCTCCCCCATCCTCTTCTCTTTGATATCTTGAATTAAATAGGAAATTTTCTGATGTTTGACTTTTAAAACTTATCAGCATTTCCACTATCTTGTGCAAATTAATAGGCATCATCTGTCACACGTGTGGAAATCCACATTTTAAAAAAAATTCCTTCAGGAAGCCTCCTGATTCTCACTTGATTTGGCTCTTGTGCCGGCCAAGGAAGGTTTGACAAGGGATAATTCCACTGCAAAAATGCAACTATTTGCCCTTTTATTAATCGTTTTTCTTCTGATTTTGATCTCTAAAATGAGCTCAGGGACCCATTTGTAATGAAACCAGTACCTTAGGAATGAGAAGTATAGAATTTAGCTAGCAGAAGGAGGGCATTGTGTTGTTTGTGTGTTTGCTTGTCCTTGAACTTGCCTCGCCTGGTTCAGGAGCTTGTCAGTCAACAGTAGCTAGCTCCATGGTCCAGATCCCTGGACTCAATCTCCCCCATGTCTGTCCATTAATAGTTAATTATAATTATAAATAATTAATCCTGGCCATGTGATCGTCTAAAGCTGCCTCAGTACCAATGACTACAAACAAAAAAACAAATAAAAATATATTAGAGAAACAGCATGACATAGTAGAAAGAGCATTGGTTTGGGAGTTAAAAGGTCACGGGTTCTAATCCCGCTCCGCCACTTGCCTGCTGTGTGACCTTGGGCAATCACTTAACTTCTCTGTGCCTCAGTTACTTCATCTGTAAAATGGGGATTGAAATTGTGAGCCCCTTGTGAGACAGGGACTATGTCCAACCCTAGTTACTTGCTTCCACCACAGCACTTAGAACTGTGCCTGGCACACAGTAAATACTTAACAAATGCCACAATTCTTCTTCTTCTTCTTCTTCCTTCTTCCTTCTTCCTTCTTCTTCCTTCTTCTTCTTCCTTCTTCTTTCTTCTTCTTTCTTCTTCTTTCTTTCTCTTTCTTCTTCTTTTCTTCTCTTTCTTCTTTTTCTTCTTTCTTCTTCTTTCTTCTCTTTTCTTCTTCTCTTCTTCTTCTTTCTTCTTCTTTCTTCTTTCTTCTTTCTTTCTTTCTTTTCTTCTTCTTCTTCTTTCTTCTCTTTCTTCTTCTTTCTTCTTCCTTCTTCTCTTCTTCTTCTCTCTTTCTCTCTTTCTTCTTCTTCTTCTTCTTCCTTCTTCTTCTTCTTCTTTTCTTCCTTCTCTTCCTTCTTTTCCTTCTTCTTTTCCTTCTCTTCCTTCTTCTTCCTTCTCTCTTCCTTCTTCTTCCTTCTTCCTTCTTTCTTCTTTTCTTCTTTTCTTTCTTCTTTCTTCTTCCTTTCTCTTCTTCTTCTTCTTTCTTCCTTCTTTCCTTTCTTCTCTTCTTCTCTTTTCTTCTCTTCTCCTTCTTCTTCTCTTTCTTCTTTTCTTCTTTTCTTCTTCTTCTTTTTCTTCTTCTCTTCCTTCTTCTTCTTCTTCTTCTTTCTTCTTCCTTTCTTCTTCTTTTCCTTTTCTTCCTTTCTTTCCTGTTCTTCCTTTTCCTTCTTCCTTTTCTTTCTCTTCTTCTTTCTTTTCTTTCTTCTTTTCTTCTTTCTTCTTCTCTTCTTTTCTTCCTTCTTTTCCTTCCGTTCCTTTCTTCTTTTCCTTCTTCCTTTCTTCCTTCTTCTTCCTTTCTTCCCTGACTTTCTTTTCTTTTTTTCTTTGCTTTTCCTTCTTCTTCTTCCTTCTTCTGCTTCCTTCGCTTCTTTCCTTGCCTCTTTCTTTCCCTTCCTTCTTAATTTCTTCCTCTTCTTTCTTCCTTCTTCTTCCTTTCTTCTTCTTTCTTTCTTCTTCTTTCTTTCTTTCTTTCTTCCTTTCTTCTTCTTCTTCTTCTTCTTCTTCTTCTTCTTCCTTTCTTCTTCCTTTTCCTTTCTTCTTCTCATCTCTTCTTCCTTTCTTCTTCCTTTCTTTCTTTCTTCTTTCTTCCTTCTTCTCTTTTTCTTCTTTCTTCTTCTTTCTTCTTCCTTCTCTTCTGCTTCTTCCTTCTTCTTTTCTTCCTTTCTTCTTTCTTTCTTCTTCTTTCTTCTTCTTCTTTCTTCCTTTCTTCCTTCTTCTTCTTCTTCTTCTCTCTTCTTCTTCTTTCTTTCTCTTCTTCTTCCTTTCTTCTTTCTTCTTTTCTTCTTCTTCTTCTTCTCTTTCTTCTTTCTTCTTCTTCTTTCTCTTTCTTCTCACTTTCTTCTTCTTTCTCTTCTTTTTCTTCTTTCTTCTTCTTCTTCTTCTTCTTTCTTCTTCTTCTCTATATGTTGGCACTGTACTAAGCACTGGGGTGGATATCAGTTAATCAGACTGAACAAGTATCTGTTCCACCTGTTCTCCTACTCCCAAATGATTGATTGACTGGGACTGACAGTCTAAAAGGGAGGGAGACCAGTATTTTAACCCCATTTTTCGGAAGGGCAAACTTGCACAGAGGTTATGAGACCTGTCCAAGGTCACATTACAGGCAGTTGACTAAGCCAAGACCAGAGGCTTAGGCTCCTGGTTCCCAGTTGTGTGCAATTTTGATGAGATCACAAGTCCATCCCTTAAAATGCCTTTGGAATTTGAGATTTTCTTTTTAACATACTATATCTTCTTCTTCTGCACTATTTCTACCTTCTCCGACTAAGCCTTTATTTCCCCTCCTCCCTCCCCCTTTTTGAGTTGCCTATGCACTCAAAAAGGGGGCGGGAGGAGGGGAAATAGCGTGGCTTGGTGGAAAGAGCCCGGACTTTGGAGTCAGAGGTCATGAGTTCAAATCCCAACTCTGCCACTTGTCTGCTGTGTGACCTTGGGCAAGTCACTTCACTTTTCTGTGCCTCAGTTCCCTCATCTGTAAAATGGGGATGAAGACTGTGAGCCCCACGTGGGACAACCTGATTCCCCTGTGTCTACCCCAGTGCTTAGAACAGTGCTCTGCACATAGTAAGCGCTTAACAAATACCAACATTATTATTATTATAACTTGGATCTAGACCCTTTGAGGACTTGATATTCACCCAACCATCAGGCCCACAACACTGATGCACATTTCTGTAATTTATTAGAATGTCTGGCTCCTCCTCTAGTCTGTGAGCTCCTTGTGGGCAGATAATGTATCTAAAACTCTGCTATACTGTACTCTCCCAAGTGCTTAGTACACAGTGCTCTGCACACAGTATTCAGTCAACAAATACCATTGATTGATTAGTTGATGAGATCACCATGATTTAATTCTCTGCTTAACTTTTCCTAGCCTAGGGTTTGCTCTCCTGCATCCCTCTTTTTTGATGTGATTATTAATGAACAGACATAAAATGCTTTCACCACCTTCTCATAATAATAATAATAATAATGTTGATATTTACCTTCACAACATTGCTAAAATCCACCCTTTCCTCTCCATCCAAACTGTTATCATGCTGATCCATCCATCCTTCATCTTCCTCCTCAGTGACCTCCCACTTTCCTGTCTCTATCCACTCTAATTCATACTTCACTCTGTGCTGCACAATTCTTTATCAACAACAACATTGAATTTATGTCTCCCACCCCTCAAGAACCTCCAATGGCTGCCCCTCCACCTCCACATCAAACAGAAACTCCTTACCACTGGCTTTAAAGTGCTCCATCAGCTCCCCATCCTATCTCACGTCACTGATCTCCTATTCCAGGCCAGCCCACACACTCCACTCCTCTAGCACCAGCTTACTCACTGCGCTCAGATCTCACCTATCTCACTGCCAACCCATATCCCATATCCTTCCCCTAGCCTGGGAGTCCCTCCCCCTCCATATACACCAGACCACCACACTCCCCGCCTTCAAAGCACTATTCAGGGCATACCTCCTCCAAGAGGCTTTCCCCAGATTAAGCCCTTTTATCCCCTGCTTGCTTTCCCTTCTGCTTCATCTATGCACTTGAATCTGTGACCTTTGAAAACTTGATATTCAGTCCACCCCAAACACCACAGCACTTAGGTACATATGTTCAAATTATGTATTATAAATTATTTATTCATATTAATGTCTATCCCCCCTCTAGACTATAAGCTAATTATGAGCTGGGAACGGGTCTGCTCATTCTGTTGTACTGTACTCTCCTAAGCACTTAGCACAGTGCTCTGTACATAGCCCTCAATAAATACAATTGACTAATTGATTAATTGATCACAATCTGGAAACGGGCCCAGAACAAAGTCATTGAAAAGTGCCAGTTTTTCAAAACTCCAGGAAGCCTAATCACATCTTTATAACTGGTGGTATTCAGGTCTTCCTGAATATTATGCTGGGCTCATATTGACCACTACAGAAGCTTCAAGAACAACTCCCCAATGTTTACTGGATTTCATCTACCTCTCAAGAGCTCAAGACACTACTTAATGACTCCAGAAGTGCCAGGGATGCTGTCTCTTAAAATAAAATCCTGCAGAGTTGTAATATTTTAGGAGGATGCCAGGACAGGCAATAATGCAATATACGCCTCAATTGTTGCAAAATTTGTACAAGGAGAAATACAAAATAATAGGTGCTAATAGTAATTACTTGCAGTGGGCAGAATCTAAGCTATTTCCAGTCAGCCATTTCTCATTTCTGCTTACTTTCTGGAAACAGCAAGGGAGATCTTAGATATGGTTATAACCACACCCAGCTGCAGTTTGATGGTCTGGATGAGTATTTGTCATAGTAATTTGCATGAATTAACACTTTATTTTTGGAGTTTGCTATGTAACCTAGCAATCACTCATTTTAATGAGTAGACCCGCCAGAGAGATGTAGAAATTAATGTCAGTTCTCCAATATTAAATAATTGTTATGTTCTCTCAGAGGCAACAAAGATAAATTATTGAATTGTTCTCAAATTCCCCAGAAACATATATGTGTTTTCACAACCATTGCTTCCAGACTTTTTTTTGCATTACCTGCTTCATGGGTTCTGTTTAAAGAAACCCATATTCTCTCACATGTGCTATTTTTCAGAAGTTGGAAGTATTCTTCTCGCTTTGGCAATATGCCTTCATCTCCGACTTCAAAGACCTTCTAAAATCTCACTTCCACTACAAAGCCTTCCCTAAGTGGAAGGGAAGGGAGGATTCTGTAATTCTTCCTTCTCCTTCCAATATCCAATTTATTCAATTTTGAGTCTAGCTATTGCAGGGGCTTCATTGCAAAGCTTGATGTATGATTTTTCTTTGGCTGTATATCCCACTACATTTCTTCCAGCACTGAGATAATCTCTCTTAAATTATAAGTTTATAAAGGGCAAGGATTTTGGCTATTTAATTGGCTTGTACAATAACTGTGGTATTTGTTAAATACTATGTGCCAAGCACTGAGGTAGAATACAGTCAGATCAGAAAGAGTCTCTGCTCCACTTGTGCTTCACAGTCTAAGGAGGAAGAAGACCAGAGTACCAACTGTTTTATACTGTATTCTCCCAAACCTTTAATACAGCGCCCTGCATACAGTAAGTACTCAGTAAATATCACTGATTGATTTATCCCCTTTTTACAGATGAATAAACTGAGCCCCAGAGAAGCAAAGTGACTTGCTCTAGGGCACACAGCAGGTAGGTGGCCGTGCTGAGACTAGAACCCAGGTCTCCTTAATCCCAACCCATGACTCTTTCCACTAGGTCGTCTGCTTCCCAATATTCAACCCCCGACTAACAGCTTTCAGAAGATTCCTGAATGAGAGAAGCTTTCGTTGCTAGTGAATGCTCTCTGATGTGCACAATGAGCCAATATCATCTTCTTGAGCTTTTCTAATCACTGGTATTTATTGAATATTTATTGTGGTCAGAAGACTATACTAAGCATTTGAGAGAGTAATAATAATAATTCTGATATTTGTTAAGTGCTTACTGTGTGCCTGGCACTGTACTAAGTGCTGGGATGGATACAAGCAAATTGGGTTGGACAGTCCCTGTCCCACATGGAGCTTGCAGTCTTAATCCCCATTTCACAGATGAGGTAACTGAGCCCCAAGGAAGTTACTTGCCCACGGTCACACAGCAGACAAGTAGTGGAGCCGGATTAGAAGCCACAACCTTCTGACTACCAGACGTGTGGTCTATCCACTACACCATGCGGCTTCCCAGTACAACACAGTAACAGAGTTGTTAGACACGTTCCCTGCCCACAACGAGCTTATAGTCTCGAGGGAAGCTTCTCATCTAAAAGTTTGCTTTAGCCATAAACAAGTCAATCCTAATTATTACCAGTGCTTGTTATGGGTGAACCAGGCAGACTCACCATCCTGCAAGGAGACACATAGAGTGGTTTTACCTTCAAGCTCCCCCAGAATCCCTGGAGAACCCCGATCGAAGGGAGCCTCAGACTCTGCTACCTAATCCCTCCTATTTCCTCTCCCTGCTGTTGGCTCAGATCCCTTAAATGGCCAATTCCTTGGGGATGGCATCATGTCTTTCACTTCTTTTATATATTTTTCAAGTTCCTAGTTCACCGATTAGCATTCAGGAGGCTCTTAATAAATGTCATTGCTACTGTTGAAACTTGGGTGGGCCGAAAACAGTCTTTCATCACTGTCTGTCAATCAACTGTTCTCGGGGACCAATCGGAGTGCTTGCCAAAAGGAGTCTTGCCATGCCATGGATTAGATACTTGGACCCCCCCGCGTCTACCTAATATTCCTAGGATGAACCATGTTTAATTTGGTCAAAAATATTAGTCACCAATCTCTGTCAACCCCAGAATTATAAAGTACAAGTACAGGGAGTATAAAGCATTTCTGCCCGCTTATTTTGTGGTCAAAGAAATGAAATTTACTGAAAGATGGTATCAGGTTTTCTTGTATAAAGTGAATTTTCCCTTTTAACAACTAGAGTGAACGTAATTAAAATGTCAGCCAAGGTTTCAGTTTGATTTCCTCTATCTAGATCAAGTCTTGGAAAGAGGTTTCTCATTTCAAAGGTGCTTTTTTTTGTCATCATGTGTTTTTCAAAAAGATCTATTTTAAATTTCCGACTCTTGATATTCTTGAAAGTTTTCTCTTTCGTATGAAGTTCTCAGTGTAGTTTTACAAGGTTACAGTGAAAAGTGGAAGGTTAAGAAAAAGCATGGAAAGTCTTGGGCCAAAATAATTTTTGTCGGAGAAAGAAGAAGAGGGCTTTGTGGGGTTAACTGGGAAATGTCGCAGTTTTGGCAGCGTTATCTTCAGGTTAGCAGTCTTTTAGGATAAGGACATGAATTCAGTTACGGAACGATATCACAATGTCTAAATGGGGAGTTTTGTTGATTCCTATATTCCTTGTCATGCTGATGAGTTGTCTCTGACCCAGAGCGATTCCATGGACACATCTCTCTCTGAATTGCTGAATTGGACTTTCTGAGTGCTTAGTACAGTGTTCTGCACACAGTAAGCACTCAATAAATAGGATTGAGTAATAATAATAATGTTGGTATTTGTTAAGCGCTTACTATGTGCAGAGCACTGTTCTAAGCGCTGGGGTAGATTCAGGGTAATCAGGTTGTCCCACTTGAGGCTCAGTCTTAAGCCCCCTTTTACAGACGAGGTAACTGAGGCACCGAGAAGTCAAGTGACTTGCCTCAAGTCACAAAGCAGACAGGTGGCAGAGCTGGGATTAGAACCCATGACCTCTGACTCCCAAGAATGACACTTTCCCAGAAGGCTCCGCCTCCATCTGCAATCATTCTGGTAGTGTATCCATAGAGTTTTCTTGGTAAAATTATGAATGTGGTTTGCCATTGCCGTTTTCTGCGCAGTAAACCTGACTCTCCTCCCTACCTCTCTCCCGTGCTGCCGCTGCCCGGCACAGCTGAGTTTTGACTTGCAGCAGATTGCCTTCCACTCACCTGCCACTGGCCAAACTAGGAGTGGAATGGGTAGGCCTCTGCTTGATTCTCCCTCCCATAGCCGAGACTGGTCTTGTCTTGTCTTATGTTGTCAAGTTGTCTCTGACCCATAGCGACTCCATGGACACATCTCTCTCAGAACACCCCACCCTCCATCTGCAATCATTCTGGGAGTGTATCCATAGAATTTTCTTGGTAAAAATCCCAAAGTGGCTTACCATTGCCTTCTTCCTTGCAGTAAGCTTGAGTCTCCACCCTCGACTCTCTCCCATGTTGCTGCTGCCCAGCACGATTGAGTTTTGACTTGTAGCAGATTGGCCTGCCAATCGCTAGCCACTGCCCAAGCTAAGAATGAATCTGCTTGAATCTCCCTCTTGTAGCCGAGACGGGTAGAGTACTGGAAACTCTCTAGGTGAGATCCTGGTGGGGGAGATTTATTTATAGCTGTGGGTAATTGTGAGCTTTGCTCTCCCCGTCACCAGCTATTTTGAAGAGAATGAGCCAGGAGAATGGAGACTGTGTATCATCAATGATAATGATGTGGTGACCAGGGCGGCTGACCCCTGACTGTCTTTGGGTTGCCATATTGGGGGGGAAGAGGGCAAAAGTGAATCAGAGTCTCCAGGCCTCATGGCATCTTAGGAACCTGGGTACAGGCATATACAAACTAGGATTTATGAACGTAATGATGCCCTATTTAGCTCTCATGTATACATTTTGGTTTAGTGGAAAGAGACGGGCTTGGGAGTCAGAGGTCGTAGGTTCTAATCCCGGCTCCGCCACTTCGTCAGCTGTGGTGACTTTGGGCAAGTCACTCCCTTCTCTGGGCCTCAGTTGCCTCATCTGTAAAATGGGGATTAAGACTGAGCGCCCCATGAGGGACAACCTGATGACCTTGTATCTACCCCAGCACTTAGAACAGTGCTTGGCACATAGTAAGCGCTTAACAAATACCAACATTATCATTATTATTATTTCTGTTTTTTATTTATTTGGACCTCTCTAGTTGCAGATATTTTTGTGTTTGTCTCCCCCATTAGAAATAAGCTCCCTGTTGACCTGAAACGTGCCACTATGATATTCTATATTTCCCAAATGCCTAGAATTATGTACGGCGCTGAATGCTTGATAAATATTTCTATGGCTACTTTTACCACTGCTACATTCACTATGGCTATTACGGCTACTTATTTTTATTTATATTGGTTAACATGAATTAATTAATTGGTATATTATTCATTTCTACTAATTTATTTATATTAATGTCTATCTCCCCCTCTAGACTGTGAGCTCGTTAGCTCGTCGTGGGCAGGAAATATCACTATTTATTGCTGTATTGTACTTTCCCAAACACTTAGTACAATGCTCTTCACTCAGTAAGTGTTTAATAAATCAGTAAGTGCTTAATAAATACCCCTGAATGAATGAATGAGCAGGGAACATAACTGTTGCACTGTATTCTCCCAAGCACTTAGTACAGTTCCCTGCACACAGTAAGTGCTTCAATAAATTATGATTGATTGATTTGACTGACTACTCTTAGTAGTCAGGGAAAGCAGTGTGGCTCAGTGGAAAGAGCCCAGGCTTGGGAGTCAGAGGTCATGGTTCTACTCCTGGCTCCACTACTTAGCTGTGTGACCTTGGGCAAGTCATCTCACTTCTCTGTGCCTCAGTTCCCCTATCTGTAAAATGGGGATGAAGACTGTGAGCCATACGGACAACCTGATTAGCTTTTTCTCTCCCAGCACTTAGAACAGTGCTTGGCACATAGTAAGTGCTTAACAAATTACTACTGCAACTGCGGCACATGGCAAGTGCTCAGTAAATGCCATTGATTGATGGATTGATGCTACAGGTTCCAGGCTCCTTTCGGGGTCTCTGAAAACAGGAAGTGTATCAGCCAGGGCCAGATCACCCCCAGGAATTTTAGGCCTAAAATGGCTCTTAAAGTCAAGTCATTTTCCCCTCATAGAGTCAGTGATAGGATGGGAAAAGAAAGGAAGAAGAGGTGAGAGTTCAACAAAGGTTTAATAATGATGATAATAATGATTAAGTGCTTAATATGTGCCAGGCACTGAACTAAGCACTGGGTTGGATACACACAAATGGGGTTGGACATAGTCCCCTGTTCCGCATGGGGCTCACTGTCTTAATCCCCATTTGTACAGATGAGATAACTGAGGCACAGAGAATGAAATGGACATGCCCAAGGTCATAACAGCAGACAAGTGGTGCAGGCATATTTAGACCCCATGATCTGCTGACTCCCAAGACCCTGGGCCTAGCCGAATAGACCATGCTGCCTCATCCATCCCCCTTTTCCTCATAACTAATCAGACTGTCACTTTCCTTACTCTGATTCTGGGAGGCGAGTCGGCAGAAGATATTTTGATGGCTGCGGGTAGCTGCTTGAAAAATATTCACTGTCAAAATATATACGACCCTCACACCCTCAAAATTATACAAGAGGCATCTCCCGTTGAATTGAGCTGCCTTGAATAAGGCAGCCTAGCACAATGCTACAAAGAATTTTTTTTTATGTTATTCAGCTACTCAGAGAGGTTTGTCCAAATAGGATAGCAGTGCATGAACACTGTCTAGAACTGGGATGTGTAAATGTCAACCGCAGTTTTTTTCTGAAATGGAGTTCTGCTTTATGATCAAAAAGCACAGGCCATTTAGATGAATGTGTGACATCTTTTAAGAACAAATTCTCTCCTATATAATACTCCCCCTAAAACAAGGCAGGCGGATTAGGAATTGAATTCTGCTGCATCCTAACTGTTCTCTGGCCCTTTCTCCCCCATTCCTGCATGTGGGCATTCCCAAATGATATGTGTGTTGGTAGTTCATTACTTTAAGCTATAAAATGGATTGAATGGCAAAGCGAATTGGCTAAAATTATCTTCCAGATAATAATGGACTGTGGTATTTAAGGTTTAGTATGCACCAAGCACTGTTCTAAATGATGGGCTGGATACACAGGCAATCAGATCGAGCACAGGTCCTTGTCTGCGTGGGCATCAAAGTCTAAGAGGGAGGAAAAAATAGACTTTTAATCCCCCATTTACACATGAGAAACTTGGGGCCCAGAAAGTAAAGTGACTTCCCAAGATCATACAGCAGGAAAGGGTAGAGATGGAATTATAACCAGGTCCTCTGACTCTTTGGCCCATGCTCCTTCCATTAGGCCATGTTGCCTCACATGGTTGATCTCATTTCCAATGGAGATCCCAGTCTACCATATCCTAATTTGACTACCTCCTCAGCTTCTTCACTGACCTCCCTGCCTCCTGTCTCTTTCACTCTCCTGTCCATGACTTTACCTCTGCTGCATGGATCACTTTTCTAAAAATCCATTCAGTCTCTCTCCCCCCACTCCTCAAGATCCCCCAGTGGTTGCCCTCCCACCTCCACACCTCACCACTATTTACCACTGATTTTAAAGCACTCAATCAGCTGTCCTCCTACCTTACCTCTCTGCTTTCCTCCTACAACCCAGTCTGGACACTTGGCTCCTCTAATGCCAACCTACTCAGTGTACCTCGATCTTATTTATCTCACCACCGACCACTTGCCCACGCTCTATAGACTGGAACACTCTTCTCCTCAGTATCTGACAGTCCACCACTTTCCCCAACTTCAAAGGCTTATTAAAATCACATCTCCTCCAAGACTGAGCCCTCATTTCCCCACTCCCTCTTCCTTCTGTGTTGTCTAGGCACTTGAATATGCACCTTTAAAGTACTTGATATTCAGTCTACACTCAGTCCCATGGAAGTTACGTGTATGTATCTATAATTCATTTGATGTCTGTGTCCTCCTTTAGATTGTAAGCTCCTTTTGGCAGTAGCCACAACTCTGCTGCTTGGTAGTCTCCTCAGTACTTAGTACAGTGATCTGCACCTAATAATCACTCAAATACCATTGATGATTGACTGACGACGGGAATCAGGTTGTCCCACGTGGGGCTCACAGTCTTAATCCCCATTTTACAGATGAGGGAACTGAGGCACAGAGAAGTTAAGTGACTTGCCCACAGTCACACAGCCGACAAGTGGCAGAGCTGGGATTCGAACTCATGAGCCCTGACTCCAAAGCCCGTGCTCTTTCCACTGCACCACGCTGCTTCCCTCAGTACTTAGTACAGTGATCTGCACCTAATAATCACTCAAATACCATTGATTGATTGACTGACTGACTGACTGTCCTCCACTCTGCTGACCTTTAAAACTCTCCTAAGAATCACATCTCCCAGAGTTCTTCCCTAACTAAGCCATCATTTGCTCTATCCACAATTCCCTCACTGTTGGCTATGTACTTAGTTGTGTGCACCTTAAGCACAGGGATACTCATTCTAGCCTCACAACACTTCCGTTAATATCCTCATATTCTATTATTTCCTCCACCTGTTATCTATTTTGATGCCTGCCTTCCTTTCTAAACTGTAAGCTCTTTGTGGGCTCATTTGTGTCTACCATCTCTATTGTATTGTTCTTCCCCAAGTACTCAATAATCAATAATAATTTATGGTATTTGTTAAAGGCTTACTATGTGCCAGGCACTGTAGTAAGAGCTGGATATGAGCAAATCAGCTGGACACAATCCCTGTCCCTTGTAGGGCCACAGTCTCAATCCCCATTTTACAGATGAGGTAACTGAGGCACAGAGAAGTTAAGTGACTTGCCCAAGGTCAAGTCACATCGCAGAAAAGTGGCAGAACCGGTATTGCAACCCATGATCATCTGACTCCTAAATCCACTCTTTATCCACTATGCCGTGCTGCTATGTGCTTGGTACACACTAATCACTCAATGAATACCATTGATTGATTGCTTGAGTGTGTGTTTACTGTGTGCAGAGCACTGAAACTAGGGGCTTGGGAGAGTACAGTACATGAGTTTTTCCTTCATGGAGTACCATCTCTCTTTTTGAGACTCTCCAATTCACCAGTAATGGGTAAGTTTATAATGATAATTGTGGTATTAAGTATTACTGTGTGCCAGGCACTGTACTAAGCGCTGGAGGGGATACCAGAAAATTGGGTTATCACATCCCTGTCACACATGGGGCTTACAGTCTCAATCCCCATTTACAGATGAGGCAACTGAGGCCCAGAAAAATGAAGTAACCTACCCAACATCACCACAGCAGACAAGTGGGGTGTTGTAAGCCCTAGATTTTTTCATTTTCCTAGAGGACAGGAGTCAAGTGGGTTTTGTTTATTCAAACAGTGCCCTTAATGCCCTTAGGTAAGAAACTGTAAGTTATATTCCAGTTTCTACAATCCCAACCTCCTCTCAGGTTCATATCTGGAGTTTCCAGACTCTACCAGTTTCGACTAGAGAGGGAGAGTCAAACAGAGGCCTACCCATTCCATTCTAGCTTGGGCAGGCGCTAGTGAGTGTCAGGCCAATCTGGCTACAAGTCAAAATTCACCCGTGCTGGGTAGCAGCAGCATGAGACCACCGTCAAGTGCAGAGATTCACGGCTTACTGCGTGGAATCAGGGCAGCGGTAAACCACTTCTGTATTTTCACCAAAGAAATTCTATGGATGCACTACCAGAACAATGGCAGTTGGAGGTGGGGCATTCTGGGAGAGATGTGTCCTGGAGTCGCTATGGGTCAGAAATGACTTTTGACAGCATAGCATAAGGCAAGACAATCCCAACCTGTCCAATCCTTGTCACCCACTCTTCTATCCCTTACATTCCTCAAAACTGCTCCCCCAATAACATCATCCTGACAGTGATCCTGCCAAGCACTCACAGCTTTTACTTTAGAATGATGATAAAATTGACCACATCCCATCATGGATCACAAGTATAGGTCAGTACCTCCCTGCTTGGTCTGTCCCTCATCGGAGTCAGCCGATATGTGGCAGGCTGAATGTATGATGGCCGGTGGTAATTTTACCTCTCTCTTTCAGTCAGTTGGAGTAGGCCTCATAGAAGTGGGTGGGTATTTAAGTAAATCTTTTTAAATGGAATGCCTAGTAGAAAGAGTAGGTAATTCAAAACACCAGGAATGGCCCAAGACACCATGGAATCAGGAGTGAACATCCATGCTTGAAGGAGCATGTGAAGAAGAGACCATGTTCTGAACAGTTTATAACAATTTGAGATCTGAGTTGCTCCTCTATTCTTTCCTCTGGCCTTTTTGCTGTCCAAATCATGACTGACAGCAACTCAGAGGGACATATGTGCCTGGGGTTTAGAGAAAAAGGTGTGGTTTGACTGATAAAAGAAGAGCTGTACAGTTCTGAGAGAAACTATTGGGAAATCAATCATACAATTGCACATTAGAATTGCTGAAGGAACAGGGTTAGTCAGTTCAGAGTCAACAAGATGAAGTTTGTACTGAGGCAGGAAGAGAAGAGAAAGGGATATCCTTCCAGCCTAAATATCAGAAGAGGGCTTTAGGAGAAACTCCCTTAAAAAGTAACTTTCACCTCAGTGAAAGAGCAGAAAGATCACAGTCCTTCCTCGCCCCGGGCTACCACCCTCACCTTGCTCTCCACCGCCACAAAGGTCATCACTCTCCGGGTGACTAATGTCAGAATCCTAGAAAAATAAATTGGATTTCTCCACAGAAACTCATATTTCATGTGAATACTCATCTCCCAGCTCAACCTTGTTATTTTTTTTGAAGGGTTTTGTGTTTTTTTTTATGTGTGAGACATACAATTAAGAAGAATAGAAAAAAAAAAGAATTTCCGCAAGTGCGGTTAGTCAATCCATTTCTATTTTTGCCCTCAGGTAGAATAGAAGAAGGATGACCAAACGCCCCTTACACTTGCCACAAAGTTTTATTTCCCTCTGCATACAGATGTTCTGCTGGGGAGCAGATTGTGTGCAATCAGCAAGTCTCATTTGGCAGCATTCTTTCTCCATTTTGGGGGAGCGTTCCCTTCTGTAGGCCACCTAGGCGGAATAAACATCACGAATCCCCAAGTGCAAGAATGTTCTGGGGGAAAGGCTCAGGAGCAACACACAGGGACAAAAGCGAACCACTGGCAAGCTTTGCTTCACTGCAGCTAAATTAGCCCCCGGCCCCCAGTTGGGATATTTGTTTCCTTCTGCTCTCTTTCGACTGCCTCCTACTTTTCTCCTCTGGTGGAGGAGGACTAAAGTCAGCTCAACAGATAATCCAAATGTCAGCCCGGACACTGAGGGAGGAAACTTGTTAAGCATCTCCCCCCAAACACTGTTTCTTTTTCTGAGATTGAGTTTCTGGCCTGATTTCTCCAGCACAGAAATAGAAGAAAGAGCACGGGCCTGGGGAGTCAGAGGACCTGGATTCTAATCCCTGCTCTGCCACTTACCTGCGTGTGCACCGTGGGCAAGTCACTTCATTTCTCTATACCTCAGTTCCTTCCTCTGGAAATGTTGATTCAATATCTGTGCTTCGCCCTACATAGAATGTGAGCCCCATGTGATTATGTTCTATCTACCTCCTGTGGATATGCTACCAGAACGATTGCAGATGGAAGTGGGACATTCTGAGAGAGATGTCTAATACGTCGCTATGGTCAGACACGACTCGACAGTATAAGACAACAACAATTTAGCATAGAGCTTGGCATACCAGTAAGTGCTTACAAATGCCAGTTATTTCCCCCAGGGCCTTACCTCTCTATTGGATACCTGCAGTCACCCAGAGCTTCCAGTTGAGGCTTAACACTTCCTCCACACTTCATAAAGAAGGATTTTAGAGTACCCAGATTAGAAATGAAGTCAAAAAAGCCACAAATGACCTCTTTGGGGACACTGTCTTTGGCTGGCTTTCGGGATTCCAGGAACAATGGGATCACTTCCTTGAGCAGCTTATCTCCCTGGGATGGCTAGCAGTTTAATGAGGTGATGAAGTGCTTGGGGCTCTTGTGGTGGGGAGAAATTACAAACATCCACTGTAGCCCTATCTCAGTGTGAGCTTTTGCTGTTGATGTAGCCGCTTCTCTGGGTAATGCAGATACAACTGCTTATAACTGTGGTATTTGTTAAGTCCTTACTATGTGCCATGTACTAAGGGCTGGAGTAGATAAAAACAAACTGGTGGTTGCAGTCCCTGTCCCACACTGGGCTCACAGTCTTAATCCCCATTTTACAGATGAGGTCACTGAGGCCCAGATAAGTTCTCCCCCAATGTAAACCCATCAAAGGGCAGGGACTGTCTCTATCTGTTACCTATTTGTACATTCCAAGCGCATAGTACAGTGCTCTGCACATAGTAAGCCCTCAATAAGTACTATTGAATGAATGAAGTGACTTGCCCAAGGTCACACAGCAGATAACTGGCATTATTAGAACCCATGATCTTCTGACTCCCAGGCCAATGCTCTATCCACTGTAGCACACTGCTTCCCCCGCTACTTCTAACTGGCAGGATCATTTTACCTGTATTAAACATCTTGGCCCCTTTCTCTTAGTCTGAACAACTTTATTTTCCTCCAAAAGATTTATTTCAAGCCACTTTTGGGGGTCTCGTTCCAGATGGATCTTTTTTTTTACTTCCTCTTGTAGAAAATAAGTTCTGCCCTCTTTATTTTTCTCTCCCTTTTACTGTTTTCCCTGTTTGACCTCACTTTCACTCCTCCTTCACTCTCTGTCTTCCTTTCACTCCTTTTCCCTCTGTCCCTTTTAACCACCCCCACATACACACATGCATTGTTTTTTCTTGTCTTTATTCCACCACCTTTCCCATTTTTCCTTCATCCCTGTCACCCTCCACTTTCCAACCCACTCTCCTTCTCTTCCCCTCCCAGGCAGGGAAAGTAATACAAAAATTAGCATCTAAATGTCCTGTTAATGCTGCTTGGAAAGTGAGGCAAGATCTGTCATCTCTTATCACCGCCTATGGCAGCTCTCTGAATAAAAGCAGCTTGGCCTAGTGGATAGATCAGGGGCCTAGGAGTCATAAGGATGTGAGTTGTAATTCCAGCTCCACAACTCATCTGGTGTGAGACTTGGGCAAGACATTTCACCTCTCTGTCCCTCAGCTACCTCATCTGTCAAATGGGAGCCTCATGTGGAACATGAACTGTATTCAAAATGATTAGCTTGTACCTACCCCAGTGCTAAGAACAGGGCCTGACATATAGTAAGCGCTCAACAAATACCATTAAAAAATTGGAGAGAGAAGGTTTCAGGAGGCCTATTCCCCAAAGCATTTAATAAAGTAATTTAGGCTTGCCACCTTCAGGCAGTAGCATATCCGCATTCAATTCTCTAGGCAATGCTGTAATGCAGGTAAAAAGGAAAGGTTTTTTGAGTCCCATGCACTCCTTGACTCGTCTCTCTCGTTCACCCCACAAACCGTTAAAAAGACCTGCCGGTTTCACCTCTACAATATCGCCAAGATCCGCCCTTTCCTCTCGCACCCAAACGGGCTACCTTGATGGCTACGGGCTCTCGTTATATCCCGGCTAGACTACTGTGTCAGCCTTCTCTCTGACCTCCCATCCTCCTCTCTCGCCCCCGCTCCGGTCTATTCTTCACTCTGGCTGCCAGCTCATCTTCCTGCAGAAAACGATCTGGGCATGTCACTCCCCTTCTTAAACAACTCCCAGGGTTGCCTATCGACCTCCGCTCCAAACAAAAACTCTCACTCTAGGCTTCGAGGCTGTCCGTCACCTTGCCCCTTCCTACTCTCCTCCCTTCTCTCTTTCTACCGGCCCACCCCGCACGCTCCGCTCCTCTGCCGCCCACGCTCCTCACCATCCTCGGTCTCGCCTATCCCGCCGTCGACCCCTGGGCCAACATCCTCCCCGGTCCCGGAACGCCCCTCCCTCCTCACCTCCGCCAAACTGATTCTCTTCCCCTCTTCAAAACCTACTTAAAACTCACCTCCCTCCCAAGAGGCCTTCCCAGACTGAGCTCCTCTTCTCCCTCTACTCCCTCTGCCACCCCCCTTCACCTCTCCGCAGCTAAACCCTCTTTTCCCCTTTCCCTCTGCTCCTCCCCTCTCCCCTTCCCATCCCCTCAGCACTGTACTCGTCCGCTCCACTGTATATATTTCCGTTACCCTATTTATTTTTGTTAATGAAATGTACATCGCCTCGATTCTGTTTAGTTGCCATTGTTTTTTACGAGATGTTCTTCCCCTCGACTCTATTTATCGCCATCGTTCTCGTCTGTCCGTTCCCGCCATTAGACCGTAAGCCCGTCAACGGCAGGGACTGTCTCTATCTGATGCCGACTTGTTCATTCAAGCTCTTAGTACAGTGCTCTGCACATAGTAAGCGCTCATAAAATACTATTGAATGAATGAATTTACAAAGTTTATTTAAAAGACCCAACCTAAGGGGAGTAGAAATATGGTCACCTGGAACTTGTGACCACCAGGGAGTGATCCTACAGAGTGGGGGAAAGGGAAGAAAAGGGAAAGAGAGAGGAAAAGGGAGAAGGACAAACAGGGAGAAAAGAATGAAGGGGAGAGGGGAAAAGGGGCAAAGAGGCAAGGAAAGAGAAGAAAATAATAACTGTGTTATTTGTTAAATGCTTAACGGGGTACTAAATGCTAGGGTAGATATAAGACAATCAGGTCGGACACGGTTCCACATATGGCTCACAGTCTAAGTAATAATAATGATGATGGGGCTTACAGTCTTAATCCCCATTTTGCAGATGAAGTAACTGAGGCACAGAGAAGTTAAGTGACTTACCCAAAGTCACACAGCTGACAAGTGGCAGAGTGGGTTGGTGATCCCATCCAGGGCAGTATAAGGTTGCTTCCACTGCTGAAAATTAGAAGCAGTGTTCTTCTGGTGACTCTGCCTACCCAGCTGCTACTGGAGCTGTGAAAAATGGGAGAATCCAGGGCTGCTGGGAAACATACTTCTGGGGGCAGCCAGGAATGCTAATTCCAAGATAGCCCTGGAAAGGGCTACCCCAGCCATGGCAGGGATGGAGGTGGCAGGAAAGAAAGAGAGGAGGTGGCGGAAGCATCTACCTAGTCTTGACCTCTTCCTCCTCCCGGTTGCAGAAGCCGTTGCAGCTGCCGGAGCCTTGGCCTCTTCTCTCCATTTCAGTAGTCTCTGAAAGAGTCACCCTCATCACACTCACGGGCCTTATTCCTTTTGCCTCCCTCCTCCCACCCAAACCTGGATCTTCAATCAGTTGTTGTATTTATTGAGCCCTTACTGTGTGAAGAACTTCGCTTGGGAGAGTTCGATATAACAGAGCGGGTAGACACCTTCCCTGCCCACAAGGAGTTTACAATCTAGAGGGGGAAACAGGCATTAATGTAAATCTGTATGTTCTAGACGTACATAATTGCTGTGGGGCTGAGGGAGGGGTGAATAGAGGGTGCAAATCCAAGTGGAAGGGTGACATAGATGGGAATGGGAGAAGAGGAAATGAGGGTTTAAGGTGACTGGAGTGATGAGAAGGAACACCAATGGAACGACTGCCTGCCTCAAGAGAGATGATTATTTATTCATCCAATCGAATTTATTGAGGGCTTACTGTGTGCAGACCACTGTACTAAGCGCATGGAAAGTACAATTTGGGAGGAGATCCCAAGAATGTAAAGCCAAATTGCCAACCTGCTGCCACTCTGGGTAACTGAATTCCAATCCTCCCCTTTCTTCCAGGGCCTGATGTAGCAATCCTGGAAGGGTTTGTGCTGCTGCCGGCTAGGAGCCAAGCAGAAGATGATTGACTGGCCAACTGTATTAATAATAATAATAGTAATAATAATTATAATAACTATATCTGTTTCAGCACTTCCTATTTACTAAGCACTGTACACATATGTACACTTCCTGTGTGCTATGCATTAGAGAAGCAGCGTGGCCTAATGGCAAGCACCCGGCTGTGGGAGTCAGAGGATGTGGGTACTAATCCTGGCTCGCCACTTGTCTGTTGTGTGATGGTGGGCAAGTCATTTAACTTCTCTGTGCCTCAGTTACCTCATCTCTAAAATGGGGATTTAGACAGTGAGCCCCATATGGGACCACCTGATTACCTTGTATCTATCCCAGCAATTAGAACAGTACTTGGCACACACTAAGTGCTTAACATATATTATTATTATTATTACTCTCATTAGGGTACATATAAAATAATCAGATGAGACACATGCCTCCATGTGTCCTGTCATTACAAAGGGCTCTCAGTATAAAAGGGAAGAACTGGTATTGAATCCTCGGTTTATAAAAAAACTGAGGTCCCAGGGAAGTGAAGTACTTTCCGAGGTTACACGGCAAGCAAGTGGCAGAGCGAGGATTAGAACCCAGGCCTCTGACTCCCAGACCCATGCTCTACCATGAGGCTAGGCTGCCTCTAGCAGTTTGTCATCTGGATGATTAGAAGCTTGCATTTTCAGAGGGCAAGGCCTTCTTAAATCATAAAATCTTAATCTTACCCCAAATAAGATATTTTCACTTTCAATATCAGAGGCAATTTATTTTACCTTTAGATGAAACTAAAGAAATTCAATAAATGGGTTTTGAGCCAAAAAGAACCAGGATAACAACAAAAAGATTGATCGTTCTATAATATGTTGCTTTGCCTTTCCCTAGTTTAAAGTGCACGTTCATTTAGAACGTGAAAGGACATTCGCCTTTGTGAAAAATAAAACACTTGTTTGAACTGTACATTCCAAATGCTTAGTACAGTGCTCTGCACATAGTAAATGCTCAATAAATACTATTAAATGAATTAATGAATTTATAAAGCACCCTTTGCCACAAGAAATGCAAAGCAAAAGTGCTTCCACATTAATCCTCACAATTATCACGGCCAAATTTCATTCACTGAAGATCTTCCAGGCCCACTGGGTTGTACGAAGCTCTCCAAGAAAAAAGTCTCAGCCTCTTCCCCCGTGGCAGGTAATAGCCTCTGTCCTCTGCCTATGTGAAAGGTAATAGTCTCTGTCCTCTGAGATAGGCCAGAGATGCACTCAGTTTTCCTGTAACATGCTTATGACTTGATTTGTGCCACACAATCAAGCCATGAGAAGCAGCATGGACTATTGGAAAGAGTCCAAGCCTAGGATTCAGAGGCCTTGGTTCTCATCCTGGCTCTGCCACTTGCCCGCTGTGTGACAAGAAGTTAAGTGACTTGCCCAGAGTCACACGGCAGACAAGTGGAGGAGCCTGGATGAGGACTCGGTTCCTCTGACTCCCAGGTCTGTGCTCTTCCACAAGGCCACACTGTTTCTCCTATCTTGCATCCACTCCAGTGTTTAGTACAGTGCTTGTCACATAGTAAGCCCTTACCACAGTTATTATACATTATCCTCAATGGTATTTACTGAGTACTTACTATGTGCAAAGCAAGTGCTAAGTGCAAGTACAACTGTATTTTCCAACCTCATATCTCATTCTACCCAGTTATATATTTGGAAGGGCATTCCTTATCTCCCTTAGCAGTATTCTATCCAGAACATAAAGTAACAACAAGCATTACAGAAGAGCTGAGTGAACTAAAACCATTTTACAGGCTACAAAGAGGTCAAAAGTCACTCAGGAAGGGGCGTGCTGGATCGAGAGGAAGATCGTTCTCCTAACTCCAGTTCTAAAATGCAGACTAAGTTGTCTCATGATTAATAAAACTGTTTCAATTCCCCATGTAATGTCTTTAAAATTCCTCTGTCACAACCCATTAGATGTGACAGAGCATTCAAGACACACTCTCAGGTGCTATGAATTTTTTTTTTCCTCCAAGTAAAAAATGTTGTAATGGTGTTTCAACTCCCTTGCAGATGGAGGATCTACCAAACTTCCAGAATCTTGATAACTGAGCAGTCAGTCCACCAATAATATTCACTGAGCACTGTATTCATTCATTTATTCATTCAATCTATTGTATTTATTGAGCACTTACTGTGTGCAGAGCACTGTACCAAGCACTTGGAAAGTACAATTTGTCAACAGATAGAGACAATCCCTATCCAACAACAGGGCTCAGTCTCCAAAACAAAACAAAATGCTTAAGCGCTTACTATGTGCCAGGCACTGTACTAAGCACCGGGAATGGATACAAGCAAATCAAGTTGGACACAATCCCTGTCCCCATGTGAGACTCACAGTCTCAATCCCCATTCTCACGATGAGGGAACTGAGGCACAGAGAAGTAAAGTTACTTGCTCAAGGTCACACAGCAGACAAGTACTAAGCACTTGGGAGATGTGGCGCAGTGGAAAGAGCACGGGCTTTGGAGTCAGGGCTCATGAGTTCGAATCCCAGCTCTGCCACTTGTCAGCTGTGTGACTGTGGGCAAGTCACTTAACTTCTCGTGCCTCAGTTCCCTCGTCTGTAAAATGGGGATTAAGACTGTGAGCCCCACGTGGGACAACCTGATTCCCCTGTGTTTACCCCAGCGCTTAGAACAGTGCTCTGCACATAGTAAGCGCTTAACAAATACCAACATTATTATTATTATTATTAACAGAGTTGGTAGACACGTTCCCTGCGCACCACGAGCTTTCGCTCTAAACCTTTCCTCACTCACCAAGGGCCAGTGATGAATAGGAGATGCCAGAGTGTTTGTGCTGGAGGAAATGGTGTGGGAAGATCATGAAACCAAGAGGAAAAAACAGCAGCAGGTTTACCCACCATGAGAAACAATGCAGTAAACAGAGCAAGGCCTTATGGCAAAGATACTCGAACAACACAGTCTTGTACACTGCACTGCACACAACCAGTAAGGTGACCTACCCCAGTGGCATTCATTTGGTTCCCTGGAGGTCTGTTGTGGTCTTTGCCACAGGCTTTTGCACTAGTGCTTAGTACAGTGCTCTGCACACAGTAAATAATAAATACCATTTATCCTTTTCAAGCCCTTCCCTCATTAAGCCCTCATTTCCCCCTACTCCCTTCCCTTATGTATCACCCTTATACTTGATTTATACCCTTTATTCACCCCACCTGCAACCCACCACACTTATGCACATATCCATAATTCTTTTATTTTCTGTCCTGCCCCTCTAGAGTGTAAATTCACCGTGGGCAGGGCATGTGTCTACCAACTCTTTATATACTCTACTCTCCCAAGTGCTTAGTACAGTTCTCTGAACAGTAAATGCTCATAAATATGGTAGATTGATCGATAATTTGCACTGTTTTGTTCATGACTCCCCTTGCCTCAAAATCCACCAGTGGTTATACAACTCTTCTCAGCCAGCTGAAACTCCTGATCATCGAGTGATCATATTCAAGTCCCAGAAGCATCCACCCCCAGCCTCCACCAATTAGTGCTCCTTCAGTCCTTTTATTCCCCCTCCCCCAAACCAACCAACGGCAGCCACCACCTTCTATGACACTTATGCATCTCCCTGCCACCTAGGTTTTGATAAGTTCTCATACCAGGGACGGAGAAGGCGTGAGAAGAAGCAGCAGAGAAACAGCATGGCTTAGAGGATAGAGCACGGTTTTAAGAGTCAGAAGGTCATGGGTTCTAATCCCAATTCCACCACTTAACTGCTGTGTGGCCTTGGCAAGTTTACTTAACTTCTCTGGGCCTCAGTGACCTCATCTGTAAAATGGGGATGAAGACTGTGAATGCTATATGGGAACAGGGGCCTCTGTACACCCTGAGTAACTTATATCTATCCATCACTTAGAACAGTGCTTTGCACATAATAAGCACTTAAGTACCATAATTATTAGTATTATTATTAATAAGGATAGTGGGATATCAGGATGGGGTGGAAGATGGAGGGTCCAGGGATTCCTTTTTCAGAGCAGAAGCAGAGCCTATTGGAAAGAGCACAGGCATGGGTAAACAGAGGACTTTAGTTCTAATTCCGGCTTTCGCCACGGTGTGACCTTGGCCAAGTCAGTTAATTTCTCTATACTTCGAGTTCTTCATCTGTAAAAAGGGAATTCAATGCCTTCTCTGCCTCCTACTTAAACTGTGAGCCTCGTGGTAGGGCCAGGCTATCCTTCTAGTCCATAACTCATGGGGCAGGGAATGTGTCTGTTTATGCTTATGTTGAACTGTCCCAAGTGCTTAGGACAGTGCTCTGCAAACAGTACAAGTGGAAGTGGTCAATAAATGCAATTGAAGTGAATGAATGAATGAATACATTGCCCTATGCCCAGAATTGATATCTCCTAAACACCTTGGTATTCACCCCCTCTGTTGCTTCCTCTGCCTGTAATTGATTTTAGTGTCAGTCCAACCTGGACAAATTGTAAGCTCCTTGTCATTTTTCCAAATTCTGCTATGCTCTCCCAATCACTTAAGTACAAAGCTCTGCAATAGAGTAAGGGCTCAATAAATCATATCCTGCCTTCACTACTGCTTTAGCCTTATCTCTGGACCTCCCTGCCTCCAGTCTCTCCCCTCTCCAGTCCATACTTTACTCTGTTGCCCAGAATTATTTTCCTCAAAAAAGAAATCCAGTTCACACTTAGTTGGCCCAGATTATTTTGCTCAAAAAGAAATTCAGTCCACATCTCCCCGTCCTCAAAAACCTCCAGTAGTTGTCCATGCCACCTTCACATTGAACAGAGACTCCTTACCTTCCGCTTTAAGGTATTCGATCAGCTCTTCCCTTCCTACCGCACCTCACTGATCTACTACACTCAACCCATATACTCTGATACTCTCATGCCAACCTACTCGCTGTTCCCGGATCTCGCCTATCTTGTTTTCAATCCCTTTTCCACATCCTCCCTCAGTTTTGGAACTCCCTTTACCTCACTCTCTCCACCTTCAATGCCTCCTAAAATCACATCTCCCCAAGAGACCTTCCCTGACTAAAGCCTCATTTTCTCTATGTGCCCTCCCTCCTGAATAACCCTGTGGAACTTGGTTCTGTTCTCTTAAGTACTCGATCTTACCCCATCCCTAATCCCCAAAGGTCCTATTTTCTATCCTTATACTCTGCCATCTCCCCTATCTATAATTTATTTTAGTGTCTGTCTTCCCCCTGTACACTGGCAAGCTCCTTATGGGCAGGGATTGTTCTTTCAACTCTGTAGAACTATACCATTTCAAGGGCTTAGCACAGTTCTCTCCACACAGTAGGTGCTCAATAAATACCACTGACTGATTGGTAATAAATACTATTGATTGACGATTTTCCCCAAGCAAGTGTAAAGATCAGCATCTACACCGACGGACCGCAAACACTGCCCACTAATAAATAATCGATCAGTGCAAGCTGTCACCAATCCAAAACCTCTCTATGCCTTTGCATGATGGGTGTTTCCGGTGCTCCTTGGTGGTTGCTAGACTGATCCTGTTAATGTAATTCACATTCTTACTAAATTTCTTGTCCTTCTTCCTCAGCCCTAGTTCATTCAAGTACGAGGTTTACAGACCCCATTATTGCCTTTAGGGAAGCAGTATGGCCTAGTGGATAGAGCACAGGCCTGGGAGTCGGAAGGACCTGAGTTCTAATCCTGGCTCTGCCACCTACCGGCTGTGTGACCTCAGGTAAGTTACTTAACTTCTCTGTGCCTCTGTTACTCATCTGTAAAATGGGGATTAAGATTGTGAGCCTATGTGGGACAGAGACTGTGTCCAACACGATTACCTTGTGTCTAGACCAGTACTTAGTACAGTCCCTAGCACACAGTACGCACTTAAATACCACAGTTATTATCATTAACATTATGTCAAATGCCAACAACTAATTTGTCCAGTCAACATGGTTAGGTCTCAAATTAGGCTGTTTTGGGGAGAACAAATTAGCCAATGTTTATCTCAGTTATATACTGACCAAAAAGAACAATGAGCACTGAGGTTTAGAACTTTTCAGGTCAAGATCTATCAAATATGGGCTTCATTAATCTCAAAACAGTGAGCAGACAAAGATTACAATTTGCTTCATTGTCTATCTCAGCAGCATGTTTATTCAATTCTCGCCAACGATTAGATCTAATGAGCCAGTGGTTACTGGGGAAACAATATCTAGCCATAGTTTGGCAGTCACATCATTCTGGAGATAACCGTGAAAATTGTATTCTGCAAATAGTTTAACTGGATGTAGGATGGGCCAGTTTGACCTGGCTGGAGATGGATTTAGCAGAGGCTCCTCTAGACAGTAAACTCGTTGTGGACAGGGAACGTGTCTGTTGTATTGTACGCTCCCAAGTGCTTAGCACAGTGCTCTGCACACATTCAGTGCTTAATAAATATGACGGACTGCCTCCAAATTCCTAGATTGTCTTAAATCATCTAACTTACTTCACTCTCTTAAATGCACAAGCAACGTGGCCTAGTGGATAGAGCACGTGCCTGAAAGTGAGAAGGACTTGGGTCCCAATCCCAGTTCCACCACTTGTCTGCTGTGTGACCTTGGGCAAGTCATTTCATTTCTCTGGGACTAAGTCCCCTCATCTGTCAAATGGGGATAAATAGTGTCAACCCCATATGGGGCATGAACTATGCACAACCTAATTATCTTGTATCTAACCCAGAGATTAGTACAATGCCTAGAACACAGTAAGCGCTTAACAAATACTAATTATAACAACAAACTGTGAGCCCGTTATTGGGCAGGGATTGTCTCTGTTGCTGAATTGTATATTCATTCATTCAGTAGTATTTATTGAGCGCTTATGTGCAGAGAACTGTACTAAGCGCTTAGAAGTACAGTGCTCTGCACATTAGTAAGCTCTCAAATACTATTGAATGAACTGACAACAAAACCCCACACTGATTCTAAACTGTCTTCCGAAGTTTTCTGATCTCTGTTCTAGCCTTGGGGTTTTTTTTCTTGGGAGAGTACAATACAATAATAAACAGTCTCATTCTCTGTCCACAGTGAGCTTACATTTGGGGGTGGGAGAGACAGACAGCAGTACAAACAAATAAAATAAAATATGTTTCAGCTGTAGGCTTCACATGCCTCTCTGTTGTAAATTACTTTATGGAGGAATTTTGCTGACATGAGCTGAGCTGCGCTCATTTCACACAGCACGCTTTGCCCAAAATACTCAACCTAGAAAGCAGAAAAAAACAAAACTATTAGTGGAAACTAGAGAGGAAAAGATCTCCCAGAATGGAAAGGGTGAATCAACCAATGGAAGGAGTGAAAAAAAAAAACTAAGGTCCTTACTAGCCATGACTCTCCTTCCAGGTGGGGCTGCTTTGGAACCACTCAGAATGATAGTCTTATAAATCCCCCTCATCTTCAGCAGCAGCAGCAGCATGGATTGAGCTCCTACTGTGTGTGGGGCTTGGGGAATCAAACCGTTCCAGTGAAAGGCACAGTTCCTGCCTTCTAGGAATGCACAATCTGATGGGGGAGTTAAATTGCCAAATATATAAAAGGAGAATCACTCTATCACTCCTCAACTCCACCAACCTTCTGCTCCACCCCACCTCCCCACCCACTTGGACACACACTCGATCTTATCATCTCTAACCACTTGCACAATCTCTACCCTCACCAACTCTGGAATCCCTCTCTCTGACCACAGCCTTCTCACTTGCCTCCTTTCCCACACTCCTCCTCCCCGTAAATCTGTACTTTTTCCCCACAGAGACCTCTGCTCTCTCGACTCTATTCATCTATCTCTTAGCGCATCACACCCCTCATAGTCTCCAAACCCATCCTACCCACTCTTGATGACAAAATAGACGCTCTCAACTCCACCCTCTCTACTCAACTCAACTCACTCCCCTATCCCTTCATCTCTCTCACACCATTAACACACAGCCCTGAATCACCGCCACTGTCTGCCTCCTTGGCTCTTATGCTCGAGCTGCTGAAAGCTGCTGGCAGAAATCTGAACAAGTCAACCTTGTGCACTTTGTCCTCTCTTGCTTTAACTCTGCCCTCTCCTCTACTTGGCAAAACTCTTCCCTCATTGACACCCATGCCCATCACCCCTGTCAGCTGTTCTGGACATTTAACTCCTTCCTCAGGCCTCCCCATTCATCCCTCACCCCCAGCGATCTGGCCACCTACTTCATTAAGAAAATTAATACCATCAAGTCTGAGCTCCCCCAAATCACCCCTCCCCCTCCTCCATCCCCCTCCTCTCAGGGCCCCCTTTACAGCTTTCCCATCCTTTCCAGCAGTATCTCAGAGGAGATCTCCTGCCTACATTGAAGTGCCACTCCTGCACATGCGCATCGGTCCCCATTCCTTCACACCTTATAAAAACTCTCACCCCTTCCCTCCTTAAATACCTTCTTCACAGCTCACTTTCTCACTGCCTTAGAAAATGTCCATGTCTCCCTCATTCTAAAAAACCCCTCCTTGACCCCACAGCCCTATCCAGGTATTGCTCCATCTCCCTCTTACCTTTCGTTTCCAAACTCCTCCAGCGAGTCGTCTACATTCGGCTGTCTCCAATTCCTCTCTTCCAACTCGCTCCCTCCAATCTGGCTTCCACCCCCTCCACTTCACTGAAAATGCCCTCCCATAGGTCACTAATGACCTCCTTCCAGCCAAATCCAATGGCTCCTACTCCATCCTATTCCTTCTCGACCTCTCAGCTGCCTTTGACACTGTGGACCATTCCCTTCTCCTCAACACATTATCCAACCTTTGCTTCGCTGACTCCATCTTCAAATTCTCCTCCTATCTCTCTGGCCATTCATTCTCAGTCTCCCTCATGGCTCCTCCTCTCCCTCCCATCCTCTAACTATAGGTATCCCTCAAGGTTCACTTCTTGGTCCCCTTCTACTCTCCATCTACACTCAGCATTCACTCCCATCGTTCCAACTATCATCTCTATGCAGATGACACCCAAATCTATATCTCCTCTCCTGTTCTCCTTCCTCTCTCCAGGCTCACATCTCCTCCTGCCTTCAGAACATCTCTACTTCATTCAATAGTATTTATTGAGCGCTTACTATGTGCAGGGCACTGTACTAAGCGCTTGGAATGTACAAATCGGCAACAGAGACAGTCCCTGCCCATTGACGGGCTTACAGTCTTAATGTCCTCCCACCATCTAAAAACTCATCATGTCCAAGACAGAGCTCCTTATCTTCCCTCTCCAACCCTGGCCTCTCCCTGACTTTCCCATCACTGCGGACAGCACAACCATCTTCCCATCTCACAAGCCCGCGACCTTGGTGTCATCACTGACTCCGCTCTCTCACTCACTCCACAAAGCTAATCTGTCACCAAACCCGCAGGTCTCACCTTCACAACATCGCAAGATCCGCCCTTCCTCTCCGTCCAAACTGTTACCAAGTTAGCGTGGCTCAATGGAAAGAGCCCGGGCTTGGGAGTCAGAGGTCATGGGTTCGAATCCCAGCTCTGCCACTGTCAGTTGTATGACTGTGGGCAAGTCACTTAACTTCTCTGTACCTCAGTTACCTCATCTGTAAAATGGGGATTAAGACTGTGAGCCTCATGTGGGACAATCTGATTACCTTGTATACCCCAGCGCTTAGAACAGTGCTCTGCACATAGTAAGCGCTTAACAAATACCAAATTTTTTCTTTTTTTACAATCTCTCATCCTGTCCCACTGGATTACTGCATCAGCCTCCTTTCTGACCTTCCAACCTCCTGCCTTTCCCCTCTTCAGTCCAAACTTCACTCAGCTGCCCGGATTATCTTTCTATAGAAACATTCAGGGTATATCACCCCCCTCCTCAAAAGTCTCCAGTGTTTGCCTATCAACCTCCTTATCAAACAAAAACTCCTCACTATTGGCTTCAGAACTGTCCATCACCTTGCCCCTTCCTATCTCATCCCCCTTCTCTCCTTCGACATCCCAGCCCTCACACTCCACTCCTCTGGCACTAACCTTCTCACTGTGCCTCGATCTCACCTGTCCCATCTTCGACTCCTGGCCCAAGCCTACCTCTGGCCTGAAATGCCTTCCCTCCTCGAATACACCAATCACATTTCCCTCCTTCTAAGCCCTACTGAAAAGGCTCACGTCCTCCAACAGGCCATCCCATAGTAAGGCCCCCTTTCCTCAGCTACCCCTCCCTTCGTATCATCTCAACGCACTCCCTTTGCCCTTTCCCCCACTCCTCTCCCCACAGTACTCATGTATATATGTATAATTTCATTTATTTATATTGATGTCTATTTACTTGTTTAAATGCCTGTCTCTCCCATTCTAGACTGTAAAGCTGTGTGGCAGGATTGTCTCTTTATTGCTGACTTGTACTTTCCAAGTGCTTAGGACAGTGCTCTTCACACAGTAAGCACTCAGTAAATATAATTGAATGAATAAATGAATGAATAAGGGTCGGGAACACAGAGAGAAATGATAAAAATCAAAAGAAAGCAGTTCAATAATAAACAAAACAGAGAAAGTTAAACCACCGCCCTCATTGCAATTTATGTCAGTGTTTGTCTTCTCTGCCAGACTGGAAGCTCCTTGATGGCAGGGATCATGGCTATTGATGTTACTGTAATGTTCAGTGTACTTAGTGCAGGGTTCTGCACAGAGTAAGCACTCAGTAAATGTTATTCCTTGATGAAAGTAAACAGCTAGATCCATGAGTGCTAGGCGAGACTGACAGAAAAGTATAGCCTTAAAGGTCATTCCACAACTTCCCACCCACAATCCTTGTATGCAGGAAAGTTCCCAGAAATTGTGGGAAAGGACCTTATAGGTGACACTTTGCTTCCTTTTCTCTCTCTTCCCTCCCTTCCTCCTCCCTCCCACTGCCAAGATGGGAAGAAGTCTTTCCCCTCCAACCCAAGCTGGAAGACAGGAAGAAAAAGCTCTTCCAAAGTTCAGGCCCCATCTAAATTCCAAGCACTTAGTACAGTGCTCTACACATAGTAAGCGCTCAATAAATACTATTGAATGAATGAATGAATCTAGATTGTAAGATAACTTGGCTGCTCATTCTGTTGTATTGTACTCTCTCAAACACTTAGTATAATGCTCTGCACATAGTAAGCACTCAATAAATACAACTGACTGATACATTGGGAAAAACTGGACAGCTGGCACTGATAGGCCAGAAGGGGATTTGGGGTAGGGTGGTTTGTTGTTTGCCCTTTAGACTGCTTTCTCCATATTTTTCTCCCCTTTTCTATGCCTCTCTCAATTTTTATATATACTGTTTCCAGTCTAATAACTGTAAGTTATTTGACTTTGGTACTACTTTTTCCAACATCTTTTCCCCAGCCCATAGAGAGTGTTCTGTACACTTAGAAGTGCATTACCTATATGCTTAATGAAAATGATGATGACAATGAAGTTGAATACATCTAGACTAGGTTCTGCCACATTTCCATTGTGTGATCTTGGGCAAGTCACTACATTTTCTGGGCCTCAATTACCACATCTGTAAAATGGGGATTAAGAGTGTGAGCCCCATGTGGGACAGGGACTGTGTCCAACCTGACTAACTTGTATCTACCCCAGTGCTCGGCACATAGTAAGTTCTTAACAAGTATACTACTCTTATTATTATTATTGTGATTGTTATTTTTTTATTCCCCCCGGGAGCTGGTAAAAATAAAAACATATATGACATATCCAATCGTCCTTCGTGTTTCAAAATGGAATCACCAATGGAACAGTGGACCTAGAGTTGTGAAAGTGAATGCAAAGTGGGGTGAAGGACTGATGATCCACATAAAAACTCCCCGTCATCAATCAATCAATTGACAATATCCACAGCATGGCATAATGGACAGAGCACGGACCTGGGAATCAGAAGGTCATGGGTTCTAATCTCAGACCCACCAGGTCATGGGTTTTAATCTCAGCACCTCCACTTTTCTGCCATGTGACCTTGGACAAATCACTTTACTTCTCTGTGTCTTTTACTTCATCTCTAAAATACGGATTAAGACTGTGAGCCTCATGCAGGACAGGGACTGTGCCCTACTCAATTATCTTGTATACACCCCAAGCTCTCAGTACTGTGCCTGGCAGAAAGCAGGCACTTTAGAATTACCATTACTAATATTATTATTACCGTGTGCAGAACACAGCACTAAGTACTTGGGAGATTACAGTATAATAGGGTTGGTAGCTCATGATCTAAAGCAGCTTACAATCTTTCTGCTGATGAAGCCTGCTGTGGTTTTTGTCTTTGTCCTTTGGTCTCATGATCCTTTCAGGACTTCCCATTGAAAAGCACGGCTCCTTTCTTAATTGCCAGAGGGATCATTTCGCCACCTTTGCTTCCTAACCCTCACCCGGAATGCTACATCATTTGTGGCTCCAATTTCACTGTATTCTTTCTGTACTGTGGGTCTCCCCATTTTATGTTACTAAAATGAACTCTAGGGATATCCGGAGGACCCATCCAACTCTGTGATTCTGGGCACAATTCAATTTCTCCCACCACACTCCACCCTATGATTGAAGTGCAATTCAGGCCAAGCAAGTCAATCAGCTGTGACACTTTCTTTGTCCAGATCATATTTCTTTGGAGACATCATTTTAGGAAGCAACTTGGCCTAATGGAAAGATCCTGGGCATCAGAAAATCTCAGTCCTAATCCCGGTTTCAACACTTGCCTGCTCTGTGTCTTTCTCTGTGCCTCAATTTCCTCACCTGTAAAATGCGGATTCAATTCCTGTTCTTCCTTCTCAGCCTGTGAGCTCCATGTAGGAGAGGCACAGTGTTTGATTACCTTGTATCTAACCTAGTACTTAGTACAGTGTTTGGCACATTAACTCAAACCACCAGTGTCAATCAATGGTATTTATTGAGAACATGTTATGTTTAGAGCACTGCAGTAAGTGCTTGAGAGAGTACAACAGAGTTAATAGACAAGTTCCCTGCCTACAACGAGTTCATAGTCTGCACACAGTAAGCACTCAATAAATATGATTGAATGAATGGTCTAAAGGGGGATTATCCTATTGTTATATATTCTTATTAAATCATATATATTATTATCATTATTTAGTCATGTTGGGGCCTCACCTGTGTCCAATGAAAACTTCACTAATGACAGTTGTGTGGGTGGGTGGTGGGATGAAAAAATATGAACTTTGACAACCTTAACTGTCTAGAGCTGTCAAGAGAATAACCATTCATTCTCTATCTACCTAGGACCAGATCAAACCTGTGGCCCATATGGGAAAAGGTCTAAACACTATTATCCAAACATCTGATCCATCCAGTTTTCCATTTCCTCTTTCCTGTTTCATACAAGAGGCCTCAGACCCCCAAAGGTTCAGTATTATTACTATTATTATCATTATTATCATTACTGTTCACATGGGGCTCACAGTCTACATAGGATGAAATAGAATTTAATCCCAGTTTTACAGATGAGAAAATTGAGGCTCAGAGAAGTTAAGTGACATGCCTGTCGTCACACCGCAGACAAGTGGCAGAGGCAGAAATTAATAATAATAATAATGATGATGATGGTATTAGTTAAGCTCTTTCTGTGTGGTGGGCACTGTTCTAAGCGTTGGGGTAGATAGGAGATAACTGGGTTGGACACAGTCCCTGTCCCACTTAGGGCTCACAGTCATAATCCTCATTTTACAGATGAGGGAATCGAGGCACAGAGAAGTTAAGTGACTTGCCCAAGGTCACACAGTAGACCGGTGTCCTTTGACTCCCAGGCCCAGACTCTTTCCACTAGGCCATGCTGCTGCTTCCCAATGTTCGCAGGTGGAAGGTTGAATCTGAGATGGAAAGGACAACTTGTAAGAAACTCCTGAAGTTATTCATGATAAGAAAACTAGGACTTTGTAAAACTTAAATAAAACCAAGCCTTTAATTAACATTCATATACATAGGGAAACTCATTGCACTCCAAGCTGATAAACTGTTGGAAAATGTAAATGTAACTCTTTGCACTGATATTGAGCCCAGCAAAGCAATATTTAAAAGTGCTGTGCCTGATTGAAAAATAAAATATGGTGAATCACTTCAATGCTTGGAGCTGACTGAACAAAACCTTACCAGCTGGAAGATGAAATGTGGTTTGATGGGTGAATCCCCAGAGGTTTGGGGTTCAAGTTTGGTTCATTTCAGGTAACTACTTGATACATTATTTCACATTTCTTTCTAAAGCTTCAGCCAAACTGAATTTTGCAAGAATGAACTAAGAATGTTGAAAGAGTAGATTATAACAGAGAAGGAACAAGGGCCGGGGAGTCAGAAGGGTCTGGGTTCTAATCTCAGCTCCACCACTTGTCTTCTGTGTAACCTGGGGCAAGTCACCTCACTTCTCTGTGCCTCAGTTACCTCATCTGTGAAATAGGGATTAATATTGTGAGCCTCATTTGGGAAGGGACTGTGTCCAACCTGATTAGTTTGTATCTATTCCAGTGGTTAGCACAATGCCTGGCACATAGTGAGCACTTAACAAATACATAAAAAAAATTCCTGCAGTGATGGAGGGACTGTGGACAGAGCATAGGTCTTAGAGGTACAGAAGAGAATACCTGAGAGTTTGAGGACCCAGAAAACGGTCTGGATGGCAGGGATTGAGATCCAGGCAGCCTCAGGGACAATCAGACAGTCATATTTATTAAGTGTTTACTGTGTGCAGAGCACTGTACTAAGTAAGCTCTGGAGAGAGTACAAAATAACAATATAACAGGCATATTCCTCCCCACAGTGAGCTTACAGTCTAGAGGGTGAAACAGACATTAATAGAAATAAATGAATTACAGATAAGGACTCAAGTGCTATGGGGCTGGGAGTTGGGGGGATGAATAAAGGGAGCAAGTCAAGGTGATGCAGGAGGTAGTGGGAATACAGGAAAGGAGGGATTATCCAGGGAATGACTTCTGAGGAGATGAGTGTTCAACTAGGCTTTGAAGGGGGAAGAGAGTAGCTGTCTGTTGAATATGAAGCGGGAAAGCATTCCAGGCCAGAGAGAAGACATGGGTGAGAGGTCGGTGAGGTTGGAAGTCATTCGGTCAGTCAATCGTATTTACTGAGTGCTTACTGTGTGCAGAGCACTGTACTCTTGGAAGAATACAATATAGCAATAAACAGGCACATTCCCTGCGCATTACAAACTTACAGTCTAAAGAAAGGGCAGGCACCACCTGATGCAATTCTGTTCTATGTTCCGTGGTCCCACAAGGGAGCCCACCAGGAGCAGAACCACCAAGAGGAGATTCATTCATTCATTCAATCGTATTTATTCAGCACGTAACTGTGTGCAGAGCACTCTACTAAGTGCTTGGAAAGCACAGTTTGGCAACAGATAGAGACAATCCCGGCCCAACAATAGATTCTGCCAGCATCCAGCCTCACCTCAGCCATTGCGGACATCACAGTTTCCACTCCCTCGGGCATCGAGTGGCCCACTCTGTCACCCTTTTGCCTAGCACCGCTTAGCACCCACTCTCTGGCTCCTCTTCTGTCCCATCCCTACCCACTTCCCCTGTTTTAATCAGCTTCTCTCCCAGCTCTCCCGCTTCCATTATTCCAGTAATAAATAGCTACAGCCATAATAATAATAATAATGTTGGTATTTGTTAAGCACTTACTATGTGCCGAGCACTGTTCTAAGCGCTGGGGTAGACATAAGTGAATCAGGTTGTCCCACGTGGGGCTCACAGTCTTAATCCCCATTTTACAGATGAGGTAACTGAGGCACCGAGAAGTTAAGTGACTTGCCCAAAGTCACACAGCTGACAAGTGGTCGAGCCAGGATTCGAACCCATGACCTCTGACTCCAAAGTCCGTGCTCTTTCCACTGAGCCATGCTGCTTCTCTAATAAGTAGTTTGTATGTGCCAAACACTAAGCCAAACACAGGCATATTTCTAGATAAGAAGGTCAAACAGTTCATTCATTCATTCAGTCGTATTTAGTGAATGTTTACTGTGAGAAGGGTCCTGTACTAAGCACTTGGGAGAGTACAATAAAACAGTAAACAGACACCTACCATGCCCACGGAGCGCTTACAGTCTAGAGAGGGGAGAAAGACATCAGTACAAATAAATTAATTAAAGATATGCACAGAAGTGTGGTGGGGCTGGGCAGGGAGAAGAGCAAAGACAGCAAGTCAGGATGACAGAAGAGGGGGAGAGGAGGAAAGGCCCAGGGGCCTTGTCTGGGAAGGTCTCTTGGAGAAGATGTGCCTTCAATAAGGCTTTGAAGAGGAGCACAGTAATTGTCGGGTTAGAGGAGGGAGGACGCTCCCAGGCCAGAGGCAGGACGTGGTCTAGGGGTCGGCGGCGAGATAGGCGAGATCGAGGCAGATTGAAAAGGATAGCACTAGAGAAGCCAACTGTGCAGACTGGGTTGTAGGACAGTAGCATAGTGAGGTAGGAGGAGGCTCTTCCTTGTTGCTTGCTTGTGGTGTTCACAGCTTAAAGGGGCAGGAGAACAGGTTATCTTCTAACTCTGTCTTAATGTGATCTTCTAAGTGCTTAATACAGTGTTCTGTTCAGAGTAAGCATTCAGTAAATACCATTGATTGACAGATTGATCTTACCTCCTTGTTACAGATGAGGAAACTGGGGCACAGAGGCCTTAAGTGATTTTCCCAAGGTCATTCAGCAGACAAGTGGCAAAGTGGAATTAGAACCCAGGACTCCTGATTCCCAGGTCTGTGCTCTTTCCACTTGGCCATGCAGCTTCTCCTGGTCACGTGGATGGGAAAAAAAAATGATGAACTGAACTCTTTTGAAGGCTGGAAAACATTTGGCTCCAGTCATTTTATATTTAGCCCTAATCTTATTCCTATTTCATATTCTAATGGCACCTAGAAAGCAAATTCAATACACTGAGCTGTGAAATGAAGTGGAAATTAGCCATCCCAGTGGTAGATAGGACGACGATACAGCTATCCTCCCAAGTACTAGAAACTATAGAACAAGAGGTCGTTATTTTAGGCATAAATTTGCTGGAGACAATTTCACCCACTGAATAAGGGAACCGAATTAGAGCAGCATGAGAGCGAAGCATAAAAATGGCCTTCCTGCTACAACTACGTAGGGGCATGCAGAAACCGGCTCGTTCCAGGACCGACGAGATGTACTAGAGAGCCCAACTTTTCTCCTTAGGGAAATCAAAGTTAAACAACTGCTTTAAAAGCAGACAAGAGAAATGCCATTCCCGCTCTAATGCACATATTGATTGCCCTTCTAAAATGTGGGATATTTATTCTGTGAGGCGACAAAGTTTCCAATGGCCAAGCCAAGGAGTTTCCAAAAAGTTTCAATACCGAGGTTAGAGTAGAGAACAGGGGCGCATAAATCATCCTGGAGAGTGAGGAGCTAAATGGGAGTTATAATCAGCTTTCTCATGAGTGTCTCCGGGATCTGCTTTATCTGAGATCTTGGCTGCGGCTTCTCCGCTGGCTTGGCGGGGCTGGATTGTCTGACCTGCAAATTGCCAGTAAGAGAGGCAAGAAAGCCTGAGAAGAGAGGCCTGTTCTCGTTTTCCAGATTTCTCAAGCCAGTGAAAATGAGAAGCAGCATGGTCTAGTGGGAAGACCTGGGGAGTCAGGAAACATGGATTCTATTCCGGGGTCCACCACTCCTAGCTGTGTGACATTGGGCAACTAACTTAAATATTCTGTGCCTCAGTTTCCTCAGCTACAAAATAGGGATTCAGTGCCTTTCTCCCTGCTACTGAAAATGGGAGTCCTGTGTGAAATAAGGGCTAAGTATGATCTGATTAACTTGTATTTACCCCATTGCTTAGTAATAATAATAATAATAATGTTGGTATTTGTTAAGCACTTACTATGTGCAGAGCACTGTTCTAAGCGCTGGGGTAGATACAGGGTAATCAGGTTGTCCCACATGGGGCGCACATCTTCATCCCCATTTTACAGATGAGGTAACTGAGGCATTGAGAAGTAAAGTGACTTGCCCACAGTCACACAGCTGACAGGTGGCAGTGCCGGGATTCGAACCCATGACCTCTGGCTTCCAAGCCCGGGTTCTTTCCACTGAGCCACGCTGCTTCTCTAGCCACGCTGCTTCTATAGTACAGTACTGGTCAAAAGGTAAGCACTTAATAAATACCACAATCATTATTTAGGATCATTATTTTCTTCCATTCAGCTTGATGGTCTGAGAAAGATGGAAATTTTCTGGATTAAAGAGTCTCTGGGGCCTGCCAGGAAGGAAGATGTCTACCACCCATATGCCATTTCTGCCCATTCTCCCTCCCTCTAGCTACCATCAGCATGCCCCCCTTTCCCACTTTAAATTAATAAATCCATCAGTCATATTTCCTGAGCACTTGCTGTGTGCAGAGCACTGCATTAAGCACTTGGGAAAGTACAATATCATAGAATTAGTCGACATAATCCCTGCCCAAAGGAGCTTACAGTCTAAAGGGGAGACAGATATTAAAATAAATTCTGGGTATGTACATAAGTTCTGTGGGGCTGAGGGTGGGGTGATTAAAGGGTACAGATCCAAGTGTAAGAGTGACAGAGAAGGGAGAGGGTGGAGGGGAAAAGAGGGCTTAGCCAAGGAAGGCCTCTTGGAAGAGAGGGAATTTTAATAAGCCTTTGAAGGAGGGGAGAGTGATGGTCTGGTAGATACGAAGAAGGAGGGAGTTCCAGGCCAGAGGCAGAACACCGTGAAATTATCTTTAAATAACGTATATATCTTCATATTATATTTTATAAATTACTTATTCATATCGATGTCTTTCTCTCCCTGTAGCCCTTAGAGGGAGGGAACGTAACCACTAATTCTGTTGCACTGTACTCTCCCAAGTGCATAGTCGGTGCTCTGCCCATATTAAGTGCTCAAAAAATACCACTAACTGATTGATCGACTGACATGAGGTAGAGGTCAGCGGTGAGATAGATGAGATCACGGTAACTGAATAGGTTGGTGTAAGAGGAGTGAATTGAGCATGCTGGGTTGAGGTAGGAATTCAGCAAGATAAAATAGGAGGGGGTCTGAACTCCCACAGTCAGGGATGGTAGGCAGAGGAGGATTCCGTGAAAGAGATTGAGAATTACTGAGAGATAGGAGGAGGACCAGTAGAGGACAGTGTCAGTGAAGCCTTGGTTAGATCATTCTGCCTCCAGGAGATCATGCGTTAGTTCTCCACCAACGCCAGAGCTCCGTATCTTCCATCTCAAGGGAGCTGATCTGTGCACTCTGGGGCCTTAGCTCCTTCATTCATTCATTCAATCATATTTATTGAGCGCTTACTGTGTGCAGAGCCCTGTACTAAGCACTTGGGAAGTACAGTTCGGCAACAGATAGAGACAATCGCTACCCAACAACGGGCTCACAGTCTAGAAGGCGGAGACAGACAACAAAACAAAACAAGTGGACCAGCATCACTACCATCAAAATAGATAAATAGAACCATAGATGAATGTACATCATTAATAAAATGAATAGAGCAATAAATATGTACAAATATACGCAAGTGCTGTGGGGAGGGGAAGGGAGTAGAGCAGAGGGAGGGAGGGACAAGGGGCAATGGGGAGGGGAGGAGGAGCAGAGGGAAAGGGAGGGCTTCATCTCTTAAAGGGCTTTATCACTGCCGTGGATAATGGTTCAGTGAAAAGCAAAGCTATAGGGGAGGACCGGAACCTGGTCTTCAGGAAAGGGCACCATCATCTGATCTTCCGGGAAGCCATCATGGAATTCCATTTCACCAGAAACACGCTGGTCACAGCAAGTTCTGAACTCTACAACCAGGGATTTTGCAACACCTTTCAGCTGGAAGAATCCACCTTGCTATTTAAACCATACCTCTTCCCCAAACCTCATTAAGGAAAGAAAATACACTCATGTAGTCAGCTCTTCTGCAGTGATAGCGTTGTGTTCCTGAAGAATCTTGCACAGAGCTGGCATCAGACACTGGACATGCTTAAGGTGGGGAAAAATTCTCCTCCTCCTCCTGCTCCGTCTGACTTTGCTACACAACAGTGGGTGAGCTTGCAGTGTAACACAGTGACTTCTTACTGAAGCCCACCTAAATCTTCAAGCACAGAGTGTTGCTTCAGGAGGGAATCTCAGTCCCCCACATTGCTCCAGAATCATAGCACCCGATCTCCTGGGTTCCCATTAACATAAATGCTGCTTTCTACTCAGGCAGGGGGAGGTGGGGTACTTTCTAATTTCCAACCCCTGCCACTCCACAGCACCCCCTCCACACAGCATGGCCTAGTGGATAGGGCACAGACCTAGGAGTCAGAAGGACATGCGTTCTAATTCCGGCTCCACCATTTGTCTTCTGTGTGACCTTGGGTGAGTCACTTCACTTCTCCGTGACTCAGTTACCTCCTGTGTAAAATAGGGATTAAGACTGTGAGCCCCCGTGTGACAGGGACTGTGTCCAACACAATTTGCTTGGATCCCTTCCAGAGCTTAGTACCAGCACATAGTAAGCAACTAACGAATACCACAATTGGTAGAACTATTTCTAATGATTACTATTATTATTACCGATAGTGCATCCTGAAGCAGCTACCTCATTTGACGGTAGCCCTGACCCTGAGTTCCAGAAAACTCATGTTGCAGTGCTTACACCTAGACCAGGCTCTAAGCTGCAAGGTCACTGCGGTCAGGGAACGTTTCTGTTTATCATTATATTGTACTCGCCCGAGCGCTTAGTTTGGGACACAATAAATGTTCAATAAATACGACTGACTCACTGACTGTGGGCACAGTCATTTCTTTTGATACTGCATCATATTAAATCCAGAGACTCCTAATTCCTCCAGGGCATTCTACTAATCAATCAATTTTTCTACAAAATCGTTCAGTCTTCCCCCCCCCCCAAGAACCTCCCATAGTTGCCCACCAATCTCCAGACCGTTGGCTTTAAAATATTCAATCACCTTGCCCCTTCCTACCTCAACTCGCTATTTTCCTAATACAACCCAGCCCAGACACTTTGTTTCTCTTATGCTAACCTGCTCACTGTACCTCCATCATGTTTTTCTCACCACAAAGCTCTCGCCCACGTCCTACCTCTGGCCTGGAATGCTCCCTCTTTACATATCCGACAGACAATTACTCTCTCCACTTTCAAAGCCTCACTGAAGACACATCTCCTCCAAGAGGCCTTCCCTGAATATGCCCTCATTTCCTATCCCTCTCCATGCTTGCTCCCTCTGCATCACCCTGACTCACTCCCTTTATTCACCACTCTCCCCAGCCCTACAGTACTTAAGCACGCATCTATAATTTATCTATTTATATTCATGTTGATCTCCCCCTCTAGACTGCACGTTCACTGTAGGCAGGGAATGTGTCTCTTTTAAATACGATCGAATGAATGTGTTGTACTTTCCCAAGCGTTTAGTAGAATGATCTGCACGCTGATGACCGATGGAGGAAAAAACACAGAGTTAGCAACATGTATATGCCTCTCACAGCAAAATGGCCTTTTAAAGTCATCGCCAGAAGAAGTCCGTTCGGTGCCTTACCTCTGGCCAAAGCTTTGAAAAAGCCTGAGCACTTCTGCTGCTGCCGAATGGGTACGGCACATGCTGCAGGCGATGGAGAGAGGATGGAAAGATCTGGCAGCAGGTGGTTTGGGCAAGATGATGAGAAGGGCACAGTATGGTTTTGGCAGCCGTTGAGTGGTACATCTGCATACACATTATGCATATAGCTCTGAAGGAGATGCAAGCTGCTTACAGATTCAAAGCAAAGTCAGGGCAGATAAGGTGATCAAGCAGAGAAAAAGAGAGACAGAGCGAGACGGACAGAGAGGTGAAGCCGCTGGAGAGAGACAGCTGCTGTTGAACAACTGCAGAATTGCTAAACAAAGTCCATATTACTGGCATTCAGTAATTTACTTGTGCTATTTCTAGTCTTCATAGAGTGAGCAAAAAACCCCTCTAGTGTAAACTACAGCAAATTTCTCCAGTGACATGGGGCAGTGTAGGGACAGGCTGGGAAGAAGACTTTTTCCCCTGGACATTCAGGAGCTGGAATAAAATCAACGCAAACACCGCTGAGCAGGATTGCATGGATCGAAGTCCCTATCAGGACTTTGTTACAATTGGCATGGCAAGGTCAGCCCTCTTTTCTGCTGGTAAAATTCCGATTGTGAATTTGGTCACGGCCAAACAATCCAACCAGAGACTGCAGCCTGGGGTGAGGGGAGAGCTTGCTTTCATGCTCTTGGACTGTTCTGTCCAAGGTCCTTCAGGTGGAAGTCCTCCGGACTTTAAGTTCGTCCTTGAGGTTTTGAGCTCATGATGGGCAGGGTATGTGTCTACCAACTCTGTTGTACTGTACTCTCCCAACTGCATAGTACTATAAGCCCCAGTGGCAAGAGCAGGTGCTTGGGAGTCAGAGGATGTGGGTTCTAATCCCCACTCCACCACTTGCCTGCTGTGTAAACTTGGGCAAGTCATTTAACTTTTCTGTGCCTCAGTTACCTCATCTGGAAAATGAGAATGAAGACTGAGCCCTACGTGGGACAACCTGTATCTACCCCAGTGCTTAAATAGTAAGTGCTTAACAAATACTATTATTATTATTATAAATGTGATTGAGTGCTTAATTGTCCCTGCCTAGGACTTTATAACACAACTCCCTTACTCTTGCCCAAACACCATTAGCCCCATGGAGGAGCAATGAGTGGAAAGAACACAGGCCTCAGGGGTCAGAACACCTGGGTTCTAATCCTGGCTCTGCCACTTTCCTGCTGTATGAACTTGAACAATACACTTAACTTCTCTGGGCCTCAGTTTCCTCATCTGCAAAATGGAGATTCAATGCCTGTTTCCCCTCCTACTTAGCCTGGGTCCCCCTTGTGACACAGGGACTGTTTATGACCTAACTCCTATCTACCCCAGTACTTAGAACAGTCCTTGACACATAGGCTTGTCTTATGCTGCCGAGTCATCTCCGACCCATAAAGACACCATGGACACATCTCTCCCAGAACCCCCCACTTCCTCCTGCAATCATTCTGGTAGTTTATCCATAGAGTTTCCTTGGTAAAAATCCAGAATTGGTTTACCATTGCCTCTTTCCACTCAACTTGAATCTCCTCCCTCGACTCTCTCCCATACCGCTGCTGCCCAGCACAGGTGAGATTTGACTTGTAGCAGATGGCCTTCCACTCACTAGCCACTGACCAACCTAGTAATGGAATGGACAGGCCTCTGATTGACTCTCCCTCTTGTAGTCGAGACTGATAGAGGACTGGAAACTCTCCAGGTGTGACCCAGGGAGGGTTGACACATAGAAAAGGAAGTGCTTTAAAAATGTAATAGAATGTTAATAATAATAATATTGAGACTCTGTAGTTGAATTGGCCTCTTACATAGCACAGCGTCTTTCTCCTGATCAATCAACCAATCATATTTATTGAGCACTTACTGTGTGCAGAGCTCCGTACTAAGTGCTTATGCCATCTTATCCAGGGCAGCAGGGCTACTCCAAAGGGTAGGAAACCCTTCCTCCTGTGCCCATTCCAACTCAAGACTCTCCTCCATTAGCTGTATTTTTCAGTGGTATTTGTTAAGCACTTAATATGTGTCAAACACTGTACTGAGCGCTGGGGTAGGAACAAGCTAATCAGGTTGGACACAGTTCATGTCCCACATTGGACTCACAGTATTAATCCCCATTTACAGATGAGGGAACTGAGGCCCGGATCAATGACTGGCCCAAGGTCACACAGCGGACAAGTGGCAGAGTCAGAATTAGAACCCAAGTCCTTCTGACTCCCAGGCCCCTGCTCTATCCGCTAGGGCATGCTGCTTTCAATTCTACAGGACCTCATGCAATTTCCACCTAAACCTTCCAACTACTCCCTCCTGTGCTACTGTGCTGAGCTTGCTCCCGGGGCATTAATGTAAGCAAATGAAAACATCTGCTCAAAGGCAACACTCAAAGTTCCCTGACAAACCCAAATTCCCATGAAACTAATAATGTTGGTATTTGTTAAGCGCTTATTATGTGCCGAGCACTGTTCTAAGCGCTGGGGTAGACACAGGGGAATCAGGTTGTCCCACGTGGGGCTCACAGTCTTAATCCCCATTTTACAGATGAGGGAACTGAGGCACCGAGAAGTTAAGTGACTTGCCCAAAGTCACACAGCTGGCAAGTGGCAGAGCTGGGGTTTGAACCCATGACCTCTGACTCCAAAGCCCGTGCTTTTTCCAGTGAGCCACGCTGTGAAACTAGACCAGAAAGTTATAGACAGGAGGCAGATCATTAAATTTGTTGTAGACCCTCTGCTTATTTCTCTCAGAACTTAAGTGAGGCTCATTTGCAGCTGGAAATGTACCCAGTTTCACAAATAGCTGGACAAGTCCCCACAGCCTGGATTTATGCCTGCTTGTGAGGTTTTTTGCTCATATAGAATTAGTTTTGATCTCCACCAGAAGGGTCTTCTGAAGCTACTATAAGAAAAATACTTTGGTCTTTTTTTTCTAGTTTATTTTTATGTTTTGCTTTTTTTAAAAAGAAAGAAAACATTAAAGAGGACACAAGGAAATGAATCTGTGACTCGAAGCCTCTGTGTAAAATGGATTTGTGTGAGAGTTTGGTTATAGTCTATCTTTCTGTTTCTTGGTTAATTAGGATCATCAAATGTGAATGCAGCTTTCTCAGACAAAAGTAAGCCTCATTATGAGCCTGAGGACAATCTGTTTTAACAGAGATTTGTGTTTATTGCTGTGCACTTTGATATGATTGATAGAGTTTTCATTGCATGATAGTCATAAATGAGGGAAAAACCAATTTATGTACAATTTTTACAGCCTTGCCTACATTAAATCTCTGCTTCACTGTTAGCTGTCATTTCCATTTGCTAACAAAATGGCCTCCCTATTATTAAATGATCAAATGTCGTTCTGGAGAACAGAAACTTCCTAAGGAGAAGCATCTGAATATTTACAGTTTAATTCCTCCAGCCCCTTGGGCCATAGTCTCCCAAGAGCAGTAACGTGGCAAGATAGAAAAAGCAAGAGCCTGTTAGTCGGAGGATGTGGATTTTAATCCCAGCTCCACCACTTGTCTGCTGCGTGACCCTGGGCAAGTCACTTAACTTCTCTGTGCCACAGTTTCCTCATCTGTAAAATGAGGATTCAATACCTTTTCTCCCTACCATTTAGAATCTGAACCCTGGTTGGGACACAAAGAATAATGACTGTGGTTTTTGTTAAGTGCTTACTATGTGCCAGTCACTGTTCTAAGTGCTGGGGTTGATACATGCACATTGGAGTGGACACAGTCCCCGCCCCATACAGCAAGCACTCAATAAATGTGATTGAATTTAATTGAAGTGAATAGCAAGCATTTAGTGCAGTGCTCTGCACACAATAAGCGCTCAATAAAAGCAATTGAACTGACTAGGAAGACCTTAACAAATACCTCTATTATTATCCTTATTATTATTCATTCATTCAATCATATTTATTAAGTGCATTCTAAATGCTTGGGAAATTACAATACAATAATAAACAGTGACATTCCCTGCCCACAACGAGCTCACAGTCTAGAGGAGGGGAGACAGTCAATACAAATTTCAAAAATTACAAATATATACATAAGTATTGTGAGGTCTGGGGGGGTGGGCAGGAGGGAGAAGAGCAAAGGGAGCAAGTCAGGGTGATGCAGAAGGGAGTGGGAGATGAGGAAAAGTGGGGTTCAGTCTGGGAATGGTTTTGGAGGAGATGTGCCCTCAATAAGGCTTTGAAGAAGGGGAAAGAAATTGTATGCCGGATTTTAGGAGGGATGGTGTTGCAGGCCAGAGGCAGGACTTGGGCCAGGGTTCGTCGGTGAGACAAGGGAGATTGGGATACAATGAGAAGGTTAGCACTAGAGGAGCAAAGTGTGTGGGCTGGGTTGTAGAAGAAGATTATAAAGTGAGGTAGGAGGGGGCAAGGTGACGGAGTGTTTTAAAGCCATTGGTGAGAAGTTTTTGTTTTATATGAAGAGCAGAGCATCCACTGGAGATTTTTGAGGAGTGGGTGAGATGTCCTGAACATAGATGTAGAAAGGTTGTAGAAATGTTATTATTGTTTGCAAGGGAACATGTCACTCGCTATATCAGCCAATCAGCAGCAAGGGAAGGACAACTCCAAGACACCTGCCACTACTGCTTCTAATAAGATTATCGATTAATCACATCCTATGTCGTATTTGTTGAGCGCTTGAGCTCATTTATTGGGTATAGAGAAGCAGCGTGGCTATAGAGAAGCAGCATGACTCAGTGGAAAGACCCTGGTCTTGGGAATCAGAGGTCATGGGTTCTAATCCCGGATCCGCTGCTTGCCAGCTGTGTGACTTCGGGCAAGTCACTTAACATCTCTGTACCTCAGTTACCTCATCTGTAAAACAAGACCTGCCGGTTTCACCTCTACAATATCGCCAAGATCCGCCCTTTCCTCTCCACCCAAACGGCTACCTTACTGTTACAGGCTCTCATTATATCCCGGCTAGACTACTGTGTCAGCCTTCTCTCTGACCTCCCTTCCTCCTCTCTCGCCCCGCTCCGGTCTATTCTTCACTCCGCTGCCCGGCTCATCTTCCTGCAGAAACGATCTGGGCATGTCACCCCCTTTCTTAAACAACTCCAGTGGTTGCCTATCAACCTCCGCTCCAAACAAAAACTCCTCACTCTAGGCTTCGAGGCTCTCCATCACCTTGCCCCTTCCTACCTCTCCTCCCTTCTCTCTTTCTACCGCCCACCCCGCATGCTCCGCTCCTCTGCCGCCCACCGCCTCACCGTCCCTTGGTCTCGCCTATCCCGCCGTCGACCCCCGGGCCACGTCCTCCCGCGGTCCCGGAACGCCCTCCCTCCTCACCTCCACCAAACTGATTCTCTTCCCCTCTTCAAAACCCTACTTAAAACTCACCTCCTCCAAGAGGTCTTCCCAGACTGAGCTCCTCTTCTCCCTCTACTCCCTCTGCCACCCCCCCTTTACCTCTCCACAGCTAAACCCCCTTTTTCCCCTTTTCCCTCTGCTCCTCCACCTCTCCCTTCCCATCCCCACAGCAGTGTACTCGTCCACTCAACTGTATATATTTTCATTACCCTATTTATTTTGTTAATGAATTGTACATCGCCTTGATTCTATTTAGTTGTCATTGTTTTTACGAGATGTTCTTCCCCTTGACGCTGTTTAGTGCCATTGTTCTCGTCTGTCCGTCTCCCCCGATTAGACTGTAAGCCCGTCAAATGGCAGGGACTGTCTCTATCTGTTGCCGACTTGTTCATCCCAAGCGCTTAGTACAGTGCTCTGCACATAGTAAGCGCTCAATAAATACTATTGAATGAATGAATGAATAAAATGGAGATGAAGACTGTGAGCCCCATGTGGGACAACCTGATTACCTTGTATCCCCTCAGCATTTAGAAAAGTGCTTTTCACATAGTAAGCGCTTAAATACCAACATTATTATAATTAGTGGATAGAGCACAGGCCTGGGAGCCAGAAGGTCATGAGTTCTAATTCCACCTTTGTCACTTGTCTGCCGGGTGACTTCGGTCAAGTCATTTCACTCTTCTGTATCTCAGTTACCTCTTCTGTAGTGTGCCTAGAGGCACACACTAATATAAATAAATTAATTACGGATGTGTACGTAAGTGCTTTGGGGCTGAGGGAGGAGCGAAACAGGGGTGCCAATCCAGTGCCAGCGTGACACAGAAGGGAATAGGAGAAGAGGAAATGGGCCATAGCCTGGGAAGGCTTCTTGGAGGAGATGTACCTTCAATAAGGCTTTGAAGGTAGGGAGAGTTATCTGTCAGATATGAAGAGGGAGGACATTCCAGGTCAAAGGCAGAACATGGGTAAGAGGTCAGTGGCAAGATAGATGAGATCAAGGTACATTGAGTAGGTTGGCATTAGAGGAATGAAATGTTGGGGGTGGGTTGTAGTAGAAAACCAGTGAGGGAAAGTAGGAGGGGACAAGGTGATTGAGTGCTTTAAAAATAATAATATAGTAATTATGGTATTTGTTAAGCACTTCCTAGGTGCCAGGCACTGTTCTAAGCACTGGGGTAGATACAAGGTAATCAGGATGTCCCATGTGGGGCTCGTAGTCTTAATCCCCATTTTCCAGATGAGGTAACTGAGGCACAGAGAAGTGAAGTGACTTGCCCAAAGTCACACAGAAGACAAGTGGCGGAGCCGGGATTAGAACCCACGTCCCCTGACTCCCAAGCCTGGGCTCTTGCAACTGGGCCATGCTGATTTAAAGCAGGCGATAAGGAGTTTCTGTTTGATGCGGAGGTGGATGGGCAACCACCGGAGGTTCTTGAGGAATGGGAAACATGGACTAAATGTTTTTGTAGAAACATGGCCCCTGTCCCTTGGCCAGGGGGGCGGGGGGGGGGGGGGCGTCATAATCTAAGATTGTGTGTCCTTTCTCCCCAAAGGGTAAAAGATATTGCCATCCAATTGGCCTTCAGATATGTGATTTGGGGGGCAGCATCCACCCAGCTCTCTCATCCCTCATCAACAATCTGGCCACCTACTTCATCACGAAAATGAACACAATCAGGTCTGAGCTCCCCAAAGTGACACCTCTCCCTTCTCCTTCCCGCCCCCCTCCCCCCTCCTTACTTTCCATTCCTTCCCTGCAGTATCCTCAGAGGAGGTCTCCTTCCTTCTCATAAGTGCCACCCCCTCCACTTGTCCTTCGGACCCCATTCCCGCTCACCTTATAAAACCATCGCCCCTTCCCTCCTCCCCACCTTAACTTCTATCTTTAACCGCTCACTCTCCAATGGCTTCTTCCCCTCTGCCTTCAAACATGCTCATGTCTCTTCCATACTAAAAAAAACCCTCTCTTGACCCCACTTCCCCTTCCAGTTATCACCCTATCTCCCTCCTACCCTTCCTTTCCAAACTCCTAGAACGAGTCGTCTACACTCACTGCCTTGAATTCCTCAACTCCAACTCTCTCCTGAAGCCCCTCCAATCTGACTTCCATCCCCTCCACTCCAACAAGACTGCTCTCTCAAAGGTCACCCATGACCTCCTTCTTTGCCAAATCCAATGACTCCTACACTATCCTAATCCTCCTCGACCTCTCAGCTGCCTTTGAAACTGTCGACCATCCCCTTCTCCTCCACACCTTATCTCACCTTGGCTTCATGGACTCTGTCCCCTCCTGGTTCTTCTCTTATTTTTCTGGCGGTTCACTCTCAGTCTCCTTCACAGGCTTCTCCTCCCCCTCCCATGCACTAACTGTAGGGGTTCCTCACGGATAGTTCTCTATCTATACTCACTCCCTTGGAGAACTCATTTGCTCCCATGGCTTCAACTGTCTATGCAGATGACACCCAAATCTCCATCTCCTCCCCAGTCCTCTCCCCCTCCCTCCAGGCTCGTATCTCCTCCTGCCTCCAGGACGTCTCCACCTGGATGTTTGCCCGCCACTTAAAACTCAACATGTCCCAAACTGAGCTCCTTATCTTCCCTCCCAAACCCTGTCCTCTCCCTGACTTCCCTGTCACTGTGGAAAGCAAGACCATCCTTCCCGTCTCTCAAGCCCACAACCTTGGTGTCATCCATGACTCAGCTCTCTCATTCACCCCACACCTCCAATCCATCACCAATGCTTGTTGGTCTCACCTTTACAATATCACCAAGATCTGCCCTTTCCTCTCCATCCAAACGGCTATTGTGCTGGTACAAGCTCTCATAATATCCCGGCTGGATTACTGTGTCAGCCTTCTCTCTGATCTCCCTTCCTCCTGTCTCTTCCCGCTCCAGTCTATTCTTCATTCCGCTGCCCAGATCATCTTCCTACAGAAACGCTCTGGGCATGTCACTCACCTCCTTAAAAACTTCTAGTGGTTTCCTATCGACCTCCACAAGAAACAAAAACTCCTCACTCTGGGCTTCAGAGCTCTCCATCCCCTTGCCCGCTCCTACCTCACCTCCCTTCTCTCTTTCTACTGCCCACATTCCACTCCTCTGTCGCTCACCTCCTCACTGTCCCCCATTCACGCCTATCCCTCCATCGACCCCTGGCCCATGTCCTACCACTGTCCGGGAATGCCCTCCCTCCTCACCTCCACCAAACTAACTCTCTTCCCCTCTTCGAAGCCCTACTGAGAGCTCACCTCCTCCAAGAGGCCTTCCCAGACTGAGCTCCCCCTTTTCCCTCTTCTCTCCCTCCGCCTTCTGCTCCTCCCCTTTCCCCCTTCACCTCCCCTCAGCTGATCCCCCTTTCCCTCTGCTTCCCCTCCACTCCCCACCCCACCCTCTGCTCTTCCCCCTCCTCCACTCCCCTTCCCTCACTGTGCTCATTTGTATATATTATTTATTAACCTATTTATTTTGTTAATGGCGTGTACATCCCCGATTCTATTTATCGTGATAATGCTGTCTCGTTTTTGTTTCGTTCTGTTTTGCTCTGCCATCTGTCTCCCCCAATTAGACTGTGAGCCCATCATTGGGCAGGGATTGTCTCTATCTATCGCCAAATTGTACATTCCAAGCACTTAGTACAGTGCTCTGCACATAGTAAGTGCTCAATAAATACTATTGAATAAGTACATATCCATATTGTACTCTCCCAAGCTCTTAGCACAGTGTTCTGCACACAGTATGTGCTCAATAAATAGGATTGTTTGATCATCTAATCCCCTCTGTGTATTCTCTCCCAGCACTTAGTATACAGCTCTTAATAGTGTTTAATAAATCCTATTACTATTGCCCCAGCACTTATAATAGTGTCCGACACATAGTAAGTGCTTAACAAATATAAAAGCAGCAGCAGCTCCGGAGTGGGTGGGCTCCTCTGTCTCAAAACCTGAATCATTATATTAGCCCCAGGTGGGCAAACAGGAGGGCACATAAGACCCGGTCTCTAATTCTACCGTACTATTACTCTGAACATAGAAAGCACTGGACAAGTGAACACTCCCCTCTAGACTGGAAGTTCGTTATGGGCAGGGAACATGTCTACCAATGCTGTTTTATTATACTCTCTCAAGGACTTAAAATAATTATCCAGTGGTAATAAGCACTCTATAAACAAGATTGATGGATTGAATAAACACTACTGATTGACGGATTAGATGCTCAGCTACCAGTGCTCTTTTGTCCTGTCTTTTGCCGTCGAGTCGTTTTCGACCCTTAGCGACACCACAGACATCTATCTCCCAGAATGCCCCGTTCTCCATCTGTAATCCTTCTGGTAGTGGATCCACAGTTTTCTTGGTCAAAATCCAGAAGTGGTTTACCATTGCCGCCTTCTGCGCAGTCGACTCGAGGCTCTGCCCTCGACTCTCTCCAGTGTTGCTGCTGCCCAGCATGGGTGAATTTTGACTTGCTAGCCACTTGCTAGCCACTGGCCAAGCTAGGAATGGAATGGACAGACCTCTGCTTGACTCTCCCTCCCGTAACCAAGACCGGTAGAGTACTGGAAACTCTCCAGGAGCAACACTGAGGGCTCTTTTATAGTCTATTCCTCAAATAGGCCCTTTATAATAATAATGATGGCATTCGTTAAGTGCTTACTATGTGCAAAGCCCTGTTCTAAACTCTGGAGCACTGTTCTTATGCCTCCCACTCCACCTCTCATCCAGGTTTCTGATCTTTTGTTGAAATTTATTGAGCTGTTACTGCAAGCTTTTCGAGTTCCCTTCCCCTTTTTCCTTTCTTTCCCTCTCCTTCCCCCTAATTAACAGAGATACTGAAACTACATCCTAGACTCCCTTCAGGCAACAAACCTTCCTTTGTACTGAACAAAAATGGTCCATGGTCACTCCAAGGACTTTGAGCAGCACAGGCATTAGAAAAGGGAATCTCAGCAAATCAACCAGGGTTTGGTTTTTTCTTAATATTTTTTCAATTTTTAGAGGGGACGGTTATGGTTTTCGTTAGTGTCAGACACTGTTCTAAGCACTGGGGTCTTGTCTTATGCTGTCGAGTTGTCTCCAACCTATAGTAACGTCATGGACGCATCTCTCCCAGAACACCCTAATCTCCAACTGCAATCTTTCTGGTAGTGGATCCATAGTTTTCTTGGTAAAAATCGAGAAGTGGTTTACCACTGCCTCCTTCCACGCAGTAAACTTGAGTCTCCGCCCTCGACTCTCTCCTGTGCCACTGCTGCCCAGCACGGGTGAGTTTTGACTTGTAGCAGATGGCTTGCCACTCGCTAGCCACTGCCCAAGCTAGGAATGGAATGGACAGGCCTCTGCTTGACTCTCCCTCACATAGTCGAGACTGGTAGAGTACTGGAAACTCTCCGGTTATGACCCTGAAAGGGGAAGCACTAGAGTATAGATACTAGTAAATTAGGTAGGACATAGTCCTTGTCTCACATGAGGCTCACGGTATAAGTAGAAGGGAGAAACGGTTTTGAATTCCCATTTTACAACTGAATGGAACTGAGGCTCAGAGAAGTTAAGTGACTCACCCAAGGTCACACAGCAGGCAGTCAGCAGAGCTAGGATGAGAACCTAGGTCTTCTGACACCCAGGCTCATGCTCCATCCACTAGGCCACGCTGCTTCTCCCAACACCAGAGGTGTCAAAATGGATTCCAGAACTCCGGAGAAGTATCCTGGTTCCTCATGGGTCAGAAGCCTGCCAAGAGTATCAGATGATTACCCAATCTGATGTTCAATCTCTCCTTCCTTGGAGGCCCTCAATCATCCACTGAGTGTGATTTATAGTAGAAAGAGCATGGTCTTGGGAGTCAGAGGAGGTGGGTTCTAACCTTGGCTCTGCCACTTGTCTGCTGTGTAAACTTGGGCGAGCCACTTAATTTCTCTGTGCCTCAGTAACCACATCTGCAAAATGGGGATTAAGACTGTGAGCTCCACATGGGACAAGCTGATTACCTTGTATCTACCTCAGTGCTTAGAACAGTGCTTGGCACATAGTAAGCACTTAACAAATACCATAATTATTATTATCCATTCAATCAATCAGTGGTATTTACTGAGCACTTGGGGGTGTAGAGCACTGAACCTAGACTGTAAACTTGTTGTAGGCAGGGAAGGTGTCTGTCTATTGTTATATTGTATGTTCCCAAGTGCTTAGCACAGTGCTCTGCACATAGTAAGCAGGCAATAAATACAACTGAATAAATGAAGGAAGAAAGGAAGCATTTGGGAAGAAAACTACACAAAAGAGTCAGTAGGCATGATTCTGCCCTCAAGGAGTTTCCAGACCAATGCGTCTTTCCTCCAGGCCACTGGCCATTTTTGTTCAGTGTCCTATTTCTGCGGGCGGGGGCTAATGCTGTTAAAACAACCCCTGCTCATGTGCTTTAGAAGAGACCAGTGAGATGTAATAGAGATCTGAACTTAGCAGAAATGCAGCTGCTGCTGTTTTTAAATTTATGAGACTTCTGCTGGAGTCCCAAAAGAAGCAGATTAATCACGAGTTATTTTCCATTTAATTAAAAATATTGTTTACTGCAGGAGGGCCTAGCCGATTCTCAAAATGGACAATAAGAGGGAGCTAGAAAATACAATATTAATTTTCCCCAGCTAATTGAACTTCAATATTGCTAACCTGTACCCAGTGCTAAAGAGATAGTTTATAACACATATTTCTATTTTTTTTCAGGATCTTCTGTCCTTTTATTGACTTTTCCGATATCTCAAAGGAACAAAGAGAAAATGTTTGGTGGGAGTTATTTATTATTCATCATTATCATTAATTTGTATTGCTCATATTATACATATCAACCATATATATGATACCCACTGAGTACAGAGTAGCAGACACTGGGGAACAGAGAAAAGAAGTAAATGGCATGACCCCAGTCCTAAAGGAACTTAAAATCAAACAAGGAAAGCTGCAGATATAAATTAATTTGTCATGATTAAGAAGGAAAATAGATGTAATAACAGATGCTCAAAAAATGACAAAAAATACTGAGAAGCAGAGAGGCCTAGTGGAAAGAACACTGGCCTGGGAGTCAGAGGACCTGGGTTCTAATAATGGCTCTGCTACTCATCTGTTGTATTACCTTGAACAAGTCACTTCACTTGTCTGTGCCCGAGTTATCTCATTTTTAAAATGGGGATTAAAACCGTGAGCCCATGTGGGACATGGACTGTGTCCAACATTATTATCTTGTATCTACCCCTATAATGCCTGGCACAAAGTAAGAACTTCACAAGTACCATTAAAATAAAATCAGAAGACTAATAGGACAGCTTGATCATGAATATGGAGGAATTGATCAGGAAATGCTTATTGTAAGTGGTCACTGAGACAAGGACTCAAACTAGCCCAGCTGAAGGGTGGCATATTGGATACAGCACGGGCCTGGGAGTCAGAAGGTCATGGGTTTTAATCCAGGCCCCACCACTTGTCTGCTGTGTGGCCTTGGGCAATTCATATAATTTCTCGGTGCCTGATGCTTCATCTGTAAAATGAGGATTAAGATTGTGAGCCCCATGTGGGACACAGACTATGTACCCTTGATTAGCTTGTATCTACTCCAGCCCTAGGACAGTGCTCAACACATAGTAAGTAATGAACAAATACTATTATTATTGCTATTATTATTAGATCCTGACTCCTCTTAAAATCTACTCCCTCCCCATGCATTTCTGACTTTATCCCTTCACACTTTAACAAACACCTGACCCTGTACCTGGTATTGAGAGACAGGGTGTGGTGACTGTGAAAGAAATGATTCAGACTTGGAGTGTGCTAGGCAGGGAACACCATCTTCACCCATTCACTTTCACCCATGGCGTCTTCACCACTTCTTTCAAACATGCTCATGTATCCCCCAGCCTAAAAAAAACAAACGGTCCTTGACCCTACGGTATTTGTTAAGTGCTTACTATGTGCCAGGCACTGTACTAAGCTCTGGGGTGGATACCAGCAAATCGGGTTGGACATAGTCCCTGTCCCATATGAAGCTCACAGTTTCAATTCCTATTTTACAGATGAGGTAACTAAGTCACAGAGAAGTTAAGTGGCTTGCCCAAAGTCATGCAGCAGATGGAGCCGGGATTAGAACCCTTGACCTTCCGACTCTCAGGCCAATGCTCTATCCACCACATCATGCTGCTTCAACTTCCTCTCCTCCAACTCCCTCAACCTATTGCAGTCAGACTGCAGCTTACTTAGCTCTTGAAAACTGCCCTCTCTTAAGGTCAACGATGATCTCCTCAATGCCAAATCAAATGACCCCTACTCCACCTCAATCCTCCTCGACATCTCAGTGCCTTTCACACTATGGACCAAACACTTCTCCTGGAAACATTGTCTAACCTTGGCCTCACTCACAATGTCCTCTCCCGGTTCATTTCCTATCCTTCTGACTAAATCTATTGAGTCTTTTCCTCAGGCTCCTTCTCTGACTTTCCGACTCCCAGACCTATGCTCTATCCACTATGCCCCGTGGCTTGTAGTTGCAGCTGTGTGAGTGAATAAATTTTCCAAGAGAGTGGGAGGAGTTAGAGAATAGAAGGGAAACCAGAACTGATCATTCTGTAGTCAATTCACTCAAGTAATTGGAGATAAATGGTAGGAGGGAGATGGGGTGATAATTGGAGTGAGTTGTGGGGTCAAGTGAAGATTTTTTTTAGGAAAAGGGATACATGAGTGAGCTTGAAAGCATTGGGAAAGAAGCCATTGACAGTTGAAGATGGCAGTCACTGAGGGAAGAAGGGAGGGACAAGTGTTTTGTTGAGGTGTGAAGGGACTGGGTTAGAGGTGCAGGTGGAGAGGATGGATTTTGAGAGGAGATGGGAGATACTACTGGGAAAGATGGGAGAGTCAAAGAAAGGGCAGGAGGAGGGAAGGATGGGAGAAAAGCAGGGGTGATTTTAGGGAGATCACACCTGATGGATTCAATTTTCTCTATAAAGTACATGCCCATGTTATTTGAGAAGCAGCATGGCGTAGTGGAGAGAACACAGGACTGGGAGTCACAAGGTCATAGGTTCTAATCCCAGTTCTGGCTCCTGTCTGCCCTGTGACCTTGGATAAGTCACTTAACATCTCTGGGCCTCAGTTCTCTCATCTGCAAAATGGGGATTGAGACAAAATGGGGATTGAGACTGTGAGCCCCACTTGGGACAGGAACCGTGTTCAAACCGATTTGCTTGCATCCACACCAGCTCTCAGTGTAGCGCCTGGCATATAGTAAAGTGCTTAGCAAATACAATTTTTTTTAAATTTCAGAGGCAAGTGATGACAGGGGGGTTGAGAAGAGTGTTAAACAACTGGCAAGGGTAATGATACCGGGAGTCAATAAGAATGGAGAAACAATGTTGCCTGGCTGAGGAGAGGGCAGATCTAAAGCCGGCAATGATAAAGTTAAGATGGACAAGGTCACCTGATATTCATTCAATTCATTCATTCAATCGTATTTATTGAGTGCTTACTGTGTGCAGAGCACTGTACTAAGCGCTTGGAATGTACAAGGCGGCAACAGATATCTGGATTTCCACCAGCAGTTCTTTGCGGCTCACACATGAAGCAGACTGTTGAGTTTATCCAGGGTTGTGTGTTAGCGGTATGAGATCGACAAAGGCATAGGGTAGTGAGTTGAGTTCAGTAGAGAGGTGTCAATTTGGACATCAAGGGATGGTTGTTTGAATCTACAGGGGTAAAAAGACATTAATACAAATAAATATAATAGGGATTTTATACATATATATGTAATAGAGTGCTGTGGGACTGAGGGTGGGGTGAATAAAGAGTGAAAATCCAAGGGCAAGGGGGATGCAGATGGGAGTAGGTGAAGCAGGAATATGGACTAAATTGGGGAAGACCTCTTGGAGGAGACGTAGGATGTAACCCCTTGGGGAGAAATCAGGTCCTCAAATTCCGTTGTATTCTCTCAATCACTTAGTTCAGTATGACTGAATCGGTGCTACTGATTAATTGATTTATTCAGGCAAACCATGGGAAATTCAGTAGATTCAGCTAAGGCATGGAAAGACCCACATTCCCCATTTTCAGACACAGGGGCTTCCCACCTCAATCAAGAACAGAGACAAGCTCCAAGAATCCCTTCCATTTCTTCCAACAGTCCCACTCTCTGAACTGGAGAAAGTTTTCTGTTTTGTTTTCTTTTGGTTTTGGATGGCTTGGCTTTAACCTGCCTGAGAACTCCCAAAATTACATCATGTATAGTTGTCTTTCATACTGAAAGAGGGCCCATACTTGAAACACCATGCTTATTTATGTCTTCCATCAGGCTCATACAAATTATTAGTACTGAGCATTCACTGGGGTCATCACAGGATGTGTCAGTCTTTTATGATAATTCTGTCCGAATTCAGTTTAAAACAGGTAAGCTATCAATCAATCACATTTATAGAACACTTATTGTGTGCCGAGCACTGCGCTAAGGACTTGGGAGAGTACAATATAACAGAGTTGATAGACACATCCTCTTTTCACAGTGAGTTTATAATCTAGAGGGAACACAGCCATTAATATGAATAAATAAATTATGGATGTGTACAGCCACACAAAAATAAAGTTAAAATACTGGGAAGAGAAGGACTGCAAGGATGTAAAAGTATGAAATAGAGGAATGAATAATTGACTGTGAGCTCACTGTGGTCAGGAAATGTCAATGTTTTGTATTATACTTTCCCAAGCGCTTAGTACCTTGCTCTGTACACAGAAAGCACTTAGTAAGTGAGTGAATGAATGAACGAATAAATGTTACAAATCCAGGTGCCAGGGCAATGCAGAAAGGTAGAGGAAGAAGAGGAAAGGAGCTGATGATGATAATGATGATGGTATTTGTTAAGTGCTTACCATGTGCCAAGCACTGTTCTAAGCACTGGGGTAGATGCAAGGTTATCAGGTTGTCCCACGAGGGGCTTACTTTCTTAATCCCCATTTTACAGATGAGGTAACTGAGGCACAGAGAACTTAAGTGACGTAAGTGACCAAAATCACACAGTTGACAAGTATGCGGAGACAGGATTAGAACTCATGACCTCTGACTCCTAAGCCCGGGCTGTAGGTCCAAGTCGGAGAAGGCTTCTTGGAGGAGATGTACCTTCGATATGGCTTTGAAGGTGGGGAGAGTTGTTATCTGTCATATATGAAGAGGGATGGAGCTCCAGGCCAGGGTCAGATGTGGGCGAGAGGTCAGAGCCAGTATAGACGAGATTGAAGTACAGTGAGTAGGTGGGCATTAGAGGAAAGTGTGCAGTCTGTGTTGAAGTAAGGAGTCGGGGAGGGAAGGTAGGAGAGGGCAAAGTTATTTTTTAAAGCCAGTGATAAGGAGTTTCTGCTTGATGCCAAGGTGGATGGGCAACCACTGCAGGTTGTTGAGGAGTGGGGAAACATGGACTGAACATTTTTGTAGAAAAATGATGTGTAAAGCAGAGTGAAGTATGGACCGGAGTGGGGAGAGAGAGGAGGCAGAGAGGTCAGAGCTAGGAGGCTGAGGCAGTAATCGAGGCAGGATACGAGAAGCAGCGTGGCTCAGTGGAAAGAGCCCGGGTTTGGGAGTCAGAGGTCATGGGTTCGAATCCCGGCTCTGCCACTTGGCAGCTGTGTGACTGTGGCATCACTTCACTTCTCTGTGCCTCAGTTACCTCATCTGTAAAATGGGGATTAACTGAGCCTCACGTGGGACAACCTGATTACCCCGTATCTACCCCAGCGCTTAGAACAGTGCTCTGCACATAGTAAGCGCTTAACAAATACCAACCCTATTATTATTATTATAAGTGCTTGATTAATATGGTAGCAGTTTGGATGGAGAGGAAAGGTCAGTGATGTTGTGAAGGTTGAACTCACAGGGCTTGGTGACAGATTGAATACGTGGATTGAATGAGGATTCCTCAATGATAAAACCAAGATAGGGAGAATGGTGGTGCTGTCTACAGTGACGGGAAAGTCAGAGGAAGGACAGAGTTTGGGTGGGAAGATAAGGAATTCTGTTTTAGACGTGTTAAGCTTGAGGTTTCGGGGGCCATCCAAGTAGAGATGTCCTGAAGTCAGATGGAAATACAAGGAAAAGAGAGAGATCAGGGCTGGAGATGTAGATTTGGGAATCGTGCACATAGAAGAGGTAGGTAAAGCCATGGGAGTGAATAAATTCTCCAAGGAAGTGGGTGTAGATGGGTAGATGGAGAGTAGGTGCAGATCCTATCGTGCTGTCTGCCCACTAAATGGCAATTGAAGAGTGCTGTATTGCTATCATTAAGTTCAATTCATCCATATTTAGGAAAGTGGTAAACCCTTCTAGAGGAGATTATGTGGAGTAAAGTTGCTGTAAATTTACAGATATTACCACTATGTTCCCTTTCCTTAGACCGGTACCTTTAGATCCCGGGTTCGCAAATTTCCTTGCCCTTCAGAATAAGGGGAACTCAAACTCTATAACGATAATCATTGCAAAATGGCTTACTTATGCAGAACACCTAGTCCTGAGCAACAGATTTTACTTCCACCTGCTCTTCTAGCCTTGATCATCATGGCTACATAGATGGAGAACAGATATACAGATGATGCACTGCTAAATTTTGTCTTCAATGATGATGCTACTGACTTAACTTAGACATGTCTAAACCTTCTTTCCAGCCAAGAGATGGATACTTTCACAGGAACATATATATGGCTGCCATTGGAAGGAATGTCTTTAAGTGCAAAGGATTTAAGGATGAAAAAAAATCTGCATTTTGAGATCAGAGAAATAAGTATAGCCATGAGATCTTTATATATCTGTAGTTGGAAAGTCCTGTATGCATTCACAAGAAGGTCATCCTTCGCATTTGCATGGCATTTGCTGGTATAAATACCTGCAGCTCTTCTTGATTTTGCCCTCAGTGTCACAGTATTCTCCTCTAGTAGATGCAGAAAGCTTCCTCACAATCTATCCCGCTTTCTGTTGTTGATTCACAAAATACCACAGCTTCACTTATACTTTTACTTAGCTATACTTATATTTGGCATTATCCTTGACTCATCGCTCTCTCCTTCAACCCACATTTTCAGTCAGGCACCAAATCCTGTCAGTTCTATCTTCACAAGATCTGTAGAATCCACCCCTTCCTCTCCACAAAAACTGCTACAGTGTCCATCTGAGCCCTTGTCCCCAATGCATCACCCTCCTCACAGACCTTCCTGCCTTCATTCACTTCTCTCTACAGTTTATACTCCATTCTTCTGCCTGGATCAGTTGTCTAAAATACAGTTCTGCAGACAACTTCCCTCTTCCAAAACCACCAATGGTCACCCTTCCACGTCAAACATAAACTCCTTTCCAATGTTTTTAAGGGACTCAGTTGGCTTTCTTCCTCCTACTTAACTTTGCTCTTCTACCCGTAAAAAACTGACCACACACTCCACTCCTCTCTCACCAACTTGCTTACCAGACCTTGATCTGGTCTCTCTTGCTCACAACCACTTGCTTACCCGCTCCTTCCTTCCAGGAACTCCATCACGCTTTAAACCTAACAGATCACTACTCTCCTCATCCTCAAAGCCCTACTAAAATCATATCACCTCCCAGAAGCTGTCGCTGATTAACCTCATCTTCCTAACCTATTCTCCCTCCTCTCTGCATCACCCATGCACCTAAAGCTGTACCTGCTAAGCATTTGGATACTCAACCACCCCCAGCCTCACAGTACTTAAGTACATATTCTTATACTCTGCCGCTTTCCGTACCTGTAATTTATTTTAATGTCTTTCCCACTAGCTCCTCAAGGGTTCTGATGCCTCCATAGTAATCGTTGCCTTGTCCCCGGCCACTGAAGGTCTCTGCTCCCAGCATGCTCCACGTGCCTGCTGTGTGACCTTGAACAAGTCATTTCACATCTCAGGACCCTCATTTGTAAAATGGGGATTAAGATTGTGAGCCCCACCTGGGACAGGAACTTGTCAACCAGATTACATTGTAACAGCACTGAGAACAGTGTTTGGCACATAATAAGTTCTTAACAAATACCATCATTATTACCTACCCCAGTAGAAGAGTGCTTGGCAAGTAGTGAGTGCTTAACAAATACCACAGTCATTTTTATTGCTATCATTATCAATGGGGACAAAATAATACTTTTTAAAATATTTGTTAAATTCTTTCTATGCACCAGACATTGTACTAAACCCTCGGGTAGATAGAAGATAATCAGATTGGACCGAGGCCATGTCCCAAATGGGGCTCACAGCTTTAATTCCCATTTTACACGTAAGGTAACTGAGGCTCAGAGAAATTAAATGACCTGCCCAAGGTCACAGCACAAATAAGTGGCAGCATTAGGATTGGAGCCCAGGTCCTCTGATTCCCAGGCCCACACTCTTTCCAGTAGGACAAGCTTCTCATTTGGTAACGTTCATACTCGGAGCATATACTTCTAGTGAATTCTGCCACTTGAAAGAGCTAGCTCCAAATAAAATCAAAAAGCTTCACATATAATGAGGTTTTTGCTTCAGTTGCTATGGTCCCGCATCGTCTACTCATACTTAATTCATTACGGACAAAGAGCAAAGCAGATAAATTACAGGTCTGTTGTCATGGCACTGGTAACAAGAAACAAATGAGATGGGAACCAAATTGGCTCCAAGAGAGTTCCATCATTCTTCGTCACAAGTAACTGAGTAGTTGAGGAAGGAGCATCAGGAACAAAAGTTTTTTGGCACAGAGGAAGTAAGGATGATGAGTAATTCAACTGGGACAATGAGAATCAACCAATAGTTTCTATTGGGTGCTTACCACATGCAGAGCCCCGGTAGAGCACAACAGAATTAGCAGACACATTCCCTGTCCATAAAGAGCTTACAGTCTAGAGGAAAGTCTAGAAGAAAATAGTCCAACTTGGTGCCTTTAAAACAACTGCTGGTGCTGGTTAGCACGTTCATGGATGGAGATATTACCATTAGGTGATTGATTTGATTTGCATCTGCAAAGGAGCAATGAATGCTCTTTCAACCCCACTAAATATAACAATTCCATTCATAGCCTTTTGTTGGAAAGTGGGCTGAATGACATGCAAACCCCCAAGGAACAGGGACTGTACCCATTCTCTCTCAGCCCTTAGCATAGGGTTCTGCACACAGAAAGCATTTAATAAACACAGTTACTATTGTAAGTCTCAGAAAAATTTGAGACTTCATTTAACACTCTTTTGATCATCTTTATTTACACAAATCTCTAATCCCCTTCCTCTCTGCCTCCCCCAGATCATGCCCTTAATGATCTGGCCATGAACTTCATTGAGGAAATTGAAACCATCAGATGTTATCTCCCTAAAATCTCTCCTGATCCTCTCAAATCTCTCCCTTCTTCTGCTACTCTTCAGCTCTCCTATCTTTCCCAGCAGGATCACAAAAGACCCTGTCCTATCTCCTTTTAAAATCCACCTCCCACACCTGTGCCTCCAACCCCATCCCTCCCCCCTTTATCAAATCACTCACTGCCATCTTCACCTGTTCGTTCTCCAGTCGCTTCTTCCCCACCACCTTCATACATGCTCCTGACTCCTCTATCCTAAAATAAAACCCTCCCTTGGCCCTCCCAGATCCTTCCAGTTATCGCCCCATCTCCCTCCTACCATTCCCCTACAGACTCCTTGAGTGAGTGGCCTACACTAATTGGCTCCACTTCCCTTCCTCCGATTCTCTCCTTGACCCCTTCCAATCTGACTTCCATCCCCTTCACTCCACAGAAACCACCCTCTCAAAGGTCACCGATGATCTCCTTGCCAAATCCAACATCCCCTACTCCATCCTAATCCTCCTTAAGCTCTAAGCTACCTTGGACACTGAACTACCCCCTTCTCCTGGAAATATTATTCAACCTTGACTTCATTGGCCCTGTCTTCTCCTGGTATTCCTATCTTTCCAACCATTCCTACTAAGTTTCCTTCTCAGGGTTCTCCTTGGCTCCCCACCCTTTAATAGTAGGGGTTCCTCAAGACTCAGTTCTGGGTCCCCTCCATCTATTCTCCCTCCAAACCCACTGGCTTAGAGAACTTATTTGCTATAGAGAATTATGGCTCCAACTTCTATCTATGTGGATGATTCCCAAACCTACATCTCCAGTTTGGATCTCTCTCCTTTGTACTTCCTGTTGCCTTCAGGACATCTCTACTTGGCTCTCCTTCCAACATCTCAAACTTAACATGGCCAAAACAGAACTCTTCTTATTCCCATGCAAACCCTGTCCTAGCCATGACTTTCTCATCACTATAGACAGCACCACTATCCTCTCTGTCACACAAGCCCATATTTTTGTTTTCCTCGGCTCCTCTCTCTCACTAAACCCACATATCGAATGTGTCAACAAATTCCATCGATTCAACTTTCGCAACGACAATGAAATCCGGCCTTTCCTCTCCATCCAAACTGCTACGACATGAATCCAAGTACTTATCCTAACCCATCTTGATTACTACATCAGCCTCCTTGCTGACTTCTTTGCCTCCTGTCTTTCCCCACTCCAGTACTTACTTCATTCTGCTGCTCCCAAAATCTTACTGTAAAAACGTTCAGTTCATGTTTCCCCATTTCTCAATCAATCATTTATTGAGCACTCTGTGTACAGAGCTCCATACAAAGTGCTTGGGAGAGTATGTTATAAAAGACATATTCCCTGCCCACAGTGAGTTTACAGTCTGAGAGGGGAAACAACATTAAAATAAATTACAGCTAGGGCATTGACAAAGTGTAAAACTATGTGCATAAATCAGTCAACGGGATTTACTGAGCACTTGCTAAATACAGAGCACTCTATTAAGCCCTCGGGAGAGTGCAGTACAACAGAATAGCAGACACATTCTCTGCCCATAACGAGTTTGCAATCTAGAGGGAGTTCCACCATAAATTAGTTTGATAAAATTAAAAATTGTAGTGAATGCCAGGGAGAGGACAGAGAGGGAAAATGCTTAAAATGCTGCATTCAATTTCCTTGGGCATTTCTTTATGTATTGGAAACTTTGGCAAAACTGATGTTAAACAAATAGGTAGTTGTCAACGTAAAAGCACTATGAGAAATAGCCTGGCCTAGTAGCAAGAGAATGGGCCTGGGAGTCAGAAGACCAGGATTTCAATCCCGCCCCTGTTACTTGCCTGCTGTGTGACCTTGGCAAGTCACTAAACTTCCTTGGGCCTCAATTTCCTCATCTGTAAAGTGGAGATTAAATACCTGTCCTTCCTCCCCACAGACCATGAACCTTATACGGGATAGGGGCTGGGTCTGACTCTTTTGTCCTGTCTCTACCCTAATGCATAGTACAATCAATTAATCAATCAGTCAGTCATATACACTAAGTGCTTACTGTGTGCGGAACACTGTACTAAGCACTTGGGAGAGTACAATATAACAAAACTGGTAGACAGTTTGTAGTCTAGAGGGGAAGCCAGTCAATATCAATAAATACATTACAAATATGTACATAAGTTCTGTGGGGCTGAGGAGGTGTGAATAAAGGGAACAAATCAGCACAAGGAAGAAGAGAATAGGAAAAGAGGAATGGAGGGCTTAGTCAGGGAAGGCCTTTTGGAGGAGATGTGCCTTCAGGAAGGCTTGGAAGGTGGAGAGAGTAATTGTCTTTCGGATATGAAGAAGGAGGGTGTTCCAGGAGAGAAGCATGGTGTGGGGGCTGGGGGTCGTTAGTGAGATAGATGAGATCAAGGGACAGAGACTAGATTGGCACCAGAGGTGAAGAGTGCAGGCTGGGTTGTAGTAGGAGAGCAGTGAGATGAGGTAGGAGGGGGTGAGATGATTGACCCTTTTAAAGCAGAGGGTAAGGAGTTCCTTTCCGCTTGATGCAGGATGGGCAACCATTGAAGGTTCTTGAGGCATGGTGAAACATGGATGGAAGGCTTTTGAAATAAAAATGATCCAGGCGGCACAGAGAAGTATAGACTGGACTGGGGAGAGACAGGAGGCTGGGAGGTCAGCAAGGAGATTGATAGAGTAATCAAAGCAGGATAGGATAAGTGTTTGGATTAACATGGTAGCAGTTTGGATGGAGAGGAAAGGATAGATTTTAGCAGAGTACAGTGCTTGGCACATGATAACACCCAACAAATACCAATAATATGATTGGTATTATTATTACTATCATTAGACCTTCACACTATAATTGGAACTGGTTAAAGATCATGGCTCTCCATCCTTCGATTCAATTCAATTCCATCGTAATTACTCAGCACTCACTGTGTGCAAAGCACTATGCCCTAATCTAGAGCTGTCACAGTTGGAGGACCATCTCCTCCAAGCAGAAGCGAACTCTGAAATTAACTTGTATATTTGCTTTAAAGCTGTTGAATTTCACCTTTTAGAGTCTAACTCTGCTTGCTACTCCCATATTCCTGCCCTTTCCTCCAAGCACAGGCTTCGGAGTCAGAGGTCTTGGGTTCTATTCCCGGCTCTGCCACTTATCAGCTGTGTGACTTCGGGCAAGTCATTTAACTTCTCTGTGCCTCAGTTACCTCATCTGGAAAATGGACTGTGAGCTTCACGTGGGGCAACCTGGTTACCTTATATCTATCCCAGGGTGTAGAACAGTGCTTGGCACATAGTAAGCACTTATTGGAAACCATAATTATTATCATTATGAGTCCCTTGTGCACCAAAGACAACATCTTAGCTGATGACTGCCTATGTCCCTTGAGCTCACTGCTTCACATGTATGTTAAGAGCCAAATTCATCCTTCTGCTAGACAGACCTCCAAGGAAGGTAGAATTCCCGAAGCCCTGCACACTAACCTTTGTTTGTCTAGGGGTAACCACAAGTGAAAGAGATGTAAAACTGATTCAAATATATCCATGATCATATCCAGTGATCAAGACCCCAAGACTTGGGAGACAAATGTAAGGAATCTCATTTATGGCTAATTTGGCTGGCCAGCCAGTCATTAATGATTAGCTAGAATCAATTTTGTGTGATCAATGGGATTTCTCTTTGTGGCGGCCAGCTCTCTGACAATGAAAAAAACAACAGTGGGGCCTAGCACAAACGACACAGGTCTGGGAATCACAGAATCTGGATTCTAATCCTGGCTCTGTCACCAGCCTGCCGTGGGACCTTGGGTAAGGCACTTGACTTCTCCATGCTTCAGTTTCCCCATCAGTTTCCTTTTTTCCGTCCTACTTAAACTATGAGCCTCATGTAAGACAGGGGCTGTACTCAGCCCGATCACCTTGATTCTCCCCCAGCACTCGGGGTTGCACCTGGAGAGTTTCCAGTATTCGACCATCTCGACTATGGGAGGGAGAGTCAAGCAGAGGTATATAAAGAAGCAGCATGGCCTAATGGCGAGAGCACGGACTTGGGAGTCAGAGGTTCTCCTCTTACCTCTCTGGCCGGTCATTCTCGGTCTCCTTCGCTGGCGCCTCCTCCCCCTCTCATCCTTTAACTGTTGGAGTTCCTCAAGGGTCAGTTCTTGGCCCTCTTCTGTTCTCCATTTACACTCACTCTCTCGGTGAACTCCTTCGGTCTCACGGCTTTGACTACCATCTCTACGCAGATGACACGCAGATCTACATCTCCGCCCCTGTCCTCTCCCCCTCCCTTCAGGCTCTCATCTCCTCCTGCCTCCGGGACATCTCCACCTGGATGTCGGCCCACCACCTAAAACTCAACATGAGCAAGACTGAGCTCCTCATCTTCCCCCCCAAACCCGGTCCTCTCCCAGACTTCTCTATCACCGTCGATGGCACGACCATCCTTCCCGTCTCTCAGGCCCGCAATCTCGGTGTCATCCTCGACTCGTCTCTCTCGTTCACCCCACGCATCCTATCCATTACCGAGACCTGCCGGTTTCACCTATACGATATCGCCAAGATCCGCCCTTTCCTCTCCACCCAAACGGCTACCTTACTGCTACGGGCTCTCGTTATATCCCGGCTAGACTACTGTGTCAGAGAGAAGCCTTCTCTCTGACCTCCCTTCCTCCTCTCTCACCCCGCTCCAGTCTATTCTTCACTCCGCTGCCCGGCTCATCTTCCTGCAGAAACGATCTGGGCATGTCACTCCCCTTCTTAAACAACTGCAGTGGTTGCCTATCAACCTCCGCTCCAAACAAAAACTCCTCACTCTAGGCTTCAAGGCTCTCCATCACCTTGCCCCTTCCTACTTCTCCTCCCTTCTCTCTTTCTACCGCCCACCCCGCACGCTCCGCTTCTCCGCCGCCCACCTCCTCACCGTCCCTCGGTCTCGCCTATCCCGCCATCGACCCCCAGGTCACGTCCTCCCGCGGTCCCGGAACGCCCTCCCTCCTCACCTCCGCCAAACTGATTCTCTTTCCCTCTTCAAAACCCTACTTAAAACTCACCTCCTCCAAGAGGCCTTCCCAGACTGAGCTCCTCTTCTCCCTCTACTCCCTCTGCCACCCCCGCTTTACCTCTCCGCAGCTAAACCCTCTTTTTCCCCTTTTCCCTCTGCTCCTCCACCTCTCCCTTCCCATCCCCACAGCACTGTACTCGTCCGCTCAACTGTATATATTTCCATTGCCCTATTTATTTTGTTAATGAATTGTACATCGCCTTGATTCTATTTAGTTGCCATTGTTTTTACGAGATGTTCTTCCCCTTGACGTTGTTTAGTGCCATTGTTCTCGTCTGTCCGTCTCCCCCGATTAGACTGTAAGCCCGTCAAACGGCAGAGACTGTCTCTATCTGTTGCCGACTTGTTCATCCCAAGCGCTTAGTACAGTGCTCTGCACATAGTAAGCGCTCAATAAATACTATTGAATGAATGAATGAATGAATGGTTGTGGATTCTAATCCTGACCCTGCCACTTGTCCGCTATGTGACCTTGGGCAAGTCACTTCACTTCTCTGGCCCTCAGTTCCTTCATCGGCGAAAGGGGGATTGAGACTGTGAGCCCCAAGTGAGACAACATGATAACCTTGTATCTCCCCCAACACTCAGAACAGTGCTTGGCACAGAGTAAACACTTAACAAATAACATTATTATTATATCCATTCCACTCCTCGCTTGATCAGTGGCTAGAGAGTGGAAGGCAATCTGCTACAAGTCAAAACTCACCTACGCTGGGCAGCAGAGGCATGGGAGAGTCGAGAGCAGAGACTCAAGTTTACTGAGCAGAAGGGGGCAATGGTAAACCATTTCCAGATTTTGACCAAGAAAACTCTATGGATCTGCTACCAGAACAATTGCAGATGGAGAGTGGGGTGTTCTAGAAAAGATGTGTCCATGACAACGATATGGGTCAGAGATGGCTCAACAGCATAAGACAAGACTTGACACAGAGTAAATCCTGAACAAATAAATAGAAATCAGTAATAGTATTCATTATGCTCTTAATGTGTGCAAAGAATGCATTGAGGCATTGGAAAGAATTCACAGGTGGGAATAGCCATGATCTCTGATCTCTGTACCACAATTATTACTATTATTAATATTGTCACTAATAATAATAATGAACACTGTGGTACTAATTGGACATCTTAAAGCTCATTCCCTCATCTATCTCAAATACTGAGCTCAAAACAAGTTAAATAATTATCTTAATCCATTTCCAGTCTACTAAAAAGAAAATATTCGATCATGTCCCCCTATGACTATGTCAAACCCCCGCATCCAGCACATGCATCCTGGCCCTACCCACCCTTAGAGGTAGCTCATTCTGGAGACCATATTCCTCTTTGGTCCTGACCCTTTTCTCCTCTTGGGAGACACTTCCAATGACTGAGGTTCGCCACTGCTATTCAGAGAGGGACAAAGCCTTCCTAAATGGGGACAAACTCTCTTAGAGGTCCTCTGATGGGGTGGGACACTTTGCTCTACAAAACATTATGCCGGCAAAATCCTTCACAGTTATATGACAACACCATATTTTTTAATGGCTAATGATTGACCTCTCTGGAGTTGGAATTACTAGGTCACATGATCTAGTGGTCAGGGGAAATGTATCACTGGGGAAGAGGGACTTTCCAAGAGAAAGGAACCCAGGCTGACTGTGGGAGAGTGATGTTTCCTCCCAAACCAAAGAGTGGGTGGGCGAACTTGGAGCTGACCCCCCCGTAGCAAGGGCGACCCCAGGCTGGGCTGCCGCTCTCCCCCAACACTTAGAACAGTGCTTGGCACAGAGTAAGCCCTTAACAAATACCAGTATTACTATATCCATTCCATTCCTAGCTTGATTCCTAGCACTTGACAAATACCATTAGTACTATATCCATTCAATTCCTAGCTTGTAAGCTTTGGTTACAAAAAGAAGCCACCTCTTGTTTGACCATTCCCATGGAAACACAACAATTAACATTTAATTAAGCACTTAACAAATACCATTATTACTATATCCATTCCATTCCTAGCTTGATCACCATTCTTCGGTGAAGGAAGCCACTTGATCAGTGGCTAGAGATCAAGTCCTTGGAGGGCTCTTGCTGCCTGGGATCCCCACTGCCCTGAGGGAGGGAAGGAAGAGGGAACTCACAGAGAGCTGCTGAGGTAACCGCCACTACCTCCAGGCCGGGTGATTGGGTGAGCGACCGGAGATGTGCCCACATGTGTGGGGAAGGTCCCCGTGGCCAGGGAATGCGCCTTTTTTTGTTGTATTGTACTCTCCCAAATGCTTAGTACAGTGCTCTGCACACAGTAAGCACTCACTAAATACAACTGAATGAATGGGGAGTCATTTTCTCTCCCTTCTTATGAAAGAGGCACAAACCAAAGTAGTAAGCACCTTTGAGAAACTTCATGTTTGCTTACTTTGAATTTAAAAATAAAAAATAAATCCCTGAGGGCCAGAGGCAGCACTACCCAAGGTCCATCTCCTTATTCAACAGACCAAAGCAGGGAAAGCACGCATGCATTCATTCATTCAGTTGTATTTATTGCAACTCTTCTTCTCTCTTCTCACCTTCCCTTCTTTCTCCCTTATTCCTACTGCTTCCACGGCCCAACCCTTCCCCACCCACCTGCCTCCTTGGAGATGTACCTGAGTCAATCCAAACTTTTGCAGGTGGTTGCCCAGAGAAGCACTTTTGAGAGAAAAAGGTCAGCCTTCTCAGAAAGTTCCTAACAAAACAACAAACTGGAGTGGCTGCACCTGACTGCTTTCATAAATGGGGAGAGAGAAGACCCTCCCAGCTTTATTTCCTGTAGGTTTTGCTGCTCTCCACAAAAATAGGAATGGCTATAAATCATCACTTTCACGTGCATTCCAAGATATCCCAGGAGATGGTTCTGATGGGTTACTTTCCATCAGATATTCAGTCCTCACGCCTGAGTTATATAAGCTCATGGTTTTCAGAGTGGATGGGTTTCATTAAGCCTTTAAGTTAGCTGACTTGCACTTTGGAATTTGCATTCTGCTTTGAATTTTAGCTTCCTTTGATTCCAGTGAAATGGGGAGAACTCAAAGAGATCCAGTCAGTGTAATTCAGCTTCGTTGCTTATTGTTTATACACTGGTATGATCTCTCAGTGTTTGTGAGGTTCCATTACCAAAACTGTACTCTGAAATACAAACCAAGGCCCATGCAGGGAAGGCACAAAGTTTCTTTTGAAATTCCATGAAAAAATGTGAGCTGATATTGTGCAACTTTCATTCTTGTCAAAATTGCTCCTTAACTCCAGCTGCTTCAAACTGAGGAGAAGGGATCAGGTTAATTGCCCCCAGCTGAATTTTTCCCAACTCCAATCATCACCTCCTTTGGCGGGAAAAGGAGTCCAGGGCAACGCTCTTAAGCAGAAGGATTTTAGCAGTCAGACTGGTTTCCAGCCAGATTCATTTGCAATCATGGCCAAATAGCATGTGAGGCTTTACATTTGGCTGCAAACAGGACATTCCGGAGTGGAAGAAAGAGAAGTAAAGAGAGGTGAATAGGGAAGTGGAAATGCACTAGATTCTTCCTTATAGTGCGTTATTACTACTCATTATGGGCAAAATGCTTTTGGGGAGTCGGTAATATTCTTCCAACAATTCCTCTCTATCTGGAAAGAAAGCCAAGTCAGAATCCGTGGTTGTGCTCACGCATGTGGTGACATTCAAAGCACATGGGCTAGATTGTGAGTTTTCCTTAACATGGAGCTCTCTGTGCAATCAGAGAACTGTGTAATCATAAACAGAAAATCCCATTCAGTACAGGATTTGCACCTAAAAGGAGTTAGGAATATGAGAAATATCTAACTCATGAACTGACACACCCATCTGAGCTGGACATGCTCAACAGCCAAAACAAGTTTTTTGTTTGTTTTGGGTTTTTTTTTAAATAGAATTTCTTAAGCACTTACTATGTGTCATACACTCTTCTAAGTTCTGGTGTAGGTACAAGTTAATTAGGTTGGATGTAGTCCCTGTCCCACATGAGGCTTTCAGGGAAAACAGGTATTGAATCCCCATTTTACAGTTGAGGAAACTGAGGAACAGAGAAATGAAGTGACTTGTCTAAGATCACACAGCAAGCAATTGGCAGAGCCAGGAGTTCAATGTGGGCAGGGAATGTGTCTGTTGTTGTATTGCACTCTATCAAGTACTTAGTAGAGTACTTCATGCCCAGTAAGTGCTCAATATATATGATTGAATGAAGCTTTGGTTACAAAAAGGAGCCACCACCTGTTCGACCATTCCCACGGAAACACAACAAGACCAAAATGTCTTAGGATAACATGACAGTTTTTCCATAAGCATAACCACCTACAACCTCATCCAGACTTATTCATGATAACAATAATAATAATCGTATTTGTTAAGGGCTTACTATGTGCCAAGCACTGTACTAAGCACTGGGGTAGATTCCAGAAAATCGGATTAGGCAAAGTTCCTGTCCCTAATGCGACCCACCATCTAATTAGGAGGGAGGACAGGTATTGATTCCCTGTTTTACAGATGAGGGAACTGAGGCACAGAGAAGTTAAGTGACTTATCTACAGCCACACAGCAGAAACATGGCAGAAATGGGATTAGAACCCAGTTCATCTGACTCCAGGCCCATGTTCTCTCCACCAGACAACATTGCTTCTAATGCCTTCTAGTTGTACAAGAACACAGAATGTCTAGCTGAGTTAAGCAAATGATCTGGTTGATTTTCATTCATTCATTCAATCATATTTATTGAGCACTTACTGTGTGCAGAGCACTGTACTAAGTGCTTGGGAAATACAATTCAAAAACAAATAGAGACAATCTCTGCCCACAAAGGGCTGACAGTCTAGAATAGGGGAGACAGACATCAACACAAGTAAACAGGCATCAGTAGCATCTTTATAAATACATAGAATTAGAGATATGTACACATCATTAATAAAAATAGAATTTTGAATATGTACATATTTACACAAGTGCTGTGGAAGGGAGAGGAATAGAGGCAAGGGAGTGAGTTGGGACGCTGGGGAGGGGAAGGGGGAACAGAGGAAAAAGGAGGCTTAGTCCAGGAAGGCCTCCTGGAGGAGGCAAGCTCTCAGTAAGGCTTTGAAGGGGGGAAGAGAGCTAGTTTGGCAGATGTGAGGAGGGAGGGCATTCCAGGTCAGTGGTAGAAGTGGGCCAGGGGTCGACGGAGGGACAGGTGAGAACGAGGCCCAGTGAGGAGGTGAGCGGCAGAGGAGCCGTGTGTGCGGGCTGGGCTGGAGAAGGAGACAAGGGAGGTGAGGTAGGAGGGGGCAAGGGGATGGAGAGCTCTGAAGCCAAGAGTGAGGAGTTTTTGCTTCATGCGAAGGTCGATAGGCAACCACTGGAGATTTTTGAGGAGGGGAGTGACATGCCCAGAGTCTTTCTGTAGAAAGATAATCTGGAGAGCAGAGTGAAGTATAGACCGAAGCAGGGAGAGGCAGGAGATTGGGAGGTCAGAAAGGAGGCTGATGCAGTAATACAGGCAGATTAGGATGAGTGATTATACTAGCAGGGTAGAGGTTTGGATGGAGAGGAAAGGGTCGATCTTGGTGATGCTGTGAAGTTGAGACCGGCAGGTTTTGGTGACGGATTATATATGTGAGGTGAATGAGAGATCGGAGTCAAAGATGATACCAAGTCTGTGGGCTTGTGAGACAGGAAGGATGGTTGTTCCATCCACAGTGATGGGAAAGTCAGGGAGAGGACAGGGTTTGGGAGGGAAGATAAAGAGTTCAGTCTTGGATATGGTGAGTGTTAGGTGGAGGGAGGGCATCCAGGAGGAGATGTCCCGAAGGCAGAAGGAGACGCGAGCCTGCAAAGGAGAGAGAAAAGGGGAGAACATGTAGATTTGGGTATCATCTGCATAGACATGGGATTAGATGGGATTAGGACCACATTGGTCATTACAAAGCAGGTGAGAAACTTTGTGATTGTCTCCGTTTTTTTCTGGACACAATATCAATAACCTGTGTGGGGAAAAAAAGACCATTTCAATGGGATTCTGGGTCCTGATGGGTCCTATCCTAATGTAATATGATGTGATGTTCGTGGCTCAGTGCAAAGAGAATGGACTTGGGAGTCAGAGGACGTGGGTTCTAATCCCGGCTCTGTGACTTGTTCATTCATTCATTCATTCATTCATTCATTCAATCGTATTTATTGAGCGCTTCCTGTGTGCAGAGCACTGTACTAAGCGCTTGGAAAGTACAATTCAGCAACAAATAGAGACAGTACCTACCCAACAATGGGCTCACAGTCTAGAAGGGGGAGATAGACAACAAAACAAAACAGATAGGCATCAATATAAATACAAAGAATTATAAATATATACACATCATTAGTCTTCTGTGTGACCTTGGGCAAGCCACTTAACTTCTCTGTGCCTCAGTTACCTCACCTGTAAAATGGGGATTAAGACTGTGAGCTCCACATCGGCCAAGCTGATTACCTTGTATTTACCCCAGTGCTTAGAACAGTGCTTGGCATAAAAAATACCATAATTATTTTTATGATTTTTGATGTTTCTGCCCAAAGATATAATAAGGACTAATGATGCTATGGGTAGCACAGAGATAAACAGGGCCACCACTTTTTTGTCATCTCTGACTAGTTTTTGTCATTTTTGCAACTACCTGGTTGGGGAAATCCTTTTGCTTCATCTCTTCACGGTATTTCGTATAACCATCAATTAAGAAAAACACAAAAAATAGATTGGAAAATGTCATGGGTTGAGAAGATCTGGGTGTTGGAAAGCACTGACATTTCACTTACAACTTCTAGATTTCCATTTTAGAATCAGTCTCCTCCACTGTTCCCACACACTTTGCCTTAAATAATAATACTGTCTCCCGAGATTTTTCCATTTCCCTCAAAACTTCAGTAACAAACAGTGATAGACTTTCAGTCCATATGGTTGTCATGGCCGTGCCATTCGTTGAATCCAAGTCTGTCAGGATGTTGCATTTAGTTCTCGCATAATACGTATTTCATTATATATTTTGGATAGGATGCTTTAGGAGAATGAGAGAATTTTTTTTATACACCATATGGCCGTCTGAAAAATAATGTAACACAACATCATAAGCAACAGTTGCTGGATGCACACAATATCGGTCAAGGAGTGCACATTCTAACGCAATTTCTCCTTGGGTTGTGGTTTTTGAAGGACACAACTACCGTGTTCGAGACAAACTGTAATTTCTCTGTGGACAGGGATCACTTCTACCAACTCTGTTGCAGTGTACTTTCCCAAACGCTTAGTACAGTGCTCTGCATACAGTAAGCACTCAATAAATACCATTAATTGTTAACTTATTTATTCTATCCCGTCGCCTCTGAATGTCGCTGCACATGTCTGAAGAAGGAAGAACAAACTGCAGCTTCCTGGTTAATAGATGCAGACACTTGGAAAAGGTCCAGATCTGGGGAGAAAAAAAAATCACATTCTCATCCCATCAGTCAGGAAATCGCACATTTTTTGAACAAGTGATTTGCCTATTCATTCATTCAACAGTATTTATTGAGTGCTTACTATGTGCAGAGCACTGTACTAAGAGCTTGGAATGTACAATTCGGCGCAATACTCCACCAGGGACAACACTTTTCATGAACGCTTCACTAGATTGTAAACTCCGTGCAGGCAGGAATCATGTGTTCCAACTATATTTTATTTTTTAATGGTATTTGTTAAGTGCCAGACACTGTATTAAGTGCTGGATTAGATAGAAGATAATCAGGTTGGACTCAGTCTGTGTTCCAAATAGGGCTCACAGTCTTAATCCCCATTGTACAGACCAGGGAAATGAGGCCCAGAGAAGTGAAGTGACTTGCCCAAGGTAACCTATCAGACAATGGTAGAGCCGGGTTTAGAATCCAGGTCCTGTGACTCCCAGACCCATGTTCCTTCCAAAAGGTGACACTGCTGATATTGTACTCTCCCAAGAGTTTAGTAGAGTGCTCTGAACACAGTAAACACTTAATAAATACCACTGATAGATTGATTGACAAAGTAGCTAATGGGCTCAGCTTGCACAGTGGTAGGGTACAGTATTCAGGAAACCAAAGCCAATGGGAGGAGCTTCACCAAGATCCGAGATTCACAAGACATAGTCACCCCTCACTCCAACCACAGGGCAAGAATCCCCAGGCTCCCTCACATACCAGAATTATGCCAGGAAGTCCCACCCAACATTCATTATGGCTTAATGAAAAGAGCAAGGGCTTGAGAGTCACAGGTCGTGGGTTCTAATCCCAGCTCTGCCACTTGACAGCTGTGTGCCTTTGGGCAACTCACTTAACTTCTCTGCATCTCAGTTCCCTAATCTGTAAAATGAGGATTAAAACTGTGAGCCCCACTTGAGATAACCTTATTACCTTGTATCCACCCCAGCACTTAGAACAGTGCTTGGCAAATGGTGCTTAACAAATACCATTATTATTATTATTACTCAACTATTCTTAGTAATAATAATAATGTTGGTATTTGTTAAGCGCTTACTATGTGTAGAGCACTGTTCTAAGTGCTGGGATAGATACAGGGTAATCAGGTTGTTCATTCATTCATTCATTCAATAGTATTTATTGAGCGCTTACTATGTGCAGAGCACTGTACTAAGCACTTGGAATGAACAAGTCGGCAACAGATAGAGACAGTCCCTGCCGTTTGACGGGCTTACAGTCTAATCGGGGGAGATGGACAGACAAGAACAATGGCAATAAATAGAGTCAAGGGGAAGAACATCTCGTAAAAATAATATGGAACGCTTCACGAATTTGCGTGTCATCCTTGCGCAGGGGCCATGCTAATCTTCTCTGTATCATTCCAATTTTAGTGTATGTGCTGTTGAGTTGTCCCACGTGAGGCTCACAATCTTCATCCGCATTTTACAGATGAGGTAACTGAGGCAGAGAAGTTAAGTTACTCACCCACAGTCACACAGCTGACAAGGGGAGGAGCCGGAATTCGAACCCATGACCTCTGACTCCTAAGCCCATGCTCTTTAAACTGACCCACGCTGCTTCTACGGGCAGAAGAACGCTCTGGGCAATGGCTTGCGGTTTAGTATGGAGAATTGGCATCCTATAGAAGGTCCACGGTGTTATCTCAAACTGAACTCCAAACCCCACCACAGTTTCTGAGCACTAATATTCATTGATTCATTCATTTATTCATTAAATCATTTATTCAGTTGTATTTATTAAGTGCTTACTATGTGCAGGGCACTTTACTAAGTGCTTGGAAAGTACAATTCAGCAACAAATAGAGACAATCCCTACCTAACAGCAGGCTTACAGTCTAGAAGCAGGGAGACTGGCATCAAAACAAGTAAACAGGCAACACTAGCCTCAATATGAATAAGTAGAATCATAGACATAGACACATCATTAATAAAATAAATAGAAAAATATGTACATATTTACACAGGTGCTGTGGGGTGGGCGGGGAGAGAGCAGAGGGAGGGATTCGGTGATGGGGAGGGGAGTAGGAGCATTACTACAGAGTCACCCTGTGATTTGATCAAAAGGGTCTTGTCGGGCTCTGGCCCACTTTAAAAAGAATTAATAAGAATAATCGTGGTGTTTGTTAAGCCCTTACTATGTGCCAGGCATTGTTCTAAGCACTGGGGTAGATGCAAGGTAACCAGGTTGGATGTAGTCCCTGTCTTATGTGGGGGTCACGGTCTTAATCCCCATTTTCCAGATGAGGTAACTGAGGCACAGAGAAGTAAAGCTACTTGTCCAAGATCACACAACTGACAAGTGTGATTAGAATCCAGGTCCTTCTGACTCCCAGGCCCGTGTTCTATCCACTAGGCCATGCCGCTTCTTTAAGTCACTGACCCACACTCTTGGGCAACTTCCATCAACGTGGTCCAACTGCCACAACATCAGAATCCATACCTAAGCGGGCATCAATAACCCTAAGCTTCCCTAGGAAGTAGGAATCACATCAGCAAAGACATCATTCTGGACACAAATTAGTAATGAACTCACTAACCATTAGAACAATTCTTCCAGTTGAGACACACTGTCATAAGTCCACCCCTTGTCTGCTGTGTGACTTGGGAAAATTACTCAACTTCTCTGTGTCTCTGTCACCTCATCTGTAAAATGGGGTTTGAGATTGGGACCCCTGTGTGGGACATGCACTGTGACCAACTTGATTCATCTGTACCTACCCCAGGGCTTAGTTCAGGCATTATCCCCTCAAGGCAGTAACCAATCAATCACTCAGTGGTGTCTACTGAGTGCAGAGCACTGTGCTAAGCTCTTGGAAGAGCACAATAAAGCAGAATCGGTAGCCATGTTCTCTACTCTCATCCACCACTGAAGTTCTCATCACTTGGATAGAGACCAGTAGTATTGCTACCAAAACTCAGAGCAAGACATATTAAAACAGTTTAAAACAGTTTAAAGATATGATAGAGAAGCAGCGTGACTCAGTGGCTCAGTGGAAAGAGCACGGGCTTGGAGTCAGAGGTCATGGGTTCTAATCCCGGATCTGCCACTTGTCAGCTTTGTGACTTTGGGCAAGTCACTTCACTTCTCTGTGCCTCAGTTGACTCATCTGTAAAATGGGGATTAAGACTGTGAGCCCCACGTGGGACTACCTGATTACCTTGGATCTACCCCAGTGCTTAGAACAGTGCCTGGCACGTAGTAAATGCTTAACAAATGCCATTATTATTATTAAATGATAATGAAAATAATTATAAAAGTAGTGATCATGGTATTCATAAAGTGCTTCCTTTGTGGTGAAGTACTGTCCTAATAACTGGCTTAGAATAAAAGGTCACAGTCTAATAGGAGAAAAAACAAATATGCTATCCCCAATTTACAGTTGAGTAAACTGAGTTTTGCAGAATTTAAGTGGCTTGCCCAAAGTCACACATTCACTGTGGCGAGACTGAAAATTGAATCTATCAATCAATCAGTGGTATTTAGTGAGCACTTACTGTGTGTAAAGCACTCTACTAAGTACAGCGTGGCTCAGTGGAAAGAGCCTGGGCTTGGGAGTCAAAGGTCATGGGTTCGAATCCCAGCTCTGCTACTTGGCTGTGTGACTGTGGGCAAGTCATTTCATTCATTCATTCATTCATTCAATAGTATTTATTGAGCGCTTACTATGTGCAGAGCACTGTACTAAGCGCTTGGAATGAACAAGTCGGCAACAGATAGAGACAGTCCCTGCCGTTTGACGGGCTTACAGTCTAATCGGGGGAGACGGACAGACAAGAACGATGGCAATAAATAGAGTCGAGGGGAAGAACATCTCGTAAAAACAATGACAACTAAATAGAATCAAGGCAATGTACAATTCATTAACAAAATAAATAGGGTAATGGAAATATATACAGTTGAGCGGACGAGTACAGTGCTGAGGGGATGGGAAGGGAGAGGCGGAGGAGCAGAGGGAAAGGGGGAAAAGAGGGTTTAGCTGCGGAGAGGTAAAGGGGGGGTGGCAGAGGGAGTAGAGGGAGAAGAGGAGCTCAGTCTGGGAAGGCCTCTTGGAGGAGGTGAGTTTTAAGTAGGGTTTTGAAGAGGGGAAGAGAATCAGTTTGGCGGAGGTGAGGAGGGAGGGCGTTCCGGGACCGTGGGAGGACGTGGCCCAGGGGTCGACGGCGGGAAGGGAGAGACCGAGGGACGGTGAGGAGGTGGGTGGCAGAGGAGCGGAGCGTGCGGGGTGGGCGGTAGAAAGAGAGAAGGGAGGAGAGGTAGGAAGGGGCAAGGTGATGGAGAGCCTTGAAGCCTAAAGTGAGGAGTTTTTGTTTGGAGCGGAGGTCGATAGGCAACCACTGCAGTTGTTTAAGAAGGGGAGTGACATGCCCAGATCATTTCTGCAGGAAGATGAGCCGGGCAGCGGAGTGAAGAATAGACCGGAGCGGGGCGAGAGAGGAGGAAGGGAGGTCAGAGAGAAGGCTTCTCTCTGACACAGTAGTCTAGCCGGGATATAACGAGAGCCCGTAGCAGTAAGGTAGCCGTTTGGGTGGAGAGGAAAGGGTGGATCTTGGCGATATTGTAAAGGTGAAACTGGCAGGTCTCGGTAACGGATAGGATGCGTGGGGTGAACGAGAGAGACGAGTCGAGGATGACACCGAGATCGCGGGCCCGAGAGACAGGAAGGATGGTCGTGCCATCCATGGTGATAGAGAAGTCTGGGAGAGGACCGAGTTTGGGAGGGAAGATGAGGAGCTCAGTCTCGCTCACGTTGAGTTTTAGGTGGCGGGCCGACATCCAGGTGGAGACGTCCCGGAGGCAGGAGGAGATGCGAGCCCGAAGGGAGGGGGAGAGGACAGGGGCGGAGATGTAGATCTGCGTGTCATCTGCGTAGAGATGGTAGTCAAAGCCGTGAGAGCGGATGAGTTCACCGAGGGAGTGAGTGTAGATGGAGAACAGAAGAGGGCCAAGAACTGACCCTTGAGGAACTCCAACAGTTAAAGGATGGGAGGGGGAGGAGGCGCCAGCGAAGGAGACCGAGAATGACCGGCCAGAGAGGTGAGAGGAGAACCGGGAGAGGACGGAGTCCGTGAAGCCGAGGTGAGATAAGGTATAGAGGAGGAGGGGATGGTCGACAGTGTCAGAGGCAGCAGAGAGGTCAACGAGGATTAGAATGGAGTACGAGCCATTGGATTTGGCAAGAAGGAGGTCACGGGTGACCTTAGAGAGAGCAGTCTCGGTAGAGCGGAGGGGACGGAAGCCAGATCGGAGGGGGTCTAGGAGAGAATGGGAGTTAAGGAATTCTAAGCATCGATTGTAGACGGCTCGTTCTAGGATTTTGGAAAGGAAGGGTAGTAGGGAGATAGGGCGATAACTGGAGGGGGAAGTGGGGTCAAGAGCGGGTTTTTTTAGGATGAGGGAGACGTGGGCATGTTTGAAGGCAGCGGGTACCTCATCTGTAAAATGGGGATGAAGACTGTGACCCTCACATGGGACAACCTGATTACCCTGTGTCTACCCCAGCGCTTAGAACAGTGCTTTGCACAAAGTAAGCGCTTAGCAAATACCAACATTATTATTATTATTACTTGAGAGGGTACACTACAACAGAGGTGGTAGACACATTTCCTGCCCATAAGAATAGAACCCCATGCACCAAGGACTTCATTAAATTTTGAGGGTTTTTTTTCTTTTAATGGCATTTGTTAAGCACTTCAGTAGTATTTATTGAGTGCTTACTATGTGCAGAGCGCTGTACTAAACGCTTGGAATGAACAAGTCGGCAACAGATAGAGACAGTCCCTGCCGTTTGATGGGCTTACGGTCTAATAGGGGGAGACGGACAGACAAGAACGATGGCAATAAATAGAGTCGAGGGGAAGAACATCTCGTAAAAACAATGGTGACTAAATAGAATCGAGGCGATGTACATTCCATTAACAAAATAAATAAGGTAATGAAAATATATACAGTTGAGCAGACGAGTACAGTGCTGAAGGGATGGGAAAGGAGAGGGGGAGGAGCAGAGGGAAAAGAGGGGAAAAGAGGGTTAAGCTGCGGAGAGGTGAAGGGGGTGGTGGTAGAGGGAGTAGAGGGAGAAGGGGAACTCACTTCCTATGTGTCAGGCACGGTACTAAACTCTGGGGTAGATACAAGCTAATCAGGATGGGCACAATCCATGTCCCACATGGGGCTCACAATCTCAACTGCCATTTTCCAGATGAAGGAACTGAGTCACAAAGAAGTGAAGTAACTTGCCCAAGGTCACGCAGCAGACAAATGGCGGAATGGAGACTAGAACCCAGGCCCTTCTGACTCCCAGGCTCGGGTTCTTTCTACTAGGCCACATTCTTTTCCAACTACTGTCTCCATGATAACTTGCAACTAGTGTTGGGGACAGCCTTTTGCTTCATCTGTTCATAATATTTTATGTTACTATGTTGATGCCCTATAGAAAAGGAAGTGTCGAGGAAGAGAGAAGTGAAAGTTGGAAAGAGGAACCCTTCCTCCACCTCCACCAAATATCCCCCAGGAAATTTCCTCGTTGGCTGGTTTAGCAGAGATGACCCAGCCTTTGACTCCTCACTATTAACTTCAAAGTTCTCCATCATCTTGCCCCTTCTTACCTCGCCTCCGTTCTCTCCTTCTACAGCCCAGTCCACACCCTCAGCTTCTCTGTCGCTAAACTCCTCACTGTGTCTCGTTCTCTCCTGTCCCACCGTAGACCCCAGAGCCCATGGCCTACCTCTGGCCTGGAATGCTCTCCCTTCTCAAAGCTGCCAAACTAGCTCTCTTCCCCCCTTCAAAGTCCTACTGAAAGCTCACCTCCTCCAGGAGGCCTTCCCAGACTGAGTCCCCCTTGTCCTCTGCTCCCCCTTCCACCCCTATCACCCCGACTACATCCGTCTGCTCTACTCCCCTCCCCGCAACAGCACTTGTGTATATATATATATATATATATATTTATTTATATTTATAATTTTATTTATTTATATTAATGATGTGTATATATCTATAATTCTATTTATAGAATATTGATGCTATTGATGCCTGTTTACTTGTTTTGATGTCTGTCTCCCCCCTTCTAGACTGAGAGTCTGTTGTGGGCAGGGATTGTCCCTATTTGTTGCTGAACTGTACTTTCCAAGCACTTAGTTCAGTATTCTACACACAGTAAGTATTCAATAAATACGAATGAATGAATGAATGACCTTGACGACCTCCTTTCTGAAAACTCGAGCTGGAACGCAAATTTCCATGATTCTTGAGGGGAAATCTGAATCCGCTCGTTCCTTCAAAAATGGAATTACTCATTCACAAGCTATTCATATTTCACATCCCCATCCAACACTGATATCCGGAATGCTAAGGTTGAGTTTTAAAATGTCTTTCTGCATATATAATGGATTCGTTAAATTTAGAATTTCTAATAATTTGAAGGAAAGCATCCTTATCGACTACTCAAGTTCTAAGTCATTGCTGTACATGAAATTAAGAGAAATTACTTCTACATCAGACCTCAAAGAGTTTGACATTTATATTTTTAATAGATTTTTCCTCCCCGAATACCCACAGGATGCTCTGAAGTGGTAATCTGTTTGCTTTTAATTGCTGTGTGCAGTCCATGGGAGCTGGACTTTTGATTCCTTCTCTTTAGATGCTTCACATTTGCACTAAGTAGAAGCTCAAGTGAGGGGACCTTGAATAAAATCTCACAAGTTCCAACTGGCAAGTAAGTTCCCTTTTCTTTGAAAAGGCTCCAGTATCAAAATCCAAAGATTGGTGGATTCCAATGAATGGAGGAATGTCCAAGGAAAATGAATGCAACACTTGACACATTTTTCCTCTCTGTCTTCTCCCTGGCATTCACTGTGGCTTTTTAACTGTACCGGTCTCACGTCCCTGTATCCAAAATAAAGAAACTCTTAATGGCAAGTTTCGGGTTAGCATTTTTACCCCTGATTGCTACCTAGCCAGATGAAAGCTTTTGCAAAGAAAGTCGGGGACATTTTTTTCACTAGTTGGAGGTTCTAATAGGCAGGAAAAGCTTGGAACCTTCTTGGGGGCCTTATAGAGCCTGAGATTGGTAGTTGGTCAGAGCTGACAGTGAGCTACAAGGGAAGCACTGTGACTTAATGGAAAGAGCACAGGCTGGGCTCTTATGGGAAGCAGCATGGCTCAGTGGAAAGAGCCCGGGTTTAGGAGTCAGAGGTCATGGGTTCGAATCCCGCCTCTGCCACTTGTCAGCTGTGTGACCGTGGGCGTCACTTCACTTCTCTGTGCCTCAGTTACCTCATCTGCAAAATGGGGATTAAGACTGTGAGCCTCACGTGGGACAACCTGATTACCCTGTATCTAACCCAGCGCTTAGAACAGTGCTCTGCATGTAGTAAGCGCTTAACAAATACCAACATTATTATTATTACTATTAATCCTAGCTCTGCTTTGTAGCCTGGAGCAACTCACTTAACTTCTCTGTGCCTCAGTTCCCTTGTGCAAAATGTGGGTACAATATCTGTTCTCCCTCCTATGTAGACAGTGAACCTCACACGGGTCCTGATGATCCTGTTTCTACTTCAGTGCTTAGCTCATAGCAAGCACAACAAATACCATTATTATTTTTGGTTTTCCCACAGACACTCTGTTTCTGACAGACATTTGTGGTGCAGGATGAAAGGATGGAAGGAGAGAGAAGCAGTTTGGCCTAGTGGAAAGAATACGGGCCATGGAGTCAGAGGACTTAGGTTCTAATCCTGGCTCCACCCCAACCCCACAGCACTTATGTACATCACTTAACTTCTCTGTGCCTCAGTTACCTCATCTGTAAAATGGGGATTAACTGTGAGCCTCACGTGGGACAACGTGATGACCTTGTATCTCCCCCAGCACTTAGAACAGTGCTCTGTACATAGTAAGCGCTTAACAAATACCAACATTATTATACCTGTAATTTATTTATATTACTGTCTGTCTCCTGCTCTAGACTGTAAGTTGGTTGGGGACAGAGAACGTCTGTTGTATCATATTATAAGCAAATTGGGTCGGACACGGTTCCTGTCCCACCTGGGCCTCACAGTCTCAATCCCCATTTTACAGATGAGGTAATAATAATAATAATGTTGGTATTCGTTAAGCGCTTACTATGTGCAGAGCACTGTTCTAAGTGCTGGGGTAGATACAGGGTGATCAAGTTGTCCTATGTGGGGCTCACAGTCTTAATCCCCATTTTACAGATGAGGTAACTGAGGCACAGAGAAGTTAAGTGACTTGCCCACAGTCACACAGCTGACAGGTGGCAGAGCCGGAATTCGAACCCATGATCTCTGACTCCCAAGCCCGGGCTCTTTCCACTGAGCCATGCTGTTTCACAGAGAAATGAAGTGACTTGCCCAAGGCTACACAACAGACAAGTGGCGGTGCTGGGATTAGAACCCAGGACCTTCTGACTCCCAGGCCCGTGCTCTATCCATTAGTCTATACAGTGCTCTGCACACAGTAAGTGCTCAATAAATAAAATGAATTGGTTGATTGATCCTGCATTGGCTGTACCCACTCAGAGGTGAAGTTCACCTTCAGGGGCATCTTCTCTAAACTTAAAGTACAGCTTTCTAGAAATGGTGGAGCTGGAGAATCCCCTCCAATTTGGCCTCACTCCCCCCAGGCCCCAAGCCATGGGTGATTCAAGGCCGAGGATGTTGACAAGCAGATGCAGATCATAATAACTGTGGTATTTATTAAGCACTTAGTGCCAGGAACTGTACTAAGTGCTGGGGCGAGTACAAGCAAATCGTGTTGGACACGGTCCCGGATCCAAGTGGGGCTCACAGTCTCAATCCCCATTTTACAGATGACATAACAGGGGCACAGTGCAGTGAAGAGACTTGCCCAAGGGCACACAACAGACAAGTGGCAGAGATGGGATTAGAACCTGTGACCTTCTGACTCCTGGGCCTGTGCTCTATCCACTATAATAACGTTGGTATTTGTTAAGCGCTTACTATGTGCAGAGCACTGCTCTAAGCGCTGGGGTAGATACAGGGTCATCAGGTGGTCCCACTTGGGGCTCAAGTCTTCATCCCCATTTTACAGATGCGGGAACTGAGGCACAGAAAAGTGAAGTGACTTGCCCACAGTCACACAGCTGACAAGTGGCAGAGTCGGGATGCCATGCAGCTTCTCATGATTAAAGCAGGCTTCTTGAGATTCTCTCTGCTTTTGTATGGCCACGAAGAATCTAATCCCCACGTGTCTGCTGTGTAACCTTGAGCAAGTAACTTCATTCTCCGTCCCTCATTTTTCTCATCTGTAAAATGGGGATGAAATATTAATCGATCCCTCTTTCTTATACCATGAGCCCTCTGCGGGAGAGGGACTCCTTCTGATCCGCTTATCTTGTATCAACTCCAGAACTAGTACAGTCATAAACGCTTAACAAATACCCCCATCATAATTAGAACGATTTGAGCCTCCATCTCCAATTTCTCTAAGTTTCTTCCTTCTGACTCTACGGAAGTCCTATTTTATTCACAGAAAAATTTCCAGGTGCTAGATTGAGGTTGATGTGGATTTTATCAGAACGAGCGTTAAGTTTTTGCTGATCATGTGATATAAGAGCAGGCACTTGCCTTTTTTTCCCTGATATTGGAGCCTTCAACTAGCAATAAATAAGAGAAGCAGGGAATGCAATAAATTAATTCTCCTAAGTCTCTCATCCATCCGTTGAGGCACGCGGAATCACTCTGAATAGGCTGTAGCCTACTAATTCCTCATCTGTTAGAAAACTCAAAGTTTTTCCCCCTGGATTGGCAAAACACCACAGCTGACTCACAGCTTTCAATCTGTTTCATGAAGAAAAATGAAGGTGCCTTTGTTCTGGGTTTTTATTTCTGGGTTTTTTAGGTTTTTTGGGGTTTTTTTTTGTTTTTTCCAGAGGTCAATTATCACATAGACTCAGAGCCTGCGAGTCTGCAAGGGCAGATTTTGAGGTTAAAAATGGGATCCGTGCTGAGCTCTCTTTTAAATATTGATGATAAAAGTTACCCAAGGTTGTTTGAGGTTAATGGTGGATTATGCAACTGGTCAGCACTTAACAACTTCCAGATTGATTTCCCTCTTTACTGGAGAAGTGGCTGTTTTCCTGGTGTAGGGACAGGGCTATTTTTCTCTGCTCACTTTGCATTTAACCTGGGAGTTTAATGAATCCAAAAAGTAGAGAGAAATTAGCCAATCAGCCAAGAGCAAGATGCATTTCTAATTAAAGCCTATGAATATGGGTCACACTTTGCAACAAGGAAGCATAAGTCAAGCATCATTCTTCTTGATTTGTTCCAGGTCATTGTTTTTCTCTGCCTGGCTGCAGAACACTAATGGACCATCTTGATAAAAATTCATTTCTGCATCCATCTGTTATACTGCACTTTTAATGTCAATTTTACCTAATGCATCTTGATTTCACCCAAGTCCCAGCTGCAAACACACCACATTTTATTAGAATAAAATCTCATCTTTTTCAATTCTCTAAATGAGGGAAGTAGCTGCTAACCATTTTCTCAGAAGCATTTGCGGTTTTAAGTTTTAGCATATGTTAGCATAATGCCTTCATTCGATGCCATTTTAAAAGGCAGATTCTCTTCAGATTCGATTTTTTGATTCAAGATCGGGTCAAATCAAATAAGATGTTTATGCCTACATAAACAGTGGAATCCTGTAGCAACAAATGTCAAAGTCAACAGCAAAAAAATATTTCCTTCTAGGAAGAATGTTGGCAGTGTAGAAACTTTTCTCTCAGTCTGAACAAGAGGGATACTGAATGGAAAAAAAAAAAATCTTGTACTGCCTCCAAAAGAGACTGACTATTGGCATACTTTTAGAGAAAAGGAAGAGAAAGTGCCAGAGCATGGGTCTGGGAGTCAGAAGGTCATGGGCTCTAATCCCAACTCCACCACTTCCCTAATGTGTGACCTTGGGCAAGTCACTTTACTTCTCTGGGCCTGAGTTTTCTCATTTGTAAAATGGGGATTAAACCTGTGAGCCCCAAGCTTGTTTCATGAACAGATTGTTTGTATCCATTCCCGCACTTCGTGCAGTGTCTGGTTTAACAAATATCGTAGTTATTATACAATTTCTAATTGAAACTATAGCCATGAAGGGTAAACTATTGAGCAATGGACAGAGATTCCTTTGCATTTAATAACAAAGTATGTCTCTTCTTAAGTCTATATTTTCAGAAAAATATAGGAAAATCAATCTGGGAAGACATTGCATTTTTTGATAAGGATGTCAAATAAGCACCTTTAATATTTTGCAGGGTTAGATTCCCCCCAAATACAGCAACTTTAGCTTTCATAGATGGCAGCCTTTAGCGTTTACATAGTCCACTCTGTTTTATAGGGCATGATATCTGTACTGTGCTACCTGAGATAATTGGAATTGGTGATAGTTTACTAATGATAATAATTAATTTTAATTATGGTATTTGTTATGTGCTTACTATGTGCCAAACACTGTTCTAAGCATGGGGTGGATACAAGCACATAGCGGTGCATAGAGTCCCTGTGCCACATGGGGCTCACAGTCCCGGTCCCCATTTTGCGGATGAGGTAACGAGGCATAGAGTGAAGTGACTTGCCCAAGATCACACAGCAGAGCTAGGATTAGAACCCATGACCTTCTGACTCCCAGGCCCATGTTGCTTCTCACTGTAAACTGAAGTTACCCCATAAGCTGAAGATAATGAGCCAGGAATCAAGACCTATTGGCACTACTTGTGCAAGAGGCATTAGGGATTTTTTAAAGATGAAAATAAATTGGCTTCTTAGTTTAATGTCTCTTCCCAAAGAGAGTGGCAGCAAAATAAGGTTTCCTTATTGCTGGTAGGTGAGAGTTCAAGAAAAGAGTCTTAACTGACCAGAATATACTTTTTCAAAGGCATCGGACCACTTCAAGCTTTTTTCAAATGATTCTATTATGCACAGAAACTAAAACAGAAATACGCCATAACACTCTAACCTGATCCAGATGTGACAAACCCCTATGGTCTGCTCAGAAGACACTGGCAACTTTCTATGTATTTGAGGGTGAACAAATAAAAAAAAACACTCTCCGTTGACAATTGGTAGAGATAAAATATCAGCCCACATCCAGCAAATCTTCTACACAATCGATGATCTCCGTCAAAGACTCAGAGTTGAATGCTATCACTAAATCCTGTTCCCCAGAAAAACGATGCAAGAAATGACAAGGGAATAGACCATCGAATCAAGAAGATGAACACGTGCTTTGGGAATCTCAAATGAAAAGCCTGGGCTAGTGTTACAACAAGATTCAAACTAAAAATTCAAGTCAAAATTCAAGCTGAAGACATATAGAACAATTTTCTTGTCTCTAAAGAATGTCTTCTTTAAAAATTGAACCCAGTCTAGATTCCGCTTTCAACTTCTAGAGCAGTTCCATAACCATCACGTAGAAATACATAAATGTCAACATCAAAGCAGTGTTCTTCACATCACATCGTCACCAGGCAAGTCATGTAAAAGAGGAGGGATTGACAACAGGATACCCAACAACTGCTCTATTGTGAGCTGCAATGAGGTCACCCAAAACAGAGTGGACAGAAGAAAAACTTTAAAGACAAAAGGAAGCTGAAGCTCAAATAATGTGACATTGCTGTGGACAGGAGTAATAATAATAATAATAACAATGATGGTACTTGCTAAGCACTTACTATGGGTCAAGCACTGTTCTAAGTGCTGGAGGAGACACAAGCTAATCAGGTTGGACACAGTCCTGTCCCATGTGGGGATCACAGTCCTAATCCCATTTTACAGATGAGGTAACTGAGGTACAGAGAAATGAAGTGACTTGCCCAAGGTCACACAGCAAATAAGTGGTGGAGCAGGAATTAGAACTCAGATTCTTCTGACTCCCAGGCCCCTGCTCTATCCATTAAGAAATGATGCCTTTGCCTGTATACCCCTCATGCCCTTTGAGCCTCACCTCATCCCCATCTTTGTACTCTACCACTTCCCCTATCTGTAATTAATTCTCATATTCATTCAATCATATTTATTGAACACTTACTGTGTGCAAAGCAATAATAATAATAATAATGTTGGTATTTGTTAAGCGCTTACTATGTGCCGAGCACTGTTCTAAGCGCTGGGGTAGACATAGGGGAATCAGGATGTCCCACGTGGGGCTCACAGTCTTAATCCCCATTTTACAGATGAGGTAACTGAGGCACAGAGAAGTGAAGTGACTTACCCACAGTCACACAGCTGACAAGTGGCAGATCTGGGATTCGAACTCATGACCTCTGACTCCAAAGCCCGTGCTCTTTCCACTGAGCCACGCTGCTTCAGTGTACTAAGTGTTGGGGAAGTACAATACAGCAATAAAGAGAGACAATCTCTGCCCACAACATGCTCAGAGTTGTGGGGCGCAGGGAGACAGACATTAATACAAGTAAATGGGCATCAATATAAGTAAATAAAATGGCAGGTATATACATAAGTGCTGTGGGGTGGGGAGTGGGGAAGAGCAAAGGGAGCAAGTCAGGGTGACAAGGAAGGGAGTGGGAGATGAGGAAAAGTGGGGCTTTTTCTGGGAAGGCCTCTTGGAGGAGATGTGCCTTCAGGGAGGGTTTGAAGTAGGGGAGAGTGATTGTCTGGCGGATTTGAGGAGGGAGGGCTTTCCATCTGTCTCTTCCTGTAGACTGTAAGCTCCTTGTGGGTAGGAATCATGTCTATCAACTTTATTGTATTTTACTCTTCCCAAGTGCTTAATACGTTACAGTAAGCCCTCAATAAATACAACTGATTTATTGATCATGGAACGAGGCTTCCGAAAATCATCACCGAGAGGGAGAAATATAAAACAATGGCCAACAAGGTGAGGAAAAAAATGTAAAATTGCCACAAGGAGCAATCTTACACACACACAATTGCCAATCACACATCAGCCCCAACCAAACACCACCAATAAAAACTCCATAGTACTCTAGGTAAAGGAGGATTCATAGGTCAGAGCTGAAAACTTTTTCAGAAACCTATTATACATCTGTGCAGAATTCCAGTTGATAGAAAAGCATCCTTTCAAGTTTCTTGCTATACAATGAACAAATTAGCATAAATATGTGTGTCAAGGGAATTCAAAATTTCCATTGAGAGTCACTTGCCAAATGGCTTTGAAACTCACTCACTTTTATTCTAAAAAGGTTGATGGGCTGTCTTTGGGTGGTGGGAATACCTTAACTGAACTATAAATTTTTCATCTTCTCTTCCCCATATCAGTCATTAACAGGGCGGCCATCAAGAGCACTCCAAAAAGCAACCTTAAGTTGCACGTGATATCACATGTGTTACACCAGCATGAAGCATGATATGATATCATCACACAGATGCCATTTTGCAGAGTTGCACTCAATTCATCCAGAACCGACTGAAACTCCCAGTGTTTCTCCAAGGTGACTGTGAAGTCAGACACTCTGTCTGAGAAGCAGAACTCCGTGGTTGGAGCTGAGGATTGAAATAACAGCCTTAAAAGTGCTCCATAACTTGTCGGTGGAAAACTGAAGTGCCAATTAAAAAACCAAACAAGTGGTTACCCTAGTCAGTCATCTGGGATTCAGGAAGTGCACTTTAACCATTTGCCAAGTATTATTATTATTACTGTTACTAATAGTAATAGTTTTACCATTATGATTTTTAAATGTTTTCTACCTGCCAAGCACTGAATGCAGCACTGGTGTGGATACAGCATATACAGTTCAGACCCAATCCCTGTCCCACATGGGGTTCACAGTTTAAGTAAGAGGTAGAAAAGGCATTGAATCTCCATTTTACAGAAGATTGAAACCAAGGCACGCTGCTCCTTAGCCTTTCTACCAGTAAAATGAAGATGTTAATACATTCTTCCATGGGATGGTGGGAATTAAATTTATAGCACACTCTGGACCTGCAACGGCTGTATAAAGAGCTAAAGGTTATTATGAGTCTAGAAGCTCAGATTTGTATATATGAAGGAATGACTCAGAAGGTCAGAAAAAGCAGGCAGTGTTTTAGGAAACAGAAATTGAATTGCTTGATCTTTTCCTCCTCTGAGGCAAATTTTATTCTAAAGTAAGACTGGTATAAATCCTCATATAGTTGCCCTTCATGGCAGGAATGTGTCTGCCTGTTGTTATATTGTACTCTCCCAAGCACTTAGTACAGTGTTTTGCACACAGTAAGGACTCAATAAATATGATTGAATGAATGTCTGTTCAGTGAAGTTCCTGATGGTAAATCATTACTATGGAAGTGGGTTTGGCTGTATGGAACGATCTGCTCCTGGCACTCAAAATGATTAACAAGAATAATAATAAAGCGATACTTGTTACAAACTTATTAAATGTTAAACCCTGTGCTAAGCAATGGAGTAAATACAATCAGATCAGATACAATCCCTGTCCTTCATAGGGCTCCCAGTTTAAAATGGAAGAAGAAAAGATATTTAATGCCCATTTTATAGAGGAGCAAATTGAGGTATAGAGAAGCTAAGTGATTTTTCCAAGGTCACACAGCAGGCAAGTGACCAAGTCAGGATTAGAATTAAAAATCTCTTGACTCCCAGCCCTATGTCTTTCCATTTAGACTACACTGCTTCTTCACCGTGCATGCACTTTGCTTTGCCATACATACTTGCTGTATGTAGCATCTGGAGCTGTTTTTTTTTTTCCTTCCAGCGTCTCATATCCTTCTGGATCTGAGATGTTTCCCTGGAAAGCATAATCCCATTCCTGCTTATCATATATAAGGCTGATCTCCTTTCCACTGTTGCTATCCAAGTGTACGTTTCCTGTGTGTAGGGAACATGCCTTGTGATTCCATTGGATTTTTCTGAGGGCTTAATGCCAAATACCACATTCAACAGGTATCCATGCTGCTCCTCAGATCTGGAAATCGCTTCCTTCCTGACACCTGACAGTCCACAAGTCTCCCACTTTCAAAACCCTCCTAAATTCACCTTTAGGAAGTCTCCCAATAAATCAATTGTATTTACTGAGTGCTTATTGTGTGTAGAACATTTTACTGAGTGCTTGAGAGAGTACAATATGAAAGGGTCCGTTCATTCATTCATTCATTCATTCATTCATTCATTCAGTTCATTTCAATTCAATCGTATTTATGGACCACTTACTGTGTGCAGAGCAGTGTACTAAGCACTTGGGGGAAATACAATACAGCAATAAAGAGTGAGCTCACTGTCTATAGGTGGGGAGACAGACATCAATACAAATAAAAAGACATCAATCTAAATAAATGAACAATTAAAATTACAGATATATACATAAGTGCTGTCACCGGGGGAGGGGGAAGAGCAAAGGGAGCAAGTCGGGGTGATGCAGAAGGGAATGGGAGATAAGAAAAAATGGGGCTTAGTCTGAGAAGGCCTCTTGGATGAGGTGTACCTTCAGTAGGGCTTTGAAGCAGGGAAGAGTGATTGTTTGGCAGATTTGAGGTGGAAGGGAATTCCAGGACAAAGGTAGGACATGGGTCAGTGGTCAGCAGTGAGGCACTGACGACTGAGGCACAGTGAGAAGGTTAGCACCAGAGGAGCAAAATGTGTGGGCTGGGTTGTAGGAGAGAAGGGAGGTGAGTTAGGAGGGGGCAAGGTGAGGGAGTGTTTTAAAGCCAGTAGTGAGGAGTTTCTGTTTGATATGGAGGTGAATAGGCAACTACTGGAGATGTTTGAGGATGGAGGTGAGATGTCCTGAAAGTTTATGTAGAAAGATGAGCCGGGCAGTGTTGGACTTCAGTGGGGAGAGGTAGGAGGTTGGGAGGTCAGCAAGGTGGCTGATGCAGTAATCTAGGCAGGATAAAATGAGTGACTGTATTAACACATTCCCTGCCCACAGTGAGTTTATAGACTAGAGGATGAGCTTAGTCCCTTAATTAAATTCACAATGCTCCAAGTCTTGCCAACCAGTCAACCACCCTTAGACCTGACATATTTTTTTCCACCCTTGGTATTAAATTTGAAATACATATGAAAATTTGTTTTTTTGTTCAACTATTCCCAAACTTGGGGTTTGGGAATTGGGTGTGAACAAAATGCCTGTCCACCCTTAGAGGTCAGAGGAGATGAAAGCCTCCACTATCACCACTGGCAGACCTTTACTTGACCCTGGCTAGCTTCAGAGCTAAATTATTATCATTATCATTATTATTATTATTAGTGTTTAGCTGTCCTTCCTTCTATAGGAAAGTATCACCAACAGTGGAATTCACTAGTAGGCATAATAATAATAATTAATGATTATGGTATTTGTTAAGCATTTACAATGTGCCAAGCACTGTTCTAAGTCCTGAGATGGATACAGGTTAATCAGGTTGGACACCGTTCCTGTCCCACATAAGGACTCACACTCTTAATCCCCATTTTGCAGATGAGGTAACTAAGGCCCAAGGAAGTGAAGTGACTTCCCAAGGTCAGACAGAAGACAAATGGCAGAGCCAGGGTTAGAACCCATGTTCATATATTTTTATAGGTAATGTTTATTAGACATTTATTCACTTTTGAAGTATATTGACAAACATAGTGGTCCTTTCATTCTTCAAGAAATGCCCTTTCTTGAAGGTAGGTACAAGGTAATCAGGTGGTCTCATGTGGGGCTCACATTCTTAATCTCCTTTTTACAGATGAGGTTACTGAGGCACAGAGAAGTTAAGTGGCTTGCCTAAGGTCACACAGCAGACAAGTGGACTCCTAAGCCCGTGCTCTTTCCACTAAGCCACACTGCTTCTCGAATGAACTGATTTTCTATCCCTTCCACCACTCTTAACTCTCTTCTCTAGACACTTTGTAGATTCCTGCATCGTTTTCCAACTGTGGTCACCCAAACTGGACCCAAGAGCCTAAGAAGGGCTGTCCAGATGCCAACGGATGAGCTCATTCTCGACTTTTGCATGTCAAACTCATGATCCACTGAAAGTTCAATTGTTCGATCCACTGATGATGGGGACTTCAATCATAGCAGTGCTTCATTGCTTTCATTAAGCTCAGGTCAACTGTGAACTTCAGGCCCTCTTAGGCTATACTCAGCTCCCCTCGCCCATTCTAGAACCTTGGTCCAGAACATCCAACTCCAACAATTCTCCCTTGACCACCAAATCCCACAGACTTCAGATCTCCCCTGTGTTCCACTGAACCCCATGTGGGGCTGGGACTGTGTCCAACCTGATTATCTTGCATCTATCCCATCGCTTAGTACAATGCTTGGCATGTAGAAAATGTAATGCCGCAATTATTATCATTCTGAGCCATAGCAACCCAACAGTGACTTCTTGCATTGAGGTATTTGTTCATACCCACTCCCGGCATGCAGCGTAGCTCAGTGGAAAGAGCATGGGGAGTCAGAGGTCATGGATTCGAATCCCGGTTCTGCCACTTGGCAGCTGTGTGACTGTGGGCAAGTCACTTAACTTTTCTGTGCCTCAGTTACCTCATCTGTAAAATGGGGATTGACTGTGAGCCTCATGTGGGACAACCTGATTATCCTGTATCTACCCCAGCGCTTAGAACAGTGCTCCACATAGTAAGTGCTTAACAAATACCAACATTATTATTATTATTATAAGCAAAATCAATTAAATAAACAATTATGTATTCAGATGACTCTGTTAATAACCCGGCTCCACCACTTGTCTGCTGTGTGACCTTGGGCAAGTCACTTCACTTCTCTGGGCCTCATTTACCTCATCCATAAAATAGGGATTAAGACTTGAGCCCCACGTGGGACAACCTGACCACCTTGTATCCACCCCAGTACTTAGAACAGTGCCTGGCACATAGTAAATGCTTAACAAATACCATAATTATTATCATTACTTTTCTGTCTGTTTCCCCAACTGGGACAGCAGGTCCTTCTGTTAGAGGTTGAGTCTTGTGTTTCATTTATAATTTCCCAAGTGCTTAGCACAATGCATTGCCACCACTGGGAGCTCAGTAAATCCAATTTCTATTCCCAACTGAAAATTCTTATTTAATTAAGTGTGCTTTAGGATAACACCATTTTGATGGTGCATAATAAGCTCAAACTCTATCTAAGCATCCTAAATGCAACCAACCACACTTGATCTGACTTTCTGTGTGCTCAGAGCTGTTTGGGGAAAGGCCAAATGACCACACTTAATCCCTGAATTTTAGATTGTAAGATCTTTGACTGCACTCTTCCCAGTGTCTTGAACAGTGTTCTGCATTCAGAAGACAGTTGACAAGATCTGTTCATTTTCGGTTGCATACTGCATTGTGGGAGCCTTCTGCTCTGAGACCATTTGCATTTTTAGGATTTACTTCAGGGCTCCCCTCCCCATTTCAGTTCATATCTGTTGATCGATTGAGTGCTGGGCTCTCTCCAATACCCTCAACCCCTAACGGGAAGTGGGTGTGGGCTACAGACAGTACATGAACAATGGAACTTCCCCTTTAGAGTTTTCCATTTCACTGCCAGGATCTTAAATCGACTCAGGACCATGCTCTAGCTAGAAAACTAGGCAATGAATTCCACTTCTACTGTGATACCGTGAAGCCTGTTTTGCTATGTCTGTCGATCAGTAGTACTTAGTGAATGTCTACTGCGTTCAATGCACTGGACTAAGTTCTACCATGACTGTCATTTACCAAGTTCCCAGGCACCTGAAATTATTTTCACGGCAGATCAATTGATAATGTCATTGATAACCGGGTTCTAGAACTTGGTCATTTTCATCGCCATCTGGCTCTTGACTAAAATCCAAGAACTAGGTATGAAGAACCTGCTCCAATCTGCTCCAATAGGGAGCAGATTGACTCCTGGAATCACAAATACTAGGATGATTGGCTACAAGACAGTTGTTACCGCTAAAAAACAAAAGCATCACTTCACAATTAAAGCTGCTAATGAACCTTCCTGAATGAACTGATATTTCTTGTGTCCTTGATTGTGACTCAGACGATTCCGATTCTGGCCTTTGCTAATACGATCCCATTTCTTTGGCAAGATTTAGCCAGCATGAAGAAGAGTCAGACAGTGGGTGAATTGTATCAGCTTTCTCCAGGCTGTTGGATTCATACAATGCAAAAGGGGAACTGCTCGATTTGATAGGTTGGGCTGGGCCCTGACTTCAAGATAACCTAGCAGAGCAGTTGAATAATACAAGAAGTATTTTGATTTACTGTTGATTTCAGGGAGGGTTCAGGGGCTCTATTTGGGGCTTTAATTGCTTTCTGTTATCATTAACGCTTGGGTTACCAGAAGTATTCATTTCACATTTATTCCCCTGAAACAGGAATACAGTGCCACTAAAAGTTATCCACGCTCAATATAACACTGTACAAAAGATTATAATGCTTCACAAATTATTGTTTTTTTCTGAAAAATTGCTTTGGAGGTAAATTGAATTCCATTGCCTAAAATAAACTTTTATGTTATTGCAAAAAAAAATTGCTACTACAAAATACACGGAGATGACATAATGGAGATATTTTAAATGGATTTTTATACATTAGATTAACCATATCCCTGAATAAAGTTTGGCAGAGTCTGAGCCAGTGATTCATCCTTACAAGATACACGCAACAAAATTAGAACTCGTGTTTCAGGGGAGAGATACAGAGAAGCTTACTGTGCAGAACAGTGATTTCTAAAATTCAGCCAGGGAGAATGACTTGAAGAAAAGGAAGAGAGAGCTCTGAAGAAGGGGTCCTAGAAGTGGTCAATTCCAGCCTCAGAAAACAGACAGGCCCATCTGGTATCTTTTGCGTGAACAGCGCAAGTACAGCACTGTGCTGATGAAGAGGAAAACCATCGGAAGCAGCATGGCTTAGCGGATAGAGCACGGGCTTGGGAGTCAGAAAGACCTGGGTTCTAATCCTGCTTCTGCCACTTGACTGCTGTGTGACCTCGGACAAGTCACTTCACTTCTCCGGGCCTCAATTACCTCATCTGTAAAATGGGGATTGAGAGGGTGAGCCCCACGTGGGACAGGGACTGTGTCCATCCTCATCAACTTGTATTGACCCCAGTGCTTAGAACATTGCTTGGCACATAGTAAGCACTTAACAAGTGGCATAATTATTATTATAATTATTATTAACCAGATGAAAAGTCCCTTGTACTTTCCACTGGCCCAGAAAGTCCTAATTCAATAGCTAATTAAGGAATCAGATTAAATAAGATGATTAGACGGTAAGGCCGTCACTGGGCAGGGATTGTCTCTATCTGTTGCTGAATTGTATATTCCAAGAGCTTAGTACAGTGCTCTGCACATAGTAAGCGCTCAATAAATACTACTGAATGAAAGATGAGGCAGAGAGAATGTCATTCGTTCAATTGTATTTACTGAGCGCTTACTATGTGCAGAGCACTGTACTAAGCACTTGGGGCAGTACAATACAATAAGAAATTGACATATTCCCTGGCCACAACGTGCTTACAGTCTATGTTCTGCTGCAATGTTGACTTTCTCCCCCTCTAGACTGTATGATCCTTGTGGGCAAGGACGGTGTCAATCAACCCTGTTGTACTCTACTTTCCCAAGCATTTAGGAAAATGCTTTGCACATGGCAATTACTCAATGAATACTATTGATGGATTGCTTCGGTGTGGGAGTAAAGTACCAGGAATGAGCCACTTAAAATACGTAGGAATAGCTCATGCACTGCATGCTTAGTACAGTGTTTGGCACAGTTAAGTGCTCAAGAAATACAACTGAATGAATGAATTGCCCTTCACACAATGTGGCCTAGTGGAAAGAGCACAGGCCTTGGAGTATGAAGGTTTGGGTTCTAATCCTAGCTCCACTACGTTTGCTGTGTGACCCTGGGCAAGTGACTTTGCTGGGCCTCAGGTACCTCATCTGTAAAATGGGGATTAAGACTGTGGCACATAGTCTGTGTCCATCCTGCTTAGTTTGTACCTATCCAAGAGCCTAGTCCTTAGTACAGTGCCTGACAATAGCAAGCGTTTAACAAATACCAAAGAAAAGCAAAAAAACAAACAAAAAAATTCTAATCATGTTCAAGCCACGTTTAAAGTCCGGTGCTGGGGTGGAAGTCCCACATCTTGAATGCCTTCAGCTAGGCAGGACTGTATGGAATCGATAATCATCATCGGCATAAGAATAACGGTATCTGTTAAGCACTCACTATGTGCCAAGAATTGTATCAAGCGCTGGGGTAGCTATAAGATTTATTTTGTTAATGAGGTGTACATCCCCTTGATTCTATTTATCGTGACTGTTGTCTTGTTTTTGTCCATCTGTCTCCCCCCATTAGACTGTGAGCCCGTCATTGGGCAGGGTTTGTCTCTATCTGTTGCCGAATTGTACATTCCAAGCGCTTAGTACAGTGCTCTGCACATAGTAAGTGCTCAATAAATGCTATTGAATGAATGAATAAGCACATGTTAAACTCAGAATCTACGAACAAGCACTGAATCCCCATTTTACAGATGAGGAAACTGGAGCACAGAGAAATGAAATGACCTGCTTGTTGTGGGCAGGGAATATATCTGTTATAAAGTTGTACCATATTCTCCAAAGTGTTTAGTACAGTGTTCTGCACACAGTAAGCCCTCAATAAATACTATTGACTGACTGACTGAGTGACTTGCCCCCAGGCACACAGCTGGCAACTGGCTAATCTGGCTAATCTGGGAATAGAACCCAGGTCCTCCCACTCCCAGTTCCTTTCTATTATGAATTACTTATAATTCATAAGCAGCAGCATGGGAAGCAGCGCGGCTCAGTGGAAAGAGCCCGGGCTTGGGAGTCGGAGGTCACGAGTTCGAATTCCGGCTCTGCCACTTGTCAGCTGTGTGACTGTGGGCAAGTCACAACTTCTCTGGGCCTCAGTTACCTCATCTGTAAAATGGGGATGAAGACTGTGAGTCCCCCGAGGGACAACCTGATTACCTTGTATCTACCCAGTGCTTAGAACAGTGTTCTGCACATAGTAAGGGCTTAACAAATACCAACATTATTATTATTGTTATCGTATTATCAATTATTTGTATTAATACCATCTCCCCTTTTGGGCTGGGGACTCATTATGGGCAGGGAACATGTCTCATAATTCTGTTGTATTATACTCCCCCAAGATCTTAGTACAGTGCTCTGCACATAGTAAACACTAAGTCATCTGTAAAATGGGGATTGAGACCGTGAGCCCCATGTGGGACAGGGACTGTATCTAACACAATTTGCTTGTATCTACCCCAGAGCAGAAAGGTGGCGGACCGGGATTAAAACCCAAGTCCTGCTGACTCCCAGGCCTGTGCTCTGTCCACTAAGCCACGCTGCTTCCCCCGACCCTAGACTCTCTCTGCTCGTTGTGGGCAGGGATTGTCACTCTTTATTGTCGTATTGTACTTTCCCAAGGGCTTGATACAGTGCTCTGCACACAGTAAGCGCTTAATAAATACGATTGAATAAATTAATGAATGAATAATCCCATTGATTTATTGATTTTCACTCAGCCACACTGCTCTCCCCTGGAGCTTTCCAAACTTGGGCACCTCTGACATCTCTGCAGACGATAAAATTGGCCAGCCCCCTGTGATCCTTTCTGGGCGCCCTCCTCTCTGTCCCCGTCACTCTCCTAGGTTCAGACTGCTCTCAAGCTCCACCTCCTACCTCCTCTTTCCTGTTCAGGTGGGTAATGGGCAAAGGTGAGAGATGAATCAGAAGTGCCAAGTCTGTTTCCATCCTACCCTGCAAATGGAGGTTCTGCCAACTAACAGCAGAGAGTTCTGGGTATTGCCCAGTCATAGTTATAATTATTAATAATGATTATGGTACTTGTTAAGGCTTACTGTGTACCAAGGACTGTTCTAACCGCTGGGGTAGATACAAGTTAATCAGGTTGGACACAGCCCCTGTCCCACGTGGGGCTCATGCTCTTAATTCCCATTTTACAGATGAGATAACTGAGGCACACAGAGAAGTGAAATGACTTGCCAAAGGTCACACAGCAGACATGTGCAGAACCCAGGTCCTTCTTACTCCCAGGCCGATGATCTATCCACTAAGCCTGTCAGCTGCGTGACCTTGGGCAAGACACTTCACTTCTCTGTGTGCCTCGGTTTTCTCATCTGTAAAATGGGGATTAAATCCTCCTGCCTCCAAGTTAGACAGTGACCCCCGTGTGAAACGGGGACTCTGTCTACCCTGATAAACTTGTATTTAGCCCAGCGTTTAGAATAGCACTTGGCAAATAGTAAGCACTTAACAAATAGCATCAGAAGAAAACAAAAAATTATGTTTATATCCTTGCACTCTTTTACTCCCTTTCCCTCTGCTCCTCCTTCCCTCCCCAATCCCCACTCTCCCGCCCTCTGCTCTTCCCCCTTCCCCTCCCTTCAGCACTGTGCAAATTTGTATACATTATTTATTACTCTATTTATTTTGTTAATGATGTGTATATCTCTATGATTCTATTTATCTTGATGATGTCTGTGCCAGACCGCTTGCTTTGTTTTGTTCTGTTTTGCTTTGCTGTCTCCCCCGTTTAGACTGTGAGCCCGTTATTGTCTCTACCTGTTGCCAAATTGTACATTCCAAGCATTTAATACAGTGCTCTGCAGGTAGTAAGCGCTCAATAAATACTGGATCGAATCAGCTGAGAAAGGCTGAAACTTGGATTCAGGAAAAGGAATCAATCAATCAATCAATCGATGGCATTTACTGAGCACTCACTATGTGCAGAGCATCGTACTAAGCATTTAAGAAGAGTAAAATACAGGAAAGTTGGACGATCCGTTCCCTGACCACAAGGACCTTACATTTAGAGGGGAAGACAGGCAATAATATAAATGAATGTGACAGAAATATTCCCAAGTGCTGTGGAGTTGAGGGTGGGATGAATATTAAGTGTTCAAACGGTTTAGAACCAAGTGCCCAGATAGTTCAGAAGGGAGAAAGAGAGTAGGGCAATGCAGGCTTAACAGGTGAAGACATCTTGGAGGAGATGTGATGTTTAATAAGGTTTTGAAGGCGGGGAGAGGGATGTTTGGTCATATCTGGATGGGGACCATAATTTTCCCAAGAAAACTCTATGGATCCATTACCAGTATGATTGCAGATGGAGATCGGGGCATGCCGGGGAAGATGTGTCCGTGGTGTCTCTATGGGTCGGAAACGACTCAACTGCATAAGACAAGACAAGGACATGGTTATCTATTCGTGTTTGTCAGAGCTTTTGCAGGAGAACAAGCTAAAAATCATCATTAGAGTGCATTTAGAAAGATGGAGCCAAGCCAAGAAAACCAGGGTGACGGTGACAGTAAACTACTGCTGCTGCAGTCCCTTCTCTCCAGCCTAAAATGAATTCATTCATTCATTCATTCAATAGTATTTACTGAGCGCTTACTATGTGCAGAGCACTATACTAACTGCTTGGAATGTACAATTCGGCAACAGATAGAGACAAACCCTGCCCAATAACAGGCTCACAGTCTAATCGGGTCACAGTCTAATTCCAATCCTGTTTTCCATCACCCCTGGCTAGAGGTTAGAGATGTCCCATTCACACCCAAAAGCACAGCACCCTGTATTGCTCTTGGACAACTCTTCTCACATCTCTACACTCTACTCCACTGTCAAGACCGTCTGGAGCCACACAACTGCAACCGTTTTTTGCCTAGTTCATATGTGTTTCTGTTGGATTGTGCATGGAGGTTTGTGAACAAACAATCTATCTCTAGCGACTTGCTTGAATCGTGGGGCCGTGACCATCATTGGAAAGATTTATCTGACCCAGATACAGTTCTCCATAAATGAAACGATAAGCAAATCCACCTCTGATTTCACGCTTCCCAATCCTTATAAATACATTTTCGCCACAGCTTCTGCAGCGGTGGAATAATTTTGAAGATTTCAGGAGAGTGGCAAGAAATGATAAAACACTCGATTCAGAGAGGCAGTACGAGCATCGTTTTGCGAAAGGTCTGTTAGAATATTTTCTTCTTAATAAAAATGATAATAATAATAATGTTAAGGGTATCTATGCGCTTACTGTGTTTCAATCTTTGTATTAAGGGTTGGGCTAGATAGGAGATAATGAGACCAGACGCAGTCCCCGTTCCATACGAGACTGACAGTCCAAGTAAGAAGGAAAACAGATATTGAATTACCATTTTACAGATGAAGAAATTGAGGTCCAGAGAAGTTAAGCAACTTGCTCAAAATCATGTAGCAGGCAAATGGCTCTAATAATAATAATAATGTTGGTATTTGTTAAGCGCTTACTATGTGCCGAGCACTGTTCTAAGCGCTGGGGTAGACATAAGGGAATCAGGTTGTCCCACGTGGGGCTCACAGTCTTAATCCCCATTTTACAGATGAGGGAACTGAGGCACAGAGAAGTTAAGTGACTTGCCCACAGTCACACAGCCAACAAGTGGCAGAGCTGGGATTCGAACTCATGAGCCCTGACTCCAAAGCCCGTGCTCTTTCCACCGAGCCACGCTGCTTCTCTGCTCTGCTATTCCCCCTATTCTGCAACTCTTTCTCCTACCCCTTATCTACTTTAATGTCTGTCTCCCTGTCTAGAGTGTAATCTTCTGTGGGCTGGTACAGTATCTAACAACTCTCTTGCACTGTACTTTTCCAAGTGCTTAGCATAGTGTTCTGCTCACAGTAAGCGCTCAATAAATATCTGCGAAGAAGCCAAGTGGGGATTGGAATCCAGGTCCGAGTCTCAGGACTATATTCTTTCATTAGAGCGTGGCTCTAATGGCAAGCTACTCACTGTACCTGGCTCTTGTCTATCTTGCTACCAAACTCTGGCCCACATCCTCTGGCCCGGAATGCCTTCCCTTTTCATATCTGATGATCGCTTACCCCCTTTTTAAAGCCTTATTAAAAGTATATCTTCAAGAGGCCTTCCCTAATTAAGCTCTCATTTCCTCTTCTCCCACTCCCTTCTGTGTCACCCTTGAACTTGGATTTGCACCCTTTATTCACTCCTCCCTCAGCCCCACAACACTTATGTACATATCTGTAATAATAATAATTCATAATTGTGGTATTTGTTAAGCACTTTCTATGTGCTAAGCACCATATTAAGCACTGGAGTGGACACAAACCGACTGGTTCCTGTCCCACAGGGGGCTCACAGTCTTAATCCCCATTTTACAGTTGAGGTAACTGAAGCCCAGAGAAGTGAAGTGATTTGCCCAAGGCGGCACAGCAGACAAGTGACGGAGCCGGAATTAGAACCCATGACCTTCTGGCTCTCAGGCCCGTGCTCTAGCCACTACACCACTCTGCTTCTGTAATGTGTGTATTTATTTCAATGTCCAGTTCCCACTCCGGGCTGTGAGGTTGGTGTGGGCAGGTAACATGTCTACCAATTCTGTTTTAATGTACTCTCCCAAGTGTTTGGTACAGCTCTCTGCAAATAGTAAACATTCAATAAATACAATCGATTGTTTTGCATTAGGCCAGGCTGCTTCTCAGTCTGTCAGTTGGCAAGGCTGCCAGATGTTCAATCCAGGGACATCTTGGCAGAAATGTATCCTAAAGCACATCACTGCCCCAGTGTGTGTAGTGAGTGGGGAGGAATTAATTTGAGTCATTTCTGTCATTTAAAGTGTAATTCTTGAAGAGTCACGTTAGTAGGCAAAAGAAAAATAAAAGACCTTAAGCCCCTGAAAAAGATCTGCTTATGACATGGCAAATCAATGGGGTTTATTCCTGAGAAGCAACATGGCTTGGTGGAAAACAGGCCTGGGAGTCAAGAAGCACCTGGGTTCTAATCCTGCTGTGTGACTTTGGGCAAGTCGCTTATCTTCTCTATACCTCAATTTCCTCAACTGTAAAATGGGGATTCGATACCTGTTCTCCCTCCTACTTGGACTGTGAGCCCCATGCAGAATAGACTATGACCAACCTAATTAATTGTACCTACCCCAGAGATTAGAACAGAGATGGATACATAGTAAGTGCTTAAGAAAGATCATAAAACAAAGGAACTAAATGCTGACAAAAGAGAGTTAACACAGAGGCCAGGCCTTAGCTTTGCCTTTAAATGAGGGGGAGGCCTTGGAAGGCCAGGGAAAGAGAGAGGGAAAGCAAATGACTTTGATGAAGGTCACAGCAAGCCACAATTAGTAAGGAGGGTCCAAATAAGTGCATTACCTATAGACGCTGTCCAAGCCTGCACCAGGCAAGTGCAGATATGAAATGATTTTTTCTTTCCCTTAGTGGAAAATCTGGTTTTGATCTGAAATTTCTCAGGTAAATTTAATCTCCGCTGCTAACCAAGTGGTTGCCAGGAAGACAGATTGATGCGCTCAGGGCTCGACATAGGATTAGCCCTATTACGGGAACACTTAGGCAACCTCACCGTGAGTGACTCCTGTTGGGAAGAGGCTCTATCTCTTGTTGGCCAAGTTCCTAGCCCTGTCTTATGATCTTATCCTGTGAAGCAGCATGATTTAGTAAATAGAGCATAGGCCTGGAAGTCAGAAGGACCTGGGTTCCAGTACCAGCTTTGCACTTGTCTGCTGTGTGACCTTGAGCAAATCACTTAACTTCTCCGTGTCTCGGTTCCCTTATCTGTAAAATGGGGATTAAGACTGTGAGCCCTATTTCGGGACAGGGACTACATCCAACCCGATGTGCTTGTATCCACCATGGCACTTAGTACACAGTACCTGGCACATAGTAAATGCTTAACAAATACCATAGTTATCATTATTATTATTATGTTGCAACCAGTCTTGAATGGACAGTTTGAGTGTCTCTTTGCCAGGCTCCCTTGCTCCAGCTCGTTTCCTGCAACTTCCCAGAGCAGCACTGCAGCTCCCCGGAGCATTCGTGGCTCAGTGGAAAGAGCACGGGCTTTGGAATCAGAGATCATGGGTTTGAATCCCGGCAAGGCCACTTGTCAGCTGTGTGACTTTGGGCAAGTCACTTAACTTCTCGGTGCCTCAGTTACCTCATCTGTAAAATGAGGATTAAGACTGTGAGCCCCACGTGGGACAATCTGATTCCCCTGTGTCTACCCCAGCACTTAGAACAGTGCTCGGCACATAGTAAGCGCTTAACAAATACCAACATTACATTATTATTATTCATTCATTCAATAGTATTTATTGAGTGATTACTATGTGCAGAACACTGTACTAAGCGCTTGGAATGTACAAATCGGTAACAGATAAAGACAGTCCCTGCCCTTTGACGGGTTTACAGTCTAATCTACGGGTTTACAGTCTAATCGAGCAGCACTGCAGCACTGCAGCACCCCAGAACACCACTGCAGCTTCGCTGAGCAGCACTGCAGCTCTCCAGAGCTCTGGGAAGTGCAGAGAGGAAAGGAACAAGGAGGAGGAGGAAAGACTGATGATATGGGGAGTGTGAGATGGACATTTTCCTGCATAATGGGTGTGAAATATTTCTTGGTGAGGATAAATCCTAGTGAGCGTTCTCGGTTATACACTATCAATCAACCCTATTCACTGAGCGCTTAATGTGTGCAGAGCACTGAACTAAACACTTGGAAGAGTACAGTAAACAATATAACAGAGTTGGTAGACATGTTCCCTGCACACGAAGAGCTTTTAGTAAAGGAAAAAGTAGAGCTTCTCTGTTGAAGAAACTATCGATTTAGGGCGTTTGAAATTGATTGAGGGAAGGCTTCCTGGAGGACATGGGAATTTAGGAGGAAGAGGAAGAGTAATGGCTATTATTGAATGATAATAATAATGTTGGTATTTGTTAAGCGCTTACTATAGTCAGAGCACTGTTCTAAGTGCTGGGGTAGATACAGGGTAATCAGGTTGTCCCACGTGAGGCTCACAGTCTTAATCCCCATTTTCCAGATGAGGTAACTGTGGCCCAGGAAAGTGAAGTGACTTGCCCACAGTCACACAGCTCACAAGTGGCAAAGCCGGGATTCAAACCCATGAACTCTGCCTCCCAAGTCCGGGTTCTTTCCACTGAGCCACGCCGCTTCCCTATAATAATAACAATGTTGGTATTTGTTAAGCGCTTACTATGTGCAGAGCACTGTTCTAAGCGCTGGGGTAGATACAGGGTGATGACTTGGGGTACTGTATTTGCAAAGTACCTAATGAAGAATTCATTCATCCAATCATATCTATGAGTGTTTACTGTGTGCAGATCACTGGGAAGAGTACAGTACAGCAATAAACAGACACATTCACAGCCCACAACTAGCTTACAGTATACAGGGGAGGAGGTGACTCATTTTCTGCCCACATGGAACGGACATGCTAATGGAAAAAAGTAAACATAAAAGTTACAAATAGAATGGTGAAAATAAGTAATTACGTCCACATATATGCATGCTTACTAAATAGGGTAAACATACATTCATAAATGTTAGAGCTGAATGAAGGAATGATATGGCTCAAAGTTCTGGGAATTTAATCTGGTAAAACAGGCCGAAGGAGATGGGATTTTAGGAGGGATTTGAGTGTAGGGAGAGCTGTAATCTGTAATGTGTAAGATTAGACTGTAAACCCGTCAATGGGCAGGGACTGTCTCTATCTGTTGCCGATTTGTACATTCCAAGCGCTTAGTACAGTGCTCTGCACATAGTAAGCGCTCAATAAATACTATTGAATGAATGAATGTGGTGGGGGGAGGGAATTCCAAGCAAGGGAAATAGCAGGAGTGAGGGGAATGGAGGAGGGAGAATCGAGAATGAGGTAGGGTTAGAAGGTGAGATTGGGAGGAGCAAGGACAGCAAGTTGGAGAACGGTGGGTGAAGAGAGCACCTAGTTAAGGTGGGTCAAGATAATGGGCAACTTTGAAGCCAGTTGTGAGGCGTTTTTAGGAGAAACAGGACCAGTCATGGGCCATGGTAAAACTGGATTCTTGGAAGAGGACAGGGAGAAGCTGTTATCTGCAGCTTAGCAGGGAATGGTAAAGCACGATGAGGGGTGAAAGGTTTAATGGGGGAAATAGAGAAGGGCAGTGTCAACATTTCTCCTGATTTCCTAGCAGATGGTTGATGGTCCCACCTCAGCATTCCCTGGGATGTCACTGCAACCCTTCTCTCCTTCTAAGAGGAAGTCATCACAGACTCTCAGACCTCACCCTTATCTTTTTCCATACTGCCCTCCAAGCAGTGGAACTCACTGTTCTCCTGTTTGTCTGATTGGTTTTTTTTGGTGGGTTTTTTGGGTGGTTTTTTGGGGAATGGTTTATGGTATTCATTAAGTGCTTACTATGTGCCTGGCACCATACTAAGCACTGGAGTAGAGACAAGCTAAGCAGCTTGGACACAGTCCCTGTCCCACATGGGGCTCACAGTCTTAATCCCCATTTTACAGATGAGGTAACTGAGGCACAGAGAAGTTAAGTGACTTATCCAAGGTCAGACAGAAGACAAGTGGCAGAGCTGGAATTAAAAACCCAGGTCCTTCTGACCTCCAGGACTGCTTTTGCAGGAGTTGTGTTTTCGCTAAACCCATGTAAAGAGAAACACCAGCTGTTGTAATGATTGGGTCCAAAGCAGCTACCATCAATCAACCAGTGGTATTTATTGAGTGCTTACTCTGTGCAGAGCACTGTACTGAGCGCTTTGTAGAGTTGATAGACACATCCCCTGTCATAAGGAGCTTACAGTCTAGAAGGAAAGACAGACTTCTAAATATAGATATATATGCACTGCAGAGCTGAGGGTGAGGGTGAATATCAAGGGCTTAAAGGGTTCAGATCCAAGTGGATAGGTGATGCAGAAGGAAGAGGGTGGAGGGGAAATTCATTCATTGATTCACTCATTTAATCGTATCTATTGAGAGCTTACTGTGTGCAGAGCACTGTACTAATTACTTGGAAAGTACAATTTGGCAACAGAGACAGTCCCTACCCAACAATGTGCTCACAGTCTAGAAGAGGGGAGACAGACAACAAAACAAAACAAGTAGACAGGCATCAATAGCGCCAAAATAAGTAAATAGAATTATAGATGTATGCACATCATTAATAAAATAAACAGAATAATAAATTAATACATATGTACATAAATACACAAGTGCTGTGGGGTGGGGGTGGGGGTAGAACAGAGGGAGGAAGTAAGGGCGATGGGGAGGGGAGCAGAGGAAAAGGGGGTTCAATCTGGGAAGGCCTCCTGGAGGAGGTGAGCTCTCAGTAGGGCTTTGAAGAGGAGGAAGTGAGGTTTATATGAGAAAGCACCTCCCTCCTGCCTCCTGAGATGGCCACGAAGTTAAAGCTGGAGGAGGCAGAGGACTGGGTTTACGGTGAAGAAGAAGAATAATAACAGTAATATTTGTTTAAAGTTCACTATGCGACAAGCACTGTATTAAGTGCTGGAGATAATATATAAAATAATCCGGCCGGACACAGTCCCTTTCTCCCATGAGGCGCCCAGTAAAAGGGGTAATAACAATAATAATAACGTTGGTATTTGTTAAGCGCTTTCTATGTGCAGAGCACTGTTCTAAACGCTGGGGTAGATACAGGGTAATCAGATTGTCCCACGTGAGGCTCACAGTCTTCATCCCCATTTTACGGATGAGGTAACTGAGGCACAGAGAAGTGAAGTGACTTGCCCACAGTCACACAGCTGACAAGTGGCAGAGCCAGGATTTGAACCCCCGACCTCTGACTCCCAAGCCCCTGCTCTTTCCACTGAGCCACGCTGCTTCCCTGGGAGGGAGGTCAGGTACTGAATCTCCATTTCACAGAGGAGGAAACTGAGGCCTAGACAAGGGAAGTGATTTGCACATGGTCACACAACAAGCAGGTGGCAGAGCTTTCTAGGTTAATATGAGGTTTGGCATAATGATTTACAGGAGAAATAACAGTTCTGGGTGCAGGGCAATCAGGCAGATCAGGAAAAAAGAAGTTGGTTTTGAAGAGTGATGTCCATTTGTTTGAGAGAATATATAATTAAGACAAACCATAGCAAAGACATAAATGGAAACGGTCGGTCGGTTGGATCGCAGGAGAAAAGCACAAAGAAAGAACCACCTTAAGGGCTTCTTCACAGAACTTAACAAACATTCTGACACTCCTGTGAAATAGCAGCAACCTTTTCTTCCCATCTACTTCACACCTCTTCACAGGACAAGTTAAAAAAAAAAGAGAATATCACCATTCCACCTACTCGGAAAGACCCCTGGGTGTGAATAAAATGTTCTGGAGCAGATTCTTGCTTTATGACTCTGGTTTCATCATTTTTTAAAAAATTTCATGTTTGTAAAATAAGCCAACAAAGCAGCACAAGCAATGGAAATTTTCATGTTTTCCCCCATCTCTCCCTGGCTCAAAATGCTTCTCAATCATAATAGCAACCCAAGGATTAGGTTCTGCAGTACCTAACCCAGAACTCTTTTCTCTCTGCCCCTGGAAGCTGGACATTTTGGGTGAGCTTGACATTATTGGACAAATGAAGGCCATTTCTCCCTCCCACAACTATATACCCGTGAGTCAATAGCTCTTATTACCCCCAAAGAGTGGGTCTCTGCAAAACAGAATGTCCTATGTGCACGTAATGCCGTTTAGACCAAATTCACAACTCTGATTCAGAGGAGGAAGATCTCCACGGGAAAATTTTATCATATAATTCCTATCTCTAGCACCTAGAAAAGCAACTTTTATCCATCTTTCCTGTTAAATGGTATAGCAGGGATTAGAGCACTTTAAAGTATTTTGTCCTTCAATACAATTCAAGTTTCCCAAACAAGGAGACCCTAAATAACTCTGGAAATATGTAACGAATACTAAGGATTGTCCCTTGAACACACGAGAGTGGAATGATAATGTTAATTTGAACTGACCTTAGTCATTTGGAGTTAAGCACTACGGAATATAAAATTATGTCTTCTGGGGAGAAGATCGCCTCTCTTTCCCCTGTAAATTTTTTAAAGGAGGACGTAATTAACTGATTCTTTTGATGGCCTGAGCTTTGGATAATTGGAATTAGATTTTCAAACCAAGAAAATGCCCTGCAAATCCAGAGCTGTTTCTTACCCTAGCATTGGCAATGGATAGCTGTTGACATTGTGGACAATCATATATGTTAATAGATATAGCTGCCTTTGAGGTTTGAGGATACTGGTGAGATGTGATCCACGGGCATCGGTGTGGCTGAAGAGATGAATAAACAACCTTCAACACTATTAACACCTTAAATTCTGTAGTCACCTTTGTTATTGGAAAAGTCTCTGCTGGTCTCCATCATCTTCTCTGTTTTGTGATTTTCCTGAAGCCCCTAAAATCACACTATTCCTAATCCCTATATGGCAAACTCATATTATCAGTAATAAAAATAATAATAACATTTGTTAAACACTTGCTATGTGTCAAGCACTGTGCTAAACTCTGGAGTGGATTCAATATGAGCAGATCACACCACTGTCTCTATCCCCAAAAGGCCTCCCGGTCTAAGGGAGAGGGACAGAGGATACCATCCTCATTTTACAGAAAAGGAAACCAAGGAATAGGGCAGTCAAATGACTTGCCCTAAATTACCCAGCAGGCAAGTGACAGAGCAGAGTTTAGAACCCATATCTCCTGATTCCCACCCCTTTGCTTTTTCCATCAGGTGACACTGCTTCTCAATCAGTAGGATTTATAATAATGTTGGTACTTGTTAAGCACTTACTATGTGCAGAGCACTGTTCTAAGCGCTGGGGGAGATACAGGGTAATCAGGTTGTCCCACGTGAGGCTCACAGTCTTCATCCCCATTTGACAGATGAGGGAACTGAGGCACAGAGAAGTTAAGTGACTTGCCCACAGTCACACAGGTGATAAGTGGCAGAGCTGGGATTCGAACCTATGACCTCTGACTCCCAAGCCCGTGCTCTTTCCACTGAGCCACAGTGATTTATTGTCTACTGTGTGCAGATAACTGCAATAAGCACTGCAAAGAGTATAACAACATAGAAGACTCGATCAATCAATAAATCAGTCACAGTATTGATTGATTATGCTACACAGAGTAATCTGTGCAGAGCACTACGCTAAACACTTGGGAGAGTACAATGCAGTATTCTCTAGGAGTTGACAATCCAATGCTCTTTAATTCCTGAGGTCATCCGCTATCACCTCATTTGAGGTGTAGTTTCCCAATCCCTAAATATTTCTTTGGTCCTTCTTGTTTATGTCTTCTCCACTACCATTTCAGCCTCCCACCCAGGCCTCAAGAATCATTCTAATATCGATAAACTGACTGCATTCCAAGCTCCCGTGGTTGGAATCCCCCATCCTGCCATTTACTAAGACACATGAAGAAGCAGCATGGTATAGTGGATAGAAACACGGGTCTGGGAGTCGGAAGGACCTGCCTTCTAATCCTGGATCTTCCACTTATCTGCTGTGTGACCTTGGACAAGTCATTTCTCTTCTCTGCACCTCAGTTGCCTCATCTGTAAAATGGGGATTGAGACTATCAGTCCCACATGGGAAAGGGACTGTGTCCAACCCAATTCGCTTATGTACACCCCAGCACTTAGTACTGTGCCTGGCACACAGTAAGAACTTAACATACCATCATTATTATTATTATTATTTTGTGTCACTGATGGACCTTCTCCAAAGGTCAAGGGCAAAGACTGAAGTAGATTTGACCATCCATCTGTAGTTGGGCTTGAATCCACGTTGGTGCCCCACTCTGTCTGCATCCCAAAGAACACACTGGTCTTCTTAGTTTGGCTTGTTCCTTTCTCTGTCTGAGCAAACACTCTTGGACAGCCTTCTGTTTTTATAACAGAATTCATTTTTTTCTTCGATCATATTTACTGAGCGCATACTGTGTTCAGATCACTCTACTAAGCACTTGGGAGAGTACAATATAACAATGGACAGACACATTCCCTGCCCACAAAGAGCTTACAGTCTAGAGGGGGAGATAGACATTAATAGAAATAAGTAAATAACAGATATGTATGTAAGTGTTGTAGGACTGGGAACAGGGATAAATAATGGAAAAAGTCAGGGAGATACTGAAGGGAGTGGGAGGAGAAGAGGAAAGGAAGGCTCAGTCAGGGAAGGTCTCTTGGAAGAGATTCAGAGATGGCGGTCAACTCCTCCACCAATGTGAAAATCTTTAGGAAGCCAGCAAAAAGTAAAGGCTTGTTGTGTGCAAGGAATGTGTCTACCAACTCGGTTGTTGCTTCACCTTATCCTTGCCTTTATTCAAAATAGATCTCATCCTGCCTTAGAGTAAAAGCTCCTTAGACTGTAAGCTCACTATGGGTAGGGAACATGTTCATTTATTGTTGTATTGTACTCTCCCAAGCGCTTAGTACAGTGCTCTGCACACCGTAACTGATCAGTAAATTTGCTTGATGGATTGCCTGATCATCCCAGAGGGAGTCCACATTGGTTTTTACAAACTCACAGTATAGCAGTGCACAATATAAAGATGCCCTAGGGGCTTCATTCAGTCAATCGTATTTACTGAGCACTTACTGTGAGCAAAACAAAGTACTGAGCATTTGGGAGAGTACAACACCATAATATAACAGACACATTCCCTGTCCACAGTGAGCTTACTGTTCAAAAAGGGAGACAGTCATTAATGTAAATAAATAAATGATGGATACATACATAAGTGTTGCAAGGCAGGTGGCTGGGGGTGATGAATAAAGTGAGTTAGTCAGGGTGACATAGAAGGGAGTGTGAAAAGAGGGTCCGTGTGTGGACCCTCGGGGGCAGCCCGTGAAGCCCGACAAAGAAAACTCAACATGAGCAAGACTGAACTCCTCATCTTCCCTCCCAAGCCCGGTCCTCTCCCAGACTTCCCTATCACCGTGGATGGCACGACCATCCTTCCCGTCTCTCGGGCCCGCGATCTCGGTGTCATCCTTGACTCGTCTCTCTCGTTCACCCCACACATCCTATCCGTTACCGAGACCCGCCAGTTTCACCTTTACGATATCGCCAAGATCTGCCCTTTCCTCTCCACCCAAACGGCTATCTTACTGCTACGGGCTCTCGTTATATCCCGGCTAGACTACTGTGTCGGCCTTCTCTCCGATCTCCCTTCCTCCTCTCTCGCCCCGCTCCAGTCTATTCTTCACTCCGCTGCCCGGCTCATCTTCCTGCAGAAACGCTCTGGGCGTGTCACTCCCCTTCTTAAACACCTCCAGGGGTTGCCTTTCAACCTCCGCTCTAAACAACAACTCCTCTCTCTAGGCTTCGAGGCTCTCCATCACCTTGCCCCTTCCTACCTCTCCTCCCTTCTCTCTTTCCACTGCCCACCCCGCACGCTCCGCTCCTCTGCCTCCCACCTCCTCACCGTCCCTCGGTCTCGCCTATCCCGCCGTCGACCCCCGGGCCACGTCCTCCCGCGGTCCTGGAACGCCCTCCCTCCTCACCTCTGCCAGGCTGATTCTCTTCCCCTCTTCAAAACCCTACTTAAAACTCACCTCCTCCGAGAGGCCTTCCCAGACTGAGCTCCCCTTCTCCCTCTACTCCCTCTACCACCCCCCCCTTCACCTCTCCACAGCTTAACCCTCTTTTCCCCCCGTTTCCCTCTGCTCCTCCCCCTCTCCCTTCCCATCCCCTCGGCACTGTACTCGTCCGCTCAACTGTATATATTTCCATTACCCTATTGATTTTGTTAATGAGATGTACATCGCCTCGATTCTAGTTAGGGTTAGAAGCAGCGTGGCTCACTGGAAAGAGCACGGGCTTTGGAGTCAGAGGTCATGGGTTCAAACCCCGGCTCTGCCACTTGCCAGCTGTGTGACTTTGGGCAAGTCACTTAACTTCTCGGTGCCTCAGTTCCCTCATCTGTAAAATGGGCGTGGGACAACCTGATTCCCCTGTGTCTACCCCAGCGCTTAGAACAGTGCTTGGCACATAGTAAGCGCTTAACAAATACCAACATTATTATTATTATTATTATTATTAAGTTGCCATTGTTTTTACGAGATGTTCTTCCCCTTGACTCTATTTATTGCCATCGTTCTTGTCTGTCTGTCTCCCCCGATTAGACCGTAAACCCGTCAAATGGCAGGAACTGTCCCTATCTGTTGCCGACTTGTTCATTCCAAGCGCTTAGTACAGTGCTCTGCACATAGTAAGCGCTCAATAAATACTATTGAATGAATGAATGAAAAGAGAGAATGGGGCCTTAGTCAGAAAAAGTCTCTTGTAGGAGATGTGCCTTCAATAAGACTTGAAGTGGGGGAGAGTATGACAGAGAAACAACAGAGAGAGTAGTTGGATGCTACTGTGTTATTCATCTGACACACCTTTAAGTACTTGGATGCAAAATATTTCAGTCCCCTGTTCCAGAGTTTAGTCCTTCAGACATGGAAGTCTGATTGACTATGAACTTTGTTTTGGGTTTAGGTTCCCTTTTGGTATTTGTTAAGCGCTCATTATGTGCCATTCAATCATTCATTCAATAGTATTTACTGAGTGTTTACTGTGTGCCACACACTACTAAGTGCTGGGGTAGATAAAAGATCATCAAGTTGAACACAGTCCCCATCTCTCATTGGGCTCACAATCTAAGCAGGAGGCAGTAGGATTTCATCCCCATTTTCAGATAAGGAAACTGAGCCACAGAAAAGTTAAGTGACTTGCTCCAGGTCACACAGCAGACAAATGCCAGAGCTGGAATTAGAACCCAGGTCCTCTTACTTCCAAGACTATGCTCTTTCCATTAAGCCTCATTGCTGTTCTGTCTTAACCTCAGTTTCCAGAGGTATTGCTAAACAAGCAATTAATCAATGGTGTTTACTGAGCACCTTCTTTGCCAGAGCACCGTAATGAGCGCTTAAGAGACTGCAGAATAGAAGGCAGATATGAATTTGGCTATTGCCTTCGCCTCAGATTTCCCAAGGTACCAAAGTCTTTCAAGGGTTCCCAGCCAGTGGAGCTGATTTTTATGTAGGCATCCCGTGAGGAATATGAATTTACATGTATTAACCCACTCTCGTCATTTTATCCAAGTGATTATCACTTTAACTAGGGCTTTCTCTCTTCCTCTTTAATGTGATCATCTCTGTTAAAAGAAAGGGGTTAAGAAACTCCGAAAAATTTATTGGAATTGGTTTACATCCACAGATTGTGAGTTTTTAGTTTTTGTTTACTATGCCCGGAAACCAATGGACTCATTATCCAGGCTGCGATGTATATAAACTCCATGGAAAATATCAGAACAAGAAAATTGATCTCTGTAAGAGAGAAGAATGAGTAATGAATTTCTTAAAAATAAAAAGATGAAAAATATAATAAAATCTAAGACCCAGTATACTTAGCACTTGAACCATCCGGAGAGACACTTTATCAACCCCATGCAAAATATCTTGGAAGAAAATGAATCGCTTTAACAAGAGAATGAATTATTAAAATAATGAAAGCATTAATTATTAATAATTTCATGTGAAAAATATAGGCTGCCATTAATTTCTCAGGTGAACCAGAAAAATTCTGCTTACGATAGATATCCTTAAAGTTTTAGGTGATGATGGTAGCAGGATGGATGGAGAGGAAAGGGCAGATTTTAGCGACATTGTGAAGGTAAGGTGGGGCTGACAGGATTTAGTGACAGATTGAATATGTATGTTGAATGAGAGAGAGGAGTCAAGGAATATATCAAGGTTATGGGCTTGTGAGACAGGAAGGATAGTGGTGCCATCTACACTGATGGGAAAGTCAGGAAGAGGACAGGGTTTGGGTGGGAAGATGAGCTCTGGTTTTGGACATGTAAAATTTGAGGTAATGGGAGAACATCCAAGTATAGGTGTCTTGAAGGCAAGAGGAGATACGAAAACTGGACAGAGGAAGAGAGATCAGGGCTGGAGATATAGATTTGGGTGTCATCTGCATAGAAATGGTAGTTGAAGCCATGGGAGTGAATGAGCTCTCCAACGGAGTGGGTGTAGATAGAGAATAGAAGGGGACCTAAAACTGAACCTTGAGGGACCTCCACAGTTAGGGGGTGGGATGCAGAGGAGGAGCCCGTGAAGGAGACTGAGAAGGAATAGCCGGAGAGATAAGAGGAGATCCAGGAGAGTGAAGCCAAGTTTGGATAATGTTGCCAGGAGAAGGGGGTGGTCCACACTGTCAAAGGCAGCTGAGTGGTCGAGGAGGATTAGAATGGAGTAGAGGATGTTGATTTGCAAGGAGATCATTGGTGACCTTTGGGAGGACGGTTTCTATGGAGTGAAGGGGATGGAAGTCAGACTGGAGGGAGTCAAGGAGAGAATTGAAGGAGAGGAATTTGAGACAGTGGGTATAGACAACTCACTCAAGGAGTTTGGAGAGGAATGGTAGGAGGAAAATGGGGTAATAACTGGAGGGAGCCATGGAGGAGGCAGGGGGTTTTTAAGGTAGGGGAGACATAGGCATGTTTAAAAGCAGTGGGGAAGAAGCCACTGGAGAGTGAATGGTTGAAGATGTCTTTTAGGGAAGGAAGAAGGGAGGGGGTGCGAGTTTTGATAAGGTGTGAAGGAATGGGGTCAGATGTGCAAGTGGAGGGGGTGGCTTTTGAGAGAAGGCAGGAGATCTCCTCTAGAGAAAGTGCTGAGAAGGATGAGAGAGTTGAAGAGGGTACCAGAGGGGGGAGGGACTGAGGAGGGGCAGGGGTGATTTTAGGGAGCTCACACCTGATGGTGTCAATTTTCTTAATAAAGTAGGTGGCCAGGTCAGTGGGGGCAAGAGATGGGGGGGGGGGCAAGAGATAAGCAAACGAGGTGGACTGTGCAGGCAATCCAGGTCTGTGGGTTAGTGGGACGAGATGGATGAAGGGACGGGGAGCCAGTGAGTAGAGAGACTGGTGTTGAGGATGCCTATTTGGTTATCAAGGATGGGTAGTTTGGGTATGGAGGCTAAGTGGGGTATGCTGAATTTCAAAGATTAGATGGGGTCTGGGGATCGGAGGTCCCTGTGGGGAAATAGTACAGATTTACAGGGAAGAGGTATGTGGGAGAGGTGGCAAGTACAGGATCCCTGCCCTCAAGGAGTTTACAATCTCGACATGCAAGTAGCTTTGAGCATCTTCTACAAGAAAGTGATTATAAGACAGGAAAACCCAAAATACATTGCCCACAGAATTCCTCTGACAGTTTCCTCACTCTTCGTTATGCTAATGACATGAACATTTTAATTTGCTTCTTTAATAGTGGGAGCTATCATGATAGGAAACACGCTAAAAAGGTCTTGTGCTGCAGTTTTTTGTCTCCGGCTCACCTGACGTGCTAATAAAATCAGGCTCTCCTGCCTCTCCCAATTTATGGCTCCCGTCACTGCAGTGTTTCTCGCTGAATTAATCTTAAAACCCAATGCCAGTGACAGAAGCAGAACACAAGAGAAGTCACTGTTCTGCAAGTGATTATAGGTGCAGGATTCCAACAACACAGTACACTTTACTCTTAAAAAATAGAAGCTTAAAAAATGGAGAAGCAACATGGCTTAAGTGATAGTACATGGGTCTGGGAGTCAGAACGTGGGTTTCATTCATGACTCTGCCACATCTCTGCTGTGTGACCTTGGGCAAGTCACTTCCCTTCTCTGGGCCTCGGTTTTCTCATCTGTAAAATGGGGATTAAGAACGTGAGCCCTCTGTGGGTTAGGACTGTGTCCAACCTACCTTGTATCATCCCCGATGCTTAGAATAGTGTTTGGCACAGAGTAAGTGCTTAACAAGTACCATAATTATTATTGTTATCATCACTAGAAAAAATAGCTGTTCTTCATATTCAACGAATCCCATGTTGGACAGAGACTATGTTGGAACTGATTATTTTGTGACTACCCAAGCACTTAGTTCAGTGCTTGGCACATAGCATTTAACAAATGCCATCAGCAGCAGCAGCATCGAGGCACAGCTGATTGTATAGTTCACGTATAAGTTCACCTCTAGACTGTCAGCTCACTCTAGGCAGGGAATGTCTGTTTATTGTTATACTGCACTCTCCCAAGTGCTTAGTACAGGGATCTGTGTCCAGTAAGCGCTCAATAAATGCCACTGATTTGTGCGTAAGACTGAGAAAAGGCTATTGGGGGACCCACAGTCCCATCCACAACAAACACCCAAAAGTGTTATCCTTTCTATTATCACGTTTAATGTTTGCACCTCCTTATGCTATTTTCTTTTTGCCTCCTCCTCTCTCATCCTTCATGAAGTTTTGCTCAAAGAGAGCCATTCCTTTCTTGGTAGCAGTGCTACATGGTAGTCTGTTCTCAGCAATTGACTCCCAGTTTTCCACTGGGCTGTACCATTGTCTGAGCCTTTTTTAACTGTTGTCTTTAAAAATGTTTCCTCAGTCCTCCTTGCTTTCTGTTTCTCAATTTCAGCTCTTCATAGAGCAGTTTAAAAAAAATGGGGAAAAAAAGCTGAGTGGTGCTAACAAACAATTTAATTAATGAAAAACTTGCTAAATCCCTCCTAAAGGCTGACAGCCAGATTAAACAGCCAGAAATCCCTTTAGGATGTCCTAATTTTAGTGGTCTGAGAAACCCTCTTTCACCTATCTCAAAAATACTGGAAGAAGCACCTTCCTTAACAAAAGCAAACAAAGAGAAATAGACCTACAGATAATTACCCACAAGAATATGGCCTACTGGGTCAATAAAAATGATCCAGGGTGAAACCAAATACTGACAGGGGCAATAAAGAGGCCAAAAGGCACAGCTGAACATTGTTCCTCATTTTAATGTGGTTAAAAGGACGTGAAATATTGCAGGAATTTTCAACAAACAGAATTCCTCAGTCAAGAAGCTCGGGCAATTATGGCCATTGTGGCAAAATAATCCATATTCATTGAAACCATCATTAAAATTTAGATTAGGGTTTAGATTTAAGAAACGATAGAAGTCTAATCCTTGTTTACTCGTCTCCCAAAGGAATGAGGTGTATAAGTAAACTGCATCACCTTCATCCACCTATCCACCCACTCAATATAGACTCACCTACAAATACCCATACACACAGACAGACTCTGCACTAAAAATATTTATACATAAAGCTTTATAGATGTGCATCTGAAATGTCAAGTACTAAAAGCTATAAATTCAAAATAATCTGTGCTTTCTCTTCAGTGTTTTCTTTTCCTTTTATCCCTATTTAAAAAAAAAATTGCATTTAGACCTTCAAGCCAAATTTGTCATAGAGTAGAATTTATAGAGCACACTTTCCCCTTTGCCTACAAAGGGTTTATTGCTCCATGGGGACTAATTAAACTATTAAAATCTTACAATGCATGACTGGAACAAAAGGAGAATCAAACAGATTTAAACCAAAAAAGCAAACAAAAGAAGCAAGGACTTCAAAGATCCAAATAAGTTTCATAAAGGAAGCACATTTTCTTTCCATGCCAAGATTATTATGGGGTTTTGCTTAAAATTCTGAGAAGAGGTTCAGTGCTGTCCTATGCGCCAGACCCCGGCAACACATAGTCTTTTAGTCTTATAATGTTCCAGTCCTCCCTAATTTTAATTAAGAACCCACTAGGGAAAGACAGTTCACTGACACTGTCATCTCCTGGTTCTCCTCCTATCTCTCTGGATGTTCGTTCTCAGACGCTCTTACCAGCCCCGCCTAATAATAATAATACTGATAATTGTGCCAGGAACTGTACTACGTGCTGGGGTAGACACAAACTAATCATTGGTCACTGTCCCTGTCCCTCATGGGGCTCACAGTCTTAATCCCCATTTTCAGATGAGCGAACTGAGGCACAGAGAGGTAAAGTGAATTGCTCACTGTCACACAGCAGACATGTGGTGGAGTCAGGTATAGAACCCAGGTCTTTCTGACTCCCAGGCCTGTGCTCTATCGACTAGGCCACTCTGCATCTCTCTGCCTTCCACCCCAACTGTGGAGTGTCCCTCACGGTTCATTTCTGGGTCCCTTTCTATCTTCCATCTACATCCACTGCCTTGAAGAACTAATTCGCTCCCATGGCTTCAACTACCACCTCTATATGGATGATTCCTAAATCCAGGCTTGATCTCTCGCCTCTGCAGTCCCAGATTATTTCCCAGAACCTTCATTCGGGAACGTCATTTCTTGGCTATCTCACCAATACCCCAATCTGAACATGTCCAAAGAAGACCTCCTTTTTTCCCACCCGGTCCTCCCCAGACTTTCGCATCACAGAATACAACATCACTATCTTCCCTGTCTCGTAAGCCCCTAAACTTGACGTTGTCCTTGACCCATCTCTCTCATTCAACCCACACATTAAATCTCTCACCAAAGCCCTTTTGTTCTCTCTTCACATTCTAGTATCTGCCCTTCCTCTCCAACCAAACTGGTACTGGGCAGATCCAAGTACACATCATATCCTGCAGTAATTACAGGGCCAGCCTCCTTACTGACCTGACTTCTCCTGTTTCTCTTCTCTCCAGTTGGTACCTCATACTGTTACCCAGATCACATTTCTAAAAAAAAAATTCTTTCCACATCTCCCCACTCCTCTAAAACCTGCAAAGGTCATCCCTCTATTTCTACATCAAACAAAAACTCCTTATCACTGGCTTTAAAGAACTCAGTCAGTTCTTGAAACAGTGTGGTCTAGTGATAAGAGCACAGGCCTGGGAGTCAGAAGGACCTGGGTCCTAATCCCTGCTCCGCCAAGCAGCGTGGCTCAGTGGAAAAGAGCCTGGGCTTCGGAGTCAGAGGTCATGAGTTTGACTCCCGTCTCTGCCACTTGTCAGCTGTGTGACTGTGGGCAAGTCACTTCACTTCTCTGTGCCTCAGTGACCTCATCTGTAAAATGGGGATTAACTGTGAGCCCCACGTGGGACAACCTTATTCCCCTATGTCTACCCCAGCCCTTAGAACAGTGCTCTGCACATAGTAAGCGCTTAACAAATACCAACATTATTATCATTACCTTAGGCAAGTCACTTTAATTCTCTGTCATTACCTCATCTGTAAAATGGGGTTAAGAGTGTGAGCCCCATGTGGGACAGGTACTCTATACAAGCCAATTAGCTGGTATCCACCCCAGTGCTTAGTACAATGCCTGACACATAGTAAGCGATTGACAAACACCATAATTATTATTCTCCTCCTACTTTACTAATCTCCTACTACAACCCAGTCTGCACATTCTGCTCCATTAATGCTAATTTGGATCTTTGTTTTGCTGAAGACCCCTGACTAACCCATTTTCCCCAATCTCTTTGCCCTCCTCTCTGCCTCACCTCCACTCTCAGCTATGTATCCCTCCAACACTTTGACACTCACCTCACCCCCAGCTCCACAGCACTTGTGGTCTTATCCTTAGCCCGTGCTGCCATTTCCCCTATCTGTTATTTACATTAATGCCTGTCTCCACCATGTAAAATGTAAGTTCTTTTTGGGCAGGGATCATGCCTAACAACTCTAGTGTATTGTTCTCTCCTAAATTCATGTATTCATTCATCGGATTGTATTCATTCACAGTAAGTGCTTGGGAGAGTACAATGCAACAATAAACGGAAACATTCCCTTCCCACAAGGAGTTTACAGTCAAGAGGAGAGGAGGCAGACATCAATATAAATCAATAAATGACAGATATGTACAAAAGTGCTGTGGGACTGGGAGGGGGGAAGAACAAAGGGAGCAAGTCGCAGCCAAGCAGAAGAGAGTGGGAGAAAAGGAAAAGTGCAAATGTTTAGTACAGTTCTCTGCACACAGTAAGCACACAATAAAACAAAGCTGGTTGTTTAAAGGAAACATGTCTACTAACTCTGTTATACTGCACTCTCCCAAGTGCTTAGTACTGTGGCCTGTGCCCAATAAATACGACTGATTGAATAAATACCATTAATTGATTGATTGAAAACATATGAACATCTACATGCTGACTACCTAGAGCTGTGTTTGAGTGCAACCTAAGATTGGTATCAGGTTAGACATAACAGTCCGTTACATTGTAAGGTCGTTGAGAGCAGGGATCATGTACAGTATTCAAACTCTTTCCAAACAAGAGTTGATCAATCAGTACGATGGAATTGTGGATCCAAATGTCTTTTCCCTGTTAAGAGAGATGGGGTAACGGGATGGCAGAAAGGAGAATATTGAGGCTCATTATCCCCGACAGTAACTCCCCCTCTAGGCTGTGAACTCCAGGGTGGGGCAGTGATCTTCACTATTGACTCTAATAGCAAGAAAATAATAATGATAATAATAATCATATATTATTTTTATTATTGTAATCATATTTGTTAAGTGCTTATATGTGCCAGGCACAGTATTTAGGGCTGGGGAGGGATACAAGTTAATCAGGTTGGACCCGGTCCCTGTCCCACATGGGCTCACACTCTTAATCCCCATTTTACAGATGAGGTAACTGAGGCACAGAGAAGTGAGTGAGTTCTAAGTACTAAGCACTTTGAAGAGGACAGTACAACAGAGTTGGTAGTCATGTTCCCTGCCCACAAGGAGCTTATAGTCTAAATAATAATAATAACGTTGATATTTGTTAAGCACTTACTATGTGCAGAGCACTGTTCTAAGTGCTGGGGTAGATACAGGGTAATCAGGTTGTCCCACATGAGGCTCACACTCTTAATCCCCATTTTACAGATGAGGTAGCTAAGGCAGAGAAGTTAAGCGACTTGCCTACAGTCACACAGCTGACAGGTGGCAGAGCCAGGATTCGAACCATTGACCTCTGACTCCCAAGCCCGTGCTCTTTCCACTGAGCCACGCTGCATTGGTATTAATAAATTACAGAGATGTACACAGATGCTGTGGGGCTGAGGGTGGGGTGACTATCGAGTGCTAAAAGGGTATTGAAAAGGGGACTCAATCAGGGAAGGCCTCCTGGAGGAGATGTGACTTTAATAAGGTGTTGAAAGGGGGGAGTGTCAAGTGTCATATTTGGGGAGGGAGGGAGAGGGTGTGGACCTGGGATTGGTGACAAGATAGATGAGATTGAGTAAATTGGTGATGGAGGACTGAAATGTACAGGCAGCGTTCTTGTAGGAAATCAGCGAGGTAAGAGAAGAGGGATGAGCTGATTGAATGCTTTAAAGCTGAGAGTAAGGAGTTTCTGTTTGATGAGGAAGTGGACGGGTAACCACTGAAGGTTCTTGAGGCATGAGTAACTAAGGACTGAATGTGTTTCTAGAACAATGCTGCGGGCAGTAGAGTGGAGTTATGGACTGGAGCGGAAGAGACAGGAAGCCGGGATGTCAGCAAGGATGTGATACGGTAGTCAAGGTGGGAAATGATAAATTCTTAGATCAGCATAGAAGCAGAGCCAAGATAATAATAATAATAATAACAGTAATGGTACTGGTTAAGCACTATGTGCCTAGCAGTGTTCTATGCACTAGGATAGATACAAGTTAACCAGAGATTCATTCATTCAATCGTATTTATTGAGCACTTACTGTGTGCACAGCACTGTACTAAGCTCTTGGAATGTATAATTTGGCAACAGACAGAGACAATCCCAGCCCAACAAGGGGCTCACAGTCTAAAAGAGATAAAAATGAACCAGGTCAGACATGGTCTCTGTCCCACTTAGGGCTCACATTCTTATCCCCATTTTACAGAGGAGGGAACTGAGGTGGAGAGAAGTGAAGTGACTTCCCCAAGATCACACAACAGGGAAGTGGCAGAGCCGGGACTAGAACCCAGTTCCTTCGGACTCCCGGGCGTGAGATCTATCCACTAAGTCATGATACTTCTATTTGACCTTGCCGCTTCTCCCACAGTTCCTGTCCCTCACCAGCTTCACAGTCTAAGTAGTCTAGAGAACAGGTATTTAATCCCAATTTTACAGATGAGGAAACTGAGGCAGAGAAAAGTAATAATAATAATGTAATAATGTTGGTATTTGTTAAGCGCTTACTAGGTGCAGAGCACTGTTCTAAGCACTGGGGTAGACACAGGGGAATCAGGTTGTCCCACGTGGGGCTCACAGTCTTCATCCCCATTTTCCAGATGAGGTAACTGAGGCCCAGAGAAGTGAAGTGACTTGCCCACAGTCACACAGCTAACAAGTGGCCGAGCCGGGATTCGAACCCATGACCTCTGACTCCAAAGCCCGTGCTCTTTCCACTGAGCCACGCTGCAGAGCACTGTTCTAAGTGCTGGGGTAGATACAGGGTAATCAGGTTGTCTCACATGAGGCTCACAGTCTTAATCCCCATTTTACACATGAGGTAACTGAGACACAGAGAAGTTAAGCGACTTGCCCACAGTCACACAGCTGACAAGTGGCAGAGCCGGCATTCGAACCCATGAACTCTGACTCCCAAGCCCATGCTCTTTCCACTGAGCCACGCTGCTTCTCTAAGTGACTTGTCCTAGGTCATACCACAGGCAAATGGCACAGCCAGGATTAGAACCTGAGTCCTGTGTCTCCCTGATCCACTCTTCACTAACAAAGCTGACTCCTCATTGCTTTGCAGCCTCTGGCTTAGTGGAAAGAGCCAGGGTTTGGGAGTCCGAGGAAGCGGGTTCTAATCCCAGCTCCTCCACTTGTCTGCTGTGTGACCTTGGGGAAGTCACTTCACTTCTCTGTGCCTCAGTTACTACATCTGTAAAATAGGGATGAAAAGACTGTGAGCCCCAGGTGGGACAACCTGATTACCTTGTAACTACCCCAGCCCTTGGAACAGTGCATGGCATGTAGTAAGCACTTAGCAAATACCATCATTATTACAGTTATTATTATTATTATTTTCCTTCCTTCTTACTCTCCCAACCTCATCCATACTTTGGGTGTAATTATGGTTCTCCCCATTGGGTCACAAGGAACCTCGAGGGTGAATCACCGAGAATTGTCCAGAGTTTCAGAAATCACCTGCCATGAGCCCTTAACAGCGATGCTAAGTTTAAAGCTCCATGGGCCTGCAGCTGCCACTCAACAGACCACCCACAATGCCCTGCAAAATATAATTTAGGGAAGATTTAGCTCCAAATATTTCAAAATAATTATAGTGGAATCCCGTTGGCATTTTTGGCCCTAGTGAAAATAATAATAAAGATGGTATTTGTTACTGGCTTACTATGTGCCAGGCACTGTTCTAACCACTGTACTGTGGCTCAGTGGGAAGAGTCTGAGTTTGGGAGTCAGAGGTCATGGGTTCTAATTCCGCTTCTGCCACTTGTTAGCTGTGTGACTTTGGGCAAGTCACTTAACTTCTCTGGGTCTCAGTTCCCTCATCTGTAAAATGGGGATGAAGTCAGTGAGACCTACTTGGGACACCCTTATCACCTTGTATCTACCCCAGCATTTAGAACAGTCCTTTGCACATAATGAGCGCTTAACGAATGCCATCATTATTATTATTATTATGACTATATCATTACAAGGCAATCAGGTTGGACCCAGTCCCTGTCCCACATGGGGCTCCCCACGATTAAGTTACAGATGAGGTCAGTGAGGCTCAGAGAAGTGAAGTGACTTGTCCAAGGTCACATAGCAGACAAGTAGAGAAGCTGGGATTAGAATACATGACCTCCTGACTACCAGGCCTATAGTCTTTCCATTACACTGTGCTGTAAATTTTGTGGATGGGGAGTGTGAGAAGCAAGTGGAGCCAATGGAAAGAGAACAGGCTTGGGAGTCTGAGAACTTGGATTCTAATCCTGACTCTGTCATTTGCCTGTTATGTGACCTTGAATAAGTCACTTAACTTCCCTATGCCTCTGTTTCCTCTCCTGTAAAATAGTTATTTGATACCTATTCTCCATCCCAATTAGACTATAAGTCCCATCATCCATTCAATCCTATTTATCGAGCGCTTACCATGTTCAGAGCATTGTACTGAGGGCTCGGGAAAGTACGATACAACAAAAAACGGTGACATTCCCTGCCCACAAGGAGCTTAGAATCTAGAGTGGGGGTGACAGGCATCAATACCATTCTGAACAGGGACTGTGCCCAATCAAACTGTATTGCATTGAACCCAGTGCTTAGCTTAGTACTTGACACATAGTAAGAGCTTAATTAATACCACAAATGATGATGATGAGGATTAAGGGGGAGGCAGAATAGATATTTAATTCCCAGTTTACACTTTCCCAGAAATTGAAGCACAGAAAAGCTAAGTGACTGGTCCAAGGTCATACATTAGGCAAGAAAGTGGCAGAACCCGAATCCCAATCCTGTGCCCTTTCCCCAGAGTCACCCTGCTTCAACCGGGAGAGATTTGACTTTTAAACTGAAAAGTCAAGCAAACCTAACAGATTCTCTTTCTAGGATATGGGGTTCCCAGGCGGATGGTTATAAAATATTGCTAAAGGGCAAGTTATGTTCTAATTGGTTTAGATTTGCATGGAATCCTTTTGGGGATTCTTGTTGCTTTTCTGAATTCCTCCCACTTGAACTCCCCTGGGTAGCTGGATTTCCTCCAGCTGCCTCCTTTAGATCTTCCTACCATTGCTCAGTGTTCTTAAACTCCTTGGTCCTGTCCTTTACTTCCCCCGATTTGCATATTTCAGTCTCTCCACTGTCTCTTCCACTGTGCGTGGCATGAATTGGCTTCTGATTGTCTTTTAATAAGCTGTTCTGGGCCTCGGTTCCCCACCTATCTCCGACAATTCAGACGGCCTACTTTACTGACTGACGATGTCGATCGCCCGGACTTTGTGCTGGGTACATTCCCCACCAATCCTCAAGCAGGACTTGCTCCTCGACTGCTCTGAGAGCACAGTCTGACTCTCCCAACCCCCGACCGGAGGCATGGAATTAAAGACTTCCAACTCAGAGAGTTTCTCGCTGAGTTTTTGATGAGTTCGCTCCAGCTCTGGAGAGAACAAATCATTTTTTTTAACCGTGGAACTGCCAAAAGGAAATACAAGTCATTAGGTTTGGAAAACTGAATCAGACATTCTAAAGCAGAAGTATTGCCCAGGGAGGAAAAGTGCTTGGAATAAGAATGATAATAGTAATAATAATAACTATTTATTATTTTTAAAATAATTTTCTTTATTAATAAAAATAATACATAGTATTTAAATAATACTAGTATTAAAAAATAGTATTTTTTAAGCATTACTATGTGCCAGGCACTGTGCTAAGCGCTGGGGTGGATATAAGCAAATCAGGTTGGACACAGTCCTCGTTCCACATGGAGCTCACAGTCTTAATTCATTATACAGTTCAGGTATCTGAGGCACAGAGAAGTGAAGTGACTTGCCCAAGGTCACACAGCAGACAAGCAAGGAAGTTGGCATTAGGACCCAGGTCCTTCTGACCCCCAATCCTGTGCTCCATCTACTAAACCAAGCTGCTTGGAAATCTGCGATCTGCTCAATATCTTCGCCTCTAGATAATGACGATTCATTCATTCGATCATATTTTTTGATCGATTACTGTGTGCAAAGCTCTGTACTAAGCCCTCGGGAGAGTACTACGTAACAATAAATGGACACGTTCCCTGCCCACATCATGCTGTAAAAAGATACAGAAACTCATCTGTAAAAAGGGGTTAAGACTGTGAGCCCCATGGGACAACCTGATTACTCTGTATCTACCCCAGAACTTAGATCAGTGCTTGGTATTTATTAAGTGCTTAACAAATACCATAATTATTATTATTATTATTATCATTATTATGCTCACAGTCTAGAGGGGCAGATGATGGAACAAAGGTTTCTCGTTGATCCGACTACTGATCCTTCTCCAGAATGTCTTCAAAGAGTCACACAAAAAACAGGGACAGAGCAAAGATAACTTCACCATCACCCACACAAACCACACCCTCTCTCCAGAACGGTTTACAGTAAGTATCATAAAGCTTCCAACATTTTCAAATAAGATCATATACATTCTTAAAATTTCCCTACTTCTGCATTTTAAGCATTTAGTACACTGCCCTGCACACGGTAATAATAATAATTGTGGTATTTGTTAAGCACTTATTATCTGTCAAGCACTGTTCTAAGTGCTGGGGTAGATACAAGCAAATCAAGTTGGACAAAGTCTCTGTACCACATGGGGCTCACAGTCTCAAGTCCCATTTTACAAATGATGTAACTGAGGCCCAGAGAAGTGAAGTGAGTGGCTCAAGGTCACAGAGCAGACAAGTGGCAGAGCCGGGATAAGAACACATGGCCCCTTCTGTCTCCCAGGCCCGTGGTCTATCCACTACACCACGCTGCTTCACCATGCTTTTGTTAAGTGCTCAAGAAATATGACTGAACGATCGATTGATTCCACTTCTCCCACTCCTTTCGGCAGCAACCTTGAACTTGGATTTTCACCCATATTCACCCCTCCCTCAGCCCCAGAACACTTATCCATAATCCATATTATGGATTATCCATAATCTATTTATTTCTCTTACTATCAGCCTCCCCCTAAACTATAAACTGTGGGCAGAGTCACTTTACTTCTCCGGGCCTCAGTTCCCTAATCTGGAAAATGGGGATTAAGACTGTGAGCCCCACGTGGGACCACCTGATTCCCCTGTGTCTACCCCAGCGCTTAGAACAGTGCTCGGCACATAGTAAGCGCTTAACAAATACCAACATAATAAGGTGTCTCCCAACTCTATCATATCGTACTCTCCCAAGTGCTTAGAACAATGCTCTGCACACAGTAAGCACTCATTAAATACAATAGATTGATTTAAGTTGCTCTGTTCAGTGCTTAGCCCAACATTAGAGGCAGCCTGAGACCACACAAGGCTGCTGATGAAAAGGACAGCGATAAACAAATGATCAGAGCCTGGATTCTTTGTTCTCAAAAGAATCTTGCACACATTACCACATCTCAACTTCCATCCTAGAAGAGACACCGTGACCGAGAAATGGCTCTGCCCGTGCTTGCTGTGTGACCTTGGGCACGTCATCAACTTCTCTAGGGATCGGTTACCTCATCTGTAAAGTGAGGATTAAATCCTCCTCCCTCCAAGTTCGACTGTCAGATCAATGTAGGACGGGAACCGTGTCGAACCTGGTAAACCTGTAAGTACACCAGTTCTTAGAAGAGTGCTTGATGCATAGTAAGTGTCCAACAAATACTAGAAAGAGCACGGGCTTTGGAGTCAGAGGTCATGGGTTCGAACCCCGGCTCTACCACTTGTCAGCTGTGTGACTTTGGGCAAGTCACTTAACTTCTCGGTGCCTCAGTTACCTCATCTGTAAAATGGGGATTAAGACTGTGAGCCCCACCTGGGACAACCTGATTCCCCTGTGTCTACCCCAGCGCTTAGAACAGTGCTCGGCACATAGTAAGCACTTAACAAATACCAACATTATTATTCCAGCGCTTAGAACAGTGCCCAGCGCTTAGAACAGTGCTCGGCACATAGTAAGCGCTTAACAAATACCAACATTATTATTAAATACTATTTTAAAAAAAAGTTTCCTGTCCCACATGGGTATTGCAGCCCCAAAATTCTTAATCCCTATTTTACAGATGAGGGAACTGAGGCACAGAGAAGTTGAATGTCCTTCTTAAGATCACAGAGCAGGTGAATGACGGAACCAATATTACTTCCCAGGTCTCCTGACACCCTGTCCTGTTCTTTTTCCACTAGATCATGCTGCTTCTCTAACAGAATCCTACAGATTGAAAGGAGAGTAACAAGTCATCTACCCAAGTCCCCTGCCCCCTGACAAGTCTCCAACAGAGGAACACCTAGCCTAGTCTTCAACATCCCCTTCTAGACTGTAAACTCACTGTGGCCAGGGATATCTTGCCGACGACCTCTCGCCCACATCCTGCCTCTGGCCTGGAATGCCCTTCCTCTTCATTCCTCTCTAGACTGTTGATGAGCAGGGAACATGTCCGCTAATTCTGTTGAATTGTACTCTCCCAAGTGCTTAGTACAGTGCTCTGTACATAGTAAATGTTCAATAAATAGCTGTGATGGATTGTGGTGGCCTATCAACCTCCACTCCAAACAGAAACTCCTCACTCTAGGCTTCAAGGGTCTCCATCACCTTGCCCCCTCCTACCTCTCCTCCCTTCTCTCTTTCCACCACCCACCCCGCCCGCTCCGCTCCTCTGCCGCCCACCTCCTCACCGTCCCTCGGTCTCGCCTATCCCGCCGTCGACCCCCGGGCCACCTCCTCCCGCGGTCCTGGAACGCCCTCCCTCCTCACCTCAGACAATCTAATTCTCTTCCCCTCTTCAAATCCCTACTTAAAGCTCACCTCCTCCAAGAGGACTTCCCAGACTGAGCTCCCCCTTTTTTCTCTCTGCTCCCTCTACCCCCCACCCTTCACCTCTCTGCAGCTAAACCCTCTTCTCCCCACTTTCCCTCTCCTCCTCCCCCTCTCCTGTCCCACCCCCTCAGCACTGTACTCGTCCGCTAGACTGTATATGTCTTTATCACCCTATTTATTTTGTTTATTTTGTTTTAATGAGATGTACATCACCCTGATTCTATTTAGTTGCCATTGTTTTTATGAGATGTTCTTCCCCTTGACTCTATTTATTGGAGAAGCAGCGTGGCTCAGTGGAAAGAGCACAGGCTTTGGAGTCAGAGGTCATGAGTTCAAATGTCGGCTCTGCCATTTGTCAGCTGTGTGACTGTGGGCAAGTCACTTCACTTCTCTGTGCCTCAGTGACCTCATCTGTAAAATGGGGATTAAGACTGTGAGCCCCACATGGGACAACCTGGTCCCCTGTGTCTACCCCAGCGCTTGGAACAGTGCTCGGCACATAGTAAGCGCTTAACAAATGCCAACATTATTATTATTATTATTATTATTATTATTGCCATTGTTCTCGTCTGCCCTTCTCCCCCGATTAGACCGTAAGCCCGTCAAACGGCAGGGACTGTCTCTATCTGTTGCCGACTTGTTCATTCCAAGCGCTTAGTACAGTGCTCTGCACATAGTAAGCACTCAATAAATACTATTGAATGAATGAATGAATGAACATGTCTACCATCTCTGTTGTATTATATAATCTCAAGCAGTTGATACAGTGTTCTGCACAGAGTAAGCACTCAGTATGCTTGGCGCATAGTAAGTGCTTAAAAAATACTATCATCATCATAAGTACCAGTGGAAAAAAAATATCTCCAAAGATCTCCAGTCATTCATTCAATTGTATTTATTGAGCACTTACTGTGTGCAGAGCACTCTATTAAGCACTTAGGGGAGTTTGATATAGCAATAATAATAATAATGGCATTTGTTAAGTGCTTACTATTTGCAAAGCACTGTTCTAAGTGCTGTGGGGGGGATACAAGGTCATCAGGTGGTCCCACGTGGGGCTCACCGTCTTAATGCCCATTTTATAGATGAGGTAACTGAGGCACAGAGAAGTTAAGTGACTTGCCCAAAGTCACAAAGCTGACAATAACATTCATATTCAGTCACCATCGGTGGCCTATGCCCAAGATAAGATGGCGGACTTGCTGTCAAGAAGAGCTTCATTATATCTACCCTAAATATCTCTTCTTTCAACTGGAACCTATTTACCTCGTTCTGGGCTCTGCGTAGCTGGGAAACAGCTGGCCAGCATCCTTTTCTTATACCTGCAGATAGCTTTAAGTTCCCATTCCACCTGCTCATTTCCCCTCCAAACCGAACAACCGCTGCTCCTGTAACCTATACCCAAAGGTCTTATTCAGCTGCTGTTCTCTGGATCGTCTCCAGTGTCTCTATATCCTGCTTTAACTGTGCAGTCTAAAATTAGACACAGTACTTTACTAAGGACCCAAAGAACGTCAAATACAGCAGAAGGATTATTTTGCAGCACTTCCGTGTCAGTCTCCTTTTAGCACAGCTGAGTATCGGGTTAGCTTTTCAGTAATAGCGCTGCATTGCTGATGCATATTAATCTTGATCCAGCATGATACCTGATCTTTTGGCTCTTGGGCCTAATCAGAAATTCCTACACCCGTACGAATGCCTATTATACAGTGGGAAGCTGATTGTCTGAACTAATTGAGGCTGGGGCTAGTTCAGGGGATGGGAAGTTACAATCAAACGAATAGGATGGCTCTCCCTGACAGGTGTTTCCACAGTTTATTCTGTTATCCAATCATCTAACTAGCACAGGTCTGGACAACTTAGACGTTCGAGTGAACAGGTGCGTGGATCATCAGTTTCCTGCTGAATATCCAATAGGCCAGTTCATAATGGCACCAGTTCCTCTGCCATCTCATAGCTCCGAAGTGCAGCTGGTAGGCTTCCACTCAGAGAAGGAGAAAAGATGATCCGATTCCTTTTTGAGAAAAGAAATCCTGCTGGAAACGAGTCTCACTGTAAACAAACAAAAGGAGAGATCTGCTCTATTTCTAACAGGAAGCAGACTATGTGAATCCTCTTTTTCTAATCCAGGTGAGACAAATAATTTCATTAATTTCAAATAATTTGTCTAGAGTGTAAGCTTGCTGTGGGCAGGGAATGTGTCCGTTGATTGTTATTCATTCATTCAATCATTTATTGAGCACTTACTGTGTGCAGAGCACTGTTCTAAGCGTTTGGAAAGTTCAGTTCAGCAACAAAGAGAGACAATCCCTACCCACGCTGGGCTCACAGTCTAGAAGGGGGGAGACAGAAGTCAAAACAAGTATATAGTACTCTCCCAAATGCTTAGTACAGTGCTCTGCATTCAGTAAGCGTTCAATAAATAGAACTGATTGAATGAATGAAGAGGATTTGGCTATAATGGACCCCTAGCAGGACTTATCCATTATTATCAAAAAAGCAGTGGAGGTTCAACTTTAATAGAAATACAACTCTGACAATAATTAGGTTGTCTAACTTTTGAAGCCAATATAAAAGTTAGCCAGCAACAAAGATGAGGGATGAATGAATAAAGGAATTGCAAGCAAAAAGTCTCCGAATGGTCTCCTCAAAGAGGCCCTCCCCTCTTTTTCCTAGCTCCCTCTCCGTTCCGCATCATCTATGTACTTGGATCTTTGACTTTTGGGCATTTGACACTCACCCCAACCTCAACCCCACAGTATTTAAGTACAAACCTATTTATTTATGTATATGTATGCCTGTCTCCCCCTCTAGACTGTGAACTTGTTGTGGTCAGGGAATATGTCTGGTTCTTGATGTACTCTCCCAAGCACATAGTACAATGCTCTGCACACAGTAAGCGCTTAATAAATGACTGAATGAAAAAAACTTATAAAGCTCTAAATTATTTATTTGTATTAATGTCTGTCTCCCCCTCTAGATTGTAAGCTCATTGTGGGCAAAGAACAATGAACAATTGTGGACGATGCCAACTCTGTGGCATTATATTCTCTCAAGTGCTCAGTACAGTGCTCTGCACATAGTAACTGCTCAGTAAAGACCAATTGATTGAATGGGAACTACAAAAACACATATTAATGTGTTTAATAAGAAGGAGAAACCACAAGCTAAAACACAAGGGTTGCATTAATGATAATAATAGTAATTATGATGATGATGGTACTCTTTGTTTATCAAGTGCTTATTCTGTGTCAAACACCGTACTAAGCTCTGGTATAACTACAAGACAGTCAGATCAAACATGATCTCCCTCTCTCACTCGTGGCTTACAGACTGAAAAGGAGGGTGAACTGTTATTTTATCCCCATTTCACAGGTGAGGAAGCTGAGGCATTTGCAATATTTACAGCATGGGCCTGGGAGTCAGAAAAGGTTGTGGGTTTTTAACCCGGCTCTGCCACTCGTCTGCTGCGTGACCTTGGAAGTCAGTTCACTTCTTTGTGACTTAGTTATCTCATCTGTAAAATGGAGATTGAGGATGGGAGCCCCATGGGAGACAGGGAATATTTCCAATCTGATTCGTTCGTATCCACCTCGGCATTTAGTATAGTGCCTGGCACACAGTGAGCGCTTAACAAATACCACAATTATTATTATTCTCATTTAGTTTAGGGACATTTCTCTGTTCACCCAGCACAGGCCAGTGGCAGAGCTGGATTAGAACTCCAGGATCTTGTGTCTCCATCCCATGCTCTGTTCACTAGGCCAAAAGGCTGCCTTCCATTTAGGTGAAATCCAAAGTTGAGAAAACCTTTGCTGTCTAAATCACTATTCTGATACTGCAATTTCTTATATAATACAGCTCGTGTTGTTGGGCTCAATAAATCAATGGCATTTATTGAGTACTTACTGTGTACAGAGCATTGCACGAAGCAATTGGGAGAGTCCAAGAGAGTTGGGAAACACCATCCTTGTCCTCAAGGATCGTACAAACCAGCAGGACATTTCCTGATTCCCTAGTTGAGCTATAGCCAAAAATATATATCGAAAGTGTGCATTACGGCAGAATCGATTGGGCCAGAAAACTTGTTTTATATTAAATACTTTCTGATAGCTAACAGTTTTGCTGAGGCTATAGTGTCAGGGTAACAGTTGTTCTCCATTTTCATTATCTTAGTTTTTTTCATAATTTGGAAATTTCTGTTTTGGCCTTGTTTAGATTCATGCTGTAGAAGTGTCTTCATTTCTTTTTTTTTTCTCATTATGTCCAATGAAGTATCTAAATCATGAAAGGCCTTAAAATGAGGGGTGGAGGGTTTTTTTTGTTTAATTGTGTTTGTTTTCTGGTATTAAGTGCTATGTGCCAAGCACTGTATTAAGCACTTAGGTAGATACAAGATAATCAGGTTGAACGCGGTCCTTGTCTCAAATGGGGATCACAGTTTAAATTGGAGGGAGGAGGATAATAATAATAATGTTGGTATTTGTTAAGTGTTTACTATGTGCAGAGCACTGTTCTAAGCGCTGGGGTAGATACAGGGTAATCAGGTTGTACCACGTGAGGCTCACAGTCTTAATCCCCATTTTACAGATGAGGGAACCGAGGCACAGACAAGTTAAGTGACTTGCCCACAGTCACACAGCTGACAAGTGGCAGAACCGGGATTCAAACTCATGACCTCTGACTCCCAAGCCCATGATATTTCCACTGAGCCACACTGCTTAATCCCTGCTTCTCAGATGAGGTAACTAAAGCAAGAGAAGTTGAGTGATCTGCCCAAAGTGCCACAAGCAGACAAGAAGTCAGGCTGGGATTGTGATCCAGGTCCTCTGACTTCTAAACCCACCATTTTTCCACTAGGCCATGCTGCTTTGTATGAATGAGACAGACAATTCTGCTCAACATGCAGTTGTTATTACCCAGTTTGGATAGATCACGATGGAAGAATTAGGGAACGTTCTCCCCACCACAGGAGTCTGTTCCAGCTTCAACATGATCTCCATGTTGGCATAAGTCGATCTGCTGTAAGAAGAACCGGTTATACCCATGCCCGGGGCATCAGTTAAGCCTTGATGCCACTCAGCCTCTGCCTCAACCTCACCATAATAAATAGGGAAATAGGGTGGGGAGATGAGAGATCAATTCCGGCCTTTCAAAGTATTTTCAATAATAATAACGATGGTATTTGTGAAGTGTTTACTTTCTGTCAAGCATCGTTCTAAGTGCTGGATAGATAAAAGTTAATTAGGTTGGATACTGTCCCTGTCTCATGTGGGGCTCACATTCTTATCCCATTTTACAGATGAAGTAGCTGGGGCACAGAGAGATTAAGTGACTTGCCCAGGGTCACATAGCAGACAGCAGACAGGAGATTAGAACTGGAATTAGAACTCAGGTCCTTCTAACTCCCAAGCCTGTACTCTATCCATTAGGCCATGTTGCTTTTGTCTTATAGGCCAGAGGAGGAGTCATGGAAAGCAACTTGAACCATGAGGGGAGAAGTGGATATCAGAAAAGATACCCTGGTCCTATTTTTAGTGTCCAAGGTAATGGCTATGGGCAAATCATTTCATTTTCCTGAGATTTATTGGTTATATACCCCTTAATCACTTTGGCAGTCACCCCAGCTACACAGAAGTTTTGTAAATATACTTACGGTCTACTATTTCCCCTAAATGTAATATATTTTAACGTCTGTCTCTCCTCCGTAGCCTGTTAGCTCCTTATGGGCAAAGATCATGTCTACCAGTTTTACTGTACTGGGCTTTCCCAAATGCTCGGAAGATTGCTCGGCAGACAGCAAGCACTCAGTAAATAACATTGATTGATTTCTTCCAACAAAGAAGCATTGGTAGTAAAGTGTTTCAGGAGTCAGGAATTTGGAATTCTGAGTGTAAAACACAAGTGTGTCTCCAATTGGAAAAAAAAAACCTTTGCCACTAAAAAACTTTTGTTTTACCTCTCAAAAGAGTTTCAGATTGTTCAGATTGAAAAATGGAGCCTCCATCTTGTCTCCTCATCCTCTAATACACTTTCTCTGGGCAAATGTCTTGGCTTCAATCAATCCATCAATCAATGCTATTTATTGAGCACTTACTATGTGCAGAGTACTGTAGTAAGCACTTGGGAGAGTACAATACAACAGAATGAGCAGACATGTTCCCTGCCCATAGCGAGTTCACTGATTAGAGGGCTCCTTCCTTTGATCCAGACCTACTATAATCCTTGGCTTGTGTCATCACACCCCTCGGGAAAAATCAGAACGGGGACGCGGTATGCAGTAGCCTCTGCCCCCCCGTTCTCATTTCTCTTCAGCTCTGGCTGCTGGAAACATTCAATTTCCCACAGGCTCGGTGATGTATGTGTTTTAACGCTGGGATGCACTGGAGCATGCCATAATGAATAAGGAGACTCCCAGATAAATGGTAGAAATGGTGACTTAACGAGGAAGCAATGACTCAACGACCAGGGAAACTAGTGAGTGCTTAAATATCTATCAGAAAACGGAATCCTGGGAAATAAGCAATATGGTTAAAATAGAAGCAAATCACGTCTGGAGAAACCGATGGGTTCTTAGGTGGAATGTCATGCAGTACAGAGAGTAGTAGCTGTTGTGGGTATGACCTTGAGGAAGATCTAGGTAGGAAGTTCTACTTTTAAGCTCATTTGCCAATGGTTTAATGAAGTAGTTGGATGGCTGGAGATTGCATGGAAAACATAAGCAGAATATCACATTGAATGGTTCTGCTCAGTCTCATCGAATTGGTTTTATTCACTTTCCATTAAATGTGTACTTATTCACCATATCTTGTTTTCTTGGGTTAAAGAACAGTGGAAATGTATTTAATTTTATTGATACGGAATGCGGGAAAAGATACAGGGAGTCAATGTTAGCGCAAAACCAAACATCGATATTAAGGGGCTGGGAGGGGGATAGTATCACAGTGTGAGAATGATATAAAGCGACATGGTTTGGCCCTGAAGAAGTTAAAAGAATCCAGGGTAAAGGGTGGATTAAATTATACTACTAAGAAGAGTTCACATTCCTTTAAAAATTATGAGATAAAAAAAACGGAACTAAAGTGTCACTCAAAATGACATAAAATACAGGGCACTGAAGTTCTGGCACCTCACTGTCAGGTAGATGTAACTTGATTCAAGACAAACACAGTTGGCAGCAGCAGTATTTACTGAGCATCCTCTGTGTGTAATACATTGTGTGAAACCCTTGGGGAAGTACAAAATAAGGACATCACACATTCCAAGTCTTACCCACGAGGAGATTGCACACTAGTGGGGAAGTCAGAGAAAAGTATTTACAGAGTACTAAGAATGCATAATGGAAATAGTGCATATATGTAAGTGCTAAAAATGAAGATAAGATTGTAAGTGCTAGAAAAATGATTAAAGGGCATAAACATGGAAATTTAACCGATCAATTAATTGAGAACAATGTGGCCAAGTGGAGAGAGCTTGGTCCTGGAAGTCCGGAGGACCTGATTTCTAATTCTGGCTACTCCTCTTGTCTGCTGTGCGACCTTGGGCACAAAAAGGAAACAAAAAGTGCTAGTTTGGATGGAGGGGAAAGGGTAGATTTAGCGATGTGGTAAAGAGAGATGGGCTGGAGATGAGCAGGAAAAAAAACCCAGCTACACCTGCACCATAGAAACATTTAAAACTGTAAAACATTGGCAAGATGAAAGCTGTTTTTACCCTGGCCTGCGAGGATGGTAAGACACACCAAATTCAACTTTCACTGTTATTGCCTTCTTCATTGTTCTGAGTCGGCTCACTTTGCCATTTTAATCTTTTTTCTGGGTTGTCCCAAGCTCTCTCCTCACCATATTCTTCAATTTTGAGCTCCTGAGAGCCAGACGATATCAGATTGTTATTCTTGCATTCCCGTCGCCATTCCCCCTGCAGAGAGCTCAGTACAGCACCGTGCAAGTAGTTTACAACTTAGTAAATACCACTGAATGAATGAAGGGACACTACTTGGAAAGTTGAGAGGAATCAATCACCATATTTCCTGAATGTGTACTGTGTGCAGAGTACTGTACTAAGCGCTTGGTAGAGTAGACTACAACTGAGTTGGTAAACTTATTCTGTGCCCACAAGGAGTACAGAAGCAGCATAGCTCAGTGAGGAGCAGCCTGGCCAAGTGGCAAGAGCATGGGCTTGGGAGCCAGAGGACATGGGTTCTAATCCCAACTCCATCGTTTGTGTGCTGTGTGACCTTGGACAAGTCACTTCATTTTTCTGTGTCTCAGTTACCTCATCTGTGATTGACTGTGAGCCCCAAGTGGGATAACCTGATTACCTTGTATCTACCCCAGTGCTTAGAAAAGTGCTTGGCACCTAGTAAGCTCTTAACAAATACCAAATATTATTATTACAGTCTAGGGGGAGAGTTTACAGTCTATATTGTAAGCTTGTTGTGAGCGGGAAATGTTTCTGTTATTACGTTGGACTCACCCAAGCGCTTAGTACGATGCTATGCACACAGTAAGTGCTCAATAAATGCGATTAATAAGAAGAGGTCTATCATCAAGGACCTAAACGATAGAATTAAGAATGAAAGGGTTGGGGGTGAAGATGAATCATTTATTTTAGAGGCAGGAAAATCTACTAAACAACCTATTTAAATATCTTTCAGCAAAATGATTCTGTGATTCTGGAAAATAAATGAAATAGTCTTCCAAAGAACTGCCAGGAATTGGACAACCTATGGTGTTTTAGAAGAGTGGCAAAAACTGGTCTTTCCTAGTCAGAGGAGGCTCTAGATGGTCAAAAATGGGCTTATTTGGAAACTATAAATGCCTTGATATAATTAAATGGAAGTTCTCCCAATCATGTTTTTAACCATGAATTCTGGGAGACCGTTAATTATTTTCTCGCTTGCTTCACAGATGCCAAGCTTGCTGAACCTGCTGGGATGTGAAATTCTCTATTTGGAAGAATTTTTCCCCCGTTGGCCATTATGTTTGGCTGAACTACGTTGCTTGTTTTTACACAAACACACAAAAGCCTCGGCAGAATAAATGCAGTCAGTGTCTGAGGGGCCGCTAATTTGCTGCAGGGTAGGAGTCCAAACCCTTGAAGTTTCCATAATTTCTGTGACTTGATTCATTTGATCTGCCTTGGATAAGGCCTCTAGCACTGCTGGACTATTTTCCTTGGGTTTAAAAGCCTATTCTTCTCTCAAGAGGAAGAAACCAGCTCTGCTAAGGTATACTTCTGCAAGGAGTATGTGTCTGCTTTAAGCTTGGCGGTAAACAGAGCTAATAATAATAATTGCAGTATTTCCTATGTGCTTACTGTGTGCCAAGCACTTTTCTAAGCGCTGGGGTCAAGTTGGACACAGTCTCTGTCCCATATGGGGCTCACAGTCTTAATCCCCATTTTCCAGATGAGGTAACTGAGGCACAGAGAAGTTAAGTGACTTGCCCAAGCTCACACAGCAGACATGTGGCAGAGCAGGAATTAGAACCCAGGCCCTCAGAATCCACCCGTGCTCTTACCACTGGGCAATGTTGCATCTAATAGCGGGGCTACGTTTATGGAGCACCAGCCAATGTCTTTCTTCCTCTCTCCTAAACATCTAAACATCCTAAAAATCTTCCTAAACACGTTAGTTCTACTTCATTTTTAGGCTCATGATGAAAATTCTCAGGGGGCCAAGATTAATAACAGTAGGTGGGGTTTTTCCCCCACTTTATTACCAGCTCAACACTAACCACAAGCTTTCCAAGATTAATACTGACGTTTCTGCCATTTGTTCTATCTTTTCAGCTCAGGTAGGGAAGGAGGAGTTTGTGGCTTTTATTGTCTACCCAATGGCTATGGATAACCACCCTGCTGGGGTTCATCCAGACATAGCACTGGGCTACGCTAGAAGGTATTCAAGTATTTCCTAGCTACCAAAAGAGAGGTTGGATTTTTTCTAGAGGAAGAGAAGGGTTCAAGAGATGCATTCTGCCCAACTCCACCACTTAGGTACCTAGTGATGTCATACAGGATGTCACTAGGTCCTGAGACCCTTGTTCTCAGAAATCCCACTGGCTGGAAGCTCCACCCGCTGGCTTGGTGTCATGGAATTTCCCTGATTTCCTGCAGAATAGAGGAAACCTGAATCTCAAAGCCATTGCAGGATTCCAGTCAGTTTTACCAAAATGTAAATTTTCATTAAGCACAATCACTATAGTAGTAACAAAATTTATTGAGCACTTGCTGGGTGTGACAATTGTATTGAACCTTTAGGAAAGTTCAACAGCTGAACAAGGCATGATCCCTGCTGACAAGGAGTTTACATAATGGAAATGGAACAACTGAAGAAGTAGCCAACAGTTTTTTTTGTTTGTTTTTTTAATGGTTATTTCTTAAGCCCCTACACTACAAGCTCGGGAAGGGAACGGAACATGTCTGCTAATTCTGTTATATTGTACTCTCCCATGCATTTAGTACACTGTTCTGCATATAGTAAGTGCTCAATAAATGCCACTGATTGATTCATTAAGCTCTTACTACATGTTAAGCAGTGTTCTAAGCTCTGGGGTAGAAACAAGTTAATCAAACTTAATACAGTCCTTGTCTCATACGGAGCTCCCAGTGAAGTAGGAGGGAGAACAGGTATTGCAACCTTACTTACCGGCTCTGCCACTTGTCAGCTGTGTGACTGTGGGCAAGTCACTTAACTTCTCTGTGCCTCAGTTCTCTCATCTGTAAAATGGGGATTAAGACGGTGAGCCCCACGTGGGACAACCTGATTCCCCTGTGTCTACCCCAGCGCTTAGAACAGTGCTCGGCACATAGTAAGCGCTTAACAAATATCAACATTATTATTATTATTATTACTTTGCAATTGAGGAAATAAAGGTATAGAGAAGTTAAGTGACTTGTCCAAGGTCGCACAGGAGGCAAATGGCAGATCTGAGATTAGCACCCAGGTCCCCTGGCTCCCAGGCCCATGCTCTGAGTCTGTCCTTTAGACTGTGAGCCCATCTGAGGGCAGGGATTATCTCTCTTTATTATTGAATTGCATTTTCCAAGCACTTAGTATAATGCTCTGCACATAATTAGCGTTCAGTCAAAACGTTTGAATGAATAAGCCTGCTGCTTCCTGTTCTTTCCACATTGCATCCCTAACTGGAGTCAGCATAGTGTGGTGATTTAAGAGTCAGTCTGTACAAGTATGCCCCATTGGGATCCATGTGAGTAATAATAATATGAGTTTTCTTGAATGTAAAGTTCTTCAGAAACTTAACTTCCAGGTTACAGAATAATTGAGTGTACACTTTGGGCCTCCATAACCCAAAAGAAATGTTAAGAACTTGCAGAAAGTCCAAGGAGAAATAGATCAAAAAGGAGAATGGATTGGAGCAGAAGCAGACTATGGAAGGTAACTGAGAAACATGAAAGTCACAAGAAGAATTTACAAGAATAAGAATCTGACAGTGGGGTTTGCAGTACGAGGCAAGAGTGCTAAATCCAACGTGTGGGGTTTGCAGTACGAGGCAAGAGTGCTAAATCCAACGTCTCTACTCCATCCTAGTCCTCCTCGACCTCAGCTGCCTTCGACACTGTCGATCAGCCCTTTCTCCTGGGAAACGTTATCCAGCGCTTAGTACAGTGCTCTGCACCTAGTAAGCGCTCAATAAATACTATTGAATGAATGAATGAATGAATGAATATCAGCTTCACTGACACTGTCCTTTCCTGGTTCTCCTCCTCTCTCACTGGCTGCTCATTCTCATTTTCTTTTGTGAGCTCCTCTTCTGCCTCCCACCTCCTAACTGTGGGGCTCCCTCAGTTCTGGGTCCCCTTCTTTCTCCAACTACGCCCACTCCCTTGGAGAATGCATTTGTTCCCAAGGCTTCAACTACAATCTCTGTGTGGATGATTCCCAAATCTACATCTCCAGCACTAATCTCACTCTCTGTCTGCATTTCCACACTTCCTCCTGCCTTCAGGACATCTCTCCTTGGATGTGGAAAGAGCCCGGGCTTGGGAGTCAGAGGTCATGGGTTCGAATCCCGGCTCTGCCACTTGGCAGCTGTGTGACTGTGGGCAAGTCACTTCACATCTCTGTGCCTCAGTTACCTCATCTGTAAAATGGGGATGAAGACTGTGAGCCTCACGTGGGGCAACCTGATTACCCTGTATCTACCCCAGTGCTTAGAACAGTGCTCCGCACATAGTAAGCAACATTACTATACCGACATTATTATGTCCCTCGAAGTTAACAGGTCCAAAACACAACTCATTCATTCAGTCATTCGATCATTAATTGAGCGCTTGCTGTGTGCAGAGCACTGTACTGAGCATTTGGGAGGCTACGATATAGCCATAAACAGTCGCATTCCCTGCCCACAGCCAGCTTAACTCTTCTTCCCACCCAAACACTATCTTTCCACTTACTTTCCCATTACTGTGGACAGCACCACCATCCTCCCTGTCTCACAAGCCCGTAATCTTAAGTGTTATGCTCGACTCATCTCTCTCACTCAACCTACATAGTCAGTCTGTCATCAAATCCTGTCACTTCACAGCATTGCTAAAGAAGCAGTGCGGCTTAGTGGAAAGAGCGCGGGCTTGGGAGTCAGAGGTCGTGGGTTTTAATCCCGGCGCCACCACTTGTCTGCCTGTGTGACCTTGGTCAAGTCACTTAACTTCTCTGTGCCTCAGTTACCTCATCTGTAAAAATGGGGATTAAAAAATGTGAGCCTCACGTGGGACAATCTGATTACCCTGTATCTACCCCAGCACTTAGCACAGTGCTCTGCACATAGTAAGCGCTTAACAAATACCTTTTTTTTAAAATCTGCCCTCTGTTCTCCATTCAAACTGCTATCGTGCTAATCCCAGCATTTATCCTATCCTGCCTTGATTACTGCATCCGCTTGTTTGTAGACCTCCAGGCCTCCAGTCTATCCCCACTCCAGTCCATACTTCACTCTGCTGCCAGGAAAATTTTCTACAGAACCACTGAGTCCACATTTCTCTACTCCTCAAGTACCTCCAGGGGATGCTCATCCACCTTCACATCAAACAAAAACTCCTTACCATAGGATTTTAAGCACTCAATCACCTTGCCCACTTCTACTTTACCTCTCTGATCTACTACTACAACCCAGCCCGCACACTTCACTCCTGTAATACCAATAATAATGATAATGATGGTATTTGTTAAGCGCTTACTATGTGCCAAGCACTCTTTTAAGCACTGGGGTAGATACAAGGTAATCAGGTTGTCCCAAGTGGGGCTCACAGTCTTAATCCCCATTTTACAGATGAGGGAACTGAGGCCCAGAGAAGTTAAATGACTTGCCCAAAGTCACACAGCTGATACGTGGCGGAGCCGGATTTAGAACCCACAACCTCTGACTCCAATGCCCGTGCTCTTTCCACGAAGCCACGTTGCTTCTCAATGGACTCCCGATACCTCGATCTCGGCTATCTCACCCACCTACCTCTCGCCCGTGTCCTGCCTCTGGATTGGAACATCCTCCCTCTTCATATCCAACAAATGATCACTCTCCCCACCTTCAAAGCTTTATTAAAAGCGCATCTCCTCCAAGGGGCTTTCTCTAGCTACGTCCTCATTTCTACTTCTCCCTCTCTCTTCTGTGTCAGTCTTCCACTTGGATTTATACCCTTTATTCACTCTTCCCTCAGCCCCACAGCACTGATGCACGTATCCAAAATTAATTTATTTATATTAATATCTGTACCCCCCTCTAAACTGTGAGTTCACTATGTCTAGGAAACATGTCTACCAACTCTGTTATACTGTACTCTCCCAAGAGCATAGTACAGTGCTCTGCACAGGGTAAGTGCTCAATAAATATGACTGATTGTTTAGAATAAGACAGAAACAAAAATTTTAAGCTTACCAAATTTGCCAGATATTGTTACAGTTCTGAGATCTGTGGATTAAATAAAAATTTTTGGAGCAGCTTTTTTTGATTATTCATCATTCTATAACACAACATAGACTTTAATATAATATAATAATCTGAAAATATACGGACATATGTTTTGCATCAGCTGACTGTATTGAGTTTTTCTTTGTTTTCTAGCTTATGGCTTATTTTCTTTCTGCCCCTTCCATTTTTTATCTTAGTTATCTGTTCAAATATTATGGTAGTATGTATCTAATTTTTTCATTAATCGTACTTTTTGGATTCTCTTTCTGATTATTTTAAATTTAAAACGTCATTTTAATTTTATCTCATGTAATAAAATACTTCTTCTTGATTCTCTTTTAAATAATTTTGCTTTATTATCCTGCACTGTCTTGTCTATTTTGATGAATAATTTTACACTCAATCTATTGCTTTTAGCCTGCTTAATAATATTCTTCAGACTGATTCTACTTCCCCCAGTTTGAAGAGGTTTTTTTTTCTTTCACCTGTAGGTATCCTTTATCAAGATTTTGCAATTTCTTCAGGTAACAACTCCTATTTTGTGAAGTAGCCGAAGTTTTATATTCAAATTTAAAGATAGATTGTTAAATAATTTTATGTTTTCATATTATCTCACAAGAAAATTACTGAATATCTCTTCCTTCTATGTTTATTTTAATGGTTTACTATGTTCCAGACACTGTTCTAAGCACTGGGGAAGATATACACTAGTCAGGTTGGACACAATGTCCCACATGGAGCTCACAGTCTTAATCCCTATTTTACAGAGGAAGTAACTGAGGCCAGGAGACGTGAAGTGAAGCCCAAGGCCACAGACCAGACAAGTGGTAAAGGCAGGATTAGAACACAGATCTTCTAATTCCCAGGCTCTGGCTCTTTCTACTAGGCAATACTAGATTCTACTTATCAATGTGAGAAGCAGTGTGGCTCAGCGGAAAGAGCCCAGACTTGGGAGTCAGAGGTCACGGGTTCTAATCGCGCCTCCACCACTTGTCAGCTGTGTGACTTTGGGCAAGTCACTTCACTTCTCTGTGTCTCAGTTACCTCATCTGTAAAATGGGGATTAAGCCTGTGAGCCCCAAGTGGGACAATCCGATCACCTTATATCCCCCCCAGCACTTAGAACAGTGCTTTGCATATAGTAAGCGCTTAACAAATACTATCATTATTATATATTGCCTAAGCACTTGGATGGAAATGGGAAAATGAGAGAAGGGAAGGTCTTTAGGACCCAGAAGAAGTTGACTGAGGCCTGAGCCTTCCTAAAGTGGGTCTGGGGGCTCTTTCAGCCTGGATTTAATAATGTTGGTATTTGTTAAGCGCTTACTATGTGCAGAGCACTGTTCTAAGCGCTGGGGTAGATACAGGGTGATCAGGTTGTCCCACGTGGGGCTCACAGTTACATGGTAAGCGTGTGATGGAGCTGTGATTAGAACCCAGCTCCTCTGAATCCTAGACCCGGGTTCTTTCCACTAGGCCAAACTCAATTACATAACTAAATGTGAATAGTGTAAATCATAAATACAGCCTAAGATCACCCATCAAACTAGTCAGTAAATCATTCATTCATTCATTTATTCATTCAGCAAATATCCATTAAGCACCCACTCTGTATATGGCACCAAACCAAGCACTTCAAAGTTAGAAGAGTTGACAAAACTACAATCCTTTGCCCTCAAGGAGCTCCAACTCAATAAATCAATCAATTGTATGTTTTGAGTTCTTACCGTGTGCAAAGGACTGTACTAAGTTCTTGGGAGAGTACTTGGGGAATCAGCGTCGCCCAGTGGAAAGAGCCTGGGCTTCGGAGTCAGGGGTCATGGGTTCGACTCCCGGCTCTGCCACTTGTCAGCTGTGTGACTGTGGGCAAGTCACTTCACTTCTCTGTGCCTCAGTCACCTCATCTGTAAAATGGGGATTAACTGTGAGCCTCATGTGGGACAACCTGATTACCCTGTATCTACCCCAGCACTTAGAACAGTGCTCTGCACATAATAAGCACTTAACAAATACCAACATTATGTTTACAATATAACAGAGTCAGTAGACATTCCAAATGGGGAGACATGACAGACGCTCACATTCTATTGTTTCTAACAAAGAGCAATCACTAAAACAGTAAAGAGAATAAAAATGTTCCAACATGGACTATCCCAATATCATAGGTGGATGGGGATATTTTTTGGAAAGCCCATTAAAAACAATTCCCTGGGTACCCAAATAACTGCCTATTGTGAGTACAGTTTTGCATTCTGGAAAAGCTGGGGTTTATTAGGTACAACTGGTAAATTCAGAAAATGTATTCATTCAATTGAATTTATTGAGCGCTTACTGTGTGCAAAGCACTGTACTAAGTGCTTGGGAGAGTACAATATAACATCAGACACCTATGTAAGATTTCTGCCAAGAAGCTACATAACTAGGCTTTCTGTTGTGTGGCTCCTGCCACAGAAAGAAATCCACATAAGCTCTTGCACAGTTAGACACACAACTGCTTGGCTTTTCAAAGAGCTGTTCTGCTTTGAAGAAGCCAATCCATCAATCAATCAGTAGTATTTATTGAGCATTAACTGAGTGCAGAGAACTGTACTAAGTGCTTGGGAGCATACTGAACAACAAAGTTGGTAAACACATTCCCAAAAGGAGCTTAGCATCTAGAGGAGAAAGTCATTAATAGAAATAAAGGAAGCCACTGGTGAGTTTTTGTTACCTGACCCAGAGCAATTCGAAATTGCATTATTTAGAAATTTGCCTCATTGCACTTATAAAGACAAGAGGAAGCCACAGAAAATTGTTATCTTGGTGATTACAATGTTCTCTACAGATATTGTTTTTAGCAATAAAGAGTTATTTAAGGCCTGTGGCCACAAAAAGCCACACAAATCTGATGCTTTTCCATTTACTATTCCATTACTATTTACTATAACATTCAGTTATGATGTAATGAAGACTTTCACATTTTCATAATGATAATAACTGTACTTGTTAAGTTGTTTACTAAGTGTCTAGCTTAGTGCTGTGGTAGATACAAGCACAAGTCACACAGAAGACATGTGGTGGATCTGGGATTAGAACCCAGATTCTTCTAACCCCCATGTCCACGCTCTATCCATTAAGTCCTGGTGCTTCTCTAGGGCCCAAGTTTTGTCATAATGAATCCCATTTAAAAACTCACGATTGCCCTTGGCTTTCTAAAGGACAGGTGTATCATGGTCATTGTCATCATCAATATTTACTAACTGTCCTTAGGACACCATACTTGCATAGAATGACCAGGTCAAATACAAACTGGGATAATAATAATTACAGTGGTATTTCTTAAGCGCTTACTATGTGCTAAGCAGCATACTAAGAGCGAGGGGATTAGGATGCGTGATGATAATGGTGTTTGTTAAATACCATTAATTCACTGATCGTGTACTTTATGTCAATCACTGTATTAAATGCTGGAATAGATATAAGATAACCAGGCAAAGACATAATCCCTTTCCCACACGGGGCTCACTGTCTAAGTAGGAAGGAGAACAGGTATTGAGTCCCTACTTTTCGGATGAAGGGACTGAGGTGATGCAAGTTAAATGACTTGCCCAAGGTCACAAAGCAGGCAAGTGGTGGAGCCAGGGTTAGGACCCAGGTCCCCGTCTTCCCAGCCTCATGTTATTTCAACTAGGCTACAATGCTTCCCTGGACTCAACCTGAGGCTTGGTGGCTCTTCTTTCCCTTTTTTTCCCTCAATAGGATTTTTAAGTACTTAAACTATGTGCCAGTCACTGTATTAGACACTGGGGTAAGTACAAGCTAATCATGTTGAACATAGTCCATGTCCCACCTGGGGCTCACAGTCTTAATCCTCATTTAACAGATGAGGTAACTGAGGCCCAAAGCAATTGAGTGATTTGCTCAAGGTCACACAGCAGACACATGGCAGAAGCAGGATCAGATCCCAGATCTTCTGATTCTCAGGCCACTGTTCTTTCCTCTAGGTCCTGTTGTTTGCTTTTCCGGCAGTCCTTCCCTCATCTTCCTCCCCAGGTTTAAGACTTCTGCTGTAACTCCTCCCTACTGAAAGGAACTCATCACTCTCTCCCTCTTCAAAGTTCAACTAAAATAATGCCTGCTCCAGGAAACCTTCCCTGACTGAACCTCATCTACTCACCCTATTCATCCTCCCTTTTGTGTCACCTAGGCATTTTGGTCTGTTCCCAGTAAGTATTTTGATATTTACCCCACCTTACTCCCCAAAGCATTAATATATAGCATAAATACATAAATAACTTTGCTGCTTCCCAGTGTGTAATTTATTCAAATGTCTGTTTCCCTCAATAGATTGAAAGCTCTTTGAAGACATCGATATCATGTAACAACTCTACCGAATCCTCCCAAGCAGTTAGTACAGGTTCTGCACACAGTATGCACTCAATATTTTGTATCTAGTAGCAACCGCAGAGCTCAGAGAAGCAGCAAGGCATAGTGGATAGAGCACGGGAATGGGTCAGAAGGCCATGGGTTCTAATCCCAGTTCCACCATTTGTCTAATTTGTGAACTTGGGCAAGTCGTTTTACTTTCATTCATTCATTCATTCACTCAGTCATAGTTATTGAGTGCTAACTGTGTGCAGAGCACTGTACTAAGCCCTTGGAAAGTACAGTTCAGAAATAGAGACAATCTCTACCCACAGTGGGCTTACAGTCTAGAAGGGGGGAGACAGACATTGAAACAAGGAAACAGACATCAATAGCATCAATATAAATAAATAGAATTGTAGATATATGCCTATCAAAACAAGTAAACAGACATTAATATAAATGAATAGAATTATTGATATGCACTGGGTGGGTAGAGGAAAAGGAGTGAGTCAGGGCGATGGGGAGGGGGAGCTGAGGAAAAGGGGGACTTAGTCTGATAAGGCCTCTTGGAGGAGATAAGTCTTCAGTAGAGCTATGAAGGGGGAGGTTTGATTGGCGAATTTGAGGAGGGAAGGCATTCCAGGCCAGAGGTAGGATGTGGGCCAGGGGTCGACGGTGAGACGGGTGAGAACGAGGCACAGTGAGGAGGTTAGTGGCAGCGGAGGAGCAGACTGTGTGGGCTGGGCTGTAGAAGGAGAGAAGAGAGTTGAGGTAGGAGGGGGCAAGGTGATGGACAACTTCTCTGTGCCTCAATTACCTAATCTGTAAAATAGGGATGGAGACTGTGAGCCCAACAGGGGGACAGGGACTGCATACAACCCGATTTGCTTGTATCCACCCCAGCGCATAGTACAGTGCCTGGCACATAGTAAGCGCTTAACAAATATCGCCCGGCCTTGGGAGTCAGCGGTCATGGGTTCGAATCCCGCCACTGCCACTTGTCAGCTGGGTGACTGTGGGCAAGTCACTTCACTTCTCTGGGCCTCAGTTCCCTCATCTGTAAAATGGGGATTAAGTGTGAGCCCCACGTGGGACAACCTGATTAGCCTGTATCTCCCCCAGCGCTTAGAACAGTGCTCTGCACATAGTAAGCGCTTAACAGATACCGACATGATGAAATATAACTATTATTATTATTTGCTCACAGAGTTTGACACATAGCCATATTGGTAAACTGATTAATAATTTCTAATGGCCTTCACAAGGGAGTCTTTCCTAAGTGTAGATACCACTAGGGGCTTACAGTATTGAAGACTGTATTGAGAAGCAAGCAGCATGGGCCAGTGGATAGACCACGGGCCTGGGAGTCAGAAGGACCTGGGCTCTAATCCCGGCTCTGCTACTTGTCTGCTCTGTGAACTTGGGCAAGTCACTTAACTTCTCTGGGCCTCAATTACTGCATCTGTTAAGCGGCAATTAAAACTGTGAGCCCCATGTGGGACATGGATTGTACTCATCCCGATTAGCTTGTGTCCACTTCAATGCTTAGTGCCACGCCTGACATATAGTAAGCACCTAACGAATACCATTTAAAAAAAGACTCATAATTTCAGCAGTCCACAGACACAGTCAAAAATGGGCAGAAGAGAACCCTTCAAGCCTAACTGGTAGGTCAGATTCCTGCAGTCCGAGTACATAGTACTAGGGAGGCAGCATGGCATAGTGGATAGACCACGGGCCAGGGAGTCAGAAGGTCATGGGTTCTAATCCCAGAACTGCCACTTGTCTGCTGGGTGACCTTAGGCAAGTCACTTCACTTCTTTGAACCTCAGTTATCTCATCTGTAAAATAGGGGTTGAGAGTGTGAGCCTCACATGGGACAGGGACTGTGTCCAGCCCGATTTGCTTGTTTCCACCCAGGGCTTAGTACAGTGCCTGGAACAAGGTAAGCGCTTAACCAATACCATCATCATTATTATTATTTGCCTCAATGGGATCAGGCCCAGGCTAAGCAAAGCCAAAATGATTTAGCCCTAGCAGGACTTACCCTCTATTCTATGATGTTAAACAAGACACTAAATACTACCTATAAGCGTTTAACAAGTATCATCATTATTATTATCTTAATCTAGACTCAGTACCCCTTAAATATGTGACTCACAATCTAGTATGGCAATACAGGGCCAAACACAGAAATGCTACATTTCAGTAACCAGGATGATAATTTAGAGAAGCAGCGTGGCGCAGTGGAAAGAGCATGGGCTTTGGAGTCAGGGCTCATGAGTTCGAATCCCAGCTCTGCCACTTGTTGGCTGTGTGACTGTGGGCAAGTCACTTAACTTCTCTGTGTCTCAGTTCCCTCATCTGTAAAATGGGGATTAAGACTGTGAGCCCCACGTGGGACAACCTGATTCCTCTATGTCTACCCCAGCGCTTAGAACAGTGCTCGGCACATAGTAAGCGCTTAACAAATACCAACATTTCTTTATTTATTTATAATTTAAAAATGAACATAAACATTCACTGCCCATTAGTGTTCTTAATTGACTTCTTAGAAACTGTGTCAAGTCAAGGAGTGCTAAACTGAGTCTGATTTCCTATAAAAAATAATACAAAGTGCCCTAATGTAACATTGAGAGCCAAAAGATTGGCCAAAACAATATAATTATATTGAAAAACAGTGATAAAATGATCATAATAATAATGGTAGTTGCCAGAAACTGTACGGGGTGCTGGGGTGGATAGAAGTCAATCAGGTTGGACACAGACCCTGTCTCACACTGGGCTCACAGTCTCAATCCCTATTTTACAGATGAGGTAGCTGAAGCAAAGAGAAGTAAAGTCATTATTATTATCATTATTATTATTATTATTATGGCATTTGTTAGGCGCTTACTATTGGCCTCTGCTTTCTCATTCACCCCACACATCCAATCTGTGAACAAAACCTGCCGGTCTCACCTTCACAACATCACCAAGATCCCCCCTTTCATCTCCATCCAAACTGCTACCTTGCTGGTACAATCTCTCATAATATCACGACTGGATTATTGTGTCAGCCTCCTCTCTGATCTCCCATCCTCCTGTCTCTCCCGGCTCCAGCCTATTCTTCATTCCGCTACCCGGATCATCCTCCTGCAGAAACACCCTGGGCATGTCACTTCCCTCCTCAAAAACCTCCAGTGGTTGCCTATCAACCTTCACATGAAACAGAAACTCCTCACTCTTGGCTTCAAAGGTCTCCATCCCCTTGCCCCTTCCTACCTCACCTCCCTTCTCTTCTTCTACAGCCCAGCTTACACACTCCGCTCCTCTGCCTTTAACCTCCTCATAGTCCCTCATTCACACCTGTCCCACCGTTGACTCCTGGCCCACGTCCTACCACTGGCCTGGAATGCCCTCCCTCCTCACCTCTGCCAAACTAACTCTCTTCCCCTCTTCAAGGCCCTACTGAGATCTCACCTCCTCCAGAAAGCCTTCCCAGACTGACCCCTCCCTTTCCATCCGCCCCCCCACCATTCCCCCTACTCCCTCCCTCTGCCCTATCCCCTTCCCCTCCCCACAGCACTTGTGTACATTGGTATATATTATTTATTACTCTATTTTATTAATGATGTGTATGTATGATTCTCTTTATCTATTTTGATGTTATTGATGTCTGTCTACTTGCTTTGTTTTGTTGTCTGTCTCCCCCTTTTAAATTGTGAGCCTGTTGTTGAGCAGGGATTGTCTCTATCTGTTCCCTAATTGTACATTCCAAGTGCTTAGTACAGTGCTCTGCACACAGGAAGCACTCAGTAAATACAAATAAATTGAATTGAATTGAATTGAATCGAATGTGCCAAGCACTGTTCTAAGTACTGGGGTAGATACAAGGTAATCAGGTTGTCCCACAGCATGTTCACAGTTTTAATCCCCATTTTGCAAATGAGAGTGACTTGCCCAAGATCACACAGCAGAAAAGTGGCAGAGTCCGGATTCAAACCCATGATCTTCTGATTCCCAGGCCCTTGCTCTATCCACAGTGCACAGTGAATAGTTGCATGGTCAAATAGCAAGCATTTATGTTTATTCTCAGCACTTCCAAATTCATTCATTCCATTATATTTACTGAGCACTTACTGTGTGCAGAGCACTGTACTAAACGCTTAGAAAGTACAATTAAGCAATGTATGTTTATTCAAATGGTCTTGCAATTATGTATTCTGATTATTCTGCTTAGCAGAGGAAGAGTGGAAGAGGATAAGGAGAGTTCAGGGCTACAGTGGAATTTTCTGTCTAGCCTTGATAGGCTACTGGGATCTGCTGGACCAGATCCCGAGTTTAAGCATTAGGCTTTGATAGTAGTAGTAATAATTTAATAATAATAATAATGATGGTATCGGTTAAGCACTTACTCCTCAGCACTTCCAAATTCATTCATTCAATTGTATTTATTGAGCACTTACTGTGTGCAGAGCACTGTAGTAAATGCTTGGAAAGTACAATTAGGCAATGTATGTTTATTCAAATGGTCTTATGTATTTTGATTCATCTACTTAGCAGGGGAAGAGTGGAAGAGGATAAGGAGAGTTCAGAGCTACAGCGGGATTTTCTGCCTAGCTTTAATAGGCTCCTGGGATCTGTTGGACCAGATTCTGAGTTTAAGCATTAGGCTCTGATAGTAGTAGTAATAATAATAATATAATAATAATGATAATATTATTTGTTAATAATAACAATGTTGGTGCTTGTTAAGCACTTACTATGTGTCAAGCACTGCTCTAAGCACTGGGCGAGATACAGGGAGATCACAGTCTTAATCCTCATCTTACAGATGAGGTCACTGAGGAACAGAGAAATGAAGTTACTTGCGCAAAGTTACATAGCTAACAAATTGCAGAGCCAGGATTAGAACCCACAACCTCTGACTCCTAAACCTGGGCTCTGGGAATTGAGAAGCAGGGTGGCTTAGTGGAAACACCTCGGGTTTGGGAGTCAGAGGATGTGGGTTCTAATCTTAGCTCCTCCACTTGTCCGCTGTGTGACCTTGGGCAAGTCACTTGGCTTCGCTGAGCCTCAGTTACCTCATCTGTAAAAGAGGGATTAAGACTGTCATCCCCAACATGGGACAACCTGATTACCTTGTCTCTACCCTAGCGTTTAGAACAGGTGCTTGGCACATAGTAAGCGCTTAAAAAATACCATTATTATTAATAAATTGTGGTATTTGTTAAGAGCTTACTATATGCAAAGCACTGTTCTAAGCGCTGGGGGATACAAGGTGATCAGGTTGTCCCACGTGGGGCTCACGATTTTAATCCCCATTTTACAGATGAGGTAACTGAGGCACAGAGAAGTTAAGTGATTTGCCCAAAGTCACACAGCTGGCAAGTGGCGGAGTCGGGATAATAATAATAATGTTGGTATTTGTTAAGTGATTACTATGTGCAGAGCACTGTTCTAAGCACTGGGGTAGATACAGGGTAATTAGGTTCTCCCACATGAGGTTGAATTGTACATCGCCTTGATTCTATTTAGTTGCCATTGTTTTTACGAGATGTTCTTCCCCTTGACTCTATTTATTGCCATTGTTCTCATCTGTCCGTCTCCCCCGATTAGACTGTAAGCCCGTCAAACGGCAGGGACTGTCTCTATCTGTTGCCGACTTGTTCATCCCAAGCGCTTAGTACAGTGCTCTGCACATAGTAAGTGCTCAATAAATACTATTGAATGAAAGGTTCACAGTCTTAATCCCCATTTTACAGATGAGGGAACTGAGGCACAGAGACGTTAAGTGTCTTACCAAAAGTCACACAGCTGAGAAGTGGCAGATCTTGGATTCGAACCCATGACCTCTGACTCCCAAGCGTGGGCTCTCTCCATTAAGCCACCCTGCTTCTCTGGTAGACTGGTAGAGATAGTAAGTTCACTGTGGGCAGGGAACAAACCTGTTTATTGTTAAATTGCAGTCTCCCAAGCATTTAGTAGAGTGCTTCGCACCCCGTAAGCACTCGATAAATATGACTGAATGAATGAATAGCAGTAGGAGTAATAATAATAATGATGATGGTATTTGTTAAGTGCTTACTATGTGCCAAGCACTGTTCTAAGCACTTGAGGGGATACAAGGTGATCAGGTTGTCCCACGTGGGACTCACAGTCTTCATCCCCATTTTCCAGATGAGGTAACTGAGACACAGAGAAGTTAAGCGACTTGCCCAAAGTCACCCAGCTGACAGGTGGTGGAGCCGGAATTAGCAGCAGCAGCATTTCTTAAGTAGGCACTTGGTTCAACACAGTCCACTGGCTGCTTGGAAAGTACAGAAGAGCTAAGTGACGCATTCCCTGCTCACAAAGCGCTTACCCTCTAATGGAGATGACAAATGGGAGGGCATTCATTCATTCATTCGATCATATTGATCGAGCACTTACTGTGTGCAGAGCACTGCACTAAGCGCTTGGAATGTACGATTGGGCCACAGATAGAGACAATCCCTGCCCAACAATGAGCTCACAGTCTGAAAGGGGGTGACAGACAGCAGAACAAAACAGCCACAATCTTTGCCTGTCGGTGAGGCATGAGAGAGTTTCACTCTCTTGGTAAGTCCGTGCTCTCCAACAGTAGTCGTCTTCACGTACGAAGGACGCCATTTCAATATTCACCGAACACAGGTCTGGGGAATCCTGGATGAAAGTGAAAGCTACTTTCCACTTCAGAGAATGGTTAAACTTGGTTAAAGGGCAGGAGGAAATTAACAGTGTTTCTTTTATATTGTGTTCATGTACTCTGAGGCCAAATGGCTCTGAGGCCATTTGGGTAGGATTTTGCTTCTAAACCAGTGATAAAGATTGTTTACCTTGAATGTTTCTTTCATTCCCTATGGATTTCCTTTCCTCCAGCTTGATGCTGATAGAGCAAAGGCCTGGGAGTCGGAAGGACCTTGTTTCTAATGCCGATTCTGCCACTTGTCTGCTGTGTGACCTTGGGCAAGTCACTAACTTCTCTTTCATTTTCCTCATCTGTAAAATGGGGATTAAGGCCGTGAGCCCCATGTGGGACAGGGATTGCGTCCAACCCAATTTACTTGTATCCAACTCCGGCACATAGTACAATCCCTAACACATGGTAAGCACTTAAGAAGTATCACAATTATTATTATTATAATTATTATTATAATTAGTACTATTGAAAAGCTGCATCATGTAGTGGATAGAACTTGGGCCTGGGAGTCAGAAGGTCATGGGTTCTAATTCCAGCTCCACCACTTGTCTGCTGTGGGACCTAGGGCAAATCAGTTAACTTCTCTGTGTCTTAGTTGCCTCATCTGTAAAAAATGGGTATTAAAAGTGTGAGTCCTGTGTAGGACAGGGACTGTGTCTAACCTGAATAACTTGAATCTATCCCAGTGCTTGACACATGGGAAGCGCTTAACAAGTACCAAAATCAATTATTCATTCACTCAAGCTTATTTATTGAATGCTTACTGTGTGTAAAGCACTGTACTAAGCACTTGGAAAGTACAAAACAGCAATAAAGAGAGACAATCCCTGCCCACAACAGGGTATTATTATTATTATTACTTTTCTCTCTTTGGTTTCCTGACACTTTCCAGGAAGGCTTGTTACCACCAGTAAGAGGAGGCCTTTTACTGGTGGCGACTGATCGTGAGGATTTCACCACTGTCGGCCACAACTGGTGACCGTAAGGAAGGCCGAGCAGGAGTTTAATAACAATAATAACAATATTTATGGTACTTGTTAAGTGTTTACTATGTGTCCGAGTCCCAGCCGTGCCATTGTTTTACTGTGTGACCTGAGGCTGAGGATGTATCTCCCTATCGCTTAGAACAGTGCTTTGCACGTAGTAAGTGCTCAACAAATGCCATCATTATTAATATTATGGTAAGTGCTCAATAAATACACTTGAGTGAATGAATGAAACTGCTTTGGATCTGTATCATGGGAGGAAATGCAGAGGATCAGGCCTGTTCTAGGCATAGCCAAAATGGTTTAAAAAGAAAATCAAATAAACTGTGATATTTGTTAAACACTTACTATGTGGCAGGCACTATATTAAGCACTGGGGTAGATAGAAGCTAGTCAGGTTGGATACAGTCCCTCTCCCACGTGGGGCTCATAGTCTTAATCTCCATTTTACAGATGAGGGAACGGAGGCCCAGACAAGTGAAGAGTCCTGCCCCAGGTCACAGAGCAGACAAGTGGCGGAGCTGGGATTAGAACCCAGGTCTTTCTGACTCCCAGGCTGGGTCTCTAGCCATGCTGCTCCTCTAGCAGAGCTGTACCCTGTAACCCTCTACTCTATAATGCTAAACAAAACACTAGCTGCCAACTCAACGGTGACACAGGTTCAGGGGAATATTCATTCATTCAATCGTATTTATTGAGCGCTTCCTATGTACAGAGCACCGCACTAAGCTCTTGGAAAATACGATTCGGCAACAGGTAGAGACAATCCCTACCCAACAACGGGCTGTATCAGATATAGGAGGTAATTGGGTGTGGGAGAAAAAGCTAGAAATTTAATCATGATCAAACAGAAGTGCAGGATGGTTGTTCAGAAACAGAGTTGAGGGTTGGCATTTACGACAGGTCTAATTAAAGCCAAGCAAATGTTTGAGGCCAAGGGTTGTAAATGCGATGGTCTTAACTTCGGGTGTGAGTCCTACGTCGTACTGTACCATTCTAAATAAACAATTCCTCCCAGCTCTATCAAAGGTTTAAATGCCAGCTAAATATAGCAGTTCGAATGGGATTACACAATTTAAAGAGTATTGATTTTTCTTTTCCCTAGCGGAAACCACCTTTTGAAAATAGCCTCCTTAGTCAACGGTCCAATTAAAAAGCCCAATTGTTGTAATTCTGCCAAAAGCCAGAACTGAGTTTTTAAAGTGTAGCAAAAACATATATACAACTAGATCAAAACATATATTTAGCTCGATGGGGTACTGATTGCCACTGAAGCTTTTTATCTGTATAAATTCCATCAGCCTTTTCAAGATCTCAGGTTGAAAATACAGGGAAAAAAAAGAGCAAAGGAATTAGGTTTGGTTTTCTTTTCCACACATTTCTGAAAGTGAACAATCGTTCGGCTACCAAGCAAGGAAGGGCAGATTGGTCAATCCACTGGGATAGGAATGGCACAGGTTTGGAATTATCATCAGCATCAATCCAGTTTTCCTCCCAGAGAATCCAGACCCCGTATCGCAAAGCAGAGTATGGAAACCATGGTTGGTTAAGCAAAAGCTATTCTACCCTCCAGTGCCTGCCTCTCTTTTGAGTCTCTCTCTCTACAAAGGGAGAAGAGAGTAGACTGGGTGACACCGGAATAAAGGAAGAGGATAGAGTGACTTGAAAAGAGCTAGGACTTCAAAGTGCCTGGGTGCCTCTGAGCCTCACTGAGATCCTTAAGGCAAACCTACTGGCTTTTTGGTGCTGTTCAGATTCAGGATAAGCATCTGTTTATTTTGCTTCCGGCAACTGCCCCGAGGCAGAAGGTATTAGTTGTTATGAGCTGCATGCAGGGCTGCCAACCTCTGAGAATGACTTTTACAGAGTATGAATAAAAGTACTGATTTTCTATTTTTTTTTGGTTTTTTTTTTTTTGTTGTTTTGTTTTTATTACGAGAGCAAAAATGGCAGAGAGAGGGTGTTTCCACTTTGGGGGACAGGATCGGGAGTTTAAGAGGGGGCGGGGGATCGAACGGTGAAGGCTGGTTACTTGGGAGCCGGTACACAGTTTCACAGAAAATACTTTTCATGAAAATTCTTCTCAGCAGCTGACAGCCACACTGGAGAGGCTGTGGGAGGATCTCCGGGCCAGGAGGAAGTGGCTGCTGGGGGGATGACTTTCTTCCTGCAGAGTTTGACTTCCCAGCCCTGTGACGCTTAAGTTCACATCTGTAATTTATTTATTAATATTAAGGTCTGTCTTCCCCTCTAGATTGTAAACTCAATCAGGCTGTCAATGAGGCTGATTGAAAATGTGTCAATCAGACGCATTTTCAGGCTGGAAAATGTGTCTGTTACATTGTTCTAGTGTACTCTCCTAAGCGCTAAGTACAATGCTCTGTACCACAATAAGTGCTCAATAAATATGATTCAATGAATGTATGAAGGAATTAGTATTTACTGAATGCCCACTTAATTATAAAAATTATTACTATTATTATGGTATTTATGAAACAAATGGATTTTAGAGCAAATTAAATGAAAATGGTCTTTGGAAGGCCAAATGACAACTTAGATTAGCATGTTTTGGAAACATAACCACTAATGCTAGGAAAAGTCCAGGGAAAATGTGGAAGAGGCAGACCGTCAGCTAGATGAATAGAGATCATAAAAACAATAATGGAAGAACCATTAGGAAGGTGGTGGATAATGGGAGAAGACAGGACATTGTGGAGAAAGTAGATCCATGAAGTCGTTATGAACCAGAAACTACTTGACAGCACTTAATAATAATATATTAAACATTCACTATGTACCAAGCTCTAGGATAAGTAGAAGATTATGAGATGAGTTACCTCACCTGTAAAATACGGATTCAAAAACTGGTTCTCCCTCCAACTCCGACTTTGAGGCCCATGTGGGACAAGGACTGTGTCCCTCCTGATTATCTTGTATTTACCTCAGCACTTAGTACAGTGCTTGCCACATAATAAAGCACTGAAAAAATGCCCCCCCACCCAAATCTGATTATCTTGCATCTACCATAGGGCTTAATAATAATAATATTAATAATAATGTTGGTATTTGTTAAGCACTTACTATGTGCAGAGCACTGTTCTAAGCACTGGGGTAGATACAGGGTCATCAGGTTACCCCCTGTGAGGCTCACAGTTAATCCCCATTTTCCAGATGAGGTAACTGAGGCACAGAGAAGTTAAGTGATATAGTATACACTGCGAGCCCGTTGTTGGGCAGGGATTGTCTCTATCTGTTGCCGAATTGTACATTCCAAGTGCTTAGTACAGTGCTTTGCACATAGTAAGCGCTCAATAAATACTACTGAATGAATGAATTGAATGAATGAATTTTAGGAGGCATTTTAATGTGGGAGAACTGAGATCTGTCAGATATGAGGAGGGAAGGAGCTCTAAACTGGGAAAACAGTGTGAATGAGGGGATGGAGATGAGAGAATCAAGAACCAGGTACAGCTAGAAGTCATCTTGAGAGAATGAACACGGTGAGTTGAGAAATAATGTGTAGACAGGCCAGGTGGTGCCTTGACACCTAAGATGAGGAGCTTTCTTTAGATCCCAAGAGACAACAAAGCGTTTGATGAGGGAAGAGAAGCTTGAGGAAGTCGATCTATGCAACCACAGCTAGTTTAGATTTGAACTGGGAGAGGCTGGAGGCTGGGAGACCAGTGAGGAGGCTAATGCAATAATCTAGTCATGGAAAAACCAGAGCTGGAGCCAGAGTAGGGAGGAAGGAGTGGATCGGGGAAATGTTAGTACAGGAAGAATAAGCAGGAGGGTTTTGAATAGCGGGAGGGGGAGATTGACAAATAGAGAAGGCAAAAGAGGGAGAGGGAGAGGTAAGAGCCTCCAAGAGACAGGCCCGTGGGAAGAGTTTCCAAAGGAGGCAGAACCTTTCGGGCTGGAAAATTAGCATGAGCTTGGAGGAGGATGATGCTGAGAGCGGAAATGCAACCGACACCTAAATGCAGGACTCATCGCTCAGGCTGAGTCCCAGGTTGTGCACTTGCTCTCGGTATGCTAGGCAAAAAGGTGGACTCCAGCCTGCCCACCCGCGGAGAGAATGGCCAGCAGATGAACAGTAATCTGTTAATCCAAAGGAGAGTGTGTTCTACGAGGGGGGAGCTGTGGTTGGAGTTTGTATTTCTGAAGAAGTTCCATTTGATTGTATTCATTGAGTGCTTTCTGTGTGCAAAGCACTGTACTAAGTGCTTGGGAGAGTAGAATGTGGTTGTGATTGAGGGAGAATCCTCTGGTGGATGTTTGCATATGGCCAAGAGTGTGTGATGGGGTGTGTGCATTTGGTGGTACACCTGAAATTTGTGAATCCCAGGGAGTGAGAAACTGGTGTGGAAAAGAAAGGGAAGAGGGGAAGATGGAGAAACCATTCCAACCAGTTTTCATCCAGGCGTCTGCTATTTTATATGAGGAGGCAGCTGCTATGACACCTGTGGGATTCCCCTCCCCAGCTCCTCTGGTGTGGTGGTCAACCACATTCATGGACATCCAAATCTTTCTGTGGGCTTTACATTCATGTCCAATTTTAAAAGCTTTTTACGGTCATTCCTGAATTATGGCAACCCTGGCAGCATAGATCTCCACAGGGGCTTGTCAGAGAGGACTGTACATGGTGATGAGCTAAGGTGATCATTCCTCTGGTTTTATACTGGACTCTCTAGTCCTCAGCTGGTCTGTCCAGTACTGGGGGTGAGGGATCTATAAAAGGGTGCCAGGTATTTTTGAGTGCTGTCAAGGGTGATCCTTCAGTTAGTGGTAGTTGGGTCTCTTAGATGGTCTTGGTTAGTTTTTGGAGTGCAGAAATGTACTTCCAGGAAGTCTTCCTCCTCTTTTGTTTTTTGCTTCCATGGATCACCCAGCACAGAAGAAAAGCAGTGTGACCTAATGGAAAGATCCTGGGCCTACAACTCAGAAGAACCTGGTTCAAACCTACACCACTGTGCTGTGTGACTTTGGGCAGGTCACTTAACCTCTCTATGCCTCAGTTACCTCATCCATAAAATAGGGATTAAGACTGTGAGGCCCGTATGGAACAGGGATTGTGTCCAATCCAATTATCTCGTATCCACCCTAGTGTTTAGTAGGATGCTTGGCACATAATAAGCACTAAACAAATACAGTAGAAAATGAGTTCACGATAATGAAAACGGTAAATATCACCAAACTTAGAACATCTCAAAAGTTGAGTGTTACGTGTCAACCCTTCTTGTTCTTCACAAGGTTTCATTTAAGTAATTCACCAAACTATAATAATCTAATTTCTGCATAGTTTTCTGCCAAGAAGCTTTGGGGAAGATTGAGCGAGGGAACGTTAAAAGAAACCAAACACTCTTCCAAAGCCATATGTTACGTTGGAAATCTAACTCTCAAGCATATGTCCCCAAAAGCAATTAAATGAGATTAAACTAAAACAGTAAGAACATTTATCTTCCAGCATCTTCAACATTTATAGAGTCTTTAATAAGAATGACAGAATGAGATCCACACCCAGGAAAATTACCATATTTGAACAATCAAAATTGAAACAGGCAAAAATTTCCCAGATATTTTGACCATTACAAATGCAGCCCATCAGAAATGCCCCATTAACTAAACCTATTATCTAGGTAAAATATTTGGAAAAAACACACCTGCTCTGACTTATTTCGTTGAACTGCTCTATCGTTCATTGTCCATCTAGTGTCAGGAGAGGTTCTAACAATAAGATGCTCAAGTATTCCAATGGGAATTTGTGAGCTTCCAACATTTGCTTGCTCCTTTAAGTTACTGAGTTGGAGGTTAGGAATAGAACTATCCATTGTTTCCATCATTGTCTCAATAATAATAATAACAACAACAGTACTTGTTAAATGCTTACTATTTGTCAAGCACTGTTCCAATTGCTGGGGTAGATACAAGATGATAGATCTAACGTAGAACCTGTCCCTTATCAGGCTCACAATCTAAATAGGAGGGAGAACAACTTTTCACTGTCCACATACTGAAATTTCTCATTTTAATTTGGGGATAGGGGCCATTATTGCTGATCAGGAGAAAATGAGTTCACAACCTCTTTTTTGTAAAGAAGACAGAATAGCTGCCCAGAGTGCTGACTGGAAACTTTCAAATTTGGCCTCTATTCTAGTGCAGTGACACTTCATTATTGATTTTATGAACTTGGCTTTCAGTCCAACAGAGGTTTTACAAGTCTTATCTTCTCTCACCCCAGCCAGCCTGCCAACTGCCAAACAAATTGAGTTTACCATTCCTAGCCATATGTTTGAAAACATCCTCTTCTCCAAATGTTGTAATCAAGAAAGTTTAGGACCGCTGAATATGGTATCCCTCTAAAATATACATACACAGTTTCTCCATGGTGACATGGTCCACTGGATCAGAATTGGAATTAGCATGGTCCAGTGGAAATAGAATGGACCTGGGAATCAGGAGACTTGGGTTCTAATCCCAGCTCTGCCATTTGTGAGCTGTGTCTCTCTTACCTTCCCTAGGCCTGTTTCTTTAACTGTAAAATGAGATTTAAATATTTGAACTGCAAGCTCCACGTGGGATGGGGACTGTATCCAACCTTGTATAGACCCCATTGTTTCACACCTGATAAACAATTAGCAAATGCCATAATTATTTTTACTATTATAACTGATGGAGGATAAGACCACTTTTCTCGTTGCCAGTGGAGCAAAGCAGGTTGTATAGTAGGCCTAATCTAACCATCCATGATTGAGCTATTAGAATACATATCCTAACTTGCAGAACACCTCCAAATCATCAGGCTATAAGTACTATCACAGTTCAATCATTGAGCACCTTGTGTGTTCAGACCATTGTCCCAAGTGCTTGAGAGAGTCAACACCCAAAGAATCCTTGAACAAATTTAAATCTGTCTATTCATCGTATATTACAATGCTGTCACTGGATTCTGTTCCTTGGTATTCCACAGTTCCTCCATACTCAATAGACCCACATGAAGAAAATCCTACTGAGAATACATAAGGAGTAATTTGCATACCCAACCTTTTAAATGGTTATGAGAATTGTCAAAAGATGAACCTCAAGCCTAACACTCAATCTCTTGAAATTTCTATCAATGTCACCATCAGCCGTGCTTCAGGTTAGATGACCAGGCGGAATCACGAACCCTGGAATTTCCTCATCTTTCACTTTGAGGCCATTCTCCCCACACATCTTCATTGATAAATCACATGAGGGGGATGAATAATATCAAGCTAACTAAGCAGTGGCTACATTCATTTAATAGTATTTATTGAGCACTTACTATGTGCAGAGCACTGTACTAAGCACTTGGAATGTACATGGTGAGCTGAAGTGGGAGGAGTAACAAAGTTAGGCACAAGAAACATTTAAAGGACACAAAATAAGCCAGGGGCAGACACATCACATTAAAGCAGGGGCTTAAATGCTGTGAAATCGAAGGGTAGAATATAAAATGGAGATGGAAATTGAAACAAGCCAAGCCAAGATGACGGTCCATGCATGATATACAGAAGACTGTCATTGTTTTTTAATTCACCCCGGTTCACTTTTTGCCCAGTTTAAATACCACTTTATGACAAGAGATGAAGGCAATCAGCTCTCTTGATTCAGCTTGCCAGAATGTATTAGCTTTATGGAAATGTAGATAGTGAAGATGGTCTGTTTTGTTAAGTTTTCTTACTTATTTACAAGGCTGTTTCATGGTTTGCAGATATGGTATATACCTAGCATAGTCTTTTCTAACTCTTCCTTGGGAGCTCCATGATTATTTGTAATTTAGCTAAAATTTTATTAGTTAAATCCAGTTTATTTAGCTAAAATCCAGTTTATATGGAGATTCATTACAGATATTACAGATGATGTTTACTGAGTGCTTACTTTTTTATGGTATTTGTTAAGCACTAAGTATGTGCCAGGCACTGTACTAAGCCTTAGGGTAGATACAAGCGTATTAGGTTGGATACAGTCCTTGTCCCACATGGGATTCACAGTCTAAATCTCATTTTACATCTGAGGTACCTGAAGCACAGAGAAGTGAAGTGACTTCTCCAAGGTCACACAGCAGACAGTCGGCAGAGTCTGGATTAGAACCCAGTTCCTTCTGACTCTTAGGCCCATGCTCTATCTACTAGGCTATGCTGCTTCTCTCCTGTGGGCAGAGCACTATACTAAGAGCTTGAGAGAGTAAAATAAGACAGAGATGGTAGACACATCCCCTGCCCAGCAGAAGCTTACAGTCTAGAGGCGGAAATTTCGAAAGGATGTTCGATTTTCATACTTAAGGGAAGGACTGTGTATAATGAATCTTTCCTTTCATTTATCGACAAACCAGGAAGTGATACTGCCAAACGATGGTATTGTTGTAATGAGGGGAAGAGGATGAGGACTCACTCTTAGGATGGGTGCAATACTGGTGCTAGAAAGGGGTCGAAAGAAGCACTTACTAAACTTTAATAATAGCTCACATCTAGTCAGTAATATTTCTATTTCTCCCACAGTGAGGGTTATTGCCTACATCCAATCAGAACGTGGTTATAGATGAATCAGGGGTGTACAAGAAAAATTACTTTCAGACTGTAACTTCACGGGCAAAGTAAGATGGAGTTCTGGCAGCTCTCTGGTTAGTTCAGTGATAAAGGCAAGCTGGGGACTTCAGACTGCAGCCTGATTTGGCGCCTAAACTGATCAAAGCAGTAGGCTAATTGCCAGCTCTTTCCTTCATTTTGTGCTATGTAGTCACAGTCCTTTGAAGAAGGCAGAGAGTTGTTCTTCCATTTTTTATGGTATTTGTTAAGTGCTTACTAAATGCCAGGCACTGTACTAAGCACTGAGGTAGATACAAGGTTAGATACAGTTACTTCCCCCCTCCCGCCCCAAACTCTGTCCTCCCCCGTGACTTTCCCATCACTGTAGATGGCACCACCATCCTTCCTGTCTCACAAGTCCATAACCTAGGGGTTATCCTAGACTCCTCTCTCTCATTCAACCCACATATTCAATCTGTCAGCAAATCCTGATGGTCCCATCTTCAAAATATTGCTAAAACCCGCCCTTTCCTCTCCATCCACACTACTACCACGTTAATACAGTCACGGATCTTATCCTTCCTGGATGACTGCATCAGCCTCCTGGCTGACCTTCCTGTCTCCTGTCTCTCTCTTCTCCAGTCCATACTTTGCTCTGCTGCCCCAATCATTTTCCTACATAAACATTCAGGACACGTCACCCCCTCCTCAAAAAACTCCAGTGGTTGCCCACCCATCTCTGCATCAAATAAAAGCCCCTCACCATTGTTTAAAGCACTCCATCCCCATGCCCCATCCTATCTCACCTCATTTCTCTCCTTCTACACCCCATCCCACACACTCTGCTCCTCTAATGTTAACCTTCTCACTGTGCTTTGATCTCACCTGTCTCACCACCAAATCCTCCCCCACGTCCTGTCTCTGGCCTAGAGCACCCTCCCCCCTCAAATCTGACAATTACTTTGCCCCCTTCAAAGCTTTATTGAAGGCACATCTCCTCCAAGACTCATTCCCAGACTAAGCCCCACTTTTCCTCATCTCTCCCTCCCTTCTGCATCACCCTGACTTGTTCCCTTTGCTCTTCCCTTCTCCCAACCCCACAGCACTTATGTACATATCTGTAATTTTATTTATCTGTATTAACATCTGCCTCCCCCCACCTAAATGTAAGCTCACTGTGGGCAGGGAATATCACTGTTTACTGTTGCATTGTACTTTCCCAAGTGCTTAGTACAGTGCTCTGCACACAGCAGTCAATAAATTCATTTTAATGAATGAATGAATGAATGTCCCACATGGGGTTCACAGTGTGCAGTGAATGTGTCTCCCAACCCTCTTATATTGCCCTATTGTACTCTCCCAAGTGCTTAGAACAGTGCTCTGAACACAGTAAGTACTAGATGAATGAAATTAATTGTTCAATCTCCATTTTATAGATAAGGTAACTGAGGCCCAGAGAAGCAAAGTGACTTGTTCAAGATCACCCAAGAGACAGGTGGCAGAGCCATGATTATAACCTAAGTCCTCAGGCCCCTGCTCTTTGAACTAGGCCATGCTGCTTCATTACCTATCGATAAAAGTTTGGTTCAGTTCCTTAATTTCGAGGCCCTGGCCAGAACCAGGAAGGAATGGAGACAACAGCGGCACAGTGGATTTACACAGTAGTGGGAGGCTTTGAGAAAGAGTGTGATCACCACAGATGGCCTTATGATCATCTTCAAACTTTTCCTTGACTTACCTCACACATCAAGCAGACTCCTGTGCAATGTCCTGTGAGCCGATTACTCACTGGTCATGACAGTGAGACAGAGAGGAGGGGGAAAAGAACATGAAAGTGAAGACCAGTGATATGACACTTACAGATAGAGCATATATCAATCAATCAATCATATTTATTGAGTCCTTACTGTGTTCAGAGTACTGTACTAAGTGCTTGGGAGAGTACAATATAAAGAAGTTGGTAGACATGTTCCCTGCCCACAACAAACCTGCAGTCTAGAGATAACAGTCTAAAGAATACCAAGATAAATATAAAGAGACAAATACAATGAATCTCATGAAGGATATTGAAAAGTGAATTGATATTTTCAAAGTCCTACAAATGGTACTAAGTACAGAGTGTGCTTTTCAAAGTAGGAAACCAGAGGAGAATCCCAATAGGTCACCATAGCACCTACTTGTAAATTATTTCCAAAACATCAGCAGACCTACAGAATTTCTAGCTGCTCATGGTACTGACCTCCCAAGAAGAATAACGCCCAGTGTTCTTCAAATCTCAAAGTTGATCTGATCTAACCATAGTTGTACACCTACCTCAGCCCCCAAGTGACAAATGCCCAGTTTGAAGCTCAAGCCACAGAATTCCTAACCCCTTCTAGAAAAAAACTCCCCCAGTGCCCTATAAGTGGGGTGAAGCCAGCATGAAGCCACTGGACAATTTTAGTACATGGGTTGGGTTTCATTGGCCCAACCTCATGCCCTCCTTTCTTCCCAGCACCTCCATGGTTTTGATTGCTCTCCAGGATTGCCTTACTCAATTTAGCATCCAATCCCTTGCACGGGCTTGGGAGCCAGAGGATGTGGGATCCCAGCTGCATCATCTGTCTGTTGTGCGATCTTGGGCAAATAATTTCACTTCTCTGGCCTCAGTTACCTCATCTATAAGGTGGGAGTTAAGACTGTAAGGACCACACGGGACAACCTGATTACCTTGTATCCATCCCAAGTGCTTAGAACAGTGCTTGGCACATAGTAAATGCTTAACAAATGCTATAATTATTATTATTATCTCACTCATCTTTTTAATTTACCCCCCCCTTGCCCATTTCTATTGATTTGAAACAGTATCCCCACCCCTGTGGGGGTTGGGGAAGCCACAGAATACTGAGCAATGTGGATAGAGAAGCAGCACATTCTAGTGGAAAGAGCATGGCTTGGGAATCGTTTAGACTGTGAGTCCATCATTGGGCAGGGTTCATCTCTATCTGTTGGCGAACTGTACATTCCAAGTGCTTAATACAGTGCTCTGCACATAATAAGTGCTCAATAAATACTATTGAATGAATGAATCAGAGGACATGGGTTCTAATCCCAGTTCTGACACTTGTCTGCTGTGTAACCTTGGGCAAGTCACTCACTTCTCTGTGACTCAATTTCCTCATTTGTAAAATGGTGACTGAGACTGTGAGTCCCATGTGGGACAAGGATTGTGTCCAACCCTATTATCTTGTAATGTTGGTATTTGTTAAGCGCTTACTATGTGCAGAGCACTGTTCTAAGCACTGGGGGAGATACAGGGTAATCAGGTTGTCCCTCGTGAGGCTCGCAATCTTCCACCCCATTTTACAGATGAGGTAACTGAGGCACAGAGCAGTTAAGTGACTTGCCCGCAGTCACACAGCTGACAAGTGGCAGAGCAGGGATGAACTCTCCCCAGTGCTTAGTACAGTGTCTGGCACATAGTAAGCACTTACAAAATACCACAATTATCATAAATACCATTATTGTCATGCATTTTGTCAACTTTCTGATTTTCATATCTCCCCCAAATTTTTATAAGGACTTCCTTTCTTCCACTGATCTATACTCACTCATGGAGAAAGTACAGTCTGTCCTTGAACTGAAAACAATCGATGTTGCCAGCACTTACTCTTCCCTGTCAAATGTTTTACTTATTCTGGAGTCTGTAAACAGCTTAAGAGTAATGCTTCCTGACAGGGATCCTGAAGAAGGGCTTTCTGAGCTTTCTAATTTAGTTTGCATTTTTTCAAGGCAAGGGTTAGAGGTACCTGATGGAAGCGGCAGCTTCTGGCTTGAAAATGCATTGCCTCAGCACTGCCGACATTTCCCATGGTGGACGAGAAAGGGTCTTAGAGAGCTCCCGCTCCGATCAGAGGACCGTAGGGGTGAGAGATCGATGAAGAATCTACACCTGTCATCTTTTAGAGGCCGACTCTCCCTGCCGGGCTCAACAATCTGATGCCACGAGGTCTGGGAGCACTTGGAAAAGTTGGGGGTCCCCTCCCCCACATGAGACCTTCCATGGGCTGGCTCAGGACAAGGCATCCAGCTGGACCATCTAAACCAGTGGACGGATGAGGTTGTCCATTCTAAATTGGGTCTCTCCTGCCTAGAGTTTCAAGTTGGGGAGAAATTCTAGGTTCAAATCCCCGTGTTGCTAAGGATACAGATTGCCTCTGCTCCATGCGGACATAACCATCTGCTCTTGCCTCAGTCTCACAAATTTCAGACCAAATGTCTCATCGTTAGGGAGATCTTGCCTTATGACCTACTCTTGCCTTATGACCTACTCTTATCAACAGACTAGGAACGATTTTACAGACCAAAGGAACAAAAACGCAAACCCAGCCTACCCACTCCCCTGTCTATACAACATGCCTCATTACCCAGATACTAAAAATAAGAAAATCAACACATATTGGTCCAGGATAAACCACTAAAGACCCCAGGCACTTTGAGGAGAGGCTATCTGCACTGCTGAGTAAGAGTCCAGGGAATTATGATCCCAAATAGCATAACCAGACTTATTGGACCAAATAAAGCTGGTGAGTGCTAAAGAAGAAAAGCAAACTGATTGATGGGAAATCCATGGAGGTGGTTTCATGCTATTTTGCCTACATTTGTATACACATTTACATCAACACACAGGTACAGTCACACAGCCCTTGGTGTGAAAAAAGTCTAATTAGGGTAACAAAGAATAAACTCGAATTTCCAGGTTCTTTGAAGTGGAGGCAGAGGAAGGAATCACGCTTGGCACCAAGTCCCGGAGGGGACTCCAAGAGCAAAAAAGAAGAGAGAGACATCTGGTCTCCCTGGAGTGGCACAAACCTGTAACTTTCCTCTCTTCCCTCAAAATGACCTTCAAAAGCCACAATAAGGCTAACAGCATTCATGTCTATTAGGGGAACTGAGCCAGTCAATAATTTTATTCCAAGTAACCACATGTTCGCTTTAGAGCAGGGCACTGGCCCACATCCTTTCCTTCAGGACCATCAGAAGCCTTTATTCTATGAACCCAACGCCTATTGATCCATCAATCCATCAACCGATGTCATTTATTAAGCTCTTACTGTGTGCGATCACTTTGGGAATCCCAATGTGGGTAGGTTGTCGTGGGCATTCATCCTTTACCTTCAGACCAGATGTTGGGGGCCTGTGCTTTTGCTCTGACAATTTCTGCAGCTTAACAGCTTCCCTTCTTCCATGCTAGGGGGCTACTGTAGCCGCAGTATAAAGTCTGGTGAGGGCTAGGGGCCAAGAGCTTAGAGAATGATCCCTATTCCAACTGATTTTCACCATTTCCTTCCCAAATTGCAAGCCCGGACTTTGAGATTTCTGGAATTGCTCTTATATTTGCAGCGGCTTCTCAAGGCTCAGAGAATCCCTGGAAAGGTTTCATTCAGATAACTTAAAAAGAAGCTAAAGTTTCAGCCAAATGGTATGGAAAATGCAAACAAAATACACATGCCTCTGGATGAATGCTTACATTGCCGAGTGTTTTTTAACCATTGTAAATTCAATCGAAGATATAAGTTTGAGCCATGACATGAACTAATTCTGCAGTCAGCATGTTTTCTCATGAGATCTCCCACCTGATTTGATTCTTGCTCTCTTAGATTACATGAGGGTTTATTGTATTCAATGACTAGATTCCAGCTTCCAGGGCCCTAAAGCAATCACTGTTCCATTTTTCATACACAAATTTGACAGCAATTTTTCTCTCCAACTTTTTTTGTTAATGGCTTTAGGTTTTTATGAATATCCACTGCAGATGCTAAAGATAAAGGCTGCAGGTGAAGTCCTCAAATGAGAATTCTAATCAGATGTTCATCCAGAAAGCAATTAACATCAGGAAGTGTCTTTCTAATTAAACCCAGATGATTTCCAAAGTACTTCTCCCCCTCCACTCGCCACCCAACCCAGGCATATCTAAATAATTTTCTAATTTCCTAATCCCTGCCCTCAAGGAGCTCACAGTGTACTGGGGGAAGGTAAGGGAAAGAACATGTACACAGATGCTGTTACTAGGGGTGGTAGATACCTAAGTTCATAGAAAGTAGGGATTCAAGTGTGTAGCTCAGTGGAAAGAGCCCGGGCTTGAGTGTTAGAGGTCATGGGTTCTAATCCTGGCTCCACCACTCGTCAGCCATGTGACTTTGGGCAAGTCACTTAACTTCTCTGTGCCTCAGTTCCCTCACCTGTAAAATAGGGATAAATAATAATGGTATTTGTTAAGGATTTTCTGCAAAGTACTGTTCTAAGCACTGGGAGATACAAGGTGATCAGGTTGTTCCACAAGGGGCTCAAAGTCTTCATCCCCATTTTACAGATTAGGGAACTGAGGGACAAAGAAATCAAGTGACTTGCCCAAATAATAATAATAACAAATAATAATAATAAGCAGTACTGGTTGATTGATCGAATAAGACAGTAGTGTTGTGGTTGATAATCTAGTTGTTGATAAATAGTCCATTTGAAAAATTGCTTAAGTGGCTCCTTGAGTGTTTGTTTCTTTGCTGGGTACTGTACAAAGCGGGTTAAAACACACGCAGTCTACTCAACATGGTTTATTCCCTCAAGTTACACCGTCACAAACATAGCATTATACACCAAATTCCACCATGTATACACACTATTCACACACCCGCCTTAATGGATCCCATTGTATACAGTCACATTGCAGGTACAGGATTGATGTTTACTATTCCAACAATAACATATGACCTGGAGACACAGTTGGACAACTTAATTCCACTTATAGTTATACAGCCCAAGACAAACACATCAGATGAATGTATTTCAATTTAGAGAATCCGTCAATTGTATTCACTGAGTGCTTAGTGTGGGCAGAGCTCTGTACTAATCACTTGGGGAAATATAATATAACAGAGTTGGTAAATGCGTTCCTTTCCCATGAGGAGTTAACAGCCTAAAGAGGGAGAGAGACATTAAAATATATCAAGGATATGTATTTAAGTGCTGTGGGGCCCCGGGTGGAGTGAATAAAGGGTAGAAATCCAAGGGCAAAGGAAACACAAAAGGGAGAGGGATTGTGGGAAAGAGGGCTTAGTCAGTGAAGGCCTCTTGGAAGAGATGTGACTTTAATAAGGCTTTGACTCTGGGGTCAAATAACAAAAGAAATAAATATTGCTTCTATGAATGGTGCGGAGAGGTATTCTGACCAGCATCCTTAACTCCTCTCCAGCATCTGACAGTTTGAACTGGTCAGATCCAGGAAACTTAGCCAAGGGAGTGTGAATGGCTTATCACCATTCATTCATTCGAATCGTATTTTTGAGTGCTTACTGTGTGCAGAGCACTTCACTCATCAGTCCAATAAGAGCAGTCAATCAATCATATTTATTGAGTTTTTACTGTGTGCAGAGCGCTGTGTTAAGTTCTCGGGAGTGTACAATATAACGATTAACCGACACATTCTCTGCCTCCAACAAGCTTACAGCCTAGAGGAGTAATTCAATCAGTAGAGCAGTGGTACCTACTGAAAGCTTACCTTGTGCTGAGTGCTGCACTAAGAACTTGGGAAAATACAAAATGCATCGAGTTGGTAATCAGTGGTATTTATTGAGCACTTGCTAGGTGCAGAGCAATATATTAAGGGCTTGGGGAAGTTCAATTCAACAGAGTTGGTAGATGTGTTCCCTGCCCATAATAAGCTTACAGTCTAGAGGGGGAAAGAGACATTAATATAAAGAAATAACTTGTAATATAAATGTATAATATAAAGTCCTGTGGGGTTGACTTGCCCAAAGTCACACAGCTGACAAGTGGTGGAGCCGGGATTAGAACCCATGACCTCTGACTCCCAAGCTCGTGCTTTTTCCACTGAACCATGCTGCTTCTGATTTTAAGGCTGTGAGTCCCACGTGGGACAGAGACTGAGTCCAACCTGATTAGCTATCCCAGTGCTTAGAACAGTTCTCCACAAAGAATAAGCACTAAACAAATACCATCAACATTATTACGATTATTATAAACTTTGTGCAAGTTCTTGGGTCCAGAGTGGTTAATAATAATAATAATGTTGGTATTTGTTAAGCGCTTACTATGTGCCGAGCACTGTTCTAAGCACTGGGGTAGACATAGGGGAATCAGGTTGTCCCACGTGGGGCTCACAGTCTTAATCCCCATTTTACAGATGAGGGAACTGAGGCACAGAGAAGTTAAGTGACTTGCCCACAGTCACACAGCCGACAAGTGGCAGAGCTGGGATTCGAACTCATGAGCCCTGACTCCAAAGCCCGTGCTCTTTCCACTGAGCCACGCTGCTGCTGGTTGTGACCAGACTGAGGCCTGTTCATAGTTTATGTTGAAAAACTCTAACTTCATCATTATCCTCCTCTTCCTCATCATCACTGTAAGCAGCAGACCACCTTTGGACCTCTGGTGAGACTGGTTTGGGTGACTGGCCATTTTTAACAAATACCGTTATTATTATTTAAACAGAGCCACTTGCTCTCTCTTGCTCCTGGCCATCACATTTCCACTGGGGCAGTTGTTGCCACTAGTGAGCAGGAAGACAGGGCTGCAATATATTAAGAATCGTAAGCTCACTGTGGGCAGGGAATGTGTCTGCTTATTGTTCTACTGTACTTTACCAAGTGGTTAATACGGTGCTTTGCACAAGGGAAGCTCTCAGTAAATACGACTAAATGAATGACTGAACATGTAATCAGTGGTATCAATTGAGCCCCAACTACAGGCAGAGCCCAGTGCTAAGTTCCTGGGAGCGGAAAATCGACAAAGACAAGATCCCTGCCCATCAAGAACTTACAATCTAGAAAGGATCTAAGCATCTAGCTAGAGCTCACAGTCTGTGGCCAAAGGCGTCACAAAGGAGTGGCGATGCTTGGCCAGCACATGACAAACCAGCCAAGTGGTTGCTGGAAAATCGCCCTCGGCTGCTGCTCTGGTCTTTGCTGCCTATTAACCAGGCATTTTCTGGACTCCAGCTGAGCCTGTCCACCATGAGACGTGTGCTGAATAAGACAAGTACGTTTCATGTGTAGGGGATAGAGCACGGGCCTGGGAGTCAGGTCATAGGTTCTAATCCTGGCTCTGCCCCTTGTCTGCTGTGTGACCTTGGGTAAGTCACTTGACATGGGACAGGCACTGTGTCCAACCCAATTTGCTCATATCCACTCCAGCACTTAGTACAGTGCTGCCCATAGTAAGTGCTTTACAAATACCATAATAATTATCATTATTATTTCCCAAAGAGGTTTTTGGTAGAAAAATAGATTCAGGACCCAAATCCACCTAATGGGAGGTTAACCAAAGCGACAGTTTGGTATTAGGTATAGGGGAAGACATCATTATGGGATCTTTTACCATACCCAATCATGATCCAGCTCCCTGACAGTTGGGCAAAATGAATTTCAGGGCTTTGCGTCTCCTGCTTCTCATTTCCTCATCTCACTCACTTCCTAAGGTAGGCTTGGGCAGGGTGTTAGTGGTTGGAGAGGTGGAGGTGGGTGAGAACATTGATTGAGATGCTAAGGGAGAAGGGAATCATGGTATTTCTCACTGGACGCTATCACCTCCTTTGCAGGCAAAAATAGGAGCTGTGAAAATGTTCCCACCTCTGCCTTTCCCTGCTGACTCTATTCACACATTTTGAAATTTATTTAGATCCAAGAGAAACTTTGGATTCGATTATTATCCCATTTTGTGCTTGTCTGCATTTCCCTCAGTGTTTTTTATTTTTATCTGAGCCTTCTTAGCATATCTGGTGCAACATATTTTGTATTTTAATGGTATTTGCAAAGCATTTATTACGGTGCCAAGTACTGTACTTAACATATTCATTAGATTGAAAATTCTTCACTAGATTGTAAGCTCTTTGTGGATAGAGATCTTGTCTACCAACTCCTTTGGGCAGCAGCGTGGCTCAGTGGAAAGAGCACAGGCTTGGGAGTCAGAGGTCATGAGTTCGAATCCCAGCTCTGCCACTTGTCAGCTGTGTGACTTTAGGCAAGTCACTTCACTTCTCTGTGCCTCAGTGACCTCATCTGTAAAATGGGGATTAAGACTGTGAGCCCCACGTGGGACAACCTGATTACCCTGTATCTCCCCCAGCGCTTAGAACAGTGCTCGGCACATAGTAAGCACTTAATAAATACCAACATTATTATTATTTGTGTTGTACTATCTCAAGAGCTTAAAACAGTGCTCCACAAACTGTAAACTCTCAATAAATATCATTGATTAATGTACCATAAACCCTGTTTTATCACTTGAAATGATAACACACAATTCCTCATTTTGTTTATATGGCAATAACTTAATTGAAACCTTGAGTGTGCATATTACCTTCCATGAAAACTGCTGCTCTTTGGTTAAGTACAGCTTAATAATATATTCTACTGACTTCATTATAAATAATGCCACTTCTCCTAATATATTCTGAGTTTTCCAGCCCTAAAAAATAAAGTATTTTTACGTCTTTAAAGACTATATCAATATTCAAAAATATAGTTTAGAAGCAGTAACGCTTACTGGTCTTTCATCAGATCAACATGCAAACATTACTAACTTCTCTATACTTGTGATAGAAATTATAATGATCTGAAAATTGGATTGTGTTGCGAGGTTGACCAATACCTTTTGAAACTTAATAGTGCAGGGTGATCTATTGACCTCTCTGCTACATTTGTATTGACCATCTCTCTCCTTCCCTCTAGCCCGTAAACTAATTGTGAGCAGGGACTGTTTTCACCAATTCTATTTACTCTCCCAAGCATTTAGTAGGGTGCTCTACAAAAGGCACTCCATAAATACCATTGATAAATTGATTGATATTGTCAGAATTCAGGGAAGTTCAAGTAAAGTTTATCTTAGGTATGTTTAGGGAAGTATTATGTTCTTTTCCAGTTGAATTCCACCACTGTATAAATGGTACGTAAACCGGACTAGGTTTCTTACAAGATACTAATTTAATGTTCTTGGTTTCATGTGTTGTCATTATCGTGGCTCAGTGGAAAGAGCCCGGGCTTGGGAGTCAGAGATGATGGGTTCTAATCCCGGCTCCGCCTCTTGTCAGCTGGGTTACTGTGGGCAAGTCACTTAACTTCTCTGTGCCTCAGTGACCTCATCTGTAAAATAGGGATTAAGACTGTGAGCCCCACGTGGGACAACCTGATCACCTTGTATCCCCCCCAGTGCTTAGAACAGTGCTGTGCACATAGTGTTTAACAAATACCATCATCATTATTATTATTATCATTATTAACTCTCTGCCTCAGTATTCTCAGCAACGTATGTGGCGCGTGCCAAGGGAAATGTCCTTTGGATGTTAGTTACTGGCCCAGTTCTCATACATCACATTACCCAACAGTGACTTGATTCCAGAGGGGTTTTCTAGAGGAAGAAAAAGCTCAGGCTATAAAAAGCAAGGCCCTACCTGCTTCTCGTTCTGCTGCCGGTCACACAATCCTTAAATACATATTGCTTTAAAGTTTGTTTGACATCTTAGATCAGCTGAAGGTTGGAAGTAATTTAAAGCCATTCATCTAAGTCAGCACCAAAAATGAAAACAGAAATGGTTCATTTCATGGGGAGATCCTTGTGGGAAGCTGATAGTGTGGAAGCATGTGGAGCCCAAGGCCAGGAGAGAGCTCAGTAACAAGTAGATGGAAACTTTATAAGGTGCAGGGGGTATCCCCAGGCCTTAATTTTACCCCAGACACTGAGTCCAGAGGCCACTTGTCTTTTTTATCCAAACATATCCGGTATCACGATGAGATTAATAATTTACAGAGGGCAGGTACTTTCCCATTGAAGGCAGTTTGCGAAGTAGAAAGAAATTGCTGGTAGAGGTTGGAGTTTTCCCGACAAGGTCAGACAGGCAGACAGGATCCTTTCAGTCGATACTTTCTGCTTCAGCCTTCCCTGACTCTGGCCAAGACTGGGACAGGTATTCGTCCAATGATTTTTGTTTACAAGGCTACAAATAGTGTTTTCATCCAAGCTGTTCTGTCAGTAGACCATCCCCACGGGTCTCCAAAAAACATAATAATTGTGGTGCTTGTTAAGCCTTTTTTAAGAGCCAAGCACTAAATCTTTAAATCTACTCCAGTGTTTAGAACAGAGCTTGACACACAGTAAACACGCCTCCTCCCCCTCCCATCCTTTAACTGTTGGAGTTCCTCAAGGGTCAGTTCTCGGGCCTCTTCTGTTCTCCATCTACACTCACTCCCTTGTTGAACTCATTCGCTCTCACGGCTTCGACTACCATCTCTACGCAGATGACATGCAGATCTACATCTCCACCCCTGTCCTCTCCCCTTCCCTTCGGGCTCGCATCTCCTCCTGCCTCCAGGATGTCTCCACCTGGATGTCGGCCCACCACCTAAAACTCAACATGAGCGAGACTGAGCTCCTCATCTTCCTTCCCAAGCCCGGTCCTCTCCCAGACTTCCCTATCACTGTGGATGGCACGACCATCCTTCCCGTCTCTCGGGCCCGCAATCTCGGTATCATCCTTGACTCGTCCCTCTCATTCACCCCACACATCCTATCCGTTACCGAGACCTGCCGGTTTCACCTCTACAATATTGCCAAGATCCGTCCTTTCCTCTCCACCCAGACGTCTACCTTACTGCTACGGGCTCTCGTTATATCCCGGCTAGACTACTGTGTCAGCCTTCTCTCTGATCTCCCTTCCTCCTCTCTCGCCCCGCTCCGGTCTATTCTTCACTCCGCTGCCCGGCTCATCTTCCTGCAGAAACGCTCTGGGCATGTCACTCCCCTTCTTAAACACCTCCAGTGGTTGTCTATCGACCTCCACTCCAAACAAAAACTCCTCACTCTAGGCTTCGAGGCTCTCCATCACCTTGCCCCTTCCTACCTCTCCTCCCTTCTCTCTTTCTACCGCCCACCCCGCACGCTCCACTCCTCTGCCGCCCACCTCCTCACCGTCCCTCGGTCTCGGCTATCCCACCGTCGACCCCCGGGCCACGTCCTCCCGCGGTCCCGGAACGCCCTCCCTCCTCACCTCCGCCAGGCTGATTCTCTTCCCCTCTTCAAAACCCTACTTAAAACTCACTTCCTCTGAGAGGCCTTGCCAGACTGAGCTCCCCTTCTCCCTCTACTCCCTCTACCGCCCCCCCCTCACCTTTCCACAGCTTAACCCTCTTTTCTCCCCATCTTCCTCTGCTCCTTCCCCTCTCCCTTCCCATTCCCTCAGCACTCTACTCGTCTGCTCAACTGTATATGTTTTCATTACCCTATTTATTTTGTTAATGAAATGTACATCGCCTTGATTCTATTTAGTTGCCATTGTTTTTACGAGATGTTCTTCCCCTTGATTCTATTTACTGCCATCGTTCTCGTCTGTCCGTCTCCCCCGATTAGACTGTAAGCCCTTCAAACGGCAGGGACTGTCTCTATCTGTTGCCGACTTGTTCATTCCAAGTGCTTAGTACAGTGCTCTGCACATAGTAAGCGCTCAATAAATACTATTGAATGAATGAATGAACACATAATAATAATGATAAATAATATTGAGCTCTGGGGTAGATACAATGCAAGTAGATTGGAAATAGGTGATGTTCCAAGTAGGTTCATAGTGATAAGAATAATAATGGTACTTGTTAAGTGCTTGCTATATGCCAGGCACTGGGTTGGATACAAGCAAATCGGCTTGGACACAGTCCCTGTCCCATATAGGGCTCACAGTCTTCATCCCCATTTTACAGATGAGGTAACTGAGGCACAGAGAGGTGAAGTGACTTGCCCAAGGTCACCCAGCAGGCAAATGGCAAAGTTGGGATTAGAGCCCATGATCTTCTGACTTCCAGGCCTGTGCTCTATCCACTATGCCATGCTGCTCCTCATAGTCTAAATGGGAAGGAAAACAGATCATCGTTTATTGGGATGTAGTCAGAACAATCAATCAATAGTATTTCTTCAACAATGCACCAAACAGTTGTGAAGTTCAAGAGACTGACTAGTTAGTGGATTGTGCAGAGCATTGTACTAAGCGCTTGGAAGAGCACAAAAGAGTTGGTAGACACAATCGCAGCTCTCCAAGAACTCACAACCTATGGATCCCTGCCCTCAAAGAGTTAAACATCTTCTGGGGGAGACAAATAATCCAAAGAATTACTTATATTAAGATCCATGTCCTGTAGGAGATTTTGGTACATTTTGTACATTTTGGTACCAAAGACACCATTAATAGGGTCCCCTTCAAATCCAGGTTCTTCAGGGAAAAATCTAACAAGGAAGAAAACTACTCGTTAGTGGTATGGAACTTTGGAAATTGAATTAACTTTGTTTCATTCATATTCTCTAGACTGTAAGATCCTTGTGAACAGGGAATTTATCTGCTAATTTTATTGTATTTTCCCAAGTGCTTAGCACAATGCTGTACACAGTAATTGTTCAATAGGTACCGTTAATTGATTGATTCATTCATTCAAACAAATTTATTGAGCCTTTCTATGTGCAGAGCCTTGTATTAAGCACTTGGGAAATTACAAATTACAATAATAAACAATGACATTCCCTACCCACAAAGAGCTCATAGCCTAGAGTGGTGGTGACAGATATAAATAAGTAAAATTACAGGTATAAACATAAGTGCTTTGGTTTGGGACTGTGGAAGAGCAAAGGGACAAATAAAATGACAGACATGCACATAAGTTCTCTGGAGCTGGGAGGGGGAAGAGCAAAGGGAGCATGTCAGCACGACACAGAAGGGAGTGGGAGATGAGGAAAAGTGGGGCTTAATCTAGGAAGGCCTCTTGAAGGAGATGGGCCTTCAGTAAAGCTTTGAAGTGGGGGAGAGTAGTTGTGTGACAGATTAGAAGAGGAAGGGCATTCCACGCCAGAGACAGGACATGTGTCAGGGGTGGCAGAGAGACAGGTGAGATTGGAGAACATGCACTTCCTAAACTGACCTACTGAAAGAAGCACAGAACTGGGAATCAGGTCACCTGGGTTCTTATCCTCGCTGTGCCACTTACCTACTGTTGAACAAGTCACTTGACTTCTCTGTACGTCAGTTTCCTCATCTGTAAAATGGGGGTAAATAGTTGTTCTCTTTCCCCTTAGACTCGTGCTTCAAGGACAGTATTTGATATGGTTGTATCTACCTTAGCACTCAGGACAATGTTTGAAACATAAGCACCTCTGTAATTTACATTATTATTATCATTATTGCCTGACAGACCCAGACAGTAGAATCAAGGTTTCACTCCTAAGAAAGTGAATATCCTAGGGAGGCCCACTTGAAAGATATTCCTTTAGAATAGCTGCTAATACTCACATGGAAGCTCGGTTTGACTGCTGTAATGCTAATATCTGAAATGTTAAAATTCTTTCTAGTGACATGAAACCTTCTAGGCAGGCCAGTTCCAGACCAATAGTCTGGGCTTTCAACAATCAGTTGTATTTATTGAGTATTTACTGTGCTCAGAACACTGTTTTAAGTGCTTGGGATAGTGCATTGTAATTGAGTTGGTATTCCCTAACCACAAGGAATTTAGTGTGCTTCACCTGCAGTTCTTAACCCAGGTGATGGAGAAAAGACTCTGCTCCATTGAAACTGATATTCAAAGGTGAAATGGTCTCTGTACTATATAACAGCATGGTTTAGTGGAAAGAGCACTAGCCTAGGAGTCAGAGGTCATGGGTTCTAATCCCAGATCCGCCACATGTCAGTTGACTGACTTTGGACAAGACAATTAACTTCTCTGTGCCTCAGTTACCTCATCTGTAAAATGGGGATTAAGACTATAAGCCCCACTTGGGACCATCTGTAAACCTTGCATCTATCCCAACACTTAGAACAGTGCTTGCCACATAGTAAGCACTTAAATGCAGTTAGTATTGTTATTATTACAGGTAGTTTTAGATTTCTATCTTTTCTTGATTTCTGGTTTGATTATTTTTTTTTATGATACAGATACCTAAGAGAAGAATGGATGGTAGCAGGGGTTTGAAAAAAGGAAGAGACTAGGAAGAAATAAATTCCAAGTGATTCCCTAGGACTTTACAATCTAATGTGTGAATAATAGGGGGTGAGAAAATTCCCACTTAGGGAGCAGCTGGGCTGATAAGGATTTGCTGCATAAAGCAAATATGAACAAATAAACTGCAAAAACAACGCTCTATTTTGAGTCTTGGTGGTGTGAGAATATTGTCAACTTCCCCTCTTAGTGCAGCTGGTATATTGCCTGCATTCTGAAGCACTGTTCTTCCCACAGGACTCTGATAAAGGGGAATAACTACAAACAATGAGAGGCACAAATGATTTCAAAACACACTTTGAAAACACAGTCTGGAAGGAAGGCAATCAAGGGGAAGAATAAAAAAGACCAAAATAATAAAATAATAGTCTGTGAATATAAATGCAGATGTCACCAAGAGGTTAGGACAAGCATGAACAATTTCAAATGTTGGTGAGGGCTGAGAGTTTTTACAGCTTCTTTATTTTGTACTTCCCAAGAGCCTAGTTCAGTATTAGTCACAGAAACTGAACAATCAATAAATGCTACTACTATTAGTAAGAGAAGTGAATTTGTAATTGGTGTTAATAATTGTGGGGTTTAAGTTCTTATTCTGTGCCAACCAGTGTCACCAAGAGGTTAGGACAAGCATGAACAATTTCAAATGTTGGTGAGGGCTGAGACTTTTTACAGCTTCCTTATTTTGTACTTCCCAAGAGACTAGTTCAGTATTAGTCACAGAAACTGAACAATCAATAAATGCTACTACTATTACTAAGAGAAGTGAATTTGTAATTGGTGTTAATAATTGTGGGATTTAAGTTCTTACTCTGTGCCAACCAGTGCACTAACTACTGGGGTATATAGAAATCAATCAGACCAGACACAGTCCATGTCCCCTATGGAGCTCATAGGCTGAGGGGTGTGAAAGAACAGATATTTAATAGATGAAAAAACTGAAGCACAGAGAATTAAGTAACTTGCCCAAGGTTACGCTGTAAGCAAGTGGAGGACCTAGGATTTGAATCTCTGTCTCTTGACTCACAGTCCTCTGCTCTTTCCAATAGGCTACATTGCTGGGGGCAGGGACTGTCCAAGGAGAATTCTGAATTTGCCATCTGGAGAAAAACTGAAGGCCAAATCAGACCAAAAATGATCAGGGAAGCAAAAGGGGTCAAGGAGTTTGGGCTAAATGTACTGAAGATTGTAGACTGTAAACTCACTGTGGGCAAGGAGTGAGTGTCTTCCAACTCTCCCAAGCACTAAGTACAGTGGTCTGCAAACAGCAAGTTCTCAATAAATGCAATTGACTGATTAAAGCAAGGCATGGAGAGAGTGCAAATATAGGTGAGAATTCACTGAAGAAAATTCAGATTCATAAAGTCTCAAAAACATGTGTCCTTCAACCGCTAGGTCTCCAGACTGCAGAGCCCCTTCCTATGGAATATTCCCTACACAGAATCACCAGTCTCATGACCAAACCCCATATATTTTGCTCTTCCCTCTTTCTGCCTTCCCCTCTCCTGCCTGCTCAAGCTGTTGTCTTGTGTACTTTCCATCCTCCCTATCCAACATCACACTTGGTCATTATATTTGCTATCTGCTTGCCTGGAGCATTTACCCCTCTCCTCTTCACCCAAGCACAGCCTTCCCCATCTCTCAAAAATTCTACTGGCCAAGTCTTCTTAGATTAACCTCACCAGACACCACTTCCAGAGTAAGTGCTCAATAAATATGATTGATCGATTTCATCACTCCAACTCTTTCCAAAGGTTCCTGAACTGGCCTCTACATTAGGCAGATGCATTTAGGTTGTGGGGTTCCTGCCTATCTTCTGAGTTTTAGGCCTTCTCTCCTTTGCTCTTTAGATTTATGTCTGTGCACAAATTTGATTTGTCCCTGCATAAATTTGATTTGTCCCCCTGCTCTCCATTTCTTTGGATGTTATTTTTGTGTGTAGACTTGGAAGAGAGTTCAGTCCATAATAGGTTCTCAGAAACTAATGATATAATCCAATAATCCAATGAATGGGCATAGCAACACCCCTTTCTGTGTGGAGTCACTTCTCCAAAGGATTACCTGAAAGGGAACAGGGAGGAGTAAATTTTTCACTGGTGCCCAGAAACCCAGTGAGTTTGTGAAGCCCAGGATGGCTAACAGCTGCACATGGTATCTCTTCTCTGGCCAAATGATTACACTTGGGAATCTCACAGCTAAACCCACTCTTGCTCTGTTTAGAATAACATATACTAACCACCCTCTCAAAGGTCACCAATGATCTCCTTCTTGAGAAACCCAATGGCCTCTACTCCATCCTAATCCTCCTCAACCTCTCAGCTGCCTTTGACACTGTGGACCACCACCTTCTCCTGGAAATGTTATTCAACCATGGCTTCACTGTCTCTGTCCTCTCCTGGCTCTCCTCTTATCTCTCTGGTCATTCATTCTCAGTCTCTCTCACAGGTTCCTCCTCTGCCTCTCACCCCCTAACTGTGGGAGTCCCTCCAGTGTCAGTTCTTGGGCCCTTTCTATTCCCCATCTACTCCCATTTCCTTGAAGAACTCATTTGTTCCCATAGCTTCGACTACCACCCCTATGCAGATAATGTTGGTATTTGTTAAGTGCTTACTATGTGCCGAGCACTGTTCTAAGCACTGGGGTAGACATAGGGGAATCAGGTTGTCCCACGTGGGGCTCACAGTCTTAATCCCCATTTTACAGATGAGGGAACTGAGGCACAGAGAAATGAAGTGACTTGCCCACAGTCACACAGCCGACAAGTGGCAGAGCTGGGATTCGAACTCATGAGCCCTGACTCCAAAGCCTGTGCTCTTTCCACTGAGCCACACTGCTTCTCCATGTATACCCAAATATACATCTGCACCCCTGGTCTATCTCCTTCTCTCCAGTCTCACATCTCCTCCTGCCTTCAAGACATCTCTACTTGGATGTCCTCCCATCACCTCAAATTAACATATCCTAAACAGAGCTCCTTATCTTCCTACCCAAACTCTGTCCTCACCCTGACTTTCCCATCACTGTAAGATGGCACCACCAGTATTCTTGTCTCACAAGCCTATAACCTTGGCGTTATCCTTGACTCCTCTGTCTCATACAACCCACATCCTCAATCCATCACCCAATCCTGTCGGTCCCACCTTCACAACATCACTAAAATCCACCCTCTCCTCTCCAACCAAACTGCTACCATGTTAATAAGATCATTTATCCTATCCCACCTGGACTACCGCATTAGCCTCCTTGCAAACCAATCAGTCTTCTGTCTCTCCCCACTCCAATCCATACTTCATTCTGCTGCCTGGATCATTTTCTACAAAAACATTCAGGACATGTCACCCCCTTCCTCAGAAAACTCCCATGGTTGACTATTCATCACCATATCAAACAAAACCTCCTCACCATTGGTTTTAAAGCTCTCCATCACCTTGCCCCCTCCTACCTCACCACATTCTTTTCCTTCTACAACCCAGCCCTCACACTTCACTCCTCTAGGGCTAAGCTTCTTACTGTGCTTCAGTCTCACCTGTCTCGCCACCGACCATTCGCCCACTCCCTGCCTCTGGCCTGGAACTCCCTCCCTCCTCAAATCCAGTAGACATTTACTCTCCCCCTTCAAAGATTTTTTGAAGGCCCATCTCCTCCAAAAGGCCTTCCCTGACTAAACCCCATTTTTCCTCACCTCCCCCTTCTTTCTGCGTCACCCTGACTTGCTCTCTTTGCTCTTCCCCCCTCCCACCCCCACAGCACTTGTGTACATAGCTATAATTTTATTTATTTGCATTGATGTCTGTCTCCCCCCACTCCCCGAGACTGTAAATTCATTGTGGGCAGGGAATGTCCCAGTTTATTGTTGTACTGTATTTTCTCAAGCGCTTAGTACAGTTTTCTGCACAGTATAAGCACTCAATAAATACGATTGAATGAATTTAAAAATACATATCTACATGTGTATATATGTATATAAAACAGGAGATTTTTAAATGTATGTGTATACATATTTAAATTTCAAATATCCTGTAAAGTCTTTTCATCTCTACTTCTGGGTTGGGACTCATCATTAGATAGGCTCTGCCAGCTGTGTTTAATGAGAGTCTAATGAGCTTTCTGAGTGTCCTGGAGATACACTGCAGGCACCCTATCCCGTTTTCTCTTCAAGATGGACGTTGATATGAAGTATGAGTCAAGTTTTACTTTGTGTTTGTCTCACTCACAGAAAGACTGAACGTGGTTCATTTGCAATTCCTGGAGGGAATTTTCCCTCTGTCTTGTATACTCAGAATATCAACCTCTTTTCACCAGCTAGTTCGGATAAATCATTAATATTTTAAGCCCCCTGGGTAGTGCTTTACCTAGTTTTAAAGGTAAAGTCCCTGTTGGTTGGAATTTTGCTTCTACATTTGTAGTTATCTCCCTCTACAAGCTGCTGAAGATGAATTGCAATTTAAAGGTTCAGCTCTTTGAGGCTAAACAAAGCCAAAGGAATCTTCAAATTGGGACTGCAATCAGAGATGTTTCAATTAACATCTCAGCTGCCTACCTTCTTCACACACAAAACTTTGTTTTTACTGCTGGGCAAGCTAAGGCAGAGGAGAGCCTATATTGAGAGGAAAGTAATCCTTCAGAGTTTAGATACAGCAAAAAAAAAAAGAGAGAGAGAGATGAAGAGCACAGAACTTTCTTTTAAATGTTTCAGTTCAATGAAGATAGAAATTTCTTTAGCTCCTCCTCTATATGGCAGGCTTAGTGTGAAGATGGGAGTCTGCTGTGTGACCGTGGGCAAGTTGTTTCGCTGTGCCTCCGTGGCGCAGTGGAAAGAACACGGGCTTTGGAGTCAGAGGTCATGGGTTTGAATCCCAGCTCTGCCACTTGTCAGCTGTGTGACTGTGGGCAAGTCACTTCACTTCTCTGTGCCTCAGTTACCTCATCTGTAAAATGGGGATTAAGACTGTGAGCCCCACATGGGATGACCTGATTCCCCTGTGTCTACCCCAGCGCTTAGAACAGTGCTCTGCACATAGTAAGCGCTTAACAAATACCAACATTATTATTATTATTATTAAAATGGGGATTAAGAATGTAAGCCCCACATGGGACAGGGGCTGTCAAACTAGATTGGCTTGTAGCCACCCCAGTGTTTAGTAGAGTGCCTGACACATAGGCAGTGCTTAACAAATACCATCATTAATAAACTTAGTTCTAGGGAGGCTTTTGCCCATTTGCTTGAACTTTTCCTCACAAAGTAAGAGCTCCTGTGTCAAGACACAGATCTTAACAGCCCCCTTTCCCTCCAGCAACCCTGAGTCAAAATAAAAGATTAGGAGTGCTTGAGGAGGGAGAGGAGGGCAGAAGGAGGTGCAAAGGGAGAGGATGCTCTGAGAGGAGAATGGAATTTGAAGCCACGTGGCTTAGTGGAAAGAGCACAGGCTTGGGAGCCAGAAACTGTGGGTTCTAATCCTGACTCCTCCACTTGTCTGCTGTGTGACCTTGGGTAAGCCATTTAACTTCACTATGCCACAGTTACCTCACCTGTAAAATGGGGATTAAGACTATGAGCTCTGTTGGGGACAACCTGATTACCTTGTACCTACCCCAGCACTTAGATCAGTGGTTGGCATATAGTAAGTGCTTAACGAATATCATAATTATTATTATTTCTTATTTGCAACCCTGTTTCTCTTTATCTGCAGAGGAAATGAGAGAAAAGAAACACTAAGCCTCCTGTTATTGTTATTCCACTTCAAAAGCTCTGTGTTTTTTGCATTTCTTACTTTTCTGGAAAAGATCAACCTCTTTTTCCTGAGAGGACTTTCCTTAAATAATCTCCTTAACCTAATGGGACAGATATTTTGCTGCCTACCTAGCCTCTTTGTGGGTTTCACCAAGGTGGCTGGGGTTTTCTGCACCCCCCTGGACCCCCACTCCCCCCAACACCAATGAAGAGTGGAGGCCCTCAAACCCACTACATCCCCCTATCTGATTAAAAGCAGCAGGGGATCTCTTGGCAGAGGAGGGAAGAATGACCTGATAAAGGGAAGAGGTAATAATACAAATTGTGGGGGTTTTTGTTAAGCACTTACTCTGTGCCAGGCACTCTATTTAGCACTGGGGTGGATACAAGTAAATCAGGTGGGACAGAGTCCCTGTCCAACATGGGGCTCACAGTCTTAATTCCCATTTTACACATGTGGTAACTGAGGCACAGAGAAGTGAAGTGACTTGCCCATGGCAACACAGCAGACTAGTGGCAGAGCCAGAATTAGAACTCATGCCCTTCAGACTCCCAGGCCCACGTTCTATCTACTATGCTGTGGGGGAATACCGATACCGGGATTGGGGTAGATAGGGGAAGGAAGTTTCAGCTGGGGGCTATATACGGGATGATGGGTAGAGTTTTGACAGAGACAGAGGTTGAGTCTGGAAGTGGGGTTGGGAACAAAAAATGTTTACAGATTTCCTTCGAGGAGAGAGGTGCACTGCTTTTCCATTCCATTACCTAAACATAAGTACTTTACCAGGATTTGGTGAACGGGCTATGGGACACAAACATCTAGTAGAATCCCTAAGAAATTTCCCATAAAAAGTCCTACTACTTAGCCCCCCTCATTTTCCCCATCTTCAAAGCCTAATTAAAGGCACATCCCCTAGAGGCCTTCCCCAACTCAGCCCTCGTTTCCTCTTCTCCCACTCTTTCCTGTGTCATCCACTTGGATTTGCACCTTTATTTACCCATCCTCAGTTCCACAGTACATATGCACTGAGCCATAAATTATTTATTAATGTATTCATTCATTGGCATTTATTGAGCGCTTACTGTGTGCAGAGCACTATATTAAGAGCTTGGAAAGTACAATTCAGCAATAAAGAGAGACAATCCCTGTGCATAACGGGCTTAAAGTCTAGAAGTGGGGAGACAGACATCAAAACAAGAGACATCATTAGCATTAATATAAACAGGATTATAGATATATACGCATCAAAACAAGTAAACAGACATTAATATAAATAAATAGAATTATAGATATGTACATATATACACAAGTGCTTTGGGGCAGGGATGGGGGTAAAAGCAAAGGGAGTGAGTCAGGGTGATGGGGAGAGGAGGGGGAGCTGAGGAAAAGGGGCATTCAGTCTGAGAAGGCCTCTTAGAGGAAATGAGCCTTTAGTAAGGCTTTGAAGGGGGGAAATGTGATTGGTGGATTTGAGGAGGAGTTCATTCCAGGTCTCCCTGGACACAAGACGTGGGCCAAGGGTCGATGGTACAAGAGGCGAGAACTAGGCACCGTGAGGAGGTTAGTGGCAGAGGAGCAGTGTGTGTGGGCTGGGATGTAGAAGGAGAGAAGGGAGGTGAGGTGGGAGGGGGCAAGAGGATGGACAGCTTTGAAGCCAAGAGTGAGGGGTTTTTGTTCGATATGGAGGTGGATAGGCAACCACTGTTGATTTTTGAGGAGTGGAGTGACATGTACAGAATGTTTCTCTAGAAATATAATCCGGGCAGCAGAGTGAAGTAGAGACTGAAATGGGGAGAGATAGGAGGTTGGGATGTCAGAAAGGATTTATATTAATCTCTGTCTCCCTCTTTAGACTGTAAGCTCCTTATGGGTAGGGGACATGGCTACCAAATCTGTTATATTGTACTCTCCCAAGCATTTAGTTCAGTGTTCTGTCCACGGTAAGCACTCAATAAATATGTTTAATTGATTGACTGAAAATCCTCACTGTATCTTTGGGTTTATTAGAAGCCCACTGTAGGACCTGAATTTTTCCAGGAGGGTTTCTCCTGATCTGTAATTCAGATGTAATCTCAATTCTTTTCTCGGCATTCCCATCACGGATTTGGTCCCTTTCTGATGAGAACAGTGCTTGGCACATAGTAAGTGCATAATAAATACCATAATTATAAGCAAAGGGAACAAAAGAAACTCTTGCCACCATAATGCATTTTGCTGCAGAAATGACTCACAGAATTAGTGGATGTTGAATATGCTTAAACTCCAATCATCTAAAGGATACTGATAATTTAGGGGTCTCGTTAAAGCCACAGGAAGGTTTTTTGTTTTGTTTTTTAATGGTATTTGTTAAGCTATTACTATGCTCCAAGCACTGTTCTAGGCGCTGGGGTAGATACAAGGTAATCAGGTTGGACACAGTCCCTGTCCCACATGGGGCTCAGTCTTAATCCCCATTTTCTAGATGAGGGAATTGAGGCCCAGAGAAGTGAAGTGACCTGCCCAAGGTCACACAACAGACAAGTGGCAGAGCCAGGATTATAACCCAAGTCCTTCTGACTCCCAGGCCCATGAACTATCCACCAGGCCACAGTGCTTCTCAAGGGCTAAGCAGGGCTTGACTACAGATAGCTAGATGTTACACTGGGAGATTTTCCTAATCCCAGTTAAAAGTCATCCCAACAGACAGATTGCCACAAATTGATGAATTTTCTGCCATTCTGATCAGTCCTGAAAATCAGATGCACAATCAAGGGTTCTGCAAACCTGCTGGCTACAGCTTGAATTCTGGTAAAACCACCAAGGGAATCTGCTGAATGGGAACTGGGCCTGCAGAATATATTGTCAACATCCAGCATCCAAAGCCGAGAAAAATTTTCATCCAGAGAGTCAAAATGTGCCAGCTCCCCTTATTTATTTTTCTTGTATGTGCCCCTAGTGGGCTTTCTGAGAGTTCAAGTTCCAAGCCTTAGAAAACCACAGGGTTCTTGAACACAGCTGCTTGGAAATGTCACATCAAAACAGCAAAGCAAGCGGCCCTTGTTTACCAGCTGTATTACAGGCCGAATTATGCCATTTGTTCACCACTGAGAAGGAGGGATGAAGCAGATATACTGCTGTGCCAGTGGAAAAAATCATATTTTCATAAGAATGAATAACTGATCCCATGTGCTTTGGATGAGTGTTGATCATATTGTGTGTTTAGCTGATTTGCTTTACTCATGTAAAACATGTAAGAAGAAGTAATTCCATCTGGTGCATGCTCTCGATAGCTAAGCTTAAAGTAAGTTGATCAACTGAATTCAAATGACTGCCTAGGGCATTGGCCGACCTGAACCAGGAAAATTCAAACCATCACTGTCCTTATCTTTCCCGTCACCATTCCACTACCTCCAAGGTTAGGTGAAGAAGCCATACATTGGTGCTTTCCCCAGTTTCCCACTGGCTAATAAATTTGTGACAAAGATAAGTGACAATAATAATAACATAATATATGACAACCTCATCCTCTTTTCAGGGCATGGTAAATCTACATAAAACAGTTCCGAACTCGGGTCAGGGGCTCAAGTGATCCCTGTGTCTTCCTGGAACTGACACTTAGAGAGAAAAAATCCAATGACTATTTTTACTAAAGCCCAACAGAGATAACACATTTCTTTAATATAATCATTTTTGTTAAATCCATGATAAGATTTATTTATAGAGAAATTCTATATGTGATTCCTGTTTCCCTACCCCCTCCCCCTTTTTTTAAGTCAGTGACTCATTTCCTGGCCTGAAGACTTGCCATTTAGCCAGTGACTTTTCTAAGTTAGTTTCTGTCAATTTTTGAATTTAATGTTTAGCCAGAGCAGTCTGTGGTGTAAGTCACTCTCAGGCTAAATTAAATAGTTTGGAAAAAGCAATTGTCATTTGCTAAATTAGACACACTTGTCTTTCCTCCAAAAATATTCCACAATTGACAGACCTCCTGCAGGTCCTTAGTGAGAAATATAGTGGCAAGAGCATGTGCGTGGGATTCAGAGGACAGGGGTTCTAATCCCGGCTCAGCCATTTGTCTGCTGTGTGAACTTGGGCAAATCACTTAACTTCACTGTGCCTCAGTTACCTCATCTGTAAAATGGGAATTAAGACTGTGAGCCCCATGTGGGACAAGGACAGTGTCTAAACTGTTTACCTTGTACCTATCCCAGTGCTTAAAACAGTGCTTGGTACATAGTCCTTAACAAATACCATCATCATCATTAGTGGTAATACTATTATTACTACTACTAAGGCTGCATCCTTAGGATTATCCTCTACTCACCTCTCTCACTCAACCAGCATAGTCCATCTGATACCAAATGGTGTTCTTTCTACATTTGCAACTCCTCTAGAATCTGCCCTTCCTCTCCATCCAAATGGCTACCATGCTGATCCAAGCCCATCTTTTCCCACCTTGACTACACATGACTCCTCACTGACCTCCCTGCCTTCTGTCTCTCCCTTCTCCAGGCCATACTTCACTCCATTGTCCGAATCATTTTTCCAAAAAACAAAAAATTCAATCCATACCCTCCCCCTTCAAAAACCTGCAAAGCTTGGCCATTCACATTCACATTATTCACATTCTTCTTCTTCTTATTATTATTATTATTATTAATTGTATTTATTGAGCTCTTACTGTTTGCAAAGCACAGTATTAACACTTGGGAGAATACGCTATAACAGTAGATACATTTCCTGCCTTCAACAAGCTCACAAAAGCCTTACCAACCACTTTAAAGCACTCATTTGGCTCTCTTCCGCTTACCTTTTCTTGCTGATCTCCTACTACAAACCATTCCACACACTTGACATTTCTAATACCAACCATCTCACTGTATTTCCATCTCATCTTTCCTGCTGCTGACTACTAACTGATATCCTATATCTTGTTTGGATCTCCCTCCCCCTTCACACCTGAGACACTGTTATGCTCCCTTCCCCTCTTCAAAGCCCTACTGAGCGCTCACCTCCTCTGGGAGGCTTTCCCAGATTGAGCTCTCCCTTTCCCTCTGCTCCTCCTCCCCTCCCCATTCCCCCTACTCCCTCCCTCTGCTATACCCCCTTCCCCTCACCACAGCACTTGTATATATTTGTACATATTTATTGCTCTATTTATTTTATTGATGATGTGCATTTATCTATGGTTCTATGTATCTATTTTTATGGTAGTGATGCCTATCTACTTGTTTTGTTTTTTTGTCTGTTTCCCCCTTCTAGACTGTGAACCCATTTTGGGGTAGGAATTGTCTCTATCTGTGGTCAAATTGTACTTCTCAAATGCTTAGTTAGTACAATGTTCTGCATACAGTAAGCACTCAATAAATACGAATGAATGAATAAATGAATGTTGGACAAGTCACTTGCACAATCACTAGACTGTGAGTCTGTTGTGGGCAGGGAATGCCTCTATTTGTTGCTGAATTGTACTTTCCAAGTGCTTAGTATGGTGCTTTGCACACAGTTAAGTGCTCAATAAATATGACTGAATGAATGAAAGTCACTTAACTTCTCGGTGCCTCAGTTACTTCATCTGTAAAATGAAGATTGAGACTGTGAGCCCCATGTGGGACAGGGACCCTGCCCAACCTGATTTGCTTGTGTCTATCCTAGCATTTAGTACAGTGCCTGGCATATAGTAAGTGCTCAAAAAATACCACCATTATTATAATTATTACAGTGCTCTGCATACAGTAAGTGTTCAAGAAACACAATTGATTAATTGATTGGGAAAGCTCATAGTATCTTGAAATGAAAACCAGGTGGGGAGGAAGAGGAGGAGGAGAAGGACCAGAGGCAGAAGAGAATGGATCAAAAAACAAATCTCATGTTTGTATATGACACTAACTTTCAGGTGGTGAAATACTGGGCAGATGGGGAATAAGCTCCAAGCAAACAATCAATCAATTGTATTTACTGTAAACAATAAAATTTACTGAGCACCTGTACAAAGCCCTCAGCAAAGAATAATAGAGATAAAACACATAATACCTGTCTTTAGGGAGCTTAAAATCTAATTTGGCAGATGGAAACAAAATAATTTAGAAAAGAGCATGAAAAGATGGGAGAGTGAATATATGTCTAAATAGTAGAGTATTATAAACTAATGGTAGCTAGTGGTTGCCCATCAATCTCTACATCAAGCAAAAACTCCTCACCATTGTCTAAAGAGCACTCAATTACTTTGCCCCCTCCTACCTCACTTCGCTACTCTCTTACTACAACCCAGTCCATATACTTCACCCCTCTAATGCCAACCTTCTAGCTGTGCCTCGATCTCGAGGATCTTACCACTGACTCCTCACCAAAGTCCTGCCTCTGGCTTTTAGCTCCCTCCATCCTCTTATCCGACACACAATTAATGTTCCCCGCTTCAAAGCCTTATTGAAGGTACATCTCCTCCAAGAGGCCCTTCTTAACTAAATCCTCCTTTCCTCTTCTCCCACTCCCTTCTGCGTCATCCTGACTTGTTCCTTTTTTTAATCCCTCTACCATCCCCACGGCACCAATGTACATTATCTGAGTTTTATTTATTTATATTAATTTCTGTCTCCCCCTCTAGACTGTAAGCTCGTGGACAGGGAATGTGTCTGTTTAGTGTTACATTGTATTCTCCCAAGCACTTGGGACAGTGCTCTGCACAGGGTAAGTGCTCAATAAATACAATTAAATGAATGAATGAACTAAGATGTACACAAGTGTGAGTGGCTGTGAGTTCAGAGGTTTTGAAGAATTCCCTGACTAAGCCTTCAGTTCCCTGTCTCAGTCCTCCCTCCTGTGTCACCTTTGCACCTGGGTCACCTTAATCAATCAACCAATGGCATTTATTAACCACTTGCTATGTACTAAGTGCTTTGGAGAGTACAACAGAATTAATCTCTTTGATAGTCATCGACCCCCACTTCCACAACACTTCCATACATATCCATCTGTAATTTATTTTAATGTCTGTCTCCCCCTCCAGATTGTAAACTCTTTGTGGGCAGGGATTGTGTCTACCTACTGTTTTGTACTGTACTACTACTAATAATAATAATAATGTTGGTATTTGTTAAGCACTTACTATGTGCAGAGCACTGTTCTAAGCACTGGGGTAGATACAGGGTCATCAGGTTGTCTCACATGAGGCTCACAGTTAGTCCCCATTTTGAAGATGAGGTAACTGAGGCACCGAGAAGTTAAGTGACTTGCCCACAGTCACACAGCTGACAAGTGGCACAGCCGGATTCGAACTCATGACCTCTGACTCCAAAGCCCGGGTTCTTTCCACTAAGCCACGCTGCTTCTCTGTAAGCTCCCAAGTGCTTAATACAGTCCTCTGGATATAGCAAGCAATCAGTAAATAGCCCTGATTGTTTGATTGATTGACTCAAGTGATAGTGGAAGGATTTCAATCAATCCTTTGTTTTTATGCGGTGCCTACTTGGGAAAGTATATTACAATTAATAAGCATGACCCCCACCCTGCTCTCAAGAGGCTTAGCGGAGAAATCAAGCCGAAATCTTGCGCTGTTGCCACAGCCTCTCCAATGTTGGAACATTTCCAAAGGTTATGAGCGTTCAGAGGAAGTAAAACAAAGTGCCATCTTTTCCTACCTAGGACTCATTTGGCAAGGGGGTGGAAAAGAGAGGTAAGGCAGAGCGCATTCCCAATCCTACCCCTACCTCCAATCCAAAACAGCCATATATGGGGAGGCTGCAGGAATCATACTGGATGTGCACCCCAAGACAAAGCAGCTGTGGACCCGTCCAACCTGTCCCCCTTGGAAAGGGGCCCATTGGGCTGTCTCATAGAGGACGCTTTCTCAAGCACTCGGAATTTGTTGGGAGCCATTTTCCGGGAACTACTAAAACACCACCGTTGGTTGCTTACATCTGCCACCTGTAGAAGAAAGCCAGAAATAGTCCATGGGGATAAAACTACTCAATCACTTCTCTGTAAGCATGGAAGCAAGAAATTCAAGACTACAAACATAAACTGGACATTTGGATTGCTGCCTTCAAAAAACATTTCCCCTACTTAATCCCCCATGGATGTAAACAGCCCAGTCGGTGGCCATTTCGAGATCGGCAGACGTTGCCGGAGGAAGTCTTTCCATTCCCAAAGTTAGATTGGTTCATAAGCTGCAAGACCAGGCTTTCTTCAGTAGCCCTTTTACAGAGTCCTCCCACGTCTCATGACTCTACACCTGGATTTCAACGACGAGAGAAGCAAGGTCATGTGTTCAGCAACTCGAGCCAGTTCATCGGGTGCCATTATGCTCAACTTTTAGTTCAATCTATGAGTCCTTTAGGCCATGGCTTCCACTGGGCTTTTACCAGTGGTCATGGGCCAATAATAATTATGGTATTGGTTAAGCACTTAAGAGGAGCCAGACACTGTTCTATGCACTGGGGTGGATGTCTAACCCTTGCCAAGCAGCCCTCAGGTGTTTGTACACGGAATTTACATAGTACTTTCAAGTGATACACAGGCTGAACTGCCCATTATCACAGCATTTTCAAGCTCAGCTTTATTTCTCGCTTTTTCGCTGGCCCCTGCTACAGCATAGCCAGGGGAAAGAGCACCAGCGTGGGAGTGAGAGGACCTGGGTTCTAATCCCTGCTCCACACTTTGGCCGACTGGGTGACCTTGAGCAAGTCACTCCACTTCTCTGTGCCGCAGTTTTTTCAAATGGGAAATGGGAATTCAATATCTGGTCTCCTTCCTACTTAGTCCATGAGCCTGATAAAGGCAAGGGTCTGATTATTTTGTATTTTCCCCAGGCTAATACAGTGCTTGAAACAGAGAATGTCACTGTTATTATTTTTCAGCCCTTTTGCATCCCCACTAGGGCCGACCTCCGACCCCAATATTGAGGGACTGCATGCAGGAGTGGAGACCCCCTAGCCCGTGATGGAATGAAGGTATATTTAATGGAAAATTACTACTAATAATTATGATAACAATAATTGTGGTTTCTTAGGGTATTTTTTAAGAACTTACTATGCAGCAGAGACCATACTAAGTGCTGGAGTAAATACAAGCTAATCTGGTTGGACACAGTCCATGTCCCACATGGGGCTCACAGTCTTAATCCCCATTTTACTGATTAGGTACCTGAGGCATGGAGAAGTGAAGTGACTTGCCCAAGGTCACAGAGCAGACAAGTGGCAGAGGCAGGATTAGAACCAGTTCCTTCTGACTCCTAGGCCCATCCTCTATCCACAAGATCACACTTTTAACCACTTACTACTTGCCAAAAATTATACCAAGTACAGGGATGGATACACTACAGTCAGATCAGACAGTCTCTAACCCACATGAGGCTCATGGCCTAGGAGAGAGAAAATATAATAATCCTCATTTATAGATGAGGAAACTGAGGCACAGAGAATTTAAGCGGCTTGTGCAAGGTCACAGCAGTCAAGTGGCAGAGTCAGGATTGGGCTCATCTCTCCTGACTTGCTTATGAGAAGCAGCATGAAGCAAACAATGTGGCTCAGTGGGCTTGGGAGTCAAGGGTCATGGGTTCTAATCCTGGCTCCACCACTTGTCAGCTGTGTGACTTTGGGCAAGTCACTTATCTTCTCTGTGCCTCAGTTACCTCATCTGTAAAATGGGGATTAAGACTGTGAACCCCATGTGGGGCAATCTTGTTACCTTCTACCTACACCAGCGCTTAGAACAGTGCTTGGCACATAATAAGCAATTAACAAATACCATCATGATTATTATTATCATGGCACAGACCACCAAAAACATCTGCATAAGACAATCAACAGACTTCATTAGATTGCTCGTTGAAGCGAGGTCTCTGTTCTTTCCCTTCTAGTATGCGTCCCCTACCGGGTCTGGAGAAATACCGTTGTTGGGTAGGGATTGTCTCTATTTGTTGTCAAATTGTACTCTCCAATCGCTTAGTACAGTGCTCTGCACACTATAAGCGCTCAATAAATACGATTGAATAAATGAAAGAATGAAATCAATCTCTAAGCAGATGTCCCTTTGCAGAACGAAAGGGTGAGAGAGTTCAGATTCCATGGAGATCGACCGAGATTCAGGGAGCTGGGATGGGGAGGAGGAAACTCCGTTCTCTGGAATGACCCTGTAGGCCTGGAGAGCAGTGAGCTAGCTGACTAGATGCTGCTCCTCCCTGGGGTTCCCTAAAATGACCTGTTAAGATGTTGATGTTCCCTTAACATGGGTTATAAAAACCGTAAGTGATGCAGCAGATGAACCAGGGCATTTTATAGCTCATTTATGGTGTGGCAGCGGCATGAGGTAACCAGAAACCAATCAGAGGGTTCAGAATTTGATTTATGGGGAAGTGATTTTGTTGGGATACTTGTGGGGAAGCAGACTTCAGCTTAATAAAACACTCCTGCCTGAGCAGCACTGGCTCAGGATTCTGCTTATTTACTTCGCTGGACTCTCTGAGATGCAATCAATCATCCGGCAGAACCATTCCTCTCCCGGACAGGCAAAGTGTATTTTGGGAGGCTCAGGCTTGGCAGATCCTGAGTTGGGTTCCACAGAGTCTTCAAGCCTGGGGATCTGGATCCTGATGTCAAATTGGTATTGGAATAACAGTTTTAAAGCAGCAGGACACCACCAATATTGAAGTGATTTTCCTGCTGTCATAGTGGCTCTGTACTGTATTATATTTTTTTCAGTGCTTAGTACAGTGCTCTGAAACCAGTAAGTCCCTCAATAAATACCTTTGGCTGAATGATTGATTCAAAGCCTGTGAGCGTAAGTGCCGGGGGGCTGAAGTTGGGGTGAATACCAAGTGCTGCTTCTTTTTCATGGTATTTGTTAAGTGCTTACTATGTGCCTAAAACTGTTTTAAGCACTGGGTTAGGTACAAATTAATTAGGATGGACAAAGCCCCTGTCCTGCATGGGGCTCACAGTTTAAGTAGAAAGGGCAACAGGAATTTAATCCCTATTTTACACTTGAGGTAACTGAGGCCCAGAGAAGTTAAGCGGCCTACCCAAGATCACAAAACAAACAGTTGGCAGAGCTGGGATTAGAACCCAGGTCCTCTGATTCCCAGGTCTGTGTTTTTTCATTCATTCAATCGCATTCATTTGGTATTTACTATTTGCAGAGCTCAGTACTAAGCGCTTGGAAAGTACAATTCGGCAATAAAGAGAGACAATCACTGCCCACAGCGGGTTTACTTTCCACTAGGTCACCCTGGTGCTCTTTTTAAGCACTGGATAATCACCCCACATTCAACCCCACAGCAACTCATTTTTTATGATATCTGTTAAACACTTAGTATGTGCCAGGCACAGTATTAAGCACTGGGAGAGATAGGAAGTAATTGTGTTGGACATAGTCTACAGTGATCACAGTCTCAATCCTCATTAACAGTTGAGGGAACTGAGACAAAGAGAAGTTAGGTGGCTTGCCCAAGGTCACGAAAGAGACAAATGGCAGAGCTGGGATTAGAACCCAAGGCCACTGACTCCCTGACCTGTGCTCTTTCCACCTGGCCCCGCTGCTTTGCTTATATCTATTATTTATTTATATTATGTCCATCTCCTGTCTCCCCTCCTAAACTGTAACCTCTTTACGGAGAGTGAATGTGTCCACCGACTCTATCGTGGCACAGTGGAAAGAGCCCGGGCTTCGGACTCAGAGGTCATGGGTTCGACTCCCGGCTCTGCCACTTGTCAGCTGTGTGACTGTGGGCGAGTCACTTCACTTCTCTGGGCCTCAGTTACCTCATCTGTAAAATGGGGATTAACTGTGAGCCTCACGTGGGACAACCTGATTACCCTGTATCTCCCCCAGCGCTTAGAAGAGTGCTCTGCACATAGTAAGCGCTTAACAAATACCAACGTTATAGAGAAGCAGCGTGGCTCAGTGGAAAGAGCACGGGCTTGGGAGTCAGAGGTCATGAGTTCGAATGTCGGCTCTGCCACTTGTCAACTGTGTGACTGTGGGCGAGCCATTTAACCTCTCTGTGCCTCAGTTACCTCATCTGTAAAATGGGGATTAAGACTGTGAGCCCCACGTGGGACAACCTGATTACCCTGTACCTCCCCCAGTGCTTAGAACAGTGCTCAGCACAAAGTAAGCACTTAACAAATACCAACATTATTATTATCGTGCTGTACTCTCCCAAGCATTTAGTACAGTGTTCTGCACATGGTAAGTGCTCAAAAAATACCACTGATTGATTGATTGAACAGGTAGCGGTCAAGCATGGTGAGTTATGGCTCAGGTGGACTTGGGAGGCAGAATTCCCTGGGAAAGAAAGTGGGGAGAGACTCATCTAGACTCACGCCTCAGCACCCTTTCCCCCTCACCCCTCCCCAACACTTCCAGAGTTACTTTTGCCTCTCCGAGGAAAGAGCAGGGGTGTGAGCTGTTGGGATCACCATGAGTGAGACCTTAATGCCTAGATGCATCTGGCCCACCAGCTCCCTGGATAAAGCAATTCTGAAAACAGACATGACCCCACTTTCCAGGAGAGAAAACTGAGACCCACAGAGGTGAAGTGCAGGGTATCTAATCTGTGGAACCAAGGACCCAAGTCCAGTGTTCAGTTCAGCCCATCCAAATCACTCTCTCTCTCAGTGTAAATGGACAGGTATCAGTCAGTCGATAGGATTTATTGAATGCTTGCAGTGTGCAGAGCACTGTACAAAGCACTTGGGAGAGCACAATGTAACAAAAAGCAAACACATGCCCTGCCCACAACAAGCTTACAGTCTAGAGGGGGAGAAAGACATCAGTCACCCTCCACCCTCTGAAGCCCACCCAATCTCAGCTGCTTGGATGCCAGCAACCCCGTCCTTTGGAAGCATTTGAGTCACCATTCACGGGAAACCGATAAGATAGCAAGAAATGCTAAAGAACGTCATTTGAAAAGTGAGAATATTTTAACCTTGGCAATCGCCAATATCCTTTCTGTTACTGGCCTACAAAATACAACTTTTTTCTCTGTGAAAACTCTCAGGCTTCTATTTTTCATTTTTATGAGGGCACCTTTCAGGGATGGAACTAATTATTTTCTTCCCACCGTCTTTGTCAGAATCTCTATTTAAAAAAAAAAAAGCCAACAGGGTGAAGGTCCAAATAACAGGTCTACCCTTCTGTGGGCTCGACAAATGGCTCACTGACATTTCCCCCAGTCCTTGTGAAACTGGGAGTTTAGCTCCAGTGTTGAGGAACTCCGACACTACCATTTCAACAAGCCACATATTTCTGCCACTGAACCCAGTTAAAGTCCCTAATTCTCTTTACTCTTGCCCTTACCAGGATAATAAAGAATGGAAAATGAAATTACAACTATCAGATATCATCAAGGTGAACTTGGGTTATTCATTCATTCAATCATATTTATTGAGTGCTTACTGTGTGTAAAGCACTGTACTAAGCCCTTGGGAGAGTGCAATATAAGAATGAACAGGCACATTCCCTGCTCACAGTCTAGAGGGGGAGTAGGACATTTACATACATGAAATACATAAATAAATAAATAAATACGATAAATAAAAAAATAAATACAAGATATATAGAGATATATACATGGCATGTGGGAACACTTAATAACTCCAGATAAAAAAGGGAAAGAAAAAGAAAAAGACTTGCAACTCAAATCGACCTGAAAAGAAAAAGAAAACAATTGTTTTAATGGGATGTTGGTTACCTTATGCTGATGGTCATCTGAGTGAAAGACTTTGGGCTTTAATCCACGTTTTGATGCTGATGTTGCATCTGTGAGGACAATCCTTCCTTTAAGCTCCGTTGCTTTTCCTTGGTAAGGAAAGAGAAGAATTCTGGAATTAATGGATCAAGATGACTCTAGACTAGAGTTCCTTCTGGCTGGACTGAGCCGGACAGTGGCCATTTGTCACAATCATGGCCTACCCCCACCCTCCTTGTCCTCTATCTTTCCACAGAGGCTTAGCTACCCATTCTTAGTTCAGTCAGGATGACTTTTTTTTAATTTGTTACCGTGTCCACATCGATCTTACTTTTCCTGGGCAGTCCTCTACCACAGAAGGCTTACCTCTGCCTTGCCTGGACACTCCTTTTGATCCACATTCCCTGATTTTGTTATCCAGAGATCTTAGCATGAGGGTGGCTGGAGTATCAAGAATGAGAAGCTAATAAGGGACTCTGAATTACATCCCTGTTCTGTTCTTCCTATGTCAGATCAATGAAAGGTAATTGTTAAGTGCCTGTAGTGCGAGACACTATGTTGTGTCCTTGGAAGAGTTTAGCAGTAACAACACAGATTATCCTTGCTTTCAGGGAGTTCACAGTTGACTGGGGGAGAAAAATAAAACATAATTTAGTGAACATTAGGGATCTGAAAGCATCCTGTTCAACCTGTTCCACGTATCCAATGGTGTAACTCCACGGTTCTTATGTACCTATTTATAAATTATATGTTATAAATTAGTTATTTAATAATTTAGACTTACTAATAATAAGTAATGTCTGCTTCCCCCTCTACATTATAAGCTCCTTGTGGGCAAGGAAAGTGTCTCCCAAATGTGTAGTAGTGTACTCTCTCAAGTGCATAGTACAGTGCTCTGCGCACAGTAAGACCTCAATAAACATCAATCTTTGATTGATTGATGAGCAGGGAGCCAAAGGAGACCTGAATTTATTCTTGCTATCACATATCTCTGAAGAATGAGAATGGCTCCAGTCTCAGTACAGATAAGAAGGGAACCTGAAGAGAAAGCGAAGAATGAAGCAATGGATCATATGTATTGAGTGCTTTCTGTGTGCAGAGCACTGTACTAAGTGCTTGGGAGAGTACAATGTCATAGAGTTGCTAGACCTGTTCCTTGCCCACAAGGAGCTTAGGGTCTAGAGAAGGAAAAAAAGACTTGAATACAGATAATAATAATAATGTTGGTATTTGTTAAGCACTTATTATGTTCCAAGCACTGTTCTAAGCCCTGGGGTAGATTCAAGGCAATCAGGTTGGCCCACATGGGGCTCACAGTCTTAATCCCCATTTTACAGAAGTGGTAACTGAGACACAGAAAAGAGAAATGACTTGCTCAAGAACATACAGCTGACAAGTGGCGGAGGCGGAATTAGAACCCACAGCCTCTGACTCCCAAGCTCGTGCTCTTTCCACTAAGACACTCTGCTTCTCTAAGAATAGAATAGAATGTTAGAATACGCTTCAGCACATCTGGAGAATCATTCCAACTCAACATTCATTCATTCAATCATATTTATTGAGCACTTACTGTGTGCAGAGCACTGTATTAAGCGCTTGGGAGAATACAATATCATAGAGTTGATAGACCTGTTCTCTGCCCACAAGGAGCTTACAGTCTAGAGAAGGAAAAAAAAAGACTTGGATTCAGATGTTAGAATACACTTCAATACATCTGGATAATCATTCCAACTCAACATTCATTCATTCAATAGTATTTATTGAGCGCTGTGTGCAGAACACTGTACTAAGCACTTGGGAAAGTCCAATACAACAATCAAAATTGACATTCCCTGCCCACCACAAGCTCACAGTCTAGAATTTGGGAGACATATATCAAAACAAATAAAATTACAGATATGTACATAAGTGTTTTGGGGCTGGAGGGGGGAAGAGCAAAGGGATAGCAGACTTCTAGCATCATCCAAAGTCCTAGACGGTCATTCCAAAATTGCTCAAAGCCGATGATGGTATCCTAGAGTGTCTCACACCCTAGAAGACATGCAAATAATGGTAAACAGACTCATTCAATCAGCCAGGGACTCCAGGTTGACAGAAAATCGAGGTAATGTATCAGCTAAGGGTTTACATGACCAGCAGCATGATGAAAAGCAAGGTGGGCTAGTAGAAAGAGCACAGGCTGAGGGTCTAATCCCACCTCTTCCCATTGCCTGCTGAATGACCTTGGACATTAACTGCTTAACTGCTCTGTACCTCAGCTTCCTCATTTGTAAAATGGGGATTCTCTCTCCCTCTTAGACTGTGAGACCCTGTGTGGGACAGGGACTGTGGCTGACTTGATTTTCTTGTATCTACCCCTGTGCTTAGTACACTGTGTGACACATAACTTAATAAAGCAGTCATCATTTTACCACCGAAAATTAACATTGGTAACAAGGAGCTAAACGTTATCACAGAATTCCATTGCCTAGGCAGCACAGGGGGAAGGAGATTTGAGGGAAAGAAGGAAATAATGATGATGATGATGATAATAATAATAATCGTGGTAGAAAGGCAGCATGGCCTAGTGGAAAGAGGTCAAGTCAGGGAGTTAGTGTACCTGGGCTCTAATCCTGCTCATCCATTTTGTGACCTTAGGCAAACCACTTGATTTCTCTGTGTCTCAGTTCACTCAACTGCAAAATGGGAATTCAATACCTGTTCTCCCTCCTACTTAGACTGCGAACCCCATGTGGGACCTGATTATTTTGTACCTACCACAATACTTAATACAGTGCTTGGTATATAGTAAGTGCATAGTACAGGCAAAGTATGTTAAGCTCTGGGCTAAGCACTGGGGTGGATACAAGTGTTTGGGTGAGAACAATAAAACAGAGGTTGATAGACACGTTCCCTAAGTGGTATTTGTTAAGCACTTACTTTGTGCCAGGCACTTTAGTGGATATAAGCAAATAGGGTTGGACACAGTTCCGGTCCCGCAAGGGGCTCACAGTCTCAATCCCCGTTTTACAGATGTGGTAACTGAGGCACAGAGAAGTGAAGCCCATGGTCACACAGCAAACAAATGGTGGAGCTGGGATTAGAACCCAGGTCCTTCCGACTCCCTACCCACAGCATGCTTATAGTCTAGAAGGAGATTCACATATTAATATAAAAAAATTATGGCTATGTGAATAAATGCTATGGGGTTGATGGAAGGGTGAATAAAGAGTGCAAATCTAAATATAAGAGCAATATAGAAGGGAGTGGGAGAAGAAAAAATGAGGGCCTAGTCGGAGAAGGCCTCTTGGAGGAGACGTGTCTTCAGTAAAGCTTTGAAGGTGGGGAGAGTGGCTACCTGCCAGATATGAAGAGGAAAGGTATTCCAGGCCAGAGGCAGGATGTGTGCAAGAGGTCGGAGGTGAGGAAGATGAGACCGAGATGCTGAGAAGGAGGTTCATTCATTCAATAGTATTTCTTGAACGCTTACTATGTGCAGAGCCCTGTACTAAGCGCTTGGAATGTACAATTCGGCAACAGATAGAGACAATCCCTGCCCAGTAATGGGCTCACAGTCTAAATGGGGGAGACAGACAGCAAAGCAAAACAAGACAACATCATCAAGATAAAGAGAATCAAGGAGGTTGGCATTAGAGGAGTGAAAAGTGCGGGTTGGGTTGTAGTAGGAAAGCAGTGAGGTAAGGTAGCAGGAGGCAAGGTGCTTGAGTGATTTAATAATCACAATAATAATAACAATTGTGATATTTGCTAAGTACTTACTAGGTGCCATGCATTGTTCTAAACTATGGGGTGGGCAGCTGTGTGACTGTGGGCAAGTCACTTAACTTCTCTGTGCCTCAGTTAGCACATCTGTAAAATGGGGATTAAGACTGTGAGCCCCACGTGGGACAACCTGATTCCCTTGTGCCTACCCCAGCGCTTAGAACAGTGCTCTGCACATAGTAAGCGCTTAACAAATACCAACATTATTATTATTATTATTACAGGCAAATCAAGTTGGACACATTACCTGTCTCACTGTCTCCCTCCCCATTTTACAGACGTGGTAACTGAGGCACAGAGAAATGAAATGACTGGCCCAAGGTCACCCAGGGGACAAGTGGAGGAGCCAGGATTATAACCCATGGCCTTCTGACTCTCAGGCCTGTGCTCTATCCACTATGCCACACTGCTTTGCTGATGGTAAAGAGTTTCTGTTTGATATGGAAAAGGATGGGCAATTACTTGAGGTTCTTAAGGAGTGGGGAAACACGGTCTGAACGTTTTTGTAGGAAAATGATCCAGGCATCAGAGTGAAATATGGACTGGAGTGGAAAGAGCCAGGAGGTAGGGAGGCCAGCAAAAAGCCTGAGGCAGTAATTGAGGAGAGATAGGAGAAGTCCTCGGATTAACCTGGTAATCTCTCCATGTCATTTCTTCACGTTGAGAAGGGGAAGCAATGCAAAGCCACTTGGAGGAGTGAGGTTTTGGTCACCTGGAAGTTCGCTGTGGGCAAGGAATGTGTCTGTTTTTTGTTATATTATACTCTCTCAAGCGCTAAGTACAGTGCTCTGCACACAGTAGGCTAATAAATACGACTGAACAAATGGATGAATGGGAGGCAAGAAAGAAGAGAGTGTACTGTCAACTCAACACCATCTTTAGCACTTATGTGTTTTCTCTGTAAATTCATCTCACTGAAGGATAGAAGCCGTGTCTGCTCATTATTTTGTACATATTCCTAGGGCTTAGCGCAATTCATTCATTCAATCGTATTTATTGAGTGCTTACCATGTGCACAGCACTGCACTAAATGCTTAAGAGAATATAATATAACAACAGACATATTCCCTGCCCCCAGTGAGCTCAAAGTCTAGAGAGGGAGACAAACATTAATATTAATTAATTAATTAATTAATTAATTAATTAATTTCATATATGTACATCCACTAAATCATATGCATTCAGATATATACATATGCGCTGTGGGGATGGTAGGGAGGATGAATGAAGGAGTAAATAAGACAGGTGCAGAAGGGAGTGGGAGAAGAAGAGAGGAGGGCGCAGTCAGGGAAGTCTTCTTGGAGGAGATGTCCCTTCAATAAGGCTTTGAAAGGGGGGAGAGCAATTATCCTGGCCCACAGTAAGGACTTAACAAAGATCATCATTATCATAAATAGTAATAGCGTTTATTTGGTGCATTCAAACATTCTTCCAGCTATTTCATCCAGATGTAGCTAAACTACTTTCTGTACAGTGCTCTGCACATGGTAAGTGCTCAATCAATGTGATTGGTACCTGTTGGGTCTATGTTCTTCCTCCTGCTGTCATTTTTCATATATAATCGTTGTCCACCCCCTTCCAAAAGAAGCTCCTCACCATAGGCTTTAAGGCCCTCAATCCGCTCTCTCCCTCCTATGTTACTTCACTGATCACCTAGTACAACCCAACCCTCATACTTCACTCCAAAGAGGCCGGGCTTGGGAGTCAGAGGTCATGGGTTTGAATCCCGGCTCTGCCACTTGTCAGCTGTGTGACTGTGGGCAAGTCACTGAACTTCTCTGGTCCTCAGTTACCTCATCTGTAAAATGGGGATGAAGACTGTGAGCCCCACGTGGGACAACCTGATCACTCTGTATCTACCCCAGCGCTTAGAACAGTGCTCTGTACATAGTAAGCGCTTAACAAATACCAACATTATTATTATTACTATTAACATCAACCTACCTTCTTTATCTCAATCTCAGGTGCCTTGCTATCAACCTGTTGCTGACATCTTCCCCTAGGCCTGGAACGCTAGTCTCCTAAATATCTGAAAGACCACCATTCACCCCATTTCTGAAGCCTTGTTAAAATCAGCCCCTTTCAGGGTCGCACCTGGAGAGTTTCCAATACTCTACCGGTCTTGGTTACGGAAGGGGAGAGTCAAGCATAGGCCTGTCTATTCCATTTCACTCCTAACTTGGGCAGTAGCTAGCAAGTGGAAGGTAATCTGCTTCAAGTCAAAACTCACCTGTGCTGGGCAGCAGCGGCATGGGAGAGGGTCGAAGGCGGAGACTCAAGTTTACCGTGCGGAAGCAGGCACTGGTAAACCATTTCCATATTTTTACCAAGGAAACTCTACGGATATGCTACAGGAATGATCGCTGATGGAAATGGGGCCTTCTGGGAGAGATGTATCCAATGGAGTCACTACGGGTTGGAGACGACTCAATGGCATAAGGCGATACTAAAATCAGATCTCTTCCAAGAGGGCTTCCTGGACTAAGCCCTCACGCTCTACGTTTTTTACGCTCCCTTCTGTGTCGCCTATGCCCTTGGCCGTGTACCCAATAAGCACTTTCATGCTCACCCCAGCCCCACAGCATGTACGTACCTATCGTTATGCTCTGCCATTTCAACTGTCATTTATTTTAATGTCTGCCTTCCCCTCTGGACTGAAAGTTCTTTATGGGCAAGGATGCTGTCTAGCCACTTCATCATATTGTACTCCCCCAAGTGCTTAGCCCAGCAATTTGCACACAGTAAACGCTCAGTAAATACCACTAATTGTTTACCCCCATTAGATGACAAAGTCCTGGAAGAAAGTGAATTTATGTCTCGTTTCTGTTACAATTTTCCAAGTGCTTAATTAGGAAGCATTCCGTCAATCAATCAGAAGTATTCACTTAACATTTACCATGTGCAGGGCACTTTACTAAGCACTTAGAAGAGTACAGTATAACAAAATTAGTGGACAAGTTCCCTGCCCTTAATACCACTGATGATGTCAGTGACAAAACAAAGATGGGGGACTAGGAGGGGATGGTGGTGATAGCAAAGTAACATGGCCTAAGAGGAAAAGAACATTGGCCTGGGAGTCAGAAGACCCAGTGCTAATCCTGGCTCTGCCACTTACTTGCTGCGTGACCTCGGGCAAGTCATTTAACTTCTCTTGGCCTCAGTTTCGTCATCAGCAAAATGGGAATGCAAGACCTTTTCTCCCTCTCCTTTAGACTGTGAGCCCCAAGTTGAACAGGGACTGTAAGCAACCTGATGATCTTATATTTACCTCCATGCTTCATACAGTGCTTGGCACACAGAGCTTAACAAATACCGCTTAACAAATACCACAGTTATTATTATACCTAGTATTATTAAAAGCATTAATTAAGCCCCTACTAGGCTTACTCTACTAAGATCAGGTAGTTACAAGTATGACACTGGGCAGATCCAGCTTTCAGTACAGTGCTTGGCATGTAGTAAGCGCTTAACAAATACCATGAGTATTATTATTATTAATATCATTATTATATTATAAATTAACAGGGGGGATATTGTTAATGCATTCCAGATAGGTATTGAGCATTGATTAAATACAATATCAGAAGGAGTTTCATTCTTCAGCTACGTACGCAAAGAGAGTGTTTCAATTAAAGCCTCACCAATTCCTCCCTAGCGTTTCATATCTGCTTCCATAAATTGGGTTGCTGAATTAAATTAAAGTAAAATAAAACAGTAATTTAATTATATTGATACATTTGATATTCTCAATTTAATGAGTCAGGATTCCTGATTAAAATAATTAGTCTCATGGAAAGCCCCTCTCACCTGGGGGCAAGTGAGCGGAAATTAATCCAAAAGTATCAGAGTTGACGTCTTACTTCACCTTTTCTTCCTGGCGCTTTGGAAGAGAAGGGGAGGTCAAGGGTATGCTGGACCTCCTTCATTCGTTCGATCGTATTTATTGAGCGTGTACTGTGTGTAAAACACTGAACTAAGTTCTTGGGAGAGTACAACAACAAACAGGCAGATACCTGCTAACGACGATTTCACGGTCTGGAGGGGAGATGGACGCTAATATAAATAAATAAATAAATAATTAGGCAAGATCTCCTAAACGCCATTTTTCTGCTGAAGGTGGCTGCTGAGAGAATGGAAAAGTAACCAACAGGGCAAAAGTGGGTAGGGAGAAATTTTTTAGAAAGTGAGGGAAGGCGAATATGGAGGAGGCCTTCTGTCACCCTTGAGAGTTACAGTGACAAAGAAGAAATCCTAGTACCACTTTCTTCTGCATCACCCTTATACTTCAATTTATACCCTTTAAGTATTTGATATCCACCCCCCCACCCTCAGACCCAAAGCACTTCTATGCATTACTGCAATTTATTTTAATGTCCATAAGGTCCCTGTGGGTATTAAATGGGTCTACCAACTCTGTTGGATTTTACTCTCCCATGAGCTTAGCGCAATGTTCGGAACATTACGTGTGCTCAATAAATACATTTGATTGATAGTAGCAGGTATTATTGGCATTGGTGGTAATAGTAGTAATATTAGTAGTAGCTACCCAGAGTACAGTGCAATGGATCTGAATAATAATAATAATGGTACCTATTAAGCTCTTACTATGTGCCAAGCACTGTTTTAAGCACTAGGGTAGATATAAGGATTTTGCGTTGGACACAGTCCCCCGTGAGGCTCACAGTCTTAATCCTCATTTTCCAGATGAGGTAACTGAGCTGCAGAGAAGTGAAGTGACTTGCCCAAGGTCACAGAGCAGACAAGTGAAGGACAGGATTAGAACTCAGCTCCTTCTGGCTCCCAGACCCATGCTCTATCCACTAAGCCACGCTGTTTCTCACTCTAGACTTCAAAGCTCTCCATCACCTTACCCCTGCCTACCTCTCTTCCCTTCTCTCTTTCTACTGCCCACCCCGCCCGCTCCGCTCCTCTGCCACCCACCTCCTCACCGTCCCTCTATCTCGCCTATCCCGCCGCCGACCCCTGGGCCATGTCCTCCCGCGGTCCTGGAATGCCCTCCCTCCCCACCGCTGCCAAACTAATTCTCTTCCCCTCTTTAAATCCTTACTTAAAGCTCACCTCCTCCAAGAGGCCTTCCCAGACTGAGCTCCCCTTTTTCCTCTGCTCCTTTTACCCCCCCTTCACCTCTCTGCAGCTAAACCCTCTTCTCCCCACTTTCCTTCTGCTCCTCCCCCTCTCCCGTCCCACCCCCTCAGCACTGTACTTAATGTTGGTATTTGTTAAGCGCTTACTATGTGCCAAGCACTGTTCTAAGCGCTGGAGTAGATACAAGGTCATCAGGTTGTCCCAAGTGGGGCTCACAGTCTTAATCCCCATTTTACAGATGAGGTAACTGAGGCCCAGAGAAGTGAAGTGACTTGCCCAGGGTCACACAGCTGACAAGTGGCGGAGCCAGGATTAGAACCCACGACCTCTGGCTCCCAAGCCCGTGCTCTTTCCACTAAGCCACGCTGTACTTGTCCGCTCAACTATATCTTCATCACCTTATTTATTTTGTTTAATGAGATGTACATCACCCTGATTCTATTTATTTGCTATTGTTTTAATGAGATGTTTTTCCCCTTGACTCTATTTATTGCCACTGTTCTCGTCTGTCTGTCTCCCCCGATTAGACTGTAAGCCCATCAGACGGCAGGGACTGTCTCTATCTGTTGCCGATTTGTACATTCCAAGCGCTTAGTACAGTGCTCTGCACATAGTAAGTGCTCAATAACAACTATTGGATGAATGAATGAATGAATGAATGAATGAATGAATGAATGAATGAATACTTGATGGTATCGATTCATTTTGTATTTTGCTGAAATAGTTTAACAGAATACTTAGGTGTTATACTGTGAGGCCTTATTCTGTGAGGACTATTACTATGAAATCTCTCGCATTTCCAAAGCATCTGAGGACTTCAAAGGATTGGGTAAATTTTTATCATGCAAAACCTATTCAAATACCACACAAAGCCATTCTGATGAGTTTGGTTTGGATCATTTTTGCAGGAGGCAGGAACGATAACCTGAGTAACAGTGTAGCTTATTCGAGGGCATTAAAGCCTCTTAGAGAGAATGTCGTCGTCTCCTCCTGAAGTGGACAGGCAGTGGACTCTTGCCAGTGACCCAGTTTTATGTTTATTAACCACCTTATGTTGCTCACGTAAGGCTTTCCTATTGTCATTCACTGTGTTAATATGCATTAGAAAATGGAAATGTATTTGATTGGTACAGAGGTTACTCTGGGCTATTAACATTACAAAATTTCCATTTACAGTCTGCTTTTAATTTAAGTAATATTTCTATTAAGGTCAACTTCTTAGGAAGTTACTCTGGAACAAAATCACAGCACATCAATTGATCCAGTGTGGTAACCAGGGCAGAGTCAATTGGTAACTATTAACAGATGTCTTAATCAGGTAATTTGGTAGTTGGTTGACTTGTACAGCTATTGAAAGCCAGGTTTGAATTTTATGCCATGGTATGTTTTCTTATTTTCTGGTACTGTGTTTTCAGTTTTTAGTTAGGTTAATAATGTTGCTATTTGTTAAGCGCTATGTGCAGAGCACTGTTTGAAGCGCTGGGGTAGACACAGGGGAATCAGGTTGTCCCACGTGGGGCTCACAGTTAATCTCCATTTTACAGATGAGGTAACTGAGGCACAGAGAAGTGAAGTGACTTGCCCACAGTCACACAGCTGACAAGTGGCAGAGCCGGAAGTCGAACTCATGACCTCTAACTCCGAAGCCCAGGCTCTTTTCCACTGAGCCATGCTGCTTCCCCTTTAAGTCACTTCACTTCTCTCTGCCTCAGTTACCTTATCTGTAAAATGGGGATTAAGGCAGTGAGCCCCACATGAGACATGGACTATGTCCAACCTGATCATTCTGGATGAACCCCAACAACTAGTACCCCAGCGTATACTAAGCACTCCATTTAAAAAGAAAAAGAAAAAGTTATTTCCTCTCCTCTTTCTCTCAATTGTTTCTTTGACTATTTGAGGAGTTATTTTCCACTCTTCTCTCCCATTCATGACCAAACATTTCATACACAGAACATAATCTTCACTCCACCCAAATGATCCAGACTTTACCCAGGCAAAATTCCCAGGCCTTCCATTACCTATAATTGCACGAAGCGAGAGTACTGTGTCCAGATCCATTTTCAGCAGTATCCACTACACTTGAGTCTTGCCTTATGATTGGATAAGGTCTATCTGTCAGCAGTACTAGTTTTTTTCTTCCTGGCTCTGCTACTAACTCATTCGTGACCTTGCTTAAGCCATTTAGCAATTCTATATTTCGATCTATAAAATGGGGAAAATGTTAGACTCTAAATTTGTTTCTCATGGCCTTTGAGATATCCTGGAGGAAAAGTGCCATGTTAGTAAAAACTATTACTTCCTCTTTAGTTTAGCTTCATATTATACAATCACTTTCATTCCTTCCTCTCCTCATTTTTTTAAAAGTCTTTCTATTCCTCCCTGCCATGCTGCCATGGCTCAGTTCTAATAAATTGTAGTGTTATCACTCCTTTCCAGCTTACTGAATTTTACCATCAGTATAATGCCTACTATATAGTATCAGTATAATCTCTCTCTATTATGTAATTTTACTTTGACTCTCTCTATCATATCCTTTCCCTCCATCTCTTCTCCCAGCACAGTCCATTGTTATAAATCATTCCATTTCAAATGTTATTGTTCTAATAATAGACATTTTTTTCCTCAATAACCCCTAAATCTCCCTCACTTCATCGGATGGTCCTGCCTTTTAGCTCTATTTGCCTTCCTTCACTTCTTCTCTCTATCTGCAACAGTTCAGGATGTTTTCGGAATGGGGCCTCTAAAAGTCTTCTTGAAACCCTCAAAGCAAGAATCCCCCTTACTCCCCACTTCTTACTGTCCCAAGATGCCTATCACCTAACATTTTAAATAAAACTGTTAAAATGTAAGGCAATAGAGTGACAGTCCTTCTTGCCAAAAGGACGTACGGTTCACAGATTGCAAGTCTTTGAGTATCTTTCTCCACGGGCTTCTCTCTTCTTTGATTATTGAGAGACTCCTGGTCTGTGACCCCCTGCAGCCTTTGAGGTCAATCAATCAAGCAATCATATTTACTGAGCATTTAATGTGCTCAGAGCACTTTACTAAGGGCTTGGGAGAGTACAATACAGCAGAATTAGTAGATGCATTAGTCACCTTCCCAGCCCACAAAGAGGTTACACTCTAGAGGGGAAGACAGACATTAATATAAATAAATTACAGATAGGTACGTAAGTGCTATGGACTGAGGGTGGGGGGAATTAAGGGTGCAAATCTAAGTGGGGTGAAGAGTTGGTCTGGATCACCTAGAGAAAGTTATACCAAGCCCTTAGTACACACAGTGCTTTGCGAGCAGTAAGCGCTCAATAAATACGATTGAATCAATGAATGACTCATTCGTCAAGAAGTGATCCCGGTCCTTTACTCAGAGCCAAAGAAATGTCCATAAATGTGGAGGCCATTTCCCAAAGAACGTTGGAACACTTTTGTCCCCAGGGTTGGTAGATTTGAAGGGGAAAAAACTAAATAAACCTAAGACAAGATGACCTTTCAGAAGCATAAGCCCTCAGAAATAATAGAGGGAACATGGATCTCTGACAAATACAAGATTTGGCAAGATAAATCAAAATGCCGAGCAGGTTTTGGAGGGCCCAGACCCAGATGGGATTTAGCAGGGAAGGCTGCTTGGGGGAAGTATAGTCATGATGTGAAGAGGCAAAGCCAGGATCACAGTGATCCCTGCCATGGGTCTCTAGGCTTGTGACATAATTACAGGTTAGTTTTAGGTGGAGGGTGGAATAGTCATGGCAGCAGCTTGTATGATTACAGAACAGACTGTGGGGTATTTGAGAGTCCCGTTCTCCCCCTCCCCACTGCTTATCCAGGTCCCTGAGCCTCATCCTTGTGAGCTCCTGCTTTAATACAGCCCTGGGCAAAGGCTTGCTTAGCAGCAGGCCAGCATTCAGTAACCTACATCACTAATGAGTGAAAAGACCACATGTCACACAAAAGTCTTCCAGACATATAACTCACACACCCATTCAGCAACCCTAAGAAAAATATCACCTCAAAAACCAGAAGAGAGCATCTCTATAAAAATGCCACAATCATGAAGTAAATAAAATACATCCTTTTACCAAATCACAACATCTGTGCCCTACATTGGAAAAACCCATTAATCCAGAATGGTGAAGGACTTATCCCTTTCCAGATTGTTCGAGTGAACCCAAGAAATTCCCCAGCAGATGAGGGTGGGGGTTGGAAGGCGGGCTGTTGTCAGAGCAACCAAGAAGCCCAACCAGAAGCTGTCATAACCAGACCCATTTGCTGGTGACGTGAGGACGGACGAGCCAAGGCTTCATGGCCTCTGACATCACTACCAGGAGAACTAGAGGGCAGAGCGATCACACGTTTGGGTTTCCACAGTACCAGTATTTTCGGGAACAGGGGAATTGACTATACAAATGGCCTGAGTTAATGGCGGATTTCCCAATAAGCTCTATAAACCCCATCGTAGAGAGACTAATATGAAGGGAGAGCAAAAGGGGTTGGCAATTTTTGAAAAACCTGAAAATTTATGAGTTCCATGTAGTGCAGTGACCATGTCTGATCTGACTGGATCTTCTATCTACCCTAATGCTTATTATATCATAAGTCCTTGAAAAACACCACAATTACTATTACTACTGTAAAAACAGTAGAGAGCAGCTAAGTTTTTTTTCTATCAGTCTGTGGTATCTATATTGCGCTTTCTGGGCACAGATCACTTTAGAATAAACACTGGGGAAATTGTAATACAGCAGAGTTGGTTAATACGATCCCTGTCCACAAAAAGGTTACAGTCTATGTGGCTTGAGAAGCAGCATGCCCTAGTGGCTACAGCACAGGCCTAGGAATCAGAAAGACCTGAGTTCTAAACTCGGATCCCATTGTGACCTTGGACAAACTTAACTTCTCTGTGCCTCAGTTCCTTCACCTGTAAAAAGAGGATTAAGACTGTGAGCTCTATGTGGGATAGGGACTGTGTCCAGTGTAATTACCTTGTATCTATCCCAGAGCTTAAAAGAGTGCCTGGCACATAGTAAGCACTTAAATACCACAATTATTATTATTATTATTATTACAGGCTAGACAGACACTAAAATAGATTAGTGATAAGAGAAAAAGTAGACTATAAGAATATCTGCGTAAGTGCTGAGGGAGTAGCAAAGTGTTTAAAGGGTAAACAGCCAAGTTGATAGATGTCGCAGAGAGGAGGGCAAATAGAGGACTTTGTCTGGGAAGTTCTCTTGGAGGAGATGTAATTTTAGGAGGGTTTTGAAGGAGGGGTGAATGGTGGACCATCCGATATGAATGGGAAATGACTTTCAGGCCAGAAGGAAGACATGGGCAAGGGATCTGAGGCAAGATAGATGAGATCAAGGTACAGTGAGTAGACTGAAGTTGGAGGAGTGAAGTGGGTGGGCTGGGTAGTAGTAGGAAATCAAAGAGGTTAGGTAGGAGGTAGAGAGCTGACTGAGTGCCTAAAAGCCGATGGTAAGGAATTTCTGCTTGATGCATAGGGGGTGGTCAACCACTGGAGGTTTTTAAGGAGTGGGGAAATATAGACTAAATGTTTTTTTTCAGAAAAATGATTCAGTCAACAGAGGCAAGTATAGATGGGAGAACAGAACAATAGGATGCAGGGATATCAGTAATGATAATGACATGTATTAAATGTTTACGATGTGAAAACAGCACGGCTCAGTGGAAAGAGCCCGGGCTTGGGAGTCAGAGGCCATGGGTTTGAATCCCGACTCTGCCACTTGTCAGCTGTGTGACTGTGGGCAAGTCACTTAACTTCTCTGTGCCTCAGTTCCCTCATCTGTAAAATGGGGATTAAGACTGTGAGCCTCACGGGGGACAACCTGTTTACCTTGTATCTACCCCAGCGCTTAGAACAGTGCTGTGCACATAGTAAGCGCTTAACAAATACCAACATTATTATTATTAAAAGAACTGTTCTAAGCCCTGGGGTAGATACAAGTTAATTGGGTTGGTCACTGGCCCTGTCCGGCATGGGGATCACAGTTCAAGTAGGAGGGAGAGAAGGTGCTCAATCCCTATTTTAGAGTTGAGGAAACTGAGGCTCAGAGAAATGAAGCGACTTGCCCAAAGTCACTCGGCAAACAGTTGGCATAGTCATGTAAGGAGTCTGATGCAGTAGTCAAGTCAGGAAATGGTGAGTGTTTGGGTCAACACGGTAGCAGTATGAATGGAGAGGAAAGGGTGTATAACTAGAGATGCTGTGAAGGTAGAAGCAACAGGATTTCATGACAGACTGGTATATGGGTTGAATGAGAAAGATGAGTCAAGGATAATGCCAAGGTTATGGGGTTGTGAGACAGGGAAAGGGTTGGGTCTGTCTCGAGAGATAGAAAAGTTCGGGGAGGACAGAGTTTAGGCAGGAGGATGAGGAGTGCTATTTTGGATACGTTAAGTTGGAGGTGCCGGTGGGACAACCAAGTAGCGATATTCTGAAGGCAGGAGAAAATGTGAGACTACAGAGAAGGAGAGATGTCAGAGCTAGAGAAGCAGATTTGGGAATCAACTGTGTAGAGATGGTAAAGCTGTGGGAGTGAATAATTTTCCAAGGGAGCAGATGTTTTCCAAGGGATCAAGGGTAGATGAGGACTCAGAATAGGAAGCCCAGAATTGAACTTTTAGACACCACCACAATGAGAGGAGGAAAGGCAGAGGGGGAGTCTCTGAAAGAGACCGAAAAGAACTGGTTAGTGAGATAGGAGGAGAACCAGGAGAGGGATAATGTTTCCCAGAAGAAGGGGTAGTCCACAGTATTGAAGGTTGAGGACGATTAGGATGGAGGAGTGACCACTGGATTTGCCTAGAAGGAGGTTGTTGGTGATCTTAAAGAGCGATGTTTCTTTGGAGTGGACGGAAGCTAGACTGCAGGCGATTGAGGAGGTAGTTGGAGGAGAGGAAATTAATCAACCAATCATGTTTGAGTGCTTACTATTTGCAGAGCATTGTCCTAAGATCTTGGGGAAGCCCGTTGTTGGGTAGGGATTGTCTCTTTTTGTTGCCGAATTATACTTTCCAAGCACTTATTACAGTGCTCTGCACACAGTAACTGCTCAATAAATACAACTGAATGAATGAATGAGAGTATACCACAACAAAATTAGCAGACACCTTCCCAGCCCAAAATAAGCTTACAATCTAGAGCAGGGTTACAGACATTAAAATGAATAAATAAATAATTTATAATACATCATTTAAATAACCAAAGGAGTTTAGAGAGGAATGGTAGGAGGGAGGTGGGGTGATAAAGCAAGAACGGTGCTTGGCACGCAGTAAGCACTTAACAAATAATGTTGGTATTTGTTAAGCGCTTAGTATGTGCCGAGCACTGTTCTAAGCGCTGGGTTAGATACAAGGTAATTAGGTTGTCCCAGGTGGGGCTCACAGTCTTAATCCCCAATTTACAGATGAGGTAACTGAGGCACTGAGAAGTTAAGTGACTTGCCCACAGTCACATAGCTGACAAGTGGCAGAGCCGGGATTAGAACCCATGACCTCTGACTCCAAAGCCCGTGCTCTTTTCACTGAGCCACGGTATGAACAAATAGCAAACTTATTATTATAATTATTATAAAATACCACACAAATGATAGGTTGTACTGCAAAACAGAAACCACCACGGCAGTGTCCGACTTATGATGACAACAGCCCAGAGTGAGCTTTTCTCAGGAGCAGCAGACTTGCAAACCCATGATCTAACACTTTCTTTTTCATAGCAAATGGCTGAATAAATTAGTTAAGTGGAACTTAGGAACAAATGAGCTGAAATAAAACGCAATAGGAAAAGTGTGGTCATGGAATTTCTGCCTTCCATTTCCTAGGACATCGTAATTCCCTTGCTGAAAGGAAGGGAGGTCAATACTGTGTGCATTTCAAATTCAGATTGTAGTCCGCACGCGGAAAGCGCTCAATAAATACGATTGAATGAATAAACATTTTCATACGAACAATTTTATAAATGTCAAAAACTTTATAATTAAAAAGAACTAAAGCGCTGCAATAAGCTTTGTGTTCACCTGGGGCAAAGTGGTAAATCCATCTTTGTTGAATGGAGAAAAATAAGGCTGGTGAAAACTGAATCCTTTAACAATCAGGACAAGGCAGGAAAAGCAACCTGGACATCTTAAACTCAGAACTGGCTGGACTGGTACTGGAATCTCTACTAAAGATCCCGAATCTCTATAGAACCTCCACACAACTCACCAATCCAAAGCATCCCCCGTCCACCATCACAGGGAGAAGTAAAACTATCAGAAGTTGAGGTTTGCCTGCAGGGGTTATGCCACTGGAGGTGAAGGTTTCTTCCAGTAAAACCAATCAGTCAATGATAATGAGTACTTAATATTTGTACAGCACTGTTCGGGGCACACGGGAGAGTACGGTACAATCGTGTTGGTAGACATGATCCGTGCCCTCGAGGAGCTTACCGATATAGAGGGGAAACAGACATTAAAATGTCTGTGGATGAGAAGTGGCGTGGTAGAGTGAGAAGCAGCCTGTCCTAGTGGAAAGAGCCCCACCCAGGGAGTTAGAGGACCTAAATTCTAATTCCAATTCCATCACTTAACAGTGTCTGACCCTGGGTAAGTCACAACTTCTCTGTGCCTCAGTTACCTCTCTTCAAAACCCTACTTAAAACTCACCTCCTCCAAGAGGCATTCCCAGACTGAGCTCCTCTTCTCCCTCTACTCCCTCTGCCATCCCCCCTTTACCTCTCCGCAGCTAAAGCCTCATTTTCCCCTTTTCCCTCTGCTCCTCCACCTCTCCCTTCCCATCCCCACAGCACTGTACTCGTCCGCTCAACTGTATATATTTTCGTTACTCTATTTATTTTGTTAATGAATTGTACATCGCCTCGATTCTATTTAGTTGCCATTGTTTTTACGAGATGTTCTTCCCCTTGACTCTGTTTATTGCCATTGTTCTCGTCTGTCCGTCTCCCCCGATTAGACCGTAAGCCCGTCAAACGGCAGGGACTGTCTCTATCTGTTGCCGACTTGTTCATCCCAAGCGCTTAGTACAGTGCTCTGCACATAGTAAGCGCTCAATAAATACTATTGAATGAATGAATGAATACCTCACCTGTAAAATGGGGATTAAAACTGCGAGCCCTATGTGGGATACAGACTGTGTTCAATCTGATAATCTCCCATCTACCCCAGCGCTCAGTACAGTGCCCAGCACATAGTAAGCATTTAACAAATTTCATTAAAAAAATTACAGCTATGTGAAATGGCAGAGTGTATGGTCATATACATAAGTACTGTATGGTCACTTTCCCCCCTTTCCCTCTGCTCCCCCCTCTCTCCCTTCCCCTCCCCTCAGCACTGTGCTCATTTGTATATATTTTTATTGCCCTATTTATTTTGTTAATGAGGTGGACATCCCCTTGATTTTATTTAGCGCGATTAAGTTGTCTTGTTTTTGTCCATCTGTCTCCCCCAATTAGACTGTAAGCCCGTCAATGGGCAGGGATTGTCTCTATCTGTTAACAAATTGTACATTCCAAGCGCTTAGTACAGTGCTCTGCACATAGTAAGCGCTCAATAAATACTATTGAATGAATGAATGAAGTGCTGTGGGACTGGGGGTGAAGTATCAAAGTGTCTAGTAAAAAGAGGTAGGAGGAAGAACGGGATGCCTATAATAATGATAATGATAATAAGGATAATGGTACTTGTTAAGCACTTACTATATGCCAAGCACTGTTCTAAGTGCTGGGGTTGATACAAGTTAATACAAGTTAGATCCAGCGCTTAGAACAGTGCTCCAGCACTTATAACAGTGCTTGGCACATAGTAAGTGCTTAACAAATACCATCATTATTATACAAGATACAAGTCCCATATGGGGCTCACACTTTTAATCCCCATTTTACAGATGAGGTAACTGAGACCCAGAGAAATTAAGTGACTTGCCCAAAGTCACATAGCAGAGATGTGGTGGAGCCGGGATTAGAATCCAGGTCCCTCAGACTCCCAAGCCCATGCTCTATCCAGTAAGCCACAAGAGGTTAGTCAGGGAAGGCATCTTGAAGAAGATATGATTTCAGTAGGACTTTGAAGATGGATGAAGTGGTGGTCAGCCAATAATAATAATGGTATTTGTTAAACATTTACCATGTGCCAGGCAGTGGAAAGAGCCCGGGCGTGGGAGTCAGCGGTCATGGGTTCGAATCCTGGCTCTGCCACTTGTCAGCCATGTGACCGTGGGCAAGTCACTTAACTTCTCTGGGCCTCAGTGACCTCATCTGTAAAATTGGAATGAAGACTGTGAGCCTCATGTGGGACAATCTGATTACCCTGTATCTACCCCAGCGCTTAGAACAGTGCTCTGCACATAGTAAGCGCTTAACAAATACCAACATTATTATTATTATTATTATACAAGTAAATCGAGTTGGACACAGTCCTTGTCCCATGTGGAGCTCACAGTCTCAATCCCCATTTGACAGATGAGGTAACTGAGGCCTAGAGAAGTGAAGTGACTTGCCCAAGCTCACCCAGCAAACAAAGGTGGAGTCGGGATAAGAGCCCAGATCTTTCTGCTTCCCAGCCTCATGCTCTATCCACTAGGCCACGCTGCTTCAGCTTTCTCCCACCCAGGAGGGCATTCATGGGAAAGTGCAGGAACCCTGGGCAGCCTCAGCGGGGGCAATTTACAACACAGAACTGCTCTTGACCAGATGTTTCCCCCCTTCCTCTCATTCCCATTGGCATTGTTCCCAAGGACATGCTTACTTGGTGTGACCCCCTGAGCCCCAGTCATCACTATCCCTGCTCACGGAAATAAGTGTCCACAAAAGTGGGCACCATCCTGGGCTCGGAGCCAACTAGAGAGGAGAAAAAGCTACTACCCTGCCTCTCAGGCCTCTCCACCCTTCCTTGCCATCTCACTCTGCCTCAGTTTTCCCAGCAGCCTTGGCTGAGGGCAGCAGCAGCCTCTAGCAGACAATAACAATGATAATAATAATAATAGTACTTGTTAAGCACTTACTATGTGCCAAGCAGCGTTCTAAGTACCGGGGCAGATACAATTTAATACAAGTTAGGTACAAGATACAAGACCCACATGCAGGCAACTTGAGCCTTCGCCCTTGATTCTCTCCCGTGCCGCTGCTGCCCGTCTTGCAGCGGATCGTCTTCCACTCGCTAGCCACTGCCCAAGCTAGGAATGGAATAGTTATGTCTCTGCCTGACTCTCCCTCTTTTAGTCAGGACTGGTAGAGTACTGGGAACTCTCCAGTTTTGACCCCGAGAGGGGTGTTAAGTGCTTACTAGGTGCCAAACACTGTTAGAAGCGCCGGAGTAGGTATTAGGTAGTCGGGTTGGACAGAGTCCCTGTCCCACATGGGGCTCACAGTCTTAATCCCCATTGACAGATGAGGGAACTGAGGCACTGAGAAGTGAAGTGGATTGCCCAAGGTCTCACAGCTGACAAGTGGCGGGACTGGGATCAGAACCCACGTCCTCTGACCCCCAAACCCGGTAGCAGTGGTAATGGTTGTCGTGGTAGTAATAGTAACAGTAATAATAATAATAATAATGTTGGTATTTGTTAAGCGCTTACTATGTGCAGAGCGCTGTTATTATTACTATTAGTAAGCAGCATCAGGATTTATTGAGCACCCATTTAGTGTGACACATTATGCTAGGTGTTTGGGAAGCACAGAAAAATGAAGTGATGTATTCCCTCCTTAGAGAGAACTGATATTTCTTTGCACGCAATAGGGAGTTCAACTACTCTTACTACTAGTAATAGAACTACTCACCAGATATGGTATAATGTCTCGTCTGTTAAAGCTGAGGCTGATACAAAATGACCCCTCTCTGGCCTGGAACGCCCTCCCTCCTCAAATCTGCCAGATAATTACTCTCCCCCTCTTCAAAGCCTTGCTGAAGGCCCATCTCCTCCCAGAGGCCTTCCCAGGGTAAGCCCCCTTTCCTCATCTCCCACTCCCTTCTGGGTCACCCTGACATACTCCCTTGGCTCTTTCCCCCTCTCATTCATTCATTCATTCAATACTATTTATTGAGCGCTTACTATGGACAGAGCACTGTACTAAGCGCTTGGAATGTACAAATCGGTAACAGATAGAGACAGTCCCTGCCCTTTGACGGGCTTACAGTCTAATCGGGGGAGACGGACAGACAAGAACAATGGCAATATAATCAAGGGGATGAACATCTCATTAAAACAATAGCAAATAAATAGAATCAAGAATAGAAGCTCTCCCCACAGCACTTATGTATATATCTGAAATTTTATTTATATTGATGTCTGCCTCCCGCCGCCTAGACTGCGAGCTCATTGTGGGCAGGGATTGTCTCATTGCTGTATTGTAGTTTCTCCAGCGCTTAGTACAGTCCTCTACACACAGTGAGTGCTCAATAAATACGATTGAATGAATGAATCAATCCCTTCCCATCCTATCTGGGAGTTCAATGCCGAGAAGCAAACTCAACTTTCTAAACATTTATTTAACATTTGGCAATTTTATTTTTCTTTTTTGAGTGGGATGGGGCCCAATCCTACCCCGGGGGAAGGCTGACTGGAAATCAGAAATCCTAGACTTGGATGTCAGCCTTACTACTCAATTGTTAATTAAGAATAAGATTGAAGTCTCTTTGGCTCACTTCCCTCATCTGTAGGATGGATTGGCAATATTTTCCTAACCCTCAGGGATTGGAAAGGGAAAGGAAAAGAAAACATGCAAAGTGTCCCTTTGAAGAGAGGACTTTGTATAGGGGAAGAGTGTGATGCTTTGACAAAAGATAGGACTTGGAATTAGAAGTGTTAATTTCGGAACCTGCCTTGGCCTTTGCCCTGGGAAAGATTTGGGAACCTTGAGGTTACCACTCAACAAATAGAAAGCTAGGCTACAGAGAAGCAACATGGCTTAGTGGATAGAGTACGGGCCGGGGAATCAGAAGCACCTGAGTTCTAATTCCGGCTCTGCCATACGCCTGCTGTGTGACCTTGGGCAAGTCACTTAACCTCCCTGGACTTCAGTTACCTCATCTGTAAAATGGGGATTAAGACATTTGAGACAGCGACTGTGTCCAATCTGATTAACATGTATCTATCCCGGTGCTTAGAACAGTGCCTGGCACGTAGTAAGTGCTTAGCAAGAACCATAATTACTATTGTTATTACCAGAGGATTCAGTAGCTAGAGCTGTCTGAACCTTTATTTCTGTTCTGAAATGCTACTCAACTCCTTTTTACTTAGACTATAAACCCCACGTAGGATGGGTACCGTGATCGGATTTTCTTGTATTGACCCTAGTAATTAGTCCAGAGCTTGGCACATAGTAAGGATTAAACAAATGTCACAGTGATTATTATTATAGTCAACTGTATCGTTGCAGAAAGTGAGAAACTAACAGAACTTATTTCTTTAAAGGAGGGACTTTACTACTAATAATAATAATGTTGGTATTTGTTAAGCACTTACTATGTGCCAAGCACTGTTCTAAATGCTGAGGTAGATACAAGGTCATCAGGTTGTCCCACGTGAGGCTCACAGTCTTCATCCCCATTTTACAGATGAGGCAACTGAGGCCCAGAGAAGTGAAGTGACTTGCCCACGGTCACACAGCTGACAGGCGGCAGAGCCGGGATTAGCACTCATGACCACTGACTCCCAAGCCCCATGCTCTTTCTACTGAGCCACGCTGCTTCTCTTACCACCAAAGATTGTGGGTTTCACTTCTCTTACAACCAAAGATTACTAACCACCAAAGATTGTGGGTTTACATTATATTTACCGTTGCATTACATTTCATCTGGAAATTTAAAATCTCCGGATGAGCCCTAAACCATTAGAAGCCACTCACCTAAGATATTCCACCCAAGGAGAAGAAAATTTGGGGTACAAAAATAGCATTCGACATGACATAGAAAAGTCCCATTGATCGAAAGGTAGTGTTGCCCAGTGGAAAGGTCATGCACCTGGGAGTCAGAGGCCATGGATTTTAACCCATGACCTCTTGACTCCCAGACCTATGCTCTATCTGCTACATTATGCTGCTTCTTCTTGAAGGTAGGAGGAATTGTGAGACTCAGAGAGCGAGAGAGATCAGGGCTGGAGATGTAGATCTGGGATTCACCCACATAGAGGTGGCAGTTGAAGCCATGAGAGAGACTGAACTGTTAGACAATAAGCCCAGTGTGGGCGGGGAGTGTCTCTCTTAAATGCTGAATTGTACTTTCCAAGTGCTTAGTAAAGTGCCCTGCACACACTAAGTGCTCAATAAATATGACAGTGAATGAGAGAACGAGTTCTCCAAGGGAGTGGATGTAGACGGAGAATTCATTCATTCAGTCATATTTATTGAGCGCTTACTGTGTGCAGAGCACTGTATTAAGCGCTTGGATGGCAACAGATAGAGACAATCCCTACCCAATAACGGGCTCACAGTCTAAAAGAGGGAGACAGACAGCAAAACAAAACAGTAGTGAGACATCGATACCATCAAAATAGAAAAATGGAATCATTGATATATACACATCATTAACAAAAGAGAGTAATAAATAATACACCCAAATATATGCAAGTGCTGTGGGGAGGGGAAGGGGATAGAGCAGAGGGAGGGAGTAGGGGGAATAGGGGAGGGGAGGAGGGGCGGAGGGAAAGGAAGGACTCAGTCTGGGAAGGCCTCCTGGAGGAGGTGAGTTTTCAGTAGGGCTTTGAAGAGGGGAAGGGAGTTAGTTTGGCAGATAGAAGGGGATCCAGAATTGAACCTTGAGGGGCCCCCACAGTTAGGGGGTGATGGGCAGAGGAGGAGCCTGCGAAAGAGACTGAGAATGAGCGGCCTGAGCGATAGGAGGAGAACGAGGAGAGGACAGTGTCAGTGAAGCCGAGGTTGGATAACACCTCCAGGAGAAGGGGTGGTCGACAGCAACAAAGGCAGCTGAGAGGTCGAGGAGGATTAGGATGGAGTAGAGGTCGTTGGATGTGGCCAGAAGGCAATACGTGACCTTTGAGAGGCCGGTTTCTGTGGAGTGAAGGGGATAAAAGCCAGATTGGAGGGGGTCAAGAAGAAAATTGGAAGAGAGGAACTTGAAACTGTAGGTGTAAACCACTCATTCATGGAATTCGGAGAGGAATGGTAGGAGGGAGATGGGGCAATAACTGGTGGGAGTTGTGAGGTCAAGGGAGGGTGTTTGTTTTTAGGATAGGGGAGACATGAACATGTTGAAAAAGGAGGTAAAAACTACACTCTAACTTGTTCCCATGGTGTCAAACAACTTCATAAATGTTCCTAAGTACTAATCTCGAGTTAACAAAAGACCTCTTTGTTTTCTGCTAAGATGCTTGAATTAAAAACTCAGATTCTAAAATGTACAGTAGATGTGTAAGTCGGTGTTAGGATAAGAAGGGAACAAACAGGTTTTGCCAGAGTAAATGTGTTCAGCTGGCCTGGACTATGAGATTTGAAGATGATGCTATTAATGTTAAAATTTATCCCTGCATGGGTGAGGCTGAAAAAGGCCAGTGTCCTTATCTGTAATTTATTTTAGTGTCTGTCTCCCCCTGCTTGAAGACAGGCTTCGAGTCTACTAACTCTATTGTACTGTACTCTCCTAAGTGCTTAATACAGTGCTCTACATTCAGTAAGTATTCAAAAACCACTGATTGATTGCAGCAATCAATCCATCATGTGTATTTGTCCCAGAAAGAGACTTCAAACCCAAAATGGCCAGCTGAGCCTGGCTTGGAGGAGGAGATGCAGCATGGCTGAGTGGAAAGAACCTAGAACTGGGAGTCAGAGGACCTGGGTTCGAATCCTGGCTCCGCACTTGCCTGCTGTCTGACCTTGATCAAGTCACTTCACTTCTCTGTGTCTCAGTTTCCTCATCTGCAAAATGGGGTTTTGATGCCTGTTTTTCCTCCTACTTAGACTGTGAGCCCCAGTAGGAATGAGGACTGTGTCTAACCTGATTACCCTGTATCTACCCCAGTGCTTAGTATTCATTCATTCAGTCATATTTATTGAGCACTTATTGGGTACAGAGCACTGTACTAAGGGATTGGGAGAGTACAATACAATAATAAACAGTCACATTCCCTTTCATTCATTCAATAGCATTTATTGAGCGCTTACTATGTGCAGAGCACTGTACTAAGCGCTTGGAATGTACAATTCGGCAACAGAGACAGTCCCTGTCCTTTGACGGGCTTACAGTCTAATCGGAGGAGACAGACAGACAAGAACAATGACAATAACAAGGGGAAGAACATCTCATTAAAGCAACAGCAAATAAATAGAATCAGGGTGATGTACATCTCATTAACAAAATAAATAGGGTAATGAAGATATATACAGTCGAGCGAACGAGTACAGTGCTGAGGGGAGGGGACGGAAGGGGGGAGGAGCAGAAGGAAAGGGGGGAGAAGAGGGTTTAGCTGTGGAGAGGTGAAGGGGGTGTAGAGGGAGCAGAGGGAAAAGGGGAGCTCAGTCTGGGAAGGCCTCTTGGAGGAGGTGAGCTTTAAGTAGGGTTTTGAAGAGGGGAAGAGAATCAGTTTGGCAGAGGGGAGGAGGGAGGGTGTTCCAGGACTGCGGGAGGACGTGGCCCAGGGGTCGACAGCGGGATAGGTGAGAAGGGGGGATGGTGAGGAGGTGGGTGGCTGAGGAGCGGAACGTGCGGGGTGGGCAGGAGAAAGAGAGAAGGGAGGAGAGGTAGGAAGGGGCAAGGTGATGGAAAGCTTCGAAGCCTAGAGTGAGAAGCTTTTGTTTTGTGCCGAGGTCGATAGGCAACCACTGGAGGTGTTTAAGAAGGGGAGTGACAGGCCCAGAGCGTTTCTGCAGGAAGACGAGCCGGGCAGCGGAGTGAAGAATAGACTGGAGCGGGGAGAGAGAGGAGGAAGGGAGATCAGAGAGAAGGCTGACACAGTAATCTAGCCGGGATATTACGAGAGCCCGTAGCAGTAAGGTAGCTGTTTGGGTGGAGAGGAAAGGGTGGATCTTGGCAATATTATAAAGGTGAGACCGGCAGGTTTTGGTAACGGATCGGATGTGTGAGGTGAACGAGACAGCTGAGTCAAAGATGACACCAAGGTTGCGGGCCTGAGAGATGGGAAGGATGGTCATACCATCCACGGTGATAGGGAAGTCAGGGAGAGGACCAGGTTTGGGAGGGAAGATGAGGAAGATGAGAAGATGAGGAAGAAGAGATGATTCCCTGCCCACAATGAGCTTATAGTCTAGAGGGGAAGAGACGGACATCAATTCAAATAAATAAAAATTACAGATATGTTCATAAATGCTGTGGGGCTGAGAAGGTACAGTTTTTAGCACGTAGGAAGTACTTAATAAATGCCACAATAATTGTTATCATTATTATTATTAAGTAGCTTTAGAGCCTCTTTTCTAGCCCCTTCTCCATTCAGTGCATTCCTAATTTGGAACTCTTGAGATACCATATTTTCAACCAAGAACCAAGTCCTACCTGCCTAAGACTTGTAGTGAATAAAGTACTTAAAAGTTGCAGTCACACAAAGAAACACATAGTCCTGTGTGATCTAGTTTAAGAAGCCTGAATCAGAGGCTGCAAAGTATAGCAGCTTCATCAATCAATCAATCAGTAGTATTTATTATTTAGTGTGTGCAGAGCATAGTACTAAGCGCTTGGGAGAGTAGAAAACAACAGAGTTGGTAGACATCTTCCTTGCCCACGATGCCTTGATCAACATCAACCATTTCTTCCTACACCAAATCAACTTGTGCCCCTTTATGGATTGTGTTATACTAGAACAGACTGATGTGGAGGGCAGAATATTCCCCAATTCTTCTGTCATATTAAATCCAGATCCTGCCGACTCTTCAAAATGTCAAGCAGAGAGAGGGTGGTGAACTTGTTTAGAGAGTGGCTCTTAACATGTGGAGCACCAAAGAAAAGCCCCAGGACTTCAATATGCTGCTATCTGCATCTTCATGAAGATAGAGGAGAGAGTTGACAGTTACTGAGGCACCCGACCGTTTCCCAGCTAGCAGGATCCTGGCTGGAATTCTAGCACACAACTTAATAATAATGTTGGTATTTAAGCGCTTACTATGTGCCGAGCACTGTTCACAACTTTGCGACCTTGCACACTGTATGACGTGTCTTCTTGGGCTTGATCTTTGAGGAGTGGTGGATCTTGGAGAAGTGGAGGGAATAGCATCAGAACTACTCTACTTGGATGTCCCACCCACACCTCAAACTGAACCTGGCCAAAATATAACTCATCTTCCCATCCAAATCCTGTCCTCCCCAATCAATCTTTCATATTTACTGAGCACTTACTGTAGGCAGCGCACTCTGCTGAGAGCTTGGAAGCGTACAGTATAACTAAGGTGGTAGACATATTCCCTGCCGACAGCGAGCTTACTGTCTCGAGCGGGAGACAAATGTTAATATAAATGAATAAATTACATACAGCTATATAAGTGCTGTGGGTGATGCAGAAGGGAGTGGCAGAAGAGGAAATGAGGGTTTAGTCAGAGAAGGCCTCTTGGAGGAGAAGGGTCCTCAATAAGGCTTTGCGGGGAGGAGAGTGATTGTCTGTTGGATATGAAGAGGGAGGCTGTACCTGGCCAGAGGCAGGACATGGGCAAGAGGTTGGAAACAAGATAGATGAGATCGGGATACAGTGAGAAGGATAGCATTAGAGGTGTGAAGTGTGTGGACTGGGTTATAGGAGTAGAACAGCCAGGTAAGGTAGAAAGGGGCAAGGTCAGTGAGTGCTTTAAAGCTGATGGAAACGAGCTTCTGTTTGATGCAGAGATGAATGGGCAACTCCTGGAGGAGAACTTCCAGGGGTTCTTGAGGAGCGGGGAAAAATGGACTGAATGGTTTTATAGAAAAATGATCTGGACAACAGAGTGAAATATGGACTGGAGGGGTGAGAGACAGGAGGCAGGGAGGTCGGCAAGGAGGCCGATGTGGTAATCAGGGAGGGATAAGATAAATTCTTGAATTAACCTAGTAATTTCACCATCAGTTAGTTACTTCTTCACACGTGAATGACAATTATATGTTGAGAAGGGCAATTTAGCGATGAGAAGGAAGAACCAACAGGATTTGGTGACAAATTGAACACGTGAGCTGAATGAGGAAGATGAATCGAGGATAACGTCAAGGTGATCTGAGCTTCTGACATAGGGAGGTTAATGGTGATGTCTATCAGTGGTGTTTCCAGTGAAAATGTATGGCTCTGAAAGCTGGATAGTGAAAAAACAGGATAGAACGAACATCAATTCTTTTGAAATGTGGTGTTGGATGGCCTGAAAAATAAACAAATGGATTTTCGAGTAAATTAAACTAAAATGGTCTTTGGAAGGCCAAATGACTCGACTTAGATTAGCATATTTTGGACACATAATCAGGAGGACTAATTGTCTGGAGAAGACACTAATGCTAGGAAAAGTCCAGGTAAAACGTGGAAGAGGCAGACCAGCAGCGGAAGAACCATTAGAAAGGTTGCGGATTATGGCAGAGAACAGGACATTCTAGAGAAAGCATATCCACTGAGTCGCTATGAATCGAAATGATGCGATGGCACATAATACTAATTACAATAATAATAATAATGATGTGAAAGACAAGGGGATGATAGCGTTTAGGTGGGACGAGGAGAAGTTTGAGGTGTCCCTCTAGACTATAAATTCATTATGGGCAGGGAACGTGTCTACTAATTTGGTCATACTTTACTCTCCCAAACGTTTAGTACAATGCTCTGCACATACTAAGCACTCAATACATATCATTGAGATTTATGTGATATCAGCACATATGTATATATCTGAATATATCTGTAATTATTTATCTATTTAGTTATTTATATTAAAGTCGTTCTCCCCCTCTAGACTGTGAGCTCACTGTGGGCAGGAATGGGTGTGCTTGTTGTTATATTGTACTCTCTTAAGTGTTTAGTACAGTGCTTTTAACACAGTAAGTGCACAATAAATACGACTGAATGAATGAATAGGACCTCATTTCCTCTTCTCCCACTCTCTTCTCCATCACCCTTGTATTTGAATTTGCACTCATTATTCAATCCCCACCTCCCAACCCCTCAGCACTTACTTTTGTAATATTTATTTATACTTATGCCTGTTTCCCCTCTAGACTGAAAGCTCATTGTGGGCAGCTCATGTCAACCAAGAGCTTATTACAGTGCTGCTCTGCACACAGTAAGTGCTCAATTACTACTTTTGATTGATAGAAATCACTGGAAATGGTGCCCCCATCCTGGGCAGCCTGGCCTGAGATGAAAGTTGACTTCCATCAGAGTTTCTCTGCTTTCCTCCCTTCCCTCACCGCAATAGCCCAGAGCCTAGAAGGAGGGACAGCATGGTGTGGTGGATAGAGCACAAGCCTGGGAGTCACAAAGTCACAGGTTCTAATCCCAGCTCTTCCACTTGTCTGCTCTGTGACCTTGGACAAGTCACTTCCCTTCTTTGGGCCTCAGTTACCTACCTGTAAAATGGGGATTGAGACTGGGAGCCCCAAGTGGGACAGGGACTGTGTCCAACTCAACTTAGCTGTGTCCATCCCAGTGCTTAGTACAGTGGCTGGAACATTGTAAGTGCTTAACAAATACTATCATTATCATTATTATTATAGGAGCTGACATCAGTCAGCAAGTGGCTGTGGAAAGCCACAGGACAGTATATTCCATCATCTCTCTCCAAAAAATGACTTGTCATTTATTTTAATGAGAAGGCAATTCAAACATATACTGTGAGCCTCACATGAAGGAGGCTCACAGTCCAACCTGATTATCTTGTGTGTCGTCTAATGCCTTCAAGTCATCTCCGACCATAGCGACGCCAGGGACACATCTCTCCCAGAACGCCCCGCTCTCCATCTGCAGTTGTTCTGGCAGTGGATCCATAGAGTTTTCTTGGTAAAAATACAGAAGCGGCTTACCGTTGCCTCCTTCCACGCAATAAACTCGAGTCTCCGCACTCGTATCTCTCCCGTGCCGCTGCCGCCCAGCACAGGTGAGTTTTGACTTGTAGCAGATGGCCTTCCACTCGCTAGCCACTGGCCAAGCTAGGAATGGAATAGATAGGCCTCTGCTTGATTCTCCCTCCCGTAGTCAAGACTGGTAGAGACTGGAAACTCTCCAGGTGTGACCCTGAGAGGGAATCCTGTCTGTACCGCAGTGCTTAGTACAGTGTCTTGGCACACAGTAAGCTCTTAACAAATGTCACTACTATATCATTCTGAACGACTGAAACTCCTAGGTGTGCTGTGCGAAATACCAAAGAATTTGATGGAAACAACTGCCATTCAGATGGGTACAGTGGTCTGCGCAGTGTGGCTCAGTGGAAAGAGCCCGGGCTTGGGAGTCAGAGGTCGTAGGTTCGAATCCCAACTCTGCCTCTTGTCAGCTGTGTGACTGTGGGCAAGTCACTTCACTTCTCTGTGCCTCAGTTCCCTCATCTGTAAAATGGGGATGAAGACTGTGAGCCTCACGTGGGACAACCTCATTCCCCTGTATCTACCCCAGCGCTTAGAACAGTGTTCTGCACATAGTAAGCGGTTGACAAATACCAACATTATTAATTGCTCAATAAATACGATTGAATGAATTGAAAACAGGTTTGTCAATTTGCCCAGTGACTAGGGGTTAGGCCAATGCAAGACCAACCATGTTTCCTTCAAAACTTCTCATGTTGTACATGGAGTGGGAAAAAATAACAAATGTGATATTCACTTTTTCCTTTGGGGCAAACATTGAATTATAATTTCAAAAAAGATGGGAAGTAGCTTCTTTACAGATTGCCCTAATCAATCATGTATATTGCTTTCAAAACAACATGCAAAAAGGAAGAAAACACGGTGTCATAAGATTTGGGCAACAAGCCACATGAGATTGAATTTGACGTTTTTATGTAACTGCCAGCGTCTTACAATATTAAGCACCGAAGTTTTTATTAGCAAATGTCGACTGAATGATGAAAAAAAAAATCTAGATTAGAAGGATGTAAGTAATCAGTACCGCACAGTTGCTATTGTTCTTAGTCTGTGTATTTAATTAAAAATCTAATTAATATTTTATCATTATTTTATTATGGTTCAATATACTGTACCACATGAGGAGTCTTTAATAGGGGAAAATTTTTAAATGAACAAAATAAGATCTGATTTTAAACTAGGTTGTCACTTTTCTTTTTCAAACTGATATTGGCAAGATGGAGCTGCGTGGTCTAGTGGAAAGAGCATTGGCCTAGGAGTCAGAGGACCTGGGTTCTAATCCCTGCTCTTCCAGCTGCCTGCTATGTGACCTTGGGCAAGTCAATTAACTTCTCTGTGTCTGATACCTCATCTTTAAATGAGGATTCAATGCCTGTCCTCCCTCCTACTTAGATTGGGAGTCAGAAGTACCTGGGTTCTATCCCTGGCTCTGCCACATGTCTGCTGTGTGACCTTGGACAAGTCACTTCACTTCTCTGTCCATCAGTTACCTCATCTGTAAAATGGAGATTAAGAGTATGAGACCTTTTTGGGACAAGGACTGTCCAACCCAATTCCCTTGTATCTAGAACAATGCTTGGCACAGAGTAAGCACTTAACCAGTACCATAATTGCTATTATCATTATTATTCTTATCTTCCCCTAACGCTTAGAACAGTGCTCTACAAATAGTAAGCGCTTAAATACCGAAGTGGTTTTCAGTATTATTGTGTAGCTGAGAGAGCTTGCATTCTGCCTCTCCTGATTTGCTCACTGCCCTATCCTGATACATTCCATTAGATAGAATTCCCTCGAAGTGATCGGGAAGAGAACAGGCCAAAGGGTCTTAGTCATTCAGAGAAAAGGGCCAAAGGGTGATTTCAGCCATAAAGCTGGAGACAGGCAATGTCGTCAATTTTGGCCCTGCAATTTCATCTACACAGCCACCTTGGCCCCGGGCTCATACCTTCAGGCGCTCGGTGCACACTCTCCCAAATTCATAACCCAAAGCGGGAGGCGAAAGGGCAGTTGTGCTAACTCGTTTCAACATTTAGGATTTGTTGTGGACCAGTGAAGGGTTGGTGAAGGTGTGGAACTGTGTTTTTCTGTTCTGTTACAGATCTTTAACTTCCTCTGCCAGTGGTAATTCCCTACCTCCTAAGAATCTGAACTTGCTAGGGTAAACCAGCAGCTTTTTGCATAATATTCCCGAAGCGTCTCCCATGAGACGAAGCAGGCTGGTCTAGTGGAAAAAGAGTGGGACCGGGAGTAATTCAACCTTGGTACTAATTCTGACTCTGCCCCATGCCTGCTGTGTGACCTTGGGAAAGTCACTTTACTTCTCTGGGCCTCAGTTCTCTCATCTGCAAAATGGGGATTTATTACCCATTCTCCCTCCTACTTAGACTGTGAGCCCCATGTAGGACCTTATTATCTTGTATTCACCCCAGTGCATAATGCAGTGCCTGTCATAGAGTGCTTAAAAAATAACAATAATAATAATGATTGTATCATGATGGTATTTGTTAAGCACTTACTTTGTGCCAAGCACCGTTCTAAGCGCTGGGGTAGATACAAGCTAATCAGGTTGTCCCGCGTGGGGCTCATAGTCTTCATCCCCATTTTACAGATGAGGGAACTGAGGCCCAGAGAAGTGAAGTGACTTGTCCAAAATCACTCAGTTGACAAGTGGAGGGGTCGGAATTAGAACGCACAACCTCAGACTTCCAAGCCCTGGTTCTTTCCACTAAGCCACTCTGCTTCTCTACTAGTAGTAGTAGGCATTAAGAATGGGCTCATCATTCTCAACCATGTCTCTGCTTGATGGAGTGATTATTAATAGGAGTGAGAGTTGGTCCTGTGGAATGGCATGAAGAATTACTTTAAAAGGAATAAGAAACATTTCTGTGCATCAATTATGACTACTTGACTACAGAGATTGCTAGACTGTCAAGTCCTTGCACCTAGGCTCATATTCTTAATTTTTTAAATTCATTTTAATGTCTGCAACCCCCTCCAGACTGTGATCTCATTCTGGGCAGGGAACATGTTGTAACGTACTCTCCCAAGGGCTTAGTTCAGTGCTCTGCACACAGTAGTTACTCAATAAATATGATTAATTGAAGAGATCATGTCTACTAATTCTAATTTGCCTACCACAGCACTCTGTACATAGTAGGAGCTCAATAAATATTGTCAATTGATGGACTATAAGCTTGACCATCTGACATACATGAGAGATATGAGTTTGGCATCCTTACAGAGGGATGTACTCAAAATTAGATCTCAACCTGGGAGTGAAAATCTTCATAGAATGTAAGCTCGTCGTGGGTAGGGAATATGTCTACCAACTCCGCTATATTATACTCTCCTAAATGCTTAGTAACATCAAGATATTTGTATTTTCCAATCTCTTAGCTGTTCCCCTGAGTCTCTTTTCTCATGAGATTAGACTTTGTATTATAAACTGTGTCCTTTAGGAGGATACAGCAGCAAGGTTTTTCTAACTAAAATCGAAGCCAACCATTTTAGAGCTGAATCATGTTCAGTGTACTGGTCTTAATTCCATTCCGCATCAGCTTTCCAGCGCAGTTATCTAACTCCAGCTTCTCCCACTAGTAAGAGCCTCTATTGGACCCCAAGAAGAACTTTTTTCCTGATTCACATAGAGATGAAAAACCCATGTACTTACACTTCCATCATCTCACCAGTCAGGACCACGGCAGAGCAGAATTCCAAATCTCAAGTTAAAAATCACCAGCATTATTCCCTTGTTGAACTTTTCCTGGACCAGCACATTTTTTAAAAGGTATCTGTTAAGCATTTACTTTGTGCCAGATATTGTACTAAGTGCTGGGGTAGATAAAGGATAATTAGTTTGGACAGAGTCCATGTGTCAATCAATCAATCAGTGGTATTTTTGGAGTACTTTGTTCAGGGCACTATATAATGCACTTAGAAAAGTACAATACAGTTGAACACAATCCCTGCTCTCTCAGACCTCATCGAAGCTTTCCTTAATCTAATTCAGGAATTTCCTCCTCCATCTTCCCCTTTATTTAAGGATCAGTAAAAATGGAAACATCAACTGGTTAACAAATTACATCTCCATGTCTCCTTGTTCCTTTCCTTCAAATAACAGAATGACATCTTGCCCGTTACTAGAACCTATTCTCTCATTTGGAAGACAGAAAGAAGTTATTTGCATTTTGGGTGTAGGCAATAGGTTTCGAGTGTACAAGGTCAGTGATCCTTGGATTTGTCTCCACTCAATCTGGAGGAGAATGTCAGCTCGTTGTAGGCAGAGAATGTTTCTGTTTTATTGTTATATTGTACTCTCCCATACACTTAGTACAGTGCTCTGCACACAGTAAGCACTCAATAAATATGAATTCATGAATGATAATGCCAACTAATAATAATAAATATAACTGTGGTATTTGTGAAGGACTTACAATGTGCCAGGCACTGTACTAAGCACTGAGGTAGCTACAAGCAAATCGGGTTGGATGCTGTCCCTGCCCCACATGGGGCTCACAGCCTCAATCCCCATTTTAGAGATGAGGCAACTGAAGCCCAGAGAAGTAAAGTGACTTACCCAAGGTCACACAGCAGACAAGTGGCGGAGCCGAAATTAGAACCCATTAACTCCTGACGACCACCCGGCCCGTGAGCTATCCACTGTGCCATGCTGCTCCTCATCTAGGATTGAGAAGGTCAGGGGAAAAAGAGTATAGAGGTCAAGTCAGAGTTCTAGGGACAGAGAAGAGTGGGCTCATAAATATGTTCGTGTTTAAAGAGTCGTGGTCGAGCCCCAGGTAACCACTGTAAATGGGACTTGGATCAAAGCAGCCATAACTCAATAAAGCATTTCTGTTGGCAGGGCACCATGTCCAATGTCTAGCTGTTCAGTCAACGTGCCCTGCCCTTTTCTGCCTAGCTCGGGCATGTCCTGCATGTGGCCGACTAGAGCACTCATTTTAATGAGAATCCCATTTGGCTATCAGGTGAGATTTCCAACTCTTACGGAGGAGGGGGCCGCAATCTACAAGAGAATTCAGTGGAAAGAGCCCCTCTGGGAGTCAGGAGATCTGGATTCTAATTCCGGCTCCGCCACTTGCCTGCTGTGTGACCTTGGGCAAGTCACATAGCTTCTCTGTTCTTCAGTTTCCTCACCTGTAAAATGGGGGTGATATGCGTGTTCCCCCTCCCACAATCCAGGCTGTGAGCCCCATGTGGGCCAGGGAAGATGCCTGATCTTATTTTCTCAGACCGACCTCAGCACTTAGTTGAGTGCTTGGCACAGAGAAAGTGCTTAACAGATACCAAAACTATGATTATCATTATTATTATTATTTGCATTATTACAGTCACCTAGTGTCCCCAGGCTGCCCTTCTGAGAGAAATACTCTCTGGAGGCTGGCTCCAATATCCCTAGCCTGAGCTGGTTGGGGCAGCCCATACATTCCAGCTCCCTGGTTGAAAAAGCCTATTTCCTAATCAGACCTTTTCCAGATATGAGAAGAGCAGACAGAAGAATGTGGATCTATTTGGGGGCCAAAAGACTTGAGCAGAGTGTTTTGTGTCTAGATCTATCATGTCAAACAGATGCTACTTTCCCCATCAAAAGGCAAATGTGGCTATTTTCTCTCCCTCCGGGCTCTCAGACAAGCCAGTGGTGAGAATCCAGTGGAGACGATGTGCACTTCACCTGTGGAGAGAATGAAGAGTGACTCTGGTCCCCTCACTCAACCAACATGACCTTGGGCCAATCACTGAGTAGGGTTGATCGCTAAGAAAAAGGTTGCATTCTAGTCCTCAGGCTGATAGGATGGGAGGAAATCCCCCAAGAGAAGCAGTGTGGCCTTATGGCTAGAGCATGGGCTTGAGTGAGAGTCAATAGGACTTGAGTTCGGATCCCCACTCCACTGCTTTGCTGTGTGACCTTTTGTGAGCCACTTAATTTCCCTGTGCCTCAATTACTTCATCGGAAAATTGGGGTTAAAACTGTGAGCCCCTTTTGTGGGATGTGATTTATGTCCAATCTGATTATCTTGTATCTCTCCCAGTGCTTAGAACAGTATCTGCCACATGGTAAATGCTTAACCGATATCCTAAAGAGAGAAAGGAGTAGTAATCAATCAAATATTGTACATTCCCAAGTGCTTATTAGAGTGCTCTGCACACAGCAAGCTGTCAATATGGTTGATTGATTGAATCACTCATATTTAGTGCTCTTGCTATGTGCAAAGCACTGTATTAAGTCCTCTGGAGAGTATACTTTACCACAGTTGGAAGATATGTTGCCTGCCCTCCAGTAGCTTACAGTCTAGAGAGGGAGCTTACAATCTAGTCAACAGCATAATAACGAGGAAACTACGCATCTCTGGAGTGGATAGAAATGAACTCCAAAGACAGATGTAGGAAAGCAACTATTTAGACCAGAGGTGATCTAGACATTTGGAATTGCTTATATCCTATCCCCTCTCTGAAAACATCAGTGGTCACATTTCAGGCAGTACAGCGGATAAAACGATTAACCAAGACATGGGGCATGAGGTCTTTGCCCTATATCACTTTAGTGCCATGGAAATGATTAGTTCTGCCTCTCTGTTAACTGTATAAATTGAAGTTTGTTCAGACACCATCCATCCCGGTGTTTGGGACTCCAAGATATATTTTAAGGCAGCAAATTAAAGTGGAACGCATAAGTGGTCCTCTTAATGGCAGTGGGTGGAAGCTTGTTTGTGGGGAAACACTGTAATAGCTATCCCAAGGTACCATCTAAGACATTAATGCGCTGTTTTAATTTCAGACCGAGGCACTCAAAGCATTCACTGGGAATAATTTCCAAGTCTTTCAAGATAGAAGAGATAAAATAACCCCCTAAAAATAAATAATTCAAGACCTATGTTATTCATTATGCCATGTTTTCTGTGGGCAACTATTTGTGTAATTTCTTTTAATGCTGCCAATCGGAGTTGCAACTTGGAGGGCTTATTACTACAGACAAACCATTTGAGACGTGACTTATTTTCACATTAACATTTTACTTGAGAGGGAAGTTTAGAACTCGTCATTATTACTACTGCTGACACCTCGGGTGGGAGGAGGAGGGAAAACTTACCCCCTAAACGCTGGGGCAGATACAAGTTAATCAGGTTGAACAGAGTCCATGTCCCATATGGGGCTTACTGTCTTACAGATGAGGTAACTGAGGCACAGAGAAGTTGTGACTTGCCCAAGTTACTGACAAGTGACAGAGCCAGAATTAGAAATAGACAAGTCGCAGGCCCATGCTCTATTCTCTAGGCCATACTGATTTCTAGATTTCTACCAGCTGCACTCTGTGGCTCATGTACGGAAGTGAAGGAAAAGGACTGTGGAGGTGATCCAGGACTGTAGGTTAGTGGCACGAGATCAGCGAAGGGATAAGAGAGTGAGAGAGTTGGATTCGGTAGAGAGGGAGGTGTTGAGGGTGTCTATTTGGTCATCAAGCGAAGGTAGTTTGGGTATGGAGACTAAATGGGGCACGATGACCTGAAAAATTGGATAGGGTGAAAAGATTGGGGATTTCTGTGGGGAAACCAGACAGATTTGCCAGAGGGAGGGAAGGCAGGTGAGGAGGTTGTGTTAGGATAGAGGGATTTCAGACTTGGTAAGGGTAGAGATTATAAAGTGACAAGAGACGATGAGATTGAGATAGAATGGGGACAGCAGCAAGATCATCTGTAACATCCTCAAGGACAATGAAGTCTCCAGAGATCAGTATAGGGATGGAGAAAGAGAGAAGGAATATGAGAAAAGGATCAAAATGGTTCAGAAAGTTGGTGGTACGGCCTGAGGTAGAAGTGGGGCTGGGGGGAGGGGGCGGTAGATGACCTTGACTAGTAACTGGAATGAGTGATAGAGGAGGATGATACAGAGTGGCTTAGTGGAAAGAACATGGGCTTGGGGGTCAGAGGTTGTGGGTTCTAATTCTGACTCCGCCACTAGTCTGCTGTGTGACCTTAGGCAAGCTACTCATCTTCTCTATGCCTCAGTTACCTCATCTGTAAAATGGATTAAAACTTTGAGCCCCATGTGGGACAACCTCATTACCCTGTATCTACCCCAGTGCTTAGAACAGTGCTTGGCATATAGTAAGTGCTTAACAAATACCACCATTATTATTATTATTACAATTATTATTATTATTAAAGGAAGGGACAGAGAAGGAAGGGGTGAGGGTGGAAAGGTAAGAAGGGGGTACTAGGGCGTGAGAAAGAAGCCCATGCCTCCCCCTTTCCCAGTGAGTCTTAGGGAGTGGGAGAAGATGAGCCCCCTCTAGAGAGAGATAAAGCAGAAGGGGAGACACTGTCAACTGGAGAGAGTTACGCTTCACTGATGGCAAGGAGGAACAATGACTGGGTCAGGAACTAGTCAAGGATGGAGGGAAGTTTTTCCACAACAGAGTGGAGGTTCCACTGCAAAATACTTAGATGAAATTCTGGACAAGTTTAGGATTGTTTGTGAAAGAATCAAAACACATGGTCTACCTGAAGATACTTCAAGCAAAGGGAGAGAAACTGGGTACTTGCGGTGCATTGCGGGAAGTCATCCTAAGTAAATGAGACTTGACTATTCATTCATTCATTCATTCATTCAATAGTATTTATTGAGCGCTTACTATGTGCAGAACACTGTACTAAGCGCTTGGAATGAACAAGTCGGCAACAGATAGAGACTAGACAGTAACAAAATGCCTTCAAGGAAAAGCAGCTAGGGAAATCATCTGGACTGAAATTAATTTAATGGGGACATTAGCCTGGAACCCATTAACCTGGAACCGGAGAGTGGAACCTCTCTGAATTCCTTCCTAGCACTTAATACAGTCTCTGCACACTATAAGCTCTTAACGTTATTACCGCTACGATCCATCCTCTGCCGCACAATGCGTGGCCTTGTTACTTACTACTCTGGCCATCCACCATTCCAGGCATATCCCATGATACATAAATCACAACTAAGCCCTGTTCCTTGAAAATGTGTCACATCAGGAATAGTTAGATCCGAGGTTAAGTTTTCACATAGATTTTGCACGTTACCAAATAGATTTGTTCCTGCATTTCCATAAAAGATCTGAGGGAACTATTGTGTGGACCGACTCCATTGAATTATACTCTCCCAAGCACTTGAGTACAGTGCTCTGCAAATGGTAAGAACTAAATAAATACCTGTGATTGACTTGATAAGCGCTGAATAAAGATGAAACACTGCACTTAACTCGAGAAAATACGAGAGGGAAGACTCACATGACTTGCCATCAAGTAACTCAGAGTCTAGTGGAGGCAAAAAAACCCAAAACCTTTCAGGAAATGTGAAGAGGAGAAACAACAAAGATGTATGTATGTGCACATGGATCTCATTTATATGCTTGGATCTGTGACCTCTAGGGATTTGATATTTTTGATCCCATCCTCAACCCCATAGCACTTATGTACATGTCTATAAATTATATATTATAAATTAATTATTTATACCAATGTCTCTCTCCCCCTGTAACTGTAAGTTTGTTATGGGCAGGGAACAGTGTCTTCCAACTCTGTTTTGCTGTAGTACAGTGCTCTGCACATAGTAAGCACTCAATAAATACCATGGAGGATGATGATGATAACAGGAAACAGTGCAACTAGATGAAATCTCCTGAGTACTTAGTAAAGTGCTCTAGACACAGTAAGTACTCAAAACCATTGACAGACTGATCAGTATAAAATAACTCAATATACATACATGAGTAAGATAGGAACCATACATGGTAAGAGATGAATAACGTGCATAAACGCTAAAAGTGACACAGGTTGGTAGCAATCAATTAATGGGATTTATTGAGTGCTTACCTTGTGCAAAGCACTGTACTAAGTGCTTCGTCATCATAATTAGTGTGGCTCAGTGGAAAAAGCAAAGACTAGGGAGTCAGAGGTTGTGGATTCTTATCCGAGCTCCATCACTTGTCAGCTGTGTGATTTGGGGCAAGTCACTTCACTTCTCTGTGCCTCAGTGACCTCATCTGTAAAATGGGGATTAAGACTGTGAGCCCCACTTGGGATAACATGATTACCTTGTATCTCCTCCAGAGCTTAGCACAGTGCTTGGCACATAGTAAGCACTTAACAAATATCATCGTTATTATTATTATTATTATTATAATCAACTGCCGACAAGTCATTTCTGATTCATAGTGACAATGGATTTTAGCCATAGAGTTTTCTTGGTACAATACAGAAGTATTTTAACTTTGCCTTCTTCGGTGCAGTAAAAGCATAAGTGTCTGCCGTTATCTTTCATAAACATTTTGATCACTTGATCATCGGCCTTTGACTCTTTCCTGTGCTTCTGCTGCCCAGCACAGGTGAATCACCTTGGTCTGACACTTCGACTTAGATTTTTCCATTATGGGTAACCCTGGAGAGAAACTATCTCTCAATGGCTTAGCTCTAAGCTTCACTGGCCTATGCAAACTCTCCCACCACGATTCGGCATTGATTCTTAAGAGATATTAAGCGCTTGGGAGAGCGCAGTATAACAGAGTGGGGTGACACGTTCCCTGCCCACGAACAACTCAGAATCTAGGGTTGGGTCGGGGGTACAGCATGGCCTAAGGAAAGAGCACAGCCCTGGGAGTAAGAAGACTGGTTCAAATCCCAGCTCTGCCAACTGCTCTGCGAATTGCTTGCTGTGTGACCTTGGGTAAGTCACTTAACTTTTATGAGCCTCAGTTTTCTCAACTGTAAAATGGGAATTCAATCCCTGTTGTCCTTCCTACTTCAGTGAGCCCCATGCAGGACAGGGACTGTGTCTGACCTAATTGACTGGTACCTACCCTAGCCCTTAGAACAATGTTTGATACTTAGTACTCAACAAGAATCATAAAACTTATAAGAAAAAAGGGGAAATAACTAGTGGGTTGTGAATTAGAAGAGGCCTACTTCAGGGAAGTTATATAATCCAATGTTCAAGGCCCTATAAAGAATTGCAAAGCATAACATCAAAGTGAGGCATTGTAATATGATTAAGAGTCTTTGCAGTAAACTTCAGAAGTAGAATCTATTTTTGGTGACGTTGTTGGTGTTTTTGCTACGTGAGTGAAGAATACATCCACTGTTGGTTGAATAGAGCTTTCATTTTTCCTTTGATACATTCCTTTAAACTGGCAAGATCCTTCTGAACACCTTCATGCAATTTTCTACTCTCCAACGGTATCTTAGCCATCCATCATATTTATAGGTTCACCCACTTTTCTAAAAATTGATCTTCATAATTCCCAAATGCATCTACTGAAGGAGAATACATGACTACCTATGTATCTTTCTCGGCATCTTGCAATCGTACATTACATTGCTGAATTTTGCAGTATGACGTAATGGATAGAGCATGGGCCTGGGAGTCAGGAGGTCGTGGGTTCTAATTCTGGCTCTGGCTCTTGTCTGCTGTGTGAGCTTGGGAAAGTCATTTCACTTCTCTAGGACTCAGTTATCTCATCTGTAAAATAGAGGTTGAGCCTGGGAGCCCCACATGGGTCAGAAACTGTGTCCAACTGCTTGTATCCACTTCAGCGCTTAGTACAGTGTCTGGCACATAGTAAGCACTTAACAAATACAATCATTATTTTCATTATCATTGATATTAATGTCTGTCTCCCCCTCTAGAGTATAAGGTCGTTGTGGGCAGGGAATGTGTCTACTATTATTTTGAACTGTCTCAAGCTCCCAAGTCAGGGTGACACAGAAGGAAGTGGGAGACGAGGAAAAGTGGGGTTTAGTCTGGCAAGGCTTCTTGGAGGAGATGTGCTTTCAGTAGGGCTTTGAAGGGAGGGATGGGGTGGGGGGAGTGATCGTCTGGTGGATTTAAGCAAGAAGGGCATTCCAGGCCAGAGGTAGGACATGGGCCAGGAGTCGGCATCGAGGCAAAGTGAGGAGGTTAGCGGCACCAGAGGAGCGAAGTATGCGGGCTGGGATGTAGAAAGAGAGAAGGGAGGAGACGTAAGAGGGGTAAGGTGATGGAGAACTTTAAAGACAAAAGGGTGAGGAGTTTTTGTTGGATAAGGATCTGGACAGACAATGACTGGAGATTTTTTAGGAGAGGAGTGACATACCCTGAACGTTTCTGTAGAAAGATAACCCTGGCAGCAGAGTAAAGTATGGACTGCAGTGGGGTGAGGCAGAAGATTGGGAAGTCAGAAAGAAGGTTAATGCAGTAATCCAGTCGGGATAGGATGAGTGATTGTACTAACGAGCTAGTGGTTTGAATGGAGAGGAAAGGGTAGGATCTTGGTGATGCTGTGAAGATGAGGCGGACAGGATTTGGTGATGGATTGTATATGTGGGGTGAATGAGAGAGCGGAGTCAAGGATGACACCAAGTTAGGGACTTGTGAGATGGGAAAGATGGTTGTGCCATCTACAGTGACAGGAAAGTTCAGGAAAGTTTCGGAGAGAACAGGGTTTGGGAGGGAAGATAAGGAGCTCTATTTTGAACATGTTGAGCTTGAGGTGGCGGGAGGACATCCAGGTAAAGATGTCCTGAAGGCAGGAGGAGATGTGAACCTGGAGGGAGGGAGAGATATCGGGGAAGAGATGTAGATTTGGGTATCATCCACATTGAGATGGTAGTTGAAGCTATGGGAGCGAATATGTTCTCCCAGGGAGTGTCAATGGAGAATAGAAGGGGACCCAGAACTGAACCTTGACAGACCCCCTACAGCTGGAGGGTAGAAGGGGGAGGAGAAGCCTACAAGGAGACTGAAAATGAACTACCACAGAAATGAGGGAAACTAGGAGAAGACAGAGTCAGTGAAGCCAAGGTTGGATAACCGATCCAGGAGAAGGGGATGGTGCACGGTGTCAAAGGCAGCTAAGAGGTCGAGGATGATTAAAATGGAGTGGGAGTCATTGGATTTGGCAAGAAGGAGATCATTGGTGACCTTTGAGAGGGCGGTTTCTTTGGAGTGAAGGGAAGGGAAGCCAGATTAATTGTCAGCCCCCATGTGGAACACGTACACTGTCCAACCTGATTATCTTGTATCTATCCCAGAGATTAGTACAATGTCTGGCGCGTAGTAAGCGCTTAACAAATACCATAAAAAAATCAGCATGGTAGCAGTTTGGATGGAGAGGAAAGGGCAGATTCTAGAGATGCTTTAAAAGTAAAAGAGACAGGATTTGGTGACAGATTGAATAAGTGAGTTGAATGAGAAAGATGAGTGGTGGATAATACCAAGATTATGGGCTTGTGATGAGAAGGAAGGTGATGTTGTCTACAGTGATAGAAAAGTCAGCAGGAGGACAGGATTTGGGTGAGAAGATGAGGAGTTAGTTTTGTTTTGGAGATGTTAAGTTTGAAGGGTAGGCAGGACATGTGAGACTGCAGAGATGGAAGAAGTCAAAGCTGGAGAGGTCGATTTAGGAATCATCTGAAGAGAGAAGGAAGCCACTGGGAGCAGGTTCATTCATTCATTCAATAGTATTTATTGAGTGCTTACTATGTGCAGAGCACTGTACTAAGCACTAGGAATGTACAATTCGGCACAGATAGAGACAATCCCTGACCAGTGACAGTCTCACAGTCTAAACGGGGGAGACAGCAAAGCAAAACAGAACAAAACAAAACAAGACAATATCATCAAGATAAATAGAATCAAGGGATATACACCTCATTAACAAAAAAAATAGGGTAATGAATAATTATACACAAATGAGCACAGTGTTGGGGGAGGGGAAGGGGGAAGAGCAGAGGGTGGGAGGGGAAGGAGGAGAGAGGAGGGGGAGCAGAGGGAAAGGGGGGCTCAGTCTGGGAAGGCCTCCTGGAGGAGGTGAGCTCTCCATAGGGCTTTGAAGAGGGGACGAGAGTTAGTTTGGCAGATGTGAGGAGGGAGGGCATTCCAGGACAGAGGTAGGGCATAGGCCAGAGGTCGATGGCAGGATAGGTGTGAACGGGGGACCATGAGGAGGTGGGCAGCAGAGGACCGGAGTAAATGGGGTGGGCAGTAGAAAGAGAGAAAGTTGGTGAGGTAGGAGGGTGCAAGGGGATGGAGAGCTTTGAAGCCAAGAGTGAGGAGTTTTTGTTTCATGCAAAGGTTGATAGGCAACCACTGGAGGTTTTTGAAGAAGGGAGTGACATTCCCAGAACATTTCTGTAGGAAGATGATCTGGGCAGCGGAATGAAGAATAGACTGGAGTGGGGAGAGAAAGGAGGAAAGGAGATCCTAGAGGAGGCTGACACAATAATCCAGTCGGGCAATTATGAGAGTTTATACTAGCACAAAAACCGTTTGGATGGAGAGAAAGGGTGGATCTTGGCGATATTGTGAAGGTGAGATCAGCAGACATTGGTGATGGATTGGATGTGTGGGGTGAATGAGAGAATTGAGTCAAGGACGACACCAAGTTTGCAGGCCTGTGAGATGGGAAGGATGGTAGTGCCATCCACAGTGACAGGGAAGTTAGGGAGAGGACAGGGTTTGGGAGGGAAGATAAGGAGCTCAGTTTTAGACATGTTGCGTTTTAGGTGGTGGGCACACATCCAGGTGGAGACGTCCTGGAGGCAGAGGAGATATGAGCCTGGAAGGAGGGAGAGAGAACAGGGGATGAGCAGTAGATTTGGGTGTCATCTGCGTAGAGGTGATAGTTGAAGCCGTGGGAGCGAATGAGTTCACCAAGATAGTGAGTATAGATGGAGAACAGAAGAGGGCCAAGAACTGACCTTTAAGGAACTCCTATATTTAGTGGATGGGAGGGGGAAGAGGAGCCCGCCAAGGAGACCGAGAATGAAAGGCCAGAAAGATAAGAGGAGAACCAGGAGAAGACGGAGTCCATGAAGCCAAGGTGAGATAAATTGTGGAGGAAAAGGGGATGGTCGACAGTGTCAAAGGCAACTGAGAGGTCGAGGAGGATTAGGATAGAGTAGGAGCTATTGGATTTGGCAAGTTCTCTAAGGTGAGTTCTCTATGGGAGAGGGTGCTGATGGAAAATAAAAGGGTATCCAGAATTGAGCCTTGAGGGACCCTCACAGTTAGAGAGTGAAAGGCAGAGGAGGAGCCTGTAAAAGAGACAGAGGATGAGTGGTCAGATAGAAGAGAACCAGGAGAGGATAGTGTCAGTCAAGTCAAGCATGGATAATGTTTCCAGGGGAAAGGGACAATCCACAGCATCAAAGGCAGCCGATACTTAGGATGGAATAGAAGCCACTGGATTAGGCAGGAAAGGGGTCATTGGTGACCTTAGAGGGGGCCATTTCTGTGAAGTGAAAGAGGCAGAAGCCGGGTTGCAAGGGGTTCAGGGGAGAATTGGAAGAGAGGAAGTGGGGGCAGTAAGTATGGACAATCAGCTCAAAGAGTTTGGAGAGGAATGACAAGGGGGGAGAAGGGGTGATAACCGAAGGGTACCTTGGGGTCAAGGGGAATTATTTTTAGGATAGAGGAGACCACAACCTGGTTGTGTAACTACCCCCGCCCCCACCCAGCACATGTACATATCTTTAATTTATTTACATTAGCATCAGCCTCCTACCCTAGACTGTAAGCTCTTTGTGGGCAGGGAATATGTCTGTTTATTGTTATATTGTACTCTCCCAAGTACTTAGTACAGTGTTCTGCACACAGTAAGTGCTCAATAAGTACTTTTGAATGAATGAATAAGTTGAAAGCACTGGGGAAGAGTCATTGGAAAGTGAATGGTTGAAGATACCAGTCAGGAAGAGAAGAAGGGAGGAAGCAAGTTTTAATCAGGGAAGACCCCCCTGGAGGAAATGTGATTTCAGATCATCTGCGAAGGAGTGAAGAGGCTGTGAGCACATTGTGGGCAGGGAATGTCACTGTTTATTGTTGTATTGCACTTTCCCAAGTGCTTAGCACAGTGCTCTGAACATGGTAAGTGCTTAATAAATACAATTGAATGGAATGAATGAATGAATGAATGAATGAATGAATGAGTGGTCCCCCAGATGCAATGGAGAGGGTGTTGGAAAACACATTTCTAAGCAAGTGACCTTCCCATTCAACAACCTCTCCAGTTATCGGCTCAGGAGACTTTCCTGTGACTTGAAATTCTGATACAAACTCTGGGCAAAGCTTCCTCCAGGATCTAGTGACTTGATCACTTCATGTCAGCCCAGTGTGGGAAGGGATTTTTCTTTCATCTATAACCCTAGGGCAGGATAATGCAGCCAGTCAAGGATATGCCTGGGGTAAGGCATCAAAAAATACAGATTGTATCGTGGGGTGGTTGGAACCCAAGGTAAGTTATCAAACAATATTGATTGTAACACGCCACTGCGTGTGTAGCGAAGTTGTGTAGAGAAGAGGGGGATAGAGAAGCAGCACGGCCTAGTGGTAAGAGAGCTCCGGTCTGAGAGTCAAACTTCATATGTAATTAGATGAATTATCAACTAAAATGAAACCGAGCATGAAATGAGGCCTTTTTTTTAACCTTTAAGCTTAAAGTTTACTTGATGATAATAACAACAATGACAGCGGAATATAATCTTTATGCGCAACCAACTGAATGAGAAGTCATTCCCTTCAGATAAAGTGTTATGCTTTCCTACTAAATGCTAACTCTGCACCTTGTCATTCCAAGGGAACAGATGAATCCATTATGGTGCCATTTTAGTCATTAGCCAGGGAATGTGATGCCCTCCCTGATATATGGCCCCATAAAATACGCAAATAAAGCTATAATGTTGGTCTTAAATTCAAAGGGCTATAAATTGTTTTGTCTGGAATGTTATGTTGAAAGATTCCCACCAGACTTTTGCCTAGTCAAGAGATGAGCTTTGGTTAATCTTCCAAACCCAAGGCTGATTCTTTGAATCATATTTAAACATCCAACATTTTGAGAGTGGTTCATCTTTCTCTTAGTTACATTCTCTTGCCCCGTCTGAAAAGACCCAGTTATTCATTCGTTCAGTCGTATTTACTGAGCGCTTACTGTGTGCAGAACCCTGTACTAAGCACTTGGAATGTACAATTCGGCAACAGATAGAGACAATCCCTGCCCAACAACGCGCTCACAGTTTACAAGGGGGATAATAATGTTGGTATTTGTTAAGCGCTTACTATGTGCCGAGCACTGTTCTAAGCGCTGGGGTAGACATAGGGGAATCAGGTTGTCCCACTTGGGGCTCACAGTCTTCATCCCCATTTTACAGATGAGGGAACGGAGGCACAGAGAAGTTAAGTGACTTGCCCACAGTCACACAGCCGACAAGTGGCAGAGCTGGGATTCGAACTCATGAGCCCTGACTCCAAAGCCCAGTGAAACAAAACAAGTAGACAGTTACACAAAGTGACCAAGATGCTACTGATAAATTCTGGGGACAGGAAAATTAAATCCATTCTTTCATGAAATTTGGGACACTGGAAATCTGACTGAGCAACGGAGATGCACATTTTCCCACTCATGTAGGTCTGGAACTTCAAACAATAGCCTCAACAACTATTCATCTAATCCTATTTCCTTCATTCAGTCATTCATTTAATTGTATCTATTGAGCACTTATTGTGTGCAGAGCACTGTACTAAATGTTTGGGAGAGTAGAACAGAACAATAAACAAACATATTCCCTGCCCACAACAAGGTTACAGTCTAGAGCGGTAGACGGGGAGAGAGACATTAATATAAATAAATTACACTCTCTGGTCCCCTTTGAATCCGGCAGCACTTCCTATCGAAAGATTCAGAGGTAATCTATCTAGTCTGTAGTAAGACTTGATTTCATACACGTGGACTGTCTGTGAAAGCACGGCATCGCTGTCAATATGCCACGAGAAACAGCAAGGCCTAGCGAAAAGAGTACGGGCCTGGTGGTCAGATGCACCCAGCAGGCCACCGGGCAAGTCTGTTAACTTCTCCATGCCTCAGTTTCCTCAACTGCAAAATGGCGATTAAATCCTTCATGTGAGTTGCATGTGGGATGGGGACTTTGTCCAACCTATGTATTTGACACATAGTAAGTCCTTAACAGATACAGTAAGAAAAAGAAGAATCAATGATAATTGTTGAGCACTTCCTTTGTTCATTCATTCATTCAATCTTATTTACTGAGCGCTTACTGTGTGCAGAGCACTGTACTACGTGCTTGGAAAGTACAATTCGGCAACAGATAGAGACAATCCCTACCCATCAACAGGCTCACAGTCTAGAAGGGGGGGACAGAAAACAAAAGAAAGCAAAACGAATAGACAGGCATCAGTAGCATCAATATAAATAAATAGAATTATAGATATATACGCATCATTAATAAAATAAATGGAATAATGAATATGTACATATATACATGAGTGTTCAAAGCAGTGCACTAAGATGGCTGCAGAGCAGACTCAGAGGTCAGTAATCAAAAGTTGGTGTCCACCTAGGTGGACGTAGTTTGCCCCCTCTCACAGGAGTAGGTCCTGGAACCAGTTCCACATGCTCTATTTCTTGATGACAGTCCAAGTGAAAGAAAAAGGATGATGATGATGGTATTCTTTAAGTACTTACTATGTGCCAAGCACTGTTCTAAGCACTGGGGTAGATACAAGGTAATGGGGTTGTCCCACGGGGGGGGTCACGGTTTTAATCCCCATTTTACAGATGAGATAACCGAGGCACAGAGAAGTGAAGTGAGCTGCCCAACGTCACACAGCTGATAAGAGCCGGGATTAGAACCCACAACCTCTGACTCCCAAGTCTGGGCTCTTTCCACTAAACCACACTGCTTCTCATAGAAAATGATACTACTTTGGGGAGCAGAATTATATGAAGATTCAGGTCACACACTGCAAGGTGTCCTATTCCTCAGGCCAAGACAGATGAGGTCACAGCCCCATCTGGTTGGGTTCAGACATTCGTCCGGGCCTTCTTCTCAAGTACCTATCTGTAATTTATTTTATTTATACTAATGTCTAAGTCTATTTATACTATGTCTATGTAAGCTCACTGTGGGTGAGGAATGTGTGTGTTATATTGTTGTACTGCACTCTCCCAAGAACTTAGTAAAGTTCTCTGCACACAGTAAGCGTTCCATAATAAATATAATGGACTGATCAGAGGGACCATTGAAGAGTAGCTGGAGACTGGTTGCGTAAGGATGGTCATTTCTGTGGGTTGAGGGAGTTCATTCATTCATTCAATAGTATTTATTGAGCGCTTACGATGTGCAGAACACTGTACTAAGCGCTTGGAATGTACAAATCGGTAACAGAGACAGTCCCTGCCCTTTGACGGGCTTACTCTGAGACCCAGTTGAAACCACCTGCTGGGACATCCACACTGAACATATTCAGCCAACCCAGGTGCCCCTTGAGTTTTATCTTCTTTTAGCTCTTTTGTGATAGAGCCGTTACATTTGAAAGACAAAGGTTATTTACACCTTCTCTCATTTTAACCTCAGCTTAAGCATTTCCCTTCTCTCCCCTTTGAAGTGTTTTGCATGACTTGATAGAGTGATTAAATCCCCTTAATTTAGCAGTAGATAGTGGAACCTATTTAACACAATGGCTATTCTCTAGCATGATAGTGCAGGGTGGTTTTTTTTCTCCCCAAAAGGCTGTGAGAGCTAGGATTTGGAAAATGAAATTCTGAATTTGCATTGTAGGGAAAAATCTTTCAACACTGAAATGTAGTAGAATTGGTATTTAATTATGAAACTATGTATGGTTTATCCATAATAATAATAATAATAATGGCATTTGTTAAGCACTAACTATGTGCCTAGCGCTGTTCTAAGTGCTGGGGGAGATACAAGGTAATGAGGCTGTCCCACATGGGGCTCACAGGCTTAATCCCCATTTTACAGATGAGGAAACTGAGCCACAGAGAAATTAAGTGGTTTGCTCAAGGTCACACAGCAGACAAGTGGCGGAGCTGGGATTAGAACTCACGTCTTCTGACTCCCAAGCCCGTATCTACCTCAGAGTTTAGAACAGTGCTTTGCACATAGTGAGCACTTAGCAAATACCATCATCATTATTATTATCATCATATTATTGAGAGTACAATATAACAACAGACACACTACCTACCCACAACCAGCTCACAGTCTAGAGGAGACAGACATTAAGATAAATAAATAGATGAATAAATAAATAGATAAATTATAGATATTACAGATATATAAAGATCAGAAACATACAAAAAGAGCAATAGTGTTGATTTCATATCATTCATCATGAAGAAATAATAATAATACTTACTAAGCATTTACTATGTGCCAAGCCCTATTCTAAATACTGGGGTAGATACAAGTTAATCAGGTTGGGCCACAGTCCCTGTTCCACATGGGATTTACAGTTTAAGTAGGAATGGAGTAGGATTTAATCCCCATTTTATAGATGAGGGAAATGAGGCACAGAGAAGCTAAGTGACTTGCCCAGGGTCACACAGCAGACAGGTGGCAGAGCCAGCATTAGAACCCAGGTCCTCTGACTCTCAGGTCCCTTCTCTTTTCACTAAGCCATGTTGCTGTTTAGCACATCCTGTCAGCAATATGCTGTACTAGGGAATGACCTCAGAAATATAAGACCCCTCCACCCCCCTCTCCCCAAACACACACACCCCTCCCCTATTCACCTTGAGAACTTTTAGCTTAATTGAATTTGGATGGGAAGAGGAAAGAAATGTGGTGTAGGTAAAGAATACAAATACACAAACCAAAATAAACTTACACATGTGTATATAAGGGAAGAGTAAACTATAGTGGATTGATTAGCAGAATGAAATTGAATATGGGCAAGTGCAAGCTAGTATGCTTAGGGAGTTAATAGTCAATAACTTTAACAGGAGTCAGCAATATAGTGTTGTTGTTTAAAAAGTCAACATAGTTTCAGGTTGCATTAACGAGATTATGACATTGAAGGGTCAGAAAGTGTAGTATTTTGCATTGGCCAGACCCTTATTAGAGAATTGTGCTGAGTTTGAACACCACACTTGAAGAGAGAAATGCAAAAATTAGAGCACGCCCAGTGAAAAGCAACAAAAGAATGCTATTAGAAAAGGTTCAAAACATTGGGATTATTTAATCTGGAGATTAGGCTGAGGTGCCTCATAAAACAGGAATATGAAATACTTTTTAAGAAAATGTCATTAGCTGTTCTCCAGACCCATAAAGAGCTGAACAGAATATTATAGAACTGTGAGCCACTCAGAGGGACAGGATGTCTGCCTAATTTCCATCTGTGTACTCTTTCCCAGTGCTTAGTACAGAACCCTGAACAGAGTAAGCACTTAATAAATACTATTACTACCGCAACAAAGCAGAATAAGTTTCAAGAAGAATTTCTGGCGAGGCTACCAGCTCCAGAGATGGTGAAGGAAAGAAAAATAGCCCCCTGTCCACGTTTGTTTAGTCAAACCCTTGGGAGGGGTGAATTTAGTGATAGATATCTAAAGAGACTCTGGAAAAATACCCCATGATAGTCCTCCAAATGATGAAAATCTATTTCATCTGATAAGATGGAAAAATGGAGGATTTTGGAGCAGGTCTGGAAGGTTCATCCTACGCAGTCTGATAGGCCTCCACACCTCTCTATCTTTCTATTTATGGGATCCTACAGGCACTCTAAACTACCCAGAGCTAGGTTCCCCATCTGTGCGACTGTTCCTTATGGAAATATCAAGTTGGAAGACTGGACGGCAGACAGCAGGCCCTGCCTGGAATAGGCAACTTCAGAGCTCACTTTTGCAGAATGAGCTTCGAGGCCTGCCTTTAGGCTGGAGAGATTGAAGAACGATTAGGCATAGTTTTTCAATCAGACCTTATAATAATAATAATAATAATGTTGGTATTTGTTAAGCACTTACTATGTGCCGAGCACTGTTCTAAGCGCTGGGGTAGACCCAGGGGAATCAGGTTGTCCCACGTGGGGCTCACGGTCTTAATCCCCATTTCACAGATGAGGGAAGTGAGGCACAGAGAAGTTAAGTGACTTGCCCACAGTCACACAGCCGACAAGTGGCAGAGCTGGGATTCGAACTCATGAGCCCTGACTCCAAAGCCCATGCTCTTTCCACTGAGCCACGCTGCTTCTCCTATAATGTTGGTATTTGTTAAGCGCTTACTAGGGAAAGCACTGTTCTAAGCGCTGGGGTAAACACAGGGGAATCAGGTTGTCCCACTTGGGGCTCACAGTCTTAATCCCCATTTTACAGATGAGGGAACTGAGGCACAGAGAAGTGAAGTGACTTGCCCACAGTCACACAGCCGACAAGTGGCAGAGCTGGGATTCGAACTCATGAGCCCTGACTCCAAAGCCCGTGCTCTTTCCACTGAGCCACGACCTTATCTACTCTGAAAATCTGAATCTACTATAAACTCATTATCAGCTGTGTAACTTAGGGCAAGTCACTTTACTTCTCTGTGCCTTAGTCACCTCATCTGTAAAATGGGGATTAAGACTAGGAGCCTCATTGGGGACAATCTAATTACCTTGTATCTACCCCAGTGTTTAAAACAATGCTTGGCACATAGTAAGCACGTCACAAATACCATTATACTTATTATTATTATTACCAGGGGTGAAGGTCTGACCTTCCTTTATGCCCATGAATAAACACTCTCAATGTAAGTAACTTTCTCTCTCCATGATCTATTCAAGTTTGGGTTTTTTTAAGTGTTCTTGGGGCTTTCCGTCATTTTTAACCACCAAGTACTAAGTTTCTTTAATGAGAGAATCTGACATCTTGGTGTTGACTCATTGATCTGAGATTCTATTGGGACATGACTTTGAAAATAGATGTGCTTAGTGGTTGCACACTGTGTTAAAAAGGACCCAAATTGATTTTCAGTGTTAGCTATTATGGATCCAAATAATTTTACTAGTTTGGAAACAAAAAATCTCTTCTTTCAAATTTCCTGGAGAGAGAGAGAGAGAGGGAGAGAGAGAGAGAGAGAGTTGTACATGTCTACATTTCACTAAACCTTAAAATTTCCAGTGACCTTGGAAAATGAGAACAGTTATAAAACATATTCTCTGGAACTGTCATACCCAAGATCAACCAAGCATGCCCTGTCTTGAACTTTTCCAAGCCCTCTCCTTTGTTCCAAAAATATTTAAGCATCTGCAAATTTGAGATTTCAGTCAGCTGCTAGGCAGGAATTGAGGGGAAAAAATGATTAAGGCAAAGCCCAACAAGCCAGACAAGAAGTAAGCCTAGTTCATCAGAAATTCCATCTGGAAGTCCAGAACTACCAAGACCAAAGCAAGAGGCTAACGATCAGACATTTTTTGGAGTCCATTTCTACCACTCACAGTCAAGTTGGAGTTACCATTCCTCAAAAGCATTTACCCCCGCACTTGGAGTTCAGGAAAACTTTCAGTCAGAGTTCCCGGAATCTCTGCCATGCATTTCCGAGTGACAAGTATTCCTCAACAGATGGGCCAACTTGGTTAACTGGGTCTCTGTATTAATGACTTCATATTTACACAGAGAGTTGGGTAGTATATAGGACATATAGCATCAGAGAACTGGAAGGGTGCTAAGGAGATTAATTCAGGGAGAATGTGCTCTGCCATTTTGGAGGATGATGTGGGGAGGCGGTCGGGGAGAGAGAGAAAAGAATTTGGTACAGTGTCATGTCCCCAGAGAGAGGTAAAAATAAACTGTCATTTTTGTTAAGCGACTATTATGCTCCAAGTACTGTTATAAGCAATAGGGCAGATACAAGATTATCAGGTTGCAACATTGAGCTCGCAGTCTAAATAGGAGGGAGAACAGGTATTGACTCTTTCCCATGTTGCTGCTGCCTAGAGCAGGTGAATCAACTTTGATGTTTCAGCTTGAGAGAAGCAGAATGGCTCAGTGGAAAGAGCACGGGCTCGGGAGTCAGAGGTCATGGGTTTGAATCCCGGCTCTGCCACTTGGCAGCTGTGTGACTGTGGACAAGTCACTTCACTTCCCTGGGCCTCAGTGACCTCAACTGTAAAATGGGGATGAAGACTGTGAGCTTCATGTGGGACAACCTTATTACCCTGTATCTACCCCAGCGCTTAGAACAGTGCTCGGCACATAGTACGCGCTTAAGTACCAACATTATTATTATTATTATTAGATCTTTCCATTATGGATAACCCTGATGAGAGAATATTTCTCAGTGGTGTAGAACGAAGCTTCATTAGCATATGCAAACTCTCCTGCTATGATAAGGAGTTGATTCATAGGAGAGAAAATATGATATAATTATAATAATGATAATGATTACAGTATTTGTTAAGCACTTACTATGTGCCAAGCATTGTTCTAAACTCTGGGGTAGATACAAGGTAATCAGGTTGTCCCACATGAGGCTCACGGTCTTAATACCCATTTTACAGATGAGGCACAGAGAAGTTAAGTGACTTGCCCAAAGTCACACAGCTGATAAGTGGCGGAGCCAGGATTAGAATCGATGACTTATGTTGCCCAAGGCCAGGCTCTTTCCACTGAGCAACGCTGCTTCTCTGAAGCAGAGGAAGCATAACAGCATCACTCCTTGAGTGATGACAGATGTATGTGCAAAATTAGGCTCCCAAGGGTTTAGTACAGTGCTTTGCACATAGTAAGTGTTCAGTAAATACCACTGCTTGATCGATTACAGAATCTTTCTGCACTAGCCTGTAGATTGCATTATCCTAAAACAAACTCATGTTGAGGAAAGAATGCGCCCTAATTTTTCCATCATGTTTTACCCAAATCATGTAATGAAAATTCATTTTAAAACAGAGTTACTTGTATCGCAGTATTCTCTCCTATTGAGAGAATGCTCAGCTTACCCCGGCTCAAGCACTTCTCTCTCCCTCCCTTGACTTAAATAGCGAAATGAAGTCCATTTCAATACTAATAATGTCGGTATCCGTTAAGCGCTTACTATGCGCAGAGCACTGTTCTAAGCGCTGGAGGAGATACAGGGTCATCAGGTTGTCCCACCTGGGGCTCACAGTTAATCCCCATTTTACAGGTGAGGTAACAGGCCCAGAGAAGTTAAGTGACTTGCCCACAGTCACACAGCTAGATAATGGCATCTACTGCACTTAGATAATGGCAGACCTGGTAGAACAAGGTTTTTTTGGTTGAACAGAATGTGAAAGATAATGGGTCAAAGGGGAAAAAATGTCCCAGGCTCATCCCCCAACATTCTAACCTCCACTGCAGCCCAAGTCAAGACTCTTGCGTGAACAAGATCGAAATGGGGGCCGAGGCTAGCCAATCCCACAGAGGTGTTTCTTCCAACAAGGATGCTGGCAACACAAGGGAGTCCAAACCCAAGTAAGCCAGTAAGGGTGGGAGAGTTAAAAAAATATTGCTAATAATAATAATTGGGTTAATTGTTAAGTGCTTACTATGTTCCAGGCACTGTTCTAAACTCTGGGGTACATATGAGATAATCCAGCTGGATAAACACTGGGGTAGATAATAATTGTAATAATCATGATGGCCTTTGTTAAGCGTTTACTATGGGCAAAACACTGTTGTAAGCACTGGGGAGGATACAAGGGGATCAGGTAGTCCTAAGATAGTCCGGCTGGACACAGTTCCTCTCTCACATAGACCGCTCAGTCTTTATACAATAACGATGCTGTCTGTTCAGCACTTACTATGTGCCAAGCACTGTTCTATAACTGGGGTAGATAGAAGGTAGTCAGGTTGTCCCACGTGGGGCTCAGTCTTAATCCCCATTTTACAGATGAGGTAACTGAGGCACAGAGAAGATAAGTGGCTTTCCCAAAGTCAAACAGCTGATAATTGGTGGAGGTGGGATTAGAACCCATGACCTCTGGGTCCCAAACCCGTGCTCTTTCCACTAAGCCATGCTGTTTCTTTTTATCTCCATCTCCCCAGCCAAGAAGCACGGCTCTTTTTGCTCATCCAATTTAAAATCCTTCTACCACATCAATGCATTACATCTCCTTTATCCTGGACAAATTTAATAACGATAATAATAATAATGGTATTTGTTAAGTGCTTATTATATGCCAGACACTGTACTAAGTGTTATAATGGAAACAAACAAATTGAGCTGGACACAGTTCCTGTCGCATCTGGGGCTCGGAGTCTCAATCCCCATTTTTCAGATCAAGTAACTGAGGCACAGAGAAGTGATGTGACTTGCCCAAGGCCACATAGCAGACAAGTGGTAGAGCAGGGATTAGAACGCATGGCCTTCTGACTCCCAGGTCCGTGCTCTAGCCACTATCCATGCTGCTTCTCACTATTCCAGGATGCTTCTTCCCATTGTGCTTTCAAGTTAATAAATCAATACCGACTATGACAAGCAGTTATCACAGTGTATCAGCGGTGGAATGTGCTTTGTGTTGTTCTATCTTGGTCAGGGAAGTCTACTGTGATTTTTTCAAGAGTCTTTATATAAGAAACTGGTCTGGACTCTGAATACTTTATCCTTCCCAGGGTCTTCCATGCATTGCATCAGACCCTGGAGGCTCTAGACCGTAAGGTCCTCGTTGGCAGGGAACACATCTACCAACTCAGTAATCTTATACTTTCCCAAGTGCTTAGCCCGGCTTGGGAGTCACAGGTCATGGGTTTGAATCCTGGCTCTGCCACCTGTCAACTGTGTGACTATAGGCAAGTCACTTGTTTATTTTGTTTAATGTGATGTACACGACCCTGATTGTATCCAGTTGCCATTGTTTTTATGAGATGTTCTTCCCCTCGACTCTATTTATTGCCATCGTTCTCGTCTGCCCGTCTCCCCCGATTAGACCGTAAGCCCGTCAAAGGGCAGGGACCGTCTCTATCTGTTGCCGACTTGTTCATTCCAAGCGCTTAGTACAGTGTTCTGCACATAGTAAGCGCTCAATAAATACTATTGAATTGAACTTAAATTCTCTGTGCCTCAGTTACCTCATCTGCAAAATGGTGATGAAGATTGTGAGCCTCACGTGGGACAAGCTGATTACCCTGTATCTACCCCAGTGCTTAGAACAGTGCTCTGCTCATAGTAAGTGCTTAACAAATACCAACATCATTATCATTATTATTATTAGGTGCTCGTTAAATATGACTGATTGATTGGAGAGGCTGTTGAGTGGCAGGCAGACCGTGTCAGTCAACAGAAGACAACATAAGGAGAAGAGTTGCTCTCCTTGAACAGATATTTCCTGAAAATCAGGGTGCCAAGAGGTACTCCACAAAATAAGAGGAGGCCATACCGGTGGTCAGTGTATTAGGGCTGCAGGAAACTGTCTTGACATTTGCATTATATGAAATGGGATGACCCACTGAAGCTCAATCTGCTCGGTTATAGTCTAACCCATGAAAGGAATACACCCTCTGGGACAACCAAAGCGCTCAGTACATAACCCAGTGGCTTGCACCTAGGGCCACTCAATAAATTCCCATCCCATCTACTGCCAAGAGTTTAATCATAGAAGTCAGCAAGTGCCTTAGTCGGGCCTCAACTCCCCCCACGCCTCATTTTTAATGAGTCTGAACTTCAGGTTGTGGAAAGTTAGGACAATGAAGCTTTAAGCACATTTAATAAGAATTGTGGCATTTGTAACACGCTTACTATGTGCCGGTCACTGTATTCATCGCTGGGGTGGGTACAAGCAAACTGGGTTGGACACAGTCCCTGCTTCATGTGGGGCTCTTGGTCTCAATCCATTTTACGGATGAGGTGACTGAGGCCCGGAGAAGTGAAGTGACTTGTCCAAGGTCACACACACAGCAGACAAGTGGCAGAGCCAAAATTAGAGTCCAAGAGCGTGGTTTAGAGGAAAGAGCCCGGACTTGGGAGTCAGAGGTCATGGGTTCACATCCCACCTCTGCCATCTGTCAGCTGTGTGACTGTGGGCAAGTCACTTAACTTCTCGGTGCCTCAGTTCCCTCATCTGTAAAATAGGGATGAAGACTATGATCCCCACATGGGACCACCTGATTGCCCTGTATCTCCCCCAGCGCTTAGAACAGTGCTCTGCACATAATAATAATAATGTTGGTATTTGTTAAGCACTGTGTGCTTAACAGGATAGTAAGCGCTTAAATACCAACATTATTATTATTATTATTATGAAGAGCACAGGCTTGGAAGTCAGAGGTCATGGGTTCTCATCCCAGATCTGCCACTTATCAACTGTGTAACTTTGGGCAAGTCACTTAACTTCTCTGTGTCTCAATTACTTCATCGGTAAAAGGGGATTAAGACTGTGAGTCCCACGTGGGACAACGTTATTACCTTGTATCTCCCCAGCGTTTGGCACACAGTAAGCGCTTAACAAATACCTTTTTTTTTTCTGACTCCCAGGCCCTCCTCTATCCACTATGTCATGCTGCTTCCTATTCACTCAGGGAAAGAAGGGTAGTAATATGGGTATTTATGAAGTGCCCACTGAGTGTTCTGCACGCCTTTAAGTGATCCTGAAAGTACAGTGAAACATAAGACCGATTCCCTATTATGAAGGAGCTACATTTCTAGTAGCCAAAGGTCTTCCTTACAGCCACTATCAGGTTTGAAGTAAACCGTGGGGCCGGAATCGGGCAATTAGACTTTGTCACCGATCAGGTCTCCCACTTCCTTCTACCCTGTGAATCTCCCCCTTTCTCCTAAGCAGCCAAAGTCATTTAAGTAAAAGAGAAGAAACTAGAAGACCACTTTGGGGGGAAATAGGAAGCGGAAGGAGAGTCTGATTCCCTATGGCTCTGAAACTCCTCCTTAATTCAATCCAATGTTCCAGGACCTTAACTTCCAATAAACTCTGAGGGAGAAGTACAGCCAAACTGCCATCCCTCTGGCAAAACTAAAGCCACAAGGCTTAGCTCTCAGACTTAGCAAAGCACCCAGACCTTCTTCTGGTTGTTAAATAAATACACAAAGACATCATCAGCCTTATCTACATAGCTTTTCCTTTGTTTTACAGAGACAGGCAACGGGTTGGCTGCCAGTTGAGGGGATGAAAGTCTCACTCCCAAACCCACGATAAAATGCCTTCCCCCTTCAGGATTTCTTAAATGCCAGCCCCAAATATCTTGAGTCATTTCTAAGAGCCGGGGCTTGGGAGTCAGAGGTCATGGGTTCGAATCCCGGCTCTGCCATTTGTCAGCTGTGTGACTGTGGGCAAATCACTTAACTTCTCTGTGCCTCAGTTACCTCAACTGTAAAGTGGGGATTAACTGTGAGCCTCACGTGAGACAACCTGATGACCCTGTATCTACTCCAGCGCTTAGAACGGTGCTCTGCACATAGTAAGCGCTTAACAAATACCAACATCATTATTATTATTTCTGAGCTGACATGCTGTTTGTCAGTCGGTAATCCTACTGATCGAACACTGTGCAGAGCACTGTACTAAGTGCTTGGGAGAGTACAATATAACAGACACATTTCCTGACCAAAACAAGCTTTCGGCCTAGAGGGGGAGGCTATCATGAATGTCCATAGTACATTTACCCTGACCAAAAGAATATTCAAAGTGAAGTAACGAGCTAAACAAATGAGTTCTTTCCAAGCTATCGATTGGAGAAGCAGTGTTGCCTGGTGGATAACGCCGGGGCCTGGGAAGCAGAAGGACCCGGGTTCTAATCCCAACTCTGCCACTTGTCCGCTGTGGGACCTTAGGCGAGTAACTTCACTCCCCCGTGCCTCGGTTGCCTTATCAACAAAATGGAAACTAAGACTGTGAGCCTCATGTGGGACATGGACTGTGTCCAACCTTGTTTCTACCTCAGCGCTTATTAGTCCCGGGTACACAGTAAGTGCTTTACAAATATCATAAAAATTGTGTTTATTGAGCATTTACTGCATATAGAGGACTGTACTAACTGTTCGGAAAAGTATAATATGGAAAGTAGCCATGATCTCTGGCTTAGAAGTGCTAGCAATCTAGCAGGGAATCTTCCAACATAAAAAAGAATTCCAAAATACTGTGAGAAATAAAGGGGAAAGAGCACAACAGGTAATGGAGTGAGTCTGCTTAATCAATACTGGAAATCATAATGCTAGCATCATTCATTCATTCATTCACTCATTCAATAGTATTTATTGAGCGCTTACTATGGGCAGAGCAAGAAGGCAAGAAGGAGGTCGCGGGTGACCTTTGAGAGGGCACTTTCTGTGGAGTGGAGGGGACGGAAGCCAGATTGGAGGGGGTCCAGGAGAGAGTCAGAGTTGAGGAATTTAAAGCAGCAAGCATAGACGACACGTTCTAGGAGTCTGGAAAGGAAGGGTAGGAGAGAGATAGGATGGAAACTGGAAGGGGAAGTGGGGTTGAGAGAGGTTTTTTTTAGGATGGGGGAGACATGAGCATGTTTGAAGACAGAGGGGAAGAAGCCATTGGAGAGTGAGTGGTTCCAAGCAAGAGATAAAACATTTCAATTTCTGAGGGTAAAAACTATTGTTTTCTTTAGGTTATTATCATTTGAACAGATCCTTTAGCTTCTACTAAAGGATTTTCAGAAATCAGCATCACTAGTGGATTTGGTTAAAAAAAACAGTTATTTAAGTGCTTGTGTGCAGAGCACTAGCTTGTCTTATGCTGTAGAATCATCTCTGACCCAGAACGAAGCGATGGATACATCTCTCCCAGAACACCCCACCTCCATCTACAATCGTTCTGGTGGGTGTATCAGAAAGTTTAACATAATAATTATGGTATTCGTTAGACATTTAGTATGTGCCAAGCACTATAATAATAATAATAATGTTGGTATCTGTTAAGTGCTTACTATGTGCCAAGCACTGTTCTAAGCGCTAGGGTAGATACAAGGTAATCAGGTTGTCCCACGTAGGGCTCACAGTCTTCTTCCCCATTTTACAGATGAGGGAACTGAGGCACAGAGAAGTGAAGTGACTTGCCCAAGGTCACACATCTGAGTAGCTGAAGTAAGCAGCATGGCTCAGTGGAAAGAGCCCAGGCTTGGGAGTCAGAGGTCGTGGGTTCGAATCCCGGCTCTGCCACCTGTCAGCTGTGTGACTGTGGGCAAGTCACTTCACTTCTCTGGGCCTCAGTTCCCTCATCTGTGAAATGGGAATGAAGACTGTGAGCCCTATGTGGGACAACGTGATCACCTTGTATCCCCCCAGCGCTTAGAGCAGTGCTTTGCACATAGTAAACGCTTAACAAATGCCACTATTATTAAGCGGCGGGGCCGGGATTAGAACCCATGACCTCTGACTCCCAAGCCTGGGCTCTATCCTCTGAGCCTCGCTGCTTCTCCATACCTCTCTATACTAAATGCAGGGGAAGATACAAGATAGAGGTCATCCTCAATTAACTTCTTTCAAGGGGCTCACAGTGTAAGGGAGAGGAAGAACAGGAAACCGAGGAAGTTGAGGACCAGAGAAGTTAATTGACTTGCCCATGGACACACAGAAGGCAAGTAACAGAGTCAGGATTAAGAACAGGTCCCCTGACTCTCAGGCCCATGGTCTTTCCACTAGGCCATGCTGCTTCCTAGCCACAATCCCTGCCACCAGGAGTCTTGGTTCTTTATATCTACCCAACAGGTTGGGCCTGCAAAGTCAAAGCCATTTCCACGGACAGGCAGATCACTAGAAATCTTCCCCACCAATAACTGAGGAATATTTTGAAGATTCATTTTTTTCTTCCGTCTTCCCCTTCATGGTAGTTGGTAGAAAACTTTATTCCTCGAGAATAAATGGAGATATTCCGGTCTAGATCATCTTAGAGATTTCTACATTTCTCCTGTTTTAACTGATGGCTTCATGAATATGCATTCAGGAAGTACAAGGTGTTAAACAGGACAGCCAGGATATCACAAGGTAAGGACTGGCCTAGGGGTGATTTTCAAAATGAGAAAGTAATTGCTGAGATTGGGTGGGTCCCAAGATGTCAAAATTGAGGACAGAGATCCAACCGGCTTCTGAGCATGTTCTTTCTCTTGTTCTTCCTTCCTTTCTTTCTTTATATCTTTCTATCTCTCTCTCTCACAAACACACACACACACTCAGTCTCTCCCTCCTTCCTTTCTTACCCCTTTCAAGCAGTCAGAAACAGCCTCCCAGCCCCCATCAACACCTCACCTTGGGAATGCCACTGTAACCGTTTCAGAGAAACATTTCTGACTCGTGCAAAACATTTTTCTCTGAATTAAATCCTATTTCAAAGTCACTTGAATCTAAAACACTTTTCTCCCCTGCTAAATGGAGTCTTCTGATCTGCAAACAGAGAAGTAAACCATGAAAGATAAAGTTGTCTGCTTCTTGTTGATAACCAGAGCCCAACAAAGAAGATACCTCAGAGATGGAATGCTACTTGTAATACATTAAAATTGAAGGCACTTCACACAATACATTACCAATGAGCATTAGGGCCAATAATCCTCCCATCCAAAGAAAAATTCAGAGCTGGAAATGAACCTATTAACTTTTCCGCCTACCGTCTTGTTATATGTCTTAAATATTTTACCCCAAGTCCAGATCTCGCAACTGTCTTAACGCCACCCTTAAAACTACCTTTAAAACATCTTCAATAACCACATAAAGAGCACCTCTGCAGTTTAAATCACAGTGTATGAGGCTACTAAAATATATTTTAAGGCCATTTTGTGGGCAGGGCAGAGGCAGACCTGTAAGGAGGCAGAGCTGTTAGGACAGATAGGTGGTAGCTGGAATAAGGTGGAAGGAGCTGGATCGGACGATCACGTGGAGCAGAGTAGTGTTAGAACTAAGAGAGTGACAGGAGTTTGCAAAATGGATCCCGAAAGGAGGGTCTGAGTGGAACGGAGAAGACTATGATCATGTCTAGTGAAGGACCCCATGTCTACCAATTTCTGAGTACATAGTAGGCCCTCAATCAATATCATTAATCGACTGATAATGCTTGACGTCAAGCGCTCAGTACAGTGCTCTGCACACAGTATGTGCTCAATAAATACAATTGAATGAATGACTGATAGTTTTCTAATCCCAGCTCTGCCGCTGGTCTGCTGTGTGACCTTGGGCAAGTCATTTCACTTCTCTGGGCCTCAGTTACCTCATCTGTAAAATGGGGATTAAGACTACCGTGAGCCCCTTATGGGACAGGAACTGGGCCCAACCTGATTAGCTCGTATCTACCTCAACACTTAGAACAATGCTTGACACATAGTAAGCGTTTAACAAATAGTGTCGTTATTAGTAGTCGAAGGAATAGTAGTTGTTTTACTGATTGACTTGAAATTAGTCTCTGGTGCTCCTTGTGGAGAAGAATTGTTGCATTCTGTCTGGGCCGCCTGAGGGATAATTCTACTTTGTGTTTGTGGGGAAAGCAAAAAGAATATAGGGGAGAAAACAACAAAGGGAGCTTAATAAAGTTGAAATAGCTGGACTAGAAGTGGAAAGTGTAGAGCAAACAGCTGAATAAGAGGAGATCTGTGAGCAGAACCAGAAATGGGGTGACCCTTCAAGTCAGACTGAATAGTTCATTCATTCATTCAATCATATTTGAGCGCTTACTCTTTGCAGCACTTGTGCATATTTGTATATATTATTTATTACTCTATTTTATTAATAATGTGTATATATCTGTGATTCTATTTATCCTGATGGCATTGATGCCTGACTGCTTGTTTTGTTGTCTGTCTCCCCCTTTTAGACCGTGAGCCCACTGTTGGGCAGGGATTGTCTCTATCTGTTGCTGAATTGTACATTCCAAGCGCTAACTACAGTAATAATGTTGGTATTTGTTAAGCGCTTACTATGTGCCGAGCACTGTTCTAAGCACTGGGGTAGACACAAGGGAATCAGGTTGTCCCACGTGGGGTTCACAGTCTTAATCCTCATTTTACAGATGAGGTAACTGAGGCACCGAGAAGTTAAGTGACTTGCCTAAAGTCACACAGCTGACAAATGGCCAAGCGGGATTTGAACCCATGATCTCTGACTCCAAAGCCCATGCTCTTTCCACTGAGCCACGCTGCTTCTCTATTGAGAGCTCACCACCTCCAGGAGGCCTTCCCAGATTGAGCCCCCTTTTTCCTCTGCTCCCCCTCCCCTCCCCATCACCCCCCATCCCTCCCTCTGCTCTACCCCCTTCCCTGCCCCACAGCACTGGTGTATATTTGTACATATTTATCATTCTATTTATTTTATTAATGATGTGTATATAATAGTGCTCTGCACACAATAAGCGCTCAATAAATATGAATGAATGAATGAATGAATGAATGAATGAATGAATGCAGAGCACTGTAGTAAGGGATTGGGAGAATACAATAAAACAATAAACGGACCTTCCCTGACCACAAAGAACTTACAGTTTAGAGCGAGTTGAAAAAGAGAAAACCTAGGAGACTCAGTGAAGAGTTTTGAGAACAAAAGTTAAATGAACAGAAATGAAAGCAGGATTTATTTTCTCTTCTCCAGTGCAGGGGGAAAAAGCGTAAAGAGGAAAGGTATTCTTAAATAAATTGAATGAAATCACTCCTTACCATCTGCTTTAAAGCACTCAATCACCTCACCGCCTCCTACCTTCTCTTGCTGTTCTCCTACTACAACCCAGCCTCCACACTTCACTCCTCTAACACCAGTCTACTCTACCTCAATCTCATCTATCTCACAGCTGACCTCTTATAATAATAATTTTGGTATTTGTTAAGCGCTTACTATGTGCAGAGCACTGCTCTAAGCGCTGGGGAAGATACAGGGTCATCAGGTTGTCCCACGTGGGGCTCACAGTCTTCATCCCCATTTTACAGATGGGGTAACTAAGGCACAGAGAAGTGAAGCGACTTGCCCAAAGTCACACAGCTGACAAGTGGCAACGTCGGGATTCAAACTCATGACCTCTGACTTCAAAGCCTGGGCTTTTTCCACTGAGCCATGCTGTTTCTCTTGCCCACCGGCGGCTGGCGTCTTGCCTACGAGACCTGCTCCTGGCCTGGAACACCCTTGCATTTCAGTTCCTATGGATGATATCCCTACCTTTGAAGTCCTAATGAAGGCGCATTTCCTCCTAAAGGCCTATCCTGACCAAGCTCTCATTTCCTTTTCTCCCACTCCTTTCTGCATCACTCTGATTTGCTCCCTCTATTCACTTTATTCACACCCCACCTACCTCAGTCCCACAGCACTTTTGAAGATATCTGTAATTTATTTATACTGCTGCCTGACTCCCTCTCTAGACTGTAAGCTCATTGTGAGCAGGGAATATGTTTGTCATATTGTTATAATGAACTCTGCCAAGCTCTCAGTACAGTGATCTCCCCTCAGTAAGCACTCTAAATACGTTAGATTAATTATTTATAAAGTGCTTACAGTGTGCCAAACACTATACTAAGTGCTGAGGTAAACAAAAGATAAACACAGGTCATATTCCATATGGGTCTCAAAATCTAGCTAGGAAAGAGATGAGGAAACTGAGGCACAGAGAAGTTAAGTGACTTTCCCAAGGTCCCACAGGAGGCAGATGGCAGAGCTGGGTTTAGAACCCAAGTCCTCTGACTTCTAGGCCCGCGCTCTTTCCACTTTGGCCACTCTGCTTCTTAAAATCAGATTTCAGATAAGGCAACCTAAGAAACCTCTCTGAAGTCTTTTTAATATTAATAATGTTCGTATTTGTTTAGCACTTATTATCTGCAGAGCACTGTTCTAAACGCTGGGGTAGACACAGCGGAATCAGGTTGTCCCACGTGGGGCTCACAGTCTTAATCCCCATTTTACAGATGAGGTAACTGAGGCACAGAGAAGTTTAGTGACTTGCCCACAGTCACACAGCTGACAAGTGGCAGAGCCGGGATTCGAACCCATGACCTCGGACTCCAAAGCCCGTGCTCTTTCCACTGAGCCACGCTAGCAACCAAAATGTGTCTCCATGCTTTCCAGAGCTTGTGAAAGTTTAATAATTAATAGAATTGTATGACTACAATTTGGAAAGCAAATATTGCCCAAATAAGTTAATAAGCATCTAAGAATTAAAATGTTACTACAGTGATCAGAACAAGCAATAAAAATTGATATTTATGAAAAATCATTTAAAACCAAAAAAACAACCCAATCATGAATGATTGGATTAGTAGTACAAATCCATGTGTCTCTCACATAAGCCTTTTCCTATCACCTATATTCTTATTAGTGGCTAATTCACTACTGCAAAATTCCTCTCACACATTTTTTAAACTGCAATTTACCATCAGAATTGTCTCTGTGCATCCACCATAAAGTAGGATGCTTTCCCAAATCCATCTTCCTCACTAATGAATGCATTATTTCTGGGGCCAGATTTGTCTTCGACCAACAATGCAACTGCAACTTTCCCTCCATCTGAGAGGGTTGAATGAAGAATTTTGTAAAAACGAAAGCTCGCGTAAAATGTAGGGTGCTCGGATCTAAAAAACACACGTCCCATTTAAAACCGGCCATGCTGTGTTGGGGTCAGGCCTGCAGAAAGGCCTTCTATTTGATCTTCCTTTCTTTTTGTTAGCAAGAAAAACATCTCCTCGTGCAAATGTTAAAACAACTGAGCCCAGTGTAAGCCCGGAACAGATGAAGGCATACCAAGAAGTCTGCCGCGGCCTCTGGGGGAGGTGAAGCAGAGGCAACCACAAACGACGCTCCCTCTGAAGTTTGTTTTCTTTTCCAAACACTAACAGGACTTTCTTTTTTCACATTTCTTTTAAACCAAATCCTTCGGATCTGTTTAATAAGATTTGGGTTCTCATTCTTTCCGATCGCTGGAATCCAAAATAAAGACATCCCTGGAGTTTGACCCTGCTGAATTCTCAACAGACTCCACAATGGAAAAGTTCAAACATCGTGGCCTCCGGTCATTTTCGAAAAAGACACAAAACCAAACAGCCTCTTGTAGGCTCTGTCACGGCTTACATTACGAGTATCCCACCCACTTCTTCTTTTCTTCCCCCACTCGTTCTGTAAAAATATGCGAGTCATGCACGGATTCTCTTCACAAATGAGGGCTCTCCACCCGTTGGCGGATCCCCGCGTTGAGAAAATTGAGAAAAATGTTGGCTTAAAATCAAGGACAAAAACCTGTGGTTGTAGGGAAACTCCCCTTTTAAGCAAAGAATGACCACAGAACCAGCTGTGCTGCATATAGTATAAGCAGTCAAGCACCAAGACCTAGCTCCTGCCTTGGGTCCTCTACCACAAGGAAGTGTTCATTGCACGTCTGACGTAAAACACTCTTCCTGCTCCTCCCACAGCTTCTCTACAATCCCCACAGCCTTTCCGTCTCATCAAGAATGGAAGGGATTGGGAATTTGGGAACTAAGGACGCCAGCAGAAATATCAGCCACACCCGTCTCGGTCTTCCACCTCCTTCATCCCTTTCTAGTGCCATTTTGAAAGTACCAGGAATGCCGCAAGGCTGGCAGTCTGAGGCCATCCAATCCAATTCCCCCCTTGACACACGCGTTTTTCTAGACGGCATTCTGAAGCACATCTCCCACTTCTCAAAATTCTCCAGTCAGAAGAAATTCCCGATCCTTGCCTGTAGATTTTAAGATCCTCTGTTATAGTAATAATGGTACTTGTTAAGCCCTTACTACGTGCCAAGTACTGTTCTAAAATACTGGGGTATATACAAGTTAATCATGTTGAACCTAGTCCCTGTCCCACATGGGGCTCACACTCATCCCCCTTTTACAGATGAGGTAACCGAGGCACAGAGAAGTAAAGTGACTCATCCAAGGTCACACAGCAGACACGTGGCCGAGCCGGGATTAGAACGCACATCCTTCTGATTCCCAGGCCAATGATCTAGACACCAAGCCAAGCTGCTTCTCTAGAAGCAGCTCTATCCACTGAGCCACGCTGTTTCTGTAGACGGTAAACACCTTGCAGGGATAGCTTCTACCAATTCTACCACATGGTCCTCTCCCAAGTGCTACGTACAGTGCTTTGCACAAAGTAACTACTTAAAAAATATCATCGATTGATTGATTGAAGGCCCTCCACTAGTTCTCGCTCCTTCTGACTCTTTCACTCTCTTCTCCGACTACACCCTGGCTCAACTCATAGTTCTTCCCAAGCCACAACCCACTTGCTGTGCCTCATTCCCACTAGCGACCTCTTGCTCACGTCCTTCCCTGTCCAGAAACCCCTCCACACTCAAATCTGACAGGCCACGGCGATTCGTCACCTTCAAAGCCCTCCAAAATTACATCTCATCCCGGAGGTCTGACCCGATTCGTTTCTAATCTCCCAATTGCCAGTTCGTTACCACACCACCCGATCTCTTAAATATTCTCAACACCCTCTAGTACTTTTTTATGGTATTCGTTAAGTTCTTACTATGTGCCAGGCACTATAATAAGCACTGGGAGAGATACAAATTAATCAGGTCCAACAAAGTCTATGCCCGACATGGGGCTCACAGTCTTAATCCCCATTTCACAGATGGGGTGACTGACACACAGAAAAGTTAAGTGACTTGGCCAAAGTCACACAGCAGATAAGATCCTGGTGGAATCAGGATTAGAACCCAGGTCCTCTGACTCCCTGGGATGTGCTTTTTCCACTAAGCCATAAACCATCACCACTTAAGGTTACAGGCCAAGAAGGCACCCCCTTCCACTTTTAGACCCAAGACTTCTTAACACCCAGAACTGGGCTTTTTTCACCAGATCAATAGCTTGACCACTCTGGGTGGGATTTTTAACCAATGTTTGGTGGAAAGAAGGCAGAAAAACAAACAGCTCCATTCTGGTTACAGCAACACAAATCAGTCAGAAAAACTCAATCTGTCCAAAACTGAGCTCCTTATCTTCCCTCCCAAGCCCTGTCCTCTCCCAGATTCCCTGTCACTGTGAACAGCACGACCATCCTTCCCGTCTCACAGGCCTGCAACCTTGGTGTCATCCTTGACTTGGCTCTCTCATTCACCCCACACATCCAACCCATCACGAATGCCTGCAGGTCTCACCTTTTCAATATCACCAAGATCCTCCTTTTCCTCTCCACCCAAATGGCTATCCTATTGGTTCAAGCTCTCATAATATCCCGGCTGGATTATTGTGTCAGCCTTCTCTCTGATCTCCCTACCTCCCGTCTCTCCCCACTCCAGTCTATTTTTCATTCTGGTGCCCAGCTCATCTTCCTGCAGAAACGCTCTGGGCCTGTCACTCCCCTCCTTAAAAACCTCCAGTGGTTGCCCATCAACCTCCGCACAAAACAAAACCTTCTCACTCTAGGCTTCGAGGCTCTCCATCCCCTTGCCCCTTCCTACCTCTCCTCCCTTCTCTCTTTCCACTGCCCACCCTGCACGCTCCGCTCCTCTGCCGCCCACCTCCTCACCGTCCCCCGTTCAAGCCTATCCCGCCGTCCTGGAACGCCCTCCCTCCTCACCTCTGCCAAACTAACTCTCTTCCCCTCTTCAAAGCCCTACTGAGAGCTCACCTCCTCCAAGGGGCCTTCCCAGACTGAGCTTCTTCTTTCCCCTCTGCTCCCTCTGCTCTCTCTCTGTTCCCCATCCGCCTCTGCTCCCTCCCCCTTCTCCCCTTCACCTCTCCTCAGCTAAGCCCCCTTCCCCTCCCCTCAACACTGTGCTCATTTGTATACATTTTTATTGCCCTATTTATTTTGTTAATGAGGTATACATCCCCTTGATTCTATTTATCGTGATTATGTTGTCTTGTTTTTGTCCATCTCTCTCCCCCGATTAGACTGTGAGCCCGTCATTGGGCAGGGATTGTCTCTATCTGTTGCAGCATTGTACATTCCAAACAGTACAGTGCTCTGCACATAGTGAGCACTCAATAAATACTAATGAATGAATGAAATGAGCCCTTACCATGAGCAGAGCAGTATACTAAGCACTTCGGAGGGCATAATACAACAATAAACAGACACATTCCCTACCCACTATAAGCTTACAGTCTAAAGGACTGTTAGGACAAGGCCGCTAGCTTGTCATCTCACCTAATATTCATTCAATCATATTTATTGAGCACTTACTGCATGCAGAGCACTGTACTAAGTGCTTGGAAAGTACAATTCAGCAATAAAGAGAGACGACCCCTGCCCAAACCGGGCTTACAGTCTAGAAGGGGGGAGACAGACATCAAAACAAGTAAACCTAGAAGCAGCATGGCTTAGTGAAAAGAGCAGGGGCTTAGGAGTTAGAGGTCATGGGTTCAAATCCTGGCTCTGCCTCTCGTCAGCTGTGTGACCGTGGACAAGTCACTTCATTTCTCTATGCCTCAATTCCCTCATCTGTAAAATGGGGATTAAGACTGTGAGCCTCATGTGGGACAAACCGATTACCCTGTATCTACCCCAGTGCTTAGAACAGTGCTCTGCACATAGTAAATGCTTAACCAATACCAACATCATTATTATTATTATTATTATTACTCCTGGCTCTGCCACTTATCTATGTGATGTTGGGCAAGTCACTTAACTTCTCTGTGCCTCAGTTACCTCGTATGTAAAATGGAGATTATGGCCGTGAGCCCCATGTGGGACAACCTGATTATCTTGTACCTACCCCAGTGCTTAGAATAGTGCTTGGCACATAGTAAAGTGCTTAACAAATACCATCATTATTATAATTATTATTCAGTTGTGAACCTCCTTCTGCCTATCTTGCTTGCTCAAAGGGAGAAAAAACCCAGCCTCCTCCTTCTATGCAGAGCATTTATCTATCATTTCACTCCCGTCAGAACAGTAACAGCTTAACTGCAGAAAGACACCAGAGAAATGTGTTGATTTAAAACACTTACCAAAGAATTTTTTTCTTCCAATCTTCTACGCTGCTTTCCCAACAACAAGAAATTGCTATAAAATTAGAAGAGACAACTTCTATTTTCTTTCTAGAGAGATTTATTGCCGTTGTCTCTGGAATCTCTTTTGATGGAGCAAATTGCAAAATAAATTAAAAAAAATACCTCGGTGAATGAATGTGTGAGCTCCTCACATCGCGTAATTCCAGGAAAAACAATCACAAGTGATTGCAACCCAGTGAGGTTGACACGGAAAATGAACTGTGCATTTGAGAAAAGGAGAATTTTTTAAAACATTAGCATATATTCTACAAGCTGCTCAAATCAAGTGATGGCTATCAGGTTCCTTAATCCACTTTATAGTAACTTGGCTTTAACTAATCAGATATCTTTAAGTTCAGCTGGCATAGTTGCTGTGTGCCACTCAGGACAATTGGGTAGTTGCTGTTCTGTGGCTCTCTTCTCATTTCTAGAATGGCCCTGCTTTCACTGAGCAACACAACAAATTTGAGGCTGAAGACCTGGGTTATAATCCTGCCTCAGCCACTTGTGTAACCTTGGGGAATTTACTTCACTTCGCTCTGTACCTCAGTTTCCTCAGCTGTAAAATGGGAATTCAGTACCTATTATCCCTCCTCATTAGACCGTGAACCACATGTGGGACAGGAACTGTGCCGACCTGATTATCCTGTATCTATCCCAGTGCTTTGCAGAGTGCTTGACACTTAGTACATGCTTAAGAAATGCCACAATTATTAGCATTGTTAGAAAGTCAAGATTTAAACTCTGTGTATATACTGAACAACTTATTTAACTTTTCAGTATGTCAGAAAACTTGTGCAAACTTTAAAGAGCGAAACAATAACTCTCCTCCTCACAAAGTTGATAACCTCTCAGATCCCAGGCCTGGGAATCAGAAGGATCTGGGTCTTAATCCCTGCTCTGCCACTTGTCTGCTGTGTGACCTTGAGCAAGTCACTTAACTTGTCTGTGCCTCATCTGCAAAATAAGGGTAAGAATGTGAGCCCCATGTGGGACAAGGACTGTGTCCTACCTGTCCTACCCCAGTGCTTAGAAAAATGTTTGACACAGTAAGCATTTAATGAATGCTATTATTATTATCATTATTATCATCTCCTCTCCCCCATAGTCCTCCCCATTCTGGGTTGCCTATGCACTTTCATATATTCAATAGTATTTATTGAGTGCTTAGTATGTGCAGAGCACTGTACTAAGCGCTTGGAATGTACAATTCGACAACAGATAGAGACAATCCCTGTCCAATGCCGGGGTCGCGGTCTAAACGACTGCACTTGTGTCTGTCCCCCATAAGCACTTTGAAACTGTCCTGACTTGCACAGTACTTATGTACATGGTGTTGTGTTGCTTCTCCACTACCTGGAATTGATTTTCTTGCCTATCTCTCTCCCTAAACTGTAAGCTTCTTTGGGTGAGTGAAAATTTCTACCTCCTCTATCGTACTCTCTCACGTGTTTTAGTGCAGTGCTCTGCGCACAGTAAGCACTCAGTATGGTTGACAGAATGACTAGTGAAAAGGTCATACATCCATTATTGAAACTCCGTAGTAGTAATTGTTTTAAGAAATAATTGTATGAGAAGCAGTGTAGGCTTAGTGGAAAAAGCGTGGGCTTGGGAGTCAAAGGTTGTGGGTTCTAATCACGGCTCCACCACGTCTCAGGTGGGTGACTTTGGGCAAGTCACAACTTCACTGTGCCCTCAGTTATGTCATCATCTGTAAAACGGGGATTAGAACTGTGACCCCCCCCCAGATGGGATAACCTGATAATCTTGTATATCTACCCCAGTGCTTAGAACAGTGCTTGGTACATAGCAAGCGCTTAACAAATACCATAATTATTATTATTATTGTTATTTTTAAGTGCTTACCGGGTGCAGAGCACTGTACTAAGCACTGGGAGAGATTACACAAGTCCTCCTGTCCCTCGTATCTCACAATCTAAGAGTTGCAGGAGGGAGGAAGGATTGGAGACAAGCACATCAGTAGTGATGAAACATTAGTCATTCATTCAGTCGTATTTATTGAGCACTTACTGTGTGCATTGCACTCTACTAAGCTCTTGAGAGAGTACAATACAACAATAAATGGACACATTCCCTGCCCACAATGAACACAACATAACCAAATAAATGAATTAGGCTGAGTTCCAGACATACCTAAATCACAGCAACTATAAATTAGGCTGAGTTCCAGACACACGTAAAGTCACAGCAACCACTCCAGCAGCCAGTGTCTATTATATTCATTCATTCAATAGTATTTATTGAGCACTTACTACGTGCAGAGCACTGGACTAAGCCCTTGGAATGGACAATTCGGCAACAGATAGAGACGATCCCCGCCCAATGACGGGCTCACAGTCTAAATGGGGGAGACAGACAGCAAAGCAAAATAGAACAAAACAAAACAACATAATAATGATGGCATTTGTTAAGCGCTTACTGTGTGCAAAGCACCGTTCTAAGCGCTGGGGAGGATACAAGGTGTTCAGGTCGTTCTACGGGGGACTCCCAGTCTGAATCCCCATTTTACAGATGGGGTAACTGAGGCCCAGAGAAGTTAAGTGAGTTGCCCAAAGTCACACAGCTGACAAGCGGCTGAGCTGGGATTTGAACCTATGACCTCTGACTCCCAATCCCGGACTCTTTCCAGTGAGCCACGCTATATATTGTTATATTATAGTCTCCCAAGCACTTAGCACAGTGCTTTGCATACGGTAAGTGCTCAATAAATACGATTTACTGACTAGAGCAGCCTCAGTGCTTCCAGGGGTTTGTGGAGGCTTTCCACTGTGGAGGTGTGCGGGTGTGGTTACCACGGGTGCTTTTCTTGGTGGGAGTGCAGGGGTCCAAGAACGCACAGGACAAAGATTTTCTCCCCGGCCCGGAGGCCTTGGAGGGTGCCAGGAGCAGGTATCCTTGGTGATGGCAGGGAAGGAGGCAGTTACCATGACACTTATCTTGGAAACCTCTGATGCTGGAGAAGAGTGTAGAATGACTTTGGAAAGAGTATTAACATTCAGAAGGTTTGCAGCCTTTTCTTGAGGTGATTAGTGACTGACTTGTTCTATAAAGTTTTACAAATCACTAGAGTTCTGTACTTTGATTTCCATATTTTTGAAATAGGGATGTTATTTGATCCATTAGCATCTTTAGTATCGTGGTTTTTGTTAAGCATTCACTATGAGGACTGTTCTAAGCACTGGGGTAGAAGCAAGCTAACCAGGTCGGACACTGTCCCTGTCCCACGGGGGGGCTCACAGCCTAAATAGAAGGGAGATCAGGTACTGAATCCCCATTTTAAGTGACTCACCCAAGATCACAGAGCAGGCAATTGGCGAGGCAGGATTAGAACGCAGGTCCTCCTACTCCCAGGCCCAGGCTCTTTCTACAGTCCATGCTGCTTCTGAGCAGGAATTCACTTCACAGCTACCTACCCGCTTGGAGGTGACATTTACATAATAATAGTAATTGTGGTATTTCTCAGGCCAGGCACTGTCCCAAGCGCTGGGGTGGATACAAGCAAATCTGGCGGTGCAGAGTCCCTGTTCCACATGGGGCTCTCAGTCTTAATCCCCGTTTTACAGATGAGGTAGCTGAGGCACAGAGAAGTCAAGTGACTAGCCCAGGGTCACGCAACAGACAAGTGGCAGAGCCAGAATTAGGACCAAGGTCCCTCTGACTCCCAGGCCCGTGCTCTGTTCACTAGACCACCCTGTGTCATCGCCTAGAAGGGTCATGTCGAAATCGCGTCGAGGACCAAGGTAAGAATAAGAAATAGGAATGAAATTTCGAGACCCTAAAACAACCATTCTTTCCCCATTCTGGTTTTTTAAAACATTGTTATTCCAAACAATCTGTTAGGATTACGCTTTCCACTCCCTGCTGGTCATTCGTTGACATGCCTGCTTTCACCTCCTCCTAGGGCCACTGAAAGGTTCCCAATGACTCTGTGAAGCACTTTCAACTCTTGAGATTAGTAGCTATATAAATGCATGATATTCTCCTGTAAAGGTTTACTAATAAATTTTACTTTCACCCAAACTCATTTCCCTCTCTCCAGCTTTATCCTTCTTGGAAGCTTTATCCTTCTTGGAACGCCCTCAAATCGATCTAAAACAAAATAAATGTCCACTGCCTCTCCTTTTTTAAATATGTCCCCGCTTTTTATTGAGTCAAATTTCATTTGTTTGCTTTCAAATTGTTATTAGGTTTGTTGCAAGGGACCATCCATCTAACTAAAATAGAATGACATATATGGCTAGTAACAGAGATACAGAAGACCGACTCCCTCGGCCCCAAATAAGTTTAGCCGATTTTTCTCTCCTTTTAGAAGTTTAGTTACTGTTCCAAGAGCTCGATCTGGTTTCCTGATCTGTACTGTGTTCCCCTCTGTTATTTCGGAAGGAGAAATGAGAAAGACTTCATGCCACTCTAATACCTACCCACTCAAACAGGAACATAGAAGAGGACTTTCAGAGCTCTTCACGGGAAACATTTGGCCTTAGGTAGAAGTTCTGTTGTGTTCTTAAATCAGATTACAGGAGAAAAGACACAGTGTGGTAAATCGGGCCAATTTAATTACTAATAGGCATTTAACTTGATTGGGCTCCAGATGACCTGATTCTTCTTTTTTTTTCAATAAATGAAATAATAATAATTTTTTTAAAAAACCCTGGTACCAACAGGTCCGTGCACAGTAGTAAGGCATCAGAAGTGTGCTTGGGCCCATCTCTAACTGGTGCGTGACTGAACGTTTCAGTTCTGGCTGCATGTTCTGATATTAACTGTGTTTGTCATGCTGCATAGGGGCTATGATCAGCGGTTGGCCCCAGGCAAAGGGAAAGTAATCAGTCTTTTGGAGAACTTTTCCAGCGGCTGCCAAGAATTTTCTGCATGAAGAAGCCTATTAACTAGGATCATGTGAGAGAATATTTACAGAAAGTCAGAAAATGCTGACCCGGGATAAGGAAAATGCCCCTCTAAGTAGTTTCACGGTTGATTAACGCGACGATATTTCATTGAAGGGATTTATAGATAAAGGTTACTAACTAACTCCACGAATGTATTTTCAAACATACTCTCATGAACTACGGGCTCTAATCAAAGGGTGGGAGCACAAGGTTTCAAAGGGCAGGGGAATGTTCTTTGAGTATATTATTTGTTAAAAGCCAAACTCTAGAGCTTACAGGTTCTCTCTGACCCGCCGTGTTGCTCATTTCTCAATTTTGATCTAAATATCATGACTTCAAGATCACCTCCATTATGGAGAACTCTAGTAAATTAACCCACAGGGCAAAAACACAGATATTCTCTTATTTTAAAGAGAGAGACACGAGTAATGTAATAAAAATGAATTTAAGATTGATGAAATTTTTATTGTTGGAGAGTAAGGAATCTTTTGACTTTTCAACCTGGATTCAAGAAGCTTTTCTGGATAAGTAGCAGCTTGTTTGTGAAAATATTTCGGTTAAAGCTGCCCACACTTGAGCTTTCCTTAGTTGGGCAAATATGCTGAGGCTGCTAATTTACAGTGCAGGATTCGGGGTGGAGGGTGATCTTTTGGAAATGTAGTAAAAGGATATTCCACCATTATTTTTAAGAGTTCATTAAAATTTGGACTTCTGGGAATCAGTGGTTTTTTTTTTTTTGGCCCCGAACTTTAACAGATTAAAGCAGGTGACTCGTTTCCAGCATCTTCCTCTCTAGTGGCAGAGAGCTGTCAAGGAAAAACAGTAATGGGGCAATTCATCCCTGCTGCCATTTTTCTGCTTTGTGACTTTGGGCAAGTCATTTCACTTCTCTGGGCCTCAGTTACCTCATCTGTAAAATGGGGATTAAGACCGTGAGCTCCATGTAGGACAGGGAAAGGGACTGTGTCCAACCCTATTTGCTTGTACCCACCCCAGTGCTTAGTACAGTGTCAGGCACAAAGTAACAAAGTGCTTAGCAAATAGTATTATTGTTATTACTGTTATTACTATTATATGTATGTATATATATATAACCTGGAAAATCTAGCAGGATGACTTGGGATAATTTATTGCTGCACCACTAAAATAATAATAATAATCATAATATTTGTTAAGCGCTTACTATGTGCTAAGTACTGTGTTGCGGAGACAGAGGTTAATCAGATCAAAGTCTCTGTCCCATGCAGGGCTCACAATTTGAAGGGGAGAGAGACTAGATATTTAATTCCTATTTTATAAATGAGGTAACTGAGGCACAGAGAAATGAAGTGACTTTCCAAGCAGGTGAAAACCTGAGCCAAGATTAGAACTAGTTGAGATTTCCCCAACTGCTAGTCTGTCATTTTGTCTTTAATAAAGAAAGATGAGTCCTTGCCAGTTCCCTACACATCATATCAGTCTCATTTCACTTAAGAATTAAAAGCTGTCCATCATATGAACCTTCCTCCCCTCTCAAATATGAGTTTAAGACCCACCTACTCCAGAAAACTTCTTACGACTGATGAATCTCCAAACTGCTCATACACTCCATGACCCATTTGGACATCCTGCCGATGCCTCAAATTTAACACGTCCAAAACAGAGCCCTGTATTTTCCACCCAATCCATGTCCTCCCCTTGATTCTTCCGTCACTATAGAGAGCACCACCGACTCTCCTGTCTCTCAAGTCCATAAGCTTGGTGTTATCCTTGACTCTCCCCTCTTATTCAACACACATAGTCAATCTAATGCTAAACCCTGAAAGTTCGACTTTCACAACATCATTAAAAATCTTCCATTTCCTCTCCATCCAAAGTGCTACCACATTACTCCAAGCACTTATCCTATCTCACTTTGACTACTGCGGCGGCCTCCTTGCTGACCTCCCTGCCTCCTGTCTCTCCCCTATCCAGGACATACTTCACTCTGTTGTCCCGACCATTTTAATACGAAAGCACTGAGTCCATGTTTCCCCGCTCTTGAAGAACCTCCAGTGGTTGCCCATCCACCTCCACATCAAACGGAACCTCCTTACCATCGACTTCAAAGCAGTCAATCACCTTACCCCCTCATTCATTCAATAGCATTTATTGAGTGCTTATTATGTACTAAGGGCTTGGAATGTACAATTCGGCAACAGATAGAATCAATCCCAGCCCAATGACGCTCACAGTCTAAACGGGGGAGACAGACAGCAAAGCAAAACAGAACAAAACAAAACAAGATGACATCATCAAGATAGAATCAAGGAGATATACACCTCATTAACAAAATAAATAGGGTAATAAATAATATATACAAATGAGCACAGTGCTTAGGGGAGGGGAAGGGGGAAGAGCAGAGGGTTGTTCTCTTATTATAACCCAGCCCACACACTTGGCTCCTCTAACGCCAACGTACTCACTCTATCTCCATCCTGACTATCTCTCTGCTCACCTCTCACCCACATCCTGCCTCTGGCCTGGAATGCCCTCCCTCTTCAGTGCTAAAGACAATTAGTCTGTCCACCTTCAAAGCCTTATTGAAAGCATATCCACTCCAAGAGACCTTCCTCAACTAAACCCTCATTTCCTCTTTTCCCACTCCCTTCTGCATCACCCTGATTTATTCCCTTTCTTCACCTCACCACCAGCTCCACAGCACTTATGTCCCTATCTCTAATTTATTTTGATTAAGGTCTGCCTCCCTCTCTATGATCTCGCTATGGGCAGTAAATGTGTCTACTTACTCCGTTATATCGTACTCTCCCAAATGCTTAATACAGTGTTCTGCACACAGGAGTCACTCAATAACTAGGACTGATTGATCATTAAAATTACTGTATGAATAAGAAGACTGGGTTTGTCTGTCTCCTTTCCCTCTTGGTTTGTAACCTCCTCTAGGTCAGCAGCTATGTCTACCTACTAAGAGGTTCTGACTTCTCACCCCCATACTGCCTCGGGCCTAAAACGCCCACCTTCTTCACATTAGATGGACAATTAGTCTCTCCACCTTCAAAGCCTTATTGACACATCTTCTCCAAGAGGCCTTGCACTTAGTACAGAGAAGCAGCATGGCTCAGCGGAAAGAGCCCGGGCTTTGGAATCAGAGGTCATGGGTTCGAATCCCAGCTCCACCACTTGTCAGCTGTGTAACTGTGGGCAAGTCACTTAACTTCTCTGGCCCTCAGTTACCTCATCTGTAAAATGGGGATTAAGACTGTGAGCCTCACATGGGACAACCTGATTACCCTCATTCTACCCCAGCGCTTAGAACAGTGCTCTGTACATAGTAAGCGCTTAACAAATACCAACATTATTATTGTTATTATTACAGTGCTGCGCACACAGTAAGTGCTCAATAAATCCGACTGAACAAATGAATGAATGAACTAAGCCTTCCTTTCCTCTTCTCCCACTCACTCCTCTGTTGCCCCGATTTCCTACTTTTATTCCTCACCCCTCCCAACCGCACAGCACTTATGTACATATCTGTAATGTGTTTATTCATATTTATGTCTGCCTCCCCCACTAGACTGTAAGCTCACTGTGAACAGGGACTGTGTCTGTTTGGCAGGAGATCTGCCTGTTTATTGTTATGTTTTATTCTCCCAAGTGCTTAGGACTGTGCTCTGCACACAGTAAGTGCTCTGCAAATATGATTGACTGGAGGAGTGAACTGGTATTAAAATAAAAATTCCAACATTTAAGTTGTCTCTATTGCGTCAGGTAGAAAGTAGAATTAAAACTACTCAAATGAAAAATCTTCAAGTTTCCCTTAAAAAAAATCACATCAGTCAATTCCATATCTCAAACTATCTACCTGCGATGTACCTTGAAATTCAATAGCGTCCACCTCCAATGAGCCCAAGAACTTGATGAGGTGGAGATTGGACTTCCTCGATCTTCAAATAAAGCAAAATCCCTTGATTCCAAGTACCAGGGCTAGGGTTTCTGGGGACTGGCTACGTCCTATGTAGCATCGCGAGATGCCCCATTAGAGGCAGGCCAGTCTTTATGATTCATTCAATCTATTTATTGAGTTCTGACTGTGTGCAGACTGTACTAAGCACTTGGGAGAGTAAAACATAACAATAAACAGGCATATCTCCTGCCCACAAAGAGCTTACGTGGCTCTCCTGGCTCAGAAAAGTGAAAAGAATAAAACTGACACTGACAGACCACCTGGAAAAATCCTCAAAGATCTACTGGGATTGCCCAACCTTACCTAGTGGACTGACATGATTTGCCCCACAACATCCCCTTCATCCATAAGTTCCTCCTGGGAGGGGATCGTATCTTCCACCGCTATTATATTGTACTCTCCCATCCACTTAGTACAGTGTTCTGCAGACAGTAAGCACTTCATAAATGCCATTGACTGGATACTATCCACACATCACAGAGTTCTGACATTCGGAGATGCTGAGGATCTCGCCAAAGAAGAAACAAGCAAATTCTGGACCAGAATTCAAACCTAGAAGCTAGGGTTCTAGTGTATTGCTTTACAAGTAAACCAACTTGCCTCCCTGCTAGGATTTTCCTTCCATTTTGCCTTTCATGGGTGGGAAAGCATTCTAATGAAAATTTCCATTAGGGCCGGATTAGTGCTAGTGACAGGGCATTCCACTAAGACTAACCCACTGTAGCAGTTGTTAGGATGTAATAATCTCTGTTTTTAATCTTGTTTTCTAAGTGAATACAAAGGTTATTCAGCGAGTGCATATTAATATAAAATAAATGAATACGTTTAAATTAATCAGTCTTTCAGTCTGGGTAAACTGATGATTTATAATGGTATTACCACAAATTGCAACAATAAATCATTTTGCAAGTCAGATCCAGTGCTCAGTAACTAGGAAAGCCCCTGGGGATTTGGGCTTAATTTAAGATAACTTTAATATATAGATTGGTCCGGAGATAGAGTGGTAACAGAGTACAGAAATAAAAATACGCAGACCAAGGTCAAAGGAGACATATCCTTGAAGGTCATGTGAATCAAGAATAAAACCTGATCAGTCAACCCACACTTAGAAATTCCAAGTTCTAATCCACTCCTCTGCCAGAAATTCACCTTCAACAAGCCTCTTGGTCCTTTTCTGCCTCCATATCCTTATTTGGGATAATTACTCTGAAGAACTTGCCCGTGTCTCTAGACCATAAGCTCACTGTAGACAGGATACCCTCTGCTGTTCTGTATTGTATTGTCCTCTCCCAATAACGTGGTGCAGTGTTCAGCTCACAGTAAACCTTCAATAAATACCATTAATTAATTCAGTGATCGATAGATTGGTGTGGCCAGGTGGTCAATAACCTGGAGACTGGTCATTTGAGCCCAGGACCGTGCCAGGGCCGAGATCAGCTCTAATGGATATGACACACTGAAACACATGTGATCAGGCGTGCATTATGCCAGCAGCCAGAGTTAGGAAATGCCAGGGTCGCGACATTAAGTGGAAGTCTATCTGGAATTTCTCAGAGACCATCCCCTTCCCTCACCGCCCCTCAGCAATGGCTCCGTAACTGTTTCATTACCCTGTGAACCCCCTAAAGCCTCAGTACTCAGCAGTACTGAGCCAGAGGGTGGGGGCTTAAAATATATGGGCCACAAAGTAATAATAATAACTGTGGTATTTGTTAAGCATTTACTCTTTGCCAAACACTGTTTTAAGTGCTGGGGAAGACACAAGACAAACAGGTCAGACACAATCCTTTCCCACACAGGGCTTACAATCTAAGTAGACGGGGGAAGAAGTATTGAATCCCTATTTTCAGATGGGGGAACTGAGGCACAGAGAAGTGAAGTGACTTACCCAAGACCACACAGCAGACAAAGCTGGGGGAGGCCGGATTAGAACCCAGGTCCTTCTGACTCCCAGGCTTGTACTCTAACCACCAGCCCGTGCTGCGGTGGAGTAGGAGAAAGGACATCTCAGTTGTAACCTCAGTTCTGCTGCTTACCCGTTGTGTGACCTTGGAAAAGTCACTAACTTCTCTATGCTTCAAGTGCCTCATCTTAAAAATAGGGTTAAAATACCTATTCTTTCTGCTCTCAGACTGAGACAGGGACCGTGTCCAACCTCACCGCCCCGATGTTTAGCACATATTAATCACTTTACTTCTAGTTACAATCTGTATATATGAATAAATGTGGTGTGTTAAGCAGTAGCTATGTGCTGAACACTGGAGCAGATCCAAGGTAATCAAGTTGGACACAGTCCATGTCCCTCGTGGGGCTCACGGTCTAAGGACTAGGATTTAATCCCTATTTTACAGATGAGGAACAGTCTCAGGGAAGTGAAACCCCTTCCCCAAGGTCACACAGCAGGTAAGTGGTGGAGCCAGGATCGGAACCCAAGTCCTCAGACTCCAGGCCCGAGTTCTTTTGACTAGACCACGGCACTTCCCGGCAGGGTGACAGACTTTTCTTCACAAAACATAGGGCATTTCCAGAGGTACGGTATCTCTTTCAAGCCACTAGAGAGCTCTTTTGAACAAGGCAACAATAGTAATTATTGTATTAGTTAAGCACTTACTATGTGCCAAGCACTGTATTCGGCACTGAAGTAGATACAAGTTAATCAGGTTGGACACAGTTCCCTGTCCCAGGCTGGGCTCACGGTCTCAATCCCCATTTAACAGATGAGGTAACTGAGGCACAGGGAAGTTAAGTGACTTGCCCAAGTTCACACAGCAGACAAGTGGCGGGGCAGAGATTAGAACCCATGATCTTCTGACTCCCAGGCCTGTGGTCTATCCACTATGCCATTTTGCTTCTCTTCTAGTAACTACCTGGAAGAGATAATGTCTGGTTCAAAATGGCTGGTGGGAGAAGCCAAGGGATGGAGAGATCAGGCTTTCTGTGCTGCCGACTAAAGCACATCTTTTAAAAAAAGATTTTGGAGGGACGTAAGGAAAGATGACTAATCTCCACTGTGGCTACCAAGGCTCTGCTCCCAGCTTGCCCTCCTCCCACTCTGCCCTACACATTGCCAGCCCCATGGATTTAAGCCACACGTGGGCATTCACTCCACCGCTCTCCAGACGGCCATGTGACTATTCCAGACACCATGAAGGCTCTCAGGATCCCGGGCATCCCCCTCCAGTGAACTGCCGGTGAACTGGAGAAGCAGCATGGCTTAAGTGAATGGAGCACGGGCCTGGGAGTCAGAAGGACCTGAGTTCTAATTCTGGCTCTGCCACATATCTGCTGGGTGACCTTGGGCAAGTCACTTAACTTCTCTGTGCTTTAGTTACCTCATCTACAAAGTGGGAATAAGAATGTGATCCCCATGTGGGACAGGGCTGTGTCCAAACTGATTACCTTAGTGACCATTTGTTAAGCTGGTACTCTGTGGCAGACACCGTACTAAGAGTTGGGGGTAGATACAAGCTGATCAGGTTAGACTCAATCCATGTCCCACGTGGGGCTCACACTCTTAATTCCCATTTTACAGATGAGGGGACTAAGGGACAGAGAAATGAAGTGATTTCATCTACCCTAGTGCTTGAAACAGTGCTTGGCACATAGTAAGCACTTAACAAATACTATATTATTATTATTAACTGCTATGCTGACCCTCCACAAGATTCTGTCTATCCTCCTCTGTGTCACCAGGTAGCCTCCACCCCGATCAAACTCTCACCCCCTTGGCAGATGGAAGGAACGGCCTGTTGCCGCCACCATAAACCTTGAAAAGTCCCGGCAGATGCTGCTAGAGCTCTCACTGTAGCTGTGTTTGTGACTGTGGATGCTAAAACACGAGGAGTCTGAAATTCCACTCCTCTGGCCGCGATGTCTACAGAATTTGGTTTTCGTCTTTGTGTTGCCTCAGTGTTTCGTTCTCTCGCTCCTTATGTGTCTGTTGCCAGTCCTCTCTCTCTCCCTTTCATTAGTATTCATTCATTTAATCATATTTCTTAACTTACAATGTACTAAGCACTTGGGATATTTACTGGGATATTTACTGCCCACAGTGATCTCACAGTTTGGGGGCAGTGGGAGACAGAAATCAGTACAAATAAGTCAAATTACAGATCTATACGTAAGTGCTGTGGGACTGCGGGAAAGTGGATAGGAAAGGGAGCAAGTCAGGGAGAAGCAGAAGGGAGTGGGAGATGAGGAAAATTGGGGCTTAGTCTGGGAAGGCCTCTCGGAGGAGATGGGCCTTCCATAAGGCTTTGAAGGGGGACAAAGTAATTGTCTGTCGGATTTGAGGAGGGAGGGCGTTTCAGTCCAGAGGTAGGATGTGGACCAGGGCTCGGTGGAGAGACGGGAGAGATGGAGGCCCAGTGAGAAGGTTAGCACTAGAGGAGCGGAGTGTGGGGGCTGAGTTGTAGAAGGAGAGAAGCGAGGCGAGGTACGAGGGGGCAAGGTGATTCACTGCTTTAAAGCCAATGGTGAGGAGTGTTTGTTCGATATGGACTAAGCCCCCTTTTTCCTCAGCTCCCCCTCCCCACCCCCCCGACACTCTCTACCTCTGCTCTACCCCGCCTCCCCACCCCACAGTCCTTGTGTATATATGTACCTATCTATAACTCCATTTATTTATATTATTGCCTGTTTGCTTGTTTTGATGTGTATATATCTATAATTCTATTTATTTATATTGATGCTACTGATGGCTGTTCACTTGTTTAGATATCGGTCTTCCCCCTTCTAGGATGTAAGCCCGGAGAAGCAGCGTGGCTCAGTGGAAAGAGCCCGGGCTTGGGACTCAGAGGTCATGGGTTCGAATCCCAGCTCTGCCACTTGACAGCTGTGTGACTGTGGGCAAGTCACTTCACTTCTCTGGGCCTCAGTTCCCTCACCTGTAAAATGGGGATAAAGACTGTGAGACTCTTGTGGGACAACCTGATGACCCTGTATCTACCCCAGCGCTTAGAACAGTGCTCTGCACATAGTAAGCGCTTAACAATACCAATATTATTATTATTGTGGGCAGGGATTCTCTCTCTTTATTGCTCAATTATACTTTCTAAGTGCTTAGTAGAGTGCTCTGCACATAGTTAACAGTCGATAAATGCAATTGAATGACTAAAGGTGGGTGGGCAACAACTGGAGATTGGGGGGGGGGGGTGACAAGTCCAGAATATTTTGATGAAGAGATGATCATGAGCCCCCTGAGAGACAGAGGCTGTGTCTAATATTCACCTACTTATTCTTTCCCAGCACTTGATATAGGGCTCTGCACTCAGCGTACACCTAATACTATTACCAGTTTCAGTCACGCACACTTCAAAGGCTCCTGCGGCAGAGAACAACAACAAAAGAGAAAAAAAATCTAAGAACCAGCTTCAGCAAATACAGAGCATGTTTATCTAGATGGCCTTTCTATCCTATAAAAAATGAGAGAATTGTACATTTTAAGTCAATGAAAGTTCCCGTGCTCCACTTTAAGTTTTCCTATCGCACACATTTTCAGAAAACTGATACCATCTAAAAGAAAGCCAATTTCTTAGAAGTAGGGTACTCACTACAGAGAACACTAAGAGATCTTCAGAAAAGATCTCCCTCCCCGCTTCCCCCTTCACCCCCCCTCAGCTAAGCCCCCTTTCCCTCTGCTCCTCCTCCTCCCCTTCCCCTCAGCACTGTGCTCTTTTGTATATATTTTTATTACCCTATTTATTTTAATGAGGTGTACATCCCTTTGATTCTATTTATCGTGATTATGTTGTCTTGTTTTTGTCCATCTCTCTCCCCTGATTAGACTGTAAGTCCCTCACAGGGCAGGGATTGTCTCTATCTGTTGCCGAATTGTACATTCCAAGTGCTTAGTACAGTGCTCTGCACATAGTAAGCGCTCAATAAATACTATTGAATGAATGAATGGAAAAAGTGACTCTGCCTTCTGGGTGGCCACTATACAATCAATCAGTCAATCAATGGTATTTATAAAGCAATTGTTGTGTGCAGAGCACATCTATTTCCATTTACCATTAGGCTGAGAGGCTGAAGCTTGGTCCTCCCATCATCTGGTCCCATCACAGTAATAATAATAATGATAATAATGGTGTTTGTTAAGCGCTTACTAGGTACCAGGCACTGTACTAACCACTGGGGTGGATATGAGCAGATCAGGTTGGACACAGTCCCTGTCCCATGTGGGGCTCCCAATCTCAATCCCCATTTTCAAGGCCCAGAGAAGTGAAGTGACTTGCCCAGTGTTACACAGCAGACAAGTGACAGAAATGAGATTAGAACCCATGACCTTCTGACTCCCAAGCCCATGTTCTAATGGTCCTGACAACACCCTCCTCCTTGACCTCCCCACCTCCTCCTCCAGTGGTGGAAACTGAGGACTGTCAGAGACAGGGGTTCAAGGGAGAATGGGACAGCTCAAACTACACCCCCAGGAGGTGCTTCAGTCCAAGGGCCCAGGATTGTTTTAATGAGATGTTATTGTTTTAATAAGTTGTTCATCCCCTTGATTCTATTTATTGCTATTGTTTTTGTCTGTCTCCCCCGATTAGAGTGTAAGCCTGTCAATGGGCAGGGACTGTCTCTATCTGTTGCCGATTTGTACATTCCAAGCGCTTAGTACAGTGCTCTGCACATAGTAAGCGCTCAATAAATAAATACTGTTGAATGAATGAATGACCGTCTCCCATGGCATGATCCAGTCATGTGGATACCGCTGCTGTTTCTTTCCTGAGAAGCATCAAATTTAAGGGCATGAGATCATCACTGCCAGTTCCGGGTCAATCGATCAGTGGTATTTACTGAGCACTTAGTGTGGGCAGACCACTGGACTGAGTGCCCTGGAAGAGTACATTGGAGTTGGTAGACATGATCCCTGCCTTTGAGGGCTTATAATCTAGGTTTATTAAATGGGTCTATTCAGCCCGGGAGTTATTCTTTAACAGTGGCAACAAGGTCACAGTGTGATGCTTTCCTCTCTGGTATCTGTCAGATTGTAAGTCAGGAGACCTGAGTTCTAAACCTGGCTCCATTCCTTGCCTGCTGTGTGAACTTGACGAGTCACTTGACTTCTCTATGCCTCTTCTATAAATTGGAATAAAATACTTGTTCTCCCTCCTTCTTAGACTAAAACTGTGTCGGCACGTAGCACTTAACGCCACAGTTTTTATTTTTATTACTATCACAGAGGGCACATCATTGAAGCAGCGTGGCTCAGATGAAAGAGCCCAAGCTTGGGAGTCAGAGGTCGTGGGTTCGAATCCCAGCTCTGCCACTTGTCAGCTGTGTGACTGTGGACAAATCACTTAACTTTGCTTTGCCTCAGTTACCTCATCTGTAAAATGGGGATTAACTGTGAGCTTCACCTGGGACAACTTGATTACCCTGTATCTCTTGGGACAACCTGATTACCCTGTGTCTACCTCAGCACTGAGAACAGTGCTTTGCACATAGTAAGCACTTATCAAATACCAACACATCCCTAACTTTCCCTCTTGTATCAAATATTTTTTTCCAAACTCCTCTTGAACTTGCCAACATTATTGGCCTGTACAACTTCGCAAGGTAACTAACTCCGTATGGTTAAGAACTGAAAAATGAAGAAATGTTTCCTTCTTATTTGTTTGGCTTCACCCAGCTTCAAGCTTCAAAGGAAACTCTTCAACCAACCATTTTGTGACCTGAAAAAAAACAATTCTGCCTTCACCCCATCCAAACCCTTCATGATTTTGCAATTTTCCCGGTAGTATCTATCCTCGAGCTGAGCACAAAGTAAGTACTTCAATAAAAATGGCTACACGGTGGTTAGTGCTCCTAATAGATTCAGTGAAAATAAGAATATTAAGCGAAAGCGCTAAATGAATGAATCAATTGTATTTATTGAGCGCTTACCGCTTGCAGAGCCCTAAACTACAGTGTTCCGCAAGAAATAATGTAAAATGCATTAGTGCGTGTCCAAGGTCCAAAGTATTGACAAAAGCAATATCAGTGTTTATAAAGAGTGATTAAAAATAGTTGCATGATCAAGTAGCAGTTAACAATGGAACTATGTAGCAATAATGAAAGATTTATAATTAGTTTATGTGCATTTGTGAATATAGTATTTTGCCAGGGTTTTCTTTCCCTTCCATTTAGCCAAATGGAACCTCGTACTTACAAATCATCCAGTATTATTAATCATTTTATTTAAGTTAACCAACAACATTGATTGACTCAAATGTTTGAGCCCCACACTTTCTGCTGCCATCCAGTGAAATTCCAAGGCTTCGTTGTCCCACCTCCTGATTTCTTTCCTCTCTATTCTATCTCTTGTAGTAATTCTCAGTACTTTTGGCAAATAGGCATCCCTCGTGTCCTCTACCCTTGCTCCTTCCACTGCTTCTGTGCCTGTTCTAGAATGTGAATTAAATCCCAGTTTCCCTCTCCATTTGGTGCAGAGCCCCAGATGGGAAGATGAATGAAGGGAGCATGTCAGGATGACACTGAAGGGAGTGGGAGAAGAGGAGAGAAGGGCTTAGTCAGGGAAGGCTTCTTGGAGTAGATGTGCCTTCAGTAAAGTTTTGAAGTGGGTACATCAATTTATCTGTCTGTTATGAGGAGGGAGGGTGTTCCAGGCCAGAGATAAGATGGGGGTGAGAGGTCGGCAGCGAGATAGATGAGATCAAGGTACAGAGAGAAGATCGAGGTACAGCTCACACAAATCTTTTTTTAAAAAAGTATTTGTTTAGCCCTTACTACTCCTCACTCTAGGCTTCAAGGCTCTCCATCACCTTGCCCCCTTCTACCTCTCCTCCCTTCTCTCTTTCTACTGCCCACCCTGCACGCTCTGCTCCTCTGCCACTCACCTCCTCACCATCCCCATTCACGCCTATCCCGCCATCAACCTCTGGCCCATGTCCTACTGCTGTCCTGGAATGCCCTCTCTCCTCATCTCTGCCAAACTGACTCTCTTCCCCTCTTCAAGCCCCTACTGAGAGTTCACCTCCTCCAAGAGGCCTTCACAGACTGAGCTACTCCTTTTCCCTCTGCTCCCTCTGCTCCCCCTCTGCCCTCTGCACCTCCCCCTCCCCCCCTTCTCCTCCCCTCAGCTAAGCCCCCTTTCCCTCTGCTCCTCCTCTTCCCCTTCCCCTCCCCTCAGCACTGTGCCCATTTTTATTACCCTATTTATTTTGTTAATGAGGTGTACATCTCCTTGATTCTATTTATCGTGATTATGTTGTCTTGTTTTTGTCCATCTGTCTCCCCCGATTAGACTGTAAACCCATCATTGGGCAGGAATAGTCTCTATCTGTTGCCGAATTGTGCATTCCAAGTGCTTAGTACAATGCTCCGCACATTGTAAGCGCTCAGTAAATACTAATGAATGAATGAATGTGCCTGGCACTGTATTAAGTGCTGGGGTAGGTACAAGATAATCAGATTGGACACAGCCTTGTCCTACATGGAGTTCACAGTCTTCGTCCCCATTTTACATTTGAGGTAATGGAGACACGGAAAAATTAAGTGACTTCCCAGGGTCACATAAACAGATGGTGCATTTGGGGTTAGAACTCAGGTCCTCTGAATGTTCTTTCCATTAGGTCATGCTACTTCTATTTAATATCACGATTATTGTTCTTATCATTGTTATTGTCTTTTTTAGAACAAAGACCTGACTACAAACCTCAGCCTCATGCCAAAATAATAATAACAACAGTAATTACAGTATTTGTTAAGCGCTTACTGCATGCCAAGCACTGTTCTATTCATTCATTCATTCAATCATATTTACTGAGTACTTACTGTGTGCAGAGCACTGTGGTAAACAGTTGGGAAGTACAATTGCAAGCACTGGGATAGATACGAGATAATCAGGTTGTCCCACGTGGGGCTCACACTCTTAATCCCCATTTTATAGATGAGGTAACTGAGGCCCAGAGAAGGGAAGTGACTTGTCCGGGGTCACACAGCAGATGAGTGGCAGAGCCGGGATTAGAACCCGTGATCTTCTGAATCCCAGGACTGTGCTCTTGGCACTAGGCCATGCTGCTTCTCTGCTTTCTCTCAAAAGCCCACTCACAACAATTGTGAACAATGGAGATTTGTACCCCATTAGTACGTTAGATCGACTCAAATTCATTTAATGAAGAGCGCTAACCCAATTTGCCCTTCACCCTCCACCCGTTGGTTTCCAATAATAAGCAGCAACCTTTTTCGAAATCATCAGTCATCACCGTTATTACCAAATGTTTCCCAAACTGCTGTTCTCTAAATTAACCTCCATGAATCCATGTTAATTCCATAGGTTGCCAGATTTCACTTTTGAAATTAGGAAATTCTGGTTATAGTCAGGCTACTTGCTCTCCTGCAGAGAGCAGGGCTGATGTCACTCAAATACAGGACAATTATTCATTGGCTCCTGACAGATTTTTCCAGAAAATTAGGACAAGGCAATCAAACAAGGGCCATCTGGCAACCCTGTAATTCCACCTTTGTTAATGCATTTAATTCTAATTGGGGAAGCCCTTTATAATTGCAGAATGACCTTTCCATCTTTAGGACCCAGAGCCAGGATAACAGCAAGGTATCCAGCCTTGCCCCTCTTTCTTGACCTGTCTGTTGAATGATGGCTTTGCTCCTACATATATCTATTGAAAACCAAAATGGCCACATGAGCTTCCCTTTTAGGAAACTCATTTATGAGACCAAAAACGAAGCACATCGTGGTCAACTAACAAGGCACAACGCATGTACCTCAGATCGCTTAAACGCTTGATGTGGCTGGTAGGATCAATTGACAAATGATTACAAAATAAATAAAGAGCAGAAAAGGAAGTGATGCGTGAAGCCAAAAAGCGTTTTACTTAGAGGGCTCCAGCAATGCTGTATATCTTTAAAGTCAGTCTTTACACCATATTAGAGAGATAGACAGTGTTTTTATATGTTTTAAAAGATTAAGGCGAGGGAGTCATGTAAGATCATCAAAGATCACTAAGCCCACACACTTCCCTCCTCTAATGCTAACCCTTTCTCCGTACCTCGATCTCGTCTAGCTCAGTGCAGACCTTTGCCCAGGTCCTACCTCTAGCCTGAAACAACTTCCCTCCTCGTACCAAAAAGATAGATTGTTCTTCCCCACTTCAAAGCCTTATTGAAGGCTCGTTTCCAACAGGAGGCCTTCCCTGACTAAGCCCTCCTTTCCTCTTCTCTCACTCCCTTCTGCTCACCCTGACTTGCTCCCTTTATTCATCTCCCTTCCCAGCCTCAGGGCACTTTAATCTGTAACTGTAATTTATTTGTTTCTATTAGTGTCTGTCTCCCCGTCTAGACTGTAATCTGGTTTTGATCAGGAAGCGGCTCTGTTGATTGGTTATATTGCACTCTTTCCCAAGTGCTTAGTACAACGCTCTACACACACAGCACTCAATAAGTACGATTGAATGAACGAATGGACTGTCATTTAGGAGCCGCTACAGGATACACTGATGTGTAGTAGAAAAAAACTAGACACACACTAGTCTTCCTCAGTCACCCTACTTTACTTGCAATGGCAGGGTTGGAAATGCTATCCATGGAGGCTATTCTCACTTCTGTATGGCAAGGTCAGTTTTAACTACTACTAATCAAATAATTTCGTTAGTAAATCAACTTTTCTTAAGGGTTAATAGAATGAAAAACCTTAGTTCTCAGTGAATGGAGGTCAAATGAGATCTTGTTAATGCTGGCAAAATTACTAAAAAATCAGAAGAAAATAGCTATAGTAATATCCCTTCTAAAGAAGGGTAGGCTGAGCAACAGAGGTTGAGTACTTAAAAAAAATAATTGTGGCATTTGTTAAGTGGTTATTATGAGCCCAGGTACTGTACTAAGTGCTAGGATGGATACAAACAAATCTGGTTGGACACGGGACCCTGTCCCAAATGGGCTAACAGCCTCATTTCCCATTTTACAGATGAGGGAACTGAGGCCCAAAGAAGTGAATCCCGGTTCTGCCACTTGTCTGTTGTGAGACCTTGGTCAAGTCACTTCACTTCTCTGGGCTGTAAAATTTACAGTTCCCTCAGCTGTAAAATGGGGATTGAGACTGTGAGCCCAATGTGGCTCCAATCCCTTTGGCTTGTATCCACCCCAGCACTTAGTACAGTGCATGGCACATAGTAAGTGTTTAACAAATATCACAATTATTATAATTATTCTTAAGTGGCTTGCTGGAGGTTGAGGACAAAGGTCACGAGATAGCAAGGATTAGGACAGGAAGAGACTCGGATATTATGGGGGAGCCATTTGGCTCAGCCTACAGGATAAGATGCTGTGTGACCAGGGTGGCCACTGACATGACTCGAGAAAAGCAGCATTGAGATACATATGATGTCACTTTATCTTGTTTGCTTGTTTGTTTGTTTTTTCCAATGGAATTTGTTAAGCGTCTATTATGGGAAGCAGTCTGGCCTAGTGGAAAGAGCATGGGCCTCGGAGACAGAAGGTCATGGTTTTCTAATTCAGGCTCCTCCACCTATCTGTATGTGACCTTTCATTCATTCAATTCAATAGTATTTATTGAGCGCTTACTATGTGCAGAGCACTGTACTAAGCGCTTGGGATGAACAAGTCGGCAACAGATAGAGACAGTCCCTGCCGTTTGACGGGCTTACAGTCTAATCGGGGGAGACGGACAGACAAGAACAATGGCACTAAACAGCGTCAAGGGGAAGAACCCTCAGCCTCAGTTACTTCATCTGGAAAATGGGGATTGAGACTGTGAGCCCCAGGTGGGACAGGGAGTATGTCCATTCCAATTTGCTTGTACCTTCCCCGGAGCTTAATTCAGTGCCTGCAACGGTGTAAGTGCTTAACAAATACCATAATTATTATTATTAATGAATATCATAATTATTATTTAATTATTATTATTTTGCCAGGCACTATACTAAGCACTGGGGTAGATACAAGCTAATCAGTTAGGACAAATCCACATCCCAGGTGGGGCACAGTCTTAATTCCCATTTTACAGATAGGTAATTGAGGCACAGAGAAGCGAAGTGATTTGCCCAAGGTCACACAGCAGGCAAGTGTCGGAGCCGGACGAGAATTCAGGTCCTGTGACTCCCAGGCCCGTGGCCTATCCTCCTCACTATCCTGTTTCTCTATGTTATGCCAGGCAGGCAGCACAATACCATAACATCACGCACACACAAACAGTTGTATGCAAGTATACAGAAGTCACCCGAGCCTAGAATATTTTCTGTGAGAACCCCTGATTGAGATATTAATTTCCCTCCCCAGGTCTAGGCCAATATGGACTCTTGTGTCCAAGCTTGATCAGAGAGAAATGAAAATGCCAGATATAAAGCTGGAAACTGGACTGGCCGATATAAAACTGGACACCTGGCCACCCTAATTGTGACCTCTGCCTGCATTAGGCTGCGAGCCCCAGGTGGAACAGGGATTGTGCCCAACTTGATTAACTTGTATCTACCCCAGAGCTTAGTAATAACAATAATAATGTTGGTATTTATTAAGCGCTTACTATGTGCAGAGCACTGTTCTAAGCGCTGGGGTAGATACAGGATAATCAGGTTGTCCCACGTGAGGCTCACAGTCTTAATCCCCATTTTACAGATGAGGTAACTGAGGCCCAGAGAGGTTAAGTGACTTGCCCACAGTCACACAGCTACAGGTCTGGACACATAGTGAGCGCTTAGCAAATACTATATTATTCATTCAATAGTATTTATTGACCACTTACTATGTGCAGAGCACTGTACTAAGCGCTTGGAATGTACAAATTGGTAACAGATAGAGACAGTCCCTGCCCTTTGACGGGCTTACAGTCTAATTGGGGGAGACGGACAGACAAAAACAACGGCAATAAATATTAGTAATAATGCTAGGGTTTTCTGGGGGACATAGAAAGCTTAGGGGCTCACTGTCAGTGGCATCACATTCAGATGTTCCAAACACACACATATAGAGAGGTAGAGAGAGAGAGAAAAAACCAACTTTATCGAGAATCCAACTCCCCATTATAATGTTTTTTTCATTCAATCATATTCATTGAGCGCTTACTGTGTGCATAGCACTGTACTAAGCACTTGGGAAGTAAAATTCAGCAACACATAGAAGTAATCGCTGCCCAACAGCGGGCTCACGGTCTAGAAGGGGGAGACAGACAACAAAACAAAACAAGTAGACAGGCATCACTACCATCAAAAGTGTGGTACCATATTTTCTTGCAAAATTTACAGTCACTTATTGATCCTAAAAGTACAATAATAATAATAACAATTATGGTATTTGCTAAGCGCTTACTTTGTGCCAAGCACTGTTCTAAGTGCTGGGGTAGATACAAGATAAACGGGTTGTCCCACGTGGGGCTCACAGTCTTAATCCCCATTTTACAGATGAGGTCCCTGAGGCACAGAGAAGTTAAGTGGTTTGCCCAAGCTCACATAGCAGAAAAGTGGCAGAGGTGGAATTAGAACCCACGCCCCCGACTCCCAAGCCACACTGCTTCTCTATCTCTACAATGATATCTTGAGGTTCTTTCAATGTTTCTTTCCACTTACATTTCAGCTCTGAGCTTTAAATACAGACATGTATGTAATATAGATAGAAAAATGATATAGATCAATCAGTCCATCATATTTATTGAGCACCGAGTGCAGGACACTGTGCCAGGTGCTTGGGAGAATTGTCCATAACAGGTTTACAGTCTGAAAGGGGGAGACAGACATTAATATGAATAAAGTATGGATATTTATTATAATAATGATAATTTTTGTATTTGCTAAGCTCTTACTGTGTGCCAGGGACTGTATTAAGCACTGCGGCGGATCCAAGCAAATTGTGTTGGGCACAGTCCCTGTCCCACATGGGCTCACAGTCTCGATCTCCATTTTACAGATGAGATAACTGAGGTCCAGAGAAGTGAAATGACTTGCCCAAGGTCACTCAGCAGACACGTGGTAGAGTTAGGATTAGAACCTGTCACCTTCTGACTCCCAGGTGCACTGCTCTATCCACTACACCATTCTGCTTCCCTAAGTGCTTCGGTTTGGGTCGGGGGTGGGGAGGTGAATAAAGAGAGCAAGTCAGGGGATGCAAAAAAGTGGGAAAGGGGAAATAAGAACTTAGGGAGGCCTCTTGGAGGAAATGTGCCTTAATAAAGCTTTGAAGGCAGGGGCAGTAATTGTTTGTCGGATATGAAAAGAGAAGCTGTTCCAGGCCAGAGGCAGGACGTAGGTGACGTCGGTGGTGAGATAGATAAGATGGAGGGACACTGAGAAAGTTAGCAACAGAGAAGGGAAGTGTGCAGGCCAGGTTTTAGTAGGAGAGCAGCGAGGTGAGGCGATGAGGAAAGGTGATAGAATGCTTTAAAGCTAAGGTAAGGCGTTTCCATTTGATGCGGAGGCAGAGATAGATAGGTGCCACTCCAAAATCTGAAATTTCCATGTACATGTCCCTTCAACGGCCCAGTACTTTGTTGGCCCTGATCTTTCCTTGCCCGACTGATTTACTTCCTTTGCCCTTACTAGAGAGCTGGTTTACCTTAGCAAAGGCGAGAGAGGTGCGTTCATCTGGGGAATTTGGAACACAGAGGCACTAACAGAACTTTTCTGTTTTGTTTAAAGGGACATCTGCACCCTTCCCAATTCCCAATTCTCTCTTAGCCATAACTATGAAGACCTGGCCTTAAGGAGTCCATCCATTCAGCTCCTTCCTAATGATGATAGTATTCAAGCGCTTACTATGTGCCAAGCACTGGGCTAAGCGCTGGCTCAGCGGCCCTCAGGATAGCCTGTACTTTTCAGGAAAGCAGAGGCAGCAATCAGAGAGGAGTGGCTGCCATCTCTGTCTCTGCCCTAGTAAGGGAATCCCAGTCTGCCCCTTAACCACGTCCCACTCACCATCGCCGCCCTTGTCATCCAGCCGTCTCTCTCCGATCACTCCAGTAGATGTTCCCAATAGATACTTCATGGTCATAACTCGAAACTCGACGGGTTGACAGGTCATGAGGAAAAAGTGGTGACTAAGTTGCCCACCACAGAGCTACACATCAAGATATTTGCACCTAAAAATCCAAGCATTTTTGTAGTTCCTCCACCCAATTTTTTTTTAGAACAATAATAACAATGGTACTTGTTAAGTACTCATTAAACGGCAAGCACTGCACAAAGCTCTAGGGTAGATACAAGATAGGCTGAACACAATCCCTGTCTCTCAGTGGGGCTCACAGGCTAAATAGGAGGAACTCGGATTTAATCTCCATTTATAGGTGAGGGAACTGAGGCATAAAGAAGTGATTTGCCCATCATCACTGAGCAAGCTCACTGTGGACAGGGAATGTGTCTACTGACTCTGTTGTATCATACTCTCCCAAGTGGTTAGTACATTCATTCATTCATTCAATAGTATTTATTGAGCGCATACTATGTGCAAAGCACTGTACTAAGCGCTTGGAACGTACAAATCGGCAACAGATAGAGACAGTCAGTACAGTGTTCTGCACATAGTAAGCATTCAATAAACAAATAATGACTGATTGAACTGTCAAGAGTCAGGATTAGAACCTAGGTCCTCCGACTCCCAGGCCTATACTCTTTCCACTAGGTCACTCTCCTTCCCTAGCATTCGTTTCCTCAATGCTAGCCTCTCTGCTATTTTTTTTCTCAAATGTGAACGGCATCCTGCTACATTACTTCCGATTACAATGTGAATAATTTATGAAATTTTTCGTTATGATACCGGCAGTATTTCAGTCAGGCTCCGTTACGTTGTAATTGGGTTTGATTTAACGCAGACATTACGAATGCTGCTAAAGGTGGCAGGGGAGGGGCAGAAGGTTTCATGCGAAGGCATTTGTTTCTGAATATTTAGGAAAAAAATAAGCCGTTGTCACTGAGCTAGGGTCCACCAGACTGTAGAAGGAACAAGGAGTTAGCTCCCTTCCTGAAACCTGATGGAATACAAATTTCTCCTTTCAACTCATTCTTTGCTAAAGAAATCCTTGTCTTCTCAAATCAGCCCATTTGGCGACTACGTCTGTTATTCATTGTTATTATGCGCGTCTTTCCTAAACAACAGTCCTTTCTGTTCAAAGGACACCAGTGATAGATTTTTATCCATGAGCATACAGGCAACTGAAATGTACCTAGGATGATGAAGATGCTCATATTATTCATTCGTCCGGTTGTATTTATTGAGTGCTTTATGTGCGCACAGCACTGCATTACACGCTTTGGAGAGTAACAATAAACAGACACATTCCCTGCCCACAAAGAGCTTAGAGTCTAGAGGGAAGTAACGGGGCTGGGACTCAGGACACTCGGGTTCTAATCGGCTCACCGTAAGCACTGAAATATCACCGATTGATGGATAACTCCACTTCTATCACTCGTTTGCTGTGGGATCTTCAGCAAGTCAGTTAACTTCTTTCTATCTCAGTGTCCTCATCTGCAAAATGGAAATTCTCCCTCACTTTAAGGCCGAGAGCCCCTGTGAAAGAGGAACTGACTACCTCACCCCAGTGCTTAATACAGAGTTTGGCACATAGTAAGCACTTAACGAATACCCCAATTACTAATTATAATCATTATCATCGATTGTATTTATTGAGCACTTACTGAGTGCACTCTCCTAAGAGCTTGGGAGAGTACAGCATAACAGAGTTGGTAGACACATTTCCTGAAGGAAAGAGCACTGAACCTGGGGTGACCACTTACGCCATTAAAGAACTGCCGATCCCATCGCATTACTAATAAAGCTCAAGTAAGACTGTCAACAGAACAGGTGAAAAAGATCTTGGTGGCTGTACACAGAACCTATATAGTTGCTGATGATATCACTGGGGAAGAAGGGGGGGATGCGGGAGGGAGAGAACTCTGATTCTCTCTACTAGCCCAGAGACACAGTGTTCCCCATGGTCCGTGATACAACTGGGGCCATTTTCGAGACAGGAAATTGGCACTAGGAGTAGAGGCTGGTTACACCAGATGTAAAGACATCAGGTAACTTGCATTCATTCATTCAATAGTATTTATTGAGCGCTTACTATGTGCAGAGCACTGGACTAAGTGCTTGGAATGTACAATTCGGCAACAGAGACAATCCCTGCCCAATGGGGGGCTCACAGTCTAAACGGGAGAGACAGACAGCAAAGCAAAACAGAACAAAACAACATCATCAAGATAAATAAAATTGAGGAGATATACACCTCATTAACAAAATAAATAGGGTAATAAATAATATATACAAACGAGCACAGTGCTGAGGGGAGGGGAAGGGAAAAGAGTAGAGGGTGGGAGGGGAGGAGGGGACGGGAGGGGGAGCAGAGAGATGGGGGAGCTCAGTCTGGGAAGGCCTCATGGAGGAGGTGAGCTCTCAGTAGGGCTTTGAAGAGGGGAAGAGAGTTAGTTGGGTGGAGATGAGGAGGGAGGGCGTTCCAGGACAGCGGGAGGACGTGGGGACAGTGAGGAGGTGACCGGCAGAGGAGCTGAGTGTACGGGGTGGACTGTAGAAAGAGAGACGGGAAGTGAGGTAGGAGGGGGCAAGGTGATGGAGAGCTTTGAAGCCAAGAGTGAGGAGTTTTTGTTTCGTACAAAGGTTGATAGGCAACCACTGGAGGTTTTTGAGGAGGGGAGTGACATGCCCAGAGCGTTTCTGTAGGAAGATGATCCGGGCAGCGGAATGAACAATAGACTGGAGTGGGGAGAGATAGGAGGAAGAGAGATCAGAGAGAAAGCTGACACAAAAATACAGTCGGGACATTATGAGAGTTTGTACCAGCACGATAGCAGTTTGGATGGAGAGGAAAGGGCGGATCTTGGTGCAATTGTGAAAGTGAAATTGTGAACTTGTCGAGAGGGGACGGACCAGCTGTAAACCAGACCGTTCAGTATAAAACTGGATGAATGAACACACTAACTGTACCAGGCACTGAGGGAAAATCTGAAGCTTTGCTTCTTTCCAGGCCCTGGGAAAGCAAGTCCTCTTCTGACCCGATTTCCTCATACCCAGATGTCTCAGAATTTGGTTTTTATGGCTCAGGTTGTCCCAGTTAATCAAGGGAAAATGACTCCCCAGCTAGACTGTCAGCCCCTTGAGGAGAGGGATCAGGTCTTATATTTCTGTTGCACCCTCCCAAGCACTTCATCCAGTTCTCTGAAGATCAGAGGTACTCAGTAAATCATTCAACTTTTGATTGATCAGAGGTAATCAACTTTTGATTGAACTTAAGTTTAAAAGTCTTATTAAAAAAAATCCAGCTTGACTTGCATTTCATGGACAATCAGTACATAAATATTCATGATGGTCAGTTATCGAAAAATATTTCCTGATTATCTTGCATAAGCCTGTGCTTAGCACATAAGTACTTAATAAAAATGGCCATACCCTGGTTAGTGCTCTTAAGTGGTTCTGTGAAAATAGTATTAAGCAAAGGAGAGCTAAAAGAAGCGTGGTCTCCAGCAGGAAATGCAGTAATGTAAAATGCATCAACACATTCCCATAATCCCAAACGATTGATGAAAATGCTTTGGGAGAGAGGGCAGAACTCCTGAGGATTCTGAGGGGAGGGAGTAACGAGAAGAAACCGTTAGATTTGATATCCGGAACTCGAGAATGTGTACATATCTATAATTCTATTTACATTGATGCTCCTGATGTCTGTCTACTTGTTTTGCTTTGTTTTCTTATCTGTCTCCCGCTTTCTAGACTGTGAGTCCGTTGTTGCCTAGGGATTGTCTCTATTTGTTGCCAAATTGTACTTTCCAACTGCTCATGACTGTGCTCTCCACACTAAGCACTCAGTAAATATGAATGAATGAATAAATGAGAAGTCCCCCTGACGGAACGGAGTTGAGATAGTCAATTTCTCGAGGAAAAGGACTGCATCTCTTAGGGGTCCGCTCTCAAATGCTGGGACAGGGTTCTGCACACAGAAGGCATTCAATAAATATTATTTAGCACTTGACTAAAGTACAGCAACAGCTATCACCACCTCCTCCTCTAGAACTCAACTCCTTTATTCCTTGTCCCTCCACTGACCTTGTACATTACCCCGCGGCGCTGGCTCACCTCCACATTACACTTCCTCCAAGCTTCATCTTTGACTGCCTCAATTCTGCCCTGTCCTAAACCAGGCAAAGTTACTTCTCCATTCGTATTCACTACCATACCCATTGCTTGTGCCAATTATTACAGAAGTTTAACTCCCTCCTCAAGACCCCTGTCCTCCCACATCCCCCCAACATCTGGTACCCCTACTGAACTGGCTATGTACTTTATTGATAAAATCAAGACCATCTGGCATGAATTCCCTAAAATCTCCCCTGCTCCTCTCCAGTCACACCCTCCTTGACTCTCCCATCTCTCCTAGCACCATCTCAAGAGATCTCTGCCACCTCTCAAAATCTCCCCCCTCCACCTGACCCAACCCCATTAATTCATACCCTATCTCTTTTTTCCTTCCTTGACTGCCATCTTCAACCGTTCACTTTCCAATGGCTTCTTTCCCACTGACTTCAAACACGCTCGTATGTCCTCTATCCTAAAGAAAAAATAAATAAACCCTTGACATCTCGGCTCTTTTGAGTTATTATCTCATCTACCAACTATCATTCTACTCCTTCAAGTCAGTTAGCTATATCCACTGCCTTTACGTCCTCTTCTCCAATTCTCTTGATTTTTAAATGCTATTTATTTGTTCACTATGTGTAGGACACTGTCTTAAATGCTGGGGTAGATACAAGATAATAAAGTTGGACCCAATCCATGTCTCTTTTGGGACTCACAGTTTACTTCATCTGAGGCACAAAAAAGTTAGGTGACTTGCCCAAGGTCACACAGTAGACATGTGACAGAGTCAGGCTTAGAACCCAGCTCCCCTGACTCTCGTTCCCGGCTCTTTCCACTAGGCCACACTACTTGATCCCTTAATAATAATAATTATGGTATTTGTTAAGCGCTTAGTGCAAAGCACTGTTCTAAACGCTGGAGTTGATACAAGGTCATCAGGTTGTGGCTCACAGTTTTCATCCCCATTTTACAGCTGAGGTAACTGAGGCACAGAGAAGTTAAGTGACTTGTCAAAAGTCATTCAGCTGACAAGTGGCAGAGGCAGAATTAGAACCAATGACCTCTGACCCCCAAACCCGTGCTTTTTCCACTATGCCACTCTGCTTCTCTCCAGTTTTCACCTCCACTCCAAGGAAACGGCCCTAAGATCAACAAGCTCATTCCTGCCTAATTCAATGGCCTCTACTGCATCCTAATCCTCCTCAAACTCTCAGCTGCCTTCAACACTGTGAAACATCCTCTTCCCCTGGAAACATTATCTATCTTTCACTAATACTGTTCGCTCCTGTTTCCCCAACTAACTTTCTGGTCACTCATTCTCAAGCCTCCACCTCCGCCTCCCATCCTCTACTTGTGGGATTCCCTCAAGGCTCAGGTCTGAGTTCTCTTCTATTTTTGATTTATACTCACTCCCTCTCCTAACTCATTTGCTCCCATGGCTTCAAGTATCATCCCTACACAGATAAGTAGCAATGTCATAGTGGATAGAGCATGGGCCTGGGAGTCTTAAGGTCCTGAGCTCTAATGCCAGTTTTCATTCATTCATTCAATAGTATTTATTGAGCGCTTACTATGTGCAGAGCACTGTGCTAAGTGCTTGGAATGTACAATTCGGCAGCAGATAGAGAAAATCCCTGCCCAGTGACGGGCTCACAGTCTAATCGGGAGAGACAGACGGCAGAGCAAAACAGAACGAAACAAAAACAAGACAACATTATCACGATAAATATAATCAAGGGGATGTACATATCATTAACAAAATAAATAAGGTAATAAAAAATATATACAAATGAGCACAGTGCTGAGGGGAGGGGGAGGGAGTAAGGGAAGGAGCAGAGGGGGGAGGGGAAGCAAAGGGGAAGCAGAGGGAGCAGAGGGAAAAGGGGGTAGCTCAGTCTGGGAAGGCTTCTTGGAGGAGGTGAGCTCTCGGTAGGACTTTGAAGAGGGGAAGAGAGTTAGTTTGGCAGAGGTGAGAAGGGAGGGCATTCCAGGACAGCGGGAGGACGTGGGGCAGAGGTCCACGGCGGGATAGGCGGGAACGGGGGACAGTGAGGAGGTGAGCGGCAGAGGAGCGGAGTGTACGGGGTGGGCAGTAGAAAGAGAGTAGGGAGGTGAGGTAGGAGGGAGCAAGGAAGATGATCCAGGCAGTGGAATGAAGAACAGACGGGAGTGGGGAGAGACAGGAGGAAGGGAGATCAGTGAGGAGACTGACACAGTAATCCAGCCAGGATATTATGAGAGGTTGTACCAGCACAATAGCTGTTTGGGTGGAGAGGAAAGGGAGGGTCTTGGCGATATTGTAAAGGTGAGACCGGCAGGTGTTGGTGACGGATCGGATGTGTGGGGTAAGTGAGAGAGCCGAGTCAAGCACGACACCAAGGTTGCAGGCTTGAGAGACGGGAAGGATGGTCATACCATCTAGAGTGACAGGGAAGTCAGGGAGAGGACAGAGTTTGGGAGGGAAGATGAGGAGCTCAGTCTTGCTCATGTTGAGTTTTAGGTGACGGGCCGACATCCAGGTGGAGACGTCCGGGAGGCAGGAGGAGATACGAGCCTGAAGGGAAGGGGAGAGAAAAGGGGAGGAGATGTAGATTTGGGTGTCATCTGCATAGAGATGATAGTTGAAGCCGTGGGAGTGAATGAGTTCACCAAGGGAGTGAGTGTAGATGGAGAACAGAAGAGGGCCAAGAACTGACCCTTGAGGAACCCCTACAGTTAGGGGATGGGAGGGGGAGGAGGAGCCCGCGAAGGAGACCGAGAATGACCGGCCAGAGAGATGAGAGGAGAACCGGGAGAGGACAGAGTGCCTGAAGCCAAGGTGAGATAAGGTGTGGAGGAGAAGGGGTGTTTTGCCACATGTCTGCTGTGTGACCTTGAGCAACTCACTAAACTTCTCTGTACCTCAGTTACCTCATCTGTAAAATGGGGATTCAGACTGTGAGCCCTATGTGGGACAAGGACTATGTCCAACCTGATTAGCTTCTATCTACCCAGCCCAGGGCTTAGCACTGTGCCTGGAACATAGTAAGCATTTGACAGTTACCATTAAAAAAAAGAAAAATGATTGCCCAACCTTCCTCTCCAGCACTACTTTCTCTCCTTCTCTGCTGTCTCACATTTCCTTCTGTCGTCAGGCTACCTCTCTCTGGATGTCCTGGCTGACATCTCTATCTAAACATGTTCAAAACAGAACTCCTCACCTTCCCATTCAAACCCTGTCCTCCTCCTCCTGTCTTATCCATCACTGTAGAAAACACCTCTATCTCTATCCTCCATCTCTCAAGCCAATAACTTTAGCATTATTCATTCATTCAAATGTTTTGATTAAGCGCTTACTGTGTGCAGACCACTGCACCGAACGCTTGGGAAAGTACAATACAACAATAAACATTATCTTCGACTTGTACTGTCATTCAACCCACCTATTCAGTCTATCACCAATCATGTTTAATCCACTGTCACAACATCGGTAAAATCTGCTCTTTCCTCTCCATCCAAGATACTACTATCCCGAATCAAACACTTATATCCCGCCTTGACTACTCCATCAGCCTCCTCACTGACCTCCCTGCATCCTGTCTCTCCCTATTTTAGTACATACTTCTCTCTGCTGCCTGGATCATTTTTCTTTAAACACACACACACACACAAATTCGGCCCAGGCCTTCCCACTCCTCAAGAACCTCCAGTAATTGCTCATCCACTAATACATCAAAGAGAAACTCCTTAGCATCAGCTTTAATGCACTCAGTCAGCTCAGCCCCTTCATCTTACCTCACTGATTTCCTCCTAGAGCCCAGCCCACACACGTCTCTCCCCTGTCGCCAATCTACTCCCCGTATCTTGATCTTGTCTGTGTCGCTGTCGAACCTTTGCCCTCATCCTCCCTCTGGCCTAGAACTCCCTCCCCATCACACACAACAAACCACCACTCTTCCCACCTTCAAAGGCTTCCTAAAAATCACATCTCCTCCAAGAGGCCTTATAGGATCGAGCCCGCTTTTCCCCTACTCGCCCTCCCTTTTGCGTCGCCTCTGCCCTTGGATCTAGTCCCTTGAAGCACTTGATATTCACTCCACTCTCAGCCCACCAGCACTTATGTACATATGACAGTGTTGCCTAGTGGATAGAGCATGGGCCTGGTAGTCAGTAGGACCGGGGTTCTAATCTCAGCTCTGCCACTTGCCTTATGTCACCTTGGGCAAATCACTTCACTTCTGTCTGCTTTGGAAACCTTAACTGTAAAATGGGGATTAAGACTGTGAGCCCCACGTGGGTCAGAGACTGCGTCCAAACTGATTACAAGAGCTTAATACGGTTCCTGGCCCATAGCAAGTGCTTAACAAATAATGTAATTATTATCATTCATTTATATAAATGTCTGTCTCCCCTTCTAGACTGTAAACTCACTGTGGGCAGGGAATGTACCTTCCATTATTATTATTATTACCAACTCTGTTGTATTGTACTCTCCCAAGTGCTTAATACAGTGTTTTTCACACAGTAAGCTCTCAATCAATAACAGTGATTAGGCTCACAGAAAAGAGATCAATCTAAAATATATGTCATTATGTCATGCTAAATTAAGATGGACCTTAATCACTCTGTCCTCGGGCGTGGGGTCAGGGAAGTGATCGACCTAATGAAAATTTCATGGCTTTATCTATCTCGAAGAAATCAAAAGCTGTAAATTGAAAAGGAATGTGGTTTACCAGAAAGAGCACTATGAGGGAGACCTGGGTTCTAATTCTGACTGGCCACTTACCTACTGTGCAATCTTCAGCCAGTCACTGGACTGGATTGATCTGACTTTATCTTCCCCGGTGCTTAACATATAAAAAGTACTTAACAAAAAACTCATTATTCCTATCATTATTTTTAATAAGTAATACTGGCATTATAATTTAATGCCAAAAAAAAGAGCAGTGGAAAGATCAGAGGAGAGGGAGTCACGAGGCCTGGGTTCTATTTCTGTCTCCATCGCTTGCCTATTGTGTGATCTTGGGCAATTCACTTAACTTCTATGTCCCTCAGTTTTCTCACCTGTAAAATAAAGATTAAATAATTACTCCCTTCTTTAACTGGTGAGCTCAGTGGAGACTGGATTTGATTATATCCTATTTACCTCAATACATGAGAGGCAGCATGCCACAATAATAATAATAATGATATTTGTTAAACACTTACTATGTGCCAAGCACTGTTCTAGGCGCCGGGGTAGATACAAGTTTATCAGTTTGTCCCACTTGGAGCTAACAGACCCAATCCCCATTTTACAAATGAAGTAACTGAGGCACAGAGAAGGTAAGTGACTTGCCCAAAGTCACACAACTGATAAGTGGCAGAGACAGGATTAGAACCCACAACAACTGACTCTCAAGCCTGTGTTCTTTCCACTGAGCCACGCTACTTCCAGTAGTGTAGTGGATAAAGCACGGGCCTGAGAGTCAGAAGATCTTGGGTTCTAATCTCGGCTAAGTCACTTGTCTGTTATGTGACCTTGGGCAAGTCACTCCACATCTCTGTGCCTCAGTGACCTCATCTGTAAAATAGGGATTGAGACCGTGAGCCCTACATGGGACACAGGGACTGTGTCCAACCTGATTTGCTTGTAAGCACTCCAGCACTTAGTACAGTGCCTGGAACATCGTTAGCACTTAATAAATATCATTACTGTTATTATATACCATAGTGCTTAGCACATAATAAGAGCTTAAAAAGTTAAGGGTTATTAGTAACACCATCACAAAAAAGCACTAAGGGAAGAACATTATAATGGACGACTATGTACATAAAAAGCTAAAGACTACAATGACTACTCTTACTGCACCATAATAATAATAATTATGGGATTTGTAAAACACTTACTATGTGCCAAGCATTGTTCTAAGCGCTGGGGTAGATACAGCATCATCAGGTTGTCCCACAAGGGGCTCACAGTTTCAGTCTCCATTTTACAAGTGAGGTAACTAAGGCCCAGAGAAGTTAAATGACTTGCCCAAGATAATAACAATAATAATAATAATAATAATGTTGGTATTTGTTAAACGCTTACTATGTGCAGAGCACTGTTCTAAGCGCTGGGGTAGACACAGGGGAATCAGGTTGTCCCACGTGGGGCTCACAGTCTTAATCCCCATTTTACAGATGAGGTAACTGAGGCACAGAGCAGTTAAGTGACTTGCCCACAGTCACACAGCTGACAAGTGGCAGAGCCGGGATTCAAACCCATGACCTCTGACTCCAAAGCCCGGGCTCTTTCCACTGAGCCATGCTGCTTCTTAGCTCCCCCCATCAACCCCCCCAGTTCTGGATCACAACACTGTGCTTGCTCTAATCCTGCACTGCTGACAAAAATCCAGGAATCAAAATTTCATCCACCACTTAAAAATCTCTCTGACCTGCTACGATTTAATTAATAATAGTAATGGTGGTATTTGTTAAATGCCTACTACGTATCAAGCACTATTCTAAGTGCTGGGGATGAGCAAGCTAATGAGGCCAGACGCAGTCCCTGTCCCCCACAGGACTCACGACCTCAACTGGAGGGAGAACAGGTATCGATTCCCCATTTTACAGACGAGGGAATCGAGGCACAGAGAAGTTTAAGTTGCTTGCCCAAGGTCACACAGCAGGCACGAGGTGGAGCTGGGTTTAGAACCCAGATCCTCTGACTCCCAGGCCCGGGCTCTTTCCATTAGGCCACGCCACTCCTGGGCAGTTCTCTCATCTACTAGATAAACTTCCATTCCCCCATCATTGACGCCCCCACCAACTATTAATAATAATAATATTGGTATTTGTTGAGCGCTTACTATGTGCAGAGCACTGTTCTAAGCGCTGGGGTGGATACAGGGTAATCAGGTCGTCCCATGGCTCACAGTCTTAATCCCCATTTTTACAGATGATGTAGCTGAGGCACAGAGAAGTTAAGTGACTTGCCCACAGTCACACAGCTGCCAAGTGGCGGAGCCGGGATTTGAACCCACGACCTCTGACTCCCAAGCCCGTGCCCTTTCCACTGAGCCACGCTGCTACTCTATTACTAACTTGGAGCTCCTTCCTGAAGTCTCCAACCTTCCCGATACCTCGCTCCTCAATAGAGAAGCAGCGTGGCAGAGTGGCTACAGCTAGGGCCCTGGACTCAGAAGGTCATGGGTTCTAATCCCAGCTCTCCCTCGTGTCTGCTGTGTGACCTTAGACAAGTCGCGTAACTTCTCTGTGCCTCAGTTACCTCATCTGTAAAAGGAGGACTGAGACTATGAACCCCGTGTGGGACAGGGTCTGTGTCCAAATCGATTTGTTTGTGTGTCCCCCAGCACTTAGTACAGTGCTTGGCACATAATAAGCGCACAACAAATACGATTGTTAATTCCTGTCGAACTCACCGACTCCTCTGTGGGGAAAAAAGAAACCATCAGGGGTGAACTCCCCCAAGACCCTCACCGCCTTCTCCTCCTTTCACTCTCGGACCCCCGGGTCTGGTGCCCCAGCTGTTAGCCTAGAGTGAAATAACCTGGCTTTTTCTAATATGAATTTGGTTTAAATGGCATTTTAAAGGTCACACTCTATTTTTACCTCCCGATTCTGGTTCTGAGGTTTATTTTCTTGAACTCCACTTCCTCCTTCTCAATAATCTCCAAAGGAAATTTTGTATAAACAAGGCACACGGGATCTTTTAAAAAAAAAAAAAAATCATCCAGCATTTGTACTAAAGGAGGCAATTTTGAAGGGTCACATTTCCACCAAGCAACAGAACACTGCACTGATCCTCCCCCCCCCCCGATGATCAAATGTTCTGTTCTTTCGGGGAACTGTATTATGCCATTGCCAATTAATGGGTTAATATGGGGACTCAGCTGGGCAGTGGTGAGGGGTGGGGGGGGGGAGAAAAGAGAGAAAAAACAAAGAGAGAGAGAGATGAAGGCAAGAGATGTGTGAATGGAATTACAGTGAGAACAAAAGCAAAAAGGGAAGCAATGAATCACAGTATTGATGCCTGAGAAGAGAAAATATTATGACTCTATGGATTTAATGGCCATTGGTATTTGCTTCAGTGACAGGTATGTTTATCCGGGAGGACAAAAGTACACGATGTGCTTAGAGGAGACCTGGAGGCAATGTTTCAGTCTAAATCTCTTGACAGGATAATGCATGAGGGTTCTTTTGATGCTGGAGATGGCACACTCCTTCCCCATCCTGACTATGGCAGCCAATGATAACAGCCTAATTTGCCTCTGAATTTTTCTCCCTTGTCTTTTCCTCAAAGAACAGATATCAAAAAATAACCAAACACACGTACAAAAAACAACAACAAACAAAACAGTAACATTCCCCTCGGTCGCAAGTGTCTCAGGTATATTTAAAATAATCAGGGGGAAAATAAGAGTCCTCTTATTTGAATTTCCAGCCGCCAGGGTTGATTTTCGTTCGTTTACAAGAGAAAAAAGAAACAGCTTCACAGTCCCTGCTCAGACTGGGCACAGTTGAGCAGTCATCTTCTGGGTTAAGCATTTTACATCTTTAAGGACAGATTCAGAGGCAGACACGGATAGAATGAAAACCATAATCTCGCCTTCCTCCCTATAAGAGATTTAGCAAGGAGCGGGTAGAGTCATCCTGTGACGACACGGCTGTGCCCCAGGAACTCCTGGGTGTCATTAGCGTTTACGGTTTGTTTCCCCATATTTTATATTCAGAACACATCAGCGTTTGCTTGTTTGGAAGTTCTCAGGGGTATTCTACAACCAAGTTGCCTGGTAGCAGGACGGTCTGTGTTTCTCAGATATGCAAGTGACTAATTTTCCATCCATCAGAGATGAGACTTAAATAAATAAAAGGTACCTCGTGGAGCTGCTGTGCCTAATGATAAGCAATTATAGAAAGTCAAATTAAGGCAGTTCTTTGTGTGGGTCCTGTGAAATTGGTTAAGCAAAAAGAATAACCGCACCATTCTGGTGATTCATTCTATGGCTCATTTCAGGGGGAGCATTATCTCAGTTAACTGATGCAATTAATATGAAAATGAGGAAATCATTGTTTAAGGAGATCAGGGAAAGGGGGGGGCCCCTAACAGCAGAGGCATGAAGAATAAGAGTCACAGAGATGGAAATTTGCATAGGTCAATGCATTTAGCGCATATTCAAAGCTTAACTTGCATTGTAATACATATCCATTAAATTCTCATTATGATGACCTGTGTCCAACACAATTCAATTTTTCTGAATCTTAATGATAAAAAGTTAATTATGCTCAGGTGAAAACCTTTTGTACTTGGTCTTAAAATAAAACACTGAAAGGGCATTGAGACTATTTTTTAGATAGGCTAGGTAGTTTAACTTCCACGTAAGAATAATAATAATAATAATGATGGCATTTGTTGAGCATTTACTATGCGCGAAGCACTCTTCTAAGCGCTGGGGGAGATACAAAGTAATCAGATTGTCCCCCATGGGGCTCACATTCTTAACCCCTATTTTACAGATGAGGAAACTGAGGCACAGAGAACTTGCCCAAAGTCCCACATCTGCCAAGTGCTTGAGCCGGGATTAGAATCCGTGACCTCCGACTTCCAAGCCCGGGCTCTTTCCACTAAGCCACCTACACTTCTTTCACTACTTTAGTAAGCATGACAACATTTGAAGTTTGGCTTTAGAGTGGCGTGCAGATTTTTTTAATGCCATCAATAGTGATAAATATTCATTCATTTGTTTCAGTCGTATCTATTGAGTGCTTACTGTGTGCCAAGCACTGTACTAAGTACTTGGGAGAGTACCCTATAACAACGTACACATTCCCTGCCCACAACAAACTTACGAGTCTTCTGTCTGTACCTTTGCAGTTGAATGGTGGTAAACTCCACATGCACACACACACACACACCCCGCCACCTTCCCCCCAGCTTCTAGATCTCATTTCTGAGGTGTCTAAGAAAACTTGCAACGTTTTTTTTAAAATCATCTTTTTAACAGTCAGGGACAGCTAGGGTGGCCAAGTGTCTGGTTTTATACTAGACAGTCTGATTTTCAGATGGTCAGTTCCTTATTCAGGTCTACATCTATAGGGGACAGGAGGGGTTTTTTTGGTGGGGGGCTAATTACGGTATTTTGTTAAGCACTTAGTGCTAGGCACTATTCTAAGCACTGGGGCAGAGATGAGTTAATTAAGTTAGATACAGTCCATGTCCCACATGGGGCTCACAGTCTTAATCTCCAATTTACATATGAGGGAACTGAGGCACAGAGAAGTAAAATGACCTGCCCAAGGTTACGCAGCAGACAAGGAGCGGAGCCAGGATTAGAACCTAGGTTCTTCAGACTCCCAGGCCTGTGCTCTATCCACTAGGCTATGCTGCTTCTCTTGATTCTTGGGGTAAGGAGACAGGGACGTCTTAAAGAAAGCCCTGGAAGGAGAAGGGAAAAACACCTTCATAGACTGCCCTCTTCGCGGGAGTCCCACTGGGGTCTGCCCAGCTGCCCTGACACTATCTACCCTTTGCCATACCACCTCTCAGAAGTGGAAGATGAGTCTCACTGGGCACCACAGAGCTTACGGTATCCAGACCCTCTTATCTCCTGCCCTCCGATAACCTTCCCACGTCCACACGCTGGGTTAATGTAGAGCCTACGCGCAGGGGTTCTGCTCTTCCCTCTGATTAGACAGAGACGGTGTCAAGGAAACCAGCAAATCCTCCTTTAGGTTCTGGTAATCTCATTGTCAAAGAACATGAGCTGCTGTCCTAACTAATATGCTAGAGATAGACCTATAAAAACAGCTTTCATCTATATCTTTGTCCTTTAAAAATGGTGCTTTATAAGTGTTAAAAAAGGATGAATGGATGTCTCGCTATGTGGGCCCATATGGAAAATTCAGTAGTGGACCGTTTCACGTCTACAGTGGAGCATAGCAGGTGTCAAACGTCATATATCAAAACTCCCCCGTAGGTGAGGCATCACAGTTAAGTTAGAGAATGCTTAACACACACCAGGTCTCCTCTGCTAAGGCAAGGACTGATAGGAGGCAATTACATGCACAATCTAGACGAGATTATAATGGACACCCTGATTTCTCCTCCTACAAAAGAGGGCGCAGACTGCCTGAGGGTTCCACCCACCGACACCTCCATTTTATTTTTTATCACATCTGTTAAACTCTATGTGTCAGGCACTATACTAAGCACGGGGGGAAGATGCAAGCTAATTCATTCATTCAATAGTATTTTTTGAGCGCTTACTATGTGCAGAGCACTGTCCTAAGCGCTTGGGATGTACAATTCGATCAAGTTGGACACAGTCTGTGTTCCACATGGGGCTTGGAGTTTTAATCCCCATTTTACAGATGAGATAACTGAGGCATAGAGTAGTTAAGTGACTTGTCCAAGGTCACATTTAGCCTGTATATCCAAACTACCTTCCCTTGATGACCAAATTAACACCCTCAACACCCCCCTCTTTACTGAACACAACGTACTTGCTCCCCATCCCTGTTTTGATCTTATACCAGTAACCCATAGCTCTGGATCACCTCCACCATGCACTTCCTTCTCTCCTGTGCAGAAGCCACAGAAAATCTAGATATCAGGCCAACCTCATCCACTCAAGTTCATCCTTGCAGGTTTTAACTTTGCCCGACATAATTATTTCTCCATCCTTACTGACGCCCATTCCCACTGTCCTTACCAGTGGTTCCAGACTTTAACTCCCTCCTCAAACTCTATATCCACCCACTTACCCCATTCCTTTCCCCTAATGACCGAAGAACTATTAGGTGTAATCTCACTAAAATCTCCCTGTATCTCTCCAGTCCCTCTCTCCTCCTGCCCCTTCTTCAATTTTCCCATCTTTCCCAGCAGTATCACAAGAGGAGATCTCCTGCTTCGCTCAAAATCCACCCCCTCCACCTGCACATCGGAACCCGTTCCTTTGCACTTTATCAAAACACTTGCCTCCTCCCTTTTTCCCTCCCTGATCGCCATCTTCAACTGTTCACTCTCCAATGGCTTCTCTCCCATTGCTTTCAAACTTGCTCATGTCTCCCCTCGCCTAAAAAAAAAAAAAAATGCCCGGCTCCAACCAATTAACACTCTATCTCCCTCCTACCATTCCTTTCCAAATTTCTTAAGCAAGTTGTTTACATCCACTAAGGTTCCTCTCCTTCAATTCTCTCCTTAACCCCCTCCAATCTGTCCCCTTCGCTCCACAAGAAACCACCCTCTCGAAGTTCACAAATGATCTCCTTCTTGTCAAATGCAACGACCTCTACTCCATCCTAATCCTCCTTGACCTCTCAGCTGCCTTCGACAATGTGGATCACCCCCTCCTCCTCGAAACATTATTCAACCTTGGCTTCAATCAATCAATCACATTTATTGAGTGCTCACTGTGTGCAGGGCCCTGTAAAATGAAAAATGTTGGTATTTGATAAGCGCTTACTATGTGCCGAGCACCATTCTAAGCACTGGGGTAGATATAGGGTAATCAGGTTGTCCCTTGTGAGGTCACGGTCTTAATTCCCATTTTACAGATGAGGTAACTGAGGCACCGAGAAGTTAAATGACTTGCCCAGAGTCACTCAGCTGACAAGTGGTGGGAACCGGGATTAGAACCCCAGACCTCTGACTCCTAAACCCGGGCTCTTTCCACTGAGCCGCGCTGCTTCTACATCCTTGGGAGAGTACAGAACGACAATATGACAGATATTTTCCCTGCCCACATTGAGCTTACAGTCTAGAGGGGGAAACAAACATTAATACAAATAAATTTCTGGTATGTACATAAATGTCATGGGGCTAGGAGGAGGTGGGTGATAAATAAAGGGATCGGGTCAGGTCAACACAGAAAGGAGTGATGATTTTGGACCCGTAATCAGTAGGACTAATTCTCTGGAGAAGACACTCATGCTAGGAAAAGTCCAGGGAAAGTGTAGAAGAGGCAGACGAGCAGCTAGATGGACAGAGAACCTAACATCGATAACACAAGAACCATTAGAAGCAGCGTGGCTCAGTGGAAAGAGCACGTGCTTGGGAGTCAGAGGTCGTGGGTTCGAATCCCAGCTCTGTCAGCTGTGTGACTGTGGGCAAGTCACTTCACTTTTCTGTGCCTCAGTTCCCTCATCTGTCAAATGGGGATGAAGACTGTGAGCCTCACGTGGGGCAACCTGATTACCCAGTGCTTAGAACAGTGCTCTGCACATAGTAAGCGCTTAACAAATAGCAACATTATTATTAGAAAGTTTGCGGATTATGGCAGAGGACAGGATGTTCTGGAGAAAGTAAATCCATGGAGTCGCTATGAATCGGAAATGACTTGAAGGCACTTAATAATTATAATTTATAATAACAATGATGGTATTTTGTAAAATGCTTACTATGGGCCAGGCGCAGTACACAGCGCTGGGATCGATACAAGCAAATTGGGTTGGACACAGCCTATGTCCCCCCATGGGGCTCACAGTCTTAATTCCCCATTTGACAGTCGAGGCAACTGAGGTGCAGAGAAATGAAGTGACTTACCCAAGGTCACACAGGAGACAAGTGATGGAGCAGGGATTAGAACTCAGGTTCTTCTGACTCCCAGGCTCAGGTTTTATCCACTAGGCTATGCTGCTTCATGGCCTGTGAATACTCTTGGATTCTCCCAAGCATTTAGTACAGTGCCCAGTGCCCACTAAATACTTAATAATTACTACTTATTTACAAAAAATTTCTCAGGGTGCTAAACCGGAATGAAGTATCTACTCAGGGCAAAAGTCGCCACATTTGAACTTTTCCCATACCAAGCTTGGATCAAGCCCTTCTGAAAAGGGCTTGGGGAAGCAACATGGCACAGTGGACAGAACAGGCCTGGGAGTCAGAAGGTCATGGGTTCAAATTCTGACTCTTCCACTTGTCTGTTGTCTGACCTTGGCCAAGTCACTTCACTTCTCAATGCCTCAGTTCCCTCATCTGAAAAATTGGGATCGAGACTGCGAGTCCCATGTGGGACAGTGACTGTGCTCAACCCAGTTTGCTTGAATCCACCCAAGCGCTTAGTACAGTGCCTGGCACATAGTAAGCCCTTGATAATAATAATACTAATGTTGGTATTTGTTTAGCACTTACTATGTGCTGAGCACTGTTCTAAGAACGGGCAGATACAGTGTCCTCAAGTTGTCCCACGCGGGGCTTACAGTCTTCATCCCCATTTTGCAGATGAGGTCACCGAGGCACAGAGAAGTGAAGTTACCTGCCCAAGGTCACACAGCAGACAAGTGGCAGAGCCGGCATTAGAACCCACGATCTCTGACTCCCGAGCCAGAGCTCTTTCCTCTAAGCCACGCTGCTTAACAAATATCATTATTATTATTGTTATCAGAGAAGCAGCGTGGCTCAGTGGAAAGAGCACGGGCTTTGGAGTCAGAGGTCATGGGTTCGAATCCCGGCTCGGCCACTTGTCAGCTGGGTGACTTTGGGCAAGTGACTTAACTTCTCGGTGCCTCAGTTATCTCATCTGTAAAATGGGGATTAAGACTGTGAGCCCCACGTGGGACAATCTGATTCTCCTGTGTCTACCCCAGCGCTTAGAACAGTGCTCGGCACATAGTAAGCGCTTAACAAATACCAACATTATTATTATTATTATTATTATTATTATTATTCTCTTGTCCTCAGTTACCTCATCTGTAAAATAGAGATTAAAACTGTGAGCTCCAACGGGGACAGGGACTGTTTCCAACCTGATTTGCTTGTATCCACCTTAGTGCTTAGTAAAGTGCCTGGCACACAGTAAGCACTTAAGTACCACAATTATTATTATTAAAAAAATTCTGTGGAATCATAATATGATTTCACAAGTTCTTTCTCCCTAAAAATATGCTTTTCCTCATCTTCCACCCCCTTCTGCATTGCCCTGACTTGCTCCCTTTGCTCTTCCCCCTCCCAGCCCCACAGCACTTATGTATATAGTTGTAATTGTATTTATTTGTATTGATTTCTGTCTCTCCCTCTAGACTGTGAACTTGTTTTGGGCATGGAATGGCACTGTTGACTGTTATATTGTGCTTTCCCAAGTTCTTAGTACAGTGCTCTGCACACAGTAAGCACTTAATAAATACCATTGATTGAATGAATGAATGAATCTCTTGGTACTCATAGTTCTTTAATGGGCACATACTGAAGTAGTAAGATGTATTTAGGTTTAAAAAAAATGAGCATTCTTACCTGAAACATCATGGAGCAATATCAGGTTTCTTCCTTTCTTTCAAGTTCCATTCAGGTTTTTTTCTTCCTTACTCCCTATCCCTTCTGCATCACCTGCACACTTGAATTTGGACCGTTAATTCATCCTACCCTCAGGCCCACGACATATATATATATACACATAACTTCTTTTAATGTCTGTCTCCCCATCTATATGTGAGGTCCTTGTGGGCAGGGAACATATCTAACAACACTATTATATAATAATAATGGTATTTAAGTTCTAAGTTCTGTGGGAAATACCAGATAGGTCGGACACAGTCCCTGTCCCACACAGGGCTCACAATCATAATCCCCACTTTACAGATGAGGGAATTCAGGCTCAGAGAAGTGAAGAGACTTGCCCAACGTCACCCAGCAGACAAATGGCAGTGCTGGAATTAGAACACATGACCTTCTGACTTCCAGGCTTGTGCTCAGTCCTCTAGGCCATGCTGTCCCAAACAATCTGTACAGTGTTCTGCACACAGTTAAGTGTTCAATAAATATAATTCCTAGATTGATTTACTAAGCAATAATGCTCTGCTCTGACAGGAGCAAGGGATTTAATTTAGATTTTACAGAGGTCTGAAAGCTGAATCCACACCTCCTTCTCCGGAGAGGTTGGGGAATGAAGAAATCTGTATCAGTTAAGTGAAGAAAGGTCACTTCATTTCTTTCTAGAACAACTATTAGCTGTGGAGGAAAAAAAATTCAGATCTCCTCTACATTACTAGGTGGACTCACCCTGTGGAAGGATAAGAGGGGAAAATCATTCAATCTCTGCACTCATCAGGAACACCTACCCAATAAAGGGCAACAAAGTGACTTCCCTGCACCACTAGGAAATGGAATCCTCAACTGATCTCACCTGGGGTACACTCTGATAGACACCAGCTAGAGAGAGGATGACTCTACATCAAACAATGAATGGCCCCAGACTAAAATGAATCATATTGGCTTCTTGGGAGAATTTATCCTCTAATTTCTCCAAAGGTTGATGAACCCAACCAAATGTGCTCCCAAAAGAATGAATCTTGAGATTTTTCAGCTGTAGCCGTGAATTGCAAGTTCATTACTGAAGGGAGGAAAAGTTACAGCTCATAATTAGGTTCATTATCCCATTACTAGCTTCAAGTCATGCTCTGCACCCTACTTGATTGCTTTGGCCTGTCCTTGCCTCCCAGCTTCTCAGGACTAGAGATTTTTGTTCCTTCTCAGGCCTGGGCTTGTGGAAAATTATGCATCTGCCTGGATCAATAATCGTTGCCATGAGATTTCAATAAGATGCTGGAGAGTTTCCTGCCTATGACTGTAATTTTTCTACAATATACCCATAGTGCAAATTTTCCCACCTATTATTTCTGAGTCCGTCAGAGACTCCTCTGTAAGGTAACGCTGTTCAGAATAAGGATGCCTCCTGTTAAAGAAACCAATTCAATTCATGAAAAGCCGAGAGTATAATTCTGAAGCAATTAGGACAGTGCTCTACACATATTAAGCACTCAATAAATACCACTGATTGATTAAATCAGTTGAAAATTGTTACTGAAGAAATGAGAAGCAGCATGGCCTAGTGGAAATCCATTAGATGGGGGAGTCAGAGGACTTAGATTCTACTTCCTGGATGAGCTACTTTCCTACTATGTGACCTTGGGCACAGTCACTTAACACAATAATAAAAACATTTGTCGGCAGGGAATGTGTCTGTCATACTGTTATATTGTACTCTCCCAAGCAGTTAGTACAGTGCTCTGTACTCAGTAATCGCGCTTAAAAATACAGTTGACTGACCGTTCAGCTCTTGTTATGTGCTAGGAGCTGGGGTATAGAGAAGATAATCAGGTTCATTCAGTCGCATTTTCATTCAAACATTTTTATTGAGTGCTTACTGTTTGCAGAGCACTGTACTGAGCGCTTAGCACTGCTTAATAATAATAATAATAATAATAAGGTTGGTAGTTGTTAAGGACTACTATGTGCCAAGTACTATTCTAAGTGCTGGAGTAGATAGAAGATAATCAGGCTATCCCTGGTGAGGCTCACAGTCTTAATCCCCATTTTACAGATGAGGGAACTGAGGCATAGAGAAGTGAAGTGACTTGCCCAAAGTCACACAGCTGACAGGTGGCAGAGCCGGGAGTCGAACCCATGACCTCTGACTCCTAAGTCCGTGCTCTTTCCACTGAGCCACGCTGCTTCTCTAAGGTTAAGGTTAAAGTTAGACACAGTCACTGTCCTACAGTCTAAGGGGAGGGAGAAGAAGTATTGAATCCCCATTTTACAGATGATGAAACAGAGGCACAGAGAAGTTAAATGACGATGTGAAATCGGCAAGTGGCAAAGCAGGAATTAGAACTGAGGTCCTCTGCCTTCAAGGTCCATGTTCTTTGCGATAGGCCACTCTGTGAGCCCCAGGCACTGTGTCCAGCCTGATTACGTAGTACAGAGGTTACAGAGCTTGGAGTATAGTAAGCACTTAACAAATGTGTCAATATGACTGAGGTTTATGCTCATAGGAAAGTACGTATTTGAAAATGGACTTATCTTCTTTTAGAGAGGCAGGCTGGTCTCAATCTTTCCCCCTATGGAGGGTCTCCTTTAGGGTAAAGGGCTGACCCTGGGCCTGAAGAGAAAAGGTGAGAGGCAGGAAGGCGGAACTCTCTAGCCAGTAACTGCTTCATCCTCCTTCTCCTCACCTTCCGGTCCCTGTGTTCCCCGGCCCTGTAGAAACCAGTGCCGCTGCTTACTTTGCAATCCCAGAGGATTGCGGATACATCAACAACCACTGTGAGCTTCCTGGGCCTGAGAGATGACTCCAAGATCCAGAAGACTCTTGGACCATTACCAACTGTCCCTATCACTGATTGTGAGGTACCACTCAGTCAACCAATCATATCTATTGAGCGCTTACTGTGTGCAGAGCACTGTACTAAGCTCTTGGGAGAGTACAACACAATATAACAGACACATCCCCTGCCTACAAGGAGACAAGGGGCAGAGCCACGATTAGAACTCCCCGTCCAGTGTTCTTTCCACCAGGCCATGCTGCTTCTCACGCCGCTTGGTTTTTTTGTGCTCTTCATCAAGGCAGGAGTGATAGTGATGGTTTTCAAGCTGAAATTTTGGGCTCTAAAGATCTCAGGATAGTTCCTGCAGAGTTTCCAGTAGTCTACCGGTCTCAGGCTATGGGAGGGAGAGTCAAGGAGAGGCCTACCCAGTCCATTCCTAGGGTGGGTAGTTCCTAGTGAGTGGAAGGCCATCTGCTACAAGTCAAAATCACCTATGCTGGACATAGGTGGGAGAGAGTCAAGGGTGGAGAAGGCATTGGTAAAGAAATTTCATATTTTTACCACTTTTGTATCTCTATGGCTACATTATCAAAATGATTGCAGATGGAGTTGGGACATTCTGGGACAGATGTGTCCATGGAGTTGCTATGGGGGAGAAAGGACTCGACAGCATAAGACAATACAAAGGGAACACGAGCCCCCATTACCCTATTTTGTTAATGAAATGTACATTGCCTTGATTCTATTTGCTATGGTTTTAATGAGATGTTCATCCCCTTGATTCTATTTACTGCTATTGTTCTTGTCAGTCCGTCTCCCCCGATTAGACTGTAAGCCCATCAAAGGGCAGGGAATGTCTCTATCTGTTACCGATTTGTACATTCCAAGCGCTTAGTTCAGTGCTCTGCACATAGTAAGCGCTCAATAAATACTATTGAATGAATGAATACCACTACCTTTACTATGAAGTTTCCTTCTCTTCTCTTTCCAGGCTGAAATCCTAGAGGACTAGAATATTTGGGAGAGTAAAGAGCAAGACCAAGAAGAACACGGTATGGACTCTGAACCAAAAGTTGAAATGGAAAATGGAAAAATGCAAAGTGGCTCTCTGATTTATGGACAGAGCCGAAACCCAGGATATTAATTAAGATCATTCTATTACTTAATAATGAGATTAAATTGACTTATAACAAGTTATAGTGCTTTCATTCTTTGTCTTTGCATTGCTAATTGCACTTTTTCATTTTTACTATTGCTAAATTATAGGGTATGCTGTACTTGAGAAAGAAAAAGATGGATTTATATACGTAGAACTATAGAGCTATGCACTAGGAAATGAAATAAAAAATGTTTAAAATAATAATGAGAAAGCCAATGTTATTGTCTGCCATACATAATCCCCATTCCCATGATAAGTGTTACTACAAAATACTGAGCTAAGCAATCTTTCTGCAGCATCCTAAGAGAGCAGCCCCATAGTAGAATGCAAGAAATTCTAAAAAACAGAAAGATGCTCAGAATCAAGAAGCTGCATGGCCTAGTAGAAAGAGGAAAGATCTGGGAGTCAGGAGAACTGGGTTCTCATCAGTCAGTCATCAGTCAGTTGGATTTATTGAGCGCTTACTATGTGCAGAACACATGATTAAGCACTTGAAAGAGTACATTATAACAATAAACAGGCACATTTCCTGCCCAAGGTGAGCTTACAGTCCAGAAAGGAGAGACAGATACTAATCCCAGCTCTGCCCCTTGACTCCTGGGTGACACTGAGTCATGTAATATCTCTGTGCCTCAGTTCCCTCATCCGTAAAAAGGGGATTCAATATCTGTTTTCCCCGTCTACTTTTACTGGAGCTCAGGTGGGACAGGGACTATGTTCAACTTGATTTTCTTGTATCCACGTCAGTGATCAGCATATGAAAAGCACTTAACAAGACCCAAAAACATTACTAATCTTAAATTCATTCATTTCAATCATATTTATTGAGAGCTTACTGTGTGCATAGCACCGTACTAAGCACTTGGGAAGTACAATTCAGCAACAAATAGAGACAATCCCTGCCCACAACGGGCTCACCGTCAAGAAGGGGGGAGACAGACATCAAAACGAGTAAACAGACATCAGTAGCAACATTATAAATAAATAGAATTATAGATATATACATCATTAATACTAAATAGAATTATAATTATAAATATGTACCTATATACGCAAGTGCAGTAGGGCAGGGAGAGGGTAGAGCAAAGGGAGAGAGTTGGGGTGATGGGGAGGGAGAGCAGAGGAAAAGGGGGGCTTAGTCTGGGAAGGCCTCCTGGAGGAGGTGAGCCTTCAGTGGGGCTTTGAAGGAGGGAAGTGTGCTAGTTTGGTGGATTTGAGTAGGGAGGGCATTCCAGGCCAGAGGTAGGACGTGGGCCAGGGGTTGATGGTGGGACAGGCGAGAACAAGGCACAGTGAGGAGGTTAGCACAAGAGGAGCGGAGTGTGCAGGCTGGGATGGAGAAGTAGAGAAGGGAAGTGAGGTAAGAAGCTGACGTGATAGCTTTGAAGCCAGTAGTGAGAAGGTTTTGCTTGATTCGGAGGTTAATAGGCAACCACTGGAGATTTTTGAGGAGAAGGGTGACGTTTCTGAATGTTTCTGTAGAAAGATAATCCGGGCAGTAGTATGAAGTATAGACTGAATTGGGGAGAGACAGGAGGTTGGGAGATCAGAAAGGAAATTTCAGAAAGATCAGAGAGATGAGAAATCACCTGTGGGTGTGAGAGAGGACATTGAGATACACAGTGGACATTACAGTGGCTTTGCTGGGCACACGGCATAAGGTCATAATGACAAATGTGCTATTTTGGAGAAGTAATAGTAATAATAATTGGGCTATTCTTTAAGCACTTTCAATGTGCCAAGCATTGTATTAAACCCTGGATAGATGCAAGATTCTCTGGTCTGACATAGTCCCTGCCCCATAAGGGGCTCACTGTCTAAGGGGGAAGGAAAACGAGAATTGAATCCTCATTTTAAAGATGAGGAAACTGAGGCACAGAGAAGTTAAGTGACTCGCCTAAATTGGTACAACAGGCAGTTGGCAGAGTCTGAATTAGAACCCAGATCCTCCGACTCCCAGGCCTGTGCTCTTTTCACAGTATCCACCCTAGGGTTTAATACAGGGTTTGGCATATAGTAAGTGTTTAATAAATACCACAATCATTAGCACGTCGTGTGTCCAGTGTGGTATGTCTGTGTGTCTCAGTGTCCTCTCTCTCACCCAACGGGAAACCAGTTGACTTACACCTTCGGTTGGGAGAGTGCGCTCATAACTTCGCCGCTCTTCCCTTGGAAGCCACGGAGAACTACGGCTTCCAAAGTGAAACTGACACCAAGGGCCTGATTGAAAGGAAAAACCTGGTGGGGAATTGAGGTTGGTGCTGAGCAGCAGCAGAAATGGGAGAGAGTTGAGAGAGAAATGCTTGAAATCCACGGCTCCAGAAACATCACTGTGGGACAGGACCCTCTCTCTTTCGGCTTGTTATCCGAAATAAAACTTTACCCTCGCTGGCAGTCTCTGGGAAGTAAGCTTCTCATTTCTCTCCTAACAGTTTGATCCTCCATTCTCTTCTGAGCGTCCTTTCTGGAAATGTCATCTGGCTTTTCACTTGGAGAGAAGGTGATGCTGACATTCCTCCCTTCCTGTGATTCCCCGGAGAACGTTTAATCTCCGTAACCTTGTGGATATTTAAGGAAAGCCAATGGGCAGATAAGGTTGCCTTGTGACAGCCAGCGGGATGTCTTACAGACAGCACTTTGTCCAAGGGGACCTAGGCTAATATCTGACTTTTGGGCAAGAAAGCAAATGGGATTGCCCATTATTACTGTTCATAGTTATAGGGCAAAATTTTGGTAATGTTGCTGGAATGTGGTGATACTCCAGCAATGAGAGAAGAGGGCAAGGAGACTGAAAAAGCACCTGGAATTGGATGTTACTTGGATGATAAAATGAGCTTGGTCTAAATCATGTGATCTAAGCGTTGAGTCAGGTACACAAGAGGCCCAGAATAAGAAGGCTTCTTAAGCTTCTCGTCCTCTAGGAGAAGCAGCAGGGCTTAATGGAAAAAGCATGGGCTTGGGAGTCCGGGGTCATGGGTTCTAATTCTAGATTCTCCACTTGTCAGCTGTGTGACTTTGGGCAACTCACTTAACTTCTCTGGGCCTCAGTTATCTCATATGTAAAATGGGGATTAAGACTGTGAGCCCCACGTGGGACAATCTAATTACCTTGTATCTACCCCAGTGCTTAGAACAGTGCTTGACACATAGTAAGCACTTAACAAATACCATTATTATTACTCCTCTAGGCATAAGACGTCATCAATCAAGGAATCAATGGTATTTATTGAGCGTTTGCGCTGTTCTCTACATTAAACTCTTGGTAGACATGCTCTCTGACCACGAGCTTAAAGTCATAAGACATAGCCACGTTCCGTTCTGGTGCTGAATTCTTAGGAAGCTTGGTTTCGGTGGACTTGGCAGTCATGACAATGAAGTCAAAAGTTACATAATTGTATTATTATAATATTTATTAAATCTTACTGTGTGCTAAGTGCCGGGGTAGATACAGAGCTCTCAGATTGTACCCTGGCCTTGGCCCAGGTGAGGTTCACAGAATGTGAACCCCACAAGGGGCAGGGTATGTGCCTAACTCCCCCCTCGATCAGTCAATCAATCAATCAATCATATTTACTGTGTGCAGAGCACCGTACTAAATGCTTGGGAGAGAAAAATATAACAGAGTTGGTAGACACAGTCCCTGCCCACAAAGAGAAGCAGCACGGCTTAGTGGGTAGAGCACGGGTCTGGCAGTCAGAAGGTCATGGGTTCTTATCCTGGCTCCTCCACATGTCAGCTGTGTGACCTTGGGCCTCAGTTACCTCACCTGTAAATGGGGATTAAGAGCACGAGCCCTATGTAGAACAGGGACTGTGTCCAACCTAAATACCTTGTATCTACCCCATTGCTTAGAGCAATGCTTGGCACATAGAAAGCGCTTAACAAGTACCACAATTATTATTATTATTGTTCAAGAGTTTACAGTCCAGAGGGGGAGACAGATATTAAAATACATTGCCGATACATACATAAGTACTGTGGGGTTTAGGATTTACCTCTGTACTCTTTCCCCAAAATTACTAAAGTGTTCTTCACATAGTAAGCACTTAATAAATACATTTCTATTGCTCAGAGTCTTATTTTATCTCCTTTTTACAGATGGGGTAATTGAGGCCCAAAGAGGTTAAATGACTTATCCTAGGTCATAAAGTGGGGCAGAGGCAGGGTTGGGACCAGAAACTGGATCACCAAACTCCCAGCCCTAGCTGTCTCCATTAGGCCATGCCTGCCTAGGACCAGCAAAGCTTGCCATCAAGTCTACAGATCCCATGATGATGATAATAATAGCATTTGTTAAGCACTTACTATATGAAAAGCACTGTTCTAAACACTGTGGAGGATACAAGGTGATCAGGTTGCCCCACGTGGGGCTCACAGTCTTAATCCCCATTTGACGGATGAGGCCCAGACAAGTAAAGTGACTAGCCCAGAGTCACACAGCTGACAAGCGGCTGAGCTGGGATTTGAACCCACGACCTCTGACTCCCAAGCCCGTGCTCTTTCCACGGAGCCACACTGCTTCTCGAGCCACGATAACAACTTGGGTACAGCGTGAATGACTGTCCCAATCCTCTCGTTCAGTGACCTAACCATTGGGTCTTCACCATGAGCATAGAGGATCTTGGAGATAACTCCCTGACCTGGGCAGCTCTGACCCAAGACTTACCTACAATCCTCTTGCAGCGGTGATTTCTACTGGGCCACGGAAACCCAGAGATCTCTGCCTCTTACCCACGATTGTTTGTTCCCCTAAAGAAGAGCATCTTATACGTAAAAGACCGAGCTGAGCCCGGTCCTGTAAAAAAAGAATCGTCCATTCACCAACGTGTATTTACCCCTGAGAGGAAATCCCATTTCTTCAGCAGCAACTTTCTTCTGTTAATAATAATAATTATGGTATTTGTCAAGCACTTAGTATGTACCTTACTAAGTACTGGAGTGGATAATAATAATAATAATAATAATAGTGGTGTTTGTTAAGTGCTTACTATGTGCCAGGCACTGTACTAAGCACTGGGGTGGATACAAGCAAAGTGGTTTGGACTCAGTCCCTGTCCCATGTGGGCTCACGGTCTCAATCCCCATTTGACAGATGAGGTAACTGAAACCCAGAGAAGTGAAGTGACTCATCCAAGGTCACACAGAAGACAAGTGGTGGATCCGGATTAGAACCCCTGACCCTCTGACTCCCAAGCCCGCGCTCTATCCACTACATCACACTTCTTCCGCTCCACGGGTATGCTCATTTAATGGTCACTGAGCTTATTGAAAGAGGAAACAAAGAATCTGACTCCAGCTTAACCCTCAAAGAGAGATTGGCTGATTTGCCATTTTCAAATTTGCTTTAGTTATCAGTCATTACTTCATATGAATTTAATAGGGCTGAAATAATAAGAACCTCAAGAGAAAACCTCACCTGCATTCAAAACCACAAATGCAGTCCAGTAATTAGCAGAATATTTAGTATTTGCATAAAACTTAGTCCAATCTTCCCCCTCTGCCCAGACATAAGGCATATCTCTCCTGGAGCTGGACTGAAAAGTCAAACAAGGCACTGTATTGACCGGCCATGTGATGTTGGACAAATCGCTTACTCTCTCCGGACCTCATTTAGTTCCTGCTTTTCCTTCCTCTTTCACTGTCAGACTAATGTGGAACACGGCCTTTTTTCCATTCTGATTATCTTCTATCGGCTTCAGGGCTTATTGCATGTTTAGCAACTAGGAAATGCTCAGTAAATATCATTATAAGTCATATTGCTCACATCCTCTTCTACAACTAATGGAGCTCCCAGAATCTCAAAACTGACAGGGACCTTAGGTGGGCAACTGGTCCAAGCTCGGCTACAAAGTTCATTTAATGTCTGAAAAAGCGAGAATGCAAAGAATGCACCATCAGAGGGAATTCTCTGGGAGTAAATCAATGCCGAAAAGATCATTTTTTCCATGCGTGATTTCAGTCTCAAAGTAGCCCCTCGTGATGGGTTCCAAAGTCTAGAATGAGTACAGGAAGCTGAGCATTGAAGCTTTACAAACATGAAAATGGGTGACACTTTAAAGGAAAAAGCAAGTTTCACATGTTGCCCTTCAAATAATAATCGTAATAGCAGCGTGGTTCAGTGGAATTAGCATGGGCTTGAGAGTCAGAAGTCATGGGTTCTAATCCTGACTCCGCCACTTGTCTGTTGTGTGACTTTGGGCAAGTCACTTAACTTCTCTGTGCCTCAATTACCTCATCTGTAAAAAGGGGATTCAGACTGTGAGCTTCACGTGGGACAACCTGATCATCTTGTAGTCTCCCCAGCATTTAGAACAGTGCCATGCACGTAGTAAGCGCTAAACAAATGCCATTATTATTATTATTATTATTATTATTATTATTATTTCAATAGTTATAGTATTTGGCACATACTATGTGCCAAGCACTGTTCTAAGCACTGGGAGAGACACAAGGTAATCAGGTTGTCCTATGTAGGGCTCACACTCTTAATCTCCATTTTATAGATGAGGTAACTGAGGCACAGAGAAGTTAAGAGCTTAGTACAGTGCTCTGCACACCGTAAGAGCTCAGTAAATACGAGTGAATGAATGAATAAATTAAGTGGCTTGCCCAAGGTCACACAGTGCACAAGCGGCAGAGCCGGGATTAGAACCCATGTCCTCTGACTCCCAAGCCCGGGCTCTTTCCACTAAGTCCCATTACTTCTCCAATAGGCATGTTGGGAAGCAGCATTGTCTAGTGGAAAAAACATTAGCCTGGGAGTCAGAGGACCTGGGTTCTAATCCCAGCTGCACCATTTCTCTTAGGTGTGACCTTGGGAAAGTCACTTGACTTCTCCGTGCCTCAGTAGCCTCATCGGTAAAATGGGGATTATAGCTGCGAACCCCATGTGGGACGTGGAATGTGTCCAACCTTGCATCTACCCGAGGATTTAATACGATTCATGGGGCGTAGTAAGTGCTTAACAAGTACCATTTTAAAAAAATAACAAGAAACCAGCCTCTTCCCATTCTATTTGACTGCGTGCTACTCCACTCATACATTCCACCCTGTATAAACACATGCACAAACTTCTTGAGGGTTTTTAATAATGCTGGTATTTGTTAAGTGCTTACTATGTGCAGAGCACTGTTCTAAGTGCTGGGGGACATACAGGATCATCAGGTTGTCCCACGTGAGCATTTTACAGATGAGGGAACTGAGGCCCAGAGAAGTTAAGTGACTTGCCCACAGTCACACAGCTGACAAGTGGCAGAGCCGGGAGTCGAACCCATGACCTCTGACTCCGAAGCCCAAGCTCTTTCCACTGAGGGCCCGAGATCTGTTCTCGGGTCTGTTCCCCACCCAGTCACATAGGGCTAGCATCCACCAGACGGTGGCTATAACATCATCGCATTATGCCGCTTGCCGGGCTAGTACGTGCTATGTCACATGTGCCTCAGTGCCCAGGACTTTGACTGTCACCAGTGGCCCCTCTGTATATACTGTGCAAATTCCAGTGGGTAGGATATTCCAGTTACTCTAATCAGCTTCGATTCAGAACGTAACCCTCGCCCGTCGGTCTACGGATCATCTGCTTTGCCTTTTCTAAATAATTTACTGCCGCTATTCTAAATACTTACATGGGTCTCCTACTTAAGCTGTATCCTCTGCATAACTTACTTGGATCGACACTGCCTCAGGCGGGTACAAGAAGGCGTGTGGAGATCTGCCAAAGCCACGGGAAGACAGTCGGAAGTGAAACGGAGAAGAGGCGGGCCAAGGAGCGAGGGCTTGAGACACAGACAACTTCTGAATCCCAAACTCCAAACGAGAACCGGAAGCAAAAGGATAAGGGGGATGGATCTTGTGGATGCCAAAGAATAATCTGTAATGCAGATTGGGAATGAGGTTATGGATAGTCACTGTGTTATTAATTAAAGTCTTTCTATATGGTCTCCTGACGGCTGGAGACTTCGTAGGACCAGAGTCTTGCATAGGTGACTTAGGCAGTTCATTCAATAGTATTTATTGAGCGCTTACTATGTGCAGAGCACTGTACTAAGCACTTGGAATGAACAAGTCGGCAACAGATACAGTCCCTGCCGTTTGACGGGCTTACAGTCTAATCAAATAATAATGTTGGTATTTGTTAAGCGCTTACTATGTGCCGAGCACTGTTCTAAGCACTGGGGTAGACACAAGGGAATCAGGTTGTCCCACGTGGGGGTCACAGTCTTAATCCCCATTTTACAGATGAGGTAACCGAGGCACCGAGAAGTTAAGTGACTTGCCCGAAGTCACACAGCTGACAAGTGGCCGAGCGACACCTGAGGATTTTGATCAAGCAATCAATGGTTTTTATTGAGCACTCACTAGGTGGAGAGCACTGTACTGAGCTCTTGGGAAAGTATAATACAAAAAGGCTGGTAATAATAATAATAATAATAACGTTGGTATTTGTTAAGCGCTTACTATGTGCAGAGCACTGTGCTAAGCGCTGGGGTAGATATAGGGTAATCAGGTTGTCCCACGTGAGGCTCCCAGTCTTAATCCCCATTATACCGATGAGGTGACTGAGGCACAGAGAAGTGAAGTGACTTGCCCACGGTCACACAGCTGACAAGTGGTGGAGCTGGGATTAGAACCCAAGACCTCTGACTCCCTCCCTGCCCACAAGGAGCTTACAGTCTTACTGCCCAGATCACTTTTCTACAGAAACATTCAGGCCATTTTTCCCCACTCCTCAGTAAGCTCCAGGGGTTGCCCATCGGTCCAACAGAAAACATATCATCAGCTTTAAAGCAGTCCATCACACTGTCCCCTCCCACCTTACCTTGCTACTGTCCTACTACAACCCAGCCAGCACAGTTCGCTCCTCTAACGCTAACCTTTTCACTGTACCTCAGTCTAGCCTCTCTCACCACTGACCCCTCACCCACACCCCACATAAGAGAAGCGGCCCGGCTTAGTGGCAAGACCACGGGCTTGGGAGTCAGAGGTCACGGGTTCTAATCCCAGCTCCGCCGCTTGTCTGCTGTGTGACCTTGAGCAAGTCAATTCACTTCTCTGTGCCTCAGTTTCCTCATCTGTAAAATGGGAATGGAGACTGAGAGCCCCACGTGGGACAACCTGATTACCTTGTATTTAGCCCAGCGCTTAGCAGAGTGTTTGGCACATAGTGAACGCTTAACAAATACCATCATTATTGTTATTATTATTATCCTGCCTCTGGCCTGGAACGCCCTCCCTCTTCATCTCCGACAATTACTGTCCGCGGCTTCAAAGCCTTACTGAAGGCGCATCTCCTCCAAGAGGCCTTCCTTGACTAAGCCCCTATTTGCTCTTCTTCCACTCCCTTCTGGATCACCCTTGCACTTGGATTTGCATCCTTTAATACTGACGGTGTTTGTTAAGCCCTCACTATGTGCCAAGCACTGTTCTAAACACTGGGGGAGACACAAGGTCATCAGGTTGTCCCACGTGGGGCTCACAGTCTTAATCCCTATTTTACAGATGAGGCAAATGAGGCACAGAGAAATTAAGTGACTTGCCCAAAGCCACACAGCTGACAAGTGGTGGAGCCGGGATTAGAACCCACAGCCTCTGACTCCCAAGCCCGGGCTCTTTCCACCGAGCCACTTTATTCACCACTCCTTCCGCTCCACAGTGCTTATGGACATATCCATAATTTACTTATATTGATATCTGTCTCACGGTGGGCAAGGAATATGTCAACCAACTTCTGTTATTTTGTTCTCTCCCAAGCGCTTAGTACAGTACTCTGCACACAGTAAGCACTCTATAAATAAGATTGATTAATTGATTAATTAGGAAATAAAGTGGAAGAGTCTGTTTTCCTGAACATTTCTCCAGGAGTCTGGGGTAAGAACATGTCAAATGGTACGAGATTAATCAGTTGTTGTTGTGTGGCCTCATGGAAAGACCACAGGAGCCAGAGGGACCTGGGTTCTAGTCCTGGCTCTGCCATTTGCCTATTGAGTGACCTTGGGCAAGCCATTTAGTGTCTCTGTCCCTCAGTTTTCTCATCCATAAAATGGGGGTTCAGTGCATCATCTCTTCCTATTTAGACAGTGAACCTCTTCAGGCACAAGGAATGTGCTAAAATAATCTTGTATCTACCCCAGTGTTTAGTACAGTGCTTGGCACACAGTAAATGTTTAACAATTATTATTATTGTTTTAATTTTTTTTTTAATGGTTGAGAAGCAGTTTGCCCTCGTGGAGCGAACCCAGGAACTAGGAGTCCGATCCCAGGTTCACAACTTGTCTAATGAGTGACCTTAGGCAAGTCACTCAACTTCTCTGTGTCTCAGTTACCTCATCTGTAAAATAGGGATAAATACTGTGAGCTCTCTGTGGGATAAAAATGTGTCCAACATTATTATCCTGTATCTTCCCAAGCGCTTAGTACAGTGCCTGGCACATAATTTGCACTTAACAAATACCATAAAAATTACTAAGATTATCATTATTACAATTATTTATCAGGCACATGAGCAGTCTAGTTTTCCTTATGGAAACACCGGGGAGTTCACCATAGATTGGAAGCCATTGGGAATAATTCCCAAGCTAATAATGAATGGTTTGAATCATCCCTCTGGAAACTATTTAACTCCATGCAACTCTGATCCACCTGCCCCAGTCAAAGCATTTTTCCATTCTCAGCTCTGGGATATATATGTCTTCCCATGTGTACATTCATGTATTCATTCCACATCTAAGTTATGTACATATTTTTATGTCTTTCTCTTGTTACTATACATGTTCTTTATAGGTAGGGAATAAATCTTGTGCTCTGTTGTTCTTTCCCAAGCACTTACCACTGTGTATTGCTCTCATTAGGTTTCAGTAACATATTATTAATCCACCAATCGATCAACTGTATTAATTGAGCATCTACTGGGTGCAGAGCACTATACTAGGAGCTTGGGAGAGTACAGTACAACAGAGTTGATAGACCTGTACCCTGCCCACAAGGAACTTACAGTTCAGCGGGGAGAAAGACATTGAAATAAATTATGGCATGTATATAAATGTTGTGGGACTGAGGTCGGGGTGAATAAAGGGTACAAATCCAAGTGAAAGGGCAGTGCAGAAGGGAGAGGGAATAAGGGAAATGAGGGCTTTAGTCAGGGAAGGCCTTTTGGAGGAGATGGGATTTTTCCAAGACTTTGGAGGCGGGTATAGTGATGGTCTGTCACTGGGTCCTCAAGGACTAGTCCTCTGGGCACAGTAAGAGCTCAGTAAATCCCACTGACTGATGGATTGATTGATTGGGGGGAATTCTGGCAAGAGTGCCACATGTAGATAATAATAATTATAGGGTTTGTTAAGTGCTTACTTTGTGCCAAGGACTGTTCTAAGCACTGAGGTAGATACAAGGTCACCAGGTTCTCCCACTTGGGGCTCACAGTCTCAATCCCCCTTTAACAGATGAGGTAACTGAGGCCCAGAGAAGTTAAATGACTTGCCCAAGATCGCACAGCAGACAAGTGGGGGAGGCGGGATAAGAACCCATGACCTCTGACTCCCATGCCCGTGCTCTTGCCACTAGGCCACACTGTTTCTGTAAAGGAACTACTCTCCTCGCTCTCCACTCCCAGTAGAGTCTGTGCAGTTACTTCAAAAGCTCACAATCAGGTCAGTTGAGGAGAGCTCTGTTTTTGGAGAATCTCTTTATCGGATCAGCCGGGAAGGGCAAGGGCCCTCCTGTCCTGCTGCTTCTTTCTAATTGCTATTCTCCACCGTTCAAAGGTAATCCCCTTCTGCACCTCTGCGATTGCATTTTCATGAAGATGACCGGCTCGTCCTGCCCTTGCCTAGTTCACAATCTCTTTTACCTTGAAGATAATCCTCTCTTCTCATCTTATATCGTCGTTACCCCCAGAGACTTTTGCCTCCCCCAAACCTTATGCATCAACCATCCCGCTAGTCCCGCCCAAAGCGGAACATCTGGTCGTTAAAGTTCCCAGGCCCGAAATGAAATTGTCTGTAGAAAATCCAGCAGGGCTCTCACAGTGGCCAGGAGCCTTTCTGCCTGTGCTTGAGGTCCAGCAGGAGGGACGTCATTTTGCCAACTGCCCAGAAACAATCAAGACGTTTCAACGAGTGAAACGTCGAGGACGGTCAGGGCTAAGACGGGAGTGGCTTTGGTCAGTCAGGTGTGGGCCCTGGAGAAAAGAAAGTAAATTAAACTCCTTCATCTGGAAAAAAAATACGAAGCAGCGAGTGAATTTGTACACTGCATGAATGAGTTAGCCAGGCTTAATTCTCTAATTATCACCTCTATACTTCCCATGGAGATAAAGACCAAGTCAGTAGAGATAATCAGGAAGAAAAGTAATGTGCCGTCTTGGAATCTTCTCTCCTAATGGAGCGATAACTATTTTTTCTAAAGTCGACCTACCCTGTAAAAGGTTTGGAAAATACTTTTGTCCACACTCTTGCGCTCCATGAGAAGATGAGGAAGAGAAACAAGAGGATATTCAGGAAATGATTTTCGTTGCCTATCTAAGCAGGAGACTGCTCGTTCTGTACCAAAATTCAATTTTATTAAAGTTTCCGTTCCACGTTATTCTTCATAGTAATAATATTCCTGGTTTCTCTTTTAATTTCATGCAGATTCTGCTTATACTTTACAGATGCCTTCCTGCTGAAACCTTAATTTACCCCAGGAGTGTGTCCATTTTGATATAATAATAACAATAATTGTGGTATCTGTTAAGTGCTTACTATGTGCTAAACATTGCAATAGATATAAGGTAATGAGATTGGACACAGTCCCTGTCCCATATAGGGCTCACATAAGTTAAGTGACTTGCCCGAGGTCCCACAGCAGACGTGGCAGAGCCTGAATTAGAACCCACATCGTCTGACTCCCAGGCCCAAGCGCTTTCCACTAGACCATGTGGAATTGGGGCGGGCGTAGGATTCATTCATTCATTCAATCGTATTTATTGCGCACTTACTGTGTGCAGAGCACTGTACTAAGCGCTTGGAAAGTACAAGTCAGCAACAGATAGAGACAATCCCTACCCAACAACGTGCTCACAGTCTAGAAGGGGGGAGACAGACATCAAAACAAGTAAACAGGCATCAATAGCATCAATATAAAGAGAATTATAGATATATACACTTCATTATAAAATAAATAGAATAATAAATATGTATGCATATACACAAGTGCTGTGGGGCGGAGAGTGGGGTAGAGCAGAGGGAGGGAGCCAGGGTGACGGGGAGGGGAGTGGGTGGGAGATGGGTCGGATGTTGGAAGGGTCAAAGGAGTCCTTGAGGACACAGAGACAGACCATCACTCTCCCCACCTCCAAAGCCTTAGTAAAATCACTTCTCCTCCAAGAGGCCTTCCCTAACTAAAGCTCTCATTTCCCTTACTCCCTCTCTCATCTGCACTTTATTCACCCCACCCTCAGCCCCACAACACTTATTTACACGACCCTAATTTATTTTAAACCCGTTCCCCCTCCGAAGGGTAAGTTCCTTCTGAACAGGGAACATTTCTACCAACTCTGTTGTACTGTATACTCCCAAGCTCCTTGCACAGTGCTCCGCACACAATAGGTGATCAACCAATACAATTGATTAATTGACAGATTAGTAATACATTACTGAACACCTAATGAGAGCAATGCACAGGGCTAAGTGCTTGGGGAAGAACAACAGAAGCACAAGATTCATCCCTACCTTCAAGGAGCATAGAGAAGCAGCGTGGCTTAGTGGAAGGAGACCGGGCTTGGGAGTCAGAGGTCATGGGTTTGAATCCCGGCTCTACCACTTGTCAGCTGTGTGACTGTGGACAAGTCACTTCACTTCTCTGGGCCTCAGTTCCCTCATCTGTAAAATGGGGATGAAGACTGTGAGCCTCACATGGGACAACGTGATTATCCTATATCTAGCCCAGCACTTAGAACAGTGATCTGCATATAGTAAGGGCTTAACAAATACCAACATTATTATCTAGCCCAGTAACCGGAAGCTAAATGACCACGCATGGCAATGGAGCTCCATCTAGGTCACTGCAGAGAGAAAACCAGCAGATTACTGCAGATGAATGGCCATAGATGGCAATAGTCTCTCTTTGAGCAGGATGCTGGAGGGTCCCTGTGCTAATCAGGAAAAGAATTTCCTTCCCATTCCTGCGGGAAAAGCAGTCTCTGACGGAGTCTGTCCACGAGTACTTGGGTCAAAAAGAAACCCAGTTAATAATACTCAGGAGAAGATTCACCCGACCGGTCATCAAGGTATAGGAAATGGAGACCTTCAAGTGACTGCATTTGATGGGTAAAAGCCAAGCATACCCTGAAAGCAGCAGTGAGGGGATTAAAAAGAACATCTGCATGAAATGAAGAACAAAAAGGCTACCCAGCCCTACTGAAGGGTCGGTCTTGAGTTCAAAAATGACACTGCCGATGAAGAGACTGCACTCCAAAGTTGCCAGACAACTAGATGAGAAAATAAATTATCTGCAACTATTATCTGTCTTTAAGGTTTTCAAGATGCCTTATTTTCTGATAAGATGTTCCCCAATCACTTTAAAATGAGATTTACTGTCTCTAGATTTTAGAACATAGACTGCTATTTTTGACTGCCCCAAACCCAGAGAGCTTCCAGAATTAACTTTAACTCTGCGTTACTACATATGATACCAATGCATGTTCTTAAATCAACCAGTCCGTTCATCAAATGGAGATGAAGCATGGCATAATGGATAGAGCACACACCTGGGAGTCTGAAAATCTTGGGTTCTAATCCCAGTTCTGCCGCTTATCTGCTGTGTGACCTTGGGCAAGCCACTTCTCTGTGCCTCAGTTACCTCATCTCTAAAATGGGAATTGAGACACTGTGAGCCCCACATGGTATAAGGGACTGTATCCAACCCTATTGGTTTGTATCCACCCCAGTGCTTAGTGCCTGACACATAGTAAGTGCTTAATAAATAACATAATTGTTCATTATTATTACTCTCAAATCATATTTATCTAGTCCTTACTGAGTTCCAAGCACTATATAAAGCATTTGGGAAAGTATAACACATTTCCTTCTTAAGTGGGTCATTGAGCATCTACTATGTTCAGAGCACTATATAATCTATTCGATCAATCCAACAGTGGTATTTTTTGGTTGCTTACTGTTTGCGGAGCACTCTACTAAGTGCTGGGGAGACTACACCAGAGTTAGTTGGCATTATTCCCGTCTATGAGGACCTTATAATCTAGTGGATCTAATGGGAAAGAATCGCAAAAATGATTTACAAATAGTGGGACCAGGAGGAAGAACAAGGATATGAATATGTTAGGATGGAATATACAAATAAAAATATGTACATAAATGCTGAGATATAATCTCTATATCTCATTCCTAAAGATAAATGTTGGGTTGGCATGACTAGAAAGTTGTTAGTTGATGACGAAAGGCTGATCATCTTTGTAACGATAAAAGCAACTAAAATAATGATGGTGAGATTTGTCTAGTCAGAGGACGTGGGTTCTGATCCCTGCTCTGCCACTTGTCTGCTGTGCAACCTTGGGCAAGTCACTTCACTTCTCTGTGCCTCAGTTACCTCATCTGTAAAATGGAGATTAAGCACTGCGAGCCCCATGTGGGACAGCCTGAATACCTTGTATCTACCTCAGTACTTAGAACGGTGCTTGGCACATAGTAAGTGCTTAATAAATATCATCCAAATTATGATTACTAAGTATTGGGGTGGATACAAGCAAATCGGGTTGGACACAATCCCCGTCCCATATGAGGCTCACAGTCTCAATCTCCATTTTACAGATGAGGTAACTGAGGCAAAAAGAAGTAAAGCGATTTGCCCAAAGTCACATAGCAGACAAGGGCAGAGCAGTGATTAGAACCCATGACCTTCTGACTCCCCGGCCCATGCTCTATCCACTCTGCCCTGATGCCGTCGGCTGAATTTTCCTAAGAATCATCATATCAGTATGAGTCTGCAGGAGGCTGCAGAAGTAGAAGCTTCTACCGATCATCCTGGTGGTTTTTCAACTTTAGTTTAAAGGTTAAAGATAATACTGGATTGATTTCACTAGGAAGTGAATTATTCAGAGAGGCAACCTGGAGGAAGCAGTATTACAAGAGGAGTTTGAAGATGGAGAGAGCTGAGGTTTGGGAATCTGGAATGATAGACCTCTAATAAGACGTTCTGCTGTGATTTGGTAAAAGTGGATAGGGATATGAAGGAGGAGGAAGTTCCTGGCCAGAGGGAGGACATGGGCAGTAGATCAGTGGCAAGAAAGATGAGATTGAGCCACAGCGAATAGGTTGGAGTTAGAGGAGTGAAGAGTGTGTGTTGGATTGTAGGCAGGGGGAGCTGATTGAGTGCCTTAAAGTTGATGGTAAGGAGTTTCTATTAGCAAAGTTGGATGGGAAACCACTGGAGGCTATTGAGGAGCAGGGAGATGTGGACTGAAAGGTTTTTTAGAAAAACGATCCAGGCAGCAGAGTGAAGTTTGGACTAGTTATTTGCTATTGTTTTAATGAGATGTTCATCCCCTTGATTCTATTTACTGCTATTGTTCTTGTCTGTCTGTCTCCCCCGATTAGACTGTAAACCCGTCAAAGGGCAGGGACTGTCTCTATCTGTTACCGATTTGTACATTCCAAGCGCTTAGTACAGTGCTCTGCACATAGTAAGCGCTCAATAAATATTTTTGAATGAATGAATGAATGAATGGTGAGGGGAGAGACAGGAGGCAGGGAGATCAGCTAGGAGGCTGATGCAGTAGTCAAGGCGGGATAGGATAGTTCTTGTATCAGCATGATAGCAATTTGGGTAGAGAGGAAAGATTGGATTCTAAAGATGTTGTGAAGGTAGAAATGACATGATTTGAGGACAGACTGAATACGTATGTTGAGTGAGAGAAAAGAGTCTGGATTAATCTAGATTATCTAGATGGGATGATGATTTATTACATCATCAGGAAGGCTAATTCTCTGGAGAACACACTAATCCTAGGAAGAGTCCAAGGAAAACATGGAAGAGGTAGACCAGCAGCTAGATGGATAGAAACCATTACAGTGATAACAAAAGAACCATTAGCAAGCTTTCAGATTATGGCAGAAGATAGAACGTTCTGGAGAAAATATATCCACAGAGTTGCTATGAATCGCAAACGAATCTACAGCATTTGGTAATAATAACGATGATACAAGGATGATGGTGATGTCATCTATTGTGATGGGAAAGTCTGAGGGAGGGTAGGGGCAGATGAGGAGTTCTATTTTGGACATGTTAAATTGGAGGAGTCAGTGGGACATCCAAGTGGAGTTGTCCTGAAGGTATCAAAGGGGGCGTACATAATGTTTGGAAATTTTCTTCCCTGTCAAATCTAAGAAACAAAGCTTCATTGTGTGTAGTGTTTGCCTCCAAAATGCACACAACTTTTCCAGCTACGAAGTGTTGCTAATCATGGAAGTGGGAGCCAGGAGTTCTATGCTCTAATTTTAGTGTATCTCAGTGACTCATTCCGACATCTAATCTCTGGCTTAACACTACCACCGGAAAATGGAATAACATCTCATAGCTTTGTGTGTCTGTTTGTGTGAGAATTAACCAATGTGTTCTCTTCAAATCTTTACATCTTCAGTGAGCCCGTTGTTGGGTAGGGATTGTCTCTATCTGTTGCCAAATTGTACTTTCCAAGCACTTAGTACAGTGCTCTGCACACAGTAAGCGCTCAGTAAATACAATTGAATAACAGATTTTTTTAAAGCCTTCAATCTCCCAGCACATCAGGCAGTAGGGCATTTCAATTAGCCCTGGTTCATTCTCTCTCTTAACGCTAAGTCCTTTCAAGATGATTGATATGTCTTTCCCTCATCAAAGTTTACTAGTGGACAGTTTCTCTCTAGCAAACTAGATCCATTTCCAGGCTGCCAAATTTTATACTTCGGTTGCTTCAGAGTTGGTTGTCTTTCAAATTCTAGTCTTTAAATACTATTACTAATTTATTTGTATATTTCAATAAGATTTTCCTCTCTATAGAATTGCTCAATAGACTGTCACCGCTGAAAATTAAGGTATGCATATTTCAAAATTTTGAGTTTCACCTGGCCCTCACAGGCTTCATTCATTGAGTTCTGGGTTCAAGTCCACTTCGCAACACCACTTTCTGTTTCTAAAGTGGTAAAGTGTTTTGCTTTGTTTTGTTTTGCTTTAAGAGGACCTTAGCCTTCTTGAACATCAAAATATCCATGTAAAATGTAAATTAATTAGAAACATGTGGATTAAATTTCCTTTGAGGCCCTCTAGGGTCCAAAAATTAACCAAATGTGTTTTGAGCTTTTTAATGAAAGCCTTGAAAAATATTTTCAAATAGTTAATCTATCCCAAACATGTCCCTTTTCATTAGGTGAAAACAGTAGGGTAATTAATTACATAATGGGTTCACCACAGTAAAACAAACTACAAATAAATCAATTGTAGGATCCTTGGCATAAGTGGAAAAACATTTTTTCTTCAAATCCCTTACGAAAATATTACAAGTTCTACAGAAGTCATGCTTTCAGACAAATCAAAGGGATTTTTACATAACTTCTTTTGGTTAATTAACTTTGCAATATTGACCAAATGGATTAATGAAAGTAGCATGCTACTTAACATTGTTGTGTTTAGTTATTTTCATTAAGTAGCATTTCAATAGAAGTCATCTCGGAAATCCATTTATATTAATGTCAGTCTCCTCCTCTAGGTTGTAAGCTTACTTTGAGCAGGGAACGTATCTTTTACATCGCTATAATGTACTCTCCCATGCACTTAGAACAGTGCTCTGCACACAGTAAGCACTCAGTAAATACCATCGATTGAAGTCAGCTCAAGAGACTCTAGTAACTCCTGTCTTTACATTTCTTTTCACGTGCCTTCTCAAATGAGGCTGACTCGAGCAATCATTGGGAGAACTGAGAGTCTAGTGCTGAGTCTCATGTAACTTTCTCACTGGTTACTTCTTTTTGCTACCCTTAATAATTCACAAGCTACTCATTATTCCCTCTATGCTAATGAATATTCAGATTCATACATCCTCCTCAGCATTCTCCAGTGGAACTCAACTGCCAAATTTATTGGTGTCTCTGGCCTCCCTCTCCTCCTGGATGTAGCCGAACTCCTTGAATTAAAATCTGAATAAGTTTAATAATGTCTGGTTGCCCAGATCTGATGACGCCTGCCCTCTTTTCAGTTCTCATTTTCCCGAGGTCAGTTCTTCACAGTTATTGCTTTTTTGATAAAATTACCAGCCTTCTGATAATAATTCGTACCCCAGCACTTTTCATTTTCAAAGTGATTTGAAGGCATTAAAGTGCATCTTATCAACTGAGTGATTTTCAACTCTGCATAAAAACAAGTTTCTGTTGTCAATTTCACAAAACTTCCTGTGGTGTCCAGACATCAGAAATAATAATAATTATGGTATTCGTTAAGTATCTAAACACAGGAATAGATACAAGCTAATCAGGTTGGACACGGTCACCATCCCACATGGGGCTCACAGTCTAAGTAACAGGGAGGACAGGAATTGTATGCCTGTGTTTTAGTTGAGGAAACCGAGGTCCAGAGAAGTGAAGTGACTTGCCCAGAGAAGCAGCATGGCGCAATGGATAGATCACGGGCCTGGGAGTCAGAAGGTCAAGGGTTCTAATCCCAACTCTGCCACTTGTCTGCTAGATGACTTTGGTCAAGTCACTTCACTACTCTGGGCCTCGGTTACTTCACCTGTAAAAATGGGGATTGAGACTGTGAGCCTCACGTGGGACAGGGACTGTGTCCAACCAAATAAATTAGTGCCTACCCCTGGGCTAGTATAGTGTCTGGCACATAGTAAGTGCTTAACAAATACCATAATTATTATTTAAGTCAGGGAGCTGAAATTAGAACCCAGATCCTCTCCCTCCCAGGTTCGGTTTCTTCCCATAAACGTTCTCAAATGATAAGGCCACAGGATCACAAGATTGAAGACTGATTCATTGATTCCCTACAGAACTTCTGGTTTACCAGGGGAATGTGAAGCGCATCCCAGACCTCTGGTGGGAGAATGAACTAGAAGACCCTCACGGGCCCCTTAAGAGCTGCAGTCCTTTGAGTTCAGCTCAGCGACTCAGTCCTGTGGTTTTGTGATAGGAATAATTGTAGTATCATTTAAGGGTTTACTAGACTGTGCTAAGCGCAAGAGCAGACACAGTTCAAGCAGCTCAAACACAGTCCCTTTCCCACATGGGCCTCACAGTCTAAGGAGGAGGGAGACAGATGTTTAATACCCTTTCACAGAAGGGCAAACTCAAGCAATGAGAGGTGATTGACTTGCCCAAGGTCAGAGAGAAGGCATTTGGCAGATCCAGGATGATAATAATATTAATAATAATAGTATTTGTTAAGCACTTTCTGTGCCAAGCATCAGAGGATATAAGCAGGTGGGACACAGTCCCTTTTCTCTCAGGAGGTACAAAGGCTTAAGGGGGAGGAAAAGCATATTTAATCCCCATTTTCCAGATGAGGAAACTGAGGCACATAGAAATGATGTGACTTGCCCGACCTGGCAGGCAAATAATAATGTTGGTATTTGTTAAGCGCTTACTATGTGCAGAGCACTGTTCTAAGCGCTGGGGTAAACACAGGGGAATCAGGTTGTCCCACGTGGGGCTCACAGTCTTAATCCCCATTTTACAGATGAGGGAACTGAGGCACAGAGAAGTTAAGTGACTTGCCCACAGTCACACAGCTGACAAGTGGCAGAGCTGGGATTTGAACTCATGAGCCCTGACTCCAAAGCCCGTGCTCTTTCCACTGCGCCACGCTGCTTCACTAGGCAAATGGCAGACCTAGGATTAGAACTCAGATCATCTGGGTCCCAGAACTGCAATCTTTCTACTAAGCCACGCTGATCTGTTTCTTTATTTTGCAAGACCTCCGGGAAAGGAGATTTCACAACCTATTCCACTGTTTAATAACCCTTGTCCGCTTCCTTATAACTAATGTCAATCCTTCTTCTGTGTACTTTCCTCTTATTCTGCTGCCCCTTTTTATTCTCCGGTTTGGATTTCCGGCAATGGGCTCTAAATGGTGCTCCCTTTGAAGGTGCTTCTGCTGATTGCAAAGTAAGAGCTCGAGTGCTTACAGAGGTAAACCAAAGACAGCCCAGCACACTACCCTTACAGAATGTACGGCAGAGTGCACTGAATTTCAATTAACTTTAAAGTACAATTCAAGGTGTGCTATAGTGTACAAAGTTCTACTTTCTTTAGGTTCAGATTCCCTTGGAATTTTTGTAATTAAAAGGAAGTTGGGTACTTTCTGGTTAATGGATTCGAAATAGGATAGCGTAGTGCTTAGAGAACAGGTCTGGGAGTCAGAAGGCCATGGGTTTTAATCCCAGCTCTGCCACTTGTCTGCTGTATGACCTTGGTCAAGTCTCTTCACTTCCCTGGGCCTCAGTTACCTCATGTGTAAAATAGGGATTAAAACTGTGAGCCCTACCTGGATTAGGGACTGCACCCAGCCTGATTATCTTCTAACTTCTATCTACTCTGTCACTAAGTATTCGATTCAATTGTATATATTGAGCTCATACTGTGTGCAGAGCACTGTATTAAGCACTTGGGAGAGAACAATACAACAGGAAACAGACATATTCCCTGCCTACAACCGGTTACAGTCTCAGTGTAAAAGAGTATCTTGAATTTAATCCCCAAGACTATGGAATTTTCTGCATGTCCTAGCACCATCAATCCCCAGAGGTTGAATTCTAGAGCAAAAGGACAAAGAGATAAAATGTCAGGCACACCTTCTTTGAACATCCCACTCAATAGGAGTAGAATGAATTATCCATAATGGGATTATTGACTTTGTGGACAACACAGAGCCAATATTGGTTAAAATTCCCACCACCTATAAATTATCTTCTCTTTGACCTTCTCCTTAACACAACACCTGCAGACTGCATCGAAGTCGTTATCCACACTTTATCCACTCTGTAGAGGTCATCTCCCTAGAAATGTCTCTGACACTCTACTTTCCTAGTGCCGAAACTACTTTCCCTATTATGAGTTTTCTCTAACTTTGTGTTGTTAACATTCCTTTTTCCCTCCATTAGCCCAAATGGTCAAGAGTTGACTAAAATAGAGAATATTTTTGTGCTGGTTTTTATCATTTTGCTGAATATTGTTTAATGAATTACTTTATGGTGCTTGACACACAGTAAGCGCTCAAATACTATAATCATTCATTAATTCATTCAATCGTATTTATTGAGCGCTTACCGTGTGTAGAGCACTGTACTAAGGGCTTGGAAAGTACAATTTGGCAACAAATAGAGACAATCCCTACCCAACAAGGGGCTCATAGTCTAGAATCATTAACATCATCATCAGTTTTAAATATTATTAAGGCCAGGAAATATTTAAAAAATACAGTAAAGAAATAAATATTCAAGCCTACAAATAAATCAATAAAAGTTTCTTCATGCAAAGGGATAGGAATTTCCGTTTGGAAGGAATACAAACTCTGAATTACATTATTAGGATAGCATTTAAACGGAAACCTGAGAGAGACTATATTCTGGACAAAAATAAACTTTTTCATTCAGCGGCCTTGCTTGAAATTAGGAGAGGAAGACAGGGATGCAAATCCTTCTGAGAAATAAAATGTCTGAATAATGGTTGGGGAAAAAGGGGTGCTGAGGGAAAGAAAATGAATAAGAAAGAAAGAAAAGAGCTTCTCAAGAGGTCATTGGGAAGAGAGATGAGAGTGAGCAGCACAACCTAGTGGATAGACCACAAGCCTGGGAGTCAGAAGGGCCTGGGTTCTAATCCTGTATCCATCCCTTGTCTGCTGTGTGCAAGTCACTTAACTTCTCTGCTCCTCAATTACCTCATCTGTAAAATGAGGATTAATAATAATAATAATAATAATAATGGCATTTGTTAAGCACTTACTATGTGCAAAGCACTGTTCTAAGCACTGGGGTAGATACAAGGTGTCCCCCGTGGAGCTCACAGTCTTAATCTCCATTTTACAGATGAAGCAACTGGGGCACAGAGAAGTGAAGTGACTTGCCCAAAGTCACACAGCTGACAAGCGGCTGAGCAGGGATTAGAACCCACAACCTCTGACTCCGAGGCCCGGGCTCTTTCCACTGAGCCACGCTGCTTCTCTGAGCCACATGAGCCCCATAAGGGACATAGACTGTGTCCAACCTGATCACTTCATTTTTACCCCAGTGCTTAGAACAGCACCTGGCACATAGTAAGCACTTAACAAATGCCATAAAACGAAGAAAGGCGCTGTATGCTTTATAGGAGCAATAGTCACAAGGCCCATACTGATAAGTCCCTGTGGCAGGAATGATCCATGAAAGACAACCCTATCTAAGAATTAAAACTAAAAGCTGTGCAATTGTGGTCTGGAGGAGGATCATGGAGTTGAGAGGGGCCTAAAGAGTCAGTTCGTCCAGCCAGTTCCATGAGGGATTGGCACATTTTGTCACCTGACCACTGGGTAGGACCAGAGAAGAGGGAAGCAGGGCTTTTTACAACGCTTAAGAGGAAGGGATAGAGGCCTATCACGGGAGTATGGATTGGGGGCGGGGTACAGAATGTCCACCGGGGATATGTGTGGCTGTTTTCCACCGCCGCTATCAGTCACGGCTCTCGGGAGGGCTCACGCCATCCCTCCAGGGGACAGGGAGGCTGCTCTAGAAGGGGCAAGAGGGGCGGAAGTCCATCTCCCCACTCATCAGCCCGGGCTTCAGAGCGGTGGCCAGAGTAAGTAAGCCAGCCCTGCATTTCCTCCCCACAAAGTAGAAAAGTTATTAGGGCTCCTCTCTGGACCTTGGATCCTCTGGCCCTGGCCCAGACCGGGCACCAGAGGGCTGACACAGGCTACCAAAGGAGCTCTGGGTTGGTTTTCTTTCGATTTAAAAACCCAAAAATAAATAAATCCATATTCGTTTTTTTCTTTTTCCCAAATGGGCCAATGGAGGCCGTTCCAGCTACAGAAACCTTGTCCCCTTCCCCGGTTGGGCGGTCCTGGGGGCCAGCGGTGGTCTAGGGCCAGAGTGACTCCTCGGCCGGAAAGCACTGTGGCCACTGTGTTCCTCATCCTGACTGGCCTCAGCTACCACCACATAATAATAATAATAATGTTGGTATTTGTTAAGCGCTTACTGTGTGCCAAGCACTGTTCTAAGCGCTGGGGTAGATACAGGGTCATCAGGTTGTCCCACGTGAGGGTCACAGTTAATCCCCATTTTACAGAGGAGGTAACTGAGGCACAGAGAAGTGAAGTGACTTGCCCACAGTCACACAACTGATAAGTGGCAGAGCAGGGATTTGAACTCATGACCTCTGACTCCCAAGCCCGGGCTCTTTTCACTGAGCCATGCTGCTTCTCTATCCGATCACATCTGAACAGACCTGACCCTCCCACCCACCCCAGTGTCTGCGCCAAGCCCATGCCCGGGATTCCATCGTGGCTGCATGGATGCTTCTGGGGGATGGCCACCAGGGAGAAGACGTTATGTTGAATCACAGTTCGACCTCTTTTATTCCATCCTATTTACTGAACGTTTGCTGTGTGCGAAGCACTATACTAAGCACTCAGGAGAGTACAATGTAACAACAAAAGGACACATTCCTGCCTACAATGAGCTCACAGTCTAGAGGGGGAGACAGACATTAGTATAAACAAATTACAGCTATAAACAGATATACATATTGCCTGAAGCAGCGTGGCTCAGTGGACAGAGCACGGGCGTGGGAGTCAGAGGTCATGGTTTGAATCCCGGCTCTGCCACTTGTCAGCTGTGTGACTGTGGGCAAGTCACTTAACTTCTCTGGGCCTCAGTTACTTCATCTGTAAAATGGGGATCAAGACTGTGAGCCTCATGTGGGACAACCTGATTACCCTGTATCTACCCCAGCGCTTAGAACAGTGCTCGGCACATAGTAAGCGCTTAACAAATACCAACATTATATACATGGGTGCTGTGGGAATGGGAGGGAAGATAAATGAAGAAGCAAGTAAGAGCAATGCAGAAGGGAGCGGGAGAAGAGGAGAGGAGGCCTTAGTCAGGGAAGGCTTCTTGGAGGAGATGTGCTTTCAATAAGGTTTTGAAGTGGTGGAGAGCAATTATCTGTCTGACCTCTTAGACTAGGAACTGGTAGATTTGTGAGGATGCAAAAATCTACTTTGTTGGAAGCTTTTCTCAGCCCGCTGCTTCACCACCGTTGTCAGCACCAGCATTTATTGGCTGCCTATTGTGTGCCAAGAACCACACTAGAAGCCTGGGGACATTCGAGACAGGTTACAGTCATAGTTACTGCTTGCAAGGAGCTGAAAATATCTAATCACCCAAGCAGTCAAGAAATACTTTTTATTGACCAAAATGTTTTCCGTAGAGCTGAAGGAAAGATGCAGAAGACCTGCTGAGTCCAGGGCTGAACCAAACCCGCAGAGTCCAAGTCATTAAACTTGAAGCGAATTAGGTCTGTAATCAGTCACACTATTTAGCCTAGGGTTCCCAACTCAGATTTAGCCAGAGAAATGCTTTGCATCAAAACTTTTCAATTGTTATGCTTTGACAAGCACATCACATACATTTAATTTTACACCGTGAAGGCTTTGATAAGCCCGTCACCGCGCCGTTGCCAAGCATTGGAGTGGCCTTGTCGAACTTGGGGAGAAAATAGACAACTGGCTGACTCAGAAGGGAAGATGTTGGTGAGTCCACCCACTCGGCAGGCACTGAAATCGAGAAGCCCAGCTGCTGAGTTAAGCAATTTGAATTCTGAGAGTTCCCCTGGGAGGGTGGGATATGTTTATTGCAGAAAGAGTTTTGCTTACTCCAGCCCCATTCCTTAGAAACCCGACAGATACTCAAAATAGAAGCCCTCCCCAACAATCGGGATCTTTAATTTTCAGGAAAATAGGAGTGAATTTTCCCATATTTCTAAGCTGCCTTTTATTGTTTTTTATTCACTTCTTCACCCAGGAGAGTCTTTCCCTGACTAAGCCTTCTTTTTGTTTTCTTCAACTCCCTTCTGTGTCGCCCTGACTAAATGTCTTCATTCATAATAATACTAATTATTATTATGGCATCTGTTAAGTACTTACTATGTGCCAAGCACTGTTGCAAGCACTGGGGTAGTTACAAGGTGATCAGGTTGTCCCACGTGGGGCTCACGGTCTTAATCCCCATATACAGATGAGGTAACTGAGGCACAGAGAAGTTAAGTCACTTGCTCAAGTTCACACAGCAGACAAGTGGCAGAGCCGGGATTAGAACCCATGTCCTCCGACTCCCAAGACCGGGCTCTTTCCACTAAGTCACGCTGCTTCTTCAGCCCCCCTCCCAGCCCCACAGCATCTATGTCCATATCTGTCATTTATTTCTCTTAATGTCTGATTCCCCCCTCTAGACTGTCAGCTGACTTTGGGGAAGGAATTCATTCAGTCGTATTTATTGAGCGCTTACTATGTGCAGAGCACTGTACTAAGCGCTTGGAATGTACAATTCGGCAACAGATAGAGACAACCCCTGCCCAGTGACGGGCTTACAGTCTAATCGGGGGAGAGATCAATAGAATCAGAGGTATATACACATTATTAATTAGAGTAATAAATACCATATACAAATATACATAAGGGCTGTGGGGAGGGGAAAGGAATGTCACCATGGGCAGGGAATGGGGCTGTTTACGGTTGTAATGAAACTCTCCCACGAGCTTGGTACAGTACTCTGCATACAGTGAGTGCTCAATATTTACAATTGAATTAATTAATACTGTTATACTTACTATACTCTCCCAAATACTTAATACAGTGCTCTGCACACAGTAAGAGCTCAAAACACAGGATTGACTGACTGGTGAACATATGGAATCCATTACCACAGGAATAGGTGCTGCCCAGGCATTGTAAAGGATCAGCATTTATCCACAGGCAAGAGACTCATAATAGGTTACTCATTAATTTGATAGTATTTATTGAGCACTTACTGTGTGCAAAGCACTGTACTAAGCATTTGGGAAAGTAAACAACAATAAACAGTGGCGTTCCTTGCCCGCAACCAACCTACAGTCTAGAGGTGGGGAGGCGGAAATAAATGCAAATAAATAAAATTACAGATACGTTCCTGAGTGCTGTGGGGCTGGGAGGGAGGAAGAGTAAAGGGAGCAAATCAGGGTGACCCAGAAGGGAGAGTCAGGGATGTAGAGATGAAAATTTAGAAATGGTACGTAGTACCATTCCCTAACCTTGAGATTAGCGGTCAAGGAAGTCACGCGGTTTCTTCAGTCACTCCAAAGTCCCTGTCAGCAAGACAATTTTAGGGAAGCAGCTTGATCGAGTAGAAAGAGCACAGGGAATCAGACAACCTGGGTCTTAATCCTGGCTCTGCCACTCATCTGCTGTATGACATTGGGCAAGTCACTTCATACTTCTGTAACTTAGTTACCTCATCTGTAAAATGGAGATTAAATCTTACTCCTTCTTACTTAGACTGTGAGCCCCAGGTGGAATAGGGACTTTGTCCAACCTGATTATTTTGTATTTAGCATAGTGCTTAGTACAGTGCTTGTCACATAGTAAATGAAAGTCACATACCATAAAAGAGATTCTGATCTAGACGGACCTCCGATGTGCCACAGTAGGAGCGGGCCTGGTCTAAATTCTAATGTTTAGGGTTAGAAACAAAACCTGGGCCAAAATGAAGTTTCTTTCTAAGAAATTAAACATGGCAAAAGGTCTCTGAAACTTCAGATCTGGTAAGAAAATCCAATCTGCTTCAAAATGGCAGGCAGAGTCTTGAAAGCCTTAACTTGGGTTTACAGCACCTAACTTTTCATCCATCTGAGACTAGGAGATGTGGAAAGAAAAGCAAAGAAACTCAGAACAATAAGACCAAACCCACTTCGCACTCACGTTCTCCCAAGGGACCCATCCCTGGTGCTGTGAAGGGCCAGTAATAATAATCGTGGTATTCATTAAGTGCTTACTATGTGTCAGCCACTGCAATTAGCACTAGGGTAAATACAAGATAATCAGATGGGACACCAGACCCTGTCCCACATGGAGCTCACAGTCTAAACAGGAGACAGCATGATTATTGAATCCCTACTTTACAGCTGAGGAAACTGGGACACAGAGAAGTTAAGAAACTTGCCCAAGGTCACAGAGAAGGCAAGTGGCAGAACCGGGATTAGACTCATGGGCCCCCACTGATGGGTTTATGCTGTGCTTCACTGTCCCAGAGCCAGTGCCTGCATCTGGGAAAAACCCAAACTAGTACCAGAGAAGCAGCATGGCATAGTGGATAGAGCACAGGCCTGGGAGTCGGAAGGTCATGGGTTCTAATGCCACCTCTGCCACGTGTCTTCTATGTGACCTTGGCCAAGCTGCTTCACTTCTCTGTACCTCAGTTACCTCATCTGTAAAATGGGGACTAAGATTGTGAGCCCCATGTGGGACAGGGACTGTCTGACCTGATTACCTTGCATCTACCCAGTGCTTAGAACAGTGCTTGGCACATAGTAAGCGCTTAATAAATGCTTATTAAATAAATAATAAATAAATATAAATAATTATTATTAGTGGAGTTGTATTCATTCAAAAGTAGTACCTCGATCTCATCTCTCTTGCGGTCGACCTCTTGCTCACATCCTGCCTCTGGCCTGGAACGCCGTCCCTCCTCAGATCGGACAGATAATTGCTCTCTTTCCTTTCAAAGCCTTATTGAAGGTACATCTCCTCCAAGAGGTCTTCCCTGACTAAGACCTCATTTCCTCTTCTCCCTCTCCCTTCTCTGTCACCCTGACTTCCTCCCTTCATTCATCCCCGCTCCTAGCCCCACACACTTACGTACATATCTGTAATTGATTTATTTATATTCACGTCGCTCTCCCCCTCCAGATGGTAAGCTCGGAATGTGTCAGTTATATTGTTATCTTGTACTCTCCCAAGTGCTTAATATAGTGCTCTGCACGCAGTAAGCACTCAATAAATACGTTCGAATGAATGAATAAATGAAAGAACTCAACCCACAGAAACCAGAACTCAAATGCATAGTACGGTGCTCTGCGCGCAGTAAGCGCTCAATAAGTACGATTGAATGAAGGAAGAGAAGAAAACCGGAAAGGTGAACTACTGATCCCCTTCTTCGTCACACCAGCCGCGGCAGGGAATCCAAGGAGCCCGCCAGTCCTCAGCTGGCTCAGGCCCCCGCCTGGAGTCTCCCCCATGGGCCCCCCACAATGCAAACTACTTCCATTTCCAACTTAATTTCCTTTTGTCCTTCCAGACGAAATGGAGCACGCTGAAGGAATAAACTAACTGAAGAGAATAAACTAACATTATTAAGAGGCTAACAACAGCCTGGCCAGCGCCTAGAGCGAAACCCAGTTGATGGATGATACGGTGACAGTCAACAGATGAATCCTCATTATAATTGCAAATTCTGTGTACTAAATAAATTAGCCTTCTCCTCCGTATCACTGCCGCGTATACCTTCTGTGGCAGCTGCCTGACCACGCCTCTCCTCTTTGTTAGAGAGCCCCAGCGTCAGCGTTCTGCCGGCCCGGCTAGCCCTGGGGAACATAAAGTGACGATGCTCAGCGCTCCGGGGGTTGGCCGAGGGGAAGGGACCAGGTCTCCAAGGGCTACTGAGGGGTCAGAGTGGAGAAGAAATATTGCTGACACTGTTTTTGTTGCTGGGGTGCCCCTAATATTAATATAAATACATTACAGATATGTACATAAGTGCTGTGGGGCTAGGAGCGGGGATGGATGGAGCAAGTTAAGGTGATGCAGAAGGGAGAGGGAGAAAAGGAAATGAGCTCTTAGTCAGGGCAGGCCTCTTGGAGGAGATGTGCCTTCAATAAGGCTCTGAAAGGGGAGAGAGCAAACTCCGCCTGTCGAGCTGTTCCCACTTCACGGCTTTGCCTTTCTTGCTGTAATTGCACGGCCCGTCTCTGTTCCTACTAATCCCCATCTGCTCTACCTCTAAGCAGATATGAAGAGGCAGGAAATTGATTGCCTTTGGCTTGTTCCCCTCGCCTCAGTCTGCTTTCCTGTGTTTCCTATCATATTTTTCTGGCTCCTTTGTCCCACCTCTCCACACTTTCCGATCCTTTCTCCTTCCTCTCTTGAGGCCAGAGTCTCTACCTCCTTGATTCCTCTCTGGAAAGTTTCCAAGGTAGAATCAAACCTTTAGGTAACAAGAAGCAGCATGGCATAGTGGATAGAGCACAGACCTGGAAGTCAGAAGGTCATGGATTCTATTTCCGGCTCTGCCACCTTTCTTGATGTTTGACCTTGGGCGAGTCACTGCACTTTTCTGGGCCTCAGTCACCTCATCTGTAAAAGGCGGATTGAGACTATGAGCCCCACATGGGACTCTGTCCCACACGATTTGCTTGTATCCAACCCACTGCTTAGTAGAGAGCCTGGCACACAGTAATTAACAAATATCACAGTTATTATTAATCCTGCAGTGTGGTTTAGTGAGAAGACCACGGAACTGGAAATGGGGACATCTGGGTTCTAATCTGTGACCTTGGACAAATTGTTTAACTTTTCTAAACCTCAATTTCCTCATCTGTAAAATGAGTATTAAATCCTGTTCTCTCACCCCTTGAGACTGTGAGTCCCACAGGGGACAGGGACTGTTTCTAATACAATTATCTTGTTTTTACCCCAGCTCTTAGCACAGAGTAAGCCCTTAACAAATACCATTATTGTTATTGTTGAAAATAGTAATAATAATGGTACTTATTAAGCTCTTACTGTGTGCCAGGCACTGTACTAAGCATTGGGGTGCATAAAAGCAATTTGGGTTAGAAACAGTCCCTGTCCCATGTGGGGCTCACAGTCTCAATCCCCATTTTACAGATGAGATAACTGAGGTCCAGAGAAGTGAAGTGAATTGCCTAAGGCCAGACAGCAGACAACAAGTGACAGAGTCAGGATTAGAACCCATGACTTTCTGACTCCCAGGCCCATGCTCTACCCACTGCATCGTGTTGCTTCTCCATACTATGAGGAATTAGGAATGAGATATTTGGGGTTGCTTTTCTCTCCTCATCTAAGCAAACCACTCTAAGGCAGAGTCCTGCCAGACATAAAGTACAGTGGTGTTGAGCAATCACACACCTTCTTTGATCAGTATAGACACTCAAATCTACACCACTCAAGCCACCATCACTCCTGGAGCCAAATATATCAACCAAGCTACTAAACCTGGATGAAAGAAAATTGGCCTGATTACCTCGGATCCGCCCTAGTGCTTAGGACAGTGCTTGGCATGAAGTGCTTAGCAAATAACATTATTATCATTATTATTATAAAGCCTTCACCTCTATATCCCCTATAGAACAGGGAATCGGTCTCAAATATTAAATAAAGACAGTCTATTTCTTTATGCATCAGAATGTGTTTCACTCAAGTGTAAGGGGTTGTGTGTCTGTCTGAGTGTGTCTATGGAGAGAAAAAAGTTACCATTCAGGGTTAAGTGACATTTTCTCAGTGTGTACAAGTGTTTGGCTGATGAGACCAAGATATGATCGGCCACACAACTGCTGCTGTCTGGAGACTAGGTGGGGAGCGAGGAAGGGAGTTGAGGGAAGATGGCTGGTGGGATCGTCTCCCTCACCCCACTGAACACCCTCACTCCCACAGGAGAGAAGAGCAAACAGAAACTGGGACTCTCATGGGAGGTTCCACTCCACTGGGGTCTCTGGGAACCAATAATCCTGCAGGACCAGGGCTGCCCCTCACCTTCTGTCCAACACCAAGGGAGAGGTGAGGCCCCCCCGCCCTGCCCCTTATTTCACTTGTATATTCAAATGTGGATACTTCAATTTGTTGAAGTTTATTATCATTATTATCAAATGCCATCAAGTCAATTCCAATTCTTGGCGACTTCATGGACATATTTTCTCCAGAATGTCCTATCTTCTGCCATAATCGGTCACCTTGCTGAGGCCTCTTCGGTATGGCTTCTATCCATCTAGCTTCTGATCTGCCTCTTTTCCTTGAACTTTTCCTAGCATTAAGGTCTTCTCCAGAGAATTAGTCCTCCTGATGGTGTGTCCAAAATGTGCTAATCTAAATCATTGGCTTGCTAAAGACCGGTTGAAGTTTAGCTTGCCCCAATTGTAGCCTATAATATATTCCTAAATTCTATGTCCTCTAACACCCCACTTATGTTGTGGAGCAATCAATCGTACTTATTGAGCACTTAATGTGTGCAGAGCACTGAATCATTTGGGAGAGTATAACAACATAACAGACACAATCCTTCCCTACAACAGGAACCGTGTATTAATGTATCATCTTGTCTTTACTCCAGTGTTTACTAGTAAGAGTGATATGATTACTATTAATCATAGTAAATGCTTAATAAGCAATCATATAATAACAACAACACAACTAAAAATCCCTTCCACTGAATGCATGTAAAAGCTTCCTCCTCCTGGGTTGTTGCAGTTATGCAATCGGAGCTGCTCACGTTTTCCCCGGTTGTAACACCCATGCTCACGTTGCTGTAACTCCCATCCTCACCAAATCTGCTTCTCCTTAGCCCTCTTCACTTTCAATCACTGGAATTTATTGAGCTCCTACTGTGTGTGAGTGTGAGTGCATCAAGATGAGATCTCCTGCCTCCACTCAAGTTCTACCTTCTTCACCTATGCTTTCATCCTCTCTTTCCTCACCTGATCAAAGCAATTGCCCCTTCCCTTCTTCCTTCCCTGACACCCATTTTCAATCAATCACTTTCCAATGGCTTTTTCCACACTGCTTTCAAACATGCTCGTGTATCCCCTATCCTAAAAAAATCCCCTTAATAATAACAATAATAATAATAATAATTATGATGTTGGTATTTGTTAAGCACTTACTATGTGCAGACACTGTTCTAAGTGCTGGGGTAGATACAGGGTAATCAGGTTGTCCCACGTGAGGCTCACAGTTAATCCCCATTTTACAGATGAGGTAACTGAGGCACAGAGAAGTTAAGTGACTTGCCCACAGTCACACAGCTGACAAGTGGCAGAGCCGGGAGTCGAACCCATGACCCGAAACGCCAAAGCCCAGGCTCTTTCCACTGAGCCACGCTGCTTCCCCCTTAACCTCATTGCACCCTCTAGTTACCACTCCATCTCTCTCTGCCCTCCTTGAGCAAACTGTCTACACTCACTACCTCCGTTTCCTCTCTGTCAACTCTCTCCTTGATCTCCTGCTAACTGGCTTCTACCCCCTTTATGGAAATAACCCTCTCCAAAGTCCCTAATGTGCCCCTCTCAGGGTTGCAGCTGGAGAGTTTCAGGTACTCTACGGTCTCGGCTGCGGGAGGGAGAGTCAAGCAGAGGCCTACCCATTCCATTCCTAGCTTGGCCAGTGGCTAGCGAGTGGAAGGCCATCTGCTACAAGTCAAAACTCACCTGTGCTGGGCAGCAGTGGCATGGGAGAGAGTGGAGGGCGGAGACTCGAGTTTGCTGTGCACAAGGCGTCAGTGGTAAACCACTTCCATATTTTTATCAAGAAAACTCTATGGATACCCTCCTAGAAAGATTGCACATGGAAGTTGGGCTTTCTGGGAGAGATGTATCTATGGTGTCGCTATAGGTTAGACACGACTCGACAGCGTAAGACAAGAAGAAGTCACTAATGACTCCCTTTTAGCCAAATACAACGGCCTTTATTCCATCTTAATCCTTCTTGACTTTCCTGCTACCTTTGACATTGTGGAGCACCCATTTTTCTGGAAACATTATCCAACCTTGTCTTCACCAACACCGTCCTCCCCTGATTTTCCTCCTATCTCTCTGATCACTCCTTCTCAGTCTCTTTTGCAGTCTCCTCCACTGCCTCCCACCCTCTAATTGTGAGAGCCCCTCAAGGCTCAGTTCTGGGTCCCCTTCTATTCTCCATGTATATACTCTCCCTTGGAGAACTCATTCACTCCCTTGGCTTCAATTACCATCTTTATGCAGATGAATCCCAAATCGACCTCTCCAGCCCTGACTTCTCTCTGCAGAGTCACATTTTCTCCTGCCTTCAGGATACTTCAATTTGGATGCCCCTCTGACACCTCAACTTTTACACGTCAAAAACAGAATTCTTCATCTTCCCATCCAAACCCTGATCTCCCCATGATTATCCTGCCACAGACCCCTTCCCCACATTCTCCTCAGTTCCCTCATCTTTAAAATGGGGATTAAGACTGTGAGCCCCACGTGGGACAACCTGATTCCCCTGTGTCTACCCCAGCGCTTAGAACAGTGCTCTGCACATAGTAAGCGCTTAACAAATACATTATTATTCTCCCGCAGGCCTGAAACTCCCTCCCACTTTATATTCACCTTCATAACCCCTCTCCCTACCCTCCAAAAAAATCACATTTCCTCCAGGAGAGCTTCACAGATTAAGCCCTTTATTTCATCATTGATGGCATTTATTGAGTGCTTACTATGTACAGAGGACTGTTCCTCACCCACCCTGCCCCTGTGTCAACTATGTACTTGGCTTGGTATCCCTTAAGCATTTGATGCTCACCCCAGCCCCTCAGTACTTAGGTAAATATTTTATACTTTACTATCACCCCTACCCATAATCTATTTTAATGTCTGTCTCCTCTTATAGACTGTAAACTCCTAATAGGTAGGGAGCATGCTTAAAACTCTGTTGTATTGTGCTTTCCCAGGTGCCTAGAAAAGTGCTCTGCACACAGTGAGTGCTCAGTAAATACCATTAAGTGATCGATTGCAGAGCATCGTACAGAATGCTTGGGAGAGTATAATACAATAGAATTATAGTGGTCGTGATCTCTGGCCACAAGGATCAAGAGGGACCTCAAATCCTTTCTAAAATCTCACCTTCTCCAAAAGACTTCTCCAACTAATTTTCAGCACTTCAAGTCTTATCCACCCTTCAGCCATCTCTTACACTAATGGATTTATTTGTGTCCAATCTCAGCACTTATGTATACCTGCGTTTTAGTTTGGAATTTTATTAGTTGTGATTCCACTGACTGTGAATATTAATTTATATACCTGCCTCTCCTAGCTGAGTGTAAGCTCCTTGCAGGCAGAAGACATGTCTTTTGTTTCTGCTGCAATTCCCAAGTACTCGGTATAGTATACTAAATAAAATACCATTACAATCACCATTACTAATTACTATCACAGTAACTACAGCTAATGCTAGCGAGAAAATATCAATTTAAAGTGAATAAAGGAGCTCATTCCCTCCTATCTTCTTTCCTTGATTTTTGCAATTCTCCCTACACAATCACAGATTCCCCACAACTGTAAGAAGTCTTCTGGTCCAGCCCCCTGCCTTCAGGTCAGTGAATCAATCATATTTACTGAGTGCTTACTAAGTGCAGAGCACTGTACTAAACACTTGGAAGAGTATAGTATTACAATATGAGAGATGGTAGACACATTCCCTTCCCACAGTGAGCTTACAATCCTGAGGGAGAGATAAGACAATAATATAATAAATTAATGACAGATATGTACATAAGTGCTGTGGGGCTGACAGAGGGGTGGGAGCATATCAGGGTGACTGAAGGGAGTGGGAGAAGAGGAAATGAGGGCTTAGTCAGGGAAGCCCTCTTGGAAGAGATGTGTCTTCAATAAGGTTTTGAAGATGTGGAGAGGAATTGTCTGTCGGATATGAAGAGAGAGGGCGTTCCAGGACAGAGGCAGGATGTGGGTGAGAGGTCAGCGGTGATATAAGTGGATAACTAAACCATCTAAGGTAAATGGATTTCTCTAGTAGATTCTTGTTCACTATCAATGAAAACCAAGGACCAAGATTCAGAAGTACTATACCTATAAAAAAGGTAAGTTTCACACAAGTCCTTTAACTACCATGTGGCTCAGTTTACCTAGATGTAAAAAGGGGATAACAGCAATGACAAGTCGAGGGCTGACCTAAGATCTCGAGAGAGTGCAGTAGTTAGTAGCTATGATCTCTGACCTCGAGGGAGACAAAACTAAAAATGGAACTTGCCTGCTCTATTCATTCACACAACTCGGTTATAAAGTCAATGTGCCCATTAATGGGAATTTAATCTTACTTCTCACTGTTGCTTCTTGTTCTATGTGATTTACATTTATAAAAATATCAATACTCTCTACTTTCAACTTTCATTTGTACTGTTGATGGGTTTTGCTTTTTTTTTTGTTTTATTTTTGTTTTTCTTTAAGCCATACTCAGAAAAATAGTTTGGAGGGGTGGCGGGGGATGGAAGGGGTGCTGCTGGAGAAAAGGCGTGTGAGTGTGCAGAAAATCAAGCAGGGACAACAAATTCTGTGCCTGGAGAGGATTTATGGGGGTTACTAAACATGGTCCATAACTTGCCAATAGCTACTTTCTGGGCTGCCATTAGAGACAAATTGATTTAGATAATAAAGATTACCTTTTCATCCAGAAAAATCAGACCATCCATTTTCAATTTCAAGCATAAATATAACAGATTCTAGATGATGGAAGAAAAGCCAGGCATAATTGTGGGCATGCTAATGGACAAAATTGGACTCCGAATAGGAAGATTTGTGAAAAGGAGATCTTTCTCTGAACTGGGAAGGGGAGATGAAAGTTATACCGTGAGAGCCAGTTAATCTCTCATAAAACACCCAGCCCAAATCAAGAGTGGAAACATTATCTCTATGTCTTTCTTTTCTTTGATAGAAGAGAAAGCCTTCCCAGAAATATACCAAAGAAGCAGACCAAGTTGAGAAGCAGCATGGCCTAGTGTCCTGGGAGTCACAGGCCCTGAGTTTTAATCCCAGCTCTACCACTAGTCTACTGTGTCACCTTGGGCAAGTTCCTTACCTTCTCTGTGCCTCAGTTACCTCATCTGTGAAGTGGGGATGAAGACTCTGAGCCCCCTGTGAGACAGATATTGTGCCCAATCCAGTTATCTCGTATTTACCCCAGTGCTTCATACTGTGCCTGGCACACAGCAAGCACTTAACAAATGCCATTAAAAAAAAAGTTGTCTGTGCAATGAGCAAATAACTCGAGTCAGAGTTGAGGAGATGGGGAAGACAGGGAGCCGGCTGCTTGATGATGGATAGAACTTAAGGAGGGCATGCTAGCAGAGGCTCAGGATCAACTGATCAGTGGTATTAATTAAGCACTTAGCATGTGCAGAAAACTCTAAGTACCTGGGGGAGTACATTACAATAGAGTAGGCAGACATGACTGCAGCCGACAAAGAAAGATGGAGAAGTTGCTTCCCATATCTCTTCCTCTCTCCCTAAACTCCTTAATCCCTCATCCTCCCTCAGCTTTCCACCCGTCAAGCCTGGAGAATGGATTTGGGGAGAAAGCTGAAGGAGGAGGGACTGGGGAAACCAGGATATCAGATGCCAATAAAGCAAGCTCCAGCCCCAAGGCATATTTATCCATTCATTTAATCGTATTTATTAAGCGCTTACTGTATGCAATGCACTGTACTAAGCACTTGGGGGTGTATAAAATAATATAACAGACACACTCCCTGGCCAGGCAGGGCATATATATTTATTCCCTGAAGAAGGATGAGGGATTAAGGAGTTTAGGGAGAAGGGAAGAGGTAAAGGAATATATGTACATACACACACACGTATATATACACATATATAAACATATATATATACATATACAAATATGTATAGGTAGATGATAGATATCTGGCTCCCTCGTGGGCAGGGAATATGTCTGTTTATTGTTGTATTGTACTCTCCCAAATGCTTAGTAGAGTGCTCTGCACTCAGTAAGCACTTAATGATTGCAAATGAATGAATGAATTAACAAATGAGAAGCGTGCTTCTTAGTCTCATTTTGGAAATGCAGAGCAGAGATGTCCTTGAAAGCCCCTACTGCAGAACTAGATAGCAAATTCAGAGATACCCGTGGAGAAGAGCTTTCAGGAGCTCACAGTTAAGGGGATTTAGAGTCTTAATGACTTAGGTTTCCAGAAATGCAAACACCTGAAATTTTTCTTATAACTATTTCTCAGAGATATGGAAAATCCCACTACTGTCTTGACAATTTCAGAATTTAATAATCAGAATGAGTACCAAACCTGCTCATTATCTAACCTTATATTCGCTCATAAACGGACAAAAATAGGAAAGGATAGTCTTTTCATATCGAAGGATAAAATGAAAAATCTGAAGAATGCTGGCACTGAGATCCAGTTCCTGAAGTCAGCCTAGCAGTCAGTTTATTTGCTGTGCTGCTTTCAAGTATAAATATGCATGTTTGATTGAACTAGAGATTATTTTAATTGTTTTGAGTGAACTGCTACACATAATGCCTGTATTTATTTTCTCTCTGGCTTGTAACTCAGTGTTGTCATAGAAATGAAAATTTCAGGTGAAAAAGGATTCTTCCATTAGCATACATAAGATCATTCCATGGAAACATGTTATGGGTGCTCTCGTGATTTAACCTTTAAAAAGGGCAAAGGTCCAATATCTATTTACAAGGCTGAAAGAGTATGGAAAGAAAATTGTTAGGAATGAAAGTGCACATATTTTAAACCCTAGGTTGAGTAGAAAAGCAACATAAAATGTCTGCATTTACCTCATCCTCCTCAAAGAGGAAATGAGAAGGGAAGGCCTCTTAGAGGAGATGTGCCTTCAATAAGACTTTGAATTGGAGGAGAGTAATCGTCTTTGGGATATGACGAGGGAGGACGTTCCAAGACAGAAGCAGGACGTGGGCAAGAGGTCGACGGTGAGATAGAAGAGACGTTGGTATAATGAGCAGGTTGGTATTAGAGGAGTGAAGTGTGCAGGCTGGGTTGTAATAGGAAAGCAGTGAGGTCAGGTAGCAGGGGGTAAGGTGATTGAGTGCTTTAAAGTCACTGGTAAGGAGTTTCTGTTTAATGAGGAGGTGGATGGGGAAACATGGACTGAACTTTTTTATAGAAAAATGATCCAGGCAGCAGAACGAAGTATGGACCGGAGTGGGGAGACATGGGAGGCAGGGAAGTCAGGAAGGAGGCTGATGCAGTAATCAAGGAGGGTTAGGATAAGTCTTGGATTGATATGGTAATAGTTTGGATGGTGAGGAAAGGATGGATTTTTCATTCAATTCATTCATTCAATAGTATATATTGAGCGCTTACTATGTGCAGAGCACTGTACTAAGCGCTTGGAATGAACAAGTGGGCAACAGATAGAGACAGTCCCTGCCCTTTGGCGGGCTTACAGTCTAATCTAATTTTAACAACGTTATGCAAGTTGAAGTGACAGGATTCTGTGACATATTGAATATGTCGGTTGAATGATAAAGTCAAGGATATTGCCAAGGTTACGGGCTTGGGAGACAGGAAGGAAAGTCATGTGATGGGCCAGGGTTTATGTAGCAATATGATCCACCTTTTCCTCTCCATCCAAGCTGCTATTTTTTTTGGTACAATCTCACATAATATCCCGACTGGATTATTGCATCAGCCTCCTCTCTGATCTCCCATCCTGTCTCTCCCCACTTCAGTCTTACTTCACTCAGCTGCCCGGATTCTCTTTCTACAGAAACGCTCTGGGCATATCACTCCCCTCCTCAATAATTTCCAGTAGTTGCCTAATAAACATCGCATGAAACAAAATCTCTGACCTCTTGGCTTCAAAGCTCTCCATCACCTTGCCCCCTACTACCTCACCTCCCCTCTCTCCTTCTCCAGCCCAGCCCGTACACTCCGCTCCTCTGCCACTAACCTCCTCACTGGGCCGTGTTCTCACCTGTCCCACCGTCGACTCCTGGCCCACGTCCTACCACTGACCTGGAACGCCCTCCCTCCTCACATCCATCAAAATCTCTTCCCCTCTTCAAAGCCCTACTGAGAGCTCACCTCCTCCAGGAGGCCTTCCCAGGCTGAGCCCCCTCTTTCCCTCTGCCCCTCCTCCTCTCCCCATTCCTCCTTTCTCTCTCCCTCTGCTCTACACCCTTCCCCTCCTCACAGCAATGTGTATATTTGTATATATTATTCATTACTCTATTTTATTAATGATGTGTATATATCTATGATTTTATTTATCTATGTTGATGGTATTGATACCTGACTATTCGTTTTGTTTTGCTGTTTCCCCCTTTAAGACTGGGAGCCCGTTGTTGGGCAGGGATTGTCTCTATCTGTTACCGAATTGTACATTCCAAGCGCTTAGTACAGTGCTCTGCACACAGTGAGCGCTCAATAAATACGATTGAATGAATGAATGAATGTGAAGAGTTCTGTGTTGGACATTTACCTGGAATATCAGTGCAATTGTCCATTCATTTATGTGCCTAAACCAAGCCAGGGAGAATAGCAGAAGAAGAAACCACAGGAGAAGCTCTTACTGAAGAATAGGATAATTTATCATCACATAGATAACTAAAAAGTCTTTCACCTGATTTTTTCCATTTCTAAGTCAGTACAGGATGCATTTTAAAGAAAGAGATTTCCCAGAAACCTCTTTTTGAGGAATTTCTGGTATAACATTCCTGAAAGGTCTGGAAGGAATGGAGAATGAATGAGAATAAAAACTACTCCTTTAAAGGAGACTTTACCAGATCACTCACTCATTGTGTGAGTCGGAGCTGAGAGGTGGGGGGAGACGGAAGGAAGTGGAGAAGAAGTGTAATTGCTGTTTTAATTCACATAAATAATTCTGCTCCCAGTTGCCTCATAACCTCAAGTACATGCAGCCATTTTCACCTTCAGAAGTCCTGCGTTGTCTGGGACCTTTACAGCAATAACCAAGAATATCGATAAGAACAGAGCTTTTTACTATTAGTCAATAAAATACTAATACTGTAGTGGAGTGATGTTTCATTACTATTCTCTCCTATATATAAGAGATGTGATTAAATCTACTTCTGACATCGAAGCATCTGTTTGGTCCCCTGTGACATCACAAGCAGCTGCCATCAGGGTAGTGATTTTTTCTGCTTGACATGGTTATTTCTGCAGCAAAAACTCAATAGAAAAATAACAGAGAAGGAAGGAGGATTCTTTCACATCAACTGCCAAGGCCCTTGGAAGCTGCAAAAAGGACAGTTGGTCTCATTATTCATCTACCATAATACAAATAATAATAATGGCATTTGTTAAGTACTTACTCTGTGTCAAGCACTGTTTTAAGAGATGAGATAGATATCATCTCTATGCAGATGACACACAGATCTACATCTCCGCCCCTGTCGTCTCCCCTTCCCTTCAGGCTCGTATCTCCTCCTGCCTCCAAGATGTCTCTACCTGGATGTCTGCCTGCCACCTAAAACTCAACATGACCAAAACCGAGATCCTCATCTTCCCTCCCAAGCCCTGTCCTCTCCCTGACTTCCCTATCACCGTGGATGGTACGACCATCCTTCCCGTCTCTCAGGCCCGCAACCTCGGTGTCATCTTTGACTCGGCTCTCTCGTTCACCCCACACATCCGATCCGTCACCAAAACCTGCCGGTCTCACCTTTATAATATCGCCAAGATCCGCCCTTTCCTCTCCACCCAAACGGCTACCTTACTGCTATGGGCTCTGGTAATATCCCGGCTAGATTACTGTGTCAGCCTTCTCTCTGATCTCCCTTCCTCCTCTCTCTCCCCGCTCCAGTCTATTCTTCACTCCGCTGCCCGGCTCATCTTCCTGCAGAAACGCTCTGGGCATGTCACTCCCCTTCTTAAAAACCTCCAGTGGTTGCCCATCGACCTCCACACGAAACAAAAACTTCTCACTCTAGGCTTCGAGACTCTCCATCACTTTTCCCCCTCCTACCTCTCCTCCCTTCTCTCTTTCCACTGCCCACCCCGCACGCTCCTCTCCTCTGCCGCCCACCTCCTCACCGTCACCCGTTCTCGCCTATCCCGCCGTCGACCCCTGGGCCACCTCCTCCCGTTGTCCTGGAACGCCCTCCCTCCTCACCTCCGCCAAACTGATTCTCTTCCCCACTTCAAAACCCTACTTAAAGCTCACCTCCTCCAAGAGGCCTTCCCAGACTGAGCTCCCCTTTTCCCTCTGCTCCCTCTACCCCCCCACCTCTCCGCAGCTAAACCCTCTTCTCCCCCTTTTCCCTCTGCTCCTCCCCCCTCCCGTCCCATCCCCTCGGCACCGTACTCGTCCGCTCAACTGTATATATTTTCATTACCCTATTTATTTTGTTAATGAGATGTACATCACCTTGATTCTATTTATTTGCTATTGTTTTAATGAGATGTTCTTCCCCTTGACTCTATTTATTGCCATGTTCTTGTGTGTCCGTCTCCTCCGATTAGACTGTAAGCCCATCTAAGGGCAAGGACTGTCTCCATCTGTTGCCGATTTGTACATTCCACATGCTTAGTACAGTGCTCTGCACATAGTAAGTGCTCAATAAATACTATTGAATGAATGAATGAATGAATGAATGAATGAATGAATGAATGAATACAAGGTAATCAGATTCAACACATTCCTGTCCCACTTGGGGCTTATAGACCAAATTGGAGGGAGTGGGATTTAATCCCCATTTTACAGATGAGGTAACTGAGGCACAGTAAAAGTTAAGTGACTTTCCCAAGGTCATGCAGCAGAGAAGAAGCGATAAAGCAGGGATTAGACCCCAGGTCCTCTAATGATAATAATAATAATAATAATAATAATGATTGTAGTACTTGGTAAGCACGTACTATGTTTCAGGTACTGTTCTAAGCACTGGGGTGGATATAAGCAAATAGGGTTGGACACAGTCTCAGTCCCACAAGGGGCTCACGGTCTCAATCCCCATTTTACAGATGAGGTAACTGAGCCACAGAGAAGAGAAGTGACTTACTCAGGGACACCCAGTTGACAAGGGGCGGAGCTGCGATTAGAACCCATGACCTTCTGACTCCCAGGCACGTGTCCTATCCACTATGTTATACTGCTTCCCTTTAACTATCTGGTCGGTCACAAATGACCATGGTGGACCATGGCCAGCTCCATTTTGCATCAGATGGCTTTAAAGAGATGGATTTAAAGAGATGCTGGTCCATTAGGGGGCCAAGTAAGGCCAAGGATTGTTACTAAAATGTTCAAACACACCTTTGAATATATTCATAGAAACAAAATCTGGGTTTTTTTGGCTGGCAGGAGTTTTATGATTGTTATGTTAGAAAACCTGGTGCCATCCTCCTCAAAAATGTCTATTACTCTCTTGCTCTCCAAGCAAACAGAGCTCTAAATAATAATAATTGTGATATTCAAATGTTCACTATATGCCGAGCAGTGTATTAAGCACTGCAGTAGAGGCAAGATGATCAGGTCCACATTCCCTGCCCCACCTGGGGTCTCACAGATGAGGAAACTGAGACACAGTTCAGTGACTTGCCCGACATCACACAGCAGACAGGCGATGAGTCCAAGATGAGAACCCAGGTGCTCTGACTTCTACTCCTGTGCTCCTTTCACTAGGCCATTTCTCTTATTTCTCAAATTAAAGGGGGTAGAGAACAATCTAACAAAAGAAAGACAGAAGCAAGAAGCTGACACCCCTTCCAAGAAGCATAATAAGTTAATGTTAATTAGCCAGGTGCCTGGTTCTTTGGGGAGAAATGGGTCAATCTCTGTTGGCAGATTTGCAAGTTTCACCTTGCTTTGTCTTTAAATGTCCTCTCACTTCTCACAGATGTGAGTTCATGTAAGACAGGGTTTGTTGTTCTCTCCTTACCTACTCGGGAAGGCTCCTCAGGGGAAGACATTCTCCTCCCAACCTTCTTCCCTAGCCCACCCAGCCCCTGAAGAAAATCATCAGGGGGGAAATTATCCAAGAAAAATTGCAGAACCCTAGATAAAGCTTCTAAAGCCTTCTCCCCTCCCCCACAGGAGGTGGATGTTAATTAAATTATTGTGGTAACAATGACTGAATCATTCAGATATTGGTGTATTTAAAACAGCCTTCAGTGTAAACACGCTACCTTTCCAGTTCAATGCCAATTACTATTAATGACTTTCATTCCTCTTCAAACATACTACATTGGATAATTGTGCCACGAAGTCTCTAAAAATACTTTTTTATATTGATATACTTCAGTTCTCTGCCTTATCCTAAGAGACTTTTAAAGATGAGCATTGCATTCAGATCACTGTAGTTCCATAGAAATACTGACAACGGGCCAAGTCATATTTAAAGTGAAGAATATCGTTTTCATTATCGATAGAGATTGGGTTCCCTGTGCTTCCTTCGTAGCCAATCGGGATCCTCAGAAGCTTCATTCAAAGAAGAGGGAGGGAGTAGGTATCCTAAGGGGAGGGTCTCCCCTCAAGACCTGCTTTCGGGGTTGTGCTTTCCTCCGTACGAGTTTCCTCTTAATGATAATAATAATGAAGCCCGTCGATTAGACTGTAAGCCCATCAAAGGGCAGGGACTGTCTCTATCTGTTACCTATTTGTACATTCCAAGTGCTTAGTACAGTGCTCTGCACATAGTAAGCGCTCAATAAATACTATTGAATGATGATCTTTGGTAAGCCCTTACTATGTGCCAGGCACTGTTCTAAGTGCTGGGAGAGACACAAGGTAATCAGGTTGTCCCATGTGGGGCTCACAGTCTTGATACCCATTTTATAGAGGAGGGAACTGAGGCCCAGAGATGTTGAGCGACAACTTGCCCAAGGTCACACATCAGACAAGTGGTGGAGCCGGGATTAGAACCCACGTCCTCTGACTCCCAAGCCCGTGCTCTTGCCACTAAGCCACGCTACTTCTCGTCACCTGCTTGCCTTATGTTTAACCTTTCTTCAAGAACGCCAGCCTGTGAATGAATACAAACCAATGAAGCAGGTTATAATTAACCACGTTGTAAATGCATAACTGTCTCACTGAGCCTTGATTGTAGACAGCCCTGGCTTCAGGCCTTTTTCTCTTGTGCTCTGCACACTGACATTATTCTGGCAAGTTTGCTGAACGGTTTCGGTCAACTCCACCCAGCAGGTTGCCTGGGGTTGGGCGATGTCCAGACTCTGAAGGAGTGGCTCTATTTGGATAGGCAGTAAATTGGGAATCAGTCAATGACTGAGAGAACAAGCAGGGCTTCTCTGAATAATTCTTGTCTTATGCTGTCGAGTCGCCTCCCACTCATGGCGACACCATGGGCACATCGCTCCCGGAATGCCCTACCTCTATCTGCCATCGTTCTGGTAGCGAATCCATATAAGTTTTCTTGGTAAAAAATGGAAGTGGTTTACCATTGACTCCTTCCGCGCAGTCAACTTGAGTCTCTGTCCTTGACTCTCTCCCGTGCCGCTGCTGCCTAGCACAGGGGAGTTTTGACTTGTAGCAGATCGCTTTCCAATCGCTAGCCACTGGCCAAGCCAGGAATGGAATGGACAGACCTCTGCTTGACTCTCCCTCCCGTAGTCAAGACTGGCAAAGTACTGGAAACTCTCCAGCTGCAACCCTGAGAGGGGCTGAATAATTCACAGCGTGCCAAATCCTATGAAGTCATCACCTGTCTCAAGCACTTGTGAACCTACTCATTTCCATGCTAAGAACTTTTGTTTAAATGTTTATTCAATTGTTTGTTCTATTTCATTTACTGGTACTTATTTTTACATCTGCCCTCAACCCCTTCTCCCCTCATCCCACTCCCCATTAGAGGAAAAACTCCTTGAGGGCAAGGAATCTGTTACTTATCTATGTTGTACTGTCCCCAGAACTTAGCACCATGAATTGCAGCTAGGGGAAACTCAATAAATGATGCTTCTGAAACTAGTATTTCTACACTGCTGTTACTACTCCAGTGCTTAGCACAGTGTTTGGCACACAGTAAGCGCTTAACAAAAACCATCATTATTATTATTACTACTGTTCATTCATTCATTCGTATTTATTGAGCCCCTACTCTGTGCAGATCTAGAAGCACTAGTAATAATAATGGTGGTATTTAAGCGCTTACTATTTGCAAAGCACTGTTCTAAGCGCTGGGGGGGATAAAAGGCGATCAGGTTGTCCCACGTGCGGTTCACAGTTTTTAATCCCCATTTTAAAGATGAGGGAACTGAGGCACAGAGAAGTGAAGTGACTTGGCCAAAGTCACACAGCTGGAAAGCGGCGGAGCCGAGATTCAAACCCATGACCTCTGACTCCCAAGCCCGGGCTTTTTCCACTGAGCCATGCTGCCTCTACTAATTCTATAAATAGTCTAAACAATAATCACTCCTAAGGGCAGCTATAATGCACAGAGTGAATAGAGGCCCATGGGGGTTCATAAAAATAGTGGCCTTTGTTAAGCATTTACTATGTCCCAAGCACTGTGAAAATACAATATAATTAGGGCCCTGCAACAGTCCCTGTCCCATTCAGTTTTCAGAATCTGATAAGAAGAGAGAACAGGTATTAATAATAATAATGTCAGCATTTGTTAAGCGCTTACTATGTGCCAAGCACTATTCTAAGCGCTGAGGGGGATACAAGGTCATCAGGTTGTCCCACGTGGGGCTCCCGGTCTTCGTTCCCATTTTCCAGATGAGGTAACTGAGGCCCAGAGAAGTTAAGTGACTGGCCCAAAGTCACACAGCTGACAAGTGGTGGAGCCGGGATTAGAACCCATGACCTCTGGCTCCCAAGCCTGAGGTTTTTCCACTGAGCCATGCCGCTCCATTGGGCAGAGAATGTATCTGTTTCATTATTACACTGTACTCTCCCAAGCACTTAGGGCAGTGCTTTGCATATTGTAGGGGCTCAATAAATACAACTGAATGAATGAATTCTAGAGATGAGGAAACTGAGGCCCAGAAGTTACTTACCCAAGGTCACACAATAAACAAACGGCAGAGCCAGTATTAGAACCCAGATCCCCTGTCTCCCAGCCTTGTGTTCCATCCCCTAGGCCACACACTGATAAAAAGGGAGCAGCAGTGCTAAATTTATTCCACAGCAATCATCTCACACCCCTGGCTAGGGATCGTGGTTAGGACTGGGAGATATTAATGACAGCAGAATTGCCTCCCTGGCATAGTTCTCACAGACTCTTTCTTCAAGATCTACCTCAAGCACACTGCCAGCATTAAAAATGGAATAGGCGTAAACTCTTCAGGGGCCCGGTAGAGCTGAGCAATGAGAAAAAAAGGTGGTATCTTGTGCACAAAGGGGATGGGGGCACGGAGTCTCACTGCCAATATCAGCCACCTCCCCCCAAAATATTGTGGAAACACTGCCTTGAAATGGCCATCTGGGCAGGCTGAGATACTCAAATTCAAAGCAAGTTGTTCTGGGATTGGTCGTTCTATGAGACAATGAGGTCACTGCCAAGTGTCATGATTTCAAATCTTTCAAACAGGACAGGTAATAGAAAAGGGGTCTGCTTCCCGGGAAGCTACTGGGACTTTCTGGGAGGAGTTTGGCTTCTCTGCCAATAGCAGGAGCCCTCCAACCTCCAGTGGTTGGGGCAGAATTTCCCTGAGGAGAGTTTGGAAAAGAAGCCTTACTTTAATTTCCTCTGCTTTGCCATTCTGTGTCTGTCTGGTGCCCTGGGACCTAGCCAGAGAAAATTTCATATAATAACATTTATAATAATTATGGTATTTGATAAGCAAATACAATGTGCCAAGCACTGTTAGAAACGCTGGAATAGATACAAATTAGTCAGATTGGACACAGACCCCGTCCCACATGTGCCTCACTCTCTTAATCCCCATTTTACAGAGGAGGTAACTGAAGCCCAGAGAAGTTAAGTGACTCTCCCAAGGTCATGCAGCAGACATGAGGCCGAGATGGGATTAGAACCCAGGTCCTTCTGACTCCCGAGTACTTGTTCTAGCCACTACCTGTGTCTCTCCACTTAAACCATACCTGGAGCAAAATGGAAGCTGGGGTAAATCAATTTGGGATTATTTTAGTTTAAACCCTTTGCCAGCAAAGCAAAGCCTTAGGGTGGCCAGTCAGTCATTCAATAGTATTTATTGAGCGCTTACTATGTGCAGAGCACTGTACTAAGCGCTTGGGATGAAGAAGTCGGCAACAGATAGAGACAGTCCCTGCCGTTTGACGGGCTTACGGTCTAATCGGGGGAGACGGACAGACAAGAACAATGGCAATGGTGAGTGTTTCTGGTAATCAGGAAAACAGTTGCATATTTGAACCTCAGTGTTTTTAAATATCATTCTGTAAATCTTATTTTTTTTAATCTTCTTTTTGCTAATCTTTCCCATTTGTAATATGGATTTAATCTTGATTTTAGCCATTATAGTGTTTGGGAATCTGGTTTAGCCATGATTACTGAATTTCACAGAGGTCTCAAATAGATTCTGATTGAAGTTTTTACTCTGTGTCCCGAATTGTCCTCAAAAACATCATGAACATTAGACATAGTTCGGTGTTACATAGCTAAATCGCGCCAATCTCAGTGTCCCAAAGCCAAAAAGCCTCTTAATCCAATAGTTCCTAGAGCACTATCCTGGACTCTAAGCTAGCATTTCCAGTTCTCCAAATTCTAGTAGTTCTTGAAGTAGGTAGGTCTCCTCACCACCATTTCTGATGATTGAGCTAGGTTTCTCCACCATCGAATATATAGTGATGGGAAGAGGAAGAGCACGGATGTGGCCACAAAAAGTGCAGAAACACCTTGGAAAAACATCTCTGACTTCCCTCTTAGACCCAATCATTGTTCCACAGATGGTCTCTGGCTTCTGGCACCAGATGACTGAAGGCAAATCATCAGTCAATCAATCAATTGAATTTATTGAATGCTTATTGTGTGCAGAACACTTACTGAGCACTTGGAAGAGTACAGTGTGAGAGCTGGTAGACCCATACCCTGTTCCAAGGCAGCATTGGTCTTGGTAGACCTCTAAACATAGATATCATACATTCATCAATCATATTTATTGAGCATTTATTTTGTGCAGAGCACTGAGCTAAGCACTTGGGGGAGTATAATATAACAATATCTCAGAATTAGTAGACACATTCCCTGCCCATAGCAAGATTCCATGAATTCAAACTCAAAAAACCTCTACTTTTTTACAGGACCTAACCCAAGAAGCGTAGCCTAATGAAAAGAACAAGGACCTCAGAGTCCTACCACCCGGATTCCAATCCCAACTCCACCATGTACTTGCTGCGTGACCTTAGGCAAATCACTTCACTTCTCAATGCTTCGGTTCCCTCATCTGCAAAATGGGAATTCAATACCTGTTTTCCCTCCTACTTATTCATTCATTCAATCATATTTATTGAGCGCTTACTATGCGCAAAGCACTATACTAAGTGCTTGGGAGAGTTCAAAACACTGTGAGCCCCATGTGGGACCTGATCATCTTGTTTCTACCCCAGTACTTCAGGAAAGCAGCGTGGCTCAGTGGAAAGAGCATGGGTTTGGGAGTCAGAGGTCATGGGTTCAAATCCCCGCTCAGCCGCTTGTCAGCTGTGTGACTTTGGGCAAGTCACTTAACTTCTCTGGGCCTCAGTTACCTCATCTGTAAAATGGGGATGAAGACTGTGAGCCTCATGTGGGAAAACCTTATTACCCTGTATCCTCTCCAGCGCTTAGAACAGTGCTTTGCACATAGTAAATGCTTTACAAATGCCAAATGCCATCACATAATCACTTAACAAATACTATCATAATTGCTATTGTTACTATTAATAAAATAACAATAAAAATAAAATCATATGCTAGGAAAAGTATAGGAGCCATAAAAAAGTTTCTAATTTAATAATAACTGTGGTATTTGTTAAAGGGCTTATTATGTGCCAAGCACTGTAATAATTGCTGGGATCAGTACAAGATAATCAGGTGCAACACAGGGCTCACACTCTTAATCACCGATTTATAGATGAGGTAGCTGAGGCACACAAAAGGTAAGTGACTTGCCCAAGGTCACACAGCAGTCAAGTGGTGGAGCCGGGATTAGAATCCAGGTCCTGTGAGTCCCAGTTCTGTGCTCTTTTCTCTAGGCCTTGCTCCTTCCCCCAAACGTAGAGAAAATTTACACTTCATTTTAAAAGTCAATTTCAATTAAGAGTAACGATACAGTTGTGCAAACCACCATGAAGGAAATTTTTAGTCAAGATGCATTATTTGGTCCCTGACAGATTTTTTGCTCCAGACCTTCTGCCCCTTGATTGTCATGAGTCTAGCATCAAGAGTGGTGGACATTAAAAGCAGAAACTAGCTGTCAGGTCATGTGTCATTCTCAGCATGAATCAATCGGCTCCACCACAGTGAATTCTAGCTCTCAGAAGCAATTTTGCTCCTTTCATCACAGAAATGTAAGGCCCAAAACATTCTACTGAACTTCCTGCTTGGGTGTTGCTTTTAAATTCACTTCCTCAACTCAGAGAAATGGTCATGAAGTGTGAAGCATCATGGCCCAGAGAGTAGAGAACTGGCCTCAGAGTCAAAAGGAACTGGGTTCTAATTCCAGCAATACCCCTTGTCTGCTGTGTGTGACCTTGGGCAAGTCATTTAACTTCCCAATGCCTCAGTTACCTCCTCTGCAAAATGGAGATTAAGACTGTGAGCCCCACATGGGACTTGGACTGGGTCCAACCTGATGAGCTCATATCTACCCTGGTGCTTAGAACAGTGCCTGGCACAGAGTAAGCACTTAATGAATGCGATGAAAAATAAATAAAAACGTCTAGATTCTCTCTCCTCCACACATCAGTCATATGGGCTGTGGTAGAAGGCATGATTACTGACCTCAAGGAGTTTACAATCTACTAAAAGAAGAAGATAGACTCAAAATATTTAGAAATAGTCAGAGCAAGATGGAGAATAAGGATACAACTAGTAGTAGAAAGACCTTCAAATCTCTTAGCTGTTCTGTTTTTTTACCTTCACAATGTTCTGATAAATCAGATGAAGATAATAAAGGTTCTTTAGAATTCTCTTGTCATTTGAAAAGGCACGCATCATCCACAGTCACCCTGAATAAATCTATCTCCCCATTTCAAAGATGAAAAAACTGAGGCAGAGAAGTTGAAAAATAATAATAATAGTAATGGCATCTGTTAAGCATTAATTATGTATCAAGCAATGTTCTAAGGTTGGATCAGATTGGAAACAATCCCTGTCCCATATGGGGCTCACCATCTAAAGGGAAGAGACAATTGGTATTGAATCCCCATTTTACAGATGAGAAAACTGAGGCAGAGAAAGTTTAGTGACTTTCCTAAGGTTACAAAACAGGCAATTGGTGGAGCTAGAATTAGAACCCAGGTCCTTTGATTTCCAAGCCTTTGCTCTTTCCACTAGATCATGCTGTTCTGAATCAAACCATCAGTGGTATTTATTGAACACCTACTGCGTGCAGAGCACTGAACTAAGTGCTTGGGAGAGTTCAGTATAACAGAATTGGTAGACACATTCCCTGCCCACATGAGTTTACAGTCTAGAGGAGAAGACAGACATTAATATAAATAAATTATGTCAAAGTCATTTAACTCCTTTGCTGTCTCAAGTCTTGCCAAGTAACTTGAGAAATTAGTTTCAATTTGGGAAATCCAGCAAGCAAAGAGTCAAGATTCATCTACTGGGCTGGAAGCTGAAGTTCATACTGTCTATTCCCTGATCTGCACTAACTTGTAATTCCTCACCTTCTCTCTATGCTCATGTATTCACAGAAGCAGCGTGGCTCAGTGAAAAGAGCCTGGGCTTGGGAGCCAGAGGTCATGGGTTCTAATCCCAGTTCCACCACTTATCAGCTGTGTGACTTTGGGCAAGTCGCTGCACTTCTCTGTGCCTCAGTGACCTCATCTGTAAAATGGAGATTAAATCTGTGAGTCCCACGTGGGACAACATGATCACCTTATATCTACCCCAAAGCTAAGAACAGTACTTGGCCCACAGTAAGCACTTAACAAATACCTCAATTATTATTATTATCCTCAGATGTGCCCTATCTCATGGGGTGGGGATATTTTGACAAAAATGATTTTCCTGGATGAAAGTGTAAAGTGCCCATTTGCTTTAGCAATAAGAAGCTGTAAAAATGATTAATAGAAGCTAAAGAAAACCTAAAGATGTGAGCTGATAGGGAGGGAGTAAGAGGTAGGCAGGGGTAGAAGAAGAGGAGGAGCAGGGCAGTGATCACACAATCACACTTCCCCCCTTGAAAGCCCAACTAAAGGCTCACCTCCTCCAAGAGGCCTTCCCAGGCTAAATCCCCTTTTTCCTCAGCTCTCCCTCCCCTCCACGTCACCCCATCTTGCTCCCTTTGCTCTAATGAAGAAGCAGCGTAGCTTAGTGGAAAGATCCAGGGCTTGGGAGTCAGAGGTCGTGGGTTCTAATCGCAGCTCCTCCACTTATCAGCTCTGTGACTGTGGGCAAATCACTTAACTTCTCTGTGCCTCAGTTACCACATCTGTAAAAGGGGGATTAAGACTGTGAGCCCCACGTGAGACAACCTGACTACCTTGTATCAACCCCAGCACTTAGAACAGTGCTTGGCACATAGTAAGCACCTAATACCATCATTTTTTTAAAAATTTACCCCACCTCCCCACCCCACAGCATTTGAGTATATATTTATATATCTATAATTCTATGTATTTATATTGATGCTTGTTTGCCTGTTTTGATGTGCATAGATCTATAACTCTATATTGATGCCCACTTACTAGTTTTGATGTTTCACTCCCATGTTCTAGACTGTAAGCCCAGTGTGGGCTGGGATTGTCTCTCTTTGTTGTTGAATTGTATTTTCCAAGTGCTTAGTACAATGTTCTGCACACAGTAAGTGCTCAAGAAATACGATTGAACGAACGAATGAATGAAGAGGCTCGTATTTAGCCCTCTGAGGCAAAAATGACCTCATTTTAGCATCTTTCTCCACCCCTTTGCGAAGAAGTTTTTACAGATCACTGTACTAGCATGGCTTAGTGGATAGAGCCTGGGGCTGGGAGTCAGAATATCTTGGGTTCTAATCCCACCTCTGCCACTTGTCTGCTGTGTGACCTTGGGCAAGTCACTGCACTTCTCTGGGCCTCAGTTACCACATCTGTAAAATGGGAATTGAGACTATGAGCCCCGCATGGGACAGGGACTGTGTCCAACCGGACTGGCTCATAGTAAGTGCTTAACAAAAACCACGATTAATATTATGACTAAACTTTGGATTCCAAACCTCTCATGGATATTAACTTTGCCCTTTTCTTTTCTTTTTGTCTTGAAGAAATGAAATCTTCATTTGCAAAAACACTGCAAAGAATAGAGGTTGGTAAACCTGAGAGAAAAAATAAAATCTCTACCTTGATGAGACATCATTTATAATACCCAGTTTCACCGCTGTTTGCTTGGGGTGTGGGCTCTGTTCTAAATTTAAAATATGCTCATCACATTTACCTGTAGAAATAGCTACTCACTAACAAACTGATATCACAGAGAAGCAGCATGGTCTAGTGGATAGACCATGGGCCTGGGAGTCAGAAGGATCTGGATTCTAATTTCAGTTCTGCCACTTCTCAGATGTGTGACCTTGGGTAAATCATTTCTCATCTGTTACCTCAGTTACCTCATGTGCAAAACAGGGATTAAGATCATGAGCTCCATGTGGGGCATGGACTGTGTCCAAACTGATTAGCTTGTACCTACTCCAGTGCTCAGTACACATAGTAAATGCTAAATAAATGCCATTAAAAACGAATAATGTTGGTATTTGTTAAGCGCTTACTATGTGCCGAGCACTGTTCTAAGCGCTGGGGTAGACATAGGGGAATCAGGTTGTCCCACGTGGGGCTCACAGTCTTAATCCCCATTTTACAGATGAGGGAACTGAGGCCCAGAGAAGTTAAGTGACTTGCCCACAGTCACACAGCCGCCAAGTGGCAGAGCTGGGATTCGAACTCATGAGCCCAAAGCCCATGCTCTTTCCACTGAGCCACGCTGCTTCTCCAACAAAACAGAGTTTCAATGCCACAGTGGAGGAGAAGACAAGATAACCTAAAATTGACACGAGACATGATTATTTCACACCTACACGGGCAAAATGAATAAAAGTGAAATTGAGAAATGATCAAGTCTTTCAGAAGGTCTTTCAAAAGGTCCTTCTCTCTGATGAGAAAGCAACACTCAAAAGATAAAGTTCACAGAGTTGGCTGAAATGAAAATATCTTTAAAGAAGTGATACCATTTTCTCTTTATCAATCTCCTTTCCTCTTATTTTCCAACTCTATCTTCCTGTCCATCGCTTTCTCTGTCTCTTTCTTTCTCTTGTATTAAGTGAAATAAATTCTTGAAAGATATCTTAATCGTCTGGGGGAAGTTTTGGTCAACTTTCTGAACCTTACTCACAACAAATCTGATGTGGTGTTCTTTCTCATCAAAAAGCTATCAGTAACCTAGAGGCTTTCAAAACCTTAGTCATTTCTCAATTATGTTTGTCCATTTTTAGATTGAAAGACATGTGTGGGTGTGTATTACCCAGTTACCGTCTACTTACGTCTTGGATACCTCAGGGGAATGAGTTCAGGGGAATGAGTTCTTTTTAATTTCTGAACAACTCTCATTTTGCTCTTTTCTTTGATATGGTGTCATGGTAAGATGATTTAACTTCAAACAAGTTTACTTTAATTAGAGATTATTAGAAAGCTAACGCTGTACTGACATTTCTCTTCTCTGATGGATTGTGAAAACCAAAATTTTATTGCTTTGCATTTGGGATTTTTTTCCAATTAAGACAGAGACTTGATTTTGACATTCTGTTATGTAATGGTGAACTCCGCTTAAGTCTTTATGCTTACATTCTCAGAAACCTGGATTAAAAACATTGTTTTAAGTTTCTATAAGAATATATTACAGAAGCACCCTATTGACCTAAATAAATCTGCACATTTCATGTAATAAAAAGTGAACTCGGGGCCATAAAAATACGCACAGAATATAGTCATGTCTAAATAATGATACCTTAAACAAGTAATGTGCTCTCTACTGTAAAGTAGAGAGGGAGAGAATTACTATCCCCTAGTCCTGCTGTTGGTCCAGGGGAAAAAAGGACTGCTCTGTGAATAGAGAGACTTGGAATCTAGTCATGGTTTGATCTCCTTGAGCCTCAGTTTCCTCACCCTACTCTCAGATCCACAACACTTAATTATCCCTAATTTATGTTATCTTTCTCCCTGTCTAGACTGTAAACTCCTTGTGGGCAGGGATCATGTTTACCCAGTCTACTTATTATACTCTCCCAAGTGCTTATTACAGTTCTCTGCACCCAGTAAGTGGTCAATAAATACCACTGACTGATTGATTGATTGAGGCATCATCATTCTCTCCATATTATGCTGAGAAAACCGAGGCTCAAGGAGATTAATCACTTTCCCCATCTTTGAAGCCCTACTAACAGCATACCTCCTCCAGGAAGCCTTCCCTGACTAAAAGTCTGTATTCTATCCACCACTATGCCATGCTGCTTCCCACTACATCATGAGGCATCCCAAGCACTCAATAAGTGAGATTGATGATGAGGAGGAGGAGGAGGAGGAGGAAGAAGAGTGGTGACATCAGATATGAAGGGAGAAGAATTTCCAGGATATAGAAAGGATGTGAGCAAGGGGTAGGTAGTGGAATAGGCAAGATTAAATTACAAACAGCAGGTTGGCATTAGAGGAACAAAGAATATGGGTTGGACTGTATTAGGAAATCAGCTAAGGTAGAAGGGTTAAGGTTGATTGAGTGCCTTAACACCTATAGTAAGGAGTTTCTGTTTGATGTGGAGGTGGATGGCCAACAACTGGAGGTTTATGAGGAGTGGGGGAATGTGGACTGAATGTTTCATCAGAAAAATGATGCAGGTGTATTTCAGATTCCATCCCCTAATCACATTCATCACCTTTCAAAACCAAACTAATCATTATGCCTCATCCTCGTGTCTCTCACTACAGACTTCTTGCTCACGCTCTCCTTTCTGCCTAGCATGCCCATCCACTTCCTATCCGTCAGACCAGTGCTCTCTCCATCTTTAAGGTCCTTCTGGAATCACATTTCCTCCTGGAGGCCTTACCAGGTTAATTTCTCATTTCCTTACCCCTCGTTCTCAAACCACTACTTGAGCACTTCCACATCATCTAAGCTCTTGGATACTCACATACAAACCTCCTACTTGTAATTCATTTAATGTCTGTCTTCCCCACTGGTTTGTGAACTCCCTGATGCCAAGGATCATGTTTACTGACACTAAAATACTCTGTCAAAGACTTGATAAAGTGCAGATGCTTAGGAAATGCTACTGATTGATTCTAAAACAGGGATAGGGATCTTGGAAGTGTCGTGCGATTAGCTGTCGATCAGGAACACTCCGAACTAATTGGGACTATGTAGAAGATCACCAACACACACACACACACACACACACACACACACACACACACACACATTCACACAAAGAATCTCTTCCGCACAGACTCAAACAAATGGATCAATCAGACCCAGAAATACTACTATAGAAGTAAGAAATAGTGGTCAATCTCCTTTCTTCTTTGATTGGAAATGATGCTAGAAATATCTGCGACTATGCAAAGTTCTGTGTCTTCAGCATTATTTGGGAGCCTATTGGAAAGAGGCCAGGCCTGCGAGTCAGGAGACCTGGATTCAATCCCAGCTCCGCCCACTTGCCTGCCGAATGACCTTAATCAAGTCACCTAAATTTTCTATGCCTCACTTTCCTCATCCGCATACTGAAGATAAAGTACCAGTTCTCCCTTCCCCTTAGATCGTGAGCCCCACAGGGTACAGGAACTGCTTACTATGATTGCATTATATATGACCCAACACTTAGTACAGTGGTTGGCATAAAGTGAATACTATGCTGCAAATGTTGCACCACCCTCAGTCTGCAGGGTTAACATATAGGAGGAATTTCACCCTTTTTGCCCTCACACCCTTACATTTTCATTCATTCAATCATATTTATTGAGCACTTACTGTGTGCAGAGCACTGTACTGTTTGGAATGTACAATTTGGCAACAGATAGAGACAATCCCTGCCCAACAACGGGCTCACATTTTAAAAGGGGGAGGCAGACAGCAGAACAAAACAAGTAGTCAGGCATCAATACCATCAAAATAGATCAATAGAATCATAGACATTGGTTTAGTCTTCGATATTTTCTAATTCAGGTTCTTTTTCTAGGGAGCAGAGGGTGCCGGGGCGGTGGGGGAGAAGGACCTTCATATGTAATAATAATAATGATGGTATTTATTAAACGCTCACTATGTGCCAAGCACTGTTCCAAGCGCTGGGGTAGATACAAGGTAATCAGGTTGTCCCACGTAGGACTCACAGTCCTAATCCCTATTTTACAGGTGAGGGGACTGAGGCACCGAGAAGTGAAGTGACTTGCCCCAAAATCACACAGTGGTGGAGCTGGGATTAGAACCCACTACCTCTGACACCTAAGCCCGTGCTCTTTCCAAGAAGCCACGCTGCTTCTCTACCTCTCAAAGGGCAGCTACTGTGGCTCTTTTTGGAGGGAAGATGTATCTTTTTCCCTCTCCACCCAAGAAGACATATTACTAGCTCCATCTCAGTGTCCAGGGGAGAATCAGGTGCAATAAAGAAGTAAACATCACTCCTCTGTCATCCCTATCCGTGTTCTGGGCTCTGCGCCCAAAATAAAAATTAATGCTTGAGATGGGATAGATAGAATGATAGCTAGATAGATGGATGGTAGATATTAAATGTATCAGGGTGAATTTTCAGTGTGTCACTTCTTTTCATTAAGGCTAGCTCAAGCCATGAATTATTCCTACCAGGATATCACACATCCCGGAGGACTAAGCAATCATCCTATTCATCCATCATCTCTGTGGCTATTTTTCCATCAGTCAATGAATTGAGAGTATTTATTGAGCACTTACTATGTACAGAGCATTTTATTAGGCATTTGGGAGAGTACAGTACAATAAAGTGGTAGGCAAGTTCCCTACCTTCAAGGCTCATAGAGTCTAGAAGGGGAGGTAGACATTAAAATAAAGAATGGATATTTACATAAGTGCTGTGGGGCTGTGGGAGGGTGAATATCAAATAAATCAAGGGTAATAATAATAATGATGGTATTTGTTAAGCACTTACTAAGTGGCAAGCACTTTTCTAAGCGCTGGGGTAGATACAAGATAATCAGGTTGTCCTATGTGGGGCTCACAGTCTCAATCCCCATTTACAGGTGAGGTAATTGAGGCACAGAGAAGTGAAATGACTTGCCCAAGGACACACAGCGGACAAGAGGCAGAACCGGGATCAGAACCCACATCCTCTGCTTCTCCACAGATCTAAGATACACAAGGTACAGATCTAAGTGCATAGACTACAAAGGGAGAGGGAGGAGAGGAAATGAGGCCTTAATTGGGAAAGGACTCTTGGAGAAGATGTGATTTTAGTAAGGCTTTGAAGGTGGGGAGAACGGAAATCTATCACATATTAAGGAAAAGGGAAATCCAGACCCAAGAGAGGATGTGGGTAAGGAATCAGTGGTGTGGTAGATGAGATCCATGTAGAGTGAATAAGTTGGCATTAGAGGAGCAAAGTGTGAGGACTGGGTTGCAGTAGAAAATCAGTGAGGTAAGGTAAAAAGGGTGATTAATAATAATAATGATAATACTAATGATGATGATGGCATTTGTTAAGTGCCTACTATGTGCCCAGCACTGTTCTAAGTACTGGAAGGTGAGGAATCTCCATCTGATGTGGAGGTGGATGGGCAACCAATGGAGGTTCTTAAGAAATGGGGAGACATGGACTGAATGTCTTTTAGGAAACATGATTCGGGCAGCTGAGTGAAGTAAGGACTAGAGTGGGGAGAGACAGGAGGCAAGGAGGTCAGCGAGGAGGCAGACGCAATAGTCAAGGCAGGAAAGGATAATCGATCAACGAAGAGTGTGTCCAAGGAGGTGAATAGATGAGGTAGGGTCAAATTGGTGGAAGTTGGTGGAGCTGAGGAGTGAGAGGAAGCATGGGCAGCGGGAATGTCTTTGGAAGCAACCACGTGGATATTGAGGACCCCCCAAATCAGTGTAGGGAATAAGAAAGGGAGAAGGAACAAGAATGGGGTTGAAATGGTTCAGAAAGTTGGAGGAGGGGCTTAGAGGACTGATAACTAATACCTGGAATGAGTGTCAGAGGCGGATGATTTGGGCTTTAGAGGAAGGGAAAGGGGAGGGAGGAAGGAGACAGGTAGTACGAAAGCAACATTGAGGAAAAAGGGGGAATTCAACATCTCCGACTTTGTCAGTGAGTCAGGGGGATTGGGAGAGATGAGGGTCCCTCTGGAGAGAGCAGCAGTGGGGACAGTGTTATGTGGGGAGAGCCGTGTTTCACCGATGGGGAGGAGGAGAGAGCAGTGACTGGGTCAGGAACAGGTCAAAGATGAAGGAAAACCTTTTCTTGACAGAGAGAGTATTCCACAGGCAACGTTTGACTGAGGCTGTTGGAGTGGAACTGGGTCTGGGAGTGGGGACAGCACAAGAGGTGAAAAGGAATTGGATGAGAGTGATTTGACAGGGACCATTGCAGAGGGAGGGGGATGAGGATGGGAAGTAGCATGGTGTAGTGGATAGAGCCTGGGAGTCAGAAGGTCATAGGTTCTAGTCCCAGCTCTGTCATCTGTCTGCTGTGTGGCCTTGGGCAAGTCACTTAACTTCTCTGTGCCTCAGCTACCTCATCTGTAAAATGAGGATTAAGACTGTGAGCCCCACGTAGGACAGGGACTATGTCCAACCTGATTTGCTTGTATCCACCCCACCGCTTAAGACAGTGCCTAGCACACAGTATGCACTTCACATAAACCTCAATTATTATTATTACTGGGAATAAAGGACAGAGATGAGACAAGGGAGAGAGAGGGGGAGGGAATGCTATGAGGAATGGGACGTGGTTGGGTGGAAGGGGGTGGGGGCAGCTGAGAAGGAAGGACAGGGATGGCCTGATTAAAGGGAAGGGATTAAGGGCACCTGTTGAAGTCAGAGAAGTTGAGGGTTATAGGTGAGGTTGTCAGATATGGACCCCAAAAACCTTCTGGGTTGAGCTCCCAAACTCATTTACTACAGGTTTCTGACAAGTTCTGAAGTTTTCCAGTTGGGCTTTGACAAGGTCCAAATGGCTGCTATCTGACCTATTAACTCTTCAAAGCTTGTCCCCTCCTCCCAGGCCTTATTTCCACTTTCTTTTTCCCCTCTTTACTCCAAATGAAAAGTTGGCAGCTGGTATTCCAAGTAGCATTTTCCTCCATGAGATCAGCATTCCAGGACCAGATGGAGCTTGATATAACTTGGGGGCACTTTGTTCCACTGATAATATCGTATTAGCTCTAAATTTTCTCCAGTTTGCTACTTTTGGAGGTACTACTCAAAACGAGGCAACCCTTTTCTATTAACATGCTGCCTTCTACTCAAATTAATTTTCTACCTTGCATTTCAACTTCTCTCAGATGAGTGAATTGAAAGATTGAAACTAGCTAATGAGGTAACAAGAGGTTCTCCCTAAGTGAACCTAAAAAAATTCACCGGCATAGTGAATGTTGGAAAATAATAATAAAAATGGTATTTGTTTAGCACTTACTATGTGCCAGGCACCGTACTAAGCACAGGGGTGGATATAAGCAATTCAGGCTGGACACAGTCACTGTCCTCTGGGGGGCTCACAGTCTCAATCTCCATTTTACAGATGAGGTAACTGAGGCACAGAGAAGTGAAGTGACTTGCCCAAGGTCAGATAGCAGACAAGTGGTAGATATGGGATTAGAACCCATGACCTTCTGACTCACAGGTCTGTGCTCTATCCACTATTCCCACACATACCTATTTTTTTCTCCATCAGAATTCTAACAGAACTCAATTTTAAATCACTCATTTATAGAGGTGCAGTGACTTGCTTCATAGCGGTGAAACAATGTCGAAAGCACACAGACCTGGAAGCCAGAGGACCTGGGTTCTAATCCCGGCTCCACTTGTCTGCTATGTGACCTTGGGTGAGTCACTTAACTTCTCTGTTTCTCAGTTACCTCATCTGTAAAATGGGGATTATCGTACTCCCTCATTCTTAGACTGTAAGCTCCATGTGGAACAGGAAACTATGTCCACCCTGATCATACTATATCTACCTTAATGCTTGGTACAGTGCTTGACATGTGGTAAGTACTTAGCAAATACCATAAAAAAAAATAGCAGAATTTCCAATTGCAGTTCTGATGGCTTTATAACACTTTCTCATGTCCTAGATCCAAAAAAAGGAAATAATTAACTCACTTTTGATAACCTTTTCAAGTGTACCATATTCTAAAAAGCACCCCGGCTTTTTAATACAGCCTTTTTAATACACTAATACTGTTCAGGCTGGTGAAGAGTTTATTTTGAAAATGCAAATATTACCTGTAATAACCAGTAACGTATTTAAATTTCAGATTCATTACTTGCTAATCTCAGGAGAAAATTAAAAATTCTTTCCACTAACACCAAGAGATTTGAAAATTATTCCACAATAAATACACCTCAGCGAGGAGCAAAATCATAAGTTCAAACCAGCGACGGATTAAAAAAAAACTCTATCCCCTGTTAGAAAATTTCCCTTTTTTCCTTTTCTATATGGAAAAACAGTCATGTTATTATTGTTCATTTGCACAATAACTTTACTGGAAATGGAATTTCTGAGTGTAATAATTACGATAAACCCGTAACTTTGTAATTACTAAATCCACATCACTGGTGGTTATGCAACTGCTCTGTAATCATTCTTAAGATATTCGCTGCTGTTAGTGCTATTTTATATTTTAAGAAGTCAGACTGTGGGAATGCTTCCTAATAACATCAAACAGCCAAAGTGACTTCCCTGTACTGAGGTCAATCAATCGATCAGTCATATTTACTGAGTGCTTACTGTGTGCAGGGCACCATAGTAAGCGGTTGGGAGAGTACAACAATAATAATAATGATGGTATTTGTTAAGCGCTTACTATATGCCAAGCACTTTTCTGGGTCAGATACAAAATTAGCAGGTTGTCCCACGTGGGGTTCACAGTCAAAATCCTCATTTTACAGATGAGGTAACTCAAGGACAGAGAAGTTAAGTGACTTGACCAAAGTCACACAGCTGATAAGTGGTGGAGCCAGGATTAGAACCCACGACCTACAACTTAATAGAGTTGGTAGATATGCTCTCTTCCTACAGGGAGCTTAGGATCCAAAGGGGGAGACAGGCTTGAATAAATTATGGATCTGCACATAAGCGCCAAGGGGTTGAGGGTGGGGTGAATATCAAGTAAGTGAAGGATACAGATCCAAGTGCATAGCCGATGCAAAAAGGAAAGGGAATAAGGGAAATGAGGGCTTAGGGAGGGCCTCCAGTAAGTCGGGATTCCCTGAAATGTCTCTGTTTGGGTGATCATTGCTCCGGTTTGATCAATCAATCGTATTTATTGAGTACTTACCGTGTGGAGAGCCCTGGACTAAGCAGTCAGACAGTCAGGTTGTAATAACTGATTTCCTGTGTCTTTCCATATCAAACAAGAAGTCCTCACAGTCAGCTTCGGGTCTCAATCCCCGACCTGGCGTGGTGTATAGAGCACGGATTTGAGAGTCAGAAGGTCATGGGTTCTAATCCCAGTTCTTCCACTTATCTGCTGTTTGACCTTGGGCAAGTCACTTCACTTCTCTGGGCCTCAGTTACCTCATCTGCAAAATGGAGATTGAGATTGTGAGCCCCACAAGGGACAGGGACTGTGTCCACCCCAATTTTCTTGGATCCACCCCAGAGTTTAGAACAGGGACTGGCACACAGTAAATGTTTAACGAATACCATAATTACTAATTTATTATTATTATCATCACCTCTTTGCTCTCTTCAGCCTCTATTCTCTAGCTCCTCCCAAGCCAACCTGTAGCTGTACTTCGTTCTTACACTCCCACCTCTATCCCCTCAGTAAAGTCCTTTCCCGACTTAGAACACCTCCCAGCCCCAAATCAGACAGGCTCCAGCTCTCGCCACATTCAAATCCCTTCTAAAACCCTACCTCCACCAACTTTCCTTTCCCGGTTACTTTCCTGGCACTCTGAGTCATATTATCCCTTCATCTAACTCAGTCAATCGTATTTATTGAGCACTTACTGTGTGCAGAGCACCATACTAAGCACTTGGGAGAGTACAGTATGATATGACAGAGTTGACTGACCCATTCCCTGCCCGCATAAGTTTACAACACTTTATGAAGTATTTACACTCTCCTTAGAATGCACATAAATATATACAATCTTGTCCACTCTAGATGTAAATATTTTTCTACTCAGCTCCACTGTTAGACCATAACCTTCTTATGGGCAAGAAGTTTATCACTTGGTTATTCTGTACTTCCTAAGTGCCTAGTACAATGTATTGTACTGAATGAGTGGTCAATAAATGCTATTATTACCATTAGTACTTTGGCTACTACTCCCAATACAAGAGAAGAAAAACCGTGGACAAGGATGGCTTAGTGGATAAGGCACAGGCTTGCTCCCAATCCCAAGTGGATAGGGCACAGGTCTGGGAGTCAGAAGGACCTGAGTTTTAATCCCGGCTCTGCCACTTGTCTGCGGTGTAACCTTGGACTAGTCACTTCACATCTCTCAGACTCAGGATTAAGACTGTGAGCCCTTTGTGGGTCAGGGACTACGTCTGATCCAGTTAGCTTGTATCTACTCCAGCACTTAGTTCAGTGCTTGGCACATTGTAAGCACTTAACAAATATCACAATTATTACCATTTTTATCACTGCCTTCAAATATGCCCATGTCTCCTCCATCCTACAAAACCCTCCCTTGACCCCACTGCTCCCTCCAGGTATCGTCCCATCTCCCTCCTACCATTCCTCTCCAAACTCCTCGAGTCAGTCGTCTACACCCGCTGTCTCCAATTCCTCTCCTCCAATTCCCTCCTGGACCCCCTCTAATCTGGCTTCCATCCCCTCCAATCCACTGAAACTGCCCTCTCAAAGGTCACCCGTGACCTCCTTCTTGCCAAATCCAATGGCTCCTACTCTATCCTAAACCTCCTCGACCTCTAAGCCGCCTTTGACACTGTCGACCATCCCCTTCTCCTCAATATGTTATCCGACCTTGGCTTCACTGATTCCGTCCTCTCCTGGTTCTCCTCTTATCTCTCCGGTCGTTCATTCTCAGTCTCCTTCACAGGGTCCTCCTCCGACTCCCATCTCCTAACTGTGGGGGTCCCTCAAGGTTCAGTTCTCTGTCAACATCTATTCTCCATCTACACTCATTCCCCTGAAGAACTCATTAGCTCCCACAGCTTCAACTACCATCTCTATGCAGATGATAACCAAATCTCATCTCCACCATTGATCTCTCTCCCTCTCTCCAGGTTCGCATCTCCTCCTGCATTCAAACATCTCTACTTGGATGTCTTCCTGTCACCTCAGACTTAGTATGTCCAAAACAGAGCTCCTTATCTTCCCACTCAAACCCGTCCTCTCCCGGCCTTTCCCATCATTGTAGATGACACCACTATCCTTCTCGTCTCGCAAGCCCATTGGTGTTATCCTTAACTCCTCTCTCTCATTCAACCCACAAATTCAATTCATCACCAAATCCTGTCAGTCTCACCTTCACAGCATCACTAAAATCTGCCCTTTCCTCTCCATTCAAACTGCTATCATGTTAATAAAATCACTCATCCTATCCTGCCTGGATTCCTGCATCAGCCTCCTTGCTGGCCTCCCAGCCTCCTGCCTTTCCCCACTTTGGTCCATACTTCACTCCACTGCCCAGATCATCTTTCTACAGAAACTTTCAGGAATGTCACCCCCTGCCCCTCAAAAATCTCCAGTGGTTGTCTATTCAACTATGTAGCAGGCTAAAACTCCTCACCATTGGCTCTAAAGCATTCCATTAACTCGCCCCCCCCCCCTTCCCTCACCTCGCTTCTCTCCTTCTACAATCCAGCCTGCACACTTTGTTCCTCTCGTGCTAATCTTCTCACTGTGCCTTGATCTCACCTGTCTCACCGCCAACCCCTGGCCCATGTCCTGCCTCTGGCCTGGAACATCCTCTCTCTTCAAATCCATCACACAATTACTCTCCTCCCCTACAAAGCCTTACCGAAGGCCCATCTCCTCCAAGAGACTTTCTCTAAGCCCCACTTTTCCTCATCTTCCACTCCCCTCTGCATTGCCCTGACTCACTCCCTTTGCTCTCCCTGCCACCCAGCCCCACAGCACTTATGTATATATCTGTCATTTTATTTATTTAGATTGATGTCTGGTTATTTGTATTGATAATAATAATAATTATGTTATTTGTCAAGCGTTTACTATGTGCCAGACACTATTCTAAGCACTGGGATAGTTACAAGGTAATCAGGTTGTCCCACGTGGGGCTCACAGTCTCAATCCCTATTTTACAGAAGAGGTAACTGAGGCACGGGGAAGTTAAATAACTTGCCCAAGGTCACACAGTAGACAAGTGGCAGAGCCGGGACTAGAACCCTCATCTTCTGGCTCCCGAGCCAGTGTTCTTTCCACTCAGCCATCTGTGAGCTTGTTGTGGGCAGGGATTGTCACTCTTTATTGCTGTGTTGTACTTTCCCAAGATCTTAGTACAGTGGTCTGCACACATTAAAAGCTTAATAAATATGACTGAAATAATGAATGAATGAATGAATGAATGAATGAATATTACTTCTGCTTCCTGACTCCGCAGTGGTTTCACAGGCTCTGCATTCCCTCCCCAAGTGCCTGTGAACACGGGTCCCCTTTCAAACTGGGGAACTCAACTGCAGAACCCAAGGTGAAGAGAGGCTGAGGTGCCCAAAATAAAAATTATAGGATAAACAGTCATCTGGAGCCATTTCCATAACAGAGGAAGGGATTAGACTGGCTGAAACCTGGATTGTCCTATTTAAAACCAGGCACAATGGCCACTGTAACTGTGGCAGACAGATACACGGCAACTTCCATCTTAACGACCTTCCCCTGATGCTTGAGTGGGAGAGCAGAAAACCGATGTGCGATCTTTGTCCGGTGAGAAAACCTCACGCCTTTGCCCTTCAGGAGAAATAACCACCCACTCTGCCTGGGCTTATGATCAGCAGACTTTCAATTAGAGTTGGGGAAAATAAGTGCATTTTTTTCAGCCAATTAGGAAACCTTTCCCATACTAGGAGTTCAGGAAGCTGATGCCCACCAACCTAAACACCACTCAGGCAATCCTTCAGCTCTTAGTCAATCAACAAACCGGTGGTATTTATTGAGCACTTTCTGGGAGCAGACCACTGTATTAAGGGAAGCAGCGTGGCTTAGTGGAAAGAGCCTGGGCTTTGGAGTCAGAGGTCATGGGTTCGACTCCCGGCTCTGCCACTTGTCAGCTGTGTGACCATGGGCAAGTCACTTAACTTCTCTGTGCCTCAGTTCCCTCATCTGTAAAATGGGGATGAAGACTGTGAGCCCCACGTGGGACAACCTGATGACCCTGTATCTCCCCCAGCGCTTAGAATAGTGCTCTGCACATAGTAAGCACTTAACAAATACCAACATTATTATTAAGTCGTTGGAAGAGTACAGTAGGATTTGTAGAGATGACCCCCGGCCACAGTCTCAAGGGGCAGACAGACATTGAAATAAATTACAGATAGGGGAAATGGCAGGGTATAAAGTACATAAGTGCTGCGGTGTTGAGGATGGGGAAAATATCAAGTGTCTGAAGAGTACAGCTCCAAATGTATAGGTGTTGGCTTAATTGGAGAAGACTTCTTGGAGAAGATGTGATTTTAAAAAGGCTTTGACGGAGGGAACAGTGATGGTCTGTCATATAGAAAGGGGAAGGGAGTTCCAACCAGAAGGGAGATGTGGGCAAGGGCTAAATGGTGGTATAGACGAGTTTGAAGTACAGTGAGTAGTTTGGCATTAGAGAAGTGAAGTGAGCGAGTTGAGTTGCAGTGGGAGGCAGCCTAGCATAAAGTCATAGAATATAAATTCGCACACTGTGGGAACGTAAATATTAAGCATTCAAAAAGCCTGCCCTGATATATCAAGCAGATCAAAGAAATTTTTATGTTTTTCTAAAGAATTAGAAAGTTGGAAAAAGATCATAATTCCATCTCAATAGATTACTGTTAATTGATTTAAATACATCGTTAAAAAGAGATTCCACACCTGGGAGCCTGAATTCACTTTTAAACACCTAGCTTCTATAATACACTGCATTTATCCACACTTTTCATCTCTTAAAGCACTTTACAAATGTTACCTAATTGATGTATTATGAGCAAGACATTAAAAAATGGAAGTAGTTCAGAGAAGTGCAATAAAAACAATTAAAGGGTTGGAAGGATTGATTTATTATGAAGGATGCTATTTAGATCTGAAGCTCAGCAAAGAAAAACTCCATAGAAGGAGAGGTAGTTTGTCTCTCGTAATTATCTGAAAGGAAGAACTCCATAGAAAGAAACTAATCATTTTGCATGGTCATTGAGGTTAAAATAGAAAGAAAATTCCTTTTTTAAAAAAATCCACCCATTTTGGACCAGTTCTCAGTTGGTTAATCCAACAGGGAAATCAGAGAGGCGTTGCAGAGGGAAATGACCAACATCACTCCACCCTAAACCCCTCAGGACTTACATACACATCTGTAATTCTGTAATTTATTTATTTATATTCATGACTGTTTCTCCCCCCTCCCGCTTATGTAATTTGTTAAGGACTTACTATATGCCAGGCACTGTAGTAAACACTGAGGTAGATACAGGTTGGACACAGTCCACATGGGGACCATAGTCCTAATCCCCATTTTATAGATGAGGAAATTGAGGCACAGAGAAGCTAAGTGACTTGCCCTAAATCACACAGTAGACAAGTGGAGAAGCCAGTATTAGAATCCAGGTCCCTCTGACTCCCAGGCCCATGCTCTACCCATTAGGCAATCCTGGGAAAGTGTCTTCTATACTGTAAAATCATTGTGGGCAGGGAAGGTGTCATATATTGTTATTTCGTATTCTCCCAAGCACTAAAAATAGCGATTTGCACACAGTAAGCGCTCACTAAATACAACTGAATGAATAAATGAAAGTCTACCAATTCTGTTGTAGTATACTCTCCCAAGCAGTTAGTAGAGTGCTCTGCGCACAGTACATACTAAATAAATAGAATTGATTGATTGATCTCTCACCCTCTGGGCAGTGCTTATCTGAACCATGGAAGATAAAATTTCAGTCCAAGCGTGGGACAAAGGCTCTCTTGCCCCTGGAGCCGCTGACACTCAGGTCCCGTTGTCGGCCACTTCCGTTGCCAGAGTCTAGCTGCCAGGCTACTGGATCGCTTTTTGCTTTGGGCCGTCTGAGAGAGCGAGGCTCTACATAGGGCTAAAGGTCTGTGGGACACTCAGCTTTATTCAGGCAACCTCTTCGCTTGATGTCAGTGCCTTGCACATAGTAAGCGCTTAACAAATGCCATCATTATTATTATTATTATTTAAGGTATCTTTGGATAGGGAACTGGAGGAAGAGTCATGGGTCTCCTGGATTACACTACTGCATGCATAATTCTGTACTCAATTCTTGAAGGAGCACAGTAGAATTAGTAGAAAGGATCCCTGCCCTCAAGAAGTTTACAATCTAATGGAGATTTTTAAAAAACACTAAAATAAATTATAAGGAGCTGGAAGCGACTGACTATAAAGATATGTTCAGTAAAGGCTGTGTGGGGAGGACTTTCGAGGGGTGATGTGGAAATGCTGAAATGGCAGTTGAGAAGGATATAGGGAAGAAGGTGAGAAATTAATCATGGAAGACCTTCTGGAAGAGAAGTGATTTCAGGAGGGCTTTGAAGATGGGGAGAGTGCTGGCTGCTGGATATGACAGAAAAGGGACTTCCAGGAAGAAAGGAGGGCACGAGCATGAGGTCAGCAGCAAGAGAGGCAAGAATGAGCCACAGTGAGTTAGGTTGGCTTGAGAAGTACGAAACATGCAAACTGGAACATACTGGGGAGAAAGAGCATGGGCCTGGGAGTCGAAGGACCTGGGTTCTAATAATAATAATAATAATAAAATTGTGGTATTTGATAAGCATGTACTCTGTGCCAGACACTGTACTAAGTGCAAGGGTGAATACAAGCAAGTCGGGTTGGACACAGTCTCTGTCTCTTGTGGGGCTCACAGTCTAATTCCCATTTGACAAAGGAGGTTACTGAGGCACAGAGAATAATGATAATAATAATAATAATAATGGTATTTGTTAAGTACTTACTATATACCAGGCACTGTATTAAGCCCTGGGGTGGATACAAGCAAATCGAGGTGGACACAAGCCCTGTCGCATGTGGAGCTCACAGTCTCAATCCCCACTTTAAAGATGAAGTAACTGAAGAAGAGAGGTAGTGAAGTAACTTGCCCGAGGTCACACAGCAGACAAGTGGAAGGGTGAAATTGGAACCCCCGTCCTTGTGACTCCCAGGCCTGTGTTAATAATAATGGTACTTGTTAAGTGCTTCAAGCCTACTTCTAAATTCTAAGTGCTTATTCTAAGTGCTGGGGTAGACATGAGGTAATTAGGTTGGACACAATCCCAGTCCCACAGTCTCAATCCCCATTTTACAGATGAGGTAATTGAGGCAGAGAGCAGTGAAGAAACTTGCCCAAGATCACACAGCGGACAAATGGAAGGGCAGAATTAGAACCCAAGACCTTCTGAGTCCCAGGCCCGCACTCTATCCACTAGACCACACTGCTTATCGTATTATGAGTCAAAAAAGGACAATCCCTTCTGAAGACCCAGCTTTAAAACAAGCTATTCTTTTCTTTCATTTCTCAATGGTCATTAACAGCCAACGGCTAGAGAACTGAAACTGGGGGAGAGCTGATGAGATTATCCTAGCAGGCGCACTCTAGTCTCACCTCTGCCATTTACCTGCTGGGTGACCTTGGGCAAGTCACTTAACTTCTCAATGCCTCAGTTTCTCATTTTAACCAATCATATTTATCAAACATATTTATTGAAAGCTTACTGTGTGCAGAGCACTGTACTAGGTGCTTGAGTGAGTATAATGTAACGGAGTTGATAGACACTTTTCCTGCCCACAACGAGCTGTATAATGGAGATGAATTGCCTTTTCTCCCTCCTCATTAGATTGTGATCCCCTTGTGGACAGGGTCTGTGCCTGATCTGATTATTTTATTTCTATCTCAGTGCTCGGTATAGTACTTGGCACATAGTAAGCACTTAATAAATACCAGGATTTTTGTTATTAACATCATTAGTGAGAGATCACACGTAAATAGTTGTGAGAGAACTGGTTAACTAGGCATGTAATCCCGATACTATTCTTAGAGAGTAAGGAATTCATTCAATAGTATTTATTGAGCGCTTACTATGTGCAGAGCACTGTACTAAGTGCTTGGAATGTACAAATGGAGCATGGAATGTACAAAAGCAAGGAATGATGAAGCAGCATGGCTTAGTGGCAAGAGCATGGGTTTGGGAGTCAGAAATCGTGGGTTCTAATTCCAGTTCTGCCACTTGTCAACTGGGTGACTTTGGGCAAGTCACTTAACTGTGCCTCAGTTACCTCATCTGTAAAATGGGGGTGAAGATTGTGAGCCCCACATGGGACAAACTGTTTACCTTGTATCTACCCCAGCACTTAGAACAGTGCTTGGCACATAGTAAGCCCTTAACAAATACCATTATTATGATTATGCCATCATAGTAGAGAGGATTTGGGGGTTAAGAGATGAAGCTGCCTATAGTGGCCTAGGAGAAGCAGCGAGGCCTAATGGATAGAGCATAGGCCTGTGACTCAGAAGGATTTGGGTTCTAAATCTGGCTCAGCCACTTCTCTGCTATCTCACCTTGGGCAAGTCACTTAACTTCTCTGTGCCTCAGTTCTCTCATGTGTAAATGGGGATTAAGACTGCGAGCCCCATGTAGAACAGGGACTGTGTCCAACATGATAAGCTTGCATCTACCCCAGCACTTAGTAGGGTCGCTGGCACAAAGTAAGAACTTAATACCATAAAAAATAAGTGAGAGCAGATTCATGATTGATAGAGCTTCTGAAAGATAATTTTAATAGCACTGTGGCTTAGTGGATAAAGCATGACACTGGGAGTCAGGAGGACCTGGGTTCTAATCCAGCCTCTGCCACATGTCTGCTATATATTAGACAAGACACTTAACTCTTTTGGGCCTCAGTCACCTCAACTGTAAAGTGGGGATTTAGAATGTGAGCCACATTGTAGGACAGGGACTGTGTCCAACCTGGTTAACTTGTATCAACCCCAGTGCTTAGCATAGTGCTTGATACATTGTAAGCACTTAACAAATACCATATCATTTTTATTAATGTTATTACACCAAAGACTGAGGGTGACAAAGTGTGAAAGATGGAGGTATGAAAGTTCACGGGGGCTAGGATTTATTTTAGGAAATATTTTTGTCTTAAATCCTAGCTCAGGCAACAGGAGGTGGCTTTCTTTAGAAAGCTGTGACCTCTGGTGGATACATGGCTCTGACATATTACTGGACTGAGCGTGGATTACTGTATTCCCATTTTCTAGGTCGATGCTTGTCATCTTGCGAAAATCTCTGGGAATGTTTTATTTTTAGCCCATAAGGCCACGAAGATTGAGAAATAAACAGAATAATGCAACATGGCATGTCTTCCGTCATATGACAAAGTGACTTTGCATTATTAATAGTATGAAGTAGACCGTAAATCCTTTAAGCTTCTACCAAAAACTATTTTCTTTCTCCGCTGTTAATGATAAATCAGGCTTTCCCAATGTGAAAATCTGGGCTAATACCAAAAAGTGTTATAAAGGTTATATACATATTCTTTGCACTGAGAAACTGGATCCATTTGGACTGCAGATTTTAATCATGTAAGATATTACAGGAAAAATCAGAAAAAAATATTGCAGTTGTTGCAACATGCCACAGTGATCTCGACTCCTCAAGTTTACTGCTTTCCCAGCAGATGCTTAATATATAATATGGACTTGCTGCGGAAAGCTATAAAAAGGACGTAGCCAGCCTATTCTGACAAATGGTCCGTCGATAAATAAGATTAGTTGAGGAAGCAGGATATAAGGCAACACATATAAAACTTTTAGAAGGTCAACAAAGCCGGAGGACATAAAGCTCGGGCAAAGAACAGATTGAAATTCACTTGGTTATCCACAGAATAAAACCGAATCATTTTCAACTAAAACCTGGTTTAGAGTGTTTTCGGCCTCAGTGGGACCGCTTCAAGGTCATAAATAAATCATCACCTCTTCGTATGCTAGGAAGCTGCAATAGCTTTGGTGGGTTGGGTGGGGTCCTTTCCCAAATGCTCAGTACAGTGCTCTGCTCTGCATTGGGCATGCATGAATGTCCAATAAATATAACTGATTAATTGATTTGGTAATAGCTTTGGTGGGTTTCCCCAAGTAGTACTGAAATGTCGAGCTACCCAGTAGCACTGTGTCCTCGTGGAAACAGTATGGGCCTGGGAGTCATGAGAGTTGGGTTCTAATCCCAGCTCTGCCACTTGCCTGCTGTTTGACCTTGGGCAAGTCACTTAGTGTCTCTAATGTCTCTGTTTCCTCATTGGTAAAAGGGGGATTAAATATCTGTGCTCCTTCTCCATCAGACCGTGAACCCCATGTGGAACAGAGGCTGTCTTACCTGACAGATACAGTTCTCATATCTACTCCAGTGCCAGAAACATTATATGTAAACAAATACTGCTATCACTATTTTCTAACCTTCTGCTCACCTACTGCTCTCTCTCTGTCTCTGTAGATGACATTCATGTGGCTTCCATTGCTCACCAGACCCAGGTTCATCCTCCTTTCACCTCCACATCACTTTCTGGCATCCAATCTGGGTTTCTTATTTTGTTTCGCCTGAGAAACACCAGTTTCATTAAAAAAGGCCCGAGAGCAAGCAATCCTTGCATTCTCAGGTCCTGACATTAAATGGCAAGTCAGTGTGCAATTCTCCTTTAGACAGGAGGTTTTGGCATTCACAAAGACACCCAATGCACAGAACTGTCCCTCTGCCTCATTCCTGCCTGACCACCATTATATCATAACTTTGGAATGTCATTTCCTCTTCTTCCATTCCCTCCTGAATCACCCTTTTGCTTGGATTTGCACTCTTTATTCACCCATCCCTCCACCCCACGGCACTTATGTACATATCTGTAATTTATTTATTTATATTAACGTCTGTCTCTCCCTCTAAACCGTAAGCTCACTGTGGTCAGGGAATGTGTCGACCAGTTGTACTTTCCCAAGCGCTCAGGACCGTGTTCTGTGCAGAGTAAGCGCTCAATAAATATGATTGACTGATCTGTGAATCTGAATTCCCCTGTGTAGAAAGTCAGCCTTCTAGAAGGCAGGGACTATGACTTAGTTGTATATCTTGTATTTATTCCAGAACTTAGCACAGTGCTTGGCTCGTGCTATGCACTTAATAAATACCCTAATGAACTAAGCATTGTTTCCCCATATGCATACGAAAGTCAACGTTAGTTGCAAGATATTCTGGAAAATCACTGTTAGTTCGAGAGCGGCTTGGATCAATTCATGGACACGTGGTCCATAGAGTGCTACTAAATGGAAAGTTAAGGGTACCGTTAGTGCATCCGTAACCACAGAGATGGAGACCAGGGAGGGCGAGACTTAGTGGAAAGAGCCCGAACTTGGGAGTCAGAGGTTGCAGGTTCTAATCCCGGCTCCGCCAACTTGTCAGCTGGGTGACTTCGGGCAAGTCACTTAACTTCTCTGAGCCTCAGTTCCCTCATTGTAAAATGGAGATTAAGACCATGAGCCCCACGTGGGACAACCTGATAAACTTGTATCTATCCTAGCCCATAGATCAGTGCTTGGCACATAGTAAGCACTTAAAAAATACCATCATCATCAACCACATTGTTCCTCTAAGCAATTGTGTTGCCACTGACTGAACAGAATACTGGGATTCCATTGGTCTCTCTCAATAATGATTATTCTTACACTCATTTTGCTGAAGAGTTAAGCCAACCCCCAAGCCCTCAGCCACAAGTAGCAAGGTTCTTCATCTTCTTCTATTCCGTGGGCCTGGCGCGGATGACCCAAGAGTGCAGGGAAAGCTAGTAAAGCTAATGCTAGGTGGGGATGACTGGGCTTGCATTTTTTCCCTTTCCTTCCAATATTCTCCTTCCCTCCACCCTTGATGTAGAGCTTTTCCTTTTTTTGGTGGGGGATATTTGTTGAGCACTTACTATGACAGGTACTGTATTAAATGCTGGAGTAGATAAAAGCTAGTCAGGTTGAACACTGTCCATGTCCCATGTGGGGCTCACAGTCTTAACCCCGATTTTTCAGATGAAGTAACTGAGGCACAGAGAAGTCACTTGACTTTCCCAAGCTCAAACAAAGACAAGTGGCAGAGCCGGGATTAGAAACCAAGTCTTTCTGACTCCCAGACCCGGGCTCTGACCGCTGGGCAACGCTGCTTTCCCAGCAAAGATTCATTCAATAGTATTTTTTTATTCAATAGTATTTATTGAGCGCTTACTATGTGCAGAGCACTGTACTAAGCACTTGGAATGTACAAATAGGTAACAGAGACGGTCCCTGCCCTTCGACGGGCTTACAGTCAAAGATATGTCATGCTGAATCCATAGTGGCTCACTTTGTCAGATAACAATGTCCGAGCCCAAATGAGCTGTGAAAATATGCATTGTGGAGTGGAAATTTACTGTTTCAACACCCTTTTTTAAGCATCAAATATCATAACACTCACCTCCCTGTCTCCTGACAGGAGCTGGGTGACAGGCGTTATCCAGCGTTTGCAGAGGATAGAGTCCAGGAACAAAGGTCCACCCACTTCTAACCCATGCTGTGGGCAAAGGGTATGCACTGAGTCATCAGCTCATCTATTTCTACCAGTTAAACCAAGTGTGAAAGGTGAAAAAAGGGGAAACAATGTTTCACCTGATTTAGTTTCCCCCCTTGACCTAATCATTCTCTCCCTCTCTTGCCCTCCCTCTCTCCTTCTCTCTTTCTTTCCTCCCTCTCTCCCTCTCCCTCTCTCTCTCCCTCTCTCTCTCCACCCTTTTCCGCCCTCCCTCTCTCTCTAAATATCTCTCTTTCTCCCCCTTTCTCCATCCCCATCCTCTTTCCCCATTTCTCTCTCTTTCCCTACAGTGTTAAGCTCAGTAAATACGATTGAATGAATGAATGTATGAATATATTTTCTCTCTCTCTCTCTCCTACTCTCAGCTCAACATTTCCTGGGCGCTATCCACAACCTCCCTGATCCTTCTCTCATATTCACACAATGAAACTTTGGACACGCAGCCACTCTTTATGCCCCTCTCCAAATTCTCTCTCCTTCCCACAGATTCACCCTTAAACTCAAGGCTTTTGAAAACCCATTGAGGCAACTGCTTTCACCTTGAAGAGTTGACTTCTGCCAGTATCTATTTATAAAGTTTACCTTAGGTCAGATGGACTTGCCTCCGATCTCTTAGAAGTTGCCTAAAGCAGAGATCGTTATCCCTGAGTAAAAATGGGTTCGGGGCAGCCGAGGAAGTTAATTAATTGCTATAGAAGTTCTTCCTAGACTTCGGTGAGAAATTCTGGAATTTTACTCCTCCACTATCTATGACTCAAGAATTGTTTTATTCCTCTGGGTGTTCTACAATGCATGGCAAGCCGTACTATAAAACAGTTTTATAGTACGTATTTTACAATACTAATAAAATAACATGAATTCGAGTTGAAATTAGAAAAGCCACTAGTTCATTTCAGGAGTTTTTTTCAGAAGTTTTTTGGGTTGTTTTTTTTGGGGGGGGGGGGGATGGATTGTGCCCTGTAGTTTCTGACTTTGAGAAACTGAGATTTGCATATGGAACAGTGTGGAAATCAGCCTGTTCCCAGGAAACTGCATAAATCAACCTTGCTCTTTAGCAGGTTTTACTTGTGTCCTTCGCTCCTGGAACATAGTCAAGGCTGTCGCATTCACTGTCCCAACTTCCTTGGCCTCGATTCCACACCTGAGGACATACCGGAGGAGTCATTAATGACTGCACTGACTATATAAAAGGATGTTCTTTGCTTCAAAGAGAACAATTTGGAGTGATATATGCTTATAAACTGTTTCCTCAAAATGTGCTCCATTGACAATTCTAGCAGGTTTTTGTTGTCTGTCTTTTATGATTTTTCCCGTTTGGAAAAATCTTCTGATTTACCTTTACCTTCTCTTAGACACATTTTGCTAATTATGCTGTGATTCTAGAACTCTATACCACAGGAGTCCTTGTCCCGCTCACTGCTGTCACTCCCAGCCAAGTGAGGACAGGAATGTACACCATGGCATAGTGGATAAAGCCTGGGATTCTAAGGTCATGGGTTCTAATTGCGACTCTGCCACTTGTCTGATGTGTGACCTTGGCCAAGTCATTTCATTTCTCTGGGTCCCAGTTACCTCATCTGTAAAATGGGGATTAAGACTGTGAGTTCCATGTGGGTTTCAACCTGATTTCCTTTTAATTACCCAATGCTTACTACAGTACCTGACACACTTAACTGTGACTTAGTGGAAAGGGCCCAGGCTTGGGAGTCAGAGGTCATGGATTCTAATCCGGGATCCTCCACCTGTCAGCTGTGTGACCTTGGGCAAGTCACTTAACTTCTCTGTGCCTGCCTCAGTTCCCTCATCTGTAAAATGGGGATTAACTGTGAGCCTCACGTGGGACAACCTGATTACCCTGTGTCTCCCCCAGAGCTTAGAACAGTCCTCTGCACATAGTAAGCGCTTAACAAATACCAACACTATTATTATTACTTAACTTCTCTATGCCTCGGGTATCTCATGTGTAAAATGGGGATTAAGACTGTGAGCCCTACGTGGGAAAACCTGATTGCCTTGTATCTTCCCCAGCATTTAGAACAGTGCTTGGCTTAACACTTGGCTTAACATATACCAACATTATTCTTCTTCTTATAATTATTATTAACAAATATCATAGAAAAAATGCCAACTCCCTGCCGTTGGAGTCAAGAGTTTGGGCTAGAATCCACACATCCAAGCATCAGGAGAGTAGCAGCTGGGCCTCAGTAATATCTTTCAGCATCCCCTTCCTCTGGCAACAGTGACTTTCATTCATTTTCATTCAATCATATTTATTGAACGCTTACTGAGTACAGAGCACTGTACTAAGACATCATGAGAGACTTGAAGGGGGTGGTGCATGTGCGAATAGTCTCACAAAAGAAAAAAGGAATGTTAGCACTGGGGAAAGAGAGGAGAAGGGGACCAGGTTGTGGGTACAGGAGAGAAGAGAAAAGGGGAAATTGGGAAGGGAGTGGGATTAGGGGAGGGGAAGAAGTGGGGAAGGCATCGATTTACCGGCAGTGATTGGATGCATTTTATGGATCCTGGGAAGCAGCACGGCAGAGTGGATAGAGCCCTTATGAGAGTCAGAAGGTCATGGGTTCCAATCCCGGCTCCGCCATTTGTCTGCTGTGTGACCTCGGGCAAGTCACTGCTTAGTGGCAAGAGCACGGTCTTTGGTGTCAGAGGACGTGGGTTCTAATCCCAGCGCCGCCACTTGTCTGCTGGATAACCTTGGACGAGCCGCTTCATTTCTCTGGGCCTCAGTTACCTCATCTGTAAAATGGGGATTAACACTGTGAGCACCACGTGGGACAACCTGATTACATTGTATCTACCCCAGCGCTTAGAACAATGCTTGGCAAGTAGTAAGGGCTTAACAAATACCATTATTATTATTATATGCCAGCATATAGTACCTGGTGTAGCTTTAAGCTGCACATGTTGCACATGGTTAAGTTGCCTATTTAACCCATTTACACCTGTACTTTCACCCTCATGGGCCAGCCTTTCTCTTCATTTTTATACCATTGAATTCTTCCTATTTGAGTTGGCTGGGAGACAAACCATACTACAAAGGTAAACTTTTCGGGCATTTTCTGTCTACCTTTACAAATCCTGTGTGCACATATGACTGAGCCTGTTTAGGTTTTTTTAAAAATAAAATCAGGGAGTAGGTAGTTTCCTAGCCCAACTTGTACAATAATTGTTTTTTCAGTAGATGACTCTTCACTTGTGTGCTTTTTTTTTTCTTCACAAACAAAGCGTAAAGGAAATAGAGCACATCTCCTTTGCCAGTTGAGTTTGTGGGCTGAATCCAATCATCAGCAAGCCTACGGCATTCTCAGCGAGGTCACAGTGTTCCAGTGAGAGACAAAAAGAATGTTTTTTGGTTTGGTTTTTTTTTGGCTGCATCCTGAGGCAAACAGTACAGTCTAGCGATTTTATTCAGAGGTGGGCCAACATTATATTACAGCTCCTTGTTCCCAGTTTTAAAAAAGATCTTAGTCCTATCAGGGTTAACCAGAGAATTTGATCAATTAATTCTTTGGAAATGGTACTGTGAACACAGAGTATTACCAAAACCACTCCCAGAATTCAATTAAAATTTTGGCAACTGTAGGCTCTGATTTTTCATTCATTAATTCACTCAATTGTACTTATTGAGCACTTATTGTGTGCAGAGCACTTATTGTGTACTAAGCACTTGGAAAGTACAATTTGGCAACAAATAGAGGCAATCCCTACCCAACATGGGCTCACCGTCTAGAACGGGGGAGACGGATAACAAAACAAAACAAGTAGATAGGCATCAACAGCATCGATATAAACAGAATTATAGATATATGTGCACTGTAATAAATAGAATAATAAATACATATATACACAAGTGCTGTGGGGTGGGGAGGGGGGTTGAGCAGTGAGAGAGAGTCGGGGGAATGGGGAAGGGAGGAGGAGCAGAGGAAAAGGGAGACTCAGTCTGGGAAGGCCTCCTGGAGAAGGTGAGCTTTTTCAATCTGGGTGTGTTTAGAATAAAGGGAAGAGGGTGTTGTTGGGCAAACCCATTCCTCGCATTACTCATCCCTCACCCTCATGCCTTTCACCACTGCAGGTGGGGCTGAGAGTGGCAATTCTCTCACTGACATACCCTCCTGGTTCCACCTGTATCCCCCCTCCAACCCAGCCCACGGCACAGAATAATAATCGTGGTTTAGTGAAAAGAGCATGGATTTTGGAGTCAGAGAACGTGGGTCCTAATCCCGGCTTCACCACCTGTCTGCAGTGTGGCCTTGGGCAACCTACTTGAATTCTCCATGCCTCAGTTACCTCATCAGTAAAATGGGGATTAAGAATATGAGCCCCACGTGGGACAACCTGATTACCTTGTAATTACTCCAGTGTTAAGAACAGTGCTTGGCATAGAGTAAATGCTTAACAAATACCATAATAGCTAATAATCACTGTGGCAATTTTTAGGCACTTACAATGTGTCAAACACTGTCCTGAATGCTTGGGTTAACAACAAGATAATCAGTTCCCACATAGGGTTCTAGATCTAAGATCTCTCTTAGATCTCTCTTCCCCTCTTCAGGGCCCTACTGAGAGCTCACCTCCTCCAAGAGGGCTTCCACTTGTCAGCTGTGTGTCTGTGGGCAAGTCACTTAACTTCTCTGTGCCTCAGTTCCCTCATCTGTAAAATGGGGATTAAGACTGTGAGCCCCACGTGGGACAACCTGATTCCCCTGTGCCTACCCCAGCGCTTAGAACAGTGCTCTGCACATAGTAAGCACTTAACAAAATACCAACTAAGCTTCTCCTTTTCTTTCTGTTCCTTCTGCTCCCTCTCTGATCCCCCTCCATCCTCTGCTCCCTCCCCCTTCCCCCCTTCACCTCCCTTCAGATAAGCCCCATTTCCCTCTGCTCCTCCCCCTCTCCCTTCCCCTCCCCTCAGCACTGTGCTCATTTGTATAGATTTTTTATTACCTTATTTATTTTGTTAATGAGGTATACATCCCCTTGATTCTATTTATCATGATTATCTTGTCTTGTTTTTGTCTGTCTCCCCCGATTAATAATGTTGGTATTTGTTAAGCACTTACTATGTGCAGAGCACTGTTCTAAGCGCTGGTGTAGACACAGGGGAATCAGGTTGTCCCACGTGGGGCTCACAGTCTTAATCCCCATTTTACAGATGAGGTAACTGAGGCACAGAGAAGTTAAGTGACTCGCCCACAGTCACACAGCAGACAAGTGGCAGAGCAGGGATTCGAACCCATGACCTCTGACTCCAAAGCCCGTGCTCTTTCCACTGAGCCAGATTAGACTGTAAACCCATCACTGGGCAGGGATTGTCTCTATCTTTTGCCGAATTGTACATTCCAAGCGCTTAATACAGTGCTCTGCACATAGTAAGTGCTCAATAAATACCATTGAATGAATGATTGAATGAATCTAAGCAGGAAGGAGTATTGGTATTGAATCCCCATTTTTGCAGATAAGGGAATTGAGGCTCAGAGAAGCTAAGTAATTTGCCCAAAGTCGTGCAGCAGACAAGAGGCGGAGTCAGGGTTAGAACTCAGGTCTTCTGACTCCCAGGCCCATGCTCTATCCACTAGGCCACGCTCAGAACATCAGGCTCTTAAATAAGCCCCAGAATTTGGAAGGTTGGAGTCCAGAGGGATATTCACAGGATGAAGGGGACACTTTCCCCCCAAAAACTTGAGGATCATGGGGAGGCCTCACCCTAACTGCCCCTCCTGGGGTCAGGTTCCGTGATAATATGATGTGTCCAGTGGCTTTTATATTTTAGCATGACCTATTAGAAAGAGCTCAGAATTGGGAGTCAGGGGACCTGGGAATTGCCTCTTTACCCACTGTGTGACCTTGGGTAAGTCACTTAACTTCTCTGTGCCTCATTACCTCATCTGTAAAATGCGGATTAAGACTGTGAGCCCCAAGAGGGACAACTTGATAATCTTGTATTTCTCTCAGCACTTAGTACAGTGCTTGGCACATAGTAAGCACTTAACAAATGCCATCATTATTAAAAGCACTAAATAAACACATATTTTTAAAAAATCCTTTACATGGAATTGCTCATTCAAAGATCTTCAATAGCTGGGCAAATTTTACAAACTACATCCCCCTTCCTCTATGCCACCTATATCTTTTTTTCCAGACCTACGATTCCCCTAAAGCACATATGCACTCATAAAGGACATGATAAATGTCAAGAATACATAAATGTTTGGGTCAGAAATGAAGTTCACTTTACCTTCTAGGTAAAACTAGACCAAGGGATAGATGCTGTTAAACTGAAAACAAAAGTATTTAAAGTGATAGTGGTTCCTTTTTTTTTAAAAAAAAAAAAGAGCAGCTTTACTTCCTCTTCTTAAAAATATTTCTTTGTTCAAAGCCTACACATTCACAGTTGCTCCAAAACTTTCCCTGGGAAGGTCCTCGTGAAACCACGGTCAACTTAACTAAGATTTCCAGAGAGGCTAAGTCACTGGGAATTTCCATTTTTATCTATTCCCACAGACTTGCACAGGAACAGACACCAAGCCCGAATTTCCTGCCTAAGTCTTCAGCAACCGATTAAGTAGGAGGGTAGTCATCTCTTATATAATGTGAATTTGATATTAGGATTAAGAGAGGTCCCTGAGCACCTGATGCAAAGCAAAATGATAAAGTTACACATCTCCATTCACTTTTGCTGGCTTTCAAGCCTTCCACAGGTAATGGTTTTTTAATGAGCTGTTAACCAGGGATCACTTGATCCATGTGGGAGAGATAATGTAGCTTTCTGTGTGTCCAGATATAATTCAAGTCTTCACAAAGGCCTGGATCCATCTTCTTCTCAAAACCTCAGCAACCAGTGCTTTCAGGGGTAACTCTAGGGAAGTAGCGTGGCCTAGAGGAAAGAGTACAGGTCTAGGAATCAGAGGATCCGGGTTCCACGCTCCGCTCCGTTACTTGTCTGTGGCATGCCTTTGGGCAAGTCACTTCATTTCTCTGTGACTCAGCTCATCTGTAAAATGGGGATAAAGACTGAGAGGTCCCTTTAGGACGCAGACTGTGTCCAACCTGATTATTTTGCTTCTACCCACAAGCTTAGTAAAGTGCCTGACTTATAGTAAGCACCGAACAGATACCCCAGAAACAAACAAACAAAAAATCCCTCTAATTGCTACCCGTGGCTTCTAGTATATTCACAGGAGAGTATCTTTCCATTTTCAGTCTCTGTTCAAAACCCTCTGGCTGAATAATAGTTAAACCTCTAAAGCTGAATATTTTTGTGAATTTTTTTTTTTCAGCAGACAGGGTGCCGTCCAATTATTGGTTTTTTACACTTGGGTTGATGGCAGAGCAACCAACCACTTGAAAAGGTTGGGGGGGGGGAAGGAAAACAGATTCAGATTTGCTTTTCCTTGTTTGCAGTCCCTGACTTTTGTGTGCTTCTGGCAGTGACTGGCTGAATATTACAATACAAGCAGCATTCTCACTGTGCACCGAGCAATTGGTTTCTCATTTCATACATCATTTACAACTTGCTGCAGTGACTCTACAGATTTAGACTACAACCACAGCACAATGAAGAAAACAAAAAAAAAAGAGAGAGCTGAAAAAAAACACACTCACCATGCAAATTATAGTGGTGACTTTGTGAGGTGAGCACCTGAAAGTATCTCTGTAATTTCAAAAGAACCTGAGCAATTTAGCAAAAGTAAATATAGATTTTTAACTTCAAAAAGCAGAAAATGTGTGCCGAATGTACAGGGTTTGGTTTCTGGTGAATCTTTAAGTGCTTTGCAACTACATCAAAGCTGGACCAAGAAGAGCTTTCTTTCCGGCTATTTGAAAAGTCCAATTTTCCACAATGGGGAAAGAAATCACCAGCTGTAAGCCTACTTTGTTTTGTCAAGACTATACAAGAGGCACATTTTGCTCAAAAAGTAAAGTAAAAAGCATGTTTTTTAAAGGCCTGCCCTACGTCCCCCCTATTGTCTGTTATTTCAGGGAAATAATAACTGTTTTGATTTTTGTTTGCTTATTTTTAATGGTATTTGTTAAATGCCTGCCACGTGCCAGACACTGCACTAAGCACTAGGATAGAAACAAGATAATCAGGTTGGACCCAGTCCCTGTCCCACATAAGGCTCACAGTCTTAATCCCCATTTTACTGATGAGGTAACTGAAGCACAGAGAAATTAAAGGACTTGCCTGAGGTCACTGGGAAGACAAGTGCAGGAACTGGGATTAGAGTTCAGGTCCTCTGACTCCCAGGCCAGGGACCTTTCCACTAGGCCATGCCACTTCTCAGATTGTGGTAACTTGTTTCCCCAGTTACCGTATACCCAGCACTGTGGTAGATAGGGGATAATCAGATCAGCCTCAGTTCCTCTCCCTCACAGGGCTCAGTCATTTTTACAGTTGAGGAAATTGAGCCATTGAAAAGTCAAGTGACTTGCCCAAGGTCATATAACAAACAAGTGGCAGAGGGAGGATTAAAACCCATGTTTCCTGGCTCTTTATTCTGTTCCTATCACTTGTCTAATCTGTCCTCACACTCTTATTCCTTCGGGAAGGTCCTGAAAATCCTGAAGGAATGACATAGGCACCATGGGCTGGAGAAACATAGACCAGGAGGGGATCCTGGTCAGATTTAGAGCCCCTTAGATGCTGGACCTTCCCCTAATTATGAAATATACCCTTCCAATCCCCTAAAAGAATAAATAATAATCATAATTATGGTATTTGTTCATTCATTCAATAGTATTTATTGAGCGCTTACTATGTGCAGAGCACTGTACTAATCGCTTGGAATGTACAAATCAGTAACAGATAGAGACAGTCCCTGCCCTTTGACGGGCTTACAGTCTAAGCGCTTACTATGTGCCAAGCACTGGTCTAATCCCTGGGGTAGATACAGAGTAATCAGGATTTTCCACACGGGGCTCACAGTCTTAATCGCCACTTTACAGATGAGGTCACCGAGGCACAGAGAAGTTGACTTGCCCAAGGTCACACAGCAGACAAGTGACAGAACCAGGATTAGAACCCATGTCTTCTGACTCCCAAGCCCTGGCTCTTGCCACTAAACCATGCTGCTTCAATCAATCAATCAATCAACGGTATTTGTTAAGCGCTTACTGTGTGTATATCATGGTCATCTTTCCCTCACCCAAGAAACCCTGGAGCTTGACAAACTCCTCCACTAGATTATCAGAGTACTGAGGACAGGAATCACGTCTCCCGATTCTATTGTATGTACTCTCCAAAATGTTTAGCGAACCATCAACAAAAGTCATCGATTGATGGATCATTGATTGGTGTTCTTAAGAGTTTTAACACTTTCCCCTTCACCTTCCCACTCTGACCCTCAGGCTCAAAGGAAAGGGGAGAAGACCCTATACTCTGAGTTCAATCTGGGCAGGGACTGTGTCTTTCAACTCTGCTGTATTGTACTCTCCAGAGCTCTTAGCACACTGCTCTGCACAGTCAGCACTGAACATATTCAATAGTATTTATCGAGCACTTACTATGTGCAGAGCACTGTACTAAACGCTTGGAATGAACAAGTCGGCAACAGATAGAGACGGTCCCCGCCGTTTGACGGGCTTCCGGTCTGATCGGGGGAGACAGACAGACGAGAACAATGGCAATAAATAGAGTCGAGGGGAAGAACATCTCGTAAAAACAATGGCAACTAAATAGAATCAAGGCGATGTACAATTCATTAACAAAATAAATAGGGCAATGGAAATATATACAGTTGAGCAGACGAGTACAGTGCTGAGGGGATGGGAAGGGGGGGGGCGGAGCAGGGAGATGAGGGGAAAAGAGGGTTAAGCTGTGGAGAGGTGAAGGGGGGCGGTAGAGGGAGTAGAGGGAGAAGGGGAGCTCAGTCTGGGAAGGCTTCTTGGAGGAGGTGAGTTTTAAGTAGGGTTTTGAAGAGGGGAAGAGAATTAGTTTGGCCGAGGTGAGGAGGGAGGGCGTTGCAGGACCGCGGGAGGGCGTGGCCCAGGGGTCGACGGTGGGATAGGCGAGACCGAGGGACGGTGAGGAGGTGGGCGGCAGAGGAGCGGAGCGTGCGGGGTGGGCGGTAGAAAGAGAGAAGGGAGGAGAGGTAGGAGGGGGCGAGGTGATGGAGAGCCTCGAAGCCTAGAGTGAGGAGTTTTTGTTTGGAGCGGAGGTTCATTCATTCATTCAATAGTATTTATTGAGCGCTTACTATGTGCAGAGCACTGTACTAAGCGCTTGGGATGAACAAGTCGGCAACAGATAGAGACAGTCCCTGCCATTTGACGGGCTTACGGTCTAATCGGGGGAGATGGACAGATGAGAACAATGGCAATAAATAGAGTCGAGGGGAAGAACATCTTGTAAAAACAATGGCAACTAAATAGAATCAAGGCGATGTACAATTAATTAACAAAATAAATAGGGTAACGAAAATATATACAGTTGAGCAGAAGAGTACAGTGCCGAGGGGATGGGAAGGGAGAGGGGGAGGAGCAGAGGGAAATGGGGGGAAAAGAGGGTTTAGCTGCAGAGAGGTAAAGGGGGGATGGCAGAGGGAGTAGCGGGAGAAGAGGAGCTCAGTCTGGGAAGGCCTCTTGGAGGAGGTGAGTTTTAAGTAGGGTTTTGAAAAGGGGAAGAGAATCAGTTTGGCGGAAGTGAGGAGGGAGGGCGTTCCGGGACCGCGGGAGGACGTGGCCCGGGGGTCGACGGCGGGATGGGCGAGACCGGGGGATGGTGAGGAGGTGGGCGGCGGAGGAGCGGAGCGTGCGGGGGGGGCGGTAGAAAGAGAGAAGGGAGGAGAGGTAGGAGGGGGCAAGGTGATGGAGAGCCTCGAAGCCTAGAGTGAGGAGTTTTTGTTTGGAGCGGAGGTCGATAGGCAACCACTGGAAGTTTTAAAGAAGGGGAGTGACATGCCCAGATCTTTTCTGCAGGAAGATGAGCCGGGCAGCGGAGTGAAGAATAGACCGGAGCGGGGCGAGAGAGGAGAAAGGGAGGTCAGAGAGAAGGCTGACACAGTAGTCTAGCCGGGATATAACGAGAGCCCGTAACAGTAAGGTAGCCGTTTGGGTGGAGAGGAAAGGGCAGATCTTGGCGATATTGTAGAGGTGAAACCGGCAGGTCTCGGTAACGGATAGGATGTGTGGGGTGAACGAGAGAGACGAGTCAAAGATGAATATGTGATCAACTGATTGGAAATATGTGGTTCAATACTCTGAACCCCTCACCGTCACTCCTGACCTGGCTTGAGAGGGAATCCCTCCTGCCTCAACCCCCAGGCCCAGCCCCTTTCGCTAGCAACTCCCAAACCAAGGCTTCAAGCACTTTAGAAAAGAAAAAGGCACTTGAATATGTCAGCTCCAAGATGGCCAGGCTTTAAGGGATTAATCAGAATAGAAGGACCGCAGTGCATTTAGTAAGATTGGCTTTGTGGGACCTCATTAGATAATGACAGGTCCTTAAATTAAAGAGAAAGGTGCTTTAGGCTGAATAGGATGAGAAATATAATCAAGTTTTTTCATCTATATACTCCTAAAGCAAGCTAATTCTAAATATTTCACCGTCGGTACCTAGTTACACTGTTATTAGATCATACAACTAAATTGTGTTTTTATCACTGTTTTCTACTAATGACAATATTTGCAGTGTTCGTTACCATGTGTCAAGCACTGAATAAAACTTGGGTAGATACAGAGTGGAAGAGCGAGGGAGAACAGGTATTTAATCCTCATTTTAGAGGTGAAGAAATTGAGGCCCAGAGGAGTCAAGTGACTTGCCTAAGATCACACCATCAAAATCATTATCAGTTTTCATTGAGTTCTTACTATGTGCTGAGCACTGTACTAAATATTTTGGAGAGCACAATGCAACAGAGTTGGTAGACACATTCCCAGCCCACACAGCAGGTAAGTAGCAGAACCAGAATTAGAACCCAGATCTCCGACTCCCACTTCTGCATGCTTTTCGCTAGGCCACGGTGCTTCTCCAATGGGAGGAGGAACTGGTATGAAGATGCTAGGAATCAATCAAGCAAGCAATCAGTGGTATTTTCTGAGCACTTACTGAGTGCAGGGCACTGAAATAACTGCTTGGGAGACTTGTCCAAAGTCACAGAGCAGCCATTTGGAGGGGTTTCGCTTAAGAATCCAGATCTCCTGTCTTCCCAGTCCTGGGGTCCTTTATTTTTGAATTCTTTTGGTCTTTGGACAAGTCATTTAACTTCTCTGAGTCTCAGTTACCTCATCTGTAGAATGGGGATTAAGACTGTGAGCCCCACGTGGGACAACCTCATTACCTTGTATCTAACCCAGCGCTTAGAACAGTGCTCAGCGCATAGTAAGTACTTAACAAATACCATTATTATTATTTTGGTCGATTGATTCCTAGGATCGCTCTAACAATTCCTACTCCCACTCTACTCTGGCCTGGAATGCCCTCCCTTCTCAAATCCACCAAACCATCACTCTTCCCCCCTTCAAAGCCCTGCTGAAGATGCACCTCCTCCAAGAGGCCTTCCCAGACTAAACCCCGCTTTCCCCTCTTGCCATTTCCCCTCTCTGGAATTTATTTTAATGTCTCTCTCCCCTTCTAGACCGTAAGCTCTGTGGGCAGGAACAGAAGTGTTTAGTACACAGCAAACACTCAATAAATAACATTGATTAGTTAGGCTACATGCACACGCAGTTTAACGAGGTAACAATAATAATATTCATTCATTCATTCAATCCTATTTACTGAGCACGTATTGTGTGCAGAGCACTCTACTAAAGGCTTGGAAAGTACAATTCAGCAGTAGAGGCAATCCCTGCCCACAGAGGGATCACAGTCTGGCGGTGGGAGAAAGACATCAAAACAAGTAAACAGACATCAATATAAGTAAATAGAATTATAGATATATACATTTATACATAAGTGCTGTGGGGAGAGGGGATTAGCAAAGAGAGCGAGTCATGGCGATGCAGAAGGGAGGGAGAGCTGAGGAAAAGTGAGGCTTAGTCTGGGAAGGCCTTCTGGAGGAGGTGTGCCTTCAGTAGGGCTTTAAAGGGTGGAAGAGTCATTGTCTGGTGGATATGAGGAGGGAGGGCATTCCAGGCCAGAGGTAGCATGTGAACCAGGAGTCGGCGGCGAGACAGGCGAGACGGAGGCCCAGTGAGGAGGTTAGCATCACAGGAGCGGAATGTGTGGGCAGGGATGTAAAAGGAGAGAAGGGAGGTGAGGTAGAAGGAAGAAAGGTGATAATAAAAATAACAATTTTGGAATGTGTTAAGCACTTTCTGTGTGCCAAGCATTGAACTAACTGCTGGGATAGATAGAAGGCAATCAGGTTAGATACAGTCCCTTGTCCCACATGGGGCTCACAGTCTAAATAGGAGGGAGAACAGGGATTGAAACCCTATTATGCAGATGAGGGAACTGAGGCACAGAGAAATTAAGTGACTTGCCCAATGCCACGCAGCAGGTAAGTGGCAGAGCTGCGATTAGAACCCAGGACCTCAGACTTCCAGGCCCATGCTCTTTCCAGAAGGCCACACTGTTTCCCATAAAGAGTCCAGAAAGTGGATACACATGCAGAGGAGCATGATTTTATATGGATTAGGAAGAGATGACGGATTCTCCCTGCTTAGAGCAGCCATGTTCTGACGCTGACCCTACGGATCGCAGTCTGTGACACTGCCATTTTCTTCCACAGACTCGGGTCTAGACTTGGCAAAAGTGGTTCAGCCTGATGGCTAGCACTGAAGAAGTCACACACCCCAAAGGTCTCATCCTCCTGGACATCCCACAAGTCAAGCTGGGCCAGGCTATTTGGAAGTTCCTCTACAGGCATAAATACAGGCCTGGGGATAATCATTATTATCATTATTATTATTGTTAGGTACAGTTACTGACCTACATTGGGCTCTCACCCTTAATCCCCATTTTTTTTAGGTGAGGCAATTGAGGCCCAGTGAATTTAAATGACTTGCCCAAGGTCACCCAGCAGACATGTGGCAGAGCTGGGATTAGAACCCAGGTTCTCCTGACTCACCCACGGAGCCACGTTTATTGTTATCAGTATATAAGTGTTTACTAGGTATCCAGCACTGGCGGAAGATACAAGTTAATCAAGTTACAAGATACAAGTTAATCCCTCCCCTGGCTTTCTGAGATGTAAACTCACTGTGGGCAGGGAATGTCACTGTTTTTGTTGTATTGTATTTTCTCAAATGCTTAGTACAGTGCTCTTTACACAGTAAGTGCTCGATAATAATAATGTTGGTATTTGTTAAGCGCTTACTATGTGCAGAGCACTGTTCTAAGCGCTGGGGTAGATACAGGGTCATCAGGTGGTCCCACGTAAGGCTCACAGTTAATCCCCGTTTTACAGATGAGGTAACTGAGGCACAGAGAAGCTAAGTGACTCGCCCACAGTCACACAGCTGACAAGTGGCAGAGTCGGGAGTGAAACTCATGACCTCTGACTCCGAAGCTCAGGCTCTTTCCACTGAGCCACGCTGCTTCCCTAAGAGCATAGCGTAGTGGATAGAGCATGAGCCTAGGAGTTAGAAGGTCAAGGGTTCTAATCCCAGCTCTGCCACTTGTCTGCTGTGTGACCTTGAGCAGCATGGCTTAGTGGAAAGAGCACAGGCTTGGGAGTCAGAGGTCATGGGTTCTAATCCCAGCTCCGCCACTAATCTACTATGACTCTGGGTGAGTCACTTAACTTCTCTGTGCCTCAGTTCCCTCATATAAAATGGGGATTAAGACTGTGAGCCCCACATGGGACAACCTGATTACCTTGTATCTCCCCCAGAACTTGGAACAGTGCTTGGCACATAGTAAGGACTTAACAAATACCATCATTATTATTATAAATCACTTCAGTTCGCTGGACCTCTGCCATCTCATCATTCAGTTCTCTGGACCTCCATCATCTCATCTACTCTCCTTTCTGATCTCTCAGCCTCCTGGCTCTTCCCGCTTCAGTCTATACTTCACTCTGCTGCCCGGATTATCTTTCTACAGAAACGCTCTGGACATGTCACCCCCCTCCTCAGAAACTTCCAGTGGTTGCCTATCAACCTTCACGTGAAGCAAAAACGCCTCACTCTTGGCTTTACAGCTGTCCATCCCCTTGCCCCGTCCTACCTCGCCTCCCTTCTCTCCTTCTCCAGCCCAGCCTGCACACTCCGCTCCTCTGGTGCCGCTCGCCTCCTCACTGGGCCTTGTTCTCACCTGTCCCACCGTCGAACCCTGGCCACATCCTACCTCTGGCCTGGAATGCCCTCCCTCCTCACATCCCCCAAACTAACTCTCCTCCCCCCTTCAATGCCCTACTGAAAGGTCACCTCCTCCCAGACTGAGCCCTCCCTTTTCCTCTGCTCCTCCTCCCCTCCCCATCGCCTCTACTCCCTCCCTCTGCTCTACCCCCTTCCCTGCCCCACAGTACTTGTGTATATTTGTACATATTTATTATTCTATTTATTTTATTAATGATGTGTATATATCTATAATTCTATTTATTTATTTTGATGCTATCGATGCCTGTCTACTTGTTTCATTTTGTTGTCCGTCTCCCACTTCTAGACTGTGAGCCAGTTGTCGGGTAGGAATTGTCCCTATCTTCTGCCGAATTGTACTTTTCAAGCGCTTAGTCCAGTGCTCTGCACACAGTAAGCGCTCAATAAATACGACTGAATGAATGAATGAGTGGAAAATGGGGATTGAGACTGTGACCCTTCATGTGGCACAGGCACTGTGTCAAACACTATTTGCTTATATCCACTCCAGCGCTTGGTACAGTGTCTGGCACAGAGTAAGTGCTTAACAAATACCATTAACAAATTTGACTGGATGAGTGAATGAAAGAATGAAGTTGGACATAGTCCCTGTCTCACATGGGCTTGCAGTCTAATTAGAAGGAAGACAAGAACTTAATCCCCATTTTGCAGTTGAGGAAACTGAGGCTGGACACACCCAGCCTTTTCTATCCCCTTACAAGTCTCCAGGATGATTCCCTACTATGAGCGGCTTGGTGGCAAGGTCAAGTGGAAAGAGGATGGGTCTGGAAGCCAGAGGACCTAATGATAATAATAATAATAATTATGGTATTTGTTAAGCACTCACTATGGACCAACTACAAAATAACCAGGTTGGACACAGTCCATATTTCAGGTAAGTCTTGCATTCTAAGGGGGAGGGAGAACAGTATTGAATCCCCATTTCACGACTGAGGCACGGAGAATTTAACTGATTCGCCCAAGATCACACAGAGGGCAAAAGGAGGAGCTGAGTTTAAAACCCGGGGCCCCAAACTCCCAGCCTGTGATCTTTCCACTAGATCGCATCATCCTAGGTCTGCCTCTTGTCTGCTCTGTGACTTGGGCAAGTCATCAGAACAGTGCTTGGCACAGAGCAAGCGCTTAACAAATGCCATCATTATTATTTAACTTCCCTGGGCCAAACTTTTCTCATGTGTGAAATGGAGATTCAATTCCTGTTCTGCCTTCCCCTTAGCGGGAGCCTAATGTGGGCCAGGAACCGGGTCGGATCTAATTATCTTATTATATTTTGCAGAGTTCTTGACACATAATAAGGGCTGAAAAATTACCACAATTAATAACAAATATTATTTTATCAATTCTAATTTTCCAAGTTTTGATTTTTTAATGGTACTTGTTAAATGTTGACTATGAGGCAAGCACTGCTCTTAATTTTGGGGGAAGATACAAATTAATCAGGTCGGACAAGGTCCCGGCCCCACATGGGGCTCACAGTCTATAATAATAATAATGAATATGGCATCTCTTAAGCGCTTACTATGTTCCAAGAACGGTTCTAAGTACTGGGGTAGATACAAGGTCATCTGGTGGGACGTGGGACTCACAGTCTTAATCCCAATTTTACAGATGAGGTAACCGAGGCACAGAGAAGTTAAGTGACTTGCCCAAGTTCACACGGCAGACAAGTGGCAGAGCCAGGACTAGAACCCACTTCCTCTGACTCCGAAGTCCATGCTCTTTCCACTAAACCACGCTGATTCTCTATACACTCAGTCTACGTGCTGCATCCCCATTTGACAGATGAGAAGACTGAAGCGTGGAAAAGTTAAGCGCCTTGCCCAAGGTCACACAGCAGGCGACTGGCAGAGCCGGGATTAGAACCCAGGTCTTTGGTCTTCCAGCCTCGTGCTCTGTCCACGAGTTAATGCGTTGCTAAAAGGGAGCTGCAGTGTCAGAAGGTGGAGAGATTAGAAATGAATTGGAGTAGGCCTTGGTGGGTTCATGAGAGGTGAGAAGTGCTTTGAAGATGGAAAAAGCAGTATGGCCTAGTGGGAAGAGCTCGGGACAGAGAGTTAGTGCACCTGGCTTGTAATTCCAGCTCTGCCGCGTCTGCTGGGTGATCTTGGGCAGTGTCACTTCACTTCTCTGGGCCTCAGTTACCTCATCTTTCAAATGGAGATTAATACTCAGAGCTCCTTGTGGTTCATGAACTGTGTGCGATCTGATTAGCTTGTATCTAGCACAGTGCTTAGTACAGTGCGCAACACTTGGTGAGCACTTAACAAATGCCATTTTTTAAAAAAAGAGCAGTGAATGTGAAGCAGGATTGGTGTGAGCTAGATGTCAGTGTGGCTTAGTAGAAAGAGCACGGGCTTGGGAGACAAAGGACACGGGTACTAATCCTGGTTCCTCCACTTGTCTGCTGTGTGACCTTGGGCAAGCCATTTAACTTCTCTGGGCCTCAGTTACCTTATCTGTAAAAAGGGGATTAAATGGGGATTAAAATTGTGAGGCCCATGTGGGGCAATCTGACTACCTTGTATCTAACCTTGTATCTACCTTATATGTAGAGAAGCAGCGTGGCTCAGTGGAAAGAGCCCGGGCTTGGGAGTCAGAGGTCATGAGTTCGAATCCCAGCTCTGCCACTTGTCAGCTGTGTGACTGTGGGCAAGTCACTTCACTTCTCTGTGCCTCAGTTCCCTCATCTGTAAAATGGGGATTAACTGTGAGCCTCACGTGGGACGACCTGATGACCCTGTATCTACCCCAGCGCTTAGAACGGTGCTCGGCACATAGTAAGCGCTTAACAAATACCAACATTATTATTATTACCCCAGCGCTTAGAACAGTGTTCGGCACATAGTAAGTGCTTAACAAATACCATAGTTATTATCAATTATTATTATTAATCCCCATTTTACAGATGAGGTATCTGAGGCACAGAGAAGTGAAGTGACTTGCCCAAAGTCACACAACTGACAAGCGGCTGAGCCGGGAGATGACGGAGTGCTTACAGCTAGGAGACAGGGGCTTGACACAGAGGGGAATGAGCAACCATGCCAGGTTTGGGAGCAGTGGGGAGAGGTGTGAGGAATGACATTTTATAATAATTATAATAATAATAATGGTATTTGTTAAATGCTATGTGCCAAGCACCGTTCTAAATGCTGGAGTATTCATTCGTTCAATCGTATTATTGAGCGCTTACTGTGTGCAGAGCACTGTACTAAGCACTTGGAATGTACAATTCGGCAACAGAGACAATCCCCGCCTAACAACGGGCTCACGATCTAAAAGGGGGAGACAGACAGCAAATCAAACCAAGTAATCAGGTAGATACAAGGTAATCAGGTTGTCCCACGTGGGGCACACAATCTTAATCCCCATTTTACAGGTGAGGTAACTGAGGCACAGAGAAGTTAAGTGGCTTCCCCAAGGCCACGCAGCAGATGAGCGGAGGAGCCGGGATTGGAACCCACGTCCTCTGACTCTCAGGTCCGGACTCTTTCCACTAAGCCCCACGCTAAGTGATCCGGGCGGCAGAGTGAAGTCTGGCCTGATTAGGGGAGAGGGTGAAGCCAGGGAAAACAGCGAGGCTGAGGCACTAGTGAAGTTGGACTATAACAAGCAACTAGACTATGACCTGAAACACTAGAGTTAATAATCCGCACAGACAGATCACGCTCTGTGTGAGAACAAGGTTATTGGAAAGAGTGTCAAAAACTGAACTACAGAAGGGGAAATGAATTTATTTATTAAGAGCTTACTGCGGGCAGAGACCCCTGTCTTAACTGTAGGCTTAGAAAACATACTCTTTGCCCTCAAGAACTTTACCATCCAGGAGATTATAAATGCATCAGTTTTCTTTCCAGGGAATGCATTTCCAACTGTCATGGAGAAGGCTAAAGCAGAAATCGTCTATGTGTTTATGTTGCACCATTACAACAGCAATATAAAATACTTTTCTGTTGGGTGTGTTGTGTACGGAGTCTCCAAATTTTTCAGGTTAAAAAATAATTGGGGTCAGGCATAAATTGGATTTTAATTTTAAAAAATACAGATGTTTGGGGGCTTTCATTTTTATGATTCACATACAGCATCAAGGTTTTCTTTAATAAAAGCACTATTTTCTGGGATTTTGCCAATGCCTAAATGAACAATTCACATTGCCTCTACCCCTTAGCTGCACAGCAGTATGAAGTCACTCTTGTTCAATTTGTGCATCAGGTGCCAGCACGAACCCAAAATTAAATAGACTATGGACTCCATGCAGCGGGAAACTCTTGTTTCGCTTTAATTTCTTTAGAATTCTCCAGATCACCTAGTAATGTGAACTGCGTTACTACAAGGCAAGGGCTCAGCAAATGCCATTGATTGATGATACCCAAATTATATCCTCTAGACTGTAAGCTCGTTCATTCATTCAGTAGTATTTATTGAGCGTTTATTATGTGCAGAGCACTGTACTAAGCGCTTGAAATGTACAATTCGGCAACAGATAGAGACAATCCCTGCCCAATGACGGGCTCACAGTCTAATCGGGGGAGACAGACGGCAGAGCAAAACAGAACAAAACAAAAACAAGACAACATCATCAAATAGAATCAAGGGTATGTACACCTCATTAACAACCAACTCTGTTACATGGTACACTCCCAAACGCTTAGTACAGTGCTCTACACACAGTAAATGCTCAGGATTTATGATTGATTGATTGGTCAATTGATCCAAATCTTGATTTTCACACGAGAATGATATACAAGCTCAAGAAATGAGTAAAACCTAAAGGCAGGTGCCAGTTCCCTAAAAAAACTCCAGAGTGTTTACAGAGTGTAGAAAAGGGAAATGCCCCAGAACAGGAAATTATGATACTCAATAATAATAATTCTGGTGTTTGTTAAGTGCTTATTGTGTGCCGGGCACTGTAGTAAGCACTGGAGTGGACACAAGCAAATCTGGTGCTAACCTTCTCACTGTGCTTCCTTCTCGCCTGACCCACCGTTGACCCCTGACCCACGTCCTACCTCTGGTCTGGGAATGCCCTCCCTCCTCATATCTGCCAAACTAGCACACTTCCCCCCTTCAAAGCCCTACTGAGAGCTCACCTCTTCCAGGAGGTCTTTCCAGATTGAGCCCCCCATTCCTCTGCTCTCCCTCTCCTCCCCATTGCCCCGACTCCCTCCCTCTGCTCTTCCCCCTCCTCGCCCCAAAGCACTTGTGTATATATGTATATATTTATTATATTTATTTTATTAATGATGTGTATATATCTATGATTCTACTTATTGATTTTGATGCCTGTTTACTTGTTTTGTTTTGTTGTCTGTCTGTCCCCCTTCTAGACTGTGAGCCCATTGTAGGCAGGGATTGTCTCTATTTATTGCTGAATTGTACTTTCCAAGTGCTCAGTACAGTGCTCTGCACACAGTAAGCTCTCAATAAATGATTGAATGAATGAATGAATGAATTGGTTTGGGCACAGTCCTTTTCCACATGGGGCTCACAGTCTTAATCCCCATTTTACAGATGAGAAAACTGAGGGACAGAGAAGTGAAGTGACTTCACCAAGGTCACCCAGCAGCCAAGTGGAGGAGCTAGGATTAGAACCCAGGACCTACTGACTCCCAGACCTGTGCTCTATCCACAACCACATGCTGCTTCCCATTTAAAATGATTTTATTTTCCAGATATCACATTGCAAGATATATCCGAATTCTACAGACAACAGTGTAGACACCGATCACACGTTATTTGACTTGCCAACCAGAGCAGAACTAAGAGGAATTTGTAAATTGACTTAACACTTCCAATGCCAAAATGGACTTGAGAGTTTTTGGGGTTTTTCACTGTTCAATTTATTCTTTTCAAGGATTTTCATGTTTATCCTCGATTTTTGAGAAATGGAACAGATTGTAGAAATCAAGCATAAAAAAAATGAAGCCCTGAAAATCTACCCCCTGGGTATTTGATAAAATATTTTATTATAGGATTTTCAGTTTGGAAAACAAATTGGGCATGTCAAGGCAAGAAGAATTTAAACAAAATCCTAACCTTGCATAAAATCTCAGCAAGATTTTCTCTCCTAGTACTGGCTCTCCTCCCACCTTTTCAATGAAAAATGCCAAAGGATTAAGAGATTTAAAAATAGGAATCGGCCTTTCTCTATAAGGTGTTCTCTGGAGGTAAAAAGGCTTGCTCTGCCTTCGGAGGTTGACATTCCCACTCTAAGCTCAGACACATTGTCTACTGCTATTTCTCTTTTCAATTTCTCCTTACAAAGAATCCATTCTAGCCCGCGGAGCTGGAGAATTCCATCACCTGGTCGCCACCGGCAACTGGAACTTTCGGCTGACGGCAACGATCCGATCCGGGACCAGATGTTCTTTTACGATCGGCTTATCAGGAAGTCAACAACCCGGTGGTGTCTGGGCATGCCCACTTTGCCCCTTAATAAGTGAATGTAACACGATGCCAAAATAGCAGGAAATTCAGTCCCAGGTTCACTCCCTGGAGGGCTCTGGGAGAGGGCGGCAGAGACGAGAGAACAGTCAATTCAGCCAGGATGTGTGTTTCTCACCACGTTTTGGGGAGGGTGACACCGGGGAATTAGAGGATGTTCCTACAACGTGTGTCCTCCAGGACACACATCAGCAGATGCGGTGTAAGAGAAAACAGTTCATTCATTCATTCACTAGTATTTATTGAGTGCTTACTATGTGCAGAGCACTGTACTAAGCACTTGGAATGTACAAATCGGTAACAGAAACAGTCCCTGCCCTTTGACGGGCTTACAGTCTAATCGGGGGAGACGGATAGACAAGAACAATAGCAAAATTATGTCTGAAAAGCTAAAAGAGTCATTGGCTAAAATAGGCACAACTGGGCCAGCAGTTTGAAATGCTTACTAGCCTGTTCTCTGAGCTAGGGGTTGGGTGAGTCCAGTGGTTTTTAACTTCCCTTAGACTGTTTCCACTTCATTCAGGGTGTAGTCCAGGATGACATCGTGTCCTTGAAACTTAAAGTATCCCCGGAACAGTTGCGTATACTTGTGTGGTGTCCGAGAAGGGGAATGACTTTAAAGCAGTCAATCCCCTTGCCCTCTCCTACCTCACCTCACTATTCTCCTACTCCAACCCAGCCCGCACACTTCGCTCCTCTAATGCCAACCTTCTCACTGGACCTCGATGTCATCCATCTCGCCTCACCCTGTCTCTGGCCTGGAGTGACCTCCCCCTTCATATCCGACCGACGGTCACCCTCCCCGCCTTCAAAGCCTTAGTGAAGGCACATCTCCTCCAAGAGGCCTTCTCTAACTAAGTCCTCATTTACTCTTTTCCCGCTCCCTTCTGCACAGATTGTGAGCACGTCGTGGGCAGGGATTGTCTCTGTGGTTGAACTGTACTTCCCAAGTACTTAGTATAGTGTTATGAACACAGTAAGGGCTCAATAAATACCACTGAATAAGTGAATAAATTGCCCTGATTTGCTCCCTTTATTCGCCCCTCCCTCAACCCCACAGCACTTATGTACATATCCATAATTTCTTTATGTATTTATATTAATACCTGTCTTCCTCTCTAGACTGTGAGTGCATTGTGGACAGGAAACATGTCTTCCAACTCTGCTGTATTGTCCTCGTTCAAGCACTTAGAACAGTGCTCTGCACACAGTAAGCACTCAATAAATAGGATCGATTGATCGATGACTATAACAGGATTTTTCCATAACATGATTATAAGCGCGGTGTTAGAGCACAGCTGGTTCCCTCTCCCTTTTCCCCATCACCTACCTGAAAGGGAAAGGTCCTGGCAACGAAGAGGGACCAACTCTCCTCTCACGGATTGCCCCCAGGATCTTTGCCCCCAGAAAGTGCTCCCCATCTGAAAAACTGGAGCACTAGTAAATTAAGTGACTGAAAGGGAGTTCAGCACAACACCAATCTATCATATTTATTGACCACTTGCTGTATGCAGAGCCCTGCACTAAGCTCTTGGGAGAGTTCAAGAAAAGGTTGAGAAGCAGCATGGCGTAGCGGATTGAGCATGGACCTGGGAGTCAGAAAGTCATGGGTTCTAATTCTGTTGCATCACTTGTCTGCTTCGTGACCTTGGACAAATAACTTCACTTCTCTGGGCCTCAGTCACCTCATCGGTAAAAAGGAGATCGAGACTGTGAGCCCTAAGTGGGACGGGGACTGCGTTCAAGTTGATTTGCTTGTATCCAGCCAGAGGTTAATACAGGGTCTGGCACATAATAAGTGCTTAACATCCCATTATTATTATTCAATATAACAGATTTGAGAGACATTTTCCCTGACCTCAAGGAGTTTACAGTCTAGAGAGGAGATTGCAGACAAAAGAAATCACAGAGAAAACATCACAGAGAGAACAATTTTCCCTTTTTTATGGTATTTGTTACGCACTTACTATGTGCCAGGCACTATACTAAGCACCAGGATATACACAACTTAATCAGATGAGACATATTCCATGTCCCACATAGTGCTCACCGCATTAATCCCAATTTTGCAGATGAGTTAACAGACACAGAGAAGTGAAAAGACTTGCCCAGAGTCACAAAGCAGACAAGTGGCAGAGTTAGGATTAGAATCAGGTCCTTCTGACTCCCAGGCCCAGGGTCTATCTACTAGGCCACTCTGCTTCTGTCAGTAATTGTCCTGCCAGTAAAGATCTTGGGAGAGTAAATTGGGTAGAGATGAGCCCAGATCTCAAAGAGCATCAAATCTTGCGGGAGAGACAGGTGAAAGAAATATGCGGATTGGAGGAAGGGGGATTAGGGGCTACATGAGTTAAAGCTTAAATAATGGGATATTTAAGATACGCAAATGTATTATGGGAGGTTGAGAATACTTAAATCTTTGGGTTCCAAGGGAGTGCTAAAGAGGAACCTGGGGGTAAGAAAACTGGGGAGAGTAGAATAGAAGGTCTCCTGTAGGTCATGTGATTAAAAAGGGTTTAGAAGACAAAAGGAGCCAAACACTGTTGGATGTAAAGCTGGGAGGGTGTGAGCAAGAGGTCGACGGCGGGAGAGCCAGACAGAATGGGGAACAAAAAGTAAGTTGGATTGAAAAGAATGAAGAGTGGGAGCCTTGGTGTAGTGAGAGAAACATGATCACCAGTAGCTAGAACACTGGCCTGTGTGTCAGAAGGACCTGGATTCTAATCCCGGTTCCGCCACCTGTCTGCTGTATAACCATGGGCAAGTCACTTCACTACTCTGGGCCTCGGTGAGCTCGTCTGTAAAACGGGGATTAAGGCTGGGAGACCCATTCATTTGTTCAGTGGAATTTATGGAACGCTTACTGTGTGCAGAGCACTGTGCTAAGTGCTCGGCAGAGTCCTAAATAGCAATAAACAGACACATTCCCTGACCACAAAGAGCTTACAGTCTAGAGGGGTGACAGGGGCATGGACTGTGTCCAACCTGTTTAGCTTGTATCTTAGAGAAGCAGCGCGGCTCAGTGGAAAGAGCCCGGGCTTGGGAGTTAGAGGTCATGGGTTCTGATCCTGGCTCCGCCGCTTGCCAGCTGTGTAACTTTGAGCAAGTCACTTCTCTGTGCCTCAGTTACCTCATTTGTAAAATGGAGTTCAAAACTGTGACCCCCTACGTGGGACATCCTGATCGGCTTGTATCCCCGCAGTGCTTAGGAAGCAGCGTGGCTCAGTGGAAAGAGCTCGGGCTTGGGAGTCAGAGGTCATGGGTTAGAATCCCGACTCTGCCACTTGTCAGCAGTTTGACTGTGGGCAAGACACTTCTCTTTGCCTCAGTTACCTCATCTGTAAAATGGGGATTAAGACTGTGAGCCTCATGTGGGACAATCTGATGACCCTGTATCTACCCCAGCGCATAGAACAGTGCTCTGCACATAGTAAGCACTTAAAAATTACCAACATTATTATAACAGTGCTTTGCACATAGTAAGCACTTAACAAATACCACCATTATTATTACCCCAGCGCTTAGTACAGTGCCTGGTCTTAATAAGCACTTAACAAATACCATTCAAAAGAAAATAGGAGCTATGTCAGAGAGAGGAATTTCCACTCAACAAACTTCCCCTTCTTCTGCCACAGCAATAGGAGAGGGGCTGGTTTTGCAGCCCCCTAGATGAGAGTTTGTTGTTTTTTTCTTGGGTTCCAGTGTTTTTTAAAGTCAGAGGAGGTGACCCTGCCCTGCCCTGCCCTTCGCCCTGTTTCTGTAATAAAATGACCAATTTAGCAATATTTCAGTCAGATTGGGCTACAAGCCAATACAGATTACGGGTGTGTTTGCAAAGAGTTATTACCTTGACATTAGCTAAAGTTGTCAGATAGAGATAACAATTTTTCCATCTACGTGCTTCTGTGGAGTCTGTCACCCCAGTACCTAGAATCAGATAAAAAGCGGGCAAATGGGTGAAAGTGTAAGCTTCTTGTTAGAATTTAATTTACTTTTGGGAAGGGAATGAGCTCTGCATAGTGAAACAGCGTGGTCTAGTGAATAAGGCACAGGCCTGGGAGTTGGAAGGACCTGGGTTCTAATCCTGGATTCGCCACTTGTCTGCTGTGTGACCTTGAACAAGTCGCTTCACTTCTCCATACCTCAGTTACCTCATCGGTAAAATTGGGATTAAGACTGTGAGCCCCGTGTGGGACAGGCACTGTGTCCAACCTGATTGCCTTGTCCAGTGCCCAGCGCATAGTTCGCGCTTAATAAGTACACACTTAATAAGCTAGAGAAGCAGCGTGGCTTAGTGGAAAGAGCCCAGGCTTGAGAGTCAGAGGTCATGGGTTCAATTCCCACCTCTGCCACTTGTCAGCTGTGTAACTGTGGGCAAGTCACTTCACTTCTCTGGGCCTCAGTTACCTCATCTGTCAAATGGGGATGAAGACTGCACGCCTCACGTAGGACAACCTGATTACCCTGTATCTCCCCCAGTGCTTAGAACAGCGCTCTGCACATAATAAGCACTTAAATACCAACATTATTATTACCATAAAAAAATTCTGTGTAGCAAAGAGGTTCCCTCTCCGAAAACTGGCCCTGGCTCCCCTTCTTTCTGTTTTCCATCACCCTGGCAAGAAAGAAAACCGTGTATGCAGCAAGAGGCCTCCACCTTGGGAAGATTGGTGGCCACATTAGCCACTGCTGTGCACTGACATTTCCTTGACTCCCACATCAGCCTCCCACATCTCTCCCCACTCCAGTACTCACTTCACTCTGTTGCCTATATTATTTTTCCCATCATTTGTTCAGTCCTCATCTCCTCTGTTATCAATCCACCTCTGCAAATACTCCATACCATTAGTTTTAATGGACTCAATCAGCTCGCCCCCTCCTAATTTTACCTTACTGATTTCCTACTACGACCCAGGCAACACACTTTGTTCCTCAAACGTCAGCCTACTCACCCTCCCTCCATCTCGTCTATCTTGCCACTGACCCTGTCCTCTAGCCTGAAACTTCCTCCCCCTTCATATCAGACAGACTCTCCTCGCCTTCGAAACCCTCTTAAAATCACACCTCCTCCAAGAGACCTCCCCTGACTAAGCCCTCATTTCCTCTACCCGCCCTCCCCTCTGGTTCGACTATGGATTTAGCTGTGTGCCCCTTAAGTACCTTGATACCCCAGCTCCAACGATACTTATGTAAATATTTTTATACTCTATTATTTCCCCTCTCCCTAAACTGCTTTAATTCCTATCCTCCTGTAGCTTGTCAGCTCCTTCTGGTCAGGGATCGTATCTATCCCATACACTAAGTATAGTACTCTGCACACAGTAAGCACTCAGTAAACACCCCCTCCCCTCCCCCTCACCCTGACTCGTCCCTCGGCTCTATCTCCCTCCACGCCCCAACACTTGAATATATATGTACACATGTATAATTATAATTTTATTTATTTTTATTAATGATCTGTATATATCTATAATTATTTTAATTTATAATAATGTTACTGATGCCTGTTTGTTTGTTTTGATATCTGGCCCCCTCTTCTAAACCATGAGCCCGTTGTGGGCAGGGATTGTCTCTATTTGTTGCCGAATTGTACTTCCCACATGCTAATACAGTGCTCTGCACACGGTAAGCGCTTAAGAAATATAAGTGAATAAATACGATTGAATGAATACCATTGATTATGCTTCGGTTACACCAAGGACTCTGAATCATGAGGAGCCTGAAATTCTCCTTCTCTAGTCCAAGCTCCCCACTGACTTTTGTTTTGTTTTTTTGCCTTGTGTATGTGCCTACGTATCTTTTGGAATTTTAGTGTTTTATTGTTTCATTGCTCCCTGTGTAACTGTCTCTAGTTCTCTTTCCACCTATATTCACAGACTGTGAGCTCCTTGAGGGACAAGATCCATGCCTTATACCTATTTGTGTACTCTTTCCCAGTGTTTGATATGGGGTTCCACACACAGTAAGTGCTTAATAAATTCTACTATTCTCACTAGTAGTAGCAATATTTGTCAGTAGTAGTCATTGTGTCTACCCCAGTGCTTAGTATAATGCTTGGCACAGAGTAAGCACTTATAAATTATCATAAAAAGAAATACTATTATTACTACTCCCCTCTCGGGGTCGCCCCGGAGAGTTTCCAGTCCTCTACCAGTCTCGGCTTCAGGAGGGAGAGTCGAGAAGAGGCCTACCCATTCCATTCCTAGCTTGGCCAGCAGCTAGCGAGTGGCGGGTGATCTGCTACAAGTCAAAACTCACCCGTGCTGGGCAGCAGCGGCACAGGAGAGAGTCGAGGGCGGAGACTCGAGTTTACTTCACAGAAGGAAGCAATGGTAAACCACTTCTGGATTTTTACCAAGAAAACTCTATGGATCCGCCCCCAGAACGATTGTAGATGGAGAACGGGGCGTCCTGGGAGACGTGTCTGTGGTGTCACTGTGGGTCAGAAATGACTCGACAACATAAGAGAAGACTATCGATGACCACCAAATGGACACTCCATAAATGATAATAATGATAATAATAATTGTGGTATTTGTTAAGTGCTTAATATGTGACAGGCACTGTACTAAGCTCTGGAGTAGATACAAGCAAATCAGATTGAACACAACCCCTGTCCCATGTGGGGCTCAGTCTCAATCCCCATTTTACAGATGACAGAACTGAGGCCCACAGAAGTGAGGTGACTTTCCCACTGTCACACAGCAGACAAGTGGTGGAGCCGGGATATGAACCCATGACCTTCTGACTCCAGGCTATTTCTCTAGCCATTACGCCACGCTTCTTCCACAACTACTAGCAAATGTCATATGACAAAATCTGAATTTGAGAAATGACAAAGAGCCAGGATATTGGATCTCATTAAAGTGCCTTGGGGCTGCGGACAATCTCAGCCTGTTCGTTGCTCTGCCCAGTCAGTGAGACGGTCAGAGCGTAGGTCGGTCTCAAATCTTTATTCTGCAGAATGGTCAAGCTTTCTCCATTTCTGGGTAGTAGCGGGACCGCGAGTCGAGTTTTACTTCGGCTTTTATACACACAAGTGAACAAGTAGTATGGTTGGTCCAGTGATTGAGCAATGGAGAGGTAAGTACACAGAGTAACCACAGATTGTACAAGCTTGGGCAACAACAGGCTCAGTACTTCCCAGTAAGCAGATATCTTTCCAGGAAAAGGGGCCCAGGGGCTCCGGGGTTCAGGGGGTGGGATTCTCTTAGAGAAAGGGAAAGCAAAATGGAGTTGCTTGTGCCAAGACAGACTGTGACATTGGGAAACTGTAAGCACTTCAAGAGTAGAGATCGTGTCTACCCACTCTATAACATTGTACTCTCTAAAGTTCTTGGTACAGTGCTCTGCACACAGTAAACACCCAATAAATGCCATTGGTTGCCTGATTGATTGATTCCTAGCATCGTCAGTCTGATTCCTATTCCCGTCAGAGAAGCAGTGTGGCTCAGTGGAAAGTGCAGGGCTCTGGGAGTCAGAGGACCTAGATTCAAATCCTAGTTCTACCAATTTGCTGCTACATAACCTTAGGCATTACACTTAACTTTTCTGGGCCTCAGTGACCTCATCTGTAAAGTGGAGATTGAGACGGTGAGCCCCACATGGGACAGGGACTGTGTTCAACCTGATTTGCTTGTATCCACCCCAGTGCTTAGTACAGTGCCTGGCACATAGTAAGCACTTAACAAATAACATTATTATTATTGTTGTTATTATTATAAACCCCATGTCAATCAGTCAGTAGGGACTGTGAATGACCAATCATCTCATACCTAGAGAAGTAGCGTGGCTTAGTGGATAGAGCGCGGGTATGGGAGTCAGAAGGATATGGGTCTAAAATCCCGGCTCTGCCACATCTGCTGCATGGCCTTGAGCCAGTCACTTCACTTCTCTGGGCCTCAGTTACCTCATCTGTAAAATGGGGATTAAGACTGTGAGCCCCTTCCTACCTCTCCTCCCTTCTCTCTTTCTACCGCCAACCCCGCACGCTCCGCTCCTCTGCCGCCCACCTCCTCACCGTCTCTCGGTCTCGCCTATCCCGCCGTCGACCCCTGGGTCACGTCCTCCCGCGGTCCTGGAACGCCCTCCCTCCTCACCTCCGCCAAACTGATTCTCTTTCCCTCTTCAAAACCTTACTTAAAAATCATCTCCTCCAAGAGGCATTCCCAGACTGAGCTCCTCTTCCCCCTCTACTCCCTCTGCCATCCCCCCTTTACCTCTCCGCAGCTAAAGCCTCATTTTCCCCTTTTCCCTCTGCTCCTCCACCTCTCCCTTCCCATCCCCACAGCACTGTACTCGTCCGCTCAACTGTATATATTTTCGTTACCCTATTTATTTTGTTAATGAATTGTACATCGCCTCGATTCTATTTAGTTGCCATTGTTTTTACGAGATGTTCTTCCCCTTGATGCTGTTTAGTGCCATTGTTCTTGTCCGTCCGTCTCCCCCGATTAGACTGTAAGCCCGTCAAACGACAGGGACCGTCTCTATCTGTTGCCGACTTGTTCATCCCAAGCGCTTAGTACACTGCTCTGCACATAGTAAGCGCTCAATAAATACTATTGAATGAATGAATGAATGAATGAAAGCCCCAGGTGGGAAAGGGACTGTGTCCAACCTGATTACCTTGCATCTAACCCATAATAATATTATATCTACCATGATGGTAGATGGTATTTGTTAAGCACTTTCTATGTGAGAGAAACATGCAGAAATGTTTCTCATCCAAGTGAATGCTTTCTTAAATTGCCAGTCACTCCCTTAGTAAACAACAGTGTTGCACACGTGATTTTTGCATATCCAAGTTATTGCTTCATTATGGGGCACACTTAGCCTTATTTGGGTAACAGGGCATTAGGTCTTTAGATCCCGATTCACCTTCAAGGCAATTAATCGATGGATCTAATTGGGCGGAAGAGATACTAGTAAAGATGATGAAACAGATGTAGAGGAAGGAAAGAAGGGAAACTGACATTTATTCCCAGAGGCAATTGCTTGACAAAAGCAATCGATATATATAATCAGAGTCCCGAGCGGAAGAAATAGCAAACCTCGAATCTTGCAGAAGCAGTTCCAGGTGTTTGCGCGAAAGTCAGAAATTCATCACGGGTATGGCTTTCTATGAGGATGATGGCCAAGATAAGGCCCAATGTACTCGGAATAGCTTTTGTTAGCAAAAAAATAAAAAATAAATTAGCCAAGGATGAGATAACTCACCTAAGCATTTCAGCTGGAGCCAAAGACCAGAGTAATAAGCTGCCTCCAATATCCTAGAGCTTTGCAGATTAGAATCTGGATAGAGACCAGTGGAAAAATCTCACAGACCCCAAAGTAATGCCACAGAGCAGAATAAAATCTGCTAACTTGACATGAAGTTTAAGCTTGGCCACACGGTGTCATTTTTGTTCGGTAGTTTTGAATCTCTAATATCAGCAATGAAAGCCATTGCTCAAAACAAAGCTGATGTTAGAGATTCAAAACTACCTCAAGTGCAGCAAACCGAAATGTTGATGCTAGGGGAAAAAAAAAAATCTAAAACTCGTGGTCAGCAGTTTGGGGTGTGCGATCGTTAAAAGTCAGTAAAGAAGTCAGGGTCTTTCCAGGGTCAGTGATAGAGAGACACTGCTCCTTCTCTGCTAAAAGTAGAGACCCCTATTTTCCAATTTTGGTTCACAAAGTGCCTCTGAGCTCCATGTTGTAGTTAAAATTAGTGCTTTGGATGCCACTCAAGGAAGAAGTTTTCACCTGTGGAAAATAATTTCTTGTGATTCTCACGTGAGAAGCAGTATGTCCTAGTGGAAAGAGTCCAGGACGGACATCAGGAGATCTGGGTTCTAGCCCCAGCTCTCCCACTTGCCTGCTGTGTGATCTTGGGCAAGTCACTTAACTTCTCTGTGCCTCAGCTTCCTGAACTGTAAAATAAGGATTAAATAGCTCTCTTCCCTCCCCATTAGTCTCCAAGCCCCATATGGGATGAGGACTGTGTCCAATCTGATTGGACTGTACAGTGCTTGGCACAGAGTAAGTGCTTAACAAATATCCCTAGTATTAGTATTGCCTTCATAACCATACCCATTGTTAGGTAGGGATTGTTTCTGTTGCTGAACTGTACTTTCCAAGCGCTTAGTACAGTGCTTGGCACACAGTAAGTGCTCAATAAATACGATTGAATGAATTGAATGAATATTTGGGGCAGTCATGGTTGGGGGAAAGAGGAGCTGATTGTGATGTCAACGATGATCATGGACAGGTGTTAACTTTAAGTTGATTTTAAAGGTGATCCCTGGCTTTACGGAGGCTGGGTGGACCTTGATTCTATTGAAAAGAAGAAGAGGAGCAGGGAGGGAGGAAGGAAGAGGGGGGAGGGTGGGGGTGACGTGGGGGCCAGTTGGGGAGGACAACCTTCCTCTCCCGTCTCCCAGAGCAGTCCCGGAGGCCTCCCTTCTCCGGGTCAGGTGTCGTCAAGGGCAAACAGCACCCATTCACATACCCTTGTGAGGGATTGTGCACGTGTCTAGCGGCAGCGGGGAAGCTGTGCCCCCTCTCCCCTTACGGAACATGGGTATGGAAGTCAGAAGAACCTGGGTTCTAATCCCAGCTCCACCGCTCGTCTGCTGTGAGACTTTGAGCAAGTCACTTCACTTCTCTGGGCCTCAGTTCCCTCATCTGTAAAATGGGGATTAAGACTATGAGCCCCAGGTGACACAGGGACTATGTCCAACCTGACTAACTTGTATCTACCACAGGACTTCGAACACTGCTTGACACACTCATTCATTCATTCATTCTTATTTATTTAGCACTTAATGTGTCCAGAGTACAGTACTAAGTGCTTGGGAGCATAAAATACAACAATAAGCGGACACATTCCCCCCCAAACTGAGCTTACAGCCTGGGGGTGGGGAGAGACAGACATTAGTATAAATAAATTACAGATATGTACGTAAGTGCTGTGGGCTGAGAGGGGGGATGAATAAAGAGAACAAATCAGGGTGATGCAGAAGCGAGTGGGAGAAAAGGAAAGGAGGACTTAGAGAAGGGCTTCTTGGAGGAGATGTGCCTTCAATAAAGTTTTGAGGAGGGAGAGTAATTGTCTGTCGGATTTGAGGAGGGAGAGCAATCCAGACCAGAGGCAGGATGTGAGTGAGGGGTCGGGGGTGAGATAGACAAGATCGAGGCACAGTGAGAAGGTTGGCAGTAGAGGAGCAGAGTGTGTGGGCTGGGTTGTAGAAGGAGAGTAGTGAGGTGACGTAGGAGAGGGCAAAGTGAATGAGTGCTTTAAAGCCGATGGTGAAGGGTTTTTGTCTGTTGTGGAAGTGGAAGGGCAACCACTAGAGTTTTTGGAGGAGTGGAGAGACATGTCCTGAACGTTTTTATAGAAAAATGATCCAGGCAGCAGAGTGGAGTAGACTGGAGTGGGGAGACAGAAGGCTGGGTGGTCAGCTAGGAGGCAGTAATCCAGTGACATAGTAGCATAGTGAGTGCTTAACAATACTATTATTATTATTATTATCATCATCGATGTACATATCATTAAACTCTTTGCTGTTTCCCCCTACCAATGGTTTATTTAAGGGTTTGCCCCTCATTCTAGGAGCGGGATCAGGTCTAACTCTAGAGTTTAATATAAGATTTTAAACCCTCCCAAGGGCTCACCACAGAGTAGGCGCTCAATACGGACTACTGAATGTTCGATCGATTGGGCCCGGGTCAGTGCTGAAGCCAGAGCGGAGCGGTCTCCGGGGTGCAGGAGCTGGGACCTGAACCGGGACCAGAACAACGGGGTTACCTCCAAGGGGCAGGGAAGCAGAAGCAGGGACTTGACTTGTACCCGCAAATCCAAACCAAAGAAGTTCGCTGGGTGTCAGTCTACTGCTGAAAGGTGACCCGACGCAACTTCTTTTCACCTGAAAGGGAGTCCATCAGTTAGAACACACATAATGGATGGGGACTCCAAGATTCGTAGCCCACTGAATGATCCGATTGTGTCGTCTGAGAAGGGGGAAATCTTTTGGCTTTCTAGAGCATCAGAGAAACTTAGAGGTACAATTTAAGGTGAACCCCTTTAGTGTAAGGTGGAAAAGGGTAGGAAAGGAAATCAGAGTCACACGGGTAGGGGCAAGGTGTACATACATACACACACACACGCATACGCACATTTTTACTTCTACTAGTGCTCTGCACACAGTAAGCGCTCAATAAATACGATTGAATGAATGAAAAAATTAAATGAATACTAATACTAATGGTACTTCTTAAGCACTTACTCTATGCCAAGCACTATTCTAAGCCCCGGGGTAGATACAAGTTAATCAAGTTGGATACAGTCCCTGTCCCACAGTGGGGCTAACACTCTTAATCCCCATTTTGCAAATGAGGTAACTGAGACCTAGACAAATTAAATGACTTGCCCAAGGTCACATAGCAGACATGCTGACATTTGTTCCTAAAGACAAATGTTTGATGACAGCAATAAATATATTACTATTATTGTATTTGTTGAGCACTTACTATATACCAAACACTGTTCTAAGCTCTAGGGTAGATATAAGGCAACCAGATTGTCCCACGTGGGGGTCACAGTCTTAATCCCCATTTTGCAGATGAGGTAACTGAGACACAAAGAAGATAAGTGATTTGCCCAAGTTCACACAGCAGATAAATGGCGGAGCTGGAATTAGAACCCACATCCTCTGACTCCGAAGTCCGTGCTTTTTCCACTAAGCCACGCTGTTATAATCAGAATCCTGAGCGGAAGAAATAGCAAAACTCGAATCTTGCGGAATCAGGTCCAGGTGTTTGTACAAAAGTGAGAAATTCATCATGGGTATGGTTTCTTACGAGGATGGTTTTCTATGGGATTAGAACCAAGGCCCTACTGACTCCTAGACCTGTGCTGTATCCAATAAGCTGTGCTGCTTTACTCTTTCACTCTAGTTATTCATTTTACTGCCTCAGATAATAGGTATTCACTGCTTAGGTTCACGCTTCTCCCAAACAGTCTAATTCACTTCAGGAAACAACTTTTGGCCTTGGGAGAATTGGACTCGCTGTGTCTTTCTCTACCATCTTACTAACTACGCTTCTACCAGACTGTGGACATTGCAAGTGATGACAGCTTTTCGGACCGACATCAATTCTTCACTATTCATTCAATAGTATTTATTGAGCACTTACTATGTGCAGAGCACTGTACTAAACACTTGAAATGTACCTTTGGTTAGGAATGAACCCTTGTTACAAGCCTCTCATGTCTCCATTTTACGTCACATTAAAATCCCATAATCTCCTACTTTCACCATCTCCCCTTGAAGATAAAAATCCTAAGGCATAAGGTGGTGATTTTTTAAGGGTTTTGGATAAAGGCCAAGACCCTTGATAGCTCTTTTATCTAATGTCGCCAAGGTCAGAATTCACTGTTTCTTTCTTTGTCCCTGTAATAATCTGGACATCCTGGGGCATTCTGTAATTATATTGTCCGGTTGTAGAAATTACTTCCTCACACTATCCAAAATGTTTGATTTATCTTGTCATTTCAAATTAAACTAAAGAACTCTTTTCTGCCTTTTGTTTCTAATGAGCCTAAGGCCTGAAAATTTCACTTGCTATTCTTTGTGGCCGGTGTTTAAAAAGGGCAGGGTAGAGATGCATAATAGTCGGATTTATTGAGGAATTTATGGAAGATGAGTATCTTTACATCCCGTTTTGTTCACGACCCGACAAACATGTTTGAGCAAATTCACCTTAGTTAGGGAAAAATAGTTGGACTTATACATCTCTTTTAGAAGTTAAACATGGTTAAAGGGAGTTTCGCTTTAGACAGACGATCTGTCCAGATGATCATTAAAAACTCTAGCTTTTGAATTCTAAATTCCTGGGTCAGGGTTTACATAGGCATACAGAAGTCAATCAGTGCTCAATTGTATTTATTGAGCTCTTATGTGTGCAGAGTACTGTACTAAGCACTTAGGGGAGTCCAGTAGAACAATGAACAGACACATTCCCTGCCCACAAAGAGTGAGGCATATACTGTTAAGGGATATGGATTTTCAGCAAGGGCAAAGTCAAAATGAAGAAGCCACACATAAATTAAAGACTTGAGTATGCTCTGACCAATACTTTTGCACATGTAAAGGCCTGGAGCTTAATGGGTGTCTTGTCTTACACTGTCTTGTCGTCTCCATCCCATAGCGACTCTATGGACATATCTCTCCCAGAACTTCCCACCTCCAGCTCCAATCGTTCTGGTAGCATATCCATAGAGTTTTCTTTGTAAAAATCCAGAAGTAGTTTACCATCGCCTTCTTCCACACAGTTAACTTGAGTCTCTGCCCTCGACTCTCTCTCGTGCCACTGTTGCCCAGTAGAGGCTAGTTTTGACATGTAGCAGATTGCCTTCCACTCACTATCCACTGGCCAAGCTAGGAGTGGAATGGACAGGCCTCTGCTTGACTCTACCTCCCGTAGCCGAGACTGGTAGAATACTGGAAACTCTCCCGATCTATATAACCTAAATAATAAGGAAAATATACAGGTGATATTTTCTCTTCTTATTTGCCACACTCAAATGATATTCAGAGAGAATTGATGCTTAAATGTATTTCTTCTGGTGAAGACGAAAATGCATTAGGCATTATCATTTCATCAGGTTTTTAAGCCTCAGAAGTTGTCAGAGGGTCAGTATGATTTATTGAAATTGGCAGGGCATCATTATCATCACTCAATTCTTTAAAAGGGCATGTTTGCATTGCATGATTTGGATAGTTCAAGCAGTACTATCTCTTAGTGTGGGTAGAGAACTGCACTAAACGCTGGGAAGACTAAAATAGAATTGGTAAACCTGACCCCTTACTAAACATGACCCCTGCCCTCAAAGAGTTTACAGTCTAGTGGTGGAAACATACCCTAAAATAAATCACAGAAAGGAGAAAGTAATATAGCATAAAGATAAGTGCATAAGTGAAATGTGGGATTGTTAGTACCTAAGTGCTTAGAAGGCATGGAGGGGGGGCTGAAATGATGATTGGCAGTTATAAGATGGCATGATTAGAAATCTGCACACAGTAAGCGCTCAGTAAATACGATTGAATGAATGAAATCCATCGGGGAAGTCCTCCCAGCAGAAATATAATCTCAGAAGGGTTTTGAAGATGAAGAGGGTTGTGGTCTGTTGAAAATGAACTGAGAGCGAGCTCCAGGCTGGGGAAGGGCATATGCAAGAGGTCAGAATGGAAGCGAAAAGAATAAAGTCCAGTGAGTATACTAGCTTGAGAGGAATGATGCATGTGAGCTGGAGTGAAGTTGGAGAACAGAGTGGTCCACAGTCAGTGACATCAATGAAAGGGAGACAGCTGATTGAATGCCCTCAACTCAACAGACAGCACATTCTGCTTGATGCGGAGGGAGAGGACAACCATTTGAGGTTTTTGAAGAGTTTTGAAGAATGGGGAGATGCGTACAGAGCAAATCACAATTTAGAAGGCTGATCTGGACAGCAGATTCAAGTCTAGACCGGAGCAGGGAGGGATGGCACAAGGAGTAGTGAGGAAGCTGATGCTGTAGACAGGGGGGATATGACAAGTTCTTACTCCAGGGATAATACAGGGCTTGAGAGGCTGGAAGGAGGGGAAAATTAGATGGAAGAGAGGACTCGGGAGGAAAGACGAGTTCAGTTTTGAACATATCAAGTTGGAGGTACTAGCAGGACATCCGAGTAGAGATATCCTGGAGACGAGAAATTGTAAGGTTGCTGACAAGGAGAGAGATCAGGGATAAAGAGGTATATTTAGGAGTCATTTACACAGAGGTATGATTAAAGCCATGGGATTGAGTGAGCCCCTTAAGAGGGTGAGAGTACATTGAAAAGAGAAGGGAACCCAGAACAGAGCCTGGAAAGACACTCACAGTTAGGGGGTGGGAGGCAGAGGAAGAGGCAGTGAAATAACAATAATAATAATAATAGCAGTATTTGTTAAGCAATTACTATGTGCCAGGCACTGTACTAAGATCTAGGGTGGATACAAGCACTTCCCTCAACTTCTACTCCCTTCCACATCATCTTGACTTGCTCTCTTTGGTCTTCTCCCCTCACCTCACCCCACAGCACTTATGTATAGATGTGTAATTTTATTTATTTATATTGTTGCCTGTTTAGCTGTATTGACGTCTTGATTCCTGTTTACATGTACATTTAGGGAAGCAGCATGGCTCAGTGGAAAGAGCACAGGCTTGGGAGTCAGAAGTCATGGGTTCGCATCCCAGCTCCGCCGCTTGCCAGCTGTGTGACTGTGGGCAAGTCACTTCAGTTCTCTGGGTCTCAGTTCCCTCATCTGTAAAATGGGGATGAAGATTGTAAGCCCCACGTGGGACAACCTGATCACCTTGTATCCCCCCAGCACTTAGAACAGTTCTTTGTACATAGTAAGTGCTAAACAAATGCCATCATTATGTACTGATGTCTGTCTCTCCTGCTCTAGACCATGAGCTCATTGCGGGCAGGGATTGTCTCTCCTTACTGCTGAACTGTACTTTCCCAAGCACTTAGTACTGTGCTTAGCACACAGTAAGTGCTCAATAAATACAATTGAATGAATGAATGAATGAATGGTATGGACACAGACCCTGTCCTACATGGGGCTCACAGTTTCAATCCCATTTTACAGAGGCGGTAACTGAGGCACAGAGACATGAAGTGACTTGCCCACGGTCACACAGCAGACAAGTGGCAGAGCTGGGATTAGACCCAAGATATTTTGAGTCCCAGCCCCACACTCTATCCACTACGCCATGCTAGTACAATGATTTATAAAAACTTCTTCGCAAAGGGGTGGAGAAAGATGCTAAAATGAGGTCATTGCCTCAGAGGGCTAAATATGAGCCTCTTCATTCAATAATTCATTCAATCATATTTCTTGAGCGCTTACTGTGTGCAGAGCACAGTACTAAGCTCTTGGGAAAGTACAGTTCAGCAATAAAGAGAGACAATCCCTGCCCACACTGAGACTACAGTCTAGAAGGGGAGAAACAAACATCAAAACAATAATAACAATGATGATGGCATTTGTTAAGTGCTTACTATGTACATAGCACTGTTCTAAGGGCTGGGAGGGTTACAAGATGATCGGTTGTCCCACGTGGGGCTCACAGTCCTAATCCCCATTTTACAGATGAGGGAACTGAGGCACAGAGAAGTGAAGTGACTTGCCCAAAGTCACCCAGCTGACAGGTGGAGGAGCCGGGATTAGAACCCATGACCTCTGACTCCCAAGCCCAGGCTCTTTCCACTGAGCTATGCTGCTTCTCCAAAAGGCATCAATTATAGATATACACACATCAAAACAGATATTAAAATGGGATTAGAACCCATGACCTTCTGACTCCCAGGCCCGTGATCTATCTACTACACCAGGCTGCTTCTCTAAAAAGAAAGAAAGAGAAGAATTGGCCGGAGAGATAAGAGGAGCCCAGGAGAGGACTGTGTCGGAGAAATCAAGGTTAGATAACGTTTCAAGGAGAAGGGAATGATCCACAGTGTCAGACAGCCCAGAGGTCAAGGAGGATGAGAGCAGAGGGGAGGCTGTGTTATTTGGCGATAAAGAGGTCATTGGTGACATATGAGAGAGTAGACTCTGTGATGTGAAAGGGACAGAAACAAGATCGCAGAGGCCTAGAAAGGAGATTAGACCGTGAGCCCGTCATTGGGCAGGGATTGTCTCTATCTGTTGCCGAATTGTACATTTCAAGCACTTAGTACAGTGCTCTGCACATAGTAAGCACTCAATAAATACTTCTGAAAGAATGAATGAGACGGAGGAGAGGATGAGGAGACATCGGGTGTGTACAGCCTTTCTGAGTCATTTGGTCAGCAAAGGGAGGAAGAAGGTGGGACAATAACTGGGTGTCAGGGTTCAGCCCAGAAAAGGTGTTGCTTTTAGGGTACGGGAGCTAAATATATACCTGGATATGTTCACCTCAAACATGAGTTGTGCTGCTTCTAATCTAAATGTCTCTGGTAATTTAGACCAGATTCCTCTTAACAGGATCAATCACGTTATTTATTGAGCACTTACTGTGTGCAGACCCCAGTACTAAGCACTTGGGAGAGTACAATACAACAGAAATGGTAATAATAATAATAATGATGGTATTTGTTAAGCGCTTACTATGTGTAAAGCACTGTTCTAAGCCCTGAGGGGATACAAGGCGATCAGGTTGTCCCACGTGGGGCTCACAATCCTAATTCCCTTTTTACAGATGAGGTAATGAGGCACAGACAAGCAAAGTGACATGTCCAAAGTCACCCAGTTGACAAATGGCAGAGCCGGAATTAGAACCCATGACCTCTGATTCCCAAGCCCAGGCTCTCTCCACTAAGCCATGCTGTGGTAGACACATTACCTGCCCACAATGAGGGGGCAATTAAATAGTTACCATCCTTCTTACAATACCTCTTTATATTTAGGTCTGGATTTTTAGAGTTTACCCAATTCAGCTTAATTTATTTTCCAGAAGTAAATATTTGAAAAATTAAGGTTAAATGCCCAAAGAAGAAAGAGCTCAAGTTGATTTGTGAATCTATCTTAATTTTGCCTTAATAGTCAATGGAGCTCATTTGCGTAATGAATTGACCAAATCTCCACTGTCATCAATAAAATCAATATGAATTTTGAAATAGCATATCTGGAAAGTTGTTTATTTTTTAAATGCAACCTAATTTTTTTTACCTCAGTGATTTCCTTTCATCCTAGTCTACAAAAGATCTAGAATTTATTTAGGTTACTGATACGAATGGTGAGGCTTGGCTTATCTCACGTGGGACAACCTGATTACCCTGTAGCTACCCCAGTGCTTAGAACAGTGCTCTGCACATAGTAAGCGCTTAACAAATACCAAGATTATTATCTTTTGTGGGAGCCATGGTGTTTCTCTCTCTAGAAACATGACCAGGATTTTTGAAGTGGCACAGAGCTACAGGAGTTAAATAGCCTAAATTTTTAAAAGTTGCTTTAAACATTTAAATGGAAAGCAGTATGGCCTAGTGGAAAGAGCACAGGTCTGTTCTCTGTGCCTTAGTTACCTCATCTGTAAAATGGGGATTAAATCTTACTCTTTCCAATTTAATACTTTGAACCTCAAGTGGGACAGGAAATGTGTCCAAACTGATTATTTTGTATCTACCCCAGGGCTTAGAGCAGTGCCTGGCATATAGTAAGCGCTTAATGAAGTACCATTAACAAAAACAATATTGCCGTGTATACTAACAGGTTCTTTGGGTGTCAATCAACAAGTGATTTGGTTAGGCATTAGCAAATTCCAGAAGTAATATCACTGAGTAAATATTTGCCTTGCTAATGACATTGTATGTGAATCTTGAAAATCAAAGCCAAAATCTATAAATCAATGGAACTACATTTATTGATCCCTGATAGTGTGTCAGTCACTGTACTAATGTTTGAACTAAACTGAAACAAACCCCAAATTTTGAAAATGAATAAAACTTATTTTTAAACACCCGAGTGGTAGCCACGGACTGGCCTGAACTGATTAGTTTATATCTAACCCAAAACTTAGCATAGTGTTGGGCACATTGAAAGTGTTTAAACTTAAAATTTAAACACTATTATAATTGTTACCCTGACAAATGCCAACCCTATTTCATTCAATCATGTTTATTCAGTGTTTACTGTAATAATAATAATAATAATGTTGGTATTTGTTAAGCACTTACTGTGTGCCAAGCACTGTTCTAAGCCCTGGGGCAAATACAAGGTAATCAGGTTGTCCCACATGGGGCTCAGAGTCTTAATCCCCATTTTCCAGATGAGGGAACTGAGGCAGAGAGAAGTTAAGTGACTTGCCCAAAGTCACCCAGCTAAGTAGCAGAGATGGGATTAGAACCCATGACCTCTGACTCCCAAGCCGGGGCTCTTTCCACTGGGTCACGCTGCCTCTCTAATATCAAGTGATTATCAAGGGATTATAAACTACAGATCCAAGTTCCTAGAATACACAGATAGGAGGGAGTAGGGGAAAAGGGAGCTTAAATGGAGAGGGCCTCTTAGAGGAGATGTGATTTTAATCAGGACTTGAAGGTGGGGAGAGTGGCGGTCTGTAGCATATGGAGGAAAAAGGAGTTTCGGTCATAGGGATGGCACGGCCATTGTTTTTGGTTTTTCAATTTTGGGTTTTGATTTGGGTTTTTTTAATGATAACACAGGATACTTGGCCTTAACTCAAAACCATCAAACCTAGACCACAAATTCCTCCACAAGATCTATCCCTCTCTCACCATATTCAACGTCAAATCGCAGGACAAGATTACTACAGATGACGTTCCAAAATGCAGTCATCTCACCAGCCCTGACATGATGCTTTTAGAAACCTATCTCCGCTGGGTGGAATTTGGAAGGAGGACGGATGACAGCAGCATATCCAAGCAGCAGTTTTAAAGAGAACTGAAAGGCGGCATCGGCAACATCAGAAGGCAGAAACAATATTTCAAAGACATGGTGAAGGACGGTTTCTAACACTGAAACAGAGCATCGACCAAAGGGAGACCACTGCAGCAGGCAGAATATCCAGCTCAACAGAAATCAAAGCAGTTGATCTCCTACACCAAAAGTTCTGTGAAGATTGGGATGTAAGGAGATAGAGTCAAAAATAGAGATACGACCAATATGGCAGACAAAACACTACTAAAGCAGAAACCTGCCTTTAATTTGAGAAAGCGAGGGAGGGTATGTCACTCCCACGTTGGTCTTTTCAGATACATTTGCTTATATGGATCAGACTTCACTCTCAGTAGTACCATTTTCTAATGTGGACCTCGTGTGTGTGTGTGTGTGTGTGTGTGTGTGTGTGTGTGTGTTAATCAAGTGCTTACTAGGGGCTAAGTGCTGGAGTAGTCAATATAATCAGATTGGACATAGTCCCTAACTCACAAAGGGCTCAAAGTCTAAGATGGATGAGAATCAGGTATTTTATCCCCATTATACAGATGAGCAGACTTGTTCAAGATCACCCAGGAGGCAAGCAGCAGAGCCAAGACTTGAACTCTTGGGACTGAAGACCAGAGCATGCCTTACTAATTTACAACGCCCATGACAGTGCAAGTCTTCTGGGCAACGTTGCCCAGATTCCTTCAATTCAAAACAATGATTTACCATCCATTCCCTTCTCTGATAGGTTCTGCCAGGTTGGATGTGATTGGCGGGAAAATCTTCCTGGTGAGTGACTGCCATTGCCTCTCCACTGAATGCTCCCTCACACCAGTGACACAATCCCTTCTGGCGGAGTAGCAGGGGAGGTACTTACTGAAATAGATGAGAAGTTCATTCTGAATCTGGGAGAAATGGGGGTGGAGGGGAAGGCAAGTAAGGCCCCAAACAGTTCCTTCTTTCTTTCATCTCCTCTCCTGCCAGTTGAAGGGCTGGAACAGAGTGTCTACCCCAACTTCCAGTCAAAATGCCTCTCTCAAACATACAGACATATACACACACCAGGAATTTAGACTGCCCTCTATCAAACTTGGCTCCCATTGTATCCTGCTTCTCACAGCCAAAGGCACTCTCAGTTTCCCAAGGCTCCTTACTATGAGTTCGGTGCCGCTCCCAAGCACTTGGACGCCTCCATCACCTCCATCCTCCCTCCCTCCACTGAGGGTCATCATTCCTGACATGCTCCGAGCATGCCGGGCGGGGATAAAAGCTACTCCCGCGCTCTCGTACTCTTCCATCCCCAACAAGACTTTGGGCCTACTTTGTTCATATGTCAGGTGTTGTGTTTAAATGTTTCATCACTCCAAATCTGCCTGATCTCTTCTCCCCACTTGTCCTTTTAGATTGCGAGCCCCATGAGGGACAGGGACTGAATCTAATTCCCACTTTTGTGTTCTGTCCCTGTACTTCGGACCGTGCTCTGCACGCAGTAAGCACTTAATAAGCCAACCCGATGCCCGAAATAATATCACTGAGTAAATATTTGCCTTGTTAATGATATTGTATGTGAATTTGCTTGTATCCACCCCAGCGCTTAGTATGGTTCCTGGCACATAGGAAGCCCTTAACAGATACCATCCTTATTATTATTTCTACTACTTAAGAAGCATCAGGGCATAGTAGATAGAACACAGGTCTGGGAAACAAAAGATCACGGGTTTTAATCCTGGCTCTGCCACCTTCTGCTGTGTGACCTTGGACAAATCACTTCACTTCTCTGTGTTTCAGTTACCTCATCTGTAAAGTGGGGATTAAGACTGTGAGCCCCACGTGGGACAACCTGATAACCTTGTATCTACCCCAGCGCTTAGAACAGTGCTTGGCACATAAGTAGCACTTAACAAATACCATCATCATTATTATTATTATTACTACGACTATTACTACTATTAAAACGATGATGACGACGACAACTTCCAACAGTATAAACTCAGGAAAAAGGGGAAATCAGAAACTGAAGCCAACCTGACTGGGGACAGGAAAGGGAGAGGCAGGGGGAGATGAAGGGAGGTGGGGAAAAGTTAGCAGTCTTACCAGGCTTCTGGAGAGACAGGGGTTGGGGAGAGTGGCAGGACCCTTCTTCCATGAAAATTAATGATTAATGGGTGGTCTCTGGAGAAGCGAAGAGAAGGCAGCCCTGAGGCAGAAGGGACAAGACCTTGTTCCACTCAACCTCCTCCCCCATCCCCTCTGACCCCCTCTTCTCTAGAAAGGTCAAAATTGACCTTTAGTGGAGTAAAATAGCCCCTAAAAGATCACTGTTGGGAAAATCCCAAACACAGAGTCGCTGCCCACAAAGTTGTATTGGATATTTCTCTCCTCATATTTTCACAAATGTGGCAGGAGTGTAATAATGATAATTTATAATTATGGTATTTGTTAAGCTCTTACTCTATGGGAAAATTCCCAAACATAGGGTCACCGCCCACAAAGTTGAATAGGGTGTTTCTCTCCTCATATTTTCACAAACTTGGCAGGAGAGTAATAATGATAATTGATTATTATGGTATTTGTTAAGCGCTTACTATGCAACAGGGAATGTACTAAACAACGGGGTGGTTATAAGCAAACTAGGTTGGACACAGTCCCTGTCCCACACAGGGCTCACAGTCTCAATCCTCATTTTACAAATGAGATAACTGAGGCACAGAGAAGTGAAGTAACTGGGCCAAGGTCACACAGCAGACAACTGGCAGAGGCAGGATTAGAACCCTTCACCTCCTGACTCCCAGACCCATGCTCTATCCACTAGGTCAGGCTGCTTTTCCACTACACCACGCTGTTTCTAAGACCCTGAGACCTGTCCTTCATTTGACCTTCTCTTCCTTGTGGCTCTGAAATCCACGTTCTTCACAGGTAACATTTGGACATTTCCTTCTACTCATTTTTCAATTTCTTTAAATTCTCATTCATTCCTACTTTATCCCAAGTCACGAACCTTCCTAAAAATCCCATTTGGTTGTTCAATCTAATCTGTTGAACTGTTGTTGCAACCAGATGGAAGAGGCAAAAAACATTAATATGACCATTATCCAAACTGCTGGGATTTTTTAAGCTTTAAATAAAAGCACAATTAATTATCTGCTCTGCAAACAGGGGCCCTTACACAAAGCCATAAGATCATCATTAGGGTAATTCCCATCCAGTTACTTTGAACTAGTCCAGACTCAGCTCTACCTCTGAAGCAAATGAATGAGCTGAACTTTTAATAGCTTATTTAAGACAAGCAAACAGGTAAACAGTTTATTTAAAATGAACTTCATCTTCTGGAAGATACATTTAGGAGGAAGCTAAAGGATTTCACTCTAACATTCCACATGAAGAGGATCAATTTGCATAAAGGAGAGGGAGAAACCTAAATTAAGCCTTCTAATTTTCCCCTTCTTTTTCTCTTCGTGACTTCTTCTCTACCAACTTGGGCTTGTTTCCATCAATAGGATTTCGAGAAAATAATAAATGATAAATTTAGTCATGACCAAATATCATCTTTGTGCTATTCTAATTTTATTTCACTCTTAATTAGATTCTGTATTATGCAAAGTGATTGATGTTTGAATCCAAGATATAATTTGGGGGGATATAATTTAAGGAAGATGTGGTGAAAAACAGATGCAGTATTAATCTAGCCTTAACGGTCATAGTTCTGTGCCCAAACGATAGTTGGTTGTAGCCTCCTACTTTTCATTTTTCAGCAACTCAACGTCTTCTCTGTTTAATGGTAACTAACATCATTATCATTATTAATAGTCAACGTATTAGCCACTGTTCAAAACAACTGGTCTCATCTCATTTTCTGCAGTCAGTTTCATCAGCAGTTTGGGATGGGCTTTACATATTCCTCAACAACTTCTCCACAGCCTGTATCAACACCCGTCATTCACACACTGAGTTCAAAGCTATTTTTAACCTCCCTCCTGGTTAATGCCTTTTTCTATTCTGTTCTTTCATTTTTAATTTTTCATTTTTTTCGTAGCTCTGTGGGGGCATTTTTCATTGTGAGAAAGTAGCCATATTTCACTCTTTTTAATATACATTACATTGAGTTACTTTTCCTTTTTTATCTTTTGAAAACGGTTATTTAGCCAAAAACTATCCTCCTTTTCCCCATAGTTTTTAGACCTCCTTTATAGACCTAACTTACATTTGTGGGAAGAAATGTCATTCATTTAGAGGGATTATACGTAACCTTGATGTTATCCTCCACTCCTCTTTCATTCATCAGTCAATAAATCAATTACTAAGCATTTACTTTGTGCAGAGCATTGTACTAAGCACTGCAAGAGTATAGTATAACAGCATAATAGCACATTCCCTGCCCACGGTGAGCTTACAATCTAGAGGGGGAGACGGACATTAACATTAATTGTGGATTTGTACATAACTGCTGTGGAGCTCATGTCGGGGTGAATAAAGGGAGCAAATCAGGGCAACACAGAAGGGAATGGGAGAAAAGGCAATGAGAGCTTAGTCAGGAAAGGCCTCTTGGAGGAGATGTGCCTTCAATAAGGCTTTGAAAGTGGAGAGAGTAATTGTCTGTTGGATACAAAAAGGGGGAGGACATTCCAGGCCGGAGGCAGGACATGGGAAAGAAGTCATCAGCGAGACAGATGAGATGGAGGTCCAGTGAGTAGGCTGGTATTAGAGGAGCAAAGCATGAGCTCTAAGTTGTAGTAGGAGAGTAGTGAGGTGAGGTAGGTGGGGGCAAGGTGATTTTGTGCTTCAGAGCCAATGGTAAGGAGTTTCTGTTTGATGTGGGAGTGGATGGACAAACACTGGAGGTTACTGAATAGTTAAGAAACATAGATTGAATGTTTCTGAAGAAAAATGATCTGGACAACAGTGTGAAGTGTGGACCGGAGTGGGGAGAGATAGGAGGCAAGGAGGTTAGCAAGGAGGCTGATACTTTAACCAAAGCAGGATAGGATAGGATAAGTACTAGGATTAATGTGGTAGCATCTTGGATGGAGAGGAATGAACAGATTTCAGAGAGGTTGTGAAGGTTGGACTGGCAGGATTTAGTGTTAGATTGAATATGGGGGATAAATGGGAGTGAGGAGTCAAGGATAACACGAAGGATACGGCTTGTGAGAAAGAAAGGATGATGGTGCCGTCTACCGTGATGGAAAAGTCAGGGGGAGGACAGGGTTTGAGTGGGAGATAGAGAATTCTGTTTTGGACACGTTAAATTTGAGGTGATGGGAGGACCTCCAAGTAAAGATGTCTTGAAGGCAGGAGGAAACACAAGACTGCAGTGAAGGAGAGAGATCAGGGGTGGAGATGTAAACTTGGGAATCATCTGCATAGAGTTGTTAGTTGAAGACATGGAAGTGAATAAGAATAATGATAATAACTGTGGTATTTAAGTGCTTACTATGTGCTAAGCACTGTCCTAAGCACTGGGGTAGATAAGGATAAGAATAAGCACCCTAGGAGATGCGAGCTTCTCAGAAGCCAGAAAGGGCTGATCAGAATCCAACAGTCACAACATCCCAGCCACAACCCCCTGGCCCTCTGTAGAGCAGTGTGGCGGAGTGGAAAGAGCACAGGCTTGGGAGACAGAGGACGGTCTAACCCCAGCTCCGCCACACGTTTGCTGTATGACCTTGGGCAAGTCACTTAACTTTTCTGTGCCTCCATTACCCAGCTGTAAAATGGGGTTCAAGACTGTGAGCCTCACGTGGGACAGGGACTGTGTCCAACCTGATTACCTTGTATCTCCCCCAGTGCTTAGAACAGTGGTGCTTAACAAATACTATTATTGTTATTATTATATTCGAAGACCTCCAGGCTGTCACTCTACCCTCATGGGGGGTGGGGTGGGAGGGTGGGAACTGCCTTCTTGGGGTGTCTTCCAGGCCGTGGGGCTGGCCCTCCCTTGCTAATCCTGGCTCTGAGCCTGCTGGCCAGGCAGTATCGCTTTGCTCTTCCCTTATCAAGCAACCACAGGGCAGAAAATGCATCCTTTAATGTAGCTCTTTGCGCTTTCATTAAAAATCAATGAGCTACTGTATAAAGGCAGGAATCATTAGTATTCCTTTGAAAGGCAGAGAACCCGCTTCCCTTCCTTGAGAAGTCACGTGCGGCATTAGCGATTGCTCCCCTCTGAACAGAACTCTTTCGTCTGCAGTGCATTAACACCTCCGTTATGGTGAGAACTGAATTCTGCAAGTGGGAAAACAGGCATCACGTGGCCTTAGCCGCTTTAAAACAGAAGACCAAGCCGAAGTGATGAAAGATGGCATCGGACCGCTGGGGTCATCAAGGTTGGCCTGCTTTCCATGAAGCATCTCGGTGGGACAATTCACACTTTGTAATCCAGCCCCCTTCACTGAACAGCTTCATCTACTGACAGGATTATTCGAGGATCCCACAAGGAGCCATGTCTTTTCCAAATCCCAACCCCAGACTGACTCTCTGCAATACACAGTGGGTCTATCACCCAAACCCTGGACTGAATTTTTGGAAACAGTCTCTGTCTCCAAAGCCTTGGGGAGGGCTGGACTGAGGATGGGTGGAAGATATTGTTGGCAAAACACACACACACACACATACAACCATCTCCTCCCTTCCCCACCCTCCCACCCCATAGCCTAATGGAAAGAGTCTGAGGCGGGGAGTCAGGAGTCCCAGGTTCTAGTCCCATTTCCACAACACAACTGACCTGTTGTGTGATCTTGGGCAAGTAATTTAACTTCTCTGGACCTCATCTTCATTCATTCATTCATTCATACATTCATTCATTCATTTAATCATATTTATTGAATGCTTACTGTGTCTAAAGCCCTGTACTAAGCACTTGGGAGAGCACAATGTAACAACAGATAGACACACTCCTGTCCACAACGAGCTCACAGTCTAGGGGGGAGATGGACCTTAATATAAATGAATAGATAATTAAATAAATAATTAAGAAATGACTAAGAGAAGCATGGAGTAATGGATAGAGCATGGGCCTGGAAGTCAGAAGGTCGTGGGTTCTAATTCCGACTCCATTTGTCTGCTGGGTGACCTTAGGCAAGTCACTTCACTTCTCTGGGCCTCAGTTACCTCATCAGTAAAATGGGGGATGAGACTGTGAACCCCACATGGGACAGGGACTGTGTCCAACTCGATTTGCTTGTATGCACCCCAGCGCTTAGTACAGTGCCCGGCACAAAGTAAGCAGCTACCAAATAACATTATTATTATACATGTTCTCTCTCCTTTTCAGACTGTGAGATTGTGTCCAATCCGATTATCTAGTATCAACTCCAGCACTTAGCACAATAAGCACTTAATAATTATTTTTATTATGGTATTTATTATTGTATTTTATTTTATATGGTATTATTATTTTTATTATGGTATTTAAGTGCTTACTATGTGCCGAGCACCATTCTAAGCCCTGGGGTAGATACAAGATAATCAGGTTGTCCCTGATGGGGCTCACAGTCTTAATCCCCATTTTATAGATGAGGTATTAGGCACAGAGAAGTTAAGTGGCTTGTCCAAGGCCACACAGCAGGCAAGTGGCAGAACCAGATTAGAACTCATGTCTTCTGACTCCATTCTGCATCATCATCATACACCCACAGAGAATACAGATTCAGAATCAGCCATGCGATAGGAGCTAATGCTACTTCCCACAATTTTTTCAAGCTTGTTTCCAATTTTTTCCTCAAGAAAGTCAAGTTGGTTATACAGAAGTTTTATTCCTCCAGGATTTGTTAACCAAAGAATTACTGTAGTAAATTTAGAAAAGGTATATTTTAACTTGGATGGAAAATAAATAATTTAGTACACCTTCACCAACTGCATAACTTCGTATTTTGCAACGAGCGCTACTGAAAATGGCATTAAAGATTCTATCTAACAAGTTGCTTAATGCTACCTCTATTCAGTCATAAAACAGCCCACTCGGCTGATCAAATTTGGAAGTGAAACGCACAGCGGCTCGTATCACATCTCAGGTCTTGACTCACTTGCTCCGAATCTCCGAATTAAAGTCAATTTCGAGGCTGCGAGAGGAAAAACCCCAGCTTAAGAAGCGGGAATGGAATTGGGAAAAACCACCGACTGGTTAACGAAAATGTATCAGTGAGGTTCATGTAAAAACATTAAATATCAAATCACAGCAGCTTGAAAGTGATAGCGATTTCCTGCTAGCTGTGTCAGGGAAACAACAGTGACAATAATGATACTGACAGAACCGAAATGGAAGGGCAACCTTGAGGATTCTGCTGACTGCTGCTCACGATACTCTCCCTACATATTCCAGGGCAAAAACTGGAACCAGGTTGCTATTCTGAACCTCTCTATGTCTAAATTTCCTCATCTGTAAAATAGGATTAACCACCTGTTCTTCCTCCTCCTCCCATGTGATACAGGGACTGTAACCATCTGTGTATGCAGTATCTATCCCAGTGCCTAGTTCAGTACTTGGCACAGATTAAGCACTTAATTATTATTAATACCATTATTATTATTATTATGGCCCATCAATCAATGGTATTTATTGAGCACAATAATAATGGAAGTTCTTAAGTATTTACTATGTGCCAGGCACTGTACTAAGCACTGAGGTGGATACGAGCATGCCGGGTTGGACGCAGTCCCTGTCCCACGTGGGGCTCATAGTTTCAATTCCCATTTTACAGAGGAGGCAACTGAGAGATAGAGAAGTAAAGTGACATGCCCAAGGTCCCACTGCAGACAAGCGGCAGAGCCTCTATTAGAATCCATGACCTTCTGACTCCCAAGTCCCTGCTCTATCCACTCCGCCGTGCTGCTTCCGATTGCAGAGCACTATACTAAGAATTTGGGAGAGTGCTATACTATAGAATTGGCTGACACATTCCCTGTCCACAACAAATTTGTCATCTAGGAGGGGGAGACAGACATTAACATAAAGAAATAATTTACAGGTCTATACTTAAGTGCTAAGGGGCTGAAAGTGGGGTGAATACCAAGTGCCCCGAGGTTATAGATTCAAGTGCATGATTGTAAATCTCTCCTTTCTGGTCCATTCTTCATTCTGCTGCCCAGATCATTTTTCTGAACTGTCCTGCCCACATTTCTTCTCTCTTAAAATCCTCCAATGGTCCTCCATTCTTTTCCATATCATATAGAACCCCCTAACAGCTCTCTCCAAGGTCATCAATGACATCTGTTCAAATCCAATGGATTCTACTCTGTCACAATCCTCCTAGATCTCTCAGCTACTTATGACACAGTGGACCACCCTCTTCTCTAGGAAATACTATCTAACCTTGATTTGGCTGACATTGTCCTTTCTTGCTTCTCCCCCTACAATTCTGGAAATTCCTTCTTGTTATCTTTCACCAACTCCTCCTCTACCCCCTAACCATTAACTGTGGAAGCTCCTCAAGGCTCAGTTTTTACATTCTTCTATTTTCCATTTAACCCCATTACTTTGGAGAACTCAATCGCTCCCATGGCTTAACTACCATCTTTATGTGGATGATTCCCAAATCTACCTCTTCAGCTCAACCTCTCTCCTCTGAAATTTTCCATTTCCTTCTGTCTTCAAGGTAGCACCACTTGGATATCCCACAGACACCTCAAACTTTACCTGTCAAAAACCATACCCCTCCTTTGCCACCCAAATCCTTTTCCTCCCCTGGCATTTCCCTCACTACTGACAACCCTACCATCCCTGTCTCTCAAGCCATCAACCTTGACAGTATCCTTGATTCATTTCTCACCTTCAAACCACATTTTCCATCAGTCACCAAATCCTCTACGTTCTGTCGTCATGACGTCTGAAGAGTCCACCCCTTCCTCTCCATCCAAACTGCTACTGCATTTGTCCAAGTCTGCGACCTTGAAAAAGTCACTTAACCCTACCATGACTATTGCATCAGCCTCCTCTCTGACCTCCCTGCTTCCTGTCTCTCCCGTCTCCAGTCTGACTTCTCTCTGTTGCCCATATTTGGTTCTAAAAATTCACCCCTCAAAAACCTCCAATGGGGGGGGGGGGGCGTCTATTCATCTCTGCATTGAATAGAAACTCTTCACCACTGGCTTTAAGGCAATCGATCAGCTCTCCCTCTTCTAATTGACCTCCCTTCCTTCATACCCCCTACCACCCAGCCCCCACACTTCTTATATCAAACTACTTGCTGAATCTCAATCTCATCTCTCTTATCCTTGTTCACATCCTCCCCCCTTCTAGAACTCCCTCTCCCTCTTAATATCTGATAGATCACCATTCTCACCAACTTCAAAGCTCTACTACTTTACTAAGCATGTAGATAATTATGAATTTAGAATTCTTCTTTTGCAAAATAAGTGTGGTCAGTCAGTCATATTTATTGAGTCCTTACTGTATGCAGAGCACAGTATACATTCACTCAGTCATATTTATTGAGTCCTTAATGTGTGCAAAGCACTATACTAAGGGCTTGGGAGAGTCCACTATAATAATAAACAGATGTATTCCCTGCCCTCAACGAACTTACAGTCTAGAAGGTGGTGATGGAAACAATCAAACACTGAAGGACCACATTGTCTGTACACCCTCCTCACTAACTGAATAGCCGGGATGATCTGCTCTGAAATTAGCCTCCCATTCTGGGAGGAGAAAATGAGGCTCACTGCTGTTAATCATGGTGAATCCCACTCCTTGCAGAGATCCCCTTAGTGGCATCCCTGAATCAAATGGAAGTCAGAGGAACTGGCTTCTAACTCTGGCTCTGCCACATGTCTGCTGTGGGACCTTGGGCATTTAACTTCTCTGTGATTCAGTTACCCCAACTGGACTCCCTTTTATTTAGTCTGTAAGCCCCATGTGGGAAAGGGATTGTCTCCAACCTGATTAACTTTAATCTACCCTAGCTCTTAGAACAATGTTTGGCACATATAAGTGCTTATTATAGTTATTATTACTAAAATCATATCTCCTCCAAGAAGTCTTCTCTGACTAATCTCTCATCTCCCTTCCCTATTTTCCCTCCTTTCTGCCTCACAGTTAGGTCCATAAGTCCCCCTAACTACTTTGATACTTACTCCACCCCAACTCCTATTATTTTTGTGCAGTCTTTCATTATGTTACTCCACCTACCAGTGATTTATTTTAATGTCTGTCCCTCCTGCCAAACTGTAAAATCATTAAGAGTAGGGATTGTTGTTGCTGTTGTCTTACGCTGTCGAGTCATGCCCGACCCATAGCGATGCCATAGACGCATCCCTCCCAGAACGTTACACTTCCATCTGCAATCGTTCTGGTAGCATATCTGTAGAGTTTTCTTGGTAAACTTATGGAAGCGGTTTACCACTGCCTCCTTCCGCACAGTAAACGAGTCTTCGCCCTCGACTCCCTCCCATGCCGCTGCTGTCCAGCACAGGGGAGTTTTGACTTGTAGCAGATTGCCTTCCACTCGCTAGCCACTGCCCAAACTAGAAATGGCATGAGTAGGCCTCTGCTTGACTCTCCCTCCTGTAGTCATGGCTGATAGAGTACTGGAAACTGTCCTTGTGCGACCCTGAGACAGTTCAATTATACTCTCAAGCACTTAGTACAGTGTTTTGCATATTGTAAACGTTCAGTAAATACAGCGGATTGATTGGCTCACTCTTACCTATCTATTCTCTTCTCCTCCTGTACCCAGTTCACACTCTTTATTCCATCTGTTTGCCTATTCACTGTGCCTCATTTTTGACTCCCCTGCCTCTGACCCCTGGCTCAAGCGCTACATCCTGATGGGAATTCCCTCCCCTTTCAGATCTGCTGGATCTCAACCACCCCCATCTAAAAAACTCCTTTCTAAAATGTTAACCAGGAGGTTTTTCCAGATCAATTTTTCATCTACCCAGGTCCCATCTTCCTATCACTTTAGCATTTATGCCCTGACAACCTCCTTTAGCAGTTTTGGACGTAGTTTACAAGTTCTACTATTTAAGTCCTTCTTCCTTCCTGTAATTTATTTTAGTATCCGTCTCCCTTATTAGATTGCTCGATCCCTGAGGACAGGTACTGTAGAAGTGGTTTGCTAATCTACAACTCTCACAACAAATAACAGGCTTTCAGGAAGGCTTTGTTAAGAGACTTCCAATGAAAACATTGGTTTACAATCTGCCCTTCCTCTGATTGATTCAATCAGTCAGGATCTAATTGGTGGGCAAATCTGTGCGTTGGCTATTTGCCCCATTATAACTGGTGGAAAAATCTGCCCCTTGAGTTCCCTGAGACAGTTCGGAAGGGTGTCCGGAGGTGAGAAGTGGGAGAAGCCAATCCAGAGTACGTTGGGGGGGTGGTTTTAGAGGCTCCTCCAGAGAGAAGTGGGAAAAGAGGAGCTGCTTCTGACCTGGCTCTGGAGGGCTTCAGCTGGACTCTCCTCCACGCAGCTCACCCCTCTTTGTTAGCATTGTTGAAAGCGAACCTTGGTGCACTTAAGAAAGGGAATAGTCACCTTGGTGAACGGGCTCAAAATGTTTTACTTTAGAGGAATTCACCAAAGAGGACTTCTATCCTTAAAGTAGGTTTGAGTGTGTGGTACCTGCATAATTGCTTAACCATTTACATTCCATGAAATGATCTGTAGGTGCTAGGTACAGGAGGTTTCAGAATTCTGATCCCTTCCTCCTTTGGTAACTGACATTTCCATCAGTTGGTTCATAGATCCCTCAGGGAAGAAATCTCACAAGCCCTCTGATTTCATATTTCTGGCTTCAGGCAACTTCCTCTTACTGTGTGCAATTTCTTATCCACATGCTGATGAAATGGAATCAAATTTGTAATGTTCCTGGAATGTCATTTCATCTCAAGGGTAATGCTTTAGAGCTACAATCAAGGAAAGGGTTATTTTTATAAACTTTATTGGAACAAAGTACCTAATCAAACCTTTTCAAAAATGATTTCTAATATGTAATTATATAATCAGGGACTCACAAATAATCTCCGACTGAGTGATAGAGACCCGAAATACTGTATTCTAAATATACTGCATTTCAATTAAAATATGAAAAAATGAGTATTTTTTGATTTACACCTAACAATGATAATAATAGTAGCTATTTATTTGTCACCTACAGTATGCAAAGCACTGGACTCAGTTCTGGGAAAAAATGTACAGGGAGAATTACACAGGGCTACACTAACTGAAGGCTGGGCTCTGGGCTGGTCCATCTAGCAGGGCTACCTCTCACGTGGCCTTTGACACAGACGACGTCAAGCGTAGTGCTGTGCAGTAACTCAGTGGAAAGAACCGGGACTTCGGAGTCAGAGGTCATGGGTTCGACTCCCAGCTCTGCCACTTGTCAGCTGTGTGACTGTGGGCAAGTCACTTCACTTCTCTGGGCCTCAGTTACCTCATCTGTAAAATGGGGATTAACTGTGAGCCTCACGTGGGACGACCTGATTACCCTGTATCTCCCCCAGCGCTTAGAACAGTGCTCTTCACACAATAAGCGCTTAACAAATACCAATATTATTATTTTAGCACCCCCAGCCAACAGAGCCACAGAGATGGAAGGGAGCTGTGGGCAGTCTCAGGAGCCGGGGCCCATCAGCCTTTGTCTGAAGGTGTGGGGCGGAAGTTACGAAGGAGTTATGAAGCCCCCCGCACTAGCCGAATGGGGTTTTCTGGTATGCACCTCCTTCCCACCTCCCTTTGCCCCAGGCCATCCTCTACCAGAAAGCAAAAGCAATTTAGGGGTTCAGGATTGAACAAAGAAGCACAGAAGTCCTCCTATCATCCCCAGTCACAGTGACACCTGCAGCACAGTGGAGCAGCACTCTAATGAAAAATCACACACACAAACAACTCACCTCCACCTTGGCACCTTGGACTCCACATCTTCTGAGAGGATGGAAGGGGTTTGGGATGGAGTAGGGGTGGGAGAAACCACCCACAGCCAATCCTCACGAACAGGGACAACCAGGTTCTTGGTTTGGGGGTAGCCCTCAGGGAAACAAGGGTCAGAAGTCCCCCAGCATGCCCGAGTAACATTTCCTGAACACCTCTCCTTCCCACACCATCTCCTCACAACCCTCTGCAGCTACCTCTTCCTAAAGAAAAGTCAGCTGCAGAACTCGAGAGGAAAAGGGAAACAGGTGCTTCCTCTCTCCCCCACCCAAGTAGTAGTGACACCCCAGTGAATTGATATTAATGTCTGCCACCCCACCTCTAGGCTGTAAGCTCACTGGGAGCAGGGAATGTGTCTATCTGTTGCTTTTTTGGTACTCTCCCAACACTCTGCACAACGTAATTGCTCAATAAATATAATTGAATGAATAAACCACAGGTGTGCATTCATCAGTCACCTTGGCTCTAGGATGCATTTGACTTTCCATTTCAGCCAATCTCCAAACTGCCTCGGACACCAAAACCACTTTCGCCTGCCCATGCACTAGCTGCTTAATGACTTTTTCCCCACAGTGGAGTCAACAAGATTCCTCCTGAAGGCACTGAGAATCAGAGCTAAGGGTGAGTGGTGATTAGCATTTATTATCTGAATCATCCCCCCCAAACCACTAGTGCCCCCTCTCCACTGCAGGGGGGCTAAATGAGAAGGAGGAAGAGGAAGCAGAAGCTGAGGCAGCACAGATTTTAAAGAACTCGGGAGGTATGCAGACTTCCCTCCCAGGCTGCACAATCGCCACAGTTTAAATGGCAAGTTACCTTTGAAAGCTAATAATAATGATAATAATTACGGTATTTGTTAAGCACTTACTATGTTCCAGGGACTATATTAAGTGTTGGAGTAGATACAAGGTAAGCAGGGTGGACATAGTCCTTATCTCGTAGGACTCACAGTCTTAATCCCCAAATTACAGATGAGGTAACTGAGGCACAGAGAAGTTAAATGACTTGCTCAAGGTCACGCAGCAGACAAGTGTCTGAGTCAGAATTAGAACCCAGGTTCTCCTGACTCCCAGGACGGGGCTCTATCTACTAGGCCATGATCAATCAGTCAATAGTGTTTTTTGAGCACTTACTGAATCCAGAGCACTGTACTAAGTGGTGGGGAGAGTACAATACAACAAAGTTGTAAGACGTGTTCCCTGCGCTCAAGGAGCTATCGATCCAGCTAGTCAGTCAGTCATATTTATTGAGTGCTTACTGTGTGCAGAGCACTGCTCCCCCTCTACCCCTCCCTTCACCTCCCCTCAGATAAACCCCTTTTTCCCCCCTTTCCCTCTGCTCCTCCCCCTCTCCCTTCCCCTCCCCTCAGCACTGTATTCATCCGTGCAACTGTATATATTTTCATTACCCTATTTATTTTGTTAATGAGATATACATAACCTTGATTCTATTTATTTACTTTTGTTTTAATGAGATGTTCATCCCCTTGATTCTATTTATTGCTATTGTTTTAGTCTGTCTGTCTCCCCCGATTAGACTGTAAGCCTGTCAAAGGGCAGGGACTGTCTCTCTCTGTTAGCGATTTGTCCATCCCAAGCGCTTAGTAGAGTGCTCTGCACATAGTAAGCGCTCAATAAATACTATTGAATGAATGAAAGAGTACAGTATAATAATACTGGGAAGCAGCGTGGCTCAGTGGAAAGAGCCTAGGCTTTGGAGTCAGAGGTCATGGGTTCGACTTCCGGCTCTGCCACTTGTCAGCTGTGTGACTGTGGGCAAGTCACTTCACTTCTCTGAGCCTCAGTTACCTCATCTGTAAAATGGGGATTAACTGTGAGCCTCACGTGGGTCAACCTGATTACCCTGTATCTCCCCCAGCGCTTAGAACAGTGCTCTGCACATAGTAAGCACTTAACAAATACCAACATTGTTATTATTATTATTAATAATAAAACAGACATGTTCCCTGCCCGCAATGACCTTACAGTCTAGGATGGGCATGGGCTATTTTGTGTGCTCCCTTGCAGTGGCCATTTTGAGGATACCATCTTTATGAGAATACAAGCGGCAGTTACACTGGTAAAATGAAGAGGAGGCCTAATTTAGGGGATTGGTTGAGGCCCTTCAAAGCCTGAAGCCCTAATTTGCCCATGGATCAAACCAGCCCTGCCAAGAACCTGCATGCAGAAATTGATTAGAAGCCTAGTGATTTGCTTATAATTTTTCACGCTCTCCCAGGCCTGCCAGTCATTTTCCAGCCGGAGCACAGAGTGCAACGAGCAAATAGGCAGCAGGGGTGCAGCACACAGTGAAGTGCGCACAAGAAATCGACACATAAACCGTTTTGTGTAGACTGTAAATTCCTTATGATCAGGGTTTGCAGCGATTGAACTTTCCCATAGGGCTTAGTACAATGCTCTGTACACAGTAAATGGTCAATAAATAGCATTGATTAATTGATGTATGATCCAGTTGAGCGCAGCACTGTGTAGAGGCTATCAGGTAGTTGCTAAGGAAGACTCCTTGGTAACCATAGCATGGCCTAGTGGATAGAGCACGGGCCTGGAAGACAGAAGGTCATGGATTCTAATTCCGGCCCTGCCACTTATCTGCCGTGTGACCTTGGGAAAGTCCCTTAACTTCTCTATGTCTCAACTCCCTCATCTGTAAAATGGGGATTAAGATTTTGAGCCCCGTGTGGGACAGGGACTGTGTTCAACCCGATTATCTTGTATCTACCTCAAGGCTTAGAACAGTGCCTGGCACACAGTAAATGCTTTACAAACACCATTATTATTATTATTATTATTATCTCTACTGCCCTTGTTAACCATTTACTTTTGGGATTCTATCTGAGTTTGTCTTGCTCACAAGATGTCCTAGGTGATTCTTCTGTCATCAGAAACCTTCGGCACTAATGTTCTAACTCCAGAACCCATTTCCCTACATTTGGCTATTCTTTTTCCCACACCCCTCCCCATGGTGAGAGAGCATGGGTTTAATATGTGAAATATTGTAGAGAACTACTGAAATTCTAGGAGTCCTGGGCAAGGCTCTCAAGAACACTCGGATAAAGATTCATCACTTTTATTGTCTTTAATCATTTTTTTAATCTGAACATACTCAGGCTGAGAGTTCAAATCTACAATAAAATGGAAAACTGAGGCTCTGATCTGGTAATTCAGATTATCATACGAGACATCTTGGTCAACTGGAAAGGATTAGAAAGGTAATGTGGCTTTTGGTATGAACCCTAATCCTGACTAACTCTGTGACTTGGTTAGTAAAATGGAGGTAGCAATATTCGCTGCTCACAGCCTCCCAGAGAGGTTATAAGGAACAAAAAAAGAAATGAACATCCATGAAAGCTAGGGGCTTTTGTAGGAGAAACATCAATTGATCAATCAATGGTATATATTGAATGCTTCCTATGTGCTCCGTGCTCAGTACAACAGAATTAGCAAATGTGGTCCCTGACCAGAACAAGTTTACAGTCCAGAAGGGGAGACAGACATTAATGTAAATAAGTAATTTATAATATGTAATTAAAACATGCTATGTAAGTCCATTTATTGTTTCTTTTGCCATTATTACCCAGATATGTGCCATGGTCCTTCATTAGAGTGACGGAGAGCTGGCTAAAAGATTATTCTATATGAGGGAATTCCACAGCCAAGGACCCAGAACAAAGAATTCATCTGTCTATTCATCTGTAAAATGGGGATTTAAAGCCTGTTCTCCCTCCCACTTAGATGGTGAGTCCCCACCAATGCCACCTTTTTATGGCATTTTTAACCACTTGTTTTGTTTTAAGCATTCTTCTAAGTGCTGAGGAAGATAAAAGTTAATTGGAGCAGACATAGTTCCTGTTCCCCCTGGGACTCACAGTCTAAGTAGTGTGATGAGCCCACAAGCTGCCTTTTTAGTGACTGTTTGTGATCCCGTGAACAACTACAACAAGGAAGAGGCTGACAAAGGCACTGATAGGATTTACTTGAGGGCAGGTGATTGCTGGCCTGTTGGGCGTGGAACCTGGAGGGAGGCGTGGCTTTCTCTCCCTGTTCTACCAGTAATGGGCTTGGACCGAGCAGTCACCGCCAAGTAAAATCACAGCTGAGACTCTAAGACACATAAATGGCAGCCGTTGTGAAGCATGGGAGGTATCTGGAGGCATCACAGAGGCATCCTGAGGGGCAGAAGCAATGTAGCAGAGTGAGGAGAGCAACACTTGAAAGTAGCAGAAGGGAGTAGCATTTGGAAGCAGAAAGAAACACTGGCAGAATAGTTCCTTTGACCATAGATTGGTATTAGACGCTTGGTGGAGTGTGTATATGTGTCACTCCCTTGCATGTGGGTAAAGCTAAGTAAAAAACTTTCCCCAGGAACCTTGGTGATCAGAGGTGTGGTTTGAACTCTACCATGAGTCACCGAGGCTCCCCAAGTCGAGAAGGGTCCTGGTTGGTATGAACCAGGGGTTTATGACAGGTAAGTGGGAGACAGATACTACTGAGGAAACTTGATCTATAAAGGAGTATTGAACTCAGCAATATCCTCCTGAAACTCATAATAATAATTTGATATTTATTAAGAACTTACTACTAGCCAAGCACTGTGCTGAACACCATGGGGGATACAAGATAATTGGCTCAGAGCAGTCTCTGTACCATGATGAGTTCATATTTTCAGAAGTAAGGAGATAGGTAGGGATTGTCACTGTCTGTTGCTGAATTGTACTTTCTGAGGGCTTAGTACAGTAAGCATTCAATAAATACGATTGAATGAATGATCCTCATTTAAAGATTAGAAAACTGAGGCCCTGAGAGATTGTAACACAGCAGACCAAGGAAGGAGCTGGGACTAGAACACTGGGTTCCATGAAGGATTTGTGTCATTTTATTCAGGTACGATCTATTTGTCAAGCAAAGTTTTTCAGGATAACCTACTAACTGGCCACCTAAGTTTGGTGCCCCATCCATTGTCTTGGTGTTTTTGACTATATTAGTCACTGGCTTTGTGATGAGGGAGCAGAGCCAGGAAGAAGAGGCTATGATCGATTAATATTTATTGAGCGCTTAGAGCATTTCACGGCCACTCAGTGCCCCCCCCACACCTCCTCTCTGCCCGCTGGAGGAGTGGCTATGTTGGAGATGGTGTCATAAAACACCCAGAGCCTCCTCTCTGTTCCGGAAAGATGGGGGCCGGGGATTAAGGTGGAAGAAGCAACATGTCCTTCATGGCCTAGTGGATAGAACAGGGGCCTGGGAATCAGAAGGACCTGCGTTCTAATCATAGCTCTGCCACTTGTCTGTTGTGTGACAGTGGGCCAGCTCTTCACTTCTCTGTGCCTCAGTTACCTCATCTGTAAAATGGGGATTAGGTCTGTGAGCCCCACGTGGGACAACCTGATCACCTTGTTTCCCCCCCAGCGCTTAGAACAGTGCTTGGCACATAGTAAGCACTTAATAATAATAATAGTGGTATTTGTTAACAAATGCCATCATTATTATTAGTAGTAGTAATTTTAAGTTCCAACTGCGCACAGAACCCTGCACTAAGTACTTAGGAGAGAAGAACAGAATGAGTAGTCATGATCCCTATCCTCGGGGAGTCTATAACACAGGGGGAACAAACAATAAAACAAATTTCAGAGGGGAGTAAGAAGGAAGAGTTGGAATATTGCAATGGCATCACTTTTAATTTAAATATTGTTAGGATTCAAATTATGTAAAAAAAAAAAAGAGTAGAAAATCTAATGGTACTTTCAGTGGACAATCTGTGCCAACTTACTCTGGCTTTCAAGGGGTTAGTCTTAGTATCACCTGGTACATATTCACAAAGTAATCACTTTTGAAAGAAAAAAAATTTGAAGCCATAATTTTCTCTTCACTTTGAAGTCATAAATTTCTTAGAGAAAATCAAACTTGGCACTTTCTGTAAATATCTTTTTCCATTTGAATGCGTTAATTTGGCAGGGTCAAAAGAAATGACGTATTTGACATTAACAGTGTCACGATTTTAATTAAATAGGTTTTTAAAAAGTGTTGCTCTATTCTTTGGAGAAGCCTGAGATTTTAAAAGTTGCTGCAGTTTCCAGCTCCAAGGCAAAAATTCTAAAGTAAAGACTTGAAAAATATATATATTTTATGTCTGACCATCTTATTACAGTTTCCCTTAAATATCCAGAATTTTTTTTAACCATTTGAACTGATTTTCCTTGTTCTTTCTAAGATGGTTATATGCTTTTCTCATAATTTTTATATTGTAGGTTTTTCTTGAGGATTTTCATTCCATGTTCTTTAGCACATGCGCAAGATAAATTGTCTCGTGACAAAGACGTTCATTCATTTAAGAATATTTAAGAGCCCGTCTATAGAGGAAAGAAAGAAGGCTTTTGGGCAGAGGGAAGATCTGGAAAAGAGTTGTGAAGGGGGGACGTAGACGTGCTTTGATGAATATCGAGTGGGTGAACATTCCTATTAATCGAAGCCTTCTTGTGTCGGGAGAGTTTGCATATGCTGAGGAAGCTTAGAGCTACGCCATATAGGGCTACCCAGAATGGAAAGATCTTACCCGAAACACTAAATGAACGATCACAAAGTTCCACAAAGACTCAAGTTTTTTTACTGCGTAGAGAAGACAGTGGTAAACACTTCTGTATCTTTACCAAGAAAACTTATGGATACATATTCCAGATTAACTTTATAATAATAATGTTGGTATTTATTAAGTGCTTACTAGGGCCGAGCACTGTTCTAAGCTCTGGGGTAGATACAAGGTTATCATGTTGTCCCATGGGAGGCTCACACTCTTAATCCCCATTTGAGGGAACTGAGGCACAGAGAAGTTAAGTGATTTGCCTAAAGTCACACAGCTGACAGGTGGCGGAGCCAGGATTAGAACCCATGACCCCCGACTCCTTAACCCGTGCTCTTTCCACTGAGCCATGCTACTTCTCTGACAGAAGATGAGACGTTCTGAAGAGGGTGTGTACCTGGTGTCACTGTGGGTTGGAAATAAATCTATGTCATTTTTGAAGAAGAACATCCCTAGGGGAGAAAGTGGCCTAAACAATAACCTAAAAGAGGAACATTAAAGATAGAGGACACTTTGGGGAAGAGTGCAGGCCTGGGAGCCAAAAGACCAGGATTCTAATCCCAGTTCCACCCTATCCCTGCTATGTGACATTGGGCAAATCACTTAACTTCTCCTTGCCTCGGTTTATTCATCTGTAACTGGGGATTAAATGCCTGTTCTCCCTTCCACTTAGACTGTGAGACCCTTGTGGGACAGGGATTGTGTGTGAAGTGATTATATTGCATCTACTTCAGAACTTAGTAACGGTAATAATGATAATAATTGCTGTATCTGTAAAATGCTTATTATGTGTCCGGCACTGTACTAAGCCCTGGGCTACATACAGGCAAATTGGCTTGGAGACAGTCCAGGTCGCTCGCAGTCTCAATCCCCATTTTGCAGATGAGGTAACTGAGGCACAGAGAAGTTGTCACTAGAGAAGCAGCGTGGCTTAGTGGCAAGAGCACGGGCTTGGGAGTCAGAGGTCCTGAGTTCTAATCCCACCTTTACCACTTGTCTGCTGTGTGACGTTGGGCAAGCCACTTAACTTCTCTGTGCCTCAGTTACCTCATCTGCAAAATGGGGATTAAGACTGTGAGCCCCATGTAGGGCAACCTGATTACCTTATATCTACCCCAATGCTTCGAACTGTGCTTGGCACATAGTAAGCACTTAACAAATACCATAATTATTATTATTATTACTTGCCCAAGGTCACACAGCAGGTAAGTGGCAGAGCCATGATTAGAACACAAGTCTTCTGACTCCTAGCCCCAAATTCCTTCTTCTAGATCAGTGCAGTACTAGGCTAGTTCAGTGTTTAGCACTTAGTAAGGGCTCGATAAAAATACCAGTGGAGAGAATGAAGTGGAGAGGGGTGAGCAGGAAGAAAGAGCCAGAGAGCAACTCTCCTTGAACCCCCATTCATCCCCCCGCCTCACCCCACATACCACTCCACCTCCTCCCCGTCCTCACATTATCTTAACTTCCGCTTCCTCCCCAGTCTTGTCCCTTCCACGCTGTCCAAGCTTCAATCACTAGGATCCCTCAGTAGTTTTCCTAAATGGAGCTGAGGACATCAATCACATCAAGCCGAAACTCCTCACCGGCGGCTTTAAAAGTGACTGAAACTTCGAGAGACAATTTAAAAGTCCCTCACTACACCCCAGCTCAAGCATTTCATTTCTCTAGTGGCAACCAACTCACTTGGTCATCTCCCCCAGTGAGCCCCACATATTCAATCTGTCACTAAGTCTACCTTCACAACATTGCTGAAACCCTTCTTTTCCTCTCTAATCAAACATCTAGCACGCTGATCCAAGCACTTACCTTATTCCACCTTGACTACCGCATCAGCCTCCTAACTGACCTCCCGGCCTCCTGTCTCTCCCCACTCCAGTCCATACTTCACGCTGTTGCCTGGATAACTTTTCCTCAAAAAAGTTCAGTCCATGTCTCCCCACTCCTCAAGAACCTCCACTGGTTGCCCATCAACCTCTGCCTCAAACAAACTCTTTACCAATCACTCAATCACCTCATCCCCTTTTATTTAACCTCGCCGATTTCTTCCCACCACCCGGTCCACACACTTGGCTCTTCGAACGCCAACCTACTCACTTCATCTAGCTCTCTTCCACCTCACACTGATCCTTTGCCCGTGTCCTCCATCTGGCCTGGAACTCCCTCTTCTTTCCACATCTGCCAGACAATCACTCGTCTCACCTTCAAAGTTTTCTTCAAATCACATCTCTGCCAAGAGGCCATCTCCAGCTAAGTCCTCATTTCCTCTTCTCCCACACCCTTCTGCATCACTCTTGCACTTGGATTTGTGCCTTTATTCGCCCCTCCTTCATCCCCAAAGCACTCATACACATAGCTATAATTTATTTATAGTCATGTCTCTCTCCCCCTCTAGACTGAAAGCTCCTCGTGGGTAGGAAACACGTCTACCGAATCTGTTATATGGTGCTGTCCCGAACACTCAATACAGGGTTCTGCACATGGTGCTCAGTCAATATGAGTGATGGATTAGCTCACTGATTGTGCCTCGCTCTAATCTCTACCCATCTTCCCCTTGCTCAAGCCCTCGCTCCTGCTCGAACTCCCACCCCTTTCACAACAAACTCTCCCCATTTTCAAATAACAGTAATTACAGTATTTGTTCATCAATTATTATGCTCCAGTCACGGTACTAAGCGCTGTGGTGGATCCAAGCAAATCGGGTTGGACACAGTCCCTGTCCCCCAAGGGGACTGTGTCCCCTTGTCACAGTCTCAGTCCCCATATTACAGATGAGGTAACTAAAGCACAGAGAAGTGACTTGCACAAGGTCACGCGGCAGACCTGGGGTTAGAACCCATGGCCTTTTGACTCCCAGGCCCAAGCTGTATCCACTAGGCCATGCTGCTTCTAGAATCTCATCTCCTCCAGGAAGCCTTCCCTAACTAATCTTCAATTTCCCCCACACTATTTTCCCTCCTTAATGTGCCACCTGTACATTTGAGTCATTTCTCCATAACCATTCATTCGTTCATTCAGTGGTATTTATTGACTTCTTACTGTGTGCGAAGCACTTTACTAAGCACTTTGGAGAGTACAGTATCCCAATTACCACATTTCCTGCCCACAAGGACCTCACTTACGTACTCACCCTAACCAGAGAAGCAGCGTGGTTGTGGAAAGAGCCCAGGCTTGGGAGTCAGAGGTCTTGGGTTCTAATCCCACTCATGCCACTTGTCAGCTGTGTGACTTTGGGCAAGTCACTTCACCTCTCTAGACCGCAGTTCCCTCATCTGTAAAATGGGGATGAAATCTGTGAGCCCTACGTGGGACACCCTGATTACCTTGTACTATCCCAGCGCTTAGAACAGTGCTTTGCACATAGTAAGTGCTTAACAAATACTATCATTATTATTATTATATCACTTATGTACATATCTTTACATATAGTTGCTACCCATAATCTTTCACAATGCCTGTCTCTTCTCATCTGAAAGCTCCTTGAGGTTAGCTTTTTATCATTTTTTATCATTTTTTATCGGCTTTTTATAGTCATTTAATCATGTCTACCTACTTTATTTTTATTGTGCTCCCCAAATCGATCAATCAATGGTACTTGTTGAGCACTTACTGTGGGCAGAGCACTGTATTAAGCACTTGGGAAATTACACTATAATAGAGTTGGTAGATACAATCCTTGCTGAAAAGGAGCTTACAGTCTACAAGGCAGAAATAGACATTAAAATAAATTACACGTATGGGAAATAGTCTAAGTGTCTAACATAGTGCTCTGCACATAGTAAGCGCTCATAAGATAGCACAGATTGGTTGATTGAGAGACCTGGTTGAAAGGAGAGCCCCAGGTCAGCATGCATGAGGTCCAGGAGAAACACCTTGACACCATTTGCTCCCAAATGGTCGCTGATCCAATTACCTGGCCCAGCCCAGCCTGGCCCCTTTATAATACTAATATTACTAATACTAATAATAGTATTTGTTAATCACTTACTATGTTCCTGGCACTGTTCTTACTATGTTCCTGGCAAGACAGACTAGATGCAGTCCCTGTCCCACATAGGGCTCAGAGTCTTAATCCCCATTTTACAGATGAGGGAAGCCCAGAGAAGTTAAGTGACTTACCCAAGGTCACCCAGCTGACAAGTGGCAGAGCCGGAATTAGAACCCATAACCTTCTGACTCCCAGGGCCATGTTCTATCCACTAGGCTATGCTGCTTCCCAAGCGTTGCCTAGTTTCTGGTATCTTTAATCCATCAATATGTAATATTTACTGAGCAACTTCTGTGTGCAGAGCACTGTACTGAATGCTTGGGGAGTACAATACAAAGTTAGTAAACACATAGAGCAGCAACATGGCCTAATGGATAGAGCATGGGCCTGGGAGTCAAAAGGATCTAGGTTCTAATTCTGGTTAATAATAATAATGATGGTATTTGTTAAGTGCTTACTATGTGCCAAGCACTGTTCTAAGCATTGGGGTAGATACAGGGTAATCAGGTTGTCCCACATGGGGCTCACACTTATAATTCCCATTTTAGAGACGAGGTAACTGAGACGCAGAGAAGTTAGGTCACACAGCAGACAAATGGCAGAACCGGGATTAGAACCCATATCCTCTGACTCCCAAACCCGTTCTCTTTCCACTAAGCCACGCTGCTTCTCTCTGCCACTTGTTTGCTTTGTGACCTTGGGCGAGGCACTTCACTTCTCTGGGCCTCAATTCCCTCATCTGTGGGACATGGACTATCTGCCCCAGGACCTACTACAGTGTCTGGTACATAGTAAGCACTTAACAAATTCCATAAAAAACAACACAATCTCTGACCAGCAGAAGCTTTATAAAATGGCAAGGAAAGACAATGGGATGGGAAGGCAAAAGGAAAGAAAGGGAACAAAGCCTTCTAATTAGACAAGACAATGGCACAGACAGTCTGAATGAGTACTTTTCCTCTTGGTTACCTCATCTGAAAAATGGGAATTAAGACTATGAGCCCCACGACTATGAGGGACAGGGACAGTATCCAACCTGATTTCCTTGTATCCACCCTATGTTTAGTACAGCGCCTACATAGTAAGCAATTAACAAATACCACAATTATTATTATTATTATGTCAGAAAAAATAACTGTGCACGTGCCAGGGAGCACTAAATAGTGAGCTTTCGTGAATGTGTAAGGACAACTCCCACTGAATAGGAAAACTGGGTGTATATAATAATGTTGGTATTTGTTAAGCGCTTACTATGTGCCGAGCACTGTTCTAAGCGCTGGGGTAGACACAGGGGAATCAGGTTGTCCCACGTGGGGCTCACAGTCTTAATCCCCATTTTACAGATGAGGGAACTGAGGCACAGAGAAGTTAAGTGACTTGCCCAAAGTCACACAGCTGACAAGTGGCCGAGCCGGGATTTGAACCCATGAACTCTGACTCCAAAGCCCGTGCTCTTTCCACTGAGCCACGCTGCTTCTCTATACCAAGTTAAACTATTGAACTAGAGAACTAGTTAAACTAGAGAAGCAGCGTGGCGCAGTGGAAAGAGCACGGGCTTTGGAGTCAGAGCTCATGAGTTCAAATCCCAGCTCTGCCACTTGTCAGCTGTGTGACTGTGGGCAAGTCACTTAACTTCTCTGTGCCTCACTTCCCTCATCTGTAAAATGGGGATTAAGACTGTGAGCCCCACGTGGGACAACCTGATTCCCCTGTGTTTACCCCAGCGCTTAGAACAGTGCTCTGCACATAGTAAGCGCTTAACAAATACCAACATTATTATTATTATTGATGATGTTAAGTCATCTTCCTTCAAACATCTCCACTATTAAAGCATCTTCCATTATTATTATTATTGCTATTATTATTACTACAATTATCATACTTATTAAACACTATGTGCCAAGAATTGTACTAAGCACTGGGGTAGGCATAAGATAGGTTGGACACAGTCCCTGATTCACAAGGGCTCACAGTATAATTTGGTGGAAAGAGGATTTCATCCCCATTTTACAGATGATGTAACTGAGGCCCAGAGAAATGAAGCGACTTGCCCGGCATCCGCAGCAGGTCGTGATCTCTCCCCGTGTCTCCTTTTGAAAGACACACAGACTATTCCAATTAGGTCTCCAATAGAGATGTGTGAATCCCATCATATTTAATATTCAGCAAAGATCTTTTTCAAACATTTTGCAAAATCCCTACTATAGCTTTTCTTCCACCCCAAATTTGACTTTTCTTGAAGTTTAGATTTAGTAAAATTCCAAGGGAAATCAAGTTGCATGCCTCTGCTTTCTATTTTAATATCTAACTCATCACAGTGTTGATTCTCTGGGGTCTCGGGATCTTCCAGAGACGTTTTATCCCAGAATCATGTTCTTCCAACCTGTAGGCAGAGATGAGCCTAGAAGGTTCAGTACAATATTAACTTGGTAAAATGCATTCAGCCAACTCAAAAGCAGTTCCAGAACTGCCGCTTGATGAGGGGAGTGATTAAATGAACCAGAGAATATGAGAAGGAATGAGAGAAAGCTACTGCAAAACACAAGTAGATTTTTTTTTTTTATAAATGCCAGTGATGCAAAGAATCATGTGGTTTATGAACTACTTCCCATCTGATAAACTGGTCCATTGAAGTTCAGTGGTTTTCCTTCTCCTAATGCCTATTCCATATAGATTGTAAATCTCCAGAACTAAATTTATACCAAGGAAGTGGGCTATCTCTGCTCATATTTCACCCTGTAACCCTACTGATCTAAAAGACTTGTGTTTGTTCTTGCCTACTGATAAGCATCAACGTAATTACTTAACTTAACAGTTCATTTTCTAATCAGCTTGATCAGATTTTCCCAAGCTAGCAACCGACCTCTTGTATTTAATGTCACATTCCATGGCAGGGAACCACTACAGCATTTATCAGGAAAATAACTTCAAGCTTGTGTATAGCTCCAAGGTAGCAAAGAAGAAGACCTGGTGGATCTTTTTTTTTCCCCTCCCCCAGATTTTTTCTCTTTGCTCCTTTTAAAACTTGATTACAGAGGCAAACTCAAATAGGGTAATTACTTAAGACTCACCTATCTCTCTATCTGTCTTACTTCAATCAATCGGTATTTATTGAGAGCTTACTGAGCATGAAGCACTTTCCTAAGAGCTTGGAAAAGTACAGTACAGTAGAGTCAGTAGACAAATTCCAGCCCATAGGGAGCTTGCAGTCTTCATAGGGGGATGGACACTAAAATAAATCAAAGAAAGAGAAATGTAGAGATATAAATGTAAAAGCGTAAGGATAGATCAGTAAGTGCTGTGAAGTTGAGGGTGGGTGAATATCAAGTGCTTAGGGATTGCAGTTACAAGTACATAGATAATAATTTTGGCATTTAAGCACTTACTATGTACTAGATGCTGAACCGGGCACTGGGGTGGATTCAAGCAAATCAGGTTGGGCACAGTCCCTGTCCCACGTGGGGCTCACAGTCTCAATCCTCAATCCCCATCCCCACTGCAGAGAAGTGGCAGAGCCAGGAGTAGAATCCAAGACCTTCTGACTCCTAGGTCTGTGCCTTATCCATTAATAATAATGTTGGTATTTGTTAAGCGCTTACTATGTGCAGAGCACTGTTCTAAGCGCTGGGGTAGACACAGGGGAATCAGGTTGTCCCACGTGGGGCTCACAGTCTTCATCCCCATTTTACAGATGAGGGAACTGAGGCACAGAGAAGTTAAGTGACTTGCCCACAGTCACACAGCCGACAAGCGGCAGAGCTGGGATTCGAACTCACGAGCCCTGACTCGTGAGTCATTATGCCATGCTGCTTCTCTGTGACAGAGAGGGGAAAGTGTGTGGAGGAAATTAGGGTTTAGGAAAGGTCTCGTGGCAATTAGGTGATTTTAGGAGGGTTTTGAAGGAGGAGAAAGTGGTGATCCATCAGACAGGAAGGGGGAAAGATTTCCATTCTAGGGGGAAGTGCTTGGTAAGGAGATGTAGCAGGATAGACCAGATGGAGTCAGAAAGAGTAGGTTGGCAATAGAGGAGCAGAGTGTGTGGATTGGGTTGCAGTAGATCAGTGGTAAGTAGTTTCCGCAGATGGACAACCACTGGAGGGTTTTGAGGAGCAGGGAGACGTGGACCGAACTTTTTCTAGAAAAGTGACTTAGGCCGCAGAGTGAAGGACTCAAGGAAGGACACAATTGCTCACTGTGGGCAGGGAACCTGACTACCAACTCTGTTGAATGGTACTCTCCCAAAAGCTTAGTACAGTGCTCTACATACAGTAAGCATGCAATAAAAAATAGTGATTGATTGAATGATTGATCTTCATTTTAGGCCAAGGCCTGGGTAGGTGGCCTTGACGTGGAGATAGAAAGTGGAGGAAAACTGGATGCTTGACAAAGGAGGAAATTGGCAAGGCATCACTGTTTCTTCCTCAGCTGGTTCTTCTTCAACTTCTTCTTGAGCGTTCAAGGTCTTTTAGACCTTGTCTCCATTACTGGGCAATCCTATCTTAAGGAATCATTATATTGTACTGGGTGAGAACAAGCTTAGGTGGAACGCGAATGATACGAGTATTTACATTTCTCACTTAGACCTGGAGACCTAGTTCAAACAAGTACTATAAATAGACTGATATCCAAGGCCAAGGGCAAGAGAGAGAATGAACCTCATCTGTATTATTTAGATTTTTTTTAAAAGCACAAACTGATGGAGGTATGAATCCCTAATGACCTGAAATCAAAACCTTCAATTCAAAAATGCATAATTTTGCAATTTTTGTTCTTTCGACTGGAGTTAAGAATAAAACCTTATCATAAAATAAAATGATCACTCGTCCCTACCTTCAGAGTCTTATTAAAAGCATATCTCCTCCAAGAAGGCTTCCCTGGCTAAGTCCTCATTTCCTCTTCTCCCCCTCCTTTCTTTGTCACCCTCAAACTTGGTTTCGTGCCCTTCCTTCAGCCCTCCCACAGTACTTATATACAAATTCATAATTCATTGGCTTGTATTAATGTCTGTCTCCCCTTCTAGACTGTAAGCTCATTGTTCATTTATTCAATCATATTTATTGAGCACTTACTGTATGCAGAGCACTATGCTAAGCACGTTAATAAACATATTCCCTGCCCACAGTGAGCTTACAGACTAAAGGGGGAGACAGGCATTAATATAAATAAATTACAGATTCATTCATTCGATCGTATTTATAGAGCGCTTACTGTGTGCGGAGCACTGTACTAAGCGCTTGGAATGTACAATTTGGCAACAGAGAGAGAAAATCCCTGCCCAACAACAGGGTCACAGTCTATGTAAATAAGTGTTGTGGGGCTGGAGGGCAGGATGAATGAAGGGAGCAAGTCAGGACAACACAGAAGGGGAAGGGAAAACAGGAAAGGAGGGCTTAGTCAGGGAAAGCTTTCTTGGAGGAGATGTGTCCTCAGTAAGGCTTCTAAGGGGGAGAGAGGAATTGTCTTACGGATAAGGGAAGGGAGGGTGTTCCAGCCCAGAGGTAGGTAGAGAAGATCGAGGTACAGTGTGAAGGTTAGCATTAGAGGAGCAAAGTGTGCGGGCTGGGTTGTAGTAGGAGAGTAACTAGGTGAGGTGGGAGAGAGCAAGGTGATTGAGTGCTTTAAACCCCCATGGTGAGGAGTTTTTGTTTGATGCAGAGGTGGATGGGTAACCACTGGAGTTTCTTAAGGAGTGGGGTGACATAGTAAGCGCTTAAATACCGCAATTATTATTATTACGGTTGTGCGCTGATCCCCAAGGAGCTGAATTTCTGTTTCTCTAGCCACAACTGCCTACTGATGCTTTTGTGATTTTTGTCTTTGTTGTCTTTTAATGCTTCATCTTTCCTGATGTGTCTCCACTCCTTTCTCCCCACTTGTACACCCATTGTGAGAGTGCTTACCACAGAGCTCTGCACAGTTAGTGCTTAATAAATTAAGAATTTACTATGTTTCAGGCACTGTACCAAGTATTACAGTAGTTATTAAATAAACCGGTTGGACACAGTCCTGGCCCCACTCGGGGCTCACAGTCTTATTCCACGTTTTATAAATGAGGTAACTGAGGCCGAGAGAGATGAAGTGACGAGCCCATGGTCACACAGCAGGCAAGTGGCAGAGCTGGGATTAGAACCCAGGTCCTTCCAATTTCCAGACCCGGGCTCTATCCACTAGACCTCATTAATACGGCTATTCCTAGCTTATCCTCATTATTACAGATGAGGAATCTGAGATCCACAGAGGTTAAGTGACTTGCCCAAAGTATCACAGTGGACCCGTGGCAGAGCTGGGATCTGAATCTAGGTGTCCTGCCTCTCAATCCTGCGCTCTTCCCTTTCTCTGTCTCTGTCTTGAGTCTTTGGGGAGTGCCCTGGGGCCCGAAGAGATGGGAAGATGGTTAAAACAAGGTGGTCCAAGACATTGGTTCAACGCCAACAAGCTCCACACGTTTTAAAATACCACTACCTTTCTTCTAAGAACGTCTTATAAAAGCCAAGCTGAAAGAGTCCCTCGCTTGGTGTTGGAAGGCATAGTGCAAATTATGTATACAGATTGGCTAAAAGAATTGTTAGCTCTGATCTTACAAAAACTTTGCTAAAATATATATATATATATATAATATATATGGGAGGAAAAATAGGAAAATATTGCCATCTGCTGCCCAGATAGAAAAATAGCACTCTAAATTTGGGACCTTTAGCGGGTCAAGTCCTTGCTCTTTATTTGTTTAACACAAATTGTTAAATTGTTTAATTTGTTTTATTTATTTATTCAATCATATTTATTGAGCGCTTACTGTACTAAGCGCTTGGAAAGTACAATTCGGCAACAGAGACAGTCCCTATCCAACAACCGGCTCACAGTCTAGAAGCGGGGAGGCAGACAACAAAACAAAGCAAAACAAGTAGGCATCAATAGCATTCTTGGCAAATGTTGGTAACAGATGTGGGCAAGTAGTTCTGTTCGATCTTGCAACTCTGTTTGGGATCAAGGCGAAAAGGCTTACCTGAGGAGGGGATGAACTCCAGATTTCCAGGCATATTTTATTTGCAACAATTTAAATTTAGATTGACTGAAAGTCTGGGGCACAAGTTCCGCAAGGAATTCAGAAACAATAGATGTCATAAGAAACTGGCCACTGGAGATGAGAAGCAGAGTGACCTAGTGGATAGATCATGGGCTTGGGGGTTAGGAGGATCCGGGTTCTAATCCCTGCTCTTGTAATTGCTTGCTGGGTGACCATGGGCAAGTCGTTGAACTTCCCTGTGCCTCAGTTCTCTCAACTGCAAGATGGGGGTTAAATACCTGTTCTCCCTCCTACTTAGACTGTGAGTCCCATGTGGGACAGGGACTGTGTCCAACCTAACATGTACCTACCCCAGTGCTTCGAATGGAAGCAGTGTGGCTCAGTGGAAAGAGCACGGGCGTGGGCCCAGAGGTCATGGGTTCAACTCCCTGCTCTGCCATCTGTCAGCTGTGTGAATGTGGGTAAGTCACTTAATTTCTCTGTGCCTCAGTTACCTCATCTGTAAAATGGGGATTAAGACTGTGAGCTTCATGTGGGACAACCTGATTACCCTGTATCTACCCCAGCGCTTAGAACAGCGCTCTGCACATGGTAAGTGCTTAACGAATACCAACATTATCATTATCATTAATGGTTTCTGACACATAGTAAGCGCTCAACAAATACCTCTCTCTACAAAAAAGAAAAGAGCTCACTGCATTTTCTTGTTGGAGACAAATGAAATGCATATACCATTTCAAAATATGAACTGTTAAAATCTGAGTTGATTATTTAGCCTCCTTTCACAGTTTGAGTACAGTGGTCAATAACAGGTTGGAGTCACAACCAATCTTAATAAAATTGCCTGAACCTGGCCTATTTATTCTGGTTCTCCTGCTGTTATTTTTTTGAAGATGTCTTATAAGCACTTAATATGTCCCAGGCACTGTATTAAGCACTGGAATAGATACAAGCTAATCAGGTTGGACACAGTTCATGTCCCATGTGAGGCTCACAGTCTTCATCCCCATTTTACAGATGAGGTAGCTGTGACACAGAGAGATTAAGTATTTGTCCAAGGTCACACAGCAACACAATTACGAGAGCAAGGATTAGAATCCCGGTCATTCATTCAGTCAGTCATATTTATTGAGCACTTATTCTGTGCAGAGCACTGTACTAAGCGCTCGGAAAGTATAATGTAGCAATAAAGAGAGACAATCCCTGCCCACAATGGGCTCACAGTCTTCTGACACTCAAGCCCGGGCTCTATCCACTAGACCACACTGCTTTTCATTTCCAGTTTGCAACTTCTTATAATATCTACTGCCTCAACATCCTTTGCAGGATTTTTGTCCCGGACTTTCAGTCAATCAATCGATATTCACTGAGGGCTTTCAGGGTGCAGAGAAAGTGTTTACGATTTTCGTTGAACGTCAGAAGATGATATGGCAGAAGACAGAGTCCAATGCCACTGAGATGCTATTAAGCACACAGGAATGCCTAAGAGTCTACTGCTTCACGGCTTTAATGTTCTCTGAAAGGGCAAAGAAACGCAAACACCCACACACCACCCACAGAAGGGCGAGGGGATGTGTTCATGGATTGGTTAGAATAAATGTCAACATCGTGGTTTTTTAATAGCTTCAGCTTGCCAGCTGTTGATCAGAATCAGGTTTGTGCTCAAAGTAATGAAGACAGGTAAAGAAGAGTTCATTCTTGAGAAGATATTATCCTGGTAATATTGCCAAGGTCAGGGAGAGACTGAATTATCGCCTGTAAGTGCGAACTACTAAATTAAATTACACCCTCCTCAAAACTACTTAAACTTATGCAATCAACTCTTCAGAATAGATCTCTCAATTGCTGTTACGTTCATCATTTGCATTAAGTCCTCCGATTCTTTCCTTCTTCATTCCACTCCCTGACTTACAAGCCCCATCTTTAATACTAATTATAATGGTGGTATTTATTAGGCATTTATTATGCGACAAGCACTGATAGAAAAGAGATAATCAGATTGGATAGTCCCTGTTTCTCAAGGAGCTCACAGTATGAGAGGAAAAATGGATACTTTATCCCCATTTTACAGATGAGGAAACGGAAGCACAGAGTGGTTAAGCGACTTGTCTAAGGAGTTAAGCTGGAAAGTAGCAGAACCGTGACTAAAATGTTGCTCTCCCAATTTCCAGTGCAGTGCACACTTCACTAGGCCAAACCTCAAGAACTTGGGCACCATTTTCTGTTCTCTGTTTCCACAAGTCAGCCCTCTAGGGAATCTGGGGATCATGAATATGACCGGAACAGCCGTCAAAAAATTCCCAAATATCACAGAAGGGTTCCACGGCAATCAGGCAGAAATTACTTCCTCTTGAATTGATTACAAATTAAATCTCACTTTTTTATGGCGCTCGTTAAGTGCTTACTGTGTGCCAAATACAAGGCCTAGGGTAGATCAATCAATCCATCAGTCAATCAATGGTATTTACAGAGCACTGTATTAAGCACTTGGGAGAACACGATACAACAGAGTTGGCAGGCACATTACCACTCACAACGACCTTACAATCTAGAGAGATGATTCCAAAGAAGCAGGTTGGTTACAGACTTCAACACAGTTGCCAAGGAAGTAGGCCTATCATCTCAAGAAAACAATAAAAATTGTGGTATTTATTAAGCTAGAGAAGCAGCGTGGCTTAGTGGATTGAGTACGGGCCTGGGAGGCAGAAGGACTTGAGTTTTAATCCCAGCTCTGCCACACGTCTGCTTCATGACCTTGGGAAAATCACTTCACTTCTCTGGGGCTCAGTTACCTCATCTGTAAAATGGGGATTAAAAGTGTGAGCCCCCATGTGGGACAAGGACTGTGTCCAACCTGGTTAACCTGTGTCTACCCTAGTACTTAGAACAGTGCTTGGCACGTAGTAAGCGCTAAAGAAGTGTGATTTATTATTATTTCACTACATACCAAACGCTGCATTAAGCATTGGGGTAGATAAAACACAAGACTATCCAATACATTTCCCATTCCACAGGGCACTCGTAAGGGCGAGAAAGAACACGTTTGTAATCCCCGTTTGACAGATGAGGAAACTGAGGCCCAGAGAAGCTAAGCAACATGCCCAAAGTCACCCAGCAGACCAGCGGTGGAGACAGAATTAGCGGCCAGATCTCCTGAGTCCCAAGCCTGTGCTCTTTCTACTAGACCATGCTGCCTCTCCTTCCTTAGGGAAGCAGCGTGGCTTAGTGGAAAGGGCACTGCCTAGGGAGCCAGAGGTCATGGGTTCTAATCCCAGCTCCACCACTTAGCAGCCGTGTGACCTTGGGCAAATTACTTAACTTCTCTGCTCCTCAGTTACCTCATCTGTAAAATGGGGATTAAGACTGTGAGTCCCACATGGGATGACCTGATTACCTTGTATCTACCCCAGCGCTTAGAACAGTACTTGGCAACATAGTAAGCACTTGACAAATACCATCATTATTATATTAAACACTTAGACTATTTCCCATAAGTGTAATTTATTATTACTATTCTTGGCCAGAGGTCACCATTCCCATGAGTTTCCTGGCCCCTCTCCTTGTACCCCAAACGTACCCCTTCCATCTTACCAGTTTCCCTGTTTTCTCTCTCTTGACTAAATCTACTGTTTAACTTTTTTTCTGCAGTTCTACCATGAAGGACCTTCCTGCTGTACCCTCTAGACTGTAAGCTCATTGTGGTCAGGGAATGTGCATTCATTCATTCAATAGTATTTATTGAGCACTTACTATGTGCAGGGCACTGTACTAAGCGCTTAGAATGTACAGATCGGTAACAGATAGAGACAGTCCCTGCCCTTGGACGGGCTTACAGTCTAATCGGGGGAGACGGACAGACAAGAATGTGACTGTTAGAGTGTTACATTGCACTGTCCCCAGTGGTAAGATGGACGACGTCCATCCTGCTTAGATCATCTATCTACCCCAGTACTCAGTACAGTGCTTAGCACAAGATAGTATGCTCTGAATGAATACTGTTACTCTCATTCTGTTCTCCTAAACTCCTCTTGCCCATAGCGTGGCTCAGTGGAAGGAGCACGGGCTTGGGAGTCAGAGGTCGTGGGTTCGAATCCCGGCTCGGCCACTTGTCAGCTGTGTGACTTTGGGCAAGTCACTTCACTTCTCGGTGCCTCAGTTACCTCATCTGTAAAATGGGGATGAAGACTGTGAGCCCCACGTGGGACAACCTGATCCCCTGTGTCTACCCCAGCACTTAGAACAGTGCTCGGCACATAGTAAGCGCTTAACAAATACCAACATTATTATTATATTGGGAAGGTCAGGAAACAGGGCTACCTTTACATGGTTTTATGGGAAAGAGTCCGGTACATTCATTCAATTTATTCAATCATATTTACTGAGTGATTACAGTGACCTTGACTTGCTCCCTTTGCTCTTCCCCCCTCCCAGGTCCCACAGCACTTATGTGTACATATCTGTAATTTTATTTATTTATATTCATGTCTGTTCCCCACCACCACCGCCCTGCCAAGACTGTAAGCTCATTGTGGACAGGGAATATCACTGTTTATTCACTTGGAATAAGATTGGAAGCAGCGTGGCTCAGTGGAAAGAGCCTGGGCTTCGGAGTCAGAGGTCATGGGTTCGACGACTCCCGGCTCTGCCACTTGTCAGCTGTGTGACTGTGGGCAAGTCACTTCACCCTCTGGGCCTCAGTGACCTCATCTGTAAAATGGGGATTAACTGTGAGCCTCACGTGGGACAACCTGTTTACCCTGTGTCTCCCCCAGGGCTTAGAACAGTGCTCCGCACATAGTAACCGCTTAACAAATACCAACATTTTTTTTTATTGTTGCACTGTACTTTCCCAAGCACTTAGTACAGCATATAACTTCTTTAAGGTGGCAGAAGAGTGAAATTGGATGGGTGACTCACCCCCAAATCCTCTCTACCACCTGGCCCCTGCTGTCTAATATTCCACCACAGAGCTGACCTTCCATCGACCAATTAATACCATGTATTGAGCACCCACTATGGGCTGAATGCTATGCTCTTGAGAGAGTACATTTGAAAAAGGGATTTCTTTCCTCTAGTAAGCAGCGTGGCCAGGTGGAACGAGCGTGGTCCTGGAAAGTCAGGGGCCCTGGATTCTAATATTGACTGCCATTAGCCTCCTGTATGATCTTGGTTAAACCACTTAGATTCTCTGGACCTCCACCATTTCCTCATCTGTAAAATGGGGATTCAATTTCTTTTCTCCCTCTTATTTAGACCACGAGCCCCACTTGGGACAGGGACTGCATCGAATCTGATGATTCATTATCTACCTGCAATAAAGTGCTTGGCACTTACTATCTATCTGCAATAAAGTGCTTGGCACATCATAAGTGTTTTACAAATGCCACAATTTTTTAATGGTATTTGTTAAGTGTTTGCTACTTGCAGACACTGTTCTAAGTGCTGGAGTAGATATGAGCTTATCAGGTGTGTCAGGACTCACAGTTTGCTCCCTCTACCCCCCTTCACCTCTCCGCAGCTAAACCCCCTTCTCCCCACTTTCCCTCTCCTCCTCCCCCTCTCCCGTCCCACCCCCTCAGCCCTGTACTCGTCCGCTCAACTGTATATATCTTCATCACCCTATTTATTTTGTTTAATGAGATGCACATCACCCTGATTCTATTTGCCATTGTTCATTGTTTTTATGAGATGTTCTTCCCCTTGACTCTATTTATTGCCATTGTTGTTGTCTGCCCGTCTCCCCCGATTAGACTGTAAGCCCGTCAAAGGGCAGGGACCGTCTCTATCTGTTGCCGATTTGTATATTCCAAGCGCTTAGTACAGTGCTCTGCACATAGTAAGCGCTCAAATACTATTGAATGGATGAATGAATGGATTATTATTATCATTATTATTAAGTGTTTAGTATGTGCCAGGCGCTGTTCTAAGTTCTGGGGTAGATACAAGTTAATCAAGTTGGATACAATCCCTGTCCCACATGGGGCTCACAGTCTTAATCCCCATTTTACGGATGAGGCAGCTGAGGCACAGAGAAGTTAAGTGACCTGCCCAAGGTCATACAGCAGACATGACAAAGCTGAGATTAGAACCCAGGTGCTCTGACTCCCAAGCCTGTGCTCTTTCCACTAAGCCATGCTGCTTATTACTATTTCATCGTCGCTGCAGTTCCCTAAGCCATGAAATTTCTGAATCAGTTACCAGTGTGGAAATAATCAATGGAGAAGTAATCATCAGGAGAGAAAAAAGATTATATTCAATATCTCTGGTGAGAAAGATGCAGTGCCTTAAATTCCACATTGTGCTCTGGAAAATTTTGAACATCCAGTGAATGTTAAATGGCAAGAACAACAAAAACATTCAATACCCTAGGTCTTCAAAACAAATGGTACAGCCTCTGGGGTAAGGAAAAAGAGTCCTACATTATCCCATTAAGGCAGACTCACGAAGTGATAGCATTAAGATTCCTTAATCATTCAAGACCATAAATTGTGTTTATCGTGGGTTTGTGTCAACACTGTGTACACACATATATTTTATATATACAAAAGTATTTCTGATATTTTATATTCATCCCACAGTTTTAGAGAAAAAAGACTGCATCAATATTTAGGACTAAAAATGTCGAGAAGGGAAATTCTGCAGAACTGCCTAGTCAAACATTAATGCATTAGGAATTTTGGTAATAAGAGTCCGGAGTTGATTTCCTGTAATCCCGTTTGATATGCAGTTGGGCAGGTTCTCGGCAGAACTTTATTCCTAGCCATTTTCCATATTTCCCATTTTTTTCTCTTCCATACATCTTCAGAGTGGACAAAGAAAATTGACCTTCGGGAAAACAGGATGCTCTCATGGAGGGCAATAATAATAATAATTATGGTATTTGCTAAGCACTTACATTGTGCCAGGCACTGTACTAAGCGCTAGGGTAGGTACAAGCAAATCGGGTTGAACACAGTACCTATCCTATGTCGGGCTCACAGCCTCAATCCCCATTTTACAGAGGAGGTAACTGAGGTACAGAGAAGTAAAGTAACTTCCCCAGCAGGAAAGTGGCGGGCCTGGGATCAGAAGCCACGGCCTTCTGACTCCCAGGTCTGTGCTCTATCGGGTACGCCCTGCTGCTTCCACAGACCTGCAATAAATCCACAGACCTGAAACGGGTCAAAGCAGAGATGAAACAATGAAAGTTGCTTTTAATGTGAAATTTGAGCTTTCCTTTGGGACCCCCTGAAAAGAGGGGATGGTGTCCGTCAGGGATGGAGAGCGAATGCAATGGAAGCGATGGGAGGAGCGGGACTAGAGAGCTAATAATAACTGTGGTACTTGTTAAGCGCTTACTATGTGCCAGGCACTGTACCAGGCCCTGGGGTGGATACAGGCAAATCAAGTCGAACACAGTCCCAGTCCCATGTGGGGCTCAGAGTCTCAATCCCCATTTAGCAGATGAGGTAACTGAGGCCCAGATAAGTGAAGTGATTTGCCCACGGTCACACAGCAGACGAGCAGCGGAGCCGGGATTAGAACCCTTCTGGCTTCCACACCCACGTTCTATCCACTACGCCATGCTGTTTGAGCTGTGGCCACCACATCTTGGAGAAGAAAAGGCCTTGCCCTACTTTCTCCCTTCTCCCTGCCCTCCTACATCTCCTCAAGACGAAAGCTGTAAGCAGTGGCGGCTGGTGAGAAAGAACTATCTTGATTTTATTTATTTGCTATTGTTTTGCTGAGATGTTCATCGCCTTGATTCTATTTATTGCTATTGTTCTTGTCTGTCTGTCTCCCCCGATTAGACTGTAAGCCCGTCAAACGGCAGGGACTGTCTCTGTTACCGATTTGTACATTCCAAGCGCTCAGTACAGTGCTCGGCACATAGTAAGTGCTCAATAAATACTATTGAATGAATGAATGAACGAACTATTGATAACTAGGCAGGCAGTGTGGCCTAGCGGAAAGAGAATGGTCCCAAGAGTCAGGAGTCCAGGATTCTGACCTGTTAATTGAGCTCAAAACTGTTAGCTCATTTTTATAAATGATATTCGTTAAGCGCTTACTATGTGCCGGGCACTGTACTAAGCACTGAGGTAGATACAAGGTAATCGGGTTGTCCCCCTCGGAGCTCACAGCCATAATCCCCATTTTACAAATGAGGTAACTGAGACGCAGAAAAGTTAAGGAACTTGCCCAGGGTCACACAGCAGACACGTGGCAGAGCCGGGACCAGAACCCAGGTCTCGTTGTGGGGAGGGAACCTGTCTACCGACTCTGTTATATTGCACTCACCCAAGCGCTTAGTACAGTGCTCTGCATACAGTAAGTGCTCAATAAATACTGATTGACTGATTGATCCATCGATTTGGGACAACCCCCTTAATTTCTCTGGACTCCAATTTCCTCATCTGTAAAATGGAGACAAGATACCTGTTCTCCCAACTTCTTAGCTGATGAGCCCCATGTGGGACAGGGATTGTTTCTGATCTGATGATCTACACCAAAGTTTGTCGTGTAGTAAGGGCTTAATAAATACCATTATTATTACTGAGTACAGGTTTATGGGGACATTAAAGTGAGAGTTTACAGGCACCCAAGGCAGAGAAGAAGTCACTTTTGTGCCACTGGAGCATATTATTGGCCAGAAGTTATTGCCTGTGTCTTGTGGGAAGAAATTATGGGATTCTTTCTGCTGGTGACATTCCTTCTGGCAGTGGTAGCTCTGCAGCGAATAGGAAGAGATTTCAAATAGACACAGCTCAGCGGCAAAATGCTCCCCGTGCACTTCGATTCAAAATCAAAAAAGCAATGTCAACTCATTTTCCACCAAAGAGCCCTACTTGTATCTAAAAATCGTGTAAATATGTGACTATTCTGGATAAATTGAAAAGCCTGAAATTAGAGAGGGAGTTCAGTATGGTAAATTACGGGGACCGTGTATTCTGGTTACTCTCCGTGTCTCAGTGGAAAGAGCCTGGGCTTCGGAGTCAGAGGTCATGGGTTCGACTCCCGGCTCTGCCACTTGTCAGCTGTGTGACTGTGGGCAAGTCACTTCACTTCTCTGTGCCTCAGTTACCTCATCTGTAAAATGGGGATTAAGTGTGAGCGCTTAACAAATCCCAACATTATTATTAATAATAGTTGCAATGAGAAGCAGTGTGGCCCAGTAATAATGATAACATTAGTGGTATTTGTTAAGCGCTTACTACTTGCCAGGCACTGTACTCAGAGCTGGGGTGGATACAAGAAAATCAGGTTGGACACCGTCCTAGTCCCTCATGGGGCTCACAGTTTTAATCCCCATTTTACGTATATGGGAACTGAGTCACAGAGAAGTGAAGTGATTTGCCCAAGGTCACACAGCAGACAAGTGGCAGAGCTGGGAAGAGAACCCTTCTGACTCCCAGGCCTGTGCTCTGTCCACTAGTTCACACTGCTTCTCTAAGTAGTGGATAGATCATGGGCCTAGGAGTCAGAGGACCTGGGTTCCAATCCCTGTGTGACCCTGAGCAATTCACTTCCCTTCTCTGAGCCTCAGTTAACTCATCCATAAAATGGGGATTAACACTGTGAGCCCCATGTGGGACAAGGACTGTGTCCAACCTCTATAACTTGTATCTACCAGCACTTGGTACAGTCCCTGGAACATAGTAAGCACTTAACAAATACCATAAATAAAATGCAGTCAGAGACCCATTCCAAATATTTCAAATTCCTTCCCCAGATGAACTGACCAAAGCAGAGCAGTCTTTAGGAGAACAAGCAGGGCAAACTGGAGAAATGGAAATACATTGAACCCGATTCCTTGGGATCTGATACTGCGTAGGGAAAAAACTAATCTCTGGCCTCTCAGAACTGAATGTGCACCTGCTCCGTTTTTAAAATCTGGGCCTGAACTGATATGAATGGCTTTATTGAGCGCTTACTATGTACAGAGCACTGTACTAAGCATTTGGGAGAGTATGATGCAACAATAATGATAATAATGTTGGTATTTAAGTGCTTACTATGTGCCGAGCACTGTTCTAAGCGCTGGGGTAGATACAGGGTAATCAGGTTGTCCCACGTGAGGCTCACAGTCTTCATCCCCATTTTCCAGATGAGGCACAGAGAAGTGAAGTGACTTGCCCACAGTCACACAGCTATGTGGTAGAGTCGGAATTCGAACCCATGACCTCTGACTCCCAAGCCCGTGCTCTTTCCACTGAGCCATGCTGCTTCTCACATTCCCCACCTACAATGAATTTACAGTCAAAATCTACATATTCTCCAGTGCCATATCTATAATTCTATTTATTTATATTAATGCCTGTTTTACTCATGTATATAACTATAATTCTATTTATATTGATGCTATCGATGCCTGCTTACTTGTTTTGATGTCTGTCTCTCCCCTTCTAGAGTGTAAGCCCATTGTGGGCAGGGATGGTCTTGTATTTTCCAAGAGCTTAGTTCAGTGCTCTGCACAAAGTAAGTGCTCAATAAATATGATTGAATGAATATTAACGTTATTAGGACATTTATAATGCACTTACTATGTGCCAAACATTGGGGTACAGACAAGGTTATCAGATCGGGCATAGTCCCTGCCACACCCGGGACTCACGATCTACCATATCCCCATTTTATAGATGAGGAAAACGAGGCCCAAGGTCTCACAGTAGATCAGTGGCAGAGTTGGGATAAGAACCCAGGTGTTCTGACTCCCAGTCCCCTCCTCTTTCTTCTTGGTAATACTGTTCACTCTGCTGCCTGGATTATCTTTCTACAGAAATGCTCAGGGCATGTCACTCCTCTACTCAAAAATCTCCAGTGGCTGCCTATCAACCTTTGCATGAAGCAAAATCTCCTCACCATTGGCTTCAAAGCTGTCCATCCCCTTCCCCCCCCGACCTCCCTTCTCTCCTTCTCCAGCCCAGCCCACACACTCTGCTCCTCTGTCACCGCTACCCTCCTCACAATGCCCCATTCTTTCCTGTCCCGCCGTCGACCCCTGGCCCACATCCTCCCGCTGTCCTGGAATGCCCTCCCTCCTCCCATCTTGCAAACTCTCTTCCCCCCTTCAAAGCCCTACTGAGAGCTCACCTCCACCAGGAGGCCTTCCCAGACTGAGCCCCTCCATTTTTTCCTCTGCTCTTCCTCCCCTCCCCATCGCCCCGACTCCCTCCCTCTGCTCCTCCCACTTCCCTTCCTTAGCACTTGTGTATATTTGTAGATATTTACTACTCTATTTTATTCATGATGTGTATATATCTGTAATTCTGTTTATCTATTTTGATGCTATTGTTGCCTGTCTACTTGTTTTGTTTTATCTTCTATCTCTCCATTCTAGACTGTGAGCCCGTTGTTGGGCAGGGATTGTCTCTATCTGTTGCCGAATTGTACTTTCATTCAATTATTTTTACTGAGCACTTACACTGTGCAGAGTACTGTATACTTTCCAAGCACTTAGTACAGTGCTCTGCACACAGTAAGCACTCAATAAATACGATTGAATGAAGGAATGACTGTCTCTCCACTGCCTCTACCTGCTCTACGGATTTATGGGTAGACATCATTTGCACTTGGGTGCCTGTGATTGATCTACAGCCACAAAACGGTTGGCTGTCTCTTGGATGGGTGAAAATTCATTCTATTGTATTTACTGAGCACTCACTGTGCACAGAGCTCTGTACTAAGCACCTGGGAGAGTCCAGTACAACAATTAACAGGTATGTCCCCTGCCCACAACGAGTTTCCAGTCCAGAGAAAGCAGGCAGGGAGGAGGGGAGGCTGGATTCAACCCCACCGTTATATTGTAAGATCCTCCTCTAGAAGATGAAGTCCTTCTACCTCTATTGTATTTTCTCTCAGGTCATAGTGCAGTGCTCCGCACATAGTAGGTGCTCAATAAATACAACTTCCTGACTGAAAGAATATGGGACAGGGCCTATGACAAGGCCTCTCTGTTCTCTCCCTGAAATTGTTGCTATTTATTGAGTGCTTATTCCATGCCAAGCACTGTGCAATATACAAGATAATCAGATCAATTAGACTTTATCCCAAAGGAGAATGTAAGCTAAGAAGTAGAGTAGACAGGCATCTTGGGCCCATTTTATAGATGAGGAAACTGAAGCCCAGAGATGTAAGGGACTTGGGCAGGTGTTTTTTGTTGTTTTGTGTTGTTTTAATGGTATTTGTGAAGCACTTACTATGTTCCAGCCACTGTACTAAACACTGGAGTAGATACAGGTTCATCAGGTTGGACGCAGTCCATGATCCACATGGGGCTCACAGTCTTAATCCCCATTTTACAGATGAGGGAACGAAGGAATTGAGAGGTGAAGTGATTTGCCCAATGGGGAAGCAGCATGGTCCAGTGGATAGAGTCTGGGCCTGGTAGACAGAAGGACCTGCATTCTAATCCCAGCTCTGCCACTTGTCTGCTGTGAGACCTTGGGCAAGTCACGTCACTTCTCTGAACATCAGTTCCCTCATCTGTAAAATGGGGATTAAGACTGTGAGCCTCATGAGGCACAAGGACTGTGTCCAAACTGAATAATTTGTATCTACTCCAGTAACAATAATAATAATAATAGTATTTGTTAAGCGCTTATTATGTGCCAAGCACTGTTCTAAGTGCTGAGGTAGATACAAGTTTATCAGGTTGTTTCATGTGGGGCTCACAGTCTTAATCTCCTTTTTACAGATGAGGTAACTGAGGCACAAAGAAGTTAAGTGACTTGCCCAAAGTCACACAGCAGACAAGCAGTGGAGCCAGAATTAGAACCCACGACCTCTGACTCCCAAGTCCGTGCTCTTTCCACTGAGCCACGCTGCTTTCCATGTTTAGAACAGTGCCTGACACATAGTATGTGCTTAACAAATACCCTAAAAAAAAAAATGTGAGGGAGAGGGGATTAGAACCCAGACCCTTCTGACTCCCAGGCCCCTGCTCTCTCCAGTAGGATAACCAATAAGCCAGTGGCAAAAGTGGGACTAGATTCTGGGTTTCCAGACTTCCAGGCTCATTAAATTAGGTCACGCTACCATTAAAGGCACTCAATCAGACCTTTCCCCGCTGCTTATCCTTGGTCCCATCCCATTTCGAATTCTCTCCTCGGAAGCCAACAGTATCTCATTCTTCTCTTTCACCCTCTTGCTGATGTCCTCCCTCCTGCCTTCCTATCCGATAGACCATGTTGTCCCCATTATCAATGCCCTGCTAAAGATCACATCACCTCCAGGAGCCCTTCCCTGATTAATGTCTCATCTCCCCAGCCTATTCCCCCTCCACTCCACCACTTCCGTATCACCTGAGCACTTGAATACTCCTCCCTCCATCTTCCTCCTTACCCCCCACCCACCCAGTGACATACAGATGGATCTTTAAATTATGTTTTCTTCTCCTTACCTATAATTTATTTAAAGGTCAGTCTCCCTTCTAGATTCCAAAATCCTAGAGGACAGAGATCATGATTATTGTACTTTCCCAAGGGCTTAGAACAGTGCTCTGTCAACTTCTCAGGAGCAGGGGATGTGTCTACCCACTCTATTCTACCATACTCTTCCAAATACTTAGTGTAGTTCACTGCTCCGCACTGTACTAAGTATTCAGTAAATACCGCTGATTGATTAAAACTCTGCACAAACTAAGCGCTTAATAAGTACCAGTGGTTGATTGTTGATTGATCTGCTGGGTCCCAACCGTTGTCGAACAGTTATTCATTCCTTCACTCATTCATTTTTATTCAACTGTATTTACTGAGCGCTTACTGTGTGCAAAGCACAATACTGAGCACTTGGGAGAGTACAATATAACAATAAACAGGCACATTCCCTGCCCATAAGGAGCTTACAGGATACAGGTGATCTTACAGTCTTGATTATTCAGTGTCCACAGCCCTATTTAAGAATCTCATCCCCCTCCCAGGCAAGTTTGGAACCACTGGATGAAAAGTTCTGTGTGTGCCCACGTGGGTAGAGCACAGGACTGGGAGTCAGGAGACCTGGGTTCTAATTCCAGCTCAGTCACTTGCCTGCTGTGGGTCCACGAGCAAGTCTTCTGGCAGTTCTGAGCTTCAGTTTCCTCATCTGAAAAATGGGGATTAATACCTGTTCTTTCTGCCCCTTGTGTGACAGGGACTTTACGTGACCTTACTGCTATTATTATTATTTTTATTATTACTATCATGGTATTTAAGTGCTTCCTATGTGCCAGGCATTGTACTAAGCGCTGGGATGGGTACAGCAAATCAGGTTGGACACAGTCTGTTGTCCCACGTGGGGCTCACAATCTCAATCCCCATATCACAGATGAGGTAACTGAGGCCCAGAGAAGTGAAGTGAGTTGCCCAAGGTCACACAGCAGACAAGTAGTGGAGCCCAGATTAGAACTATGTGATTTTGGCATATAGAATTTCAAAAACACAATTTTTTGAGGACGAATAGCACTGACCAGATTCAAGATAAGGAAACCGGTCCAGCTAAAATAAGCAGGCTTGTGGCAAACACCTTCTGGGAAACCCTTCCGTATCCCCTTCCCAAGCTTTACGAGGCAAAGGCCGTTTTTACGTGAAACCTACGATCGAATGAAGAAAGAAAGTTTCATAGAGATCTGATCCATCCCTTCTGCTCCCCTTACCAAAAACCACCTTCTCTTTTGCAGAAAAATGTCCAAATAAGTAACTGGACAGAGTCGACATACCACTGAAACGATGCTGTCAGTATGCCACCAAATGTCTACCGGATCTACCACCGTCTTCACTTGCTATTGTCCATTCCTTAACCTGAAATGAGATTGCTAAAGGATTCAGGGTCTTGGCTGTCCATCTTCTCCATGATGAGGTAGTAGAACAGGAGGCAGAAGAGGACAGACATCTCCATTCCATCATAAGAATGATAATGATAATACCGATTAAGCACTTTCTATGGGCCGAGCACTGTATTAAGGGTAGATTCATGGCGATGAGCTCAGCTAAGTTCCTGCCCCACACAGTTTTCGTAATCTAGCACCCTCCCATTTCACAGATGAGCAAACTGAGGCCCAAAGAGATTAAGCCGTTTACCCAAGGTCACCCAGCAAACAAATGGCAGATCTGGGACTCCACCTCAGTTCTCCTGGATCCCAGTCCACTGGGTCATGATGGCTCAGCTTCCGGCTAGTCAATGTTTGGCCAAACTGAATGAAAGGAAAGAATGAGAGAGACAGAGGGACAGGGAAAGGAAGAGAGAATGAAGAAGAGAGAGGGAGAACAGCCTTTTGCATTCGAAGACAACGGTCTGAATAACGAGAGCCTCTTCATGGTTCACACCTGACCCTCCATTCCACACTGTGTGCATGGAAAGACCGGCCCTTTGCTGTGATAAGTTTCAGCACCTGCAAGTTTTTAAATCTACCTCTTGCTTGTATCTACCTCAGCACGCAGTACAGTGCCTGGCATAGTAAGCACTTAACAAATACCAGAATTATTATCATTATTATTATTATTATTACTGTCTGTTTCCCCCAGATAGATCATGTTTCTTGAGGCCAGGGATCATGCCTACCAGCATTTATTGGACTATCCCCAGCATCTAGTAGAGTGCTCTGCACAGAATAAGCGTTCAATAAATGTTATTAATTCAGGAATTCAAAATAAATAAATTTCTCCACCTACACATTTTGTTCTCATCTCATTGTGAATCTCATACTCGTTTCCGCCTGGAACTCCTTCCCACTTCACGTCTGACAGGACACTGCTCTCCCCCTCTTCAAGGACCTTCTGAAGTTACATCTCTTCCAGGGGGCCTTCCCCGATTAATCTTTCAACTCCCTACTTTACATCCCCACAGCTGCTGCTTCAGCTCTACTGCCTCATCTAAACCCTTCAGGTCACATCTTCACAATGCACTTTGTGCATGTTTTTGAACTCTGTTCCTTCCCCCTACCTGTAATTTATTTCCTGGTGTCTTCCCGGCTAGACGGTGAAGTCCCCGATAGCGGAGTTCTTATCTACTAACCTTATAGTGCTCTCCCAAGTGCTTAGTACTGCGCTCTGCAAGTAGTAGGTGCTCAGTAAGTGCCAGTGATGGGAGATGTCCCTCCTAATGATAACCACCACCCGGGTTTGACTGAGAGTCCTCTGTGGCCATTGCTGCCTCCAGAATAAAGCAAGTCTGGACAAGGAGCCTTGTCTTCATGTCTCCCAGAGATCTCCTTGCTGACCTCCCTGCCTCCTGTCTCTCCCCACTCCAGTCCCTACTTTATTCTGCTGCCCCGATCATTTTTCTACAGGCCATGTTTCCCCACTCCTCAAGAACCTCCAGTGGTCGCCCACCTATCTCCGCATCAAACAGAAGCTCCTCACCATTGGCTTTAAAGGCCTCAATCCCCTTGCCCCCTCCTACCTCGCCTCACTACTCTCCCACTACAACCCAGCCCGCACACTTCGCTCCTCTAGTCCTAACCTTCTCAACGTACCTCGATCTCGTGTATCTCGCCGCCGACCTCTCGTCCACATCCTGCCCCTGGCCTGAAACGTCCTCCCTCCTCATACGTGGTAAACAGTGACCATCCCCCTCTTCAAAACCTTAACGAAGATGCATCTCCTCCAAGAGACCTTCCCTGACTAAACCCTCCTTTCCTCTTCTCTCGCTCTCTTCTGCGTCACCCTGACTTGCTCCCTTTATTCATCCCCCCCAGAGCCACAACACTTATGTACATATCTCTAATTCATTTATTCCTATTAATGTCTGTCTCGCCTTTGGACTGCGAGCTCATTGTTGGCAGGGAATTTGTCAGTTCATTGTTATGTCGTATTCTTTCAAATGCTTGGGACAGCGCTCTGCACACAGGAAGTGCTCAATAAATACGATTGACTGAGACTGAGGCTGAGGGCCCAGGCTGCCCTTCCCAGATGGGCAGATAGAAAGATCGCTAGCTACAAAGGCAGATGGGGGAATTTTCCACTCCTGGGCCTTGGCATTGCCATCCCTGTCACCTAAACCCCTCCACCCTGAACGGTGAGACGGGCTAAGGTGGCACGGGCTAAGCCCCCTCCCCTCCACGACATCCAAGAGAGCATCTCGTCTCCTCAGGGTCTTCTTCCATCACTGCCATCTTCTCCCCTTCCGATTCCATCTGTCCTTCCTTCTCCTTCCCCCTCACTGATTCCTCCTCATCCTCCCTGCAGACTGGAATGTGACAGGTCTCAGCTTTCCCCAAGCTGCAGGGTCTAAATTGACCGGTCCCCATCTGGCCGGCTTGCCCGAGCGAGAGTGGCCCCAGCCATGCTGCTGGGGATAATGAGGACTGTGTATCCACTCACCCTTCCTGCTGGGTGATGAAGGCCAGTAAACACTGGTTCCACGTGAAGACTCTCCAACATCCAGTCGTTGTCCCCTCACCCCAGCATCTCTCTATCTATCACCCTCCCAAACACAAACCTGCATCATCTATGCTCTTGGGTTTGTAAACCCCAAGAAGCCCCCGAAATCCGGTTGATTGATTGATTGATTGATTGATTGATTAAGCACTTGATATTTATCTCACCCTCGGCCCCACAGCACTTATCCTTATACTCTACCATTTCCCCTATCTGCAACTTCATTTCAGGTTTGTCTCTCCCTCTAGACTGTAAGCACCTTGTGGCGGGAAACGTAGCTATCAACTCTATCGTATCGTACTCTCCCAAGCGTCACGGGCTTGGGAATCAGAGGACCTGAGTTCTAATCCCAGATCTGACACTTGTCTGCTGTGTGATAATAATAATAATAACGATGTTGGTATTTGTTAATGATGTTGGTATTTGTTAAGTGCTTACTATGTGCTGAGCACTGTTTTAAGCACTGGGATAGATACAGGGTAATCAGCTTGTCCCATGTGAGGCTCACAGTCCTAATCCCCATTTTACAGATGAGGTAACTGAGGCACAGAGAAGTGAAGTGACTTGCCCAAAGTCACAGAGCTGACAGGTGGTAGAGCGGAGATTAGAACCCATGACCTCTGACTCCTAAGCCCAGGCTCTTTCCACTGAGCCATGCTGCTTCCCTATGATCGTGGGCAAGTTGCCTCACTTCTCTTTGCCTCAGTTACCTCATCCGTAAAATGGGTATTAAGACTGTGAGCCCCATGTGGGACAGAGACTGAGTCTGACCCAATTATCCTGGCTCTATCCCAGCACCTAGTACCGGGCCTGGCACATGGTAAACACTTAACAAATGTGATGGTTATTATTCTTATTATTATTATTAGGAAGGACTTACTAGAGTGCTGGGCACTCAGTAAGTGCTCAGCAAATACTATTAATTGATTGATCCCACTCAATCGCAGCGCGAGGAATAGGAGTTTTAATGGGGGAGAGCAGCAGCAGTAATTCTTGAGCACCTATCGAATGAAATGGACTGAACCAAGGTCTGGAAAAAAAAGGGAAGTGAATGACAGCATCCTGTAATCTCAGAAGGGAAGGCAGACACACAAAATATTTACAGATGGTGGAGAAGTAGAAGGAACAAGGATCACATAAAGAGTAAAATGAATTTGCCAGGAAGCCGTCACCAGAATGAATCAGAATGAATAATACAATGTCCAGTGAATAGACCTCTACATAAGTTCTGAGGATGGGAATGACTGTTGGGTTCGTGCCACTTGGAATGTTGGGAATTAGGGAAAGCTTTCTGGAGGAAATGAGAGTTTAGGCGGGTTTAGAGACTTGAGGCTTATTCATTTTCTCATTCAGTCGTATTTATTGAACGTTTACGGTGTGTGATTCGTTGTATTAAGCGCTTGGGAGAGTACAATATAACAAGGAACAGACACATTCCCTGCCCACAGTGAGCTTACAGTCTAGAGGGGGAGACAGACATTAAAATAAATGAATGGATAGATAGATAGATAGATAGATAGATAGATAGATAGATAGATAGATAGATAGATAGATGATAGAGAGAGAGAGAGAGAGATAGATAGATAGATAGATAGATAGATAGATAGATAGATAGATAGATAGATAGATAGATAGATAGATAGATAGATAGATAATGGATTTAGAAGCAGAGGGAGCCCTAAGCCAGAGAAATAACTTGAGTAAAGAGTTGGAGGTTGGGAGAGCTGAGAGTAGAGTTCAGTTTGGAGGTCAACTTGGGAAGAGCAAAGAAATCGTAGGTGGAGAAAGTTGATGGAGAACCTGAATAATAAGTTGTTTTCATTTGATGCTGAGGGAGATGGGCTGCCCCTGGACGTTTTGAATAATGGAGAGAGGCATGTGCTGAGTGAGGCTTCGGGAAGAGAGTGAGGCTAGAAAGAGACCGGTGATAAGGCTAATACAGTACCCCACCCTCGATACAGCGTGTCTTGAATCAGAGCCTTTATTGTTTGAGGGGAAAAGAGGGAGAAGATCTGGAAGATGTTTGGGGGAAGAATTGATAGGATTTAGAAACTGACTGAATGTGAGAAGTGAAAGGCGGTGAACCAATCAATCAGTGCTATTTACTGAGCACTTACTGTGTACAGAGCACTGTCCTAAGCGCTTGGCAGAGTACAGTGTAACAGAATTGAAAGACATGTTCCTGAATGTGTCTGTTTATTGTAGTATTATACTCTCCCAAGCGCTTAGAACAGAGCTCTGCACATAGTAAGCACTCAATAAATACGATTGAATGAAAGGATGATGCAAATACCATGGGCTTTGGGGGCAAGGAGGGATGGGGATCAAGTAAAAACTCCTCACTATCATCTTCAAAGCTGTCCATCGCCTTGTCTCCTCTTACCTCACCTCCCTTCTCTCCTTCTACATCCCAGCCTGCACACTCCACTCCTCTGCTGCTGCTAATCTCCTCACTGTGCCTCGTTCTCGCCTGTCCCACCATCGACCCCTGCCCCACGTCCTACCTCTAGCCTGGAATGCCCTCCTTCCTCTCATCTGCCAAACAAGCACACTTCCCCCCTTCAAAGCCCTCCTGAAAGCTCACCTCCTCCAGGAGGCCTTCCCAGACTAAGCCCCCCCTTTCCTCAGCTTCCCCTCCCCTCTGTCACTCCAACTCATTCCCTTTGCTCTACCCCCCTCTCTCTGACCCACATCAGTTGTGTATATAGGTCCATATTTATTATTCTATTTATTTTATTAAGGATGTGTATAGCAGCGTGGCTCAGTTGAACGAGACCGGGCTTGGGAGTCAGAGGTCATGGGTTTGAATCCCGGCTCTGCCACGTGTCAGCTGTGTGACTGTGGGCAAGTCACTTCACTTCTCGGTGCCTCAGTTCCCTCATCTGTAAAATGGGGATTAAGACTGTGAGCCTCACGGGGGACAACCTGATTACCCTGTATCTACCCCAGCTCTTAGAACGGTGCTCTGCGTATAGTAAGCGATTAACAAATACCAACATTATCATTATTATATCTATAATCCTATTTATTTATATTGATGTTACTGACTCTTGTCTACTTGGGTTTTTTTGGTTTGTTTTGTTGTCCGTCTCCGCCTTCTAGACTTTCGAGCTCATTGTTGGGTAGGGATCGTCTCTGTTGCCGAATCGTACTTTCTAAGTGCTTAGTACAATGCTCTGCACACAGTAAGCATACAATAAAGAAAGAAGGGAGGGAGGGAGGGAGGGAGGGAGGGAGGGAGGGAGGGAGGGAGGGAGGGAGGGAGGGAGGGAGGAGGAAGGAAGGAAGGAAGGAAGGAAGGAAGGAAGGAAGGAAGGAAGGAAGGAAGGAAGGAAGGAAGGAAGGAGAAGGAAGGAAGGAAGGAAGGAAGGAAGGAAGGAAGGAAGGAAGGAAGGAAGGAAGGAAGGAAGGAAGGAAGGAAGGAAGGAAGGAAGGAAGGAAGGAGAGGAAGGAAGGAAGGAAGGAAGGAAGGAAGGAAGGAGGAGGAAGGAAGGAGGAAGGTGTAATTGACAGAGGTGGAGGGTTTAGGAGGAGATGAGAAAATTTCGGCTTTGGACATAGTGAATCATCCAAGTGGAGGCAAGAAGAGCTGTGAGATTCACTAGCGAGAGGAAGGAGGAAGGGGCAGCAGAAAGAGACAGGAAGAGACCTGCAAATTTACCAACCCCCTAAATGTATCCTTCTGGACCTGGGCCTGATCAGTCCAAACCTCTGTCCTCAACCAGACCTGCTCCAGTGCCTCTGTTCAAAATGAACCACCCATTTCTGATTCAACACAGCCTAACGGGAAGAGCACAGGCCTGGGAGTCAGAGGACCTGGGTTCTAATCCAGCCGCTCGCCTGATGTGTCACTTTGGGCAACTGATCTGTGCCTCAGTTTCCTCATCTGTAAAATGGGAATTGAAAACCTTTTCTCCCTCCCTATCAGACCATGAGCCCCACGTGGGACTGCATCCTATCTGATTAGTTCGTAACCTACCCCAGCTCTTAGGACAGGTCTTGGCACATAGTAAATGCGAACAAATACCTCAATCATTATCATTATTATCTTGAATTCCAAGATGGTCTCTCCACCGGGGTGGTTTCCAGAATTCTACTGCTCAGTCTCTTCATTGAAATTTTGCTTCAGACTGTGCCCTCAAACCAGGGTTTGTCCTCCCCCTGGAGCTGTGAACACACTGCAAGCTCATTAAGCAAAGGAACAGCTCTGGGAGCCGTTTCTGCTTAAAGGTCAGACTGTTTACCTCTGGACATAAGAAAATTCAAGAATCGTTGCTCCTTAATGCCACTGTAAAGCACAGTAAGGGGAGACATCGTTCTCCAGCTGATATAAAGATTATAGTATTATAGGCTGGAAATGATCAAGAGGACCCCTGATCTGTTTCCCTTTTACCCTGTCCCTTGCCCCGGGAAGGCCGCCACTTGACATACCCAAAGACTAAAAGCTGTCAACTGATCAAGCAGTAGTATTCCCTGAATGCTGTATGCAGAGCACTCTACTAAGCATTTGGAAAGGGTACAATATAACAAACACACTCCCTGCCCACAGTGAGCTTACAGTCTAGAGGGGGAGAGAGACGGTAAGGGAGATAAATAGATTACGGGCGTATACATAAGCGCTGGGGGGGCTGATGGGTGGTGAATAACGGGAGCAAATGAGGGTGGGGCAGAAGGGACAGGGAGAAGAGAAAATGACGGTTCAGTCAGGGAAGGCCTCTTGGAGGAGACTCAATAGTATTCACTGAGCGCTTACTATGTGCAGAGCACTGTACTAAGTGCTTGGAATGTACAATTTGGCAACGGATGGAGACAATTCCTGCTCAACGATGGGCTCACAGTCTAAACGGGGGAGACAGACAGCAAAGCAAAACAAAAACAAGGCAATAGCATCAAGATAAATAGAATCAAGGAGATATACACCTCATTAACAAAATAAATAGAGTGATAACATACAAACGAGCACAGTGGGAGGGGAAGGGGGAAGAGCAGAGGGTTGCGGGGGAAGGAGGAGCAGATGGAAAAGGGGAGCTCAGTGTGGGAAGGCCTCCTGGAGGCGGTGACCTCTCAGTAGGGCTTTGAAGAGGGGAAGAGAGCTCGTTTGGCGGATATGAGGAGGAGACGTGCTGTGGAAAGAGCGCAGGGCCAAGCGAGAGACAGTGGATGCTAAGTGTCCTTTTTCCTTGCTTGCAACCCTAACCCCTAATTTATTTTAATGTCTGCACCTCCCACTAGACTGTAAGTTCCTTGAGGGAAAGGCTGATTAATTAATAAATAATAATAATGATGGCATGTATTAAGGGCTTGCTATGTGCCAAACACTGTTCTAAGCGCTGGGGAGGGGGACAAGGTCATCAGGTTGTCCCACATGGGGCTCACAGTCTTAATCCCCATTTTCCAGATGAGGTAACTGAGGCCCAGAGAAGTGAAGTCACTTGCCCAAAGTCAACTCGCTGACAAGTGGCGGAGCGGGGATTAGAACCCATGACCTCTGACTCCCAAGCCCGGGCTCTTTCCACTAGAGCCACGCTGCTTCTCTAATTGATTGACATACTCTCCCCCATTAAATCCAGAAGGGATTGAATCGCCGGTAAGGGAGGCTCAACGAGCAAATCTTCCCACGAATCCGATCACGTCAAACACTCACCAGGCCCATACGCCACCGCTCGGACCCTGCTTTGGGTAAATAGAGAACGGGGCGGAAGGAGAAGATCCCAAACCAGTATTAACTGGAAGAATCAGAACAACAAAAGTGACCTGGGAAACTATCATTTGTTGGGAGAGTTGTGGGTTAGCAAATGGCTAAGCTATGGTGTCCCCCACTGCAAGAAGTGGACACTCAGTAACTGCTTTTCCTATTACTTCTATTACCACTATAACTACTCTTATTCATTCATTCAATCAATCGTATTTATCGAACACTTACTATGTGCAGAGCACTGTACTAACCGCTTGGAATGCACCATTCTGCAACAGATAGAAACAATCCCTGCCCAACGACGGGCTCACAGTCTAAACGGGGGAGACGGACAGCAGAGCAAAACAGAACGAAACAAAAACAAGACAACATCAGCAAGATAAATAGAATCAAGGAGATATATACCTGCCTCTGTTATTGCTATTACTGCTATTGCTGCTTCTCCCACTCTACGTCTGTTTTTTGAGGAGGGGGGCGTTGATATGTCCAGAAAGTTTTTGGAGAAAAATGATCCGGGCAGCAGAGTGACGTACGGACTGGAGTGGGGAGAGACAGGAGGTTGGGAGGTCAGCAAGGAGGCTCATGTAGTATTCTGGGAGAGATAGGATGAGTGAATAGATTAAGGCAGTAGCAGTTTGGATGGAGAGAAAAGGGCAGATTCTAGCAATGTTGTGAGGCTCCAGTCTATTCTTCACTCCGCTGCCCGGCTCATCTTCCTGCAGAAACGATCTGGGCCTGTCACTCCCCTTCTTAGACACCTCCAGTGGTTACCTATCGACCTCCGCTCCAACCAACAGCTCCTCACTCTAGGCTTCGAAGCTCTCCATCACCTTGCCCCTTCCTACTTCTCCTCCCTTCTCTCTTTCTACCACCCACCTCGCACCTCCGCTCCTCCGCCGCCCACCTCCTCACCGTCCCTCGGTCTCGCCTATCCCGCCGTCGACCCCCGGGCCACGTCCTCCCGCGGTCACGCCCTCCCTCCTCACCTCCGCCAAACTGATTCTCTTCCCCTCTTCAAAACCTTACTTAAAACTCACCTCCTCCAAGAGGCCTTCCCAGACTGAGCTCCCCTTCTCCCTCTACTCCCTCTACCACCCCCCCTTCACCTCTCCGCAGCTAAACCCTCTTTTCCCCCCATTTCCCTCTGCTCCTCCCCCTCTCCCTTCCCATCCCCTCGGCACTGTACTCGTCCGCTCAACTGTATATATTTTCATTACCCTATTTATTTTGTTAATGAGATGTACATCGCCTTGATTCTATTTAGTTGCCATTGTTTTTACGAGATGTTCTTCCCCTTGACTCTATTTATTGCCATCGTTCTCGTCTGCCCGTCTCCCCCGATTAGACTATAAGCCCGTCAAAGGCAGGGACTGTCTCTGTTGCCGACTTGTTCATTCCAAGCTCTTAGTCCAGTGCTCTGCACATAGTAAGCACTCAATAAATACTATTGAATGAATGAATGAAGGTGGGACTGACGGGATTTGGTGATGGGTTGAATGAGAGAGAGGAATCAAGGCTTTCAACAAGGTTAAGGGCTTGTGAGGCAGGAAGGATGCTGGTGCCATTTACAGTGATGGGAGTATCAGGGGAGGACAGGGTTTGGGTGGCGTTCTGTTTTGGACATGTTAAGTTTGAGGTGATGGGAGATCATCCAAGTAGAGATGTTTTGAAGACAGAAAGAGACTGGAGAGAGGGAGAGAGATCAGGGCTGGAGATGTAGATTTGTTTATTGTCACGAGCCCCCGGCTCATACCAACCAAGGCCTTCTTGGATCGGGGTAGCCTCAGTGACACATAGAGAGTCAAACCACTGAGGGGACTGTGAAAAGTTTTTTACTTAGTTTTTACCAACTTGCAAGGGAGAAACACATAAACACTCTCACTCACTCACACCACTCTTCCAAGGGTCCAGTACCAGTCTGCTGACCAAAGGAGCCCATTGGTCATTCATTCATTCATTCAGTCGTATTTACTGAGCGCTTACTGTGTGCAGAGCACTAAACTAAATGCTTGGGAGAAGACAATACAACCATAAACATCAAGCTTCTGTTTCCCCGAGTAGATTGCAAACTCCTTGAGGGTAGGGATTACATTGACCAATTTTAGTGATTCTACTCTCCCAAGGACTTAGCATAATGTTCTGCATATAGAAATGCTCAAAAAAATATAGTACTCTACACTTAGTAAGTGCTCAATAAACACCATTGATCGATTGATTAACTGATTGAAAAATACCATTGATTAAATGATTGATAGGAATTAAATACCCCTTCTCTCTTCCCCTTAGACTGTGACCCATGAGGGACAGGGATTGTCCCCAGTTTGATTGTTCGACTTATAAAAGTTTATAATAGAGGGCTTAGTATAAAGCTTGCCCTTAAGAAATACCACAGTTATTATTTTTTGCCATTACTCTTCCATGTCAGCACCTATTTATCTATCCATCTGTCCATTCTCTTTTCTCGTCTTATGCCGTCGAATCATTTCCGACCCATAGAGACACCATGGACACATCTCTCCTGGAAGGCCCCGCTTTCCATCTGCAATCGTTCTGGCGGTGGATCCAGAGAGTTTAATTGGTAAAAATAAAGAAATGGATCAGCATCGCCGCCTTCGGCACGGCGGACTCGAGTCTCTGCCCTTGACTCTCTCCTGTGCTGCTGCTGCCCGGCACGGGTGAGTTTTGACTTGTTCATTCAATAGTATTTATTGAGCGCTTACTATGTGCAGAGCACTGTACTAAGCGCTTGGGATGAACAAGTCAGCAACAGATAGAGACAGTCCCTGCCGTTTGACGGGCTTACGGTCTAATCGGGGGAGACGGACAGACAAGAACGATGGCACTAAACAGCGTCAAGGGGAAGAACATCTCATAAAAATAATGGCAACTAAATAGAATCGAGGCGATGTACAATTCATTAACAAAATAAATAGGGTAACGAAAATATATACAGTTGAGCGGACGAGTACAGTGCTGTGGGGATGGGAAGGGAGAGGTGGAGGAGCAGAGGGAAAAGGGGAAAATGAGGCTTTAGCTGCGGAGAGGTAAAGGGGGGATGGCAGAGGGAGTAGAGGGGGAAGAGGAGCTCAGTCTGGGAACGCCTCTTGGAGGAGGTGATTTTTAAGTAAGGTTTTGAAGAGGAAAAGAGAATCAGTTTGGCGGAGGTGAGGAGGGAGGGCGTTCCGGGACCGCGGGAGGACGTGACCCGGGGGTCGACGGCGGGATAGGCGAGACCGAGGGACGGTGAGGAGGTGGGCGGCGGAGGAGCGGAGCGTGCGGGGTGGGCGGTAGAAAGAGAGAAGGGAGGAGAGGTAGGAAGGGGCAAGGTGACGGAGAGCCTCGAAGCCTAGAGTGAGGAGTTTTTGTTTGGAGCGGAGGTCGATAGGCAACCACTGGAGTTGTTTAAGAAGGGGAGTGACATGCCCAGATCGTTTCTGCGGGAAGATGAGCCGGGCAGCGGAGTGAAGAATAGACCGGAGCGGGGCGAGAGAGGAGGAAGGGAGGTCAGAGAGAAGGCTGACACAGTAGTCTAGCCGGGATATAACGAGAGCCCGTAATAGTAAGGTAGCCGTTTGGGTGGAGAGGAAAGGGCGGATCTTGGCGATATTGTAGAGGTGAAACCGGCAGGTCTCGGTAACGGATAGGATGCGTGGGGTGAACGAGAGGGACGAGTCAAGGATGACACCGAGATTGCGGGCCTGCGGGACGGGAAGGATGGTCGTGCCATCCACGGTGATAGAGAAGTCTGGGAGAGGACCGGGTTTGGGAGGGAAGATGAGGAGCTCAGTCTTGCTCATGTTGAGTTTTAGATGGCGGGCCGACATCCAGGTGGAGACGTCCCGGAGGCAGGAGGAGATGCGAGCCTGAAGGGAGGGGGAGAGGACAGGGGCGGAGATGTAGATCTGTGTGTCATCTGCGTAGAGATGGTAGTCAAAGCCGTGAGAGCGGATGAGTTCACCGAGGGAGTGAGTGTAAATGGAGAACAGAAGACTTGTAGCAGATGGCCTGCCTCTCTAGCCACTGGCCAAGCTAGGAATGGAATGGACAGGCCTCTGCTTGACTCTACCTCCCGTAGCCGAGACTGGTAGAATACTGGAAACTCTCCAGGTGTGAGAGGGGAGGGATCCCCTGAGAGGGGTCTTTCTCTCTTACCTCCTAACTATAATTTCGTGCCTGGCTTCTCCCCTAAGATTATAGGGCAAGGATTGTGTTTTACCTTCCAAGTGCTTAGTCCAGGGCTCTATACACACTAGATGCTCAATAAATACTGTTGATGAATGAAAAGGAGCCATCAGTGCAAACACTTGCATTGCTACCAAGCTGAAGTTTCCTCTCGCTGGAGGAGGGTAATAATAACAATAATGATAATAATGGCATTTGTTAAGTGCTTACTATGTGCAAAACACTGTTCTAAATGCTGGGGAGGATACAAAGTGATCAGATTGTCCTACCTGGTGCTCACAGTCTTAATCTCCATTTTAAGGTCACTGAGGCCCAGAGAAGTGAAGCGGCTTGCCCCCCCCCCCAGTCACACAGCAGACAAATGGCAGAGCCGGGATTAGAACCCATGTCCTCTGACTCCCAAGCCCGTGCTCTTTCCACTAAGCCACACTGCTTCTCCTGTGAGCTCCATGTGGGACATGGATGGTGTCCAACTTGATTAGCTCGTATTTACCCCATTGCTTAGGACAGTGCCTGGCACATAGTAAGGGCTTAAAAAAATCCGATGAAAAAAGATTAGAACGCAGGTCTCCTGTGCCCCCAGGCCTAGCGTGTTCTATCTATTAAGCCACACTGTCAAGGGAAAGACCAGCTGAAAACTGGACTCTCCTCAACCAAAGGCCCTCCTAAAACTCGGTGAGATCCGTCCCCTCAACACCATACCTGATGCACAGGTATGTACACATTTATTCGTTCATTCAAATTTATTGAGCTCTTACTGTGTGCAGAGCAATGTATTAAGCCCTTGGGAAAAGTACAGTACAATAATAAACAGTGGCATTCCCTGCTCACAACGAGTTTACAGTCTAGAGGTGGGGAGACAAACATAAATATAAATAAATAGAATTACAGATGTGTACATAAATGCTGTGGGGCTAGGAGCGGGGAAGAGCAAAGGGAGCAAGTCAGAACACGTACGTGTAAGCCCCGGATGGGACACGGACTGTGTCCGACCTGATTAGGTCCCCTGTTCTCGCCTATCCCGCCGTCGACCCCTGGGCCACATCCTCCCGCGGTCCTGGAATGCCCTCCCTCCTCACCTCCGCCAAACCGATTCTCTTCTCCTCTTCAAATCCCTACTTAAAGCTCACCTCCTCCAAGAGGCCTTCCCAGACTGAGGTCCCCTTTTCCCTCTGCTCCCTCTACCCCCCCTTCACCTCTCTGTAGCTAAACCCTCTTCTCCCCCCTTTCCCTCTGCTCCTCCCCCTCTCCCTTCCCCTCCCCTCAGCACCGTACTCATCCGCTCAACTGTATATATTTTCATTACCCTATTTATTTTGTTAATGAGATGTACATCACCCTGATTCTATTTATTTGCTATTGTTCTAATGAGATGTTCAACCCCTCGATTCTATTTATCGCTATTGTTCTCGTCTGACCGTCTCCCCCGATTAGACCGTAAGCCCGTCAAAGGGCAGGGACCGTCTCTATCCGTTACCGATTTGTACACGTTCCAAGCGCTTAGTACAGTGCTCTGCACATAGTAAGCGCTCAATAAATATTATTGAATGAATCTACCCCAGCGCTTAGTAAGAGCACCTGGCAGATAGTAAAAACGCTTAACGAACACAACGCGAACCAAAAAAAAAGAAGCAGTAGATTCTCCCTGCAGCCGCCTACTAACAAGACACGAGGAAGCAAAAGCCAACTGTAGGCCCTGGCTGGCGTGACCCGGTGGCAAAGCCACGGGCACCAACCGGGCCGCACAGCGGCTCGGCACCCCAGCCCGGCGGCCGGGCTACCTTGTGGAGGAGAAGGCTTTGGTTGGGTTTCCACTGGGTCTGGCCATCCTATCTAATCCGCCCATCTCCAGTAGGAGGGCTTGAGGTCTGACCCTATGTCGCCACCTCCCCTCTGCTTGACCTCTGCCGGTCATAGGAACCCCCTGATTCCGGCCTGACCGCCGGCCCCCGCTGTCTCTGTCCCGGAGGTCTCTCTGTGCCTGCCGGGACTATCCTACCACCTCTTCCTCCCCCTTCCTTCATCCCCCCTCCTTCCTCCTCCCCGCTCTTTCCTCTTCCTCCTCCTCTTTCCCTCTTCCTCCTTCTCCTCCTCCCCTCTTCCTCCTCCCCTCTTCCTCTTCACATCTTCCTCCTCCTCCTCCCTTCGTCCTTCTCCTCCTTCTTTCTTAATAAGAATAATAATGGCATTTGTTAAGCGCTTACTGTGCGCAAAGCACTGTTCTAAGCACTGGGGGGATACAAGGTGATCAGGTTGTCCCACGTGGGACTCACAGTCTCGATTCCCATTTTACAGATGAGGTAACTGAGGCTCAGAAAAGTGAAGTGACTTGCCCAAAGTCACACAGCTGACAAGTGGTGGAGCGGGGATTAGAACCCATGACGTCTGACTCCCCAGCCCGGGCTCTTTCCACTGAGCCACGCTGCTTCTTCCTCCCCCTCCTCCTACTTCTATTCATCCATGTTTATTGAGCACTTACTGTGTGCGGAGCACTGTACTAAGCCCTTGGAGAGTGCAGTAAAGCAATAATAATGTTGACATTTGTTAAGCGCTTACTATATGCAGAGCACCGTTCTAAGCGCTGGGGTAGATACAGGGTCATCAGGTTGTCCCACGTGAGGCTCACAGTCTTGATCCCCATTTTACAGATGAGGTACCTGAGGCACAGAGAAGTGAAGTGACTTGCCCACGGTCACCCAGCTGACAAGCGGCGGAGCAGGGATTCGAACCCATGACCTCTGACTCCCAAGCCCGTGCCGTTTCCCCTGAGCCACGCTGCTTCTCTAATAAACAGTCACGTTCCCTGCCCACAGTGAGCTTACAGTCCAGAAGGGGAGACAGACATTGATATCAATAAATAAATGACAGATATGTACATAAGTGCTGTGGAGCTGGGAGGGGGGATGGACAAAGGAGCAAGTCAGGGTGACACAGAAGGGAGCGAGAGAAAGGGAAAGGGAGGCCTAGTCAGGGAAGGCCTCTTGGAGGAGATGTGCTTTCAAGAAGGCTTTGAAGGTGGAGAGAGTGATTATCCGTCCGATTTGGCGAGGGAGCGTGTTCCAGGCCAGAGGTGGGATGAGTGTGGGCAAGGGGTCGATGGACAAGATGGAGGCACAGTGAGAAGTTTAGCAGTAGAAGAGTGAAATGTGTGGGCTGGGTTGAAGTAGGAGAGTAACATGGTGAAGTAATAATAATAATAATAATAATAATAATGGTGGTATTTGTTAAGCGCTTACTATGTGGAAAGCACTGTTCTAAGCACTGGGGGATACAAGATGATCAGGTTGTCCCCCGTGGGGCTCACAGTTTTCATCCCCATTTTACAGATGAGGGAACTGAGGCCCAGAGAAGTGAAGTGACTTGCCCACAGTCACACAGCAGGCAAGTGGCAGAGCTGGGATTCGAACCCATGACCTCTGCCTCCCCAGCCCGGGCTCTTTCCACTGAGCCACGCTGCGGAAGGGGCAAGGTGATGGAGCGCTTGCTTTAAAGCCAATGGTGAGGAGTTTCTGTTTGACGTGGAGGGTGGTGGGCAACCGTTGGAGGTTCTTGAGTGGGGGAAACGGGGCCTGAACGTTTCTGTAGGAAAATGATCCAGGAAACAGAGTGAAGTGTGGCCTGGAGTGGGGAGAGACGGGAGGCCGGGGGGTCAGGAAGGAGGCTGATGCAGTCATCCAGGGGGGAGAGGATGAGTGACTATTAACGTGGTAGAGGTTTGGATGGAGAGGAAGGAGTGGATTTTAGTGACGTTGTGGAGGTGGGACCGACAGGATTTAGCGATGGATCGAATATGTGGATTGAATGACGGAGAGGAATCAAGGATAATGTCCCGGTTATGGGCTTGGGAGACAGGAAGGATGGTGGTGCTGTCTGCAGTGATGGGAAAGTCAGGGGAAGGATAGGGTTTAGGTGGGAAGATGAGGAGCTCTGTGATTGACGTGTTCATTTCGAGGTGAGGCGGGCCCCCAAGTAGAGATGTCTTGAATAATAATAATAATAATAATAATAATGTTGGTATTTGTTAAGCACTTACTATGTGCCGAGCACTGTTCTAAGCGCTGGGGTAGATACAGGGTCATCAGGCTGCCCCACGTGAGGCTCACAGTCTTCATCCCCATTTTACAGATGTAGTAACTGAGGCCCAGAGGAAGTGAAGTGACTTGCCCACAGTCACACAGCTGACGAGTGGCAGAGCGGAATTCGAACCCATGACCTCTGCCTCCCGAGCCCGGGCTCTTTCCACCGAGCCACACTGCTTAACAATCATCATCATTCATTCATTCAATAGTATCTATTGAGCGCTTACTATGTGCAGAGCTCTGTACTAAGCACTTGGAAAGTACATCATCATCACCACCATGTAGTATGGTCTAGTGGGAAAAGCACAGGTCTGGGAGTCAGAGGACGTGGGGATTAATTCTGGTTTTGCCACATATCTCCTCTGTGCCTCAGTTACCTCATCTGCAGTAATAATACTACTAATAATAGCATTTCTTCAACGCTTACTATCTGTCCAGCACAGCTCTCGGCGCTGGCGGGGGGGGATGCAAGCTAATTAGGTTGGACCCAGTCTGCCTTCCTCCTCACATCTGCCAAACTAACTCTCTTCCCCTCTTCCAAGCCCTACTGAGAGCTCACCTCCTCCAGGAGGCCTTCCCAGAACTGAGCCCTCCCTTTCCCTCTGCCCCTCCTCCCCTTCCCATTGCCCCTACTCCCTCCCTCTGCTCTTCCCCCTTCCCCTCCCCACAGCACTTGCGCATATTTGTATATCATTTATTACTCTATTTATTTGTTAATGTTGTGTATATAGCTATGATTCTATTTATCTTGATGATATTGATGCCAGGCTACTTGTTTTGTTTTATTATGTCTCCCCCGCTTAGACTGTGAGCCCGTCGTTGGGCAGGGATGGGCTCTATCTGTGGCCGAATTGTCCATTCCAAGCGCTTAGTACAGTGCTCTGCATATAATAAGTGCTCAATAAATACGATTGAGTGAACGAATTAGGATCGTGAGCCCCATGGGGGATGGGGACTGTGTCCAACCTGATTATCTTAAATCTACCCCAGCACTTAGAACAGCGCTTGGCACAGAGTAAGTGCTTAACAATGACCAAAGTTATCATCATCATTCATTCATTCAATAGTATTTATTGAGCGCTTATGTTGCGCAGAGCACTGGACTAAATGCTTGGAATGTACAATTTGGCAACAGATAGAGACAGTCCCTGCCCATTGACGGACTTTCAGTCTAATCAGGGGAGACAGACAAAAACCATAGCAATAAATAGAATCCAGGGGTTGTACAGCTCATTAACAAAATAAATAAGGCAATAAAAATATATACAAACGAGCACAGTGCTGAGGGGAGGGGAAGGGAGAGGGGGAGGAGAGAGGGAAGGGGGGGAAAAGGGGGCTTAGCTGAGGGGAGGTGAAGGGGGGAGTAGAGGGGCAGCAGAGGGAAAAGGGGAAGCTCAGTCTGGGAAGGCCTCTTGGAGGAGGTGAGTTCTCAGTAGGGCTTTGAAGAGGGGAAGAGAGTTAGTTTGGCGGAGGTGAGGAGGGAGGGCGTTCCGGGACAGCGGGAGGACGTGGGCCGGGGGGGTCGACGGTGGGATAGGCGAGAACAGGGAACGGTGAGGAGGTGGGCGGCAGAGGAGCGGAGCGTGCGGGGTGGGCGGTAGGAAGAGAGAAGGGAGGAGAGGTAGGAGGGGGCGAGGTGATGGAGAGCCTCGAAGCCAAGAGTGAGGAGTTTTTGTTTCGCGCGGAGGTCGATAGGCAACCACTGGAGGTTTTTGAGAAGGGGAGTGACAGGCCCAGAGCGTTTCTGCAGGAAGATGAGCCGGGCAGTGGAGTGAAGAATAGCCTGGAGCGGGGCGAGACAGGAGGGAGGGAGATCGGAGAGAAGGCTGACACTCTCCATCTCTCCAAATGCTCCGAGATTGCGGGCCTGAGAGACGGGAAGGATGGTCGTACCATCCACGGTGACAGGGAAGTCAGGAAGAGGACAGGGCTTGGGAGGGAAGATGAGGAGCTCAGTCTTGCTCATGTTGAGTTTTAGGTGGCGCGCCCACTTCCAGGTGGAGACGTCTTGGAGGCAGGAGGAGATACGAGCCTGAAGGGAGGGGGAGAGGACAGGGGCAGAGATGTAGATCTGTGTGTCATCTGCATAGAGATGATAGTTGAAGCCGCTATTATTGTTGTTATTGTTATTATTATTCTCATCATTGTCATCGAAGGTCTTGGGTTCTAATCCCAACTCTGCCTCCTGTCTGTTGTGTGACCTCGAGCAAGTCGCTGCGCTTTTCTGGGCCTCAGTTTCCTCATCAGTAAAATGGGGATTGAGACTATGTCCAACCCAATTTGCCTGTATCCACCCCAGCGTTTAGTGGCTGCCACATAGTAAGCGCTCAACAAATACCATCATCATCAGAAGCGGCATGGCTCAGTGGAAAGAGCCCGGGCTTGAGAGTCAGAGGTCGTGGGTTCTCATCCCGCCTCCTCCACTTATCAGCTGGGTGACTTTGGTCAAGTCATTTCACTTCTCTGGGCCTCAGTGACCTCATCTGTAAAATGGGGATGAAGACCGCGAGCCCCACGTGGGACAGCGTGATGACTTTGAATCGACCCCGGCACTTAGCACAGTGCTTGGCCCATAGTAAGCGCTTAACGAATACCATCAACCTCATCATTAATTCCCTCCACCCCTCCTCCCTCCCTCTACTCTACCCCCTTCCCCTCCTCACGGCTCTTGTGCACATTTGTATATATTGTTTATTACTCTATTTTATTAACGATGTGTATATATTTGATTCTTTTCATCTATTTCGATGATATTGATGCCTGACTACTTGTTTTGTTTGTTGTCTGTCTCCCCCATTCTAGACTGTGAGCCCATTGTTGGGCAGGGACGGTCTCTCTCTGTTGACGAATTGTACATTCCAAGTACTTAATACAGCGCTCTGCACACAGTAAGCACTCAATAAATACGAATGAATGAATGAATGAATGCCACATTCCTTCTCCCTGCTCCCTGTCCATAAGGATTCTCCAACAGGAGAATAGGGAATTCTGTTCTCACCCCTTGGATTTGATCTACCCGGCCCGCCCTCCTCGCCCACAGCACTTGGGTATATATGTACATATCGATAATTCTATTTGTTTATATTGATGCCTGTTTACTTGTTATGATGTATACATATAATCTATAATTCTATTTATTGATATTGATGCCACTGGTGCCTATTTACTTGTTTTTCTGTCTGTCTCCCCCCCCCACTAGACTGTGAGCCCGTTGTGGGCAGGGACGGCCTCTCCTTATTGCCGAATCGTACTTTCCAAGCGCTTAGTTCAGTGCTCTGCACACAGTAAGGGCTGAATAAATACGAATGAATGAGTGAATGAATGACTGAATGGCTGGCTAAATGACTGAATGGATTGGTTGAATGAATGAATGAATGAATGGCTGATTGAATGAATGATTGACTGACTGAATGGCTGAATGAATGACTGACTGAATGAATATGACTGAATGAATGAGTGACGATTGAATGAGTGACCACTGACTGAATGAATGAATGACCGAATGAATGGCTGAAGGACCGGAATGAATGGATGGATGATTGGCTGAATGAATGGCTGAATGAATGACTGACTGAATGAATATGACGGAGTGAATCAGTGAATGAGCGAATGAATGAATGAATATGACTGAGTGAATGAGTGATTGAATGAATGACTGAATGACTGAGTGGCCGAATGACTGACTGACTGACTGACTGACTGCCTGAATGAACGGATGATTGGCTGAGTGACTGCCTGGATGAACGACAATGAAGCTGACTGAGCGATCGAATGACGGGACGACGGGACGGCGGAACGGCCGCCCGACCGCCCACCCGACCGCCCGACCGAATGAACGGCTGAACCAATGGCGGGCTGCGCGTGCGCTGTGCGGCGGCGCCCGGCGGGGCGGCGACGGGAGCAGGTGCCGCGAGGGGGCGATAGCGGGCGCGGGGCGGGGAGGAGGCGAGGCGAGGGGAGGGGAGGGGAGGGGAGGGGAGGGGAGGGGAGGGGAGGGGAGGGAGGAAAGGGGCTCCGGCGGCCCCGCCCTTCGCCCGGCCTCCTTCCGGCCTCCGGCGGCCCCTTCCGGGCCGGGGCTTCCGCTTCCGGGTCAGAGGGCGCGCGGGGCCCGCCGGGGCCTCCCACCAGCCCGGGCCCCTTCGCCGTCGGGCCGCCCGCCCGCCCGCCCGTCCGTCCGCCCGCCCGCCCGCCCGTCGGTCCGTCGGTCCGTCCGTCGGGCGCCATGGCCAGCAACCCGCAGCCGCAGCCGCCGCCGCCGCCCCCGCCGCCTCCCCGCCGCCGCCGCCGCCCCCGCCCGACAGCGGGGGAGACCACGCCAACGGGGCCGCCGCCGCCGCCGCCGCCAACGGGGCCGCCGCCAACGGGGCCGCCGCCGCCGCCGCGGGAGCCGCCGCTGCCGGAGCCGCGGGAGCGGGAGCGGGAGCGGGCGGGGACCCCCAGCTCGTGGCCATGATCGTCAATCACCTGAAGAGCCAGGGGCTCTTCGACCAGTTCCGCCGGGACTGTCTGGCCGACGTGGACACCAAGGTGCCCGGGGACGGGGAGGGGATGTGCCCCAGGCACGGGGGACGGGGGGGACGGGGGGGGCGGGGGGCAGGAGGTGCCCGAGGGAGCGATCGGCATAACGTTGGTATTGGTGCCGAGCGCCGTTCTGAGCGCTGGGGGGACGGGGGGGGACGGACGGACGGGACGGGGACGACGGACACGACGGGACGACGGACGACGACGCAGGGGAATCGGGTGGGCCCGCGTGGGGCTCCCGCTCTTCATCCCCGCTGTACAGAGGGGGGGGGAACCCAGGCCCCGAGAAGTGAAGCGACTCGCCCACGGTCACCCAGCTGACCAGGGGCCGAGCCGGGATTCGAACTCGCCATCTCGGACTGCCAAGCCCGGGTACGGAGGAGGGGGAGGGGGCGAGGGAGACCTGCCCAAGGTACAGAGGACGAGGAAGGGGAGGTGCCCGAGGGAGAGGGGGCGAGGAAGGGGATCTGCCCGAGGGAGAGGGAGCGAGGTGGGGGACCTGCCCGAGGTACAGAGGACGAGGAGGGGGATCTGCCCGAGGGAGAGGGGGCGAGGAGAGGGAGGTGCCCGAGGGAGAGAGGACGAGGAAGGGGATCTGCCCAAGGGAGTTGCTGGGGTTGCGTGGGGGCGGGGGGGGCCGTTCGTTCATCCGCTCCTATTTATAATAACGTTGCTATTTGCTAAGCGCCCACTCGGGGCCGAGCCCCGTTCTGAGCGCCGGGGGACATCGCCGGCCCCTCAGGCGGCCCCGAGAAGTGAAGCGACCGGCCCGCGGTCCCCCAGCCGACGGGTGGCGGAGCCCGGGATTCGAACCCACGACCTCCGACTCCCGAGCCCCCGAGCCGCGCGTTTCCGGAGCCCTCGCCGCCTGCGCAGCCCCGGCCGGGCTAAGCGCTTGGGAAACTGCCGTTGGGCCCCAGAGAGGCACAGACCGGCCCCCCACGCCCCCCCTTCCCTCTGCTCCCCCTCCTACCGCCCCCCAGCACTCCGCTCCTCTGCGCGGATTGTGATTCCCCTTTTCATTTGGTTATGGGGGTGTGGGCCTCTCCAGGCTTCCCCGCATCCTGACGCTGGGGTCTGGGTTTTGTTGGGGGGTCTCTCGCTCCGCTTCCGGTCCGTCCTGTCGGTTGCAAGCGCTCGGTCCGGGGGTCTGCACGGGGTAGGCGCTCAGGAGATACGGTCGAGGGAATGAAAGGGGGCGGGGGGGCTGGGGACAGAAGGGGAGGAGGAGGGAGGGAAGGAAGGGGGCACCAGGTGGGGGGCCCCAGGAGGGGGTTTGCCCCGGGGGGGGCTGCTGGAGGGGAGGAGGAGGGGGGTGGGGGGCATCTGCAGGGGCCCCACCCCCCATGGGCAAAGAGGGGCGGGGGGGGGGCCGCCTTGGTGGGGACAAGGAGGAGGAGAGGGTCTGGGGTCTGCCAGGGGCAGGGGGGGGTCTCCCTGTTGGGGAAGAGGAGGAGGAGGGAGAGAAGGTCTGGGGTCTGCCAGGGGGACGGGAGCAGGGGGATCTCCTTGTTGGGGGGGAGGAGGAGGAGGAGGAGGAGGAGAGGGTCTGTGGTGCGACAGGAGCAGGGGCAGGGGGAAATCTCCTTGTTGGGGGGACGAGAAGGAGGAGAAGGAGGAGAGGGCCTGTGGTCTGCCACGGGGGTAGGGACAGGGGCATCTCCTTGTTGGGGAGGAGGAGAGGGAGAGGGTCTGTGGTCTCCCGGGGGGACGGGGGCAGGAGAATGGGGTTTTTTGGGATGGCATTTCAGCGCTTACTATGTGCCGAGCGCTGTTCTAAGCGCCGGGGGGATACAAGGTGATCAGGTCGTCCCCCGTGGGGCTCACAGTCTTCATCCCCATTTTCCAGATGAGGTCGCCGAGGCCCGGAGAAGTGAAGTGACTTGCCCACAGTCACACAGCTGACAAGTGGCGGAGCTGGGATTAGAACCCATGACCTCTGACTCCCGAGCCTGGGCTCTTTCCACTGAGCCGCGCTGCTTCTCTTCTTCTTGGAGAGGAGGAGGAGGAGGAGGAGGAGGAGGAGGAGAGGGCCTGTGGTCGGCAGGGGGGCGTGAAGAAGGGTCTGTCGGGTGGGGTGAGTAGTGAGGGCTGCCGGGGTGCCGGGGTGGGCTCCCCAGGGCCCGGGGAGAGGAGACCGGGCGGGGGTTGTTCTCAGCCGCGGCTCAGTGGAAAGAACCCGGGCTTAGGAGTCAGTGGTCGTGGGTTCTAATCCCGGCTCCGCCACCTGTCTGCTGTGGGACTTTGAGCGAGTCACTTCACTTCTCGGTGCCTCAGCTCTCTCATCTGGAAAAGGGGGATGAAGACTGTGAGCCTCACGTGGGACAGCCTGATGACCCTGTATCTACCCCAGCGCTTAGAACAGTACTCGGCACATAGTAAGCGCTTAACAAATGCCAACATATTATAATTAGAATGGGCGGGCAGGAGGGCTGAGCTCCCGAGAAGCGAAGCGGCGTACCCGAGCTCGTGCAGTGGACGGGTGGCAGAGCTGGGAGTCAAACCCAGGTCCGGGCTCCATCCGCCGCCGCTTCTGGGAGGAGGGAGGCCGGGGCCGGGTAGCCGAGGAGGGGGTCGTTCCCCGACCGGTGAAACGAGGACCGGGGAGGGGGACGGGACTGTGGCCAGGTGGAGGGATGGGAGAGGGGACTGTCACTGGGCGGGGGGGCAGGGGGTTTTGAGAGAGAAGGTGGGCCGAGAGGGCGAGGGGCAAGAACACGCAAGCCGAAGCGGGGGGCCCCGAGCCCTCGGAGAGGGAGGTCAACCGGCGGCATCCCCCCCCCCCCTTCTAGACTGTGAGCCCGTTTTTTGGGGGGGCGGCGATCGCCGCTGGCCGTTGCCGAATCGTACTTTCCAAGCGCTTCGTCCAGTGCTCTGCGCACAGTGAGCGCTCGCTAAATACCACTGAGGGAATGAATGACTCTGCCGGGGAACCTCCCTAAGGCCACACACCTCCCTGGCCGGGGGAGATCCAGAAGGGGGTTGAACGAGTGGTCCTTTGATGCGATTTGGGGTCCGCGCGTCTGCTCGGACTCTAGCGGCAAGTGGGTTGGAATCACTGGGTCTTTAGCGGAGGTCAGCGCTGGTGAGGATCGACAGCTCCACCGCCCCTTCCCCCAAAAAGCACCTCCTGGAGGCAGTGGGTTTTCCTCTCCGAGGGCCGCCGTTACCAAACGTGGAGGGTCCGGTCGAGATTAGGAGGATGGCCGTGTCTTCCAGTTACTGGAATCTCCGCCGTGGGTGTTTAAAATATTTACAGAGTGCCGATAATTTGCCGGGTGTCGTGGAGAACGTAGAATTGTACCTGCTCCCCGCCCAAGGGGTGTACAGTTAAAGTTCGGCCACCTCGGTCCGACGGCAGTCTTTATTGAGTAGCGTTTCTTCACACACCGTGTCTGTGTGTGTGAAGCCCTGGACTGGGTGCTTGGGAGAGTGAGACAGAGGCCAGTAAAGTTAGTAGCCAGGATCCCTGCCCTCAGGGAACTTCCAGTCGAGCGGGGCAGAGAGTCCCTCCAGCGTGGCTCAGGGGCAAGAGCCCGGGCTTGGGAGCCGGAGGTCATGGGTTCAAATCCCGGCCCTGCCGCTGGTCAGCTGGGTGGCTGTGGGCGAGTCGCTTCACTTCTCTGGGCCTCAGTTCCCTCATCTGTAAAATGGGGATTAACGGTGAGCCTCACGTGGGACAACCTGATGAGCCGGTATCTTCCCCCCAGCGCTTAGAACAGTGCTCTGCACCTAGTAAGCGCTTAACAAATACCACCATTATTATTAATGGAGTATAGTAGGTGGGTATCTAAGGGTTACGGGGGTCGGGTGGTAAATACTTTGTTCCTTAGGCGGTGCCATAGGGTTTAGATGGAAACCCCATAAAGTAGGGTTTCTATGGGAAGCAGCATGGCTCGGCGGAAAGAGTCCGGGCTTGGGAGTCAGGGGTCATGGGTTCGAATTCCAGCTCTGCCCTTGTCAGCTGTGTGACTGTGGGCGAGTCACTTCGCCTCAGTGACTTCGTCTGTAAAATGGGGATGAAGACCGTGAGCCTCACGTGGGACAACCTGATTACCCTCTGTCTACCCCAGCACTTAGAACCGTGCTCTGCCCATAGTAAGTGCTTAACAAATACCAACATTATCATTATTATTATTATTATTATTATTAAATGGCAGTTGAGGGGGATCTAAAGTGAGAAGATTAGCAATTAATCAGGCAGGGCTTCCTGAAGGTGAGATTTCAGAAGGGCTTTGAAGCCACGGAGAGCTGTCGGAGGTGAAGGGGAGGGACTTCCAGTCAGCAGCAAGTGCGTGAGCGAGAAGCCGAGGGTGGGAGAGACGAGAAGGAGGCACAGAGAGGAGGTGGCTGGAGAAAAATGAAGAGAATGAGCTGGGCTCAAGTGGAGATGAGTAGATCAAGAGGAGGGAGAGAGAAGTCGGGAGACTTCAGAAAACTGAGCCGGGCCGCAGCGAAGGATGTGTGAAGTGGAGTCGGGGAGACGGGCGAGGGGGAGGCCGATAAAGTGATGACGCCAGGATGTTGTGGGCAGGGATCACGTCTCCCAACTCTATTTTAGTGGACATTCCCAGGCCTTAGCGCAGCGTTCCAAACAGGTAAATAAGCGCTCAGTAAATAACGGCGGTTGGTTGAAGCGCCTGGAGCGGCGTGGTGGCCGCCTGGCTTGAGAGGAAGGGGCGGATCCTGGAGATGTTGAGGAGGAAGGTCGGGCAGGATTTGGAGGCAGAGGGGACGTGGCCACGGCCTGAAAGAGGGGAGGCGACCGAGGGTGATACCACGGTGACCGGCTTGGGAGTATCCTAGAGAGGAACGGTGGGTCAGACACAGGCTGCTGTCACTGACTCTGTCCATTTTGGGGTCCTCCGGAGGGAGCAACTCAGGGTAGCTCTTCATCTTGGGGGAGGGATGGCGGGCCTACTGATGGGGCAGGGTGAGGCCAAATTACCCGTAGGCATAGAGGGGTAAATAAAAGAGAACACTGTAGCAGGGCCGGGGGGGGGGGGGGGAATGAAGAAGATTCAAGAAAAAGGTAATTGCCTAAAACGAAGGGATCTGTCTGAAGAAGGGAAAGCATTCATTCAATCAAATTTATTAAGCGCTTACTGTGTGCAGAGCACTGTGAGGAAGATCAAAGAAAAAGGTAGTCGGGTAAAAGAAAGGTATCTTTGTGAGAAGGTCAAGCACTCATTCATTCAGATGAATTTATTGAGCGTTTACTGTGTGCAGAGCACTCTACTAAGCTCTTGGGCGAGTAGAGTTCACCCATAAACAGACACATTCCCTGCCCACGGTAAGAGGAGCTTGGGGTGGGTCAGCGGTGGATATGTAATCTATGTGGAGCCCGGGAAGCGGGGAGCCAACTGGCCTAATGGACAGAGCCCAGAACTGGGAGTGTAGAGAGCTGTGTCCTAGGCCCAGCACTGCCATTCGATCTGCTGTGTGACCTTGGACAGGTCGGTCACTTAGCCTGTCTGGGGCTGTTTCCTCAGCTTCAAAATGGGGATAAGGTAGATGGTGAGACCGCTGTAGGAAAGCGACTCTTTTTCAAGCTCATAACCTTATATTCATCTGGTCTTATTTAGTAATAATAATACTAATTCGGTCTTTGTTAAGCGCTTACTATGTGCCGAGCACTGTTCTAAGCGCTGGGTAGATGCAAGGTAATTGGGTTGTCCCACGTGGGGCTCACAGTTTTAATCTCCGTTTTCCAGATGAGGGAACTGAGGCACAGAGAAGTGAAGTGACTTGCCCAAAGTCACACAGCTGATAAGTGGCCGAGCCGGGATTAGAACCCACGACCTCTGACTCCCAAGCCCGTGCTCTCTCCACTGAGCCACGCCGCTTCTCACTCACTTTTTAACACTTGGTGCAGGGCACTTTTCTAAGCGCTGGGGAAAGCACAGTACCACAGTAAACTGTGATATTGCCTGCCCGCAATGACCTCGCAGTCTTGGGGGCCGGGAGGGAAGGAAGCTACTCTAGTGCTTGGCACACAATGCTTTATAAATGCCATTATTATTGTAGCAGTGCATCGTCATTAAAGAGATGGAGTAGGTACAGCAATCAGTTATTTTTCCTTTGGGTTTGAAATATTTGGAGTTTCTTGAAAGTACGGAGCGTGGGGAGAGTTAAGAAGTAACCAGAGCAGGCGTATGGTTTTAGGGGTGAGCTAGGAATCGGGGAAAGGGAGAGAGAATTTTCAAAATTCTTGCGGGGAAAGAATCGGCGGGGCCGGTCACTGGTGCCTGCGCAAGAAAAGTGGAATCCTAAATGACTCTGAGGCTTTGTTCCTGGTTATGGGGAGGAATAGGGCCTCCGACGGGACCAGGAGATTGAAGGAGATGTAGCACCTGACTTCATCTAACTTCATAAAGTTAGGTGCTACGATATCTTCATTCTCATTTCAAAATGGTTAGGCAGCTCAGTGATTTAAGCTGAAAGGCAGTTAAAATTTCAGGAGTAAAGAGGAGGTTTAATGGCTAAATCGAGAGCACCCGTTGAGTGCTATTGTTGAAAAAAATGAGGCGAATGGAAGACTTTTGTTTAACCTCGTGGGAAAATTTGGCACCTTGCACTTAGAGCCCAAGAAACCTAAACTGTTAAAAGGGTTAAATGCCTGAGTGCATCAAATATAATATATGATGAGTTGGAGATTTATTTAATCCTTGCCATTTTCTTCTAGCCAGCCTATCAAAATCTGAGACAGCGTGTGGACAACTTCGTTTCAAATCACTTAGCAACTCATACGTGGAGTCCTCACCTCAACAAAAACCAGTTACGCAACAATATCAGACAGCAAGTCCTCAAGTAAGTCATAGGATTTTTAAAATGGTAAAAGAACTCGTAAAAAAAAAAACCAATGCCAGAACCCTATTTTTGCTTGCAAGTAGTTACTCTTCTATCGGGAAAAATGGATTTGTTTATCCGTTGATATTAGCATTTCATCAGGTTTTGTGTGCCAGTATCATATGAGGAAGTCTATTTTTAACCCTGCTGTACATTCATTTTGAAGATATTTTTTTTTTAATTCTCCTAGGCCAAAGAGTTTGCTTTTCTTTGTCAAGTCCTGGTAATTACCTCAAGATATGAGATGTTGGCTGCTACCGTTTTCTGCGCTTAGGAAAAAAAAAAGAGCTCAGCACAGAGTCATATCTTGGTGTTTTACTAGGTATACAATCAATCCATCAATGGTATTTATTGAGGGCTCACTGTGTGCCAAACACCGTATTGAGGGCTTGGGGGAGCACAGTACGATCGAGTTGCTAAACGTGTTCCCTGTCCACAAGGAGCTTTCGGTCTAGAGGGGAAGATGAACATTAAAATAAACTGTGGCTAGATAAGAAGTGTTGTGGGACTGAAGTCGGAGAGAATATCAGGTGAAATCCAAGTGCAAGGACGAGGCAAAAGGGAGAGGGAGTGGGGGAGATGAGGACTTGGTCGGGAAAGGCCTCTTGGAGGAGATGGGATTTTAATAACACTGTGAAGGGAGGGAGAGTGGCATATCTCGAAATATTGAGCAGGGTCAGAGTGGAAAGAACCCAGCACTGGAAAGGAGACCGCAGCAGCAACTATCTGCCTGGTTCCGGTGCTGCCGCCCAACATCGGCAATCTGCCGTGGACACGGAACACGTGGTGTAAAAAAAAAAAAAAAAAAACAAAAAACCGAAAACCAAGAAACTTGGCATTCATTTCACAGGGTCCTGCACCCCTGAGCGCTACTGCCCGAAACCACCAGCGTATATAATATACGATGAGTTGGAGATTTATTTAATCCTTGCCATTTTCTTCTAGCCAGCCTATCAAAATGTTCCTCGTTGTGGGCAGGGAATGCAGCCATTGGATTGTAGTCTCCCAAGCGCGCAGTAAGCGCTCTACATGCAGTAAGCACTCAATAGATACGACTGACTGAGGGCTCGCAACTACAGCTAGTCTGTCGTTCTTGATGGGAGATTCCTTCACATGGGCAGTGTGAAGCTGTAGAAAAGCTGTAGAAATTCCTGCTCATTCAGCGGCCAAGTTAAAAAAAACTCTTCTAACTGTACTTGAACATGTATATCTAGCACTTTAAGGAGAAAGAAGATCACCTGCTACGGCATAACCTCTGAACATTCATTCAGTAGTATTTATTGAGCGCTTAGTGTGTGCAGAGCACTGTAATAAGAGCTTGGAATGTACAATTCGGCCACAGATAGAAGCAATCGCTGCCCAGTGACGGGCTCACAGTCTAATCGGGGGAGACGGACGGCAGAGTAAAACTGAACGAAACAAAAACAAGACAACATCATCACGAGAAATAGAATCGAGGGGATGTACACCTCATTAACAAAATAAATAGGGTAATAAAAAATATATACAAATGAGCTCAGTGCTGGGGGAGGGGACGGGGAGGAGCAGAGGGAAAGGGGGCTTAGCTGAGGGGAGGTGAAGGGGGAAAGGGGAGGAGCGGAGGGGGAGTAGAGGGAAAAGGGGGAGCTCAGTCTGGGAAGGCCTCTTGGAGGGGGTGACCTCTCAGTAGAGGGGAAGAGAGTTAGTTTGGCAGAGGTGAGGAGGGAGGGCGCTCCAGGACAGCGGGAGGACGTGGGCCAGGGGTCGGCGGCGGGATAGGCGAGAACGGGGGACGTTGAGGAGGTGGGTGGCAGAGGAGCGGAGCGTGCGGGGTGGGCGGTAGCGAGAGAGAAGGGAGGTGAGATAGGAGCGGGCAAGGTGATGGAGAACCTTGAAGCCAAGAGTGAGGAGTTTCTGTTTTATGCGGAGGTTGATAGGCAACCACTGGAGGTTTTTAAGGAGGGGAGTGACATGCCCAAAACACAAACGACAGCTAAGTGAACTTGAACGTAAATATTTTTCCAGAGAAAAAAGAAACATCTTTCTCATGTTCTGTTCCAAAGCTACTGGGTCTTTATCCCCTCTTCGAGTGTGGGAGAAACCAGTACTTCTCGGACAGTGCAGCGAGTCAAGGGACAGATAAGGGACTCGATGTTGTCTGTCTGTTTGGGTCCTCGCTTACAGCGACCCATCCCTGTTCAACTTCAGGAATCTATCTTGGTCCCACTGGGACTGCAAAGGGGCAGGATTGAGCAGTCATATGAACGATGGTATTTGTTAAGCGCTTGCTCTGTGCCAAGCACTCTTCTAAGCGCTGGGGTAGGTACAAGCTAATGAGGCTGTCCCACGTTTGTTCCACGTGGGGCTCACAGTCTCAAGCCCCATTTTACAGATGAGGTAACTGAGGCACAGAGAAGTTAAGCCACTTGCCCAAAGTCTCACAGCTGATGAGCGGCGGAGCTGGGATTAGAACCCACGACCTCCGACTCCTAAGCCCCGGGCCCTTTCCACTAGGCCACGCTGCTCTGAACCCTGAGAAGGTCATCTCTGATTGGAAAGTCAGTAGTAGAAAATGCCACTTGGGTTACTTGGAGAATGACCGGGACCGGTCTGATGTTCTAAGAGCCAGGTTGGCTGCCGGATCCTTGGGTCTGTCATCGTCCTCCCCGAGGGCATTTGGCCAAGGCCCCTCTTCCCTTCTCTCCTTGCCCACGTCCTCCCTCTAGCCTGGAACTCCCTCCCCCTCCATTAGACGGCAGACCACCATTCTCCCCACCTTCGAAACCCTCCTAAAATCACATCTCCAAGAGGCCTTCCCCGACCGAGCCCTCTTTTTCTCCACTCCCTCTCCCTTCTGCGTCACCCGTTCACTTGTATCTGTACCCTTAAAACACTTGGTAGTCATCCCGGGCTTAGCCCCACAGCACTCAGGTACGTCTCTGTAGCTTTTTTGAATGTCTCCTCTAGACTGGGAATGCCTTGCGGGCAGAGAACATCTTTACCCCCTCTGTTGTATTATACTCTCCCAAGCCCGGAGTAAAGTTCTCCTCACACAGCAAGCCCTCGATAGCTCCCGCTGATTGAGCTGACTGATTAGCAGCCGTGAGACTGGGAAGAGTTGAAGGGCGAGATGTTCGGGAGAAGTGGAGTGAATGTGTTTTAGAATGCTAACGCCATACCTTTTCGAGGAAGGTTGTTCTTGCATCTTGAATCGAAATAGTTTGAGTGAGTCTTCAAAGAGCCCTTCTTTTCTTTTTCCATATGCTACATTCTGTCTTTTAGCTTCAATACATAAATTAAAAGCGGCAGAATTTAGTATTTTTGGTTTTATTCCCTTTGAGAAGCATATAACCTACTTCATGATCTATTCCCTCATTTTTCTCTGTGACTGACCCACATAACTAGAATCTTAGGACTGGAGGGATCCTATCTCTAGGCAGACTTACCTTCAAACTATCCCAGAAAGATAAGCGGCTATACTTTGCCTAACATCTCCAACTGACCTTTTTTCCTACAAATATAGATGATCTAATTTTGAGAGCCGCTAAAAAGGAAGCCGGGAGCCTTAAGTTTAATTCCAGGTTGCCTAGAGATTTCATTTTGCTTGGTTTCCCTTAAACTTTCTGGATGAGTTCTTCAGTTTCCCCGTGCAGTTTGGAAGTTACAGCCCCTGCTTGCAAATTTAGCGTATTCAGCATCACTACGTTAGCATTACCATGTTAATCCACTTATCCTATTCTGGCCTGATTACCGTATCAGCCTCCTTGCCGACCTCCCAGCCTCCTGCCTCTCCCCACCCCAGTCCATACTTCCCTCTACTGCCCGGATCATTTCTCCGCAAAAGATGTTCAGGCCACGTTTCCCCACTTCTCAAGAACCTCCAGTGCTTGCCCGGCCGTCTCTGCATCAATCAGAAACTCCTCACCACTGTCTTTGAAGCACTCAATCACCTTGCCCCCTCCTATTTCACCTCGCTACTCTCTTACTACCACCCAGCCTCCTCCCTCGGCTCTTCTAATGCTAACCTTCTCACCGAACCTCGATCTCATCAGGCTCACCGCCGACCTTTCGCCCACGTCCCGCCTCTGGCCTGGAAGGTCCTTCCTCCTCCGACAGACGGTTCCTCTTCTCCCGCCCTACAAAGCCTTATTGAAGGCACATCTTCTCCAAGAGGCTTTCCCTGCCTAAGTCCGCTTTTCCTTTTCTTCCACTCCCTTCTGTGTTGCCCTGACTTGCTCCCTTGATTCATCCCCGCTCCCAGCCCCACAGCACTTAGGTAGATATCTGTCATGCCTTTATATCAATATCCGTCTCCCCACCCCCCGGACTGTAATCTCCTTGTGCGCAGGGAATGTGTTTATTATATTGTTCTCTCCCAAGGGCTTAGTATAGTGCTCGGCACACAGTAAGCGCTTAAGAAATACGATTGACTGACTGACTGACATATCCAGAGTTCTGCAGGGAAATATATGAAATCCAGAGAAGACCAGTTGACCTCGGTAATATTTCAGTACGTCCTCCTCAGATGCTTTGCGGCTCCCTGTTTCCCCTCCCCGTGACAATTCCCTCCCAGAGACTCGGATGGCACATGGGATGTTTGCTGGCATGTGGTGCGGGGGTAGTCTAGATTAATGAAAAATGACTGCTTAAGAATACAGGATAAGAAACAATAGTGTAAAATTATAGACTCTAGACTGTGAGCTCATTTTGGGCAGGGACTGTCACTCTTTACTGCTGTACCGTCCTTTCCCAAGCACTTAGTACAGTGCTCTGCACACATTAAGCGCTTAATAAATACGAAAGAATGAATGGATGCCAGGGAGTTAATGGGGAAATTCATTCATTCATTCAATAGTATTTATTGAGCGCTTACTATGTGCAGAGCACTGTACTAAGCACTTGGGATGAACAAGTCGGCAACAGATAGAGACAGTCCCTGCCCTTTGACGGGCTTACGGTCTAATCGGGGGAGACGGACAGACGAGAACGATGGCAATAAATAGAGTCGAGGGGAAGAACATCTCGTAAAAACAATGGCAACTAAATAGAATCGAGGCGATGTACAATTCATTAACAAAATAAATAGGGTAACGAAAATATATACAGTTGAGCGGACGAGTACAGTGCTGTGGGGATGGGAAGGGAGAGGTGGAGGAGCAGAGGGAAAAGGGGAAAATGAGGCTTTAGCTGCGGAGCGGTAAAGGGGGGGGTGGCAGAGGGGGTAGAGGGAGAAGAGGAGCTCAGTCTGGGAAGGCCTCTTGGAGGAGGTGAGTTTTAAGTAGGGTTTTGAAGAGGGGAAGAGAATCAGTTTGGCGGAGGTGAGGAGGGAGGGCGTTCCGGGACCGCGGGAGGACGTGGCCCGGGGGTCGACGGCAGGATGGGTGAGACCGAGGGACGGCGAGGAGGTGGGCGGCGGAGGAGCGGAGCGTGCGAGGTGGGAGGTAGAAAGAGAGAAGGGAGGAGAGGTAGGAAGGGGCGAGGTGTTGGAGAGCCTCGAAGCCTAGAGTGAGGAGTTTTTGTTTGGAGCGGAGGTCGATAGGCAACCACTGGAGTTGTTTAAGAAGGGGAGTGACATGCCCAGATCGTTTCTGCAGGAAGATGAGCCGGGCGGCGGAGTGAAGAATAGACCGGAGCGGGGCGAGAGAGGAGGAAGGGAGGTCAGAGAGAAGGCTGACACAGTCGTCTAGCCGGGATATAACGAGAGCCCATAGCAGTAAGGTAGCCATTTGGGTGGAGAGGAAAGGGCGGATCTTGGCGATATTGTAGAGGTGAAACCGGCAGGTCTCGGTAACGGATAGGATGTGTGGGGTGAACGAGAGAGACGAGTCAAGGATGACACCGAGATTGCGGGCCCGAGAGACGGGAAGGATGGTCGTGCCATCCACGGTGATAGAGAAGTCTGGGAGAGGACCGGGTTTGGGAGGGAAGATGAGGAGCTCAGTCTCGCTCATGTTGAGTTTTAGGTGGCGGGCCGACATCCAGGTGGAGGCGTCCCGGAGGCGGGAGGAGATGCGAGGCCGAAGGGAGGGGGAGGGGACAGGGGCGGAGATGTAGATCTGCGTGTCGTCTGCGTAGAGATGGTAGTCAAAGCCGTGAGAGCGAATGAGTTCACCGAGGGAGTGAGTGTAAGGTCTAATCATATTCAACAGAGGAGAAATAGTGTGTGGAAAAGGCTTGTGACAACGCGGTCATTTAAACGAATCAAACTGACCTTGCAAAACAACTTTTTTTGATCTTTTGTTTCCGTCGTTCTCTGTTTCAGGTCAGGAATGTTAGAGTCTGGTATTGACCGAATCATATCTCAGGTTGTGGATCCAAAGATCAACCACACATTCAGACCTCAAGTGGAAAAGGCTGTTCACGAGTTTTTGGCCACGTTAAATCACAAAGAGGAAGCGAGTGCCAATACAGTTCCAGATGAGGAGAGACCAGATTCTTCCATCACCACGCAAGGTGGGCTACTCTCTAAATTCTCTGGTGAGCCTCAGCGTGCAGCTGGGAGTGTTGTTTTCCCAGACCTATCCCTATACAGGCACCGGTTGACGTTCTGTTCCTAACTGACCAAATCGATCGTAATCTAATGGAGAAAGAAGGAAGGGTATCTGTTGAATGGTGTCCGTCAGGAGAACGAATGGTGCCGTTCAATACCTTCACGTAGGAGGAAGCTCCTCAAGCTTGAGGCGGGCATTAGTTGGCTGCGTTGGTTACCCTTTGAAAGACAGTAACTACATTTTGAAACCGAACCTACAAAATCAGAGTGAAATTCCACAGAAGCGAGGACAAGGCAGTACAAAGAACAGAGATACGGGAATAGGAAGGATTAGGTAGGCCATACTTGAGCAGAAAAAGATTTGGACATCACAGATCGAAAGGCGCACGTGGAACCGGTATAGTGTCGTCATTTGAAAAGCCCGTATGATTCTCAAGCGTTTTAACGGGAGGGGTACGTCGTCCAAGAGAAGTACGTCATCCAAGAGCCGTTGCTTGGGAGGCAGCCCAACTTAGTGGAAAGTCCACAGGGCTGGGAGTCGGGAGCCGCCGTTCTGGTCCTGGCTCCACCACTTGTCCGCTGTGAGACCTTGGGCAAGTCATTCAGCTTCCCTGTGCCTCCGTTTTCTCACCTGTAAAAGGGGGGTGAGGAACTTAATAATAATAATGTTGGTATTTGTTAAGTGCTTACTATGTGCAGAGCACTCTGCTAAGCGCTGGGGTAGATACAGGGTAATCGTGTTGTCCCACGTGAGGCTCACAGTATTAATCCCCATTTTACAGATGAGGTAACTGAGGCCCAGAGAAGTGAAGTGACTTGCCCACAGTCACACAGCTGACAAATGGCAGAGCTGGGATTCAAACCCATGACCTCTGACTCCCAAGCCCGGGCTCTTTCCACTGAGCCACTTCTCTACCTCTCATCCCTCCCTCTGAAACTGTAAACTCGTTGTGGCCAGGGAATGCGTCTACCGACTCTGTGGTATCGTTCTCTCCCAGGTGCTCAGTACAGCGCTCTGTGGAAGTGAGTGCTCCTTAAATACCTCTGATTGATTGATTGATTGTGACTTTGAGTCCCATGGGAGCCTTGCCCAACCTGATTATTTTCTGCATGCCCCAACATCTAGTGCACTGTGTTACACATAGTAGATGCTCGTATCTGCCCCAGCACAGTGCTCGGCACTGAATTTATAATGTGCTGATGGAAAGAGCGCGGGCTTGGGGAAGAGATTGATGTGACTCAATGGAAAGAGCACGGGCTTGGGAGTCAGAGGTCATGGATCCTAATCCCTGCTCCACCACTTGGCTGTGTGACTTTGGGCAAGTCACTTCACTTCTCTCTGCCTCAGTTCCTTCATCTGGAAAATGGGGATTCAGACTGTGAGCTCCATATGGGACAACCCGATTACCTTGTATCCTCCCCAGTGCTTAGAAGAGTGCTTGGCACGTAGTAAGCACTCAACAAATACCAGTATTATTATTGTTAATAAATATCATTAGTAGCAGCGCTTAAGCGCTCATTCGACGCAGTGCGCTGTAGTAGACAGGTGGAAGGTGCAGAGTAAAGTGATGTGTTTACTTGTGCACAAGGAGCTTTCATTCTAACGGGAGATTGCACTTGGTTTGCATTTCAAAAGTGTTATGGAGAATTAATAATATTTACTGAGCCCTTGGTGCTGAGGGTTGTTCTAAACGCTTGGCGGAGTACAGTACAGTGGGTAGACACGATCTCTGCTCTAAACTGTGGAGGGTTCAGGGAATAATAATGGAAACGATTGGGTGGGAATTAGGTCCTCTGAAAGCCGGTTAAAAGAATTGAGTCGTTTAACCCAAAAAAGCAAATATATAAAAGCTTTTTATAAGGCAGTCACTGAGGATCAAACGAAAGAAAATGATTTCACATGCCTTAGGGGAGAGAATTGGGTTACACACAAAGAAGAAGCTTAGCCTGTTCTTAATATATCATCCACCGGTTACCTGAGGAAGTTGTGGACAGCTGCAGAAGAAGATTCTCATTTAGACGATTTAGTCATTCACTTGGGGTCAGATAGTCTCTCAAGAACTGTCCTAGCACGGTGATTCTGGGAAAGTATTTAAATGGTGTGTATTACTATTTGTTATGTACTATTCTTTACTGAAAATAATAGGAATCATCTCTTGAAATAATTTCTCCAAGGCGGCAGTGACGGCACTAGGACCGTGAGCTCACCTCCTCCAGGAGGCCTTCCCAGACTGAGCCCCCCTTTCCCTCTGTTCCCTCTCCCCTCCCCCACACCCTCTGCTCTTCCCCCTTCCCCTCAGCACTGTGCTCATTTGTATATATTATTTATCACCCTATTTATTTTAGTTAATGTGGCGTACATCTCCTTGATTCTATTTATCTTGATGATGTCTTGTTTTTGTGTCTTTCTCTTTTGCTCTGCTGTCTCCCCCGTTTAGACCGTGAGCCCGTCATTGGGCAGGGATGGTCTCTAGCTGTTGCCGAATTGTACATTCCAAGCGCTTAGTCCAGTGCACTGCACATAGTAAGCGCTCAATAATTACGATTGAGTGAATGAAGTAGCAGTGGCGCCAGAGGTCTGAAGTGGGGCAGCCCCTCCAGACCGTCATCCAAAACGGAAGGTTTGCCGAATCGTGGGGGTGGACTTTGGGGCCACACCAGAAGGACTCCTAGGATTCCTCTGGAGGCCTAGGATCGGGCCCCCTCGGCATGCCAGAGGCCAAGGACCAAGCCAAGGAGGGGGTCTCCACACCCCCTTTCCCTCGACCGGCAGGGAACCTAGGATCACGCCAAAGTGAAGGGAAGGAGTGGCAAGTCCTTGGGCCTCTCCCACACCCACTGGAGGCCTAGGATCGCACCAGAAAAGAGGGAAACCTGTGTCAAACACTGTTCTAAGCACTGGGGAAGAGGCAAGCTAATCAGGTTGGACACGGTCCCTGTCCCACATGGGGCTCATAGTCTTATTCCCCATTTTCCAGAGGAGGTAACGGAGGCAGAGAGAAGTGAAGTGACTTGCCCAGGGTCACATAGACAAGGAGCAGAGCCAGGATTAGAACTCAAGTCCTGCTGACTCCCAGGCCCGTGCTTTTTCCAATGGGATGTTTCTTTCCCGGTGGCATCACCCCCATAAGGCAATCACTGAGGATCAAACAAAAGAAAATGATGTAAATTGTCTTAGGGGAGAGAATTGGGTTACACGTGAATATATAGTTTTTTGTTCCTTTGGATTCAGGGTGAAACGATTGCTCACGTTGATGCCAACAGGCAACTTGGCCATAAACTTTTCTTTCTTTTTAAGGCGTTTCTGCTGCCGGACCCAGTGCTAATGTAGCTAACGATGCAATGTCCATTTTGGAAACCATCACTTCTCTTAATCAAGAAGCAAGTGCTGCCAGGGCTTCAACGGAGACGCCAAATCCCAAGAATACGGAAAGAGTAGCGAAAAGACTCATGTCTCAGCAGAGTATCGACTCAAGTGAGAGAGACCGGAATTCAGAAGATGTGTCTGACAAAGAAAAACCCACTTCTGATCTCTTAGGTGAGGGTCCTGAAACAGTTCCCAAATCAGAAGACACTGGAGAGATCCCTAATGCGATTGAAGAAGTCAAGACTACCGCAAAAGACGGTGGCAGTTTGGTTTTGCCAACTAAAGACAATAATATACAGGAAAGCAATGACCAAAAAACTAAACTGATGGACAAAGGTGAAAAGAAACCAGACAGTAGCGAAAAAGCAGAGAGGAAAAAAGACAAGAAGGAAAAGAGTGAGAAGAAATCTGATCACTCAAAGAGGAATGAGGACTTACAAAGAGCAAAAGATGACAAACAGGTGAAAGACAGGGAGGCTGATTCTGTGAAGCAGTTGCCTTCTGAGAAGAACAGTAATAAATCTAGGACAATTGAAGGAACAAAAGAAGGTATTTAAAAATTCTTCCCTCCCCCTGCCCCCACCCCAACACTCACAATTTGCAGGAAAATGACATTGTATGTATGATAGAATTCTGCTTCATTACCAATTAGTTGGGTATTTGAGAGAGCTCCTGGATTTCCCAGCCCTAAAAGCTGACATTTTGTTCTTACTCAACTAATGTAAAAAGTGTTTATTTGTTGCTTCTGACTTATCCTCCGCAGTGTTCAAAACAGTACATAATTGAAAGTAACAGCTCTTTTGTCGGTAAACTAGATGTTTGGAAGGTGGTTTTATGTGTGAAAAAAGTTCAATATTTCTATTCAAGCCCTACCTTTCCAGTCCTCATGTTTTTAATGTGTGAGATTTTATTCAGTTTACAAATTAGCGTGTAATCCTTTCATACCTTGCAACCTATAACATTACTAGTGTCCTATTCAGTGATAAGGATGATGTGGTTAAAATTGCCTTTCCAAACAAACATTGTAGATTTAAAACAAATCAAGAATGTGATTTGGAAGACAAGGTCTGAGTATTCTTTGTGTGTCGAGGTTATTTATTTCCTGTAATTTTTTTTTGAAGACCTTTCTTTGATCGACTCAGATATGGATGGACTCACAGATATCACTGTTAGCTCTGTCCATACAAGTGACCTCTCATCATTTGATGAAGAGAGTGAAGAGGAACCTGTAGTTTCAGAAAGTACTGAAGAAGGAGAGATCACATCAGATGGTAAAAAAAAAATTTAAAAAACCAGTTGATATCTATGCTGTGAAGTTTTTGTCTCATAAATTATATGTTTTTATATGCAGTTAAATCATCTCCTTAGTGTTTAACAAAAGGGCATAGGTTAAAAAATATAAATGTAATTAGGGCAGTTCATCCCCATAAGACTTAGAGGTGGAAGAAGAGAAGAAAGAGGAAAGGAAGAATGACGAAAGGAAAAAAGGAGGCAGTGAAAGTGAGTAAATCCTGAGAAAGTGGGGGTGGAGAAGAACAAGCAAAGAGGGGAGAAATTTTGTCACCTTCAGCTACTTCTTTGACTGTTCTTCTCAGTCTTTTTCAGTTTCTTCCTACAACTTTTTAGACTTTCTTCCTCCTCTCTTAGCCCGGCAGCAGGAATTCATCCTAAAACCCAGCATTTACCCTGCACCTGAAGGAGAGGTTAGGGTCTCAGGTCTTGGCCACGGAAACTCCTAGAGCTATGGAGTACTGAGAGGCCACAGATTCTGTCCAGTGAGAGGCAGAAGGCATTTTCTGCATGATGGAGTAGTGCTAGAAAGAATATGTTTGCATAATGGATTCCCTTCCTTTCAACAGTACCGTCTTTCCTCAGGCTATGAAAGAAGTAAAGTCAGCATTTTTTAAATCCTGCATACCTTGTACTAAGGAAAACATTAATTTTTATGAACCTTGAGATTTCTGTTTTGCCAGGGGTGGGGCGGAAAGGTGACTGACACTTCCCTTTCTTTTTAATGGTATCTGCTATGCAACTACTATGTGCCAGACATCGAACTAAGTGCTGGGGTTAGATACAAGATAATCAGGTTGGGTACAGTCCCTGCCCCGCGTGGGGCTCACAGTCTCCATTTTACAGATGAGGTAACTGAGGCACAGAGACTGAAGTGACTTGCTCAGGGTCACACAGTGAGTTGCCCAGTCCCGTGCTCTTTCCACTAGGCCACGCTGTGTCTAGATTTATGTTAAAGTGCCAGTTTTTGACAGTTGTTCAGTTTGATGTTGATGTTTAAAATTAATTTACAGAAGCTCTCTGCTTTTTCTTGACTTCTAGATGAAGAGAAGGATACTCAAAAAGCAAAACCTCAAGCTGTTGAACCCGGTGAAGGAAAAGCAAAAAATGTGCGGCAAGCTTATGTCCACAAACCTTATCTCTATTCCAAGTACTACAGTGATTCTGACGATGAGTTGACTGTAGAACAACACCGCCAATCTATCGTAAGTGTGATTTCATTTACGGTTACTGTTCAGTTAGTAAATCCTGGGTTTAGCGATCCTTCATTTCTGTTTTAACAGTGTGGCGTATTCGGTTTTTGCCCCTTTGAATTAAATGGAATCCTACTTTCAAAAGGAATGCATGGGTCTCCAAATGTTCCTCCAACGTAAGGTGAAACTTGACCCAAAATCTCCATTATGTACAACTGTAAGAATATAGTCATTTTTAATAGTAACCCATAAGGTCTTGTTCTTTTTCCTCAAATTATTTTTAAAAATCTTTGTCCACTTCTAGTTCAAAACAGATCCATTGTTTTACATTCAGCTTCTTTGTACTTGATGAATTGCAAGATGTTTGTGAATATTTTGTGTTTTTAGGCCAGAGAGAAGGAAGAACGACTTTTAAGGAGGCAGGTTAACAGAGAGAAACTTGAAGAAAAACGTAAACAGAAAGCTGCAGATAAAACCAAATCTTTGAAAAACAAAAGTCAAGGTATTAAAGATGTTAAAATGCTTAAAAATTCATTCCTTGGAAATTATATAGGAAACAGCGAAACCAGTTGGCTTGCCCCGTCAGTATTAGGGAAATGTGCGTTGATTGTTTCTGTTACCAAACAATGGGAATTGAGTCCAGGATGGTTGTATGGAATTTTTTTTTTTTTGCTATAAAACTTGTATTTAAGTATTAATATTTGGAAAATTTGATGGTTTCTAATTGAAAGGAGTATCTAACACAAACTATTTATGAGTTTACGTACTAAAATGGAACTCAATAGTACTAGTTATAGACATTCTGTAATGCCATGCTTAAGATGAATGTTTCTGAAAGGTGAAGAAATCAAAAACAATTCTGTTCTGAAGCATGTGTTGCCTCACCCTAGGCAAAAATAATGTGGATTTGGAAGAGTCATCTAGAAAACTGCTGGAACCGAAAGCTACGAGAACTAAAGAAGTGCTTAAAGAGCGAAGGGTTTTAGAAAAAAAAGTAGCCTTGAGCAAAAAACGAAAAAAAGATTCAAGGTAAGTGTTTGATTTAAGCCAAGTAATAGTTTTTCCCTCATAAATACTTCCTATCCCTTTAAAGCATCAATAGGAATGTAAAGCAAATTAACTGGAATATAGAATGAGAGGTACTTTAACGGTGAAATTCCTTTTAATATTTTTAATTTTATACTCTTCTGTGTAGTTTGAGGAGCCTAAGAACTGCACTCTGTATGTTCAGTCGTATTTATTGAATGCCCTCTGTGCATAGATGCCAGCTCTGGGGGGCTGGGTCGCCCTGGCGAAACGTGGAGTGGCCTCCATGGTGGAGTCGGGGGGTGGTCGCCTCCATGGGGAAGATGGGGATGGTGGTCACAGTGAGTTTACACCCTTCATGAGGGAGGTGGGGGCGGTCGCCTTCTTACCACTGTTTAAGCTTGACCCACAGCCTTTTTCATCCTGGGTCCCTGACAAGACCTGAGAGTACCCGCCTTCTCTCCCAAACACCTCCCCCACAGAGACCTCACCCAGTTTTCACAAGTCACTGTCCCCCATTTAGTCTCCATACCCAAACTATCTTCCCTTGACGACCTCAGCCCCACCCTTTCTACCGAACTCAACTCAGTTGCTCCCCTATCCCGTGTCAACCTCATGCTACTGACCCACAGCCCCAGATCACCTCCACAGTCTGCTGCTTTCACTCCTGCGCACGAGCTGCAAGGCGCTGCTCTCAAACTAGATATCAGGACAGCCTCGTCCTTCTCAAGTTGCAGCGTGGCTCAGTGGAAAGAGCATGGGCTTTGGAGTCAGGGCTCATGAGTTCGAATCCCAGTTCTGCCACTTGTCGGCTGTGTGACTGTGGGCAAGTCACTTCATTTCTCTGTGCCTCAGTTCCCTCATCTGTAAAATGGGGATTAAGACTGTGAGCCCCACGTGGGACAACCTGATTCCCCTATGTCTACCCCAGCGCTTAGAACAGTGCTCGGCACATAGTAAGCGCTTAACAAATACTAACATTATTATTAAGTTCATCTATGCCTGCTTTAACTCTGCTGCCCTCTCCTCTGCCCGGCAACAGTATTTTTCCATCCTTATTGACACCTGTGCCCATTGCCCTGGCCAGTTGTTCCGGATATTTAAATCCCTCCTGAATCCCCTTGTCCCTACACCTCCCCCATCTCTTGTTCCTACTGACTTGGCCACCTACTGTACTGAGAAAATGGACACTATCAGTTGTGATCGCCCTGAAATCTCCCTCTCTAGCATCTCCCACTTCTTGACCCTTCATAAACTCTCTCATCTTTTCCAGCAGTATCTCTAGAGAAGATCTGCCATCTCTCAAAATCCACCCCCTCCACCTGCGCATCCATCCTCATCTCCTCACTGCTTATCAGAGCACTTGTCCTCACCCTGCTTCCCTCCCTGGCGCTACCGTCAGCTGTTCGCTCTCCAGTGATTTCTTCCCCACTGCTTTCAAACATGCTCATGTCACCCTCTTCCTAAAAAAAAAAAAAACTCTCTTGACCCCACAGCTTCCTCCAGTTATTGCTCCCTCTCCCTCTGACCTTTCCTCCTCAGACTCCTTGAGCTAGGTGTCTACACCTCCTCTCTGAATTCCCTCTCCTCCAATTCTCTCCTTGACCCCTTCCAATCTGGCTTCCATCCCTTTCATTCCAAAGAAATTGCCATTTCAAAGGTGACAGATGTTCTTCTTCTTGCCAGATCCAATGGCCTGTACTCCTCCCAAATCCTCCTCAACCTCTCAGCTGCTTTGGATACCCCCTTCTCCAGTGAACATTCTCCACCCATGATTTCACTTACACCATCCTCTCCTACTTCTCCTAGCTCTCTGACCATTCATTTTCAGCTTTTTTCAAGGGCTCCGCCTCTGCCTCCCACTGTGGGAGTCCCTCAAGGTTCAGTTCTGGGTCCTCTTCTATTCTCTATCCACATCCACTCCTTTGGAGAACTCATTCGCCGCCCCCGCCTCCCCCCCCCCCCCCCCCCCCGCCCCATGGGGTGAATGATACCCAGATCTACATATCTACATCTCCATCATTTCACTCCTGTAATGCCAGCCTACACTCTGTACTGCAATTTCGTATATATCTCCTCCAACCTCTCGTCCACATCCTGCCTCTGGCCTGGAACGCCCTCCGTCTTCATATCCGACAGACAATGACTCTCCCCATCTTCAAAGACATAGTGAAGGCACATCTCTCCCAAGAGGCCTTCCCTGACTAAGCCCTCCCTTTCCTTTTCTCCTATTCCCTTCTGCATCACCCTGATTTGGCTCCCTGTATTTACCCCCCAACCTCAATCAACCTCAACCCGGTCCTCTCCCAGACTTCTCTATCACTGTCGATGGCACGACCATCCTTCCCGTCTCTCGGGCCCGCAATCTCGGTGTCATCCTTGACTCGTCTCTCTCGTTCGCCCCACGCATCCTATCCGTTACCGAGACCTGCCGGTTTCACCTCTACAATGTCGCCAAGATCCGCCCTTTCCTCTCCACCCAAACGGCTACCTTACTGTTACGGGCTCTCGTTATATCCCGGCTAGACTACCGTGTCAGCCTTCTCTCTGACCTCCCTTCCTCCTCTCTCGCCCCGCTCCGGTCTTTTCTTCACTCCGCTGCCCGGCTCATCTTCCTGCAGAAACGATCTGGGCATGTCACTCCCCTTCTTAAACAACTCCAGTGGTTGCCTATCAACCTCCGCTCCAAACAAAAACTCCTCACTCTAGGCTTCGAGGCTCTCCATCACCTTGCCCCTTCCTACCTCTCCTCCCTTCTCTCTTTCTACTGCCCACCCCGCACGCTCCGCTCCTCCGCCGCCCACCTCCTCACCTCCCTCAGTCTCGCCTATCCCGCCGTCGACCCCCGGGTCACGTCCTCCCGCGGTCCCGGAACACCCTCCCTCCTCACCTCCGCCAAATTGATTCTCTTCCCCTCTTCAAAACCCTACTTAAAACTCACCTCCTCCGAGAGGCCTTCCCAGACTGAGCTCCTCTTCTCCCTCTACTCCCTCTGCCACCCCCCCTTTACCTCTACGCAGCTAAACCCTCTTTTTCCCCTTTTCCCTCTGCTCCTCCACCTCTCCCCTCCCATCCCCACAGCACTGTACTCGTCCGCTCAACTGTATATATTTTCATTACCCTATTTATTTTCTTAATGAATTGTACATCGCCTTGATTCTATTTAGTTGCCATTGTTTTTACGAGATGTTCTTCCCCTTGACTCTGTTTATTGCCATCGTTCTCGTCTGTCCGTCTCCCCCGATTAGACCGTAAGCCCGTCAAACGGCAGGGACCGTCTCTATCTGTTGCTGACTTGTTCATCCCAAGCGCTTAGTACAGTGCTCTGCACATAGTAAGCGCTCAATAAATACTATTGAATGAATGAATCTTACAGCATTTATGAACATATCCATAATGTATTTATTTACATGAATGTCTCTCCTCATCTAGACTATAAACTCATTGTGGGCAGGGACCATGTCTATGAACTGTTATACTTTCCCCAAGCCGTTAGTACAATGTTCTGCATGCAGTGTGTGCTCAGTAAATGATTGATTGACCCATCAGGCCCTAAAAATATGCAAAATGGTGGCCTTCCAGCCTGTTGGCCTCTTTGAAGCCTACCACTGCCTGTTTCTATCCCCACTAAAATCCCCATCCACTTTTCATGCTGCACTCAAAATGAAAAGTTGGCATCTATGTACTGAGAGCTGGGAAAAAGTACACAAATGAGAGTGACATATGGTCTGTGGCCCCCAAGGGGCTCACAGTCCAAGGCTAAGTGGGAAGAGGTGTTGGCAGCTGCTTCATAAGGAAAAATGAAGTGAGAAAACAGAAATAGGCAAAAACAAAGACAAGGACAGTGATAAATAGACAAGGTGCAAGAGAGCTCCACCAATGAAAAAGAAGAGCTTCTGGCTCCTCAATACTCAGGGCTGTTCAGAGTCCCAGTTTTAACAGTCACGATGGTCTCAGCTACCCCATCGTTCTAAAAGCTGCTCCCTCGGTACCGTAAACCTTGTCGTATGACAGCGGCAGTAAATTAAGGGATGGATTCATTTTATTCCATACTGTGCTAGCATATTTTAGGTGCTCTAGTAATGTAGTAGTAATATATATTGCAGATTAAAATGTGTAGTAATGCCATCATGTAATAGAGGCTAATTTGAAAAAAGAAGCAATATCAGATCATAGCTGCAATTGGAAAAGATTTGGGGTATTTTACTGTTTTGGTTTGGAAGTGCAAAATAATAGTAATTGTGGTATTTGTTGTTAAGCACTTACTGTGGGCCAACCACTGTACAAAGAACTGGGTTAGGTACAAGTTAATCAGTTTGGACAGAGTTCCTGTCCCACCTAGAGTGCTCCATATAAGGTAAAGGAGAGCAGGTGTTATATAGTAATATATTATTGTTATTATCTAGCAGTTTGATGGAGTTAACTGAACATTGCTGTCAGACCCTCACAAAAGGAATGAGAATCAAAGACATTAAACTGAAAATTAGTGAATCCATGTACTCACTGAGTGCTGAACAGTACTGAGTGCTTGGGAGATGTCCTCCCTTTGGCCTTGGAACTCAATCTGTCAATTGATTGTATTTATTGAGCACTTACCATGTGTAGAGCACTGTACTAAGTGCTTAGAAGAGTACAGTATAAGAGAGTTGGTAGACATGTTCCCTTTCCACAATGAGCTTACAGTCTTGGAGGAACAAGCAACAGGTTCCCCTTCATATGCAGCAGATGACCACTCTCCTCACCTTCAATTCCTGCTTAAAATCACATCTCCAGGAAGCTTTCCCCAACTAATCAAGCAACCATACTTAACTGAGCACTTACTGTGTGTAGAGCCTTGAACTAAGGCACCTGGGAGGGGATGACAGTTGGTAGGCACGCGCCCTGCCCCCAAAGAACTAACTGCTCATTTCCCATACTCCCTCTCTGATCCGCATCGCCTGCGCACTTTCATCTGTACCCTTTTAGCAATGGATATTCACCTCACACTCAGCCCCACAGCACGTATGTACATATCTTTTATTGATATCGATGTCTGTCTCCCCCACTAGACTGTAAGCTTCTGATGGGTAGGGAACTTGTCTTCTGACTCTGTTAGGTTATACTCCCCCAAGTGCGTAGGACACTGTACGCGCTCAATAAATACCATGGATGATGGTTGGAGGAGAGAGCTGTGTGGGCTGGATCGTAGTGGGAGAGAAGTGAGGGTAAATAGTTGGAGGAGAGCTGATCGAGTGCCTTAAAACTGATGTTGAGAAGTTTCTGCTTGGTGTGGAGGTGGATGGGCAACCATTGGATGTTTTTATGGGCTTAGTTGGAAGGTCTGCAAAGAACTATTTTTTGTGGAAAATGATCCAGGTGGCTGACTGAAGTGTAGATGTAAGGAGATGAGCTAGGCGTAATTGGGGCAGGATTTGACAAATGTGTGGACCCGGGACCAGCATGGTAGCAATGTGGATGGAGAGGAAGAAAGAGATTCTGGAAGTGTTACGAAGGTAGACCGAGGATTTGGGTGACCGACCGAATATGCAGGTTAAAGGAGAGAAATGTGTCAAGGTTCCTTCCCGGGTCATGGACTTGTTAGACAGCCGTCATGGTGTCCAGTGATGGGAAAGTTGAGAGGAAGATGAGTTTACTTTTAGACATGTTGAAATGAAGGTGGAACATCCAAGTAGATAATGTTCTGAAGGCGGGAGAAAATGTGGGATTGCAAAGAAGGAAGGAGATAGATTTGGGAATCACTGGGGAGAGAGTGGTTAAAGATGGTGATCCAGGAGGGAAGAAGGGTTCATTCATTCATTCAGTAGTATTTATTGAGCGCTTAGTATGTGCAGAGCACTGTACTGAGTGCTTGGAATGTACAAATCGGTAACAGATAGAGACAGTCCCTGCCCTCTGACGGGCTCACAGTCTAATCGGGGGAGACGGACGGACAAGAACAGTGGCAATAAATAGAGTCGAGGGGAAGAACATCTCATTAAAAAAAAGCAAATAATCAAGGTGATGTACATCTCATTAACAAAATAAATAGGGTAATGAAGATAGATACAGTTGAGCGGACGAGTACAGTGCTGTGGGGATGGGAAGGGAGAGGTGGAGGAGCAGAGGGAAAAGGGGAAAAAGAGGGTTTAGCTGCGGAGAGGTAAAGGGGGGGTGGCAGAGGGAGTAGAGGGAGAAGAGGAGCTCAGTCTGGGAAGGCCTCTTGGAGGAGGTGAGTTTTAAGTAGGGTTTTGAAGAGGGGAAGAGAATGAGTTTGGCAGAGGTGAGGAGGGAGGGCATTCCAGGACCGCGGGAGGGCGTGGCCCAGGGGTCGACGGTGGGATAGGCGAGACCGAGGGACGGTGAGGAGGTGGGCAGCAGAGGAGCGGAGCGTGCGGGGTGGGCAGTAGAAAGAGAGAAGGGAGAAGAGGTAGGAGGGGGCGAGGTGATGGAGAGCCTCAAAACCTAGAGTGAGAAGTTTTTGTTTTGTGCGGAGGTCGATAGGCAACCACTGGAAGTTTTAAAGAAGGGGAGTGACATGCCCAGAGCGTTACTGCAGGAAGATGAGCCAGGTAGCGGAGTGAAGAATAGACTGGAGTGGGGAGAGAGAGGAGGAAGGGAGATCAGAGAGAAGATTGACACAGTAATCTAGCCGGGATATTACAAGAGCCCGTAACGGTAAAATAGCCGTTTGGGTGGAGAGGAAAGGGCGGATCTTGGCGATATTATAAAGGTGCGGCCAGCAGGTTTGGTAACGGATTGGATGTGTGGGGTGAACAAGAGAGTCGAGTCAAAGGGTGGATTCAGAGGCACAGGCAGAGGGTAGATTTCAGAATTATGCAGGAGATCTCTTAAGAGATGGCTAGGAACGACCAGAGAGTGGCTATTAAAAAGTAGGGACTGGAGTAGTGAAAAGGACATTTTGGGGAGTTCGGACCCAATGGTTTCAATTTAATGTAATAGATGGTAAGGTTATCGGGAGCTGGACTTGCGACTGCCACATTTAATGGCGTTAACTCTGAGTCATTGGGTAGATTCAAGAGAAAATTAAATCTTCAGCATAGTCTTTGAGAAAAAAAATTTCCTTGGATCCAGGTATATAGGATATAGCCTTTGACCATGGTATAATTTTTCCAAGCATTTTGGTAACATCCTTAACGTTGACATCATACTCTTATGCACGTCTGTTCCTGAGACCAAGTGAAAGAGAAATTGCATTTATGTTGCCTTCCTTCAATTGGAAACACCTGGATACATATAGAGTACTAGAATTTCTGGGCAGGAATTTCCCATGAAAAAATTGCCCATCTGTGAATCATAGTTTAACTGAGGCAGTACACTGATAATACATTTTTTCCCTTATTTGAAATCTTCCTAGGCCTAATGAAGAAAGTTGTAAAAAGAAATACCATTCTGAAGAAGAGTCCAAGGAAGCACTGAAAATAAATGAGGTGTGTAAAAATGTGCTGTTAATATCTGTGTTTTATTATGTTCATATTATTTAGCACACCCTAAGCTATGACTTCCCCTCCATAAATAAAAGGAATCTCAAGTTAAGATTTCAGTAAATTTTGATTCACTGTGATAATCGTGGTATTTAAGCACTTTCTCTGTACCACTTACTGAACTTAAAGCTGGACTGTAGATATAACATAGTCCAGTCAGTCACAGTGTTTATCTCACAGCAGGTTTTCTGACAAAGGGGGAGGAAGAACAGGTTTTGAATTCCCATTTTACAGATGAGGAAACTGAGGCACAGAGAAGTGACGTGACCTACCCGAAGTCTCCCAGCAGGCAAATAGTAGAGGCGGGATTGGTTGATTTATGTCTGTTTTCACTATTTCATTTCTGCTACTTTTCATTGTAATTTAATCATGTTTATGTACATTAATAAATAGTGTCCCAAAATAAGTTAAATTTTAACTGTCGTTCATCAGAAAAAATTGAACGGTTGACCTTGCACTCTTGGTATAAAATGAAATAAAAGCTTATGTCCAGCATGTTAAAATATGCCCTAAATTCAGAAAGTCATTAAAAGCATCATTATTTAATTTCCCAAAAAAACCTGTGAAATATTTTAATTGTATTATTTTGGAAATGAAATTCTGGATTCTTATAGGAAATTGTCAGGTAGTAATTATAGAGATCGAAAAAGTTATGAGCAGGAGTTGTAGAAATGGAAACGCCTAGGATTTGAATTGCAAAAATATGGAAATTTAATTAATCACTGAACTTTACATTATGTTACTGAATCCAAAAAAATCAGTATTGATAACCTAACTGAAAAATTTAGAATAGTGAGCAAACCAGGATGCCAAGTGAGTGCTATTAGCATATCTAATTTAGCAAACTGTCTGCTTTTCTTATAGCATTCTGAAAAACTACCCACCTCAAAGGAGCCAAAACATATCCATGCAAAAAGTGAACCCAGTAAACCTGCCCGAAGGCTTTCGGAATCACTTCACACAACTGACGAAAACAGGAGTGAATCAAAAACGGAAAGAGAGCATAGAAGACGAGCATCGACTTCCTTAGAAGGAGCACAGCCAGACCCTGATATAAAGGAAGCAAAGAGGCAAATGGAAAGACCAGAGATCAATCCTGAAGAGACACAGAAGCCTAAAAGTATTCTTAAAAATGAGAAACATCCCAAAAAAGACAACAATGATTCAGAAATGCATTTACGAAGCATACCCAAGAAAGAGCTGAGATCGTACAGAGAGAAATCTGAAAAAGAGAGAACTCTTTCAGAAGATAAATTGTCAACAAAGCATAAATATAAGGGAGACAGTGTACATAAAATAGGGGATGAAACCGAACTCCATCCTTCTGAGAGAAACTCGAAAGCCGATGAAAGTGGTCAAAAGCAAAGTCAGCAGATTAAAGTTTCTTCAGATGACAAAGCTGACAAGAAAAGTAAACATAGGAATGAAAAGAAAATACCAGTACTTACCAAAGATGGAAAAACTGTTTCTGAAAACACTCTGAAAACCGAAGAGAGTTTACGTAAAGAAAATAGCAAGAAAGATAGACATCTTTCGGTTGAAAAGGCCAGGTCAGAACACAAGTCACGAAGGGCGAGTGATTCTAAAGTTCAGAAGGACTCTCAAGGTTTAAAGCAGCACAGTTACACATCCCAGAGGAGGAGCGAAAGTTATTCCGAAGATAAGTGTGATGCGGAATCAACTAATTCAGAGCATTTCAAGGCAGAAGATAACGTTCACAGAGATAGACGGAGAACAAAGAGCTTACTTGAAGAGAAAGGTGTATTAAAATCTAAATCAAAAAGTCACAGCAAACCATCAAGAGGTGGTGATGTAGAATTACAGGAAAGTGCCACAAAACAGGAGCCTTCTCAGAAGTCTGACAGGGAAAAGAACGTTGAAGAAAGTGACACAGATAAACCACGCAAACCTAAAAATGAAGAAAAACCTTCTGAAGAGACCAGTGTCGAGTCTGAATTTGAAAGCACTTCCTACTCAGGATGCAGTTCCCAAAAGGATTCCAGTTACCGAGTTAAACTTCCAGCGGGAGAAAAGACACTTGTCAAAGACAAACACAAGAGTGACAAAGATTTCAGTGTTTCCAAAGTGGAGAGGAAGTTGTCAGTAGACTCTCATAAGAGCAGAAGTTCAAAGCATAGTAGTAAGGAAACAAAGAGGAAAGAAGAAAATGTCAAATCAGAAGAAAAGGAGAGTAAAGAGGTAGACACTAGCCATGAAAAGGTGAAGGGGAACAGTGTGGTTATGGAAAAGAAGTCAAGCAAGCGCTTATGTGAAAATCGAAGGGGAAGCCCATCATCACAAGAAATGATTAAAACCGAGGACAAGGTAGCAACGGGTTCCGTGTTGACTGCTCAGAATCCCTTGACTCAGAGACAGCGAAAGAGTGGCGAGAATTCTTCAGTTCCTGACCAAGAGCCAATGGAAGTTGATGCGGAACAAGCCTTTGAAAATACACCGGCATCTTCTAGAACCCAAGATAAAAACAATAGTGATCCAAAGCCAGACGTTGACTCTGACAATACTTCGAAACTAAAAACATCTCTCCAGATCTCCCGGAGTGAGTTGAGGAATAATCCAGGTGACTTTCAAGTAGTAGATTCTGCCCATAAACCAGAATGTCATTTTAGAACTGAGAGTAATTCTGAAAAGAATACTGAACATAAAAATGTTCCCATTAAGGAACCTAATGTTCCGGTATCTAAAAAGGAGAAAGAATCCATTCAGCAAGGAGCTTTTCAAATTAGTCTAAGCTGTGACACTAGTAATAGAGGTTTACTTAATACCCCATCAGAAAATGCCAGAACTCAGAAAAATTTGAAAAGCCCTGCCATTTCCAGCGAAGAGAGCGTCTCCCTGTCAAGTTCTTTCCATCAAGGAGGAGGTGCCCTTAAGCATTCCGTAAATACAAATTCCTCTGAGTCCGTGGCCCGTGAGGTTACTGTACCCCAGAAAGAGTCTCGTCATTTAGATAAGCCTGGCGTGATGGAGAGTAAAACTGCTTTGGAGAGCAAGACGGTCCACCCCTCAGGCACAGACCTCTCTGAGAGCCCCAGGACGAGCTCTGATATTAAGGAGCATAAAGTCATTCAGTCGAGTAGCAACAAAGAAGAAAATAGAAAGGGAATCATAACGGCTAAGCCAGCGAAAGAAAGCCTGGCTCCTGTAAGAAGCATTCCAGATTGTGATCAAAGAAGAGATGAGGCTAACTTAACAGCCGACACCGTTGCCAAAGATGAGGCTCTGAGCCCTAAGGAATTTGTCTCGATGGAATCGGATAAGGAAGCAAAAGATGGCAGCGTTCCAGGAATCAGTTTCGAGCAAGGTATGAGGGCTAATGTAGATGCCGAGGAAAAGGAAGAAGAAAGTGACCCAGGGTCAGTGATAGGCACCAGCACCGAGAAAGAGGCCAGTCCCCTTGAATTTCCCGAAAAAGCCATACGGAGCACTGTTACCAAAACAGAAGAGGCTGCCATTGAGAAAGGGAATGAAAGCAGTGAGGTAGGCACCAGTGCAGGACGTGGGGGAGTCCCGGTAATTCAGTCCAGAGAACAGACTGCCAGCCACACCTCAATAGGCACTAGTTCCGAAGAAAAAGCAAGCACTGCTGGTGTAGCCACCAGTACGGAAGGGAAAGATGACTCTCTTAGATCGTGCGCAGTTAAGTCAAGTGATGCGACCACAACTTCCACCGTCACAGAAGAGCGTGAAGTATCCTTAGCTTGCACGAGCATAGAAGCGGACGAAGGCTTCACAACGGGCTCGTGTGCCGAACTCGGCCACGCGGGCACCAGAGCGGAAGCCGACGACTCTACCGTCGTGGCGGCAGCTGAGGAAGGGGGCGGGGTCACTGAAGGATTCGCTGAAAGCGAAACCTTGCTCACTAGTACCAAGGAAGGAGTAAGTGGGGAATGTAGCGCGGCCAATACCGAAGAAAGCAGTAAAGACGCCGGCGGCGTCCACACCGTGGAAGATGTAAATAGCGCAGGAACCGAAGAAAAGGACGATGCTGTGACTAGTGCGGGATCTGAAGAAAAATGCGAGGGCTCTTCAAGCGGAGATTCAGGGGTAGTCGGAACCGTTACCTGCGTAAGCGAAGTAGAAAGTGATGGGGCTGTAACAAGCGCCGGGACCGAGGTCCTAGAGGGGTCCTTGAGCGGCGAAGATGCGGATGGATGTCAGAGAAGCCTACCTAGAACCAGCCAGAAGAAAGAAACGGAAGGTGCCGTGACTTGTACGGGTGCAGAAGAGAGGAGTAGTAATTTTGCCATCTGTTCAGTGACTGGAGCAGATGCCCAGGGGGAGGACACTGTTACCGGTGCCAGCGTGGCGGTGGTTGGCGATGACTCCATAATGGGTACGAGCTCCAACCAGGAAGGTGAAGATTCCACCAATGACGGGGCGGAAGGCGAAAGCGCTGTGACCAGCACCGGCATAACGGAAGAAGAGGGGGAGGGGACAACCAGCTGTACGGGATCGGAAGAGAGCAGCGAAGGTTTTGCCGTATGCTCCGAACCGGAAGAAAATGGTGAGAGCCCCATGGACAGCACGGTAGTCAAAGACGTCATCAATCTGTCTCTGAGCACCGTCGGGCCTTGTGACGACGAGGGCATTGTGACCAGCACCGGTGCCAAAGAGGAGGATGAGGAAGATGAGGGCATGGTGTCGAGCACCGGCCGAGGAAATGAAATCGGAAGTGCTTCAACTTGCGTGGGAATCGAAGAGGGTGAAGGTGCGCTAGCTTGCCTAAGTGCCGAAGAAGACGAAAACCTGATCGGCACCGCCGCGGAGCACGTAGAATCCGAGGCGGGCGTACTGTCCGCCGTAAATATCAATGGAAGCGATAGCGTTGATAGCATGAGCGGGGCGGAAAAAGAAGTCAGGGCCGGAGTGATCTGCTCGAGTGCGAAAGAGGTTGTCGAAAGCAGCGTGACCAGCGCGTCAGTGGAGAGTGCCCTGATGGTAGATTCAGAAAAGCCAGAAGGGGTGCCGATCCTTGCAGGTGTGGAAGAGAGCGAAGGCCCCGTGACTACGGACAAAAGCGACAGTCAGGTCTCTCCTGAGGAGAAAGAGGAAGATGCCACGATTTCTACCGGCTTGATGGAAAACGACGGCGTCCTTCGGTCTGAGGCGGCCCCAGAAGGTCAAGTCCCGCTCATTCCGGCAGACGGGAAAGAAGACGAGCAGGCGATAACTTCTGGAGAAAATAAGGACGGTGGCGGTCTCCTGGCCACCGCAGCCCCCGAAAGTGGACCTGGGAAAGAAAGCAAAGGTAAAACTTTGATGATTTCCACCAGCACGGCGGACGGATATCGTGTCCCCCTGCTGAGTTCGGCCGGAGAAGCGAAGGAGGGTCACTGCAGTGGCACAGGAGCCGAAGGAGGTGGTGAGGGTCCCGTGATTTCTGTAGAAATCGAAGCATTTGAGGTTCCCACGCCCAGCGCGGCGACCGAAGCTGAGGCTCAACTGGGTGTCGCTGGAAAAGAAAAGGATGAGTGTGCTATGATTTCCACCAGCATCGTGGAAGAGTTCGAGGCGCCTATGTCCAGCGCAGCTCTAGAAAACGAGGAGATGCCACCTCCGGTTGCAACGACAGAAGAAGTACAAGGAGACACCCTCTCTGAAGAGGCTGAAGATTATGAAGCACCGATGTCTAGTGCAGTCACGGAACTCCAGAGTCAACTTGCTTCCACCAGTAAAGAAGAAAAAGATGAATGTGCCCTCATCTCCACGAGTATAGTGGAAGAGTGTGAGGCTCCCGTGTCTAGTGAGGTCACTGAGGGTAAAGAGGAGTACCGCGCCACCGGACGGGGAGAGAAAGGCGGGAGTTCTATGATCTCCACAAGTTCCATGCGAGATTGTGAGGGCCCCGTATCCAGTGCCATCCCACGGGGTGAAGGTCACCTCCCCGCCACCACTGGGGAAGAAGCAAATGACACCGCCATGATCTCTACAAGCACCACTGGGGACTGTGAGGTCATCGTGACGGGCCCTCTGCCACAGAGTGAACTCCCGCTTGCTGCTACGACAATGGAAGAGATCAGTGACGCCTCCGTCATCTCCACGAGTACAAATGAAGAAGGCACGCCGGTCATGACCAGCGTAGACAGGCGCAAAACGATCCAGCTCGTGGGACTGGGTGCTGAAGAGAAAGACGAAGGGGCTACGATCTCTGCCGGGAAAGGCGGGGCCTGTGACATCCCCATGCCCAGTGTGATTGCCGTGAACGAAGAGGGTCACTCTGCCGGGTCAGTTACGGATGACAGAGGCGGCGGTTCTGAGATCTCAGCAAGCCTCGAAGAAAACGAGGGCCCCTCAACCTATACGCCAGCAGGAGAGAAGGCTCAACTGGCCGTTGCGAGTTCGGAAGGAAAGGATGAAAGTGGGCAGCTGGCCGAAGACGTTTCGAAAGCCACACCATTTTCAGGCAGAGGAGAAAATAACTCATTGGGTATTGTAAATGTAGGGGACCCAAGTGACCCTGGGGAAGAAGGGGAGAAAAAAGAGGAGAAAAAAGAGGGCCATAAGGCGAGTAGTTCAGGGAGGCTCGAGTCGGCCGCGGGTTCTGAAGCAGCGGAAAACAGACTGGCAGTACTGAGTGGTTCAGAGGAAGTCTCTGGGAATGTAAAGAGTGACTCCGTGCTTATCGATTGCCACTCTGCAGCAGCGAGCTCTGCTGAGGACAAAGCCGCCGACGAGCAAGTTGCCAAAGTAATTTCGCTAGAACCTTCAAGTATTGTCTGTGAAGAAACGTGGCACGACGAAAACTTAAGCACCAAAAATGAAAAGCGTACTAGTGGTTCAGGGCCCCAAATCGACACTCGGAGAAGTAGGACCCCTCCAGGTGGTGATGAGCCACCTTTATTAACTTCTGAATGTGAGACCAAGGTGACTGTAAATAGTGATCATAATGAAAACTTAATTTTTGAAGCTACAGTAGAAAAGAGTGACTCATGTACTGATGGACCACAGAAGAGTGATGACACAAAGAAATCAGTTGGCGTGGAAGGAGACCCAGTCATTAACGTTTCTTCCGAAAACACTGTGTGTAATGCAGGTGAGAGAAGATTTTAAAAATCAGTTTGCACAAAGCAAAAAGTGTTTTGACGTATATTATCTCATGCCTTCGTTTTCACGTTAGTAGGAAGCAAATATTATCTCTGTGTTTGTAGATGAAATAGATCCACAGGGATCGGGTGCATTGCCAAGGTCACGAAGGACTGGAATCCTGGTTTCTCAAATCCCTGATCCCCATATCCTCCCCAGGGGAACACGCTGTTGTTTTTGTAATCAGACAATCAATCCGTAGTACTTATTGAACTTTTACTGTGTAAAAAGCACTGTATTAAGGTCTTGGGAGAGTACGATACAGCAGGGTTGTTAGGCAGGTTCCCTACCCACGACGAGCTTACTGACAGTCTGGCGGGAGAGTACATTTACTGGTGATTAAGTAAACAGATTTGCTTGGCAGTGGAGCAAGATGGCTTATTGACTTGAGGATAGTGACTCAATTGGATTCTGAATTTTTCAAAGTCCACCTTGTAAAGCAAGGAAAATGTCTACCGATTCCAATGTAGGGTATTCTGCCAAGTGTTTACTTCAGTGCCCTGCGCATTGTAAATACCACTGATTGATTGAACTGCCTGACCTGGAAATGAGCACACGATGATGATGACGGTATTTGTTAAGCACTTACTATGTGCCAAGCACTGTTCTAAGCACAGCTCTACCCTCCTGTTCTGACAGAGATATGTCAGGGGGATTCTCACCCTGCATTTCGGTTGAACTGGAAGAGCATTGATCATAGATTCCAGATCAAGACTCGTAGGTGGGTTGCTATCCTAATAATAATCCCATATCCAAAGGTTAGGCAGGGTTCACCAGTCCCAGAGGCAGATAAGAGGAGATCTTCCGCCCCATATTTTTGCACCTGTCTAAACAATTTTGTTGTTTCTAATCTGCCCTTTGCTCCTCTGTTGTTGTCTGGGATGAAAACCTTCGGTTTGAACCCTCGCTCATGGAGGCCTTGTAGAGAAGCAGCGTGGCGCAGTGGAAAGAGCACGGGCTTTGGAGTCAGGGCTCATGAGTTCGAATCCCAGCTCTGCCACTTGTCGGCTGTGTGACTGTGGGCAAGTCACTTAACTTCTCTGTGCCTCAGTTCCCTCATCTGTAAAATGGGGATTAAGACTGTGAGCCCCACCTGGGACAATCTGATTCCCCTATGTCTACCCCAGCGCTTAGAACAGTGCTTGGCACATAGTAAGCGCTTAACAAATACCAACATTATTATTATCCTCTAGGGAGGGATATCATTTGGCTACCTAACAGAGCCCTTAGGAAGTCCTTTGATAAACACAGAGTAGCTCTATTATAGGTTTTGAGGTAAGGAAGAAGGTAACTTCTGCTAAATCTAAAGGACTTCCTGGGATTCTCCCCAAAAGATGAAGGAAGCAAAAAATAAAAAAAGAAAAGTGAATCGAATAGAAAAACAGACAGCCTTTTAAGTTAACTCTCCAAGCAAAGGTGGCAATACTGAGTCAGAGAACTCTAAAAACCCTGGTCCAAAAGTTTACCATTTCAGGTGCAGATTTTAGCTGTTCTTGACAAAGGCCAGAATGGTATTTAAAATAATGAACCGGTCAGTCATAACTGAACTAGTTTATAAATCAGTGATATTTTTGAAGCTGTAAATCGTCACATGATCATAGTTATGGTGGTGAGCTGTGCAATCATTTTAAAATCCTTAGCAGAAAAATAAATTGAATAATTTCATAGTCTCTTATCCAGTTCCTTTCACAAAATTTTATTTTACATAGAATGTTCGTAGATAGAGAAATGGAAATCTTCAACAGAATGTTTTGCTCCCTGTTAATTTCACTCTTCTACTTGTATTTACTACCAGATGTGTTACAGAAGTAAATTCCTTAATCAATTTAATGTTTTGGATTTTATTAGGCAATGAAGAAACTCTCCCAGAAGGCTTGGAAGAATTGGAACTGAAAACTAATTTGAAAACTGAGGTAGAGTTCTAAATTGAAAATCGTGAAAGTGCTGTTTTACCATGTGATACTTTGGAATTTAGATGATAATGCACCAGTCTTTGCTATATTTGAAAATTCATTGCACTCTCCAATATTTCATAGAAATTCAATAAACTGAAGTGAAATTTTATGACATTTCACTTTACACTGTGTTCTCTCAGTTCTAAAAAGGATGTTATAAGAACATGAATATTCAGTACCCATTTAGGGGGTAGGTATTACCTTTCATAGATGGCACTGATAGCAGTACCAATCAATCAGTCATATTTATTGAGCATTTACTATGCTCAGAGCACTGTAGTAAACGCTTAGAAGAGGACAATAAAACAGAATTAGCTGACACATTCCCTGCCCATAATGAGGCCATAATGTTTTGATGTGTGTATATCTGTAATTGTATTTATTTATACTAATGTCTGTTTACTTGTTTTGATGTCTTGTCTCCCTCCTTCTAGACTGTAAGTCCGATGTGGGAAGGGATTAATAATAGTAATAATGATGGTATTTGTTAAGCGCTTACTATATGCCAAGCACTGTTCTAAGCGCTAGGGTAGAAACAAGGTAATCAGGTTGTCCCATATGGGACTCACAGTCTTAATCATTTTACATATGAGGGAATTGAGGCCCAGAGAAGTTAAGTGACTTGCCTAAAGTCACACAGCTGACAAGTGGCGGAGCCAGAATTAAAGCCCATGACCTTTGACTCCCAAGCCCGTGTTTCTTTCCACTAAGCCACGCTACTCTCTTTATTGTTGAATTGTACTTTTCAAGCATTTAATACAGTGGACTGCACACAGTAAGCACTCAATGATTACGACTGAATGAATGAATTCTTACAATGTAGATGGGGAGGCAAACATTAATATAAACAGGTAATTTATAAATGTAATTTAAAGATATGTACATAATGATGATGGTATCTGTTAAGCACTTACTATGTGCCAAGCACTGTTCTTTGCTGTGGAGTCGGGGGCAGGGCGAAGATCAAATATCCAAGGATCCCAGATTGAAGCACAAAGACAGTGCAGAAGGGAGAGCGAACCGAGGAAAAGAGGGCTTCTTCAGGGAATGCCTCTTGGAGGAGATGGGACTTTAGTATTGCCTTGCGGGTGGAGAGAGTAGTGGTTTGGCGTGTGTGGAGGAGGAGAGAGATCCGGGCTAGGATAGGTGAGATTCATGCATTCAATAGTATTTATTGAGCACTTACTATGTGCAGAGCACTATACTAAGTGCTTGGAATGTACAATTCGGCAACAGAGACAATCCCTGCCCAATGACGGGCTCACAGTCTAATCGGAAGAGACAGACATAATGAGTAAACTGGCACTTGAGGAGCAGAATGCCCAGTAGTAGTGGATTAGTGAGACGAGATAGGATGAGGCAATCTGACTCAGTGCTTTAAAGCCAATGGCAAGGAGTTTCTGTTTGAGGCGGAGGTGAATGGCCAGCCGTTGGAGGTTCTTGAGGAGTGGGGGAAAATGAACCGAATGTTTTGTGGGTAAATGACTGGTGGAGCAGAGTGGAGTAAGCTCATGAACTCTAGACGGTAAACTCGTCAGGATCAGCCTGGTAGCAGTTTGGATGGAGAGGAAAGGGCAGATTTTTAGCAGTGTTGTGAAGACAGAACCAACAGGATTTGGTGACAGATTGATCATGTGGGTGGAATGAGAGAGATGAGTTGAGAATAACGCCAAGGTTACGGGCTTGTGAGATAGGGACAGAAGTGGTGAAGTCTACAGTGATGGGAAGGTAGCCACTGTCAAATCAAAGAAAGACAATAGGTTCACCATCTTTAACTGGAAATAGATTCCCGTACTGTATCATACTACTCGAAGTTTTCACTCTCTAGAAAAAACAAATGTTCAATGAGCTTTATAGCTCTGGTAATTTACTTTTGAAACTAAACCATTTCCTCCTTCCAGGTCTTAAATAATTAAGAAAATCCATTTTCTAGCAATTTTTGAGTTTTTTAGTATAGAAAATAAAGAAGTCTCATCAGTTGTTATAAGTAAAATTACTAAGTCAAGTACTAGTCACTCAGTAAATACTGTATGGACTGACAGCCTAAAGTCTTCAAGCGGCTCCAATCAATGGTATTTATTGAGCGCTTATTATGTGCAGAGCACTGTAGTAAGCACTTGGGATCAGTGCTTAGAATGGTGCTCAGCACATAGTAAGTGCTTAACAAATGCCATTGTCATAATTACAGTGCAACAGAATTAGATGCATTCTAATCAGTCATATTTATTGAGTGTTTACTGTATGCGGAGCACTGTACTGAGCACATGGGAGAGTAATTTATAACAGTAAACCAGAGTTGGTATAAACTTTCCCTGCCCACAACGAGTGTAAAGTCTAGAGGACAAGCTTGTAGTCTAGAGGGTTCTCAGCTACAATGGTCACGCCGGTGGATTATTCATTTCCCTTTTAAATAAGCTCTGGTGGTCGTTAGCACTCAGGTTGGGGATCACATCTGTATCAGTGTCCGCCAGGGTTAGGGGAGTTGGTCTGGGATCAGCCAGCCAACCTTACAATCAGCCTGAACAAAGAACCCCAAAGCCAGCTCCTAGAAGAGGAACTTGGGAAAATAAATTTTTGATAATTAACAGTAATGATGTTCATTATAAATTCATATTATAGAGATTGAAATAGTATTCATGATGGTGATTTTTTGCCGTTTTTGGAAAACGGGCTGTTTTATGCTCTGTGAAGAAATAGTGTGATATTTCTGTTTTCATTGAGACTGCTGAATTCCATTTGGGAAGATCAGATGCATTCAGTGTTTTTATTTTCTGACTCTAGTCACCGGTGCCTTCAGGAGAGGAGAAAGACCGTTTTGAAGAACCCCCAGAAGATCTCTGTGGAAATAGAGGGAATGCACTAGGTAATCTTGTTGTTTACCTCTTGTTGTTTACCTTTGGGAGCATTTTGCAGGTGCTTCATCTTTTGATGCTCGCCTCCTTTTTTTGGAAGAAATTCTCCCGAATTGTTCATTCCCATTTAAAATTCTTCATGAGAGAAACCTTATGGTCCTATAATTTTATAACCTTATTCTGTTCCTCTCTGAATATCACAGGCTCTCTTGTGTTGGGTTGGAGTGTGATGCTTCCACATATCCAAACGGTGTCCCTGACCAATAGTATTTATTGATCATTTACTATGTAGAGGTTATGCTATTAAGCACTTGGGAGAGACTAATAGAGTCAATAATTTATTGAACATGCTTGGTGCTGTTGCATTATATCAGGTTGGAATACAACATGCCAAGTTGTAGCAAAGAGCAACTTTATTCCAAATATCATCCATTTACCCTTTGAAATTGGTAGGGCATAAATATTTGATTTGAGTCACTTTCTAAAATTGGGACTAAAAGATGATACTATTCCTTGCATAAAAGATGAGCAGAGTTGATGACCTTTGTCGTAAATTAATTGAGCACTTTCCCGAGTAAAATTCCCTCTTTTGAATCACATCAAGAAAGAGGAATTGATAAACAGGTTATACCAAAATTATAACTTTATTCCTTTAGTGGAATTAGTGTCTCTCAAGATTTTCAAATATTTAGACCAGTTTCTTTATTAAATGCAGAAAAGGGACTATTCAGCATTGAAAAATCCTTTCAAATAAACTTAGTCATGAGGGAAGCAACACTGTTGACATCATCTTTGAATAGGAAAAATGCCATAATAACAATAATATTATTTGATAAGTCCTAATAAGGGGCCAATCCTTATACTAAGCCCAATCTTAGTAAGAGAAGAACAGTCAAAGAAACAGGTACAGAGAAGTTAAGTGACTTGGCCAAGATATAGCAAGCAAATCATGGAGCCAGGATTGGAACCCAGGTCTTCTGATTCCTAAGCCACCAGGCCATGCTGCTTCCCTTTAGCCTATATCTAGAAGGAGTAGTATGATTCTGTTGCACTAAGCAATGAAATATTTTTAGTTGGAAATTCCCTTTAGAATTTCTGAAGTATTCCTTTTTTTTTGGTGGGGGGTGATCCAGTAACTTTTAAATTCCTGAATTTTCCCATCAAGAAAGTAGGTATTATTGTGTCCTGTCTTTATTGTTCCCGCAACATTCCTTTGAACCCTCAGATTTGGAACACCCTTTAGATTGTAAACACCTTTACATCTGGAACCACTGTATTTGTTTTTCACTATATTTTGCCGAGCACTGGTGCTAGGCCTACGGCAAGGGCTCGATAAATGCCCTTAAATAGTCCAAATGCTATATTAACTTTTTGAATTCATGAATGGGAAGGAATTTCCCTATGCTTCTTATGAAGTAATATAATAATTGTGGTATTTGTTAAGCACTTCGTCTGTGCCAGGCACTTCTAAGAACTGGGATTGATCCAAGCATATCCAGTTGGACACAGTGTCTGCCCCATATGGAGCTCACAGTCTTAATTCCCATTTTCCAGATGAGGTAACTGAGGCCCAGAGAAACGAAGTGACTTGCTCGAGGTCACACAGCAGACAACTGGCAGAGCTGGGATTAGAACCCAGGTCCTTCTGACTCCCAGGCCCGTGCTCTAGCCACTAGACCACACTGCTTATTAAACCTAAGCCATTTGCGGTATTTGCCACCTGGTAACTGAGAGCTGAGATGTTACGGGGCTGATGCAGTTCATCTGAAAGAATGGTGCGCTAGTCTGCGGAAAATGAAAAGAGGTCGTGATCTCAGTGGCAGAGATTTGCCTAGATAAAATGTCATGTCTGGCCCATCAGTTACTCAGTTACAGTAGAAATTGGGAAATTGAAATTGACTACATTTTTGTTCCTGAAAGAGTACCCACCAGCTCAAAAGGGAGAATTTTATTGTGAGGATATTTGTATTATTAACCCACACCTACCACAGGATTTTTGTAGATAAAATCCTGGCATTTGGGGATTTATCCCTCCTTGAATTTTATCCACTGAGATAAAATTCATCTCTAGACTGTTAGCTGCTTGTGGGCAGAGAACGAACGTGTCTGCCAACTCTTTTGCTTTGCACTCTCCCAAGTGCTCAGTCCAGTGCTCTGTATATAGTAAATATTCAAGAAATATGATTGATTGAGGGGTAAAAGCGAGCCCAAAAGCATCAACTTGAAATCTGAAGGTTTTTTGATTAACCTAATTGTTGTACCACTTTAAATACTTTAGTTTTTATCCTCTCCAAGTACCCAAGCTCACAGCTACCATTGAATTTCAAAAAGTGATGAGGACATGGACTTAAAACCAGATTTGAGCCAAGTATTCATGTCTTCAGAAATGTTTGACGATACAATATCTTTGGAAATGAACTTCACCCTTTAGGTTGTCACCCATTCCTTTGTACTTTTCCCTCATTTGCTCATCAGTGGGTCATTACTGAACAGTTCTGATAACAGTTAAGATCTATCCCACGAGAAATAATCTGAGGAACATTTCAGTCCTAATTATTTTATCATTGAATTTTAACTTGATTTTATCATGTTGCTTATGTATTGTCCACCACCACTTGTTGGCTAGGGATCAGGTCTCGGTTTTCTTGTAATTTCCTCAACATTTGGCAGTGAGGTTTCTTAGTACTCAATCATAAGAAGGAGGAATTGGCCACGCCTAAGGATTCACTGCACGACTCGCAATCCTGGCATTTTCAAGTCCTGGCTTTTCAGAAGGTTTCAAACTCTTCAGTTTTTGAAATGAACTTTAGAACTATCTAGGCTGACTTGATTCAACTCTTTCAATATATAAAGTAAGCGACTAATGAGAAAGTTAGTACACATTGTGGGATTTTAATACCTGTTGCTCAGAAGAAATCTTCATACAAAAAGGGAGATATCTAAAATAACTATGCATTTTTGGTCAATGTTAAGTATGACTAGCAACCCGTAAGCCATACTAGTGTAAGATTCTTAAACTATAAACAGATTACTACTGTCTGAGGGGATGGGATCAAATTTTGTAAGTGATGGGACAAAGCACTCAATTCTTCTATAAGCATGGAGCTTATGTTTTTGACAGAGAGAAAGCTTACATAACAGAAAACACACCTTAATTACCGGTGCACACGTGTATAACTTTCTCCTAAAGTCACTCTCTCTAGCTAGATACTGTATCAAAAGAATATAGTTCCTAATTCCTATAACAGCGTTGCATCTAAACAATATTATGGAAGAACTGATTACACTTTTCCAATTGAAAAATACCATACCGAAGAAGATGTGAAAAGGAAGTCTTATTTTTGTTTAAAACCCTTCATTCCATCAACATTATTGAGCACTTACTGGGTACTGAACACTGTTTTAGGTGCTAAAAAGAAAATAATAGACGCACTCCCTGCCCACAATGTGCTTACAGTCTAGAGGGAAAGACAGATATGAAAATAATGTATTGTTAGGGGAAATGGGAGAATAGAAAGATGTATGTCAGGATTATGGGGTTGGGGGTGGAGTAGCTAATGAAGTGCTTAAGAGGAAGAGATCCAAGTATATAGATAACTTACAAGGAAGAGCAAATAGAAGAAATGAGGACCTAGTTAATGAAGACTTCTTGTAGAAGTTGCGATTCTAGCAGGGTTTCAAAGATGGGAAGAAAGTTGGTCTTTTGGGTATTAGTGGGCAGTGAATGAGCACCGAGAACGGTCTTACAGCAAACAGTAGTTTACATTTTTCCAGGATAACAGTATTAGGGTTATAAATGTAGAGTGTGGACCTCTTAAGTTGCTATTTAAAATATTTGCATTAAAAATAGGCATCATAAAGTTACTAGTCTTGGTTGTGGGCTACAGCATCTATACTACATATATTATTAGCCCTGCAGTACCACTCCCCATGGACATTATATTGCAGCATATATGTTTTATGACCCAGAATCCTTTGAGGCTTGGTTCACCTCCAAGAGTTGAGAAGATGCTAGTTTTCCTTGTCTCATCTTGTTTTTATTTGTTTGTGTGTGCGCTTGTGTTTTTACACAGCAGAACCAGGGAAGAATCCAGCTGAGGTGAAAGAATCAAATGTAAGATCATTTTGTGTGTTTGCATGTAGAGCTATTTAGAATTAAAGTCTATGGGAAGGGACAAGGTTACTTACTTTTGCGTTACCTTTTATATTGTAGAAATGTTAGATTTTGGTCGCATTCACATTCAAGTGCAGATTAAAATTTGCATCCTCTGTAGGGAAACTTAATCACCTGAAGTATTTATTGACCTGAGAATTGCTTCTGAATTGAGCACTCCACGCTTTGGGCTTGGTGCCATTTTCAGTCTCTTTTGAAAGACTGTGAATCTTGTTTTGACTAATTGGGCCTTCTGAGATGTCAAACTGAGCAAAAAGTAATATGTCATCCAGTCAAGAGAATGATGTTGCTCATTTGATACCTTTAAGAAAATCTGATATGTTTATTACCACCACTAAGATTATAAATTGGGGTGTGATATAGAGCATTATAAAAGGACACATGAAAGTTTTGAGAATTGAAACTTTGATGATGAAACAGATTTCTGAAGTATTGGGAAAGCGCTAGACTAGCATTTCACCTGCACCTTCCCTTCACTCCCCCTGCCCCCCCACTCCCCGTGACCAATTTGACAGTGTTTCATAATCCGCCTTTGTGAATAAAGTTCTTTTGGCCCCTGAATCACACCCCCACTATCACCATCTCCAACTGCCCTTTTCTCTGAGCATCTCCCTTCCTGGCTAAAAAATGATTGCCACAACTTTTGTCTCTTGACATTTAGTTGCAGGGGTGATCTTAGAGCACAGAAAATCACAGAAATTGATTGGTCATAGGGTTGTGTTGAAATAAGATCCGCAATAGGAGGAATCTCGGATGTGAGGCAGAACCTCAAGGGTATAAGATGATAAAGGAAAAACTGGGGTAGATATCCAGGGACCTCAGGAAAGCACCATATTCTACATCATTTTTTGTGCTAATTATTGTGAAGAAATGCTCTAGAGTAATAATCTATTTCTCCTCACCAGAGAGCCCTATAGAGTCAAGAGAGGTAGAAGAGGCTTGGGGCCCAATTAGCCTGTCAATCAGTATTCATTAAACAACCAGCAGTTATGCAAGATGTTTTTCCCTTTCGCCTGTGAATGCTTTGTGATCCGTTTCTGTCATGCTTTCAGGCTCAAACCTTAGACCCACAAACAAATGAAGAAATTCACAGTTGCAAGGAAAAAGCCAAATCTCTAGAAGACTCACAAGATGTCAAAGGTAATTAAGTTTTGTAATTCTTTCTGAATAGGTCATTAAAGTCTAGGTTAAACCAACACTGGCATTCTTTTTAAAATGAACTGGATCTTTCTCAGGCTAATAGCCCTTAAAATTTCTTAGAATTATATTCTCTGAAATTCCTCTCCATGAACTTTACACTTCACAGCTTTAATTATTACTCCATGCAACATGCCTAAAATGCCTGGATTCTCTGCCTCGATGAAACTTCACTTGATTTTAGTCTACATTCATTCTACATTATCTACCTCTCCTTAACCATTTTTACCCACCAAATAAAATATTTTTCAAAATGCAGTAATTAGTCATTTCTGTCTATTCATGTTTCAGAATATGTGCCTTGCAAAAAAACTCACATCCAGGAAGCTGTAAGATGTCCCACTCCTAAAAGAAAACTTGAAGAGGTAGGTTTGCATTCAAATTGAAATTTTGAACCTCAAAAACAAAAATTAACTAACTGTTGACAGAGACCAGATTTCCTGTTTTAAAACTACATGACGTAGATGCTGACAGACCTGCTCTTCAATTTCTGTCATCGTGTCCTTATATGGACTATAATTGCAAGCCAGATATTTTAGCAACTATCCATCCACACATCCATATATTCATTTGCACACCTAGAAAAATGATCTAATGTTTAAAAGCATGATCGACATGTACAATGAAAAATATCTGCCTTTAAAAAAAAAAGAAGAAAAAAATATTTGGGTAACTGGACTATGTATCCAAAATCATTCAGTTCTTTTTCATGTAATACACAGATCCATTTCAGGGGAAAAATGATAATCAGTCGATCAGTGTTGTATACTGAGTGCTTACTGTATCCAGAGAAATGTTCTTAAAGGCTTGGGAAAGTACGGTAATAATAATAATAATGGTATTTGTTAAGCGCTTTACTATGTGCCAAGCACTATACTAAGCACTGGGGTAGATCCAAGTTAATAGGTTGGAAACAGCCCCCCCGGTCCCACATGGAGTTCACAGTCTCAATCCCCATTTTACGGATGAGGTAACTGAGGCCCAGGGAAGTGAAGTGATTTGCCCAAGGTCAAACAGCAGAAAAGTGGCAGAGCTGGGATTAGAACTCAGGTCCTTCTGACTCCCAGGCCCATGCTCCATCCACTAAGCCAGGTTGCTTCTCTACAACAGCACTCTAGACAATGAGCTCATTGTGGGCAGTGACTGTGTTTGATGTTACTATTGTACTCTCCCCAGTGTTTAGTACAGTGCTTTGCACACAGTAAGCGCTCAATAAATACGATTAATAATAAGATGGTAGATGTCATCTCTGCCCACAGGGAACTTAGAGTCTACAGGGGAAGACGGACATTAAAATGAATTACAGATCAGGGAATAGTCGAGTTTCAACATGCGTTCCTAAGTACTGTTTCCTAAGTACTAAGTCCAATTAGACTGTAAGCCCGTCATTGGGCAGGGACTGTATCTGTTGCAGATTTGTACATTCCAAGCGCTTAGTACAGTGCTCTGCACATAGTAAGTGCACAAATACTATTGAATGATTGAATGTGTGGCTGGATTGAGCATCAGAGTGTTTAAGGGGTACGCAACCGAGTCCAGAGTCGACACAGAGTTGCGGACAGCTAAGGAAAATAAGAACTTAAGGCCTCTTGGAGGAGATGGGATTTGACAAGGGTTTGAAAGTAGGGAGAATGGTGGTCTGCCAGACACGAAGCGGGAGGCAATTCAAGGCCCGAGGGAGGATTTGGGGCCCAGTCCCTATGTGGTACTGGAAGAAGCTGCAGGTCCCAGTGGAAAGAGCACGAGCCTGGGCATTAGAAGGACGTGGATTCTAGTCCTGGCTCCGCCACTTGTCTGCTGTATGACCGTGGGCCAGTCACTTCTCTGTGCCTCCATTCCCTCATATGTCAAATGAAGATCAAGACTGATTCCCGTGTGGGACAGGGACCGTGTCCAACCCGATTATCTTATATCTACCCCAGCACTTAAAACAGTGGCTGGAACATAGTAAGTGCTTAACAAATGCCATTATTATTATCATCATCATTATTATTCACAGCTATATTTAAAATCCATTTTTGATGCTGTCTTTCCTTTGGGTATGTCTAGTATAGCCTTCTCTACTCCATCTCTGTCTTTCCTTTTCTTCTGTGAATTACAGGTAGAAATTTCCTCCCAGGAAGAAGAAAATCAGCCACCTGAAAGAAAAAGAAAAAAGCACACCCTCTCTGATAAGGATGATTTTGGTAATTGAAATAACTGCAGTGGACTATTTGTCGTCGTCTTAGTTTTGGAGTGTTTTTTGTTTTGCGGGGGGGTTTTGTTTGTTTAAAGAAATCCCTTTCTGGATTCACATGTCAAATTCAGCAGTTGCGTCTCAGTAACTGGAAAAGAATCTTAAAGGAAAGAGTTATGGAAAAGTCAAGCCCACATGCCTTGACCAATAATTTTCACTAACAGTGAAACAGTGATAACCATAATGGTAATGCATGCAGTTGGTAGCCCCTTACTTTATTTTCCTGGTGACTGTCCTTGGTCCATTATCATCAGTATTATTTACTCAGCAGCATTCTGTATGCAGACACCTGAACTAGAGATATGGGGGGAATAAAGAATGGATGAGGCTCAGACTAGGCTCAAAGACTTTAAGAACCTATGAAAGAAATTGATTATCGTGCTAAGGGTTTGCGCAGTACCGCTCGTATTCTCTTTACTGCTAGGGCAAGGAGGATAACAAGCAAATTGGCTGACAGGGGCGCTATGCACTGCCAAGTACATGCAAAAATCTTCCATATAAAACCCACTCATTATCATAGTGACCTCAGCATGAGCTCCTACTGCTTTACTACAATAGACTAGGAAGTAGTTGCCAGGGTAGCCACCTCAGTAGTCGCTGCAGCCTTTGCCACCCAATTCGGTAAGAGGTTTCATAATTCCTGCCAGACCTGTCCCCCGGTGCGAGGTGCCTTCTAGAAGCAATCACCCGGGATGGCCTAGGCCCGGCACATGCTCCCTCCTCCTGGCCGTTTCACCTCCCCTGTCACCCCCACGTCTTTCGAACCTGCCGCACCCCTCCCTGCATTCCCACCTCTCCTAGACTCTCCCAGGAGTGGTTGGAGAATATGCTGGTCCCCCTCGCAGCAACCGAACCCTTGGCTCTGTGACAGTGGCCCACAAAAGAATTTGCAGCTTCATATTTTGTGAGCTCAGAGGAACACGTGCACCTAGGCAAAGACAGTCAGAGAACACTTGCAAGATACAAGGAAGGTCTGTATGCCCTCTCTGGCTCCTTGTCCACCCATGCCCATCCATGACCACCTCTAGACACCCCACATGGAGAGGAAGCCAAGTGGGCCCGCTGGGCTCCAGGGTGTATTTGTTGCTGGCCGGGACAACGCAAGCTTATGGGAAAACGAGCCCGGGTGGAGGATTGGCCTCATCCTACCAACTTTCTTGCAGAGGTCCCTGACTCGAAGAGAGAAGATAGACAAAGTCATTGCTCTGAAGGAAGCCCGCAGGTTTTACAGGTATTCTCTACACACTATCTGTTTTCCGCCACTTGGGTTGCCTCGGGGCCATCATTGGGAACCCTTAACATTTCTTCTCCAGGATAAATGAATGAAGACTGAGTTCCATTTAGTTCTTGGAGAGAGGGTGAAGGTGGTGAAATGCCCTCCCACTTCTTTTCCGGTAGACCTGAAACCACCCTGCTCCTTTATCATATGCTGAAGCCATCCCCATACTTAAACAATTGTTGGTGGTTCAAAAACCATACCACCTACCTCTTTTCTTTCATTTCCAACTGTGTCATTCTCTACTCTCCTTCTACAACCCAGTCCGCACACTTCGCTCCTCTAGTGCTGACTTTCTCACTGTGCCTCCATCTCGCCTGTCTCGCCGCTGACTCCGGCCAACATCCTACCTCTGGCCTCAAACGCCCTCCCTCCTCAAATGCGACAATTACTCTCGCTCTCTTGAAAGGCTTATTGAAGGCACATCTCCAAGAGGCCTTCCTAAGCTAAGCCCCCTTTTCTTCTTCTCCCACTCCCTTTGGTTTCGCCCTGACTTAGTCCCCTTGTTCTTCTCCCCCACTAACCCCGCAGCACACAGCACCTACTTAGATGTTTGTAATTTATTTGTTTGTATTGATGTGTTTCCCCTCCCCCCACCACCACAGACTGTAAGTTCATTGTGGCAGGGAATGTGTCTGTTTATGGTTGAATTTTACCCTCCCAAGTGCTTAGTACAGTGTTCACACAGTAAGTGCTCAATAAATACACTTGAATGAGTGAATACTAGTAAAGTCACCATTGCTGTGTCAAGAGGTGGCCCAATAAATTAGGCAGTTGGGCCTTGAATAATGACTGCACATCTTAGGTTATCTTCCTTAACCTATCCCCAGTTTGGTTTGGGGAGTTTTCCCCTTTTGGGGTATTTTCCTGAATATAAAACTGATACCCTGTCTTTTTTCAATATAGTCAAATGAGAATTTAGGGGGAGGTAGCATAGCTTACTGCAAAGAAGAATGGGAGTCAGCCCACCTGGGTTCTAGCCCAGCTGTGCTACATATGTCAGGTGATCTTGGGAAGGTCACTTCTCTATGCTACAGTTTCTTCATGTAAAAAGGGGATTAGATGCCTGTTCTGCCTCCCTCTTAGATTCCGAACCCCACATGTACAGGGGCTGTGCAGTCTGATTATCTTGTGTCAACTATGTCCCAAACACTGTCGTAAGTGATACGGTCGATACAAGATAATCAAGTTGGATGCAGTCCCTATCCCACATGGGACCCACAGTTTAAGCAGGAGGTAGAACAGTTTTGGAATCTCCATTTTATAGATGAGGAAACAGGCACTGAGAGGTTAAGTGACTTTCTCAGCGTCACACAGCAGGTAAGTGGCGATGCCAGGCTTAGAACCCAGGTACTGTGTCTCCTAGGCCCATGCTTTTTTCATGAGGCCGTGCTGCTTCTCAGACTTCTCTTACTATCAATCCGTCAATCAGTTGTATTTATTGAACGCTTACTGTATGCAGAGCACTGTACGAAGCACTTGGGAATTAGCAGACACGATCCCTTTCCATAATGAGTCTAAAGGGGGAGACGGACAGACATTAACATCAGCAAATAAGTAATTTATAATATATAATTTAAAGATAATCTATGTAAGTGCTGTGGGGATGGGGCGAATATTAAATGTCCCAAGGTCACAGATTCGAGTGAAAATGAGAAGCAGCGTGGCCTAGTGCGTGCAGCGTGGCTCAGTGGAAAGAGCACGGGCTTGGGAGTCAGAGGTCATGAGTTCTATTCCCGGCTCCGCCGCTTGTCAGCCGTGTGATTTTGGGCAAGTCACTTAACTTCTCTGTGCCTCAGTTCCCTCATCTGTAAAATGGGAGTTAGGACTGTGAGTTCCACCTGGGACAACCTGATCACCTTGTATCCCCCCCCCCCCCCCCCCCCAGTGCTTAGAATGTGCTTTGCACATAGTAAGCGCTTAAATACCATCATTATTATTATTACTTTACTGTAATAGGACAGCAGGCAGTTGCCAAAGTAGCCAGTTCGGTAGCCGCTACAGTTTTCACCACCCAAACTGGGCAAGTGTTTTCAGTGCTCTGATGCAGTAAGGCAGAGCAGAAGCCAAATATGATGCACATTCAGGCAGCACACAGGTAAAGTGTGCTTCATCTGTAAGTCAAAAAATTTAAGGTGACTGTACCTCAAACTCTGTGATTCATTCTCCCTATTGGTATGTATTTGGCGCAATAGATAGTGCATGGGCCTGGAAGTCAGAAAGTCATAGGTTCTAATCCTGGCTCTGCCTCTTGTCTGCTGTGTGATCTTGGGCAAGTCACTTAACGTCTGTGTGCGCGTTACCTCATCTGTCAAATGGGGATTGAGATTGTGAGCCCCATGTCAGATAAGGCTGTGCCCGACCCTATTTGCTTGTATCCACCCCATTCATTCAATCATATCTATTGAGTGCTTACTATGTGCAAAGCACTGTACTAAGTGCTTAGGAGAGTACAGTGTAATATCAGACACATTGCCTGCCCACAACAAGCTCACAGTCTAGAGGGGCTTAGTATAATGCCTGGCACAAACTAAGCGCATAACAAATGACATAATTACTACTCAGGGTTTGGTTGTCTTATAACAATACTGATTAGCTGCCTGGTTTATCTTAGTGGGTGGACCATTTCAGGCAAACTTTGCTCATCTGGTAGTTAGTGATAATAGTAAAAATAATTGTGATATTTAAGCTCTTGCTGTATTCCAACCACTACACTAAGCACTTCACTAACAAGATAAGCAGATTGGATACTGCCCCTGTCCCATGTGGGGCTCACAGTCTAAATAGGAGTGAGAACAGGTATTTAATCCCTATTTCACAGATGAGACAGAGATACCGAGAAGTTAAGTGACTTTCCCAAGGTCACACAACAGGTAAGTGACAGAGCTGAGAATGGAACCCAGGTCTAGACACTATTGATGCTTACAAGCTATAACTTCTTGCTCAAAGAATTTGCAAGTGGGTTTTGTGTATTCTCATTAATGCGGATGATATAACACAAAAATGGAGAAAAAGAAAAGCTCTGAAATTTTCCAAAATGGAAATCACAAAACAGAGGGGAAAAAATTAAAGTAACTAAATTATTACAAATAACCCATTTTTTAAAATGTGCGATCTCATTGCTCCTTTTAAAATCCGAACAGGAAGGACGTTATGAAAATACAGAAGAAATCTCCCAGGAAAGTGTAAAGAAAAGTAGCACTGTTTCAGAAATTGTAGGAGAAAAAGGTAAGATGAGTATGTTTATCTCTGTCTTAAATTCTTGAATTAATTTAAGAGAACAAAGGTTCTTGGACAATCCATAGCTATTCATTTTATCACCACTCTGAACTATGTAAATTTTAATAGAGAGTTTTGATATGTATATATAGAGAGAGATACGTATAAGTGTGTGTGTATACATATATATTTTTATCAGTATTTAAGCGCTTACTGTGTTCCAGGCACTACACTAAACGCTGAAGTAGATACAAGCAAATCGGGTTGGACACAGTCCATGTCCCCCGTAAGGTTCATGGTCTTTATCTCATTTTACAGACGAGGTAACTGAGGTGCAGAGTAGTGAAATGACTCCTCCAAGGTCATGCAGCAGACAAGTGGCAGAGCCGGAATTAGAGCCCAGGTCTTTCTGACTCCCAGGCCCGTTGCTCTGTCCATTAGGCCACACTGCTTCTTCCCATAGTGTCACGCATACATGATCTCCAGTGCTCTTGAGATTGTTTTAATTGTTTACAATAGAATCCAAACTACTGCTAAGTGGGGTGGATGCAAAATCATCTTGAAATAAAATGACACTAATAAAAGTGTGGACCTCTGAGTGAAGAAATCGAATTTTAGGTGTAATCCAGGCCCCAGGATATTTCTTACGTAACACGTTGAAGCAAGTACCGAGTTTGAGTACTAATTTGGGTTAGCAGTCAAATCAAGTTAAGGTTTGTACCGAAGTAATATCTCCAAGTTGTATATTTCTACAGGTGAGTTTATCATCATGGAAACTATTGGTGAAAAGGCAGAGCAGAGTGAAGACGCCGGTGTGAAAGCACTAGAGGCAAGTACAGTTGTCCTTCCTTGATTATTAGACTGAGTCCCTCAAATTTGGGTTTTTAAATTTTGCCTTCAAGTGTAACACCCTCCAAGTATTAGAGCCAAAAAAGCTAATGAATATGTAAAACTGAGAGGTGGCGTTTACCTTAATCTGAAATTAAGCAAGCGTCGGTTGTGCTGAACCAGAATAATCAACAAATTCCAGAAGTGAAGTCTTCCAGAGAAAACATAATGCTTCTGATGTTTAAAATTATTCATTCATTCAGTCGTATTTATTAAGCGCTTACTGTGTGGAGAACACTGTACTAAGCAGTTGGGAGAGTACAATATAACAGACACATTCCCTGCCCACAATGAGCTTACCGTCTAGAGGGGGAGATATACATTAATATAAATAAATAAATTAGAGATTAGTACATAATTAAAAATTATAAATTTGGACACTGTTAGGACAGGAATTCCCTAGGTAATAACTACTCCACAATACATGCAACCCAGGCTTACATCTTGCACTATTGGCTGATTTACCTCCTCAGGTTTGCCCCGCCTTCCTGCCGTGTCCTATAATCAGTCAATTCCCTCAACCCAGACATGACCCCCTCCAACCTCTACTTACCTGATTTTCACCCCTTACTCCAGTAGAAATTTTTTTGCTTGTTTTCCATTAACTGTAATGCTGCCAGCGACTGCTTCAGCCAACTGAACGTGGCCACTAGCAGAAACTGACCACAGCCACCTCCCCCTCCTTCCGACATAGTCTCCCACCTCCCCGTCCTGCCCAGAGCCTCAGAAATGGGGACAGGGACAGAGTGGATTGAACAGAGAGGTGTGACTGATCCCAACACCCGCCCCTCGGACCCCATCTCTCTTCCCGAGCTTTGGGGCAGGAAGTTGGGCGTACAAAGCAGGAAGGGAAGGGGTAGCGGAAGCCACAATTGCACCAACTGAAGCTGACGCTATGGCTAGTTAAAAATTCCCGAATTTGCAGAGGTGATGCGGCAGGGCAGGAGAACAAGAAAACCAGTGGGAATAGAGGAAGGCATGGAAGGGCAAATGGGAATAGCGATTCTCAGTGCAACTGGAGATTAACTCCGTGGTCTTCCTCTGGATACAAAACTGCGTGTGGGCGAGAATTAGGTCTAGCAACTCCATTGTATTGGACTTCCCCCCAAGGCTTAAGTTACGGTGCTTTAAATGCACTAAGCACTCAGTACAGGGCATCGATTGATTGGGGAACCTGTTGTGTACTGGTTGTCCATTCATTCGATCATGTTTATTAATAATAATGGTATTTGTTAAGCACTTACTCTGCACCAGGGACTTATTGAGCGCTTACTGTGTGCAGAGCGCTGTACTAAACACTTAGGAGAGTACAATATAACAGTAAACAGACACATTCCCTCTCCACAGTGAGCTTGCAGTCTAGAGGTAGGTTGTTCTCAGTTACTAGCAGTGGTGCAGAGACCTTAAAGATTGACCAGAGTCAAAACATGGGAGGTTTATACCCACCCAGCTGATTAATAATAATAATAATTCTGGTATTGGTTAAGCTCTATGTGCCAAGCACTGTTTTAAGCACTGGGTAGATATAAGGTGATCAGGTTGTCCCACGTGGGGCTCACAGTCTTAGTCCCCTTTTTACAGATGAGGGAACCAAGGCACAGAGAAGTTAAGTGACTTGCCTAAAGTCACACAGCTGATAAGTGGCAGAGCTGGGATTAGAACACATGACCTTTGACTTCCAAGCCCATGCTTTTTTCACTGAGCCACGCTGCTGCTCAGCGTCCAAGTCCAAAGTTACAAGAAATCAGATTGGGTTTAATTGAAGTCCATCAGCCTAAAGGAGACTGAAAAGGGAGTTTTCTCAAAATATTCAATGATGTCTCGCATTTGACATATATAAATAAAAGGAATTTTGATGTATCATTTTCTTAAATGAGTATATATATGATTTGGGTAGCTTTGAAGAGCGCTTTTTTTCTTGAACTTCTTTTTAGGAAGATCAGCCTGTTATAGTTAAAAGGAAAAGAGGAAGACCTCGCAAATATCCTCTAGAAGATGCCCTGAAAACTAGTAAGTAGACTCTATTTTCAGATCCACCAAAGGAATGTTAAAATTGGTTTTCTAAGTTAATTATTTTTTCTTTTAGAAGAGGACTCAAAAACAGAGGCAGCTGTTGTAAATGTAAGTGTTTCAAAAATATTTTCTTCAGGTAGCTAACGTTATTTGTCTTTGAATTTGCCAGGCGAAATCCCTGCAGAAATCAGTAAAACTAATCCTCTGCAGTGGGAACTCACTATAACACTGTGGTTCAGTCCATTTTTCACTTATCTTGTTCAGGAGGCATGACGTAAGACCCGGAACCTATTTAAATGTATGCAGCTCTCACCCAAAAAGTTGGTAAACAACTTCTCTTTTGATGGAGAGACAGCTTGGGAGCTCCCTGCCTCCAGTCTGTCCCCACTTTCATTCATTCATTCAATTGTATTTATTGAGCGCTTACTCTGTGCGGAGCACCGTACTAAGCGCTTGGAAAGTACAATTCGGCAACAGATAGAGACAATCCCTACCCGACAACGGACTGACAGTCTAGAAGAGGGGAGACAGACAACAAAAGAAAGCAAGTCTTTACTTACTTACTCCCATTTACAGTCCTTACTTCACCCTGCTGCCCAGGTCAGTCTTCAAAAAATGTTCAGTCCTTGTCTCCCGACTCCTCAAGAACCTCTAGTGGTTGTCCATCCACCTTATAGAAACTCCTTACCATTGGCTTTAAAGCACTCATTCGCCTCGCCCCCCCCCCCCCCACCTATCTTATCTGCCGATTTCCTACCGCAACTCAGCGCGCTGACTTCTGACTTGGCTCCTAATGCCGGCCACCTCACTGTACCTTGATCTCACCTATCTCTCCATCAACCCCTTACCCACATCCTCTCGCTGGCCTGGAACTCCCTCCTCTTTCATGTCTGACAGACCACCACTCTCCTCATCTTCAAAGCCCTCCTAAAAGAGGCCTTCCCAGCGTAACCCTTCCCGGTGACTCTGCCTCTTCCCACCCCAGCCCCACAGCACTTATGTACATGTTCTTTATGTATCTGCCTCTCACATTAGACTGTAAGTGCCTTGAGGGCAGGAATCATGCCTACCATCTCTATTGTAGAGAAGCAGCATGGCCTAGTGGCCACAGCACGGGCCTGGGAGTCAGAAGGTCATGGGTTCTAATCCCAGCTCCTCCACTTGTCTGCTGTGTGACCTTGGACAAGTCACTTAACTTTTCTATGCTTGTTACCTCATCTGTAAAATGGGGATTAAGACTGTGAGCCCCATGTGGAACAGGGACCGTGTCCAACCTGATTACCTTGCATCTAACCCGGCACTTAGGACAGTGCCTGGAACATAGTAAGCACTTAACAGATACTATCATCATCATTGCACACTCTTGACTGCTTAATGAAGTGCTCTGCACACGGTAAGCACTCAATAGAGACCACTGATTGATTCTCTAATGAGTTTGGCGGCTTCAAAAGTTCATTCATTCATTGTCGTATTTATTGAATGCTTACTGTGTGCAGAGCATTCATTCATTCATTCAGTAGTATTTATTGAGCGCTTACTATGTGCAGAGCACTTTACTAAGTGCTTGGCATGAACAAGTCGGCAACAGAGACAGTCCCTGCCGTTTGACGGGCTTACAGTCTAATCGGCACTGTACTAAGCTCTTGGAAAGTACAGTTCGGCAACAGATAGAGGCAATCCCGGCCCAACAACGGGCTCACAGTCTAGAAGGGGGGAGACAGACAACAAAACAAGTAGACAGGCATCGATAGCATCAATATAAATAAATAGAATTATAAATATACACACATCATTAGTAGATGTAGAAGTTGTACAGACTTATCTAACAGTTGCTGCCACTGCAGAGTTTTTGCAAGGGGAAACTAAAATGAAATGAAGCAGGAGCTTTGAGGGACAGGAAAGGAATCCGAGCAAGTGTTTTGGGTTTGAGGGGAAACCTTGGAGTTGTGATAGCTTGATTGGGGTGTATTTTCTCATATTTTTTTTTGCCTCGGTAATTGCATACCGAAGGGCCTAACTAAAACACATTAGCATAATTTGAATAAACAAGCACCAAACCAGGAGGGAAAATGATGGACGGAGGTCGAAAGTACTCAGTACAGTGTTCTGCACATAGTAAGCACTCAGTAAATACCATTGATGATGATGTTGAGGTTTTGTTGTGTAAAACTAATCTGCAGAAGCTCCACCAGGTGAAATGGGCAAGCGAGCCCAGTCACAATCCTATTTATTGAACACTTACTCTATGCAGAACACTGTACTAAGCTCGACAGACAGTATAATAGAGTTAGCAGACACAATCCCACTCCTCAAGGAGATTGCTTTCTAGTGGAAGTCCAAAGACCATCGCCAATACAAGTGAGACGGCCCTTATCATCAAACATGGGTTAATAAGGGCAAACACTAATTTCCAAGAAACATTTTCCCCCTTTCCCTATACCACCACCACGACTTACTCTGACTGCCACAGAATCTTTCAAGTCTGATCCGAGGCTTTCGCATTGCCTCCAGGTGTCTGGAAGTTGAACTTCAAAAGTTTGACGAGCTACAACTATGACTTTTCAGGCTTCGAAATCAACTTCATTACCTTGGCGGTTACATTTCTCTCGTTTCTCTAAATTCTTTAACCCAGTCTGTCTCTTTATAAACAAATTGGCTGCACTTCTGTCGGGTAGAGGTATTCAGCTAAATAATTTGGTATGAAAAATCTGCGTATTGCATTTTACATTTTACAAGAGAACATTCTCATTAGAGTATCTAAAACCTTCATCGGATTTACCTATTCCCTGGGCGTGGAATTTTGGTAGAATGTTCTAGTTCAAATTTTCTTTTTTTCAATGTAGACCCAACAATCTCCATCTGGTGGTAAAGGGAAGATAACCGCCACAGGTAGGTTCCTGAAGTATTCCTCTGCCCTAATACAAATGTAATTTGGTGGCGGGGGTAGGGGGGATTAAGATTTCAGGAAAGATGTTCCTCTAATGTAATGAAAAGGGTAGATAAAACAGTATAATTCTCATCAGAATGTTGTTAACTTAAATGAAGGAATATTGTCAGATTTCGCCCCTTCTGCTGTAAGCAAAATTTATACTTTACAGATATGTCCTCTCTGGTTACATTTTCCCACTTTGATGTAGATTTTTAACCTCTTCAAACCTAGTTTCTGCTGCTGTGATACCCGTTTGGGATAGGTCCTATTTATTTGGGCATTTTTTTTTTCAGTTAGACTTAGAAGAGGATAACCCACCCTCCAGCCTTCCCAGTTAGTAGAGATGGGTTTCATTGAAGAGGTAGGAAGTGAATGAGATGCCAGAAGCAGTTCCAGACCGGAGTTTATGCTCTCTTACATTCTCTCTGGAATTGCTAGCAGGAGAAAGGAACAAAGGGAATCGATGGGAGATTTGTGGATATAGTGGGACTTGGTGAGAGAGGAAGGGAATATCCGAAAAGAACATCTAATGGACAAGCTTGAAAGCTAAGGTGTTTTGAACTAAATGTAGAGAGTGAGGAGGAAGGAAGCCAGAGGTGGATTACTTTGCTTTTCATTAGAATTATCTTTTCTTGACAAAAAAGTCATAATATTGCTCTAATCGGATTTGGTTTATTGCCATTTTAAATTACTCACTCCTGTGTAGCATTTGCTCTTCCTTTACTAAATCATTAATGCAGTAATTCCTTCCCTTCCCTTTTCCCAAAGATGATTCTCATAAAGAAATAAACCCTCAAGAAAGAAACTTGGCCAGTGTAAGTGACATTTTTTTCTTCAGTTTTCCTTAAAACTCTCAACCCAGTAAATTTAAAAAAAAAATCTACTTTTCATATATGTGCCCACCCACTTTAGTTTGATTTAATTTAATTATGCCTAGGATGACGGGGAAGACAAGACCGTCGTGGTGGTGCGCCGGAGAGGAAGAAAGCCTAGACGTTCTTTCACTCTGTCAGAGGAAACTGGTATGCATCCCAGAAACTGATTGTAATGAACTGAAAGTTGTTGACATTTTCATAGCACACTCTTACACGATCAGTTTTATTTTGCTTTTCTTTCATTGAGACAAAAAAACTAGGTCACAACTAGTAATATTTTTCCATAAATATGTGCAGATTGCCACAATATCGTGTCAAAATTGATGCATCCCAGATGTTGTTCTGAGTCCAGTGAATTTTTCTGAATTCTGGCTGTGACCCATATGAATAAACTGTACTAAATGTGTTTGAGAAATGAAGTTAAACAAACGTGAATTGCAAGTGCTGAAACATAAAGGAAGCGGAGAACTACTTAATCTAGCCGCAAGCCAATTTTGAGTTCTCTGTACTGATTGAGTTTGGAGGGATCTTTGGGAAATGTGCAATACTCATGGCAGATTTTTTACAAACAGAAACATCGGAGCCAGAAAGGAAACGCCAAAAGTCAGTGTCCGAGGGAATGGAAGACAAGAAAGAGCCAGAGTCCGGAGAGGAAGAAGAAGAGGAAGAGGACGAAGAGGATGATGAAAAGCACTTAAGAGCCACAACTAGATCAGCTTCAAGATTAGAAGCTCAAAGGTAATAAGGCTTTGACAATCCCAGTCCTTCCATAGGCTACAGTGTATGTCTATTTCCACTTGTATTATCTGCGGTGGAGAACTTGCCTTTAACTCTGCATGAGAAACCTTAAAGTCCTTTTCTCTCAGATCCTATCTTCTAGCCCTTGAGCAATTTGGGGCTCACCTCTGAACCATCTCGTGCCAGTCATTCAATCATTCAGTCATTTAGTCCCACTCAGATGTCCCACCGCCCCCTGGCCTGTCTACCCGAAGCCGAAACAAATCTAGAAATGAGCAAGTTGTCTTTCTTCCCAAATCCATCAACCAGTCAGTGGCGTTGATTGAGCACTTACTGTGTACAGAGCATTGTACTAAGCATTTGGGAAAGTACAATACGGTAGACACAATCCCTGCCCACAAGGAGTTTATAATCCACAAGGAGAGGCAATAGTTATATTACAGATGGAGCGAGTATAAGAATGTGTTCGTAAGTTCTGTGGGTCTGGCGGGGAGTATCAAAGTGCGTAAGGGGTATAGAGCCAAATGGGTAGATGAGATAGAGGAGAGGGTAAGGGAAATGAGGGCTTAGTCAGGGAGGGTTTCTTGGAGGAGATGTGATTTTTTTTAGGAGGGTTTTGAAGGTGGAAGAGGTGGCCTGTCGGAAATGAAGGAGGAGGGAGTTACGGCCAAAGGGAGGACGTGGGCAAAGGGTTGGCGGCGAGATAGACAAGATTACAATACAGTGAGTAAGATGGCATTCAAGGAGCCAAGTGATCAGATTGGGTTGTAGTAGGAGAGCAGCGAGAAAAGGTAGGAGGAAGAGAACTGATTGAGAGCCTTAATACTGATGGTAAGGAGTTTCTAGAAGAGGCACTTAGGTCAGAAGTTTTTTTTGTTTTTTGCGAGGGGAGAAGTGATTGGCACACTTGAAGCAGAGGGGAAACAGCCATTTGAGAGTGTGAGGCTAAAAACGGCAACAAGGGGAGGGAGGAGAGTGGAGGCAACTAATTTGCTAAGTGGTGTCCACAGAATCACCAGGTCTCTGTGTGTACCCTTGGGATAGGCCTTCTTCAGTCTAGGGGCTCAATGAATGCTCTTGTCTGTTCCTCAGCCATGAGTGAAAAATCAGGGTGAAAACGTAGGCTGCCCATTTCCACCCATGTGTGATTAGAATACACATCACTGAAGAGCAGAGAAATCACGAGAAGGCAGCCAACAAACTAAAGTGAGCAAGGTTGGGTGAGGTGAGGTGGGAGGGGTTAGTGGATTAAGTGTTTTAATACCAGTGGTAAGGAGTTTTCTGTTTGAAGCAGAGATGGAAGGGCAGTCACTGGCGGCTCTTGAGTGGAGAGACGTGGACTGAATGTTTTCTTAGAAAAATGATCCGGACAGCAGAGTGAAATATGTACTGGTGTGTGGAGAGACAGGAGGCAGGGAGGTCAGCGAAGAGGCAGATGCGGTAGTCAAGGCGGGATAGGATAGGGCTGGGATCAGCGTAGTAGCTGAATGGAGAGGAACGGGTCGTGAAGTGAAATAGACAAGATTTGGTGACAGATTGAATATGTGGTTTGCATGAAAGAAATCAGTTGAGGATAATGCCGAAGTTATGGGCTTGTGAGATAGAGAGGTTAATGGTATTGTCTATAGCGGTGGGAAATGCAGGGGTGGGACAGGGTTTGAATGGGAAGATTCGGAGTTCTGTTAGGGGTATGTTCAGTTTGAGATGTCGGCGGGGCATCCACGTAGAGGTGCCATAAAAGCAAGAGGAAATACGAGACTGCCAAGATCAGATCAACCTGCTTGTATTCCTGCCTGCCCAGAGATCCTCAGTGGGTCCAGATGCCAACTGGATCAAATCAGAACCCCAAAGTTGGGCTTCCAAGCTTTCCACCGGCTTTCTCTCTTCCTTCATTTCTTTCCTTGCCTTCCTGTACTAGCCATGCTAACCAAGTTTCACCATCCCAGGCACCTTCCCTCCTGCCCGTTCTCCATCAGATTTCATCCCTCCTCTTCAAAACTCTCTTCTTCCACTGGGCCTTCCCAGGTTAACACAGAAGATTGAGCCTTCCAGGCATTCCCCCAATACTTTATAGCTTGAGAGAAGCAGCAAAGCCTAGTGGAAAGAGCAGAGGCCTGGGAGTCAGAGGACCTGGGTTCTAATCCTGGCCCCACCCTTTGATCTGTGACCTTGGACAAGTGAGTTCATTTCTCTGGGCCTCAATAACCTCATCTGTAAAATGGCGATAAGGACTGTGAGCCCCAGGTGAGACATGGACTGTGTCCAACCTGGTTAACTTTTCTCTGCCCCACTGCTTAGTATAGTGCCTGGCATATAGTGAGCACTTGGCAATTACCATTATTCATAATAATAATATTTCCTCTTTGAATATCAACACCTAGAGCATCATGTACAGGCCTAGCCTGAGAACTCTTCACAGCAGGCAAGCCGTGGGTCCTCTCTTTGTATCCAGTGGGGCTGTAACTCCGTTAATTTCTCAGTCCATTGACTGTCTTGGAATGTCAGGCCCCACTAGATTCGTGTAGATGCGGATGGGTAGTACGAATGAGTGTGGGTTTATGTCCTTGCGATACTGCAGTAATTCCTCATTCTCTATTCTTATCTCTGATTCTTGTCTCTCTCGTCTACTTGATGGATGGACGTGGGTGTAATCCTGCTCCCCCCATTAAATTTTTAAAACCCTGAGAATGGGAATTGAGCCTAGTTTGTTTCTAATTCCCCGTGGCAGAGTGTTCCACCTGCAGTGGATACTGTTGAGTGAATGCTATACCCAGAACTAATCGTAATCGTCTATTAGGAGATGGGATCAGTGGTAGAATCATCTTGCCGTTCCTGCATGCTATACCCTCTCTGTTTATGCAGCCGGAGAGATAGCAAACTGATGCAGATGTCGTTTTGTCTCTGAGATTGCTTTCAGCTGTTCTTATACGTAGTCAGTTATTTCCCCCATCATTCATCCTTCAAGTCATCTCATCTATGCTTGTAAATCTAGTAACGATGATGACATTAATTAAGCGCCTATGGAGTTCTAAGGACTTTGCTGAGTGCTGGGGGAGATACCAGAATAAGGATAGAACACAGGTCTGGGAGTCAGAAGGTTGTGGGTTGTAACCCCGGCTCAGCCACTTGTCTGCTGTGTGACCTTGGGCAAGTCACTTCACTTGGAGAAGCATTGTGGCTCAGTCGAAAGAGCCCGGGCTTGGGAGTCAGAGGTCATGGGTTCTAATCCCACTTCTGCCACTTAGCTGCGTGACCTTGGAATCACTTAACTTCTCTGGGCCTCAGTTCCCTCATATGTAAAATGGGGATGAAGCCTGTGATCCCTACATGGAACACCCTGATAACCTTATATCTTCCCCAGCACTTAGAACAGTGCTTTGCACATAGTAAATGCTTAACAAATGCCATCATCATTATTATGATTATTCTCAGTGCCTCATTTACCTCATCTGTGAAACGGGGATTGAGACTGGGAGCCCCATGTGAGACAGGAAATGTGTCCAACCGGATTTGTGGGTATCCACCCCAGTGCTTAGTACAGTGCCTGGCTCACAGTAAGCACTTAACAAAAACCATTATTGTTACTATTATTAGATTGTACACAGATCCAGAACCACGTGGGACTCAGACTCTGAAAGGGAGGGAGTTCAGGTGTTTAATCCTCATGGAGCTTTAGTGACTTACCCAAGGTCGCACAGCAAGCAAGCGGCAGAGCAGAATTTGAATCCATGTCTCCTGACTCCCAGGCCCGTGCTCTTTCTACTAGACAATGCTGTCTCCCAGCACGCTATCGCTTCAGCCACCAGCCAGGACTTGGGATTGCTTGACGGGGCTGCCAGCTGCTGTCCCTAGCTACCTTGGTGTGATCGTTCGATTTAACAAGCAGATTTTCCGTTCCGTCGCCAGTGACATTACTCCCAGGACCCTCCCCACCTCAAACCTCCCTCCCCCCACCCATGATTTGTCAAAATTGCATTTCAAATATTAAAAAGTGGTAATTTATGTGTGGACTTCGGTACTGCCTTTCACTTGAAGATGTAAAATCAAGTCACAGAGCACACATTGGATTTGATGCCCTTCAGATCAAAGAGCCTTCGTGTCTTTTAGTCTGTGACCGCGCCTGGGTCATGTGATTTGAACTCATTTGACTCTAAAAAATCTGATTTTTGCTAAGTCTGTGAAAATCACTAGCGATTCTGTTTGGCATCAAATTCATTTCATCTTCATTTTATCTGATTTTGTAATTCTGCGAGAAAATGATCAAATTTTCCTGGCCTGATGTTTTTCTGTAAAGACACATGCCGTTACTTCTCGTGCCTATTACAGAATTCCCCGGACTTGTTTCGGGATTTGAAATAAGGCTGTTGGCGAGAATTTCCGTTTTTTATTGTTAAAATGGTTAGATTCCCTGGAATAGTAAGTAAACTGTATCCCTTCAGTACACACACTGCACTCAATTTTTATTTTCAATTTATTTCAGAAGGCAGCCGAGCAAACCAACTACACGTGCAGCTTCTAAACTTAGTAGCCCAGAAACAGCATCTCCTCGAAATCGCCAAAAATTATCAAAGGAGAAGTTGTCCACCACCGAAAAAGTTAGTAAATCTCCCCCATTAGGAAGGTAAGTCTCAAAGTAAATGGACACAGCTTATGTTTGACTTCTGTTCTGTGAAGGATATTCATTTTTCTGTGCAGATGCTGCCTTCTTGAATGAATTTAGGAGCTTTTCAGCCTTTTACTGTGCTTGTTGCCGTACAAATTAATCAGTCATAAGCATCTATTGAGTGCTTACTGTGTGTAGAGCACTGTACTGAGTGCTTGCTCAGTGCTCTCAGTGGGCTTCAGTCTAGTTGAGAAGCCACATTAAAGTCTATTACGGGTAGAGAAAGCAGCAGAGTATTTGGATATGTGTGTATATATAAGTGCTAAGAGGTTGGGGTGAGTATCAGAGTGCTTACGGGCAACTGATAAAAGCGTATATTGAAGGGAGGGAGAATCGGGTGGGAAGAAGAGTGTTTAGTCAGAGCGATAATAATAATAAATGTGGTATTAAATGATTACTATGTACCAAACACCATACAAAGTATGAATTAGGTAATTCAGTGAGAAACAGACCCTGTGTCACAAGGGGTCCACAGTCTAAGTAGGAGGGAAAACGGACATTTGAATTCTCATTTTACAGTAAGAGATGGGGTAGAGGACCTGTGCCGCTTGCATCCCACGACGAGTCCCCCTTTTCCTCTGCTCCTCCCTCCCTCCCCGTTGCCCCCTCTCCCTCCCTCTGCTCTACGCCCCCTCCCACAGCAATATGTGTAGCAATGTGCGTATTGATCATCGTATTTATTTTATTAATGATGTATATATCTATAATCCTGTTTATTTAGATTGGTAATAATAATAATAATAATGTTGGTATTTGTTAAGTGCTTACTATGTGCAGAGCACTGTTCTAAGCGCTGGGGTAGACACAGGGGAATCAGGTTGTCCCACGTGGGGCTCACAGTCTTAATCCCCATTTGACAGATGAGGTGACTGAGGCACAGAGAAGTGAAGTGACTAGCCCACAGTCACACAGCTGACAGCTGACAAGTGGTAGCGCCAGGATTCGAACTCATGACCTCTGACTCCAAAGCCCGTACTCTTTCCACTGAGCCACGCTGCTTCTCAATCTCAATTCTCAATCGCATCAAGTGATGCGATTGATGCCTGTCTACTTCTTTTGTTGTCCGTCTCCCACCTTCTAGACTGTGAGCCCATTGTTGGGTAGGGAGTGTATCTGTTGCCGAACTGTACTTTCCAAGCGCTTGGTACAGTGTTCTGCACACAGTAAGCCCTCAGTAAATACGATTGAATGAATGAATGAACGATCAACAGATGTGACCATAATTCTTAGAGACATTTTTCATCTGTTCATCATCCAGGCCAAAGGCACAGCTGTCCCCCTCCAAACGCAAACGAGAGCCCAGCCCGCCGGCGATCCGCACGAGAGGCCAGCAGAAAGGTGAAGAAACCCCAGGGAAGAAAGCGAAGCGGTAAAGCCCAGCACTTGCTCTCCCCTGGTTTGAGAAAAGGTGGAGTTGCAAGGGAGGAGTCTCTCTGGTCATAGGCTTTTTTTTTTCTTTGTTTTTTGTTTTTTTGTTTCTCCTTGTTTTTTGTTGTTTGGTTTTTTTTGAAAGAAAAGGGATATGCATGTGCTCAAGTTAATAAATGCAAGCTTTTTCTTTTTCTGTTTTAAACAGCTTTATAAAGTATTGTTTATATCGAATATTGTGTACATTTATTTCAGATAAAAAAAAAAGTAAGTTTACTTTGTATCAGAATTAAACAAAGTAGTTGTATATTTTAACACTCAAAATTGGGATTTCCCAATGTGACACATCGCTAATGCAAAAGCTTCCAGGCCACAAGGCACCAAGGAGCCTAAACTGATAATCTTTGTACAGTATATAAACATGTAAAAATAGGTTGTATTTTACTCTGTGTATGATGCTAATCAATGATGAACACTTTATTTATTTTACAGAGGACTTATCTGTGACCTTTACTATATATCTCAGTTTATTATTTTTTTTTTTATGAAGATGGTTTTAAATGCTATGCAGTCATCAGTAGGGAATAATTTCCAGGATTCTGTCTGTCTTGAAATTCTCCGAATCTGATCTGGCAGGAGGAGCTTTTTCGCATGTATTTAAGTAGAGTAGATTAGCTAAAGAAAGGAATTCAGTTTCTTTTCTGTTCACAATTGTGACTATATTAAATGAAAACTGTAACTTGTTTTTAGATTATATTTGCATCTGTAACTTTATTACCAGCCTCAGAAAAAGAAATAGTTCTAGTTTAGTTAGCTGACTCAACTCACTTCTGGCAAAAACTTCTCTTACTGGACGTTTGACCTCCTGCTCCCTGTTAGGTTGAAATTTACTTAATTGTTCTTTCAGTATTTGTCCTTTTCGAAGAAGAGCAATCCATTGGACGTTGAAACCGTTTCTTCTCACATTTGTACAGCTTCCGCATTTTATGTTATGTTTTCTACACAGGTATTTCAAAGATGGAGCTGGTGTTAACGCCGGTCTTTTTTTTACCATGTCTTAATTCCCATGAGAGCAAAATGTCCAAGTTTAGTTTTTCATAAGATTAAACTGTTCTTAAGATCAAATTTGTCTCTTGCAATGATGCGATCAGTTGCCAAATAATCTGGGATGATTTTAATATGTTTTGTTCATATTCCTATGTTTTATAATTAAAATTTACATTCTGTGTTTGATTTTTTTGGGGGGACTCTTACTGTAAGGTGGATATTTCTGTCATTTTACATGGTTTCTTACTGAGATTTCTATATAAATTATAAAATGTTTCCCAACACTTGCTTTGTAAGATTTCTTGTATTTTTAAATTATTCAAATGCCTCTCTCATCACTGTCTTCCCATTCCTTGGCCTTTAGTTGGGGGTTCCATGTGGCGTATAACATCATGGCGTAGCGGTTACAGCACGGGCCTGGGAGTTAGAAGGTCATGGGTTCTAGTCCCGGATCCGCCACTTGTCTGCTGTGTGACCTTGGGCAAGCCGCTTCACTCCTCTGTGCCTCAGTTACCTCATCTGTAAAATGGGGATTAAAACTGGGATCTCCACGTGAGACAACCTGATTAACCTTGTATCTACCCCAGTGCTTAGAATAGGTCTTGATACGTAGTAAGTGCTTAAATACCATAATTATCATTATTCATTGCTCATCTGGGAAATGGGAATTAAAACTGTGAGCCCCAGGTGGGACGTGGACTGTGTCCAGCCGGATTATCCTGATCACAGAGTGCGGCACATAGTGTAAACGTAGTAAGCACTTAAATGTCATTAAAAATGAAATGAGGATGTGTACGTGAGTGTTGTGGGGATGGAGTTTGGGTCCGTGCTTAAGGGGTATGGACCTAAATACAAGATTGATGCAGAAGAGTAGGAAAATAGCGTGAGGAAATGAAAGATTAATCCGGTGGATTAGAAGGCTATAAGGACAGCAGAGTATAATTAAGGAGCAGTGTGCCATAGCGGAAAGAGCAGGGGCCTGGGAGTCAGAGGACCTGGGCTCGATTCCCGGCTCCATCACCTGCCTCGTGTGTGACCTGGGGCAAGTCACTTCCCTGCTCTGGGGCCTCAGTTACCTCATCTGTAAAATGGGGAATCAGGCTGTGTGCCTCATGTGGGACAGGGACTGTGTCCAACCCAGTCTGCTTATATCTACTCCGGCACTTAGTAAAGTACCTGGCACATAGTAAGTGCTTAACAAATACCTTTATTATTAGTATGAATTATTCTTATTCCTGGAGTTGTGATTTTTAGATGGGGAGAGCAGTGGTCTACCAGATGTGAGGGCTAAAGGAGTGAACGAAGGCTCAGTATTGTAGAAGTAGCTTGGCCTAGTGGAAACAACCTGAACCTGGGAGTCAGAGAACTTGGGTTCTAATTGAATCATTGAATCGTATTTATTGAATGTTTACTGTTTGCAGAGCACTGTACTAAGCACCTAGAAAGTACAGTTCAGCAATAGAGACAATCCCTGCCCACACTGTTTACAGTCTAGAATGGGGGAGACAGACATCAAAACAAGTAAACAGTCCATATAAATAAATAGAATTATAGATATGCCCATATGTACACAATTGCTGTGGGGCGGGGAAGTGGGGGTAGAGGAAAGGGAGTGGGTCGGGGTGACGGCGAGGAGAGGGGGAACTGAGGAAAAGGGGGGCTTAGTCTGGGAAGGCCTCTAATCCTAACTCCATGTCCTTGCTGTGACACCTGTAACAGTCACTTGGTGTCTCTGTGCCTCAGTGACCTCATCAGTAAAATGGAGATTCAACACCAGTCTCCCTCCTACTTAGATTTTAGGCCCCAGGTGGACGAGGGACTGTCTGACCTGATTACCTTGTATCTTCCCCAGGCCTCAGTGAGCACCTAACAAAATACCACTGTCATTATGAGTGAGAAACAAGCTAGTGAAAAAGTTCCCCAGTCGTTCATTCACCCTAACCCCCCACCAAGCCTTCCATCATCTCACTTTGTCCCTCTGCTTTTCATCCTCGCTCTTCTCCTTCCACCTGCCCCTCCGTAAGTACAGGACGGTCCTCTTAGGCAGACAGTAGACCCCAAAGCCTGTCACCAGCGACCGCCTCCCCACCTCATTGACAAGCAGCTCTTGGGTCCCCTTCAGTCCCCCGTTCTGTTGCCATCCCAGGCACCACAAGGCTACTCTGAGAAGCCAAATCGCCTATCAAAAATAAGAAAAGCCGCCCCGTGCTCTCAGCCCTCCAAGTGGTGTCGGACCCCAAGTGGACTTCAGGACAAATCCAGACAAGTGATGGAGGACATAATCTTACCTGGAAAAGGCTGCAGGACTTCCAACTAGTGATCTCTAGCCTCTTTCTCCCAAGTTAATAATAATAATAATGGAATTTGTTAAGCACTTGCTATGTGCCAGGCACTGTGCTAAGTGCCGGGGTGGATACAAGCAATTCGAGTTGGATGCGGTCCCTGTCCCATGTGGGGCTCACTGGCTCGATCCCCGTTTCACCGACGAGGTAACAGGACCAGAGAAGTGAAGTGCCTTTCCCAGGGTCACGCAGCGGACAAGTGGCAGAGCCCGAATTAGAACTCATCACCTTCCGACTCCCAGGCCCGTGCTGTATCCGCTACGCCGTGCTGCTTCTCTGAGTTGTGACCAGAAGTACCAGTCGAAGCCCACCAAATCATTTCTTGACTAATAAGTCTGCTTTCGATTTAGCTCTTAAACCTGGATTCTGAAAAAATCTTTCCATCATGTGATTGCTTGGTCTCAAGTAGGTGTGATTGGCGATTGATAGAAACGGCTATCCGGACCCTTAGTTTCTTTCACTGAGAAGCACTGTGGAAAAAATAATAAAAATAAATGGGGTCTTCGTTACGTGCTTTCTGTGTGACGGGCACTGGGGTATATACAGGATAATCAGGTCAGACACCATCTCTGTCCCACATCGGGCTCAGCTAACTTGATTGGAGGCAGGGAAATTTTGCTTTGGGACGTCCCGAAATGTGGACAACCAACCTAAAAAATGTTTACTAAATCCCGTGATTTTTGTTCCTGACCATTTATTGCAGTGGAACTTTTGTTTCTTTTCCCGAAGGTGAAATTCTCCCTATAGACTATATTTCTTATACTGATTTTTCACCTTTGGTAATTGAATTCAGGGATCCTATTAGAGTTCAGTAGGCACGTAAACAGAGGCAGAGAGACTTAGAAAAACATTTAGTGGTAGGAATGGTAGTTAAGTAGTTGTGGTGTTTATTAAGCAGCTGCTGAAGACAGAGCGCTGTATGAAGCACTTGAAGTTCAGCCCAAGACAAGTTCCCTCCCCACAAGGAGTTCACGCTTTAATGGTAAAATGTGTAATGACTTTGATACCCCGGTTAATCAATCACGAGTCAGTCATATTTATTGAACGCGTACTGTGTGCAGAGCACTCTACTAAGCTCTTAGGAAGGTCCAGTGAAACAACAAACACCCATTTCCTGCCCACAAGAAGCTTACAAAATTACATATGTAAATACTCCTATCTTCTACTTATAGCCACTGTCCCTAATCTATTTTAATTCATTCATTCAATAGTATTTATTGAGCGCTTACTATGTGCAGAGCACTGTACTAAGCGCTTGGGATGAACAAGTCGGCAACAGATAGAGACAGTCCCTGCCGTTTGACGGGCTTACAGTCTAATCGGGGGAGACGGACAGACAAGAACGATGGCACTAAACAGCGTCAAGGGGAAGAACATCTCGTAAAAACCGATGGCAACTAAATAGAATCAAGGCGATGTACAATTCATTAACAAAATAAATAGGGTAACGAAAATATATACAGTTGAGCGGACGGGTACAGTGCTGTGGGGATGGGAAGGGAGAGGTGGAGGAGCAGAGGGAAAAGGGGAAAATGAGGCTTTAGCTGCGGAGAGGTAAAGGGGGGATGGCAGAGGGAGTAGAGGGGGAAGAGGAGCTCAGTCTGGGAAGGCCTCTTGGAGGAGGTGATTTTTAAGTAAGGTTTTGAAGAGGGAAAGAGAATCAGTTTGGCGGAGGTGAGGAGGGAGGGCGTTCCAGGACCGCGGGAGGACGTGACCCAGGGGTCGACGGCGGGATAGGCGAGACTGAGGGACGGCGAGGAGGTGGGCGGCAGAGGAGCGGAGCGTGCGGGGTGGGCGGTAGAAAGAGAGAAGGGAGGAGAGGTAGGAAGGGGCAAGGTGATGGAGAGCCTCGAAGCCTAGAGTGAGGAGTTTTTGTTTGGAGCGGAGGTCGATAGGCAACCACTGGAGTTGTTTAAGAAGGGGAGTGACATGCCCAGATCGTTTCTGCAGGAAGATGAGCCGGGCAGCGGAGTGAAGAATAGACCGGAGCGGGGCGAGAGAGGAGGAAGGGAGGTCAGAGAGAAGGCTGACACAGTAGTCTAGCCGGGATATAACGAGAGCCCGTAATAGTAAGGTAGCCGTTTGGGTGGAGAGGAAAGGGCGGATCTTGGCGATATTGTAGAGGTGAAACCGGCAGGTCTTGGTAACGGATAGGATGTGTGGGGTGAACGAGAGGGACGAGTCAAGGATGACACCGAGATTGCGGGCCTGCGGGACGGGAAGGATGGTCGTGCCATCCACGGTGATGGAGAAGTCTGGGAGCGGACCGGGCTTGGGAGGGAAGATGAGGAGCTCAGTCTTGCTCATGTTGAGTTTTAGGTGGCGGGCAGACATCCAGGTGGAGACGTCCCGGAGGCAGGAGGAGATGCGAGCCTGAAGGGAGGGGGAGAGGACGGGCGGAGATGTAGATCTGCGTGTCATCTGCGTAGAGATGGTAGTCAAAGCCGTGAGAGCGAATGAGTTCACCGAGGGAGTGAGTGTAAATGGAGAACAGAAGAGGGCCAAGAACTGACCCTTGAGGAACTCCAACAGTTAAAGGATGGGAGGGGGAGGAGGCTCCAGCGTAGGAGACCGAGAATGATCGGCCAGAGAGGTAAGAGGAGAACCAGGAGAGGACAGAGTCCGTGAAGCCAAGGTGAGATAAGGTACGGAGGAGGAGGGGATGGTCGACAGTGTCAAAGGTCTCCTGTGTAAATTGTAAGCTCCTTGTGGGCAGGGAGCTGTATTTACTGAACACTTATTTTGTGTCTACTGTGTGACCTTGGGTAAGTCACTGTAGTTCTCTGTGTCTCAGTTACCCCCTCTCTAAAAGGGGGATGAGTGTGAGCCCCATGTGGGACAGGGACTGTGTCCTACCTGATTAACTTCTGTTTATCCCAGGGCTTAGAACAGTGCTTGAATAATAATGTTGGTATTTGTCAAGCGCTTACTATGTGCAGAGCACTGTTCTAAGCGCTGGGGTAGATACAGAGTAATCAGGTCGTCCCACGTGAGACTCACAGTTAATCCCCAGTTTACAGATGAGGGAACTGAGGCACAGAGAAGTTAAGTGACTTGTCCACAGTCACACAGCTGACAAGTGGCAGAGCCGGGATTCAAACCCATGAACTCTGACTCCCAAGCCTGGACTCTTTCCATTGAGCCACGCTGCTTCTCTAACATAGTGAGTGTTCAACAAGTACTATTATTATTATTTATGTGCAGGGCATTGTACTAAGCGCTTAGGTGAGTACAGTTCCAACAGAATTAACAGTTTCAATGCTAAACTTGTGTAAAACTCTGTACTAATCACTTCAGGGAGTACAATAGAGTAAGTAGACACGTTTACCATCTACCAGGGATTAAAATTAATTCTAGATAAGAGAGAGACCTGAAAAGTGAACATATCTGGGCAGGGGGAGAGAGGGTGCTAAATACAGACAAAGTAGGGAAGGAAAATAGGATGGAGAGTTGAGAAAGTAGTCAGGGAAGGCTTCCTGGAGTCAACCTTTTTCCCACTTTTTTTTTTCTTATGGTATTAAGTGCTTACACCGTGTCAACCACTATTCTAAGTGCAGGGGTCGATACGCTCTAATCAGCTGGACACACTCCTTTTTCCCACGGGGCCAGCAGTCTTAGTCCCCATTTTACAGATGAGGGAACAGAGGCCCAGAGAAGTGAAGTGACTTGCCCAAAGTCCCACAGCAGTCAACTGGAGGATTAGAACCCATGACCTTCTGACTCCCAGACCCGGGCTCTAGCCACTGAGCCGCGCTGGTTCACTTTCACCCTAGGGGACTTGGGCTTCCATGGTGATGGGTCTCGGCCGCCCACTCCTGCGGAAAACTCAGTTCTGCTGCCCTCTTGCTTCACCAAGCTCAGCCGCGTAAGCGGCATCTTCTCCAGACTGCCCCTCTCTCACCTCTGCCAACCGTGACCTACCACTGTCCAATTACTCCCTTCTAGTCTGTAGACTGCAAGCTCTCTGGGCAGGGAATACTCTAGCCCCCCCAAGCACTTCCATTCAATAGTATTTCATTCATTCAATAGTATTTATTGAGTGCTTACTATGTGCAGAGCACTGTACTAAGCGCTTGGAATGTACAAATCGGTAACAGAGACAGTCCCTGCCCTCCGACAGGCTTACAGTCTAATCGGGGGAGACGGACGGACAAAATAGCAATAAATAGAATCAAGGGGATGAACATCTCATTAAAACAATAGCACTTAGTACAGCGCTCTGCACACAGCAGGTGCTCAATAAACAGGATTGAACGGATGAACAGTCTCACCTTCCGACGGTCAGCCGCACTCCCAAACTCTCTCCTCACCCCAATCAACACTGGGATCTTCAGACCCCAGACCTGTAGGGTTATCGTACTCTCTCTTCCTTTGGTTATTATTAATCGTATTTATTGAGCACTTACTGTGTGCAGGGCGCTGTACTAAGCACTTGGGAGAGTGCAAGAGATCATCCAACACATTCCCGCCCACAACGAGCTCACAGTCTTGATGATTAACTCCATGCCCTCAGCCTCTCCCTTGCTAGCGTATCTCACTGTCAAACAATCAGTGTGGCTTAGTGGCAAGAACCCGGGCTTGGGAGTCAGAGGCTGTGGGTTCTAATTCCGGCTCTGCCACTTATCAGCTTGTGACATGGGGCAAGTCACTTCTCTGTGCCTCAGTTACCTCACCTGGAAAATGGGGATTAAGACTGTGAGCCCCACGTGGGACAACCTGATTACCTTGTATCTTCCCCAACGCTTAAAACGGTGCTTGGCACATAGTAAGCGCTTAATAAACACCATCTTTGTTGTAGTTGTTGTTATATAATTGTCCTTCGAAATTGAAGATGCACCACTGATTGGAAATTCACCCAGGAGGGCGGTTTGGGTGAAAAGCAGCGAGGTTTAGTGGATAAAGCCCAGGCCTGGGAATCTGAAGGACCTAAATTTTAATCCCAGCTCTGTCAAGTGTCTGCTCTGTGACCTTGGCCAAGTCATTTCACTTCTCTGGGCTTCAGTTGCCTCATCTGTAAAATGGGGATTAAGAGTGTTTGAGCCCCGTGTCCGACAGGGACTGCGTCCAACCTGATTCATTTGTATCTACCCCAGGGCTTAGTACAGTGCTTGGCACATAGTATATGCTTAACAAGTACCGTAATTATTTCATTCAGGTGCATGTGGGATCCACAGTCCTGGCCCAGTTGTGCAAACACCATAATATTGACAGATTACCATGTACAATCTGTCTCCCCCTTTTAGACCGGGTGCCCGTCGTTGGGCAGGGATCGTCTCTGTTGCCGAATTGTACATTCCAAGTGCTTGGTACAGTGCTTCTGCACACAGTAAGTGCTCAATAAATACGATTGAATGAATGAATCGTATTTATTGAGTGCTTACCACCTGCAGAACACTGCATAAAGTGTTTGGGAGAGTACAACCTAACAGCCATTAGACACGTTCCCTGCCCACAGCGAGTTTACGTTCTACAGAAGGACTCAGATATTAATATAAATAAATAAAATATGCATATGTACCTAAGTGCCATGGGGCTGAGGGAGGATGCAAATCCAAGTGGGAGGACATAAGGCACTGTACTAAGCACTTCGAAGATTGCAGTCTAGTAGATAGGATCCCTGCCTTCAAGGAGATTATGGTCTTACCTGGGAAACAGACATTAAAATAATTTACAGATAGGAGAAATTATGTAGATTAGTGTAGGTTGAAGTAAAGGAGTTTGGATTCATTCATTCAATAGTATTTATTGAGTGCTTATTATGTGCAGAGCACTGTATTAAGCACTTGGATTGTGTGGATGCCTACAACATCAAATTCCATCATGCTTCCCTTCTGCTCAGCCACGCTTCTCTTCCTCCCTTTCTAGCTCCCACATTCAACTAGTCCAAACCTCTACCTCCCAACTGAAACCCCTCTGCCTCTTTCCTTCATTTTTGATGACCTCCTCAACGTTTTAATGGAATTTAAGCACTTACTATGTGTTAAACGCTGTTCTAAGCACTGGGGAAGGGACCTGTTGATTCCAGTCCGTGTCCCACATGGGGGACCCAGTCTAAGTAGATAGGAGAACAGATATTTAAAAATAATAATAATAATGTTGGTATTTGTTAAGCACTTACTATGTGCAGAGCACTGTTCTAAGTAGACGTAAGGGAATCAGGTTTTCCCACGTGGGGCTCACAGTCTTAATCCCCATTTTACAGATGAGGTCACTGAGGCACAGAGAAGTTAAGTGACGTGCCCACAGTCTCACAGCTGACAAGTGGTGGAGCCGGCATTCGAACCCATAACCTCTGACTCCCAAGCCCATGCTCTTTCCACTGAGCCACGCTGCTTCTCTAATCCCCACTTTACAGTTGAGCCACAGAGAAATGAAGTGGCTTTTGCCCAAGGTCATCCTGCAAGTGATGGGCAGAGCCGAGTTTAGAACCCAGGTCCTCTGACTCCCAGGGCCATACTCTGTCCCCTAGGCCACGCTGCTTCTTTCTTGCCTTGGCTTAGGCTGAGTCGTCTCCGACCCATAGCGACACCAGGGACACATCTCTCCCAGAACGCCCCACCTCCATCTCGCAATTATTCTGGTAGTGGATCCGCGGAGTTTTCTTGGTAAAAATTTGGAAGTGATTTCCCACCGCCTCCTTCTACGCAGTCAACTTGAGCCTCCGCCCTCGACTCTCTCCCATACCGCTGCTGCCCAGCACAGGTGAGTTTTGACTTTTAGCTGATGGCCGTCCACTCGCTAGCCACTGGCCGAGCTAAGAATGGGATGGACAGGCCTCGGCTTGACTCTCCCTCCCATAGCCGAGACTGGCAGAGGACTGGAAACTGCAGGTGAATTCTTGAAAGGGGGCTTCTTTCTTAGTAAAATAGAACTTCCTCAAGCCCTCCTATCGCTTCTCAAGCCGCTATCCTAAATTTCCTCTCCTTTTTTCTGGAAATCTTCCTCCTGCTCTCAGATTCTCCACCCTCTTCCTGCCTCTGATCCCATCTCCTCTTTCCTCTTTGATTACTCCCCACCTCTCCCTCATCACTTCCCATCTGATCATCTTGTAGCAGTCAATGACGTTTAGTTGAGTGTTTACTCTGTGCAGAACCCTGTACTAAGCGCTTATCTACTCCGGTGTTTGGCACATGGTAATTGCTCATAATTATTATTAGGCCTCCTAGAGAAGATAGGATTTCCCAAGGATTCTGAACATGGGGAGAGTGGTGGTGGTCTGTCAGGTAAGAAGGCGGAGCGCGCTCCAGGCCGGAAGGAAGATATTAGTAAGGGGTGGATAGCGAGAGGTGAGAATGAAACATACCTCCACAGAGTGTGTAGGTTGGCTTTTTCATTTATTCATTCATTCAATCGTATTTATTGAGCGCTTACTGTGTGCAGAGCACTGTACTAAGCGCTTGGAAAGTACAATTAAGCAGTAAAGAGAGACAACCCCTACCCATACCGGACTGACAGTCTAGAAGGAGGGAGTCAGACATCAAAACAAGTAAACGGGTCTTAATGTAAATAAATAGATGATGATGTTGGTATTTGTTAAGCGCTTACTATGTGCAGAGCACTGTTCTAAGCCCTGGGGGAGATACAGGGTCATCAGCTTGTCCCACATGAGGCTCACAGTCTTCATCCTCATTTTACAGATGAGGTAACTGAGGCACAGAGAAATTAAGTGACTTGCCCAAAGTCACACAGCTGACGAGTGGCAGAGCAGGGATTTGAAGCCCTGACCTCTGACTTCCAAGCCCGGGCTCTTTCCACTGAGCCATGCTGCTTCTAGATTATAGATATGTATATATATACACAAGTGCTGTGGTTCAGGGAGAGGGGGGTAGAGCAAAGAGAATGAGTTGGGGTGATGCAGTGGGGAGGGGAAGCTGAAGAAAGGGGAGGGGGGTTAGTCTGGGAAGGCCTCTTGGAGGAGGTGAGCCTTCAGTAGGGCTTTGAAGGGGGGAAGTGTGATTGTTTGGTGGATTTGAGGAGGGAGGGCGTTCCAGGCCAGAGGTAGGACGTGGCCCAGGGGTCGACGGTAGGACAGGCGAGATCGAGGCACAATGAGAAGGTTAGCAGCGGCAGCGGAGCCGAGAGTTCAGGCTGGGATGTAGAAGAAGAGAAGCAAGGTGAGGTAGGAGGGGGGGGGACAGTGTTGGAGAGCTTTGAAGCCAAGAGTGAGGAGTTTTTGCTTGTTACGGAGATAATAATTATAATGTTGGTATTTGTTAAGCGCTTACTATATGCAGAGCACTGTTCTAAGCGCTGGGGTAGATACAGGTTAATCGGGTTGTCCCACGTGAGGCTCACAGAGATCGATAGGCAACCGCTGGAGATTTTTGAGGAGGGGGGTGACGTGCCCAGAGCGTTTCTGTAGAAAGACAATCCGGGCAGCAGAGTAGAGACTGAAGTGGGGAGAGACGGGAGGTTTGAGAGGAGCAACTCATGTGAGTCGACGGAAAGTGGGAGAGGAACGAATAATAATAACGTTGGTATTTGTTAAACGCTTACTATGTGCAGAGCACTGTTCTAAGCGCTGGGGGAGATACAGGGTAATCGGGTTGTCCCACGTGAGGCTCACAGTTAATCCCCATCTTACAGATGAAGTAACTGAGACCCAGAGAAGCGAAGTGACTTGCGCACAGTCACACAGCTGCCAAGTGGCAGAGCTGGGATTCGAACCCATGACCGCTGACTCCCAAGCCCGGGCTCTTTCGCTGAGCCACGGCTGCTTCCCCAAAGATAACACAGATAAGTGTAAGTACTGAGGAGGACACTAACACCAGTGCAAGTCCAACAATCCCTTCCACTTCACAGATGGGTAAAGATGGCTCCTTCGGTTTATTATCCACTCTGACCTGGGCCAGTTTTGGGTTCTCTTCTTAGGGTCATGATCTTCCCGGAGCCAGGACAGTCATCTCACTTCTCACTGCTGCAACCGGGTTGATCTTCCTTCTGCTGTAGATTCTCAACTACGCCAGATGATACTGCGGTATGTCTTTAAAGCATTTCTTCCGCCCTCCCTGTTTACACTTAGCTCACTTGAGCTCACTCTCAGGATCGCAGCGCTGAGCGAAACAAGACTTCCTGAGGAAGAACAGTTCACAGAAACAGTTGCTAGCTGGATAATATTTCATAAACCCGCAGCGCCGAAGATCTACTCACACATCTTAATTGCGAATTAGCCAGTAGGCAGGGAACGCGTCGATCCGTTGTTATATTGTACTCTCCCAAGCGCTTAATACAGTGCTTTGCACACGGTAAGCACTCAATAAATACAGTGAATGAATGAACGAACCTCATTTCATCGTGTATTCCCTGGGATCCCTACCCTTTGAGCACTTACTAGAGAAGCAGCGTGGCTCAGTGGAAAGAGCCCGGGCTGGGGAGTCAGAGGTCATGGGTTCGAATCCCAGCTCTGTCACTTGGCAGCTATGTGACTGTGGGCAAGTCACTGCACTTCTCTGTGCCTCAGTTACCTCATCTGTAAAGTGGGGATTCACTGTGAGCCTCACGTGGGACAACCTGATTACCCTGTATCTACCCCAGTGCTTAGAACAGTGGTCTGCACATAGTAGGCACTTAACAAATACCAACATCATCATTATTATTATTATTCCTATTTATCCCATCCTCATAATAATACTGATTATAATATTTGTGGTGCTTTTTAAGCACTTACTATGTGCCAAGCACTGTTCTAATCACTGGAACAGGTACAACTTAATCAGATTGGACACCGTTCCTGTCCCACATGGAGATCACACTCTCAGTCCCCATTTTACAGATGAGGTACCTGAGGCCCTGAGAAGTGAAGTGACTTGGCCGTGGTCACAGACCAGCCATGTGGCGGAGCCGGGATTAGAACCCAAGTCCTTCTGACTCCCAGGCCAGGACTATATCCATTTTCTGCCCCACAGCTCTTAATGTAATTGTGTACATATCTGTCATTTATTTATTTGTACTGATGTCTGTCTCCCCTACTCTAGACTGGAAGCTCGTTGTGGGTAGGGAATGTATCTATCTATTCTTGTATTGCACTTTCCTGAGTGCTTAGTACAGTGTTCTGCACACAGTAAGCGCTCAATAAATACAACTGAATGAGTGAGTGAATTAATTAATGAATAATTAGACCCATCCCCTGGTAAATTCCTAGACGTTCCAATGGTCAGGCAAGCCTTGGAGATGGGAAAAGGGTAGACTCATTTTCCAAGGACCACACCGGTCTGATCAATTTGACTGATCCATCAATCGGTCCTACTTGTTGAGCACTTACTGTGTGCAGAGCACTGTACTAAGCGCTTGGGAGAGTACAACACAACAATATAACAGGCGCATTCCCTGCCCACGACGAGCTCACAGTCTAGAGGGGAAGACAGACATTAATATAAAAAACTAAAATTACAGATATGTACATAGGATCATGGGGCAGAGAAGGGGTGAACGAAGGGTGCAAATCAAAGTGGAAGGGGGACGCAGAAGGGAGCGGGAGAAGAGGAAATGGCAAGTCAGGGAAGGTAATGAAGCAGCATGGCTTAGTGGCTGGAGCACAGGCCTGAGAGTCAGAAGGTTATGGGTTCTAATCCCAACTCCATCGCTTGTCTGCTGTGTGACTTTGAGCAAGTCACTTTGCTTCTCTGGGCCTCAGTTCCCTCATCTGGAAAATGGGGATTGAGACTGTGAGCCCCACATGGGACAGGGACTGTGTCTAACCTGATTTACTTGTATCCACCCTAGTGCTCAGTACAGTGCCTGGTGCGTAGTATGCGCTTAACAGATACCGTATTTTTTTTTTAAACTCCTTCTGAGCTGAGCTGTGAGCATGGCACTGGTGGAAGGAATCGCCAGCCCACTCTCTAGACCTAATGACAGGTCAAGTGGCTGGAAGCTCCCTGGGGAGAGAGAACGTGTCTACCAACTCTGTTATATTGTATTCTCCCAAGAGCTTCGTACAGTGCTCAGTATAAAGTGCTCAAAATGACTGTTTGATTTATATTAATGTCTAGCCCCCCACCCCCCAAAACTGTAAATGCCTTTTTTTAAAAAAATGGTATTTGTTCATTCATTCAATAGTATTTATTGAGCGCTTACTATGTGCGGAGCACTGTACTAAGCGCTTGGAACGTACAAATCGGCAACAGAAAGAGACAGTCCCTGCCCTTCGACGGTAAGAACTTACTATGTGCCAGGCACTATACTAAGCACTAGGATAACTAAGAGTTATTGAGGTTGGACAGAGTCCCTGTCCCACACAGGGCTCACAGTCTTATCCCCCATTTAACAGATGAGGAAACTGAGGCACAGGGAAGTTAAGTGACTTGCCTAAGGTCACACAGCAGACACGTGGCCGAGCCAGGATTAGAGTTCATGTCTGACTCCCAGGACTGTTCTCTATCCACTAATCCACACTGCTTCTCACTAAGCCGCCCTGCTTCTTGTGGGCAAGGATCATGTCCACCAACTCTGTTAAATTGTACTCTCCCAATCGCTTAATATAGTGCTCCGCACACACTAAGTGCTCAGTAAATACCATTGATTGATCATTGATTGATTTCAGAGGTTTCTTTTCATGGGTTTGTTCCAAGTGCAGTCACTTTAAATGGAGTGAGACCTCATTAAGGGCTCTCTTTTCATTTAAATAAAAATAAAAGCTGGTATAGGTTATTTTCATTTTTTGTGGTATTTGTTAGGCACTTATTATGTTCCAAGCACTGGGGTAGATACAAGCTAATCAGGGTGGATATAGTCCACATGGGGCTCAGAGTCTTAATCCTCATTTTACCCCAGATGAGGTAACTGAGGCACAAAGAAGTTAAATGACTCTACCAAGGTCACACAGCAGACAAGTGACGGAGCTGGGATCTGCCCCCAGGCCCATCCTCTATCCACTAGGCCATGTTGCTCCATTTAACTTTGTTATTGTTTAAGGTCTTAGCAACATAGTTAAGAAAAGTGGACATTGATTGTATTCCAAATTTTTAATCTGAGTTTTCAGAGACTTGTTTAGTATTTTTTTTATTTAGTTAGTATTCTTTAATCATCCCATTTTAGGTTTTCAATTAAATAAGACCATCTTCCTTAAAATGCTTGTAACCTCAGTCCATTTAAATCACTTGGAAGACCGGCCACTCTCCGGAGTACTGAACATTTATAACGAATTCAGTCTATACATCAACAAAATCTGTTCATTGCTCTCTGCAAAATGTCATCATTGTTCTCAAGGGTTCGTCATCAAGGCACAAAAGCTATTTTTATTTGGAGAAACCGACCTGTCATTCTGCCTTCCTTAAGGTTTACGTTTAATCACATCAGTATTTCCTTCTTGCAAACATTTTCAAGACTAATGCTCGTCTTCTCTTCCTTTTCTCAGGCCTCTCCCTATTGTCTCTTGTAACCAATCGTCTTAAAACAAATTCAATAACAGTTGTTAATGTGGATAGCCAGTCAGTCAGTCATATCTATTGAGCTCTTAACTGTCTGCAGAGCACTGTTCTAAGTTCTCAGAAGAGTAAAATATAAGAATACAACAGACACATTCCCTGCCCACAATGAGCTTCCAGTCCAGGGAGGGAATGTCTCCATCAACTCCGCTGTATTGTACTTTCCCAAGTGCTTAGTATAGTGCTCTGCGTACAGTTAAGAGCTCAATGGATATGATTGATTGAAATTTCCTTATTGTTAAAATATAAATCCCTTCCCAGGGATTTTATTACACTGATCAATTGTAGAAGCAACATGACCTAGAAGAAAGAGCCAGGATAGGGAGTGAGGAGACCCGGTTCTATTCCTGGCTCTGTCTCTTGCCCGCTGTGTGACTTGGGAAACTCATTTAACTTCTCTGTGCCCCATGGGCCCTGTAAGCCCTGATCCCTAGCTGCTTTTCCTATCTGTAATTTATCTTTATGTCTGCCTCCCCCACTAGATTGTAAGCTCCTTGAGAGCAGGGATCATGTCTACCAACTCTTTTACCCTCCCAGTACTCTCACACAGTAAGCTCTCAGTAAATACCAATGGTTATTTCATTGATTCATTGATTTGAACCAGGAGTGGTGATGTAAACTGACTCCCTGCTCCAAACAATTCCTCCAACTACCCCCCAGCACTGAAGAGGGTATGAAAGTGATACCTGGGTGAGCCCTTCTCCCCACTTTTCTTATGGTACTTGTTAAGTGCTTATTATGTGCCAGGCACTGTGGTAGATTCAAAATGATCAGGTTGGACAGACTCCTTGTCCCACATGGGGCTCATAGCCTAACTCGGAGGGAGGATTTAATCCCCATTTTACCAATGAGGTAACTGAGGAACAGAGAAGTTCATCATCATCATCATCATGGTATTCGTTAAGCGCTTACTATGTGCCAGGCACTGTCCTAAGCACTGGGGCAGATACGAGCAAATCGGGTTGGACACAGCCCCTGTCCTTCATAGGGCTCACAGTCTTATTCCTCATTTTACAGATGAGGCAATTGAGGCACAGAGAATAATAATGGTGGTATTTGTTAAGCGCTTACTATGTGCAAAGCACTGTTCTAAGCGCTGGGGGAGATACAAGGTGATCAGGTTGTCCCACGTGGGGCTCACAGTCTTCATCCCCATTTTACAGATGAGGTAACAAGCCCAGAGAAGTTAAGTGACCTGCCCAAAGTCACACAGCTGACAAGTGGCAGAGCCGAGATTAGAACCCACGACCTCTGACTCCCAAGCCCGGGCTCTTTCCACTGAGCCACGCTGCTTCTCTAAGTGAAGTGACTTGCCTAAGATTCCACAGCAAAGTGGAGGAGCTGAGATTAGAACCCATGACCTTCTGACTCCCAGGTCCAGGCTCTAGCCACTTAAGTGACTTGCCCAAGGTCCCATAACAGATAAGTAGTGAAGTTGGGATTAGAACCCAGGTCCTCTGACTCCTAAGCCCACGCTCTTCCCACTAGACCACACTGCTTCGTACTCTGCATGCCAGGGAAGAAAGAACTATGCACACTCATCCTTCCAGCAATATCTGTAGACCTGGTTCTGTGTTAGGCATCAAAGAGGAAAGAAATCACGCCCTGTAAAGGAAAAAGGTTGTCAAGGACCTCCTTAAAGCGACTCAAAGATGAATCAAGCTGCCTAAACAGAAAGTTTAGTTTGCTCTTGACTCTTCTGACCTAATGCGCATCTTTTAAGATTCCTCTAACCCATCTTTTGAATTCATGGGAAATGTTTACTCCTCCAGTTAACCTGGATTTCCGTTGGTCTTCGTGACTTCTCTGGAGGCTCATCATAATTTCTTTCCTCTGATGGTGAGCAGGACATTTCTGTTGTATCAGTTCATTTGACATTCCATTAAGTTTGTCTGCTCCCACGATATCCTGTTTTTCTCTTCTTGTTTCTAGGCGCGCTTATTCAGAGAGCAAGGAAATAATACCTTTTCTGGATTTCTAACTTTTAGTTCAACCCATAAATCTCTGTGGGCTTCTTCCACTCTAAGTTCCTTTCCCTGCTGGAGGCCTTCTCCTTTCAAAATTAAATCCCAAGTAAAACTTCACACTGAGCTGATTTGATTTGATTGATTTATTTCTTACTTAGAAATAATCCTGAAATCAATTGCGGGGATGGGAGAATCCAGTGTCTCCACGAATCGGTCGGTCAGTCAGTCGATCGTATTTATTGAGTGCTTACCGTGTGCAGAGCACTGTACTAAATGCTTGGGAGGGTACAACAACAAACAGTCACATTCCCTGCCCAAAGCGAGCTTCAGAAATAACTGAAGTCACTAGGAATTCTGTACACTTAATTCCCTCACTAATCTGCCCCTGGGTTAGACTTAACGTCCCTCTACTCCCCAGCCCGGGTACATGATATGGGTACAAATGATCTAGATTTTATTTGGCTTATGGCTATCCCTGGCCATCTAGCTATCCGATCTCCCTCCACCCAGTTGAAGGGGGTTGGTTTACAACAAGCTCACCAACCATGTCCTCGGATTGGTTCCAGTAGACAGGATCTGATTGATCGGTAGATCTGCCAGGCTTCCGATGCGGTGAAAGCAGAATGGGACACGGAGATTGAGAGATGGAGAGAATGCTTCTGAAAAAATCTAAATTTGGGGGATCCTTCCCCACTGCCCAAGCACCCAGCCCCACTCACCCCTTCCACGAGACCTTCCCTAAATCCTCCTTTTCTCCCACTCTCTTCTGCATCGCCCTGACTTGCTTCCTTCTTTATTCATCCCTCCTCCCAGCTCCACGGCGCCTATGTCTATATCTGTGATTGTATTTATTTCTATTAATGTCTACCTGCCCCTCCGACTGTTAGCTCGTTGTGGGCAGGAAACACATCTGTTATATTAGTCTATTGTACCTTCCTAAGTGCTTGGTACAGTGCTCTGCACAGAGTAAGCGCTCAATAAATAGGAAGGACTGACTGACACACCAGCCGCTCCTCCAGAGGACAGAGGGGAGGCAGAGGAGGCCTACAAGACTCTGACGCTGACCCCGTCCCTCCGGAGGAGAGAGAGAGAGGAGATGCGGAGGAGGGCTCTGGGTTGTTGTGCCTCCACTATCGCTGCTCCTCCAGGGGACAGAGAAAGAGGCACAGGAAACCTCCCCCGAGAGGACAGGGGGTGGCCACATCCCCATCACTGCCACTGCCCCTCAGTAGAAGCAGCACGGCCTAGTGGCAAGAGCACAGGCTTGGGAGTCAGGAGACATGGGTTCTAATCCCGGCTCTGCCACTTCTCTGCTGTGTGACCTTGGGCAAGTGGTTTCACTTCTCAGTTACCTCATCTGTAAAATGGGGATTAAGACTGGGAGCCCCACATGGTATTTTTGTTAAGCGCTTACTATGTGCAGAGCACTGTTCTAAGCGCTGGGGTAGACACAGGGGAATCAGGTTGTCCCACGTGGGGCTCACAGTTTTCATCCCCATTTTACAGATGAGGGAACTGAGGCACAGAGAAGTTAAGTGACTTGCCCACAGTCACACAGCTGACAAGTGGCAGAGCTGGGATTCGAACTCATCACCTCTGACTCCAAAGCCCAGGCTCTTTCCACTGAGCCACGCTGCTTCTCTAGGGACAACCTGATTACCTTGTATCCACCCCAGCGCTTAGAACGGCGCTTGGCACATAGTGAGTGCTTAGCAAATACCATCATCATCATCATTATTATTATTATTATTATTAGGGCAGACCAGAGGTGAAGGAGGGGTGAGAAACCATAGCTGGCTATCCAGTCATCTTGAAGGACTTCACCAGGCTGAACATCAAGCACTTCCATTCCAGGGTTTCGAATATTCAGATTGCATCAGATTGCACAGAGGCGGCTGTAAACCTTGCTCCCTTTAGCTGCCGGGGGCTGCAGTAATCCTCTCTGGGAGGTTGGGGGAACTGGGTAAGGGGCAAGAGTAAGTCTCATCTCTCATTATCCGAAACAGCATGGTGTATTGGATGGAGCAGGGGCCTGGGAGTCAGAAGGTCATGGGTTCCACCACTTGTCTCCTATGTGGGCCTTAGTTACCTCATCTGTAAAAAACAGGACTGTATCCAATCTGATTAACTGGTGTCTACCCCAGCATTTACAACGGTGCTTGACACATACTAAGCACTAAATGACTACCGGAATTCTTATCTCTCACAAAGTCAGAGAGTTTTGGGGGGATCACTGGATGTGACTTCACAGGGAGAGAGACGGATGAGTCTAGTGCTTCTTTTATGGCATATACTACCTGCTAGATAGGTGTTTTTTTTAAACAGTCAACACTGTCAAGGAAATGAACCCAATCACTTTAATCACTAGGAATTCACAGAAGGAAACAAGCGATTTTAATGTTTAAGAAAGAAGTTACAAATGAACCATCATTTTTGAAATGCATTTAGGATGAATGACACCCGACACCAGGAAATTATTCTTTCAAAGAATTTGCTAAGAGTTTTGCCCCAAACGGAATTCTCTTGAGGCAAGTGCCGTCACTGTGGCAGATATCTTCATGGGAATTCTGAATCCACAGCACTAGTATCGCCTTTCCTGTTAGCTCTCATTTATTTGCCAGGGAGAGTAAAGGTTCCTCTGGGGCCAGAAGGAGTGAACTTGGCCCTGCTTGGAATTTCAGAGGGCACAGAAGTAGCCTTACAAATTGGCCAAATAAATTAGGCATCGGCACCTGACTGCAGTCTAGGAATTCACAGAGGGGAACCGAGGCTCCTGCTATTCCTCCCCTGGAGGTCCGGAGTCAGAGAACACCTAATTAACTTGACTGAAAAATGGGAAAAAAATCCTCCCCTAATGTGGGCTTAAAATTTTCACCTTTTCTCCTGACAGAGCCCTGGTGTGGGTTGGGAGTTTGTTGGCTGTAGCAATTTGGAGCAGCAATTCCCTAATCCTTTTCTTCCTACATTTGTAGTACCACCCAAATCTATACTTTTCAGGGTGTCGAACAAGGAGAGGATGAGACTGGCCTCCTTTTCGTTTTCAAATGCCTCGTGGAAAGAGGATGGACCCAGAAGGCTGAAGACCTGGCTTCTAATTCTGAATCTGCCATGGCCTGCTGCGTGACAACTTGAGCAAATCACTTCACTTCTCTGTGCCTCTGTTTGCTCATCTGGAAAACACGTCTTCAATACCTGCTCTTCCTCCTACTTAAGTCCTCTGTGGGAAAGAGAATGTGTCCAATCTGCATATTCTACATCTACTCCAACACTTAGTACAGTGCTTGGCACATGGTAAGCCCTTGAAAAAAAACACAATTACTCTATTTAGGATTTTTCTTTCCCCTGAGATTTGAGGAATGGGGTGGGTTTTGTACGATGACAATTTATATATGAAAATTATGAGAAGCATTAATGTCGAAGGCTACTAAAAGAATCAGAGGAGATGGTAAGTATGGATAGCTGAATATGGGTATGGAAAGTGAGAAAGGCTATCAAAAGGATCAACCTTGAAGAGTTATGTAACAGTCTTCACACTTATCACTTGACAAACCTTCACGTTTCAAATCTATCTACAAAGTTAGCTTAAAAACAGTTAGGGAGAAGACTTGGATTATTATAGTGATTGCGCTATTTGTCAAGTCCTGAATTAAAGATTGGGGTAGATCAATCAATAAATCAGTGGTATTTATTAAGCACTTGCTGTGGGCAGAGCATTGTTCTAAGAGCTTGGGAGAGTCCAATCAAGTTATTAATCTGTTCTCTGCTACCAAGGAGCTTACAGTCTAGAGGGGGAGGCGGGCATTAAAATAAATTATAGATATGCGTGTAAGTGCTGAGGGGCTGAGAGTGAGGTGAATAGCAAGTGTTTATAAGTTAAAGATCCAACTGCACTCGGGATGCAGAAGTTGAGAAGGGGTGCGGGAAATGAGGGCTTAGGGAGGGACTTTTGGGGTAGATGTAATTTTAATAAGGCTTTGAAAGTGGGGAGAATGGTGGTCTGTTGTATATGAAGGGGGAGAGAGTTCCTGGCCAGAAGGAGGATGTGGGCAAAGGGTCGGCAGCGAGATAGATGAGACCTAGGTACGGTGAGTAGTTTGGAATTAGAGGAGAGAAGTGATTGGGCTGCAATGTAGTAGGAATTCAGCAAAATAAAGTAGGAGGGGGCAAGCTGATTGAATGCTTTAAAGCCAATAGCAAGAGGTTTCTGTTTGATGTGGAGGTGGATGGACATCCACTGAGGGTTCTTGAGGAGTGGGGAAACATGGACTAGATGGTCTGGGGGGAGCTTTTTTTTCTTTTGTTTTGTTTGGAAAATGATCCAGGCAGCAGAGTGAAGTATGGATTGGATGAGGGAGAGACAGGAAGATAGGAGATAGAGTAAGAGGGCTGATGCTTTAGTCAAAGCTTCTTGTGGGTGGGGATCCTGCCTACTAACTCTTAAATTGTACCCTCCAAAGCACTTAATATTATACTCTGCACACGGTAGGCACTCAATAAAAACCACTGATTGATTGAAACACCAAGGATGGATTGGAAAGAATAGATTTTAGTGATGTGAAGGTAGAACCTACAGGACACATCGACTGGGTTATGGACTTGTGAGACTGGAAGGATAGTGGTACTGTCTACAGTTATTGGAAAGAGAGGGGAGGACAGGATCTGGCGGGGGAGACAAGGAGTTCTGTTTAGTTTAAGGTGTTAGTGGGACATCCAGGTAGAGATGTCCTGAAGGCAGGAGCAAGTGCAAGACTGCAGAGATGGTAAAAGACTGGGGCTGGAGGGGTAAATTCAGGAATCATCTATGTAGAGATGGTCGTTGAAGCTGTGGGAGTGAATGAGTTCTCCAAAGAAGTGAGTGCAAATGGAAGATTAGAAGTCTGAGACCTGAGGGATTCCCATAGATAGAGAGTGGGAGGCAGCAGAGGAAACTACTAAAAAGAAGCAGCATGGCCTAGTGGAAAGGGCACAGGCCTGGGAGTCAGAAGGACCTGAGTTCTAATCTCGGTTCCACCACTTATCTGCCGTTGTGACCTCGGAGAAGTCACTTTACTTCACTGTGCCCCAGTTACCTCAACTGTAAAATGGAGATTAAGACTGTGAGCCCATGAGAGACATGGACTGTGTCCAACCTGATTAACTTTTGTCTACTCCAGTGCATAGAATAGTGCCTGGCACATAGTAAGCACCTAACATATACCATTTAAAAAGAAAAAAACTGAGCCAAGTTTAGATAATGTTTCCAGGGGAAGGTGGTGTTCCACAGTATCGAAGGCAACTCAGAGGTTGAGGAGGATTAGGATGGAATAGAGAAGGAGGTCATTGGTGATCTTGGCTGGGGGTGGGGGGAGTTTCTGTGGAGTGAAGGGGGTAAAATCCAGGTCGCAAGAAGTCAAGGAGAGACTTGGAGGAGAGGAAGTGGATACAGTGGGTGAAGACAACTCACTCGAGGAGTTTGGAGAGGAATGGTGGAAGGGATGTGATCAGTCAGTCAATTAATCGTATTATTGAGCATTTACTGTGTGCAGAGCACTGTACTAAGTGCTTGGGAGAGTAAAATAGAAGAATAAACAGACACATTCCCTGCCCGCAATGAGCTTGGTCCAACCAGGAGGAAGAACTATGTGGCATGAGAAAATGAAATTAGGGAGAGAAGAGATTGGATCTCAAAGTTACAAAATGGGCATAATTAGAAGCCTGCGTGCCTGTGTTACAACCAGGATAAGAAAGGCCAGTAGTTAGGGTGATGGAACTTTAACTAGAGGCAGTCGAGAGGTCAACAGGGGATGCAGTTTAGGAGGGGGGAGACATGAGCATGTTTGAAAGCAGAGGGGAAGAGACCATTGGAAGTGAACAGTTGAAGAGAGGAAAGCTGAGTTGGAAATTGTTTTTAAACTCTTGGGGATGAGGAGGGTAAGGGGAGTGTTTAGGATAGAGGTGGTTTCCTAAGTGGAATTTGAAAGTAAGCTCCTTGAGGGCCTGAATGAACATTCAGATGCCATTTATCCTGTCCCAGGTGCGGCTATTGTAGGAGGATCTGAGTCCAAAGACCACGGCATGAAACCCAGACTGAAAACCTACACCCATGGTTGCCCTCCACTAATAATAGAATATTGCGCTAGTGGGAGTAATAATATTGATAGTATTTGTTAAGTACTTACTATGTGCCAAGCACTGTTTTAAGCAATGGGGTAGACACGAGGTAATCAGGTTGTCCTACGTGGGGCTCACAGTCTTAATCTCTGTTTTACAGATGAGGTAACTGAGGCACAGAGAAGTTAAGTGATTTGCCCAAAGCCACACAGCTGACAAGGGGCGGGGCCAGGATTAGAACCCACGACCTCTGACTCCCAAGCCCGTCCTCTTTCCAGTAAGCCACCCTGCCTCTCTAGTAGTCCAGTAAAGGTCAAGAGCACTAACTGGGTGCCACACAAGCCTATGACGTTAGACTGTAGGCTTATTGTGGGCAGGGAACGTGTCTACCAGCTGTTATATTGTGCTCTCCTAAGAGCTTAATATGGTTCTTTACACACATTAAGCACTCAATAAATACCACTGATTGACTGACTGAACCCTTCCTCATACGCGTTGTTTGACAACCTTCTGCCTTATGAGAAACTACATAAATTGAACCCCCATGCATCATTTCAGTGGGAGTCCGTCCAACTGCATTAAGAAATAATTCTAAGCCTTAATTCCATCTTAATGGAAAGTATTTAATAGGCACTTTCAGAAGCATTAAGTAAATTCCAAATAATAGCATTTACTTCATCACGTAAACACGGATGGCCCAAGTCACAACTTTCATTTATCTGTAATAAAGTGTGTGGTGAGGGGGAACAGGAAAAGAAAAAAGTTAAAGATAAAGAATGAATTTCTATCAAGTGAAAAAATGAGTTGTGGGGGCGGAGTTAGCTGGCGGGGGAGGGTAGAAGTCCACCAAGGTCAATTTTGCTAGAATAACAAAAGGTTATGGCTATCGGGAATAATAATAATCATTGTGGTAATTAAGCACTTACTATATGCCAAGCACTGTCCTGGAGTAAAAACAGTGTAAGCAGATCAGATACAGTCCCTGCCCCACACAAGGTTCTCCCAATCTAAGCAGGAAGGAGAATAGGTTCTCTATTTCCTCATTCTATAGATGAGGAAACGGAAGCCAAGAGAAGTTAAGAGACTTACCAAAATTACACAGCACCAAAGGTGCAAATGGGATTAGAACTCAGGTACCCTGACTTCTAGCCCTGAGTGTTTTCTACCACACCACACTGCTTTCCTGTGTAGTTCAGACTGAGGTCAAAGACAAAATTAGTTCTACCATCCTCCTGTTCAACTTTGATTAATTCTTCTAAATTAAAATGTCACCCATAACCACATTTCCCTTATTTTACACCGGATTGGATTTCTGAGAAAACCCAATGCAAAGCAAATCCACCGAAAAAGAGGGTTAGGTTCCAGACTCTTTCAGACTGTAAAATTATAAACGTAAATGTCTGCATATTGTATTAGATTGTAATCCTAGAGTGTAGAGAACTTTTTTTTTTATTCCATTCTGCCAAGTGCCTTGAACAGTAAACCTACGGTACTACTGAATGAAGTATGGATGGATACAAGAAGCAAATGGAGTTTTACTCAGAAAAAAACAGTGTGGTTCCTGGGCTTTCCTACCATCCATTTTTCATGAAGAAAAAGGTGAGAATTAGGTTCCAGACCCAATCAGGCCACTAAAGCATTAAAAAAATTTAAAAAAGTGTTTTGGAACATGAAGAAAAGGTGAGAATTAGGTCCCAGACCCCGTCAGGCCACTAAAGCATTAAAAAATTTGAAAAAGCATTTGGAGCATCAAGGAACCCCCACTTTTCATTTAAAATTTGACTCCCTTTACACCTGGGAGGTCAATTATTTGGGCTGAAGGGGCACAACATGTTTTAGTCAGAGAAGCAGTAGTAGGTGACCACATAAGTACTGAAACTGAGCTCTGCAAACCACAAAACTATGACTCACGAAGTATGAATAAATAGTTTAGTGCTTAAATTACTGCCGCACTCAGTTTGCAAGGCATCTTGAGCTTGTGAGGTTATGGCTAATTTCCCCCTCTAAATCATGCCTAATGTTCTCCACATATGAAGTGTCAATTTATCAATTATTGTTTTTTACTATTTAAAAAGACTTTAGTAGGCAGAGATAGACATTTTTTAAATGATTTAAATAGAGAGAACCTAGTTAAAAATTATTTTTCCTTTAATAACTAATTAACCATTGCCTAGAGAAGCATTGTGGCTCAGTGGAAAGAGCACGGGCTCAGGAGTCAGAGGTCATGGGTTCTAATCCTGGCTCCACTACCTGTCAGCTGTGTGACTTTGGGCAAGTCACTTCACTTCTTGGTGCCTCAGTTACCTCAACTGCAAATGGGGATTAAGACTGTGAGCCCCACGTGGGACAAGCTGATTACCCTGTATCTACTCCAGCGCTTAGAACAGTGCTTGGCACATAGTAAGCGCTTAACAAACACCAACATTATCATTATTATTGTTATTATTATGGGTACTTCCATTTTTATAGACAGAAAATATAAAGCACTACAAACTAAAAATTAAAAATAAGGAATTTCTGGTTATTAAGGTTTAAAGAATAACATTTTAGACAAGATTCTGGTATGACAAAAGATGTTGCTTTATTAATTCATTCAGTCGTATTTATTGAACACTTATTATGTGCATAGCACTGTACTAAGCGCTTTACTGACCAAATATCTTTTATTTTCTGGAAAGAAGGAATCATTTGAACAATGGCTTATACAATAACAACCAGCACATAACCCTTTTCAAAATTCAACAGCCAGATATTTCAATTTTTTACTTTTTTGATAATTACAGATCATGTAAATAAAGTTAAGCAAAACAATTAAATAAAACATTATTACAATGAATTGAAACCTTTGCTTTTTTCCTAACTAGGCTGAAAGTTCCTGAAAAACAAACTCCTGGATATTTATGCAATAACAAGAAAACCCCCTTTTGAAGGGAGACAATTTCCTTATTCTGATAAAATTACCAAGTAGTATAATCATGTTAGAATTTGATAGATGCATATATGATATCAGAGCTTGACACTTTCTTAACTTCTTTAGATATTGTAGTGCTGTAAACAATAGAAGCATATACTATTTCATTTTCCTTTTCAATGCTTTGATTTTTGAATCCTAGGATTAAAAGAAACAACAAAACTTGAAGTAACAGTAGCTTAAGAATTTTGTAGTTGATGGGTGTTAAATTGCAAACTGAAATTCCTTCCTTGTCTTTAACAAACTCTCATTTACTGAACTCATTTTTCAATAAATTTGGTCCTCTCTTTAGCCTCCCTCTCATAGTCACCACTTCTTTCAGACTCTAATCTAGAAAAAGAAAATTTTGCTTTCGAAATCTACCACCTTCACTGTGCATGGACAGAAGAACACCACCAGGTCACACTTGGTAGAACACCGTGCTAATGTGCTTCAGCCAGCACTGGGGCTCTGAACACCTAGAAAAACACGTTTTACAGACATTTTACAGACTTGTGCTAGCCAAACCCTCAACGTGGTTTCTGTTCCCGGAGGAAGAATCTTCACATCTCTCCTCCCTCCAGACAAGTTTGCCTGAATCATCTCTCCAGCCCAAAAGATAGGGAAATCAGATTCCTTGGTTCTGTAAACATATTAGGTCAACTTGAATGTTTGAAAGATTTAAATTCAGAAGAATTCATCCCCAACACAATTAGTGCACTTATATCGTGCACTTATTTCTAGGTATTCTTAGTTTTACTAACCTTCACAAAAAACACTAGAGAGAAATTTGATCCATTTCACATAAAATATTGGGAGGCGAGATCTTCTAGGAAAGTCTATACCCCAGATTAGTACCAGAAGTGATACATTTTCACATATTCTGCTAGAAATCTTTAGAAAAAATTGTGGAATGTACCTCTTACCTTATCCCCTTATCCACTGAAGCCTTTTTTCTACTGTCTTTTGTAGAATTCTGAAGGCCTGTAAAATTGTAGTTTGAACAGTTTACTAATCAGCTGAACATATTCTTATTCGAATTAAACAATTTGTGATTTAAAAAATGTTAAAAAAAATTAAACTGACAGAAATATACTCTTGGAAGTTTGTATAGTCTGAGAAATGGGAAGGAATTGTTTTAAAATTAGTATGGCAATACATTACGTTTGAATTGAGCTTTCATGAGGCTTTAGAGGTATTAATAATAATAATCATAATGATAACAATAATGACATCTGTTAACAACTTAACTATGTGCCAGGCACTGTACTAAGTGCTGGGGTGGATACAAGCAGATTGGGTTGGACACACAATCCCTATCCCACATGGGGCTCACAATCTTGATCCCCATTTTACAGATGAGGTAAATGAGGCCTAGAGAAGTGAAGTGACTTGCCCAAGGTCACACAACAGACAAGTAGCAGAGTCAGGATTAGAACCTATGACCTTCTGACTCCCAGGCCCATGTGCTTTCCAGTACGCCACGCTGCTTCTCACCTCACGTCTTTCCTTCTACAGCCCAGCCTGTACACTCCGCTCCTCTGACTCTCACCTCTTCACGGTCCCCGTTCGCGCCTATCCCGTCGACCCCTGGCCCACGTCCTCAAGGTGTCCTGGAATACCCTCCCTCCTCACATCTGCCAAACTAACTCTCTTCCCCTCTTCAAAACCCTACTGAGAGCTCACCTCCTCCAGGAGGCCTTCCCAGACTGAGCCCTCCCTTTCCCTCTGCCCCTCCTCCCCCCATTGCCCCTACTCCCCCTTCTGCTCTACCCCCTTCCCCTTCCCACAGCACTTATATATATTTATGTATATTATTTATTACTCTGTTTTATTAATGATATGTACATATCTACTATTCTATTTCTTTATATTGATGGTAGTGATGCCTGTCTACTTGTTTTGTTTTGCTGTCTGTCTCCCCCTTTTAGACTGTGAGCTCGTTGTTGGGCAGGGATAGTCTCTATCTGTTGCCGAATTGTACATTCCAAGCTCTTAGTACAGTGCTCTGCACACAGTAAGTGCTCAGTAAATACGATTGAATGAATGAATGAATAACAGGGGTGGTCCCCTAAAAACACAAATATATGTAGATCAAAGGGGAACTGTCAGAGAAAGAAGGGGAGAAAAGGAACTATCCTTCTATTGAGTACCTCCCAACCCCGGAGGGCACTCCCAAATAGGGTAGACCCCATAATCCTGGATATCGCACTTGATAGACACCTCCCCACCCCCTACTGAAAAAATTTGACTTTGGGTTAACAAATATGAAATAATCCACATACAAATTCTCACTCCTAATAATAATAATAATGTTGGTATTTGTTAAGCGCTTACTATGTGCCGAGCACTGTTCTAAGCACTGGGGTAGACATAGGGGAATCAGGTTGTCCCACGTGGGGCTCACAGTCTTAATCCCCATTTTACAGATGAGGGAACTGAGGCACAGAGAAGTTAAGTGACTTGCCCACAGTCACACAGCCGACAAGTGGCAGAGCTGGGATTCGAACTCATGAGCCCTGACTCCAAAGCCCATGCTCTTTCCACTGAGCCATGCTGCTCCTGAGTCCACCCCTCAATCAGCCCACCCCTCAATCAGTCAATCAATCAGTCCTATTTATGGAGTGTTTACTGTGTTCAGGGCACTGTACTAAGCACTTGGGAGAGTACAACAGAATTGGTAGACATGTTCCCTGCCCATAAGAAGCTGACTGTCTAGAGGAGAAGGCAGCCATTAAAATATGCACATAAAACTCTGCTACTGTAATATTAAGTTTGGTCAGTTCGACAACAACTTTTTCTATAACCTAGAATGCTCACTGGGCTGTAAGCTCATCATGGGCAGGAAACATGTCTGCTAATTCTGTCATACTCTCCCAACTACTAAGTACAGTGCTGTGCACATAGTAAGTGCTCAGTAAATTCGATTGATTGATTGACTGATTGATTGATAGTTTAATCGGACTAGAAATATCCCCTAATCTGAACATTTCCCACTTAATACATCACAATTTATGCACTGGAATCTGAGTTGTTTAAAAACCAGATTGACACCCCTACCCTATGTCACTGCTTCCCAGTCTGTTTTCATATAGTTTTCAAAAACTTAATCTCCTGTTCAATAAATGTATATTTTCTAAACTACTTCATCCTTTTTTCACCTTTATCGGTGTATAGATTCCTCCAATAAACAATATAGTAATAATACTTAGTGTAATCACTGTCAAAAGGTCATTCATTTTGTAAAAGGGTTGCTTATACTGGTTATCCCTCAGATAAAGTGGAAAAAAAAATTTACTTATACTTGGGCACTTGTGGTCTGTACGTTAAAAAGGGGTTAGCATTTGATTTGCTCTTTTAATACTGTTGAAATTACTTTGCTCTCCATACCATTTTTGTTGATCTGAGAACTAAAAGTGGTTGACACTCCTTTGACCCCGCAACTCCCTCCCGCTGTCGCCCCATCTCCCGCCTACCATTCCTCTCCAAACTCCTTGCGCGAGTTGTCTACACCTGCTGTCTCAAGTTCCTCTTCTCCAATTCTCTCCTTGACCCCCTCCAAACTGGCTTCCAACCCTTCTCTCCACAGAAACCACCCTCTCCAAGGTCACCAATAACCTCCTTCTTGCCAAATCCAATGACCTCTACTCCATCCTAATCCTCCTCGACCCCTCAACTGCCTTTGACATTGTGCACCATCCCCTTCTCCTGGAAATGTTATTTAACTTTGACTTCACTGACTCTGTCCTCTCCTGGTCATTATCTCTCTGGTCATTCATTCTCAGTCTCCCTCACAGCTTTCCTTTCTGGCTTCCATCCCCTAACTGTGGGGGTCCCTCAAGGTTCAGTTCTCCATCCTCTTCTATTCTCCATCTACACCCACTCCCTGAGAGAACGCATTCGCTCCCATGGCTTCAGCTACCATATCTATGCGGATGATACCCAGGTCTACATCTCCAGCCCTGATCTCTCTCCATCTCTCTAGTCTCACATCTCCTCTTGCCTTCAAGACATTTCTACTTGGATTTCCTCCCGTCACCTTAAACTTAACATGTCCAAATCTTCCCACCCATGCCTCTGACTTTCCCATCACTGTAGATGAGAAAGATACCATCCTTTCTGTCTCACAAGCCCATAACCTGGGTGTTATCCTTGACTCCTCTCTGTCTTTCAACCCACATATTCAATCCATCATTAAAACTTGTCAATCCTGGCTTCACAACATCACTAAAATCTGCCCTTTCCTCTCCATCCAAACCGCTACCACATTAGTGAAATCACTCATCTTATCCTTCCTGGATGAATGCATCAGCCTCCTTTCTGACCTCCCCGCCTCCTGTCTCTTCCCACTCCAGTCCATACTTCACTCTGCTGTCCAGATCATTTTTCTACAGAAAGGTTCAGGACATATCACCCTGCTCCTCAAAAAAACCTCTAGAGGCTGCCCATCCACCTCCTCATCAAACAAAAACTCCTCACCATTGGCTTTAAAGCAGTTCGTCACCTTGCCTCCTCCTACCTCGCCTTGCTATTTTCCTTCTACAATCCAGATCGCACACTTCGTTCCTCTAATGCTAATCTTTTCACTGTGCCTTGATCTCATCTATCTCACTGACGAGCCCTGCCCCACGTCCTGCCTCTGGCCTGGAAACGCCCTCCCTCCTCCAATCCAACAGAAAATTACTCTCCCCCTTTTCAAAGCCTTACTGAAGGCCCATCTCCTCCATGAGGCCTTCCCTGGCTAAGCCCTCCTTTCCTCTTCTCCCACTCCCTCCTGTGTCACCGTGACTTTCTCCCTTTTCTCTTCCTCCCTCCCAGCCCCTCTGCACTTATACACATATCTGTAATTTATTTATTTATATTAATGTCTGGGAACTATAAGCTCGTTGTGGGCAGGAAATGTGTCTGTTTATTGTTATATTGTACTCTCCCAAGCCCTTAGTGCAGTGCTCTGCACAAGCGTTCAATAAATATGATTGAATAAAGGAATGAATGAATGACACCAGGAGCAGGAGAGGCACCAGCCTAAGATAGATGGGAAAGAGAGCACAATTTATTGTGTAAACAAGCCAGTGGAGCTACCGACAACATTCTTCAGTGCTACAGGCTTGTTGCGATTCTGAACCGAACTGTAATTTGCTTCTCCCTTCTGTCCTGTTTCTAGTGTGTTAACTGAAGTATTACTGCCCACAAATCAAAAAAACCTGAATCCAGAATCCCACCCCTCTCCTTTCTCTGGCTAACTTCATCCCTGGGAAGGCAGAGGTACCAATCAGAAGAAGCTGTAAACCAAAAGGTTTAGGAACCCTTGCTGAAGATTACTAATTTACTACATGGCACCTTACTTTTTGTGGTATTTATGTGCTTACTATACGCCAGGCACTGTAGTAACCTTTGGAATAGATACAAGCGAATCAGGTTAGACATAGTCCAAGTCCCATGTGGGGCTCAATCTTAATCCCCATTTTCATGTCAGGTAACTGAGGCACAGAGAAGTTAAATGGCTTGCCCAAGGTCACACAGCAGACAATTGGAAGAGCAGGAATTAGAAACCAGGTCCTTCTGTCTTCCAAGTCCATGCCAAATCTACTAGGCAACGCTGTTTCTCTATGGGCATTTTGAAACTCGAAATAGCTTTGCTAATAATAATCATTGTCACTAATCTTTCCTTCTCCTCATAGATACACTTTTCTTCATGTACAAGTTGAATTTCATCCAACTGGGACATTCCTAAAACTAACAAGCATTGAGAAATCTCTGTCACTTCCTATCCCAGCACTTTGCACACAGTAAATGCTCAGTAAATACGATAGAATGAATCCCTTTTTTTCTTAGTACCTAGCCAACCTGTCCTAATTATTTTCATTTTTTAATTACCATTTTCAGTAAGGGTTTGATAGATGGTATTTTTCTGTAAGATATTTCCACCTCTTTGCCATGAAATGAAATTCAAAACCAAAGAGGTGAGGGTAGGCTTCACTCTGAGTTCCTGGGAAACTTAAAACTCAAATCCGATTCAAGAACCTTCCAGCATATCTGGGTCAAATTTTCCTCTGAGTTTTGTACTGCTACTCTCGTGCTTCCCTTGATTCCTCCTAATCACTACAAAAACCCCGAGGGGAGAATTTCTTTTTCCTACTCCGGCAATTTGAGATCTCAAAGGCTTATGCCCTGCTGTGACCACCAAAACTGAGTGAGGCAAGTTTTCGGGAACAGTAATGATTGTGGGATATGTTAAGCTCTGACTATGTGCCAGACACTGTACTAAGTGCTGGGGTAGATACAAGTTAAACAAGTTGGACATAGCGTGGCCTAGTGGATAGAGCCCGGGCCTGGAAGTCAGAAGGTCATGAGTTCTAATGCGGGCTCCACCACTTGTCTGCTGTGTGACTTAGAGCAAGTCACTTCACTTCTCTGTCCCTCAGTTATCTCATCTGTAAAATAGGGATGAAGACTGTGAGCCCCATGTGGGACAGGAACTGGGTCCAATCCGATTTGCTTGTATCCTCCCCAGAGCTTACTACAGTGCCTGGCACTTAGTAACCACTTAACAAATACCACAACTATTATTATGAATTGATTGATTGATGTTTGAAGCTCCCTATCAGCCATTCTCACTCACCCATTGCCCCAGAATCCCAGCAGGGGATTTTTTTCTTTTTCAATCATGAAAAACCCATTCATGAGTTCAGCCTGGACAGTCACTGACCCACTAGGGAGTCGGCTGCGCCAAGAAGGGCGAAGGGCAAAGGGTCGCGGCCACACAGCGGCCACACTCCAGCACTTCTTTTGGGTGGAGTCAGCCAAGGGCAGGGAGCAGGACTGGGATTGAGCTTCAGACTGTACCATCAGTATTGATGGGGACATCCTGAAAGGGGGAAAACCTGCCTCTCAAAGGATTTCTGATTTCTATTCCCTTGCTTCTCGTATATGATTTTTTGATCTAATTTAAGAGGACAACTTGATGTATTATTGGACAAAAAGTTAGCAATTAAGCGATCCCATCCAACTCCACTCTCTCATTCACTCGACACATCCGATCCGTCACCAAAACCTGCCGGTGTCACCTTCATAACGTTGCCAAGATGCGCCCTTTCCTCTCCATCCAAACCGCTACCATGTTAATACAGTCACTCATCCTATCCCCACTGGATGACTGCATCAGCTTCTTTCTGACCTCCCAAACTCCTGCCTCCCTCCACTTCAGTCTATACTGCACTATGCTGCCTGGATTATCTTTCTACAGAAATGTTCAGGCCACGGCAACCCCTCTTCAAAAATCTCAAAAAGCAAAAACTCTTCACTATTGACTTCAAAGCTGTCCATCCCCTTGCCCCCTCCTACCTCACCTCTCTTCTCTCCTTCCACAACCCTGCAGACTCCGCCCCTATGGTGCTAACCTTCTCACTGGACCTCGATCTCGCCCGTTTTGCCCTCGACCCCTGGCCCACATCCTACCTCTGGCCTGGAACGCCCTCCCTCCTCAAATCCGCATGGCTCAGTGGAAAGAGCGCGGGCTTGGGAGTCAGAGATCATGGGTCTGAATCCCGACTCTGCCACTTGTCAGCTGTGTGACTGTGGGCAAGTCACTTAACTTCTCAGTGCCTCAGTTACCTCATCTGTAAAATGGGGATTAAGACTGTGAGCCTCATAACCTGTTTTCCCTGTATCTACCCCAGCGCTTAGAACAGTGTTCTGCATATAATAAGGGCTTAACAAATACCAACATTATTATTATTATTAAATCTGCCAAACAATCACTCTTCCCCAATTCAAAGCCCTACTGAAGGCACACTTCCTCCAAGAGGCCTTCCCAGACTAAGCCCCTTTTTCTTCAGCTCCCCCTCCTTTCCGCATCACCTGGACTCACTCCCTTTGCTCTTCGCCCCAGCCATACAGCAATTATGTATATATCTATAATTCTATTTATTTATATCGATGCCTCTCCTCCCCACAATACTGTAAGTCTGTTGTGGGCAGGGATTGTCTCCATTGCTGAATTGTACTTTCCAAGCATTTAGTACAGTGCTCTGCACACAGTGAGCACTCAATAAATACGATTGAATGAATGAACTCTCTTAACCCTCTCCCTACAAGAGGATGGAACTTTTCTCTCTCTCTCTCTCTCTCTCTCTCTCCTCCTCCTCCTCCCCACACACCCAGCAGGCTCACACTAAATTCCACTAAATTCCAGTAGAGAAACAGCATGGCCTAGTGGATAGAGCCCAGGCCTGGGAGTCAGAAAGTCCTGGGTTCTAATCCCAGCTCCACCACTTGCCTGCTTTGCGATCTTGGGCGAGTCACTTCACTTCTCTGGGCCTCAATTACCTCATCTGTAAAATGGGGATTAAGACCATGAACCCAGTGTGGGACAGGGACTGTGTCCAACCGGATTTGATTGTATAGTAAGTGCTTAACAAATACCAAAATCATTATTATTATTATTATTTGGGATAAGGACTGTGTTTAACCTAATTTGTTTGTATCCACCCCAGAGTTTAGCACAGTACCTGGCACAGAGTAAACGCTTAATAATACCACAATTATTATTATTAACCAGCCAATCAAACGTAAGGAAGCCTCATACTTCCAGCTCAGCCTCGAAACATGCACCTGCAACCTTACCAGTGAGCCCATTTGATAGGGAGTGTTTCATCCCTCAGCCCATACTCTGGACCATTTCAGCTCACCATCCTATTGCTTCCAGAGGAGAGAAGATCCTCTGAGCCTACAAAGAGAGCTGAACCCACAAGCTAGATATCACCATCGCCAGATATCCGGATTTATGCCAGATATTGCAGTTTCTAGCTGATCTGTCCTGCTATGATATGATGTTCAGACTGATTGATTCATTCAGTCAGTTCATTCAATCATTCATTCATTCAATAGAGAAGCAGCATGGCTCAGTGGAAAGAGCCCAGGCTTGGGAGTCAGAGGTCATGGGTTTGAATTCCGTCTCTGCCACTTGGCAGCTGTATGACTGTGGGCAAATCACGTAACTTCTCTGTGCCTCAGTTACCCCATCTGTAAAATGGGGATTAACTGTGAGCCTCACGTGGGACGACCTGATTACGCTGTATCTACCCCAGCTCTTAGAACAGTGCTCTGCACATAGTAAGCACTTAACAAATACCATCATCATTATTATTATTATTATTATTATTCAATAGTATTTGTTGAACGCTTACTATGTGCAGAGCACTGTACTAAGTGCTTGGAATATACAATTCGGCAATAGATAGAGACAATCCCTGCCCAATGATGGGCTTACAGTTTAATCGGGGGAGACAGACGGACAAAAACAAGACAACATAATAATCATGATAAATAGAATCAAGGAGATGTTATGTCTGAGGGCCCCGGGATGCCTTTGTATCCAGAATTTTTATTTTCGGCACCCATCTTAATCTATCAGTCATATTTGTTGAGCACTTACAGTGTGCAGAGCACTGGGTTAGGTGCTTGGGAATTTTGGTAGACCCGTTCCCTGCCCACAACGAACTTACTGCCTAGAGCGGGAGAAAGACACTAATATAAATACATGAATTATGGAAATGTACATAGGTGCTGTGGGGCTGACAGAGGGGTGAATAAAGGGTGCAGATTCCTTCATTCATTCAATCTTATTTATTAGGCACTTACTGTGTGCAGAGCACTGTACTACGCTCTTGGGAAAGTACAATACAGCAATAAACAGTGATCTGGCAGGATTTGTTAAGTGCTTACTCTGTACCAAGTACTGGAGTGAATACAATATAAACAGATGAGACACAGTAGCTACCCCACATAAGAGGAAGGGAAATGTAATTTAATCTTCATTTTATAGATGAGGAAATTGAAGAACAGAGAAGTGACTTTCCCAAGATCACAGAGCAGGCAAACGGCATATCAGGGATTAGAACTCAGGTCTCCTGACTTCCAGGCTTATGCTCCATTTCTGTGTTCTGGGTCTCAGAAGGAGCATCCATGTCTGGAGTGACCTGACAGGGAATATGAAGGTTCTAGGTTCCGCTGGCCCTAGATTTACTTCTGCAAATCTATGGGCCTGACATGAAAAATATGACTTCACATGTGTCTTTCCCAGTATCTACGAGAGTAATACTGGAGTAGATAGAAGGTAAACAGATTGTCCCACGTGGGGCTCACAGTCTCAATCCCCATTTTACAGATGAGGCAACCGAGGCCCAGAGAAGTGAAGTGACTTGCCCAAGGTCACACAGCAGACAAGTGGCGGAGCTGGGATTAGAACCCAGGTCCTTCTGACTCCCAAGGCCTTGCTGCTGACTCAGTGACCTCCCCATCAGCAACAGCATTCATTAGGCATCTCCTGTGGGCAGGGAACTGTATGAGATGTTTGGGAACACACACTGTCCTGCTCTAGGGGATCTTACAGTCTTTAGAAGAGGCAAGCAGAGATGAAGTGTCAAATTATACCATAGTTAAAGAGTACGAGAATAGATACAAATGATTAAAAACAAAATGTATCAATAGTACTTACTGAACACCAACTCTGCGCAGAGCTCTCCAAGAAGCACTTGGGAGTGTTTCAGACAGGAGGGAGGAGACGATTAAACAAAATATGAAATACATAATAAACACCTACACATGAGAGTTAAAAAATGAACAAATGTGCGTGTTGTGGGTGCTTAATATATACAATAAGGAAGTGCATTTTCAGAGAAAGAAGGAAACAGAAAGCAGATTGCAGTGAGTCAAGAAGGGACCTGGAGAAGAAGATATGACCACAGGTGAATACAACCTGTTTGAAGAGTTTGGACAGGAATGGGAACCTAAAGAAGATCCAGAGACATCCAAGGAAGGCTCTTCTACTTCAGGGGACAGTTCAGCCTGCAAAATCCATTCCTCTCAATCTCACCTACTCACTGTGTCTTCTTCTCAACACTCCCACTTCTGAACTCTTGATCCCACCCTTCCCCCTATTTCCCTACTAGACAATAAGCTTTATGAGGGAAGGAAATGTGTCTTTTTTTAAAAAAGTAGTATTTGTTAAGTGCTTACTGTGTTCCAGATACCATACTAAGCAGGGGGTAGATCCAACCTAACCAGGCTAGACGCAGTCCATGAACCGCATGTCGAGCATGGCGAGCAGCTTTTATGCCCAGCCCAGTAGGCATAGACCATGCTGGGAGCAGGGACCCTCTGGGGTGGGAGGAAAGGCGGCAGTTACCGTGGATGCTAACCTTGCGTGGCATTATTCATTCATTCAATAGTATTTATTGAGCGCTTACTATGTGCAGCATTAGAGACCAAGGGTCAAGATGTGATACTGCTAGACTTCCCAGCCTCTACTTCAGAAGTGGGAGTGTTGAGAAGAAGGCATAGTGAGTAGGTGAGATTGAGAGGAATGAATTTTGCAGGCTGAACTCTCCCCTGAAGTAGAAAAGCCTTCCCTGGATCTCTCTGAATCATCTTTCTCTTCCCATTCCTGTCCAAACTCTTCAAACAGGTTGTACAGTACTGTGTCACATAACGACTTGTGTGTTTTCCTTTGCGTTTGCAACTTTAAGGTATTTGATAAACTAGAATAACAACGAGGGGTAAAGATGTATAGCATATTCTTCTAGTGGTGGACCTAACAGTAACATAGGAATTTGTATTACTCTATCTGTTGCCAAATTGTACATTCCAAGCATTTAGTACAGTGCTCTGCACATAGTAAGCGCTCAATAAATACTATTGAATGAATGAATTAATTAATTAATGGTGTCTCTGAACCACCTGTCTCCTAACTCATGCAATTAATGGTTATTGCGCCTCAATTTTCTGATAGCCTGATATTGTTCAGAAGCATCATCCCTGCGTTTTACAACATCCTAAACCTAGCCGGAATCCTTCCTAACCCTAACTCTAACCCTGATCTCAGCCCTAGCCTTTACCCTAACCCTAAATCTATTTATTTTTATTAATGTCTGACTCCTCCTCTAGACTGTAAATTCACTGCGGGCAGGGAACGTGTCTGCTAACTCTGTTGTACGGTACTTTTCCAATACTTAATACAGTGCTCCACACATAGTAAGTGCTCAATAAATACCATTGATTGCTTAGTTGATTGACTTAAACTTATTTATTTTCTGGACTTTTGTTATCAGCAACTCAGTACTTGTAAATGATCGGCCTGTAAATTTCTGTAGAACGGGGCCCATGTCACCTACTCGGTTGTATTCTACCAAGTGCAGCACGGTGTAGTGGTTAAAAGCATGGGCCTGAGAGCCAGAGGACCTGTGTTCTAATCCTGTTGTGTGACCTTGGGTAGATCACTTAACTTCTCTGTGCCTCAATTTCCTCAATTTGCAAAATGAGTTTTCAGTACTTGTCCCCCCCCCGACCCTCGGTCAGCCAGTCAGGCAGTCAATCATATTTATTAAGCACTTACTATGTGCAGAACACTATACTAAGGGTTTGGAAGAGTACAATATAACAATGTAGCAGATACATTCTCTGCCCTCGACAAGCTTACAGTCTAGAGAGGAAGACAGACATTAAGAGGAATAAATAAAGTTACAGATATGGACATTAGTGCTGTGGGGCTGGGAGGGGGAATGAATAAAAAGAGAAAGTCAGGGTGATGCAGAAGGGAGTGGAAGAAAAGGAAAGAGAGCTCAGTCAGGGAAGGGCTCTTGGAAGAGATGTCCCTTTATTATTATTACTCTTATTATTCCTATTAATGGTATTTTTTAAGCGCTTATTGTGTCCTGGCACTGGGATGAATACAAGCGCATCACGTTGGACACAGTCCCTATCTCATGTGGGGCTCAAAGTCTCAACTTCCATTTTACAGATGTGATAACTGAGCCACAGAGAAGTGAAGTGATTTGCCCAAGGTCACCCAGAAGACAAGTGGCGGAGCTAGGAATAGAACCCATGACGTACTGAAAAACCACCTACATTATCATAGTGTCTCCCCTGCCAGGCAAGTATAGCTTTGAATGGGGGGAGAGTAACTGTCTATCGAATATGAAGAGGGAGGGCCTTTCAGGTCACCTCACCTGAGGCGAGGGGTCAGCAGCGAAATAAACGAGATGGAGGCACAGTGAGAAGGTTAGCATTAGAGGAGCGAAGTGTGTGGGCCGGGTTGTAGAAGGACAGAAGTGAAGGGAGGTAAGAGGGGGCAAGGTGATTGCTTTAAAGCCAATGGTGAGGAGTTTCTGTTTGATGTGGAGGTGGGTGAGTAACCACAGGAGGGTCTTGAGGAGTGGGGAAACCTGGCCTGAATGTTTGTGTAGAAAAACGATCCAGACAGCAGAGTGAAATATGGACTGGAATGGGGAGAGACAGGAGGCTGAGAAGACATAGCAAGGAGGCTGGTGAAGTAATCCAGGTGGGATAGGAGGAGTGACTGTACTGAGTTTGGTTGGAGAGGAAAGGGCGGATTTTAGCGATGTCGTGAAGCATTGCTTAGACTGTGAGCCCCCTGTGAGACAGGGACTCTATCCAGCCTGATTAATTTGTATCTATTCCAGAGCTTAGCACAGGGTTTGACACACAATAAGCGCTTTATAAATACCACAAAAATTCTCTACCAGTAGGTGCTCAATAAGTGTGAGTGATTGACTGATTTGTTGATTGGAGTGATGAGGGAAAAAAGGTTATGAATGCTTTAATGACACACCTGTCAGTTGGGTGAATAACAATAATAATAATTGGGATATTTGTTAAGTGCTTATTGAATGCCAAGCACTGTACTAAATGCTGGGGTAGATACGTGATAATCAGGTCCCACATGGAGCTCACAGTCTAAGTAAGAGAGAGATTAGGTATTGAATCCCCATTTGACAGATAAGGAAACGGAGACACAAACAAGTGAAGAGACACCCAAACCGCTATTACATTAATACCGTCACTCCTCCTATCCCTCCTGGATTACTGTATCAGCCTCCTTGCTGTCCTCTCAGCCTTCAGTCTCTCCCCATTCCAGTCCATACTTTTACTCTGCTGCGCGAATCATTATTCTACAGAAACGTTCAGGACGTGTCACCCCATCTGCAAAATACTCCAGTGGTTGCCCATCCACCTCTGCATCAAACAGAAACTCCTCACCATTGGCTTCGAAGCACTTAATCACCTTGCCTGCTCCAACCTCACCTCGCTACTCTCCTGATAAAGCACAACTAGCACACTTTGCTCCTCTAATGCTCACCTTCTCACTGTGCCTCCATCTCGTCTGTCTCATCTCTCTCACTGCCGACTCCTCGCCCACGTCCTGCCTCTGGCCTGAAATGCATTCCCTCCTCCAATCCGACAATCGCTCTCCCCGCTTTCAAAGTCTTATTGAAGGCACATCTCAGGCAAGAGGCCTTCTCTGACTAAGCCCTCCTTTCCTCTTTTTCATTCATCCATTCATTCATTCATATTTATTGAGCACTTACTGTGTGCAGAGCACTGTACTAGGCATTTGGAATGTACAATTCAGCAACAGAATTTCACTTTTCCACTCCCTTCTGCATCTCCCTGACTTGCTCCTTTTGTCATTTATATGTCATTTATTTATGTATTTATGTATTTATTTATTTATTTATTTATTTATTTATGTTAATGTCTACCCCACCCCCCGACTCTTAGATCATGTGGGCAGGGAATGTGTCTGTTTATTGTTTGTATTGTACTCTCCCAAGCACTTAGTACAGTGCTCTGCAAATAGTAAGTCCTCAATAAATACGATCGAATAAATGAATGAATGAAAACATATGATTTAATGAATGAATGAACTTACCCGAGTTGACAATAAGGTAGCCTGAGAGGTCTGGCCCTGTGGGGATCTGGTAAGAGGCTCACCCTAACTTAATAATAATAATAATTATTATTATGGTACTTGTTAAGCATTTACTATGTGCCAAGCTCTGTTCTAAGCACTAGGGTATATACAAGTTAGTCAGGTTGGACACCGTCCCTGTCCCACATGGGGCTCATACTCTTAATCCTCATTTTACAGATGGGGTAACTGAGGCCCACAGAAGTTCAGTGGCTTGCCCAAGGTTACGCAGCAGACAGGTGGCAGCGCCGGGATTAGAATCCAGGTCCTTCTGACTCCCAGGCCCATGCTCTATCTACTAAGAATCCCGGCTCCACCACTTGTCAGCTGTGTGACTGTGGGCAAGTCCCTTCACTTCTCTGTGCCTCAGTTACCTCATCTGTAAAATGGGGATTAACTGTGAGCCTCACGTGGGACAACCTGATGACCCCGTATCTACCCCAGCGCTTATTTTGTTAATGAAATGTACATCGCCTTGATTCTATTTAGTTGCCATTGTTTTTATGAGATGTTCTTCCCCTTGACTCTATTTATTGCCATTGTTCTTGTCTGTCCGTCTCCCCAGATTAGACTGTAAGCCCGTCAAACGGCAGGGACTGTCTCTACCTGTTGCCGACTTATTCATTCCAAGCGCTTAGTACAGTGCTCTGCACATAGTAAGCGCTCAATAAATACTATTGAATGAATGAATTAATTAATTAAAACAGTGGTCTGCACATAGTAAGTGCTTAACAAATTCCGACATTATTACTACTAAGCCACCTTTCCTAAAGATCTCTAGATCTGTCTCCAGCCACCCACCCATCCTCCCCAAACCTTTTCAGAGCAAATTCTCTCTATAGCCCTTTGGCAGGATGAATATTTGAGTGCTTCAGGATTTTCTAATGCACTAGCAAACCTCTGCACAAGCGTTTAGTACAGTGTTCTCTGCAGAATAACCACTCAATAAAATCCATCTGTTAATTGGTTAGTAGACCATAGCTGTAAACTCTTTGTAAGCAGGGATCGTACTACCTCTATGCTATTGTACTCTCCCAACCGCTTAGTACAGTGATCTACACACAATAAGCATTCAACAAATACCACTGTTTGACTGACAGTGAAATAGATTATTGTAGCTCATTCTCTAGACTGTAAGCTCGTTGTGGGCAGGGAATGTGTCTGTTATATTGTTATAAGGTAGACTCCCAAGCGCTCAGTACAGTGCTCTGCACAGAGTAAGCGCTCAATAAATACGACTGACTATCAGTATGGTGATTTTAAGTAAAGTCGTCAGAATGTTTTTAAATCGAAATTCAGTACTCACGTATTTGCACACTACTATAGCCCGAGTGACAAGCAAAAAATAAAAAATATTCTGCAATGTTACTAGTACTAGCAGCTCCTCTAAACTGTAACCTCCTTGTGAGCAGTGAACGTGTCTACCAACCTTTTTATATTATACTCTCCCAAGCGCTTAAAACAGTGCTGTGCACACAGAAAACGCTCCGTAACTAGGACTGATTGTGATGAGCTCGTTGAGGGGAGGAATGTGCCCGATTGTTGTTATACCGTACTCTCCCAAGCGCTTAGTACAGTGTTTTGCAAACAGAAAGGGCTCAAAAAATACGATAGACCTTGTCAGCTGCGTGACTGTGGGCAAGTCACTTCACTTCTCTGTGCCTCAGTTCCCTCATCTGTAAAATGGGGATGAAGACTGTGAGCCTCACATTGGGACAACCTCATTCCCCTGTATCTCCCCCAGCGCTTAGAACGGTGCTCTGCACATAGTAAGCGCTTAACAAATACCAACATTCTTATTAGAATCAATGAATGAATCGTTGTTTATAAAATAAAATGACTTCTTCATTAATTGCACCAGTAGGTGGCACCGAGTTTCTCCTTTTCATTTTTCCAGTTTCCCAGATGCAGCGTAGGGGTTGTGCCCCCATAATAGAGAGGGTTTGAGGCCCGCCGCAGAGAGATCCATCCCCAGAGGTGCCCGAAGGGCCCGGTCTGGATGTTGTGAATCAACCTGCGAACCGACCCACTCTAAAATAGGGCTAGGCCTCCCTATGCTGAACCAGACCCGAGAAAATTCGCCCCCCCGCCCCGTCTTTCAGCCAGAACATATCAGAAGTGACATCTCTTGACAGGCATTTCGCACTCCGTTTCTTCTAAATTAAAATACATACATATAAATATACATAACATCTCGTCTTGTCTTATGCTGTCGAGTCGTCTCCAACCCATAGTGATTCCAGGGACACATCTCTCCCAGAACGCTCCACCTCCATCTGCCATTTTTCTGTTAGTGTAGCCATTAGTTTTCTTGGTAAAAATACGGAAGCGGTTTACCAGTGCCTCCTTCCGCCCAGTAAACTTGAGTGTCTGCCCTCAACTCTCTGCCATATATATTGATCACCACTCTACCAGGGAAAATAAATGTTTCCATGAACACCCTGAAAAAGGTCCTTTAAAAAAACTCTGCCCTCTTCCCTCCTTCTATTCCTACCATGTTCCCCTTACCCTCTTTTTACCCTCTCTCTCAGAAATCAGGATCGTTTGACCAGCGTCTGGGTTGCTCCCACGTTAATGAGGTTGGATCCAGTCCCCGTCCCACACTGGGCTCACGGTCTTAATCCCCATTTTACAGCAGATGAGGTAACTGAAGCAAAAAGAAGTTAAGCGACTGGCTCAAAGTCACACAGCAGACAAGTGGCAGAACTGGGATTAGAACCCAGATCCTTCTGACTCCCAGGCCTGTGCTCTAACCACCAGACCGTGCTGCTTCAGATTACCTGAGGGCTTTCAATCCATCAATCAATCAATCGGTGGTATTCACTGGGTGCTTTATTGTTGTATTTATTGCAGTAATGCACTTTCCCAAGCGCTTAGTACAGTGCTCTGCACACAGTAAGTGCTCAATAAATATGATTGAATGAATGAATGAATTAATTAATGCTTACTCTTTGCAGAGCACTGTATTAAACACCTCGCCAGCAGGTTTTCATGGCTGTGAGGCATTCCCAGGGCAGATGAGTCCAGGAACTACGGGACTGGGGGATGGCTTTGTCCTTGTCCCCAGGACCATGAGCCACTTTGTCATGATGAGCCACTTTGACCCTGAGCCCTACTCCCTTACCTATGTGTGACACACGCTCTCCTTACGAAGGGGACCCTCCTCTCCCTTACCAGGAGACCCCCCCACAAACACACCTGTGACCCTCCCTTGTTTTAAACTTTTCAAACTTCTCTACCCTCTCTGCCAAACACCTATCAAGCCTATCAAGCTTCGCATGAAGCAAAAACTCCTCACTCTTGGCTTCAAGCTCTCCATAACCTGGCCCCCTCCTACCTCACCTCCCTTCTCTCCTACATCCCAGCCCGCACACTCCTCTCCTCTGCCACTAACCTCCTCACTTGTGCTTCATTCTTGCCTCTTCTGCTGTGGACCCCTGGGCCACGTCCTCCCGCTGTCCTGGAACGGCCTCCCTCCTCACCTCCGCCAAACTAACTCTCTTCCCCTCTTCAAAGCCCTACTGAAAGTCACCTCTTCCTGGAGGCCTTCCCACACTGAGCCCCGCTTTTCCTCTGCTCCTCCTCCCCTCCCCATCGCCCCTGAATATCAGTGTATTCAGGAGAGGTTTAGATAAATTCGTGGATGAGCAGTCCATAACAGGGTGCTAGAGGCAAAGTGAGGGGTCGTAATAATTTTAGGCCCTTGCCGTGCTGAACTTAGATTAAAACTACTAGTAACAAAACCCACTGAAGGTAACTGATTAACGTCAGATATTGTTGAATCTTTGAGACGTGGGCATCCCTTGATTTTTTTTATGGCATTTGTTAAGTGCTGACTATGTGCCAGGCGCTGTGCTAATTGCTGGGGTAAATACAAGTTAGTGATTTTTTTCCATATAATGGAGGTGGCGGCAACAGTTTACCTACTATGTTGCTCCAAAGATTAAAGGAAAATTGCTCCAACATTTCCTAGAACATGGCGATAGAGCATGGGCCTGCAAGTCAGAGGGTCCTGAGTTCTAATCCCAGCTCAGCCACTTGCCTGTGTGACCTTGGGCAAGTCATTTCACCTCTCTGGGCCTCAGTAACCTCATCTGTAAAATGGGGATTAAGACTGTGGGACGGGAATTGGGTCCAACCTGATTTGCTTATAGGCAGCCCTGCGCTTAGTACAGTGCCTGGTACATAGTAAGTGCTTAAGAAATACCATAAAAATAATTATTATTACTACCCTTAAAAATAATTTTTCAGGTGAATAGCCAATAATTACCATTGCTTGAAATAAGCACAGTACCGTTTCATATGACTAGCAGAAATTCAGTGGTCTTTTGGCAATACAGTTACAAACATCAACCATGATTCAAGCATGCTATATTCCACTAGATTTGTAAGGTCTCTGAGGGTCAGAATGGTGTCTGTTTAACTCTACTGTACTCTCCCAAGCACTTAGTATGGTGTGCTGTGCAGAATAATAAAGTGCTCAGCCAATCGATCAATCAGTCAATCACTGAAAAGCAGCATGGCCTAGTGGAAAGAGCTTGGGACTGGGAGTCAGAGAACTGGGTTCTAATCCAAGCCCCTCCACCTGTCTGCTATATGACCTTGGGCTAGTCCCTTACCTTCTCTGTGCCTCAGTTAACTTACCTGTAAAACGGGGAGGAAGACGGTGAGCCCTATGTGGAATAGGGACTGTGTCCAACCGGATTATCCTATATTTATCCCAGTGGTGCCTAACAGTAGTGAACACTTAACAAATATCACAACAATGAAGCATTCAATAAACGTGTGGTATTTTGTCTTCTCTTATGCTGTCGAATCATCTCCGACCCATGGCAACGCCGTGGACCCATCTCTCCCAGAACACCCCACCGCCACCTGCAATCGTTCTGGTAGTGGATCCAGAGAGTTTTCTTGGTAAAACTCCAGAAGTGGTTTACAATTGCCGTCTTTTGCGCAGTAAACTTGAATCCCCGCTCTTGACTCTCTCTCCCATGCTACTGCTGCCCAGCACAGGAGAATTTTGACTTGTATCAGATTCCCTTCCACTCACTAGCCACTGGCCAAGCTATGAATGGAATGGACAGGCCTCTGCTTGACTCTCCCTCCCGTAATCAAGAATGGTAGACTACTGGAAACTCTCCAGGGGCGACCCTGAGAGGATCAGTGGGATTTACTAAGCATTTACTATGTGGAGACCACTATGCTAAGTGCTTGAGAGAGTATAGTAGAAACATTCTCTGCCCCAAGGAGTTTATATTCTATAGGTGGAGACAAGCATTAATACAATAAATAAATAACGGATCTATACATAATGCTGGAGGGGTTGAGGGTGGGTGAATATCAAGTACTAAAAGTATATGGATTCAACTGTAAGTAAATGCTCAAATCAAGTGCTCAGGAAATACTATGGATTGATTGATTTTCCTTGTAAAGGTGGTTGTCTTTTAAATCGAGACATCATAGGGTATGTTTTCCCGAATTAGGATCCATTCTACAACATCTTGAAAAGAAATATGAAATTCCTTTACATGCTACATACTGTAATGATAAATGTCACTCAAATTTTTTTTAATGTTTATCAAAGTCATTCAAAGCTTCACGTGTGGCCTCGTGAAAAGAGCACAGGACTGGGAATTAAGAAACCTGGGTTTTCAATCCCAGCTCTGCCACTTATCTGCCGTGCGACCGTGGGTAAGTTTTAAACCATTCTTTACCTCATTTCCCTCATCTGTAAAATGGAGATAAAATACCTCTTCTCCCTGCCCCTTAGACTGTGAACCCCATGTGGGACAGGAACTGTGTCTGATTCATTCATTAAGTCATTCGATCGTATTTATTGAATGTTTACTGTGAATTACCATGTACCTGCCCTACTGCTTAGCACGGTGCTTGGAAAATAGTGCTTAATTAATATCATCCTAATGCCACATTTTTAAAATAAATGAGTTGGAGAATGACTATAAATATCTTTCCTGCAGAAGTAGAAGCATATTCTTCTGATTATAGAAGTAGATTTTCAACTTGAGGGAAGAGTCCACCAGTTTATAGGTACTTCTGGTCAAAGATCATATCTGCTAACTGTACTTTACTCTTCCGAGAGCTTAATAAAGTGCTCTGCATGCTGTCTTTCTTTTTTTCTCAGCTTTCTTCTATTCTTCGATGGGTACTTTGCCGGAAGCAAACTTTTTTTGAACCCCTAAGCCCTCAGTAAATACCACCGAATGATTGATGGTTGTACCTTTCAGCTCCTCTCTACATCAGGATCTTCTTCATTTTTTATAAATTCGTCTTTTTTAAAACATGATTTTAAAAAATTTAAATCAACCCCAAGGTTTTAATAACTGGGAGGGAGAAATCATGATTACTTTCATCGGTTTGGTTGGGGGGGGAGGGCCGTGGGAGGGTTGACATTTTGCAAGTGATGCTGTGGATTATCAGAGTTCCTTGATATCTCCCTTGGAGGAATCTAATAAATTTCAGTTATCTTGTCGACATATGATGGATCCATTCTAAATGAAATTACCTCCCCAGTCAAATAACCTCTTTGGTTTACGTTCTGGAGTTACTTCAGTGAAAATCTGACACAAACTGTAAACAGAAATTATTTCAAGACCTATTCAGTGTTGATTCCCTCTAGACTGGAAGCTCCTTGTGAGCAGGGACTGTGTTTACCAACTCCGTCACACTGTACCCTCTTAGGAGTTTAGCATAGGATTCTGCACCCAGTAAGTGGCTCTATCAATATGATTGATTGACTGATTGATCGGTTGCTTAATCTCAGCAGGGAAGGGAGCAAGGAAAGAAAGCAGCGTGGATTAATGGAAAGAGCCCGGACTTGAGAGTCAGAGGATGCGGGTTCTAACGTGGCTTAGTGGAAAGAGCCCGGGCTTGAGAGTCAGAGGTCATGGGTTCGAATCCCGGCTCTGCCCCTTGTCAGCTGTGTGACTTTGAGCAAGTCACTTAACTTCTCTGCGCCTCAGTTACCTAATCTGTAAAATGGGGATTAAGACTGTGAGCTCCACGTGGGACAACCTGATCACCTTGTATCAACCCCAGCGCTTAGAACAGTGCTTTGCACATAGTAAGCACTTAACAAATACCAACATTATTATTATTATGAATGCCGGTTCCGCCACCTGTATGCGGTGTGACTTTGGTCAAGCCACTTAATTTCTCTGTGCCTCAGCTACCTCATCTGTAAAATGGGGATAAAGACTGTGAGCCCCTCGTGGAACACCTTGTCTCTACCTCAGCGCTTGGAACAGTACTTGGCACATAGTAAGCGCTTAACAAATACCATAATAAGAATTCTAATCATAGTAATAAGGATTTACTTACCTGCAGGGATCGGGAAAGGTCAGGAACGTGTGGGATAAGGCATCAAACAATGCGGGGTGTATAGGTGAGGTGGTGGTATCGGGGGAGGAAGAAAAGGGAGCGGTTTAATAAGAGAAGCAGCGTGGCTCAGTGGGAAGATCCCGGGCTTGGGAGTCAGAGGTCCTGGGTTCGAATCCCGGCTCCGCCGCTTGCCAGCTGTGTGACTTTGGGCAAGTTACTTCACTTCTCTGGGCCTCAGTTACTTCATCTGGAAAATGGGGATTAAGACTGTGAGCCTCACGTGGGACAACCTGATTATCCTGTATCTCCCCCAGCGCTTAGAACAGTATTCTGCACATAGAAAGGGCTTAACAAATACTAACATTATTATTATTATTATTAATAAGGTGGGGACTGTCTAAATTATTTTTTAAATCCCTTGTAATCTTGCAGTGACTTATAACGCACACTAGGTGGCGCGCAGTAACTACGGTAGTTGTCCCGCAGCCGCCGTCGGCCTAAAGTCGCAAATTTCCCCTGAAATTATTCGAGGTTTTACCATTTTTCTCACTGTCTTTTAAATCTGCCTTGAAATGGACACCTAAATAGAGATGATCACCCGGCAGTTGGACTATACCTCGGATCTCTCGGCTCATTTTTTGAGTCGATCGATCAACTGCCTCCCTAACAACGATCAAACCCAAGCACTACTTTCCTGCAGAACGGAGCTCTAACTCCCAATTGTCTCAGTGCGGCCTTACTGCCCAAGACCCCGGATACTAAAAATACTTTGAAAATTTGTTCTCATCCGAAGGAAAACAGAAAAAGATGCATTTATTTGCCCCTTATAGGGGGGAAAGATGTTTATATTACGCCCGCAAATGAGTTTGAAACGAAAATCGTCCGCTCTTGGCCGTGATATTTTACCCTTTGACCTTCCCTTCAAACCGCATGGTAAATCCCTCTATTGCAGTTCCTTAAAAAAAAAAATAATGAAAAGAGCTGTAGGAAGCTCACCCTAAATTCGGTGGAAAGCATCCGTCTCTTTCCCATAATGATGCCGCAAGGGCTCACCCTCGCTCCGAGTCGGACGTCGGTTGGGCCTACCTTACCCTAGTGACTCACTGAGGGCTCTCATTTTAAGGCCAGGAATTTGGGAGCGAGTTGGCGTTCTTGGAGTTCTCTCCATTCCTCGGTAGGTGGGAGAAGGGCGGGATGTTGGGGGAGCCCCTTTCCCGCCCTCCCCCGCCCCGTCTCCTTCCATCGTTGGAATGGTCCTTCTCCAGCCCGGCCCCAGGACGGCCAGGACCCTTCGCGGGCGCGCTGCTGGTGGGACGGGACCGGACGGGACGGGACGGGACGGGCCGCTGCCGACAGGGCCGCCGCTCACAAGGAAGGGCTCTGGTGGGACGGGACGGGGGTGCTACTGCTGATGGGGGGGCATTGCTGGTGGGACGGGGGGCTGCGGACAGGGGCGCTGCTGGCGGGACGGGGCCGCTGCTGCTGGCAGGGGCTCTGCCGGTGACACGGGGTGCTGCTGATGGGACGGGGCCGCCGCTGGCAGGGGCGCTGCTGGCGGGACGGGAGAGCTACTGGCAGGGGCGCTGCTGACGGGACGGGCGTGCTGCTGCTGGCAGGGGCGCTGCTGGCGGGACGGGGCCGCTGCTAGTGTCGGGGGGTGGGGGGGGTCTGCCAGTGGAGGGGTCCGGGTGTTGCTGCTCAACCTCTCGCTCCTGAAAAGAGCCTCCAGCTGGGGACCCCCTTCCCGTCCCAGGCAGGAGCAGAGAGCGGAGCGGAAAGGGGCCAAACGGGAGTTCGCCGGCCTCTCTCGGTCTCCATCCCTGCTCCTCCCTCCTCGCTCCTTATCGTTTATTCCTCCTCCTCCTCTCCTTCTCCTCCTCCTTCTCTTCTCCTCCTCTTCTCCTCCTCCTCTCCTCCTCCTCCTCTCCTCCTCATCTTCTCCTCCTCCTCCTTTTCCTCTCCCCCCTCCTCCTCCTTTTCCTCTCCCCCCTCCTCCTCCTCTCCTCCTCATCCTCTTCTCCTCCTCTTCCTCTCTCCCTCCTCCTCCTCATCTTCTCCTCCTCCTCCTCTTCTCCTCCTCCCCTGCCTAGCTCCTCCGCAGGCTTTTCCTTCGTCGAATGATTGTTTGATGCGACAGATGGGAGCCCAGGCTGCTTCGACCCCTAGGAAGATGCGGAGGGTGGTGGGCAAGGGGAGGCGAGGGGGCCGGCTCCTGGGGGCAGCCTCGGGAAACCAGGAGAGAAGAATTTCAGCCAGTAATAATGATGGCATTTGTTAAGTGCTTACTATGTGTCAAGCACTGCTCTACGCGGGGGGGGGGGGGGGTTGTCCCACACGGGGCTCACAGGCTCAATCCCCATGTTCCAGATGAGATAACTGAGGCCCAGAGAAGTGAAGTGACTTGCCCAAAGTCACACAGCAGACAAGCGGATTAGAACCCATGACCTCTGACTCCCAAGCCCGGGCTCTTTCCACTGAGCCAGGCTGCTTCTCTATTGTAAACCGATGGCAGGTATTTCCAAGAGTTTGGATTTGAATACTTGTCATTTCGGGGGGGGGGGGGTCGTGGGCTCTAAATCCCTGGAGCTCGGGTTTGAAATAACGCTCCACAGAAGTCATCTCCGACGACTTGTCTGTTGGACTTTTCAGGGCAAAATCCTCCACGTGGGCTCACAGCAAGCCTCCACCCCCGAAATTCTGGACTTCGGTTAGAAACGCGAGCTCCACCAGCCTTCTCTGACCGTCCACCAAGACAAGCCTAACGTCCTTTCACGTGTTCCCAAACATGCAGGCGTGTCACGCGTATTGAAGAAAAACTACCACCTTGGTTGCTTATTAAACATGAAACTCTAATTTACTCCCTAATGGCACTATTAACCCGCTCCCAATATGTTGTAGCCCCACTAGAACACGGATCTCTTAAAAACCCTCATCCGGTTCTCAGTGTATTTTCCACCCAGCCGTAGGCACCCAAAGCTCTGTGCCGGTCGTTTTCTTACATCCTTGTGTGTCTCCGGCGTTTCTTCCGCGTTCTCCCCTCTTTCCGTTTTCCTCCCTGCACATCTGCCTCCTTCGGCATCCTTCCATAGCTCCCTGCCTAACGTTACCGAGAAGCAAGTACACCCAGACAACAAAGTCGAATTTGCTTTTCTTTAGCTGAAACGCTGCTCAGGCTTTCGTCAACTGCACCGTCCTATAGCCAAAAAAATCCCATTCACAGTCTTCCTCGCGTAATACAGTCAGATATTCTTTGGCACACTGCATCTAAATCCTAAAAGCATCCCATACGCCTCCAGGGTCTCTCAGCGGCTCCTTCTTTACTTGTCCTTCAAATTTACAACCGCACCCTCACTAATTCCCCCAAATCACCTAGGTACTTTTGCCTATGCTAAAGAAAACCTGTCACTACTGAAAACGAGAAAGAAGGGGGTCTTCTAAAGGAGGGATGATTTTATAATCTCCTACTGTATATTATGATACCAAGAACCAAATCTGAACATTACGCCCTTCCCTCTAAAATGGCATTTAAGAAACTTATTAAGCGAGAAGCATATTCCGGAGTAATAACAATTTTTTCTTGGTTGTTAAAAAAAAAGGGGGTTGTAAAGGTAATACATAACAGTAATACTTACAAGTTATAGAAGAGAAATATTCGAAACTATGAAAGAGGTGAAATCCTTATTTAGGTTGCAAAATGTTAATTGATACGTTTATTACCCAACGGCCAAAGCAAAATATTAAAAGGCAAGATAAAAATTCTACGTCTTATTAGCATCAGTAACAATAATCCCTGCAGTTGGACTAGAATGTAAGGTTATTTAAGCATATTTAATGACGCGGTTCGGTATTTTTAACGTTATATTAGACTTCCCGCAGGGTTTTACAGAAGACGGTAAAGGGGAAGGGGAGGGTGTAACTAAATAACGATGCTTTGTGTATGCTTTTTTTTAAAATGAGTGACATTTATAAGCAACGCGTGTGTGCCAAATGGTCGACGTATTTCGATAACGTAGATGGGTTTCTTCTTGGTTAAGTGGTCAAATAATGGAACGCAAATAAAAAAGAACCGTCTATTCCTGCAACACTACCAGAGTGGATAAATTACTTTAAACTATGGTTAATATGGAAGAAGTTCATCTCAAAAGGAAGTCAAAACTCGCTATTGTTATTTTTAAAATTGCCGAGAAACTATCACAGTAATAATAATAACGGTATTTGTTAAGCGCTTACTGTGTGCCGGGCACTGTACTAAGCGCTAGGGTGGATACAAGCAAATCGGGTGGCGCAAAGCATCGCACCTAATTTTACAACGTAAAAGGAATTTTTTCCTCTAGTAGAAACTTAATGGATTGAAATTAAATGTAAGGCGATACAAATACATTTTAAAATATATAAATATTTATATATTATATATACAAATATATACGTATACATATATGTATGTATAGATGTATGCATATATTTATGTGGTGCCTGTTTTCTAAGTCGTTCCCAGACTTCAGATTTTAAATCACTCCTGTTATTTTTCCCCCTTGTTTTTAACTTAAATCACCGATCTATCTCATCCATCCAATTCAGGATCGGTGAAAAAATATTACGATTTTCCTTCATTAGCTATGAATTTATTGAATGCCCCGAGAGACGGAGAAGCAATGGGGTTCGTTTGCTGTGTTTTGCCAATAATCGAAGAATCCCCGGACTGGTAAAAATACAATTCCTTTAACTTCCAGTGCGGGACTGAGCCGGGTAATCCCCTTCTGCGTCTAAAAGGCAATGGCCTGAGGGTGAAACCCTGTTCTAGAAGCTCCGCTGATGTGCGGAATATTCGAAGGGGAGAGATTTCTCGAGGTAGTAAAGTATTTGGGAGGGAAGGAGTTAAGGAAAGAAAAGAAAAAAACGAAAAAAGCCCCCCCCCCCCCCCCCCCGCAGCATCAATCAGGTCCTTCCCAGCTCTCAAGTTGGTCGGTTGTGACTGTGAGAGAGAGAAGGGTCCGGGCGGCTCTGGGCGGGGCTGGCAGAGGGGCTGGGCAGAGGGGTTGGCAGAGGGGCTGGGCAGAGAGGCTGGCAGAGAGACTGGCAGGGGGGCTGGCAGGGGGGTTGGCAGGGGGGCTGGCAGAGGGGCTGGGCAACGGGGCCTCGCCCAATGGCAGGGCCCAGGCCTGCCTCTCTCATCCAGAGCCGGGGAAGAACACCCCCTCCTCCCGCAGAAAAAGAAGAAGAAATGAGAAAAGAAACAGAGAGAGCCGGGGGAAGAGGAGGAAAAAAAAAGAAGAAAATTAAAAAAAAGAAGGGTCCGCCAGAAATCCAGCACGGCCGCACCGGGAAAACCGGAGGACGGACGGACCAAGGAGAAGGAGGAGGAGGAGGAGAGGGAGGAGGAGAGGGAGGAGGAAGAGAGGGAGGAGGGGAGAGAGGAAAGGCCAAAACGCAGAGGACGGAGAGAGAGAGAGAGGCAGAGGAGAGGAGCCAGGAGTCCCAGGCCCCAGTCCATCCCGGTGCAGTCCCGGGAAGGACGAGGGGCAGAAGGAGAGGAGCCAAGAGTCCCAGGCCCCAATCTCTCCCGGTGCAGGCCCTGGAGGAGGGGGGCCAGAGGAGAGGAGCCAGGAGTCCCGGGCCCCGGTTCTTCCCGGTGTAATCCCGGGAAGGACGGGAGGCAGAGGAGAGGAGCCAGGAGTCCCAGGCCCCAGTCCATCCCTGCCGGAGGAAGAAGAGGGTCGGTGGGCGCCGAGGCGATGAGGCTGCCCGGCTGACCGGGCCGAGCAGGACCGCGGCCCTCCTCCGGGAGGAGGAGGAGGAGGAGGAGGAGGAGGGCGAGGAGGAGGAGGAGGAGGAGGGCGAGGAGGAGGAGGAGGAGGAGGAGGAGGAGGAGGAGAGGGCGGGCGGGAAGGGCCGGTCACTACTGTCCGGCGGGGGGTCCGGGCGGGATGGGCGGGGGGGGGTGGGGCCGGAGGGGGGAGGGAGGGGAGAGGAAAAGGGGAGGGGACTCCGACCCGGGGATCGTTTTCTCCTGCCGCTCAGTCCTTCGCAGGGCGCCCCGACCTCGTCCTCGTCCTGGTCCTGGTCCTGGTCCTCGTCCTCGTCCTCGTGGTGGCCGTGGTGGTGGCCGTGGTCGCCGGCCAGGGCCAGCATCTCCGGCCCCATCCCCGTGGGCCGCGGAGGCCGGGTCGGGGGGCCGGGGGCCGGGGGCCGGGGGCCCGGGGGCCCGGGGGGCGGCCCGGGGGCCGATGGCGGTCCAAGGAGGGCCCCCGTTGACGCCTTTCTCCATCCAGGCCATCCTGCACAAGAAGGAGGAGCGGGGCCCGGCGCGGCCGGTCCCGGAGCCCCTGCGGCCGCCGGAGCCCCCCTCCTGCCGCTGGACGCTCTTCGGGGGGCCCGTCCGGGGGACCCCCCCGCCGCCCTCCCCGCCCGGGCCCGGGGCCGGGCGGACCCCGGGGACCCCGGCCGGCTGGGACTCCGACCCCGGCCGGGGCCGGCGGGGCCCGGACCCTCCGGCCGGAGGGAGGGAACGGGAGGCCCCCGGCCTCAGTGACAGCGAGATGTCCGCCAGCGTTTCAGGTCTGGGGCGGGGGCGGGGGCGGGGGCGGAGGGGGGGGACTGGGCCGGGGGGTGGGAAGGGTGGGAAGCGGGGGGAGAGGGGGGCAGACCTGGTGAGGAGGTCGGGGCCAGGGGAGGAGGGGACATCCAGAGAGGCAGGCCGGGGGACGGGGGGACGGGGGGATGGCGGGGGGACAGGTCCCTTCAAAGGGAAACGGGGGGCTCAGCCGCCCTGGACATGATAATAATCGGGGTATTCATTAAGCTCTTACTATGTGCCAAGCACGGTTCTGAGCGCTGCGGGAGATGCAACGTAATCAGGTTGCCCCACCTGGGGCTCCCACTCTAAATCCCCATCTTGCAGACGAGGAACTGAGGCCCAGAGAAGTGATGTCCTTGGATTCCTTGAATCCAAAGGAGGGCGGGGGGGGGGGACGTCTGGGCACCCTGGGAAGAGAAAAAGACCCCAGTTTTTTTTCCCAGAGTCCGTGGGCGGGGTGCCCTCGCCCCCAAACACACACAAACACACACACACTTACTTTCCCCCAGCCCCCTCCGTTAGATCGGGGACTCGAAGGCCTGGGGGTCCCCCTCGCATCGGCACCCCGAGAGCCCCGGGCAGGAGGAGGAATTCGCCTCTTCCCGCTTGGCAGGGAAGGTGAAATCCGAAGGCAAAGCTGTGGACGGAGGGAAAGAGGGTGGGAGGAGAGGAGAGGAGAGGAAACCTGTGCTCCCGGAGCTAAGGCTTCCCTGGGGCCGGGGCTGGCCTGCCTCAGCCGCCCCATTGACAACTTGGGAAATTCTCCCAGGGCCAGGCCAGGCCCCCTCGAGCGAGAAGGGGGCCCCGCAAATCCCCCGACCCCCCAATCCGGGCAGCTCCGGTGGAGGGCCGGGATAGGCCTTTGCTACAATTCAGTTCTCCCAGCCCTTTCTGGACAGCGGTGACAGCGAGCGGAGGAGCTTCTCCAAAGCGCATCCGACTGCCCTTGGGGGACTTGGGGAAGGAGAAGCCCAGGGCTTCCTTGCTCCGCTCTCCGACTCCCCCGCTGGCTGCCGTAGCTTGCCTCGGCCGGTGTTTTGCCGACACACGAAATGGTTTCTGCCTCCTTTTCCAGAAGGTCCACATCAGAGGGGCCTTTCTGGTGAGGGGAAGGGGCGGGGGGGGGGGAGAGAGAGAGGGAAGGGGAGAGAGGGAAGGAGAAAAAGGAGGAAGAGGGAAAGAGAGAGAGGGAAGGAGGGAGAGTATGGCTGCTTTCTAAAAGTTGAAAAGATGAGCAAACAGCTGGGAAAAGCAACAAAGTCTGGCCCTGCGAGGGAGAAGTGGTCGAGGAACAGTGGAGAACAGTGGAGAACGACTGAGGGGAAAGTCAGGTCCTTTACTGCCCGCAGAAATTCCCCGGGGAGACATGTGCTCACTGGGGACGAAGGCACTCCCTAGTGTGTGTGTGTTCGTGGAGGTGTTGTGTATGTGTGGGGGTGAGACAAGTATATGGGGTGTGTGTGTGTGTGTGTCTGTGTGTGTGTGTGTGTGTGTGCACGCGCGCGTCTGAGGGACAGACGGAGAAGTGACTGATCTTTATGTGCCTGTGTGCGTGTGAGAGAGAAATGTCTGGTGTGTGTGTGTGTTTGTGTTTGAGAAAGGAAGAGAGAGAGAGAGAGGCTGGAGTGAAAAGTGAGTGAAAGAGACACAGAGAGAAGTGTCTGGTGTGTGAGAGAGAGAGAGAGAAGGGCCTGGAGGCGGGTGGGAGGGTGGTGAGTGAACGCGGGGAATGCGGAGAGAAGATTCTGGTGCGTGTGTATGTGTGTGCGTGTGTGAGGGCGGGGGGGGGGGGAGTGTCTGGTGTGTGCGGGGTGGGGGGAGAGGGGGGATGAGAATGAAAGAGACCCAGAGAGAAGTGTCTGGTGCGTGAGCGGGGTTGTGTGTGAGCGAGAAAGAGGGAGAGGAGGGTCCCGTTGGTTCGGCGCCAGACAGCAGTCCCTCCGAAAAGGGGGCCGCAGGGTGGACAGACAGAGGGAGTGAGGACAGCTGGGCCTCCCTGAGCTACCCCCTGGGCTAGGCCCCACGTTAGGCCCCGTGCTAGGCCCCAGACTACAGCCAGGACTAGGCCTTGGCCTGGGCCCTGGACTGGGGGGGGGGGGGGGGGGGGAGAGGGCAAGGGTAGGCCCGGAGCCCTAGGGTAGAGTCTCGGGGGGCGGCAGCATCGCCTCTCCTTTTCGTCCCCTCCGACCGGCTGACCGGGAGCCCCCTCCCCGCCGCACAGACGGACACAAACACACACACAGAGACACACACAGACACTGACCCCGCTCTCCCTCTTCCCCCACAGTGGATCGCAGCCCCCGGGAGGAGGAGGAGGAAGAGGACGGCGGCGGTGGAGGAGGAGGGGGAGGGATCGTCCAGGAGGAGAAGCTGCTGTGCCAGGAGGAGGAGGACGACGAAGAGGAGGAGGAGGAGGAAGAGGAGGAGGGTTGTTCGGGGGCGTCGGCGCCGAAGGCTCGGAAGAAGCGTTCGCGTGCGGCCTTCTCGCACGCCCAGGTGTTCGAGCTGGAGCGACGCTTCAACCACCAGCGCTACCTGTCCGGGCCCGAGCGGGCCGACCTGGCCGCCTCCCTCAAGCTCACCGAGACCCAGGTCAAGATCTGGTTCCAGAACCGGCGCTACAAGACCAAGCGTCGCCAGATGGCCGCCGACCTGCTGGCCTCGGCGCCGCCCGCCAAGAAGGTGGCCGTCAAGGTGCTGGTCCGAGACGACCGGAGACAGTACCAGCCCGGGGAGGTCCTCAGGCCGCCCCCGCCGCCGCCCCTGCCGCTGCCCCTGCAGCCCCTGCAACCCCTGCAGCCCCTGCAGCCCCCCTATTATTACCCCTATTACTGCCTGCCCGGCTGGGCGCTGTCCACCTGCGCCGCCGCCGCCGCCGCCGCCGCCGCCGCCGCCGCCGCAGCCGCCGGGACTCAGTAGGGGACGGACCGCTCCCCCTGCCCCGCAGGACCACCCTCCCCCCCCCACACACACACACACACCACACCCACACCCACACCCACACCCACACCCACACCCACAAACCCCCTCCGGACCCGGCCCGCCGCTCCCGGGCCCGAAGGATCCAAGCCCGCTAGAGACCCAGGCCTGCCGCATCCAGGCCCGCTGGACCCAAGCCTGTCGGATCCGGGCCCGCTAGATCCAGGCCTGTCGGAGCCAGGACCCTCCGGATCCAGGCCCGCTGGACCCAGACCTGCCGGCCCCAGCCCGCTAGATCCAGGCCTGTCGGACACAGGACTTTCCGGATCCAGGCCCGCTGGACCCAGACCTGCCGGACCCAGCCCGCTAGACCCAGGCCTGTTAGACCCGGGACCCTCCGGATCCAGGCCCGCTAGACTCAGGTCTGCCGGATCCAGCCCGCTCGATCCAGGCCCGCTGGACCCAGGCCCGTCGGACCCAGGACCCTCCGGATCCAGGCCCCCTGGACCCAGGCCTGCCGGATCCAGGCCCGCTAGACCCAAGCCTTTTGGACCCGGGATCCTCCGGGTCCAGGCCCCCTGGACCCAGACCTGCCGGATCCTGCCCGCTAGACCCAGGCCTGTCGGACTCAGGACCCTCCGGATCCAGGCCCGCTGGACCCAGACCTGCCGGACCCAGCCCGCTAGATCCAGGCCCGTCGGACCCAGAACCCTCCGGATCCAGGCCTGCTGGACCCAGGTTTGCCGGATCCAGCCCGCCAGACCCAGGCCTGTCGGACTCAGGACCCTCCGGATCCAGGCCTGCTGGACCCAAGACCCTCCGGACCCGGCCCGCCAGACCCAAGCCTGCCTGAGCCAGGAGCCTCCGGTTCCAGGCCTGCCGGACCCGGGACCCTCCGGACCCAGCCCGCTAGGCCCAGGCCCCTCTGGATCCAGGCCTGCCGGACCCAGGAGCCTTCGGCCCAGCCCGCGAGACCCAGGCCTGCTGGGCCCAGGACCTTCCGGACCCAGTCCGCTTGACCCAGGACTTTCGAACCCAGGAACCTCTCCTCCCCGCCCCCTCGCAGACCCAGCCCGTGAGACCCAGGCCTGCCGGACCCAGGCTTCCCGAAACAGGGACACCCCCCCCCCCCACCCTCCTCCACCCAGACCCGGCCCTCCGGACCTCGGGGCAGCCCCGGCCTCTGCCTCCTCCGTCCGGAGACACGGACCGACGGCTCAGCACCGGACCGAGCCCAAACTCTCCCCCCGGACTGGACGCCCAGGACAATATTTATTTCTTATCATTATTTGCGTCCCCCTGTGCCCCTGATCACCCTGTCCCAGTCGTGTGGGGGTGGGGGGTTGAGCGTTTTGGAGGTTGTGAGGGCCGGGGGTAAGTCGTGGCGAGGCGGCTTGACTTCACAGACTCTTCCAGCAAGCCGTAAGCGTCGTCTCCTGGGCCAGACTAGTTCATGGTATCCATGTTGCCAATATATTTGTACATACGTATCTATCAATTTCTTTTTTAATTGGATCGATATGAGGGAGGGAAATCGAGAGACCCAACCCGAAAGTGCTTGCAAGGGAGAGACGCGAGGACAACCCCCAGCCCCGGTCGATGGATCCGGGGACGAAGGCCGCGGCCTGTTCTTCCCCCTCTGGGGTTAGAGCTGGCGGCGGATTGGGGAGCTCGGTTTGATGCTGAATGTAAGCAAGCCCCTCAGAACCGTCTTTTCTTTCGGGTGCCTTTCTAATCGCCTCGAACCTCCCGGGTTCGTGGAGGTGGGGGAGGACTCTCGATCGCCGAAGGGGCGAGATCCACCCCGAAGCCGTCGGACCCGAGTCACACTTTCGCTGCCATGTCTTTTTTTTCCCAGGGGGTTTAGGACTTTTGAGCACTTTCCAGTTGTATTAAAGTGATGGTTATGATGGTGATTATATTCAATGTGAATATTTCTAGTCAAGCTCCTTTGAAATCGTTGTCTTCTCTGGGGGACGTCTAGAACAGTACCCTCAAGTGCCTGCTCTCCGTTCGCCACCTCTCCTCCCTCTCCCCTAAACCTGCTCGCAGAAGCAGGGGGTGGCGCTTCTCCGACCCTCTCCCCTATCTGTCTCCGTTTCGAGATTTTCGTTTCGTCCCTTCTCCGTTTTTCCTCCTTCCCCGGCACTGTGCACTCAACTAGATTTATTTACTTTTGAAAAAAGAATGGTGAATGTCTGTAAGCTATATCCGCTGTATTTTTTAATTTATAAACTTTAGTTTAATACATAACGACGTCCCCTGTGTCTTCCCTGAACTTCGACTATCTCCATTTACCTGCTGACTTGTACTCATTCACGCGCAATTTCATTTTTTTCTCTTCCCTGTGATTGCCTAGGGACCATTATTCTTCTGCGGAACCAGCATCTCCCAAACCGTAAGCAGGCAGGAGTAATCGTAGCTGTCTAATGGAGCCTGAGGGTTTTGACATTTCTTTTTCTTTTTTTTTTTTCCACTTTCCAAAGTCATAGAAAACAGAAATTTCCCATGCTTTAAAAATAGTTTCCTTAAGAAACAAAAATGGGCACTAAACCGTTCAAGGGACCGAGTTTAAGCGACTCAGCTCGTGACTGTTCTGCGGCTCTGTGAAAAGACTTTTCCGCCAGTGTGGTGTAGGGACTAATTCGACCGGGTTCCACAAACAGACGACAACCAAGCCTCGTTCCTCTCCTGCTCTCAAACGCTTTCCCTCAGAGGAATGTCTTAAATCGCCTCTAGCCAATGCTCGCTCTCCACTCATCTGGTAAGTACCTTTCGCATGTTCCGACGTGGACTTTGGTGTGGGTGTTAATTATCGATCGTCTATCAGGCATTTTACCCAAGCCGAGCTCTGATCTTTCCTTGTCACCTCGAAACTCTAAGTGAACGTTTGTGGGTCTAGGCTCGGTAACCTGGATTTACAGTTTTGTGGGGGGGCTTTGTATGTCTGTGCCTCTTTTTACCTATAACGCACACGCATTCCTGCGGGTACAAGGATTCATTCAATCGTATTTATGGAGCGCTTAGTATGTGCAGAGCACTGTACTAAGCGCTTGGAATGTACAATTCGGCAACGGATAGAGATAAAATCCCTGCCCAACAACAGGCTCACAGTCTAAAAGGGTATTTCCCGGTACTCTATAATGCCCTCATTATTATAGAGATTGGCAGACAAATACGTAGATAGTTTAGATAGATAGACGGATGGATAGAGACGTGGGTCTCTTGCAGGAAACAGATAATCCTGCCACTTTTACAGTCTGGCTGGCAGGTAGCTCAGCTACCGAGGGAAATCGGGAATAGGCAGGCTACTCAATGATATAATTCTTTAACCCGTGGAATGTGGCACATTCGGTGTATTTCGAGCTTTCCATTCTACACTCCTTGCTTCCAGGGCTTCCCTGGGCCCCACTGATGCGTCTGGGCAGATTTCCTTCTCGGACGTCTTTAAAGCAAACTTGGACTGCAAAAGGGAATCCCGGGTGAGGATGTCTGCTTTCTCGACCGTCTTAATTAAACTACGAAGATCATATAAAAATTGAAAGAGCCGCTTGGGGCCGCGTCCCTCTTTTAACCGATCTCCAATAGGTCCCTTTGAGAAACTTTGCAAAACTACAAAATGTTGGCAACCTTGTTCTCTTAGGACTCCTTCTTCCTCGCCCCTCTGGAACTGTTCATTCATTCAATCGTTTATATTGCGCGCTTACTGAGTGCAGAACACTGTACTAAGCGCTTGGAAAGTGCAATTCGGCAAAAATGTTCAAAGGAAAAATATTCCGGGGGGACATGGGGGAAGATAAAGGCATGGTTTCCTCTCGTCATGAGTATCCAATTTGATTACCTTGTATCTACCCCAAGGCTTAGAACAGTGCTTGGTACATAGCTAGCGCTGAACAAATAACATAATTTAGAGTAAAGAGCGTAAAGTAGCAATCTTGAAGTTTGACCAATCGGGTCCGATTCACATTAGTTCGCGACGGATCACCGGAGGGAGGCGGCAGGCTTTAAAACACCCTTCAAAATCCCAGGCTTTTTCCCCTCCCTCCCCGCTCCCCAACCAGTTCTCACCATGATTGCTATTATTGTTTTCATTACGGCTATCACCATTTTCTTTTCATGCTTCGTTACTCCGGTTTCTTGGTCGGGCCTGATCTGTTGGCTGTTTCAAATCTCTAGAGGAAAAGACTGCTCGGGAGAATTAAAACCCATATTATTAGGATTTCACTCAACCCACCTTGGGCCAGTCCCTGTGTCAATACCGAGAGGAAGTGTCTGCGCCTAGGCCAAAGCTAGGTGTCGGTTCTCCTCCTACCAACTTTAAATGGCTAAGTCTTTTCAATATAGTTAGTGAAAATAAAGAGGTTCACTGAACAGGGGAACAGAGGCGGTGGCAACTGAACCTTCCGCCCAGATAGGCGCTCCTCCTTCTAAAACAAAATCAAACAAACCAAAAAAAGAAAAAAATAGAAACGCTTTAGTAGAGGGGAGAAGACCGACCTTGCCTTAAGTAGGTAGAAGAGAGCACCGGCCGGCGAAAGGCCTTAGTCAACCCGTAAATAAACCCAATTCTGCCCTTACGGGTATTCTTTTCTCCCTGCGTCCGAGGCCAGGATGATAAGGATAGACTGTAAACTCGTTATAGACAGGGATTGTGTTAGCTAATTCTGTTGTGTGGTACTCTCCCAACCGCTAGTACAGCGCTCCGCCCATAATAAGCGCTCAATAAATACCATTGATTGATCAAAATACCATTGATTGATCGAGAACTCCATTTTCTCCTTTTTTTCCCCCCTGTTTTCCTGGGGTTTGTTCTTTAGTTTTTATTTTGTCTTTTTCCCACTAGGGAAGGTTGGCCTTGTAGCACCCTGCGCTCTGGGGGGACCGAATGAGCCCTGAAACTCTTAACCTCGGGTCTCCCGCTTCCCTTTCTCTGGCGTAGGGCGCTGTCCCAGTTGAAGACGCGAAAGATTTCTTTCCTTTCCTTTTTTTTTCTTCTTTTGGGCTAGTTCTTCTAGTTAGTGACAATAAAATCCCGGCAGAAGTGAGGCTTTCGTTTTGGGCGGCGAATGTGTCTGTTATATTGTTGTGTTGTAGTCTCCCAAGAGCTTAGTACAGTGTTCTGCTCACAGTAAGCGCTCAATAAATATGATTGATTGGGGAAAGACATTGTTTCAGCGTTCTCTTGCCTTTCAGACAACAGTCTGTTTTTCACTTCAATTTTAAATTCGTATATCTCTGCAGAGAAAGGAAGAACTATTTTGACTCCCGAAAAATTCATATTCTGAGCCCCGAGAATCCACATATTAAAATCAAACGGGATGGGAGATTGAAGCGGGTGGGGAGACGGTTGGATTAAATTTTTAAATTCTGTTCGACTGCAAACTCCCCGAGGGCAAGGATCAGATCTACTAATTATATTTTACTCTCCCAAGCGTGTAAAACAGTGCTCCTTGCACTATGGATGCTCAACAAATACGATCGACTGATGGATTGATTGGTTGATTGATTCGTATCAAACTGGGTAATCGGTTGGCTCTCAATACCTCTCAAGTCACCCTCTCTTGATACCAAAGAGAAAAGTTAAAATCAGCTTGACGTTTCAGATTTTTGTTTAAGCCCCCAGCCTCGTTCGAAATCTGGAGAGAAAAAGATGGCAGAAGCAGTTGGACCTTAACTCAAAAGGCAGTAAACCCGATGGAGGGTGGGAGCGGTGGCATGGGGAGAGAAGGGGAAGGGGTCCTCATCTCGTCATTTGCCTCCTCAATTAATAAATCCTCGTGTCCCCCCCCCCCCCCCCCGCTCTCAGTTTTCAGTGGCGGTGACCCCAGGAGGGGTCTTTGATTTTATTTTCCAGTTATCTTATTCCTCGGCTTCTTTTCCCAGCCGAAGAAACAGACCTCCATCAGAAGCAGCGAGACTTAGTGGAAATAGCACGGGTTTGGGAGTCAGAGGTCGTGGGTTCTAATCTCGGCTCCGCCACTTATCAGCTATGGGACTTTTGGCAAGTCCCTTTCCTTCTCTGTGCCTCAGTTACCTCGTCTGTAAAATGGGGGATTAAGACTGTGAGCCCCACGTGGGACACCTGATCATCTCGTATCTATCCCAGCGCTTAAAACAGTGCTTGTCCCATAGTGAGCGTTTAATAAAATGCCATCATCATTATCATTATAAGTATTACTATTAACAAAGCACCAACCTGTTGGAGAGAAGAGGAGGGGAGAGGAGAAGGCTGAAGAAGCGGAAGAAGGGTGGGTGGGAGGTGGGGTAAAGGGACGATAAGACATTGGTGAAAAATCGGGGGAGAACTTGGAGGGGGAAAACATCTCGTGCAGGCCTCCATGGGCAATTCGTCTGTGGTTGGGTTTGCAGATCGATGACCCAGGAGAATGAAAACTCTGCTCTCTGTGAAAATCTAGCCCACGCCCAAGAGGACGTTAGACACCCTGGGCCTTGGGTATCCGCCGTAGCGTTGGAAAAATCTCAGCGATAAAGTTACGGGGAAACGTGCTAAAAAGAAGCAGCGGAGATCATCAGATTTATGATTATTTCTTTTGGAGGGAGACGGAAAGTTAGCGGGATGAAGACGAGGGTAAACGCAGACATACCCGTTGTTCCTAAGGAGCGCGATTTGGCAGGAAATGGAAGACATTTGACTGGAAAATGAGGAAAGAAGGGCGAGAATTATTCTTCGGAATAATCAGTCTACCTCTCCAACCATATCCCCGGTGCCCATCGAGGTCAGAAAGTGGGTGTATGTGGTGGGTTGAGAAGGGGGAGGGAGTGAAGGGAGTGTTTGTACATCCCCCCCCCCCCAACCTACATCTGTCTGGATCTGCCAGTAACGAGAGGGTGATGCCGCGCCGAATTCCCCCTGTTTTCGCCTCTCAGTTGCTGTCGGAGGGGGCGGGGGGGCACCTTGTGGGTGGGGAGAAAGCAGGGGTGCTGAAAAAGAGAAACAATAATGATGGTCTTTGCTAAGCGTTTACTATGTGCAAAGCACTGTTCTAAGCGCTGGGGGGGATACAAGGTGATCAGGTTGTCCCCCGTGCTGCTCAGTCTTCAACCCCATTTTACAGATGAGGGAACTGAGGCCCAGAGAATTTCAGTGATTTGTCCAAAGTCACACAGCTGACAAAGCGGCGGAGCCTGGATTAGAACCCACGACCTCTGACTCCCAAGCCCGTCTTCTTATGAGGGAGGACGGGGCTTCCCGCACCCTAATGAGAGGAGGCGGACTCAATCTGAGAGGGGAATTGCAGCGGGATCTGGAGAGAGAAGCCTTTTGTTCGGGTTGGCATTTCCAATTAAAAGACAACGCGGGCACTTCTCATAAAGAACCAATAAACCGGCGCTGTCCACGTGCTGTTATTATCTCGGGCCTTTCCTCCAGTCCCCTCTTCCCAGAGCTGGGAAAAGTTTTCATTTTGGGAATGGGAGCATTATTCTCACCTCTTCTGGTTGACCCAAATCTCTTGTGTCGTCTGCACTACATTTCGATGTTGTCGGAGGGCGTTTAGGCCCGCTAAGCCAGGGATTGATCCCCGGGCACCTTATTATCCTGCTCGGCCTCATCACCGACCGGTTCCTGTCCCCATAAAACGAACGAACTTGGAGAATCCAGCTTTCCCCGACATGGTCAGCAGGACACGGTGTTCTCTCCGGCCGTTAGAAGCAATCTGCCTCCTTCGCTTTGCCAAAGGAAACTCTCCATTTGCAGCTCTTAGGGACGGAGCCGGCATAAATCCAGGACCTTAGCAGGAATTGAGGGTTTCTGGCTGGTTTTCCCAGGAAGGCCCTCGGGATCTAGTTCTGTGTTCGGTAAAGCCAGTCCTAGCTCGCTGAGGGCCTTGGCCACTTCCACTGGGGACTGAGTTTCTCACCCCGGGCCACGGGGACGGATGGAGAAAGAGAACGGCCTAGTGGATAGAGCAGGGGCCTGGGAGGCAGAAGGTCATGAGTTCTAATTCCGACCGCGCCACTTTGCTATGGGATCTTGGGCAAGTCGATACCCTTCTCTGGGCCTCAGTTACCTCATCTGCGAAATGGGGATTGAGACTGCGAGTCCCACGTGGGACAGGGACTGCATCCAACCTGATTGCCTTGTATCCACCCTAGCGCTTAACAGAGCGCCTGGCGTATGGTAAGCGCTTAACAAATGCCATAATAATAGCAATCGTTATTGCTATTAGTTATTATTATGTTGTTGTTGTTGTCCAGGAGCTGAGTTCCAACTGCAGTTTGGGACCTGGACCAAGGGGAGCAATTAGAGCTTGAGGGAGCTCAGCCATTCCTCAAAATAATAATAATAATGTTAGGGTGGCTTCAAGGTCAGAGGGCTTCGAGGGAGGAGGGGGACTGGGTGGAAGACGCTACAGAGTGACCCCTGCCCACCCCCGAGATTGAGGATCTGGAGAGAAGAAGGATGTAGGACAATCCCTCTAGATTGTAAAATCGTCGTGGGCTGGGAATGTGTCTGTTTATTTTTCTTTTGTCCTCTCCCAAGCGCTTAGTACAGAGCTCTGCCCACAGGGAGCGCTCAATAAATGTGACTGAATGAATGCATGGACGTGACCCAGCTCTCTCCCTTCCCATCCTCGTTGTGGGCAGAGAATGTCTAATTTTTTTTAGTTGTGTTGCACTTTTCCAAGGGTTCCGCACACAATAAGCACTCAATGAATAGGATTGAATGAATAATAATAACTCGCGGTATTTGTTAAGCCCTTACTATGTGCCAAACTCTGTACTAAACGCTGGTGCAGGTTCAAGATAATCAGGAACCACATGGAGCTCACCATCTAAGTAGCGGGGAAGTATTGAACCCCCATTTTACGGTAAGGAAACTGAGGCACAGAGAAGTTAAGTAACTTGTCCAAGGTCACACAGCAAGTAAGAGGGGGGGCCGGGATTAGAATTCAGGTCCTCTCTTCTTCTCACAAGGGTACTAGGGGGAATTCGGCGGTGGGCTCTTCCGGGCTGTGAAGGACCTTGGAGTTTAGGGACAGGGCGGATATCCATGCAAGACCCCTTCTGACCCCTGACCCCTAAGCCTTGTATCCGAAGAGGCTGGAAAAGAGGGTCTTAGCCTTCTATGCTGACATCTCTCCTTCTCTCCCTCTAGACTGTGAGCTCGTTGTGGGCAGGGATTGTCACTCTTTATTGCTATATTGTACTTTCCCCAGCGCTTAGTACAGTGTTCTGCACACAATGAGCGCTTAATAAATACTACTGAGTGAATGAACGAATAAAAACTAAATTGAAATTCAACTCCGTTGTCGGAATAACCTGCACCGTGGGTGGGCGAGCCAAGCGGCCGGAACTCTAGACTCGATAAGGGCAGAGAACCGGTCTGCTAATTCTGTTGCACTGAAATAGTAATAATAATGATGAAGGCATTTGTTAAGCTCTTACTGTGTGCAAAGCGCTGTTCTAAGCGCTGGGGAGGATACAAGGTGATCAGATTGTCCCACGTGGGGCTCACGGTCTTAATCCCCAGGTTACAGATGAGGGAACTGAGGCACAGAGAAGTGGAGCGACTTGTCCTAAGTCACACAGCCGATAAGCGGCTGAATGAGGATTTGAACCCCTGACCTCTGACTCCCAAGCCCGGGCTCTTTCCTCTGAGCCACGCTGTTCCTCCGTGCTCTCCCAACCACTCAGTACATGTTACTGCACATAGTAAGCGCTTAATAAATGCAATGAATCGATGGATTGATGGCCTGAGGATCCCGCACTGGCCTCTTCAGCCACCTCCACACTGGTAAGTGAATTCCACCGTGATGGCATCTTCTTCGAACACGAAGGATAAATGCGTACATACAGGCACGCACACACCCACACACCCACACACAAACACACTCGTGGGCTCTTACCATCTTCTTGGAAAGAGGATGCTCTGGGTTTTCCGAGCCCTGCTCCGCTGAGGCCGACCTACCCAATCCGGATCACCGAGGCGCTCCCTTCGGCCCCCAGAGCCGGACCCTGCCGACAAATCAAGCAACAAACACCTACATACATAAATGAGTGTTTTCGGTTGTTGTCAGCCAGGAAGTGTGGGTTTGTGGGAATTTGTTGGGTTGCTATAAAACCAGCTCCGGTAAAGCAGTTCATTTTAATAAGCTTATTAATATTTTTTGAATGGCTCTCCTTGTGTTTGTCAAGGGCCTCTGGGCCTTAGGATCTAGGAGGAGGAGGAGGAGGGTATATGGAACCTGTGTGTGTGTGTGTGTGTGTGTGTGTGTGTGTATTCACAGAATGTCCCCGAGTTTGCAGACTGTGGCTGAGGACAGGGTCAGTCTCCGCTAGGCTATTTGAGCCACCCCCAGCTGAAGCTCTGAGAAGCAGAGGCAGGAGGCCGACGACCGTCTATTTTCGACGAGGGGAGAGTGGAGACGCCTTCGGGACAGTAATTGCTGTCCCAAGTTGTCCGAGGTCGCACAGCAGGTAAGAGGCGGAGGCGGGATTCGAATTCAGGCCCTCTCTTCTTCTCACAAGGGTGCGAGGGGGAATTCGGCGGTGGGCTCTTCCGGGCTGTGAAGGACCTTGGAAATTAGGGACAGGGCGGATATCCATGCAGGACCCCTTCTGGCCCTGACCCCTGACCCCTAAGCCTCGTATCCGAAGAGGCTGGAAAGGAGGCCACCTGCGTGGCCCCGGCCTTCGGGCACGAGGAGGGGAAGAACCTGGACCCCCCCCCCCATCCCACCCCCGAGCCCGATTTACAGCAGCAGGCTCAGGGTTCATCGTAAATCCCGGGTTTTTCGGGGTTTCCACAGGGGGACGCACGAATTAGCGTCCTGGTTTTCAGCGGCCGATTTCGAATCCCGTACGGTTCATTCACTCGATCGTCTTTATTGAGCGCTTACTGTGTGCTCGGTACTAAGCGCTTGGGAAAGTACAAGACAGCAATACAGAGAGACAATCCCTGCCCACATCGAGCTCACAGTCTAGAGGGGGGAGACAGACATCAGTACAAATAAACAGGCATCAAGACATCAATACAAGTAAGCAGGCGTCAATACAGATAAATAAAATTACAGATTTAAATACATAAAATTACAGAGAAGCTACAGAGCAGCAGCGTGGCTTAGTGGCAAGAGCCCGGGCTTGGGAGTCAGAGGACGTGAGTTCTGATCCCTACTCCGCCACTTGTCTGTTCGGTGACCTTGGGCAAGCCACTTAACTTCTCTGAGCCTCAATTACTTCATCTGTAAAATGGAGATTAAGATTTGTGAGCCCCACGTGGGCCAATCTGATTACCTTGTATTTACCCCAGCGTTTAGAACAGTCCTTGCATCTTAAAACAGTGCTTGGAACATAGTAAGCGCTCAATAAATATCATAATTATTTTATTAAGAGTACAGATAAAATAAAATTTCAGATATTACAGATTAAAATGACAAAATCGAGGACCTTTTCGGCCAGGGATTCTCAGCTCTTGGGCAGCTTGCCGGCGGTGGAGCCAAATAGAAATTCCCTCCCCCTTCCCCCACCTCCTACACACACACACACACACAAACACATATACACACATCACCATCACTGACAGGGTAGAAGGGGCGGGGGAGTATTTGCCAAGGATTCCCTGACAGTGTCCCTGGATGACGCTCTGTCGATTTTATGATTCCTAAAGAAGCAAACCGGCAAGGATCAGAGTCTGGACACCAGCACGCGTGTCCTTTACCCAAGAAGTTCCACATCCCCTTATAAACAGCTCGGTTTCTCCTGGCATCCGCTCCACCTAAGCCGGAGGCCTTCAGTTTCTCAACGCTGTGTTTTTACAGAGGCAAAGTGATCTTTCCTGGAAAAGAAAAGAATTGAGCCCCTGACAGCCCGAAGTGAAATAGAGTGAAAAATATCTCATATTTAATCTTTTTTTTGGGGTCAGAGACTGCACGATATTAAAAGCTTTAAAGGAAAAAAAAAAACCTTTTTGAGAGAGCTAGACGAGATCTAAATGGCTTGGGCCCGAAAACTAATGGAGCAGATATTTCTAAAGGACTGTGGGGTGATGCTTGGCTAAAATCCTAGCCCCTTCTCCCGAACACATGTGGAGCAGAGAGATGCTATTAATTTAAATTAGTAAGAGGTTAGGGATCCGATGGCCACTTGGAAAAGAAAAGAAAAACTGAAATTTAAAAAAGAGAATCAGTCCGGTTTCTGGGATGTTATTTGCCATGAGTCCTGTCGGGGAACTGTGCAGGGGAGGAACATTTTGACATTTCGTAAGCGCCTGTGGGTCTCGAAGTGCAGAGCTGATTCTTTCACTCCCGAGAGCTAAAGACGTTACAGCTTCGGATCAAATCGCCACCATTTCAGAATGCTCGGGACCTTGCTTTGACCGAAAACAACAACAACAATAACAACAAACCACTGCAATATCAACAAAAGAAGAAGTGAAACAATGAAATGGCTCATTTCTCCATTCTCCTCAGCGGCTTCAGAATAACAAAGCAGGCAACTGTGAGTTTTCCACTTCACCCAGGGGCAGGAAATCCAACAACCCAACAAGCAAACAAAAATGCCTCCTAAATCCTCAACCAGAACAGCAGAGCCCTTCCTACGTTTTGCTTGTTGTTACCCATTAGGTCCTGAGGAAACTTTGCACGTTGCACTACGCTTAAATTTGAAGGAAAGCTTCTCCAGGCTCCTCCCTTTCATTCTCCCTTTCATTCTCTGTTTCTCTTTTTGTGTCTGTCTCTCTGGGTCTCTAGCTCTCTGTCTCTCTGCCTCTCTGTCTCTCCGTCTGTCTGTCTGTCTCTGTCTCTCTCTCTCTCTCTCACACACACACACAGTCCCCAGCCATCTATAAAGGAGCAAGATCTACTAGAAAGTGCGCAGGTGTGCCCTTGAGAGAACTCTGAGCAGATGAAATATCCATCAAAGCCATTCACTCCCCCTTTCTCATCCTCCCCGAAGGGCCAAATTCCGTGGGAAAGAGCGGGAGAGAAAGAGAGAGAGAGAGAGTGAAAGAGAGAGAGAAAAAAAGAGGGACAGAGAGGGAGAAAGAAAGAGACAGAGAGGGAGAGAGAAAAAGAGACAAAGAGAAAGGGAGAGAGAAAAAGAAACAGAGAGAGAGGGAGAGAGAAAAGAGAGAAAGAGAGAGAGGGAGAGAAAAAAGAGAGACAGAGAGGGAGAGAGAAGAGAGAGAGGGAGAGCGAAAAAGAGAGAAAGAGAGAGGGAGAGAGAGAGAGAGGCTTGTCCAGCAGAGGCTCTTTGGGATCCAGGGATCCGGCCCTCCTCCCGGCAAGGACTCGCCCACCCGGGGACTCACTCGCCTGCCTGGGACTTCGCGGAGGTGGCCAATAGCGATCCCAGGAGTAAGGAACCGAGAGGCAGCTGGAGGAGGAAGGGGCAAACTTATCTTCAAGTCCTTCAAGTATTTCCTTTCGGCAGGAGAAGAAGAAAAGTTGTCTCTGGGGGAAGTAGGAGGCAGAAACAAGGGGGCGAAAGGGGGTGTGTGTGTGTGTGTGTGTGTGTGTGTGTGTGTGTGCGTGTGTAGTGGGGAGGGGGACAGAAGAGGGAGAACGGGGGGAGAGTATGTGTGGAGGGTGGGAGAGGGAGACAGGAGAGGGAAGGGCAAAGGGAAAGGCAGAGGTGGAGAGAGGGTGCGTGTAAGTTAAAAAAATAAATGATGGCATTTATTAAGCCCCTACTATGTGCCAAGCACTGTTCCAAGCGTTGGGGTCGATACAAGGTTATCAGGATGTCCTACGTGGGGCTCGCAGTCTTAATCCCTCTTTTCCAGATGAGGTAACTGTGGCACAGAGAAGTTAAGTGACTTGCCCAAAGTCACACAGCCGATAAATGGCGGAGCCGGGATTAGATCCTCTGACTCCTAAATCCGGGCTCTTTACACTAAGCCACGCTGGGGGGAGTGGGGATAGGCCAAGGACGGGGAAGGGGAGGCAGGGGGTGGGGTGGGGGAGGGAGAGGGGGCAGGAGAGGAAAGGAGAAGGGGAGAGAGAGGCCGGGAGGGTTTGCGCTTGGGGGCGACAGGATCGGGAAGTAATAATAATAGTAATAATAATGGCATCTGTTAAGCGCTTACTCTGTGCAAAGCACTGTTCTGAGCCCTGGAGAGGATGCAAGGTGATCAGGTTGTAAGTGTAGGCAGGTGATGGAAATGGCTCCACCATCGTCATCGTCAAATTCTAGACTTTTACCTCCCCATGGACCAGGATTTATTGCTGGATTCTCTTTATTGCTGGATTGAACTTTCCCAGGCGCTCAGTACAGTGCTCTGCCCACAGTAAGCGCTCAGTAAATACGATGGAATGAAGGCGGCTCAGCTCCCTTTCTATTCCTGGTGGAAGAGGGAACAAATAGACCAGCCCCAGTCACTCTGAATTAACTAAACGGCATCTGGCCTCCGGGCTATTCTGGGGGCATTTCTAGTCCGTCCCCTCCCGCCCCCCACCTCCTCCCCCCGCTATCCAACACACACACACACACACACACCTACGCAACACACAACACACAACACACACCCAGGGGCAAAACTTCTGGGGAGCTTGGGTGAGGGGCTCCGAGGAAGGAGGGGTTGGAAGAGGAGCCCTGGACAAGGCACTCAAACGGTGGGGGTGGGGAAGGCCGAGGAGGGGAGGTTATTAATGTCCTCTGCAGTTTTCTATTAAGAAAATACTGCGATTTTTCCACCACCCCCGCCCGACTTCTCTCCCCAAGGCCCAGCTCTTGGTCTCCTGAATGCCCGGCCTGTATATTTGTAGTTTGATTTCGCACGTCAAGGATAATTTCTTCATACAACTTAATGGACTCTGCTTGACATCCATAATGATGCGTAATCATTAACATTATTTTCGCTAGCACGGAGACATGTTCCAGTTGTTGTGATAGATCACATTTCACCTATAATGACGGAAAATTACCATTTCTAATTCTCCGGTTTTTGACACCTAAATCCACAGACCATATGTGGGGGTGGGGGTGGAGGCGGGGGGAGGAGGGAGTCCCTGGGCTCGGCTGAGATTTGGCCCCAATAAATCCGATCGGGCTACTTCCTCGCATCCCACCCCCACCCCCATCCATCCAGCCATCCATCCATCCATCCATCAATCTATCCCGCCCCTCTCGCTGATCCCAGGTGCGGGAAAGAAGAAATCCTCCCTCCTTCTCCTCCCCCCTCCCCATTCCCGACCCCCGCCTGGTAAGGAAAGCTCTGGCACCCGAGGAGATATCGATTTATTGTTATTATTATTACTATGGCATTTGTTAAGCGCTTACTATGGTCCGGACACCGTATTAAGCGCTGGGATGGACACAAGCAAACCGGGTTGGACACAGTCCCTGACCCCCGTGGCGCTCACAGTCTTCATCCCCCTTTTACACCTGAGGTCACTGAGGCCCAGAGAAGTGACGTTCATTCAGTCGTATTTAATAATGTTGGTATTTGTTAAGAGCTTACTATGTGCCGAGCACTGTTCTAAGCGCTGGGGTAGACACAGGGGAATCAGGATGTCCCACGTGGGGCTCACAGTCTTAATCCCCATTTTACAGATGAGGGAACTGAGGCACAGAGAAGTGAAGTGACTTGCCCACGGTCACACAGCTGACAAGTGGCAGATCTGGGATTCGAACTCATGACCTCTGACTCCAAAGCCCGCGCTCTTTCCACTGAGCCACGCTGCTTCTATTTATTTATTGAGCGCTTACTGTGTGCAGGGCACTGTACCGAAGTCATTTGCCCAAGGTCACACAGCAGACCAGTGGCGGTGTCGGGATTAGAACCCATGACCTTCTGGCTCCCAGGCCCGGGTTCTAGCCACTACACCACGGTTTGCCGCTCTGGCACTGAGGGTCGGGAAAGGGGAGACGGAGGTTGGGTGGGGGGTGCGGGGTCGGGGGGAGGGAGAAAGGAGAGGAAGGGGAAGGAAGAGGAAGGGGGTGGGGGAGGATATAATTTAGAAGTCGGGGACCTTTAGCCTCAAGGAAGATAGGAGTTCGAGGGGATGAAGAGGTTGCGAGGGAGGGGAGGGGGATGGTTTCAAACCTTCTATGGAAACAGCCTTTCTGGAAGACTGGAGTCGCAGTGGGAAATAATAATAATAATAATAATAATAGTAATTATTATGGTATTTGTTAAGCACTCACTATGTGCCGAGCACTCTTCTAAACTCTGGGGTGGATACAAGTTAATCGGGTTGTCCCAAGGAGGGGCTCACAGTTTTAATCCTCATTTTACAGATGAGGTAACTGAGGCACAGAGAAGTTAAATCCAAGGTCACACAGCAGACAAGTGGCGGAATCGGGATTAGAACCCAGGTCCTCTGACTCCTAAACCCGTGCTCTTTCCACCTAACCACTCTGCTTCCACCCTCTTCGTACCCACCTCCACACACACCACCCTGATCCTCTCCCCCTAGTTGAACTTCTCGTGGCTCAGTGGAAAGAGCACGGGCTTGAGAGTCAGAGGGCATGGGTTGGAATCCTGCCTCTGCCACTCGTCAGCTGTGTGACTGAGGGCAAGTCACTTAACTTCAATGTGCCTCAGTTCCCTCATCTGGAAAATGGGGATTAAGACTGTGAGCCTCACGAGGGACACCCTGATGACCCTGTCTCTACACCCAGCGCTTAGAATAGTGCTCTGCACATAGTAAGCGCTTAACAAATACCAACATTATTATTATTATTCTCCCCCTCTCCTGCTCCGCGCAGACTAGGCGTCCATCCTAGGATTACGAGGCCTAGCAGACAGGGCACAGAACTGGGGGTGAGGAGACTTGGGTTCTCACCCCGACAGGATGACCCTGAGAAAGTCACTTAATTTCTCTGGGCCTCAATTTCCTCGCCCCACCCTTAGCCTATGGATGTGGGGTGTGGGATGTGGGATCCGGGATCCTATCCATGTGGGATAGGATTGTGACTGATCTGATGGTATCTACTCCAGATCTTGGCACATAGTAAACTCGTATTATTATTATTGTAATTATTGCTATTATAATAATATTACTATTATTATTGTTATCAGGGAGCATCTCCTTCCCTGCCCCGAGAGCCGCGGTTCCTCCTAGGACCGAGGGTTTCTGGTGCCGGTCAGCTCCGTCCAGAAGACGAGAGTGCAGGGTCGGTCTCGCTTTCCTAGCCAAAGATTAGTTTCGCTAGCCCCCCGGACAACATCGGCTAAATCCACAGGTCAAGACTGCAGACTGGGAACCAGTAAAATATGTCTGCACCGGCCCAGAGCCTTAGGGATCGCAGTTTAGATTCTGACTCAGTAGGCACTTTTAAAAAAATGGTGTTGGTAAGAATTTACTGTACTAAGCAATGAGATAAATACAAACTAATCTTAATCCCCAATTTGCAAATGAGGCAACTGAGGCACAGAGAAGTGAAGTAATCATGATGTTAAGCGTTGTTAAGCGTTTACTATGTGTCAAGCACGGTTCTAAACGCTGGTGCAGGTACAAACTACTCAGGTTTGGACACTATCGCTATCGCACATTGGGTTCACAAATCTTAATCCCCATTTTACAGGTGAGATAACAGAGGCACAGAGAAGTGAAGTGATAATGATGGTATTTGCTAACGTTTACTATGTCTGAAGCACCATTCTAAGCACTGGGATAAATACAAGCTAATTATAATGATGGTGAACTGATATTGCAAGCTAATTACAATGATGCATCAAGCACTGTCTGGACCCAATCTCTGTCCCACATGGGGCTCAAAGCTCTTAATCCTCATTTTACAGATGAGATAACAGAGGCACAGAGGAAGTGAAATGACTTACCCAAGGTCACGCAGCAGACAAGTGGCAGAATCGGGATTAGAACCCAGATCCTTCTGCCCCCCAGGCCTGTGCCGTAGCCGCTGATGACAGAGCTACCGATTTACCGTCTTTAAACTGCCCAGCGGGCCGCTGGCCTATGGCTTGATGACAACGAACAGATGAGAAATTATAAGGCCAACATTTCGCCAAATATAAATCTCTCGATGAATAACTCTTTGAAGGATTTTCAACTATATTTGGTCTCGTAAATCCCCCCCCGCCCCCCCCATTTTATATTTTTTTAAATTTGTTTTTCGTTTCGCAGCATCCTAACTTGAAAAACAATCTTCAGAGTTTCGAGACGCTGAGATGATAGTGTTGGGAAAAGAACAAGCGTGCTGGAGCTGTGATAGACGAGGATAAATTAGGCAATCCAGCCCCATCTCCCGCAATAAATACGATTGAATGAGTGAATGAATGAGGTTTCGGGAAAATAAGGAGAGAAAAAGAGAGGAGTGTGCAAAGGCACAGACTCTTCCTTATTCAGCTCTTCTTCCCCAGAGATTCAATGTCTCTGTAAGGAATATCCGTGCAGTGACCTCGGGAAAACCCTCGAATTTCACGGAGCAGAATGCTTCCCAGTTGGAAAACAGTGAATCAGATCGACACGAGAAGATGAGACGGTAATCCCTGCTGGGTATTCCGTCCAGTTTAGGATTTTATCTCCAGCAGTGACACCAAGATGGTTGAGGGGACACCGCGCCGTGTTGTAACCCTCCTTGCTAGCGTTAGCATGCAACGGTCCCCTTCTGTACACTTTCCTTTCCCTCTGGTAACTCATCGCCGATCGCTTGTCCATGAATTTACGCCAAACCTCTCTGGAAACGGATATTTTCTGCCTGTGAACTCGTCCTCCAGACTGTAAATTCGCGGTGGGAAAGGAATGTGTCTGTTGATTATTATAGTGTACTCTTTCGAGCGCTCAGTACAGTGCTTTGCACACTGTAAGCGCTCAATAAATATGATTGAACGAATGAATCAATGAATGCAGAAACACCTCCATGTACATAATGAGGGAAGCAGCTTCGCCTGGTGGAAAGGGCACGGGCCTGGGAATCAGAGGACCTGGATTCTAATGCTGGCTCCTCCACGTAAAGTATGCACATGCACGTTCCTGTCGATACATATACACATATGTAAAGTTATATAGCTTTTTCCTACATATATTTATATATTCAGACACAGTCGTGGGGAAGATAGACTTTTTTGACCCCTGTCATTTTGAATCATCTGTGTATTTCTTCTCTGAGACAATTCATTACTCCTGATGGAGCTAGCCGATGGTGAATGACTCCACTATTATTAAGGTCACATCTCTTCCAGGAGGCTTCCCCGATTAATCCCTCTTTCCCCCGGCTCCCTCTCCTTTCTGCGTGGTCTGTGCACTTGAGTCTGTGACCTTTGGGCTTTTGGCCTTTGGCTCAACCCCCCTTAGTACTTATGCGCATATCTTTAAATTATATATTATAAATGATTCATTCGTAGACCGTGAGCCCGTTGTTGGGTAGGCAATGTCTCTATTGCTGAATTGTACTTTCCAAGCGCTTAGTACAGTGCTCTGCACACGGTAAGCGCTCAATAAATACGATTGAATGAATATCAATGTCTGTCTACCCCCTCTAGCTTGTGAACTCGCTGTGGGCAGGGAACGTGCCTGCCAACCGTTGTGTTGTGCTCCCCCGAGCGCTTAGAACAGTGCTCGGCACATAGCGCTCAAGAAATAGCAGTGATCGATTGATCCTAGTGAAGAAGGAGGGTGAAGATGAAAAGCCTGAAGCCTGACCACGCTGTGATGTGCGAATGGAACGCATGGCTGTAGTGGGCTCTTCGTGATCTTGGCATTTTTCTTTTAAAAAAAAAGCATTCTGGTTTTATTGGCTGCACTCCATTTGAGCAAAACCAAAAGAGTAGGTGACGTGGAAATAAACGGCGGGGGAGATCGGAGAGGAGTTCTGAATGTATTCTGGTGCATTCGGACAAGGCATCCAGAAAACGTGGGAGGGTCTCTTTTCTTTCAGTTCCAATACACTTATGTGCCTGAAAAATCTGCTTTCAGAACAGGCGGGGGATTTCGAAGGAGGGCTCACCGTTTATTTCATCCGCCCGGGAGGCAGCTGCAGATCTGACGAACTGAACTCCTTCCCCCGCAGTCATTTCCCCGGAGGGCGAAGAGATGTCTGCACTGACACAGGCTCTGCTCAAACTATCCGCTTCCCTGCTGCGTGAGTTGGATCGAATCGCTGCCGACAGGGCTGGGCTGGGCCTGGCTGGGCTCCACAAAGACTCTCCTCACCCTTCAAAGCCTTATGGAAGGCCCATCTCCTCCAAGAGGCCTTCCCAGACTAAGCCCCACTTTTCCTCATCTCCCACTCCCTTCTGCATCTCCCTGACTTGCTCCCTTTCCTCTTCCCCCTCCCCTCGCCCTCCAGCACTTACGTATACATCTGTCATTTTTTAAACTGTCTTTTGATTGTCTGTTTACTTGTATTGGTGTCTTTCTCCCCTCCCCGCCTTTGCCCCCTCCCAGACTGTGAGCTAGTGGTGGGCAGGGATTCTCTCTTTATTGCTGTATTGTACTTTCCCTAGCACCTAGCCCAGGGCTCTGCACCCAATAAGCGCTCAATAAGTACGACTGAATGAATGAATGTCCTGGAGTTAGGAAAATGCTCAGCAAACGGGCCTTTCCTTCTGCCGGATTCAGACTGCAATAATGAGGGACTATATTGAGGCTATTGATGCCCTTTTACTTGTTTTGATGCCTGTCTCCCCGCTTCTAGACTGTGAGCCCGTTGTGGGCAGGGATTATCTCTATCTGTTGCCGAATTGTATTTTCAAGTGCTTAGTACAGTGCTCTGCACACAGTAAGCGCTCAATAAATAGGATTGAATGAATGGATGACTGTCCACGGCTTCAGGTAGGGCTCCATCAGACATATAATAATAATAATAAAGTGCTGTACGGCATATGAACAGGAGGAAACAGAGAGAAGGAACTGGGAGATAGGTCGAGGATGGCAACCAGGGGCCTTTGATTTTATCCTGAAAAATCTCGGTGAGGAGTCGGTGGCTTCGTTTGCTTCAGGCAAACTGGAGGGAGAGCAGCCGGGCTGCAGATAGGCTAGACGCACACATTCGACCCGCTTTCTGGCCAGATACAAACTCTACAAGCTATCTGGCTAATGCATTAAGGGCAAAGGCTCCAAAGCCTCCGTTAACGGGCCAGGTGGCTGTCTTTTTGCAGTTTTACGTTTCGAGAGCCCGGGCTGGTGCCAACTGCGAGATACTGACAAACTGAATTTACAGTTTGTTTCTCTTGCTCATTCACTCGGTTTTCACATTCTTTTCCGTCACGTGATCCGAATTCCTCGTTTTAGAGGTACCAAGGGTCCAATATAGGTTGAACAAACTGAAAGCCTCTTAAACATGATGGAGATCGCCTAGATTGCAGCTCGTTAAGAAGAATTCGGGGCCGGCCGGCTCCCCGCATCCAGGCCAGGGCTTCGGGGACACGCAGGGTCCTCTCGGTTGAGGGCCTGGTTGGGGACCTTGGTGGGGCTCCCTATTCCCCCCTTTAAAGCCCTACTGAAGGCCCATCTCCTCCAAGAGGTCTTCCTGGACTGAGCTCCACGCTTCCTCATCTCCCTCTCCCTTCTAAGACACCACCCCCGCCCCACAGCACTTACGTTTATATCTGTCATTTTATTTATTTCTATTGACGTCTTTTTACTTGTATTGATGTCTCCCCCGTCCCCGTCCACCGCCCCCGCCCCCGCCCCTGATCTCTTTGTGGGCGGGGGTTGTCTCTCTTTATTGCAAAAGGCCTACTGAAGGCTCACCTCTTCCAGGAGGCCTTCCCAGATTGAACCCTCCCTTTCCCTCTGCTCCTCCTTCCCTCCCCATTCCCCCTACTCCCTCCCTCTGCTCTACCCCCTTCCCCTCCCCACAGCACTTGTGTATATCTGTATATTTTTATTACTCTATTTATTTCACTAATAATGTGTATATATCTATGAGAAGCAGCGTGGCTCAGTGGAAAGAGCCCGGGCTTGGGAGTCAGAGGTCATGGGTTCGAATCCAGGCTCCGCTACTCGGCAGCTGTGTGACTGTGGGCAAGTCACTTCACTTCTCTGTGCCTCAGTTCCCTCATCTGTAAAATGGGGATTAAGACCGTGAGCCTCACGTGGGACCAACTGATTACCCTGTATCTACCCCAGCGTTTAGAACAGTGCTCTGCACACAGTAAGCGCTTAATAAATACCAACGTTATTATGATTCTATTTATTTTGAGGATATTGATGCCTGACTACTTGTTTTGTTTTGTTGCCTGTCTCCCCCTTCTAGACCGTGAGCCTGTTATTGGGTAGGGATTGTCTCTGTTGCCCAGTTGTATTCTCCAAGAGCTTAGTACAGTGCTCAGCACACAGCTAGCACTCAATAAATACGATTAAATGAATGAATGAATGAATGAATGGGGGTGGGGGATGACATGCGGCACTGTAATGTCCCCCTCCTTTTCCCCTCCCCCAGCTGCAGCGGAGACACTGACTCCTCTACACTGACAGCACCAGCTCTCTCAACGCGGCCAACCCACCCACATCAGTGAGACGTGCTCAGGGAGTAGCTGGCTCAAAATCGTTCCGGAAATTTTATTTTTCTCTCATTCCCTCCTTATTTTTCCTTATTCGGTTTAGGTTTCTTGGAATTCGCTCTTTACTAAGGCACTGTACTAAGGGCTTGGGAGAGTACAATATATCAATAAACAGACGTATTCCCCGCCCACGAAGAGCTTAACAATAATAATAATAATAATAAGTGTGGTATTTGTTAAGCACTTACTGTGTGCCAAGCACTATTCTGAGTGCTGGGAGAGATACAAGGTTATCAGGTTGGACACAGCTCATGTCCCTCATGGGGCTCACGATCTTGATCTCCAATTTATAGATGAGGTAACCGAGGCCCAGAGAAGTTAATCATAATAATGATAATGCTGGTATTTGTTTAGCGCTCACTATGTGCCGGGCACTGTTCTAAGCGCTGGGGTAGACACACGGGGATCAGGTTGTCCCACGTGGGGCTCACAGTATTAATCCCCATTTTACAGACGAGGTAACTGAGGCATCGAGAAGTCAAGTGACTTGCCCAAAGTCCCACAGCTGACGAGGGGCCGAGCCGGGATTCGAACCCATGACCTCTGACTCCAAAGCCCGTGCTCTTTCCACCGAGCCACGCTGCTTCTCTAGTTAAGTGACTCGCCCAAGGTCACAGCAGACATGTGGCAGAATCGAGATTAGAATTTAGGTCCTCTGACTCACAGGTCCCCGCTCTTTCCACTAGGCCACGTTGCTTCGCTGCTTACACTCTAGAGGACGAGCTTATCTATCTATCCATTAGGTTGAAGGAGTGTGGCTTAGAGGAAATAGTGGGGGCCTGGGAGTCAGGGTTCCTAAATTCGATTCCAGGCTCTGTCACATACCTGCTGTGTGACTTCGTGCAAGTCACTAAGCTTCTCTGTGCCTCAGTTCCCTCATCTGCAAAACGGGGATTCACTATCTGTTCTTCATTTTACTTGATTTAGGGATCGTGTCTGCTATTTCTGCTTTATTGTACTCTCCCAAATACTTAGTAGAGGGCTTTACACATAGTAAGTGTTCAATAAATAACTCTGATTGATTGACAGATTGGACTGTGAGCCCCATGTGGGACCCGATTATCTTGTATCCACCCCAGTGCTTAGTACAGTATTTGGCACATAGTAAGTGTTTAATAATAATAATGTTGGTATTCGTTAAGCGCTTACTATGTGCCGAGCACTGCAGAGACTACTATTATTGTTACTGTTACTCATTATTATTGCTTGTCATCTGCCTGTCTGTCCAACTCCTCTCTCCAGGCATTTCTCGGCCTCAGGTAGGGATCTTATTCAAACGGAATAGAGCGAGGAGGAGGAGGCGGAGGAGGCAGAGGCAGAGGAGAAGAAGGAGAGAGAGGACAAAGAGGACGAGGAGAAGGAGAAGAAGGAGCAGAAGGAGGAGGAGGAGAAGAGGAGGAGAAGGAGGAGCGGAAGGAGGAGGAGGAAGAGAAGAGGAGAGGAGGAATAGTTCGGTCTGGTAAGATTCATTCATCCAGTGGTATTTATTGAGCGCTTGCTGTGTGCCGAGCACTGTACTAAGCGCTTGGGAAAGTAGGATTCGGCAACAGAGACAATCCCTGAACAACAACGGGCTCACAGTCTAGAAGGATGCCGGGGTCCCTCTGCCTCGGCCGGGCTGGACCTGGACCCTCAGCCCTGGGGACTCCCCTCCCCTGCTCCTCCCCGCCCCCGGGCGGACCCTCATTGGGTCGGAAATGCGGGGCGGGCGATGATACTAATAATGATAACTGTGGTATTTGTTAAGCTCTTACTTTGTGTCAAGCACTGTTCTAAGCCGCTGGGGTCGATGCAAGGTCATCAGGTTGTCTCACGTGGGGCTCACAGTTATTTTGCAGACGAGGTGACTGAGGCACAGAGGAGTTAAGTGACTTGCCCGAGGTCACCCAGGGGCTGAGAGGGGATTCGAACCCACGCCCTCCGCCTCCCGAGTCCGGGCTCTTTCCACTGCGCCACGCTGCTTCGGGGCGGGCTGGGGGATGGAGGGGGGTGAGGCGGGGCTCCGCTCTCGGACCGTAGGAGTCAGAACCATCGGGCCACGGCCGGACGGCCGGGACGCTTCTCTCTCCCTCCCCCCGCCCCCACCCTCTCCCCAAACCCCTTCCCCTCCCTCCCTCTTTCTTCCCCCTTTCTCCCCCTCTCTCTTTCCTTCTCTCTCTTCTTGTTTCTCTTTTCCCCCATTTCTCTCTCCCTCTCTCCCTCTTTTCCCCATCTCCCTCCCACCTTCTTCTCTCTCCTGGTCTCTAGTTTCCCTCATCTCTCCCTCCCTCCCTCTTGCTCTCTCCCTGCCTCTTTTCTCCCTTCTCTCTCCCTTCCTCCCTCTTCTCTCTCTCCCTCTCTTTCCCCCATCTCTCCCTCCCTCCCTCCCTCCCTCTTTCTCCCTGCCTCTCTTCCTCCATCTCTCTCCCTCCCTCCCTCTTTCTCTCTCCCTGCCTCTCTTTCCCCCATCTCTCTCCCTCCCTGCCTCTCTTTTCCCCTTCTCTCTCCCTCCCTCTTTTCCCCATCTCCCTCCTATTTTCTTCTCTTTCCTTGTATCTCTTCTCCCCCATTTCTCCCTCCCTCCCTCTCTCTTTCTCTCTCTCTGCCTCTTTTCTCCCTTTTCTCCCTTTTCTCTCCCTCCTTCTCTTTTCCCCCATCTCCTTCTCCCTCCCTCCTTCTCTCTCCCTGTCTCTCTTTTCCCCATCTCTCTCCCTCCCTCCCTCTTTCTCTCTCCCTGCCTCTTTTCTCCCTTCTCTCTCCCTCCCTCTCTTTCCCCTTCTCTCTCCTTCCCTCCCTCTTTCTCTCTCCCCCACCCTCCCTAATCCCCCAACCCTTCCCCCTCCGCCTCCCCCTTCCCTCTCCCTGCCTCCCTCCCTCTTCCCCTCCTCCCTTCCTAATCCTCTTTCACCATACTTCCCTCCCTCTTTCTCTCTCCCCTCCTCTCCTCTATCTGTAATTTCCCTATTTCACTTATCTGTAATTTATTTTAATATCCGTCTTCCCCCGAAGCTCGCTCTGAGCAGGGAACGTGTCTACCAGTCCCACAGCCCTTACGTACTTATCTGTAATGAATTGATTTATTTATATTAGTGTCTGTCTCCCACTCTAGACTGTAAGCTCGTCGTGGGTAGGGGATGTGTCTGCTTGTTATATTGTACTGGTCCTGGCGCTTAGGACAGTGTTGTGCACGCAGTAAGCGCTCAATAATTAAGATTGAATGAATACCAACTCTGTTGTGGTATTGTACTTTTCCAAGTGCTCCACACACAATAAATGCTCTCTAAATGTTGGATTGATTGATTGACCAGACACCGTCCCTGTCCCACATGAAACTCCATTTATGAGGGAGGGAGGGCAGGTGTTTTCTGTTCCCATTTATTGCAGGAAGAAATAGAGCCTTGGCGGGAGGGTCTCCGCAGCATTTAGCACAGTGCTGGGCACATAGTGGGTGCTTAATTCCATCAATGTCATCGATATCATCGTCATGGTACTATCGCCTGAATGTATTGTTTCCAGAACCACCCGTTAGACTGTAAACTAGTGGACTGAGAATGCGTCTGTTTATTATTGTACCATACTTTCCCAAGCGCTTAGTACAGTGTTCTGCACACGGCAAGGGTGCAATAGATACGATTGAATGAATTGATGAACCAACAGCTGACAAGAGTTATCACAGAAGGAGCAACTTTGGGTAAGAAAATAATTCAAGCTTGCAAGAGCTCCTGGTCAGTTCGGATTCAGCCCTGCCCTGCAGTAGGGGGTTAAGAAGACTGCGGCCTATTGGTTGACCTCTGTTTTTTTTGGATTTGCCCCCCTTTTCCTCTCCTGTTTCCCCTATCTGTAACATTTAAATGACTGTCTCTCAAGAAGCAGCAAGGCCTAGTGGAAAGAACACGGGCTTGGAGTGAGAGGACCTGGGTTCTAATCCCTACTCTACCAATTGCTTGCTGTGTGTCCTTGGGTAAGTCCCTTAACTTCTCTGTGCCTCAGTTTCCTCAACTGTAAACCAGGGATTAAATCCTACTCCCTCCTACTTTGTCCCTGTCCCAGGTGGGGCTCACCGTCTATGTCCAACCCGATAAACTTGTAGCTACCCCAGCGCTTAGAACAGTGCTTGACAAATAGTTAGCGTTTGACAATTACCACACAACAGAGTTATTCAACACATCTCTCCCGCAGACTCTGAACTCCTTGTGGGCAGGGATCATATCTTCCAACTCTGTTGTACTGGACTCTCCCAAGCACTTAGTACAGTGTTCTGCACACAGTAAACAGCATGGTATAGTGGACAGAGCGTGGGCCTGGGAGTCAGAGTTCCAATCCCGACTCCACCGCTCGTCTGCTGTGTGACATTGGCAAGTCAGTGTGGCTCAGTGGAATGAGCACGGGCTTGGGAGGCAGAGGTCATGGGTTCGAATCCCGGATCTGCCACTTGTCAGCTGTGTGACTGTGGGCAAGTCACTTAACTTCTCTGTGCCTCAGTTCCCTCATCTGTAAAATGGGGATTAAGACCGTGAGCCTCCCGTGGGACAACCTGATTACCCTGTATGTACCCCAACTCTTAGAACAGTGCTCTGCACATAGTAAGCGTTTAACAAATACCAACATTATTATTATTAAGTCACTTCACTTCTCTGGGCTTCAGTTACCTCCTCTGTAAAATGGGGATTGAGAAGGTGAGCCCCACGTGGGACAGAGACCGTGTCCAACCCGATTTGCTTGTATCCACCCCTGCAGTTAGTACAGTGGCTGGCACATAGTAAGCGCTTAACAAAACCCATAATAATAATATTATAATTAATTATTATTATTAATAAACACAATAAATACTATTGATCGATTCTCTTCCTCCTTTCTTCCCTCCCTTTATTACTTCCTCCCTTGCTCCCGTCCGCCTCTCTCCCTCCCACCTTACCGCCTCTCCCACTTTCCCCTCATTACTTCCTCCCTTCTTTCTTCCCTGTCTCTCTCCCTTCTCTCTCTCTTTCCCTCCTCCCCCATCCTTCCTCTCTCCCTCCCATCTTTCTGCCTTTCTCTCTCCCCTTCCTCCCTTCATTCTTCCTCTTTTCTGCTTTTCTCTCTCCCTTCCCTCCCTCCCTTCTTTATGCCTCTCTCTCCCCTCCCTCCCTTCCTCTTCCCTCCTTTCTGCCTCTGTTCTCCTCTCCTTCCCATCCTTCTCCTCCCTCCCCTCTCTCTTCCCTCTCCCCCTCTTCCTCCCCTTGTTCCTTCCCTCTTTCCTCCTCCCCCCTTCCCTCTCTCCCCCGCGCTCAATAAATCCTATTGATTGATTAATTGATTGATGCCTCCTCCCCCCACTCCCCTTCTTCGCTTCCCCCGGCAGTCGCAGGTCCTAAGGTCGAGCATCCTGGGTGGCCCGGTGGCTGGGTGGCTTGATGGCCTGGTGACGGGGTTGCCTGGTGGCCTGGTGACCCTCCTGTGGACTACTTCAGCCCAAGGACTTGGGGGGCTAAAGTCTTCTCTTGTCTTATGCTGTCGAGCTGTCTCCAACCCATAATGACTCCATGGACACATCTCTCCCTGAACAACCTATCCCCATCTGCAGTTGTCCTGGTAGTGTATTCTTAGAGTTTTCTTGATAAAAATATAGAAGTGGTTTACCATGGCCTCTTTCCCCACAGTAAACATGAGTCTCCATGCTCGACTCTCACCCCCGGAGACCCAGCCAGCCTCCCAGCCAGTCCTGCAGGGAGGGAGGCACTGGCCGGCCCAACCCCTCTCACAGTGCGACCGACCAGATGCCCCCACGTCCACACCGGATCTCCTCTGCATTCCTCCCCTGAAATAATTCCTGGACCATTTCCCTCTGTAGAACAATAGAATTGTCAGAAGTTTGGGATAGCACGTGGCCTGGGAGTCAGCAGGACCTGGGGTCTAATCCTGCCGCCACCACTTGACTGCTGCTCTCATAATATCCCAGCTGGACTATTGTGTCAGTCTTCTCTCTGATCTCCCTTCTTCCTGTCTCTCCCCTCTCCAGTCTATTCTTCATTCCGCTGCCCGGATCATCTTCCTACAGAAATGCTCAGGGCCTGTCACTCCCCTCCTCAAAAACCTCCAGTGGTTGTCTATCGACCTCCGCACGAAACAAAAACTCTTCACTCTGGGCTTCAGAGCTCTCCATCCCCTTGCCCCCTCCTACCTCACCTCCCTTCTCTCTTTCTACCGCCCACCCCGCACGCTCCGCTCCTCTGCCGTTCACCTCCTCACCGTCCCCCATTCATGCCTATCCCGCCGTCGACCCCTGGCCCACGTCCTCTGCTATCCTGGAATGCCCTCCCTCCTCACCTCCACCAAACCAACTCTCTTCCCCTCTTCAAAGCCCTACTGAGAGCTCACCTCCTCCAAGAGGCCTTCCCACACTGAGCTACCCCCTTTTCCCTCTGCTCCCCCTCCACCCTCTGCTCCTCCCTCTTTCCCCTTCACCTCTCCTCAGCTGAGCTCCCTTTCCCTCTGCTCCTCCCCCTCTCTGTTCCCCTCCCCTCAGCACCGTGCTCATTTGTATATATGATTTATTACCCTATTTATTTTGTTAATGAGGTGTACATCCTCTTGATTCTATTTATCATGATAATGTTGTCTTTTTTTTGTTTCGTTCTGTTTTGCTCTGCCGTCTGTCTCCCCCTATTAGACTGTGAGCCCATCATTGGGCAGGGATTATCTCTATCCGTTGTCAAATTGTACATTCCAAGTGCTTAGTACAGTGCTCTGCACATAATAAGGTTGGGATTTGTTAAGCGCTTAATATGTGCAGAGCACTGTTCTAAGCGCTGGGGTATACAGGGTAATCAGGTTGTCCCACGTGAGGCTCACAGTCTTAATCCCCATTTTACAGATGAGGTAACTGAGGCACAGAGAAATTAAGTGACTTGCCCACAGTCACCCAGCTGACAAGTGGCAGATCCGGGATTCGAACCCATGACCTCTAACTCCCAAGCCCGTGCTCTTTCCACTGAGCCACACTGCTTCTCAGGTAAGCGCTCAATAAATACTATTGAATGAATGAATGAATGCTGTGTGACCTTGGGCAAGTCCCCACGGGGCATATGAAGATATATGTACATACCTGTAATTTATTTCTTCATTTATCTATTTATTCATTTACTTATCTATTTATTTGTCTATATAAATGTCTGTCTCCCTCTCTAGACTCTGAGCTCATTGTGGGCAGGGAATGTGTCTGTTTGTTGGAATATTGCACTCTCCCAAGTGCTTAGTATACAGTAAGTGCTCAATAAATACAATTGAAAGAATGAAAGAATGGATGAAAGTCACCACTTCTCTGGGCCTCAGTTCCCTCATCTATAAAACAGGGATTGATTGTGAGTCCCAAGTGGGACAGGGACTTTATCCAACCTAATTAGCTTATATCTACCCCAGCACTTAGTACAGTGCCTGGCACAGAGTAAGCAATTAGCAAATACCATTAAAATAAATTAATCAGCAACATTTATTGAGCACCTACTCTGTGCCCTGGTTTAAGACCTTGGTAGAGTACAAAAGAATTAGAAGACATTCAAGAAGAACTTCAAGCATTAAGTCTAGATGGAGAGACAGATCCTTAAATAAAGTACAGAGAGGGGGAGAAATAGAGTATTTGAGATAGGTATCTTAAGATTCCCCCTTCTGGATAGCACGCGGAGTTTCCAGTCCTCTGCCAGTTTCGGTTAGGGGAAGGAGAGTCAAGCAGAGGCCCGTCCATTCCATTCTTAGCTCGGCCAGTGGCTAGCGAGTGGAAGGCCACCTGCGACAAGTCAAAACTCACCCGTGCTGGACAGTGGTGGCATGGGAGAGAGTCGAGGGCGGAGACTCACGTTTACTGTGGGGAAAGAGGCCATGGTAAACGACTTCTATATTTTTATCAAGGAAACTCAGTGGATACAATACCAGAACAATTGCGGATGGGGACAGGACGTTCAGGGAGAGATGTGTCCATTGAGTCATTATTCATTCAGTAGTATTTATTGAGCACTTACTATGTGCAGAGCACTGTACTAAGAGCTTGGAATGGACAAATCGGCAACAGATAGAGACGATCCCTGCCCACTGACGGGCTCACAGTCTAATCCGGGGAGACGGACAAAATCGAGACAACTTAATCACGATAAATAGAATCAAGGGGATGTACAGCTCATTAACAAAATGAATAGGTTAATAAAAATCTATACAATAATAATAATAATGTTGGCATTTGTTAAGCGCTTACTACGTGCTGAGCACTGTTCTAAGCGCTGGGGTAGACACAGGGGAATCGGGTTGTCCCACGTGGGGCTCACAATCTTAATCCCCATTTTACAGATGAGGTAACTGAGGCACCGAGAAGTTAAGTGACTTGCCCAAAGTCACCCAGCTGACAAGTGGCCGCGCCGGGATTCGAACCCGTGACCTCTGACTCCAAAGCCCGTACTCTTTCCACTGAGCCACGCTGCTTCTCTATGAGCACAGCGCTGAGGGGAGGGGAAGGGAGAGGGGAAGGAGCAGACAGAAAGGGGGCTCAGCCGAGGGGAGGTGAAGGGGGAAGGGGGAGCGAGCAGAGGGTGGAGGGGGAGTAGAGAGGGAGCAGAGGGAGACAACTCGATAGCATAAGACAAGACCTTATTCAGCATTTAGTGCAGTGTCATGCAGGAAGCATTTAATAAATACTATTAGTACTAGGAACCAGAGTGCTAGGGTGGGTGGTGATCATTTAAAGGCCTAGGTGTCCTGGAGGGGCTGAAGTAGTTGGAAATGTAAAGTTGGAGGTTAGCAATCAGCCAGCAAAGGCTTTCCGGAGGGGATGTCATCTCAAAAGGGGTTCAAAGACCCATCTGTCAGATGTGAAGTGAGAGGGAGTTTCAGGCAAGGGGAGGGTGTAAATAAGAGGTCGGGGAAGGGCACACCAGAATGGGGTACAGGGAGTACTTTAGCTTGGGAGAGGCAGAAGCATGTGAGCTGGTGTCCAGTGGGAGAAGAGAGTGGGCTGATTGAGTGCTTTAAAGCCACTGGTCTGGAGTTCCGCTTGATATGGAGAGGAGTGGGCAACCACTAGAGCTTTTTGAGGAGTGGGGAGATGTATGCAAAACAAGCCACGTTCTAGAAGGATGTTCCTGGCAGCAGAGTGAAGCATGGACCTGAGCGAGGAGAGTTTGGAAACCAGGAGATCAATAAAGAGGCAGAAAAAGAAATCTAGCTGGGATATGACAAGTGCCTGGACCACTGCGGTGGCCATTTGGATGGCGAGGAAGAGACAGATTGGGAAATGTTTTGGAAGAACAAACAGGATTTGGTCAGTGAATATGGAGGTTTTGAAAGAGAGGGAAAAAGGGGCGAGGCCTACCGGAAAGAGCATGGGCCAGGGATTCAGAGAATCTCAGTTCTAATCCCAACTCCGCCACTTGTCTACTGTGTGACCTTAGGCAAGTCACTTAATTTATCTGTGTCTCAATTACCACATCTATAAAATGGGGATTAAGACGGTGAGCCCCGTGCCGGGTATGAACTGTGTCCAAACTGATTAACTTGTATCTACCCCAGTGTTTAGTACACACAGGGAAGCAGCATGGCCTAGTGGCAAGAGCACGGGCTTGGGAGTCAGAGGTCGTGGGTTCTAATCCCCGCTTCTCCACTTGTCTGCTGTGGGACCTTGAACAAGTCACTTAACTTCTCTGTAAAATGGGGATTGAGACTGTGAGCCCCAGGCGGGACAACCTGATTGCCTTGTATCTTCCTCAGTGCTTAGAACAGTGCTTGGCACAAAGTAAGCGCTTAACAAATGCCATAGTAATAATTATTATTATCATTATCGACAAATACCTTTAAATAAGAGGGAGGAATCAAGGATAACGTCCAGCTTTATGGTCTTGAGAGTTGGAGAGGATGGGGGTGTTGTCATCTATGATGGGACGGTGGAGATGAGGATTTAAAATGGGGAACTGAGTCTTAAAACAACCACTCTCAGTAGCGAACTTTACCCACTGCTGGGTTTTCTTTGGGTGCTGAAGTCCTGCCCTTTAACCAGATCCTTGGACTGAATCTTTCCACTAGCATTTTTCTTTTTGGTTTGTGGAAAAACCAGAGGGGAAAATACCCTGAGCAGCTCTGAGTTCTACTAACACCTAACTTCAAACCTCAACATTTGTTTTTGAATAATTAACGCATCCTCCCACCATCGCTGAAAAAAGAGAACACAAACCCAACCGTGATAGCTGAAGAGTGAACAAACTGGAAAACTTACAAGGCATTTAGTAACTCTTAATGATGACAGGGAGTTGAATGACTTTAAATATTATAAAATGATGTTGCCAGTAATGTTTGGTTAAAATGGGTTTGGCATGGGAATATTATTTTTAATTGCAAAGGTACCTGCAGTGTTACAACAAGAAAAAGAGAGTTTTTTGTCCATACGTTAGTTTTTGGCCTACGGCACTGCACAGATGCAGTTTAATTACGGTATATAGGTAGGATTTTTCCCTCATCTGGTTTGTATTTTCTTATCGTTTGGGGTTTGATTTTAAAAATCGAGGTTAAGACACAAAATTTCTATTAATGTCAATATAAAACGCCATTGACAAATTAGAAAAAAAATCAGGCAGTGAAGCAATTAAGGACCTCATATGGCAAATTGAATGATCCCTATATCTTCTAGATGACGTTTTTTAATTCTTATTTCAGCTGTTAAATGTACGAAGTTGATACATTGGTGGGCACACGTGCTAAAAGAACTTTACCTTTCTCATTTCCTGACTTTTATGGACTTGATCCTGTGCAGTAACACCCTTTACACATTTAAGGAACTCCCACTGACTTTTCTGAGAGCCCTGGATATGCTAAGAGGCTTGCGACAATTTAAGACTCAAGCCTGGATCGTTATACTTTGTATATTTAGAATCCTTGCTCATTCCCTTCTCAATTCCACTACAGTCATCCAACAGTCATCGAACCACTTAGAATAATAATTATGTGTTTGTCCAGTGCTTACTCTGTGCCAAGCACTGTCCTAAGCAACGGGGGAGATGCAAGATGACCGGGTTTCGACGCAGCCCCCGTCCCACGTGGGTCTCACGGTCTAAGTAGGAGGGAGGAAGATCCCATTTTACAGATGAGGAAACTGAAGCACAGAGAAGTGGAGTGACGTGCCTAAGGGGGAGGCAGGCATTCATATGGATGAATAATTTTGTAATATATAATTTAAAGGCATGTGAATAAATACTGTGGGGCTGGGGGTGGGAGGACCATCAAATACCCAGAAGGCCAAAGATCCAAGAGCTTAGATGACGCAGAAGGGAGAGCGAGTCAGGGAAAAGAGGGCTTAATCGGGGAAGGCCTCTAGGAACTTGTCTGCTAATTCTGTTGTATTTTACGTTCCCAGTGCTTCGTACAGTGCTCTGCACATAGTAAACACTGAATAAATGCCAATGATTGATTAACTGATTGATAAGGTAGTTCAAAAAATTCTCATACATCTTCAGTACTGGGGACAATTTACTGTTGGCCCAGGGGTAGTAAATAGCACAGGAAGACTCCATCAGTCAATCAAGAAGCGGTATGGCCTAGCAGAAAGTTCACGGTCCCAGGACCTCAGAGGATCTGGCTTCTAATCCCACATCTGCCAAATGCTTGCTGTGTGACCTCGGGCAAGTCGCTTAACTTCTCTGACTCCCAGGCCCATGTGCTCTCCACCAAGCCACGCTCCTTCTCAATATGAATAGGTACATTCCGGGCACGGTGATGGTATTTGTTAAGCGCTTACTACGTGCCGAACACTGTTCTAAGCGCTGGGTATGTACCTAAGTGCCGTGGGGCTGAGGGAGGGGCGAAAAAAGGAAGCAAATCCAAGTTCAAGGGTGTTTAGAACAGTGCTTGGCACATAGTAAGTGCTTAACAAATGCCATCATCATCATAGAAGGGAGTGGGAGAAGAGAACAGGAGGGCTTAGTCAGGGAAGGCCTCTTAGAGAAGCAGCGTGGCTCAGTGGAAAGAGCACGGGCTTGGGAGTCAGAGGTCATGGGTTCGAATTCCGCTCTGCCACTTGTCAGCTGTGTGACTGTGGGTGAGTCACTTAATTTCTCTGTGCCTCAGTTACCTCGTCTGTAAAATGGGGATTAAGACTGTGAGCCTCACGTGGGACAACCTGATGACCCTGTATACCCCAGCGTTTAGAACAGTGCTCTGCACATAGTAAGCGCTTAACAAATACCAACATTATTATTAACAAATACAATAATAGTAATATTAATGAGGACAATGATAATGGTAATAATCAATCCATATGGATTGAGGGTCAATTGTGTGCAGAGCAGTGTACTAAGTTCTCGAGAGAGTACAAAGAGTGCTCCTCAAGCCTGGAGGCAGAATCCCAAACACTGTTTTCTTTCCCAATAGTGGACCTCCTCCTTGCCTTGGTCCAGCATTATCCCGGAAAACACACACAACCTGGCTTAGCGTGGGGGTCAGACGGCGTGGGTTCTAATCCCGGCTCCGCCACTTGTCTGTTGTGTGACCCTGGGCCACTTCACCCCTCTGGGCCTCATCTGTAAAATGGAGATTAGGACTGTGAGTCCCACCTGGGACAACTTGATCATCTTGTATCTACTTCAGCGCTTGGAAGATAGTAAGCATTTAACAAATACCGTAATTATTATTAATTAAAGGGCTTGAATGCAAGACCCATCTGCCAAATCCCTCCGCAGATATCCTCCCCACCTGTACGAAGTCCACTTTCCTTCCCCTAGAGAGGTGATAAAGTCTCATCAGATGCTTTGGCGGGGAATAAAGGCTCGCAGTAAGTTTGTAGAAGCAGTGTGGCCTAATGGATAGAGCAGGGGCCTGGGAATCAGAAGGACTTGGTTTTCAATCCTGCATCCGCCACTTGTGACTTCGGGCAAGTCACCTCACTTCTTTGTGCTTCAGTTTCCTCATCTGTTAAATGGGGATTAAGACCGTGAGCCCCATGAGGGACAGGGACTCTGTCCAACCTATCTCAGAACTTAGTACAGTGCCTGGCACGTAGTAAGCGCTTAACAGACACCATAAAAAATATCTATGTTTCCTCTAGACTGTAAGCTCGGAGCAGGGAGCATGTCTACCAACTCTGTTTTATGGTACTCTCTCAAGCGCTTAGTACGGTGCTCTGCAAACAGTAAGCAGTCCATAAAAACAACTGAGTGCTCTGCGCACAGTAAGTGTTCAGTAAATACCATTGATGATTGAACGACTGGTTGATTGATTACTCTGCAGGGGAAATGGCAACAATCTCAGTGGCAACATTTGGCATCAGCCAATTAGTCTCAAGGCATGTATCCGTTATCCTGTTGTGTTGTACTCTTCCAAGCGCTTAGTACGAGCTCAATAAATACAATTGATTGATCGATTAATTGCTCTCCAGGAGTTGCTCAATTTCTAAGGGATTCCAGTTTCCCTTTCTTACCACACCCCATTCTTTATCTCTTTTAAGCCAGAAAGGCAACATTTATATTTTATTAAAAAAACAACTACCAGGATCAGTGGCAGAGATTATCATAGAGAAAATCTTCTGGGCCTTTGAGAAAGTTCTCCAACTCTAGACTCATGTGCTGGGCAAAAAAATCTTTCATAGGCATCTTTGGAGGCCAGACCAGCTCTGGATTTTGGAAGTCGATACCTTACCCTGGACGCAATGTGTTATACAATCTTCGTGAAGATGGAAACCACAGGGAAACATTCATTTGGCAAAACTCACACAATATCCTCTCCAAAGCACTTAGTACAGTGCTCTGCACAGGGCAAACACTCCTTTGATTGCTTGATTGAAATATTAACGTTATTGTTGTTCTCTAGGCTAATGCTCCAGAGTTGACATCTCTATCCTCTCTATCCTCAAGAGTTACTCTTTAGCATTTCTATCTGCTTAAAAAGTAGGAGGCCAGAAACCAAATTCCCTGGCTTGTGTGCTGAAGACATTCAGAGTTTTGAGGCTAAGAGGGACTGAGAATTAAGCCCTGAGAAAAATTCTTTCCACTGCCAAGGCTGCCAATGTAGGATTTTCAGAAGGAGGAAATGATCAGAGAACTTAAACTGCCTTTAACTCTGTGGATGTTGAGAGAAAAGAAACGCTCCAACAAAACAAAACAAAGCGAAAAAAGCACTTGCAAGGACACTTGTAAAATGGTAAGTCATCCTTCACTGAGGACTACATGTTTCCGTTTAAAGTATCTAGGAAAAGAAGGGAATGTTTTGTATTTGTTTCTCATGAAAAATTAAGGCTTCCCAGGCTTTCTTGGTATCTTAAAACCAGAATGAATATGAAATTCAGAGACATACAGAGAAATTGGTGTTTCATTCGATCCCCAGGGCAAAACCTGTACCATTTAGAGGAGAGATCTGGGAAAATAATCGGCAGTAGGAAAAAATACGGTTGCTTGTTCGCAAGCTAAACCTTTGGGTGTAAACTCATAAGGGCAGAAGTAATGTCTAATTCTTCCTTTGAAACACTCTCAGCTCCTTAGTACAGTGTTCTGCACACAGCAGGGGATTTTCAATAAACACTGCTGACTGACCAGTTCTGTGGGACGGGGGCTGTGTACAACCTGATTTGCTTATATCCACTCCAGTGCTTAGTTCAGTGCCTGGCACATAGTAAGTGCTAAACAGATGCCGCTGTTATTATTATTATTAGCCTTGTGGATAGAGCCCCGGTCTGGGAGTCAGAAGGACCTGGGCTCTAATCCTGCTCTGTCATTTGTCTGCCGTGCGACCTTGGGCAAATTCCTTCACTTCTCTGGGCCTCATCTGTAAAATGGGGATTAAGACTGTAAACTCTATATGGGACGGGGACTGTGTCCAACCCTATCACCTTGTTTCTACTCCAGTGCTTGGTACAGTGCCCGGCACATAGTAAGTGCTTAACTAATATCACAATTATTGTTATTATTATTAGTATTAGGGGAAAATACTATGGACCAAAATCTACATTTGCAACACTGGCTCATAGTTGATGGTCCCTTAGGTGATTGCTAGACTTTTTTAGTCCCTCTGTATAAATGCCCGACCACCCCTCTCCCCATCTTTAAACCTCATTAGGTCACATCTCCTCCAAGAGGCCTTCTCTGATTAAGCTTTCAAATTCCTCGACTCCCTCTGCCTTCTGCTGCACCTACGCATTTAGATCCCCATCCTTTGGGCACTGGGTATTCACAACCCTCCCTCCCCACCCACAGGCGCACAGTACTTATGTATATATCCACAACTCATTTATTTATTTATATTAATAAATATGCCTGCCTCCCCCTCTAGACTGTAAGCTCACTGTGGGTAGGGGATGTGTCTGCTTATTCTTCTACTGTACTCTCCCAAGTGTTTAGTACAGTGCTCCGCACACAATAAGCTCCCAGTCAGTGAATTGATTTTTATGGCGGTTCACTGAGGGGCTGCAAGTTGCTGCCATTGTTTCCGAGCTTGTCTTGGCCTGGTGGTAGGTGCAGCTCTGCTCCTTTTATTTTCCCGGGCTGCTCCTTGCCAAATCTCAGTCCTTCTGGAACATTTTCCCTGTTCTCAGTGACTTGTAATTGGAGAAGAAAGAGTGGATGTGGGTTATTAGAATGTTGTTGCTTTGATGGCAGAAGACACAGAGCTTGAGCACTTTCATTCATTCAATCATATTTATTGAGCGCTTACTGCGAGCAGAGCACGGGACTAAGCGCTTGGAAAGTACAGTTCGGCAACAGATAGAGACAATCCCCACCCAAGGACGGACTCCCAATCCAGAAAATGGTATTCGTCAAGCGCTCACTATGTGCCAAGCACCGTTCTAAGCACTGGGGAGATACAAGGTAATCAGGTTGCCCCACGTGGGGCTCACGCTTTTAATCCCCATTTTGCAGATGAAGTAATTGAGGCACGGAGAAGTTAAGTGACTTGCCCCAGGTCCTACAGCTGATGTGGCAGAGGTAGGATTAGAACCCACGACCTCTGACTTCCAAGCCCATGCTCTTTCCACTAAGCCATGCTCAAGAGAAGCACCATGGCCTAGTAAATAGACCATGAGCCTGGGAGTCAGAAGACCCTGGGCTCTAATCCCGGCTCCACCATTTGTCCGCTTTGAGACCTTGGGCAAATCACTTCCCTTGGTCTAGTGGATAGAGCACGGGCCTGGGAGTCAAAAGGACCTTAGTACAGTGCTCTGCACACAGTAAGCGCTTATTATGTACAATTGAATCAATGAATGATCTGGGTTCTAACCCCTACTCTGCCACTTGCCTGTTGGGTGGCTTGGGGCAAGTCAATTAACTTCTCTGTGCCTCAGTTACCGCAGCTGTAAAATGGGGGTTAAGATTGTGAGCCCCATGTAGGATAGAGACTAGGTCCAACCTGATTAGCTTGTATCCGCCTCAGTGCTTAGAGCAGTGCCTGGCACATAGTGAGCGCTTTACCAATGCCACAGTTATTATTACTAATGCAGTGAGCACTCAATACATACAAGTGAATGAATATTATTATTGTTATTATTATTTACCACTGAAGGAGAAGGAGGGGGGAGATTGCCTCCCTACCAGGCATCCAGTTGCTGTGTGGCAGATTTATACCACGCACGAATCCGGTCACTTGACTTTATTGACGTTGCCACGGTGAGAAGAGGATGACGAGGATGGACCCAACCAGTGCGCTTCGCCCGCATTCTCTGGGATTAACTGACCTGTACATTCCAAGCGCTTAGTACAGTGCTCTGCACAGCGTGGCTCAGTGGAAAGAGCACGGGCTTTGGAGTCAGAGGTCATGGGTTCGAATCCCGGCTCTGCCACTTGTCAGCTGTGTGACTCCGGGCAAGTCACTTCACTTCTCTCTGCCTCATTTACCTCCTCTGTAAAATGGGGATTAAGACTGTGAGCCCCACGTGGGACAACCTGATTCCCCTGTGTCTACCCCAGCGCTTAGAACAGTGCTCGGCACCTAGTTAGCGCTTAACAAATACCAACATTATTATTGTTATTATTATACGACCGAATGAATGAATGAACGAATGACCGCTTCTCTTGCACCCATGTGGCGAGCTTTCCCTGCGCGCGCACGCACTTTCTGTGAGTGAGAGGCCAAGTTTTCCAGCCCCTCCCCCGGTCGATGCCACGCAACGCGACATGCGGTTTCAGATGGCAGCCAGATGGTCCTCCGACCGCAGCCAAGCTTCAAGTTGGCTGCGTCTAGAACATTCGGGGGGCAGCAGCGGACGGGGAAGGAAATTGAGCTCAGTCCCCGCTAAGTACAGTAACGGAAGGTGTGTGGAAAGATGTGCAGAGAAGCCTTCGTTGTGCATAAAGATGAGAAAACTAATACAGGGTGTGACTCTGAAGAGGATCTGGACATAAACCCTTACAACCTTAACTAAATATAGTCTAGTTAGGACGTGGCTAGAGGGCGGCTAAAATTTCTCCAACTTTTTGGAAGCTCACTACTTTTATCAAGTATATTTGCTAAAGCGATGTTTGCGTACCACTTAGGGCCATTGCGTCAGCAGTCCTTATTCATTCGTTCGACTGTATTTACTGAGAGCTAAGCGCTTGGGAGAGTACAATACGACAATAGACACATGCCAGGGACAAAAAAAGAAATTTAATATCAGTTCTTTCCTTTTCTGACCTTTAATTTATAAATTTTCGTTAGATTTTTCATGGACAATTTTCGGTGGCGTTATCACCAGGGATGCCATCTTCATCATCATATTCCAGGATATTTCACTGATTTTCATGGTAATTACAAGGGATTCAATACTTGCTTAGTTAACTTCAGCTCCAGGGCTTTTTTATGATATTTATTAAGTGCTTACTAGGCACTGTACTAAGCACTGAGGTAGATACAAGGTTTTCAGATTGGATATAGTTTTCAGATTGGATATAGTTCCTGTCCCTCATGGGGGTCATAGTCTTAATCTCCATTTAACAAATGAGGAAACTGAGGCACAGGAAGTTGTGTCTTGCCCAAGGTCACACAACAGACAAGTGGCAGAGCTGGGAATAGAACCCAGGCCATGCTGACTTCTAGGCCCGCTCTCTTTCCCCTAGGCCATACTGCTTCCCGTAAGTAGTAATAATAATAATAATAATAATAATTGTGGTATTTTTTAAGCGCTTGTTATATTCCAGGCACTGTACTAAGCACTGGGGTAGGTAATCCTGTTTCCTCTGCTTGTCTGTTATGTAACCGTGGGCAAGCCACTTAACTTCTCTGTGCCTCAGTTACCTCATCTGTAAAATGGGGATTAATTCTGTGAGCTCCATGTGGGACAAATTGATTACTTTGTATCTACTCCAGTGGTTAGAACAGTGCTTGGCACATAGTAAGCGCTTAACAAATGCCATTATCAGCACTTAGAACAGTGTTTGGCATATAGTAAGAGCTTAACAAGTACCTTCATTATTATTATTATTTTTACAGGATATCAGATTGGACACAGCCCTTTTCCCACCTAGGGCTCACAGTCTTAATCCCCATTTTACTGATGAGGGAACTGAAGCCCAGAGAAGTGAAGTGACTTGCCCAAGTTCACACAGCAGACAAGTGGTGGAGCTGGGATTAGAACCCAGGTCCTTTTGACTCCCAAGCCCAGGCTCGATCCACTAAGCCAGTAGTAACATGGTTATCGCATTTCCAGGAAAGGAAGACCGTGCCCATTCGGGTTCAAGTGAGTTTTAGAAACTTTCTAGTGGGACATTTATTTTTTCCATCAATCAGTCAATCAATGAAGTATTTATTGTGCGCTTGTTGTGTGCGGAGTACTGTACTAAGCACTTGGGAGAGTATGGTTACTTAGACTGTGAGCCCCATGTGGGACAGTGACTGTGTCCAATGTGAATATCTTGTATCTACCCCAGATCCTACTTAGTAGAGTTCTTGGCACATAATAAGCCCTTAACAAATACCATTATTATTACAGTGAAATAGAGTTGAAAGACACAATCCCTGATCTCGAGGAGTTTAAAATCTCATGGAGCCAAGTGGCCTGGGGCCAAACTAACCTCTGAAACCTAGTCAACGTAATAATAATTACGGCACTTGTTAAACACTTACTGCGTACCAAGCACTGTTCTAAGCACTGGGGTGGTTTCAAGTTAATCAGGTTGGACACAGTCCCTGTCCCACATGAGATTCACCGTCTTAATCCCCATTTTACAGAAGAGGTCACTGAGGCACAGAGAAGTGAAGTGGCTTGCCCAAGGTCACACAGCAGACATCTGGCTGAGAAGGGACTGGGCCAGTACTGTATTCACTAAGCCACGCTACTTCTCAGCATTAGCAGGCGTGGCTCAGGGTGGGCAAGATTTAGGATTTCAGAATGCCATCTACTAGTCTGATCCCACACTTTCATTTCAGAAAACCCCCATCAATGGTTTAAAGCTTTCCAATCTCCTTGCCGGTCTCTCCTTGCCGGTCTCTGCACCTCCCTTGAGTAACTCTATTCTTTAGTTCTCCCCTTTTAACTCCGTCCTGGATTGAATCTGGGAGGTGTTAGTTTTCACCGTCCCATTTTATTCATTTTATTGTCCCAATTCAGTGAATCTTAGAGATGACCCCATATTTAATAATACTGTTCTTTTCCTATTACTTTCTTAGTCCGCAAACTATTTTTCCCAGTATTGGGAAATGTTGCCCAAAGTTGATTAAGTCTGAAAATGAGAGAAAATGGTCTCAATGGATAATGTCATGAATTCTTGGTTAACGCCCTCAAATGGGTTATGTCAGGCCCACTACTTGTCACTAGAAGCACAATTCATGGAGATAGGGACCGGAACTTAAATTGCTCCACAGATGAAATATCTGAAAAATGACCAGAGTTGTTTACCAGTCCGCACCAAGGAAAGGCCGCACCCAACCAAACATTTTTAGTGGGAGTACGGTGTTGAACGCTGACCTGAATTCTGCCTGCTAGACAGCAAGATGTCTTACAGACCATGTACATAGAGTTATCCCTCCTATTCCCACTGACAGGGGAAGTTCATCTATCAGTGCTTGTGGGACTGGCTACTATTACTGATACTATGAATTCTACTTTTTCAACTATTCATCAATCAATTAATGACATTTATTGAGTATTTATTGTGTGCAGAACACTGTATTTAGGTGCTTAGGAAAGGACCATACAACAGAATTGCTAGACATGGTCCCTGCCCACAAGGAGTTTACAGTCTACAGGGGAGGACAGATATTAAAATTGATTAGGGACAGGGGAAATAGTATTGTTGTTATTATCATTATTAAGTGCTGTCAAGTCATTTACAATTCATAACGACTCCTTGGATCTACTTTCTCCAGAACGTCCTCTCCTCTGCCATAATCCGCAACCTTTCTAACGGTTCTTCCTTTATTGTTGTTATGGTCTCTACCCATCTAGCTGCTGGTCTGCCTCTTCCATGTTTTCTCTGGTCTTTTCCTAGTGTTAGTGTCTTCTCCAGAGAATGAGTCTTCCTGATTATGTGTAAAACATCTGAGTCGAGTCATTTGTCAGCCCAAAGACCACTTTGGCTTAATTTGCTCTAAAATCCATTTGTTTGTCTTCTGGGCAGTCCACGGTATTCACAGAAGCCTTCTCCGACACCACATTCCCAAAGAGTCAATGTTCTTTCTATCCTGTACTTTCACTGTCCAGCTTTGGGATCCATACATTGTTTGTATTTTTGTGGCGATAATTAAATCAGCATACTTCATGACTTTTTCCAGGCTCTTTGTAGCAAGTCTTCCTAACCTCAATCTTCGGTGTATTTCAGTATAAGAATATTGCTTTAAACTAGAGAACAACAACAGCAACAATAATAATAATGATGACATTTATTTAGTGCTTTTAATGTATTAAATTGGGGTAGATTAAAGGTTATTAGATTGGACACAGGCTCTGCCCCATACGGGACTCACATTCTATCTTTTCCCCATTTGACAGATAAGGAAACCGCGCCTCGGAGAGGTTGTGACTTGCTCAAGGTCACAGGGGCAGAACTAGGACTAAAACCTCCTCATCTTATGCTCTTTCCACTTGGCCACCATGCCTCCTACTTAGTATAATAATAATAATAATAATAATAATATTGGTATTTGTTAAGCGCTTACTACGTGCAGAGCACTGTTCTAAGTGCTGGGGTAGATACAGGGTAATCAGGTTGTCCCACGTGAGGCTCACAGTCTTCATCCCCATTTTACAGATGAAGTAACTGAGGCCCAGAGAAGTGAAGTGACTTGCCCACAGTCACACAGGTGACAAGTGGCAGAGCTGGGATTCGAACCCATGCCCTCTGACTCCTAAGCCCGTGCTTTTTCCATTGAGCCACGCTGCTTCTCTAATACTGCTTCTCTAGTATCAAATGTTCATTTAGCTACGAGATCTGGGTATCAGAACTAGGATTTTCCATTTTCTGACAAACTTCTATTTCTGTTCCAACTTGATCATCACTTACCAAATGCTTGCATCGTTATGATTTGCTTTCCTTAAAATAAGCCTAACTTGGAATTCATTTCATTTTCAAATTAAGGAAGCACTGATTTAGAATTTAGCAACAAGAGCAACCGAAACACTATTTGTAGTGTTGATGTGAAGACGTGGTGCGTTGATAGAGGGCATCTTAAAATGAATTATGTTAAATAGTAGTAATAGAATTTATCAATAATACTAATGTTGGTATTTGTTAAGCACTTACTATGTGCAGAGCCCTGTTCTAAGTGCTGGGGTAGATACAGGGTAATCAGGTTGTCCCACATGAGGCTCACAGTCTTAATCCCCATTTTACAGATGAGGTTACTGAGGCACAGAGAAGTGAAGTGACTTGCCACAGTCACACAGCTGACAACAGCGGAGCCGGGATCAAGCGTCGAGCACTGTGCTAAGCTCTGGGAAAGAGTATACTGATGGGTATTAAACACCCCGTGTTTCTCTTTCAAAGAAATATGAGTAAATACTATCTAATAAAGTTTCTATTGGACCATCCATTTAGATGGAAAACGAGGAAGTCCAATAATTTACTACTATTTGGAAGTCTTTATGAGTGGGCTTTCTCATATTTCTCCCTTGGAAGCCATTAGATAATCTGTTTTTATTATACTGAGCTAAGCATTTGATTTAATATTAGTCCTTAGAACAGACCACAAAATCATAGGGATATTAGCCATCTTATAATTTTAGGGGTGTCTTAAATCCCTGTACATTTACTCCTGTCCTGAGAGTTACAATCTTTAATCCTTGTTCTCCAAAAAAAAAAGGTTTCCCCAAGTGCCCATAAAACAGGCTTTAAAGAGGTTTCCTACCCTATGTTTCTTCATTAACCATCTACCTTACCGCCCACCAATGTTGTGGATTTAAGAGAGTCTACATAATTGAGTAAGTAAATTAACAAAAATCCAGACAGCTGCAGAAACCGGGCAATAGATGGGCGATTTGCCGTGATGTTTCCCTGTTAGTGTGTTAAACAAGCGAAAGGGGAGCTCTTAATTATGCCTTATTTTATGGGAACATGATAAATTCCCTTTGTTGACTTTACTCCCACTCAATAGATGTTTTGTGCCTGTGTTGTTTTTAACAGAGATACCAAGAGTCTCGGATTTAAGGATTATTCTTAGTTTTTCAGGAACATTGTTAAGTAGGTAGTAATGAACCCCGAACGCAACCCCGATTGCTGTTCAGCATGCTAAAGTGCCAGTTATTCAACATTGCAAACTGACAGCTTGTAAATGTAAATTTTATTAAATGCACGGCAATAAAAATTTGTAGGTTTCTGTCACTTTGAATTTTAGTGGCTTAGACTGTGGCCTCTAGCCTTTTAAAAGCCAGCAGGTCCAAGCACAAGAATGACGCCACGGCAGCCAACAAGGAGAAACTGGGACCTTCTTTAGCTCAATTCTAACATCCTCTGCGGGACTGAACAATGGATAGCTCATATCACTGACGGCTCTGTATTTTCCCCATTTTTTATACGGCTTTACCGGGCTTATTTAATGACCCCGACAAAGCAGATTTTTTTTTGTTGTTGTAAAAGAGTTCCAACATCGCATAGTAGGCCCAAACTTCTTTGTTCTAATACTGTTGACCGATCAGTTGATTCTACCTGAAATTTGAAAATGGACTGGTTAATTATGATATAGTCTTCCATCCAGGACCTGTAGCTGTCACAGACATATGGGCAGAAAGACATCAAGGAAAACTGGGGGAGATTTGATAATAACAATAGTAATTATGGTTTTTGCGAAGCGTTTACTACGTGCCACGCATCGTACTAAGCTGTGGGGTGGATACAAGCAAATCAGGTTGGACACAGTCCCTGTCCCAGGGCTCACGGTGTCAATCCCCATTTTGCAGATGAAAGAACTGAGGTTCAGAGACGTGAAGTGACTTGCCCGAGGTCACGCAGCGGACAAGTGGTGGAGCGGGGATTCGAACCCATGGGTAGAGTAAGTGCTCATGAAATATGATTGAATGAAGGGATATGAATGAGTGAATGAATGGCCTTCTGTCTCTCAGGCCCGCGCTCTATCTAGTGCACTGCAAATGTAAACATGTATTCCCTGCCACTGAGCCGTAATCCCACTGGGACAAATTTAACGTGAAATTGAAATGGAACTATTGTGAGTCCATTTTGTTTCCCCGACCAAGCTTGGGATGTGATTAATTTTTATGTCGTGTTCCATTTCTTCATTATCCCGTGGAGAAGCTTCTTCAATAGGCAACTGCTGAATGCTACATTAAGAATGATAACTGGGGGGACCGTGTAGCTTTTCAGGTAATATTATTTTGATTTATAGAATGCTATTGTTAAGCGCGACTCTTGCTGATGAGACTAGGGAGTGAGGTTCTGGCGACCTGCACTTGTTAACTACTCCCCTGGCACTTCATGTAGAAGTATTGGAGTATTTCCCCAGTTTCCTGGCTCCATTCCAGTTTGGGTTAATTACATTTCGCCTCCACAAGTTTCTTCTGCACCTTTAATTGGTTACGATCCTTTTCTTCATTTTTGAGTAGGCTTTGCACTTCTATACCGGCAGTATCATTCTGAGCCAGACAAGGGGGTGATTTGTCCCTTCTTTGCCCAGATAATACATTCCTTCATTTTCCAGTCTATCAGACGGGGCTGCAAAAATGTCACGCTTTGACTTTCCAAATGTGAGAGGTAAGGACTTCAAAGCCTTAATGAGAATAATAACAATAACAACGACGGTATTTGTTAAGCGCTTGCCGTGTGCCAAGCATTATTCTGAGCCCTGGGTAGATACAAGGTGCTCAGGTTGTCCCACGTGGGGCTCACAGTCTTCACCCCCACTTTACAGAGGAGGTCCCTGAGGCACAGAGAAGTTAAGTGACTTGCCCAAAGTCACACAGCTGACAAGAGGCGGAGCCGGGATTAGAACGCATGACCTCTGACTCTCAAGATCGGGCTCTTTCCACTGAGCCAGGCTGCTTCCCTAGTAAAGGCCCATCTCCTCCAAAAGGCTTTCTCTGATTAAGCCCTCATTTCCTCTTCTCTCACTCCCTTCCCGTTGCTCTTGTACTTGAATTTGGGCCCTTTCTTCACCCCTCCCTCAGCCCCACAGCACTTATGTATATATATATATATATATATATCCATAATTTATTTATTTATATTCACGTCTGTCTCCTCCTCTAGCCTAGAAGCTCACTGTAGGTAGGGAACATGTCTACCAACTCTGTTATAGTGTACTCTCCCAAGCGCTTAGTACAGTGCTCTGCATATAGTAAGTCTTTAATGAATACAAATGATGGAGCGGTTGATTGATGATAATGATAATAATGATGATGTTGGTATTTGTTAAGCACTTACTATTTGCAGAGCACTGTTCTAAGCGCTGGGGGGAGATACAGGGTCATCGGGTTGTCCCAGGTGAGGCTCACAGTCTTCACCCCCATTTTACAGATGAGGGAACTGAGGCCCAGAGAAGTGAAGTGACTCGCCCGCAGTCACACAGCTGACAAGTGGCAGAGCCGGGATTCGAACACATGACCTCTGACTCCCAAGCCCAGACTCTTTCCACTGAGCCACATGGCTTCTCGATAAGAGTGATGAGGCTAGGGAAGGCTCTCAGAGTGGCAATGGAAGCCACTGCGGAGGTTCCAGCACCTGTTATATGAAATGCTGTAGCTGTTATCAATCAATCAATCGAGAATAATAATAATAATCATAATGTTGGTATTTGCTAAGCACTTACTATGTGCAGAGCACTGTTCTAAGTGCTGGGGTAGATACGAGGTAATCAGATTGTCCCACATGAGGTTCACAGTCTTAATCCCCATTTTACATATGAGGGAACTGAGGCACAGAGAAGCTAAGTGACTTGCCCACAGTCACACAGCTGCCAAGTGGCAGAGCCGGGATTTGAACCCATGACCTCAGACTCCCAAGCCCGGGCTCTTTCCACCGAGCCACGCCGCTTCGCATAAAGCAGCGTGACCTAATGGATAGAGCACAGGCCTGGGAGTCAGAAGGACCTGGGTTCTAATCTGAGCCTGCCACTTGTCTGCTGCGTGACCTTGGGCAAATTATTTCACTTCTGTGCCTCAGTTACCCCGTATGTATAACAGCTATTAAGACTCTGAGCCCTGTGCGGGACAGGGACTGTGTCCAACTCATTCAGCTTGTATCTTCCCCAGCGCTTAGGACAGTGTCCGGAACTTAGTAAGCGCTTAACAAATACCACAGGTATTGTTATTACAATATAATAGCATTGGTAGGCATGTTCCTTCACCAAAAGGAGCTTAAGTCTAGAAGGGAAAGCAGACATTAATGTAAATAATATGTGGAAACTTTGGAAAAACAGTAGAAGTAAAGCAGTAAGGCATAGCGGTGGGACCATAGGACTGAAGTCGGTAGATTTAATAATCGTAATCAATCAGTGGTGTTTATTGAGCACTTACAATGTATAGAACACTACACTAGGTGCTTGGGAGCAGTATGGCTTAATGGAAAGAGCACAGGCTTGGGAGTCAGAGGTCATGGGTTCTAATCTCAGCTCCACCACTTGTCTGCTGTGTCACCTTGGGCAAGTCACTTCACTTCTCTTTGCCTCAGTTACCTCATCTGGAAAAATGGGGATTAAAAAAAATGTGAGCCCCACACGGGACAACCTGATCACCCTGTATCTACCCCAGTGCTTAGAACAGTGCTCTGCACATAGTAAGCGCTTAACAAATACCAACATTATTATTCTTCTTCAATATAACAATGTAGCAGACACATTCCCTGCCCACAACAAGCTATGGTGAATGTGTACGATTTGCCTTAAGGATACTTTCCCCTGAAGATTGCGGACAAATACTCCACAAAACTTATGGAAAGGTGGAAAAATTATTTACGAACGCCTTGAAAGAGTAGAACACTTTTATCTTTCACTTTGTCTGTCTCATCTGTAGTCACACCACTTCTCAGGAAATTAGTCCTATCCTGAAAAACAGAGACTCGGCCCCAAAACAACTACAGCGGTACTAGTGAGAGTATTTATTAAACAATTACCACGTGCAGAGCACTGAACGGAGCGCTTGGAGTTATTTGCGGAAAACAGTCGCTCAATCGTGGGTTACTGCATTAGCGGCATTATGCTTCCAAACGGTTTTTTTCGAGATGGTGTAGAGGTCATGGCTATTATTTTTTCAAAAGTGGAGTTTGGGGAGCTAATGAGGAAGTAGTAGTTATCCTCAGAGATTTGACCTCTACCCCATTGAGAAAGTTTATCTGACTCAGAAGAAGGACAGACCACAAATACTCTAATTGCCAAAGGTCCTTGGTCATTCAAGCTACAGAAAATGCCGACTAGAAACTGCCGGTGGGATGAAAGAAAACGCGTAGCGTCGGTACTTAAGACTGTTCATAATGGGTAACAATTTTGCACACCTGGGTGTAATGATGTAAAGTAATTTAGGCAAATCTGTCGTTCCTGAATCTTGAGCAGCTACAGAGGTCGAACGGCAGCCCGCAAAGGGCGCGAGGCGCCTTGGCCACTTCACGGCGACTCCCAGGCCCTCCGGCCACTGCCCTCTGAGTGTGGCTTTTGAGGAGGGGGAATCGTGTGGCTGGATTCAACTTTGGTGAATCTGTGGCTTTAGCAAAAGTGTAGTGTGCGCGTGTGTGTGTGTTTTCTCACAGCGTGTTGCTGGAGACCTTCCCCTCCCGAATTCTACTTTCCAAGCGTTTAGTACGGTGCTCTGCACACGGTGAGCGCTGCTCAGTAAATACGACTGACTGAATGGATGAAGGAAGGATGAGGAGCAGCGTGGCTCAGTGGAAAGGGCACGGGCTTGGGAGTCAGAGGTCACGGGTTCGAATCCCGGAGCGGCCACTTGTCAGCTGGGTGACTTTGGGCAAGTCACTTAACTTCTCTGTGCCTCAGTTACCTCATCTGTCAAATGGGGATTAAGGCTATGAGCCCCACGTGGGACAACCTGATTCCCCTGTGTCTACCCCAGCGCTTAGAATGGTGCTCGGCACATAGTGAGCGCTTAACAAATACCAACATTATTAATGCTACCCTTGAGGTTGTAGATACTCCCACGTCTGCACCGGACATGTCGATTTGAAGAAAAGTCCAGATGTGGCTTCAGCATTGGACATTTTTATTCACCCTGATTACTGCACAAGGGATATATTTTTGATTTAGTAATAATAATGTTGGTATTTGTTAAGCGCTTACTATGTGCAGACCACTGTTCTAAGCGGTGGGGGAGATACAGGGTCATCAGGTTGTCCCATGTGAGGCTCACACTAATCCCCATTTTACAGATGAGGAAACTGAGGCACAGAGAAGTGAAGTGACTTGCCCACAGTCACACAGCTGACAAGTGGCAGAGCCGGAATTCGAACCCATGACCCCTGACTCCCAAGCCCGGGCTCTTGCCACCGAGCCACGCTGCTTGTGATGCACACTGTTTTTCACTCCATCGATTTGTGGTATTTATTGAGTGCTTACTAATGCTGGGGAGAGCACAATACAACGGAATTAGCCGACACGGTCCCTCTCCATAATGAGCTTAGAATCTCGATTAATTCTCAGTTTCCTAAATCATAATAATAACAATAATAATTATGGTATTTGTTAAGCGCTCACTATATGCAGAGCACTGTTCTAAGCGCTGGGGTAGGCACAGGGTAATCAGATTGTCCCGCGTGGGGCTCCCATTTATTAATCCCCATTTTTACAGATGAGGTAATCGAGGCACAGAGAAGTTAAGTGACTTGCCCAAGGTCACACAGCTGACAAGTGGCCGAGCCTGGATTCGAACCCATGACCTCGGACTCCAAAGCCCAGACTCTTTCCACTGAGCCACGCTGCTTCTCTAAAACTCCAGCAGCCATCTCTAGCATTTAGGTTTAGTCAACTGTACATTCAATTATTTACTTGGACTTTTCTCTTTATAAAGACTTGTCTTCTCCTTCATTTTAGAGTGCAAACCCTCCATGGGCTAAGGGTGAGTGACTTGCTCGTTTTGTGGTTTCCAGGAATTGAGTAGATGGTGCTCAATTAATATAACTATTCAAGATAATGCTGATATAATGGTATTTGTTAAGCGCCTACAATATAACAACAACAATGTTGGCATTTGTTAAGCGCTTACTATGTGCAGAGCGCTGTTCTAAGCGCTGGGGGAGATACAGGGGAATCAGGTTGTCCCACGTGAGGCTCACAATCTTAATGCCCATTTGACAGATGAGGTAACTGAGGCCCAGAGAAGTGAAGTGATTTGCCCACAGTCACACAGCTGACAAGTGGCAGAGCAGGGATTCGAACTCATGACCTCTGACTCCCAAGCCCGTGCTCTTTCCACTGAGCCATGCTGCTTCTCTATGTAATATGCCAGTCACCATACTAAGTGCTGGGGTAGCTACAAGGTAATTGGATTGGACATGGTCTCTGTCCCATATGAGGCTCCCAGTCTTCATCCCCATTTTACAGATGAGGCAACTGAGGCACAGAAAAGTTTCGACTGGAGCGAGGTCACATAGCAGGCAGGCGGCGGAGTCAGCATTAGAACCCAGGTTCTCCTGACTCCCGGACAGCGTGGCTCAGTGGAAAGAGCCCGGCCTTGGGAATCAGAGGTCACGGGTTCGAATCCGGGCTCTGCCGCTTGCCAGATGGGTGATTTTGGGCATGTCACTTCACTTCTCTTTGCCTTAGTTACCTCATCTGTAAAATGGGGATTAAAACTGTGAGCCCCACGTGAGACAACCTCATTACCTTGTATCTACCCCAGCGCCTAGAACATTTATTTATTTATTTCCCTATTTATTTTGTTAGTGAGGTGTACATCCCCTTGATTCTATTTGTCTTGATGATGTTGTCTTGTCTTGTTCTGTTCTGTTTTGCCGTCTGTCTCCCCCGATTAGACTGTGAGCCCGTCATTGGGCAGGGATGGTCTCTCTCTGTTGACGACTTGTCTATTCCAAGCGCTTAGTACAGTGCTCTGCACATAGTAAGCGCTCAATAAATACAGTTAAATGAATGAATGAATATTGGCACTATTAATTTGCCTCTCATTGGGCAGGGATGGTCTCCATCTGTTGCCGAATATCCATTCTAAGCGCTCAGTACAGTGCTCTGCGCATAGTAAGCGCTCAATAAATAATAATAATAATGTTGGTATTTGTTAAGCGCTTACTCTGTGCAGAGCACTGTTCTAAGCGCTGGGGTAGACACAGGGGAATCAGGTTGTCCCAGGTGGGGCTCACAGTCTTCATCCCCATTTGACAGATGAGGGAACTGAGGCCCAGAGAAGTGAAGTGACTTGCCCCCAGTCACCCAGCTGACAAGTGGCAGAGCAGGGATTCGAACCCATGACCTCTGACTCCCAAGCCCGGGCTCTTTCCACTGAGCCACGCTGCTTGAATGAATGAATAAATACTACTGAGTGAATAAATGCGACTGAATGAATACTAGTGAATGAATGAATCCTATTGAGTGAGTGACTGACTGACTGACTGACTGACTGACTGACTGACAGGTCGGGGTTCTCCCCCGGCTCGCGCTCCTCCAAGTCTGCGGCGCGCGCCTCCCGCCATCCGCCCCCTAGCAACCGCCGCCGGCGGCCTAGAAACAGGCCCCGCCCCCGTGACCTTTGACCCCCCCGCCTTAGTTCCCAGCGCGCGGCGGCGCCCCCCGCGGGCCGAACCATTCACCCCGGAGTCCGCCGCGCCCCCCGGCCCGCCCGGACCCCCCCGTAGCCGCCGCCCACGGCCGCCCCCTCTCTTTCATCAGAATTATATTGACGATTGAGCGTCGTCCCCCGCCGCCCGCGTCCGAAAAGGAGGGTCTTCCCCCGCCGCTTTCTCCGGCCCGCTCCCCCCCGCGCGCGGCCGGAGAGTGGTCTCTCCCGCCCCCCCCCCCCCGGCTCAGGGCGAGCGGGCGGGGCGGCGCTGGCGGCCAACATGGCGGCCGGCGACTGAGGGGCTCGGGAGCGCGCCGGGGGAGCCGCGTCCGGACCGGCCGCTCCGGCTTCGCCTCCCTCCCTCCCTCTCCCCGTCCGTCCGTCCGCCCGTCCGCCATGTCCGACTCGGAGGAAGAGGGCCAGGATCGGCAGATGAAAATTGCGGTGCTGGGCGACGGCGCGTCCGGGAAGGTGAGCCCCGGGCTCGCGCCCCCCGCCCCGCGTGCGCGCCCCCGCCCCGCGGGCGCGCGCCCCCCCTGAGGCCCGGCCCTCGGCCCGGCCCTTCTCTTCTCTTCTCTTCTCTTCTCTTCTCCGCCTGGGCCTAGTCCGCCCCGAGGCCCCCTCATCGTCGCTCCCCAGCCCGCCCTTGCCCCCCCCAACGAGCGCTTAGTACAGTGCCCCGCACCCGGGAAGTGCTTAGCATATAGGATTGAATGACTGAACCATCCGTTGGGGTTCTCACAGCCCCCCCTCTCCCCCTCCCGCCGACCCCAGGCGCGGGTGCGGGCCTCTCGCCTCAGAGCCCGCCCTTGCCCCCCAACAAGCGCTTCGTACAGTGCTCTGCACCTAGGGAGCATCTAGTAAATAGGATCAAATGACTGAACAGTCCGTTGGGGATCTCACAGCCCCTCCTCTCCCCCTCCCGCCGACCCCAGGCGCTGGTGTGGGCCTCTCGCCTCAGAACCCGCCCTTGCCCCCCAACAAGCGCTTCGTACAGTGCTCTGCACCTAGGAAGCGCCTAGTATATAGGATTGACTGAACAAGCCTTTGGGGGCATCACAGCCTTTCCTCTCCCTCTCACGCCGACCCCAGGCGCGGGTGTGGGCCTCTCGCCTCAGAGCCCGCCCTTGCCCCCCAACAAGCGCTTCGTACAGTGCTCTGCACCTAGGAAGCGTCTAGTACATAGGACAATGAATGAACAGTCCTTTGGGGGCATCACAGCCCCTCCTCTCCCCCTCCCGCCGACCCCAGGCGCGGGTGCGGGCCTCTCGCCTCAGACCCCGCCCTTGCCCCCCCCAGTAAGCGCTTAGTACAGTGCCCCGCACACAGGAAGCGCCAAGTAAATAGGATCGAATGACCGAACAGTCCTTTTTGGATCTACCCGCCTTTCCCCGTCACGTCGACCCAAGGCGGTGGTGTGGGCCTCTCCTTAGCCGGACCCAGCGGTCCTCGGAGCCCGCCATTGCTCCCCAACAAGCGCTTAGTACAGTGCTCTGCACAAAGGAAGCACCTAGTAAATTGGATTGAATGACTGAACGGTGCTTTTGGGATCTACCCGCCTCTCCCCCTCACCCGCCTCTTGCCCCCAACATTCCTCCTCAGAGCCCGCCCTTGCCCCCCAACAAGCGCTCAGTACAGTGCTCCGCACATAGGAAGCACTTGATAAACAGGATTGACAGAACGAACCGTTTCACGCCCCCCTCGGCCCCCACCGACTCCGGCCAACCCCAGGCGCTTTTGTCGGCCTTTCCTGATCCGGCCCCGACATTTCTCCTCTGAGCCCGCCGTTGCCCCCAGCAAGCGCTTAGAACAGTGCTCCGCGCCCAGGAAGCGCTTAATAAATAGGATTGAATGAGTGGACAATCTCTTTCAGATCTCCTCCCCTCTCCCCCGCATGCCCGTCGCTCAGAGGAAAGAGCCCGGGCTTGGGAGTCAGAGGTCATGGGTTCCAATGCCGGCTCTGCCGCTTGTCAGCTGTGTGACTGTGGGCGAGTCCCGTCACTTCTCTGGGCCTCAGTCACCCCATCTGTCAAATGGGGATTTACTGTGAGCCTCCTGTGGGACAACCTGATGACCCTGTGTCTCCCCCAGCGCTTAGAACTTAGCGCTGCGCACATAGTAAGCGCTCAACAGATGCCATCATTATTATCGTTATCATGGCAACCCCGGGCGGTTTTGTCGGCCTTTCCTCGCTGGGCCCCACCATTCCTCCTCAGAGTCCGCCATTGCCCCTAACCAGATCCCGGGCTTGGGAGTCAGAGGTCATGAGTTCGAATCCCAGATCTGCCGCTTGTCAGCTGTGTGACTGTGGGCGAGTCGCTTCACTTCTCTGCCTCGGTTACCTCATCTGTCAAATGGGGATGAACTGTGAGCCTCACGTGGGACGACCCGATCATCCTGGATCTCCCCCAGCGCTTAGAACGGTGCTCTGCACATAGTAAGCGCTTAACAAACAAAACGTTCTTAACCCTGAGAGAAGCAGCTGGGCGCAGTGGCTAGAGCACGGGGCCTGGGAGTCAGAACGACATGGGTTCGAATCCCCGCTCTGCCACTTGTCTGCTGTGTGACCTTGGGCAGGTCACTTCACTTCTCTGAGTCTCAGTTCCCTCATCTGTCAAATGGGGATTGAGGCTGGGAGCCCCACATGGATAGGGACCGTGTCCAGCCTGGTTTGGTTACATCCCCCCCAGCGCTTAGTACGGTACCTGGCACACAATAAGCGCTCAACAAATACCACTGCTATTGTTTCGGATCTCCCCCTGCCCCCTCATTCATTCATTCATTCATTCAGTAGTATTTATTGAGCCCTTACTATGCGCAGAGCACTGTACTAAGCGCTTGGAATGGACAATTCGGCAGCAGATAGAGACGGTCCCTGCCCAATGACGCGCTCACCCTCATTTATTCATTCAATAGTATTTATTGAGCCATCACTATGTGCAGAGCACTGTACTAAGCGCTTGGAATGTGGAAATCGGCAACAGATAGAGACGGTCCCTGCCCATTGACGGGCTCGCAGTCTAATCGGGGGAGACGGACAGACAAAAACAATAGCAGTAAATAGAATCGAGGGGATGAACATCTCATTAAAACAATAGCAATAAATAATAATAATAATAATGTTGGTATTTGTTAAGCGCTTACTATGTGCCGAGCACTGTTCTAAGCGCTGGGGTAGACACAGGGGAGTCAGGTTGTCCCACGTGGGGCGCACAGTCTTCATCCCCATTTTACAGATGAGGGAACCGAGGCACCGAGAAGTTAAGTGACTCGCCCAAAGTCACCCAGCTGACAAGCGGGCGAGCCGGGATTTGAACCCATGACCTCTGACTCCCAAGCCCGGGCTCTTTCCCCTGAGCCACGCTGCTTCAATAGAATCAAGATGATGTACATCTCATGAACAAAATAAATAGGGTAATAAAAAATATATACAGTTGAGCGGACGAGCACGGTGCTGAGGGGAGGGGAAGGGAGAGGGGGAGGAGCAGAGGGAAATGGGGGGAAAAGAGGGCTTAGCTGAGGGGAGGTGGAGGGGTAGAGGGGGAGCAGAGGGAGCAGAGGGAAAAGGGGAAGCTCAGTCTGGGAAGGCCTCTTGGAGGAGGTGAGCTTTAAGTAGGGTTTTGAAGAGGGGAAGAGAATCAGTTTGGCGGCGGTGAGGAGGGAGGGCATTCCAGGATGCCAACCCCATGCGGTTTTGCCTGCCCCCCCTCACCCTGCCCCCGCACCCCTCGCCCCTCACTGGCCGTCAGCTCTTCCCATAGTGGCGAACTGCTTTCCGTGCCCACTCGCCCAGTTGAGGGGCCCCATTACGGTCATCTTCCCTGGGGCCTCTTGCGTGACCGCCGGGCTCCCTCGAGGTAGTCCGGCCTACTGGGTGGTCAGCATTAACCCTGCAGCTCTCGGGCCTCCTTTCTTTGGAAGTGTTTAATACTACTACTGCTAACGTTGGTATTTGTTAAGTGCTTACTATGTGCAGAGCACTGTTCTAAGCGCTGGAGTATGCACAGGGTCATCAGGTTGTCCCACGGGAGGCTCACGCTCTTCATCCCCATTTTACAGATGAGGTCACCGAGGCCCAGAGAAGTTAAGTGGCTCGCCTACAGTCACACAGCTGACAAGCAGCAGAGCCGGGATTGGAACCCATGACCTCTGACTCCCAAGCCCGGGCTCTGTCCACTGAGCCACACTGCTTCTCTAATAATAATAATAATAATAATGTTGGTATTCGTTAAGCGCTTTACTATGTGCAGAGCACTGTTCTAAGCGCTGGGGGAGATACAGGGTCATCGGGTTGTCCCACGTGAGGCTCACGGTCTTCATCCCCATTTCACAGATGAGGGAACTGAGACCCAGAGAAGTGAAATGACTCGCCCACAGTCACCCAGCTGACAAGCGGCAGAGCCGGGATTCGAACTCCTGACCTCTGACTCCCAAGCCCGGGCTCTTTCCACCGAGCCGCGCTGCTTCAATAGCAGTCTTGGTATTTGTTAAGAGCTTACTATGCGCCAGGCACTGGGGTAGATACAAGATAATCCAGTTGGACACAATCCCTGTCCCAAATAATAATTATGGTACTTGTTAAGTGCTCTTCTAAGCCCTGGGGTAGGGACAGGGTAGTCAGGTTGGATGCAGATCCCGTCCCACGTAGGGCTCACAGTCGTAATCCCCATTTTCCAGACGAGGTAACCAAAGCACGGAGAAGCGAAGTGACTTGCCCAAGATCACGCAGCAGACATGGTGGAGCTGGGATTAGAACCCATGACCTCTGGACTCCCAGGCCTGTGCTATATTCACTACACCATGCTGCTTTGCTGATTTCCCAACCTCCTGTCTCTCCCCGCCCCGGTCTGTTCTTCACTCCGCTGCCCGGCTCATCTTCCCGCAGAAACGCTCTGGGTCTGTCACTCCCCTCCTCAAAACCCTCCAGCGGTTGCCCGTCGACCTCCGCACGAAACAAAAACTCCTCACTCTAGGCTTCGAGGCTGTCCGTCCCCTCGCCCCCACCTACCTCTCCTGCCTTCTCTCTTTCCACCGCCCACCCCGCACGCTCCGCTCCTCCGCCGCCCGCCTCCTCGCCGTCCCCCGTTCTCGCCTAATCGACCCCCGGGCCGCGTCCTCCCGCGGTCCCCGAACGCCCGCCCTCCTCACCTCCGCCAAATTAACTCTCTTCTCTTCAAAGCCCTACTGAGAGCTCACCTCCTCCAGGAGGCCTTCCCACACTGAGCTCCCCCTTTCCTCTGCCCCTCTTCCCCTCCCCATCCCCCCTACTCCTTCCCTGTGTTCTACCCCCCTCCCCACCCCATAGCACTTGTGTATATAGGTACATATTTATTATTCTATTTTATTTAATGATGTATATATATCTATAATTTTATTTATTTACATCGATGCTATTGAGGCTTGTCCGATTGCTCTATTTGGTTGCCCGTCTCCCCCCTTCTAGACTTGGAGCCCGTTGGGCGGAGATTCTCACTTTCTGTTGCTGAATTGTACTTTCCAAGTGCTTAGTACAGTGCTCTGCACGCCGTGAGCGCTCAATAGATACGATTGAATGAATGAATGGTTGGTCACCCTGGTACTGTGGTGCAGGCGGGTACCACCTTCCACCTTGCAGGATCCTCTTGCCAGCAAACCTGAATTTTAAGTTTGAGGCCCCACGGCAAGGTGTTTTTTTTTTTAAAATCAGTTTCAGGTTTGAATGTATGATTTTGGAATGCTGCGTTGGCCCCATTTATCCCCTCTTTTTCTCCCTTCTCTCCCTCTTCCCTTCTCCTCTTCCCTCTACCTGTCCTGTTTTTTTTTTGTTTTTTTTTTAATAATGGTATTTATGAAGAAGCAGCATGGCATAATGGAAAGAGCACGGGCTTGGGAGTCAGAGGTCGTGGATTCTAATCCCGGCTCCAGCACCGATCAACTGTGTGACTTTGGGCAAGTCACTTCACTTCTCTGTGCCTCAGTTACCTCATCTGTAAAGTGGGATTAAGACTGTGAGCCCCATGTGGGACAACCTCGTTACCTTGTGTCTTCCCCAGCGCTTAGAACAGTGCTCGGCACGTAGCGCTTAACAAACGCCATCATCATCGTCGTTATTAAGCGCTTACTAGGCACCAGACACCGTACAGAGTGCTTGGGGAGATACAGACTAATCAGGTTGGACACTGTCCCTGTCCCACGGGGGGCTCACAGCCTTAATCCCCGTTTTTGCAGATGAGGTAACAGAGGCACAGAGGAGTTAAGCGATTTGCCCGAGGTCACACAGCAGACAAGTGGAGCCGGCATTAGAACCCAGGTCCTTCTGACTTCCCGGTCTGTGCTTTATCCCCTTGACCATGCTGCTTCTCAGACGGTAATAATAATAATAATAATAATTCTGGTGCTTGTTAAGCACTCACTATGTGCCAAGTGCTGTTCTGAGTCCTGGGATAGATACAGGTTAATAATAATGTTGGCATTTGTTAAGCGCTTACTATGTGCAGAGCACCGTTCTAAGCGCCGGGGTAGATACAGGGGAATCGGGTCGTCCCACGTGAGGCTCACAGTTAATCCCCATTTTACAGAGGAGGTAACTGAGGCCCAGAGAAGCGACTTGCCCACAGTCACACAGCTGACGCGTGGAAGAGCCGGGAGTCGAACCCATGACCCCTGACTCCGAAGCCCAGGCTCTTTCCACTGAGCCACGCTGCTTCCCATCAGGATGAACACAATCCCTGACCCACATGGGGCTCACACTCTCAATCCCCATATGACAGATGAGGTAACGGAGACCCAGTGAAGTGTTTGGCCCAAGGTTTCGCAGCAGAAGCCTGGCAGAGCTGGGATTAGAACCCACGACCTTCCGACTCTCAGGCCCACAGTCTAAGCGGTGCGCCATTCTGCTTCTCAGTTCCTCTCCCCCTCTCCATTTCTGCTTTACCAGGCATAGTGTGGTTTATAGAGAAGCGATGTGGCTCAGTGGAAAGAGCCCGGGCTTGGGAGTCAGAGGTCATGGGTTCGAATCCTGGCTCTGCCACGTGTCAGCTGTGTGACTGTGGGCGAGTCACTTCTTTAAATTGGTATCTGTTAAGCGCTTACTATGTGCCAAGCACTGTTCTAAGCGCTGGGGTAGATACAGGGTAATCGGGTTGTCCCACGTGAGGCTCACAGTTAATCCCCATTTTACAGATGGGGTAACTGAGGCACAGAGAGGTTAAGTGACACAGCTGACAAGTGGCAGAGCCGGGATTTGAACTTCTCTTCTCTGGGCCTCAGTTACCTCCTCTAGATTAAGACCGTGAGCCTCATGTGGGACGACCTGATGACCCTGTATCTTCCCCAGCGCTTAGAACGGTGCTCGGCACGTAGTAAGCGCTTAACAAATATCAACATCATTATTATTGTAATTATTGTTTGGAAGTGATTTTTTTAGGAGCCTGAGGGAAAGAGTTTGATCTCCTTTGATTAGAAGAAAAAGATCTATTGGGAAGAGAGGAATTTGGCGTACTGCCTCACTCCTTTTACTGCTGCATATGAATTGTTCTTCTCCGGCACATTTTCTCAAGACGTCCCAAAATTATTGAGATGGATGGATTTTTGAAAAAGTGAAAAACAAATCTGCGCACCCTTATGGTCTTCCCTTAAACCACATAGTCACCGTAAAGTTTTACAGTAAATGATTATTTCCCAAGCACCTTCAGCCACCCTCGTTCGAAACGTTTATATGGGTGGCTTAGGGAGGGTTGTGGAGCACAATTGTGGCGGTTCAATATGGTCGTTGACCGTTAGCTCATTGTGGGCAGGGAAGGTTTCTGCTAATTCTGTTGCATTCATTCAGTCGTATTTATCGAGCGCTTACTGTGTGCAGAGCACTGTACTAAACGCATAGGAAATTACAATGCAACGATAAACAGACACACTCCCTGCCCACAGTGAGTTTACGGTTGTATCGTACTCTCCCAAATGCTTACAGTTGTGTTATGCACACAGTAAGTACTCGATAAATGCCATTGATTGATATTGTTCCAAGTTCACTCTTCATCTTTCCATTCTTTACTTTGAATGCGTGCCTTTTAATCCTAACGCCTCTTTCCTCTGTCACAAATTGTTTTATGATTATTATAGTAATAATTGAGGTATTTGTAAAATGCATAATCTGTGTCAAGCAGTGTTCTAAGCACTGGGGTAGATTCAGGGTAATCATGCTGGACACAGTCCCTGCCCTACATGGGGCTCACAGTCTATGTAGGAGGGAGAAGAGGGATTGGCTTCCCCTTTTATGGATGAGGAAACTGAGGCACAGAAGAGTTAAGCGATTTGTCCAAGGACACACAGCAGGCAAATGGTGGAGGCAGGATGAGAACTCAGGTCCTCTGACTCCCAGGCCCTTGCTCTTTTCCGTAGATCACGCTGCCCCTCAAATAGGAAGAATGTTTTCTTTTGAAACTGTTCTAAAATCATATTTCTCTGTAGGCACATTTGTTCATCCGTTTCTCTCTCTCACTAATCTAGTTCTCTGACTCATTTCCCTCCCAATCACAAATATCCTTTTCCATCCCGCTTTCCATACGAATCCATGTTTCTCACCCTTTATTTGGATTTTCTAACACCAGCTCTCTCCTGCTGGAAGAGGTGTAGGGTTGAGGTTCAAGACCAACAGTTTCTGCTCTACCCCGTGAAGAGAAATTTAGAAACGGGTGTGACTTCCTAGAGGGCAGAGCTTTTTCATTTTTGGAAATGTGACCTGACACGAAGATGGAGTTGCAAACAGTTGTTCCTTAGAAATTATATTTAAGGGTTCATAGTGTACTGTCAGATTGCATTTATTATATCAAGTTAGTAATAATCATTGTGATATTTGTTAAGCCCTTACTGTGTGCCAAGCATCGCCATAAATGCTGGAGTAAATGCAAGATAATCAGGTCGGACATAATCCCTGTCTCACGTAGGGCTCTCAGACTGAGAGGGAGGGAGCACAAGTTTTATTTTGCAGATGCAGAAACTGAGGCCCCGAACAAATGTGACTTGTCCAAATGTATGCAGCAGGCAGGTGGCAGAGCCGGGATTAGATCAGAGAAGCAGCGTGGCTCAGTGGAAAGAGCACGGGCTTTGGAGTCAGAGGTCATGAGTTCGAATCCCGGCTCTGCCACTTGTCAGCTGTGTGACTGTGGGCAAGTCACTTCACTTCTCTGTGCCTCAGTTACCTCATCTGCAAAATGGGGATTAAGACTGTGAGCCCCACGTGGGACAACCTGATTCCCCTATGTCTACCCCAGCGCTTAGAACAGTGCTCTGCACATAGTAAGTGCTTAACAAATACCAACATTATTATTATTATTATTATTAACCCAGGCCTTTGGACTCCCGGGCCCGTTCTCTTTCCGCTAGGCTAAATATTCTTTTATTGTACTGCACATTTTGACTGAACACATTTATTTGTTGTCAAAATTGCTCCAGGTTTGAAAAGTGCCTGTAGGTAGGAAGTGTTAAAGAAGGAAATGAGAATGTCTGGTTGTTTCTTTTTTAAAATGGTATTTTAATTTAATTTTAATCTAGTTTTAAAAAAAATTTCTGGCACTCTTCTGAGTAAGGCCAGGTCGGACCCAATCCATGTCCCTCATGGGGTTCACAGTCTTAATCCCATTTTGCAGAGGAGGTAACTGAGGCACAGGGAAGTGAAGTGACTTGCCCAAGGTCACACAGCAGACAAGAGGCAGAGCTAGGACTAGAACCCAAGTCCTCTGACGACCAGGCCCAGTCTCTTTCCACCAGGGAAGTCAATTAGGTTCTTACCTTTTGGAGAAGGATATGTATAATACAGTATAAGGAAGTTAACAGATTGTGGTTTTTTTTTGTTGTGGTTGAGATAGAATTCACTTAACACTTCCAGATATTTTAAGAGGGGATTCCTTGGGATGATAAATCGATCGGCTTTTTGCCTTTGAAAGAAGATGTCTGGGCATGGTCTGCCACTCATCTAGCTTATACTGTATGCTCTTGTCAGGATGCATTTAGTCACAGCCTTCCATCGCTTGCTTTTCACTACAAAATAGAGTGGGTATTAAAATCTAAAAGCCCATTTGTTGAAGGGAAGATTGTAATCACAGAGAAAAAGGGCCCTTAGAGTGCACTTTATGTTTTATATATCCTGAGCTGACAGGAGTGCCGTGAGACCTAATGAATATTTATAAATTGTTTGGAAAAATCTGTGTGAAAATGAAAAGCGTAATACATGTATGAAACGGTATCAGTCGGATTTTTTTTACTGCGGGTATTTCAGCATACAATATGGAAACTATCATAAACTTGTATCTATAGCGATAGCAGGTACAAGTGAGTGATTTTTTTTTTTTCCATTAAGGTTCAGAATTCCTGTACTGATGATTCTTCAGAGTGTGCTAAGCTAGTTATTGATGAGGTTGAGGAACTGTCAGAAACAAACAGTATTATCGCTTCTCTCTTTCACTTCTTTAGCAGTAATTTTATTTGTCTGATCTTTCATCTCTGTTGACCCGTTTGTATTACAAAAAGAATGGTCCTCTTTGAATTACTCGTTGCATCCAAATAATAAAAATATCTATTGTACTAGAAAATGTTTTCAGATTAAGTACAATTCGTTTACCGAAATTTGGCCAAATTGTATTTCTGCGGTGCTTTTCTTGGATGCTTCAGGCTTTGTTTTCAGAAGGACTGGTGAGGGTAGTTTTAATTTTTAATACTTCAGAGTGGAGTCTCCCTTTCCCAATTTTGGGACTTAGTGGAAATATCATTTTACTCCCATTTGGAGTTGAACAAATAAGGATGTTCGGTGTAAAAAGCTAAAAAATGACTAGCAGTTACCTTCAAGAACCGGGTGAATTCTGGTTTGTCTTTCATTTAGAAATAGACTCCTGAAAGAAAGCCTCTGATTTTTTGTTAGATATTATGACTTGATTCATAAAAAAAAGGACAGCTCCAGCATCCTGGGCTATCTGGGTTTTTGTCTGTGTGCTTGTGCCATAAAATTCTGCCAAATTTTAGCAAACTAAATTTTTTAAATGATTCTGTTGAGAATTTAAAGCAAACATTTAAAAAATCTACTTTCTTCCTTATTTTATAGGCCTTAATAACATGGGCAGTCTGAAAACGACAGGATTTAAACAAAAATAAGAGCTCATTCAGACCACTGTAATTGAACTCAGTGGTCTCTGAAGGATGAATTAATGAATTTTTTTATTGTAGCATGTAATTTCAGTATTTGAAAATCCTTCTGGAAGCAGGTAGCATTTTTCTCATTTCCTTTTCTCTAACCATCTTACCAAGGTAGAATATCTACAGCCTCAGAAAATGCGTGTAGACTTTCTTCATTATCACTGTTGAACGGACAGAGGTGGAGATCCCTCTCATATTTACTTGTCTTTTTTCAACTAATATGAGTAACTGAATATTATGCACCTTTAGCAGCGTGGCCTAGTGAAAAGAGCATCCTCCTGAGAGTCAGAGGACCTGGGTTCTAATCCCAGTTCTGCCTTGTGCCTGTTTGTGTGACTCTGAGCAGGTCACTTAACTTCCCTGTGCCTCAGTTACTTTATCTGTATCATGGGGTTTAAATACCTGTCATTCATTCAGTAGTATTTATTGAGCGCTTACTATGTGCAGAGCACTGTCCTCCTTTCTACGAAGACTGTGAGCCCTGTGTGGGACTGGGAGTGTGTCTGGTGTGATTATGTCGTATCTTCCCCAGTGCTTAGAACAGTGCTTGTCACATAGTAAGCGCTTAACCAATTCCATTATTATTATTATTACTGCAAAAAACTGCAGACGTGAATTTTGTCTGTGCTCTTTCTGATGTGAAAGCAGTTGGCAAGTGGAATTTACCAAGTAAGGATCTCACCCAACTTTTTTTTACTCTCTCCTCCCCCAGCTCTCCTTGATTTCCTTCTGCCAGCTCTTCCCCACCCTGATTAGAGATGCCAAGATCGATTTAGTTCGTATTTTATATTGTTGACTCCTTTTTAAATATAAAATTGACTTGAACTGATTTATTTTTTGACTTGATATGTGTTTTATTTTTTAGACCTCCTTAGCTATACGCTTTGCTCAAGAAGCTTTTGGGAAACAGTACAAACAAACTGTAGGACTGGACTTCTTTTTGAAAAGGATAACGTTGCCAGGTAAAGGAATAAATAGTCTTAACATTGGAGGTGGTGGAAATAGTACTTCTAGGAAAAGCCTAAGTCAGAAATGTGTAAAATAAATCTGTGCTTCTTGGGCTGAAGAATCTATATATAACCGGCAATTTAGCTCAGGGAGGATAGTGTTCATCAGCATTCCTTGTTATGAAGACATCGCCTTGGGAGATATGTGGGAAATGTTTTAAAAAAAAAAATAAATGTTTTTCTCTGCTGAACATTAATGACCATTCAGTCGTTGATTCTTCTTAGGTTAGAATGCTGTATGTACTGGAGGATGAGGGGGCCTTTTGCGTGTCTTTTTTTTTTCCATTGGTAGTTTAAAAGATATTCTTTAAAATGATTTGATTTTCAACAAGTTCTCCGTGCAATTCAATAATACAGATTTGCGTGGGAAGGCGCAGAAAAAAATATTATGGCTTTAAAGTATATTATTTTAAGTAGACTACCCCAAACTTGTATTTTTTTGGGGCAAAATATAATGTAGCTATGGAACCACTGTGCTCTAATATGTGAATGCTGTTTTATGCAAGGCAGCATGAAATTGCTGGCATTTAATAGACCACTAAAATTTAGGGTCCCAAGGCACTCATAAAAATACAGTTTGAGCATTCAAGATGTTTCAGTTCCCGACGCAAAGAAACTATTTAGATGCCCGTTGCAGCACACTGCATGGAAAAGGCCAAGAAATAATAATAAAAAAGAATGGGGGCTGCTCGAAGGTTATTCCTCAACAATTGGGGGACTAAAATGGGCTATTCATTCACTTGTGGTCGTTGAATTTGTAAGCATGAAAGTATTCCATTAAAAGCAATTTATCTTGGTGAGCTGCTTAAACTGAAGCCAAAAAAGACATTTCGAAGTATTAACATTGTGGGCAGTTTTGAGTAAAAATCCTGCCCATTTCGCTTTGTGTTTGGGATGGTGGTGGGGATTGAGGGAATTAATAGACCAGTTATCAAGAAAGTTAATTTGTTCTGCCTGAAATGTGCCAACTTTTTCCCCCCAAAACGTTAAAATCCGATAACAAGGTTTAATGCAAAATATCTAAAAACAGGGATTAACCAGCACACTGTGCTAATATTATATTTCCAAGATCACTGAGGTGGTAAAAATCCGTCAGGTATAGCAGACTATGGGAGGAGTGCAAGCATGAAGCAATGAATCTTGCCCATCAAGGTTGATTTTACTTATATTGTCGTGCCGGACAGTAAAAGATAGGACGGAGTCTTGAGCATTTTCTTTTCTGCGTATTTTCTTTGAAAACATGTCAATAAGGGCCGCCTCCGTTTTTCTTATTCCTGCCCATATGGGAGTGCGAGTGTTATATACAGAATACTTAGAGGAGTTGCTAATGGAATACATACACAAATCATGCAGTGTGCATGCTGTGAACTTGTATTTTTGCAAGGGTTTTTCCATCTTTGCCAGCTGTTGTGTATACAGAAGCTCTTAATACACTATTCAACTTCATATTATTGCTGTTGGTTTGTAAAAGCATCCTCTTATCCCAGCGCAGCCCCTTAATGGTTTTATTTCATCAGTCAAAGAGGTTTAAGTAATAAATAAACATCTTAAATATTTCAAAATGACTTTTTGTATTTAAAAAAAATTAATGGAATAAAATGATTCCTGGAACACATGCTTTAAATCACATAATATAACTTCAGTCTCCGAAATCATTTTAACTATGTACGTTTGTTTCCAGCTATGCAGATTTTGGGTTTGGTGTAGAACCAGAAAGTACTCAGGTCTGGGACTGACATTAGGAAATGTGTGCTCTTAGTGAATGTGTATTTTAATTTTCCTGATTAAGTTTAGTTTTGATGGGCACACGTCCAAGAAAAAAAACACGATGCTTTCCCTCCCGCCCCCTCTCCCCCCGCAAAAGTCTGGTTTTTGCAGTTGATTGAAAATTCTAATGCAGAAATTTCTCTCAAAGTTTTCAGTCACGCAGTCAAAATAAATATATCCAATATAAAAAGTTTGAAAAAAATGAATCCTTTTTTTCCCTCTTGGTGTGCGTTTTATTTTCACTACCTCGCGTTTCCTTGTCATTATCAGTATTAGAGTCCGAAAAAAACCCCAGCGCCCTCGAGTATCGTTTTATAATTTAGCTAAGAAATTATATTCATCTTAACTGGGGTGGAATAAAATGAAATCTATGGCCCAGATAAAATTTAACTGAAGTTTCTAGTGTCCAGCTCCTCACAGATTCTCTCCACTGAGCTATTCCGAGGTAATCGCTCTTCAGATTCCCACCCGTTTCCGTGTATTTCACGATCCAGGGTGCTGTATAGTCTGGATGCAGCCACTGTGCAGATTTTACAGCTTAAAATAGTGGATCTGTTAGAGGTTTTGCCGGTAGAGCTTCTTAAGAGCCATAGTCAAAATGGTTTCAGGAAGGTTGTGGGCACAGTCCAGTAAACAGGGTTCTACTGTGAAAAGGATTTTAAAGTCTTCTGTACAAGAAGTGGGCAGACTTGTGTTGTGAGTCCCATCTCGACGAGGCAGCACTTTAAATAAGGTTAACCAAGGCACCGGGTATACATTTAATAATAATAATTGTGGTATCTGTCAAACGCTTACTCTGTGCCAAGCGCTGTTATAAAGTCACCGGTGAATTGTCCCCGTGGCCTTCATTTGGATCGGAACTAACCAACTTTCCCCTACTTCTACTTGTCACTCCATTTATTTTTATTTGTAGTCGCAAGTCATTTCTTACTAAGTGGAAGAGACTCTGTGACTATTTTTTCACTTGGAACCTTACGGCTTGAAAATGATTTAATCGTCAGTAATTCTGTTAGACCCTCGAACTTGCTGGAGGAAGCAAGTTCACGCTTTACTACAGTTTAAAGTCTTAAAAAAAAATTCTGGTAGTTCATAAACCTCAGATTTTGGAATTGTTCTGATATTGAATGGTATTCTGTGTATGTTTGTATGCGTATAGATTTCAGGTTATTACCGGAATCCCTTTGGGCATTTGATTTTCATACAGATGAACCAAAGTCAAAATAGCCTATATTTTTCTCTTATGTTTGGCTAAATGTTTTCTAGTAATGATGTTTATTTTAAAATTACCAAAGCAGCAGATGTCGCAAGGAACGTGACACGTGATCTGGGAAGCTTTGTGTATTTCTTGAAGTATCAAGGAAAAAATGCATTTTTTATCTTATAGGCTGCCCTGAGTATATTGCTGACTGTTCTCTTTGAACTGACATAAGTTCCGTCAGACAAAGTAGGCAAAAATTACCACATTTTGTATGGGAATTAGACAATTTCAGCAGTGTTCAGAGAAGTGAAATTCAGCTCAAGATTTACGGTGTTGGAACAAGTGTAAACAAGTGTTTGAAAGAAGATGATATTCGAAAACTCGAGCTTCAGGGGTGTTTGCATCTTCTGGGCTCTCATTTTTTTTAAGCTCAATACCGACCGTGACTACCGACTCTTGTTATATCGTACTCTCCTAAGGGCTTAGTACAGTGTTCTGCACTGTTCAGTAAATATGATTGATCGATTGACTTTGAGTCAGTGGTGAAAGCCCGTCTGCTGGCAAGTGGGAGAGAGGGATACTGTAACGATCATCGTAGTTTGCTATTGACCTACTGGTAAGTTCTGCCCAAACGTACATTTAAAAACTGTTATAAAAACAGGAGCCTTTTCTTTCCCTTTGGAATGAATTGAGCCGTTGTTGACAGAAATAATGATAATTGTGGTATTGAAGTGCTTACTATGTGCCAGACCTTTTATTAAGCTATGGTAGATAGAGGATAATCAGGTCGTACACAAAACTTGTTCTGTGTAGGACTCATTCTACATGGGAAGAAGACCAGTAATTGTGGTATCTGTTAAGCGCCGTGTGCCCGGAACTGTACTAAGCGCTGGGGTAGATACAAGCAAATCAGGTTGGACGCAGTCCTTATCCCACGTGGAGCTCACAGTTTCAGCCCAGAGAAGTGAAGCGACTTGCCCAAAGTCACACAGCAGACAAGTGGCAGAGCCAGGATTCAAACCCATGACCTTGTACCCGGAGCTCTGTCGATTATGCCGTGCAGAACAGGGATGGAGTCCTCATTTTACAGCTGAGAAAACTGAGGCGCGAGGACGTTACTTGCCAAGTTCACACGGTGGGCAAATGGTGGAGTGGGATTAGACCCCAGGCCCCTTGATGCCCTATCCCTCTTTTCTGGTGGACTTTTGAGACGCTTGGGGTGGGTTGCTACTGGAGATGGATGGCTGTGTCACACTTGGGAAGAATTATTCCTCCTTTTCATATTTTTGATTTTAAAATCATTATTTGTGAGAATATTTCAAAAATCGTAATCTGTAGCATAAGCGAGTTAGAGTGTAAAATTTAGGGCCATTTGAATTTTCTGCCTTAATTTCATCATTATTTTGGGTATGTGTGTTTTTAGGAGAGATGACTTGAATCTAGTTCAGTGATACTAATGTAATACTACTTTGATTAGTCCTAATGAAAGTTCCTTCTCTAGGAGAAATAGTACTTGAGCACTTACTGAATGCATTGGTCTCCTATTCATTCAAGTCGTATTTATTGAGCGCTCAGTGCGTGCAGAGCACTCTACTGAGCGCTTGGAAAGTACAATTCGGCAACAGTTTTGAAGCACTTTGGGGAAGGTTCAGCAGATATGACTGCTTCTGCACATTGGTGGATGAATAGATCTAATAATCTGAATCCTAGAAAAGTTTGTTGAGACTAAAGCTTTGCTTATTATTTCCAATGCTGTACTATCCGCCCTTCCCAATTCCTCATTGATGAATTGGAATTTTCATCTTGAATTTGAACATTGTGACTTGTGAAGTTTTCCATCTGTGATGTGCTTGATTCTCCCCTCTCTTGAAAGGAATGAAAATTTAGCCCCGTGGGACTGCAGAGATCTTGTAAAAGACACCTAAGGCCCCGCAACTTATTAGTGCAACTTATCTCGAAACGTTCTCGTCTCGGGTGTCCTCTAAGATCTGCAAGAATGTGTGTGTTTTTTTAAACATGGGCTGTTTAGTTTTTAAGGAGATAAATAGACTGTAAGCCCGTGATTAGACTGTAAGCCCGTCAAAGGGCAGGGACTCTCTCTGTTACCCATCTGTACATTCCAAGCGCTTAGTACAGTGCTCTGCACATAGTAAGCGCTCAATAAATACTATTGAATGAGTAAATGCCACAGAAGATTATGGAGGGTAACCACAATCCTTTTGTTACAATTCTCCCTCCTGCTTAGACTGTGATCCCCATGTGGGGCAAGGACTGTGTCCAACCTAATTAGCTTGTATCTACCCCAGCGCACACAACAGCATTAGACGCATAGTACGCACCTAACAAATGCTGTAAAAAAATTTAATAATCAAATGTTGTCACCCAAATTTGCCGATTTGCATGTGGCTCTTGAGGGGTATTTTTTTAGGGAGGCTTGTTCTGAAATATTTGTCAGTGCATTTATGTGGGAAGGCAACTAATTCTGTTACTAGTTGGTAGGGCAGTTTAGAATAATGTCTCACGTGGGTTCAGGGCTGACTAGAGGAATCCAGTGCTAGTCAGATTTGAATGACTGAATTTTGTTTTGATAAATTTTCTATGAACTTTGAAACTGTATATATATATATATATATATATACGTGGGCTATAAAGCAGAAACTGAGTTTTTTACATTTTATTCTGTCACTTGAAAATGTTTTTTCCAAAATATATACATTTTAAAATACATTATTATTAAATATATTTATTTAATATATATAATATCAAATACATTTCTAAGATTATGGCTAACGTTTTCATTTTTTAACTGTGAGTGGTCAGTGTCTTAGGTTAGTTATTGACTGATTAGGGTCACAGAGTAACTTGTAAGCAACTCCACCTCTAGGGACCGTTACTGTTAAAGTTTTATTATTGATATAGGAAGCCTTGATTTGGGGACTGCAATTCCAATAGCCTTCTTTGCATGGTAGTAATAATATTTCATTCGACTTTTACGTAAATAAACACTTTTAAACAACAATAAAAAATTGTCTGCATTTTTTCAGGAATCAAATTAATTTGGACAGCTCTTCCAAGAGAGTGAGTTCACATAATTGATAGGTAGTTTTCTTTTCCTTCCCTCAAGTATTAGTCGCCAACCCCCTCCCCTTCCCCACTGAATTTGAGCTCCTTGGAGTCTAGGGATCATGGATTTTTCATCCATGTATTTCATCCGTGTAAGGCAGAACTTTCCATTTTTGTTCCTCAAAACCATGGAATTATCAAGTCTTCTCTCTGTTATTCAATACTATTTATTTTTTAAGGTATTTGTTAAGTGCTAACTACGTGCCTGGCACGATACTAGGCGCTGGGGGACATACAAGCTAATCAGGTTGGACAGAGCTCGTGTCTCCCATGAGGCTCACAGTCTGTGGAAAGAGCCCGGGCTTGGGAGTCAGAGGATGTGAGTTCTAATCTGCCTCTGCCACTTATCTGCTGTGTGATCTTGGGCGAGCCACTTAACTCCTCTGTGCCTCAGTTACCTCATCTTTAAATGGGGATTTAAACGGTGAGCCCCACGTGGGGACAACCTGCTTACCTTGTATCTACCCCAGTGCTCAGAATAGTCTTGGCGTGTAGTAAGTGCGGAAGAAATACCGTCATCAACATCATTATTATTGTTTGACAGATGAGGTAACTGAGTCAAAGAGAAGTTAGGTGACTTGCCCAAGATCAGATGAGAAGCAGCGTGGCTCAGTGGAAAGAGCCCGGGCCTGGGAGTCAGAAGTCATGGGTTCGAATCCCAGCTCTGCCACTTGTCAGCGGTGTGACTGTGGGCAAGTCACTTCACTTCTCTGGGCCTCGGTGACCTCATCTGCAAAATGGGGATGAAGACCGTGAGCCTCACGTGGGACAACCTGATTACCCAGTATCTATTCCAGCGCTTAGAACAGGGCTCTGCACATAGTAAGCGCTTAACAAATACCAACATTATTATTATTATTATCACACAGCAAATAAGCTGGGATTATTCGTTCATTGTCATATTGATTGAGCGCTTACTGTGTGCAGAGCACTGTACTAAGCACTTGGAAAGTACAGTTGGGCAGCAGATAGAAACAATCCCTACCCAACAACGGGCTTATGGTCTAGAAGGAGGAGACTGACAACAAAGCAAAACAAGTAGATAGATATCAATAGCATCAAAATAGATAAATAGAATTACAGGTGTATATACATCATTAATAAAATAAATAGAATAACAAATATGGACAAATATACACCAGTACTGTGGGGCGGGGAAGGGGGTAGAGCAGAGGGAGGGACATCCCCTAGGGGCGATGGGGAGGGGAGGAGGAGCAGAGGAAAAGGGGGATTAGAATCCGGGCCCTTCTGATTCCCAGGCCTGCGCTCTCTCCACTAGGCCACGAACGTGGCTCAGTGGAAAGAGCCCGGGCTTGGGAGTCAGAGGTCGTGGGTTCTAATCCCGGCTCTGCCACTTGTCAGCTGTGTGACTGTGGGCAAGTCACTTCACTTCTCTGGGCCTCAGTTCCCTCATCTGGAAAATGGGGATGAAGAGTGTGAGCTCCACGTGGGACAACCTGATCACCTTGTATCTACTCCAGCGCTTAGAACAGTGCTTGGCACATAGTAAGCGCTTAACAAATGCCATCATTATTATTACTCTGTGCAGAGCATTGTTCTCTGAGTCAGGAGATGTGGGTTCTAATCCCGGCTCCGCCCCTTGCTTCCTTCGGGGCCCCGGACAAATTGCTTTAACTTTTCTGTTTGGCAGCTTCCTTGTGTGTAAAATGGGGATTAAACACCGGTTTTCCCTCCTCTCTAGACTGGAACCCCCCTGAGGCCCAAGAACTCTTATCTACCCCAGCTCGTATTATCTACCCCAGCTCGTAGTAGAGCCCTGGCACATAGTAAGGGCTAAACAACTGCCAGAGCTGTGACGATCATTATCATTATTATGAACAGACTACAATAGAGCTAAAAGACACGATCCCTCCACAGATATGTCTATCTCGCCGTTCTAGCTTTTGTTTATTGTTGTTGGAACAAGTGTTTTACTTCTTTTTAAGAATGGGATTGCGAGTTCCACAGAGGATTTAAATAATCCGTGAAAGCAATTGATATATTAATTCGAATGGGCCTGAAAGTCTTCGCGACGTTCCTCAAAGATATTTCGTGTTGAAACTGCGGGGATTGTGGTGATGCTAGTTTCTCGATAAATGTTTTTGCTCAATTTAATATTCGTTTTTATTCCAGGAAATTTGAATGTTACTCTTCAAGTTTGGGATATAGGCGGGCAAACGATAGGAGGCAAGATGTTGGACAAATATATCTTCGGAGCCCAGGTACATTAAAGTGTAATGAAATGCATTGATCAGAATCAGGTAATTTTCCTGTGGATTTGCCAGATTTCAGTTTGGAGAACAGTGAGCTGCTGGTGGCTGTGCGGCTTCACGTGGACTGGTGGAAAGTGCACGGGGGGGTGGGGTTCAGAGGATCCGAGTTCGAATCCTACCTCTGCCGCCGGCGTCAGGTCACAGAGGGGACTGACGCGGTAGTTGAGAGTTTGGATGGAGGAGAAGGGCGGATCCTGGAGAGGCTGTAAAGGTATCGAGGTGACGTTACGGCTGCCGGCGCGGTCGAGGCGGAGTTGTGGCCGCCGGCGACCGAGGAGGCGGCCGACAGCAGGACTCGGGGCCTCCTTGCCACCGCCATCATCGATCGATCGATCAGTCCTATTTATTGAGTGCTTACTTTGAGCAGAGCACTGTACTGAGCACTTGGGAGACTACAATACAGTGAGAGACAACATTCCCTGCCCCAAATCAGATCGTGGGGAGGCAAACGAATATAAATGAATAAATTACCGATTCACTCAATAGTTTTGATTGAGCACTTACTATGTGCAGAGCACTGTACTAAGCAGTTGGAATGTACAATTTTGCAACAGAAAGAGACAATCCCTGCCCATTGACGGGCTTTCATTGTGATCGCATCTAATCGTAATCTAATCTAATCGTATGCTGTGCGGCTAAGGATCGGGTGAATGAAGGGAGCAGATCCAACTATAGGTACCTGGATGCGGGCAACCCTGAGTGGGTGGAACTCTAAATAAAAAAATTTACCAATTTGGTCATGTAACTTATTTATTTATATTATTGTTTCTCCCCTCCCTAGACTGTAAATTCATTGTGGGCAGGGAACATGCTAGTAGCTGATCCTACTCTCCCAAGCTTACTGGGAGAATACTGTGCTGTGCACACAGTAAGGGCTGAATAAATATGATTGATGGATTAATGTAACTAAATTGTGTGTTTTATCATCGATTTAAATTTTTTTTGGTCAATTTTTTTTGTTTGTTAATACACTAATGCCCTTTAACTAGAGAAGGGGGCAGCACTCGCTTTTGAGCAGAGACAAAATGAAACCTATGAGCACTTGGTGTTGGGAGTCAGAGGTGGTGGGTTCTAATCCCGGCTCCGCCACCTGTCAGCTGTGCGACTTTGGGCAAGCCACTTCACTTCCTGAGCCTCAGTTATTTCATCTGTAAAATGGGGATTGAGACTGGGAGCTCCACGTGGGACAACCTGATGACCTCGTATCTACCCCAGCTCTTAGAACAGTGCTTGACACAAAGTGCTGTACAAATAACGTTATGGTTATCATTCCGAGACGTTATTTAAATTGTGAATTCCATGGTTTGAGATACGTTGTCGGTTACTGCGCACACTGGCATCGGTTTTAAATACCTTGCCCCGACTCATCCCAACTCATTTCCCTCTTGGTGGCGGCTGGGTCAGATCAGTTCCCCCTCCTCAGTTGGACCAATATGTGATATCGTTACATCACACTAGGCATGGTGCAGTGTGACATTCCAAGCGCTTAGTACAGTGCTCTGCACACAGTGAGCTCTCAATAAATACGACTGAATGAATATCATACACTCTTCTCCCTCTCCTCCCTTCTGCATCGTCTGTGCACTTGGATCTGTACCCTTTGGGCACTTAATATTCAGCCCACCCTCAGCCCTATGACTCTTGCGTACACATCTCTAATTTATTTCCTTATAATAATGTCTCCCGCTCTAGGCTGTAAGCTCCTTATGGGCAGGGAACGTGTCTACCAACTCTGTTGAAGTGTACTCTGCCAAGCGCTTAGCATAGTTCTGTGCGCCCGGTAGGTACTCATTAAATACAATCGATGGTGCCAGTTGTTGCTGCCAGTTGGGGAGGGAGGAGGGAGAAGAGGGAGGAGAAACGAGGAGAAGGCACAGGGAGGGCAGATCAAGGAAGGAATGGTATTTTAGAAAAATGATCCGGGCAGCAGAGTCGAGTAGGGACTAGATTGGGGCAGGGAAGTCAGCAAGGAGCCTGATGCAATAGTAAAGGAGGAATAATAATAATAGTGATGGTATTTGTTAAGCGCTTACTATGTGCTAAGCACAGTTCTAAACGCTGGACGGGGATACAAGGTGATCAGGTTGTCCCACGTGGGGCTCACAGTCTTAGTCCCCATTTTCCAAATGAGGTAACCGAGGCACAGAGGAGTCAAGTGACTCGGCCACAGTCACGCAACTGACAAGTGGCGGAGCCGGATTTAGAACCCACGACCTCAGACTCCCAAGCCCGGGCTTTTTCCGTTGAGCCACGCCGATTGGATCAGCGTAGTGGCAGTTTGGGTGAAGGGCAAATTTTAGAGATGTCGCGAAGGTAGAACCAACGCGGTTCGGTGACGGACTCGACTGCGGGGAAGAGAACGGAATGGGAACAGGCACAGAGTGGAAGAGATAAGTCGGAGATAGAGCCGAGGTTATGGGCTTGTGAGACCGAGTGGTGTCTCCTACAGAGATGGGGAGGACGGGGGTTGGGTGGGAAGATGCGGAGCCCCGTTTGGCTCCAAGGTCAGTTTGAGGTAACGGCGGGACATCCGAGTAGACGTGGCCCGAAGACAGGAGGAAATGCGCAGCTGCAGGGAAGGAGAGAGGTCGGGCCTGGAATAAGGTCGATTTGGGAGCCGTCGGCCTACAGATGGTAGTTGGTGCCATGGGAGCGAATGAATTCTCTGAAGGGATGGGTGTAGTTGGAGAATAGAAGGGGATGCAGAATTAGTCCTATTTATTGAGTGCTTACTGCATGCAGGGCACTGTACTGAGCACTCGGGAGAGTAGTAATAGTGATGATAATAACCGTGGTATTTAAGCACTTACTTTATGTCGGGCACTGTTCTAAGCGCTGGGGTTGGACAGATGGGTTTGGACACCCCCTCGTCCCACGTCGGGCTCACGTTCTTAGTCCCCGTTTTACAGGTGAAGTAACTGAGGCACAGAGAAGGGAAGTGATTTGCCCAAGGTCACGTAGCGGACAAGTGTCGGCGCCAGGACCGGAACCCAGGTCCTTCTGACGTCCAGGCCCGTGCTGTAGCCACAAGGCCTCGCTGCTGCCGTCTCGGCTATCTCGCCACTGACCTCTCTCCCGTATGCTGCCTCTGGCCTGGAACGCCCTCCCTCCTCCTGTCGGAAAGATAATTGCCCTCCCCCACTTCAAAACCTTAAGCCGCTTAACTTCTCTGCGCCTCAGTTACCACGTCTGTAAGATGGGAATTTAGACTGTGAGCCCCACGTGGGACAACCCGATTACCTTGTATCTACCCTGACGCTTGGAACAGTGCTCGGCATATAGTAAGCGCTTAACAAATACCATAATTATTGTTACTCTTGAAGGCCCGTCTCTTCCCAGAAGCCTTCCCTGACTAAGCCCTCCTCTTCTCCCACTCCCTTCTGAACTGCTCTTACTTGCTCCTTCGTTCATCTTCTCTCCCATCCCCACAGCGCATATGTGTATATGAGAAGCAGCGTGGCTCGGTGGAAAGAGCCCGGGCTTGGGAGTCAGAGGTCATGGGTTCTAATCCCGGCTCTGCCGCTTGTCAGCTGTGTCACTTTGGGCAAGTCACTTCACTTCTCTGTGCCTCAGTGACCTCATCTGTAAAATGGGGATGAAGACTGTGAGCCCCATGTGGGACAACCTGATCACCTTGTATCCCCCCAGCGCTTAAAACAGTGCTTTGCACATGGTAAGCGCTTAACAAATGCCATTATTCTTCTTATATATCTAATTTATTCATTTAACGTCCGTCTCCCCCTCTAGACTCTGAACTCGTCGTGGGCAGGAACTTGTCCGTTGTAGTATTGTACTCTCCCGAGCGCTTGGTACGGTGGTTTGCACACAGTGAGCGCTCAATAAATACAATTGAGTGAATGAGTGAACGAATGCTGCTAGGCGTGTTCCCTGCCCACAGCTAGCTTAGAGTCTATTGAACCTTGAGGCACTCCCACAGTTAGAGGGGGGGAGACAGAGGAGGAACCTGTGAAAGAAAGTGAGGAGTGACTAGAGAAATATTAGAGCCAGGCGTGAACGGCCAAGATTAGATAGTATCTTCGGGAGAATGGGGTGGCCCACAGCCTAGAAGGCAGGCGAGAGGTGGAGAAGAATTAGGAGGGCGTAGGCGTTGGTGGATATTCATTCAATAGTATTTCATTCAATAATATTTATTGAGCGCTTACTATGTGCAGAGCACTGTACTAAGCGCTTGGAATGTACAGATCGGTAACAGATAGAGACGGTCCCTGCCCTTTGACGGGCTTACGGTCTGATCGGGGGAGACGGGCAGACGAGAACGATGGCAATGAATCGAAGCGAGGGGATGAACATCTCATTAAAACAATAGCAAATAAATGGACTCAAGGTGCCGTACATCTCCTTAACAAAATAAATAGGGTGATGAAGACATATACAGTTGAGCGGACGAGTACGGATGGGACGGGAGAGGGGGAGGAGCTGAGGGGAAGGGGGGAGAAGAGGGCTTAGCTGCGGAGAGGTGAAGGGGGAGGGTAGAGGGAGCAGAGGGAAAAGGGGAACTCAGGGAAGGCCTCCTGGAGGAGGTGAGCTTTAAGTAGAATCAGTTTGGCGGAGGTGAGGAGGGAGGGCGTCCCGGGACCGCGGGAGGCCGTGGCCCGGGGGTCCACGGCGGGATGGGCGAGAACGGGGGACGGTGAGGAGGTGGGCGGTGGAAAGAGAGGAGGGAGGAGAGGAAGGAAGGGGCAAGGCGATGGACAGCCTCGAAGCCTAGAGAAAGAAGTCACTGGTGAACTTCGAGAGGTCAGCTTTGGTTGAGTGACGGCGGCAGGAGCCAGACTGGAGGGGATCAAGGAGAGGATTGGAGGAGAGGAAGCGGAGGTGGCGGGTGGGTGTTCACCAGGAGTCCGAAAAGGAACGGTACGAGGGAGATGGAATTATACCTGGGGTCCAGGGAGGGTTTTTTTTAAGCACCGGGGATACACGAGCGTGTTCGAAAGCAGTGAGGAAGAAGCTGTCGGAAAGCGAACGGTTGAAAGTAGCAGTCGGGGAGGTAAGAAGGGACGGGGGAGCGGATGTTCCGATAAGGTGCGACGGGATGAGTTTGAAGGCGGTTGATTTTGAGATACTGCCGAGAAAGGTGGGACGGTCGAAGAAGGGGCGGGGAGAGGGAGGGGCTGGAGAGGGAGCAGGGGAGGTATTAGGGAGGTCACATTTGATAGTTTCAATTTTATCGGTAAAGTATAGTGCCAGGTCATTAGGGCCTCTGAGCCCTTAAACGCTTCTGCGTGCGAAACCCTGCACTGAGTGCTGGCGTCGATACTGTACAGGCAGGTCTGACACAGTTGCTGCCCCACGTAGAGCTCGGAATTTAAGGCAGAGGGAGAACTATTTAATCCCCACTTTACAGATGAGGAAATTGAGGCCTAAAGGAGTTAAATGACCTTCCTGAGGTCACGAAACAGGCAAGTGGCAGAGCGCCTTCTACACCCCACCCCGCACACTCCGCTCCTCCGGTGCTAGCCGCCTCACCGTCCCCCGTTCTCGCCTGTCCCGCCGTCGACCCCCGGCCCGCGTCCTACCTCTGGCCTGGAATGCCCTCCCTCCTCACATCCGCCACACTAGCGCATTTCCTCCCTTCGGAGTCCTACTGAAAGCTCACCTCCTCCAGAAGGTTCCCAGACTAAGCCCCACTTTTCCTCTGCCCTCCCTCCCCGTCGCTCCCATTCGCTCTCTCTGCTCTACCCCCCTCCCTGCCCCACAGCACCTGTGTGTATATATGTACGTATAATTCTATTTATTTTTATTAGTGACGTGTATATATATCTATAGTTCTATTCATTTATATATCGATGCCATTGATGCCTGTTTTCTTGCTCTGTTGTCCGTCTCCCCGCTTCTAGACTGTGAGCCCGCTGTGGGCGGGGATTGTCTCTATTGCTGAATCGTGCTTTCCAAGCGCTTAGAACAATGTGCTCTGCACATGGTAAGTGCTCGAGAAATACGACTGAATGAATGAACCCAGATTCCCTACTCCCAGACCTGGCCTGATTAGAACAGGCCTCGCTATTTCTGGCAAATTGCAGAAGTGGTCCGGTGAGCAGCCTGGGAAAAGAGTGGAGAATATGGCCACCGGGATCGAAGCCGGGACACTGGGCGTGTTTCTCGGCGCACGGAGCCTACTGATGACAATAATAATGATGTTGGTATTTGTTAAGCGCTTACTATGTGCAGAGCACCGTTCTTTGCGACGGGGTAGATACAGGGTGATCGGGTTGTCCCACGTGGGGCTCACGGTCTTCATCTCCATTTTACAGATGAGGTAACTGAGGCACAGAGAAGTGAAGTGACTCGCCCAAAGTCACACAGCTGACAAGTGGCAGAGCTGGGATTCGAACCCATGATCTCTGACTCCGGAGCCCATGCTCTTTCCACTGAGCCACGCTTGCATCAACCCCAGTGCTTAGAACAGTGCTTGGCACAGACTAAGCGCTTAACAAATACCATAATTATTATCGTGGGCGGGGAAGGTGTCTTTGTTATACTCTTCCAAGTGCTAAGTACAGTGCTTTGCACAGAGTAAGTACTCAATAAATGATTGCTCGGTCTTTTTGAAATTTTAGACTGTACACTTCATCTTTTTAAAATTCTTTTCTTTCATTTTCTCACATAGCTTCTGTTGCTTCATTCGGAATTTTAAACAGGGAGTTAAGTTGAGCTAGTAACTACAAAGCAATGTGTCGTAAAAAGAAAAAAGAACCTAAATCGTTGTTTGTCCAGGAGTCTGTAAGGGACCCGATTTGGATGAGCCCAAAAGTAAGAATTAGCGATGCATGCCAGAGTGTGAGGTGGTTCTAAAAATTGAAAATTTTACTGGTTAGATTCCCAGATTTTCTGTTGAAAATTTTCCTAGAGTCTTCTGAAAAACGTTGCAGGCTGTGTTTCCCAGCGGCCAGGAGGGGACCCACCACACAGTGTTTAGCGCTCCGTGACGTGGGGCCAACAGGCTCATCACAGACCTCAACGGATACTGCGTTTCTGCGGCTCTTTCCATCCTGGGATCTAAGTGGTTTGCGAATAGTGCCCTACCGAGCTACCGGAAAATTAATGAGGTGTAGTCGTTTGCGAGGTCAAACACGACGACTATTGTGTGCCAGGAGCCCGCACAGCTAGGCCTGCTGGTTAACCACCAACAAATGGATTTGATGTCTCTCTGGCAATTTACAGGGAGTGAATCCAGTCGCTGAATCTAATCGACTGTCTGAGCGTGTCCCTTCTTCTTCCTAACTGCTTATTTTAGGGATTTTCCAGCTTTAAACCTGGTCGGACCGAAGGCCTACGCTATTTTTAAGCATCGGCGTTCTCCTACTCAGACAGTAGGAAACCGAGAAAGTATATCAGAGCGCCACTTTGCTCCGAGACCAAGGCGATAGGAGATTCAAGGCGAAAGCTAATCCCCACCAAATTTAAACTTTTTATAGTGGTTTTTTAGCAAACCGAAGTCTCACACTCCCTTCCTCCCCGCTTGAAACTCTTTCCTTCTCCTTTATCAGAAAGATCATTCATTCATTCAATCATATTTACTGAGCGCTTACTGTGTGCAGAGCCCTGTTAAAACAATTTGGTATCCGTTAAGTGCTCACTATCGCAAAGCGCCGTTCTGAGCGCTGGGGTCGATACAGGGTGATCGGGTCGCTCCACGCGGGGCTCACAGTCTTCATCCCCGTTTTACAGATGAGGTGAGTGAGGCTCAGAGAAGTGAAGTGACTTGCCCAGAGTCACACAGCGGACAAGTGGCAGAGCTGGGATTCGAACCCATAACCTCTGACTCCCAAGCCCGGGCTCTTTCCACCGAGCCACGTTGTTTCTCTGTTCTAAGCGCTTGGAAAGTATAATTCAGCAATAGAGACGATCCCTGCCCACAACGGGCTTACAGTCTAGAAGGGGGAAGACAGACATCAAAACAGGTCAACAGGCATCGATAGCATCGATATAAATACATAGAATTATATATGCACATCGAAACAATTAAACAGGTATCAATAGAAATGAAGAGAATTAAAGATATGTGCATGGATACACAGGTCCTGCGGGGCGGGGATTGGCGGGCGGGCAGAGCAGAGGGAGCGAGTCGGGGCGATGGGGAGAGGAGGGGGAGCTGAGGTAAAGGGGGGCTTAGTCTGGGAAGGCCTCTTGGAGGAGGTGACCTTTCAGTTAGGGCTTTGAAGGGGGGGAAGTGTGATCTGCGGATTTGAGGACGGAGCGCGTTCCAGGCCGGAGGTGGGAAGCGGGTTAGTGGTTGACGGCGGGACAGGCGAGAACGAGGTACAGTGAGAAGGTTAGCGGCACCGCGGGAGCGGACCGTGCGGGCTGGGAGGGAGAAGGAGTGAAGGGAGGTGAGGTAAGAGGGGGCAAGGGGATGGACGGCTTTGAAGCCAAGAGTGAGGAGTTTTTGCTTCATGTGAAGGTTGATGGGCAACCACTGGAGAGTTTCGAGCAGGGGGCGGGTGACATGCCCAGAACGTTTCTGTAGCAAGATAAGCGAGGCAGCAGAGTGCAGGATAGACCGAAGCGGGGAGGGATGGGAGGTCGGAAAGGGTGCCGATGCGGTACAGGAGGAAGGAAGTCACCGGTGACCTTGGAGAGGGCGGTTTCAGTGGAGCGGGGACGGAAGCCAGATTGGAGGGGGTCCGGCGGAGGGTTGGAGGAGAGGTATTCGAGGCTGCGAGTGTAGATGACTCGCTCCAGGGGTTTGGAAAGGAAGGGTGGGAGGGAGATGGGGCGATGACCGGAGGGGGCTGTGGGGTCAAGGGAGGGTTTTTTTTAGGATGGGGGAGACGTGGGCACGTTTGAAGGCGGATGGGAAGAAGCCATTGGAGAGTGAGCCCTGATCACCTCTTCGACTGTGCTGTCTGTTCTGTGGCTTTTCCCCCACTGCTTTCAAACGTGCTTATGCCTCCCCATCCGGTTAACACCCCGCGTCCCTCCCACCATTCCTCTCCAAACTCTTGGAGTGAGTTGCCTACGTCTCCCATCTTCAGTTCCTCTCCTCCAGTTCCCTCTCCGACCCGTTCCAAACCGACTTCCAAACCCTTCGTTCCACAGAGACCGCCCTCTCAGAGGTCACCCGTGATCATCTTCTTGCCAAATCCAACGACCTCTACCGCATCCTAATCTTCCTTCCCCTCTCAGCTGCCTTCAACACCGTTGACTCTTCTCCTGGAAATTTCATCCAACTTTGGCCTCGCCGAACAGCGTCCGCTCCCGGTTCTCCTCCTTTGTCTCTGGCCGCTCGTTCTCGGTCTCTTCCGGGGGCTCCTCCTCTACCTCCCACCCTCTAAAAGTGGGAGTCCCTCAAGTTTCAGTTCTGGTTCCCCTTCTGTTCTTCATCTACACCCACTCCCTTGGAGAATTCATTCGCTCCCGTGGCTTCAACTCCCATCTCTGTGCAGGTGATTCCCAAATCTACATCTTCAGCCCTGATCTCTCTCTCCTCTCCATTTCCTCCTGCCTTGAGGACATCTGGATGTCCTGGATGTCCCACCAACACCTCAGGTTTAGCACGTCCAAAAAGAAGCTCCTTATCCTCCCACTCGATCCCTGTCCTCCACCTGACTTTCCTGTTAATGTAGACGGCCTCGCCATCCTTCCCGTCTCACGAGCCTGTAACGTTGGAGCTTTGCTCGACTCAGCTCTGTCACTCAACCCGCCTGTTCAGTCCATCGTTAGATCCTGTCCCTTTGACCTTCACGACATCGCTGAAACCACCCTTTCCTTTCCATCTGAAGTGCCAAGCACTTATCTTATCCCACCTGAATTACCGTGCCCGCCTCCTTGCTGACCATCCCGCCTCCTGTCTCTCCCAACCCCGGTCCATACTTCACTCTGCTGCCTCGATCATTTTCTGTAAGAAACACTCAGTCCGTGTTTCCTTCACTCCCCAAGAACCTGCAGGGGTTGCCTCTTCATCAGAATGAAGCAGCGTGGCTTAGTGGAAAGAGCCCGGGCTTGGGAGTCAGAGGTCGCGGGTTCTAATTCCGGCTCTGCCGCTTGCCAGCTGCGTGACTTTGGGCAAGCCACTGAACCTCTATGTGCCTCAGTTACCTCATCTGCAAAATGGGGATTAAAACTGGGAGCCCCCACGTGGGACGACCCGATCACCTTGTATCCCCCAGCGCTTAGAAAAGTGCTTTGCACATGGTAAGCGCTTAACAGATACCAACATTATTATTATGATTAAAATGAAACTCCTTGCTATCAACTTGAGAGCTCTCAATCTCCTCGTCTCCTCCCACCTTGCTGGCTTTCCTGCTAAAACCCAGCCTACACACTTTGTTCCTCTGGGGCCAGCTTACTCGCTCTACCTCGATGTCGTCCATCTTGCCGCCGACCTCCCGCTCACGTCCCGCCGCTGGCTTGGAACACTCTCCCTCTTCGCACCCGACAGACGAAAACTGTCTTCACCTTCAAAGCCTTATTGAAGGCGCATCTCCTCCAAAAAGCCATCCCTGTCTCAGCCCTTATATCCTCTTCTCCCACTCCCTTTTGTTCCACATTTGCACCATTTTTTCCCCACGTATGTACCCGTGTTTATTTATTTATATTAATGCCTGTCCCCTGCTCTAGTCTGTAAAGTCACTGTGTTTAGGACAAGGTGATTTATTCATTCATTCAATAGTATTTATTGAGCACTTACTATGTGCAGGGCACTGTACTAAGCGCTCGGTATGTACAAATCGGTAAGAGATAGGGACAGTCCCTGCCCTCTGACGGGCTCACGGTCTCATCGGGGGAGACGGACGGACAAGAACGATGGCAATAAATAGAGTCGAGGGGAAGAACATCTCATTAGAAAAATAGCAAATAAATAGAATCAAGGTGATGTACATCTCATTAACAAAATAAATAGGGTGATGAAGGTATATGCGGTCGAGCGGACGAGTACGGTGCCGAGGGGAGGGGAAGGGAGAGGGGGAGGAGCACTGGGGTAGATAAAGGGTAATCAGGTTGCCCACGTGGGGCTCACAGTTTTAATCCTCATTTTACAGACGGGGTCGCTCAGGCACCGAGAAGTTGTGACTTGCCCAAAGTCATCCAGCTGACAAGTGGTGGAGCCGGGATTAGGACCCGTGGTCTCTGACTCCCAAGCTCGTGCTCTTTCCACTGAGCCACGATGATAAGGAGTTTCTTTTTGATCTGGAGGTGGGTGGGCAACCAATGGAGGTTCTTGAGGAGTGAGGAAACACGGAGGGGGTGGTTGAGAAAAATGATCCGGGCAGCAGAAGGAAGTGTGGACCGGAGTGGGGAAGAGACGGGAGGCAGGGGGTCAGCAAGGAGGCTCCCTGGTGCTTTGGGTCAGTGATCTGCACACGGTAAGGGCTCACTGAATACGGTTGATTGATTGATTAACAGAAACAACTCAAAGACAAGAAAAATTTAAAAAAATGCAATTAAACTAAGAAGGTACTATGACTAGAGAAGGAGAATTTCAGGCTTTTCAAGGCTAGGTTAATACCGTCCTTTGCATTTTCTAAAAGAAGTCTCTTTCAACAAATTGTCAAATCCGTGTCACGCAGATCTATGTCATGCAGTTCTATATTATATCTCTGGAAAAAGGATGAGACCGCGACACATTTGATAGGTAATTTTGTGATCTTTTTTATTATGCAGCGTAAGCCCTTAAGCACATCATCAGCAGCTCTCTTAAAACAAGATATTTTCTTTGTAGAATCTCTTTGTGTAGTTTTCTTCAAGTAATGTCTTATTTGGCAACTCTGGGGGATTGTATTCAGTTCATTTGAAAGTCACATTATCCTTATTTCACATTATGCTTCTGATGCCACCCGAGATACAGCCGGATGACAAGTCCAGTGGCTGTGAATTATTTTAGTCTTAATACATCAGTTCTATCTCTTCGCTTGTTAGGGTTTCAAACATGCTGTAACTTTGTTTTTCGCCCCCAACAGGGAATCCTTTTGGTGTATGATATTACAAATTACCAGAGCTTTGAGAATTTAGAAGACTGGCTCTCCGTAGTCAAGAAAGTGAACGAGGAGTCAGAAACTCAGCCATTAGTGGCATTGGTGGGCAATAAAAGTAAGTTGTTAATACTAATGCATGTAAATTACAAGCTAGTCTGTACCTTTTTTATGGCTTTACACAAAATCTGGGACGATTCATACTTTTATTTTTGAAAATCTACTTGGATTCATAAATGCGAATATAGGAGTTGGGGAAAAAAATGACTTTTATGCTTGCTCAGGGCTAACAGAAAAGTCCCCTGGATGGAAATTTATCTTAGGGCGGCTTCGAAACTCACAGCAGAGATACTCTGCTTCGGTGCCCTAGCTAGCTTCTTCAAAGGTAAGTGCAGGGCAGACCTTATTCCCTTCTGTTTTATTTAAAAAAGACATTTTGAGTAGATTTCCTGTCAGCTCGGGGATATTCGAGAGAGATGTGGTTTCCTAGAGAAGCGGCGTGGCTCAGTGGAAAGAGCACGGGCTTTGGAGTCAGAGGTCACGGGTTCGAATCCCGGCTCGGCCACTTGTCAGCTGTGTGACTTTGGGCGAGTCACTTCACTTCTCGGTGCCTCAGTGACCTCATCTGTAAAATGGGGATTAAGACCGTGAGCCCCACGTGGGACAACCTGATCACCCTGTATCTCCCCCAGCGCTCAGAACGGTGCTCGGCGCATAGTAAGCGCTTAACAAATACCAGCATTATTATTAATCCCGGCTCCGCCACTTGTCAGCTGTGTGACCTTGGGCAAGTCACTTGACTTCTCTGTGCCTCAGTCACCTCATCTGTAAAACGGGAATTAAGACCGTGAGCCCCTCGAGGGACAACCGGTTAACCTTGTATCTGCCCCAGCGCTTAGAACAGTGCTTGGCACATAGTAAGCCCTCCTTAACAAATCCCGTCATTGTTATTATTCTCTGTGCCTCAGTTGCCTCATCTGTAAAATGGGGATTAAGACTGTGAGACGCATGTGGGACACCAACCTGATTAGCTTGTTCCTACCCCAGCGCTTAGAACAGTGCTTGACTCATAGTAAGCGCTTAACAAATGCCACAATTATCATTAATCTTATTATTATTACCGTTAAGAGGAAGGCGACCCTAGACTGTAAACTCATTGTGGGCAGGGAATGAGTCTATAAATTCTGTTTAATCATATTCTCCCAAGTGTTTGGAAGAGTGCTCTGCACACAGTAAGTGCTCCATAAACACCGTTGATGATGCGGGGAGCGGTCATTGTTGAGAGGGGGGAAGAAATGGATTTGAGTAGCTCCCGCCCGCTACTTAGTGTCAGAATAATGTTGGTGTTTGGTATTTGTTAAGCGCTTATTATGTGCAGAGCACTGTTCTAAGCGCTGGGGGGGATACAAGGTGATCAGGTTGTCCCTCATGGGGCTCACAGTCTTCATCCCCATTTTACAGATGCGGTCACTGAGGCCCAGAGAAGTGAAGCGACTTGCCCAAAGTCACACAGCTGACAAGCGGCGGAGCCGGGATTAGAACCCTTGACCTCTGACTCCCGAGCCCGGGCTCTTTCACTGGTTTTTGCGTCATCCCGCTGGTGGCGTTCATTTCAGTCGAGAAGCAGCTTGCCCCCGTGGCCCGAGCCCGGGCCTGGGAGTCAGCAGGACCTGGGTTCTAATCCCGGCTCTGCCGCTTGTCTGCTGTGGGACCTTGGGCAAGTCACTAAACTTTTCTGTGCCTCAGTTACCTCGCCGAGGTAGATGGGGATTAAGATTGTGAGCCCCCCGTGGTGCATGGACTGCGTCCAACCCGATGAGCTTGTATCTACCTGGGCGAAGCAGCGGGGCTCAGTGGAGAGAGCCCGGGCTTGGGAGTCGGCGGTCATGGGTTTGAATCCCGGCTCTGCCGCTTGCCAGCTGTGTGACTGTGGGCAAGTCGCTTCACTGGGCCTCAGTTACCTCGTCTGTAAAATGGGGATTAAGACTGTGAGCCCCACGTGGGACGACCTGATCATCCCGTATCTACCCCAGCGCTTAGAACAGTGCTCTGCACAGGGTAAGCGCTTAACAGATAGCGACATTATTATTATTATATAAAGTGGGAGGGCGTTCCAAGCCAGAGACGGGACGTGGGCGAGAGGTCGGCCGCGAGATAGATGAGATCGAGATACAGTGAGTTGGTTGGCGTTAGAGGAGCCCAGTGTGAGGACCGGGTTGCGGTAGGAGGTGAGGTAGGAGGGAGCAAGGTGATGGAGTGCTTTTAAATCCCAGACCTTCCCCTCATTCACTTTGTAAGGACCACGGTAGAAGTGAACGAATGGGAAAAAAAAAATGCACCTAAAATGCTATTTCTGTTATCCACGACTAATTTTAATTCAGTTACTCTCCCCAGACGTCAGTTCGATCGGACAAAATCCTCTTAACTTTCGATTCAGGTATCTCATTAAGAAAGCATCAGTTGGTAATAGAGTTGAATTAACACCCCGGGAAGGGGTTCTGGGGAATTACACAGCGGGGAGCTTGTTTTAATTTGATCCGGGACATAGTCCGATCACCATCTGGGGGCGAGGGATTTCACGGGATAGCGGGATAGAGTCATATACAATCAGATACATTACGTACGTGTTTATACTATCCTCTGAGGCATCCGGCATCGGTCACCGTCAGAGACGGGATGCAAGACTCGATGGGGCATCGGTCCGTTCTGGTGCTGCCATTTCCCAGATTTTAAAAACAAATATTTATACAAGTAATGTGAATTTATGCAAAAAACCCCCCCCACTAATTCGATGTTATGTCTGAGAACTTAATCGCACAAAAGTCAAGGCTTTTTCTCACAGCAGGCTAAGTTCTAGCCTTGTCGCATGTGTGCATGACAATAGGATCTTTCGGTGTGTGGTCCCGGAAAGTGTGAAGTCACGCGAAATGTTCCATACGTCGTCGCAGTGAAAGGACTGCAGCAGATCTTTAAGTTTCTTCATATCATTTATTGGATGGTCGTCACACTGCCCGACTTCAGGTGACCGTGTAACGAGAGATCCCTCGGCAGTTAAGGCTCTTAAGAGCGTAACCGAATTTTCCGGATATTGTGACTTGAATTTCAAACTCGGTGTTACGGTAGCAGAATTTAATGTATTTCAACGTCCGTCTCCCCCCGCTTCAGACAGTAAGAGCCTCGTGGGCAGGGATCGAGAAGCGACGTGTCCGTAGTGGAAAGAGGATGGGCCTTGGAGTCAGAGGACCCGGGTTCTGGTCTCGGCCCCGCTACTCGTCTGCCGCGTGACTTTGGGCCGGTCAGTTAACGGCGCTGTGCCTCAGTTACCTCGTCTAGAATATGGGGATTAAGACCGTGAGCCCCGTATGAGCCAGGGACCGTGTCCAACCTGATCGTCCTGTGTCGACCCCAGTGCTTAGAACAGAAATAAATTGTTTACGCCCGCTGTCTCCACTTCAGCGTGGCTCAGTAGAAAGAGGACGGACTTGGGAGTCAGAGGTCGTGGGTTCTAATCCCGGCTCCGCCTCTTATCGGCTGGGTGACCTTGGGCAAGTCGCTTCACTTCTCTGTGCCTCAGTTACCTTCTCTGGAAAATGGGGATTAAAACCGTGAGCCCCACTTGGGACAGCCTCATTACCCTGTATCTACCCTAGCGCTTAGAACAGTTCTTGGCACATAGTAAGCGTTTAACGAATACCATCGTCGTCATTATTATTCCTACCCTCCAGTTCTCTCCTAGATCCCCTCCGATCCGGCTTCCGTCCCCTTCACAGAAACAGGCCTTTCTAAGGTAACTGATGATCTTCTTCTCGCCGCATCTGACGGCCTCTACCCCAACCTAATCCTACTAGACCTCACGGCCCCTTTGCCACTGCAGACCGCCTATTTTCTCCTTGAAACTTCATCCGACCTCGGATTCACTGACGCTTTTCCCTCTTGGTTCTCCTCCCATTTCCCCGTCTGCTCCTTTTCGGTCTCTTTGGCCGGCTCCGCCTCTGCCTCCCACCCTCCGCCGGTAGGGATCCCTCGGGGCTCAGTTCTAGATTCCCTTCTCTTCTCCCCCCCTCCACCCACTCCCTGGGAGAACTCATTCGCTCCCCTGCCTTCAGTTAACCATCTCGACGCGGTCGATTCCCAATTCTGCGTCTCCAGCCCTGAGCTCTCTCCTTCCCTGCCATCTCACGTTTCCTCCTACCTTCAAGGTTCATCTGCTTGGACGTCCTGCCGACACCCCACATTGAACACGTCCAAAAGTGAACTCCTTATCTTCCTACCCGAACCCCGCCCCTCTCCGTCTTTCCCTTCACTGTAAACAACACCAGGGTCCTCCCTGTCTCACAAGCCCGTGACCTTGGCGTTATCCCCGGCTCACTTGTCTCATTCCACCCCCGTGGTCTTCCGCCAGATCCTCTTGTTCTACCTCCACGACTGTGTTAAGATCTGTCCTTTCCCGTCCGAGCGCTCACCCTCTCCCGCCTCGACCGCCGCGTCTGCTTCCTCGCTGACCTCCCGGCCTCCTGTCTCTCCCCACCCCAATCCAATCCTTCACTCTGCTGCCCGGATCTTTTATCTTCTCCATTCATTCATTCATTCATTCATTCATTCATTCATATTTATTGAGCGCTTACTATGTGCAGAGCACTGTACTAAACGTTTGGAATGTACAAATCGGTAACGGATAGAGACAGTCCCTGCCCTTTGATGGGCTTACAGTCTAATCGGGGGAGACACTTAGTATTGTGCTTGGCACATAGTAAGCCCTTAACAAATCATTAGCCCCATTTAACAGATGAGGCGACTGAGGCACAGAGAAGTTCATTCGTTCATTCGTATTTATAATAATAATAATAATGTTGGTATTTGTTAAGCGCTCACTATGTGCCGAGCACTGTTCTAAGCGCTGGGGTAGACATAGGGGAATCAGGTTGTCCCACGTGGGGCTCACAGTCTTAATCCCCATTTTACAGATGAGGGAACAGAGAAGTGAAGTGACTCGCCCACAGTCACACAGCCGACAAGTGGCAGAGCTGGGATTCGAACTCATGAGCCCTGACTCCAAAGCCCGTGCTCTTTCCACTGAGCCACGCTGCTTCTCTATTTATGGAGTAAGTAAGTAACAGTAAGCACTATTTATGGAGTGCTTACTGTGTGCAGGGCACGGTACTAAGCGCTTGGGAGAGTGCAGTACAACAGGAAACAGGCACATTCCCTGCCCACAACAAACTTACAGTCTGGAGGTGGGGAGACAGACGTGAATGGGAAGCAGCGTGGTGTAGCGGATAGAGCATGGGCCTGGGAGTCGTGAGGTCGTGGGTTTTAATCCTGGCTCCGCCGCTTGTCCGCTGCGTAAACTTGGGCAAGTCTCTTAACTTCTCTGCGCCTCGGTGACCTCGTCTTAAAATGGGGATCGAGACCGTGAGCCCCGTGTGGGACGGACTTCGTCCGATCTGATCCGCTCGTATCCGCCCCGGCTTTCGGTAGGGTGCCTGGCACGTGGTAGGGACTTAAATAGCATCGTAATTATTATTGATATAAATATGTACGTCAGTGCCGTGGGGCCGGGAGGGGGGGAGAGCTTCAGAGCCTTGCCTAAGGTGGGGCTGACGGATGTTTTCTCCTGACCTCTTTTGTTATCAGTCCTGTGTGGGGCAGGGCTCCGTGCCCGCTGATTCTCATGAATCTACCCTCCTGCTCAGCACAGCGTTTGACCATTTATTCATTCAAAAGTATTTCTTGAGCGCTTACTGTGTGCAGAGCACTGTACTGAGCGCTTGGAACGGGACGGGTCGGTAACAGATAGAGACGGTCCCTGCCCTTGGACGGGCCCACGGTCTGATCGGGGGAGACGGACGAGAACGGTACCACTTAGACCTCCGCTGTCTCCTTGCCGGCACCGTTCGGAGAAATAAAATTCAGTTTAAGATTTGTGGTGCTGGAACAAGTGTAAACAAGTGTTTGAAAGAAGATGCTGATTTTCTAAAACTCACGCCTCACTGGGATTTGAATCCGCTAGGCTTTTTTTAAGCTCGGTACCAAGGTCACCGTAAGTAGGTACCATGTCTACGAGCTCGGTTATATCGTACTCTTCCAAGTGTTCAGAGCAGCGTGGCTCAGTGGAAAGAGCCCGGGGCTTGGGAGTCGGAGGTCATGAGTTCGAATCCCAGCTCCGCCGCTTGTCAGCTGTGTGACTTCGGGCGGGTCACTTAACTTCTCTGTGCCTCGGTTACCTCGTCTGTAAAACGGGGATGAAGGCCGTGAGCCCCCCGTGGGACAACCTGATCACCCCGTATCCTCCCCAGCGCTTAGAACAGTGCCTCGCGCATAGTAAGCGCTTAACGAATGCCATTACTATTATTATTCTGCACCCGGTAAGTGTTCAATAAATAGGATTGAATGACTTTGAATCGGTGGTGAAAACCCATCCGCTGAAAGTGGGAGAAAGGGAATCCGATGGCGTTATTTTAACGGTCATCGCGGTGGCTGTCGACCTACCGGTGAGCTCTGCCCCAGATGGCACATTTTAAAGTCACTGTAGTGAAAAGACCCTTTTCTTTTCGTATGGAACGAATTGAGCCACTGTTGATGGAAACGAACAGTGACGGTAACCGTTTGAGTGCTTACTACGTGCCGAGCGGTGTCCTAAGCGCTAGGGTCTTCTCTTCTGCTGTCGAGTCCTCTCCGATCCGTAGCGACGCCACGGCCGCGGCTCTCCCGGAGGCCCCGCCTCCCCCTGCGATCGTTCCGGTAGTGGATCCGGAGAGTTTTCTTGGTAAAAATATGGAAGGGGTTTACTATCGCCTCCTTCCGTGCAGTAAACCCGAGTCTCCTCCCTCGACTCCCGTGCCGCCGCCGCCCGGCACGGGGGAGTTTTGACTTGTAGCAGGCGGGCCGCCGGTCGCCAGCCGCCGCCGCCGCCCAAGCTGGGAATGGAACGGACGGGCCTCTGCTCGACCCTCCCTCCTCTAGTCGAGACTGGTAGAGGACTGGAAACTCTCCAGGTGCCACCCTGACAGGGGAAGTGCTAGGGTAGATACGGGAAAATCAGGTCGTACACAAAACCCGTCCCACGTAGGACTCAGTCTAAATGGGAAGAGCGGGGATTGAGTCTCCATTTGCATATGCGGAAACTGAGGCACGAGGAACTTACTTGCCCGGGGTCACATTGCGGGCAGATGGCGGAGTGCGATTGGACCCCAGTCTTAATCCCCGTTTTCCAGATGAGGAGCAGCGTGCCGTCGAGGATAGGGCACAGGCCCGGGAGTCAGAAGGTCGTGGGTTCCAATCCCGGCTCTGCCGCTCGTCTGTTGTGTGACCTCGAACAACTCACTTCTCCAGACTATACTATGTGCGGAGCACCGTTGGAAGCGCTGGGCTAGGTACAGGGCCATCAGGTTGTCCCACGGTCTTCATCCCCGTTTTCCAGATGAGGTAACTGAGGCCCAGAGAAGTGAAGTGACTCGCCCACAGTCACACAGCTGAGAAGTGGCAGAGCTGGGATTCGAACCCATGACCTCGGACTCCCAAGCCGGGCTCTTTCCACTGAGCCCCGCTGCTTCTCTATAAGCCTGTTGTGGGCGGGGATTGTCTCTCTCTGTTGCTGCATTGTACTTCCCGAGCACCAAGTGCAGTGCTCTGCGCACAGTAGGCGCTCGGTAAATGCTACTGAATATATGAATGAACAAACCTTGCTGTGCCTCGGTCGTCTCTTCTGTTAAAATTGGGGATTAAGACCGAACCCCACGCGGTCGGCCCTCTTGACACCAAGCCCGTTAGGGGCAGAGGACGCGTCTGCCAATTCTGTTGGACTCCCCCAAGCGCTTAGTACGGTACTCTCTGCACATAGCAAGTGCTCGATAACTACGATCGATCGATCGGCTCGTGTCTGCCCCGGTGCTTAGTTCGGAGCCCGGCACGTGTCACGCACTTAGGAAATGCCATTTGAAAAAAGCAATCCCCCAAAAGGCAGAACACGCAAAAATTTAAATGGGAGGTCAAGATTACCAGCCGCGAAACTTCGACGTAGAGCCAGCTCACCCAGATGGAAACAGTGCGTGATGCGAAACCCGACTTTATTCGTTCGTTCGTTCAGTGGTATTTATTGAGCGCTTACTATGCGCAGAGCAGCGTGGCTCCGTGGAAAGGGCCCGGGCTTTGGAGTCAGAGGTCACGGGTTCGAATCCCGGCTCGGCCACCCGACAGCCGTGTGACTTTGGGCGAGTCACCTGACGTCTCGGTTCCTCAGTTACCTCGTCTGTAAAATGGGGATTAAGACCGCGAGCCCCACGTGGGGCAACCCGATCCCCCCGTGTCTACCCCAGCGCTTAGAACGGTGCTCGGCACATAGGAGGCGCTTAACAAATACCAACGTCGTCATTATTATTATCATTACTCAGCGCTTGGAATGGACAGTTGGGTGACAGACCGAGACTTTACCGGACAGTAAATGTCAGACGAATGGGTTACGGGAGAGGACCGAAACAGCTTTACGCTTCCCGTGGGAAGGAAACGCGCTCTTCTTCATACTGTACTTCCCAAGTGCCTTCAGCGCTTAGGACAGTGCTCGGCACATAGTAAGCGCTTCACGAATACCACCGTTATCATCATTACTGTCGTACGGTGAGCCGCGCCAGGTAGGCGCGCTGGGTAGATGCCGCCGCCACTGCGCTCGTCAAGCCGAATCGGAGACGTGACGAACGGGAAGAGGAGCGGGGATACTTTAAGGACGAAGCGAAGCGGAACTGGAAGCGGATGGCACGCCCGGAAATGACGCGAAGAGGTAGACGGATGCGCGTCTCGCCTGGCTTTTTTTTCCTCTCCGTCCTCGAGCGTAAGTATTTTGGCAGCCTGGGATCCAAACGGACAGCGGATTCGAGGCTCCCCGGCGTCCGGCTCCTCCCTCTTCCGCGCCCTGGCCGCGCTCCGGCTTGCTCTTTTCTCTCCTCCCGAGCTCACCTCCGAAATGCATGCTGCGCTCAACTCTCTCAAACCCACGCTCCTGCTTGGAGTCACCCCCCGCCTCCAAAAAAAAAAAAGAACCTACCAAACCACATCCCACTCCGTATCTCCCTTCCGGAGGCCTCTTACAAAGCTACCGCTTGCAGGATGCTTTTCCCGACTGATCCCCACGGCGCGGCTCAGTGGAAAGAGCCCGGGCTTCCGAGTCAGAGGTCGCGGGTTCGACTCCCGGCTCTGCCGCTTGTCAGCTGTGTGACCGTGGGCGAGTCGCTTGACTTCGCTGGGCCTCAGCGACCTCATCTGGAAAATGGGGATTAACCGTGAGCCTCACGTGGGACGGCCCGATGACCCCGCGTCCCCCCCGGCGCTTAGAACGGTGCTCTGCACGTAGGAAGCGCTCGACAGATACCACCGTGATTATTATTATTATTCCCAGGCTTTGTCGTGGAGGCATTTACTGAGGGCTCGCCGTGCGTGCGGAGCGCTATGCCGATCGCCCGGGAGAGTACGACGGAGTTGGCGGACGCGCCATCCTTTGCTTCGGTTTTTGGATTCTTCGCCGTCTCTTCCTTGTTCCTGTTTTACGTATGCCCTCTGCACCGGACTTTCTCCTCTCTTAGGTCTTGAGGTTCCGCAGGGCGGGGGCCCGGGGCCGGTTCAGACGTTTGGCCGTTCTGAGGCGGGAAAGGGGTGGTCGCCCTGCCCTCAGAGTGGAAGCCAAGACGGAACGACGCTGTGCGATGCTGCGGGCGCCGGGCCGGGCACACGCCAGAATGAGATGAGGGTCATCCCGAGCCTAGAGTCTTCCTCGAGGAGCACCCTGGCTCCCTCCCCTCCACGCCGACCCTCGCGCCACTGTGTCTCTGAGCCAGGAGACTCCAGGGTTAAACATTGTTCCAATTTTCAACACCTGCCGGCCTGCCGCCTTCGTCATTGCGTATCCTCTGATGGTCGCCTCCGGCTTATCGTCGGAGCGGACGCCCGCTTCCGCGCTCTGCTCCCGGGTAGACCTGGAAGCAGCGTGGCGCGGTGGGTAGAGCACGGGCCTGGGAGTCAGAAGGCCCTGGCTCGGTGGAAAGAGCCCGGGCTTTGGAGTCCGAGGTCACGGGTCCGAATCCTGCCTCTGCCGCCTGTCGGCTGTGTGACGGCGGGCGAGTCACTTCCCTTCTCTGTGCCTCAGCGACCTCGTCTGGAAAACGGGGATGAAGACCGCGAGCCCCACGTGGGACAGCCTGATTCCCCCGCGTCTACCCCGGCGCTTAGAGCAGTGCTGTGCACCTAGTGGGCGCTTAACAGATACCAACATTACCGTGAGTTCTGATCCCGGCTCCGCCGCTCGTCCGCTGTGTGACCTTGGGCAAGTCACCTCATTTCTCTGGGCCTCAGTTCCCTCATCTGTAAGATGGGGATTGAGACCGTGAGCTCCATATGGGGCAGGGACTGTGTCCGACCCGTTTTCTCGTGTCCGTCCCTGCGCTGGGTACAGTGCGTGGCGCAGAGTCGGCACTTAACAAATGACACATTGCTATTATTATTACTGTATCGTGTGACCTTGGGCAAGTTGCTTCACTTCTCTGTGCCTCAGTCCCTTCATCTGTAATCTGGGGATTAAAGCCGTGAGCCCCACGTGTGACACGGACTGCGTCCAACCCGACTAAAAGAGCAGCGTGGCTCAGTGGAAAGAGCACGGGCTTTGGAGTCAGAGGTCACGGGTTCGAATCCCGGCTCGGCCACCCGTCAGCTGTGTGACTCTGGGCCGGTCACTTCGCTTCTCGGTGCCTCAGTTCCCTCGTCTGTAAAACGGGGATGAAGACCGCGAGCCCCGCGCGGGACAACCCGATTCCCCGGTGCCTACCCCGGCGCTTAGAACAGTGCTCGGCACCTAGTAAGCGCTTAACAAATACCGACATTACTATTATTATTATCTACCCCAGTGCTTAGCACGGTGCCCGACACGTAGTAAGCGCTTAACAGATATCAGAAAAAAGCCAGAAAGCGCCTCGAATGGTGCCGTCAAAGGAGCAGCCGTAGCTTCAAGCCGAAGAAGAGCGTTCCACGGGCGAGGTAAAGGAAGAACTCGTTAAAAGGAAGTGACACCGTCGGCAGTTGAGTAATACGGCCGAGCACCCCTCAAATCAGAGGTTTAGAAACGGGTCCTTTCAAAGTTCCCTTTTGTACTAAATGCGGCAGATTGATTCATTCGGTCGTATTTATTGAGCGCCTACTATGTGCAGGGCGCTGTACTCAGCGCTTGGAATGGACAGTTCGGCCACGGGTAGAGACGATCCCTGCCCATCGACGGGCTCACGGTCTCGTCGGGGGAGACGGACGGACAAAAACAAGACAGCTTCGTCGCAATAAGTAGGATCGAGGGGACGTACGCTTCATTAACAAAATAAATATGAATCCGTACCCGACTCAAATACCGGTAGGTTTTCGATACCTTCACTAGTGTTAGGTCTCTAACGGAAAGAGGAGGAAAAGTCGGGGCTTTTTGAAAGAAAAGTCGGGAGTGGCAGGCTGGTGTTGAAGAGGTTTCTATTTTACTCTCCCGTGCACTTAGTGCAGTGCTCTGCACCCGATAAGTCCTCAGTAAATACTCTCGATTAATTGATTCATTAAATACATTTGTGGATGGATGGGGTAGTGGACGGCAACAGTTAGAAATGGAAGAAGCTCTATTTAAAGCTACTTAAAGCTACTCCCTACTTACAGCTCACCTCCTCCAAGAGGCCTTCCCAGACCGGGCTCCCCTTTTCCCCCTGCTCCCTCTACGGCCCCCCTTCGCCCCTCCGCAGCCAAACCCTCTCCTCCCGCCTTTCCCTCCGCTCCTCCCCCTCTCCCGTCCCGTCCCCTCGGCACCGTGCTCGTCCGCTCGACTGTCTGTATCTTCATCACCCTATTTATTCTGTTCATGAGATGTACGTCACCCTGATTCCATTTACTTGCTATTGTTTTAATGAGATTCTACGTATCTATTTATCGCCATTGCTCTCGTCTGTCCGTCTCCCCCGATTAATAATAATAATATTGGTATTTAAGCGCTTACTATGTGCAGAGCACTGTTCTAAGCGCTGGGGTAGACACAAGGGGAATCAGGTTGTCCCACGTGGGGCTCGCAGTCTTCCATTTTCCAGATGAGGGAACCGAGGGCCAGAGAAGTGAAGTGACTCGCCCACAAGTGGCCGAGCCGGGATTCGAACCCGTGACCTCTGACTCCAAAGCCCGTGCTCTTTCCAGTGAGCCACGCCGCTTCTCGTGAGATTAGACCGTCAGCCCCGTCGAAGGGCAGGGACCGTCTCTATCCGTTACCGATTTGTACATCCCGAGCGCTTAGTACGGCGCTCTGCGCGTAGTAAGCGCTCTGTGAATACTATTGAATGAAGAAGGTTCATTTCGAACGGGGAGGACGGGGGTCTAAAAGGGCAACCCGCATCCTTCCTCCGTCAGTCTTTGGCTGCCGTCGTTTGGGGCCGGAGATGCTGCCCGTTTCATTCCGAACGACATTTCTTTCGTCTTTGAGTCACTCACTTCGGCAAGGGTGAGGGAGAGAGACTTCCATCAGAAATTCAGGACCAGACTTATGCCAGAGGCATTCTAGTGCTCAGGGTTTGCCCAGTGTCCCTCGTACTCGGTCTTCCCGGCCAGCTGTGTTCCCCCCCACCCCCGGGCTCCGGCGAGTAACGAGTGAATGAGCCGGCAGGGATGCGGCTCGCCGCAGGGGTTTTTTAAGAAAAATGATCTGGCGCTGGTCATTCCTTGACCGGTTGGCATCCAAAGTCACCTCAATGTAGTTTTGGGTGTTTTTTTTAATCGTATCTGTTAAATGCTCACTATGTGCCGGGTGCTGTCCTAAGCGCCGGGGTTAAGAAGTCATGAGTTCGAATCCCAGCTCGGCCACTCGTCTGCTCTGTGGCCTTGGGCAAGTCACCTCACTTCTCCGGGCCTCAGTTCCCTCGTCGGGAAAATGGGGATGGAGACCGGGAACCCCCCGCGGGACGGGGACCGAGTCCAACCCGGTTTGCTCGTACCCACCCCGGCGCTTGATACGGTGCCCGACGCATAAGAGGTGCTTAACGGATGCCGTAGTGCCATTTTTGAGATTATTGTTATGTCCTGGAAGTGGCTAATTAAGATTTTTTTCGGCCACTTGATCGCTATAAAGAAGTATATTCTAAACTCCAAATTTTAAATCCTCGAAGGTAGCCATTAAAGGCTGTCACAAGGATGAACCCTTCTCTTTCGATCAATCGGGTAAATCAGTGGTATCTGTCGAGCACTCCCTGAGGGAGGAGGACTGTACTAAGCATTTCTTGGGTCATACGGAGGGAAGTTGGCCTCGTGGGTAGATTTTGTTCCAGAGGTGTGGGGAAATTGACTTCCCCTCACTTCCTCCTCCAGTGTTGTTCCGTCCGTATCATTCATTCAATAGTATTCATCGAGTGCTTACTATGTGCAGAGCACTGTACTAAGCAGCAGTAGAGAAGCAGCGTGGCTTGGTGGAAAGAGTCCGGGCTTGGGAGTCAGAGGTCATGGGTTCGAATCCCGCCTCCGCCACTCGTCAGCTGTGTGACTGCGGGCAAGTCACTTCGCTTCTCTGTGCCTCAGTTCCCTCATCTGTAAAATGGGGATTAAAACTGTGAGTCCCACGTGGGCCAACGTGATCACCTTGTATCCCCCAGCGCTTAGAACAGTGCTTTGCACCTAGTAAGCGCTTAACCACCATTCATTTATTTATTTTTAAGCGCTTGGAATATACAATTCGGCAACAGAGACGATCCCCGCCCATTGTCGGGCTCACAGTCTAATCGGGGGAGAGAGACGGACAAAAACAAGACAGCATAATCACGATAAATAGAATCAAGGGGATGGACACTTCTTTAACAAAATAAATAGGGTACTATGAGGGACAGGACTGCGTCCTACCTGATTAGCTTGTATCTGCCCAGCTCTTCGTACGGCGCCTGGCACGTAATAAACGCTTAACAAATGCCATAAAATGAGCCCTCCTAAAATCCCACCTCCTCCTCCTCCTTCAAGCCTTCCCCGATTAACTCCTCAAAGCCAAATCCCATCAACCCACCACTCACCACTAGCGGTTCCGTATTTTTGAAATTCATTCCCTCCCTCACCACTTATGTGTGGCTGATAATAGCCATTAATTCAACGAATCGATCAAAAGGATCTACAGCACGCTTACTGTGTGCGGAGGGCTGTACTGAGCACTTGGAAAAGTTCAGTGCAACAAGAGTTGGAAGATTCCCTGCCCACAAAGCGCTTACAACCTACAACTGTTGGTAAATATTTTTCCGCCCGCCTCCACTGTTAGTGGAGAAGCAGCGTGGCTCAGTTGGAAGAGCCCGGGCGTGGGAGTCAGAGGTCACGGGTTCAAATCCCGGCCCCGCCATTTGTCGGCTGTGTGACTGTCGGCGAGTCACTTCACTTCTCTGGGCCTCAGTTACCTCATCCGGAAAATGGGGATTAACTGTGAGCCTCACGTGGGACGACCCGATGACCCTGTATCTCCCCCCAGCGCTTAGAACAGTGCTCTGCACATAGCAAGCGCTTAACGGATGCCAACATTATCATTATTATTAGTGTGTAAGTTCTTTGGGGCGGAGAACGCGTCTTGTGATTTGGTCGTCCTTTCCCAAGTGCTTTGTTCAGTGAGTTGCCTTCAGTGGGCACGCAATAAATGTCTTTCAGGCTACCCATTCCATGACTGGAAAGGATGGAACAGACGATTAAAAAGTGGCAGTAGTTATCAAAAGGTGTTTTTAAATTAATTGTACTCTCTCAAGTACACAGTACTTAATTAGTGTTGACGCAATCTCCTCTCTGCCCTCGTCTGTCCCGAAGGCTGTTTAAAAATCTGAGTTATTGGTCTTTATTTGGAAGAGGATCTGGTTAATAGAGCAGAAATCATTCCTAGGACAGTGCTCTGCGCAGAGTAAGCATTCAATAAATGCGAGTGATCGATAACTCGTACAATTTTCGGTGTCGCTTAGCGGCGGGAGCCATTTTGCATCCAATCTTCGTTCATTCAGTAGGGTTTATTGAGCGCTCCCTATGCGCAGGGCACCGTACCAAGCGCTTGGAATGGACAATTCGGCCACAGGTAGAGACGATCCCTGCCCGGTGACGGGCTCCCAGTCTAATATAGTGGAATCCTGTCATCCTTAGCAGAACCTTCTGAAGACATTTTTTCTTAGATTTATATATCATGGGAAAATACAGTAAATAATTTTCACCAGACTTTAATCATTTTAAAACAGCTTACCGTTGGACATCATCTGTATTGCCAACACGGAGCGAAGCGTATCCGAATATTCAACTGTTTATTTGTAAAGTCCGTGTGGTGCTTTCAGCTCCTATAAATTATACATTTTCAGCCAGATCAGGTTTCTTTTACGGGTAGACATTAGTAGATGGATGACTAATTATCTTACAAAATAAAATTTAAATGGTTCTTTGGCCCATATTGGGGATTTTAAAGGATTAGAGCTCTAGTAAATGCCCAGAATGTAGTTTTTTTTTTTTTTTGAGAGTGTGACATTTTAATTAGTCACGTTTTGTTATTTTTCAATTCTTAACTGCCTTCCAGCTATCAGATCCATAAGCCGACTCCTTTCAGGTCAACCAGCATTCCGGGCGGATGTATCGTAAACCAGAATTAACCGAGGTGGCATGGGAGCTTCACGGGTCTTGATTTATCGCGGCTTCCCTGGTTTGGGGGCGGTGGTTATCAGGAACTTCTACTGGGGGTAGGGATTATCAGGCACCAGTGTACTGTGGATGGATGAAGCATTTCTGCTCTTAAAGATATTAACCAGACCCTCTTCCAAATAAAGACTAATAACTCAGATTTTTAAACAGCCTTCGGGACAGATGAGGGCAGAGAGGAGAGTGCGTCAACACTAATTAACAATGTCGACCGCACGTTCCCCTTAGCGGTGATCGATGGTTCTTGGAGCGCTATCTCTCACAGGAAGTCGACGTACTTTATAATGGGAGGCTTAAAGGTTGCCTTTCGATGTTCCCTCTAAGTTGTGATCGTTGAGTTCTCCTCTGATATGCCAGCGTGACCGCGGCGAGTTGCTTGCTACATAGAACGCCGTAGAGAAAGTTAAATTCAGCGATCTTTTTGATAGAATCGCTGTATTCTCATTAACAGCCACGTACGCTTTCGGAAAGCATTTCTCGAACTGTCACGAGGAATAGGAATTCACTTGTATGTCTACAGGGAAGCAGCGCGGCCTGGGAGTCGGAGGATCTGGGTTCTAATCCCCGCTCCGTCGCTTATCTGCTGTGTGACTTGGGGCAGGTCGTTTAATGTGTGGGTGCCTCAGTTCCTCCGTCTGCCAAATGCGGATTTAATACCCGTTCTCCCTCCTGCCTAGATTTTGAGCCCTCTGTGGGACCTGATTATCCAGTATCTACTCCAGCGTTCAGTTCAGCGGTTGGTACATAATAAGCGCTTCGCAGATGCCACGATTCTTGTTGTTATTAATTGTGAACCTTCAGAAATTGTTACTTCTCGAATATGACTCTGCATTAACAGGAGCTTTACGAGCACGTTCGTTTATCCGGTCGTATTTATCGAGCGCTTACCGCGTGCAGAGCACTGTACTAACCGCTCGAGAGAGTACAACAACCGACAGACACATTCCCTGCCCACAGTGAGATCGCAGTCTAGAGGGGGAGGCAGACATTAATATGTGTAAATAGATAAATACATTCATTCATTCAGTCGTATCTATTGATCACTTACCGTGTACGGAGCGCTAAACTAAGCTCTCGGAAAGTGCAAACTTAGCAACAGAAGGAGACGATCCCTACCCAACAACGGGTTCGCGGTTCAGAAGGGGGGAGAGGGACGACGAAACGAAACAAATTACAGCTGTATATAAATAAATTGCATTTTAAGGAATAGGATGTACCTTTACTTCTGAAAACAAAATATGCTAAAGATGAAAAAAAATCTCTCCAGTCTCTGTTTTGAACGCGCTACCTGCATTATCCGTGAAACGATGGAAACGTTTAACGAGACTCGGTGTGATCCAGATGTGGGCAACGGGTAAGGGTGACTAAATGGGGCTCCGGCTCTGGCTGCTGTCAGTCAATCTGGGGGTATTCACGGTTACTGGGTGCAGAGCACTGTTCTGAGAGCTTGGGAAAGGCCAATACCACAGTATCGGTCGGCATGATCCCTGCCCACAAGCGGCTTACAGTCCACAGACGTCAAAGTGGGCTAGAGATTGGGGAAATAGTAGAGTATAAGAATATTTCCATACGTGTTGAGGTACCGGGATAAAGTGCCAAGGTGCGTAAGGGGTAAGGGAAGCAGCGTGGCTCAGTGGAAAGAGCCTGGGCTCGGGAGTCGGAGGGCGCGGGTTCTTATCCCGGCTCCGCCGCTTGCCAGCTGTGTGACTTTGGGCAAGTCACTTAATTTCTCTGGGCCTCAGTTACCTCATCTGTAAAATGGGGATTAAAACTGTGAGCCCCCCAAGGGACAACCTGATCACCTTGTACCCCCCCAGCGCTTAGCACGGTGCTTTGCACGAAGTCAGCGCTTAACGAATGCCACCATTATTATCATCATCACACGGCCAAGTGGACGGTGGTGGGCGGCTAAAGGAAATAAAAGGCTTAGTTTGGGCAGGGACCTTGGAGGAGATGTGACTTTAGGAGGATTTTGAAGGTGGGGAGGGTGGTGGACTGTTGGATAGGAAGAGGGAGGGAGCTCCAGGTCGGGGGGAGGACTCGGGCAAGGGGTCGTCGGTGGGAACGGACGAGATTGAGGTGGGGAGAGTAGGTTAGAGGAACGGAGCGTAACGGAGCGTCCGGGTGGGGTTCTAGCCGCAAATCGGCCGGGTCAGGTGGGTGGGAGAGAGTCAGTCGGTGGTAAGGGGTCTCAGTTGGATGTGGCGACGGATGGCCAAACGTTGGAGGTTTTGGGGAGACGTGGACCGAACGCGTTCTTTAGAAGAACGATCCGGCAGCCGAGCGAGGTGTGGACCGGGGAGGGGCCGGAGCTGGAGCCGAAGCCGTGGGAGTGAACGGGTTCTCCAAAGGAGTGGGTGTAGATGGAGACCGGAAGGCAGGGGACCCAGAACTGAGTCCCTGGAGGGAGGGACTCCCGTGGGTAGAGGATGGGAGACAGGAAGGGGGCTTCTTTCAGCTGCCTTGTCGGTCGCCGCCGCTGCTTCGGCCCACTCGCCGTCCGGTGACCGTGGGAGAAACTGAGCCCGTGCGATCCGCTCGATTGTAAACCCTCTGAGGGCAGACGTCTCGTCTACTGATTTTTTTTACGGTCTTCGTTAAACGCTCACTACGCGCCGGGCCCGGTACTAAGCGCCGGGGTGGATGCAAGTAAAACGAGCCCGTCGTGGTCCCCGGCCCACGTGGGGCTGGCGGTCTGGATCCCCATTTTACGGACGAGGTCACCGAGGCCCGGGGAATTCCCCGAGATCGCCCGGCAGACGGGTGGCAGAGCTGAGATCGGAGCGCCTGACCTTCTGCCTCCCGGGCCGTGCTCCGTCCACCGGGCCGGGCTGCACGAGGTCAGACGGAGAGTCGGTCGCTCGCTCTGGTATTTACCCGGCGCCCGCTACGTTCCGAGCACCGTACTGAGCGCTTGGGAGCAGGCGGTACGAGAGGATGAGCGGGCACGATGTTCCCCGCCCGTAGCGAGCTTACAGTCTAGAGAAGGTTGACCATCCGTGACAGGTATCTCGATATCGCTCCCCCGCCACGCTCTCCGACGGCCTTGCGGAGGATGTGCCGCCTTCCCGATTCTGCTTTCCTCTTCTTTGTCGGCTGTAATAATGTCGGTATCCGTTAAGCGCTTACCGTGTGCAGAGCACCGTTCTGAGCGCTGGGGTAGACACGGGGGAATCAGTTTGTCCCACGTGGGGCTCCCAGTCTTCATCCCCATTTTGCAGATGAGGGAACTGAGGCACAGAGAAATTAAGTGACTCGCCCAAAGTCACACAGCTGACCAGGGGCAGAGCTGGGATTCGAACTCGTGACCTCCGACTCCAAAGCCCGGGCTCTTTCCACCGAGCCACGCTGCTTCTCGGCCTGCTACCTAAGTCCTGCGGTTTTTTTTTTTTAAGGTAGCTGTTAAGCGCTTACTACGTGCCGGGCGCTGTCCAAAGCGAGGGGGTAGATGGAAGGTAGTCAGGTTGGACACCGTCCGGGTCCCACGTGGGACCTGCTGTCTTCATCCCCTTTTTACAGATGAGGTAACCGAGCGGGGCAGCGACAGATGAAGAGACCCGTCCGAGGCCGCGCAACGGACCAGTAGCCGAGCCGGTATTAGAACCCGGGTCCTTCCGACCCCCGGCGCCGCTCGCCGACCGTCAGGCCACGCCGCTTCACGTCGTTCCGTGGCGTTGAGCTCCGCGGTGCCGCCGTTCCTCTCCTGCGACGCGCGGGCCTTCCCCGGTGCGTTGCGTTTCTGTGGGGGTTTTCGAAGACGCATCCTCAGCCCGTAACGCCTGGCTGATGTCGCCTCGGGTGTGAACCGAGTCATCCGGGTACGGCAGGTCTCCGTCGACTGTTTCCCGGACTTGGGATGATGCCCGGAGCCTGCCGAGTTGGCAGAGTTTCCCCGAGGCGCCGGGACGTGGTTTCTCGTTAAATCCCCCAACGGGGCCGCTAAACGGAACGGGACGCGGGGTGATGGTGCCCCCCGGTTTCACCCCACTGGCGGCGGCGAACGGATCAGACGGGGGACCCTTGGCCCCGGCCTGGCCGGCCGCACTGTCGCGAAGTCGTTGGCGAACCCCGCTGGACTCTTGGGGCCAGCCGGATTTGCCGGGTCATTTCTGGAGCCCGGATCTGTCGGCAGTATCAGATCCTAGGCTTCGAGGCTCTCCGTCACTCTGCCCCTTCCTACCTCTCCTCCCTTCTCTCTTTCCGCCGTCCCCCGTCCTCGCCCGTCCCGCCGTCGACCCCCGGGCCCCGTCCTCCCGCGCTGCCGGTACGCCCTCCCTCCTCACCTCCGACAATCTGATCCTCTTCCCCTCTTCAAAACCCTACGTAAAGCTCAGCTCCTCCAGGAGGCCTTCCCACACTGAGCTCCCCTTTTCCCTCTGCTCCCTCTACCCATCCCCCTTCACCTCTCCGCAGCCAAACCCTCCTTTCCCCCCTTTCCCTCTGCTCCTCCCCCTCTCCCGTCCCCTCGGCACCGTACGCGTCCGCTCGACTGTCTGTATCTTCATCACCCTGTTTATTTTGTTAATGAGACGTACGTCACCTTGATTCTGTTTACCTGCCGTTGTTTTAATGAGATGTCCTTCCCCTCGATTCTGTTTATCGCCGTCGTTCTCGTCCGTCCGTCTCCCCCGATGAGACCGTGAGCCCGTCAGAGGGCAGGGACCGTCTCTGTCCGTTGCCGATCTGTACATTCCAAGCGCTTAGTACTGTGCTCTGCACATAGTAAGCGCTCGATAAATTCTGTTGAATGAATGAATGAATGAATGAATGAAATCCTTTCGCCACGTCTGTGAAAACTTTGTAGCGGTTGCGGTGCGATCCCTTGCCTTTTCCCCTCACCCGATAGCTCGACGGTCATCGTTTCTGCCGGTCCACGTTGTAGTCTGAGACCGCACTGAGAAAGCGGCGGTGCCTGGTGGAAGGAACAGAAGGCTGGGAGTCAGAGGACCCAAGTTCCGGATCTCCGCCACTTGCCGGCTCTGCGCCTTTGGGCCGATGCCATTTTTTCCCTGAGCCTCGGTTTCCTCATCTGTAAAATGGGGATTCGATACCGGATCTTCCTTCTCGTTAGAGTGCGAGCTCCGTGCGAGACGGACTGTGTCCACCCCGATTATCTGGAATCCGCCCCGGCGCTTAGTAGAGTCCCTGGCAGACGGTGACCACTCAGCAGGTTCCTTTTATTATTATTTTTTAATAGCCGATCCAGAGGTACCCTGCCCGGGATCGAGCCGGCCGGCGGGTAGCAAGACGTTTCGATAATTGCCGCCGTCCGACCTTTCACTTTTCATCTCGAAGATGCTGACGGTGACCTCGTCTTCGAGGTCCTCGGGCATACTCTCGGGGCGGGGGGGGCCGCGTGCTACGTGTCCCGGGTCGCTTTACAGGATGGAATTTCGTCAGAAGAGGACGTGAATAGTAGATGCCCTGGGGGTATTGAAGCGGCGTGGCTCAGTGGAAAGAGCCCGGGCTTGGGGAGTCAGGGGTCACGGGTTCGAATCCCCGTGGGCAAGTCACTTCACTTCTCTGGGCCTCGGTTACCTCATCTGTCATATGGGGATGAAGACTGTGAGCCTCACGTGGGACGACCCGATCACCCTGTATCTGCCCCGGCGCTTAGAACGGTGCTCTGCACATAGTAAGCGCTTAACAAGTACCAACGTTATTATTATTATTATCATCTCCCCACCATTTTGAGTGATCTTGTTCAGGGATCCTATTAAAGAGCCCAGGTCGTTCCCAGATTTGCTACTTCACACACTGACTCTTACTTTCAATCGTTCAGTCAGTGGTATTTCTTGAGCACCTACTGTGTGCAAAGCACCACACTGAGCACTTGGGAGAACAGAGCAGAACAGAGTTCATTCATTCAATAGTGTTTGTTGAGCGCTTACTACGTGCGGGGCACTGTACTAAGCGCTTGGAATGGACAGATCGGTAACAGATTTGGTAGACGCGCTCCTTGCCCACAACGAGCGTACGGGCCGGAGGGGGAGGATATACTACTTTCCTCTGACAGTGTGAGCTGTGTTGAAAACGCCGGCGCGGTTGGATCGCATCCCTGAATAGATGTGTGGGTTTGCATCTTGACTGACATTAAGTGATTGATTACGTTTGGGGAAATCGTTTTCATGTGAGTGCTTTTTCAGCAAATCAGTAGAAAAAAATATTGCATCGCGCAGTTTCCTTTGGCCATCGGATTTGATTCTTCTCGCCTTTCACCCTTTCTAGGTAGTTAGACCTTTTTCGATAGCACACTCGCGTTATGTAGACCAAAAGAGGTTCATTTTCATTTCTGAATTTCGACCGCAGCGACGTGCCTGTAAGGATCTTTCTATTTTCCTGTTTATTCGGGCCCGGGACGTTAGTTTGCTTAATCTGTGTCCTCTCAGAGATTCGTCGGGAAGGCATTCCCCGCTTTATGTTTTGCAGCATTTGGAGATGACTCAAACCTTAAACTACAAGGCAAATAATGCTTAACGCAGTGAAAGAACCTAGTGATACAGAAATAGATTGCGTGTGAAATACGGGGGGGTTGAAAATAGAGACGAATGTACACTGCGCCATTCATTATTTAATAAAGTCTTCAAATCCGGGTCGGGAATGATAAGAATCTGGGAGAGAGAACGGGCGGACGATTTAGCGGGTGACGGTGTTATTTTAATCGTCCGTAGTTCTCAAAATCTGTACGTTTTTCTCTATTTTTGAAGAGGGTGATTCCTGTCCCATCCCTTTTTAAACGATTGCAGATAACATTACTTTTAGGTGCGGGGCTTGGAAATAAAAGGGGGAGAAAAGGCGCAAAGCACCGGATGACGGGGGTGGGATTTCCTCCGCAAAGATGGGCGAGGATAACGGGGAATTTCAGGAAGCGGTATTTCTCGGAACCGTCGAAGTCAAAAATCTAGGCCGTACGTCGCGCGCCCTCCTAGATGCTGGGGAAGATCCCACGGGGAGCTCGTAATCTTAGAAGCGGAGGGAGGGCAGACACGCCGGAAGAGAAAGCACTGAGCGTACTCAGTAAAGAGCAGTTCAGTTGCAAGAGGAAAAGAAGTGGTAAATCACTGCTGGTAAATAATCCTCAGTCACCTTACCGGAGGAAAAAGGATGAGAAGCAGATGGCCTAGTGGAAAGAGCACGGGCCTGAGAGTCGGGAAGATCTGGGTTCTAATCTTGGTCCTGACACTTGTCTGCCGTGCGCCCTTGGGCATTTCACTTCCTGCTGAGGGCTCACCTCCTCCGAGAGGCCTGCCCAGACTGAGCTTCCCCTTTTCCCTCTGCTCCCTCTCTGCCCCCCTTCACCTCCCCTCAGCTAAGTCCCCTTTCCCCCTGCTCCTCCCCCGTCTCTTCCCCTTCCCTGAGCACCGTGCTCATTTATATATATCATTTATTACCCTGTGGATTTCGTTAATGAGGTGTCCATCCCCTTGATACTATTTACCGTGATTAGGTTGTCTTGTTTCTGTCCGTCCGTCTCCCCCGATCAGCCCGCGAGCCCGTCGACGGGCAGGGATCGTCTCTATCCGTCGCCGGATCGCCCGTTCCGGGCGCTCGGTCCGGTGCTCTGCGCTCAGTAAATCCTATGGAGTGAATGAACGAACTTCCCTTTTCTGTGGCTCCGTCCCCTCATCTGTAAAATGGGGGTTAGGACGGGGAGCCCCGTGTGGGTTCGGGATCGGGTCCGACCTGATTACCTCGTGTCCACCCCAGCGCTCGGTACTGTATTAAAGAAAACAAATCCTCAGGAGAGCTCCACCGATAGCCTGCAGCGTGACCTTGAGGAGGTCACTTGGGTTCTTCCCGGAATGCCGTCCCCGCTCAAATCCGACCGACAGTTATCCTCCTCCCCTGCTCCCCGCCACTTTCCAAGGCTCATCGAAGGCCCGTCTCCTCCGAGAGGCCTTCCCAGACTAAGCCCCACTTCTCCTCATCTCCCACTCCCTTCTGCGTCACCCTGGCTCGCCCCCCCCCCCCCCCCCCAACCCCGTAGCACTTACGGACGTACCTGTAATTCACGCAGAGAAGCGGCGTGGCTCAGTGGGAAGAGCCCGGGCTTGGGAGTCAGAGGTCATGGGTTCGAATCCCGGCTCTGCCGTCTGGCAGCCGTGCGACTGTGGGCGAGTCACTTCACTTCCCTGGGCCTCGGTGACCTCATCTGGAAAACGGGGGTTCAACGCGAGCCTCACGTGGGACAGCCCGATCGCCCCGTATCTCCCCCCCGGCGCTCAGTACGGTGCTCTGCACGTAGTAAGCGCTTAACGGATACCAGCGTAATTATTATCATCGTTATTATAGCTTCAGATGTCGGAGATGGACCGTGTCCCAGCACTCTGTCGTCCTGCGCTCCGATCTTGCCGTCTGATATCGAGTCTGGCCCGTGAGCCCGGATCTTGGGATCAGAGGACCTGGGTTCCGATCCCGGCTTTGCCGCTCGTCTGTCCCGGGACCCGGATCGGGCCGCCTAACCTCCGTGGGTCTCAGTTCCCTCATCCGCAGAATGGGGGTCCGGTACACGTTCTCTCCCCTTACTTAGTAGATTATCTTGTCTCCACCCCAGCGCCGAGTATACGGTAAGCGTTTAATCCGGCCATCCGGCGGTGGTATCTGTCGAGGGCTTGCCGGAGGAGCAGCGTGGCTCAGCGGAAAGAGCACAGGCTTGGGAGGCGGAGGTCGCGGGTCTTAATCCCGGCTCCGCCACCCGTCCGCCGTGTGACTCGGGGAAAGTCGCTTCACTCTCCGTGCCTCGGTTACCTCGTCTGTAAAATGAGGATGAAGACCGCGAGCCTCCCGTGGGACAACCCGATGACCCTGTATCTCCCCCAGCGCTTAGGACGGTGCTCTGCGCGTAGTAAGCGCTTAAATGCCGTCGTTATTGTAATCGTTATCATTATGTGCAGGGCACTGTACGAAGCGCCCGGGGGAGTACAGTAACACAACAGGATTGGCAGACGGGCCCCCCGCTCGGCACAGAATTGCAGTCTCGGGGGGAGCCGGGCGTGCGGATTGGCAAGCAGCGTGGCTCGGTGGAAAGAGCCCGGGCTGGGGAGTCAGAGGTCATGGGTTCGAATCCCGGCTCTGCCGCTTGTCAGCCGTGTGACTGGGGGCGGGTCACTTCGCTTCTCTGGGCCTCAGTGACCGCATCTGTAAAATGGGGATGAAGACCGCGAGGCTCGCGTGGGACGACCCGATTCCCCTGCGTCTACCCCAGCGCTTAGAACGGTGCTCCGCGCCTAGGAAGCGCTTGACCGACATTATCGTTATCATATGTGAATATCACTATCTATATCATATATTTATATTACCACCGCATAGAAATATCGTTATTTACCTTACAATTTATATATGATACATATATCAATATAAATCATTGTACGTAGGTAGGAATAAGTATATAATAGGTACAAGCGATAAATATCATCGTTACATGTGAATGATTTCTAACGTGATCCCGACGTACGCCCCCGGGTTCCGAGGGCCAAGTGGCAAATCCCCAGCGTTCACAGATCCGAGCGCGTAGTTGACGCAGGAGGGAGGGCGAGCTGGGGAAGAGAGGGCTCAGTCGGAGAGGGCCTCTTGGAGGAGATGCGACCTTAACCGTCCTCTGTAGGTGGTGGGGAGGGCGGAGGTCTGGCGGAGGACGAGGGGAAGGGGTCGACGGCGAGACAGACGAGATCAGGGCCCGGGGAGTGAGCCGGCGCCGGAGGAGCGGAGCGTGCGGCCCGCGCCGGGGTAGGAGATGGGTGAGGCGAGGTAGGACGAGGCGAGCCGCCTCGGGTCCCCCAGGCCCGCCGGTCGGGCCTTTCCGTCTGATGCCTAAGACTTCCGGACTTGAAGCAAATGAAGCGGCACGGCCCAGTGGAAGGAAGGAGCACGGGCTTGGGAGCCGGGGGACCCGGGTCCCGATCCCGGCTCCTCCACGGGCCTGCCTGCTGCCGACCTCGAGCGCGTCGCCCAAGTCCTCCGTGCTTCGGTCGCCTCGCCTGTAAGACCGGGGATTCGGTACCCGCCGCCGTCCTTTCCGTACTTTGACCGTCGTGTCCTTGTCCGGTGCGCTGCCTAGGTAAGGGAATTTTGTGAGGACATTCGCCTTGATGATAATGTCAAGCGCTTACCACGCGCAGAGCGCCGTTCTGAGCGCCGGGGGAGATACGGGGTGATCGGGTCGTCCCTCGTGAGGCTCGCCGTCTTCGTCCCCGTTTTACAGATGAGGGAACTGAGGCCCAGAGAAGTGAAGTGACTCGCCCGCGGTCACCCGGCTGCCAGGTGGCAGAGCCGGGATTCGAACCCATGACCTCGGACCCCCCCCCAGCCCGCGTCCTCCCCGCTGAGCCACGCGTCACCTGGCGGTGGGGGAGGGGCGGCGGTGGGCAAGGAGCCTTATTAAATAGGACTAGAAGAGACGAAGGCTGCTCGGCAGCTCCTCTGACTCTCTCCCGCCCGTTCCTGAAGCTCCTCCTGTCTATTTGCAAGACCCGGGAGGCTTCAAGGACAAACCTCTCTAGGTTCCCCATGAAACTTTACGTTCGATACTTGTTTTCTCTCTCTCGCCGGTCAGGAACGACCTCTCTCTGGCAAAGGGCCGGGAAAAAAGGGCTGGATATTTTCAGCCTTCTGCGATCCCATCGGAACCCGCGTCTCCCTAGGATCAATCAGTCGATCGGTGGTATTTCCTTCCTTCCTTCCTTCCTTCCTTCCTTCCTTCCTTCCTTCCTTCCTTCCTTCCTTCCTTCCTTCCTTCCTTCCTTCCTTCCTTCCTTCCTTCCTTCCTTCCTTCCTTCCTTCCTTCCTTCCTTCCTTCCTTCCTTCCTTCCTTCCTTCCTTCCCTTCCTTCCTTCCTCCCTCCTCCCTCCCTCCCTCCCTCCCTCCCTCCTCCCTCCCTCCCTCCCTCCCTCCCTCCTCCCTCCCTCCCTCCCTCCCTCCCTCCCCCCCTCTCTCCCTCCCCCCTTCCCCCTTCCCCCTTCCCCCCTTCCCCCCTTCCCCCCTTCCCCCCTTCCCTCCCTCCCGCGCTTACTGTGTGCAGAGCACTGTACTAAGCTCTTGGAAAGTACAATCGGCAACAGCGACAATCCCTACCCAACTGGCTCACAGTCTAGAAGGAGGGAGATAGACAACAAAACCAAGCAAATGGACAGGCATCAATAGCGTCGCTGTAAAGAAATAGAATTATAGATATATACACGTCATTAATAAAATAGAATAGTAAATCTGTACGAATATACACAAATGGTGGGGGGCAGGGGGAGGGGTAGAGCAGAGGGAGGGAGTCGGGGCGATGGGGAGGGAAGGAGGGGCAGAGGAAAAGGGGGGCTCAGCCCGGGAGGGCCTCGACCCCTCGGTCGTACGTATCTTCGTCACCCTGTTCATTTTGTTAATGAGATGTACGTCACCTTGATTCTGTTTATTTGCTATTGTTTCAGTGAGACGTTCTTCCCCTCGATTCTGTTTATCGCCACTGTCCTTGTCCGTCCGTCTCCCCCGATCAGACCGCAAGCCCGTCTGAGGGCAGGGATCGCCTCTATCTGTTACCGATTTGTCCATTCCGAGCCCTTAGTACAGTGCTCCGCACATAGTAAGCGCTCAATAAAAACTACTGAATGAATCAAGTGAGCTTATTGAGTGCTTACCGTGCGAGGAGCGCTGTACTAAAACCTTGGGAGAATCCATTACAATAAAGCTGGTTAGACAAGGAACTTTTAGATTTAAATCTGCCACTTGCCTGCTCTGTGACCTTGGGTGAGTCACTTAATTTTTCTGTTTCATTTTCCTGATGTATTAAACGGGGATGAGATACCTATTCTCCCTCCCCTCTAGACCGTGAGTCCCACGTGGGACAGATCCATGCCCTTTCTGGTTAACTTCTGGCTAGCCCGGCACACAGTAAGGTGTTCGGCACGTAGTAAGGGCTTAACGGATGCTATAATGACGACGTTCTAATCCTGGTTCCGCCACTTTTCTGCTCTGTCACCTTGGGCAAGTCACTTCACTTCTCCGGGCCCGAGTCACCTCATCTGGAAAATGGGGATTAAGACCGGGAGCCTCCGTGTGGGACAGAGACCGTATCCAATCTTCTATCTGCCTCGGAGCTTTATACGGAGCCTGGCACATAGTGAGCACTTAACGGATGCCATTAAAAAAAAGAAACTCTGTCAAAACCCTGTCTGTACACGTCCGTTCACATCCAATCCGTCACCAGAGCCTGCAGGTCTCACCTTCACAACGTCGCTAAGATCCGCCCCCTTTCCTCTCTATCCAAACTCGTTAGTAAACCTAGTAACTAAACCTTGTTAGTACAGTCGCTCACCCTATCCCGGCTGGATGACTGCATCAGCCTCCTCTCTGATCTCCCAACCTCCCGTCTCTCCCCGCCTCAGTCTATGCTGCCCGGATTATCTTTCTACGGAAACGCCCCGGGCAGGTCGCTCCCCTCCTCAAGACCCTCCGGTGGTTGCCCGTCCCCCTCCGTATCAAGCAGAGACTCCTCACTCTGGGCTTCAAAGCCGTCCGTCCCCTTGCCCCCTCTTACCTCCCCTCCCCTCTCTCCTTCTCCAGCCCGGCCCGCACGCTCCGCTCCCCTGCCGCTAACCTCCTCACCGTGCTCGTTCTCGCCTGCCCCGCCGTCGACCCCCGGCCCACGTCCTACCTCTGGCCCGGAATGCCCTCGGATCGGCCAGACTAGCCCTCTTCCCCCCTTCAGAGCCCTTCTGAGAGCTCACCTCCTCCAGGAGGCCTTCCCACACTGAGCCCCCCCTTTTCTTCTTCTCCCCCTGCCCTCCCCGTCGCCCCGACGGTGCCCCACAGCCCTTGTGAATATATGTGCATATCTAGAATTCTGTTTATACCGACTCCCGTTTATTTGTTTTGATGCCTGTCTCCCCCCTCCCCGACTGCGAGCCCGTGGTGGGCAGGGATCGTCTCTCTCCATTGCCGAATTGTACTTTCCAAGCCCGTGGGACAGTGCTCTGCACACAGTAAGCGCTCAATAAATACGACTGAACGAATGAATCTGTTGTTCGGCTACCCCATTTTACAGCCTATTTGTCACAGCCCGACTGGTGTGGGTCTGTGCGTGTGTGGGTGGTTGGATACACTTTACTTTGGGACCGGTGAAGCAAAACATGCGACTGCCAATCGGATTCGCGGGTTAAAATAAGCCATTTAAGTAGCAAGGAAATCCGACCCGTTATTCTCGGATCGGTTTACGGTAGATACTTGCTCACGTCGGGTTTAAACCCCAAACCGTTGCGATTCGGGAGAATCGGGGTTAAAGTGACGTCGACGACACTGCCGACCGGCACCTGAGGGAAGACGCTTCGTTACCGTATCGACTCTCAGCTCGGTTCCTCGTTCGCATTCGAAACCGTGCCGGGTGTCGATTAAAGTTAGCATTTTCCCCTGGCTGAACGTAGACCGTTTCGTAGTGTGAAAGCGATTTCGTAGCTCTTCCTTTTGGAATAGTAACGTTCTGTGTTACGGGTGATGGGTCGGTCGAGCGGGGGTATTTATTGAGTGCTCACTGCGTGCTGAGCGTCGTACTGAGCGCTCCGGAGAGTACGGTGCGGGAGAAACGGTTGACTCGGCCCGCGGGGTACGTGCGGTCTAGGGGAGGAGAAAGACGTTAAAATAAATTACAGGTGAGGGAGATTGTTGCTTTCCGGGGAGACGTAAAAGTGACAGAAATTCAAAATCTAACGGCAAGAGTTAAAACGCCCACTAAGAATGTTCTGGAAACAATTTATCGGGAGGTAGAGAAGGGTACGGAGTGTCCGTTCTGTAATAATAAACGAAAGAATTGCCGAAGAATCTTGTACCTCTGCCATGGATTTTTGTCTGCAGTTTATTTAGCAACGCAGACATGCGTCTAATAAAAGAAGATGCCGCGTAAACCATAGTTGGGGTTTGAATGTGCTTCTGTTTTCGGTTTAGGTAGAGATGTTGTTTCTGGCTGCGTCTTTCATACTCGGTTCTTCTTACAACAAATGGAGAGCCCTTAATTGGACCTAAGGGAATAGTTAATCTACAGTGGACATATGGTGGACAAAAGCTGAGTCTAGTAAATGAAATAAAATCGTAAACAGAAAACGCGTGAACGTCTCCAGGGTGGGACGGGCTCGACGGATCCCGAAATATGCGCGGGCAGCTCGTTGAGCCATCCGCGTACAGTTCTTCTGCTTGACGTCCCAATGAAATGTTGGAGGCTTTAGAAGGAAAATGTCGAAGATGTTTTATGATCAATATCAGTCCCTTCCTACCTCTCCTCCCTTCTCTCTCTCCACCGCCCGCCCCGCACGCCCCGCTCCTCCGCCGCCCACCTCCTCGCCGTCCCCCGTCGTCGCCCGTCCCGCCGTCGACCCCCGGGCCGCGTCCTCCCGCGGTCCCGGAACGCCCTCCCTCCTCACCTCCGCCGAACTGATTCTCTTCCCCTCTTCGAAACCCTCCTTAAAGCTCACCTCCTCCGAGAGGCCTTCCGTGACCGAGCTCCCCTTTTCCCTCTGCTCCCTCTACCCCCCCTTCGCCTCTCCGCAGCCAAACCCTCTCCTCCCGCCTTTCCCTCCGCTCCTCCCCCTCTCCCGTCCCGTCCCCTCGGCACCGTGCTCGTCCGCTCGACTGTCTGTATCTTCATCACCCTATTCATTCTGTTCATGAGATCTACGTCACCCTGATTCCATTTATTTGCCATTGCTTTAATGAGATGTCCTTCCCCTCGATTCTATTTATCGCCATCGTTCTCGTCCGTCCGTCTCGCCCGATGAGACCGTGAGCCCGTCAGAGGGCAGGGGCTGTATCTGTTACCGATCTGTACATTCCAAGTGCTCAGTACGGGGCTCTGCACATAGTAAGCGCTCAATAAATGCGATTGAATGAATGAATGAATGAATCAGTTGTATTTATTGAGCATCCACTAGCGTAACGCTACGCACCTGGGACAGTACAAGGCGACGGAATCGGCGGACCCGTTCCCTGCCCGTAGCGAGTTTGCGGTCCAGAGTCGATACGTTCCCTTGATAGAGCGGTCGTGAAACGTATGACTTCTTCTTTTTTATTTTTGGCCAAGTTGATGATTTATCCATCCTGTGACTTTGATGTCACCGATGAAAGCTGGAGGTCTTGCTTTTTTTCTCCCCCCCCCCCCCCAGTCTCCCAAGTTAGAAGACTTTGACTGGGGGCAGGTAATCGGCGTTAACCTCAAGCGGCTCTTGGGCTTTATGGATTTGAGCATTATATGTGGCTGAACTGCTCCAGCAAAAGGTTAAGTATTAGTGGAAAATGTTCACAGGCCTTTTACTCAAAGAAAACATGTTACTTGTAAGTTTTCTTTTGATTTTACTTTTACAGTTACCTTGAATGTCTTCATTCATTTAGCCATCCATAAAGCAAATATTGTTGCACATGCAGTGGATAATAAGTCTTTTTAGGACTACTTGTGTGGTATGTCACAGATCATTAACTGCAAGTAACCACCTGACTTGAGGGAAGTCTGGAAGCATCATTATAGTGAAATAAGCTTTTATTCCTGTATCGCCGTAGCACATTGATTTGTGGGAATGTCCACAATAGCTACTGGAGAAAAATACGATCTCGCGTAGTATCGCGAAAGGGAGTCGACGATCGAGATCGACCAGCATGAGAACTCGAAAGGGACCCCGGTACCGGACTGAAGAAATAACATTTGCTCTCATAGTGTCGCGTGTATCCTTTTGTATTTGCCGTTAATATGATCCCACCTATTAAATTGGCGCTCGTGAAGTCCTCCTGAAGGATTTGAAATTCAGCCACTTGACAGTGCCGTAGAAAATGCATAGTATTCATCCCTTTTGAAACTCTGCGATTCAACTTTTTGTTTTACTCTTCTTCGATAAAGGGAAATCGCATCGAGATACTTGAGTTGGTTTTCTCTCCAAAGTGGACGTAGTTTGTTTTTTCACTGAAAACCGCTACGGCTTAATGGAAAGAACACAGGCGTCAGAGGACCTGGGTTTTAATCCTCAATCTGCCAGTTGCTTACCGTGTGACCCCGGGCAAGTCACTTAACCGCTTTGTGCCTCGGTTTCCCCGTTTGTGAAATGGGGATTCAGTATCTGTAGTCCCTCCTACAAGACCTGACTCTTGTATCTACCCCGCTGCTCAGTACAGTGCTTGGCACGTAGAAACCACTTAACAAACACTACAGTTATGATTATTACTGCTAACAGATTCCGCTGCTGTCGATCAGCAATACATACGGAGCACCCACTAAGTGCAAACAGAGCACAGTACGAAAACATGGGAAAGTAAGACACGTGCAAGACACATTCCCCTGCTGTCACTTCCCACTTGCGTACGATTTTCCAGTTATTAGTAAAGTGCTCTGCACGCAGTAAGCACCTAATAAATACTACTACTCGAGGAGCCCGCATTTGGAAATGTTACATCTTTTTCCTAGAGCAAAGCAACTAAAATCAATTCCTCTGCATCAGTTCTCCGTTCTGGAAACTCAGAGGCTCATCCACGGTTCCCAAGAATCTACCGTTCACACAAAACTAAATTTTGGGGGTGTAACTTTGCAGTGGAAGGTATTCACAGCAAAGCAGCGTGGCGCAGTAGAAAGAGCACGGGCTTTGGAGTCAGGGCTCATGAGTTCGAATCCCAGCTCTGCCACTCGTCGGCTGTGTGACTGTGGGCGAGTCACGTAACTTCTCTGTGCCTCAGTTCCCTCATCTGTAAAATGGGGATTAAGACTGCGAGCCCCACGTGGGACGACCTGATTCCCCTGTGTCTACCCCAGCGCTTAGAACGGGGCTCCGCACACAGTAAGCGCTTAACAAATACCAACGTTATTAGATAGCGATGATAATTATGGTATTCGATACTTAAGCGCTTAGTGACGGCCACTGTTCTAAACGCTGGGGTAGGCAGGGGAAGCAGCGTGGCTCTGTGGAAGAGCCTGGGCTTCGGAGCCAGAGGTCACGGGTTCGACTCCCGGCTCTGCCACTCGTCAGCTGTGTGACTGTGGGCGAGTCACTTCACTTCTCTGTGCCTCAGTTCCCTCATCTGTAAAATGGGGGTTAACTGTGAGCCTCACGTGGGACGACCCGGTTACCCCGTATCTACCCCCCGCGCTTAGAACGGTGCTCGGCACAGAGTAAGCGCTTGACAGATACCAACGTTGTTATTATATTGGTTTGGACGCAGTCCCTGTCTCGCACTGGGTTCCAGGTCTTAATCTCCGTTTTATAGACGAGATCACCGAGACGCAGAGAAATGAGTGACTTCCCCAAGGCCACAGAGCAGACAAGTGGCAGAGCTGGCATTAGAACCGGTGACCTTCCGACTCCCAGGCCTGTGCTCTAACCACTAGGCCACGCTGCTTCTCCGTAGACAAGGACCTATGGTGGTGAGAAAGAAAGGTAAAGACACTCTGGGCTACTGGAGCGGTGCTTTGGGAAACAAACGAAACGAAAGCAAATCCGGAAAAGTCCCAAAATAACCAAAACAAATCTATCTTTCTCTTCTGGGAAAGCCTGAAACAACCTTTGAGTAAGAATCCAAAAGAAAACGGAGTCTCCATTTGGATTTAAGCACTTGCTAGGGGAAATGAATGTGAAGAGTTAAGATGAAAGGCCCCCGACGCTCGCTTGAGAGGTCTGGTAAAGAAAGTGCCGTCTTCTCTTTTTATACTTTGCAGAGAACTCTGTCAGCCTATTTACATTTTTTAACCCTAAGAAGACCCAGTTGCCATTACAGTCTTTCCCAAGTCACGTTGGCCCACTCTTCAACAGGAAGGGTTATGGAAGGTAAGAGACGGAAGTTGGAATGAGAAATGAGCCCCCCGCCCCCGAGCGCGCTAGCGCGAGACCCTGTCTTTGAATCCCTTCTTAGGCACCGCGGTGAATCGATACGTCTGCCGAGCGGCACGGTCCGGTGGACGGAGCGCGAGCCTGCGAGTCAGGAGGACCTGGGTCCGAACCCCGGCTCCGCCACTCGTCCGCCGCCTGACCTCGAGCGGGTCGCTTCACTTCTCTGTGCCTCGGTTGCCTCATCTGTAAAAAAAAGAAATGGGGAGCAAGACTGTGCGTCCCACGTGGGACCGGCGCTGAGTCCATCCCAACTAGTTTGTATCCTCCCCGGCGCTTAGTACAGTGCCTGGCACAGAGTGAGCGCTTAACAAATACCACAGTTATTATTATTATCATCACTAAGGGCTTGGGGGGACTACAATAGCTTTAGAAGGCCCGATTCCCGCTCTCCGGGGCTTTACGGTCCAGTCGGCACTTCTGCGGCAAAGCACCATCAGGAAGAAAAGCGCGGTCCTGTAATCCAGTGGTCTTGCAACTGTCGAGATACTTTAAATACGGAATACCTTCCTTGGGGTCCGCGAGATACTTTAAATACAAAATACCTCTCTTGGGGTCCGCCCCAAGATCCGGCAGTGAGGTGTTCCTCGAACGTATAGGTAATGACGTGAGCGACTGAAACGTGGGTTGCATTTTCTTATGCCCTTACGCGGTGTTGGGTTCCGTTCCGGAACCGGCTCCGATGTAATGATCGGGTCCTACGGGTAAGTGAAGAGATGACTCTGCAAATCCCTCTTATCACCCCCTTTCTTCATTTATTCCCATTCATTCATTCAGTTGTATTTATTCTGTGCAGAGTGCTGTACTAAGCGGTGGGGAGAGTACGGTATGACAGACAGACACATTCCCCACCGGCAGAAAGAGCGTCCAATATTAATCCGTCCCCAAGAAAGAGAAAAATCAGCGTAGGAAAAGGATAAAAAGAAATATCGATGGATCGATCGGCCGAGAAGCAGCGTAGCTTAGTGGAAAGAGCGCAGGCTTGGAAGTCAGAGGTCGTGGGTTCTAATCCCGGCTCTGCCGCTTGTCAGCTGTGTGACTTTGGCCGAGTCACTTCACTTCTCTGGGCCTCAGTTCGAATCCCAGCTCTGCCACTTGTCAGCTGTGTGACTGTGGGCAAGTCACTTAACTTCTCTGTGCCTCAGTTCCCTCATCTGTAAAAGGGGGATGAAGACTGTGAGCCCCACGTGGGACAACCTGATTCCCCTGTATCTACCCCAGCGCTTAGAACAGTGCTCTGCACATAGTAAGCGCTTAACAAATACCAACATTATTATTCATCTGTAAAAATAGGGATTAAGCCGCGCGTGGGACAACTTGATTACCTTGCGTCTACCCCAGCGTTTAGAAAAGTGCTTGGCACATAGTAAGCGCTTAACAGATGCCATCGTCGTCGTCATTATTATTGTTATGTGCCAGCCCAGCCGTGTGATCGTGGGCGAACCCTTTATCTCCTCTCTGCCTCGGTCGCCTCACCTGTAAACCCCGGGGAAAAGATGGATTGCGAGCCCTGTGTGGAACAGGGACCGGGCCTGATCAATCTATCTACCCTGGGCCGAGCACATCGTCAGCCCTGAATGGACGCCTTCGTTTTTTTGCAGAAGCCAACGCGACGAATGCGTCTGGGGATAGTTTAATTATGTCTCTCTTGCGGGATTCGAGGGATAGACCGCGACGGAAGCCTGCACCTGCTAGGTACAAACAACACGGATGCTTTTTGGCTCATCCGCTGGGTTTATCTTGTCCTCGACAGAGACATTGCCTTTAAAAGGAAGTATTTAGAGGCATTCCGACATTCTGGCCAATTTGTTCATGACTCTTCAAAGATATCTTTGGAACGCTTCTTGGGACAGCATATTTCGGGAACGCCGTTAAGAACACGCAACCCCGACAGCGTTCGGAAGGTGGTCGATCGCTTCTCCCCTTTTTACTGCCCAGTCTCGGATCGGGAGGACTAGAAGGAAAGCGGAGAAAGACTTCAGACCTAAAGCGTAGACGTAATAATAATAACGATGGCATTTATTAAGCGCTTACTATGTGCAGGGCCCTGTTCTAAGCGCCGGGGAAGATACAGGGTAATCAGGTGGTCCCGCGTGAGGCTCACAGTTAATCCCCATTTGCCGGATGAGGTCACTGAGGCCCAGAGAAGTGAAGCGACTCGCCCCCGGTCACGCGGCTGCCGAGCGGCCCAGCCGGGATTCGAACCCACGAGCTCCGACTCCCAAGCCCGGGCTCTTTCCACTGAGCCGCGCGTCTACACCTTTATCACCGATACTTGTTCCCGAAGAACGTTCGTCCATGCCGTCGTATTTACTGAGCGCCTACCGCGTGCGGAGCGCTGTACTAGGCGTTCGGAAAGAACGCGTACGACAACCGGAAAGAAATGGGAGATTTACCAGTAGGGAGGAGTAAATGGGATGCGCGAAGTTGCTAGAGCGGTGAGTTTAAAACTTTCAAGTTGAACTGAAAAGCAAGTTTGAAAGCGAAGGGCTAAACCAAACCGTTTTCAGCTGTCTGAGGGGGTCCTGGAAGAGTCGCGTATCTTTAATGACCGATCACTGGGGCGATAATGTAGTTTTTTGAGCACAGCCGGTACTTTTCCCAGCTGCTTTACAGTGATGTCTTGAAGCTGAAAATGTAATCCGTGTAAGCCACAAAAGCCACTCTATATCAAAGCAGACCTTGACAGTGCATCACCACGTAACAGCTGGCGACGCTACCCGCGTCGTAAGCTGATTATTCAAAAAACCTGAACGGGAGAATCATTGGAAATCGCGTCTTACGGACCGGCGGATAAAAGTCAAAACTTGGAAAGTCCCCGAGATTAAGGACCCGGTCGGCGAACGTCCGTTCGGGTAGTTCCAGCGTGATTCTCGCGTCCTTTAGAACAAGGGGGCGAGCCGGGCCCTTTCTTCTCTCTGCAGTTCATAAAACTCCCATCCGGCCGACTACAACCGAGCCCTTCTCCTCTTCTCCGCCGGCTGGGGCCGTCGCGCTCCTCGCCGGTAAACAGCGGCCGAGTAGCGTTACCATCCAAAGACGCCCGCGTCCTCTTTCGTTCCGAAAACCTTCTCGGCACCGAGTAAGCGAGCTCCCGGGGTTCTCCTTCTCTCAAAACGCTTAATAAAATGTCGATATCCGGGTCGGGTAACGAACGCGCCCGCCCTTGACGCACCGGGTGTAAAATCCCCGAGAGGGGAGAGAGAGCTCGGGTCCCGGGAGGTTTACTGGCCTCGGGAATTTTAGAATTTTACAGGGTGTTTAATTTGAAAGCCCGTCGGAGTCGGCGTGGTCGGTTCCGGGTGGGACAGCCTCAAGGAGAGATCTGACCCCTTCTCCGTCGTTCAGATGGAGTTTCGGCGCGATGGTCCCCGGCGCTTTTTAGCGCCTGTTAGCGTTTCCCCGTCACTGCTGCCGTCGGCGTCGCCGACGAGCCTCGTCGGTCCACCGAGGCCAAGTCAGTGGCTGCCCAGTCACCGGCGGCGGGCCGGGGGGGATCCGCCTCGCGGCGCGCGTGCCTCCACCCCCCCTCGTCTGCGTGGCGCCGTGTCTCGCAGACGCACGGGCCAGCGGAGGGACTTCCGCGATTCCCCGCCGGCGTCCTTGCTGAGGCGTGGCCCGAAGCCCACTCCGCGGGAGAGCTGGCAGTGCTTTTCGTAATCGGGCCGTCGCTGCAATTTAATCGTGTATCTGTTGAGCGCTGACTACGTGCGGAGCGCCGTTCTGAGCGCTGGGGTAGGTACAGGGTCATCGGGTCGTCCCACGGGAGGCTCCCGGTCAATCCCCATTTTACAGGTGAGGGAACTGAGGCCCAGAGAAGTGAGGCGACTCGCCCGCGGTCACCCAGCTGACGAGGGGCAGAGCCGGGATTCGAACCCGTGAGCTCCGACCCCGAAGCCCGGGCTCTCTCCACTGAGCCACGCGGCTTCTCAATTTGTTGAGCGCCTAGTGGGTGCAGAGCCCTGAACAAAGCAGCGGAGTAGTTAAGTGGCAAGAGCGCGGGCCCGGGCGTCAGAAGGACCTGGGTTCTAATCCCGGCTCCGCCGCGTATCTGCTGTGTGATCTCGGGTATGTCACTTCACTTCTCGGTGCCTCAGTTGCCTCATCCGTAAAATGGGAATTAAGACTGTGAGCCCCATGTGGGACAACGCGATTACCTTGTATTCATTCATTCATTCATTCATTCAGTAGTATTTATCGAGCGCTTACTATGTGCAGAGCACTGTACTAAGCGCTTGGGATGAACGAGTCGGCAACAGACAGAGGCGGTCCCCGCCGTCTGACGGGCTCACGGTCTAATCGGGGGAGGGGGACGGACGAGAACGATGGCGATGAGTAGAGTCGAGGGGAAGAGCGTCTCGTGAAAACAGTGAATTACCCCAGCGCTTAGAACAGTGCCTGGCACGTGGTAAGCGCTTAACAAGTAACGTAATTAGTATTATTCTTATTATTAACTCGTATCTACTCCTGTGCTTAAAGCAGTGCTTGGCAAATGGAAAGCACTTAACGAGGACCACAGTTATCAATCTAATGATAATTACCATTATTTAAGTTCTGGGGAGAGTCCGATTCGGTAGAGTTGGAAGGAGGCAGCGTGGCTCGGTGGAAGGAGCCCGGGCTTGGGAGCCAGAGGTCATGGGTTCGAATCCCGGCTCCGCCCCTCGGCAGCTGTGTGACTGCGGGCGAGTCACTTCACTTCTCTGGGCCTCAGTCACCTCATCTGGAAAATGGGGATGGAGACGGTGAGCCTCACGTGGGACGGCCCGATGACCCTGCATCTACCCCAGCGGTTAGAACAGCGCTCTGCACATGGGAAGCGCTTAACGAAGGCCAAGATTCTTATTTCCACATTCCAAGCGCTTAGTACGGTGCTCTGCACGAAGTAAGCGCCCGATCGTGGCTCAGTAGAAGGAGCCCGGGCTCGGGAGTCCGAGGTCGTGGGTTCGAATCCCGGCCCCGCCACTCGTCAGCTGTGTGACTGTGGGCGAGTCATTTAACTTCCCTGCGCCCCAGTTACCTCGTCTGTCAAATGGGGAGGAAGGCTGTGAGCCTCACGTGGGACGACCTGATGACCCCGGAGCCACCTCAGCGCTTGGAACGGTGCTCTGCACGTAGTAAGCGCTTAACGGATACCGACATTATAAATACTATTGAGTGAAATGAACCCTGTCCACAGGCAGCTTCCGGTCTAAAGAAGGATACAGACCTTAGAATCTGTTACGGGTAGAGGACACGGCAGTGTGCAAAGATACGTAATAATAATAAGGACGTCGGTATTTGTTAAGCGCTTACTCTGTGCAGAGCACCGTTCTAAGCGCTGGGGGAGACACGGGGGAATCGGGTAGTCCCCCGTGGGGCTCCCGGTCTTCCATCCCCATTTTCCAGATGAGGTGACTGAGGCCCAGAGAAGTTAAGTCACCGGCCCAGAGTCACACCGCTGACAGGCGGTGGAGCGGGGTTTAGAACCCGTGACCTCGGACTCCCGAGCCCGGGCTCTTTCCGTCGAGCCACGCGTATAGCGTAAAAATGTAAACCTCAATATAAAACCATTAGAGGCCGTAGCATGGCTCAGGGGAAGGAGCCCGGGGTTGGGAGTCCCAGGTCGTGGGTTCTAATTCCGGCTCCGCCACCTATCAGCCGCGTGACTTCGGGGCAAGTCGCTTAACCTCTCTGCGCCTCAGTTACCCCATCTGGAAAATGGGAATGAAGAATGCGAGCACCATCGTCATCGTCTGGCAAGGAGGCGGTCGAAGCAGCGCGGCTCAGTGGAAAGAGCACCGGCTTGGGAGCCGGAGGTCACGGGGTCGAATCCCGGCTCCGCCGTCGCTCAGCCGTGTGACTCGGGGCGAGTCGCTTCACTTCTCTGGGCCTCGGTTCCCTCATGCGGACAACGGGGACGAAGACTGCCAGCTCCACGCCGGACAACCCGATCACCTTGTATCCTCCCCAGCGCTTAGAACGGTGCTCTGCGCATAGTAAGCGCTTAACCAACGCCATCGTCGTCATTATTATCGGTGACCTTAAAGAGGGTGATTTCTGAGCTCGTTGTGGGCAGGGAGTAATAAGAATAATAATCACGGTACCTGGTAAGCGCTCACCAGGCGTCAAACGCTGTTCTAAGCACTGGGGTAGATACAAGCTAATCAGGATGGACACAGTTCCCTGTCCCACGTGGGGCTCACGGCCTCGATCCCCATTTTCCAGAGAAGTGAAGCGACTTCGCCCCAGTCAGGTGCCGGAGCCGGGATTGGGACCCGCGACCTTCCGACTCCTAGGCCCCTGCTCTAGGCACCGTGATGACGTTGGCATCCGTTAAGCGCTTACGACGTGCGGAGCGCCGTTCTAAGCGCTGGGGGAGACGCGGGGTCATCGGGTCGTCCCACGGGAGGCGCACGGTCTTCGTCCCCCTTTCCCAGACGAGGGAACCGAGGCCCAGAGAAGTGAAGCGACTCGCCCACGGTCGCACAAGGCGGACAAGGGGCGGAGCCGGGAATCGAACCCACGGCCTCGGACTTCCGAGCCCGGGCTCTTTCCGCTGCGGCACGCTGCTTCCCAATACCGCGCTGCACCGTACCGTGCCGCCTCTGCTGTACCGTTCTGTTGAGCTCTCCCAAGCGCTCAGTACGGTGCTCTGCACCTAGTAGAGGCTCAGCAAATACGGCCGATCGACTGAGCGAAGGGGGCAGAAGCCGGACGGCAGGAGGTGGAGGAGAGAGTCGGAGGAGAGGAAACGGAGGCGGGGGGAAGCGGGCAGCTCGCTCAAGGGAAGAGGAAAACGCAGAGGTCAGCGGAGGGTGCCGTGGTGTCGGGGGAGGGCTCCTTTTTCGGAGAGGGGATATAGGGACCAGCGTTCTACAAGTCAGGGTACCTCGAGAGAAGCAGCGTGGCTCAGTGGAAAGAGCCCGGGCTTGGGAGTCGGAGGTCACGGGTTCGCATCCCGGCTCTGCCACTCGTCAGCCGCGTGACCGTGGGCGGGTCACTTCACTTCTCTGGGCCTCAGTCACCTCATCTGTCAAACGGGGATGAACCGTGAGCCTCGCGTGGGACGACCCGATCCCCCGGTATCTCCCCCAGCGCTGAGAACGGTGCCCTGCACGTGGTAAGCGCTTAACGGATGCCAACGTTATCATCATCATCATTATTATTCGGGAGGTGAAACCTTTACTTGAGCTTACGTCCTTTTTTCAAACATTGTAAAAGAGATGATTCTCAGGACACAGCAGCAGGGAAAAACTCACGGATGGGCAGCTGCGCTGTTCCTCGACATCAGGCCGGGGGGGAAAGGTGGAAGCAAGTCCGAAGACTTGGATTCCAGTCCTGCCCCTGCCGCTCGCTGGCCGCCTGATCCCGGGCCAGGCCGGGCTCTCGCTTTCCTCATCTGAGTGGGGATTCGGAGGCCGTAATCCCTCGTGTTTCGGCTCCGAGCCCCACGCCGGGCGGAGGAGGTGTCTGACGGTTTTTATCGTATCTCTCCCGGGGCGTAGGGAGAGAGCCGGACACGCGGTGGGCGCTCAACAGATGCCACAGTTTGGACGATTAAGAGGCCAGAGGTGCTCTTCCAGACGGGCCCCTCCTTCCGTCAACACTTTGCGTCGTCATGAACGTCTCGATGGACTGTGAGGAGGAAAGAAAGTCCATTAATGAAAACTGGGGGGAAGCGTTTGAGCCGTATGGTATTTTGTCTTTCCGGATATCCTCCGCCTCGCCTCTCGGCGAATCTCCGCTCTTTTTCCCCTCGTGGGCAGAATGGGGATTCAACGCGTGTTCTCCCTCCTGCTTAGACCGTGAGCCCCATCTGGGCCCCGGTTATCTTGTATCTACCCCAGCGCTTAGTACAGTCCTTGGCAAATACTAAGGGCTTAACAAGTGCCATTATTATTATTGCTAACAGATATCATTTTAACATTTTTGGAAGCGATGAGAGGCGGGCAGAGAGCACAGTGGCCTGGCGGATAGAGTACGGGCTTGGGAGTCAGAAGGACCCGGTTTCTAATCCCAGTTCCGTCACTCATCTGCTGCGTGACCTCGGGCGAGTCCCTTCACGTCTCCGTGCCTCAGTTCCCTCATCTGTAAAACGGGGATTAAGACCGCGAGCCCCACGTGGGATGACCCGATGACCTCGCATCTACCCCGGCTCTTAGAACGGTGCTTGGCACATAGTAATAATCATGATGACGTTGGTATCCGTTAAGCGCTTACCACGTGCAGGGCACCGTTCTGGGCGCTGGGGGGGACACGGGGTCGTCGGGCCGTCCCACGTGAGGCTCACGGTTAATCCCCGTTTCACGGATGAGGTAGCCGAGGCACCGAGAAGTGAAGTGACTCGCCCGCGGTCACGCGGCTGACGAGCGGCGGAGCCGGGATCCGAACCCGTGGTCTCCGACCCCCAAGCCCGGGCTCTTCCCACCGAACCGCGCTCGCGGTCTTAAGCCCCGTTTTACAGATGAGGTGATTCGAGCATAGCAAAGTGGAGTGACTCGTCCGAGGTCACGCGGCAGACGGGTGGTGGACCGGGGATCAGAACCCGGGTCCCTCCGACTCCCATGCCCGTGTCCTATCCACTAGGCCACGCTGCTTCTCTTCGAACTCAGGGCCAATTCTAAACGCGTGATGTCAAAAGTGCGCGATATGTTACCTTCTTATACCTTCTGACATTTTAAAATTTTCAGTTATCCATCCCCCATGCTGTCGGTATGCGTCCTGACGGATCGGTCGGTGGTATTTATCGAGCACTTACTACGTACGGAGCGCTGTACTAAGCGCTTGGGAGTGTTCGATCTGACAGTCGCTAGACGTATTCCCTGCCCACCGATTTACAGTTTAGATGGGGAGATAAATTACGCGTATTTCCGTAAGTGCCTTGGAGCTGAGGGAGGGGTGAATAAGGGGTGCAGATCCGAGTGCCAGGGAGACGCAGAAGGGAGTGAGAGAAAACCGAGAGCCTGGGAGAGTAGAGCACAACAGATTTAGCAGACGCTTTCCCCACCCTCAGTCCTCCGCCGCCCACCTCCTCACCGTCCCCCGGTCTCGCCCGTCCCGCCGTCGACCCCCGGGCCACGTCCTCCGGCGGTCTGGAAACGCCCTCCCTCCTCACCTCCGACAATCTGATTCTCTTCCCCTCTTCGCATCCCTACCTAAAGCTCACCTCCTCCGAGAGGCCTTCCCAGACTGAGCTCCCCCTTTTCCCTCTGCTCCCTCTACCCCCCCTTCACCTCCCCTCGGCTAAGCCCCCTTTTTCCCCCCTTTCCCTCTGCTCCTCCCCCTCTCCCGTCGCCTCCCCTCAGCACCGTGCTCCTCCATCTGCCGCTCGTCGGCTGTGTGACTGTGGGCAAGTCACTTCACTTCCCCGTGCCTCAGTTCCCTCATCTGTAAAAGGGGGATAAAGAGTGTGAGCCCCACGTGGGACGACCTGATTGCCCTGGATCTACCCCAGCGCTCAGAACAGTGCCCTGCACATAGTAAGCGCTTAACAAATACCAACGTTATTATTATCCACTCAACTCTGTCTATTTTTTTATTACCAAATTTATTTTGTTAATGAGATGTACATAGCTTGCTGCTATTTATTGCTGTTGGTTGAATGAGATGTCCATCCCTCGATTCTGTTTATCGCTATCGTTCTCGTCTGTCCGTCTCCCCCCATTAGACCGTAAGCCCGTCGAAGGGCAGGGACCGTCTCTATCTGTTGCCGATTGGTACATTCCAAGCGCTTAGTACGGTGCTCTGCACATAGTAAGCGCTCAGTCAATGCTATTGAACGAGTGAATGAATGGAGGGAGCGTAAAACGGCCCATTTGGGCCTGCCGCTGTCTTCCGTCCAAGGAATCACAGGCCTGAGGCAAAGGAGCGGGGAGGCCAAGCGAAGATGGCGATCGTCAGAATGGAGATTCTCAAGGCATCAGTTTGGTTCCAGATTTGGGAGATAACAATAATAATGTCGGTATTTGTTAAGCGCCTACTGCGTGCAGAGCACTGTTCTGAGCGCCGGGGAAGATACGGGGTCATCAGGCCGTCCCACGTGAGGCTCACGGTCTTCGTCCCCGTTTTACAGATGAGGGAACTGAGGCCCAGAGAAGCCAAGTGACTTACCCACAGTCACGCGGCTGCCAAGCGGCAGAGCCGGAATTAGAACCCAGGTCCTCCGACTCCCAAGCCCGGGCTCTTTCCACTGAGCCTCGCTGCTCCAGAATCGCTCAAGTATATAGGTACGGTTCAACGGGACCGGCTCTGCGGTATTAAGGATTTTCAGTATGAAATCGTAAGTCCCTGAAGTTAACGTCTAAGCTTTCTGCGGCGGTATTTGGCTTTCTCAAAGCCCATCAACGTGTGGAAAGACGAATCCAAATTATCTTTGCTTTATTTGCCCGTTTTGTTGTTTTTCTTTGAAAGTTTTTTGATTTTCAGTTGGAAATTCCTCACCGGTTGTGATGCTGTCTTACTCCTAGTCTGTTCCTTTCGTCTCTCTGACTTCTCAACACTGTATCCCTAAGTTTACACGCCTAGATATACAGTTGGTTGTTAGGTTCGTTCCACCTCAGTTATGTTTCAGTTTGCTGAAAACACATCCGTTCTGGGTTGAAATTAAAACAGAATTTTCGCATTAGCGCGTAGGTTCGTTCCACCTCCGATTGTGTTTCAGTTTGCTGAAAACACATCCGTTCTGGGTTGAAATTAAAACAGAATTTTCGCATTAGCACGTATCACCTATCTGCAGGTTTGCATTGTCTTCTTGGCACAGTGCTGAAGCATGTCATAAAATCTTCATTTCTAATGGAAAATCACTTCTGCTCTGATATGAAAGCAATACGTAATAACGACGCACATGTTTCCATAGTTTGCGATGCTATATCTTAGCATTACAAATGAGATTAAGCATTTTTCAAGGTGTTTTAAAAGAACGTTCAATTTTCGATCGTGGTATATTAGACTAGCACCATCTTCTGAAAGTTTAGTACATTACAGTTGGGTAGATAAGAGAATATATAGAGAAGTCATTTTGTACATAAAATTCATTCATTCAGTCGTATTTATTGAGCGCTTACTGTTGGCAGAGCACTGTACTAAGCGCTTGGAAAGTACAATTCGACAACAGAGACGATCCCTGCCCAACGTGGGCTAGTAGTCTAGAAGGGGAGAGACAGACGTCGAAACAAGTAAACGGGCGTCCTTAGCATCAATATAAATGAAGGGAATTATAGCTATATACATTTCATTAATAAAATAAATAGAATAATAAGTATGTACATGCATACGCAAGTGCTGTGGGGCAGGGAGGAGAGCGGAGGGAGCGAGTCGGGGCGACGGGGAGGGGGGGAGGAGCACAGGGAAAGGGGGGCTCAGTCTGGGAAGGCCTCCTGGAGGAGGTGAGCTCTCAGTAGGGCTTGGGAGAGGGGAAGAGAGTCAGTTCGGCGGAGGTGAGGAGGGAGGGCGTTCCGGGACCGCGGGAGGACGCGGCCCCGGGGGTCGACGGCGGGACGGGCGAGGACGGGGGACGGCGAGGAGGCGGGCGGCGGAGGAGCGGAGCGTGAGGGGTGGGCGGTAGCGAGAGAGAAGGGAGGTGAGACAGGAGCGGGCGAGGTGACGGAGAACCTCGAAGCCAAGAGTGAGGAGTTTCTGTTCTGTGCGGAGGTTGATGGGCAACCACTGGAGGTTTTTAAGGAGGGGGGTGACGTGCCCAGAGCGTTTTTGTAGATAGATAGTGAGGGCAGCAGAATGAAGTATAGACTGAAGCGGGGAGAGACAGGAGGTTGGGAGATCGGAAAGGAGGCCGATTAAGTAATCCAGTCGGGATAGGGTGAGCGATCGGACTAGCGGGGCAGCGGTTCGGATGGAGAGGAAAGGGCGGATCTTGGCGATGTCGTGAAGGTGAGGCCGGCGGGTTTGGGTGATGGATTAGATACGTGGGGGTAAATGAGAGAGCGGAGTCAAGGATGCCGACAAGGTTGCGGGCCTGTGAGACGGGAAGGATGGTAGCGCCGTCCGCGGTGACGGGGAGGTTCGGGAGAAGACGGGGTTCGGGAGGGAAGATAAGGAGCTCAGTCTTGGACATGTTGAGTTTCAGGTGGCGGGAGGACATCCGGGCGGAGACGTCCCGAAGGCAGGAGGAGATGCGAGCCTGGAGGGAGGGAGAGAGAACAGGGGAGGAGATGCAGATTTGGGCGTCATCGGCGTAGAGATGATAGTCAAAGCGGTGGGAGCGAATGAGTTCATCAAGGGAGTGAGTGTAGATGGAGAACAGAGGGGACCGAGGACTGACCCTCGAGGAACCCCTACGGTTAGGGGATGGGGGGGGGTGGGGGGAGGGCCCGCGAAGGAGACCGAGAATGACCGGCCAGAGAGACGAGAGGAGAACCGGGAGAGGACGGAATCAGCGAAGCCGAGGTTGGATAACGTGTGGAGGAGAAGGGGACGGTCGACGGTGTCGGAGGCAGCCGAGAGGTCGAGGAGGATTAGGATGGAGTAGGAGCCGTTGGATTTGGCAAGAAGGAGGTCACGGGTGACCTCCGAGAGGACGGCGTCAGTGCGGCGGAGGGGACGGAAGCCAGATCGGAGGGGGTCCGGGAGAGGGTCGCAGGAGAGGAATTTGAGGCTGAGAGCGTAGACGACTCACTCCGGGAGTTTGGAAAGGAAGGGAAGGATGGAGATGGGTTGATAACTGCCGGGGGCTGTAGGGTCAAGGGAGGGTTTTTTTTAGGATGGGGGAGACGTGGGCATGTTTGGAGACCGAGCGGTTGAAGATGGAAGTTAAGGAGGGGAGGAGGGAAGGGGTGAGAGTTTTTATAAGGTGAGAGGGAGTGGGGTCAGAAGCATAGTGGAGGAGGTGGCGCCTGAGAGGAGGGAGAAGATCTCCTCTGAGGATACCGCTGGGAAGGATGGGAAAGTAGGGGAGGGGACGGAGAGTGGGGAGAGGTGACACGGGTCTTTATGTTTCTGTGGCCATTTAAAGAAATGCCTAAATTCTAAGAGTTGTATCAGAATTAGAAATATGGGAAAGCAGAAATGTATTAGCGGCTGGAAATGCTATTGTTTCATTTTCACAACTATAGATCATCATTATTCTCATTTTAAATTTTCCTCTGACAAATGACACCTTTCCTTCGACTGTTGATTCTTCTCAGTAAATAAGTGAAATGCGGATATATCGATGGTTGCCATTACCCTTTTTGTATCCTTGGGTAACTTTTCCCCTTCCCTTTTTTACTGCTTCTTTTGGGCTTAATTTTCCTTTTCCCATTTTTCACCTCTTTTGATTCTCCCCCCTTCTCGTAGTCTTACGTTTTTCTCCTCAGCAACGCTTCTTCTTCCCAACCTCTTTCCTGTTCGTTTCTCACGGGACACGGGCCGTGTTTTGGTCCGAGACTGACCGGTTAGGCTTCGGGCTGTTTTTTCAAGTGACATCTGTTAAGACCGTACTGTGTTCCAGACGCTATATTGTCAGAGCAGATACACGATAATCAGGTTGGACCCAATTCCGTGTCTCGTGTGGGGCTCGCGGTCTTTATCCACATTTTACACGTCCGATCCGATCCGTCACCAAAACCTGCCGGTCTCACCTTTGTGATATCGCCGAGATCCGCCCTTTCCTCTCCACCCAAACGGCTACCTTACCGCTACGGGCTCTCGTAATATCCCGGCTAGACTACCGTGTCGGCCTTCTCTCCGATCTCCCTTCCTCCTCTCTCGCCCCGCCCCGGTCTGTTCTTCACTCCGCTGCCCGGCTCATCTTCCCGCAGAAACGCTCTGGGCCTGTCACTCCCCTTTTTAAAAACCTCCAGCGGTTGCCCGTCGACCTCCGCGCAAAACAAAAACTTCTCACTCTAGGCTTCGAGGCTCTCCATCCCCTCGCCCCCTCCTACCTCTCCCCTCTTCTCTCTTTCCACCGCCCACCCCGCACGCTCCGCTCCTCCGCCGCCCACCTCCTCGCCGTCCCTCGGTCTCGCCCGTCCCGCCGTGGACCCCCGGGCCCCGTCCTCCCGCGGTCCCGGAACGCCCTCCCTCCTCACCTCCGCCGAACTATTTCTCTTCCCCTCTTCGAAACCCTACTTACAGCTCACCTCCTCCAAGAGGCCTTCCCAGACTGAACTCCCCCATTCCCTGTGCTCCCTCTGCTCCCCCTCTATCCCCCCTTCACCTCTCCTCAGCTAAGCCCTCTTTCCCCCCCTTTCCCTCCGCTCCTCCCCCCCTCCCGTCCCCTCCCCTCGGCACCGTAATCGTCCGCTCGACTGTATGTATCTTCATCGCCCTATTTATTTTGTTAATGAGACGTACGTCACCTTGGTTCTGTTTATTTGTTATTGTTTTAATGAGATGTTCATCCCCTCGATTCTGTTTATCGCCGTCGTTCTCGTCCGTCCGTCTCCCCCGATCAGACCGTGAGCCCGTCAAAGGGCAGGGGCCGTCTCTATCTGTTACCGATCTGTACATTCCAAGCGCTCAGTACGGTGCTCTGCCCATAGTAAGCGCTCAATAAATGCTATCGAATGAATGAATGAATGAATGAATAAATGAATGAAAAAGTCTTTTCGACTCGTTCAACGGTGAATCGGGGGCTAGGGAGCCAGATTCGGGAGAGCCTTAAATTCAGTGTGGCTGTTAAAATCCTTGGTTCTGAGAAGGGTGTCCTGACTGTGGGCTGGTGTACACCTTTGGTCCTCTTCAGATGTATTTCCGGTTCCTCGCCCTGTGCCTAAGCTATAAAATGATTCCTGAATTATTTGTGACGGTGCTTGTGGGAGGCCCCCAGAGTACCGTCACCTGCATCTAGCAGTTCGCGATGAGAAGGGATTGTGCTCTTAGGCTGTTGAGCCGGAAGGATTTCCCGTTGGATCAGAAGCGTACTCTGACTTGCAGACGGTACACGGCGGGTGTGTTGATGGTCTAGAGCGCTTCCGCTTGGATTGCCGGGGTCCCCGGGTGGCGCTCCCCGAGCATCTTCCGCCCGGTTGAAGGGGTTGATTTGCTGCCCGCTCACGAACCACGTCCCCCGATCGGTTCCCGCGGACAGGATCCGATTAGGGAAGCAGCGCGGCTCAGTGGAAAGAGCCCGGGCTTCGGAGTCGGAGGTCGCGGGTTCGACTCCCGGCCCCGCCGCTTGTCAGCTGTGTGACCGTGGGCGAGTCACTTCTCTTCTCTGGGCCTCGGTTCCCTCATCCGTAAAATGGGGATTAACCGTGAGCCTCACGTGGGACGGCCCGATGACCCCGTGTCGCCCCCGGCGCTCAGAACGGTGCTCTGCACATAGTCAGCGCTTAACGAATACCAACTTCATTGTCATCATTATCATTATTGTTTGTTTGAAGATCTGCTAATCGTAGGATGTGATCTGGTGCAGCTACGGGGTAGGGGTGGTCATTTATTCATTCATTCAATCGTATTTATTGAGCGCTTATTATGTGCAGAGCGCTGTACTAAGTGCTTGGGATGTCCATTTCGGCAACAGATGGAGACGGTCCCCGCCCAGTGACGGGCTCACCGCCTAACCGGGGGAGACAGGTGAGTCGTTCACTACCTCACGGGGCCGTGTCCTGTCCCCTCAGGGGAGGATCTTGTCCTTGCAAACTCGACAGTATTTTTTCCCAGCTCCTTGGCGAGTAGGGGGCAAGCAGCGTGGCTCAGTGGAAGGAGCCTGGGCTTGGGAGTCAGAGGTCATGGGTTCGAATCTTGGCTCTGCCACTCGTCAGCTGTGTGACCGCGGGCGAGTCACTTCACTTCTCTGGGCCTCGGTTACCTCATCTGTAAAATGGGGATTAAGACTGTGAGACCCGCGTGGGACGACCTGATCACCCTGTATCTCCCCCAGCGCTTAGAACGGTGCTCTGCCACATAGTAAGCGCTTAACAAATACCAACGTTATTCTTACCTCCCCCCAACCCACAGGCATCACAATGCTGCCTCATCCCCGCAGCACTTGTATACGTCGTTGTGCGCGGGGATTGTCTCTCTTCGTTGCTGTATTGTGCTTTCCAAGCGCTTAGTACATTGCTCTGCGCACTGTAAGCGCTCACTAAATATGATTGAAGGAATGAATATCTGCAATTCACGTATTCGCATTAATGTCTATCTCCTCTAGCTCGTCTTTTGGGCAGAGAATGCGTCTGTTGTTGTGTTCTCCCGAGTGCTCGCTTAGTAGAGTGCTCCGCACAGGGTGAGCGCTCAGTAAATGCAGTCGAATCGAATGAACGCGTGACCGTGAGTCTTGGCTCCTTGGGAAGGGACTTGTCCCCTACAGGACACGCATACCGTTGCGAGCCTCCACCGCTGTGTCCCGTCTCCCGGCGGGGGTGGGACTTACCGCCGCGATCCTCTCCCCCTTCCCTCCCCCAACGTAATAATGTTGGTATTTGTTACGCGCTTACTATGTGCAGAGCACCGTTCTAAGCGCTGGGGGAGATACGGGGTGATCGGGTCGTCCCACGTGAGGCTCACGGTTAATCCCCATTTTACAGAGGAGGTAACTGAGGCACAGAGAAGTGAAGTGACACTTGCCCGGAGTCACACAGCTGACACGTGGCAGAGCCGGGAGTCGAACCCGTGACCTCTGACCCCGAAGCCCGGCCTCTTTCCACTCGGCCATGCCGAGTGAAAGACAATCCGCCGCAAGTCAAAACTCACCTACGCTGGGCAGCGGCGACACGAGAGAGTCAAGGGCAGGGACTCGGGTTTGCTGCGCGGAAGGAGGCAGTGGAAAACCAAATTTTTACCAAGAAGACTCCCCGGATCCACTACCAGAACGATCGCAGACGCAGGCCGGGTGTTCGGGGAGAGACGCGTCCCTGGTGTCGTCGTGGCTCGGAGGCGGCTCGGCGGCGTAAGACGAGTAGACAGGTAAGGAAGCAGCGTCACTCAGCGGAGAGAGCCCGGGCTTGGGAGTCAGAGGTCATGGGTTCCAATCCCGGCCCTGCCACTCGTCAGCTGACTGTGGGCGAGTCGCTTCGCTTCTCTGTGCCTCAGTTCCCTCGTGTGTAAAATGGGGATGAAGACTGTGAGCCTCGCGTGGAACAACCCGATGCCCCTGTATCTCCCCCAGCGCTTAGAACGGTGCTCTGCACAGAGTAAGCGCTTAACAGATACCGTCGTTATTAAGTAGGCTGTAGTCAGGGTCCCAGAGCCGCTGTCGACGAGAGCAGGGTAGCTCGAGGTCTGTGTGGCGCGGTGTCTGCCGGCAGCTGTCGACGAATACGTAGCTGTAAATTATATATTATAAGTCGTTCCTTTATTTTGATGGCTGTCTCCCCGTCTAGCCTGTAAGCTCATCGTGGGCGGGGAATACTCCGTTGTGTCGCACTCGCCTAAGCGCTTAGCACGGGGTCCTCCGCGGAGTAAGCCCTCAGTAAATGCCGTCCGTAGTCTTCTCCGCTGCCTTTATGTGGCCCACCCTCGTTCTCAGAGAAACCGTGGAGAAACCCACAAGTCGCTTCGTGCAGACCTGGCTTCGACCCAAACCAGTGTGCTTTTTATACCCCGGCCAAACTGCACCGGCATGGAAGAGATCAGGGTGAGTTCTGTACTCTGGCACCATCCGAAAACCTGCTGGGCTCTCTGCTCGGCTTCAGTTATTTTAGTGCCACGTCAAGATCCGTTTGGCAGAAATTTTGCCTTTCTTGCGGAAGCCCTAAGATCCTTAACTTCGAACGTAAATGTCTCCCTGAGAACCTGAGTTCTAAGAAAGAGCACGGGCTTCGGAGTCGGAGATCATGGGTTCGGATCCCAGCTTTGCCACTTGTCAGCTGTGTGACTTTGGGCAAGTCACTTCGCTTCTCTGGGCCTCAGTTACCTCCTCTGTAAAATGGGGATTAAGACTGTGAGCCCCACGTGGGACAGCCTGATTCCCTTGGGTCTCCCCCAGCTCTTAGAACAGTGCTCTGCACATAGGAAGCGCTTAACGGATAGCAACATTATTATTAATTCCGGCTCTGCCACTTGCCTACTTGGGGGCAAGTCACTCAACTTCTCTGTGCCTCGGTTTCTCATCTGTTCCATCTCCTCCTTAGACTGTGAGCCCAATGAGGGACAGGGACATTGTCTAATCTGATTATCCATCTGAGGGCTCAGTAGAATGCTTGTCACAAGGTAAGCATTTAGCAAAGATCTTTTTTTTTTTTTTTTTTTTACTGTTGTTGTTATAAATTTGGGAAAACTGACAGAGCCCCTTTTGCCGAAGTACCCGATCTCGAAGAAAGGTTTAGAAGCAGTGAGTTTAGCTCCGAGAATGAGTCAACCTCAGGCCATAGGGACTGAAGCGGGAGAGAGGAAATATAGTTTTGTTGGAAGAGCGCTGAGATTTGGTTGACTTTTATTCTGGTCCCTGCTGTGTGGCTCCGAGGGAACGCCTTAGCCTCTCTATGCTTCGGCGCTCTCATCCGCAACCGTATGTTTCCGATTTTGTTTTTCGTTTGATTTCATCACCTTTTCTTAGGACGCTTTTCCCAAGCTTTCCATCAATTACGTTGGAAAATAAATCTCACGTCTGACGCAGCCCCAGGTTTTTCCTCTTTCGAGCCCTGAATCTTTCTCACTCTATTTTGCGTTTCGGAAATCAGTCGAACATTTCGAAGATTCGATAACTGCTTACCTTCTACCCCAGAGCTCTTGAATGTGTCTCGTACTTTTGGCAGACTTGTTTTTATCTGGAGGTGATTTTGCGACACATTTCAGGTTCAGATGTTACCCACTCAACTCTTCATTTTCTGTAACGACGGCAGATTTCTTATCAAATAATACCCAGCTTACACCTACCGCTCTTTGCGCTGATGTTTCTGTGCCCTAGAGGTTTAGAGGCAAAGAAACAAATCCGCCGAAACTCCAGAGGCCCTTTCAGATGTTAAAGGAAATAGTTTGAAGCCAAGTCTTTATTACTGGAGATCCTTTTTCCAACCTCTCTTTCCCCCCCATAAAGGAGGTGATAAAAGGTGTCGTAAAAGAAGCCAGTGTGAGCTTACTTCGGGTAAGTACCCACAGTATGAGGCTAGGCCCCAATGCCGGTCGAAGACTTAGGAACTGAGCTATGCATTTCTGAACAGTGAAACTGGAGTTTTGGGAGGAAACCGTAACGGTTAGCCCCACTCCTTTCTTTTGCCCTCCTTACAGCTTCTCTACGTTTAGTACAGACTGTCCTCTGAGAACGCAAGGGCTTAGAGAAGCAGCGTGGCTCAGTGGAAAGAGCCCGGGCTTGGGAGTCGGAGGTCCTGGGTTCGAATCCCGGCTCTGCCACTCGTCAGCTGCGTGACTGCGGGCGAGTCGCTTCACTTCTCTGGGCCTCGGTTCCCTCATCTGTAAAACGGGGACGGAGACTGGGAGCTCCATGTGGGACAACCTCATTTCCCTGCATCTCCCCCAGCGCTTAGAACAGTGCTCTGCACCCGGTAAGCGCTGAACAAATGCCAACATTATTATTGAATGCTCAGATTCTCAGTTTCAGATTCATCCATTAAGGAAAACGTGCATTTAAGCACCCACCCTTTGCTCCAGGCCACGCACACGAACGCAACCGTGTGTCTTTTGAAACAGTCACGGTCTTCGGTGGCAGACTCGTGTCACGAGAAAAATGTTCCTCGATTCTGCCGTCGTGTTTTGTTCAAAACCCGTGGTCAAAACGTGCCTTATGGCAGAACTGACTGAATGTCACCGAACTTGGGGAGAGAGCCTGGGAGGGCCCACTGTAACAGTTGGTTCATCCGGGGCAGCAGTGTGTTGGAAGGGGAGGGCTGGGCCGAAATACGCCCCGTGGAATCCCCACCTCCCCTCTCAGGTCGCACCTGGAGGGTTTCCGGGCCTCCGCCGGTCTCGGCTTTTAGGGGAGGGAGAGTCAAGCAGAGGCCCGGCGGTTCCGTTCCCAGCTTGGCCAGTGGCTTAGCGAGTGGCGGGCCGTCTGCCGCAAGTCACGGCTCACCCTTGTTGGGCAGCAGCGGCACGGGAGAGGGTCGAGGGCGGAGACTCGAGTTGACTGCGCCTGAGGCGGCGACGGTAAACCACCTCCGTATCCTTACCGGGAAGGCTCCCCGGATCCACCACCGGGACGATTGCAGATGGAGAGCGGGGCGTTCTGGGGGAGATGTGTCCGTGGTGTCGCCGTGGCTCGGGAATGACTCCACGGCGTAAGACAAGACAATCCCCCCCTCCCCGATGGGGTCATTCATTCATTCATTCAGTAGTATTCATTGAGCTCTTACTATGTGCAGACCACTGTACTAAGCGCTTGGAACGGACAGTTCGGCGACAGATAGAGATGATCCCCGCCCAGCGACGGGCTCACGGTCTAATCGGGGGAGACGGACGGACAAAAGCAAGACAACGTAATCACGACAAATAGAATCGAGGGGACGTACATCTCATTAACAAAATAAGCAGGGTAATAAATAATATATACAAATGAGCACAGTGCCGAGGGGAAGGGAGAGGAGGGGGAGGAGCAGAGGGAAAGGGGGCTGAGCTGAGGGGAGGTGAAGGGGGAAGGGGAGGAGCAGAGGGAAAAGGGGGGAGCTCAGTCTGGGAAGGCCCCTTGGAGGAGGTGAGCTCCCAAACCGTCATCGGGGTCAGCGGGGAGGGCCGGAAAGTAGCAGAGGGGCCGCCGCGGCTCCGGAACCCAAAGCCTCCTTCCCCGCCGGGGCCCTCCCCCGGCCAGGCTGCGGGAGCTGGCCTAGGGGAGAGTGGGTGGAGACCTGCGTCCAACCCGATCTGCTTGTGGGACTCGGTCCTGATCCTCGTTTTCCAGGTGAGGAAGCCGAGGCACCGAGAAATGAAGCGACTTGCCCACGGTCACGCGGCAGACGGGTGGCGGGGCCGGGATTAGTACCCACCACCGCGGACTCCCGGGCCCCGGGCCCCATCCACTGCATCGCGCTGCTTCTCTCTGTGGGCGAGGAATGTGTCCGTTTACCGTTCTGTTGTCCTCTCCCGAGCGCTTAGTACGATGCCCTGCGCACCGTAAGCAGTTCAGTAAATACGTTTGACTGACTGCGCACAGAAAGCGCTCAAGAGATATAGTTGATGGAATGAAGACTCTGACCCGGTGAGGAAGCTGGTTAGGGGCTGGTTCCTGCTGCCCCGGGCAGGAGGTGGCTAGGGTGGGGCAAGTTATCTGAGCACGCCTGCCCGCCGTGCTCGAAGGTTGTGGAGGTGAAGTTCCGTCTGTCAAGAGCCCGGGCTCGAGAGTCAGAGGTCGTGGGTTCGAATCCCAGCTCCGCCACTCATCAGCTGGGTGACTTCGGGTAAGTCACTTAACTTCTCCGGGCCTCAGTTACCTCATCTGTCTAATGGGGATGAAGACTGTGAGCCCCACGAGTGACAACCTGATTACCTTGTATCTTCACTCCGCTGCCCGGCTCATCTTCCTGCAGAAATGCTCTGGGCCCGTCACTCCCATTCTTAAAAACCTCCAGCGGTTGCCCGTCGACCTCCGCACGAAACGGAAACTTCTCACTCTAGGCTTCGAGGCTCTCCGTCGCCTCGCCCCCTCCTACCTCTCCTCCCTGCTCTCTCTCCACCGCCCGCCCCGCACGCCCCGCTCCTCCGCCGCCCACCTCCTCGCCGTCCCCCGTCGTCGCCCGTCCCGCCGTCGTCCCCCGGGCCGCGTCCTCCCGCGGTCCCGGAACGCCCTCCCTCCTCACCTCCGCCGAACTGATTCTCTTCCCCTCTTCGAAACCCTACTTAAAGCTCACCTCCTCCGAGAGGCCTTCCCAGGCCGAGCTCCCCTTTTCCCCCTGCTCCCTCTACGCCCCCCTTCGCCCCTCCGCAGCCAAACCCTCTCCTCCCGCCTTTCCCTCCGCTCCTCCCCCTCTCCCGTCCCGTCCCCTCGGCACCGTGCTCGTCCGCTCGACTGTCTGTATCTTCATCACCCTATTCATTCTGTTCATGAGATGTACGTCCCCCTGATATTCTATTTATTTGCTACTGTTTTAATGAGATGTCCTTCCCCTCGATTCTATTTATCGCCGTCGTTCTGGTCCGCCCGTCTCCCCCGATGAGACCGTGAGCCCGTCAGAGGGCAGGGACCGTCTCTGTCTGTTGCCGATCTGTACATTCCAAGCGCTTCGTACAGTGCTCTGCACATAGTAAGCGCTCAATAAATACTATCGAATGAATGAATCCCGCACTTAGAACAGGGCTTGGCACATAGTAAGTGCTTAAATACCAGCATCATCTCTCCGCGGACAGGGATCGCGTCTGCCGGCTCCGTTACGTCGGACTCTCCCGGGTGCTTTAGCGCAGTGCTCCGAATGCAGTAAGCACTCAATAAATAGGACTGATTGATCGACCGAAGCTCGGGGCCAATCCGTCTGGGATCAGCGGCCCGTGTCATTCTGATGGGGTTGGCTTCCGTGACGTGGCCGAGTCGGTCCTCGGATGACTCGTCAATCTCTCTTTCCTGAAAAAAGTAGTGTAGACACGTGCGTCGGCATAAAAAGATATTTTCGTTCATTCAGTAGTATTTAGTGAGCACTTACTATGCGCAGAACACCGTAGTGAGCGCTTGGAATGTACGATCCGGCAACAGACAGAGACAATCCCTGCCCAGTGACGGGCTCACGGTCTGAACGCGGGAGACGGACAGCAGAGCGAAACAGGACGGGACAAAACACCGTCATCGAGATAAACAGAATCGTGGGGATATACACTTCATTAACAAAATAAATAGGGCAATAAATAATATATATAAATAAGCCCAGTGCTGAGGGGAGGGGGAGGGGGAGGAGCAGAGGGTGGGCTGGCGGGGAAGGGGAGGGGAGAAGAGCAGAGGGAAAGGGGGGGGCTCAGTGTGGGAAAGCCTCCTGGAGGAGGTGAGCTCTCGGTAGGGCTCTGAAGAGGGGAAGAGAGTCAGTTCGGCGGAGGTGACGGGGGAGGACGTGGGCCGGGGGTCGAGGGCGGGATAGGCGGGAGCGGGGGACGCCGAGGAGGTGAGAGGCGGAGTCGTCGAGTGCAAGGGGAAGAGGTTTTTTACGGAATCTGTTGAGGGCTTACTAGGTGTTGAGCGTCGGGGAAGGTACGAGGTAATCAGGGGCGATACCACCCCTGTCCCACGTAGGGCTCACGGTCTAAGTCGGTCCGAAACGGAAGAGAAGCAGCGTGGCTCAGTGGAAAGAGCACGGGCTTCGGAGTCAGAGGTCACAGGTTCAAATCCCGGCTCGGCCATTTGTCAGCTGTGTGACTGTGGGCAAGCCACTTAACTTCTCGGTGCCTCGGTTACCTCATCTGTCAAATGGGGATTAAGACCGTGAGCCCCACGTGGGACAACCTGATTCCCCTGTGTCTACCCCAGCGCTTAGGACAGTGCTCGGCACATAGTAAGCGCTTAACAAATACCAACGTTATTATTATTATTATTATTATCGGTCCCCATTTTACAGATGAAGTAACTGAGTCACGGAGAAGTTACCTGACTTGCCCGAGGTCACACAGAAGACAGGTGGCAGGGCAAGGATTAGAACTCAGGTCCTCTGACTTCCAAACCCGCGCTCTTTCCGCTAGGCCGCGCTTCTCCAGAAAGCTTATCACCGAGAGCGCGTCTTTCGGGCATTTCACTTCTTAAATCTTCAATATGTGTGAATTGATCTCATCTTCACATAGCGTTGCTGCTCCCTGTTATCTCTCTGTTCTTCCTCCTGCTCCCTCTCTTTCTGAACTATCAGTTGGACCATTGCCCCCGTTAGATTGTACGTTTCCTGAGGGCAGGCGGCAGCTCTTTTAATAACGCCGGGATTTGTTAAGCTCTTCCTGTGTGCCGATCCCTGTTCTGAGCACTGGGGTAGATACGAGGTAATCAGATTGTCCCACGTAGGGCTCACGGTCTTAATCCAGCATGGCTCAGGGGAAGGAGCCCGGGCCTGGGAGTCAGAGGTCGTGGGTTCGAATCCCGTCTCCGCCACCTGTCAGCTGCGTGACTTGGGGCGAGTCGCTTCACTTCTCTGGGCCTCAGTGACCTCATCTGGAAAACGGGGATCAAGACCGTGAGCCCCATGTGGGACAGCCTGATCACCTCGTATCTCCCCCGGCGCTTAGGACGGTGCCTGACGCGTTGTAAGCACTTAAAAGATGCCATCATCATCATTATTTTTATTACCATTATTATTAACCCCCATTTTACAGATGAGGTAACTGAGACACAGGGAAGTTAAGTGACTCGTCCAAAGTCACGTAGCCCATAAGTGGCGGAGCTGGGATTAGAACCCACGGCCTCTGATTGGGAAGCCCGCACTCTTTCCAGGAAGCCACGCTGTTTCTTTTGCTTCTGTTGTGCTGCTCATCAAAGGTATCTTTTTGAGATCATGCTGTACCGCGTGTGCTTGAGTCAACAAGCTGTAAGCCACTAAGTTACCACACCCGTCTCGCCCCAACCCCCAGGCCTTTTTGTACATTTGAGAAGCAGCGTGGCTCAGTGGAAGGAGCCTGGACTTGGGAGTCAGAGGTCATGGGTTCGACTCCCGGCTCTGCCACTCGGCAGCCGCGTGACTGCGGGCGAGTCACTTCACTTCTCTGGGCCTCGGTTACCTCATCTGTAAAATGGGGATTAACCGCGAGCCTCACGTGGGACGACCCGCTCCCCCTGTATCTACCCCGGCGCTTAGAACGGTGCTCTGCACATAGTAAGCGCTTAACAAATACCAACGTTGTTATTCCCTGCCCGCAACGAGCTTACGGTTCAGGTGGAGGGACGGGCGTTAATATAAAGAAATAAATCACGGATATGTACATTCGCGCCGCGGGGCTGGCAAGAGGGATAAATAAAGGGAGCAAGTCAGGGGGACGCAGAAGGGAGTGGGAGAGGAGAAAAGGAGGGCTTAGTCAGGGAGGGCCTCTAGGAGGAGATGTGCCTTCAATAAGAGCTTAATATAGTGTTCTGCCCACAAAAGTACTCAATAAATACCATGGATGTGTGTGGGCGGGTGCGATTAGAACTGAGCCATCTTCCCCTGCCCTCGAGAAGCAGCGCGGCTCAGTGGAAAGAGCCCGGGCTTTGGAGTCAGAGGTCATGGGTTCGAATCCCGGCCCTGCCACTCGTCAGCTGTGTGACCGTGGGCGAGTCACTTGACTTCTCTGGGCCTCAGTTACCTCACCTGGAAAATGGGGACGAAGACTGTGAGCCCCACGTGGGACAACCTGATTCCCCTGTGTCTGCCCCAGCGCTTAGAACAGTGCTCTGCACATAGGAAGCGCTTAACAAGTACCAATATTATTAGTAGTAGTAGTAATCAGTAGCTGCTCAATAAGCACCCCTTCCTGACTTTTTAAAAAAGTAAATATTTTAAAATACGCCTTGAGAAAACGGAGCCTTTTAATCATTCTGACACATCCGAATACTACGCGTTCGTCGTGGGATGAAGCTTGTTGAGCAGTTACAAGCTAAAGCAGTTACCCGAGAGACCCCTACTCTCAGCTCTTCCTTTTGAAACCGGACATTCTCAGAACAGTTTTCTGTTTGGTAGGAAAATCGACGTGAGCCTACAGTCTCCAAAATGTTGGAAGTATGGTTTCGGCCACTTTTACGATCCCCTTGCGTTCAAACAGTTCTTCTGATACAGTCGGATTTACCGTGTCATCGAAGAAAGACATGGGCGTTAGAGTGTACATGACAGTGTAAGATGAAACACATGCTCGCAATCAAATTAATGTATTTCATCTGTCTTCAACTAATAACAGTCTGTCATACTATCTATCTGAGTAGGGGCATAAACAGTTTATTTTGTGTTTGGAATAACTTCCTGGAGGTAGTTAATGTGACATGTAGTTTGTCTGAAATGAGTATAACCAGATCAACACTCTAGATGTTTTCCTGATAACCTAAAAATTACTGAGAAAATCTGCACCGAGGCTATATTTATATTTCAATTTTAGCTTCCTTAAGTCAGACCAGTGACACATTTTTTCTGCTAGCATTCCTCAGAAAATGTTCTCTCCTTGGCGTCGACTGTGTTTTTACTGAGAGGGAAGAATTAACCGGATTCAATAGCGCACTCTCAAAAGCAAGACGTACACTTTACGTTTCTCTTCTGTTTCACTGACAAGTAATGAGCGTGAAACCGTCTAATTGGGCGTTGCCGGTTGAACACGATCGGAGTGAAGTCTTCTCATTCATTCAGTGGTATTTATTGAGGGCTTACCGTGTGCAGAGCACTGGACTGAGCGCTTGGAAATAGATAGAGACAATCCCTCCCCAACAACGGGCTCACAGTCTAGGAGGGGGGAGACAGACAACAAAACAAGTAGACAGGCATCAGTAGCGTCGCTATAAATAAATAGAATGATAGATATGTACACATCATTAATAGAATAGATAGAATAATAACTATGTATGTGTATACACGAGTCCTGTGGGGAGGGGAAGGGGGTAGAGCAGAGGGAGGGAGTCGGGACGATGGGGAGGAGGAGCGGAGGGGAAGGGGGGGGGGGGGGCTCTAGAAAGCAATAGGAACTGTGGCCTATGTTGATATACAGAAAAAGAGCAATATCTGTACATAAATACCTTTAGCCCAGTTACATAAGAAGGACTCTAATGTTGCTATTTTCATTTATGGTCCTACAGCCTTTACCTGCAAATTCAAGTTCTTTCTTCACTGTGCATCTTGAAGTATACGGCTGTGGTTATCAGTTATGACAGACGTGACAAATAAATCTCCTTTTAATCTTTTTGTTAACCTTAATAATTATCCCACAGGGCCGCATTTTTCATTAACCCTCGATGCGTCTTTAGAAATGAAATATCTTGACTTAGGCTACCCCAAAGCGTTAGGAAGCGAATGTGACTCTTAGAGTATTCTTACGTACTTGCTTTTTTACATGATCACCACACTGTTTTAGAAGAGAAAGTATCTTGTTAATTTTAAGCACGTGTAAGTGAAACTTAATAACTTAAGTGTATTTTTGTTGTCATGGCTGGGTAAGCTAATCAGATCATTATTTTAAACATACGGTATTAAAACCCGTGTGAACAGCTGGAAATAATTTTAGAGAGAAATTTATATATTTTTTTAGAATACTCAATGAAAATAAAACGTGGGTATTGGTTAAGCGCTTACTACGTGCAGAGCACTGTTCTAAGCGCTGGGGGAGATACAGGGGAATGAGGTTGTCCCACGTGAGGCTCACGGTCTTCATCCCCATTTTACAGATGAGGGAACTGAGGCCCAGAGAAGTGAAGCGACTTGCCCACAGTCACACAGCTGACCAGGGGCAGAGTCGGTACTGTCCTGTATTATAAATGGACTTATCTCATGTCCATTATTACTAGTCAACTTTTTAAACCAGTTTGTCAGGATAAATTGACCATGAAATTTTGAATGTTAAACTCCCATCTCTTTCCGTTTTCATTTTACATCCTAAATAAGAATTTCACTCCAAGAATTGCAAATTGATGTTTTTTGGATTTCTTTTCAGGGTTTTTGTAAACTGTTTCAAAAATAAGACCGTGACGCTCCTCTTAATTCCGATTTTGTGTCTGTGAGTTCTGTTAACACTCAACTACAGTTCGTTAACTAATTAAATAAGATGTGTGTTGATATATAAACTTAATAATATATGCCCTCCGACCTCTTCAAGCTTCAAATAATCTGTTGCATATGCGCAGTTAAAAATATAGTGAATTTTTATTTTGAAGGTACTTGTGACCGTATTACGGGTGAATGGGTTGATGTGGAGCTGTAATCTCTTGAATACGAATTCATACCTTTTAGTTTTGGCTTTGGGAGTTTTGTAATTGCTGTTTGGACTTTGCCTCTTCAGTGTACAGTTTTCTATTTTAGCATTTACATGAGACCTTTAACGCTGACAAAGTGGCTGAACCTCCCATGTACGTGCATAGCCACCACGAGAAACAGCGTGGCTCAGTGGAAAGAGATCGGGCTTGGGACTCGGAGGATGTGGGTTCTAACGCCGGCTCCGCCACTTGTCTGTTCTGTGACCTGGGGCAAGCCACTTCACTTCTCTGGGCCTCAGTGATCTCATCTGTCAAATGGAGATTAAGACTGTGAGCCCCACGTGGCACAACCTCATTACCTTGTATCCACCCTTAACAAATACCATAATTCTTCTTATTATCACCTAGGTCTGCTTTTTATGTTATTGACACATAGCAACAGACTTAGACATATTTCTTGAGTGCTTACTGTGTGCAGCACACTATATTAAGCTCTTGCGAGTCTGCAGTACAAAATAGTTGGTAGGCGCGATCCCCACCCTCAGGGAATTTAAGGTCAAAATTCATCATGTGGGTAAGGAAAGTACTAAGTTCTTCTCACCAAGCCTACTGGTGAGACGAAAGAGCAACGATTTACACGTGAGACCCGGAGAGCCATCTGAAACTGGTAATTGGGATCTTCGAAAGCCTGGCGTCTTTCAGCGGTGGCCGAGGGTGCGGGATGGAATCTGTAGCCCATACAACCGTTTTCATCTGTTTCTTCTCTCGCCTTGTCCATCTCCCCATTCCCTTTGTCGCGTGCCAACCAGGACCCTCCCGGACCGGGGGAGCCTCAGTGACACTTAGTAGAGTTCAGACCGCACCTCTGATCACCAAGGTTACCGTGGAAAGTTTTTTACTTAGTTTTGTCAACGAGCAAGGGAGCGACACGTACACACACTCCCTCCCTCCACTCCATCGAGCGTCCGGTACCAGTCTGCTGGTCAGAGGAGCCCGTTCTGCCGCCGCTTCTTCCTTCCGCTTCCAGGTGCTGCTGCCTTCTGCTGCGTCCAAGTGCTGCTTCCGACTGCACGCCCCTTTGCGGACCTCCCGTGTGCCTCTGTGCCATTCAGAACGAGCATCTTTTATCCGCCCTAGGCATCGCAGCTCTGGCTCTGCATAGCAGTCACTGACTGGTCCAGGCCCGTTACTGGGTCGAACAGGGAGAGAAAGCCCCGCCTCCCTCCCTGCTCCGTCCCCACAGGCCAGTAATCACCTGACTCAAGTAGATCCCATCAGTGCCTTCGCCAGTCTCTTCCTTGTTGTCGATCACGGGGTCACAGACGGTCACTGATGAGGCAGCTTCTTGTGGGCTCACCACACCCTTTGGCCCCTTTAAACCACTGTCTCGGTGTCTCCCCGATACCACCCTCCGAGTCGTACAGTTTGCCCCTCCCCTGCTGCCTCCGGGCCCATAGGCTGAGCCCATCCTGCGTTGACCTCGGCCATTCAGTGGCACCCGCGTCCCCTTTGTGCCGTATGAGTCTCTTGGAGGCCAAGCCACTGAGGCTCCTAAAACTGTAGCGGGGCAAGGTTAGGGCCGGGGCGTGGAAGAGGCCTGGAAGGGGACTGCTTTTGTCCTGCGTAGGGAAGGTTGGAGGAATTGAGATGAGGCGTGGGTGGGCCGTGGGGAGGGGGTGCGAAGATTGAAAAGAGCCTCGAATAGGTTGGGTTGCCTGGTGATGGGGAAAAGGTGGGGCGAGTTAAGAAAATTTACAAGGCTTAATTTAGATGACGGATGGGGCCACTACATCACATTATGGTCAGCATGCGCTACTAACCGGAACTAGAAGATGCTCTTCTGATGTTCCTCTGGTAATTTATCAAATAGATACTCAAATGCCTCAGAGTACCTTAAAAAGGTCACTTCTCACTCTTTCTTTCCCTCCTATTTCTCACTCACCTTTCTCCTTTACAATCTTGCACTCTTACAGTTTCTTCCTTTCCTCTCTCCTTTGTCCTTCCGTACACAAGGGAGCGTAGCCCCCAGAGTGGCAAACCCTAAACACAATAGCATAATAATAATAATGATAATGATCACGGTGTTTGTTAAGCGCTTACTATGTGCCAAGCACTTTTCTAAGCACTGGGGTAGGTACAAGGAAATCGGGTTGTCCCACGTGGGGCTCACGGTCTTAATCCCCATTTTGCCGATGACATAAAGGAGGCACAGAGAAGTTAAGTGGCCTGCCCAAGGTCACACAGCAGACAAGTGGCGAGCCGGGATTAGAACCCACGTCCTCTGACTCCCAAGCCCGTGCTCTTTCCACTAAGCCATGCTGCTTTGTGTTGGTACAGTGGGGTAGGGACTCTTGGTCCATTTCTGTCTATATATTTCTGCCTCTCTGTTTCGCTGTCTCTGTCGGCCTCTCTGTGTCTCTGCCTCTCTTTCTGTCTCTCTCCCACTCTTTTGCTCCCTTTAGAATTGTACGTCACATGAAATTTATGAGATTGTACGTATAGACTAGCTCATGAGAATCATTGGCACTGAGACGTTGTGAAAATGAGAGAAATAGAAATGGCCACTATAATAAAGCATCAACCTATAAGAGACATCACTGACGTAATGCATTAATAACGTTCAGATAAAAGAAAAGCGTTAATAATAAATATTTACGCCGTAAGCAAAAGAAGGGGTAAGTGCATTTAGAGTAGCATTGTGGAGAGAGAGGCGTGGGAGTTATTTGTTTAGACGAGGTGGGGTCGAGGGGAAATTGTTATCTCTCTTCTCATTAGGGAGGTTTTGGGGAGAAGGTGTGTAATCTCGGGAGCTGTTGGAATGATGGAAGGGGATGAATTTGGCAAGATGGGGTTGCGGGGCAGGGGAAGACATTCCAGGTGCTTAGTAAAGACATAGAGGATGGAGTTCTGGTTTGTTTAGACAAAGGGGGCAAGAAGTAAATTTGCTCGGAAGAGCTGGAGGGGGTGGGCCTGGAAGGGGAGGCCGGAGCTAGGAGACGTTTCCGATTGGTCTCGGGAAAGGGCCCAGAATTGTAGATGAAGAATCTGGAAACATTCAGTTCTTCTATAACCCAATTTTTCAGTACACGTTTTGGTTAGGCCGCTTTTAGGAAGACGGGAAGCGTTCTCCCAACGGCACGAGCTTGTTTGGTCTCGGTGGGGAGGCACGTTCCCTGCCCACACGGTGCTTACGGTCTAGACGTTAATACAGATAAATTCTGGATATGTACATAAGTGCCGGGAGGTTGAGGGTGGGGTGACTATCAAGTGCTCAGAGGGTACGGATCCGATCCGTGTGCGTAGGCGATGCAGAAGGCAGAGAGAGTCGGGGGAAAAAAGGGCTTAATTCATTCAATCGTATTTATTGAGCGCTTACTATGCGCAGAGCACCGTACTAAGCGCTTGGAATGTACAGTTCGGCAGCAGATAGAGACGGTCCCTGCCCAATGACGGGCTCACAGTTTAAACAGGGGAGACAGCAAAGCAAAACAGAACTAAACCAAACGAGACAAGGTTTTAATCAGGAAGACCTCTTGGAGGAGATATGATTTTAAGCCTTTGAGAGTGGGGTAAGTGTTGATCTGGCTTGTATTTCATGTATTATTTTTTTAAGATGATTATGTATTTGTTAAGGGCTCTCCATGTGTCAAGCACTCTTCTAAGTGCTGGGGTAAATGCACGTTGACCAGATCAGACGAAGACCCTGGCCCGCATTGGACTCGCAGTCTCAGTAGGATGGATAATAGGTTAATTGAGTCCCCAATTTTACAGATGAGGCACGGAGAAGTTAAGTGACTCGTCCGAGGTCGCACAGCCGGCGAGTGGATTAGAACCCAAATCCTTTGTCTCCCAAACCTGTGCACTCTGCACTAGGTCACGCCGCTCCTCAGAAACACTTAGGTTTTCTACGGGTCAAACAGTAGGGACCGTGGCTAGTAGAATTTGTCCAACTCCTCTGGTTTCTGAGAGTCCCATGTCCACAGAAGACATAAGTAGGTGCCACGTTCAGTGCGAAATGTGTTTGGAGATGGATCCATCTGAACCTGCCTCTCCCTAGGATGCCAGGTGTCCTTTTTGACTCAGTCACTTGCTTGCCCCGTGACCGTGGGCAAGTCATTTAATTCCCGGGTGGCTCAGCTTCCTCCTCCGTTAAATGAGGATGAGGTCTCCGTTCTCCCTCCCCGCTGGATTGTGAGCTCTGAGCGCGACCTGATTAACGCGTGTCTAACTCAGCACTTAGTACAGCGTGTGGCACGTTTAACAAGTAGTATCATAATAGTAATATTAATCCTGCCTTGATTTCTTTCAGGCCTAAGGGTGGAGACTGGTTTAAATGCTTTGTGAATTCTTATTCGGCAGTTTTTTTTTTTCCCCTAAACTTTACACTCGGTTTCCTTAATGTCCAATTATGGCAATACTAGTCAAGAATTGCATACTCGCTGGAATTGCTGTAAAATGTGCACATATGGTCTCACTTTGCTCAGATATTATAGTACTTAATAATTTAAGTAGACTTTTGTGGTACAAGACATCTCTTGTTTTTTTTTTTTTTTTTTTGCGGGGAGGCCTTGGGGGTTGGGGTGGATAATATTCTAGTTGAAAAGGTAAGTACCTGTGATATTGCTTTATGTTTGTTTAATTGGTTAGTGATTTCATTAGGGATTTTTCCTAGTGACGTTATTTGTTCTTACTTTTGTTGTTGTTGAATTAGAAGAAGTATTTTAGCTTCAATATTATGAAAAACCAGTACTATAAACATTAGTGTTAATAGCTTAGTATTTTAGTCCTCCACAAATTAATGCCTGTGGTATCTGGACGTTTTTAGGCCTGTTCTTGTAAACAAGGTCTCAGTGATGTCTAAGGAACAGAACCATGTGGCAAAAAGCTCCACATTAACCAAGGTAAGCAGTATAAATGGAGCTTAGGAATCCCCTGTTAGACCAAAAATCTCCCAGAGAAAATCTCCAGAGTCTACAAATTAAAGACCTCCAATATCATTTTTTAAATAAAGCCTTTTATGTAGTTGGAGAACATTTTTTCAGTTGATAATCAATTGACACTATTATGCAGGCTTACTAGATTTGCAAATTTACAAGTTTTTACAAGCCAGTTGGGTCCCTTCCTCAGGAAATCAGTTTAAGTTTTTTTTTCCTGTATTGACTCAAAGAGCCTAGTTGTCCTTAAATCCTTGTGAATATATTTGCCTTATAATTTGACGGCATTGAGTCAACACCCTTATAGGGACCGTAATGCAATAAAAAGAGAAACTGTTCAATATAGATTCCAGTTACCTCAGAATCAGCTTTGGAGAAATTGGAATGTACACAATAAAACTAGGGGATTTGAGTTCCAGGTTCTACTTTAAGCACCTCGTGTTTTTCAGCGAAACGTATCCATGCTTCGCTGCTTTATTTCCAGTGAGCACAGAGTGAAAATGAAAGCGCACATCACTTTTCAAATGCTCTTTAATATGTATTTCTGAAGTATAACTTGGTGAAATTAAAAATCTCTTTGGTAAATTGTTATGGGCAGAAATTGCATTTTTAATTACTTTTTGGAAAAAAAAAAACTTGAACAGGCTATTTTCAGTCAAGTATCAGTCTTCAAAAACTGTTCTAAAATTCAAACAGATCATTTAACCTAAAGAGCCAAATTGCCTAAACGTCGTAAGGGATAATTTGCAATAAACATAGATTTCACAGGGGTTGTTTTCTATTAGATGACCTGTCCCTCGAATCGTTTCTTCCACTGTATTGTCACGTGTGCTGCGCAGAGTCTTCCGCTGATGGAATGAATGTCGAAGAGGAATTTACAGTGATCAATTTTTTTTGAACACCGGTAAATATCACCGTGGCTTAATGGAAAGTGCACAGGGCCGAGGACCAGAGGACTGGGTATAATCCTAGCTCTGCCACTTGGCTGCTGCGTGACCTTGGGCAAGTCACAAAACCTCCGTGCCTCAGTTCCCTCGTCTGTAAAATGGCGATTCCGTATCTATTCCACCTCTTCTTTGGACCGTGAGCCCCACTGTGGGACCGGGGCTGCGTCCGACCTGATGATCGTCTGTCTACTCCAGGGCTTAGAACTGTACTTGACGATTAGTAGTGCTTAACAGATGCTACTGTTATTATCGTTATTATTATTTCAACCCCTAATATGGTAAATCCTGTTTTTCTTTGAATACTTTTCCAGTTGACTTGGAGCATTTGCGAACAGTGAAAGCTGACAAGCATCTACGGTTTTGCCAGGAAAATGGTTTGAGTAGCTATTTCGTTTCTGCCAAGACAGGAGATTCGGTAAGTAGGACAATGGATAGTGTATACTGTAGTGACAGTTTAAATTCTATGTGTTCTGTTAACTCCTTAGATCCTTTTCTGGAGCTGTGCTAGAACGGAATGCGTGATCACAGAAATGTCTGAACATGCTCGCAATAATAGTAATAATAATAACGTTGGTACTTGTTAAGCGCTTACTACGTGCGGAGCACTGTTCCAAGCTCAGGGGTAGATCCAGGGTCATCAGGTTGTCCTACGTGAGGCTCACAGTCTTAATGCCCGTTTTCCAGATGAGGTAACTGAGGCACGGAGACGTGAAGTGACTTGCCCGCAGTCACACAGCCGACAGGTGGCGGAGCCGGAATTAGAACCCGTGACCTCTGACTCCCAAGCCCGGCCTCTGTCCACTGAGTCACGCCAGAGATGTTGACTGTCAATCATGTACGATTTTATGAAATCTAATGAAAGTAAACCCCGTATTACATGGTAAACAGGAGAACTTGTTCCAAACACAAAACATAGCAAGTGCAAATTGGTGTTACCAAAAGACTGTAATGCAAGAAACCCAAAGATGCTGCTTTCTTGGTCATGGATGAAAAGGAATTCTGCTCAAACTACAGTATGGTAGATTCAAGTGAAAGGATGCTTTGTTGACAGTGAGGGTTAGAGTTAACAAAAAGATTTTAAAATCCCCGACTCCTCTGCAGGTCTTTATAAAGAGTATATGTTCTCATCTATCAGTCAGTCGGTGGTATTTGTTGAAGATCCATGGCCTAATGGAAGCAGCGTGGGAAGCAGCGTGGCTCAGTGGAAAGAGCCCGGGCTTCGGAGTCAGAGGTCATGGGTTCGACTCCCGGCTCTGCCGCTCGTCAGCTGCGTGACTGTGGGCGAGTCGCTTCACTTCTCTGGGCCTCAGTGACCGCATCTGTCAAATGGGGATTAACCGTGAGCCTCACGTGGGACGACCCGATGACCCCGTATCTCCCCCAGCGCTTAGAACGGTGCTCTGCACATAGTAAGCGCTCAACAAATACCAACACTATTAATGGTTAGAGCACGGGCCCGGGAGTCAAGGGATCTGGGTTTTTGGGCAAGTCACTTCACTTCTCTGTGCCTCAGTTACCTCATCTGTAAAATGGGGGTTGAGACTGTGAGCCCCGCATGGGACAGGGACTGTGTCCAACCCAATTTGCTTGTATCCACGCCAGTGCTTAGTTAAAGGTCTGGCCCATAGTAAGCGCTTAACAAATACCAGAATTATCGCTGAGAAGCAGCATGGCTCGGGGGGAAGAGCCCGGGCTTAGGAGTCAGAGGATGAGGGTTCAAATCCCGGCTCTGCCACTTGGCTGCTGTGTCACCTTGGGCAAGCCGCTTAATGTCTCTGGGCCCCAGTTTCCTCATCTGGAAAATGGGGATTAAGACATGGGACAACCTGCTTACCCTATCTCAGCACTTAAAACAGTGCTTGGCACATAGTAAACACTTAAATACTATAATTATTACTATTACCATTATTACTAATCCCCGCTCTGCTATTTGTCTGCTGTGTGACCTTGGGCAGGTGACTTAATTTCTCTGTGTCTCAGTCACCTTATCTGTAAAACGAGGATTATCATTGTGAGCCCCATGTGAGTCACGGACTATGTGCAGCCTGTTTAGCTTGTATTTATCTCAGCCAGTGCTTAGTACAATGTGTGGCATATAATAGCACATAAATACTGTAAAAAAAAAAAAGAGTGCTTATTGTGTGTAAAACTCCCTACTAAGCGCTTGGGAGAGCACAGCACGATAAAATTCATAGATATGATCTCTGTCCTCCAGGAATTTTCCATCTGGTGAAGGAGTTTACAGTCTATCTTGATGGTATTGAATTGGTCCTGCTTGAAACTTGCTTCTGGACTATTGCATTTCTAGAAAACTGATCAACTTGAAATAAGCAAACTTCATTCAGATGAGGAAGATAATGTGAAACAAATATTTAGTGGAGGGGAGAAATTTGGAAAGCAAAAAAAATGTAAAGAAGACTGAGGGTTTCTTGTGAGTTTGCAGTCTAATGACTAGAATCATTTAGCATTTTAGCCTGAGCATTTTAAGCTACAATCTTATAATCAAGGATAGGATTAATTCACATCTTTTCATGCATCAGGTATAATACTTACTGAGCCTTGAACAACTCCCGGTCAGATGTCAAAACTGGTGTGCGTTCTGCTATTTTCGATTATCGTGTGACAGCATAAAGCTCAGATCAACCTTAGCAATGAACTCAGTGTATTGTATTTATTGAGTTCTTACTCTGTGCAGAGTGTTGTAATTAGTGGTTGAGAGAGAACACTGTAACTGAGTCGGGAGACAAATTCCCTGCCCGCAACAAGCTCCCACTCTAGAGAGGGACACAGGCATTAGTATAAATAAATTACCCTGTATGTATATAAGTGCTGTGGGGGTGAAGGAGGAGGGGTGAATAAAGGGAGCAAATCAGAGCGATGCAGAAGGGAGTGGGAAAAGCGGAAATGAGGGCTTAGTCGGGGAAGGCCCCTTGGAGAAGTTATGCCTTCAACAAAGCTTTGACGCTTGGGGGAAGCAGCGTGGCTCAGTGGAAAGAGCCCGGGCTTCGGAGTCAGAGGTCACGGGTTCGACTCCCGGATCTGCCGCTCGTCAGCTGCGTGACTGTGGGCGAGTCGCTTCACTTCTCTGTGCCTCAGTGACCTCATCTGTAAAATGGGGATTAACCGTGAGCCTCACGTGGGACGACCCGATGACCCCGTATCTCCCCCAGCGCTTAGAACGGTGCTCTGCACATAGTAAGCGCTTAACAGATACCAACATTATTATTGTTATTGAAGGTGGAGAGAGCAGTCGTCTTTCAGACATGAAGAGAGCGGGTGTTCCGGGCCAGAGGCAGGACGTGGGTGAGAGGTCGGCGACGAGATAGACGAGATCCGGATATAAAGAGTAGGTTGGCGTTGGAGGACTGAAGTGTGCAGGCTGGTTCGTAATAGAGGAGCGGGGTAAGGTATGAGGGGGCGAGGTGACTGAGTGCTTTAAAGCCAGTGGGAAAGAGTTTCTGTTGGATGCGGAGGTGGATGGGCAACCGTCTTGAGGTTCTTGAGAGGGCAGAGTCAAGGAGAGGGCCAAGGTTACGGATCGAGAGACGGGAAGGATGGTGGTTTTGTCTAGGGTGACGGGAAAATCAAGGGAGGACAGGGTTTGGGTGCCAAGATAAGGAGTTCTGGTTTTGGACATGTCAAGTTTGAGGGGTCAGCGGGACATCCGAGTAGAGATGTCATTCATTCACTCAGTTGTATTTATTGAGGGTCTACTGTGTGCCGAGCACTGTACTAAGTGCTTGGGAAATACAGTTCAGCAACAGATAGAGACAATTACAACGGGCTCACAGTCTAGAATGGGGGAGACAGACATCAAAACAAGTAAACAGACATCAGGAGCATTATTATAAATTGAAAGTATTATAGGTATATACACCTCATTAATAAAAATAAATATGAGTATAATTATGTACATACACAAGTGCTGTGGGGCAGGGAGGGGAGTAGAGCAAAGGGAGGGAGTAGGTGCGATGGGGAGGGCAGGGGGAGCGGAGGAAAAGGGGGGCTCAGTGTGGGAAGGCCTCCTGGAGGAGGTGAGCTCTCAGAAGGGCTCTGAAGGGGGGAAGAGGGCTAGTCTGGCCGATCCGAGGGCATTCCGGGCCAGAGGTAGGACGTGGGCCGGGGGTCGACGGCGGGGCAGGCGAGAACGAGCACGGTGAGGAGGTTAGCGGCAGGGGAGCGGAGCGTGCGGGCCGGGCTGGAGAAGGAGAGAGGGGAGGGGAGGTAAGAGGGGGCAAGGGGACGGACGGCTTTGAAGCCCAGAGTGAGGAGTCTCTGCTTGATACGGAGGGGGACGGGCAACCACCGGAGGGTCTTGAGGAGGGGAGCGACCTGCCCGGGGCGTTTCCGTAGAAAGATAATCCGGGCAGCATAGACTGAGGCGGGGAGAGACGGGAGGTTGGGAGATCAGAGAGGAGGCTGACGCAGTCATCCAGGCGGGATAGGGTGAGCGACTGTACTAACAAGGTTTAGTTACTAGGTTTACTAACAAGTTTGGATAGAGAGGAAAGGGGGCGGATCTTAGCGACGTTGTGAAGGTGAGACCTGCAGGCTCTGGTGACGGATTGGATGTGAACGACGTGTACAGATAAGGTTTTGACAAAGCTTTTTTTTTCTTTAATGGCATTTGTTAAGGGCTTACTGTGCGCCAGGCTCTATATTCATTCATTCAATAGTATTTATTGAGCGCTTACCATGTGCAGAGCACTGTACTAAGCGCTTGGAATGTACAAATCGGTAACGGATAGAGACCGTCCCTGCCCTCTGACGGGCTCACGGTCTAATCGGAGCTATATTGAGCTCCGAGGTAGATATAAACAAGTTGGATACGGTCCCTGTCCCACACGGAGGCTCCCAGTCTTAATCCCCCATGTTAGAGATGAGGTAACTCAGGCCCAGAGAAGTGAAGTGACTTGCCCAAGGTGACAAAGCAGAAAAGTGGCAGAACCAGGATCAGAACCCAGTTCCTTCTGACCTGACTCCCAGGCCCGTACCCTATCCGCTAGGCCGTGCTGCTTCTCACATCATCTCACATCCATTTTATGAGAAGGAGTAGGGCCTAGAGGAAAGACCGCAGAGTTTCCAGTCCTCCACCAGTCTCGGCTACGGGAGGGAGAGTGAAGCAGAGGCCCGTCCGTTCCATTCCCAGCCTGGCCAGTGGCCAGCGAGCGTCAGCCCATCTGCTACAAGTCAAAACTCACCCGCACCGGACAGCGGCGGCGCGGGAGAGAGTCGAGGGCGGAGACTCGAGTTGACCGCGCGGAAGACGGCGATAGTAAACCACTTCCGTATTCTTACCAAGAAAACTCTCCGGATCCACGACCGGAACGGTTACAGATGGAGAGCGGGGCGTTCCGGAAGAGATGTGTCCGTGGTGTCGCTGTGGGTCGGGATAAGACAAGGCCTCAGTTTGCTCCTCTGTAAAATGAGTATAAATGTACCTCTTCTCCCACCCCTTAAGATGAAATCTCATGTGGGATCGGTACTGTGTCCTATCGGCCTATGTAGAAGCAGCGTGGCTTCATGGCGAGGGCACGGGTTTGGGAGTCGCAGGTCGTGGCTTCTCATCCCAGCTCCGCCACTTACCAGCTGAGTGACTTTGGCCGAGCCATTTAACTTCTCTGTGCCTCACTTCCCTCATCTGTAAAACGGGGATTAACACTGTGAGCCCCACGTGGGACAACCTGATTACCTCGCATCTACCCTAGCGTTTAAAACGGGTGCTTGGCACATAGTAAGTGCTTAACAGATACCATCATCCTTATTATTATCATACATTGTACATACCCCAGGGCTTAGTAAATCAGTTGGCACGTAGTAAACTCTTAACAAAAATCACAATCGTTATAATCACCCCCAGTAAAGCAGGCTGCTTCTTAGGGGTAGGGGCGGAAAGAAGAAAGGAGCTTTTTTTCCTCTGTTATGCAGGAACCGTGGCCTCAGGAAAGATCTCAGCCAAGAGGCCTTCCCAGACTGAGCTTCCCCTTTTCCCTCTGCTCCCTCTGCTGCCTCGCTGCCCCCCTCTTCACCTCCCCTCAGCTAAGCCCCCTTTCCCCCCTTTCCCTCTGCTCGTCCCCCCTTCCTTCCCCTCCCCTCAGCACTGTGCTCATTTGTATGTATTTTTATTACCCCATTTATTTTATTAACGAGGTGTACATCCCCTTAAATTCTATTTATTGTGGTTGTGTTGTCTTGTTTTTGTCCGTCCGTCTCCCCCGATTAGACTGTGAGCCCGCCATTGGGCAGGGATTGTCTCTCTCTGTCGCCGCCGAATAGTATATTTCAACCGCGTAGTACAGTGCTCTGCACATGGTAAGCATTCAATAGATATTACTGAATGAATCTCAGGTAAAAGAGTAGAGAGACAAAGAAAACTAGGTGGTTTGGAGCAGATCAGTGAAGAGCCTTGAAGCTAAAGGGGAGATTGACCCCCGAAGCATGGACCTGCAACCCAGGTCCTTTTTTAACCCTTGAAGCTGGACGATTTCTTCCAGCATCCAAATGGAGAGGAGGCCAATCAGCAGAGTGCCTGCAAAAACCACTTCTACTGGTCCCCGTACTTTGGAAACAGTGAAGGAAACCAAGACAATCACTGCATGGTTCCTCTCCTTGAAGATTCATTCATTCAGTCGTATTTATTGAGTCCTTACTGTGGGCAGAGCACTGTACTAAGCACGTGGGAGAGTACAGTACTGCAATAAGCAGACATATTCCCCGCTCTCGTCAGCCTTATAGTCTAGAGATGCAGCTGAACCAATCGGAGAGGGGGACCGGGGAGGACATAGAGGGGTCGGCCTGGGGGAACAAGGTAGATCCTTGGCGAGGGAAAGCGAGTTTTGTCCCGGAAGAGCAGGGTGATGATGATGGTGGTATTTGGTATTTGTTAAGCGCTTACTATGCGCAGAGCACTGTTCTAAGCACTGGGGTAGATACAGGGTGATCAGGTCGTCCCACGTGGGGCTCACGGTTTTAATCCCCATTTGACGGATGAGGTCACTGAGGCACAGTGAAGTGATGATGGTGGTATCTGTTAAGCACTTATTATGTGCCTACCACTGTCCTGAGCACTGGAGAGCTGCAAAGTAATCAGGTTGTCCCATGTGGGGCTCACAGTCCTACTCCCCATTTTACAGGGGGGTAACTGAGGCACGGGGAAGTTAAGTGACTTGCCCAAAGTCACTCAGCTGATAAGTCAGCGTGGCTCAGTGGTAGGAGCCCGGACTTGGGAATCAGAAGCCATGAGTTTGAATTCCGGCTCTGCCACTTGTCAGCTGTGTGACTGTGGGCAAGTCACTGCACTTCTCTGTGCCTCAGTGACCTCATCTGTAAAATGGGGATTAACCGTGAGCCTCACGTGGGACAACCTGATGACCCCGTATCTCCCCCAGCGCTTAGAACGGTGCTCGGCACATAGTAAGCGCTTAACAAATACCGACATTATTAGCATTATAAGTGCCGGAGCTGGGATTAGAACCCACGACTCCCAAGCCCGGGCTCTTTCCAGTAAGTCACGCTGCTCCCACGGGACACGGGGAACATTCACACTCTGGACTCTGGATGGACTCAGGGCACAGGAAGGACTTGGAGAGGATCCTTGGAAGTTGGGAGTACAACAGCAAAGACTCTGGATGAGCGAGATTCCTGCCCCCGTGGGGGAGAAGACCGTGAGCCCCAGGATAGGAATAATAATGATGGGATTTGTTAAGCACTTACCTTGTGGGTTGCCAATAGGGACGTACTCTCGGAGGGGGAAATGGTAGATCCAGGGAAAGGTGGCTTGAAGTGGATTTGTTCATTCAGTCGTATTTAGTGAGCGCTTACTGTGTGCAGAGCACTGTACTAAGCACCTGGAAAGTACAGTTCAGCAATAGAGACAATCCCTGCCCACACCGGGCTTACGGTCTAGAAGGGGGGAGACAGACATCAAAACAACTAAGCAGGTATCAATATAAATAAATAAAATTATAGATATATACACACATCAAAACAAGTGAACAGGCATCAGCATAAATAAATATAATATATTTATAGAATTATATAACTAGAATTATATGCATGATAATATGTTTATATCTAAAATTATATATTATTAGAATTATATAATTAGAATCATACATAGGTAAATGTGCTGTGGGGTTGGGGTTACGGGGAAGAGCAAAGGGAGCGAGTCGAGGTGATGCGCAGGGAAGGGGGAGCTGAAGAAAAGCGGGGCTCAGTCTGGGAAGGCCTCTTGCGGGGGGTGAGCCTTTGCGGCAGGGCTTCGAAGCAGGGAAGGGTGATTGTCTGGCAGATCTGTGGAGGGGAGGGCGTCCCGGGCCGGAGGGAGGACTTGAGCCGGGGTCGACGGCGGGACAGGCGAGGTCGAGGCACAGTGAGAAGGTCCGAACCAGAGGAGCGAAGGGTGCAGGCGGGGATGTAGAAGGAGAGAAGGGAGGTCGGGTCAAAAGGTGATGGACGACTTCCAAGCCAATAGTGAGGGGTTTTCGTTTGATGCGGAGAGGCGACCGTGGCGGATTTTTGAGGGGGCGGGGGGACACGCCCAGAATGTTTCTGTAGAAAGATAATCCGGGCAGCAGAGTGAAGTATGGACTTAAGTGGGGAGAGCCAGGAGGTTGGGAGGTCAGGAAGGAAGCCGACGCAGTCATCCAGCGGGATCGTACTAACGTTCTTGGTCTGTTTCGTTTTGGTGCTTATCTCGTTAAGATCGTATTAAATATTGCGTAGGTCTCGGCTCTTAGTGTCGTCCGCTGGCAGTGGGGATGAGGGAGGGGGAGGGGCTCCGGGAGCTCCGGGATGGGGTCGGTAGGCTAGTCCCTGATGAGTCCTCTGCTAAAAAGGTTCCATCTGTTGCCCATTTGTCCATTCCAAGCGGTTGGTACAGTGCTCTGCACATAGGGATGGGGGATGGAGGAGGAGCTCCAGGAGCTCCGGGATGGGAACGGTAGGCTAGTCCCTGATGAGTCCTCTGCTAAAAAGGTTCCATCTGTTGCCCATTTGTCCATTCCAAGCGGTTGGTACAGTGCTCTGCGCATAGTAAGCGCTCAGTGAATACTATTGAATGAAATACTATCGAATGATGACCTCTACGTTTTCAGCAAGATGCCCGGGCTTCAGCTTTAGGGTGGTGGCGGTGAAAGGGATGCCGGGACTCGAGGTGCAGTGAGGAGGATGCCCTGAAACTTGCGGGAAAAGCAAAGGAGAACCGGAGGGCTTGAGGATCCAGCGGAAGCTCAGTGGGGTCTGAGTGCCGAGTGCTCCTAAAGGGACTCCAGGGGCTGTTTCCGCTGGGATTCAGGATTGGAAACCTCCCCGGTACTTCACGACGCTGGGGTGCATGGGGAAAATCTTGAGGAGCTGCCCCCTACGCCCTCCCTCACCGTTGTTGGAGTTTGAAAAGCAGAGATTATTTAACCTTGGCTTCACCGATATAATAATGACGATGGCATTTGTTAAGCGCTTACTATGTGCAAAGCACTGTTCTAAGCGCTGGGGAAGATCTGTATCAGGTGATCAGGTTGTCCCAAGTGAGGCTCACGGTCTTAATCCCCATTTTCCAGATGAGGTAACTGAGACCCAGAAAAGAGAAGTGACTTGCCCAAAGTCACACAGCTGTCAAGCGGCTTAGCCGGGGTTTGAACCCATGACCTCTGACTCCCAAGTCTAGGCTCCTTCCACTGAGCCACGCTGTTTCTCATACAGCGTTGGTATTTGTTAAGCGCTTACTATGCGCGAAGCACGGTTCTAAGCGCCGGGGTAGATACAGGGTAAGCAGGTTGTCCCAGGTGAGGCTCGCAGTTAATCCCCATTTTACAGATGAGGTAACTGAGGCCCAGAGAAGTGAAGTGACTCGCCCACAGTCACAAAGCTGACGAGTGGCAGAGCCGGGTTTCGAGCCCGTGGCCTCCGACTCCCGAGCCCGGCCTCTTTCCGCTGAGCCACGCTGCCGGCTCTCCCCCCGTCTCTCCGGCCGCTTCTTCTCGGTCTCTTCCGCAGGCTCCTCCAAATGTGGGGGTCCTTCAGAGCTCTGTTCTGGGTCCCCCTCTATCCTCCATCCAAACCCACGCCCTCGGAGATCGAATCGGCTCCCGTGGCTTCAGATACCTTCTCTGCCTGGATGTTTCCCAGATTTACTTCTCCACCTCTGACCTCTCTCTAACTCCGCAGTCTCACGTTTCCTCCTGCCTTCAGGACGTCTCTTCTCGGCCGCCCCGCTGCCACCTCCGACTTGACGCGTCCGGAACGGAACTCCTCACCTTCTCGCCGAACCCTGCCCTTCCCGTCACTTTCCTGTCACTGTAGACTCCACCACCCTCCCTCCGGTCACAAACCCGTCACCCTGGCGTTACCCTCGACTCTTTCTTTTCTTTAATGGTATCTGGTAAGTGCTTACCGTGGGTCAGGCGCTGAACTGAACGCTGGGCTGGATACAAGGTGGTCAGGTTGGACACAGTCCCTCCTCCACCCGGCATCACTATCTCAATCCCCATTTTACAGGCGAGGTGACCGAGGCACAAAGAAATGAAAGCGACTGGCCCGAGGTCACCCGACAGACAAGAGGTGGACCCGGATTTGAACCCAGGTCCTCTTGACTCCCAGGCCCATGCTCTATCCACTAGGCCGCGCCGCTTCTCAGTCTCGTCTCTTCGGTTCAACCCCTCCACCGAGTCCGTCGCTCACTCCTGTCAGTTGCGGCTTCTGGAACCCCCTCTTTCTTCTCCGCCCCAACTGCGACCTTCCTGATCCGAGCTCTTATCATTTCCCGCCTTGACTGTCCATCAGTCTCCTTGCCGACCTCCTTGCCTTCTCTCTCCCCTCACCGGTCCGTACCTCCCTCTGCTGCCCGCAATATTTTTCGACAGCGTGAATTAGTACGTCTCTCTCCACTCCTCAGAAACCTCCAGTGGGCTGCCTTTACACTCCTGACTCCTCCCCATTGACTATCCTATCTTGCCTCTCCGATCTCTTACTGGAACGCAGACACGCGCTCCGCTCCTCTGAGGCCAACCTGTTCTCTGCACCTCGATCTCATGTCTCTCACCGCCCACCCCTTGCCCATGTCCTCTCTGTGGCTTGGAACTCTGTCCCCCTTCGTATCTGGCAGTCCACCGCTCTCCCCACCTTCAAAACCTTCCTAAAATCACATCTCCTGCTAGAGGTCTTCCCTAAATCCTCTTTTCCCGTTCCCGCTTTCCCCTCTGTGTCACCTAAGCACTTGGCTACGTACTTGGGGAAGCAGCGCGGCTCAGTGGAAAGAGCCCGGGCTCCGCAGTCAGAGGTCATGGGTTCGACTCCCGGCTCTGCCACCTGTCAGCTGGGTGACCGTGGGCGAGTCACTTCACTTCTCTGGGCCTCAGTTACCTCGTCTGTCAAATGGGGATGAAGACCGTGAGCCTCACGTGGGCCGACCCGATGACCCTGTATCTCCCCCAGCGCTTAGAACGGTGCTCTGCACGTCGTAAGCGCTTAACGAATACCAACGTTACTTATAGACACTTATGCACATATATTCTACCATTTCCCTTATCTGTATAACTTATTGTAATGTCTGGTCCCCCACATAGACCGTAAGCTCTTTGTGGGCAGGGATCATATCTACCGACCCTATCGTGTTTGTTTGTGCTTTCCCAAGAACTTAGTACCGTCCTCTGAACACATTAAGCGCTCGATAAATACCGCCGATGGGTTGATGGGAAGTTCCATTAAGGGAGTGATTGTAGGAGAGGAGGCCAACTAGATGCCACAAGGTGCCCGGAAAGTAGAGGTCAGAGCAGATGGATGGAAGTGGTTGTTGGCGAGCATCATAAGAGGAGCAGGATGGAAAAGTCGTTTCACCATTTGGGAAGTTATTGGAGATCTGGGGAAAGGTGGTTGTTTCGGAGTAATGATGGTGGGATTCGTTAAGCACTAACTATGTGCCAAGCACTGTTCTGAGCGCTGGGGGGGATACAGGGTGATCAGGTCGTCCCTCGTGGGGCGCGCGGTCTTCATCCCCGTTTTCCGGATGAAGTAACTGAGGCCCGGAGAAGTGAAGTGACTTGGCCAGAGTCACACCGCTGACTAGCGGGAGGGCCGGGATTCGAACCCATGACCTCAGACTCCCAAGCCGGGGCCCTTTCCACTGAGCCACGCTGCTAAAATCCGGGGACTAATTCAAGAGGCTCCAGGATAGTGTGACCTTGGGCAAGCCACTGCACTTGTCGGTGCCTCAGTTATCTCATCTGTAAAATGGGGATTAAGATTGGGGGCCCAAGGTGGGACAACCTGATTACCTCGTATAATAATGTCGGTATTTGTTAAGCGCTTACTATGTGCAGGGCACTGTTCTAAGCGCTGGGGGAGATACAGGGGAATCAGGTCGTCCCACGTGAGGCTCACGGTTAATCCCCGTTTTGCAGATGAGGTAACTGAGGCCCAGAGAAGTAAAGTGACTTGCCCACAGTCACGCAGCTGACAGGTGGCGGAGTCGGGATTCAAACCCCTGACCTCTGACTCCCAAGCCCCGGGCTCTTTCCACTGAGCCACGCTGATCTACCCCAGTGCTCAGAACAGTGCTTGACACGTAGTTAGCGTTTAACAAATACCACCGTTATGATTGTGATTATTATTATTTTTAGAGTTGGCGGTGATGAATTATATAATGCATTCATTCAATAGTATTTATAGGGGGGGCTTAGTATGTGCAGAGCACTGCACTAAGCGCTTGGAATGTTCAATTTGGCAACAGATAGGGACCCTCCCTGCCCACTGACGGGCTCACAGTCTAAACAAGTTAACAGACGTGGTACAGTTGAGGGCCTCAAACATGGGAGAAATAAAATAACAAAGTAGGTGGGGTCAGGTTAGAAACTGTTCCATTATTTTTTAAATTTATTGATAAAATTTATATTTTAAGGTTATTATGTGATGATTGGTGTGTCATATATAGTAGGTTATATTAGTATATTAAAATTGAACATCTTAATCAGAAGACTTGCATTTTAATTACTATCAGTGGGCACTCGCTTTGTGTTTGTTGAACTGAACATTTTTTTGTACTGAAACTAGCTTAGTTTATTTTAAGGATGAAATATACTTTCAGCAATGTTCTTAAAATAAAATCATTGGTATTGTAGCTTTTAGTGAAATGAGAGTTTTTTGAGGAGTCTGAAGCACATTTTAGGTAAGAATGCCTTAAAATGTTAATGTTTTGGGAAAGATTTGTAAATTCAGACAATTCTCTGTATTCTGTTTTTTTTTACTTTAATTATTTAAAAATATCTCTAACATGGTCGCATATGCCAGATGAAGTTATTTTCGGACTGTCTAGTCAAGTCGTATTTTTGTATCCCTCACTGTTTATAATTCAAGAAAATATGATGTATTCAAAAGTAACTTGAGGATGTCTGTTTTTAATCATTTGAACTTAATTCCTTTATATAGGTCTTCCTGTGCTTTCAGAGAGTTGCTGCTGAAATCCTTGGCATCAAATTAAACAAAGCAGACATGGAACAGTCACAGGTGACAGTTCTGAATATTATGCTTATTATGCTTTGAATGAATTTTTCCCTGAAAACTATTTTCATTTGTCCTTGCCCATTCTACATCCCTTTATTTCCGTTCATCTGTTCACACCTGATACAATTACCGCTAAAACCCGCAAAATATTCATTCAATAGTATTTACTGAGCGCTTATTATGTGCAGAGCACCGGACTAAGTGCTTAGAATATACAAATCGGTAACAGATAGAGACAGTCCCTGCCCTTTGACGGGCTCACGGTCCGATCGGGGGAGACGAGAACGATGGCGATAAATAGAATCGAGGGGATGAACATCTCATTAAAACAGTAGCAAATAAATAGAATATCAGGGGGACGTACATCTCATGAACAGAATGAATAGGGTGATGAAGATACAGACAGTCGAGCGGACGAGCACGGTGCCGAGGGGACGGGACGGGAGAGGGGGAGGAGCAGAGGGAAAGCGGGGAGGAGAGGGTTTAGCTGCGGAGAAGTGAAGGGGGGTAGAGGGAGCAGAGGGAAAAGGGGAGCTCGGTCTGGGAAGGCCTGTTGGAGGAGGTGACCTCTAAGTAGGGTTTTGAAGAGGGGAAGAGAATCAGTTCGGCGGAGGTGAGGAGGGAGGGCGTTCCGGGACCGCGGGAGGACGCGGCCCGGGGGTCGACGGCGGGACGGGCGAGGACGGGGGACGGTGAGGAGGTGGGCGGTGGAAAGAGAGAAGGGAGGAGAGGTAGGAGGGGGCAAGGTGATGGACAGCCTCGAAGCCTAGAGTGAGAAGTTTTTGTTTCGTGCGGAGGTCGACGGGCAACCGCTGGAGGTTTTTAAGAAGGGGAGTGACATGTCCAGAGCGTTTCTGCGGGAAGATGAGCCGGGCAGCGGAGTGAAGAATAGACTGGAGCGGGGTGAGAGAGGAGGAAGGGAGATCGGAGAGCAGGCTGGCACAGTAATCTAGCAGGGATATTACGAGAGCCTGTAACAGTAAGATAGCCGTTTGGGTGGAGAGGAAAGGGCAGATCTTGGTGATGTTATAAAGGTATTCATGAATCAGTCAATTATTTAGCTATATCTGTATTTTTGTCCTCAAGCAAAATGGATTCTTCTGTGATATTCAGTCAATTAGTGGTATCTATTGAGTGCCTACTGTGTGCAGAGCACTGTACTACATGCTTGGGAGAGTACAGTGGATTTGGTAGATACAGTTCTGCCATCAAGGAGCTTTCAATCTACTGAGGAGGTTTCCGTCTAATGAGAAGCTTACTTTATTGGACAATATGAAGTTTCACATTTGACTTCTTTCAAATGAATTGTCTGCATTTTGTAATCAATCAGTCGGTGGTGTTTACTGAGTTCTCACTGTAGGGTTTGCATTGTACTAAGCACTTGGGAATTAGCTGAATTAATGGACATGTTCCATGCCCGTATTGCGCTTTCAGTCTAATGTAGTGAACTTTTAATTTTTTTATAATTGCAACATCATCTGTTTAGCACCTTTTACTGTAACTGTCGCTAATAATGATAACAGTTAATAACTCTGGTATTTGTTAAGCGCTTACTATGTGCCAGTACTAAGTGCTGGGGTGGATACAAGCAAATCGAGTTGGACACGGTCCCCGTCCCACTTGGGGCTCGCAGTTTCAAGCCCCGTTTTACAGATGAGGTAACTGAGGCACGGGGAAGTGAAATGACTTGTCCAAGGTCACCCAGCAGACAAGCGGAGGAGCCGGGATTAGAACTCATGAACTTCTGACTCCCAGGCCCGTGCTCTATCCACTGTGAATTAAAGGCATTAAAGGAGTTTCAAATACGTATCGGTTCATATGTTCTATAACAACATGCCATTTCAGTACCTCGGCATTAAAATTCACGTAAATTGTTTTGTCCTCGTATTAATTCGTTGGAGAGCTTGAATTCTCACAGCCTTCATCTCTTTAAACAGTCTCAATTTTGGATAAAAATAGACTCGCTTGTTTTTAAGAAGGCGTTCGTGTTGTAATGATAGGATATGGGAAGAAGAATTATTTTCAAGTGGACTATATGTCCAAGTGTAATTTTTCTCAGGGGTTTAATATTCAAAATACTTCCTTACGTATTTTACAGATAATGGCTCATTCATTTGAAAATCGAGAGTCCAGTTTTTGGCGAGGAACATAGATCCTTTCTTAAGTAAAACCATTTGGCTTGCAACCCCAAGCCATTTTATGAACTAGTCTGTGAAGCTTTCGTAATTCTTTGTGCCCCTTTCCTCCCCTCAAAAACACAGTGTATCCGTGTTCTTTTTGTCTAATAAATGTGACTGTCAGCAATCAAGTATATAAATAACACTGCAACAACTCTCCCAAACCAAGTTTGCTACGGTACAAAATATAGTAAGGAAACGGATTCAGCGTTTTGGTTTCTAGCATAATTTATTGGAAGCAACAATAAATTGAAAGTTTGTTCTCCCCCACTTGCAATTCAGGAGACCCAAACTCCTTTTCTAGTTTCCTGATTGCTTTTGTGCATCTTGATTTTGCCTCCCACTTCGACTTTGAGCCCCAAGTGGGACAGGGATGGTGTCTGACCTGGTTTATCTTCTGTCTCCTCCAGCAGTTAGAACAGTGCTTGACCCGTAGTGAGCTTTGACCGATAGTTGGTATTTGTTAAGCGCTTACTGTGTGCCGAGCACTGCTCTAAGCGCTGGGATAGACATAGGGGAATCAGCTTGTCCCACGTGGGGCTCACAGTCTTAATCCCCATTTTACAGATGAGGGAACTGAGGCCCAGAGAAGTTAAGTGACTCGCCCGCAGTCACACAGCCGACAAGTGGCAGAGCTGGGATTCGAACTCATGAGCCCTGACTCCAAAGCCCGTGCTCTTTCCACTGAGCCACGCTGCTTCTCTAAGTTACCGTAAGATAGTCTTACGGTAACTCAGGGTGAACATGTCTGCTCATTCTTTCATCCGTTCAGTGGTAATTATTGAGTGCTTACGGTGTGCAGAGCACTGTAAATGCTTGGGAGAGTAGAGTGCAACAATAAACGGGCACATTCCCTGCCCGCAGTGAGTTTATAGTCCAGAGGGGGATCTATTAAGAGCTGTCTTGCTATTCCTCGGGAAGATTTAGAGGTGCCTTTAGGGGTCCCAGCACCAGTACGGGTGGACTGCTTATATTCTGTTGTATTGTACTCTTCCGAGCACTTAGTACAGCACATATGTATGTATCTGTAATTTATTTATTCATTTATTTATTTATGTATATTAATGTCTGTCTCTCCCCCCCCCCCGCCCCAGACTGTGAGTTCACTGTGGGCGGGGAATGTGTTTGTTGTATTGTAATCCCCCAAGCGCTTAGTACAGAGCTTTCCACAGAGTAAGGGCTCAGTAAATACGATCGAATGAATGAATGAATAACTCATTCGCTCCCACTGCTTCAACTGTCATCTCTAAGCGGTTGGCACCCAAATCTGCGTCTCGTCCCTTGTTCTCTCTCCCTCCCTCCAGGCTCACATCTCCTCCTGCCTTCAGGACATCTCTACTTGGACGCCCTCCCGCCACCTAAAACTCAACATGTCCAAGTCAGAGCTCCTTATCTTCCCTCCCAAACCCTGTCTTCTCCCAAACTTTCCCGTCACCGTGGAGGGCACAGCCACCCTTCCCGTCTCACAAGCCCGCAGCCTTGGTGTCATCCTTGACTCCGTCCCCTCATTCACCCCACGGAGGCAGTCCGTCACCAAACCCCGCAGATCTCGCCTTCACGATATCACCTATATCCGTTCTTTCCTCTCCATCCGAACCGCTGCCGTGGTAGTACAGTCACTCATCCTATCCCTACTGGATTACTGCATCAGCCTCCTCTCTGACCTCCCAACTCCCTGTCTCTCCCCACTTCAGTCTATACTTCACTCCGCTGCCCGGATTATGTTTCTACAGAAACGTTCAGGACGTCAGCCCCATCCTCAGAAATCTCCAGTGGTTTCCTATCCACCTCTTTATCAGACAGAAACTCCTCACTCTTGGCTTCAAAGCTGTCCATCCCCTTGCCCCCTCCTACCTCATCTCCCTTCTCTCTTTCTACAGCCCAGCCCGCAGACTCCGCTCTTCTGGTGCAGCTAACCTTCTCACTCTGCCTCATTCTCGCCTGTCTCGCTGCCGACCCTTGCCTGCATTCATTCATTCATTCAATAGTATTTATTGAGCGCTTACTACGTGCAGAGCACCGTACTAAGCGCTTGGAATGTACAGATCGGTAACAGAGACAGTCCCTGCCCTTGGACGGGCTTATAGCCTCTGGCCTGGAATGCTCTCCCTCTTCAAATCCACCAGACAAAAACTCTCCCCTACTTCAAAGCCCTACCGAAGGCTCACCTCCTCCAAGGGGCCTTCCCGGACTAAGCCCCGCTTTTCCTCAGCTCCTCCTCCCTTCCGCGTCAACACGACTCGCTCCCTTCGCACTTCCTCTCCGCGGCCCACAGCACTTATGTATATATGCATATATCTTTAATTCTATTTATTTCTATTGATACCTGTTTACTTGTATTGACGTCTGTCCCCCCCCCCCCCCGTAGGTTGTGAACCCGTGGAGGGGAGGGGTTATCTGTCTTTTTTGCTGTATTGTACTTTCCAGGTGCTCAGTACAGTATTCTGCACACAGTAAGTGCTCAACAAATACGATTGAATCGAGGAACGAATCCGCACGTAGTAAACTGCGCCACTTGTCAGCTGTGTGACTGTGGGCGAGTCACCTCACTTCTCTGTGCCTCAGTTACCTCATCTGTAAAATGGGGATTAGCCGTGAGCCTCACGTGGGACGACCTGATGACCCTGTATCTACCCCACCGCTTAGAACAGTGCTCGGCACACAGTGGGCGCTTAACAGATACCAACATTACTATTAAATATGGTTGACTGACTCAGTAGCATCGGAGTCTCCTTTGCACCATTTGGATTAAAGTTAGAATTGGTAATTTCCAGAATTGGACTAAAGGAGTTAAGATCTCTGGATCTTTTGGAGTTTTAAGGCCCTCCAAGTATCTCATTTTTTTAAAATGATGTGATAAGAGAAAACAAGTTCTGGTCCACCTTCAGTCTCCAGTACCCCCTTAAAACCACGATCTTTGATCACTTAGCTCATAGAGGGACCTTTGCTGTACATCTCGATGCTCTCAGAAATGAAGCGCACCTTGGTAACTTTTATCAATACTCTGTAAAGAGTGTTGAATTTCGTCGGTTTGGGGGAGGCTATTTAGGGGTGCAGACATTTATTATTTTAGTGTGTTGTTACCAGTAGAGGGCATGTGGACACGTCCTCCGCTCCCACCGACCGCCTCACGAATTCTGCGTTTTGAGCTTTCCGTGAATCCGGTGATGAATTTTGAATTAGAAATATAAAGTCCGTTCAGAGTTTGGCCTTTCTTTTGGTTTTGTTATATTGTGTTCCTACCACACCGTCTATTTTGGTTAGCGGAACCATGTTATTTCACTTGGCAGTTGAGGATTCGGTAAACCTAATTCCTGTATTTTTAATATTTCTTTCTGAAACCGTTGAAGCAGTTTTGGTAGATTAGGGCACCGGACAGAATTTACTGTTGAACCTTATGCTGATGACTTCATGGCTCACTGGAAATTAGTGAATTTTGCGTCTTTGCAATGGCAGTCCTTCCTCCACAGATGTGGATTTTCATTATGCGTTTTAGAAGGCGCGTGGTGAAAGGTCTTCCGACGAAACACGTCTCTTTGGGTACAGTGTGATGTCGGCAGTGTCGGGAAAGGCAAACAGAGTCTGATCTGAGTTTTCCTTAATGTCGGCTTCATCCCGAATGCGACACCTATTTTCTAGGAGAACTGATGACACAACCGCCTGTGGAAAAAGTGCTTTGAGGACAGTCTAAACGTACAGAAAATGTAAGGGTTCGTCGTCGAGGACTTTACTGGGTCATTCTTGTATGGTGGATGCATTCTTGAATACCGGTTGGTATGATTTGAAGAATTACAAGTGTATAAGAAGTACAAGCTGGCATAGGGAAACAGCGTGGCTTAGTGGCAAGAGCATCGGCTCGGGAGTCAGACGACGTGGGTTCTAATCCCGGCCCCGCCACTTGTCAGCTGTGTGACTGTGGGCAAGTCACCTGACTTCTCTGTGCCTCAGTTACCTCATCTGTAAAAGGGCGATTAAGACTGTGAGCCCCACGTGGGACAACCTGATTACCTCGTATCTCCCCCAGCGCTTAGAACAGTGCTCGGCACATAGTAAATGCTTAACAAATGCCATCATTATTATTACTACTCTTCACTAGTTGTTATAAAACGGTGGGATCGGGGTTTAATTTTTTTTAATGGTATTTGTTAAGTGCTTACTATGTGCCAGGCATTGTACTAAATGCTGAGGTAGATACAAGCCACATATTTTGGGCCCAGAGTCTGTGTCCCACATGAGGCTCACACTCTTAATCCCCATTTTACAGATGAGGTGACTGGCACAGAGAAGTTAAGTGGCTGACCCAAGATCGCACAGCTGACAGGCGGCAGAGCCGGGATTAGAACTCAGGTCCGTCTGACTCCCATGCCCGTGGTCTGTCCACCAGGCCTCACTGCTTCCCAGTTGGTAAAATCCAAAGTCAGAGAAGCGGCGTGGCTCGGTGGAAAGAGCCCGGGCTTGGGAGTCAGCGGTCGTGGGTTCGGGTCCCGGCTCTGCCACTTGTCAGCTGTGTGACTGTGGGCAAGTCACTTCACTTCTCTGTGCCTCAGTTACCTCATCTGTCAAATGGGGATTAACCGTGAGCCTCACGTGGGACGACCTGATGACCCTGTATCTACCCCATTGCTTAGAACGGTGCTCTGCACATAGTAAGTGCTTAACAAATACCAACATTATTATTAAAATCCAAAGTATCAGATTGGAAAACGATTTTCTGTGGAAGCGTACGCTACCAATGTCCAAGTGTATAGGATTGTTTAGTTGGAACAGATCATGAATTTGTCCGTCTTGCCCCCTTCCAGAGAATCGTAGTGCCAACGCTCGTTTCTTGTGACTATAACCTGCCACCCTTTCCGATGCCAGTTCCTCCTCCCCTGCTTCTCCCAACTCCATACTATAGATTTTTCACATCAATCCTGGCCACCAGCTAGATTCTCTCTGTGGAGTCTGTACTTCATCATATGAACAAAGCAGAAATCATAATAATAATGTGGGTATTTGTTAAGCGCTTACTAAAAAAAGAAATCATTTTTTAGGAGGGATAGGGCCCTCTTCATAATATACTTTGAGGCTCTTCTTGAGAGTAGCCAAATCCATTGGTGATATTAAGGAGTAGGAAAAGTTTTGAGAAAGAAAAAAAAAAGCAGCCCACCGCATCAGTCTTCCCTCTTTACGGATGTAGGACTGAGTAGGGGTTACTGTGGGCTGAAGAGCCCAGCCCGGGCCCCGATCTTTTAGGCCTGAAATCTCGATCAGCGCAGCACATCGGCCTCACCCCAGTTTCAGGCTCTGAACTGCAACTTCGGAGTTGCTAAGCCAGATCCAGTCTGTAAGCAGCGTGGCTCAGTGGAAAGAGGCCGGGCTTGGGAGTCCCAGATCATGGGTTTGAATCCCGACTCCGCCTATTGCCAGCTGGGTGACTTTGGGCCAGTCGCTTCACTTCTCTGGACCTCAATTACCTCATCTGTAAAATGGGGATTAAAACCGTGAGCCCCGCGTGGGACAACCTGATCACCTTGTATCCCCCCAGCGCTTAGAATAGTGCTCTGCACATAGTAAGCGCTTAACAAATACCAACATTATTATTATTATTATTAACTGAATTCTTTAAATAATTGTCTCAGCCTCTGCTTAGGGAATGAAAGCTCCTCTGGAGTGTCAGCTCTTTGTGAGCAGGGAATGCGTCTGTTGGAGGAGTAGCACGGCGTAGTGGATAGAGCACGGGCCTGGGAGTCAGAAGGTCATGGGTTCTAATCTCGCCTCCACCACTTGTCTGCTTGGCCTTGGGCAGGGCGCTTCACTTCTCTCTACCTCACTTACCTCATCTGTAAAATGGGGATGGAGACTGTGAGCGCCACGTGGGACAGGGTGTGTGTCCAACCTGGTTTGCTTGTATCTACCCCCGCATTTAGCAAACCGTAGTTGTATTGTTATATTGTTCTCTTCCAAGCACTTAGTACAGTGCTCTGCACATAGTGAGCTCTCAATAAGTACGATTGTCTGACTAACTCCTGATGAGCAGGGAACTTGTCTTGTTCTTCTGTTAGTGTTCCTTCCCATGTGCGTGGTACTGTATGCTGTACTCAGTGTGTTCTTAATCAATATAATAATAATAATGGTGGTGGTATTTATTAAGCGCTTACTATGTGCAAAGCACTGTTCTAAGCACTGGGGGGATGCAAGGTGATCAGGTTGTCGCACGTGGGGCTCACAGTTTTAATCCCCATTTTACAGATGAGGTAACTGAGGCACAGAGAAGTCAAGTGACTTGCCCAAAGTCACACAGCTGGCAAGTGGCAGAGCCGGGATTAGAACCCATGACCTCTGACTCCGGAGCCCGGGCTCTTTCCACTGAGCCACGCTGCTTCATTGCTAGTACCCTAAAGACCTGGTCAAGATGTGACAATCAATTTTAGTTCACTGAGCAGTCATATCTTTCTAGTTAATGTCATACCAAAGTCCCACTTCATTAGATCATTTTTCGTTTTAGGTAAAAAGATGCATAATTTAGAAGAAATATTACTTACTGGGGTTAGTCTTTAATCAAAGTATCGATTGGGTTTCATGAATGATCTTGACCCTTGGCATTTCAGATTAACAAGGTTATACTATACAAGATTAAAATGAGGTTAAAATAGTCCTATTCCCTGATATTTCCCTTTGCCAGCTTATTACTGATTTGTAAATTTTAGGCTGTCCACAGTACTATAACCTGGACTCTGGATCAGTTGGAAATTGTTCTCAGGTTGTGGAATTTACACTGTATTTACTAACATAATTTACCTCGATTTTTGCAACAAAACAGGGGTGGGGTGATTACATGGGGAAGTAAACCCACCCCTGGTTTTTTTTGCAAAAATAGAGGTAATTATGTGAGTGAATACAGTATAAATGCCACAGTCTGAGCACAATTTCCAATTGATCCAGAGTCCAGGTTGTAGTTATTACATTCATTCATTCAATTAATTCAATCGTGTTTATTAAGCACTTACTCTGTGCCCAGCACTGTAGTAAGAGGTTGGGAAAGTACAGTACAACAAAAAACAGTGACATTCTCTGCCTACAATGAGTTCACAGCCTTGGGGGTGGGGGAGACAGACAACAGTACAAGTAAATAAAATCACAGATATGTGCATAAGTGCCGTGGAGCTGGTGAGAGCAAAGGGAGCGTGTCAGGATGACGCAGAAGGGAATGAGAGATGAGGAGAAGTGGGGCTTAGTCTGGGAAGGCCTCTTCGAGGAGATGTGCCTTCAGTAAGGCTTTGAAGAGGGGAGAATAATTGCCTGAGGGATTTGAGGAGGGAGAGCATTCCAGGCCAGAGGAGGACGTGTGCCAGGGGTCGGTGGTGAGACGGGCGAGATGAAGGCCCAGTGAGAAGGATAGCACCAGAGGATCAAAGTGTGTGGGCTGGTTGTAGAAGGAGTGAAGCCAGGTGAAGTAGGAGGGGGCAAGGTGATGGGGTGCTTTCAAGCCAGTGATGAGGAGTTTTTGTTTGATATGGAGGCGGATGGGCCACCCTGTCCTGAACGTTTCTGTAGAAAGATGGTTCGGGCAGCGGAGTGAAGTATTGACTGGAATGGGGAGAGACATGACCTCGGGAGGTCGGCTAGGAGGCCGATGCAGTAATCTAGGAGGGATGGGATGAGTGATTGTATTAACACGGACGGAGAGAAAGGGGCGGATTTTAGCCATGTCGTGAAGCTGGGGCCGACAGGATTTGGTGACGGAATGAAAGTGTCGGTTCAGCGAGAGAAAGGAGTCAAGGGTAATGCCAAGGTTATGGGCCCGTGAGACGGGAAGGATGGAGGTTCTGTCTCCGGTGATGGGAAAGTCAGGGAGAGGACGGAAAGATAAGAAGCCCTGTTTTGGACATGTTGAGAGGACATCCAAGGAGGGATCTTGAAGGCAGGAGGAGATGAGATCGCTGGAGAGAGGGAGAGAGGTCGGAGAAGAGATGTAGATTTGGGTATCGTCTTCCTAGAGATGGTAGTTGAAGCCATGAGGGCAGATGAGTTCTCCAAAGGAGTGAGTGTAGATGGGGAATAGAAGGAGAGCCAGAACTGAAACTTGAGGGACCTTCACAGGCAGGGGGTGGGAAGCAGAGGAGGAGCCCGCGACGGACACTGAGAACGATGGCCGGAGACATGAGGAGAATCAGGAGAGGGCAGAGTCAGTGAAGCCAGGTTTGGATAACGTTTCCAGGAGATGGAAAGGGGGCGGTACGGAGGGATGTAACTCTAGCAGTAAGCAGAGGAAGAGAAGAAGGCAGGAAAAAAAGGGAGGAGGCAAGGAGGAGAGAGGAAAGAGAAAGGTGAAAGGGCACTTGAGACTCCCGCTCTTAGAGAAGCAGCGTGGCTCAGTGGAAGGAGCACGGGCTGGGGACTCAGAGGTCATGGGTTCAAATCCCAGCTCTGCCGCTTGTCAGCCGTGTGACTTTGGGCAAGTCACTTGATTTCTCTGTGCCTCAGTTCCCTCCACTGTAAAATGGGGATGAAGACTGTGAGCCCCACTTGGGACAACCTGATGACCTTGTATCCTCCCCAGTGCTCGGCAAATAGTAAGCGCTTAACAAATGCCGTCATTAACATTATTATTCTGTTGCAGTCTCCCAAGTGCCACATACCGAAGGCACTCACTGAATCACGTTAGCCTCCTCCACGGCCATCATCTTTCTGTCCTTGAGTTCGTACATCTCTGTGAACCCGAATTCACTGGATTCTCACCCTACTTCTCCTCTTATTCTGCAGAGCATCTTTATCACTGTGGGCAAAAATAATCCTTTCTTTATTCCCGCCTCAAAAATCGGGACCTGGAGAGGACAACGTCCAAAGCAGTTATGCCAGTGAATGTGACGGGTAGTTTAGTCTCTTAAACATACCGGAGGGATAATTCAATAGAAGTGACTCGGCATTTGAAGTATGTGCTGAAGAGCTTCCATTCTCAGCAGACGTTCCTGCCTATTTAGTCGGGAATGGACATTCAAAAAGAGGAGTTCTGGTTTTGACGGTCTTCCATAATCAATCGGTAATAATAATAATAATGTTGGTATTTGTTAAGCGCTTACTATGTGCCGAGCACTGTTCTAAGCGCTGGGGGAGATACAGGGCGATCAGGTTGTCCCACGTGAGGCTCACAGTCTCATTTTACAGATGAATTAACCGAGGCACTGAGATGTTAAGTGACTCGCCCAAAGTCGCACAGCTGAGAGGTGGCGACGCTGGGATGAGAACCTGTGACCCCTGACTCCGAAGCCCGGGCTCTTTCCACTGAGCCACGCTGCTTCTCTACTGAGTGCTTTCTGGGTGCAAGAGGACCGTACCAATCGCTTGGGAGAGTACAGTAATAATAATAATAATGTTGGTATTTGTTAAGCGCTTACTATGTGCCGAGCACTGTTCTAAGCGCTGGGGTAGACACAGGGGAATCGGGATGTCCCACGTGGGGCTCACAGTCTTAATCCCCATTTTACAGATGAGGTAACTGAGGCACAGAGAAGTTAAGTGACTTGCCCACAGTCACACAGCTGATAAGTGGCAGAGCTGGGATTCGAACTCATGACCTCTGACTCCAAAGCCCATGCTCTTTCCACTGAGCCACGCTGCTTCTCTAAACCTGTCCGGTTCTCTAGGGCTCAGAACTAATAATTGTGATATTTGTTAAGTGCTTACCATGTGCCGTTCACTGTGCTGAGCACTGGGTAGATATTATACAAGCAGAACAGACCCAATCTCTGTCCCACAGGGGTTTCCCAGCCTAAAGGGAAGTAAGGACAGACACAGCGTGGCTCAGTGGAAAGAACCTGGGCTTGGGAGTCAGAGGTCATGGGTTCTAATCCCAGCTCTACCTCTTGCTGGCTGTGTGACTTTGGGCAAGTCACTTCACTTCTCTGTGCCTCAGTTGCCTCATCTGTAAAATGGGGATTAAAAACTGTGAGCCCCACGTGGGACAACTTGATCACCTTGTATCCCCCAGCGCTTAGTACAGTGCTTTGCACACCGTAGGCGCTCAACAAATACCACCATTATTCTTATTTAACAGGTGAGGAAACCGAGACTCAAAGAAGACGAGGGACTTGCCCAGAGTCATTCAGCGGACACACGGAGGAACCGGGATTAGAACCCAAGTCCTCTGACTCCCAACCAATCTTTATTACGTATTTTCATTATTATGGTTGTACGTGGTTGAAGGACTACAGGCTATGCACATTTTCAGTTGGGACAGATTATAGAGTGAATCTAAATGGGTTTAGAGCTCTATGGATTACACTCCGCTATTACCTTTCGGGGTGAGTTTTGTTAGTTTTGTTAATATAGCAGGCAGAAGCTCAGCTATAGTCAAAGACACTGTGGATTAAAATACGTGAATATTCTTAGGAGCTTATTTCTCTGGCAGCTGTAATATCTTAACGGAATTTGTTCGGCTCCTACCTTGTTCGCATCGTTGGACTAGACGCTCCCGGAATGTTCAGGCAAAAATTAGGGAAAAGGAAAGGGAGGAGCTGCCAGTTGGATGACCCTCCGAGCCAAGAAATAAGTGACAGACTCACGTTGGGACAAAGGCGAACGTAGAGATGAAATATTTGATCATTCTGTGGCTCCAGATTTCAGGAGAGTTCTCGTAGATCCAGGGTCAATTTGTTTTTTGTGCAATGTAGTACACCCTGTAAGAATGAAAGACGTTCTTGTCCGAAAAGGAATTAGAGTGTTTCTGGGTTTGATTTTTATCTCCCCGGTTATGCTAATAGTTAATGACGTAGCTTCTGTATTAGTGCTTCTTTTTTAATTTGAGGAATGAATAGATAAGTATAAGTTTGGTTTGGGCATCTACGGGTAGCTCGTTTTATTCTAAATACTGTAGTTTTTCAAAATATAAACGATAAACTGAACAGATTGGCAACTGGAAACATCTAGCCTGTGACTGCAGTTTACGGTGGTTTTTGAGGGTTGGAAATTGAGCTCCCTGTTCCCGATAAAGTAGACTGCTGAAGGTGGTAGAGACTTCAGATGCCGACATATCACACAAAGCAAAATGTAAAGAATTCAGAGATGTTGCCCTGCTATTTTTTCATTTATTTGGTGAAAATCCAAGTAATTTGTATTAGTCAGAGCCTGAGCACAAATTGATTTAAAATGGGTCAGTAACCCTGCAGTGTTTACACGGTGGGATTTTAACTGGCATTTTTAGGAACAGTTAATTGCTTGTGACTGTGAAGATTCTTGCGTTTCATTCCGGCCCAAGGTTTGGTATGAAATAATTAGGGTACGGAAGGTCAGATAACAGCCGCTCTACAACACCTTATTCAGAACTTGGCAACGTTCTCTTGATAGCATCAGGTCTGGGGTCTAGTAAATCATGGGTGCAGTTATCTGGCTGAGATAGTATGAAGATGATCAATTGAAATTTAAACAGTGCACATCAACCTATAACTCCAGACTCCATAATGCCCTTTGCAGCTTCCCTCTTATTTTTAAGCACATCCGCTTTCTTTACAGCGGCTATCTTCAACCGATATGTCCGTGTGTTCGGTAGAGGAAACAACATCTATTATTCCATAGTAATTTATTCTATTAATACAGTTTATCTCAAAATACTAACCCATCCTCTGAAATCCAGAATTTTTTAAATGCCTTAATATTTGGCCCACTTAGAAAAGATGGCTATTTTTCTATGATTATTCAGCAGCATATTTTCTCTGTTGTATCGTTACTAGTATGTATTTTCTCCTTTGATTGCCTTTTATTTTGACATACAATGGCTTGCCTGTTTTTGAAGTTCTGTGAGGATGAAAAGCACACTTAATCTCAGAGGAAAGTAGGAGTTTTGGCCCTCTACCTTGGACTGTCAAGCTGTCTTAAACTTTTCAAAAAACAGCAAGCACTTCAAAATAGCCGTCATGCAAAAACTTTTCTGAAACTAGAATTGCCTCCAAGTCAGGCAGCCATATTTGGAAAGGTATTTAAATCTCTCCAAGTTATTATAATGGTATTAAATACTGCTTAAAACATCTTATCATCTATCATGGATTTAGATTGCCTTTGTGACCCAGAACTCATTTCCTCTTTTAAGAGAGTAAAATAAGCTCCCGTAACAGAGAAAAAAAAAATGACTTTTTTTTCCCTTCTCTCTTTTCTTTTGCGCTTTATGTGTCATTGCTTAGGAGTTATTTTTTTTTTTCCACTGGGGCGTTCAATTTTATTTTCAAATACTGAACTTTTTTTCCAATTATTTTTTCTATGTGATATTAATTCTTTCATGTTTCTCTTTTTCCAAAATGTTGGTAAGAGGTTGGTAGCACATTGCCGGGATAAAAATAGTAAAATATTTAGAAAAAACTAATTAACATCTCAGCTCTGATAACTGTCAGGATAAAATCTATCCGTGTCAATATTTTCCAGTATTACTGGGTAAACTGTTGTAATTTTGTCAAAAAGGACACTATTAAAATTCAATTCCTTTGTGAGGCGTATTGCATGTTCATATTGTACAAACAAGACAATTTAATTTTTTCTTTCCAGTTCATTAGGGTTCTCAACCGTGTCCTGCCTAAAACGGTAATAGAACATTTGGTCCCTGATTATTCATTCATTCATTCATTCAATAGTATTTATTGAGTGCTTACTCTGTGCAGAGCACCGTACTAAGCGTTTGGAATGTACAATATGGGCAACAGATAGAGACGATCCCTGCCCAAGGACGGGTTTACGGTCTAATTGGGGTTAGTGGGTTTCTGACTGAATTAGACTTTTCTAATGCCATTAGAATGCCACCTCCACATCAAACCCAAACTCCTTACCATGGGCTTCAAGGCATTCAGTCAGTTCTCCCGCTCCTACCTTATCTGTATGATCTCCTACTACAACTTAACCTAGCACTTCACTCCTTTAATACCACCCTACTCTCTGTACTTCTATCTCGCCTATCTCATCACTGACCCCTTGCCCGCGTCCTCCGTCTGGCCTGGAACTCCCTCCCCCTTCATGTCCGGCAGACTGCCACTCTCCCCATCTTCAATTATTATTATTATTGTTATTATTATTAAGTGCAGTGGAGTCGTTTCCGATCCACAGCGACTCAATGGATAAACTTTCTCCAGAACGTCCTGTCCTCTGCCACAATCAGCGACCTTTCTGACGGTTCTTCTGTTATTGTGGTCTCTATCCATCTTGCTGCCGGTCTGCGTCTTCCACATTTTCCTTGGACTCTTCCTAACATTAGTGTCTTCTTCAGAGAATTAGTCCTCGTGATTATGTGTCCAAAAAGTCTGGTCATTTGGCCTTCCAAAGACCACTTTGGTTCAATTTGCTCTAAAATCCATTTGTTTGTTTTGCGGGCAGTCTGTGGTGTTCGCAAAAGCCTTCTCCAACGCCGCGTGTCAAAAGAATTGTTTCTTTCCTGTTTTTTCACTGTCCAGCATTCGGATCCATCCGCTGTCACTGGAAACACCACAGAGTTGACAATTTGTATTTCTGAGGCAATTGTTACCTCAGCCCATTTCGTGACTTTTTCCAGGCTCTTCATAGCAAGTCTTCCTAATCAAAGCCTTGCTAAAATTAGATCTCCTCCAAGAAGCCATCCCTGACTAAACCCTCATTTCCCTTCCACTCTTCCCCCCACTGCCTATGCATTTGACTCTGTACCCCTTAAACACATCAATACTCGCTTTAGCTCCACAGCACTTCAGTACATATCCCTATACTCTCCCATTCCCCCTATCTGGAACTTATTTCTGTATCTCTCTCCCTCTGTAGATTCTAAACTCCTTCTGGGCAGGGATCATATCTCTCAGCTCTATAGTATTGTACTTCCTCAAATGCTTAATATAATAGGGAAGCAGCATGGCTCAGTGGAAAGAGCCTGGGCTTCGGAGTCAGAGGTCATGGGTTCGACTCCCGGCTCTGCCACCTGTCAGCTGTGTGACTGTGGGCAAGTCACTTCACTTCTCTGTGCCCCAGTTACCTCATCTGTAAAATGGGGATTAACTGTGAGCCTCAAGTGGGATGACCCGATGACCCTGTATCTCCCCCAGCGCTTAGAACAGTGCTCTGCACATAGTAAGCGCTTAACAAATACCAATATTATTATTCTCGGCACACTGTAAGTGCAGAATAAATACCACTGATTAATTGATAATTGTTTCAAATTAAAGTAGTGAAATAGATATTAAAGTTACTTTAAAGGTATTTTCCTTAAGAGTTGAAAAATTTAAGAACACGTGTGTTTGGGCTAAATTATTAATATTGATGTTGGTATTTGTTAAGTGCTTACTATGTGCCAAGCACTGTTCTAAGCACTGGGGTATATACAAAGTAATCAGTTTGTCCCAGGTAGGGCTCACAGCCTTTCTCCCCATTTTACAGATGAGATAACTGAGGCACAGAGAAGTTAAGTGACTTCCCCAAGGTCACATAGCTGACAGGCAGCAGAGCTGGGATTAGAACCCATGACCTCTCACTCCCAAGCCCATGCTCTTTCCACTAAGCCACACTTCTTCTCGTTATTATTATTATTAAATTATTAGCGGGTGAAGTTTGTGTTTACTAGTGCCTTACTGACTAATCAGTTTCTAATATTTCCTTTTTTTTTTTTTTTTTTTTTACCAAATTGAGTTAGATACTACCAGTACCAGATTTCTGGAAAGTGGGCTAAGCATATTAGATGCTCAATTAAGAGGATAAAATCATTATTTAACAGTCTTGGAGCACTGCTCTAATAATTGTTAGCACGGGGGAGGGACCGAAATATCCAGTTGTTCTTTAGCTGCAATTTACAGGCAGATTACTTTTGAGAATTGAATAAAGAATGGCACATGAATTACAAAGATTACTGTGGAAGGAATCACAGCACCTGCTCTCAGCTTTACACTACAGTATTTCACAACCACATCAAACTAAGTTTAAAGTTCAAGGCGATAAAAATGTACGCTTCAAAATGAAGCTCATATAGTCTACTGATCTTTCTCTTCCCTTTCTTATTCTAAGTCTGGTCATTTGGCCTTCCAAGGACCACTTTGGTTTAATTTGCTCTAAAATCCATTTGTTTGACTATATGAAGCTCATATAGTCTACTGATCTTTCTCTTCCCTTTCTTATTCTCTCCCTCTTTCTTTGCCTCCCTCCCTTTTTTTAGCTCCCCCAGAAGCCTTCATTTTTTTCATTCTTCAAATTTTATTCTAGCCTTTTTTTTATGGTATTTGTTAAGCACTTACTCTGTGCCAGGCACTGAGTTAAGGGCTGGAGTAGATACAGGCTAATCAGGTTGGATACAGTCCATGTCCCACTTGGGGGTCAAGGTCTTAATCTCCATTTTACAGATAAGGGAACTGAGGCCCATAGAAGTTAAATGACTTGCCCCAAATCAGGTAGCAGACAAGTGGAAGAGCAGGATTAGAACCTAGGTCCTCTGACTCCCAGGCCTGTTTTATCCCTTAGTTCATGCTGTTTCTTATTCATTTCCTATTAATTATTTACTTTCAGAACACTTATCTGGTTTATTCCTTGCTACAAAAAGAGGAAAATGATTTTTCTACTACATCTGTTAAACAGAGTTCCTATTGTAAAAAATTGTAGCAACGAATGGAATTTCTAATTAGCAATAATAACAATTTCTACTTTGACAACTTTTATCAGCTAAAGACTTCCATTATCTTCCCTGAAAGTGTTTTAAATGTTTGAAACAAATTCTATTTATATAATTTGAACTATCTTTAATATATAGATGGAAATTAAGCGTGGCATTATAAAGTATGAACCCAGAGGCCCATATGGGAAGCGGATGCTAATTATGCAAATTTCCAAACTTTACAGGAATTTTTTTCTCGTCCTTATTTTTGAAGGTCATCCAATGAGAAATGTACTTAAACTTAGTTTCTCCATTATTTTTAGTTCCTGTATCTTGGTAATGACTTTGTTTTCTTTTGTGACAGAGAGTGGTGAAGGCAGATATCGTAAACTACAGTCAAGAACCGGTATCAAGAACGATTAACCCGCCTCGAAGCTCGATGTGTGCAATTCAGTGAACGTCGTTCTCTTCATATCGATCCTGCGGGCAGCCCTCCTCTTCTCGCTTGGGCCCCTGGACTGCTAGTTTATTTTCACAGTGATCATCTCGGTAGTGCATCTGGAGGGTTCAAAACCCCGCCTCACAATCCGTCTGTCCAAAACAATGGACAACTCCTTGGACCAGCCAAGATTCTAACTTTGGGCCGCCCCTTCCAAAATCAAAATTGAGATGGTCTGCCCTTTAGAGTGATTTTGTTTTAACAAAATATAATGATGTGCACAAGTATTATGGCTTCACAGGTTCTTAACTGATGTCCCCGTAAATTTGGATATCAGTATTTGAAAACCTTGGAAGGCATTCCTGCAGGGTACTTGGCCTCAGAGTCGATCGAATTTTGGGATCGCCACTGACAATTCAGCGTAGATAACTCTGAAGCTATTGTCAGAGAATCAGTTAAACAAGTAATATATTTTGTCTAGAAATAATTTAGGATGGCCTTCCTTTGTTACATAGAGAGAACAAAAATGATCTAAACTCTATCGAATCGATAATCCTTGAAATAAAGCTATAATGCAAGGTATTTTTTCATTTTTTAAAAAGGTCCGCAACTGTTCATATTGTATGTAGCTGGAAACTCCCAATTATTGAGGATTTAAAATTGTATTTTTATTATTATATCATAATCATTATGTATTGTATAATACTCAGGTGAGCATGCTTTATGAATTTCGATGACCTGTTCCACGTGAAGAGCGAACTGGTCATTTAGATATGCATTTAGGACGGTCGAAATATCGATGAAATAACGTGGACGAAACAGTGTTCTGATTTTCTTTCATTTCCTTCCCCTCCCCAAATAAATTATATTTGAACCACTAAAATCGGAGAAACATTTTAACTCTCCTCACTTTATCCAAAGGAGAAGAAAGCACTGTTTGCACTCAATCTGAAAGAAAATGTGTATGTACTTTATTCAGATCCAGGACTAGAGGCAGAGTGCGATGAGCATTTTAGAGGGGTTGGCAGGCTAGTGAAAATCAGGCTAATGGGACTTGGGGGCTATGTGCGGGTGCTCAGAGAGGAGTGAAATGCAGTCAGCGAAGCTTTGTCAAGGAGAATATGATGGGGAGCAAGTCAGGAAAGGGGCAGGAAGAAGAGGTACCAGTCGAGGGGAGGGAGTGACAGCTTATGACATGTCAAAGGGCAAAGCCAGATTAAGACTGGATCGAATGGATTTTCCTCTCTGTCCTCTGGATTTAAAGTACTGTAATTCCCCGCTGCACGGGGAATAGCCAACTGGACCAAAATCAAAAGAGTTTGAATATTCAGGAGTTTGAAATCATCTCAGCCCCAGTCAATGCAATATATGAATTAAATGCAACATTTTAGAATGTCGGTTCCTATTTAGAAAATTGGCTCAGCTGTGTGCATGAAGAGGATCCTGAGTGTCAGCATTCTTAGCCTGTGGCGTGAAATGGCTGTTCCCTTTCTCCTCTTCACTCCTCGGCCAATATGCCGACGTTCGAAGAGTTGACGCGGTGGGAACTCTTTTGGCGTCCTTCCCCCAGAATGTGGTCTTCCTCTCTTTTATGCTGGTTTTTCTCCTCTAGGTCTTCTATTTAAATCAATTTTAGGCCTTCCCAGCAACAGGAATGAAATTTATAGTTTCGGAGACACATTCTACCCATGTGGACCCCAGCACAGCAGACACATCCAAATCTTGATTTCCCATGAGAAGGTGGGAGAGGGAATGGCCTGGATCAGTTCAATCCACAGATAACTCCCAAATCTCCTTCAGCTAGTAATTTCAACCTCCTTCCATCCATCAATCCTTTAGCAGAGCTCCTAACAAGGAAAAACAGTGTTTATTGCCTTTTCCAGACTACATTCCCAAAATGTAGGCAGCTAGAGTAGAAGGATCAATCGGTCAATCAGAGCACTGCATTAAGCATTCATTCGTTCATTCAATCATATTTATTGAGTGCTTACTGTGTGCAGAGCACTGTACTAAGCGCTTGGGAGCCTTTCCAGACTGAGCTCCCCTTTTCCCGCTACTCCCTCTACCCCCCCTACCCCCGTCACCTCTCCGCAGCTAAACCCTCTTTTCCCCCCATTTCCCTCTGCTCCTCCCCCTCTCCCATCCCATCCCCTCAGCACCGTACTCGTCCGCTCAACTGTATATATTTTCATCACCCTATTTATTTTGTTAATGAAATGAACATCGCCTCGATTCCATTTATCTGCTATTGTTTTAATGAGATGTTCATCCCCTCGATTCCATTTATTGCTATTGTTCTCGTCTGTCCGTCTCCCCCGATTAGACCACCGTAAGGCCGTCAAAGGGCAGGGACTGTCTCTATCTGTTACCGATTTGTACATTCCAAGCGCTTCGTACAGTGCTCTGCACATAGTAAGAGCTCAATAAATACTATTGAATAACAATAAACGGTGACATTCCCTGCCCACAACGAGTTCCCAGTCTAGAGTGGAGGCGACAGACATTAATAGAAATAAATAAAATTACAGTTATATACGTAAATCCTTTAGGGCTGGGAGGGGGGAGAGAGTAAAATACAACAGAGCCGGTAGACATGTTCCCTGCCCTCGGTGAGCTTACAGCGTGGAAGAGGAGACAGATATTAATATGAATAAATAATTTGCGCTATGTACGGAAGTGCTTTGGGGCTGAGGATGAGAGGAATGCTAATGCCCAAAGATGATCTAGGAGGGAGAGGGAGCTGGGGAAAAGAGGGCTCTATCAGGGAAGGCTTCTTGGAGGAGATGTGGCCTTAATAGGGCTTTGAAGGTGGGGAGAGTGGTAGATTGGCTTATATGGAGCCGGGGGGAGGGAGTTCCAGGCCAGAGGGAGGATGTTGGAAAGGAGACCGTGGAAACCAAGCGACCCCGACGGCATTAGTGATAAACCGATCAGTTCCTAAACAGCAGATTGCCCGGACCAAAGACTTATCAGAGTTGTTCCTGCACGAAGAAGACGACGAGCTACCTACCCCACAGTCACAGTACATATCGACGTTAACTATTTCCTTTTCGCTGGATGTGAATACCTCAACGTGCTTCTTGGTTAGGGGAAGGAATAGTTAGGTCCACCAATGTAGGTCTCTTGAAGAGATTGACAAAAGTTGGTAACAGCAAGTTGTCAATCAGGTAAGCTCCATGTGAGCAGGGAACACATCTTCCAATTCTGCTATATTGTACTCTCCCAAGCGCTTAGTTAAGTGCTGTGCACATGATAAAGTGCTCAATAAATAGGGTTGATTGTTCGATTGATTGATTAATAATGATAATAACGTTGGTATTTGTTAAGCGCTTACTATGGGCAGAGCACTGTTCTAAGAGCTGGGGTAGATACAGGGTCATCAGGTTGTGCAACGTGAGGATCACGGTTAATCCCCATTTTACAGATGAGGTAACTGAGGCCCAGAGAAGTGAAGTGACTCGCCCACAGTCACCCAGCTGACAAGTGGCAGAGCAGGGAGTCGAACCCATGACCTCTGACTCCGAAGGCCAGGCTCTTTCCACTGAGCCACGCTGCTTCCCTATTATACCGAGTCATACTAATAGTTTTAAAAGCTGTGGTGATGGCAAGCCTCGTGTCTGGTTGTAAGCCCTGGACAGACCAAAGAAGGCATACGTGACTTCTCGAGATCTTTCCTCAAGGTTGCCCGTGTGCGGTGCTGAACAGCACAGATGGATGCCTGGACCACAATGTACTGAATGAAGTTGGCGTACTGCCTTGAGATTCTCTGCATCGTGAGACTCTTCGAGAATGATAACTGGAGAATACCAACCTGTTTCTGTCTAGTGGAAGTACAGTGCTCTGCGCAAAGTAAGCGTTCAATAAATACGATGGGACGAATAAATCAAGTCCCATCCAAGCAAGGAGGACCAAACAAATATTAAAAACATGGTGAATTCCAGACTCAAGTTGTGTGGTAGAGAAGTGGACAGCTAGCTGATAAACCCTGGCATTCGGCAATCAAGAGAGGGGCTGATGTTGATGTTGGGCCTCTGATTGGGAAAATCGGAAGGCCAGGAGGTGCCCCCCTCCAAAGCCACAATTTATGTAGAAAGTAAATGCACCAGTCAGGCTGAAAACATTATATGCACCCAGTGTAGTGTGGAGTGTCATTCACTCCTAAGTGTTATGAGAAACGGCAGGGCTTAGAGGAAAGAGCATGAGCCTGAGTGTCAGAGGACTTGGATTCTAATCCTAGTTCTTCTATTTGCCTTCTGGGTGACCTTGGGTGAGTCACTTAACTTCTCTGTGCATTAATAATAATAATAATAATAATGTTGGTATTTGTTAAGCACTTACTAGGTACTGAGCACTGTTTTAAGCGCTGGGGTAGATACAGGGTAATCAGGTTGTCCCATGTGAGGCTCACAGTCTTAATCCCCATTTTACAGATGAGGTCGCTGAGGCACCGAGAAGTTAACCGGAGGTCTCTCTGGTGTGCCCAAAGTCACACAGCTGACCGGTGGCGGACCCGGGATTATTCATTCATTCAATAGTATTTATTGAGCGCTTACTATGTGCAGAGCACTGTACTAAGCGCTTGGGATGAACAAGTCGGCAACAGATAGAGACGGTCCCTGCCGTTTGACGGGCTTACGGTCTAATCGAACCCATGGCCTCTGACTCCTAAGCCCGAGCTCTTTCCACTGAGCCACGCTGCATTAGTTTCCTCATCTGCTAAATGGGGATTAAATATCTGTTCTCCCTCCTACTTAGCCTGTGAGTCTCACGTGGGAAAGGGACTGAGTTCAACCTGCTTATCTTGGATCTATCCCAGTGCTTAGGACAGTGCTTGGGACATAATGAGTGCTCAATAGATGCTAATGGTTAAGAGTTCACCATCTTTAGTACTGTCAATTGGGAAGGACAGTTGTGTGCCAGAGGTACCCCAGATTACAACCCCCTTGGGGAAACAGCTTGTAGAGTTTAGCGACATATTCCAGCATTCATCCATTGGGGCCGGACTTTGTGTTTCATCACTGCAGGTTTGTAGATTCCTTCCCCACTCCTCCTCCCCCATGCCTGGCAATACACTTCCTCGCCTACCCCAGCCTTTCCAGACTTTCCCTTTGTTCTCTACAATATTTTTTTCTTTTTGAAAAGCAACACAGATTTTAATTTTCACCTTCTACAGCCATAAATCCTTCTCTGCTCTCTTCCCCCTCCTTCCCACTTGCCTTTCCCCTGCATTTTGCAGGCCACCTTTCCACTCCTGGCTGCAGGAACGTGCCGACGAGGGTCCCCTCTCAGGTTCCACCACTGCGCTGAACCCCCTTCATTCCCTGCCTCGGGCCGTCCCCGTCCCAGCTCCCACGGCTTGGTCCGGGGCTGCAAAGCAGGGAAGAGGGTGAGGGTGGCAGGAGGAGGGGACGGGTCCCCGTTCCTGTGGCTTTAACTGAAGGCTGGGAAGGTGGGGATGAGATTGGCTTCCTGCAGTCCTGGGCACAGCCGGGGCTAAAGTCAAAATGAAAAATTGAAACAAATATTATCGTTGAGGACAAAGGTGAGGAACCGGGGAGGTAGGAAATAGAGGGTAAGTTTGTGGAGAGTCAGTCATATTTATTGAGTGCTCATTATTTATTAAGTGCTTGGAAGAATACAATATTCCAATATAATGGATACATTCCCTGTCCACAGTGAACAAGGCGGAGGCCGGGGGAGGGAAGAAAGCTATTTACTGGGAGAAGGGGAGAATAGGGAGGGATTTACAATAGTAATAGTATTTATTTAATGCCTCCTGCTTGTAATACACTGTACTAAACCCTTGGGAAAGTACAACAGAAGCGAAATGCATTTTCCTTCCCTACAAGAAGTTTATAATCTAATGCGGGAGGCAGACATACACATTAACCTAAAAATTGAGCAATTTTTTACTCACCTGGTTAGTGCCGGCTGTCACATTGAGGATGGTTCTAGAGGGGACCCCAGGTAACACATAAGCCTCACGAAACAACCATTCGTGATTCAAATCCCAGTTTCACGGAAAGTAACCCAGTTATATCGTGGGATTATGCCTGTGAATGTATACTCAATTTTATCCTGTACTGGACAGTAAGAAACAACTTTTGCATAAAGGAACATTACAGACTAGTGGGTTGGAGAAATGAATTGTAAATAACTCATCCCCTATCTCTTGATTTAATCATAAAATAAACTCTTTTGATTTATTTTGATTTCCACTTCCTTGAGCTCCTCTTTAATTAAAAAAAAATGGCAAATTCTTTTCCATTCAGTTCTGGGTAGTTTTTTCTCCAGAAAAATTGGCTATCAAGTGTCTAGATACAAATTATGATTGCTTCTGGTGAGTGAATTCTTAAAAGTACAGACATTTTTGACAAACTGGTCATTGTAAAGCAACTGCAGTTTTTACTATGTACTATAAACCACTGCTGAGAGGTTAATGGAATCACTCAGACAACTCTTGAGATTACTTTATTATTCCAAAAGGAGGTAAACCAGAGCCCTTAAAAATCTTTTGCTGAATCCCGGGATGAAGCACAATAATTTCTGAGTAATTTAAAAATAGAATAGAAAGTTCTTTTGACCCCATACCCTCACTAGTGACTACTGGGAAATGGAATGTACTGTATGAACACCTGGTGCCTTGTTGCAGATTCTTTTATACTCCTGACAGGAATAGAATAATGGAGGGTTTTCTCAACTCCGCATTGTTCTTAATTCCTTGAAGGGGGTGTTGAAGGCATGGCTTCAAAGTTCTGTGGGACATCTCAAATGGGAAAGTAGGGGCCTTCTGTAGGCTCGATCCTGGTACTGGAATTTGCTTCCTCATAATTGTTTTCAATTTCATAAGAGGGAGCGTCAAAGCTGTCAGTGTTTGTCCATAATCCATCCAGCATGCTTTTTTAAAATAATCTTGCTTTGAGCTACGGACTGTTATTTCTTGAACACGAAATTTGAGGTGCGGGTATCAGCATTTTCTATTATTTTTTTTCTGAGTATCTGTGGAGGCCACAAGGTCAGCCAGGCTCAGCTAGTGATGGTTAGAATATAAACTGTGTGTGGGCAGAGATCGTGTTTTCTACATCGGTAGTGCTTTCCCACGCAGTACAGTGCTCTCCTAGTTAGTGCTCAATAAATACTGTTGAGTGATTGCCAGCCAGGCTTACGGAATCTCTGCTGCCAGTGTGATCGAGGAAGGGGAACGCGAGGATTTGGATGAAAAGATGGTTTGAGGATTTCATTCATTCATTCAATAGTATTTATTGAGCGCTTACTCTGTGCAGAGCACTGGACTAAGCGCTTGGAATGTACAAATCGGTAACAGATAGACAGTCCCTGCCCTTTGACGGGCTTACTGTCTAATCGGGGGAGACGGACAGATAAGAACAATAGCAGTAAATAGAATCAAGCATTCGGGTCAGCACTCAACTTTGGAACTGTCTGGGAAGACCCAGGAGTGCTCCAGTACTAAATTTCTGTGGTTTAGATAATATGGAACCAGTAGAGTGAAGGATTTGAGGGACATAGCGTGTTGCATGTTATTTGAGAGGTTTTTTTAATGGTATTTGTTAGCACTTAGTGTGCATCAAGCACTGTTCTAAGGCCTGGGGAGGATACAAGACAATCAGGTTGGACACGGTCCTGTCCCACATGAGACTCACAGTCTATATCAGAGAGAGCGTGATTTAATATCCATTTTGCAGATGAGGTAACTGAGGCTCAGGAAAGTTAAGTGACCTGCCCAAAGTCATACGGCAGACGCGTGGCAGAGTCAGGATTAGAACCCAAGTTCCCTGACTCCCAGTCCCATGCTCTTTCCACTAGACCACGCTGCCTTCTTTACAATATTTAAGGTTTCATTTTTTGGGGGGGTCAATTAGCAACTTGTTCAATTTTTAATGTACCTATCTATGAACTTTCACTCAGTGGGAAAGAGTGAATTCCATCAGTTAATAAACCATTGAAATAGAGTGTTCCTAAGTGTTAAAGTATTTCCAATTTTCTCATGCAGTTATTATGAACTTGAATGATTAATCTTAAACAGTACTCATCAGCTGATATTAGTTGTCCCCACGTGGGACAACCTAATTACCTTGTATCTACCCGGTGCTTAGATCAGTGCTTGGCACAATGTAAGTGCTTAACAAATACCAAAATTATTATTATTAGTCTTTTAAATTGTGGTAAAGGAGATGGGATTATCATTAAAGATTGTTACTTGCCTGGGGAGCTGAGGTGTGCTCTGTAAAATATTTAAATATCTTTCATTCATTCAATCGCATTTATTGAGTGCTTACTGTATGCAGAGCACTGTACTAAGCGCTGAGCCCATTGTGGGTAGGGATCGTCTCTGTTGCTGAATTGTACTTTCCAAATGCTTGGTACAGTGCTCTGCACACAGTAAGCTCTCAGTCAATACGATTGAGTGAATTCAGCAATAAAGAGAGACAATCCCTGCCCACATGGGGCTTACGGTCTAGAAGTGGGGAGACGGGCATTAAAACCGGGGCTCACAGACTTAGTAGGGGGGAGAACAGGTATTGAATTCCCATTTTTCAGATGAGGGAACTGAGGCCCAGGAAAGTTAAGTCATTTGCCCAATGTCACACAGTGGGTAAGTTGTACTCTCCTAAATTGTTGGTAGAAAGTTCTGCACGTAATAAGCAGTCAATAAATGTCATTGATCACTTGATGTATACATAAAAAGAGTAGAGACAGCCCAGTTTCCACCTGGGCCTAACAATCTGTATAACTGAGCATTTTTATAACTGTGTTCTCTTTGTTTTCATCTGAATATCCCAGACTTCAATTTTGGTTTCACAAATAGGCTGCTATTGTAATCCACGAGAGATTTAAATTTGCCAGCTCCAAAGGTATCCATAAAACACTGTTTTCTAAATCCCATAATCCCTTCTGACATACCATATTCACTTGAAAATTCATCTTAATCTTCCCGCAACCCAAACGGAAAGATTTTAAGTTTCTTCTTTCTCCCTTTCCAGCTTTCTACTGGATGGAGAATGTTCAGCCAATTTCAACCTCTTTTTTTCTAGGCCACTTCATTTCTGTTCATTTTGGCATTGTTTTGCATTTGAAACTGGCAGGTTTCCAGTTTAATTGGCTGCCTGCCTGCTTTTTGGTGGTGATGATGTCAAATCCTGATCCGGTCAGAACTGACCAGTTGTCTGCAAACCATCTCATTGAAACTTTATGCAGAACCAAACAGAAGAAGATACCGCCAGTGCAAGCACGTCTTCTGTGAAACCAGTATTGATAGTGGGGTCTCTTGTTATAAACAACAGATGAATCTTGGGCCGATCACCAGGATTTTAGGACTCAATGTCAAGCTCCAAGGAATTTATTCTAGTGCTAGTGGTTTGTGCGAAGCCAGTGAAATCCTCTCATCCTTAGTAGTTGTGTTCCCAGCAATCAGCCAATCATCGGTCTTTGTTGAGTGCTCACTGTTTGCCGCGTACTACGCTAAGCACTTGGGAGAGTACAATTCAATAGAGTTGGCAGATCTGATTCATGATAACACAGAACTTAGTGTCGAAAGGGAGAGATAGACATTAAAATAAATTACATCTAAGGGAAATGGCAGAGTATAAGGAAATCGATCCACCAGTCATATTTCTTAAGTGCTTACTGTGTGCAGAGCACTGACAGACCCCGATAGAAGTAAATTGAAAAGCAGCGTGGCTCAGTGGAAAGAGCCCGGGTTTAGGAGTCAGAGGTCATGGGTTCTAATCCCCGCCCCGCCACCAGTCAGCTGTGTGACTTTGGGCAAGTCACTTAACTTCTCGGTGCCTCAATGATCCCATCTGTAAAATGGGGATTAAGACTGTGAGCCTCATGTGGGACAACCTGATTACCTCAGCACTTATAACAGTGCTTGGCACATAGTAGGCACTTAACAAATACCAACATAAGTGAATAAATTGTGGATTTGCCTGTAAGTGTGGTGGGTCTGGAAGTAGGGTGACTGTCAAGTGCTTGTGGGGTACGCACCCAACTCTGTTGTATTGTACTCTCCCAAGCACTTAGTACAGTGCTCTGCACATGGTAAGCACTCAATAAATACCATTGATTGATTAATAGGTGATGCAGAGGAAGGGAGAATAGGGTGGGGAAATAAAGGGTTAGTGAGGAAAAAATGAAAAATTGAGGCCAGGTATCTCATTCAAAGCTATAAGATAAAATTCTAGTAACGTAATAGTAATAGTGTAGTAAGGTATGCATAAGTGTATATATGTAGGTGTATATAGCAATGTCAGTAATTAGACATTATGCACTTGTCAAAAATGCTTCACGGACATGAATTATAACACTTAAACACTTCAGTTTTCTCTGGCTTAATTTTTCCATTACCTCTTTTATGAATTAGAGTGATTATTATCTTTCAATCTCCTAATTGATCCTTCAATTTGTGCTGAGATTTTGAGCCCCAGAAGTAACTCATAAGGATATTTTTTTAAAAAGGATCTCATTGTTTTCCCTATTCAAAATGTTGGCAGAACTTGAAAATTGATGCTTATGGCGATGATCATAAAAATAGATGCGATCTAATCGAAATTCCTGAAATGGGACAGTTTTTGAATATGAGCTATCCAAAAATGATGGAGTCTCCCAACAGGAATTATGGTCTGAGATCCTGTACAGGGGAGCTGGCTGTAGCTCTCTCGCTCATGATAATGATGATGGTATTTGTTAAGCACTCACTATGTGCCAAGCACTGTTCTAAGCACTGGGGTAGGTACAAGGTAAACAGGTTGTCCCATGTGGGACTCAGTCTTAATCCTCATTTTACAGATGAGGTAACTGAGGCCCAGAGAGGTTAAGTGTCTTGTCCAAAGTCACACAGAGGCAGAATTAGAACCCAAGACCTCTGACTCCCAAGCCCGGGCTCTTTCCACTAAACCACACTGCTCCTCATACTGGTCGTGTTCTCTCTGGAACACAGAGTGCAATGGTTATATTGAATGATGGACCGATAGCCAACAAGTTGAGATTCCTTTAACTGGTTTACTCTTCAGATTTGCCTTTTAGTTTTGGAACAAACTAGCCCTTAGTAGCAAGGAAACAATCAGTGTTATGAAATCAACTGCAAGGCCTAAGACGGTTGTGAACTGGAATGCCAGATGGATGGTACAAAAAAACACATAAAACTCCCATTTGTATTGTTTGGAACAGAGCCTTGACATGGAGGATAAACAAGGGCTGGTTCATCTTGTTGGGATTTGGGGAGGCATTTGATCTCCATCTAGGAAAAGATGAAGTGTGATTTCTGGACTTATTCCAGTAAATGTCAAAACCTGCTGAAGTAGTGTTAACTGCTTCGTGGAAAGTTTGGAAAAATTCTGACATTCCACTCATCAATCTGATTGCTTTTTTATCTGCCTACTGTCCAGAAACCAGAATAAGTGTAAACCAACATTTAGCGTAAATGCCTGTGCCGTTTAGCTAATATTTAACATTTAATCGGGTGAAACCGTAAAGGCCTTCCATGTATAAACATCTATCTGATAAGCTCTTCCTGGAACGCAGAACAGAAGTAAATGAATGAAGCTGCAAAATCAAACCGAGTAATTCTGGAAATGGAAAGGTTCTTTTCCAAGGCCATTACCCATGAATGAAAATTCCAAATATAAGTGCATATGACAGTTAATATTTTTGGTTTAGGGGTCTTTGGTCATAGATACATGTAGACTTAAAAAATTAATTACTTAATCTTTAGATTAAAAAAAAATACAAACCAGTCTCCTTCCGCTCGTGCACATTAAGTAGTTCACATTTCTCTGATGAGAAGGATATGGTCCAATATTTAGTAGTTGAGTTTTGACTCATTCTTGATCGTAAGAGGGAAGTATTTCAGGTTTGTTCCTGAGGTACAGGTGCTGTCTTCTTCAAAAAACATGAAACCGAGATCTCTTCACCTTGGCAATGAAACCAATGTATTCACCGATGTGAGTCATTATTATTATTTTTCATTAAAGGTTCCTGTCAGAGAGCAGCCAGAATAGTGCATTTCTTCAGCCCTTTACACCGCCAAAGACCTTGTGCACTGATAGCTGTCCTGACCACACAGGAACCATGAATGCAGAAAGTTACTGAAAAAGGCCAGCGTCTTATTCAGAAGCACAGGACAAATACAAGAAGCAGCGGTGGTTCAATAGAAAACGCGAAGGACAGGGAGAGAGGAAACCTGGGTTCTTATGTTGGCTTTGCCAGTTTTCTGCCCTATGGCATGGGGCAAATAGCTTAACTTTTGTTTGCCTCAGTTTCATTATCTACAGAAGTCTCCCTGTTAGACTTTGAGTCTCTTGTGGGGCAGGACCTGTGTCTCCGATATTCACCTCAGCCTTTAGTCCTGTGCTTTACACATAATAAGAATTTAACAAATACCAACAATTATTATCATAATATTATCATTATTAGTTTTCTCTCCCTAGTCTTTGGTGTGAAAGATGCGTTTGCCCTACCTTAACAGCATGCTGTAAAAAGGTGAAATCCCCACAGCAAATGAACCAATTAATTGTAAAATAATGAGCCTGACACATGCTACTGCGTGACAAAAATGAATGCTTTTTCTCAGAATATGAAAACATTTAGAAATCTTGTATTTGACTCAACTGTGAGCCAATAAGGCAAGCTCTGTAATCAATCACCTAACCGCCTCTTAACCTCCTGCTGAAAAAAATCAGAAAACCAGATCAAAAACAAGTTTATTGGCATTTGAGTTGAGAAAACGGGAGTTCTTGAATTCCTTAACTTGTGACTTTTGTCATTTATCCAGGTATCTTAAAACACAGGGCTGCAGTTTTGCAAAGCCCAATGTAAAGGAAAACTTGTCCTCTAGAATTCCTAGTCTCCAACATTGTCCCTGTCCATCTCTTCTCCTTCTCATCAGCTCTTTTCCCCTAACATTCTAGCCAAGTCACATCATGGGAACTGGGTGCATTTTTAATTTCTCATATTTGATTTTCTTTTTCTGTCAAAAGTATTGGTTTGTTAATTAGTCAAATAATTTAGATGAAAAAGCATAGGGTGCCTAGAATTATTCAGTCTTCGCAGCTCAAATATGTTGGATAATCCCACATCTTCCTTTGCGCAGGCATGAAATAGAATATCAGAGGCCCATCCAAGCATCGACTCAATCATTCAGTGGTATTATTAAAGTGCTTACCGTGTGCCGAGCACTCTACCGAGTGCTTGTGGGAGCACAGTGCAGTAGAGTCGGTAGCCGGAATCTCTGCTCTCAAAGAGTTTCCAATCTAGTGGAAGAGACAGACATGAAAATAAATTACAGATATGGGAAGCAGCAGAATAAAAGGAAATATACCTAAGTGCTACGGGGCTGACAGCGGGGGAGAAGCGCTTAAATGGTAAAGACCCAAGTGCATAGGTGATTACGTGTTGCAGAAGGGAAGGAAGTGAGGCGTGGGTACAAAATTTCTTTGCAAATTGTCTAAGGTACGGTTGAGTGGATTATGGCAGGCCCCGAGTGTACCTATCTGAATTTTCTGTACCCAGTTGAAGAGATTGATTTATTCATTCATTCAATCGTATTTATTGAGTGCTTACTATGTGCAGAGCACTGTACTGAGCGCTTGGATTGTTCAATTCGACAACAAATAGAGACAATCCCTGCCCATTGACGGGCTCACAGTCTAAACGGGGGCTCACATGACCCACTCATGATCCACGTCATCTGATTGGTTCCGTAGATGGTATCTGATTGATTGGTCATGCTGCCAAACTTCCAATGTAGTGGAACACACAAAGAGAGAGGGGTTGGTGGGCAGGGAGCCGGTTTCTGAAAACTCTTAATCAGTATTCTGCCCTGTCCCTGCTGCCCCTCCAAACTCATGTCCTTCCGGCTCGACGTGGAGAGGAGCTCAGGGGGCTCCAGTGATGTCTTGTCAGTGGAGGGGAAACAGAGGTGGCCACGGGAGGGGTAGCAGCAGGGTCCATGGAATATCCCACCTCCCTCTTCACTGGCTGAGCCCTCTTGTTGTTAGGCTGGTGACTACCATAATTTAAGTCTCTCAGACTATGGAGGAGGTGGAGAGAATCCGTGGCCACTTATACAGTCATATTGGATATACAGGTCATAGCGTTTAGACCGTGAGCCCGTCTTTGGGCAGGGATTGTCTCTATCTGTTGCCAAATTGTACATTCCAAGCGCTGAGTACAGTGCTCTGCCCACGGAAGCACTCAATAAATATGATTGAATGAATGAAAATGATGATAATCCCCTGCGGAACCCATTGAACTTGTATGTGTGAAAATGGCCCAATAACCTGTCTGGACAGTAATCTGTGGTGAGAGTAGTCAATTCTGGCCTTTCATCAAGTTTTATAATGTTCGGTCATTTTTCAGCTGACTGGTTTTATCTGGTAGTGTTACAGAACTGGACCTATGAACATTTTTCAAATTTTCAAGCTTCAGACTGCTTCTTCCATGGCTTCTGCTGCTGAATGCCATGTCTCAGAAGCAATGCCAGAATTCACAGGGGAGTGGAATGCAAAGGCTCTGGAGCAAGATGGAGGTTGAGAAATGTCCCGGAGACATGGTCCAGGATGGTGTGAAATGGCATTCTTTCTCAAAGTGGCACAGCTGAAATTTTTTAAAAACTCAATCTGCTCACGTCTTCCCACCCCTCAAAAATCTCCAATGGTTGCTCATCCATCACTTCATCAATCTAAGATTCCTCACCGTTGGCTTTAATGCAATCAGCTATTTCTCTCATCTATCCTAACTCCTCTCCACTACAACGGAGCACGTCACGTCACTCCTCTAACTCCACCTACTCCCCTCAACCCAGTAATAATTATGGTATCTACTAAGAGTTAACCATGCACCAAGCACTGTACTGAGCCCTGGGGTAGATGTGAAGTAATCAAGTGGGGCACAGTTCCTGCTCCACACGGGGCTCACAGTCTAAGTAAAAGGGAGTAGGATTGAATCTCATTTTGCAGGTGAGGAAACTGAAGCACAGAGAAGTTAAGTGACTTGCCCAATATCACACAGCACACAAATGGGGGAAGCAGGATTGGAATCCCAGGGCCAAGCTCTTCCCAATTTTATCTCACTTCTTCCAATCTCAATCTCACCTTTCTCGCTGCCAACATTTCCTCTATCCCGTCTGGATTTCCCTTCCTCTTCATCCACTACCCATTCTCCCTCCAGATTAAGCTGTGAGCCCGTGTGGGACAGGGACTGTGTCCAACCTGATTTTCTTGTATCTGCCCTAATGCTTAATACAGTGCTTGTCATATGGCACTTAAATGTCACAATTATTATTGTTATATTATCCTACAAACCACCCATTTAAAAGCCCTACCAAACACATCCTCCAGGAAGACTTCCCTCACTAATCTCACTTCTCCCCACCCTGTTTTCCTCTATGTCACCTTTGCACGTGTCCTCCCCCTCGAAGCACTTAGGCATCACACCACCTTCACCTTCACAGAACCTATGTACATATTCTTATATTCTGTTATTTCTGCTCCTTGTAATGTATTATTATATCCCTCCCTTTCCAGCTAGATTGTAAGATTTCTGAGGGCAAGGACTTTATTCTATTGTACCCTTCCAAGCGCTGAGAAGCAACGTGGCTCGGTGGAAAGAACACGGGCTTGGGAGTCAGAGATAGTGGGTTCTAATCCCAGCTCCGCGATTTGTCAACTGTGTGACTTTGGGCAAGTCGCTTAACTTTTCAGTGCCTCAATGACCTCATCTGTAAAATGGGGATTAAGACTGTGAGCCCAACGTGGGACAACCTGATTACCTGGTATCTACCCCAGCGCTTAGAACAGTGCTTGGCTTATAGTAAGTGCTTAACAAATATCATCATTATTATTATTATTATAGTGCTCAGCCCAGTAGGTGCTCCATAAGTACCATTGGTTTATTGATCGATTATCATTTGCTGAATATTCAGCATAATTTGCATAACATAAAGTGGATCTACTTATCTACTGCTCATGAGGACTGTCTGTAGACATTCAAATTCTGGCCACATTCTCTTTATGATTCAGTCATTGGTTCAAAAGGCAATATTAACAAAAAAAATTGCCTGGTTGTATAAAATAATCTCAAGTGACAACTCCTGCTTGGACATTCACCCCCGGAGGCTCTGAAAGATTCTAATTACTGTCTTCATGTAGCAGAATTGCTGGGGCGTCCACTAGCCTAGCCCTTGGGTCCCCTGAGAGATCGATGCTCCCAGCATGCCTCACTGAAGGACTATTTCTTCTTTTTCCTTCTTCCTTCTTTCCCGTTGTTTGGTGTTAGCTTGTTGCAAAGTGAAGAAAAAAAAAAAAACGATTTTAGTGTTTGCTTTGAATTTTCAGTGTTTGCTTTGAATTTTCAGTGTTTGCATTGAATTTTCAGTGTTTGCTTAAGAATCCTCTTTCAACAAAGTCCCACTAATCTTCGGTATTAAGATGAATGAAGTGCCTCATAATCTTCTTAATAGAGTTTCTATTTGCCACTTTTTTCCTCCCATCTCTGTCTCGACTGTTGATGTAACAAATTAATTTATTATTCTGTCCAGTCCAAGTCTCCTGGGTGCCATAATTTCTCCACTTCGATTCTGCAAGTCTCCAATAGTAACCTCAGTCGTAACTAAAAGTGGGAGCTGAACTTCATAGATAATCTTTTTCTGACTTTTTTCCTCGGGAGATCCTTTGGTACCTGACTACATTTACTTCCTCCTCTCTTATTTTTTTATATTCGTTTCATCTTCCTTATTCTCTTAACCGACAGTGGGTGACAGCTGAAGCATGGTGAAATGAAGTGACCTGAGAAAATGCTGGGAGAAAGCAGCAAAAATCATCCTGGGTTGCAGAATTCCAGTTGGTAAGAGAGAAAGCAGCAAAAATCATCCTGGGTTGCAGAATTCCAGTTGGTAAGAACCACTTTGGGTAAAAATCCAGATCTTTCCAACTGGAGGCTGAACATGTCAATGAGTGTTTTCTGTCCAAGCCTTGATCAAGTACTAACTTTGATTTCCCTTTCTCTTTCCACATATTGACATTCCCCTGCCAAAGTTTTTTTTTAATGGCATTTCTTAATCACTTACTATGTGCCAGGCACTGTACTAAGCACTGGGGAGATGCAAACTAATTAGGTCAGACACAGTTCATGTCCCACATGGTGCTCACAGTCTTAATCCCCATTTTACAGATACCTGAGGCTCAGAGAAGTGAAGTGACTTACCCAAAGACACACAGTTGACAAGTGGCATAGCGATGCCATGCTCCACTAGGCCATACTGTTCCTCCGTGGGCTCTAATTGTGGATTCACAATTACATTGTTCTTCACTGGTTGTCATGCTTCATGTTTGCAGTGCCTGTTTTCTCTTTGGCCTTCTCTTCTCTCTTTCCCTAATCATTCATTCATTCATTCATTCATTCATTCATTCAATCGTATTTATTGAGAGCTTACCGTGTGCAGAGCACTGTACTAAGACTTCGGCAACAGATAGAGACAATCCCTATCCAACATCGGGCTCACAGTCTAGCAACAATCATTTTGCCACTTTGAATGAGAATTGACCAAGGGAATGTCGATATGTGGAAAGAGAAAGGGAAATTAAAGTTAGTACTTGATCAAGGCTTGGACAGAAAACACCCATTGACATGTTCAGCCTCCAGTTGGAAAGATCTGGATTTTTACCCAAAGTGGTTCTAGTCTAGAAGGGGGAGACAGACAACAAAACTGATGCATCAGTAGCATCAAATAGCATCCCTATGAAGCTCTTGCTTGAAGAGAGCCTCTTTTTTCTTGATAGCAGGGTGTCATGCTGGTCTAGCTCCATTTTAAAGATGAGGAAATTGAGGCAAAGAGAGGCTGAGCGATATGACTGAAGTTGCCCAGAGGGCCATTGACAGAGCTGAGTTCTAATCCTAGCTCTGCCATTTGTCTACAGTGTGACTTTGGGCGAGTCACTTCACTTCTCTGTGCCTCAGTTGTTGCTGCTGTCTTATGCGGTCGAGTCGTTTCCGACCCATAGCGATGCCATGGATACATCTCTCTCCGAATGCCCCGTTCTCCGACTGCAATCATCCTGGGTTGCAGAATTCCAGTTGGTAAGAGAGAAAGCAGCAAAAATCATCCTGGGTTGCAGAATCGTTCTGGTAGTGGATCCGCAGAGTTTTCTTGGTAAAAATCCGGAAGCGGTTGACCATTTCCTCCTTCCAAGCAGTAAACCTGTAATTCCATCCTCAACTCTCTCCCGTGCTTCTGCTGCCCATCACAAGTGAGTTTTGACTTGTAGCAGATGGCCTGCCACTCACTAGCCACTGGCCAAGCTAGGAATGGAACGGACGAGCCTCTGCTTGACTCCCCCTCCCATAGTCAAGATTGGTAGAGGACTGGAAACTCTCCAGGTGCGACCCTGAGAGGGGGTGCCTCAGTTACCTCGTCTATAAAATGGGGATTAGGACTGTGAGCGCCACGTGGGACATAGACTGTGTCCAACCTGATTAGCTTATATCTACCCCAGCCCCTTGTACAGTGCCTGGCACATGCTAAATGCTTAATGAATATTATTAAAAATACTCTAGGTCTCCTGACTCCAGGTTTAATTCTCTTTCCACCAGGACACTTTCCCTTCCAAATTCTTGAAGTAGTCCTCCTTCAGGGTGGGCAGGGATCCCATCTACTAATTCTATTACAGTGTACTCTCCTTAGTGCTTAAGAGTGCCTGTGGTAAGTGCTGAATAAATATCATTGATTTATTGATTAATAGGGTTAAATTGGTCAGTGTGACAAATCGGAATATCTCAAGTGTTCAGAGATAATAACCATTTATCTCATCTTATTTTGTCAGTATTACACAGTGATTATAGCAAGCCGGGTTTCCTCAGGTTCCCAGGACCTTGGTCAATTCTCATTCAAAGTGGCAAAATGATTGTTGTTTTAAATTTTGAGAACCAAAATAACGATAATTGCGATATTTATTTAGTGCTTTCTATGCACCGATATAGAAAATGCAATATAACCAGGTCAAACACTGTATCTTTCCCACATGGAGCTTTTGGTCTAAGGGGGAGTGAGAATGGGTATTTAATCCTCATTTTATAGATGAAGAAACTGAGACACAGAGAATCTAAGGGATTTGCCCAGGGTCGCACAACATGAAAGAGTTGGAGCTGGAATTAGAACTCGGGGCCCTCTGACATCTTGCCCCGTGCTCTTTCCCATTGGGTTTCACTGCTTCTAGATTGAGAACAGCACACCTCAGCTCCAGAAGTTAAAATGAGCCCAAGAAATAGTTAATAGCAGAAATGGGAAGGATGCAGAGACCCGTTCTGTAGTGATATGCTGCTTAATCTACTACTTAACTTAATGGCTTTGAGAGATGGAATTCACAAGGAAAATTGGCCCCCAGCCCTAGATTACTAATTGGTTGCCATTTACACTGGCAACACCGTTGACCTTTAAAATTTGTAAATTTGTAAAAGGGCCTTTACATGCAGAGAAACTTCAAAATATTTTTGACTTTTGGTTTTATCCGGGCCAGCTGAATAAATGTTCCTAAAAGCAAGAGGGGATTTGATGATCTTAGAGGAAACAAATCCAGTGCTGGTATTTTGTTGTCATCAACGTACCTCAGAAGGAATACTTAAAACCCAAGCCTCTTTCTTTCATTTATGTCTACTCTGTTTTATATACGGTATGTAATTGCACACGAGCCAGGAAACGTGGCCTAACTTGTCGGATCTGTGACTGTCTGGGAAGGGAAGACGGTTGAAACGGAACTGGGTAGAAGGCTTAGAGTTGCATGTGAAATTTTATATTACAAATTATTCATTTATATTAATGTCTGTCTTGTACTCTCCCAAGTGTTTGATACAGTGCTCCGCACATAGTAAGTGCTCAGAAAGTACCCCTGATTGATTAATCTTTCCAGAGTAGGCAGGAGGAGAGAGAGAAGAAAATGGCTGAGGGGAGGCATGAAGAGAAAATTGCGAAACTGCTACGATACTGATCCAAGCACTTATCCTATCCCATTTTGACTACTGCATCAGCCTCCCCGCTTCATACTTCACTCTGCTTCCTGGACCATTTTTCTCAAGAGATGTTCAGTCCATGTTTCCCCACTCTCAAGATCCTCCAGTGATTGCCCAAACCTACATCCTCCGATTCCCTGGCCCGTGCTTTTCCACTAGGCTACGTCGATTGATTGATCGAAAGCCTATTAGAGTCCAGAGTGAATATTTAAACATCTAGAGCTAAAGGGACCAAAAAAAAAAAATAATGGCATTTGTCAAGCACTTACTTGGGGGGGAGGGCGGATACAAGGTGATGAGCTTGTCCCACGTGGGGCTCACAGGTTTCATCCCCATTTTACAGATGAGGTCACTGAGGCCCAGAGAAGCGAAGCGACTTGCCCAAGGTCACACAGCTGACAAGCGGCGTAGCCGGGATTAGAACCCATGGCCTCTGACTCCCATGCCCAGACTCTTTCCACTGAGCCACCATGCTTCACTTAGACTCAGAGATTGTGAACCCCCTGGGGCATCTGCGTCTATTTCCCACCATTATACTCTTTCCCAACACTAAAGTCCACTGCTCTGTTCACAGTAAGTGCTAAAAATAATGATAATAATAATAATTATAATAGTATGGTATTTGTGAAGCCCTCACTATGTGCCAGGCACTGTACTAAGCGCTGGAGTGGATACAAGCAAAGTGGGTTGATTGCGGTATCTGTACAGTACTTTGTGCCCAGCACTGTGCTAAGCACTGAGGTAGATGGGCTACAGTTAGACGGGACTAGATCCTTGATCCACACAGGAGTCCCAGGCTAAGCGAGGGGAAGCGTGTGTGTTAATTTAAAATAATAATAAAAATAATGATGGTATTTGTTAAGTGCTTACTATGTGCCAAGCACTCTTCTAAGCACTGGAGTAGGTATTCTAAATTTGCGCACGTGGGGCTCACAGACTTGATCCTCATCTTACAGATAAGGCAACTGAGGCACAGAGAAGCGAAGTGACTTGCCCAAAGTCACATGGCTGATAAGTGGCGGAGCTGGGATTAGAACCCACTACCTCTGACTCCCAAGGCCGGGCTCTTTCCACTGAGCCACGCTGCTTCTTTTAATCGCCGTTTTGCGGCCGAGAGACCTGAGTCCCACAGAAATCAGGTGACTTGCCCAAGGTCTCACAGCACACAAGGGGACGAGTCAGGATTAGTACTCGGGTCTTCTGACTGCTCATCTTGGCCTGTTTTCACAAGACTCTTTGCCGCTTCTCAAAAGCCCCAGACTCGGGAAGAGTTAGGGAGCCTCCCAATCTGAATTTTCCAAAACGGAACTGAATAATAGTAATAATAATAATCTTGGTATTTGTTAAGCGCTTACTATGTGCAGAGCACTGTTCTAAGCGCTGGGGGAGATACAGGATAATCAGGTCGTCCCACGTGAGGCTCACATTTAATCCCCATTTTACAGATGAGGTCACTGAGGCACAGAGAAGTTAAGTGACTTACCCACAGTCACACTGCTGACAAGTGGCAGAGCCGGGAGTCGAACTCATGACCTCTGACTCCGAAGCCCGGGCTTCTTCCACTGAGCCACGCTGCTTCTCTGAAGCAAAGCAAACGTGCCTCTGCAAAATCCCTTACCAATGGCAGGCCTCGCCCCCTCCACCTCCCACCCTAGATCGAGGGGCTTGGTACTACTACCTTCCTCTTACCTTTCCTCTCCAAACTCCTCGAGAGAGTTGTCTACACCCACCGTCTTCACTTTCTCTGCTCCAAACCTCTGCCTCCTTCAATCTGGCTTCCACCCCTTCGACCTACTGAAACGGCCCTCTCAAAGGTCACCAGTGACCCCCCTCTTGCCAAACCCAATGACCTCTGCTCGATTCTAATCCTCTTTGACCTCTCGGCTGTCTTTAACACTGTGGAACACCCCCTTCTCCCGGAAACAGTATCTAATCTTGGCTTCTCTGCCACTGTCCTCTCCCAGTTCTCCTCCTATCTCTCTGGCCGCTCATTCTCCATCTCTTTCTCAGTTTCCTCTTCTGCCTCCCACCCTCTATTTGTGGGAGTCCCTTAAAGCTCAGTTCTGAGTCCCCTTCTATTCTCCATCTATATACCCACTCCCTTGGACAACTCATTCCCATTAGTTTCAACTACCATGCGTACGCAGATGATTCACAAATCTATTTCTCCCAAACTGATCTCTTGGCAGTTTCTTCTGCCTTCAGGACATCTCTGACTGGATGTCCTGCCGACTCCTCCAGCTAAAGGGGCCCGTATCGGACCATGAGTTACATTTTTCCAAAGACTTACGTGTAATTATCTAGGTTCCGTTCCAGAACCGGGTCGACACGACCGCTGAGCCCGGTACGTGATTAAAATTACACCGTAGACTCCTCCCCTTGTCTCTTTCCCTTTGCTGTTCCTAGGGAATTTACTGATTCCCTCATCCCTACGCTTCCTGACCGATTTTTGAAAAAAAGTGAAAGTTTGCCTTGAAAAGTTAAGAGAAAGATAATTTGAGGGAGAAATTCCAAGAAATCAGGAGTCTCATTTGATCACCCCGTTGGCCACCCCTCTGTTCTGGACTCGGCCCACTATCTCATTCTTCCCCGTTAAGTTTTGCGGCTCACTGACCGCCAGTGTTGGTTTGTGATGATCTCTTCATCATGGAAACTGACTCTCGTTGGGCTGTGGTGTCCAGAGTCGAGAATCTTTTACGGAGCACAAACCATAGGAGCCACACCTCATCCAGGAGGATCCGCTGAGCTGCGGAAAGCCCCAGAGGCTGGAACGAGAGCTCAAAATCCCCGTGCTGCGCTGAGGTTAAAATCGAACTGGACCGACTTAGAAGTGGGGAGCTTTTACTGGCAGGTTGGTCCAGGCTGGGCCTCTCCAAACAAGGGGTTATGTGCAGGGAATGGAGTTGTGTGGGCTTTTTTGAAACCACATGTGAGGCATGTTGATATCTACTTGGGTCCGGATGAAAAATGTTTTGTTGTCACTTTAGCCTGGGAGAAGCAATGAGTCAAGAAATACTGAGGTGTTGGTCGGTGGAATGCGTGTCCTCCTGAGGGCGGGTTCCGCAACTCTAATGGCTTGGTCTGTCATCCGAGACAGGCGAAGCTTAACGTTTTGACACCGAAGTCTAATTTTTCTTTATCCTGTCATGACCTTTGCCATGAAGTGGTAGCCAGTGTCCAACCCAAGTCACGTGAATCCACTTAGTGGTCTCTGCAAATGTTAAACCGCAGAGTGTAAACTTTGTTCTTCTGTGTGATTCAAGCCAGAAGCAACATCTGGGTGACAGGGCATTAATCTAAACAAATGGTGGATAGCTCACATGAGCCTAAATACTCTCTCAGGGTGAGATATAGGATCATTGTTTAAATTGATCTGAAAATACGGATTTGAAGACAATAGGCATGGATGGTAAATGAGATAACATCTTCTTTCACACATAATTCAATTACCGGCCTCCCCAATCCTCCACTTATTTTAGTCAAAAAGTTTCAAAACACCATCTATATTGATTTGTGTCCAGGATTTTCCAACCTCTTTTCATCACCCGGTGGATCAACGGAATAATTTAGCCCAAGAAACCCAGACAAACTATGGAACATCTGTTTAAAAATCTATAAAAATTTTTTTGCCAGTTTTAAAAGGGCTTTCTAATGTTTTGATTTAATTCACAATTGTGTAGAACGAAGGGCCTGCTTTAGGATTGGAAATTTTGCTTTTTCCAACTGCAGTTTTGTGACAAAACCTGAGATTCTTCCTGTTTCGTAGGATGGGAACATCGTGATGCCTTCTATTATCTGCTGATCACAGTTTCTATCATCTTCTGACTTGGTCTATGGGGTAGTCATAACCACAATGATCCTCACTTGTGGAGTGAAAAATTCTCCACTATAAGTGCACCATATTGATATGGATACCCTTACAGAGTTAGTTTCTGGGAGGCTGATTGGGTTTTATATTAATGTTGGAAAAGAAATCACCAGCGGCCAAAATCCTGTTTGACCATTTTCACAGTACACCCAAGGACCCTGTGAGGGCAGGGATATTTGCTGGTCTTCCTCTCTAGGCTGTAACAAACATAACAATTGTGGGATCTAAGTACTTTCTATGTGCCAAGCACTCTATTAAGCTCTGAGGTAGATACAAGCCAATCGGGTTGGGCACAGTCCCTGCCCCACATCTGGCTCACAGTCTCAATCCCCATTTTACAGATAAGGGAACCGAGGCCCGGAGAAGCAAAGTTACTTGCCCAAAGTCACACAGCAGACACGTGGCAGATTAGAACCCAGGTCCCTCCGACTCTCAGCCCGTGTTCTATCCACTAGGGCATTCCTTGAGGGCAGGAGTCATGTTAACTAACTCTATCTGATTCCTCCAAGTGCTTAGTACGGTGCTCGGCACATAGTAATGCTCCATAAATAATATTTCTGGTATTTGTTAAGCACTTATGTGACAAGCACTCTACTAAGCACAGGGTAGGTACAATATAAGCAGATCAGACGCAGTCTCTGTCTCATATGGGTCTCAGTTTAAGAAATAAATGCTAATAAATAATTGATACCAGTAAATAAATACCATTGATAGATTGACCTGCTGTTCATCCTGAATGTTTCAGATAGAGGGAGGAAAACATTACTCATATTATATAATAATATCATATTAGTAATATAGTTTACTATTAATTATGTGCTTTCTTATATATTGTACTGAACTCAGGGATAGGTACAAGATAATCAACAAGTCTGCAACTATTACATGAGGAAATGAGGAAAGATGTGAGTTCAAGTTAAGGGAGAAAAGGCATTTGGACTAAAATTAATGCGGGCATTGTGTGATGGTACTTGTTCAGTCTGTGTTGAACGATCCAATTTTCCTTACTTAGTTTGAGTTTCAGAGGAATGGCAGTATCCAGGAGAGGTTAAGAAGGGTGAAGAGGGATGGAAACTTTTACTGGGAAGCCCTAGAAATGTTCTAGACCTGGTTATGAAGGCTCACTCATTAAGAACTCCCATATCCTGGGGAATTCATAACTTAGCAAACATGTTTCCTTTAGAGGTGTAAACTGGCAAACCTGGTTTCAGCCTAGGTCTGCTTTTCTTCCCCCCTTACCAAGTTTGAAAGAATTTGGCCGAGATGCATTTTTTTTTCTTTTTTCGAAGGGAGAGAAACTTCTGTGGATCTTTGGTCATCCTTAAAAACCAACTTTGAAAAAAGGGGAAATGTTACCAAATACCACTCCCTCGTCTGTATCTCTTACATCCACATTCCTAAAAGCAATAGAAAAATTGATCCCGGAAGCCAAGGGTTTGCAGAGATAGGACTATGGGGTTAGTAGTGTTGGAGAGACGGGGCCGGATCGGGGAGCGATTCTAATGGAAGAGGTGCCCGAAGGGTTGAGGTCTGTCAGGGGAGGGCACAGGTGGTATTTCTGGACTCTCTTTACTGGTAGCAGGTGGCAGTGGGAGGTGCAGACAGAATCAATCAACCGATCGTTCATTATTTAGTATCTACTGTGTGTGAAGAACACTGCACTAAACATTTGGGAGAGTACCGCAGAGTTAGACACATTCCCTGCTCTCAAATATCTTGCAATCTAAACATTTGGGAGAGTACCACAGAGTTAGACACATTCCCTGCTTTCAAATATCTTGCAATCTAATAGGGGAAGCAGACTGAAATAGTAAATAGATAGGAGGAAAAAAAAGCTCTGGTACTTGTTAAGCACTTACTATGTGCAAAACACTGGCACTCGCTATGTGCAAAGCACTGTTCTAAGCACTGGAGTAGATATAAATTAATCAGGTTGGACACAGTCCCTGGTCCTATATAGGACTCACACTCTTAATCTCTATTCTTTACAGATGAGGTAACTGAGGCACAGAGAAGTTAAATGACTTGCCCAAGGTCACTCCGCAGAAAACTGCTGGAGCCAGGTTTAGAACCCAATACCTTCTGATTCCCAGGCTCATGCTCTATCTACTACACCATGCTGCTATACATAAAAATGAGTGCTGAAATACTATGTCACGTTTTGTCAGTGTGTATAGTGCTCTCCACACAGCTCACAATAAATCCTAATGATGGATTCATTGATTAATTGAAGTGTTCGACATGGTTGTGTTTACCCAAGTCTGCAAAAGCCCTTAAGGGCTACTTGAAGGGATGTGATCTGATGGGACTTTTTTTTTTGGTCTTATTTCATCGAGTCGTTTCTGACCTATAGCGACACCACGGACACATCTCTCCCAGAGTGCCCAACTTTCCATCTACAATTATTCTGGTAGTGGATCCATAGCGTTTTCTTGGTAAAAATACAGAAGTGGTTTACCATTGCCTCCTTCCATGCAGTAAAGTTGAATCTCCGCCCTTGGCTCTGTGTGCTCAGTAAATACAGTAAGCGCTCAATAAATACGATTGAATGAATGAATGACTCTCTCCCGTGCCATTACTGCCCGGCACAGGGGAGTTTTGACTTGTAGCAGATTGCCTTCCACTGGCTAGCTATGGCCAAGCTGGGGATGGAACGGGCAGGTCTCTGCTTGACTCTCCCTCCCATAGTTGAGACTGGTAGAGGACTGGAAACTTTCCAGGTGTGACCCTGAGAGGGGCTGATGGGAAAGATAAATTAATTGGAAAAAGCCATACTTTCTACATTTCCTTCCCATCAGTACACTGTGGTCTATAGCCCCACCCAATGAAACATAAGCAGAACAATCTTAGGATGGGGTGACGAGGGACAGGCTGCAGACTGGAAGCTCCTCGTGTCTACCAACTCTGTTATATCATACTCTCCCATGTGCTTACTAATAATAATGATTCTGGTATTTGTTAAGTGCTTGCTACGTGCCAGGCACTGTAGTAAGTACTGGGGTGGACGGATACAAGCAAATAGGGTTGAACAGATTCCCTGTCCCACATGGGGCTCACAGACAAGTGGCAGAGCTAGGATTAAGACCCTATCCTTCTTGTTCCCAAGCTCATGCTCCATCCACTACACCATCCTGCTCCTCACGGCGCTGTTGGCATGAGCTCTCAGATTCCTGTTCGAGTGGGAACGGAAACAGGTGGCCGTGGGCGTTCTAAAAATAGCCCAGGAAGCTCCTTGCAGGGTCCAGAGTCTCAGGCAAAGAGGCGAACGTCTCTGGAAGCAGTCTTGGCGACCCTGTGGTCAGGGACCACCTGGTCGTCTTCACCAATTTAATCTTTATAAATGTTAAATAATGAAATTGTATTGTCTTCTGCTGTCAGCAGAGGTTACTGGTTCCTAAACATTACTAAAGTTAAAGTAGTTAACATACATCATTCCTCGGCTCTTCGTGCCCTCAGGCGGACCCCGAGCCAATATCTCTGACACATCTGTGACAATGTTAATTCGTGTCAAGCTGCATTAATGTAGAGAGAGGGTTTTCCTTAGGTGAAAAACCATCAAATAGGGCAACGTTTTCTAAACATCACCGTGCCCTCTTTACTTACCCTGTATACAGAGTAGGTAGTTGTGTATTTTTCTTATAAATAAAACTACCTGCAGCTATCATTTGTAGCGTTTATAATTCCTCTACATGCTTTTGTGAAAATGAGTCACCGTTCTCAGGGATGTATGTCAAAGAAAGCCGTTCACTGTTGGTAGAAAACTCCAGTGGTGCCGTCATAGAACAGTCCTTCCATTTGCTTGGTTATCTAAAGCTCGGCAATTTTTAATTGGCGCGAGCGGTTACGTTTTATCGGGGATTTGCTCCTCTAGTGCCACGTCTAACTGATAAAATATATGAATCGAAGCTGTTGCCAAAAAGAATGCAAAGTAGACGTTGGAGAGTAAATAGGCGCATGAGGTTGTTGGGTTATGTAAAATCCTTAGTCGAGTCACAGCTTCTATAAATGATAGCGGGAAGAAATAATAATAATACTCTTAGTACTTCTTCAGCACTCCTCATTTGGCAAGTACTAAGCCTCGGGGTAGGAACAATGAAATCAGATCAGACTCAATCCTTGTCTCATATGGGACTCACAGTCTAAAAGGGAGAGAAAGCAGGTATTTAATTTCCATTTTACTTGTTGAGGAAACAGAAACAGAGACTCAAACAATCAATCACTGATATTTACCGAGTGTGTTCTATGTGCAGAACACTGAATTATGCACTTGGGAGAGTGCAGTAGAGTTGGTAGACATGGGCTGATCCCTGCCTCCTAGGAACTTACAGTCTAGGAGGGGTCTAAGTAACTTTGCTCAGGTTCACACAACTGGCAAATGGTAGAGCCGGGATTAGAAGCCAGGGCTCCTGATTCCTAGTAGTAATAAGAGTAATAACAGCATTTATTGCTTCTTTACTGAGGGCAGAGCACAATTCTAAGCCTTGTGAAAGAATCCCCAGGAAGGAATTATGAGAAGCAGCATGGTCTAGCGGATAGAGTACGGGCCTGGGGATTAAGTCTGTGAGCCCCATGTGGGTCAGGGACCTCATTCATTCATTCATTCATTCATTCATTCATTCATTCAATAGTATTTATTGAGCGCTTACTATGTGCAGAGCACTGTACTAAGCGCTTGGGATGAACAAGTCGGCAACAGATAGAGACAGTCCCTGCCGTTTGACGGGCTTACAGTCTAATCGGGGGAGACGGACAGACGAGAACAATGGCACTAAACAGCGTCAAGGGGAAGAACATCTCATAAAAACAATGGCAACTAAATAGAATCAAGGCGATGTACAATTCATTAACAAAATAAATAGGGTAACGAAAATATATACAGTTGAGCGGACGGGTACAGTGCTGTGGGGATGGGAAGGGAGAGGTGGAGGAGCAGAGGGAAAAGGGGAAAATGAGGCTTTAGCTGCGGAGAGGTAAAGGGGGGATGGCAGAGGGAGTAGAGGGGGAAGAGGAGCTCAGTCTGGGAAGGCCTCTTGGAGGAGGTGATTTTTAAGTAAGGTTTTGAAGTGGGAAAGAGAATCAGTTTGGCGGAGGTGAGGAGGGAGGGCGTTCCAGGACCGCGGGAGGACGTGACCCGGGGGTCGACGGCGGGATAGGCGAGACCGAGGGACGGCGAGGAGGTGGGCGGCAGAGGAGCGGAGCGTGCGGGGTGGGCGGTAGAAAGAGAGAAGGGAGGAGAGGTAGGAAGGGGCAAGGTGATGGAGAGCCTCGAAGCCTAGAGTGAGGAGTTTTTGTTTGGAGCGGAGGTCGATAGGCAACCACTGGAGTTGTTTAAGAAGGGGAGTGACATGCCCAGATCGTTTCTGCAGGAAGATGAGCCGGGCAGCGGAGTGAAGAATAGACCGGAGCGGGGCGAGAGAGGAGGAAGGGAGGTCAGAGAGAAGGCTGACACAGTAGTCTAGCCGGGATATAACGAGAGCCCGTAATAGTAAGGTAGCCGTTTGGGTGGAGAGGAAAGGGCGGATCTTGGCGATATTGTAGAGGTGAAACCGGCAGGTCTTGGTAACGGATAGGATGTGTGGGGTGAACGAGAGGGACGAGTCAAGGATGACACCGAGATTGCGGGCCTGCGGGACGGGAAGGATGGTCGTGCCATCCACGGTGATGGAGAAGTCTGGGAGCGGACCGGGCTTGGGAGGGAAGATGAGGAGCTCAGTCTTGCTCATGTTGAGTTTTAGGTGGCGGGCCGACATCCAGGTGGAGACGTCCCGGAGGCAGGAGGAGATGCGAGCCTGAAGGGAGGGGGAGAGGACAGGGGCGGAGATGTAGATCTGCGTGTCATCTGCGTAGAGATGGTAGTCAAAGCCGTGAGAGCGGATGAGTTCACCGAGGGAGTGAGTCTAACTCGATCATCTTGTATCTACCCCAGTGCTTAGAACAGTGCCTGGCACCTAGGAAGTGCTTAAGAGATACCACAATCATCATCATCGTCATCATGATCATGTCCCATATAAGACTCACATTTTACAGATGAGGAGACTGAGGCACAGAGAAGTGAAGTGACTTGCCCAAGGTCACAGAGCAGACAGGTAGCGGAACCTGGATTCAAACCCATGTCCTTCTGACTCCCAGGCCCGTGCTCTATCCACTAGGCCTCGCTTCCCCTCCAGCAGCCACAACTTCAAGTATGGAGGGCCCCACTTTATCTACATTTCGTTCAAAACCACAACAGTGAGATTTCTCTTGGTAGCTTCTGTATTGTTCCGGTAGCGTTCTCTAGTTTCCTTTCTTTTTTTCCCGTTCTTGATCTGGCCAGGTGACCCCCTCAGGTGATTCCTTGGGACACTTCTCTCTGGCTCTGAGTTTATGTTGCAGTTTCTTAGGTCCAAAGTTGAATTCCCTTTGTCTATAAAAGGACCCCTTGGCCTTTCGAGGCTGTCTGACTTTACCGCTGGTGCTGATGGGATGCACATTCCTGAGCTATCGGCTCTCTTCGGGGACTAACGTCTTAGAAGGTTGGTCGCTAATACCTGCACCATCTCGGTATTCTAGGAGGAAGAAAACCCTTCTGCTCGTGTCTATCAAACTCAAGAATTTGGCCAGAGAACCACTATGCTAAGCTGCTGTGAGTTGGTGAGGGCATGACATTGTCAATCAAAATCTGTCTCCTCATTGACCTAACGCTCGAAGCTGGACCTTATGCCAAAAAGCCGGTAGTCACAAGTTCAGTCTTGTTCTTAGTTAACTTGCTTATCACAGCTTGGGATGGTTGTCTGAACATTACAGTTTTTCTTATTTAGGAAAAAAACATTTATAATCAAGCATGTAAATTAGCCTGGTTTGACTTAAAGAATATTTAGATTTTTGAAGATTACTTAAGTTGATCAGGGCCACTCTGAATGCAGTCCTGGTGAGTGGAAACCAGCGGTAACTGCAAAAATCACTTTCTCATTGACATAACCCTGATCCTTCCCAGTTCCTGATTGCTTAAATCTTTTCACGGAGACCTGAACGGTACATGTGGTTAGATGTGCTGGCGTGTTTCTGACATGTGTTTATAGGCAGTGCTGCTTTCTATAGAAAAGGTTCCAGAACTGTTGACTTTTGCGTCCAGTCAGACTGAAAGCCTGGGAAGTAGGGGGAGGTGGGGGAGGAGGGATGGATTGGTAATGGGGCTGGGGGTGGGAGGAGAGACTAGCCTTCATCAATAACTTTGCTTCCAGATCCAGGCATTTGGCTACTCTGAACAGCTGTTGGGTAAAAGGTCAGGGCAGGTCAACACTCAGCGTCACTTATTTCTTCCCAACTTAGGGATTTTCACTCGTGTTGTGATGCTTGCATTTAATGAATGCCCATTGTATGTTTTTCACTCTTCACCCTTTAAACTTCCAGTGTATTCCTAGATGAAAAAATCCTCTTCATTTGTGCTTTTCCTGACTCATCCTACCGCTTCATTAGGGAGTGATACTGGGTCTTTCATATCCTCTGTAATTTCTCAAAGGATTAATATAGTACTTTGCAAACAGTTGGCGCTCAATAAATATCATTAATTGTTAACTGATGGTTACTGGTGCGTATTTGTGTGTTGGTAGAGTTTTGTGCCAATATTTTGATCCTTACTGGAGTTGGCACTGTATTCAAAGGGGATTGAAGAGCAGCATGTTTTTGTTGAAAGAGCACGGGCTTGGGAGTCAGAGGTCATGGGTTCTCATTCCTGCTCTGTCACTTATCAGCTGTTTGACTTTGGGCAAGTCACTTAAGTTTTCTGTGAGCCCCACGTGGGACAACCTGATTATCTTGTATATGCCCCAGTGTTTAGGAGAGTGCTTGGCACATAGTAAGCGCTTAACAAATACCATCATCATCATCATTATTATTATTACCTCTTCTACAGAAAGCAGCACTGCCAACTTCTTTCACCCCCTCATTATAATGCCATCTCCAGTAGAGAACTTCTCTCTGTAATCTCTTCTTAGGCACTATTTTTCCCAGAAAAGTAAGTTAGAAGAGAACTCAGCAAATCCGATAAAGTCTTTAATCTTTGCCAAGTGGGACTCCCACTCTGCTATTCCCTTCTCTTCCTTTACCTCTCTCATCTTCTCTACCTCTTTTTTTTTCTTCTCTTCTTGCTCTTTTCCTCCTCTCCTTTTCTTCTTTGACACTCTCTTTCTCTACCTTCCACCCCTTTTCCCCATTGTTCTCCTCTCCATCCCCTGCTACTTCCTCCACAAGCCTTAGCTGTGTGAATGGCTTCAGGTACGCAACTTCAGACTCAAGAAAGCTGGTGTAAATTTTAAAGCTTATTGAAATTACCATAAGTGAAATAATTTGCATCTAACTCTTATGTCCCCTTTACCCACCTTTTGGTAGTAAAGCTTGAATTTGTATCTGGCTTGAGAATGGAACAACTGTGCATTTTTCTATCATTCCTGTCAGTCAGTCAATTGTATTTATTTAGCACATACCATGTGCATAGCACTGTACCAAGTGCTTGGGAGAGTACAATACAAGAATATAACAGACATGTTCCCTGCCTTCAGTGAGCTTACAGTCTAGAAGCAGAGAAGGACATTAATATACATAAAGAAATCACGGCTTTGTACAGAGGAAGCAGAGATGAATAAAGGGAGCAAGTCAAAGATTTGCAGAAAGGAGTGAGAGAAGAGGAAAGGAGGACTTTGTTAGGGAAGGCCTCTTGAAGGAGGTGTGTCTTCAGTAAGGCTTTGAAGGGCAGGGAAGAGTAATTGTCTGTCAGATATGAAGAGGGAGGGCATTCCAGGCCAGAGGAAGATACGGACAAGAAGTTGGCAGCGAGATTGAGTCAGCGGCAAGATGGACGAGATCCAGGTACAGCGAGAAGTTTGGCGTTAGAGGAGTGAAGTGTGTGGGCTGGGTTGTAGTAGGAGAGTAGTGAGTTGACATAGGAGGGGAAAGGTGATTGAGTGTTTTGAAGCTTTCACGAGACACCACGTGGATAAGAACATGAAAATTTCATTTGAACTCCTCATCTTTCCTCCCAAATCCTCTCTTAGCTTTCCCACCATTGTTGACAACCTCACCGTCCTCCCTGTCTCACCAGCAACTTTGGCTTTATCCTTGATTCCTCTTTCAACCCACATATTGAGTCGATCACCAAATTATACTGGTTCTTTCATCACACACATCTCCAGAATCTTCCCCTTCCTCTCCTGCCAAAAGCCACCAAGCTGGTCCAATCACTTATCATTGCCAAACTTGACAGATGCATCAGCCTCTTTAAAAACCTTCTTGTCTTCAGTCTCTCCCCTTTCTAATCCATACTTTCAATTTGCTGCACAGATCATTTTTATAAAACATGGCTTTGTGCGTGTAATAACTTTGGTACTTGTAAAGTGCTTATTATGAGGTAAGGACTGTACTAAGTGCTGGGGTACATACAAGAAGATCATGTTGGACACAGTGCCTGTCCCACAAGGGGCTCACAGCCTTAAAGGAAGGGGGAAACACCTCCATTTTACAGAAGAAACTGAGGTACAGAGAAGTTAAGTGACTTGTCCAAGGTCACATAGCAGGCCAATGGCAGAGCCATGACTAGAACCCAGGTCCTCTGACTCCCAGGTCTGTTATCTTTCCACTAGGCCACACTGCTTCTCTACTCATTTCTCAAATGATTGCCCATTCGTCTCCATATCAAACACTTGTCCGTTGATTTCAAGGCACTTATTCTGCTCTCTTCCCCACTACTTATCCTCACTCCTCTCCAACTCCTCCCCAGCTTGAATACTTCATCCTTTTCAAGTCTAACTACTCGTTATGCCTCAGTTTAGTCTTTCTCTCTCTCTGCGGATCCTTTGCTTACATCCTTCCTCCTTCCTGGAACTCTCTCCCCTTTCACATCTGGCAAGACCAATGCTCTCTTCATCTTCAAAGGCCTTCTGAAATTTCATCTACTCTAGGAGACCTTCCCTGACTAATTTCTCATCTCCCCCTCTTATTTCCCTCCACCGTTGCCTCTCCACTTCCTCATAATAATAATAATAATGAAGGTATTCATTAAGCACTTACTAAGTTGCCAAGCTCTGTTCTAAGCACTTTGTTAGATACTAGGTAATCTTGGTTGTACCACATGGGGCTCACAATCTTAATCCTCATTTTACAGATGAGGTAACTGAGGCACAGAGAAGTTAAATGACTTGCCTAAAGTCACACAGTTGACAAGTGGCAGAGCCAGGATTAGAACCCATGACCTTCAACTCCCAAGCCCGTGCTCTTTCCACTAAGCCAGGCTGCTTCTAAACACCTACTCACACACCCTGACCCCTCACTCACCATAATTGTCTTAATATTTTGCATTTTTCTTTCCCACCATGTGACTGTAAACACCTTGAGGGTAGGAATTATGACATTAACTCTATTGTCCTCTCTCAAGCTCTTAGCACAGTGCTCTTCACAGAGCAAGTCCTCAATTAATACTGTTGATGGATTGTCCGAGACATCCACCTGGCACCCAAGCAGCAGAAATATCCTGGAGCAGAGACCTCAGGAAGACCATGACACCAAGAGGCAGAAATTAAAACTGGGTCAGGCACCACGGATAAAGGATGCAGCAGTGCAGTTAAAGGGAATTTTTTTGGAGTCATGGTGTGGAAGGGATTGACAGTCATGAATTAGTCTTATCTGCTGTATCTACACACACTTTTGAATTTCATCATTAGTTGAATCATCTTCACATGAAGGTAACCATCAATTGTGGTCCTGTATCCTTTGTGTTCATGTTAATAAAGACAAATGAATGTCAATAGGGACGTTTTCAATGTTAAAAAATTGGCGTGGGAGGAGATTTTGTTTACTATGTAAATTTTACCTCAGGGCAAGCAAGGAGCTCCTCTGACTCCAATCAATCAATCAATCAATTAGTTGTATTTACTGAGAGTTTATTCTGTGATGAACTCTGTACTAAAGATTTGGGAGAGCATGAAGCAGCGTGGCTTAGTGGAAAGAGCCCGGGCTTGGGAGTCAGAGGTCGTGGGTTCTAATCCTGGCTCCACCACTTGTCAGTTGTGTGACTTTGGGCAAGTCACTTAACATTTCTGTGTCTTGGTTACCTCATTTGTAAAATGGGGATTAAAACTTGGAACCCCACCTGGGATGACCTGATTACCTTCCATCTACCCCAGTGCTTAGCACAGTGCTTGGCACATAGTAAGTGCTAGACAAATACCATCACTATTATTATTATTATTATCCCTTCTCTCAGTTAATCAATCTATAAATCAACGGTATTCATTGAGCACTCAGTATATGCAGAGCACTGTAGTAAACTCTTGAGAGAGTACAAAGTAATATAGCTGATAGACATGTTCCCTGCCCTTGAGGGCCTTACAGTCTAGCGGGGAAGACAGGCCCTAAAATAAATTATAGGTAGGATGAAGCAATAGATTATAAAAATACGTGCAGAAGTGTTACAGGGCAGGGGAGTGAGTAGTTAAGAGCTTAGCTGGCACAGAAAGCTGAAGAGGCGGCAGGGAAGAAATAGATTGGGGAGTTGAGCAGTTACTCAAGAAAGCTCTCTTGGAAGAGATTACCATTAGGGTCCAGGTCCAAGCACTCAAAGAGTCACTCAGGGCCAGTTTGGGTGACAAGACAGAAGGAAGTTGAACAGCTTTTCCTTGACTGACTTTCCCTACTTTCCCCTTATCTCCCCACAGAACTCCTCCCTCTGTACTCTTCCCAAGATTTCCTGATAAGAATTTTAGAACCTCTCAGGCCCCGCTGAAACCCAGGGAATGAGTTATCTATGGGATATAGTCTTTTGGCCGCTAAAACCATTAATCTTTGTCTTTTTTACTGGTGTGTCAGTGGTTGAAATTTTCAAATATCTTGTTAAAATTAGATTCTTGAATTTTCTATCTGATTTGATTTAGAATTCCAGTAGAAAAATGAACTAAAGTGAACTTTTAAAAATGCATGTCATAGGGCACCGCATACACATTCACAATATCCATGGAAATGTCTCCAAAATAAAATAAAATGTGATGGTTATGGAATGTAGCCTTGTGCCCTGGGGGAGTAATTTAGCAGTTACGTATATGAAGGCTGAGGGTAAATGAAGTTCTAGAATTCTCTTTTGACCATCATTCCCATTGCTCTCAATTAATCAATCGATTGTTCAGAGCACTGTATTAAACATTTTGGAAAGTACACTGCGATCGAGTTGGTAGGTACCATCCTTGCCTGCAATGAACCGACAGTCTGCACTTACATGCCTTTTAACTTCTTAAATCATTCCTCAAGACACATGAGAATATGTAATTGCCTTTCTCGTTCAAGGAAGACTCCACTGGTGGTGAGATTTGCCTATCGGTGCATGTGGGGCTGTAAAAATTGTAATGGGACCCACAGTTCTGATGGCACTGTACATCTGCAAACACTGTTCCTTCCAGTGTCGTTACATCTTGTTTTTGTAGTTGCTTCAATACACCTCTGAGAAGCTAGTGGGGGAGCATCATCTCTATTCAGATAAGGAAATGGAAACTCAGGAGGAATCAATTACCCTTTATGCAGCCAAGATTAAGCCCGTAGTTCTTAGCTCCACATTCTCAAATTCCAAAATTTGTGGTCCTTTTCAGGAAGCAAATAGGCCAGGCCATGGCCGTTCATAAGAACTGAGTTCTCGATCTAGCCTATTAAAACAGGAGAGAAGACTAATGGATAGAGCACAGGCCTGGGAGTCAGAAGGACGTGGGTTCTAATCTTGTCTCACCACTTCTCTGTTGTGGGACCAGTCCATCTGGGATAGGGATTGTATACAGCCGAATCACCTTGTTTCTACCTCAGGGCTGAGTTCAGTGCCTGGCATATAGTAAGTGCTTAACAAATGCCATTATTATATTATGATTGTGAGCCCCGCGTGGGACAAGGACTGTGCCCAACCCAATTTGCTTGTATCCACCTCAGCGCTTAGAACAGTGGCTGGCACATAGTAAGAGCTTAACAAATACCACAATTATTATTATTATTATTATTATGACTTGCTTATCCCCAGAGAGTTTGGGCAATTGCTGCCACGAGACTGACGTCCCCCTCCTCCTTTCGTCAGAGATCAGACCTTTGGTTTCAGTTCTCCTTCAGCTCCCTCTTCCTTGACCCATTCATTCAATAGTATTTATTGAGCGCTTACTATGTGCAGAGCACTGTACTAAGTGCTTGGAATGTACAATTCGGCAACAGATAGAGACGATCCCTGCCCAATAACGGGCTTACAGTCTAATTGGGGGATATTAGACCCACATGTTGTGAAGTTGAGCAGTGGTCAGGGCTTGGCCAGATCCTTTCCCCAGACGTCTCCTTCTCCTCCTTCTCTCCAGTGCTCTTTGGTTAAGGATCTGGGCTCTGACTCCTTGAGAGGATCAGGCTCTGACCTGCTGTGGAGATACTGAAGCAGCATCGCTTAGTGGAAAAAACCCGGGTTTGGGAGACAGAGGTCGTGCGTTCTAATCCTGGCTTTGCCACTTGTCAGCTTTGGGCAAGTCACTTCACTTCTCTGTGCTTCAAGTGCATCTTCTGTAAATGGCGATTAAGACTGTAAGCCCCAAATGGGGCAACCCGATCACCTTGTTTCTACCCCAGTGCTTAAAACAGTGCTTGGCACATAGTAAGCGCTCAACAAAAATCATCATTATTATTATTATCTGAGCTCTGATGCCCTCAGCTCTGGAATCCAGTCAGGCCCCAGCTTCTCGTCTCCACTCAGTGCTCAAACTCTGGACCCTGGCCGTGTCATGGCAATGACTCCATGATGGCGGTGCCCCTTTATACTGTAAGCTCGTTGTAGGCAGGCAATGTATCTGCTATACTGTTATATTGTATTCTCCCAAGTGCTTAATACAGTACTCTGCACACAGTAAGCAGAGTACCTAAGCCGGATGAGCAACCACTGGAGTTTCTTGAAGAGTGGGGAGACATATCCTGAGCATTTTTGTAGAAAAATGATCCGGGTAGCAGAGTGAAGTATGGATTGGAGTGGGGAGAGGCAGGAAGCTGGGTCGTCAGCAAGGAGGCTGATGCAGTAATCCAGGTGGGATAGGATGACTGACTGTATTGGTGCCAGTTTGAATGGAGAGGAAAGGGCGGATTTTAGCGATGTTGTGAAGGTGGGACTGGTAGGAGTTAGTGATGGATTGAAAGAGCGAGAGGAGTCAAGGATAATGCCAAGATTATGGGCTTGTGAGACAGGAAGGATGGTGGTGTGTCTACAATGATGGACAAGTCAGGGTTTGGGTGGGAAGATAAGGAGTTCTGTTTTGGACATGTTAAGCTTGAGGTGACAGGAGGACATCCAAGTAGAGATGTCTCGAAGGCAGGAGGAAATGCGAGATTGTACAGAGGGAGAGAGATCAGGGTTGAAGGTGTAAATTTGGGTATCATCCGCATGGAAGTGCTAGTTGAACCCATGGAAGCAAAGGAGTTCTCCCAGGGAGTGGGCATAGATGGAGAAGAGAAGGGGACCCAGAACTGAACATTTAGAGACCCCCTACATGTAGAGGGTGGGAAAAAGAGGAGGAGCCTGTAAAGGGGACTGAGAATGAGTGGCCAGAGATAAGGAGAAGCAGGAGGGGACAGTGTCAATGAAGCCAAGGTTGGGTAATGTTTCCAGGAAAAGGGGGTGATCCTCGATGTCAAAGGCAGCTGAGAAGTTGAGGAAGATTAGGTTGGAGTTTAGACTGTTGGATTTGGCAGGATGCTACCATGTTCATTTGTGACTAGAGGACCATGGCTTAATGGAAAGAGCATGGGCTTGGGTGTGAGAGGTCATGGGTTCTAATCCCACCTCTGCCACTTTTCAACTGTGAGACCTTGGGCAAGCCACTTAACTTCTCTGTGCCTCAGTTACCGCATCTGTAAAATGGGGATTAAGACTGTGAGCCCCTCGTGGGACTACCTGATTATCTTGTATCTACTCCAGTGCTTAGAACGGTGCTTGGTCCTGGATTGCCCTCCCTCCTCACCTCCGCCAAACTAATTCTCTTCCCCTCTTTAAAGCCCTACTGAGAGCTCACCTCCTCCAGGAGGCCTTCCCACACTGAGCTTCCCCTTTTCCCTCTGCTCACTCTCTGCACTCCCCTTCACCTCCCCTCAGGTAAACCCCCTTTTTTCCCCTTTTCCCTCTGCTCCTCCCCCCTCTCTTCCTCTCCCTCAGCACTGTGCTCATCTGCTCATTTGTATATATTTATATTACCCTATTTATTTTGTTAAGGAGATGTACATCCCCTTGATTCTATTTATTCCTATTATTTTAATGAGATGTACATCCTCTTGATTCTATTTATTGCTATTGTTTTTGTCTGTCTGTCTCCCCCCATTAGATTGTAAGCCCGTCATCTGGGCAGGGATTGTTTCTACCTGTTTCCGATTTGTACATTCCAAACAGTACGGTGCTCTGCACATAGTAAGCGCTCAATAAATACTACTGAATGAATTAATGAATTGATGAACATAGTAAGCGCTAAACAAATACCATCATTATTATTACTCCAATCACTTGTCCTATCCTGCCTCTTTTACCATATCAACCTCTTTGCTGACCTCCTTGCTTCCTGTCTCTCCCCATTACAGTTGATACTTCACTCTGCTGCCTGGATCATTTTTCTTCAAAAACTTATACTCATTCATTCATTCATTCAACCATATTTATTGAGCACTTACTGTGTGCCGAGCACTGTACTATGTACTTGGAAAGTACAATTTGGCAAGACAGATCTAACAACAGCCTCACAGTCTAGAAAGGGGAGACATAGAAAACAAAACAAGCCGACAGGCATCAATAGCATCAAAATAAATAAATATAATTATAGATATATACACACCATTAATAAAATAAAGAGAATAATCAATGTGTACATATATATACAAGTGCTATGGGGCTGGGACGGGGTTAGAGCAGAAGGAGGGAGTCAGGGTGATGGGGAGGGGGAGGAACAGAGGAAAAGGGGGGCCTCAGTCTGGGAAAGCCTCCTGGAGGAGGTGAGCTTTCAGTAGCCCATATTTCCCCCCTCCTCAGGACTCTCCAGTGGTTGTCGATCCACTTCCATCAAGCAAAAACTCCTTACCCTCAAATTTAAAGCACTCAGTCACCTTGCCCCCCTCCTACCTTACCTTGTTGCTTTTCTACTACAGTGCAGCCCACACACTCTGCCCCTCTAATGCCAACCTACTCACGGAACTTTGCCCTCATCTATCTTGCCGCTGACCTCTCTCCCATGTTCCGTCTCTGGCCTGGAACATCCTCTCTCTTCATATCGGTGAGACACCACTCTACCCACTATCATTCATTCATTCATTCATTCTTTCATTCAATCATATTTATTGAGAGCATACTGTGTGCAAAGCACTGCGCTAAGTACGCGGGGGAGTATAATGTAACAATAAACAGATAATCGAAAGCCTTCCCTAAACCCTCATTTCCTCTTCTCCCAATCCCATCAACATTGCCCTGGCACTTGGATTTGATCCCTTTATTCATGCCTCCCTCAGCCCCATAGCACTTATGTAATAATAATAATGGTATTTGTTAAGTACTTACTATGTGCAAAGCACTGTTCTAAGCACTGGGGTTGATATAAGGTAATCAGGTTGTCCCACATGGGGCTCACGGTCTTAATCCCCATTTTACAGATGAGGTAACTGAGGCACAGAGAAGTTAAGTGACTTGCCCAAAGTCACACAGCTGATAGACTAGAACCCATGACCTCTGACTCCCAAGCCCGTGCTCCATAATATCCATAATTTATTTCTATTAATGCTTGTCTCCCCCTCTAGACTGTAAACTCATTGTGGGCAGGAAAGGTGTCTACCAACTCTCTTACACTGTACTCTCCCAAGTGCTTACTTCAGTACTCTGCACACAGTAAGCTTTCAGTAAATAAGATTGATTGAGGATTGATTGGAATTAAGCTATTTGCAATTTCAATAAGGCAATTCATGTGTAGTATGTCTGTAATATTAGGTTTGAGCCCAGGGGATGAATTCAGCTCTTTTCCATTCATTTCCCATTATTTTTCATATTTGGAAGTAGGGGCCTTTTGAACTGAGGTTGTAATAAACACACAATAAGCTAATATTTGGAATCGAGAGCATTGGTATTCCCGCCCCTCTGTTGTACTTCACCATCATTTGGAAGAGTCCTTTCTAAAAGGCCATCGCGACTCTTGAATCCTCAATCGTAAATTAATAGAGTTTCATGGGAATTCTGGCCCATTAAAGGAGACCGCCTCATTTCCAGAAATGGAAAGGGATCTGGAATCTGACTCAGGTAATTGCCTCGCGTGGAAAATCGCCCGATTGTGACCCCGTGTAGTACAGATGAATAACCAGTAGGTGTCAAAGTAATCTCCCATATGAACACTCAGGGAGATTAAAGATGAGAAATAGACACTCTTCCCTTTCTCCTATAAATCTTGCATCGACTCTGGTGGAGACTGTGAATGCATTGTTTCCTCTTAAGACGTATTCTTTTTCAGCCCCGTCAGCAGCTCGGTGCTAAAGAGTTCATTACTCTTTTGATATTGATTTTCCTGTAGTGACTCAGGAGATGCTGCAAGCTGCCGTTTATAGCCAGAAGCCCAAACCTCAGAACCGTTTAGTAAAATGATTATTACTTTAAAGCTATATCCTGGAATTTTGGATGATAAAGTCGGTCATATCTGTAGGATCTGCCTTGATGTCTATTATTTTTTTCTCTTTTATATTTCAAAAACCACTCAGGGAGCCGTGTTTTAACAGTAGTCTGTGCTTTCATTTTTTTTTTAAAATGATACTTGTTAAACATATACTTTATGCCAAGCTCCGTTCTAAGCGCTGGAGTAGATACAAGATAATCAGGTTGGACACAGTCCTTGTCTCATATGGGGCTCTTGGTTTAAGTAAGTAGATGTGGGATTTAATCCCTATTTTACAGATGAGGTAACTGAGGCTCATAGAGAGTAAAGTGATTTACCTAGTGTCACGTGACAGGCATGTGTTGGAGCTGAGATTAGAATCCAGGTCCTCTGACTCCCAGGCCCGTAGGCTTTCCACCAGGGCGTGCGTCTTCCCTAGGGCCTTATGCTTTCTGGACTTTATTTCTAAGTAGTTGATCAACTCTTCCTGGTCAGCCTAGGTGTAATGAAGTGGAGACCAAAATAGTGATGACTGTGGTATTTAAGAAGCTCTTACTATGCGCCGATCAGTGTAGTGGGTATATTTACAAGCAGATCAGTCACGATCGATCAATCAATCACAAGCGCTCTATAAATGGGATTGAATGAAATCAGTTGTATTTATCGAGCACTTACTGTGTGCACAGCACTATACTAAGAGCTTGGGAGTGTTCAATATAACAGTCTTGATAGAATCTTGATTCTATTTATTGCCATTGTTCTTGTCTGTCTCCCCCAATTAGACTGTAAGCCCGACAAAGGGCAGGGACTGTCTCTATCTGTTACCGATTTGTACATTCCAAGCGCTTAGTCCAGTGCTCTGCACATAGTAAGTGCTCAATAAATACTATCGAATGAATGAGCAGTCTAAAGGAGGGGGAAAAAGATTTTTACATTTTTAAAGCTGAGGAAACTGAGGCCCAGCTAAGTGACTTGTCCAATGTCATAAAGCAGGCAAGTTGCAGAAGCCAGGTCTTCTGACTCCCAGGTCAGTGCTCTTTCCACTAGGCCATGCTCTTTATCAAAATAGTCGAGCCTCCCCCGGTTCCAGAGGGGACAGTAGGCAATCCTCTGTCCAGTTAATCATCGAGTAGCCCAAAACAGTACGGTTCAGACAGTTTTCACTAGCCATTTTCAAAAGAACACTGATGAAGAATAAGGGAATGTTCTTCTGAAAATGTGCATTTGGCTAAAATGTGATTGCGGTGTGGGAAGAATCAATTCTGTACATACACACATAGCTTGGATCAAGACCTTTGTACTAGCAATCAATAATATTTATTGAGCACTTACTCTGTACACAGCACTGCACTAAACACGTGGGGGAGTATAATAGAGTTAATAGACACAATCCCTGGACTCAAAGACCTGACAATCTATCACATGAATTTTCCTGAACATGGAGATTTGTCAAGAATATAACTCACATGTGTTAGAAGAACTTCCCTCCTTCAGAGGAAGGACAGAATTTTGCGGGACCAGCAGTTTACATCTTGAATGTGGCTTCGGTGGAGTTTTATGACCTCTATATTTTATGAACTGGGTACTTTGCACTGAATGAGTGCTCAGTAAACATGATTGGTTGATTTAAGGGAGTCTAAATCAGTTAATCAAGCAGTATTTACTGATAGCTTACTGGGTACTGAGAACTGTACTAAGTACTTGTTTGTTAAGCACATACTAACTTCCAAGCACTATATTAAGCGATACAAAGCACTTATGTACATATCCATAATTTATTTATATCACTAATAATAATAATAATAATGATGATAATTGTAGTATTTTTTAAGTACTACTCTGTGCCAGGCAATGTACTAAGCTCTGGGGTAGATACAAGGTAATTGGGTTGGTCAGAGTCCCTGTCCCACTTAGGGCTCACAGTCTTAATCCCCATTTTCCAGATGAGGTAACTGATGCCCAGAGAAGTGAAGCAACTTGACCTAAGTCACACAGCAGACACGTGGCAGAGCCAGGATTAGAAGCGAGGTCCCTCTGACTCCCAGGACCATTCTCTATCCCCTAAGCCATGCCGTTTCTTCTCGGTCTCCCTCTCTAGACTGTCTTCTCAACATGGGAAGGCAATGTACCTACTCAGTGCTAAGTGTGGTCCTCTGCACAAAGAAAGTGCTCAATAAATACCACGGATCGATGGATTGATTAACTGTAAGATGACTGGATGCAGTCCCTGTTTTCCATGGGGCTCATACTCTAAGAGGAAGGAAGAACAGATGTTTTATCTGCATTTTACAGTTGAGATAACTGTGTCAAATAGATGTTATGATAATAATAATAATAATAGTGCTGTTAAGCACTTACTATTGCCAGACACTGTACTAAATCCTGGGATTGATACAAGATAAGCGGGTTGGACACAGTGCCTGTCCGGCAAGGGGCTCACAGTCTCAATCCCTATTTTACAGAAGAGGGAATTGAAGCGCAAAGAAGTGAAGTGACATGTCCCAGGTCACACAGTAGATAAGTGGTGGAGCTGGAGTTAGAACCAAGATCCTTCTGATCTCCAGACCCACGGTCTATCCACTAAGCCTCACTGCTTCTTGCCAAGGTCACACAGCAGGCAAGTGGCAGAAATGGGATTAGAAGCTGGAGCCTCTGGTTCCCCGACCTCTGCTGGGTCCACTGGGACACAATGCTTCTGTATCCGAGTCTCTTTCTGGGCAATACTTGGACTCCCTCTGTGAGCCAGGAGTGCTCCTTCCCCTCAGCAACCTAGTTCAGAATCTGCTTGCATTCCCAGTTTGCCCTGTTCCTTTTGGCCTGATTTCGATAATTGACTGGGAAAGGCATCACGTCTCAACCTGAGCTGTTCTATAGAGATGATATTGCCGCTCAGCAAATCTGTATAACTGATATTAGTAGCACCAATAACAGGGTGTATTTGGGGACCCTGCTCTTAGGACATACACATAGTAATTGTTTGTAGATGTAAACCATAAGATGTTCTTCCCCTTGACGCTGTTTATTGCCATTGTTCTCGTCTGTCCGTCTCCCCCGATTAGACTGTAAGCCCGTCAAATGGCAGGGACTGTCTCTATCTGTTGCCGACTTGTTCATCCCAAGCGCTTAGTACAGTGCTCTGCACATAGTAAGCGCTCAATAAATAAATACTATTGAATTCTGGGTCAGACCACTATTTCACCCCTTCTATACTGTCTCACTAACAGTAGCAACAAGATACAAGTGACAATTGACGGATTTGATTTATATTAAAAGAAAGCCTTGACTGATATCAAGAGAGAGCAGCATGGCCAACTGGAAAGAGTGTGAACCTAACTGCTGCTAACTTTTTTAAACCTTTTTAAACCTGCTGTGTGAACTTAGAAACGAGTCACCTCACTTCCCTGTGCCTCGGTTTCCTCATCTGTAAAATAGAGAGTCAATCCCTGTTCTCTCTCCCCTTAGACTGCGAGTCCCAGGTAGGAGAGAGATTGTACCTGAAATGGTTAACCTCTATCTACTCCAGTGCTTAGTACAGTGATTGCCCTGAAGCACTTAACAAGTACCTTTATCATCATCTATTGGGATTTGGGATGTGTCACTGAACATCCCTAATTTTTCTCATTAGTTATTCATTAAGGAACTCTTGTTCAAGAGTATATCTTAATTTATTTGGGAACTACTGATATTTTAAGTCTACCCAACTTTATGGTAGGTAGCAGATACCCCAATGACCCCCCTCTCCTTGCTGATTGAATGATTCCTTCTGTGTATTCTGAAACTTCAATCTTCATTAGGTACCCTTAAATTTTGGTGTCGTGAACAACTCAGTCTGTCCATACACTTCAATTATAGAGTAATAATAGCAATCACTGTGGTACTTGTTAAGCCCCTACTATGCGCAAAACACTATATAATAATTATGGTATTTGTTAAGTGCTTACTATGTGTCGAGAACTGTTCGAAGCTCTGGGGTAGGTAGAAGGTAATCGGGTTGCCCCACGAAGGGCTCACGGTTTTAATCCCCATTTTACAGATGGGGTAACTGAGACACAGAGCAGTTAAGTGGCTTGCCCAAGGTCACCCAGGGGACAAGTGGCGGAGTGGGGATTAGAACCCACGTCCTCTGATTCTGACAGTACTAAAGGCTGAGGTAGATTATAATAATGATGATGATGGTATTTGTTAAGCGCTTAATACGTGTCAAGCACTGTTCTTGAAGAGCACTGGTCATTGTAGATAATAATAATGATAATGATGGTATTTGTTAAGCACTTATTATGTGTCAAGCACTGTTCTAAGCTCTGGGGTTGATACAAACAAATCAGGTTGGACACAATCCCTATCTCATATAGGGCTCACAGTCTTAATCCCCATTTTACAGAGGAGATAACAGAGGCATAGAGAAGTTGAGTGATTTGCCCAAGGTGACACAACAGACAAGTGGTGGAGCCTGGATTAGAACCCAGGTCCTTCTGACTCCAGGACCATGCTCCATCCACTAGACCGAAAATACAAAATAATAGGTTAGGGCACCATTTTTGTTCCACCTGGGGATTAGTCTTGACAGTTGTTCTTCGTCTTTGCATTTCCAGATCCAAGAGTCCTAATCTGTTCAGTTTCTCTCCATGTAGAGGCCTTTCCAGTCCCTTAATCATTCTGGTTTTGCCCAAGGAAAGAATCTGGATCATTCCCAGAATGTTTTAGTACATTCTTGAACTTTCCCTGTCCCCTCTGTGCACTGGGCTAAGGTTTTTTGGTGTTTCTGGTAAAATTAAAAGTGAAAAGCTGAAGAAGAGTAGATGAAGGCACCTGGCCTGATAGATACAGGACAGGGGGTCAGGAGATCCAGGTTCTAATCCAGGCTCTACCACTTGCTTGCCGTGTGACCTTGGGCAAGTCACTTAATTTCTCAGTACCTCCATTTCCTCATCTGTAAAGTGGACATTAAATATCTGTTCCCCATCTCCCTTGGATTGCGATTTCTATGAGGGACAAGGACTGTGTCTGATCTAATTGTATTAAATTGTATCTAAATTGTATAATTAGATTGTACTAATTAAATTGTAGAGAAGCAGCGTGGTTTAATGGAAAGAGCCTGGACTTGAGAGTCAGAGACGTGGATTCTAATCCCAGCTCCACCTCTTGTCTGCTGTGTCACCTTGGGCAAGTCACTTAAGTTCTCTGAGCCTCAGTGACCTCATCTGTAAAATGGGGATTAAGACTGTGAGCCCCACATGGGACAACCTGATTACCTTGTATTTACCCAGTGTTTAGACAGGGCTTGGCACATAGTAAGCACTTAACAAATACCATCATTATTAATTATTATTATTCTTATCTGCCATAGTCCTGGGCATATAGTAATTGCTTAGCAAGTATTATTATTATTGTTATTATGAGTTTGGAGAACCAAACTGTCAACTTTTGTAGCTAACTTCTAGAATTTAACACGAGCAGCTCATGGCCGTTAGCAAAGTGTGGGAAAAATGACCCGGAAGATTGATGAACAAGCTGTCGCTGATGATGATAAAACTTTCTTTCTGCCAATTTTCTTGACGGTCGTGGGTGGCCTTTTGTGTGGTTTAAGTGTTATTCATTAAAGAAGCAAGGGCCTCATTATTGCACAGGCCTGGTCATGGGCCCTGGCTTGGAGAGGCAAATGGGCTCTACCAAGTTCACGGTTTACAGGAGATCTCAGCTGTTTATTAAAGGAAATGGACCCTGTTCCCAAGTGTGTCTCCCGGAAAAATAATGGATGGGGATTTTCTTCAAATCCAGACAGAGTATCTGGTGCTATGTTTTGCCAACAGAAGGCCTGAGACGTCTTTATTCTCTTGAGTTAAATTTTCTGGCCTGTTCTTTATTCACCTAATATTCTCTCACAGAGGAAAGCCTCCCTCCATATTTCTGAGACTCTGAGGGGGAGGATCTGATGAGATGCTTCAAGTCATCTATATTATTTCAATCGAGTAGTATTTAATGAGGCCTTGCTTTGTGCAGATCCCTTACTAAGCCCTTTGTAGAATCCAATAGAATTAGAACACCGATCCCTTCCCTCGAGGAACTTATTGTTTAGGGGGGGAGATGGACGCAAAAATAAAGTGCAGATAGGAGGGAGTGAAAAAGTATCAGGTTGTGGACGTGAACGCTGCAGGGAGGCCTGTGTGAGCGCAGAAAGGCAGGAGTGCTGAAATGTCAACTGAGGGGATGTAGTCGGGGGGAGAGGAGAAATGAATCAGGGAATCTTGGCTCGCCCCTTTCCCTCTGCCTATGACAGACCGTAGCTATCTTTGATGCCCTTGTGAAAAATGATGTCCACCAAGACACCTTTCCTGATTAATTTCTATTCCCCCACCTCCAATTTATATGATAATAATAGTAATAGTATTTGTTAAACACTTACTATGTGCCAAGCACTGTTCTAAGTGCTGGAGTAGATACAGGGTAATCAGGTTGTCCCAAGTGGGGCTCACAGTCTTAATCCCCATTTTACAGATGAGGTCAATGAGGCACAGAGAAGTCAAGCCACTTGCCCCAAATCACATCAGCCATGGACTAGAGTGCTCACCCCTTAAACACCTACGTTTTCACCCCACCCCTCTCAGCTCTTTAGGCAGGGAATGTGTCTGTTTATTGTTCTATTGTATTCTCCCAAGCGCTTAGTACAGTGCTCTGCACACAGTAAGCACTCAATAAATGACTGAATGACTGAATCAAAGCTCTCCTTATCCTTCTACTTGCTGATTTCCCCTTCCTGTAATTTATGTAATATGTACCTCCCCCGCTTTGATTTTTAAGATCCTTGAAGGTAGGGCTCCTGTCTTCTAATTCTATTGCTATCGACGCCTGTCTACTTGTTTTGTTGTCTGTCCCCCCAACCCCTTCTAGACTGTGAGCCCGTAGTTGGATAGGGATCGTCTCTACCTGTTGCCGAATTGTACTTTCCAAGTGTTTAGTACAGTGCTCTGTACACAGTAAGTGCTCAAGAAATATGATTGAATGATTGAATGAATGAAGTGCATTCTCCCAAATGCTTGCACAATTGGTGTGCAATAAATTCGACAATTTTTTTTCATGGTATTTGTTAAGCGCCTACTATGGGCAATGTACTGAGCACTTGGGGTAGATGCAAGATCATCAGGTTGAACGCAATCCCTGTCCCATGAGGGGCTAACAGTCTTAATCCCCATTTTACAGATAAGGTAACTGAGGCACAGAGAAGTGAAGTAACTTGCCCAAGGTCACACAGCAGACATGTGGCAGAGTCACAGTTAGAACTCAGGTACTTTGGCTCCCACCCGTGTTATTCCCACTAGGCCATGCTGCTTCTGTTGATTGATTGATTAATATTCTCTTCAAAGTTTGGGATCACTGCTCCACTTCTTCCAAGAGGGATACGCTCTAACAGATTCAGTCAAGTGGCGTTATCACCTTTGGGATTCACCACGCTTAATCGTTGCTCATTTTGAATCTGCCTTTTAGCTACCGATCTTCCCCTTTGTACCGTCTAGGTAGTGATTTATTCTTAATGGACGTATTTTTATTATCATAATAGAACCACTTTCAGCAGAAAGACTATGGCAATTTGGTTAATGAAAGTCAGATGGATGAAATAGAGAGCCCCGCTAGCTCTGGTTTGGCAGGGGATCAAAAAGTTACGGGAAAATAAGAACTTGTAAGACCACACCCAGACGTTCTCATTTACTTCTGTTTCATACATATGCTTTGCATTAAAGGCTTAATAGCAGTGCTTTCTGTGCCGTTCAATAAGTATAGAATGTTCAATAAAAAAGTTATTAAAATGTAATCTACAGTGTTTACATTTTGTTTTACAAACACGTTTACCGTGATTCATTCACTATCCCGGGACTAGCTGAGTCACAAGGGCGTCATTTCGGAAGAGCTGACAATGTCTCTGTCCACTTAGTGGTCTCTAGCAGTCTGCCCGTTTATTTTTTTTTTCTTTTCCCCAACAGTTGAGGATCTGTCATTTCTGCCCAGACCACCATTATTCCTTTGGTTATTCACCATAGAATGGATGCTTTGCTTCATCCCTTTTGATCTTGAGTCCAAACCACCTCATCTTCTATCTCTGCTTAAAGCGGGGGCCTGTAGGTCATGGGATCTGGCAGTTGGAAGTTGGTGCTTTTTTCTCGTGTTATCTACATGTGGCATTTGGGTGTTCTTAACAAGCCACTGTAGGGATATTAAGGGTCATCATTTACCTCTCAGAATAAAAAAAAACATGGAATCCTGGAACAGATGATGTTTCAGAGCTGAGAAGCAGCATGATTGATTGACTTGAGCACCGGCCTGGGAGTCAGAAGGACCTGGGTTCTAATCCCAGCTCCACCACTTGTCTGCTGTGTGACCTTGGGCCTCAGTTACCTTACTTCTCTGGGCCTCAGCTACCTCACCTGTAAAACGGAGATTAAGAATATGTGGGATAGCAACTGTGGCCAACCCGAATAACTTGTATCTATCCTAGTGCTTGAAACAGTGCTTGGCACGTAGTAAGTGCTTAACAAGTACCATAATTATTATCAATTCTTCAACAACTACAAACAAACAAAATGGGTTCCAATCTCCTCAGTAGCCAAACCCCTCCCTGGGAGTTGGAGGTCGGGAGAGTTAGGGAGTCGCACAAATTCTTCCAGGCCTGGAGTGGGCTACGGTAGGCCCCTTCAGTGAGGGATGAAGGTTCAAGGAACTGGATAGAGTCAGGGTTTCATCTGTTGGGGTAGCATTGAATAATAATAACAGTAATAATAATAATAATGGTATCTGTTAAGTACTTACTATGTGCCAGGCACTGTACTAAGTGCACAGGGAATACAAGCAGATCATATTGGACACCGTACCTGGCCCACATTGGGCTCACAGTCTAAATCTCTAGTTTACAGATGGCGTAACTGAGGCACAGAGAAGTGAAGTGACTTGCCCAACATCACATAACAGACAAGTGGCGGAGCTGGGATTAGAACCCATGATCTTCTGGCTTCTAGGGCCGTGCTCTATCCATTATGCCATGCACTTAGAAGAGGTGGGATGACATCTCCCTGTTGTTCAAGAGGACTGGAAACAGTGGGACATTTCTGTGGGAGTTAAATCTGGGCCCTCATTTATCCCACTGCCTCATTTCTCAGTTGAACGGGACACCAACAGTCCCAATTCTTTATTTCTCTTACTTCAAATGCATGGCTCTGGTACTGGCTTGCCAATCATTTTTCTGACGAGGACTAGCGGATGCCCTTGAGGTTGGCAAGTGTTGATGCTCTTCCCTCAGCGTGTAACTTGAGAATCTCCTGACTGGTTCAATTTGGCCTTGAGAGCTAACAATTCAGTTCAAATTTTACTCACTGCACTTCTGCCGTCCTGACTCTTGCTGAGGTCAGTAGCTATGAGTATGACTTGGGGAAGGTACGACTAGGGTCTTTAAGAAACCCTTTAGGAATCCCCTGTGTCTAAGTTATTATAAAACTCAGGAGTGCTTCATTAAAAAACAAACACCACCAACAAAAAACAGGGAGGTTTTCAACACTGGCAAAGCGACAGATTTTATGCCGACATATCACTGAATATGACAATTTACAGACCTCATATATGTGTGTGCGGTATTGAAAATATCCCCTTATGGTCAGTACCCTGCAGTGAAAATAATACATTTTACCTGTGTAGATAGCCAAAACAGAGAATTAGAGGAACGTTTCACCATCATTTCTTCACCTGAAAATTTTCTGGAACTTTTTAACCTACAATCCAAATTTCTAATCATAGCCCAAAAATGTCCTGTTCGAGGAGGAATTGGGTGAATCCTTAGGTCAGTGATATTTTTCTTTTAACTCTGAAGTTTTCTAAGATTGCTTCTCCCAGTCTATTTCTACTCAAGAGATTGGAAACTCTTTGAGGCCGGGATAATATATACCAACTCCATTGTACTCCCCCTGATGTTTAATATAGTGTTCTGCACACCGAAGACACTCAATAAATATCACTGATTAACTGATAGAGACAGTTACATCTCTCAGTAAGTCGTATTTCATCCAGGAAGCACAAATGGTATGGTCTGCTGAAGAAATAAGAAACAATAAATGTCTTTACTTTTTATGTGTTCCTCTTCTGTCAGAAATTTAGAAATTTAGAGATTTCAGTGAAAATTGTTCTAAACAACAGGAATATAATAATCAGCTCCATGTGGGAGAATAAGCCATAACAGGGGATTTCTTCAATTCTAAAATTTCTCTATCTGACCACAACCTCTTCACCTGCTCCCTTTTCCATACACCCACCCCCTGTAAATCTATTCTTCCCGTTCCCCCTCATCCCCTGAGACCTCTGTTCTTTTGACCCCTTTCCCAGCTCTTCTGCTTGTCAGCTGTGTGACTTTGGGCAAGTCACTTCACTTCTCGGTGCCTCAATTCCCTCATCTGTAAAATGGGGATTAAAACTGTGAGCTCCACGTGGGACAACCTGATCACCTTGTATCCCTCAGCGCTTAGTACAGTGCTTTGCATATAGTAAGCGCTTAAAAGTACCACCATTATTATTATTCAGTATTCTACAGCCATCCTATTCCCTTTGGTCTCCATATCCAAACTATCTTTCTACAATCATCTTATTCCCTTTGGTCTCCAAACTATCTTTTCCTGATGCACAAATCAATACACTCAACATCTCCCTCTCCAAGGAACTAAACTTCCTTGCTCCCCTGTCCCTCTGCCAGTCTTTTACCACTAACTCACAATCCTGGATCACCTCCACAGTCTGCTTCCTCCACACTTGTGTCCCAACTGTGAAGCACTGTTGGAAGAAATCCAGACATCTCTCTGATCTTGTCGATCTAAAATTCATTTTTATCTGCTTCAATATGGCCCTATCAACTGCCCCACAGCAATACTTCTCCTTCCTAATTCACTCTCATACTCACTGCTCCTGACAGCTGTTCCAGACATTTAATTCTTTCTCAAACCTCCTTCCTCTCTTGCCTCCTGTCTCTTTCGCTTAACAACCTGGCTACATACTTCATCGCCAAAATCAAAACCATCAGGCATTATCTCTCTACAACTTCCTCTGGTCCTCTCCAATCCTCCCAGCTTCCTCCACCCTCTTTCACTCTTCCTACATTCCCTGCAGTAACTCAAGATGAAATCTCTCTCCTCCTCTCTAAATGTACACCCTCCACCGGTGCTTCTAACCCCTATTAAAACACTCCCTTCCTCCCTTCCTCCCTCTTTGCCATCTTCAGCTGTTTGCTTTCCAACAACTTCTTCCCCTCTGCCTTCAAACATTCTTATATATATATTCCCTCTCCTAAGTAAAACCCTCCCCTGATCCCACAGCTCCCTCCATTTTTCGCTCCATCTTCTTCCTTCCATCTCTCTCCAAACTTCTCCACTTCCTCTCCTCCTATTCTCTCCTAGATCCCCTTCAATCTGGCTTCTGTCCCCTTCGCTCCCCAGAAACAGCCTTCTCTGAGATAATCAATGACCATCTTCTCATGAAATCTGACGGTCTGTACTCCATCCTAATCCTCCTAGACCTCTCAGCCGGCTTTGGCACTACAGACCACCCCCTTCTCCTTGAAACCTTGGATTCACTGATAGGGCCTACCCTGGTTCTCCTCCTAAACCTCTGATTACTCCTTCCCAGTCTCTTTGGCTGGCTCCTCCTCTGCCTCTCAACCTGTGAGAGTCAGGATCCCTCAAAACTCAGTTCTAGGTTCCCTTCTATTCTCCCTCTACACGCACTACCTCGGAGAATTCATTTGCTTCCAATGGATTCAATTACTTTATCTATGCAGATGATTCTCAAATCTACATCTCCCTGACCTGACCTCCCTGCAAACTCCTTGACTCTGGACCATGTCCTCCTTCTGGCCTGGTACTCCCTACTCCTCAAATTCAGTAGCCAATTACTCTCCTCGGCACCTCTTCAAAGACCTATTGAAGGCACATCTCCTCGAAGTGGCCTTCCCTGACTAAACCCCACTTTCCTCTTCTCCCACTCGCTCCTGCATCACCTTGACTTGCTCCCTTTATTCAACTGGCACTAGAGGAGCAGAGTGGACTGTAGTAGAAGAGTAGCGAGGTGAGGTAGAAGGGGGCAAGGTGATTAAGAGCTTTAAAGCCAATGATGCGAGGTTTCTGTTTGATGTGGCGGTGGATGGAAAACCACTGAAGCTTCTTGAGGAGAGGGGAAACATGTCCTGAATGTAGAAAAGTGATCCGGGCAGTAGAGTAAAATAGACTGGAGGGGGGAGAGACAAGAGTCTGGATGATCAGCAAGAAGATTGATGCAGTAATCAAGGAAAGGATGTGATTGTATTAATGTGGTACTCGCATTATCGATCCTTCCATTTTAAGAAGAAGAATCACAGTAAAATAATTGTAATAGCCAGTTTCTTAGGGAAAGAACCTAGAATCCTTAACAAGTGAATCTATTCATAATAATAATAATGTTGGTATTTGTTAAGCGCTTACTATGTGCAGAGCACTGTTCTAAGCGCTGGGGTAGATACAGGGTAATCAGGTTGTCCCACGTGAGGCTCACAGTCTTAATCCCCATTTTACAGATGAGGGAACTGAGGCCCAGAGAAGTGAAGTGACTTGCCCACAGTCACACAGCGGACAAGTGGCAGAGCCGGGAGTCGAACCCATGACCTCTGACTCCGAAGCCCAGGCTCTTTCCACTGAGCCACGCTGCTTCCCCTATTCATTATATCTTGATCGCCTCTCTCCCACCTCCAACCTCTTGCTCCTGTTCTCCCTCTAGCCTTGAACTCCCTTCCCCTTCACATCACATAGTCCACTACCCTACCCATCTTCAGATCTTACTAAAATCACATTTCCTCCAAGAAGCCTTCCCTAAGTAAACCCCACTTTCCTCTACTTCCACTCCCCCCGTGTCACCTTGACTTGCTCCCTTTATTCATCCTCCCCTCCCAGCCTCACAGCACTTATGTACTTACCTGTAATTTATTTATGTGTATTAATGTTTGACTCCCCCTCTAGACTGTAGTCTCGTTGTGGGCAGGGCATATGTCTGTTTGTTGTTATATTGTAATAATGATGACGGTCTTTGTTAAGCGCTTACTATGTGTCAAGCACTGATCTAAATGCTGGATAGATACAAGCAAATTAGGATGGGCACAGTTCCCGTCCCACACGGGGATCCTGGTTTACATCCCCATTTTACTGTTGAGGTTACTGAAGCACAAAAAATTTAAGTGACTTTCCCGAGGTCACCCAGCAGAGAAGTGGTGGTGCCGGAATTAGAACCCAGATCCTTCTGACTCCCAGGTTCGTGCTCTGTCCACTAGTCATGAACTCTTTCAAGTGCCCAGTAAATACGACTGAATGAATGATAGTAAAAAATCAGAAATGTTTAGAATTCAATTGGTACAATGACTGTTCTAAGCTCAGGAAAATTAGGAAACAGAGATGTAACTCTCCCCTTGCTTGCTGGAGTGGGTGGAAATTTAGGTGGTATTTGAAATGTGGGGAGAACTTCAGCCTGTCTGATGTAAGGAGGGAGGGAGGCCAAGCTGGTGGATTGAGGGGCCTGAGACTGGAGATTTGGGAGCAAGGTACAGCTCGAAGGTTATCTTTCCAGGCCTTCCCTGACTAATTCCTCATTTTCCCTATCTGTCCTCCCACCCTGGGACTATGCTGTTTTTCCATTAAGCACTTTGATACTCACTCCAGCCCCACAGCATTTATGTACATAGTCTTTTACTCTATTCCCTCCATCTAAAATAAAGTATCTGTCTCCCTTTGTAGACTGTAAACTTTTATCAACTCTCTTGAAGTGTACTTTCCCAAGTGTGTGGTACAGTGCTCTGCACACTGTAAGCTCTCGATAAATGCCGGTGATCGACTGATTGATTGGGAAGAGAAATGAACTAGTTGGAGAGTAACAGATGAAGAGAACTGACATATAAGATGGGAAGAGATGGTGGAAAACCTTGAAGGCAATGTTATGGAGAAGCTGCATGGCCTAGTGGATAGAGCAAGGCCTGGGAGTCAGAGGTACGGGGTTCTAATCCCAGCTCTGCCACTTGTCTGCTGTGCGACCTTGGACAAACCACCTCACTTCTCTGGGCCTCAGTTACCTCGTGTGTAAAATGGGGATTAAGTCTGTGAGCCCCAAGTGGTACAGGACTCTGTCCAACCTCATTTGCTTGTATCTGCCCTAGCACTTAGTACATAGTAAGGACTTAACAAATGCCACAACTAACCGCTCCCCCCCCCGCCCCAAAAAAAACCCAACAAAAAACTTGTGTTACCAAATTCACTAATGCTTATTCTGATCCTCTCCAAATCCTGGAGAATGTGGAACATCTCTGATGAGGCTTAACAAGCTACCACTCTCTTGGACGGAACAGAGCAGCATGGTATGGTGGATAGATCCTGGGCCTTGGAGTCAGAGGGTCATGGGTTCTAATTCTGCCTCTGCCACTTGTCTGCTGGATGACCTTGGACAAGTCACTTTGCTTCTCTGTGCCTCAGTTACCTCATCTGTAAAATGGGGATTGAGACTGGGAACCCCATGTGGGACAGGGACTGTGTCCAACCCCATTTGCTTGTAATAATAATAATAATAATAATTATAATAATGTTGGTATTTGTTAAGTGTTTACTATGTGCAGAGCACTGTTCTAAGCGCTGGGGTAGACACAGGGGAATCAGGTTGTCCCACGTGGGGCTCACAGTCTTCATCCCCATTTTACAGATGAGGGAACTGAGGCACAGAGAAGTTAAGTGACTTGCCCACAGTCACACAGCTGACAAGTGGCAGAGTCAGGATTCGAACTCATGACCTCTGACTCCAAAGCCCAGGCTCTTTCCACCCCAGAACTTAATACAGTGCTCAGCACATAGTAAGCACTTGACAAATATCATAATTTTTATTATTATCCTGTGGTCACAGATGATCCAGCACTTCCATATAAATTACATATCTGTAACTCATTTATTTATATTACTGTCTGTCTCCCCATCAAGAGTGTAAACTTGTTTTGGGCAGGGAATGTGCCTGTTTCTTGCTATATTGAGCTCTCCCAAGTGCTTAGTACAGTGCTTTGCACACAGTAAGCACTCAGTGAACACAACTGAATGAATGAATTAATTAACCTTTAGGTACATATCCTTATGCTCTGTTACTTCCCTGTATATAATTTATTTTCATGTCTGTCTCCCCCACTATACTGTAAGTTCCCAGATGGCAGGGAAGATGCCTACCAACTCTAATGTAATCTCTCAAGGATTCAGTACAGTGCTCAGTACACAGTAAGTACCCATTTCTTCCATCGATCGATTAACTGATAGGAAAAGAAATGAAGTACCAGGACTATTTCTCTGGTGAAGCGGCTGACCGAACGTGCGGGGAGGCTGAGATTAACCATTTTCCTTGGAAGGCAATTACATATTGTAAAAGAGAGATCTGCCAGTTCAGAGGCTCCCCATGGGCTCTGTCAAAACACGTTATCCACATTCTGCTTCTTCTCAGGTTTTAAAAACATACAAGCGACTTATATTTATAATACCAAGAAGGGATGTAATGGGTTGCACCAAAGCACAGCTGATTCCTTAGACTATTAACTCTCCATTTGTTATGATGCTCTAGGAGTTCACCCTTAGTCTATAGATCACAAAACACTTAACACACTTACCCCACCACCTAGTCATGAACATCTCCCTTGTTGAATTTAAGATAATATTTTGTAATTTTGGATTCAACCCGATTGTTCTTTTTCCATTTGCCCACGAGTTTCTGAGGGAAATGGAATATTTCTTACATAAATCTGATGCTAGGAGAGTACAATAGAGTAAAGCCTCACTAGTTCGGATTAATGAGGTTGGGGGAGATAGCCCGGCCTGAATTAGGAGAAAGTCTGCATTGTAGATCATTTTTAAAAAGCGTAGTTTTAAAGCATTCACTCATCTACGGCAGTAAAATGGCCACTAAGACATAAAACTTGATGATTTTGGAGACGGCGTCCTCTCTTGGGTCTCAGTCTGGGTGCCAGGGATTCTGTTGGAACTGACTGCATTACATCAACCCCATTGTCCTCGGCACATTAATCGGTCAATCATATTTACATTTACAGTGTGCTGAGTGCTGTATTAAACACCTGGGAGAGAACAATATGACAGAGTTGGTAGACACATTTCCTGCCCATGAGGATTTTACAGTCTAGAGGAATAAGCACTTAATAAGCAATGAACAAAGACAAAATTGTTTTTGATTAACCTCTCCTCCTCCCACTCCACTTTTCCCTAAGAGATAGCAATTACAGGCCCTCGGAAATAGAGTTGAATTAATTTTGGTCTCCTTTCTCCTCTTTCTTCCAGTTTCTCTTCCTTCTCTGATTTTATCCTGGCTTGCTGTTAAACCCTTAAGCCTTAAATCTCTGCCAAAGCGAATTGAATCCAAAGAGAAGATTATTAACTTCACTGCAGTGATTCAAAGTACGACACCGTCATTTATGTCTTCTCTTGGACCTGACTCCTAAAATAGGTACAGCTCAATGAGGGGAAGAGGGAAAGAGAGGGAGGGAGAGAGGGAAGAAGCTTTACAAATAAACTCCATATTGCATCTCAGAAGTATTTGACAGCTTACGACTATTTATCTCTAAACTCCGGCAGTTGTATTGAGAACTATGTGAGAACCTTTAATATTACCTGAGGTTCTGACTTGGTGAATCACTGCCAGGAAAAATCTAAAATGGCCAGAATTGAGTTTGAGGGGTAACCCCAAAATTCAGACTAATTTTGGTAATTGAAAACTTGGTAGTCTAATACTCAAGATAAATGGGAATGGAAGCAACAGAGAATTCTCCTGAAATATTAAAGGAAGGTTTTTTAAGGCTAACGTTCACATAACCATCTGCAAAGCTGTGAGTGTGAAAACAAAGACACCTATGAAGCCATGATAAAGTGCTGAACCGCAGATTATTTAAAAATTTTGTACAGGGTGTGTGGGACTGTATATGTGTGTAAATATTGTATATAAATCCACTGCTAGCATGTATGTATCTATAAATTAGTTATTCCTATATGTCTGTCTCCCACTCTAGACTAATCTCACTGTGGCCACGTACTTCCCAACTCCGTTTTATTGTAATCTCCCAAGTACAGTGCTCTGCACACAGTAATCGTTCAATAAATACCATTGATTGATTGACTGATTTATTGATAATTTCAACCGAAAGGCTAATGCTTGTGTGCTGCTTTGAATTATGGCAATGTCATCTTTTATTCAAAATGAGACACTTTTGCTCAGACCTAATACACTTCAATTTCTCTGTGCTCATTCAGGTTGATGATTAGACAAACATGTACACTGTTAGGATGATACTTCAGTGATGTCTATAACCATACCAGTGAAATAGGGATGATTAAAAATAAGAACGCTTATAGTCCCGTGGTAAAAGGAGGGTAATAAAAATATTAATCACTCTATTTTCCATAGAACTCAGTGCACGATTAGGCACCAAAATGCCTTATGAAATGTTCAGGTTTTATGGTAATGGATTTTCTTTGAGGTTGTTGATAGCCTTCTGACTCTTCCCTGTGTCACAGCCAAAAGGCTGAACAGGCTACTGCCCATTCCAAGGCATTCACAAAGCGAGCTCTGTTTTAGCCTGGTGTCCAAGGCGAATGTTAAAGAAGGTTCTGCTTTTTATTTTCAAGGACTCGGGGCTTCAAGATTTTGGACTGAGTGCCAAGAACAATTCATCAGGAACTCTTTACAACTAAGCAATACAAAACCTGTTAGGACACAGATCACCCACAAGACAGGGTTTGGGGAGGAAATATGTAAAGCGCTGGTTGACCTCAAGATGATTAATGGTTTTTAACACAGTGAACTCTTCTGCCTTCAATGTGAGTTTTTACGCTAGCTCACTCATGGTTTTTTATTTTTTTTCATGGGGGTTGGGAGAGAACGATGGGAGAGAAGGAATTTACCGACTCTACTTTCTATAAGCCATTTTGTCTTCCACGTTTTGAAACTTCATGTGTAATTAGTTAATTTTATTTATTTGGTAGAAAATGCATAAGTGGAATCTTTCCTGCGTCTCTCCCTCAGCCAAACTTCATGACCCTTGGTGATTTATATCTCACCCGGGATTGCCTCTCTCTGGTGTTGAGGTAACGTCATTCTTGAAAGATCCTTCTGCTGGAAATGATGGTTCTTAAAATGAGTGTAAAGAATGTCAAGTCATCCCACCGGAGGGTAGGAAATATTTGTTTTTCCTTGCCCCCCAGGTAGGCGGGCAGAGCTTACTCTTGTTACAGCTGAGCCTGGTTGGTAGCACAACTCAGCACTACTTCAGACGTCCCCTAATATCCCTGGGTTTTCAGTCGTATGAGTGATGGTTTCCTACAAGCGCACCTCTTCGAAGTAGATTTGAGGAGGATGAAAACCTATCATTGTTCAAGTTGATTTTCGTAGGCTTCCCCAGTGGAAGCAACAGTGGAGGGTGGGGTGAAGGAAGACCCAGCGTTAAATAATTTGGGCAGAGAACCTGTCTACCAACTCTGTTATAGTGTCCTCTCCCAGGAGCTCATTGCAGAGAAGCAGCGTTGCTTAGTGGAAAGAGCCCGGGCTTGGGAGTCAGAGGTCATGGGTTCTAATCCTGGGTCCGCCACTTATCACCTGTGTGACTTTGGGCAAGTCATTTCACTTCTATGTGCCTCAGTTACCTCATCTGTAAAATGGGGATGAGGACTGTGAGACCCATGTGGGGCAACCTGATTACCTTATATCTAATTATTAATAATAATGATAATGTTAGTATTTGTTAAGCGCTTACTATGAGCATAGCACTGTCCTAAGCGCTGGGGTAGATACAGGGTAATCAGGTTGTCCCACATGAGGCTCACAGTCTTCATCCCCATTTTACAGATGAGGTAACTGAGGCCCAGAGAAGTTAAGTGATTTGCCCTCAGTCACACAGCTGACAAGTGGCAGAGCTGGGAATCAAACCCATGACCTCTGTCTCCCAAGCCCATGCTCTTTCCACTGAGCCATGCTGCTTCTCTACAAAAGGGAGCTGCGTTGGCTGGGAAACGGACCCGGGTCATAGCTGCCTTCCAAGCAGTTGACCCGGGTTCCTTTCCCAGCGAACCCAGGTCAACTGCTTGGAAGGCAGTTATGCTCACCACTATACCACCGATCCGTATAACCATTCCCATACCGGGAGTCGAACCCGGGTCGCCTGGGTGAAAACCAGGAATCCTAACCGCTAGACCATATGGGAGCGCTATTGCCACCATCATTATTATCATTATTACTCTACACACAGTAAGTGCTCAATCAGTATGATCGAGGATTGAAGGAGAGGAGAAGAATGGCTGTGGATGACCCTGTAAAGACCCCCCCCAAACTGGACACACACTCTCATAAAATCCCTGTTGATGATGAGGATGATATTTGTTAAATGATTTCTATGTGTCAAGAACTCTTCTAAGCACTGGGGTAGATACAAGCTAATCAGGTTGGACACAGTACCTGTCCCACATGGGGCTCACAGTCTTAGTCCCTACTGTGCAGAAGAGAAAACGGGTCTAGAGAAGTGATGTGGCGTGCCCAAGGTCACACAACAGGCAAGTGGCAGAGCTGGGATCAAACCCAGGTCCTTCTGACTCCCAGGTATGTGCTGTGTCCACTAATAATAATAATAATAATGTTGGTATTTGTTAAGCGCTTACTATGTGCAGAGCACTGTTCTAAGCGCTGGGGTAGATACAGGGTAATCAGGTTGTCCTACATCAATCCCCATTTTACAGATAAGGAAACTGAGGCCCAGAAAAGTGAAGTGACTTGCCCACAGTCACACAGCTGACAAGGAGCACAGCCAGGATTCAAACCCATGACCTCTGCCTCCCACGCCCGTGCTCTTTCCACTGAGCCACGCTGCTTCACTAGGCAATACTGCTTCATTCTTAACACCTGGGGAAGCCCTTACAGGCCAACACTGAATCGCGGGAGGAGCCTCACCAAGAGCTGAGACTTGTTAGGGGGCTGAGGACTCAGTCTTCTCTCAGAAGATTCTACAGCAGGGCAGAGAGCACCTCCTCACCAAGAGCTGAGAACTGTTATCTCTCAGAAGATTCTACGCAAGAGCTGAGCGCACTCCTCACCAAGAGCTGAGACATGTTAGAGAAGCAGCATTGGCTTAGTGGAAAGAACATGGGCTTGGGATTTAGAGGTTGTGGGTTCTAATCCCAGCTCTGCAATTTATCGGCTGTGAGACTTTGGGTAAGTCACTTAACTTCTCTGTGCCTCAGTTACCTCATTATTAAAGTGGGGAATTAAGACTGTGAGCCCCATGTGGGACAACTTGATTACCTAGTATCTACCTCAGTGTTTAGAACAGTGCTTGGCACATAGTAAGTGCTTAACACATGCCATTATTATTATTTTAGGGAGCAGAGGACTCAGTCATCTCTCAGACAATTCTACACCAGGGCATAGTGAACCTCCCCTCAAGACTTGCCCGAGGAAAGGTCCAGTACTATCCTTAACAGGCAGTAACAAAGTGTGAATGCCCAAAACTGCTCACCACCCAGTCAGTCCATCCGTACCATTTTTATCGAATGCTTATTCTGTGCAGAGCACTGTTCTAAGCTCTTGGTCCTTGGGAGAGTACAGTAAAACTGTCAAAGAGTTTATGACCTAGAGGCCTAATCTGGGCACCTCACTAGTTGGAATTGGGAATACGTGTGTGTGTGTGTGTGTGTTTGACAAAGGAAAAGTATCTAAAAAAGTGAGAGGTTGAGGGGCTCAGCCCTGCTTGGCAGATTGGGAAGCAGCATGGCTGAGTGGAGAGAGCATGCGCCTGGGAGTTAGAAGCTCATGGGTTCTAATCCCAGCTCCACCACTTGTCTGCTGTGTGGCCTTGGGCAAGACAATTTGCTTCTCTCTGCCTCAGTTACCTCATCTGGAAAATGGGGATTAATACTGTGAGCCCTGTGTGGGACAGGGACTGTGTCCAACCCAACTTGCTTGTATCCACTGCAGCACATAGTAGGGTCTGGCATATAGCAAGTATTTAACAAATACCATGATCTTTATTATTGTTATAGGGGGAAGTCTTTGCCAGGAGACATTTTATGTGGTTGGCCTGCATTTCCCTAAACACGAGGCTGACAAGCTGGTGATTAAACCTGACTGAACCCATCTGTGACAACTGCCTATGCAATCATCACGAGATGGGGAATCCTTCAACCCCGGTCTTAAAATTATCTCTGGAAGGTTGTCAGACCAGCTCTCTTTGGGATCACTATATTATTACTATTATTATTATCATATCTGTTAAGCCCTCCCTACATGTCAAGCAGTGTTCTAAGCAACTGGGGAAGATACAAGTTAATCAGGTCAGACACAGTCCCTGACCCATATGGAGCTCATAGTTTAAGTAGGAAAAGAAGAGATGGCTTTTTAAACGAGTGTATATATACTCAAAATCAATAAAGAAAAGGCAGGATAACATTGTCATGAAGTGAACCCATGTGCTAAGTGAGGATTGAAGACCTTTTTAGTCCCTTATGTTAGGACTGCAGAAAAAAAAGGTTTAAGTAGCCTTAGATTCAATAGTATTTTTCCAAAGGTTGGGTAATGAGAAGCATAGTGGCCTGTTGGACAGAATAGGGGTCTAGGAGTAAGAAGATCTCAATTCTAATTTCAGCTCCAACTCTTATCTTCTGTGCCATCTTGGGCAAGTCACTTCAAGTGCTTTGTGCCTCAGTTTCTGCAACAATAAAATGGGGATTCAATCCAGTCTCGCTTCTGCTTAGACTGTGAGACCCACTTGTGATAGGAACTGGCTCCTCCTCATTATCTTGTAATAATAATGTTGGTATTTGTTAAGCGCTTACTATGTGCAGAGCACTGTTCTAAGCGCTGGGGTAGACACAGGGGAATCAGGTTGTCCCACGTGGGGCTCACAGTCTTAATCCCCATTTTACAGATGAGGGAACTGAGCACTTAGTACAGTGCTTGGTACTTAACAGTATCACAACTAGTATTATAAGGAATCTATATTTTGAAGATTTGATAAGATTTGCCCTAGAATTCATTTAGAAATAATCATCCAGAATCATCTTGTCCAAAGCTTATTTTATCAGGCATTTTTACTGTCAGTGTGTTGACTCTACCAAGATCCTCCATTGATGAATGTCATAAGTAAATGACAGCTGGTCAGTTTTGGTGGGGAAGAGAAAGTTAGTCAGTACCTGATTTTTTTTTCCTCAGGTATCCTCAGTGCCGAGTAGTGAATATTTGCTGAAATAGGTAATGTGGTAAATTTAGAAGCTGCCTAGTGGAAAAAGCACAGGACTGGGAGTCAGGAAACCTGTGTTCTAGTCTAGGTTCTGCCACTTGCCTACCGTATGACCTGAAGCAAGCCTCAGTGTGGCTTAGTGGATAGAACACGGTGCTGGGAGTCAGAAGGTCATGGGTTCTAATCCCGGTTCTGCCACATGTCTGCTCTGTGACCTTGAGCAAGTCACTTCACTTCTCTGAACCTCAGTTACTTCATCTGTAAACTAGGAATTAAGAGTGTGAGCCCTACATAGGACAGGGACAGTGTCCAACCTGACTACCTTGTATCTACCACAGCATTTAGAACAGTGCTTGGCACATAGTAAGTGCTTAACAAGTACCATAATTTATTATTATTCTCAGTGCCCCTTTTCCCTCAACTGTAAAATGGAGACAATTTTTTTTAGCTTTTAATTGCTATTTTCAACATGCTCTACTGATTTTACAGATAAAGAAGATCCAGATTTTCCTTTCTGATATCTCAGAGTTCAACAAGCTTTATTAAGTTTTTGCATTAATTTGCACTCAGCTAACTTAAATCATTTCCTTGTGCTATAGCATGAACTTTTACCTCTCCAACAGGCCCTCCTCAAGTAGCTTCCAGTCCTACCAAATTTGCCAGTCATCTCCAGTATTATATATTTTACTTGGCCCCTCAGCGTTTCTATAGTTCTGTTCATTCAATTGTCCGTGTCTTTATTTTCTGAGATTTATCTAGATGTAAATATATTTGTCTGTTTTCCTTGTAAGAGTGTAAACACCCAAATGCTGAGTGCAGTGCTCGACACACAGTCAGCACTCAACAAATACAACCTGATTACCCTGTATCTCCCCCAGCGCTTAGAACAGTGCTCGGCATATAGTAAGCGCTTAACAAATACCAACATTATTATTATTAAATACCACTGATTGATTGACTGATATGTACGTAGGTAAGAGAAGCAGCATGGCCTAGTGGAAAGGGCACAGACTTGGAGTCATAGGATGTGGGTTCTAATCACGGCTCCGCCATATGTCTGCTGCGTGACCTTGGGCAAGTCACTTTACTTCACTGTGCCTCAGTTACCTCATCCATGAAATGGGGATTAAAAGTGTGAGCCCCACGTGGGACATTCAGATTACTGTGTATCTACCCCAGCATTTAGAACAGTGATTGGCACATAGTAAGCACTTAACAAATACTATTATTATTATTATTGTTGAGCGTCTGGGAGAGAAGTGAATATCAAATGCTTAGCAGATGCAGGCCCAAGTGCCTAGGCATTACAATAAGGAGGGGATATAGGGGAAATTAAGGGTTAGTCAAGAAGGGCTCAAGGAGGGGATGTGATTTTAGTAAGGCTTAGTAAGGTGGATTGTTCATTCATTCATTCATTCATTCATTCAATAATATTCATTAGGCTCATACTGTGTGCAGAGCACTGTACTAAACACTTGAGAAAGTACAATACAACAATAACCAGGTACATTCCCTACCCACAACGAGCTGACAGTCTAGCGGGGGAGGAGACAGACACTAATATAAATAAATAAATTACAGTTATGTACCTTCATTCAATCGTATTTATTGAGCACTTTCTGTGTGCAGAGCAATGTACTAAGCACTTAATATGCATAAGTGCTGTGGGGTTTGGAGGGGGGACTGTTGGATATAAAGGGAGAGGGAGCTCCAAGATAGAGGGAGGCATTGGATATGAGGTAGGTGGAGGGACAGACTAGATTGAGGAACAGTGAATAGGTTGGTGTTAAAGGGAAAAGAGTCCGGGACGGGTTGTAGTAGGAAATCAATGAGGCAAGGAAGGAGGGAGGGTGAGTGCTGATTGAGTGCCTTAAAGCCCATGGTAATGGATTTCTATTTGATAATAATAATGATAATAATGGCAATAATAATAATTGTGGTACTTATTATGTTCATTCAATAGCATTTATTGAGCACTTACTATGTGCAGAGCACTGTACTAAGTGGTTGGAATGTATAATTGGGCAACAGATAGAAACAATCCCTGCCCAATGATGGGCTCACAGTCTAAATGATGTTCTTAGTAAAATTCTCTAAGTGCCAAGCACTGTACTAAGTGCTGGGAGAGATACAAGATGATCAAGTCCCACATGTGGCTCACAGCCCAAGTAGGAGGGAGAATATGTATTGAATCCCCATTTTACAGATCAGGAACCAGATACAGAGAAGTGGCTTGTCCAAGGTCACATAGCTACTTGGTGGAGCCAGGATTAGAATCCAGGTCCTCTGACTCGGTGGTCTGTACTCTTTCCACTAGGCCATGCTACTTCTACAAGCGGAGGTTTGATGCAGAGGTGGATAGGCAACCCCTGGAGTTTTTGGAGGAGTGGGGAGACAGGGACTGAATGGTTTGCAGAAAAATGATCTGGACACCAGAATAAAGTATGGGTTAGAGAGGGGCGATCAGCATAGTAGCAGTTTGGATGGAGAGAAAGGCAAGGAATCCAAAGGTGTTGTGAAGGCAGAAGTGACTGGATTTCTTGACTGACTGAATATGTGGGTTGAATAAGAGAGTTGAGTCGAGCAAGGATAATGGCTACGTTACAGTGATGGGAAAGTGAAGGGGACTACAGGGTTTGGGTGGGAAGACGAGGAAGACTGTTTCGGACATGATGAGTTTGAGAAGTTGGTGAGACATTCAAGTAGAGGTGTCTTGAAGGCAGGAGGAAATGCGAGGGTGCAGAGTAAGAGAAAATTTAGGGCTAGAGAGGTAGGTTTTGGAATCACCTATGTAGACCCAGTAGTTGAAGCCACGAGAGTGAATGAGTTCTCCAAGGGAGTGGGTGTAGATGGAGAATAGAAGGGGACCCAGAACTGAGACTTGAGGGATTCCCATAGTTAGAGGGTGGGAAGCGGAGGAGAAGCCCAGAAAGAGCCTGAGGAGTGGCTAGGAGAGAACCAGGAGAGAACATTGTCACTGAAACCAATACAGGCTTCCAGGAGGAAGGATTGGTCCGCAGTGTCGAAGGCATCCGAGAGATGGAGGAGGATTAGGATAGAGTAGAGGCCTTTGGATTTGGCAAGAAGGAGGTCACTGGTGACTTCAGGAAGGGCCATTCCCCTGTGTCTACCCCAGCGCTTAGAACAGTGCTCTGCACATAGTAAACGCTTAACAAATACCAACATTATTACTTCTTTAGAGTGAAGGGGATGAAAGCCAGATTGCAGAGGGTCAAGGAGAGAATCGGAGGAGAGGAAGTGGAGGAAGCAGGCGTAGATGCCTGATATGAAGAGTCTGGAAGGGAATGGTTGGAGGGAGATGAGGGAGCCGTGAGGTCAAGGGAGGGTGTTTTCAGTAGGGTGGATATAAACAAACACCCACTATACTGAAGACACCCTCCCTTGACCCCATATTTGTATTACTATCATTGTCCTACCCTCCAAATAAATATCTTTACGTTTACTTACTATAGCAACCTTTGCTTCTTGCCATTCTCCTGACTAGAAAGGGAGGAAAAGAAAGAATCATCACGTCGAACCTGTCATAGGTTTTACTAAAGTCTCATAATAATTTTGGGGACTCAAAATCAGAGAAGTTCTAAATTCAATTCCTTTTGGGGGGACTTCACATTTAGTAGAACCCCTTGCTTGTCATCAACCTCAAAACTGGGGACCGTTTATCACATTCACAAAGCTTCCATATTCCATTGTGCAGTGGGTTACGTGACGCGGAGGCAGCAGGGTCTCATAGACACAGTACAGTCCCCAGGTATAGGGAGACCTGGATTCTGATCCCTGCTCCTCTAATTGCCTGCTGTGTGAGCTTGGGAGGGTCACCTACCTTTTCTATGCCTCAGTTTTCTCATATTTAAACCCCATTCTCCTTCCGTCTTAGACGGTGAGCCCTAGGGGGAGAAGGACTGTGTCTGGTATGATTGTACTGTACCTACCCCAGTGTTTAGCACATAATAAGCACTTAACATACACCACAGTTATTATGATCGGCTTGGTCTGAGACATAAATGGGTAGGATCCTGCCTGTCAAATGCCTTGGCAGCCCCCGAAAAGAATGTGTTGTATATTTTAGTCTCTCCACCAGAAGGCCCCTTGCATAGTTTACTGTGGGCATGGGATACAGTAAAGTAGGCACATTTTTTTTTCATTTCCTTTTTGCCTTTTTCTGCCATACACAAAGGTTTCCTATGTAAAGGAAAAATCCCTGAGAATTTTCAACAGGAAAAGTGGATGCTCAATTGAATTCAATTTGGTAAACTTTCAAATATTTGCTAGATCATTTTCACAAATCAGAAAACCAGAAAAACACCTGGCAAATTTCCCCTAGGTCATTTAAAAAAATCTTCTAATGAATTTTGGCTGAATAGAGGACCTCCATATTTTTCCAGAGGCAGGGCCACCTCTTTTTAGACCTACAGAATACGGTTTTCTTCCCCCACAGGGGAGATGGAGTAAATGAAAAGCCCCAAGCCCCAGATGCTTTAGCACGCGTCCAGTGGGGCTCCCTCCGTAGGCCTGAGGGCATGCAGCCTTCAGTCTTCAGGGCTAAAGAAAACATGGGAGATTTGCTTCAACTCAGGGGAACGGGGGAGAAACTGGAAAGGCTGTGAGGGTGGGAGTTAATGGAGGTGCTGAGGTGAAAGGTCACCACATCCAGGATGAGATCACTGCCTTACGATCTCGCTGCTAAATGGAGCATTTTGGGCAGAGCGGCGAGCCTGAAAAGGAGAACGGTATTAGCTACTTTGCAAAGGACAAAAGGGGAGCAGACGGGGGAGAAATGTTTAGGCTTCAACCTTGTCCTTTTTCTATTGTCTTATTGCTGTTTTATCTCAAAAAAGTCTTTCAAAGACGTAAGGAGGCAGTGGTGGAAAATTTCAGATTCTGTCAATAGTAATTGTGATATTGAATAAATAATGTTGGTATTTAAGTGCTTACTATGTGCAGAGCACTGTTCTAAGTTCCGGGTACGATACAGGATAATCAGGTTATCCCACGGAAGTCTCACAGTCTTAATCCCCATTTTACAGATGAAGTAACTGAGGCACAGAAAAGTTAAGTGACTTGCCCACAGTCACACAGCTGACAAGTGGCAGAGCTGGGATTCAAACCCATGACCTCTGACTCCCAAGCCCAGGCTCTTTCCACTGAGCCACACTGCTTCTCTAAGTGCTTACCGATGTCTGGGAGTCAGAGGACCAGGATTCCGATCTCGGTTCTGCCACTTGTTGATGATGGTATTTGTTAAGTGCTTACTGTGTGCCAAGCACTGTTCTAAATGCTGGATTGTAAGTTCTTGGGAGTCACTTAATGTCCTTCTGCCTCAGTTTCCTCTTTTCTCAAATATGGATTCAGTCGAATACGTAATGAGAGAAGCTGGATTGGATGAAGATGAACGGGGAGTAAAGATTGGAGGAAGGAATATAAACAACCTTCGTAATGCTGATGATACTACCCTACTAGCAGAAAGTAAAGAAGATTCAAAGGGCTTATTATTAAAAATTGAGGAGCAGAGCAAAAAGATGGGCGTGCAATTGAATGTCAAGAAAACAAAGATCAGGACAACTAGAAGTTGTAACACATTTGTAGTGGATGGAGAGAAGATTGAAATAGTTGACAATTTTTCTCTCCTGGGATTGATAAACAATAGTAAAGGAACTAGCAGTCAAGAAATACACCAAAGATTAGTGTGAGGAAGATCTTAGAGAAGCAGCATGTCTCAGTGGAAAGAGCCCAGGCTGGGGAGTCAGAGATCGTGGGTTCAAATCCCAGCTCGGCCACTTAGCTGTGTGACTGTGGGTAAGTCACTTCACTTCTCTGGGCCTCAGTTACCTCATCTGTAAAATGGGGATGAAGACTGTGAGCCACACGTGGGACAACCTGATCACCTTGTATCCTCCCTAGTGCTTAGAACAGTGCTTGGCACATAGTAAGCGCTTAACAAATGCCAACATTATTATTATTATCTTCTATGAAGAGTCTGGAAAAAATCATGAAATGTGCTGATGTAATAATTGCTATAAAAATACACATTGTCAATTTTATGGGGTTTCGGTGATGATATATGGATCTGAAAGCTGGACAGTGGAAAAACAGGATAGAAAGAGCATCGATTCTTTTGAAATGTGGTGTTGGGAGGATGTGCTGGGATTGAGGAGTGGGAAAACATAGATGAGAATGTTCTTTTTAGCCTTAATTCTGGGTTATTCAGCCCCTATCTGTTATATTGTACTCTCCCAAGTGCTTAGTACAGTGCTCTGAATAATAATGAATAATAATAATTATGGTATTTGTTAAGTGCTTACTATGTGCCGAGCACCATTCTAAGCGCTGGGGTAGTAGATACAGGGTAATCAGACTGTCCCACGTGGGGCTCACATTTTTTAATCCCCATTTTTACAAATGAGGTAACTGAGGCACAGAAAAGTTAAGGGACTTGCCCAAGGTCACACAGCATACAAGTGGCAGAGCTGGGATTAGAACCCATGACTTCTGACTCCCAAGCCCGTGCTTTTTCCACTAAGCCACGCTGCCTCTGAACAATAATAATAATAATAATGTTGGTATTAAGCGCTTACTATGTGCAGAGCACTGTTCTAAGTGCTGGGGTAGATACAGGGTAATCAGGTTGTCCCACGTGAGGCTCACGGTCTTAATCTCCATTTTACAGATGAGGTAACTGAGGCCCAGAGAAGTGAAGTGATTTCCCCACAGTCACAGAGCTGACAAGCGGCAGAGTTGTCCTGTGCCTCAGCAAGTCTCGATGGGGAAAGCACCATGGAAGATAGATAGCTTGCTTTCGAGGGGGAGGTGGGAGTGGGAGACGTCAGCTGAGTGCAAAGCAAGAGCCCCGAGGGACATCAAAGGACTGGCACACAGTAAGCACTCAGTAAGTAGAAGTATGATTTCTTGATCGATTGATGAGAAACTGTATTCAGGAGGAGGCTGACAGGGATACAATTTGCATATAGAGAGGTTTGTTTGGTTTACTATTGGGTCTGGGCATCCTATAAGTGCTACCGATTCTTAGTAGATGGGGTTGAACTATGACCCAACATGGCGCCCTCCCCGGTGATGGTCACCTGTCAGTCATATGATGCAACCCACTGCCAGCCTGGCAACTAGACCCACATGTCTCACCTTTATAATTATCACCAAGATCCGCCCTTTCCTCTCCACCCAAACCGCCATCTCACTGGTACGGGCTGTCATAATATCTCGGCTGGATTATTGTGTCAGCCTGCTCTCTTATCTCCCTTCCTCCCATCTCTCCCTGCTCCAGTCTAGTCTTCACTCCACTGCCCGGCTCATCTTCCTGCAGAAACGCTCTGGGCATGTCACTCCCCTTCTTAAAAACCTCCAGTGGTTGTCCATCAACCTCCACACGAAACAAAACTTCTCACGCTAGGCTACAAGGGTGGTCTCCATCACCTTTCCCCCTCCTACCTCTCCTACCTCCTGTCTTTCTACTGCCCACCCCGCACGCTCCGCTCCTCTGCCGCCCACCTCCTCACCGTCCCCCGTTCTCGCCTCTCCCGCCGTCGACCCCTAGTCCACGTCCTCCAGCTGTCCTGGAACGCCCTCCCTCCTCACCTCCACCAAACTAACTCTCTTCCCCTCTTCAAAGCCCTACTGAGAGCTCACCTCCTCCAAGAGGTTTTCCCAGACTGAGCTTCCCCTTTTCCCTCTGCTCCCTCTCTGCCCTCCCCTTCACCTCCCCTCAGCTAAGCCCTCTTTTCCCCCCCTTTCCCTCTGCTCCTCCCCCTCTCCCTTCCCCTCTCCTCAGCACTCTGCTCATCTGCTCATTTGTATATATTTTTATTACCCTATTTATTTTGTTAATGAGATATACATCCCCTTGATTCTATTTATTGTTATTGTTTTTGTCTTTCTGTCTCCCCCGATTACACTGTGAGCCCGTCAGTGGGCAGGGATCGTCTCTATTTGTTGCCGAATTGTACATTCCAAGTGCTTAGTACAGTGCTCTGCACATAGTAAGCGCTCAACAAATACTATTGAATGAATGAACATGGGTCCCCCGAGCCATGCCAGCGACTCCATTCTCTCTTGCCTCTTTTGGAGCTCCTCTCTGTCCCCTGGAAGGTTGGTGGCCCCGAGAGAACTGGGGGAAATGGAGGAAAATGCCCTGGGTGGGCAGGATCCCTCTCTAGGAACTTGGACAGAACCACTTTGGTTTTCCCCCCACCTCCTGCAGAAGCCCAGTCCAGTGGACTGTGAGAGAAGCCCAGTAGTGGTGGGCGCAGCAGTGGTCGCTCTCCGTGCCTGACCACGATAGCCCCAGATATGGCTGCCCAGATTGGGGTCTCCCCCACCCCTGCCAAGGGGCCCCTCTGAGGAAGGATTTTTGTAGCAGGACATATGCCGCCTGGTCTCCTCCCTGCCCCCGCAATCTGGATGCATCCCAGATCAGATTCTGCCCCCCGTTCCTGCTGCTGGGGTCAGCTCTGGAGGATAGTCCTGCTTCCTTCTTTCCTGGTGTCGCCCCATGGTTGCAAGAGCATTGCCTAGTGGTTAGAGCATGGCCTGGGAGTCAGAAGGACTTGGGTTCTTATCCCAGCTTTTGCCATTTGAGTGCTGTGTGATCTTGGGTAAGTCACTTCACTTCTTGGTGCCTCAGTTACCTAATCTGTAGAATATGGATTAAGGCTTTAAGCCCTATGTGGGACAGGAATTGGGTCCAATCTGATTAACTTGTATCTGTCCCAGTGCTTAGTATAGTGCCTGGCATATAGTAAGCACTTAACAAATACCATAAAAAAGATCAGGCAATCAAGTAATTTATTTATGAAGACAGTAAGTCAGGAGCCAATATAAACCACTCTTTTATCATCTTGAAGGATTTCTCCTGATTAATGTACCAGAGTGCAAAATGTGCCAATCCATTGTGGAACCTGGCATCAGTGTTTCTGGATAGCACTGGCCTTTGGCATCTAGCTACCAATCTCTCCAAGGATTCATAATGCTGAATTGTCCAGGAGGGAGAGAGAGAGGCGGTGGGTGGGCAGGGTGGGGGAGAACGCTAATGTGTTTAGAAAGGAGAAATATTAAAATGGGACAAGAGGCAGGGTTTGGGATTTTCTTTTTCTACTGCTTTGCTTGTGACTGATGGGTTTCTTTATGAATTTACCCTTTAATTGTGAATATCTTGCCTCTTTGCTCTCCTACTACAATCCAGCCCTCATACTTCACTCCTCTAATGCCAACCTTCTCATTGTACCTCCATCTCATCTATCTCACCACCGATCTCTTACCCACATCTGGCCTGCAAAGCCCTCCCTCTTCTTATCTGACAGATAATTACTCTTCTCACCTTCAAAACCTTATTGAAGTTGCAACTCTTCCAAGAGGCCTTCCCTGAATAAGCCCTCATTCGTCTTCTCCCACACCCTTCTGCGTTGCCTTTACACTTGGATTTGCTCCCTTTATCCACCTTTCCCTCAGGCTCACAGCATTTAAGTACCTATTCATAATTTATTTTCATTTATATTAATGTCTGAGTCCGACTCTAGACGATAAGCTCACTGTGGGCAGGGAACGTGTCTACCAACTCTGTTATAATAATAATGATTGTATCCGTTAAGCACCTACTAGGTGTCAAGCCCTGTTCTAAGCGCTGGGGTAGATACAAGGTAATCAATTTGTCCCACAAGGGGATCACAGACTTAATTCCCATTTTACAGATGAGGTAACTGAGGCACAGAGAAGTTAAGTAACTTGCCCAAAGTCACACTTCCGGTAAGTGGGAGTGCCAGGATTAGAACCCATGACCTCTGACTCCCAAATCTGGGCTATTTCCACTAAGCCACGCTGCTTCCGGCTGCTACTGTACTCTCCCAAGCACTTAGTACAGTGCTCTGGACACAGTAAGCACTGAATGAATATGATTGATTAATATCATACTTCTGTCTAGGCTACAACCCTCAGGAAGTAAAATGATTACAAATTTGGAAAATTCAATTGATATTTCAGTTTTAAATAAACAGCAGCACTTTTTTGAGTAAACAGAATGCAACCCGGCAGCTCTTGAACAATATCTGGTCTCATTAAATTCTAGGTAAGAAGGAGGATTCCCTGGCCCAGTCATAGAGGGCAGAAATCTGGCATAAATATCAAAGGCAAAAATTCTACTGCCCACTGAAATTAGACAATAAACCTAAGTGTAGGTATTGGGCTCTAGTAGTAATAATAATAATTACTAAAAAAGCTTTGCATTTCTATAGAGCTTTTCTTCTGGAAGAATTGAAGTTGCCTGCACACAGATGATCTCCTTTGCCTTCATAATGTCCCCGGGAGGTAGGTAGGGACAGATTTGAATATTGGAGATGGAGATGAGGAAAGGGGGCACTTAGTCTGGGAAGGCTTCTTGGAAGACAGGTGCCTTCAATAAGGCTTTAAAGTGGGGGAGAGTAATTGTCTATCAGATTTGAGGAGGGAGGCCATCCAGGCCAGAGGCAGGGTGTGGGCTAGAGGGTGGGGGTGAGACAGGTGAGATGGGGGTATAGTGAGCAGGTTAGCACTAGAAGAATGAAGTGTGCAGGTTGGATTGGAGAAGGAGAGAAGCGAGGTGAGGTAAGAGGGGGCAAGGTGATGGACTGTTTTTAAGTAAATAGTGAAGAGTTTTTGTTTGATGCAGAAGTGGATGGGCAACCACTGGAGTTTTTTTGCAGGGGGGATATATCCTGAATGTTTCTGTAGAAAAATGATCTGGACAGTAGACTGAAGTATGGACTGGAGTGGGGAGAGACAGGAGTCAAGGAGGACAATGCCAATGCAACGGGCTTGTGAGACAGGAAGGATGGTGGAGCCGTGATGGAGAGGACAGAGGGCAAGATAATGCTTGGCACCTAACCTTTGAGCAGATCTTTAAAAATGAGGACAAGGTGATTAAACAATCACTTTTGAAGCCACAGTACGTCTGTGAGAGACAAATAGCTATGATTCTGGTCTATCTCCCTCAAACCCCATTCCAGAAGTGGTAACGAGTAATAGCAGTATTTACATTGAGCCCTTACTCGATTCAAAGAGAATAATAATAATAATAGTGATATTTGTTAAACATTTGATACCTGCTAAACAATGTACTAAGCACTGAGGTAGACACAAGATAATCAGGTTGTACTCAGCTCCTGTCCATCAAGGGGCTCACAGTCTTAATCCCCACTGTACAGATGAGGAAATTGAGGAACCAAGAAATGAAGTGACTTTCCCACAGATAAACAACAGAGAAGTAGCAGAGTCGGGATAAGAACCCAGGTCTTCTGACTCCCAGCCCCACTAGGCCATGAGATGAAATCTAGAGAGGGTCCCTGGCCCACAGGGCTTTCCCCAAGTATAGTGTGAGGAGGGAGCTGGAAAAAGACAGGAATGAGAAAGAAAAATATAAAAGACAAGGATGGCAACAATCCCAAAAGAAGCAGCAGGATTTCAGACTCCTCCTGGCTCAGATCAGCAGTCACAGCTGCAGTTCCTGCGGTGACCCTCTCAAAACCCTAAATGTCCAGCTGGCATCGTACCACAGTTGGAGTCATTTTCGATGCCCAAGCAGGAGCTGATGGGCATCCCGATGGGGGTGGTAGAGGAGGTGAGACAATCTCCCTCCTCAGCAGCTGGGCCCTGCCAGTTGGGTATTAAGAGGAGCTGTGGAGAACTCATGCTGCTGAAGCTGTTTGAGTTAAAGAAGAGGTTAAAACAATTGTCTGAGGCCACACAACTAGCTAGGGGAGATGAAAACATAAATGCCTGTCTTCCAGATGCCCGTTACTTCTTTCTCTGTTAGGATAAAGACTGTGGGACACTGTAATCTTGACCCCTTCCTCCCACAGTTAGTAACCTATCTCAACTATGGTGGTATTGTTATAGAAAAACAATGGCAAAAAAATCAGGATCAAGCAACTGAGGTGCTGTTGCCTCTATTTGTAGATAGGTGCATCAGAATTCATTCCCATCCTCGGTTTAGAAGAGAACCTGAGAGTAAATTGGAATAAAGAGGGTCTGGGCATTTCACTGTAAAAGATTAAGAGGATTATTTTGTTAATCATGGCAACCTGAGCTAAATAGAATCCTCTGAGCATTTCAAACCCCACTGCTAATAGTGGAGGAATGTATACCTGTCATAAGCAGAATTGCTCTACAGAAAGCAGAACAGGAATGTGAATTATATGTACCAGCAAAAGACATTATTTTCTCCCTCTGACTCTCCTATGGACCATATATGGAAATCTTTTACTCAGCCATCCTGCAATAAAAAAATCAGCATTGAATAGTCACCTTTAAAGCAGCAGGGAAACACTTAAGTACTTTAGAGAAGGGCTCTTGGTTATAACTGAAATTTCAGGGTGTTTAAAAATTCTAGAGAAATGCAGTTAGCTTTGGCAATTTGAGTATGGTTAGCGTTTGATTTCCTGGGATAATTAATCCTTTGCAACAGTCCATTTAAACTGTGAATTTACTTTGCTGTTTTACTTTCAATTAGCTTTTGAAATCTTCTAAATTGGTGGGATTAGATGCGGATACAGTTTTCCCTGTCGTGAGAGAAAACACTTCCACTCGGATTATCTGACTCCCTTTTGTTTGAGGATATAAAGAAGAAAAGAGGAGCAAGCTAGCTAGAGTCAAGTTCCAAGTACCTGTACATTCCAAAAGAAATTCCTTCAAGCCAAGTCCTTGATGGGAGGGTGGGGGTTAGGGGGGACACAGGATAACAGGATGGGTCTTTATACGGGACCACAGACAAATGGAGAACAATGGAATTCATCCTAAATGTACAAGGTGGTGATGAGGGGAGAAATTTGATGTAATATAGTAAATTCTCTAATGAATTTCCATCGAAAATATTAGCACCATTGACATTTAAAATTAAATTGACATTTAAATTTATTAAAATTGAATAAAAGAGGAAGAAGAGATTTGCCCATTGAGTTACATATTTGATAAAGGGCAAGAAAAAAGTCTGAATTACAAAGAAAGAAAAGTGGTTTGTTAAAACACAGTGGGGAAATTTGACTTTGTGGTCCCGCACAGGGTAAGAAGAGCTATAGTAAAGTCTTGGGTCTGATGTTCTTTAGGGAGGAAGGATCGGAGGAGCCTGTGACTTGGGAGTGATATATATAAGAGGCAATTGGTGGGTTTATAAAGTTGTCTGGTCACCTCATCAATTCTACCAATCCTGAGGCAAAGGAGTTGAACTATCGGTCCAACATAGCTCCCCCTCCCCCTCATTCATTCATTCAGTTGTATTTACTGAGCGCTTACTGTGTGCAGGGCACTCTACTAAGCACTTGGGAGAGTACAATAACCACAATAAACAGACACATTCCCTGCCCACAGTGAGCTCACAGTCTAGATGGGGGGAGACAACCATTAATATAAATAAATAAATTATAGATATGTACATAAGTGCTGTGGGGCTGGAAAGGGGGAAGTAAAAAGGGAGCATGTCAGGGCAATGCAGAAGGGAGTGGGAGAAGGTGGGGGGGCTTAGTCAGGGAAGGCCTCTTGGAGGAGATGTGCCTTGAATAAAGTTTGAAGGGATTGGCGTGGGGGAGTAATTGTTGGATTTGAGGGGGGAAGGTATTCCAGGCCAGAGGCAGGACCCTCCCAGTCCTATGACAAAATCTTCACTCATTCAATCACAGGTATTAAGCACTTACTGTTGTGCAGAGCACTGTGCTAAGCACTTGGGAAAGTACAATACAGCAATAAAGAGTGACAATCACTGCCCAAGATGAGCTCACAGTGTGGGGTAGGGGGGAGAGGTGGGGAATCTGACGCTTGCTTGGTGACCCTCCAGAGCTCAGCCCCGCTCAGGGCATCGCCTCCCCGGCCAGTTCTGTGACCATGCCCATGGCCCCCTGCCCGTGGCCCCCTGCAAGCTGCTGATGTTCCTGCCCCTACCAGGCTGTGAGGGCAAAGGGAGATACAGGTGCTCATGAGGAGGAGATGGGCAAGTGGTTCTTTTCCCCCTGCCCTCAAAGCAGAAAAGCAGCACAAAATGAAATGACTCTGTACTAACTTCTCCAGAGGGTTGTTGCTGCCTTCTAGACTGGAAGCTTATTGTGGGCAGAGAATGGGACTTCTAATTCTGTTGCATTGTACTCTTCCAAGTGCTTAGTACAGTGCTCCGCACTAGATGGTAATCTCACTGTGGGCAGACAATGTATCTGTATCTGTTTATTGTTGTACTCTGCTCTCCCAAGCGCTTCGTACAGTGCTCTACACAGAGTAAGCGCTCAATAAATACAATTGAATGAATGAATGAATACCATCGAGTGATTGATTGATTCCCTTTGGACCTCAGGCAGCATGAAACCTCCTGAGGACCTGGGAGACCCCTGCTGCAGGGGTCCAGAATGGGGTCTCCCCCATCACGGGATGGTCAGATCTAAGGTCAGCCTCAGACCCACGCACGCTTTGATTTTGGAGAAAACCACGGGTGCCACGGTCAGCCTGGGTTTCTTCCTCCAGAGTCCCGCCTCCCCCTGCTCCGGAGCTGCCCCCCGTCTCCACAGCTCTAGTGGCTCTGGGATTTGAAGTTCACAGAAAGTCGTTCAGGAGGATTACTAAAGCACTGTTTTATGGGATCATCGTGAGTAGCAGTGTGGCCTGGTGGATAGAGCACGGGTCCGAGAGTCAGAAGGACCCAGCTTCTCATCCTGGCTCTGCCACATGCCTGCTGTGTGATCTTGGGCATTTCTCTGGGCCTCAATTACCTCATATGTAAGATGCAGATAAGAGTGTGAGCTCCAGGTGGGACGAGGCTGTATCCCACGTGAATAACTTGTATCTACCGCAACACTTAGAGCAGTGCTTGGCACATAGTAAGTGCTTAACAAGTATGATAATTATTAGCATCATGAAGCATTTTGCTCGTTTAACATTTTGTGAAGCAAAATCTGTCAACCTACCATGACAACCCTCAGAGTTATTTAAATTCTGCCATAATCGGAGATGTCCATTCCATCTTCCATGACAGCAGGTTAGTCATGTGACACCCAGCTGTGGATACTCTATTGCTTCCTCCCACCTATAACTTCTTTTGGTATTTTCCTCCCCTCCTAGATCCTTGAGGTTAGGGATCATGACTACTAATTCTAAGAGAAGCAGCGTGGCTCAGTGGAAAGAGCACGGACTTGGGAGTCAGAGGTCATGAGTTCGACTGCCGGCTCTGCCACTTGTCAGCTGTGTGACTGTGGGCAAGTCACTTCACTTCTCTGTGCCTCAGTTACCTCATCTGTAAAATGGGGATTAACTGTGAGCCTCACGTGGGACAACCTGATGACCCTCTATCTCCCCCAGCGCTTAGAACAGTGCTCGGCACATAGTAAGCGCTTAACAAATACCAACATTATTATTATTATTATTGTTGTATTGTACTCTGCCAAGCACGGAAGGCAGTGCTGTGCATAATGCTCAATAAAGGGCATTGAGTGATTGATTTATTCAGAGAGGGGCACTTTGAGTGTGAGAGTGACATGACAAGCAGCAGCTTGGCCTAGTGGAAAGAACATGGTCCTGGGAGTCAGAGGTCCTGGGTTCTAATCCTTGCTCCACCACAGGCCTGCTCTGTGACCTTGGGCAAGTCACTTAACTTCTCAGTGCCTCAGTTACTGCATCTGTAAAACGGGGATTAAGATGGTGAGCCCCATGTGGGACTGTGTCCAACCCGATTATCTTGTATCTATCCCAAGGTTTAGAACTGTGCATAGCACACAGCAAGTATTTAACAGGTACTATTTATTTATTACTTATAATAATAATAATACCTTTTATTATTACATGGGAGAAGGAAGGGAGTGTTTCTCCTTCTGACTGCCATGAAAAAAACATCTTTCTTTCATGAATACGGAGGGCAGTGTGGGACCCTTGCATTTGTCATCTCGACACCCTCCTCCCCGTAGCTTTAGGGGTCTAGGTGGCATGGACTGGAAGGGACATTGTACTCTCCCGAGGGCTTAGTACAGTGCTCTGCCCACACTAAGTGCTCAATAGATACAATCGAATGAATGAACTGAGTGGTACCACACAACAGGAAAGGAAATTTGGTGGATTGATGTGTCATTTCTCCCAACCACTTAGTACAGTGCTCTGCATATAGTAAGTGCTCAATAACTACTACTGACAGATTGGTTGCTACCTTATTATTATTATTTTTTAAACAAACCTCTCTGCCAACTAGACCAGCTACCTCAAGTCTGGGAACGATGATGAGGTCTAAGAAACTGGTCAACTTTGGTGCCACCGGCAATCGGCTGGGAGCGAGGCTGTCTGAGCACCTGGAATTCGGAGTAGTAATTTAAGTGATATTACTATTATTAGTAGTAATAGTAGCAGTAATATTTAGTGGTGTATTAGCGGTAATAATAGTAGTAATAATAGTCATAATAATAACATTTACTGAGCATCCAACCTAATCCTTCTCCACCTCTTAGTTGCCTTTGACACTCTCAACCACGACCTTCTTCTGGAAACATTATACCACACTGGTTTCACTGACACTGTACTCTCCTGGTTCTCCTCGAATCTCTGGTCACTTCTCCTCTGTCTCATTTGTGGGTTTCTCCTCTGCCTAAATGTGGGAATCCCTTAAAGCTCAGTCTTGGGTCCCCTTCTATTTTCCGTCTGCTCACATTCCCTAAGAGAACTCATTCGCTCCCGTGGCTTCAACCACTGTCTCTAGGCAGATGATTCCCAATTCTACATCTCCAGATCTGATCTCTCTCCTTCTCCGCAGTCTCGCATTTCCTCCTCACTTCAGGACATCTCTACTTCAGTGTCCCACCGACATCTCAAACTTGACACATCTAAAACAGAACTCCTCATCGTCCCACCCAAACCCTGTCCTCCCCTGACTTTCCCAACACTGTAGACAGCACCGCCATCCTCCCTTTCTCAAAAGGTTGACACCTTGAGGAAACCTCTTTTTTATGGTATTTGTTTAGTGCTCACTTAGTGTCAAGCATTGTTCTAAGATCTGGAGTAGATAAAAGTTAATCAGGTCACCTGTCCCACATGGTGTTCAAAGTCTAAGTAGAAGGAGAAACAGGTATTGACTCCCCACTTTGCAGTTGCAGAAACTGAGGCACAGAGAAGTGAAATGACTTGGCCAAGGTAACACAGCAGGTAAGTGGTGGATCTGGGATTAGAAACCAGGTCCTCTGGCTTCCAGGCTCATTCTTTATCCACTAGGCCATGCTGCTTCCCTAACCTGGTGACGTTGGCTTTATTGGAGACTCATCTTTCTCATTCGAACCACATATTCAATTTATCATTAACTCCTGTCGGTTCAATCTTCACAACATTGCTAAAATCCACCCTTTCTTCTCCATCCAAATCCAATCACTCATCCTATCCTGGCTTGATTACTGTAACAGCCTTCTTGCTGACCTTCCGACCTCCTGACTCTCTCTTCAGTCCATACTTCACTCTGCTGCCCAGACCACTTTTCTACAAGAACATTCGGTCCATGTTTCCTCACTTCTCAAGAACTTCTAATTGCCCATCCACCTCCACATCAAGCAGAAACTACTTACTATCGGCGTTAAAGCAGTCTACCTCCTTGCCCACCCCTATTTTACCTCTCTGCTTTCCTACTACAACCCAGCCCTCACACTTCACTTCTCTAATGCCAACCTACTCACTGTTTGATCTCTCTACGCTTCCTGCCTCTGGCCTGGAACACTCTCCCTCCTCGATTCTGACAGACGATCACTCTCCTCACCTCAAAACTTAATAAAAGCGTGTCTCCTCTAAGAGGTCTTCCCCACACAAACCCTTGTTCTGCACTTCTCCCACTCTCTTCTGCATCACCCTTGAACTTGGATTTGCAGTCTATATTCACTCCTCCCTCAGTACCACACCACTTATGTACGTATCTGTAATTTGTTCATTTATATTAATAATAATAAAAATGGTATTTGTTAAGCACTTACTGTGTGCCAAGCACTGTTCCAAGCGCTGAGGTAGGTACAAGGTCATCAGGTTGTCCTCCAAGGGGCTCACAGTCTTAATCCAGGTTTTACAGATGAGGTAACTGAGGCACAGAGAAATGAAATGACTTCCCCAAAGTCACAGAGCTGGTAAGTAGAGGAGTATGTCTCCGCCTCTAGACTCTAAACCTATAGTGGGTAATGTATTTATCAACTCTCATACTGTTCTCTCCCAAGTGTTTAGTACAGTGCTCTAAGAACAAGAAGAACTTAATAAATATGATTTATTGACTGATTGATCCACTGAGTATAGTGAACACTGTACTAGGTACTTGGAAAATACAAAATAAGAAAGGGAAAAATTCCCTATTCACAAAGTGGTGCCACAATTTTTCCTCACTTTGGTGTCACCTATGACTCAACTCTCATCTCCTCACCTACTCTCCCGCCCTTCTACATTACCAGTGTACTGAAATCCATCCCCACTAAACACTTTGATACTCACCCTACCTTCACCTGCAAGACCTTTATGTGCATATACTTATACTCTGTTGGTTTTACATACCAGTGATTTGTTTTTATGTTTGTTTCCCCAACTAGATTGTGAGCTCCTTGAGTGTAGAAAACCTACCAACTCTACTATGCTCTCTCAAGGGCTTAGAACCACGTTCTGCAATCAATGTCTACCAATCAGTGGAATTTAGTGAGAGTTTACTATAAGTAGAACATTGCATTAAGCGCTCAATAGAGTACGATACAACAAAGTCGTTCTATGCAATCCTTGCCTACAAGGAGTTTATAATTTCAGTAAATGTCACTGGTTGGATAATTGATGGGGGATACAGACATAAAATAATTTACAGAGTAATCAATATAGACAATTGAATGTACAAGTGAAAAAGGACATAGACATCAATCAATCAATCAATTAGATTTATTGAGCACTTACTGGGTGCCAAGCACAGTACTAAACACTTGGGAAAGTCGCTATAACAATACAAACGTTCCCTGACCACAGTGAGCTTGGAGTCCAGAGGGGGAGACAGATATTAATATAAATAAATAAATTATTCATTATTTAATTCATCCATTCAATTGTATTTATTGAGCGCTTACTGTGTGCAGAGCACTGTACTAAGTGCTTGCAAAGCACAATTCAGCAACAAATAGAGACAATCCCTACCCAACAACGGTCTCACAATCTAGAAGAGGGAGACAGACAGCAAAACAAGTTAACAGGCATCAGTAGCATCAATATAAATAAATAAAATTATAGATATATACACATCATTAATAAAATAAGTAGAATAATAAGTATGTACATATATAACAAGTGTTGTGGGGCGGAGAGGGGGGTAGAGCAGAAGGAGCGAGTTGGGGCAATGGGGAAGGGAGAAGGAGAAGAGGAAAAGGGGGGCTTAGTCTGGAAAGGCCTCCTGGAGGAGGTGAGCTTTCAGTAGGGCTTTGAAGGGGGGAAGTGTGCTAGTTTGGCAGATGTGAGGAAGAAGGGCATTCCAGGCTAGAGGGAGGATGTGGGCCAGGGGTCGATGGTGGGACAGGTGAGAACGAGGCCCAGTGAGAAGGTTAGCGGCAGAGGAGCGGAGTGTGTGGGCTGGGCTGGAGAAGGAGAGAAGGGAGGTGGGGAGGGGGCCAAGGGGATGAACGGCTTTGAAGCCAATAGTAAGGAGTTTTTGCTTGATATGGAGGTTGATAGGCAACTATGGGAGATTTTTGAGGGGGGGCGGTGACATGCCCAGAGCATTTTTGTAGCAAGATAATCCGGGCAGCAGAGTGAAGTTTAGACTGAAGTGGGAAGAGACAGGAGGATGGGAGATCAGAAAGGATGCTGAGGCAGTAATCCAGTGGGGATATGATGAGTGATTATACTAACAAGGTAGTGGTTTGGATGGAGAGGAAACATCGCGGATCTTGGCGATGTTGTGAAGGTGAGACCTGCAGGTTTTGGTGATGGATTGGATGTGTGGGGTGAATAAGAGAGCGGAATCAAGGATTATGGATAACACTTATGGGGCTGAGGGAGAGGTGAATAAAGGATGCAAATCCAAATAAAAAGGTGATGCAGAAGAGAGTGGGTTAAACATGGATGTAATGAAGTATATAAGTGATTAAGGTGGATGATAGGTTTACTTGCCTTACCATGTGGGGAATTAATCGGGGAAGGAGTGTTGGAAAAGGTTGGATTTCCAGAGAGCTTTGAACATGGAGAGGACTGAGGTCATTTGTATTTGGGGAGGCAGGAAGCTCCAAGCTGAGGTAGTGGTGTGTACATGAGACAGGAGTGGAACACAGACCTCCAAAACATCAGTTCTCTAAGTTCTAGACTATAAATTCCTTGTGGGTACGGAATGTGTCTACCAACTCTGTTATATTGTACTCTCGCAAGTGCTGGGTAGAGTGCTTTGCACACAGTAAGCACTTAATAAATATAATCGATTGACTGATGGATGGATTCTGTCTGCTCAATCTCAGTTGAGTTGTTTTTGTCCCCATTGTTTTTCTCCCCCAAAGCTAATGCAGGTCAAACATGGTTCTTTCACCCGGCAAAATCCCTTCTAAAATGCCCTGTGAATGAAGCATATTTCCTCAACTGAGTGCCTTAGCCATTGTGTGTCACTAACATTGAGAATTGGAGTAGGGTTTCTGAAAGAGGAAAGAATGAAAGAAAGAGAGAGACAGAAATAAGGTAGGATCATGAAGATTTACCGTCTCCCAGTGACTGAATGGATAAGATAAGGATCCTAGAGGGCAGAGGGACTCTTGGCGACACTAGTGAAGAATGAATGTGTTTGGTAAAGCAAACCACTTAGGTGTAAGTGGAGCTTGGAATCTGTGGTTCCTTTTAGCTGGAGTCAAATGAATCTTAGTGAGCCTTTGAAGACCCATTTACAACCTTCTGGGGAAAATTCGGTCTTGTAAAGACATTTTTCAGGTTTCAACGCTGAATGGCCTCTTTCCAGCCCGGGGTTCGTACTCGCTAAAGTGAATATAAAGTGGCTTAAATTAGAAATGGGGATTAATCAGAAAAAGCCAAGCTCACTGGGGAGGAGGAAGGAGAAATCAATATGGAAACTGTGGTGCCGGGGTAGATCAGTTTAGAAGCAGCGGTGATCAGCTCTGAGGTAGAAACTGCAGATTATTTCAGCCAAATCGGGGGCTCTGAGTAATGTCAGAAAGACACAGTCACTTGGTTAGTTCAGGAAATGCAGTGAACCACTCACTCATTCACCCCATTTCTGGTGGCCAGTTACAAGACAAATTCACTGCGTTCAGACTAGGGGGAACAGTTGGTGATTTTTGTTTTTTTCATTAGAAGACTGACTGGAGAAGGGTTTTATCTATGAGGTACCATATTCTGATTTGACATTCGTAGTCTGACTTCTGGGATGGGTTCCAAAATCCACCTCCAGCAGGAATAAGAAGTCATGTAAATGAACACGAGGGAAAATCCTGGAGAAAAATCTGCTGGGTTAAGTCTGAACAGCTCTGTGTTTTGGGACCCAATCTCCTGGATAAATGTCAAATTAACTAGATAATTGTTCTCATCTGTACCTGGCCTCTGGGAACACTGAGTTGAAAAGGTACAGGTTTAAGAACAGGAACTTTCCATAATGAAATTCTCTTTTTTATAAAGATTGGAGACTGGAAGCTCACGGAAATACGAATTGCAAGTGAAGTGATGAGGTCTAAACCAATCATCTGTATTTCCTGATCTTCTGGGGACTGCCCATGTTTTTAAAATGGGCAGTGAATTAAGAACCGCAAACCTTTTACAGGTAGCCGCGTGGCCTGGTGGAAAGAACCCAGGCCTGGGAGTCAGATGACCGGGGATCTAATCCTGGCTCTGCCACGATTAACCACGTAACGAGTACGATTGAAAAATGGCCTTTGACTGAAGACATTTTAAGTTATAACAGATAGTACTTCTAACTCTCTCTCCGACAGACTGTCAAGTGAAGCTATCGGGATTAGCGGCAGCCTTCCCCACCCCCGACCTGCCCTGGGTATGCGGGGCTGTGAGGTAGCCAAATTGCAACAGTGCCCAAGCCTCAACAAACTTTACAAAGCCCCTGCAGGACCCCTTACCATCAGACTGGCAGGATTTCTTTACCTTTCCATTGTTTTATATTTATATATTTCAACTTTCCTACTGTGACTGTCACCAAACTTCTCCCTGCTTGCCTCTCGCCTGTGTATATTTTTCCCAGCTTTCAGGACAGTGCTCTAATAATAATGATGATAATAATGATAATTATGGTATTTGTTAAGCGCTTACCATGTGCCAGACACGGTACTAGACGCTGGGGTGGATATGAGCAAATCGGGTTGGACACAGTCCCTGCCCCACATGGGGCTCACAGTCTCAATCTCATTTTACAAGTGAAATAACTGTGGCACAGAGAGGTAAAATGACTTGTCCAAGATCACACAGCAGACAAAGGCAGAGCTGGAATTAGAACCCATGACCTTCTGATTCCCAGACCCGCGCTCTATCCACTTGGCCCCACGGTTTCCCAGAAGCACTTAATGAATACTCTGACCAGCACTAGCCAAGTGGATAGACCAAGGTCCTAGGAGTCAGAGAACCTGGGTTCTAATCCTGCTCTGACAATCGCCTGTTATGTAACTTTGACTAAATCACTTATGTGTATGTGGCTCAGTGGAAAGAGCATGGGCTTGAGAGTCAGAGGTCATGAGTTCGAATCCCAGCTCTGCCACTTGTCAGCTGTGTGACTGTGGGCAAGTCACTTAACTTCTCTGTGCCTCGGTTACCTCACGTGGGACAACCTGATCTCCCTGTACCTACCCTAGCGCTTAGAACAGTGCTCGGCACATAGTAAGCGCTTAACAAATACCAACATTATTATCATCAGTAAAATGGGGATTCAATGCATTCAATAGTATTTATTGAGCGTTTACTATGTGCAGAGCACTGTACTAAGCGCTTGGAATGTACAATACGGCAACGGATAGAGACAATGCCTGCCCAATGACCTGCTCTCCCTCCCGATTAGACTGTGAGCTGTTTGTGGGACAGAGATTGGGTCTGTCCTGATTTTCTTGTATCTTCTCCCGCACTTAGTATAGTTCAGAAAGTGCTTCACAAATATCATGTCATCATCATCATCATTATTATCATTATTGCTACTATTCTAGATTGTAAGCTTATTGTTGGCATCTCCGCTACTTACCTGCTGCTGTGTGACCTTGAGCAAGTCTCTTTGCCTCTCTGTGCCTCAGTTACACATGCTGAGTGTTAAGTGCTTAACCAATACCATAACAGAGGTAAATTTATGGAGGGCACAGTGTGGAGAGGTAGAAGCCAAGGATTTAAGAGGAGAAAGAGCTTAAATTATTATTATTGTTATCATTATATTTTAATCTCATTGTGGGCAGGAAACATATCTACCAATTCTGCTATATCAAAGTTTCCCAAGCACTCAGTACAGTGCTCTGCACACAGTAAGCACTCAATAAATATGATCGATTGATCATCATTACTATTACTATTACATTTATTAAGTGCTTCCTATGTGTCAAGCAATGTTCTAAGAGCTGTGGTAGATACAATTTATCAGGTCCGACACCAGTCCCCATCCCACAAGGGGCTCCCAGTTTAATAAAAGGGAGAACAGGTATCGAATCCCTACTCTGCAGATGAGGAAAGTGATGGCCAGAGAAGTTAAGGGACTTCCCCAAGGTCATACAGCAGGGAATTGGCAGAACTGTGATTAGAACTCAGGCCCTCTGACTCCCAAGGCTGAACTCTTACCACTAGGCCCTGTTGCTCCCAGAAGGGGTCACCAGGGAGGGCCGACACATGAAATGTACTTCGGAAGAAGTAAAATTTAACTACCTTAATATGGGCTAATGGAAATACATCAATGCAGCTCTATATTTTATATCAAATGGAATTCTAGGTAATTGATTCTACGTACTTGTTGTGGGGGGGAACGTGTCTACCAAGTGTGTTGTATTATACTCTTCTGAGCACTTAATATAGTGCCCTGCAAACAGTGCCTGCTCGATAAATACCTCTGACGATGATGAGTAATTTTGGTAAAAACCAGCTATCCAACCTTGGTTCAGGAACAATCATCTGTTGATTACATTGTTCTGATGATAAGTCTGGTTCCAATTTAGAACGCTTCAACTGAACTCATCCTCGAAAATTGCATCTTGGGTTGCAAGTCCCAGCATTGCCCGCATTTTGAATTCCGGCATTTGGTACGTCCCTGTTCACCGAGTGGCCGATTGTAATGGATAAATGCATTTCAGGTACTAGGACTCTACTGTTCAAATGCTGGGGAAGGGCCATGTTCTAAAATTTAAAACTTTTATGAGGTGTTTTAGCGACTAAAAAAAAAAAATTAAGCAAATAATCACGCAAAATAGAGTAGACCACATACTTAAAATGAACTCCCCCCAAATAGGAAAAATATTTATTAACTAAATTCATATGAAGCCACAGGTGACCTTTAGTATGGATCCTCTTCATGGCAACTAGAGTCAATTAATTCTCATTTTAAGAGTTTGTTTTGTCAGTAAAATGGCATCCCATTAGTAGGCGGTGAGGCGGCTATAAACCAGAGGTGGAATTTCTCCGATGGTTTACGCTACGATGTCCTGAGAATTAATATTAATGGCAGTTTAGGAGCCAGGCTACAGGCTGTTTAAAGCTTGGGTCAGGACAGAGGTGGCGAGGCAAAGAGGTGCTTAAGAGAAGTGTGCTGTGGGTAGGTCCAGTCAGTCAGTCAGTCGTATTTATTGAGCACTTACTGTGTGCAGAGCACTGTCCTAACTGCTTGAGAAAGTCCAATATAATAACAGACATTCCCTGTCACCCCAACTTGCCTTTTTCTGGTGGAGAGTACGGAGAAACATTAATCTCGCATCTGCATTTTCGAATCAATCAGTCATGTTTATTGAGCGCTTCCGGTGTGCCAAGCACTGTAATAAGCATTTGGAAGGGTATGATATAGCAGAGTTGGTAGACACATTCCCTGCCCACAACAAGCCAACAGTCTAGAGCCTAAAGTCTCCAGTTAAGTGTCCCGACATCATCTTGAATCTAGGGTGGGAGGCAGGTAATGAAATAAATCACAGATAGAAGCAGGAGCAGAGTATAAGGATAAGTACATAGGTGCTGTGGGGTTGGGGGTAGGCTGAGTATCAAAGAGCTTAAGGGGAACAGGCCCAATTTCATAGGTGATGCAGAAGGGAGGGTGAATAGAGCGGGGGAATGAGAGATTAGTCAGGGAAGCCGTCTTGGAGGAGGTGGGATTTTAGTAGGGCATTGAAAGTGGGGAGAGTGGTTGTCTCTTGTGTATGAAGCCGGGCGGAGTTCCAAGCCGGAAGGAGGACGTGCGCAAGAGGTGGATGGTGAGAGTGACGAGCTTGAGGTACAGCGAGTAGGTTGATATTACAGGAGCAAAGTGTGTGGGCTGGCTTGTAGTGGAAGATGAGTAAAGTTGGGTAGGAGGATGAGAGCAGATTGATTTCCTGAAAACCGGTAACGGTTTCCGTTTGATGCAGAGATGGATGGGCAACTATTGCAGGTTTTAGAGACTGGGAGAGACAAGCACGGAACGATTTTTCAGAAAAATGATCTGGGCAGCAGAGCGGAAGCCGGACTAGTACGGGGACTTCTGTTTTCTGGTATGTTCTCTTCTTTCCCTCAGCACAGCTAGTAATAATGATAGTAATAATTGCAGTATTTATTAAGCACTTACTCTGTGCCAGGCACTGTATTAAGAGCTGGGGTGGATACAAGCAAATCGGGGTGGACACGGTCCCTGTCCCACATGGGGCTCACAGTCTCAATCCCCATTTTCACAGATGAGGGAAACGAGGCCCAGGGAAAGTGAAATGACTTGCTCAGGGTCTCACAGCAGACAAGTGGTGGAGTTGGAATTAGAACCCACGACCTTCTGACTCCCAGCCCCGTGCTCTTTCCGCTATGGCTCGCTGCTTCTCCAGCTAGGATCTGCAGACCTTTAAGGTAACCAGGCAATAGACCTCTGTTTTTCCCAGCCATGTGATACTTTCTCTTAGTGGGTCATGCATCCTTTTAGCAACTGCAGCTGAATTCCAACAACCCACTGCTGGCTGGAGAAAGAGAGAGATGCATTTTAAAAGTTCCAAAGCTCCTGGTTTCAGAGTTTGACATAGAAACCAATATTTAAAGGTTTCAGTCAAAAAGATGCCAAAACATATTGGGTATTTTTCAGAAGAAAGTATTAAGAGATCTTGAGAATGTCTTCAGCATTCTTACCTTCAAATGCCTCTTTATAAAAAGGTCCTTTGGCAAATTCAGTGTATATGAAATGCAAAATTTATGCATGAGACATGAGTTTAAAAAACTCTGATCCATGATAGGGAATCATTTCCTTTTTTTAGCCCTGCTTTAGAATGTTTTCTTTATTAAAGTGGACAATTATCTAAACCATATTAGATTTAGGTAGCTGAGTGGATAGAGCACAGACCTGCGAGTCAGAAAGACCTGGGTTCTAATCCCAGCTCAGCTACTTGTTTGCTGTGTGACCTTGGGCAAATCACTTCACTTCTCTGGGCCTCAGTTACCTCAACTGTAAAATGGGGATTAAGGCTGTCAGCCCCATGAGGGACAGGGACAGTGTCCAACCCGATCACCTTGTATCTACCCCAGTGCTTAGCACAGTGCCTGGTGTATAGTATGTGCTTAACAAATGGCATAATTATAATTAATTATTATCATTCAATCAAAGGTATTTATTAGGCACATACGTGCGGAGCACTATACTAAGCACTTGGAAGAGTATAATACAACAGAGTTGGTCGACCCATTCCCTGCCCACAGTGACCCCACGATACGATCCATTAGATTGTAAACTCTGTATGGGCAGGAATTGCATCTTTTTTACTTCTTTTGTGTTTTCACTAAATTACTAGTACCATGTTCTGCTCACAGTAGGCAATATTATCAATACTTTCTTTGATACATAGCCATAAGTGATTTGCCTTGGACAATACAAGCATAATATTAATATTGACATAAGCAATTGGGGCACAGTCGTTATTGAATGTCTGTACCAAATGTACTAATACAGCTGCCCACGAGGAACTTAGAATTTTATAGAGGAGAATAGACAGAAAATAATTATAATTAACTAATAAGAGAAAAGCGCTTCCTTTTCGAGAGAGCCTGGACCTGGGAGTTGGAGGACTTGGATGCTGATCCTGCCTCTGCTACTTGTCTGCTGTATGACCTTGGGCAAGTCACGTAACTTCTCTGTGCCCCAATTACTTCATCTGTAAAATGGGGATTAAATCCTACTCTCTCCTACTTAGACTGTAAGCCCATTATGGGGGACAGGGACTGTTTCCAATCTGATTATCTTGTATCTATCCCAGTGTTTAGTACAGCGTTTGGCATATAGTAGCACCAAGGTGCAGTGGGTAGAGCATCGGCCTAGGAGTCAGAAGGTCATGGGTTCTAACCCGGTTCTGCCACTTGTCTGCTGTGTGACCTTGGGTAAGTCACTTCATTTCTCTAGACCTCAGTGACCTCATTTGTAAAATGGGGATTGAGACTGTGAGCCCCATGTGAAACAGGGACTGTGTCCACCCCAATTTGCTTGTATCGATCCCAGTGCTTAGAACAGTGTCTGTCACATAGTAAGCGCTTAACAAATACCATAATTAATAATAATAATAATGTTGGCATTTGTTAAGCGCTTACTAGGTGCCGAGCACTGTTCTAAGCGCTGGGGTAGACACAGGGGAATCAGATTGTCCCACATGGGGCTCACAGTCTTCATCCCCATTTTACAGATGAGGTAACTGAGGCACCGAGACGTTAAGTGACTTGCCCAAAGTCACACAGCTGACAAGTGGCCGAGCCGGGATTCGAACCCATGACCTCTGACTCCAAAGCCCGTGCTTTTTCCACTGAGCCACGCTGCTCCCCGAATTAGAAAAGCAGCATGGCCTAGTGGATAGAGCACGGGCCTGGGAGTCAGAAGGTCATGAGTTCTAATGCCAGCTCCATCGCTTGTCTGTTGTGTGGCCTTGGGCAAGTCACTTCACTTCTCTGAACCTCAGTTACTTCATCAGTAAAATGGGGATTGAGACTGTGAGCCCGGCATGGGTCAGGGACTGCATCCAAACCAATTTGCTTGTATCTACCCCAGCACAGTGACTGGCACATAGTAAGCGCTTAAAAAATACCATAATTATCATTTACCAAATACTGTTAAAAATAGAGCATATACAAAGGACAACAAGAAGTAAAGGAAGTTTTGGTAGTAAATACCACACTTATAATAAGAAAACAATGCATAGAAGGCAAAAAAACAGTAGTTGGATTCATTAGAATGATGGAACCTAATTCTACCATATCTGGAAGGCAAACAAGTTTGGGTGTGCAAACTGTCATGGCCAATCAATCAATCAGTCAACCATATTTATTGAGCACTTACTGTGTGCAGAGCACAGTACTAAGCAGTTGGGAGGGTACAATACAACAGAGTTGGTGGACACATTCCCTGATCACGATAATAATAATAATAATGATGATGGTATTTAAGTGCTTACTCTGTGCCAAGCACTGTTGTAAGCGTGCTTACAGTCTGGAGGGGGAGACGGGCATTAAACGAAATTACGAATATGTACATAAGTGCTGTAAGGCTGAGGGTGGGGTGAATGAAAGCTAGAAATCCAAGTGTAAAGGCAACTCAGACGAGAGAGGGATTAGGTGTCGGAATACCTGGAAATAAATCTTCCTTAAGCTTCAGCTGGACTCCGCCGAACCACTCAGCTCTGTGTTCTCAACTTCACCCTGTAACTCACCGGACAATTGTTCTCATCGTCGTGACATAAAGATTGTAGCTCAAGCCCCCTCCAGTGTCTCCTCTGCAGACTAGCTGACTAGATTAATCTTCCTGACAATTGTTTACCACGGGGTATAAATATGTTTGCTAGTTGAAGATTAATTATATCTTTGAAATCCCAATTTATAGATGGAAAATGGGGGAATAGATCCCTCTCCACTTGGAGCAGTCAAAGGGATGTTTTGCAGCTGTTTCCCTCGGTGCATGACATAGGTGTGTTCTCGACTACTTGACACACTGCCATTCTGGTAACTGGTGGAAATCACAGGCTTGCTCAGAAGGCTCAGCCTAGAGAAGCAGCACGGGCCTGGGAGTTAGAAGGTCACGGGTTCTAATCCTGCCTCTGCCGCTTGTCTGCTGTGTGATCTTGGGCAACTCACCTCACTTCTCTGGGCCTCCGTTACCTCATCAGTAAAATGGGGATGAGACCGGGAGCCCTGCGTGAGACAGGGACTGAGTCCGACCCGATCTGCTTGTATCAACCCCAGTGCTTAGTACAGTGCCTGGCACTGATTAAATCACTTAACAAATGCCACAGTTATTATTATTATTCCAGTGGGTTTTGCTGAGATATTTGTTCTCCATCTCACACTTGGGAGCCCTAGGCTGGCTCTGAAACTGGTGTTCTCGGGAGATGGAAATCGGATCTGAAGAGTCAGTAAGACAATCAGTCAGGCAGTCAACCATATTTATTGAGCGCTTCCTGTGTACAGGGCTTTGCACTAAGCACTTGGAAGGTACAATATGACAATATAACAGACACATTCTCTGCCCACAATAAGCTTACGGTCTAGAGGGTGGAGACAGACTCAATATAAATAAAAGTGCAGATGTGTACAGCAGTGCTGCGGGGCTAAGAAGAGGGATGAAGAAAGGGAGCAAGTCGGGGTGATGCAGAAAGGAGTGGGAGAAGAGGAAAGGAGGGCTTAATCAGGGAAGACCTCTTGGAGGAGGTGTGCCTTGTGATCCAAAAGGGAACGTGCTCCATTTTAGCATCACATTAGTGGGGGTGGTGCTCTGGGTTTTGTCCAGTTCCAAGGATTTTAAAGAGCCTGAGTTATGTAGGATAACTCACTTCCTCCTAGGAGTTTTCTTGGGTATTCAGCTTGCCTGGGCATATAATTCCCTCAGGGACCTGCCAGCCCATCTCATCTACCAACTTTATTATATTGTACTCTCCCAAGCGCTTAGTACCACAGTAAGTGCTCATTAAATATGACTGATTGATTGACTGCTCGGCACACTGTGCTCAATAAATACCATTGACTGATTGATTGAGGTCAAAGGTAAATGGGTCCACTAGATTTCTACTTAGCTACCCATTAGCAGCTCTGGTAAAGACTTGGAGGTGGAGGAGGTTGGAATTAGTAGCTGAAGGGAGATTTGGGGGAATTTCAATGAGCACGCCACCCCTTTCCCTGTTCCCATGGATAATTTAGGTCCGGCTGGGCCTCTCCAAGACTTCTCTCAGTCCTCCGGCCAAAATGAAAAAGGAGTGAGCCATACGTAGAGAGAGGTTTGAAGTGCACAATCTAAAATGGATGTGAGAAGGTTGGCTTTTTGGGTGGCATTCTCAAAGGCCTGGAATCCTTTCCAAAAATCACTACCTTTGTTTAGTTTTAAATCCCCAAACAAACCTTAGAGTTTTAATCGGTAGAAGTGTGGCCAGTGCAAATTGGAATGAAAATAGACTCTTTGGGACTGCTTTGTATTTAAGTTTCTGCCTTTTTTATTTGCGATCCATTGAGGCGTCTCGAGTATCTTTGGATAATAGCTGACCTGCTGAGATGGAAGCAAAGTGTCCACGAGCCAAAGGTTTTTTAAAAAGAAGAAAGATTGGCCTTTTCACTTTGGTTACTTCCACTTCTGACTAGAGCTAACAAAATCAGGGTGAAAACAAAAAGGAAATATAAATTGACAAAGACCAATCATCTTCTAAAATTGTTTCAATTTCAAGTCCAATGTGCATGGATTGAGAATTGAAGTTTTTCATTTACCTGGAATTCTAGCTATCGCTAAATAGGACTCTCAGTTCTTCTGTGACATGGAGGATGTGTTTCTAATGATCTCCGCAATCAGGAAAAGTTGCATGATAGCATCCGCTCCTGGGCAGCCACCATACAACTACATCATAGGAGCAGCATGGTGTAGTGGAGAGAGCACGGCCCTCGGAGTCAGATGGTCATAGGTTCTAATCCCGGCTCCACCACTTTTCCGCTTTGGGGCCTTGGACAAGCCACTTCACTTTTCTTCGCCTCAGTTACCTCATCTGTAAAATGGGGATGAAAAATGTGAGCTCTGTGTGGGACATGGATTGTGTCTAACTGGATTTACTTATATCTACCCTAGAGCTTAGAACAGTGCCTGCCACATAGTGAGCGCTTAACAAATATCATTATTATTATTATTGTTGTCTTCCAGTATTGTAATTTCATTCTATCCAAACAGAAATGTATTGTCAGAAAAAAACACTTCTGAATTCCCTAACAGTATTCTATCCAAAATGTGCAATAACATCACATGTGAATAACAGTATTTGTTTAAGCCTTTAATATGTAATAATAATAATGATGGCATTTGTTAAGCGCTTGCTATGTGCAAAGCACTGTTCTAAGCGCTGGGGAGGATACAAGGTGATCAGGTTGTCCCACATGAGGCTCACAGTCTTAATGCCCATTTTAGAGATGAGGTAACTGAGGCACAGAGAAGTTAAGTGACTTGCCAAAGTCACACAGCTGACAAGCAGTGGAGCTGTGACAAGCACTATTCTAAGCACTAGGGTGGATAAACAGATTGGACACCATCTCTGTCTCACATGAGGGCTCACAGTCTAAATGCGGAAGGGGAATAGTTATTTTATCCCCATTTTTTACAGATGAGGAAACTAAGACACAGAGAAGTTCAAGTGTCTTGCCCAAGGTCACACAGCAGGCAAGTGTTGGAGTTGGGATTAGAACCCAAGACTCCTGACTCCCATGCTCATCTTTTTTTTGCCTGGAAGAACTGCTTGTAATCCGTTTGCAGAGTATCAGAGAAATTTGTGCATTGAGGTGGAAATCACTGGCCTTACCAACAGGACTTCCCCATTAAAGTCTAAGCTCCTTGTAGGGAGGGACTGTGCCACTGATTTATTCTGTTTTTTTCCAAAGACCCAGTACAGTGCACAATAGTAACAGCATTTATCGAGCAGCCACTCGGTATGGCACACTATACTAGGCCGTAGGAAAGTACAAAATAAAGAAGTGAAATGTGAAAGGCAAGCGTAAAATGATCTACCACCGAAGTGGTCAAAATGAATACACCTATGTACATGTGTGCTAAGGATGTTGTAAATAAGTTAAATAGTGCTAGAGTCGGCTGAAGGGGTGATATGGCTCAGGATTTTGGGAAATTAATTGGGGAAAGCTTGAGGAAATTTTAGGAGGGATTTTAGTACGGGGAGAGTTGCAGCATGCTATGAAGAGGGAGAAAGTTTCAAGTCATGGGAACGGTGTGAATGAGGTGGGAGAATGGAGAGTGAGTTACAGCTAGAAAGTGGATGCTCATTACCCTTCAAAGCCGTATCAAAAGCACATTTTCTCCAAGAGGCCTTGCCCGACTCAGCCCCCTCTTTCCTCTTCCACTCCTTTCTGCATCCCTCCTCCTAGCCCCATAGCACTTATTCATTCAATAGCATTTATTGAGCTCTTACTATGTGAGAAGCAGCGTGGCTCAGTGGAAAGAACACGGGCTTTGGAGTCAGAGGTCATGGGTTCGAATCCATGCTCGGTCACTTGTCAGCTGTGTGACTTTGGGCAAGTCACTTAACTTCTCGGTGCCTCAGTTACCTCATCTGTAAAATGGGGATGCAGACTGTGAACCCCACGTGGGACAACCTGATTCCCCTGTGTCTACCCCAGTGCTTAGAACAGTGCTCGGCACACAGTAAGCGCTTAACAAATACCAACATTATTATTATTATTGTTACTAAGCACTTGCAATGTACAATTCGGCAACAGATAGAGACAATCCCTGCCCAGTGATGGGCTCACAGTCTAAATGGGGGAAACAGACAGCAAAGGAAAACAGGGCAAAACAAAACAGGACAACATCATCAAGATAAATAGAATCAAGGAGATATACACCTCGATAACAAAACAAATAGGGTAATTAATAATATATACAAATGAGCACAGTGCTGAGGGAAAGAGAAGGGGGAATTATGTATGTATTATGTACATATCTGTAATTTATTTATATTAATGCCTGTCTCCCTCATTTAATAATAATTTGGTATTCGTTAAGCGCTTACTATGTGCAGAGCACTGTTCTAAGCGCTGGGGTAGATTCAGGGTAATCAGATTGTCCCACGTGAGGTTTACAGTTAATCCCCATTTGACAGATGAGGTAACTGAGGCACAGAGAAGTTAAGCGACCTGCCCACAGTCACACAGCTGACAAGTGGTAGAGCTGGGATTCGAACTCATGACCTGTGACTCCCAAGCCTGTGCTCTTTCCACTGCGCCAACACTGCTTCTCTAACTTAGAGTAAGCTTGTTGTGGGCTGGGAATGTGTCTGTTTACTGTTGTGTTGTACTCTCCTGAGTGCTTAGTACAGTGCTCTGCACACAGTAAGCGCTCAATAATTAATTATGATTGAATGAAACACTACCTCCAATACGACCTTAGTACCACAAATGCTACCAAGAAGCATCCATTTCTGACAGATTTTACAAGATAATCATTTTTGCTAATAGATTTGGGTGCCTGGAAGTTTAATCCGTGAGTGGAAGGGCTGGTTTACACAATTCCTGACGGCAATTGTGGTTTGTGCCGGCGGCCGAGTTACCTTTTGCCTTCTGATAACCTCTCTCTCAGTTCTTCCACGTCACGTCTGATTCAGTCAGAGTGCTCAGCAAGTCATAAGTGTGAACAATAGTGGGAAATATGTACTGGTTCCATTGCTTGCTCCTGAAGGTGAATCATTCCTTGCAGAGTTATCTCTTTATATTTGTCCCCTTTTTTCTAGCTACTGACATTTGGTTGTGTGACTTCACTTCTCTGTGCCTCAATTCCCTCATCTGTAAAATGGGGACTAACTGTGAGTCTCATGTGGGACAAGCTGATTACCCTGTATCTACCCCAGAGCTTAGAACAGTGCTCTGCATATAGTAAGCGCTTAACAAATACCAACATTATTATTATTATTTCCTGCCCACAATGACCTGATAGTCTAGTGGCATGATTAGAGCTTCCAAGAGTCTAAAATTTATAGAGACCCGGTGCTGCCGCTGCTTAAATAGCCACAGTCCCACTTTCCAGGGCATATCGGGAGTGGGGAGTCCATGAATCTATCTAGATATCTATCTCTGGCATTTGTTAACCACTTCCTATGTGCCAAGCACTGTACTAAGCGCTGGGGTAGATACAAGCTAACCACATGGGGCTCCCAGCCCCAGTGAAAGGTGGCAGAAGTGAGTCTATTGTCGCTTCTCTAGAAATGGGGAGGAATTTGAGGCCCATCCTAGGAATTTTCGGCCTCCTGGATATATACTAGATTAAAGACTGACTCCTCACTCAGTAGAATGAGGTAAGTTGGCTGAGTGGCCTGTGTTTCATCATTTGGTTGGGATGGAAATTCTTTCAGTTTTGCTCTCCATTTCATTATTTTTTCCAACAAATGTATTAGACAAAATACAAATGCCATCACAACGGAAAAAATCAAACTAAATCTGGACAATTACTTGGTTTAGCCATCTTATACGGCAAACTACAGACCTCCCAAACGGTACTATACTAGTTAATGTTCACCTCCGCCTCGTTCCCTGTCAAACTTGTCTACTGTGTGACCTTGGGCAAGCCACTTAACTTGGGCAAGCCACTGTAAGCCCCACGTGGGGCAACCTGATTACCCTATATCTACCCCAGCGCTTAGAACAGGGCTTGTCACATAGTAAGTTCTTAATAAATACCATAAGTATTATTATTATTAAACCTACCTCACTGCTTCCCAATATTAAAGCAAATCTTCTTTTAATCCACTTCATTGTATTCACATGTAGTCTTCTTTCTATCTTTTGCCATGATCGAAAAGATTCGAGTCAAACGTATCCCCCCACACCATCCAAATCTAGAGAATTAGATTGTCGGAGGTGAGGGAGGGCGTTCCAGGACCGTGGGAGGACGTGGCCCAGGGGTCGACGGCGGGATAGGCGAGACCGAGGGACGGTGAGGAGGTGGGCGGCGGAGGAGCGGAGCGTGCGGGGTGGGCGGTGGAAAGAGAGAAGGGAGGAGAGGTAAGAAGGGGCAAGGTGATGGAGAGCCTTGAAGCCTAGAGTGAGGAGTTTTTGTTTTGAGTGGAGGTTGATAGGCAATCACTGGAGGTGTTTAAGAAGGGGAGTGACATGCCCAGAATGTGTCTGCAGGAAACATTTCAGGTTCCAGTATCCAGTGGTGGATATGGAGAGGGATTAGAACAGTGCTTTACACAGAGTAAGAGTTTAACAAATGCCATCATTATTACTGGGGAATGAGGAGGGATTGTCGTGTGGCTTCTCCTGTTCCCAATAGGGTTCGATTGAACCGAACAAAGTTGAATTCAAGGTAGTGAGTTTAGGGTTTTCGGAGTAATGGAGTCCTCAGAGGAAGTAATCAACAATCTTACTACTGGCTAAAACCGTTCATCCCAAAATAAGGTCAATGAGTAGAATAAGCAACATGGCTTAGTGACTAGAGCACGGGCCTGGGAGGCAGAAGGTCATAGGTTCTAATCCCGGCTTCACCACTTGTCTGCTGTGTGACCTTGGGCAAGTCACTTCACTTCTCTGCCTCAGTTACCTCATCTGTAAAAAATAGGGATTAAAACTGTGAGCCCACTGTGGGACGGGGACTGTGTCCAACCTGATTTGCTTGTATCCACCCCAGCGCTTAGTACCACAGTAAGCCTGGTACCTAGTAAGTGCTTAACCAATAACATACTTTATTATTATTAGGAAGTGGTCTTTTCCATTACCCGCATTATCATGTGGGAAATTGGCACTGTAATTGAATAAACTCCTGAATAAGTGTTCTTTCTGTGTGCCTTTAAAGTGTCATGCCCAGTTCATGTCTTGAATGAGGTGAGTTTGCCTTTGGAAATGAATTATCCTAAAGTAGTCTGGGGATGGACTTGGTTATACAGTTTGGCTTTTCTCTAGTCACCTGTGCCTTTTCTCGCTTTTTTGGTGAAAAAACAAATGACCAAAGCAGTTTTGGGGGTGTTTCATTTTTTTTTATGGTCAAACGACTTCAAATAAGAATAACCACAAAATGGGGCTAAGACATAAGTTTTAGGGTCTAAGGAAGCAACTAAGCCATGTTGCTTCTCTAGTAGTAATAGTAACAATTTGGTATTTCTTAAGAGCTTACTATGTGCCAGGCACTGGGGTGGGTACAAACAAATTGGGTTAGACACAGTCCCTACTCCACATGGGGCTCACACTCTCATTCCCCATTTTACAGATGAGGTAACTGAGGCACAGAGAATAATAATAATAATTGTGGTATTTGTTAGGCGCTTACTATATGCCAAACATTGTACTAAGCACTGGGTTCGATACAAGCAGTATCGAAGAGAAGCAGCGTGGCCCGGAGAAGCAGCGCGGCTCAGTGGAAAGAGCACGGGCTTGGGAGTCAGAGGTCATGGGTTCAAATCCCGGCTCAGCCTCGTGTCAGCCGTGTGACTTTGGGCAAGTCACTTCACTTCTCTGTGCCTCAGTTACCTCATCTGTAAAATGGGGATTAAGACTGTGAGCCCCATGTGGGACAGCCTGATCACCTTGTATTCTCTCCAGTGCTTAAAACAGTGCTTTGCACATAGTTAGCGCTTAACAAATGCAATCATTATTATTATTATTACAAGCAAATGGGTAGGCCACAGTCCCTGTCCACTGTGGGGCTCACAGTCTTAATCCTCATTTTACAGATGAGGTAACTGAGGCACAGGGAAGTGTAGTGAATTGCCCAAGGTCACACAGCAGACACGTGGCAGAGCCGAGATTAGAACCCATGATCTTCTGACAGTGAAGTTTCTTGCATAAGAGCTGTTACTGAGTTTGGAACCTGGGGTAGCCATAGTTCAGAATGGAGGTCTTCCCCGCTGGTGAGAGAAACCAGAGGAACTTGACAAATAAAATAGAACAGGAACAAAAAACCCAAGTTGTGTTTGGATTTTCAATCAATCAATCAATCAATGGTATTTACTGAATTCTTACCATGCACAGAGTACTGAACTAAGCATTTGGGAAAATATGATACAACAGAGTCGGTAGACGTTATCCTTGCCTATAAGGAGCTTGAGACTTTTGTGGGATGAGGACTGTGTCTTGTAATAATGTTGGTATTTGTATTTGTTAAGCACTTACTACATGCAGAGCACTGTTTTAAGTGCCGGGGTAGATACTGGGTGATCAGATTGTCCCACGTGGGGCTAACAGTTTTAATCCCCATTTGACAGATGAGGTAACTGAGGCACAGAGAAGTGAAGTGACTTGCCCACAGTCACACAGCTGACAAGTGGCAGATCCGGGATTTGAACCCATGACTTCTGACTCCCAAGCCCGGGCTCTTTCCACTGACCCACACTGCTTCTCTAAGTATCTGCTCCAAAGCTCAGTACAGTGCCTGACACACAGTAAGTGCTTTACAGATATCATTTTTATTAAAAGGAGCTTAGATTAGGGATAAGGCAGTTAGTAGATTATAAGAATTTTCAGGATATAGGAATTTTGAAGGATTTGCAGGAAGTTGTTGAGTGGCTGTCCAGGAGCCTTGATCTGTTTGGGGATTCCAGAATAATGTAAAACTCCAGCAGTCACAGGGTGTGTTATTTGGGTTTGTGAGACTGATTTGATACTCCACACAATTTTTAACAAGCAGTAGATGAAGGGGTAGGTGTCTAGGGCCCAAGGAAGTACTGGGCCCAAACCCCAAGATTTATTGCTTCAGTTTAAGTGAAACACGCCACTTCCATTCACTTCCAAAACTGTTGGCTTTTTTTCTTTCTTTTTTTTTTATAACAGCATTTGTTAAGCCCTTATGTGCCAGTTACCGTTCTAAACACTGGGATAGAGAGAAGATAATCAGGTTGGAGACAGTTCATGTCCCACACGGAGCTCAGACTTACCCCCCATTTTACAGATGAGGTAACTGAGACACAGAGAATTTAAGTGAGTTGCCCCAGGTCCTTCAGCAGATAAGTGGCGGAATCAGGATTGGAACCGAGGGCCTCCGACTCCCAGGCGTGTGTTCTTTCCACTAGGTCACGCTGCTTCCCAAAGATTCTGTGTTCAAGGAATGGCGAAGTATGTCACCTACTCAGTCAACAGCAACACTCTGTGAAACACTTGGATTTTTCCCCCTTTGCCTTTCCAGCAAACTCCGCCACTCACACCAAGACTGCCCAGGTTGTCACATGCAGTTAGATCACAACTTCTCATAGAATGGCTGCTGGGTTTTAAGTTCCCCTTAAAAATACATCCCTGTTACTCACAAATATATATTTTCCCCGGCAGCAGCTGCTACTTTATCATCATCACTTTCTTTGGGTAAAAGCAAAGTAACGTGAATGTGAGAGATCTTTTAGCTAAGGAGGGTGGAAGTTCTGGTGGGATTTCTTCCAAGGGAAACTTTGGCTTCACTCAGCAGTGGTGCCACAGCTAAGTAACAGCACCTTTTTCCCACAAACTTCCCCTTGTCCCAGCTCCCTGCAAGTATTTCCCATCTGTCAGCTGGCCTATCCGGCAGTCACTTACTTTTGGAATGTACGTTAACCGAGCAATTTGTGCGCGCGCACATACACACACCCGGACACGCACAAAACATGCACACGCGATCATATTCGTTGTAATTTATCAGACTGTTTTCCTTTTTCGTTTTGGCCCTGATAGCTCTTACTTCCCCCTGAAGATAGGGAAGTCGTCTTTAATTCCTCATTCCGTGCATTTCTGGCAACTGGGAAAAGCAACTGGAACTGCAGTTCTTATGGAAAAGGTGCTGATCAGGGCCGCTTTATGTCTGGTCCTCGCAATAACTTTCTGAGAAAGACTGCTCCATCATGGAATGACTTGACTTTGCAGACCAGCTGAGCTGAGCTCTACCCCTATAATGAGGAGTGCTCTTCTTTGTGTTCCTAAGTTTTGCAGAAGCGATTGATGTCATCAGTGAAGGAGGGGATCCTGAAATCCTCCCGGGGGTGATCGTGGAAAGCTATTGCTCTCATCTGCCCATTTTGAAGTTCGTTATCGAACAGCGCTCTGTTAACCCTGTTGTCCGATGGGATCGAAAGCAGGAAAATTAGTTTACAGGAAGGAGGCTGGTGAGCACTGCGTGGACAATGAGGGACTGTAGAGTCCAAGCCACTGACGAGCTCTTGAGAGGGGAAACGTTCCACGTGGGATTTAGCTGTCAGATGTGGCCCTTGGCATCAGACGATGCAGGCTGCCATTTGTATCTGGGAGCTGTGGCTTCTGCAGATCCACTGGATTTAAGTACTTAATAAATACAGTCGATCGATTGATTGTAAGAAGTAGCTAGTGGTAAGGAAGAACAATTTACAGTGGAGACTCCCGTAGCACAGACTTTTTTATTCGTACTCGTTAAGTGCTCACTATGTCAGGCCCTCTACTAATCGCTGGGGTACATACAAGGTCGGACACCGTCCCTATTCCACAAGAAGCTCACGGTCTTCATCCTCATTTTCCAGATGAGGTAACTGAGGCCCAGAGAAGTAAAGTGACTTGCCCAAGGTCACCCAGCAGGCAAGTGGCAGAGGTGAGAGTAGAACTCAGATCTTTCTGAATCCAGGCTTGTGTTTTAGCCACGAGGCCAGGCTGCTTCTGTGCTTTATGCTCTGTGGGCTGGGCACAAGGGAAGGATATTGTATATTGTTATACTGTACTCTCCCAAGTTCTTAATGCAGTGTTTTGCACACAATAAACGCTCAATAAAAATAATGGAATGAAAGAACGAAGGGTGCACATGAGAGGGATCTCTACGCTTCTCTTGGAGAAGCAGCATGGCTTAGGGGAAAGAGCTTGGGAGACCGAGGATGTGGGTTCCAATCCCCCCTCCGCCACTTGTCTGCTTCAGCCTTGGGCAAGGCGCTTAACTTCTCTTAGCCTCAGTTACCTCATCTGTAAAATGGGATTAGGACTGTGAGCCCCACGTGGGACAACCTGATTACCTTGTATCTACCCCAGCGCTGAAACGGTGCTTGGCACATAGAAAGCACTTAACATTTACTGTAATTATTATTATTAGAAGGCTAGCGGAAGTTGGATAATCCCAAGCATGTTGCGAGGGAGAAATACTAATTACCCAGTTCTACTGAAGTAGATGGCTGGGGGAGATTGGGAATGAGTGGTGGCAGGTGTGTTCATTCATTTATTCATTCAATCATATTAATTGAGCACTTACTGTGTGCAGAGCATTGTACTAAGCGCTTGGAAAGTACAATTCGACAACAGAGAGAGACAATCCCTACCCAACAATGGGCTCAAAGTCTAGAAGGGGGATACAAACAATGAAACAAAACAAGTAGACAGGCATCAAGAGCATCAAAATAGATAAATAGAAATATATATATAAGAAGCAGCCTGGCTCATTGGAAAGAGCAGGGGCTTGGGAGTCAGAGGTCGTGGGTTCTAACCCCAGCTCCGCCACTTGTCAGCTGTATGACTTTGGGGAAGTCACTTCACTTCTCTGGGACTCAGTTTCCTCTTCTGTAAAATGGGGATTAAGACTGTGAACCCCATGTGGGACACCCTGATTACCTTGTATCCCTTCCAGCGCTTAGAACAGTCCTTGGCACATAGTAAGCGCTTAACAAATCCCATCATTACTGTTATTATTATTATCCTTAATAAAATGACTGTTCCCTTCTAATCCCTACAGTAGCCCCTCTAATGCTAAGAACGATCCTAATTCCTACCTCTTTCCCAGAAAGCATTCCAAAATGCCAACATTTTCTTCGGGAAGACTTTTCTCCGTATCCCAGTTTTCTCCATTATTCTTGCTAAAGGTCCTCTCTACTCTGCTGACCCCATAATCCATCTGGGATATTATAATAATTATCATTTTTACAATTATTAATAATAATAATAGCTGTGGTATTTGTTTAGTATGTACTAAGTGCTGAGCACTATATTTAAGTGATGGGGTAGATGCAAAATGATCAGTTTAGTCACAGTCCCTATTCCATGTGGGGCTCATAGCCTAAGACTGTCAGCGTGCCTCAGTGGCAAGAGTCCGGGCTTGGGAGTCAGAGGTCATGGGTTCAAATCCTGACTCAGCCACTTGTCAACTGTGTGACTTTGGGCAAGTCACTTAACTTCTCTGTGCCTCAGTTACCCCATCTATAAAATGGGGCTTAAGACTGTGAGCCCCAAGTGGGACAACCTGATCACCTTGTATCCTCCTCAGCGCTTAGAACAGTGCTTTGCACATAGTAATGTTTAACAAATGCCATCATCAATGAATACTATTGAATGAATACAACAGGATGGCGTAGTGGATAGAGCATGGACCCGGGAGTCAGAAGGACCTGGGTTCTAATTCTGGTTCTGCCACTTGTCTGCTGTGTGGCCTTGTGCAAGTCACTTCGCTTCTCTGGGCCTCAGTTACCTCATCAGTAAAATGGAGATTAAGACCGCGAGCCCTCTGCGGGACAGGTACTGCATCCAACCTGCTTTGCTTGTATCCACACCAGCGCTTAGTACGGTGCCTGGCACATAGTACGTGCTTAACAAATAGCATAATTTAAGGCTCTGCGCCTTTTTAAAAAAATGGTATTTAAGTGCTTTGCTGTGTTCCAGGCACTCTGATAAGTTCTGAGTTAGATGAAGCTAATCACATTGGACACAGTCCCTCTCCCTCATGGGGCTCACATTCTTAGTCCCCACTTACTGATGAGGTAACTGAGGCACAGAAAAGTGAAGTGACTTGCCCAAGATCACACAGCAGACCGTGACAGAGGAGGCATTAGAACCCAGGTCATCTACTCTTTCCACTGGGCCACGCCGCTTCTCTTTTAGCTATCAAATTCTCCGGGTACTGTTTGGACATGAGACTCTTTTTTCCATTACCTGGTCGTAGAGCTGGGAGACTCTGCTTAGCGAGGCCACGTGCTCCTCAGTAGCTGTAGGAGTTTTCCAGAGCGGGTTAGCGATTTCAATTGGCACATCCCTGACGATTTCATCCTGAAGGCTGTTGGCCTTAAAGACAATCTGGTTAAAACCCATTTTCATTCTACCGTCGGGACCGTTTCTTGCTGCAGCGTTCAGTTTCAAAAGCCCTAACTGAACTATGTTTCACTGACCCTTCCCTTCCTTCGAATGGTTTTATGCTTGGAGGTTTGTCTGGCTTTTCGTTCCCGTGACAGATAAAAATGAGAACCCCTGCAAGTGAGAGCCCAACGTCGACTTGCCGCTGGAGCTGACCTGGATCAAGAAGAGTCTCTGTGACTCTCGCCTCTTCTTGGAGAAAGGAGAACCTGTATCTCAGAGCTCAAAAGAAGGGGCCATTTGTAAAGAGGTGGCTCAAGCTCTCATCAGCGATCTGGGGTTTGCGGCAGGGAGGCGTGAGGGGCTCCTGGAATTTTGATTCTAGTTGATTTTTGGATCAAAGCTGGGAGCCCCAAATTTTCATCCTGTGGTGGTACTGTGTGGTCACAAGTCAAGCACCCCTCATCCACTCCCCCACGCCCGCCCACATCTCCCCCAATCCACCCCCTTCTGGGACAAGGAAATTCAACAGTTTCCCAGAGCTCAGGACAGCCATCTGTGGAAGGGGGACTTAGAGGTGATACGGGCTAGATTTATGTTGATGTATTAGGTGAGAGTAGATTTTTTTTCTTCGAAGTTGCTAGAAAGTTATGGTATTTTCCTGACTGAGATTTATACATCTGAAAAAGAACCTCTTAATGGGAAGTTTTCCAGCGTCTAATAAAGCAGAGCTCTGCTCCCTCTGACCTTGGCAAGTTCACAGGTGAGTTCCACAACTTCTGCCACCTTATAAACACTAAGATGGGTTGTAGAGAAGAAACTATAGCGGCTCTATTTAGGGGCTTAGAGTAGCAAGTGGGCAGAAAAACTTCAAAACCGCCAATTTAATTTATTGAAGACCTCTACAGGAGCATATAGGAAAGAATTCTGGGCTGGCCTGCAAATATTCTCCCAGTAATCCAATACCCGGTCCCAGAGAACCCAGAAGTTAGGAAGCTGACTGTGTTGAAGCTCTACAGAAATCCCAAGGATGAAAATGCCAGGATGGACGTAGAACCACTGATAGGGTGCCAGACTGCTGTCTCTCCTCGGCACCGTACGAACAATCCGCTAAGAAGTGTGTAATTATTGGTCATTGAGTGCCCATTCTGGGAGAGATGCCCTTGTCTTGGAATTACGGTGTATTTATAAATTGCTATGGAACTATGAGTCAGAAAGACCTGGATTCTGATCCTGGTTTTGGGACTTGTCTGCTGTGTGACTTTCGGCAAGTCGCTTAACTTCTCTGGGCCTCAGTTACCTCATCTATAAATAATTATTATTATTATGGTGTTAAGTGCTTACCTTATGCCAGGCACTGTACTAAGCACTGGGGTGGATACAAGCAGCGTGGAAACTGGGGTGGAAGCAGCGTGGCTCAGTGGAAAGAGCCTGCGCTTCGGACTCAGGGGTCATGGGTTCGACTCCCGGCTCTGCCACTTGTCAGCTGTGTGACTGTGGGCAAGTCACTTGACTTCTCTGTGCCTCAGTTACCTCATCTGTAAAATGGGGATTAATTAATTCATTCAATAGTATTTATTGAGCGCTTACTATGTGCAGAGCACTGTACTAAGCACTTGGAATGAACAAGTCGGCAACAGATAGAGACGGTCCCTGCCGTTTGACGGGCTTACGGTCTAATCGGGAGAGACGGACAGACAAGAACAGGATTAACTGTGAGCCTCATGTGGGACAACCTGATTACCCTGTATCTACCCCAGCGCTTAGAACAGTGCTCTGCACATAGTAAGCGCTTAACAAATACCAACATTATTATTATTATTATTTACAAGCAAATCGGTTTGGACCCGGTCCCTGTCCCGCATAGGGCTCATGGTCTTCATTCCCATTTAACGCATGAGGTAACTGAGACACAGAGAAGTGAAGTGGTTTGCCCAAGGGCACACAGCAGACAAGTGGGGGAGCTGGGATGAGAAATGGGGAATAAGACCGTGAGCCCCACGTCGGACAGGGACCGTGCCCGACCGGATAACCTTGTCTTAGTCAAATACCTGGCACACTGTAAGTGCTTAAAAAGTACCAAAAAAAAAAAAAGAAGTTCCCTCCTAGGTTCTGAGACTAAATTTGAGGGAAGTAGCAGGAAGCAGGCTGTTCCTTTAAAAAAAAAAAAAAAAGAAAAAGCTTGCCAACTTTTTGATCCAGGATTGAGTTAACATGGATAATGATGCCACCCTGCATTGGACAAATCACTTGAACTATCTGTGCCTCAGTTTCCCCATCTGTAAAATGGGGATTAAATACCTGTCATCCTTCCTATTGAAACTCTGAGGTCCACGTGGTAAAGAGACTAAATGTGTTCTCATTATATGGCTCCTACCCCAGCACTTAGCACAGTGCTTGGTGCATAATAAGCACTTGACAAATACCACAATTATTTTTGTAATTGTGATTATGGGTGTGCAACCATTGGATGGCTGGAGGGGCGTTTTAAGCTGAATTGTATTTTCCAAGAGCTTAGTACAGTGCTCTTCACCATGTAAGCACTCAATAAATATGATTGAATGAATGAATGAATGTATGAATACCTTAACGAGGAGAGGAAGAGTCTACACACCCTTCCTGTACTCCACGCCATTTGCTTTGCCCAGGGTGTGGACTAAGGGTGGAGAGATTGAGGCACTGGCTTCTGCCCCACTCCTTTCTGATACTTTCTCAAAACAGATTAGAGTGTTAATGATCATGATAATTAATATTAATTATTATATTATAATTATTTCATTAATACAGTCACATCCTATCCCGCCTAGATTATTGCATCAGCCTCCTTGCTGACCTCCCAACCTCCTGTCTCTCTCCACTTCAGTCCATACTTCACTCTGCTGCCCGGATCATCTTTCTACAGAAATGTTCAAGACATATCACCTCACTCCTCAAAAATCTCCAGTGGTTGCCTGTCCATCTCCATTTCAAACAGAAATTCCTCACCATTGGCTTTAAAGCAGTCCATCCCTTTGCCACCTCCTACCTCACCTTGTTTCTCTCCTTCTACAACTCAGGCCACACACTTTGCTCCTCTGGTGCTAACCTTCTCCCTGGACCTCGATCTCTCCTGACTCGCCGCCCAACCCTGGCCCATGTCCTACCTCTGGCCTGGAACGCCCTCCCTCTTCAAATCCTCCAGACAATTACTCTCCTTCAAAGTCTTACTGAAGACTTATCGCCTCCAAGAGGGTTTCCCAGACTAAGCCCCACTTTTCCTCATCTCCCAATCCCTTCTGCATCTCCCTGACTTGCTCCCTTTCCTCTCCCCCCGGCCCCACACCACTTATGAATAAATCAGTAATTTTATTTATTTATATTGATGTCTGGTTATTTGGATTGATATCTGTCTCCTCCCCTCTAGACCGTGACTCCGTTATGGGTGGGGCTGGTCACCCTTTATTGCTGTATTGTACTTGCCCAAGCACTTAGGACAGTGCTCTGCACAGAGTGAGCGCTCAATAAATCCGATTGAATGAATGAATAATGGTATTTGTTAATGCTCACTATGTGCCAAGCATTGTTCTAAGAGCTGGGGTAGATATAAGCTAATCAGGTTGGACACATTCCCTGGCCCACATGGAGCTCACAGTTTTAATCCCCATTTTACAGATGAGGAAACCGAGAAGTTAAGTGACTTGCCCAAGGTCACGCAGCAGAGCCGGGGTTGGAACCTAGGTCCTTCTGACTCCCAGGCCCGTACTCTATCTGACTCGCAGGCCCATTGTGTTGTTATGTTTGTGTGTCTTAGTGAATGGGGGAGCAGAATGAGCATCTGTCTCAGAATGGTCCCCATTTGTAACAGGTGAAGGAGGTGGGTTCAGATTAGGAACGAGGGAGCTCGCTTCTCCCTTCGTCACTCCAGGGGTGCCGCACCTGGTCCTCTGAGCCTCGGCCGCCTTCCGACTTGATGTATTTTCCTTTATTTAAGTTGTCCCACCTCTATTTGTTTTTAATGGCCTTCAAACTTCCGAAGTTTTGTTTTCGGTCTGGGAAATTTAGGACATTCAGTAAATATTCTCTTTAGCTGTTCTTGGGTGATTTGGGTGATATTTTTTGACTGTGTGGATTTAGTTATGGGGTTTGGCTACACGGTTGGAAACTGAACCGAGGATGTGATGTGAATTGGCGGCAGCGGTGTCTACCAAAAGATCCCTACAGGCCATGCTGTATCTTTGGCTGGGGGCAGAAGCCCCGAATACAGAGAGTCTGCAAATTTCAGCTCCTCCCAAGTGCGATGTCTTGTGACCGAATTGTTGATCTTGTGGGGCTGGATAACCGGGGTCCTGGCGTCATGGATTTATCCCTTCTGGCTTCCAAGTAAACGACCTTTCTCCTATTTTTCCAAATGCTGGGTGGCTTCTCGATCAATCAAGCAGTGGGATTTATTTGGAGCTTACGGTTTGCCGGGTACGCTAAGCGCTTGGGAAAATACGCTACAATAGAGTCGGTCGACCTGATCTTTGCTCACAAGGTGCTTACAGTTTAGAGGGGGAGCCAGACATTAAAATACATTTCAGACAGGGGAAATAGCAGAGTCTATGGATATCAATCGATCAATCATATTTATTGAGCACTTTGTGCAGACCACTGTGCTAAATCCTTGCGAGAGTACCCTATATCAGTTTAAGTTGGCAGACACAAACCCTGTCCACAATGAGTTCACAGTCTAAAGCAGGAGACAGACGGACTTTATATAAATAAATTACAGATGTGTATGTAAGCGTGGAGGGTCTGTGGGAGTTGTGGAATGGTGAATGAAGAGGGCAAACCAGGGCGAAACACAAGGGAGTGGGAGAAGAAAGGAAGTGAAGGCTTAGTATGTACGTGAGATATGTACATAAGGGCTGCCGGGCAGGGGATAATAATAATGATGGTATTTTTTTAAGCATTTACTATGTGCAGGCACAGTTCTAAGCTCTGGAGTAGATACAGGGTAATCAGGTTGTCCCATGTGGGGCTCACAGTCTTAATCCCTATTTTGCAGATGAGGTAACTGAGACCCAGAGAAGTGAAGTGACTAGCCCAAGGTTACACAGCAGACAAGTGCGGAGCGGGGATTAGAACCCACCTCCTCTGACTCCCAAACCCGTGCTCTTTCCACTAATGAGCATACTGTGGGATCTAGGGCTGTGGGGTGGTGGTACTAGATTTTGCCTGTCTTGCCTTGACTCGCTCCCTTTGTCCTTCCCCCTCCCAGCCCCACAGCACTTATGTACTTATCTGTAATTTACTTAGCTCATGTAGGCAGAGAATGTGTCTGTTTATTTTTTTTATTGTTCTCTCCGCAGCACTTAATACAGTGTTCTGCATACTGTAAGCGCTGAATAAATAATACTGAATGAGCGAAGGAATGGAAAACAGGGGAACGATGGAGTTGATTTGAGGACGTGGGTATGTGCATCCAAGGCAGGTTGTATATAGAGACCACGTGGTGTGTGATGACTGGTGAAGCAGCGTAGCTCATTGGAAAGAGCCCGGGCTTGGGAATCAGGAGTCATGTGTTCGAATCCCAGCTCTGCTACTTGGCAGCTGTGTGACCGTGGGCAAGTCACTTAACTTCTCTGGGCCTCAGTTACCTCATCTGTAAAATGGGGATTAAGACTGTGAGCCTCACGTGGGACAACTTGATTACCCTGTATCTACCCCAGCGCTTAGAACAGTGCTCTGCACAGAATAAGCGCTTGACAAATACCAACATTATTATTATTATTATGACTGTGGAAAGTTTGGGGGTTGAGAGATTAGAGGTCTCTGGGAGTGATGGGAGTAGGGGGACAGGACAGTTTTGCAGGAAAAAGGTATGTGGGAGAGAAGGTGGGTGAGGAGGTTGTGTCCAAACAGTGGAATTTCAGAATGGAATTTGATCCTAGGACAATCCTCAGCGATAACCTAGCTGCTTCCCCTAGAGAGATGGGAATGGATTTGGGTTGATCCTAGTCTGATCCAGACTCTTTGGAATCTGGAGTTGTCAGAAATGAGGTGAGGAGGGGGAGCAGGGAAATACCCTCTCCTTTCCTCTGACACTGAGGGGGGGAAGCTATTTGGCCTAGAATCCCAAAATGCAGAGAGGGTTTTGGATGTGGAGAAGGCAGAGACTTGAAGCCAGAGGCTCCAGGTTCCTGCAGCCAGACTCTTCCTGAACTGTCATAGGAATTCCCAAAGATCTCTGTGGTTTGGAGGTGTGGGTAGAGCCGCCCAGTGATACCATGAGTGATTCTGGGTGGTGTTCTCGCTGGTGACTCTCAGCGAGCTGTGACACTGCTCTGGCGGCCCGAGCTTCTGGGGATTTAGCACATCCTAAACCTCCCTCTGACTTAGGCAGGTGTAGTGGATAGAGAACGGGCCTGGGAGTCAGAAGGTCATGGGTTCTCATTCCAATTCTGCCACTTGTCTTCTGTGGGACGTTGGGCAAGACACTTCACTTCCTCTGTGCCTCACCCGTAAAATGAGGATTGAGACTATAAGCCCCATATGGGACAGGGATTGTGTCCATCCCTATTTCCTTGTATCCACCCCAGTCCCCTTGACGCTGTTTAGTGCCATTGTTCTTGTCTGTCCGTCTCCCCCGATTAGACTGTAAGCCCGTCAAACGGCAGGGACTGTCTCTATCTGTTGCTGACTTGTTCATCCCAAGCGCTTAGTACAGTGCTCTGCACATAGTAAGCGCTCAATAAATACTATTGAATGAATGAATGAATGAATGAATGCTTAGCACGGTGCCTGGCATATGGTAAGCTCTTAACAAAACTGTAATTATTATTATGTGGAACAGGGACTGTATTTATTGATTCATTCAATCATATTTGTTGAGCACTTACTGTGTGCAGAGCACTGTACTAGGTGCTTCGAAAGTACAATTTGGCGACAGGTAGCGACAATTCCTACCCCACAACGGGTTCACAGTCTAGAAAGCGGAGACCCTCCTCCAAGAGGCCTTCCCAGACTGAGATTCCCCTTTTCCCTCTGCTCCCTCTGGTGCCTCTCTGCTCCCCCCCCTTTCACCTCCCCTCAGCTAAGTCCCCTTTCCCCCAACTTTCCTTCTCCTCCTCCACCTCTCTCTTCCCCTCCGCTCAGCACTGTGTTCGTCCGCTCATTTGTATATATTTTTATTACCCTATTCATTTTGTTAATGAGCTGTACATCCCCTTGATTCTATTTATTGCTATTGTTTTTGTCTATCTCCACCAATTAGACTGTAAGCCCGTCAATGGGCAGGGATTGTCTCTATCTGTTGCCTATTTGTACATTCCAAGTGCTTAGTACAGAATTATAGATATATACACATCATTAATAAAATAACCAATCTGATGATCTTGAATCTAACCCAGCGATTAGTATACTGCCTGGAACATAGTAAGCACTTAACAAGTTCTATTGAATAGCTTCCAGTAAGTTTTCGAGATGAAAAATATAGAGAATGCCTTGAAGCAAATGAGAAATACTCAGGGTACATCATTCTGAATATCTCCTCTCTAAAAGCGAGAACAACTCGGTGAACATCCTGCTCGTGAAGATTCCCAAATCAATAGAAGATCAATCTATTTTACTTGTTACCTGTAGTTGGGGCCGGTTTGACGCGTTGTGTGCGGGTCTACAAGGAAAGCTGTGTTCAATTTTCCCCTTTAATTTTCTGGCCTCAGTTTCCCCCATTTGGAATACAGTGACCCAACTGTATTTACTGATTGGTAAAGTGTCCTGGGTCTCTGAGGTGAGAGGTGCTAAGTGCTATTATTATAGAAAGCTCAACAACCTTTCAGTCGGCATTTCCTTAAAGTTTATGGCTTCGCTTTCAAGGTGGAATTCTCATATGGGAGATTTAAATCCTTCATCATGTAAAATGACCAAGTTGTAATAAGATCTTCTTGCCGGGTGCAAATTTGTTACTCGGTGTCAGTCTGCAGCTTTGGGTCATCCACCAGCTGTGACGCTGCGCAGGTTGTATTTTTTTCGCCACATTTGGTGGAAAGTTTCAGGACAGGGAAGATTATCTGAACCAGATGTGCAGAACCATCACTCTGACATAAGTGAGTAATTAGTCATAAGTGATTATCCATGTGACTAGGCCAGGATCGTTTCCCTGTTCCAGGTTGGGGAAGTGAACCTTGGCTAGCTGCACCTTAACTGAGAAGGGTAATAAAGGTGTCAAGAGGTTTATGCCTTTTCAGGGTGTGATTTGTTTCCAGAGAGAGCCTTAGCCCAGTGGCATATTATTCGGGACCACCTTTTCTAGGGGTTTCTGAAGACACTTGTATGTGTTTTCTAACAAATTGGTCCCTTCCTCCTCTTCCATCAAGACTGGCCCGGACAGAGCTTAAGCCTCACTTTTGCTCCGCAATCCCGGGTCACCGTTCGGTGCTTTGCACACAGTAAGAGCTCAATAAATGCCATTGAACGCGTATCCAGTTCAGTGGTAGAGGAGAGAGGAATGTACACGTTGAAGCATTTTGGAAGATTTATGGACCTTCTTCATGCCCCCATTCTTTTTTTCTCCTGTTTACTTACCTCTGATTGAAGAAATACTTTTTTTTTTCCACTTTTCGAATTCACATTACTGTCTCATCCTTTACAGATTCTGTGTTTGTGTCCTGGCAGCGTGTACAGTTCTTGGAAGAGAACGCGGGTCCCAAACATGGAGAATGTAAATTGAGTCAAACCAAATAACCAGGTATTTGTTTGGGTTTACTCCCTGTCACATATTGGCAGAGTCAGATTCGTGTTGTCCAACTTCTTGGGTGTGCTGGTCCACATTCATTCAAATAAACATGCTAAAGGGCCAGATTCACTCCTGAAGGTGGGTTCACTGAAATGTGCAAAAAAACAAAATAAAAGGCCCCAAAGAAACCATTTGAAATGGTAAAAACGAATGTGTGAAGGTTTCGAAGGCTAAAGGTGAAGTCCTAGAATTGTTTTAACTTCTGTTCCTGATCAGAATCCTTAGTATAGAATTGTCACGGTTTCTATGCACATCAGCATGTGGGCTCCCAGTTATGGTGTTTATTAAGCTCTTACTATATGCCGAGCACTGGGGTAGATAAAGGATAAACAGATTTGGTCCCCATCCTAACCGGGGCTCACTAAAGCAACAAGCAACATGGGCCTGGAAGTCAGAAGGATCTGGGTTCTAATCCTGATGTTAAGTCATTTAACGGCTCTGTGCCTTAGTTTCCTGATCTGTAAAATGGGGATTAAGACTGGGAGCCCCATGTGGGACAGGGACTGAGTCCTACTTGATTAGTTTATATCTTCCCTTGTGCTTAGTACAGTTCCTGGCACATAGCAAGTGCTTAGCAAATACCATAAAAACCCACATAGTGCCCAGGGGCTGCAGGTGGACCACACTGAATGTAATAATGATAACTGTGGCCTTTATTAGGTGCTTACAGTGAAAGTGCCAAGCATTGTATGAAGCGCTGAGGTAGATCCATGACTCGTGGAAAGAGCACGGGCTGGGGATTCAGAGGTCATGGGATCAAATCCCGGCTCTGATGCTTGTCAGTTGTGTGACTTTGGGCAAGTTACTTGCCTCAGTTACCTCATATGTAAAATGGGGATTAAGACTGTGAGCCCTACATGGGACAGCCTGATCACCTTCTATCCTCCCCAGCACTTAGAACAGTGCTTTGCACATAGTAAGCGCTTAACAAATGCCATTATTATTATTATTAGATACAAGATCATTTATGGACTCCCAAGCGTGAAATTTCTGTTCTTAATGACTAGCACACTCTACTATTTAAACACTTCCTTACGCACTTATCCATCCTTCCAGTCTCTTCCTCCTAACTGTAATTTGTTTTAGTGTCCCTCTTTCTGTTAGAATGTAAACTGCTTGTCTTCTAACCTCACTGTACTCTCTCAAGTGCTTCAAATAATGCTCCACCCACATCTGGGGCTTAGTACGCAGTGTACGTAACTATAATTTATTTATTTGTATTGATGTTTTTCTCCCCCTCTCCAGACTGTTAGCTCCTTGTGGGTAGGGAATGTGTCTGCTTATTGTTGTATTGAACTCTCCCAAGTACTTAGTACAGTGCTCTGCACACAGTAAGCGCTCAATAACTATAATTGAATGAATGAATGAATTCCACCTTGGCCCTTGGCTCCTTCAGGGGATTTTGGAAAAGCTACTTAGCCTCCTTGGTCTTCCGTTTTCCCATCCAGACAATATAGATAGTAAAGAGCAAAGGAAGCAGAGAGGCAGAATTAAAATCTGGGAATTTGTTTTAGCTTCAGTATATCCAAATGGATATCTTTGTGTTTTACATAATTTCCACCCTGTCCTGCTCTCAGGGACACAGCATATGACTTTATATTTTTGTTGAGTTCAAAGCGAGAACACATAACATGTGTTCTCTTTCAAACGACAGTCCTCATGAGGCTCAGGTTGGAGTCTGCTCTTCTTGAGTCCCACTCAGCAGGCCTGTGTGTACATTATAAGTCACTTGACCATTTGGTAATAAATCATGCATCATATATAATTCACTCCGAAGCACATTCATCTTCAATCTTCGCGCTCTCTTTCCTGACAGATTGGAGCACCCTACTGTTGACTCCTTGTCATTCCTGGATTTTTTTCTATTTTAACGTTGCTTGTGATGGTATTCTAAATTCTGTCCCTGAATGAAATTAATATTCTTTGTTTGGAAAGAACAAACCTCTCTTTCAGCAACTCATCTCCATTTCCTTTAGGTTTGGAACCCGGTTTTGGTCTCACCCCTTTGCTGAACAAACTTTAAAGCCTTATTAAAATCACATCTCCTCCAAGAGACCTTCCCTGACTAAAACCTCATTTGCTCCCTTTCCCTTCTAAGTCAACCTTGCACATGGATTTGTATTCTTTATTTGCCATTCTCTCACAGCTCTTATGCCCGTATCTGCAATTTATTTTAATCTCTCACTCCCCTTCTAGACTGTAAACTCCTTGAGGGCAGAAAACATGGCCATTGTATTATACTCTCTCAAGTGCTTATTACAGTGCTCTGCACAAAGTAAGTGCTTGGTAAATATGATTGATTGAACCTGAGAGTTTTGTGAAGCTGGTTGAGTCCACTCTATGTCACGGATGTCTTGGATTTTAAGCTTTTGTTCTTTTTTTTTTATTTATTCATTCAGTAGTATTTATTGAGCGCTTACTGTGTGCAGAGCACTGTACTAAGAGCTTGGAAAGTACAATTCAGCAACAGATAGAATCAATCCCTACCTAACAACAGGCTCACAGTCTAGAAGTTCACATCCACCATAAGAAATATCACCGACTTCACAGTCACGAAGATTGAGAAGGAAGTAAACAGGTAACCTAGGCTTTAGATAACCCTATCCCCACCCTAAGCTCGGTGGAAAGAGCCCGGGCTTGGGAGTCAGAGGTCATGGGTTAGACTCCCGGCTCTGCCACTTGTCAGCTGTGTGACTGTGGGCAAGTCACTTCACTTCTCTGGGCCTCAGTTCCCTCATCTGTAAAATGGCGATGAAGACTGTGAGCCTCACGTGGGACAATCTGATTACCCTTTGTCTACCCCAGTGCTTAGAACAGTGCTCTGCACATAGTAAGCGCTTAACAAATACCAACATTATTATGATGTATATATCAGTACTTTATATTAATGTCTGTTTATTTGTATTGATGTCTGCCTCCCCCGTCTTGACTGTGAGCTCGTTGTGGGCAGGGATTGTCACTCTTTATTGCTGTATTGTACTTTCCCAAGTTTTTAGTACAGCACACAGTAAGCGCTTAATAAATACGATTGAATGAATGAATGAATATATTTATATTGAGGACACTGAACACAATTAAAAGCTAGTAAATGGTTAAAAAGTTGTTATACTGTAAGCCCCGTGCGGGCCATGGACTGTAACTGGCAATCAGTCAATCGATGGTATTTCCCGAGCACTCACTGTGTGCAGAATATGCACTCACTGTGTGCAGAGTATTATACTAAATGCCTGGAAGAGGATAATACAGCAGAATTGGTAGACATAATCCCTGCCTACAGCAAGTTTATGGTTTAGAGAGGGAGACCAACATTAATATAAATAAATAATTTATAGATATTCCCATAAATGTTGTGGGGCTGAGGGTAAGGTGAAGACCAAATGTATCCAACCTGATTTTCTTGTATCTACTCCAACACTTAGTACACAGCTTGGCACATAGGAAGCACGTTAAATGCAACCATAATTTTATTAAATGCCTATTCTCCCTCCTACTTAAGACTGTGCCTACCTTATGGGACGGGGACTATGCTGACTTGACCAACTTGTATCTGCCCCAGTGCTAGGCATAGTGCTTGACCACTGTTACAACAATCATGTTATTAGATTGAAATAATATCTTTTATTAACAACAGAATGATCATGTAATGGCATTAATTTAGAATATAACAAATACAATAATAATTGTCATATCATAGTATTATTATTAATAATGAAATGATCATGAAATGCCATTCGTAGCAAAGTTTCTCTCCTGTGAATCAGTGCCTTATTGGGGCAGGAGAGTTTGCATACACTAATGACCCTTAAGACTATGTCATTAAGAAGTATTTTCTTGCCAGGGTTACCCATAATGGAAAGGTCTAAGCTAAAGCGTCAGAGAAGGCTGATTCACCTGTGCTGGGCAGCAGCGGTATGGAAAAGAGTCAAAGATGGAGGATCAAGTGATTACAGTGTTGATGAAAGACAATGGCGGAGACTAAAGCTTTTATTGCGTAGGAGGCATTGGTAAACCACTTTCATATTTTTTACCAAGAAAACTCTATGGATAAAGTCCATAAAGTCGTTATGGGTCCGAAACAACTCTCCATGGCATTTGATGAAGAAAAGATCTTAGGACAGACTCAGTCCAGAAATATTTCCACCATAATTCTTTTGGGAAAGACACTGGCTGGGTTGCCAGAGAAAGCAAATTCTTGGACGTGTATTCCTTAGGAGTAAAATTTTTTTCTGTGGCCTGTGTGCCTCAGTGTCAGCTCTGTGGCGGATGATAGATGGGCCGGTGACCGCCCCCATCCTCACAGCTGTCTGAGCTCTCCTCCTAGTCCTACTCATCCCGAGGCTCTTAAAAGATCTGAGAGTTTACAGTCAGAGCTGAAAAGACACAAGATGGTGGCTTTTAGGCCTGATAGCCCTAGGAAGCCTGAACCTTTCTGGCTTGTCCCACCCAGAGAATTCCTTCCCTGGCTCCGTCCCACCATTCAGAGAGAAAAGTTGATGAGGAAAGTTGACACCTCTGTCACTAAGAATAGTCACTGTCAAGTGGTCAAGTAAAGAAGTGTGGTTTAGTGGACAGAGGACAGGCCTTGGTGTCAGAAGGACCTCAGTTATTTTCCCAGCTCCTCCACTTGTCTGTTGTGTGACTTTGGACAAGGTGGCTTAATGGATAGAGCATGGGTTTGGGAGTCATTTGGACTTGGTTCTAATCTTGGCTCTGCCATATATCTCTTGTGTGACCTTGGACAAGTCACTTCACTTCTCTGGGCCTCAGTTACCTCATCTGTGAAATGGGGAATGAGTATGAGCCCCATGCGGGACGGGGTCTGTGCCCAACCTAATGATCTTGTATCTACCCTAGTGCTCAGAACAGTGCTTGGCATATAATAAGTGCTTAACACATACCATAAAAAAGTGGTTATCTTGTGGCAAGCACTTTCCTGAGCACTGGGGTAGCTAAAATACAGTCAGTTCAGGCAGAGTTCCTGTCCCACATCACTGTCTAAGGGGGAGGGAGAATAGGTATTTAAACACCTATTTTTATTCAATTCAATTGTATTTATCGACGACTTACTGCAAGTAGAGCACACTACTAAGCACTTGGGAGAGCACAATGTAACAATAAGCAGACACATTCTCTGTTCACAATGAGCTTACAGTATACAGGCAAGGAAACTCTCTCTCTCATCCTGGTTCTCCATCCTGCCTTCAACCTCAGGGGCTCGGAGCTGGTGCAGAAAACTGGAGCCGATTCCATAGGCCACTAGAGTCTCATCCCATGGAATGTTGGTGTCGTCTGCCCAGTGCTCCCCGACTACACTCTTTCTCGTTGCAAGACCTGGGCAGTGCCTGGAAAGTGGTAATAGTAATAATAATAATTGCGGTGTTTGTTAAGCACTGTACTATGTCCAAGCACCTTAGTGAGTGCTGAGGTGGATGCAAACAAATCGGATTCGTCACAGTCCCTTTCCCATATGGGCCTCACAGTCTCAATCCCTATTTTACAGATGAGGTAGCAGGTCCGGAGAGTAACAATAATAACGATGATATTTGTTAAACACTTACTATGTGCCAAGCACCGTTCTAAGCCCTGGGGTATATACAAGGTAATCAGGTTGTCCCACGTGGGGCTCAGAGCCTTAATCCCCATTTTACAGATGAGGTCCCTGAGGCCCAGAGAAGTTGTGTCTTGCCCAAGGTCACACAGCTGATAAGTGACGGAGCTGGGATTAGAACCTACATTGACTTGCCCAAGATCACACAGCAGACACGTGACAGAGCCAGGATTAGAACCCATTTCTTTCTAACTCCCAGGTCTGTGCTTTATCCACTATGCCGTGCTGCTTCTCTAGGTAGGCAGTGTGAGTGGAGGGGATCCCTGGCTTGTTTGTCTAGTGGCAGTGGGCTCCTCTGTATGATGCACTGATGAGGAATAATGGATCCAGGAAGGGAGTGGATCTACATGGCACCAGGGCCTACCGGAATGGGCTATGCTTCATTCATTCATTCATTCAATCATATTTATTTAGCGCTACTTGGGAAAGTACAGTGTCAAAATAGACACATTCCCTGCCCAAAGTGAGCTTACAGTCTAGAGGGGGAGAAAGACATTAATATAAATTAATAAATTACAGATATGTACATAAGTGCTGTGGGGCTGTGAGCAGGGGCAGGAGAGTGAATAAAGGGAGCAAGTCAGGTGAAACAGAAGGGACGGGAGAAGAGTGAAGGAGGGCTTAGCCAGGGAAGGCCTCTTGGAGGAGATGGGCCTTCAATAACGCTTTGAAGGCGGGAAGAGTAATTAGAGGGTTCTAATCCTGACTCTGTCACGTGTCTGCTGTGTGACCTTGGGCAAGTCACTTAACTTCTCTGGGCCTCAGTTTCCTCATCTGTAAAATGGGATTAAGACTGTGAACCCTGTGTGAAATAGGGAGTCGGTCCAACCCGGTTACCTTGTTTCTATACCAGTGCTTAGTACTGTGCCTGGCACATAGTAAGCGCTTAACAAATACCACAGTTTTCATTATTACTATATCCATAATTTATATTCATGTCTGTCTCCCCCTCTCCCAGGTTCCTTGCCTACCAACTCTGCTCTATTGTACTCTCTCAAGCCTTCAGTACAGTGCTCTGCACACAGCACACAGTCAATAAATATGTTTGATTGATTAACCTCTCGACCTCCATTTCCTCCTCTGTAAAATGGGGATCAGAGATGTGCTCCCTCTGCTTCTTTGAATGTGAACTCCAGGTGGTTCAGAGACTGTGTTGGATGTGATTATCTTGATTTACAGCCATACTCAGCATAGTGCTTATCCCATATTACTTGTAATTTCATATAATTATTCCTACATCCTGGCAATATGGGGTCATGGAGGCGCAAGCTCGACCACGCCTGTCTACCAGCAGACTGCTCAAATGGGGTTCTTAAGGTCCCCAGAGAGTTATTTAGATTTTTCTGGGAAAATAGCAAGATCCTTCCAAGTATTGTTAGTTTAGTTACTTTGATATCCTTCTGCCTTGTTCTCCTAGGTCAAAGATTTTGTTTTCTACACTTTTCACACTTAAGGAAAGACAGATGATTAACCAGTCAATCAGTGGTATTTATTAAGTGCTCACTGCCTGCAGAGCACTGTACTAAGCACTTGGGAGAGTACGAAGGAGTAAGTAGACCCAATCACTGATTAATTTTAATAAAACAAAAAGACTGTTTTGGGATTGGGTTTCTAGAATTTGCAAATCTTCATTTTGGGGGAGATGGCAGGAGGTGGAGATGAGGAAAGTGCTATTTGATCCTTACCTGTTGTCTTTTACCAAAAGATTCTGCAGATGGCACTAAAGTAAGATTACCCTCTCTCATCTAGGGATTGGGGTTTGTTTGACATAGCTTTTGTATGGCTTTTGAGTCTGAATCTCTTTGGGCATTAAGTAAATATCTGTTCTCTTCAAAGTTAGCAGACAACCTATCAGAGCAATCCCCCAAATAGTTGTTCATTTTCTGAAGAGGAAAATTTTCTGGCTATTTTGATAATCTTTTATAAAAGAGGAAGGCTAGAATACTGAATAAAAATAATCCCTCATCTGCAGAATGAGGATTCTGTACCTGTTCTCCCTCCTGTTCAGACTGTGAGGCCCCATGTGGGACCTGATTATCTTGTGTCTACCCCAATGCTTAGTATAAGTGCTTGACACATAGTGAGCACTTAACAAATACTATTATTATTAGCAGTAATAATAATAAGCCTGCACCAAAGTGTAAATTATGGTCACTGCCTCTTCAGCTCTCAGGAAGTTATAGTAAGAACTCGTCAATACTGACACATGCGGATTTTAATGTAGATTACAAATAGGAGCTGTAGGAAATATACAATTTCATGAAGAAAGATTTTCAGTGTTTTGGGATTAAGCAGTGAGCCTGTTTGAGCAGGGTTTCCTCAAGATTTTGTGAGCCACTGAGGAAACCCCATAGCTCACAAAATCTTCTTTATAGTTAAAGCCCACGCTCGTCTTAAGGGAGGCATAGTGTATTCGGGGAATTGTTCTTTTCTCTGAGAAGAGGAACTCGATCCCATATTTCCTGCCCACTTGAAATCTACCACATTCATAAAAAACTGTCTGGAGCTATTTGGTAACTTGCGTTTTTCAGAGTGCAAATGACGATGACATTATTGTTCAGAAGGAAATCTAGGAGCTATTTAATTAAAAATTCCATAGACATTCAAGCTGCTATTTTGATACGTTCCCTTTTCCTATGCTCTCTAGCCTTGAGGTTAAGAGAGGCTTCAGGTGAAAGCTGACAACTGTTCAAAAAGGTTTCTTCTCTTGAAAGAAAAAGTAGTGACAGAATGTCAACTTTAAAGGCTATGGAAGTCCTACAATTCCTCGATTCTTTGCTGGGGAAACATATGAAAGGTGATACGTAGGCTTAGAAATCCCAATTGAAGGTATCACCATTTCATTGTTTTCTTAGATTAAGCTAAAAACATTTGTCATTAGAAACACAAGAGGCAATTTCCTGCCAGAACACCCAAACCTTTGACATTTCCCTTCAAAAATCCTTAAATGTTTGGTGGAGTATCAAAGCTCCTTTTTCTTTTTTTTTTAAAACTGTCCTCAGCAAAGGTCAGCGGTCTCTGGCAGAGTCATATTAGACCTGACTTAATTATGACCAAGTGTCACGCTACACTTTTCAACATCTGGTGCCCGTCATTAAAGAGCACCAGTGTTGATCACTTTATTTTGAAAATACCTAGCAGATGAAAATGACTATTGCGATGGGAAATCTAGATTGGCAGGAGAAAAGTCATTTTCAGCAATATTTTTCATAATTGGTATAATTTTGAAGCAAGTCAGACTTTCTAAAATTCCCACACATGACCTGGGCCCCGGGTCCCGGGTCCCGGGAGAGCCCTGTGACTTCTCTGTTTCCTGGATGATCCCTGCAGGTTAGAGTTAGGGCCTCTTGAAGGCCAGACTGGAAAATAAAAGCTTTCCTATTGCTCTAGAAACAGCTGGGCCTGATGTGACAGAAACAGACAGAAATTCTCTGATAAGCCTAAAATTTGTGGAGAGTCAAAAACATCTCCCTGCTGCATTATAAGGATAGGAAATTGCTGAGTTCTTGTAAATGATTCCCTAAGTAGAAGTTCATGTCCATAGTTTGAAATTCTGCTCTGAACCTCTGCACTTGTCCAAGGTACCTAGAGACAGATAGTATCCCGGGAATGTTCCAAATTATTCTGATATTAGAATGGAGAAAGCAAAGGCTGAAATCTTCAATATGTAACTATGTGAACTTTACTGGTCCTCAGGCATGGGACCTGAAAGGAATTAGCCCAGATCAGGCTTAAATTAGGCTGGGGTAAAAATAATAATAACAATAATAATGGTATTTGTTAAGCACATACTATGTGTCAAGTACTGTTCTAAGCACTGAGATAGATAAGCGCTAATAATAAAGCACGGTTATGCAATTTGATACTCACTCCAGCCCAAGAGCACTTACATATCCTTATCCTCTACTATTTTCCCTATCTGTAATTTGTTTTAATGTCTGTCTCCTCCTGTAGACTGTAAGCTCACTGTGAGCCGGGATCTAGTCTACCTACTTATTGTAGTGTGCTTTCTCAACTACTCAGTCCAGTGCTCTGCGCACCGTAAGCGCTTGAAAAGTATCACTGGTTCTCTGCTGACGGTTATGCAACAGAGAAGCAAGGCTGATTTCTGTCTCTCTGCTTACTGTGATCACAATTAATCAATCAGTGGTATTTATTGAGTGCTGAATGTGTGAGGAGCACTCTATTAAGCCCTAGGGAAAGTATGAAACGATAGAGTTATAAGCGCATTTCACAGTCACCTTGTCCCGAGCTTATGCCTCTGCATTTTCCTTTCTTCTCATTATTTTCACTTAAAGTTCTGGATGGTTTCTTAAGGGAACAGAGTGGGTCTTAGAAGTAATAATAATAATATGTATTGAGCACCCATTGGATGTGATGCACTGTATTAAGAACTTGGGAAGCACAAACAAACAAATGTCACACTCACTGTCCACAAGCAGCTTACACTCTTATGGGGGTAAAAGGCATAAAAGTATTTGCGAATAGAAGAATCAAAATGAAAAATCAAAAGTAAGTTGAAATATTGAGAAAGCTCATAGGCACAAACACTGAGGCTGGTAGAAGCTGTGTTTTGTGAAAAGATACAGCTCAGTACATGATGAAATAGTCACGCTTAAGCTGGTGGTGAGCAAACTTCATGAACATGGATTTCAAAGTGCCTAGTCAGTATCAGGTTGGTATTTCAACACTGTTTATTGATTTGCTGCTGATGGACTGAAATGTCTCTGATTCCAACCTGCCACTCGTGTGTCTACCAAGCAATTTTTTAGGTGAATTAGTGGTTGGACTAATCTGATAGTGCTCTGGGATCCTGTCAGTCAGTCAGTAAGTCAGTCAGATGTATTCACTGAGTGCTTACTGTTTGCAGAGCACCATACTAGAATACTGTATTAAGCGTTTGAGAGAGTACAGTATAACAGTAGACACAGTCCCTATCCACAGCGAGCTTTCATTCATTCATTCATTCATTCAATAGTATTTATTGAGCGCTTACTATGTGCAGAGCACTGTACTAAGCGCTTGGGATGAACAAGTCGGCAACAGATAGAGACAGTCCCTGCCGTTTGACGGGCTTACGGTCTAATCGGGGGAGACGGACAGACAAGAACGATGGCACTAAACAGCGTCAAGGGGAAGAACATCTCGTAAAAACAATGGCAACTAAATAGAATCGAGGCGATGTACAATTCATTAACAAAATAAATAGGGTAATGGAAATATATACAGTCGAGCGGACGAGTACAGTGCTGTGGGGATGGGAAGGGAGAGGTGGAGGAGCAGAGGGAAAAGGGGAAAAAGAGGGTTTAGCTGCGGAGAGGTAAAGGGGGGGTGGCAGAGGGAGTAGAGGGAGAAGAGGAGCTCAGTCTGGGAAGGCCTCTTGGAGGAGGTGAGTTTTAAGTAGGGTTTTGAAGAGGGGAAGAGAATCAGTTTGGCGGAGGTGAGGAGGGAGGGCGTCCCGGGACCACGGGAGGACGTGGCCCGGGGGTCGACGGCGGGATAGGCGAGACCGAGGGACGGTGAGGAGGTGGGCGGCGGAGGAGCGGAGCGTGCGGGGTGGGTGGTAGAAAGAGTGAAGGGAGGAGACGTAGGAAGGGGCAAGGTGATGTAGAGCCTCGAAGCCTAGAGTGAGGAGTTTTTGTTTGGAGTGGAGGTTGATAGGCAACCATTGGAGGTGTTTAAGAAGGGGAGTGACAGGCCCAGATCGTTTCTGCAGGAAGATGAGCCGGGCAGCGGAGTGAAGAATAGACTGAGCTTTCAGTCTAGGGGGGAGAAGGACATTAATATAAATGAATAAATTGCAGATATGTACCTAAGTCCTGTGGGGCTGGGAGCGAGAGATGAATAAAGGGAGCAAGTCAGGTGACACAGATGGGAGGGGAGAAGAGGAAAGGAGGGCTTAGTCAGGGAAGCCTTCTTGGAGGAGATGTGTCTTCAATAATGCTTTGAAGGTGGGAAGAGTAATTGCCTGTAGGATTTGAGGAGGGAGGGTGTTCCAGGCCAGAGGCAGGATGTGGACGAGAGGTCAGTGGCGAGAGAGATGAGATCAAAGTACAGTGAAAAGGTTAGGATTAGAGGTGCGGAGTGTGAGCGTTGGGTTGTAGAAGAAGAGTAGTGAGGTGAGGGTAGAAAGGGGAAAGGTGATGGAGTGCTTTAAAGCCAATGGAGAGGAATTTTTGTTGGATGTGGAGGTGGATGGGCAACCACTGTATTTTTTTGATGAGCGGGGTGACATGTCCTGAAAGTTTTGGTAGAAAAATGATCCAGACAGCGGAGTGAAGTATAGACTGGAGTGGGGAGAGACAGGAGGCTGGGAGGTCAGCAAGCAGGCTGATGCAGTAATCCAGGCGGGATAGTATGAGTGACTGTATTAATATGGTATTAACATGGTTGCACTTTGGAAGGGGCAGATTTTAGCGATGCTGTTCATCGTTTATGTACTGTTTTCATATGACTCAGATTTTTCTTGGGCAATGTAAGATTTAAGTACTGGCCTGGAAGTCAGAGGACTAGGGTTCTAATTCTGCCACTTGCCAAATATGTGACCTGGGATTGTATATACTAACTCTGTTGTATTCTTCCAAGGGCTTTTCACAATGCTCCTCAGAAGAAGCACTCAATAAATATGATTGATTGATTGACCTTGGGCAAGTCACTTAACTTCGTTGTGCCTCAGTTACCTCATCTATGAAATGGGGATTACCAATTCTCCCTGCCTGTTCAAATATATGGCCCTTTTAGGACAGGGATTTTGTTTGCTCTGATTGTTTTTTATCTAACTCAACATCTAATATGGTGCTTGGCACATAGTAAGTACTTAACAAATACCGTAATTACTATTATTTCATGACCCAGGAAGATAGAATTGCCAGTAGGGGAGTCCTGGAATTCCATTAGTTCACTGACATTGAAGCAGCGCGGCTCAGTGGAAAGTGCACGGGCTTTGGAGTCAGGACTCATGAGTTCGAATCCCAGCTCTGCCACTTGTCAGCTGTGTGACTGTGGGCAGGTCACTTAACTTCTCTGTGCCTCAGTTCCCTCATCTGTAAAATGGGGATTAAGACTGTGAGCCCCACGTGGGACAACCTGATTCCCCTGTGTCTACCCCAGCGCTTAGAACAGTGCTCGGCACATAGTAAGCACTTAACAAATACCAATATTATTATTATTATTATTAGTGTTCATAACAACACAGCTTTGCTGGGTGGGATATGTGAAGGGGATGGATGACAGGAGGATACCCAAGTAGTTCCCTGATGGGGTAGGTAAAACAAGCCACTGGCTCTTTTAAGACCCACTGAAACACTGTCTCCACAGGAAGCAGCATGGCAAGGTGGCTAGAGCACGGGCCTTAGGAGTCAGAGGGTCAAGGGTTCTAATCCCAGCTCCACCACTTCTCTGCTGTGTGATCTTGGGCAAATCACTTCACTTCTCTGTGCCTCAGTTATGGGGATTGAGATTGTGAGCCTGACAGGGACTGTTGCCTGTATCCACCCCAGTGATTCGTGTAGTGCCTGGCACGTAGTAAACACTTAACAAATACCATTATTATTATGATTATTAATCTCTGCGCCTCAGTTTATGCAACTGCAAAATGGGGATTTAATACTTGTTCTCTCACCTACTTGAATGTGAACCCTAGTTGTGGTATTTGTTAATGTTTGCTATGTACCAGACACTGTGCTAAGCTCACCCGCAACAGTAAAATGTTCAACGGAAAAAAAAGGACAAAATTGCCTAAACTGTATTGTCTTGATTATCTTCATTCATTCAGTCGTATTTGTTGAGCACTTTACTATATACAGAGCACTGTACTAAATGCTTGGAAAGTACAATACAGCAATAAAGAGAGACAATCCCTGCCCACACCAGGCTTACAATCTCGAAGGGGTAGAGAGACATCAAAACAAGTAAACAGGCCTACCCACCCCGGAGCTAGGATTCAAAGTAAGTGCAAAAGTATCGTAATATCAAAGACTCCTGGCACAAACTCACAACAGAAAGACCAGATTGCTTTATTTGAGAAGAGGCTTCTGGAAGGCTAGGACAGAAGTCTAGGCTCTCTTCTAAATCATCTGGATCTAATTATTCGTATTGTACTTTCCCAAGCCCTAAGTACAGTTTTCTGTTTGCAGTTAACACTCAATAAATGCCATTGATCAATTGATTGAAGTCACTTCAAAACAGCGACAGATACTGCCAGAGATAAAGGCATCAGCAAGTTTAATCTATGAGTCATGTTTATTGAGCATCTTCTGAGTGCAGAGGAATACATTAAGAATTTGGGAGATTACAAGAGAATTAATAGGCAAGCTCCCTGCCTTCAAGAAGTTTATAATCTAGTGGGGAATGCAGATGCTGAAAGAGAATCCCAAGGAAGCAGTAGAATTTAGCAATATGTACTTGAGTTCACCAGGGATGGAATGAGGCCTGGAACTCCCTCCCCCTCCATATACAGCAGACCCCCACTCTCCTCACTTTTAAAGTTTTATTAAAATCACATCTTCTGCAAGAGGCCTTCTCCAATTAAGCCCTCTTTTGCCCAGCTCCCTCTCCCTTTTGTTTCACATATGTATATATATATATATATATATATATATATATATATATATACACCCACACCTTTAAGCTCTATACCTTTAAGCACTTGATAATCACCCCAACCTAAGCCCCGTGGCAAAAATGTCCATATCTGTAATATTTTAATCCTGTTTCTCCCCCAAAAGACTGTGAGCTCCTTGTGAGCAGGGAATGTGTCCACCAACTTCGTTGTTTGGTACTCCACCAAGTGCTTAGTGCATGTTCTCCATACATTATGTCCTGAAGAAATATGATGGATTGAGAGGGTAGTTAGTAATAACAATAATAATACTAGTTGTATTAAGAGCTTATTATGTGCCAGGCACTATACTAAGTGCTGGGGTGGATACAAATTGAGTTAGACATAGTCTATATCCTGAATGGGGCTCACAGTCTTAATCCCCATTTTACATATGAGATCACTAAGGACCAGAAAAGTGAAGTGACTTGCTTCACACACACTGTCACACACAGCAGACAAGTGGCAGAGCCAGGATGAGAACCCATGACCTTCTGACTCCCAGGCCAGTGCACTAGCCACTATTCTATGCAATTCTGAGTGGCAGGGGGAGGCATAAAAGGTAAGGAGATGAAATAATCATGGAAGGCCACCTGGAGATATGATTTCAGTAGGGTTTTGAAGATGGGGAAAGCAGTTGTCTGCTAGATGTGAAGGAGGAGTGAGTTTCATGCAGATAGGTGCTGAGCAATCGGTCAATGACGGGAGAGATGAGAACAAAACGTAGTTAAGTAGGTTTATATTAGAAGAATGAAATATGCAGGCTGGGTTGTAGTGGGACGATAGAGTCATGGTTGAGGAGAGGATAGGTTACCCTACACTTCTTCAAAACCTTATTGAAGGCACATCTCCTCCAAGAGGCCTTCCCTGACTAAGCCCTCCTTTCCTCCCACTCCTTTCTGCGTCATCCTTACTAGCTCCCGTTATTCATCCACTCTCTCAGCCCCACAACACTTATATACATATCTGTAATTTATTTATTTTGATGTCTGTCTTCCCCTCTAGACTGCAAGCTTGTTGTGAGGCAGGGAGTGTGTCTGTTTTCTGTTATATTGTACTCTCCCAAGGCTACATACAGTGCTCTGCACGGAATAAGCACTCAATAAATACGACTGACTGACTGAAGATGAGGTGTTCAGAAGAGGCAGCGTGGCGTAGCCATCAATTAGTGATGTTTATTGAGCATTTAGTGAAGAGTCTGGTTCTAAATGCTTGTGAGAGTACAATACAATGGAGTTTGGAGATGCGTTTCTTGCTCATAAGGAGTTTAGAGTCTAGAGGGCAGACAGACATTGAAATAAATTATGGATATAATAATAATAATAGTAATGATGGCATTTGTTAAGCACTTACCCTGTGTCAAGCATTTTTCTAAGCATTGTGGTAGATACAAGCTAGGCAGGTGGACACAGTCCCTGTCCCACATGGAGCTCACAGTCTTAATCTCCATTTTACAGATGAGGTAAGTGAAGCACAGAAAAGTTAAATGACTTGCCCAAGGTCACATGCCAGACAAGTGGCAGAATGGGATTAGAACCCAGGTCCTTCTGACTCCTAGGCATGTGCTCAAGTGATGCGGGGCTGAGGGCGGGATGAACGTTGAGTGCTTAAAGGGTACAGATCCAAGTTCATAGTGATGCAGAAGGGAGAGGGAGTAGGTGCGAAGAGGGCTTATTCGGAGAAGGCCTCTTGGAGGGGATGGGGATTTGATGGTGGGGAGAGTCATGGTCTGTCATTTATGAGGTGATAGGGAGTTCCAGGTCAGAGGCAGGACACATGCATACAATATTGGAACCAATCAATAGTATTTAATAAGAGCTTACTGTGTGCAGAGCAGTCTACTAAGGACTTTGAAAAATATTATAGAGTTAGATGTCCTCCCTGCCCTCAAGCAGTTTACAATTTAGCAAGGGAAGCAGACCCAAAATTATTTAAAGGAAGAAGAGAAATGAAAAATGGATACCTAGATGTGTAAATGCTTAAATACAAGGTGTGTAAGTTAATCAGTGATATTTATTGAGCACTTACTGTGTGTAGAAATCTGTCATAAAGGTTTGGGAGATTAATCTAGAATAGTAGATTCTGCTATGAATCGATGCCATATGGTTGCAGGAGAGTTTGCATAAGCTGAGGAAGCTTAGAGTTCTGCCATATAGGGCTACCCAGAATGGAAAGGTCTCAGCCGAAGCGTCAGACAAACTCGATTCACCTGGGCTGGGCAGCGGTGGCACGGGAAAGCGTCAAAGGTGGATGATCAAGTGATCAAAACACTGATCAAAGACAACAGCAGACTCAAGTTTTTATTGCATGGGAGAAAGCTATGGTAAACCACTTTTGTATCTTTACCAAAAAACTCTATGGTTACATATACCAGATTGACTTTATGGCAGAATATGGGACTTTCTGAAGAGGGTGTTTCTACGGAGTCGCTATGGGTCAGAAATGACTCGATGGCATTTGAAGAAGAAGTAGACATGATTATCGTTGTCAAAGAGATTACATTCTAGTGGCATTTGCAGTCTGGTTGAGGTTGCCATTTAGCTAAAGTCTAAGTCGATGTGCACAGAAGTGCAGTGGGCCAGCACATTTTGTACTGCTTTTTTCACCGTGATACTTATGTCTCCTCCTTTAGGATCATGGATGGGCATTTTTGACGAATCACGAGGGTATTTTTGACATTGCTATTTCAGAACACCGTTTGTACATTCCTTCCTCTTTTGGTCTTTGAGGCTTACACATACTTGAATATCATATCTTCTCATCATGGGTGTCATAGGGTCTTCAATGAGCCTGTGAGTACAGTTCCTGCAGATATCGTCTATAGGGTTGAGAGCTTTCCAGGAAGGGAAAGATCGCTGTGTTAATAGCTTGTCTCATCAGGTTCTTTTGACTACCTGGGTGATCTAAACGGACTCAGTTTCTGATTTGTTTGCTAAAAATAGTAATGGCGATATTTGTTAAGCTCTTACTGTGTACCAAGCTGTGGGGTAGATATAGGATAATCAGATTAGACACCGTCCCTGTCCCTTGGGCTCACAGCCTAGGGGAGAGAGGAAACAGGTATTTAAATCCCCATTTTACAGGCACGGAAACTGAGGCACAGAAAAATTAAGTGATTTGCCCGAGGTCACACTGCAGGCAAGTGGTAGGGCTGGGATTGGAACCTAAGTCTCCTGATTCCCATTCCATTCCCAGCTCCTTCTGCTGGGCCACACTGCTTCACCTGAAGCACATTTCTTGTAGCACCACAAGTGTGTTATGTCCAGGATGGCTTCGGGGCCTGCTGACTGTTGGGATTGTTCCGTTTGGCTGGATACCCTGGGTGTTCGTACACGCAGGGGGTCAAATTTCCAACGGTTCAAAGGTGTGTTTTCTTGTAGTTTATTTAGGCCTCTTTCCACGAAGAGCTAATCGATACATCAAGGCTCATAGTGAAAAATGAAATCTGCGAAACTTGGTGTAAGATTAGAGGCTCTGAAGGGCAGGGCTTTCACAAAGCTTATATAGTTTCCATTCTGCTTCAGGGAAAAGTAATGATATATTTTAACATTTTTAGCCATAAGTTAACGAAATGGTCTCAATTACCTCTTTCCTCTCAGGGGTGCCCATTTTTCATTTTGAGTTTACCCCTTAAGCCCTTTGCTAGTCACTCCACAGCACGTAGGTACGTTAGTGGATAGACCATGGGCCTGGGAGTCAGAAGGATCCGACCTCTAATCCGGGCTCCACCACTTGTCCGCTCTGTGACCTTGGGCAAGTCACTTGTAACTTCTCTGGGCCTCAGTTACCTCATCTTTAAAATGGGGATTAAGACTGTGAGCCACATGCGGGACAGGGACTGTATCCATTCCAATTAACTTGTATCTACTCTCGTGCTTAAAACAGTGCTTGGCACATATCAAGCGCTTAAGGAATACATTATTATTATAACTATTATCCTTATATTTGCAGCTTCCCTATCTGCAATTTAATTTATCGTCTGTCTTCTCCACTAGGGTGTAAATTCCTTGAGGACAGGGATCATGTCTATCAACTCTACTGATAAAGTACTCTTCTAAGCCCTTAGTTCCAGGTCCATCACTTGTCTGCTATGTGACTTTGGACAAGTCGCTTCACTTCTCTGGACCTCAGTTATTTCATCTGTAAAATGGGAATTAAGACTGTGAGTCCCACGTGAAACCACCTTATTACCTTATATCAAACCCAGCGCTTAGAACAGTGCTTGGTGCATAGTAAGTGCTTAACAAATACCATCATTATTACTATTATTATTATTACAGTGCTCTGCACACAATAAGTACTCAATAAATGCTATGGATTGACTGAATGTGGGTGCACACTGGGGTGGAACACTGGATCCAGGGAGGAGAAGAAGGGGAAAGAAGAGGGAAGATAGAAGGAGGAAGAGGAAGGAAAAGAGATGGATTAGTCCAGTTCTTCGTCCGTTCATTTATATTAATGTCTGTCTCCCCTCTAGACTGCAAATTCATTATGGGAAGGAAATGTCTACCAACTCTGTTATATTTTCCTCTCCCAAGAGCTTAGTACAGTGCTCTGGACACAGTAAGTGCTCAATAAATACGATTGATTGATAAATATGATTGACCAATGTGATTGATTGATGGATCCACTGTAGTTTTGGGTGCTGAGAGGGCTAGGTCTGGTTGGCGCGGTGGAGAAGTAGCCTAGGACAGCACTTTGGGGCTGTTGGAGAATGCCTAGTTGAGAAAACAGCCAGTTTTCCCGCCAATTTCCTCAAGAGTTGTGCAGGCTGGGACCTGTGCTGGCAGTGACAGTGGCCTGGCAGTGCGGCCTAGAGGCTCAACCTAGGGGGCTCGGTCTCATTGAGCTCCCCAGTCATCCATGCTTGGGGCAAATGACAGGAGTTGGGACTCAAATCTGGGTTTCCTCTACCATTTAATAATAATTAATAATAACTATGACATTTGTTAAGCACTTACTATGTTCCAGGTACTGTACTAAGTGCTGGGTTGGATAAAAGCAAATCAGGTTGGACACAGTCCCTGTGCTGTGAGGGGCTCACAGTCTCAATCCCTATTTGACAGATGAGGTAACTGAGGCACAGAGAAGTGAAGTGACTTGCCCAGGGTCACACAGCAGTCAGGTGACAGAGCCGGAATTAGAATCCTTTGACTTCCAGGCCCGTGCTCTTTCCACTAGGCCACACTGATTCATAAGTAGCCTCTCTGGGCCATAGTTTTATTCATTCTTCATATTTACTGAGTGCTTACTGTGTGCAGAGCACTGTGTTAAGTGCTTGGAAAGTACAATTCATCAACAAATAGAGACAATCCCTGTCCACAAGGGGTTCAAAGGCTAGAAGGGGGGTGACAGACATCAAAATAGGTAAACAGGCATCAATAGCATCAATATAAATAAATGAAATTATATATATATATATATACACACAAGCACATCATTAATAAAATAAATTGAATTATAAATTCTCATATATACACACAAGTGCTGGGGGCAGAAGGAGTAGTGCAGAGGGAGTGAGTGGGGTCAATGGAGAGCGGAGGGGGAGCAGAGGAAACGGGGGGCTTAGTCTGGGAAGGCCTCCTGGAGGAGATGAGCTTTCAGTAGGGCTTTGAAAGGGGAAGTGTGCTACTTTGGTGGGCTTAAGGAGGAAGGGCATTCCAGGCCAGAGGTGGGACTTGGGCCAGGGGTGGGCCAGAGCTCAACGGCAGGACAGGGGCAAAAGAGGCCCAGTGAGGAGGTTAGCGGCAGAGGAGCAGAGTGTGCAGACTGGGCTGGAGAAGGTGAGAAGGGAAGTGAGGTAGTAAGGGGCAAGTGGATGGACAGCTTAGAAGCCAATAGTGAAGAGTTTTTGTTTGATACGGAGGTTGATAGGCAACCACTGGAGATTTTTGAGGAGGGGAGTGACGTGCCCAGAGCGTTTCTGTAGAGGGATAATTTAGGCAGCAGAGTGAAGTATAGACTCAAGCAGGGAGAGACAGGAGGTTGAGAGATGAGAAAGGATGTTGATGCAGAAATCCAGTGGGGATAGGATGAGTGATTGGACTAACGTGGTAATGGTTCGGATGGAGAGGAAAGGGCAGATCTCGGAGAAGCTATGAAGGTGAGACTGACTGGTTTTGGTGACAGAATCATTCATTCATTCATTCAATAGGATTTATTGAGCGCTTACTATGTGCAGAGCACTGTACTAAGCGCTTGGAATGTACAAATCGGCAACAGATAGAGACAGTCCCTGCCCTTTGACGGGCTTACAGTCTAATAGGGACGGGCTTACAGTCTAATTTGGGGCTTACGTGGGGTGAATGCGAGAGCAGAATCAAGGATGACACCAAGGTTGTGGGTTTGTGAGATGGGAACGATGGTAGTGTCAGCAGGGATGGAAAAGTCAGGGAGAGAACAGGATCCAGGAGGGAAGATAAGGAGCTCAGTCTTAGACATGTTGAGTTTTAGGTGGAGGGAGGTTATCCATCTGGAGATGTCTTGAAGGCAGGAGGAGATGCGAGCCTGGAGGGAGGGAGAGAGAACAAGGGAGAAGGTGTAGATTTGGGTATCATCTGCGTAGAGATGATAGTTGAAGTCGTGGGAGTGAATGAGTTCACCAAGGGAGTGAGTACAGATGGAGAATAGAAGGGGACCAAGAATTGACCCTTGAGGAACCCCTACGGTTAGGGGGTGGGAGGGGGAGGAGGACCCCGCGAAGGAGATCGGGAATGAACGGCCAGAGAGATAAGAGGAGAACCAGGAGAGGACGGACTCCGTGAAGCCAAGGTTGGATAACGTGTTGAGAAAGGAATGGTTGACAGTGTCAAAAGCAGCTGAGAGGTCGAGGAGGATTAGGAGAGGGTAGGAGTCGTTGGATTTGGCAAGAGGGAGGTCAGTGGTGACCTTTAAGAGGTCAGTTTCGGTGGAGTGGAGGGGACCGAAGCCAGATTGGAGGGGGTCCAGGAGAAAGAGTTAGAAGAGAGGAATTTGAGGCAGTGAGTGTAGACGATTCAGTCCAGGAGTTTGGAAAGGAAGGGTAGGAAGGAGATGGGGCGATAGTGGAGGGGGCTGTGGAATCTCCATTTTTCTTTATAAAAATGGAGAAAAGATAGATTGTGAGCTCCATGTAGGACAGAGTCTGTGGTTCGATCTGATAACCTGTACCTACCCCAGTATTTAGCACATGGAAAGTACTTAGTAAAAAAAATAATAATGATATTGATAATAATAATAGTAAAGGTATTTGTTAAGTAATGTTGGTATTTGTTAAGCGCTTACTATGTGCCAAGCACTGTTCTAAGCGCTGTGCTAGACACAGGGGAATCGGGTTGTCCCACTTGGGGCTCACAGTCTTAATCCCCATTTTACAGATGAGGTAACTGAGGCACCGAGAAGTTAAGTGACTCACCCAAAGTCACACAGCTGACAAGTGGCCGAGCCGGGATTCAAACCCATGACCTCTGACTCCAAAGCCCAGGCTCTTTCCACCGAGCCACGCTGGTTCTCTATAAAGTATAAACTATATGCTAACCACTTTTCTAAATACCAGGGTAGAGATAAGATAATCAGGTCTCGCATGAGGCTCACAGTCCAAGTAGGAGGGAAACCAGGTACTAGATCCCCATTCTGCAGGTGAGCAAACTGAGGGACAGAAAAGTTCAGAGACTTTCCCAAGGTCACACATTTCATATGTAGCAGAGCTAAAATTTGAACCTAGGTCTTCTGATTCTCAGGCCCGTGCTCTTTGCACTAGGCCACGCTAATAAAAGACATAATTATCACCCATTCTCCTAGTCTCGCTCAGTTTCCCGTGTCATGGATTTTAGCTCAATCTTGCCTGGGGGCCGTGAGAGAGTTGCATATTAGAGCTGCGGTTGGGACTGTGGCAAGGGGGATTTTCACCTGGGTATTCTCTCCCAGAGCTTCTTAGTACAGTGTTCAACCCACACCCAAGACTAAGGCTTCTACTTCTGGGCATTGAGTGAGCCATGGAATGGAAACAATAGTAATTGTGATATTTGCTGAGTGCTTACTATGCGCTAAGCAGTGAGGTTGACACAATATAATTTTCATTTCTGATTTATTACGTGTCGAAGGTTGCACATTTTCCGCTACCCTTTCATTGTCTCATTTCCCAAGCTTTACCCTGGAACTCGACCTCTTGACGGCAAGTACAGCTCCTCTGTTTCAGAAGCTGGCCTCTGTAGGTATCCTTGTGAGGTGGAGCATGTGTGAAAGAACGTACTATTCCACAGGTGGTACAGGCTATATATTGCCAGACTGCTATTCTATTAGGGCTAAGGTCATAATTGAGGTTGTAGATTAATTGTGTAACAAGGTGTCAGAAAATATTCCACAAATAAACAGAACACGGTTAACTCAACACATGGAATTTATAGAAAGTCTAAATGAGATCCTTAAAACAACAGGATTATTGCTAGGTTTTAGCCTGAAGCTAAACTCGCGTTCTCTTCTGAACGAAGGCGCTCCCGATCGTCAGAAACTTGAAAAGTAACCCAGTATGCTACTCTAAGAGAAATATAACAGACTGCTTATTGGGACATGTTGAAAAAGAGAATGTATAATAGCTTTCTGATCTCACTGATACATATTTCTACAAATAACACCAGAGACAAGTGAAACCTGTTTTATGGTTCAGAAGAAATCAACCGGACGAAACATGAGTTTTAAACGGAACTGTGTCTCACATGTATACGAATCCCAGCAGAATCTTTAAAAATAAGCATATGTTTCCCCAATGACATCATATTCCTGTTATCTGCATTGTGCTACATTTTCCCCACACCCCTCCCCATCGCAAGACAAAGACAGCCACAGAAAAGTTAGAAAACGCGGTTTCTGTTCAGCCCTCTTTGGCTCGAAGCGTCCAAAAGTTGTTTTTGCTAAATGACTTTGGTGTCTGTAAAAAATGAACGTTACCCATTAGATTCAAAAGAAAATAAAATGTTGGAGAATAATATATTTGTCAGCACTGAGGGGAAAAATCAACAAAGACACAGTACATTAATTTTTTAGTTGTGATTTCAATTTAATTTAATAGTTGGGATAGAGTATCTATTTTTAGTCAGTTCGTGTTTTTCTCTGAACCCCAAAACAGTGGTGATAAATTAAAACTTAACTACATATGAAAACTGTTTTGACAGAGGGGTAAGCTTACAGTCCTAAATGAACCAAAGCAGGGAAATCGAGAGAGAAGATAAAACGTCCCTCCCTCCTTCCTAAACTATGTAGTGATATATTTCCAGTGGGTAAAATCACCAATTTTTCAGTCTGGTCATGATTCTCAAACTACATGGAGACCCATTCATAACATTTTCATTTAAAATGTTTCCTGCATAGAACATTTATCCTTTAAATACTTGACCTAGAGAGCCCATGTATGATGACTCCCATTTATAATGTGCTCTTGCTTTATGGCTTTTTTTTCCCCCTCCATCCAGTGGAAACTATTTGAATGGAGTTTCATATTCATCAGACTCTCAGTGTTGGAGTAAAATATCCCCATGTTCCTTGTGGGATTTTCCCTTGTTTTGACCACCCAGTGGAAACTGGATTTTGAGTATTTTCCAGTGATTTCTGTTTAACACTGGCAGTAGGTGGGACTCCTATCTAAGTAAAGTTCTGACCTGAGGTTAGAGCAGAGATTGAGGGTTGGAAAGTGTGGTATATATTAGTTTGCTTGATTATAGCTAAATATCTCAAAGGTTCTAATCTGTAAACTCCTGTGTAGACATCATGTCTATCTATTCTATTGTATTGTAATCAATGGTATTTTTCAATCAATCAGATTTATTAAGCGCTTATGGTTTGCAGAGTACTGAAGAGCTTGGAAGAGTACATCCTTGTAGGCAGAGAACGTGTCTACAAACTCTGTTATATTGTGTGCTCTGCACATTGTGAGTCCTTAATGAATATGATTGATTAATTGATTACAACGCAACAGGGTTGGTGGACACCGTCCCTCCCCGAAGAGACCTTACAATCTGGAGGGGAAGACAGACATTCATATAATAATAATAATGTTGGTATTCGTTAAGCGCTTACTATGTGCCGAGCACTGTTCTAAGCGCTGGGGGAGATACAGGGTAATCAGGTTGTTCCACGTGAGGCTCACAGTTAATCCCCATTTTACAGATGAGGTAACTGAGGCACAGAGAAGTCAAGTGACTTGCCCATAGTCACATTGCTGACAAGTGGCAGAGCCGGGATTCGAACTCATGAACTCTGACTCCCAAGCCCATGCTCTTTCCACTGAGCCACGTTGCTTCTCTAATATAAATCTATCAATTATGGATATGTACATTAAGTGCTGTGAGGTTGATGGGTTGAATATCAAGTGCTTAAAGGTCATGGATCTTATGTGGAAGGTGAAGGGTATGGAGGAAAAGAGAGCTTAATCTCTTGGAGGAGATGTGATTTTAATAAAGCTTTAACGATGGGGAGAGTGGCGTTCTGGCATGTATGGAGGGGGTGGGAGAGAGGGCAAGACGTAGGTACAGTGAGTAAGGAGGAGATTGTACTCTCTCAAGTACTTAGTACAGAGCTCTGCAAGCAGTCAGCTCCCCCAAATTGACACTGATTGATTGAACAGTTGATTTGAAATAAAAGATTCAGACCGAAGGAAAATGCATCTCTTTTCTTCAACTTTCTCCAGAGAAAGATTTGTATTTGTATCTAGGGAGTGAAGATGAGGGCAAATTCCTAGCAGCAATCATTCTAGGTGACAAAGTAGCAGTCACAGTTCCCTTAAGTCAACATTAAAATGTTTGGTTCCTCTATTTCCAAGGTTATAATGGAATTTACCTGTAATACTAATAACAATAATAGTAAGCAACACTTTCTAGGTGCCAAGCACTATACTAAGCACTGAGGTAGATACAAGATAATTCATTCAATCATATTTATTGAGCACTTACTATGTGCAGAACACTGTACTAAGCACTTGGAAAATACAATTTGACAAGATAGACAATCCCTTCCCAACCATTCATTCAGTAGTATTTATTGAGCGCTTACTGTATGCAGAGCACTGTACTAAGCACTTGGAATGTGCAATTTGACAACAGATAGAGACAATCCCTACCCAATGACGGGCTCACAGTCTAATCGGGGGAGACTGACAGACAAAAACAAGACAACATAATCACGATAAATAGAATCAAGGGGATGGACACCTCATTAACAAAATAAATAGAGTAATAAAAATATATACAAATGAGCACAGTGCTGAGGGGAGGGGAAAGGAGGGGGGAGGAGCAGAGGAAAAGTGGGCTTAGCTGAGGGGAGGTGAAGGGGGGAAGGGGGAGGAGCAGAGGGCGGAGGGGGAGCAGAGAGGGAGCAGAGGGAGCAGATGGAAAAGGGGTAGCTCAGTCTGGGAAGGCCTCTTGGAGGAGGTGAGCTCTCCATAGGGCTTTGAAGAGGGGAAGAGAATTAGTTTGGTGGAGGTGAGGAGGGAGGACATAACAGGACAGCAGTAGGATGCGGGCCAGAGGTCGACGGTGGGATAGGCATGAACGGGGGACAGTGAGTTGGTGAGCGGCAGAGGAACGGAGCGTGCCCGGTGGGCAGTAGAAAGAGAGAAGGGAGGTGAGGTAGGAGGGGGCAAGGTGAACAATGGGCTCACAGGTCCTACGTAGGACTCTCAGTCTAAGTAGGAGAGAATATAGGTACCGAATCTGCATTTTTGCAGATGAGGGAACTGAGGCACAGAAAAGTTAAGTGATTTGCCCAAGATCACATAGCAGGTACATGGTAAAGCCAGGATTAGAGCCCAGAGAAGCATGGCCTATTGGATAAAGCACAGTCCCGGGAGTCAGAGGGACCAGGGTTCTAATCCTGTTTTTTAATCTTGTCAGCTGTGTGATCTTGGTCAAGCATCACGGGTCAGTAAGACCTGGATTCCAAGATCCCCCATAATCCGGCTGGTACGAGCAGTAGAGGCTAGACAGAACGAGCCGAGACACATTTAAAATCAGAATCTTGATTTCTTTTTTGGTCCTGTTCACACACAGGACAAAGCAAAATCACGGAAAGTTGGAAGCAGACAGAGCTGAACAAGTATGTTCCCCAAGCAGTGTGGCTTAGGGGATAGAGCCCGGGTCTGGGAGTCAGAAGGACCTGGGTTCTAATCTTGGCTCCGCCACTTGTCTGCTGTGTGGCCTTGGGCAAATCACTTCACTTCTCTAGACCTCAGTTGCCTCATTTGTAAAATGGGATTTGAGAGGGCGAGCCTCTTGGGGGACAGGGACTGGGTCCAACCTGATTAACTTGTATCTAACCCAGGGCTTAGACCAGTGATTGGCACATAGTAAGCACTTAACAAGTACCGTTATTATTATTATTATCATTTAACATACTAGTAGAATTCATTACAACATGGCCTAATGGCCAGGCTCACCTAATCATCTCCTGCGCTAACATTCAGAGTAAAAGTCATAATAATAATAATAATGTCGGTATTTGTTAAGCGCTTACTATGCGCCGAGCACTGTTCTAAGTGCTGGGGTAGACATAGGGGAGTCAGGCTGTCCCACGTGGGGCTCACAGTCTTAATCCCCATTTTACAGATGAGGGAACTGAGGCACAGAGAAGTTAAGTGACTTGCCCACAGTCACACAGCCGACAAGTGGCAGATCTGGGATTCGAACTCATGAGCCCTGACCCCAAAGCCCGTGCTCTTTCCACTGAGCCACGCTGCTTCTCAGCCTGACCTCTGGGGCTTACCTAAGTCAAAGCTGGGTCTACTTACATAGAAACGTTGACCAACCAGATGCCCCTTCTTCCTAGCGGTGTCGTCACAAGCTGGAAGTCCCTCACTCTGGGTGCAGGTGAGTTGTAGTCCAGCTAGCGGTGATCTATCTCATCCCACTACAAAGGACTTTTCCTCAATGCTTATTCATACAAATACCAACATTATTATTTGCCATGTCCGCTTTGAGATAATAGCAGCTCGGCTAAACAAAAATGGAGTCCAGGCTTTGGTCCTTAACTTCAGTTACCTCATCTGTAAAATGGTGAATAATGCTGCAAGCCCCATGTGGGACATAGACTGTTCCAGCTAATTATCTTGTATCCACTCTAGTGCTTAATATGGTGCCTAGCACATGGTACGGGCTTAATAAATACCATAAAAAAGGTCCTCTGACTTCCAGGCCTGTACTTTTTTCACTAGTCCATGCTGCTTCTCGTGACATGCCTGTTCACATGTGTTTTCTTGCTTTCAGGCTTCTGTGAAAAATTTCAGTCAGGCTTGACAATTAAAGCTGGATACTTCAAGTGAGGGATCGTTGAAGAAAAATCTGTCTTTCCATGTTTCAGTGTTTCTGGCTGGTGTGTGAAGTAAGTACAGTGCTCTGCACACCGTAAGCGCTCAATAAATACGATTGAATGAATGAAAGATGCAGGGTGAATGGGGTTGCCTAAAGAGATGGTGGGCAACACAATTTAGTGGAAAGGGCCCAGGTTCAGGAGTCAGAAGAACAGCATTTGAGACCCAGCTCTGCCTTTGGCTTGCTGGATGGCCTTGGGCAAGTACTTTGACTCTGGGACTCAGGAGCAAAGTGTGAGGGCTGGGTTGTAGCAGGAGAGTAGCGAAGTGAGGTAGGAGGGGACAAGTTGAGTGCTTTAAAGCCTATGGTGAAGAGTTTTTGTTTGATGCAGAGGTGAATGGGCAACAATTGGAGATTTTGAGGAGTGGGGAAACATATCCCGAACCTTTTTGAAGTGTCTTAGAGTCTAGAGGGGGAGACGCACATGAATACAAATAAATACATTGCGGATATGTACATAAGTGCTGTAGGTCTGGGGAGGAGGGCAAATAAATGAAGCAAATCAGGGCAATGCAGATGGGAGTGGGTTAAAAGGAAAGGAGGGCTTAGTCGGAGAAAGCCTCTTGAGGGAGATGTGCCTTCATTTAGGCTTTGAAGACTGGGAGAGTGACTGTTGGATATGAAGAGAAGCAACGTGGCTTAGTGGAGAGAACATGGGCTTGGGAGACAGAGGATGCGGGTTCTAATCCTGTCTCTGTCACTTGTCAGCTGTGTGATCTTGGGCAAGCCACTTAACTTCTCTGTGCCTCAGTTACCTCATCTGTAAAATGGAGATTAGATTGTGAGCCCCATGTGGGACAACTTAATTATCTTATATCTACCCCAGTGCTTAGGACAGTGCTTGTCACTAAGTGTTTAACAAATACCATTATTATCATTACCATATGACAGAGCTCTAGACTGTGAACTCGTCTCTGGACTGTGAGCTTGTCTTTAGATTATGAGTTTGTTGTGGGCAGGGAATGTATTTGTTGGTTGCTGTACTCTCCCAAGCACTTAGTACACTGTCTAACTGATTCTCTTTCCCTCTTCAAAACCTTACTTAAAAATCACCTCCTCCAAGAGGCGTTCCTAGACTGAGCTCCTCTTCCCCCTCTACTCCCTCTGCCATCCCCCCTTTACCTCTCCGCAGCTAAAGCCTCATTTTCCCCTTTTCCCTCTGCTCCTCCACCTCTCCCTTCCCATCCCCACAGCACTGTACTCGTCCGCTCAACTGTATATATTTTCGTTACCCTATTTATTTTGTTAATGAATTGTACATCGCCTTGATTCTATTTAGTTGCCAAGACTTTGAGACTAATTAGCTTGTATCCATCCCAGCATTTAGAACAGTGCTTGACACATAGTAAGAGCTTAACAAATGCCATCATTATTATTATTATTTTTATTATTGCTGAATTGTACTTTCCAAGTGTTTTGTATTGTGCTCTGAACACAGAAAGCACTCAATAAATACGATCAAATTGAATTGAATTATTATTATTAGAAGATAAAGGGAGACAGTGGGGGTAAATTCTGAATATAAATTCCGGATGTGAATGAAGTATGAGATTAGTACGCTCTTAATTAATGTGGTTCTACTTCATAACTAAGCCTATAAAATACATCTCCCTCGCTCCTAGTTGGAGACAGAAATTATATGCTCAATAATGATCTTGTATCTACCCCAGGATTTAGAAGAGTTCTTGGCACGTAGTAACTACTTAACTTATATCACTATTATTATTGTAACTATTGTTGTGATTATTAAGTGAAAAATGATTTTAAAAGTGAGAGAAGGCTGATGGATTTGTAGCATTTTTAATAGCAAGATTCTTGAAAGACCCAAATTATGGTTAAATGTGACCCTGCTCCCATGCATATGCTTAAATTTGAAGGCTCACCTCTTCCAAGAGGCCTTCCCAGACTAAGTCCCTTTTTTCCTCAGATTCCCCCTCCCCTTTCCATCTCTCCTACTCGCTCCCTTTGCTCTACCCTGCCCCCCAGCACTTGTGTGTATGGGTACATATCTAAAATTCTATTTATATTAATGTTTGTTTACTTGTTTTGATGTATATATGCATGTATCTGTAATCCTATTTATTTATACTGATGCTGTTGATGCCTGTTTACTTGTTAGAGAAGCAGCATGGCTCAGTGGAATGAGCCCGGACCTGGGAGTCAGAGGTCATGAGTTAGAATCCCAGCTCTACCACTTGTCAGCTATGTGACTGTGGGCAAGTCACTTCACTTCTCTGTGCCTCAGTTCCCTCATCTGTAAAATGGGGATTAAGACTGTGAGCCTCACATGGGACAACCTGATTACCCTGTATCTATCCCAGCGCTTAGAACAGTGCTCTGCACATAGTAAGCGCTTAAAAAATACCAACATTATTATTGTTTTGATGTATGTCTCCCCCCTTCTATACTGTAAGCCCACTGTGGGCAGGGATTATCTCTCTTTATTGCTGAAATGTACTTTCCAAGCACTTAGTACAGTGCTCTGCACACATGAAGTGCTAGATAAATGCGATTGAATGAATGAATGAATCAATCAATGGTATATATTGAGCACTTACTGTTTGCAGAGTACTATACCAAGCACTTGAGAGACTACAATACAATAAGTTGGTAGACACAAGGTGCTTAAAGACATGAAGAAGAGACTGTCATTAAAATGCTGGGGGGAAATGGGAGAATATAGAGATATGTAACCAAATGCAGTGAGGCTGAAGATGAGGTGAATGTTAAGCACTTAAAAGATAAGCTCATGATGGGCAGGGAGCTTGTCTCCTAAATCTGTTTTATTGTACTCTCTCAAGAGCTTAGTACGGTGCTCTGCACATAGCAAGAACTCAATAAATACCCCTGCCCGACTGACTGATAACCAAGTGCATAGGGAGTCTGGATAGGAAATGAGAGTTCAATCTGGAAAGACTTCTTAGAAGAAATATAATTTTAACAGGGTTTTGAACGTGGGGAGAGTGGTGATTTGTTGAATGTGAATGGGGAGGGAGGATGAGGGTTAGGGATTGGTGGAAAGATAGATGAGATTGAATTACCATGATTCTGTTGGCATTAGAAAAGCCAAATGTGTGAATTGGGTGGAAGTAGGAAATGAGCGGTAAGGGAGGAGTCACTGAGTGAGCATCTTAAAGCTGATAGTAAGAAGTTTCTGTTTGATGTGTTCTGCTCTGCCACTTGTCAGCTGTGTGACTGTGGGCAAGTCACTTAACTTCTCTGTGCCTCAATTGCCTCATCTGTAAAATGGGGATTAAATGTGAGCCTCACATGGGACAACCTGATTACCCTGTATCTCCCCCAGCGCTTAGAACAGTGCTCTGCACATAGTAAGCACTTAACAAATACCAACATTATTATTATTATTATTTGGAGATGGATGGGCAACCATTGGACGCTTTTGAGGAATGAGGAGATATAGACTGAATGATTTTTTAGAAAAATGATCCAGGCAGCAGAGTGAAATTTAGGCTGGAGTGGGGAGAGAAAGGAAACAGGGAGTTCAGCAAGGAAACCGAAGCAGTAGTCAGGTTGGGAAAGAAGTTCTTGGATCAGTGTGGTAGCAATTTGTGGCTAAAGTCACACAGCAGACTTGCGGAGCTGGAGGGAGAGGAAAAGGCAGAGTCTAGTGATGTTGTACAGGTAGAACTGATAGGATTTTGTAACAGATAGAATATGAAGGTTGAATGAGAGAGCTGGGTCGAAGATAGTTGTTGACTTTGTCATTGTGTATATCTGTTCTCTGTGACATTCCTTGGATTTGAGCGAGGGAGATAGAGGAATCCCAACAAACCACTCTAACCCCTTAAATTCATCATCTCTCTGGATGGAAGAAACTAAGATCTGTGTAGTTGCCCTAGAAACTCACTGATCTCTTGGTGATTTTATGTGCTTGGGTAATATTTCCTAAAGTTTTCTTAGGAAAAAAAACAAGAAAAGTTGGAGAGTTTGAATACCTTAAGCCGTGAGTCAAATTTGGCCGTGCTACTTTTTGGGTGCAAAATGTATAAAATGTCATGAAAGGATTTTCCACAGCAAAATTCAGTGACTTCACTCAGGCCTGCTTAAATATATTATTTTGGTTTCGCATTCACAAAATCCTCCCCCGGCCCCAACCCTCTTTTCCCCCCTCTCCCAGACCAGTTTCCCTTCCAGATAAAACAGCTAAATCAAATACAGTGCAAAAATACAAGTAGCTTTGAGCCCTGCTGTTCATGCTGAGCCTTAAAGTGTGTGTGTGTGTGTGTGTGTGTGTGTGTGTCTGTGTGTGTGTTTAAAGTGGGATAAGCGAAAATGTGTTGCAAATTTTTCCAGGCAAGTTTTTGGTGGTAATAGTTGGGAGGGGACGGGAAGGGGTGCATTTTTTCTTTTTAAGTTCGTAGCGAGAAAGATTGCCGTGTGGCTTCACATAGGCCATTCAGTCTGATGTCTTTATACCGTGGTTGGTTGAAAGAGGGAGCAAACTGCCAAAGTCAGCACCAGGAGTAAGTAGAGTAAATCAAGTTAAGAGGAAATGCGACAACGTTTTGGAAAAGGAAAGAATACAGGGGTAAAACCATTAACTAGACTTTCAGGGTTGAGATGATGAGATATAAATTGACTGGTATTTCCAGGGTTTATGAGGGCAGATCTGGATGGATAAAGTGATCGTCTTCTGGCCCTCAGTTCTTTTACAGGCCCGAAAATTCCGCCAACATCAGACAGGTGGGAGTCCTAGAAGTAAAGCAGGTAAGCAGCAAGGTCTAGTGGACAGATCACGGATCAGGGAGTCAGGAGAACTTGGGTTCTAATCCTGCCTCCGCCACTTGTCCGCTGTGAGTCCTTGGGCAAGTCACTCAACTTCTCTGGGCCTCAATTACCTCATCTGTAAAAAAATGAGGATCAAGACTGTGAGCCCCATATGGGACGGGGACGATGTCTAACTTGATGATCTTGTAACTACTCCAGTGCTTAGTAAAGTACCTGGCACATAGTCAGTGCTTAACAAGTACCCTAATTATTGTAATTATTATTAAGTGCTTAACAAAGGCCATAAAAAACAACCCAAAATCAGTCATGTGTAGAGTGCGTAACTTAGACTTTGTATTTATAGTTCGCGTCTTTTCCTCATCATCTGTTAGAAATGGAGGATCCCCAGGGGGATAGGCAGGTGTCAGAATTATACCTACTAATCGCAGTGTGCCTTTGAACATCTTTTTTTTAAACTGTTTATCGACCTGTATTGACTAAGCAGTTCCACATACAACTTCAAAAAAAATCCGATAAGAATCCCTTTCACTTCCTTTAAATTCATTCATTCAATCGTATTTTTTGAGCGCTTACTGCATGCAGAGCACTGTACTAAGCACTTGGAAAGTGCAATTCAGATTGCAGTACAGTACAATTGTTAACTCAATTTTGACCAGCCCGGAGCTAGTAACTTAAAGCTGTAGTTGTCTCTTGGTGACTTAATGCTCCCAAATCAGTTCTAAGAATCAGGTCCCGATCTGTCAGCGAGGTGGAAATCATCATGGTAGACTTGGCCCAAGTCAACAAGCTACAAAATAAGTGGCCAAAGGGAGCTGATAGAATAAAAGGATCCCTTATAGTCAGAGTTAAAGTCAATCAGTCAATCATAATTATAAAGTGCTTACTGTGTGCAGAGCACTGTACTAAGCGCTTGGGAGAGTACAGTATGATGACATAACACCTACACTCCCTGCCTACAGTGAGCTTACAGCCGAGAGTGGGAGACAGACATTGATGTTAATAATAATTATAGTAATTACGGTATTTAAGCGCTTACTACGTGCCAAGCACTGTTCTGAGTGCTGGGGTAGATACAAGGTTTTCAGTTTGTTCCACATGGGGCTCACAATCTTAATCCCCATTTTACAGATGAGGTAACTGAGGCACAAAGAAGTTAAGTGAGTTGCCCACAGTCGCACAGCTGACAAGTGGCAGAGCCGGGGTTAGAACCGACAACCTCTGACTCTCAAGCTCGGGCTCTTTCCACTAAGGCCTGCTGCTGCTCTGAATAAACTACAGATGTATATGTAAGTGCTGCTGGATTGGGAGGGGCATGAATAAAGGGAGCAAGTCAGGGCATCGCAGAAAGGAGTTGAAGAAAAAGAGGTTTAGAGATCTGATGCTGTAAGAGCGCACTCCAGGGCCTCTCTTCCCATGGGACTACTGAGAAAATAATAGTAATAACAATGATGGTATTTTTTAAGCACTTACTATGTGCCAAGCACTGTTCTAAACGCTGGGGTAGCTACAAAGTAATCAGGTTATCCCAAGTGGGGCTCACAGTCTTAATCTTCATTTTACAGATGAGGTATCTGAGGCACAGAGAAGTTAAGTGACTTGCCCAAAGTCACACAGCTGACCAGTGGCGGAGCGGGGATTAGAACCCACGACCTCTGACTCCCATTCCCGTGCTCTTTCCAGTAATCCATGCTGCTTCTCAGAAATCACCAGAAACCCCCCTCTGCCTTTCCACGGTGACACCTGGGAGTCCCCAATCCCTGATTTTTCTGGACACTTGGGGCCGTGGGCATTTAAGCAACAGAAGCGCTTGGCCTTTGGTTGTGACCCATCAATCAATCAATCGTATTTACTGAGCACTAACTAGGCGCAGAGCGCTGAATTAAATGCTCGGTAGAGTCCAACATAACAGAATTACCAGACACGTTCCCTGCCCATAACGAGCTTACAGACTCTCGATATGTGGGAGGCCCCTCAGGGCCTCTTGACCACCGGACTCGCTGGACTCTCAACCTTTATGTTGTTTTGCATTTATACGATTACATTTTCCTTGTTGCCTCTATTGGCCAAACCCTCTCCCACCCTATTTATAGACTGTGAGCCACTGTAGGGCATGTCTAACTCTGTCTTGTATATTTTAGCATATATTCAGTATATTTCTCTCGTATAGCTCAGTATTCTGCACCCAGTAAAATCTTAATATTGTTACTATTATTCCACTGAAATATTTCAAGGGCGTATGATTAAATCTAAACTCCCTTACTTTCAGAATGTCCAGGATAAGTAGACATTTGCTTGTGACACTATAGGAATTCAGTAGAGCTCAGGCCTAGGAGTAAGAAGGACCTGAGTTCTAATCCCAGCTCTGCCACTTATCTGCCATGTGACTTGGGCAAGTCACTTAACTTCTCTGTGCCTCAGTTACCTTATCTGTAAAATGGGGGTTGTCTTGAGCCCTATGTGGGACAGGAACTGTGTCCAACCTGATCAGCTTGTATCTACCCCAGCGCTTAGTACTGTGCCTGGAACATAGTAAGCAGTTAACAGATACCACAAAAAAATGCAAACTACTTTTAGCTAAAATAATTCCATGGCTGGAAACTCTACTTTTCTCCTCATTGTTCTGAGCAGGGGATACTGATGAAGTTGTTAGTATATTCAAAGACTTCCGATTCTCTTTGCAATTTTTTCTGTTTCTCTCAAAGGATCCCCTTGAACTACTCGTGATTGTGTTGGCTACTTCTGTAGTACTTTTCTCAGTGCTTATTACAGTGCATTGCACTCAATGGATTCATAATAAATTCCATTAATTATTTGCTAAGAAGTAACGTCCATTCCACTTTAGCCGACTGGAGACATCCACTGCTCTAGAGTTTAGTTTGGCCTCATCACGATGCCACAAACTCCTTTTAAATTTTTCCATTCATCTTTCTGAGTTTTCAATTTCTTGTCCAATTTCCTTGAAGAGGAAATGTTGACCTTCCTACTTGAATGAATTCATATTGGTTTTAGAGTTCCTCCTGTATCATTGTTAAGGTCACCTCTATCGTATCTAAATTTTAATTCCACTTTCTGATTTTCAGGCTCCATAACTGGCGGAGCTGAATTTTATACTGCTCTTTTAGACTAAATCTCACTGATACAGAAAATCAGATTTCTTACTTTGGCCTTTCAGAGACTCTCAGTATGCTAAATTTCCTCTTTCAGGTTGCTATTACTGCATTTTGTAATTACCAGCCCCTCAATTAAAAAAGCGGAGTATCTCAATAAGAAATTGGAACATGTTTGCAGAATTATTAAACCAAGGTGGAAACATGGCTGAAAGCAAGGCTACCTTAATATGACATATTGCCAGAACTAACTGCTTTGATTTCTTAAGACTAAATGATGATTGTTTGATCATTTCATTAAAAAAAGGCAGAGGTGTCAGAGAGTTTCCTTATGTCTAAACAAGTGTGATTAACTTCAACTATTGCAGCCAGGTGGAGAACTGTGTAGTTCTTTTGAGTGTGTTTCAAAGTATTTCATTTAGACATTTTGGAAAAACATACATCTCTATTCATAGCCGCTCTTACTGTTCTGATTTATAAGTTCTGCTCAACTGTAAATCATTCAAAACTAAAAAATTAAATTTTATGGCATCAAACTTCTGTGGCACTGTGCCTGAGCAAAGGGCAGGAGGAATGTAATTTTTCTTACTGCCAATTAAGTATGAGCCCTTTTTTTAACTTTTAGAGCAGATGGCGTGGGTTCCTTATAGAGAGAGGTGCCCTAATTCTCTATAAAGGAGCATATTTGAACTTTGAATTAAAACAACATCCCTCTGGTGCTTTCATTCAGTTTCATTTTTTGAATTATGAAGCCTAAGTACAAAACGAGTGACCCTTGCCTAAAAATAGATGAGTGTTTGTGGGTTTGGGCCATTTATTTGCAGTGGATGTAAAAAATGAATTATTCAGTTAGTCTGAAATGAATATCACCCAGTCTTATTAAACTTAATTCACCCCCTTCAATTACCTTATAACTTGGAAGGTTTTTTTTTTTTTCAGAGAAGGTGAGTGTTCTGGATTTCCTAGATTGTGCATGCTGGGGTGCAAATGAAATCCAGCATATTTCAGCTCTCACAGCCCATCGTTCAGTTATGTTGAGCGATGAGTCATCACTCTCCACTAATAAACATCTTGTTCTCGTGACGGGGCCTGTCACTTGCAAGATTTGTGGTGTCGCATTGGCTCACGGCGACCACGTCTCTTAACCTCTTGGCTTAGTGCAAAGTGACTACTAACTGATAAATGATCAACTTGATAAAGCAGTGCGTAAGAACTTATAATTCATCGTACCAAGGCTGTAAGATATTTTTCATTTGTCTGAAATTGGATGATATCACCATCTCATACTCAGTGACACTTAGAAAGTGTTTATTGAACTAAGCATAGTACTAAGCACTTGGGAGAGTTTAATATAATGGAGTTGGGGATGTGATAACATGACAGAGAAGCAGCATGGCCTCGTGGATAGACCATGGGCCTGGGAGTCAGAAGGCCAAGGGTTCTAATTCCGGCCTTGCCACTTATCTGCTGTGTGATCTTAGGCAAGTCACTTCATTTCTCTGTGCCTCGGTTACCTCGTCTGTAAATTGGGGATTTGAGACTGTGAGTCCCATGTTGGACAGGGACTGTGTCTTCCCTGATTTGCTTCTATCCACCCCAGTGCTTAGTCCAGAGTCTGGCACAGACTAAGTGCTTAACAAATGCCACAGTTATTATCATTTCCTGTGCATAAGGAATTTATACTGTAGAAGATTCCTTTCTTAGTTTGTTCTCTTTACATAATAACTCTGAAAGTTCATAGTTACCCAGGAGTGGTTTACTAAATGGCCAAAAAGGTAATCTTATGTAATAGTAGGTTCATTTTTTCATTCAATTCATTCAATTGATTTATTAAGCGCTTACCGTTTGCAGAGCACCGTACTAAGCACTTGGGAAAGCAAAATATAACAATGAATAGTGACAATCCCTACCATCAGTGAGCTCAGAGGTTGTAAATAATGTGGCACATGTGGATCTTGAAGAAACTGTCATTCATTCAATAGTATTTATTTAGCTCTTACTATGTGCAGAGCACTGTACTAAGCGCTTGGATTGTACAAATCGGTAACAGATAGAGACAGCCCCTGCCCTTTGACAGGCTTACAGTCTAATCGGGGGAGACGGACGGACAAGAACAATAGCAATAAATAGAATCTCGGATTCCCCTTTGACTTCTACCACTAAAAATCTCTTTTTGAAACAAGTATCTCAACACAGATGCCTTTGGCAAATTAAATATTCTTAATACTCTTAATACTCTTAGTCTTAGTTCAGGCCTTCCAAGAATAATCTGGACTTCAGTCCGATGACTCAAATTTTATTTCCTAAAGTGAAAAACACGGTGGAACTTCTAAACTTTGCTTGACTAAACTTAGGGGAAGAAGTCAATCCATCTCTTTTTGTACCTTCAGTGCAGAGGATGTATTTGTTTTACATTGACTATTAAGTGACTTTACTTTGATGGTTCAACTTTCTTTCTCGTCCATAGACATGTAGAGTACATTAAACAGACATACCGATTATCCCAAAGGAATTATAAACCTCCTGCTTTCTCCTATCACCTCTTGGATCTTTGTTCACGAAATGATATTATCGCTTGGAGCATGGGAATGAGTGAGTCTGAAGTGAGGAAGAGGGAATGCTTTTCAACTCTTCCTTCTCACCCAATTAAATTCATTTAGGGTTTCCTTTCCAAGAGCAGTTCTGTAACACCTCAGTGTCCTTCCCAACCCTTTCACATTTTTAGACTAGCGCTCAGCCCAAAGGGCCATGAAACTCATTTAGAGTTTGGGTCGTTGAAATAGTAGGTATTAGACTGTGAGAGAAAAAGGGCTCTGTGTGGGAGTGGGTGTGTCTGGGTCTGTATGTGTGTGTGCATGTGAAAATTTGCCTAGACACCATTGCAGTGTTTCCTGATCTCTGCCTTGGAATATTAGAAAAGACTGTTCAAAAGTTGCTCATCTGTAGTGACGCTTCATTACATATGATGATGAAGGTATTTGTTAAGTGCTACTATGTGCCCAGCACTGTACTAAGCGCTGGGGGAGATACAAGGTTAATAGGTTGTCCCACTTGGGGCTCACAGTCTTCATTCCCATCTTATAGATGAGGGAACTTAGGCCCAGAGAAGTGAACTGACTTGCCCAAAGTCACACAGCTGACAATTGGTGGAGGCAGGATTCGAACCCATGACCTCTAACTCCCAAGCCTGTGCTCTTTCCACTAAGCCACGCTGCTTCTCATTGCCTCTTACATATGATGGATCAGTTGATCAATCAGTGTTATTTGTTGATAGGTTATTATATTCAGAGCACTATACTAAGCATTTGGAAGCCTATCGATCTGTGTTATTTATTGAGTGCCTACTTACTAACTTCAGACCACTGTACCAGGCTCTTTGGAGAGTAATAATAATAATGGCATTTTTGAAGTGCTGTACTATGTGCCAGGCAACGTACTGAATACTGGGGTGGATACAAGCAAATTGGGTTGGACACAACATATTTGGTAGGTGAGTTCTGTCCCCACAAGGAGTTCACAATCCAGAGGGGGAAACAGACATATAAATTCATAAATAGGTTATGGATTTGTACATTAGGTGCTGTGGGGTTGAGGGTGGGGTGAGTATCTAGTGTGTAAAGGGTACAAGGCATAAGCAATGCAGAAGGGAGAGGAAGTAGGGAAAATGAAGGCTTAGTCAGGGAAGGCCTCTTGGAGGAGATGGGATTTTAGGAAGGCTTTGAACGCAGAGGGATTTCCAAGCCAATGGGAGGAAATGGGAAATGCGTCGGTGGCGAGATAGATGAGATCAGGGTGCAGTGAGTAATTTTGCATTAGAAGTAGGAGTGTGTGGCCTGGGTTGTAGTAGGAAATCGGCTAAGTAAGATAGGCGGGAATGAGCTAATTAAGCATGTTAAAGCCGATGGTAAGAAGTTTCTCTTTGGTAATAATAATGATTTTGGTATTTGCAAAGTGCTTACTATGTGCCAAGCACTGTTCTAAGCACTGGGGTAGATACAAGTTAATTAGGTAGACACAATCCCCGACCCATGTGGGACTCATTCATTCAATAGTATTTATTGAGCGCTTACTATGTGCAGAGCACTGTACTAAGCGCTTGGAATATACGAATCGGCAACAGATAGAGACGGTCCCTGCCCACTGACAGGCTCACAGTCTAATCGGGGGAGACAGACAGACAAAAACAATAGCAATAAATAGAATCGAGGGGATGAACATCTCATTAAAACGATAGCAGTAAATAGAATCAAGGGGATGTACATCTCATTAACAAAATCAATAGGGTAATGAAAATATATACAATTGAGCGAACGAGCACAGTGCTGAGGGGAGGGGAAAGGAGAGGGGGAGGAGCAGAGGGAAAGGGGGGAAAAGAGGGTTTAGCTGCGGAGAGGTGAAGGGGGGTGGTAGAGGGAGTAGAGGGAGAAGGGGAGCTCAGTCTGGGAAGGCCTCTTGGAGGAGGTGAGCTCTAAGAAGGGTTTTGAAGAGGGGAAGAGAATTAGGTTGGCGCATACTCTTAATCCCCATTTTACAGATGATGTAACGGAGGCTCAGAAGTTAAGTGACTGGGCCAAGGTCACACAGCAGACATGTGGCCGAGCTGGGATTAGCACCCAGATCCTTCTGTCCCCCAGGCCTGTGTGCCATCCACTAAGTCACGCTGCTGAGGTAGATGGGTAACTGCTGGAGATTCTTGAGGAGTGGGGCGATATGGACTGAATGTGAAGGATAGACTGGAGTGGGGAGAGAACAGAAGGCTGGGAGATCACCAAGGAGACTGCAGCCGTAGTCGAGGTAGGATGTGAAAAGTGCTTGGATCAGCAGAATGGCAGTTTGGATGGAGAGGAAAGGGAGGATTTTAATGGTCAGAAAGTAGAAAGGACAGAATTCGATATCAGATTGCCAGTCGATCAATCATATTTAGCGAGTGCTTACTGTGTGCAGAGCACTGTATTAAGTGTGTACGTGGGTTGCATGAGAGAGATTAGTCAAGGACACAGTACAGTAGAATTAATACACGCGATTCCTGCCCTCTAGAAGCTTACTGTGCAGTCGGGGAGACAGGCAGGAAAATTAATTCCAGGTAGGAGAAGTGGCAGGGTATAAGGATTATGAACATAAGTTCGTTCGTTCATTCATTCATTCATTCATTCAATAGTATTTACTGAGCACTTACTATGTGCACAGCACTGTCCATGGGCCCGGAGATGGGGTGAATATTAAAGTGATTAGGGGATGGATTGAAGTGATCAGTGGCCTAGTGGATAGAGCAGGGATCTGGGAGCGAAAAGGTCATGGGTTCTAATTCCGCCTCTAGCACGTTTGCTGTGTTACCTTGGGCAAGTCACTTTACTTCTCAGTGCCTCAGTTACCTCATCTGTAAAATGGTTATTGAGTCTGTGAGCCCCACATGAAACAGGGACTGCGTTGTATCCACCCCAGTGCTTAGCACAGTGCCTAGTACAAAGTAAGTGCTTAACAAATACTATAGCTGTAGAAGCAGCATGGCATAGTGGATAGAGCACGGGCCTGGGACTCAGAAGGTCATGAGTTCTAATCCTGGCTCTGCCACTTGTCCTCAGTGTGACCTTGGGCAAATCACTTCACTTCTCTGGGCCTCAGTAACCTCATCTGTAAAATGAGGATTGTGACTGTGAGCCCCACGTGGGACAGGGACTGTGTCCAAACCGATTTGCTTGTTTTCACCCCGGTGCTTAGTACAGTGCCTGGAACACAGTAAGCGCTTAATAAATACCATAATAATTATTTTTGAGTGCTTACTGTGCCCAGAACACTGTATTTGGCTCCTGGGAGACTACAGCACCACAAAGTTGGTTGGTATGTTCCCTGCCCTAAGGAGTTTACAGTCTAGATGAGGAGACAGACATCAATATGAACAAAGACATTACGCATATGTGCAAATATACTGTGGGCCTGAGGGTGGGACGAATATCAAGTGCTTAAAAGGTAGAGAGGCAGAAAAGCAGTATAGAGAAGGGTCGAGAGGCAGCATGGATTAGTGGAAAAAACACGGGATTGAGAGTCAGAGGTCGTGGGTTCGAATCCCAACACTGCCATTTACCAGCTGTGTGACTTTAGGCAAGTCACTTCATTTCTCTGTGCCTTAGTTATCTCCTCTGTAAAATGGGAATTAAGATTGTGAGCCCCACGTGGGACCACCTTATTACCTTGTATCTACCCCTGTGCTTAGAACAGTGCTTGGCACATAGTAAGCACTTAACAAATACTGTCATTATCATTACTATTATTAGAAGTCTAAGTGCAAAGGCAGCATAGAAGGGAATCAGTTCCTTGATGGTATATTCCAGGGAAAGAACGTTTACATTAAAATCATTCCATTTTATCCCCTAGTTTTCCTCCTATGTGCGTTCTCCTTGCTTTCCGACCACTCCTCAGTGTTCTTTGCTGACTCCTCTTCCACCTCTCATTCTAGACTGTGAGCCCCTTGTTGGGTAGGGATTGTCTCTATCTGTTGCTGAATTGTACTTTCCAAGCACTTAGTATGGTGATCTGCACACAGTAAGCCCTCAAAAAATCCGATTGAATGAATGAATAAGGGGTGGAGAGGGTTGGGGGGCATTGAGTTATTAATACCTAATTAAGGTATTAAGACTGTAAGCTTCTTGTGGGCAGGGTCTATCAACTCTGTTAGATTGTTCTCTCGAAAGTGCTTATCTCTACTACTTCTAATAATAATAACGATTGTGGTATTTGTTAAATGCTTACTTTGTACCAAAGACTATTTAAGCACTGGGGAAGATAAAAGATAAGTTGGACACAGTCCCTGTCCCACACTTAATCCCCATTTTACAGATATGGTAATTGAGACACAGAGAAGTCAAATGAATTGTCCAAGGTCACACAGCAGACAAGTGGCAGAGTCAGGATTAGATTCCACATCCTCTGACTCCCAGGCCCATGATCTTTCCACTAGGCCATGCTGCTTCTCTACAGGGCTCTGTATACAGTGAGCACTCAATAAATATGATTGCTTGATTAGAGTGGAAATAGGAAGGAGAATGCATGCCCTTCTGAGATTTTATTTTTCCAAATTTAAAGTCAACTCCAGTCCTGGGTGGGACCTTTCTACTTTGAGTGTTGGGATGAGAAAGGGGCAGGAATCTTAGTGGTGAGCAAGAGAGGTGGGTTTTGCAAAGGACAGGGAGGTTTAAAGAATTAATTGGCTAGAAGGCATCATTTTTGGTATTTTTAGCACTGTTCAGCTGCTCTCAGGTCCCTTCAGAGAAGCAGTGTGACTTAGAACAGTGCTTGGCACACAGTAAGAGCTTAACAAATACCATCATTATTATTAGTGGAAAGAGCATGAGCTTGGGAGTCAGAGGTTGTGGATTCTAATCTCAGCTCTGACACTTGTCAGCTATGTGACTCTGGGCAAGTTACTTAACTTCTCTGTGCCTCAGTTGCCTCATCTTTAAAATGGGGATTAAGACTTTGAGCCCCATGTGAGACTACCTGATTACGTTGTATCTACCTCAGGGCTTAGAACAGTGCTTGGCACATTTGTAAGCGCTTCACAAATGCTATCATCATCATCATCATCATCATTCAGATATTGAGGAAGAAAGAGATTACAAGGTCCCCAAGTGGAGGGATTGCGCCTTCTCTTTTATACTTTCCCAGGTACTTAGTACGATGCTTTATACGCAGAAACAAGGTCTAGTGGAAAGCACGTGAGACAAGGAGTCAAAAGATGCTTGTTCTGATCTGGACTCTGCCACTGACCTGCTGGGTGACCTTGAGCATGATGAAGTGTAAAGCCCATGTGAGACGGGGACATTGTCTGATCTGATAACTTTGTATCTACCAATGAACTAAGCTCAAAGCAAACATTAAATAAATGCAGTAATTATTACCATACGTACTCAGTAAATATGCTTGATGATTGATGAGTCCAACTATAAAAGCCCTGTCCACACCAATGCATTTGGGAATGACAGGACTTCTCCCTCAGAATTAGCAAAAACTGTACTTAAAGTGCTCCTTTTAAAGTCAGGAACAAATGCCTGGAATATGAGCTACCTTTCCCGTTTCCCTGAGTTTGCAAGCTGTTGGGAAAGGAGGAATGCAGGTTGCAATCCCAGGAATCAATCCAACTCAGTCCCTATCTTCCAGCTGACCTCCCCAGGGGTTTTTTCCTTATTCAAACCTTCCTGGTTTCCAAACCACTGGCCCAGACCCAGACCCACCCATCATTTCAAAGTACTTTTGAAATTATTTTCAAAATCATTTAGTGCCACGAATTCCTCCAAGAAGCCTTACCAAACTAATCCCTCATTTCCTCTATTCCTTTTCCATTCTGTGTTGCCTATGAACTTGGATCTGTACTTTAAACACTTGATATTGACCCCACGTTCAGCCCCACAGCGCTTACATAGCGGTAATTCATTTTATATCTGTCTTGCCCTTCTTGTCTGTAAACTCCTGTGAACAGGAAACATGTCTACCAACTCTGTTGGATTGTACTCTCCCGAGCACTGAGTTCAGCATTCTGCACGTAGTAAGTGCTCAATAAATACCGATGATCGGTTGACTATTGTCTACACTGGTCATAATTAGCTGAAATTATGAAACACTTCTTGTTATTGGTTTGCAAAAGTTAGTGTTCTTCCCAAAGTGCCTGATTTACTATGAGATTTACTGATTTACTAAGAATTGGACTTGTTATTTTTATCTATCATATGGGCAGTGTTGAAAGGAAAAAGGGGGGGGCACTCAGCCTTTAGAGCGGGGAGTTGGGGTGGTGGTGATTTTGGCTGCATAAATAAGCAGAGTAGATTTCCCTGAGGTGAGGGTGGGATGTGAAGCAGTGAAGTAGTGAAGTAGAGAAGCAGTGTGGCTCAGTGGAAAGAGCCCGGGCTTGGGAGTCAGAGGTCGTGAGTTCGAATTCTGGTTCTGCCACTTGTCAGTGGTGTGACTGTGGGCAAGTCACTTCACTTCTCAGTGCCTCAGTTACCTCATCTGTAAAATGGGGATTAACTGTGAACCTCATGTGGGACAATCTGATTGCCCTGTATCTACCCCAGGGCTTAGAACAGTGCTCGGCACATAGTAAGCGCTTAACAAATACCATCATTATTATTATTATTATGTGGGGCGACCCCACCAGGTAGCCAGCCACCGGAGTAGGTGACGGGAGCAGCTGAGCCTTGGTGGTCAAGTCAAATGACAGAGAAGTGGTTGGGGCTGCTGGGGATTAAAAAGACAAAATACAGAAAGAGCTCAAGAACACCCACTCCACTACTTTTCCTTACACTGTAGTTGAACTCTGACAGCCAATGAATCAAATATTCATATGTATGGAGCGCATACTCTGTGTAGAACACTGTACAAGGAATCTTGGGAGAGCACAATATAATGGTATTAGCAGACAAGTTCCCTGCCTGTAACGAGCTTACCGTCTAGCCGGTGTTGGTTCACTTCCAGCACTGTGAGCCCTGTGTGGGAAAGGGACTGTGTCAAACCTGTGAGAAAATTCTATCTAACCAAGTGCTTAGAAAAATGCTTGACACAGTGTAAGTGCTCAACAAATTCCACAATAATGCTAACTGTAAGTGATATATCTGCTGCCGTGTGCATATCCCTGTACTCTCCTATGTCCCCTCTTTGTAATGCTAGTGTGCGTATTCCCCTGTAGACTATAAGCTCCTTGCGGGCAGTGATCATGTCTGCCAATATTATTTAGTTATACTCTCCCCATTGCTTACTACAGTGCTCTACATACAGTCAGTGCTCAATAAATACCCTTGGTTGACTGATTATTTGCATGCTTGTCCATTTTTGCCTTTCCTGTTCAGTTGTAGTTCATTTTTGGGTTAGGGACTGTTCAACTGTTTTCATACACATAACATGGAAAGACTTGGCACTTAAAATCTAAGTGAATTTTTCCTCTTTAATAATTCTATTAATAATTATATCCAAATGAATAGGAGCCCTTATCCTATCCCATCTGGATTTCTATACTAGCCTCCTTGCTGACTTCCCAGCTTCCTGTCTCTCCCCACTCCAGTCCATACTTTACTCTAGTTGTTGCCGACTTGTTCATCCCAAGCGCTTAGTACAGTGCTCTGCACATAGTAAGTGCTCAATAAATACTAAAATACTATTGAATGGATGATCATCTTTCTACAGAAACATTCAGGTTATGTTTTCCCATTCTCCAAGAACCTCCAGTAGGTGCCCATCCACTTCCGTGTCAAGTAGAAACTCTTTTTACCACTGGCTTTAGAGCATTCAAACAGCTTGCTCCCTTCTACTTCACCTCACTGATCTCCTACGACAACCCAACCTTCACACTTTGCTCCTGTAATACTAACCTTCTCACTGTACCTCAATATTGTCTATCTCACTGCTGACCACTCACCCATATCCTGCCCCTGGCCTGGAATGTCCTCCCTCTTCATATCTGGCAGACAATTACTCTCCCCTGCCCTTCAAAGCCTTATTCAAGGCACATCTCCTCCAAGAGGCCTTCCTTGACTATGTTCTCTTTTCCTTTTCTTCCACTCCCTTCTGCGTCACCCTGACTTGCTCCTTTTATTCATCCCCCTTCCCAGCCTCAAAGCACTTATGTATATGTAATAATAATGATGGTATTTGTTAAGCACTTACTATGTGCCAAGCACTGTTCTAAGCTCTGGGGTAACTATAAGGTAATCAGATTGTCCCACTTGGGTCTCACAGGGTTAATCCCCTTTTTACAGATGAGGTAACTGAGGCACAGAGAAGTTAAGTGACTAGCCCAAAGTCACACAGCTGACAAGTGGCAGAGCCGGGATTCGAACCCACAACCTCTGACTCCCAGGCCCTTGCCCTTTCCACTAAGCCACGCTGCCACTAAGCCACCATATATGTAAGTTCCTTATTTATATTAATGTCTGCAGCACCCTCTAAATTGTAAACTCATTCTGGGCAGAAAATGTGTCTTATTACATTGTACTCTCCCAAGAACTTAGTACAGTGCTCTGCACACAGTAAAGCACTAGGTAAATACAACTGCCTGACCACCTGACATTTGGAATGGCCCTTGTGCTAAGCGCAAGTGGATTGAATAAAATTTATCCAGTACGTTTGAGAGTTTTTTTATGAAAAAAGCCTTATGAATGGCACATAATGGCACCATTTTTTGGCCATAACTAAACTGTGGAGGGAGCTCTTCGTCAACCATCACCCTGTCCTTACACATGTACGTGGAGAAATTATGGAAATAAGAAATGGAGCGGATGTGGAGTGGAACCATTGATGTTTCTGGCAGTTAGATTGACACAGGATTCTAACCCTCTCCACGGCAATGGGCTCAGCATCGAGACACTTTCTCCCGGTGGTAAGCCGGTTCGGGGAAGTGAGCACTAGTGTGCCATAGAGTGGTAATTTACGAAGCATGTACTATGTGTTGACCACTGTCCTCAGCACTGGGGTAGTCATTTATTCATCCCGTCATATTTATTAAGTGCTTACTGTGTGCAGAGCACTGTACTAAACACTTAAGATACAGAATGATCAGGTTGGACACGGTCCCCGTCCTATATTGGTCTCACAGTGTAAGAAGAACAGGTATTTAATCCCCAGTTTACAGAGGAGGAAACTGAGGGATAAAGAAGTGAAGTGATTTGTCACAGGTCATACAGAAGACAAGAGGCGAAGCCTGGATTTAAACACCTGCATATCTATACATATCTATTAATTATTTATATTAATGTCTGTCTCTCCCTCATGAGAAGCAGCATGACCTAGTGGATAGAGCATGGTCCTGGGAGTCAGAAGGTCATGATTCTAATTCCCACTCTGCCACTATCTGTTGTGTGACTAACTTCTCTGTGCCTCAATCCCCTCATCTGTAAAATGGGGATTAAGACTGCCTGTGTGGGACCTGAACTGTGTCCAACCAATAATCTTGTATCTATCCCAGAGCTTAGAAGAGTGCCTGGCACATAGAAACTGCTTAACAAATATCATCATTATTACTATTATTATTATAATTATTAGACTTTAAGATCATTTGGGGTAAGGAGTGTTTCTATCACCTCTGTTGTGATGTACTCTTCCAAGCACTTAGTAGAATACTCTGCACATAGTAGGTGCTCAATAAATACCATTGATTGATTGATTGGTAGACTACGAAAGGCACTGTGGCCTAGTGGAGGAGAAGTCTCATGGCCTAGTGGATAGACCATGTGCCTGGAAGTGAGAAGGACTTGGATTCTAATCCCAGTTCTGCCACTTGCCCGTTGTGTGACCTTGGGCAAATCACTTCACTTCTTTATCCCTCAGTTTCCTCCTCTGTAAACTGGGGATTAAATACCTGTTCTATGTCTCAGTTCCCTCATCTGGTAAATGGGAATTAAGACTGTGATCCCTGTGTGGGACATGGACTATGTCCAACCTGATGATTTTGTATCTATCCCAGTGCTTAGTACAGTGCCTGGAACATAGTAAGCACTTAACAAATACCATAAAAAAGGCCATGCTGCTTTAATTTCAGCCGTTATGCCATTTCAATGAGAGTCTTCACTACGAGTTACTCAATGACCTTTTGCTCAGTCACTGAAGCAGTGACACCCTAAAGGCTTCAAAGAGTTACTATGGCATCCATTTTTGGCAGAATTCATTATAGGATGAATTCATTCTATGGGAAGTGGTCATCATCACTAGCACTGATTGTGTGCAAAGCGTCTTATTAGGCACTTGCAAGAAAAGAGATTCATGTGACGGACATTCTCTCTGCCCTGGAGGAGCTTGCAATCTAATGGGAGAAAAAGGATTTATGTAAACTGCCTAATATCCAAGAAATGAAAGACAAGGACATAGAGACAAATAATGTAAACAAACGTGAGGACTGAGTAAACATATATACCCCTCGGGAGTATTGGGCTGTTTCGACGGTATAAGTGATTGCAGTCTGGTGGATTTGAGTAGGGAGGGAGTTCAATGGAGGGAAGCCTCTGAGCAATGGGATAAGAGACTCAAGAGATGCCCAGTTAGAAGACTGCGAGGTGGGGTGAAGTTGGAGAAAGGACAGACGAGGTTTGGAGAGACAGCTGGTGAAGAGCCTTGAAGGCAATTGTTAGGCGTCTTGGAGGTACAGTTCAATGACCCAAAAGACACATAGGTCAAGTGGGAAAAATGGCACATTCTGCCTAAGAGCCAAGCATATTATGAGGATGGTGGTGTTGCCATCAGTAAATGGTGAGTTAGCAGGGGGAGACAACTTGGGAAGGAAACTCAGGAGTTCAATTTAGGATTTGCTGAATTTGAACTGCCAGGGGAACATCCATGTAGAGATGTTTTTGGAGATAGGAGGAAAAATGTGACTGCAGAGCAGAAGAGAGGTCAGAGCTAGTGAAGTAGCCAGAGAGGTAGGAGGACACCCGGGAGAGGACTGTCAGAGAAATGAAGGTTAGGTAGTGTTTCTAGAATGGGGGGGTTCACAGTGTTCATACACAATCACACAATCCCAATGTCCCCATCCCACAGCACTTGTGTATATACACGCATATTTATAATTCTATTTATTTTTATTAATGATGTGTATATATCTATAATTCTATTTATAATGATGCTACTGATGCCTGTTGACTTGTTTTGATATCTGTCTCCTTCTAGATTGTGAGCCCATTGTGGACAGGGATTGTCTCTATTTGTTGCTAAATTGTACTTCCCAAGTGCTTAGTACAGTGCTCTGCATGCATTAAGCTCTCAGTAAATATGATTGAATGAATGAACGAATGTCAAAAGTTGTGGTGTGATCACGAAGGGGTAGGATGGAGTAGAGTCCATTGGACGGGGACTGTGTCTACCAACTCTATCACATTGTTCTCTCCCTTGTGCTTTGCACACAAGAAATGCTCAGTAAATACCATGGATTGATTGATTAATTTGGTAAGCAGGGAGTCACTACTGCCTTTCGAGAGAGCAGTCTCAGTGGCGCGAAGGAGGTGGAAGTCAGATGGCAGAGGACCAAGGAAAGAGTTGGAGGAGAGAAAGGAGTTGGAGGAAAGAAAGTGGAGGTAGCAGATCTTAATAGGTGGTTCTAGAAGTTTGGACAGGAAGGGAAGGAGGGAGATGAGAGATAGCTGGAAGAGGTTTAGGCTAGGAGACATATGGGCTTATTTGAAAGCGGAGTGAAGGAGCCTTCAGAGAGTGAGTGGTTGAATTTGTCAGTCAGAGAGAGAAGAGTGGGCACCAATGTTTATATGGGTGAAGGGATGGACTTTGAGGCTCTGGCAGACCACTGATCTCCCGATCTTCAAAGCACTTTGAAAATTCTATCTCTTCCAGAAGACCCTCCCTGATTAATCTCTCATCTCCCCATTCTAGTTCCCCTTCCCTATTTCCCCTTTAACACTTCTCTGTCATTTAAACACATGGTTTCTCAAACCCTCCTCTTGTCCTCGATTGCACCAACACACTTTTCTAAAACCTGGTACTTCTCCATACCTATAACATTCAATCATATTTATTGAGGGCTTACTTTGTGCAGAGAACTGTACTAAGCTCTTGGAAAATACAGTTCAGCAATAGAGGCAGTCCCTGCCCACAGAGGGCTCACAGTCTAGAAGCGGGGAGGCATCAAAACCAGTAACTTATCTTAGCATCTGTCTCACCTGCTAGATTGTCAATTTCTTGGGGGTAGGGATAATATCTACTAACTCTATTGTACTCTCCCAAATGCTTAGTACAGTGGTCTGTACAGAATAAGGGCTCAATAAATACAACTGACTGATTGAAAAACGTAGTTGCCTTTGTGAAAGATTTTCCTTCAGTGATATTTATTGAGTGCTTACTGTGCAGAGTACTGCACTATAACCCCTTGGAAAGTATAATTCATCTACAAAGAGTAGATGATCCCTGCCCACAACAGGCTTACAGTCTAGAAGAGGGGAGACAGACATCAAAACAAGTAAGCAGGAATCAATAGCATTAATATAAGTAAATAGAATTATAGATATATACACATCAAAACAAATAAACAGGCATTAATAAGAATAAATGGAATGATAAATATGTACATATATACTCAAGCGTGAGGGGCGGGGAGGAGGGTACAGCAGAGGGACCGAGTCAGGGCAAAGGGGAGGGAAGGGGGAGCTGAGGAAAAGAGGGGCTTAGTCTGGGAAGACCTCTTGGAGGAGGGCTTCACCATTGAACTCTGAACTGCTAGGGGTCTGAAACCTGTTTTCTGTGGCCACAGTGCCCTATAGCTCTTCAGTAATTCACCACTGTCCTTGTCTTTTATGCTATTTTATCAAAGCAGCGTGGCTCAGTGGAAAGAGCGTGAGTTTGGGAGTCAGAGGTCATGGGTTCGAATTCCCGCTCTGCCACTTGGCAACTGTGTGACTTTGGGCAAGTCACCTAACTTCTCTATGCCTCAGTGACCTCATCTGTAAAATGGGGATGAAGACGGTGAGCCTCACGTGGGACAATCTGATTACCCTGTATCTACCCCAGCACTTAGAACAGTCCTTTGCACATAGTAAGTGCTTAACAAATACCAACATTATTATTATTATTATTATCTTTCCTTATGTATCCATTACCAGTCTCTCTGCCTGCACACACTGGTTTTGAAATTGTCCTTTCGTTTATTTCTCAAACCAGTTATTTTTCCCAATGCTTAGCATGCAGTAGGTGTGAAATACATTTTATTGACTGAATGAGTGAACGTCCCATTTCAAGCTTTCTCAAGGAGTTACGGAGATGGACGTCATATGAAGGCCAGAAAGCGAAGATTAGGAATTGAACCTCAGGATGGGCAAGTTGTAGGTTATTGTTCTTGGAATCGTTCGGAAAAAAGGGCAAAAATTTGACTGGCCAATCGAGTTGCAGAATTCTGATGGAAATTATAAGCAGCATGGTCTTGTTGGGTGGAACGTGGGCCTAGGAGTCAGAAAGACCTCCTTTCTAATCCCGGCTCCACCACTTGCCTGCTGTGTGACCTTGGGCAAGTTACTTCACTTCTTGGTGCCTCAGTTACCTCATCTGTAAAATGGGGATTAAGACTGCAAGCCCCATGTGGGACTGGGAGTGCATCCAACCTGATTATCTTGTATCTACTCCAGTGCTTAGAACCATGCCTGGCACATAGTAAGCACTTAACCAATACCATTTAGCAAAACAACCAAATTGTGTGGTTCACAGGAAATAGACTGACTGGTACCTGTGTAGTGAAGTATGCAGAATTTTTCACAGGTAGAGTTTGATTTTATGTAAACTGCAGGTCATCTACACCCACTGCCTCCAATTCCACTCCAATTCTCTCCTTGACCCTTTCCACTCTGGTTTCCGCCCCATTTGCTCCACCAAAAGTGCCCTCTCGAAAGTCATCAGTGATCTCTTTCTTGACAAATTCAATGGCATCTACTCCGCCCTTATCCTCCTCAACCTCTCAGCTGCCTTTGAGCCTTGGCTTCCTGACACTGTCCTCTTCCAGTTCTCCTCCTATCCCTTTCTGTCAGCTCATTCTCAGCCTCTTAAACAGGCTCCTCCTCTGCCTCCCATGCCCTGAGTGTGGGAGTCCTTCGAGGATCAGTTCTAGGTTCCCTTCCATTGTCTATCTACACCCATTCCCTTGGAGAACTTGGTTTCATGGCTTTAATCACCATCTCTAGGAAGGTGATTCCCAAACCTACATCTCTAGCCCTGATCTGTCTCCTCTGCAGTCTTGCATTTTCTCTCACGTTTCAGACATCTCTACTTGGATGTACCACTGACACCTCAAACTTAATACCAAAACAGAATTCTTCATCTTTTCACCCAAATCCTACCCTCTTACTGACTTTCTCATCACTGTAAACAACACCCACCACCCACCCTGTCTCACAAGCTCATAACCTTGGCATTACCCCGATTCATCTTTTTCATTCAATGTGCAAATTCATTATTTCACTTAATCCTGTCAGTTCTATCTTCATTACATAGCTAAAAGTAACCCTTTCCTCTACATCCAAACTGCTACTATGTTAATCCAAACATTTATCTTATCCCACCTTGACTACTGCTTAAGCCTCCTTGCTGACCTCCCTGCCTCCTGTCTCTACCCATTTCAGTCCATACTTCACTCTGCTGCCTGGATCATTTTTTCTATGACAACTTTCAGTCCATGTTTCCCCACTCCTCAAGTAACCTCCAGTGGTTGCCCATCCACCTCCACATCTCTAGGAGGATGATTCTGATTCCATTTATTTGCTACTGTTTTAATGAGATCTTCTACCCCTTGATTCTATTTATTGCCATTGTTCTTGTCTGTCCGTCTCCCCCGATTAGACTGTAAGCCCATCAAAAGACAGGGACGTCTCTATCTGTTACCGATTTATACATTCCAAGCGCTTAGTACAGTGCTCTGCACATAGTAAGGCTCAATAAATACTATTGAATGAATGAATGAACATCAGATGGAAACTCCTTACCACTGGCTTTGAAACTCTCAATGGCTTTGTCCCTCCTACCTCACCACACAACACTGCTATCCTAATACAACCAACATACACACTTTGCTCCTCTAATGCCAACCTTCTCAATGTACCTTCTCAATGAGAGAAGTAGCCTGGCTCAGTGGAAAGAGCACGGGCTTGGGAGTCAGAGGTCATGGGTTCGAATCCCGGCTCTGCCACTTGTCAGCTGTGTGACTGTGGGCAAGTCACAATTTCTCTGGGCCTCAGTGACCTCATCTGTAAAATGGGGATTAAGACTGTGAGCCTCATGTGGGACAACCTGATTACCCTGTATCTACCCCAGCGCTTAGAACAGTGCTCTGCACATAGTAAGCGCTTAACAAATACCAACATTATTATTATTATTATTATTACCTCTATCTCATCTATCTCACTGCCAACTTCTCACCCACATCCTGCCTCTGTCCTGGAATTCCCTTCCTCTTCATATCTGACAGGTGATCACTCTTCCCCACCGTCAAAGCCTAATTAAAAGCATAATTCCTCCAAGTGACCTTTTCCAACTAAACCCTCTTTTCCTCTTCTCCTACGTACTTCTGAATCACCCCTGGACTTGGATATGTATCCTTTTTTCACCTCATCCTCAACCCCACAGCACTTGTGTTCGTAGCCATAATTTATTTATATTGATGTCTGTTTCCTCCTCTAGACTATAAGCTCCTTGTGGGTAAGGGACATCTTTACCAACTCTGTTATACTGTACTCTCCCAAGCGCTTAGTACAGTGCTCTGCACACAGTAAGTGTTCAATGAATACAGTTGATTGATTGTAAACTATGACAGTATTTGAATGACAATGGTAATTCCACTGGCTTATTCACCTCAAGCAAAAGCACTTGGCTCTGTGTTTTCACAGGCATTACATTTCTGTGTTTGTGTGTGTGCCAGGGGGAGGGACGTGTATGATACTGAAGGTCAATCAGGGTCATTAATGTGATGAAGTGTAGCTTATTTGTTATCAAGGGAGTTATAATGATCAGCATCACAGGATTTATAGGCCTTGGGAACTGTATCCCGAGGCCTTCAAGCTTAAATTGGGGCCATTCATAAGTTCCAGAAGACTTGTAATATTTATAAAGAATAGCGGAAAACCTCATATAACTCTCAGGAGTTTAAATTCAGCCTTGAGTTCTTCAAGAATTTCTAACTCCCAGAATGTCATAGTTGGTATCCTGCTCCACTTCTTTGTAATGATTAATGTAGAGAACATTTCTTAATTCTGTACTAACTAAAAGATAAACCTTGAAAGTATGAAAAGTGCTTTTATTCCTTAAAATGCCATATTTTTACCTAATCAGTTTACTTACAAGTCATTTATGAAATTTGGAATGAAACATCCCATTGAATCAAAGTTTCACTATGGAACAAAATAGAAACTTGAGAATTATAATTTTTAATCAGCCACAATCTTGTGTATGATTGAGAAATCTATGTATACTAACCATATACCATCAGCACACCATTAAAATTTAATCACTACTGTTCCCTCATCCTGAATGGAGAAACAATTGTACAGAGAAGGTGGCAACAACCTGGACATTTTGAAAAACATTTTCCTCCTTCCCAGATAAAGATATAGATACGGTATAGTACAGATACTGGACTTCTAGACACACATGATGTTATGCGAGTTGGGCAGGGCATATGACATAGCATAATGACATCATTTCCTCTGCCTCGAACTCTCAAAATGTAAGTTTACCTCAAAATTCAGTTCTGGGTCCCCTTCTAATCTCCATCTACACCCACTCCCTTGGAGAACTCACTTGCTCCCGTGTTTTCGATTACCACTTCTATGAGGGTGATTCCCTAATCTAATCATTCAGTCATATTTATTGAGTACTTACTTGCCGAGCACTGTACTAAAGTGCTTGGGAGAGTACAATACAACAGAGTTGATAGACACATTCCCTGCCTACAATGAGCTCACAGTCTAGAGGTGAATCTACATCTACATCTTCAGCCCTGATCTCTCTCTCTCTGTCTTGCATTTCCTCCTGCCTTCAAGACATCTCTACTTGGATGTCTTGCCATCACCTCAAACGTAACCTGTCCCAAATCGAATTCCTTTTATTCCCACTCAAGTCCTGTCTTCTACCTGGTTTTCTCATCGTTGTAGACAGCACCACTGTCCTCCCTGTCTCACAGGCTCGAAACCTTGGAATTATCCTTGACTCATATCTCTCCTTCAACCCACATATTCACTATCACTAATTCCTCTTGGTTCGACCTTCACGATATCACTAAAATCTGCCTTTCCCCCTCCATCCAAACTGCCACTACATTAATCCAAGCACTTACCCAGTTGTTACTGAACAAGCTTCCTTGTTGACCTCCCTCCCTCCTGTCTCACCCCACTCCAGTCCATACTTCATAATGCTGCCCAGATCATTTTTCTACAGAAACGTTCAGTCCATATTTCCTCATTCCTCAAGTACCCCCGGTGGTTGCCCATTAACTTCTGCGTCAAACAGAAGCTCCTGACCATTGCCTTTAAAGCACTCAGTCACCTCGTCCCTTCCTACCTCACCTCATCGTTTTCCTACTACAGTCCAGCCCACTCCTTCACTCCTCTAATGCCAAACTTCTCACTGTACCCTGATATCGTTTATCTTGCCACCGACCTCTTGCCCACATCCTGCCTCATGTTTGGAAAGTCCTCCTTCTTCATATCCAACAGACAATTACTCTTCCCACCTTCAAAGCCTTATGGAAGGCACATCTCTTCCATGACCGCTTCCCTGACTAAGCCTTCCTTTCCTTTTCTCTCACTCCCTTCTGCATCACCCTGATTTGCTCCCTTTATTCACCTTCCCCCCGACCCTCACCACAGCCCCACAGCACCTACATCCATACCTATAATTTATTTATTTACACTAATGACTCTCTCCCCCTCTAAACTGTAAGCTCGTTGAGGACAGGGAATGTGTCTATCAACTCTGTTATATTGTACTCTCCCACGTGTTTAGTACAGTGTTCCGAACACAGCACTCAATAAATATGATTGGTTGATTGAGATGGACCATCTTGTGGGAACTCACCCAAACTTAGGATTGTTTATCCAGGAGGGGAACCACTGATATGGTTCTATTCATTCAGTCGTATTTATTGAGCGCTTACTGTGTGCAGAACACTGTTTTATCATTTCTCAGTCATTGTTTTTCTCTCGCTGGTACCTATAAACCACACAAGGGTCAGAGAATCTGTCTAATCCCCACCTTCATACTTTTTCCCAGGGCTTCGTACAATGATCTTCACACAGTCTGTGCTTAAATAGTATAATTAATACCACTAGATAGAAAAAAATAGTTGAGAGGACATAATGATGTCTAATGTCATAGAGTGTGTCAAATCAGTGGAATTCTGGGAAGTAATTACAACAGAAGAGCAACTGTCAGAGAGGTTTTTAATGCCAAAGTCTTGTGCAGAGCTGCATACAATGGCAGTCTATGCCCACAACAGCTTTAACTGCAAAAGAGAGGGCAGATTTCGGCATGGAAATGATTAAAAGGACTAGTTACTTCTTTAGCAGCTCTCAAACACCTGGGAATTCATACCATCAGCAATTTAACCGGAATACTGTGGCATAGTAGAGAGAGGACATGCCTGAGGGTCAGAAGGACATGGGTTCTAATCCCAGCTCCCCCACCTGTCTGCTGTGTGACCTTGGGAAACTGACTTAACTTCTCCGTGCCTCAGTCCCCTCATCTGTAAAATAGAGATGAAGACTGTGAGCCCTATTGTGGACCAGGGACTGTGTCCAATCTGATTATCTTATCTCTACTCCAGATCTTGAAACAATGTCTGGCACATAGCAAGTACTTAACAAATACCATTATTATTATTATTATTAATAAACTAGAGAGGCTCACTAGATTTTAGGTCCATTCCTGTTTTCTTAGTGGACAACAGAGGAACTGGAGCCAATTTTTTTTGACTGAGACAGGAAGGCAGATCCCAAATCTCTTTTCCCTACTGTTAAAACTTTGCAATTGAGTTCAGAACAGAAAACACCAGGAGGCCCTGCAGGCCGAAAATAAAAACATACCAAAGGCCTTTCCATACATCTGCACAGTATGGAACAATTATTATTCCCACATTGATCTTTTCAGCTAAAAGTGAATGCAATCTCACCATAAGTAGGGTTATCTTATAAACAAAAGGGCATCCACATTTAGATTCCCCCTTCCCCAATATATATATATACTCAGTTCTCCTATAATATGGAGGTTGCTTTCTTTCAAAAGTTGGCATTAAGGAAAATTTGTATGGCAGTAGTCACCCATTTGGACATGATGTACATATGTACAAATGTTAGATGGCCAGGTCATCCCAGCTCGGCCACTTGTCAGCTGTGTGACTTTGGGCAAGTCATTTAACTTCTCTGTGCCTCAGTTACCTCATCTGTAAAATGGGGATTAAGACTGTGAGCCCCACGTGGGACAACCTGACTCCCCTGTGACTACCCCAGTGCTTAGAACAGTGCTCGGCACATAGTAAGCGCTTAACAAATACCAACATTATTATTATAGTCAAAGCAGTGTTCTTTTAAGTTTGTAGTCACAGTCCTAGCAGGAGGATGAGGGGGTAAGGTAACACAAGTAAAAACTACGAAGACCATAGAGCAAAGTGGCTGATTTCAACTGCACTTACTACAGACTTCTGGTAAATTCTGGAAGGAGTTTGGCTTCTCTGCCAAAAGTGAGAGAATGCATCTCCACTGTGGGTGAAGTGGAGTTCTCCTTAGTAGAAGCTTGGCAAAGAAGCCTCAATTCATTTTCTCTGGTGTGTTATGTTATGCTCCTCATCTGCTCTCGGTTGGGACCACATTATGTAATGTATTTCTCTGCTTAAGCTACAGTTGAGGTAAAAAAGAAAGTAGGGTGAGATAATTTGAGGTATCCTGATCTAAATCCTTTCCCAAATTTCCCATCTCCTTCTCCCAAGGAGACCCTTAGGGTGCCCATGTGTCAAAGCAAATGGAAAGTGCCTTGTAGTAATCAGACAATCAAGGTTTGCACTAGGAGCTTTAAGCCTCAAGGCTCATGAGTTCGAATCCCAGCTCTGCCACTTGACGGCTATGTGACTGTGGGCAAGTCACTTAACTTCTCTGTGCCTCAGTTCCCTCATCTGTAAAATGGGGATTAAGACTGTGAGCCCCACGTGGGACAACCTGATTCCCCTGTGTCTACCCCAGCGCTTAGAACAGCGCTCGGCACATAGTAAGCGCTTAACAAATACCAACATTATTATTAAGAATCTGATTTCTGATAGCCTAGTCTTTGAATATTCTGTTTGCTGCTCTTTCCAGTTTGGGATAATAATAATAATATAATCTCTCTCTATATGTATATAATAATATATATCATATATACATATTAATAATTATACAATAATATAATGTAATATATATGTAAATATATTGGCCAATGTCAAGATATGTGTATCGACATTAACCATTATTCTGTACGGGAATGGGATTCAGCCATACATAGGGATTCACAGAGCCATCAACCATATATGGATGGAAGTTTCTTAAAAGATATCTTTCTTGGATTGCTCTCCACACCCAGTATGTTTAACATTCATCCTAATTTATCATTATAAAACTAAGGAGCCCCAATCTCATTCTCTCGAATCAAAAACTTTGAAGTCTAATAGTTATATTGTTTCTAGACTGACGTACTAGTCTCTTAAATCCAGCATCACCTTCTAGTCAAAATTTATAGTGAAAACGTGGGTTCTGGCAGACCTGAGCGGGAATACAGTCTACTAATTAATCATATTTATTTGAGTGTTTATTGTGTTCAGAACACTTTAGTAAGCATTTGGGAGGGTAAAATATAACGGACTTGGTAGGTATGTTTCCTCTCCATAAGGAGCTTACAGTCTAGAGAGGGAGACAGAGGGTAAAATTAATTATGGATATGTACATGACTGCCCTGTGGCTGAGGGTAGGGTGAATAAAAGCACAGATCCAAATGCAAGAATATATGTACACATCATGTACAGGAGCCCAGTGCTGTCTGCTAATTTCATAAGTGATTAGAATAATTGAATGGTCAATGTTAAATTTATCAGAGGTTCACGTTGAGATGGATGGGCAAGACTTTTGTAGAGCTTGAATAACCTCAAATTAACCTATACCAGAAGGAGAAACAATCAGAAATTTACAGGTTGAAATTCAATAAAGACAAGTGCAGGGCAAGGCATTAGGGAGGAAATCACAATTGTAAAATGAAAAATGATTGCTCAAGCATAAATACATCAGAGAATGATAGTGTTCAGAGTAGATCTCGGGGTAATCACCAGCACAGAAGTATCGTATAAACGGGAATGTAACATGCCGAGATTATGGGATACATGGGATAGATCTTTCCAGAGTCAGTGCTTAGTTCCAGAGGCAATATTGCCCCACATAAGTGACTGGTTTTACTATTCCTTATAACGACATTCCCTGAAATGTTTTCAAGTCTGATATTTTCCGACTATACAGTACGGAGGTGCTGTATGGAACTAAATAAACTAGGAAATGAAAGCTACAGGTAGAAAACTATCTAGTGGAACCTATGAGCTACGAGGTGGTTTCTGGTGATGATGGGGCATTGACAAGGCTCCTTGTCAGCAATTTTTTCGCTAAATGTGCGATCTGGAAAAATCAAGACTCAGGGTTCCACAGTTTCCTTAAGCCATTTTAGGGAAAGAAATGTAGCAGAAGAAAATATTGGTGAAGTTGTGGCCTATGTATGTATCACAGAACACTGGGTGGGCAGCCTCATGTAAATGCTAAGGTTTCAGTTACCTTAATAGATCTGGCTTCGAGCTTAAAACTTGCCCTGTTTTAGGGTCAGCTAGATTATAAACTCTTAGTGGGTAAGAATCACGTCTACCCATTCTATTGTACTGTATTCTCCCTAGCACTAAGAACAGCACTCTGCACACAGTAAGCACTCAATAAATACCAGTGATTTTTTGTTTGATTGGTAAAGAAAGGGACGAGATTCAAGGCTCAGTGGAACAACTGGAAAGAGACGGAGATGAACAGAGAATTGGTTATGATGTGTGAAAAAAAAATGAATCAAAGCCTGTTCTAAAGGGTGTTCTCATCCAGTTAGGAAGTGAATCTGCCTAGGGAAGTCTAAAGGAGGAATAATGAGATTAAATTAAGCCAGGGAAAAGTTTGGCTAAGTTATGGGAAAAATGTCCTCAAAGTGTAGTTAAATTGACTGTAAAATGATTCACATCCCTAGGGCCCAGAAGGGAGTCCTGTCCTATTTTTTTAAAACTGAACTAGGCTCTCAGAAATGTATGGTAATGAACAGATTCCAGGGTCAAAGACACTCAGTTTTCATGATTTAAAGTTCAAATCCCCATTGGTTTGGCAAATTATTTCCTTCTCTCGCTATTCCCCCTTTCTCTTGGTCCCTTGAATTTCCTGGATTGGCTTTCTTGGCATTTTAATCACTGTGTGATCACAAAGCTGTTCCCCACTCATTTTGGCTCCAGACCTGATAAAAGAGATATTTTATGCAATGTTATATAAACCCAGTTTATTATAGATCTGAAGATGCTTTCATGTATTACATTCTCATCCCTAGTCTGGAAAAATGCTTCGTTAATGTTTCATCATAATTTCATTCTAATGGAATTTAATAAAAGATCCCTGAAGATGTTTTGATGGTCTTCTAAAATGATAAAATCAACCATGATCCTTACTATTGGACAACTTTTCAGGAATTGGTAAAGATCCACCATCTATTTGATTGCTCAAATCACTACTCATAAATATATTTTGTTTCTAGCTCAAATTCTGAACAGCACTCCACGGACCCCTTTCAAATTTTAAATATTTATTTGATTAGAGGGTTTAAAAAAGTGGACTTTGCTTTAGACCAGCTGCCTGGAGCATAAGAATAAGAACTTTGAAAGTACCTTAATCTCTAAGAGTTAGGTAATAATTTAATTGGCAGGAGGAGCAGCACACCATAGTGGATAGAGCATGGACCTGGGAGTTAGAAGAACCTGAGTTCTAATCCCCTCTCCACCACTTGTCTGCTGTGTGACCTTGGGCAAGTCACTTCACTTCTCTGGGCCTCAGTTCCCTCATCTGTAAAATGGGGATTAAGACTGTGAGCCCTGTGTAGGATGGGGCTTGCCCCAAGCCAATTATCTTGTATCTCCCCCAGTGCTTAGTACAGTGTCTGGCACATAGTAAGTGCTTAACAAATACCATAATTTTGTAATATATATACACATGTTAGAGCAGTGTTAGCATGCTCAGTTCTTTACAGAACTACATTTAAAAAACTTTATCAACTGCTTTCTCAAGCAGTTTTTTATTCAGAAATATTTTAATAGAATAGAAAAAGTACTGTAGTGATTTAAAGAAACTGAAAAATTGTCTTTGCAAAAATGGAAATGCCCCACTGGAGAGTGTATTTATTTTGGGTAGCAGGGTCAAATGACATGTGCTAACAATAATAATAATAATAATAAATGTACTCAGTACCAAGCACTGTGGTAAATGCTGGTAGAGATAAGATAATCAGATCATCCACATTTCTTATATCACAAGAGGCTCACAGTTTAAGGGAGAGGAAGGAGAGGTACTTCTTCCTTTTTTACAAATTAGGAAACTGAGGCACAGAGGAGTGACTTGTCCAAGGTCACACAAAAAGCAAGTGTCAAAGCAAAGCTGGGACTAAAATCCAGGTCCCCTGCCTGCTATTCCCATGCTTTATACTGAATTTCAGGCAAGCACTTGAATCTGGGATGCATTTTTACACATCATGAATCTGAATACTTGTAAGTACTGGGTATTTAATGGCTCTAAAAGGCTGATCACTAGCTTAATGAGTCTTTGAACCTATCCAGGTTATTGGACTCTGTTTTTTCCTTTTGTGGCAACTAAATTCTTCTATTGATATTCATTTCTTTCTGATCTCAGCATTTCAGGAAAATAAAGTCTGCTAGTCTCTTACGCTATGCCGTGTTCAAAGGTAAATATTTCAGTGGCTTTCTAAGGGGGAGAGTTTTTCTCACCCTTCACGTTTTGAATTATGTGCACACTAATACCAATTTTCTCCTTTCAGTTGGATACCCAGCACTGCCACCATCTCAAGGATCTGAAGAAAAGCCATGTATTACTTTTGTAAGTACTATTCCCTGGGCCCTGAGAGACTTAGAATAAACTCCATACACTGTACTTTCCACTAAGTGAAAAAAGCCATGCATGCAAAGTACAATCGCCAGAATGTACATGGAAACTTTAGTACGAAGGTGCTGTTTGCCTAGAAAGGTCTGTTTATTTTATTTTGTTATTTTAAACTATCGAGAATAACCCTTTGAGATGTGACATTTTGTTTTCACAAGACCTCTGTAGGTGTCAGACAGAGCCCAATTTTATATTCATTTAAAATAGAATGCCCTGTTGTGTTTACTGTACTTTTCAACATGTCACTTTCCACCAGTTTTCTGAATAAATGGTTACAGTTCTGTGAAAATATTCAGAAAAGGAGGAAGTGGTTTCAAAAGTAGTATTAAGTATTATTACAGAGAAAGCCTTTCATAGTGAAGCCCCAGCAAACACCGCTTCAACGTTTTCAGTTTAAAGCTGTTTGTCTAAAGGCATTGCGGGATCCACAGATTGGAATTTCGATGGCCGATCCTCATGTGAAAAAGGCCTGATGTAGCTGTTCGATGACCAGACCCAACCTTGGCAGAGGAAGCAGCAGGGGAATTACATCTCTGGCAGGCATTTCCTTTTTTGTTCTAACTTCAGCTCCCATGTGGCTTTGAAAGACACCCACCTTCCCCTGAGAGGGGGCCTCGGGATTTGGCGAGAATTGACTACAAAAATTTATGGAGATACTCTGGATGGCAAAGTTCTTCGGTTACAGATTTTGTCTTCAAAATAATGGATTGATTTGGAGTGCTGAGACTTCCCAGGCATGTCATTTTAAAATATGTCCTTCCCCGCCTCCATGCTGCTTTAAAGCGGTATCTGAGCAGGAGTCGTTAGAGGTTGTCTCAAAGCAGAATTGGGAATAATTCAAGGTGATAGGTACAATTTTAAAAAAAGAGACTCAGTGTTCTTTCTTTGGAGAATTGGACTTAATACTGAGGTACCTTTTCACATCCAGGGTTAACAGAAAAGTTTCTCAAGTCTCCAAATTCACTCCCAGAAAAATGAGAAACTCTCCCGTGAGTGGTAGGTAGGATCTCTGGAAAAGACTGCTCTCAACTATTTCAAAAATTAAAATAAAATTGCCATTTCAGTCTACTCTTCCTTAACTCATATTTATAGCTGTCATTTTCCTAGTGAAAAGTATTTTGTATCACAAACTCTCCTGAGTTATGCTGCCAGAAGGCATGAAAACATACCTAAGATCTACTTTTTAATCTTACCATTCTATATTGTCAAAATCAGGGTTTGTGATGCTGGGTAGAAAGAATAGCAGAAACAGAAGGGACTTTAGCAGAGGGATCCTTTGTGTTTTTTTGGGGGAAAGTCCTGAAGTGTGAACACTATGATGTGGAAATTGCAGTGTAATAATAATAATGATAATAATAATAATAATGGCATTTAAGTACTTACTATGTGACAAGTACTGTTCTAAGTGCTGGGGGTAGATACAAGTGAATCAGGTTGGACACAGTCCCTGTTCCCCATAGGTCTCACAGTCTTAATCCTCATTTTACAGATGAGGGCATTGAGGCACAGAGAAGTTAAGTGACTTGCCCAAAGTCACAGATCAGACAAGTGGTGGAGCGGGGATTAGAACCCAGGTCCTTCTGACTCCCAGGACAAGCTGTCTCCACTAGGCCATGCCTGTTCCTCTTTTCTAGTCAGGCCTGGATTAATTCTCCTGTGGACTCCCAGAAAGTCATCTTTTTCACAGTTTAAACCAAAATGATCACAATTCTGGCATCAAGACTGTTTAATGTTATGCTAAATTGGTTTCAATGAACACAGGGCGGTTCTGTGGTTATAGTTGTCTTAAAACATGTAGACTATAGCTCAAACCATTGATCATTTTTAGCGGTACATATATTTCTTATATATGATTACAGATTTATTTTATAGGGGCCTCCCCATTAGCTCAAGGCCCTCAGCCACAGCTCCTAAACCCCTTCATTTATCCGGCTCTAGCTGTACTACTCATCTTATGTCCATCACGTTGAATGCTACATGCATGTATATGACCATCTCTTCTAACACTACATGGTGTCCCGTCAGACAGACAAGTGCGGTCAGAAGAACGTTCGCTAATTTCCTTAGAGCACTCACTCCACCCAAACACACAGAAGCAGCATGGCCTAGTCGAAGGAGCAGAAGATTGGAATTCACGAGCCCTGGGTTCTTATCCTGGCTCCACCACTTACCTACTCTGTGGCTAGGGTAAATCATTTAACTTCTCTGTGCCTCTCTGCCTTTATTTGTAGAATGGGGATTAAAATCCTGTCCTCCCTTCTTCCCCTTTGACTGAGTGACCCGTGTTTGAGAAAAACTATTTCTGACCTGATTATCTTGCCTCTCTCTTGCATCTAGAGAAGCAGCATGGTGTAGTGGATAGAGCACGGGAGGGGGAGCCAGAAGGTCATGGGTTCTAATTTTGGCTCTGCCTCATGTCTTCTATCTGACCTCGAGCAAGTCAGTTCATTTCCCTGGGCCTCAATTACCTTATCTGTAAAATGGGGATTGAGAATATGAGCTCCACATGGGATAGGGCCTGTGTACAACCCAGTTTGCTCATAGCTTCCCCAGTGCTTAGAACAGTGCTTGGCACATAGTAAGGACTCAATAATAATAATGATATGTGCCAAGCACTGTTCTAAGCACTGGGGCAGATACAAGGTAATCAGGTTGTCCCACATTGAGCTCACAGTCTTAATCCCCAGTTTACAGATGAGGGAAATGAGGCACAGAGAAGTTAAGTGGCTTGCCCAAGGTTACACAACAGACAAGTCGGGATTTGAACCCATGACCTCTGACTCCCGAGCGCGTGCTCTCTCCACTAAGCCACGCTGCTTCACAAATACCATTATTATTATTACCCTGGTGCTTAGTTCAGGACTTGGGATGTAATAAACGCTTAACTAATATCAGAATTATTATTACATCAATCTGGAGATATTTCATCAGGTAAAAAGCAGATGGCGCAGGGTGTAGTTCTCACAATTTGGCTGGAACATTGAAACATTGTAACATAAAAAACCGGGTAAGGCGTAGAAATAGGTGAAGTACTGTGGCTGGGATAACTTTTTCTTCAATCTGGTCTAAGCATCAGTTTAATACCTTCTTGAAGTACTCCTTATGCATGGTGCTTCCCAAATTGCTCTGGATCCTTTAGGACAAAGGCAAAATTGTTGGTGTGAATGGGAAATAAGAAATAGAATTGATGGACAAAACAACTGAGACTAGAAACATCTTTCAGATCTTAAAAGGATACACAATTATGTTCCTGAAAAGCAGAATTTGCATATAACCAGGGAACATGTCTCTTATATTTTATATTTTACTCTCCCAAGTGCTTAGTACAGCTCCGCACTCAGAAAACACTAAATAAATGTGATTGATTAATTGATTGATTGATATAAAACTCGGTAAATTCATGAGAGCATTCCCAATCGTCAGGCAGCTCCCTGGTAAGTCTCTTGTTCTAGTAAGTAAATGGAACATATTGTTCAGATGAAGCTGACATGGTGACAGGTATAAACAAACATTAGGGGGGTTTAAAATGAAACATAATTTTTCCCATTTTTGTGTATTTAGCACTGCAGATCCATTAAGTGTGCCTAGATGTCACTTGATAACTCCTCCCGAAAGACAGTACTATACAGTATTTCAAAGGGGTCATTTTTTGGCCTCTTAAAAATGTGCTTCTCCTCAATATTAGAGGGTGAAATTTAGCTATACTCAAGTTCCCATTCTGTATTTCTATGAAAAGGAAAGTATAATTGTCATAGATGTGAAAGAAAGATTTTTCTGGGCACACCTTTTTAACGCTATGCACTAAAAATGGTTCATTTTTTAGTTTCATTCTGTGAATTATGGAAAACTATAATATATAAAATTAATATATATTAATTTAGGAATCTATAAATTTTAAAATTTAAAAACTGTACACCATTTCAAATTTATGAATTTGATAAAAATTATGTTTTAAAAAATTCAAATAGATGGGAACCTTTTTATGAAGACCTCCGCAACTGGATGACCTTTAAGGGGTAACTTCTCTTGGTTATGAGAGAATGTAATGGTTCTAGTGGTGGGGCTGTCTTTAATAATAATAATAATAATAATAATAATAATAATGGCATTTGTTAGGTGCTTACTATGTGCAAAGCATTGTTCTAAGTGCTGGGGGGGATACAAGGTCATCAGGTTGCCCCACGTGGGCTCGAAGTCTTAATCTCCATTTTACAGATGAGGTAACTGAGGCAGAGAAGTTAAGTGACTTGCCCAAAGTCACACAGTTGACAAGCGGCAGAGCTGGGATTAGAACCCATGACTTCTGACTCCCAAGCCCAGGCTCTCTCCACCGAGCCACACTGCTTCTCACTGAGCCACGCTGCTTCTCATCTTTGTGAGAAGGAGCGTGGTACTGTGGATCGAGCACGGTCCTAGGAGTCAGAAGGTCATGGGTTCTAATCCCAGCTCTGCCGCTTGTCTGTTGCATGACCTTGGGCAAGTCACTTAACTTCTCTGTGCCTCCATTACCTCATCTGTAAAATGGGATTGAGACTGTGGGACAGGGACTGTGTGTCCAACTCGATTTGCTTGTATCCACCCCAGCGCTTAGTAAGAGTTTAGCAAATACCATAATTATCATTACAGATTAGGACCCAATTTGCTTAATTCATCTTGAACAGAGCTCAAACAGCAACAGGCCTTACGTGGGCACTTAAGAGCAAATAATAATAATAGTAATAAAAATAATAGTAATGATGGTATTTATTTAGCACTTACTATGTGTCAAACTGTTCTAAGTTCTGGGGTAGAGACAAGCTAATTGGGTTGGACACAATCCCTGTACCAAATGGGGCTCACAGGATTAATCCCCAGTTTACAGATGAGGGAACTGAGGCGTAGAGAAGTGAAGTGACTTGTCCAAGGTCACACAGCAGACAAGTGGCACAGCTGGAATTTAAACCCAGGTCCTTCTGACTCCCAGGCCTGTGATCTATCCACTAGGCAGTGCTGCTTCACTCTATTTTGATGCTGACAAATCAGATCCTTTAATGATCCTTCTACGTCTATGGCGAACTCTGTTTCAAGCATTTTGTTCAGGGCTCTGCACACAATAAACACTCAATAAATATGATTGATCGACTGCTTCCCTAAGAAGGACTGGGTTGCTTGTGAAGGGGCAGAGTTGTAGTGATAGGATTATCGATGCTATTGATTCCTGATTACTTGTTTTGATACCTGTCTCCCCCCTTCTAGACAGTGAGCCTGTTGTGGGCAGGGATTGTCTCTGTTGCTGAACTGTACTTTCCAAGCATTCAGTAGAGTGCTCTGCATACAGTAAGCGCTCAATGAATACGACTGGATGAATACGATTGAATGAATGAATGATCGAGCTCTCATTTGGTACCATGCATGGAACTACATTCTTGGGAAGCACAAAACAAGGATGTGACAGAGGAGGGAGAGGAGATACCTGAATTAATCAATCAGAAGTATTTATTAAGCCCATACTTTGTACAGAGCGTGGTACTAAGTGTCTGGGTGAGAATAATAAAATGGAGCTGGGAGACATGATTCCTGCCCTCAAGCCAGTCAAGGCATATTAATACATCTCTTCCTTTAGACTGTAAGCCATGAGCACACAACGTGCTAGTGCTGTTGCACTGCTCTCTCCCAATCGCTTAGAACAGTGCATTGAATGTAGTAAATGCTCAGTAAATACCACTAATTGACTGAAGGCAGTACTTTCTCAGATTTATAAACCTTGAGGAAGCTGTGGCCATTGTGAATATCGGATTCTAGACAGCCTTCTCTCTGCTGTAAGGGTCTTGAAAATGGCTCCAACTGCAGAATCTGGGTGGTCTTATTGTGTTTATCACTGATCTTGTGTTTTCATATTTGGTTTTTATGATTCTATCTTTCCTCTTAAGTCCATCTCCAACCTCTGAGTGCCCCCACTGTGGCCAGCCCACCCCTAGATTGTAAGCCTCCTTGAGGGCTAGGAACCAAATCTTATTTTTCCTTCATTTTATCTTCCCAATGGTTTAAGTACAGTTCACTGCACACAGCCTGTGCCCATAGAAGCCACTGGAGAGTGACCAGTTGAAGATGGCGGTCAGGGAGGGAAGAAGGAGGAAATGTTGGAGGTTTTTAAGGAGTGGAGAAATGTATATGGAACATTTTTGAGAAAAATAGCCCTGACAGCAGAGTGAAGTATGTATTGCACTGGGGAGAGAATGGAGGCAGGAAGGTCAGAGAAGAGGCTGATATTGTAGATGGACTTGGGCTGTGACCAACGCATGGATCAGCTTGGTAGCAGTTTGGATGGAGAGAAAAATGGAGATTCTAGAGATTCTGTGAGAGTAGAACCGGCAGGATTTGATACAGAATGAATAGGCAGGTTGAATGAAAGGGATGAATCAAGGATAATGACAAGTTTATGGGGTCTTAATGGAGAATGGTGTTGTCTAAAGTGAGAGGAATTCAGGGGAAGGACAGGGTTTGCAGGAGATGAGGAGTTATGCTTTGGAAATTTTAAATTTGAAGTGTCAGTGGACCTTTCAAGGAGTGATATTCTGGAGGCGGGAAGAAATGTAAAATGGTGAGATTAGGGCTGGAAAGGTAGATTTGGGAATCATCCACATAGAGATGGTAGTTGAAGCTGTGAGAGATGGATGAATTCTTTAAGGGATCGGGTGAAGATGGAAGACAGAAAGGGGCCCAGAACTGGAACTCTCACAGTTATGCGGTGAGAGTCAGAGGAAAAGTCAGAGAAAGATTAAGGGCTTACTATGTGCCAAGAACTGTATTCTACGTTCTAAATAGTCAGTCGGCCAGTCAGTCAATCATATTTATTGAGCCCTTACTGTGTGCAGAGCACTGTACTAAGCACTTGGAAGAGTACAGTGTAACAATAGACACACTCCCTATCTACAGTGAGCTTACAGTCTAGAGGGGGAGACAGACATTAATATAAATTGCAGATATATACATAAGTGCTGTGGGGCTGGGAGGGCGGATGAATAAAGGGAGCGAGTCAGGGAGATGCAAGTCAAGGAGTAAGTCAGCAGTAATGGGAGAAGAGGAAAGGAGCTCTTAGTAAGGGAAGGCCTCTTGGAGGAGATATGCCTTCAGTAAACCTTTAAAGGGGAAAAGACAAGTTAAACAGTTTTGTCACAGTCCTAGTTCCACAAGGGGTTAACAGCCGAAATAAGAGAGAGAATGGGCATATAATCCCCATTTTGCAGATGAGGATACTGAGGAATGGAGAAACAAAGTGACTTGCTCAAAGTAATTTCCTTTATCTGTGGATCATGCCAGATTGAAAGACACCAGACGAAACAGTGTCGCCTAGAAAAGTGAGCAATTTATGGCCAGTTTCTGTTTATTACATTTTAGCACAGCACAGAGTAAGTGTTTAACAAATACCACCAATATTGATTAACTCCACCAGTTATCCAAAACACCTTAATTCTTGGACAATGAAACGAGAATCAAAGTCCTAGCCTTTTTTGGTAGACATCAAAAATCCTGCACATTTGAACAGCAGTCCCTTCAAATATAAAATAAAACTTGTTAAATCCTTGGGAGTAGGATTTCAACTTCAGATTTATGACATAAATGGAACTATTCTACCTTATTTAAGTCTATAAAGGCAGAACTCATTAGAGGGAGGAAATTTCCTTTATCATTAATAGGCCTCACTAATGTGATAAAAATGGTCTACCCTCCCCCCGCCCCCCGACTTTGATTCTTATTTCAAGCAGTTTCCACATACAGTATTTATCTTCCCCATTTTCCAAACTCTCAATGGCACCATTATGTCCTTTATTTGGCATCATAAAAAAGCTGAGAATAAAAAGAAGCAAATTAATCCTCCCAAGGGGAAGAGGAAGACGGGTCCTGCCAGATTTTAAATTGTCGTATTGCTGGCTTTCAAACACAGTTTTCTTTTTCCTCAACTTAGCTATGGACATGAAGGGCTGAAGCAGAGCATCTTGAAATAAAATGCCCAATTTATGAAAAACATAAAAATGGACATTTTGAAATCAAAACTGGTGAAAGGATAAGAAATAAACAGCAGAAACTGGAATGGGAATAGTTTTGAAGCAAGAAATAGGTTCCTATGCCTTTATAAGAAGCAGCATGGCAAGGTGGATAGAGCATGGCCCTAGAAGTCAGAAGATCATGGGTTTTAATCCCATATCTGCCACTTGTCTTCTGTGTGGCTTTGGGCAAGTCACTTTACTTCTCTGGGCCTCAGGGACCTCATCTGTAAACTGGGGATTAAGATGGTGAGCCGCATGCAGGACAGGAACTGTGTCCAACTTGGTTTGCTTGTATCCACCCCAGTGCCTGACACATAATAAGTGCTTCACAAAAACCACAGTTATCATTATCATATTTCAGGAAGGAAAAATAACCTACATCACCATTTAAAACCACTATTTCCTTTATTTGTGGATCATGCCAGAGTGAAAGACACCAGAGGAAACAGTGTCGCCTAGAAAAGTGAGCATAGCCCTGAGAATTTTAATCTTGGATCTGTATTTCAGTAGTGGTCATTTTACCTTTTGGTGACTTCTTCCTCATCTGCAAACTGGGGTTAGTCAGTGTGGCCTTCCTCTGAGCTGGAGTGTCTGGATTTCCTAACAACCTATTATATAACATGCTTAGCAATTACAATTTGCTCAAAGAATTCTCAAGGTTATTGTGAAAACAAACAGTAAAAATCATTTTACAAGCAGGTAGACATCTGAGGAGCCAAAAGGAAACTAAGTCAGTGGAGAGTCTTAGCAGAGGGAAGTCAAGGGACAAGAAACATTTTCTGCCTGAAGTGAATCTCCAGATCCCAGCCCTGGAAATAGACTCGGGAATTATTAAAGGGAATCTGTTCCTTTCTTTTTTTTTTGTTTTTTACTGTGTCTATGGTTCCAAAGTGAATGCAATAAGTCAATTTACTCTACACAGGACTCAGTTTTACTATGCAGTACAAGTCTGTTCTCCATTTTCAAAGAAGGTTCTAATTGTACCTCAGGGGAGGTATATGCGAAGTATATGAGCTAATATATTTCTATATTTTAGGATTTTAGTATAATTTTCCTTAATGAGGAACATCAGGGAGAAAGTAAAGAGATTTTTGCCCAATTGGGTTCTCTAGTAGTGACCCTCCAATGCTTAGCACAGTGCTTGGCACCTAATCAGCCCCAAATAAATAACATCATTATTAGATCCCCGAGCTTGAAGATTCTGAAAGGAGTAAAGACCAAGATGACGAGGTTGATTCACACGCTCACAAGGGAAAACCACCTCATAATTTACTTTGACTTGCTAATTTTCTGAAGGAAATTAATAAAATTGATTCCAGCAAAACTGTTAAGTGGACAAATAGTAGAAAAACAGGTCAAGAATTGTGGAAATTTGGGGCAGAGAGCAAGTTCTTAGAAAAATCTTTCCCTTAGGGAGAAATAAATATTTAGGAGAAATCACTAACTCTAAGGGTCATTAATGCAGGGATCATTCCCAGGACGGGAACACCAACTTCCCACAAAATAATAACTCCAGACTCAGTGGCAGGAACATGCTAGACTCTTATGGTTCTGGAAGGAAAAGGATTTTTGGCAATAAAGCATTGAAAATACGTACTTTAAAGGACTGCTAATACATGGAAAGCTGTTCCTTCCTTCATCCAGGGGACTAGAAATAATACACCTGCAAGGATAGATGAATGGCATAATGTTGGTACTCAATGGGGCATTAAACATTTTGTGGGTTTTCCTGTTATTAATTCCAGGTAAAATAAACTTAGATCCAATGTTTTGTTGTGTTTCTGGACCTCATTTAGTCTTCATCAACCTACTTTACTTGGCCTCTTTCTTGCCACTTTTTTTCTAGCTTCCATTATGTTTTCTTGTGTCTATGATTCAGTTGAGTAATTTCCTGCCCTCTGAAAATCAAATTTTCTCCCTGAAGGTTAGATATTTCTTCTTGTTTCTTTTCATTATGGTAAGGTCCTTGTAATAATTATTTCTTCTTTTCCTAGGCCATGTTGGTAGATTCTTTCCAACATCTCCTTGCAATCCCATCTCCTTGCAATCTTCTCCCCCCTCAGCTGCTCTCTCCCTCAGCCAATGCTCACTTGATTTCTTTCTATTTCTTTCTGGCCATGTCAAGTTCTAGTATAACCATAGGATTATTTGCTCTAGCCAAGGTGGAACTACAGCTTCCCTTCAGAATCATCTTCCCTCAACTCTAGACTGTAAGCTTGTTGTGGGTAGGAAACATATCTGCCCACTCTATTGTTTTGTATTCTCCCAAGGACTTAGTACAATATGTCACGTACACCGTAACACCCAATGTGTACCACTGGTTGATTGATTGACTATCTTGCTTTTGACTTCAGAGGGCTCACCAATTGGGTCAACTCCTGAACCTGAAGAACTTCTTTCGAATGATATTAATGATGGTACTTGGTAAGTACATTCCATCAATTAATCAATCATTCAGTTCTATTTATTCAGTGCTCACTGTGTGCAGAGCACTCAGCTAAGGGTTTAGGAGAGTGCGATGCATCAGAACCAGTGGACCTGTTCCCTACTCAAAATGACGTTACTGTCTAGTGAGTGAGATAGACATTAATATAAATAAATGATTTATGTGGGGCATTGTGGGGCTGAGGGTGGGGTCAATACCATATCTCAGATGGGTACAGATCCAAGTGTACGTGCCAAACACTTTGCTAAGAGTTGGCAGAGGTAGATACAGTATAATCTGGTTATAGTCTGGTTCTAGCCAGGTTATAACCTGGCAGCTTGGTGATGATTCAGGGCATCTTTCTTTCTTTCTTTCTTTCTTTCTTTCTTTCTTTCTTTCTTTCTTTCTTTCTTTCTTTCTTTCTTTCTTTCTTTCTTTCTTTCTTTCTTTCTTTCTTTCTTTCTTTCTTTCTTTCTTTCTTTCTTTCTTTCTTTCTTTCTTTCATTCCAGATATTTATTAAGCACTTACTTTGTGCAGAGCACTGTACTAAGCACTTGGGAAAGTACAAAGAGCAGTAAAAAACTGACAATCCCCGCCCACAATGAGCTCACAGTCTGGGGGGGAAGACAGACATAAATGCAAATAAATAGTCATCAATCTAAATAAATAAAATTACAGAATTAAGCAAAGGGAGGACGTCACGGTGATGCAGAAGGGAGTGGGAGATGATGAAAAGTGGGGCTTAGTCTGGTAAGACCTCTTGGAGGAGATGTGCCTTCATTAAGGCTTTGAAGGGGGGGGAGAGTCACTGTCTGATGGATTTGAGGAGGAGGGCCAGTGGTAGGATGTGGGCCAGGGTCGGCAATGAGACAGGCGAGCTGGAGGCACAGTGAGAAGGTTCGCACCAGAGGAGTGAAGTGTGCGGGCTGGGTTATAGAAGGAGAGATGCGAGGTGAAGTAGGAGGGGCCAAGGTGATGGACTGCTTCAAAGCCAATGGTAAGGGTTTTCTTTTTGATACAAAGGTGGAGAGGTTGGAGACTTTTGAGGCCAGGGAACACGTCTATCAACTCTTTTGTATGGTACTCTTCCAAGTAATTATCACAGTGCTCTGCACCTAGTAAGTGCCTAATGAATGTGATTGATTGATTGATTGATTGACATGTTCAACTGACCTCTGTGATACGACATTTGTCCCCTGTGTGTCTCCCTGCTAAATAGCAATTAAATAATATCCTATTTGTCCTGAAGGCATGGGAGCAGGCTAATCTAAGTCTTGAGGAATACAGGTTATTGTTCAAGCACCTACTGTAGTTTGCATATATGATTTTCTAACTGCTGGCCAAATCAAACACAGTGTACCAAATACATTCAGCTTCTCTGTGGCAGCCCGGAATGGATATTCTAACAGTCCGACTGTATCCACGGCTGAGTAGCTTACTGGAGTAAGCTGAGCATTTGGGAAAAGCTGAATTCACTTGTTTAGATTCCTTGGGTAACATTTTGTATATCCCAGTGACCTCAGTCCTGTGCTTCTCAAAGCCTTATTAAAATCAGAGCTCTTTCCCTGATTAAACCTTCTTTTCCCCTACCCTCTCTCCCTTCAGCATTGCCTACGTATCTGGATCTCTATCCCTTTCAGTCCTTGATATTCACCCCACCCTCAGCCCCGCAGCACTTTTGAATTTACCAGTAATTTATTTATTTATCCATATTAATGTCTGTCTCCCCTGTACCCCTGTAGACTGTAAGCTCCTTGTGGGCAGGGAACATGTCTAGCAAATCTGTTGAACTGTACGCTCCCACATACTTAATGCAGAACCCTACACACGGTGAGTACTCAATAAATATCACTGGTAGATTGATTCAGCTGCTGTTTAAAATAAAAGAAGTCACCAATTTGAAGTTTCCAAATATGTGTGTTCCAAAAATTTAATCTAGGGCACTAGACAACCTTAAAACTGAATAATATTAATTTGTATCAAACAGCAGTGCAACATGTAGACACCCAGAATACACAAAGAAAAGTAGAGATTCATAGAATTGTCCGGTTTCCTTGTAGAAATGTTAGAATGAATACAATTTCAAAGATTATAATTTTCTCCAAGGCAGGGGTCTTATTCCATATGGGGACAATCTTGCTCATTTTAGATAATGAGCGTGGTAGAATGAAGGACAGCGTGGCTTCTCCTCTTTTCCCCAAATTGCCTACTTCGATGAAATCGTGCTTCTCCGGAGTTTGGAATGAAAACAGTATTCATTTTTTATGACAACACAAAGGAGTCTTTGCCAGGGACTTCTACAGTCACTTTTATAAATTAATCTGCTTTTTTAAAGACTGATGCAAGACCTCTTAATCCTTAATTTTTAGTTAGTGGAGGAGAGACAATAACTTCATCATGTTTTGGCATCTTGCAAAAATGCATCGGCTCATCAAGTTATAGAACAATATTGGATGTATCCCTGGGTGCTCTGTTTCATGGGATGACTGTAACTTGGAATAAGTTATCAAACGATAACAGATGGTTTCCCAAAGGATTACTGTCATTATGACCCCGATAGTTGGTGAACTCTTCCAAGATAATTTGATAAACTGCTGCAGTATCTTGTCACCTCATCCTTTGACTAAGTGGTTTAAACTACTTTAGTCATCTGCTTAGTGATGTGGGGGCAGAGCTGAGGAGGAGGGAGTGTGGGACGATTGGGTGAGTCCAGCTTCTGCTTCTCACTGAGCCGTTCGGTATTCCACAATGGCCTCATCTCTGTCCTCTCGGACACTTGCGTGACCCCTCCCGGAGTCCCCCCTCTCTTTCCCTCCTCTGTCTCTCCTCTGGAAGTTCCTGTGGGCAAGGTGTCCATGCTCTCCACGCCCAGCTTTTTCAGAAACATGGTTTATATGTTTCCCAATCTAATCTCACTATTATCAGGGAATGGGGGTTGGGGGAAGGGGGATTTTAATAAAACTTCAGGAAATATGAGCTGTAAAACGTAGAAATTTCTCTCTGCCAGAAGATATGTAAGATATTCCAACACGATCAGATTCATTCGTTCATTCATTCATTCAATTGTATTTACTGAGCACTTACTATGTGCAGAGCACTGTACAAAGCACTTCAAGTGTACAATTCGGCAACAGATAGAGACAATTCCTGCCCAACAATGGGCTTACAGTCTAAAAGGGGGAGACAGACAGTGAGTAAATCAACTGGGTGAAGGATGATCAAAGAATGGCCCCCTGGGACACCAAAATCCAATCAAATGTATCTTAGATAAATGTACACTTGTTTTGCATACACCAGTAGATGTATTCTAGGTTGCATGTATCTTGGAGTGGCTGTACTATGGGTATATCTATAATTATAATTTTCATCTTTCCAACTCTTGAGAAGCAGTGTGGCCTAATGGAAAGTGCACAGACTTGGGAGTCAGAGCACCTGGGTTCTAATTCCAGTTCCACTATTTGTATGCTTTGTGACCTTGGTTAAGTTACTTCACTTCTTTGGGCCTCAGTTTCCTCATCTGTAAAATGGGGATAAAGACTGTGAGCTTTATGTGGGACAGGGACTAGTACAGTGCTCAGGGTGTACAGTCCTTGTACATATAGTAAGCACTTAACAAATACCATAATTATTATAGGGACTGTATCTAGTCCAATTAGCTTGTAACTCCTCAGCAATTAGTACAGTGCCTTGCAAATAATAATAATAATAATGGTATTTGTTAAGCACTTATTATGTGCCAGGCACTGTTCTAAGTACTGGGGTAGATCTAAAGTTATCAGGTAATCCCAAGTGGGGCTCACAGTCTTAATCCCCATTTTACCAATGAGGCAACTGAGAATGCAGTGTGGCTTAGTGGAAAGAGCCTGGGCTTGGGAGTCAGAGGTCATGAGTTTGAATCCCAGCTCTGCCGCTTGTCAGCTGTGTGACTGTGGGCAAGTCACTTAACTTCTCTGTGCCTCAGTTACCTCATCTGTAAAATGGGGATTAACAGTGAGCCCCATGTGAGACGACCTGATTCCCCTGTATCTCCCCCAGTGCTTAGAACAGTACTCTGCACATAGTAAGCGCTTAACAAATACCAACATTAACTGAGGCACAGAGAAGTGACTTGTCCTAGGTCACACAGCTGACAGGTGGAGGAGCCGGGCTTAGAACCCACGACTCCTGACTCCCAGCCACAGGGTGGGTGGCCTTCGGGTCCCTTCTCGGCTTGAATGACAATATAGCTCCAGGGCACCAAGAGAAAGGGGTGAGGGTCGATGCTGGGGCTCGTTAGGATCGGGTCAGGTGTCAGACACCCTGGGCAGATGGCGGGGCTTCTCGCCATGATTCGAATGGAGGCTGTGGTGGAGGGAGCGGAGCTTGTTCATCATACCCTTTTCCCCAGAGAAGATCTTGCGAGATCGGGGTGGTGAGCTGGGCCTCCAACCTACTGTGGTCTAGCAAGCCGCAGAGCCACGGCCTTGCCCACCCTCGCCCCACGGCCTATCCCCGCTACCACCCTGACCTGCGAGCACGTGGAGGGTCCAGAGGACTCACTTACATAGTCAGTGCTGAACAAATGCCATTATTGTTATTATTATTATTATGAGTTTGCAAACTTCTGGAAGACAGTGATTGTCTGCCTTCCTTATTCCAAACACATAATAGAGTATTTCACAGTCAGTAAATACATTTTAATAATAATAATAATAATGATTTGTTAAGCGCTTACTATGTGCCGAGCACTGTTCTAAGCGCTGGGGTAGACATAGGGGAATCAGGTTGTCCCACGTGGGGCTCACAATCTTAATCCCCATTTTACAGATGAGGGAACTGAGGAACAGAGAAGTTAAGTGACTTGCCCACAGTCACACAGCCGACAAGTGGCAGAGCTGGGATTCGAACTCATGAGCCCTGACTCCAAAGCCCGTGCTCTTTCCACTGAGCCACGCTGCTTCTCAGCGTTTTATAAGAACTACTGGTGATGATGATGTCTGTGTGCTGTGTGACCTTGGGCAAGTCACTTCACTTCTCTATGCCTCTGTTCCCTCATCCATAAAATGGGGATTAATAATAATAATAATGATGATGGTATTTGTTAAGCGCTTACTATGTGCAGAGCACTGTTCTAAGCGCTGGGGTAGATACAGGGTAATTGGTTGTCCCACATGGGGCTAACAGTTAATCCCCATTTTACAGATGAGGTAACTGAGGCACAGAGAAGTTAAGTGAATTGCCCAAGCTCACACACCTGACATATGGCAGAGCCTGGATTCAAACCCATGACCTCTGACTCCCAAGCCCGGGCTTTTTCTACTGAGCCATGCTGATTAAGACTGTGAGCCATATGTGGGACTGGGACTGTGTCCAACCCGTTTATCTTGTATTTACCCCAGTGCTTAGAACAGTGCCTGACATGTAGTAAGCGCTTTGCAATACCATTATTATTATTATTATTGTTATTGGATTTCATCATTATTTCAGGGTCTACTGTATGAAAAAAAGTTATCCCAAACTTCGTCTCAATAAAAGAGTCAGGAGTCTCAACAATATCCATCTTGATTTATTTTGAAGAAGTTGAAGAGGTTAATTTGCTCTTCAAAAAAAATAATTAAATTTATGTACAAATCCAACTCATTCAGAGTAAAGGATTTTAGACTCTAATCCTGTCTCCTCCACTTGTAACTGTGTGATCTTGGGCAGGCCACTCACTTTCTCTGTGCCTTAGTTTCCTCTTCTGTAAAATGGAGATGAAGACTGTATCTTAAATGGGGACTGTGTCAAACCTGATTAGTTTATATCTACTCCAGTGCTTAGTATAGTGACTGGAACATAGTATGTGCTAAACAAATACCATAAAAAAATTCAGGGCCATTTAAAAATTTTCTAAACAACCACATTTAGGTAATTTTAAATTGGTGAGTTTGTTCTTCCAAATCCCAGTAGGAGGGAAAATGATGGCTTACTTTACTTACTAAATAATTGTTAACTGAAATCAAATAACCTAACCAAAGCTAGCAAAAAGATATTGGCTTTCTTGACTTGGAAAACAAAGGACAAAAGTCAAGTTGTCATTTTAAAAAGCAGAATTTTGGGCAAGGTGGTGTTAGGTTTATGTTATGCTTCTGTGCCGACTTTAGTGGGAGAGGTTAACACTCGTGGCTTGGCGTGTGCCGTGAATAGGAAAAAGATAGAGAAACAAGAGTTGGCCCCAGATCAGAAATCATGGTGCTATCAATTTGGGCCCTGCCTACAAAGGGTTTGGCCAGGGAGAGCCCAAGCTCATTACCAGTAGGTGACGAGGAGGATATGGAGAGGAAAATTAGCAAGTCATTAAGGAAATGACTGCTGAGAAGTGTAGAGCGCACTGCCAACATCAGCTCATTTGCATTGCTGGCGGTTGAAACAGGATTCTACCTGGCGTCCCCCCTCTGCGGTATCAGGGAACCATTTTGCCTTCCTGCCTACCTGTGGCCTGTGCCGTTTCCCTGCCTCGTGGCTGTTGTAGAAGAATTAATGGAGGAGCTCTGCACAGAACGTGAAAGAGGCAGAGGAAAGGAAAAGGAAAGATGATAGATTCAGTAGAAGTCGGTCTTTTGGGGCAGCTCGCACGTTAGATGACGGATACGTTGTGCATTCAATCCTAGGTTTATTTCCAAGTTAAATATGATATTGATCTTTAAGCCTACACTGTGAGCTCCTTGTGGGTAGGGGATACGTCTGCCAACTCTGTTAGAATGTATTCTCCCAAGCGCTTAGTACGATATTCTGCAGGCAGTAAGGGTGCAGTGAATATGAGTAAACTGATGTCTGTCTCCCCACCTCTAGACTGTGAGCTTGTTGTGGGCAGGGAATGTCACTATTTATTGTGGTATTGTACATTCCTAAGTGCTTAATATGGTCTCTGCACACAGTAAGCGTTTAATAAATACGACTGAATGAATGATGATTTATTGATTAAATTTTTGCCAAATGCTGGAGTAGGTATAGAGAAGCAGCGTGGCTCAGGAGAAAGAGCACGGGCTTTGGAGTCAGAGGTCATGGGTTTGAGTCCCGGCTCTGGCACTTGTCAGCTGTGTGACTGTGGGCAAGTCACTTAACTTCTCTGTGACTCAGTTACCTCATCTGTAAAATGGGGATTAAGACCGTGAGCCCCAGTGGGACAACCAGATTCCCCTGTGTCTACCCCAGCGCTTAGAACAGTGCTCTGTACATAGTAAGCGCTTAACAAATACCAACATTATTATTATTATTATGATCAGGTCATACAGACACAGACCCAGTTCTTCATGTAGCTCACCATTTAATGGGAGATGGAGAACAGGAATTCACCTTTATAGATGAGGGATCTGAGGCACGGACAAGTTAAGTGACTTGTTTGAAGTCACACAGCAGGAAAGTGGCGGATCCTGATCGGAACCCTGGCCTCCTTACTTCCAGTCCTGTATTCTTTCCATTAGGTCATAGTTCTTCTTCTGAAGAACCCATTATTTTGTCATGAGAACCCTGCACTAAAAAGCATCACTTTTCTTTGGACTGTATATTCTACGGAGAAGGGATCTATTAAAGATTGGGTTTTGCATTTCTAGAATGAGGAGGTCAAGATCTAGCCAATGATGCCCCAGATGGGGAATTCTAACTGAGGTTAGCATTTGTCATTCAAGATGGAGTTTGAGACCAACTATAAATTAAGTCCTGAAAAACTGTTTGAAGTGTAAGGAGTAGCCAATTTTTCCATAGGAACAATAATTTGAAAGGATGATTGGATACTGAACTAAAGTGAAATGTCCTTTTTTCCCCAGATTATCATAACTTGTGTATCCAGTTAATTATATATGAATAATAAATCCATAGTGATGTATTTATATTACCAGAGAGGTTCCATGGTAAGGTAACCAACTTTAATTTCATATGCAGTATAATGGATGAAAAGTTGAACGATGAGGACTGCCTGCTTACATTCATTCATTCATTCAATCATTTACTGAGCGCTTACTGTGTGCAAAGCACTGCACTAAGCATTTGGTAGAGAACAATATAACAATAAATCAACATATCCCCTCCCCCAATGAGCTTACTGTCTAAAGGACCTGCTTGCCTCTCAGAACTTGGTGCTGCTGTCATTTTGCTTAAATCTGTTTTCCATATCTGATCATTTTTTGGTGGAAATAGCTACATTTGGAATTCTTAACATTTTTAAAGTTATGGCTTATCTGTACAAGTCAGGACAGACTTCAATTTGAGGAGCGACCTATTTAGAGTTGACTTGGCTCACTCTCTCTCTCTCTCTCTCTCATTTTCTCTCTTATGGTGTTTGTTAAACTCTTACTATGTTCCAAGCCCTAGGTGGATACAACTTAATCAGGCCACATACAGGCCTGTGCCACTCAGGGATCCCAATCAAGCAGGAGGGAGAACATTTATTGAATCCCCATTTTAAAGTTGAGGAAAATGAGGCGTAAAGACCGTTAAGTGTCTTGCCCAAGGTCCCACAGTGGGTAAGTGGTAGAGCGGGGATTAGAACCCAGGTCTTTTCCAGAGTGCCTTTAATTATTCCACAAACAGCTTAACAGTGAAGTCATGAGAAAATGATATTCCCTGCATAATCATGTTTTCTTGCCCTTCTCACTCGGATCTGAAAATCCCGTTGCAGACAAATGCTGTCCTCATTCCTTGGTGGTCAATAAGGGTTTTCTAGGATAGCTGTTGTGCAGCTTCTGTCACTTCAGTCTCAGCTGTTTCCCCTAGAGCCAACTCAGAACAAAGTTTCTTTCCCTTTTCCATCCGTTTAGTTACACCCCTTGTGACCCATTGAGTCTTTATATTTTCCAAAAGACCCGTGTGCTAGAATTTTAATATCCAAGCCTGTTTCCTGATTGAACAACGTCTAGGTTAACCATTTATATCATATTTCTTCTTCAACAGATGGGCTGCCATTTTATTCTCCTTGTCTTTCAGGGTTTTGTTTACGGCTGCTAGGAAATATGGCTTCATTTTGCTTTTTGTGATAGACTTTCTTTTTTTATCAGGGCAGAATCAACCAAACCATTCTTCCTAAGTTTTTCAGATGTTAGCAGTATAAACAGTCTCTTATCAGTCATAATGACCAGTAAGTATTGTGGCATTTGTTAAGCACTTACTATGTCAAACATTGTATTAAGCTCTGTGATAGATATAAGATAATCAGGTTAGATACTGTCCCTGTCTTTCGTGGGGTTGGGGCTCACAGTCTTTACCCCCATTTTACAGATGAGGTATCCGGTGCACAGAGAAGTTAAGTGACTTGCCCAAGGTCACACAGCAGACAGCTGGCAGAATTAGGATTAGCTCATTGCAACTAACTAAGGATCGGTCAGCCTGACAATTTAATAATAATAATAATGATAATGGTATTAAGCACTTACGATGTGCCAAACACAGCGTGGCTCAGTGGAAAGAGCCCGGGCTTGGGAGTCAGAGATCATGGGTTCGAATCCCGGCTCTGCCACTTGTCAGCTGTGTGACTGTGGGCAAGTCACTTAACTTCTCTGGGCCTCAGTTCTCTCATCTGTAAAATGGGGATTAAGACTGTGAACTTCACGTGGGATAACCTGATTACCCTGTATCTACCCGAGCGCTTAGAACAGTGCTCTGTACATAGTAAGCGCTTAACAAATACCAACATTATTATTATTATTAATCTAAGTGCTGAGGGAGATACGAGGTTACCAGATTGTCCCAAGTGGCGTTCACAGTCTTAATCCCCATTTTCCAGAGGAGGTAACTGAGGCAGAGAGAAGTTAAGTGGTTTGCCCAAAGTCACTTAGCTGACAAGTGGTGGAGCCGGGATTAGAACCTTCGGCCTCTGACTTCCAAGCCGGTGCTCTTTCCACTAAGCCACGCCATGTTTGGTTCCTCTCCAAAATCCTTCTGCTCCCCGCTCCTCCACTCCCAGACCTCTTTCTCCACCCCCGGCTCCCCTTGCTGAGAGACACCACACAATAGGGTCCGTCTTCCCTCATTCCCCTACCTACTTTTAGCCCCTCTCTCTCGGAGACTTCGGCTTTGTCCACTTGCAGGCTAATGAAATCCAGACCGGTCCCAAAGCCCTTTCCCCTCGTTCCAGCAAATGAGTGTGAATGTGAGGGAGGGGATACCCAGGGCTTCTGGATAGTGTTGTCCAGTGGCCTAACGAGAAGAGGACAGGCCTGGGAGTGAGAAAACCTGGGTTCTCGTTTCAGCTCCACCACTTCTCGGTTGTGGGTGACCCTGGGCAACTCACTTATCTGGTGTATAGCTTCCTCAACTGGAACATGACGATTAAAATGCCTGATCTTCCCCTTAGATTGTGAATCCATTATGCTACAAGGATTGTGTCCAAACTGATTATGTTTTCCTACCCCAGCTTTTAGTATAGCCTTTGACACATAGTGAATGCTTAACAAATATCACATTTAGGCTGGACAGTGTCTCCGACTAGGAGACAGACAGGCAGGGAGCAGGGGCTGCGGGGAAGCGGGGAGGAGGGAGCTGGATGTGTGGTCTGCTCAGCCTCTTCCTATTCTAGCTCTTGGCCTCTACCTCATTCATTCATTCATTCAATCGTATTTGTTGAGCGCTTACTGTGTGCAGGGCACTGTACTAAATACCTGGGGGAGTACAATATAACAATAAAACGACACTTTCTCTGCCCACAGCGAGCTAACAGTCTAACTCCCATCCTGCTTGGCTGCCATGAATGCTCTTCAGGGTCTTTTTCTTACCCAGGACCCAACTTCCACTGGCTCTGGGCGTGGGGTGGAAGAGCTCATCGGGGGCAGGGATCGTCACTCTTAACAAGACACTTGAGAGTTAAGGCCAGGGGTTCAGGGTGTGGCTGCAGGTGCCAGCTGAAAATGTTCCACCCTGGACACTCCATGGCTGTGGTCGGTCATGTTAATCTCTGCCATTACATTCTCTCCTGTCATTTAACTTCTCTGTGACTCAATTTTCTCCTCTTATAAAATGGGATTTAATGCCTGTACTCCCTTTCAGCCTGAGAGTCCCACGTGAGACAGGAAATGTGACTTATTGGAATGGATTGTGTCTAACCCTGGTGCTTAGTACAGTGCTTGGCACATAGGAGGTGCTTAGTAAATACAGCGTGGCCCAGTGGAAAGAGCAGAAGCTTGGGGGTCAGAGGTTGTGGGTTCTAATCTCGGATCTGGTACTTGTCTACTGCATAACCTTGGTCAAGTCACTTAATTTCTCTGTGCCTGTTACCTCATCTATAAAATGGGGATTCAGACTGTGACCTCCATGTTGGACAACCTGTTTCCCTTATATCTACCCCAGTGCTTAGAACAGTGCTTAACCGATATCACAATTATTATTCAAGGACTAAAGCCAGAGAGAGATAGGGGACTGATTGATAAGGCTGTATTTTCTTGCTTGCGGAATTTTTTCTAACGGTATTTGTGTTAAAGCTGTGCTGAGGTCATCACAGGGACCAGTGGGTGACTCTCACTATTGACCACCAGATTGGGGCATTTAATTCTGTTTTTGGCCATTTCAAGCATCTCTCTTGATAGTGCCCCAAGGCTCTCCTTCCCCTTCCACGTTTTCTACCACACTGCAGCACTGAGGGTGAGGCGGTGATTCTGTCTAGAGAATCCCTCTTAGGTATAATGTTACTGTTTTCCTTTCCCCTACTGCTCTGTGACCGTGATATGGCACCCATCATGAGGGAACCAGCGAGGACGTATTACCAGCAGGAATCACGTTGAAATACAGTAGGGCCATGCAAGCAAACTTACTTCCTGACTTTCCCACTGCCCAAAATGAATATCACATCGCATGGTTATAGAGTTGCTTTCATAAAACCTACTCACTGCCTGATGCCATAACAAGGTCCCGATTGTGTGTCGAGAAGAAAAGGGAGGGTATTGTAAGAAGAAAGGATGAGATTAAAGGTTGGGGGGTGGGGGGTGGCGCGGTGGGGAAGAGAAACAAAAGACAGACGTGGAGCGAGAGGCTGGTGTGATTTCAGTTTGGATTTTGAGGAGATGAACTGGAATTCCAAGTGCAGGAAGGCAGGGATCAGACCTAAGTCAAGCTCAAGGGTCCCTCCTGGTCCAGGACCAGAAGCGGATGGACCAACTCCCACACGCTGGCCCCAGAAGCCCCCCAAGCTCCAATAGTTCCTTGAGTCAATCATATTTGGAGCAGCAGCGTGGCTCAGTGGAAAGAGCATGGGCTTTGGAGTCAGAGGTCATGGGTTTGAATCCCGGCTCTGCCACTTGTCAGCTGTGTGACTGTGGGCAAGTCACTTAACTTCTCTGTGCCTCAGTTACCTCATCTGTAAAATGGGGATTAAGACTGTGAGCCCCACTTGGGACAACCTGATTCACCTGTGTCTACCCCAGCGCTTAGAACAGTGCTCTGCACATAGTAAGCGCTTAACAAATACCAACATTATTATTATTATATTTATTGAGTGCTTTACAGTGTGCAGATCACTATACCAAGGATTTGGGAGAGTACAGTAAACAATATAGCACATACATACCCTGCCCTCAAGGACCTTGCATTCTAGAGGGGGAGACAGACATTAATATAAATTTTAAAAAATACAGATATGTACATAAATGCTGTGGGGCTGGGTTGGAGGGATGAGTAAAAGGAGCAAGTCAGGGCGATGCAGATGAGAGTTGAAGATAAAGAAAAGAGGGCTCATTCATTCAGTCGTATTTATTGAGCACATACTGTATGCAGAGTACTGTACTAAGCGCTTGGGAGAGTATAATACAACAATAAACAGACACATTTTCTGCCCACAATGAGCTTACAGTCTAGAGGCTTAGTCGGGGAGGCCTCTTGAAGGAGATGAACCTTCAATAAGGCTTTAGGCTGAAGAGAAAACAAGGCTAGGCCCGACCTCTCAATCCTGTCTTATTGGAGCCCTAGATCGGAATTCCTAGGACCAAACTGAATTGGAATAGTCTCTTGGGAACCTGAGGGGAGGCCAAGGGATGTAAAAATGTCCCTCAAACTTCTGGTCCCAATTTATTAGCTACCAAAGAGCTGAGGGAGAACTAACTAAAAGGAAATCAAAATCTATAATTAAGAGGAGCAGCATGGCCTAGTGGAAAGAGCACTTGACTTAAAGCCAGGAAACCTATCATTATTATTATTCATTCATTCAATCATATTTACTGAGTACTTACTATGTGCAGAGCACTGTACTAAGCACTTGGAAGGTACAGTTTGGCAACAGATAGAGACAATCCCTTGCCAACAATGGGCTCACAGTCTCAATGAAAAAATAATGATGGCATATGTTAAGAGCTTACTATGTGCAAAGCACTGTTCTAAGGGCTGGGGAGGAAACAAGGTTATCAGGTTGTCCCATGTGAGGCTCACAGCCTTAATCACCATTTTACAGATGAGGGAACTGAGGCACAGAGAAGTTAAGTGATTTGCCCGAAGTTACACAGCTGACAAGTGGCAGAGCTGAGATTTGAAGCCATGCTCCCCAGTCCGTGCTCTTTCCACTGAGCCACGCTGCTTCTCTATGGTACAGGGGCTCACAGTTTTAATCCCCATTTTACAGATGAGGTAACCGAGGCCCAGAGAAGTCAAGTGACTTCCCTAAGTGCACACAGCACATAAGTGGCAGTGTCGGTATCAGAACCCAGGTCCTTCTGACTCCCAGGTAGGTGCTCTATCCATTAGGCCACGCTGCCATCAGAGCAGAACATTAGATCTCATCAAACCTTCATCAGACATGTTGCCATTTCCAGGTCCTCCATTCATTCATTTATTCATTCGTTTGATTGTATTTATTGAGCGAGTACTGTGTGCAGAGCACTGTACTAAGCACTTGGAAAGTACAATTCAGCAACAAGTAGAGACATCCCTGCCCACGACGGGCTCACAGTCTAGAAGGGGGGAGACAGGCATTGAAAGAAGTAGACAGGTATCAATAGCGTTAATATGAATAAATAGAATTATAGATATGTGCACATCAAAACAAATACACAGACACGTCCACTTCTCCTGCCTCCTCTTGGGGAAGGAGAACTTGACTACAGAGTTGGGCTCATAGATGGGAGAAATGATGCAATCCCCCAAGTCTGCTGCATGACCTTGGGAAAGTCACTTAATACCTCTGGGCCTCAGTTACCTCATCTGTAAAATGGGGATTAAGACTGTGAGCCCCATATGGGGCAGGGAATGTGTCCAACCTGATTACCTTGTATCTACCCCAGCACTTAAAACAGTGCTTGACATATAATAATAACTATTATTATTTTAATTATGGTATTTGTTAAGCACTTACTATGTGCCAGGCACTGTTCTAAGCGCTGGGGTGGATACAAGCAAATCGGGTTGGACATAGTCCCTGTCCCACTTGGGGCTTACAGTCTCAATCCCCATTTTAAAGTTGAGGTAATGGAGGCACAGAGAAGTGAAGTGACTTGCCCACGGTCACTACAGCAGGCAAGTGGCGGAGCTGGGATTAGAACCCATGACCTTCTGACTCCCAGGCCCATGCTCCTCTATCCACTGAGCCAGGATGGTAAGCTTTTAATAAATATTATGAAAAAAAAGAGATTGTCCAAAGGTGGGAGACATCAGAGGGGAATCCTCATATGCCAGTCCTGAAAACCGCAACCAGGAGGTCAGAGGGAAAAGGAGGGAGAAATGCCAGAGACATTATGTTGATGGGAATAGCCGTCTCTGTCACCATGGTAATCTTACTTTCATTCAATCATATTTACTGAGCACTTACTGTGTGCAGAGCACTGTACTAGGCACTTGGACTACAAGGGACTACCATGTCAGAAAGGTTGAAGCTATGGAATCACTATGGTCCCTCAAGAGAGACTATTTTACACGTCAATCCATTTCCAGTTATCAAAGCAATTATATCTCTAGTGAGAGCTTTCTTTTGGTAAACAAAAACACATTTAGGATTTTGACAACAAAGCTCTCAGTGTGCTCACTGTGGGCAGGGAATGTCCTTGGGCAAGCACTTAATACAGTATTCTGCACACAGTAAGTGCTCAAGAAATGTGACGGATTGAAAATTAATCCCTGCATTTGAAATCCAAGTACCTCTCACTATGCCTGACAGTTTCATTCTAGAGTTCTTGAGAAGAAATGTCTGCTTGTTCAGGTGCTTGAGAAACAGCAGGATGGTAACTGTTGGTGTCTACTTTATCAGTTATGGATGGTCCTTCTACAATCTCTGGCTTTTCTCTCCATTATTAGAATATATCTAGTCACCTTTCTAATGGTATTTGCTAAGTGCAAGTACTATTCTAAACACTGTAGATACAAGTTTATCAGGTTGGACACAATCGCTATCCCACACGGGATGCACATCTAAATTGGACAGAGGACGATTTAATCCCTATTTTGCAGATGAAGTAACTGAGGCACAGAGAATTTAAGTAACTTGCCCAATGTTATGCAGCGATCATTTGACAGAGCCGGGATTAGAACCCAGGTTCTCTGACTCCCAGGCCCGTGCTCTATCCATTACACCATGCTGCTCCTCTACTGACTGCAGGTCTATTTCACATCACCCTGATTCTATTTATTTGCTATTGCTTTAATGAGATGCTCTTCCCCTCGATTCTATTTATTGCCTTTGTTCTTGTCTGTCTGTCTGTGTCCCCCGATTAGACTGTAAACCCGTCAAAGGGCAGGGACTGTATCTGTTGCCGATTTGTACATTCCAAGCTCTTAGTACAGTGCTCTGCACATAGTAAGCTCTCAATAAATACTATTGAATGAGTGAATGAATGAACAATGGGTCTTCTCATTTCTGAGCCTATCAGTTTGCAGATGACTATGTAGACACCTGAATGTGAAGGAATTGAACTAAGTATGATCTTCTATAGCAGCCCAGCCAGCACTCTCTGCTCCTCTCTCTCTAGTTTACTCACTGCCCTAATCTCATCTCTCTCACTGCCAACCAACCCCTTTCCCACTTTCTTGCCATAGCCTGGAATTCCCACCCACTCCATTTACACCAAACCACGTCTCTCTCCACTCTCAAAGCATTGTTAAGGTCATATCTTCTCCAGAAGGTCTTCTCTGAGAGGGCTTCCCGTATTGAACCCTCTTTTCCCTGGATTGTTCTCAATCAATCAGTGGTATTTGTTGAGCGCTTGTTATGTGCAGACAAACGTTCAGTGGTCTCCCTTCTGCGTCATCTATGTACTTGGATCTGTGACCTTTGGACATTTGATATTCACCCCAACACCACAGCATTTATGTGAATATCTTGAAATAGTATATTATAAATTGCTTATTTATTCATATTAATGTCCATTTTTCCTCTAGCTGTCAGCTCTTCGTGGTCACGGAACGTGTCTCCTAATTCTGTTGCACTGTACTCTCCCAAGCGCTTAGGATAGTGCTCTACACACAGTAAGCACTCAATAAAGATCTTTGATTATTCATCTTCAAGTCCATCCAAGTTAATTGCCAGAGAATGGAAAGTGGCATCTGAGTTGAGTCCTTGAACATTTTGCTATTAGCAGTATAAGCTCAGATCAGTTTTTATATCTGATTTCACTGAGGTTGATATGGCATTCAGTTATGCAAATAGGTCATCTATCAATTTGATTTTGTGGCTTATTTGTAGAAATTTATTAGGTGTGTATCTCTCCCAGGTATGGCATAATTATGTTAACTGAAAATGCAGTTCATTTAAGGAAGAATTTCTGGATGAGGTTTTTAGGGGCTGCTTATTAAAATGGGAAGTGTTGAAATTGTGCAGAGAAAATCCAGATACCATAGTTATTAGGAGAGCAGCCCCACATTAATCTTATGCGTGAGTGCTGCCCTTGAAGGAAATCTGGAATTTGCCCATCCAAAGCCATTTTAGCAGTATTGACAAGCAGCGATCCTATTGCTACTGTATGAAAGGGACCTATCTTTGATACAAAAAAATGCAGCCTCTGATAAATAGCTTTTATTGCTCAGTTCTCAGAAATCAAAACCTCGAGAGTAGTCTGTCAAAACGAATAGTCTGATCTTGAAGAGTTAAACTGTTTTTCCTACTTTTGACTTCTCAGCTAATCTTATCTCCTGTTCATAGAAGCTTTTGGTATACATATACTAAATCACGTTAGCATGTTTTGAAAGGGAGGTCAAACTGAACCATTAATTGAGAAAGGATTTTAAAAAAAAATTCTGAAAGTATGTTGCTCTTTACCGAGTTTATCAATGCCTAAGGACAGTAAGTGGGAATTGGGTACGGGGAGGGAAAGGTTGAGGTGGATAAGGATGAGAGGAGTGGTGCTTTTTATTTTGCCAACGAATCTGTGGCACTTTGCAGTGTTTAAGTGGGTTTCTGCAACATAAACATTTGGGACATTTAACCTATCAAGCTCAAATAAAAATGACACGCAGATCGCTCACTTCTGAAGCTGCCTTGTGTTCAGTTATTGGAACACTCCATCCGTGTGGTTTCTGAAATATTATAAGTATATATTCCAGATTAAACTTTCTATTTTCCTCAAGGCAGTGTAGCTTTTCTGCCCTCAATGGCTCAGTTTTGTGCCTAAAGAATCAGGTCCTATCAGCAAAATCAAAGGCGATTACATAGCTCAGTAGTCCTTTAGGATTTCTGTGGCTCAATTAAGCATGTATAGCATGCCACAGCCACTGAGACTCTGTTTATTCAGTTAAAGTGCTCTGTAATTTATTTAAAATAATCCATCTTTAACAAATAAAGAGTCCATTGACCGAACATCGCTGCAGGCATCCATTTAAATGCTGCCTCTTGATGGTCTGTTTTGCTGGTTCGAGTTAAATACCTGACAAAAGTGATTCAGTTTTTTAGAAATCAGATTTGCACGCACGGTGTTTATTTTCTTTTACACCAGTAATCAGCTAGAACTCCCTTTTAACAGATTGGCCATTAAAAATGATTGATGCAGTTCTGCCCGGATGGAGGTGCCAGTCATTCTGGAGCTCAACACTCCATTGGAATTGGGTTCTTTACTGCCGTCAGCTAATGAGGAATCACGCTAGCTGTTTTACCGTTGGGCAATGATGTACGGAGAACTGGATTATATGTTCACGCCCCGTGACACAAAACCTTTTCTTCTGCAACTGCATCACCCCGAAAAGCTTGGACTCGGGAATATTTTCTCCCATCATTCGGTGGCATTTATTGAGCGCTCCCTCTATGTGGAGCCCTGTATTAAGCCCTGAGGAGTACCGTTCTGTCATAATAATGATGGTATTTGTTAAGCCCTTACTATGTGCCAGGCACTCTACTAAGCACTGGGATGGATACAAGCAGATCGAGTTGGACGCAGTCCCCGCCTTGACTAGGGCTCACAGTCTCAATCCCCATTTTACAGATGAGGCAACTGAGGCCCAGAGGCGTGAAGTGATTTGCCCCAGGTCACACAGCAGACAAGTGGCAGAGCCGGGAATAGAACCCCTGACCTTCTAACTCCCAGGCCCGTGCTTCATCCCCAATGCCAGGATGCATTCATTCATTCGTTCAATCATATATATTGAATGCTTACTGTGTGCAGAACACTGTATTAAGCTCTTGGGAGAGTACAAGTTAATTAAAAAAAAACCATTCCCAGCCCACAATGAATTTACAGTCTAGATTACCATAGAATTAGCAGGAACAATCCCTCTTGTTGAAGAATGCAGAAAAGGTACTTTCCAAGCTCTTAATACAGTGTTCTGCACACAGTAAGCACTCAATAAATATGATTAAATGAATGAATGAATCCATTCATTAAGGTAAACTAGAGCTTCCTATGAGACTGTGAGCCCCACGTGGGACAGAAACTGTGTCCAAGCCAATTTGCTCATATGCACCCCAGCGCTTAGTACTATGCTCGGCGCAAAGTAAGTGCTTAAAAATACCACAATTATTATTATTATGAATTCTCAACACCACTGGGCTCTCTCTGACTGCCAGAAATATTCATTTGAGGATCTAGTAAATTCTGTGGCTTGCCCAGGAATATCATCAATCTCAGAAGTAGATTTGTGCCTGAGATGAGGAACAGCCAGTAAAATGTGCTTAGGGTAAAGGGGTGAATGCTTCCCTCTGGAAATAAGGAATGGTTTTCCAGGAAATCACCATAGAATTAAGCGCCAAGCGAAAACTCCACTGGTCATGAAGTTCCAGGAATCACGCGATCAGAGTCAAGACCTGTTTCTTACTTTGGGAAATAAGGTGTTGGAAAGAGAAAAGTCAACAGGATCTAAAACTTGGAAAAAACCAAGTTTGCCGGCAGGAGTGCCTGCATTTACCTTTTTAGCCTTGAGCTAAATGAAAACCACATGTTCCCCTGGGGAGGGGGCTGTTCTGGCTGTGGGAAGCAGGGGCAGAAGGATGCAGGATTGGGGGTGTGGGAGAGGCAGGATCGAGCAAACAGAGGAGGCAGGATTCAGGCCCCAGAGTTCTAGGCCTCTCCCTCCTCCAGTGTGGTGATTGGAAGTGTTTGATGCAGAGGTGGATTGGGCAACCACTGAAGGTTCTTGAGGGGTGAGGAAACATAGATTAAACATTTCTGTAGGAAAATAATCTGGGCAGCGGAGTGAAGTTAGGACTGGAGTGGGGAGAGACAGGAGGCAGGGAGGTCAGCAAGGAGACTGATGCTATAATCCAGGTGAGATAGGATAAATACTCAGATTAGCACGATAGCAGTTTGGATGGAGAGGAAAGGGCAGATTTTAGTGATGTTCTGAAGGTGGAACCGACATGATTTGGTGACACTGAATTTGCGGGTTGAATGAGAGAGATGAGTTGAGCATAACACCAACTTTAGGAACTTTGGAGACAGGGAGGATGGTGGTGCTGTCTGCAGCGATGGGAAAGTTGGGAGAGGACAGGGTTTGGGTGGGAATATGAGGAGTGTTACATTTGAGGTGTCAGTAGGACATCCAGATAGAATTGGGTTGAAGGCAGGAGGAAATACAAGACTGTGGAGAAAGGAGAGAAATCAGGGCTGTAGATGTAAATTTGGGAATCATCCCCATAGGGATGGTAGTTGAAGCCATGGGAGTGAATGAGTTCTTCAAGGGAGTGGGTGTTCATTCATTCACTCAGTAGTATTTATTGAGTGCTTACTATGTGCAGAGCACTGTACTAAGCACTTGGAGTATACAATTCGGCAACAGATAGAGACAATCCCTGCCCAATGATGGGCTTACAGTCTAATCGGGGGAGTCAGATTGACAAAAACAAGACAACATAATCACGATAAATAGAATCAAGGGGATGGACACCTCATTAGCAGAACATGGATAATAGAAGGGGACTCAGAACTGAACCCTGAGGGAGTCCTACAGTTAGGGATGACACAAGATGAAGAGCGAGGGAGTTTCAGGCCAGAGGCAGGAAGTGGGAGCGAGGTCAGCAGCTAGATAGTTGAGATCGAGGTACGGTGAATAGGTTGGCATTAGAGGAGCAAAGTTTTTGGGCTGGACTGTAGTATGAGAGCAGCGAGGTAAAGTCGGAGATGGCAAGGTGATTGAGAAAAGTTAAATGATTTGTTCAAGGTCACACAGCAGGTACGTGCTAGAGTCAGGTTTAGAACCTGGGTCCTCTGACTTCCAAGCTCATGCTCTTTCCATTAATTAACTCTGCTTCGAATGGACTTTTTATTAAAAATTTTAGATCCCATTCTTAGATCTGTAATTTTCCATTGTCAACCTTAGGAACGTTCTCTAGCACCAGCGGCTCAGTGGAAAGTGTACGGGCTTGGGAGTCAGAGGTCATGGGTTCTAATCCTGGCTCCGCCACTTATCAGCTTTGGGCAAGTCACTTCACTTCTCTGTGCCTCACTTTGCTCACCAGTAAAATGGAGACCCACATGGAACAACCTGATTACCTTGCATCTACCCCAGCGCTTAGAACAGTGCGTGGCACGTAGTAAACGCTTAACAAATACCATCATTATTACAATTTGTAGAAACCCATCCCTTGATAAAGATCCCAAGATCCTTATCAGCCTCTTTTGTCAGTTTTTCCTCTTCCTCTAAACTGTAAGCTTGTCCCTCTGTAAGGTCCCTGTGGGCAGAAAATGTGTTTGTTATTATACTGTACTCTTCCAAATGCTTAGTACAGGGCTTTGCCCACAGTAAGTGCTCAATTAATAAGACTGACTGATCGATAGAGTCGGTAGTTGGAGCAGTGGGCGGGAATGAGTTCTCCAAGAAAGTGGGTGTAGATGGCTAAGAGAAGGGGACCCAGAATTGGGATTTGAAGGACTCTCACATTTATGGGGCAAGAGGCAGAAGGGGAAGAGTCAGCAAAAATCACCGAGAAGAAGGGTCCAGAGAGATAGAAACTGAGTAACTGAAACACAGAGAAGTCAAGTGATTTGCCCAAGGTCGCAGAGCAGATAAGGGGCAAAGCTAGGATTAGAACACAGGTCCTTCTCAATCCCAGGCCCATGCTCTATCCACTAGGCCATTCTGCTTCTCAGGGTGCGGTCAAAGGTGCAGGTGGAAGGGGGAGATTTTGAGAGGGGGAAGGAGGAGACCACCTCTTGAGATACTGCTGGGAAAGACAGGAGTATTGAAGAGGGGTCATGAGGAAGGAGGGACTGGAGAGAAATGGGAAGATTTTAGGGAGAGCACACCGGCTGGTTTAAATTTTATCCCATGTGGCCAGATTATTAGTGGCAACAGGTGGGTGTAGGATACATCTATATCAAACTGAAACTCTTTCCCATTGACTTTAAAGTACTCAATCAGCTCACCCCTTACTGCCTTACCTCTCTGATTTCCTACAACAACCCAGCCCACATTATTCGCTTCTCGAATAATACCAGTTTATTTATTGTTACCTTGATTTTTAAAAATTTTATTTTACTTCTTAATGGTATTTGTTAAAATTTCACTATGTGCCAGGCACTGTACTAAGCAATGGGGTAGATACAAGCTAATCAGGTTGGACAGAGTCCCTGTCCCACATGGGACTCACAGTCTCAATCCCCATTTTACAGATGAAGTAAATGAGGCACAGAAAAGTTAAGTGGCTTCCCGAAGATCACACAGCAGACAAGTGCCAGGGCGGGATTTTGAACACAGGTCCTTCGGACTTCTGGGTCCATGCTCTATCTATCTATCTATCTATCTATCTATCTATCTATCTATCTATCTATCTATCTATCTATCTATCTATCTCTATCTATCTATCTATCTATCTATCTATCTATCTATCTATCTATCTATCTATCTCTCTACTTTCATGTGGCTTGCTGTCACCACTTTGCCCATGTCCTTAGTCCTACCTGGAACTCCCTGGCCCTTCCTACATGACAGACTTCCACTCTTCCCATCTTTAAAGCCTTATTAAAATCAGATCTCCTCCCAGACTCCTTCACCGACTAAGCCTGCACTTCCTTTCCTTTCTACGTTACCTATGCATTTAGCGTTCAGTAAATATTATTGAATGAATTTGGATCTTTACCCTTTAATTACTTGATATTCCCACCACACACTCTCCTCTAGCGCTTCCGTACATAACCATGGTTATTTTAATGTCTCTCTCCTAGCCTTGACTGTAAGCTGCTTAATGGGCAGTGAACATGCCTGCCAACTCTGTTGTATTGTACTTTCCCAAGCTTAGTACTGTGCACTCCACCCAGTATGAACACAAGAAATACCACTGATTGATTGATTATTGAAAACAACATATTCTCTGTCTCAGCATCCCACAGCCTTGGCATTATCCTTGATTCCTCCCTCTCTTTCAATCTCCATATTCAGTTTGTCTTGAAATGCTGTCGATTCTTCTGCCACACCACTTCCAGAAACCTCCTCTTCTCCTACTTCCAAATGGCTAGTGAATTTGTCCAGTTACCTCTAATATTCCAGTTTGGCTTCTTTGCCTCCATTCTCTCCTTTTTCCAAATCTGTAGTTCATTCTCCTGTCATGATCATCTTTATAATAATGATAATAATTATGGTAATTGTTAAGCATTTACTGTGTGCCAAGCACTGCTCTAACTACTGGGGTAGATATAAGTTAATCAGGTTGAACACAGTCCCTGTCCCACGTTGGGCTCACTTTCTCAATCCCCATTTACAGATGAGGTAAATGAGGCACAGAGAAGTTAAGCGACTTGCCCAAGGTCTCACAACAGACAAGTCATGGAGCCAGGATTAGAACCCATGAATGTCTTATTTCCAGGCCCCTTCTCTATCCATCTGCACAAGTCTCCCCACTCCTCAAAAGTCTTCAGTGACTATCCCTTTCTCTATGCTTCAAGCAGAAACTCCTCATCACTGGTTTTAAGACACTTAACCAACTGTCTTGCCATATTTATTTTTTTTAAATGGTATTTGTTAAGGGCTTACTATGTGCCAGACACTGTACTGAACTGTGGGGTAGATGAAGCAGTTTGGCTTAGGGGAAAGAGCATGGGCTTGGGAGTTGGAGTAATAAGCCATGGCTCATCAAGAACAGTGCTTGGCACATAGTAAGCACTTAACAAATGCCATCATTATTATTATTATTAGTTACGAAAGCACAGTATAGCAGAGTTGATAGACACTTTCCCTGCCCATAACAACCTTGAAATCCAGAGAGACAGACATTGATATAAATGGATATTTATTTACATATGCTGTGTGACTTTGGGGAAAATCGTTTAACTTCTTTGTGCCTCAGTTACCTCATCTGTAAAATGGGGATTAAGAGTGTGAGCCCCACGTGAGACAACCTCATTACCTTGTATCTACCTCAGTGCTTGGAACAGTGCTTGGCACATAGTAATCACTTAAATACCGTCATTACAAAATAATCGGTTAGGGCACAGTCCCTGTTTCCTGCAGGACTTGGTCTTAATCCCCATTTTACAAATGAGGTAACTAAGAAACAGAGAAGTTAAGTGGCTTGTGCAAGGTCACACAACAGACAAGTGGCAGAGGCAGAATTAGAACCTAGCTCCTCTGACTCCCATGCTGATACTCTTTCCCCTGGGCCCCGTTACTTCTTATTCTTTCCCCACCTCGGTTTGAAAGTTTGATTTCTCTCAAGCAAATCTGCTCACTGTGACCCACTTTTAATTATCCATCTGCTGATTGCTTGCACACAGTGTTTCTCCTCCTCCCTACCCCCTGTCGACCCCTCCTGGCCAGGAACTTCCTCTCCCTTTATATCAACCATTGCTCTCCCCATCTTCCAAAAATCACATATCCTTCAGAAGCCCTTCTCCAAGCAATTCTAATATACCATCCAACAGCATCCTCCTAATGTCTATCACCTCTCCCTTGGTTCTCTCAGGGTTCTACTTCCAGGATGCCCTGTGCACCGTGGGCTTCCTTGGTGGACTTAAGGCACCCCTGATTGTGCCTTGGACCTCTACAGCGGATGCCCGTGTCCTCCTCTACCAAGCTACCGAGGCCTTCAGCTTCCTCTACCTGACCGCCCCGTGGGCCTCCTGAGATCCCGTTCAGGGTCTCCTCACTTACTACATGTCAGGCACTGTACTAATAGCTAGGGTGGATACAAGCAAATCGAGTTGGACACAGTCCCTGTCCCATGTGGGGCTCAGCTGGGGTGGATGCAGGCAAATCGACTTGGACACAGTCCCTGTCTCATGTGGGGCTCACGGCCTCAATCCCCATTTACCTGATGAGGTAACCGAGGCCCAGAGAAGTGGAGTTGCCCAAGGTCGCAGAGCAGACAAGCCACACAGCAGACAAGACAATGAAAGATATGCTTTGCAAATTAAGTACTTAACTTCATTTAATGCTCTTTGACTAATACTGTATTTTCACGGAACTGATGTGCAGCTCTAACCAGGGTAGAGCAGTATTGAAGTAGCCTGACCTAGTAGAAAGAGAGTGGGATTCAGAGTCAGGAGATTGATATGATTCCTACCTCTGTTTTTTCCCCTTGTGTGATCTTGCCCAAGATCAAGTCACTTGGAGTTTTTTGAGGAAGTAGACTAGAAATGTACCACTCTCCACCCTCAGCCTGTGCTTCCTTTGACTTTATTACTTTACATATTTTTTCCCTGAGCCTGGGAGTCAGAAGGACCTGGGTTCTACTCCTGATTCTCCACTTGTCTGCTCTGGGTCTTTGGGCAATTCACTTAGCTTCTCTGTGTCTGTTACCTCATCTGGAAAATGGAGATTAAAGATTTGGAACCCTATACAGGATAATCTAACCCGATTATCTTAAATTGAGAAGCAACATGGCTTAATGGAAAGACCCTGGGCTTGGCAGTCAGAGGTTTTGGGTTCTAACCTGGGTCCTCCACTTGTCTGCTGTGTGGCCTTGGGTAAGCCACTTAACTTCTCTGTGCCTCTTCCCTTATCTGTAAAATGGGGATTAAGACTGTGAGCCCCAAGTGGGACAACCTGATTACCTTGTATCTACCCCAGAGCTTAGAACAGTGCTTGGCACATAGTAAGTGCTTAACAAATACCATAATTATTATTATTTATGTTATATCTACCCCAGTATTCAGTACAGGGCCCTGCACATAGTAAGCACTTAACAAATACCACAATTATTGTTGCTATTATTATGATGATTATAATGGTTTTAAAAAGTGACCTAGTGGATAGAGCACAGGCCTGGGAGTTAGGTCAGGAGTTCTAATCACAGCTCCACCACTTGTCTGCTTTTAGACCTTAGGCAAGTTACTTGACTTCTCTAGTTCTCAGTTATCTCATCTTTAAGATGGAGATTAAGACTGTGATCCCTGTGTGGGACAAGTACTGCTCTCACCCAATTACTTTGTATCTACCCCAGTGTCTGGCACATAGTAAGAGCTTAAAAAGCGGTACAATTATTATTATTATTATATTTCAATCAGTCATTCAGTTGATCAGATTTCCTGCATGCTTTCTGTATGCAGTGCAACTAAGCAGCATGGCTCAGTGGAAAGAGCCTGGGCTTGGGAGTCAGAGGTCATGGGTTCTAAGTGCGGCTCTGCCACTTGTCAGCTGGGTGACTTTGGGCAGGTCACTTAACTTCTCTGTGGCTCATTTGCCTTATCTGTAAAATGAGGATTAAGACTGTGAGTCCCACGTGGGACAACCTGATCGCCTTGTATCCCCCCCAGTGCTTAGAACAGTGCTTGGCACATAATAATAATAATGATAATAATAATAATGTTGATATTTAAGTGCTTACTATGTGCAGAGCACTGTTCTAAGTGCTGGGGTAGATACAGGGTAATCAGATTGTCCCACATGAGGCTCACAGTCTTCATTCCCATTTTACAGATGAGGTAACTGAGGCACAGAGAAGTTAAGTGACTTGCTCACAGTCACACAGCTGACAAGTGGCAGAGCTGGGATTCGAACCCATGAGCTCTGACTCCCAAGCCCGGGCTCTTTCCACTGAGCCACGCTGCTTCCCTAGTAAGTGCTTAACAAATGTCATCATTCTTCTTCTTCTTATTAGTTAAAAAGCACAGTATAACAGAGTGGATAGATACTTTCCCTGCCCATAACAAGCTTACAATCCAGAGAGAGAAACAGAATTGATATAAATGGATATTTATTTACATATGCTCTGAGGCTGAGGAAGGGGTGAATTAAAGGATAAGGTGAATGAAAAAGTATAAAACCCAGTACAAAGGCAACATAGAAGGGAGTGGGAGAAGAGGAGACAAGGGCTTAGTTGGGGAAGGCCACTTGGAGGAGATATCCATTTAATAAGGCTTTGAAGATGGAGAGAGGGATTATCTGTCAGATAAAAAGAGGGAGGGTGTTCCAGACCAAAAGCGGAACATGGTTGGTGGTGAGATAGATGAGCTCAAGGTACAATGAGTAGGTTAGCATTAGAGGAGTGAAGTGTGTGGCGTGGGTCATAGTAATGATAATGATAATCATGGCACTTGTTAAGTGCTTACTATGTGCCACCATCTCAGGGTCACCCCTGGAGAGTTTCTAGTACTCTACCAGTCTCGACTACAGGAGGGAGAATCAAGCGGAGGCCTACCCATACCATACCTAGCTTGGACCATGGCTAATAAGTGGAAGGCAAACTGCTACAAGTCAAAACTCACTGGTGCTGGGCAGCAGCGACATGGGAGAGAGTCGAGGGTGGAGACTCAGGTTTACTGCATGGAAGGAGGCAGTGGTAGACCACTTCCTTATTTTTACCAAGAAAACTCTATGGATATACTACCAGAACAATTGCTGATGGAAGTGTGGCATTCTGGGAGAGATGTGTCCATGGTATCACATAAGACAACATCGATGTGCCAGAAACTTTACTAAGCGCTGGGGTGCATACAAGCAAATGGGTTTGGACACAGACGCTGTCCCACGTGGGGCTCATAGTCTCAATGCCCATTTTACAATTGGGGGACTGAGGCCTAGAGAAGTGAAGTGACTTGCTCAGAGTCCAATCAGGCAGGTAAGGAAGGAAAGGACATGGTGATGAGTTCATTAAAGTCTACGGTAAAGAGTTTCTATCTGATGCAGAGGTGGTTGGGCAACCACTAGAGTTTCTTGAGGAGGGGTGAATAATGAATCGTACATTGTTGTGGAAAACCAGCATGGCCTAGTGGAAAGAGCATGGGTCTGGGTTCAGAGGACTTGGGTTATAATCGTAGTTTGCCACTTGTCTGCACTACAACCTTGGGCAAGTCATTTAAATTCTCTGTTCCTCAGTTCCCTCATCTGTAAAATGGGGATTAAGACTGTGAGTGCCATGCGGGACAGGGACTATGTCCAACCTGATTACCTTGTATCTACGCCAGTGCTGAGTACATTGCCTGGCATGTAGTGTGCACTTAACACATACCATAAAAAGAATGATCTGGTCAGCAGAGTGAAGTATGGACTGGAGCGGGAGAGACAAAAGAATGTGGTTGTGAGGGGGTTGATGCAGTAATAAAGCCAGGGTAGGAGAAATGCTTGGATTAACGTGGTAGCAATTTGGATGGAGAGGAAAGGGCAGATTTTAGTGATGTTGTGAAAGTTGTACCAACAAGATTTGGTAATTGTTTGAATATATGGATTGAATGAGAGAGATGAGTTGAGTACAATGCCAAGTTTACAGGCTTGTGAGACAGGAAGATGGTGGCATTTTATACAGTGATGGGAAAGTCGGGGGAGGACAGACTCTGGGTTGGAAGATAGGAATTCTGTTTTGCACATGTTAAATTTGAGGTGTCAGAAGGACATCGAAATAAAGAAAATTGGAAGGCAGGAGGAAATGCGAGACTGCAGAGAAGGAGAGAGATCAGGGTTGGAGATTAAGATTTGAGAATCATATGCATAGAGTTGGTAACAAGTATGGGAGTGAATTAGTTCTCCAAGGGAATGGGTGTAGTTGGAGAATAAAATGGGGCCCAGAACTGAGCCTTGAGGGAATCCTACAGTTCAGGGGTGGGAGGCAGATGAGAAAGAAGCCTGGGAAAGAGACTGAGAAGGAGAGGGCAGAGGTGGAGGAGAGACAACCAAGAGAGGACAGTGTCAGTAAAGACAAAGTTGGGTAATGTTTCCAAATGAAGGGGGTGGTCAACAACTTCTACCTGTTTCATGAGAAGATGTAATTTTCATTTAAGTCTTTTTACATATCAGGTATGAGAAATGGGGTGCTTGTTTTTGTCCTTTTTTCTCCTAAAATCAGTCTACAATCAGTGTTATTAATTGGGCACTTATTGCAGGTAGACCACTGTTTTAAGCATTTGGGAGAGTATAATAGAGTAAATAGATGTAGTCTCTGCCCTCAGAGCATTTTAAATCTAGTTGGGGAGGCAGACTTTAAAATTAATTTTAGGTAGGTGAAACACCAGAGTATGAGTGATGTACATGCATGCTGTTTTGGGGTGAGGTAACTGAATGTTTAGGAGGAGCAAAGTCGAGTGAATAGGTGATACAGAAGTGAATTGGGAGATGAGAGGTTAGTCAGGAAAAACTTCCTAAAGGAGATGTGATTTTCCTAGAGTTTTGAAGAAGATAAGAGTAGTATTGTGTCAGATATGGAGGAGGTGGGAGCTCCAGGCAGGAAGGAGGCCGTGAGCATCAGTGGGGAGAGATGAGATTGATGGTGTTAGAGACAAAGTTTCCACCTGAAATTGATCAATGAAGTACCAAGCGCAGTCCTAAGCACTTTTTGATTTTAATTTTATTTGTTAAGCTCTTTCTATGTGCCAGACACTATTCTAATCACTAGGGTAGATATAAGATCATCAGGTTGGACCCACTTCCTCTCCTACGTAGGGCTTACAGTCTTAATCCCCATTTTTCAAATGAGGGACCTGAGTCACAGAGAAGTGAATTGACTTGCCCAAGATCATACAATAGACAAGTACAGAGTAGACATTAGAACAGAGGTCCTTCTGATTCCCAGGGCCATGAGCTACCTACTAGGCCATGCTGCACTATCTCCTCCCTCACCAACTCTGAAATCTCTCTCTCTGACCATAACCTTCTCACCTGCCTCATCTCTCACACTCCCTCCCCCTGCAAATCTTCGCTACTGCCCCACAGAGACCTCCGCTCTCTCGATCCCATCCGTCTTTCCAAAAGCATCTCTCCTCACCTTGCCCCCCTGTTCTCTCTTCCCACTCTCGACGATCAGATCTCCGCTCTCAACCCCACCCTCTCTACTCATCTCAACTCTCTCGTCCCCCTTTCCCTCCGCCGCTCTCGCTCCACTAACCCACAGCCCCGGATCACCTCCTCCGTCCGCCTCCTACGCTCCTATGCTCGAGCTGCTGAGTGCTGCTGGCGAAAGTCCAAGCACCGAGCCGACCTCACACACTTCAAATTTATCCTTTCCTGCCTTAACTCTGCCCTCTCCTCCGCCACGCAAAACTTCTTCTTCTCCCTCATCGACACCCATGCCCGTCACCCCTGCCGATTGTTCCGGACCTTCAACTCTCTCCTTAGGCCCCTTGTTCCTCCCCCTCCCCCATCTCTCACCCCCAATGATCTGGCCACCTATTTCATCACGAAAATCAACACGATCAGGTCTGAGCTCCCCAAAGTCACCCCTCCGCCTCTCCCCTCTCCCCCACCAACCCTCTCCCCCACTTTTCCATCCTTCCCTGCAGTATCCTCAGAGGAGATCTCCTCCCTCCTCGCAAGTGCCACCCCCTCCACCTGCGCCTCGGACCCCATTCCCTCTCACCTTCTTAAAACCATCGCCCCTGCCCTCCTCCCTTCCTTAACTTCTATTTTTAACCACTCAATCTCCAAGGGCTCCTTCCCCTCTGCCTTCAAACATGCCCACGTCTCCCCCATCCTAAAAAAACCCGCTCTCGACCCCACTTCCCCCTCCAGTTAGCGTTCTATCTCCCTACTACCCTTCCTTTCCAAAATCCTAGAACGAGTCGTCTACAATCGCTGCTTAGAATTCCTTAACTCCCATTCTCTCCTAGACCCCCTCCGATCTGGCTTCCGTCCCCTCCACTCTACCGAGGCTGCTCTCTCTAAGGTCACCCGTGACCTCCTTCTTGCCAAATCCGATGGCTCCTACTCCATTCTAATCCTCCTTGACCTCTCTGCTGTCTTTGACACTGTCGACTATCCCCTCCTCCATACCTTATCTCACCTTGGTTTCACGGACTCCGTCCTCTCCTGGTTCTCCTCTTACCTCTCTGGCCGGTCATTCTCGGTCTCCTTCGCGGGCGCCTCCTCCCCCTCCCATCCTTTAACTGTTGGAGTTCCTCAAGGGTCAGTTCTCGGCCCTCTTCTGTTCTCCATTTACACTCACTCCCTCGGTGAAGTCATTCGCTCTCACGGCTTTGACTACCATCTCTACGCAGATGACACGCAGATCTACATCTCCGCCCCTGTCCTCTCCCCCTCCCTTCGGGCTCGCATCTCCTCCCGCCTCCGGGACGTCTCCACCTGGATGTCAGCCCGCCACCTAAAACTCAACGTGAGCGAGACTGAGCTCTTCATCTTCCCTCCCAAATTTGGTCCTCTCCCAGACTTCCCTATCACCGTGGATGGCACGACCATCCTTCCCGTCTCTCGGGCCCGCAATCTCGGTGTCATCCTTGACTCGTCTCTCTCGTTCACCCCAAGCATCCTATCTGTTACCGAGACCTGCCGGTTTCACCTTTATGATATCGCCAGGATCTGCCCTTTCCTCTCCACCCAAATGGCTATCTTACTGCTACGGGCTCTCGTTATATCCCGGCTAGACTACTGTGTCAGACTTCTCTCCGATCTCCCTTCCTCCTCTCTCGCCCTGCTCCGGTCTATTCTTCACTCTGCTGCCCGGCTCATCTTCCTGCAGAAACGATCTGGGAGTGTCACTCCCCTTATTAAACACCTCCGGTGGTTGCCTATCAACCTCCGCTGCAAACAAAAACTCCTCACTCTAGGCTTCGAGGCTCTACGTCACCTTGCCCCTTCCTACCTCTCCTCCCTTCTCTCTTTCTACTGCCCAACCAACACGCTCAGCTCCTCTGCCTCCCACCTCCTCACCATCCCTCGGTCTCACCTATCCCGCCGTCGACCCCCGGGCCACGTCCTCCCACGGTCCCGGAACGCCCTCCCTCCTCACCTCCGCCAAACTGATTTTCTTCCCCTCTTCAAAACCCTACTTAAAACTCACCTCCTCCGAGAGGCCTTCCCAGACTGAGCTCCCCTTCTCCCTCTACTCCCTCTACCACCCCCCCTTCACCTCTCCGCAGCTTAACCCTCTTTTCCCCCCATTTCCCTCTGCTCCTCCCCCTCTCCCTTCCCATCCCCTCAGCACTGTACTCGTCCGCTCAACTGTATATATTTTCGTTACTCTATTTATTTTGTTAATGAAATGTACATCGCCTCGATTCTATTTAGTTGCCATTGTTTTTCCGAGATGTTCTTCCCCTCAACTCTATTTATTGCCATTGTTCTTGTTTGTCCGTCTCCCCCAATTAGACCGTAAGCCCGTCAAACGGCAGGGACCGTCTCTATCTGTTGCCGACTTGTTCATTCCAAGCGCTTAGTACAGTGCTCTGCACATAGTAAGCGCTCAATAAATACTATTGAATGAATATAATACAGTGAAGTCGGTAGATGCCATCCCTACCCACAGGTCTTTGTCCCAGAGGCCTCGATCTTGGAGACCGTCACTCTGCCTTCTTCACCTCACACATCAAAAACAGATGGCCATTCGTTCATCATTATTCATCATTATTATTTTGGGCCGTTTCGTTTTCTTCTGGCCAGTCCCATCTGATCTAGGTATGACATTAGGCATCTTTATGCCCAGGACTCTTATCTGAAGGGCCAGCCTCCCTTAGCCTCGGCTTTAGCGGGTGAGTTCTGTGATTTCAAAATTGTTCCCGTGTTTGGAGGAATCTGGGAGGGAATGCAATGATGCTGGAGAAAATGGGGGAGGGGTCAAAGGACCCCTGAAAAACCAAGTTTACGACGTTACATATGAAGTCATTAAGAAGCAGTGGGTTTTATTCATTCATTCATTCAATAGTATTTATTGAGAGCTTACTATGTGCAGAGCACTGGACTAAGCGCTTGGAATGTACAAATCAGCAACAGATGGAGACGGTCCCTGCCCTTTGATTGGCTTACAGTCTAATCGGGGGATCTTAGTTTTAGTGAGAAGACCATTCCCCTGGGATTCAGGTGACCCGGGGTCTGCCTCTTGCCTACTGTGAAACCTTGGGCGAGTCACTTATCTTTTCTTTATTTCAATTTCCTCATTTTTAAACTGGGGATCAAATACCTGTTCTCTTTCCCCCTTAACTTGGAAGCCTCATAGGTCTGATCTAGTTATCTTGTACTTAAGCACTAAGTATAGTTAAGTGCTTAGTACAGTGCTTTGCACACAATAAGCACTTAATAAATACGATTGAATGAAGGACACACATTGAGCTCTTCCCAAATGTTATGATTATTATTGCGTTACACACTGTGCCCAATGTAATGTCTAGAATTAAAAAGTGTTATCACTGGTCACCTTATTGGAAGGTGACCCAGAGGACTCTCCTAATCAGGTTATTTAGAGCTCGGACCTGGGAGTCAGAAGGTCATGAGTTCTAATCGTGACTGTGCCTTGCCTGCTGTGTGACCTTGGACAAATCACTTCACTGTTCTGGATCTCAGTTACCTCATCTATAAAATGGGGATTAAGAGGATGAACCTCATGTGGGCCAGGGACTGTGTCCAACCTGAATACCTGGTATTTACCCCAGCATTTAGAACAGTGCTTGGCACATAGAAAACACTTAAGTTCCATAATTATTGTTATCTCCAATCCTTTCGATTAACGGTCTGGTCCTGACAGTTTTGGGTGAAATCGAGAGGTGAAAATGCTATCCAGTGCTAGGTTAGTTATGGGCAAGTCCTCCATGAGGTTTCCCAGAGTCTGCCAGCAATGCTCAGCTCTCCTGGTATTTCTTGCGCCCTCAGAAGTGGAATTGGCTCATCCCAAGAGACTGTGTGTTTGCTGTGAGAGATAGGTGGCAAGATCCCAATGGGTGGAAAAAAAATCCTCTAGTGAGAAGAGAAGGAGTTCTGCACGGGTGTGAACCGATGATATCTTTTAATATAATTTCAGCCTGCCTCCTTGAGACTTTGGTGGTAGGGGCCAGGCGGGAGTGTCTTGCCTTTCAGTGCACACAAATAACTCCTACTGAGGTTGGAGAGGGTTTGTGGAAGTAGAAGAGAGGCTGCTTTGTTTGGATTAGGCCTGAGAGACTTAAGGAGTCATTGTACCTAGAGTTAAAATGTTACCTTTCATTGCTAGTGGATAAATAGCATACCTGAGTGGTTGGAAGGGGAATTGAGGGAAGGAGCGGGAATTGAGCCATCATGGAGGGGGTGAGGGTGAAGTGGATGACGGAGAGGAACCTGGTGAATTTCGAAATTATGCTGCAGTGAATTTCAAAATTATGCTGCAAAAGGTATTGGAGGACCTCCAACTATTTTTATTCATTATTACTATTTTTATGTGAAAAAGGAACCTACAACCCCCCAACTCTGGCTGTCGGCCGCCCGCAGAGTTCTTGGCAATTCCGACTCCAAGTTCACTTTGGTGTTGTGGGCATTTGTGTGTGTCTGTGTGGATGCCTATGGGTCACGTGTGTGCATGTGAGAACACATGAGAATCCCAAGTACTTGTAGGATATCCAGGATCATCCTACTCTCTATCTGCTATCTCATGTTCACCGGAGCCACTCAGGGTCTTCTGCTCCACGGGAAAAGATTTCTCATTCATCATTGGAGTCACAGCCTTCTAAACATTCTAATGTTTGTGAAAGGGAATTCATTGGATGGGCTTTTTATTGGAACACGTGTAAAAATACCAAATTTCGTGATTAAAGATAATATTAAAAGCGCAAGAGATTTTATATGAAAACATGCAAAATTCTTTTTATTACATTAGCTAATGTAAAAGTGGTGATTTTGGGGGTCTATATAAATTTCACAGGGGTTATTATATTTATAAAACAGGCAGAGTTACTATAGCACAAATGTTTCAATAACGAATTTAACAGAAGCGCCTCCTAATGATTAGGAACGGACCCTCCTTGCTGAGGAGACGATGGAGGAAATGTTCGTGAGTTCCTGTAAGTGTGTGTTCCAGGACAAATATTTGACTGTGTGCAGAATGTTTAAGTAAATGCTCATTTAATAAATGCCACCTGTTTATCCAGTTGTATCAAGATTGCTGGTCTGAACGGTGTGGTTAAATTTGATGCTGCATGTAGCTTTGTGTCTTTATTCCTCTTAGCATATTTCAAGAGAAGCAGTGTGGCCTACTGGAAAGACCAAGGGCCCAAAAGTCAGAGGACCTGGGTTCTAATCCAGTTTCTGACAATTGCTTGCTGTGTGACCTTTCATGCATTCATTCATTCAATCGATAGTATTTACTGAGTGCTTACTGTGTGCAGAGCACTGTACTAAGTGCTTGGAAAAGTAAAAAATAAAGTCACATTCTCTGCCCACAACGAGCTTACATTTTAGAGGGGGGAGATGGAAATCAGTACAAATAAATAAAATTATAGATAAGCACGTAAGTGCTGTAGGGCTGGAATGGCAAAGGAAGCAAATCAGGGTGACATAGAAAGGATTGGGAGATGAGGAAAAGCGGGGTTTAGTCTGGGAAGACCTCTTGGAGGAGATGTGCTTTCACTAAGGCTTTGAAGGCAGGGAGAGCAATTGTCTATCACATTTGAGGAGGGAGGGCCTTCCAGGCTCGGGATGTGGGCTAGAGGTCTGCGGCAAGATGAGAGAGAACAGATGAGGTAACTGAGGCTAGAAGAGTGAAGTGTATGGGCTGGGTAGTAGAAGGAGAGAAACGAGGTGAGGTAGGAGGGGGCAAGGTGATGAACTGCTTTAAAGCCAGTGGTGAGGAGTTTTCGTTTGATACGGAGGTGGATGGGCAGCCACTGGAGTTTTTTGAGGAAAGTGAGGGGGGCTGACATGTCCTGAATGTTTTTGTTGAAAAACGATCCGGTCAACAGAGTGAAGCCTGGATTGGAATGGGAAGAGACAGGAGGCTGGGAGGTCAGCAAGGAGGTTGATGCAGTAACCCAGGCAGGATAGGATGAGTGATCATATTAAATTGTAGCAGCTTGGATGTAGAGGAAAGGAAGGATTTTAGTGATGTTGATGTTTAGTGAGGTGGGACTCAAAGGATTTGGTGATGGATTGAATATGTGGGTGAATGACAGAGAGGATTCAAGGATAACGCCAAGGTTACGGGCTTGTGAGACAGGAAGGATGGTGGTGCCGTCTACAGAATAAGCGTGGCCTAATGGCGAGAGCATGGGCTTGGAAGTCAGAGGACGTGGGTTTTAATCCACTTAACTTCTCCATGCCTCAGTTACCTTGTCTGTAAAATGGGGATTAAGATGGGAGCCCCATGTGGGACAGGGACTGTGTCCATCTTGATTACCTTGTATCTACCCCAATACTTAGAACAGTGCTTGGCATATGGTAAGTGCTTAACAAATACCATTATTATTATTTCCTAACTTCTCTGTTGCTCAGCTTCCTGAAATGTAAAATGGGGATTAAATACCTGTTCTCTCTCTTACTTAGACTGTGAGCCCCATGTCGGACAGAAACTGTGTCTGACCTGAATATCCTGTTTCTCCTCCTTGAAAAGTGCTTGACACATAGTAAGGACTTAACCAATACCACAATAATAATTATAATAACCCCCATGTTTAAGACAAAGGACAAAATATTTGTATGTCAGATATAACCGATGGATTTGAGTAATTCCCGTGGCTCAGTGGAAAGAGCACGAGCTTGGGAGTCAGAGGTCGTGGATTCGAATCCCAGCTCTGCCACTTGTCAGCTGTGTGACTGTGGGCAAGTCACTTCACTTCTCTGTTCCTCAGTTACCTCATCTGTAAAATGGGGATGAAGACTGTGAGCCTCATTAGGGACAAACTGATTACCCTGTATCTACCCCAGCGCTTAGAACGGTGCTCTGCACATAGTAAGCGCTTAACAAATACCAACATTAATTCTCCGTTTTCTCATTTTATCAAATAGTTTTTGTCTTCCATCAGACTTGAAGTTTTTGCTCAAGTAATCTCACTTGGGTTTTTGCGTCAGCAGGGGAAAAGTCCTGCTCTTTGCTTTATAAAATCGAAAAAGCTTCTCCAGGCATTTCCACAGCTACAATGCAACCCAGTAAAGAGCCACCGGTCTGAGGAAATTTTGAAGAGAGTTTTAATGAAAATTGTCCCAGAACGCTTCGACATTCTTCATTTCTGTTACAGAGTTTTCTGAAATTGGCACCCAAGTGAAACTCAAGTCCTGTGGATGTTCTGGACTTGACCTGGTGGAATATTTGAGTCAATGACTCCAGTGCTTGTCAGGTGATCTGGAGCAGACCTCTACTACTTTACTCTTCTTGGAGTCAGGAAATCCCAAGTCAACATGGTCCAGGTTTTCTAGGATGCCATGCTGCTAGGTTAGGAGGGGAATCATCTTATTTTTGTGCATTTGGCACTGTACTATTCAATATGGATTCTCCTTTCCTTTTTGCACTTGTCTATATTTTTTCTCATTATTAGTTTTTAGAGCAAAAAGTGCCAGTTCATTCAGTAGTATTTATTGAGCACTTACTATGTGCAGAGCACTATATTAAGCGCTTGGAATGAACAAGTTGGCAACAGATAGAGACAGTCCCTGCCGTTTGACGGGCTTACAGTCTAATCGGGGGAGACGGACAGACAAGAATGTAGCCAGGTGCTACATACATTAATTAATCAATAAGGATGTTTTTGGGTAACCAAATTTATCAGGACTGTGGGGCCTACATTGGTCTTTTCCACCACACATCTACTCATAAGTGAACTTCACAGTCAGCGGTGTCTTCTTTGACTAAGAATAACTAGTTTATACTCACATATACACATTTACACACATAAGAAGGTCATGGATTTCCTGGCTCTGCCAGTTGTTGGCTGTGAGACCTCGGGCAAGTCACTTCACTTCTCTGTGCCTCAGTTACCTTGTCCGTAAAATGGGGACTGAGCGTGCAAGCCCCACGTGGGATAGGGACTGTGTCCAACCCTATCTGCTTGTTAGCACTTAACAGATAACATTATCATTATCATTATTTAGCTACCACCGGTAGATACAAGACTATATAGTTATCCTTGCCTTCCCTTCTGTGTTGCTTCTGTACTCTTTAAGCAGATTGATACCCCACACCAACCCCCACCCCACATCCTAGAGACTAGCGTACGTATCCTTATACTTTGCTACTTCCCCTAACATTAATTTATTTTAATGTCCATCTCTCCCACTAGATTAATAATGATAATAATAATTGTGGCATTTGTTAAATGCTTATAATGTGTCAAGTACTAAGCCCTGGGGTGGATACAAGCATAACAGGTTGGACACAGCCCCTGTCCCACGAGGGGCTTACAGTTTCAATCCCCATTTTACAGATGAGGTTACTGAGGCCCAGAGTAGTGAAGCGACTTGCCCAAGGCCACCCAGGAGTCATATGGTGGAGCTGGGCTTAGGACCCATGACCCTCTGACTCCCAGGCCTATGATCTATCTATGAAGGCAAGGATTGTTTTTATAAGCTCTGATGTACCACTGATTGATTAATCGATTGATTGCGAGCTGAGCTGTATGGCCTATCCTCAGCCATTGACTCCCAGGTTTCAGCTGGGATGCAGCATAGTTTGAACCTACATTTGATTCTGGCCTTAAAACACTCTCTCTGCCCTCCTTGCTTTAGATGTCTCAATTTCAGGCACTCTTTGGGTATCCTGCTATCTATCATTCACTCTATTCAGATGTCCCACTCAAGGCAGATGTATTAGGGCAGTCATAGCACCGATGCTAGGAGACTGCCTAGCAGTCCAAAACATGTCCAAAACTGAGCTCCTTATCTTCCCTCCCAAGCCTTGTCCTCTTCCTGACTTCCCTATCATTGTGGATGGTACCATCATCCTTCCCGTCTCTCAACCCTGCAACCTTGGTGTCATCCTTGACTCAGATCTCTCATTCACCCGGCACATCCAATCCGTCACCAAGGCCTGCCAGTCTCGCCTTCTTAATATAACCAAGATCCGCCCTCTCCTCTCCATCCAAACGGCTATCTTACTGGTACAGGCTCTCATAATATCCCAGCTGGATTATTGTGTCAGCCTTCTCTCTGATCTCCCTTCCTCCTGTCTCTCCCCGCTCCAGTCTATGCTTCATTCCGCTACCTGGATCATCTTCCTGCAGAAACGCTCGGGGCATGTCACTCCCCTTCTTAAAAACCTCCCCTTCTTAAAAACCTCCAGTGGCTGCCTATCAACCTCAGTGTGAAACAAAAACTTCTCACTCTAGGCTTGAAGGCTGTCCATCACGTTGCCCCCTCCTACCTCTCCTCCTTCTCTCTTTCTACTGCCCACCCCGCACGCTCCTCTCCTCTGCTGCTCACCTCCTCACCGTCCCCCGTTCTCACCTGTCCCACCGTCAACCCCTGGCCCACGTCCTCCCGCTGTCCTGGAATGCCCTCCCTCCTCACCTCCGCCAAACTAACTCTCTTCCCCTTTTCAAAGCCCTACTGAGAGCTCACCTCCTCCAAGAAGCCTTCCCAGACTGAGCTTCTCCTTTTCCCTCTGCTCCCTCTGCTGCTTCTCTGCCACCGCCTTCACCTCCCCTCAGCTAAGCCCCCTTTCCCCCCTTTCCCTCTGCTCCTCCTCAGCTCCTCCCCCTCTTCTTTCCCCTCCCCTCAACACTGTGCTCATCTGCTCATTTGTACATATTTTTATTACCCTATTTATTTCGTTAAAGAGATGTACATCCCCTTGGTTCTATTTATTGCTATTGTTTTTGTCTGTCTCCCCGATTAGACTGTAAGCCCATCAGTGGGCAGGGATATCTCTATCCGTTGCTGAATTGTACATTCCAAGTGTTTAGTACAGTGCTCTGCACATAGTAAGTGCTCAATATATACTATTGAATGAATGAATGAACTGCATTCCAGAATCTCACCATTTGCAATTTTGTCCGGTCAGGAATTGCTTGAGGGGCTGGATGTGGCACCCTAGTGAAGGTTGGATGACACTCCATTTCTGTGACCTAGAGTTTGATCTGGAACCTGGGAAGAAGCATGGCCTAGTGGATAGAGCCTGGGCCTGGAAGTCAGAAGGACCTGGCTTCTAATCCCAGCTCTGCCACTTGTCTGCTGTATGACCTCGGGCAAATCATTTCACTTCTCTGTGTCTCAGTTCCCTCATTTGTAAAATGGAGATTAAGACTATCAACTCCATGTGGGATAGAGACTGTCCCAACCTGACTAGCTCGTATCTACCCCAGAGCTTCGAAGAGTGCTTGACACATAGTAAGCGTTTAAGAAATGAACATCATCATCGTCATCGTACCATTCTGCCAACCACACTCTATAACCAATGTGCCGAACCTCTTGATTCGATTCTCTCTCTGCTCTTTATCATTGCATCATTAGTCAGTGTGCTGCCCAGGTATCAGAATTCTATCTCAACTTTTAGCTGTATTGCCAAAATGAATATTTGGTTGGACGTATGGCTTCCCTGTTGCAGGCTGCTTCATCACCTCCATTTTCTCGAGACGTCATCAGCTAGGCCGATTCGGTGAAGTAGTTTATAATAATTTAAATAGATCCAAGATTAATAGATTGGACATAGTCCCTATCCCACATGGGACTCACAGTCTCTTTTATTCTCATTTTACAGATGAAAAAACCGAGGACCATAGAGATGAAGTGATCTGCCTAAGGTCACAAAGCATTTGAGTGTCAGAGCTGGGACTAGAACCCAGATCCTGTGTTCCATTCCAGTCCCATGCCATACCCATTAGATCACACTGTCCCCATTCTATCCTATTTATCCATTAGAAAAATGTACTTGAGAGAGAGAGATATTTTGGATGTCCCAAGCTTAGGGTCAATGTGTTGACAGGGTTCCTTGCACTCAGAGGTGTTGTTTAGGATCTAAGGCCACCATTTTGGATGCCATAGTTAAGTGAACCAAACATAGGTTTAAAATTTTACAGTTCAAACTAAAGTGGAAGATGATAAATATCTGGAAAAATTTCGATGTTTTGGTCTGAATAATTCAGATCATATTGGTGTGTGATAGAGGTCAAAAGCTGCCATTGAATCCACTCCCAAAACAAATCTAGTAGCCATGATTACATTTCATTCTTTCCTTTACTCGTATTTACTGAGCACTTACTGCGTGCAGAACACTGTACTAAGCACTTGGAAAGTGCAATTCAGCAACAAAAAGAGACAATCCCCGCCCATTTCTTCCCTCTTTCCCTTTTCCGGGCTCTAATCTCAACAGATATTGAGACAAGTTCTGGATCTGAGATTAAGCCTTGAGCCCAAGTGAGAATTTTGGGGGAGCATTATTATTATCATTTCTATTATTTTTATCGTTCTTATTATTAATTTAGATATAGAACCTGAGAAAATCTGAGTTGTGTTGGAGAAGCAATGTGGCTTAGTGGAAAGAGCCCGGGCTTGGGAGTTAGAAGTCATGGCTTCTAATCCCAGCTCTGCCACTTATCAGCTGTGTGACTTTGGGCAAGTCACTTAACTTCTCTGTGCCTCAGTTACCTCATCCGTAAAATGGGGATTAAGGCGTGGCACAGCCTGATTACCTTGTATCTACTCCAGGGCTTAGAACAGTGCTCGGCACATAATAAGGGTTTATGAAATATCATCATTTATCCTTGGCTGGTGTGGGAGATGGGGAATGTGTTACCTTATGAAAACACTAAAAGGCCACTAGATTGTAAAGGCAGAAGTTGGGTTTACTTATTCTATTGCACTTTCCCAAGCCTTGAGTACAGTGCTTTGCTCACACTAAATGCTAAATAAATATTGACTGATTTAAGTTATTGATTGATGAGGCCCTCTCTGATACCTAATGAAAACGGACCCGATTAATCCTTTCTGCTTTCATTCTTTTTTCTACTTTGAGTGTCACAAAATAAGGTCTCCTACCTTGTCCATTCTCACTCTGTGCCAAACTCTTAAAAGTCAGAGTTCGAGACTTGGGGGAATTTTGTGGTTTCTCGCCTTTTAATATGGTTAAAAGGTCAAAGACAGACTCATTCAATCAGCGGTATTTACTGAGTGCTTACTGTGTGTTGAGCACCTTACCTCGCTCGTGGGAGAGTATCAGATGAAAGAATTGGTAGACACATTTTCTGCTCACAGTCTAGTTGGGGAGACAGACATTAAATTATATTAGTAAGAGCGTGGGCTTGGGAGTCAGAGGACCTTGTAACCACCCCAGACCTTAGAACAGTGCTTGGCATTTAGTAAGCACTTAACAAACACCATCAGTAGGTGCATCGACAAGCAGCGTGGCTCAGTGGAAAGAGCACGGGCTTTGGAGTCAGAGGTCATGGGTTCGAATCTCGTCTCTGCCCCTTGTCAGCTGTATGACTGTGGGCAAGTCACTTAACTTCTCTGTGCCTCAGTTCCCTCATCTGTAAAATGGGGATTAAGACTGTGAGCCCCACGTGGGACAACCTGATTCCCCTCTGTCTACCCCAGCACTTAGAACAGTGCTCTGCATATAGTAAGCGCTTAACAAATACCAACATTATTATTATTATCAGTATTATTGGAGAAGCAGCATGGCCTAGTGACAAAAGTATGGGTTTAGGAGTCAGAGGACATGGGTTCTAATCCCAGCACTGCCACTTGTCTGCTGTGTGACCTTGGGCAAATCACTTAACTTCTTTGTGCCTCAGTTAACTAATCTATAAAATGGGGATTAAGACTGTGAGCCCCAGGTGAGACAACCTCACTTCCTTGTAATAATGTATTTAATAATAATGTTGGTATTGGTTAAGCACTTACTATGTGCCAAGCGTTGTTCTAAGCACTGGGGTAGATACTAGGTAATCAGGTGGTCCCATGTGGGGCTCACAGTCTTAAAATCCCCATTTTACAGATGAGGTAACGGAGGCCCAGACAAGTGAAGTGACTTGCCCAAAGTCACACAGCTGAGATGTGGTGGAGCCAGGATTAGAACACACGACCTCTGACTCCCAAGCCCAGGCTCTTCCACTAAGCCATCTTGTATCTACCCCAGTGCTTAGAACAGGGCTTGGCTCATAATAAGCGTCTCTTCCCCTCTTCAAAGCCCTACTGAGAGCTCGCCTCCTCCAGGAGGCCTTCCCAGGCTGAGCCCCCCCCCTTTAACCTCTGCTCCTCCTCCCCTCCCCATTCCCCTTCTCCCTCCTCTGCTCTTCCCCCTTCCCCTCCCCTCAGCACTGTGCATATTTGTATATATTATTACCTTATTTATTTTGTTAATGATGTGCATATCTCTAAGATTCTACTTATCTTGATGATGTCTGCACTACACTGCTTGTTCTGTTTTGCTTTGCTGTCTCCCCCGCTTAGACCGTTATTCGGCAGTGATTGCCTTTATATGTTGCCAGAATTGTACCCTCCAAGCGCTTAGTACAGTGCTCTGCACATAGTAAGCACTCAATAAATACTATTGAAAGAATGAATAAATACAATAATTATAGTAATAATAATTACAGATATGTGCAGAAGTACTACGGAGCTGAGGGTGGGATGAATAAAGGATACAAATCCAAGTGCAAAAGGGAAAGGGAGTAGGGTGAATGAGGGCTTAGTCAGGAGAAGAATTAGGAGACTCGAATAATAGGGAATTACACTCAGAACAAGAAGGATGAGAACTGTGGTAGGTCTGGCAGAAAAAAAATCCATCAATCACATTTACTGAGTGCTTACTGTGTGCAGAGAACTGTACTAAGCTCTTGGGAGAGTCCAATATAACAACAAGCAGATATATTCCCTGCCCACCAAGGACCAGTTAAATGCCCTCTGTGCATTAGACAAATACTATATAAGCTCGATGTGGGCAGGGAATGTACCTGACAACTCTGTTATACTGTAATAATACTAATGTTGGTATTTGTTAAGCGTTTACTATGTGCAGAGCACTGTTCTAAGCGCTGGGGTAGACACAGGGGAATCAGGTTGTCCCACGTGGGGTTCACAGTCTTCGTCCCCATTTTACAGATGAGGTAACTGAGGCACAGAGAAGTTAAGTGACTCGCCCACAGTCACACAGCTGACAAGTGGCAGAGCTGGGATTCGAACTCATGCCCTCTGACTCCAAAGCCCGGGCTCTTTCCACTGAGCCACGCTGCTTCTCTGTACTCTGCCAACCACTTAGTACGGTGCTCTGCATACAGTAAGTGCTCAATAAAAAGCATTGATCGATTGATGGAAGCAGTTGCTTGTTGCCTGGCTTGCCAAAGTAACCAGGATAGAGCAAAAGCCCGGGAGTCAGAAGATCATGGATTCTCACACTGCTCCGCCACTTGTCTGCTGTGTGACTTTGGGCAAGTCGCTTCACTTCCTCTTCGCCTCAGTTACCCCATCTGTAGAAAGGGGATTAAGACTGTGAGTCCAGTATGGGACAGGGACTGTGTCCAACCTGATTTGCTTGCATTTCCCCCCAGTACAGTGCCTAGCACACACTAAGTGCTTACAAAATACCATAATATGTTTTTTTATTCAGGAAGAGTTCATTATCCTGTCAGTTTTTACCAGGTTGCCTAAGCTCCACCAGTGATATCTTCTCCAATCAAAGGCTCAGTTGTAAATAAATCTGTGTCACTTTGGGGGGGGAGCTCTTCGTTGGTCACTTAACATAGGTGTCTATGAAAGGTTAAGATAATGGGAAAAGTGGGGAAAAAAATGGGTATTTAGCCCAAATTTGATTTTAACCAGTTCTGTGACCACAGAGTCTCTGGGGGGTTTCCCCAAGCTGTACCGAAGGAAGGCCTTGCTCTCCCTCCATTCCCTACTGCCAGCCATCTGTTGATGATTACTGTCCAGTCTCTGCTGAGAACTTGTGATATTTAATATTTCCTCACCACTTGAACAAATAAGCGATAATAACTGCAAGGTACTTGACCACAGGAGTAGAGAGATGTATAGCATGAAAGAGTCAGTGTGCACCTTGGTTTATGAAAACAACTTAGTTTTCTAGGAGAGATTAAGAGAAATCCCAGTGTTTGAGAAGCAGGAGAATAGGTACATTGAGTAATGCAGTATCTTGGGAAGAAAATATCCCTTTTAAACGCCTACATATCAAAGAGATTTCACTCAAAGGTCACCAAGTAGTTTCTCCATTCAGCCTCTTTTCTCCCTCCCCGTCTTTTTCCTGAAAATTTAATGACAGTTTTCTAACACTTAAGCAGCACGGACTAGTGGAAAGACCCCAGGACTGGGAGTCAGACGACCTGAGTTCTAATCCCAGCTGTTACTTGTCTGCTAGGTGACCTTGTGCAAGGCACCCAACTTCTCTGTGCCTCAGTTTCCTCACCTATAAAATGGAAAATAAATTGTAGTTCTCCCTCCTACTTAGACTGTTAGCCTCATGTGGGTCAGGGACTGGGTCTGTCCTGATGATCTTGTGTGCCAAGATGTAATGCTTGGCACAAAGTAAGTCCTTAACAAATCTTATTACTATCATTATTATTAATTTATGATATTTCTTAAGTTCTTTCTATGGGCCAGGCACTGTACTGAGTGCTGGTGTAGATACATGTTAATCACATTAGACACATATAGGGCTCACAGTCTTAATGCCCATTTTATAGATTATTAGAAGCAGTGTGGCTTAGTGGAAAGAACCTGGGCTTGGGAGTCAGAGGTTGTGGGTTCTAATCCTGGCTCCGTCACTTGTCTGCTGTGTGACCTTGGGCAAGTCACTTAACTTCTCTGGGCCTCAGTTACCTCGTCTGTAAAAATGGGGATTAAAAAAAAAAGTGAGCCCACGTGGGACAATCTGATTACCCTGTGTCTACCCCAGCACTTAGAACAGTGCTCTGCACATAGTAAGTGCTTTACAAATACCATAATTATTATAGATGAGGCACAGAGAAGTGAAGTGACTTGCTCAAGGTCACTTAGACAATTGATTGAACAGGGATTAGAACCCAGTTCTTTCTGACTCCGAGGCCTATGCTCTATCCACTAGGTCATGCTACTTCTCCAAGGTAATTATTATTATTATGTGATTAGATGACTAGATCTGGCATTTTGTTTAGTGTCTGAGTTCTGTTAGAAAATTTGTCTTCCCAGCTTAAACTAAACCCCATTCTTTCTGGGGTCTAGGGTTCATTTATAGGTGGTTCTCTGACAAAACCCTCATTTCCACTATCTGCCCTCCCCTCTGCAAAGACTAGACACCTTGAAATTCACCTCAGCCCCGCAGCACTTACGTTCATATTTTCATGCTCTACTATTTCCCCTACCTGATTTATTTTAAGGTCTGCTTTCCGCTGTAGACTGTAAGCTCCTTCAGGGCAGAGATCATATCTACCAACTCTATTGTTTTGTACTTTCCCAAATACTTAGTAAAATGTTAGGCACATAGTAAGTACTCAGTAAATATCCCAGACTTATTGACTTCCTAATTTAAGAATGGAAGAAAAGCAGTTTCCTTGCTTAGCATAGGTTTTTTATGGAATTTGTTAAGTGCTTTCTGTGTACTACAAGATAATTAGGTTGGACACAGTTCCTGTCCCACATAGGGTTCACAGTCTTAATCTCTATTTTACGCATGAGGTAACTGAGACACAGAGAAGTTAAGTGACTTGTCCAAGGTCATGCAGCAGACAAGGAGTGGAGATGGGATTAAAACCCAGGTCCTCTGACTTCCAGGCTCGTGCTATATCCATTAGGCTGCACTGCTGCACCCAACCTCTCTGTGCCTCAGTTTCCACATCTATCCAATGGAAAATAAATTGTAGTTCTCCCTCCTACTTAGACTGTTAGCCCCGTGTAGGTCAGGGCCCGGGTCTGTCCTGATGATCTGTGATTTGTTACCAGTGCCTGGAAAGTTCTACCTCAGGTCATATCACCAACTATGAACTTCCAACTAGGAAGTTTGATCCCCTCTGAATGAAGAGAAATGGGGAGAAAGAGGGAAGCAAGACAGAATAGGAGAAAGAAGAAAGATAGAAGGTAAAATCTTGGCAATAAAACATAGATAAGGACCACTTTTCTCTTATTATATTCCTCCAAGGACTTAGTAGAAGTGCTATGCACTCAGTAGATACCACTGATTGGTTAAAACAGACAATGAGAAGAGATAGCTAAAATTCAGTTGTTTCTCATCTGTTTTGTTACTTATGATCATAACCTCAACTCACTTTATTCATTCACAAAATGAGGTTTAAGTAATCGGGTAAATTAAGTGATTATAAAATATTGCAAAGTTGCTATTCCACCAAACCTAAAGCATTGAATCAAAGGATTACAATATGAAATATTCTCTTAAGGGAATGTCCTCTTTTAGCATCAGCCATATCCTCCCTGTCTCATAAGCCCATAACCCATAGCATTTCCTTGTTTCATCTCTCATACAACCCATGCATTCAATCTGCCACAAAATTCTGTTGGTCTGTCTTCAAAATATCACTACATTCTGTCCTTTCCTCTCCATCCAAACTGCTACTATGTTGATCCAAGCACTTATCCTATCCCACTTTAATTCCTGCATCAGCTTCCTCACTGACTTCCCTGTCTCCTGCTTCTTCTTACTTCAGTTCACATTTCACTCTGCTACCCGGCTCATTTTTCTTAAAAGAAAAAAAGGTTCAGTCCATGTCTACCTGTCCCTCAAAACCTCCAGTGGTTGCCCATCCACATCTTCATCAAACAGAAACTCCCTACAGCTGGATGTACACTCAATCACCTTGCCCCCTCCCATCTTACCTCACTGATTTCCTACTCAACCAAGCCTGCTCATTTCACTACTCCTAAAGTCAACCTATTCACTGTATCTTGATCCCATCTATCTCACCGCCGCCATCTTGCCCACATCCTCCCTTTCTCCTGGAACTCTCTCTCCCTTTATATGACAGACCACCATGTCCCCCACCTCCAAAGCCTTATTAATATCACATCAACTCCGACAGGCCTTCCCCAACTAAGCCCTCATTTCATCTCCCCTAACTCCTCCCCTTTCTGTTTTGTCCTTGCATGTGGATTTATAACCTTTAAGCACTTGATATTCAGCCTGTTCTCAGCCTCAGAACACTTATTCGTTCTTCAATTCATTCAGTCATATTTACTGAGCACTTACCTTGTGCAGAGCACTGTACTAAGTGCTTGGGAAAGTACTTGTATATATCTCTAATTTATTTTAATGTCTGTCTCCCCCTCTAGACTATAAGCAGGGAATATGTCGTACAACTCGGCTTCTACTGGTATAGTCGATAGAGACTGGGCCTGAGTCAGAAGGTCATAGGTTCTAATGCTGGACCCCACCTGTCTTCTATGTGACCTTGGGCATGTCACAACTTCTCTGGGCCTCAGTTGCCTCATCTGTAAATCTATTTTATATTGTAAATCTACAATTCCACTTATTATATCTATAATTCTATTTAAATTGATGCTGTCCACTTGCTTTGTTTTGTTGTCCGTCTCCCCTCTTCTAGACTGTGATCCAGTTGTTGGGTAGGGGTTGCCAAATTGTACTTTTCAAGAGTTTAATACAATGCTCTGCACACGGTAAGCGCTCAATAAATACGATTGAATGAATTAATGTAAAATGGGGTTTAAGATTGTGAGCCCCATGTGGGACAGGGACTGTGTCCAACCTGATAAGGATGAATTTACCCAGCTCTTAGAACAGTGCTTTGCACATAGTAAATGCTTAAGAAATGCCATAATAATTATTATTATCATTATTATACTTTAGTGCTCTGCACACACTAAGTCATCAATAATACTACTGATGAATTGATTGAATTATGGCATTTGGTATTTTGTCTTGCCTCTCATTTCTTGAATGTCCGTATGTAAATTCACATATGCCTATGAGAAGCGGCACGACCCCTGAGAAGCATCTTGGGCTAATGGATAGAGCATGGACCGGGGAGTCAGAAGGTCGTAGGTTCTGATCCCGGTTCTGTCACTTGTCTGTTGTGTGACCTTGGGCAAGTCACTTTACTCCTCTGGGCCTTAGTTCCCTCATCTGGAAAATGGGATTGAGACTGTGAGCCTCAAGTGGGACAGGGACTGTTTTCAACCCATTTATCTTGTATCTACCCCAGCACTTAGAACAGTGCCTGGCACTGGGCTCTTTTATTCAAAGCCCTACTAAGAGCACACCTCCTCCAGGACGCCTTCCCAGACTGAGCCCTCCATTTCCCTCTGCCCCTCCTCCCCTCCCCATTGCCCCTCCTCCCTCCCTCTGCTCTACCCCTTCCCCTCCCCACAGCACCTATGTATATTTGTATATATTATTTATTACTCTATTTTATTAATGATGTGTATATATCTATGATTGTATTTATCTATTTTGATGGTACTGATGCCTGACTACTTGTTTTGTTTTGCTGTCTGTCTCCCCCTTTTAGATTGCGAGGCCGTTGTTGGGCAGGGATTGTCTTTATCTGTTGCCAAATTGTACATTCCAAGCATTTAGTACAGTGGTCTGCACACAGTAAGCGCTCAATAAATACGATTGAGTGAATGGATAAATTTAAAGATGCTGTACTAGCAGTGAACTTTATCTGACTATGTAGATATGGCTAAAATGACCGACAGATGGTTTCAGTTGTGTGGATACAGTACTTGGTCATTCGCTGTGTTGCTGCACTTACTTTCTGAGGTCTTTGGGGCAATGTGCTTCCCTTCCTCAACATCCTAAATCGGCCAAAACCTTTATTGGATGGCAGACACTTCTCTCAACAGTCAATCAATGGACTTTATTGAGCGCTTACTGGGTGCAGAACACCATACTTTGCATATGGGAGAGGGCGATACAATGGAGCTCGTAGACATAATCTCGGCTCTCGAGGAATTTACAATCTGGTGATTGCTGCGTTCTTGCCTGTGACATGACTCTCGACAATCCAGTGGGCTACTGAACCTTTTGGGTTTGGGTTTCGCTGGGTCTTGAAATGTGCATTCTCTCTTCCAGTCAATGCCAGGAACCTAAATCAAAGTGGACTAGCTGAAGGAACACTGGGAGCTGGAAGATTTGGGTTCTAATCGGGACTCTGCCATTCACCTGCTGCATGACCTTGATAGTCATTTGACCTTTCTATGCAGGAAAGCAGCGTGGCTCAGTGGAAAGAGCCCGGGCTTGGGAGTCAGAGGTCATGGGTTTGACTCCCGGCTCTGCCATTTGTCAGCTGTGTGACTGTGGGCAAGTCACTTAACTTCTCTGTGCCTCAGTTACCTCATCTGTAAAATGGGGATTAACTGTGAGCCTCACGTGGGACGACCTGATTACCCTGTACCTACCCCAACGCTTAGAACAGCGCTCTGCATATAGTAAATGGTTAACAAATACCAACATTATTATTATTATGCCTCAGTTTTCTCACCTGTAAAATGGAGATTCGATACCTCTTCTCACTTTCCCTTATACTGTGAGCCCCACGGGGGACAGGGAGGTTACGACGCATTTGAGAGGGTAGATACAATCCCTGCTCTCAAGGAGTTTACAATCTAGTCGGGGGCTTAGACATTAAAAAGAAATTACAGATAGGGGAAGCTGCAGAGTAAAAAGTATGTATATAAGTACTACGAAGGTGGGAGTGGGATGAGTATCAAATGGGAAGGAGGTAAGGACGCAAAGGGCCTTGGTGACAAACACGAAAGGGATACTGGGTAGGGGAGATGAGAGATTAGTCGGATACATTCGGTAGTATTTATTGAGTGCTTACTATGTGCAGAGCACTGTACTAAGCGCTTGGAATGTACAATTTGGCAACAGATAGAGACAATCCCTGCCCAATGACGGGCTCATGGTCTAATCAGGGGAGACAGATGGACAAAAACAAAACAACATAATCACGATAAATAGAATCAAGGGGATGGACACCTCATTAACAAAATAAATAGGGTAATAAAAGTATATACCATTTTCAGTAGGGCTTTGAATTGGGCGTTGAAGATGGAGATAATGGTGATCTGCCTTTCAGACACAAGGAGGAAGGGAGCAAGGTATTGATGGTGAAATAGATGTGATTGAGGAGCAGCAATAATAATAATGATAATAATAACTATGGTATTTCTTAAGTGCTTACTAGGTGCCAAGCACTTCTCTAAGTGCTGGGATAGATACAAGGTAATCAGGTTGTCCTACATGGGGCTCACAGTCTTAATCTCCATTTTACAGGTGAGGTATCTGAGGCGCGGAGAAGTGAAGTGGCTTGCCCAAGGTCACACAGCAGACACATGGTGGTGTTGGGATTAGATCCCACGTCCTCTGACTCCTGAATCCATGCTCTTACGTATAGGTTGATATGTCTCTGTGGACATTATTGGCAAAAGAGAAGCGGCGTGGCTCAGTAGAAAGAGCCTGTGCTTGGGAGTCAGAGGTCATGGGTTCTAATCCCAGCTCCGCCGCTTGCCAGCTGTGTGACTGTGGGCAAGTCACTTCACCTCTCTGGGCCTCAGTTCCCTCATCTGTAAAATGGGAATTAAAAACGGTCAGCCCCTCATGGGACAACCTGATCACCTTGTATCCCCCCAGCGCTTAGAACAGTACTTTGCACATAGTAAGCGCTTAACAAATACCACCATTATTAAAAGCCTTGTAGCGTATTATTGCATTCATTCATTCATTCAATAGTATTTATTGAGTGCTTACTATGTGCAGAGCACTGTACTAAGCGCTTGGAATGAACAAGTCGGCAACAGATAGACAGTCCCTGCCGTTTGACGGGCTTACAGTCTAATCGGGGGAGACGGACAGACGAGAACGATGGCAATAAATAGAGTCGAGGGGAAGAACATCTCGTAAAAACAATGGCAACTAAATAGAATCGAGGCGATGTACAATTCATTAACAAAATAAATAGGGTAACGAAAATATATACAGTTGAGCGGACGAGTACAGTGCTGTGGGGATGGGAAGGGAGAGGTGGAGGAGCAGAGGGAAAAGGGGAAAAAGGGGGTTTAGCTGCGGAGAGGTAAAGGGGGGATGGCAGAGGGAGTAGAGGGAGAAGAGGAGCTCAGTCTGGGAACGCCTCTCGGAGGAGGTGAGTTTTAAGTAGGGTTTTGAAGAGGGAAAGAGAATCAGTTTGGCGGAGGTGAGGAGGGAGGGCGTTCCAGGACCGCGGGAGGACGTGACCCGGGGGTCGACGGCGGGATGGGCGAGACCGAGGGACGGTGAGGTGGGCGGCGGAGGAGCGGAGCGTGCGGGGTGGGCGGTAGAAAGAGAGAAGGGAGGAGAGGTAGGAAGGGGCAAGGTGACGGAGAGCCTCGAAGCCTAGAGTGAGGAGTTTTTGTTTGGAGCAGAGGTCGATAGGCAACCACTGGAGTTGTTTAAGGAGGGGAGTGACATGCCCAGATCGTTTCTGCGGGAAGATGAGCCGGGCAGCGGAGTGAAAGAATAGACCGGAGCGGGGCCGAGAGAGGAGGAAGGGAGGTCAGAGAGAAGGCTGACACGGTAGTCTAGCCGGGATATAACGAGAGCCCGTAACAGTAAGGTAGCCGTCTGGGTGGAGAGGAAAGGGCGGATCTTGGCGATATCGTAGAGGTGAAACCGGCAGGTCTCGGTGACGGATAGGATGCGTAGGGTGAACGAGAGAGACGAGTCAAGGATGACACCGAGATCGCGGGCCTGAGAGATGGGAAGGATGGTTGTGCCATCGACGGTGATAGAGAAGTCTGGGAGAGGACCGGGTTTGGGAGGGAAGATGAGGAGCTCAGTCTCGCTCATGTTGAGTTTTAGGTGGCGGGCCGACATCCAGGTGGAGACGTCCCGGAGGCGGGAGGAGACGCGAGCCTGAAGGGAGGGGGAGAGGACAGGGGCGGAGATGTAGATCTGCGTGTCATCTGCGTAGAGATGGTAGTCAAAGCTGTGAGAGCGAATGAGTTGCCTTCTGCCCATTCACCTGGAACTGATGCCACTTTAAGATGGAGTCTGTGAGGAAGAAAAGGACAAGGGTGAATTTTCAAGCGATCGGTTGAGGTTTTTGGGTTTTTTTTGCCACCCACAACTTTAAGAGAAGAAACCGTGGCAGCTTTAGCAGCTGGCTGTTTCCATAGCCCAGGCAGCAGGTCTGAGCAGAAATGCTTTCTGGGTCAGGTAACGTGTTAGTTGGAAAAGATAACATAGCATACGTAAAAGGGCCACAGCTGGCAGCATTAATATCTCCACGATCAGGCACGTGGGCTTGTGGGAGGTGGTTTTTCGAGAGGGTTTCTGTGTGGTAAGCTATTTGGCATTACACTTCATGGCCAAGGCAGATGTTTTCTTCTTGAATTTTTCCTTGATCAGCCCACTACCTTATCATGTTCAGGTTATTTTTTCCATTTAATTTTGTAGCCCAAGCTTTGATTAAGGAAAAAAAAAACCACCTCGTTTTTATTAGGTTTCCTTGAAATCTGTCTGACTCCAAAATTCATAAGAGGTTCCCGACCCTTACCAAAAACGGTCTTACTGTTTGGCAAGTCCGAACCCTGCCTCAGGTTTTCCATGTCCCTGGGGTTTGCTCTGCCCCTCTTTTCTGGACTTCTTGTCTTCTCTAGCTGTGGGATTGGTAGGACAAATGCAAGCTATGATTTGATGATATTTATAAAGGTCCTCAGGGTCATATTCTTTATGTCGTCGTTTTATCGAGGCATCAAGCAGCTCCTCTGATTGTAAGGACAGAGACCTTGGGGTTTGGTGAATTCTCCAAGAAAGTATGGTTTAGAAATGGGTTTACAAAATGATGGAGAAGCAGTGTGGTTTAGTGGAAAGAGCACGGGCTTGGGAGTCAGAGGACGTGGGTTCTACTTCTGCCTCCACCACTCGTCTGCTAGGTGACCTTCGGCAAGCCGCTTAACTTCTCTTTGCCTCAGTTACCTCATCTGTTAAATGGGGATTAAAAGCGTGAACCCCATGTGGGACAACCTGATTGCCCTGTATCTACCCCAGCGGTTAGAACAGTGCTTGGCACATAGTAAGCGCTTAACAAATACCATCATTATTATTATTATTATACCGTTTCTCAGGTCTACTAAATTTCAATTTTGGCATTGCTATCAAAGAGAGGTCAGGGTGGGGGAGGAAGCAGGGTGCGGCAGGGTCGTACCCCGACTGCTGCCAGGCCACTCCCAGAAGCCACCCCTTTACCTCCTATTTTCATGGGATCAGGGTCCACCTATTTAATCCGATCTCTACTGCTTTCCTGCTCTGTGACCATGGGCAAGTCGCTTAACCTTTATATTCCTCAGTTTTCCCATCTATAAAATGGGGATTCAATTCCTGTTCCCCCTCCTGCTTAGACTGTGAGCCCCTTATGGGACAGGGACTATGTCCATCCTTATTAACTTCTATCTAAACCAGTGCTTAGAACAGTACTTGACACATATTAAGTGTTTAACATATCAATAAATCATATTGAGTGCTTAAAATGTCATCATTATTATTATCAATATTATATATTATTATTATCGATTACCCCAAATTTTCACGGGAACTGGGTTCACACATTTACTTCCAATTTTCCTGGAGCTGGGAACTTGGATTAATTATAATTGATTATGGTATTTGTCAAACACTATGTGGCAAGCACTATTCTAAGCGCTTGGGTAGACTCAAGATAATTGGGTTGAACACAGTCCCGGTGCCATGTGAGGCTCACAGTCTTAATCCCCATCTTACAGGGGAGGCTACTGAGGCCCGTAGAAGTGAAGTGACTTGCCCAAAGTCACACAGCAGACAAGTGGTGGAGCCGGGTTTAGAACTCATGTCCTCCGACTCCCGAGCCCCTGTTCTTGCAGTTAGGCCATGTTGCTTCCCAGACTCATCGTCTACTGCCTCCCCAGATACTGACCCCAGTAAGGAAGACAACCTGCGATGGCGGCCAGCTAGCCCAAGATTCATGGGGAAGTGGGAGAAAAGTCTCCTTAATAATATAATAATAATAATAATAATGTTGGTATTTGTTAAGCGCTTACTATGTGCAGAGCACTGTTCTAAGAGCTGGGAAGACACAGGGGAATCAGGTTGTCCCACGTGGGGCTCACAGTCTTAATCCCCATTTTACAGATGAGGTAAACTGAGGCGCAGAGAAGTTAAATGACTTGCCCACAGTCACACAGCTGACAAGTGGCAGAGCCCGCATTCGAACCCATGACCTCTGACTCCAAATAATTATGGTATTTGCTAAGCACTTACTATGTGCCAGACACTGTTCTAATCACTGGGGTAGATACAAGGTAATTGGGTTAGGCACAGGTCCTGTCTCGCAAAGGGCTCACAGTCTTAATCCCCATTTTACAGATGAGGTAAATGAGGCACAGAGAAGTGAAGTGACTTGCCCAAGGTCACAGCAGACAGGTGGCCGAGCTGGGATTAGAACCCATGACCTTTTGACACCCGGGACCGGGCTCTATCCACTGGGCCATGCTACTCCTCGGCATATCTGGGTGGGGATGGGGTCCAGTCACCCCCTTGTAGACCAACCATTTATCCTTAATTTTCCTGAAGCTGGAAGCCTGGGTCCTGAGCGAGTGGACCTCACTAAGAATCCCCTGGTGCCGTGAGAAGGAGTCAATTGTATTTATTTGAGCGCTTACCGTGTGCAGAGCACTGTACTAAACACTTGGGAGAAGACAATATCACAGACACATAGGACAGTATTCATTCAGTAGTATTTATTGAGCGCTTACTATGTGCAGAGCACTGTACTAAGCGCTTGGAATGGACAATTCAGTATAACAGTAAAACAGCATAGCAGACGCATGCCCTGCCCACAACGAGCTTACAGTCTAGAGGACTAAGCAGGCCTCAGTGGGAGCTAAATTCGATAAAGGGCAGACGGAATAAGGTGGTACACGGCTAAGGAACATTTGTTTTTAAAGAAATGTTCTCTGGTGTTCCCCTCTGAAACAATGGTCTCGAAGTTGTCTTAACCTCCCTCCATGTAATAATGTTGGTATTTGTTAAGCGCTCACTATGTGCCAACCACTGTTCTAAGCGCTGGGGTAGATACAAGGTCATCAGGTTGTCCCACGGAGGGCTCACAGTCTTCATCCCCATTTTACAGATGAGGTTACTGAGGCACAGAGAAGCAACATGCAGCATGGCTCAGTGGAAAGAGCATGGGCTTTGGAGTCAGAGGTCATGGGTTCGAATCCCAGCTCGGCCATTTGTCAGCTGTGTGACTTTGGACAAGTCACTTAACTTCCCGGTGCCTCAGTTACCTCATCTGTAAAATGGGGATTAAGACTGTGAGCCCCACGTGGGACAACCTGATTCCCCTGTGTCTACCCCAGAGCTTAGAACAGTGCTCGGCACATAGTAAGCGCTTAACAAATACCAACATTAACATGGTTTAGTATATAGAACATAGGACTGGGAGTCCGCAGTTCTAATCCTGACTCTGACACATGTCTGCTGGGTGACCTTGGGCCAGTCTTTTAACTTCACTGGGCCTCAGTTACTTCATCTGAAAAATGGGGATTAAGAGTGGGAACCCCATGTGGGACAGGGACAATGTCCAACCTGATTACTTTACATCTACCCAAGAGATTAGAATAGTGCTTGGCACATAGTGAGCGCTTGACAAGCACCATAATAATAATTATTATTATTGAGCAATAAGTCTTGTAGTCCTGATTGGACTGCCCAGATTTTACATTATTTCCTTTAATGATAATAAATAATAATGGTGGTTTCTATTAAGCATTTATTATTCACTAGAGAAGAAGTGTGGCCTAGTGGAAAGATCCTGGGCTTGGGAGTCAGAGGTCATGGGTTCTAATCCCTGCTCCGCCACTTATCAGCAGTTTGACTTTGGGCAAGTCACTTCACTTTTCTGTGCCTTAGTTACCTCCTTTGTAAAAGGAGAAGCAGTGTGGCTTAGTGGAAGAAGCCCAGGCTTGGGAGTCAGAGGTCATGGGTTCGAATCCCTGCTCTGCCACTTGTCAGCTGTGTGACTGTGGGCAAGTCACTTAACTTCTCTGTGCCTCCGTTCCCTCATCTGTAAAATGGGGATTAAGACTGTGAGCCTCATGTGGGACAATCTGATTACCTGTATCTACCCCAGTGCTTAGAACAGTGCTCTGCACATAGTAAGGGCTTAACAAATACCAACATTATTATTATTGTTAAAATGGGGATGGAGACTGTGAGCCTCATGTGGGACAATCTGATTACCTGTATCTACCCCAACGCTTAGAACAGTGCTCTGCACATAGTAAGTGCTTAACAAATACCAAAATTATTATTATTGTTAAAATGGGGATGGAGACTGTGAGCCCCACATGGGACAATCTGATTGACTTGTATCTATCCCAGTGCTTGGAACAGTGCTTGGCACATAGTAAACGCTTAACAAATACCATCATCATCATTATTAATATTATGTCCTGGTATAGACATTATTATTATTGCTAATACTATTATGCTATTTGTTAAATGCTTCCCGTGTGTCAAACACTCTTCTAAGTTCTAGGATAGATATAATCGGCTCAGACACAGTCCATAACCATTTGGGGCTCATATTCTAAGGGTGAGGGAGAAGAGATATTTATTCCCCATTTCACTGATGAGGAAACCGAGGCACAGAGAAGTTAATTGACTTGCCCAAGATTACTCTTTGGGCAAAAGGTGATACTAGAATCAGAGGCCAGGTTGCCTGATTCTAGCCCTGTATCCTTTCCACTAGGTCACATTGCTTCTTCAATTATATCTTTATTCTATTATTTGGTCCCAAAACGACTAGGTGGAGTGATCAGTGGTGAATAACAGCTCAGCATGGCAAAGGTGCTCCCGGATGAGTTGAGAGTTTTAGACCGGGTAGACTTACTCTTCCTGTTGAAGGAAAGCAACAAATACGAACAGGCACTTCTCGGTTAAATAAATATTTGTGGGAAATCTCCCGGCAAGGATGCAAAGTGCTTGGAGAGACAGAGAAGAGTCTCCCCCTGTGCTTGTTTGGTTTTTCCATGAGTTTTCAGCGTGTGCTGACTTAACATTCTCCCTCACGCTGTTTCACCTCCTTGTTCCGTGGGCTCCAGTTGGATTCCTGTCCACACGGGACAGATATTTCACAGCGCCAGATTGCTCCTGGAAATAGTCGGAGCCAGCTCTCGGCCAAAGCAGTCCCGGGATACCACGGGGGTCTAATCTCTAGCTATTTTTCTACATCTAATAAACCTCTCCTCGTGCCAAGGAATTGCTTGGGTTAGGCCTTCGAGCTCCTAAGCCCAAGACACGTAAATTGAGACTCCAGTCTCTGAAATGTCAGCTATTCTCAGAATTTCCAGCAAATGTTGCTTTTTACCTTTCCAGGCCTTGACATCCATGCAGATGACAGTTTCTAAATCGATGAGTCAACTTTAGGGTAGCAAAAGCCCCAAGGGAAACAGAGGATTTGCTATGCTGCAGATGGACCCGGTGATTTCAGGACCAGATGTTCGGAGACCGTTGGCCTGGGGAACAGCTTGGCCGAGATTATCACGAGGAAGAGACGCCCAAGCCTTTACTATAGGTCTTCATCCCGGATGCGGTATTTTTTTTTGTGACCCTTCACAACCGTCTCGGATGAAATATGGCAGATTCCAGGATTTTCAACCCCACAGGGTCTCCCGTGGGTCCACCTGCTGTGGCAATGACAGTCTAATGATTCCATTGCTAGAGAGTGAGGGAATACCACCCTGCGGAGATCGGGCTAAAACAGAGCAGGCAGGAACTCCTAACCACCCACGAAAGACGGAACTAATTTAGCAATGGCCACCTTCAATTGTCTTCCTCCTCTCAGCACATATGTACCAACCCTACCCTCCTCAGCACTTTCATTTGTTCATTCAATAGTATCTATTGAGCGCTTACTATGTGCACAGCACTGTACTAAGCGCTTGGAATGTACAATTCGGCAACAGTTAGAGACAATCCCTGCCCAATAACGGGCTCACGGTCTAAATGGTGGAGACAGACAGCAAAGCAGAACAGAACGAAACAGAACAAGTAGTTTATGTATTCGTTCACTCATTCATTCAATAGTATTTACTGAGCACTTACTGTGTACTGTACTGAGCTCGTGGCAGAGTACGATCTTTCATTCTGTTGCGCCCTGTAATTTATTTATTCAATAGTATTTCAATAGTATTTACTGAGCGCTTACTATGTGCAGAGCACCGTACTAAGCGCTTGGAATGTTCAATTCGGCAACAGATGGAGACAATCCCTGCCCAATGATCTTACTGTCTTTCTCCCCATCAGACTCTGTGCACCTTGAAAAGAGGGATTATGCCCACTAACTAAACACTCTCCCAAGTGTTTAGTCCAGCGCTCTTGGAAGGAGTAAATGCTCAGTAAATGCTATTGACTGACTGAAGTAAACATCATGAAGCAGCTTAGTGGAAAGAGCCCGAGCTTGGGAGTCAGAGGTTGTGGGTTCTAATCCCGGCTCCGCCACTTATCAGCTTTGTGATTTTGGGCAATTCACTCAACTTCTTTGTGCTTTGGTTACCTCATCTGTGATAATGATAATAACGTTGGTATTTGTTAAGTGCTTACTATGTGCAGAGCACTGTTCTAAGCGCTGGGGTAGATACAGGGTGATCAGGTCGTCCCACGTGAGGCTCCCACTTAATCCCCATTTTACAGATGAGGTAACTGAGGCACAGAGAAGTGAAGTGACTTGCCCACAGTCACACAGCTGACAAGTGGCAGAGCCGGGAGTCGAACCCATGACCTCTGACTCCGAAGCCCAGGCTCTTTCCACTGAACCACGTAAAATGGGGATGAAGACTGTGGGCCCCACGTGGGACATGTAATTAACTTGTATTTACCCCAGAGCTAAGAACAGTGTAAGCACATAGTAAGCACTGAACAAACACCATCATCATCATTATTATTATCATGTCTATTGGGGGAGATGGGACGAAGCCTGACTTTAAGTCACTCAGTCAATGGCATTTACTGAGCACTTACTCTGATCTGAGCATGGACTTGGAAGTCAGAAGGTTGTGGGTTCTAATTCGGCACCACCACTTATCTGCTGGGTGACCTTGGGCAAGTCACTTTACCTCTCTATGCCTGTTACCTCATCTGTAAAATGGGGATTGAGACTGTGTGCCCCACGTGGGAGAAGGACGGTGTCCAACTTGATTCACTTGTATCCACCCTAGCGCTTAGTACAGTGCCTGGAACATAGTATGTGCTTAACAAATACCATTATCACTATTATTCAGAGCACAGCGTACTACGCGCTTGAGAGAATACAACACAAAGCCACCAATAGACACGATTCCTGCCCACAAGGAGTTTAGACTTTTGTGCTGCCCTCCGCGGCACAAATGAGGCAGAAGAAGAGGCCGGAAGCATGCGGAACCACTGGCTAGGAAAGCGGTGGGAGTTGGGAGTCTCGATTGCTTCCCGAGCAGAAGGAAATCTGGAATTGTACCGCTATTCTTCCTAGGGTGAGCTATCCCGAGGAAGTCCCTAAAGACTTCCTCTGTAGCTCCAAAGACATGAGAATAAATGAGACTTTAATTATGAGTGAGAAAGCTCTCAGACAAAGAGTTACGTGAGGCTACTCAGATACCAAGCTGCAGAGGAATGAATCATCCCCAATGTGTCACGCAGACGGAGCTGTGAATCCCAGCTCGGCAGTGGGGTTTGAAACCTGAATCCTGCCCCATGCCACCACCACCGGGCCTTTCCTTTCCGCTTTTTCCATTTCTAATTGAGAAAATACATGCTTTATTCCAAGCGCTGGCACCCTGGCGCTCTCGGAATTGTTCCGAAACCGAGAAAACCAGTGCCAGTGGTGGCCCTCGGGGGCCAAGTCTGTGACTGAGCATTTTGAGGCAGCAGAGTCTCGTGGATGAAACACGAGTCCGGAAATCATTTTTAAACCTCTAGCAAGTTGCGGGTCCCCACTTCACCCTCTGCCAAGGTAGGAATGAGAACACCTGCCTGACCCCTTTTTCTCAGGAAGACAAATGAGAAAGTACTTTCCTTTCTCTAAAAGAAGTGTTGAACAGTTTCCGTGAAACAGGATCGATTTTGCAAAAAAGGAATCAACTTTATTCTTTATGGTTCCACTACTAATTTACTCCATTCTGCCGATTAGTCATCAGGTTTTGAATAATATTTGCGCTCCTTATTGTGGAAGAAAATATTGCCCCTGTTCTTTCCAAATAACTTTAGTCACAGGCTTCTAGCTTCTGCCTCTGTCTTACAGCGAATCGTATTTTCAACTCTTACTTGCAGAGGTCTTTTTATGCGCTCTAGCACTGGCATACAACTGCCTTTCCCATCGCCAAAGCCCTTCTGAAACCCCATCTCCTCCAATCAATCATTTAATCACATTGTCTTTATCGAGTGTTTGCTGTGGACAGAGAACTGTACTCAGAACTTGAGAGGTTACAGTATAACAGAATTGGTAGGCATGTTCCCTGCCCTCATGGAGCTTACTCTAGGTCTTCCTGGATTAAGCTCTCACTCCCCCATCCTATATATAAATAATGATAATTTTGGTTTATGTTAAGCATTTCCTATGCGACAGGCTCTGTTCTAAGCACTGGGGTGTATTCAAGAAAATCATTTCAGACACATTCCCTGTCCCATATGGGGCTCACAGTCTAAGGAAGTAGGAAGGAGGACAGGTATTGAATCCCCAATTTGCAGATGAGGAAACTGAGACACAGAGAAGTCAAGTGACTTGCCCGAGTTCACAGAGCAGGCAAATGGCAGAGCCAGGATGAGAACTCAGGACCTCTGGCTCTTAGGCCTGGACTCTTTCTACTGGGCCATTTGGCTTCACAATTCCCCAGCTACCTCTTCAGCACTTCCATGAGGCCTAAGCATTTGGCTACTCAAATCACCGGCCCCATTTGTACTTAGAAGCAGAGACGGCATGGCCTAGTGGCAAGAGCATGGGTTTGGGAGTCAGAGGACGAGGGTTCTAATCCCCGCTCTGCCCCTTGTCTGCTGTGTGACCTTGGGCAAGTCAATTCACTTCTCTGTGCCTCAGTTACCTTACCTGTAAAATGGGGATGAAGACAGTGAGCCCCACTTGGAACAACCTGATTACCTTGTATCTACCCCAACGCTTAGAAAGTACTTGATCCATAGTGAGCGCTTAACAAATACCATTATTATTATTATATACGATAAAATAAAACATACTCGATTGTTCCACCTACCGGTAGTTTATTTCAGTGTCTGTCAGCTTAGCTAGATTATAAATTCCTTATCTACTGACTCTGTTGTAGTCTCCCAAGGGCTTCCTACAAACCTTTACACAGAGTCAGTGTTTAAAAAATCCTATAGATTGATTAAAGCGGTAAGTGGTATTTATTGCAGCGTGGCTCAATGGAAAGAGGATGGGCTTGGGAGTGAGAGGTCATGGGTTTGAATCTCAGCTCTGACACTTGTCAGCTGTGTGACTGTAGGCAAATCACTTAACTTCCCTGTGCCTCAGTTACCTCATCTGTAAAATGGGGATGGAGACCGTGAGCCTCATGTGGGACAACCTGATTACCCTGTATATACACTCTGCACATAGTAAGCGCTTAAAAAATACCACCAATATTATTATTATTATTGAGCACTTTCTTTATGTAGAGCACTGTGCTACGCACTTGGGATGGTACAACAGAGTTGATAGATTTGTTCCTTGCCCACCAGGAGTTTACAGTCTAGAGGAGGTGCTTGATTGATTACAGGCCCCTGATTTTTCAAAACAGAAAGCTAAGAAGAACTTTTATAGACTTATATTTGTGTGAATACGTATCATCTTTGACTATTTTGCAAGAATGCGTTGACTTTTCCACAGCTGCTCAAAGCTCCGTCTTCTGGTACTTTTCATCAGCCGGGCAGCTCTAAGGACTGACATTTCAGAAAGTCCCCCAGTATCATAGCTCAGGCAGAATGGCCTAGTGGAAAAAGCACAGGCCTGGGAGTCCTGGGACCTCAGTTCTAATTCCAGATTTCCCACTAACCTGCCATGTGATCTTGGGAAAGTTACTTAATCACTCTCTGCCTCAGTTTCCTCATCTGCAAATTGGACACATATACCTGCTCTCTCTTCCTTTAGACTGTAAACCCCACAGAGGACATATATTCGGAGCTCCATACTGGGCACTGTGGACCCATTCCATGTCCCATATGAGGCTCCCGGTCTTAATCCCCATTTTTAAGGTGAGGTGATTGAGGAACGTAGAAGTGAAGTGAGTTGCCCAAGGTCATGCAGCTGACACTTGCCGGAGCCAGGATCAGAATTGAGGTTCCATTAGGCCACACTACTTCCCATATTCACCCTCTGGCCTGGAACTCCCTCCCCCTCCCTGAATGCCAGACCACCCCTCTCCCCACCTGTAAAGTCTCATGAGGTCACACCTCTTCCAAGAGGCCTTCTCTGATTTTGCTTTCAGTTCCTCGACTCCCTTTAACTTCTGTATCATCTATCCATTTAGATCTCTACCTTTTGGGCACTTGGTATTCACAACCCTCCTTCCCTGCCTCCCCAGCCCTACAGTACTTATGTGCAGATCCATACCTCATTGATGATAATGATCGTGATGGTATTTGTTAAGCACTCACTATGTGCCAAGCACCGTTCAAAGCACTGGGGGAGATACCGGGTGATCAGGTTGTCCCATGCGGGGCTCACAGTCTTAATCTCCATTTTACAGATGAGGTAACTGAGGCCCAGAGAAGTGAAATGACTGGTCCAAGGTCATACAGCAGAGAGGTGGCAGACCCGAGATTAGAACCCGTTTCCTCTGACTCCCGAGCCTGTGCTCTGTCCACTAGGCCACGCTGCTTTATTTATATTAATACTTTCCCCCCACCCTCCTGCCTGACAGTAAATTCACCATGGGCAGGAAACGTATCTTCCAACTCTGTTGCATTATACACGTCCTAGCGCTTACTACAATGCTTGGCACACTAAGCACTCAATAAATCTTTTCGATTTTGATTTACTGAATGACAAGGTCTGTGTCTGCTTAGCTTATCTTTATCCTAGACCTGAGCAGAGTGCTTGCATGTAATCAATGCTCCAAAATTTTATTAGCTATTTTGGATGATGGATGCCTTGTTTAGTGGGCAATGCCTCCATCCAATGGGAGAAATTTTCAGTAACGATTAATCAATCCATCATATTTTTTGAGCACTTAGTATGTGCAGAGCATTGTAGTAAGCACTAGGGAGAGTACAATAATAATATTTGTTACGTCCTCACTATGTGGCAGGCACTCTACTAAGAACTGGGGTGGATACAAGCAAATCGGGTTGGACACAATCTCTGTCATTCATTCATCCAGTCAATCGAATTTACTGAGTGCTTACTGTGGGCAAAGCACTGTGCTAAGCACTTGGGAGAGCACAGTATAACAATAAATGGACACATTCCCCGTCCATAAAGAGCTCACAGTCTAGAGGGGAGACAGATTTCAGTAGAGAAGCAGCGTGGCTCAGTGGAAAGAGCACGGACTTTGGAGTCAGAGGTCATGGGTTCGAATCCCAGCTCCGCCACTTGTCAGCTGTGTGACTGTGGGCAAGTCACTTCACTTCTCTGTGCCTCAGTTACCTCATCTGTAAAATGGGGATGAAGACTGTGAGCCCCACGTGGGCCAACCTGATTCCCTTGTGTCTACCCCAGCACTTAGAACAGTGCTCTGCACATAGTAAGCGCTTAACAAATACCAACATGATTATATCAGTAAGCATGAAAAAATATGTGGGGCTTATAGTCTCAATCCCCATTTTACAGATGAGGCGATTGAGGCACGGAGAAGTTAAGTGACTTGTCCAAGGTTACACAGCAGGCAAGTGGCGGAGCTGGGATTAGAACCCATGGCCTGCTGGCTCCTGTGCTCCAACCATTAGGCTTGCTTCTTCTCGGCAGTACAGAACAACAGAATTAGCAGACACATTCCCTGCCGCTAATGATCGAACAGTCTCGGGGGGAGACAGACGTTAATATAAATAAATAGTTCGTAATATATAATTTAAAGATATGTACATAGGTACTGTGGGGTTGAGGCTGGGGCAAATATCAAGTGTCCCAAGGTAATCAGACAGAACATGTCTGAGTTCTTCCTCTTTGTTACAGAGGAAACTAAAGATGACAGTGCTTCCCCACAGAGCCTTTCCAAGATGTGGTCTTGGGAGGCTCAGGAACATCATATGAGAAGCAGCGTGGTTCAGTGGAAAGAGCCCGGGCTTTGGAGTCAGAGGTCATGGGTTCGAATCCCAGCTCTGCCACTTGTCGGCTGTGTGACTCTGGGCAAGTCACTTAACTTCTCTGTGCCTCAGTTACCTCATCTGTAAAATGGGGATGAAGACTGTGAGCCCCACGTGGGACAACCTGATTCCCCTGTGTCTACCCCAGTGCTTAGAACAGTGCTCTGCACATAGTAAGCGCTTAACAAATACCAACATTATTATTATCATTATTATCATATCAACCTCCTCATCAGTATTTATTGAGCACCCATTGAGTACCAACAATATAACAGATTTGCTAGACACGTTCCCTGCCCACGACGAGCTCACAGTCTAGAGGGGGAGACAGACATTCATATAAATAAGTAAATTACCGGTATGTACATAAAGGCTGAGGGGCTGAGGGAGGGGCGAACAAAGAAAGCGAATCTGAATGATGCAAAGGGAGAGGAGCAGGGGAAATGAGGGCTTAGTCCCAGAGAAGATACGCCTTCAAAAAGAACTTTAAAATGGAGAGAGTAATGGTCTATGAGTGCTGATTTGTTGAGCACTTACTATGTGCCAAGCACTGAACTAAGCCCTGGGTAGATTCAAAGTATTCAGTCCAGACACATCCTCTGTCCCACCCAGGATTCGTATTCTAAGTATGTGGGAGAAGAGATATTGAGTCCCCATTTTACAGACGAAGAAACTGGGGCATAGAGAATTTAAGTGACGTGCCCGGCAGCAAACAGCGGGCACAGAGCATGAGATTAAAGCCTGAGGGGCCTCAGATAGAATCTAGCGATCCATCAATGGTATTTGTTCAGATCTTACTTTCCTAAGCGCTTGGGGAGCACGATACGGCAGGGTTGGTAGACAGATTTTCTGCACACAATGGCCTTACAGACTTGGGTAGGGGAGACTAACATGAATATGAATAAATAAATCAAGTATATACCCATAAGTGCTGGGGGCTGTGGGTGGGGTGAATATGAAGTGCAGGTTCATTCATTTAATCGTATTAATGAGCACTGACTGTGTGCAGATCGTTGTATTAAGTGTTTATCCAAGTGCACAGAAGACACAGGAAGGAGAGGGAGGAGGGGAAACTTAGATTTAGTCAGGAAGGCTTCTTGGAGGAGAGGTGATTTTAATAAGGCTTTGAGGGTGGGGAGAGTGGTGTTCTGTCATAAATGGAGGGGCAGGTTAAGGATATGGTCCTGTGCCCTCCAGGAGGTGACAATCCTAATGAATGATCTATGCAAAGCCCTTCTTGGCACCGGTTGTGCAGATCCCATTGACTTTGTGACCTTGGCTCCTTATTAACTGGTAGTTTGACTTACCGTCTCACTGATCCCACACCCTGCCAGAAACCACAGCTTCACGGGATATGAGTGCAACCTCATACAAGCAGATGTGATTAAGTAGAAGCAAATACGGATGTACAAAGCTAAATAATGTCTAGAGACGAACGAGTAATCATGCTTATGGCTGTGCGTTCTTTCACTGTCAGATGCGGACGGAACATCCGTGACCCCACAGGATGCACATATGTCTTCTGGTAGGTCTTCTATGACTCTGCCGCCCTGCACGGCTACTTCAACTTAGTAACCCCAATCTACTCTGATTTTTCTTGAAGCTTTCATCGCACTCTCTTCAACGGGGCCTTGGGTTGAGAGTGATTGTTTCCGACTGGCTCTATCAGACAGGCTTGGAAAGTTGACTTTAGATCTTTGTTGTGGACAGGGGATGTGACTGTTCAGTATTATAGCGTACTCTCCAAAGAGCTTAGTACCGTGCTTTGCACACAGTAAGCACTCAATAAATACTGATGAATGAATGAATATTGTAATTATTATAGTTAAATAAAATAGTGGTCTTTATAATAACGGTAATGTTGGTATTTGTTAAGCGCTTACTATGTGCAGAGCACTGTTCCAAGCGCTGGGGTAGATACAGGGTAATCACGTTGTCCCACATGAGGCTCACAGTCTTAATCCCCATTTTACAGATGAGGGAACTGAGGCCCAGAGAAGTGAAGTGATTTGCCCACGGTCACACAGTTGACAAGTGGCAGAGCCGGGATTCGAACCCATGAACTCTGGCTCCCAAGCCCGTGCTCTTTCCACTGAGCTACACTGTATTCTTTATACAATCAAACGAGCAATCAATCACATTTTATGAGCACTTACTGGATGCGGAGCACTGTAGTAGCGCTTGGGAGAGTACAGTGTGACAGGGTTGGTAGACACGTTCCCCGCCCACAATGAGCTCACAGTCTAGAGGGGGAGACAGACATTAATATAAATAAGCAAAATACGGATATGTACACAAATGCAGTGGGCTGAGGGAGGGGTGAACAAAGGAAGCAAATCTGAGCGATGCAGAAGGGAGAGGAGCAGGGGAAATGAGGGCTTATTCCCAGAGAAGATACGCCTTCAAAAAGGACTTGGAAATGAAGGGAGTAATTGTCTATGGGTGCTGATTTATTGAGCACTTACTATGTGCCAAGCACTCTACTAAGCCCTGCGGTAGATACAAGGTATTCAGACCAGACACATTCTCTGTCCCAACCAAGATTCATATTCTAAGCATGTGGAGAACAAGTAATGAGTCCCCATTTTACAGATGAAGAAACTGGGGCATAGAGAAATTAAGTGATGTGTCCAGCAACACTTAGCAAGCTAGTGTCAGAGCTGGGGTGAGTACCCAGGTTCTCTGACTCCCAGGACTGTGTTCTTTCCACTAGGTCATTTATTCATTCATTCCAATCATTCAGTCATATTTATTGAGGGTAAACTGAGAAGAGAGCACTGTACTGAGTCCTAGGGAGCGTAGAGTAGAACAATAAAAATTCATTCAATTGTATTTATTGAGGGTAAACTGAGAACAGAGCACTGTACTGAGTCCTAGGGAGCGTACAGTAAAACAATAAACAGACACATTCTCTGCCCACTACGAGCCTACAGTCTAGAGAGGGAGAAAGACATTAATATGAATAAATAAATTACAGATATTCATTCATTCATTCAATAGTATTTATTGAGCGCTTACTATGTGCAGAGCACTGTACTAAGCGCTTGGGATGAACAAGTCGGCAACAGATAGAGACAGTCCCTGCCGTTTGACGGGCTTACAGTCTAATCGGGGGAGACGGACAGACAAGAACAATGGCACTAAACAGCGTCAAGGGGAAGAACATCTCGTAAAAACAATGGCAACTAAATCACATTGCTTCTCTTACAGACACACACACACACACACACACACACACACACACACACACACACACACAGATACCCACAGAGAAGCAGCATGGCTCAGTGGCAAGATCACGGGCTTGGGAGTCAGAGGTCATGGGTTCAAATCCCCACTCAGCCGCTTGTCAGCTGTGTGACTTTGGGTAAATCACTTCCCTTCTCTGTGCCTCAGTTCCCTCATCTCTAAAATGGGGATTAAGACTGTGAGCCCCACGTGGGACAGTCCGATCACCCTGTATTCTCCGCAGTGCTTGAAATAGTATTTTTCACATAGTAAGTGCTTACCAAATGCCATCATTATTATTATTATTATTATACCCGCAGATATATGCATTGACATTGGGAAGCAGCATGGCTCAGTGGAAAGAGCCTGGGCTTCGGAGTCAGAGGTCATGAGTTCGACTCCCCGTTCTGCCACTTGTCAGCTGTGTGACTGTGGGCAAGTCACTTCACTTCTCTGTGCCTCAGGTACCTCATCTGTAAAATGGGGATTAACTGTGAGCCTCACGTGGGACCACCCGATTGCCCTGTCTCTACCCCAGCGCTTAGAACAGTGCTCGGCACATAGTAAGCGCTTAACAAATACCAACATTATTATTACCTTTTGTTGTCCTTTTGTATTTGAAGAAGTCACCCTGGATGGTGAAGTTCAGCTCCTGGGGCATATGTAGCTCAAAAGACTAATGCAGCATTCACAGTCCTAGCTACACTGGGAACACAAAAAGGTTGTCCCATATTTCATTGTTGAATTAAAGGTTAGTAATCCCTGGATCTTTTGCCTACTCACTTCTAGTTCTAGAAGAGGTTTTGGCTGGAAGAGAGCTATTCCCTTCTTGATAGCAGTGTGCTCCGCAGGTCTGGCTTCAACAGCCGACTGCCAGTTTTCAGCTATTAAGAATGATAATGATAATATTCATTAAGGGCTTACTATGTGTCAAGCACTGTTCTAAATGCTGGGGTAGCTGTAAGCTAACCAGGTTGGACACAGTCCTTGTCCCACACGGGGGCTCACAGTCTCAGTCCCCCCTTTACAGATGAGGTAACTGAGGCATAGAGAAATGAAGTGACTTGCCCAAGGTCACACAGCAGACAAGTGGGGGAGGCGGAATTAGAACCCATGACCTTCTGTCTCGGAGTCCTGTGCTCTATTCACCACTCCATGCTGCTTAAAGGAAGGGGACACCATCTCTGCCCTAAAGGAGCTTCCAGTTTAGTGGAGTAGTATAGGCTTGAACCCCCTCAGGGTCACACCTGGAGAGTTTCCAGTCGTCTACCAGTCTCGGCTTTGGGAGGGAGAGTCAAGCAGAGGCCCGTCCATTCCATTTCTAGCTTGGCCAGTGGCTAGCAAGTGGCAGCCCATCTGCTACAAGTCAAAACTCACCCGTGCTGGATAGCAGCGGCATGGGAGAGAGTCGAGGGTGGTGACCCACGTTTACTGCGCAGGAGGAGGCACTGGTAATCCACTTCTGTATTTTTATCAAGAAAACTGTATGGTTCCATTACCAGAATGATTACAGATGGAGAGTGGGCAGTTCTGGGAGAGATGTGTCCGTGATGTCACTATGGGTCGGAAACGACTTGACGTTAAGACAGTAAGCTTGGAAGCTGGACTTTGAGCAGGTGGTCAAGCGTTTGGAAACTAACGCAGGCATTTAAATGTAGCTATTCCTCCAGACTGCAAGCTGGTTATGGGTTGGGAAAGTGTCTGCTAATTCTTTTGTATTGAACTCTTCCAAGCACTTAGTACAGTACTCTGCACGTAGTAGGCAATCAATGAATAGTATCGACTGACTGACTGATTGATTTAAATGTGACCGTGGCAGGCAAACACCACAAGGGAAATTCATTTGCTTTCTGATGAACTGAAGGGACAGTGTTGAGATCTCTGAAACACGGAACAGAGTAGTAATTTATTATATCTGGTCTTTGTTAAGTAATTGCTGCTTTCCAGGCACTATTCTAAGTGCTGGGACAAATACAAGATAATTAACTTGGACACAGTCCGTGCCCCAAATGGGGTTCACAATCTTAATCCCCCCTTGCCCCTTACTACTTGAACTTGCTACTCTCCTATTACAACCAAGCCCACACACTTTGCTCCTCCAATGCCAACCTATTCGCCGTCCCTTGATCTCATCTGTCTCTCAACCAACCTCCTGCCCACATCCTGCCTCTGTCTTGGAACACCTTCCCGCTTCATAACCAACAGACAATTACTCTCTCCCCTTTCAAAGCTTTATTGAATTCACTTCTCCTCCTTGAAGCCTTCCCCAACTCTTTTCCTCTTTTCCCACTCCTTTCTGCATCGCCCTGCCTCACTCCTTTTGCTCTCCACCTCAAGCCCCACAGCACTTATGTATATATCCATCTTTTATTCATTTATATTACTGTCTCCCCCTTTAGACCGTAAGCACATTATGTGCCCATTAGATTGTTTTGTGTGAGCCCGTTGTTAGACTGTGAGCTTCTTGTTGGACAGGGATTGTCTTTATCTCTTGCTGAATTGTACATTCCAAGCGCTTAGTACAGTGCTCTGCACATAGTAAGTGCTCAATCAATACGATTGAATGAATGAATGAATACACTCTCCCAAGTGCTTAGTACAGTGCTCTGCACATGGTAAATGCTCAATAAATACGACTGATTGATTGAGATTCTCTCAGAGACACTCATGGATATCATCTCACCACTGGGCGTTCCATGTCCAAACTGGCTGACAACTCTCTACCACTGCTCTCTAAATCTCTCAATTCAGTACTCAGGAGGCACTCAGTAAATACCATAAAAGAAGAGGATTTCCAAACATCTCTCTGTGATAACCTCTTTGAAACTGATGGATCACCAGTGGATGGCAAGTTTGTTGGGGAAGGCCATCGATGTAGAATGGTCCTGATCATTCAATCATCCAACTGTAGTTATTGAGAATTTACTGTGCACAAATTACTGTAGTAAGCGCTTGGGAGGGGTTTACTGTCGAAAGAACAATTCCCTGTAGATGCCTGAGAGTTTTCAGCCCCAGATTTTGCTAGGGGATTTTGAAGTAACCCACTGTTGAATTGTAATTTCCCAAGGGCTTAATTTGGTGCTCGGCAAATATCACTGATAGCTACTGTGACAGGGTTGGGATTCCTGAACTTGCAAATGATTAGAACTAAAATGTATAATGTATTTTTTTTTGTCCAAAGACTATGCTCTGTATGGAAATCTGGAATCTTGTTTTCATTATACTATAATTACAACTCCCGTCAAGAAGTACAGATGTTCTAAAGACCGAGGCTTTGGAATGTGACCCATTTGACTCTGGAAGGTAGTCCACTGGAGATTTTTACCCATTTTGTTTTATTTTTTTTTAAAGCTAGCACATATGAGCTACTAGGCAAGTAGGATCGAGTCAACACTGAGGTACTTTCAGACCGAGTACACCCCACAGCTCACTGGAATATTCAGGCTCTTATATATCAGCTTTGTCATTGACTAGTCAGAATTGATTGATGACTAGTGTTGAGTTGGAGATTGTCCAGTTGGATACTACTAAAACTGCTTATACTATTTTATATATTTCTATTATTGCAAGAAAACATATATTTTCCCTACTCCTCAAGAACATCCAATGGTTTTCTACTACCTGTGTATCTAACAGAATCTCCTCGTTCTTGAATTTGAAGCACTCAGTCACCTTTTCCCCTCCTATCTTACCTTGCTGATTTCCTACTAAAACCCAGCCTGCTCAATTCACTCCTCTATCTCCAACCTATCAAGTGTATCGGGATCATCATCATCATCTATGATATTTATTGAGCACTTACGCTGAACAAAGCACTGAACTAAGCACTTGGGAGAGTACAAATAAACTGAGTTTCTTCTCTTCTCTCTCGACACTGACCCGTTGCCCAAATCGTCCCTCTGGCCTTGATCATCCCCTCCATTCATATCTGGCAGAACATCACTCTCCCTGCCTTCTACCTTCTATCTTCTGGACTGTAAGCCCGGTGTGGGAAGGGATTGTCTCTCTTTATTGCTGAATTGTACTTTCCAAGTGCTTAGTACAGTGCTCTGCATACAGTAAGTGCTCAATAAATACAATTGAATGAATGAATGAAAGCCTTTTTAAAATCACATCTGGTTTTGGCAGGGAACCAATTGTGTTATGTTGTACTCTTCTGCCCGGTGCTTAGTACAGTGCTTTGGACACAGTAAGTGCTCAGTAAATATGATTGATTGACATCTCCAACAGACCTTCCCTGACTAAGCCCTCATTTCCCCTATTTTTTCTTCCTTCTACATCATCCTTGCACTTGGATTTGAACCCTTTAAACACTTGGTAATCATCCCTACTTCAGCCCCACAACACTGACGTACAAAGCTGTAATTTGTTTGAATGGCTGTTTGCCCCTCTAGATTGTAAGCTCCTTGTGGGCAGATAATATGTCTACCAACTCTGTTGTGAGCCCCATGAGAGATGAGAATGGCGTCCAACTTGATTAACCTTTATCCCATTGCTTAAAGCAGTGCTTGGTACATCGTAAGTACTTAACAAATATAATTATTGATATTATATTATATTGATTATTATATTGTATTCTCCTAACTGCTTAGTATGCTGCTCTGCACACAGTAAGTAAGCATTTGATAAATAAGATCGCATGGTGCTTTCGATCTCTCTCGTTCAACCCACGCATTTGATTTGGCACCGAATCCTGCAGGTTCAACATTCACATTGCTAAAATCTGCTCTTCCTTTTCCATCCAAACCGCTACCATGTTAATCTAAGCACTAGTCTCGTCCAGCCTGGATTACTACATCAGTCTCCTTGCTGACCTCCCTGCCTCTTGTCTCTCCCCACTTCTGGCCATACTGCACTCAGCAACCTGGATCATTTTTCTACAGAACTGTTCAGTTCACGTTTCCCCGCTCCTCAAGAAACTCCAGTAGTTGCCCATACACCTCTGCATCAAATATAATCTCATCACTGGCTTTCAAAAAGAGAAGCAGCGTGGCTCAGTGGAAAGATCCCGGGTTTGGGAGTCAGAGGTCATGGGTTCGAATCCAGACTCTGCCACTTGTCAGCTGTGTGACTGTGGGCAAGTCGCTTAACTTCTCTGTGCCTCAGTTCCTTCATCTGTAAAATGGGGATTAAGACTGTGAGCCTCACGTGGGACAACCTGATTACCCTGTATCTACCCCAGCGCTTAGAACAGTGCTCTGCACATAGTAAGCACTTAGCAAATACCAATTAGAGAAGCAGTGTGGCTCAGTGGAAAGAGCCCGGGCTTGGGAGTCAGAGGTCAAGGTTCGAATCCTGACTCTGCCACTTGTCAGCTGTGTGGCTGTGGGCAAATCAGTTAGCTTGTCAAGTTAACTTAACAAGTTAAGTCACTTAACTCTGGGCCTCAGTTGCCTCATCTGTAAAATGGGGATTAAGACTGTGAGCCTCATGTGGGACAACCTGATGACCCTGTATCTCCCCCAGAGCTTAGAACAGTGTTCTGCACATAGTAAGCGCTTAACAAATACCAATATTATTATTATTATTATTCCATCACCTTGCTCCCTCCTACCTTACGTTGCTACTCTCCCATTACAACCCAACCCACACACATTGCTTCTCTAATGCCAACCTACTCACTGGACCTAGATCTTGTCTACCTCACCACTGACCCCTTACCGATGTCCTGCCTCTGGCCTGGAACTCCCTCCCCCTGCATATCTGAGAGATTATCACTCTCCCCAGCTTCAAAGCCTTATTGAAATCATGTTTCCTTCAAGAGACCTTCCCCGACTAAGTCCTCATTTCCTCTTCTCCAAGTCCCTTCTGTGTCATCCTTGCACTTGGATTTGGACCCTTTATTCACCCCACCCTCAGCCCCAAAGCACTTATGTGCATGTCCATAACTCTTTATATTAATGTCTGTCTCCTCCTCTAGACTGTAAGCTCCTCGTGGGCAGGGCAGCGTGGTTAGTGGAAAGAGCCTGGGCTTCGGAGTCAGAGGTCATGGGTTCGACTCCCGGCTCTGCCACTTGTCAGCTGTGTGATTCTGGGAAAGTCACTTAACTTCTCTGTGCCTCAGTTACCTCATCTGTAAAATGGGGATTAACTGTGAGCCTCACGTCGGGCAACTTGATTACCTTGTATCTACCCCAGCTCTTAGAAGAGTGCTTTGCACATAGTAAGCGCTTAACAAATACCAACATTATTATTATTATTACCAACACTATTATATCTTAATTTTCCAAGTGTTTAGTACAATGCACTGTACACGGTAAGCACTGAGTAATTATGATTGATTGGTTGATTCATTTTGAATGTTTAAGGTTAGGGCTACCCTACAGGCTGTTGCCTTGGGAACTGCTGTGGAATTCCCTGGAATTCCCTTCTGTCATTTATGTCCATCTCTCAGAATGCCCTAGATAGTTCTGATGGGATAGCCCCAGCGGCCAATTCTGTAATTATAATAATAATAATAATAATAATGTTGGTATTTGTTAAGCGCTTACTGTGTGCCGAGCACCGTTCTAAGTGCTGGGGTAGAGACAGGGTAATCAGGTGGTCCCACATGAGGCTCACAGTTAATCCCCATTTTACAGGTGAGGTAACTGAGGCACAGAGAAGTTAAGTGACTTGCCCACAGTCACACAGCTGACAAGTGGCAGAGCCGGGAGTCAAACCCATGACCGCTGACTCCGAAGCCCAGGCTCTTTCCACTGTGTTGGGGCTTGAACCTAGGTGCCCTGATGCTCTGAGTCTTGCATTTTCTATTGGACATCTGCAATGGGAGCAGTAATAAGTCGACCTGCCTTCTGGTCAGTGCAGCCTGACTTAGTTTGCATACCACAAGGGTGAATAATGTTTTTGGCTGTGGAGGAAGGAGGAAAAGTCCACAGAGGTGCCAATATATGGTGGAAAACTGAGCAAATGCTCTGGGACTCCGGTCTCTAGTAAATATCGAGTGAGCCCATGTGAATGGGGGAAGAATGTTTACATTCTCCTGCGAGGTGGCTGGCTAAGGAAGCAGGAGGCTGAGTCGTGATGGTAGAGGAATATGAAGGGAAAGAGAATATTGCCTTTGGCTGGACTCAATGATGAAGAACGTTCTCTCTTTTCAGTGGGTAGAATCGGAAGTGAAATAACTGTCGGTAATGACAACAAGGGCTCCTTGATATATACAGCTACGACCTTCATTATTCAGTGTCGTTGGTATGGACCCTCAGATCTGAGTTGTGATGCAAGTGGGGCTGAAAATTCCCCTATATGCCCCTGACCTTCCAATCCATGCTATGAACATACAAGGTTGCCTTTTGTCATGCTGTTGAAATTTTTCTGTTTTTCCTTTTAGTAATTATGGTGGCATTTGTTTTTATGGTACTTCATTCATTTAATCTTATTTCTTCAGCATTTATTGTGTGCAAAACGCTGGACTAAGTGCTTGGGAGAATGCAATATAAGAATGAATGGACACATTCTCTAACCACAATGGGCTTACGGTCTAGAGGGGGAGGCAGACATTGATATGATTAAACAAATAAATTACAGACAAATCACAGATATGTACATTTGTACTTTGGGTACTTGCTAAGTGCTTATTATCTGCCAAGCACTATACTAAGCAGTGGACTTCTTGAGCACTTGGGAGAATACAGTATAAGAATAAACAGACACATTATCTACCCTCAGTGAACTTACAGTCTAGAAGGGGAGACAGACATTAATATGAATAAATAAATTACAGACAAATAACAGTTATATACATACGTACTGTGGGTACTTGTTAAGTGCTTATTATTTGCCAAGCACTGAGATAGTATGAGGTTATTAGCTGGACACAGCACCTTTCTCACATGGGGCTTGATCTCATGACCTTCCCAGAGTTTCCACTCAAGGAAAATAATTTTTCTTCCGTTTGCTAAATAATCAATCAATACTATTTACTGAGTGCTTACCTTTATCCAGCACTACACTAAGCACTCAGGAGAATACAGTAGTTAGTAAATACAATCTCTGCCCTCGAGGAGCTTACAGAATAGTTTACAATTTCTGACTCTGTTGCCTCCCACCATTCCCTGAATATTCAAAATTTTAATGTTTGAGACTGTTCTTTTAATACTTGTTTTTGAAGCACTGTGAGCCTTTTGTCACACAAGGACTATTCCTGATCTGCTTATAATGTATCAGCCCCACTGTTTAGTCCACTAAGCACAGTCCATCAGCCCACTGTGTTAGTGCTTTGCATACAGTAAACAACAAATAACACCATGATGGTGATCAAGAATGAAAACTTTTCCGAAGAAAACAGCCATCATTGTCTGGGCAAAGGAAAGGTTAATCTGTTGAATGGATCTGGGAAAGAAACCGTGATTCAAACTGATGCAAACTAAGCTCAAAAACAGTTTCAATTGGTACGGAAGAGGTCTGGGCTGGTTCTTAGATTTAAGAGAGCTCATCACTTCAGCTAAGTGCTTGATTTGGCCCATTTCTGTTATAACGTGAGGTAGCTGTGACCCCTGCCAGTGCAGTTGATTTATTTCCTGAGGTACCAAGAAATGCATGAATGCTGGATGGCAAAGTGTAGAAGTCGCATGGCCTAGTGGATAGAGCACTGGCCTGAAAGTCAGAAGGTCGTGGGTTCTAATCCTGGCTCCACCATTTGTCTGCTGTGTGGCCCTGGCCAAGTCACTTCACTTGTCTGTGCCTCAGTGACTTATCTGTAAAATGGGGATTAAGATGGGGAGCCCCATGCGGGACAGAGACTGTGTCCCACCTGATTTGCTTGTATCCACCTCAGTGCTTAGTACAGTGCCTGGTACGTACTAAGTGCTAAAGAAATACCACAATTATTATTATTATTATTAGAAGATGCCTGGCCTTTCTTTCCAGGAGTTTGTAGGCACCTGTCGTTAAAAAGAGGAAAATGTTTTGTGAAGCAGATTATTCCTCATCTCTTCTCCTAGCAGGGCTTCAAGGGACATGAGTTACTGAGATGCCAGATGCTTGGAAAAGATCAGTGATTTGGCTAAGGCATATTTAGAATATTATTATTATGGTATTGTTAAGCTCTTACCGTGTGCTAAGTCCTGGAGTAGTTACAAGGTAATCAGGTTCGATGCAGTCCCTGTCCCACATGGGGCTCACAGTCTTAATCCCCATTTTCCAGATATGGTTCAGAGTAGCAGCATGGCTTAGTGGAAAGAACCTGGGCTTGGGAGTCAGATGTCCTGGGTTCTAATCCCAATCTGCTATTTATCAACTTTGTGACTTTGGCCAAATCACTTAACTTCTCGATTCCTCAGTTACCTCATCTATAAAATGGGGATTTAGACTGTGAGAGCCCCACGTGGGACAGCCTGATGACCTCGTATCTACCCCAGTGCTTAGAACAGTGCTTGGCACATAGTAAGCACTTGACAAACACCATCATTTTTATATGGCAAGCACTCTCAAACCTGGAGGATAGTAAGTCTTGAGCATGGAAAAAGGTGATTTTTTTAAATCACTTCTTGTGAGAATTCTTTTTCATAAATTGTGTTGAAGGTGCTGTTGTGACTCATGGCAACCTCAAAAAGAAAAAAATAATACCCACCTCCCCAAAACAGGTTCAAATTGCTTTTTTCAACTCAGTAAATTTCTAGCTTACATTAAACATAGAACTTCATTCATCATCATACAATGAGAGGCTGCCAAATGAAGCCTACTCTTCCCGAGTGAAAAGTGGCGACACTCCAGCATCGGCACAAACCAAATGAATCATTTCCTGCTTTTAGTGTTTAGATAAATAATCAAAAAAGATTGTCGAAATTGTGATCCAAAAGCCATTTTTCATAACAAGAGACCAAGGCCCAGCTTCTAGAGATGTAGGCGGAGAATTCCCCCTCTTTAAATACGACAAGCCTTGATATGAGAAGTCCAACAAAGATGTCAGTGACAAAGAATGCGTGAGGGCCTTAGGTGACTATGCTACTTAGTTACAGAGCTGATGGCACATTTTACTCATGATTTTCTGATGCTTCTTGAGTAATTCTTTGAAAAGAGAGGTTATCCCTCTCTACTGTAAGCTCACTGTGTGCAGGGAATAGGGCTTTTTTTTCACTCAATCGTATTTATTGAGTGCTTACCATGTGCAGTAGAAAGATACAGAGACTCCTTCCCTGCCCACAACGAGTTTGCAGTCTAGAGGACAATCAAAGTGGCTACACCTCTGTTGGATTGTGCTCTTCCAAGCATTTAGTACTGGGCTCTGCACACAGTAAGCGTTCAGTTTTTTAAAATGGTATTTGTTAAGCACTTAGTATGTGCCAGTCACTGTCCTAAGTGCTGGGGTATTCATTCATTCATTCAATAGCATTTATTGAGCGCTTACTATGTGCAGAGCACTGTATTAAGCGTTTGGAATGTACCAATCGGCAACAGATAGAGACAGTCCCTGCCCTTTGATGGGCTTACGGTCTAATCGGGGGAAATACAAGCTCATCAGGTTGGACACAATCCCAGTCCCACATGGGGCTCACACTCTTAATCCCCGTTTCAGATGAGGTAACTGAGGCAAAGAGAAATGAAAAGACTTGCCCAAGGCCAAAGAGCAGATCAGTGGCAGAGCTGAGAGTTGAACCCAGATCCTTCTGACTCCCAGGCCCGGGCTCTATCCACTAGACCAAGCTGCTTCTCTAGGGAAAACCAATGACTAATTGATAGATTATCTCTTACGTTGTCAAGTCATCTCTGACCCATAGCGACCACAGGGACACATCTCTCCCCAAATGCTCCATCTCCTTCTGCGATCTGTAATCCTTCTGGAAGTTTCTCCATAGAGTTTTCTTGGTAAAAATACAAATGTGGTTTACTGTTGCCTTCTTCTGTGCAGTAAACTTGTCTCCCCAGCCTCGACTCTCTCCCGTGCCGCTGCTGCCCAGCACGGGTGAGTTTTGACTTGTAGCAGATTGCCTTCCATTCGCTAACCACTGCCCAAGCTAGGAATGGAATGGACAGGCCTCTGCTTGACTCTCCCTCCTGAAGCCGAGACTGGTAGATTACTGGAAACTCACCAGATGCGATCCTGAGAGGGGATTTGGAAGAGGATTCATTATTTACAGGAGATCAAGTTATGAACACTGAGAACACAGGCTACAGGAAAACTATCCTCAATCAACATTAATCTTTAATTTCTTCTGGGTCACGGTGCTAAATCATCACCATCATCAGTATTTTCTAATAATGGTGTTTGTCCAGCACTTGCTATGTGCCAAGCCCTGTAGTTGATAGAAGATAATCAGGTCAGGCAAAGGTCTCATCCCACGCGGGGCTCCCACTCTGTGAGCCCCATTTAAAGATGAGGAAACTGAGGCAGAGTAAAGTTAAGCAAAGTTAAGTGATTTGCCCCATGTCATACAGCAGATAAGTTGAGGGGCTGGGATTAGAAGACAGAAGACCACTGCTCTTTCCACTAGGCTAAACGACCTTTGAGTGTGAAACACCAAATAAACCCTTGGGATGAAATGTCTGTGTGCGCATATGTCTTCTCTGTGCACAGTAAGTCCTCAATAAATGACTTTGATTCATTGATTGATTGGGAGAGCAAACCAGAGGCAAGACACATGTGCACTGTGCTTCAGAAGATAATACTCTAATGTGGGGGAACAGATTGATGATCTGCATCTGGATCTTAGATTAATTTGGCAACAATAGTTTTATCTTGAAAGCCGATAAGAAGATGACCACTGTTTGTAATATAATCTGCTCCTTTGGATAGTTCATTTTGAATAATAATAGTAACAATAATAGCAATGATTGGTATTTGTTAAGTGCTTATTATGTGCCAGACACTGTACCGAGTGCTGGGGTGGATACAAGCAAATCGGGTTGGACACAGTCCCTGTTCCACATGGGGCTCCCAGTTCCAGTCTCCATTTTACAGATGAGATAACTGAGGCCCAGAGAAGTGAAGAGATTTTCCCAGGGCCACACAGCAGATAAGTGGCAGGGCTGGCATTAGAACTCAGCTCTTTCTGACTTCCAGGACTGGGCTCTATCCACTAGGCCACGCTGCTTTGTAGCTCGGTGTTATCTAGTCAAGGCAGCTTGTTCATCCAGACACCATTCATTCAGTCATATTTATTGAGTGCTTACTTTGTGCAAAGCACTATACTAAACACTTGGGAAAGTACAGTTCATTGTATTGAGCATTTACGGTGTGCAGAGCACTGTACTAAGCACTTGGGAAAGTACAGTATAGTAGTAAAGAGACACAGTCCCTGCTCACAAGTGAGTTCACGCACAACAACTAGACTTTGGTTGCTAGGCGGCTGAATCACAGTCCACCCCCCTAGAACCCTAAGACCCTTTCCAAGACTGGGACAGAAATTGGTGCAAAATCAGGAGATTGGCTCTGGCCTCAAGCCACCAGACAAGTCACTTCGCTTCTCTGTGCCTCAGTTCCCTCATCTATAAAATGAGACTAAAATGCCTGCTCTCCCTCCTTCTTACGCTGTTATCCGACGAGGAACAGGAGCTCTGTCCGATTTGATTATCTTACATCTATCTCACCATTTCCACGGTGCTTGGCACGAAGTTAGCACTTAGATATTTTCGTCATTGTGATTATTGATTCTAATTATATTATTGCTCAAGCACTTACTATGGGCCATGGAATTTACACAAGTTGGTCTTGGACACAGCGGCTGTTCCTCACAATTTAAGACCTAAGGCGAGCACTACTAAAAGTAGTTGGTTGCATTTATCGAGCACTTACTGTGTGCAGAGCATTATACTAAGCACTTGGGAGAGTAATATACAGACCTATTTCCCACCCACAACTGCTGTTACTACTATAATGATGTTATAATTATAATACTATAATTTATAAGGGTATAAAGCACATATTCTGTGTCAAGCACTTGCTAAGTGCTGGATAAATTAAAGATAAAATGATCAGAACCAGTCCCTGGTCCACCTTGGGCTCACTGTCTAATGGCGGGAGAGACAGGTATTTTAGCTCCGTTTTACAGATGAGGAAACTGGGCACAGCAGGAAGGTGGCAGAACTGGGATAAAAACTCGGATTGCATGAGAAGAGAATTCATTCAATAGTATTTATTGAGTGCTTACTATGTGCAGAGCACTGTACTAAGCGCTTGTAATGAACAAGTCGGCAACAGATACAGTCCCTGCCGTTTGACGGGCCTACAGTCTAATCGAAGAGAAGCAGCGTGGCTCAGTGGAAAGAGCCCGGGCTTGGGAGTCAGAGTTCATGGGTTCAAATCCTGACTCGGCCACTTGTCGGCTGTGTGACTGTGGGCAAGTCACTTCACTTCTCTGTCCCTCAGTTGCCTCATCTGTAAAATGGGGATTAACTGTGAGCCTCACGTGGGACAACCTGATTACCTTGTACCTACCCCAGTGCTTAGAACAGTGCTCTGCACATAGTAAGCGCTTAACAAATACCAAAACGATGACCCCTTGTCCTGTCCTCTTTCCACTAGGCCTTGCTGCTTCTTCCCCATTTTGCGCATGAGGAAACCTTAGCCCAGAAAGGTCAAGTGACTTGCTGAAGGTCACGCAGCAGGCCAGGGACCAAGTTCAAATAAGCACTTCATTCTCCTGACTTGCCTTGCCACTGCTCAAAACTCTAAGTGACCCCCAAACTAGGCTATGCCAGCAAGTGCTTAGAACAGTGCTCTACACCTCGTAAGTGTTCAATAAATATGATTGATAGATTGATTGCAGCTCCTGTGAAGATTTCACCTATCCCTCCTGCTAGCTTTCAGTGCAAAGCTATGCAGAGAAAAAGTCTGGGATATGATGGTAAGCAAGAGAGGACAGAGAATTGGTGTTCCACTAAACCTCAGAACCCTGCAGTTGCAATTATAGAGCTTTCCTCTGGTACTTAGTGAAAAATCAATGAGTCGTATCTACTGAGCACTTACTGTGTGCAGAGCACTGTACTAAGCCCATGGGAGAGTACAGTATAATAGAGTTGGTAGACACAATGCCTGCCCACATTCCCTCCTGTCTCTCCCCACGCCAGTCCCTACTTTACTCTGCTGCCTTGATCATTTTTCTACAAAAATATTCAAACCAATGTTCCCCTCTACTTAAGAACCTCCAGTGGTTGTCCATCCACATCTACATCAAACAGAAACTCTTCACCACTGGCTTTCAAACACTCAATCACCTCGCCCCCTCCTTCCTCATCTTGCTACTCTCCTGCTACAACCCAGCCCGCACAATTCTCTCCTCTGATGCTAACCTTCTCACTGTACCTAGATCTCATCTAGCTCACGCCAAACTCTTGCCCACATCCTGCCTCTAGTCTGGAACGCCGGGCTTGGGAGCCAGAGGTTCATGGGTTCGAATCACGGCTCTGCCACTTGTCATCTGTGTGACTGGGGGCAAGTCACTTCATTTCTCTGTGCCTCAGTTCCCTCATCTGTAAAATGGGGATGAAGACTGTGGGGCAACCCAATTCCCCCATGTCTACCCCAGCGCTTAGAACAGTGCTCTGCACATAGTAAGCGTTTAACAAATACCAACATTATTATTATTATTATTTCTCTGTGCCTCAGTTCCCTCATCTGTAAAATGAAGATGAAGACCGTGAGCCTTACGTGGGACAACGTGATTATCCTGTATCTCCCCCAGTGCTTAGAACAGTGCTCTGCACATAGTAAGCACTTTATAAATACCAACATTATTATTATTATCCCTGACAGACAATGACTCTCCCTTTCAAAGCCTTATTAATAGCACATTTCCTCCAAGAGGCCTTCCTTGACTTCCTCTTCTCCTACTCCCTTCTGTGTCACCGTGACTTTCTCCTTTTTTCCATCCCCCAGCACTTATGTACATATCTGCAGTTTATTTATATTAATATAAAGAGAATTATATTAATATACAGAGAAGCAACGTGGCTTAGTGGAAAGAGCACAGGCGTGGGAGTCAGAGATCCTGAGTTCTAATTCCAGCTCCGCCACTTATCAGCTGTGTGACTTTGGGCAAGTCACTTAACCTCTCTGAGCCTCAGTTACCTCATCTGTAAAATGGGGATGAAGACTGTGAGCCCCATGTGGGACACTCTGATTACCTTGTATCTACATCAGCACTTAGAACAGTGCTTGGCACATAGTAAGCACTTAACAAATGCCACCTTTATTATTATTATTATTAATATCTGCTTCCCCCTCCAAACTGTGAGCTTGCTGTGGGCAGGGAACGTATCTGTTTAATATTATACGGTCCTCACCCAAGTGCTTAGTACAGTACCCTCCACACAGTAAGCTCTCAATAAATACAATTGACTGACTGACTGACTTCCAGCAACAAGCTTAGAGTCTAGAGGGGGAGAGAGAAATTTATATAAATGAATTGTGGATATGTACATAAGAGCTGAGGGGCCGAGTGAGGGGTGGTAAATAAAGGTTGCAGATATAAGTGTAACTCAGAAGAGAGTGACGGAAGAGTAATTTTATTTATTTATATTGATGTCTACTTATTTGCATTGATGGCTGTCTCTCCCCCTTCTAGACTGTGAGCTCGCTGTGGGCAAAGATTGTCACTCTCTATTGCTGTATTGTACTTTCCCTGGTGTTTAGTGCAGTGGTCTGCACACAGTAACAGCTCAATACATATGATTGAATAAATTAATGAAAGAGGAAACGAGGGCATGGCTGGGGAAAGCCTCTTGGAGGAGATGTGCCTTCCTTCCTTCCTTCCTTCCTTCCTTCCTTCCTTCCTTCCTTCCTTCCTTCCTTCCTTCCTTCCTTCCTTCCTTCCTTCCTTCCTTCCTTCCTTCCTTCCTTCCTTCCTTCCTTCCATCGTATTTATTGAGCGCTTACTGTGTGCACAGCTCTGTACTAAACACTTGGGAAGTACAATCAGCAACAAATAGAGACAATCCCTGCCCAGCGCTGAAGATTGGGAGAGTGATCGTCTGTCAGGAAATAGGAGGCCATTCTAGACCAGAGGCAAGATGTGGGTAAGAGGTCGGCGGAGATAATAGACCAAATCGAGGTACAGTGACTAGGTTGGCATTAGAAGAGAGAAGTGTGTGGGCTGGATTGTATAGAAGAGTAGAAGGGGGCTAGGTGACTGAATACTTTAAAGGTGATGGTAACGAGTTTCTGTTTGAAGCAGAGGTGGATGGACAATGACTGGAGTTTCTTGAGGAGTGGGGAAACATGGACTGAACAGTTTTATAGAAAAATGATCTGGGCAGCAGTGGGAAATATGGAAAAATAGTAAAGTTTGCAGACTCAATTAGTGTCCAGAGTAACCGCACATTAATCTGGATTTAATTCCTTAGCCTCTCCAAGTTGAATTTGGGCATCACTGTGGAACTATCTCTTACCACTCTTGTAACTAGTAAGAAATATTTAGTTTTGCTATGGCAATAGCTACAAAATTTAGTGATAATGTGGGAGTGGATAGGAATTTTCAAACTATCCTCAAACATTTCTTCCCCATCCAGGAAAATGGGAAAAAAATACATCTTTCAAAAATATTAGCAAACTGTTGCTTGTAGTTTTATAAATTGGACAGACTCTTAGACATGATTATATATGCCAGTTCAGTGAGATAAGACCTGGTGAAATGGAAATGTTTTGCTCATGGCAGGCATATAAAGAGATAATACCTTATTCTGTAGAATTTTTGGAATGACTCAAAGACGAGGAAGAGAAAGAATATTTGTTTTGGTCATTGGAAATGAGTACAGAAGAGGAGAATACATCATATATATAAATACATATATATTAAATTATATATTATAAATTACTTATTTACTCATATTAGTGCCTGTGTGTCCCCTCGAGTGTCAGCTCATTAATGGGAAGGGGACATATTAATTCATTTATTCATTCAGTCATACTTATTGAGCCCTTACTGTGTACAGAACACCGTACCAAGCTCTTGGGAAAATACAATACAACAATAAACCGATACATTCCCTGCCCACAACAAGCTTCCAGTCTAGAGGGAGGTGAGATGGACATTATTATAAATAAATAAATTATAGATATGTGCATAAGTTCTGGGGTGTTTGGAGAGGGAAAGAACAAAGGGAGCAGGTCAATGCAATGCAGAAGTGAGTGGGAGAAGAGGAAAGGGGGGGCTTAGTCAAAGAAGGCCTCTTGAAGGAGATGTGCCTTCAATAAGGCTTTGAAGCAGGGGAGAGTCACTGTCTATCGTATTTGAGGAGGGAAGACATTCCAGAACAGAGGCAAGACGTAGGCAAGGGGTCAGTGGCGAGATAAATGAGATCTAGGCACAGTGAGAACGTTACCACTAGAGGAGTGAAGTGTGCGTACTGGGTTGTCGTAGGAGCGTAGCAAGGTGATGTAAGAGGAGGCTAAGTGATTGAGTTCTTCGAAGCCAATGGTGAGGAATTTTTGTTTGATACAGAGGTGGATGGGCAACGACTGGAGTTTTTTGAGAAACGGGGAAACATGTCCTGAACGGTTTTGAAGAAAAATGATCTGGGCAGCAGAGTGAAGTGTAAACTGGAGCGGAAAGAGGCAGGAGGCTGGGAGGTCAGCAAAGAGGCTGGTGCAGTAATCCAGGCAGGTTAGGATGAGTGACTGTCATTAACATGGTAACACTTTGGATGGAGAGGAAAAGGTGGATTTTAGAGACGTTGTGAAGGTGGGACCGACAGAATTTAGTGATGGATTGAATACGTGGGTCGAATGAGAGAGAGTCAAGGATTACACTAAAGTTACGGGCTCGTGAGACAGGAAGGTTGGCGGTGCCATCTACAGTGATGGGAAAGTCATTGGGAGGACAGGGTTTGGGTGGAAAAATAAGGGGTTCTGTTTTTGAAAATGTTAAGCTTCAGGTGACAGGAGGACATCCAAGTAGAGATATCCTGAAGGAAGGAGAAAATATGAGACTCCAGAGAGGGAGAGAGAGCAGGGATGGAGAGATAGATTTGGGGTTCGTCCTCATAGAGGTGGTAGTTGAAGCCATGGGAGCGAATGAGAGAATGAGGATCTGTTCATTCTGTTGTGTTGTAGTCTCCCAAGGACTTAGCATAGTGTTCTGCACATAGTAAGTGCTCAATAAATACCTTTGATTGACTGATTGAGAGTAATGGAGGAAGTTAAAAAGCCTGTGGTAACAAATACCATTATTATTATAGACAACAGAAGTGAAGACTGAGAAGCCGTGTTGCCTAGTCGATAGAGCACAGGCCTGAGAGTCAGAAGGACCCGGGTTCTTAGCCCAGTTCTGCCACTTGTCTGCTATGGGTCCTTGGTCAAGTTACTTAACTTCTCTGTGCCTCAGTCATCTCAACTGTAAAATGGGCATTAAGACCGGGAGCACCATATGGGACAGGAAGTGTCCATCCTGATTAGTTTGTGTCTACCCCAGAACTTAGTACAGTGTCTGACACATAGTAAACTCTTAACAAATACCACTAAAAAAAAGATTTGAGAACCTAGTGAGTATGTGTTAATCCAAAAGAGTCCTCTTGCTACCTGGCAAAATTTGCTGTGGCTTCTGTTTCAACTCCATTGAAAGGAAGCACTGTAGCCTGGTGGAAAGAGGCAGGGCGTAGGAGTCAAGAGACCTAAATTCTAATCCCAGCTCTGCCTCTCACCTGCTGTGACCTTGGGCAAGTCACTTAACTTTTCTGTACCTCCGTTTTTTCATCTGTAGAACGAGAAATATCATCTAGATTGTAAACTCCATGTGGGCAGGGAATTTGTCTACCAACTTTAGTATATTGTACTCTTCCAAGCAGTTAGTACAGTGCTCCATACCCAGTAAGCACTCAAAAAATGAAATTGATTAATTGACTGAACCTGCCAAAGAAACCGAGAAGGAGCGGCTAGAGAGATGAGAGGAGAACCAGGAGAGGGTAGTGACTACGAAGACAACATTTCCAGGAGTAGGAGTGGCCCACCGTGTCAAAGGCATCTGAAGGGATAAGGAGGATTAGGATGGAATAGGGGCCATTGGATTTGGCAAGAAGGAAGTCATCTGCATAGAGATGATCGTTGAAATCATAGGATCATATGAGTTATCCAAGTGACTGGATGTAGGGAAGCAGCGTGGCATATTGAATAGGCTCTCACTAGCTTGGGAGTCAGAAGGTCATGGGTTCTATTCCTGGCTCCACCACGTGTCTGTTGTGTGACCTTGGGCAAGTCACTTCACTTCTCTGTGCCTCAGGACCTCATCTGTGAAATGGGGATTGAGACTGTGAGCCTCACGAGGGACAGGGACTATATCCAACTTGATTTGCTTGTATCCACCCCAGTGCTTGGGACAGTGCCTAGCACATAGTAAGCACTGAACAAATGCCATAATCATTAATTGTTATTATGGAGAATAGAAGGGGACCCAGAACTGAGCTTTTCTTTTATAGTACTTCTTAAGCATTTACTACGCGCTAGTCACTGAATTAAGCGCTGGGGTAGATACGAGCTAATCAGTTTGGACACAGCCCATGTCCCATATAGGGGTCACACTCTTAATCCCCATTTTACATATGAAGTAACTGGGGCCCAGAGAAGTCAGATTACTTGCCACAGGTCACACAGAAGACAAGTAATGGACCCGGAATTAGAACCCAAGTTCTTCCAACTCCCAGGCCCCTGCTCTATCCACTAAACCATGCAGCTTCTCCTTGAAGTCTTGAAGGCCTCCCACAGTTAAAGGGCAGGAGGCAGAGGAGAATTCTGTGAAAGAGACTGAGAGATAGGAGGGGAACCAGAAAAGGACAGTGTCAGTGAAGCCAAGGCTAGGTAATATTTCCAGGAGATGGGGGTGGTCAGCAGTGTCAGAGGCAACTGAGAGGTCAAGAGCACATATTGCAAACAGCACATGGCAGCACATATTGTGAGATGGCAGATGGCTGCAGCCTCTAGTCCCAGAATGGGATAATTGCTCTCCTCTACTTCAAAATCTGATTGAAGGCACTCCTCCTCCCAGAAGCTTTCCCTGACTAAGCCCTCTTCTCCTCTTCTCCCATCTCCCCAATACATATATACATATATATCTGTAATTTATTTATTTATTTACCCATTTATTTACATTAATGCCTGTCTCCCCCTCTAGGCTGTGAGCTCGCTGTGGGCAGGAATGTATCTGTTTGTTGTTATATTGTATTCTCCCAAACAGTTAGTACAGTGCTTTGCCAACAAGCGCTCAATAAATACAATTGAATGAAATGAAAAGGTCACTTCTCAGACTGTAAACTCGTTATAGGCAAGGAATTTGTCTATTATTGTATCGTACTCTCCCAAGTGCTTAGTACAGTGCTCCTCACTCACTAAGCACTCAATAAATGACGGAATGAATGAACAAATGAGCTCAACAGCATCAGGGCCTCGGCGGGCAGGACACCGCCTCTGTTTTGCAAGCCAATTTGCGTATGCTAGATTAACTTAATGTATCAGGGGAGTCTTTTCCCTTTTATTGCTAAAACCAGGGAAAAACAAAAGAAGAAGTGACAGACAAAATAGAAAAATAACAATAAATGCATATATGAATATATGCAAGCACAAAAATAAATGATTATAGAGGTGTCTTTTGCAATTTTGACAAACCAGAGCTGGAAAACAGAAGGTGTCTCAGATGGGTGCCTTTGCAGACAAGAGCAGTTTTTTCAGGTGTAATGGACTTTCAATTTGTAAAGACCATGAGATAATTTTATCTCAGGATTTTTCATTCAACAGGATTTTTCTCTTGAACATTCCACAGTTGAATTTACATTATATGTAAAATTCTAAGAAATGTCTTTTTAAAAATATGGAAGCGATTTCCAATTAGAAAAGAGGCAAAACAGCACTCCATAGTCCTTATGTAAACTGTCTCGTATGGAGTTCGATGATTTAGAGGCTCCCTGGAGGACATGGAGAGAATCCAGGGAGGGCTCCTAAAATTGATTTACAGCCATGAAAATACAGATCTTGTACAAAAGGTTAAAGGAACTGTAATGATTTAGGTGGGTAGGGAGAAAATGTAAGAAGGCTTACCAAGCTTTAAGCATGTGCAGAGCAGAGTCTATGACAAGTAGTCAGTAAGTCGTATTTATTGAGCGCTTACAGTATACACTGTACTATGCTCTCTTACAGTTCAGGAGATTACTATACTAAGCAGTTGGGAGAGTACAATATAACAATAAATAGACACATTCCCTGCCTATGGCGATCTTACAATCTACAGTAGTGAGCAGATGAGCTCTTCATCCACCCCAAGGATACCATGAGAGGAAATCAACTTGGATTGCAGAAGGGGAGATACAGTAACTTTCTATCTGTGTTAGCCTGTAGATGTTAAAATGGCCTCTGACCTAGTAGTTCTTACCCTGGCTTCTCCACATGTCTGCTTTGTGACTTTGGGCAAGTCACTTAACTTTTCTGCACTTCATTTATCCCATTTGTGAATTGGGGATTAATCCTAGGTAAGCAGCATGGCATAGAGGATAGGGCGCAGGCCTGGGAGTCAAAAGGTCATGGGTTGATGATGATGATGATGATGTTGACGATGATGGTATCTGTTCAGTGCTTAAACACTGTGCCGAATGCTGGGGTAGATACAAGGTAATCAGGTTGTCCCATGTGGGACTCACAGTCTTAATCCCCATTTTCAAGATGAGGTAATTGAGGCAAAGAGAAGTGAAGTGACTTGCCCCAAATCACGTAGCTGACAAGTGGCGGACTCGGGATTAGAACCCACGACCTCTGACGGGTTCTAATCCCGGCTCCTCCACTTGTCTGCTGTGTGGCCTTGGGCAAGTCACTTCATTTCTTTGTGCCTCAGTTCCCTCCTCTGTAAAATGGGAATTAAGACTGTGAGTGAGCCCCATGTAGGGCAGGGACGGAGTCCGGCCCGATTTGCTTGTATCCACCCCAGTGTTTAGTACAGTGCCTGGAACATAGTAAGCACTTAACAATTACCATTATTATCATCATTATTATTACTATGAGCCCCACGTGGGACATGGACTGTTTCTAACCTGATTGAGATGCAGCGTGGCTCAGTGGAAAGAGCATGGGCTTTGGAGTCAGAAGTCATGAGTTCGAATCCCAGCTCTGCCACTTGTCAGCTGTGTGACCGTGGGCAAGTCACTTAACTTCTCTGTGCCTCAGTTACCTCATCTGTAAAATGGGGATTAAGACTGTGAGCCCCACGTGGGACATCCTGATTCCCCTGTGTCTACCCCAGTGCTTAGAACAGTGCTCGGCACATAGTAAGCACTTAACAAATACAAATACCAACATTATTATCTTAAGGACGGTAAGCTCACTGGGGGCAGCGGATGTATCTGTTTATTGTTGTACTGTATTCTCCCAAGCACTATTACAGTGCCCTGCCTACGGTAAGTGCTCAATAAATACAATAGAATGAATGAATGTATTAAGTGCTTAACAGATACCATAAAAAAGTTCATTAGGAATAAATAGCAATGGAAAAGGAAGGGATTTGTTCTGAGAACTCTGGGTCTACATTTTTTAAAATCATCTGAAGAGTTTGAAACTATTAGCAGAGCAGGGAATGTTTCAGAGCTGCATTCCCTTTGCATTACCTCATGATTTATCTGTATCCAGGCACTCCTGGATGTGCTTTTGCTTTTAAAATATGGAATAGGAGTGATAGAGCCTTTCTAGTCTCACGTGCCATTTCCTTTAACGTTGCTATCTCAAAGCGCTCCTTCGGCACAGACTACGGATCGAAGTCTGAGTGGCTTCCAGCTGCAGTTGAGTCTGTGGTTCTGGAGATTCCAGTCGGGAGGCTTACTTTGGAACACTTGCCCCAGGAGTTCCCGCAATATTTGCTCTAGACTAATGAAAAAATGAATGATCATAAATAAATTTACTCTGAAGATATTTCTGGTCACTTGGAATGAAGATGGGTTTTAAGGAAACAGATGCCTTGAATGCATAGGAAGAACAGGATATTTTTCATATGTGGGTTTGTTACCTTTCCCTACTTTATTTCCTGGCCAAATGCATGGGTGTGACCTCAACCCACTATTTCCTATTGATTGACGGTGATTTTCCTCTGCCTGCTCCTCTTCTCCTTTTTCCATCCTGGATAGCATTAGGAGACGAGACTTCTTGTAATTTTTTTATGACATTTGCTGAGCGCTTACTATGCGCCAGAGAATATACTAAGCACCAGGGTAGATATAAACCAATCAGATTGGACACAATCCATGGCCCACGTGGGTTTAACAGTCTTAATCAGCATTTTACAGACTAGGTAACTGAGGCACTGGAGAACTGAAATGACTTGTTACGCGGCGGACAAGTGGTGGAGTCGGGATTAGAACCTAGGTCCTCTGGCTTCCGGGCCGTGCTGCTTCTCAATTCCTACTGACTCTGGAGTGGGTTACTCTACTTTCCCTAATTTGATCTCTTTATTCATTTTAACTGCATGATCCACACTCACTTATGGAAATTTCACCTCTGGTCAATTGGTGGCATTTATGGAGAATTTACTGCAAACATAGGGCTGTACTAAGCACTTATGCTCTTACTTCACGAGGGTTAAAGAATGGGGCTTCAAGACTCTTGCCTCAAAATCCCACATATACCATGCAATTACATACAATTAAGGCAGTGCAACATCATGGCCATGTTGGGCGTATTACACCGCGACCTAGTGGATAGACCCCGGGCCTGGGAGTCATAAGGATCTGGGTTCTAATGCCGGCTCTGCCACTCGACTGCTGGGTGACCTTAAGCGAGGCACTTCATTTCTCTGTACCTCATCTTCCTCATCTGTTAAATGCAGATTAAGACTGGGAGCCCATGTGGGGCTAGTATCCACCTCAGCGCTTAGTATAGTTCCTTCCTCATAGTAAGTGCTTAACAAATACCACAAATATATGTTTATACCAACACATCTAAGCTCTTCCTCTAGACTGTAAGGTTCTTGTGGGCAGGGAATGTGTCTACTGACTCTATTATATTGTACTCTCCCAAGTGTTTAGAACAGCGAATGACCAATAAATAGCATTGATTCACTGATTTGGTTCATCAGAGGAGTGGACTTTTTTTTACCCATTGTGGATACTTCCCAATTGCCAAAAAATTTGGACAATTCCAAGCAATTTCCCCTAGTTGTCCTTGGATACCTCAATAAAGGCTAATAATACAAACTAAGGCAATTTTAAGCACTTACTATAGTCCAGGCACGGAATTAAGCACTGGAGAAGATACGGTTTAATCAGATCAGACCCAGTCCCTTACCTCCATGGGGCTTACTATCTAACAGGGAAAGAGAACAATATTTAGATGTTTAGTACAGGGCTGGGCAGTGCTAAGCGCTCACCTGTAGACTGTAAGCTCATTGTGGGCAGGGAATGTCACTGTTTATGGTGGAATGTACTTTCCCAAGTGCTTAATACAGTATTCTGCACACAGTAAGCACTCAGTAAGTACAATTAATTGGTTACATGGCATGGATTGATTTAATCCCACAGAAGAAGCAGAGGCAGAAAAGCTAAGTGACCTGCCCAAGGCCTCACATCACACAAGTAGCGGAGACAGGAAAAGAATCCAGATCTCCTGGTTCCTAATCCTGTACTCTTTCGGTGTGCCGCTTCTCACAGATGAATTCTTGCTACTAGTCGGGGCTCTACCCAGAGATCTAGGATACTTCAATTTTCCCTTAAACTATTGCATGGGTTACATTTACATTACAAACAGTTTTAAAAGACTCTTCAAACTAGAGAGACACTCTAATCTTCAAGGACAGACATATAGCATCCTTGAAGAAACCTTCCTTCCAATTTGAAGGAAGTCAATTGATCCATGTGAGATCTCTTTCAGATTCATAAAAACAAACAAAAATATTTTGGTAGAGGAAACAGTATGCCAAAGGTCAGAAGGAATGACATCGTGTGGTTATTATAAATCCTCAAAAATTAGAATTTGTAATGGAAATTTTGAAATAGACAGGTCAAAAATAATTTCTTAACACTTAACGCCTACTATATGTGAAATGTATTTTAACATTCTATATGTTTATTCCAGATTAAATACTTAAATGGAAAAAAAAGACCAGTATGTTTTCCAAATGTTTCTTAAATATTTGCTTAATATAGCCAGGACACACTGCAAATTGTAAGACTGAAGAGAACATGTAAGTGTTTAACTAGCATCAAATGTAATAAAATGTTTCATTTGAAATGTTAAGCAGGTGATAAAAACGTCATGTAGGATTACATTTCCATGGTATAGAAAACTATTTTTTGTATAATTAAGCTAAGATGAAAAACCTGATGAATTCCGTGATGTTTCAGTGATGTCTCAGATGGTATGGCATTCTAAGGGCAGCAGCCATTTTTCCTCTAGGTTGAAATCATTTCTTTATTTTCCTAGAGAATTATGAACAAACCTGCCATTTAATATTTGTCTCACCATCCTGACTGTAAGCTCCTTGTGGACAGGGAGTATGTTTTCCCTTAAACTATTGCATGGGTTACATTTACAATACGAACAATTTTAAAAGCCTCTTCAAACTGGTGAGACACTCTAATCTTCAAAGACAGACTTGAAGATGTTGAAAAATCATTTCCTAAAGGATTTGGAGCCGAGAAGTGCACTGGACCCTGGGCTACTATGTTATCTAGCAGTTTTCAAACTCCAAGAGTGCAGGGAGCTCCTAACACTATTGTAGACACCCAGTACACTGCTCTGCACAGAGTAAGGCACTCAATAAATACCATTCTTTGATCAAATGGAGCACAAACGACAACACAGTCCATCAGTCAATAGTATGTATTGGGCACTTACTGTTTGCAGAGCACTATTTGAAGGGTTTGAGAGAGTATAATATATGAGAGTTGGTAGACACGTTCCTTGCCCACAACCAGCTTACAGTCTAGAGGGGGAGCCAGGCAACATAAGTAAATTAGACATGAGTGTTCTGGGGCTGAGGGAGAGATTAATAAAGGTTGCAAATCCAAGCAGAAGAGTGACAGAAGGAGTGGAAGAAGAGGACCTGGTGGCCTAGTAAGGGGAGGCCTCTTAGAGGAGATGTGCCTTCAGTAAGGCTTTGAAGGTCAGGAGATTGATCATCTGTCAGATATGAAGAGGGAGGGCGTTCCAGAGCAGAGGCAGGTTGGAGGCAAAAGGGCAGCGGTGAGATAGGTTAGATTGAAGTATAGTGAGTAGGTTGGTATTAAGGGAGTGAGGTGTGTAGGCCGGTTTGTATTTGGAAATCTGGAAGGTAAGGTAGGAAGGGGCGAGGTGATTGAGAGATATGAAGCCGATGGAAAGGAGTTTCTGATGGATGTGGAGGTGGATGGACAACCATAGGAGGTGCTTGAGGAGTGGGGAAACACTGACTGAACTTTTCTGTAGAAAACTGATCCAGGCAGCATAGTGAAGTGTGGACTGGACTGGGGAGAGACAGGAGGCAGAGAGGTCAGTGAGGAGGTTGATGCAGTTAGTCAAGGTGGGAAAGGGTAAGATTTTGGATTATTATGGTAACAAATTGAATGGAGAGAAAAGTGTCAGATAGATAACTCCAAGAAGAGTAGTTTCTTGCTACTGGTTCCCATTTTCAGGGAATGGAGTTGTAATTGAGCTAACAAATGACTTTTTATGAACAAGGGAAAGGAATAGCATCTTTGAATACACATTTTCCCCAAATATCCTGTGTGGGAATTAGATTCTAGCATGCTTCATTCTATAAAAAAAAAAATTCAAGGTGCAGCTGTAATATGGAAACAAGAGTCTTTTCATTCAGTTAATCAATTATATTTATTGAGCAGTTACTGTGCAGAACATTGAGCACTTGAGAGAGAACAGCATATCGGAGTTGGAAGACATAGTCCTTGTCCACAAGGAGCTTACGGTCAGGATGGTGAGACAGATATTAAATGGCAGATTTGTTCATAAGTGCTGTGGGCCTGAGGGTGAGGTGAATAAAGGGTACAAATCAAAGTGCAAGTGTGAAGCAGAGGGAGAGGGAGTGGTGGAAAGAGGGTCATTACCTGGTGTTCTGAATCAATGATAAAGCTTCTTGTGGTGTGATCAAAAGTAAAAAATCTTAAAACAAAAAATGTTGAAGCCTTAAGAAATGAAATCAGTAATTCATTCCAGCTGGTTCTATGGCCACAAAATCTGACCCCCCAGATGCAGCTTGGCTCAAGGCACTTGAAAATTAATCCAGTGGAATAAATTATAAATCGGTAACAATTTCGCACATGAATTCTATTATGACTAACCTCAGATTTGGAACCTTGGGCAGTACCCTTTGACCCCAACCTGTCAATGCTTTATCTCCCAGGGCTCTAAGTGTACTGGCCACCATCATGGGAACATTTCCAATCATAGTACTTAATTTGCCTGACTTCTCGCTGAAATTTTTCATTTTAAGAAGATTCACTGTTTTTCGCTGCCTCCACTGTCCTTTATTTCTCAACCCTCGGTGATCCAGCGCTTAGAAAACCAGCACTTAGAACAGTGCTTGGCAAATAGTAAGCACTTAACAAATACCATCATCACCCGGGTATAGCAACCAAGCAATCCTATTGCTTCTCATGCCAGGTCATAATCACCTTGACTGGCTTCCTCTTCATCTCTTCATCCAATTTACCTTGGCTCCTTGCTTAGCACAATTCCCCACGGACACGTTTGACTCCAAGTCTCCATCCAAATCCTATTCTTCCTCACCCCAACCCTTCTTATTGCTCTCCAACACTTGTCTGCAATAAGTCACTTTAGTAAGTCACTTCATTTCTCTGCGCTTCAGGCTCCTCATCGGCAAAATAGGGATTCATTGCCTGTTCTGCCCCTCTCTTAGGCTTTGAGACCCATGTGGGACAAGGGATTTGTGTCTGGTCTGATTACCCCAGTTCTTAGTATGGTGCTTGGCATTAGTATTGTTATTATTATTATAATTATGGCTAGCATTATCCTTACTATCATTATTCCTCCAGGTTTCGTGCCTGAAAACATTTTGAGCTTTACCCTTTCTAAGAGCCCTACTCATGTGAAGCAGCATGGCTCAGTAGAAAGAGCACGGGCTTTGGAGTCAGAGGTCATGATTTCGAATCCCAGCTCTGCCACTTGTCAGCTGTGTGACTGTGGGCAAGTCACTTCACTTCTCTGGGCCTCAGTTACCTCATCTGTAAAATGAGGATTAAGACTGTGAGCCCCACGTGGGACAACCTGATTCCCCTGTGTCTACCCCAGCGCTTAGAACAGTGCTCTGCACATAGTAAGCGCTTAACAAATACCAACATTATTATTATTATTATTATGTGTGTTTCTAATAGCTGATAATCTAGAAATGGTACATTGAGGAACCATCATTTTTTTAATGGCATTTGTTAAGTGCTTACTGTGTACCACTAAGCACCGAGGTAGATACAAGGTAATCATTAAATTTAATAATATCAATTATCGTCATATCAATATCATATCAATTATCAAGGTAATCAATTTCAATGTGAAATTTTTGAATTTTACAGAAAGTATTATTCCCCCCACCCCGCTCCCAATCCTAACCTGAAGAAAAAACATGTACATATGTATATCAATCAATCATATTTTTGGAGGACTTAATATTTGCAGAGCACTGTAATAAGCGCTTTGGAGAGTACAATATGACAGAAGTATAAACACAAACACACACATACACACCCCCACACACACCCCATTACCAGAATACTTATAAATTTATTTGAAGTGAAATAAATACCATTGATAGATTGACTATATTCTTGACTCTTACTCACACCTCGACTCATTCATTCATTCATTCATTCATTCTTTCATTCATTCATATTTATTGAGCGCTCACTGTGTGCAGAGCACTGTACTAAGCGCGTGGAATGTACAATTTGGCAAAATAGAGACAATCCCTGTGAGTTGCATTTATTGAGCGCTTACTGTGTGCAGAGCACTGTGCTAAGTGCTTAGAAAATACAGTTTTGCAACAGAGAGAGACAATCCCTGCCCACAACAGGCTCACAATCTAGAAGGATCCTCCAGAATCCTTACCCTGACTGGGTCCTAAACTTTGAAGTGTTCTGTCGATGTAGGGCTGAAGAAAAAAACACACTCTCCCATAGTTCTCATTTTCTTCCAGACAGGAAGACAACGTACCCTTGTCCCTGCATAACCAATACTCTTTTACTAATTGTGCCAAAGCTTAGTTCTTACCTCTAACGTTATTAGTTCTTGAAAATGAAGTATTTATTCTAATTCAATCAAAATTCAATCCAATTCAATTAAAACATTATGGTCAGGGAATAGATGCCCTAGAAAATTGTTTTTCTGTGTTTTCTCTGGCTATGAATAGATTCTAATAAATGGAAGACCACACATATGTTTGCTCAAATGAAAACAGGCTCAATTGAAAATTCCTGATTTATAATCATGCTCCTTTGCATTTATATAGCTCCTTTGACCCCAGGTCTGAAATTTGAATTGGTTGATTATGGACAGAACTTTATATTTTATTGGGGTACTTTCAACAGACTTTCCAAGGAGGGTCTGTTGAGGTTAAGCCGACTGCCACAGAAATGCCTACAAACTCGTGACTGGGGAAGTTGGTGCTGGTGGCAACTATTTCATAGTTTCTTGACTTGGTGATGATGATGATGGCATTTGTGAAGTGCTTACTATGTGCCAAGCACTGGTGGTAGCTCTAAGCTGCCTAATTTCCCTGGAACCAGGTGAGACTTTGATCTCATTCCCTGGTTAGACACCTCTTTAGGACAGTCTTCGTGCATAAATCTTTTTCTTTATCCATCAATTCATCAATGGTATTTTCATGGTATTTATTAAGTGATTGCTAAGTGCCAGTCACTGTAATAATACTAATAATAATGTTGGTATTTGTTAAGCGCTTACTATGTGCAGAGCTCTGTTCTAAGCTCTGGGGTAATAATAATAATAATAATAATGTTGGTATTTATTAAGCGCTTACTATGTGCCGAGCACTGTTCTAAGCGCTGGGGTAGACACAGGGGAATCAGGTTGTCCCACTTGGGGCTCACAGTCTTCATCCCCATTTTACAAATGAGGTAACTGAGGCACAGAGAAGTGAAATGACTTGCCCAGAGTCACACAGCTGACTAGTGGCAGAGCTGGGATTCAAACCTGTGACCTCTGACTCCAAATCCCGTGCTCTTTCCACTGAGCCCCGCTGCTGAGATGGTAACAAGCTAACTAGGTTGGACACATTCCATGCCCCACATGGGGCTCACAGTCTCAGTCCCCATTTTAGAGATAGGGTAACTGGGACTAAGAAGTTGAGTGACTTGCCCAAGGTCACACAGTCGACAGAGGGCAAAGCCGGGATTAGAAACCACGTCCTTCTTACTCCCAGGCACATGCTGTATCCTCTAGGTCATGTTGCTCCTGAGCACTTACTCATGTACTGAGCACTTGACGCTCAGGGATTTAAGCAACGGCAGTTTGCAGACTCTACAAATGTTAGAACTTTGGGAAGCTTTCATTTGCTCTATCAATCAATCGAGCACTTACTGTGTGCAGAGCACTGTACTGAACGTTTGGGAGATTACAATCTAACAGAACTGATAGACGTGTTCCCTGTCCACAGTGTGGTGATTGTGATAAACTCTCAACAACTTCAGTGGCAGTACCCTGACACCCAAACAGGGCCTCTTTACCACCAGACTTGTTGGACTCTGTACTCCCTGTGTTGTCCTTTGTGTTGCTTTGTATTTGTGTTATTTCATCTTTCCTACTGTGTCTCCCGTCAAACCCCGCCCCACCTTACTCTTAGTTTGTGAGCCCCTGGATGACCAGGGACTGTGTCTAACTCCAAGTGGCCAAGTGGTGTATTTATTCTGAACATTCAATTCTGTGATCTCTGTTTAGTAATCACTGAAGAAATACTCTTACTACGTGGATCAGAGTGAGAAAGAGAAGCAGTCAAGCAAGGGTGAGTTCTTCGGGTATTTAGGCCCGACTGCATGGAGGATCTGAAGCATTTATTCCCGGCCTCCTCCACTTACTTCTAGCTGCCAGTCTTATTAATAATAATAACAATAATAATATTTGTATGTGTTAAGCATTTAATATGTTCCAGGCACTGTACTAAGCGCTAGTGTGGATACAAGCAAATTGGGTTGGACACAATCCCTGTCCCACCCACACAGGTCTCCAGTCTTAATCCCCATTTTCCAGATGAGGTGTCCTCTGTTTCAGACGAAAATATGATTTGAACAGACCAGGGAATGGGGAGAAGGAGGAGGGATGAGGAAATCCGAAAGTATGCATAGATACCTTTCGCCTCATGTGCAGGGAGGAAATTGATGGTTTTCAAAATAACCAACCAACGAGGTTGTTTTGGAAGGCGAACATCATTCGGCTTTCAAAAATAAAGTTGGGGGAGGTGAGGGGACTCTTCCAAGGCCCAAGGAGCTAGTCAAGCCCTCTTGCTATTTGTCGTATTACTGCTGCAGGGTTGTAAGCAACACTTTTCTTCCCGAGAGCGATTCCTCCCACCAGTCGGGGCATACTCTTGCTCCACCTAGTACGTCTTACTCCACCATCTTCCAAGCCCTCCTGAAATCTCTCCCCCTGCCCCGGAGGCCTTTTTCCTTGCCCCTACATCACATCTGGTGTAGTCGATAGATCCCGGGCCTGTAAGTCAGAAGACCATGGGTTCTAATCATGCAGCCGCCGCTTGTCTGCTGTGGGACCTGGGGCAAGTCACTTCACTTCTCTGTGCCTCAGTTATCTGTAATATGGGGATTGAGACTGTGAGCCCCACGTGGGACAGAGACTGTATCCAACTCGATTTACTTGTATGAACTCCAGCGCTTAGTACAGTGCCTGGTACATAGTAATAGCTTAACAAATACCATTGCAGCCTCAGTTACCGCATCTGTAAAATGGGGATTCAGAGTGTGAGCCCCATGCGAGACAGGGTCTGGGTCTAGCCAGATTAACTTGTCTCTACCCCAGCGCTTAGAAGACAGCTTAGCACATGATCACCTTGTATATCCCCCAGTGCTTAGAACAGTGCTTGGCACATAGTAAGTGCTTAACAAATACCATCATTATTGTTATTATTATTATTGTAGTATGTGCTTTAACAAGTACAATAATTACTAGGTTTTCTAAGAAATTGCTTCTGAAAGGCCGGTCCTAGAGATGGATGTGGTATTCTCTTGAACTGTTTTCTTGTCTTTTCTTGCCACTTGGTACAAGTGAAAAAATAATAATGATAATAATAATAATAATAATAATGGTATTTGTTAAGTGCTTATTGTGTGCCAGGCACTCTGATAAGCAATGGGGTGGTTACAAGCATGTCAGGGTAGACACAATCCTTACCTCCTGTGGGGCTCACAGTCTCAATCCCATTTTACAGATGAGGGAACTGAGGCCCAGAGAAGTGAAATGACTTGACCAAGGTCACACAGCAGACAGGTGATGGAGCCGGGATAAGAACCCATAACCTTCTGACTCCCAGGCCCGTGCTCTATCGACTACGCCAATAAATTCTCTTTTATTACAACATTCCCAGCCTTGAATCAAAAGTTACTAGTTTAATTCTGGTCAAGCAGACGAACTCTACTTGATGTCACTTTCCTTGACTAAGACATGTGATTAAACATGTCCCTTATCTGCACAAGCACCAAAAACACCTGATGGATATTCTGCACAAAAGGTTTCTTGGCCCGTATCTTTGGAAAAGTCAGGGCAAGGGGGCTGGAGCCAAGTATTCTGAGTCTCTTTATAGCCCCGGAATATGTTTGCCACGGGGAACGTTCTGTTCATCTTCTTCCGTGAAAATCTGAACTATTCCTCTGTTGCTGTCACAGGCTTTCCCTAAAGTTGAATGACACACCCCAAGAAGGCCTAGTATTCATTCAACATCTGTTTCTCTTATTTCCTAGTTTTCCTTTGTTTTGAAGTACTTACAATCAGCAATTTAAATGTAGGCGGGCATACTACGCAGTACATTAATATACACTGGAGACAGCTCCACCTCTTAGAAATCCAGGTACAGCAGAGTCATAAATGCCACCTGATACCTTGTAAAGCCCATGATACCAGACCGATGCATAGGACTCTTTGGCTGGATAGAGTCAGGTGATAACATATGTACACTTGTGCTGCCTACTTCAGCGAGTGGCGAAAGTTCAGGGTAAGTAAGTACTACATAAATTATCACCTAATTAAGTGCTGGTATGGTTTGGATTGGGGGTAGTGTAAACTTGATTCTCCTTAGAGAGTCATAGGCAGAAATATGACGAGGAATTAATTCTACGAATAAAATCCAGCGATCAAAAATACCAAAGGAGTCACTAAACAGGAGAGAGGAGAAATGTTGTCTTCCTAACTTTATTGTTTGAAATTTACTTCTAATCAAAGTTCCAATTTAGTTCCAAACCAAAGATTAACAATACATCAGAGGTCCAGGTGAATGGGAAATTATTTCTGTACTGAGATGTTTTGAACACAGCCCTAGGCACATTGTGCATGTTGCAGGGATGCTGAGCTCGTACAACCAGCCTGAGAAGTCTCCTCCTTGACAAAGCCAGTGTTTTGCTGTTAGAGATTGCCATCATCACGCTGTCAGATGTGAGACTGTTCTGCCCTTCTAGTCGGTTGTCCCCGTCTAGACTGTGAGCTCGTTATGGGCAGGGGATGTGTCTGTTATATTGTTCTGTTGTCCTCTCCCAACTGCTTAGTACAGTGCTCTGCACATAGTAAGCGCTCCATAAATACGATTAACTGACTGACCAACTGATCTCAAAAATAATTGAAGTTGTATTTGTAATGTTAAAGTAGGGCTACTTATGGAATTAAGCATGAGGACCTGGGAGAGCAATCAGACATCTTGTTTGTTCTTGCTCATCTGTGTCCAGATCTTGTTTCATTACTGGCAATTCTTTTTGTTTTGTTTTATTTTTATGGTATTTGGTAAGTGCTCGACTTAGTGAGCCCACAACAAGCTGCCTCACCAGTGACTGTGATCCCGTGAACAGTGACAAGGAAGAGACTTTGCAAAGGCACTGATGGGCTTTACTTGAGGGCAGGTGATAGCTGGCCTGTGGCGATGGAGCATGGAGGGAGGTGGAACTTTCTCTCCCTGTTCTACCCGGTAAGGGGTAATCAATGACTGACATGTAGAGCCACAGCTGTGACCTCTAAAGCAGATAAAAGGCGGTCATTTTGAATCATGAGGAGGCACACAGAGGAGCAGAAGCATGTAGAGGAGCAAGCTTGTTGAGAGCAGCACTGGAAGGCAGAAAAACTTGGAAGCTGAAAGGAGAAGCATCTGCAGAATGGGTTTATTTGACCAGCAGACCGGTATTGGACCCTTGGTGGAGTGAGTGAGAGTGTGTATGTGTCGTTCCCTTGCACGCTTGTAAAACTAAGTAAAAAAGCTTTCCACAGTAGCCTTGGTGATCAGAGTTGTGGACTGAACTCTACTAAGTGTCACTGAGGCTCCCCTGGTCCAGGAAGGTCCTGATTGGACCCGGGGGGAGCGGCTCACGACACTTACTATGTGCCAGGCACTGGACTAAGGGGTGGGGTAGATACAACATGATCAGGGCAGACACAGCCTGTGTCCCACATTCATTCATTCAATCATTTATTGAGCACTTACTGTGTGCAGAGCACTTTCCCAAGCGCTTGGGAAAGTACGATACAGCAAGAGAGACAGTCCCTGTGCACAAAGAGCTCACTGTCTAGAGGGGATAAGGTTCACAACTTTAATCCCCATTTTATAGATAAGGAAACCAAGGCACAGAGTATTAAAGTGACTTGCCCAGGGTCAGACAAGTGGCAGAGCCAGGTTTAGAACCCAGGTCCTCTGACTTCCAGGCCCATGCTCTTTCCACTAGGTCATGTTTGGGTCCATTCTCACCAAGACGTCTGTAGTATTTGTTGAATGCCTACATTTTAAGTGCCAAACACAAGGATAGATACAAGATAATCAGGTTGGACACATTCCCTGTTCCACCGTCCAAAGGGAAAGGTGACCAAATATTTTAATCCCCTTATTGCAGAGCTCATTGTGGACAGGAAACATGTCAACAAACTGTTGTACTTTCCCAAGCATTTAGTACAGTGCTCTGCACACAGTAAATGCTCAATAAATACAACGGATCCATTGGTTGATTGATAAGGGAACTGAAACAGGTTCAGTGATTTGCTCCATGTTACACAGCAGTCAAGTGTTGTATCTGGGATTAGAACCCTGATCCTTTTACTCCCAGGCCAGTGCATTTTCTACTAGGCCACACTGCTTCACTTTTAGGAATATATTTTTAAAACTCCCCCTGAGTTTGTCTTATTGGCAACAGTGGATGCAATGACAGAGTAGAAAATGACATATTTACCCTGGAGTAGGGAGAGTGAGATTAGGTTACACATAAGGAAAAACTATTGACACTGAGGTGTAAATAATGGACTTTATTTAGAATAACATGCCTTCTAGAGACCTCACTGAATGGTCTCACTGCAAAAGACATACACATTTGAATCTGTTTTAAATATCTGGCAGCTGGGACAATCTTTGTATTTGGTACCACATACATAGCCATAGAAACTTTAGAACTTTTGAAGGTTTCTTATACAAGTATAGAATCCTCTGCCTGCCTTCGATCACTCCTCAACTCCTCAACTCCACTGACCTCTTGCTCCACGTCACCTCACCCACTCACCAACTTGGCCGCCGCTGGATCTCATCATCTCTAGCCACCGCACAATCTCTACCCTTAACAACTCTGAAATCCCTCTATCTGACCACAACCTCCTCACCTGCCTTCTCTCCCACACACCTCCTCCCCATTAATCTGTACTGTTTCCCCTCAGAAAGCTCCTATCTTTTGACCCATCCAATTTTCTCTATTTTCTCAAGCTCCATTTAGCCTCCATGCCCAAACACCTTCCCTTGACGACCAGATTGACTCTCTCAACAGCACCTTCTCTACTGAACTCAACTCGCTGGTTCCCCTATCCCTTCGTCACTCTCGTACCACCAACCCGCAGCCCTGGATCACCTGCATAGTCCACCTCCTTTGCTCCTGCGCATGAGCCACAGAACGTTGCTGGCAGAAATCTAGAAATCAGACTGATTTTCTTCACTTCAAGTTTATCCGTACATGCTTTAACTCTGCCCTCTTCTCTGCCCAGCACAACTATTTCTCCACCTTTATTGAAAACTATGCCCATTGCCCTCACCAGTTGTTCCAGGAATTTAACTTCCTCCTCAGGCCCCCTATTCCCCGGTTCCGCACTCCGACCTCTTGCTCCTAATGGCCTGTCCACTTACTTCATCAACAAAATTGACACTATCAGACATGATCTCAAATTCTCCTTTGCCCCTCTCCATTCCCTCCCTTATCCTGTCCCTTCTTCAAGTCTCCCATCTTTCCCAGCACTATCTACGCAGGAAATCTCCTGCCTTCCCTCAAAATCTACCCCCTCCACATGTGCATTTAACCCCATTCCTTTGCACCTCATTAAAACACTTGTCCCCTCCCATCTTCCCTACCTGCCATCTTCAACTGTTCACTCTTCAATGGCTTCTTCCCCATTGCTTTTAAAGATCCCATATCTCCCCTATCCTCAAAAAGCCCTCCCCTGACCTCATGGCTCCTTACAGTTATTGCCCCATCTCCCTGCTTCCATTCCTCTCCAAAATCCTTGAGCAAGCTGCCTACACCCGCTGCCACAAGTTCCCCTTCTCAATTCTCTCTCTGACCCCCTCCAATCTGGCTTCCATCCTTTTCACTCCACGGAAACCACCTTCTCAAAGGTCACTAAGGATCTCCTCGCCAAATCCAATGGCCTCTACTCCATCCTAATCCTCCTTGACCTCTCAGCCGCCTGTGACACTATCAACCACCCCCTTCTCCTGGAACCATTATCTAACCTCGGCTTCGCCGACAATGCCCTTTCCTGGTTCTCCTCCTATCTCTCTGGCCGCTCCTTCTCAGGCTCTTTCATGGGCTTCTCCTCTGCCGCCCATCCCCTAACTATGGGATGTCCCTAAAGGTTCAGTTCTGGGTCCCCTTCTTTCTCCATGTACACCACCCCCTTGGAAAACTCGTTTGGTCACACGGAATCTCTCTCTCTCTCTCTCTCTCTCTCTCTCTCTGCATTCTCGAATTTCCTCCTCCCTTCAAGATATCTCTAGGTGGATGTCCTTTCATCACCTCATACTTAATATGGCTAAAACTAAACTTCTTGTCTTCCCACCCAAACCCTCCCTTTCTGCTCACTTTCCCATCACTATTGATGGCACCACCATCCTTCCCGGGTCACAGGCCTGTAACCTTGGCATTATTCTTGACTCCTCTCTGATTCCACCCACATAGTCTACCACTAAATCCTGTCAGTTCTAATAATAATAATAATGACGATGATATTTAAGTGCTTACTATGTGCCAAGCACTGTTCTAAAAGCTGGGGTAGATACAACGTATTCAGGTTGTCCCATATTGAGACTGGCTCACAGTCTCAATTCCCATTTTACAGATGAGGTAACTGAGACAGACCGAAGTTAAATGATTTGCCCAAAGTCACACATCTGACAAGTGGCAGAGCTGGGATTAGAACCCATGACATTTGACTCCCAAGCCCATGACTCCACTAAGCCACGTTGCTTCTCTTGATGCAGAAGAGATTGCTGTTCTACCTTCACAACATCGCCAAAGTCTTGCTCTTCCTCTCCATCCAAATTGCCACCACAGTAATGCAAACATTTATCATATCGTCCCTGGATTATGCTTTAAAGCCAAAGATGAGGAGTTGTTTTTTTTTTAATATGGATTAAAACCCAGGACTCCTGACTCATAGACTCACATTTTATTTACCAGGCCACACATCTTCATGATAAGATTTTTCTGTTTTAACACAGGTTGGCACAAATAAAATGTAAGTGTAATGTGAAGGGGATGTGTCTGGATGGAGGTGGACAGGAGGCAGGGAGGTCAGCAATAATCCATCCACCATTAGACCTCCCTGCCTCCTGTTTCTCCCCCCTACTGTCCATCCTCCATTCTGCTGCCTGAATTATTTTCCTTGAAAAACATTCAGACCACATTTCCCTACTCCTCAAGAAACTCCAGTGGTTGCCCATCCACTTCTGCATCAAACAAAAACTACTCACCATTGGCTTTAAAGCACTTTATCGCCTTGCCCCCTCCTACCTCACTCACTATTCTCCTACTATAACCCCCCCCACACACTTTGTTCCTCTAAATACCGTACCTTGATCTCATCAGTCTCACCGCCTACCTCTCTCCCACATCCTACCTCTGGCCCGGAACGCCCTCCCTCCTCATATCAGACAGATTATTGCTCTCCCCCACTTCAAAATGTTATTGAAGGGCACATCTCCTCCAAGGAGGTGAGAAGAAGAACAAAGGGAGCAAGTCAGGGTGACTCAGAAGAGAAGGAGAAGAGAAAAGGAGGGCTTAGTCAGGGAAGCCCTCTTGGAGGTGATGTGCCCTCAGTAAGACTTTGAAGGAGGGGAGAGTAATTGTCTGTCAGATTTGAGGCGGGAGGGCATTCTAAGCCAGAGGCGGGGCACGAACGAGGGGTTGGCAGTGAGATAGATAAGATCAAGGTACAGTAAGAGGGTTAACATTAGAGAAGCAAAGGGTGCAGGCTGGGTTGTGGTAGGAGAGTAGTGAGGAAAGGTAGGAGGGGACAAGGTGATGGAGTGCTTTAAAGCCAAAGATGAGGAGTTTTGTTTTTATTTAATATGGATTAAAACCCAGGACTCCTGATTCACAGACTCACATTTTATTTACCAAGCCACACATCTTCATGATAAGATTTTTCTGTTTTAACGCAGCTTGGCACAAATTAAATGTAAGTGTAAGTTGAAGGGGTTGTGTCTGGATTCCAACCCAGCTCAGCCTCTTGCCTGCTGTGTGACCCTGGGCAAGTCATTTAATGGCTCTGTGCCCTAATTTCGTCTTTTGTATAATGGAGATCAATCAATCAATATTTATTGAGGACATACTGTGTGCAGAACACCGAAAGAGTACTTTATAACGATATAACATTCCTTCCCCACAGTGAGCTTACAGTCTACAGGGGGAGATTCCCATTCTCTTCCCCAAACTAAGAATGTGAGCCCCTTGTGGGACAGAAACTATGCCCAATCTGTTCATCCGCTATACATCCCAGAGCTTAGTAATGATAATAATAATAATAATTATGATATTTGTTAAGTGCTTACTATATGCCAGGCACTGTACTAAGTGCCGGGGTGGATACGAGCTAATCAGGTTGGACACAGTCCCTGTCCCTCATGGCGCTCACAGTCTAATTCCCCATTTTACACATGAGGTAACTGAGGCACAGAAAAGTGACGTGACTTGCTTAAGGTTACACAATGGACAAGGGGCAGAGCCAGGATTAGAGCCCATCTGCTGACTCCCAGGCCAGTGCTCTATCCACTATAATAATAATGGTGGCATTTGTACTATGTGATAAGCACCGATCTAAGCACTGGGGGGATATAAGGTGATCAGGCTGTCCCACGTGGGGCTCGCAGTTTTAATCCCCATTTTACAGATGTAACTGAGGCACAGAGAAGTTAAGTGAGTTGCCCAAAGTCACACAGCTGGCAAGCGGCAGTCAGGATTAGAACCCATGACCTCTAACTCCCCAGCCTGGGCTCTTTCCACTGAGTCACACTGCTATGCCATGCTGCTTCCCTAGTACAACGCTTGGCACATAGTAAGTGCTTTAACAAATACCATAATAATAGTAATCATGATTATCTTTTAGATTATTTTGATCTTACTGTATTTGATACATTAAAATATCATGTGACAAGCTTAAATTGCATTTTGCTAGTGGGAGCGTAATAATAATATAGGAACTGGTTGAAAAATGTCAGTCATGGTGCTATCTACCAGTCATCACCATCCAAACCATTCATTCCCACTGAATCAATCAGTGGTCGCTATCAGGTAATCTGTTCCTACCGCCAAGTTCTTGGATTCCCAACTCCTGCCTTAAAGGACATCTCTCTTCTACAAGCTCCATGCTAGCACTTCAGACTTTCTTTGGGTAATTTAAGCATCCCAAGGATCTAGTCACTTCAAGCCTCAACCTGAGGGCTTTCCATCTCCCTCTATGTGGCTTTTATATATTCGAAAGGGAAAGACAAGCAGCAATTCATAATTTTAAGACTAAAGAACGTTCCACGGTGGTGAAATAAATACAGTGCTATAATCATCTCAAAACAAAATCAGTGAACCTAACCAAAGGTCTGGTCTCAGGGCATAACAAGAACAGAAGCTCAAATCCCTAGGCAAATCAGAAGCACTTCCAGAAGAACTTGGATTCTTTCGCAATGCTCGATTAAATAGCACAGCTCCACAAGGGGGACTGCTCAAAAGGACACTTGTCTATAAGACTTATGGAGGTGGGGTGTGTGTCGGGCGGGGGGGGTCTTTAAAATGGGTCCCCCTGACTCTCTCATATAATAATTCTTTCATAAGTCCTAAAACACATGCCTCTGTGTGTGACTTCGGATACGGGCTTGTGCGGTGCACAAGTGGAAGGAATTTTGTGATATATTTGCAGAAGTAGCCCTGGTCTTACTCTCCTGGGTTTTAGGCCGAAGTCACCCCTATCCACTAACGACCATGAACGCTAAGCTGTCCGCCTCTCCGTTTGGGCTCTGTTGGGGTACACTTCCTTTGTGCAAGACCTCCAGGACCGGTTAGCTGTCTTTGAATGGGATGTGATGATGTGCCCTCTGCCCTTTTATCATCTATGAACAGGGGGTTGTTAACCTCCTTCCAGAACAAATTAGTTGACTGGACAAAGGTGAAGAGGGGGAGGGAGAGACTATAACGGGGTGAAGAATGAGAACTCATCTTGAAGAAATCTTTGGTTTACACAGCAGAAAAAGAAATCCTCTCCAAAGTTAATCAATAACCATTCGTCTTTTGGATTGTCGACGGTTGGCTGATCTGAACGAAAGCGACACTTGGAATCTACATTTAAAAATAGGCCCTGGATTATTAATTTTTCTACTTCCAACATGGTTAGTCTATGCTATTGAAATATAAAGTTTAATTATGCTGTCAAAAGCATTTTATTATACCTGGGTTTCCTAATCTGATTTTAAAAGATGCCCCGCCTTCCTCTTTCTTGTCATAGAAACCGAATAATTTCATCTAGTCGATATCCGTGCACTATGGAATTAATCCCTCTTGTCTGAAAAAGCTTCACACTCTCCAGCGATTTCATCACCGTTTGAATTATGAAGTCTCCCTCCGGCTGCTGGGATACCTTCCAAGTCCCACAGAAGCTTATTTATTAGAGTTTCATCTCTAAAACAAAACACTTAGGAGATTCATTGTAAAACATTAAAACTCAGACAGGTCTTCTCTCTGAGTCATGTTTGTTGCACTTGAATGTTTTTCAAAGCGAAGAAGGAGGGGAGTGTTAAAACAAAATATCCTTTGGACTCCGCAGTAATACTTCCAGTCATTTCTCTTCCCCCTGGTATTTCCCCACTGTCTCTTTCCAGAGTCCTTGTTAACCATTTCCAAGTAGCTCTTCATCCTTATTAATTACTGAGGTTTCCTTTTTAGCTGCTGCCATCTTGAGGCAGTGATGTTTAGCAGACCGGAATGGACCTGGGAATTGGGCTCTGGGTTTCTCTTTTGGATTTTGCCCCGTGGGCTTATTTGAAGAGTCAGAGTTCACTCCGAGGCCTCACCGTGAGATGAATTGGGAACTTTCTGCTATGTGTGACCCTTGGGAAAATTCATTCCAGCTAGTCATCGCGTTGGCTGAAAGATTCTCCGTCGGTTCTTTGGTTAAAGAGCATTTCGGTGATTTGAATGTTCAGTTCATCCTATTATTTTACCAACAAAGATAATAGAGCGGTGTTTTTAAGGTAACAGCGTCAGACAGTACGCTGGAGGTGAGACCATTGGTAATAATAATAATGATAATAATAATTGTATTTGTTAAGCACTTACTATGTGTCAAGCACTGTACTAAACACTGGGGTAAATACAAACAAATCAGGTTGGACACAACCCCTGTCCCATATGGGGCTCACGGTTTCGTTCCCCATTTTACAGACGAGGTAACTAAGGCACCGAGAATTTGCCCAAGACCACACAGAGGACGCGTGGCTGAGCTGCAGTTAGAACCCATGACCTTCTGAATCCCAGACCCCTGTTCTATCCACTATACCATCGGTAATGACGTGGCTGACGGAAGAAAACGGGGACATGACCACTTACAACATTTTACTTCTAGTCAGCCCTCATCAAATTTAGAATACATTCATATATTGGTATGTCTTTCTTACTGCTGTTGCCGTTCCATAGATATTGCTTCCAACTTTCAGAATTAGGATTTTGCGCCAATGAAGGAGGATCTTCTCAGCTAAATTGCCATTTCCAAAAATACTTTTGCCTTTCAGAGCTATATTTCGAGAAAGGAACTTATGCTCTTTTGAAAAAAGCCCATGGGTGGAAATTTTTCAGGTGAGCGATTGCTGTGAGTGAACCAATGCCTTATAAAGAATTGTTCAGCAAGGTTGTGGGGAAAGGAATCTTTCTTTCACAGTGCTGAGAACGGTGCTTGGAAAATAGTAAGTGCTTAATAAATATCGTTACTATTACTAATTGTTACTATTATTACTAATGAAGTGCTCTCAATCGTTGTTTTAAACCAAACCTTTATAATAATAATGGTAATAATATAATATTAACAGTAATGATAAATGCGGTATTTACTAAGCCCTAGCTAGGTGTCAAGCACTGTACTAAGTCCTGGGGTAGGTATGAGATAATTAGCTTGGTCACAGTCCCTATCCCACCTACGGTTTCAGTGGGAAGGAGAGGAGTTATTCAATGCCCATTTTTCAGATGAGGGTACAGAAGCACAGAAAAGTTAAGGGACTTGCCCAAGGTCACATAGCAAGCAAGTGATGGAGGTGGAATTAGAACCCAGATCCTCTGATGGATTGTAATTGTATTAACATTTTTCAAGTGTATTCTTCTCCCAGTTGACAGATCAGAGGTGATGCGTGGTGTTTCTGCAAAGACTCACTGTCAGTGATTTGGAAAGGACATACTGAAATGCCGAGCCCTGACTTTCCAATGTCCTGGGTAGAATGTAGACTGCTGCTGTTAGTATTTTTCTACAGTTTAAAAACAGAAGGAAAACGATTAACTGTGGACAGTGATGACTTCTCATTCTTCACCCCCCTCTACAGTATATAGGTCTATTCTAGACAAAATAAAAGCAGATTAAAAGCAGTTATCTAGATAATTCTGTCCAAAACGTGCCTTTGCCTGAATTCTTGACACTTATGAAAATAGGGAAAACATGTTTTCAGGCATATATCTTCAGAAAATCATCTCAGTTCTCTATTTGGCTTTGCTTTCTTAGGCCTGTCCATTAACCTTAGGTTTCAAATAGAAGACGAAAGGACTGTCATTACGATTGCTTTAATAATTTGGTGGTTGCTTCTGTCCTCCGACTTAATTTGAAGAGAATGGTCATTTCCACACTGAAGCTTTTAGTGGCAAAGTTATGAAAAACTCCTTTGTATAATACTTAGCAAAGAATAGTCACTTCTACTTAATGCTTGTCATTTTTTGACAGTATGGAAAAATCATTTAGTGAAATACACCTGAAAATACATCCCATGGTATTGTGAAATGGGCGGATCCTCTTTGTCCAAGTGTTTGAACAAATGGGTCTAATCAATTACATAGGATAGGCCCAGTGACATTTCTGTCTTCACTTTGTAACTGCTTTTTGAGTAGCATGGAAATGTATTCTAAATTTTGAACAGATCCTGAAATAAAGATAGAGTTAATTAGGTTATGAATTTAAACCCGTATGGGTTAAATTGCTCTGGGTTTCAGGCTAAGGCAATTAGATAATTGAATTCTCATTGCAGTGGATTGAGATTGTCTCGGTACTGGTAGCAATAATTAATAGAAATAGTATTAAGCACTTGCTATGTACCAAGCACTGGGAAAGAAAGAATCCTTCCTCTGGGAACCTTGTTAAACAATCCTATGGAGGGTATTTCTTCAATCGTAGATAATTCACGTGAATTATTTATGTGAATTAGGTTCGTGCTTTCTTCCCGTGCATTTTTGAAGTCACTTTTCCGAAGTTTTCCCAAGCCGGGGATCGACTGCGGGGCAACTTTCAGAAACAGGCCCTGAGGCCCTGTGAACACCACCTTTTTTTTCTTGTTGTTCCCGTCGAGTTACACTTCTGAATAAAAGGTTCAACCGAACGTTCATGTTTTAGAAAACTAAATATCAGGAAAGGCAAGGCAAACATAGCCTACATCAGCAACAGGAAGTGAATAGGTGGACAGTCTGAAGCAAGAATGTAAATCAAGTTTTTTTTATGAGTGGCCACCCGGGTGACAGAGTGCAGAAGCAGGCTGAGTTGTTGTGAGAAATAACAATGAAGAGTGCACATGTAATAATACAAACATTGCCTAAAACACAGGGTAAGAGTATCCCGGTCAGTCCAAATGCTACACACGCCTTGTAGCTCTCTCTTACCTCCCTCTCTCCCCGACCCCTATTTCCCCAAATCCTTTTCTTACCAGCTCACTTGTGCTTTTGATGGTCCAAAAACACCCTGTCGAACAATAAACATGAGTGACTCTGGTGGTCCTGTCAGCCCTAGATCTTTGTAAAATAACCAGTGATCTACAACTTTTCTGGAAGTGATTTCCCAGACTCTCACCACATCTTCCCATTGACAGGCAAAAGAAAAAAAAAACCCCACCCCCACTAGCGTGATCTATTTTCCCATTATTGTAAATTCCTAACGGTAAAGGGTTCGAAGGAACAAACCTCTGACAGTTCTGGAGCACTCACAAATCAAGCACTATGCTTACAAACTCTTACATTTTGAAAAGGACACTTCTAACTGATTAAATATTTATGCATGGCAAGCCCTTGAAACTTTGATGATTTATTCAGACTTTAGAACATATAGTAAAAGAAAAAGCTTTGCCCATAGCGGCATAAATGTAAAGATTTCTCTTCCCTGAGAGTCTAGGACTTCCAGCATTTTGGATAAAAAAAAAATGCATCTGTTTTCCTGATCTGTTTGCTTTTTTATAGTCTTCATAAATCCAGCTAGCTCCTTTTTGGACCACTAGCCTCTTTCAATAGAAGCGTGTTTTCACTGGGATTTCCACATTCATAATTATTCCTCTCATTTCTCTGCTGTGAGAAGACAAGCTGGTATTTCATTGCTTTGGGGAAGTTAATAATATGGTAGGCAAAACATCAGGAAAAATTATAATGAATGAAGCTATACAAATCACAGGGAAACACATGCTGCTGTTATAAAATGTTCCTGTCATAAATCCTGGAAATTTCGCTATATTCACAAGTGAATAACTTTTTAATGTATAAACACTCAATTAATTAAATGGCAATGTTCAATATAAGTTTTAACTTGTGCTAAATAGAAGAGAATGTTCAAATAATGGCACTTAAGATCACGGACCAATTTATATCCAGCACGGATTTCTCTTACTTTGCGTTTAAGATTCTTGTTTTCTAACTGAACTGAGTGAGTTCCTTACCTAACCTCTGTCAAAATGTAATCCTGTTGAAATGATAGACTCTCAGAAAAATGTTGCATTTTCTTTTTCTGGCATTATCTTAGAAAATAAAGACAAGTTCTAGAGCATTTAATTAAATTGTGGCTCACCATCATTACAATTTCTATAAACCTCGACTGTATCTACGCCTCATTTCTCAAGTTTCATTGATGCTTTTTATGTATTGGTCAGAGACATATATCTCAAATGTATATTTTGAAAGCCTAAATGACTTCTTATTGAATCTTTTAACACTTAATTTAACTCTTCTCCCTCCTCCCATAGTTTGTGAGCCCTGTGGGTCAAAGGGATTCTGTCTGATTTGATCTACCCCACTGCTTAGGGGAGTGCTTGGTACCCAGTAAGACTTTATAGCATAATTAAAAAAATCATCTTGATATATTCATATTCAGGCATTCCATCATGGAATGGACAAAATTATTGTAACTAACTATGGAATGATGGAACTGGAGTGTAGTCCAACGCAGCCTAAATATCTCATCTCAAATTATAGAGTAGGGCCTGCTCGCCTTAAATTATAAATTGAATGCTGTGACTCTTGATCCAGCTTTTTTCCTGCAGTAGCCTCCAAAGAGGCCAAACACTTCAGAAATCCCATAAGTCTATCTGTGTACATTTTAACCTTAAATTGAGAAATGATTATTTAAGAGGGGTTCCATGCCCAAACAAGAAGGTAGGACATTAAAATAGCAGAACCTACATTTGGGGAACAAGAGGATGAGGTTTGGGAAGTAGCAGGTTCTAATGGAAAGAGCACAGGATCTGGGAGTCAGGTAACCTGGGATCTTAACTTGCCTGCTGAGTGACCTGGGACAAGTCACTTAACTGAGTCTAAATTTCCTTAACTTCCTCATCTGCAAAATGGGGATTAACTACCTCTTTTCCCTTCCCTCTAGATGTGAGCTTAGTGTGAGACAGAGGTTGGGACTGACATGACTATCTTATATCTTATATCTTATATCGAATCCCAGCTCTGCCACTTGTCAGCTGTGTGACTGTGGGCAAGTCACTTAACTTCTCTGTGCCTCAGTTCCTTCATCTGTAAAATGGGGATTAAGACTGTGAGCCCCACGTGGGACAACCTGATTCCCCTGTGTTTACCCCAGCGCTTAGAACAGTGCTCTGCACATAGTAAGCGCTTAACAAATACCAACATTATCTACCCCACTGTTAGTACAGTGTTATTATTATAAGTGAATGAGCTAAGATTATTTGGCATTTGTTAGTGGATGGGTGTCTGCAGATGAGAGCACAACCACGTGAACTGAAGAACATAGGGCAATCTAAATTAAACTGAGAAAGCATTTGTCAGTCTACAAATGTGGCTTTGATCAGGAATGAAGGCCTAGTAGTTCACAGGAGTTTGTAGAAATGTTCTATTTTATTGGTGACTGAAATTATGTTACTCTTTCTTTAAAGAATATGGACTCATAGAAGACAAGAGTGTGCCTTTTAATCAATTTGTACTTCTCTGCTGCCGAGCATGAACCATGTACCCCAACCACTTAATAAGTACTTCATAATGATGGAGAGAGGAGATGGAGCTGGTGCTATTAATCTGGTGGTTTGGGCTGAAAGATTTCTTGGCCATAAAACTCGAGGGGCTGTAGGTATTTTGGGACCCATTTCTCTTACCAAATTGAAAAGTAGAGATTTGATGGAAAGTATGCTGATTAATTTACAAGTGAAATAATGATAGGTTTTTAGACCTGCAGTGTTTTTCTCATCTTCCTAGGGAAGCTGCAGACTGAAAATATACATATTAGACATTTGGGTATTCTGTACATCATCATCATCATCATCCGTGGTACTCTGTATTTCTGGTTTACTATTTAAAGTCAGCAGAGAGCAATACAAAGGCCGTGGAAATTTTTTATCACCTCCCACTCCCTTCGGCGTCACCCTGACTCAGTCCCTTTGCTCTTTCCCCCTCTCTCTGCCCCACAACACTTATGTATATATCTATAATTTCATTTATATTAATGCCTGTTTATTTGTATTGATGCCTACCTCCCCCACCCCTTAAGACTGTGAGCTCATTGTGGGCAGGGATTGTCTCTCTATTGCTGTATTGTACTTTCCGAGTGCTTAGTACACTGCTCTGCACACAATAAGTGCTCAATAAGTACAGTTGAATAAATGAAAGAACATTGTCTGGTGAGCAGGGAACTGTTTACCAGTTCTGTTATATTGTATATATGTATGTATTCTATTTATTTTATTAGTGACGTGTGTATGCGTATTTAATTCCATTTATTTATAGTGATGCTATTAATGCCTGTTTACTTGCTTTGTTTGATTTTGTTGTCTGTCTCCCTGCTTCTAGACTGCGAGCCTGTTGCTGGGTAGGGGTTATCTCTATTTGTTGCCCAATTGTACTTTCCAAGGACTTAGTACAGTGCTCTGCAAACAGTAAGTGCTCAATAAATAGGATTGAATGAATGAATGAATATCCTACTCTCCTAAGCCCCAAATATAGTGCTCTGCACAGAGGAAGTACTCAGAAAATGAGGATTGATTGATTATCGATTGAGCCTCTGTGTCACAAGTCCCTTCCTCCACTTGGATGGATAGGTTGGGTGTGAACTGTGCCTTAGATTCACCTACGTTTGGATGGGAGTTGCATCGTCTGGAATCTTCCACCAAGAATAAGTTGAATCTGCCTTTAGAATTGTGGTTCCTTGGTCCTGCATCTCACTCAGTTGAGCAGAGAAGAGAATGGAATTGGTGCCTCTGTGAACTGTGAGGGATTGAAGGAAGAGTCACCCGCCACTGGAGCAATCAGGGGGATCTTGCAATGGGGGAATCTTGGCCTCTGTCTCCTGTAGCATTAGTTTGGTTGGAGCTATGTGAGAGCGGAAAGAGATAATAATAATGATGGTATTTGTTAATAATAATAATAATAATAATAATAATGTTGGTATTTGTTAAGCACTTACTATGTGCTGAGCCCTGTAAGGGCTGGGGTAGATACAGGGTAATCAGATTGTCCCATGTGAGGCTCACAATCTTAATCCCCATTTGACAGATGAGGTAACTGAGGCACCGAGAAGTGAAGTGACTTGCCCAAAGTCACACAGCGGACAGGTGGCGGAGCCTGGATTAGAACCCTTGACTTCTGACTCCTAAAGTCCATGCTCTTTCTACACTGAGCCAAGCTCATTCTCTGTACTCTCTGTACTGTTAAGCGCTTACTATGTGCCAAGCACTGTTCTAAACACTGGGAGGAGACTATCTGGCTTCAGTGCTTCAGCAACTGTTCAAGTCTGGCTTAGGGGAAAGACTGACAGCAGGCTGGAAGTCAGGAGACCTGAGTCCCGATCCTGGCTTCGCCTCTTGACTAGTAGAAGACCTTGTATGAGTCACTTGATTGCTTTGCGTCAGCTTCAATATCTCTAAAATGGGAATAAAATACTCATTCTACCCCTCAGACTGTGAGCCCTCTGTGGGACAGGAATTGTCTCTGATCTGAATGCCTTGCCTTAACCCCAGTGCTTGCCACAGTGCTTGGCATACACACTGAGTGCATCAAAAATAGCATCCCCATTATTATTAAAGGAATGTTGTGTCCTCTCCCACACGGCTCCTTCAGACCTGGAGATATCAAGGGAGGCTGGATCCTTCCACCTCCCCCATTGCTTTGGTTCCATAATAAGAATAATAATAATGTTGGTATTTGTTAAGCGCTTACTATGTGCAGAGCACTGTTCTAAGCGCTGGGGGAGATACAGGGTCATCAGGTTGTCCCATGTGGGGCTCACAGTCTTCATCCCCATTTTACAGATGAGGGAACTGAGGTCCAGAGAATTGAAGTGGCTTGCACAAAGTCACCCAGCTGACAAGTGGCAGAGCCGAGATTCGAACCCATGACCTCTGACTCCCAAGCCCAGGCTCTTGCCACTGAGCCACGCTGCTTCTCCATGGACCACAGTGGTTCCTTACTTGCATCTCTGGAGGCCCTGTAGACCCAAAAGGTTCCCCATTGGCCGAACACATTTGGACTGTGTCCAGTCACTTTGTTGGCCCGAAACATAATCAAGTTAAGAGTATGAGTAACTAGTCATCTCATGAGAAGCAGCATGGCCTAGTGGACAGATTATGGGATTGGGAGTCAGAAAGACCTGGGTTCTAATCCCAGCTCCACCACTGGTCTGCTGTGGACCTCGAGCAAGTCAGTTCACTTCTCCGTCTCAGTTACCTCAACTGTAAAATAGGGATTGAGACTGGGAGCCATCTGTGGGACGGTGTCCCCCACCTGATTTTTTTGAATTTACCCCAGTGCTTAGTACAGTGCCTAGAGTCCTGATGGAAGTGTGTGGCAAAATGGGGACCAGAACTGCCTGGATCCTCAAGCAGCAGCTGTCTATCTTGGGAATTCCTGGACCAATCCAGAGACGCTCACTTGGAGACGATACCCTGGCCTCAACCCATTTAATCTAATAAACTGGGAAAGTGTGGCACGAGAAGGGATTATTCGGGGCCCTCTCATTGGACTAAAAACACACCTTCTCACTTTGGTGCTGTCGAGAAATAGGTAGAACTGCCAGTTATGAAGCTCACCGGTACGGTTATTTCCAAAATGTCCTCATCCAAGCACGAAACCTCCAAACTTGCTTTTCCATTTATAGAAAGCAGCAATCCCAGATAAAATCTCCTGCTTCCGAAGAACAGTGGTGTTTCCCAAGGATGGATTTTCGAATCTGGAGTACCTTGAGCGGATTTATTAGACACGTGGCACGAGTAAGTGGAAAAGATGGTAAATCACTTAGCAGAGTGGCATCTGACGGCAGCAGGAAAAAACAAATAAGCATCTGACATTGGCAATCAATCAATGGTTGCCTGTAGTGGTTTCATCCTAACCTACGGTTAGTATTTGCTAATATTGAAGTAAATATTATGAAGTTGGCAGTAATTTGCTGGCATTTTTGGGAGCGGGTAAAGAGGCCACTCATTCATTCAATTAACATTTATTGAGTACCCGTGAGGTGAACCAGGGCTTGGATTGGGCACGGTGAGATGGGGCTACTAATACGGCAGGAGTAGGAAAAATTTAGGCCAGGGGCTATATTCGTCCTGACAGTTCTTTTTGGTCCACCAGTCTGTCTGGAAAAAAATTACAGTGACAATACTATCGTCATTGCACATGAGCATAACTATCATCCACTGATTAGCCTGTTTACAAGTTTCGCCCGTTTGGGTGGAAATAGCATGAAGAGTTCTTGCTACAATAAATGTCATAACAATCGCATTGATTGGTACTATGAATCTTATGCTTTTTGTGTGTCCTGCTGCTAAGCTAACTAAAGCTCATCAAGCACCCTTCCAAACCAAATAGAGCCTATGCTAGTAGAAAAAATGGGGAACTCAAGTTGTATTCTCAGATATGCCCCTGATCTGCTGTTTGACTTTAGTTAAGTCACCTTAACTTCTCTGGACTTTAGTTTTCCCATCTGTAAAATGGGGATGAGATAGACCTTGTGTGGGAAAGGAACTGTGTCTAGTTTCATAACCTTGACTCTATACCAGTGCTTATAAATGCAGCGAGTACTTACTAAAGACAAATAAGTAAAGTCTCATATGTGAGGAACCTTGGATGTACTGAGGTTAAGATTCATTTATACAATGGGTAAAAGAGTTCATGAACTGAAATAGAAAACTAGAATCTGAAACTAACAGATAGTCTTCAACTTGAGGTGTTTTGATTTACAGCTAACAACATTTTTTAATCACTATTCAGCTTTGTGACACATAGTTTTTGTTCTTACAACTCTAACATCCTTTATGGCTTCCACTGGGGGCACATATGGGGAATGAGGTTGGGAGATGCTGTGAAATGGAGAAAGAATTTGAGGATCCAAGACTAGTAGGGAGAGGATGGAAATGTTTAGAGAGGGTGGTGGGGAGTGGAGTTGGAGAACAAAGACTGTGAGCCATAAGTGGGACAGAGACTGTGTCCAACCTGATTATCTTATATCTACCCCAGAGCTTAGTAATGATAGTAATTGTGGTATTTAAGCTCTTACTATGTGTTGAGCACTGTTCTAAGCCCTGGGGTGGATACAGGGTAATCAGATTGTCCCATGTGGGGCTCACATTTTTTAATCCCTATTTTTACAGGGGAGGTAACTGAGACACAGAGAAGTTAAGTGACTTGCCCAAAGTCACACATCAGACAAGTGGTGGAGTCGGGATTAGAACCCACATCCTCTGACTCTCAAGCCCGTGCTCTTTCCACTAAGCCACGCTGCCGCTTCTTGCCTGGCGCACAGTAATCACTTAACAAATACCATTAAAAAAACCTCTCCATCTTACTATAAATAATAATGTTGGTATTTGTTAAGCACTTACTATGTGCAGAGCACTGTTCTAAGCACTGGGGCAGATACAGGGTAATCAGTTTGTCCCACGTGAGGCACACAGATAATCCCCATTTTACAGATGAGGTAACTGAGGCACAGAGAGGTTAAGTGACTTGCCCACAGTCATACAGCTGACAAGTGGCAGAGCCGGGAGTCGAACCCATGACCTCTGATTCCGAAGCCCACGCTCTTTTCACTGAGCCACACTGCTTCTCCAATGCATTCCTGTATCTATTTGATTCATCTCTTATGGACTTCACACTTCTGAATTATTTTGGCAAATAAAGAATATTCGATCAATCGACAATAGTGCTAATTGAGCATCTACTGTAGGCAGGCCACTGTACGAAGAGCCTGGGAGAGAACGTTGTGAAGAGTGGACAGGTACACAGAGTTTACAGAGTAACAATGTCTTAAATTCAGGAATTAATCCCCCTCCTTATAACCCTGTTCCTTTGAGGCAATTGGATTTGATTGCTGACATTTTCTCTAGAGTTGGGATTTTCAGCAAACCACTGGGTTGTAAATACTGGGGCTGCCTGCTTACGAGGTGGGTCATTCCCAAGCCTGCTCCGTTTAAGAATGAAAACGTGAGACCGAGAAAGAGGGGAGGAGCATCGTCCAGAACTGACTGAAGCATGAAGACAGTGTGAAGAAAGCTGGGAAGAAGACACGGAGGACTGATTGAGTCAATCCATCCATCCATCAATTAATAGTATTTATTGAGCGCTTACTGTGTGCAGAGCACTGTACGAAGTACTCGGGAGAGAACAAAACAAGAGAGTTTGTAGATCCATTCCCTGCCCCAGTGAGTTTAGACCGAAAGATGAGTCCACAAACATCCTGGCCTAAAAGAGAGTGGGGAGACACCCAGCGTTGGAGTCGTGGATGAGGAGAGATTGGGAAGAGGAAGGTCAGAGGAAGAACAGAGAGCTCTGAAGCCCCTAGCTGTGGCTAAAGATTTATCGCCGGGAGCAGCGGGGAGTCACTAGGAGTGGGGAAGGGAGGATTTGAGGAGAGAAGTAGCAAGGTCAGAGAAGGGAGCACAAAGGAGACTTGTTGCATTCAGAAGAGACTGCAGAGGAGAAGAACTGCAGATTGGCAGGCTGGGGACGAAGCACTGCAGAAGAGAAATAACCGGGCCTATTCATATCTGGAGAAAGGAGGGGTGGGTTTTGGAGACAGCAGGAAAAATGCAAAGGCATGGTTCTGCAACCCCATAGAAATGAGGGTGAGAAGCTGAGGAGCTACAACCTAACCTCCAACTCTGTTTTTGAGGAGAGCCATACTAATAATGATATTTTTCTAAAACGTTACAGTAAAAATTCAGTTTTTAACGACAGAGGAGTAAAATGGTATCTTTTCAGCAAGGAGAAAGGAATAGTCCTTCTTTTGAAAATTCACAGGAGCTTAAGAGGAATACCATCTACCACCCAGCATTGCAACTGCTGGGGAAACTAAGTGGAAAAAGCCACAATTTAAAGTGGGGAACAAAAGGTATTGAAGAGAGGCTCTGCCACCCGGGCATAACTCTAAATTAAACAAGAACAAGAATAAAAAGAGCGATTGACTCCTGACTTACATGGAGGTATTTTCAGGTATCAAGGGCCTCTCTATATAAAATATGCCATGTTTAGTCCATGATATGCAATTTAGAGACAGATACTGTGGAGGTGCACTAAAATACTGCAGCACATAAAAACGAGGAAGCAATTAAGATATTTTTGGTTACCTCTGAGACTTGCAAAAGCAATCTGTTAAAATAAAGTCAATCCAAGGCGACACGCATTTTTACCAAGGCCCAAACAAAATGTCGTTTCAAGTCCATCCCTTCGGTGAAGAAGATAAGGCAAGGTTTTTGTTTTGCTTTCAATCGAATGCTTCTTTGGATGGCTTTTCTTTGGAGCACTGTTTGCAAGCGTAAGGAGGGCTTGAAAAACATGTTTTTTTGGTATGTTTTTGAAATATTCGTTAGGGGCTGGGTGAGGAATTAGAAGCCGTATCTTCACCCTGACATTCATAGCAATGCCTCAAACCAGGAGACTCCGGTGAGATCTACAGTCTGCGGGGATATATTGGACCTGCTGGCGTGTCCAGTGTGGGTGGGATGGATCACGGAGAGACATTCCGGCCTTATGTATCTGGTTGGACTCAATCCAAGGTGACCCCTGGCAGACTCTGAAATACCAGGGAACCCACTTAAGCCTCTCAATACCACACAGACAGTTGCTTATTTAGTCTTTTGCACTTGCAAACTGAAGTACCTTTCTTCTGTGGAACTCGTGGCAATTTCCAAAAATGAATGGATTCCCAGAGCACTCTCGATATAAGGAAGTCGTTTTCAACCATTCCCGCTTATATAAATGAGGAAATTGAGACCCAGAGGAGTTAAGTCTTCTTCAAGGCTCTCCCTGCGGAAAATGCTTTGAATCTCTTCGCCCCAAACCCCTGTACTCTGTCACCCATTTCTCAGTCTTTGCTTTCTCTGCTGTAACGAGGTTAAAAAAAAGGTGATTTGCAATAAACAGGAGGAAATAACAAGCCATACTTTAGCCTCGGTGAATTTGGCAACAGTTTTCCAATCTCCTCTGCTGATTGATCCCTTTGCTATTCCAACGGGGAGAACGTCAAGAAGATTAATCCCTTGGTTACACAATTAAAACAGAGTAAGAGAAGATGTTTCTTTTTTACTCGCCCACTCACTCGGCCTATCCCACTCCCTCTATAATGTACTGTTGTCAGAGAGAATCTGTAAATTACAAAGATAAACTTGTGAACATTTGTTTAATAGGTTCACGGACAGAGATAGTTTGACAAGCTACTTTGGTGTGTTTCCACTTGTCCTCAAGAGGTGAGTTGGCAAGAGACTCTGAAGAAATGTTTAGCTCTCCTGGGTCGGAGCTCTAATTCACTCTAAAAAGTCTCAGAATTTTTTTTTTTATTATGGTATTTGTTAAGTGCTTACTCTGTGTCAAGCACTGCTCTAAGAACCGGGGTAGGAACAAGTTAAACAAGTTGTACACAATCCCTATCCCACATGGGAGTTGCAGTCTGTGTAAGAGAGAATGGGTATTGAATCCCCATTTTGTAGTGAAAGAAACAGAGTCCCAGAAGTGACTTGCCCAAGTCCAAACAGCAGGGAAGGGGCAGAGCTGGATTCGAAGCCAAATCCTCTAACTCCCAGGTACAGGCTCTTTCCGCTAGGCCACACTGTTTTTCTGTCCAAGCCAAGGCAGGTCCCCAGGAAGAGCAGGTAAAGAGTTGTTCAGGAATCCAGTATTTCACATTTTCCATGTCCTTCTTTGCCAAAGAAATCCCATATCCCCAACCTGCATCAGTGTTTTTGCCTAACATGCTGGCCTATTAGCCCTCCTTCAAATCACTTTGCTTTTCCCTTGTTCTCGGGCCCTATTTCCAATCAATCAATCAATAGTATTTATTAAGGGCTTTCTGTGTGCAGAACACTGTAATAATAATAATTATGGTACTTGCTAAGTTCCTATTCTGTGTCAAGCACTGTTCTAAATACTAGTAAATCGGGGTAGACACAGTTCCTGTCTTACATAGGGCTCACACTGCTATCTCTGTTTTACAGTTAACTGAGGCCCAGAGAAGTTAAGCAACTTGCCCAAGGTCACACAGGAGATGTGGCAGAGCCAGGAATAGAACCCATGCCCTTCTGACTCCCAGGACCATGGTCTATCCACTAGGCCACACTGCTAAGCACTTGGGAGAATACAATATAATGGAGTTGGTAGACACATTCCCTGCCCAGACATCTTTTTAATGCAGGGAGTGTGTAGTCAGAACACCTTTTTTTTACCTGATGTTTGAATTTTGAAAATGGAATGAAGAGATGAGGGCCATTCTGTGGATTTGGAATCTGAAATTTCAGGCATCCTTGTCTCTTTCTCATCACTGTTCTACTGTGTGATCCTTGGGAAGCGATTTTTCCCTAAAATAATTTGAAGTTCAGAATAAAGCTAAACATAAAATCCCCTCAGGGCAGTTCTATGGAGTACCCTAAGTGCCTGTCTCATTGATTCAGGTTGAAAGTATTTTGTATTGTTTCGGTGTAAAATATTAATTTGAAAAGGGTGTTGTGGGTAGAGAACATATCTACCAACTCTGTTATATCGTACTCACCCAAACATTTACTATAGTGCTCTGCCCACAGAAAGCACTCAGTAAATATGAGTGATTGGCTGAACACCTCCGCTATAGATAATCTAGTGTAAACAGACTCAGAGTGTGAATAGGATGAAAAATATCTTTCTGATTCTCTCAAGTTATTTATGATTTATTTCATTCAATCTTTCTATGGAGCGCTTACTCTGGGCAAAGCACTGTACTACGGGTTATTTCTCCTGATCCACCAAAACCCCCCATAGATTTTAGAGAGAAAAGGAAGAAATGAAAATGCTTCCATCTAAATTCCAGATGCTTCCCGCAATCCCACCCCTAGTCTGCTTAATATAATTTTGCTTTAGCTGCCAAGGTGGGAGAGACTGCATGATAAAGAAATATTTGCCTAATTGGGAATGCCTTTGTTTTTCTCCATTTTTACAAGGAGATAGTGAAAGGTCAGACCTGGTTTCAAAAATCTCCCTTTCCATTTTCATTTTCTTCAGAGACTAGGTAGGTGTCTGTCTAATGACTTGTGACACTGCTCTTTTATTCATTTTATTTATTTCTGAAATTCTGAATTCACACCATTATCCAAATCTTGCATTAATAGTTCTACATCCTTTTAATCATTCATTCATTCATATTTATTGGGCGCTTACTGTGTGTAAAGCACTGTACTAAGCACTTAGAAAGTACAATTCAGCACTAAAGAGAGACAATCCCTACCCCACAACGGGATCGGAGTCTAGAAGGGGGGAGACAGACGTCAAAACAAGTAAACAGGCATCAATATAAAGAAATAGAATTATATATATAAATATCAAAACAAGTAAGCAGGCATCGATAAGGAAATAGAATTATAGATATGTCCATATATACACAAGTGCTGTGGGGTGGGGAGAAGGGGGTAGAGCAAAGGGAGCCAGTCAGGGCGACACGAATGGGAGGGGGAGCTGAGGAAAAGGGGGGAGTTAGTCTTGGAAGGCCTCTTGGAGGAGGTGAGCCTTCAGTAGGGCTTTGAAGGGGGGAAGTGTGACTGGCGGATTTGAGGAGAGATTAGCAAGTACTTTCCAGGCTAGAGGTAGGACGAGGGCCAGGGGTTGACGGCGGGACAAGTGAGAACGAGACACAGTGAGGAGGTTCGCGGCAGAGGAGTAGAGTGTGCTGGCTGGGCTGTAGGACGAGAGAAGGGAGGTGATGTAGGAGGGGGCAAGGGGATGGAGAGCTCTGAAGCCAAGAGTGAGGAGTTTTTGCTTCGTGCAAAGGTTGATAGGCAACCACTGGAGGTTTTTGAGGTGGGGAGTGACGTGCCCAGAGCATTTCTGTAGAAAGATAATCCGAGCAGCGGAGTGAAGTATGAACTGAAGTGGGGAGAGACAGGAGGTTGGGTGGTCAGAAAGGATGCTGATGCAGTAATACAGTCGGGATAGGATTAGTGATTATACTAGCATGGTAGTGGTTTGTTTGGAGAGGTAGGGCGGATCTTCATAATGATAATGGTGCAATTTGTTAAGCTCTTACTATGTGCAAAGCACTGTTCTAAGCGCTGGGGGGTATACAAGGTGAACAGGTTGTCCCACGTGGGGCTCACAGTTTTAATCCCCATTTTACAGATGAGGGAACTGAGGCACAGAGAAGTTAAGTGACTTGCCCAAAGTCTCACAGCTGATGAGCGGTGGAGCCGGGATTAGAACCCATGACTTCTGACTCCCAAGCCCGGGCTCTTGCCACTGAGCCACGCCCTTAGTTCAGTGATCTTGGCGATGTTGTGAAGGTGAGACGGGCAGGCTTTGGTGACAGATTGGTTAAGTGGGGTGAGTGAGAGAGCGGGGTCAAGGATGACATCAAGGTTGCGGGCTTGCAAGACGGGAAGGATGATTGTGCCGTCCACAGTGACGGGAAAGTCACCATTCAGTTGTTTCCCCATCCTCCCTTATTTCTCTCCTGTTGGCCCAGATTCTCATCTCTCCTCAAAGTTCTCAGCCTGGAAAAAGCAGGGGTTTAGGAGCCAGAGGTTTTAATTCCAGCTTTGCCACTTACTTTCTGTGTGACCTCTAAACTTTCTCTAAACTGTAAACTCATAGTGGAGAGGGATTAGCGTGGCTCGGTGGAAAGAGCACAGGTTGGGGAGTCAGAGGTCATGGGTTCGAATTCCGGCTCAGCCGCTTGTCAGCTGTGTGACTTTGGGCAAATCGCCTTAACTTCTCTGTGCCTCAGTTACCTCATCTATAAAATGGGCATTAAGACGGTGAGCTCCACGTGGGACAACCTGAGCACCTTGTATCCTCTCCAGCACTTAGAATACCGCTTTGCACATAGTGCTTAACGAATCCCATCATTGTTATTGAGTCTAACAACTCTGTTACATTGTACTTCCCCAATCACCCAAGGGCTTAGTACAGTGCTCTGAGCACAGTAATCACTCAGTAAATACAATTTACTTGGATAAGTCACTTAACTTCTCTGTTCCTCATTTTCCTCTCCTACGAAATGGGGATTCAATACCTGTTCTAGCTCCTACTGAGACTGTGAGATCTGATTAGCTTGTATCTACCCCAGTGAAGAGTATAGTGCTTTATCATCATCAACGGTATTTACTGAATGCTTATTATGTGCAGAGCACTGGACTGGACACGCTCCCTGCCCCCAATGAGCTTACAGTCTTGGCATATAGCAATTTCTTAACAAATACCAAAATTATTTATCATTATTAACTCTCCTTGGTCTCTACTTCTTGAATCACCAAGGGGGGAAAATGAAGAGTTTTATGGACTCTTCATGATAAAAGAACTAGCAAAATAAAAACAAGTCATCCAAACACAAAACACAGTTAGAATTTTGCCAAAAAAAATAAATTCAAAAGGGAGTCATTTCATTTGAAATGCAAGTAGCCGCCAGGCACCAGTTTTCTGACCACCTGCTAACTTGCTCACCGCCACCTTCCACCAGTGTCCTTTTTCAGAGATAATAATAATAATAATGATAACGGTATTTGTTAAATGCTTACTATGTGTCACGCACAATTCCAAGCACTGGGGTAGATACAAGGTAATCAGGTGGTTAACCAAGGTAACCATGTGGGGCTCAGAGTCCTAATCTGCATTTTACAGATGAGGTAACTGAGGCACAGAGAAGTTATGTGACTTGCCCAACGTCACACAGCAGATAAGTGGCAGAGTTGAGATTAGAACCCACCACTCTGACTCATTCAATAGTATTTATTGAGCGTTTACTATGTGCAGAGCACTGAACTAAGCACTTGGAATGTACCAATCGGCAACAGATAAAGACAGTCCCTGCCCATTGACGGGCTTACAGACTCCCAAGCCCAAGCTCTTTCCACTAAGACACGCTGCTTCTCACAGTTTCTTTTTCACAGGGATAGCTTAAGTGGATGTTACTGGACTGAATCATTTAGTGGAAAGTGCGGGGGCCTGAGAGTCAGTTGGGTTCTAATCCCAGCTCTGCCACTTGTCTGCTCTGTGTCCTTGGACTAGTCACTTAACTTCTCTGCACCTTAGTTTTCTCATCCGAAAAATGGGAATTAATATATGTTCTCTCTCCTACTTAGACTGTGAGCCATATGCGGGACGGAGTCTGTGTTTGCCCTCATTACCCTGTATCTACAACGATAATATTTACGATCATTTTGCCCACCGTCAACCATTGAGAGCTGCCCTTTATTCTTGCTATTGTTACAATTAAGGCTCCACTTCAAACTGGGTTTTATATCATCTATTCAACAAGCTATCACCTCAATCTCCGCGATACAGTTGTACATTGTAATTTATTTTCCAAGGCAACTTGTTCCAAGAACTAAAAATAAAACAAACCCCCACGAAACTAGTATCATTTCAAGCACTGGGATGTTGGCAAAGGAAATGATTGCTGCCATCTGGAAAAGCCCAGTTATGATAGTTAAAATAATAATAATAATAATCAATCACATTTATTAAGCACTTACTACGTGCAGAGCACTGTCTTAAGAGTTTCGCAGAGTACAGTGAAGTTGGTACGCACATTACCTGCCCACAGGCAGCTTACCATCTTGAGGGAGAGACAGACATTAATATAAACGAATGCATTAAGGATTCATTCATTCATTCAATAGTATTTGTTGAGTGCTTACTATGTGCAGAGCACTGTACTAAGCACTTGGAATGTACAATTCGGCAACAGATATGGACAATCCCTGCCCACTGACGGGCTTACAGTCTAATCAGGGGAGACAGACAAAAACAAGACAACTCAATCACAACAAATAGAATCAAGAGGATGTGCACCTGATACGTACGTAAGTGTTCTGCGGCTGAGGGAGGGGTGAATGGGGGCAGCAAATCCAAGTTTAAGGACAAAACAGATAGGTGTGGGAAAAGACGAAATGAGTGCTTCATTGGAGAAGGCCTCTTGGAGGAGACGTGATTTTATTAAGGATTTGAAGGCGGAGAGAGTGATGGTCAGTCGGATATGAAGGGGGAAGACATTCCAGGCCAGAGGCAGGACATGTATTTTTATATTTTTACTGGAAGCTCCTTATGGGTAGGGATCATGGTCACCAAATGGAATGCATTGTCCTCTCCTAAGCACTCAGTACACAGTAAGCACTTAATAAATACCAATGATTGATTTTAAACACCCAGCCAACCTCCAGTTGGGCTCCCACCTTTAGAGTTTCACAATTTAGAAGCAGTTTCAGAGAAACCAAGAGGGGAATGCAAAAGCTGTGGAGCTTGTTGGAGGATCAGGTGTGTACCTGGAAAAATGTGTTGTGCATGACAGGTACATAATAGCTTTAAGCTTTAAACCTTGTTAATTTATACGACAAATGAAAGGCTTCAAGGAACCCCTTGGTTCGTGTTCCTCCAATTAAAACACATTGTTTTATGATCTACCCCTCTTGCCCTCTCCCCTGATCGATTCTTCCTGGAAGAATCTGATTCCTGGTTAAATCTACCTGTTTATTAATTCAATCACATTTATTGTGCACTTACTTTATGCAGAACATTGTACCAAGTGCTTAGGAAACTACAGTACAACAGTAAACAGACATATTTCCTGCCCAATATGATCTTATGGTCTAGAGGGGGGAAACAGACATCAATAATATTAAATAAATTACAGATATATATGTAAGGGCTTTAGGGCCGGGAGAGGGGAAGAACAAAGGGAGCAAGTCAGGGTTCCGCAGGAGGGAGTGGGAGAAGAGGAAAGGGGAGGCCTAGTCTGGTAAGGCTTCTTGGAGATTTGCCTTCAATAAGGCTTTGAAGGTGGGGAGTTTAATCGTCTACTGGATTTGAGGAGGGAGGGTGTGCCAGGCCAGCGGCAGGACGTGGGCTAGGGGTCGGCGGTTAGACAGGAGAGATTGATGCACTGTGAGAAGGTTAGCGCTACGGGAGTGAAGTGTGCGGGCTGGAGTGTAGAAGGAGAAAAGTGAGGTGAGGTAGGACGGGGCAAGGTGATCCTCCTACCTCCAGTTTAAGCCTCAAGAATTCATTATAACTCAGGAAGACAGTAAGCAATGTAAGCATTTTTTGTTCCTCAGAAATTCACAGCATTATAAGGGAAAAAATTGAAATCGATGTCTGAGCTTTTGCCTCAGCAAGGATTTCCCTCAGATGCTCCTGGGAATTCAGCAAAGCACCCTGGGAGCCAACTAGGGGAATGTGGTCTGCCTCACTTCTTTCTTGATTTTCTACTTCATCATCATCATCATCATCATCATTTGTTAAGTGCTTACTATGTACCAAGCACTGTACTAAGCACTGGGGTAGATACAAGCTAATCAGGTTGTCCCATGTGGCACTCACAGTCTTTATAGTCTTTTAGGGAAGCAGCGTGGCTCAGTGGAAAGAGCACGGGCTTGGGAATCAGAGGTCATGGGTTCGAATCCCGGCTCCGACACTTGTCAGCTGTGTGACTTTGGGCAAATCACTTCACTTCTCTGTACCTCAGTTCCCTCATCTGTAAAATGGGGATTAAGACCGTGAGCCTCACGTGGGACAACCTGATACCCCGTATCTACCCCAGTGCTTAGAACAGTGCTCTGCACATAGTAAGCGCTTAACAAATACCAACATTATTATTATCCCCATTTTTTACAGATGAGACAACTGAGGCACAGGGAAGTTAGGCGGCTTGCTCAAGGTCCCACAGCAGACACGTGGCGGAGCCAGGATTAGAACTCATGACCTCTGACTCCCAAACCAGTGGTCTTTCCACTCGGCCATGCTGCTTTTCTAGTGTTCATGATGGTAAGACCCTGTGGGGCATCTGCAGTTAGAACAGACCCCTGTAGGAGACCTCTCACAGTCTCCAAAATCCTGGCAAGTCCACTCTACCCCAAACGCCATGGAGCCAGGGGACTCTGAGCCCTTCAGCACCGTGCCCCGATGAGACGGGAGTCCCAGTAGCCTGCTGTACTTTTAACAGGATCACCAATTCCAAAGGGGTGCACAGTGTTTGTACCGAGGGAAGTTGAAGCAGTGTGACCTAGTGGAAAGGGCCCTGCCGTTCAGAGGATCTGGGCTCTAATCCATTCATTCATTCGTGAGAAATAGCGTGGCTCAGTGGAAAGAGCCCGGGGCTTGGGAGGCAGAGGTCGTGGATTCTAATCCCGGCTCCGCCACTTGTCAGCTGTGTGACTTTAGGCAAGTCACTTCACTTCTCTGGGCCTCATTTACCTCATGTGGAAAATGGAGATTAAAACAGGGAGCCCCACGTGGGACAACCTGATCACCTTGTATCCCCCTCAGTGCTTAAAACAGTGCTTGGCACATAGTAGGCACCTAAACAAATACCATCATTATTATTAGAGAAGCAGCGTGGCTCAGTGGAAAGAGCACGGGCTTTGGAGTCAGAGGTCATGAGTTCGAATCCCAGCTCTGCCGCTTGTCAGCTGTGTGACTGTGGGCAAGTCACTTAACTTCTCTGGGCCTCAGTTACCTCATCTGTAAAATGGGGATTAAGACTGTGAGTCCCACGTGGGACAACCTGATCCCCTGTGTCTACCCCAGCACTTAGAACAGTGCTCTGCACATAGTAAGCGCTTAACAAATACCAACATTATTATTATTTATTGGAATGTATTGAGCACTTACTGTGTGCAGAGCAATGCGTTAGGTGCTTGGAGAGTCCAATTCAGCACAAATAAGCAGATGCTTTCCCTGCCCACTACGAGCTCACAGTCCAGAGTGGGGAGACAAACGTCACTATAAATAAACTACAGATATGTACATAAGTACACTAGAAGAGCAGCCTGGCATAGTGGTTAGAGCATGGGTTTAAGAGTCAGAAGGTCATGGGTTCTAATCCCGGCTCTGCCACTTGCCTGCTGTGTGACCCTGGGTAAGTCGCTTCACTTCTCTGGGCCTCAGTTACTGCACCTGTAAAATGGGGATTGAGATGGTGAGCCCCACTTGGGACAGGGACTGTGTCCAGCCCCATTTGCTTGTATCCATCCCGGCGCCTAATACAGTGCTTGACACATAGTAAATGCTTAACTAATACCATAATTATTATTATTATTATTATTAGTATAAGTGCTGTGGGGCATGTGGCTTGGTAGATAGAGCACGGGCTTGAGAGTCAGAAGGACCTAGGTTCCAATTTCTTTTCCATCACATGTCTGCTACATGACCTTGGGCAAGTTACTTCACTTCTCTGCACCTCAGTTACTTCCTCTGTAAAATGGGCATTAAGAATGAGAGCCCCATGTGGGACACGGAATGTGTCCAACCTGATTAACTTGTATTTACCCCAGTGCTTAGTACAGTGCCCGGCACACAGTTAGCACTTAAATACCATTATTATTATTATCTTTATTACTATCCCGGCTCTACCACTTCTCTGCTGGGAGACCGTGGACAAGTTACTTAACTTCTCTGTATCTCAGTTGCCTCATCTTCCTCATCTTTTAGATGGGTATTAAATCCTTCCTAACTAGATTGTGAAGCCCATGTGAGACAGTCTGTGTCCCACCTGATTAGCTCTCAGTCACCTTGCCCCGCCTACGACTTTTCACTACTCTCCTACTCCAATCTAACCCGTACACTTCACTCCTCTATTGCCAATGAACTCAGTGTACCTCGATCTTGCCTATCTCACTGTCGACTTCTCGCCCATGTCCTCTCTCTGGTCTGAAACACCTTCCCTCTTCACATCCTATAGACAATTACTCTCTCCCTCTTCAAACTCTTATTGAAGGCACATCTCCTCCAAGAGAGCTTCCAGAACTAAGCCTTCTTTTCATTTTCTTCCATTCCCTTCTGGGTCACCCTGACTTCCTCCCTTTATCCCCCGTCCTAGCCCCTACGACCCACAACACTTATTTATACATGCGTAATTTATTTATTTACATGAATGTCCATCTCCCCATCTAGATGCTAAGCCCACTGGGAGACACAAGCTCATTGTGTCTGTTATATTGTTATATTGTTTGTACTTTCCCAAGCACTTAGTACAGTTCTCTGCAAACGGTAAGCGCTCATTAAATATGATTGACTGATTGACTGACCTACCCTCGCACTCAGTAATAAAGTGCCTGGCACAAAGTAAGTGCTTAGCAAGTGCCGTTAAAACCACGACAAAAATACGAGTGACAGAGGAAGGAAGAAGGAATCTGCAGAAAGTAACCTCCATGGATTTCCACATCCTAATCTCCCCATATGCTGGGGGGAATTGGGATCATTAGAATAATTTTTTGCCAGGTCAGTGTAGACACATTTTAAGGACAAGGATTTTTTTTTTCAGTAGAAACACCTGGCAGTAGGGTTCTGGAACCTTTGTAACTGAGTGAAATGAAAAACTCACAGGAGGTGTTCAAACAATATCAACAGGAATCACAGGGGAACCTTTACCTAGGCTAGGAAAGGATACAATGAGGAAAGTTTTTAAAAGTTCCCCTGCTCCCGCCACCTCCAACAGTTGTTATCACATTCCTCAGTCTCCTGACTGGAACCAACATCAGTGAAGAATTTTATCTACCCTTTTCCAGGCCTAAGCCGGGCTCAGGTTTGTTTGTTTGTTTGCTTGTTTGTTTGTTCATTTTAGCAGGGGAAAAAAAACATGCCTAGGAGCTATTTGCTTGGCAAATTTTACTGGGAATTGTTGGCTCAGGCCATGTTCTGTGCATGAATTCTGAATCTGCTAGATGAATCATGAGATTATAAATTCCTAGAGGACAGAGAATGTGTGTCTTGCTGCTGTGGTATTCTCCCAAGGGTTTAGTGCAGTGTTTCACTTTCATTGGGTGCTCAATAAATAGTAGTGAGTATGCCTGACTTGGATCAAGCCTGTCAATTATATTCCTCAGTCAGTACTAATTCATTCATTCCTAAGCCCATCAGAGGGCAGGACTGTCTCTATCTGTTGCCAATTTGTACATTCCAAGCGCTTAGTACAGTGCTCTGCACATAGTAAGCGCTCAATAAATACTATTGAATGAATGAAGGAAGGAAAAAAAGCCTCTTATTGCTATGTCTCGTCTGGGGTAGAGCAGGGTGTTTTCAAGCAGTGGTGACAATGACTCAGAATGTAGCTGTGATGCCATTTCTGAAATAATAATAAATGGTATTTTTTGTTAAGAACTTACCAAGTGCTAAAATAAAAAAATAAAATAATTATGGTATTTGTTAAGTACTTACTATGTGCCAGGCACTGTACTAAGCACTGGGATGGATACAAGCAGATCGGGTTGGACAAGATCCCTATCCCATATGGGGTCACAGTCTAAGCAGCGTGGCTCAGTGGAAAGAGCCTGGGCTTCGGAATGAGAGGTCATGGGTTCGACTCCCGGCTCTGCCACTTGTCAGCTGTGTGACTGTGGGCGAGTCACTTCACTTCTCTGTGCCTCAGTTACCTCATCTGTAAAATGGGGATTAACTGTGAGCCTCACGTGGGATGACCTGATTACCCTGTATCTCCCCCAGTGCTTAGAACAGTGCTGTGCACATAGTAAGTGCTTAACAAATACCAATATTATTCTGCCACTTGTCAGCTGTGTGACTGTGGGCAAGTCACTTCACTTCTCTATGCCTCAGTTCCCTCATCTGTAAAATGGGGATGAAGACTGTGAGCCCCACGTGGGACAACCTGATTCCCTTGTGGCTACCCCAGCGCTTAGAACAGTGCTCTGCACATAGTAAGCGCTTACCAAATACCAACCAAATACCAATCTCCATTTTATGGATGAGGGAACTGAGGCACAGTGAGGTGAAGTGACATGCCCACAGTCACACAGCTGACAGGTGGCGGAGCTAGGATTAGAACCCATGACCTCCTGACTCCCAGTGCTAAACAGTGTCTTCGGTGCTGGAATAGATACAGTCATCATGGTCTAATGGATAGTACATAGGCCTGGGAATCAGAAGGACAGGGTTCTAATTCCAGCTCTGTCATTTGTCTCCTGGGTGACTTTTGAAGTCACTTCATGTCTCTGTGCCTCAGATATGTCCTCTGTAAAATGAGGATTAAAATGTGAGCTGTATGTGGGACAGGAACTTTGTCTAACCAGATTAACTCATATCTACCTCAGTGTTTAGTACTGGGCTTGAAATATAGTAATTATTATTATTGTACAAGTTAATCAGGTCCTATAGGGGGCTAAAAGTCTAAATAGGAGGGAGAATAGGTATTGAACCCCTATTTTGCAGATGAGGGAATTAAGCACAGTGGCTTAGAAGAGAGATCATGGGCTTGGGAGTCAGAGGACGTGGGTTCGAATCCTGGCTCCACCTCCTGTCTGCTGTGAGACCTTGAGCAAGCCACCTAATTTCTCTGTGCCTCAGTTCCCTCATCTGACTAATGGGGATTGAGACTGTGAGCCCCACGGAGGACAACCTGATGATCTTGTATCTACCCCAGTGCTTAGAACAGTGCTTGGCACTTAGTAGGCACTTAACAAATATCATAATAATAATTATCCAAAGTCACAAGCAGACAGTTGGCAGAGGCAGGATTAGAACCAGGTCCTCTGATTCCCAAACCCGTGCTCCTGCCACTAGCCCACTCTGCTTCTCTATGACATTCCAAGTCACATAAATCCATCTGTCATTTTTGACACTTATATACCTACCTATATCCTTAACACTTTTGAATAAAGGCTTATTCAATTGTTCATTCAATTTTTCAATTTTATCACTCTGTAAATACTTCTACATCTTTCTCTTCCATGAGAATGAAGGCTCTTGGTGGGCAGGGAATGAGTCACTTTTGGGTTTCCTAAGCATTGGTGCGGTGCATTGATTTTTTTTTTTTTTTGGCATTTGTTAAGCACTTACTTTGTGCCAGGCCCAGTGCTATGCATGGGGATCGATACAAGCTATTCGGGTTGGACGCGGTCCATGTCCCACATGGGGCTCATGGGTCTTCAATCCCATTTTACAGATGAGGTGGTGGATCAGGATTAGAACTCAGGTCCTTCTGACTCCCATTTCCTTGTTCTATCCATGAGGCCATTTTGCTTCTTGTGATAATTGCTAATTGCTTCTAGTAATAGTTGCTATTTATACTATTACCATCAAAAATGTAGTTTCCATTTTATTACCACTCTCAATTTTTCTAATATGTAATTAGACATCAAAATATTTCAATGTATGTGCCAGTTTCAGTATCAGTCAGTGGTGCTTATTGACCACCCACTAAGAGCAAGCACTGAATTTAACAATTAAGAGGATGCAAAAGAAACTCAAAACGTGTTCACTTTCTTTCGGGAACTTGTCCATGCTACTGGAGGATTTCAAAATTTAATGACGTATTATTAAATGGAGGATTTCAAAATGTAACGATGTACTTGTGACGGTCATTTTCTTTGAGTGCTAGCTAATTTAGGCTAAAAACTGGATTGAAACAATGCATCTGGATTCTCTCTCTTTGCAGGTTCTAAGTATCTGGTGTTTGCTCAATGAGACAGTCAGCATCTCTCCAACACTGCAGGTCCCCCTGAGCTACAGACAGTAGAAGAAAAGTGGAAGGCAGTGTGGTGTAGGACCCGAGTTCTAATCCCAGCTCTGCTATTGGGCTGCTGGATGACTTTGGGCAAGTCACTGAGTCCCTCTGGGCCTCAGTTTCCTCATTTGTAAATTGGGGTTGAAATGGCTGATTTCTTTATGTCTTAGATTGTGAGTCCCATGAGAGACGGAGACTTCTGATCTGAGGATCTTGTGTTGACAGCAGTGTTTAGCATGCTTAGCATCCAATAAGTGATTAAAGAAATAAGTAACAAAATTTTGGGGAGTAAGCCTGTGTGGAATTCTATTTTGACAATGAAATGAGATATCCCGTGGTCGGACACTTGAAGTTCAAAGTTTATTTTTGGTCTTCTAACTTTCACATGAATGAAGTTTTATTGAGTGTTGGTAGATAAATGTGAACATATGTAGGTTGAACCCACTCTCATACTCTTTTTATGGTATTTGTTAAGGGCTTACTATGTGGCAGAAGCCATATTAAGCGCTGGGATAGATAAAAACTAACCGGGTTGGTCATGGTCTATGTCCCATGTAGAGCTGATAGTTTTGATCCCCATTTTACAGATGAGGCACACAGAAGTGAAGCGATTTGCCCAAGGTCACACAGCAGACAAGTAACAGAGTCAGGATTAGAACTCAGGACCTTATGACTTCCAGTCCCCTGCTCTAGCCACTGGGCCATGGTGCTACTCTTGATATAAAGCATTTATTAAAGATATATCCGGGTTGGAAAGAAAGAATGGCCACTCTGGAGATGTAATGGGGCTGGAGCGAGCATCCTGAACTCTACAGGGGATGTGATCAGTCCGGCTCCCCCAGGATTTCGATTCTGATTCCTGCTGATTACAGAAATCCCTGAAGTTCTGAACAGTCCCGGGCCCCACCAGAGTGATATAATTCAGGGAGGGAGGGGGGATTCAGATGTCAAATGCCCCCCACACTCCCCTTGGGAAGTCGAATGAAATTCTCAACCAGGGAGAGTACAGAGCAAGGGTTGCAGGGCTGCAGATGCTCTGGTCATTAATAGCGATAATAATAATGATAATAATAGCATTTATTATGCATTTACTATGTACCAAGCACTGTTCTAAGCTCTGGGGTAGATACAAGATAATCATTCATTCAATAGTATTTATTGAGCGCTTACTATGTGCAGAGCACTGTACTAAGCGCTTGGAATGTACAAATTGGCAACAGATAGAGACAGTCCCTGCCCACTGACGGGCTTACGGTCTAATCGGGGGAGACAGACAAAAACAATAGCAATAAATAGAAAGAAGTTAAGTGACTTGCCCAAAGTCACACGACTGACAAGCGGCTGACCCGGGGATTTGAACCCATGACCTCTGGCTCCCAAGCCCTGCTCTTTCCACTGAGCTACACTGCTTCTCTAATCGGGTTGGACACAGTCCCTGTCCCACATGAGGCTCACAGTCTGAATCCCCATTTTACAGATGAAGTCACTGAGGCCCAGAGAAGTGAAATGACTTGCCCGAGGTCTCACAGCTGACAGGTGGTGGATTCGGGATTAGAACCCAGTTCCTTCTGCCTCCCAGGACCGTGCTCCATCCACTAGGCCAGGCTGCTTCTCACAGTTTCATCCAGGTATGACGGCAACACTTTGGGATGGTTGAGTCTCACGGCCGCTCTCTGCCCGGCTTGCTGGTGGTAGAGTCGTAGCAAGATCAGACTGCCTCGTTGCCGCTAACCACACTGTAGCTCAAGCAGTTCTTTGTTTAGATCAAAGTCTGCCTTCTCTGGCAACGGAAGAGACGGCAAAGGGAGAGAGCAGATCAAATGATCATGAATTCTAAATTAGTGGGGTCGGCAGTCGTGAGGTTTTACTGAACCCGGACATCAAATGTGGACTTTGGTTTGCACCTCGGCCACCGGAAAGAGGACCGACAGCACTTGATCCCACTCTGATAAATCCTCATGGACTCGGGGATTCTGCGGCTTGCCCAGGATCAACAAGTCCATGTTTCCCCACTCCTCAGAACTTCCGGTGGTTCCCTCTCCATCTCCGCATCAAACAGAACCTTCTTACCGTCGGCTTTAAAGCACTCGATCACTTTGCTCCTCCTACCTCACCTCCCCGATTTCCTACTATAACCCAGCCCGCACACTTTGCTCCTCTAATGACAACCTACTCCCTGTACCTTGATCTCATCTATCTCGCCACCGACCCCTCGTCCACATCCTGCCTCTGGCCTGGAACACCCTCCTTCTTCATATCTGACAGATGATAACTCTCCCCAACTTCAAAGGTTTATTAAAAGCACGTCTCCTCCAAGATATATAACACCATACTTAGTAGGGTGCTAAGCCGTTAGAATAATAAGCAATTAAAATAAATACCATCGATCGAAGAGGCCTTACCCGACTAAGCCCTCATTTCCTCTTCCCCTTCTGCATCATCCTTGCATTTGGATTTGTACCCTTTATTCGCCCCTCCCTCAGCCCCAGAACACTTATGTACATATCTGTAATTTATTTATATCAATGTCTGTGTCCCCTTCTGGACTGTAAGCTCTTTGTGGTCAGAGACCGTGTCCACCGACTCTCTATATTGTATTCTCCTAAACGCTTAATAAAGTGCTCAGCACACAGCAAATTCTCAGTAATTATGATTGAATGATTGATTGAAGGTACATATCAGGAAGTTTTATTAAGAGAAGCAGTGGGAAGAGCATGGGCCTTGGGGTCAGGAGACCTGGGTTCCAATGTGACCCTGATGTGTGACATGGGGCAAGTCACTTAGCTTCCCTGTGCTTAAATTTCCTCATCAGCAAAATGGGAATTGTGTCCCTTTTCCCTCCTCTTAGACTGGGAGCCCTATGTGGGACAGGAACTGCGTCCACTCTAGTTAGCGTCTATCTACCGGCCCCATTGCTTAGTACTGCGCCTGACATTCATTCATTCAGTCGTATTAATGAGTGCTTACGATGTGCAAAGCACTGTACTAAGTAGTTGGGAGAGTCCAATATAACCATAAACAGACACATTCCCTGCCCACTTGACCTTAACAAATCACCACATTATCATTATCATGATTGTTATAATTATTATTAGCTTCAAAGTATTTATCAGCAATTAACTAATTAATTATGGTACTCGTTAAATGCTTACTATGTGCCAAGCACTGTTTTAAGTGCTGGGATAGATACAGGGTAATCAGGTTGTCCCATATGGGGCTCACAGTTTTAATCCCCATCTCACAGATGAGGTAACTGAGGCACAGAGAAGTGAAGTGACTTGCCCAAGGTCACACAGAAGGCAAGTGGCGGAGCCAGGATTAGAACCCATGTCCTCTGACTCCCAAGTCCGGGCTTTTTCCACTGAGCCACGTTGCTTCTAGTCATTAAGCTTATGGTCTCCCTACATCCAATCCATTAGTGCAGGTTAAAAGGGAATCATTATGGTGTTCATCTCTTGCAAGAATTTAGTTTAGCTTAATAATAATAATAGTAATGTTGGTATTTGTTAATAATGTTGGTATTTGTTAAGCGCTTACTATGTGCCGAGCACTGTTCTAAGCGCTGGGGTAGACACAGGGGAATCAGGTTGTCCCACGTGGGGCTCACAGTCTTCATCCCCATTTTACAGATGAGGTAACAGGCACCGAGAAGTTAAGTGACTTGCCCAAAGTCACACAGCAGGCAAGTGGCCGAGCTGGGATTTGAACCCATGACCTCTGATTCCAAAGCCCGTGCTCTTTCCACTGAGCCACGCTGTTAAACTCTTACTATGTGCAGAGCACTGTTCTAAGCGCTGGGGTAGATACAGGGGAATCAGGTGATCCCACGTGAGGCTCACAGTTAATCTCCATTTTACAGATGAGGGAACTGAGGCACAGAGAAGTGAAGTGACTTGCCCACGGTCACACAGCTGACAAGTGGCAGAGCCGGGATTCGAACCCATGACCTCCGACTCCAAAGCCCCAGCTCTTTCCACTGAGCCACGCTGCTTCTAATAGCTTAGTGGAATAAACAGGGGTCTGGGAATCAGGACATCCAGGTTCTCAGTACAGCTGTGCCACTCTTTTTCTCTGCCACCTGTGGCAGGTCACCTATCCACTCCAAGTCTCAGTTTCCTCATCTGTACAAGGAGATGCCACTCTGAGGATTGCACCTGGACAGTTTCCAATCCTCTACCAGTCTTGACTACGGGAGGGAGAGTCAAGCAGAGGCCTGTCCGTTCCATTCCTAGCTTGGCCAGTGGCTGGCGAGTGGCAGACAATCTGCTACAAGTCCACACTCACCCGTGTTGGGCAGCAGCGGCATGGAAGAGAGTCGAGGGCGGAGACTTAAGTTTATTGCGTGGAAGAAGGCAATGGTAAACCATTTCCGGATTTTTACCAAGAAAACTCTGTGGATCCGCTACCGGAACGATTGCAGATGGAGGTGGGGCGTACTGGGAGAGGTGTGTCCATCGAGTCGCTATGGGTCAGAGAAGACTCAGCATCATAAGACAAGACAAGAGGATGATACCTGCTCTCCTTACCTCTTAGATTAAGAAGTCTGTGAGGGACAGGGACCGTGTCTCATGGAATTTTCTTGTATCATTACCATGAAGGTAATCCAACCTTATTGACAGCGATCCTCATGTTTGGCGAATTCTCCTGGTTTGATTTTTTTTTTAGACGTGACTTGACAAATGGTGATTCCCTTTAAGTCTACCCACTGCAGATATTGGCACTGCCAGCCAAGAAGGAGCGGGGAAGAACCGAAACAGTAAAATCCCGGTTGCGGTGGTGGTGGGGAGGATGGGGAGGGATTCACACGCAAGCAGGAGGAAACTCAAAAGCACAAATCACAAAGTTCTCGTAGGTCCATCGTGGCCGAGACACCTACTATCCCACACCTCCCCAGAGACCCCCCTTTTTCCCTGCAGTTCTCTTGGAACTGGCTGGGTCTGGAGATTGGATGATTCAGCACGGACACTTAATAATAATAATTGTTGTATTTGTTAAGTGCTTACTGTGTGCCACGCACTGTACTAAAGTGCTGGGGTGGATACAATCAGTTCATTTTGGACACAGTTCCTGTCCCGTGTGGAGTTCACAGTCTCAATCCCCATTTTATAGATGTGGTAACTGAGGCCTAGAGAAGTGAAGTGATTTGCTCACGGCCACATGGCAGACAAGTGGTGGAGCCGGATTTAGAATCCATGGCCTTCTGACTTCCAGGCCTTTGCTCTTTCCAGTTTGCCATTCTGCTGCTCATTTATACCATGCTACTTCCGGAAGCCCATCCAATCTACTCCCCCACCTACTCCCAGAGTTTCTCATATCGCTTTTCCCAGAGTTTTCACTTTTGCTATGGAAAGAGCAGAAGGCTAGTGGTCAGAATATCTGGAAAACAGAGTTCCTGCTGCCACGAGACGCCCGGGCTTGGGAGTCAGAGGTCATGGGTTCAAATCCCTGCTCCGCTGCTAGTCAGTTGTGTGACCTGAGGCAAGTTACTTCACTTCTCTGTGCCTCCTCAGTTACCTCATCTGCCAAATGGGGATTAAAACTGTGAGCCCCACGTGGGACAACCTGATCACCTTGTATCCCCCAACACTTAGAACAGTGCTTTGTACATAGTAAGCGCTTAACAAATACCACAATTTATTTTTATTTATGAGAAGCAAGATGTAATGGATGCTGGGTGCCCACTTTACTCACCCTCCCGTGTTCAAAACCACTGGGTCACTAGTGTAGGAGACTTAACAGGCAGATTTTTGCACCAATCAAATCTGGTTTAGGCATGGCAAGCAATTCAATTGCAATCAATCGATGGTATTTATCATGTGCACACTATATGCAAAGGAAAGTACTAAGCACTTGCGAGAGTACAATATAACAAAGTTTGTAGATGTGTTCCCTGCTCAGAGATAGTAGACGTGTTCCCTGCTCACACAGAGCTTTCAGAAGAGGGAACAGATCTACCAACTCTGCTATTATTGCACTCTCCCAAGTGTTTAGAGAAGCGGCGTGGCTCAGTGGAAAGAACACGGGCCTGGGAGTCAGAGGTTGTGGGTTCTAATCCCGACTCCGCCACTTGTCAGCTGTGTGACTTTGGGCAAGTCACTTAACTTCTCTGTGCCTCAGTTACCTCATCTGGAAAATGGAGATTAAAACTGTGAGCCCCATGTGCGACAACCTGTTTACCTTGTATCTATCCAGGACTTAGAACAGTGCTTGGCACATAATAAGTGCTTAACAAACACCAAATTATTATTATTATTTAGTGCAGTGCTCTGCACACAGAAAGCTCTCAATAAATATGGTTGACTCACTGAAATAAGAGGAGCCTACTGCCAGAACTGGCCTAGGGATTTCAAACAATTAGGTTTGCATGTCCATCAGCTCCTGTATTGGGGGAATAAAAGTATGATGGAACTGAAGTGTTTATGATGTGACAATCACTGTTTTAAATTCTGCAGTAGGAACAAGTTATTCCCACTGGGCAAAGTCCTTGTCCTAAAAGGGACTCACAGTCTAAGTAGGATGGAGGGAACCAATCAGTGGAGGGAGCAGATGGGCAGATTGTAAACCAATAGTTTAACTGGAAGAATCCAAACAACAGAGATTTTCCAGAAGCCTTTTATTCGTTGTGAGAGTCATAGATTAGGAAGCCACAAATTGAATAATAATAATTATGATAATAGTAATAATGGTATTTGTTAAGCGCTTACTATGTGCTAAGCTTTACTAAGCTCTGGGGTGGATACAAGCAAATTCAGTTGGACACAGTCCATGTCCCACATGGAGCTCATAGTTTTAATCCCCATTTTACAGAATTGAGGCATAGAGAAATGAAGTGGCTTGCTCAAGGCCACCCAGCAGAAAAGTTGTGGAGTTGGGATTAGAACCCATGACCTTCTGACTCCCAGGCCCATGCTCAATCCACTATGCCATGCTTCTTCTACTTATCATATACCTCTTGTATCTATCCCAACCAGTCAGTGCACAGCACCATGCTTTTGCACTCTTAGTGAATACACAATACATAATTAGAAATATCAATGAAAACCAACCATCCATGACCAATTTACCACAGGATAGAGATAGATCACTTGAGATGGATCTATCACAGAGACAACGTATCTCTTATATGGCCCCACTCTAGAGAAGAAACCCAATGAGTTAGTACAACTCGACAACATGACTACGAAAATCCACTTCACCAACACCATTTACATGGCCTACCAAACAGGTAAGCGTGCTCCCCACCCCCAACACACACACACAGGTACAAAGTAGAATATTAAGTCCACATTAAGTCCAAGTATAGGTTAAAGTTAAGAATAATTCAGATTTCATCGGGGTTGGCCAACCTCTAATACTTAATGCTTCAGCAGAGTTGAAATTTTCACACCTGATGCATTGGTCTCCAGAACATGGCAGAAAATTGATAATTCACAGCAAAGACCTAATATTTTCACAGAGCTTAAACCATTCAATTTTGACCATTGAACACAAATAGCGTATGTGGAATGGCTGTGAACCAACAGTATCTTATGAAATGCAATAGCTCTATGTCTTTGGATATAAAACCTAGATTTGGGAAAGCGCATATGAGAATTTTAGGACCTGGGCTTGGCATGTTCTCGCTCTAATAGATGGGATTCTGTAAAAACATATTCAGTGATATTGGGGTTGTTAGATCTAAAATTTCATGGGATGGAAATCAGATACATGGACAAGATTGAGGCTTTTAAAATTTAAAATCTTCCCCCAAAGTAAATCACATGTAAAGTTTTTCTAGCTGAATGACAAAACTGAGTGTATGACGGATGAGACTGACATCATCAGAGTTTGTGACCAAAAGCATTTCCTCTGTTGGAATCATTTTTCACCTGGTACAGGATCCAAGAGTAGCAATATTAAAGGAAAGTCTGATTGCTGGGAGTGGGGATTGGTCTATGGATTCTACTGTACTCTTCCGAGTGCTTAGTACAGTGATCAGCCCACCTTGTAATTATAAATAGCAGTGATTGATTGATTGATGAATTGATTGCTCAGCTACACCAGCGGATTTGTAGACTTTGTAAAATTCAGAGGTAGCAAGTTTCCCCACTGGGGTAATCCAAATCAGCTACCTATTTTACAGCAGCAAAGATGAAGAGCTAGTTATCTAAGGAGAAAGAGAGGATGAAAGAGTGGAATTGCTATTGTCTGAGAATTTTGAGCAGGTCAAGCAACATAGCAAGTGAAATTCCAATTCTTATGGTATTTTTTAGGCACTTACTACGCCAAGTTCTGAGGTACGTACAAGTTGATCAGCTCAGACACAGTTCCTGTTCTGCATGGGGCTCGCAGTCTAAGAAGGAGAGAGAACAAGACTTGAATCCCCATTTTACCATTGAGAAAACGGAGGCACAGAGAAGTTAAATGACTTGCCCAAGTTCACACAGACAGCAGTGGCAGAGTCGGGATTAAAACACAGCATCCCTGACTCTCAGGTTCATGCTGCTCTTTCCATTAGGCCACACTTCCTCCCCTATTTTTCGATAGAGCATTATCCATCCCTTCAGAGCACCTTCGAAAAAATAATCTACTTATTTGCGTACGTGATGGTTTTTGGTTTCATGCTACACGGCTTTGTTTTCAGCAACTCATTAGAAAAGATGACTTACTGCACAGCTTTCTAAATCTAGTCACAAACCACAATCGCTGACAGGAAATGGAATGTTTACTTGAGTTTATTATACAAGGGTCTGGATAGGAGCTGGGGGATTTTTACACCTCATAGCAACGGTATTACAATTTATTTACATCTTCATGTTGGCAGCTGCACAAACTCTGATGAAATAGGACAATCACACCTTGGGGAACTGTAATTATAGGCAAAGGTATAAATAGCGTAAAGAAGTGCAAGCATTTGGCTCTTGAGTTGAAGAGAATAGAAACGGTTCTGGCAATTCCACAGAAATGTAGTCTCTTGTTCATTATGAGGCCATGAACTAATTAAATCTAACTTGTCAGAATTGACGGATGAATAAATTGAACGCTATTCTGGCAGAAGCCTGCTCCAAACTCATGAAGAGCAAAGTTGTTTTAGTGATGTCATAATTTGGAAGTTCTGAGTATGATATCATTTTGACAGAATTAATGCAGAATTAATACCATATGTATAAGCATTAATGGGTATTGGATAAGAACAGCAGTGATAATTCTATATAGGTTTCCAAAGGAACAGACAGAACATTTTTTGTCCTAGTGCTTCCATTCATTAAGATTTGAAATGAATTTCAACACCTTCGCTAGGATTACTAGAATACATCTAAAGCGTTTCTAGAAATGTTTGCAAAAGACAGTAAAGAATGGTATTTCATTTGAAATGTTTTGGGACAATTGAGGGAGGAAAGAATTAGGACTTGAATTTAAAAAAATATGGTTAAACTGAAAAGAGATATGCATCCTAAGGTTTTTTTTCCTCAAACATTTGGATTTGGAGACAATAACTTGAGATTGACAAATTGCTTTTGCCATTTTAGTTCCATAAGGAGCTTCCTTATTCAACTTTTCCCTCCCACTTCTCCCAAGCTAAAATCCCATTAGGGTGGCCTTTATTTTTACTGTGTCTTTACTGGTGACTGGTATGTTAAGCTTCTAGAGGGCAAGGACCAGGTTTCTTTAATTTTATTATTTCTCTCAAGCATTCGGTTTGTTGTTCTGCACAGAGTGAATGCTAAATCAAGGGTATGGATTGACTGAGATGCATTGGCAAAACTAATAATTATGGTATTTGTTAAATGCTTTGCGTCAGACACCGTACTAAGTACTGGGGTAGATACAAGCTAGACTGTAAGCTCACTGTGGGCAGGGAATGTGTTTGTTATACTGTTAGGTTGTTCTCCCTCAAATGTTTAGTGCAGTGTGCCGCACACAATAAGTGCTCAATAAATACAACTGATTGACTGAATACTAAACACTGGGGTGGATATAAGTAAATAGAGTTGGGCACGGTCCCTGTCCCACATGGGAGTCACAATCTTAATCCCCATTTTTCCGATGAGGTAACTGAGGCACAGAGAAGTGAAGTGACTTGCTCAAGGTCACACAGCAGACAAGTGGTAGAGCCGAAATTAGAACCCATATCTTCTGACTCCCAAGCCTGTACTTTATCCAGTAGGCTACACAGCTTCTCTAATGATATTTGTTAAATGCTTACTATGTGCCAGCCACTGTACTAAAAACTGGGGCAGATACAAGCTAATCAGGTTGGACATAGTCCACGACCCACCTGGGGCTCACAGTCTTAATCCTTATTTTATAGATGTAATAACTGAATCACAGAAAAATGGAATGATTTCCCCAAGGTTATACTGCAGACAAATGGCAGATTCAGGTTTACAACCCAGATCCTCTAAATCCCAGACCTGGGCTCTTTCCACCAGGTCATGCCGCTTCTGAAGCAGCCTAGTCTAGTGATTGGGAGCAGGAGCCTGGCTGTGTGACTTTGGACAAGTCACTTAACTTTTCTGTGCTTCAGTTTTTTCATCTGAAAATGGACTTAATAAGGCTGTTTCCTTTCCTCTTAGATGGCGAGCACAATGTGGGTCAAGGACTTGGTTCAATCTGATTATTTCTTGTCTACCTCAGTGCTCAAGTGCTTCCTACGTCCTAAGTGCTTAAAAAATACCACAATTATAAATCATTTTTGATTGAAATTGGAAAGCGGAACCTGGGAGGGGAAAGCAATGAGGGGGGAGCCAGGTGGGGGTGTAGGAACATCCCTGAACAAATGACATCCTGTGGAATGTTGAAAATGATGGAATGATAATGACTGCCATATTTGATAAGCATTAATATACGTTCAACACTCGCTAATCGCACGGGCTGATGCAATACAGTTGGATCAGACACAGGCCTTTTTCCTACATGGAACTCACAGTCTCAGGATGGAGAGAGAACAGCTATACGATTCCCATTTTAATAGTAATTGTAGTATTTGTTAAGCACTTCCTATGTGACGAGCACTGTACTAAGTGTTGGGTTACAAAGGTTAATCAGGTCAGACACAGTCCCAATCCCACCAAGGGCTCACTGTCTTGCAGGGATAGAGGCCTTCTCAGATTAACCCCTCCTATTCCTCAGCTCCCTTTCCCCTCCTCGTCGCCCCGACTGGCTCCGTCTGCTCTATTCCCCCACCCTCCGCAATGGCACTTGTGTATATATGTAAATATCTATAATTCTATTTATTTATGTTGATTCCTGTTTACTTGTTTTTATGTCTGTCTCCCCCCTTCTAGAATGTAAACCCTGTGTGGGCAGGAATAGTCTCTCTTTATTGTTGAATTGTACTTTCCAAGCACTTAGTAGAGTGCTCTGCTCACAGTAAGTGCTCAATAAATGTGATCAAATGAATGAGTGGGCGAATAGGAGAATCGATCAGTTAATCAGTAGTACTTATTGAGCATTTACCATTTGCAGAGCACTCTACTAGGTGCTTGAAAGAGTACAAAACAACAGAATTAGCAGACACATTCCCTCACCATAAAGAACCTAGAAAGAGCCTAGAGAGGGAGACAGACATTAACATGAATAAATAATCTATAATATATAATTTAAAGATAGATAATAATGTTGGTAGTTGTTAAGTGCTTACTATGTGCAGAGCACTGTTCTAAGCTCTGGGGTAGATAAAGGGTAATCTGGTTGTCCCACATGGGGCTCACAGTTAATCCCCATTTTACAGATGAGGTAACTGAGGCACCGAGAAGTTAAGTGACTTGCCCAAGGTCACACAGCTATGTGATACATAAGTGCTGTAGGGTCAGGGGGTGGTGAATAACAAATGTCCAAAGATCACAGATCCAAGTGGATAGAAGAGGCAGAAGGGAGAGGCAAGCCAGGGAATAGGAGGGCTTAATTAGAGAAGGACTTTTGGAGAAGATATGATCTTAATAATTTTTTTGAAGGTGGAGAGAATAGAAGTCTGGCAAATACAGAGGGAGTTCCAGGCTAAGGGGAGGTTGAGGGAAAGGGGTCAGTGGTGAGGTAGCTGGGATCGGGGCACAGTACGAAATCTGGAAGTAGAGGAGCAGAGTGTGTAGGCTGGACTGGATTAGGAGATCAGTGAGGTGAGGTATCTCGCTGGAGACCCCTTATGAGAAGCAGCTTGATGTAGTGGGTAAAGCATGGGCCTGAGAATCAGAAGGTCATGGGTTCTAATCCCGGCTCCACCCCTTGTCTGCTATGTGACCTTGGGCAAGTTACTTCTTTCCCGCTCTCTCCTCTGTCTCCTCCCCACCTCCCCTCTCCCGCCCTAGAACCCCACTTTACCAGCGCTACCCCTCTTCCCCCTCCCCCTACTCTTCCCCCCACCAAACCCCCTCTTCACCCCTCCCCCCTTCTCTCTTCCCCACCCATGCCCCATCCCAGTCCTCTTGTCCCACCGCCACCCCACATCCCCCGCTCCTCGTCCAGGGCCCCGCCACCTCCTTCCCATCCAAACCCTCCCCTCCCCCTGCCCTTCCCCCCCTCCCCCCCTTGCACCCACAGCTACTTTCAAGTGTGGCCTCTGGAACCCCCGCTCTATTACAGGTAAGCTACCTTTCATCCATGACCTTTTCCTCTCCCGCTCTCTCCTCCTCCTCGCCCTTTCGGAAACGTGGCTCTCTCCCGAAGACACGGTCTCCGCCGCCGCTCTCTCCGGCGGAGGCCTCTCCTTCTCCCACTCCCCCAGACTCACCGGTAAGGGAGGAGGCGTCGGCTTCCTCCTCTCGCCCCGTTGCCGCTTCCGCACTATCCCTCCTCCCCCCTCCCTCTCCTTCCCCTCCTTCGAAGCCCATATCATTCGCCTCTACCACCCACTCCAGTTACTTGTTGCCGTCATCTACCGCCCTCCCGGTCCCACCTCCGACTTCTTCGACCACCTTGACCCCTTTCTCACCTTCCTTCTCTCCTTCTCTCTGCCCACTCTGATCCTCGGAGACTTCAACATCCATACGGATGTACCCGACGACTCCTCTGCCGCCCGCCTGCTATCCCTCCTCCACTCTGCCGACCTCCTCCTCCACCGTACCGCGCCCACTCACCGACTCGGTCACACCCTCGATCTCGTCATCTCCTACCACTGCACTATCTCCTCCCTCACCGACTCTGAAATCCCTCTCTCTGACCATAACCTTCTCACCTGCCTCATCTCTCACACTCCCTCCCCCTGCAAATCTTCGCTACTGCCCCACAGAGACCTCCGCTCTCTCGATCCCATCCGTCTTTCCAAAAGCATCTCTCCTCACCTTGCCGCCCTGTCCTCACTTCCCACTCTCGACGAGCGGGTCTCCGCTCTCAACTCCACCGTCTCTACTCATCTCGACTCTCTCGCCCCCCTTTCCCTCCGCCGCTCTCGCTCCACTAACCCACAGCCCCGGATCACCTCCTCCGTCCGCCTCCTACACTCCTATGCTCGAGCTGCTGAGCGCTGCTGGCGAAAGTCCGAGCACCGAGCCGACCTCACACACTTCAAATTTATCCTTTCCTGCCTTAACTCTGCCCTCTCCTCCGCCAGGCAAAGCTTCTTCTCCTCCCTCATCGACACCCATGCCCGTCACCCCCGCCGATTGTTCCGGACCTTTAACTCTCTCCTTAGACCCCCTGTTCCTCCCCCTCCCCCATCTCTCACCCCCAATGATCTGGCCACCTATTTCATCACGAAAATCAACACGATCAGGTCTGAGCTCCCCAAAGTCACCCCTCCGCCTCTCCCCTCCCCCCCAGCAACCCCCTCCCCTACTTTCCCATCCTTCCCTGCAGTATCCTCAGAGGAGATCTCCTCCCTCCTCGCAAGTGCCACCCCCTCCAACTGCGCCTCGGGCCCCATTCCCTCTCACCTTCTTAAAACCGTCGCCCCTGCCCTCCTACCTTCCTTAACTTCTATTTTTAACCACTCAATCTCCAAGGGCTCCTTCCCCTCTGCCTTCAAACATGCCCACGTCTCCCCCATCCTAAAAAAACCCGCTCTTGACCCCACTTCCCCCTCCAGTTATCATCCTATCTCCCTACTACCCTTCCTTTCCAAAATCCTAGAACGAGTCGTCTACAATCGCTGCTTAGAATTCCTTAACTCCCATTCTCTCCTAGACCCCCTCCGATCTGGCTTCCGTCCCCTCCACTCTACCGAGACTGCTATCTCTAAGGTCACCCATGACCTCCTTCTTGCCAAATCCGATGGCTCCTACTCCATTCTGATCCTCCTTGACCTCTCTGCTGCCTTTGACACTGTCGACCATCCCCTCCTCCTCCATACCTTATCTCACCTTGGCTTCACGGACTCTGTCCTCTCCCGGTTCTCCTCCCACCTCTCTGGCCGGTCATTCTCGGTCTCCTTCGCTGGAGCCTCCTCCCCCTCCCATCCTTTAACTGTTGTAGTTCCTCAAGGGTCAGTTCTTGGCCCTCTTCTGTTCTCCATTTACACTCACTCCCTCGGTGAACTCATTCGCTCTCACGGCTTTGACTACCATCTCTACGCAGATGACACGCAGATCTACATCTCCGCCCCTGTCCTCTCCCCCTCCCTTCAGGCTCGCATCTCCTCCCGCCTCCGGGACGTCTCCACCTGGATGTCGGCCCGCCACCTAAAACTCAACATGAGCAAGACTGAGCTCCTCATCTTCCCTCCCAAACCTGGGCCTCTCCCAGACTTCTCTATCACCGTGGATGGCACGACCATCCTTCCCGTCTCTCGGGCCCGCGATCTCGGTGTCATCCTTGACTCGTCCCTCTCGTTCACCCCACGCATCCTATCCGTTACCAAGACCTGCCGGTTTCACCTCTACGATATCGTCAAGATCCGCCCTTTCCTCTCCACCCAAACGGCTACCTTACTGTTACGGGCTCTCGTTATATCCCGGCTAGACTACTGTGTCGGCCTTCTCTCTGACCTCCCTTCCTCCTCTCTCGCCCCGCTCCGGTCTATTCTTCACTCCGCCGCCCGGCTCATCTTCCTGCAGAAACGATCTGGGCGTGTCACTCCCCTTCTTAAACAACTCCAGTGGTTGCCCATCGACCTCCGTTCCAAACAAAAACTCCTCACTCTAGGCTTCGAGGCTCTCCATCACCTTGCCCCTTCCTACCTCTCCTCCCTTCTCTCTTTCTACTGCCCACCCCGCACGCTCCGCTCCTCTGCCGCCCACCTCCTCACCGTCCCTCGGTCTCGCCTATCCCGCCATCGACGCCCGGGTCACGTCCTCCCGTGGTCCTGGAACGCCCTCCCTCCTCACCTCCGCCAAACTGATTCTCTTTCCCTCTTCAAAACCCTACTTAAAAATCCCCTCCTCCAAGAGGCGTTCCCAGACTGAGCTCCTCTTCCCCCTCTACTCCCTCTGCCATCCCCCCTTTACCTCTCCGCAGCTAAAGCCTCATTTTCCCCTTTTTCCCTCTGCTCCTCCACCTCTCCCTTCCCATCCCCACAGCACTGTACTCGTCCGCTCAACTGTATATATTTTCGTTACCCTATTTATTTTGTTAATGAATTGTACATCGCCTTGATTCTATTTAGTTGCCATTGTTTTTACGAGATGTTCTTCCCCTTGACTCTGTTTATTGCCATTGTTCTTGTCTGTCCGTCTCCCCCGATTAGACTGTAAGCCCGTCAAACGGCAGGGACCGTCTCTATCTGTTGCCGACTTGTTCATCCCAAGCGCTTAGTACAGTGCTCTGCACATAGTAAGCGCTCAATAAATACTATTGAATGAATGAATTGATTGAACTTCACTTCTCTGTGCCTCAGTTCCCTCATCTGTAAAATGGGGATTGAGACTGTGAGCCCCACGTGGATTACGGATTGTTTCCAACCTGATTGGCCAGTATCCACCCCAGCACTTAGTACAGTGCCTGGCACATAGTAATTGCTAAATAAATACCACAGTTATTATTATTATTTCCCACATCCTCACTCCGGCCTGGAACTTTTTCCCCATACATATATGTCAGATCACCTCTCTCCACACATTCAAACTCTTATTAAGTTCACATGTCCTCCAAGCCACCTTTCTCTATTAAGCCCCTTTTTCCTTGACTCTCTCTCCTTCCCGTGTCATCCCGTGCATTCCCCCCACACTCAGCCCCAGAGCACTTATGTTAATTTCCAGAATTTATGTATTAATGTTAACGTTAATGTCTGTCTACCCCCCAGGTAGCAAACGTATAACAACTCTTTCTCTTGTAACTCTTCCAAGTGCTTAGTACAGTCTCTGCACATGGTAAGCACTTGATAAATATCACTGATTGATACAATATATGCTGAATAAATTACATTGATTGAGTGATCAGTATGAGGAAGTGGGACATTTCGATCATAGAGTTTTAATAAGTATAATCTGATAGGAATTCTGAGAATCAACTTAGACTAGCCGGAAAAACAGTTCTAGGAGTCAGAGGACTTGGTTCTACTACTGAGCCCTGCACTTGCCTTCTGTGTGACCTTGAGCAGGTCACTTCACTTCTCTTGGACTCAGTTTCTTCAGCTGTAAAATGGGGATTCAATACTTGTTCTCCCTCCCAGCTGGAGTGTGAGTCCCATGTGACATCGGGGACTGTGTCCAACCTGATACACTTGTATCTACCGCAATGCTTTGAACAATGCTAGACACAAAATAGGTCCTTAACAGGTACCATAATTGATTATAATTATTAATGCTTTTTCTCATAGATTCAGGTTTTAATATCATGATTCTTTACAATAATAATAATAATAATGTTGGTATTTATTAAGCGCTTACTATGTGCCGAGCACTGTTCTAAGTGCTGGGGTAGACACAGGGGAATCAGGTTGTCCCACGTGGGGCTCACAGTCTTAATCCCCATTTTACAGATGAGGGAACTGAGGCACCGAGAAGTTAAGTGACTTGCCCAAAGTCACACAGCTGGCAAGTGGCAGAGCCGGGGTTCGAACCCATGATGTCTGACTCCAAGGCCCGTGCTCTTTCCAGTGAGCCACGCTGCTTCTCGATAAACCAGATAAACCATGTTTACCAGATAAACATGTCCAAATTTCAGTAAGATATACTCATTTCTCCCATAACATGAGAGTTATGTTATTGATGAATGTACTTGATGAAGTTTTTCTTAAGGAAAACTGAATAACAATAATAATAATAATGTTGGTATTTGTTAAGCACTTACTATGTGCAGAGCACTGTTCTAAGCGCTGGAGTAGATACAGGGTAACCAGGTTGTCCCATGTGAGGCTCACAGTTAATCTTCATTTTACAGATAAGGTAACTGAGGCCCAGAGAAGTTAAGTGACTTGCCCACAGTCACACAGCTGACAAGTGGCAGATCCGGGAATCGAACCCATGACCTCTGACTCCCAAGCCTGGGCTTTTTCCACTGAGCCACGCTGCAACTCAACTTAGCTTATCTTATTGACGTCTAGACTGAAGCTGTGTGTATGTTCATAAATGCTTCTTCCGACATCGCATCTCATTTTCTCCAGAAGAATTTGCATGATCCAAATCGAAAAGTTAAAACACGTGTTTTTAGAAGAACTGTTTCCTAAAGATTATTATCGTATTACCTTATATCTTCTTGCGGGGCTTAGAACAGTGCTTAACATAGAGTAAGAGCTTAAAAATATCATCATAACAATGATTTTTTAGAGAAAGTAGTCTCCTTCACTTTTAGTTTGGGAGCTCCATGTGGAACAAGGAGCGTATACAATGTGATTAACTTGTATCTACCCCAGGGCTTAGAACAGTGCCTGGCACATAGTAAGTGCTTAATCAATACCATTAAAAAAAAAAGCCCCCCAAACTCAAAACAGTGCCTGACACATTGAAAGTGGTTAACAAATATCAGTAAAAATAATAATTAAAAAAAAATAAATGTGAGAAGCATGTTTTCATCATATTTTGCTCTGGGATTTGGCTCAAAATAAAAAAGAATCATTTCTTTGAAGTCCCACCCATTTCTTTGAAAAACAGAAATGTTCAAGTATCTTCAACATTCAGAAAAATTCAAGCATTTTACATAATGCAAAAAAATCCTTTGCCACAATTTTTTAATTAGAATAGCTCAAGGTAAAAAAATTGTCAGAAAATATAGGTGAAATCTTCCCAGAGGGTCTGATAAAATGAAAAATCATAACCATTTTCTTGCTTTTTCATTGCATTAAAAAAAATTTGGCTTATGTGCTATGGTATGTAAGCCTCTTAATAGACATTTTTCAGGTATCAAAGTCAAGTCCAGGAGATATTTTAATGCTTTAGATGCTGTTGATTCTGATCTCTGGGGTGGACTTTTCTAGCTCTGCATCCTAGCGGGCCTGGGCATCACAAAGTAATGGTTTCTAATCCCAGCTCTACCACTTGTCTGCTGCGTGACCTCGGGCAAGTCACTTCACTTCTCTGTGCCTCAGTTACCTCATCTGTAAAATGGGGATTAAGACTGTGAGCCCTGTATGGAACAGAGACTGTGACCGATCTGATTTGCTGGTATTTCTCCCCCATGCTTAGTACAGTGCCTGCCACATAGTAAGCACTTAACAAATACCATAATCATTATTATTAATTATTATTTTGGAGTGAAGTTATCTTGGGTTTCTGGCACTGGGGATGAGGGAGGAGGAACTTTCCGGGAAGCTCGGTAGGAGAGAGGGACTCTCCCATGGGGAGTGGATTTCTACCGGGGATGCACTTGCGTGTGGTATCCTCTGAAACCAAAGCATGGGTGGGTGAACCTGGAATAGACTTCTGGGGCAAGAGCTGGGGAGATCCCTACCTGGGCAGCTGCAGCCAGATTTCTCCTGAAAAGCCCTTTTTCCTCCCCTCAAAGTAGAAAATGGTAGAAATTGAAGCAGCTTTGTCCATTCAATCAACCAAAGCCATGCACTGCGTGCTTACTGTGCTCACTAAGAGCTTGGGGAGAACAACACAATTTAACAGACACATTCCCTGCCCACAACAAGCTTACAGTCTAGAGGGGAAGACAGACATGAATATAAATAGATTAAATTACAGATATGTACATAAGTGCAGTGTGGCTGGGAGGGAGGATGAATAAAGGGAGCAAGTCAGGGCGATGCAGAAGGGAGTGGGAGAAGGGAAGGAGGTCTTTAAAGAGGAGGGCAACAACCCTGATCTTCTGGTACCGGCCCTGGGGTGGGTGATGGAAATGAAACAAAGACTCATATTTCTTTTTCTTCTTATTTAAGAGAGCACGCAGTACAGTGTTCTGCAAACAGAAAACTCCCAATAAATGGTAGTGATTGATTGACTGATCAGCATGGTACAGTTTGGAGGGAGAGGACAGGGTGGATTGTAGCGATCTTGTGAGGATGAAACTGACAGAACTTCAAAACAGATTGAATATGTGGATCAAATAAGAGAGAATAATAATAATAATAATGACAATAATAATGATATTTGTTTAGCATTTACTAGGTTTCAAGCACTGTACTAAGCTCTGGGGTAGACGCAGGATAGTCATATCCCATATGGGATTCACAGTCTAAGTAGGAGGGCGCTAGAGCATGGGTCTGACAGTCAGAAGGACCTGGGTTCTAATTCTGGCCCTGTCACTGGTCTGCCGTATGACCTTGGGCAAATCGCTTCACTTCTCTCTGCCTCAGTTAAATTTATCTGTAAAATGGGGATTAATAATGTTGGTATTTGTTAAGCGCTTACTATGTGCAGAGCACTGTTCTAAGCGCTGGGGTAGACACAGGGGAATCAGGTTGTCCCACGTGGGGCTCACAGTCTTAATCCCCATTTTACAGATGGGGTAACTGAGGCACAGAGAAGTGAAGTGACCTGCCCACAGTCACACGGATGACAAGTGGCAGAGCAGGGATTCAATTAATAATACTAATAATGTTGGTATTTGTTAAGCGCTTACTATGTGCAGAGCACTGTTCTAAGCACTGGGGTAGACACAGGGGAATCAGGTTGTCCCACGTGGGGCTCACAGTCTTAATCCCCATTTTACAGATGAGGTAACTGAGGCACCGAGAAGTTAAGTGACTCACCCAAAGTCACACAGCTGACAAGTGGCCGAGCCGGGATTCAAACCCATGACCTCTGACTCCAAAGCCCAGGCTCTTTCCATTGAGCCACGCTGCTTCTAGGGCTGTGATTAGGGCTGTGAGCAGCATACTATCATAGAGAAGCAGCATGGCTCAGTGGAAAGAGCCCAGGCTTTGGAGTCAGGGGTCATGAGATCAAATCCCGGCTCTGCCACTTGCCAGCTGTGCGGGGCAGCAGAGGCATTGGAGAGAGACAAGGGCAGAGACTCAAGGTTACTGCATGGAAGGGGGCAATGCCAGACTACTTGTTTTGTTCTGTTTCGCTTTGCCGTATGTCAACCCAGTTTAGACTGCGAGCCCGTTATTGGGCAGGGATTGTCTCTATCTGTTGCCTAATTGTACATTCCAAGCACTTAGTATAGTGCTCTGCACGTAGTAAGCGCTCAATAAATACTATTGAATCAATGAATGGACTTCCATATTTTTTACCAAGAAAACTCTATGGATTCATTACCAGAACGATTGCAGACGGAGGTGGGCCGTACTGGGGCAGATGGGTCAGAGATGACTCCACAGCATAAGACATAGGAAATGGAGTATAAAGTTATGCATACATGTGCTATGGGGTAGGGAGGAGAAGTGAGGTTGAGGGGCGGCGAGGAGTGGGGGGTAGGTAGGGGGTGGTTGTACCCAAGTGCTTCTGTGATGCAGTAGCATTTAAGTGGCCTTTTGGGGATATAAATTGGGGAGATGAGAAATTAATTGGGGAAAGTCTTTGGCAGGAATTTTGATTTCAGAAGGCCTTTGAAGACTGTGAGATACTCATCCCAGCCATGAAGGGGGAGGAAGTTACAGGCAGGAGGGAGGGCATGAACAGGAAGTCAGTAAATTACAGAGATTAGATTGGGGCACAGTGAGTAGTAGACTGCCTTTAGAGGAACACAACGTGGAAGTTAGATTATAATAGAAGTTCACTCTGGGGAGCAGGGAATGTCTATTCAGTGTTATATTGTACTCTCTCAACCACTTAGTACAGTGCTTTGCACATAGTGTTCTGTACATAGTAAGTGCTCGATAAATACGATTGAATGAATGAATGAAAGTAGAAGAGGCGTGAGGAAAAAGTGTGGGAAGAGAAGTATTGGTCAGGAGTTTCTACTTGATGGTAAGTGGAATGGGCAACTGTTGGTGGTTTCTTTTAGGTGGGGCGGTGGTTGGCATTATGATTGGTTTTCTCTTCTCCCCCTCACTCAGGACAGACATTCAACCGTGAAAGAGATGGGCTTCATTATAAAAATGCCAATTCCCATATATGTATGTTGGGATCCAGTTCTGAAACAAGGTTAATCCCTGACCAGGCCAAGCATACATGACTCACATGGAATCCAAGATTTTACTTACCTGGGGGAACAAAATATTTTTGCTGGCCCAACTTCACCTTCTTTCACACATTTTACAATGTGTGTTATTTTAATCAATGTCAACCTGGTGTGTGTTAAGACTAGAAGCCTTGGAAAAGGCCATACACCCTTCCTATTCAGTTGCCCTGACTACAGCATCATTTAAGTTAACAAGGAGATAAACACTTCTCTCTGTACTGTATATAAAACTGTAAATTATTCACCAATTAGAGAGGTTCATTAATATTGGCATTGGAATCTTTGAATGCTTTCTCTTTCAAAACAAGAAAGTTTTGTCCATCTAAACAAAGAAACTCTGTCACACTGGTTGTCTAAACACAAGCAAAGTCAAATGGACTTTGGAGAGTGCATGGTGATTTTTTTTTAATATGTGTGTGTATGGCTATCTCTTGCATGATCCATTATTTCATTTCTTTTATTCTTTCTTAATCTATTCATTTTAAGCCCTGCACTTAATGTAATCTTCATTCTCACTGGCCTGGGTGAATTTGGCAGTGTCAACCATTATGTCAATATTCCCTTATGTTTCCGTCGCTCCTTTCCTAGGGCACTCAAAATGCCTTAATATATAGCATACGCTATATTATTTATTTTCCTAATTTTCCTGAAAGTTGGACCAGAGCAAAGCTTACCCAAAGGAAACCTGCATCATTTGAGTCCTGTGCGAGGGTTTAATATTCCACTGCATCTGAAGAATGCCTGTTTAAAAAAGACTAAAATGGATTGCGTTTTAAATAAATCTTGTTGAAAACAATCCAACAGTGTTCCCAATCAAACAGCTGTGGAAGACTAACACTCCAGCTTTGGAGCCCCTGCCGGGAAGGTGATGGGTTCATCCCGATGACATTTGATTGGCACATTTAGTATTTTACCTGGGCTAACAAAATTACGTCTCCAACCATGAGAAAACCCTAATTAGGGAGACGTCTGAGACCATTTTACAACAAATTGTTCATTATTTTGGTGCCATCCAAGTCAGGGGCAAGCCTGGCTTGGCTAGCCAACTGGGAAGGATTTGGAACATTTTTCCCCCATGGATTTTAAGGCAGCTAAAGTGATTCATAGAGAAAAGCAACTCACTTTACAACACAAGCTTGCAACCTGGGATTCTGACTTTGCAGCAGCCTAATGGGCTGTTTGTGGAAAGGAAATAACTCACAGAGTTTACTTTTTAAAAAATGAAGACTATCATTCCCAAACACCATGATGTTTTTTGACATTTATTATGCAGCCTGCGCTGGCTGGGTCAAACGGACAATCAGTTTGAAAAATAGTTACGAAATCTGTATTTGTCTTAGCAGTGATGATTAGCTGCTGTAAACTTTGTCAGGATTGAATACAGAGGGATTGAAGGGTGAGGTTATAATAACGGCCTTATGTTTTCTTCTGATTGGCTAGGAATGAACCCGATTGGTTGCCACTGCCCAAAATGGCCCTGGGGTTTTCTTTTCTCTGATTGATCCATGGAAACCATCCTGTAGCTAAGCAGGTTGACTATGGGATAAAAAGGAGAGAGGTGTGATCAATGAGTGGGATTCTCCAAGAGGTAATCCTCCACACTGTCTGATCATTGTGGCTCATGGGAGCCAGGAGGAAAATGCTTGATTTAATTACTAACTTTCCAAGATGATATCTGTAGTATTTGCACAGGGAGCTTCTGCAGGAGAATCTCATTTTTAAGAACCCCTCTTTAAAGTGCTCAGATTTTGCTTCTACCTGACCTCAACACTAACTTTAAAGAAGTTAAAGAGGGGTTTAAAGGTCCTGTTATGTTATGTGTGTTAATCTTTGTTTAAATAAACCTTTGTTGAAAAATAAGTTAGGCTCTTTTGCCAGTGGCAGGTGATTTTACCCCCATTTTGTAGGGAGGGAAACAGGTGCTGAAAGTGAAGTGATTTGCTAAAAGGACAGCCTGCTAATTATTTATGCATTTAGGAGTAGAATCCAGCTCCCTGAGGATTGAGTTGTGGAGGTCTTTTTCTACAGGGTACCCAGTTAGAGTGGAAAGAGGAAGTGAAGGGTCCAGGGAAGCAGACTAGGTGAGCTTTTAAGCCACAGATGTGATGTTGGCCATTTTAATCCATCTTTGAGAGGAGCCCGAATTACGCTGTGTGGAGAGGACTGATTGCAGAGGAAAATAACCTCAAACTATAAGGCACTGCCAAGCCTTCTGGGCAGAGGGGATATAATTCAGAAATGGCAGGAAGAAAATGAGTAATTGGAAGGTGGGAGAAATGACTTAAGAAGAAAGATCAACTAACCAAATATATCTCCCAACTATGGTAAAGGAATCAGAAGCAGGACTGGACTGTGGAATTCAACTTGATGAATCTGGATTATTCTAACATCAGTCGTGGAACATCTGTACTAATAGATGCAAACAACACAACAATAGAGGTAACTTGGGGCGCATTAAATCAACTGTCGGATTTGGGTGGGAAAGGGACAGATCATTCTGAAGTGTATTCCTCAAGCCCAATGGAATAGGTCACCTATGCACTTGAGATTCTATATGTTCCATTTGGGGCCTGATAATGACGTGGTAGAATTGGAGTTTTAACATGGGTAATGTAGGAGTCTTCCTTGAACAAACTGAAGCATTTGTTTAACCCTTTAGGGGTCTCTGCTCCTGCCTTGCCTTTGAACTTGCTGATTCTCAACTTCTCCAGTTGTTGGCAGCAGGAAGGTGGGGTTGAAGGTGACGGATGGTTAGGGGAGGAATGGGAACAGATGCCGTGTTGGTGGCCGAATGGGGATTCAATATCTCTTCTCTCTCTGATTTAGACTATGAGCCCCAGAGAGAACAGATGATCTTGTATCTGCTCCCTTCATTCATTCATTCATTCATTCATTCATTCATTCATTCAATAGTATTTATTGAGCACTTACTATGTGCAGAGCACTGTACTAAGCACTTGGAATGTACAATTCGGCAACAGATAGAGACGATCCCTGCCCAATGATGGGCTTACAGTGCTTAGTACAGTGCTTGACATATAGTGAGCAATTAACAAATTCCACAATTATTATTCCTGGCCAAGGCATGACACATTGAGGATTGAAAGCCACAGGATGTGGTGGATTTATGCGCTTGGATCCCTAATTATTGGCTCCCAGTACTCTAGCTTCTCCCCTCTTTAATGCTTGAAAAAGCAATGCATCACATCCTGTCAACTGAATGATATGCTCCAAAAGGATCAGAGTTTCGGAGACTACGCTATCGAAGCTGGACTGCTGGAAAAGTCAGCTCATTCATTTACTGGTATTTATTGAATGCTTAATTTGTGCAGATCACTGTACTAAGCACTTAGGGGACTGTAATATAGCAATGAACACACACATTCCCTGCACAAAACAAGCTGCCAAGGAACCAAGGAGAGTTTGAGGCCTTGGGCTCAAAGTAACCTATTTATTTTATCATTTATTTCATTTATTTTATATTATAATTCTATTTATTTGTATTGATGCTATCTATGCCTGTTTATTTGTTATGACATCTGTCTCCCCCGCTTCTAGACTGTGAGCCCATTGTTGGATAGGGATTATCTCTGTTGCTGAACTGTACTTTCCAAGCGCTTAGTACAGTGTTCTGCACACAGTAAAGTCTCAGTAAATACAGTTGAATGAATGAAACCAGGTTTCTCTAGGACAAAAGTAGGCATGGGGAATAGTCTTCAAAGAAAGTGGAAGAAGGGTGTGGCTGTAGACCCGACTTCATATTCTCTTCCCTTTGATTAGTCAGATGAATCAAGTGACAGGTTTGGGGAAGTTTTTAAATTGTAAAATGGCTTTTTTACTGAAGGGTGGGGGAAGGCTACACTTTCCAGGAATATTAGCAAGCCAGAGCTGGGGGTGATGTCTGATAGAAGAATTTTATTAATCAGAAAGTTATTTTGCAGGTAGAGGAAGCAGGCAGTGCAGAATTTGGAGGTTTGCCACTGAGAAACAGGTCTGTAGAATTGGGATTTTCACCAGGATCTGTCATTTTTCTTGTGCCTCGAGTCTGTCGGTTAGCACAGATCTCTTCTCAAGTGGATTTTTTTTTTTATTATCTGGCCAGGGAGGACAAGCTCAGTTCACAACTGTGATCCATTGGATTTTGTGAGAGGCTGTGAAAGCGAGGGAAAGGTGAGGCAGCAACACAAGATCTCAGTCCGGCTCTTGCTCCAGCCTGTGAAGTGGGTGTTCTGTCTGCTTTCTATGCTTTCCACTGCTATCCCTTAAATAAAGTTCACAATAGATCATCCTGCTAAGAATTGTATAATGTTCCTGTGAATTTTATATTTCCATTTAAAGCCTCAAAATGTATGTTCTTTGGTCTAGTGGGTTTAACACGACTTTTAGTATTATCTTGGCAGGTTTCTGTGGTTTTAGAGGATAGGATTTTCCTTTAAATAAATGTATCCCAAGCTTTGGTTTTGAGAACTTTAAGTTAAAAAACACAGAGATGACTAATAACTATTTAGCTAGTAATGATGGCTTAGCAATATTTACCACTTCAATTTCAGTGCTCTGGCTCCATTACTTAGGATATTTTCCTGAATTAATTTTCTCTCAGTTCTGGAGCCAGCAGCTGTCCACATTAAAAAAAAAAGTCCAATAACCTCCAGAAATAATGATTTCATATTTCTAATAGGTTCCTTTTACTGTTCAATCAAAAAGGTCTCTTGTGCCCTCTAGCATACGTCATACTAACATGGCTTACCACAAACAGCCTAAGAAACACAAACGAGAAATAAGTTGAAATCTTCCTGAATTGGTTTTTGCAAAGGTTTCACATTTTTCCAGGACTCCACACCCTCCATTTTGATTTAGGCATACGTGTTTCAAATTCAAAATACAAGCCGGGAGAAGGAGGGAATAAAATCTTATTGTGGATTCCACCTGGAAGAAGAGGATTATAATGCCAAGACCCCAAGGAATGTCAAATTTGCTTTTTCACTGCTGGAACAAGTGCACAACAGAGAGGGCACATCTTGAGCAATCCCTCGAAATTTAATACCAGGCTGAAGTGCATTAGATTACTGTGTTTAGTTGGGATGTGGAAAATGAAGAGAGTTATGGAGGAGCTGGAGGGAATTCAGGGAAGAGTTACAGGGATGATGAAATGTTTGGGAAATACATCACTGAATGCTGTGGTCTTACAAATTCAAAGCTGCCCCTACTGGTTTCATTACTTAGGTGTGTCGGGATGAGAAAATGAGGCATGACTGGATCTAAGTCCTACACTATGGACGTGTGAGCAAGTGTGTTGGGTTTAGAACATCTTGTCGTTTACGCTCATTTGTTTCCTTAAAGCAAAATGTGAACCTATGCTCCATAGAATCAATCTCCAGTTACTTCATGAAATCAGGCCCACTTGGGGCTGCTATTTCCCAGCAGTCCTTGCTCTGCCTAGGGTGACCATAATAATGATATTTATTTTAAAACTTACTCTGTTCTAAGTGTTGAGTGAGATACAAAATCAGCGATCTGACACAGTTCCTGTCTCACAGGTGGCTCATAGTCTAAGGGCTAGGGAAATCCATATTTAATTCCCAATATTACAAATAAGGAAACTGAGGCCCAGAGAAGTTAAATGACTCACCCAAGGTCACTCAAAAGGCTTGTGACACGGCTGGGATTAGAATCCATGTCCCTTGATGCCCATGTTCTTTCAGGGAGACCTCTTAACTGTAAACTCATTATGGGGAGGGAATGGGCCTGCTACTTCTATGGTACTCTTCCAAGTGCTTATTAGAGTGCTCCGCACATAGTAAGCACTCAGTGAATACCATCAACCAATTGATAGGTCACGTGGCTTCTCTGTCACCCAATAACTTTGGTATTTTTAATTTCAACACTTGGCCTCCCACGGTTCAGAAGTGTCACTTGTGTTCCAGGGAATTGGGAGGAGAACGTAATGGCTCTTCAGCAACCGAGACATCCAAGATCTCCCTGATGACACATTCAGTAATTACAAAGTTCTGCCAACTTCATGTATGTCCTTCTGACGCTGTTCTTTGCAGAAAATAACTTAGTTTATGGGTTGACATGGAGGTGTTGGAGATTCTGTGCCATCAGTGGCTACCCTAACTGACATGTACTATTTTTTCGAAGTTGGTAAATTCTCTGATCCCCTCTCAGGATCGCACCTGGGGAGTTCGCAGTACTCCACCAGTCTCGGCTATGGGAGGGAGAGTCAAGCAGAGGCCTATTCATTCCATTCCTAGTTTGGCTAATGGCTTGTGAGTGGAAAGCAATCGGCTACAAGTCAAAACTTACCCGCGCTGGATGGCAGAGGCACGGGAGAGAGTAGAGGGCAGAGACTCGAGTTGACTTCGTGGAAGACGGCAGTGGTAAACCATTTCTATTATTTTACCAAGAAAACTCTGTGATTACACTGTCAAAACAATCACAGATGGAAAGTGGGGTGTTCTCGGCATAGGACGAGAAGTTCCCTGAGGATAGAGATCATGCCTACCAACTTAAATTGTGATCTTCCAAATGCTTAATAATGCTCTGCATACGGTGAGCACTCAGTAAATACCAGTGACTGCATTTTTTTTAAATTTTGGCCTTTGAAACCCTTTAGGGATTCTTAGCTTTGTGGATAGAACACGGGCCTGGGAGTCAGGTCATGGGTTCATTCATTCAGTAGTATTTATTGAGCGCTTACTATGTGCAGAGCACTGTACTAAGCGCTTGGAATGTTCAAATCGGTAACAGATAGAGACAGTCCCTGCCCTTTGACGGGCTTCAAATCCCATCTCTGCCACATGTCTGCGTGTGACCTTGGGTAAGTCACTTCACTTCTCTGGACTTCAGTTACCTCATCTGTAAATGGGGATTAAGAGAGTGAGCCCTACATGAGACAGGGACTGTGTCCAACCTGACTATCTTGTATCTACCCCAGATTTCAGAACAGTGCTTGGCACATAGTAAGTGTTTAACAAGTCTTGTCTTATGCTGTTGAGTCGTCTCCGACCCATAGCAATGCCACGGACACATATCTCCCAAAACACCCTGCCTCCATCAACAAATGATCTGGTAGTGTATCCTTAGAGTTTTCTTGGTAAAAATACTGAATGGTTTACCATTTCCTCCTTCCTTGCAGTAAACTTGAGGCTCCGCCCTCAACTCTATCCCATGCTGCTGCTGCCCAGCACAGGTGAGCTTTGACTTGTAGCAGATTTCCTGTCACTAGCTAGGCACTGTCCACGCTAGGATTCGAATGGAATGGACAATCCTCTCCTTGACTCTCCCTCCCATAGTCGAGATTGGCAGAGTACTGGAAACTCTCCTGGTGTGAGCCTGAGAGGGGCTTACCAAGTACCATAATTATTATTATTATTATTATTTCTCTCAGCCTTCCTCTGTGTGATCTTTCATGTAAGGAATATTTGATGACTATTCATCAAGAGAAGCAGCGTGGCTCAGTGGAAAGAGCCCAGGCTTGGGAGTCAGAGGTCATGGGTTCGAAACCTGGCTCTGCCACTTGTCAGCTGTGGGACTGTGGGCGAGTCACTTAACTTCTCTGTGCCTCAGTTCCCTCATCTGTAAAATGGGGATGAAGACTGTGAGCCTCAGGTGGGGCAACCTGATCGCCCTGTATATCCCAGCGCTTAGAACAGTGCTCTGCACATAGTAAGTGCTTAACAGATACCAACATCATTATTATTATGACTAGAAGTTATCAAGCAATAGTTTTTATTGAACATTTTACCAAGGGCTTGGGAGAGTACAGTATAACAGAGTTGGTAGACCCGTTCCCTGCTGACAAGGAGCTCACAGTTTAGAGTACCTTATGATCTTGTCCTCAGCTTTCCGTTGTCTGGGACAGCTCTCTAACCACAGTAATTATTGTGCAGCTGGTCGATGGACGGATGGGCAACTTGCCAGGCCTTCAATTGAATTGCTCCAGTCGGGTCATTTAGATCTGGTCTAACTGGTCAATTCAAGTAGAAAATTGCAGCTCTTTCCAGTAAAACAAATTTCTGCCTCGATTTGGCTTTCAAGTGAAAATGTGTATGTTTGCTCTTGTAATACCCCAGTAACTGTCTCAGTTCTTGGCTTTACTTTGCTAGTGTAGACTTCGGCTTAATGTTAGGCATGACATGGTAATGGTGAAATATTTCACTGATTCTTAAAGAAGGGTTATTAAAAGAACTTGGGTTAATTTCTCTAAGTAGATAGTCCATATTGTCACTTATTTTAGTGTCTGCTGCCCCAGCTTGATTGTAAACTTTATGAGGGTAGGGATGATCCTACTAATGCTCTCGCAAGCTTAAAATGGTGTTCTGCACAGAGTAAATGCTAAATGCTTTTTTTCCCATCCACTCTTCAGTTGAACGTTATTTATAGTGATTTGTATAGACTTTATTATTTTAACAGAATATCATTTAGCTGTGTTATCTGAGCTCATACTGTGTGCAGAGTACTATACTAAGCACTTGGGAGAGTACGATATCTAACGTACTTTAGATTATAAACCTCCAGAGGTAATCAGTAGTACTAAGTATTAAGCACTTGAGAGGGTACTCTAGAGTAAGTAGACGTGATACCTGTCCTCAAGGAGCATACAGCCTATCGGGGAGACTGTCATAATGTGAAATTCAGGTCTCTTTTTCCTTTCCTCCTCATCAACCTCACTGCAATTTGGCTTCCATTCTCTCCACTCCATGGTTATCCATGGTTTCTACTCCATCTTAATCTTCCAAAATTCTCTCAGCTGCCTTGGCCACGATGTAGATTGCCCCATTCTCCTAGAAACACTACTCAGCCTTGATATCCCTTACACCGACTCCTCCAGATTCTCAATCTACCTCTCAGTCTCTTTTTCTGGCTCTTATTCTATTTCTCACTCCCAAACTGAGCAGGTGTCTCAAAACTTAGTTCTGGGTCCCTTTCTATTTTCTTTCACATCCACTCTCTTTGGGAATTCCTTACCTCCCAATGCTTCAACTACCACCTCTGTGGATGACTCCCAAGTCTTCCTCTCCAGGCCCGATTTCTGGTCTCTGCAAATCCGAGCTTTCTCTAGCCTTCTTATTATCTTCACTTGGGTGTCCTGCCAACACCTGAAACTTATAGTTTGAAAGAGAATTTGTCTTCACACTCAAGCCTCCCTGTGACTCCCCGTGACTTTACAATCACTGTCAACAGCACCAACCTTCCTATGTCTCAAGCCTGCAATCTTGCCACAATCTTCAACGTATCTCTCTCATTCAAGACACATAGAAAATCAGTCACCAAATCCTGTCAGGTCAACCTTCACAGCACCTCTAAATTTCTTTCCATCTAAACTGCTTCCACGTTGGTCCAAACACGTCACATACTTACAGCATCAACCTCCTCGCTTCTCCCTTCTATAGTCCATACTTCCTCTCTACTGCCTGGATCATTTTTCTAAAATATTGTTCTGTCCCAAGTCTCCTAATTCCTCAAACTTCCAGTGGCTACCCATCCAATTCTACTTCAAATGCCTCACCGCCTGCTTTGAGGCACTGAATTAGCTTTCTCCCTCATACCTCTCCTCACTCCTCTCCCACTAAAATGCAGCCCACACACTTCGGTCATCGAATGGTGGTATTTAAGCACTACACCCATCTACTTATTTTTCCTTGACCTTGTCACTTTTGTGGCAAGTTATAATCCCTTGTTTGTATCCTACCTCCCCCCTCCAACTCTCTCTCCTTTCAGATCAGATAGACCTCTACATTCCCCATCTTCAAAGTCCCACTAAAATCATATCTCCCCAAGAAAACCTTCCCTGACTAAACTCTTATTTTCAGACTCTATTCTCCATCCCTTCTGTTTCACCTATGTACTTGGCTGTGTACCTCTTAAGCACTTAGATACCCCATCTCCACAGCATTTATATACGTGTTCTTATAATCAGCTGCTTCTCCTGTCAGCTGCTTTTCCACATTAATTTATTTTAATGTGTCTCTCCACTAGGTCCTTAAGGACAGGGATGGTGTCTAATAATAATAATAATAATAATGATACTAACTGTTAAGCACTAAGTTTTTATCAGGCACTGTATTAAATGCTAGGGTCAATACAAGGCAATTGGGTTGGACACAGTCCCTGTCCCACATAGGGTTTATGGTCTTAATCCCATTTTACAGATGAGGTGACTAAAGCACAGAGAAGTTAAATGACTTCACCAAGATCATCCAGCAGACCAGTGGCAGAGCCGGAATTAGAACCCAGTCCCTCCTGACTCCCAGGCCTGTGCTCTATCCACTAGGTCACCCTGCTACAATCAACTTGCACTTTCCCAAGTGCTTAGTACAGAGTTCTGCATAGAGCAAGGGCTCAACAAATAACACTGACTTGATAGGCAAGAAACTTAGTATATGGCTATGTACATAAGTGCCGAGGAGGAGTAGATGGGGAATGTGTACCTGAGTGCTTAAGGAAAACAGATGCAAGTGCATAGGTGACACACAAGAAGGAGGGAAAATTGGGGTGGGGAGATGAAAGGTGAAACAGGGTAGACTTGCTGGAGGAGACCTAATTATAGTAGGGCTATGAAAAATGAAGAGTGGTCTTTTGGGTATGAAGGGAGAGGAAGTTCCAGGTAAAGGAAATCTCAAGAGCGTCTTGAAACTTTCTCTTCCACTGGCTGTACTTATCCTGTCCAAGTGTCCTTTTACAGTCCCCTGAAGAAGCTAATGATAATAATTGTGGTATTTGTTTAAACACTTACTCTGTGCCAGGAACTGTAATAATAATGATAATGATGATGGCATATGTAAAGCACTTACTAAATTCTAAGTGCTGGGATAGATACAAGGTTATCAGGTTCTCCCACTTGAAGCTCACAGTTTTGATCCCCATTTTATAGTCCACTAGTCCACACTGCTTCAACTGGGTTGAGGCCTGTGCAGTTTTACCAAATATTTTGTGTCAAAGAAGCCAACATTCTCATTCTCCTTACCAGAATAGAAACACTATAAAGTATCCACAAAGGGCAGTGGCTGAAGGCAGGTGAGGCAAGCAGTTGTTGAGAGAAGACAAGGGGAGTTGGCTAGATAGTAAAAGATGCTTCCGGACAAGGGATGGGAGGCCGGGGAATGAATTATTGAAGAGGGTCCTATTGTCCCCATTTTGTCAACATTTTCTGAGATGATAGATAATTATCAGCATGGCACACTGAGAAGCAGCATGGCATAATGGATAGAGTACAGGCCTGGGAGGCAGAAGGTTGATTTGCTTGTAACCATCCCAACACTTAGTACAGTGCCTGGCACATAGTAAGTGCTTAACAAATACCATCATCATTATTGTTATTATCAGTCAAGGTTTGCTGGAAGATGCTGGGCCAGAGGATCTACTGAGCCTAATTAAGGTTCTATGATTCTATAGCTTATATGAATACTATTGAATATAGTATTTATATAGAATATATATATATAATATATGTATATATATATGTGTGTGTGTGTATAATATAGTATATAATATAGTATTAAATACTACTGAATGAATGAGCTCAACCTGCCTACGACCCACTAATTCATTCACACCAGGGCATTTATTGATTTGTGGCAAACTATGTCAAACACTGTTTTACATGCTGGGATATTTATGAGTTTAGCAGGTTGGACACAGACTCCGTCCCACATGAGGCTCACAATCTAAGTTGGAGGGAGGAGGATTTAATTCCCATTTTATGAATGAGGAAACTGAGGCCCAGAGAGGTTAAGTGACTTGCCCAAAGTCACAGAGCTGGGATTAGAACCCCGGTCCTTTGGCACTCGGTACCAAGCTTTTCTACTAGGCTACCTTGTTTCTAATTAATGGTCTATATTACTCTTTGAGTATAAATAGAGCCTATTGGGAAGCATCTCCTCTTGAAAACCTTTCCTAATTAATAATAATAATACTGATTGTATTGGTTAAGTTCTTAATGTATTCCAGGCACTATACTAAGCGCTGAGGTGGTTACAAGCAAAGTGAGTTGGCCCAGTCCCTGTCCCATGTGGGTCTCACAATCCCCATTTTACAGATGAGGTAACTGAGGCACAGAGATGTGAAGTGACTTGACCAAGGTCACACATTGGAGAAGTGGCGGAGCCGGGATTAGTTTCTCCCCCAAAACATGTCACCTATGTACTTGATGGGATCGAGGCTCCTCGATGATCCGAAGAGTCCGACACAGGTTACTGTTGAGCCAGCATGGCTGTCCCGTGGGTGGGAGTCTGAAGGAGCAATGAAATGGATATTCTAGAAGAATTGGGATAAAAATGCAGCGGCTATAATAAAACATTCTCTGAAGATCTTTGGCCAAGGTCTATTCTGAGAGGAGCATGTGCTCCTATTACTGGTGTGATTGATCTAAATGTTTTTCAAGGTTACAAAGTCTTAACCCTCTTTCTCCTAATGCTTCACTTCCGCTCACTTCTCCAGTGAAAAGGGCTTTCTGTTAATCCACGGTGTTTGAGTAAAGTCGATTCTAACAGCCTGAGGTAAAGGAACGCAACGACTGTAGAATTTCTGCACAGACCCAAAGGACGTTTTGAAGTCGGAGAATGGGTTGGGCATCTGGGATTCGTGCTCAGCCATTCTGAAAATGATTATTTGTTTTTGGTATGGCGGTTTTTTTTTGTCCTAAAAAGATTTTCTCCAATTTACAAAATAAACAAATGGCTCTTCTGATGTTCTAAGCCTCCTCACCACGGCCTTTTAAAGTTAAAAACAACTAAACCTCAGACAGGAGGTGCAGAGTAGATGTGGCTAGGTCAAATGAAAGTTAACAAGCAGGCTACTCTCTTTCCACAAACAAAAACTGCTTAACTCCTTTGCACTTGTGGTTGGTGATATTTAATCAGCCATTGTTGTTTGGAAATGTCCCCCTCCCCCTATGCAATGTTAAATTAAGACTTTTCAGAGTTAACATTACTTCACTTTAGCTGATCGTTTGGATCATTTGGACACATGGAACATATCCTCAGAGCTGCCTTTGGGGAAGCGATGAATATAGCATTTTCAAAAGGTTTTGACATTTCTAAAGTCCTTTGTGACTTTGTTTTTGTTTTTCATTGTTTATTCCTCACAGCAACCTCCTTTCAATTGGGATAATTTAAAGAGTCCCAGTTTCTGGAAAAGGAAATGGAAGCACTGAGGAGTTAAATAGCACACTCAGCCTCATGAAGCTGGACTGAATAGAAACGACAATTAAAGAGTCACAGCCCTCCCCTTTACTAGATAGGGTCCCCCACTGATTTATATCATGCCTCTCTCCTGAATTAGCTTCTGATTTACAATCCTGAAATGTGCATCCGCAGTTCATAAAACAATTAGCCAGAACTTTCAAACCAGAGAAGCAAGCTATTTCCCTTTCAGAAATGTAGTTTTAAATTGGGGATGGTAGACCGGATAATTTTTAGGCCTGGCCCTTTAAGATTAAACTCTTCCCTCCCCTCCAACTTCTGAGTTTGACGAACTGTTGAAAAACCCTCTAATGGCTACTTGAGTTGAAAGCGTGTCGGCTCAGGGCAGCCGAGCCGTTCAGAAATCCAACCATAATAAAGGGTGTTCGTTTCAAATTAAACAAGCACGTCAGGCAGTCCCCCAAAATACAAGCCTGCACTGGAGTTTTATGGATTCCAGAACACAACCAAAAAGTTAAAGGCGAGTTTGGCAAAAAGGAGTTGCCACCTCCAAATGTTGGGAGAAAATAACTACGCTTTGTGATTCCTGCATAATTTATTAGAGAATAAAAACAGGTCTAGTAAAAAGCAGATTCAGATTTTAGGCCTGCAAAGGAATCTGCAACGTACTGGGTTGGTTAAGCAGAAACAAAAACAACAAAAAAAATCAGTTCCCAGTGATTCGCGAGGCCTGGTGCAGAGGCAATCTAGATTTTTTTTTTTTCTTTTTAAATTGGATCCAGTCTTTGGTTTTCAGCAGCCTGAAAGTTGCTGAGGCTGATGATGTTGTTGTAAAAAATGTTGCTTTTGCTGTAAACAGTGTCCCCCCAAAAGACGAAAGTGGGAGAGAAGTGATGAGGTCGAACAGCACTCTGTGGCTTTGATTTTTGTGAAAGCTCATAAAACCTGAATTTCCTGGCTTTGGTAGTCCCTCAGAACCCAATAATGTAAAAACTCACTCTCTCCAAAGAGCAGGTAGAGTTCTCATATTAAAAAGGCTCTAACTCTCACGAGCACGTTAAGTTCAGCTGTGAAAGCTTATAGATGTAACTTTTTTGGGGGGCAAGGTTAACTATTTTTTTGCCAAGAAATGACCACATTCACTGAAAAAGACATTTGGTTTGATTGGCACTCTCGCAATTGTGTAGTATTGACTGGAGGACAGTACTGTGCAATTATTGCCAATTAGCAACAATTTCAGAATATCTTCTGAAACCTTACGTGAGAGGGAACTCACCTGGTGTGTGAATCCACAGGACACCATCTCCCTGACCCCTTTGTAGATCATTCATGTAGCGTATAAGATGTAATTTTCTAGGAAGAACTCAGCTAACTGCCTACTTTTATAGTGTTGACTCTCAAAGTGATCTGTTCATCTCCACAGCCCTCAGTCTTCAGTAGAGTGCAAAAGGAAACTGGGGCAGGTAATGCACGGACAAGGGAAGTACAAGATTACAGAAAGTTGAGAATTCCTGTGACCCGAACTCCCTTCCCACTTCGTGTTCAACAGACGACTCTCCTGATCCTCAAACCCCTACCAAAATCTCATCTCCTCCAGTAAGCGTTTCCTGGCTAATCTATCATTTCTCACTTCATTTTCTCTCCCTTTTGCATTACCTCTGAACTTGAGGCTGGAGGCTGAGTGCTTAGGTGTGTAGGGGTGTGTGTGTGTTTCTGTTTGCACTTGCACAAATGGAATAGTGCTTGGCACATAATTAGTGCTTTACAAATACCTTCATTCTTCTTCTTATTATTATTATCCTTATAATAAGGATACATTTATCCTTATTAGAAGCCAGCACTGAACATGAGTGGCTGAAAAGGACAAAGAGGCCAGTCCAGGCCCCCATGAGGTCATCCTTTGTAATAATGTAGTTTGTTTGCAGCTCCTGACAGTTCTCTCTTTTTCCTCCTTGTCTCTTTTTCCATTCAAAGATTTTGTTCAGAGAGCTCCTTCCTTCTTGATGGTAGAGAGCCATGCAGATCTATCCTCAATCTCAAGGCCACAGAGAAAGTCTGACACTACAGACATTTCTTTTGGTCTGTAACAAGATACTATTCTGCAGAAATGTTGTGTTGGACTTCTTGGTTCTATTTTCTATTTTAAAGCTATTATGTTGTACCCTCCCAAGCACTTAGGACTTGCACACAGTAAGCGCTCCACAAATGATGATTAATGATTATGCCGCTCAAAAAATGATCAATGATTATGATACTTAAGCGCATAATGTGGTAAGCAGTGTCCTAAGTGCTGAGGTAGATATAAGTTAATCAAGTTGGACGGTGTCCCTGTCCCACATGGGGTTTACAGTCTGAGGAGTGAGAACAGGGATTGAATATTAATTATTTAATCTCCATTTTACAGGTGAAAAAACTGAGACACAGAAGTTAATTGACTTGTCCAAGGTCATCCAGCTTGACGCCAGGTCCTCTGACTGCCAGACCCATGCTCTTTCTGCTATGCTAGGGAAGCAGCGTGGCTTAGTGGAAAGTGCACGGGCTTGGGAGTCAGACGATGTGGGTTCTAATCCCAGCTCTACCACTTGTCTGTTGTGTGACCTTGGGCAAGACACTTAATTTCTCTGTGCCTCAGTGACTTCCCATCTGTAAAATGGGGATTAAGACTGTGAGCCCCCTATGGGACAACCTGATTACCTTGTATCTAGCCCAGTGTTTAGAACAGTGCTTGGCACATAGTAAGTGCTTAACAAATGCTAACATGATTAGTATTATTATGCCTGCTTATATCTATCACAGTGTAGTCAGCATGCTGCCTAGGTAGCAGAATTATTTCACACTTTGTATATCTGTATTGTCAGTATGTAATTTGGTTCTATATGCAGCTTCTTCAGTGCAGGCTAATACATGACCTCAATATTTTTGAGACAGTAAACCCTCAGGAAATTCTATTGATTGAACAGGTCCGGGATTACTGCATGTCTCTGTTTTGCCTAATTAGCAATTTGGTACTCAGGCAGGGCACTCTTTGATCTGATCAGTCAAGCCACCACGTAGCAAGCAGTCTCATAATGCATGGCTCAGTGGAGAAGCAGCGTGGCTCAGTGAAAAGAGCCCAGGCTTGGGAGTCATAGGTCATGGGTTCGAATCCCAGCCCCACCACTTGCCAGCTGTGTGACTGTGGGCAAGTCACTTAACTTCGCTGTACCTCAGTTACCTCATCTGTAAAATGGGGATTAAGACTGTGAGCCTCACGTGGGACAACCTGATTAACTTGTATCTACCCCCAGTGCTTAGAACAGTGCTCTGCACATAGTAAGCGCTTAACAAATACCAACATTATTATTATTATTATTATTATTATTATTATTATCTTAGTGAACTTTTCAGCGCAGCCTAATAGGTTTAGTGTTTTCTAAAGTTTAAATCTGCTCAATGTAGCAAATGCTTTTGTCAGGTCTATGCAAGCTGTTTATACATTTTGCTGCTGATCCTAGCAATTCTCTTGTATATAAACCTCATCTATATTAATAGTGACAATTGTTTAGCATTTACTATGTGTCTAGCACTGGAAAAGATGCAAATTCATCAGATCGAACAGTACCTTTCCCTCGCTGGGCTCATTTTAAGCGGTAAGCCCCTTGTGGACAGGGAATGTATCCATTATATTGGTTTGTTGTACTTTCCCAAGAGCTTAGTACAGTGCTCTGCACACAGTAAGCACTTAATAAATTTGACTGTAAAATCTGTTCTCCCTATCAATGAGGAAATTAGGCACAGAGAAGTTCAGTGATTTACGTAGGGTCACGCAGCAGGAATGGGGCAGGGTCAAGATTAATTAGAACTCATGTCCTCTGATTCCCCAGGCTTGGACTCATTCCACTGGGACATGGTGTTTCAAAATGGGGATGATAATCTACTCCCACATCTTCAGACTGTGGGACAGGAACTGGGTCCAACCTGATTATATCTAACCTGGCACCTAATAGAGTTATTGACAAATAGTTTAAATGATTAACAAATACCACTATTATTGTTGCTTTCAGGATCGTTGTAGGCAGGGAACCTGTCTACCACCTCTGTTGTATTGTACTCTCCCAAGTGCTTAGTACAGTGCTCTGTACACAGTAAGTACTCAATACATACCCTTTCTGCCCCAATTTTTTCTCAGTCATAAGTGATGTATTTAATATTTCTTGTTTTGATAGCCTCTTTTAATCCTATGACACTTTTATAGCTCTAGAGCGCTGTGAAATGACTTTTATCATTATTTATAGGATGTCCCTAAGGAAGTAGTCATATAAATTAACTGGAAATTATATCCATTTACTAACAAAACTGGAGAAAGTGTGGCAGTGAGCTTGTCAATAAAAGAACATTGTTAGGTTATTTAAAAAATACACCGTTTCATCCATTATCCAGATTTTAGGTAGATGGACTTTCCAGTCCTGAGATCATAATCATTGTACTTAAGCGCTTAGTACAATGCCCTGCACACAGTAAGCACTCAATAAATATGATTGAAAGAATGAATGAATATTTTAGCCAGTTATATGGAAAACTTGTGTGGCTAGATCCAAAAACTGGGGAAGCAACTTGGTCTAGTGGATAATGGATGAGCTTGGGAGTCAGGACCTGAGTTCTGGTTCCGCCAAATGTCAGCTACAGCCTTGGGTAAGTCACTTAACTTCTCTGTCCCTCAGTTACCTCATGTGCAAAATGGGGATTAAGACTATGAGCCTCCTGTGGGACAGGGACTGTATCCACCCTGATAAGCGTGTATCTACCCAATGCTTAACATAGTGCCTGGTACATAGTAAGCACTTAGCAAATACCATTAAAAACACAAGAGTGACCAAAAATCTCTGAGACAGTTTTTTACAAAGGCTGATGATAATAATAATAATAATGGTATATGTGACGCACACTGTATAAAATGTTGGTGTAGGTACAGGTTAATCAGATTGGACACGGCTCCTGTCCCACATGGGGCTCACAGTCTTCCCATTTTATAGAGGAGGGAACTTAGGCACAAAGAATAATAATAGTAATTATGGCATTTGTTAAGCACTTACTATGTGCCAGACACTGTTCTAAGTGCTGGGGTAGATATAGGATAATTGGGTTGAACACGGTTCCTGTTCCATATGAGGCTCACAGTCGTAATTCCCATTTTACAGATGAGGGAAGTGAGGCCCAGAGAAGTGAAGTGACTTGCCCAAGGTCATACAGCAGACATGTGGAAGAGCTGGGATTAGAACCCATCATTTTACTCTCTCCACTAAGCATGCTGCTTCCTCTATGTTAGGCAGTCATAAAATGACCACTTAATGAAGAAGACCACTCAATGTGTTTCACCGCCTGCTGCCATTTTCTTTCAAGCCCAGAATTGGATCTGGTAGATGAGCACCATTGCTGGGTCCCAACACAATTATGCTCGCTGGGACACAGGAGGGCAGTGAAACAGGATGCCCAAACAACTGCCGTATGTAAAACTAAAATAGGAAAATGGAAGGTGAGGAGGACAGAGGAAACACTATGGAGATACCATTCCCAATCCTCGGGGCTCTGCTGTGTGGAAGGATAATAATAATAATAATGATATTTGTTAAGACCTTATGTGCAAAGCACTTTTCTAAGCACTGGGGGGGGGGGATACAAGGTGATCAGGTTGTCCCACGTGGGGCTCATAGTCTTAATCCCCATTTTACAGATGAGGTAACTGGGGGCCCAGAGAAGTGAAGTGACTTGCCCAAAGTCACACAGCTGACAAGCAGTGGAGCTGGCATTAGAACCCATGACCTATGACTCCAAAGCCCGTGCTCTTTCCACTGAGCCACGCTGCTTCTCAATGCTGCCCCAACGCCACCACACCACTGTTCCCATCAATCTTTGTTTCTGCCTGTGGAAGAAGTGCACCAGTGACAGAACTCCACCTTTCAGATGAGGGGAAGGTCACCATGGGAACTAAAGCTATGATATCTGGGGCTGTTCATCTGAGTTGTGAAGAGCCTGAAAATCTGCTGCTCCTTTATAGCAGTGAAGTCTAAGTGTCAAACATTGTTCTGAACATTGGGGTAGGGACATGTTAATTAGGTTGGACACAGTCCCTCTCCCTCATGGGACTAGCAACCTAAGGAGAGGGAGAACAGGCTTTGAATCGCCATTTTACGGTTGAGAAAATTGAGGCACAGAGAAGTGAAATGACAGCCTCAGGTCACACAGCGAGCAATCGGGAGAGCTGGAATTAGAATTCAGGTCCTCTGACTCTCAAGCCCATGCTATTTCCACCAGGCTTCATTCCTTTCGTGTTTATATCAACCTTTTTTGGTATGTGTTTTTATCATCACCCTTGTTCATCACCAATCTCTTCTCCCTCTCCCCCTCTTCATTCTTAGCTTATGAGCTCCTTGCAGGCCAGGGACAGGCCTATACCTTGAATGTGTATTTCCTTCCCAGCTCTTAATGCTTTTTTTTAGTGGCATTTATGAAGTGCTTATTAATAATAATGTTTTTATTTGTTAAGCACTTACTACGTGCTCACTACGTGCCACGCACTGTTCTAAGCGCTGGGGTAGATATAAGGTAATCAGGTTGTCCCACATGTGTTCACAGTCTTAATACTCATTTTACAAATTAGGTAACTGAGACACAGAGAAGTTAAGTGACTTGCCCAAGGTCACACAGCTGACAAGCGGTGGAGCCAAGATTAGAACCCATGACCTTGATTTCCAAGCCCATGCTCTTTCCACTAGGCCACTGTCAAGTGCTGGGATAGTATGAGTTAATCAGGTTGGACACAGTCCCTGTCCCGCATGGGATTCACAATCTAAGTAGTAGAGAACATACTCTTTTTACAATTGAGGAACCTGAGGCCTGGAGAAGTGAAATGACTTGCCCAAAGTCACACACCAAGCAATTTGCAGAGCTGGGAGTAGAACCCTGGTCCTCTGACTCCCAGACCCTTGCTCTTTCCACTAGGCCATCTTACGTTTTACACAGATGTTAAATACTATTAATATTGGAGGATATGATAAAGCAAAGCCTCAGACCATGAAACATCTCCTGAGAACTGGGAATCAATTGTTAGAGTAGCACGGAGCCCTGCCACCAAAAAAAGTTTGGCTATAATTCAGTAAAACGTTTGTAATAAACAAGATGAGGCAAAAGAGGAAACAGCACCAGGAACTTCAGATACTAAGCACTGTAAAATAAAAGCCAGCTCCTTTGTCAGCATAGCCTAGTGGATAGAGCATAGTTCTGGAAGTCGGAAGGACATGCATTCCCATCTTGGCTCCTCCAGTTGTCTGCTGTGTGACCTTAGGCAAGTCACTTTGCTTCTCCATGCCTCAGTTACCTCCTATATAAAATGAGGATTAAGACTGTGAGCTCCATGTGGGACAAGGACTGTGTCCAACCAAATTTGCTTTTATCCACCCCAGCGCTTAGTACAGTGCCTGGAAAATAGTAAGCACTTAACAAATCCCATTATTATCATTATTATTATTATTATTTATTATTCAGTGTGGCCTGATCATGTCTACCTTAAACCGTACATGCTTCCTGTCACCGAATTAGAGAGCCATCTCATTCTGACTACGGCCAGTGGTCTAATCTGTTGTCTGCATTTAATTCCCTCCTTGAGTACATGGCTTAGGCCCCATTACCCATTTTGACACTTTACATTCTCATCAAGATTCTTTGCTCAGTTTGTGAGCCTCTTCACAATATAATGCAGCCACATTCTTGTCACAGTCAATGCTATTTATTGAGCACAAATTGTATACAGAGCACTGTACCTAATCCTTGGGTCAGTACTAAATTAGATATAAATTAAAAATAATCTCTCCCCTCAGGAAGCTTACTCTTGGAAAGCATGCACCATCTCCTACTGTTTGTGAGACCTCGAGGTAGATTTCTTCTTCTACCATGACAAATTACATGGAATGTTATGCTTTTCCCTTTTTATTTTACTTTTTTCAACTTTCCTATTGGTGCAGGGACAGAAAAGACCTGGGTTTCAATCCTGGCTGTGTTATTTGCTTGCTGTGTGATCTTGGGCAAGTGACTTAATGTCTTTTCGCCTCAGTTTTATCCTTCCTTTCATGATGATGATGATAATAGTCATGATAAGTGTGGTATTTAAGCACTTACTATGTGCCAGGCACTTTACTAAGGGCTGGAATAGATGCAAGGTAATCATATTGGACACAGTCTCTGTCCTGTATCGGGCTCACAATCTTAATCTCCATTTTCCAGAACAAATAACTGTGGTATAGAGACATTAAGCGACTTGCTAAAGGTCACACAGCAGGCAAGTGGCGGAGACAGTGTTAGACCCAGGTCCTCCTGACCCCCTGGCCCGCGTTCTATCCACTAGACCTAGCTGCTGCTGCTTCTAAATTATTCTTCTTCTAAATTCTAAATTAATCTCTTTACTGGCAGTAATTGTGTTCTCAGGGAACCCGTGGGATACAGATCTCTCAGAATTCTTTAAACTGAGCTGGGCAGCTCCACAACCATCTTCTTCCAGAGCAATCTGGGGCATGAGCAGGGGGATGGATTAAATGACCCCAGTGTCTATCCCTGCTCAAATTTTACCATGCGATTCTAACCAGATGAGCCAACAACGTATTAAACTTCAATCGATACTACTTTTTGAGCTTTTCATCTTCAGTTCGCTCTTGGGGTAATTGTATATTTTCTTTGGCAGGGGCACATCATTTATGATACACAGCATGCGTGTCATAAGAAACCCCTAGCGTCTAACTGCATTTTTCAAGGGGCAAGCTGCGTGGAGTTAACACAGGCATTCAACTAATCTAGTGTCTGCATCTACACCTTGGTTTTCGCTTGTAAAGCCTTCTATCTCTCCCAGATTGGGAACGAATGAACTCTCGTTCAGGGGCTCGGTCAAAGATGCTGGACTTTTTCAATCTTCTGCCAACATGCTTGCGGAGAGGGCAGGCTGTGACCTGAAGAAGAAAAGTGTTTTAAGTGCAACATGTCACTCTACGTCTTATTTTCAATTACAAGAAACTGGAAGACGCGCTGGCCGTTAACCTCAATCGCCAGCCGGGCAGTAGTAAAATAAATACAACTTGGCCAGAGTCAGGATCTCTTTATTACTCTAGTAATTATATTTTAGGCATTACATACTCCTTAGAAATATTTGCTATCTCTGCAGGATTTTTTTTTTCTTTATCTGCAGATGTGATGTGAAAATGATAGCTGTTGAGTGAATTTAAATTGTTTCAAGCTTCGGTTGATCATATTTATTGAGCGCTTACTGTGTGCAGGACACTGTATTAAGCGCTTGGGAGAGTACAACCCAGTGATAATCCAGACACATTTGTTGCCCTCAGCAAGCTCACAGTCTATGTAGCAGTCTATTTGAAATGACATGTCTTTGTAATATTCTATTGGTGTGGTCTCGGGAGGAAGGTGTAGGTTGTGTCTCATGAACCTGACTCCTGGGGGTGGTGAAGGGAAACTGAAGGATGATTACTGGTATCAAATCATTTGCTGGTGCTTAGAGGCCTGCCCATGCCAGGTGGACATCTAATTCAGTCAATTATTTATTGAGTGCTTGCTACGTGCAGACCACTGTACTGAGCACTTGGGAGAGGACAATGTAACAATAAACAGACATATTCCCTGCCAATAACACACTCAAAAATGACAGGCCATGGATAGCAAAGGTCCAGACTGAGTGTTCATACCAACTCTGGTCTAGGCCTTTCTCTTGTTACAAGTTCTGCAGGATGGCCTAGTGGATAGAGCACTGGGAGTCAGAAAGCACCTGGATTCTAATCCCGGCGCTGCCACTTGTGTGTTATGTGTCCTTAGGAACGTTACCTCACCTTTCTGCACCTCAGTTACCTCACCTGTAAATGGGGATTAAGACTGTGAGCCCCACGTGGGACATGGACTGTCCAACCTGATATCTACCCCAGTGCTTAGTAGAGTTCCTGGCTCATAGTAAGTACATAAATATCATTAAAAAAGTGTTTAAATAACCACAATTCATTCCATTAATTGTATTTGAACACTTACTGTGTACAGAGCATTATACTAATTGTTTGAGAGTATAATGTAGCGGGGATGGTAGACACATTTCCTGCCCACGATGCGTTTATAATCTAGATTAGCTCGTTATTAAAATCATCTTAAAGAGCAGTAATAGAATGGAGAGGGAGGGTACATATGGACACAGAGAGTGGGGAGCGAGTTTGGGGTTCAGGGAGCACAGCAAAGAAAACCCCAGACTTGGAAATGAAGAGGCTGGGCAACTTCCTGGCAAATCTGTGAGGCAGTCCTTCTGACAAGAAATGATTTCCTTCAGGCAGCAGCGTGAAGAGCACAGGCCTGGGAGTCCGAAGGACTTGGGTTCTGATCCTGGCTCTGCCACAGGTCTGCTGTGTGACCTTGGGCAAATCACTTAGAGAAGCAGCGTGGCTCAGTGGAAAGAGCACGGGCTTTGGAGTCAGAGGTGATGGGTCCAAATCCCAGCTCGGCCACTTGTCAGCTGTGTGACTTTGGGGAAGTCACTTAACTTCTCGGTGCCTCAGTTACCTCATCTGTAAAATGGGGATTAAGACTGTGAGCTCCACGTGGGACAACCTGATTCCCCTGTGTCTACCCCAGCGCTTAGAACAGTGCTCGGCACATAGTAAGCGCTTAACAAATACCAACATTATTACTTAACTTCTCTGGACCCCAATTACCTCATTTGTAAAGGAAGGGATCAAGAGCGTGAGACCCATGTGGGACAGAGACTATGTCCAATTCGATTTGCTTGTATCCACTCCAGTGCTTAGTACAGTGCCTAGCATATAGTAAGCACTTAGCAAGTGCCATAAATTTTTAACTCCATGATGTTGTTCAGTACCAAGTAAGGCCTCTCCGTGTGTGATTCAAACAAGGATTCCGCTCCTTCCTAGTTGCACCCTGCAGAACCACTTAGGATGCAATTATTCATTCATTCTATAGTTTTTGTCGATCATTTACCATGTGCAGAGCACCGTACTAAACGCTTGGAATGTACAATTAGAAGTGGGGAGGCCCAGGCCCAGCGTCCATTTTACGAAATCCCGCATATTCAAACGGACTGGATCTAGGCCCGTCATCCAGCAGGAGATGCAAAATCCATTTTCTTTGTGTTGATTTTGGAACAGTTTGGAGGCCTCTTGGCATAAAACCACTCTAAGTTCTAGCAGATGAGCTCCAAGTTAATTAACCTGCTGACTTGAGTTGGCCAGTGGGGCTCATGTGAAATACAGCAGACATTTGTTACGTGTCCCTCAAGAGCAGGGATACAAAGAAATAATTCCTGTCATCTGTTGATTGGAAAGGTAGGATGGGATGGGGAAACACACAGGAGGGGCTCAGATATTAATTCCCAGCATGAGAGCCAGTACCTAGATGAAGAAGGCAAGAGGAAGGAATGGCTTTAGGAAGAGTCACCCTGCTTCAAATGCCATCAGAGAAGGTTTAGAGAAGCAGCGTGGCTCAGTGGAAAGAGCACAGGCTTTGGAGTCAGAGGTCATGAGTTCGAATCCCAGCTCTGCCACTTGTCAGCTGTGTGACCGTGGGCAAGTCACTTAACTTCTCTGTGCCTCAGTTACCTCATCTGTAAAATGGGGATTAAGACTGTGAGCCCCACGTGGGACAACCTGATTCCCCTGTGTCTACCCCGGCCCTTAGAACAGTGCTCAGCACATAGTAAGCGCTTAACAAATACCAACGTTATTATTATTATTATCAGAGAAAGGTCCACCTTTTCAGTATGGAGGAATCGCCCCCTCTCGCCTACATTTCTCAACTTGGCTTCTTTCTGCAGGTTAGCAACTTTAAAGCATGGCCCAAGACCATACTAATAAAGTCAAATGACTGTATTCAGAGTCATAACAGTTTGATGGTATTCAGTACTATTCCTATGCTAAACGTTTTTTTAAAGAGTATTTGTTAAGCGCTTAATATGTGCCAGACACTGTTCTAAGAGCTGGGGTAGATACAGAGCAATCAGGTTGGAAACAGTCCATGTCTGACATGACCTTCTGTAATTAACGTTACAGTCTTAATCCCTATTTTGCAGATGAGATAACTGAGGCAAAGAGAAGTAAAGCGACTTGCCTAAGGTCACACAACAGGCAAGTGTTGGAGCTGGGATTAGAACCCAGGTCTTTCTGACTCCCATGCCCGTGCTCTATCCATTAGACCGTGCTGCTTCTCTACACATGGTGCGGGGGGGGGGGGAGATACAAAATAAACCCATCATACCCAGTATTCCCAGGTGGTCTCCCATTCAAGTACTAACCAAACCTGATTCTGCTTCGCTTCTGAGGCCGGGTGTGTTCAGATGGTGTTTCTTTTTTGAACTCTGAGGAACTGAATTCTCCATTGTCTTAATCCCAGCGTGATCTAGATTAAATCTAGAGTATTCTTGATTTAAAGGCAATGGGGGAAAATTCCCGATGGGATGTCGTGCTTCAGTTACAGTCTGGTCAATTTACCAATGGGACAAGGGAAGAGAAAACCATATTGACTGCCCTTCACATTTCGTTCTGTGATCCTGTTCAATGGAACATTCATACTTTTTATCTGGGTAGTCATGAAAGAGCACAATGGTTTACACATTAAGTTAGATGTTTATGAAGAAGCAGTTATGCATCTCTCTTTTGGGGCAAGAACATTTCAAGGACATTAAATCGACGTTTTTACAAACAGGCCTGAATCGGAATCTTTGTTAGAACAACTAGGACCTGAGAAATGTGTGATTTGAATAGGCTCCTGTAGAATGAGTTCTACTCCAGGTTAGTTCGACTCTCCCTTGAGGATGTCAGCTGTTAAATCGCTACCGCTGATATAACACAACCATCAGTTATTTTTTAGAAAACAAGGTGATAAGGTAACAATTTCAAATCATTAAAAGGCACTTGGTTAATTTTTTATTTATTTTTGTACATGAAACAAGACTGAGTAGCTTGCTGTCTGCACGGATTGCTTTGTTTAGTGTCTGAGCAGCACTTAACGGATTCTCCAGGAAACATTCTGGGTGACTTTTTTCAAAATAGACATCAACATTGACACAAGCTCAGCCGGAGAGGATTTACAGGAGTCAGTTTACGTGCGATCCCATAGAGGCGTTCTGAGAAATATGCAAATGACTTCTACCAAGTTATTTTAGTAATAATGGCATTCAATCCAGGAAGTTTATGTTCAGGATTATCTACAGTGGCTTTATAGTAGATTTTTTTCACCTTGGCTGATAGATAAAAATACTGAGCCTTGTTCATACATTCACAGACTACGGTTAAATACTTTATTTCACAGAAACGGGCCGTCTCATTTAACACTGATCCCAATCCGATTTGGACCTCATTTTATCAGATTGGACTTTTCAGCTGAAATAATACAGTAGCCATATTTACAAATATTGACTTCAGTACGGGATCTTGGAACTTATAAACGGTGTGATTTCCCGGAGATAATTCTTGAGGTAGTGCTTCGGTTGGCCAGTTTGAGATTTTTATATTTATATGCACTATTTAGTCTCTATTGAAAACTGGTTTGTGGTGAAGTGGACAAATATTTTTTTGTCATATTAGCTTTAACGTTTTTGAGACATGGCATCAGTTTTTAAACTGTCCCTGCTGAAGACTGAAACTGTGGAATTAAACTGATTTATTTTTAAGCTTGCTTAGTTCTTTAATTCCAAAATGTTACTCTTATAATGCTCAAGGTGGTTTTTTTTTAAATATCATTTAGCTCCCTATTAAGGCATTACTTTAAATGTTCTAATGGAGAAGATTATTCATTTTGGTAGTTCCATGCACTAAAACTCTGGGCAAAAGCAATTCTAGGATCTCGAACCTAGTTAATCAATCAATCCTATTTACTGAGCACTTATTGTGTGCAGAGAACTTTACTAAGCATTTGGGAGAGTGCAATATGACAGACACATTCCCTGTCCATAATGAGCTTACAGTTCTAGAGGGAGAGACAGAAATTAGTATAAATAATTATAGATATGTATAAAAGTACTGTGGAGGTGGGAGTGGGAGATGAAAAAATGGAGAAAGTTGAAGCTACACAGAAGGGCAGAAAGGAGTGTAAGAAAAGTAAAAGAGGGTTCAATCAGTGAAAGCTTCTTGGAGGAGAAATAATTTCAATATGTTTTTGAAGTGGGTGGAGAGTTATTGTCTGTCATATGTGAAGAGGGAGGGCGATCCGGGCCATGGGCAAGAGGTTGGCGGTGAACTAGACAAGGTACAGTGAATAGGTTGGTATTTGAGGAGAAAGGTTTGCAGACTGGGTTGTAGTAGAATAATAATAATGTTGGTATTTGTTAAGTGCTAACTATGTGCAGAGCACTGTTCTAAGCGCTGGGGTAGATACAGGGTAATTAGGTTGTCCCACGAGAGGCTCACATTCTTCATCCCCATTTTACAGATGAGGGAACTGAGGGCCAGAGAAGTTAAGTGACTTGCCCACAGTCACACAGCTGATAAGTGGCAGATCCGGGATTCGAACCCATGACCTCTGACTCCCAAGCCCGTGCTCTTTCCACTGAGCCATGCTGCTTAGTAGCGAGGTGAGGTGGGGGGGGGGGGACGACAAGGTGACGAAGTACTTTAAAACCAAGAGTAAGGAGTTTCTGCTTGAAGTGGAGGTGGCTGGGGAACTACTGGAGGTTCTTGAGATGTGGGGAAACATGGACTTAAAGTTTTTGAAGAAAAATGACCCAGGCATCAGAGTGATGTATGGACTGGATTGGGGAGAGAAGGAAGACATGGAGGTCAGCAAAGAGGCTAATACAATAATCAAGGCAGGATAGGTTAAGTTCTTGGATTAATGTGATAGCTGTTTGGATGGAGAGAAAAGGATGGTTTTTAGTGTTGTTGTGGAGGTTGAACTGACAGGATTTAGTAATAAATTGAATGATGGGTTGAAGAGAGAGAGAGGAGTCAAGCATAAAGCCAAGGTTACAGGCTTTTGAGGCAGGAAGATGGTGGTGATGTCTACAGCGATTGAGGAAAATCAGGGGAAGGACAGGGTTTGGGTGAGAAGATGAGTCAAGGAAGGGTGCATGGCTGTGTAAAAATACGTTTTACAATACAAATTAAGTGGCTAGAACTTTGGCAACATTCTAGGATTTCGTTGTGGATGTCCTTTCAGCTGGCCAAGTACAGAATAACTTTGGTATTAAGTGCTTACTATGTGCAAAGCACTGTTCTAAGTTCTGGAGAGGATTCAAGGTGATCAGGTTGTCCCACATGGGGCTCAGAGTCTTAATGCCCATTTTACAGATGAGGTAACTGAGGCACCGAGAAGTTAAGTGACTTGCCCAAAGTCACACAGCTGACAAGCAGCAGAGCCAGTATTTAAACCCCTGACCTCTGACTCCCCAGCCTGTGCTCTTTCCACTGAGCCACGCTGCTTCTCTAGATACATGGTAATCAGGTTGTCCCACGTGGGGCTCACAGTCTTAATCCTCATTTTATGGATGAAGTAACTGAAGCACAGAGAAGTTAAGTGACTTGCCCAAAGTCACACAGCTGACAAGCAGCAGAGCCAGTATTTAAACCCCTGACCTCTGACTCCCCAGCCTGTGCTCTTTCCACTGAGCCACGCTGCTTCTCTAGATACATGGTAATCAGGTTGTCCCACGTGGGGCTCACAGTCTTAATCCTCATTTTATGGATGAAGTAACTGAAGCACAGAGAAGTTAAGTGACTTGCCCCATGTCACACAGCAGACTAGTGGTGGAGCCGGGATTAGAACCCACATCCTCTGAATGCCAAGCTTGTGCTCTTTCCACTATGCCATGCTGCTTCTGGAGCATTTTGAGGCCAGGGATCAGGTCTACCGACTCTATTGTATTGTCCTCTCCTAAGGGCTTAGTACAGAGCTCTACCCATGAGCAGGTCTTACAGCTGAATAGAAAATTCATTCATTCAATAGTATTTATTGAGCGCTTACTATGTGCAGGGCACTGTATTAAGTGCTTGGAATGTACAAATTGGCACCATCTAATCTATATACTATGTTATGAGCACTATACTCTGCCCATGACAGACTCCCAAAGGGTACACTGTCTAAATTATAAACTCACTGTAGACAGGGAATGTGTCTGTTATTGTACTCTCTCAAGTGTTTAGTACAGGGCTCTGCATTGTAAGCCCTCAAATATGGTTGACTGATTTCTAAGTTTGGTACTGTACTTCATTTATTTACTTCTTTGAGGAGGTGCCCAATGGAGCTTCCTTAGATAGTATGCCATCAATGGAGCAGAATTCAGAGAAAACTCAGTTCTTATTCTGATGAAAATTCTTCAGCACCCAAGCAGGTCTCTAAACAGTAGGCTCATGGTGGGTGGGAAAATATCTACCAACTCTGTTGTATCATATGCTACCAAGCACTTAATACAATGCTCTGAACTCAATAAAAACCCCTCGTAGCAAAATTAGAGTGTAAACACAACTCAAGTAGACAGAACTTTTCCGGAGTATGATTTCAAATCTGCCTATTCAAGACTCTACCGAATTTCATTCATTCACTCACTCACTCACTCACTCACTCACTCACTCACTCACTCACTTGTATTTATTGAGGGCTCACTGTGTGCAGAGCACTGTGCTAAACACTTGGAATGGACAATTCGGAAACAGAGACAATCCCTGCCCAACAGTGGGCTTTGAAACCCATGCTTTGCACACAATAAGTACTTAATGGGTAGCACTGATCAGTTGATTCTTCCCTAGGCATTCTCCAATACTTCTTCCCAGGCTGGATGTCTCCAAAAGCAAACCTCAACACTTAAGTAGGAAAGCTATTTGGCTTTATACGATAGTATTCACTGAGTACTTTCTCTGTACAGAACACTGTACTAAGGTCTTGGAACCAACAATAGAGTTAATAGAGTCCTTACTCTCATGGAGCACAGAATCTAGCGGGCGAGACAGAGGCTAAAATTATAGGCAAAGCCACAGGGTCTAAAGATATGTAAGAGGCACTTAATCCCCTCTCTCTGATGTGTTACCTCACCAATCTGTCGGTCAATAAATCATATTTATTGAGTGCTTACTGTGTGCAGAGCACTGTACTAAGCTCTTGGGAGTACGATATAATAAACAGACACAATCCCTGTTGGCAACGAGCTAACAGTCTAGAGGTGGAGGCAGATGTTAATATGAGTGCTGTGGGCCTGGGAGTGGGGGATGAATAAAGGGAGAAAGTCAGGGTGACACAAAAAGGCGTGAGAGAAGAGAAATAGAGGGCTTTGTCTTGGAAGGCCTCTGGGAGGAGATGTACCCCCAATAAGGCTTTGAAGAAGGAGAGAGTCATCTGTCAGATTTGAAGAAGGATGGGATTCCAGGCCAGAGGCAGGACATGGGTGAGAGGTTGCCGGTGACATGAGATCGAGGTATAGTGAGAAGGTTGGCATTAGAGGAGCAGAGTGTGTGGGCTGGGTTGGAGGAGGAGAGTAGCGAGGTGAGGTAGGAGGGGGCAAGGTGATGGAGTGCTTTAATGTCAATGGTGAGGGGTTTCCATTTGATACTACTATGACCCAATCTGCAGCAAAAACTCCTCACTCTAGGCTTCAAGGCTCTCCATCACCTTGCCCCTTCCTACCTCTCCTCCCTTCTCTCTTTCTACCACCCACCCTGCACGCTCCGCTCCTCTGCCGCCCACCTCCTCACCGTCCCTCGGTCTCGCCTATCCCGCCGTCGACCCCCGGGTCACGTCCTCCCGCGGTCCCGGAACGCCCTCCCTCCTCACCTCCGCCAAACTGATTCTCTTTCCCTCTTCAAAACCCTACTTAAAACTCACCTCCTCCAAGAGGCGTTCCCAGACTGAGCTCCTCTTCTCCCGCTACTCCCTCTGCCATCCCCCCTTTACCTCTCCTCAGCTAAACCCTCTTTTTCCCCTTTTCCCTCTGCTCCTCCACCTCTCCCTTCCCATCCCCACAGCACTGTACTCGTCCGCTCAACTGTATATATTTTCGTTACCCTATTTATTTTGTTAATGAATTGTACATCGCCTCGATTCTATTTAGTTGCCATTGTTTTTACGAGATGTTCTTCCCCTCGACTCTATTTATTGCCATCGTCCTTGTCTGTCCGTCTCCCCCGATTAGACCGTAAGCCCGTCAAACGGCAGGGACTGTCTCTATCTGTTGCCGACTTGTTCATCCCAAGCGCTTAGTACAGTGCTCTGCACATAGTAAGCGCTCAATAAATACTATTGAATGAATGAATGAATGAACCCTTGTTTCTTCTAATGCCCATCTATTCAGTGTACCTCAATTTCATCTTTCTCTCTCTAATCCCTTGCCCGAGTCCTCCTTTAAGTCTGAAACTCCCTTCCCCTTCATATCCGTCAGACCACCACTCTTCCTACCTTTCAAGTCCTTCTGAAATCACATCTCTTCATGGGGCTTTCTGTGACTAAGCCCTCATTTTCCCTATTTGCCCTCCCTTCTGAGGTGCCTATACATTTAGGTCTGTGACCCTTAAGCTCTTTCCTGCCTCTGGCCTGGAACTTCCCCTAACTATCCTGCAGACCATCACTCTGGCTTACTTCAAAGCCTTATTAAAATCACATCTCTTCGCAGAGATCTTCCCCAATTCATCCCTCACTTTCCTCTACTCCCTCTCCCCTCCATGTAGCCCTGGCACTTGGGTTTGTATCCTTTATTCAACTCACCCTCAACCCCACAACACTTAGGTACACATAGCTATAATTTATTTTAATGAGACTCTCGCTCTGGACTGTAAGCTCCTTGTGGGCAGGGAAAATGTCCACCAATTCTGTTGTACTCTCCCAAGATGTACTTAGTACAGGGCTCTGCACACAGTGAGTGTTAAGTAAATACTATTGATTGATTTTGATTTGAGCCCACGTTACTTTTGTGCATATCCCTCTATAATTTAATGTCTGTCTTCCCCTCTGGTCTGCAAGCTCCTTCTGGGGAGGGATTGTATCTACCTACTTTATTGTACTCTCCCAGGCACTTAATGCCTGCTCTGTGCTCAATAGATAATAATAATAATGTTGGTATTTGTTAAGTGCTCACTATGTGCCGAGCACTGTGCTAAACGATGGGGTAGATACAAGGTAATCGGGTTGTCCCACGTGAGGCTCACAGTCTTAATCCCCATTTTACAGATGAGGTAACGGAGGCACCGAGAAGTGAAGTGACTTGCCCAAAGTCACCCAGCTGACAGGTGGCGGAGCCGGGATTAGAACCCATGACCTCTGACTCCTAAGCCCGTGCTCTTTCCACTGAGCCACGCTGCTTCTCTTATAGATGCCGCTGATTGAAATGTACATATTCTTTTATGCTGTGTTTTGCACCAGTAAGTGTGCTCTTACGATTGATACGATTGATAAATGCTATTTGAGAGAATACTCAGAAGTGCTGAAGAGGGACTGTGGAAGGAAATCAGGTGAGGAGAGACTAGTCAGGGAAGACCTCCAGGAGGAGATGGGATTTCAGAAGGGCTATGGGGGCGGAGGAACAGTGGTCTGCCGGTTATGAAAGGGAAGCAGTTCCAGGGAGAAGGAAGGGTGTGCCCCAGAAGTCCACAGCAAGAGACAAGAGGGTGAGCTAGGGTAAATAGGGAAATAGTCTTGAGGGAAAAGAACTGGGCTTGCTGGGCTGTGTGGGAGAGGGCAAGGAGATGTAGAGAGGCGTGGAGTGCCGATTGCTTTTCGGCCCAGCAGCTGTCCACGTATTGATTCATAGGTGCTTCTGTGGATTCACTTGTGTATCTTTTCCTCTTTAGTTATCAAGCTGTCTATTTCTTTTTTCCTTCTCTTCTCACTCACTGTAATAAAACAGTCTGCCTATCTCCTCCTTTAGTTTGTAAGCTCCTTGAGGTCATGGACCATTTCTCCTAATTAACTTTGGTTATTTTTCAGGCCTTGCCTTCCCTGACGGAATTTAAAATTAAATCCTGCTGTGATCACTATTACTGAGTGGCTCTTTTCACATAAATTCTTCCTGCACTAGGTCAGTGACACTAGGCAAGAAAGCAGCATTCATTCATTCATTCATTCATTCATTCATTCATTCATTCATTCATTCAATCGTATTTATTGAGCGCTTACTGTGTGCTAAGCACTTGGAAAGTACAATTTGGCAACAGATAGAGACAATCCCTGACGAACAAAGGGCTCATGGCATAGTGGAAAGAGCATGGCCTGGGAGTCAGAAGGTCATGGCTTTCAATCCCACCTTCAGGTCTTCTGTGTGACCTTGGGCAAGTCAATTCACTTCTCTATGCCTCAGTTATCTCATCTGTAAAATGGAGATTGAGACTGTGAGCCCCACGTCGGACAGGGACTGTGTCCAACTCGATTTGCTTATATCCACCCCAGCGCTTAGTACAGTTTTAAGCGCTTAACAGATACCGCATTATTAACAATCCAGAATAGTCTCAGTTCTTGGTGGTCCTCTAAAACTAGCAATTCCCGGAAAACCGCTATTTCTCTTCTTCAAAACCTTATCTGCATTTCTGAGGTTACTCCTCTAATATAACCTCTACTAACTCATCTAATTTTGAAGCACTCCCAATTTCATTTAGCATTTTCTAATTCACTTTCCACTTCAAGTGATCTATAGTACAATCTTACTACAAAGCTCTTGTAGAAATAGCATGGCCTAGTGGATAGAGCACAGGCCTAGGAGTCTAAAGGACCTTGGTTTTATTCCCGGCTCCTCTGCTTATGTGTTGTGTGACCTTGGGCAAATCCCTTCGCTTCTCTGGGTCTCAGTTAACTCATCTGTAAAATGGAGGTTAAGACCGGGAGCCCGGTGTGGGACGGGAACTGTGTCCAAACTGATTATCTTGCATCTAGCCCAGTACTTAGAATAGCAGCTGACACATAGTAGGTGCTTAATAAATGCCATAAAAACTTCATTATTCTCTCCTAGTAGTTGATTTCAAGGATGATCAAAGCAAACCACATGAAGATCTTCTGAAAGCTTGGGCAGGAGAAGCAGCGTGGCTTATCGGAAAGTGTATAGGTTTGGGAGTCAGAGGAGGTGGGTTCTAATCCCGCTCCACCACTACTCTGCTGTGTGACCTTGGGCAAGCCACTTAACTTCTCTGTGCCTTATTTCCCCTCATCTGTAAAATGGGGATTAAGACTGTGAGCCCCATGTGAGACAAGCTGATGACCTTGAATCTAGCCCCAGCGCTTAGAACAGTCCTTGTCACATAGTAAGCGCTTAACAAATACAATTATTATTGTTAATATTATGTATATTTCTGTCTTATTTCACTGCCAGGTTAGTAGATGTTATATGCCCTGCTCCAACCTCTTCGCCAGTGACAGCACAATCTGCAAAAGCCCAAATCTGCTAAGTTGTGCTTTCTGGTGTCCTTTCTCTCCCAATATGTCTTCTCCTGGGCAACACCCTCTCTCCACCTCTCTGAGAAGCACAATGTCTTGCACAGTTTGAACTTTCCAAACACTTAGCATAATGCATGGCATTCAGCAGGCATTCAGTAGAGTTATCGCTACCATCAGTGATGCTCGTCTCCCCCTCTAGACTGTGAGCTCTTTGTGGGCGGGGAATGTGTCTACCAACAATACGGCACTGTACCCCCCCCTTGCACTAGGCACAGGGCTCTGAACACAGTAAATGCTCAATAAATTTGGCCGATTGATTAATCTCCCTCTCATTGTTCTATTCCAATGTCCTCCCATGGGTTCTTTTTATCCCCTGCCTTCCAATTCCTCTCCTGCAAACCATCCCCTTAGCCTTTTGAAATCTGCTTTCTGCCCTCTCCACTCCATGGAAATTGCCCTCTCCAGGGTCATCAATGAATTTAACCAATTTTACACCATCCTAGTCCTTTTAATTATAATAACGGTAATAGTGTCATTCGATAAACACTCCCTTCGTGTCAAGTGCTGTTCTAAGTACCAGGGTAGATGGAAGTTAATCAGGTCTGACATGGTCCCTGTCTCATATGAGACTCAAAGTCTAAGTAGGAGGGAGAACAGGTATCGCTCTTATGGCTTCAACTACCATGTCTATGTAGATGACACCCAAATCTGTGTCTCCAGCCCTGATCTCTCTCCCTCTGTGCAATCTCGCATTTCCTCCTGCCTTCAAGACATCTCTACTTGGATGTCCTCCTGTCACCTCAAACTTGAAGTGTTCAAAACAGAACTCCTTATCTTCCCACCCAAACCCTGTCCTCCCCGTGACTTTCCCATCACTGTAGATGGCACCACCATCCTTCCTGTGTCACAGACTCATAACCTGGGTGTTATCCTCGACTCCGCTCTTTCATTTAACTCACATATTCAATCTGTCACCACACCTTGTTGGTCCCGCCTTCACAAAATCACCAAAATCCTCCCTTTATTCTTCATCCATACTGCTTCCACTTCAAAGCAATCACTTATCCTATCCCTGAGAAGCATGAGAAGCAGTGTGGCTCAGTGGAAAGAGCCCGGGCTTGGGAGTCAGAGGTCATGGGTTCGAATCCCGGCTCTGCCATTTGTCAGCTGTGTGACTGTGGGCAAGTCACTTCACTTCTCTGTGCCTCAGTTACCTCATCTGTAAAATGAGGGTTAAGACTGTGAGCCCTGCATGGGACAACTTGATTACCCTGTATCTACCACGTGCTTAGAACAGTGCTATGCACATAGTATTTATTGCTATTGTTCTTGTCTGTCCGTCTCCCCCGATTAGACTGTAAGCCCATCAAATGGCAGGGACTGTCTCTATCTGTTACCGATTTGTACATTCCAAGCACTTAGTACAGTGCTCTGCACATAGTAAGCGCTCAATAAATACTATTGAATGAATGAATGAACATAGTAAGCGCTTAACAAATACCAAGATTATTATCCCTCTTGGATTGCTCCATCACCCTTCTTGATGACTTCCTAGGGTCCTGTCTCTCTCCACTCCAGTCCATACTTCACTCCGCTGCCTGGATTATCTGCAACAGTAAGAGCTCAATAAATACGATTGAATGGATGAACACATATTACATCCCATTTTACAGTTGAGGGAACTGAGGCATGGAGAAGTTAACTGGCTTGCCCAAGATCGTACAGCAGGCAACTGGAAGAGCTGAAATTAGAACTCAGATCCTTCTGAGTCTCAGCCCCTGCTCTATTACTAGGCCACAGTGCTTCTCATCTCCTCATCTTTCCACCTAGTCCTTCTTCTCCCCATGACCTTCCCAGCATTTTCGACAATAACAATTGTATTGCACAAGCCTACCACCAAGGCATTCATTTTATCCTGAATTGCTATGTTTTTCAACCTGAACATTAAATTAATCATTACAGTCTGTTGATTCTACCTTCACAACATCTCTAGAATCTGTCCCTTCCCTTTGAACAAACTATAACCCCATGGGTGAAAGCACTTATGTCCTGGGTTAAATAATATTCTCTCAATCTTCAAATCCTACGGAAATTATATCCTCCAGGAAGGCCTAATCTTCCATTTTCCCTCATTTCTGTGTCACTTAAGCTCTTGGATCCATATCCCTTAAAGCATTTGATGATCACCCTCCCTTGTATTTATGTGTCATCTTTCCACTCTGTTCCTTCCCCTATCTATAATTTATTTGAATGTCTGTCTTCCCCACCAAATTGTAAGCAGCCTAAGGGCAAGGGAGCGTGTCTATCATCTCTCTTGTGTATCTACTTTGGCGTATGCACCCAACCTCTTAGTAAAGTGCTCTGCAGAAAAAGGGTTCAAATATGTATGACTGAGTTTATGTGCTTAGGTAATATAGAAGTGGTGAAAAGACAGTTTGAGAATGAAAGGTGGGAAGATTAAGAATCAATTAAGGAAGGAAGATGGGGAAGATGTGATTCCAGTAGGGCTTTGAAAATGGAGAGAGCAGTGATCCAGCGGATGTGAAGCTGGAGGAATTCCAGGAAGGAGGGAAGGCATGAGGAAGAGATGGGAAAGAGGCACAATCTTTAAAATGGTTTGAAAGGAATGAAATGTGTGAGCTGGGTTGTAGTGAGAGAGGAACGAGGATAACTAGGGAAGAGCTAGCTGATTGAGTTCCTTAAAGTCAATGGTCAGGAGTTTCTGCTTGCTGGGGAGAATGGGCAACCATGGCGTATGAGAAGTAACATGACGTAGTGGATAGAGCATGGGTCTGGGAGTCAGAAGGTCATAGGTTCTAATCCCGGCTCTGCCACTTGTCTGCTGGGTGACTGTGGGGAAGTCTCTTCACTTTTCTGTGCCTCAGTTACCTTATCTGTAAAATGGGGATTGAGAGTTTGACCCAGATATAGGACAGGGACTGCTTGTATCCTCCCCAGCACTTAGTCCGGAGCCTGCCACACAGTAAACACTTAAGAAATACCAAATTGATGATGATGATAATGATTGAAAGGGTTTTTGTCCTCCTGCACATTGGCTGCTATGTGACCAAGTAAGATTTTTTCTGTGGCACCATTCTTTAGATCCCTCTAAAAGCTATTTGGCACCTCTGGAATGCTTAGTTTTTTAGATACTTCAAAACATCCCCATAACAAAAAACCTGGGTGAGAAAAGTGACTGAGTATAATCTTTTATTATTTATGGCCTTCATTAAGTCCTTAGTGTGAACTAAGCACTGGATTATTATATTCAAAAGAAACCAAAAAATTGTTTCTTTTTGGCAGGGTATAAACGTAGGTTTTACCTGAAAAACTTCTAGGGGTTTATATCAAAGCTCTCCAAACTGAAGGCAGGATTTCCTTCATGTTTTCCAAAATATTTCTTGGCTTTTTTCTTTGCCTTCTGGCAACTGATGCTTATCCTTAATTGAGAGGAGAATCTTGCACATCTTTGTTTTTGTTGCTTTTCTGCCATCTCTGGGTTGATACATTTCCAAAGTGTGTTTTGGTCATGGATGATTGCAGTGATTTTGAAGGTCTTCTGATTCTTGACATGGCTCATTGACCTTATAACTAGATTTCAGTAATGAGCAAAAAGAGATGTAAGCCATTTAATAGTATTTATTGAGCGCTTACTATGTGCAGAGCACTGTACTAAGCGCTTGGAATGTACAATTCGATGTAATCCAACCCAGTACAGTATCGACAATCCCAAGCATTATATTGACTTGCTTAAATATTTCAATCTTCAGAGTTTTAGAATCTATTATTCATTATTACTGTTAATATTATGAACAAATATTAATTAAACATTTGATGGCTTCCACTTAGACCTAACTCTAGATTTCTAGGGGCCATCTCAGATTGGATTTAGTGTTTTCATTTTGTTTTCTATACCTCTTTAGAATGCAGCTAAACATCCTTGTAATTTTTTTCTTCACTATGGCCACTAAACTAACCATTCTCAGCACTCTTTCACAGCAAATGCATTCCACTAGGCCATGCTGCTTTTAGACAAAAGTTGAATCTCTTAATGCCAAGAGCAGGAGGAATTTAAGAGACAAAGAATGACGAGGGATTTAGTAAAAGACGTTTCATGTCTTAAATAATTGCTTGGCTTTGGCAGCATTGAGAAATGTGCTTCTGCCCATTACAGATTAGGGAAGCAGCCTAGACTAGTGGTTAGAGCATGGGCTTGGGAGTCAGAGGACCTGGGTTCCAATTCCATCTCTGCCTCTTGTCTGCTGTATGACCTTGGGCAAGTCACTTCTCTGTGTCTCAGCTATCTCATCTGTAAAATGGGGATTAATACTACAAGCCCCAGGTGGGATATGGACTGTGTCCAATTTCATTAGTTTGTATCTATCCCAGCATTTAGAACAGTACCTGGCACATAGTAAGTACTTAACAAATGTCATTAACAGAGCTACATCTTTTTTTTCTTAGTATATTCTGTATTTTCAGAGCCATTACCATGTCACAAGTTGAGTTTATTTTGGCCTGTGAGCAATACCTTCTTAGCTCTATTAATCCAACCTCAATACATTTAGAAGTTTAGCCAACAAGAGCATATAAAAGCCTGAATATTTGAAACTTTACCAATCTTCCTGAACTTGATATGTTTCCCTTCTAAATAAGGTCCATCAAAATGCAGTAGAAATATTGTGAGAGGCATGGAATTTGCCATCACTGTAGTTAGGTCCTTGGGGAAAGGGGAGTGAGTTCACTTTTGAAATTTCTTTCCTTAAAAGACATTGAAGCTGTGGTCAACCTATTTCTCAGAAAAGCTCCCAGGCTGTAGACTTCACACCTTGATCTCCTTTTTGTTCTCATTTTAAAGTTCAAATCCCCTCTGAGGGCTTTGACCGCATTTGGGTTGTCATATAATTTTACCCACAGGATGCCGATCTTGGTTAACTAATAATAATAATTCACTCATTCATTCAATTGTATTTTTTGAGCGCTTACTCTGTGCAGACCACTGTACTAAGCTCTTGGAAAGAACAATCTGGCAACAAATAGAGACAATCCTTACCCAACAACAGAGTCTAGAAGGTCGGGGACAGGCAACAGAACAAATCAAGGAGACATCAATAGCATCAGTTTTTAATAATTAATAATTGTGGTTCTTGTTAAGCGCTTACTATGTGCCAAACAGTGTCCTAAGCATTGTTCTCCCGCACTTTCAAGCCTTATTGAAGGCCCATCTCCAAGAGGCCTTCGTCTCTCACTCCCTCTGTGTCAACCTGATCCGCCCTTTCCTCTCCATCCAAACTGCTTCCGCGTTATTACAATCCCTCATCCTGTCCCGACTCGATTATTACATCAGCCTCCTTTCTGACCTCTCAATCTCCTGCCTTTTCCCACTTCAGTCCACACTTCACTCTGTTGCCCGGATTATCTTTCTACAGAAACGTTCAGGACATCACCCCCCTCCTCAAAAATCTCCAGTGGTTACCTATCAACCTCCGTATCAAACAAAAACTCCTCATTTTTGGCTTCAGAGCTCTCCATCGCCTTGTCCCCTCCTACCTCTCCTCCCTTCTCTCTTTCTACAGCCCAGCCTACACACTCTGCTCCTCTGGTGCCGCTAACCTCCCCACTGTGCCTTGTTCTCGCCCTTCCCACCATCAAACCCTGGTCCACTTCTTACCTCTGGCCTGGAATGCCCTCCCTCCTCACATCCACCAAACTTTTCAAAGCCCTATTGAAGATGCTCCTCCTCCAAGAGGCCTTCCCAGACTAAGTCCCCCTTTCCCTCAGCTCCTCCTCCCTTTGGCATCACCTCTACTGGCTCCTTTGCTCTTCCCCCCTTCTCCCTGCCCCACAACACTTTTATATATAAGTATATAGCTATGATTCCATTTATTTACTGATGCCTGTTTACTTGTTTTTATGTCCGTCTCCCCCCTTCTAGACTGTAAGCCCAGTGTGAGCAGGGATTGTCTATCTTTACTGCTGAATTGTACTTTCCAAGCTCTTAGGACAGGGCTCTGCAAACAGTAAGTGCTCAGAAAATACGATTGAATTAATGAATGACTTGTTCCCTTTGCTCTTCCCCCATTCCCAGCCCCATAGCACTTATGTACATATCTGTAATTTTATTTATTTATATTGATGTCTGTGTCCCCTCTTCTAGACTGTAAACTCATTCTGGGCAGGGAATGTCACTTATTATTGTGCTGTGCTTTTCCAAGTGCTTAGAACAATGCTCTGCCCACAGTAACCACTCAATAAATGATTGAATGACTGAATGAATACAAGTTAATCAGGTTGGACTTAGTCCCTGTCCCACATTGGGTTCACACTCTTAATGCCCATTTTACAGATGAGGTAAATGAGGTCAGAGAAGTGAAGTGACTTACCTAAGGTCACGCAGCAGACAAGTGGCAGAGCCTGTGCTAGAATGCAGGTCTTTCTGATTCCCAGGCCAGTGCTCTATCTACTGCTTTTCAGATGATGATGGCATTTGTTAAGCACTTACTCTAAGCCAAACACTGTACTAAATGCTAGGGTTTGGACCCAATCCCTGTCTCACGTGGAGCTCACAATCTAAGATAGACTAATGTTCTGTCATTTTCCTATATTCCCACTTTTTCATTTTCAGCGAATGATAGATCTGGGATCTATCAGCCTCTGATTGCGAAACTTACTTTCAGATCTAGCCAGGAGAGGCTTTTTTTTTTTTTCCCCAGATGGGTGGTTGGGGGAAGAGACAGAGAAAAGGTTTTATCTCCAACAGCAGGACAGATATTGACATGGTTTGGCAAATTCAGTTGTGGATTGACAGGAGAAGCTCGCCTTTGTATGCAGGAGGTTAGGACTCCAGAAAGACTTTTAAGTACTCGATTTTTGACTTCGGGTAGTTGCAGGGGGATGACAGCCAATAGAATGACAAAATTGGCCCTCCTGAATTAACTTCAGAGATGCAATTTAAGGGTCTGGATCAACAGAAAGGTTCTCTTAAGTGTTTGCAGGCCTGGGTTTGCACCCCACTGAGATAATACACTCCCAGAGAAGTCAGACGGGAATTTATGTTCACTCACTCTTTCATGCGGATCCACTCCCAGGTGCTCATTAGCATGGACACTCCCTCCAAGTTCTGCTATAATTTACGCTAAGTAAACGTATTTTACAGACTTTTTTTTTTAGTTCCAACTATGCCTTTCCACTGAGAGAGAATTTGTAATGGGCAGGAGCCCATTTCTCACTGATGTCAAGACCAAATGATTATTTAATCTAATATATGAACCCTCTTTCACTAAATCCCTCTTAAATCCTAACAGATAGTGTTATAATGGCTTGCCTCTTAAATCTCTGCTGTTTTTGGCATTGAGAGAGTCATCCTTTGTCGGGAAACTGTGTGGCCTAGTGGAAAGAGTGCAGGAGACTTGGATTAATAATAATGTTGGTATTTGCTAAGCGCTTACTATGTGCAGAGCACTGTTCTAAGCGCTGGGGTAGAAAGAGGGGAATCAGGTTGTCCCACGTGGGGCTCACAGTCTTCAGCCCCATTTTACAGATGAGGTAACTGAGGCACAGAGAAGTTAAGTGATTTGCCCAGAGTCACACAGCTGACAAGTGGCCGAGCCGGGATTCGAACCCATGACCTCTGACTCCAAAGGCCGTGCTCTTTCCAGTGAGCCACGCTGCTTCTCATCTAATTGGATTCTAATCATGGCTTAGCTAATTGCCTGCTGTGTGACCTTGGGTAAGTTATGGGATTGAATGCATAATCTTCCCTCTTCCCACTTGGATCTGGGATTTTCTCCGATGCGATTATCTTGTTTCTATCTCAGTGCACGGTACTTCACACAGGGTCAACCCTTAACATATCAATCTATGGTTTTTATTTAGCGCTTAACTATGTGCAGAGTGCGGTACTAAGCACTTGACAAAGTAAAATCCAATGGAGTTGGCAGACATTTCCTGCCCACATTAAGCTTTCAGTCTAAAGGGAGAGATAGACATAAATACGAATAAATAATTTACAATATATATACCATAGTCGTGATTGCCCCTCTAGATTGTAAACTTGTTGTGAGTGGGGAATGTGTCTGTTTAGCGTTGTACTCTCCCAAGCCCTTAGTACAGTGTTCTGCACACAGTAAGCACTCAAATACGATTGAATGAATGAGTTACTATTGTTATCATTAGATAATGACTGATCTATAATGTGTTAACCCAAACTGCCCCTTCACTGAGTATAATGTAAAATGTAACTCTTGTGGAAAGTTGTTTGCATATTTTTACGTTAAATATATTCAAAATATTTCCTAATTGGTAAATGGTCACTATTTGATTGCATTACTATTATTATAATATTAAGGATGTACTGTATGTAAAGGACCATGCTAATTGCTGTGACAGGAGCAAGAAAATCTAAATAGATGCATTCTGTCCCTTAAGAAGCTTGTAGTTTAAAACGGGGCTGGGGAGACTCTCTTCTCTCTATTTTACAGGTGATGAAACTGACATCTGGAGAGGTTGTGGTCTAGATGGGGAGACAGAGATTATTATAAAGAAATAAATTACAGCTATGTACAGAAATGCTGAGGGAGGGGTGAATAAATGGTGCAAATCCACGTCCAAGGGTGACACAGAAGGGAATGGGAGAAGAGCAGCCTGGTTTAGTGGAAAGAGCACGGGCCTGGGAGTCAGAGGACGTGGATTCTAATCCCACCTGTGCCACATGTCTTCAGTTTGACCTTGGGCAAGTCACTTCACTTCTCCGTGCCTCAGTTACCTCATCTGTAAAATGGGAATTAAGGCGGAGTGAGTCTCAGGTGGTACAGGGGCTGTGTCCAGTCTGATTAGCTGTGATTAGTGCTTAACACATAGTAAAAACTTAAAAATACCATAATTATCAGTACTATTATTATGAAGAGAAATGAGAGCTTAGTCAAGAAGACTTCTTGGAGGAGATGGATCTTCAATACGAATTGAAGCTGGGGAGAGTGATCATCTGTCAGAGATGAAGACGGAGAACGCTCCAGGCCAGAAGCAGGACATGGGCGAGAGGTCAGCGGTGAGAGAGATGAGATGAAGATACAGTTGGCATTGGAGGAGTGAATTTTTAGCGCCGAGTTATAGAAAGAAATCCGCAAAGTAAGGTGGAGAGTGGCAGTGTGAGCTCGTTGTGGGCGAGGAACATGCCTTCCAACTCTGTTATATTATCCCAAGCACTTAGTACAGCGCTCTGCACACAGTAAGCGCTCAGTGAACTGTAGGATTGACCTTGATCTATTCGAAGTCATAAAGCAGTCACGTGGCATAGCTGAGGTAAGAACCCAAGTTTCCCGAATGGGTACCCAAGAGAAGCACGGGCTGCTTAAACTTTGTCTGATAGAATTACCGCTGTCCCTGGCTTCACTCAGCCTTAATTTAAAGCATGGTCCTAAGTCACCTTTTCTGATTGGATACTTGCAACATCAACGGTGGAAGCAGCGTGGCTTAGTGGAAAGAGCCCGGGCTTGGGAGTCAGAGGTCATGGGTTCGAATTCCAGCTCTGCCACTTGTCAGCTGGGTGACTGTGGGCAAGTCACTTAACCTCTCTGTGCCTCAGTTACCTCATCTGTAAAATGGGGATTAAGACTGTGAGCCTCATGTGGGACAATCTGATTACCCTGTATCTACCCCAGCGCTTAGAACAGTGTTCTACACATAGTAAGCGCTTAACAAATACCAACATTATTATTATTATTTTATCAGTCCTAGTTTATTAAAAACTTTCTAGAGATACTTTTGAAAAATCAAAATTAGTTTCCCGGAGGGGTCTCGAGCCAAGGCTGCACCTTCTCCGCACTCACAGCCACCCTCACAACTTTGGGCATCGGGCAGGGGGTAAGAGGGGGAGAGGCTGGGCTCACCAAATGCCTCACCATGGCTGGGGACAGAGAGGATGAGGGGTAAGGGCTGGGAGGAGTAGAAGCTAGGCTTACCAGAGCTGGGGGATTAATTTTTTATTAATTTTGAAATAAAAAGAAAGTCTACTGCCCCTGGGCCAGTCTTGTCCACAGACAGGGCAGCCCCTGTGCCCCAGAAAAGCAGCGTTGCCTAGTAGATAGAGCAGAAGAAGCTGGAGTCAGAAGAACCTGGATTCTAAACCCAACTCCACCGCTTGTCTGCTGTGTGACTCTGGGCAAGTCACTGAACCTCAGTAACCTCAGGAGATTAATGCTGTGAGCCCTATGTGGGACATGGATGGTGTCCAACCCAATTAGTTCGAATCTGCCCCAGTGCTAAGTATTACGGTGCCTCGCACATAGTAAGTGCTTAACAAATATCAATATTACCTTTTGACAATGAAATCACCCCAAGGGGTAATTACTGGAGGTTTCAACTGGCAGGCAATGGTTGCCTGAGGCTTATGAGACTTCCAAACTTGATTTCAGTCCTTTTGGGGTTTTGGGGCTGGAGATCTAAATTGAAAAAAATCAAGGTGCAGAGAGGAGAAAGAGAAAGTGGAGGAGACTGCCACTGTCTTGCCCTGAGTTTCCTAGGTCTTTTTAGGCTCTGGGCTGAATCAGCTCCATTCTCAGCCCTGTCTGGGTGATACAGATAGGAGTGAGAGAAGAGGCAAGGAGGGTTTAGGCAGGGAAAGCCTCTTGGAGGAGATGTGCCTTCAGTAAGGCTTTGAAGAGGGGGAGAGTAATTATCTGTCAGATTTGAGGAGCACAACATTCCGGGCCAGAGGCGGGACGTGATTGAGGGGTCAGTGGTGAGATAGACAAGATTGAGGTACAGTGAGAGCATTAGAAGAGCTAAGTGGGAGGGTCAGGTTGGAGTAGGAGGGTAGCGAAGTGAGGTAGGAGGTGGTAAGGTGATGGTGTGCTTTAAAGCCAATGGGGAGGAGTTTTTGTTTGATGCGGAGGTGGATGGGCAACCGCTGAAATTTCTTTATTGAGATTATGAGCCCAACATGGGACAGGGACTGTGTCCATCCCAATTTGCTTGTTATTCCCCCCGGCGCTTAGAACAGAAGCAGCATGGCTTAATGGAAAGAGCATGGGTCTGGGAATCAGAGGTCATGGGTTCTAATCCCAGCTTTACCATTCGTCTCTTGTGTGATGTTGGACAAGCCACTTAACTCTCTGGGCCTCAGTTACCTCATCTGTAAAATGGGGATTAAGACTGTGAGCCCCACTTGGGACAACCTACTTACCTTTCATCTGTCCCAGCATTTAGAACAGTGCTTGGCACATAGTAAGTGCTTAACAAATTCCATAATTATTATTATTATTGAGAAATGGGGAAACATTTCTATAGAACATTTTTATAGAAAATTCATTCATTCAATTTATTGAGTGCTTCCTATGTGCAGAGCACTGTACTAAACACTTGGAATGTACAATTCGGGAACAGATAGAGATAATCCCTGCCCAATGACGGGCTTACAGTCTAATTGGGGGAAAATGATCCAGACAGAAGAGTAAAGCATCAACCAGAGAGGGTAGAGACAGGAGGCAGGGAGGTCAACAAGGAAGCTGATACAGTAATCAAGGCAGGATAGGATAAGTGATTGGATTAACTAAACATACAAACTTGTCTATACTTGCCTCAAGCTTATATGAATGAAGTGAAGTGATGAACTAATTTTGGCCTGTAATTGAGGTTTTCAAGATGAAGACCTTTTCACCTAGATAGGACCAAGAATAATCCTGATACTTGCTTTCATACTTATTTCATATGCAGCTTAAAATTGAGTGCGACATTGCTCTTCAATTGCCTGTAATATCTCCAGCCCGCGGTAGTGTATTTGCATGAAATATGAATAGGGCAGAAAAATCACTCAAGTGAAACCTGAGATTGTTTCCCATACATGTTGGGGCTGTTCAAAATAAAAATGACAGGTTGAAGCTTTGGAAAATATTTGGAGAAAACCGCATTGTTCTAGGTATCTACCTCTAAGTGGTACAACTCTAAAATCTTGAGTAACAGCAGGTGAGGTGGTTGGGAAAGATATGAGGAAGTAGTTGGGGCCAGCTGCCTCAGACAGCTGAGGTAAGGGGGTTCCAGAGTCGCTGAAATTACACAGCGAAGACCTCCCGCACGCAGCCTTCAAAACGATCTTCCAGTGAAAATGACATATTTCAATAAGACATGGATGGAACTAATCAAGATACATTTGGCTTTCATCAAGATTCCCTTTTTTAAAGTCATATGTGGAATTAAAAATATAGAAAAAAGTTTTTTAAAAAAATTCTTGCTGAGGAATTAATTGCCTTCCACATATTAAAAAAAAAACAATGCTTTTCATTATTTATTGTGTGCAGAACATTATAGTATTGTAGTAAGGTACTGTGTGCAACTTGATTGTGTATCTAAGCGTTCAGTACAGTGGCACATAGTAAGTACTTAACAAGTGCCATCCTTCCCCTCAAAACACCTGGTATGATACAGTTGAGTTGGTATGATACAGTTGAGTTGGTAGACATGATCTGTGCCCACAAGGAGCTTACAGTCATCTTCAGGAGGCTCTTACAATTGCAGGTGGCATTTCAGAACTAGCCTCCTCATCCCAGATTAGATCATTTCAACAGTCACCCTTATCAGATCAGGATTATCTGTAGAGAGGTTGGTTTCTTCCACATGTTCGTTCACTTTTTGTGAATTTTGTGGTATTGGTTTTCCCTCTTGTTCCTATTTTGTGTGTGTTTTCTGTCAACTCACTTACCTCACCTCGCTACTCTCCTTCTACAATGCAGTCCGCACACTTCGTTCTTCTAATGTTAACCTTCTCACTTGCCTTGATTTTGTCTATCTTGTCTATAGTAATAATAATTATAGCATTTAAGCACTTACTATGTGTTAGGCACTGTACTAAGTGCTGGGGTGGATACGAGCAAATCCGGTAAAACGCTGTCCCTGTCTCACGTGGGGCTCACGGTCTCAATCCCCATTTTACAGTAGTGGTAACAGAAGCCCAGAGACATGAAGTGACTTGCCCAAGGTCACACAGCAGAGAAGTGGTGGAGGTGGGATTAGAACCCATGACTTTCTGACACTTATTTACCACCTATCACTCAGTCTAAAGTATTTATTGAGTGGCTGGGTACAGAGCAGCATACTGAGCACTCGGAAAAGTACAATACAGTAGAGTTGATGGACATGATCAACAAATAGTTTATAGTCCATAGGACATTAAACTAGACCACAAATAGCAAAGATAGACTATAAAGATCTGTTCATAAATGCTGTGGGGTTGGGTAGTTACCTATTTGAAAATCAATCACATTTATTAAGCACTCACTCTCTATTATGCACTGTACTAAGCACTTGGGAGAGTACAATATAACAGAGTCAGTAGACACATTCCCTGCCCACGAAGAAAACTATGGTCTAGAGGGAAATTCTTGACGTATGAGCCCCCACTCCGACTATGAGCAATCTCCAGTTTCTGAACAATTCTGGGTGACATTTACCTATCACAGTCTGACACCATTGCTGATGAGGTTCAATTAGAGGGAGAGAGAGAGAGAGAGAGAGAGAGAGTGTGTGGTTGGGAAAGCCAATGTGGGATCCACAGTCTAAGTCATGTTGGGCACACAAAATGAAAGTCCCTTGCTGTGTGGTATTTTTATGCACATGGCTAAAACCTGCCCAATTCTTGGACTTTTGTCCACAGGGCTGCTTTTCAGTAACAGGTTTCCTGCAAAATCTGCCCCTTGCCAAGCTGGATTAACCTGTTTTCTGCTTCAGTGCATGAGAAATGATCTACGGAAACATTAGCAAGGATTGGATTAACACCCCTCCTCCTCCTCCAAAACATTTATTTATAAATCCATCTGGACATAAACCAATTGTTTGTGAATAGTATGACACACTAAATGATAGTATTTTATCTATAGGATGCATAAATGATAGTATTTTATTTATAAAAAGGAATAAGCTCTTTTCATGCGTGGCTACTTCTGAAAAGCAAAACTATTGGTTAAAAAACTCAATTATTTGACATTCTTTTCCAGGGGAAGGCAGCATGGTCTAGTGGAAAGAATTTATGACTAGGACGTGGAAGACCTGAGTTCTAATCCCAGCTCAGCCACTTGCTGCGAGACTCTGGGCAAGTCACTTAACCTCTCTTTGTTTTAGATCCCTCATCTGTACATTGTTGATGAAATACTTGTTCTCCCACCCTCTTAAAATGTGGAACAATCCAATCTGATTTCCTCAGACTTTTACACTAGACTTGTAATTTATTTATCTATATCAATGCCTGTCTTCCTCTGTAGACTTTGTTATTGCGGGCAGGGAATGTGACTGTTATATTGTTTATTGTACCTTCCCCAAGGCTTAGTACAGTTCTCTGCACACAATAACCGCTCAATAAATACGATTGACTGACTGACTAGACCCTAGATCTGGAAGAGTGTAAGTGTTCAGTATATACTATTATATTTATTATCATTAGCATTTTGAATCCTATGGTACCCATCGAGGACTTCAAGCTTGTTTATCCTTCTGATCTAGGCCCCATTATGATTTCAGTAGCCCTTGTTCTACTCTGACCAGAATTAAAAGATGTTAGCTGGGTTAAAATATCCAGAGGAAGAAGACAGTGATCGTTTATTCAGTACAGTGTCTTTGCAGTTGGCACATAATGTCAGCTCCATTTTACAGACTGAAAGGGTAGGCACAAAAAAACCCATTCCAAACCCGAATGTTTGATGGAATAGAGTTGATCATTCTGTGTTTGGTTTGGGGTAACCAGTCAATCAATGGCATTTACTGAGTGCTTACTATGTGTAGAGCACTTTACCAAGTGCCTAGGAGAATACAAAGCGACAGACTTAGCGGACACGCTCCCTGCCCATAATAAGTCTACAGTCTAGAGAAAATATACGAGTTTCTCAGCTCAGAGTGCTCTGCTACATAAGAAAATTTTCTCTTCTGCTCTCTTGCTTTGGGGTAACTTTTTTTCACATTACTTTTTGGAGGCAAGAGGATGGACTGATTGAAAGGCTACTTGAATCTGGGCCCACTCAACTATCACATGATGAGAAATAATAGCTCTTAATCTATCATACTTATTGAGCACTTAGTGTATGCAGACCCCTGAATTGAACTCTTGGGAGAGTAGAACATAAGATTAAAATAGAGTTGGTAGTCACTTTCTCTGTCCAAAATGAGTAATGATGCCTCCTCGAGTACCTAATTTGATTCTAGACACTGGCCATACCTTCCTTTGTTTATTAGGGAAACAATCATTTTGATAACTTGTAATTTGCACTGTAGAACTTGTATGTAACAATAATGATAACTGTATTTGTTAAACACTTATGTGCTATGCACTGTATTAAGGTCTGGGCAGATACAAGATAAACAACTCCAGTGGTTGCCTATCGACCTCCGCTCCAAACAAAAACTCCTCATTCTAGGCTTCAAGGCTCTCCATCACCTTGCCCCTTCCTACCTCTCCTCCCTTCTCTCTTTCTACCGCCCACCCCGCACGCTCCGCTCCTCTGCCGCCCACCTCCTCGCCGTCCCTCGGTCTCTCCTATCCCGCCGTCGACCCCTGGGTCACGTCCTCCCGCGGTCCTGGAACGCCCTCCCTCCTCACCTCCGCCAAACTGATTCTCTTTCCCTCTTCAAAACCTTACTTAAAAATCACCTCCTCCAAGAGGCGTTCCCAGACTGAGCTCCTCTTCCCCCTCTACTCCCTCTGCCATCCCCCCTTTACCTCTCCGCAGCTAAAGCCTCATTTTCCCCTTTTCCCTCTGCTCCTCCACCTCTCCCTTCCCATCCCCACAGCACTGTACTCGTCCGCTCAACTGTATATATTTTCGTTACCCTATTTATTTTGTTAATGAATTGTACATCGCCTTGATTCTATTTAGTTGCCATTGTTTTTACGAGATGTTCTTCCCCTTGACGCTGTTTAGTGCCATTGTTCTTGTCTGTCCGTCTCTCCCGATTAGACTGTAAGCCCGTCAAACGGCAGGGACTGTCTCTATCTGTTGCCGACTTGTTCATCCCAAGCGCTTAGTACAGTGCTCTGCACATAGTAAGCGCTCAATAAATACTATTGAATGAATGAATGAAAGGTTGGACATAGGAGACTAAGTTCTAAGTAGAAGGGAGAACAGGTATTGAATCCCCGGAAGCAGCGTGGAGCAGTGGAAAGAGCCTGGGCTTCGGAGTCGGATGTCATGAGTTCGACTCCCGGCTCTGCCACTTGTCAGCTGTGTGACTGTGGGCGAGTCACTTCACTTCTCTGGGCCTCAGATACCTCATCTGTAAAATGGGGATTAATTGTGAGCCTCACGTGGGACAACCTGATTAACCTGTATCTACCCCAGCGCTTAGAACAGTACCCTGCACATAGTAAGTGCTTAACAAATACCAACAACAACAACAAATTTTACAGATGTGGAAACTGAGGTGCAGATGTTGTGACTTCCCTCTGGTCATACAACGGGAAATTAGATATAAGCTAATCAGGTTGGACACAGTCCCTGTCCCAAATGGAGCTCACGGTCCTAATCCCCATTTTACAGATGAGGTAACTGAGTCAGAGAGAAATTAAAGGTGAATTGCCCAAGGTTGAACAGCAGACAAGTGGTAGAGGGGGATTAGAACCCAGGTCTCTCTGACTCCCAGGCCCAGACTCTATCCACTAGGTCATGTTGCTGTTGCTTTCTTCTATTCGGAGTGTTGGTTGAAGTATTTAGAATTATGAATTTGATTGTTATACATTAAAACAAAATCAACAGATGAGTGAGCTTACAGTGGAACAACCAGCAATTCTTTTACCACGATAAACATTTATCCATGACATGCAGAATCAAAATGAGGCTCTATAGGATTTCTGTTCAAATATTTAATTTGTGAAATGCAGTGAAACAATTTAAACAGGTAGGGATTAGCCAAATCCAAGAACTATTAGAAATATGAACATAATTCAAAATCTCATTCTCCGCCACTATCAGGTGGAGGAAACCACACAGGAATCTATAACGAAGTTTTCAAACTCCAATAAGTTAGATATAATGGACCATTTTTGTCAAACATAAAAATAAATATTATTGATTTTATGAATAAATACATTTTCTTAAATGATTTAGAAAGCTCTGTTTATTCATATACAGACAGTGTTTAGAATATGTAGTAGCCAGTATGTCTGCAGATATATTTATGTTGGAATGTTTAGATTGGCTTCACCTCGGTAATAATTTATAACAGTTTCAATGTAAACCTGCCATTGACTGGGTCATAAAGGTCCTGAATTTTAACCATCATAATTTCAGATAAACCCACAAAACTCAGGAAAGCTAGAGTTAATCCTTGAATATCACGAGGATGGATTTTTTTCTTTTTCACTTAGGCAGTTGAAAGGTGAATAAAGACTTTATTTCAACAGCGATATTCTGGCGCTGATAATTTTATAAAAGAGGAAAGTTAGTTGTTTTACAGAAGTAACTTCATCGACACTCAAGAAATGTGATCTCTTCTTGCGACCGATCTGACCGAAAGCTAGTATATACTTAATTTCCCAAATGTTCTAGTTTTTAGTTATTTAAGAATCCAAAAGAAAAATTCAGTAATAATAAATATTCCTCATTTCATCTGTAAGCATAAACATGTAGACCCTCTGAAGGGAAACTAATAGCTTAGTTCAACAGACATTTCATTATGAAGGAAAATTGTACGTAAAATCCGAACAGAAGCTATCAGTCCTCTGAAGCAGTAACTTTATAACCTCAAATATAACAATACCTTTGTATTGGAAATGGCAAGTATGTTCAGAAGAACCTCTCAGCTGCCTTCAACTCTGCGGACCTCCTGTTTATCCTGAAAACATTATCTATCTTGGTTTCACCACACCGTTCTCTTCTGGTTCTCCTACTTCTCTAGCCACTCAGGTTAGGGCTCTCTTTCACCCGTTCCCTCTCTGTCCCCCAAACTCTAGCTGTGGGGGGCCCTCAGAACCAAGCCTTGAAACTCTAGTTGTGGGGGTTCCTCAAGGCTTGGTTCTGGGGGCCCTGCTATTCTCATCCTCACCCATTCTCTTGGAGCTCCTCCCCTTTCTTGGAACTCCCAACTCCCTTGTCTGTGACTTTCCCAAATCAGACTGTTCAGCTCCTATTACTCCCCACCTCTTCAATCTCACATTTCCTCCTTCAGGACATCTCTACTTGGAGGTCCTGCCATCAGCTCAAACTACACATGGCCAAAACAAAACTCATCTTCCCACTCAAACTCTGTCCTCCCTATGACTTTCCTATCACTGAAGAAAGCACCACCACCCATCCTGCCTCAGAAGCCCACATTCTTGGCATTACCCTTGACTCATCTCTCTCTTTCAACCCACATATTAATCAGTTAGTGATTTTATTGATTCTTTCCCCTCACCTTCTCCAGAATTTGCTCTTTGCTTCTTCCGTTGTACCCAAATTTCTTGCACACTGGTTCAACACTTGTCTTATCCCCTCTCAACTACTGCCTCAGCCTCCTCACTGCCCTTCTGCCTCCAGCTCCTCCTCTGAACAGCCCACACGCCCTTCACTCTGCTTACTGGATCATCTTTGTTAAAAAATTCTTTTGTGCATGACTTCCCACTGCTCAAGTGTCTTCAACTGTCGTCCATCCATCTCGTCATCAAGCAGAAATGCCTCATGATTGGATTCAAAGCACTCAGTCAGCTCTCTTACTCTTATAATTATCATTACTCTTTTCCCACTGCAACCCAAACTGCACACTTTGTTCCTGGGTTACCAACCTACTCACTCTCCCTTGCTCTATTTTTACTCACGGTCAAACCTTTGTTCATGCCCCTCCCTGATGCCTGGTTCTCTTTTCCACTACAAATCTAATAGACCAGCACCCTCCCCATCTTCAAATCCCTACTGAAGTCTTGTCACCTCCAAGAAGGCTGCCCTGATGAAGTGGTCATCCTCCCATCACCCTATTTTCCCTCCCTTAGTGCTTCACTCATATACCTAGCCCATCCCCTAAGCTCTTGGGGGCTCTCTGTCCCCCAGCACTTATGCACAAATCCTTCTACTCAGTTACTTCTCCTATCTATAACCTATTTTAATATCTGTCTCCCCCATTTTGCATTGAGCTCTTTGAGAGCAGGGCTAGTGTCTACTAACTATATTCTCCCAGCCGTGCTCTGCACAAAATAAATGTTAAATAAATGTCACTGATTGACTGGGGTGTATGGTAGTTGAGGATTTTTATGCATAGATGAAATTTTCTGTAGGAAAATATTCCCCCACTCCCCGACATCTCTTAGCTGGAAGACTGAGAGACAATCCGGGCACTGAGGCAAACTCAGAGAATCACAGAACACCATATTGAGCTTGACTGAGCAGCAGCTGACATGGAAATGCTCCAGGGGCAGGGAATATCACTCTTCTCTTCTATACTTCGTTCATTCATTCAATCAATCATATTTATTGAGCACTTACTGGGTGCAGAGCACTGTACTAAGCGCTTGTAAAGTACAATGGGGCAACAGATAGAGACAATCCCTATCCAACAGCGGGCTCACAGTCTAGAAACGGAGGGCTTACAGTCTAGAAAGGGGACTTCAAGCTATAAGGGGGACTTCAAGCGTGTAGTATAATATAGTACACTAAGTGGATGCCCTAGAAATGCTGTGGCTACTGTTAGAGAGAAACAACTTTCCTTGTCCCGTTTTCTATTCTCCATTCAAAGAAGGCCCCTGCCCTACTTCACTGCTTGGGCAGTTAATGGTACTGCTGCCTGCTCCTCTTCACTCAGTCATTCCTATTTCATTCATTCAGTCATATTTATTGAGCGCTTACTCTGTGCAGAGCCCTGTACTAAGTGCCTGGAGAGTACAATTCAGCAACAAATAGAGACAAGTCTCTGCCCGCAACAGGCTCACAGTTTAGAAGGGGGTAGAGAGACATCAAAACAAGTAAACAGGCATGAGTAACATCATTATAAATAAAGAGAATTATAGATATATATGTATTAATAAAAAATAAATAGAATTATAATTATGGATATGTACCTAAATACACAAGTGCTGTGGGGCAGGGAGGGGGAGTAAAGAGAGTGGGTCGGGCAGTGGCAAGGGGAGGGGGAACAGAGGAAAAGGGGGCTTAGTCTGGGAATTTATTTATTGATTGAGCACTTACTGTATGCAGAGCACTGTTCACAGTGCTTGAGAAAGTACAATTCAACAATAAAAAATCACCAGCTTCTTGAAGGACAGGAACTGTTCCTGGCGTTGTTTTTTAGCTGCACCCGGGCTTAGCCTAGTCCAAGGCACACTGTAAATGCATAACTAAAATGATAATTGTTAATCTGTGTTGAGGTCACAGGTAAAAGTAGCAGTTTTGATAAAACTGACATTATTTGAATGCCTACTCTATTCAGCCTTTCTCAGGGTCGCACCCGGAGGGTTTCCAGTCCTCTACCAGTCTCGGCTATGGGAGGGAGAGTAAATCAGAGGCCTGTCCATTTCATTCCTAGCTTGGGCAGTGGCTAGCGAATGGAAGGCAATCTGCTACAAGTCAGAACTCGCCCACATTGGGCAGCGGCGGCCTGGGAGAGAGTCGAGGGTGGAGACTCGACTTTACTGTGCGAAAGACGGCAATAGTAAACCGCTTCTGGATTTTTACCAAGAAAACTCTGTGGATCCACCACCAGAACGATTGTGGCTGGAGGTGGGGCGTTCTGGGAGAGATGTGTCTGTGGTGTTGCTATGGGTCGGAAACGACTCGATGGGGTAAGGCAAGACTCTATGCAGACCATTGAACTAAACACTTGGGAGAGTCCGGTGAATCAATAGGATCTCTGCTCTCAAGAAGCTTACAATCTAGCAGGGTCCACCACATACTAAAACAGCCCAACACCCCTTCATCTCGTTCCGTCCTCCTTCTTTTCTCACCCTTTATTCACTGAAGCTGTCTGAATGGGCACCTTGAAAACTGCCCTAGGCCAGGAAAAGAAGCTATATAGAGTACTAATCATTGTTGTATTTCTTAAGTCCTTCCTTTGTGCTGAGCACTGTGCTAAGCCTTGAAGGATATTTGATAATATCAGATGAACCCCATCCTTGTCCCAGAAGGGGATCAGAGTCTAAGGAGGAGGGAGAACAAATAATAATAATAATGATTTGAATATTTGTTAAGGGCTTACTGAGTCCAAGCACAGTTCTGAGCACTGGGATAGGATAGATAGGATACGTACTGGGATAGAGAAGCAGCGTGGCTCAGTGGAAAGAGCCCGGGCTTGGGAGTCAGATGTCATGGGTTCGAATCCCGGCTCTGCCACTTGTCAGCTGGGTGACTGTGGGCAAGGCACTTACCTTCTCTGTGCCTCAGTTCCCTCATCTTTAAAATGGGGATTAAGACTGTGAGTGTCACGTGGGACAACCTGATTACCCTGTAGCTACCCCAGCGCTTAGAACAGTGCTCTGCACATAGTAAGTGCTGAACAAATACCAATATTATTATTATTAATACAAGTTAATCAGGGTGGACACAGTCCCTGCCCCACTTGGGGCTCACACTCTTATCCCCATTTTACACATGAGGTACCTGAGGCTCAGAAAAGTTATGCAACTTGACCAAGGTCATACAGCAGACATGTCGCAGAGACAGGATTAGATCCCAGGTCCTTCTAACTCCCTGGTCTGCGCTCTGTCCGCTAAACCACACTGCTGTTTAATACCTGTTTTACAGACGAGTAAACTGCTCAGCTGCTGTGCTACAGTCTCAATATATAGTTTAATATTTCTATTAATTATTCTGAGTTCATTCTCCTAAACCATAGTGCTGTTGAATGCCTGTTTTACAGATGAGGAAAGTGAGGCCTAGAGAAAGAAAATGACTTACCCAAAATCACACAGGGCTGATAACAGAGCCTGGATTAGAATTCAGGTCAACCTATGTTTTCTTCCCCTAGGTCCTGCTGCTTTCCACTTCTCTTCTTCCACAGTCTGTGCCTCAGGAGGATCAGCAGTGTTGGGGAGCTCTAAATGGTCTAATCTGGCAAATACCAGGGTATTTAGAACCTTGGACCAGGGGGATTCCCAGGACATTGCTTCAATCCAGTGTTTAGCCTAAATTAGCTAACAGTGAAAGAAAACAAGTGACATAAATGCACCGTAAGTTTTTTTTTTGTTTTTTAATTTCTCCATTAGACTGGAGGAGTTCCTACAAGGAAGCGAATATATTTTTTGCTGCTTTTGGACTCTCTCACATGTTTACTTTGGTGCTTACACTCATTAGGTGCTGAACAAACACAATTGATAGATGAATTGATACTGCAACTGGCAGCATAAATTGAAAAAAAGTGATTAATTAGATATTTGGCATATTGAGAAAGTGGGAGTAAAACAGAAGCATCATTCTCTTTCAGTAGTAGTAATAACATTTATAGAACACCCACTGGCTCAACGTAGTAACATTTATGACGAAATGACACATTACCTGCCTGCAAAATCCTTCTATTCCAATGGGGGAGAGTTATAAGAGTTTTTACAAGCAGTGACAGAAACAAATCATTGGTTGTATAAATGAATAGACATGGTATAAAGCACTTAAGAGTTAGAGATGACTAAGTATAAGAGCAGCATGGTCTAGTTGAAAGAGCTCGGCTGTGGGAATCAGAAGACAAAGGGTCTAATCTTTGCTGCGTGACCTTGGGCAAGTCATTTAACTTCTTTTTTCCTCAGTTACCTCATCTGTAAAATGGGGATTAAGTCCTACTCCCTCCTACTCAGGCTAAGAGTTCCTCGTGGGACAGGGACTGTGTCCAACAAGATTAACCTGTATCTACCTCAGTTCTTAGAACAGTGCTTGGCACGTGGTAAGCGTTCAACGGTACCATAGTAAGTACCATGATACACGTATTTAATCCCAGTTTTACAGATGAAGAAACTGTTAGATATGGTCTTATTGGGAGTCAATCAATCAGTGATGTTTATTGACTGCTTACTGAGTGCAGAGCACTGAATTAAACACTTGGGAGAGTAAAATAGAGTTTGTAGACATGATGCCTGCTTTCAAGGAGCCCGCAGTCGAGTTGGGGAGACAGATGTTAAATTAAATTGATTAGGAAGGCAACAGAGTATAACAATATGCACATAGGTTATGTAGGATGGGGTGAGAATCATGGTGCTTAGGAAGTTTGAATCCAAATGCATAGGGGATGCAGGAGGGAGGGAAATGAGGTGGGGGAGTTGAGAAGTTAGTCAAGAAAGGTTTTCTGGATAAGAATATACTAGTAGGGATTTATAGATGGGGTGAGTAGTGGTCAGTTGGATATGGAGTAGGAGAGAATTGCAGGGAGAATGGAGAATTGTGGTATTTGTTAAGTGTTTACTATGTGCCAGGCACTGTCCTAAGCGCTGGGAGGATACAAGCATATCGAGTTGGACACAGTCCCTGTCCCACGTGAGGCTCACAGCCTCACTCCCCATTTTACAGATGAGGTAACTGAGGCCCAGAGAAGTGAAGTGACTTGCCCAAAGTCACACAGCAGACAAGTGGCAGAGCTGGGATCAGAACCCATGACCTTCTGACTCCCAGGCCCATGCTCTATCCCCCCCTCCCCACCAGGCCCTGGTGTGATCATATGAGAATGTGACCAAAGGGCTGGCAGTGAAAGGGATGAGATTGAGGCATCGTAAATTGATGCTAGAGGATGAAGTGTGTTGGCAGGGTAGCCATGAGGGGAGTGAGAATAGGTAGATGGGAGAAAGCCGATGGTGTGTCTAAATTAATAATTGTGGTACCTGTTAAGCTCATGTTATGTGCCAAGCACTGGGGTAAAAAAAAAGATGATCATGTACCTCACAGGACTCACAGTCCAAGTAGGAGGGAGAATAGGATTGAATCTCCGATTTGCAGAAGAGGGAACTAAATAATAATGTTGGTATTTGTTAAGCGCTTACCATGTGCAGAGCACTGTTCTAAGTGCTGGGGTAGATACAGCGTAATCAGGTTGTGAGGCTCACAGTCTTCATCCCCATTTGACAGGTGAGGTAACTGAGGCACAGAGAAGTAGTGACTTGCCTAAGGATGCCCAGCAGGTAAGTGTTGGTTCTGCCATTAGGGTTAGGTTAGGTCTTCTGACTCCCATGCCCGTGCTTTTCCCACTAGGCCACTCTGCCTAAAAGTGAATGGAGAAGAGTTTCTGTTTGTTTCAGAGATGGATGGTTAACCTTCAGAGGATTTTGAAGAGAGGGGTGATGTGTGCAGAATTGTTCCTTATGAAAATGATGTGGGCAACGAAGCAGAGAATGGACTGGAGAAGCTAGAGGCAGGGAGGTCAGCGAGGAAGTTAATACCATAGTTGAGGTGGGATATGACATCCACGGGAGTAGTTTGAATGGAGATGAAGGGACAGATTCTAGAGCTAATATGAAGGTAAAGCTAACAGGACTTAGTGATTGGGTTGAATGAGAAAGAAGAGTTGAGGAAAATGGCAAGGTTGAGGGCTTGAGAGTCAGGGAACGTAATGGGAAGAAGCCTGGCCTAATAATTATAGCACAGGTATGGGAGTTGAAGGAACTGGGTTGTAATTTCGGCTCTGCCACTTGCCTGTTATGTGACCCTGGGAAAGTCACTTAACGTCTCTGGGCCTCAGTTTCCTTATCTGTAAAAGGGGGATTAAATAACTCTTCCTGCTCTCCTCTAGATCATGTTCACACACACACTTATTGAGCTTTAGGAGCCATGCTTGAGAGAGCTCAGCTTTCTTGAAGTAATAATTCCAGTTCTCTTCTTAAAGAGTACTATTCAATGAGCTCAAAGTGATTTACCAACTGCTTTAAGAAGCAACGTGGCCTAGTGGATAGAGCTCAGACCTGGGAATTAGAGGACCTGGATTTTAATCCTGACTTTAGTACTTGTCTGCTGTGTGATCGTGGGCCAGTTGCTTCACTTCTCTGGGCCATAGTGACCTTATCCGTGAAATGGGGATGAAGTCCGTGAGCCGCGTGTGGGACAGGGACTGTGTCCAACCTGGAAATCTTGTATCTGCCTCAGTGCTTATTGCAGGGCTTGGCACATAGGCAGTGCTTTACAATTATCATTCATTATTTTTCTTATTACTTAAGCTCAATGAGTATTTGTGGGGAACTCAGAAAAGGATAACAAGAGTCGCCTCTCACTACCCAACACTCCCACTGTTCTCTATTTGAAGGAGGTACAAAATTGAACAACATAAAAAGTGTTGGATGACCAAGGGTTACATTTCAAATTACCAGTTTAACATTGCTAAAAATTAAGTGTTAGTCATGGACAAAAAAAAGAAAAAGATCAGTGCGGCGATCTTGTGTTTCCCGCCACCAACTCTTGCTCACAGCTGCCGGAAACCACCTTCCCCTTCCCATCTACCAGACTACGGCTTTCGTGATTTTCAAAGCCCTTCTGACGTCAGAACTCCTCTAGGTCTTCTGGTGACTGCATTTTATATTATTTCTATTGTCCCTTCCTCACTTGATACCATCTAAATGCTTGGGCACTCACAATTCCTTGTTGCACTTGAGTACGTATCTTACGTGCCCTATTTTGTCTGGTTTCATTCAATTAATTTTACTATTCTTCCCCACTATATTGTAAGTTCCTGAGGGCAGAGATTCATTCATTCACTTGTATTTATTAAGCGCTTACTGTGTGCGGAACGTGTGCAGAGCGTGTTTACTGTTTGTTTATGGTATTTGTTAAGCACTTACTATGTGCCCGGCACTATACTGAGTGCTGGGGTAGATAGCTTTTCCACAAGGGTCTCTCAGTCTTAATCCTCAAGCAGCGTGGCTCGGTGGAAAGAACCCGGACTTGGGAGTCAGAGGTCATGGGTTTGAATCCCGGCTCTGCCACTTGTCGGCTGTGTGACTGTGGGCAAGTCACTTTACTTCTCTGTGCCTCAGTGACCTCATCTGTAAAATGGGGATGAAGACTGTGAGCCTCACATGGGACAACCTGATGACCCTGTATCTACGCCAGCGCTTAGAACAGTGAGCGCTTAACAAATACCAACATTATTATTATTTTACAATTGAGATGACTGAGGCACAGAGAAATTAGGTGACTTGCTCAAGGTCACACAACAGACAAGTGAAGGAAACAGGATCAGTACTCAGGTCCTCTGACTCCCGGGCCTGTGGTCTTTTTATTAGGCCACACTGTTTCTTTATGTATCATTATGCTTGGTTGCTTCCCTGACCTACAATTTATTTTTGTGCATGTATCCGGGCATGAGGGCAGGAATCATGTTAATTTACTTCGTTGTACTCTCTCAATCACAGTGTTCTATGCCTAGAAAAGCTTAATAAATACGGTTGATTGATGGAGAGTTCTCCTGAATATTTTTCTATCCCCCTGCCTCCATTTGGAACCTGGGTCTCTGCACGCTGGTCTATTTCACTTGGATCTCCGGATATGTCGATCTTTGAGGATTTGTTTTTTCAAACAGCAACGGCTGGTCGTTCTGGCTGGAACGACTTTGGATTTCCACGTATGCACCTCTGAAGGATGGCTCAATCGGTTGGGAAAGCTACTTTACACCTGAATCATTATTGTGGTATCTGTTATTCACTCATTCAATCGTATTTATTGAGCGCTTACTGTGTGCATTCATTCATTCAATAGTATTAATTGAGAGCTTACTAGGTGCAGAGCTCTGTACCAAGCGCTTGGAATGTACAAATCGGCAACAGATAGAGACAATCCCTGCCCACTGACGCGTTTACAGTCTAATCGGGAGAGACGGGCAGAGAAAAACAATAGCAGTAAATAGAATCAAGGGGATGTACATCTCATTAAAACAATAGCAATAAATAGAATCAAGGTGATGTACATCTCATAAACAAAATGAATAGGGTGTAAAAAATATATACAATTGAGTGGACGAGCACAGTGCCGAGGGGAGGGGAAGGGAGAGGGGGAGGAGCAGAGGGAAAGGGGAGGAAAAGGGGGCTTAGCTGAGGGGAGGTGAAGGTGGGGGTAGAGGGGCAGCAGAGGGAGCAGAGGGAAAAGGGGAAGCTCAGTGTGGGAAGGCCTCTTGGAGGAGGTGAGATCTAAGTAGGGCTTTGAAGAGGGGAAGAGAATTAGTTGTGAGTCAGGTATGCAGCCATCTAAATTGAGAAAGATGGAGACTTTAATGCATCACGTTGCCTAAAGAGGCAGCTAATATACAAAGATACCAGAGATAAATGTCACTCCCCTTTATAAAAGGACCACCAAATGACGTTCATTTCATCTTTAAGCATAAAAAGAGAGAGAGCCTAAAAAGACTGTGCAGAGCACTGTACTAAGCACTTAAGTGCTTATTATGTGCCAGGCACTGTACTAAGCACTGGGGAGGGTACAAGCAAATCAGGTCGGACACGGTCTTTGTCCCACGTGGGGCTCACAGTCTCGATCCCCATTTTACAGATGAGGTAACCGAGGCACAGAGAAGTAAAGTGACTTGTCCGAGGTCACGCAGCAAAGTGGTAGAGCCGGTCATTAGGACCCATAACCTTCTGAGTCCCAGGCCCACGGTCTAGCTACGACGCTTTGCCGCTTCATGAATGGCATGGGGCGTCCCGGCCCGCAGATAGGGGACCAGGGTGAAGGCCACAGCAATAAGCGATGAGTGAATGAGCTGTACTCTGGATTTGGGGAACATCTTAAGCTATTTTTCTAACATTTTGGGTTTGGCAAAGCCAATCTTGACAAGCTTTTTTTTCCTTTCATTTTTAAACCCACATGTATTTTCAGGGAAATTAAACTCATATGTTTCTGATTCATTTACTGTATATTTAACTCTTCAAAATATTGTTTTGTGACGGTTTCTGGCAGCCCAAGAAGCCTCTTTACTGCAAGGCTTTCTTTCCTTGGAAACAGGAAGACTTGTTTTACCCAGAGCAAACAAAGTTTAACCCCAAAGGCCTTTGAAAACATGTTTTAGTGTAAAACCTTAAAGCTTTAAGTGGGTTCTCTAGAATCTATGTCCAACTGGAAAAAACAAAAGAAAATGAAAGCTCAGTGGTGTGTGAGCTTCCTTTCTCTGTTCACATAATTTGTTGCATTTTCTGTGCTGCCCATGTAAGTGCGGAATCAATAAATAATAATAATGTTGGTATTTGTTAAGCGCTTACTCTGTGCAGAGCACTGTTCTAAGCGCTGGGGTAGACACAGGGGAATCAGGTTGTCCCACGTGGGGTTCACAGTCTTCATCCCCATTTTACAGATGAGGTAACTGAGGCCAGAGAAGTTAAGTGACTTGCCCACAGTCACACAGCTGACAAGTGGCAGAATGGGATTCGAACTCATGACCTCTGACTCCAAAGCCCGTGCTCTTTCCACTGAGCCACGCTGCTTCTCATGTGACATCTCATCTAGAGAATCAGTATGGCATAGTGGATAGAGCCCGGGACTGAGAGTCAGAAAGTCACAGGTTCCAATCCCAGCTCTGCCACTTGTCTGCTATGTTACCCTGGGCAAGTCTTTTTACTTTTCTGTGCCTTAGTGACAACGTGGCTCAGTGGAAAGTGCCCGGGCTTGGGAGTCAGAGGTCATGGGTTCGAATCCCAGCTCTGCCACTTGTCAGCTGTGTGACTGTGGGCAAGTCACTTAAATTCTCTGTGCCTCAGTTCCCTCATCTGTCAAATGGGGATTAAGGCTGTGAGCCTCACGTGGGGCAACCTGATTACCCTGTATCTATCCCAGCACTTAGAACAGTGCTCTGCACATAGTAAGCGCCTAACAAATACCAATTATTATTATTAAAATCGGTATTGAGATGGGGAGCCCCACATGGAACAGGGACTGTTCTCAACCCAATTTGCTTGTATCCATCCCAGCGATAAGTACAGTACCTGGGACATAGTAAGTGCATAACAAATCCCACAATTATTCTTATTGTTATCATCTTTTCAGAACTCCCTTCTGCCTCCCAGTGCTCACACATACACACACAAGCACACATTGGGAATGACGATTAAATGAGATGGCCTTCCTCCCTATCCATTGACTCTCCACTAGACTGTAGGTTCCTTAAGGTCAGGGATGGTAGAGAAGCAGGATGGCTTAGTGGAAAGAGCCCAGGCTTGGGAGTCAGAGGACATGGATTCTAATAATAATAATAATAATAATGATAATAATGTTGGTATTTGTTAAGTGCTTACTATGTGCAGAGCACTGTTCTAAGCAATGGGGTAGACACAAGGGAATCAGGTTGCAGGATGGCTCAGTGGAAAGAGCCCAGGCTTGGGAGTCAGAGGACATGGATTCTAATAATAATAATAATAATGATAATAATAATGTTGGTATTTGTTAAGTGCTTACTATGTGCAGAGCACTGTTCTAAGTGGTGGGGTAGACACAAGGGAATCAGGTTGCAGCATGGCTCAGTGGAAAGAACCCAGGCTTGGGAGTCAGAGGACATGGATTCTAATAATAATAATAATAATGTTGGTATTTGCTAAGTGCTTACTATGTGCAGAGCACTGTTCTAAGCGGTGGGGTAGACACAAGGGAATCAGGTTGCAGCATGGCTCAGCGGAAAGAGCCCGGGCTTGGGAGTCAGAGGTCATGGGTTTGAATCCCGGCTCCACCGCTTGTCAGCTGTGTGACTTTGGGCAAGTCACTTAACTTCCCTATGCCTCAGTTACCTCATCTGTAAAAGGAGGATTAAAACTGTGAGCCCCATGTGGGACAACCTGATCACCTTGTATCCCCCAGCACTTAGAACAGTGCTTTGCACATGGTAAGCGCTTTACAAATACCACCATTATTAACAAAGACCACCGTTATAGGTTGCCCCACGTGGGGCTCACAGTCTTAATCCCCATTTTACAGATGAGGTCACTGAGGCACAGAGAAGTGAAGTGACTTGCTCACAGTCATACAGCTGACAAGTGGCAGAGCTGGGATTCGAACCCATGACCTCTGAATCCAAAGCCCGTGTCCTTTCCGCTGAGCCACGCTAACCCCAGCTCCGCCACTTGTCTACTGTGTGACCTTGGGCAAACCACCTAACCTCTCTGTGCCTCAGTTCCCTCATCTGTAATATGGGGATGAAGACTGTGAACCCCATGTGGAACAACCTGATTACCTAGTATCTATCCTAGCACTTAAAACAGTGCAGGACACATAGCAAGCATGTAACAAATACCACTATTATTGTTATTATTATCAATCAATCACGTTTACCGTGCCCTTAATACAGTGTTCTACGCAGAGTAAGTGCTCAATAAACATCATTGATAAAATCGAAGATCACTCACGTGTACACTCAAAGTTTCTAAGGATCAGCTGTAGAAATCACTTGCTTTCTTGCTCATGATGAGAAAAACATTACTGTGAAAAATGCGACATTGCCATTCACTTTGTTTATTGTTAATAATAATAATAATAATCATCATCATAATAATGTTGGTATTTGTTAAGCGCTTACTATGTGCAGAGCACTGTTCTAAGCACTGGGGTAGATACAGGGGAATGAGGTTGTCCCACGTGAGGCTCACAGTCTTCATCCCCATTTTACAGATGAGAGAACTGAGGCACAGAGAAATGAAGTGACTTGCCCACAGTCGTACAGTGTTGTACTTTCCCATGCACTTAGTACAGTGTTCTGCACACAGTGAGCACTCAATCAGTACGATTGAATGAATGAATAAATTCACTTATAGCATCTCTAAGAGGATGGTAGATGAGTAGAAAAAATGTGGTATTGTGATCTAGGGTAACATATAAGGCACTACTACTAATGATGGTATTTGTTAAGCGCTTACTATGTTCATTCATCAGTCGTATTTATTGAGTGCTTACCTTGTGCAGAGCACTGTACTAAGTGCTTGGAAAGTACAGGTCAGCAACAGAGGCAATCCCTACCCAACAACGGGCTCAGGGTCTAGAAGGAGGGAGACAGGCAATAAAACAAAACAGGTAGACAGGCATCAATAGCATCCAACTAAATAGAATTTGAGATATATACACATCATTAATAAAATAAATAGAATAATAAATATGTTCCTATATATTCAAGTGCTGTGGGGCGGGGATGGGGGTAGAGCAGAGGGAGGGGGGAGGGGTGATGGGGAGGAGAAGCCCTCCTGGAGGAGGTGAGCTTTTCAGTAGGACTTTGAAGGGGGGTAGAGTGACTGGTGACTGTTAGAAGGGAGGGCATTCCAGGCCAGAGGTAGGGCGTGGGCCAGAGGTCGAAGAACGAGGCAAGAACGAGGCCCGGTGAGGAGGTTAGCGGCAAAGGAGCGGAGTGTGTGGGCTGGGCTGGAGAAGGAGAGAAGGGAGGTGAGGTAGGAGGGGGCAAGGTGTTGGAGAGCCTTGAAGCCAAGAGTAAGGAGTTTTTTCTTCATAGGAAGGTTGATAGGCACCCAGCACTGTTCTAAGCGCTGGGGTAAATACAGGGTAATCAGGTTGTCCCACATGGGGCTCACCATCTCAATTCCACTTTGACAGATGAGGTAATTGAGGCACAGAGAACTTAAGTGACTTGCCCAGTGCTGTCCATTAGTGGCCTGGGAGAATTATTGCTCTTGACGAAGTACCTGATGGATTATCAAATCATGATTTGGGGAATTAGTAAATAATAATAATAATGTTGGCATTTGTTAAGCGCTTACTATGTGCAGAACACTGTTCTAAGCGCTGGGGTAGATACAGGGTAATCAGGTTGTCCCACGTGAGGCTCACAGTCTTCATCCCCATTTTACAGACGAGGTAACTGAGGCACGGAGAAGTGAAGTGACTTGCCCACAGTCACCCAGCTGACAAGTGGCAGAGCCGGGATCTATTTCCACTCTCCCAACTGCTTAGTGCAGTTATCTGCACGAGGGCGCTTAAACGCTGTTGATTGACCTGACTTAAGACAGAGGTTAGTTTTTCTGCCTTAAGCAGCAGAATTCCATTTTGACTTTCCAGGTCATATTTACAGAAGAAATGACTGGACTTCACAGGTGTGATTGCAGTAACGTCATAAAAACAGTAACTAATTGATCCATAGCACTTATTAAGTGCTTATTCTGTGCAGAACATTGTTCTAAGCGCTAAGGAAAGTGCAATACATTAGAATTGGTAGACAGGGTCCCCGCCCTCAAGGAGCTTACGTTGCAGCGGGGGAGACAGGCATTAAATAAATTACAGATATGGGGAGGGGAAGACTCGAGACCTAGTAGATGGAGTCCTAATTCTGGCTCAACCACCCGTCTACTGTATGACCTTGGGAAAGTCACTTCACTTCTCTGTGCCAGATGAAAAGTACGAGCCCCATGTGGGACAGGGACTGAGTCCAACCTGATCGGCTTGTATCCACCCCAGAACTCAGTACAGGGCCTGGCACATAGTAAGGACTTAACGAATACCACAGTTCTTATCATTATTATGATGATGACGATGTAACTGGACCCAGGCTCTGGTGTTTTCGGTACTGTCTGATTTTAAAGACACCAAAAGTTAGCACCTGACCGAGCAGGGCGTTCCCCTATCCCTTCGCCAATCTCGTACCACTAACCCACAGTCCTGGAGCACCTCCACAGACCTCTTCCTTCGCTCCCGTGAAAGAGCCGCAGGGAACTGTTGGAGGCAATCCAGACGCCAGGTCGACCGTGTCCATCTCAAATTCACGGCTTTAACTCTGCCTTCTCCGGCTGGCAAGATTATTTCTCCGTCCTTATTGCTTTCCATACACATTGCCCTCACCAGTTGTTTCAAAGATTGAACTCCCTCCTCAAATCCCCTGTCTCCCTCCTCCCCCATTTTTTGCCCCTACTGACCCGGCCACGTAATTTGAGAAAAATCAAAGATATCGGGCGTGTTCTCTCTAAAATCTCTCCTGCTCCTCTCCGGTCCCTGCTTCCTCTTGTCCCTTCTTTGCCTCTCTCAATTTTCCCAGCAGTATCTCAAGAGATCTCCAGCATCCTCACAAAAATTGAAGCGCTTAGTACAGTGCTCTGCACATAGTAAGTGCTCAATAAATACGATTGAATGAATGAAATCCACCCCCTCCAGCTGTGCCTTTCACCCCATCATTCACGCCTCATCAAAACACTTGCCCCTTCCTTGACGGCCATCTACAACTGTTTGCTCTCCAGTGGCTTCTTTCCCTCTTCTTTCAAACGTATTCATTCTTTTAAACATATTTACTGAGTGCTTACTGTGTGCAGAGCACTGTACTAAGCGCTTTGTATCCCCTATCCTAAAAACGCAACAAGCTTCTCTTGATCTAAGGACTCTCTCAGGTTATTGCCCCATCTCCCTCTTACCATTCTTTTCCAAATGCCTTGAGCAAGTTGTCTACACCCACTGTCTCCACTTCAACTTAGGGGAGCAGCGTGGCTCAGTGGAAAGACCCCGGGCTTGGAAGTCAGAGGTCATGGGTTCGAATCCCAGCTCTGCCACTTGGCAGCTGTGTGACTGTGGGCAAGTCACTTCACTTCTCTGTGCCTCAGTGACCTCATCTGTAAAATGGGGATTAAGACTGTGAGCCTTATATGGGGCAACCTGATTACCCTGTATCTACCCCAGTGCTTAGAACAGTGCTCTGCACATAGTAAGCGCTTAACAAATACCAACATTAACTCCTCCAATTCTCTTCTTGACCTCTTCCAGTCGGGGTTCCGCCCCCTTCACTCCACAGAAGTTGCCTTCTCAAAGGTCACCGAGAAGTGGTGTGGCTTAGTGGAAAGAGCATGGGCTTGGGAGTCAGAGGATGTGGGTTCTAATGCCGACTCCATCACTTGTCTACTGTGTGACCTTGGGAAAGACACTTCACTTCTCTGTGCCTCAGTTATCTGTAAAATGGGGATAAAGACTGTGAGCCCACATGGGACAACCGGATTACCTTGTATCTACCCCAGCACTTAGAACAGTGCTAGGCACTTAGTAAGCGCTTACAAAATACCATCATTATTATTATCATTATTAGGAAGCAGTGTGGCTTAATGGAAAGAGCACAGGCTTGGGAGTCAGAGATCATGGGTTCTAATCTCAGGTCCGCCACTTGTCAGCTGTGTGACTTTGACCAAGTCACTTAACTTCTCTGTGCCTCAGTTACCTCATCTGTAAAATGGGAATTGAGACTGTGAGCCCCACGTGGGACAACCTGATTACCTTGTATCTACCCCAGGGCTTAGAACAGTACTTGGCATAAAGTAAGCTCTTTACAAATACCATCATCATCCTTATTATTATTATTATTATTATTATTATGTGTTCTATCCACATTGCTTCCTGAATTTTAAGTGCTTAGTACAGTGCTCTGCACACAGTAAGTGCTCAATAAATACGATTGAATGAATGAATGAGACGATTATCTCCTTGCCAAATCCAATGGCCTTTATTATATCCTAATTCTCCTCTATCTCTTATCTTCCTTCGATACTGTCAACCATCCCCTTCTCCTGGAAACATTATCTAACCTTGGCTTTACTGACACTTTCCTCTCCTCCTTCTCCTCCTAACTCTGTAGCCACTCAGTCTCAGTCTTTCAAGGGCTCTTCCTCAAGTTAAGTCACTTAAGTCACTTAACTTCTCTGTGCCTCAGTTTTCTCAACTGTAAAAATAGGGATTCAAATCCTATTCTCGCACTTAGACTGTAAAGCCCACGAGGGACAGGGACTGCGTCTGACCTGATTAACTTAAGTTTACCCCGGCACTTAGAACAGTGCTTGATGCAGAGTAAGTGCTTAACAAATACCATTAAAGAAAACTAAAACAGAACTACTCATATTCCCACCCAAATTCTGACATCCCCATGACTTTCCTTTCACTGTAGACAGCACCACCATCTTACAAGCTCACAATCTCCCTCCCTCCTCATATCAGACAGATAATCGCTCTCCTCCACTTCAGAGTCTTCTTTGAAGGCACCTCTCCTCCAAGAAATCTTCCCTGACTTAGCCCTCCTTTTCTCCCCTCTCTTCTGCATCTCCCTGACTTGCTCTCCTCATTCACCTGCCCTCCCAGCCCCACAGCACACATCTATATATCTGTAATTTCTCTCATCTCGACTCTCTCGCCCCCCTTTCCCTCCGCCGCTCTCGCTCCACTAACCCACAGCCCTGGATCACCTCCTCCGTCCGCCTCCTACGCTCCTATGCTCGAGCGGCTGAGCGCTGCTGGCGAAAGTCCAAGCACCAAGCCGACCTCACACACTTCAAATTTATCCTTTCCTGCCTTAACTCTGCCCTCTCCTCCGCCAGGCAAAGCTTCTTCTCCTCCCTCATCGACACCCATGCCCGTCACCCCCGCCGATTGTTCCGGACCTTTAACTCTCTCCTTAGGCCCCCTGTTCCTCCCCCTCCCCCATCTCTCACCCCCAATGATCTGGCCACCTATTTCCTCACGAAAATCAACACGATCAGGTCTGAGCTCCCCAAAGTCACCCCTCCGCCTCTCCCCTCCCCCCCACCGACCCCCTCCCCTACTTTCCCATCCTTCCCTGCAGTATCCTCAGAGGAGATCTCCTCCCTCCTCGCAAGTGCCACCCCCTCCACCTGCGCCTCGGACCCCATTCCCTCTCACCTTCTTAAAACCGTCGCCCCTGCCCTCCTCCCTTCCTTAACTTCTATTTTTAACCACTCGATCTCCAAGGGCTCCTTCCCCTCTGCCTTCAAACATGCCCACGTCTCCCCCATCCTAAAAAAACCCGCTCTTGACCCCACTTCCCCCTCCAGTTATCGTCCTATCTCCCTACTACCCTTCCTTTCCAAAATCCTAGAACGAGTCGTCTACAATCGATGCCTAGAATTCCTTAACTCCCATTCTCTCCTAGACACCCTCCAATCTGGCTTCCGTCCCCTCCACTCTACCGAGACTGCTCTCTCTAAGGTCAACCATGACCTCCTTCTTGCCAAATCCAATGGCTCCTACTCCATTCTGATCCTCCTTGACCTCTCTGCTGCCTTTGACACTGTCGACCATCCCCTCCTCCTCCATACCTTATCTCACCTTGGCTTCACGGACTCTGTCCTCTCCTGGTTCTCCTCTTACCTCTCTGGCCGATCATTCTCGGTCTCCTACGCTGGAGCCTCCTCCCCCTCCCATCCTTTAACTGTTGGAGTTCCTCAAGGGTCAGTTCTTGGCCCTCTTCTGTTCTCCATTTACACTCACTCCCTCGGTGAACTCATCCGCTCTCACGGCTTTGACTACCATCTCTACGCAGATGACACGCAGATCTACATCTCCACCCCTGTCCTCTCCCCCTCCCTTCGGGCTCGCATCTCCTCCTGCCTCCGGGACGTCTCCACCTGGATGTCGGCCCGCCACCTAAAACTCAACGTGAGCGAGACTGAGCTCCTCATCTTCCCTCCCAAACCCGGTCCTCTCCCAGACTTCTCTATCACCGTGGATGGCACGACCATCCTTCCCGTCCTGCAGGCCCGCAATCTCGGTGTCATCCTTGACTCGTCCCTCTCGTTCACCCCACACATCCTATCCGTTACCGAGACCTGCCGGTTTCACCTCTACGATATCGCCAAGATCCGCCCTTTCCTCTCCACCCAAACGGCTACCTTACTATTACGGGCTCTCGTTATATCCCGGCTAGACTACCGTGTCAGCCTTCTCTCTGACCTCCCTTCCTCCTCTCTCGCCCCGCTCCGGTCTATTCTTCACTCCGCCGCCCGGCTCATCTTCCTGCAGAAACGCTCTGGGCCTGTCACTCCCCTTCTTAAACAACTCCAGTGGTTGCCTATCGACCTCCGCTCCAAACAAAAACTCCTCACTCTAGGCTTCAAGGCTCTCCATCACCTTGCCCCTTCCTACCTCTCCTCCCTTCTCTCTTTCTACCGCCCACCCCGCACGCTCCGCTCCTCTGCCGCCCACCTCCTCGCCGTCCCTCGGTCTCACCTATCCCGCCGTCGGCCCCTGGGTCACGTCCTCCCGCGGTCCTGGAACGCCCTCCCTCCTCACCTCCACCAAACTGATTCTCTTTCCCTCTTCAAAACCTTACTTAAAAATCACCTCCTCCAAGAGGCGTTCCCAGACTGAGCTCCTCTTCCCCCTCTACTCCCTCTGCCATCCCCCCTTTACCTCTCCGCAGCTAAAGCCTCATTTTCCCCTTTTCCCTCTGCTCCTCCACCTCTCCCTTCCCATCCCCACAGCACTGTACTCGTCCGCTCAACTGTATATATTTTCGTTACCCTATTTATTTTGTTAATGAATTGTACATCGCCTCGATTCTATTTAGTTGCCATCGGTTTTTACGAGATGTTCTTCCCCTTGACGCTGTTTAGTGCCATTGTTCTCGTCTGTCCGTCTCCCCCGATTAGACTGTAAGCCCGTCAAACGGCAGGGACTGTCTCTATCTGTTGCCGACTTGTTCATTCCAAGCGCTTAGTACAGTGCTCTGCACATAGTAAGCGCTCAATAAATACTATTGAATGAATGAATGAATGAATGTAATTTATTTATTTACTCATGTATATTAATGTCTGTCTCCCCCTTAAGACTGTGAGCTCTTTGTGGGCAGGGAATATGTCTGTTGATGTACTGTATTCTCTCGTCTTTAGTAGAGTGCTTTGCACATAGTAAGCGCTCAATAAATGCAATTGAATGAATGAATCTTGGTATTATCCTCGACTCATCAATCTGTCAATCGTATTTATGGAGTGCTTACTGTGTGCTGAGCACTGTACTAAGTCCTTGGAAGAGTGCAATATATCAGAGTTAACAGACAAGTTCCCTGCCTACAAAAAGCTTACCGTCTACTCATCTCTCTCATTCACTCTCTATATTCAATCTGCCACTGAATACTGCTGTTTCAACCTTCAAGACATCACTAAAACCCTTTCCTCTCCATCTAAATGACTATCAACATTCATCCAAGCCCTTATCCTAGCCCACCTTAATTACTGCTTCAGCTTCTTGTTGACTTCCCTGCCTCATGTCTCCCCATTTCAGTCCTTACTTCTTATTTTTCCATAAAACCATTCAGTCCATATTTTCTCACTCCTCAAGAGCCTTCAGTGGTTACCCATCCACTTCCTCATCACACAGAAACTCCTTACCATTGACTTTAAACCACTCAGTCATCTTGCTCCCTCTGCCCTTCCTTCTCTGATTTGTTACTATTATTCATTCATTCATTCAATAGTATATATTGAGCGCTTACTATGTGCAGAGCACTGTACTAAGGACTTGGAATGAACAAGTCGGCAACAGATAGAGACAGTCCTTGACGTTTGACGGGCTTACGGTCTAATCAGGGGAGAAGGACAGACAAGAACAATGGCAATAAATAGAGTCGAGGGGAAGAACATCTCATAAAAACAATGGCAACTAAATAGAATCGAGGCGATGTACAATTCATTAACAAAATAAACAGGGTAATGAAAATATATACAGTTAAGCGGACGAGTACAGTGACGACGGGATGGGAAGGACGAGGGGGAGGAGCAGAGGGAAATCGGGGGAAAAGAGGGTTAAGCTGCGGAGAGATGAAGGGGGGGCTGGTAGAGGGAGTAGAGGGAGAAGAGGAGCTCAGTCTGGGAAGGCCTCTCAGAGGAGGTGAGTTTTAAGTAGGGTTTGAAGAGGGGAAGAGAATCAGTTTGGCGGAGGTGAGGAGGGAGGGCATTTCAGGACCGCGGGAGGACGTGGCCCGGGGGTCGACGGCAGGATGGGCGAGACCGAGGGACGGTGAGGAGGTGGGCGGCGGAGGAGTGGAGCGTGCGGGCTGGGCGGTAGAAAGAGAGAAGGGAGGAGAGGTAGGAAGGGGCGAGGTGATGTAGAGCCTCGAAGCCTAGAGTGAGGAGTTTTTGTTTGGAGCGGAGGTTGATAGGCAACCACTGGAGTTGTTTAAGAAGGGGAGTGACAGGCCCAGATCGTTTCTGCAGGAAGATGAGGGGCAGCGGAGTGAAGAATAGACTGGAGCGGGGTGAGAGAGGAGGAAGGGAGATCAGAGAGAAGGCTGACACAGTAGTCTAGCCGGGAAATAACGAGAGCCTGTAGCAGTAAGGTAGCCGTTTGGGTGGAGAGGAAAGGGTGGATCTTGGCAATATTGTAAAGGTGAAACTGGCAGGTCTCGGTAACGGATAGGATGCGTGGGGTGAACGAGAGAGACAAGTCAAGGACGACACCGAGATCGCGGGCCCGAGAGACGGGAAGGACGGTCGTGCCATCCACGGTGATAGGGAAGTCTGGGAGAGGACCGGGTTTGGGAGGGAAGATGAGGAGCTCAGTCTCGCTCACGTTGAGTTTTAGGTGGCGGGCCGACATCCAGGTGGAGACGTCCCGGAGGCGGGAGGAGATGCGAGCCCGAAGGGAGGAGGAGAGGACAGGGGCGGAGATGTAGATCTGCGTGTCATCTGCGTAGAGATGGTAGTCGAAGCCGTGAGAGCGAATGAGTTCACCGAGGGAGTGAGTGTAAATGGAGAACAGAAGAGGGCCGAGAACTGACCCTTGAGGAACTCCAACAGTTAAAGGATGGGAGGGGGAGGAGGCGCCAGCGAAGGAGACCGAGAATGACCGGCCAGAGAGGTGAGAGGAGAACCGGGAGAGGACGGAGTCCGTGAAGCCGAGGTGAGATAAGGTGTGGAGGAGGAGGGGACGGTTGACAGTGTCAAAGGCAGCAGAGAGGTCAAGGAGGATTAGAATGGAGTAGGAGCCATAATGTCAATAATAATAATAATCATGGTATTTATTAAGTGCTTACTATGTGCCTGGCACTGTACTAAGCACTGGGATGGATACAAACGAATTGGATTGGACAAAGTCCCTGTTCCACCTGGGGCTCACATTCTCAATCCCCATTTTACAGATGAGGTAACCGAGGCACTGAGAAGTCAAGTGAGTTGCCCAAGGTCACACAACAGACAAGTGGCAGAGCCAGGATTAGAACCCATGACCTTCTGACTCCCTGGACCTTGCTCTAATAATAATAATAATGTTGGTATTTGTTAAGCGCTTACTATGTGCCGAGCACTGTTCTAAGCGCTAGGGTAGACACAGGGGAATCAGGTTGTCCCACGTGGGGCTCACAGTCTTAATCCCCATTTTACAGAGGAGGGAACTGAGTCACAGAGAAGTTAAGTGACTTGCCCACAGTCACACAGCTGACAAGTGGCAGAGCTGGGATTCGAACTCATGAGCCCTGACTCCAAGCCCGTGCTCTTTCCACTGCGCCACGCTGCTTCTCTTCTTGCTCTAGCCATTGCACCATGCTGCTTCATGTCCTCAGATCCTTTTAATCTCATTTGAATATTAAATGGCTAGAATATCAATCATTACTGTACCGGATTGATGGCATGTCTGACTTAGCTCAATTCCGTTGGGTAGAATGTGTGTAAAAATGTTTGAGAGCAGAGTACCACAGCAATCCCCATCTGATGAGCTGTGCTTATCTCATTCCCAAATTAGGTAGCCTGAAGCAAGCCAGTGAAGCATCAGTTAACAAAGAACCCATTAAGTCATGTGGACTCCCTTTTTTGGGCAATGAGTCTGATTTTTTTTCCCCTGTATCTCAAATATTCCCTGTTTCCAAGTTAAGAAACTTTGGAATCTGCTTTTGTTCCCTCTTTGGTTGTTACTATTGAGTAAATCATTGGTGTGGAGTAAAGATTGGTTGATGAGAGTTGTGGTTGTTGAACATTGGTATAGAACATCATTTACTCATTCATTCATTCAATTCATTCAGTTGTATTTATTAAGCGCTTACTGTGGACAGAGCACTGGAAAGTACAATTCAGCAATAAAGAGAGACAACCCCTGCCCACACTGGGCTTAGAGTCTCGAAGTGGGGAGACAGACGTCAAAACAAGTAAACATCAGACCAGTACATCTAAAGTACCCAGAGTCAATAATAATGTTGGTATTTATTAAGCGCTTACTATGTGCAGAGCACTGTTCTAAGACCTGGAGTAGATACAGGGTAATCAGGTTGTCCCACATGAGGCTCACGGTTAATCCCCGTTTTACAGATGAGGTAACTGAGGCACGGAGAAGTGAAATGACTTGCCCACAGTCCCACAGCTGACAAGTGGCAGAGCTGGGATTCGAACCCATAACCTCTGACTCCCAAGCCGGGGCTCTTTCCACTGAGCCGTGCTGCTTCTCAAGTCAAGTAATTTGAAGTCATACTCTTCTACAATAGCAGATCATTTCCTTACTTCTCTTAAACAATACTGAGCTAGAACTGAGCTCTGTGAATACGCCTGATGAAATCAAGGCTATGGCGAAGTTGAAGAGGCTGGACTGGAGAGGAAATGTTGTTTTATAGAAACTAGTTCAAGCAGTGGTTGGTATTTCTGGATTGCGCTAGGTTCTCCTTTCCTGAATAGAGGATTTCTCCTGAATAATTTGCATCCTTTCCTGCTGAGAGGAGTTTCCTGTGTAATGCTTATACTGTGCTATCAAGACCTAGCTGGCTGTATTAAGAACAGAGTCAATCCAGCTTTTTCTCAACTTTCTTGGTTTTGGTTAAGTGTGCCAAACCCATAATGTTGTTTTAGCATATTTGAGTGTAAATGTTAACGTGGGTCCAACTTCTCCAAGATAATTGGACCCGCATAAAACGTTCTATAGCAGAGTTAGACTTTTGTAGTCATGCAACAGGAAATGGCTCTGTCCAAATATTTAATGAACTGGGAGAAACTATGAATTTCACGTCTACAGTTACCTCAATATCTGGAGGCTGCAGAATGAACCGCGCTTCTTAGGAAAATTCTTTAATCCCTAAATATTTGTCACATTAACTCCAAACTTGGGATATGGTATGGAGGAAGCATTTCTTTATATTCCATGTAAAGATGGATTCCAATTGACTTGACCTATACAGTCCAAAAAACAGCAACATAATTTCCCTTCCCACTTAAAGTGCATCTGCTGGTGTAAGATTGAATGGTGTAGTGATTCACGGAAATCAGTATAGTACTGATTGTTTAAGCAAACTGCTAGCCAAATGTGTTTTGTTTCGGTTTTCCGCACTGAAGAAGTCAATCAGACGTCCTCATTTGGAAAATGGGCTTTAACTGTTCACAGCAGTCTGACTTAAAGCCATATTTATTCCTTGCCCCACATACACTTGCATGTAGCATCTAAAACAAGAAAAATCAAATACTATTCACTTCAGCTAATCCACTAGAGACATGGACGTTTCTATCTCATACCCGAATACTCTTATAAAAGAATTGGCAGATATGTATGCACGCAACAGTTTATCTTTCCCTCTGTCTTCCAGGAATCAGTACCTCATGGAATGATCAATGAATCGTATTCCTCGGCCACTACTGTGCCAAGGACTGAACTACGTTCTTGAGAGATGATAATAGATCACTGACTCTGAGGTGATTAAAAGCAGTTTACAATCCATCACTCTGAGTCAGTAGTACTAGTAGGAATAGCACTGGGAGAGGTGAGAACTAGAAACACTCCCTGTCCCTCTCTGCATTCCAAAATCTCCAAAATTTGAGATGTATGATTCTTTCCTTACTCCCTAGATTTGTGCAAGAAATAACAACATCTCTGAAGCACCATTGTGTAATAAAAGAAATTCAAAATTTGCTACAGGGAACAGTTTTCCTCTAAACATCAACAAATAAAAAAATCTCAGAGACATTTCCCACTCAGGTGTCCCGCTGTGGCACCGGGGCAGCATCCTAACTTTGAGCCAAGATGACCTTGGTTAGAGTGAAGGTTCATTCATCCATTGATTCGATCGTATTTATTGAACGCTTGTTAGGTGCAGAGCACTGCTCTAGGCGCTGGGGAGAGTACAGTACAACGATAAAGAGACACACTCCCTGTCCGCAAAGTTGAGTAACAGTACTATTTATTGAGAAGCAGCATGACTAAAGGAAAGAGCACGGGCCTGGGAGTCAGCGGACCTGGTTCTGATCCTGACTCTGCCATTTGCCTGATGTATGACCTTGGGCAAGTCACTTTCTCCTCTGGGCCTCTTTCCTCAACTGTAAAATAGGGAAATGATACCTATTCTCCCTCCTACTTAGATTGTGAGGTCCGTGTGGGATGAGGATTGCATCCAATCTGATTGGTTTGAATCTACCCAAGCGCTTAGAACAGCGCTTGGTACATAGTAAGTGCTTAACAGGATACTGCAATTGTTATTGTCATTCAGTATTTAGGCCCCATTTTGCAGATGAGGAAACTGAGGCCCTTAGAAGTTAAGTGACTTACCCAAGTTTACGATTACAGGAAAGTGGTGGAGCACTGGGAATTAGAACCAAGGTCTCCTGACTTCCAGGCCTGGCTCTTTCCATTAGCCCACACTGCTTCTCCACATCAGGACCCACTTAAAGGTTCTTTGAATAATTTCCCCAAACTTAAAGTATGTGTTGCCTTACTCCAGAGCCATAATGTCCCCTCCCAGGTCTCTGTCAAAGTAGGCAGCGCTTCTGAGACAAGGGATTCAGCAACAGGAGCTGAGGCAGGAGACAGCCATATCAATAACGGATATGATAATCATCGTCATCATTATAATAATGATTGTGGTATTTGTTAAGCGCTCACTGTTAATCAGGCACTGTACTAAACACTGGGGTAGTTACAAGGTAATCAGTTTGAATACGGTCCCTGTCTCAGCTGGGGCTCACCAGCTTCATCCCCATTTTACAGATGAGGGAACTGAGGCACAGAAAATTTGTGACTCGCCCAAGGTTACACAAGCAGCCAAGTGGCAGAACTGCGATTAGAATCCAGGTCCTTCTGACTCCCAGGCCCATGCTCTATCCACTAGGCAAGGCTGTTATGGGGAAGATCACCTGAAAACCAAACTGTCCAGTGGAAAACCAAGCAGAGGGTGACCTTCTCCTTGGATTAATTGCCTGGAATACAGAGGACAGGTTCGTGCTACTCTCCATTTTTCCTTTAGACATTCTGATGGAGCAGATTCTCTTTGACAAACTACACCAATAAACCCATTGCTTCTTGTGGAGAGTAGTCACTTCTACCCAATTTCAGCTGAGCAAACAGAAAAATAATCCACTTCAAATCATCAGGTGGCAGATGCCACCCAGTAAACTTTTTTTAAACTCTTATGTCATTTCCAGAAGTAAAGGGAAGCACCGAAACCCGAGCGTTTTTGAGTTGCCAAGCTATAAATAGGTGCGAACTGGCATCCCCGTGGCACATTCGTCAAAATAGACCCTTTTAGTCAGGTAAAACGGTCCGTGCCAGAGAGTCCTAGTCCTCCCAGAAGACACTGTAATGGAAGTGCTGACAGCCCCTGACTATGGCATCATTAACCCAAGGCTGTAATTAATCTGTCAAATTCATTTCAAAACTCATGCTTCTCGGAAGGTTACCCCTTACTGAACCAAAGCTTCTCTGCCCATTTCTTCTCAATTGGCACAGGAGTATGGTAGAATTGCCCTGTCTTCCAACACATTCTCGCTGTTCCTTTAAGGCTCGCAAGCCCAGTGTCTATCCAAACCGCTTCACGAGTAGAGTGTTTCTACCGCTGCCTGCCTGACATAAAAGGGAGCTATCTGTAAATTCACTAAGCCTCCGTTTCCTCTGTACCTTACTTTACTCTAACGATTTAAAAGCAACCGTGGCAAGTCTACGTTAGGAGCGGGGGGCAAAAAAAAAAAGGTCTATGTGCGAGCTGCGATCGGCTTGGGAAATCATGGCCATGTCAGAAGTGAAAATAATTGACCTTGACAGAGAGGAAAGTAGTAATTGGAATGAGACTTGTTTAAATAACAGTTTAAATTTTCTTTCCTTGCTTTCCAGAGTCTATGCACTGAAACGCAGCATTTCTTTCTCCTGGCTGTCTCACAGAGTACATTCTGTATTCACTCTGCCCATTAGGAAACCAAACTAGTGAACCTACCTCCTTTTGGATCTCTCTCCTTGGCCTACAAATGTGTCATTTTATTGAAGCTAACACCACATTATCAAAACACATGCAGGATAGAACCTGGTATACAGACGGGGAAAACAGCAGAGGAAGTTTTTAAGTTATCGAAATTCCTTTATTTAGTGGAAAAGAGTCCCACTATGCCAACATCTTGGGTAGGAAACTCACATGCTTGGGACGGAGCCGCGCGCACTGTAAGCACGCAGACACTATTGATTGATTTATGGGAAGCACCCCTTTTGAAAATCAGGGTACTATGGGAATGCAAGCCACGGGCAACCCAATTGGTTCGGGATTCTCACTGTGACTCATTTTTCGTTTTCTTTAGTAATACTAACTTTATTCTGTTTTTTCAAACCGAAATGTTCCAGGATAGAATCGATCAGCCGATCATTGGCATTTAGTATTTAGAACAGAAGCATGAAAATCCTAAATGCTACTCTTATTCTCACAATGGCCCCACTTTTGCCATGAGTTTTGCAAGCCTTAAAGGGGGGAGAGACTATTACCCAGGGAATTGTGTCTTTTAATGAGGGGAACAGGAGAGAGAAGAGGATCTCTTACTTTTACAGCACTCTCCCAAACGCTGCACGCAATAGACATTCAATGAATTATTTAATTCTTTTTCTCCCTCCTCCCTCCCTTCCCCCCCTCCCCAAACTATCCCATTTCTCCGTTTTCTTCACTGGAGTTCACGTATCTGTGTGAGCCTGTACTTGTAGCGTATTGACTCTACTCCTCTTCCTACCCTAGCATGCACACCATCCCTGCTTGCGAAAACCATGTGGTGGGGACAATTATATAAGTACAGTAATTTTAACACTCTGGATCAGTAGTTTGTTAGTTCTTTGTAGCATTTCTTGCATCACGATTCTCCTTTTTACCCCACATATGTCTGCAGAGTAAAGTGAACAAATAATAATAATGATGGCATTCATTAAGCACTTACTATGTGCAAAGCACTGTTCTAAGCATTGGGGGGATACAAGGTGATCAGGTTGTCCCACGTGGGGCTCACAGTCTTAATCTCCATTTTACAGATGAGGGAACTGAGGCACAGAGAAGCTAAATGACTTGCCCAAAGTCACACAGCTGACAAGAGGCGGAGCAGGGATTAGAACCCATGACCTCTGCCTCCCAAGCCCGTGCTCTTTCCACTGACCCATGCTGCTTCGACTATAAAACTATAAAACGACCCTTTTCTCTTTGTGGCACAGTGTGCAGATGAGGAGAGGTCCTGTTGTGTTCCAGAACGATCAGTCGAGACTATTTCATTTGTGCAGAGTTCTGTGCAAAGCTGTTGAAGCAATCACAGAATCACACTGAGGAAACCTGCTCTGTTTCCCTTTTAACGTCTTTCTCCTCCTGTGGACCATAAGCTCCTTGTGGGAGTGATAGCCAATTATATTGTCCTTTTCCTACTGCTCGGTGGTTGCTCTGAAGACAGTAAGTGCTTAACAAATTGCATTTACTGATTTCTTTGAGCCATTCCATCGCACGCATTAAAATCCTGTTCCAGCTCCACAAAGAGCCCACTGGAAGCCTAAGCCTGTTTTTCCTTAGACAAAGTTCAGCAGCTATTAACAGGATACTTGTTTATGATCATCTCTAGATGTTAACTTTCTGTATTTCTTTAAAAATAGAGACATTTTAATTTCTTTTATTTCAGTCAAACCTATAAAAATAATGACTCATCTGATCCTGAGGGCCAACACAGGATACGTCTCAGTATCTGGGTAGAACAAAATATTTCTGTGTTCTAATTTATTACTTACAATTTTTATAAATATATCTGAAGGCCTGTATCATAAGTGTTTTATATAATTTTATCCAGTTGAGGTGTAATCTGTATTAATCTGTATGCATTTTATCCGGTAATCTGCATTGATTACTTCTAGACTGTAAGCTCGTTGTGGGCAGAGAATCTGTTTATTGCTGTATTGTAATAATAATAATGTTGGTATTTGTTAAGCGCTTATTATGTGCAGAGCACTATTCTAAGCGCTGGGGTCGATACAGGGTCATCGGGTTGTCCCTTGTGAAGTTCACAGTCTTCATCCCCATTTTACGGATGGGATAACAGGCACAGAGAAGTTAAGGGACTTGCCCACAGTCACACAGCTGACAAGTGGCAGAGTCAGAATTTGAACCCATGACCTCCGACTCCCAAGCCTGTGATCTTTCCACTGAGCCACCAAGTGCTTAGTACGGTGTTCTTTACACAGTAAGCACTCAGTGAATATGATTGACTGGCTGAATGCTTCCTGGTATACTCTCCCAAAACACTTCAGGCAGTGCTTTACCCAGAGCATTTCTTCAGTAATTAGACTGACGCTGTCTATTCCCATTAACCTGCAAGTTCCTTTACAGCAGGGGCCCAATTCTGTCCCTTCTTTCTTCCTCAGCACCTAGTAGAGTGCTCTGAATTAGTGAACTCTCAATACAGGCTGCTGCTGATTGAACTGTTTCTTCAGGAGAAGAAAGATTTGTCCTGAGAGCCTTAACTTTGACTGGGCCTGTTCAGGGCAAGCCTAATGACGGATGATGAAAATTTCACAGCCCCCGCCTCCCGACACCACTAACGATACATGGCCGGCTTAGCAGCTCACATTAAAATACCAGCCCTCTCAGAAACAATCGAGTCAGGAAGGGCTGACAAATCTTAGGTGGAGGTGATGCAGACAGAGGATCTTTTTTTCTGCTTTGGTTTCCTCATTTGCCAAATGGGGATAAGAAGTGCCTCTTTGTATCTCACCAGACTGTTAAGGTAATTAAAGTGTAAAATACCTTTTAGCCTTCTGGAAAGAAGTTATGTGAATTCAGCCAATTTCTCCTTTTCAGGGAGATGGAGAGGGGCGCAGGGCTGCTGAAACTTGGCTTGAGGCTTGTGTACAGACCCGGGTTCACAGATAGTCTGAAAGGAGGTTGGCTGAGGGAAGAAGGAGGGTGTTGGTGAGTGAGCATGCTAGCTGCTCACTCCAGTAATCACCAGTTCCCCGGAATTCCCTCATTATATTCTCCCTGCTCTTAATTTCAACAATCTCTCTTCCTACAGTTTTACTAGCCTGTCCCCAACCAGCCAATTTGCATCTCATTTCAACCCCCTAAATTCTACCACATGGGTAGTATATAACTGGCCATTTAACAAGGGACTGTGACATCATGACCCATTATGATGATAATAATTGTGATTATGGTATTTGTTAAGCGTTTACCATGTGCCAGGCCCTGTACTAAGCCCTGGGGTGGATGCAAGCAAATCGGGTTGGACACAGTCCTCGTCCCATATGAGGCTCACAGTCTCAATTCCCATTTTACAGATGAGGAAACTGAGGCCCAGAGAAGTGAAGTGACTTGCCTAAGGTTACACAGACAACACGTGGAGGAGCCAGGATTAGAACCTATGACCTGATTCCCAGGCCCCTGCTGTCTGCACTAGGCCATGCTGCTTCTCACTATGCCATGGTACTATTGCCCATCTAGAGCACGGGCCTGGGAGTCAGAAGGTCATGGATTCTAATCCCGGCTCTGCCCCTTGTCTGCTGTGTGACCTTGGGCAAGTCACTTTACTTCTCTGGGCCTCAGTTACCTCATCTGTAAAATGAGGATTGAGGCTGCGAGCCCCATGTGGGAGAGGGACTGAGTCCAACCCGATTTGCTCGTAGCCACCCCCGAGAGAAGGAGCGTGACTTAGTGGAAAGAGATCGGGATTGAGTTAGGGTTGGGTTAGGCATCTGTGGCTAAGTGGAAAGAGCACAGGCTTGGGAGTCAGAGGTCATGGGTTCTAATCCTGGCTCCGCCACTTGTCTGCTGTGTGATCTTGGGCAAGTCACTTAACTTCTCTGTGCCTCAGTTACCTCATCTGAAAATGGAAATTATGACTATGAGCCCCTCGTGGGACAATCTGATTGACCTGTATCTACCCCAGCGCTTAGAACAGTGCTCTGCACATAGTAAGTGCTTAACAAATATCATAATCATTATTATTTAATACAGTCCCTGGCACATCATAAGCATTTAATGGAATACAATAATTACCATAATACAGTATTACATTATAAAATGATTAGATTCACTTCCTGTCCCACTTCGGACTCAGTCTAAGGAGTGTCATTTGATCTCTTCGGAAAAGACAAGTCACTCCTTTGGTTTTTAAGTACTTACTTTGTGTCAGCCCTGTTCTACGTACTCTGCACCTAGTAAGCTCTCAATTTAATACCATTGATACCACTGATTGATTGATCATCAATGCAATAGTGAAAACAAATCCAGTGCAAACCCCCTTTCCCTTGATAATAATAATGATGATGGTAATTGTTAAGTGCTTTCTATGTGCGAAGCATTGTACTAAGTGCTGGGAGAGATACAAAGAGATCAGGTTGTCCCATGTGGGGCTCACAGTCTTAATCCCCATTTGGGAGATGAGATAACTGAGGCACAGAGAAGTTAAATGACTTGCCCAAAATCACACCGCTGACAAGTGGCGGAGCCGGAATTAGAACCCATGACCTCTGACTCCCAAGTCCTTGCTCTTTCCACTGAGCCAAGCTGTTGATCTAATGATATGGTATTAACAGTAATAATTATTGTGGTATTTCTTAAGTGCTTACTGTGTGCCAGGCATAATCCTAAAAGCTGGGGTGGATACAGGCAAATCGGGTTGAACACAGTCCCTGTCCCGCATGGGACTCACAGTCTCAATCCCCATTTTACAGATAAGGTAACGGAGGCCCAGAGAAGTGAGTGACTTGCCCAAGGTCACCCAGCAGACAAGTGGCCTATCTGGGATTAGAACCCATGATCTATTTGAAGCACCTAAAGTGAAATGATATAAGGTCCTTAGACTATATACGGTCTCTTGAATTTCCCGAATAACTCTGAGTTCATGATAGTTCGGTAATTTCTGCTATCAGACCATAGTATTTGTGCACTTACTCTGTTCAGAGAATTGTACTCAGCACTTGGAAGGATGCAATGCCCTTAAGGAACTGCTTAGAGTCTATCATTAAAATAAATTACAGGTAGGAGTTGCGACTGAGTATAAAGACAAAGATGGTTTAGGGGAAGGTGTGAGTGAGTACTTAAGTGGCCTGGTGATTCAGTAGGGGGTTGAAATAAACCGGAGAGATGAGAGATTAATTCGTGAAGCAGCATGGATTAGTGGATAAAATCCAGCCCGAGAGTCAGAGGGACTGGGTTTTAATCCCAGTTCCACCATTTCCCTGCAAAAGTGTCCTGGGTCAAATCACTTAACGTTTCCGCAGCCGTTTCCTCAGCTGCAAAATGGGGATTCGATTCCTGTTCTCCCTCCAGTTAGGCTGTGACTGTAAACTCCCTCTAGACTGTAGGCTCATTGTAGACAGGGAATCTGGCTACCAACTCTGTTATATTATTAGATTGCCCCCTCCCAAGCGCTTAGTGGTCTACATGCCGTGAATGCGACTGATTGATTGACTGTGAGCTCCATGCAGGAGATGGGCTTTATACAGCTTGATTACCTTCTATTTACTCTAGAGCTTAGAAAAATGCCTGACGCATAGAAGTTAAGAAATACGAGAAAGCAAAATCAAGGAGTATCAAGAAATGTGATTTTCATAGGGTATTTGAAGATAGAGACAGCAGCGAATACTATTTGTTAAAGTAACCACAGAGTCAATAGGATTCAACGATTCCTGTGGCCGACTTATACAGTCCAAGCGCTTAGCACAGTGCTCTGCACATAGTAAGCGCTCAATAAATACTACTGAATGAATGAATAGGAGTGTAAGCAGCCAGTGACTAGACTGGAAGCTTGTCGTTGGCGGGGGATGTCCGCTTACTGTTATACTCTACTCTTCCAAGTGCTTCGTTCAGTGCTCTGCACCCAAATCCCAGTTGCACTTTCATGGGTCCTAAGGCCCTCCCAAGTTTCCTTTCTTAGAATGGCTGGATTTGGGGATCGCTCCCTGGCGTCTCCCTGATCCCTGCACTTCTTCTGTCTTAAACCCACACATCTCTCTGAAGGTAAGTGGATCACACGGGGCTGGCTACAGAAAATTCCTGAAGAAGGGACTCCCGCCCTCTCCAGAGGGTAACTTAGTTCAAGCCTCACCCCAGTAACAGGAGCCTCTCCTTCAGTTCCCACCACAGCTCAGAGATAATAATAATTTGAGCAGCTATGGAAAAGTAAACCCATTCTTGCAAAATAGGCAGAGATAATAATGATGATGTTGGTATTTGTTAAGCGCTTACTATGCGCAGAGCACTGTTCTAAGGGCTGGGGGAGATACAGGGTAATCAGGTTGTCCCACGTGAGGTTCACAGTCTTAATCCCCATTTTACAGATGAGGTCACTGAGGCACAGAGAAGTTAAGTGACTTGCCCAAAGTCACCCAGCTGACAGGTGGCAGAGCCGGGATTTGAACCCATGATCTCTGACTCCCCAGCCCGTGCTCTTTCCACTGAGCCACGCTGCTTCTCATGATAATTATTATCCTATATGGTAAGTCCTTACTTTATGCCAAACCCTATCCTTCAAGGAACAGTGCTCGGCACATAGTAAGCGCTTAACAAATACCAACATTATTATTACTAAGTGCTGGGGTAGATCCAAGATAATCAGGTTGGATGCAGCCCCGTCCCATCTCAGTGACATTTAATAGCTTTCTTCCGAGTATTCTTAGCATATTAATCAGGCAACAGACAAACAGAATCCGGATTCAAACCATCTTTCTCTAGACTTAGTAGTCGCTCTGTTTTCCTGTTAGTGTCCCAGGACTCACGTTCTACTGGTTCTTTCTCCCCTTCAGGGGCGGGAGGCTCAGCCCTCTGGAATTCCTAAGCTCTACATCCCTAAACCTTCCCGGGACCCTCCCGGATCATTCCATGGAAAGTGCCCCAAACCTCCCCTGTAACAGTGACTGTCCAGGATCCCCCATCAAACTGCCCCAAGATGGCTGAGGGGCTTCTTCTAGAGTATCTGGTCCCCCTTGATCCTTCCCAATCATTTTCTCTCGCTTGGTTCCAGCTTAATACCGTATAAGACATTATTAGCTGCTCAGTTCATTCATTAATTCATTCAATGGTATTTATTGAGCCCTTACTGTGTGCAGAGCGTTGTACTAAGCACTTGGGAAGTACAACTCAGTAACAGAGACAATCCCTTCCCGCAACGGGCTCAGTCTAGAAGGGGAGAGGCAGACACCACAACAAGTACAGGCATCAGTAGGGTTATTATAAATAAAAAGAATTACAGATATATACACATCATTAATAAAAATAAATAGAATTATAATTATAAATATGTACTTATATACACAAGTGCTGTTGAACTCAGCAATTGTGTTGAACACAGGTGAACTTCCCTCAGGGAGAGGCACCTAATTATCCATCTCCTGGGTTTCTCTTATCCCTCTTGAGTGTGGATGGCAGCTGGAGTAACCATCACCACTGCTTATATTTACATTTTAGGGTAGAATCGGCACAGACAAAATCTAATGTGATGCTGGCAACGCCGGTTGTGTTGTCTGACCTAGAAGGGCTTTGAAGAGGACCAGAAATAGATTTTAACAATTCTCAATGCCTCTGTTGTATCCTTAAGCTGCACAGATCCGGTCGGATAAGATAGAGCGTTGCTTAAAGCAACTGGTGAAGGGGAAGGGGAAGATGAGACACCTTGCATTTTTACGGGCCTGCCTATCTTAGAGTCTCGATGAGCTTCTCAGAGCAGTCAAAGATATTAATAACTAATGGGTATCCCATTTGTGATTTTAAAATGTGCTCAGTTCTACTCTCTGCTTTGTGGCAAAGGGTCTAATCTATTTGGAGAGTGAGGTATTTTCGACTTAAGGGAATACGTCTCATATTGTTGCGTTGTAATAATAATAATGTTGAGATTTGTTAAGCGCTTACTATGTGCAGAGCACTGGTCTAAGCGCTGGGGTAGATACAGGGGAATCAGGTTGTCCCACGTGAGGCTCACAGTCTTAATCCCCATTTTCCAGATGAGATCAGTGAGGCCCACAGAAGTGAAGTGACCTGCCCACCGTCACACAGCTGCCAAGTGGCCGAGCCGGGATTCGAACCCATGACCTCTGGCTCCCAAGCCCGGGCTCTTTCCACTGAGCCGCGCTGCTTCTCTACTGTTGCAAGCACTCAGTACAGTGCTCTGCACACAGTAACTGCTCAGTAAATATGATTGATCGATTGTTGGACTCTCCAATATGCTCTTGACCGGTTTGGAATGAGTGTGGGTGTGTGTGTGACTAGATGTCCTTTCACCTCAAAGACACCACTGATCACTTTCATCATCATCCACGGTATTCACTGAGAGCTTACTAAGTGCAGACCGCTGTGGAACAGAGTTGGCAGACACATTCCTTACCCATAATGATCTTAGCGGGTTGGAAATAGACCATGAAGATGCCAATGGGGTGGACGCAGTCTGACCACACTATGCACAAAGGCTGTCCTTTTTAATGTCAATATGCTTGTTGTTTGCTGCTCCTGAAGACTTTTTCATCTGGGCCTCCTTTCTCCCAGTATTTAGGAAGCTTCTGCTCCAACGGCATGGCCTAGTGGATAGGCCCTACGGGAAGCAGCGTGGCTCAGTGGAAAGAGCCCGGGCTTCGGAGTCAGAGGTCATGGGTTCGACTCCCGGCTCCGCCACTTGTCAGCTGTGTGACGGTGGGCAAGTCACTTCACTTCCCTGGGCCTCAGTTACCTCATCTGTAAAATGGGGATTAACCGTGAGCCTCACGTGGGACGACCCGATTCCCCTGTATCTACCCCAGCGCTTAGAACGGTGCTCTGCACATAGTAAGCGCTTAACAGATACCAACATTATTATTAGAAGCGGCATGGCCTAGTGGATACACCATGGGCCTGGGAGTCAGAAGGACCTGGGTTCTAATCCCAGCTTCACCACTGCCTGCTGGGTGACCTTGGGCAAATCACTTATCTTCTCTCTGCCTCAGTTACCTCACCTGTAAGATGGACAATTAAGACTGTAAGCCCAATGAGGGACGGGAACTGTGTCCAACCTGATTTGTTTCTGTCTACCCCACAGCCTGGTATAGTGCCTGGCACAGAGTAAGCGCTTAACACTCAGTACAGTGTGTGCCACAAAGTAAAAGTTAAGCAGCATGGCTCAGTGGAAAGAGCTCAGGCTTGGGAGAGGTCATGGGTTCGATTCCCGGCTCGGCCACTTGTCAGCTGTGTGACTGTGGGCAAGTCACTTCACTTCTCTGGGCCTCAGTGACCTCATCTGTAAAATAGGGATGAAGACTGTGAGCCTCACGTGGGACAACCTGATCACCTTGTATCTAACCCAGCGCTTAGAACAGTGCTCTGCACCTAGTAAGCACTTAACAAATACCAACATTATCATAATCATGATTAACAAATACCACGATTATTCACACCCTCAGGGTCGCACCTGAAGAGTTTCCAGTACTCTACCAATCTCGACTACGGGAGGGAGAGTCGAGCAGAGGCTTAGCCATCCCATTCCTAGCTTGGCCAGTGACTAGGGAGTGGAAGATAATTCTCCTACAAGTCAAAACTCCCCTATGCTGGGCCGCAGCGGCACGGGAAAGAGTCGAAGGTGGAGACTTAAGTTTACTACGCACAAGGAGGCCGTGGTAAACCATTTCTGTATTTTTACCAAGAAAAATCTAAAAGTACACTACCAGAACAACTGCAGATGGAAGTGGGGCGTTCTGAGAGGGATGTGTCCGTGGAGTTGCTATGGGTTGGAGACAACTCAACGGCATAAGACCACAGTTATTATTATCAAACGGAGTCTTGCCTTTCTTGATTTCAGTGCTCCAGGATGGACCGCCTGCAGCAATTAGCTCCCCATTTTCAGACTAACGTTGACTAACGCTCTGACTGTCCTTAAACCTCATCCTCTGGTCTCCTTGCTTTCAGTTTCCCAATTTCATGAGATCGGGTGCTCGTTGGGAATCAGATGGATGCTTTGAGTTTTGGAGGATTTGGGGAGGAAATTTAAATCATTTGGGTGCTGAGTTAATCTACCTGAAATCCCTCACTTTTGGCAACACTGCCTCCCTCGCTCCCAATAAACTTAACCTAACATCTAGATGGTGTGGTAAGAAATTCTCAACGCGTGCCAAGTCTCCTAGCTTGCTGCCAAATTATCCAAGGTGTTAGTAAAGTTCCATACGTTCATGTAACTCGAACAGACTCCGAACAGTATGATATTCTGGAATTGGGTGTTGATAAATGATTTGTGAATGGTCACCTCATGGTGATGTAAACATAGTTTTTAAAAATACATTTTGCCTAGATTACTAATTGGATTATTTCCCATCATTCTCTAATTATTTTAATTCTAGAAGCAATCAGTGTCATCCTAGGTACCTGTGATGGAGGTAAATTAAAAAAAAAAATCAAAAAACTAGAGATGTCGTTCCTGATATTTACAGTATACTTCCAGAACAAGGAAATCGTCTAAAAAGTAAATAGTCTGAAGTCTTAATAGTCTTCTTCTCACCCTACTGCCATTTCATAACTGACACATCACCTAAACAAGCGGGTAATCATTTCAGTCAATCAGTGGTATTCATTGAGCATATAGTGTGTGCAGATCACTGCTCTATGCTTCTGGGGATAGGTATGATCCCTGCCCTCAAGGGGATTACAATCCAGTGAGGGAGGTAGGTGTTAAAATTAATTACAGAAAGGTGAAATGGTAGAATATAAGAATATGGGCATAAATGCTGTGGGATTAGGGTTTTCTCATGGCATTTGTTAAGCACTTACTGTGAGCTAGGCACTGTACCAAATGCTGGGGTAGATACAATCTATTCAGGTCGGACATACAAAAATCATGTCCTATGTGGGACTTTCGATTTTAATCCCCATTTTACAGATGAGGTAACTGAGACTCAGAGAAGTTAAGCGACTTGCACAAGGCCGCTCATCAGACAAGTGGCAGCGTCGGAATTAGAACCCATCTCCTTCTGACTCCCAGGTCAATGCTCAAACCATTAGGCCTGGCTGCTTCTCTGGGGGTTGGTTAAGTATCAGAGTTCCTTTGCGGTACAAGTGTATAGGTGATGGAGAAGGAGAGAAAATAAGTTGGGGAGAAGAGAGGTTAAAAGGGAAGACGTCTGGAGGAGACATTTTAAGGGGGCTTTGAAGATGTGGTGAGTGGTGATCTGTTGGATATAAAAGGGAAGGGGGCGGGTGATCTATGCTAAAGGGAGAATGTGGACATGGTCTGTGCTGAGATAGGCGAGATTTGAGGTAATAATAATAATCCTGTTGGTATTTGTTAAGCGCTTACTATGTGCAGAACACTGTTCTAAGCACTGGGATAGATACAGGGTAATCAGGTTGCCCCCCGTGGGGCTCACAGTTAATCCCCATTTTACAGATGAGGTAACTGAGGCCCAGAGAAGTTAAGTGACTTGCCCAGAGTTACACAGCTTGCAAGCAGTGGAACCGGATTCGAACCCATGATCTCTGACTCCCAAGCCCGGACTCTTTCCACTGAGCCATGCTGCTTCTCTGGTACAGTCTGGTGCTAGAGGAACAAAGTGGCGTCTGGGTTATGGTGGGAGAGAAGAGAGGTTAGGTAGGAGGGGGAGAACTATTTAAAACTCAGTTGCTTCTCAGTGTCTGTCTCTCCCACTAGGCTGAAAGATCCAAGTCCTCCCTTCTCCTCTCCTCTTTGTCCTGCTAGTCTCCAGCTGGGGGTCCCTGCCTGGGAGTCCCATCCCAGGGATATTAATAATAATAATAATATTAATGGCATTTGTTAGGCACTTACAAAGAAGCAGCGTGGCTCAGTGGAATGAGCCCGGGCTTGGGAGTCAGAAGTCACGGGTTTGAATCCCGACTCTGCCACTTGTCAGTTGTGTGACTGTGGGCAAGTCACTTCACTTCTCTGTTCCTCAGTTTCCTCAACTGTAAAATGGGGATTAAAACTGTGAGCCTCGTGTGGGACAACCTGATGACCCTGTATCAACCCCAGCGCTTAGAACAGTGCTCTGCACATAGTAAGCACTTAACAAATACCAACATTATTACTTACTATGTGCCAGGCACTGTACTAAGCTCTGGGTGGGGATACAGGCAAATCAAGTTGAACTCAGTCCCTGTCATTTCATTCAATAGTAATTATTGAGCACTTACTATGTGCAGAGCACTGTACTAAGCGCTTCGAATGTACCGTTCATTATAATGGCATTTGTTAAGCGCTTACTATGCACAAAGCACTGTTCTAAGCACTGGGCAGGATACAAGGTGATAGCGTAGGGCTCACAGTCTCAATTCCCATTTTGCAGTTGAGGTAACTGAGGGCCAGAGAAGTGAAGTGACTTGCCAGAGGTCACACAGCGGATAAGTGGTGGAGCCGGGATTAGAACCCATGACCTTCTGACTCCCAAGCCTGTGCCCCTGTCCCAGAGGCGTGTGGGACAAATCTCAAGGCCCCCACTGCCATGACTACCATTCACTGTCCTTGCCCCTCTTTGTACTGCTAGTAGGTTGGGGATGTCGCTCTGGCTCTGCGATGGAGTGGTTGTGAAACAATCAGTTCAGAAACTTGTCTTGGGGACACCAGGTGGGACAGCTAAGTCCTAGAGGCACAGTCATGGCTGCTGAGTGTCCCGCACGAGTCCCTGCTCTCTCCGTTCCTCACTGTCCTCAGACCGACATGGTTATGGTCTTCCCCAGCCAGGTCTCCTCCTCGCCAACCCGGCCAACTGTCAGCCTTCGCTCCCTGCATCTGAACATCATATCTGTCACCGCTTGGGCTCCATGGACCCTCAGGAAAGTTCGGCGACCCTTGATGTGCCCTCCCTTCCCCCACCGCTTCTGGTCCTAGGCTACTCCCTGCGTCCCCCCCAGGACAAGGAGAAAGTCCAGCCCCAGTTAAGCACCTCCTTGCTGTCCTGGGCCTGAGGGAGTAGGACGGGGCATCAGTGGAGTGTGATGGGGGAAAATAATAATACATTATTATTATATAATAAAAAGTCAAGCTTTATTTCTGAGAGGGGAAGCAGAGAATCCAGGTAAAGATAAAAATATTCAGAGGGAGGGGGTTGGTTTTAGAAAGAGCCCAGGCCTAGAAGGCTGCCTTTTACACTTTGGACCAGCTCCTTGCTCTGGAAATACTAGCCAACCTTGGCTTCCCTGATAAACCCCTCTCCTGGTTCTCCTCCTATCCCTCTGGCTGATCTATTTTAGTCTCTTTCACGAGTTCCTCCTCTGCCTCCCACTTCCTCACTGAGGGAGTGCCTCAGAGTTCAGTTCTGGGTCCCATTCTATTCTCCATCTACACTCATTCCCTTGGAGAGCTCGTTCATTCCCACGACTTGGGCAATCTACACCGCTGATTCCCAAACCTACCTCTCCAGTCCTGATCTCTCTCCTTTTCTGCACTCTCACATTTCCTCCCATCTTCAGGACATCTGTACTCGGATGTCTTACAGACTCTTCAGATTCAGTATGTACAAAACAGAACTCCTCATCTTCCTGCCCTACGACACTCAATCAGCTCTTCTCGTTGCTCCTCACCCACTCCAACCCATCCTGCACTTTGCTCTTCTGACTTTGATCCACTTATTGTGCCTCAGTCTCATCTCTCTGGCTAGCAACCTCTTGCTCATGCTTCCTTCATATCTGATAGACCACCAGTTTCAAAACTCTACTAATATTCACATCTCCTCCAGGAAGTCTTCCCTGACTAATCTCTCCTATCCCCACCCTATTTTCTCTCTGGGTCACCTTTGCACTTAAATCCATATCCCCTAAATATTTCAATGTGCACCCTGCCCCCACAACACTCACGTCCGTATCCTGGCTCTCCTTTCCCCTACCTGTTATTTAATGTCTGTCTCCCCGATTGTTAGATCCTCAAGGGTAGGGATCTTGTCTGCCAACTCTTTTGTACTCACCAATCACTTAGAAAAGTGCTCTGTGTACAGTAAGTGTTTAATGCACATCATTCATTGATTGATTGTGATTTATGTTCCAATCCCAGATTTACCATTCACCTGCCCCGTGACTTCAGAAACGTCATTTAACTGCTCTTTTCCCAAGTTTTCTTATCTGTAAAAGGGGGACCGGGAGCCCCGTGTTGGGTGAAAAATATTTCTGAACTGATTATTTTGCATCTACTCCAGAACGTAGTACAGCGCTTGGCACATAGTAAGTATTTCACAAATAAGAAAATGGCCATCTTAATATGGAGGTCTGATAAAAGCGTCATCTTAGATGTACCATGGGGAAGCCATTTTTGGAAAGTCAAAAGCATTAGGTCCCCCTGAAACATTATACCCTAAGGCTGTGAGCTTGCTGTGGGCAGGCAATGTGTCTTTTCTCTTGTTATATTGTGCTCGCTCAAGAGCCTAGAATAGTGCTCTGCACACAGTAAAGCACTCAATAAATACGATTGACTGACCGACTGACTACTACTTAACTCACTTACCAGAAACCGGTCCTGTGATCCAATCAACAATGCAGAATAGAAAGTGGTAGATGGTAAGAGGAGGTGGAAAAGAAGGCTTAGGTTGATCTCAGTGGAGATAAAAATGCCCATTACGAGCAGGGAATGTGTCCATTTATTGTTGTGTTGTACTCTCCCGGGCACTTAGTTTAATGTCTTGCACACAATAAGCAGGAATAGATACAACTGAGTGAATGGAAACAGATTCCTCAAACAGTAATGTTTATTGAGCTCTTACTATGTGCAGGGCTCTGTATTAAACTGTTGGGAGAATACAAGAGAACTAGTGAACCTGCTCCATGTTCCACCATATTATAGCAGACAAGGGCCTGAGAGTCAGAAGCACCTGGCTCTTAATCCCAGCTCTGCCACTTGTCTGCTGTGTGACCTTGGGGAAGTCACCTGATTTCTCTGTGCCTGCTACCTTATCTGGAAAATGGGAATTACGACGGTGAGTCCCTCGTGGGACAGGGTCTGTGTCCAACCTGACTACCTTGTATCTATCCCAGATCTTAGAGCACATAGTAAGCACTTGACAAATGCCATATTTATTAATTATTATTCAGTGGCCAAGGCAGGATTAGAGCTCAGGTTTAGTGACTCTCAGGCCCATGCTCTTTCTACTAAGCCACAACTGATGTACAGCGTCAGTTAGCTCTAGGGGATCAAAGAGGTTGAGATGGGATGTAACGGGAGAAGAGAAAATACTAATTGGGTGCCTTAAAACGAATGATCAGGTTACCATTTTAGGAAAATGGATTCATTCAATAGTATTTATTGAGCACTTACTATGTGCAGAGCACTATACTAGGCGTTTGGAATGTACAATTCAACAGATAGAGACAATCCCCGCCCAGTGACGGCTCACAGTCTAAACCGGGGAGACAGATCTGGGCAATAGAGTGGAGTATGACCTGGAGAGAGGAGGGACTGCAAGCACAGAGAGAATTTGAAGCAAAGAAATCACTAGAGGCTGAGGCAGTAGTAAAGCCAGGAGAGGATGAGCTCAAGAATGAACATGTGCTTAGTGCAGTGCTTTGCACACAGTAAGCAGTCAATAAATACCATTGAATGAATGAAAACACTTCACTTATGGAAAAAAGTCTATTTCAGTATTTCTATCAAGTATTGAAAGGTCTCAATGCAAATGCTGTGAATCAGAAGTAAATTAAGAAGTGAAGCATCTGACCACTTGGCTTGGAAACCGCCCATGTGATCATTTTGAGTGGGCACCGCGTCATCTCCTACTACTCGCTTCTGTCCAGGATTAAATCAGTTCAGCTCGATTGGTGGTTTTGTCTTGGATGCCCATAATCAGAATGATTTCATAAACCCTTTCTGGCAGCCTGGTTCAATCTCCTGATTCTTCTCAGTGACCAAAAATTTCCCTAATAACCTCCGTGTATTGAGGTTCCACTGAGTTTGAAGAAAAGATATTGAACCTGGTCCTTTTTAGGCGTCTCTCTCTGCATTTGCTGGCAGTGTGGTGACTCTCTACAGAGACCTTTGTCTATACGGTAAATTCCGGGTGTTGTTGACCTTTCCTTGTAGGTCTCACTTTCCAAAGCCTTGACTGTTTTAGTTACTTGCCTCTGAATTTTGCTCAATTACTCAATGTCCTCTTAGAAGATGTGGAGCCCAGGAATCCACGGCAGCCAAATCAATGCTGAATAAGACAAGAAGTCATTAAGACTCGCTTGTTTTCCCAAAAGTGATATCTTGAAGGGTTTTTTTTTTCTCTAAAGCAGAGATCCCAGCTCTCTCTCCCTCTCCATGAGCTCCTTGTTATAAACTTGAATTTTATCCTGAGCCTGAGCTGAGGAAAATGTGACACAACCAGCTGAACCTAGTGTCCCTACCTCCACCCTGCTGAGATGCCCAGGTTTCATTTTTGTAAATGCAACTCAGAGTATTTCGTGAAGGGGTTTGGTGGGGGCCGATCAAGTCCTAACTGCATTAATAAAGAGTCCATTTCTTTAACCATTTCTCAACTGATCTTTTTCCCTCAACCTTCTAAAAAGTATAAGTGTCATGACTAGTTGATTCTAAGAAAGGGAAACATTTAAGCAGCTCATAATAGTCTTTTACATTCAAATGACTGAGTTTGAGTTAATATTAGTAGATTACAGTACAATGCCATGTCAGAAGGAGAAAGAGAGAGGAGTTGTATGGAGAGGAAGGGAGACTGGGGAATGTGAATTGGGATTTTAATTATTAGGAAGCATTTAGGTATTCAGTGACTTAAGAACTTGGTGCTATTTTAGAAGCAGCAGCAGCAGCGTGGCTTAGTTGGAAAGAGCACGGGCTTGGGAGTCGTCATAGGTTCTAATCCTGGCTCTACCACTTGTCAGCTGTGTGACCCTACTTAAAGCTCACCTCCTCCAAGAGGCCTTCCCAGACTGGGCTGCCCTTTTCCCTCTCCTCCCTCTACCCCCTCCTTCACCTCTCTGCAACTAACCCCTCCTCTCCCCGCTTTCCCTCTGCTCCTCCCCCTCTCCCGTCCCCTCCCCTCAGCACTGTACTCATCTGCTCAACTGTATATATCTTCATCACCCTATTTATTTTGTTTAATGAGATGTACGTCACCCTGATTCTATTTATTTGCTATTGTTTTAATGAGACGTTCTTCCCCTTCACTCTATTTATTGGCATTGTTCTTGTCTGTCCATCTCCCCCAGTTAGACTGTAAGCCCATCAAAGGGCAGGGACTGTCTCTATCTGTTGCCGATTTGTACATTCCAAGCGTTTAGTACAGTGCTCTGCACATAGTAAGTGCTCAATAAATACTATTGAATGAATGAATGACTTTGGGCAATTCACTTAACTTCTCTGTGCCTCAGTTACCTTATCTGTAAAATGGGGATTAAGACTGTGAGCCCCACATGGGGCAACCTGATAACCTTGTATCTGCCCTAGTGCTTAGAACAGTGCTTGGCACATAAGCACTTAACAAGTGCCATTATTATTATTATTATCGTTATTGAGAAAGCTGCTACTATATAGACCTTGCTGTAATTCGTGTCTTTCAAGTTTTGCTAACAAAGATGGGCCCCCTTTGGAAAATGGCATCATGTAATGGAAAACAGGGTATATAGTGAAAACAGGCATAGATGTTAAAGACATTTGAGACACAGCGCGGCTTAGTGGATAAAGCACCGGCCTGCTAGTCGGAAGGTCATGAGTTCTAATCCCGACTGCCACATGCCTGCTATGTGAAGTCACTTCACGTCTCTGGGTCTCAACTGCTTCATCTGTAAAATGGAGATTAAGAGTTTGAGCCCATTATGGGAGAGGAAGCTGTGTGAATTAGTGGAAAGGGCATGGGCTTGGGAGTCACAGGATGTTTGTTCTAATCCCGCCTCCGCCACTTGTTTGGTATGTTGGGAAATTCATTTCACTTCTCTGGGCCTCAGTTACCTCATCTGTAAAATGGGGATTAAAAGTGTGAGTCTCACTTGGGGCAACCTGATTACCTTGTTTCTACCCCAGCGCTTAGAACAGTGCTTGGCACAGAAGAGCTTAATAATAATAATGTTGGTATTTGTATAGCACTGACTATGTGCCAAGCACTTTCTAAGCGCTGGGGTAGATACAAGGTGATCAGGTTGTCCCACGTAGGGCTCACAGTCTTCATCCCCATTTTACAGATGAGGTAGCTGAGGCTCAGAGAAGTTAAGTGACTAGCCCAAGGTCACTCAGCTGACAAGCGGCAGAGCCTGGATTAGAACCCATGACCTCTGACTCCCAAGCCCATGCTCTTTCCACTAAGCCACGCTGCTTCTCATACCATAACTATTGTTATTGTTATTACATTTTAAAACGAATATGGCATTCATCAGAGAGTTTCCTATTAAGGTCAGTTTGGCAATCTAAGGAAATGGTATGGGTAGACTTGTAATTAAACTTTCTGTGTCAATTTCCTCATCTGGAAAGGGGGGATTGAGTACCTGAACTTTCTCCAATCTAGACTGTGAACCTTATGTAAGATAGGGACTGTGCTCGATCTGAATAAAAAAGCAGCGTGGGTCAGTGGAACGAGCCTGGACTTGGGAGTCAGAGGTCACAGGTTCGAATCCCAGCTCTTCCACTTAGCTGTGTGACTGTGGGCAAGTGACTTAACTTCTCTGTGCCTCGGTTCCCTCATCTGTAAAATGGGGATTAAGACTGTGAGCCTCACGTGGGACAACCCGATGACCCTGTATCTTCCCCAGTGCTTAGAACAGTGCTCTGTACATAGTAAGCTCTTAACAAATACCAACATTATTACCTTTTATCTAGCACATTTTAAAAATGGTACTTATTAAGCACTTACTCTGTACCAGGCACTGTACTAAGCACTGGGATAGATACAAAATTGGACATAGTTCCTGTCCCATTTGCGATTCACAGTATTAATCTCCATTTTATAGTTGAGGTAACTGAGGGAAAGACAACTGAAATGACTTACCAAGATCACACTACAATCACATGGTGGAGCTGGGATTAGAACCCAAATCTTCTGATTCCCAGCCTTGGGCTCACGTGGCTTAGTGGAAGGAGCACAGGCTTGAGAGTAAGAGGACAAGGGTTCTAATCCCTCTCCCACCACTTATCTGCTTTGTGGTCTCAGACAAGCCACTTAACTTCTCTGTGCTTCAGTTTCTCATCTGTAAAATGGAGAATAAGACTATCAGTCCCACCTGGGACAACCTGATTACCTTGTATCTACCCCAGTGCCTATAACAGTGCTTAACACACAGTAAGCGCTTAACAAATATCATCATTATTATTTCCACAAGGCCACGCTGTTTCCCACATTAAGGCTTGGCACAGAGCAAATGCTGATTGATTAATACAACTGTTAGCATAATAATTATTATTATCATTACTATGTGATGTCCAAGTCGGTATTTCATGGCACAGAATTTGGATATTGCCTAGATTAGGTAATCAATCAAATGTAATTATTGAGCACTTACTATATACAGAACACTGCTCTAAGTGCTTGGGAGAGTACAGTATAAAGGAAGACTGTGCCCTTTTCAGCCTCCAAAATGGGATGGGATTAAAACAGAAGGAAGGAAGTCGGCTAGAGAGCTCGGTCAGGGTCTCTGACTCATATCTGGAGCTCCAACTCTCACCTAGATTCCAGTGGATCTGTCACATCCCAGTGGGTATGGGGAGTGAGGATGGAAGAGCTCAGCATTTCACTGGTTGGCTGGGTTAGATGCTTTCTGGAAAAAAATTTAGAATTAGGAAAAGTAAACACATTTCACAAAGGGTCATCTAAAGGTCGAAGAGCCCACATGTCTACTTACAATAATAATAATGATGATGATATTTGGTAAGCGCTTACTATGTGTCAAGCACCGTTCTAAACTCTGGGGTAGAGACAAGGTAATCAGGTTTTCCAATGTGGGAGTCAAAGTCTTAATCCCCATTAGACAGATGAGGTAACTGAGGCATAGAGAAGTTAAGGGACTTGCCCAAAGTCACACTGACAAGTGGCGAAGCAGGGATTAGAACCCACGACTTCTTTCCACTAAGCCACGATGTGCCAAGTCCAGTTCTATGTGCTGTGATAGATACAAGTTAATCAAGCTGTACACAGTTAATCAGTTAATCAAGGTGAACAAAGTCCCTGTCCCACACTGGCCTCTCAGTCCAAGTAGGAGGTAGTAGGATTTAATCCCCATTTTACAGATTGGGTAACTGAAGCACAGAGAAGTTAAGTGACCTGTCCATGACCACACAGCAGACATGTGGTAGAGCGCAGATTAGAACCCAGTTCCTTCCGACTCTCAGGACCATTCTCTTTCCACTAAGCTGTGCTGCTTCTAGGTTGGAGATCAGAACTTCTGAAAATTGCTCTCATCATTCTTTAATTTCATTTTTACCTCATTGATGAGCTGTAGAATTGGGTTACTGATGTTTGTTGAGAGCATGATGACCAAGTAGCATGAACATTCCACTGGGAATCAGGAGACCTGGATTCTAGTCCTAGCTCTGCCAATGGTCTGCTAGCAGTCCAAAGGCACTTGGTCACAATCTCTCTGGATCTCAGTTTCCTCATCTATAAAATGGGAATAAAATAGATTGTGAGCCCATTTGGGAGCAAGGATCATGTCCGGTCTAATAATCTTGTGTCTACCCCAGTGATTGGGCCATAGGACTTAATAAATATCATAATAACTAATATTAATTTGTACACCGAGTCATATTAGGTGTTTTGGATATACCAAAGCTGTAAACTGATGGCAGTTCCTGCTCACCAGGAATTTACAGTCTGGGAGGATGGGTAGGGTGAGATGCAACAAAACTAGAAAAATCACTCACTTTAAACACAGAAACCCTTTTCTCTCACTTCTCCCCTCCCAATATTGATAATTATGGCCTTTACATGCTTACTATATGCCAGGTACTGTGTTAAACCCTGGAATAGAAACAAAATAATCAGTTTGGACTCAGTCCCTGTCCCCATCCCTCATCAGATCACAATCTAGGTTTGGAGGGAGAACAGAAATTTTTTTCACCACTTTTCAGAAGGGGAAACTGAGGCACATTGAAGTTAAGCAACTTGTCCAAAGTGGTAAAGCTCTGGCTCCCAGCCCATGCTGCTCTTCAGGAAACCTGGAAGTGGTGAAGTCCTTAATCAATTTATAAATCCACTGTATTTATTGAGTAGCTACTGTGTGCAGCACATTACACTAAATTTTTGGGAAAATACAATACAAGAGAGTTGGTAGACATGATCTCTGTCCTCAAGGAGCTTACAGTCTAGAGGGTGAGCTAGTCATTAAAATGAGTTATGGGAACTGAGCATAAGGATATTCATTCAATAGTATTTATTGAGTACTTACAGTGTACAGACCACTGTTCTAAGCACTTGGAAAAGTAAAATACAACAATAAACAGTGACATTCCCTGCCCACAAAGAGCTTAAAGTCTAGAAGGGGGGGGAGATAGACATTAATACAGATATATGATAGGTGCTGAGGAGCCGAGCGTGGGCTGAATATCAACTACTTAAAGGGTATAGATCTTAATGCCAAGGCAACCCAGATGGGAAGGAGGGATATGTAGGCTTAGTCAGGGAACAATTTTTGGAGAAGATGTGATTTTACGGGGGCTTTGAAGGTTTTGGAGAAGGCATTTGCAAATACCATGGACTGCCTGTAAAACAAACGGGTTTTGGAGCAAATTAAGCCAAAGTGGTATTTGGAAGGCCAAATGACTCGACTTAGATTCACATAAATAGACTGTAAGCCTGTCAAAGGGCAGGGAATGTCTCTATCTGTTACCGATCTGTACAATCCAAGCACTCAGTACAGTGCTCTGCACATAGTAAATGCTCAATAAATACTATTGAATGAATGAATGAATATTTTGGACATATAATCAAGAAGACGAATTCTCTGGAGAATTCACTAATGCTAGGAAAAGCCGAGGGAAAACATGGAAGAGCAGACCAGCAGCTAGGTAGACAGAGACCATAACAAGGATAACGGAAGAACCAATAGAAAGGTTATGGATTATGGCAGGAGACAGGGAGTTCTGGAGGAAATATATCTAAAGGTTCCCTATGAAATGGAAACTAGTAGATAGTAATAATTGAAGGTGGGGGAAGTGGACGTCTGTCTTCAATGAAAGAAAAGGGAGTTCTAGGCCAGAAGGAGGATGTGGGCAAGGGTCAGTGGCTGGATAGTTGAGACTGAGGTATGGTGAATAGCTTTTCCCTAGAGGAGCATGGTGTGTGAGTTGGGAGGTAGTAATAAATCAGCCAAAAGAAAAACAAAGTAAGAGGGAGAGAACTGATTGCGTGCCTTACAGACGAGGGTAAAGGAGTGCAGTTTCTTCTGGCCTTCAGATAATCCTGAATCTTCCGTGAGCTCCCTAAAATATAGAGGAGTTTTGTTACCTGAACTCCTTCTCTGGGTGTGTATTTAGAAACATTCTTCACTCAGCATGAACAATTCTATTCATTCATTCATTCAATCAATCGTATTTGTTAAGCGCTTACCGTGTGCCGAGCATACAGTAATAAACAGTGACGTTCCCTGTCCACAACCGGCTCACAGTCTAGATGGGGGAAGACAGAAAACAGTAGAAATAAATTATTACAGATATACACCTAAGTGCTGTGGGGCTGGGTGGGCTGGGTGGGGATAGGAGAAGAGGAAAGGGAGCAAGTCAGGGTGATGCAGAAGAGAGTGGGACATGAGGAAAAGTTAGGCTTATTCTGGAAAGGCCCCTTGGAGGACTTCCATAAGACTTCAACTGGGGGCGAGTAATTGTTGGATTTGAGGAGGGAGGGGGTTCTAGGTCAGAGGCGGGGCGTGGGCCAAGGGTCGGCGATGAGACATGCGAGATCGAGGTCCAGTGAGAAGGTAAGCACTAGAGGAGCGATGTATGTGGCCTGGGTTGTAGAATAACATGTCCTATAACAGGTAGAATGCATCAACGGCATTCTTTACAGTCTTTTTTAGAGTTTCCAGTCATAGAGCAGTCATCTTCTTCCATATTCACTGAGAGATATAACCAGCATTCCATGCACCTTGATGTTCTAAAGTGTTAATTTTCGAGTGGGTGAACATCTCTCTGTGGATATGTCCTAGACCGTAATTTCTTTCTACATCTACGCTCTTTGCTTTGCATAATCTAGTGCTCAAAAGACCCTTACGACACAGCTGCTTCCCTGCTCTGGGGTGATCCTTGAGCTCACCTTTGGGTTAAATGGGAGCCTGCTCTCTGAAAGTTCTTAGGGCTGGACACACTGAAAGCAGGATGTAACCAGGATGATCTCAGTTTACTTGTACTGAGAAAGCAGTGTGGTTCAGTGGCAAGAGCACAGGCTTGGGAGTCAGAGGTCATGAGTTCTAATCCCAGCTCTTCCACTTGTCAGCTGTGTGACTTTGGGAGACTTTTTACAGTTACCTCATCTGTAAAATGGGGATTAAGACTTTGAACCCCATGTGGGACAATCTGATTACCTTTTATCCCCCACAGACCTTAGAACAGAGCCTGGCACATAGTAAGCTCTTAACAAATGTCATTATTATTATTATTAGGCTTTGAGGGCTCAAAATGAGAATTGAGGCTATTATTCAAGTATGTAGATGATCACTGGTATTTACTGAGTACTTCATCTCTACAGAACACTGTTTTAAGCACTTGGGAGAGTACAATGCAGTACATGATGGGAAACAAACAAATGACGTCTTGGAATTTAATTCTGAGATCTCACAACTCTACAGACCTATCCATCATGAAACAGTTAAGCGAGGGCTCCAAGTGTCTAATGGTTCATATCTATTCCTATCTAGAGAAGCAGTGTGGCATATTGGATAGAGCACGGGTCTGGGAGTCAGAAAATCATGAGTTCTAAACCTGACTGCCACTTCTCTGTTGTGTGACCTTAGCCAAATCGCTCCACTTCCCTGGTCCTCAGTTATCTCATCTGTAAATCGGGTATTGAGACTGTGAACCCCATGTGGAACAGGGACCGTGTCCAACTCTTTTTGCTTGTATCCACCCCAGTGCTTAGTATAGTATCTGTACATAGTCAACATTTAACAAGTAAAGCAATTATTATTATCATTATTATCCTTATTAATGATAAAGGTGTGGGTGAGATCAGACTGTGGGTGAGATTAGACTGCTTCATAACAGTTCCTAAAAGGATAATATACACTTAGGTCACTTTCGCTCTAATTAAAACCAAAAAAAAAAAAAAATCCAAAATCCAAACCACAGAACAGATTCCAAGATTTCCCAGTGTTAGCCTGGGATTTGCCTGTAGTGTTGAGTAGTTATCCCAAATACGACCACAGCTGTCAGGGTAAATAATATAAAAGCTGTGCTCTGGCACAATCAACCCAATATGTCTCCAAACGGGCATTTTTTCTTTACTCCTATAGTACTTTTTTCTGATCGATTCCCTGTGGGGAATCCCTCCTCCCAAGGGGATTATAAAACATCAGGATATGTTTAAGATCTCTGGAAAGAGGTGGGGAAGGGAAGAAAGGGATACTAATGTAGACAATATGCCCCCTGTGATGTCCTTAATAATTCATCCTATGAAACCTGCCAGGGGGATCTTGGTTAACTCAGTCTTGTCAGCAGATCGAAAGCATTGATTGTACACCTATTAAATGCTGAGCACTGGACTGTAGCAGCGTGGCTCAGTGGAAAGAGCACGGGTTTTGGAGTCGAGGTCATGGGTTCGAATCCTGGCTCGGCCACTTGTCAGCTGTGTGACTTTGGGCAAGTCACTTCACTTCTCTGGGCCTCAGTTACCTCATCTATAAAATGGGGATTAAGACTGTGAGCCCCACGTGGGACAACCTGATTCCCCTGTGTCTACCCCAGCGCTTAGAACAGTGCTCGGCACATAGTAAGCATAACAAATACCAACATTATTATTATTAAGTGCTTGGGAGAGCCATAGAGAAGCAAAACACATGTTCCCGGCAACCAAGGACCTCAGAATTGAATGCACAAGCAAGAAAGTGAAATGTCCTGTTAATCTGATCTTCATCTTCAGCCACTAGTAGAAGGTTGGATTTCCAGGGGCATTATCCCCACCAAGTCTCTTAACCCTGACACCTCTCATTACCCCAACAATACAGTGATGAACTTGTACCGGACATTTGATACTCAACATGGTTGGTTCATAAGACTGTCACTCAGTCAATCATATTTATTGAGTGCTTACTGTGTGCAAAGCACTGTCCTAAGTGCTGGGGAGAGGACAATATAACAATGTAACAGACACATTCCCTAACAATGAACAGTCTGTAGGGTCTGAGGGGACACATAGAAACAGTGGATTGCAACACAGATTTATGAGGGGCAGGATCTGTGTCTAATTCCCACCTGTGTTCCCTTTTCCAGTTGTTGTTAAAGTGCTCTGCACACAGTAAGTCACTTAAGAACTGTCACTACTATGGTTAGGTAAAAAAAAGGGTGTGATCTGGCAGTCTAATGAAATGAGATACCAGAAAAATGGAGGTAGTCTGGATTGTAATGTTAAAATCCACTGGGCTATCCAGGAGATGCTCTGAGATGCTCAGTGTGAACAATTGTCTAGAACGAAAATAAGAATTAATAATTATGATAATGGTGGTATTCAAGCACTCACTGTGTCTGAAGCACCGTACAGAAGCGTTGGGGTAGAGACGAGATAATCAAATCGGACACAGTCCCTGTCCCACATGGACTCACAGTCTAAACAGAGGTGGAACAGGTATTGAATCCCCATTTTACAGATGAGGAAACTGAGGCACAGAGAAGTTAAAGGGCTTGCCGAAGATCACACAAGCAGGTACGTGGTAGAGCTGGGATTAGAACCCAGGTCCTCTGTTTCAGACCTGTAGTCTTTTCAAAGGGTGAGAGATGCAAGTTAATTCACTAGGAACTGTGGGAAAGGAGACAGAAAAACAAGAATTTCTGAAATATTCGGATATTGCCTAATATGACTCTTAGACCTCTTTCCACTAGAGGAGCGTTCTAGACTGATAAACTGATTACCCAGTGGTTCTTCGTCTTCCTAGATATAAGCTTTTAGAGACGCAAAGTAATGACAATGACAATAATTGTGGTATTTGTTAAATACTATGTATAAAGCACTCTACTAAGTGCTGAGTAATATAGAGATTGGACACAGTCCCAGTCCTACATGGAACGTTAGTTTTTATGGAGAGGGAGAACATGTACTTACCCCATTTTTACAGATGATGAAAGTGAGACACAGACAAGTTTGAGTGACTTGCCCAGGGTCACATAGCAGAGAAGGTGAGGAGCTGGGATTCCAATCGAGATCTTCTGCCTCAGACCCATGGTTTTTCTAAGGAGTAAGAGACAGAAGCTAAATCAGTTATCTGGGAGCTCTGGGAATGGGGACAGGAAAATATGAATTCCTGAAATATTCAGATAATGCCTAAAATGAGACATTTAAGTTGGGTTCCAATTTCCTTACTAGAAAGTAGGAAGATTGACCAGATTCATGTTCCTAGCCCTCTGTTCCACCACTGTGATTGGTAGACATCCTAATGAGCAGGGAATGCCGAAAAGCCAACCTATTGGAAGAAGGGGAAGCTTGAGGCCTGGATAATCCATATGCTGGATAATCAACCCCCAGATGACCAGGAGTCAGTTTTAATTCATATCTTCTCAGTTAAGCAGCTGCCATTGCAATCCCAATTGCAATTCAGTGTAAAGTAGTCCTTTGAGACACATAATATCCTCTATTTAGGGTTGAGTAGCGCCTTTGACAAATTTTACAGCTCCTTCCTGTGGGGAATTTTTCATAAGGAATGGATTTTTCGATGCTTGGGGCTTCAGTTCTTCCTGAAGGCTGACTTTACATCAGCCCTCGAGGGGCATCGCCCACGACACCGTAGTGGGAGACCAAGAAATATGGGACTGTTCAAGAGAGGAATGTTTTGTTCATCTACGCTGATAATCTACCCCACTGCTCTCTTCAGGCCAGTAACAAAACTGGTTTATTGTTGTACTGTACTCTCCTAAGCGCCCTTTTCAGTGCTCTACACACTAAGTGCTCAATAAATACAATTGAATGGAAGAATTAATGAGTGGTTTATTTATTCACTAAACAATCGATATTTATTAGCCCTGTACCGAGTGCTTGTCCAGCTCAGATGTACAGCGAGCTTATAGTCTAGAGCGGAATCAATCAGTGGTATTTATTGACCCCTCACTGTGTGCATAGAACTGGACTCAGACCTTGGGAAAGCACAGTACAGTTGGATCATACAGTTCCTACTCTCAAGAATCTTACAGTCAAACAAGGGAGTCCGAGATTACAAGAAATTTCAGTTTAGGCTTGTCTTTGGCTACAAGTGGGACACCAAGACAGAGAGAAAGAGTCTCAGGAGTTTTTCCTATTCCCAGACTCCTTCCAGAGACATAATTTTGAATAATGATGATAAAAATAAGAATCTGAATAAGGATGTGTGTAATAATAATACTGGGGAGCACTTCCTGTAAGCCAAGCACTGTCTCTAGAATGAAAGCTTATTGTGGTCAGGGAACTTGTCTACAAACTCTGTTGTACTTCCCGAAGCAATTAGTAGCTCTCTCTGCAGCATAAGTGCTCAATAAATACCTCTGATTTATTGATTGTAGCAGGTTTTGGGGCAAATACAGTATAATCAGCTCTGATATTGTCTCTGTCCCATATGGGAAAAGTAGGGGGGAAAAGTATTTATTTCCCATTTTACATATGAGGGAAGTGAGGTACAGCAACTTATTACATAAATTCAAGGTCTCCCCGCAGGCAAGCAGCTATTCTTCTCCCCTCTTCTTATGGCTTCTCTTCACCATCTCAGTGGATCCACTTGTCAGGGCCAACTTTGACACTGGGATGGTTACTGCTATCGAGAAAGCAAAAACTTCATAAGTCTTTCCTGGGTTCTAAACTCAGCTCTGCCACTTATCTGCTCAGTTTCCTTTGGCAAGTTAGTGAACTTCTCTGTAAAATGAGGCTTTTGACTCTGAGCCTTATGCGGGACATAAACTGTGTCCAAACTGATGATCTTGTACCTACCCCAGCACTTAGAACAGCATAAACTTAGCATGACAAAGTAATTAAGGGAAACTAGGGTTCTAAGCACCTTGAAGGAAGGAATTGTGTCTTTCTCTCTTATATTGTACTCTCCCAAGTGCCTACTATAGTGCTCTGGACACAACACTCTAAATACTTTTGATTGACAACTTTACTGTGTGCACAACGTGGCTGAGACTCTGGGTGCCTCATTACACTCTTCAGTCACACAGACACACACAAACACAAACACACACACCTTGAACTTCACCACCATCAGTGGTGATTTCTTCTGTTACAAAGGACAATTCTGTATTTTTCCATATATCACGTACTCTGAGCCTAAACAGACTAGTGTTGGTGAAAGAATGTCGGAGCATTTTAGCCCGAGCACGTGTTGAGAACTTTAGTTTGAGCTGAATGTATTTACAGACATGAGTTGTTATCAGTCTGTAGTTCCATTTTTGAATATGAAGGGCAGCAAGCATTATTTTCACCATGAAAAATGTCCTCATGCTTTCCAGAACATTTTTTTTATCATTATCCTCCACTTGATTAATGCCAAATTAAGGAATTAAATATCTTCATCATAGTTCATGTTAGCAACCCAATCACGTTTGTGATTTTCTTAAATCCTAGTGGCGTCCCACCGTGTGGAGTAGCATCGAAAGAATAACTAAGGCCATTGAACAGCTACTGAAAATTAGGAAAGCACTTAGAGACAGTTAACGTGATCATGGCAATTAACTCTGTGTGCTAAGTGGCAATTTCAGAGTCCAGAATTCTGATTCCCCTCAAAATCATTTTTCTCAGAGTTCAAGCATTACGCTCATCTCTCAAGATGGTGTTTCCCGGAAAATTAAGAATTAAGAGGTTAAAAACTAAGAAAACAGTAGCTAAAGGGAAAAAAAAAGTTCTCCCATCAGGCCAATTGATTTTAAGGGCAGGGTCACTGAATGTAGCATTATTTCTGCTGGTCATGTTTCTTTCCTACAGAAGCTCCAAAGTAAGCTAACTGTGTAAGCAGGATTGAAATACACAACCCCCTTGTGACTGGAAGCAGTAAAGCATTCTCCACTTGTGGTTTTCTTCAAATGAGCCTGCATGGAATATGTGTTTGAAAACAGTGAAACTCTTTATTAATCAAGTACTTCACTAGCCGTGCCAGCATAAAGTTTCATTTATGTCAAAACTCCCTTAAAAATGGTTTTGGAGTGGTGGCTTGTACACAGAGACTTCAACAGAAGAAATATTTTTGGAATTGTAAATAGAATAATTGGGACAAATATTTGAGTCATTTGGAAAGCAGGATTCTACGACAAGCCATATATTGTGTTGTTTTCGTTGCCCACTTGATTGGGCCAACGCGCTGGTAGACTACTAAGCCGAAACAGAAGCAATTTCCACCCGGGAGGACGTAGCTCACCGAGATATTAGACGGCCCGAAGCCACTGGAATGCAGATTTCGGAGAAATGCAATGACAGAGGGGAGAACGAGCTTTCTTCTCTAATGAATCACATCACAATAAAATCCATTTAGGCGTCATCCGTTCCTTAACGCAAACCTTAACGGGCCCGTGCTCTGAGGCAGGAGGAGTGAGAAGGTGGAAGTGGCCCTGTCAGCAGTCTCCTCTTCAAAAGCCAAGGGTCATTAGAAACCTACGCACACATCCCCTCCGGACACATGTAGCATCCACAGGACCCCTGTGGAAAAACTTTCCTCTGGGATGTCGATTGACCAGGAAACTGTGCTTCTGGGGCAAGTATGGCTCACTTCATCAGGGGCGAGGAGTTTGTTGTTGATTCTCCTCACTGAACGCTTCACAAGGGGAGCATGCAGGAATAATCTTTCTTAGGATGCTTGTTCAGGTGCTCCTTCTGAATCAGCCTGGGAACAAATATGGTGATGACATTAACACCATCACGGTAGGTAAGAGCTCCAGGAAACTGCTGGGGGAGTAGCTGGGGACTGTGAAGAGGAACGTGCTCTTTAGCAGAGTCACAGGCTGAGACTCATTTTAGGAAATTAATATCCCTTTATTCCATCATCACATACTTTTCCTGCCCCCACAAATACGTATCCAGGAAAGACAACAAATGGATGATGTGACATATTAAGAACACATTTTGCTGATATATAACAAATTAGTACAGTTGGAGTAGTTATGGTACCAGAAACGGCATGGTCTTATGGAAAGAGCATGGGTCTGGGAGTCAGAGGACCTGGGTTCCAATCCCGCTTCACCATTTGCCTTCTGGATGACCTTGGGCAAGTCACTTCACTTCTGTGGGCCTCAGCTTTCTCATCTGTAAAATGAGGATTAAGACTGTGAGCTCCATGTCGGGCAGGGACTGTCCATCCCGATTATCTTGTAATAATAATTGTGGTATTTGTGAAGCACTTACTATATGCCAGGCACTGTACTAAGCGCTTGGGTGGATACAAGCAAATCAGGTTGAGCACAGTCCCTGACCCACAGTGGAGCGCAGAGACTCAATCCCCATTTGACAGATGAGGTAACTGAAACACAGGGAAGTGAAGTGACTTGCCCAAGGTCATTCAGACGGGTGGTGGAGCAGGAATTAGAACCCATGATTTTTCTGACTCCCAGGCCAGTGCTCTATCCACTCTGTCATGCTGCTTGTATCTACCTCAGTGCTTAGTACGGTGCCTGGCATATGGTAAGTGCATGACAAATGCCATTAATATTATGATTATGATTATTAAGTGATTACTTTGTACCTACACTGTGCTGGGGCTCTTTCAAGAGAATCAGGTCACACAGTGTAAATTCTCCATGGGGTTGTTGTTCCAAGAGGTAGGTAAGCAGGTATCTCACTCCCTTAGAGGTGAGGAACTTGAGCACAGCGAAGTTACCCAGGTCTCCAAATAAGTAAGAGACAGAGAGAATTCTAGTGTCCTAACACAGGTCTCGTGCTCTTTCCACTAAACCACACTACCTCTCTCTTTCAAACTTCTGTTACAATCTTAATTTTTTTTTCCAAGTGGTGCAACACTTTTAAAAAAATCCAATTTTTCCCAATAGGATGTTGGAAGTGATTTGCTTTAAAATGGTCAAAAACAGTACTCTTTAAAACCACAGTTTTCCCCTGTTGTAACACTCTTTCGGTGGAGATGTGATTTTTAGTAAGACTTGGAAGGTGGCGAGGGAGGTGGTTTTTCAGATATAAAGGAGGATTTTCAGTACAGAGTGAGGATGTGAACAAAGGGTTGGTGGTGAGATAGAGTAGATAGGGGTAGAGTGAAAAGGTTGATATTGGAAGAGTGAAGTGTGTGGGCTGGTTTATAGTAGGAGGTCAGTGACTTAAGGGAGGAGTGGAAGAACTGATTGAGTGCCTTAAAGCCACTCCTCAGACTTTTACGGGCTTCTCCTCTGTCTCTCCACCTCTAACTCTGGGAATCCCTCAAAGTTCATTTCTGGTTCCTCTTCTAGTCGTATACACCGACCGCCTTGGAGAACTCATTCATTCCCATGGTTTCAATTACAATCTCGATGTTAATTTCCAAATCTATCTCTCCAACCTTTACCCCTCTGCAGTCACGCATCACCTCCTGCCTTCAGGACATGTCCACTTGGATGTCCCACTGATGCCTCACGCTATTCACTTCCAAAACAGAACTCCTAGTCTTCGCACCCAAACCTCCCTGGTTTCTGTAGATGACACCCCTATTCTCCCTGTCTCACAAGCCGGTGACTTTGGCATTTTCCTTGATATCTCATTCAACCTATATATTAAGTGTGTCACCAAATCCTGTTGTGGCTACCTTCACCACATTGCTAAAAAACACCCTTTTTTCTCCAACCAGACTACTACCATGATGGTCTGAGAACTTATCCTACCTCACCTTGACTAATGCATCAGTTTCCTCTCTGATTTCCCTGCAAAGCTGTCTCTCCCCATTCTAATTCCTACTTCACTCTGATGTCCCAATCATTTTTCTCCAGATGTGTTCTGTCCAATCTCCCTGGCTGTCCATCCACCTCCACAATGAACAGAAACTCCTTATCATCAGTTTTAAGACACTTAATCAGTGCTTCCCATTTTACTTAACCTTGCTGACTTCCTACAAGACCCCACTCTGCACATTTCCCCCCTCTAACATCAACCCATTCATAGTTCCCTCTTGTCTATCCTACCACTGATCCCTCACCCTTTTTCCTGGAACTCACTTCCCCTTCATATATGACAGAGCACCTCTCTTCCCAACCTACAAAGTGTGACGAAAATCACATCTCCTCAAAGAAGTCTTCTCCAACTAACTTGCATTTCCCCTATTTGCACTCCGTTCTGGTTGCCTACGCGTTTGGATCCGTGTCCTTAAAGCACTTGATATTCTTACCATCCTCAGGTCCAGAACACATAGGCAATTCCCTAATTTATTTATATTAGTTTCTGTCTCCCCTTCTAGACTCTACTCTCCCTGTGGGAAGGGAATCTGTCTGTTTATTGTACTGTTCTCCAAGAGCCTGGTACTGTACGCCACTCACTGAAAACACGCAGTCGACACCACTGATGACTGATTGATGAGAAGTTTCGGTGTGATATGAAGGACAACCACTGGAAGCTTTGGAGGAGAAATATGATCCAGGCAGCAGAGTGAAGTAAAGATTGGCGTTGGTAGAGACAGGAGCCAGGGAGGTCAACGAGGAGGCCAATGCAGTAGTCATGTCATGATATATGTGCTTGGATCAGGGTGGTAGCATCTGTTTGGAAGGAGGGACCAGATTCTAGAGATGTTGCGATGGTATAACTGACAGAATTTAGTGAAAGACTGAATGTGATAAAGGGAGGATGATGGTGATCCATGTAGCGATGGGAAAGTCATAGGGAGGACAGGGAGGGGGAGAATGATGAGGAGTTCTGTTTCAGACATATTTAGTCTTAGGTGTCAGAGGAGCATCCAAATAGAGATGTCTTGAAGGCAGGAAGAAATGGAAAACTACAGAGAGGGAGAAAGATCAGGGTGGGAGAGTTAGATTTGGGAATCATCAGCGTAGAGATGGTAGTTGAAGCGATGGAAGCGAATGAGTTCTCCAAGGGAGTGGGCGAAGATGGAGAATACAAGGGGACCCAGAACTGAAGCTTGACGGGCTCCTAAAAGTTAGAAGAGGGGAGCAGAAGAGGACACAGCAAGAAACTGAGAAGGAGCAACCAGAGAGATAGGAGGAAAACCAGGAGAGGACAGTGCTAGTGAAGTCAAGGGTGGGATACTGTTTCCAGGAGAAGGGGATGGTCCACAGTGTTGAAAGGTAGGCAAGAACTCAAGGAGCAATAGGATAGAGTAGAGGGTGTTGGGATAACACTATTGAATTATGATACCAATATTTCTTACAGGTCTCTTTGTCTTTGAGATTTTCAGTCAGTGGTATTTACTGAGTGATCACTTCACGCAGAACACTGTACAAAGAATTGGGTTAATAATATCTTGTCACTGACTTCTCACTCACATTCTGCTTCTGGTCTGGAACATCCTACCTTTTCATGTCCGACAAACAATTACACTCCCCCGGTTCAAAGCATTATTGAAGACACACCTCCTCCAAGAAGCCTTCCCTGATTACACCCTCATTTTTAACTCTTTCCACTCCCTTCTGCATCACCCTGACTTGTTCTCTTTATTCACCACCCCCAACCAGGGCTGCAGTACTTACACAATTTATTTATTTCTATCAATGTCTGTTTCCCCCTCTATCCTGTAAGTTTCTTGTGGACAGGGAATGTTTCTGTTATGTTGTTGTGTCGTACTCTTCCAGATGCTTAGTAAAGTGCTCTGCACCCAGTAAGCGCTCAATAAATGTATTGATTGATTGATTCTATAATACAGCTGGTAGACACAATCTTTGTCATCAAGGAACTTACTGATAATACTGTCAGTCTTTAATCTGCTGCTCCCCTTGTTTACAATTTATTGTACTATTAGATTGAAAGTTCTTTTAGGACAGGTGCCATGTCTCCCGCTTGTATTGTACACTCCAGAACACGTATTACAGTCCTGTACGTTCTCAATAAATGCCATTGATTGATTGATTGACAGGCTTAAATTTCCCATTCTCTCACCCTCTATTTTTGAAATATTTTGACTGGTTTGAGTGGTATGATTACCATCTGTTCCAGTTAAGCATTTCATAGAGGCAGTTCCATTTAGCATAGATAGTAATAATAATAATAATGTTGGTATTTGTTAAGCGCTTACTATGTGCCGAGCACTGTTCTAAGCGCTGGGGTAGACACAGGGGAATCAGGTTGTCCCACTTGGGGCTCACAATCTTAATCCCCATTTTACAGATGAGGTAACTGAGGCACCGAGAAGTTAAGTGACTTGCCCAAAGTCACACAGCTGACAAGTGGCCGAGCAGGGATTCGAACCCATGACCTCTGACTCCAAAGCCCGTGCTCTTTCCACTGAGCCACGCTGCTTCTCTAATAATTACTGTGGTATTTGTAAAGTGCTTACTGAGTGCCGGGCACTGCACTATGTACTGGGTTGGACACAGTTCTGTGTCCCACATGAGGTTCACAGTCTCAATCCCCATTTTATAGATGAGGAAACTGAGGCACAGAGAGTGACTTGCCCAAGGTCTCACAGCAGACAAGTGGTGAAGCTGGGATTAGAACCTTCTGACTCCCAGACCCATACTCTATCCATTACGCCACGCGGATATTCATGCTGGTAGATAGTGACAGATCGCTCACTTGTTAGCACAGGATATCTTTTTGTTAAGTCGGATGACAGCACTGAAGATTAAATGCCCGGTATTTACCTCAGCATGAGCATGAAATGGTTGAATTCAAAATATTTGTTAATACGTATTTTGTTTGTTAAGTGGTCATGCAACTATTTTGTTTCTATTTTTTAATCAGTCTTCAGATCTTGGCAATGCAGTAATGAACTATATTTAGGACCTTCTATGGACAGATCTGAACACTTGGAAATAGAAGAAATCCTCCCTGCCATCTTGTCTTGTCTTATGCTGTCGAGTCGTCTCTGAACCATAAAGACGCCATGGACACATCTCTCCCAGAATGCCTCTCCTCCATCTGCAATCGTTCTGGTAGTGAATCTGTAGGGTTTTCTTGGTAAAAATATAGAAGTGGTTTACCCCCACTTCCTTCCAAGCAGTAAACTTGTGTCTCCGCCCTCGACTCTCTCCCATGCTGGCACTGCCCAACACGGGTGGATTTAGACTTGTAGCAGATTGCCTTCCACTCACTAGCCACTACCCAAGCTAGGAATGGAATGAGTATGACTCTCCTTAACTCTCCCTCCCATAGTCGAGACTGGTAGAGTACTGGAACTCTCCAGGTGTGACCCTGAGAGGGGTCCCTACCATCGAGAGCTTATATACCTACAGTTAGACTTAATCACCTTGCCCCTTCCTATCTCAACTTGGTACTCTCCTAGCTCAAACCAGCACATATTTTAATCCTCTAAGGCTAACCTTCTCACTGTAATTCGATCTCATCTATCTCGCCAATAACCCTTCACCCACGTCCTGCCTCTGGCCTGGAACACTCTCCTTCCTCAAATCTGACAGACAGTTACTCTCCCCAGCTTCAGAGCCTTATTGAAGGCACATCTTTTCCAAGAGGTCTTCTCTGGCTAAGGCCTCCTTTTCTCCTTACTCCCTTTTGTGTCACCCTGACTTGCTCCCTTTATTCATCCCCCTCCCAGCCCCACAGCATTTATTTACATATCAGTAATTTATTTATTTCCCCCTCTCAGGGTTGCGCCTGGAGAGTTTCCAGTAGTCTATCAATCTCGGCTGTGGGAGGAAGAGTCAAACACCGGCCTAACCATTCCATTCCTAGCTTGGCCAGTGGCTAGCGAGTGGAAGGCAACTGCTACAAGTCAAAACTCACCCATGCTGGGCAGCAGTGGCACGGGAGAGAGTCGAGGCCAGAGACTTTAATAATAATAATAATAATAATGATAATAATGATGTTGGTATTTGTTAAGCGCCTACTATGTGCCGAGCACTGTTCTAAGCCCTGGGGTAGATACAGGGTAATGTGGTTGTCCCATGTGGGGTTCACACTTGTAATCCCCATTTTACAGATGAGGTAACTGAGGCACCAAGAAGTTAAGTGACTTGCCCAAAGTCACACACCTGATAAGTGGTGGAGCAGGATTAGAACCTATGACCCCTGACACCCAAGCCTGTGCTCTTTCCACTGAGTCATGGAGTTTAATGCGTGAAAGGTGGCAGTGGTCAACCACTTCCGTATTTTTACCAAGAAAGCTCTACGGATCCATTACCAGAACGATTGCAGATGGAGAGTGGGACGTTCTGGAAGAGATGTGTTTGTGGTGTCGCTATGGGTCGGAAATAATGATAATAATAATGTCGGTATTTGTTAAGCACTTACTATGTGCCAAGCACTGTTCTAAGCACTGGAGTAGATACAGGGTAATCAGTATGTCCTATGTAGGGCTCACAGTCTTTATTCCCATTTTACAGATGAGGTAACTGAGTCACAGAGAAGTTAAGTGACTTGCCCAAGGTCACACAGCTGATAAGCAGCAGAGTAGGGATTAGAACTCATGACCTCTGACTCCCTAGCCCATGCTCTTTCCACTAAGCCACGCTGCTTCTCATACCCGACAGCATAAGACGAGACCAGAATTTATTTATTTATATCAAAGTCTGTCCCCCTCCGGACTGTAAGCTCACTGTGGTCAGGGAATGTGTCTGTTTATTGTTATAGGGTAGTCTCCCAAGAACTATGTACTATTGCACATAGTAACTGCTCAATAATTCTGACTGAATTAATGAATGAATGGACACCAAAATAATTTTGAGATGGGAGGTATAAGATGAGGTGTACCTCTCTATGACTTAATGTTTAAGTCAAAGCGTGATTGAAATGTTTGTATGTGTGGCAGGTGGTTGGAAGGGGAAAGTGCATGTCGAAGTGTTGAAATGGAGTCGGTGAACTATAACCTGGAGAGCCCAAAAAGTCTTTCAAGAGGGCTTTGTCCCGAAGTTGAATGTCATCCACACATCCGAGAGACCAGAGCCAGTTTTCTGTACTCTCCGAAGGGAAGTCTGGCAACTCTTGGTGTTTGGGCTGACACAGTTGAGTGATTTCCATAGAGAAACCTATAAATTTGGGTTTATGGTGGCAGTGGGAAACACTCTAAAGGGTTTGCCCCTTTTGTGCCAATGCTTCCTTTCTACCATCTACCTCGCACCTTAGTGTGGGAAAGGAATGCTTCATTCATTCAGTCGTATTTTTTGAGAGCTCACTGTACTAAACAGTACAGTGTTGACTCCACGCTGGAGAAAGCAGCGTGGCTTAGTGGAAAGAGCAAGGGCTTGGGAGTCAGAGGTAATGGGCTCTAATCCCGGCTCCGCCACTTGTCAGCTGCGTGACCTTGGTCAAGTCACTTGACTTCTCTGGACCTCAGTTACCTCATCTGTAAAATGGTGATGAAGACTGTGAGGCCCACGTGGAACAACCTGATTACCCTGTATCCACCCCAGTGCTTAGAACAGTGCTCTGCACATAGTAAGTGCTTAACAAATACCATCATTTATTATAAACTCTTGGAAGAGTACACTGTGACACTAAAGAGACATTTCCCTTCCCAGAGGGGGAGAGAGACATAAGTATAAATAAAATAAATAAAAATAAATGGTGGCATTTGTTAAGTGCTTACTCTGTGCAAAGCACTGTTCTAAGCATTGGGGGATATAAGGTGATCAGGTTGTCCCACGTGGCGCTCTCAGTTTTAATCCCCATTTTACAGATGAGGTACCTGAGGCCCAGAGAAGTTAAGTGACTTGCCCAAAGTCACAGCTGGCAAGCGGCAGAGCTGGGATTAGAACCCACAACCTCTGACTCCCAAGCCCGGGCTCTTGCCACCGAGCCACGCTGCTTCCTCCAATAAATGAATTCCATGATCTGTACATAATTGCGGTGGGGCTAGGAGGGTGGGTGAATGAAGTCAGGGTGACACAGAAGGAAGTGGGAGAAGAGGAAAGGAGGGCTTAATCAGGGAAGGCCTCTTGGAGAAGATGTGCCTTCAATAAGGCTGTGAAGCTGGGGAGAGTAATTGTCTGTCAGCTTTGAGGAGGGAGGGCGTTCCAGGCCAGTGGCAGGGTGAAGTGGAGGCAGGAGGTTGGTGAGGGGAGGGAGGGGACGTCGGGTGCTGCCGAAGGCAACCTCATCAGTTACATCTCTGAAAGATCATATCCTTTCACCTCTCGAGATTATTTTCATCCACAGCAGTGTTGATTCAGCCACCTCTAGGGGCCAGGATTGAACCGAGCTCTTGGGAAACCAAATAATAATAATAATAATAATAATAATAATAATAATACTGTTGGTATTTGTTAAGCACTTACTAGGTGCTGAGCACTGTTCTAAGTGCTGGGAAAGATACAGGATAATCAGGTTGTCCCATGTGCGGCTCACAGTCTTAATCCCCATTTTTTACAGATGAGATAACTGAGGCACCGAAAAGTGACTTGCCTAAAGTCACACAGCTGACAGGTGGCAGAGGAGGGATTTGAACCCATGACCTCTGACTCCTAAGTCCGTGCTCTTTCCACTGAGCCACACTGCTGCTCACAGCCACTCTGTGAGCATCTTAAAACAGAGTGGGGGCCACTGGTTTAGGAAACAAACTCCCAAAAGTGCAATAGGTTCACCGATCCATCATATTTTACTGAACACCTACTCTGTGTAGAGCCCTGTACTAAGCACTTGGGAGAGTACGAAAGAGTTAGTGGACATGATCCCTGCCCTCAAAGTTGATACAGTCTAAGTGGGTTAAAGATAGGAGGCTAGACACAGAGGGTCAAAATGCAGATAGGAAGGTAGATAAATAACCAGATATGTATAACTGAGAAGAAAAACGGATCGTAGGATGGGATAATAATAATAATAATGTTGGTATTTGTTAAGCACTTACTTTGTGCCGAGCACTGTTCTAAGCACTGGGGTAGATACGGGGTCATCAGATTGTCCCACCTGAGGCTCACAGTTAATCCTCATTTTACAGATGCGGTAACTGAGGCACAGAGAAGTTAAGTGACTTGCCCATGGTCACACAGCTGACAGGTGGTAGAGGCGGGATTCGAACCCATGACCTCTGGCTCCCAAGCCCAGGTTCTTTCCACTGAACCACGCTGCTTCTCTAGGAAGGTGGAGGAGTAATCAAGGAAAGCCTCTTGGAGGAGGTGATATTTTAGGAGGGATTTAAAAGAGGAAAGGACTGTGGTTTGGCAGGACGGAAAGAAGATGTTGCAAGAAGGAAGGAAATGTAATATTTGATGCAGTAACCCCTCATAACTTAAGGTCCATGGTATTTAAACATCTGTCTGCCCTTTCATTCATTTATTCATTCATTCAATCGTATTTATTGAGCACTTACTGTGTGCACATCACTGTACTAAGCACTTGAGAAGCACAATTCAGCCACAGAGACAAACCCCGTCCACAATGGACTTACAGTCTAGAAGGGAGGAGACAGACATCAAAACAAGTAAACAGGCCACAGGAGCATCATTATAAATAAATAGAATTATAGATATACACACATCATTAATTAAATAGAATTATAATTACAAATATGTACATATATACACAAGTGCTGTGGGGTGGGGACAGGGTAGAGCACAGGGAGCGAGTCGGGGCAATGGGGAAGGAAAGGGGAGCAGAGGAAAAGGGGGACTTACTGTCCTTCCCTTTACAACAGCTGTGAACTTGACCGTGTACCCTTAAGCATTTCGATATGTGTACCCCACCACACTTAGGTGAATGTAGACTCTAAGCTTGTGGGCAGGCAATATATCTGTTTTGTTATTGTACTCTCCCAAGCGCTTAGTACAGTGCTCTGCACACAGTAAATTCTCAATAAACATGGTTGAATGAATGAATGAATCCTTATACTCTGCCCTATCCTTAATCTATTTTAATGTCTGCCACCCCTGTGGGCGGTAAACTCCTTGTGGGCAGAGATAATTTCTACCAATTCTGTTGTATTGTGCTTTCCCAAGTGCTTATTTAGTGCTCTGCACAGAGTAAGCACTCAATAAATATCAGTGATTGATTTTTAAGGCTTTCTTTCCCTGGTCAACAAGGTCTCCGAGTCCCACTCTCAAGTAAGAAAAGGGCATCAGAAGTGTGGCCTGGGATCTCACGTTCCTGAACGACCACCTTCTATCACCCAGGACAATTTCTAATCTCCCAGGTCGCCTCTCATCCACGGGGTCGCAATTTTTCAACAGTGCCAGGCTCATTGCCAGTTTACCGATTTCTGTCATAACACATGTCTCCGTGATACGCTTTGGCTAGAAAACCGTTATTAGTAACGGTTATTTGCCAAGTACTGAATCTGGGCCAAGGACCGCTGGGGAATCTGTGAACGATCGATCCGACAAAGGGAGACTGTTTTGCCACCGTATACTGCCGTGATGGTAGATATGGGTTGTGTCCGTGCGGCGGAAAAGTGCAGAAGCACGAGTTTTCTCTAAAGTAGGGTTTTGCGAGAACACAGACTGGGTGGTATAAAGGAACTGAGCGACTTTTACTCAGCATCCCCTCCTGGGTGCCCCATGAAACAGCACCACTCTGCTCTACCGAGATTCGTAATTGGTTGGGCTGAAGCCTCTGTTACAGTCACAGTCTTCCAGATTCAAATTCCATTAAAAAAAAGTCTATTTTGGGGGAGACATTTTATTTTATTTGGAGATAGCCTCCCCTGCTATAGTCACACTTTGATAACTGGCCTCAGATTTAGTTAATAAAGAGAGGGTTTGGAGAAATATCCTTAAACTCTCAGGGTTTTGATGGGTGAACATTCCTTTTAATTTCTAGCCCTAGGCAGAGCAAAATCCCGAAACTCAGAACAGCACAAATGAGGAATGTAGAATCCTTAGCAGGGCTGGAGTCCATCAGCCCCTAGGGTCATATGAATGTACCACTCCCTGCCTGCCAGTTCCTTTCCAGCCAAAGAAATCTAACAGCTAAGAACTCCCTAGGGGAGGTAGGAAGGTGAATAGGGACCTATTATAAACTACACACCTTCAAGCGAACAAGAATTACAGGTAATTCCCTCTTCTCTAAAAGTACTAGCTGTAATAGAACCCCACTCTGTGGAGAGTGAAAGGACCTGGTTGTTCTGTGGCTTTGGCCATTTTGACTTAATTTATGTTTTTAATTTTCTGGAGAGTGCCCAGGCAGGCCTGTTGCCTGATGGAGTGCGATCCATATTGGCAAACGAATAAATTAAGACAATGAAACGGCTCCGGGGATGTCTCCGGGGAGGCAAAGAAACGGAACCGGAATGATTGGGCCCACAGAATCCGACTGGCTGTTCGGGCCAGGGATAGTGTGGAAGGCGGAGGTCTCGGTGGGGCCTTGGACAGCTGGAAAAACTGAGCCGTGAAGATGCCAGAAGGGAGCATTAGGCATGGTCGAACCAGATCTAAATATTGCAACCTCCTCTCTTCCCCCAGCAAAAGGGACATTATAACTGTGAAAAATCTGGATTTCACAGCAAGGGTGGGGAGAAATTACTCTGAAATACTTAACCAAAGGATGACTTAAACGGGTTGTTTCATTCCTTCCTGCAAATGCAAAGTCACATGAAAAAAAAAACCAACAATGAAAAACCTTTGATGTTCCAAATTTGGCTAAAGGACACCAATGTCTTGAAAAAAAATTGACCAAATAGGGATTTTTCTTTTCATGGTCCTCTATGGCATTCTAAAATATCTCAGATCCTTAAGTAATTAAATATCCATTTCTGCAATAGGAAAATCATGTAATCTTTGGACAGCTTGGCTTGTCACAGTGTATTTGTATTTGCTGTAACAACCAAATTAATGAAGATCAAAATTCCTAGAATGGGAAAGAAAGCTTTTTTAAAACTACCCATGATATAAGAGCTAATCTTATTAAGCCCACAAGAAAAGTCAGCCAATATTCTTGCATGCAAAGTCCAAAAATACTCAAATTGAACACTGCGCTGATGAAAGATGGTGACAATAATAATAGTGTTGGTATTTGTTAAGCGCTTACTATGTGCCGAACACTGTTCTAAGCCCTGGGGTAGACACAGGGGAATCAGGTTGTCCCACGTGGGGCTCACAGTCTTAATCCCCATTTTACAGATGAGGTAACTGAGGCACCGAGAAGTGAAGTGACTTGCCCAAAGTCACACAGCTGACAAGTGGCGGATCAGGGATTCGAACCCATGACCTCTGACTCCAAAGCCCGAGGCGTTACCTACTTCAACATTATTATCTTCCTTCGAGTTCCTACATTGCCCAGACTGCGGTATGAAGTGCTAAGGGAGGTTTTAAGCTCCTTGAGGGATGGGAAAAGGATTGTAGATGCAGCTTGGTCTAGTGGAGAGAGCAGACAACGGCAAGTCACGACGACTGGGATCTAATTCGGGCTCTGTCGGTGATCCGTTGTGTGGGCTTGGACAAGTCACTTAACCTTGCTGATCGTCCTCTGTAAAAATAGACTTATCTGTGCTTCCTACTTCCTGGGTGAGAAGGGGATTGTGTCACAGTTGATTTTTTGTATCAACCCCAACTCTTGAGAGAGTGTGTCATCACACAGCGAGTGTGTGACGAAGTGCGGGAGGCAGTGCTGCCTAAAGGAAAAAGCACAGGGAGTCAGAGGACCTGGGTTCTAATCCCGGCTCCACCGCTTACCTGCTATGTGACCTTGGGCAAGACACTGAATTTTTCAGTATCTCAGTTCTCCACCTGCAAAAAGGGGGATTCGATACCTGTTCTCCTTCCTGCTTAGACTGTCTACCAAGTGTGAGACCTGAAGCTCTTGCATCTTCGATCCCAGACCATCGTGGGTCTGGGAGTCAGCAGGTCGTGGATTCTAACCCCAGCTCCACCACTTGTTTGCTGTGTGACCTTAGGCAAGTCACTTCACTTCTCTGGGCCTCAGTTACCTCATCTGGGAAACGGGGAATGAGACTGTGAGCCCCACATGGGACAGGGACTGTATCCAACTGGATTTGCTTCTATCCGCCCCAGTGCTTAGTACAATGCCTGGCACATAGTAAGCGCTTTGCTGTGTCCACCTCAGCACTAAGTGAAGTGCTTAACAAGTATCAGAATTATTATTGTTATTATTATTATTTTTATTATCTACCCCATGCTTAATACAGTGCTTGGCACATAGTAAGTGCTTAATAAATACCACGGTTATTATCATTAGGAAGTCCTTAGTAGATACTATAATTATCGTGATTGTCATTTTCCAAATAGATGGTACAGTGCTCTTTACAGTTTTAACTCAAATACTGTGGATGGTAAGCTCCTCCAAGGCAAATGTTGTGTCTACTTAATCTTTTGTATTCTCCCAAGTGCTTAGTGAAATGCTCTGCATAAAATGAGTGTTCAGTAAATTCCGTTGCTTGACTGAATCCTAAAAAAAAATGAATGATTGAATACACCCTAAAATGACAGTTTGTCCATCAGTCAATTAATGGTGCAAAGCTCTGTATTAAGCACTTGGGAGACTACAAGACAGCCTAGTTGGTAGCTATGTTCCCTACCCACAAGGAGCTTACAGTTCAGAGGAATGTGTCTGTTTATTGTGGCACTGTATTCTCCTAAGTGCTTAGGACAGTGCTCTGCACACAGTAATTGCTCAATAAATCCAACTGAATGAATGGAGAGGCACATTTCAACCAAGAGGAAATATAGGACCCAAAAGCTGCTATCTTAGTACCGCAGACCCTTCCCAACCCTTTCTGTTCCCTGCTTTGTGGTCCACTAAGTTCTCGGTGCCTCAGTTACCTCATCTGTAAAATGGGGATTAAGTTTGTGAGCCCCACGAGGGACACCCTGATTACCCTGTATCTCCCCCAGTGCTTAGAACAGTGCTTGGCACATAGTAAGCACTTAACAAATACCAACATTATTATTGTTAGCATCATTCAGTTGTTAAATGAAGACCTGGTGTTCTTTTGATTGTTTTCCATTCCAGTAGTGAGGCAACAATTAGGCAAAGCTGGGTGGAGGAGTTGTGGGTGTATCACTGACTGTCAGGGGATGAAACAGCATTGAAACAAGTCCAGATTTGCATCAATCTATCGATACAATTCATTGAACAGTGACTAAATTTATTGAATATTTACTGCGTGCAGAGCATTGGGCCAAGAGCTTATGAGAGTCCACTAAAATCAGTAGACATAACCAATGCCTTCAAGGTGTTAAAATCTGTCAGGGGAGACAGAGACCAATGTCTATTAGTGAGACGAAGCAGCAACGGAATATAAATAATAATAATGTTGGTATTTGTTAAGCGCTTACTATGTGCCGAGCACTGTTCTAAGCGCTGGGGTAGACACAGGGGAATCAGGTTGTCCCACGTGGGGCTCACAGTCTTAATCCCCATTTTATAGATGAGGTAACTGGGGCACAGAGAAGTTAAGTGACTTGCCCAAAGTCACACAGCTGACAAGTGGCAGGGCTGGGATTTGAACCCATGACACGCAGGAGCACTACAAGATGTTGTGAGTACTAAAGTGCTGTTCTAGTGGATAGAGCACAGGCCTGGGAGTCACAAGGACCTGGGCTCTAATCTTGGCTCTGCCACTTCTCTGCTGTGAGACTTTGGGCAAGTCACTTAACTTCTCTGGTCCCTAGTCACCTCATCTGTAAAATGGGGATTAAAGCTATGCTCCCCATGTGGGATATTGACCGTGCTCAACTTGATGATCTCGTATCTACCCCAGCGCTTAGTACAGTACCCGGCACATAGTAAGTGCTTAAGAAATACCACAATGATTATTATTATTATCAGGGATGGAAGGCCTTTTGAGGGTATTGTAGTTTCAGAAGGGTTTGGAAGAGGGAGAGAGTACTGATCGGCCAGATGGGAGCGGGAAAGGAGCTCCAAGCAGGAAAGAAGGTGGGCAGTGGAAGAGAAGATTGAGTCACAGTAAGTAGGTTAGACTGAATGGTTCAACAAACGGAGAATAAGGGAAGGAGGTTCATTTCCCTCCACAGACCCCATCAGACCCTCACGAGCTTTGGTAGGAGCATTGTCTTAAATAATAGATGTAGCATGGTCTAGTGGAAAGAGCACAGGCTAGGCGAGTCAGAGGATCTGGATTCTATTCCCGGTTCCTTGATGTGCCTTGTTTGTGATCTTGGGTAAGTCACAACTTCTGTGCCTCGGTTTTCTCATTTGTAATGAATGAGTCAATGCCTGTTCTCCCTCCTATTTAGTCTGTGAGCCCCACATGGGTCAGGGATCGTGATCAATGTTTTTAGCTAACATCAATCTCAGTATTTAGAACAGTGCTTGATCTATAGTAAGTGCTTAACAAATACCGTAATAATAATCAATCATATTTATAGCACGTTTGAGTGTATGTAGAATGGAGGCCCCGAGAAGTGAATTTACTTGCCCAAGGTCACATAGCAGATAGGTGGTGGAGCTGGGATTAGAATCCATGACCTTCTGGATTCTAAGCAGTGTGGCTCAATGGAAAGAGCCTGGGCTTTGGAGTCAGAGGTCATGGGTTTGACTCCCGGCTCTGCCACTTGTCAGCTGTGTGACTTTGGGCAAGTCACTTAACTTCTCTGTGCCTCAGTTACCTCATCTGTAAAATGGGGATTAACTGCGAGCCTCACGTGAGACGACCTGATGACCCTGTATCTCCCCCAGCGCTTAGAACAGTGCTCTGCACATAGTAAGCACTTAACAAATACCAACATTATTATTATTATTATTATTCTGATTCCCAGGCCCATGCTCTATCCACTATGCCATACTGCTTCTCAAGTGTTTGACACATAATGGGTGCTTAATGGATACCATAATTATTCTTACTACTAGTATTATTTTATGGGAATCTATTTAAAAATGCCAGCTGATTTAATCTGGTTTTGACAAGTAACTGGTAACCCTATATTAAAAGAACCTCTTAGTGACAAAGTGCTTAGTAAAAATTCAAAAATTACATCTGTAGAATTGCAGTAATTTATGCTTCAGAAGAGAAATAGGCTCCATGTAAAGATGTCAGTCAAATCAATCATTGGGAATTGGAATGAAGAAATCCCAGTTGAATGTCTTGTCTGCTGTTAATCTGCTGCACAAAGTTGCAGTTCATTGCTGTTTCTCTATGTCTACCCAGAAGATTATAATTTATACTGGTATTTCAAGAGGGTGAGCTAAGAAATCAATAAAAGACACATTGCAGATGAAGTCAGCTCAATTTTTAAATTAGAATTGAATTACCTGAGCAATAATTGGACAGAATCGCAAATCAATCAATCAATCAATCAATCAATCAATCATATTTATTGAGTCCTTACTATATGCAGGGCAGTGAAATAAGTGTTTGAGAGAGATCAAGAAATGGGTTCTTTGGGTCTTTATTCTTGTTATAACAGTGACTGTTTCATAACGTGGGTAAAGAGGAGGGCAAATATGCACTGGCTATCCGACTTGGCAGAAAACATCCAGAGGGCTCTCTTCTTCCTTAACTATCAAAGTTTGTATGTTAAAACACAGCTACTTTTTACAAACAGGCCTGGAAAAAGTATGAAGCGTTGTTTCCTTGCAGAAGGCTAATATTCTCGGCCCACTCTCTTTCCCCTTGAGATAAGTGGTTAGACTGAAAGCTTTCTTGTAACATTTCAGGCTCTTTTGGTTTGTTGAACCCCATGGGTACTGACCCCAACTAAAATGCCAGGATACATTGAGGGAATTTACTCGAGAACTGCTAGGACTCATAAATATGCCAAAAATCGTAATGGAGTTGCCTAGAAAGAGGTGCAAATCTCAATGCGATGAGAACTGTAAATACGACATTAGCGCGAAAGTGAAATGTGGGTCTCTGAGTGGGAGGAGAAAGTCAAAGGTCAGAAGAGAAAATTTCACTTTGTATGACACCTCAAGTGAAATCCTACCCAAAGGACGTCAGGTGAATAATTAGAGAAAGTGGCCAAAATTGCTTCCATGCTTTATTTTTTAAAATTTTTTAAGTAAATATACCACTTGGGAATTTGAGAGGTGGGGTCGAGGAAACCAGGAAAGAGCTACGAGGATAATGAGTATGAGCTTTTTTTTTTTCTCCTTTTGAGAATGTTAAGACACTTTTAGGAAAAGGATGATGACAGGAAAACGAGCTAATAATCCACTTAATGGATAAAAGGGGATTAAAAATGTCGGCTAGCTAGTTGCCGCACTATCTGGAAGAGGCTGTTGGTGAAGAAGGAGCAGGCCCATTCCTTCAAATCCAGCTTTGATTACTGAGCTCTCAGAGGATCCCAATTAAGCCACATAATGTAGCTCTGGTTCCTGAGCTCTCCTGCCTGGGTTGCATTAATCTGCACTTATCGTCATCATTTTTGCTAGTCTCTGCCTGTCATATGATTTTTTTTTTTTATTTGTGAAGCACTTTGCTTCCCAATCCCTCGCATTAACTATTCCTGTGAGCTTCCTGGCCTGAATCCCAGAGCTCTGTGTGGGCCTGTGGAGGTGTGGGCCTGGACCTCTATCGGTCCTGTTATTCCACTGGGCTCACATTGAGCTAAGGGTGGAAATGGTGGTTGATGACTGGAGAATCAGCTTGGCCTAGTGGAAAGAGCACGGGCCTGGGAGTCAGAGAACCTGGGTTCTATTCTCTTATTCATTCAATCATATTTATTGAGGACTTCCGGTGTGCAGAGCACTGTACTAAGCTCTTGGAAAGTACAATTCGGCAACATAGAGAGACAATCCCTACCCAACAACCGACTTACAGTCTAGAAATGAGAAATGAGATGCCTTTCCCGGCGGCCTTGCAGTCTTGCGCATTTTCCTCCCAAGGCAGGACTTCCTCATGAGCGAAAGAAAAAGTGGTCTGACAGCCACTGGCTGCACTGATGAAGACACATTTCCTAGCCTTTCAATCATTCAGTGATATGTATTGACACTAACTGTGTGCAAAGCACTTAACTAAGCACTTGGGAGAGTACAGTATAACAATCAGTGGACACATTCCCTGCCCGCACTGACCTGACTTCTATGTGAACTTGGGCGATTCACTTCGCTTCTCTGTGCCTCATCTGTAAAATGGGGATTAAAACTGTGAGCCCTATGTGGGACAGGGACTGTGCCCGACTTGATGATCTTGTATCTACCCCAGAGCTCAGTCCAGAGCATGGCACATAGTAAGGGCTTAACAAATACCATAAAAAAAGGAAAAAAGAGTGCAGTTGTAGATGGGCTGGACTAGAAGTAATAATAATGATAATGGTATTTGTCAAGCGCTTACTAGGTTCATTCAATAGTATTTATTGAGCACTTACTATGTGCAGAGCACTGTACTAAGCGCTTGGAATGTACAATTCGGCAACCGATAGAGACAATCCCTGCCCATTGACGGGCTTACGGTCTAATCGGGGGAGTCAGACGGACAAAAACAAGACAACTTAATCAGGATAAATAGAATCAAGGGGATGGACACCTCATTAACAAAATAAATAGGGTAATATGTGCCAAGCACTACTAAGTGCTGGGATGAATACAAGCAATTTGGGTTGGACACAGTCCCTATCTCTCTTGGGGCTCATTTTTCAGATGGGGAGTTAACTGAGGGCCAGAGAAGTGAAGTGACTCGCCTAAGGACACACAGCCAAGTGAGCTAGAAATGGGTGCCTATCCCCGCCCACTAATGGGTCTGTTTCAGAATGGGATCCGCCCCACCTAAATGAAACCTGCCCAATCAGGAAGGGCCCTTAACTAATTCAAACAAAGCAAAGATCATTCGATCAATCCATCAGTCGTATTTGTTGCGTCCTTACGGTGTGCACAGCACTTTTCTAGGCACTTGGGAGAGTACGATGTAAGAGTTGGTAGACATGTTCCCTGTCCAAAAGGGAGCTTTCAGTCTATTCAGTAGTATTTATTGAGTGCTTACTATGTGCAGAGCACTGTACTAAGCGCTTGGAATGTACAAATCGGTAACAGATAGAGACAGTCCCTGCCCTTTGACGGGCTTACGGTCTAATCGGGGGAGACAGGCAGACGAGAACAATGGCAATAAATAGAATCAAGGAGATGAACATCTCATTAAAACAATAGCAAATAAATGGACTTAAGGCGATGTTCATTTCATTAACAAAATAAAAGTCTAGAGGGAGAGAAAGATATTAATATAAATAAATTATGGATGTGTACATGAATGCTGTATGGCTGATGAAGGGGTGAATAAAGGGTACAAATCTAACTGTAAGGATGTTGCAGAAGGGGGTGGGTGTAGAGGAAATGAGAGCTTAGTAGGGAAAGACCTCCTGGAGGAGATGTGTTTTTGATAAGGCTTCGAAGGTTGGGAGAGTTTTCATCTGTTGGCTATGAAGAGGGCAGCGTGGCTCAGTGGAAAGAGCCTGGGCTTCGGAGTCAGAGGTCATGGGTTCGACTCCCGGCTCTGCCACTTGTCAGCTGTGTGACTGTGGACGGAGTCACTTAACTTCTCTGTGCCCCAGTTACCTCATCTGTAAAATGGGGATTAACTGTGAGTCTCACGTGGGACGACCTGATGACCCTGTATCTCCCCCAGCGCTTAGAACAGTGCTCTGCATATAGTTAGCGCTTAAAAAATACCAATATTATTATTACAGGCCAGAGGTAGGACGTGGGCCAGGGCTCCGTGGTAAGATAGATGAGATTGAGGTACAGGGAGTTGGTTAGCGTTAGAGGAGTGAAATGGGTGGGCTGGGTTGTAGTAGGAAATTTGAGAGGTAAGTTAGGAGGGGGCAAAGTGACTGAGTGCTTTAAAGGCTACGGTAAGGAGTTTCTGTTTGAGGCGGAGGTAGGTGAACAGTAAATCGAGACCCCCATTTGCCCCGTGTAAATCAGATAGTATCACCCACCTCCCACTGGCACTGTGGTGCCACAGGCTTCCACCGGTGGGGAATCTGGTTAGTTTGGTGGGCTGTTCGTTTGCTCTTAGCACTATGTATGTGCACGGAATTGTCTTCAGCAACAACCTTCATGAGTCTCCTGAGAACAGAATTCAGAATTTTCAAGTTTGTCTCTTAAGAAGCAGTGTGGCTTAATGGAAAGCTCACAGGGCTGGGGACCAGGATATCTGGGTTCTAATCCTGGTTCAGTCCTTTGCTTGCTGTGTGGTCTTGAAAAAGTTGCTTTATACCTCTATGCCTCAGTTTCCTCATCTGTGAAATGGAGATTAATAGTAATAATAATAACAATCATAATAAGGGTATTTGTTAAGCGCTTACTATGTGCCAAACACTGTGTGCTGGGGGGGGGGTACAAGGTGATCCTGTTGCCGACGTGGGGCTCACGATCTTAATCCCCATTTTACAGGTGAGGTAACTGAGGCACAGAGAAGTTAAGTGACTTGCCCAAGGTCACACAGATGACAAGTGGCGGAGCCAGGATTAGAACCTGTGACTTCTGACTCCCAAGCCCGGGGTCTTTCCACTGAGCCGCGCTGACAACTGTTCTCTTTTCCTTTTAAACTGTGATTCCCATGTGGGCTGGAGACTGTGTCTGATCTGCTTGCATTGTATGTCTCTCCTAGAACTTAACATCTACTAAAACACTCAACAAATGCCACAGTAATGATTTAATTAATAATTTGCTTTGTGTTTCTGGAGAGTAAGAAAGTTGAGATACCACAGTGGTAATAAACAGGACATTTTATAGAGAGAAAATAGTAATCTTGTCATAATCCCCACTACCCCAAAAGAAAACGCACTCAATAAACACCCGCCCATGCCCCATGCAAAACAAATTTTCTTTGAAAAATGAAAAATTGATTGGAGGAAAGCACCATGAAAATAACCTTCAGTGTGTTCTGTAACTACTTTCCTATGGTAATAAAATGTACAGGTAGTGCTAGCTAGAGACATTTAAATTCTCAGGTTTCAGTTAATATTCATATACTATTTAAGCCTTACTCAAGAGGGTATTCAAGGAGATGGGAGAGGCAACAGGTAGTATCATGCACATCTTAGAGTGATCTGACATTCTTATTCCTCTGGAAGGAGGAAATTTTTTTTAGCGCTCGTCATACGTTGAAATTGAGGATTAGATGGGGCGGGTCGGGGCTTTAAGACCTCTTAGCCCTTGGCCCCAAGAGGGAACCATGTTTTTCCTTGTCTGTCACTCATCTCTGTGATCTCTCCTTGGCCCTGCTTGTCACTTGTGTGATCTTTCACATTCGTATGAAAACAAAGGCTGTGTAATATAAGCTTAAGAAGGTGCACCCTCTCTTTCCCTCACCAGGTGTGTCAAAGAAAGAACAAAGTTTTGGTTCAGGAGGTATGTGTCACTGTTTGCTGTTGCCCTCCTGAAAAAAACAAAAAAACCACTGAGATGGCGTGAAATGCTTTGAAAGTTAAATGCCGTCAGAGAAAGCTGGCTGGCTGATGGCTCAGGAAAAAAGGGCTCTAGTTTGATGCAGGCAGCTGGACATTATTTTTGTTCTTTGCGAGGGGAGAAAGAAAAAAAAAGCTCCATGGAAAAACAACCCAGGAGAGTGCATTTGGAAAGTATGAAACTGTCTGACTGTAGGGAGAGAGCTGAAAGTCAAAGGGCAGACTGATGTCTGCAACATTGTTGGCTGAATTTTCCTGAAGCGATTAGCACCAATTGGAGTGACAATAGAGAAGGGATTGGCAAGCGGACGGGTTATGTGAGCGTCTCAGGAGAAGGGGTTTTGAAAGATGAAAAGTAGTGAAAGATTTGTGACTGAGAAGCGTAATTTGTTCAATGACTTACAATTTTGAGGGGAACTGTTATTTATTACTGTGTTCCGCTAACCTGAAATTGAAGAGCGGGAAGTCCCAGAAATTAGGATGAAAGGAGGAATTAAGTAAACAGAGCAAGGATAACCTTACCTTTCCAGGCTAGGGAATGTGTTATAAATCATTTGAATTCAATGAGCTCCTACAGAGTGCAGAGCACTATACTTAAACATTTGGAAGAGTATGACAGAGTCAAAACAAGTGTTCCCTGCCCTCAAGAAGCTTACGACCAAATGGGTGATCTTTAATAAATCGCTTGTTTCTTGTTTCTTTTTTCTACAAATAGTGGAATCAGGAGGGAAAGCAAAAATAGCAAAACAGGTACTCACGTAAATATGCCGAAAGAACGTATGTGAGTGCATTTGAGTCTCTGCCTTTATTTAGCAATGAAACTACTAATAGTGGGATTTCATTTAAACATGGAAGTGACACTTAAAGCCAGACTTTACCTGACTGTACACACCAAAATATAGGCGATTATGCCTTATTTATGTACATAAATGTCTCCACTACAATTTCCCCAACCCAATCGATATGGAAATAAGTAGCATGGCTCAGTGGCAAGAGCCCCGGCTTGGGAGTCAGAGGTCGTGGGTTCTAATCGCGTCTCTGCCGCTTGTCAGCTGTGTGACTTTGGGCAAGTCGCTTCACTTCTCTGTGCCTCAGTTACTCATCTGCAAAATGGGGATGAAGACTGTGAGCCCTGTGTGGGACAACCTGTTTACCTTGTATCTAACCCAGCGCTTAGAACAGTGCTTGGCACATATCCAAATCCCATCTCTTCCTTGCATTCATTTTCCCCTCCCATCTGTGTCACCTGAGCACCGACTCTCAACCCGTAACCACAGCACTTCTGTACATAACCATCTATAATTTATTTTAATGTACATCTCCCCTCTCTACTCTTAAACCCCTTGAGGTCAGTGATCATGGCTACCTATCCTATTGGATTGCACTCTCCTAGTCATTCAGTACAGTGTTCTTCACACAGTAAGCACTCAGTGCCATCGAATGATTCACTGACTCATACAGACATGGTACTTTGGGATGCACAGCAGTTGGGAGCAGTAACTACAGCAGTTCATTCATTCTTTCAATCGTATTGATTGAGCAGCTTACTGCGCGCAGAGCTTCTCATTAAGTTCTTGGAAGAGTCTTGTCTTATGCTGTCGAGTCGTCTCTGACCCATAGTGACTCCGGACAGATCTCTCCCCGGATACCGTCCATTTGCAATCATTCTGGCTCGAGTTTTCTTGGTAAAAATATGGAAGTGGTTTACCATTGTCTTCTTTCGCGCAGTAAACTTGAGTCTCCACCCTCGACTCTCTCCCACGCCCATGCTGTCCAGCATAGGTAGGTTTGATTTGTAGCAGATTGCCTTCCACTGGTTAGCCACTGCCCAAACTAGTAATGGAATGGTTAGGTCTCTGCTTCACTCTCCCTCCCATGGCTGAGACTGGTAGAGGACTGGAAACTCTCCAAGTGTGATCCTGAGAGGGGTCGGAAGAGTACAATATAACATGAACAGACACGTGCCCTGCCCACAATGAGCTCACAGTCTAGAGAGGGGAGACACACATGAATATAAATAAAGAAATGACAGATATAATAATAATGTTGGTATTTGTTAAGCCCTTACTACGTTCAGAGCACTGTTCTAAGCACTGGGGTAGATACAGGGTAATCAGGTTGTCCCACGTGAGGCTCACAGTTAATCCCTATTTTACAGATGAGATAACTGAGGCACAGAGCAGTTAAGTGACTTGCCCACAGTCACACAGCTGACAAGTGGCAGAGCCGGGAGTCGAATCCATGACCTCTGACTCCGAAGTCCAGGCTCTTTCCACTGAGCCACGCTGCTTCCCGATATGTGCGGAAGTGCTGAGGGGTTGGGAGGGGGGATGCAAGTCAGGGCGATGCAGAAGGGAGTGGGAGAAGAGGAAAGGAGGGCTTAGTCAGGGAAAGCCTCTGGGAGAAGATGTTTATTCAGTAGGTCCTGCAAACCCCAGATCATGTGCTGTACCTTGCCTCCTTGCCTATTTGCCTACTTACCTGTGGCACTCCATGACCCACTGGAGACATGATTGGCAGAGCAGAGAGAATGCAAATTGTGATGTGCAAACCACTAGTATCAAAAAGCCATTTACACGTGCAGGTTCTGGGCCCTGAAGTGTCAAGGCAGAGGGGCCACTGAAAGACTCCATTGCTTAAACAGTTAGGAATGTAATAAAGATGTAAAATTTGCAATTACCTCCCTATTATTAATAATGGTATTTGTCAAGCTCTTTCTATATGCCAAACACTCTGCTAAGGGCTGGGAAAAATGCAAAATAAACATGTTGGCTACAGTCACTTTCATTGGGTTCGTAGTCCAAGTGGGAGGGAGAACAGATATTGAGTCCCCATTTCATAGATGAGGAAACTAAGGCACAGAAAGCTTAAGTGATTTGCCCAAGATCACACGGCCCTCATGTCCCAGTGAATCAATTAATGGTACTTACTAAGTGCTTAATGCCCGCAGAGTACTATCATAACTGTCCTGTCTCACCCTCTCCAAGAGCCCAGGTCCTTCTTGGTTCTGCTCCACGTGTCGGAATCCTAGCCTCTGACGTGACCCCTGGGGTTGACCGCACAAGGTGGAGGAGGCCGGCCTGATTCCATCTAACGGATCCCTCATCCTGCAGAGTCTGTGTCAACCCTGGGGTGTTCACACATCTCTCCTTTCTTGGTTTTTGGGTCGAACTTTGTTCTTTTAGACTTCGAGCCTTTTCCTTTTCTTCAACTCCTTTCTGCATCTCCCTAACTTGCTCCCTTTATTTATCCACCTTCCCAGCCCCACAACCCTTATGTACATACCTGTCATTTATTGATTTTTATTAGTGTCTGTCTCCCCTTTTAGACTGTAAGCTCATTGTGGGCAGGGTTTATGTCTATTTATTATTTTATTATACTCACCCAAGTGCTGAGTATAGGGCTTTGCACACAGTAAGCGCTCAGTAAATGCAATTGATTGACTGAGCCCCCTGAGGGGCAGAGACTATGTCTAATACCCACCTGTGTATTCTTTCACAGTGCTTAGTACAGTGCTCTGCAGACGGTAAGTGCTTCATTAATACTATTACCATTATTTGCCTCAGGGGGGTGGGGGTGCTCCTTCTTTATTTTGGATGGGGCTTCTGAGTAATCTCAAATTGACTTTTCCCAAATTTCTCCCTGTACACCTTCAATCTTGTCTAGTCACCCTCTCAGAGCTGGTGATTTTCCCCAGTGCTACATAGCTCAAGGTTTATGCGTATTGATGTGATGTGAATCTCAGTGTCACCGTCACCCGTCACCTGAGGACGGGTCGTTCGCGAATCGGCATGACGAGAGAGAGAGAGAGAGAGACCGGGGACAGAAATGCTGAATTTTATACAAAATTTATTCCATGAGGTGAACTGAATTATTTGATTATTTTGGACAGGGAGAATTGCACCTCCCTTTTGGGAGGAATAGGATTATTTAATGATATTAGAGCTTCCCTATCAGGAGGATTAGATTTATGTGTTACCTGGAGGCAAAAGTCCCAGGTCCCACCCAGGAGGATTTCACTTATGGTTTGTTCACACGGGGTGAGATGGCTAGCGCCCGTCCTCGAACACTTCCCACTTGGGGAGGAATTCGCTTATGTGTTACACACCTGTGGCGAAGCGCCTAACTTCCAGTCCCACGTGCCCATCCCACTTGGGAGGAATCCACTTATGCGTTGGCATTCAGCGGGACACTCACCCATCCCACGGCTCCTCACTTGGTGCAGGCAGAGCGGGCATCTCACGCTCTGGGCGGAGGTGACCCGCAGCCGGCCGCTGCAAGTCTTGATCCGCTGCACAGAAGGTCAGAGGCCGCAGGTATTTATCACCTGTGCTCCTAGTCCATTCCAGCTTCCGGCCTCAGTTTATCCAATCTCCGCCCTCCTCCTTCCCCCGTACCTGATCCGATTGGCAAGGGGGCAATGGACACCTGTATTCCCAGTTTGGGCTGTCAATCTGGCATGTCTATAGAATCCCACCCGCACTCCCGAGTTCTGCCTTAATGGCTCTGGCAGTCCAAGATAGCATTTGACCTTGAGATGGTGGGTACCCCGGGATCACCTTGGGACAATCACCCAGTTCTGAGTTTACAGAATATGTCATGATCCTTCTTGGTCATGTAGTACACTGACATATCTTGTTTAACCTACTAAACTAGTTACTCCTAGTCCCGGCCAACTGAGTTGTTGGCCGAGAAGTAGCTTGGTTTAGTGGATAGAACACGGGCCTGGGAATCACAAGGACATGCGTTCTAATCCCCGCTCCGCCACCTGTCTGCAGCTGTGTGAACTTGTACAAGTCACTTCACTTCTCTGTGCCTCAGTTACCTCATCTGAAAAATGGGGATTAAGACTGTGAGCCCCATGTGGGACAGGGACTGTGTTCAACCGGATTTTCTTGTATCCACCCCAATGTTCAGTATAGTGCCTGGCACACAGTAAGCGCTTAACAAATACCAGAATAATAATAGATATTGTTATGTTTGATGGGGTGGCCTGACTGAACAGATGGAGAGATCAGTCCGGGAATATCCCCGGCAGTCTGTGGGTGGTCTATAAAACTCTCTGAAGCTCCCATTCTTCTTCAGGGGATTTTCAATATCTGGCATGTTCTGACATATTCAACCATTCATTCATTTATTCATTAAATGCATTCAATTGTATTTACTGAGTGCTAATTGTGTGCAGAGCACTGTATTAAGCACTTGGAAAGTATAATTCAGCAACAAATAGAGACAATCCCTGCCCACAACAGGCTCACAGTCTAGAAGGGGGGAGACAGGCATCAATATAAATAAATAGAATTATAAATATATATACATCAGTGTAAATATAATTATAAATATACTCTTATATGCACACAGTACATATATACAAAAGTGCAGTGGGGCGCGGGGGGGGGGAGGTAGAACAAAGGGAGTGAGTCAGGGTGATGGAGAATGGGGGAGGAGCAGACAAAAAGGGGGGCTTAGTCTGGGAAGACCTCCTGGAGGTGGTGAGCCTTCAGTAGGGCTTTGAAGGGGGGAAGTGTGATTGGCAGATGTGAGGAGGGAGGGCATTCCAGGCTAGGGGTGGGTTGTCGGCCATGGGTCGACGGTGGGACAGGCAAGAGCGAGGTCCGGTGAGGAGGTTAGTGGCAGAGGAGCAGCATACTGTCATAGAGAAGCAGCGTGGCTCAGTGGAAAGAGCATGGGCTTTGGAGTCAGAGGTCATGAGTTCGAATCCCATCTCTGCCACTTGTCAGCTGTGCGACTGTGGGTGAGTCACTTAACTTCTCTGTGCTTCAGTTCCCTCATCTGTAAAATGGGGATGAAGACTGTGAGCCCCACGTGCGACAACCTGATTCCTCTGTGTCTACCCCAGCGCTTAGAACAGTGTTCTGCACATAGTAAGCGCTTAACAAATACCAACTTAAAACCCAACGTGTCCAAGACAGAGCTCCTTATCTTCCCTCCCAAAACCTATCCTCTCCCTGACTTTTCTGTCACTGTCGATGGTACTACCATCATTCCCATCTCACAAGCCCACAAATTTGGTGTCACCCTTGACACCGCTCTCTCACTTAGCCCACATAACCAATCCGTCACCGAAGCCCGCCGGTCACACCTTCGCGACATGGCCAAGATCCGCCCTTTCCTCTCCAACCAAACCATTACCAAGTTAGTACAGTCACTCATCCTGTCCCGCCTAGATTGCTTCATCAGCCTCCTTGCTGACCTCCCAACCTCCTGTCTCTCCCCGCTTCAGTCGATACTTCACTCTGCTGACCGGATTATCTTTCTGTGGAAACGCTCTGGTCATGTCACCCCTTCCTCAAAAATCTCCGGTGGTTGCCCATCCACCCCCGTATCAAGCAAAAGCTCTTCACTATTGGCTTCAAAGCTGTCCATCACCTCGCCCCCCTCCTACCTCACCTCCCTTCTCTCCTTCTACATCCCAGTCCACACACTCCACTGCTCTGGTGCCGCTAACCTTCTCACTGTGCCTCGTTCTTGCCTGTCCCGCCGTCGAACCCCGGCCCACATCCTATCTCTGGCCTGGAATGCCCTCCCTCCTTAAATCCACCAAACAATCACACTACCCCATTTCAAAGCCCTGTTGAAGGCTCACCTCCTCCAAGAGGCTTTCTAAGACTAACCTCCCTTTTCTTCAGCTCCCCTTCCCCTCCCCATCACCCCAACTCAGTGAGAAGCAGCGTGGCTCAGTGGAACGGGAACAGGCTTGGGAGTCAGAGGTCATAGGTTCTAATCCCAGCTCCGCCGCTTGTCAGCTGTGTGACTTTGGGCAAGTCACTTAACTTCTCTGGCTCTCAGTTACCTCATCTATAAAATGGGGATTAAGACTGTAAGCCCCACGTGGTATAACCTGATCACCTTGTATCTCCCCCAGGGCTTAGAACAGTGCTTTGCACATAGTAAGCGCTTAACAAATACCACCATTATCATTAACTCGCTCCCTTTACTCTACCCCCCGACCCTGCAGCGCTTTCGTATATATGTACATATCTATAATTCTATTTATTTATATAAATGCATGTTTACTTGTTTAGATTTGTACGTATCTATAATTCTATTTATTTACATCGATGCTATTGATGACTGTTTACTCGCTTTGATGTCTGTCTCCCCCGTTCTAGACTGTGAGCCCGTTGTGGACAGGGATTGTCTCTATTTGTCGCTGAACTGTACTTTCCAAGTGCTTAGTACAGTGCTCTGCACACAGTAAGCACTCAATAAATATGGTTGAGTAAATGAGTGAATGAGTGAAAATCCAAGTTCAATGGCAAGGGCTTAAACTAGTTAAGAGTCTTTTTTATTCCTTTAAGCAACATGGAATAGTTGAAAGGCCATGAGCTTGGGAGACAGAGGATCTGGTTTCTAATTCCTGCTCTACCGCTTGTCTGCTGTGTGACCTTGAGCAAGCCACCTGGGTTCTCTGTGCTTCACTTTCCTCATTTGTAACGTGGAAATTAAATCCTAAGCTTCCTACCTAGACTGTGAACCCCATGTGAGAAGCAGCGTGGCTTAGTGGAAAGAGCACTGGTTTGGGAGTCAAAGGACATGGATTCTAATCCCGGCTCAGCCTCTTGTTTGCTGTGTGACCTTGGGCAAGCCGTAAACGCTTACCAAATACCATCATCATTATTATTATTACTATTAGGTGGGGCAGGGACTATGTCCAACTTGATTGTCTTGTATAATAATAATGGTGGTATTAGTTAAGCACTGACTATGTGCAAAGCACTGTTCTAAGTGCTGGGGGGATACAAGGTGATCAGGTTGTCCCACATGGCACTTGTAAAATGAGGTTACTGAGGCCCAGACAAGTCAAGTGCCTTGCCCAAAGTCACACAGCTGACTAGCGGCGGAGCCGGGATTAGAACCCATGACCTCTGACTCCCAAGCCAGGGTTCTTTCCATTGAGCCACGCTGTTGTATCTACCCTAGTGCTTAATATAGTGCTTGGCGCAAAGTAAGTGCTAAACAGGTACCATAATTGTCTAAACTCTATAGCCTTGTATCATTTCCCCAGGCTTGTTGCCCTCTTGCAGAGCCCATAAGATTCTGATTTGGGGATCAGCTGTAGATCTGTGGCAGATCTCCAGGACCACACTTAATACAGGGCTCCGCACACAGTAAGCGCTTAAAAAATATTACTGACTGGCTGACACAGAAAGAGCCCCCATTCGTTGAAAATCTTGGGACTCATCAATTGCAAGACTGAATGTCTCTGACAGCTGCCCACCCCAAGCTCCACACAGTTGTCGGCGAGGTGTCTCAAGTTTAGTTAGCCGTGTGGCGACACAACGGTGTCACTTACACAAAGGGAATGATGCTAACTTCCCAGTCACCCTCTGGACTGTTTGGGCTTGCACTTCTTTTAATGGTGCTGAATATAAACATTAAAAAAAAAAGTCTCTGTGAGGATCACTGGTTTTCCTGTTGTTAATCCCTACAAGCATTCTGGCAATCCTCACAACTAAAGAAACCACTATTGTGTCCTGTCCAGGCCTCCCAGCCCTCGGGGCACATTCCCCATAAAGCAGTTTTTCTCCTCTTACCTTTCTCTGTCCTTCTCTTGGGAGAGGGGTCACAGGCTGTGAGGAAGGGGCGTGGAACTGAAACGTATCAGAGACTGTCTCGTTCCGCCGATGGTGGAGGCCAGTTCTGGGGTTGGGAGACTGTGGCCGCAATACAGTTCCAGAAATATTTTGAAAAGAATCGTTCTTGGCTCCGAAATGGAATTTCTAGAAAACGGGGATTGACTTTGACTCCCTCCCACTTAGACTAGGAGTCCCATGTGGGACGGGGACCGTGTCCAACCTGAATCTCTTTAATCTCACCCAGTGCTTAATGCAGAGGAGACGCTTGGCAGGTACCATAATTATCAATTATTAATTCGTTGGTCCTTTTGCCTTAATACCCGCGGTGATTCAAGGGGACCAATTGATAATGTTACTTTTCTCTGCAGAGACTCCCCCCAACCATAAATTTCAGCAGCAGCGTGCGGATGCTGTTGAAATACTTTTGATTGTAATGAATATAAATTGGTAGCCTATGTAGCACGGCTATTCAGATGGGATGATTTCAGATTGTTCAGACATCAATTATCAATACAACAGCGCTTAGAACAGTTCCCGGAACAGACAGTTGACAGCAACGAGCTGGCAGTCTACAAACAGCAATAGTTGAGCTGAAAATAGATGTCTGAAACACTGTTTAGAAGCTTCTGAAGCACTCTTTAGATGCTTGGGAGAGTTCAGGGCAAGAGACCTGCTGCCTGCCCTCAGATAACTTGCTAGAAAATCTAATGAGGGAGACAGACATTACAATACATTTTAGGCTATAATAATAATGATAATTATGGTATTTGCTAAGGGCTTACTATGTGCCAAGCCCTGTTCTAAGCGCTGGGGTAGACACAAGATAATCAAGTTATCCCACGTGGGGCTCACGGTCTTAATCCCCATTTTACAGATGAGGGAACTGAGGCACAGAAAAGTGAAGTGACTTGCCCAAAGTCAAACTCTGCCCTCTCCTCCCTCTCCTGCCTCGCTGCCCCCCTTCACCTCCCCTCAGCTAAGCCTCCTTTCTGCCCTTTCCCTCTGCTCCTCCCCCTCTCCCTTCTGCTCCCCCCAGCACTGTGCTCATTTGCTCAATTTTGTCTATATTTTTATTACCCTATTTATTTTGTTAGTGAGGTGTACATCCCCTTGATTCTATTTATTGCTATTGTTTTTGTCTGTCTGTCTCCCCCGATTAGACTGTAAGTCCATCAATGGGCAGGGATTATCTCTGTTGCCGAATTGTACATTCCAAGCACTTAGTACAGCGCTCTGCGCATAGTAAGCACTCAATAAATACTATTGAATGAATGAATGAATGACAAGTGGTGGAGCTGGGATTAGAACCCACAACCACTGACTCCCAAGCCCGGGCTCTTTCCACTAAGCCAGGAGGTAGGTCAAGCAACGGTGTGCCTTGCACACAGTAAGTGCTCAATAAATTCTATTGACTGATGAAAGAAGAAGCAATCTTGGTAGAGTGTGCGTGTTTTCATTCATTCATTCAGTTGTATTTACTGAGTGCTTACTGTTAGCAAAACACTGTACTGAGCACTTGGGAAAGTAATATATAGCAACCAATTAGACACATTCCTGCCCACAGTGAGCTCATAGTAGAGAGGGGGAGACAGGCATTAATATAAATAAATTAATAGATTAATGAATAAATTACAGCTCTATACAGACCTATACATATGTGCGTGGGGATGAGAGAGGGAGGATGAATGAAGGAGCAAATAAGAGCGGCGCAGAAGGGAGTGGGAGGAGAGGAGGGTGCAGTCAGGGAAAGCTTCTTGGAGGAGATGGGCCTGCAATAAGGATGGGAAGTGGGAGAGAGCAGCTATCTGAAATGAGGAGGGACGGCGTTCCAGGCCAGAGGTAGAATGTGGGGGTGAGGTCGGCAGCGAGACGGATGGGATTAAGGTACAGTGAGAAGATGAGTATTAGAGGAACAAAGTCTGCAGGTTGGGTTGGAGTACAAGAGTGGCAAGGTGAGGTAGGAGGGGGCAAGGTGATTGAGTTTAAAGCCAAAGGTGAGAAGCTTTTCTTTGACGCGAAGTGTCAGGGACTTCCTGGATGAGTGGAGAATGGAGATGACTGGGGAAATCACGACAAAAATATGCTTTTCCCCAAAAACCCAAGAATTGAAGCACATAATAATAATGATGGCATTTGTTAAGCGCTTACTATGTGCAAAGCACTGTTCTAAGCACTGGGGGGGATACAGGGTGATCAGGTTGTCCCACGTGGGGCTCACGGCCTTGATCCCCGTTTTACAGATGAGGTAACTGAGGCACCGAGAAGTGAAGTGACTTGCCCAAGGGCACACAGCTGACAAGTGGTGGAGTCGGGATTAGCACCCATGACCTCTGACTCCCAAGCCCGGGTTCTTTCCACCGAGTCATGCTGCTTCTCTATGTGCACACGTGTTCCGGGTTGCACCTTTATTCTCTGGAGTAGTCTGCATCGATGGTATTGACCGAGTACTTCCTGTGCAGAACACTGGGAAAATAATTAATAATAATTGAGGTATTCGTTAAGCGTTTACTATGTGTTAAGCAGGGTTCTGAGAGTGGGGGTAGATACAAGGAAGGGAAGCAGCGTGGCTCAGTGGAAAGAGTCTGGGCTTCGGAGTCAGAGGTCATGGGTTCGACTCCCGGCGCTGCCACTTGTCAGCTGTGTGACTGTGGGCGAGTCACTTAACTGCTCTGTGCCTCAGTTACCTCATCTGTAAAATGGGGATTAACTGTGAGCCTCACGTGGGACGACCTGATGACCCTGTATCTCCCCCAGCGCTTAGAACAGTGCTCTGCACATAGTAAGCGCTTAACAAATACCAACATTATTATTATTATTAATCCAAGATCTTCAAGTTAGGCTCAGCCTCTGTCCCACTTGGGGCTGATAGTCTAAATAGAATGGAGAAGCAGCATGGCCTAGTGGCTAGAGCACAGACTTGGGAGTCAGAAAAATAATAGTAATAATGTTGGTATTTGTGAAGCACTTACTATGTGCCAAGCACTGTTCTAAGCGCTGGGATAGATTCAACGTAGTGAGGTTGTCCCACGTAGGGCTCACAGTCTTCATCCCCATTTTTACAGATGAGGTAACCGAGGCACAGAGAAGTGAGTGATTTGCCCAAGGTCAGACAGATGACAAGCGGCGGAGCAGGGCTTAGAACCCCTGACCGCTGACTCCCAAGGCCGGGCTCTTTCCACTGAGCCACGCTGCTTCTCGAAGGAACCCAGAAGGACCTGGGTTCTAATCCTGGCTCTGTCACCTGTCTGTTGTGTGACCTCGGGCAAGTCACTTCACTTTTGTGTGCCTCAGTTACCTTGTCTAAGGGGATTGGGACTGTGAGCCCCTTTGGGACAAGGGTCTGTGTCCAACCCGATTTGCTTGTATCCACCCTAGCACTTAGCACAGTGCCTGGCACATAGTAAGCGCTTAACAAATACCAACGTTTATTTATTTTGTTTTATTTTCTCTCTGCTCTCCCAGAGCAGTTTGAATGACAAGAAAAGGTCAAGAGTTAGGGTTATTGTTACTAAGTTCATGATGCAGATTTGTGAGCCCTGAGTTCTGCAAAGGTCCTTTGAGTTCCTTGATTATAACTTATTATTCCTTGATTATAATCTGCATATCCAACATTTTGGTAATTGCTCTGTGTTTTTTCAAACCCAGACATATCTCATCTGCTCACATCTCACCCCTCCCCCAAACAACGATCCCTAAAACTTAGAATTATTTCTAGAATATGTTGTTTGAAAGTGCATTTTCGATTTGCCGAGGAACTAGTGCATCTGTGGGATCCGCCGTCTGAATGAACAACTGGTAGTTGTTCCTTCAGATTATGTGTTCCAAGGAGTGGACGAGCTAAACTTTCAAACCTCTGTACAGCAACTAAGCGGGAATTAAAGCTTCGTGATTCAGGGCTCCCGGCTCACCCCAAACCATGTAAAAGTAGATGTGGATCAACAGCCTAAGGCCAAAGAGAAATTCAGTCCTTTGGGCTCTTGCCTTTAAAGATGATTCAGAACTAGCCTTCATATAGATGCTTCTTTTAATAACTGGTACCTGGCCAGCTTCAGTCAACTCAAGGTACAGTGGAGGCGGGGTTTGAGCTCTACTCTAAATTAATCTCAGTAAACAATGTAAATCTCAGAGAAGCAGTATGGCCTAAGGGAAGGAGCACGGGCCTGAGAGCTAGGGGATCTGGGTTTTGATTCTGGTTCGGCCCCTTGCCTGCTGTGTGACCTTGGGCAAATCAATTCACTTCTCTGTGCCTCAGTTCCCTCATCTGCAAAATGGGGATTTAGACTGTTCTCCCTCCTACTTAGACTGTCAGCCCTGTTTGGGACCTGCAGCGTGGCTCAGTGGAAGGAGTACGGGCTTTGGAGTCAGAGGTCATGGGTTTGAATCCCGGCTCTGCCACTTGTCGGCTGTGTGGCTGTGGGCAAGTCACTTAACTTCTCTGCGCCTCGGTTGCCTCATCTGTAAAATGGGGATTAAGACTGTGAGCCCCACGTAGGACAACCCGATTCCTCTGTGTCTACCCCAGCGCTTAGAACAGTGCTCTGCACATAGTAAGCGCTTAACAAATACCAACATTATCTCGGTTTTTACTCCTCTGCTGAGTAGTTCTTGGCACACTGTAAACACTTAAATAAATGTTGGTATTTGTTAAGCGCTTACTATGTGCAAAGCACTATTCTAAGCGCTGGGGGATACAAGGTGATCAGGTCACCCCATGTTGCCAATGTTACTATTATTATTAGTAAACTAGTCAATAATAGAAAAAATAGATCATTTGGGGAGATTTAGCCTCATTCTAACAGCTCCATCGCTTCTTTCAGAAACAAGTTAGGAACTTCTGGAGACATGTTGGCTCTCCCAGGTCATGGGTGCTTCACACTCAGTGGAGAAAACCACTAGCCTGCCAATTTTAATGCAGACTCATTCTACTTCAATCTCGTCTAACTCTATCTCACCACGGACCTCTCACTCACATCCTGCCTTGGGCCCGAAACAGCCTCCTCCTCATATCCAGCAGACTATTACTCTCCCCTGCTTATTGAAGGCGCATCTCCTCCAAGAGGCCTTGCCTGTCTAAGCCCTTCTTTCCTCTTCTCCCACTCCCTTCTGCATCGCCCCGACTAGCTCCCTTCATTCATCCCCCCTCCCAGCCCCACAGTACTTATGTGCCTATCTGTAATTTATTTATTTGCATTTATGTCTGTCTCCCCTTCTAAACTGTAAGCCCCTTGTGGGCAGGGAATGTATCCTGTTACATTCTTGTGTTCTAGTCTCCCAAGAGCTTAGTATTCATTCATTAATTCAATAGTATTTACTGAGCGCTTAGTATGTGCAGAGCACTGCTTGGAATGTACAGTTCGTCAACAGATAGAAACAATTCCTGCCCAATGACGGGCTTACAGTCTAATCGGGGGAGAGAGACAGACAAAAACAAGGCAACGTAATCACGATAAATAGAATCAAGAGGATGTACACCTCATTAACCAAATAAAGAGGGTAATAAAAATATATCCAAATGAGCACAGTGCTGAAGGGAGGGGAAGGGAGAGGGGGAGGAGTGGAGGGAAAGGGGGCTTAGCTGAGGGGACGTGAAGGGGGGAAGGAGGAGGGAGCAGAGGGTGGAGGGGGAGCAGAGAGGGAGCAGAGGGTGGAGGGGGAAAAGGGGAAGCTCAGTCTGGGAAGGCCCCTTGGAGGAGGTGAGATCTCAGTAGGACTTTCAAGAGGGGAAGAGAGTTAATACAGAGCCCTGCCCACAGTTAGCACTTAATAAATACAATTGATGGGTTGATTGATCATCCAAATGGTCTAATATCGGAAAGGGATTGAATCATTTTGAAAACTGGCCTCTAATTTTCCCGGTATCCTTTCCTCCAAGATATTCAGTGACTCATTATTCGCTCTGTTTAGCCAGCCTGTGAATCCTCCCCGAATCCCTGTCTGCCAGATGACAACTAACAGACCCCAGAGAAGGAATGGGGCCTATTGGTTAAAGCACTGAACTAGGAGTCAAAGACCTGTGTTCTAATCCCAGCTCTGCCACCTACCTGTTGCGTGACCTTGGACAAGTCACCTAACTTCTCTGTGCCCCAGTTACTACATCTGTAAAGCGGTGATTAGCATTGTCATCCCCAAGTGGGACATGGACTCTGTCCACCCTGATTGGCTTGTTTCCAACCCAGCGCTTAAGTAAAGTGCCCGACATATTAGTAAGAGCTAACAAATACCGTAAAGAAACCAAACAAAATGTAAAAACCCACCCCATCTTTATAGTCCTCCCTAGAATTCTCACACTTTAAGAAAACTTTTATTCATTCATTCGTTCAAGCATATTTATTAAGCGCTTACTGTGTGCAGAGCACTGTTCTATGCACTTGGGAAAGAAAAATCCAACAACAAGCAGTCAAAATCCCTGCCCACGATTCCCAGTACTTAATTAGGGTCAACCCAATGAGTGCACCCCCCTTCCTATCCTCTGTCCTTAAGTACTGGATCATTTTCCCAAGAATATGTTCAGCCCAGGTCTCCCCACTCCTCAGAAACCTCTAAGATTTTTCCATTCACCTCCAAATCAAGTAGAAATTCCTTGCCATTGACTCTAGACTGCAAACTCATTGTGGACAGAGTGCGTGTCTACAAACTCTTTCATTCATTCATTCATTCAATAGTATTTATTGAGCACTTACTATGTGCAGAGCACTGTACTAAGCACTTGGAATGAACAAGTCGGCAACAGATAGAGACAGTCCCTGCCGTTTGACGGGCTTACGGTCTAATCGGGGGAGGCGGACAGACAAGAACAATGGCAATAAATAGAGTCGAGGGGAAGAACATCTCGTAAAAACAATGGCAACTAAATAGAATCGAGGCGATGTACATTTCATTAAAATGAATAGGGTAATAAAAATATATACAGTTGAGCGGACGAGTACAGTGCCGAGGGGATGGGAAGGGAGAGGGGGAGGAGCAGAGGGAAATGGGGGGAAAAGAGGGTTAAGTTGCAGCGAGGTGAAGGGGGGCGGTAGAGGGAGTAGAGGGAGAAGGGGAGCTCAGTCTGGGAAGGCTTCTCGGAAGAGGTGAGTTTTAAGTAGGGTTTTGAAGAGGGGAAGAGAATCAGTTTGGCGGAGGTGAGGAGGGAGGGCATTCCGGGACCGCGGGAGGACGTGGCCCGGGGGTCGACGGCGGGATAGGCGAGACCGAGGGACGGTGAGGAGGTGGGCTGTACCGTGCTTTCCCAAAAATGTAGTATAGTGCTCTGCACACAGTAAGTTCTCCACAAATACCAGAGATTGATTTAAGGCACGCACTGAGCTCTCTCCCTTTGACCTAAAATTGCTGATCTCCTATTCCAACCAAACCCACAGACTCCATTCCTCTAACGCCAACCTATCTTCTACACGTTGATCCCATCCTTCCTGCCACCATCCCCTTGTCCTCCTACTCTCTCTGGCCTGCAACTCCCTCCCCACTGAAAGCTGACAGACAGCCACTCACACCACCATCAAAGCTACTTTAAAATCCCATCTCCTCCAAGAGGCCTCCCTTCATCCTTCTTTCCTGTTCTCAGTCTCCCTTCTGCATAGCAACGTGGCCTAGTGGATAGAGCACTGGACTGAGAGTCAGAAGGTCATGGGTTCTAATTTTGGCTCCGCCACTTCTCTGCGGAGTGACCTTGGGGAAGTCGCTTCACTTCTCTGTTCCTCGGTTACCTCATCTGTAAAATGGGGATTGAGACGGTGTTTCCCATGTGGGACGGGGACCGTGTCCATCCTGGCTTAGTGGAAAGAGCACGGGCTTGGGAGTCAGAGGTCCTGGTTTCTAATCCCCGCTCTGCCACTGATCAGCTGTGTGACTTTGGGCAAATCACTTGACTTCTCTTTGCCTCAGTTACCTCATCTGTAAAATGGGGATTAAGACTGTGAGGACCACGTGGAACAACCTGATTACTTTGTAACTACCCCAGCACTTAGAACAGTGCTTGGCAGAAAGTAAGCTCTTACCAAATACCTTCGTCATTATTATTATTATTTTCCAGTGCTTAGAACAGTGCTTGGCACATAGTAAGCCCTTAATAAATACCATAATGATTATTATCATATACTTGTATCCACCCCAGTGCTTAGTACAGTGCCTGGCACTTAGTAAGTGTTTAACAAACACCATAATGATTATTATTATAACCTATTTTCTTGGATCTACGCCTGAAATTCACCCCACACCCCTAAGCCCCACAGCACTTATATACAAATCCTTATACGCTCCCATTTCACCTATTTATAGTTTTATTGTATTCTTCCAAGTGCTCAGTAAATGCAATTGAATGAATTGTTGGCTTCTGTGACCTTGAGCAAGTCAATTAACTTTTCTGGGCTACAGTTCCTTCATTTGTAAAATGGGAATGAAGACTCTGAGCCCTCTGTGGGGCAGGGACTGTGTTCAATCCTATGGTCTTCTATTTTCCCCAGCACTCAGTAAGTCCGTTATTGGGCAGGGATTGTCTCTATCTGTGGCCGAATTGTACACTCCAAGCTCTTAGTGCAGTGCTCTGCATATAGTAAGCGCTCGATAAATACTATTGAATGACTGAATGAACGGTGCTGGGCAAGAGTAAGTGATTAACAGATACTACTCCACATCAAACAAAAACTCCTCACCATTGAAGCACTTAATCACCTTGCCCCTTCCTCTCTCACTTCACTACTCTCCTACTACAACCCAGTCCACACACTGCCTTCCTCTAATACTCATCTTGTCAGTGTACCTCAGATTCATCCATCTTGCCGTCTACCTCTCCCCCATAACCTTTAAAGCAGCGTGGCTCCGTGGAAAGAGCCTGGGCTTGGGAGTAAGAGGTCATGGGTTCGACTCCCGGCTCTGCCTCTTGTCAGCTGTGTGACTGTGGGCAAGTCACTTCACGTCTCTGTGCCTCAGTTACCTCATCTGTAAAATGGGGATTAACTGTGAGCCTCACGTGGGACAACCTGATTACCCTGAATCTACCCCAGCGCTTAGAACAGTGCTCTGCACATAGTAAGCGCTTAACAAATGCCAACATTATTAAAATGGGGATTAAAACTGTGAGCCCCACGAGGGACAACCTGATCACCTTGTATCCCCCCAGCGCTTAGAACAGTGCTTTGCACATAGTAAGCGCTTAACAAATACCAACTTTATTATTATCAGTATTATAACCTACCTCTGTCCTGGAATGCCTTCCCTCCTCATATCAGACAGATAATTGCTCTCCCCCACTTCCCATCCTTACTGAAGGCACATCTCCTCCAAGAAGCCTTCCCTGACAAACTCTCCTTTCCTCCTCACCCACTCCCTTCTGTGCCCCTCTTACTTGCTCCTTCATTCATCCTTCCTCCCATACCCACGGCACATATGTATAGATTAAATCTCATGTGGGATAGGTACTGTGTCCTATCAGCATATATAGAAGCAGCGTGACTTAGGTTTGGTAGTCAGAGGTCGTGGGTTCTAATGCCGGCTCCGCCGCTTGTCAGCTGTGTGACCTTGGGTCACTTGACTTCTCTGTGTCTCAGTTACCTGATCTGTAAAATGGGGAGGAAGACCGTGAGCCCTACGTGGGACAACCTGATTACCTTATATCTACCCCAACATTTAGAACAGTGCTTGCGCATAGTAAGCACTTAACAAATACCAACATTATTCTTAAGCACCGATACAAGGTATGCAGGTTGTCCCACGTGGGGCTCACAGTCTTCATCCCCATTTTACAGATCAGGTAACTGAGGCACAGAGAAGCTAAGTGACTTGCCTAAAGTCACACAGCTGACAAGTGGCGAAGTTGGGATTAGAACCCATGACCCACACCCAGAACCCACACCATATCTGTCCAATATGAGGAGAGAGGGCATTCCAGGTCAGAGGTAGGCTGCAGGCGAGAGGTCAGCGATGAGATAGATGAGATCGAAGTATAGTGAGAAAGTTAGCATTAGAGGAAGTGTGTGGGCTGGACTGGAGTAGGAGAGTAGTGAGGTGAGGTAGGCCGGGACAAGGTGAATGAGTGCCTTAAAGCCAATGATGAAAAGTTTTTGCTTGATGCAGGGGTGGATGGGCAACCACTGGAGTTTCTTGAAGAGTGGGGAGATAAGGTCTGAAAGTTTTAGAAGGAAAATGATCAGGGCAGCTGAATGGAGTATAACCTGGAGTGGGAAGAGATAGGAGGCAGGGAGATCAGCAAGGAGGCTGTTAGAGTAATCAAGGCAGGATAGGTTAAGTGCTTGTTTTAATATGGTAGCAGTTTGGATGGAGAGGAAGGGGAGGATTCTGGTGATGCTGGGAAGGTAAAACTAACAGGATTTAGTAATGGCTTGAATATGTGGGTGGAATGAGAGAGAGGAGTCAAAGGCAATGCCAAGGTTATGGGCTTGTGAGAGGGGAAGAACAGTGCTTAGAACAGTGCTTGGCACATAGTAAGTCCTTAAAAAAATTATTATTATTATTTTTGCCTCTTGTCTCTTCATAGAGGTGTGTAAGGATGCCTAATAAGCCTAATCATTCAATAGTATTTATTTATTGAGCGCTTATTATGTGCAGAGCACTATACCAAGCGCTTGGAATGTACAAATCAGTAACAGATAGAGACAGTCCCTGCCCTTTGACGGGCTCACAGTCTAATCGGGGAGACGGACAGACAAGAACAATAGCAATAAATAGAATCAAGGGGATGAACATCTCATTAAAACAATAGCAAATAAATAGAATCAAGGCGATGCATATCTCATTAACAAAAACTCTTTCTATCTCTCCTTCCCATTAAGTTTGAGAATGAGGAGATGATTGGGGTGAATATACTGTATGACTGTAAGCTTCTTTTGGTCAGGAATTGTATCTCCTCCAACTGTTGTGGTCATGAACACAGTAGGTGCTCAACATATACTTTTAATTCATGGATTCTGAAAGTTTCTAATGGAAATGATTGATCTGTGAGGATGCACGTGTCGTAAATCCAGAAAGAGGCCGGCAGGGAGAGCACTTAAACATTTATTCCAAAGTACTGAAACAACAATTTTTCCACCCATTTTTGTCCTTTTAAGATATCTCTATGTCTAATTTTATGGAGCCGGGGGTACAATAACAACACTTGTCATTTTTACAGAGTCTTTTATCCCAAGATCTCCTAGCACTTTCATAGCATTAATTAAATCTCACAATTCCCCTGTGAGGCTGGGAATTTATTTTGGTAGGAAATTAAGTATAATAAGGAAACAGGAATGTACAAAACGTCAAAGTCGGCTGGAAAAATGGCCCTCTGCTCACTGAGAAAGAGAGATAAGGGGAGAAAAGACAAAGGAAGCATTGTGGAGAATGTTTCCGCAGGCACTATCTCTCTGAGAGATTAGAGCCCCTTAGAACATAGTAAATTGAAATTGGTGGACTGAGTTTCGATGCGTAAGGAGTGCTTGATGTGGTTAAGACTTGGAATACTTTCCTAAAGAAGCTGGAAGAGTTGTTGCCTTCTTCGGTCTCTGGATAATATAATTTTCCTCCACTTTTGGCTCTTCTGTACTTATTTTAGCTTAAGCTGGCGTTCTCTTTGGTAGGGTTAAGATCAGGCCGTTGGGAAGGTTCTTTGTATTCCTTTTCTGCCAGAGAAGGGTCCTCTCTTGTTTACTGTAGTAGAACTCTACATGAGTTGGCATCACACAAAAACTCCTCACCATTGGCTTTAAAACGCTCAGTCACCTTGCCCCCTCCTACCTCTCCTCAGTACTCTCTTCTTACAATCCAGCTCACACACTTTGCTCCTCTAATGCCAACCTACTCACTTTACCTCAATCTCGTTCATCTTACCTCCAACCTCTCACCCACGTCCTGCCTCTGGCCTGGAACACCCTCCCTCTTCATATTTGACTGACTAGGACCTTCTCCAAGCCTTTTGAATGCACAACTCCTCCAATAAGCCTTCCCCGACTAAGCCCTCTTTTCCTTTTCTTCCACTTCCTTCTACATCACCCTGACTTGCTCCCTCTATTCATCTCCCCTCCCAGCCCCACAGCATTTATGAACCTATCCGTGATTTATTTATTTTTAATAAAGTCTGTCTCCCCCTCATGCTAGACTGTAAACTCTTGTAGGCAGGGAATGGTCTGTTTATGACTACACTGTCCTCTCCCAGTCCCTTTTATTCATTCATTCAATTGTATTTATTGGGCACTTACTGTCTACAAAGCACTGTACCGAGTGTTTGGGAGAATATAATACCAGTACAACAAATTTGGCAGACGGGTTCCTTGCACACGATGAGCTTACAGGTTCTTACACACAAGCAGCATGGCCTAGTGAATAGGGCATGGTCCTGGGAGGCAGAAGGTCATGGGTTCTAATCCTGGCTCTGCCACTTGTCTGCTGTGTGACCCTAGGGAAATCTCTTCACATCTCTGTGCCTCAGTTACCTCATCTGTAAAATGGGGCTCAAAACTGTGAGCCCTGCATGTGACCACTATGACTCTAGAAACGTTTCACCATGCCAGGTTTACATTCAGGGCCCGGGCTTTTTCAAAACACTCCTGTCTTTCTGAGTTCTGGGACATCTGAGTTCACAAGCATCTGGAAGGACAATTCTTTGCCTCTGGAGCAATTGGTGGTGGTGATGATTCATTCATGAATTCATTCAATCATATTTATTAAGTGTTTACTGTGTGCAGAGGACTGTACTAAGAACTTACAATAAAACAATAAAAACAAACATTCCCTGCTCACAACAGGCTTACACGTTAGAGGGAGAGACAGACATTAATGTAAATGAATAAATTACAGGCATGTACATAAGTGCTCTGAGGCTGGGAGGGGGACTGCAGAAAGGGAGCAAATCAGGGTGACACAGAAGGGAGTGGGAGAAGAGGAAAGGAGGGCTTAGCCAGGGAAGGCCTCGTGGAGGAGGTGTGTCTTCAAAAAGGCTTTGAAGAGGGTGAGAGTAATTGTCCTTTGGATATAAGAAGTGAAGACATTCTAGGCCAGAGGCAGGATATGGGAGAGAGGTCAGCAGCGAGATGGATGATACTGAGGTACGGTGAACACGTTGGCATTAGAGGAGCGAAGTGTGCAAGCTGGGTTGTAGGAGAGTAGGGAGGTGAGGTAGGAGGGGGCAAGATGATGGATTTCTTAAAAGCCAGTGGTGAGGAGTTTCTTTTGATGAGGAGGTGGATGGACAATCACTGCAGATGTATATGGTTGGGTTGAGTGGAGGGACCTGGGGAACAGGGAGGGAAGAATTTAGTTCAGGGCCCTCTGGAGGAATGCATCAGTTTGGGGCTAATTGTAGATGAATTTCATGGATTTTGCCCCAGTGTGATCTCTGTATAACAAGAACAATCAGGACTGTGGTATTTAAGTGCTTATTAAGTGTCAAGCGCTGAACTATGCTCTGGGGAAGATCCAAGATAATCAGTTCTGAAACAGTGCCTGTTCTATGTGGATTTCACGGTCTACATAGAAGGAGAACAGATATTCGTGGTTCAGTAGAAAGAGCCCGGGCTTGGGAGTCAGAGATCATGGGTTCGAATCCCAGCTCTTCCACTTGTCAGTTGTGTGACTGTGGGCAAGTCACTTCACTTCTCTGTGCCTCAGTTAAGACGTGAGCCTCACATGGGACAACCTGATTACCCTGTATCTACCCCAGCGCTTAGAACAGTGCTCTGCACATAGTAAGCGCTTAACAAATACCAACGTTATTATTATATTGAATCCCCATTTGGCTGGTGAGGAAACTGAGGTGCAGAGAGTTAAGTGATTTGCCCAAGCTCAAGTAGTAGGCATGGTAGAGCCAGGATCAGAACCCAGGTTCTCTGACTCCCAAGCTCATGCTCCTTCCACTAGTCCATGATGCAGCGTGGTTTAGTGGAAAGAGCATGGGATTGGAAATCAGAAGTCGTGGATTCAAATCCCGGCTCCACCACCTGTCTGTTGTGTGTCCTCGCTCAAGCCATTTGACTTCTCTGTGCCTCAATTCCCTCATCTGTAAAAATGGGGATGAAGACCATGAACCCCAAGTGGGTCAACCCGATTACCTGTATCTCCCCCAGCGCTTAGACCGGTGCTTGGCACATAGTAAGCCCTTAATAAATACCATAATTTTTTGTTATTATTATTTCCAACAAATCTCCCTGAATGGCATCATCACATCATCCTGAAACCTGGCAGATATCGGATGATGTTTTGTGCGTCTCAGTGTCCCCTAGACCGTAAACTCGTTGCAGGCAGCGAATGCGTCTGTTTATTGTTACAGTGTACTCTCTCAAGCTCTTAGTTCAGTGCTCTGCACAGAGTAAGTGCTCAATAAGTAAGATTGAATGAATTGAATGAATATTTTGCTGGCTGTTGCGGCCATCCGAGATGTAAACCCGACCTAGCTGTCTCACCAGGAGCTAAGTCTTGGAGTCTCTGACCATATGCTGGCTTTGGGTTCTAATCCCGTATCTGCCGCTTGACCTCGGACAAGTCACTTAACTTCTCTTAGCCTCAATTACCTCATCTGTAAAATGGGGATCAAGACTGTGATCCCCACGTGGGACAGGGACTTTGTCCAACCCAATTTGCTTATATCAGCCCCAGTGCTTCGTACTATGCCTGGCGCACAGTAAGAGCTTAACAGATACCATAATTATTATGATTATTATCTGCCCAGTGGGAGACAACACGGAATTAAATTGAGAGAAAGACTGAGGAAATACCATCAGTCAGTCAAAAGTATTTATTGAGCGCTTACCGTGAGCAGAGAACTCTGCTAAGCACTTGAGAGAGTACAATATAGCAGAATTGGTAGAGACCTTCCCTGCTCACAGTGAGTTTCCAGTCTAGAGGATAACACTGAATTCCCTTCTGAATGGCAGCATATTACCCGAGACTAGGAGTTCTGTGAAGAAAGTAAACAATCACTCTAGGTTCTGGCTTCATTCAGTGTAGGCTGGAGGTTTGGCCAATTCCCACAAGCCAACATTTATCACAGGCAAAATGAGTCTCATCCAGAATTTTGGAGAGTTACGACACTTGCAACTGGGTCACGAACAATATTACCGTGGAAAATGGAGTACCCATGATCCATCTTCTATTTGTCTTATTTCAGCTCAACTCCCTGCATAGCTTTATTGCCAGGGGTCAAAGTCTCTTTGTGCTGGGAAATGTAACATTTGGCTTCTGGGTGGAATAGTCCAAGTTAGAAAGCATGGAGCCGTTTGCGGCCGAAATACCATGAGTGGAGGCGAAGATAATTCAGGCCGAATTGGGAGAGGATTTAAAGTGGCATCTTCATAATTAGGGAAGCAGCGTGACTCAGTGGAAAGAGCCCGGGCTTGGGAGTCAGAGGTCATGGGTTTGAATCCCGGCTCTGCCACTTATCAGCTGTGTGACTGTCGGCAAGTCACTTCACTTCTTGGTGCCTCAGTTACCTCATCTGTAAAATGGGGATGAAGACTGTGAGCCCCCCGTGGGACAACCTGATTACCCTGTATTTTGCCCAGCACTTAGAATAGTGCTCTGAACATAGTAAGCACTGAACAAATACTAACATTATTATTATTGTTGTTATAATTCATAGGAAGAGGCTTCTTCAAGGGGATATGAAATAGGCTGAAGGACAGACATGGAGCTCTTCTTATTTGGTCACATGGGGGTGGGGTGGGAGGGAAGGCTCAGACCTTCAGTGTCAAAAGAGTATTGAAATGATAACAAAGCTTCTATTGCATCTTTCCATGGAAGCTTCTTACGGCCGCTCCTAGAGGAATGTGGAGATGATTAACGAGAAATATTTATAAACTCTGAACCCTTTCCCAAAACAGGCCCCGACTGCATAAATACGAGGCATTATGCTATTGTTTATTTGGGCTACACAAGCGCATTGAGTCGAACAAGAGTATTCCTTTCACCGACAACTGCGGTCATTGTGGCATAAGATTTATGTTATAACATATGAATGATGCTTCTGTATATAATTTCTAGGTTTGTGTGTGTGCGTGCATTCTTCCATTGCTAATATTTAGTATGGTATTGGGAACTCGATTTAAACTGGAAAATCGGCTGTTACGTCTAGTGACTCGCTCTTTCCATTTGGGTACTTCACGGATAGACTATTTCAGCAGAACATGGATGGGGGAATGACCACGAGATGGTAGTGTAATGCTTAAGAATAAAACCACCGGTCCTTCAGACACACCGACTAGGTGCTAAATGATTGGCTTCAGGAGCCAGGAGACGTTGCCCAAGTGGAAGTCTTTTGGCAGGAACTTTGCTACCACAAGTGTATATATCTGTGATTTTTTAATTTATTTATATTAATGGCTCTCTCCCCCTCCAGACGGTTAGCTTGTTGTGGGCAGGGAATGTCTCTGTTACATTGTCGTATTGTCCTCTCCCGAGTATTTACTACAGTGCTCTGCACACAGTAAGTGCTCAATCAATATGAACGAGTGACTGACAAGTGATATAGTTCTGGCAGACTCTCCCAAAATAGAGCTATATGAAGTCCGCCAATGCTTCTTGTCCCCCTTCCTTTCCATCTGGAAAAAGAAAGCAAAAATAACTAAATTTATCCCAAACTTTCTCCCTTTTCAGCATGAATACTATGATCTCACCACCACTGAATGACTGGTACTAATGAAATTGGCACTTTCCGGCTAACTGTGGTTGATCAATAGTATTTATTGATTACTGTGGGCAAAACAGTGTGCAAAAGAGTTGGGAGACTACACTGGGGTTAGTAGGTATGATCCAGGCTACTAATAAACTTGCATTCTAATTTTCAGATAGGAGGAAAGAGAACGTGGGGCTTAAACCACGAGTTAGAAGAGCAGCATGGCTTAGTGGATAGAGTACAGGCCTGGGAGTCAGAAGGTCATGGATTCTAATCCCGACTCTGCCTCTTGTCTGCTGTGTGACCTTGGGTGGGTCACTTCACTTCTCAGGGCCTAAATTATCTCATCTGTAAAATGGGGCGACTGTGAGCACTAAGTGGGACAGGGACCGTGTCCAACCCGATTTGCGTCTATCCCCCCCCACCAGCGCTTAGAACGATACCTGACACGTATTCATTCAATCATATCTATTGAGCGTTTACGTGTGCAGAGCACTGTACTAAGTACTTGGGAGAGCTCTCGTAATATCCCGGCTGGACTGTGTGTCAGTCTTCTCTCTGATCTCCCTTCCTCCTGTCTCTCCCCACTCCAGTGTATTCTTTCTTCTGCTGACTGGATCATCTTTCTGCAGAAACGCTCTAGGCATGTCACCCCTCCTCAAAAACCTCCAGTGGTTGCCTATCAACCTCCGCACGAAACAAAAACTTCTCACTCTTGGCTACAAGGCTCTCCATCCCCTTGCCCCCTCCTACCTCTCCTCCCTTCTCTCTTTCTTCTGCTCACCCCGCATGTGCCTCTCCTCTGCCGCTCACTTCCTCACCATGCCCCGTTCACGCCTATCCCGCCGTCGACCTCTGGCCCACGTCCTACCGCTGTCCCGGAATGCCCTCCCTCCTCACCTCCGCCAAACTAATTCTCTTCCCCTCTTCAAAGCCCTACTGAGAGCTCACCTCCTCCAAGAGGCCTTCCCAGACTGAGCTTCCCCTTTTCCCTCTGTTCCCTCTGCTCCCTCTCTGCTCCCCCTCTTCCCTCTCCTCCCTCTCTCCCTTCCCCTCCCCTCAGCACTGTGCTCATTTGCATATATTTTTATTACCTTATTTATTTTGTTAGGTGTACATCCCCTTGATTCTATTTATCGTGATTATGTTGTCTTGTTTTTGTCTGTCTGTCTCCCCCGCTTAGACTGTAAGCCCGTCATTGGGCAGGGATTGTCTCTATCTGTTGCCGATTGTCCATTCCAACCACTTAGTACAGTGCTCTGCACATAGTAAGCGCTCAATAAATTCTACTGAATGAATACGACACAACAATAAACAAGCACATTCCCTGCCCACAACGAGCTTAATGTTTAACATCAGTGCCTCAGTTCCCTCGTCTGTAAAATGGGGATAAAGACTGTGAGTCCCACGTGGGACAACCTGATTACCTTGTATCTACTCCAGTGCTTAGAACAGTGTTTGGCACATAGTAAGCCCTTAACAAATACCAACATTATTATCATTATTATTATTAACAAATACCACCATTATCACTAATTATTAGTTAGAATCTGTGACTTCACAGTACAGTGTTGAAGCCCTTCTTTTATTTGGATAGAAGCGGGATTTTGACCTGACCCTGGCTACCACTTATCTTCTGTACATGTTGCCTCTATGAGCAGGGTCCTGTCAGTCAACCAATCAATCAGTAGTATTTATTGAGATCTTACTATATGCAGTAAATTACAAGAGTTCATTCGTTCATTCATTCAGTTGTATTTATTGAGCACTTGCTGTGTGCAGAGCACTGTACTAAGAGAGAAGCAGCGTGGCTCACTGGAAAGAGCACGGGCTTTGGAGTCAGAGGTCATGGGTTCGAACCCCGGCTCTGCCACTTGCCGGCTGTGTGACTTTGGGCAAGTCACTTAACTTCTCGGTGCCTCAGTTCCCTCATCTGTAAAATGGGGATGAAGACTGTGAGCCCCACGTGGGACAACCTGATTCCCCTGTGTCTACCCCAGCGCTTAGAACAGTGCTCTGCACATAGTAAGCGCTTAACAAATACCAACATTATTATTATTATTATTATCACTTGGGAAAGCATAGCCCAACAGTAAGCAGACATATTCCCTGCCCACAGTGAGATTATTCATTCATTCATTCATTCATTCATTCATTAGTATTTATTGAGCGCTTACTATGTGCAGAGCACTGTACTAAGCACTTGGAATGAACAAGTCGGCAACAGATAGAGACGGTCCCTGCCCTTTGACGGGATTACAGTCTAATCAGGGGAGACGGGCAGACAAGAACAATGGCAATAAATAGAGTCAAGGGGAAGAACATCTCGTAAAAACAATGGCAACTAAATAGAATCAAGGCAATGTACAATTCATTAACAAAATAAATAGGGTAATTAAAACATATACAGTTGAGCGGACAAGTACAGTGCTGAGGGGATGGAGCAGAGGGAAATGGGGGGAAAAGAGGGTTAAGCTGCGGAGAGGTGAAGGGGGGGTGGTAGAGGGAGTGGAGGGAGAAGGGGAGCTCAGTCCGAGAAGGCCTCTTGGAGGAGGTGAGTTTTAAGTAGGGTTTTGAAGAGGGGAAGAGAATCAATTTGGCGGAGGTGAGGAGGAAAGGCGTTTTGGGACCGCGGGAGGACGTGGCCCGGGGGTCGATGGCGGGATAGGCGAGACCGGGGATGACGGGAAGGTGGGCGGCAGAGGAGAGGAGTGTGCGGGGTGGGCAGTGGAAAGAGAGAAGGGAGGACAGGTAGGAAGGGGCAAGGTGATGGACAGCCTCGAAGCCTAGAGTGAGGAGTTTTGTTTGGAGCAGAGGTCGATAGGCAACCACTGGAGGTGTTTAAGAAGGGGAGTAACATGCCCAGAGCGTTTCTGCAGGAAGATGAGTTGGGCAGCGGAGTGAAGAATAGAATGGAGCGGGACGAGAGAGGAGGAAGGGAGATCAGAGAGAAAGCCGACACGATAGTCTAGCCGGGATATAACGAGAGCCCATAGCGGTAAGGTAGCCTTTTGGGTGGAGAGGAAAGGGAGGATCTTGGCGATACTGTAAAGGTGAAACCGGCAGGTCTCGGTAACGGATAGGATGTGTGGGGTGAACGAGAGAGACGAGTCAAAGATGACACCGAGATCGCGGTCCCGAGAGACGAGAAGGATGGTCGTGCCATCCACGGTGATAGGGAAGTGTGGGAGAGGACCGGGCTTGGGGGGGGAAGATGAGGAGCTCAGTCTTGCTCATGTTGAGTTTTAGGTGGCGGGCCAACATCCAGGTGGAGACATCCTGGAGGCAGGAGGAGATGTGAGCCTGAAGGGAGGGGGAGAGGACAGGGTCTAGAGCTGGGAGCTGTGGTCTCTCCCACAAGGTACTTACTGTCTAATGGGAGAGAGAGACATTTAAAAAGATTAGGGATAGAGGAAATAATAGGGGATCAAAATATTTACATATGTACTGTGGGGCTGTGGTTAGTATCAAAGTGCTTAAGGGGCACATGGCCAAGTTCACAGTTGACACAGAGGGGCCAAGTTTGCATTTGGAATGTGGGAAAATCAGTAATTGGGTCAGGAAGAGGTTTGGGAATCACTGACAGATAATGGACAAGTGGCCTGCTTGGAAGCTCTCAAGTCTACATTCTGGGCCTTCCCCCTAAATTGAAAGCTCCTTGAGGGCAGGCAAAATGTCTATCATCTCTAGTATACTCTACGTACTCTCCCAAGCACTTGTACATTACTCTGCCTACCTAGTAAAGGTAGTTCATGGTGAAAGACTTGGGAAAATTGAGGCTGGAAATTCCCATAACTGGGACACCTTGGGACCAGTCTGTCTCTTACATTCCTTGGAGTCAGCCCCGATGAAGGGTCTAGAGGGAATCTCCTTCCTGACCTTGAGTTAAAATTTCAAATTGAATGCCTTCTTTAGTCAGTAAAGTCATGTGACCTAGCCCTATCCCATCCACCAGTTGTAGCGCACAGCCGCATTAAGATTCAGGAAACTAGATTTGTGCAAGCAAGGCCTGAGTTTTCTTTGAAAAATCTAAAACTATGATCTGTTGAAAATATGCATTCAGCTTCCTTGTTAAAGCATTTTTTTCCGGTATCAGCAGTCATATGATTTGCTTCCATTAAAATGAGCCAATGGAAATTCAACTTTTCCCATTCCAACTCTTTTGCTTTCTCCATTTATTGGCACGGTCATTTTGGTGGCCCGAAATTCCCAGATCCCCTCACTGGCACCAGTTGGGGTAAGACTCTGAGCCCGTTATTGGGCAGGGATTGTCTCTATCTGCTGGTGAATTGTACATTCCAAGCGCTTAGTACAGTGCCCTGCACATAGTAAGCGCTCAATAAATACTATTGAATGAACTCTCCCCCAGAGTGAATAGTTTGCAGAGAACTGATTTGGGAATATCAGTACAGTACGGTAGACTGTAAGCTCTTTGTGGACAGGGATTTTGTCTGCCAATTCTTTCGTATTGTATTTTCCCAAGCAGTCAATACAGGGCTCTGCATGCAGAAAGTGCTCAATAAATGCCATTTAGTGATTGATTGATGGAAAATAGAATGCCCTTAGGGACTCTTCATAGAAAGTGTAGATCTTATTCAAGGAAATCTCTCCATATATGAGCTACAATAGAAAACATTCCTGTCATACATATAACATGGTTTACTCCTCAGAAAACAAAAACACACAAAACCCTCCCTTTGTCCTCCACAGGAGTGAACTTTGTAGGGGTGAGCCAAACCGTCACAGAATACTTTGGACACCAGTGATGAGGAGTTTGCCAGCCCCATAGCAGTAAAAGCAACACACTCCAGGTGTTGCTTAAAGCAGGGAAACCTTTTATCATGAAATGATACAATGCAGTTTTCACTGTGACGCTCCCCATATACATCAAGACAAAACTTACTTTTATGGTGAAACATTGAGTTATTTAGTGCCTTGGCAAAGAATATTAAGAGAGCGAAACAGAAGGGGCCATAATACTTCTGTGAACTTTGTTGAACCGAATGAATTATGGAATTTTTTTCCTCTTGTGGTTATTTCCCCAGCAGTTACCAGCATGCACACCTCAAATCCGCTCTTTAATTGATATGTCATTTAATCTGAAGAACTCCCTTAATGAGTCACTGGTATCGTTTGCAGAGCAGTTTATTCAACTTTTGAGAGTACAATACAACGGAGTTGTTAGACCCTAGCCCAGTCCTCAAGCCACTTCAGAGAGGGGTGTACTTTAAAATAAATTACAGATCTGGGACAGGAGACAGGATTCCTTTAAATATACAAGGGGCAGGGGACAGGATTCCTTTAAATACACTCCTCCACTTCAAGTGAATCTGCAGTAGGAACGTTAGTTGCTGGATGCGGTTTTGTTTTTCGTTGCCATAGAGCAGATGGAGAAGAGCACAGAAATTATTTCTCCAACTCACCATGAAAACGTTCTCCAACTGCCAAGAAAGTCTGGTTAAAAGAGCAACGTTTCCCTCTAGCGTCAACGCTTTGAAATATAGCCTCTCCTTGGCCAGAACGGTGAAAAATCAAGCCTTTTGTTAGATTAGCCAGGGCCGCTCGGTGAAAGTTTACACCGCTCCGCAATCCCAATTCTGTGTGGGGTCTGTGGCCTTGGGCTGTCTTTTACATCAGAATGCCAAGTCGAACCTTCTATGGTGCTATTATCATTACTAATATTATTGCTATTATAGATCACACTCGTAATAAAAACTGTTTTCATAGTGCCCCGGTAATTTATATTTTCTTGAAGCATTTTACTGGCATTAACTTATTAATCCACATAATGGTCTTGGGAGGCAGGTGACAAGTATTATTTTACAGCTGGTGAAACTAAGGTACTGAGAGGTTAAACAACTTAGCGAAGTCAGAGGTAGTTGGGGGTTGGGGAGCGTGCAAATCACCCTCTGACTTTCGGCCTCTGCTAGCTGAAAACAGCTTCACAGTACCCGGAACAAGAGCTTTTCGAATCTGTACTCTACAGCAGTGTGTTTCGACTCTGCTTGGGTGTTTTCTTTCCCACCCCGTGTCCATTGGTCCATTGATCCTTTAATCATCATCATCATAATAATGGTATTTGTTATGTGCCAGGCACTGTACTCAGCCCTGGGGTGGATACAAGCAAATCAAGTTGGACACAGTCCCTGGTCCACGTAGGGCTCACAGTCTCAATCCCCATTTTGGAGATGAGGGAACCGAGGCACAGAGAAGTGAAGTGACTTGCTCAGTATCACACAGCAGACAAGTGGTGGAGCCAAGTTTGGAACCCACGACCTTCTGACTTCCAGGCCTGTGCTCTATCCACTGCCTCATGCTATTTCTCTACTTCACCCTCAATGGTTTAAAGATTTCTTTATCAACAAAATACCCAAAAACATTCTTTAAAGCAGAATAAAATCTGAACGAGAAGTCGCTCAGAACTTTCAAAGTGGACATTTATCTGGTTTTATATTGGATTGTTGGGCTTCCAGCTGGGTCTGTCCTATGATACTGGTAATTATAAGCAGCATGGCTTAGTGGATAGAGCAAGGCTCTGGGAGTCAGAAGGATCAGGGTTCTAATCCCGTCTCCACTACATGTCTTCTGTTTGACCCTGGGCAAGTCACTTTACAGCATGGCTCAGTGGAAAGAGCACGGGCTTGGAAGTTAGAGGTCATGGGTTCAAATGCCGGCTCCGCCACTTATCAGCTGTGTGACTGTGGGCAAATCACTTAACTTCTCTGTGCCTCATTTACCTCATCTGCAAAATGGGGATTAAAACTGTGACCCCCACGTGGGACAACCTGATCGCCCTGTATCTCCCCCAGCGCTTAGAACAGTGCTCTGCACATAGTAAGTGCTTAACAAATACCAACAATATTATTATTATTTTCCTCTGTGCTTCAGTTACCTCATCTGTAATGTAGGGATTAAGAGTGTGAGCCCCAAGTGGGACAGGGTCTTTGTCCAACCCGATTAACTTTTATTTACCCCGGCGCTTAGAACAAGGTTTGGTACACAGAAAGCACTTAACATGTACCATAATTATTTTTATACTTTTGATAAGGACTTACTGTGGTCAAAGTACTATACTAGTCATGGAGTAAATACAAGATAATCAGGTCAGACCCAGCCTCTGATCGACATAGAGCTCAGTCTAAGGGGGAAAGAGAACGCATATTTCACCCCCATTGAACAGATGAGGAAACGGGGGCATAGAGAAGTTGTACAAAGGCACAGATGTGGGCCGCGTTTACATGTGGTGGGCGTGGGTGTCCCTGGATGAGGGGTCTGGGGTCCCTCCACTGAGCTGCTTTCGGCTCCTCAAAAATAGATGCCTCAGCTCACATTTGTGAGCTGTGGAGAAGATGGTGGCCTCCGAAACCACTTGAAGATACCAGGCACCCCTTTGCGGTCCCTCTAGACTGTAAGCTTGTTGTGGGCAGGGAATGTGTCTGTTTAATATTGTATTGTACTCTCTCGAGTGGTTGCTATAATGCTCTGCACACAATAAGCACCCAATAAATGTGGTTCAGTGAATGAAATGAATTCTACCCAGAATGTTTTTGTGTAGCCTCATGATGTCTTTATGCTGCGTTATTAATAATAATTATAATAATAATGGTAAATAGTAATTATAATATTTGTTCACCTCTTATTATGTGTCAGGCACTGTACTAGGTTGCTATAATGCTCTGCACACAATAAGCACCCAATAAATGTGGTTCAGTGAATGAATGAATTCTACCCAGAATGTTTTTGTGTAGCCTCATGATGTCTTTATGCTGCGTTATTAATAATAATTATAATAATGGTAAATAGTAATTATAATATTTGTTCACCTCTTATTATGTGTCAGGCACTGTAACATGAGCAAGACTGAGCTCCTCATCTTCCCTCCCAAGCCCGGTCCGCTCCCAGACTTCTCCGTCACCGTGGATGGCACGACCATCCTTCCCGTCCCGCAGGCCCGCAATCTCGGTGTCATCCTTGACTCGTCCCTCTCGTTCACCCCACACATCCTATCCGTTACCAAGACCTGCCGGTTTCACCTCTACAATATCGCCAAGATCCGCCCTTTCCTCTCCACCCAAACGGCTACCTTACTATTACGGGCTCTCGTTATATCCCGGCTAGACTACTGTGTCAGCCTTCTCTCTGACCTCCCTTCCTCCTCTCTCGCCCCGCTCCGGTCTATTCTTCACTCCGCTGCCCGGCTCATCTTCCTGCAGAAACGATCTGGGCATGTCACTCCCCTTCTTAAACAACTCCAGTGGTTGCCTATCGACCTCCGCTCCAAACAAAAACTCCTCACTCTAGGCTTCAAGGCTCTCCATCATCTTGCCCCTTCCTACCTCTCCTCCCTTCTCTCTTTCTACCGCCCACCCCGCACGCTCCGCTCCTCCGCCGCCCACCTCCTCGCCGTCCCTCGGTCTCGCCTATCCCGCCGTCGACCCCCGGGTCACGTCCTCCCGCGGTCCCGGAACGCCCTCCCTCCTCACCTCCGCCAAACTGATTCTCTTTCCCTCTTCAAAACCTTACTTAAAAATCACCTCCTCCAAGAGGCGTTCCCAGACTGAGCTCCTCTTCCCCCTCTACTCCCTCTGCCATCCCCCCTTTACCTCTCCGCAGCTAAAGCCTCATTTTCCCCTTTTCCCTCTGCTCCTCCACCTCTCCCTTCCCATCCCCACAGCACTGTACTCGTCCGCTCAACTGTATATATTTTCGTTACCCTATTTATTTTGTTAATGAATTGTACATCGCCTTGATTCTATTTAGTTGCCATTGTTTTTACGAGATGTTCTTCCCCTTGACGCTGTTTAGTGCCATTGTTCTTGTCTGTCCGTCTCCCCCGATCAGACTGTAAGCCCGTCAAACGGCAGGGACTGTCTCTATCTGTTGCCGACTTGTTCATCCCAAGCGCTTAGTACAGTGCTCTGCACATAGTAAGCGCTCAATAAATACTATTGAATGAATACTAGGCACTGCAGTGAATACAAGCAGATTGGGTTGGACACAGTCCCTGTCTTACGTGGAGCTCACAGCCTCAGTCCTCATTTTACAGGTGAGATAACTGAGGCCCAGAGAAGTGAAGTGACTTGCCCAAGATCACACAGCAGACAGGTGGCAGAGCCGGGATTAAAACCCACAACCTTCAGACTCCCAGGCCTGTGCTCTATCCGCTAGCCTGTGCTGCTCAATAAGTATCTTTGATTATGTATATCTGTTGTATTGGAGTCAGTCAACTGTACTTATTGAGCACTTACTCTGTGCAGAGCACTGTACTAAACACTTGGGAGTGTACATTATAGAAATATAGCAGACACATTCCCTGCCCACAGCGAGTTTATGGCCTAGCAGGACAGCAAAGGGATGCCTGGTATGCTCAAGATCACCATCTTCATAGCTCACAAATGTGAGCTGTTGAGTCTGTTTTTGAGGAAAGGAAAGATCTTTTGCCCAGGGCATCAATTGCTCACCCGGTGACTTAAGCACATGTTATTACTGGTGAGGTCTTGGGACAGGAGGAGGAGGAGGAGAGGGCTAGATAAAGGGGAGGAAATCTATAATCTATTTTAATATCTGTCTCCCCCTGTAGACTGTAAACTCCTTGCAGACAGGGAACATCATTGAACTCTCCCAAGCACTTAGTACAGTGCTCTGAACACAGTAGGTTTCCATAAATACTACTGATGGAATGTCATGCAAAGGAAGTAACTTGAGAAGCAGTGTCGCCTAGGAGATAGAGCATGGGCCTGGGAGTCAGAAGGATTTGGAAAATTATTCGCAGATCTCCCACTTGCCTACTGTGTGACCTTCGTCAAGCCACTTCACTTGTCAGTGCCTAGATTACCTCGTCTAAAATAGGGGGACTAAGACCATGAACCCACTGAACTATGTCCAACCTGATTAGCTTGCATTTACCCCAGCACTTAGTAGAGTCCCTGGCACCTAGTGAGTGCTTAACACGTGCCTTAAAAAAAATGAAATTAAAAGACAGGTACAGAAGCAGGTAGCAAAGTTTCTGCTAGGTCTCTGAAGAGAATGGATATGGGAAGCTGGTGTTTGCCAGAAAAGCTGTGGGTCAGCATATGGAAGGACCGGGGATGACATATCCACAGAGAGGCTGCTGCTCGTGGAAATAGAAGAGCGGAGATCTATTCGGTGAGGGGAAGAGGATAGATAACTCCTAGGTGGAGAAACAAACTCACATCAGGGAGAAGTAGTTATTCCTGGTTCTGACTTATTTATTTGTATATTCATTTAGTTTTAAATGGCATTTGTTAAGAGTTTACTATGTGACAAGCACTGTTCTAAAAAATGGGGTAGAGACCAGGTAATCAGGTAGGACACAGTCCATGTTCATTCATTCATTTATTCATTCAGTCGTATTTATTAAGCACTTAATGTAGTAAGTGCTTGGGAGAGTACAATATAACAACAGATAGACACATTTCAGCCCAAAACAAGCTTACAGTCAAGAGGGGGAGACTGAAATGAATATAAATGAATATAAATGAATGCCCCATGGGGGTCACAGTCTTCACCTCCATTTTACAGATGAGGTAACTGAGCACAGAGCAGTAAAGTGACTTACCCAAGATCACACAGCAGAAAAGTGGTGGAACTGGGACTAGAACCCAGGTCATTAATTCATAAAGTCATATCTATTGAGTGCTTACTATGCGCAAAGCACTGTACTGAGCGCTTGGGAGAGTACAGAAGAACAATGAACAGACACATTTCCTGCCTGCAATGAGCTTACAGTCCAGACGAGTCTTCTGACTCCCAGGCCCCTGGTGCTCTGTTCCCTAAGCAACGCTGCTTTCCTGCTGCAGTTCAGTCAGTAGAATCAATCAATAGTATTTATGAAAAATCTACAGATTTAGGATTCTGCTATCACCCTCGGATGCTGTTGAAAACTTTAAGAGAAGCAGCATGGCCTAGTGGATAGAAAGACCTGATTCTAATTCCAACTGCTCCACTTCTCTGCTGTGTGACTGTGGGTAAGTCACTTTACTTCTCTATGACTAAGTTACCTCATCTGTGTCCAATTTGATTGGCTTGCATCCACCCCAGCATTTAGTACAGTGCCTGGTACAAAGTAAGTGCTTAACAATTACCATTATCATTATTATTATCCATTTCCAAACAATGAGTGTGCCAGAGTGATCTATGCTGGGGAAGTCCAGGGGTCCTGGCACTGAAACTTGTGACATTTTAACATAGGTATGTTGGATGCAACATACGAGGTGAAAATGTCCCTCAGCATGGCCCAGTGGATGGAACATGAGCCTAGGATTCAGAAGGATCTGAGTTCTAATTCTGGCTCTGCCACATGTCTGCTGTATGACCTTGGGCAACTCATTTCAATTTTCTGTGCCTCATTAATTGTAAAGTGGGGATTAAGAATATGAGCCCCAGGTGGGAAAGGGACTGTGTTCAACCTGATTTGCTTGCATCCACCCCAGCATTTAGTACAGTGCCTGGCACGTAGTAAGCATTTAACAGATGCCATAATTATTATAATTGATTACCATAGCAGGCTACCCCAACAGCGGCTAGATGAAGAACTGAATATGGGAAGGAAACCGATATCCAGGAAGGCAGAAGGCGTGTTTTCAAGTTCATGACAAAATAAAGCCTAGGCCAAGTTATATCCCTGCCGACCTGGGAATCAATTCCTGAGGATAGACATGCACGAGGGACTGATATCAAGAAGGGAGTGGTTCTCCTCAGGCAAAACCTTCACCTGAAAAGAGAGATAAGGAGGCATAGGTGCTTGGCACACAGTAAGTGCTCAATAAATAGGATTGAATGAATAAAAAGAGAAAAGAGAAGCAGGTGGTGTAACTGTAGAGAAACAGTGTGGCTTAGTGGAAAGTGCATGGGCTTCGGATGCGTCCTAATCCCGACTCCTCAATTTATCAGTTGTGTGACTTTGGGCAAGTCACTTAACTTCTCTATGCCACAGTAACCTCATCTGGAAAATGGGGATTAAGACTTTGAGCCCCACGTGGGACAACCTGAATACCTTGTATCTACCCCAGCGCTTAGAACAGTGCTTGGCACATAGTAAGTGCTTAACAAATACCATTATTATCATTATTATTGTACCCTTCAACCACACATACACACACACACACACACACACACACACACACACACACACACACACACTCTTAGGTGAACTTCACAGTCAGGGGTTTCTGCTTCAGATACAAAAGTCAGTTCTATATGCCGGTGGCACAGAGCCTTTAGGATTTGGGCATTTTACACTCATTTAAACCTCAGCAGTGAGCTCTAAGGGAGCAGAACCGACTGAGCTGAACCTCGAGGGCTTCCCCACTCTTTTGAGCTTCCACCATCTAAAAGTCATGGGATGATGGCATCCAACTACTGGGACAATCTCAAGTTGCCAAGTGTGCCCCTAGAGAGTCTTGACCCTCACTCTAAATTTGCCATAGGCTCTAAGTCCCTGATGTTACAATGGATCATCTGACTTCAAAAGCGACAGAAACATCACGGGCACTATTACAAAAATTGTTTGGCCGGGAACCAAGTGGCTCTATCTTCATGTCTCAGTGGGTTCTCTGAATGATTATGATGATGATGATTAGGGTACTTGTTAAGCGCTTACTAGGTTCCAAGCACTGCTGTAAGTGCTGAGGTAGATACAAGTCAGTCAGGTTGGACACAGTTCCTGTCTCATATAAGGCTCTTCATCCCCATTATCCAGATGAGGTAACTGAAGCCCAGTGAAGTGGCTTGCCCAAGGTCAAACAGGTGGCGGAGATGGGATTAGAATCCAGGTTCTTCCGAATCCCAGGCTCATACCCTATTCACTAAGCCATGCTGCTTCTTTGAAGTGACTTTTTCTGGGGAAAATTCCACTTAGGCCTCCAACTGTACTCAACATACTTAATACAAAGTGCCGGGATGTTATTAGTGATAGTTGTAATGAGCTGGAAGTCCTGAAACCCTGACAGGTGATTGACTGGAAAATTCTTTTTCAAGCTTTGCTTTCTCCTAGGTCCTCAGTAAACCCTTGTCAATGATGTTGTGATGACCTCACCCAAGTGTGGCTTTGAGATGCCCCATCATATCTGCCAGAATCCTGGACTATCCTTAGCCTTCCATCTTCCTGGACGGCGCTGTAACGGATGACTTGGGAGAGTGTAGAATTGTGGAGGAGCATTTTACTTACACACTCCACGAGACTCGGGATGGGGCAGTTGCTTACAACCGAAGGGCACAGATTTGAGAGAATTCACTGTGCCGCAGAGTTATTTGGACAGTCTTAGCTGAACATGTAACAGGCTGAATGAGGACTTAGGAACGGAAGAAAGAAGATCAGCCCCTTAACCTTTAGAACAACATAAATCCTTAGCCAAAAGCTATAGAGTGGTGCAAGGATGTCTGGAAACACTATGGTCTTGTAATAACTGAGTGCTTGGAAGGCCAGCTGGGAAAGAGAGATTGCAAGAGCTTTTCAAGGGGAAAAAACATTGGCGGAGATCCTAGAATTGAACCAAAGAGATGATACATTATGTATTGAAATGGGGCTTGTGTCAAACTAAGTCTGGGATAATTCTACCTCAAGCAGAGGGATCCTCATTTAGTCTTGCATAAGGATTAGGATATTCTCCTTCCCCTTCAGAGAAAAGGGACAGTGCCCGGGATTTGTAGTTTAACGAGCAACATGGGCTCCTGGAAACTGCATGGATCTTGGGGTCAAGAGACTGCCTAGTGGATTAAACTTGGGCCTGGGAGGACCTGGGTTCTAATCCCAGCTTTGGCACCTGCCCAGAGGCTGCTTAGTGGATAGAACTCGGGCCTGGGAGGACCTGGGTTCTAATCCCAGCTCTGGCATCTGCCTGCTGTGGGACCTTGGGCAAGTCTCTTCACTTCTTTGGGCTTCAGTTCCCTCATCTGTAAAATGGGAATTAAGACTGTGAACCCCATGTGGTTCAGGGACTGCGTCCAAACCATTTGCCTCGTATCTGCCCCAGTGTTTAGTACATGGTCTGATACATAGTAAGCCCTTAACAAATACCATTATTATTATTAATATTATTATTATTATTAATAAGAGACCTGGATTCTAATCCCAGCTCAACCAAGTAATAAATCAGTGGTACTTTCTGAATACTTACTGTGAGCAAAGTACAAAGTATTTGCGAGAATACAATACAACAGAGTTCAGACCCAATCCCTGCACCCAAGGAACTTACAATGTAGAGGGGAAGACAGACATTATAATAAATTACAGAGAGGGGGAGAGGGAGGGTTTATCGAGAGAGACAGGAGACATTGTCTCTGCAATATCTTTGATATCTCTCTCCTGTACCATTCATATATTCAGTCTGTCACTAGGTCCTGTCAGTTATACCTTCAAAAAATAGCCAAAATCTGCCTTTTCCTCTGTATCCAAGCTGCAGGTTTACTGCTCCAGCCCCGTCTTGATTACTGCATCTGCCTCTTTGCTGACCTCCCACCCTCCTTTCTCTCTCCATTCCAGCCCATACTTCCATCTGCTGCCAGATCATTTTTCTACAAAAAAAAACATTCCTTACATCCCTCTCCTCAAGAACCTCCAGTGGTTGCCCATCCACCTCCATATGTGACAGACCACGACTCTCCCCACCTTCAAAGCCTTATTATAGTCAAATCTCCTTCAAGAGGTCTTCATCAATCAAGCTCTCTTTCCCTGACTCCTTCTCCCTTCTGTGCTATCTGTACCCTCGGATCTGTATCTTTGGGCACTTGGCATTTCACCCTAACTCTCAACCCCACAAATCTTATGTACATATCCATATTTTATCCATATTAACATCTGTCTCTCCTTCTAGGCTGTAAAGTTGTAGTGGGTAGAGAATGTGTCTACCAATTCTCTGGTACTCTCCCAAATCACTTACTACAGCCCTTTGTATGCAGCAAGTGCTCAGTACATACCACTGATTGATCGAGAGAGGGAGGTCAATGAGTAGTTAAAGTGGGATATAAATGATAGCAGTTTGGATGGAGAGGATGGGGTCGATTCTAGAGGGATTGTGAAGGTAGAACTGACAGAATTAGGTGATAGATTGAATATAAAGATGGAATGAAAAAAATGAGTCCAGGATAATTCCAAGTTTGTGAGCTTGTGAGACAGGGAGGATGGCAGTCCTGTCCACAGTGATGAGAAAGTCATGGGGAGATCAGGGTTTGGCTGGAGAGATATGCTCTGTTTGAGCATCCACTGTCTGCAAAGCACTATACGAATGGCTTGGGAGAGTACAGGAGTTAGAAGACACGATTGTTGCCTCAAGGTGCTTACTATCTAGACAGAGCCTTAAGTAAATGACAGAGGGAGTAATTTCCTTTTTGTGTTCTATATTGACCTATTATTCTAAATCTTGGCAGTGTTTTTCCTTTATTTTGGAATTCGGCCTTTGTCTTACATTTTGACTCGGCTCTCTCGTTCACCCCACAGATCCAATCCGTTACCAAAACCTGCCAGTCTCACCTTTATAATATCGCCAAGATCTGCCCTTTCCTCTCCACCCAAATGGCTACCTTGCTGCTACAGACCTTCGTAATATCCTGGCTAGACTACCGTATCAGCCTTCTCTCTGATCTCCCTTCCTCCTGTCTCTCCCCGCTCCGGTCTATTCTTCATTCAGCTGCCTGGCTCATCTTCCTGCAGAAACGCTCTGGGCCTGTCATTCCCCTTCTTAAAAACCACCAGTGGTTGCCTATCGACCTCTGCACAAAACAAAAACTTCTCACTCTAGGCTTCAAGGCTCTCCATCACCTTGCCCCTTCCTACCTCTCCTCCCTTCTCTCTTTCTACTGCCTACCCCTCATGCTCGGCTCCTCTGCCGCCCACCTCCTCACCGTCCCCCGTTCTCGCCCACCCCGCCGTCGACCACTGAGCCACGTCCTCCCGCGGTCCCGGAACGCCCTCCCTCCTCACCTCCACCAAACTAATTCTCTTCCCCTCTTCAAAACCTTACTTAAAGCTCACCTCCTCCAAGAGGCCTTCCCAGATTGAGCTCCCCTTTTCCCTCTGCTCCCTCTACCCCTCACCACCTCTCCGCAGCTAAACCCTCTTCCCCCACCTTTCCCTCTGCTCCTCCCCCTCTCCCGTCCCATCCCCTCAAGACTGTACTCATTTGTTCAACTGTATATATCTTAATTAACCTATTTATTTTGTTAATGAGATGTACATCTCCCTGATTCTATTTATTTGCTATTGTTTTAATGAGATGTTCTTCCCCTCAATTCTATTTCTCGCCATTGTTCTTGTCTGTCCATCTCCCCCAATTAGACTGTAAGCCCGTCAAAGGGCAGGGACTGTATCTGTTACCGATTTGTACATTCCAAGTGCTTAGTACAGTGCTCTGCACATAGTAAGCACTCAATAAATACTATTGAATGAATGAATGAACATTTTTCTAGAGAAGCTATGAGCCCACCAGGAGGATCTTAATGGCCGAGGATATTGTTTTTTCAGAGTGGTTTTAGAATTAATAATAATAATAGTAATGTTGGTATTTGTTAAGCGCTTACTATGTGCAGAGCACTTTCTAAGCGCTGGGGTAGATGCAGGGTAATCAGGTTGTCCCATATGAGGCTCACAGTCTTAATCCCCATTTTACAGATGAGGTAACTGAGGCCCAATGAAGTGAAGTGACTTGCCCACAGTCACACAGCTGACAAGTGAAAGAGCCGGGATTCGAACCCATGACCTATGACTCTCAAACCCGGGCTCTTTCCACTGAGCCATGTGCCAAGTCAACATTTTTAGCTAGGTTTGGTTTCAGGGCATGTTCACCAGAGTCAATTCATGACATTGGCAAAATGTGACTTGGAAAATGCAGTACCAAAAATGAATTCGTCCCTCCTAAATTAGAACATTATTAGTGTCTAACACTCACTAATGATGACTGTTTCCTTCCTACTGAATTGTTCATATCTGACCTGAATTTAAAGGGTGGATCTTAGGAGGGAAGGATAAGATGCCTCCATGGATGAACAAGTTCTACAACTTCTATACCATTTCCAAATCTCTAACTAGTAAAGGCAGATGAAAACATTTGTAAAGGTGTTTGCCATATGGTACTCCAACACTTTTGGACTTGATAATTATTCTTCAGACCTCTCTGTCACAACAGAAACCTGGCTTCATATAGAAAATTACAAATGTAGAAAAAGATGACAACAATTATACTCAAGCATTTGGTGATCACTGTTATTTAAGTGGCATACATATATATATATATATGTATGTATCAATGAACTCAGATCTTATATGTGAACTGGTCATTTTGTTAGTATAGGCCAGCAGGTTTTTAGCTGAGAATTTTTAAGGTAGAGAAAACGCGCTCACTTCGTTTTTTCTTTTCCTTTTGAGGGAGCAGTGGCATAATCAATGGCCTGTTAAACTTCTGCATTTTCCTGAAGCATTAGTCAGAGGCCGTAGAAGTTGATCTTTGTTATTCACAGTTAAGCTTTTATTTTACCACATGATACTTCTCTTGCTATGTCATTTTGGGTAAGTAAAAACAGAGTAGGCGGTGATTTATTTTACGTTAGAAAAGCCCACCGATTTCTCTGGAAGAGCAAAGAAACAACCCAATGCACAATATTGTTCATTGAAAAGACAGCTGTGATGTCAGGGCCATTTCAGGAAACAGGATAATCTCCTGTTTATGTGTCTTCAAATGCATGGGCTTTGACCCTTCTTAATCCTTCTGGTTGTACTCTTGCAACTTTTAATACCTAGGTGGAATTGAGCAACAGTTTCCTTCGAGTCTGTTGTTCAGACTCTAAAATGAATATGAAACTTTGAGGGAATTTCGCTGCAAAACATTGTCTTTGCAAACCTGGTACTGCAGTTTGTGTCTGAAATTATTTGGGGAGGTAAAGGATTGCCTGAAACTTTGTTCTCTCTTTCAGAAGTTCAAGAGAGAGGATGGTATTGTGTAGCTCTCCCATTAGGAAAACAAACCTAAAGAATGTGTAAAAGGCAAAGCCATCTGGCTGCCCATCCACTTTAGCACAGGTTATAAGGGTCACTGAGACCCCTCAGAGGGCTGTTGATACCAAACTCTGACAGGAAGCAGTCTATCTGGTCCCAGCAATATGCAGTCTAACACACCCATTCATTTATTCAATGGCATTTATTAAGCACTTACAGCGTGCAGAGCACTGTAATAATAATGATAATAATGATGGTATTTGTTGAGGGCTTACTATGTGCCAAACACTATCTGAAGAGGTGGGGTACATACAAAGTAATCAGTTTGTCCCTTATGGGGCTCTAGGTCTTAATCCCCGTTATACAAATGAGGTAACTGAGGCACAGAGAATAATAATAATAATGTTGGTATTTGTTAAGCGCTTACTATGTGCAGAGCACTGTTCTAAGTGCTGGGGTAGATACAGGGTAATCAGATTGTCCCACGTGAGGCTCACAGTCTTAATCCCCATTTTACAGATGAGGGAACGGAGGCCCAGAGAAGTTAAGTGACTTGCCCACAGTCACACAGCTAACAAGCGGCGGAGCTGGGATTAGAACCCATGACCTCTGACTCCCAAGCCCGGCCTCTTTCCACGGAGCCACGAGAGAAGTTAAGCGACTCACACGAGGTCACACAGCCAACGAGTGGTGGAGGTGGGACTAGAACCCACGACCTCTGACTCCCAAGCCCGTGCTCTTTCCACTATGAGATGCTGCTACTAAGGGGCTTGGGAAGTATATTACAAGAAGTCATTCATTCATCGTAATTATTGAGCACTTACTGTGTGCAGAGCACTGTACTAAGCGCATGGAAAGTACAATTCGGCAACAAATAGAGACAATCCCTACCCAACAACAGCCTCACAGTCTAGAGAGGGAGAGGCAGATATCAATCAATACAAGATCAATACAGATCTTTCCATTAAGTGCTGTGGGGCTGGGAGAGTGGGGAAAAAGCAAATGGAACAAGTCAGGGAGATGTAGATTTGAGTGACATTGCATAGAGGTGATAGTTGAAGCCACGGGAGCGAATGAGTTCTCCAAGGGAGTGGGTGTAGATGGAGAATAGAAGGGACCCTAGAAGTGAACCTTTCATTCATTTATTCAATAATATTTATTGAGCGCTTACTATGTGCAGATCACTGTACTAAGCGCTTGGAATGAACAAGTCGGCAACAGATAGAGACGGTCCCTGCCGTTTGACGGGCTTACGGTCTAATCGGGGGAGACGGACAGACGAGAACGATGGCAATAAATAGAGTCAAGGGGAAGAACATCTTGTAAAAACAATGGCAACTAAATAGAATCGAGGCGATGTACATTTCATTGACAAAATAAATAGGGTAACAACCTCGAGGGACCCCCACAGTTAGTGGTGAGAGGCAGAGGAAGAACTTGTGAAGGTGACTGAGAATGAATGGACAGAGAGCTAAGAGGAGAGCCAGGAGAGGACAGAGTCAATGAAAGATGTGTTACCATCTCTTAATGCTGTAGTTAGTGATCATTCAAAAAACTTTGTTTCTGCTGAGGGTCAGCCAACTAGTAAGCTCATCACTAGAGTGTAAGGGGATGTGTCTGTTTATTCTTGTATTGTACTCTCCCAAGTACTTAGTTATAATAATAATAATGGCATTTGTCAAGTGCTTACTATGTACCAAGCACTGTCCTAAGCAGGGGGGTAGATACAAGGTAATCAGGTCATCCCACATGGAACTCATAGTCTTAATCTCCATTTTACAGATGAGGTAAATGAGGCACAGAGAAGTGAAGGGACTTGTTCAAGGCCACACAGAGGACAGGTGGTGGAGCCGGGATTAAAACCCACGACCTTCTGACTCCCAGGCCAATGCTCTATCCACTATCCTTGACTCGTCTCTCTCGTTCACCCCACACATCCTATCCGTTACCAAGACCTGCCGGTTTCACCTCTACGATATTGCCAAGATCCGCCCTTTCCTCTCCACCCTAACGGCTACCTTACTGTTACGGGCTCTCGTTATATCCCGGCTAGATTACTGTGTTAGCCTGCTCTCCGATCTCCCTTCCTCCTCTCTCGCCCCGCTCCAGTCTATTCTTCACTCCGCCGCCCGGTTCATCTTCCTGCAGAAACGATCTGGGCATGGCACTCCCCTTCTTAAACAACTCCAGTGGTTGCCTATCGACCTCCGCTCCAAACAAAAACTCCTCACTCTAGGCTTCGAGGCTCTCCATCACCTCGCCCCTTCCTACCTCTCCTCCCTTCTCTCTTTCTACCACCCACCCCGCACGCTCCGCTCCTCCGCCGCCCACCTCCTCACCGTCCCTCGGTCTCGCCTATCCCGCCGTCGACCCCCGGGTCACGTCCTACCGCAGTCCCGGAACGCCCTCCCTCCTCACCTCTGCCAAACTGATTCTCTTTCCCTCTTCAAAACCCTACTTAAAAGTCACCTCCTCCGAGAGGCCTTCCCAGACTGAGCTCCTCTTCTCCCTCTACTCCCTCTGCCACCCCCCTTTACCTCTCCGCAGCTAAACCCTCTTTTTCCCCTTTTCCCTCTGCTCCTCCACCTCTCCCTCCCCATCCCCACAGCACTGAACTCGTCCGCTCAACTGTATATATTTTCATTACCCTATTTATTTTGTTAATGAATTGTACATCGCCTTGATTCTATTTAGTTGCCATTGTTTTTACGAGATGTTCTTCCCCTCGACTCTATTTATTGCCATCGTTCTTGTCTGTCCATCTCCCCCGATTAGACCGTAAGCCCGTCAAACGGCAGGGACTGTCTCTATCTGTTGCCGACTTGTTCATCCCAAGCTCTTAGTACAGTGCTCTGCACATAGTAAGCGCTCAATAAATACTATTGAATGAATGAATGAATGAACACTAGGCCACACAGTGCTCCACAAACAGCACTCAGTAAAGACAATTGAATGAATACATAGCAACAACTGGAAATGCGTGGCTTCTGAAGAGCGCCCTGAAGGTTGGTCAAGTGAGAAGCAGCATGACCTAGTGGATAGAGCAGGAGCCTGGGTTCTAAGCCCAGCTCTGACACTTGTTTGCTGTGACAAATGGGCAAATGACAGTGATCACCAAATGCTTGAGTATAATTGTTGTCATCTCCCTCTACATCTGTAATTTTCTATATGAAGCCAGGTTTCTCTTGTGATAGAGAGGTCTGAAGAATAATTATCAAGTCCAAAAGTGTTGGAGTACCATATGGCCAGTTACCTCATCTGTAAAATAGGCATTAAAACTCTCTAAGCCTCATATGGGACTTAGGCTGTGTCCAACTTCATTCATTCATTCAATCCTATTTATTGAGGGGTTACTGTGTGCAGAGCACTGGAGAAAGTGCTTAGAAAGTACAATTCGGCAACAGATAGAGACAATCCCTACCCAACAACGGGCTCACAGTCTTAAAGCAGAGAGAGACAACAAAACAAAGCAAAACAAGTAGAGAGGCACAAATACCCTCAAAGTAGATAAATGGAATCATATATATATATGCATATATATACATCATAAGCGAAATAGAGTAATAAATATGTACAAATATACACAAGTGGTGTGGGGAAGGAAAGGGGGTAGAGCAGAGGGAGGGAGTAGGGGCGAGGGGAGGGGAGGAGGAGCAGAGGGAAAAAGAGGGCTCAGTCTGGGAAGACCTCCTGGAGGAGGCTTGTATGTACCCCAGTGTTTAGAACAATGCTGGGCACATAGGAAATGCTTAACAAATACCATAAAAAAGGGGCCCTCTGTCTGATACCATTTCATATGTCCCCTTTCTTTCTTTGGGAAGACCCTTTTACCAAATGAAGTTCTTGTTAGGATTCTAAATCAACAGCATTTTACTGGGTATTAGTGGAGGGAAACTTGAATCTCTTTTGTGAGGCAGCTCTGAAGCATAGTGGCATAAGCGTGACCTGATGGAAAAGATTCCCAAGCCTGGAAGTCAGAGGCCTTGGGTTCATTCATTCATTCATTGAATCAATCGTATTTATTGTGCACTTACTATGTGCAGAGTGCAGAGTACTTGGAAAGTACAATTTGGCAACAGATAGAAACAATGCCTGCCCACAACGAGCTCACAGTCTAGAAGGGGGGAGACAGATATCAAAAAATTAAACAGGCATCAATAGCATCAATAGAAATAAAAGGAATTGTAGATCTATACATATTAATAAATAACATTATAAACATGTAGAATTATAAATATGTACATATATGCACACAAGGACTGTGGGGCGGGGAGGGGGCTACAGTAGAGAGAGCAGGTGGGGGCGATGGGGAAGGGAGGAAGAGCAGAGGAAAAGGGGGTCTTGGTCTGGGAAGGCCCCCTGGAGGAGGTGAGCTTTCAGTAGTTCTTTGAAGGGGAGAAGTGTGCTAGTTTGGCGGATTTGAGGAGGGAGGGCATTCCAGGCCAGAGGTAGGGCTTGGGCCAGGGGTTGACGGCGGGACAGGTGAGAATGAGGCACAGTGAGAAGGTGAGCAGCAGAGGAGCGGAGTGTACGGGCTGGCCTGTAGAAGGAGGGAAGGGAGCTGAGGTAGGAAGGGGCCAGGCGATAAAGAGCTTTGAAGCCAAGAGTGAGGAGTTTCTGTTTGATACGGAGGTGGATAGGCAACCACTGGAGATTTTTGAGGAGAGGGTTGACTTGCCCGGAGCATTTCTGTAGAAAGATAATCCAGGCAGCAAAGTGAACTGTAGACTGAAGTGGAGAGAGACAGGAGGTTGGGAGATCAGAAAGGAGGCTGATGCAATCATCCAGTCGTGGTATGATGAGTGACTGGTAGCAGTTTGGATGGAGAGGAAAGGGCAGATCTTGGAGATCCAATCAGAGTTCTTGGAGTTCCAGTCACAGCACTTGCTTTGTGACCTAATGCAAGTCACTGAACTTCTTAGTGCCTCAATTTCCACAACTGTAAAATGGGAATTAGATACCCATTCTCCCTGCTACTTAGAATGTGAGCACAATGGGGTAAATAGACTGTGTGTGTTCAATCTGATTATCTTGTGTCTACATCTGTGCTTGGTATTCATTCATTCATTCATTCATTCATTCAATAGTATTTATTGAGCACTTACTATGTGCAGAGCACTGTACTAAGCGCTTGGGATGAACAAGTCGGCAACAGATAGAGACAGTCCCTGCCGTTTGACGGGCTTACAGTCTAATCGGGGGAGACGGACAGACAAGAACAATGGCACTAAACAGCGTCAAGGGGAAGAACATCTCGTAAAAACAATGGCAACTAAATAGAATCAAGGCGATGTACAATTCATTAACAAAATAAATAGGGTAACGAAAATATATACAGTTGAGCGGACGAGTACAGTGCTGTGGGGATGGGAAGGGAGAGGTGGAGGTATGGTATGGTATGGTATGGTATGGTGCTGGGAATATAGTACAGCGCTTAGTACGGTGTCTGGCATATAGTAAGCACTTAATAAATACCATAATGATAATAGTAATATAGTAAATGTTTATCAAATACAATTATTAATCTTGGTGAGGAGGGAACCAGAGTTTGCATTTGCCAAAAAAAGGGACTGACACTTTAGTAATCATTGGAGTTTATCTTCTCATTAAAAAATAACCCGTGTAATATAATAAAAAATAGAACATTGCATGGATTATGTTTTAACCTGGAAGCTATTTAATGCATACTAGTCGATTGTATTTTGACAGTGAGATTGTGATAAAGAGAAAAACTCTGAAATAGCTTTGGAGGAGCTATTTCAAACTGAAAGTGGCATTGATAGAATGATATTTATGACATGATGCTGTCATAGGAGTGGGACTTTATTTAGTTATTTATTATTTTGCATTTGATTTATGTATTTTTAACAATAATCTAAATACATTCCAAATACTCAGTAATTAAGTCTCATGATACTCCTAGGAGATAATTTAGCTGCCTTCGGTCAATATTGCTGCTTCTGAGTACAAAGTCTTACCTGTGCTCTAAAGGATTCAACTTGTTATCGAGCCCAGTAACTCATTCTGCCCATCCCAAAAAGCCTCCCTGGCCATTTATTGTGCTTTGCATCTTTTCATATCTGAGCCCATCTTTTAGATTGTGAGCCCGTTTCTGGGGAGGGATTGTCTCTACCTGTTGCAGAAGTGTACATTCCAAGTGCCTAGCACAGTACTCTGCACACAGTAAGAGCTCAAAAAATTACAATTGAATGAAGTGAAAGCAGACGGTCTATGTCGCTGATGAAACCACAGATCTCATTTCTCTGATTTTCAGCACTGAATTTCCACACTTAGACTACAAATTCTGCAATTATAATAATAATGTTGGTATTTGTTAAGTGCTTACGGTGTGCAGAGGACTGTTCTAAGCGTTGGGGCAGATACAGGGTAATCATGTTGTCCCACATGAGGCTCACATTCTTAATCCCCATTTTACAGATGAGGTAACTGAGGCACAGAGAAGTTAAGTGACTCACCCACAGTCACACAGCTAAGTGGCAGAGCTGGGATTCGAACCCATGACCTCGGATTCCCAAGCCCGAGCTCTTGCCACGGAGCAACACTGCTTCTCTAACCTATCTTACCCTACCCACATCCTCTCATCTCCTCAAACTTTCCTCGTCTCCCGACAAAGACCTCTGGCCCTCTCCACCTGTCCTGAAGTTACACAGCAGTGGCAGAGGTTGGAAAAAGACTCAGGGTCCTCAGACTCTTTTATCTGTGCTCTTTCCACTAGGCCATAGTTATGCATTGGAAGCATAGTCTGACTTGGACTTCTCCATCCTTTTTCACATCCTTAAGCATCTAAAAATCTTACCATAATTTCAAACTTTTCCAGCAAGTCTTTGAATGGGTGGGATATTAATTTGTTTCCCCTCCACTAATAAAGTGTTAATGAACAGCACAGGAACAATGGTAGAAGGGACAAGTAGAAGAAAAAAAGAATGGATAAATCATAAACTAGATCTTCATCCTTTAAAGAGGAACTGAATCCAAATCTTAATTCAGAAGGCTAATTATGGAATAGTCTCAGACCTATGATGCTTAATGACATAAGCAAAATCCTTGTAAAATCATTCTGTAAGACATTGTGAAATCTCAACGTGTGGCTAAAATATGAGAAATTTCACAAATTAGCTTAATTTAGGAAAAGTTTAAATTGTAGAAAGTTAATTTGTGGGACAGCACTGTCAAAATCTTTAAGTCATTCATTCATTCAATCATATTTATTGAGTGCTTACTCTGTGCAGAGCACTGTACACAGTGCTTGGAAAGTACAATTCGGCAACAGATAGAGACAATCCCTACCCAACAACCGGCTCACAGTCTAGAATTAATCATGCTTCTGGACGATTTTTATCTTGAACATGTTGTGAAAGAAAAGATGTGAATTTCACCCGGTGTGATTCTGGAACTAAAGGTTCTGGGTTCCCGAATACTGACTTGTGTTACTGTTTGGTCTCCCAGCTGCCTGAATGAGGCTGAAGCGCAGTCATAAGATAAGCAGACATTGTGAGAAATTCCTGAGGGGAACAAATCCCTCCTGAAAAATTATTTTTTTCTGGCTCCGTGATCTTTTGCTTATTAAGAAAATTGAGCTTATATAGTTTTGTAGATTGTGACATGTTGACTAGACAAACTAAAATACCCCTTTTGACCTGATAAAATAGTATAAATTCACAAATACTGCATTTTCCATCCTAGCTGGACAGACCCAGTGAATAAACGGTTGCACTTTTTAAACATTCAGTAGGCAATTATATTTCGGGTAAATTTGCCAAGTAATTGTTCCAATTTTGAAAAATGGGTTTTGTAGCATTTTATATGATGGTTGTGTTATAAATTTTCATGAAAAGCAATTTGTAATGCATCCCCATTAGCCCAGACCCCCAAAACAGAATGTATACATAATTCTTGCCTTTAGGAGGTGACTTTTCCAAAGGTTATAACAAACAGTGCTATAGTTTCCCAAATCAGGCTTCTCTTCAGATGATTTTAAAAGAATTCTAATTTCAATCATTTTTGCCTTCTGCTTTCTTTCCATTGTCATTGAAATTTTGGATAGGAATGAAGAGGAGGCTGGATGTGGGGAAGGAAGGTGACAGTAAAGTCTTTGAAGGGAGGGATTGTGCCTACCTACTCTGTTGACTTTCTCAAGTTTTTAGTAGAGTGTTTTAGAAACAATAAGTGCACAATAAATAGAACAGTGCTCGGCACATAGTAAGCACTTAACAAATACCATTATTATTAATAATAAATACAATAATAATAATAATAATGTTGGTATTTGTTAAGCGCTTACTATGTGCCGAGCACTGTTCTAAGTGCTGGGGTAGATACAGGGTAATAAGGTTGTCCCATGTGAGGCTCAAAGTTAATCCCCATTTTACAGATGAGGTAACTGAGGCACAGAGAAGTTAAGTGACTTGCCCACATTCACACAGCTGACAGGTGGCAGAGCTGGGATTCGAACTCATGACCTCTGACTCCCAAGCCCAGGCTCTTCCAATGTTTATATTTTCAGCATCTGACTTCCCTCTGCTTTGGCTCCCAATGCTGAGTTCCACAGTGGAACTCAGTGGAGGGAAATTCAGTAATAATAATAGTAATTGTGGTATTTATTCAGCACTTACTATTGCCAGCCACTGTACTAAGCTCTTGGGGGTGGGGGAGAATACAAATAAATTGAGTTGAACACAGTCCCTGTCCCATATTGGGCTCAAAGTCTTGATCCCCACTTTACAGATGAGGCAACTGAGGCCCAGAGAAGTGATATGACTTGCCCAAGCTCACATAGCGGACAAGTGGCAGAGCCAGGATTAGAAGCCACATCCTCCTTCTGACTCCCAGGCCACTGCTCTATCCACCGGCCATGCTGCTTCTCCAAGCAATCGTGGGGTCAGGTTATCCTTAAGAAACTGTCTAGTTTGAGGTACATTCACAAAAATGATCTCATGATGTGACCGGGCCTGCTGGTGTCATGTGAGTGACATCACATGGATCTCAGGACAAAGGATTTCCAAGTGCTATCGCTGACATCAAACCTGCAACTCTGCTCGGCAGGGTGGCAGGGACTTGGCATTTCAAGCGAGTGGAAACAAGGCCTGACGTAGCAAGATGCACCATCTGCCTAACCCTGTGGCAGCTATTTTGTGAACATTCAACTCTGGTCTGGGTGGTCAGGCGTATTATCAAACATAGTAGGGAAACATGCCTTTTGCCTTCCAATGGTTCAACCCTGAGGCAGTCAGAAGAGGTAAAAGGAAACTCTCTGAGATGACTCAGGTGGTCATCAACATCACTTCCTTAAATTGCTACGGCAAAGGAAGCAGCGTGGAGAAGCAGCGTGGCTCAGTGGAAAGAGCATGGGCTTTGGAGTTAGGGCTCATGAGTTCGAATCCCAGCTCTGCCACTTGTCGGCTGTGTGACTGTGGGCAAGTCACTTAACTTCTCTGTGCCTCAGTTCCCTCATCTGTAAAATGGGGATTAAGACTGTGAGCCCCACGTGGGACAACCTGATTCCCCTATGTCTACCCCAGCGCTTAGAACAGTGCTCGGCACATAGTAAGCGCTTAACAAATACCAACCAAAGGAATTCAGTGGCCTTCAAGAAACATTCCTCTCAATGTGAGATTTTAACATTCATTCATTCAGTCAATCATATTTATTGAGTGCTTAATGTGTGCACAACACTGTTCTAATCACTTGGTACAATGTAACAATAGACATATTTGCGGCTCACAGTGAGCTTACAGTTTAAAAGGAAAAGTGTGTGCCAGGATCTAATCCACTCAGGGGGAAGGAGGTCCATTGAAATCTTGTCTCCTTTTGGGAAAAAAAAAAAGAACAGCACATTTTATTAAGACTGATTCGAGTCATAACCAACTGGGCCAGCCTAATAATTTGTTGAGAAGAGCCTTCTGTGGTTTGGGCAAATCCAGATCCCAGTCATCTCGTGTTAATAAGGCATAAAATGATAGATTAGTGTAAAGCCAGCGGGACTCTGCAAGGCACTCTCTGCGCCCATCTTGAAGCGAGGGCTGGCTTGTTTTGCGCCGTTCAGGATCGTTTCTTTCGCCACTCACGGAAGCCTCCATGATCCAAAAACAAGACTATCGCCCCCGGAACACGTGACCTCTCACCCACTCCCCTTTAATTAGGTCTCGATTTCTAGCAAAGCGATGACGAATGTCTCTTCCTTTGCCTTCCATAAACTATCGTGCCATCTGTCCATTATTCTTAATATCCTCTTGTCCCGATACGAGGTTTGCGTTTTCTTTGGATTTCCCTGAATGGAGTGAACATTAAATCTATAACCCACTGGAAAGCCTTTCTTCTTAGACATATTGGCAGGGTTAATTTTGTTTTTACAGGTGTTTGTACTTGGAAAATCCAGGTCTTGAAGGTTCCCCAGTCTTGGTCATCATAGAGCTCAGTGTGCTGTGAGGTCCTCGACTGTTAACGTTCGGCAGGGAGAGAAGGCTTAAATTAATCATCTAGGCTTTATTTGGACTTTCTCTTAATGTGGAGCAAAGCACGCGGATGGCAACTTTTCTCTGCTAAGGGCTGTCTGCTGGGGTTCTAGGTACTCGGGAAGCCCCCACGTACGTTCAGGATTACTTAGCAAATCCATGCAAACTCCCTTGGCAGGATAAGCAGTTGCCTCTTGCTGAGAGTCCTGAATTCTCATTAAGACTCTTTAACTGGGAAACAAAAACACCAGTGTTGAAAAGAAAACAACAATATGTTTTCCCTATTAGTATCTCTGTTCAAGAGAGTGATCATTTCCCCTACTTTCTATCAGTCGAGAATACCACTGGACTGTTCAAAACAGGTATCTCCCACGCTGGAAGCGGATCACGTTATTTTTATAACATCCATAAAATGAAACTACTGCTAATGATAATTTTGGTATTTGTTAAGCACGAACTAACTGTGTTAAGCACTCTTCTAAACCCTGGGGGGATACAAGGCAATCATGTCAGACAAAGTCCTGACACACATGAGGTTCGGGGTCTAAGTAGGAGGGAGAACAGAGATTTCACTCCCGTTTTATAGCTGAGGAGACTGAATGTGAGAAGCAGGGGTGGCTTAGTAGCAAGAGCCCGGGTTTGGGAGTGAGAGGTCATGGGTTCTAATCCCAGCTCCGCCACTTGTCAGCTGTATGACTTTGGGCAAGTTACTTAATTTCTCTGTGCCTCGGTTACCTCATATGTAAAATGGGGATTAAGACTGTGAGCCCCACGTGGAACAACCTGATAACCTTGTATCTACCCCAGTGCTTAGAACAGTGCTTGACACATAGTAAGTGCTTAACAAATACCATCATCATCATCATCATCAACACAGAGAAGTTCAATGATTTGCCTAATGTCTCATACGAGGTAAGTGGCAGAGCTGAGATTAGAGGCTGGAGACTGTTCTCTCTAAAGACAGTGATGATTTCTTTGTTGCCAAATCTAATGGCTTCCACCCCCATCATTCCACAGAAACTGCTCTCTCTAAGGACACTGATGATTTCTTTGTTGCCAAATCTAATAGCTTCTATTTCATCATTATATATTTACCCCATTACCTGAATCATTACCTTGACCTCGTCTTACAAACCACCGACCCTTTGACCATATGCTCTCTTTGGTAAAGGGTACAAATCCTAGTGTATAACACAAGGGAATACTAGGGTAAATGAGCACTCGGCCAGGGACAGCTTCTTGGCGGAATCGTGATTTTAGTACAGTTTTAAGGTGGGGAGAGTGGTGGTCTGCCATATATGGAAGGGGAGGGAATTCCAGGCCAGAGGAAGTATGTGGGTGAGGGGTTGTTGATATAGATAGATAGACATGATCAAGATTCAATGAGTAGGTTGGCTTCAGAGGAATGAAGCGAGCAAGATGGGTTGTAGTAAGAAATCAGAGAGGTAAGATAGGAAGGTCCAGAGCTGATTTAGTGCCTTACACCTGGTAGAAAGGAGCTTCTCTTTGCAGAGATGGGTGGGCAACTAATGGAACTTCTTGAGGAGTGGGGTCACATGGACTGAACATTTTTGTAGAAAAATGATCCAGACAGCAGAGTGAAGTATGGACTAGAGTGGAGAGAGGCAGTAAGTTCAATGAGGAGGCCTATGCAGTAGTCAAGGCAGGACAGAATAAGCGCTTGGTTCAACAGTTTGGATGGAGTGTTTAGCAGTAACAATTTGGATGGAGAGGAAAAGGTAGATTCTGGCAGTGTTCTAAAGATGACAGAAGCAGAGTGTCAGAAGGTCTGATGAAAGGAAAATGCTTTGTTCCAGTGAGCCGAGACTCCATTGCGTTATGGAATGGATTGGGTTGAGGCCACAGGTAGCAAAGGCTGGGAGAGCTAAGGATGACAGGCTCCAATATGCAGCAGAGAAAACTGAACTGGACTATAGAGCAGTAGAAACTGGCTTAGCATGGTGTTAGAGTTTCCAGTCCTCTACCAGTCTAGGTTACAGGAGGGAGAGTCGAGCTGAGGCATATTCCATTCCTAGCTTGGGCAAAGGCTAGTGAGTGGAAGGCAATCGGCTACAAGTTAAAACTTATGTGTGCTGGGCAGCAGCGGCACGGGAGAGTCGATGGTGGAGACTCAGGTTTAGTGCATAAAAGAAGGCAATGGTAAACCACTTCTGTAATTTTACCAAGAAAACTCTTTGGTTACACTACCAGAGGGATTGCAGAAGGAGGTCGGGCATTCTGGGAGAGATATGTCCATAGAATCGCCATGCGATGGAGACAACTCGATAGTATAAGACAAGAAAAGACAGTGTCAAAATGTCTGTCTTGTGTCTTGCATTACACCAAGTGGACCATGGAAAAACTAGAAATTTTTCACTGAATTTATTTTCAAAGGAACAGATGAAGAGATTTTTGAAATAAGTGAGGTTGGGGTTGAAAAATCACAGCATACTATTTGAGTTTTGGTTCTCACAAAATTAGCTGAATCTTCCCAGGAATTTTCAGGCACCAGATTTTGAAAGCCCACTCTGACAGTTCCTTCTGTAGGAAGAAGGGCGGGATAACAGCGCATGCTTTGGGTCTCTCAGCAGGGCTTACCAGAAATACTCCCGATGCTCCCCGTGAGATGTCCAATGGGGTGGCCATGCCGGTCATTCATTCTGTGTCAGAGTGTGCTCTTGTCTAGGAAATTAAAAAATAATTTTTATTATATTGTTTAGAATTAATTTTTCTTGTAAAACGATTTTTATGAGCTTCCTGAAACCTAAAACGTGCTCTCAAATACTCAATTAAAACACTGGCAGAGACATGATTTATTTTAATGCCACCTAATGCAGTAGTGAAAGACGGACTGCCGCTGTGTAGCTGTTCGGAATTTACATGTAAAAACATACTGAAGTTTTTCGGATAATAGAGTTAATGTACGATGAGGCCTAAAATAGAGAATGTTGATAGTTTAAGCCACCCCAGAAATGTAAGTTTGGGTGAAATGGAAACTACAGAGTGGGAAATTGAGGCTCATAAAGGTCACAAAGCTGAACAGGGGCAGAGCTTGGATTAGAACCTGGGTCTCTTCGTTCCCATATCCATACCCTCTCCACTAGGCCATGATGTCTTCTTGATTTGTTTGAATCCACCCCAGTGCTTTGTCCAATGTTTGGTACATAGTAAGCACTTAACAAATACCACAATTATTGCTATTATTATTCAAGGGAAGGAAATGAATCCGTAAGATCAGGGGCTCATGAGACAGGGAAGGTAGTGGTGTTGTCTTCAGTGATGGGAAAGACAAGGGAAGGATAGGGTTTGGGTGGGAAGATAAGGAGTACAGTTTTGCACATGTTTAATTTGGGATGATGATGGGACATCCAAGTAGATTTGTCTTGAAGAAAGGGAGCTTGTAGGGAAGGAGAGAGGTCAGGGCTGGAGATTTGGCTTTGGAATCATCTGCATAGAGATGATAATTGAATAATTTAAAGATATTCACATAAGTGCTGTGAGGATGGAGAGAATATCCAGTGTCCAAAAGTCACAGACTGAGGTGTATAGACAACGCAGAAGGAAGAGTGAGCCGGGGAAAGAGGGCTTGATTGGGGAAGGCCTCTTGGAGGAGATGGGATCTTAGTAATGCTTGGAAAGTGGAGAGAGTGGTGGTCTGGATATACAGAGGGGGAGGCAGGTCCAGGCTAGGAGGAGAACGTGGGAAAGGGGTCGGCGGTGAGATAGATGAGATCGGGCACAGTGACAAGCTGGTGCTGGAAGAGTGAAGTGTGAAGGCTGGGCTGGAGCAGGAGATTAGTGAGGTGAGGTTAGTGGGTTGAGCTGATTGAGTGCATATTAATATAACAATAATAATAATAGTATTTAAGCGCTTACTATGTGCAGAGCACTATTCTAAGCACTGGGGTAGATACAGGGTAATCAGGTTGTCCCACGTGAGGCTCACAGTCTTAATCCCCATTTTACAGATGAGGGAACTGAGGCCCAGAGAAGTGAAGTGACTTGCCCCCAGTCACACAGCTGACAAGTGGTAGAGGTGGGATTCGAACCCATGACCTCTGACTCCCAAACCCGAGCTCTTTCCACTGAGCCACGCTGCTTCTCTATTAACATCTGTCTCTCCCTCTAGACTGTAAAGCTCATTATGGGCAATGAAGTTGCCAATTCTGTTGTACTCTCCCAAGCACTTAGTACAGTCCTCTGCACAAGTAAGTGCCTAACAAATATGATTGATTGACTGATAATATCCCATTATTCATTCATTCATTCAATAGTATTTATTGAGCACTTACTATATGCGGAGCACTGTACTAAACGCTTGGAATGTACAAATCGGTAACAGACAGAGACAGTCCCTGCCCTTTGATGGGCTTACAGTCTAATCCGGCGAGACAGACAGACAAGAACAATAGCAATAATTAGAATCAAGGGGAAGAACATCTCATTAAAACAATAGCAAATAAATAGAATCAAGAGCAAATAAATAGAATCAAGAGCAAATAAATAGAATCAAGAAATTCTATTAGATTATAACCATTAAATTGTAAGCTCATTGTTTGCAGGGAAAGTGTCTACCAGCTGTATTGTAATCAACTGTAAGGTCACTGTGGGCAGGGAATGTGTCTGTTCATCTTCTGTTGTATCCTCCCAAACAGTACAGTGCTCGGCACACAGTAAGTGACCAATAAATAAGACTGGCTGACTGACTCAATCATACTCATTGTGTGTTTTGAGATATAAGGCTATAGTTCCGCTGTAGCATACTGGAAGATTTGGATGGAACGACACTAAAGAATTAGGGAATGTTCTTTTGATAAAGTGTATCTACCCGGAGAGAACACAATTTAGCAATTAACACAAGTCGATGCATTGTTTGTGACATTTCTCATGGCGTGAGTACCGTAATGTGATATTTCTAGAACATGAGGCTCATGTGAAGAGCCCCATGTGTTTGTTCATCATTTTATTGTGTTCTCCCAAGTGCTTAGTACGGTGCTCTCAATAATAAGCTCTCAATAAGAAGCAGCGTGGCTCAGTGGAAAGAGCATGGGCTTTGGAGTCAGGGCTCATGAGTTCGAATCCCAGCTCTGCCACTTGTCGGCTGTATGACTGTGGGCAAGTCACTTAACTTCTCTGTGCCTCAGTTCCCTCATCTGTAAAATGGGGATTAAGACTGTGAGCCCCATGTGGGACAACCTGATTCCCCTATGTCTACCCCAGCGCTTAGAACAGTGCTCGGCACATAGTAAGCGCTTAACAAATACCAACATTAACATTATTATTAAGTACAATCGACTAACTTTCATTCAATTGTTCATTGAATCATATTTATTGAGCACTTATTGGGTACAGAGTGCCAGGGAGAGTACAATACAACAATAAACAGACACATTCCCAACCCTCTTCGAGCTTAGCATCTTAACTTCACCAGCTCACCTCATCAGTGACCATTATTATGTTGGGTTTTGTATAATTCAGAACATGAGCTTCTCTGTCATGTCATGGAGGTGAAAGATGACTTTGAGCTGCCACTTTAGAGCTCCCGAATCTTAAAACCCTGAGTAATAATAGTTGATCTATGAACTCCCACACATCATTCGCAGAAATGAAATATAGTCCATTTATAAGGTGCATATTTTGAGGCACCACGCCAAGATATATAGCTCAGATGAACAATAAGAGAAGAATAATGCATCCTGGCTAATCATGAGATCGGAGAATCCTCAAATGTTGTTGCTGGAAGGAAACTTAAGAACTCATAATAATCATAATAACTGTGGTCTTTGTTAAGCGCTTACTATGTGCCAGGCACTGTACTAAGCGCTGTAGTGGACACAAGCAAATCAGGTTGGACACAGTCCCTGTCCCACGTCTCAGTCCCCATTTTACAGATGAGGTAACCTAGGCATGGAGAAGTGAAGTGACTTGCCCAAGGGCACAAAGCAGACAAGTGGCAGAGCCGGGATTAGAACCTAGGATCTTCTGGCTCCCGGGCCTGGGTTCTAGACCCTTGCCTCCAAGACATTAGTTGAAAACTATCCAGAATAGATCACTGGGATTCCACATGGTAAATGGGTACATTACCTACATTATTGATTAGAAAGTCCTCCTTGCATCCAATACAGTACCCAAACTAATGTCTGCTTCCAGTTTTGCATCTCTTAGTTGGCACAGACAAGAACTGGTTAGAATTATCTCATTATTGCAAATAGTTATTACATCCTTTTTAAATTCCTTCTGGTTTTTTTACCATTCAGTAATGCCTATCCCTTTAACATTTTTGATGGTACTAGTTAAGCACTTACTATGTCCCGAACACTGTATTAAGTGCAGGGGTAAATACAAGATAATCAGGTTGAGCACAGTCCTCGTCCCACTTGGACCTCACAGATTAAGTAGGAGGGAGTAAAATTTAATTCCTATTTTGCAGATGAGGTAACTGGGACACAGAGAAGATTTGCCCAAGGTCAAGTAGACAAGTGGCAGAGCTGGGATTAGACCCCAGGTCCTCTGACTCCCAGGCCTGTGCTATTTCCACTAGGGCGTGGTACTTCCCGTTTCTTCGAAACATTGATTTTCCAAACTTTTGCTCATGTTGTCTTGTTTTATGCCGCTGAGTCGTCTCCAACCCATAGTGACATCATGGACACATCCCTCCCATTAGGCTCCACCTCCATCTGCAATCCTTTTAGTAGTATATCCATAGAGTTTTCTTGGTAAAAGTCCAGAAGTGGTTTACCGTAGCCTCCTTCTTCGCAGTAAACAAGAGTCTCCACCCTCGACTCTCTCGCATGCCGCTGCTGCCCAGCACAGGTGAGCTTTGACTTTGTAGCAGATTTCTCGCGACTTGCTAGCCACTGCCCAAGTTGCCATTGTTTTTATGAGATGTTCTTCCTCTTGAGTCTATTTATTGCCATTGTTCTTGTCTGCCTGTCTCCCTGTCACCCGTCGCCGGGGACAGGTTCTTTCGGAATCGGCGCGACAAGAGAGAGAGAGGCCGGGGATGGAAAACTGAGTTTTGTATAGAATTTATTCCGTGGGGCGAATTGAATTAATTAATTATTTAGATGCGACAATCGGCCTTCCCTTTTGGGGGAAACATGGTGTTAAAGCTTCCCCTTTGGGAGGAATATGGTGTTAGAGCTTCCCTAATGGGAGGAATACACTGATATGTTACTTGCGTGTGGCCAGACACCCGAGCCCACTTATGATTTCCTCGCAACGTGGCGAGGTGGCTGGCTCCCACCATGTGCTCGCCCCACCCAGGAGGAATCCAACTTTGCATTAAATACATTTATGCGTTAAACACTAATGAGTTACGTACACTTATGCGTAACATACACTTATGCGTTACATACACTTATGTGTTAAACGCAGTTATGCATTACCCACTTATGGTTACTCACGCTTGGTGAGGCGGCTACCTCCCACCCTGTTCACGTCCCGCTGGGGAGGCACCCACTTAAACATCAAATCCATTTTTAAACGTTTCATACCCATGGTGAAGCATCTGGCTTCCAACCCCACGAGCTCTCAGCAGGACAGGACACTCACCCATCCCAGGGCTCCTCACATGGTGCAGGCGGAGAGGCCTTCTCATGTTCTGGACAGAGGCAACCTGCAGCCGGCTGCCGCGAGTCCCATTCCTCCGCACAGAAGGTTAGAGGCGGCAGGTATTTATCACCTGTGCCCTTGGGCCATTCCAGCTTCTGGCCTCAGTTTATCCAATCTCTGCCCTCCCCCTCCTTCATTCCTAATTTGATTGGCACGGGGGCGAGAGGCACCTTCGGTATTCCCAGCTTGGGCTGTCAATCTGGCAGTTTGGGTTGTGGGGTCAGTATCCCACCCTCGCTTCCGAGTTCTGCCTGCTGGCTCAGGAGGTCACGAGGTAGCATTTGACCTTGAGATGGTCGGTACCCCAGGGTCACCTGGGACACTCCCCCGATTAGACTGTAAGCCCATCAAAGGGCAGGGACTGTCTCTATCTGTTGCCGATTTGTACATTCCAAGCGCTTAGTACAGTGCTCTGCATATAGTAAGCGCTCAATAAATACTATTGAATGAATGAATAAGGAATGGAAGGGATATGCTTCTGCTTGACTCTCCGTCCCGTAGAGGAGACCAGTAGAGTACTGGAAACTCTCCAGGCACGACCCTGAGAGGGATTGGTCACGGTCTTTTGGTGAAGCCTCTCCACTTTCTCTACATTCTTTTTTAGTTTCGAATTAAAATGAGATCTGGACTGCAATAAGAGGCCTGTTCAGGACAGAATATAGAAGCGTATTTTCCCGAAGCTTATATAACATACTGTTGCTAATACAGCCCACTGCTGACTCGTATTTTTCATCTTCTGGCCGACTATGATCCTTGTGTCTCTTCCTGCCGAACTTATACTGGGCCAATTTTCCCCAATTCTATGTTTGTCTTTCGCACCTAAATTGAATGCCATCTTGTTTTTGTAGGCTTCTTTTGCCCATTTGTTTATGTCACTTCAAATTCTCTTCCAAAGTGTAAGCAACACCACCCCACTTTATTGCCTTCGCATTTTGTTAAGCATGCTCTTTATTGCTTTGCTCGGTCATTAAAGGGAAGTACAGAGTGTAAAATATATTAAATAAGATATAAAATATTCCCGAGTGCCAAGGCCCTGGGAATGATGCCTGGGATTGCGTGGGAGGGTGGGGGTGGGGGGAGGAAGGAGGGAAAGGGATGTGTTTCCCTCCTGCCTTGCTGGAGTAGGGAAAATTGGGAAGGCTGTGTCAGATCCTGCTTGAACAGGGTCTACAAATCTGCTGTTATATCTACAATGTTTTTTTCTTTTTTAATGGTACTTGTTAAGCACTTAATATATGACAGGCATTGTACTAAGTGCTGGGGTAGATACGTGCTTAGCAGGTTGGACACAATCCAAATAAAAATAATTTTTATCATAATAATTGTGGTATTTGTTAAGTGTTTTCTATGTGCCAGGCACTGTACTAAGCCCTGGGGTGGACAGGGCTCACAGTCTTAATCCCCATTTTACAGATGAGGTAACTGAGGCACAGAGAAGTAAAGTGACTTGCCCAAGACTACACAGCAGACAAGTGGTGGAAAAGGGGGCTCACAGTCTTAATCATCATTTTACAGATGAGAGAACTGAAAGCTCTCCCTTACTTGCCCCTTCCTACCTCACCTCCCTTCTCTCTTTCTACATCCCAGCCGGCACACTCTGCTCCTCTGCCACTCACCTCCTCATTGGGCCTTGTTCTCGCCTGCCCCGCCGTCAACCCCGTCCCACGTCCTACCTCTGGCCTGGAATCCTCTGTCCTCAAATCCTCCAAACAATCACTCTTACTCCTTCAAAGGCCTTCTGCAGGTGCACCTTTTCCAAGAGGCCTTCCCAGACTAAACCACCTTTTCCTCGGCTCCCCCTCCCTTCCGCGTCACCTCGACTTGCTCCCTTTGTGCTCCCCCCACCCCCGCACCCCCCCATCCCAGACCCATAGTACTTACGTATCTGTAATTCTATTCATATTCATACCTGTTTCTTTGTATTGTCTGCCCCTCTATAGACAATGAGCCTGTTGTGGGGCGGGATTGTCTCTATTGCCATATTGTACTTTCCAAGCTCTTAGTTCAGTGCTTTGCACACAGTAAGAGCTCAATAAATACAACTGAATGAATGAATTAATGAATACATGATTTGTCCAAAGTTGCACAGTAGACAAGTGGAGGAAGTGGGATTAGAACCCAGCTCCTTTTGACTCCCAGGCCCATGTTGTAGCCACTGGACCATGATGCCTCTCTGCTATTCTTTTTGCACTTACTGTTATCCTTGTTTTGCCATTTTCATCATTTCGGTCTTGTCCTTGCATGTCTGTCCTCGTACCAAACTCCATGACTCCCCCTAGATTTTGAGTTCCCTCTAGTGTGGTTACTGTGCCTGGACTATAAACTCATTGTGGAGGGGGAATATGTCTGTTTATTGCTATAGTGTACTCTCCCAAGCACTTACTGCAGTGCTCTGCTCACTGTAAGTGCTCAATAAATGCAATTAAATGAATGATGATCACTTTTCTGATATGTTCAGTACAGAGAAGCATAGGGAAGCAGCATGGCTTAGTGGCTAGAGCACAGGCCTGAGAGTCAGAAGGTCATGGGTTCTAAAGCCGGCTCCCCACCTTGTCTGCTCTTTGTCCTTGGGCAAGTCACTTCACTTCTCTGTATCTCAGTTACCTCATCTATAAAATTGAGATTGAAACTGGGAACCCCGCGAGGGACGGGGACCGTGTCCAACCCGATTACCTGATATCCGCCCCAGAGTCTAGTACAATGTCTGGCACACAATAAGTGCTTAACGAATGCCATAATTATTATCATTATTATTTTTATCACAGTGCTTTGCGGACAGTATCAATCGATGGTATTTTTTGAGCACGACCCCGTGCAGAGTACATTCTCAGAGTTTAGGAGAGTACAGTGGAATTCGTAGACTTGAATCCTCCCCTGTGAGCCCCATGTGGGACAGGATTGTGTCCATGGTGCTTAGAATGCATATACCCCAGGGCTTGGCATACAGGAAGTGTTTAATAAACACCACAACTATGATCAAGGAGCTCACTATCTTGAAGTTGAAACAGACATTAATGTAAATTACACGTGGGAGGAAGCAATAGAGTATAAATATTTGTACCTGCCGTTAGATATGTACCTAAATATTTGTGTATCCAAGTGTTTAGGTGATGTAGAAGTGGCAGTTGAAGGGGATAAAGGCTGGGGGATCAATACCAGTAGGCTGCCATAAATCACACCCAGGGAATGGATCTTAGATCGGAGTGGAGCTTGCCCACATTGTGACACACTTCTTTTGCACATCTTTCCCCCTCACCTCTGACACTTTACCACTCTCCCCTCCTTCAAAGCCATCCTAAAATCACTCCTCCTCCAAGACGCCTTCCCAAACTAAGCTCTCATTTCCCCTACTAGCCCTCCATTCCGGGTCAATTATGCACTCGGATCTGTACCCATTAAGCAGCTGATATTCACCCCACTTCCAGGCTTACAGCACTTAAGATCATACCCTTACGCTCCACTATTTCCTCTAGACTATAAGCTCCTTGTGGGCAGAAATCATGCTTACCAACTCTGTTGTATACTCTTCCAAGCACTTGCTACTGCACACGTTAAGTGTTCAGAAGGAGCGTAGCTCAGTGGAAAAGAGCCCGGGCTTGGGAGTCAGAGGTCATGGGTTCGAATCCCGGCTCTGCCACTTGGCAGCTGTGTGACTGTGGACAAGTCACTTCACTTCTCTGTGCCTCAGTTACCTCATCTGTAAAATGGGGATTAACTGTGAGCCTCACATGGGACAACCTGATTACCCTGTATCTACCCAGCGCTTAGAATAGTGCTCTGCACATAGTAAGCGCTTAACAAATACCAACTTTATTACTGAAACCACATCTCCTGCAAGAGGCCCTCTCTGACCAACCCTTTATTTTCCCACCTGTTTGCCCTCCCTTCCGCGTGAACTATATCCCTTAAGCACTTGAATTCTCTTTCCCAAACAGCCTCACTATTCCCTTAGGCCCTTTGATAATCCCACACCCAGACCCCCAGCATCAATCGATAGAGCAAGGGCCTGGGAGTCAGACGGTCATGGGTTCTAATCCAAGCTCCACCACTTGTCTGCTGTGTGACCTTGGGGAAGTCTCTTCAATTCTCTGTGTCTCAGTTACCTCATCTGTGAAATAGGGATTGAAACTGTGAGCCTAATGTGGGACAGGGACTGTTTCCAACCCAATTTGCTTGTATCCCTCCCACCGCTTAGTAAAGTGCCTGGCAAAAAGTAAGCACTTAATAAATACCACAGTTATTATTATTATACTTGCCATTTCCCCTATCTATAATTTATTTTAATGTCTGTATTCCCACCTAGACTGTCAGCTCTTTGTGGGCAAGGATCACATCTACCAACTCTGTTGTAATCTTCCAAGATCTTATTATTCATTCATTCATTCCACTGTATTTATTGAGCACTTACTCTGTGCACTGTACTAAGCACTTGGGAGGGTACTATGTAACAGTGGCCCTACATATAGTAAGTGCTCAATAAATACCATGAATTGTTTGATTAATCAAGGAGTTATGCTGAACCCCCTCTCAGGGTCACACATGGAGAGTTTCCAGTCCTCTACCAGTCTCGACTATGGGGAGGGGACAGTCAAACAGAAGCCTGTCCATCCCATTCCTAGCTTGGCCAGTGGCTAGTGAATGGCAGGCAACCCGCTACAAGTCAAAACTCACCTGTGCTGGGCAGCAGCGGCACGGGAGAGACTTGAGGGCGGAGACACAGGTTTATTGCGTGGAAAGCGGCAGTGGTAAACTGCTTCCATATTTTTACCAAGAAAGCGCTATGGATCCACTACCAGAACAATGGCAGATGGAGGTGGAGCCTTCTAGGAAAGATGAGTTCATGGTGTCGCTATAGGTCGGAACCAACTTGATGGCGTAAGACAAGATGCTGAACCAGCTCTGCATGCCTTCATCTAATTGGAGGAAGGTCAGAATCATAATTTTCCAGTTTGTAAAGTGTTATGGAGTTAGCTGTGTCCTTGAGAAGCAATGTGGCCTAGTAGAAAGATCATGGATCTGAGAGTCAGAGGACCTGAGTTCTAATAGCTCTGCCACTTACCTGCTGGATGACCTTGGACAAGTCATTTAACTTCTCTGTGCCTCAGATTCCTCATCTGCAAAATGGGGATTCAATACCTGTTAAAGATTTTGAGGACTTACTATGTGCAGAGCACAATACTAGGAACTTGGGAGAGTACAATATAACAGAGTTGGTAGATAAGTTCCCTGCCTGTTTTTCCTGCTGCGTAGACTGGGAGCCCTATATGGGACTTAATTATCTTCCACACCAGCGTTGAGAAGCAGAGTGGCTTAGCGGAAAGAGCCTGGGCTTGGGAGTCAGAGGTCATGAGTTCTAGTTCCCTGCTCTGCCACTTATCAGCTATGTGACTTTGGGAAAGTCACTTCATTTCCCTGGGCCTCAGTTACCTCATCTGTAAAATGGGGATTAAGACTATGAGCCCCACTTGGGACAAACTGATTACCTTGACTCTACCCTAGTGCTTAAAACAGTGCTTGGCACATAGTAAGCATTTAACAAATACCATCATTAGCAGTATTAGTATTAGAATAGTACTTAGCACACAGTAAGCACTTAAGAAATACCATTATCATTTTTATTAATAAGGATAATGTTTCATCTCTGAATTTGGAGAAGGATGGGAAAAGAACAACTATGAAGGAGGAGAGAAAACCAAGAGTAAACAGTAATGGAAAATGGGGTCACTTGCCAGGAGTTTATTATGAGTAATAGTCACCTCCAAATTTTATTCCAGCCTTCTACTGAATTCCATATGTTCAAGGAGTACATAACCTATTCCACCCAAATCTCCCCAATTTCAACCTAAAGAGGGGCCAGAAAGGAAATAGAATCTTGCCTCTCTGTATTTTAAAACGTTTCTCATCTGTCTCATTCCTTTCCCGCCCCCAGAATTTGTTTCAAAAAATTCTAAATCTTGAGGTAGAATCACAGAAATCTGATGGCATTTAGTACCACTTCCATGAAGAGAAAGAGCATAGCATCCAGAAAACCCACCTCAAAGACACTTGTCAGAGATGGGAAAGGAAAAGAGGGAGAAGAAAGGAGCCCTTCTTATGAGTTTGCCCAGAAGGAGTCTGTTTCCCCTCCTCCCTCATCTAAAATGAAAGGTATTGGGTTCTCTGGGCTACTTGGCTGATCACTACCGGCATCTCTGCGATTGTACACTCCTGGAACACAGGTGTTTTAACTTACTTTTTCTAATGAGACACCCGATGGATGGAGTTTTGCCTTTTTCTATTTAAAGAATTGGGATTGAAGAGAATCACATGGAGGCTTGCATTCAAAGAAGTATTGATTTCCAAGAAAAGGAAAGGACAAGGCATGGGATCAGTGAAGTGGATGGGTCTCACTTTCTTCCTGGTCATCCTTTAATTGGTTAGTGCAGTTCTGAATATTTCTCAGATCAGATGTGGGGTCTCATTAACAGCAAAGATAATTAAGAATTAATAATAATTCGAGTCGTGAATTTGTTAGGCACTGTATTAAGTGCTGGGGTAGATTCAGAGAAGCAGCATGACCTAGTGGAAAGAGCACTGGATTGGGAGTCAGAGGACATTGATCCCATTCCTGCCTTCGCTACTTGTTGGCTCTATGACCTTGGGCAAGTCACTTAACTTCTGGGTGCTCAGTTACCACACCTGTAAAGTTTTGTCTCCATTTTACCTGCTCTTCTTCCCCTTTAGTCGTGTGAGTCGATATTGATATTTTATCAACCCCAATGCTTAAAACATTGCTTTTGCACATCGTAGCGTAATTATTATCATTATTGCTCCTATGAGATAATCAGGCCAGGAACAGTTCCTGTCCCACTTGATCATTCAATCCCCATTTTACAGATAAGGAATAATAATAATAATGATGATGGAATTTGTTAAGCGCTGACTTTGTGCCAAGCACTGTTCTAACCACTGGGATAGACACAAGGTAATCAGGGTGTCCCATGTGAGGCTCACAGTCTTAATCCCCATTTTACAGGTGAGGAAACTGAGGCACAGGGAAGTGAAGTGACTTGCCCAAAGTCACACAGCTGACAAGTAGAGGAGCTAGGATTAGAACCCGGAAAGCTTTAGAACCAGGAATCAAGGCCTGGGGGGTGAAGGCAAGTGACTTGCCCGAGTCTCACCAGGCAAGTGGTGGAGTCAGAATTGGAACTCAGGACCTGTGACTCCCAGACCCATGCTGTCTTCACTAGGCCACATTGCTTAGGCAGCCACTCTCACCTTCAATTTGCAGGGAATTTCTAAGAAGCTGAAAGCCCTAGATATACATCATCTCCTTGAGAATTATTACCCCTATTATATAGATCAGCAATATGTAGCCTCACTCAGAGCCAAGACCTGAAGTGTTATTAGAAACCTGTGAGCTGGCCAACACAAACACCGTCTTTAAAAATTACCATCCAGTGTTTAGCAAAAGAATAAAGCCATTATGTTTAAGCCAAGATAGAAGTTTCCATGGCAACAACTCTGAAATTAAGTGTTTGTCAGCGTTTCCAAAAACGATTATTGATCCAAAATACCATACGTGTTCAGAAATTTTGTGCCAGTGTCCCTGATGCCTGAAGAAAACAATCATTTCTGCATGCTGGTGATTGAAAAAAGGATAAATAAAATAGATTTAGTACATATGTTCAGCTGCTTTTCCCGACCTTCCCCCACAGAAGAAAGAAGTCATAAAAAATACATTCCCAAGGCCCAAGAGAACCTCAAAGCATCTGTACATATCTATGGTTTTTCCACTCATGGGACTGAAAAATTTCCAAGGCAATTTTTAGTCTTAAATCAATTAAAAATGAATGAGTTCTGGGTAAACCCTAAATGCCAAGTTTCACACTGGAACAAGTTTTATGTACAGATGTAAAACTCTGAAAGTTAGTGACTGTAATGGAAAGTCGACCAGACCGTTCAGGAGGGTAGAGATCAATGGCCACGTTATCACGGGAGCTCCACTTTGCAAAGCACATGTTGTGTGTTTTAATGGAAATAGGAACCGGCACTTGTTTTTTATCAGACAGATGTCTCTTTGAAACTTGAGTTGGAACACAGAATGCATGAGCTGATTGGATAGGCTAAAGACTTAGAGAAAAAGTCCAGGGGAGAACAGGCACCATAGGAAAAGAAATAATTTTAAAATTTTGGTCAGAGGAAGTGCCTAGCAATGGGATTTATTGAGCGCAGAACAGAGACTAAGAACTTGAGGAAGTACAAACTACAGAGTTGGTAGATATAATGAGGATGATGGCATTTGTTAAGTGCTACCTTGTGTCCAGTACTGTACTAAGCGGTGGGATGGACACAAAATAATCATATCGCACTCAGTCCCTGTCCCACGTGGGACTCCCAGTACATAAAAAGCCTATTGCCCATGACCTGGGTGGCTAATAGGGTGTTCCTGATAATCAGATGAATGAAAGGGATAGCAGTAGTCAGAACAGTAGTGATGAAGTGCTTATTCTCTTCCAGATGTTGAGGTAGAGGCAAAATAAGCAGGTTGGATTTGGATTGGATTTCAGATTGAAACAGCAGGAATGAAGGGAAAAAATATCCCGCATAAATGGATGACTCAAGCACAGACCCTTCGGCCCAAACAACTCCAGTGTCGGATGTTTTGGCAGCAGAACGTATCTTTAATTGTGAGCCACAGACAGTGTCTAATTCTAACCTGAGAATTCTATCATGAAAATTAGGACGGTGTTCTGCACACAGTCAGCAGTCAAATTCTATTTAGGAAACATTTAATAAATAGTAGAGAAGCAGGTTGCGTGGAAGAGCACTGGCTTGAAAATCAGCAGATCTGAGTTCTAATCCTAGCTTTGTCACGTGCCTACTGGGTGACCTTGGTAAGTCACTAATCTTCTCTGTGCCTCAGCTACCTCATTTGCTAAATGGGAACATGGGATTGGAAGTCAGAGGATGTGGGTTCTTGTCCCGGATCTGCCACTTGTCTGCTGGGCAACCTTGGGCAAGTCACTTAAGTTCTCTGTGCTTCAGTTACCTCATCTGCAAAATGGGGATTAAGACCGTGAGCCTCATGTGGGTCAGGGACTGTGTCCATCCTGATTACCTTGTTTCTACCCCAGTGCTTAGAACAGTATTTGGCTCATAATAAGTGCTTAAATTTCCCTATTATTATTATTATTATTATTACCTGTTCTCCTTCCTACTTAGATTGAGAGCCCCATGTCATGCCTGATTATCTTGTATCTACCTTAGCACTTAATATAGTGCTTGGCACATAGTAAGTGCTTAACAAACGCCACCACTATTATTTTCATTTTTATCATTGTCATTATTGTTTTTTATTATTTATATTATTACTGTTATAGCATTCTCTTTGAAACCATTCACACAAATGGACACACAATCAATCATCACTTTGGCACCATCTATTGGGCATCTAAAGGGAGCAGAGCATGTACTGAGTACTTGAGAGAGAACCCAAAAGAGTTAGTGGACTTGATCCTTGCCCGCAGAGAGCTTACAGTCTAGGGTGGGAGGTGGATATTTGGATAAATCACAGATTGGGAGAGCAGTAGAATGCAGAGAAGTAGCATGGCTTAGTGGAAAGAGCACAGACCTGGAAGTCAGAGGACCTGGGTTCTAATCCCAGCTCCACCTCTTGTCTGCTATGTGATCTTGAGCAAATCACTTAAGTTGTTTATGATTTGATTTCCTCATCTGTAAAATGGGGATGACATACCTTTCTATTTCCTATTTCGACTAGGAGCCCCATGTGGGGCAGGGACCGTGTCTGAACTGAGAATTCTGTATCCATCTCAGTGCTTAGTACAGTGTTAAGCACATAGCATGTGCTTAACAAATGCCACAGTTATTATTATAGAAGGGAGACTAGTAACATCTGGAAGAAAAAGAGTAGAGATGACATCAACAAAAATCAGAAAGTTGTAAAGGCTGTTTTTTTCCTCATTTTAGAAAACAGTTTAATGGTTTTGCTCTAGAAAGTCTCTTTAGTAGTAAGAAACAATTATGATTGGGGAAGAGGGACTTGGGAAAGGAATGAATGCCACCACTAAGCTGCAGCTAGCTTGGTAGGGAAGGAAAGAGCATGATTCATAACCCTGCACTGATGTTACCCTCACTATATCCTAAATGCATCCAAAGGATAGTAATATACCCAAAAGTTCAGCTTTACCAAAACCATCCCACCTGTCACCCAGTATATACATGTACAATATATACATGTATATATTGGGTCACAAATAAATATGTACATCCACCCAATATATATACAGGATCCAATCAGAGGAAATGACTCATGAGCATGTAGAAATGAGCACCTTCAATTGGGTGGAAAGTGATCAGGATGCCCCCGGGAGGCCCATAATCCAATCAAATGTACCTTAGGTGATGCACACCTGCATCACGTACCCGAACTCCCACTAGCAGCTCCATATTCTGGTTGAAAGATGATGCTTCTGCTGGTGAGATTTTATCAGAGAATGTGTCCGGTAAAACCAACAAAGAACTCATCAATCCCCTCTGCATCATGAGCATATACAAATTGACAGTAAGTTAATCAGTGGCATTTTCTGAGCCCTTAAGGTGTAGTGAGCATCTGGGGGAGGACAGTACAATAGAGTAAGTAGATCTGAGTCTTGTTCTGAGTGATCTTACAATCTAATAGGGAAGACGGTTGCCTGGGCAATCGGCAGTTTTCAAAGCTCTGTTTCTTCTTTTAAATGGCACTCTCTCCCCAGATGCTCTGCTCCAATGACACTCATCCCCTTTCCCTTCTCATTTATTCATTCAATCCTTTCATTCATTCATTCAATAGTATTTATTGAGCGCTTACTATGTGCAGAGCACTGTACTAAGCGCTTGGAATGAACAAGTCGGCAACAGTTAGAGACAGTCCCTGCCTTCTGACGGGCTTACAGTCTATTGAGTGCTTAATAATGTAATAATGTTGGTATCTGTGAAGTGCTTACTATGTGCCGAGCACTTTTCTAAGCACTGGGGTAGATACAAGGGAATCAGGTTGTCCCATGTGGGGCTCACAGTCTTAATTCCCATTTTACAGATGAAGTAACTGAGGCACTGAGAAGATAAGTGACTTGCCCAAAGTCACACAGCTGACAGGTGGCAGAGCCGGGATTAGAACCTGTGGCCTCTGACTCCTAAACCCGTGCTCTTTCCACTGAGCCACGCTGCTATGTAGAACTCTGTTCTAACTGCTTGGAGTCAGAGGTCACAGGTTCTAATCCCGCTTCTGCCACTTGTCAGCTGTGGGACTTTGGGCCAGTCACTTCACTTCTCTGGTCTCAGTTCCCTCACCTGTAAAATGGGGATGAAGACTGTGAGCCCTATGTGGGACATCCTGATGACCTTGTGTCTCCCCCAGTGCTTAGAGCAGTGCTTTGCACATAGTAAGTGCTTAACAAATGTCATCGTTACTATTATTACAATTCGTCCACAGAGACAATTCCTACCCAACAACAGGCTCACAGTCTAGAAGGGGGAGACAAACAAAAATAAAACAAAACAAGTAGACAGGCATCAATACCATCAAAATAAATAAATAGAATCATGGATATATACACATCATTAATAAAGTAAATAGAGTATTAAATATGTACAAATATACACAAGTACTCTGGGGAGGGGAAGGAGGTAGAGCAGAGGGAGGGAGTCGGGGCAATGGGGAGGGGAGGAGGAGCAGAGGGAAAAGGAGAGCTCAATCTAGGAAGGCCTCCTGGAGGTGGTGAGCCCTAGTAGGGCTTTGAAGAAGGAGAGTTATTTTGGCGGATGTGAGGAGGGAGGGCATTCCAGGTCACAGGTAGGACGTGGGCCAGGGGTCGACGGCGGGACAGGCGAGAATGATGCTTTTTGCTTTCAGCATATTAATCTGCCTTCTGCTGATTCCCAAAATAATAATCCCTCAGCAACATCATTTGAAGCAAAGTTTCTAGAAATCAGAGTAGTCATTTTGGCATCTTACTGATGTCCACTCTCCTCACTTGTCCTGACCTGAGGCTGCACGATGTGACGAGCATTGCTTGGAAACATATTGGTCCGTCTGGGCTCCAGGGTCTCGTCGTGTGTGATCTCATCTTATCGAGCCATGTCAGGTGCTGGTTGCATCGGTGATGCTTCTCTAAAGTCAGATTTAGGTCTGTGCTAGGGGTAGATTTCCCAACCATAAAGAAGGATGGACCCTGCAATTGCTCCATCTATCTTCAATTCAGTCTGAAAGTTAATGTTGTGTTGTTGTCACACACTTAGTGTTGCCCCCTTTGAACTTCAACCTGAATTGTAGAGCAATTTTTTACAGTTCATCAATGTCTCAAAGGTATTAGTGGGTCCATCCAATTCAGAGTCATCAATAAATTTAAGAAACACGCTCTCAAGCTCCCCTTTAGACTAAGCCTGGTGTGAGCAGGGAGCGTGTCTACCATCTCTGTTATAACTTGCTCTCCCAAGAGCTTAGTACAGTGCTCTGCACTTGATAAGTATGATTAATTGATCGATCGCTAACACCGAAAGTGTCTCGGGACCCCAACTCAATAGACACCTCTACACCGCCCATATATTGTTAACTACCCTTCAGGTGGGTAAATGAGTTAATCATTTATAGTGAAGTGACTTGCTATATATGCTGCAAGACATTTCATCTGTGAAAATGAGAATTATGTACCTGTGAGACTTAAAGTAATCTGCATGTCAGTTAAAAAAATTGCAGAATGCTCTCTAGAGTTGACCGTATAAAACGTGGAAATTACCATAAGCCTAGGGGCTAACATAAATTAAATGGGTCACCAAAATTCAACAAATAAGTATATTCATTAAAAAATTATAAAATCTGATCAATTATCCTGTTGGTGTGCTTTGTCACGAAGTATAACATTCTTAGGTCACTGTTAAAGGGGACGAAGTCTGGAGAAACTTTGGGGAGTTGACAAATTTCAAGCTTGTGCTCCATTCAATTCAAGGAGTCTTTAGGCAGGACACGTAGGAGACATGGAATATTTGAGAAAATTTTTCTTTGCAACTTCATGACTTTGTCATTTTCCAAACTGAAAATCAGTGAACGAACAGCCTAAAACCAGCATTAATTCACGGTTACAAATGCCTTTCTTTCCCCTGAGGCAAGGTGCATTAGCTAAAAAATATGTACCATATGGAAAGAAACTCACTTGAGCTCCCACAGGGACTCGGCAAAGTATCAGCCATAAGAGTCCAACAACGAGTCCACTTGCAGAGAAAGTGTCTCGGGTCAAAACTTAGCATGTTTTTTTTTCAAGCCAACAGTATTCAAAGTAAGAATCACCTCATTCGCCAAATTTGGACTTGCCGGTTGTATTTGTTTTCGGCAGTGGAATTAATATTCCCTTTAAACTTTGCTTCTGAGGAGGCCTTGAAAATCAGCCATAGATATGTTTATTCGAGAGCTTAGACTAGGTCAGAAAAAATAAACAGTGTCAATATGTTTGGCGTTAAGGTGAATGGCATCAGGTCTTCCCAGTTTGACTTGTAAAGTCTCAGCAGCCATGTTGCCGTAGACTGGTGTTTCAGTAGGGCCTCTAAAAGGAAGGAGAAAGTACAAGATGTTTGTACAGCTGAAAGCAAGATGAAAAACCACAGGCCCCCTCTCACACTCCATTAGACCCTGAAGTCCATGGAGTACTGCACTCAACACATAAACACTCAGTTTGTGGAAAACTTTGTCAATGTGTGAAAGAGAAGAACAAAGCCACGGAGAAGAACAATGAACATCTATGTGCGAAGTGGCAGTCAGTATTGAATGCAACAGTGAGAGCCAATTAAATAACTCTCTGACTTGGGAATACACTTCTATCAGTCTGTACATATTTGAATTCACTACACTTGTATGAATATTTGGTTATTTAATTAGATATCAAACAGAATGGCCAGTCTTCTGGTTGTGTGCTATAGCTTATTGGTATATTGCAAAGAAGGTGTGAGCCTCAGCTTCTTTAAAGGAAATTCGAGCAGCTAAAAGTTTTGGCTGCCTTATTGCAATTAAAAAAACCTGAATGTACATTTTGAAAAATATCCCCAGGAAATTGTGCAGATGAAAATTACACCCAGTCCAATCTACTTATATTGAGGTAGCATCACTTAATGACCTTGTGCAAATTCACTTAACTTCTCTATGACTCAGTCTCATCATCTGTAAAATAGGGATTAAATACCTGTTCTCCCTCCTCCTTAAATAGCGAGCGCCTTGTGGGGGACAAGGACTGTATTTTATTGTCTTGTATCTCCTCAGAGATTAGTACAGTGCTTGGTACCCACTGAGCACTTAACAAATACCACAATGCAAGGAACTCGCAGTCTAGACGGGAAGACAGATATTAAAATAAATAAATCATGGATATACACATAAGGTCTGTGGGGATGAGGGTGGGGAGAATAAAGGGTACAAATCCAAGTGCCAGAACAAAGCAGAAGGAAGCAGGAGAAAAAAGAGCTCAGTTGGGGGAGACTTCTTGGAGAAGATGGGATTTTAATAAGGCGTTGAATGTGGAAAGAATGGTAGTCTTATGTGAACGGAGAGGGCATTCCAGGCCAGAAGTAGGAAGAAGGTGAGGGATCAGTGGTGAGATAGATGAGAATGAGGTACAGTGAGTAGACTGGCACCAGAGAGATGAGATAAATATCTGGGGTTGTCACAGGAAATCAGTGAGGTAAGATACGAAGGGTCAAGGTGATTGAGTGCTTTAAAGCTAATAGAAAGGAGCTTCTGTTTGATGCTGAGGGGGATGGGCCACACTGGTGAGTCTTGAGACGTGGGAAAACATGGGACTGAATATTATTTAGAAAATTGATCTGGACAGCAGAGCGAAGTATGGATTAGAGTCTAGGAAGATAGGAAGCAGGGAAGTTGGCAAGGAGGCTTATGTGGTAATCAAGGGAAGATAAGTGCTAGTATCAGCCCATTAACAGTTTGGATGGAGAGGAGAGGGTGGATTTTAGCAGTGTTCTGAAGGTAGAACCAGTAGGATTTGGTGACATTAAATATGTGGTTTGAATGAAAGAAATCAGATGAGGTTAATTCCAAGATTATGGGCATGTGAGAAAGGGAAAGACTGGGGAGGACAGAGTTGGGATGGAAGGATGAAGAGTTCTATTTGGGACATGTTAAGTTTGACCATTGGACTAAACGCTCGGGAGAATTTGGTATTACAAAGTTAGAAGACCCAATCCCTGCCCACAGTGAGATTACAGTCTAGAGGGGGCTACGGACATACTACAAATCTGTGTATAAGTGCGGTGGGGCTGAAGGAGGGGTGAATAAAGAGGGGTAAATAAATAATCTAAGTGCATGAGTGATACAGAATGTAGTGGAAGAAGAGGAAATGAGGGCTTAGTCTGCTTCCCGGATCATTTTTCTACAAAAATGTTCAGTCCATGTTTCCCCACTCCTCAAAAACCTCCAGTGGTTGCCCAACCACCTCTGCATCAGAAACAAAACCTCTTTTACCATCAGCTTTAAATCACTCTACCATCTTTCCCCCTCTTACTTCACCTCACTATTCTCCTACTACAACCCAACCTGCACATCTTGTTCCTCTAATGCCAATCTACTCACTGTACCTTGATCTTGTCTATCTCACTGCTGATTTCTTGCCCAGGTCCTGTGTCTGGCCTGAGCACCCTCTCTTTTCATATCCAACAGATAATTACTCTTTCCGCCTTCAAAGCCTTATTAAAGGCACATCTCCTTCAAGAGGCCTTTCCTTGACTAATCTCTCATTTTTTCTTTCCCCACTCTCTTCCGTGCCACCCTCACCTACTTCCTTTATTCACCACCCAACTCCCAGAACCCTACAGTACTACTCAGGTACTATATGTAATTTATTTATGTATTAGTTTTTTTCTCCCCTTCTAGACCCTAAATTCACTGTGGACAGGGCATTCAAGGGCTCGGTACAGTACACTGCACACAGTAAGCGCTCAATAAATTCATTCATTCAATAGTATTTATTAGATTGATTGAGATGGAAGTTGAAATCATGGGAGTGAATGAGCTGCCCAACAAAGTAGGTGTGGAAGGGTAATAGATGGGGGCCCAGAACTGAACCTTGAGGGACTCCCACAGTTAGGGGGTGGAAGGTCAGTCAGTCAGTCAATCAGTAAACTCTCTGGCCTGGAATGCCCTCCCTCCTCATATCTGACAGACAATTGCTCTCCCTTCAAAACCTTACTGAAGACACATCTCCTCCAAGACTCCTTCCCTGACTCAACCCTCCTTTCCTCTTCTCCTACTCCCTTTTGTGTTACCCTGACTTACTCCCTTTATTCACCCCCGCCCCGACCCCGCAACCCCACAGCAATTATATACATATGAGTAATTTATTCATTTATATTAATGTCTGCCTTTCCCTCTAGACTGCAAGCTCACTGTGAGCAGAGACTGTTTCTGTTTATTGTTACTCTGTAATCTCCCAAGCTCTGCATACAGTAAGCTCTCAATAAATATGGTTGACTGACGTTCTGACTAGGACAACTTATCCTTCACAAAGGGCTCATCAGGAACAAAGTATCCGAATTAAAAGAGAACTGGGTCTCTCAGTAGCTACAAGAGGGATTGGTACCTTCATTCATTCATTCATTGATGGGCCATATTGGGTCACTTGAGGGGAAGTTAGGGGAACTGAGGCAAAAAGGAAGAGATATTAGATAACACCAATACTGATACTAATGCTTTGAGAAGCAGTGTGGCTCAATGGAAAGAGCTCAGGCTTGGGAGTCAGAGGTCGTGGGTTCTAATCCCGGCCCCACTACTAATCAGCTGTGTGACTTTGGGCAAGTCACTTAACTTCTCTGGGCCTCAGTTAGCTCATCTGGAAAATGAGGATTAAGACTGTGTGCCCCATGTGGGACAACCTGTTTACCTTGTATCTACCTAGTGCTTAGAACAGTGCTTGGGACATAGTAAGCGCTTGACAAATACTAAAATTATCATTATTATCATCATTATCATTATTATTAATGCTTAGAGAATTCTCAACGAAGGCAACTATCATGCAGCTTCCCTATCTTGTGGCAATTGCCAGAGACAAAATACTATGTTGAAAGACCATTTTTCGGGTCCAGTAATGACACTGCTCGTGTTCTAATGTCTCCATGGTAGACAGCAAGCTCTTTCTAAGTAACGTACACTAAAAAAAGCATTCAGCCTACACATGCTCCATGTTTCCAAAGGCATGAAATACTGCCCGGTAGATATAATGCAAATGCAGCACTTCTATATTTTGGTTTCAGACACGGTGAATTACACAATTGCCAGAATCTCAATTTACTTTCAAAACAAGGGAAAAATCAAAGGAGAAATAATCTTTTAGAAGAGCAGAGATGTAAAGATGCTTAATCTCTGGCTATGGAAGCTTTTTGTATAAAATGGTTGTGAAAGAACAATTTCAAATGTTTAGTTAGGAATCTGAAACTCATAACTTCCAAGTTCTGTTTCTTATTCTACTAGTATTTTGCTTGGGAAATCTAAGTATGTAACTAAACCATATATAAGTACATACTGTTTAAATCATGCCCTTACTGTCTCTCAGGTCAAGCTAGTGTTCTACCGAATCTGGAAATTTAGCTGAAATGGTTCCTGTTAGATGGCATAAAGAACAATAATAATAATATTTATGGCATTTATTAAGCACTTACAATACATCAGGCACTGTGCTAAGCACTGGGGTGGATTCAAGCAAATCAGAATGGACACAGTCCCTGTCCCACATGGGGTTCATAACCTCGATCCCCATTATACATGAGGTAAATGAGTCACAGATAAGTTAAGTGAGCTGCTCAAGGCCACACAACAGGCAAGTGATGATGCTGGTATTAGAACCCATGACCTCTATCCACCATGCCACGGTGCTTCATACAGGGACGGAAACCCATCTCTGTTTTTCCTGGTTCCTTCTAGCTTTATGAATTGTTGATTCTTTGCCTGCAAGAGACATGTTAGATTTTTGTTTCATAGCACACATCAGAAACCATCAGTTTGAAGGAAGAGCTCTTTGCTTTCCAGAACAAGTTTAGTGCAGAAATTTCCTCTTGCACTATGTTATAAGATTTGCAACTAAAAATGTATCTAGCACATATGGATAGCAGGACTGTACAGGTGTGGCTTACTGGAAAAAGCACACAACTGGGCTTCAGGAGACCTCGTTTCTAATCCCCATTCCACCACCTCCCTGTGTGTGACTTGACCAAGTCACTTAACTTCTCCATTTATAAAGTGGAGATTAAATATCTCTCTCTCTCCCCCTCAGACTGTGAGTCCCATGTAGAACAGGGACTGTATCTAATCTGATTTTATTACATACAGCTAGGGCTTAACAGTGTTCGGCCCATAATGTGCCCAACAAATATTGCAATTATTATCATTTTATTATTATTAAGAAATATCAATTACAATAGATCAGGACTTGTGCCTTTCTTCAGAAGATTTCTCACCTATTATCCCATTTCCTCGTGATAACCTGATTAGACACGGAAGGAGTTAGATTTCTAGTCCCATTTTACAGATCGAACAAATAGGTTTAATCAAGCAAAGCTCCAAAAATATCTAATAGCTTGGCTGGTGGATTTAATGATGGCATTCAATAATAATAATAATAATAGATGATAATTGATAATAGTATTTACATACTTACAATGTGCCAAGCACTACAATAAGCACTGGAGTAGAGTCAAGATAGTGAGGTTGGGCACAGACCCTGTCCTACATAGGGCTCCCAGTTTAAGCAGGAGGGAGAACATGTATTGATCCCCATTTTAAAGATGAGAAAACTGAGGGACAGAGAAGTGAAATGACTTGCTTAAGGTGATAGAGCAGGCAGACGGTGGAGCCAGGAAACTGAGGTCCTCTGACTCCCAGGTTCTTTTTCTGTTAGGCCACACTGCTTCTCAGGGTGAAGCCAGAAAGAACATTTCAAGAAGGATTTCCACTCTCCAGATAAGAGTTGCAATTTGTTGGGGGCAATATACTATCGCTAAGCCTTCCCTATGCGTATTGCTTGTTTTCTGAAAAATAATAATGATAAATAATTATGGTATTTAAGTGCTTACTATGTGCCAGGCACTCTACTAAGTGCTGGGTGAATACAAGAAGTGTGGCTCAGTGGAAAGATGACGGGCTTGGGAGTCAGAGGTCTTGGGTTCGAATCCCAGCTCTGCCACCTGTCAGCTGTGTGACTGTGGGCAAGTCACTTCACTGCTCTGTGCCTCAGTGACCTCATCTGTAAAATGGGGATTAAGACTGTGAGCCCCATGTGGGACAACCTGATCACCCTGTATCTACCCCAGCACTTAGAACAGTGCTCTGCACATAGTAAGCGCTTAACAAATACAAACATTATTATTATTATTATTATTACAAGAAAATCGGGTTGGACAAGGACCTGTCCCACATGGGGCTCACAGTCTCAATCCCAGTTTAGAGATGAGGAAACTGAGACCCAGAGAAATGACATGATTTGCCCAAGGTCACACGGCAGATGAGTGGCAGAGCCAGCGTTAGAAACCATGACCCTGTGACTCCCAGGCCCATGCTCTTATCCACTGCACCATGCTGCTTCTCTAAATATTGAATAGGGAGTAAATGAGATTGTATCATATTATATAAAATAACTACACACTTCTGGATTGAAAGATGGGATGAATGAATTCCTCTCTGCAATTCCAAAGAGGAAAAGTGTAAAAGAAGGTGGTAAGACAAGTGATTAGTTTTGAGGAAGGAAAGAAAGCTCATAATTTTCCTGCTTTGGATTTGAAAAGTTAGAATAAATAATAAAAATACCTGGAAGTGAAACAGGTATGTCTAGCTGAGCACTGAAGTAACATGACCATAGCCTAACATATTATGGATGGTTTATGGAGCACAACAGCTCATATTTGGGGATAAATTGGCAGCTGAAAAACTGCTGGCTAAATTCCAGGTGGACCACCAAGAGAAGAAAACCCAGAGAATTGGGTACTTTTTTTTTTTTACATCTATTGCTTATATTCAGACCTCTTTCCCTTCCTGCTTTATTCCTTAATGATGTAATTTCTCTATATTCCCATCCCCACTTTCACCTCTTCGAAGGGCTCTTAAAATGATACATTTCTCCTCAGAAGCCTTTAATTCCTGTTGAATGAAATTGCTGCTATTTTCTTTCTCCTGTGTCGGGGGAAATATAAGACATTTCCAGGGGAAAAACGTTCCCTTATTTCCTCAAAGTGGAAGCGTTACAAAAGCCCCATCATGCATCATGGAAATCCTGCCTTCCAGAGAATGCAGCATTAAGAGCTGACATGAATTGTCACTTGGGATAAACAACAACTTGTTCCTATAATAAAGGGTACCGAGGTTACTTTTTGCTGTGAGTGAATCATCTTTTTTTGTTTTGTTTTTGCCTCAGCAAGGGTTGGGCCGAAGATGTGGTCACAAGTTAGGAGATGTGGGAAAAGCTCTCTATATCCTATCTATCCTCACCCCTCTCCCACTAAAACCCACACCTCACACTTCTCTCCCCTAACGTCAGACTACTCACTGTACCTCGATCTTGTCTCCCTCACTGCTGACCTCTTGTTAATATCCTCCCTCCTGCCTGGATTGCCCTCCCACCCATATCCGACCGACCACCATTCTCCCCATCTTCCCACCCAAACCCAGTGCTCCCTTACCTTTCCCAACATTGTAGTAATAATAATTGTTGTATTTAATAATTGTGGTATTTGTTAAGCACTTATTTTGTGCCAGGCACTGTTCTAAGCACTGGGGTGGATACAAACAGAGTTGGACCCAGTCCCTGTCCCATGCGTCATTCAGTACGCTCCACTCATTTCTTCGTATATCACACTGAGATGGTGGCTGGTCAAAATATAGGTCAATGTCTAATTTTGGAAGCTCTGAGCTGGTATCTTAGCTGTCCTACATATTATATGAGAAAACATTTCCATTGCTTCTCATCTATAAATCGCATTCATTTCTTTAAAGCACAGACAGCGTAGGTTAAGCGAGCCAACCTTGGCAGAAAGAGCCTAATATGGGGCAGGGAGAAGGAGGAATTGGAGAGAAGCAGGAGAGATTTTAAGGAGATCAAGTCCGTTGGTTGCAATTGTATCAATAAAGTACATGACCAGGTCATTAGGGAAAAGAGATGGGGGACACTGCCGGACAGGTGGTTTGAGGAAGACGTTACAATTCTGCGATAGCTGGACAGGGCAATGTGTATGGGATTCAATAAGGGTGGAGAAGTATTGATTCCAGGTGAAGGAGAGAAGCATTAAAACAAGAGAAGAGAAGTTTAAAATAGATGAGGTCATCCTGATGTCTGGATTTCCACCAGCAGTGCTCCACAGCTTGAGCACAGGCGTGGAGGAAGAGGAAGAGGTGATCCAGGGGCTTCAGGTTAGTGGTATGAGATCAGCCAAAGGACAGATGATTGAGAGAGGTGAGTTCAGGGAAGGGGGTTGTGTTGAGGGTGTCGACTCATCCGCTTAACTGTATATATCTTCATCACCCTATTTATTTTGTTTAATGAGATGTACATCACCCTAATTCTATTTATTTGCCATTGTTTTATTGCCATTGTTCTTGTCTACCTGTCTCCCCCGATTAGACTGTAAGCCCATCGAAGGGCAGGGACTGTCTCTATCTGTTGCTGGTTTGTACATTCCAAGCGCTTAGTGCAGTGGTCTGCACATAGTAAGCGCTCAATAAATACTATTGAATGAAGGAATGAATGATCTGTGCGTTACGAAAAGGCAATTTGGTCTTAGGCACTAAAGACAAGCATTTGAAACAGGGTTCTGCACTCAGTAAATGGTACTGATTGGTTGATATCAAATAATGCCAGGATGGAAATCCTATTAGGTACATCAGTTGATCAATCAATGGTATTTATTGAGTGCTTACTACGTGCAGACCACTGTACTAAGCTCAACAATACAATAGAATTAGCTGACATGTTTCCTTCCCATCACAAGCTTACAGTCTAGAGGGGATGACTAGAACCTTACAGATGCAAGACTAGACAAGACATCATAGATAGGGAAAAAGCAGGTTATGTAAGGAGGAGACTGCAAAGCTTGCTGTGGACCGGGAGTGTGTTTGGTTTATTGTTATTTCGTACTCTCCCCAGTGCTCAGTACAGAGCCCCGCACCCAGTAATCGCTCAATAAATATGACTGACTGACTGATGATCTACATCCTAAGAGAGCAATAGAAAATGCCAAAGAATCTCAAAATATTGTTCGGATAAAGCAGCCCAAAATGAAGGGATTCTGGGTGGGCTGAAATCAGGAATTAGTGACTAGAATATCACTTTCAATCTTTAGGTTGAGCGTCCTGAGAATCTTCAACTTTGAGCCCCGTTTCTGAAATGGCTTTCGAAACCGCTCCTGGCCCAATGTGGAAGAATCACTTGATGTGGTTGCGCTGTCTGCACAGTGAGGTTGACCTCAGCCACCCCAGGACATTTTGTAGATTAATTAGGGGCATTATGAAGTTCCCCCCGACTATTATTCTTATTGAACCCGTGGCATGTCGGCCCATACTTTATGAAGGACTACATCCTGCCAGGGTTGAAAACGTCGTCTGATTAATTGCTTTGCTTTGAGCCTTTATAGCAGCGGGATTCAACCCCACTGTTCAGAATCGAGGTCAAATTCATTTTCTTTAATTTCAAACCAGGTGTGGCCTGACTACAAGAAAAATGCAAGTCAAATGTTTTGCATGCCCTGTAGTGTCCTATACATAGCAGAGTCAAGATATTAATGCTGAAAGGCCTAATTGAGCTCTTTTGAGAATGCATTCAAAATACCTCTTTAAAGATAGAAGTGCTCTTTACTTGGAGACAGTTCTTATACTATTTGTTATGGTTTGAATGTTATGGTATATGTTAAGACCTTACTCTGTGTCGAGCACTCTTCTAGGAACTGGGGTAATCAATCACTCATATTTACTGAGCACTTACTGTGTGCAGAGCACTGTATTTAGCTCTTGGGAGAGTACGACATAAATGATGGCATACACACACACAGACCTGTCTCTCCAGCCCCTCCCAGTAAAGCAGAGATATCCGATCCACACGGGCATATGGTCACCAGGGCATCGGCGATCTTTCCTTAGGTGGCATGGGCCCTGATCATTCTTAAGGCCGGTTGAGCCTTGTCTCACCAGAGCTTTCTGTTCTGCACTTCTAATTCCTGCGAATTCAGAGACGAAAACGCACTTGCTTCTTATTAACTTCACAGTTGCTGTGTTTGAAGCAACGATGAAACTTAGAGGGAAAGACGGTATATGAATTTACACTCCCAGAAGAACCAGACTCTTCCTAAAAAAATAATGCTCCTTTGTTGAATCCAACTCCAGTGCTATCTTTTCATCTCCTGAATCTCTCATAAAAGGTATAGAAATTACAAGATGAAAGCATATTTTTGATTTTCACTGCCCACTAATCAGACTGATCTCTGCCAGGGTTTCTGGCACAAGGTAACATAAGAACAAGCCACATTTATACTTGGCAAGATTAGCCTCCTCTCTCTTCCAAAGTTGGCTCACTTAACCTGTGCTGTCTGTGCTTTAAGGTAATAGATGAGATTTATAGATGAGAAGCAATGCAAATTTTCTCTCATATAATATGTAGGACATCTAGGATACCAGCTCAGAGCTTCCAAAATTACACTTTGGCCTATATTTTGACCAGCCACCTTCTCACTGTAATATACGGAGAAATGAGTGGAGCGTACTGAATGATGCTTAAGAGGTTTTTACTGTGTACACTTTTTTTTTTTTTTTTTAGCATTCACAGTGCTGTGTCTGTAATATGAAAATCCTCTTTTTCCAGATGGTAGCATAAATTTTCAGGTCAAGTGATATTAAAAATAGATAATAGCCTAGACCCCATGAGTCTCTACAGAAAGACTAAACAGTCACAATGGGGAATATCATTGTTTTGGTTTTCTTTATGAGGTTTTATGTACTCAGCTGCTTCTCAGCCATGCCATTACTGCAGCAGGATCCTGATCATTCTAAATTCCAGTTCCACCTCACTTCCTACCCTTTATACTTTCTAAGCCCCATGCCACACAAGTCAAGGGAACATACTCACACAGCTGCACTGTAGGCTCATAACCTCTCTCCCCCCAGAGAGTTGGGGAAGTCAGGACTCTTGAACTATGAGTATGCATTATTGATAAGTAAGTTCTTCAAATGAAAAAGAAATTAGCTTGTAAGATTGTGTTTTTAACATTATAATCCAATCTTGGCTATGATGGGCATTGTTGACTTCTGGGATTTTGAGGAAACAAATTGATTGCAAATCCTGAAAAATTAAGTTTCATCTACAGGGGCAGAAAGGCATCTGTGATTTCGTTTAGACTTCAAATGATGTAAATTCACTGCTTTAAGCCAATTCATTCTCGTTATTATTTTAAATTTACTTTGGGTCATTCCTATATATCCTTCCTGATTAGATGATTATAATTACAGTGTCCATTTTTATTACTTTTTAACAATCATCACTTTTATTAATGAATAAAATGCTTTATTTGATGCCAGTCCCATGCCTGTCTAAAACTTCAGGTTGCTGCCTGGCAGAGACATATGGACTCACACTTTAGCCCAGTTGCAGGGTTGACAATTTAAAGAAGGAAAAATGGATAACATTCATTAGTCGTGATGGGGAAAGTTTAGGGTGAGGAAAAAAAATCTTCAACCAAAAAAACAACCCTTTCCACCCAAATGGAAAAAACAAAAAACCAAGAAAATGCCAGGGCAGAAATAACCCACTAACAATTATTCTACCCCCTTCAAAATAAATGTGTTGACTTTGATTCTGGACACGGTCATAATCCTAAGGGCCCATCACGTGTCCTATCAGTCTGCTCTCCCTCCTTTCCTTCCTCTCTGTTCTCGGATACCTTTCATGCTATCTGGTGTCCAAATGTGTGAGCTGGTCTCCAGGTGTGGTCTCCCGAGTCCTTTGTACATGAGCATAATGATCTCTTCTGATTTCAGCTCTGTTCCTCTATTTAGAAATCCCAGGGTTCTGTTTGCTTTCCTAACTGCTACCAGACACTGAGCTGATGGGTTTTAAGTGTCTGTCCGTGATCAACACCAGACCCTTCTTCTGATCAGTGTCCTATGGTTTGAAGGCATTCGGATGAGTCTCCTTTTGGTAGCTCATTTTATCCTTCTGAAGGTTAAACTGAGTAATTGGGTAAGCCGGTGCCTAGACTACTTTATTAGTGCATCCTTTTGGGTCTAATTAGTCTATCTCTCTGTCCTCCTTAGTATTGTCTAGTGCTCTCAATTTTGTGTCTTCTGGGAGAAGAGCAAAGTATATACCACTGACCAGTTAGCACTTCAACACTCTTAATTGTTCCAGTGAGATTTTTCACATATGGCCCGGCTTTCTTAAATCCATTTTGACTTTCTTTAGCATGTTCCTGTTCAATAATCTGAACACTTTTAGGTGATCCAGGTCATTTTTCTTTAGGGCAAACATTCTTAATAAACAAGGATCTGTGGTGTGGTTTTCCCAATGGCATCAGGGGAAATTCTTTGAGTTCCAATCCTGTAGCTGCTGTTGCCTATTTTGATGGACCTCGGATTCTCCTCGTTAACATGAAGTGGGCCCCACTTGCTTGTCAGTCAGACAATCATCACTATTTAGAGCGGCCTATTAAAAATAATACAGGTCTGAGAGTTAGAGGACCTGGATTCTAATCGTGGCTCTTCCACTTGCCGTCTGTATGATCTTGGGTAAGTGGCTTAACTTCCCTGTGTCTCAGTTTCCACATTGTTAAAATGAAGATTCAATATCTGCTTTTCCTCCCTCTTAGGCTATGAGAACAATCTTGGACAGGGACCGTCTCTGGCCTGATCATCTATCTTGTCTTGTTTTATGCCATTAAGTTGTTTCTGACCCATAGTGACACCACAGACACATCTCTCACAGAACGCCCCGCTCTCCATTGGCAATCATTCTGGTAGTGGATCCATAGAGTTTTCTTGGTAAAAATTCGGAAGTAGTTTACCATTACCGCCTTCTGCGCAGTCAACTTGAGCCTCCGCCCTCGACTCTCTCCCATGCCGCTGCTGCTCAGCACGAGTGGGTTTTGACTTGTAGCAGATTGTCTTCCACTTGCTAGTCACTGCCCAAACTAGGAATGGAATGGGTAGGCCTCCGCTTGAATCTCTCTCGCTCCCGTAGCTGAGACTGATAGAGTACTGGAAACTCTTCAGGTGTGACCCTGAGAGAGGATCTTCTATCTACCCCAGTGCTTAATAAAGTGTTTGGCATATAGTAAGCACTGAAAAAATATTATTTTTTTCTTAATACCCATTGGTTGGATAGCACTGTGGGGTCTTATAAGTGAAGAATAATACCTAGTCCCTGCCTTAGGAAGCTTCTGTCTTGAGATTATGGAGGAAAATGCCCTTTAGAGAAATAAAACTACTAAGCAAACCAGCTCGCTAGCTTGGCAGGAAACATGACCATCAATTCCATTTTTCTCTCCCAAGGACTAAGTTGAGTGCTCTGCATAGAATAAGAAGTCAATAAATACCATTGATTTATCGAGTCCAAGTGTTTTTAATAATCAAAATCAAGGAAAAAAGACAAACACATAAACGAATATGGTGTCATTAAAATAAGTGACTGTGGCACAAATTATCCACCAATCAATAGTATTTTAAATTTACTCTGGGTAGAGTATCGTACTAAGTATTTGGGAAAGCGCAATAAGGTAAATAGACACAATTATTGCCCCCTAGGAGCTTAAACTCTAGATGAGAAGACTGATATTAAAATATTATAAATAAGAGGAAGAAACCATGTATAAATACATGTATAAATGTATTGTAGAGTTGATGGATAGACTCCAGGAGCCCTCCAGGAGGCCTTCCCAGATTAAGCCCCCCTTTTCCACTGCTCCTCCTCCCCTCCCCATCACCCCGACTCCCTCCCTCTGCTCTACCTCCTCCTTCCCCCACAGCACTTTTGTGTATATTTATACATATATTATTCTTTTCATTTTATTAATGATGCATATATAGCTATAACTCTATTTATATTAATACTATCAATGCTTGTCTATTTATTCTGTTTTGATATCTGTTTCCCTTCTTCTACACTGTGAGCCTGTTGTTGGGCAGGGATTATCTCTGTTGCTGAATTGTACTTTCCAAGCACTTAGTACAGTGCTCTGCACACAGTAAGTGCTCAATAAATGCGATTGAATGAATGAATGAATGAATGACTGAGGGCTTGGGGGTAAGAACTCAAAGACTTAGGTAAAACAGTAGGTAAGGCAATAGAGTAAAAGAAAAAGAATAAGAGAAGCTGACATAATCGTTTCCAATTATGCCAAATTTCCTATGTAAAATTGGCATAATACAATCAATAGTATTGCGCACTTACCATGTACACTGTACACAGTGCTTGGGTGAGTACTATACACCAGAATTGTTAGACGCTTTCCTTTCCCAAAACGAACTTACAGTCTAGATTGGAATACAGACATTAATATAAATAAATGACAGATAGGAAAGTAAATGATATGGGGCTGAGGATTTGGGGAATATCCCATTCTCAATGGTCATGGGTCCAAATGCATAGACAGTGCAGAAGGGAGAAGGGGTTGGGGAAAGAGGGCTTGATTGGGAAGGCCTCCTGGAGGAATGGGACCTTAATAAGGCTTTGAAAGTCAGGGGAGCGGGGGTTTGGTGGGTATAGAGGGGAACGAGATTAGTCTCATCTGCCTAACCATAATCTTTCTTAACAAAATCATGCTGATACCTTGAAGCTCAAAGTTAGGGTGATCAGTGTAAAGTCTGGTTGAAAAGGGAATTTTTAAATGAGTTACTTCCTTTCTAAAAATGTATTCAGAATTCTACTGTAAAGATTTATTCAAAAAAGATGATATTGACCACAAAAGACTAATAAACCCAGTGTTTAGATTAAAAAAAAAACTCAACAAACCCTCACATGTTCATTTTACTGGCTAAACTCTGATTTTGGAAAGTAGGTATTAAATGTCCCTGTAATGACCCAGTAACACAGAAAATACTATCTGCTCTGATTTAATGATTTAAGCATTTGTCATCATTGTGTAAATAGATGTTAGCAATTTAAAAATGTCATTAAGCCTGTTAAACAGGAACTTATTTTCAAATATGGAATCATATTTACTTTATCTCTACCAATGATTCTATTATTCCAACAAATATTTGAAAGGCTTCATTTTTTGGCTTTCCACTCTATTGATTCTAGAAAAATATATAAACTAAGACATAACAAGATGTTCATTTTGTAATTTAGACACTAAAACTCTCTTCCAAGACTTGTCACAGTTATTCCACTGAGTTTCATCTATCACTGTTTAATTTAGAAGGTTGCAGCCATTCATTTCCTTCCATATAAATAATAGGAAAATATTTTCTTCTAATCCTGAGAGAATGAGAAACTCAGATTCAAGGAATTTATATTTCAACGTTTGCTTCATTCCCTCATCAATCAATTAAATTCATGGAGCACCTACTGTGTGCACAATACTGTACAAAGTACTCGGGAAAGTGCAAAACAATCGAGCTGGTTGACCCAGTCACCAGCCCGAAGGAGAAGCAGTGTGGCACAGTGGAAAGATCCCTGCCTGGAAGTCAGAAGATCTGGGTTCTAATTCCAGCTCCACTATTAGTCTGCTATGTGACCTTGGGCAAATTTCTCAAAAATAATCGTGGGTTTTGTTAAGTTCTTTCTATGAGCCAAGCACAAGCTGGGGCATATATAATAATCAGGTCCCACATGGGGCTCACAGTCTAAGTAGTAGAAAGAACAGGTATTGAATTCCCATTTTATAGAGGAGAAAACCGGTACACAGAGAAATTGTCACAAAACAGACGAGTGGCAGAGTCAGGATTAGAACTCAGTGCCTCTGACTCCTGGCCCTGTACTCTTTCCACTAAGCCATGCTGCTTCTCCAACTACTTGTCTAACTTCTTAACTTGTCAGTACCTCAGTACCTCATCTGTAAAATGGGCATTAAAACTCTGAACCCTACATGGGACAGGGATTGTGTCTCTGAACAGAGTAAGCATTTAAATACTGTCAAAAAGAAAAAAACAAAGGGTTCATATGAGTGAAGCTGGCTTGAGCAGTGGAGGGATGGAGAGGTCTTCTCATTTCAGACAGGAGGAGGGATTATTTTCTCTTTCCCTACCACATATTCTCTAAGGGGTTGAAAAAAAACTCTGTCACTGATTACCCTTAGTTGCTTCCCTGGATACTATGTGTTACTACCAAGAATGGTAAGGGGCATTTAATACTTATTTTTCCACTGAATATTTGGAATTAGGGCCTCGATGAGATATTCAAAAATCATGGACCAAAAAGTCAAGAGAGGGCAGATCCCATTCCACCAGACTGCTCTACCAGTCCTAATCTCAAAAACAGAAAACAGATCCGATGCTTTGTGGCTAACTGCAATTGAACCATTAAAAAGTATCTTGGACTCTGTTGCTAAGGTACCTTCAACCTCTTAGGCTAACCCTGCTTGTATTTTGTTAAAGGAGACTGGGATCTCCTTCTGTTTGGTGGAGGGGGTTTCACCAGCAGAGGCTTGGTCTTAACTTCTCAACAGAAGATCTGTCAAATATGGAGACCGATGCTTCTTCCATTAGATTACAGTCTCCGAGTGGACGGGGAGATTGTACTCTGCATCTGGTTTATTTCTCCAACTACCGACTACTAAGTGCGACACCTAGAAAGCTCCCGGCTTGGAAGTCAGAGGATGTGAGTTCTAATCGTGAATTTTGCCACTTGTCTGCTGTTTGACTTTGGGCAAATCGCTTAACTTCTCTGAGCCTCAGTTCCCTCATATGTAAAATGGGGATTAAAACTGGGAGCCGCCCATGGACCACCTGATTAACTTTTTTATCTACCCCAACTCTTAGAACTGTGCTTGGGACATAGTAAGTGCTTAAGAAATACCATAATTAATTAGTATTACCGCAAGGAGATGATATTTTCTATTACATTCCCCCTAGGCCAACTGGGTTTCAAGTTTCAAATTACCCCATCCAGACAGGCTTACCCATTGACTCCCCTTTCAATTTTGTCTGAGGTTTGAATCTGTCCTTTATTTTGTTTGCATTCTCATTCTTCCAAATCGCACGCAGGGACAACAGTCTCATAAGACCCCTAGCATATGAAGGTCTCCCCGCTTTATCTGAGTTGTTTTGGCATTATAGGGAGAAGCACATGCCCCGCCCCCAGCTTTGATCCGCAAGTCATCTTAGGGGTAGGAAGTGAGAATGCCCTAAGAGACTCGTGAAATGAAAAATCAGTTGCGGTATTAACTTACGCAGCAAGATTTAGCACTTTCAGGACACCTGAGATGGACCTTAGGCATTGGTGGATGACCAAACCTTTAAACAGTCATTCACTATTAACTGTAGCTGTAAAGAAAGCACGTGTCTACGTTTAGCTTAACATTCTGAAAACCTTGACTGTCATACCACACTAGCTGTGAAGCATGTATTTCTCCCCCTTGATGGCAGCGAGCCAACATCCATGTGTTCGTTCGCATTAACATGATATAAATGTTAATGTCCTTTTCTAAAACCAAAGCTTGTGGTCGAGAGGAAATACCACCTAGGTTTTAAACAGAGAAAAGTTTTCATCTGCTTTATGTTTTGATACTCTAGTCTATATTTTGACTCCAGAGTGTGATGGCTGTGTAACTTTTCACATGAATTTCATTTTTCCTGTCAGAGCACATTATTTTAAGGGTGACAATAACTTGGCTTCAAATGAGGTGAAACCATCATGGTGATAAATGAGTTTCTAGAGAAGGGAGGTTATATCCCAGAAATATACTTTGAAAGACCACACACCTCTGCTTAAGCTTGTTAGCCTTCTACCTTCTGAGCTATACAATGTGCCACAGATCCTGGGGTTGCGTCTCATGGTGCTAGAGAGATCTGAGCACTTGGCTTTTGAAAATATACTGTGTTTTACAGTACAATAGTTTGGCTATTTTTCACTGTCTGGGAGTGGAGTCTGATTGGTTAACCTTCTTCGCGGGTTCGGAGTGGTCGGACTGTCTGTGGTAGCCTCATGGAAGCAACTCAAAAACAAGCCCAGAGGATCTAATTTTCTTATTTATTGTGATAAATGACACTCACACAACTAGAAATATGAACAAATTCTCTTTATTCCCTCTCTGAGACTGACGCAAGGCTGATGGCTTGGAATTTTTGACATGCCAGAACACTTTTTATCTGAAAGATAGTGAAAATGCTTGAGCTTGTGGACTTTCCATTTCTTTGGAGTTTCCCTCTTTAGAAGCATTCAATTGCATTTATTGAGTGCTTACTGTGTGTAGAGCACTGTGCTAAGCGCTTGGAAAGTACAATTCAGCAATGTACAGAGAAGCAATTCAGAGAAGCAGTGTGGCTCAGTGGAAAGAGCCCGGGCTTGGGAGTCAGAGGTCATGGGTTCTAATCCTGGCTCTGCCACTTGTCAGCTGTGTGACTTTGGGCAAGTCACTTAGCTTCTCTGTGCCTCATTTACCTCATCTGTAAAATGGGGATTAACTGTGAGCTTCACGTGGGACAACCTGATGACCCTGTATCTCCCCCAGCGCTTAGAACAGTGCTCTGCACATAGTAAGCGCTTAACAAATACCAATGCAGAGAGACAATTCCTGCCCACAATGGGCTTACAGTGTAGAAGGGGGGAGACAGACATCAAAACAAGTAAACAGGTATCAATAGCATCAATATAAATAAATAGAATTATAGCCACGCACACATCAAAACAAAAAATAGGCATTAATATGAATAAATAGAATTATAGATATGTAGATATGTGCACAAGTCCTGTGGGATGAGGGGGGCGGTAGAGCAAAGGGAGAGGGGAGGGGGAGCTGAGGAAAAGGGGGGCTTAGTCTGGGAAGGCTTCTTAGAGGAGGCGAGCATTCAGTAGGGTTTTGAAGGGGGGGAACTATGATTGGCGGATTTGAGGAGGAAGGGCATTCCAGGCCACAGAGAGGATATCGGCTGGGGTGGAGGGCAGGAGAGGTGAGAATGGGGCCCAGCGAGGAGGTTAGCGGCACCAGAGGAACGGAGCATACGGGCTGAGCTGTACAAGGAGAGAAGGGAGGTCAGGTAGGAGGTAATGGAGAGCTTTGAAGTCAACAGTGAAGAATTTTTGATATGGAGGTTGATAGGCAACCCCTGGAGATTTTTGAGGAGGAGGGCAAATGCCCAGAATGTTTCTGTAGAAAAAAATCCGGGTAGCAGAGTGAAGTATAGACTGAAGCGGGGAGAGACAGGAGGTTGGAAGGTCAGAAAAGATGCTGATGCAGTCATCCAGTTGGGATAGGATAAGTGATTGTAAGAAAGCATCAAAGATTCAGTTTTGCCAGGGACTGATGCATGACTCTGTGTGTGTGTGTGTGTGTGTGTGCGTGTGTGTGTGTATGTGCATGCACGCAGGGACGCATGTAGCGTGGTCTATCGGAAAAAAATCACACAGCACTCGGTGTCAGAAAACTTGGGGTCTAATTCTGACTCCGTCAACTCCCTGATGTTTAACCTTGGTTAAGTCACAGAACTTCTCTGTCTCTCAGTTTCCTCAGCTTTAAAATGGCTATTAGATACGTATTCTCCTACCCCCTTAGATTGTGAACTTCATGTGGGACACTGCTTAACACAGTGCTTGGCCCATGGTAAGCACTTAACAAATATCGCATAACATAAAAACTCTCATTATTCAGATGCCATGGTCAGTGAGGCCATGCTGAGTGCAAAGACATGTCTGCTGTGTGACCTTGGGCAAGTTGTTTAACCTCTCTGTGACTCAGTTACCTCATCTGTAAAATGGGGATTAAAAGTGTGAGCCCCATGTGGGACAACCTGATTACTCTGTATCTACTCCACTGCTTAGAACAGTGCTTGGCACTTAGTGAGCGCTTAACAAATACCATCATCATAATCATTATTATTATTATTATTATTAAAGACATCTGTAGATGAAATGATTAAGCAACAAATCTATTCTGCATTTTTGAAAGATGGTTGCCTCTAGGCAAACCCTACTGAAGCCCCCTGTTTTCTGAAGAGAGGAGGAATAAACAATTTATTTAATTATTTCCGTCTTTTTTACTCTATATAGTGATGCTTGATAGATTAAGTGACTCATTTTCCTGGCCAGCACTTTGATCAATGGTCGTGTAGCTATGTGCTAGGCACTGTACTAAGCACTGGGGTGAGTACAAGAACATCAGGTGGGCACAGTCCTTCTTCCACACGGGGCTCATAGTCTTAATCCACATTTTATAGATGAGATAATTGAGGAACAGAGAAGTGAAGTGACTTACCCAAGGCCACACAGCAGACAAGTGGCAGAGCCAGGATTGGAACCCAGGTATTTCTGACTCCCAGGCCTGTGTTTTATCCACTAGGCCACGCAGCTTCTCCATCTCTACTGTCACGCTCGAGATTCAGGGAGGGGAAGGATCCGGGCTGGGCTTTCCCCCTGGGTGCCTAGGGCTTAGGAGAAGCAGCGTGGCTTAGTGGAAAGAGCCCGGGCTTGGGAGTCTGAGGTCATGGGTTCTAATCCCAGCTCTGCCACTTATCAGCTGTGTGACTTTGGGCAAATCACTTCACTTCTCTGTGCCTCAGTTACCTCATCCTTAAAATGAGGATTAAGACTGTGAGCCCCACGTGGGACAACGTAATTACCTTGTATCAACCCCAGCACGTAGAACAGTGCTTTGTGCATAGTAAGCGCTTAACAAATACCATAATTATTATTATTATTAGGAAGGTTCATACTGCCCGAGGCCCATTTTCCCACAGAGTGGGTGGAGGGGACAGAATGAGAAGCCTAATGTTTGGGTTTTTTCAAGTGAAGCAGCATGGTTTATTTGATAGACCACGGGCCTGGGTATCCGAAGGATCTGGACTCTAATCCTGGTTCTGCCCGGTGTCTGCTGTGTGACTTAGGACAAGTCACTTCTCTGTACCTCACTTACCTCATCTGTAAAATGGGAATTAAGATTGTGAGCACCATGTGAGATGGGGACTGTGTCCAACCTGATTGACATGTATCTACTGCAGCGCTTAGAACAGTGTTTGGCACATAGTAAGTGCTTAACAAGCACCATCATTATTATCATTATTTTTAAAAACTCCAACAAAACAGATTCCCCCAGGGTCCTCAGCAGTAGGAGACATGGGTGACCCCCAAAACTGGGGTTCCTTGTGACTGCTTCCCAGCCTGGGTGGGTCACACTCAGGGTATGGGCACCGGACCTGGGTCAGAAGAGTGGGGGAGGCAGTGCCATTTTGGATCATCGCTCGTGCCCTCGGCTTGGGATTGGTAGAATTGGAGGTAATTTCCACCAGAAAGCTGGATTTGTGTTTCCACAAAATGGCAGCATCTGTCCAGTCTGTGGAATTCAGAAGAGGGAAGACAGCCAGATAAAGAAAGATCCATTGTGTTTTACTTCTCACTGACTCAAACCACATAGTGCAGTCTGTTAACGATATGATCGAGAAACAGCGTGGTTCAGTGGAAAGAGCCCGGGCTTGGGAGTCAGAGGTCATGGGTTCGAATCCCTGCTCTGCCACTTAGCTGTGTGACTGTGGGCAAGTCACTTCACTTCTCTATGCCTCAGTTACCTCATCTGTAAAATGGGGATTAAGACTGTGAGCCTCACGTGGGACAACCTGATTACCCTGTATCTACCTCAGCACTTAGAACAATGCTCGGCACATAGTAAGCGCTTAACAAAATACGAACATTATATACCAAATCGCTATAAGCTATCAGCGTGTGGAAGATCCCGGCTCTGCCAACTTCCAACTGTGTGACCTTGGGCAAGTCACTTCACTGGTCCTCAGTTACCTTATCTGTAAAATGGGGATTGAGACTGTGAGCCCCATGTGAGGCAGGGACATGCAACCCGATGTGCTTGTATCCACCCCAACACTTAGTACAGGGCCTGGCACATAGTAAGTGCAAAAAAATCGTTATTATAATAATTATTATTATTATTGTTATTATAGCAACATTGGCTCCAACCACTACAATACTCAGGACAGCTTTAGTCTTGTCTTGTTTGCTGTTCACAGCTACCAGCCCCATATTCTCGAAATTGCTCAGGGGTCGATGGTAGAATTGATAGGACACCCAGGCAACTTCATAAGCCAACCATATACCTCTTATGTAAATTGCAGCCCCGACATGGACTCTGTAAAGTTATTCTTTTCCACCCCCACCCCCCACCCCCTTCACCTCTCTGTAGCTAAACCCTCTTCTCTTCCCTTTCCCTCTGCTCCTCCCCCTCTCCCATCCCATCCCCTCGACACTGTACTCATCCGCCCAACTGTATATATTTTTATTACCCTATTTATTTTGTTAATGAGATGTACTTGTAATGAGATCACCTTGATTCTATTTATTTGCTATTGTTTTAATGAGATGTTCATCCCCTCGATTCTATTTATTGCCATTGTTCTTGTCTGTCTGTCTCCCCCGATTAGACTGTAAGCCCATCAAAGGGCAGGGACTGTCTCTATCTGTTACCGATTTGTACATTCCAAGCGCTTAGTACAGTGCTCTGCACAAAGTAAGTGCTCAATAAATACTATTGATTGAATGAATGAATGAAGTAAATGCCACTGATTTCTCAATGTTTCAGTAGATGAAGTCAATAGTGTGGCCAGGTTTTATACCAGACTGTATAGAACAGTTTTCAGCTGTTCTCTTCCTTATCCAGGATGGACATAGTACCGGATGCTTTAAATCTGGGGATTTTTTTTCAGTAACCAGCATCTCCCTCCTATGACTCCTCCCTCTTGTTTCAGATATCCTTCTTTCATTCATTCAGTCAGTCAGTCATATTTACTGAGCCCTTACTGTGTACAGAGCACTTAGAAAAGTGCAATATAACAATGCACAGGTGCATTCCCTACCCACAACGAGCTTACAGTCTAGAGGTGAGTCATCAAATGTAAATAAATCACAGATATAATAAATAAATTACAGATCTCACATCCAGTATCCATTTTCAGAGAGATCTGGGAGAGGAACCTACCAGTTCTGAAGGAAGGCTGGAGCGGGTATCAAGCGTCCCCCAGAGTAAAGCTTTAAGCTTGGGCAGAGTCAGTGTTCATCTGCAAAAATGTCACATGTAACATCATTACATTATCCTGCATGTCGTACACAATTTATGTAGGTGAAGTCACGTGTCTCTGTGCATATTCGAGAGCTACTGAGCCCATCTCTGTCATCATTCTAGTTATAATCTAGTCTTGCCTTATGCAGCCGAGTCATCTCCGATCCATAGCGACGCCATGGACACATCTCTCCCAGAACACCCCATCTTCAATTGCAATCGTTCTGGTTAGGGGAGTAGAGTTTTCTTGGTCAAAATACGGACGCAGTTTACCATGCTTCCTTCCGTGCAGTAAACTTGAGTCTCCGCCCTTGACTCTCTCCCATGCCGCTGCTGCCCAGCACAGGAGAGTTTTGATTTGTAGCAGATTGTCTTCCACTCACTAGCCACTGATGAAGCTAGGAATGGAATGGATATGCTTCTGCTTGACTCTCCCTCCTGTAGTCACTGATAGAGTACTGAAAACTGTCCAGATGAGACCCTGAGAGGGGCTATAATCCAGTGGGGTACTGAAAATCCATTCTCTCATGAGCTAAGGATTCAAAGATTCCAAGAGAACCTAGTAGCCTATGTTCCAGAAGAAGAGAGATGGTCCTGCCCGTAAATCCTCACTGACTTTATGTCCACATATTCCTGAGCTTTGTTTTCAGTGAAGTTTTCAGAGTCAAGGCCAGTGGGCTAAGAATTTATCCCATTGTGTGTCTTTCCAAAAGCCACACCTGTGCCAGCAGCTAGTTAAACCTTTCTGCCAGGGAAACTAAGCTGACTTGCTCTGACCTTTAGCGACCTTTCCCGGAGGCTACCTCCCAAAGTTTCACATTTGTAAAAGCAAGTCCTGCTTCGGACAGAGGACCGGACACCCTGTGTCTATCGTAGAAGGGCCAAATACTCGAATGTTCAACCTGTCATTCTCTCCCGTTTGATCCTATTTGTGCACAGGTTACAAAGCTACTAAGAGACCTCTCTTTTCTTTTAGACATCAGTTCACTTTAACTGTTGAGCGTCAGTCTATTCTGACACTCTCCTGGGAGTGAGGCAGAGAGGAATGCTCTTTGTAACTGCACACAAAAATGCGCTCAACCCAAGCCCAGAGAAACTAGTCATGGCAGGAAAGCATGCCTGGCCTGATCACAGGTGTCTCAGAGGGGAGGGGAACACACACTGCGAAGATCTGAATTCCGGAATCTTTCTCTCTGTTATGCTAGTGCTACCCTGATAAACCATTCTTATATTCATTAGTTTTACTCAGTTTTGGGAAAAAATCCATAATTTGTGGATTTAAAAATAATGATAATAATAACAATGATGATGGTGTTTGTTAAGCGCTTACTATGTGCCAAGCTCTGTTCTAAGTGCTGGAGTAGATACAAGGTCATCAGTTTGTCCCAAATAGGGCTCACAGTCTTCATCCCTATTTTACAGATGAGGTAACTGAGGCACAGAGAATAATAATGATGGTATTTGTTAAGCACTTACTATGTTCCAAGCACTGTTCTAAGCACCGCAGTCTATACAAGGTTAGTGCTAGATACGAGTTTATCAGGTTGTCCCACTTGGGTTTCACAGTCTTGATCCACATTTCATAGATGAAGTCACAGAGGCACAGACAAGTTAAGTGACTTGCACAAAGTCATACAGCTGACAAGTGGCAGAGTTGGGATTAGAACCCACGACCTCTGACTCCCAAGGCCATGCTCTTTCCACTAAGCCATATTGCTTCTCGCCATCTATTTAGTCAACTATTCAAGAAAACACCTCTAATTTACAGGAAATGGAGGAATAGTTTTCTTTAGAAGGAAGCCTGGAGGAAAGGATGAATGTAGAAATCCTGGGAAAATCTTCCTCATTGCTAGCAAAAATACATTTTATCCCATGGTAATAACACTGAGCATTCACTGTGTGCAGAGCTTTGTACTAAACACTTGGGAAATACAAAATGAGCAAGTGAGCTATTCACTACCCTCAAGGAGTTGATTCAAATTAAGAGAGGCTGGCATAAATTTACACAAAATCAAAAAATTTGGACTCTATTTACTCAACTGACTAAGTTTAGTGGGGAAGACAGACATTAAAATGAATTGCAGAAAGGAAAACAAGTTACTAACAGAACTGGAAAGAAAGTTTTCGCTCCGTGTGTCAAGAATCTGTATGTGTTTATATGGATAAGGATAGAGGATGATTATGAGGAAGAACTGAAGCAGCATGATATAGTGGATAGAGTATGGGCCTGTGAGTCAGAAAGTCATGGGTTCTAATCCCAGCTCTGCCACTTGTCAGCTATGAGGCCTAAGGCAGTCACTTAATAATAGTATTTGTTAAGTGCTTACTATGTGCCAAGCACTGTTCTAAGTGCTGGGGCAGGTACAAGGTAGCCAGGTTGTCCTATGTAGGACTCACAGTCTTAATCCCAATTTTCCAGATGAAAGAACTGAGGTCCCGAGAAGTGGACTGCTCTCTCTAAGGTCACCCATGACCTCCTTCTTGCCAAATCCAATGGCTCCTACTCCATTCTAATCATCCTTGACCTCTCTGCTGCCTTTGACACTGTCGACCATCCCCTCCTCCTCCACACCTTATCTCACCTCGGCTTCACGGACTCCGTCCTCTCCCGGTTCTCCTCTCACCTCTCTGGCCGGTCATTCTCGGTCTCCTTCGCTGGAGCCTCCTCCCCCTCCCATCCTTTAACTGTTGGAGTTCCTCAAGGGTCAGTTCTTGGCCCTCTTCTGTTCTCCATTTACACTCATTCCCTCGGTGAACTCATTCGCTCTCACGGCTTTGACTACCATCTCTACGCAGATGACACGCAGATCTACATCTCCGCCCCTGTCCTCTCCCCTTCCCTTCGGGCTCGTATCTCCTCCCGCCTCCGGGACGTCTCCACCTGGATGTCGGCCCGCCACCTAAAACTCAACGTGAGCGAGACTGAGCTCCTCATCTTCCCTCCCAAACCCGGTCCTCTCCCAGACTTCCCTATCACCGTGGATGGCACGACCATCCTTCCCGTCTCTCGGGCCCACGATCTCGGTGTCATCCTTGACTCGTCTCTCTCGTTCACCCCATGCATCCTATCTGTTACCGAGACCTGCCGGTTTCACCTTTACGATATCGCCAAGATCCGCCCTTTCCTCTCCACCCAAACGGCTACCTTACTGCTACGGGCTCTCGTTATATCCCGGCTAGACTACTGTGTCAGCCTTCTCTCTGACCTCCCTTCCTCCTCTCTCGCCCCACTCCGGTCTATTCTTCATTCCGCTGCCCGGCTCATCTTCCCGCAGAAACAATCTGGGCATGTCACTCCCCTTCTTAAATAACTCCAGTGGTTGCCTATCAACCTCCACTGCAAACAAAAACTCCTCACTCTAGGCTTCGAGGCTCTCCATCACCTTGCCCCTTCCTTCCTCTCCTCCCTTCTCTCTTTCTACCACCCACCCCGCACGCTCCGCTCCTCCGCCGCCCACCTCCTCGCCGTCCCTCGGTCTCACCCATCCCGCCGTCGACCCCCAGGGCCACGTCTTCCCGCGGTCCTGGAACGCCCTCCCTCCTCACCTCCGCCAAACTGATTCTCTTCCCCTCTTCAAAACCCTACTTAAAACTCACCTCCTCCAAGAGACCTTCCCAGACTGAGCTCCTCTTCTCCCTCTACTCCCTCCACCACCCCCCCTTACCTCTCTGCAGCTAAACCCTCTTTTCCCCCTTTCCATCTGCTCCTCCACCTCTCCCTTCCCATCCCCACAGCACTGTACTCGTCCGCTCAACTGTATATATTTCCATTACCCTATTTATTTTGTTAATGAATTGTACATCGCCTCGATTCTATTTAGTTGCCATTGTTTTTACGAGATGTTTTTCCCCTTGACTCTATTTATTGCCATTGTTCTCGTCTGTCCGTCTCCCCCAATTAGACTGTAAGCCCATAAAATGGCAGGTACTGTCTCTATCTGTTGCCGACTTGTTCATTCCAAGCGCTTAGTACAGTGCTCTGCACATAGTAAGCGCTCAAAATATACTATTGAATGAATGAATGAATGAATGAAGTGACTTGCCCAAGGTCACAGAGCAGACAAGTGGCAGAGGCGGGATTAGATCCCCTGACCTTCTGACTCCCAGGCCCGTGCTCTATCCACCTCGCCATGCTGCTAAAGTGAGGAGTTTCTTTCATGTGGCAACATATGGGCAAACTTTGGAGGGTTCTGAGGAGTGGTGAGATGTGCAAATTGATTTTGGAGGAAAATAATCCAAGCAGCAGAGTGTGGACTGGACTGAGGAAGGCAGAAGTTAGAGGCAGGGGTGTGTGTGTAATCAAGATAGGATATGAGAAGTGGTTGGACACTCATGGCTACTGCTTGGAAGGAAAGGAAGGGGTGGATTCTAGAGATGTTGAAGGATGTTGTGATTATAGAATCCACAGGATTTGGAGACTGAAAATGCAGACTATGGGAATGAGATGAGTCAAGAATGATGGATCAATCAATCTATCATATTCACTGAGCGCTTACTGCATGCAGACCACTGAATTAAGTGCTTAGGAGAGTATGATATAACAATAAAGAGAGCCCGAAGACACTTTCCCTACCCACAGTGAACTTACAGCCTAAAGATAATGCAAAGGCATGGGATTGTGAGATAGGGAGAATAATGCTAGTGTTAACAGTGATAGGAAAGTCAGAGGGAGGAGAGAGTTCGGAAGGAAAAAGAGTCATTCAGATATGGACATGTTAAGTTGGAGGTTTCAGTGGAGATCCAAGTCATGATATTCTGAAGGATAGAGGAAAAATGACCATGAAGAGGAGTGAGGCCAGAACCGGATGGTATTTGGATGTCATTTGTGCACTGATGGTAATTGAAGCCATTGGAATGGATGAAAATGGAGAACACAAAGGTTCCAGACATAAGTATTCAGAGACTCCCCTCCAGCCCTCCGTCCATAGTTAGAGGACAGGAGAATGTATACTTGTTATGGGCAGAGAAAATTTGTGTTAATTTAGTTGTAATGTACTCTCCCAAGAGCTTACTACAGTGCTCTGCACATACTATGTGTTCAATAAATATGACTGATTGATTGAGGCAGAGGAAAAGCAGGAGAAAGAGACCAAGAAGGAATGGCCAGAGAGATGAGAGAACCAAAGAGGACAGTGTCAATAATATTTCCAGGAGATGTGGGTGATTCAGAGAGTCAACGATTATCCCTTGGTGCCTTATGTTTAATGTGTGCAGCTGTTAGCATTATATTATTTTCTCTTTCACCTTCCTGTCCCCTATATTCCTTACACACCTTTTGTTGGATGAGAGCAACTCTTTTCTTGATGACACTGTACCATACTAGCCTATACTTGTCAGCTTACCTACAGTCTTCAACTGGGATGCTGCATTGTCTGAGGCTTTGTCTTTGTTTTCTGTTTTTTGTATTTTTTAACGGTATTTTTTAAGCACTTAGAATACGTGCCCAGCACTCTAGTAAAAACTGACTTTGATATAAACTAATGAGATTGGAGACAGTCCCTGTCCCATGTGGGGCTCACAGTCATAATCCCCATTATACAGATGAGGTAACTGAGGTGCACAAGAGTGAAATGAAGTGAAGTGACTTGCCCAGAACCCCTAAGCTGACAAATAGAGGAGCTGGTACTAGAACCCAAGTCCTTCTGTTCCCAGACCCCTGCTCTCTCCAGTAGGCCACGCTGCTTCTCATTTATTGTGTTTTTAAAATGTTTTCTCCACCTTGTTGCTTTCCATTTATTTCTCTGTGCCTCATTTACTTCATCTGTAAAATGAGGATTGAGGCTTGTGAGCCCCACATGGGACAGGGTCTGTGTCCAACCTTATTTGCTTGTATCCACTCCAGTGCTTAGTACAGTGCCTGGAACATAGTAAGTGCTTAATAAGTATCATTATTATTATTGTTGTTATTATTAACAATGCTAGAGGTGGCTGATGGCTATATATGCCTCTGTGTCCCACCTTACTAGAAATGAGGACATCTGATTGTTTTGTTGTTGTTCTTGTTGAAATTTGCTAAATATTAATTAAAGAGACCCAGCTTGACCCTTGGCAAAGAAACATTTTTCCATTATTGGAATGATCTCTAAACTCTGGTATGTCGATTAGTAGATTTATTGATAACTCACTCCATGCAGTGCCCTGTACTAAACACTTCATTCATTCAATTGCGTTTATTGATTGCTAACTGTGTGCAGACACTGAACTAAACTCTTGGGAGAGTACAATATGGCAATAAACAGTCACGTTCCCTGCCCACAATGGGCTTACGGGCTTGCATTTCCTACATCAAAGGCTTTTTGGGTCTTCCATGACCATTTTGCAAGTTTTATTTAAAATGATCACCTGTCTGTTCAATCTTAAAGAAGGGTGCTCTTGTCTCATCTTATGCTGACTCGTCTCCAACCCATAATGACTCCATGGACGAATCTCTCCCAGAACGCCCCACGTCCATCTGCAATCGTTCTGGCAGTGGATCCATAGGGTTTTCATGGTAAAAATACAGAATGGCGTCGGAGACGGCCATAAACCTGAGCGTCCACGCTCAACTCCCATGAAGCTGCTGCCCAGCACAGGGGATTTTTGACTTGTAGCAAGTGTCCTGCCACTATCTAGCCACTGCCCAAGCTAGGAGTGGAATGGGTAGGCCTCTGCTCGAATCTCCCTCCCACAGTTTAGTGCAGTGCTCTGCACACAGTAAGCACTCAATAAATACGATTGAATGAATGGTGGAGGACTGGAAACTCTCCAGGTGCCATCCTGAGAGGGTAAAGAAGGGTGCTACCTCAATTAAAATCTGCTTCTTAAACTACAAGTTCTGCGATTAGGATGGCTTTCCTTTACTCCATCCTAACGATAGATTTAGGGCAGTAGGAAAGAGACTAATTGGACCGTTTCTTCTGAGTGTTTATTCGGCGTAGCTGGAGATGCCGGTTAATGAAATGATGGATAATGAGGAATTTCTTTTCTTTAAGTGCTCTCTGCTGGCCATGGCTAACATTACAGTACAGTGCAGTCTATTTTAAGATGCAGCGATGGCTTTGGGCTGAATTTTTCCGATCTGAGCCGGTCATGCCCAAATCATTTGAAATGCAACTCTAATCAACCCTCTTTTCTCTTCCCCGTTTTAGACTTTAGCCTTCAAACAGACGTGATTCCTTTTATTATTATGATTGTTCTTAAAAAATGGTGTTTTTTACAGTGTATAAGACATTTGTTAAATCCTGGGATAATTCATTACTTAACAATCGATTAAAGCACCAACCATCCCTGGCTCACATGGGGACGCGGTCAGAATGCGTAGGAACAGACACGTAGAATATTGAAAACATAAAGCGTTCAGTCGTCAAAGATAAGATTTCCTAATCCCAAGTTGTTTTCTGACAAATATTTAACAGTAGGTGGAGTAACAGACTTTGGTCAAGTCACAGGCTCAAACAAAGGGACAGAGATTACAAAAATCTACTTCAGGCTTCTAAAAGTTCTAATTTTCTACTTACCTGTCTTATCATCAACCCTAATGAACTGGAAGCAGGTGTAAAATCATTCACTGTAAACTCCTTGCAGGCAGGGAGCAACTCTGTTAGATTGTACACTCCCAAACACTTAGTAGAGTGTTCTGCACACAGTAAGTGCTCAGTAAATATCATTGATTGATTGATTAAGTGAAAACTTTATCTCCTCTTCTATGAATACTTTATTGCTCCTGTCTGTAACTGATTTTCCTACCTAAAATTTATTTTAATGTCTGTCCCCTGCACTTGACTGTAACCTCCTGTAAGACAGGGATAGATTCTACCAATTCTAACGTATTGTACTCTCCCAACCACTTAGTAGAGTGCTCTGTACATAGTAAGCGCTCAGAAAGCAGTGTGCCCTACTGGAGAGAGCATGGGCCTGAGAGTCAGAAGGACCTGGGTTCTAATTCCTACTTTGCCAATGGCTTGTAGTGTGACCTTGGATAAGTCACTGTACTTCTCTGGGCCTCAGTTACAAGTGTAAAATGGAGATCCCGAGCTCTCCCTCTTACTTAGATCGTGAGACCCAGGTGGGACAGGGACTGTATCCCCCCTAATGAACTTGTACTTACTCGAGCACTAAGAAGAGTGACGGACACACAGTAAGCCCTTGACTAGAGCACGAACCTGGGGTTGAGAAGGGCCTGGTCGTCAGAAAGACCTGCGTTCTAGTCCTGGCTCCACCACTTGTCTGCTGTGTGATCTTGGGGATGTCACTTCACTTCTCTGTCCCTCAGTTACCTCACATCTGCAAAATGGGGCATTTTTTTTTTCTTTTTCTCGACAGATTTCCGGTTTGTTTTTTCATGTTTTTAAAAAAAAAAATTTGAAAAAAAAATATTTTGAAAAAAATTATTTTGAAAAAAAAAATTTTGAAAAAAAATTTTAAGACTGTGAGCCCCACTTGAGACAGAGACTGTGTCCAACCTGATTTCCTCGTATCTACCCCAACGCTTAAAACAGTGTCTAGTGGGCAGGGATTGTCAATGTTTATTATCAGACTGCACTTTCCCAAGTGCATAGTACAGTGCTCTGCACACAGTAATTGCTTAATAAATGCTACTGAATAATAAATATGATTGAATGAAATACCATCACCAACAATTTAAATCAATGACATGGATTGATTGAATAATCCTTCTCTTGATTGACATTTGCGGGTCATATGATGCAATCTGAACCAGTCTGTCACTCACCCCTCAGTTGGTTCTCTTCCCAGTCAGTTCTGGGGGAAACTTCTCACCAGGTACTTTTTTCCCTGTCCTGGCCACCAGGGCCAGCTGCAGTGAAGACAACAAGTAGCCAGGACTCCACCCACCCCTCACTCCATTCCCCGTCCCCACAATCCATATCACCAATACCATCGTTATGGTATTTTTTTAAGTGCTTATCATTTATTTTATAATATTTGTCAAGCGTTTTCTATATGCCAGGAACCATACTAAGCACTGGGTAGATAAAAATTAATGAAGTTGGATACAGGCCCTGTCCCACTTAGGACTCTGTCTGAATTCTCATTTTACAGATGAGGTAACTGAGGTTCGGAGAGGTGAAGTGAGTTGTCCAAGGTCACACAACAGACCAGAGGCAGGTTCTTCTGACTCCCAGGGCTGTGCTCTATCTTCTAGGCTACACTGTTTCTCCGCTTACTATGTACAAGCCTTGTTCTAAGTGCTGGGGTAGTTACAAGGTAATCAGGTTGGACACAGTCCCACATGGGGCTCACAGTCTTAATCTCCATTTTACAGATGAGGGAACTGAAACTCAGAGAAGTGAAATGACTTTAAGCTCATACATTCCGTCTCAGGGTTGCACCTGAAGAGTTTCCAGTCCTCTACCAGTAGACTATGGGAGGGACAGTCAAGCAGAGGCCTAGCCATTCCATTCCCAGCTTGGCCAGCGGCTAGCAAGAGGAAAGCAATCTGCTACAAGTCAAAACTCACCCATGCGGGAGAGAGTCGAGGGTGAAGACTCGAGTTTGTTGCGTGGAAGGAGGCAATGGTAAACCACTTCCCGATTTCTACCAAGAAATCTCTCTGGATCCACTACGAGAACATTGGCTGATGGAGGTGGGGTGTTCTAGGAGAGATGTGTCCATGGTGTCGCTATGGGTCGGAGATGACTCGATGGTATAAGGAAAGAAAAGGTCGTACAGCAGATGAGTGGCGGAGCTGTGACTGGAACCCAGATCCACTGTCTCCCAGGCCTGTACTCTGTACACTAGAACATGCTGCTTCTTCCTATGTGTCCCTGGACAGGCATCATCCCTATGGAGAAGCAGCGTGGCTCAGTGGAAAGAGCACGGGCTTTGGAGTCAGGGCTCATGAGTTCGAATCCCAGCTCTGCCACTTGGCGGCTGTGTGACTGTGGGCAAGTCACTTAACTTCTCTGTGCCTCAGTTCCCTCATCTGTAAAATGGGGATTAAGACTGTGAGCCCCACGTGGGACAACCTGATTCCCCTATGTCTACCCCAGCTCTTAGAACAGTGCTTGGCACATAGTAAGCGCTTAACAAATACCAACATTATTATTATTATTATTATCCCCTGAGACGAGGATGAGGGATGAGGGCCAGGTCACGTAGCTGGGAGCCCACCACCTGCTTCACTCCCTGTCCCCACAATCCACACAGACATCTCTAGGCAGATTCCATCTCACCTGCCCCGGGAGCAGGGGTGAGCTCTGGGGAGGAGATCTCGTAAATGTGCACAGGCCGCCTTATCCACTGCCCTCCTTCACCATCCAGATGCATTCCCGATGGGGGGAACCACACGCACCTAAGACTCTGTCCCCCTGCACCCACCGTGGAGGTCAACTCCACGGCTCCTCCGCTTGTCTGCTGTGTGACACTGGGCAAGTCACTTTACTTCTTTGTGCCTCAGTTATCTCATCTGGAAAAGGGACTTGAGACTGTGAGCCCCATGTGGGGCAGGGACTGTGTCCAACCTGATTTGCTTCTATCCACCTCAGTGCTTAATACAGTGCCTGGCACATAATAAATGCTTAGAAGATGCCATAATTACTATGACAATTGCTATTATCATTAACTTCTCTGTGCCTCAGGTACCTCATTGTAAAACAGGAATTGAAACTGTAAACCCAATTTGAAACAGGGTCTGTGTCCATTCTGATTTGCTCGTATCCATTCCAGTGCTTAGAACAGTGCCTGCTACTTAATAAGCAGTTAACAAATACCACAATTATTATTATTATTATTAACTGCAGAGCATGGGACTTGAGAGAGATAAGAAAGACATTATCAAAAAGAGGGCCACCGCCTCTTAATACTTGAAAATTAGAGAAGCGTGTACTAATAGTGATAATTTTTGAAGTGCTAACTGTATCAAACACTGTTCTAAATGCTGGGGTAGACTCTAGATGGTAGGTTTTCTGTGGGCAAGGGATGTGACTATGAATTCTGCTGTATTTTATTCTACCAAGAGCTTAGTAATAATAATAATAATGTTGGTATTTGTTAAGCGCTTACTATGTGCAGAACACTGTTCTAAGTGCTGGGGTAGGTACAAGGTAATCAGGTTGTCCCACATGAGGCTCACAGTCTTCATCCCCATTTTACAGATGAGGGAACTGAGGCACAGAGAAGTGAAGTGACACGCCCACAGTCACACAGCTGACAAGTAGCAGAGCCGGGATTCAAACCCGTGACTTCTGGCTCCCAAGCCCGTGCTCTTTCCACTGAGCCACGCTGCTTCTCAATACACTTGTACACGATAAGCATTCAATAAATGACATTATTGGAGTAGATACAAATGAATCAGGGGATAGAGAGTCCTTATTCCACATGGGATGCACAATCTAAGTAGTAGAGAGAACAGGTATTGAATCCCATTTTACGGTTGAGGAAATTGAGACACAGAGAAATTGAGTCCCTCGCCCCACCTCACATGGCAGGCAAGCGGTAGAGCTGGAATTAAAACCCAGGTTCTCTGACTCCTAAGGTCTGTGCTCTTTCCACTAAGCCGCAGTGGAAACTTCACTGTACCTCACCTGTAAAATGAGGATTATGACTGTGAGCCCCATGTGGGACAGGGACTGTGTTCAACTCTATTATCTAGTACCTACCCCAGCACTTACTATGCTGCCTGTCTATAATAATGTTGGTATTTGTTAAGCGCTTACTATGTGCAGAGCATTGTTCTAAGCTCTGGGGTAGACACAGGGGAATCAGGTTGTCCCACGTGGGGCTCATAGTCGTAATCCCCATTTTACAGATGAGGGAACTGAGGCACAGAGAAGTTAATGATTTGCCCAGAGTCACACAGCTGACAAGCGGCAGAGCCGGGATTCGAACCCATGACCTCTGACTCCAAAGCCCGTGTTCTTTCCACTGAGCCACGTTGCTTCTCGTGTCTATAGTAATTCTATAGTAAGCACTTTACAAATACCACCAATATTATTATTATTATCAGATCCTCTTGAAGGATTTTGCCCGATTCATGTGTCGAACACAAAATGAGCCAAGGGATCATAAAACTATGCACTTGTGCTTGCTGAATTTTACGAAGTGAGCTCCAACATATTTCTTCAGGGAATTTTCACTCTGACAAATATTTGGTGGGTTAGGAAGCACTTTGCTTTTTGAGGGCTTGACCTCAAATAACACTGGGAAGCAGCATGGTGCAGTGTCCAAAGCATGGGCCTGGGAGTCAAAAGGTTCTGGGTTCTAATCCTGACTCCCCAACGTGTCTGTTGTGTGACTTTGGGCAAGTCACTTCACTTCTCTGGGCCTCAGTTCGCTCCTTGCGGTGGGGATTGAGACCGGGAGTCCAATGTGGGACAGGAACTTTGTCCAACCCGATTTGCTTGTAAACACCCCAGTGTTTAGCACAGTGCCTGGCACATAGTAAGCACTTAACAAACACCACCATCGTCATCATTATCATCACCGGAGATAAACCCCGAAAATATGAGTTGCCCATTATGGCACCCTAGCAACTTCTTCTCTTTCCATATAAAGTTACTCTTCGTTTTTCAAGATGGCGCTGCTGTTGGTGCAATTTTCTCTTGTGTATTGGATGGACCTACCAAGTTGATTTCCTCTGACTTTCTTCTGCGCACACTCAAAGATGATTGTCATTACACACTCAGTGACTTGAAATATTTGTTACTTGCTGTGCCTGGTTATGCTTTAAGATTTGCTGCTTGTCCTCGCTACTTTTGATGGCTGTAGTCTCTCTAACTACATCCAGTCTGCTCAAGATCGTCAGAGAAATGACAATCCAAAAGAGTGCTGTTCCACATGAAACTGTCTTTGGAGATCAGTCTTTAGCATCTCAGAAGATCACTGAAAAGCTTGACACCTCAGCCCTTAGATAATTTGGGGGCAGGAAACTCAATTCTAAAACCCACTTCTTTGCCTTACTAACTTTACCCTTATTTATCAGTGAAAGTGGCACCAAAATCAGCTAGGAATCCTTAAGGAGATATTGCTTCTTTCCACTCAGCTAAGTGGTTATTTTGAAGCTCATTCCATCAATTACCTTAGTGCAGAAACACCTCCCTCACCATTTCACTGCTGGTTATGCTTATTCATCATGTCAGATCAGCAAATAAAAGGCCGTGTCCACGGATAGGCTCAGTAAATGAGTATTTTATTACCTTCAAAACAGTGCTACACGCGGTGGTGGCTTAACATTTTGCTGAAAATGGCTTGGAACTAATGAGATTATACTGAACCTCAGAGAATCATTAGGAGAAGAAGCTTTGTTCTTTTTGTTTTTCAAGATAAAAGAAGGAATGAGTCCTAAAAGGGAGAATGGCAGATGGTATAAAGACTAGCTATAAATGTGTTTTTCATTTCTGCGTTCCGTAAAAAAAAAAAAAAGACTTTTTTTTCTAGACACAAGCAAAGAATAACATGACAGGCCAAGGGAACATCTTGATGAAATTTTGAGACCCTTTAAATTCAATTCTCTACTTTTCTTGAATGGATAGGGTGAAACTAACATATTGAATGGCACTTAGAACATTGCTCGGCACAGAGTCAGTGCTCAATAAATGCCACTGATTGGTATTTATGGGATTATTCAAGGAAATCTGTAATCCTGTTGGCTTCCACATTTCCCGAACTCTGTAATTAACCACCCGCCAAGCACTAGTCACAAAATAGAAAGCTTTCCTAATACAGCAGAATGGATTTTTAAGAAACTCAAAGTAGAAATAATAATAATCATAATGATGATATTTGTTAAGCACTTATTATGTGCCAGGCACTGTACTAAGCGCTGTGGTGGATACAAGCAAATCGAGTTGGACACAATACTTGTCCCACACGGGGCTTATAGTCTTAATCCACATTTTACAAATGAGGTAACTGAGGCACAGAGAACTCAAGTGACTTGTCCAAGATCATTCAGGAGACAAGTGGAAGAGCCGGGATTAAAACCCGTGACCTTTTGACTCCCAGGCCCGTACTCTATCCACTAGGCAATGCTGCTTCTCTGAATTGATTTTGTTGCTGAAAGACACTGGGAAATGGCACCTTCTGCCCAAAGTGATTTTTCCACTGGATTCACCTCTATTTCAAACAGTCCTTAGTGAACAATCTACCTCTCCAGCCCTGATCTGTCTCCCTCTCTTTCCTCCTCTTATGCTTCAGAACATCTCTACCTGGATTTCCCATTGACACCTCAACAGTAATGTGCCCGGAACAGAACTTCTCATCTTCCTTCCCCAGACCTATCCAAGCCAGGTCTCTTCTCCTACTGTTGAAAACACTGATATCCTCTCTGTCTCATCAGCCCATAATCTAGGCATTATTCTCTACTCATCTATCTCATTAACCCACATATTCAACCCATCACCCAATCCTATTGGTTCCACCTTCATGCCATTGCAATAATCCCCCATTTCCTCTGCCATCCAAAATATTTCTGTGCTTCTTCAAACACTTATTTCCCACCTTAACTAATGCATCACCCTCCTCACTGACCTCCCTGTTTCCTGCCTCTCCCCACTGCAGTCCTTACTTCAGTCTGCGGCCTGGACCATTTTTCCACATCTCACTTCTTAAGAACTTGCAGTGTTTGCCCTTCCACCTCTGCATCACACAGAAACTCCTTACCATCTTCTTTAAAGCACTCAGTCAGCTCACCCCTTCCTGTCTTACCTCACTCATTTCCTCCTATAACCCAGCCCTCATGTTTCACTCCCCTAATGCCAATCTATTCACTGTACCTTGATCTCATCTATCTCACCACCACTCTTACCCACATCCTCTCTCTCTGGCCTGGAATTCCCTTTCCCTTCATGTATGACAGATTCTCCTCACCTTCAAAGTCTTATAAAGGTCACCTTTGAGAAGCAGCGTGGCTCAGTGGAAAGAGCCCGGGCTTGGGAGTCAGAGGTCATGGGTTTGAATCCTGGATCCGCCACTTATCAGCTGTGTGACCGTGGGCAAGTCACAGAACTTCTCTGGGCCTCAGTTCCCTCATCTGGAAAAGGGGATTAACTGTGAGCCTCATGTGGGACAACCTGATTATCCTGTATCTACCCCAGCACTTAGAACAGTGCTCTACACATAGTAAGCGCTTAACAAATACTAACATCATCACCTTTCCTCCAAGGGGCCTTCACCAATTAAGACCTCTTTCCCCAATTCCCTCTCCCTTCTGTGTAGTCTATGTACTTATATCTGTACCCTTTAGGGTCTTGGTATATTCACCCTACCTCTAGCCTAGCCCCACACCATTTATATAGCTCTTACAAACTATTTTAATATAACAGTAATGATAATAATGGTATTTGTTAAGCGCTTAACATGTGCCAGTCACTATACTAAGTGCTATGGTGGATACAAGCAAATCAGACTGGCCACAGTCCCTGTCCCGTTTGGGGCTCACAGTCTCAATCCCCATTTTACAGATGAGGTAACTGAGGCACAGAGAAGTGAAGTGACTTGTCCAAGCCCACAAAGCAGACAAATGGTAGAGATGGGGATTAGAACGTCTGACCCTCTAACTCCCAGGCCAGTGGATTATCCACTACGCCATGCTGCTTTTTAAGTACAGATCTATGTGCATAGGTGTTTTAGAAGGCCACTCAGTTTTAGAGAAGCAGCGTGGCTCGGGGGAAAGAGCCCAGGCTTGGGAGTCAGAGGTCATGGGTTCGAATCCCAGCTCTGCCACTTGTCAGCTGGGTGACTGTGGGCAAGTCACTTCACTTCTCGGGACCTCAGTGACCGCATCTGGAAAATGGGGACGAAGACTGTGAGCCTCATGTGGGACAACCTGATGACCCTGTATCTCCCCCAGCGCTTAGAACAGTGCTCGGCACATAATAAGCGCTTAACAAATACCAACATTATTATTATTAGAAGGGAAAGCGAATTAGAGACAAGAGGGAAGGCCTCATGAAGATGTGCTTTTATTAAGGCTTTTAAGGTGGGGAGACGGGTGGTCTGGTGTATATGGAGGGTAAAGGAGCTCGGTCATCCAGTCAATCAGCACAGTGTTTATGGAATTTATACTAAGCACTGTACTAATCACTTGGGAGACAACATCGGAGGGTAATATTACCCATAAACTGAGAGTGAGATGAAGGGAGATTTTAGTAGCAAACCTACTAGTAAGTGTCTTGTTGAAGGCCCATCTCCTCCAAGAGGCCTTCCCAGACTAAGCCCCGCTTTTCTTCGTCTCCCACTCCCTTCTGAATAGCCCCGACTTGCTCCCTTTGCTCTTCCCCTCTCCCAGCCCCACAGCGCCCATGAACAGCACTAGGTACATCTCTGTAATTTTATTTTATTGGATTGATGTCTGTCTCCCCACCTCTAGACTGTAAGCTTATTGTGGGCAGGGACTATCTGTCACTTTTTATTGTTGAATTGCACTTTTCCAAGTGTACACCGTAAGAAGTCAATAAAAATGAGTGAATGAATGAATATCGATCACTTCCTACTCCAGAATATAGGCTTCCTACCCTTTGCCAGCTGCCAAACTTTCTATTTCCTGGGGCCGGTTCTGGAGTTCTGACGTGGCAGACAGGAGAGAGAGCGGGGCTATGGGAAACTCTAACTTGCTCTAAATTAGGTAAGGAGAGGGTTTCGAGTTCTCAGATAACCTCACAAGTGAGTGGCTCAAACATGTTAGTCTTCCCAGTTCCATCCATCCCCAGTAGCTATCTGGCCCTGCATGTTAACACCCAAAATGACTTGTCTTCCTAAACATGTTCTTCAAGAATTATGTTTGCCCTTTGCAACGCCCCTCCAAAGTGAATTGCATGCAGAATGACATAATACGCATCTTCCCCTAGGTTATATTTCACTGACATTATGACAGTTACCCTCCAGGGCTATGAAGTAGCATACTGAGATCAAGTTCACTGTATATTAACCGTGTACTCCCCGAACACGATTTTTGGTATCGTCACCCTCTGCAGATAGAGAGATTTGTCAGTGGATATTTGTTCCTCGTGAGCAGAAAAATCTAGTCTCAGTTGGAATAAGTTGTAGCAAAGTTAGACCAGCAGATGGGACCATTGAGGCAGCTTCAAATCCCCTCTTCCTAGGAAAAACACCGAGGCTCCTCAGTGATTCTAGCTTTTCAGATTTATCCAGCAGATCCCCAAAACAAAAGCTTCCATAGGTCCGAAAGGCTTAATGAAAGAATCTGAGGGAAGATCACCTTTTTTTTTTCATTTTGCTGTTTACACTACTGATTGAATAATGTCCAGATCTTGTCGATGTGTCGTTTTTCTGAAAAACACGTCGGGTTTGGGAACATCTCTTCACTCCCCTTCTCTCTGCAACAGACACCAATGTCGTGATGCTATCGTTTTGGCTGCAGTGGATTTTGGGATCCAAAACTCCTGGAAGGCAGGGATTATGTCTTTGCACTAGGGTGGACTAGCAGATAGACCACGGGCCTGGGATTCAGTAGGTTCAGATCCCGGCTCCGTCACTCCATCTGCGGGGTCACAATAGGCAAGTCGTTTCACTTCTCTGTGCCTCATTTACAGCATCTGTAAAAAAGAGGATTAAGACCGTGAGGCCTATATGAGACGGGGACTGTGTCCAACCTGATTAGCCTATATCCACCCCGGTGCTTAGTACAGTGCCTGGCATAAAGTAAGTACTTAATAAATACCACATTTATCATTATTATTCATATTTGCCCCAAACAATAATACACTTTTACAGCACGGAAGGAGGCAATGGTAAACCACTTCTGTATTTTTACCAAGAAAACTCTGTGGATAAACTACCAGAAGGATTGCAGAAGGAGATGGGGCATTCTGGGAGACATGTGTCCTTGGCGTCGCTATGGGTTGGGAATGACTCGACAGCATAAGAGAAAAAAAATGCACTTGATTGATTGATTAAAATATCACTACATGTGCTATGCTTGGTCCATGGCATATAACGACAGCATCGCAGGCACCATTTTGTGGAAGTTTGCCAAGCTCACCCAAAAGAAGGGAATTTCTCAAGGGTAAACCCAGTCCCTTCCCTTACCCCAAAGCATTTGCTGTCCTTTCCAGGGTCCGGGTGAACACAGACATCACTTTCATTCCACGAAACTCACTGGTGAAACTCCTTTCTGATCTCCTATCCTCCTGTCGCTCCCGGCTTCAGTCCATACTTCACTCTGCTGCCCAGGTAATCTTTCTACAGAAATGCCCTGGGCTTGTCACCCCCCCTCTACAAAAATCTCCAGTGGTTGCCTATCAACCTTTGTATGAAGCAAAAACTCACTATTGGCTTCAAAGCTCACCATCACCTTGCCCCCTCCTACCTCACCTTCCTTCTCTCCTTCTACAGACCAGCCCACAAACACTGCTTCTCTGCCGCTCACCTCCTCTCTAGGCCTCGTTCTCGCCTGTCCCGCCATCGACCCCTGGCCCACATCCTACCTCTGGTCTGGAACACCCTCCCTCCTCACATCTGCCAAACTAGCACACGTCCCCCCTTCAAAGCCCTACTGAAAGCTCACCTCCTCCAGGACCCCTTCCCAGACTAAGCCCCCCTTTTACTCTGCTCCTCCTCCCCTCCCCATCGCCCCAACTTGCTCCCTTCGCTCTACCCTTTTCCCTGTCCCACAGCACTTGTGTATATTTGCACATATTTATTATTCTATTTGTTTTATTAATGATGTGTATATATCTATAATTCTATTAATCTATTTTGAGGGAATTGATGCCTGTCTACTTGTTTTGTCGTCTGTCTCCCCCTTCTAGACTCTGAGCCCGTTGGTGAGTAGGGATCGTCTCTATCTGTTGCCGAACTGTACTTTCCAAGTGCTTAGTACAGTGTTCTGCACAAAGTAAGCACTCAATAAATACAAATGAATGAATGAATGAATGGTAGGAGCTGAGGTGGAAAGAGCATTGGATTTGAACATGAAAATACTGGATAAACGGCATTAGTTTCTGTATCTGTAGAGTCTTAACAGAAGACAGATCATCTGAGAACCGGCCAGCCTAGTAGGAAACTGTCTGTGGACAGATTTGTCCTGTGGGACTGATTAAAAGCTAATACAACAGGCAGCAAATGATCCCGATCTCAATTATCCAAGCAATCGTTCTTCCAAATGAACATTAGCTTCAATAAGTTCATTCAATTCATTTATTCAATCATATTTATTAAGTGCTTACCATGTGCAGAGCACTGTACTAAGCACTTGGGAAAGTACAATACAACAGTAAATAACGGTCAGGGGTTGGATCCCACGATGACCTTTTCAGCTACGCACTCATCCAGAGGCGGATTTAATCTTTCATATCTTCTTTGTATATGAAGGATGACTTTATTTTCAGTTCAAATCAGCTTCCTGTAGAATATAGGCTCCCCTGTAGATTATAAGCCCATCTCTGAGTTACATCTGGAGAGTTTCCAGTCCTCTACCAATCTCGACTACAGCAGGAAGAGTAAAGCAGAGGCCTATGCATTCCATTCCTAGCTTGGCCAGCGGCTAGTGAGTGGAAGGCAATCTGCTACGTGTCAAAACTCCCCTTTGCTGGGCAGCAGCGACACAGGAGAGAGTCGAGGGCGGAGACTCAAGTTTTCTGCATGGCAGGAAGCAATGGTAAACCACTTCCTTATTTCTATTTATTGCCATTGTTCTATTTATTGCCATTGTTCTTGTCTGTCTGTCTCCCCTGCTTAGACTGTAAGCCCGTCAAATGGCAGGGACTGTCTCTATCTGTTGCCGACTTGTTCATTCCAAGCGCTTAGTACAGTGCTCTGCACATAGTAAGCGCTCAATAAATGCTATTGAATGAATGAATGAATGAATACCAGGAAAACTCTCCAGATCCACTACCAGAATGATCGCTGATGAAAGTGGGACATTCTGGGAGAGATGTGACTACGGCGTCGCTACGGGTCGGAGACGACTCGACAGCATGAGACAAGACCAGTAGAACCTAAGCCCCTTGTGGGCAGTGATCAAGTCTTTCACGATGGCTTGTCACATTTTACTCTACGACATGTTAATGAGGCAAATCCTTCAAGCCGATCCGGTAAATGAGCAGTTTATAGCAGCTCCTGATCGACTGTCTTGGTAGCTCAAATTGCAGAGTTGCCAGATCTTCCTTCCAGGGGGTGGTGCCGGTGGAGAGGGAGGCGGGATTTTCTGTGAAGTTTCAGAGGAAGGGACCAAGCCGACCTCCGACATTGGCTCGAGGGGTGCTCTGAATCCGGGGGGGTGCTGGATATCAGGGAGTGGACTGGCCATTAAGAATACACATGCACAATTTCCTCCCTGGACTAGGGAGGCGGGTGCAAAGCTTAGTGGCTCTGTTCTAGCTTCCCAGGATGGGCACAAACCATAGTGGCTCTGTTTACTGTGGGCAAGGAATGTGTATATTCACTGTTATATTGTACTCTCCCAAGTACAGTGCTGTGCACACAGTAAGCACTCATAAAGTATGACTGACTGACTGACTGTTTTGGCTTCGGCGGGTGGGCACAAAACATCGTGGCTCTGTTCATTGTGAAGAGGGAATATGTCTGTTATTTTGTTATATCGTACTGTCCCAAACACTTAGTTCATTGCTTAGAACAGTGCTTGGCACATAGTAAGGGCTTAACAAATACCATTATTACTATTATTATTATAATTACAGGGCTCTTCACACAGTAAACGCTCAATAAATATGACCGACTGTTCGGCTTTGATGGGTAGATACAAACCAGAGTGTCTCTGTTCGTTGTGGGAAGGGAATGTGTCTGTTTATTGTGATATTGTACTCTCCCAAAAGCTTAGTACAGTGTTCACATCCGGTAAGTGCTCAGTAAGTAGGAGTGATTGACTGACTGACTGTTCCGGCTTCGTGGGTCGGGGACAAACCATAGCTGTTCTGTTCTGGTTTGTGGGGTGGGTGTAAACCATAGAAGTGCTGTCCTGGCTCCTCGGGAGGGCTTATGTCCAAAGAGTCATTTCCTGCCATATCCCTCAGCGTGGCTCAGTGGAAAGAGCACGGGCTTTGGAGGCAGAGGTCATGGGTTCGAATCCCGGATCTGCTACTTGTCAGCTGTGTGACTGTGGGCAAGTCACTTAACTTCTCTGTGCCTCAGTTATCTCATCTGTAAAATGGAGATTAAGACTGTGAGCCCCACGTGGGACAACCTGATTCCCCTGTGTCTACCCCAGTGCTTAGAACAGTGCTCTGCACATAGTAAGCGCTTAACAAATACCAACATTATTATTATTATTATTATGATGGTCCTCCAGGGGACAGTGAGGAGGTCCAGGACTGGCAGGGGGAAAGCTCCTTCTAGACGGTAAGCTTATTGTGGACAGGGAATGTGTCTGTTTATCATTGCACTGTACTCTCTCAATTGATTAGTACAGTTCTCTGCCCACAGTCTTGTCTCATGCAGTCGAGGCATCCCTGACCCGTAGTAACGCCATGGACTCATCTCTCCCAGAATGCCCCATCTCCATCTGCAATCGTTCTGGTAGTGGATCCAGAGAATTTTCTTGGTAAAAATATGGAAGTGACTTACCTTTGCCTCTTTCCAAGCGGTAAACCTGAATCTCCACCCTCGACTCTTCCGTGCTGCTGCTTCCCAGCACAGGTGAGCTTTGACTTGTAGCAGATGGCCTTCTCGCTAGCCACTGGCCAAGCTAGGAATGGAATGGACAGGCCTCTGCTTGACTCTCTCTCCTGTAGTCAAGACTGGTAGAGGACTGGAAACTCTCTAGGTGTGACCCTAAGGGGGTTGCCCACAGGAAATACTCAATAAATACAATTGAACGCATGAATGAATGAGTCTCTGGCACGGGTGGGGAGTGCATCATCTGCTGGAGACCTGGTCTGGGAACTGATGCCAGACCGGAGGTAGATTAGGTCTGACAGATGTAAATCGTAGCGAAGGCGACACCTTGTTAGGAAGTAGTTGACTATTAATAGAAGCAGCATGGCCCAGTGGATAGAGCCCGGGCCTGGGAGTCAGAAGGACCTAGTTTCTAATCCCGGCTCCGCCATTTATCTGCTGTGTGACCTTGGGCACTTCACTTCCCTCAGCTGCCTCATCTGTAAAATGGGGATAAAGAGTATGAGCCCTATGGGTGACAGGGACTGTGTCCAACTTGATTTGTATGTATCCACCCCAGCACTTAGTAAAATGACTGGCACATAACAGGTGCCTAACAAATGCCAAAATAATGATAATTATTAGTAGTAGTCACAGTTCAACTGCTTCTACTTGGGGTTGGTAGAATCGATAGAACAGCCAAGCAGATTTCTAATCTAAACAAGTGCCTCTTATGCAAATGATCACCCCTGCTCCATCTCAGCCTTTCTAGCACTGAGCTTGTTGCGGGCAAGGAATGTCAAATGTCCCTGTTCTTATATTGTACTCTCCTAAGCGCTTAGTACGGTCCTTTGCACTCAAGGAGCACTCAATAAATATGAGTCTTTTTCAATCGCTTGTTACAGTGCTCTGCACATAGGCAGAACTCAATGCATAGCATTGTTTTCTTGATCAAATAAATTCTGGTTTATTCATTCATTCAATTCTATTTATTGAGCACACTCTGTGTGCAGAGCACTGTACGAAGCACTTGGGAGAGTACAAAGCAACAAAGTTTGGTTTTTGCCCTGCAAGGCAGACAAACCAATTTCAATTAGACTGTAAGCCCGTCAATGGGCAGGGATCATCTCTATCTGTTTCCAAATTGTACATTCTAAGCACTTACTACAGTGCTCTGCACATAGTAAACATTCAATAAATACTATTGAATGAATGAATGAATTTTGCTTGGACTTTCCATTATCCAGACTAATCTTGGAAGCAGTCATTTTTGAGAGCAAGTTTCCTATCACAAATGCTCACTATATTTCAGGTGTGATTGGGAATCCAGTCTTCATATTATCCTTAAACAATGATGTTTATTCAGAAGAAAGAGAGTTTGAAGAGACAGTGGGAGGTTTGGGGAAAGAGATGGAGGCACAAATAAAGTGGATAAACAGTTGATGGAATTCAGGGACTCTAGACTTAGTCCAGGATAATATACATGGGGCTTAGTTTTTTTTGCTATTAATATTTCTATAGACTCACATCAAATAAAGAGAAAATATAATAGGAAAGGCAGCATTACTGAGTGCTTATACAATTCTATTAACATCAAATTGTGAATCAAGATCATTTTTATATCCCTATTATAAATTCCCTTTTCTAAAAACAAAGATTTTGCTCTTTCCATCAAGAATCTCTGAAAAGATATTTAACACTACAAAGCACCGTAACCCACAGAGTCGTCAAAGCCATTTTAAATATTCACAAATGACTTTCCCAGGGTCTCCACTGGCTCACCATAATCTGAAATTAAGACTCTCAAATTCAAAAGGTTAATTCCTATTTTGCTTTACCATGTGATCAGATTTTTTTTATCTTGCTTTCCTCACTCTCTAAGTGAAGCTAGGTGAAAAACGAATCAAACCATGGTTCAGTGGTATTTCTGTGGGATGTCAATACCTGAGTTTATAACGATGATGACATTTATTCAGTGCTTATTGTATTAAAAAACACAGCACTAAGTGCATGATAATTAGATAAGACAGAATCCCTGTCCCACATGGGGCTGACAGTCAGTGAGAAGCAGCATAGTGAATAGAACACGGGCCTGGGTCAGAAGGTCATGGGTTCTAATCCCAGCTCCATCATTCGTCTGCTGTGTGACCTTGGACAAGTCATTTCCCTGCTTTGTGCCTGTTCCCTCATCTGTAAAATGGGGATTGAGGCTGTGAGCCCCACTTGGGGCAGCAACTGTGTCCAACCCGATTTACTTGTATCCACCCCAGCACTTAGAACAATGGCTGGCACATAGTAATATGTAACATATACCAAAATTGTTATTATTAAGAGGGAGGGAGATTATCCACCTTTTACAGGTGGGGGAACTGAGGCACAGAGAAGCTAAGCGACTAGCCCCAAATCACTCAGCAGGTAGGTATTGGATCTGGAACTGAAACTCAGGTCTCCTGTTTCCTGATTCAGTTCTTTCTACTAGACCACACTGCTTTTCTATTACTTAAGTTGCTTAGATCAGTTTGGGTAAATGCCATCTGCTATCTCCCCTGATTAGACCGTAAGCCCGTCAAACGGCTGGGACTGTCTCTATCTGTTGCCGACTTGTTCATCCCAAGCGCTTAGTACAGTGCTCTGCACATAGTAAGCGCTCAATAAATACTATTGAATGAATGAATACTATATCAGGGGAAACATTGTGAAAGGTGTGTGAGAGCTGAGGGAATCAAGGAAATGAAAGGGGCTAAAAGTTAAAGAGGAGAGAGGGACAGAGAGAGAGGGAGAGGACAAGCTAGTCCGCTAGACCGTAAGGAATGCATCTCTTATATTGTTGTATTGTACTCTCCCAAGGATTTAGTACAGTTCTCTGCACTCAGTAAGTGCTCAATAAATGCAATTGACTGCCTGACCAACCAGTCTAACCAGTTGGAGGAAGGTCACCTCATCACCAGTTGGATGCAGTGGACAACGTCAAGCAGACCGACAGAGTAGAAATCAAGGTTGCTGTTGTATCCCATTCTCCACCACAGTCTCATTTTGCTCTGGGGAAACATAAATTCTATCTTTATCCAGCAAGATAGTGACACTTCCTAAAATAAGTTGAAAACGGTAACATTTGGCAGTTATTTTTAGCACTAAAATGATGATAATTATGATACCTGTAAAGCACTTACTACGTACTAAGCACTGGGATAAGGTTGACCATAGTTCCTGTCCCACATGGGGCTCACATTCTTACTCCCCATTTTACAGATGAGGTAAATGAGGCTCAGAGAAGTGACTTGACCTAGGTGACACAACAGATATGTGGCAGAGCTAGGATTAGAACCCAGGTCCTTCTGATTCCCAGGCCTGTGCTCTATCCAATGAGCCACTATATATCTATGACACCTTCTTAGAATCAGATGAAATTTTCAACATTTTTCTATTATTTTAGTTAGTAAAACATGTCTGCCAAACCACCCCCTCAGCACTATTAGCAGTTCACATTGCTATTACTTTAATTAGAGGTATTTTAATTGGGTAAGGTTATTGATTATCCTTCAGTGGAAATGGCAGTCCGTAGCCCATTTTTATTTCAGCTCAATTTTGAGCTTGGACAACGAACAAAGAAAATACATGGGTTGATTGGCACTAAACTGCATCGTTGAAAGTGGGAACCCAGCCCAAGCAAAACAAATAAATTGGAACAAAAACTATGCCATATGAGGTGCAAATTGGAAATAAAAAGGACAAAGTCATCGTAGGAACAACAAATACCAGGTTTGGACCGAGTGGAGTTGAAATAGCCAGCCTGGAGGAAAAGCAGTGTGGCCCAATGGATAGAGCATGAGCTTAGGAGTCAGCAGGATCTGAGTCCTGATCCTGGTCCGCCACTTGTCTGCTGTGTGACCTTGGGCAAGTCACTTAATTTCTCTGTGCCTCAGCTCATCTGTAAAATGGGCATTAATTCTATGAGCCCCTTGTGGGACATGGGCTGATAACCACCCTGATTAGCTTGAATCTATCTCAGTATTTAGTACTGTGAATGGCACATAATAGGCATTGAACGAATTGAATTTAAAACCCAGCATAACAAAAAAAGAGTGTTTCTTAGCTAGATAAAGATTGTATGAAGGTGCCCAGCCCGTCCAATCAAACTACACAGCAGTCAGCAGTTTACTAGAATTCACAAGTTGTTTTCAAACATCCTTTCAGTTTAAGTAAAATCCATCTCCTGTTTGACGGTTGGAATTGGCTCAAATGATCCTTAGTGTGTCTGATTTACTGCCTACCCTGATTTATTCATTTGCTACGCTCAGTGCCCTGCTTTGCAGAGGTTGTGGCAGGCTATTTCCATTTTGAAACAGAAACCTCAAACTAAATGCAAAAATAAAGCAAGCATGAGGAGCGTGCAGTCACCCTGCAAAAGCAACGGCTGTTGGGACAACTGGAAAGGAAATGGGGCTGGACAATAATAATAAAAATAATAATAATTGTGGTATTTGCTAAGGGCTTACTCTGTGCCAATCTCCGTTCTAAGCCCTGGGATAGATACAAATTCATCAGGTTGGACACAGTTCCCGTCCCACATGGGGCTCACACTCTTATCCCCATTTTACAGATGAGGTAACTGAGGTACCGAGAAGGTAAGCCACAAGTCAAGGTTACACAGCAGATACATGGTGGAGCTAGGATTGGAACCTAGGTCTTTCCGACTCCCAGGCCTGTGCTCTATCCACTAGGCCACGTGCTGTGGGATGAGTCAATCCAAATTTGACAGAGCAAAGAATAAATTCTTCTGGACTGAAGTATCCAAGGCTTCTGTCAAGGAGAAGAAAGTGTCCGGATTGTCCTCCTGCATCTAGAATGCTAATCGATGTAAATTCCAAGGACTAGCCCTGCTCTCATCATCTGAATGGAAGATGATTGTTTGCCAAGGCAATGTCAGCCAATGAATTAATCAATCATATTTATTGAGTGCTTACTGTGTGCACTAAACTAGACTAGACTGTTGGCCCCTTGTTGGGTAGGGATTTTCTCTTTCTGTTGCCAAATTGTACTTCCCAATTGCTTAGTAAAGGGTTCTGCACACATTTATTCTGCTCAATAAATACGGTTGAGTGAATGAATGCAGAGCACTGTACTAAGTGGTAGACACATTCCCTGTCCACAAAGTATTGTCAGTCTAGCAGCGGAGAATCACTCCTGAAGTGAGTCATTCCATCCAACACTACCAGAGGCTTGCCGGTTGTAGGTGGAAACCTGTGAGAGTTACTCAAAAGAGCAAATGAAGTCACCACAAAATTTAGCTCATAACAATCCTAGTTTTTGAAAACCAACCTGGAAGCAGTAATAATGAGGATAATAATAATAATGATGATGATTATAATAAGTGTTAATCATTACTATTTGCCAAGCACTGTACTAAGCCCTGGGGTAGATACAAGATAATCATGTTGGACAGAGTTCCTGTCTTCCATGGGGCTCACAGCCTAAATAGGAGGGAGTAGGTCTTAACCCTCATTTTACAGGTGAGGAAATTTATACAGTGAGGGGACTTGCACAAGGTCACACAGCAGACAAGTGACTGGGATGGGATTAGAACCCAGGTCCTCTGAGTCCTAGGCTCCTGCTCTTTTCACTAGGCCATACTACTTCAATATAGTAATCAGGATAACAGAACTGGGATAGATGAGTCAAACACTCACTGGTGTGCTCTGAAGAACCACTGAGAGTGGGACTATCACTGGTTCAAAAGCAGTGTTTGGTTTTTTTTACATATTTGTCAAATGCTTACTAAGTACCAGGCACTGTTCTAAGCACTCTCAAAGATGCAAGCTAACTAGGCACTGAGAAGTTAAGTGACTTTGCCTGAGGACACAAACAATTCAGTTCAATTCAATTGCATTTATTGAGCACTTACTGACTGTAGAACATTGTATTAAGTGCTTGATGTAACACTATACCAAGTACAACAATTAAGAGATGCATTTCCTGCCCACAACAAATCCCAGCTCCACCACCTGTCAGCTGTGTGACTTTGGGCAAGTCACTTAACTTCCCTCTGCCTCAGCTACCTCATCTGTAAAATGGGGATTAAGACTGTGAGCCTCACGTGGCACAACCTGATTACCCTGTATCTCCCCCAGCGCTTAGAACAGGGCTCGGCACATAGTAAGTGCTTAACAAATACCAACATTATTATTATTGATTTTATTATTACAGTCTCAGAAGGGAGACAGACATCAATATAAATAATTCAATTACAGATCTGTACAAAAGTACTGTGGGGCTGGGAGGGGGGATGAATAGAGGGAGCAAATCAGGGCGACGCAGAAGGGAATGAGAGAAGAGGAAAGGGGGGCTTAGTCAGGGAAGGCCTCTTGAAGGAGTTGTGCCTTCAATAAGGCTTTGAAGAGGGGAAGAGTAATTGTCTGTCGGATTTGAGGAGGGAGGGCGAACCAGGCCAGAGAGGGGACATGGGCCAGGAGTCGGTGGCAAGACAAACGAGATCGAAATTGAAGCAGAAAGGTGGCAGAGCTGGGATGAGAATCCACGTCCTTCTGACTCCTCCGCCCAAGCTGTCTCCACTAGGCCACGCTGCTGCGGTTGAATCACGGTTGCAGTGTAGTCATTCACTGAGGCTTAAAAAATGATCCAAAGGAGATCAGGACAGCTTGAACTGACTATACCCTCTAAGTAGTGGATTGACTGGTGATGTTGGCCTGGCGTTGATGCTCTCTATTGAGATATTAACCTGTTCCGCACACTTAATTTATGGGGAAAGAATGGTGAATTCTGGCTATTTCTAGGAACAACTTAAAACTGAATAGACCATTTGAGGTAATACAGTTACTCCTTATAGGTTGAGACCCCATCTGATCTACAGTCTTCACCTCCCAGATTGTATCCCAATGGATCCTCAGTGGCCTTAAACCTTGGTGGTGATGATGAATTACTATTGTCGACAGGCTAATGTTAATCAAGGGAACGGTGAACCTCACACAGCGAGAAAAACAAATGTATATTGGAGAAGACTAGGAGCCTTGGCCTTCACAAGTAAAAACAGCAATGTAGAGCCATCATTAGTTTCTGAGAGAACAGTTTTCTTGGTGCAATGTTTCATCATAATGCATGCTCAAATCGCTGGGCTTTAACACACTTGGGGGTTGAAGCGGTGGGAGGAGGGTGAAATTTACTATAAGTAGCAACCTTTAATACTTGTTCTCTCAGGTTTGTAAAAACAATAATTAATAATCGTGGTATTTGTTAAGTGCTGACTGGGAGCCAGACACTGTATGGAGCGCTGGGGTGGATATAAGCAAACTGGGTTGACATGGTCCCTGTCCCACGTGGGGCTCACAGTCTCCAACCCCATTTTACAGATGAGGGAACTGAGCCAAAGAGAAGTGAAGTTCAATGGTATTTATTTAGTGAGCGCTTACTATGTGTAGAGCACTGTACTAAGCGTTTGGAATGAACAAGTTGGCAACAGATAGAGACAGTCCCTGCCGTTTGACGGGCTGACAGTCTAATCGGGGGAGACGGACAGACGAGAACAATGGCAATAAATAGAGTCAAGGGGAAGAACATCTCGTAAAAACAATGGCAACTAAATAGAATCGAGGCGATGTACATTTCATTAACAAAATAAATAGGGTAATGAAAATATATAGAGTTGAGCAGATGAGTACAGTGCTGAGGGGATGGAGCAGAGGGAAATGGGGGGAAAAGAGGGTTAAGCTGCAGAGAGGTGAAGGGGGGGTGGTAGAGGGAGTAGAGGGAGAAGGGGAGCTCAGTCTGGGAAGGCCTCTTGGAGGAGGTGAGTTTTAAGTAGGGTTTCAAAGAGGGGAAGAGAATCAGTTTGGCGAGGTGAGGCGGGAGGGCGTTCCAGGACCGCGGGAGGACGTCGCCCAGGGGTCGACGGCGGGATAGGTGAGACCGAGGGACGGTGAGGAGGTGGGCGGCGGAGGAGCGGAGCGTGCGGGGTGGGCGGTAGAAAGAGAGAAGGGAGGAGAGGTAGGAAGGGGCAAGGTGATGTAGAGCCTCGAAGCCTAGAGTGAGGAGTTTTTGTTTGGAGCGGAGGTCGATAGGCAACCACCGGAGTTGTTTAAGAAGGGGAGTGACATGCCCAGATCGTTTCTGCAGGAAGATGAGCCGGGCAGCGGAGTGAAGAATAGACTGGAGCGGGGCAAGAGAGGAGGAAGGGAGGTCAGACAGAAGGCTGACACGGTAGTCTAGCCGGGATATAACGAGAGCCCGTAGCAGTAAGGTAGCCGTTCAGGTGGAGAGGAAAGGGCGGATCTTGGCGATATTGTAAAGGTGAAACCGGCAGGTCTCGGTAACGGATAGGATATGTGGGGTGAATGAGAGAGACGAGTCAAGGATGACACTGAGATTGCGGGCCCCAGAGACGGGAAGGATGGTCGTGCCATCCACGGTGATAGGGAAATCTGGGAGAGGACCGGGTTTGGGAGGGAAGATGAGAAGCTCAGTCTTGCTCATGTTGAGTTTTAGGTGTCGGGCCGACATGGCCAGTGGCTGAGTTTCCCTAGTTATATAGCGCGCTAGCATTCAGAGGATAAGTCATGGCCATAAGGCCCAAACCTCCAGGCTCACCTAGGACCAAATGTGCTAATCGTGGGAGCAAATTAAACCCCGAGCACCAGGTCCTTAAGGGACGCACTCACAGGTCAGTTATCCGCACTCCAGCCCGAAGTGGGATATCTAGTTCTATTCTAGGTGAGCAGCAGAGAATAGTCGCCTTCTTAGTGTATTCCTTGTGGCATTGCCGGTACTGGCCAGCACAGAGCAGGCGTTCCACACGCTGGTTGGCAGTAGGGTCAGCACTTTCATCCTACTACAAAGAGCTATCCCCTGGGTGCTCAATTTTGTAGGATATCTGGCCCTTCAAGGCTTTCCAAATGGGTGGTGTGCTGAGGAGAGGATTTTTGACTCATCCAACTTTCTGGGGACCCTCTCCCTCATTATCAACAATACCAGAATCAGCATGGAGTAATTGAGAGAGCATGGATCTGGAAGACAGAAGGTCATGGGTTCTAATCCTGGCTCCACTACTTGTCTGCTGTGTGACCTTGGGAAAGTAGTTTCACTTCTTTGGGTTTCAGTTACCCTATCTGTAAAATGAGGATTCAGGCTGTGGGACAGGGAATGTGTCCAACCTGATTTGCTTGTATCCACCCCAGCTCTTTGAATGTCAAGAAAACAAAGATCATGACAACTAGAAGTTTTCACACGTGTATAGTAGATGGAGAGAAGATTGAAATAGTTGACAATTTTTTCTATCCTAGGATCGATAATCAATAATAAAGGAATGGGTAGCCAAGAAATAAACCAAAGATTAATGTCAGAAAGATTTGCTATGAAGACCCTGGAAAAAAATCATGAACTGTGCTGATGTAATTGCCACAAAAAATACAAATTGTCAGTAATATGGTATTCTCAGTCACAATGTATGGACCTGAAAGCTGAAAAATGGAAAAAAAAAAAAAACAGGATAGAATGATCATTGATTCTTTTGAAATGTGGTGTTGGAGGAGGCTTTTGTGAATAGCATGGACTGCCTGAAAAATGAACAGATGGATTTTGGAGGAAATTAAGCCAATATGGTCTTAGGAAGGTCAAATGACTCAAACTTAGATTACCATGTTTTGGATGCATTATCAGGAGGATTAATTCCCTTGACAAGGCACTAATGCTAGGAAAGTTGAGGGAAAACATGGCAGAGACAGACCAGAAGCTACATCAATAGAAACCATAACAATGAGAGCAGAAGAACAGCTAGCAGAGTTACGAATTATGGAGGAAGATAGGATGTTCTGGAGAAAATATGCCCATAAAATCATTATGAATTGAAAATGACTCGACAGCATGGTAATAATGGTAATAATGTGCAATAGTTATGTAGCTCTCCTTTTACTCAACTGCTTCCCCCTACCTGTAATTATTTTAGTTTCTGTCTCCCTTCCTAGATTGTAAATTGACTGCTTGATTCATTCATTCATATTTATTGAGCACTTACATGTGCAGAGCACTGTACTAAGTGCTTGGAAAGTACAATTCAGCAATGAAGAGATACAATCCCTGTCCACAACAGGCTTAGAGTCTAGATGGGGGGAGCCAGATCAAAACAAGTAAACAGGTATTAGTAGCATCATTATCAATAAATAGAATTATAGGTATATGTGCATCATTAATATAAATAAATAGAATTACAAATATGTACATATATACAAAAGTGATGTCGGGGGGAGACGGTGTAGAGTAAAGGAAGGGAGTCAGAGCTATGGGGAGGGGAGGGAGAGCAGAGGAAATGGGGAGCTTAGTCTGGGAAGGCCTCCTGGAGGAGGTGAACCTTCAGTAGAGCTCTGAAGTAGGCCCGGGGGCGGGGGGGGGGGGGAGGGGGGAGTATGATTGTTTGGCGGTATAGATCCTGCCTTCTAAATCTGCTGTACTCTCCCAAATACTAGTAGTTGTAGAAACTCAATTGCTTCCTCTTTCCTGTAATTATTTTAGTTTCTGTCCCATTTGCCAGAAGGTAAGTTCCTTGAGGGCTTGCATTATGCCTATTATCTATCTGATGTACTCTCCCTAGTAGTAGTACTAATAGTAAGAATATTTAAATGCATACTGTGTGCAGAGCACCGTACTAAGTGCTGAGAAAGAATATACAGCTAGGAATTAGATACAGTCCCCTTTCTTTGTGGGGCTCAAAATTTAAGAGTGTAAGTGAGGAGAAGGGATTGGAAACAGACACATCGGGAGCAGTGAAACATTAAAACACCACATTAACAAACACACGGAATAGGGTCAAAGTCTGGGTGGTGATGGAAGAGTCTGAGAGGATGCCCGTGTTGTCCCCTGCTCAGTGGGCATGGAGCAAACTGGGAGCAGAACCCCTTGGTGGTGTGAGGAAAGACACCAGTTATCATGGTGCTGCTCTTCGAAATGATGGAGGTGTCCAAGAGCATGAGGGAGCAACTTTGATCCCCATCCTAGGGGGTACGTAAGTTGCCAGAAACAGGGAACCTTTGAGGTGATGGGCAAATTGGCCTGTTGAGTGTTCTCCATCTTCTGACTGGTGGACAAACCTGCATTTTGATTCCCCAATTCCAGAGGGGAGGGGAGAGCAGTTTGGAAGCAACATTCATTCATTCATTCATTCAATAGTATTTATTGAGCGCTTACTATGTGCAGAGCACTGTACTAAGCGCTTGGAATGTACAAATTGATAACAGATAGAGACAGTCCCTGCCCTTTGATGGGCTTACAGTCTAATCGGGGGAGACAGACAAAAACAATGGCAATAAATAGAATCGAGGGGATAAACATCTCATTAAAACAATAACAAATAAATAGAATCAAGGTGATGGACATCTCATTAGCAAAATAAATAGGGTAATGAAGATATATACAGTTGAGCGGACGAGTACGGTGCTGAGGGGATGGAACGGGAAGGGGGGGGCAGAGGGAAAGGGGGGAGAAGAGGGTTTAACTGTGGAGAGGTGAAGGGGGGGTAGAGGGAGCAGAGGGAAAAGGGGAGCTCAGTCTGGGAATGCCTTTTGGAGGAGGTGAGCTTTAAGAAGGGTTTTGAAGAGGGGAAGAGAATTAGTTTGGCGGAGGTGAGGAGGGAGGGCATTCCAGGACCGCGGGAGGACGTGGCCCAGGGGTCAATGACGGGATAGGCGAGAACGGGGGACAGTGAGGAGGTGGGCGGCAGAGGAGCGGAGCGTGTGGGGTGGGCTAGAGAAGGAGAGAAGGGAGGAGAGGTAGGAGGGGGCAATGTGATGGAGAGCCTTGAAGCCTAGAGTGAGAAGCTTTTGTTTCGCCCGGAGGACGATAGGCAACCACTGGAGGCTTTTAAGAAGAGGAGTGACATGCCCAGAGCATTTTTGCAGGAAGATGAGCCGGGCAGCGGAGTGAAGAATAGATTGGAGCAGGAAGAGAGAGGAGAGGGGAGGTGAGAACAGTTTGGAAGCACCAGCTTTCAGGGAACCTCAGAGGACTTTCCAAAAAACAGCAGAGATTCTAGGCAAAGGTTTATCATGCTCTCTGTCTCCCAGGATTCCTAACTACTAGTCCCTTGCCCTTTCCATAGCAGATCAGAAATTGCGGGAGACAGAGTGGAAGTGAGGTGGCATTTGGATGGGACCAGGAGAGCGGGAGGGTGTCTGAGCTAGATCACTCTCCCTACTGCTACTCCTAATAATGATTATAATAATGATAATGATGTTATTTGTTAAGTGCTCATTATGTTCTAAGTGCTGGGGGGAATACAATCTAATTATTTTTGCTAAGTGCTTACTACGTGCCAAGCACTGTTCTAGTTACAAGGTAATCAGGTTGTCCCTCGTGGGGCTCACAGTCTCGAACCCCCTTTTACAGATAAGGGAACTGAGGAACAGAGAAGTGGAAGGATTTGATCAAAGTCACAGAGCAGACATGTGGAAGAGTTGGGATTAGAACCCAGGTCCTTCTGACTTTCAGGACAGTGCTCTCTCCACTAGCCCATGCTACTCAGGCCCCCGGTCTGGCAGGGGATGCTGCCTGGGAGTGTGACTCGGTTCCTTCTCTAGCTTTAGTGGGCCGAGGTCTCTCCTGTGCTGAGAGACCTCCAGGAAAGGAGGAAGAGCAGTATGGCCTGTTGGTCAGAAGGTCATGGATTATAATCCCAGTTCTGCCACTTTTCTGCTGTGTGACCTTGGGCAAGGCACTTTACTTCTCCGTGCGTCAGTTACCTCATTTGTAAAATGGGGATTGAGGCTGTGAACTCCATATGGGACAGGGACTGGTTTGATCCAGATCTGCTTTGTCTCCACTCCAGCTCTTCTTACAGTGCCCGGCACATAGTAAGCGCTTAACAAATACCACAGTTATTATTATTATTATTATCGTTATTATTATCATTGTTATTACTTCTACACCAGAGGCTGTCTCTGTGGGTGTGGGGAGGAGAAAAGGAAGCAGCCTTGGGGGAAAGGGGAAGACCCCTATTAGGGGGAGGAGAATCCAATCTGTTGGGAGATGTGGTATGGCCACTCTGAACAGCTCGTCCCTCAACTGATTTTGAAGGGAATCCCACATTGCCTCATTCCTCTTCCTCGTCCCATTCTGCCAGCCCTGCCGAAACCCAGCCTTAGCGCACTTGGAATGGAAATAGTCATTTGGACTACTGGCTGAGAGGTGGCAAGAAGCAATATGACCTCATGGATAGAGCACGGGTGTTGGAGTCAGAAGGACATGGGTTCTAATCTCAGCTCCGCCACTTGTCTGCCGCGTGACCTAGGGCAAGTCACTTCACTTCTCTGTGCCTCGGGTTACCTCATCTGTGAAATGGGGATTAAGACTGTGAGTCCTATGTGGGTCAGGTGCGTCCAAAGTGATTAGCTTGAATCTACCCCACCACTTAGAACAGTGCTTGATACATAGTAAATGCTTAATAAATACTACCATCATCATTATCGTCATCATGGCCAATCTTGGAGGAATTTGCCAAATAATAATAACGATGGTATTTGTTAAGCATGGAGCTGACAGTCTTAATCCCCATTTTACAGATGGCATAATTTAGGGACAGAGAAGTTAAGTGACTCACCCAAAGTCCCACAGCTGTTAAGTGGCAGAGTGGGGACTAGGGTCGCCATCCATAGTGTTGATTGGTTTCATGGTACTTCTTAAGGAAAGCATCAACAGCATGATGTAGTAGATAGAGCACTGGGCTTGGAGTCAGAAGGTCATGGGTTCTAATCCCGGCTTTGCCACTAGTCTGCTGCGTGACCTTGGGCAAGTTAATTCAACTCTGTGGCTCACTTTCATCCTGTGTGAAAGGGGATTAAGACTTTGAGCCCCATGTGGGACTGTGTTGCTTGTATCCACCCCAGCGCTTATTACAGTGCCTGTCTCGTAGTAGGTGCTTAAAAAACACCACAATTCTCGTTATTTTCAAGGAGGGAGGAAAAGAGAAGGAGATAGTTGGATTAGACACCTTATCTAATGCAGCCTAAATCTGCATGGAATGAACAAAAGACTTTGGCAGCTCTGGATGTGGGGGCCGTTTTTACAATCGTTTAAGCTAAAAGGGCATCTGCTGCCTCTTTGCTAGCTCTTACACAAATTCCTAGAGCAAATACGCCAACTCATTTTAATAAATAGCATTACACTGATTTGCAATCCTGTGAAATAAATGCATATCGAATCCAAGCCCGAGCTGCTTTCCAGACATAATAGCTGGGAAGCCGCTTCAGGAAGACTAGGATGGAAATGTTCCAATGAGTCAGGTCATCTTTTGATTACTAAGGACAAGAAAATACTGCTGGAAGAGAATGTAACTGTCATATCAAATCCTGTTACCTAATTAGATCTCTAACTGCAATATATTATCTGCGCCAGTCTACAAGATTCATCATCACTGCTTTAGAGACTAACCGTTTTGCAACTTAACAGGCCTGGCTATTGTTGATTCGAGAGGCTGTCGCTGGTGGATCAGAGCACAAGAAGAACTAGACTTGAATATCACCTGTCATCTACGGAATGTCAATAATGGGGCCATTTGATGTTTACCCTAACTTTAGTTGAACATAAATTGCCTACAGGCATAATCCAAAAGGATGAAACCCATATCTGATCTCTATCTTGCACTTAGCTGGAGCAAATACACCTTCAATCTTATTACTCTGTCAAATGCTTCTGTGAGGTTCAGATGAGCTACCCTTAGCTCTTACATATAGGTGTTCTTAGCCTTTAGGCGTATAGAAATTCATGCACTCAATCTACTTAATGACACAGTTATTTCTCTTTCTATGTGATGTGTAGTGCCAGCTGAATCTCAGTGCCACATCCCTGCTCTCCATTTGAAACTACCTTATATCTGTCTGTAGAGTCCACTGGATCATAATAATAATAATGATGGCATTTGTTAAGCGCTTACTATGTGCAAAGCACTGTTCTAAGTGCTGGGGGGATACAAGGTGATCAGGTTGTCCCACATGGGGCTCACAGTCTTAATCCCCATTTTGCAGATGAGGTAACTGAGGCACAGAGAAGTCAAGTGACTTGCCCAAAGTCACACAGTTGACAAGTGGCGGAGCCGGGATTAGAGCCCATGACCTCTGACTCCCAACCCCGTGCTCTTTCCACTGAGCCATGCTGGATCATCAAATGCCCCAGTAGATTGTAAACTTCTCATGGGCAGGAATCCTTGTCTACCAACTCTATTTGACCCTCCCAAGCATTTACCACAGTGTGTGTTGCATAGCAAACACTCGGTTAATATCACTGAATAATATCAAATATCATTTGAATAACAAATGTTTTAGAGCCATGGGGGTCTGGGTGAAACAACAAAAAGGATCACCAACGACATATCATTCGTCTTTCCATTACTATTACTTTTCATTTTCCGAGTTCCATGTAATCGGAGGGAAGGATCACTCACTGCCAACTGTGCATCTTTGTGTGCACATTAAAGAATTCTATTTAAATGGTAGAACGTGATTTGGAAAAATAATTTTCTTGATAACCACAGCTTTTTCAATTAAGATCTAAATGTGCTTCAGGAAATTAAAAGAAACATTTTGCACGTTCCCCCCAAATTAGTAAGAAGCTTGGTCAAAAGGAAAAAAAAGATTCTATATTTTCACAGTCTCAGAAGCCCAGTTTTAATTCATCACCATTAGCCATAGAAAATTGACCATGACCCTAAACTAACTGTTATTGCCAATGGATAAAATATATGGCTAAACACGCACAAACATACATAATGACTATATATGAATATATATATATATATATATATATACATGTTTACCTATACACATAAATATATAAGTATATACCGTGACATTGAGTGAATACTAAATTTCCTATGACAAGTTATTCCACACTCGTTTCAAGAAACTTGTCAGGGTGTGTAGTCGTCTTCAGAGAAGCAGTGTGGGCTAGTGGAAAAAACACATGCCTGGTAGTCAGAGGACATGGGTTCTGATTCTGGCTCCACCACTTGTCTGCTGGAAGACCTTGGGCAAGATATTTAACTTCTCTGGGCCTCTGTGCCTTAGTTTCCTCAACTGTAAAATGGGAAGTCAATCCTACTCCCTCCTACTTGGAGTGTGAGTCCCATGTGGGTTAGGGACTGTGTCCAATCTTAAAAAAAAATTGTATCTACCCCAGATCATAGAACACTGCTTGACATACAGTAAGTGCTTAACATTCCATAAAAAAATGCTTAAATATGCTACATAAGATTAAGTCTAAAAGACAGCATCTTTTCTATGCTAGTGATGGGTAAATTTGGACCTAGTTGCTCATTGCACATTAGATCTATACTAACTTTCCAGGGGATCCAAATATGTATCAAAAGTGTCAGAGCCAAGGAATAAGGAAGGCATCGGATGCTTCTGTAAGGTTCACAAGTGTCTTGTAGAGGTCTTAGTGTTCTTACCATTTCTGAATCTGGCAAATAGTAAAGATCAGATACGCCATTCTCTGCTGAAATGCAAGCCGCGGAGCGACTCTGGGAATGCACCGTTATGAATAAAACCAATGATACTCCCTAATAATCTCCAGGTAGGTTTCCCATTTTTTCCTTAATAAAGATGCTGATAATTGTATCTGAAATCCTGTGGAATTTCACAATATTTGCCTTTTGGAGACTGCCAAGACTGGTGTTTAAATGATTATTCCTCTCCGGATGACTTTGTTGAGCACTAACACAAAGATCATCCCTTTTGCATTTTGGCATGTCAATTATTTTTTGTAGTACACTGTGCTCATCCATTCATTCAGTCATATTTTCTGAGCGATTACTATGTGCAGAGCACTGTACTAAACACTTGGGAGAGTACAATATAACAATAAGCAGACTCATTCCCTGCCTACAGTGAATTTACAGTGTAGAGATAAGCTTACAGTGATGGTGCCAGACAGGTCTAACCACTTGATAGTCCTGCCCTAGGTGGGTTTATCTGTGGAAGGTGTGCTGTAGTATTCACTTCATAAATACCGTCATTATTATCTTTGCCTATGAGGAGAAGGGAGCCATTTATACTCTTTAATAATGCGATGATGATCTTTCACGGATGCACAGAAGTGTTTGGTTTAGATTTCAACATGTGTAGCCTAAAGTGTGTTCATCATCCATGAACAAACACTTACGGTGCATGTTTCTAAACTGGTCTATATGTGCCTGACAAGCATGTCCCTTTTCAGGATTATGAGAAACGTCGTCAAGATGCTGATGCGTTGCTTGTTTTGCTTCAAGAAGATTTTTATCTTATTCTAATCATCATCATCTGTGCTCTTTATTGAGCATTTCCGATGTGCACAGAACTGTAATTCTAATTGTACTTGTTAAGTGCTTATTAAGTGCCAAGCACTGTTCAAAGTGCTGCTGTAGATACAAGCAAATCAGTCCCTGTCCCTGTGAGTCCCTGGCTCACAGTCTTAATCCCCATTTTACAGGCACAGAGAAGTGAAGTGACTTGTCAAAGGTCACACAGCAGACAAGTGGATGAGCCAGGATTAGACCTCATGTCCTCTGACACCCAAGCTCATGGACTTGCCACTAAGCCGTGCTGCTTCTCCACTAGGCCATGTACTAAGTATTTGGGAGAGCATAATTCAACCAAGTTGGTAGATATGATGTTCCCTTCTCACAGTGAATTTACAGTCTCATCTAATCATTCCAGAATGGATGCTGGTTATCAGCTTTAAGGCCCTCAGTCAGCTCTATCCCTCCTACCCTATCTCACTGATCTCCTACCGTAAACTGGTGCACCCACTCTGCTCCTCTTTGTACCTTGATTTTGTCTTTTTCACTGCTGACCCTTTGCCACCATTCTCCTTCAGGCCTGGAACTTCCTCCCACTTTGTATCTGACAGTCCACCACTCTTGCCACCTTTAAAACCCTCCTAAAATCACATCTTCTCCAAAAGGCCTTCCCTGACTAAAACCGCATTTCCCCTCTGCTCCCTTCTCTGTATAAGCTATGTGCTTTGCTATGTATCCCAGCAGTGTGGAAGCAGAATGCCCTCGTGGATAGATCAGAGAGGCAGCGTGGCTCACTGGAAAGAGCACGGGCTTTGGAGTCATAGGTCATGGGTTTGAACCCCGGCTCTGCCACTTGCCAGCTGTGTGACTTTGGGCAAGTCACTTAACTTCTCGGTGCCTCAGTTCCCTCATCTGTAAAATGGGGATTAAGACTGTGAGCCCCACGTGGGACAACCTGATTCCCCTGTGTCTACCCCAGCGCTTAGAACAGTGCTTGGCACATAGTAAGCGCTTAACAAATACCAACATTATTATTATTATTATTAGATCATGGTCCTGAGAGTCAGAAAGGCATGGATCCCAATCCTGGCTCTGCCACCTGTCTGTTGTTTGACCTCGGGCAAGTCACTTCACTTCTCTGTGCCTCAGTTACCTTGCTTTAAAATGGGGATTAAAACTATGAGCCCCACATGGGACAGGGACTGTGTCCAACCCAATTTGCTTGTATCCATCCCAGCACTTACTATAGTGCCTGGCACGTAGTAAGTGCTTAACAAATACCAATATTATTATTATTTATCCCTTAAGCACTTTGCTCTCACCCCAGTTCCACAGCATCTATGTATTTTGCTCATAATCTATTATTTCCCATCTCCAGGATTTATTTTATTGTTTTCCTCCCCCAAAGACTGTAAGCTCTTGTGGGCAAGGGTCACATCTACAAACTCTATAGTATTGTACTCTTCCAAGCGCTAAGTATAATAAGTGCTCATCAGACATCACTGATTGATTGATTGTGGGCATGGAACATTTGTATTATACCCTGTAAGAGATTAATAAATATCCTTGCTACTACTTACCTAGGCACTGTACATAATCTCTTTATGGGCAGGGGACCTGTCTGCTAATTCTGTTGTATTGTACACTCTCAACTGCTTAGTACAGTGCTCTGCTCATAGTAAGCGCTCAGTAAATACAATTGATTGATTGATTGAACTACAGGCCAACAGAAGTGTATTACTATTTGAACTTCTCTATGGGTGAGCAATTCCACCAGCTTCACTCTTAAGGGCCATTCTCGATATCACATGTCACAGTAAGATCACATACAGTGAAGTTCTGTAACGTATTTGCTTCATCTCCTGACACATTCCACTCAGGGTTGTGTTGTTAACATAAGCATAATTTTGATTCTGGAAACTGACATTACAGAACTTCATTGTACGTGCTCTTACTGTGACACGTGATATCGAGAATGGCCCTTGTCAGGAGATTAAGCAAATACCCGGGTATCCAATCAGCTGCTGAAAAGCTGAATTTGCAAAAACAAATTCAGGGAGGACAGAGGAAACATTTTAAGGGCATGAAAAACAAAGCCTTCTACAAAGCTACATCTTAGATAAAAACGGGGAGTCAATTGCTGAGATCAGACTTGGAATGCGATGCTGCCATCAAAGGAGGGAATGGCTATCTCTGTTTAAAAGTTTCAGGTGGAAAGAGAGACAATAAGGCAAGAGAGAAAACAGCTCCAGGCGGAACAAACATTAAACATAATAATCCAGGAAGGGACAACATTTCTGGGTGTCCACTGTGGTTGGGACTGTAGATCACACATTGATCTGGAGTTGAAATTCACCCTTAGTAGTGTCTTTTTCCCCCTCTTAGGGTCGCACCTGGAGAGTTTCCAGTACTTTATCAGTCTCAACTACAGGAGGGAGAGTAAAGCACAAGCCTACCCATTCCATTCCTAGCTTAGACAGTGGCTGGCGAGTGGAAAGCCATCTGCTACAAGTCAAAACTCACCTGTACTGGGCAGCAGCGGTACGGGAGAGAGTCGAGGGTGGAGGCACAAGTCTACTGTGCAGAAGGAGGCAATGGTAAACCACTTTTGTATTTTTACCAGGAAAATTCTATGGATACACTACTAGAATGATTGCAGATGGAGGTGGGGCGTTCTGAGAGAGATGTGTCCATGGTGTCACTATGGGTCGGAGACGACTTGATAGTCTAAGACAAGACAAGTGTCTTCTTCAAAGATGAAGAACGGAGATATAAATACTGTCACCACTACTGGTGTTGAATGCTTGCAGTTACTATCATCCAGATGAAAACCTGGCTACCCACTATAAAAAGTGGATGAGTGTCCACCTTCACGGATGTCACTACTGCCGATAGCATGATATTTACTTCGGTTTTCTAAGAACAGTTCAGCTTGAAAAGAAAACCAATGTACATCGAGTTCTATCTTTTCTTTTGCAATATTCAACTTCCAAATATTACTGGATTATTGTCACTCATGAGGTAAACCTCAAGTTCTTTAAATGGTTTATGACTAGGAAACCTAATTCACAGGATGCTTGGAACAGTGAGTATTTCTCTGTTCCTTCTCCAAAAAGAAATGTGGAAAGTTTTCTGCTCATGAATGTCAATGTATTTATAAAGAGGAGGAATTATTTTTATTGGGGGAAAATACATTGTTATTATTGCAGGAAAGTTACCACTCTGAGTATTGGACAAGATGGAATGGATGATAGTACGTAAGATTTAACATCAAAGTTTAGACCCTTGGAAATTCAGGTTTTACGAACAGGAACTCTCACTTGGGAGTGTGAATCTGACTGGGATACTACTAGCTTGATAGAAGATAATGAATAAGAAGGAAGCTTTCAAGTTCTGGGACTTTGAAGTATAGTTTCTGAAGTGAAGATAGAAAACTAAAGTGAATGACTACAGTTTTGAAACTTTTCTAGCCATAGAAGAATAGCAGGACCCCCTACAGGCTGGGAGGGTGTGGGGGAGAGGGAAAGGTGTGAGAAGAAATAAAGGTACATAAATATATAAAGAACATAGGTAAATTTACATCGCAAAGGTAAATATTTCATAAATTGCAAAATACAGTTTTCTTAAGCATTTTGAATACCCAGAAATATTGGATTTTCTTTTTTTTTATGCATCAGGCTTTGAAGCCTCAGAGTCTAGTCTTAGAGTGCTCCAACTGAGCTGTATTTTCCTGTTGGACGGTCAGTCTCTTTAGAATGCCAATCTGCCAAACAGTAGTTTCTGAGAAAAAGTTGAGAAAAAGTCTTGAAACAATTTTGGACAATTTGTGCCTTTTCATTCAATTAAAAAAGGAACACATTTCTAACCAAGTAACTTTCCCACAGCCATTTCTAACCAAGTAACTTTCCCACAGCAAATAGCATACTGTGAATGGACATTACACTGCCTTTCAATAATCCATTCATGTATTTGTCTAATAAACACATGATAAGCTATAATTCTTCCACTCTCTGGGAATGACTGCTCTCCCCATTTTACAGATGAGAAGATTTGCGATCCAGAGAAAGTTCTATAGATTTGGCTAAAATCAAGCCCTGAAGGTAAAGCCTAGGTTTTCTAATTTTAAACTATGAAGAACAACTACATATCTGATTATCTATTTTGACTGATATTGTGAAGGAAAATAATAAATATTTTTAAGTTTGTTTCCTCAAGTAAAAGCCCCAACATGAATAGCAGTGAGTGCTTATGCTGTTTTCTCTTTCTTCTTCTACTATTGCTACTGTTACTATTACCAAAAATAATAAGTGTAGTGTAGTGGTGTTCAAGTGCTTAAATATGCTAAACACTCAGGTCAATACAATATAAGCAGATTAGACATAGTCAGTCAGTCAATTGTATTAAATGAGCACTTACTATGTTCAGAGCATTGTACTAAGCACTTTTGAGAGTACAATATAACAATAAACAGACACTTTCCTGCCCACAACAAGCTTACAGTCTAGAGGGGAAGACAGACATTAATATACATGAATAAAATACAGATATGTACACAAGTGCTGAGGGACTGCGAAGGGGGATGAATAAAGGGACCAAGTCAGGGTGACGCAGAAGGGAGTGGGAGAAGAAGAAAGGAGGGTTTTAGTCAGGGAAGGCCTCTTGGAGGAGATGGGTCTTCAACAAGGCTTTGAAGGCGGGGAGAGTAATTGTCTGTTGGATAAGAAGAGGGAAGACATTCCAGGGCAGAGGCAGGATGTGGGCGAAAGGTCCTGGGGGAGATAGATGAGCTAGAGGTACAGCGAGAAGTTTGGCGTTAGAGGAATGAAGTGTGCAGTTTGGGTTGTAGTAGGAGGGTAGCAGGTGAGGTAGGATGGGGAAAAGTGATCGAATGCTTTAAAGATGATAGTGAGGAGATCCCTGAGCCACTTGTGGCTACCAAACTAAGGGAAGGAATAAGCTCGAAGACCATGGTAGGCCAGACCCAGCAGGACTGGTTTAATAAAACCAACCCACAGATCTAAGAAATGCTTGAAGCGAAGCAAGAAATACATACCTTATTATTAGTCAATGAAGCTGTGGTATATATTGAGAACCTACTGCACAGTAATCAATCAATCAGTGTGGTATTTACTGAGCAAGTATTGCGAAGCTCTGGACTGTGTACTTAGAAGAATACGATAGAATATTTAAGCACAGTCCCTGCTGTGCTGAGCACTTGGGAGAGTATAACAGTAGCAAGACATGCAGTCTCTACCCTTAGAGGGCAGACAGTTTAATGGGGATGACAGGCAAGAATGATTTACAGATACTGATTGATTGACTGCATGGCTTAATGGATAGCGCACGGGCCTGGGAGTCAGACGGTCATGGGTTCTAATTCTGGATCTGCCACTTGTCTGATGTGTGACCTTGGGAAAGTCACTTTACTTCCCTGGGCCTCAGGTACCTCAACTGTAAAATGGGGATTGAGACTGTGAGCCCCACATGGGACAGGGACTGTGTCCAACCTGATTTGTTTGTATCCACCCCAGCGCTTAGTACAGTGCCTATCACAAAGTAAGAGCTTAACAAATACCATAATCATTATTATTATTATTACTGAGAAAAATGCTACCACTCCAAGTGAGGTTTAGTGTAGAAACAACAGCTTGCTCCCAATCAGGCACCCTTAATCTCACTCCCTCCCAGAAGGCACAATCTGCCAGGCTATTCATTCATTCATTCATTCATTCATTGAGTGCTTGGGAGAGTTCAATACTACCTTAAACAGTTACTTTCCCTGCCCACAACGAGCTTACAGTCTAGAGTGGAGGAGACAGACATTAATATAAAAAATAATTTACAGATAATATTAATCATATTTACTGGACACTTACTGTTTGCAAATTCATTCATTCATTCAGTAGTATTTATTGAGCGCTTACTATGTGCAGAGCATTGTACTAAGCGCTTGGAATGAACAAGTCGGCAACAGAGACAGTCCCTGCCGTCTGACGGGCTTACGGTCTAATCGGGGGAGACGGACAGACAAGAACAATGGCAATAAACAGAGTCAAGGGGAAGAACATCTCGTAAAAACAATGGCAACTAAATAGAATCAAGGCGATGTACATTTCATTAACAAAATAAATAGGGTAATAAATATATACAGTTGAGCGGACGAGTACAGTGCTGAGGGGATGGGAAGGGAGAGGGGGAGGAGCAGAGGGAAATGGGGGGAGAAGAGGGTTAAGCTGCGGAGAGGTGAAGGGGGGTGGTAGAGGGAGTAGAGGGAGAAGAGGAGCTCAGTCTGGGAAGACCTCTCAGAGGAGGTGAGTTTTAAGTAGGGTTTTGAAGAGGGGAAGAGAATCAGTTTGGCGGAGGTGAGGAGGGAGGGCGTTCCAGGACCGTGGGAGGACGTGGCCCGAGGGTCGACGGCGGGATAGGCGAGACCGAGGGACGGTGAGGAGGTGGGCGGCGGAGGAGCGGAGCGTGCGGGGTGGGTGGTAGAAAGAGTGAAGGGAGGAGAGGAAGGAAGGGGAGGAGAGGTAGGAAGGGGCAAGGTGATGTGAAGCCTCGAAGCCTAGAGTGAGGAGTTTTTGTTTGGAGCGGAGGTCGATAGGCAACCACTGGAGTTGTTTAAGAAGGGGAGTGACATGCCCAGATCGTTTCTGCAGGAAGATGAGCCGGGCAGCGGAGTGAAGAATAGACTGGAGCGGGGCGAGAGAGGAGGAAGGGAGGTCAGAGAGAAGGCTGACACAGTAGTCCAGCCGGGATATAACGAGAGCCTGTAGCAGTAAGGTAGCCGTCTGGGTGGAGAGGAAAGGGCGGATCTTGGTGATATTGTAAAGGCAAATCACTGCACTAAGAGCTTGGGAAAGTACAGATAAGCGCTGTGGGGTCTACCTGCTGAGAATGGGCTACTTACCCAGGTGGGGTTTTAATACAACCTTATGTTTGCACAAGCCCACCTTTGGCTGACACAGTCAGCTCCCCTTGCCCTCCTGAAGATGCTCCCATAGGAACAAAACCTCAGTCCTCAGGCTGTTGGTCTGACGATTTGTACATTCCAAGCACTTAGTACAGTGCTCTGCACATAGTAAGTGCTCAGTAAATACTGTTGAATGAATGAATGAATGTTGGTCAGGTTCCGGGGATTCCCGTTGGCTGTCGAGCAGGAAGATGGCATCCCTTGTTCTCCAGTGGCACCCATTCTTCTAGTCCCTCCTCCCTTAGTCTGTTGATCTCCACCTCGTGGCCCGATCTGCCATCTTGGAATCATATGGCCTGGAGGAAGAAGGAGAGCAGAGGGCACTCCCAAAATACCAAGACTTTGAGGAAACACAGGGCACTAGGGTCCATCCCAAGAAGTGATGGGGCGGGGGTCGGAGGGGTCCTGCAGTGGGTTGCACTCTGGGCCAGGTGCAGGGAGGATGTGCCATGACACCTCGGTGTTGGTGTGTATGGGTGGGGGGCGGTGGTGATGGGGGCAGTGGTCCCAGACTGCTGGTGCCTGGCAGGCCCTGGGACTTGTAGGGGGTGGGGGCTGCTGCATGAGGACACAGAGACCCCTGTCGAATCCCGCGGAGATGTTCCCAATAGATGGCAGTTCAGGCCCTTAGCGGGTCCTCAGACTAAAAGGGACAAGTGAGAGGAAGGTCATCATCAGCTGGTCGGAGCCCGCTCTGCACACTGCAGGGCCATCTTGGATGACGGGGGCAACGATGTGGCTTGAATCTCCCTCCCCACCCCGCAGCGAACCTCAACCTAGACTGAGGTTTGAAGTTGGAGAGGAGGCAAAAACAAGAAGGGAAAAACCACCGGGCAGCAGAAGCTATTTGTGTGGGACTCTGTATTAGAAACAGCTCAGGGATGTCCCGGGGCATCAAAAGCTCTATTCATTCATTTATTTAATCAACTATATTCAATGAGTGCTTACTTTGTGCAGAGCACTCTACTGTGCTCTTGGGAGAGCATGCTTGAGGTTCTCTGCCCCGGAGCCCAAGCCGGAGGATGGCAAGGGGAATGGAAATATGTGCTATAGAAAGACACCTACCATCTGCAAATGGCTGCCTAGCATGGAGCAAAAATTTCCCTGGCAAATGATGGCCATTTTCCCCACTTATAATGATTACGGTATTTGTTAAGTGCTTACCGTGGGCCAAGGCCTGGACTAAGTCCTTATCTAAACCACTGGAATCTAGAGCTCTTCTGGAATGGAATTCGCAAAATACATTTCACTCAGGAATTATTTTCCTCGCTGACAACTTCCCTCTTGTCATTCTCCCCGTGAACTGAAATCCCAGCATCTCTTTGTCCATGTTGTGTCAAGCTGTCTCCCTGTTCCAGAATCCAAGGGGAAAGAAGAACAGCCAATACATGTGCCACACTATCAAATTGTAATAAATCCATCAATTCTCACCAGGGCTGTCATAAAGCAACTGGAACTCGGCAAGTACATCTCAGGTAGACTCTCCTGAGCAGTAATAGGAAAACAAAATGACCCAGTTTAAATGAGCTGGAACCTTCTGCTTGAGTGACTGTTTCAGTGAGTTTGTTTTCTTCCTGCAGCTGGGTAAGCATTTTTGTGGCTTTGACAAGAGTTTCCATGGATTTTTTTTTCTCTCCCTGCCAGACCTGACACACAGTATTTAAGTTTTATAGTTTTCATGCAGAAAATGCTTTATGATGAAATTTCAAGAACGCACAGGTCTGGGATAGAAAAATCAGAGTAAACTGCCTGAGATGGACAATTCGCCCATGTGCGCAGGAGCCATCTCATCTCCATTTGGATTTTGACCCAGAAAGGATCGAGAGGGAGTCAACCTCCCTGCCTTCTCCATCTGCTACTGACATTTTCCTAACCCGAGAGGAATCCCTTTTGGGCCAGTGGGGAGATGCTGCCAACAGTCGTAACTCCTGCATCCTGCTACCTCCTTGTCCTCTTCTTTATTTTATGGTACTTATTAAGCATTTACTATGTGCCAAGAATTATTATAAGCCTGGGGTAGATACAAGTTCATGAGGTCGGTCAAAGTCCCTGTTCCATATGGGGCCCACTGTCTAAGTAGGAGGGAGCAGTGTGGCTAGCAGATAGAGCACAGGCCTGGGAGTCAGAAGGATCTGGGTTCTAATCCCCTCTCTGCCACTGACTGCTGTGTGACCTTAGGCAAGTCATTTAGCCTCTCCGTGCCTCATTTATCACATCTGTAAAGCGGGGATTAAGATGGTTTGCCCCATGTGGGACAGGGACTGTGTCCAGCCTGATTATCTTGTATCTAACCCAGAACTCAGTAGAGTGCCTGACATGTAATAAGTGCTTGACAAATATCATAAAAAGCAAAATGGAGTGGGATTTGATCCCCATTTTACAGACAAGGTAACCGGGACACAGAAAAGTTAAGTGATTTACGGAAGGTCACACAGAAATTAGGTAGCAGAGCTGGGATTAGAACTCCCAGGCCTGTGCCCTTTTCACTAGGCCATGCTGTTTCCTCTTCACCCCAATCCTTCTCTGTTGCTGAAAGGAGCCCCGCCATGTCCTTTTAGACTGTGAACCCCTTGTGGGTAGGGATTTATGTCTCTATTTCTTACTGAATTGTACTTTCCAAGTGCTTAGTTCTGTGCTCTCCACACAGTAAGAGCTCAGTAAATAACACTGAATATAGGTCTACATTAGGGGGCTGGAGAGGTAAGAGAACCAACAACAGCAGGGCTGTTCTCGTAGCAAGTTTAGAAATGTGTTTCCACACAGTGAGAAAGAAAAACTGGCCAAGATTTCACATCCGCACGACATGAAATGGAGCCGTGGAAGTTATGTTCATCTGGAGAAGGAGCGTGGCTCAGTGGAGAGAACATGGGCTTGGGAGTCAGAGGTTGTGGGTTCTCATCTCTGCTCTGTTTCTTAATGATAATAATGGTGGTATTTGTTAAGTGCTTACTATGTGCCCAGCAGTGTTCTAAGCACTGGGGTAGATACAAGGTAATCAGGTTTTCCCACATGGGGCTCACAGAATTGAAGCAACATGGCTCTGTGGAAAGAGCACGGGCTTGGGAGTCAGAGGTCATCGGTTCTAATCCCGGCTCCGCCGTTTGCCAGCTGTGTGACTTTGAGCAAGTCACTTAACTTCTTTGTGCCTCAGTTACCTCATTTGTAAAATGGGGGCTAAAAAGGTGAGCACAACATGGGACAACCTGATCACCTTGTACCCCCCCAGTTCTTTGCACATACTAAGCACCTAACAAATTCCACCATTATTACCATTATTATTAATCCCCATTTTACAGATGAGGGAACCGAGGCACAGAGAAATTAAGTGACTTGCTCAAGGTCACACAGTAGACAAGGGGCGGAGCTGGGATTAGAACCCATGACCTCTAACTCTCAAGCCCAGGCTCTTTCCACTAAGCCATGCTGCTTGTCAGCTGTGTGACTTTGGGCAAGTCACTTCACTTTTCTGGGCCTCAGGTCCCTCATCTATAAAACGGGGATTAAGACCGTGAGCCCACGTGGGACAACCTGATTACCTTGTATCTATCCCAGCGCTTAGAACAGTGTTTGGCACATAGTAATTGCTTAACAAATGTCATTATCATTATTATCTATCAGCTAGTTTGAGAGCCAAGAGGCAACCTGGGAACTAAGAGGCCATTTTGCCTGAATGACCTAGAGAGTGAAGGTGTTCCCCTCTCCACAGTTTGTTAGCTCAGGAATGCTGGGCGCTGAGGGGACAATGGCTGTGTTGTGAATGCAGCCTTCTGTTGGCAGAGGTTTATACAGTGTCTGCATGTAGTAAGTGCTTAACAAATAGCACAATTATTATTATTTACCCCAAATATTTGCACCAACATAGCAGTAGAGACATTGGAGGCAGCGCTAGCTAGTGAACAGGACATGGGACTGAGAGCCAGGAGATTCTGATGGGAAGCAAGGTCAGAGCAAGGTCACAGGCTGGAAAAAGAGCCGGACCACTGGAGAAGCAGAATGGCTTAGTGGTAAGAGCACAGGCTTGGAAGTCAGAGGTGGTGGGTTCTAATCCTACCTCTGACAATTTGTCAGCTGTGTGATTCTGGGCAAGTCAGCAGCGTGGCTTAGTGGAAAGAGCCTGGGCTTTGAAGTCAGAGGTCATGGGTTTGACTCCCGGCTCTGCCACTTGTCAGCTGTGTGACTGGGCAAGTCACTTAACTTCTCTGTGCCTCAGTTACCTCATCTGTAAAATGGGGATTAACTGTGAGCCTGATGTGGGATGACCTGATTACCCTGTATCTCCCCTCGTGCTTAGAACAGTGCTCTGCACATAGCACTTAACAAATACCAACATTATTATTAGCATTATTATTATTAAGTCATTTAACTTCTCTAGCTAGACTGTGAGCCCCACGCGGGACAACCTGATTATCTTGTATCTACCCCACCACTTAGAACAGTGCTCGACACATAGTAAGCGCTTAACAAATACCATCATTATTGTTATTACCACTCCCCTTCCTCTCCCCTGCTTCTCCCCACAAAATCAATATTTAGACTATTCTGGGGAGAAGCGTCTTCGTCCGTCCAAAAGTACCCAGGTTCCGATCTCAACTCGGCAACTGATCAATCATCACTGATATTAATTGAGCGCTTACTGTGTGCAAATCACTGTACCAAGTGTTCGGGAGAATGCAATAGAGTTGGTAGACACAATCCCTGCTCTGAAGGACCTTAAGATCTAGAAGCAGTGTGGCCATGTAGATAGAGCATGGACCTGGGAGTCCAAAGGATCTGAGTTCTAATTCCGGCTCCCCCACTTGCCTGCTGTGATGTTGGGCAAGTCACTTAACTTCTCTGTGCTTTAGTTATCTCATCTGTAAAGTGGGGATTAAGACTATAAGCTCTATGTGGGACAGGGACTCTGTCCAACCTGTTTATCTTGTATCTTCCCCTGCTCTTAGAACAGTGTCTGGCACATAGTAAGCACTTAACAAATACCATTATCATTATTATTATTATTATCATCTAGAGGGGGCTACAGACATTAAAATAAATTACAAATAGGGAAAATGGCTATGAATAGGGATATATGTGGGGTAAATAGCAAGGTCTTGAGGGATAGAGATCCAAGTTCATACATGTCACAATAAGGAGGGCAGGTAGGGGAAATGAGGGCTTATTTGGGAAACACCACTTGGAGGAGATGTTATTTTTGGAGGGTTTTGAGGGTAGGGAGAGTGGAGGTCTGTCCGATATGAAGAAGGCGGCATTTCCAGGGTAGAGGGATTGTGTGGGTAAGGGGTGGCAGAAAAGATAGAGGAAAATGAGATTCAGAGTATAGGTTGGCATTAGAGGAGCAATGTATGTGCCCTGGTCTGTAGCAGGAAATAGCCAAAATAAGGTAAGAGGAGGTTACCTGATTCAAGGAGTTTCTGTTTGAGGCCTAGGTGATGGGCAACCATTAGAAGTTTCTGAGAAAATAGAGAGATGTGGACTTAACCCCTTTTAGAGAAATGATCCCGGCAGGAAAGCGAATTAGCGACTGGAATGGGCCGCGGCTGGAGGCGGGGAGGTCAACAAGGAGGCTGATGCAGTAGTCAAGGTGGGATAAAATAAGTGCTTGAATCGATGAGGTAGTAGTTTGGATAGAAAGGAAAGGGCAGATTTTAGAGATGATAATAAGTATTATATTTGTTAAGCACTTACTATGTGCCAGGCACTGTACTAAGTGCTGGGATAACGTGGAGGTAGATCTGCCAGGTTTTGCTAATAGGTTCAGTGTGCAGATTGAGTGAGAAAAACGAGTCGAAGATAACGTCAAGAATATTGGATTGTGCTAATGGGAATCTGGTGGTGTTGCCTATGGTGATGGGAAAGACAGGAGAAAGGCAGGGTTTGGTTAGGAAGATAAGGGACTTTGTGTCGGGAAGTTTGAGGTTTCAATGGAACATTCAAGTGGAGATATCTTAAAGGCAGGAAAAAATGTGGGACTGCTAATCCTTCCTTTCCTCTCCATCTTAACTGCTACCATGTTCATTCATTCATTCGATAGTATTTATTGAGCGCTTACTATGTGCAGAGCACTGTACTAAGAACTTGTAATGTACAATTCGGCAACAGATGGAGACAATCCCTGCCCAGTGATGGGATCACAGTCTATTCGGGGGAGACAGACGGACAGAAACAAGACAACATAATCATGATTAATAGAATCAAGGGGATAGACACCTTATTAACAAAATAAATATCCAAACACTTATACTATTCTGCCTTGAATACTCTATTAACCTCATTGCTGACCTCCCTGCCTCCTCTCTCTCCCCACATCATTCAATACTTCACTCTGCTAACTGGATCATTTTTTCACAAAAAAAAATTCATTCTTTCATTCATTCAATAGTATTTATTGAGCGCTTACTATGGGCAGAGCACTGTACTAAGCGCTTGGGATGAACAAGTCGGCAACAGTTAGAGACAGTCCCTGCCATTTGACGGGCTTACAGTCTAATCAGGGGAGATGGACAGACGAGAACAATGGCAATAAATAGAGTCGAGGGGAAGAACATCTCATAAAAACAATGGCAACTAAATAAAATCGAGGCGAGGTACAATTCATTAACAAAATAAATAGGGTAATGAAAATATATACAGTTGAGCGGACGAGTACAGTGCTGTGGGGATGGGAAGGGAGAGGTGGAGGAGCAGAGGGAAAAGGGGAAAAAGAGGGTTTAGCTGCGGAGAGGTAAAGGGGGGGTGGCAGAGGGAGTAGAGGGAGAAGAGGAGCTCAGTCTGGGAAGGCCTCTTGGAGGAGGTGAGATTTAAGTAGGGTTTTGAAGAGGGAAAGAGAATCAGTTTGGCGGAGGTGAGGAGGGAGGGCGTTCCGGGACCGCGGGAGGACGTGACCCGGAGGTCGATGGCGGGATGGGCGAGACCGAGGGACGGTTGAGGAGGTGGGCGGCAGAGGAGCGGAGCGTGCAGGGTGGGCGGTAGAAAGAGAGAAGGGAGGAGAGGTAGGAAGGGGCAAGGTGATGGAGAGCCTCGAAGCCTAGAGTGAGGAGTTTTTGTTTGGAGCGGAGGTCGATAGGCAACCACTGGAGTTGTTTAAGAAGGGGAGTGACAGGCCCAGATCGTTTCTGCAGGAAGATGAGGGGCAGCGGAGTGATGAATAGACTGGAGCGGGGTGAGAGAGGAGGAAGGGAGATCAGAGAGAAGGCTGACACAGTAGTCTAGCCGGGAAATAACGAGAGCCTGTAGCAGTAAGGTAGCCGTTTGGGTGGAGAGGAAAGGGTGGATCTTGGCAATATTGTAAAGGTGAAACTGGCAGGTCTCGGTAACGGATAGGATGCGTGGGGTGAACGAGAGAGACGAGTCAAGGATGACACCGAGATCGCGGGCCGGAGAGACGGGAAGGATGGTCGTGCCATCGACGGTGATAGAGAAGTCTGGGAGAGGACCGGGTTTGGGAGGGATGGTGAGGAGCTCAGTCTCGCTCATGTTGAGTTTTAGGTGGCGGGCCGACATCCAGGTGGAGACGTCCCGGAGGCGGGAGGAGATGCGAGCCCGAAGGGAGGGGGAGAAGACAGGGGCGGAGATGTAGATCTGCGTGTCATCTGCGTAGAGATGGTAGTCAAAGCCGTGAGAGCGAATGAGTTCACCGAGGGAGTGAGTGTAAATGGAGAACAGAAGAGGGCCAAGAACTGACCCTTGAGGAACTCCAACAGTTAAAGGATGGGAGGGGGAGGAGGCTCCAGAGAAGGAGACCGAGAATGACCGGCCAGAGAGGTGAGAGGAGAACCGGGAGAGGACGGAGTCCGTGAAGCCAAGGTGAGATAAGGTATGGAGGAGGAGGGGATGGTCTACAGTGTCAAAGGCAGCAGAGAGGAAAACATTCAGTCCGTGTTTCCCCACTCCTCAAAAACCTCCAGTGGTTGCCTATCCACCTCTGCATCAAACAGAAACTCCTTACCATCGCCTTTAAAGCACTCAATTTCCCTCCTCCTAGCTTACCTTGCTACTCTCTTACTACAACCCATCCCACAGACTTCAGTCCTCTAATGGCAGCCTACTCAATGTGGCTCAATCTCATCTATTTCACCCCTGATCTGTCATCCACGTCCAGCCTCTAGGCTGGAACACCCTCCCCTTTCAAATTTCATAGAAAATTTCTCCCCCCAGCCTCACATCTTCAAAGCGTCACTGAAGGCACATCTCCTCCAAGAAGCCTTCCCTTACTAACCCCTCTTTTCCTTTTCTTCCACTCCCTTCTGTCTCACCCTGACTTGCTCACTTTATTCATCTCCTTACCCAGCCCTAGATCACTTATGTACCTTACCATAATGTATTTATAGTAATGTCCGCCTGTCCTTCTGGTCTGTAAACTCGCTGTCAGTTATATTGCTATATTGTAATCTCTCAAGCGCTTAGTACAGTACAATTGATTGACTGATGGATTGGTGGAGAGAGGTTAGGGTTGGAGAGGCAGATTTGGAAATCATCCATGTAGAGATACTCAAAATTGTGGGAGCAAATTAAATCTCAAAGGGAGTGGGTGTGGAAAGAGAATAGCAGGGAACCTAGAATTGAGCCTTGATGGACTGCCACATTTAGGAAGTGGGAGGCAGAGGAGGAGCCTGCGAAAGAGAAGAAAATGGAATGCCCAGAGAGATGGGAGGAAAACCTATCCTATGTGCCTGCCACATTACCAAATACCAGAAAAAAAGGACCAGGGAAGAACAGTGTCATTGAAACCAAAGTTAGATAATATTTCAGGAGAAGGGGTGGTCCCTAGTGTTGAAAGCTAGACTGACATGTGACCTAGACTGACATGTGACTGTAGACAAGCCACTTCTCCTCCCTGTGCCTCCATTTCTCCATCCATAAAATGGGAATTAGATACCTGCTCCCCCTATTTCATAGATTATGAGCTCCAAGTGGGATAGGGACAGGGTCTGACTTAATTATCTTGTTTCTCCACCAGGATATGGCATAGTGTTGGTCACTACTAAGTATTTGATAAATACTACATTAAGAATCATAGAGACAAAGACAGAACATGTGCCTATCAACTTAGACTGAAGTAAAGCTATGTAGAGGTTGAAGACAGCGAAAGCTTGATTAAAGGAAATACAGCTTATACCTTGCAAGACTCCTCTACACAATTATAGGGAAGCATTGTGGCCTAGAGGATAAAGTACGGGTCTGGGCATCAGAAAGACCCGGGTTCTAATCCCTGCTCCACCACTTGTCTACTGTGTGACCTTGGGCAAGACACTTCACTTCTCTGTGCCTCAGTTACTTCATCTGTAAAATGGGGATTAATACTGTGAGCCCCATGTGGGACGGGGGCTGAGTCTAACCTGATTAGCTTCTATCTACCTCAACAGTTCAGTGCCTGGCACACAGTAAGCGCTGAACAAATGCCATTAAAAAAAAAAAATATGTAAAGGCTCCCTGTGGCTCAAAGCATTTCTGTGTCCTCCATGGTTGACTGGGTTGGACTCCAGTGTCATTCACCCACAGATCCTGGAAAGACCCCAAACCATGCTGCCTGACTGTTAACTGAGCAGCTTGCCTGTCTCCACCTTTGATCAGCTCCATCTCCCCCAACCCCACCCCCTCAGTGGATCGAGAGTCCCCCACCCACCCATAAATCCAACTTCTCTCGAGGACGGTAAACCTTGGGTTTCCATCCCCCTCGACTTCTCACCACAGGGTAAATCTTTTACCTGGTCCTTTTCTCTTAAGGAGTGCTCCACACACACACACACACACACAATAAATGTGATTAGTAGATTGATTGGTTTCCTCCTGCTTCTGATTCTATGCCGTTCATCCCCATCATTTTTCAGACACCGCCTCCCACCAACTCCCAAGGTGCTTCTTGTGGGTGTAGGACCCTCCAAGACATATCTCCCTGTGGTATTTTGCTAAGGGCTTATTTTATGCTGTGTGCTGTTCTCATGACTGAGTAGATTCCATGTAGTCGGGTCAGACACAGTGCCTCTTCCGCACTGGGCTCACAAACTAAGTAGGAGAGAGAACAGGTAGTGAATCACCATCTTACAGATGGGGAAACCGAGGCACAGACATTAGGTGGCTTATTCAGGATCACACAGCAGGCAAGTGGCAAAGCCCAGACTAGAACCCATGTTCTCTGACTCCCAGTCTTGGGTTCTTTCCACTAGACTAAGCCTTTTTATCAACTCTGAATCTGATTTGCTCCATGCTTCATGGATATAAATTACCCCTACCTTTTTCTTCCTTTCGGGCCCCTTCTCTTTTCCTCTTCCTCCCCTTGCCTCACTCTTTCTCACTCTCTCCATTTCTTGACCCTCTTTGACTCTCTTTTCTCCTCTATCCCTTTCTCTCTCTCTCTTTTTCCCATTCTCTCCCTCTCTCTCTTGCCACCAAGATGCTGGAACATGGAATCTTTGGTCTAAACATATACCGAGAGGTGAATGTCTGCCATGAAGCAGCGTGGCCTAATGGATAGAGCACCGGCCTGGAAGTCAGAAGGATCTGGGTTCCAATTCCTGCTTGCTGCATGTCTGTAGTGTGACCTTGGACAAGTCACTTCTCTGTGCCTCAGATACCTCAGCTGTGAAATTGGGTAAAGACTGCGACCCCCATGTGGGACGGGGATTGAGTCCAAACTAATTTGTTTGCATCCAGCCCAGCGCTTAGTACAATGCCTATCACATAGTAAGTGCTCAACAAACACCACAATTACTACTATTATTATCTTTCTGAAAAATCAATGGATATTAAGGACTTCAAAATTTAACGCTGCCTAGCTTTATCATTTTATAGAACTATACTATGGAATGAGAAAAAACATTGAATTTGTTATTGAAATCTAAATCAGATGAATATATTCAGTTGAGGCTGATCTTCTTATCATAAGAGCTTGGAATTTTTATTCATTTATATTTTTACATAAAGACATCTAAATAATGAATCAGTTCTTGTAATTAATAAACCCCTTGTGTCTGGAAGAAAATGTAAATCACGGTTTAAAAGTCCTGGGTGTCACATTGAAATTCAGTTTTAAAGCTTAAAAAGACTCTTCATTGTGAATGTTTCAAAATATTTAATGGTACAGTAAAAAATACACTGTGCCCTATCATTGCTCTTGAAGAGTTCATTTTAATCCTCCTGGTATTTCTCATATTTACTTAAGTGACTATTTTACTGCACTCAGAATACCAAAAGATACATTCTAAATCTTTTTGGAAAAGAGCCAGTTGCCAAGTGTTTTCCTCTTTAATCATATTCTATTTCCAGAAATTTTGGAGTACAAATAATAATTTGTTGTATTTGAAATGCAAAAGAACTGAATTGGAAGCCTCTTTATACTCTTTGTATTTTTCAAACATAGATACAAAGGGACAACAGTTCTCCATTAGCTGAATTCCAGAATCTTGCAGGAAAAGTAATGTGGTCTACTGGAATGAGTACAAGTATGGGTGCCAGAGGACCTGAGTTCTAATCTTGATGTTTGGAGAAGCAGCGTGGCTCAGTGGAAGGAGCCTGGGCTTGGGAGTTAGAGGTCATGGGTTCTAATCCCAGCTCTGCCGCTTGCCAGCTGTGTGACTTTGGGCAGGTCACTGAACTTCTCTGGGCCTCAGTTACCTCATCTGTAAAATAGAGATGAAGACTGTGAGCCCCATGTGGGACAACCTGATCACCTTGTATCCCCCCAGAGCTTAGAACAGTACTTTGCACATAGGATGCACTTAACAAATACCATCATCATCATCATCATGTTTGAACTATCTATGTCTCAATTACCTCATCCAGAAAATGAGGATTACAGGCCTTATATTGTGAGCCCTGGGTAAGACAGAGAAAGTGACTAACCTGATTATCTTGTCTCTTCCCCAGTACTTAGTACAGCTCCTGGAACATAGTGAGCACTTACCAAGTTTGATTTAAGAAAAAAATCCATAGAGTCCAAAGCTAAAAATATTAACCAGTAAATAAATTATCTATCAAGATGTAGTATGCATGCCTGGACCTTCGTTAAGACTTTTGGGTGTTTATTTATAAAAGACAAGTGCTCTCTGCCCCTGGTTTTGAAAATAGAATACTACCTTCCTGCTCTTGACAAGATCACTGACCTTAAGTCATTTAGTCTCTGAGATCAGTGAAACCAGAAACAAGCCCAGCACTTCATGCAATCATTCATTCAATTATTCAATCGTATTTAGAGAAGCAGCTTGGCTTAGTGGAAAGAGCAGGGGCTTGGGAGTCAGAGGACATGGGTTCTAATCCTGTCTCCGCACTTGTCTGCTGTGTGACCTTGGGCAAATCACTTAAAATTCTCTGAGCCTCAGTTACCTCATCTGTAAAATGGAGATTAAAAGTGTGAGCTCCACGTGGGACAACCTGATTACCCTATATCTACCCCAGAGCTGAGAACAGCCCCTAGTACAATGCCTATCACATAGAAAGTCCCTAACAAATACCATAAAAAAAAAATCCAGCCATTCCTGTTTTTTTATGAGAAAAATATTTCACCAGGTCCAAATCCCAGTTTATATTAAAAAATAAAAAAAAATGATTCATAGTTCTCAACAGGCCTTTGTGTTTTAGGTCTCATGCCATTTAGCTGAAAAAAAAATGATCACTTCAGCCTCAAAAGATGGTATTTACCAATATATAACAAAACAAGGAACTAAAAACACTGCAAAGAACATGGGATACAGCAGGACAATGATTTTTAAAAAAATGTTGGTATTTGTTAAGTGCTTACTATGTGCAGAGCACTGTTCTAAGCGCTGGGGTAGATACCAGGTAATCAGGCTGTGAGCCCCACCTGGAACAATCCAATTACCTTGTACCTACCCCAGGGCTTAGAATAGTGCTTGGCACATAATAAGTGCTTAACAAATACCATTATTATCATTATTATTGTTATTATCATCCATCCACCCTAGCAATGTGCCAGATCCTCACTGTTCGGAACTGTCTGTATTTCTCAACATCTTTGCGTTTTACGTAATCCATCGTGAACTATGAATGGATCCAAATCAATCAGTAGTATTTATTGAGCATTTTTTCTGTGGAGAAAACCGTACCATTTGAGAGTACAATAGAAGTAGAAGACTTGACTAATGCTCTGAAGGAACTTTCACTTTAGCAGAGGAGACAGACATTAAAATAAATGAGAGGTAGAAAGAAGCAAACCGAGGTGGCATACTGGGAGAAATAGGATGGTCACTCTTCATGATCCTCATGATCCTCATAAAATCCATATGACTTTCTCTTTAAAAATCCATTACGAACCTTCGGTCGATTTACATTTTAACATATTGTTTCACCTACCTGCCCCCTGGGAGAGGAGTATTTTATTTCATTGATTGGCCAACACTGACTCAGAGTACAAATGACTTTTCCCGAGATCTGACCGAAATCATTTTTTAAATGGAAATGTTTTGAAGGCAAATATGCCAAGGAATATATTTCTTCTCCTAGAATAAAGTTTGCAGAAGGGATACCTTCTATGAAAGTGATCAGCCAATGATATTAGCTGAACATTTACTGGGTGCAGAGCACTGTACTAAGTGCTTGAGAGAGGATAATACAACAGAGTTGAGAAACATTTTCCCTGCCCACTGGGAGCTTCCAGTTTAGAGGGGGAGACAGAAATTAAAATTAATTATAGATACGTATGTAAGTTCTGTGGCGGATGAGGTGGGGTGAATTTTGTGGACTTAAGGAGTACAGATCCAAGTTTACAGGTGACACAGAAAAGGAAGGGAATAGGGGAAATGAGGGCTTAGCTGGGGAAGGCCTCTTGGAGACGTGACTTTAGTAAGGCTTTGAATCTAGGGAGAGTGACTGTCTACAGGAAGGGGGATATAATTCCAGGCCAGAGGAAATACGTGGACAATGGAATAATGGCTAGATAGATGAGATAAAGCTACAGTGTGTAGGTTGTCGTGGGAAATCAGAGAGGTAATTTGCAAGGGGCCGAGTTGATTGAATGCTTTAAAGACGATGGTAAGGAGTTTCGCTTTGAAATGATGGATGAAAATGCCTTAAAAAAAGCTTGGATCTTTCATCGGGATGAAATAAAACATTTCTTGGAACCTTAGTCTGTTTTTCATGTAATTGCTAGTTTTCAAAGTCTGATGATTGACAGAAGAAAAACAACAGGTTGAAAATTGGTCACTTAGTCTGCGTGGTTCCTGAATGAACCTGGAGGTTGGCTGTGTTTAAAAATAGTTATCCATTTGCAGGAGATCCTACTCCAGCACAGCCTGTTCAAAATCAGAGGTGAAATAAATGTTTTCTGTTTTATTCATTTGGGTTTACTGGGTGTCTACTGTAATAATAATTACTGTGTCTTTTGTTAAGCACATACTCTGTGCCAAGCATTGTTCCAGGCAATGAGGTAGATAAAAAATAATTAGGTCAGGCACAATTCCTCTCCCACAAGGGGCTAACAATCTAAGTAGAATGTGGAAAGGTACATAATTCCCATTTTACAAATGAGGAAACTGATGCAGAAATAAGTTAAACAGAGGTCACGCCGCAGGCAAATTGTGGAGTCAGGATTTGAACCAGTTTCTCTAATAACCAGGTCCTTTCTCTCTCCACTAGTCCACACTGCTTCTCATTGTTCCTGGTGCTTGAGAGAATACAATAAAACTAAAAGTCATGGGGCCTGCCATCAATCAATCAATAATAAGGGAAGCAGTGTGACCTAGTGGACAGAGCACAGGCCTGGGAGTTAAAAGGGCCTGGGTTCTAATTCCCGACTCTGCCACTTGTCTGCTGCATGACCTTGGGCAAGTTACTTCACTTATCTATGCCTCACTTACCTCATCTGTAAAATGGGGATGAAGACTGAGTCCTGTTTGGGACATGGACCGAGTCCAACGGATTAGCTTTTATCTACCCTAGTGCTTGGTACAGTGCCCAGCACATATTAAACACTTAAGAAGTACCATTAAAATATTACTATTATAATATTATTATCATTCAGCTCTTACTCTGTGTCAAGTCTAATACACTAGGGAGAGTACAGTAGAACTTGCAGTCTGAGGAGATAGGCTGATATTCTTTGTAAATAGAAAATAAACACAGGTAAAATACATACATATATACACACAAATATATATACATACATACAAATATATATATGCAAATATATCTATATCTATCTATCTATCTATAAGATATACACACAGCAGCATGGTTTAGTGGAAAGAGCATGGGCTTGGAAGTCATAGGTTGTGGGCTCTAATCCCAACTCCACCATTTATCAGCTGTGTGACTTTGGGCAAGTCACTAAACTTCTCTGTGCCTCAGTGACCTCATCTGTAAGCGCTTAACAAATGCCATCATCATCATATATATCAACTTCCAGTAGCAAGAGTAGGGAAAATTATGATTATAATAATAATGATTGCAGGATGGTTAAGCACTTACTATGTGCCATGCACTGGATTAAGCACTGAGGTAGTTACAGAATAATCAGATAGGCACAATCCCTGTCCCAGTTGAGGCTCACAATCTAAATCCCCATTTTATGGATGAGGAAACTGAGACGCAGAGAAGTTAAGTGACTTATCCAAGGTCAAACAACAGTCACATGGCAGAGACAACATTAGAACTCAGGTCCTCTGCCTCAAAGGCCCATGCTCTTTCCACTAGGCCATGGTGATTCTCCAATGTCTAAATAAATGGAGGAAATTGATAAATTCATATGGACTAAGGGGAAGTATAAATGAGTTGTTAATCATACAGATTGAGTGCTGTCTGCGTGCAGAGCACCGTACTAAGCATTTGGGAGAGTACAATATAACAGAGTTGGTAGATACATTCCCTGCCCACAAGGAGAAATGCCTCACGACAAAGCTGTGTTTTCAGAAGGGCTTTGAATTTGGACTGTTCGTTTCTGGACTAAGCTCACGGTGGACAAGGAACGTGTCTACCAACATTCTTATTTTGTACTCTCTCAGGTGCTTAGTAATAATAATGTTGGTATTTGTAAAGCGCTTACTATGTGCCGAGCACTGTTCTAAGCGCTTAGTAGAGCGCTCTGCACACAGAAAGCACTCAATAGATATGATTGATTGATTGATGGAGTGGGATTGGGTGAGGATCCAGGCAATAAATTGGGAATGAGCAATAGATCCTAGATAGGAGAGTCAAGAACTCAGTTCGTTAAGAAATTGAATTTAGGAGGACAGGGCGGGGAAGGAGAGAGAGGAGCTTGCGAGCTGGAGTGTAACTGCCTCATTATTCTTCGGTATTGAATTCATAATGCAAATCTATTATTGGACATAATTGCTACTCCATTTTTTGTTATCCTACCTCCAATATTTCTCTGTATTGTGTTTCCATTTCATCCAACATGAGCTCTGAGCTTTATTATTTTATCCCTAAACATTTACAACCAGACATCAATTCTCTTTTCACTCTCCCTCCTTTGAATATAACCTTTATTTTAATAGTTATGAAATTTATGAAGCATGACTCATTTCTTTGATTTACAATAACACAGCCACATTCATTACGTGATCCTTATGATGTTATCATATATTAATCACCAATACTTAAATGAAAATAACCACCCACCCAATCAATGCTCAAGACAGACATTCAAACAAAACCTCCAGGTTTAGTTCACTTTTCTGTATCAAGTCTCTGACGTATGTCTGCTGTGTGACCTTGGGAAAATCACTTCACTTCTCTGTGCCTTAGTCACTGCAACTGTAAAATGGCATGAGCCCCATGTGGCACAGGGACTGATTAACTCGTAGCTACCTCGTATTAACTCATATCTCCTATATTATTATTATTATAATTACCTCAGTGCTTAGAACAGTGCTTGGCCCATAATAAGTGCTTAAAGAGTGCCATAATTATTATTATTAGTATTATTAAGTCAAAGTTACTGTTCAGTGGGGCAAGGATTTGACATGAGAAGGATATTCTCAGGAACCATATCTAGGAACAATAAATGGCGGCATAATTTTTTTCATATTTTTATTTATAATTGAGATGGCTCCTCCACATGTCTGCTGTGGGACCTTGGACAAGTTACTTCACTTCCCTGGGCCTCAGTTACCTCATCTGTAAAATGGGGTTTAAGAGTGTGAGTCCCATGTCGGACAGGGACTGTGTCCAACCTGACTGACTTGTATCTACCTCAGTGCTTAGAACAATCCTTGGCACATAATAAGCACTTAACAAGTACCATTATTATTATTATTGGTTTTATGTGAACTGTTCAGATTATTTGCAGGCCATTTGAGATTAAGAATCTATTATTGTCCCCTAGAAAATTGGCATCTACTGATTTTTACATCTTTGATTACTTCTTCATATATAATTTCATCATTTGTCCGGATCTTCGATACCCGAAGTGGGAACGAATGGTGATGGCCACGAGATTATTTTCCAGGTCACAAATGACTTCTAAACCTACTGTTTAGGGAAGGCAGATTAGGTACCTTTTGTGTACACTGAGTAGGGAAGCCATTTGGGAAACTCTGCCGTGATAAAATTGGTTTAAAAAGAGAGTCATCTTCTGTCAAGGACTTTCTCTTCTCCTTAATTGCTTTTCCTGAGACAATATTTTTCTTTTCACACGTCTTTGGTTCCTCTGAGACTCTCCTAAGATGGCTTTTTTCATGCCTCGTGTTGACCTTGCCACATTATCCATCATTTTTGTTGACAGAAGAGCACCGGCTTCTTCCAGTGATGGAGATGAGTTGGCGTGGACTTCTCAACTTCACACCTGGCAAGGTCTCTTGGTTTTGGCTGCCTTTCCAGGCAGCGGATAAAATTTGCATGCCTCTCCTTAGCAACCCCTTTTCGGTGTTCAAAGAGACACATGTGATAATACTAGTGCCAGTATTTACTGGTCACCTACTGAAAGCAATTTACTGTTTTAACCTCTCTGGGAAATTACCACAGAAATATATTCAGGGAGCTTCCAGTCTAATAATTAGAAGAATAATCTGAACACAGGATGTAGGAAGTAGGAGTTTTCAGTTGCCTGGGACCAGAGACACCCCCCCCCCCCAACTTAATTTTGCACTACGAGCACATTTTTCCAGCTATAAAGATTTGTTAACAGTATTTATTAATTGCTTTTTCTGTGCCAGTCACTGGACTAAGCACTGTAGTTGATACAAGTTAATTAAATCGGACACACTTCACTCCTTCATGGAGCTCATAGTTAAGATGTGGTAACTGAGGCAGAAGAAGTGAAATGACTTACCCAAGGTCACATGGCAGATGCATTGTGGAGCTGGAATTAGAAACTGGGTCCTTCGGACTCCCAGGCCTGTGTTCTAGCCACTAGTCTTCATTGCTTTTTTTCTGACAGCAAAAAAAAAAACTGGGAAGGATTATTATAGTGGGATCAGAGCACTGCAAAAGTGCTTGGGAGAGCATAGTAATGAAGGCAAGGCAGAGAAGATCTTTGTGAGAGGAGAGTACCTACTGCCTATTCGTTCATTCATTCAATCGTATTTATTGAACCTTTACCGTGTGCAGAGCACTGTACTAAGCACTTGGGAAAGTACAATGCAACAATAAACAGTGACAATCCCTGCCCACAACGAGCTCACAGTCTAGAGGTGGGGGAGAGACAGACATCAATACAAATAAACAGATATCAATACAATAAATAGAATTGCAGATATATACATAAGTGCAGTGGGGCTGGGGGCGGGGCGCGATGGGGAAGAGCAAAGGGAGCAAGTCAGGGCGATGCAGAAGGGAGTAGGAGATAAGGAAAAATGGCACTTAGTCTGGGAAGGTCTCTTGGAGGAGATTTGCCTTCAATAAGGGTTTGAAGGTGGGGAGACTGATCGTCTGCTGGATTCGAGGAGGGAGAGTGTTCCAGGCCAGAGGCAGGATGTGGGCGAGGGGTCAGCGGTGAGACAGGAGAGATGGAGGCCCAGTGAGAAGGTTAGCACCAGAGGAGCAAATTATTTGGACTGGGTTGTAGGAGAGAAGCGATATGAGGTAGGAGGGGGCAAGGTGATGGAGTGCTTTAAAGCCAATGGTGAGGAGTTTTTGTTTGATACAGAGGTGGACAGGCAACTACTGGAAATTTGTGAGGAATGGGGGGTGACATATCATATCAGAGAGCTGGATTTCACCCAGCAAGAACCATCAAGCAGAAGCTCCTGGTCTCAAGGGTCTCCTCAGCCTGGATTCATTCTGAACTCATCTTCTACCTTTTAATAATACCAACATTATTATTATTATTATTATTATTATTTGTTAAGCGCTTACTATGTACAGAACACTGTTCTAAGCTCTGGGGTAGATACAGGGTAATCAGGTTGTCCCACGGGAGGCTCACAGTTAATCCCCATTTTACAGATGGGGTAAATGAGGCACAGAGAAGTTGTGGCTTGCCCACAGTCACACAGCTGACAAGGGGCAGAATCAGGATTCGAACCCATGACCTCTGACTCCGAAGCCCAGGCTCTTTCCACTGAGCCACGCTGCTTCCCACTGACTCACATGTGTCTTCAGCTCCAACCTCCCCCACCTGCAAAGTCAGTCAAGCCACATCTCTCCCCATTTCCAAATCCCTCTCTAAATTCCATGCCCTCCAGGAAGCCTTCCCTGTTTAATGCACAGACCTCAGGAGCATAAACCCCCAAACCGCACTTAGTAGTTCTGCATTTTATTATTAACTTTATACTTGTGTGACAGTGTATTTTTATTTTTATTTGAATTTTCAAGTATTTTTTGAAACAATGAGGTAATGCATCCTGTTTTATATCTTAATGCTTCCTTTTGCTCCCACTATTTGTAAATTGTTTTTGTCTGTCTGTTTACCGACAGCAGCGGTAGAGAAACAGCGTGGCTCAGTGGAAAGAACCCGGGCTTGGGAGTCAGAGTTCATAGGTTCGAATCCCGACTCTGCCATTTGTCAGCTGTGTGACTGTGGGCAAGTCACTTCACTTCTCTGTGTCTCAGTTACCTCATCTGCTAAATGGGGATTAAGACTGTGAGCCTCACGTAGGACAACCTGATTATCCTGTATCTACCCCAGTGCTTAGAACAAGTGCTCTGCACATAGTAAGAGCTTAACAAATACCAACATTATTATTACCCTATTAAATAGCAAATTCCTGGAGGACAGTGAATGAGGTTGTTGCTTCTATCAAACTCTTCCAAGCTTTTAGTAGAGTCACACTCAGGAATAATAATTGCGGTATTTGTTAAGTACTTACTATGTTCCAGGAACTGTACTAAGCGCTGGAGTAGATACAGCTAATCTAGTTACACGGAGTCCCTGTCCCACATGGGGCTCACAGAATTAGTCCCCATTTTCCAGATGAGGAAACTGAGAACTAGAGAATTAAGCGACTCACCCAAGGTCACACAGCAGACAAGTGGCGGACCTGGGATTAGAACCCAGGTCCTTTGACCCCTAAGCCCATGCTCTTTCCAATAGGCAACACAACACTCTCAGTCATTCATTCAATCACATCACTTCTAGACTGCAGGCCTGTCGTTGGGTAGGGATTATCTCTATCTGTTGCCGAATTGTACTTTCCAAACGCTCAGTACAGTGCTCTGCACACAGTAAGCTCTCAATAAATACAATTGAATGAATGAATTAATTTATTAAGCACTTGTTGTGCACAGAGCACTGTACTAAGTTTTTGGGAAAGTACAGTACAACAATAATTAGTGACATTCCCTGCCCACAATGAGCTCACAATCTAGAGAACTTCCTCTCACAATTAAGGGAGTCTCCCAAGGTTACATAGCAGACACAGAGTAGCAGCATGACGTACTGGAAAGAGCACAGGGTTGGGAGTCAGAGGACTCGGGTTCTCTCTCCGGTTCTGCCATTCGTCTGCTATGTGACCTTGGGAAAGTCACTTCACTTCTCTGCATCTCAGTTACCTCATCTGTAAAACGGGGATGAAGACTGTGAGCCCCACGTGGGACAACCTGATGACCTTGTATCTACCCCAGCTGCTTAGAACAGTGCTCGGCACATTGTAAGCCCTTAACAAATGTCATCATTATTACGTGGCAGAGCCAGGATTAGAACCCATCTCCTCTGACTCCCAGGCCCGGGCTCTAGATAAATACCTCTGATGATGATGGTGGTGGGAGAAGAAATTTCTTGTTTTCACCCTTAGAGTGGCTCTCGGGGCCTTTCCCACTCTTCTGCTCAGTCTATCAGAGAGTGGGCTGTCAGTCATCCTCAGCTACCAGAGCTGGTTCGGGAGCTGGGTCTCAGGGTCTTGGAGCATGCTTAGCGCAGTGCTCTACACCAGTAAGTGCTCTAGAATGGAAGCTCGTTGTGGGTAGGGAATGTGTATTTATACTGTTATACTGTACTCTCGCTTAGTACAACGCTCTGCATACAGTAAGCGCTCAGTAAATGCAACTGACCGACTCAATAAATACCGCGAATTGATCAACTGTTCTCTACCTGTTGAGCAAAACCCTGGGGATAGAGCAGGGTATTAACTATTGCCAAAAGTCCCAGGGAAAAAAATCAAGGTGGGAGGGGAGTGAAGGGAGGGGAAGGGGATTTTAGACATTGGAGGTGGCCGATGTGCCGACAGACGTCAGCCTTAACAGATGCTCACGGCTCAATTGCCTTTGATGACGATAAATAATAATTGTGGTATTTGTTAAGCATTTACCAGGTGCAAGGCACTGAACTAAACGTCGAGGTGGGTCCAAGCAAATCGGGCTGGACAAAGTCCCTGCTCCACATGGGGCTCACAATTTCAATCCCCACTTTACAGATTAGGTAACTGAGGCTCAGAGTAGTGAAGTGACTTAATGGGCAAGGCCGCAGGACAGGAGTGCTGAGCTTTCAAAACTGGAGGCTACGATTTGTTACCCTGCTTTAATGGAAGAATTACATTAGATGTAAAAAATTCAGGTGCTTAAGGAGTGGGTTCTTTAGCTGAAAGGGAAGAGTAACTTTTTTTTTTCAAATCTAATTATAGTTTTAATTCCCTGTTCACCATTAATTATTTTAAAATGTGAGATTTCCTATTGACTGAAACTGTGAACAGTGCCGAGATGAATCACCATTGCCCGAGACCTAATTTAGGCAGAAGCTTCTCTCTGAAACGGTAAGGGAGAAGTCTGTTTATTTCAGGTTCCATATGTCCGGTTTCATCACATTTGACAAATCGGACGCGACTGAGGTGTGAACGAAGTGTTTTGTAATGGGGGAGGAATCTTCTCTAAGAGTCTGTTCTGTGCACCACTGGTCCTGAACTGGGGGCAGTATGATTTTCCGGACTGCAAGACTGCTCACACATCACTAGCTCCAAGATTCATCAGATATGCATCAAGCAGAAAACGAGTTTCGAATGACTTTACCTGGTAAAAAACACGCAGGCTTATCAGTTACTTTTTAGGAAATTGAGAACCCATTCTGCACACTCCATTTTATGAACATGGAAGAAAGATATTACTGCGTTATAACATGGGACACTGCAGCTCTTATAGACATAGGCGATTTTTCAGCATCCCCCTAGATGTTTTAAACAGACAAAGGAAAGAGGAATAGACTGAGTAGCTTTCTAGCCAGAGAACTATTGGAGTGACATCTTTCTAAGAAGAATAGTTTATTGGAAGGAACCTGGGCCTGGGAGTCAGAGGACCTAGGTTCTAATCTGGGCTCAGTCACTTGCCACATCACTTTTCTGATCTTGGGCAAATCATTTACCTTCTCTGTGCCTCAGTTTGTTACTCCGTAAATGGGGGATTCAATCCCTGGTCTCTCTCTTAGACTGTGAACATCATGTGGGGCAGCGACTGTGTCTGACATGATTTCCTTGTATCTACCCCGGGGCTTAATACAGTGCTTGAAACATAGAAAGCACTTAACCAATACTTAAATAATTATTATTATCGTTCTTATTATAATAAGTTGGGTGACAGACTGGGAGGCGGAGGTGAGGTGGGAGTCGAGGACTGGGATGGGCTGATAGGAGGGAAGAATTGAAGTTAAATGACTTCCCCAAGGTCAGACAGCAGACAAGTGTCCAATTTAAGGTCAAAGCTGGAATTAGAACCAGGGTCCTCTGACTCCCAGGCCTCTCTCCTCTTCCAATTTGACTTCCCTCCCCTTCACTCCACAGAAACGGCCCTCTCCGAGGTCCCAAATAATCTTCTTGACAAATCCAACAGACTCTGCTGCATCTTAATCCTCCTCGACCTCTCTGCTGCTTTTGTCACTGTGGACCACCCCCTTTTCTTGGAAACATTATCCAACCTTGGCTTCAATGACTCTGTCCTCTCCGGGTTCTCCTCATCTTCTTGCTGCTCATTCCCGGTCTCTTACGCGGGCTCCTCCTCTGCCTCCCACCCCCTAAATGTGGTGGTCCCTCAAAGTTCAGTTCTGGGTCCCCTTCCATTCCCATGGTTGCAAATACCACGGCTATATGGATGATACCTAAATCTACATCTCCAGTCCTGATCTCTCTCCCTCTCTGCAATCTTGAATTTTCTCCGGCCTTCAAGACTAGTCTACTTGGATATCCTGCCATCACCTCAAACTTCAGAATTCCTAATATTCCCACCCAAATCCTCTCCTCCCCTACATTTCCCATCACTGTTGATGGCATCCCCATGCTTCCTGTCTCATAAGCCTACCACCTTGGCATTACCTTTGACTCATCTCTCTCATTCAGCTCTCTTGTCCAATCTATCCTTAAATCCTGGCGGTTTAACCTTCAGAACATTGATAAAATACACCTTTTCCTCTCCATCCAAACTACTGCCATGTTAATTCAAGCATTTCTCCTATCCCACCTAGATTAATGTACCGGTCTTCTTGCTGACCTCCCTGCTTCCTGTCTCTCCCACTCCAATCCATACTTCATTCCACTGCCTGAATTATTTTTCTAGCAAAATGTTCAGTCTATGTTTCCCCTCACCTCAAGTACCTCCACTGGTTGCCCATCCACTTCCATATCAAACAGAAACTCCTCACCACGTACTTTGAAGCGTTCATTCACCTTGGCCCCTCCTACCTTACCTCGCTATTCTCCTACTCCAACCCAGCCCACACACTTTGCTCCTCTATTGCCAATCTACTAATTGTAATTTGATCTCATCTGTCTCTCCACTGGACCCATCAATCACATCCATCCTCTGGCCTGAAATGCCCTCTTCTTCATATTCAACAGAAAATTACTCTCACCTTCAAAGCCTTATTAAAGGTCCATCTCTTTCAAGAGCTTTCCTTGACTAAGCCCCCATTTCCTATTCTTCCACTCCCTTCTGCAACACCCTGACTTGTTCCATTTATTCTCACCCCCTCCCCCAAGCCACCAACCACTTAAGAACATATCCGTAATTTACTCATTAATATTAATGTATGTCTCCCCCTCTAGACTACAAGATTTTGTGGTCAGGAAATGGGTCTGCTATAATAATTTTAATAATAATGGTATTTTTGAAGTGCTTACTTTGTGCCAAGCACTTTTCTAAGTAATAATAATGTTGGTATTTGTTAAGCGCTTACTATGTGCTGAGCACTGTTCTAAGCGCTAGGGGAGATACAGGGTAATCAGGTTGTCCCACAGGAGGCTCATAGTCTTCATCCCCATTTTACAGATGAGGTAACTGAGGCACAGAGAAGTGAAGTGACTAGCCCACAGTCACACAGCTAAGTGGGAGAACAGGGATTTGAACTCATGACCTCTGACTCCCAAACCCGTGCTCTTTCCACTAAATCATGCTGCTTCTTGCAGTGTGAATTAGTTTGGACACAGTCCCTGTCTTACACAGGGCTCACAAACTAAGTAGGAGGAAGTAGGATGAACCTAATGAATTTTAGATTCATTCAATGATATTTATTGAGCACTTAATGTGTGCATGGATTCGAACCCATGACCTCTGACTCCCAAGCCAGGGCTCTTTCCACTGAGCCACGCTGTAGATACAAGGTAATCAGATTGTCCCACATGGGGGTCCTAGTCTTAATCCCCATTTTACAAATTGGGCACAAATAAATTAAGTGGCTTGCCCAAGGTCACACAGCAGACAAATGGCAGAGCTGGGATTAGAATCCTCGTCCTCTGACTCCCAAGCCCATGCTCTTTCCCCTGGTATTGTATTCCACCAAGCACTTAGTACATTGCTCTGCATATAGTAAGTGCTCAATAAATATGATTGATTAATTGTTACCTCTCCCATCTGCAATTCATTCATTGATCATGTTCACATCCATGGGTTGCCTTTATATCATGTTTGGAACCTGCCTGCCAAGCACTCTTACCCAGCTTCCCAAATATGAAAAAAATTTGGAATAACAGAATTTGTTATTACATTTGCAGATTCCTGTAGCTCGGGGAAGAGTGGGTCACTTTTGAACACTAGCTTCTTTCACAGAGGTAGCAAACGTTACATTCAAAGCCACCAAATCACTGAATTTTTACCATTTTGTTTACTTCCTCCAATATTTAATTTGCAAAATGCTTTGCTTAGAATCTGCTGCTCTAAATGTTAATGAAATATAGCATCATTTCAAGGGGTGGAATCTAAAAGAGAATAATCTTTGTGTGAATTAATTTACATAGATGTCTGTGCTTCAAAGGTTATTACATTCTACCTCTAAAGACAGTTTTCTTCAGGTGAATGAATTTACCTAGATATCTCTATTTCAGCAACTTCCCTGTTTTTTCAAAAGGATAAAGATGAGTTTGAAACTAACAGAGGAATAACATATTCTTAATAACATATATACCATTTATTATTCTTATCAAGTGCCTTCGAGTCGTTTCTGATTCACAGCCGCTCTGTGAATATATTTTCTCCAGAACGTCTTGTCTTCTGTCATAATCCGCAACCTTTCTAAGGTTTCTTCTGTTGTTGTTATTATGGTCTGCATCCATCTAGCTGTTGATCTGCCTCTTCCACATTTTCCCTGGATTTTTCCTAGCATTTGTGTCTTCTCCAGAGAATTACTCTTCCTGATTATGTGTCGAAAATATGCTAATCTAAGTCAAGTCATTTGGCCTTCTGAAGACCACTTTGGCATAATGTGCTCCTAAATCCATTTGTTTGTTTTTTGGGCAGTCCACGATATTCGCAAAAGCCTTCTCCGACACCACATTTCAAAAGAATCTATGTTCTTTCTATCCTGCTTTTTCACTGTCCAGATTTTGGATCCATACATTGTCACTGGAAACACCATAGAGTTGACAATTTGTATTTTTGTGACAATTGTTACATCAGCACATTTCATGACTTTTTCCAGGTTCTTCATAGCAAGCCTTCCTAACATTAATCTTTGGTGTATTTCTTCACTACTAGTTCCTTTATTATTGATTATCGATCCCAGGAGATGATGATGTCTCTACCCCAGTGCTTAGTAGAGTGCCTGGCAGATAGCACTTAACAAATACATTTTTAAAATGAGAGTTTATAATCTAGAATAACCTGCTTCCTTATACTATTTAAGCAGACAATGCATATCATGTTGATATCCCAATCCTTGTGAATTCAACCCAATTCAAAAAATATTTTTTGGTTTTTAGTCAATAGGTCTGTTGGTTTGATATCATTCTTTTCTAGTCAAATGTCCATAGTCCCAGGCAGGTGTAAATTTTGCTATTTCAGTATTTCGCATGGGAGAGGTTTCCCTGAAGGGACAGCAGGAGGAAATTGTGGAGGTGATTTACTGCTATACTTTCAGAGATCTAAAATGATGTTTATTAAAGTTTGTCCCCCATTTAGATGGTAAGATCGTTGTGGGCGGGGGAGTGAGTTTATTGTCACATTGTATTCTCCCAAGTGCTTAGTACAGTGCTTTGCACACACTATATGCTCAATAAATACGATTGACTGACTGACTGAAAGCCTGAGTAACCCCCACATGTCCGTACCCTAATCAATTAATCAATCAATCAGTGGTATTTATTGGGTGCCTACTATGTGCAGTTTTAGACTGTGAGCCCATTGTTGGGCAGAGATTGTCTCTGTTGACGAATTATACATTCCCAACGCTTATTATAGTGCTCTGCACACAGTAAGCGCTCAATAAATACGACTGAATGAATGAATGAATGCAGAGCCCTGTCCTAAGCACTGGGGAAGGCAGAATTTAACAGAGTCAGCAGAAACGTTCCCTGCCTATAAAGAGCTTACATTCTAGAGGGGGAGATGGACATTACTATGAATAAATAAGAAATGAGTAATATATCATTTAAAGATAGGTACATAAGTATTATGGGGCTGGGGTTGGGGCAAATATTGAATGTCCTGAGGTCACAGATGCAAGTGCTTAGGCAACGCAAAGGGAGAGCGAGCTGGGCAAAAGAGGGCAAAGACAGCTTAGGCAGGTTCTGGAAACACTCCCAAATGGGTGAAGCTCCTTATGCCCATGTCAACTCCTCCTTTACTGCTGCAGTCTACAAGGAGAATAAATCTCTTTTTTATAACGGTATTGGTTAAGCACGTACTATGTGGCAAATACTGTTCTAAGCACTAGGGTAAATACAAGGTAATTAGTTTGGACCCAGTTCCTGTCCTGCATGGGGCTCACAGTCTAAATAGGAGGGAAAACAGGTTTCCCCACTTTACAGTTGAGAAAACTGAGGCACAGAGGAGTGACTTCCTCAAGGTCACACAACAAACAATTGGCAGAGCTGGGGCTAGAACCCAGGACAGAAGGACTCCAGATCCATTCATTCATTCATTCAATCATATTTATTGATGCAGTAAGTGCTTAATAAATGATTGGATGAACGAATGAATGAATGGAGTGCTTAATGTGTGCAGAACACTGTACTAAGCTCTTGGGAGAGTGCAATACAGCAACTCTTCTCTAGTCCATGCTGCTTTTCAGAGCAGGAATGGGCCTGGAAGGTCTGGGAGGAATGAGATCCTCGTTCCATTAATCATCCTGCTATTGCCTGTGACCTCAGACAACAAAGCATCTTAACCTTAAGCACTGGAACTTAAGGAAGCATCTTAATCTTGACTTCTCTCTTCCATCATTCCAGCCTCTTTACAGGAAGGTGAAGAGTACCACTCATGTGGGTGTTGGGAAACATAATGAATGGGTGATTAATTTGAAGTGAAAAGGATCTTTTCATTTGCAGGTCTTCCCCACTCTGTTAGCTGAAGTGAGGTGTTGACAGGAATCAATAAATATTATGAAATTTGCTGTTCAAGTGGGGAGAGAGAGAGAGAGAGAGCAAGAGAGAGAGAGAGAGGGAGGGAGAGTGATACTGTCTGCCTCTGTGACCTTGCAGTATAGAGTTTTCCTTTGTGTCCCATTCTCAGAAAGCTGGGGGTAAATTTGACAGTTAATTAGATGTTTCTTCCGTTGGTTTGGAGTGAGTTTACGTCATTCCCCAATGTTCTTCCCCAGTGCTATCCAGAAGGTAAATAAATGCAACTAAGATTTTTCTAACACTGAGTTTCTGTTCTATGACAATTACCCCCATTAGGGGTAAGTAGTAGGATTCCTTATTTTAACACAAGTGCTTGTATCTACCCCAGTGCTTACTGCAGTGCCGGGCACATAGTGAATGCCAAACAAATGCCTTAAAACAAAATCAAAACAAGAAAAACAACAGAAAAAACCGGGCTGCATAGGTCTCTACAATTCAAGATCAAGTGACTTTTGGACAGTTATCTGGTCAATTTGATCTACTATTATTGTTATTATTATTGTATTTGAGTGGTCACTATATGTCAAGCATCGTTCTAAGTGCTATGGTAGATGCACATTAGTCAGGTTGGACACAGTCCATGTTCTACAAAGGCTCACACTTTATGCATTTAAACAGATCTGACAAAGAAAATTCCTCATTAGAGCCTGAATTATCCAATTTTCTGGTCTATGCGGGTCAAATCACAGAGCACTGAAGGGTCTTGGCTGCCTTGTGGAAAGAACATGCCATGGGTTTCTAGTCTAAGTCAAGTTACAGTAACCTCACTGAGCCAGTTCTCCTTACCTCAAACCGGGTCAGGCATCAGGGTAACAGGCCAGGGAGGAGGGCAACCTGCTCCACTAGAAATTTCTGGATTATTCTGGGAGGGGAATCTGATCCTTGTCCAGTAGGGGCAGGTTTATCATCGTCATCATCATCATTATTATTATTATTACTATATTTCTTAAGTGCTTACTATGTGTCAAGTATCATTCTAAGCCCTGGGGTAAATACAAGTTAATTTGTAATAATAATAATAATAATGATGATGATGATATCTGGGGTAGTTACAAGGTAATCAGATTGTCCCACGTGGGGCTCACAGTCTTAATCCCCATTTTACAGATGAGGTAACCAAGGCACAGAGAAGTGAAATGACTTGCCTAAAGTCACACAGCTGACAAGTGGGAGAACAGGAATTTGAACTCATGTCCTCTGACTCTCAAATCCGTGCTCTTTCCACTAAGTCATGCTGCTTCGTGCAGTGTGAATTAGTTCAGACACAGTCCCCATCTTACACAGGGCTCACAAACTAAGTAGGAGGAAGTAGGATGGAACCTCCATTTTAGATTCATTCAATGATATTTATTGAATGCTTACTGTGGGCAGAGAACTGTACTAAACACTTGGTCTGTACAATTCGGCAATAGATAGAGATAATCCCTGCCCAAGAACGGGCTCCCCGTCTAAAATATCTGAGGAAACTGAGGCACACAGAAATTAGGTGACTTGCCCAAAGTCACTCAGCAGACACTTGGCAGCGCCGGCATTGGAACCCAGGTCCTCTGACTCCCCAGTCCATGCCCCTTCCACTAGGCCACGCTGCTTCTCAATCCCCCTGTGGGGGCCTAAAAGCGTTCTCTCTAGAGCAGAGACCATTTAAGTGAGGAAGCTAAAGGTGAATTTTGGCTGTGCTCTTGCTCACTGTGCTTCCTCTCCCTGAGATCCAACCAAAAGAGATCTTCACATGGTGACATATTCCTCTCTACCCAGGCTAGACACGGGTAAAAACAAAACTAAGAAAAGGTGAATTTGGTTATTATTTTAATTTGGGGGTTAATTAAGTACTTAGTACACGTACACAGTAAGTGCTCAAAAATACGATGATTGATTGATAATTGAAATTATTTTCCAAACTTTTCCCCAGACCTAGCAAAGGGTTTAGCACATATCCTAACCATATCAATCAATAGTAAAAACGGAGAGCTTACTCTGCGCAGAGCACTATCCTAAACTGCATGGCCTATTGGAAACTACATGGGAAGTAGGAGACCTAGGATCTGATCCCTGCTCCACCAGTTCCCTCCTGGGTGGCCTTGGATAAATCACTTAGGTTTTCTCTGCCTCAGTTTCCTCATCTCTTAAACAGTGATGAAATGCCTATTATCTCTCCCACTCAGAACATGAGGCTCATGAGGGAGAGGGTCCCTATTTGATCTGAATGAATCCCATCTACCTCAGCTCTTAGTACAGGCTTCGGCACATAGTCATCGTTTAAAAATAATATTCTCATTATCATCGTTATTACCGAGCACATTGAAGAATACAGTAGAGTTGGTGTAGGAGGAGCTGACCGACAACTGAATACTCAGCTTGGCCCTGTGAGTCTTCAGCGGGAAAACTGCAAACCTTGTCTTTAGTGTCCCGAGATGTGATCTTTCCCCTTTTGTGTTCCTAATTAAATCCCTGCTCAGATCTTGTCTGCTTTGGTAGTTTGGTTCAGTCGTGATCTCTCGAGTCTGCACAGAATTATCCACTGGGCTCCGATGGGAGTTTGGTGATGCTTTCCCTGTCTGGAATGATATCCAATGTAGAGTTTGCGCTAGTTCAGTGCAGTACAGCAAAGCAACACCAATTTCAGCCTCCTGACGAGAAAACCTTGCTGGAGTCGAGCAGTCTGTGAGCTTCATGGCTCATAGGGACTGTGTCCGATCCGATTAGCTCATATTTATCTGGGGCTTAGCACATAAGAAGCACTTAATGCGTACCATAATTCAGTCTTCATTTCGTTTGAGCTATGCAGGTAGCCACAGAGTTCTATGAGACCCAAATTCTTGCAAAAAATGAGTGAAAGAGCTCTACTACAGTATACAACTCTTTGGGGAATTATTGTAGCAATTTACACAGTTGTGTACCGTTAGACATCTAGGCAGGAGACTAACACTTTAAGAAGGTGAGGTACCTCAGGACCTGGCGTAAAGACGATTCCTTGATTTTACAGCTCAGACACAGGGGCTGTTCTAGATGTAAAGGGTCAACAGAAAGAGTCTAACTCCCGGGCCTGTGCTCTTTCCACTCGACCGCACTGATTCCCAAACATTAGGATAAAGGTGGATGAGGCCCAGTATTCAGTGTGGTGTGTTGAAAACCCAAGCCTCTAACCTGGGAATTCCATTTTATTGTTTTACCACAAGTCTTTTTTATTTTCCTTCCTCAGAGGTGATCTTCTTTAGGTTTAGAATTTGTGTCTGCTGGGATCCCACTAGAAAAAGGGATTTCGTGTTTGGAATATTGATAGGGGAAGGAGGAGGATGACCGGACAGCAATCAGAAAGAGTTCCATAGAGGGTTCATCCATTGAAGATTAAAGTTTTTCATAATCAATCAATTATATTTACTGAGCACTGTACTAGACGCTTGGGAGAGTACAATATAACAGAGTTAGTAAACACATTTCCTGTCTACAAGGAGCCCAAGCCAATGTGGCCCTTGATAGATGGAAAACAACAAGCTTTCAGATTTTTTTAAAACTATTCTAAAGTACATAGAATAATCTTGTCTTGTCTTATGCTGTTGAGCCATTCTCTGGCCCATAAACACGCCACGGACACATCTCTCCCAAAATGCCCTGCCTCCATCTGCAATCGTTCTGGTAGTGGATCCATAGAGTTTTCTTGGTAAAAAATATGGAAGTGGTTTACCATAACCTCCTTCTGCGCAGAATTCCTTCCTTCATTCAATTGTACTTATTGAGCTCTGACTATGTGCAGAGCACTGTACTCCGCCTTCGACTCTCTCCCTTGCCGCTGCTAACCAGCACAGGGAAGTTTTGACTTGAAGCAGATGGTCTTCCGCTCGTTAGCCACTACCCAAGCTAGGAATGGAATGGACAGGCCTCTGCTTGACTGTCCCTCCCATAGTCGAGACTGGTAGAGTACTGGAAACTCTCCAACTGTGACCCTGAGAAAGGACATAGAAGAGTACCAGTCTGTATAAGCATACACAGATCAAAATTCACAAAAGAGCACCAGACAAAACAACCTCTTCCTAGTGCCGATAACAGTATCAGTGGAAGAAAGATTAAATATCACACTGACGGTAAATTTGTTTAAATTAAACTCCAGTAGCAACTACAATGTGCTTCCCTTCCCAGGACAGGGAGAGGGGGAAGGAATGGCAGTTAATAATAATGTTAGTATTTGTTAAGCGTTTACTATGTGCAGAGCACTGTGCTAAGCGCTGGGGTAGATACAGGATAATCAGGTTGTTCATTCATTCAACCGTATTTATTGAGCGCTTACTATGTGCAGAGCACTTTACTAAGCGCTTGGAATGTACAAATAGGTAACAGATAGAGACAGTCCCTGCCCTTTGATGGGCTTACAGTCTAATCGGGGGAGACGGACAGACAAGGACAATGGCAATAAATAGAATCAAGGGGATGAACATCTCATTAAAATAATAGCAAATAAATTGAATCAAGGTGATGTACATCTCATTAACGTGGTTGTCCCCCGTGAGGCTCACAGTCTTAATCCCCATTTTACAGGTGAGGGAACTGAAGCCAAAAGAAGTGAAGTGATTTGCCCACAGTCACACAGCTGACAAGTGGCAGCTGGGATGAGAGCCCATGACCTCTGACTCCCAAGCCCAGGCTCTTTCCACTGAGCCACGCTGCTTCTCTTAGGAGTAGCAATTCGGATGTGCCCCATTTATGCCTCTGTGAACAGATGGCAAGGGTAATGTGGGCATGAATGCGAATATTCCACCATTGAAGGAACGGTCCTCTCCTTGTCTGCCAGTGCAGTTCAAGTGCCATGTGGGAAAGAAGCAAGGTATCTGGGTAAACTGAGCCCTGTGATTACAACTTGCGAGCAACTCAACATCTACTTTATCCTATCTCTTAGTTGTCATCATCACCATCACCAAGAACCCGCTTGGTGCAAATGAGCTCCTTGTGGGCAAGAATGTGTCTGTTGTTATATTGTACCCTCCCAAGTGCTTAGTACTGCACACTGCACACGGTAAGCGCTCAATACATATGATTGAATTAACTAAAGTCTCTTTATAATGAGTGGATTCCAAAAAGATGAGTCTCCTACCCTCAAACCTTTTTGAAACATGCGTAAGATTTATTTCATTCTTATTAAATATATTGAACAGACTCAAATTGATAATTTTTTCCCCAGAAGTGTTTGTTGGAAGCAGCATGGCCTAGTGGATAGAGCATGGGTCAGGGAGCCAGAGGACCTAAGTTCTAATCTCGGTTCCAACACTTGACTGCTGTATGGTCTTGGGCAAGTCAAGTGACTACTCTGTGCTTCAGTTACCTCATTTATAAAATGGGAATTAAATCCTCCTCCTTCCTACTCAGATTGTGAGTTTCATGTGGGACAGGGACTGTGTCCAACCTGTTTACCTTGTACCCAATGCTTAGTACAGTGGCTGGCTCATAATAAGAATTTAACAAGGACCATAATCAAAAAACAGAAACTCCATAGTCTATGTTTTGTTTCTATAGAACACGGACTTCTGTTATTCTCCCTCAAAGGGGGCTTAGCGTAAAATCATGCTACTCTAGCTGATGTACGTTGATATGTTGGGAGTGGGACGGAAGGAACGAGTCGAGTAGTAGAGGCACAATGCAAGGTTAATTGAACAAAACTTCAACTTAATGGATTGCCTTTTAGGAAAGGAATAGTTACTTCCAGATACATTTGTGTCCTTCCAGTTCCCACTATGGTGTGGCCTATTGGAAAGAGCTGGATACGAGGGGACAGGATGCCGATTCCTACGTCGGCTCTGCTACTGGATTGCTGTGTCACCTTGGGTAAGTCATTCAACCTCTCTGAGCCTCACTTTCCTCACTTGTAAATTGGGGATATGGTACCCACTTTCCCTTCCTTTTAGAATGTGAACCCCAAGTGGGACAGAAACTTTCAAATCTGATGATCTTGGATCTCTTCCAGTACTTAGAATATCAACCAATCAGCCAATCCATCAATCGTATTTATTAATAATAATACTAATAATAATGATAATAATGGTATTTCTTAAGCACTTACTATGTACCAGGCACTGTATTGAGCGCTGGGGTGGATACAAGCAAGTCGACTTAGACCGAATCTCTGTCCCATATAAGGCTAGCCGTCTCAATCCCCATTTTACAGATGAGGTAACTGAGGTACAGAAAAGTTAAGTGACTTGCTCAAGGTCACACAGTAGATAAATGGCAGAGCCAGGTTTAGAACCCATGGCTTGTGAGATTCGCAGGATCTATCCACTATGCCATACTGGTTCAGAACTCTATATTTAGTAAGCACTTTAAAATGCCATTGGTTTTCGCAAACATCTTGGGGAGTGAATACGTGTTTGGCTCCTGGTGGACTTTCCCAAGTGTTTGAAAACTGGGCTCTGCTATCTCAGTAAATCTAACTGGGTGGGAATGTTCATCAATCTATTTATTGATTTATAGATTTATAGATTTATTGATCTATCTATATCTATCTATTAATTTATATTAATGTCTGTCTCCCCTTCTAGACTGTGAGCTTGTTGTGGGAAGGAACGTGTCTCTATTTTGTTCTACTGTCCTCTCACAACTGCTCTGTACGGTGCTTTGCACAGTAAGCACTCAATAAATTTGAATGAATGAATGAATGAATGAATGAATGAATGAAATGGTAAGGGAGTGTTTCTGCAGTCTTACAGGCCCTGAGATTGTCCACCACCTCCATTCCAGAGTGCTTTCCCAAGCCAATAGTACAGAGCTCTACGCACAATAAGTGCTCAATACAGATCTTTGCTAGAGTGAGTGAGTCTCTTCCCATTGGTGATTTTGCCTGGTGAGTACGAATACCAGCTAGGGTTTGGTCAGTCCGCAGTGTGAAGTTGGTATGTCTCCATGAGGGGACAGGGACATTTCACAGCGTGGCTCAGTGGAAAGAGCCCGGGATTGGGAGTCAGAGCTCATGGGTTTGAATCCCGGCTCTGACACTTGTCAGCTGTGTGACTGTGGGCAAGTCACTTAACTTTTCTGTGCCTCAGTTACCTCATCTGGAAAATGGAGATTAACTGTGAGCGTCACATGGGACAACCTGATTACCCTGTATTTACCCCAGTGCTTAGAACGGTGCTCTGCACATAGTAAGTGCTTAACAAATATCCACATCATTATTATTATTATTATTATGACTTCACCCCCATTGTCATAATTCTGGCCATATAAAGGAAAATGGAACCCACTAACTTCTTTTCAAAAGAATGGGACAAATGGAAAAATATTACAATATTGACAACCGGTAACGCAGATGGCAACCTATTAATAGTCTTTTTGCAGTGTTATTTCAGGAGCTGGTAGTTTTACATTTTACCGCCAATCATTCTATTAGAAACTAAATACCCTCAGTACACGACATTTCAAACAAGGAGCTAGATTTGCTGCAGACTGCTCTTATCTGAAAATACAATGTTTAGTCCCTGCAAGGCGGAACAAACACTATGATTGAATAATAATTCACATCAGAACCAACTGAAAAAGAAAGGTGCCCTTTATCTAAGCTCTGTAGAAGGATACAAAAGGGAAAATGAGAGAATAGCTCCTTTATACCCTGAGATTCAATCCCAGTGCCTTTTCTAACTCTTTTTTTATCAGTTTGCACAATAGCTTTTCTCACCTGTTTAACCACAGCATTAAGAGTTCATATAGAACAAAGTTCTGTTCTTGCTAACCAGCTGATAGACCGCGGGCAAATATCTTCACCTGTCAGGGGCACCACAGTCTCATCTCTAGAGTTGGAAGAATAACAGTGACCTATTTCACAAAGATATCATAGTACCTCATCAATTACCTATTTCCACGCACCTGCAGTCCCCAGAATAATCTGTTTCCTTTGACAATAAAATATTCTCTGGAAGCCTCGGAAGCATCTTTTTCTATTGTTAGCCCTCTGCGGGACAGGGGCTGCATCCAACACAATTTGCTTGTAAGCACCACAGCGCTTTCTACAGTGCCTGAAACATAGCGTTTAACCGATACTCTAATTATTAATTGTACAATGCCAGGTTTGCTTGGGGAACACAAGCAAATCAGGTTGGACACAGTCTCTGTCCCACATCGGGCTCAGAGTCTTAATCCCCACTTGACAGATGAGGTAACTGTGGCCCAGAGAAGTGAAGTGATTTCCCCAAGGTCACACAGCAGACAAGTGGTGGAGCCAGGATTAGAACCCATGACCTTCTGACTTCCAGGCCCGTGTTCTATCCACTAGGCCATGTTGTTTTTTGGTCAGCAGTGGCTAGAGAGAACTTTTTCTAATAATGTTGGTATTTGTTAAGCGCTTACTATGTGCCGAGCACTGTTCTAAGCGCTGGGGTAGACATAGGGGTATCAGGTTGTCCCACGTGGGGCTCACAGTCTTAATCCCCATTTTACAGATGAGGGAACTGAGGCACAGAGAAGTTAAGTGACTTGCCCACAGTCACACAGCCGACAAGTGGCAGAGCTGGGATTCGAACTCATGAGCCCTGACTCCAAAGCCCGTGCTCTTTCCACTGAGCCACGCTGCTTCTCTAAGTTCTTTTCTGAGTTCCAGTTCTTCCGTTGCTACCCAATAATTTGAAATATCTGGAGATTATGCTTTAGCCATCATCTTTAATGGGCAAAAAACATGAGTTTATATGATTAAATCATCTAGCTAGCTCAAGCTCCCCTACTTGCTGGTCTACATAGCCAAGTAAGAAAGTCCAGTCTGTATTTTTGACACTGAAATATCAAGATGACATAAGGGGAAAGGACCTGTTAGATCTTGCCAGTTTAATCTCGAAGCAAAATACTCTTCATTCTCTGAGCAATCATTATTTTAAATGTTTACCCCTTCTCTCTGTAAAATCCAAACTCCCAGATTCTGGGAGTCCATTAGCTTGTGTCAACTATTAGTTTCTTATTAACTTAAATAGAGAGGAATGTTTAAAGTAGCCACAAAGATAGAGTCTTCAGTTAAGGCTTAAAAACTTATTGCCAAAATACTTTCTCACTCTAGGATGCCTTCTGAAAGCACTTCATCACAGAGGAAAAATATTGAATAGGAATAATAATGTTGGTATTTGTTAAGTGCTTACTATATGCCAAGCACTATTCAAAGCCCTGGGGGGAAGGGATACAAGATGATTAGGTTGTCCCACGTTGGGCTCACCGTCTTAATCCCCATTTTACAGATGAGATAACTGAGGCACAGAGAAATAACTTGCCCCAAATCACACAGCTGATAAGTGGCAGAGCCGGGATTAGAACCCATGACCTCTGACTCTAAAGCCCATGCTCTATCCACTGAGCCACGCTGCTTCTGGGCAGGTGGGCACAATGGCACTGAGCGCTCAAAACAGCAGGCTCTTGATTTTTCAGGTCTCCTGACTAGAAATTGGATGCACTAAGTTACGGCCAAGCTATCTTGATTTTTAGCTAACAACGTCTTTTTCCCCAGGACAGTTGAGAAGAGCACTACTTTCGTTCCTCTTGATGCAGTGCAAATGTGACCGCCTGAATAGATGGTAATTTATGTACAAGGGAGCACAGGTGTCTGAAGCACTTATGAAACATGTAAAACTCCTGTCTGGTTGCCATTCATTTACTTTCTCTGATAGTTCCGTGTGTATTTACCAAATTGAGAAAACAAATCAGTCGTTAACAGGAATACCGCTGTGGAGACGCATTAGCTTTCCTTTTATAACTAGGCAACTTCACGGAGTGCCGGTTATTTCAATCACTCTGTTAAGCAATAAAATATACCGAATGCCTCCCCCATTCAGCAAGAAAAGTAGGCCGTGTCTGTATTCTGCGATCTTTTACCTCATAAATCAGAATCCTTATTGGCACATGCAGCGCAGGACCTTCGGAATTGGATCTGAGGAAGAGCAGTGTGGCCTAGCAGAATGAACCCGGGCCTGGGAGTCAGAGGATCTGGGTTCTAATCCTGGCTCCCTCACCTGCCTGCTGTGTGACCTAGGGCAAGTCACTAAACTTTTCTGTACCTCAGCTACCGCCTCTGTAAAATGGGAGTTAAGACTGTGAGCCCCAAGTGGGACAGGGATTGTGTCCAGACCGATTCAGTCGTATCCACCCCAGTGCTCAGTACTGTGCCTGAAATATAACAAGTGCTTAATGAATGTCATTATTATTATTATTATTTCAGATTCCACAATTATTACTTTTACTATTTATTTTATTATTCTCTGTACCTCAGTTACCACATGTGTAAATAGGGATTAAGACTGTGAATGCCATGTGGGACAAGGATTATAGCCAATCCAGTTTCCTTGTGTCTACCCCACTACTTAGTCTAGTCTCTGGCACGTAGGAAGCATTTAACAAATACTATAATTAATAATGATAATAATAATGGCATTTGTTAAGCGCTTACTATTTACAAAGCACTGTTCTAAGCGCTGGGGGTGGTACAAGGTGATCAGGATTTCCCACGTGGGGCTCACAGTCTTGATCCCCATTTTACAGATGAGGTAACTGAGGCTCAGAGAAGTGAAACGGCCCGCCCAAAGTCACGTAGTTGACAAGTGGTGGAGCCGGGATTAGAACCCATGACCTCTGACTCCCAAGCCCGTGATCTTCCACTGAGCCACGCTGCTTCATTTTGACTGGTCAGTGCTAAACTTTCTTAGTTCTAATTTGAGAACACGGGTTGCTGTACCTCCCTGAAGCAGGAGTGAATGGTGGGAAGTGTTCACCGATCCATAGCCTAGGGACGGTGTGGTGCTGGGAATTCCCTCATCAAGTTGGAGTCGATCAATCAGTCAATCAGTGGTATTCATTAAGCGCTTGCTCTATGCAGAGCTGTAAGCATTTAGGAAGTACAATGCAGTTGGGTTGGTAGAGGCCTTCTCTGTCCACAAAGCATTTATAGTCTATAGGGGAGATGGACATTAAAATAAATTACAATTAGGGGAAATAGTAGAGTATAAGGGCTGTGAAAATAGGGTAAGAATCCAAGTGGCATCTTTGTTGAAAGGCCAAGGCGGTACGGTCCAGGGAAAATAACCTGATCTGGGTTCTAATTCCGGCTCGGCTACTGACCTGCCTTGTGTCCTTGAACAAGTCACTTACCCTCTCTGTGCCCCTATTTCCACAAGTGTGAAATGGGGAGAAATACCCACTCCCCCCATCTCTTCAATAATAATAATGTTGGTATTTGTTAAGCACTTACTATGTGCAGAGCACTGTTCTAAGCGCTGGGGTAGATACAGGATAATCAGGTTGTCCCACGTGAGGCTCACAGTTAATCCCCATTTTACAGATGAGGTAACTGAGGCACAGAGAGGTGAAGTGACTTGCCCACAGTCACACAGTTGCCAAGTGGCAGAGCCGGGATTAGAACCCATGACCTCTGACTCCCAAACCCGTGCTCTTTCCATTGAGCCACACCGCTTCTCTGAGCCACACCGCTTCTCTGTGGAACACCATCTGGTTATCTCTGAGTTTTTCCTGGTGCTTAGCACCGGATTGAGCACCTGACATGCACGTAATAAACACCATAATCTAATGATTATTATTACATGAAGGGATGAGGAGAGACTAGAAAGAGGTGAAAAATATTTTTTTAATGGTACTAGTTAAGCACTTCCTGTGTGCCAGGCACTGTGCTAAGCACTGGGATGGATGTAAACTAGGTTGAATACTGTCCAGTCCCACATGGGGCTCACAGTCTTATCCTCATTTTAATGAAAATAATTCTGGTATTTGTTAAATGCTTATTATGTGCCAGGCACTGTACTGAGTACTGGAGTGGATACAGGCAAATCGAGTTGGGCACAGTCCCTTTTCCCCGTGGAGCTCACAGTTTCAATTCCCATTTTAATCAGATGAGGTAACTGAGGCTGAGAGAAGTGAAGTGATTTGCCCAAGGTCACAAAGAAGATAATTGGTGGAGCCGGGATCAGAACCCTTGACCTTCTGACTCTCAGACTCGTGCTCTATCCACTACGCCGTACTGCTTCCTGATGAGGGAACTGAGGTACGGAAAAGCGAAGTGATTTGCCCAAGGTCACCCAGCAGACAAGTGGCAGTGCCGGGATTAGATCCTAGGTTCTTCTGACTCTTAGGCCCGTGCTCTATCCATTTGACCACACTGCTTCTAATATCAACCAGTGGTATTTCTTGATCGCATCCTCTGTGCAGACCACTGTGCTAAATGCTTGGGAGAGTACACTAGAGTAAGTAGTCATGATTCCTGCTCTCAAGTGTCTTAAAGTCTACCACCGAGACAGATACTAAAATGTAAATTGTGTGGAACTTCCTGAGGCCAGGTCTCTCCCTGGACACCTCACTTCTCTCTTTTCCCTCCACATTTTATTACTATTTTTGTCTGTCCGTCTCCCCCGATTAGACTGTAAGCCCATCGATGGGCAGGGACTGTCTCTATCTGTTGCCGATTTGTACATTCCAAGCGCTTAGTACAGTGCTCCGCTCATTATAAGCGCTCAATAAATACTATTGAATGAATGAATGAATTCCTTCGGACCAAGTCTTTTTCTGTACAGGTCCCCGCCTCTGCCATGGCCTGCCCCTCTCCAATCCACCACTCGGCTATTCAGTGAGGCCCGTGGACTAGTAACAGTAAACATAATTACACTGAAAATACATCCGGATTGGCTTCCTTCAAATGTGACCACTCCAGGTTTTCTTTCCCTTCTGTGGACTTTCTTCCTTTCTTTTTGCAAATGAAATAGGATTTTTCAGTATTCTGGTAGCAGAGCCAAGTGGAAGCAGTGGGCAGAATGTACTGAAGGCTGAATAAAGTTCTTAGAGAGCCTCAGGGCAAACCCACAGCATTCCGGTTGGATTTGGGTTCGTATTCATCCTCTGAAGCTCCGGGCCCGTGGAATTATCCCAGACGTGTCAACTCTCCCATTAGAACCTGCCATTCTTGGCATCGACAGGCAGTCTCGTGTTTGTGCCGCAGAGCAAATGGAATACAATTATTTGATGGTGTCATGTCGCTGTGCCACACCGCAACCATTCGAGATCCGAGGGATCCGGTTTCATCTTTGATATTTTAAACCGAAGCTTGGGGTGGCGTGTGCTTCACGTGACCGTATTCTCATTTGCGAGAAGGAGGATGTCTCCATAAAGGTAGGTGTATAGAGTGGGGCCCATATGAAAAACTCGTTCACAGTAACATCGCTATGTGGGTGTGACATCGGGGGTGCCAAGGTCTGTGTGAAATCGTTCGAATAGTGGATATTTTACCTCTTGGCGATGTTAATCTAAGAGGAGCTTCTTATTTGGAAAAAAAAAATAAAAACCTATATTTCTGTACAATTTAAAACTGTATAGGGAAAGAAGGAAGGGAAGAATTTCCCCCGAGTGATGGGAAGTGATGGGAAGCGATATAAAGGAAGTAGCGTGGCTTAGTGGAAAGAGAACGGGCTTGGGAGTCGGAGGCCGTGGGTTCTAATCCCGGTTCCGCCACTCGTCAGCTGTGTGACTTTGTGCACGTCACTTCACTTCTCTGAGCTTCAATTACCTCATCTGTAAAATGGGGATTAAGACTGTGAGCCTCACGTGGGACAACTTGACGACCTTGTATCTACCCCAGTGTTTAGAACGGTGCTTGGCACATAGTAAGTACTTAACAAATGCCATAATAATAATTATTATAATTACCAAGTCAGCAAGGTGCCCCAGGAGCCTGTCAGACTGGCCCTTCCTTCCTATCCTGTGGGATCTGCAGGGGGCAGAGGACGGGGATTCATTTGATCGTATTCATTGAGCACTTACTATGTACAGAAGGCTGTATTAAGCGCTTGGGTTAGAACAATACACAACACAAGCCTGGGAGTCAGAAGGACCTGGGTTCTAATCCTGGCTCCTCCACTTGTGTGCTGTGTGAACTTGGGCAAGTCATTTGACTTCTACGTGCCTCGGTTTCCTCATCCATAAAATCGAGATTAAGACCATGAGCCTTATGTGGGACAGAGACTGTGTCCAACCCGATCGGCTTGTATCCACCCCAGCACTTAGTACAGTGTCTGGCACATACTAAGCGTTTAACAAACGCCATTATGATTATTATTATTACTATTACAATACAACAATAGACACACTCCCTGCCCATAACCAGCTTACAGATTAGAGAGAGCAATGGCTGGAGGGCTTTAGGGGAGTTGAAACATTGACAATTATGGGAAAGTGCTTGTATATGCCAGGAGGATTGAAGGCAGTAGTAATCTGTGACTTTGAAATCATCAGCTCCATCTGCCTGATACATTCAGTACATTGAAGACTATCATGAGATCTGTCCTATGTTGACTGAGGGCAAAACGAGAATCATATCTGCACACATACAAACACACAAACACACCACAACGCGTCCAATTGCAAACATAATCCATCTTTCTGTGATTTCCCTTATTAAGTGAAAACGCAACAGGTCCTGTCTACTCCAATTCTATGTTCGACTATTCTAATCAGGGTATTCATCAAGGGCTTACATTATTCCAAGAACTGTTCTAAACCTATGGGTAAACATAAAATAATCCAATAAAACCTAGTCCCCGTCTTTCACGGGACCCATAATCCAAGAAAGAGGTAGATCATTCCCGGCTCTGCCCCTTGTCAGCTGTGTGACTGTGGGCAAATCACTTAACCTCTCTGCACCTCAGTTACCTCATCTGGAAAATGGGGATTAAGACGGTGAGCCTCACGTGGGACAACCTGATGACCCTGTATCTACCTCAGCACTTAGAACAGTGCTCTGCACATAGTAAGCGCTTAACAAATAACATTATCATCATTCATCCTATCCCCATTTTACAGGTGCAGAAAATGAATCCCAGGGTAGTTGGTGCCCACTCAATCAATCACTTGTATATGCTGAGTGCTTATTGTGTGCAGGACGCTATACGACACACTTGGGAGAGCACAACACAACAATACAACGGACACACTCCCTGCCCACAAAGCAGCTGGCTGCTAGCTGACCCAGAATTAGAACTCAGATCTTTTAACTAGGCACCCTCTGGCCTGGAACTCCCTCCTCCTTCATAACTGCCAGTCCATCACAATCCCATCTTCAAAGCCCTGCTAACATCACATCTCTTCCAAGAGGCCTTCAGTGACTAAGCCCTCACTTAATAATAATAATAATTATAATAGTTGTGGTATTTATTAAGCATTTACTATGTACAAGGCACTGTACTAAGAGCTGGGTGGATTCAATCAAATTGTGTTAGACATGGCCCCTGTCCCATGTGGTGCTCGCAGTTTCAATCTCCATTTTACAGTGAGGTAAGTGAGGCCCAGAGAAGTTAAGTGACTTGCCCAAAGTCACACAGCGGACATATGTCAGAGCTGGGTTTAAAACTCAGGTCTGTCTCGACTTCCAGACCTGTACTCAATCACTAGGCCACACTGCTTCTCTCTTAGTAGCAGCATGGCTTAGCGGAAAGAGCCCCGGCTTGGGAGTCAGAGGTCGTGAGTTCTAATCCTGGCTCGGCCACTTGTCAGCTGGGTGACTTTGGGCAAGCCGCTTCGCTTCTCCGGGCCTCAGTTCCCTCATCTGTATAATGGGGATTAAGACTGTGAGCCCCACCTGGGACAGCCTGATAACTTTATATCTCCCCCAGTGCTTAGAACGTGCTTGGATCATAGTCAGCTCTTAACAAATTCCATCATCATTATTATTATGTTCACCCCACTCATCTAAATTTAGGGTGTAAAATCTATCCCCATAGCTTATGAATTCAACTCCAACCTTAGTCTTAGATGGTTCAAATATCTGGGGATTGTAATCACAACTCTCCCTTTTTGCTAAATTGGTGAATGCTGAGTTTCTTTAATCTCTCCTCATAAATCCGCCCCTCCATTCCAACCGTCGTGTCTGTAGCGGGGCTCTGATCTCCATCCAATTTACCTACACCTTTCTGGAACGGATGCCTCTAAAGGTTAATATCACATTCCAGGTGGAGCCTCCTCTCCAGAGCCATGAGGGGGAGGGAAGCTCATTTGCAGGACAGCATTAGCACATCATGCTCCTAAAGTGTGCTGACCATCTTGCAGCGTGGATCTTCAATCCCAGCCACGATATCCCGATTCTTGACATTCAAGGTAAAGATGGTGATAAGAACTTGAGTTTCCCCTTTTCCCTCTGCTGCCTCTCTTCCCTCCCTTCACCTCTCCTCAGCTAAGCCCCCTTTCCCCCCTTTCCCTCTGCTCCTCCCCCTCTCCCTTCCCCTCCCCTCAGCACTGTGCTCATTTGTATAGATTTTTATTACCCTATTTATTTTGTTAATGAGGTGTCCATCCCCTTGATTCTATTTATCGCGATTAAATTGTCTTGTTTTTGTCTGTCTCCCCCCATTAGACTGTAAGCCTGTCAATAGGCAGGGATTATCTCTATCTGTTGCCGAATTGTACATTCCAAGCGCTTAGTACAGTCCTCTGCACATAGTAACCGCTCAATAAATACTACTGAATGAATGAATACTTTCATTCATTCAGCCAGCCATTCATCCAGTCATATTTATTGAGTGCTTATTGTGTGCAGAGCCTGTGGGTCAGGTCATGGGCTCTAATTAATAGTTATAGAATGTGTTAAGCACTTACTATGTGCCGAGTACTGTTCTAAGCGCTGGGGTAGATACAAGGTAATTAGATTGTCCCATGAGGGGCTCACAGTTTTAATCCCCATTTTACAGATGAGGGAACTGAGGCACAGAGACGTTAAGTGACTTGCCCAAGATCACACAGCAAAAAGGTGGTGGAGTCAGGATTAGAACTCACGATCTCTGACTCCCCAGCCCGGGCTCTTTCCACTAAACCATGCTGCTTCTAATTCTGACTCTGCCACTTCATTCATTCATCCAATCAGTTGTATTTATTGAGCGCTTACTGTGTGCAGAACGCTGTAGTAAGCGCTTGGAAAGTACAGTTTGGCAACAGATAGAGACAATCCCTTCCTAACAACGGGCTCGCAGTCTAGAAGGGGGAGACAGACAACAAAACAAAACAAGTAAGCAGGCATCTGTAGTATCAAAATAGCTAAATAGAATTTTAGATATATACACATCATTAATAAAATAAATGGAATAATAAATATGTGAAAATATACACAAGTGCTGTGGGGCAGGGAAGGGGATAGAGCAGAGGGAGGGAGTTGGGGTGATGGGGAGGGGAGGAGGAGCAGTGGAAAAGGGAGACTCAGTGTGGGAAGGCCTCCTGGAGGAGGTGAGCTCACAGTAGGCCTTTGAAGGGGGGAAGAGACTTAGTTGTCTGCTGTGTGAACTTGGGCAAATCACTTTACCTCTCTGTGTCTCGAGGGGACAGGGACTGTCTCCAAGCTCATTTGCTTGAATCCCCCCCCCCCACCGCATTTAGGACAATGCCTGACACATAGTAAGTGCTTAACAAATACAATTATTATTATTATCGTCATTACAATATAATAAACACATTCCCTGCCCACAGTGAGCTTACAGTCTAGAAGCGGAGGCAGACATTAATTTAAATAAATAAATTACATGCCTGTATATAAGTGCTGTGGGGCTATGGCGGGTGATGAATAAAGGGAGAAACTCAGGATGATGCAGAAGGGAGTGGGAGAAGAGGAAAGGGGGGCTTAGTCAGGGAAGGCCTCTTGGAGGAGATGGGCCTTCAATAAGGCTCTGAACCCGGGGTGGGGTGAGTACTTCAATGCCTACTAATGACAATCTATTTCAAAATATCTTAGGAAAATCCCACTGCACCTGGTTTCTGACCCAGGTCCTTCCCATATCACCTTGCCGTTTATCCCCTAGTCAACCTCTGTGGGTATTAGCCGATCCAACCTCTTAACCGTGGTCCATTCCCTAACGGAATCTGTGAGCCAGAGTGCTCCTCGGCAGGCCGGCTACAGACAGAGACCCTGAGGCAGGGGAAATTTTAAGGCCTTCCCATTCTGTATGAAGTCATCACGTTACGGGGCGTGCGCTCCCATGCTCTCGAAGGGTTCATTCATTCAGTCGTATTTAGTGAGCACTTACTGTGTGCAAAGCACTGTACTAAGCGCTTGGGAGCTTACAGTGTAACAACAGACACATTCCCGCGCCCAGCCAGTTCATAGTCTGCAGGGGAAGATGGACATTAACCTAAATAAATTGGAAAATTAAATAAATTATAGATAGATACATACATGCTGTGGGTGGGAGGGAAGATGAATGAAGGAGCGAGTCGGGGTGACGCAGAAGGGAGTTGGAAAAGAGGAGAGGAGGGTTTAGTCAGGGAAGGACTCTTGGGGGAGATGAGCCTTCAATAAGGTTGTGTGCCTTTAATAAGCATGACTTTATACGGCTGTTGGTCTGAATCCCAGAGCTAGAGCAATATACTAAGAAGATCCCAGATGCTCCGAGGTCCTGGTTTCCTCCAGACCCAGGTACCGCTTCCATTATGAGTGAATGCTTCCAAACCTTTGACCATCGTCCCGTCCCATCACCCCGCTGCTGCCCCGAAACAGCTGTGCCTCTCGTCTCCTGTGTCACGCTGGCCCAGCAAATTGGGCAGAGCTTGCTTTGTACCTTTGCTATTACGAATGTCTTGAGGTCAATGGTCATGTCTTCTGACTACCATATTTTACCAAGCTCTTTGTGGTATTTTCTAGGCCCTTACTGTACACCACGCAGAGCCCGGGTCTGGGACTCGGGAGGTCATGGGTTCTAACCCCGGCTCTGCCACCTGTCTCCTGTGTGACTTTAGGAAGGTCCCTTCGCTTCTCTGGGCTTCAGTTCCTTCATCTGGAAAGTGGGGGTTAAGACGGTGATCCCCATGTGGAATGGGACGGTGATCGTGTACCACCCAATCGTATCGTACCTACCCCAGCGCTTAGAACAGTGTCTGGCACGTAGTAAGCGCTTAACAAATATCATCGCTCATTCATTCAATAGTATTTATTGAGCGCTTACTATGTGCAGAGCACTGTACTAAGCGCTTGGAATGTACAAATCGGCAACAGATAGAGACCTGCCCTTTGACGGGCTTACGGTCTAATCGGGGGAGACGGACAAATACAATGGCAATAAATAGAATCGAGGGGATGAACATCTCATTAAAACAATAGCAAAGAAAGAGAATCAAGGTGGTGTACATCTCATTAACAAAATAAATAGGGTAATGAAAATATATACAGATGAGCGGATGAGTACGGTGCTGAGGGGAGGGGAAGGGAGAGGGGGAGGAGCAGAGGGAAAGGGGGGAAAAGAGGGCTTAGCTGAGGGGAGGTGAAGCAGGGGTGGGGGGGAGCAAAGGGAGCAGAGGGAAAAGGGGGATCATCATCATCATCATTGTGAACTAAATGCTGGTGTAGCGAGCGGTTCCCTGAAGGATTGCCTTCATTATGAATTACAACGGTCTTATTTAGCAAAGTCCTCCAGATCAGAGAAACGGTCTCATCCATTGTCTAAGGGGTTTAAACATGTCTGTCGTCGGCCTAGAGAGAAGGGGGTGGAGCTGGGGAAGAGGGAGGTGGGCATTCTGAATAATAATGATTGTAGTACCTATTAAGTGCTTATTGTGTGCCAACAATGTTCTAAGGTCTGGGGAACATACAAGTAAATCAGATCCCACACCGGGGCTCACACTCTAAATCCCCATTTTACAGATGAGGTAGCTGAGGTTCAGAGAAGTTAAGTGGCAAGCCCAAGGTCACGCAGCAGACATGCCACAGAGCCGGGATTAGAACCCATGACCTTCTGGGTCCTAAGCCTGTGATCTATCCACTGTGCCGTGCTGCATTCCCAAATCCCAAACGTGGCTCAGTGGAAAGAGCGCGGGCTTGGGAGTCAGAGGTCACGGGTTCTAATCCCAGCTCTGCCGCTAGTCAGCTGTGTGACCTTGGGCAAGTCGCTTAAATAAATAATAATAATGTTGGTATTTGTTAAGCGCTTACTATGTGCAGAGCACTGTTCTAAGCGCTGGGGTATACAAGGTAATCAGGTTGTCCCACATGAGGCTCACAAACTTCATCCCCATTTTACAGATGAGGTAACTGAGGCACAGAGAAGGTAAGTGACTTGCCCACAGCCACACAGCTGACAAGTGGCAGAGCTGGGATTCAAACCCATGACCTCTGGCTCCCAAGGCCATGCTCTTTCCACTGAGCCACGCTGCTTAACTTCCCCGTGCCTCAGTTACCTCATCTGTCAAATGGGGGTTAAAACTGTGAGCCCCACGTGGGACAACCTGATCACCTCGTATCCCCCAGCGCTTAGAACAGTGCTTTGCACATAGTAAGCACTTAACAAATACCACAATTTATTTATAACCCTCAACTCCCTCCCTTCTTGGAGCTCTTATGGAAGGGATTCGCGAGGCTCGCCCGAGCAGGGCACACAGTGGGAAAGGACAGATTTTCATTTTTCCGAAAGATTCTCTCTGGCTCTCGGTACCTTTGTCCCATGATGGGTTCGCTCCATCACAAGATTGACAGATCTTCCAAACGGACAGATCCTTTTGGCGGGAATCGATCAGAGGACAAGTCTCATGAGCAGTCCCTAAATCAGCCCCTTCACCTAGTGGAGGATGTTAAAATACGGGAGTCCAGAGACACCAATAATCCAGTCAGATGTAGTTTCACGCTCTTCAGTTTTCACCTCCAGTCAAACTTTCCCGTGAGTTGAATGAGTCTCCGCCATCTTGCTACATCTAGGTCTCTGACCCAGCTTTTCCCTCCACTGGGAAAGAGGACTAAATTTTACATTCTGATCCATTCTCCGGTTCACTCTGGTTAGAAGAATTTAAGAATCGTTGCAAATATTTGTGACTCCCTGCCTAAAGCGAGTGCGGTTGGAAAACGTGAATAAAACTTTTGAAAGCTTTTTCCCATGATCTTCAGAAAAATGCTCTCTAAGCACAAAGTATTATTATCACTTTGCTAAGCACGCTTGAGGAGCGTAACGATTTTGTTTTTCCTTAACGCTCAATTGCATATTGCTTGTTTCAAGGAGAAATGATCTTTTATCTGTTTACTTTTGTGCTGAACTTGACTTTAGATATTTTGCTCTGCACTTATTTCAAATGCTGGTGAGATTCTTTATTTAGCGTGAGTCAGAGACTCGGTCTGATGAGAGGAGTCTTTTCTTCTTTTAGAGGTTTTTAAAGTGGATGGTGGTGTTAGGAGCGGAGTCACTTCTGTCGTGGCATAGTTGATAGAGCACAGGTCTGGGAGTCAGAGGTCACGGGTTCTAATCCTGGCTCTGCCACTTATCTGTTGCGTGACCTTCACTTCTCCGGGCCTCAGTTACCCCATCTGTAGAGTGGGGATAGAGCCAGCGAGCCCTACAGGGGACAGGGACTGTAACCAACCTCATTTGTTTGTATCTACCCCACCAGTTAGTACAGTGCCTGGCACATAGTAAGTGCTTAACAAAAGGAGTTATTATTATTATCATTGTTACTCTAGCAGCCACTGCCTCACCCTAGGACACTGCTAGGGCGTCACTAGTTCGACTCCCGGCTCCGCCACTTGTCAGCTGTGTGACCGTGGGCAAGTCACTTAACTTCTCTGTGCCTCAGTTACCTCACCTGTAAAATGGGGATTATCTGTGAGTCTCACGTGGGACAAACTGATTACCCTGTATCTGCCCCAGCGCTTAGAACAGTGCTCTGCACATAGTAAGCGCTTCACAAATACCAACATTATTAGACCAGCCCGAGCTTGTTGGAAGACTAGATGTCACCAGGTGCAGAAATCACAAAGACATGCCATGAGCATGGATTACGGCACTGCAAGGCCTGAGATAAAAAATAATGAGAATAAAGATTATGATAATGAAATGATAATGACAAATGATTACTTTGGTAGCTCATAAGGTCCCGCTAGAATGTAAGCTCGTTGTGGCAGGGAATGTGTCTGTTTACTGTTGCATTGTAATCTCCCAAGCGCTCAGTACAGTGCTCTGCACACAGTAAAATAATTATGTTTTTTGTTTAGCACTTACACTGTGCTAGGGACTGTACTAAGCGCTGAAGTAGATACAAGTAAATCAGGTTGGACACAGCCCTTGTCACAGTCTCACAGTCTCTCTCCCCATTTTACAGGTGAGGTAACTGAGGCACAGAGAAATGAAGTAACTTGCCCAAGGGTCAAACAGCAGACAAATGGTGGAGTTGGGATTAGAAGCGATGACCTTCGGGGTCCCAGGCCCATGCTCTAACCACGATCCCATCGTGAGTGCTTACTATGTGCCAGGAACTGTACCAAGCGCTCAATAAATGTAATTAAATGAATGAATGCCAAAGCAGTATACTCTATGTGGAATACAAACAAATCAGGCCGGAAACAGTCCCTGACCAAATTAGGCTCTACCAATTTAGAGAGGCAACATTGTCTAGGGGTTAGAGCAAGCGCCTGAGAGTCAGAAGGATCTGACATTCATTCATTCATTCAATAGTATTTATTGAGCGCTTATTCTGCGCAGAGCACTGTACTAAGTGCTTGGAATGTACAAATCAGTAACAGATGAGACAGCCCCTGCCCTTTGACGAGTTTACAGTCTAATCGGGGGAGACAGACAGACAAGAACAATAGCAATAAATAGAATCAAGGGGATGAACATCTCATTAAAACTATCGCAAATAAATAGAATCAAGAATAAATAGAATCAGGAATAAATAGAATCAAGAATAAATAGAATCAATCCCATCTAATCCCGGTTTTGTCACTCGTCTTCTGTGTGACCTGGGACAAGTCACTTCTCTGGGCCTCAGATCTCTCATCTCTAAAAATGATCTGGGAGTAACTGGGATACTGTCTTGCGTCCAATCTGATTAGCCTGCATCTACTCCAAGACTTGACGGCATAAGACGAGACAAGTAGAATTAATAGGAGGACTAGGAGTAGAAGCCAGAATATTCATTAAGAAGCAGCATTAAGAGTGTGAGGGATTAAGCGCGTGAGTTCCGTGGGGGACAGGGACCGTGTCCAACTTGATTAAGGTGTATCTACCCCAGCACTTAGAAAAGTGTTTGACACATAGTAAGCACTTACCAAATATGGTAATTATTGTTAAGTGCTCGCAGTGTTCAGAGCACTGTAGTAAACTGGTTTTCAAAGGTGACAGAGCCCCTTCTATTTGAAAGGACGTCGATCACATCGGTGAATCCACCAGTGGTATTTATTTCATTCATTTGATCGTATTTATTGAGCACTTACCTTGTACTAAGCGCTTGGAAAGTACAATTCTGCAACAAAGAGAGATAATCCTGCCCAAGATGAGCTCACAGTCTCGAAGGGTGGAGACAGACATCAAAACAAGCAAACAGAGAGACGACTGGGTATAGAGCAGTGTACTAAGCATTTGGGAGAGGACAATATAGCAGTTGGTAAAATGCACCTAGAGAAGCAGCATGGCTCAGTGGAAAGAGCCCGAGTTTGGGAGTCAGAGGTCATAGGTTCGAAATCCGGCTCTGCCACTTGTCAGCAGGGTGACTGTGGGCAAGTCACTTCACTTCTCTGTGCCTCAGTTCCCTCATCTGTAAAATGGGGATTAAGACTGTGAGCCTCACATGGGACAACCCGATTACCCTGTATCTACCCCAGTGCTTAGAACAGTGCTCTGCACATAGTAAGCACTTAACAAATACGGACATTATTATTATTATTTGCCAGGCACATCTCCCACCCTATAACTGTCCCTTCCCCATCCATTCCATTTCACTCAATCATATTTATTCAATCATTCATTCAATCGTATCAATCATAGAGAAGCAGCGTGGCTCAGTGGAAAGAGCCCGGGCTTGGGAGTCAGAGGTCATGGGTTCGAATGCCACATCTGCCACTTGTCAGCAGTGTGACCGTGGGCAAGTCACTTAACTTCTCTGTGCCTCCGTTCCCTCATCTATAAAATGGGGATTGAGACTGTGAGCCTCATGTGGGACAACCTGATGACCCTGTATCTACCCCAGCGCTTAGAATAGTGCTCTGCACATAGTAAGTGCTTAACAAATACCAACGTTATTATTATTGTATTTATTGATCGCTTACTGTGTGCAGAGCACTGTATTAAGTGCTTGGGAAAGTCCAAGATAACAATATACTTGACGTTCCCTGCCCACAACAAGCTCACAGTTTAGAGGTGGGGAGAGAGGCATCAGTACAAATAAATAAAATAACAGATATTTACATAAGTGCTTTGGGGCTGGGAGGAGGGAAGAGCCAGTCAGGGTGACACAGAAGGGAATGGGAGATGAGGAAAAGTGGGGCTTAGTCTGTGAGCCCCACTTGATAAGCCCAGTGCTTAGAAAGGCACTTGACACATAGTAAGCGCTTAACGAATACCATAAAAACCCAAGAAATAATACCATCCCTTTAAATCCCAAATGATCTCATTTAAATGAATATGAAGTTTGGAATGGTATTCTAGCTTAATGAGACACTCACTCTTGCCTGTCTTTGCCATTATCTGATTTCTACCTTTGTTTGCAAATTCAGCACCGTTTCCAGAAATCTGCCAAGAGGTGACAAGTATGTTGAAAGAAAACTCAAAAGTAAGAAGTTCATTGAAATCCAAACTGACATTAATTCCTTCATTTGACACTCTGAGGAGAAATGTGAATGATACCTGTAAAAGTATTTTTAAATTACTGATTTTAAATGTACAACTCCTACATTTCTAAGAAACTGCACCTTTGGGAAATTCTTTACTTCTCAAGTCATTGTTTAAGAACTGCATCATCTCTAAACGATTCTTTGTGAGATCAATTATGCAGAAGTCTACTTCTGCATAAGATTTATTCAGATTTGCCAGATGAAAAACAAATACGATTTTAGCGGTTCATTCGGGAGGATTATATTTAATCATTTTTCATCTACGCCGAAATTCATGAAGTAACTCATGCTTCTTGAATCATAACATAACCCAGTCCTGTGTGTTTTTTTACGACGCGGTTTGGATATTGCCCAGTGGAAGAATTAGGGAGTAGGAAGAATTTCCCATAACACAAATCTGCTCTGGCATAGTATAATTCCTAACAGTAATACTAATAATAATGGTATTTTTAAAAGGCTTACTATACGCCAGACACTGTACTAAGCTCTGGAGGAGATCAAGCTCTGGCGTAGATAAAGCATCGTAAGGTCTCACGTGGGACTCCCACTTCAAGTAATATGGAGAACAGGAATTGAATCTCCAGTTTAGAGACGCGGCAACTGAGGCGCAGAGCAGTGAAGTGATGTGCTCAAGGACACACAGCGGTTAAGTGGCGGAGCCAGGATTGGAACCCAGGCCTTTTGACTTCCAGTCCTGGGTTCTTTCCACTAGGCCATGCTACTTCCCCAAGTAGATTGGGAGCAGGAAAAACCAGTTGTAAACCCGCATACGTTATCAGTCAAGTTTTGATGCTTATCAGCTTATCAGCTTCTCTGCAGCCTCCTAGTACCTAACAGTAATTTGATCTTTGCAACTTTGTAGTATTTTATACAATTCCACGATGGGTTCTACTTTCACAGCATTGCTAAAACCCACCTTTTCCCCTGCATCCAAACTGCTACTATGCTGATCTGAGCACTTATCATATCCTACCTTGTCTACTGCATCAAACTCCTCCCAGACCAACTTGCCTCTGTCTCTCCCCACACCAGATTATACTTCCCTCAGCTGTGTGGATCATTTTTTTTTAAAAAAGCAACATTTCGCCCATGTCTCCCCACTCCTCAAGAACCTCCAGTGGTTGTCCATCCACCTCTGCTTCAAAGAGGAAGCATCTTCTTAGCAGCTTTGAAAGCACTCCATCAGCTTGCTCTCTCTCCTACTTTATCTCTCATTTTCTACTGCAGCCCAGGCTGCACACTTTACTCCTTTAGAGCCAGCTTGCTCACTGTACCACAGTCTCATCTCTCTTGCCACCGACACCTTTCCCACATCCTCCCTCTGGCCTGGGACTCCTTTCCCCTCCGTATATGCCGCATTCTCCCCACCTTCAAAACCTTTTTGAAGTCACATCTCCTCCGAGAGGCCTTCCCCTCTTAATCCCTCTTTTCCCTGACTCCGTCTCCCTTCTGCATCGCCTACACATCTGGAGCTATAGCGTTTGAACGTTCGATATTCACCCAAATCTCAGCCCTACAACAATTATGTACACATAGACTGTAAGCCCGTCAAAGGGCAGGGACTGTATCTGTTACCGATTTGTACGTTTCAAGCGCTTAATACAGTGCTCTGCACATAGTAAGTGCTCAATAAATACTATTGAATGAATGAATCTGTAATTCGTTTATTCATATTAGTGTCTGTCTCCCCATCTAGACTGGGCAGGGAGTGTGATTACCAACTCCATTGTATTGTCAGCTCCCAATAGCATAGTACAGTGCTCTGCACATAATTAGTGCTCAATAAATGCCATTAATTGATTGATTAATTAACATAATGCGAGGCAATCTATTAGTGATGGACAAAACAAGAACATGGCAATTTGCTTTGCAAAATGGCAGTTTGGGTGGTGCTTAAGAATCATTTGCCCTCTAGACCACAGTTCCCACTGAATCAATCAATCATATTTATTGAGCTCTTACCGTGTACAGAGCAAAGTGTTAGGGAGACCTGGGTTCTACCGCCGGCTCTGCCATTTGGCTGCTGAATGAGTTTGGGCAAGTCGATCAACTTCTCCATGCTTTGGGTTTCTCACCTGTACAAAGCAGATTCCATGTCTATTCTTCCTCCCACTGAGAAGAGAGAGAAGCAGCGTAGCTTAGTAGAAAGAGCCCGCGCTTGGGAGTCAGAAGTCGTGGGTTCTAATCCTGGCTCCACCTTATCAGCTGTGTGACTTTGGGCAAGTCACTTAACTTCTCTATCCCTCAGTTACCTCATCTATAAAATGGGGATTAAGACTGTGAGCCCCATGTGGGACAAACTGATTACCTTCTATCTATCCCAACGCTTAGAACTGTGCCTGGCATATAGTAAGCGCTAAACAAATATGAGCCCGTTGTTGGGCAGGGATTGTCTCTGTCTGTTCCCGAATTGTGCATTCCAGTGCTCTGCACATAGTAAACACTCAATAAACACGATTGAATGAATGAATTAATACCATTATTATTATTATTATTATTAAACTATGAGCCCCTTGTAGTTTAGGGACTGTGTTGAACCTGATTGCCTCATTTCTACAACAGTGTTTTGCACATAGTAAGCACATAAAATATACCACAATCATTATTATTATCTGCTGTGGGTCTCCAAGGATTTGTGTGGAAGTCCTGGGGTGGCGATAATAGGATGGAAATAGGGTGACGATGCAGGGCTCAACATGCCAATTGTACTACATGCACAAACACACTCTTTCCCTTGGTGTGCTGTTGTGTTTATTTTTGCAGCACCTTACATTGTTTTAACTTTTTCCCTTTTATCTCACATTCTAATGTGGTTTCTTATCAAAAAGAGCCACACTTTCCTTGATTTCAGTGCACCATTCCGGGCTGTCTGTGACATCTAACTCCCAGTTTGCAGCTCAGATATGAAGTCCGGAGTATCTGGCTACAAACCACCGAAATGATATCACAATACGGAGATGGATCCTTGCCTATAGATGGCAGTAACTTTTCATCGTTGAAGTGAATCGAGTAAATGCCTCTGTACTGTGTCTGTACTCCTTTTACCAAAGGGTCTAGGCTTTAGATGACTTTTATCCAGTACAAGAAGTACAGAAGGGAATGCATTTAGTTTACCTGTCAAAAACCTTGGGAAGCTACATGCATCTAGTGCGAGGAATTCTTGTGGAAGAAAACGAAAAGGCAAACTTACAAAAATGTCTAAGGGCGGTTAATGACTTTTGTTGGATATTTATCCCTTGCTCTTCTCCCAACCCCAAAGCACTTATGTACATATCTGTAATTTTAGTTATTTGTATTGATGTCTGCCTCCCCTACTCTAAACTGTGAACCCCCTTTGGGAAGGGAATGGCACTGTTTATTGTTGTACTGTACTTTCCCTAGTGCTTAGTACAGTGGTCTGTACACAGTAAGCACTCAATAAATACGATTGAATGAATGAATGAATGAACATGAAGCTTTCAGAAAAGGATGATCGAATTTTGAGAAGAAAAGGGATATTAATGTAGATTAAAAGCAAAAGTTGCCATTTGCTAGGTGTAAAAAGGACCTGAAGGAAAACTAGAATAATTGAACTATTTGGGAAGTTCTTACTCTAGATTTTAAGCTTGCTGTGGGCAGGGAATGTCTTGTTATATGTTGTATAGTACTTTTCCAAGCATTTAGTACAGTGCTGTGCATAGAATAAGCACTCAATAAATACAACTGACTATGTATTAAGCAAGGCGCTAATGGCAGGAGTAGAGAAAATACAATAATGAGATCAGATGCGGTCCTTGTTCCACATGCGGCTCACAGTACGAGTCCAGTATTCCCAAAACTTTATTTTCCATATTGTGACTGAGAATAATCAATATCAAGTTATTTACATAGAGTCAAATTCAATAATGCAGTCTTAATACTACTTCATCCATTTCCCTCACTAACAGAATACTTATGCCTCTTGAGCAATTTGCTTGGAAAGTCGATAAGGATGCCGGTGATAAACTGTCTGCATTACTAAAGGCCGGCACTATATATTGAATTGTCTTTTAGGCCTACATCCTATCTCCAGGAATAATAAAGGGGCATTCTAATGATGATTAGTAAATCAACTGGAAAAACACCCTAATTAAAATATGATTCCCTGAAAGGTAATGCTTTTCATTTCCTTTTAAAGCCTGTCCAGTTTTTTTCAACATCTGAATGCAGTTAAGTGGCTTCCCCTTTCTGTTTACATTTTTCCTCTGGGCTTATCATTGCTTTAGGGAAATAAATTCATGCGCAGAAACATTTTTCCTCTATAGCTGAGCCCAACATAAATTTCATCCTAATTTTTTTTGGCAACTGCAGCTAGTGCTGTATTCTCCCATTTCTTACACTGGAATTACATGTCAGAACGCTAAGACGAATCTATTTTAAGGGCCACCAGAGATAACTCTGTGTGAGTAGGAAGAATGCAGGTGTGTTTCTCTCCAGCTCTGGCACCTACTTTCTGAATAATTCTGAGCAAATCACTTGCCTTTGATGAAACGTTTTTCTCCTGTAAAATAGAGGTAGTGACCTAGATTCTCACCTGTTTCAAAGAATGTGTGAGCAAACACGAGGTACAATACGGGACACTCTTTGATTGCACAATGTGGCTGGGACTATAGGCTCTATAGCGACCTTTTTATTTTCACATATATTTAAGGGTGAATTTCCCCATCAGTGGAGTCTTTTTTTTGAATATGAAGAACAACTGTATATAAAGAATGCATGGATTAAGACATATGAGTGGTCGGGAGTATGGGTTTAGAAAACTAGAATGGAGTAGATAAAAAAAACACCTCCTCACCGTTGACTTTAAGGAACTCCACCACGTTGCTTCCTCCTACCACACCTCATTACTCTCCTTCTACAGTCCAGCCTGCCCACTTCACTCTTCTAGTGCTAATAATAATGATAATGATGGTATTTGTTAAGTGCTTACTATGTGCCAAGCACTGTTCTAGGTGCTAACAAATAAAATGAATGGTGTTTTTTGTTAAGCACTTACTATGCACAAAGCACTGTTCTAAGCGCTGGGGGATACAAGGTGATCAGGTTGTCCCACGTGGGGCTCACAGTTTTAATCCCCAATTTACAGATGATGTAACTGAGGCACAGAGAAGTTAAGTGGCTTGCCCAAAGTCACACAGTTGGCAAGCGGTGGAGCCGGGATTCGAACCCATGAACTCTAACTCCCAAGCCTGGGCTCTTTCCACTGTGCCATGCTGCTAATCTTCTCACTGTGCCTCAGTCACATCATGCCTCTGGCCTGGAATGCCCTCCCTCCTATAATCCAACTGAAAATTACTCTCCCCCAGCTTTAAAGCCTTATTGAAGGCACATTTCTTCCTTGAGGCCTTCCCAGATTAACTCCCCCTTTCCTCTTCTCCCATTCCCTTCTTTGTCTCCCTCACTTGCTCCCTTGGTTCTTCCCCCCATCCCAGCCCTGCATCACTCATGTACATATGTGTAATTCATTTATATTGATGTCTTTCTCCCCAACTGTGGACCGTAAACTCATTAATTAATTGATTAATTAATTAATTAATTAATTCTTTCATTCATTCATTTAATCGTATTTATTGAGCACTTACTGTTCAGAGCACTGTACTAAGTGCTTGGAATCTGCAGTTCAGCGATAAAGAGGAACAATCCCTGCCCACAATGGGCTTACAGTCTAGAAAGGGGAAGACAGACATCAAAATAAGTTAACAGGCATCAATAGCCAGTATAAATAAATAGAATTATATATGTATATATTTATATACATATATACATCAAAGCAAGTAAACAGGCATCAATATAAATGAATAGAATTATAGATATGTACATATATACACAAGTGCTGTAGGGCAGGGAGGTAGAGCAAGGGAGTGAGTCGGGGCGATGGGGATGGGAGGGGGAGCTGAGGAATGGGGGGCTTAATCTGGGAAGGCCTCCTCGAAGAGGTGAGCCTTGAGTAGGGTTTTGAAGGAGGGAAGTGTGATTGGCAGATTTGAAGAAGTTGGGCATTCCAGGCAGAGCAACTGGAAGAGCCTGGAGTAGAACCCAGGTCCTCTGACTCCCAGGCCCGTGCTCTTTCCACTAAGACGCACTGCTTCCTGCATTTCCTTAGCTCATCCCCATCCTCCCTTTTCTTCTTTGCTTTCCTTCCCACTTTTCCCCTCACTTCTGGCCACGTTGCACTATTCTAGAAAATTTCAGGTGGAACATGGTGCCCAGTTGAAGGCAATAGAGAGAACCTTAGATTTCCTTTCCTTTCTGGTTCCCCACAGACAACTTGGAAGCTGCTTCGGGTAATAATAATAATGATTGTGATATTTGTTAAGTGTTAATTGTGTGCTAAATACCGTACTAAGCACTGGGATAGATAGGAGATAACCAGGTTGGACATATTTCCTGTCCCTCATTCATTCATTCAATAGTATTTATTGAGCGCTTACTATGTGCAGAGCACTGTACTAAGCGCTTGGGATGAACAAGTCGGCAACAGATAGAGACGGTCCCTGCCGTTTGACGGGCTTACGGTCTAATCGGGGGAGATGGACAGACAAGAACGATGGCAATAAATAGAGTCGAGGGGAAGAACATCTTGTAAAAACAATGGCAACTAAATAGAATTGAGGCGATGTATAATTCATTAACAAAATAAATAGGGTAACGAAAATATATACAGTTGAGCGGACGAGTACAGTGCTGTGGGGATGGGAAGGGAGAGGTGGAGGAGCAGAGGGAAAAGGGGAAAAAGAGGGTTTAGCTGCGGAGAGGTAAAGGGGGGGTGGCAGAGGGAGTAGAGGGAGAAGAGGAGCTCAGTCTGGGAAGGCCTCTTGGAGGAGGTGAGTTTTAAGTAGGGTTTCGAAGAGGGGAAGAGAATTAGTTTGGCCGAGGTGAGGAGGGAGGGCGTTCCAGGACCGCGGGAGGACGTGACCCGGGGGTCGACGGCGGGATAGGCGAGACCGAGGGACGGTGAGGAGGTGGGCGGCGGAGGAGTGGAGCGTGCGGGGTGGGCGGTAGAAAGAGAGAAGGGAGGAGAGGTAGGAAGGGGCAAGGTGACGTAGAGCCTCGAAGCCTAGAGTGAGGAGTTTTTGTTTGGAGCGGAGGTCGATAGGCAACCACTGGAGTTGTTTAAGAAGGGGAGTGACAGGCCCGGATCGTTTCTGCAGGAAGATGAGCCGGGCAGCGGAGTGAAGAATAGACCGGAGCGGGGCGAGAGAGGAGGAAGGGAGGTCGGAGGGAAGGCCGACACGGTAGTCTAGCCGGGATATAACGAGAGCCCGTAGAGGTAAGGTAACCGTCTGGGTGGAGAGGAAAGGGCGGATCTTGGCGATATTGTAGAGGTGAAACCGGCAGGTCTCGGTAACGGATAGGATGCGTGGGGTGAACGAGAGAGACGAGTCAAGGATGACACCGAGATCGCGGGCCTGAGAGACGGGAAGGACGGTCGTGCCATCCACGGTGATAGAGAAGTCTGGGAGAGGACCGGGTTTGGGAGGGAAGATGAGGAGCTCAGTCTTGCTCATGTTGAGTTTTAGGTGGCAGATGGGGTTCACTGTGCTAAATGGGGGGGAGAACAGGTATCGAATCCTCATTTTACAGATGAGGAACTGAGGCCCAAAAAGGCAAAGTGACTTGCCCAAGGTCATACATTAGGCAAGTAGCAGAGTAAGAATTAAAGCCCAGATTCTCCAATTTCTAAGCAGGTGCTCTTTCCACTGGGCCACACTGTTTCTAACTAGAACATCCTAGGAAATCAATCCTGCAGCTTGGGACTCATCAAATTCTCAAAATAAGGGAGGAGTAGATTCAAAACTTACTTGCCAGCTAATAATTTTTTAAAAGTACTTTGAAAGTCATGGCTGGGATTTTTAAGAGATCTAGAAAAGTAGGGACTCTAAAATTTGGCACAGTATAACATAACACTGTCTCAATCCTTCAAATTGCATGATAATAATAATAACTTATGGATTAAATGTTATTAAAATTTTGGATATTAAGAAAATTAGGGTTAAAAAGTAGTAGAATAGCAATTGTGGTTATTTTTTAAGCGTTTACTATGTGCCAAACCCAATTCCATTCTTGGATTCTAATTTTGCGCTTTAATAAGTCTCTTCCTCCCCCAGATGGGAATTTCTGCGTCCTCTGGGCTGTTATTTTCTAATAATACCTCTCTGATGAAAAGATTAAGCTGTTACTTTCTAGGGGCTATTTGGATAGGAAATTTCACCTTTGATGGTTTTCCTTTGACTAGATCTATGGCCAAGATCCCCTCTCAGGGTCGCACCTGGAGAGTTTCCAGTCCTCTACCAGTCTCGGCTATGGAAGGGACAGTCAAGCAGAGGCCTGTCCATCCTATTCCTAGCTTGGCCAGTGGCTAGCGAGTGGCAGGCCATCTGCTACAAGTCAAAACTCACCCGTGCCGGGGAGCAGAGGCACGGGAGAGAGTCGAGGGTGGAGACCGGAGTTTACGGCACGGAAGGTGGCATTGGTAAGCCACTTCTGTATTTTTACCAAGAAAACTCTATGGATCCACTACCAGAACGATTGCAGATGGAGAGCAGGTTGCCCGTGGTGTGGCTATGTCGGAAACGACTCGACGACATAAGACAAGTGCTATGGCAGAAACATCACTAACAGAACATTACGATTGGATTGTTATACTTTACTGTTGTTTGTATAATGATATATCGTTGCCATATATTGTGATAAATTTATTAGAGATGAGGCATTAATACTGCCAGTTTCTATTTTTTGTCATGCGGACTTGCATAGACTTAATAATGAAAGTGAAATATCTGTTGTGTGCTTACTGTGAGCCTAGCCTTGTACTAAGCCCTGAAGTAGATACAGGGTAATACGGAAAGACACAGTCCCTTTCCCACGTGGGACTCACAGTCTTTTTAGAGGAAAAGAGAACAGCTATGAAATCCCCATTTTATAGGTGAGAAAATTGAGGCACAGAGGAGAAAAGTCACTTGCCTAAAGTCACATAGCAAGTTAGTGGCAGAGCTGGGGAAGCTGGGGAAGCAGCGTGGCTCAGTGGAAAGAGCCTGGGCTTCAGAGTCAGAGGTCATGGGTTCGACTCCCGGCTCTGCCACTTGTCAGCTGTGTGACTGTGGGCAAGTCACTTCACTTCTCTGGGCCTCAGTTACCTCATCTGTAAAATGGGGATTAACTGTGTGCCTCACATGGGACAACCTAATTACCCTGTATCTACCCCAGTGCTTAGAACAGTGCTCTGCACATAGTAAGCGCTTAACAAATACCAACATTATTATTATAAAACCCAGATCCTTTGACTCCCAGACCCATGCTCTTTCCACTTGGCCACACTGTTTCGTATAACATTCCTAAAGATAATACTTTTTAATATTTTCTTCTCAGGAAAAGAAGAAATGTATTAAAATTAGCTTTCATCTCAGTCCAGAGTGCTCTTCTGCTTTAGAAATGTATATCTTAGCAACCTGGATATAAATGATCAGTTATACATTAACATGAGAACTATTAAAGAGAAAATATAGCTTCTTTCTTTAAAAAACACTACCTGTGTATTTCACTAATTTGCTAGTGGATATCACATATCTCCATGATGCTTCTGATTATGAGACCTTGAATTTTGCTTTATGATTTAAAATGGACTTAGACACCTTCTAGTTGGCTGAGTTTTTGAGAGGAGGAATACATCCAACTTTAAAAATGGTGTGGAATATCTCATACTACTCTTCACTATCGACTTTAAAGCGGTCAATCGCCTTGACGCCCTCCTACTTTACCTTGCTACTCTCTTACTATAATTCTGCCCACACACTTCGCTCCTCCATTACTAACCTACTCACTGTACCTCAACCTCATAGAGAAGCAGCGTGGTTCAGTGGAAAGAGCATGGGCTGGGGACTCACAGGTCGTGGGTTCTAATCCCAGCTCCGCCGCTTGTCAGCTGTGTGACTTTGGGCAAGTCACTTCTCTGTCCCTTAGTGACCTCGTCTGGAAAATGGGGATTAAGACTGTGAGCCCCACATGGGACAACCTGATGACCTGGTGTCTACCCCAGTGGTTAGAGCAGTGCTTGGCACATAGTAAACTCTTAACAAATACCATTATTATTATTATTACTCTCCCAAGCACTTAGTACAGTGCTCTGCACACAGTGAGCACTCAATAAATACAACTGACTCACTGACATACTGACTGACTGAATGACTGACATGATAAGTGCAAAATACTGGTTGAGGACATGTTAGTTTTTTTCAGAATGGCTGAATAGAAGAATTGTATACAAAAAGGAAGTTGTTAGCTGGGTTAAATTCAGAGTTTTGGAGATGCATTTATGTGACTGGAAGTGACAATCAATTCCAAGTTGAATGCTGAAGAAATTTGGGAATCAAATTTGGAATGGAATAAATTTCAGCCGATACGAAATTCAGTCCAGGTTTGAAACAGTTTTCTAGATAACTTTAGCCATCTTGAAAATGCATAGAAGCTGGTTAACCATCTTATGGGAAGGAAATGAAATGATTGAGTTTCATCTGGATTTTAGTCTTCAATCACTAAAAATAGAATATATGATGGAAAGTCACATGTAATATGGTGGCATAAGTAATATAATATGCATATACATGATATTATAATGTAATAGCTAAAACAAACCAGTTAAATGTTTATAAATCTTTCAGTTTGAGTTGTCATAGTGAAATGGCTGATTGTATTTATCTTTAAAATTAGTGTTACAATTTGTGCATACATTACCCTATTATATCCCCTGATAAAGCTAATTGTCATTTTAAATAAACTTTCCCTCTAGTATCCTTATATTTCACATTTTTAACTAAAAAATGCTTACACATACTGAGGTAAAGGACCAGGAGAGAAAGTATCATTTGAATAGTCATATAAATTTTACACGGACTCTTGCGAATCAACAGCAGAACTACCTTGTTGCAGAAATGCTTGTTCCAAGGGAAAGGTATTACCTTTAAATATGAAGGTTTTGTGGCATGTCATGCATTTGAGAGTTTTGTTTTTTTTCTGGTCTTGAAATATACAACTAATAGAGATAAGTAGAGTTTTAGCCTCTTATCCCCAAAACAGGCTAATTTGTTCTCATGACACCTGATTTATGCACTATGTGGACTGTACAAGTAAAGCTGGTTTTTTCAGTCATGATTCTCCGTGGACTTGGAATAGGAAGTGAGGTTCAAAAGAAGCTTCAGTGAAAGAAAATTTTGTGCCCACCATTTCTTCCCGAATAAGTATTTTATTGATGGGTTTGGGCTAGCATTCTGTTAGAGAATTTAGGGCGCTTTCTCCCAACAAGCTGAGTCTGCCTGGATAGAATGCAATGAGCTGTTGGGAAAAATTAATTGGGTGCCTCTGTAAGACACCATTAAAGATATGGACCCTGGAACACAAATTTACCTTAACATGGGGCTCATCGAGAACGTAACCCCAGTTTTATAGGAGAACTAAGTGTATACCTAGACAATGACAAAAAATAATGATAATAAAAATGGTATTTATCAATTACATACTATGTGTCAGGGACACCTGTATCTATCCCAGTGCTTAGAATAGTGCTTGACACACTTATTATTAAGGAATGACTAAAAGCAAATTGGGTTGGACACAATTCCTGTCCCAAGTAGGGCTCCAAGTCTTGATCCCCATTTAACAGATGAGGTGACTGAGGCACAGAGAAGTGACTTATTCAAAGTCACACAGCAACAAGGGGCAGAGTTGAGATTAGAACCCATGACCTTCTGACTCCTGGGTATGTCCCTTTTCCACTACTCCATGCTGTTCTCTTGTGGCCGGGGAATGTGTCTACTAACTCTATTATGTTGTATGCTTCCAAGTGCTTAGCTAATGCCCTGAATTCAGGTTGTACTCAATAAACAATGCTTGGCATATAGTAAGCACTTAACAAATACCATCATTATTATTATTGTAAATAACATTGGTCGATTGAAACTGATTTTTTTGAATTTTTTTGAAGCAGCGTGGCTTCTCTAAGTGGAAAGAGCTTCGGTGGAAAGAGCCCAGGCTTGGGAGTTGGAGGTCATGAGTTCTAATCCCAGCTCTGTCACGTCAGCTGTGTGACCTTGGGCAAGTCTTTTAACTTCTCTGGGCCTCAGTTCCCCCATCTGTAAAATAAGGATGAAGACTGTGAGTCCCACGTGGGACAACCTGATCACCTTGTATCCCCCCAGAGCTTAGAACAATGCTTTGCACATAGTAAGCACTTAACAAATGCCATTGTTATTATCATTATTATTATTAATAGTGGTATTTGCTAAGAGTTTACTATTTGTCAATCACTCTACTAAGTGCGGGATCATTGCAAGCATATCGGGTCGAACACAGTGGCTGTCCCACTTGGGGCTCACAGTTGCATCCCTGGAAGGGGATCTGACTTTGGTAAAAAGATAGCTAAGGGTCAGGATTTGCCATTCCTGTCCAGGGATCAAGAAGAGTCGAACAACCTAAACCAGCTCTGTCATTATGAATCACTGATTGCATCTGGCCAGAGATTGTCTGAAGAAAATAATGAATACTCATCCAAACTCTAATTATGTTCCCCATTGTTCTGCGTGATTATTTTGGGCAAGAGAAAGGAAATAGGTCTCACTGTTTCATTTTCGGTAAGCTGTCCCGATAGTTAGAGAAGTCAAGGCCAGCTGCCATAAATTGATTGATTGCCCTCTGAGCAGGTAAACTGTGGGTGGAGTCTTTTTTCCTTCTAAAATGAGGGTAGTGAAATGAAAGTCAGCCTGAAAATAAGTTTTCTCTTGCTCCTTTGCCACACACGATGTGAGGGGGGAGCATAATAACAATAATAATCAGTAGCAGTTGTGGTATTTGTTAAGCACTTACCATGCTACGGAAGGAGGATGGCTCAGTGGAAAGAGCCCGGGCATGGGAGTCAGAGGTCATGGGTTAGAATTCTGGGTCCGCCACTTGGTGACTGTGGGCAAGTCACTTCACTTCTCTGCGCCTCAGTTACCTCATCTGTAAAATGGGGATTAACCGTGCTCCTCAAGTGGGACAACCTGATTACCCTGAATCTCCCCCAGTGCTTAGAACAGTGCTCTGCACATAGTAAGCGTTTAACAAATACCAACATTATTACTATTATTATTATTACATGCCAGGCACCGAACAAACCGTACTTAGAGCCAAGCTAATCAGGTGGAAAACACCTCCTGTCTCACGTGGGGCTCGCAATCTTAATCCCCATTTTACAGATGAGATAACTGAGACACAGAGAAGTAAAATGACTTGCCAATGGTCACACAGAAAATGATTCAATCATTCATTCATTCATATTTATTGAGTGCTTACTGTGTGCAGAGCTCTGTATTAAGTACTTGGGAGAGTACAGTGTAAGAATAGGCAGACACATTTCTTGTCCACAATGAGCTTGCAGTCTAGAGGGGGAGATGAATGTTGGAGCTGGAGTTTGATATCTGTAATTTATTTATTAAATCAGCATTTTATTTATATTAATATCTGAGTACCCCCATTCTAGAGCATAAGATCTTTGTGGGCAGGGAATGTGTCTGTTTATTGTTGAATTGTACTCTCCCAAGCTCTTGTTAGAGTGCTCTGCACACAGTAAACACTCAGTAAATACAATTCAATGAATGAATGAAGAACCTTCTCACTCTCCTGCCCGTGCTCTATCCTAGTGGAAAGAGCACAGACCCTGAAGTCCAGAGCCCTGGGTTCTAATCCCGGTTCTACCACCTGCCTTCTGTGTGATCAGGCAAGTCAGTTCATTTCTCTATGCCTCAGTTTCCTCATCTGTAAAATGGGGATTGAATACCTTTTCTCCCTCTGATTTAGAGTCATTGTAATAGTTATAATAATAATAATAATAATAACGTTGGTATTTGTTAAGGGCTTACTATGTGCAGAGCACTGTTCTAAGCATTGGGGTAGATACAGGGTAATCATGTTGTCCCACGTGAGGCTCACAGACTCAATCCCCATGTTACAGATGAGGTAACTGAGGTACAGAGAAGTTAAGTGATTTGCCCACAGTCACACAGCTGACAAGTGGCAGAGCTGGGATTCAAACCCATGATCTCTGACTCCCAAACCTGGGCTCTTTCCACTGAGCCACGCTGCTTGTAGGAGTGACCAGTCACCCCTCAGCTCCCCGTGGGCCTGAAAGCATTCCAAATTTCCCATTCCTCTAATGCAGATTTTGGGGAATCCTATTCACTACGCCTCAGTTCCCTGCACTCCTCTTCCTCCCACTACTCCATGTTTCAGCTACCATCTCTCCCCAGCTGGCTCCCAAGTCTACCTCTTCAGCCCTCATTACATTTTATCTACCCCATTGCTTAGCAAGTGCTTGGCACCTAGTAAGCACTTAAATATTTTAATTATTGCTATTATTACATAGGTAAGATTCATTCCTAATCTGTGCAAGTCTGCTTGATGAAAAACAAAAATTCTTTAGCAGAATAATCCCTAGTAAATTTCTCATGTCAGTCAATCGTATTTTTTGATAGTTTACTGAATGCAGAGCCCTCGGCGAGTATGATGTGACAGAATTGGTAGGCATGTGCTTCCTGCCTACAATAACTTGCATTCTTTAGAAGGAGACAGACATTAATAGAAATAAATAAATTACAGACATGTACATAAGGGCTGAGGAACTGAGGATGGGGTGAATAAAGCATAGAAATCCAAGCACAAGGGTAACAGAAGGGAGTGGAAGAAGGGGAAATGAGGACTGAGCCAGGGAAGGCCTCTTGGAGATGTGTTTTGAAGAGGGGGAGAGTGTCATATATGAAGAAGGGGAGCATTCCAGGCCAGAGGTGGGATGTGGGCAAGAGCTCGGCGGCGAGAGAGATGAGATCAAAGTACCCGGAGGAGGTTGGAATTAGAGGAGTGAAGTGTGTAGGCTGGGTTGGAGTAGGAAACCAGGAAGGTGGGGTGGGGGGGGAAGGGAGAGAGGGAGAGAGAGAGGGAGAGAGGGAGGGAGAGAGGGAGAGAGAGAGGGGGAGAGAGAGAGGGAGAGACGGAGAGAGGGAGAGAGGGAGGGAGAGAGGGAGAGGGAGAGAGAAGGTTGGGGTGGGAGCAAGGTGAGTGAATACTTGAAAGCCTATGGTAAGGCATTTTTGCTTGATGGACAGGGGAATGTGCAACCACGACCTTGGGGCGTGGACAGCCCTCTACACTGTAAGCTCATTAATAGGCAGGGATTAAGTCTACCAACTCCACTATATCGTACTCTTCCAAGCACTTAGAGCAGTGCTTCTCATACAGAGAGCACTCAGTAAATACATGATTAATTGGGGAAACATGGACTGAAACCCTGGGTGACGGTCACAGCCCAATGTGTCCAGAAGCCACCATCTTGGGGTGGGGAAGTCTTGTTATTAGAATCCAAGGACAGGACTGGCTGGGAGAAGGGAGTCTGAAGTGTTATAGGTCGATCAGGCCCAAGGGCAAACATCAAGACTATTTGGACAGACGTTGGCGGGACTATCGGGGAGGAGTGTTCCAGATACATTCCAGTAGTCGGAAACTGGGGTGAAAATGGAAATTTCTAGTCAAAACCAGCCATTAAAAATATTCTTGCTTCACCCCACTTGGATCATTCTCAGAACCAGAAGACAGACTTGACCCTGCCTCCTCTTTCTTGAGAGCACCTGTAATGGGGAATAGCACAGCGTAGTGGATCGAGCACCGGCCTGGGAGTGAGAGGGTCATGAGTTCTAATCCCGGCTCTGCCACTTGTCTGCTGTGTGACCTTGGACAAGTCACTTCACTTCTCTGGGCCTCAGCTACTTCATCTGTAAAATGGGGATTGAGGCCGTGAGTCCCACGTAGGACAGGGACTGTGTCTAACCTGATTTGGTCATATCGACCCCAGCGCTTAGTACAGTGCCTGGCACATTGTAAGTGCTTAACGAATGTTACTATTATTATTTTTCAATCTGTCTTCTCTTGGCCAACATTTTCTGAGGAATATGTCACTTACATCCTGAAAAAAAAAAATCTACCCTAAAACCCAGGACTGGTTGTAGCCCCTGAGTCTGTTCACCTACGTTCAGGCCAATGGCCTGTAGTTATTAACCATGAGAATACTGTCTCTCTGCAAATAGTTTCAGTTAGGCAACAGAATATCTTTTTGACGGAACTGCAAGAGCTTACATCTGCTCTCTCGAATAGTTATATTAAACAGCCAATTGAGAGGCCAGATAAGGTTTCCGTGTGGACATGTCATAAATCATCTCCATTTTATTAGAGAAACATTAAGGGTTGTAACAAGGTAAAACGTTCAGGAGGCCCAGCTGTTCGTTCCAGCCTTAAATAAATACTGGTAGAAAATTAGGTGGGCGAAACGGCATCTTGGCAAAATAAAATGCCTTGGAATGTTGGAAGGTGAACCGTTGGCTCCGGTTGAACAAACAATCCCACAGTTTTGTGAGCCGAGTCCAGGCGGTGTCAGGGCTTCAACCGAAACAAAAGTCGGAAATTGCCAAGTGCCCCAAATGGCCACATTCTAGTCAATCATGTTTATTGAGCACATCCTGGGAGCAGAACACAGCACCAAACACTTGAGAGACGGCCGTGTAACAATATAACAGACACATGCTCTTCCCACAACAAGTTTACAGTTTGGAGAGGAACTTACAGTCTACATTGAGAGGGAGAAACCCAATACTACTAATAGTAATGATAATAATAGGAATAATGGTGTGTGTTAAGAGCATACTATATGCTATGCATTGTAGTGAATCCAATCAGACCAGATCCAGTTACTGCCCTAAGTGGACTTCTAGACTGTGAGCCAGTTGTAATAATGTTGGTATTTGTTAAGCGCTTACCTTGTGCAGAGCACTGTTCTAAGCGCTGGGGGGATACAAGGTGATCAGGCTGTCCCTCATGGGGCTCACAGTCTTCATCCCCATTTTACAGATGGGGTAACTGAGGCCCAGGGAAGTGAAGTGACTTGCCCACAGTCAAACAGCTGACAAGTGGCAGAGCTGGGATTCGAACTCATGACCTCTGACTCCAAAGCCCGTGCTCTTTCCACGGAGCCATGCTGCTTCTCTAGTTGTGATTATGTTGTCTTGTTTTTGTCTGTCTGTCTCCCCCGATTAGACTGTAAGCCCGCCAATGGGCAGGGATTGTCTCTATCTGTTGCCAAATTGTACATTCCAAGCGCCTAGTACAGTGCTCTGCACATAGTAAGCGCTCAGTGAATACTATTGAATGAATCAATTGTCTCTATCTGTTGCTGAATTGTACTTTCCAAGTGCTTAACACAGGTCTCTGCACATAGTAAACACTCGATAAATACGATTGAATGCATGAATGAGCTCCCAGTCTAAGAGGTAGGGGAAACAATCAATAGATCAATCATTAGCGTTTATTGAGGAATTATTATGTGCGGAGCACTGTACTAAATGCTTGGGAGAGTACAATACAAGAGAATCAGGAGTCCCGTTTCCTGCCCATAGCCAACTTTCAGTCAAGAAGGAGAGACAGACATTGATATAAATAAATAACTTGGGAAACATAGTATATCACTCTCTGTCAATCAATCAGTTGCTCCAACACTGATATTCATTAAGTGCTCACTGTGTTCCGAGTACGGTACTGGACTTTGGGAGAAAACAATAGGGTTAGCAGAGAACAGTCACTGTCTACGCGGTATCACTCCTTCTGAACACTACTACAAGCACTGCGCTCTTCTCTAATTTAGGGTCTTCAAACACATTTATAAATTCATCCTTTCTTATGGCATTTGTTAAGCACTTACTTTGTGTCAACCACTCTTCTAGGGTCTGGAGTAGACACAAGTTAAGTCAGACACGGTCACTACCCTGCTTGGGGATTCCAGTCTAACTAGGAGGGAGAAAAGATATTTAATCCCCATTTTACAGTAGAGGAAACTGAAGCACAGAGAAGTTGGGACTCATCCAAGGTCACACAACAAGCGATTGTGAGAGCTGGGATTAGAACCCAGGCCCTTTGACTCCCAGGCTTGTACTCTATCCACTATGTCACACTACTTCCCTGCTCTGTTGTCTTGAAAATTGATATGACTTTGTAATTTCAAGATTTTGGCTGGCGATGTAGAAAGCTTGGTTATGGTTCTTCATAATAATAAGAATGATAATAGTAATTGTGGTCTATAATAATGATAATAATAATAGTACTTGTTAAGTTACACTGTTACAGTGTCAGGCACTTTAGTAATTAATAATTATGGTATTTGTAAAGTGATTATTATGTGCCAGGCACTGTACTAAGCAATGGGGTGGATATAAGCAAATCGGGTTGGACACGGTCCCTATCCCACATGGGGCTCACAGTTTCAAGCCCCATTTTGAAGGGAAGCAGTGTGGTCTAGTGAATAGAGTATGCGCCTTGGAATCAGAAGCAGTGTGGCTCAGTGGAAAGAGCCCGGGCTTGGGAGTCAGAGGTCAGGGGTTTGAATCCCAACTCTGCCACTTGTCAGCTGTGTGACTGTGGGCAAGTCACTTCACTTCTCTGTGCCTCAGTTCCCTCATCTGTAAAATGGAGATTAAGACTGTGAGCCTTACGTGGGACAACCTGGTCTGATTAACCCGTATCTCCCCTAGCGCTTAGAACAGTGCTCTGCACATAGTAAGTGCTTAATGAATACCAACATTATTATTATTATTCTAATCGTGGCTCTGTCACTTGTCTGCTGTGTGGCTTTGGGCAAGTCACTTCACTTCTCTGAGCCTCATTTCCCTCATCTGTCAAATGGGGAGCGAGACTGTGAGCCCCACGTGGGACTGGGACTATGTCCAACCTGATCTGCTTGTATCCACCCAAGCACTTAGTGCAGTGTCTGGCACGGAGTTAAGCACTTAACAAATACTATTATTCATTATTATTTTTATTTATTTTACAGATGAGGTAACTGAGGCACAGAGATGTAAAGTGATTTGCCCAAGGTCAGACAGCAGACAAATGGAGGAGCCTGAAATAGAATCCAGTTCCTCCGTTAGGTCTTAGTTGCTGTCTTATTAACAATGGGATTTTTTTGGTTACTTTAGTCAAAATGGTTGGTGGCACCATGGATTTGTCTTGGTGGGTGGCACCTGGGTGGTATTTGCAGTTATGTGCCTCGGAGATTCACACTGAGGTACTTTAATAAGCTAAGGTCGAACAGTTTTCAAATAAATTTAGGCAGATTCCAAAGGAGTTATCAAAGACACCTTAAAAAAATTTGGGAATGACTGCCATGTGTAGCTTCTTCAAAATAAGACATATTTATGGAAAGAACTTAGAACACGTTTTAACCGTAACATATTCGTTTCGGTTAAAAGTGGAATTTTTTTTAAAAAAGAAAGCAAACAATATCAATTTATATTGTTTACATTTGAGCTTAGTGTTTCATATTTTCCAAAGCTTGTCTGTTTCACGGCTGGAGATTTTTGACATTCTGTTTTATAACATTTACAAGGACACTGTGACTGTTGATGAGTGCTTGTGTTTGTTTGTGTGCGGGCGAGGGGGTGCTCACATGTGGGAGAATACGGCTCCTGCAACTAAAAAGGTTAAGAAATGGAAGGGAGGCTTTATTTCGCTCCAACATGGCTTGAGAACCTTTTGGGATTTTATAGTATAGATGATGCCTGAACCAAGGTAAGGACTTGTGATCCTACCCCTGCTGTTTCAGTGGTCAGTCCAGCCCCCCAACTTTTGCTAAACCTAGGTTGGCAGCTTAATAACAATATCTGAGGTATGCATTAAGCACTTACAATGTGCCAGACACTGTAATAATAATGATATTAATGATTATGGTATTTGTGAAGGGTTTACTATGTGCCAAGCACTGTTCTAAGCACTGGGATAAATACAAGGTAATCAAGTTGTTCCATGTGGGGCTCACAGTCTTAATCCCCATTTACAGATGAGATAACTGAGGCATAGAGAAGTTAAGAGGCTTGCCCAAGATCACACAGAAGACAAGTGACGGAGTCGGGATTAGAACCCTTGTCCTTTGACCCCCCCCAAGCCCGTGCTCTTTCCACTAAACCACATTGCTTATTCTGTCTTACGCTTCCTTAGATAGAAGATAATCGGGTTGGATTGCACATTCCAAGTGCTTAGTACAGTGCTCTGCACATAGTAGGCACTCAATAAATACATTTGAATGAATTACTCAGACTGTGTCCCACATGAGGAGGTCACAGTCGCAGTAGGATGGGCAACAGGCATTTTTGATTCTTTATTTTACCAAGTTGGAAACTTGAGGCTCAGAGAAGCTAAGTGACTTGTCCAAAGTCACAGCAGGAAAGCGGCAGAGCCAGGATTAGAACCCAGGTCCTCTGAGACCCGGGCCCATGCTCTTTCCACTAGACCACGCCGCTTCTCAGTGGTCCAGGACCACTGGATAGATCGGCTTCTAGAGTGGCGCCTGATGACAACTTTTCCCAAAGCTTTCCCATCTTATGCATCCCTCATTCATACATTTCATTCAGTCATGTTTATTGAGCCTTTACTGTGTGCAGAACACTGTACTAAGCACTTGGAAAGTACAATACAGCAATAAAGAGAGGCAATCCCTGCCCACACCAGTATTACAGTCTAGGGGGGTGAGGGAGAAAGAACATCAAAACAAGTAAACAGTAAATAAGTAGAATTATAGATCCATACATATATACATTAGTGCTATGGGGCAGGGAGTGGAAGGCTCAACTCCCTTGTTCCATGGTGAATCCCCTCTGTCCACCCATGGCTGGGCAGCAGGCCCAAACCTGTCAGGGGACCTGGGTTCCAATCCCAGCTCTCTTTGACCTTGGGCAAATCACTTCACTTCTATGTGCCTCTGTTTTCTCATCAGTGAAATGAGGATGAAAGTCTGTGAGCCCCATGTGAGACAGGGAAGGTATCCAACTTGAATAGGCTTGTATTCAGTCCTTCATTCAGATGTATTTGTTGAGCGCTTTATGTGTGGAGACCACTGTACTAAATGTTTGGAAAAGTACAGTATAACAATAAACAGTGACATTCCCTTCCCACAAGAAGTTCACAGTCTACATCGGGGGGGACGGACATCAATACATATAAATAAAATGACAGATATGTACATAAGTGTTTTGGGGCTGAGAGGGGGGAAGAGCAAAGGGATAAATGAAATTACAGTTATGTACATATATGCTTTGGGGCTGGGAAGAAGAAAGAGCAAAGGGAGTAAGTCAGGGCGACTTGGAAGGGAGTGGGAGATGAGGAAGCATGGGGCTTAGTTTAGGTAGCCTCTTGGAGGAGATCTACCCTAGCACTTAGTACAGTGCCTGGCACATAGTAAGTGCTTAACAAATGCCATTTAAAAAAAAAAACACACAAAAGTGTTCTCAATTCCTTCCAATCGCCACTTTTTGCCACAATATCATTTCCCCAGCCCGCAGCCCCTGAATCTGAGACTGGAGCAGAGGGACAAAACTGTTTTGCCAAGTAGAAGGTGGGGAGCAAAGCAGTAAAACTTTCTCCTTTCTTCCCTCCCTCCCTTCACTTCCATTTTCCCCTCCTCCAATAATGATACTAGTACTACTACTAATAATAATCAAGATGATAATTGTAGTGAATATTAAGTGCTCACTTTAGGCTAAGTACTAAGCACCGGGGTTAGACCAGATTGGACACAATACCTCTACCACGTGGGACTAAGTACAGTCTAAGTAGGAGGGAGAACAGGTACTGAATCCCCAGTTCACAGTGGAGAAAAGGGAAATACAGAAAAGTTAAGTGTCTTGCCCCAGGTTGTGGCAGAAGCAGGATTAGAACTCAGATTCTCTATCAGACCTGGGCTCCTTCCACTGGGCCATGCTGTTTCCCCAGACTCCCCCGCAACTGTGGAAGTTTCCTCCACAATTTACTCCCAGATCATTCCCCTGTGGTAGACTGTAAGCTTTGGGAAGTCAGGAATCATTTCTATTGAGTCTACCAAGCACTGAGTGTGGTTCTCTGCACAGAGTAGATACTCAAAAACCAATCTGGATCCATTGATTGACTAGGGAAGATTCCCACTCACTATGCTATAGTTTTGAAAATGAACCAAGCCTTTAGAACTAGACATTTTTATCTAGATCATAAAGAGAAGGAATGATCATCTTTGGGAAAAGAGTAAATGCCAAAAGATAATTTTAGGATTTCATAATTAAAAAATATGTACAGTGCTCTGGGTTTTTCCATCACTTTATTGAGTTTTTCCAAACTTGAGAATGAGATAGGTTTAAAGATTTGCAAAGGACCATATAAAAATAGTAAAAAATGAACCAGCACAAATATCTCAAATAATGAAAAATATAAGCTCTCTTTTTCCCAGGGATGATCAGAACAATTTATAAAAGAAACAAAGATAATCAACAGCTAATTAAGCCCTACTGAGTCCTAGGTACGGTTGTTCAGTGTAAATGCCTCGTGTTGTTTACAATTCATACGAAAAGCAGAACGGCTAAGCGGATAGAGCAAGGGCCTGGGAAGCTGAAGGACCTGGTTTCTAATTCTGACTCATCCACATATCTGTTGTGTGGATTCTAATCCTGGCTCTGCCACTTGTCAGCTGTGTGGCTTTGGGCAAGCCACTTAACTTCTCTGTGCCTCAGTTACCTCATCTGTAAAATGGGGAGGAAGACTCTGAGCCCCAAGTGGGACAATCTGATGACCTTGCATCTATCCCAGCGTTTAGAACAGTGCTCGGCACATAGTAAGCGCTTAACAAATTACCATCGTTACTACAGTGCCTGGCACATAGTAAGCACTTAAGTACTACAATTATTATTATTCCTACTCCTCAGACGTTTAGTGGATCACTCAAATTGGCTGCTGCTTCATGAGCCAACAGAAAGAGAGAAAATGACAGACTGACTCGGCAACTACCCCTCTAGCTCACACCTCTCTCCTGCTATTGGATATCCTATATTAATTTTGATATTTCCTATGCGCTTACAGGGTGTCAAGTACTGTTCCAAGCACGGGGGTAGATACAGATCATCAGGTTTGACTCAGTCCCTGTCCCTCATGGGCCTCAGAGTCTATGTGGAGTGGCTCAGTGGAAAGATCTCGGGCTTAGGAGTTTGTTAAGCCTTTTTGTTAAGGTCTTTACCCATCTTGCTGCTGGTCTGCCTCTTCCACGTTTTCTCTGGACTTTTCCTAGCATTAGGATCTCCTCCAGAGAATTAGTCCTCTGATTATGTGTCCACAATATGCTAATCTAAATCAAGTCCTCTTACGTCTCGGGCATCTTCATTTGGATGGAATCTTAATCCCCATTTTACAGAAAGGGAACTGAGGCACAGAGAAGAGAAATGATTTGCCCAAGGTCACACATCAGACAAGTTGTGGAGCCAGCCCTAAAATTCAGGTCCTTCTGACTCTCAGACTCATGCTCTGTCCACTAGGCTGTGTTGCTACATGTTAGTATTATTTAGACATTCATTGCTCATCTTAGAAAAGATATACTACAAGTGACCCATCTTATTCCTCATAAGCTCCTCTCTAGACTGTAAGCTTGTTATGGGCAGGAAACGTGTCTGCTAATTCTGTTGTATCATACTCTCCCGAGAGCTTAGCACAGTGCTCTGCACAGAGTAAGTGCTCAATAAATGCCACTGACTGAGTGATTAGAGGCTCATCTAATGATGAGGAGGATGACATCTGGTGAGTTTCAATCTGTGTTACTCTACTTGGTAGAAAACTTGAACTCTGTATTGATGTGTTGTTCATTCATTCAGTCATACTTACTGAGCACTTACTGTGTGCAGAGCACTGTACTAAGCACTTGAGAGAGTTTATTATTATTATTATTAAGTGCCATCGAGTCATTTTTGATACATAGCGACTCCATGGATATACTTTCTCCAGAACGTCCTGTCCTCTGCCATAATCTGTAACCTTTCTAATGGTTCTTCCATTGTCATTATTATATTCTCTATCCATCTAGCTGCTGGTCTGCCTCTTCCACATTTTCTCTGGACTTTTCCTAACATTAATATCTTCTCCAGAGCATTAGTCCTCCAGCTTATGTGCCCGAAATATGCTAATCTAAATCGAGTCATTTAGCCTTCCACAAACCTCTTTGCTTTAATTTGTTCCAAAATCCATTTGGTTTGTTTTTTTTGGCAGTCCATGGTGTTCGCAAAACTCCCACATTTCCAAAGAATCGATGTTCTTTTTATCCTGTGTTTTCACTGTGCAGCTTTCAGATCCATACCCTGTCACTGGAAACATCATAGAGTTGATAAATGGACAGATTCTTTGCCCACAATGATCTTACAGTCTAGATGAGAAGCCTTTGGGAAGCAGCATAGTATAGAGGATAGAGCACAGGGCTGGGAGTCAGAAAGTCATGGGTTCTAATTCCAGCCCAGCCACTTGTCTGCTGTATGACCTTGAGCAAATCACTTCACTTCTCTTTTTCCTCAGTTACCTCATCTGTAAAATGGGGATTAAGACCGTGAGCCCCGGGACAGGGGCTATGTCCAACCAGATCTGCTTGTACCCACCCCAGCACATAGTACAGTGCCTGGCACATAGTAAGCACTTAACAAACACCATAATCATTATTATTATAAAGGGAGGCAGACAATATTAATAACTCACCCTTTCAAACGTGGCCACTCATAAGGATAAGCTATGTATAATATCGTCTTCTGCACTGTAAGGCAAGTTCTCTAGATAAATGCCACACATTCAGTGATCATTGCCAGTTTTTACAACTGAATACTGGAAACTGGAAACTGAATTACTGAGAGAAAAAGAAAAGCAGCTTTTATCCTAGCAGTGTTTTCTTTAAAAAGTGGTCTGTAGGCAGAGATGAGGATCAACCTGTAGAAGTAACTCCACATAATTCAGTTTAAAATCAGGGCAGGAAGAACCTAGAATGAATTAGCATATCTTTTAGAGTAATGTTCCCCTATGTGCACATTATTCAACTTGATTCCAACTCAGATTTTCTTCCCGAAAGGTTGTTAAAGTCATGTAGACAAGTCAAGACTTTTGCAGCTCCCTCTGACTGGAACCTCTGATATTTACTCTGGAAACAGTAATGCACGCTAGTAATTCTGGCTAGAGTAAATCCCAGCTAAATCCTCTGTATTTTTTCATCTTTTTTCACCGAGAATTCTGGAGGCTATTTCCAAGCCAAAGAATCCTCTGGGGTGTTGAAGGGGAAGACATTTACAGAGAAATCATTAGAGGACACAGGGGCATTTTGACCATGAAAAAGGTTAATTGTTTAAGCAAGTGTGATTCGCACAGGAGGGCTTTAAATTAAAAATTGCCTTCTGGTCTAGGGGTGAGTCAAGCCTTTTTTTCCAGAGTGCGGTTTTATTCCAAAGACCCCCATTAATGCACGTTGCTGATATTTAATACATATGCAGTGAATATTATTATCATATTTTTGAGCATAATACATTGCTTGATCTCATAGTTTAAAACCAAGACAGGCTTGACTACTCCTTTAAGTGACTAAATTGCCTCTGCTGGTTGAGTGAGAAGAATAATTAGAAACAGAACAGGAAGGCTTTAAATCTCTCGATAGAGAGTGTCACAGTGCTGGTTCTTTTTCGCCCCTTCAGGAGAGTCAGGTGTAGATAAAGAGATGACACATGGAATACATTAGGGGGTTGCAAGGAATTGTGAAACGTTAAATACACGGGAGCTATACTTCGAACAGTAGAAACACATTTTCATAATTTCTTAAGGAATCCTCTCGTCTCCTGCAGTAACTGAAACATGGTATTTTAAGGAGACTAAGTCAATATATTTTATGTTTCCTTTAGCTACAGAGCTGCAGGAGATAATTAGAAAGATGTAATAAAATATATGCAAAACGAGCTATCATTTCTAGGGGCAGTCGTTCTTCAAAGCTGGTTTAACTTCAAAATGAAAAATCAGTTTAAAACTTGAAGAATTTCATTTCTTACATTGCCAAAAATATGGATTAGTTAAATGCCAGAGTTTGCATTTTATAGCGATGCTCTTAAAAGCGTTCAAATGAGTTATGAGCAAAGGATGAAATGGCCATATGCAAAAGAAACTTTGGGATTAAACACTTTTCACATGTAAATCACTGAATTACATGAATGCCTTTTCCATGGCAGCTATGGAGGTTCTGAAGGGGCAGGGAACGTGACAAGAAGAAACACGTCTCTGGGCCTGAAGAAACTTGGGATCGCCTTGCGGGGAGGAGGCTAGAAAAGCAGCATAGCCTAATGGCCAAGACTCAGGAGACCGAAGTTCTTATCTCAGCTCTGCTGTTTACCACCTGTATGACTTAGTCAAATCACTTAACTTCTCTGTGCCTCAGTTCCCTCATCTGCAAAATGGAAATTCACTGCTTGTTCTCCTTCCTAGTTTACCTAGGAGCCCCATGTGGGACTCGATTACCTTGTTCTGACCCCAGCGCCCCATACTGTGCTTGTCACAAAATATGTGCTTAACAAATAACCTAATAATTATCATTATTATTATTATTATGCTCTATGCCTCAGTTTCCTCATCTGTAAGTTTCTTAAATTTCTGGGTGTCCTTCTTTGACTGTATTGAATGACTTCAGGTGGTGTTAGAGGAGCAAAATGTGTAAGTTGAGTTGTAGTAAGAGTGGAGCGAGGTTAATAGGACTGGGAGAGAGAGAATTGAGTGCTATAAAGCAAGTCTACTTGACTAGAAGATGCATGGAGAACCATTGAAGGTTTTTGAGGAATGGGGGACACACACACAGGATGTCTACCATCTTGCAATTAGCTAGAATTATCTGATTCCAAACAGTAAAAGGCAAGTTAAGGGCAGAAATCTCCTGGAAGATATTTTTCCCTTTATTTTGCCTTTTCCTCTTCAGAATCAGCTCTGGCTTACTTTAAGTACTTCAAATTTGTCATTTAGAGGAAATGTGCATAAGGTTCATTGCATCATAATGGTCACCTCAACTCACTAGGCCCTGAAAATCATTTCAAGAATTCTCCTCAAGCTGACCACAAAGAATCCTGGGTGCTACAGAGCCTACAGAAACACAGAGTTGAGCTTCGGATCTTACTGTAGGTGGCAAACCCCAAACTGAATTCTTAGACCGCAAGTCACGTGTGGGACAGTGACTGCTTCTGATCTTAGAGTATTACGGTTACCGCAGTTCTTAGCAAAATGCTTGGCATCTAGTGAATACGTACTAAATACTCTCATTCTTATTGTTATTGGGAATTGTTGCCAGTCTAGTGAGAGGAAGGAAGAAGATGAAATCCTTGCTTGCATTGATCGGTAGTCAGTTCACCATATTTATTGAGCAATTACCATATGCAGAGCTCTGTACTATGTGCTTGGGAGAGAACAATATAGCAGATGCATTCCCTGCCCACAGCAAGCCTATAGTCAAGAGGTTAGGCCAAATCACTCATGTCATACTGATGTCAATCTTCTCTTTTTTTAGTCTCTCTGTTATAGGGGAGAGGCCCTGCCTGAGCAAATCAGATATGTGCCCCATTTGATCCAGCCTCAGGTCACATGAGTCCATAGATCTCCAGGATCTGTCTGGGAATCCCTCTGTAAAGACACAGTGCCCACATTGAGCCCCAGGACTGGCCCCTTGACCCAATTTCATGGGGTTTCCCATCCATCCTACACTCGTGTCATCTCCTCCAACACAGCCTGTTTAGAGGGATCATCCTGGAGCTGAGCTTCAGGGCAGCTGGAGAAAAAGGATGAGGAGGGTTGTAAGATTATGATTTATTGAGCATCCACTTAGTATAACCCTCTGCATTACATTCTTAAGGCATTCAAAGCAAAGAAATGAAAAAATCACTGTCCATGAGGAGCTTACATTCTATTATGGGAGACAGACATAATACTTAGAAGTAGAGTACTCAGGATAAAATGAAAGAACATACAAAAGCACTGAAGAGGTGCCACTTTTAGATTAATGAAAGGACTGATGCCGGACATTTCATCGCAGTTTTTCAGTGTCCAGAACTCCTCTCTAGAAGAGCATACAAAAAAATAATAATTGTGACATATGTTAAGTGTTTTCTATGGGCCAAGTACTATGTTAAGCACTGAGGTAGATACAGGGTAATCAGATTGGGCACAGTCCCTGTCTGACACATGGATCAGGCCCTACAGAAGAGGGAGAACAGGTATTTGATACCCATTTTACAGATGAGGAAACTGAAGCACAGAAAATCAATCAGTTAACTGTATTTATCAAGCAGAACATTGTGGTAGGTGCTTGGGAGAGTACAATATAATGACGTTGGTAGATGTGTTCTCTGCCCACGATGAGCTTACAGTCTAGAGAGAAAGATAGGTATTAATATAAGTAAGTAAATTTCAGATATGTACTTAAGCACCTGAAGGCTGAAGGAAAAGTGAATAAAGGGTTCAAGCCCAAGTGCAAGGGTGACACAGAAGGGAGTGGGAGAAGAGGAAATGAGGGCTTAATCAGGAGAAAGCCTCTTGGAGGTGTGTTTTTAATAAGGCTTTGAAGGTGGGGAGAGTGATCATCTGTCAGATATGAACAATAATGATACTGATGGTATTTGTTAGAACCTACTATATGCCAAGCACTGCTAATAATGTTGGGATTTGTTAAGCGCTTACTATGTGCAGAGCACTGTTCTAAGTGCTGGGGTAGACACAGGGGAATCAGGTTGTCCCACGTGGGACTCACGGTCTTAATCCCCATTTTACAGATGAGGTAACTGAGGCACAGAGAAGTTAAGTGACTTGCCCATAGTCACACAGCTGACAAGTGGCAGAGCTGGGATTTGAACTCATGATCTCTGACTCCAAAGCCCGAGCTCTTTCCACTGAGCCACGCTGCTTCTAAGCTGTTCTAAGCACTGGGGGAGATACAAAGTAATCGGGTTGTCCCATGTGGGGCTAACAGTCTTAATCCCCATGTTACAGATGAGGTAAATAAGCCCTAGTGAAGTTAAGTGATTTGCCCATGGTCAAATAGCTGTCAAGTGGCAGAGCTGGGATTAGAACCCTTGACCTGCTGACTCCCAGGCCCATGATCTATCGGTTATTCCAGGCCAGAGGCAGGATATGGGTGAGAGCAGAGAGATAGAGTAGATAGAGATGCCAAGATTAGACTGTGAGCCCATTATTGGGCAGGAATTGTCTCTATCTGTTGCCAAATTGTATAATCCAAGCACTTAGTATAGTGCTTTGCACATATTAAGCGCCCAATAAATATTATTGAATGAGGTACCATGAGGAGGTTGGAATTAGGGGAGCGAAGTGCGTGGGCTGGGTTGTAGTAGAAATCACCTTGGCACGGCTGGAAGGGACAAAGTTATTGAGTGCTTTAAAGACTGTGGTAAGGAGTTTCTGTTTGATGTCATGGTGGATGGGCAGATACTGGAAGTTCTTGAGGATTAGGGAAACGTGGACTGAAAGGTTTTGTAGAAAAATATTCCGCCCAGCAGAGTGAAGTATTGCTTGTAGGGGGGTGGATATAAGAGGCAGGGATGTCATCAAAGAGGCTGTTACAGTAATCAAGGCGGGCTCAATCAGTCATAGTTACTGAGCATCTGGTGTGAACAGAGTAATGACTAAGTGTGTGGGAGAGAACGATACAACAGAGTGGATAGAGAAGTTCCCTGCCCGCAACAAGTTTGTAGTGTAGAAGGTTAGGATAGAAATTTGGATGGAAAGGAAAGGGAGAATTTTAGCCATCTTGTGAAGGATGAATGGGCAGTATCCAGAGACAGGATTTAGTGACAGCCCGAATACATGAGCTGAATGAGAGAGATGAGTTGAGGGTAATGGCAGGGTTACGGGCATGTGGAGGATGGGAAGGATGAAGGACAGGAAGGATGGTGTTGGTGTCTACAGTGATGGAGATTCATGGGGCGAAGAGGGTTTGGGCGTGAAGATAAGGAGTTCTGTTTTGGACATATTAAGTTGAAGGTGTCATTGGAACATCAATTTAGAGGTACAAAAAATGTGAGACTGCAGAAGAAGAGAGAGACCAGGGCTGGAGATGTAGATTTGGGAATCATCTGCTTAGAAATTGTAGTTGAAGCCATGGGAGTGAAGGAATTCTCTAAGGGGAGTGGGTGTAGATGGAGAATAGAAGAGGATCCAGTTAGGGGGTGGGAGGCAGAGGAGAAGCCAGCAAGGGAGACAGAGAATGAGTGTCCACTGAGCTAGGAGAAGAACCAGGAGAAAACAGGGTCCGTGAACCTGAGGCTGAATAATGTATCCAGGAGAAGGGGGTGGTCGACAGTTTGTTTCAAAAGCAGCTGAGAAGTCGAGGACAATTTGGATGCCAGAGGATTTGGCATGGACTGCCCAAAAAACAAACAAATGGATTTTAGAGTGTATTAAGCCAAAGTGGTCTTTGGAAGGCCAAATGACTCAATTTAGATTACCATATTTTGGACACATAATCAGGAGGACTGATTCTCTGGAGAAGACACTAAGAATAATAATGATAATGTTGGTATTTGTTAAGCGCTTACTATGTGCAGAGCACTGTTCTAAGCGCTGGGGTAGTTACAGAGTCATCAGGTTGTGCCACGTGAGGCTCACAGTTAATCCCCATTTTCCAGATGAGGTAACTGAGGCACAGAGAAGTGAAGTGACTTGCCCACAGTCACTCAGCTGTCCAGGGAAAATGTGGAAGAGGCAGATCAGCAGCTAGATGCAGAGAGACCTTAACAACAATAATGGAAGAACCCTTAGAAAGGATTTGGAGAGGAATGGCAGGAGGCAGATGGGACAACAACTGAACGGAGCCCATAGAGGCCTTTCCTGAGTAAGCCGCCATTTCGTCTTCTCCGACTCCCTTCTATGTCACTCTTGAACATGGAATTGCTCCCTTTACTCACCCTTCCCTCAGCCCCACAGCACCTATGTGGAAGCAGCATGGCTCAGTGGAAAGAGCCTGGGCTTCAGAGTCAGAGGTCATGGGTTCGACTCCCTGCTCTGCCACTTGTCAGCTGTGTGACTGTGGGCAGGCCACTTCACTTCTCTGTGCCTCAGTTACCTCATCTGTAAAATGGGGATTAACTGGGAGCCTCACGTGGGACAACCTGATTACCCTATATCCACCCCAGTGCTTAGAACAGTGCTCCGCACATAGTAAGCGCTTAACCAATACCAACATTATTATTATTATGTACATACCTGTAATTTCTTTATCCATATTAAAGTCTTTCTTTCCATCTAGACTTTAAGCTCACTGTAGGCAGTGAATATACCCACCAACTCTGTCGTATTATAGGAGACTAAATGCCGAGGACAGTGCTCCTCACACAGTAAGAACTCTATAAGTATGATAGATTGATAGCTGGAAGGAGAAAGAAGTTAAATGACTTACTTAGGGTCATTCTGCAGGCATGGGGCAGTGCTGGATTAAAACCGGACTTGGACTCCATGCCCACACTGCTACGCGTTTTGACATATCTCACATACATGTAGATGGGCAAGTGAGTATGCGTACAAATGTCTGTGTGTGTTTGCGTGTGTGTATCGAGCCGTCCTTCCTTGTGGAGAAGTGCTGATAGCACTCTATTCACCAACTGTAGACATCACAGAGAAAAGTCAGGCCCAGAGCAGCAGCTATCAATACACTCTGCTTTTCTGTGGATCACAGATACATTTCTTTCTCTAGAGAGCAAGATGATTATGAATCATCACAGCCTATTTTCTCATAAGTAAATTCTTCACTCCATTTTACCCACTTTTGAAAAATATATGTCATACATTTTAAAAGGCCTTAAATAAAGGATAAGCTTAAAGCTGTCAGTTCAGATCCAAATTTCATCTTGACCCCCCCTATGAGACTAAATTCAAGACCGATTGAATGGTTCAAGGTTTTCACCTTCGTTGGAGAGCAAAGTGATTCTCGTTTTGAAACGAGAGCAAAAGAATGGAGAGTCCATTTTCTCTCTGAAAAAGTCAGTCTACGGGTGACAACTACTACTTGGAGAGTGAGCATTATAGGGCTCAATGACGTAGCAACATGCTGCCTGCCCTTCCATTACAGAGTGTCTGAGCTCTTCCAAGGACGGAGATAACTGTAGCTTTGACCCAAAGAAAATGTGTTTAGTATTGTATATGTAAATGGAGAAAGCTTCACCATGAGTCCTGATGGATTTCCCACAATGCACAACTAGTTTAACATCAATCCTCTAGCGGCCCCTGCTTCATCCGTAAATGATTCGCGTTTCACAGTGATTCTCCATTCTGATTAGTCTCTCCCCAGAGGGAAGCAGGTTTTAGCTGGATAATGATAGTAATAATGACAGTAATGATAATAATAATGATAGTAGTAATAATAATAATGATAATTATAATCAGGCATATGCCCCCCAGACTGTAAGCTTGTTGTGGGAAGGGGATGTGCCTGTAATATTGTTATATTTTACTCTCCCAAGTGCTTAGTTAAATGGTCCTTCCCAAGCATTTAATACAGCGCTTTGCACACAGTAAGTGCTCAATAATAATAATAATGTTGGTATTTGTTGAGTGCTTACTCTGTGCAGAGCGCTGTTCTAAGTGCTGGGTAGATACAGGGTAATCAGGTTGTCCCACGTGAGGCTCACAGTTAATCCCCATTTTACAGATGAGGTAACTGAGGCACAGAGAAGTGAAGTGACTTGCCCACAGTCACACAGCTGACAAGTGGCAGAGCCGGGATTCAAACTCATCACCTCTGACTCCCAAGCCCGGGCTCTTTCCACTGAGCCACGCTGCTTCTCTTTAAATATGATTGAATGAATGAATGAATGCTCCACACACAATAAGTGCTCAATACATATGATTGATTTATTTATTGTCAAGTGCTTATTATGTTCCAAGCACTGTACTAAGCACTGGGATAATCACAAGATAAGCACAGCAGACAGTCCCAGTCCCCAAATGGGGTTCATAGCCCAAGGGCTATGATATTATCTAAGAATGGATTCCTTAAAACTAAAGACCAGAGGGGAGAGAAGAGAAGTGGAATGATGAGATGCTATCCCCAAATAGAGAATTTTACTTGCAATCAAATTTTCTGAATCAAACCATCTATTGTAATGAACCCACCTACAGGACAGCTTCAAATGGACTTATGTATCTATGTATATATTTATCTACATATTTATCTATCTATCTATCTATCTATCTATCTATCTATCTATCTATCTATCTATCTATCTATATCTATCTATCCATCTATCTATCTATCTATATAGATAGATACATATATAGATATATAGGTATATGCCTATATCTATATATCTATAACTCTTTTATTTATATTAATGTCTGTTTACTTGTTTTGATGTCTGTCCCTGCCCCTCTTGACTGTAAGCCCATTGTGGGCAGGGATTGTCTCTCTTTATGAATTCATGAGCACTTAGCGCAGATGAAAACTGTAGAAGGTTATAATAATGATAATAATGGTGGTATTTGTTAAGCGCTTACTATGTGCAAAGCACTGTTCTAAGTGCTGGGTGGATACAAGGTGATCAGGTTGCCCCATGTGGCGCTAAGAGTTTTAATTCCCATTTTACAGATGAGGTAACTGAGGCACAGAGAAGTTAAGTGACTCTCCCTGTGTTTCTGTTTCTTCTCTGCTCCCCGTTCCTAGATAATAGTGAGATCATTCAATCGTATTTACTGAGTGCTTACTGTGTGCAAATCTGTCGGCTATCCAGCTGTCTCAGCTCTATCATCATGGCCTAGTGTATAGAGCATGGGACTGGGAGACAGAAGGACATTGGTTTTAATCCCAGCACTGCCACTTGTCTGCTATCTGTTGCCAAATTGTACATTCCAAGCACTTAGCACAGTGCTCTGCACATAGTAAGCACTCAATAAATACTACTGAATGAAGGAATGAATGAATGCTGTGTGACCTTGGGCAAGTCACTTCTCTATGCCTCAGTTACTTCAACGGTAAAATGGGGATTAAGACTGTGAGCCCCATGTGGGACAGGGACTGTGTCTAACCTGATTAGCTTGTAGCTACCCCAGTGCTTAGATCAGTGCATGTCACATAGTAAGTGCTTATTAAATACCATCATTATTACTATTGCCCTCTCCCAACCACTTAGAACAGTGTTCTGCATGCAGTAAACCCTCAGTAAATATGATTGATTGATTTATGGTGGGAAAAAGAATCCAAGAGACAGAGAGAAGGTTTCTTTAAACATTCTGCTGTGAAGCAGTGTGGCATAGTGGAAAGAGCATAGGTTTGAGAGTCAGAGATCCTGAGTTCTAATCCCAGTTCTGTCACTTGTCTATATTAGATAAGTCAGTCAGTCAGTCAATCATATTTATTGAGCAGTTACTGTGTGCAGTAACTTAGCACTTTATAAAAATAAACAGACACGTTCCCTGCTCACAACAAGTTTATGGTCTACAGAGGGCGACAGATATTAATATAAATAAATAGATATTTACATAAGTGCTTTGGGCTGGGGTGGAGGATGTATAAAGAGAGTGAGTCATGGTGATGCAGAAGGGAGTGGAAGAAGAGGAGTGGGTTTAATCAGGGAAGGCCTCTTGGAGGAAATGTGTCCAATAAACTTTGGGAGAGAATAAATTTTTGTTGGATATGACCAAGGAGGGCTTTCCAGGCCAGAGGCAGAATGTGAGCAAGAGGCTGGTGGCAAAATAGATGAGATGGAGCTACAGTGAAAGGTTAGCATTAAAAATAAATAAAATAAATAAATTGTGGTATTTGTTAAGTGCTTACTATGTGCAAAGCACTGTTCTAAGCGCTGGGGGATACAAGGTGATCAGGTTGTCTCATGTGGGACTCACAGTTTTTTAACCCCCATTTGACAGATGAGGTAACTGAGGCACAGAGAAGTTAAGTGACTTGCCCAAGGTCACACAACTGACTAGCGGCGGAGCCGGGATTAGAACCCGTGACCTCTGACTCCCAAGCCCGCGCTCTTTCCACTGAGCCATGCTGCTTCTCTAAAGGAGCAAAGAATGTAGACTGGGTCATAGTGGGAGAGTAACTAACTTCTCTATGCCTCAATTACCTCATGTGTAAAATTAAGATAAAGACCATGAGCACATCCAATCTAATTACCTTGTATCTACCCCAGCACTTAGTACAGTGCTTGACACATAGTAAGTGCTTAATAGCACCATCATTATCAATTATTATTCAAAAGCAGTATCCTTCCCTGTCCCCATCAATCTTACCCTACCACAAACATCTCCTCTCCACTGGTTGTGGGGAGAAACTGCTGCTGCATCCGGGCTGCATCAAGGTTTTCACAATCACAATCCCACACCACTTTCCAGCTCCTTCTCTTCCTTCTCTTCATTCTCTTCCTTCTCTTCCTCTTCCTCTTCCTTTTCTTCTTTCCTTCCCTCCCTTCCCCTTCCCCTTCCCCTTCCCCTTCCCCTTCCCCTTCCCCTTCCCCTTCCCCTTCCCCTTCCCCTTCCCCTTCCCCTTCCCCTGTCCCTGCCCCTGCCCCTGCCCCTGCCCCTGCCCCTGCCCCTGCCCCTTCCCTTTCCCCTGCCCCTTCCCTGCCCCTTCCCCTTGCCCTTCCCCTTCCCTGCCCCTTCCCCTTCCCCTTCCCCTGCCCCTTCCCTGCCCCTTCCCTGCCCCTTCCCAATCTGGATTCTAATCTTGTCTCTGTCACATGCCTGCTGTAAATATATATGGACATATTTTACAGACACACACACACATATACAAATATAAGCATATGTGTATATATACACACATATATACATATATGTATATATATACATTTATGGTATTTTGTTAAACACTTACTATGTGTCAGGCACTGTTCTAATCATAGGGTAGTTACAAGATAGGTTGGACACAGTCTCTATCCCACATAGGGTTCACAGTCCTAATAAATCCTAATTCAGTACTTTAACACAAAAGAAGCACTCAATATATGCCATTACTACGACCGACAGCATGATCACACAAACATAATCCATCTACACTCACTCCCTTGGTGAGCTCATTCACTCCCATGGCTTCAACTATCTTCTCTACACAGTTGACACCCAAATCTACATCTCCTCCCCTGTTCTCTTCCCCTCCTCCATGCTTTCATCTCCTCCTGCCTTCAGGACATCTCCCCCTGGATGTCCGCCGGCCACCCAGAACTCAACATGTCTAAGACAGAGCTCCTTATCTTTCCTCCCAAACCCTGCCCTCTCCCTGACTTTCCCATCACTGTGGACGGCACAACCGTTCTTCCCATCTCACAAGCCCTCATCCTTGGTGTCATCCTTGACTCCACTTTCTCATTCACCCCACATAACCAAACTCTCACCAAAGCTGCCAGTCTCACCTTCACAACATTGCCAAGATCCGCCCTTTCCTCTCCATCCAAACCACTACCCTGTTAGTATAGTCACTCATCCTATCTCGATTGTATTACTGCATCAGCCTCTTTTCTGACCTACCAACCTCCTGTCTCTCCCCACTTCAGTCCATACTTCACTCTGCTGCTTGGATTATCTTCCTACAGAAGTGTTCTGGACATATCACCCGCCTGCCTCAAAAATCTCAAGTGGTTGCCTATCAACCTCCTTATCAAGTAAAAACTCCTCACTATTGGCTTCCAAGGGCTCCACCACCTTATTCCCTCTTACCTCACCTCCCTTCTCTCTTTCTACATCCCAGCCTGCACACTCTGCTCCTCTGCCACTAAACTTTTCATTGTGCCTCCTTCTCCCCGTCACACCGTCGACCCCTGGGTCCTGGAAAGGGTGTCCTACTTCTGGCCCAGAATGCCCTCCTTCCTCAAATCCACCAAAAAATCACACTTCTCCCCTTCAAAGCCCTACTGAAGGCTCACCTCCTCCAAGAGGTCTTCCCAAACTGAGCCCCCCTTTTCTTTAGCTCCCCCACCTTTCCCTGTTGTCCCAACTAACTCCCTTTGCTCTACCTCCTTCCCCCCACAGCACCTGTGTATATATGTGCATATCTATAAAACTATATATTTCTATTAATTCCTGTTTAATTGTTTTGACGTGTACATATCTATAATTCTATTTATTTATATTAAAGCCTATTTACCTGTTTTGATGCGTATATATAATTCCACTTAGTTATATTGATGCCTCTTTACTTGTTTTGATGTGTATATATCTATAATTTTATTTATATTAATGCCTGTTTACTTGTTTTGACACGTATATATAATTCTACTTATTTATATTGATGTCTGTTTACTTGTTTTGATGTCTGTCTCCTCCCTTCTATACTGTAAGCTTGGCGTGGACAGGGATTGTTTCTCTTTATTGCTGAATTGTATTTTCCAAGCATGGAGTACAGCGCTCTGCACACAGTAAGCGCTCAATGAAAACGATTGAATGATTAAATACGATTGAATGAATGAATGAATGAGTGAATGAATGAATAATCCTCTGTTGGGATCCTGTGTTGGCTGTTTGCAGTATCTGGTGCCGTTCTAAATTTTGCCTTACAGTTTTCTCGAAGTTTTGGTTGGAAAATGAGATTCCTTGTTGTATATTGGGTGCCAGATTGGTCTGTCTCTTGCAGTTCTATCCTCGCATAGACTGTGATAGTGCAAAATGGCTTATGCTGTGTTTTACTACATCTTTAAAGAGTTACAACTATCCTACAGGACAGCTGTCTCACAATAGAGATGAAATTCTGCTCCAAGGAGCGTAATAAAGGACTAGGTCCTTTCAGTTTTCCCAAGTAGAATGTTCTGGGCAGAAAACAGAAGATTTAACAGCCAAAACTCAAAGCCGTTTCACTCTACAGGAAATTTCATTATGCCAGACTTCATTATCTCAGAATTTCACCTGCCTGGAAAAAAAAAATCCTTCCATTTCCACTACTAATCATAAAAAGGAAGTGCTGTTGAGGTATCTGAATGAGAGGGAAAAAAGCAGTGAAGAAGCAATTTAAAGCCATTGAAACAATTCCAGGTTTGGCTCAGCTGCATTTTGAACTTGTCCTGAGTTTATCCCCACCAATATCCTTTTCTTGGGGCTACCCTGAACAGTCAGAGCTAATTACCTGTGTTCTTCAGAGTAGTGATGTTCATTCCCGTGGAAAGAATTTCTTGCAGTCAAGTAGCACTGCATAAAAGAGACAATATCCATTACAGTGAGGTGTATGTTATGTTAACTCATTCCCACTGAAGACCTTTTACTTAACATTTTCGCCATCAATCACGAACCCTCTAATGTGTTTCTAATTCTGTTTGTAATACAATCATTCAGTAAGTGTATGGAAAATGTCTTCAGAGAGCTAAGATTGCTATTGTTGATTCTTTAAATGGTTTGACTCATACAAATAACTCTTAAAAAACAAGTAAAGTAATTACACAAATTAATGAAGAGTGATCACAGAGGGGTCTATAGGTTGTTTTCAATTTGTTTTCAGCTCTCAGTATGAAATTCTATTCTCCCACTGCCAGGTCTCTTAAAACTAATTTTTAGGTTAGAATCTTTCCATTCTCAGAGCAGGTCTAAAAGTCTACAGGGCTGCACCCCATTAACTTCTAAGCTCCTTGTGGGCAAAGAATAACTCTCCCGTGTGGCTTCTGTTATACTTTTCAAATGCCTTCCATGGTGCATTGTCTGTAGAGAAATCCACAGTCTGTAAGTTCATTGTGGGTAGGGAATGTGGCTGTTCATTCAGTAGTATTTATTGAATACTTATTTTTTCATATTTACCTCTTATATCGTACTCTCCCAAGGGCTTAGTGCAGTGCTCTGCACTCAGTAAGCACTCAATAAATATGATTGACTGATGTTATAAATACCATAACTACTGAAGAATCACACAATTATATGCATCAATTTATGTGGAGCCCAAAGTAATGAGGCAGGGTTAAAAATAGTGCTTCACTCTGTGCATGTGTGTGTGTGTAAGAGAGAGAGAATCTGTGTCTGTGAAAGTGTGTGGGTGTGGGTGTGGGTGTGTGTGTACCTCATTTTGCTCTACCTCAGCTTGTAAGGTGATAGCATGGCCTAATGGATAGAGCACAGCCCTGGGAGTCAGAAAGTCAGGGGTTCTCATCCCGGCTTTGACACTTGTCTGCTGTGTGACCTTGGGTAAATCACGTCCCTTCTCTGGGCCTCCATTACCTCATCTGTAAAATGGGGATTAAGACTTTGAGCCCCATATGGGACCACCTAATTACCTTGTAGCTACCCCAGCACTTAGAACAGTGCTTGGCACATAGTAAGTGCTTAACAAGTTCCATTATTCTTATTATTTTTATTAATATTGTTATTATTACTCTCAGCTCCATCACTTGTCTGCTGTGTGACCTTGGGTAAGTCACTTTGCTTCTCGGCCTCCGTTCCCTCATCTGTAAAATAAGGATTAAGACTGCGAGTTCCACATGGGACCAACTCATTACCTTGTAGAAGTGTAGAAGCAGCGTGGCTTAGTGGAAAGAGCCCGGTCTTAGGAGTCAGAGGTCGTGGGTTCTAATCCCGGCTCCGTGACTTATCAGCTGTGTGACTGTGGGCAAGTCACTTAACTTCTCAGTGCTTCAGTTCCCTCATCTGTAAAATGGGGATGAAGACTGTGAGCTCCATGTGGGACAACCTGATTACCCTCTATCTACCCCAGTGCTTAGAACAGTGCTCGGCACATAGGAAGCACTTAACAAATATCAAAATTATTATTATTTTTGTAGCTACCCCAGTGCTTAGAACAGTGCTTGGCACAGAGTAAGGGCTTAACAAGTACTATTATAATTATTATTATTATTATTAGTCTAAGCTCCATCACTTGTCTGCTGTGTGACCTTGGGTAAGTCACTTCATTTCTCCGGGCCTCCATTCCCTCGCCTGTAAAATGGGGATTGAGACTGTGAACCTCATGGTGCGCAGGAACTGTGTTCAACCCAATTTGCTTGTATCCACCCCAACGCTTAGTACAGTGCCTGGCACATAGTAAGTGTTTAATAAATAACACAATTATTAGAAGACTGTAAAGGACCAGAGGAACGTAAACCGCGGTACATCTGTGGGAAAGTACTATAGATCCTCTGGTGGGGAAGATGTTAGATCTGGGGAAAGGCATCTTGAGCTGGAATTGATTTCACTGTCACTGAATTAAGAACATATTTAACACCATGAAGAGCTCAGACCTTTGTGTCTCCCTGTGATAGGGGCTGGAGGAGAAGCTCTGTGGTTATAGGCAGTGGTTATAGGCAGTGGTTGCCTATCAACCTCCGCTCCAAACAAAAACACCTCACTCTAGGCTTCAAGGCTCTCCATCACCTTGCCCCTTCCTTCCTCTCCTCCGTTCTCTCTTTCTACTGCCCACCCCGCATGCTCCGCTCCTCTGCCGCCCACCTCCTCACCGTCCCCCGGTCTCGCCTATCCCGCCGTCGACCCCCGGGCCGCGTCCTCCCACGGTCCTGGAACGTCCTCCCTCCTCACCGCAGACAATCTAATTCTCTTCCCCTCTTCAAATCCCTACTTAAAACTCACCTCCTCCAGGAGGCCTTCCCAGACTGAGCTCCCCCCTTTTTTCCTCTGCTCCCTCTACCCCCCCTCACCTCTCTTCAGCTAAACTTCTTCTCCCCCCTTTCCCTCTCCTCCTCCCCCTCTCCCATCCCACCCCCTCAGCACTGTACTCGTCCGCTCGACTGTATAGATCTTTATCACCCTATTTATTTTGTTTATTTTGTTTAATGAGATGTACAGCACCCTGATTCTATTTGGTTGCCATTGTTTTTATGAGATGTTCTTCCCCTTGACTCTATTTATTGCCATTGTTCTTGTCCGCCTGTCTCCCCCGATTAGACTGTAAGCCCATCAAACGGCAGGGACTGTCTCTATCTGTTGCCAACTTGTTCATTCCAAGCGCTTAGTACAGTGCTCTGCACATAGTAAGCGCTCAATAAATACTATTGAATGAATGAATGAATGAAAGCTCTGAGTACCGGGGAGATGTGTGAACATGAGGAGCCATTGGAGGGGAAAGGGAAGAATCTTTCGGTGAGTTTCCTTTAGTCAGTGGCTAGTCCCCGATCTTCACCTTCGGAGAGATGCCAAGCCTTCAGGTGAAGGGGTGCAGGGATTTGGGCTGTACTGTGAAGAAACACCGGGAGGATGGAAGAAATGGAGGGTTGTAGAATGCAGCGGATGTTGACGGGGGTGCGGGAACTCCTTAAGTGTCTCTGGGTGCTCTTTCGGCCAGGATCTGGAGTTGAAAACCACCAGGAACAGCACAGGCAGTTGAGGGGGATGTATCATGGAGATATGAAACCTCAATCAGGGAAGGCCTTCTGGAGGAGATATGATTTCAGAAGTTCTTTGAAGATGGGGAGAGCAGTCTTCTGCCAAATGTGTAGAGGGAAGAAGTTCCAGGAAGAAGGGAAGATGTGAGCAAGAGTTTAGAGGCAAGGGAGATGAGAATAATAATAATAATAATGTTGGTATTTGTTAAACGCCTACTATGTGCACTGGGGGGATACAAGGTGATCAGGTTGTTCCACGTGGGCTCACAGTTTTAATCCCCATTTTACAGATGAGGTCACTGAGGCACATGAGAAACACTGTATGGGTTTGCTTGAGAAGACAGAAGTGTGTGAGATGGGGTGTAGTGGAAGCAAAGATAATTAATTAATCAATTAACTGTGGTATTTGTTAAGTGCTTATGATGTTTCTAAGTATTGGCAAGTTAATCAGATTGAACACTCTTCCTTCCTACATGGGACTCAAAGTCTAAGTAAGAAGGAAAACAGGCACTGAATCCCCATTTCATAGTTGAGGAATCTGAGGCACAGAGAAGTTAAATGACTTGCCCAAGTTCATACAGCAGACAAGTGGAAGAGCTGTGATTAGAACTCAGGTCCTTTGACACCCAGGTACATGCTCTTTCCACTAGGCCACACTGCTCCCCAGTAGGTAGGCAGCTGATTGAGATCCTTAAAGCCAATTGCTGGGAGTTTGCGACTGATGCAGAGTGGAGTAGGAAAAGATTGGAGGGTTTTGAGGAGTGAGGGAATGTGCTCAGAACAATGTTTGAGAAAATGACCTGGGAATAAGAGTGAGGCATGGACTGGAGAGGGAAGAGGCTGGAGACAGGGAAGTCAGTAAGGAGACTGATCAGTAATCGGGTCAGGATATGCCAATAGTCTGGAACCGTATGGTGGCATTTGAGATGGAGAGGAAGGTTTTTATTCTGGAGATGTTGTAGAGAAGGAACTGACAGCATTTGGTGACAGATTGAATTGATTGATTGATTGATTAGAGAAGCAGTGTGGCTCAGTGTAAAGAGCACGGGCCTGGGAGCCAGAGGTCATGGGTTCGAATCCCGGCTCTGCCACTTGTCATCTGTGTGACTGTGGACAAGTCACTTCACTTCTCTGGGCCTCAGTTCCCTCATCTGTAAAGTGGGGATTAAGACTGTGAGCCTCACGTGGGACAACCTGATTACCCTGTATCTACCCCAGCGCTTAGAACAGTGCTCTGCACATAGTAAGCGCTTAACAAATACCAGCATTATTGTTATTATTATTAGATTGCATATGTTGATTGATATGGGAGCTTAAAGGGAGAGAAGGATCAAAGGTAATGCCAGGGAGGATGGTGGTGTTTTCATCAGAGATGGGAAAGTTGGATAGAAAGTGAGGATCTGGGAGAGAAAATGAGAATTCAGTTTTGGACATGTTGAGTTTTAGGTGCTGGTTAAATATCCAAGTCTTGTCTTATGCCACCGAGTCATTTCTGACCCGTAGCGACACCATGAACACATCTCTCCCAGAACGCCCCGCTCTCCATCTGCCATCATTCTGGTAGTGGATCCATAGAGTTTTCTTGGTAAAAATACGGAAGTGGTTTGCCACTGCCTCCTTCCGCGGGGTCAACTTGAGCCGAAAATATCCATGTAGAACTATCTAAAAGGCAGAAGGAAATGTAAAATTGCACAGAAGGAGAGAGGTTGGGTTTAATGAGACCGATTTGGGAGTCATCTGCGTTAAGATAGTTAAAACCATGAGGGTAGGTGAGCTGCCCCAGTGAGTGAGAGTATATTGAGAAACAGAGACGCAGAACGCAACTTGAGGGAGCCCACTAATAGGGAAGCAGAAAAGCTCCAATGAAAAATATTGACTAGGATCAAGTTAGAGAGGTAGGCAGAAAACCCAGAGAGGACTATTCCAGAGGAAAGTAAGGTCAGATAGCACTTCCAGGAGAAGAGAGTAATCCACATTGACAAAAGTAGCTGAGAGATCTGGAAGGATTAAGACAGACTAGAGTGTGTTCGAGATGACAGTGAGGTCACTGGTGACTTTGCAGAGGGAGAGAGCGGTCCCAGGTGACCTGAAGACAATGAAAACCATATGGCTTAGGGTCAAAGAGGGGAAGTGGGGGCAATTGGGATTTAGATTTTTGAGACATCTCTACATAGGGAGATCCCCCCTTCCATTGATTGCTGTCAGGCTGGGACTCTCTGCCGGGCTACTCCCTCTAAAGTTAATTTTGCCATCACATTTGTTTTCATTATGCTTTTTGGTTAAAACACTCTTAAGGTTTTATGGAATGTCTGTCCAATAAACCAAGCCTATTTGGATACACAATTGAAAGATAAAGCTTGTTCTCAGGTGCATTTGAGCACATACGTCTGAATACATTGACGAACAGAGCTCAATCTACAAGGCAAGTTTTCCTCAAAGCGTAGTTTTGCAGGAATGCAGGCAGTGGACTATAGGTGAACTCTATGTAGTCCACATCAAAAATCACACTGAAACAATGGTGCACACTGACCTTCAAATATTGTCTCTGTCCTCCCTGCTTTAAGAGGCCTTTTTTTATGACTCACCAGCCAGCAGCTGCTTGATTATCATGCTAATCTTTCACTAATCCTAGCTTTGCCACTTGTCTGCTGAGTTGGGCAAGTTGCTTCACTTCTCTGAGCCTCAATTCCCTCATCGCTAAAATGGGATTTAAGACTCTGCACCCCATGTGGCTCACAAACTTACTCCTCCTTTTACGGTTGAGGTAACTGAGGCAGAGGGAAGTTAAATGACTTGACTAAGGTCCCACACCAAACAAGTGGCAGAGCTGGGATTAGATCCCAGGAGCTTCTAGCTCTCAGGTCCATGCTCTATCCATTAAACCATATCATCTGTATTTATTTATTTATGTATGTATGCATTTATTTTTGGTATTTGTTGAGCTCATACTATGTGTCAAACACTGTTCTAAGCACTGGGGTATATGCCAGTTGATTAGTTTGGATACTGTCCTTGTTCCACATGGGGATCACAGTCTACATTGAAGGGAGAACAGGGAGAACTGAGGCACAGAGAAGTGAAGTGACTTGTGGGTGAACCCACGACAAGATGCCTTATGACCGTTTATGATAATAATAATAATAATAATGTTGGTATTTGTTAAATGCTTACTACATGCAGAGCACTGTTCTAAGCACTGGGAAAGATACAGGGTGATCAGGTTGTCCCATGTGAGGCTCACAATCTTAATCGCCATTTTACAGATGAGGTAACTGAGGCACAGGGAGAAGTTAAGTGACTTGCCCACAGTCACACAGGTGAAAAGTGGCAGAACGGGGATTCAAACCCATGACCTCTGACTCCTAAGCCCACACTCTTTCCACTGAGCCATGCTGCTTCTCTATCCTGTGACCAACAAGGAAGAGACTTTGTGAAGTCACTGATGGGCTCTACCTGAGGGCAGGTGATTGCGGGCCTGTGGGGGCGGGGCATGGAGGGAGGCGTGGCTTTTTCTTCCTGTTCTACCCGGTAACGGGCCTGAACCCATCAATGACTGCCACATGGAGACACAGCTGACGTGTCTAAGGCAGATAAAAGATGGTTGCTTTGAGGCAAGCAAAAGGGCAAATAGAAAGCACAGAGGCATGTAACACAAGCACCTGGAGCAGAAGCCCACAGAGGAAGCAGCAAAGGGTGCCTGGAAGCAGCACAGAGGCGAGCGGTGAAAGGAGCAGGAAAAGTAGGAGAGCAGCACTCGAAAAGAGCAGAAGGCAGAAGCACTTGGAAGCAGAAAGAAGAAGCATCGCCAGAATGGTCTCCTTTAACCACAGACTGGTACTGGGCCCTTGGAGGAGTGGAGTGAGTGAGTATGTTACTCCCTTGCACGCTTGTAAAACTAAGTAAAAAAACTTTCCACAGTAACCTTGATGTTCAGAGATGTGGTTTGAACTCTGTTGCGGAATTGTACATTCCAAGTGCTTAGTATTCATTCAATAGCATTTATTGAGTGCTTACTATGTGCAGAGCACTGTACTAAGCGCTTGGAATGAACAAGTCGGCAACAGATAGAGACAGTCCCTGCCTTTTGACGGGCTTACAGTCTAATCGACTGTACAGTGCTCTGCACATAGTAAGCACTCAATAAATACTACTGAATGAATTGAATGAACTCTACTATGTGTCACTGAGGCTTCCCCAGTCCAGGAAAGTCCTGGTTGGTATGAACCCAGGGTCTAGTGACAAATTGCACAAAGTCACACAACAAGCAATTGGCAGAACAGAGATTAGAACCCAAGTCTTCTGATTCCCAGGACCATGGTCTTTTTCCAAGTGGGCCACGTTGCTTCTTGGGTATATCTCTCGGTCATATCGAAGGGTGGACTCCACCAGTACTTGAGGGTGAAGTTTAATGTCCCTTTGTTGCAAAACCCTAAGATCAATCCCCAAAAGCCAAGTTTGCCTTTTGGATTTTGTTTTCTACTTCTTTGACTATGTCTCCTTGAATTGAGAATGAATCTTAGAGGGAGGAGACTTTGGTAGCACTCTCATGTAATGATAATTGTGGTATTTGTTAGGTGCTTACCATGTGCCAGGCACTGTACTAAGCACTGGACTGGATACAAGCAAATCAGGTTGGACACAGTCCCTGTCCCACTTGGGGCTCACAGTTTCAATCCCCATTTTACAGATGAGGGAACTGAGGCCCAGAGAAGTGAAATGACTTGCCTAAGGTCACACAACAGACAAATGGCAGAATCAGGATTAGAATACAGGACCTTCTGACTCCCAGGCCCAGGATCTATCCACTATGCCATGCTGCCATGGTATGTCATATTTCTCAGGTCTTGCCTGCTCCATTTTCTTGGTTTTCTCCTGGCTAGCACATAGTACTATGCTAACTCTATAAGTCTGGAGAAAGAATCCTTAATTGTATCTGTTTGAGGGCAGGGGGATCTCAGAGAGGCACATTAGGTATTCTTGAGTCATTGAAGCAATAGTAGAGAGCAGCATGGCTCAGTGGAAAGAGCACGGGTTTAGGAGTCAGAGGTAATGGGTTCTAATCCCAGCTCCACTACCTGTCAGCTGAGTGACTTTGAGCAAGTCACTTCACTTCTCGGTGCCTCAGTCACCTCATCTGTAAAATGGGGATTAAGACCGTGAGCCTCCTGTGGGACAACCTGATTACCCTGTATCTACCTCAGCGCTTAGAACAGTGCTCAGCATATAGTAAGCACTTAACAAATACCAATATTATCATCAGTAGTAGTACTTTTTGAGCATTTACTATGTACGGAGCACTGTACTAAGCGCTTGGAAAAGTATAATACAGCAAAGATGGTCACCGCAATCACTGCATTCAAGTAGTTTACGATCTAGAATGTTCAAATGAACAGAATGCGTACTCCAGAACGTGTCTGAAAAGCATCCAAAGTTCAAATTAGGCTGCCTGTGTTCAATGGTCTTTCATATTTATATTTAGTAATAATTGTAATAATGCTAAGGGCTTACTGTTAAGTGCTTACTATGTGCCAAGCACTATTCTAAGGCCTGGGGTAGAAACATGGTAATCAGGTTGGACACAGTCCCTGTCCCACATGGGACTCACTCTGAATCACACTCTTAGTTCTGCCTTTCTTTATCCATTCTTCTGCTTCTACATCCTATTTAGATTATGATGTAGTTGACTTTTTTAGCCTACCAGAAAGGAACCACATTTCAGATTCTGTATTCCTTTAGCCCTGACCCTTGTGTTATCCACTAAAATTAACTTCCTCTATAATTATGGTAATGACAGTGTTCACTAATGTATCAGCTAATAGTTTAGTCTATTGATCCATAGGGCTCTGATTCCTTCATGTCATTCCGTTTTATGACCATCCTGGATAGGTTTATGACCATTTTGGATTCATTTAATCTGAACCTCCCTTAATATGGGATACTGGAACTTGCAAGCAAGAACAGTAAGGCATTGGCAGAGAATTGTTTAACTGAAAAACTTACATCGATTTAACTGGGTAATTCAGGAAAAGATATGAGATCGCTTTTGGAGGCTTTGGTCTGGCTTTTAGAAACCTTCCTATAGTCTCATTACCATAAAAACAAATTTATAGGACATCTAAGGGTAAATAGCCCTGTCCTCTTTCATATGGAAAGTGATAAACATATGGAATTCATTGTCATAGCTTGTCCCCAGCCCCAAAACGTCAGTACTTTCAGGAGGGTCTGGCTAAATTTGTGGACTAGCAGTCCATAATGCCTAATTAAAGGCAAGTGAAGGATATTGATACATTCGGATGGATGTTAAAGAATGCAACCATTAAAATGGTTCTTCCAAATAATCCTGTTGTCACTGTTGGAGACAGAATACTGATCTAGGTGGGCCGCCGATTTGACCCATTGATTGCATCGTTTATGTTTTTAAACACTTGATGCTCTGAAGGCTTAGGGTATTTAGAGAGGAAGCCTACGTAGCAAATAATTCCAAGCAGGAATTAGGAGAGATACGTGTGGGACAACATACGAGCAGTGTGGGATGCAGCTCGGCCTATCAAAAAGCATGCTGTCCTGGGAATCGGAGGTCTTAGTTTCTGATTCCCGTTCTATCCCATACTTGCTGTGTGACTGTGGGCAAGTCGGTTAACTTCTCTCTGACTCAGTTCTCTCATCTGCAAAATGGGGGTTCATTACCTGTTTCTCCCTCCTATTTAGACTGTGGGACCTAATTGTCTTGTATCTACCCCATATGGCATATTGCAAAGACTTAAATATCATCACTGTTATTATTATCATTAATATACAAAGTTGTAATTGATGGATATAGGTATCCATTAAGAAGCATGACCTAGTGGAAGGAGCACAAGACTGTGAGTCAGGAAAGTTAGGTCCCACCTTCACGTTGCTAAAATCCGCCCTTTCTTCTCCATCCAAACCGCTACCATGTTAATACAATCACTCATCCTATCCCGGCTGGATGACTGCATCAACCTCCTTGCTGACCTCCGTGGCTCAGTGGAAAGATCTCAAGCTTGGGAGTCAGAGGTCATGGGTTCGAATGCTGGCTCTGCCACTTGTCAGCTGTGTGACTGTGGGCAAGTCACTTCGCTTCTCTGTGCCGCAGTTACCTCATCCGTAAAATGGGGATTAACTGTGAGCCTCACGTGGGACAACCTGATTACCCTGTATCTATCCCAGCTCTGAGAACAGTGCTCTGCACATAGTAAGCGCTTAACAAATACCAACATTTTAGAGAAGCAGCGTGGCTCAGTGGAAAGAGCGCGGGCTTGGGAGTCAGAGGTCACGGGTTCTAATCCCGGCTCTGCCGCTGGTCAGCTCTGTGACCTTGGGCAAGTCACTTAACTTCTCTGTGCCTCAGTTACCTCATCTGTCAAATGGGGATGTAAACTGTAAGCCCCACGTGGGACAACCTGATCACTTTGTATCCCCCAGTACTTGGAACAGTGCTTTGCACACAGTAAGCACTTAACAAATGCCACAATTTACTTTACTTTCTCTCTCTTTCCACTCCAGTTCATACTTCACTCCGCTGCCCGGGTCATTTGTCTACAAAGATGTTCAGGATGTGTCAACCCGCTCCTCAAAAATTCATTCATTCAATAGTATTTATTGAGCGCTTACTATGTGCAGAGCACTGTACTTTGCTCTTGGAATGAACAAGTCGGCAACAGATAGAGACAGTCCCTGCCGTTTGACGGGCTTACGGTCTAATTGGGGGAGACGGACAGACAAGAACAATGGCAATAAATAGAGTCAAGGGGAAGAACATCTCATAAAAACAATGGCAACTAAATAGAATCGAGGCGATGTACATTTCATTAACAAAATAAATAGGGTAATGAAAATATATACAGTTGAGCGGACGAGTACAGTGCTGAGGGGATGGAGCAGAGGGAAATGGGGGGAAAAGAGGGTTAAGCTGCGGAGAGGTGAAGGGGGGGTGGTAGAGGGAGAAGAGGAGCTCAGTCTGGGAAGGCCTCTCGGAGGAGGTGAGTTTTAAGTAGGGTTTTGAAGAGGGGAAGAGAATCAGTTTGGCGGAGGTGAGGAGGGAGGGCGTTCCGGGACCGCGGGAGGACGTGACCCGGGGGTCGACGGCGGGATGGGCGAGACCGAGGGACGGTGAGGAGGTGGGCGGCGGAGGAGCGGAGCGTGCGGGGTGGGCAGTAGAAAGAGAGAAGGGAGGAGAGGTAGGAAGGGGCAAGGGGACGGAGAGCCTCGAAGCCTAGAGTGAGGAGTTTTTGTTTGGAGTGGAGGTTGATAGACAACCACTGGAGATGTTTAAGAAGGGGAGTGACAGGCCCAGATCGTTTCTGCAGGAAGATGAGCCAGGCAGCGGAGTGAAGAATAGACTGGAGCGGGGCGAAAGAGGAGGAAGGGAGATCAGAGAGAAGGCCGACACGGTAGTCTAGCCGGGATATAACGAGAACCCGTAGCAGTAAGGTAGCTGTTTGGGTGGAGAGGAAAGGGCGGATCCTCCAGTGGTTGCTCATCCACCTCTGCATCAGACAAAAACTCCTCACCATTGGCTTTAAAGCCAGTCCACTACCTTGCCCCCTCCTACGTCACCTCATTTCTCTCCTTCTATGACCCAACCTGCACTCTTCACTCCTCTAGTTCTAACGAGAAGCAGCGTGGCACAGTGGAAAGAGCACGGGCTTTGGAGTCAGGGCTCATGAGTTCGAATCCCAGCTCTGCCACTTGTCAGCTGTGTGACTGTGGGCAAGTCACTTAACTTCTCTGTGCCTCAGTTCCCTCATCTGTAAAATGGGGATGAAGACTGTGAGCCCCACGTGGGACAACCTGATTCCCCTGTGTTTACCCCAGCGCTTAGAACAGTGCTCTGCACATAGTAAGCGCTTAACAAATACCAACATCATCATCATCATCATTAACCTTCTCACTGTGCCTCGATCTCACCTGTCTTACTGCTGAGCCCTAGCCCACGTCCTGCCTCTGGCCTGGAATGCCCTCCCTCCTCAAATCCTACAGACAATGACTCTCCTCCCGTTCAAAGCCTTATTGAAGGCCCATCTCCTCCAAGAGGCCTTCCCAGACTAAGCCTCACTTTTCCTCATCCCCCTCTTCCTCTGCATTGCCCTCACTTGCCTCCTTTGCTCTTTCCCCCGCCCAGCCCCACAGCACTTATGTACATCTCTGTAATTTTATTTATTTGTGCTGCTATCTGTCTCACCCAGTCTAGACTTTGAGCCCATTGTGGGGAAGGGACTGTGACCATTCATTGTTGTATTGTACCCTCCCAAGTGCTTAGTACAGTGTTCTGCACACAGTAAGTGCTCAATCAGTATATCTGAATGCATGGTTAGATTCTAGTCCTGGTTTCACCAGTTACGTGCTGAGTGATCTAGGGCAAGTTCCACAACTTCTCTGAAAGGTCCTTTCCTCATCTGTCAACTGGAAATAATATACATGTTCCCTTTTCCTCTTAGACTTGAGTCCTCTGCGAGAAAGGGACTGTGTCTGATCTCATTATCTTGTACCTAGTCGAACAGTTCTTATCACACAGTATGCTATTCAATGGCATTATTGTTACTAATTATTACTATTGCTAATGTTAATCATATTTGTAAATATACACTTGTGTTACCAACTTAAAAATAGTGAAAAACCTGGGGATTTAGTGAACATATTAAAAACAGGTCAGAGATGTTGTCTTTGTGATGAAGAGAACATGTTTTTGAAACAAATGGGCTGTAATTTTGCTTTTTTTTTTCATTTCCATTGGATTGAGGTATCAGTAATCCCATTCTAATGCTGGTATCAATAGAATGATGGTTTCTATGTCACTTTAGGACAAAAAGTCTGAGCCTGGGTAGACTGTTGGCCTAATCCACTGTGGTATTATCTAAATTCTTATATAGAAAAAACAATATCCTCAGATCAAGGGTGCGCTCAGGGTGAACACAGACTTGTTCCTTACAAAATCCCACAACATCAGAATGAAGGGGCACTCACTGAAGCTTGAAAGTACCAGGATAAAAAATGAACAAGCACAAAGATGTTTTCATACACTGTGAAGTAAACATTTGGATTCTTCACCCCCTGACTAGGTTGAAAATGTCAGCAATCTAAAGAAGGTTATGGATAAATTTATGTACTAGGGCCCACATCCTACCTCTGACCTGGGATGCCCTCCCTCCTCAAATCCACCAAACAATCACACTTCTCCCCTTCAAAGACCTACTGCAGGCTCACCTCCTCCATGAGGCCTTCCCAGACTAAGCCCCCTTTTCCTCAGCTCCCCCTCACCTCTCCCCAACTGGCTCCCTTTGGTCTATCCTCTTTCCCTCCCTACAGCACTAACATATATATTTACATATTTATAATTCTATTTATTTATATTGTCTGTTATACTTGGTCTGATGTGCATGCATGTATATGTGCATTATATATACATATATATAATTCTATTTATATTGATGCCTATTTACTTGTTTTGATGTCTGTCTCCCCCTTCTAGCCTGTGAGCCCATTGTGGGCAGGAATTGTCTCTTTGTTGCTGAATTGTACTTTCCAAGCGGTTAGTACAATGCTCTGCACACAGTAAGCGATCAATAAATATGATTGATGTGATCAGCCGTATTAATATTGATGCAATGGAGATGTGATAGGTGTAAGCCATAAATTCAATCAGCGGAGTTCAGAGAAATTATGTGCTTGGGATTGTACAGTAGATTTTGGTAGACAAGATCTCTGTCCTTGAGCAGCTTACAATTAAAATATCATTCAGGTTGATTAGAAGTTTTAAAGAAAAAGGAACAACTGGGTGGGGACTGAAGGTTTGGGAATTGTGAGTTGGGGTTTAGAGCCTTTTAGGGTGAGCCTGGTTGGATCACTCATCATATTTATTGAGTGCTTACTGCATATAGAACATAGAAAAATATACTAAGTGCTTTGGAAAATACAATAAAACACTAAACGGTCACAGTCCCTGCCCAAAATGAGCTTACAGTCCAGAGAAAGGGAGACAGACATTAATATGAATAAATTACAGATATGTACATAGGTGCGGTGGGACTGGCATGTGGGGAAGAACAAAGGGAGCAACTCAGGGTGATGCAGAAGGGAGTGAGAGAAGAGGAAGAGGGGTTCAGTCAGGGAAGACCTCTTGGAGATGTATCTCAGTTCCCTCATCTGTAAAATGGGGGTGAAGACTGTGAGCCTCATGTGGGTCAACCTCATTCCCCTGTATCTACCCCAGTGCTTAGAACAGTGCTCTGCACGTAGTAAGCGCTTAACAAATACCAACGTTATTATTACCTTCAAATAAGTCTTTGAAAGAGAGAGAATAACTGTTGGATTTGAAGAGGGAGGGCATTTCAGGCCAAGGGCAGGACATAGGTGAGGAATCTGCAGTTAGACAAGATCAAGGCACAGTGAGAAGTTTAGCATTAAAGGATCGAAGTGTGCAGGCTGGGTTGTAGTAGGGGAGTAGCGAGGTGAGGTTGGGGGGATAATGTTGATATTCGTTAAGCGCTTACTATGTGCAGAGCACTGTTCTAAGCTCTGGGGAGATACAGGGTAATCAGTTTGTCCCACATGAGGCTCACAGATAATCCCCATTTTACAGATGAGGTAACTGAGCCACAGAGAAATGAAGTGACTTGCCCACAGTCACACAGCTGACCAGTGGCAGAGCTGGGAGTCGAACCTATGACCTCTGATTCCGAACCCCACGTTCTTTTCCAAAGCAAATGATGAGGAGTTTTTGTTTGAGGCAGAGGTGGACGGGCAACCATTGGAGTTTTCTGGGGAGTGGGGTGATATGTCCTGAATGTTTTTATAGAAAACAAAAACATTCTGCTATTACCCAGATAGAATGAAGTACGGGCTAGAGTAGGGAAAGTTAGGAGGCTGGGAGGTCAGCAAGGAGGCTGATGCCATAATCCAGGCAGGATAGAATAGTATTAATGTGGTAGCATTTTGGATGGAGAGGAAAGGGTGGATTTTAGCGATGTTGTGAAGGTGAGACTGACAGAATTTAGTGATGGATTGAATATATGGGTTGAATGAGAGGAGTCAAGATAAAGCCAAGCTTACGGGCTTGTGAGTCAGGAAGGATGGTGGTGCCGTCTACAGTGATGGCAAAATCCCGGGGAGGACAGGGTTTGGGTGGGAAGAGAAGGTGTTCTGTTTTGGACATGTTAAGCTTGAGATGACAGGAGGACGTCCAATTAGAGACGTCTTGAAGGTAGGAGGAAATGTGAGACTGCAGAGAAGGAGAAAGATCAGGGCTGGAGATGTAGATTTGGGTATCATCAACATAGAGGTGCTGGTTGAAGCCACTGGAGTGAATGAGTACCCTAAGGGAGTGAGTGTGAGTGGACATCAGCCGGTGTCAGAAATCTAGAGGTTCAGCTTCAACATAGTTAATAATAATGTTGGTATTTGTTCAGCGCTTACTATGTGCAGAGCACTGTTCTAAGCGCTGGGGTAGATACAGGGTAATCATCTTGTCGCACATGAGGCTCACAGTTAATCCCCATTTTACAGATGAGGTAACTGAGGCACAGAGAAGTTCAGTGACTTGCCCACAGTCACACAGCTGACAAGTGGCGGAGCCAGGATTCGAACTCATGACCTCTGACTCCCAAGCCCAGGCTCTTTCCACTAGGCCATGCTGCTTCTCTAATGCAGTTAATGCAGTGACAAGAAAAGTGTGCAAGACGGGTAGAGAGCAGTGTGGCCCAGCAGAAAGAACACAGGCCTGGGAATTGGAAGACTTCGATTCTTATTCCAGCTCTGCCATTTCCCTACTCTGTGACTTTCGATAAGTCACTTAACTTCTCTGGGACTCAGTTACCTCATCTGTAAAATGGGGATTAAGACTACTGTGAACCCAATGTGGGACAGGGACTGTGTCCAACCCTTGTATCTAGTATCTACCCCAGTGCTTACTACCGGGCCTGTTACATAGTAAGCACTTAACAAATACCTCGATTATTATTAGTATTACTACTACTATTATATTATTATTATTTAATTCATCTGTGCTTCAATTTCCTCATCTGTAAAATGGGGATTCAATGCCTGTTCTCCCTCCTACTTAGATCGTGAGTCCCATGAGGGACAGGTACTATGAGGTCTTATTTTCTTGTATCTATGCCAGGGTTTAGTATAATGTTTGACACAAAGTAAGCACTTAACACATACTGAAATAATCAGTGTTATTAAGTGGGACGATGGCTCTGGAATGGAGGTCAGGGAATCTCTCTTGACTGGCTCTGATGTCCAGTGAGGACAAGCAGGGAATCAGTTGATGGTATTTATTAAACACTGTGCAGAGCACTGTACTAAGCACTTGGGAGAGTACAATACAACAGAGCTGGCAGGCCCATCCCCTGTCCCCACTGAGTGTACAGTCTAGAGGGATGAATTTACAATCTAGGGGAAGTGGTTGAACAGGATGTGCTCCTCCTTTGATACCTTTTACTTCCTCTTCCTTCCCCTTTCTCTCTTACATTCCTTCCTTCTCTATTTCCACCTCCTCCTCCTCTTCTTCTTGCCCAGTTCTTTCAAAGCTTTTCTCCCGTCACGGGTTCACCTGCGCTATTTTTTTTTTTTGTCTAAATGGTATCTACCCCAGTGCTTAGAACAGTCTTCGATGCAGTGTAGATAAATATTAGTTAAGTTGGATACAGTCCCTGTCCCACGTGGAGTTCCCAGTCTAAGTGGGAAGGAGAACAGGAGAACTGAAGCCCAGAGAAGTAATGACTTGTGCTTCTTGTGTGGATGTTGCTTCTTTCCACTTTTGCTTGCCCACTCAAAAAGAAAAGCTGGTTCCTCTGCCCACAACCACTCCCAGATCCTAAACCTTCCCAAAATGCCACCTCCTCCAGCATGCCTTCCTTGATTAATTATCAGCACTCTAAATTGTGTAATCCCATCAGCTATCTTTCACATTTAAGTACTTGTCTATATCTTTGTTCAACTGTGCACCCAAAAATGTGTTTCAATTACTTGTAAATAGTTTTCTATCTGTCTCTCCTTAGAACATAAGTTTCTTGAGGACAGGAAATACATCACTGTTTTGATTTGTATCTCCCAAATACTTAATAACAGTGCACTACAACCAGTAGAGGGGTCAAGAAATGGCACAACGACTGCTACAACTATTACCATATTTTCAAGGGCCCAGGTGAGTGAAAGACTCTCGGATCCACCGATACGATCTCACTGGTAGCGGTGCGGTCTGAGGACCAAAGAGAAACTGTGCCATATTTTAGGGCATAGTTACTGTCTATTAAGAAGTTAGCAGCACCACGTAGTCCAATCTTTACTGCAGGTCTTTCAGTTTAAAAGCTCTGGGAAGATAAGGACATGGAGAAACAGAAATCAAAACAATTCCTAGCCCTTTTAAAAAGTCGTCACAGCCTAGACAAGAAGTATTTTTAAGCTTGGTATCAAAGGGTATATGGGTTGTTTCTTAGACTTTTCAGTCTCCTAGATACAATTCTCAATATTCGGCATCATCTTTTAACAAAAAGGAGTCCATGCACATAAACACATATTGTTTCTGGAGACTAATGTGGAACTCTGAACGGTGAGAAGACTGAAACTCTGCCCTGCCAGCCACACTATGGTACAGCTCTTACTGAATTTATCATTATCCTCTTCTTTTGTGATGTTTTCATGTTTGTCTTCATTCATCTCTCTTTCCTTCCCTGCCATCCTTCCCACTTTCCCTTCTTCATTCTGAGATTGTGAGAACCTTTGATGGGACATGAAAAGGGTCAGATTCTCACGTGTCGGTATTTTCTATTTTTGTCTCAGAGGTGGGATACAAAATTTTAGACCCAGTAGTTCCTTAAACACCTCCATCTCGGGGTCGCACCTGGAAAGTTTCCAATACTCTACTAGTCTTGACTGTGGGAGGGAGAGTCAAGCAAAGGCCTACCCATTCCTAGCTTGGGCAGTGGCTAGCGAGTGGCAGGTAATCTGATACAAGTGAAAACTCACCTGTGCTGGACAGCAGCAGCGTGGGAGAGAGTTGAGGGTGGAGAATCAAGTTTATTATGAGGAAGGAGGCAACGGTAAACCACTTTCATATTTTTACCAAAAACACTCTAAGGGATACACTAACCCAACGATTGCAGATGGAGGTGGGGCGTTCTGAGAGAGATTCATTCAATTCAGTAGTATTTATTGAGCACTTAATATGTGCAGAGCACAGTACTAAGTGCTTGGAATGTACAATTCGGCAACAGATAGAGACAATCCCTGCCCAGTGAGAGATGAATCCATGGTGGCGCTATGAGTCGGAGACGATTCGATGGCATAAAACAAGTTCCTTAAAGGGCTGTCAAGAGATAGAGCATGGCCTAGGGATTAAAGCACGGGCCTGGGAGTCAAAAGTCCTGGGTTCTAATCTCAACTCAGCCACTTGTCTGCTGCGTGACCTTGGGCAATTCACTTCACTGCTCTGTGCCTCACTTACCTCCTCTGTAAAATGGGGATCAACACTGTGAACTCCATGTAGGACATGGACTGTGTCCAATCTGATTAGCTTGTATCTACTCCAGTGTTTAGTACAGTGCCCGGCACATAGTATGAGCTTAACAAACACCATATAAAAGAGATGGATGTAGCTTCACAATTAAGTTCTCTTTTTCCTGGTTCCATCTCCCTTCTGTGTCATCTGTGCACTTGAGTCTGTGACCTTTGGGCAATTGATATTCACTCCATCCTCAGTTCCACAGCATTTATGTGCATATCTTTAAATTATATTTACACATTACTTTATATTAATGTCTGTCTCCCCCTCTATAAGCTTGTTGTTAACAGGGACTGTGACTGCCAGGTCTGTTGTATTGTACTCGCCTTAGGGCTTAGTACGTTGCCCTGCAGCAGGACATAGTGGATAGAGCACTGGCCTGGTAATCAGAAGGTTGTGGGTTCTAATCCCTGCTCTGCCACTTGTCTGCTGTGTGACATTGCTCTGTTCCTCACTTAACTCATCTGTAAAATAAGGATTGAGACTATGAGCCCCACATGGAACAAGGAACTGTGTCTAACCCGATTTGCTTGTATCCACTCCAGCACTTAGTACGGTGCCTGGCACATAGTAAGCGCTTAACAAATTCCACAATTATTATTATTAATAAGAGAACTGAGTGTTCAAAAAAGCTATAGACCTATAGAATATATAATATATGTATACATCGATAGATATATATTGACCTGACCATATCTTCTCCAGACGCAAGATTTTATCAGTAGAATTCAGTATTATGGAAATATGATGGCCAATATTGAATGACATTAAGATCTTTGGTTAACATGTAGAATGAGCTACCATTTTTTCATTTAGCATTCACTCCCTCGCTGTTATTTAGTTAATCATTGAATGGCATTTCTCAGAATGTGAGTAATAAAGTCCTTAATGACATATTTCTTTGCAAAAGGAGGATAATCCATGAAATTTTTATAAGTTCTTTTGTGCCGGGCAGGATGCCCACGTATAAAGCCTCAAAAGATGATTCAAAGATGGGCCATTAATTGGTACTCAACAGTGTTGGATTGAATCCCCACAAGTCAAAAATTTTAGGGTCTCTGGATAATTTTATCACTTTTGAAAACAGACTCAGCGACTTATGTTGTCTTCAAACTCGGAAATTAAAAACTTCATTCATTCATATTTATTGAGCATTTAGAGCATAGTAGCATAGTAGACAGAGCACGGGACTGGGAGTCAGTAGGTCAGGGGTTGTAATTCCGGCTCCACCTCTTGTCTGCTGTCTGACCTTGGGCAACCACTTCTCTGTGTATCAGTTGCCTTATCTGTAAAATGGGGATTGAGACTGTGAGCCCCATGTGGGACAGGAACTGTGACCAACCCGATTTGCTTGTATCTACCCCAGCACTTAGTAGTCCCTGGCACGTATTGAGCACTTACCAAATACTATTAGTAGTATTATTACAGTCTGCAAAACACTGTACTAGTACAATGTAACAATAAACAGACACATCCCCTGCCCCCAAAAGAAATTCACCCACTATGTCAACATAAGGAGAGAAAAAAAAATCCAGATTGAGTAATATGTTATCCCCTTAATCCTACTCATACTTAGCCAAACAGCAGTTGGGAGTGGAAAGATACTGCACAATGGCATCAAAACTATAGATAACCCTAGATTAAGCAGAGGTGGAGGTTGTCGAGCAAGAAGTAATTTTGTGTAGCTTGTGAATTAGAAGCCAAATTGGTAACACCCAAGACTCATGAAAGATTCAAGGTATGTTTTCATTTCTTGATGGTTCTGTCTTTCAATCAATTAAGGAATCATATGTATTGATCACTTACTGTGTGCAGAGCTCTATAAGAAGCACTTGGGGAGTACAATAAAAGAGAGTTATTAGACTCATTCCCTGCCCACAACAAACTTACAGTCTAGAGGAGGAAACAGACATTAATATAAATATAAAGACATTGATATAAATTACGGATATGTATGTTCATTCATTCAATAGTATTTATTGAGCGCTTACTATGTGCAGAGCACTGTACTAAGCGCTTGGGATGAACAAGTCGGCAACAGATAGAGACGGTCCCTGCCGTTTGACGGGCTTACAGTCTAATCGGGGGAGATGGACAGACGAGAACAATAGCAATAAATAGAGTCGAGGGGAAGAACATCTCGTAAAAACAATGGCAACTAAATAGAATCGAGGCGATGTACAATTCATTAACAAAATAAATAGGGTAATGAAAATATATACAGTTGAGTGGACGAGTACAGTGCTGTGGGGATGGGAAGGGAGAGGTGGAGGAGCAGAGGGAAAAGGGGAAAAAGAGGGTTTAGCTGCGGAGAGGTGAAGGGGGGGTGGCAGAAGGAGTAGAGGGAGAAGAGGAGCTCAGTCTGGGAAGGCCTCTCGGAGGAGGTGAGTTTTAAGTAGGGTTTTGAAGAGGGAAAGAGAATCAGTTTGGCGGAGGTGAGGAGGGAGGGCGTTCCGGGACCGCGGGAGGACGTGACCCGGGGGTCGACGGCGGGATAGGCGAGACCGAGGGACGGTGAGGAGGTGGGCGGCGGAGGAGCGGAGCGTGCGGGGTGGGTGGTGGGAGGAGAGGTAGGAAGGGGCAAGGTGATGGAGAGCCTCGAAGCCTAGAGTGAGGAGTTTTTGTTTGGAGCGGAGGTCGATAGGCAACCACTGGAGTTGTTTAAGAAGGGGAGTGACAGGCCCAGATCGTTTCTGCAGGAAGATGAGCTGGGCAGCGGAGTGAAGAATAGACCGGAGCGGGGCGAGAGAGGAGGAAGGGAGGTCAGAGAGAAGGCTGACACAGTAGTCTAGCCGGGATATAACGAGAGCCTGTAACAGTAAGGTATGTGAAGTCCTGTGGGGCTGAGAGGAGGGTGGTGAAAAAGGGAGCAAATCCAAGTGCAAGGGTGATGAAGGGAGTGGGAGCAGAGGAAATGAGGGCTTAGGGAAGGCCTCTTGTGCCTTCAAAAGGATGTGAAGGTGGGGAGAGTACTCGTCTGTTGGGCATGCGGAGGAAGGGAGGATGTGGGTGAGAAGTTGACAGGGAGATAGATGAGATCAAGGTAGAGCAAATAGGTTAGAGTTAGAGGAGCAGAGTGTGCAGGCTGGATCGTAGTGGGAGAGTAGCAAGATAAGGTAGGAGGAGTCAGGGTGACTGAGTGCTTTAAAACCGAAGGTAAGGAGTTTCTGGTTGATGCGGAAGAGGGTGGGCAACCACTGGAAGTTCTTGAGGAGTGGGGAAATGTGTAAATGTGTAAAATGTGTGAAGTGTGGACTGGAGTGGGAAGAGATAAGAGGCAGGTTGGTCAGCAAGGAGGATGATTAATTCAAAAGTACTTACTGAGCTCTTACTTTGTGCAGAGCACTGTACTAAGCACTTGGAGTGAACAAGTCGGCAACAGATAGAGACAGTCCCTGCCCAATAACGGGCTTGCAGTCTCAACGGGGGAGACAGCAAAGCAGAACAAAACAAAACGAGCAGTCTAGTGCGGACATCATCAAGATAAGTAGAATTATAGAGATGTACATGTCATTAACAAAATAAATAGGGTGATAAATAATACAAATATGCACAGTGCTGAGGGGAGAGGAAGGGGGAAGGGCGGGGGTGAGGGGGAATAAGGGGAGAAGGAGCGGAGGGAAAGGGGGGCTCGATCTGGGAAGGCCTCCTGGCGGAGGTGAGCTCTCAGTAGGGTTGGTACCATAATCAGTGCAGGATAGGATAAGTGCTTGGATTAATGTGAAAACAGTTTAGATGGAGAGGGAAGGACAGATTTGAATGATGCTGTGAAGGTTGAACCAACCTGATCTGGTAACAGATTGAATATATGGGTGGAATGGGAAAGGTGAGTAGAGGATTATACCTAGATTATAGGTTTTCAAGACAGGAAAGATGGTTGTGCTGTCTATAGTGATGGGAAAGTCAAGGGATGGATGGGTATGGATGGGAAGATGAGGAATTCTGTTTCTGACATGTTAAATTGGAGGTACAATGTCTTCAGTAGAGACATCTTGAGTGCAGGAGGAAATCTGAGACTGCAGAGAAGGAGGGAGATCAGGGCTGGAGATGTAGATTTAGCTATCATCTGCATAGAGGTGGTAGTTGAAGCCATGGGAGAGAGCGAGTTCTCCTAGGGAGTGGGTGTAGATGGAGAATGGAAGGGGACCCAGAATTGAGCCTTGAGGGACCCCCACTGTTAGGGGGTAGGAGGCAGAGGAGGAGCCTGTGAAAGAGACTGAGAGGCCAGAGAGAAGGAGAACCAGGAGAAGACAGTGTCAGTGAAGTCAAGGCTGGCTAGTGTTACCAGGAGTAGGGGGTAGCCGACTGTGTTGAAGACAGTTGAGAGGTCTAGGAGGATTAAGATGGAGTAGAAGACATTGGATTTGGCCAGCAGGAGACCTTTGAAAAGGCAGGTTACGTGGAGTAAAAGGGACAGAAGCCAGATTGGAGTGGGTTGAGGAGAGAACTGTGAGACTGGGTGTAGACAACTCTCTTCCCCTCTTCAAAACCCTACTGAGATCTCACCTCCTCCAAGAGGCCATCCCAGACTGAGCTTCCCCTTTTCCCTCTGCTCCCTCTGCTGCCTATCTGACCCTTCACCTCACCTCTGCTAAGCCCCTTTTCCCCAGCTTTCCTTCTACTCCTCCCCCTCTCCCATCCCTTCCCCTCAGCACTGTGCTCATCTGCTCATTTGTATATATCTTTATTACCCTATTTATTTTGTTAATGATGAGATGTACATCCCCTTGATTCTATTTATTGCTATTGATTTTGTCTGTCTGTCTCCCCTGATTAGACTCTAAGCCCGTCAATGGGCAGGGATTGTCTCTGTTGCCAAATTGTACATTCTAAGCGTTTAGTACAGTGCTCTGCACATAGTAAGCACTCAATAAATACTATTCAATGAATGAATGAACTTGCTCAAGGGGCTTGAGGGGGATAGGATGATAATTTGAGGGAGCTGTGTATCAAGGAAGGGTTTTTTTAGAACATTGTAGACATGAACATGTTTGAAAACAGTGGGGAAAATCCACTGGAAAGCTAACAGTTGAAGATGGTGGTCAGGGAAGGATGAAGGGAGGAGGGCAAGTGCTTTGATAAGCCTGATTGGATGGGTTCAGAAATGCAGGTAGAGGGTGTGGATTTAAAGAGAAGGCAGGAGATATAGTTTAAATCCACGGTTTTTTTTCTTATCTGCCTACTTCACTGCATTCTTTCCTCTCTCCTCTCTTGGTTTTCAGCATTTTGATTTTAATGTGCTCAATTCCCATTCTTTTTCCTTCATCTCCCCCCACTAACGATCTCTTGAATGCATCTTTCCTGATTGTCTTCTATTTTCTGTGCTTGTCTCTCTATCAAATCTTTACTCATGTCTTAATGCTCCAACCCTTTCCTCTTCGATTCTCTTTATCAGATCTCTCCTCTCTATAGCTACATCCGTCTCCTGTTTTGGAATATATCCTGTTCAGCGCTTATCCCCAGTTTCCTTCTCTTTCTCTTCCAGTTCCATCCGGCTCTGACGACTGTGATATGTTCCGTGCCTCTCAATTGATCCATTAGCGTTGAGTGGTCATTGGGTGGGCGAGAGGAGGGAAGGAGCGAAAGGAAGTCTCAGGATACCTCAGCCTCTACTTGCTCCCGAGGTTTGAGACTCTGTGAGTGGATCCACCCAACAACCTCAGAGTCCTGGCTCAGTTTCATCCTGGAGCTCAGTCTAACCTGTCTCCACAGCCCCTGAGCATCAGTTTAGTCCAGTTGTTGCTTGGGTTGTTTGGCTCAGCCTGTTTTGAGGCAGGGCCTGGCCTCTCTTCATTCTTTCATTTCCTCTTGATAATAATGTTGGTATTTGTTAAGCGCTTACTATGTGCAGGGCACTGTTCTAAGCGCTGGGGTAAACACAAGGGAATCAGGTTGTCCCACGTGGGGCTCACAGTCTTAATCCCCATTTTACAGATGAGGTAACTGAGGCACAGAGAAGTGAAGTGACTTGCCCAAAGTCACACAGCTGACAGTGGCAGAGCCAGGATTCGAACCCATGATCGCTGACTCCAAAGCCCGTGTTCTTTCCACTGAGCCATGCTGCTTCTCCCACTGCCTTCTGTGTCCCCCATAAACTTGGATCTGCACCCCTCCCTCAGCCCCACAGCATTGATGTATGTAACTGTGATTATAGTGATATGTGTGCCCCCCACCCTCTCAGGGTCACACCTGGAGAGTTTCCAGTAGCCTACCAGTCTCGACTAGGGGAGGGAGAGTCACGTGGTGCAGTGGAAAGAGCACGGGCTTTGGAGTCAGGGCTCATGAGTTCGAATCCCAGCTCTGCCACTTGTCAGCTGTGTGACTGTGGGCAAGTCACTTAACTTCGCTGTGCCTCAGTTCCCTCATCTGTAAAATGGGATTAAGACTGTGAGCCCCACGTGGGACAACCTGATTCCCCTGTGTTTACCCCAGCGCTTAGAACAGTGCTCTGCACATAGTAAGCACTTAAGAAATGCCAACATTATTACTGAGGACTGTCCATTCCATTCTTAGCTTAGGCAGTGGCTAGCGAGTGGAAGGCAACCTGCTACAAGTCAAAACTCACCTGTGCTGGCAACAGCATAATGGGAGGAGAGTCAAGGGCAGAGACTCACTTGTCAGCTGTGTGACTGTGGGCAAGTCACTTAACTTCTCTGGGCCTCAGTTACCTCCTCTGTAAAATGGGGATTGACTGTGAGCCCCACGTGGAACAACCGGATTACCCTGTATCTACCCCAGCGCTTAGAACAGTGCTCTGCTCATAGTAAGCGCTTAACAAATACCAACATTATTATTATTTCTGCGTGGAAGGAGGCAGTGGTGAACCACTGCTGTAGAAGCAGTGTGGCTCAGTGGAAAGAGCCTGGGCTTGGGAGTCAGAGGTCATGTGCTCTAATCCTGGCTCTGCCATTCGTCTACTATATTACCTAGGGCAAGTCACAATGTCTCTGTGCTTCACTTCCCTCATATGTAAAATGGGGATTAAGACTGATCCTCATGTGGGACAACCTGATGACTTTGTATCTACCCCAGTGCTTAGAATAGTGCTTGGCACATAGTAAGCCCTTAACAAATACCACTATTATTATTATTATTATTATTATTCCCCCCTCTAGTCTGCAATATCATTGTGAGCAGGGAATGTTTCTACCAACTCTATTATATTACACTCTGACAAATGATTAGTACACATAAATAAATATGATTGATTGCTCAATGGCTCAATTTGACCTCCTGGTACTTGGATCTTGTTTCAGCTTGGCTCTCTTAACCCCAACCTGGTAGATAGAACATGGGCCTGAGAGTCAGAAGGACCTAGGTTCTAATCCCAGCTCTGCTACTTACCTGCTGTGTGACCTTGAGTAAGTCACTTCACTTCTCTGTGCCTCAGTTACCTCATCTGTAAAATGGAAATTAAGAACATGAGCCCCATGAGGCATGTGGACTATGTCCAAACTGATTATTTTCATCTACCCTAGTGCTTAGAACCATGCTTGGCACATAGTTAGCACTTAACAAATACCATTAAAAAAGGCCAGATGTGAAAAACATCGATGAAATAGCATTGGTTAGACATATTTTTCACTTCAAAAGTTCAGAGAAGAAAACGGAAGTTCAAAAACCAACTCACATCTTTAGAAGTTTTAATTAAAGGGCACAAGGAACTCAGATTTTTCAAGGCATGTGCGACTTCTGTGCTTAGCCTGGGGCTTTTGGAATCAGTATTTATTATTATTATCATTACTATGTTCAAGTACATGTGTTTTAGTACTTCCTATGAGCCAGGCATTGCACAATACTATCAGATCAGACACAGTCCCCATTTCAAATGGCTCTCACAGTCTAGAAGGGAGAGACCACGAATATTGAATCCTCATTTTGCAGATGAGGAAAGAGAGGGATGGAGAAGTTAAATGACTTGTCTAAAGTCACACAGCATGCAAGCAGTGGAAGTGGGATTAGAACCCAGAACCCCTAACTCCCAGTCTTATACTCTTACCATTAAGCCACCCGCTTCTCCAGTGACCCTGCAAGAACCCTTGCAAAACACTAAGTTATTGATTGTGAGCTCCTCAAGGACCTTGTTATTCACGTTTAGCTGGCCTGGAAGGTCCTTCCTCCTCAAATCCCACAGACAATGACTCTTCCTGCCTTCAAACCCTTCTTGAAGGCACATCTAAAAATAATAATACTATTGGTATTTAAGTGCTTACTACATGCCATTTACTATCATGGGTTCTAATCCTGGCTCCGCCACTTGTCTGCTGTGTGACTTTGAGCAAGTCACTTAACTTCTGTGTGCCTCAGTTCCCTCATCTGTAAAATGGGGATTAAGACTGTGAGCCCCACATGGGACAACCCGATTACCTTGTATCTCTTCCAGTGCTTGGAACAGTGCTTGGCACGTAGTAAGTGCTTAACAAATACCATTATTATTATGATTACTAGGCGTTGGGACAGATACATGCAAAGTAGGTTGGTCACCGTCCCTGTCCCACATGGGGCTCACAGTCCTCCAACTGGCCTTCTCTGACCAAGGCTTCCTTTCCTCTTCTCTCACTCCCTTCTGCATCATCCTGACTTGTTCCCTTTATTCCTCCCGCAATCTAGCCCTTATAGAACTTATGTACATATCTCTAATTTGTCTATATTATTAAAATTTGTCTCTCCCTCTAGACTATAAGCTCATTGTGGGCAGGGAATGTGACTGTTCTCATATTCTCCCAAGCACTTAATACAGTTCTCTGCACACAGTAAGCACTCGATAAATACGATAGACTGATTGACTATCCATGTGGACAGGCATAGGTCTTCACAGTGCACTCAGTAAACATCATCATCATCAGGTGCTTGGGAGAGAAGCAGCATGGTGACGGTGTAGTGGATAGGCCACCGGCCTGGGAGTCAGAAGGTCATGGGTTCTAGTCCCTACTGAGCTGCCTGTCTGCTGTGTGACCTTGGACAAGTCACTTCACTTCTTCTCTGGGCTTCAGTTACCTCATCTATAAAATGGGGATTAAAACCGTGAGCCCCGTGTACTACAGTGACTGTGTCCAAACTGATTACCTTGCATGTCCTCCAATGCTTAGTACCTTGACTGGCACATAGTAAGTGCTTAACAAATACTACAATAATTATTATTACTATTGTTATGCAAGACACACACGATCACTGCCTTTGGGGAACTTACAACCTAGTGGGATGGACAGACATACAAAGAGTGGGAACAGAAATATGGTAAACCGCCACCTGCTTCTCTGTGTTATCATGTGATGCCTGGAAGCAATAACTTTCTAAATGGCACCTTGGTGGTTTGGTGAACTGAAGGAATTAATATTTCTTCAAATATCTCCCACTTGAGAGATGAGGAGATTCTGGCTCCACAAATTTTCTATTCATAGATGAGAGTAAAATAATAGAAAAATCTCTTTGATGAATGACTGGAAATACCATATTTCATTAAGCAAAAACCTAGGTGAAAGGTAAAAAGAAGAGAAATAACTCAGTGTTAAATCAGTGCCCTTATTCACATGACTGCTTCAATAATAGCAAAAGTGAAAGGCTTACGACTAGATTGAAAGGCTAAAATCCTTCAACATATTTTCCCTGGGACCCTAAAACACTGCCAAGAGAACTCAAAATACTCTGGGACCAGTTTATAAGAAATATAAATTTTGTCAAACTTGTCTCTTAGTCAGTGTCCGTTGACTAAGAGAAATATTTATTCCCAAGAAGCACAGAGTGTAGCTCCCTGGAGAAAAAGGATGACCCTGAACCTCATGCGGGACAGGAATATGTCTGCCTGGACTATCTCGCATCTGTACTTAGTAAAGTGCTTAGTATGTAGCAAGTGCTTCACAAATACCACAGTCATTGTCATCATAACCATTATTATTGTTATTGTTATTATTATAGGAACAGCGTGACCTAATGGAAAGAGAATGGGCCTGGGAGACCTGGTGTGGAAGGCTTTTTTTTTCTGAAAGCCTGGGTTTGAATTCTGGCTCTGCCAATTGCTTGCTGTGTGACCCTGGGCAAGACTTAACTTCTCTGTGCCTCAGTTTCCTCAACTGTAAATGGGGATTGAATACCTACTTTCCCTTCTACTTAAACTAGGAGCCTCATGTGGAACAGGGACTGTGACTGATCTGATGATATTGTAACTACCCCAGCTTATTGCATAATCCTTAACATTAGAAAATAATACTAATGATAGTAGTAATAAATTCAAAAATCCCCCAGGCTAAGCATAGAAGTAACAATAATAATCATGGTATTTGTTAAGCGTTTACTTTGTGCCAGGCACTGTTTTAAGCCCTGGGGCAGATACAAGCAGAGTTGGACACTGTGCCTGTTCCACATGAGTCTTATAGCCTCAATCCCCATTTTACAGATGAGGTAACAGAGGCCCAGAGAAGTGAAGTGACTTGTCCAAAGCCACACAGCAGACAAGTGGCAGAGCCAGGATTAGAACCCATGACCTTCTAACACTCAGGGCCATGCTCTGTATACTATGCCAAGCTTACCAAATTTTATACTAATCATGGGATTTCTAGGAAGTACTGCCTTCAACATTTGAGCTCTATAAGCAATTGTCTAAGTTTTTTGTGTTATTTGTTACTCGCTTACTAGATGCCAAGCTCTTTTCTTAGTTCTGGGGAAGATTTATTCATTCAGTCGTATTTATTGAGCGCTTAGTATGTGCAGAGCACTGTACTAAGTAATTGGGATGTACAATTCGGCAACAGATAGACCATCCCTGACCAACAACGAGCTCACAGTCTAAAAGGGGAAGACTGACAGCAAAACAAAACAAGTAGTCAGGCGTCAATACCATCAAAATAAATAGAATCGTAGATATTTGCACAAGCTAATCAATTCAGATGCGGTCTAGGTCTCACAAGGGGCTCACAGTCTTAATACCCATTTTATAGATGAGGTAACTGAGGTACGGAGAAGAGAAATGACTTGCCCAAGATCACACCGCAGATCAGTGAAGTCGGGATCAGAACCCAGGTCCTTCTGACTCAGGACCATGCTGCTATTATGTTCACACTGCTACCTGGTAGTTCAACCGTCACTTGGATTCCCCCCTTTTTTGTGGGGAGATTTTTTATGCTTTGGACAAAGACTCTGGATGCTTCAAATGTATTTGCATGGGAGTTGAAATCATGCCACTCATCCAATTAGTGTCCCTTGCTATAGTTTAAACCTAGAGGTACCGACCCATTTGAGTACATCCGTTTGAGAAGCTGTGGAGATTCTGCTGGGGTGCTGTCACCAAAATGGATTTGGGTCTCTGCACTGGTGCCCTAATCATCCATGCAGATCTCGTCATTCATCATAAATGCTAATGATTTCTTTGGATCTGAAAGAGAGGGAAAGAGAGACACTTAAAAATAAAAATAATGGTATCTGTTAAGTACCAGCCATTGTACTAAGCACTGGGGTAATTGCACACAGTCCAGGTTCCATGTGGAGCTCACAGCCTTGATCCCCATTTTACAGTTGAGAAAACTGAGGCACAGAGAAGTGAAGTGACTTACCTAAGGTCACAAAGCAGATGAGTGGAAGAGCCGGGATGAGAACCAATGTCCTTCTGATTCCCAGGCCTGTTCTCTATCCACGAGGTCACACTGCTTTCTCACTTGAGTTATTCTCCTTTTTTTCTTTTTTCTCAGCAGCCGTTATTTTGGGTAGGGTAGAATCAGTTCATTTTCTAGGGAAATAAATCCTGCTGGACAACATTTTATTCAAAATGATCTTAAAATAGCTGCAACACTTAAAAAGCTAATTAACCCCCTTTCCCCCTTCTGTCAGAAAAGAAAAAAAAAAACAAGGTTGGGTCACAAACCTGTTTCCATCGGAAAGTACAAAAAAGATTCCTCAATTGGCCACAGTTACAATTGGCAAAGATCAGAGCCAAAAATAATATTAAAGCCACCCAGTGTATGCTCTGTGAATATTAATTGCAGCTGCTGTTGAAGCTGAGGGATGAGAAAAAGGTTATGGAATACACATTGGCCAACTTGGGGGCCCTGCATTTCTTTCAAAATTCTGAGTCAAGTGATTTCCCCCGATAGACTCTCAGCTTGGTGGCATAGGACATAGGAATTCATTAAGCGACCTAAATAGTGTACCTCTTTTTTTTCTTCTTTCTCCTCGTCCTCATTCTTTTCCCTGCTTGACTTCCTCACCCTCCTCCAAAATATCCTCTCTCACATACCCCATGACTAGCCTTGCCATTCTACTATGCTGACTTGTGGTCTCTCCAACAGAAAAGTGGGTAGTCCAGGGGGACAGGATGCAGTGGGCAATCAACCTAAAGGAGAGAAACACTAAGTGAGAAGTGAGGGCTTGAAGTGGTTTCAAATATCCTCCTAATGGAAAGTGACCCATTTAAAAGGTTGGAAGGGGATGAGGACTTTGATTATGACTATTATGTCTGTGAACAAAAAGATGGAGAAAAGCAATGCTCAGATGTTTTTCCAGCAAAGGGTTTATATGTTAATGATATAACACTTACTATGTACTAAGAACTGTTCTAAGCGCTAGGTGCATACAAGGTAATCGGATTGAACACGGTCCCTATCCCACAAGACGTTTTCAGTCTCAATCCCCATTATACAGATGAGGTAACTGGGGCACAGAGAAGTTAAGTGATTTGCTCAAGGTCACACAGTAGACAAGAGAAGCATCATGACATAGTGGATAGCCCATGGGCCTGGAGTCATGGATTCTAATCCTGCCTCTGCCACTTATCAGCTGTGTGATTTTGGGGCACTTCATTTCTCTGGGCCTCAGTTACCTCATGTGTAAAATGGGCATTGAGACCGTAAGCCCCACGTGGGACAATCTGATTACCTTGTATCCACTGCAGCACTTTGTAAAGGCCTGGCACATAGTAAGCACTTGATAAATAAAATAATAATAATCATATTTAAGTGCTTACTATGTGTCAAGCACTGTTCTAAGTGCGGCGGTAGATACAAGGTCATCAGATTGTCCCACATGAGGCTCACAGTCTTAATCCCCGTTTTACAGATGAGGTAACTGAGGCATAGAGAAGTTAAGTGACTTACCCAAAGTGACACGGCTGACACGTTGCAGAGCAGGAATTAGAACCCACGCCCTTTGACTCCTAAGCCCAGGCTGTTTCCACTAAGCCACGTTATTATTACTAAGTGACAGAGCTTGGATTAGAGAAGCAGAGAAGCAGTGTGGTTTAGTGGCAAGAGCACGGGCTTGGGAGTTAGAGGACGTGGGTTCTAAACCCGTCTCTGCCACGTGTATTCATTCATTCAATCACATTTATTGAGCACTTATTGTGGGCAGAGCACTGTATTAAGTACCTGGAAAGTACAATTCAGCAATAGAGACAATCCCTGCCCCAAACGAGTTTGCTGTATGATCTTGGGCAAGCCACTTAACTTCTCCGTGCTTCAGCTGCATCATCTGTAAAATTGGGATTAAGACTGAGAGGCCCACGGGGGACAACCTGATCACCTTGTACCTACTCTAGTGTTTAGAACAGTGCTTGGCACATAATAACTTTAGCAATTACCAAAATTATTATCATTATTATTAGAACCCAAGGCCTTTTGACTCTCAAGCCCGTGCCCTTGCCCTTAGGCCACACTGATGTATGTATCATTTCCAAGACCAGAACCAGAGGGTAGCCCACCAGCTCAAAGGAACTAAAAACTGGAAAAGGCTTAATAGGTTAACTGACCATCCTCCCAAAAGACTGAAATTCTCTATTCAAATTGTCCTTTCTCAAATCACCCAAGGATTTAGCAAGTGCTTATCCAACCCACCATTCTTCATTCCCTGGGTTTTTCTTTCCTCTTTGGGATAGAAATAGTACAAAAGAAAGATGGATGAGGGCAAGGAATGAAGGAAGCAGTGAGTAGAAATAAAACAAATTTAATCCCCCCCCCCACCAAAGGCAGGAGAGCATAGAGAATCTAGAGGGACTGTTCTGCAGAGGAAAGATGAGTAGCTGATCTGTTGAAACAGTCCTAAAGACAGCTCTGAAAAGACAAAAACCTTCTCCACTGTAAATCTCGATAAGTCAATCAGTGGTATTGATCAATAATGATGATGGCATTTAAGAGCTTATGACTTACCTTGTTCAGAACATTATACTAAGCACTTGGGTGAGTACAATCCAACAGTCACGTTCCCTGCCGTCAAGGAGCCTACACTCTAGAGGGGGAGATAGGCATTAAAATAAATTGTGGATATGTGTGACGGAGTGCCTGTTCTCCTCTCTTCCCTGCCCTTGTACGATTGCAGTTTGGCTGACACAGGATGATCCTTTTCAAATTAAGACTCCCGATACTCCTGCAATATGGGTGAAATATGACTTTTTTTTCAGTTAGGCCCTGGAGATGAGACCATGGTTGTTGTCTAAATAATCATGGTAATTGTGGCATTTTTTGAGCACTTACTATAAGCCTCACACTGAACTAAGAACTAGGGTAGTTACAAGATATTCAGGCCACACACAATCCTTGTCTCATAGGGGGACACAGCTAAATAGGAGAGAGAACAGATATTTAAAGAAGAAAGAAACTGAGACCCAAAGAAGAGAAATTACTCATCTACGGTTACCCAGCAGGCAAGTGACACAGCTGGGTTAAGAATTCAGAACCTCTGACTCCCAAGCCTGTGCTATTTTAAGTAGGCCATGCCGCTTTGTTCTTAAAGACTAGCCTTTCCCCCTTAAATAGTCATTAGAGAACATGGAGAAAGCATTGGGGCAGAGTGAAGAAAGACATAATAGTGACTCCAGTCAGGGGATCTCCTGTCCCCTTAAAGTTGTATAGTAATAAAAATGATACTAATTGTGGTATTTGTTAAGCACTTACTATATGCAAAGCTTGATTCTACCAGCTGGTGTAGATCAAAGCCAAGTCCCACAAGGGGCTCACAGTCTAAGTAGGAGGGAGAATGGAACAGGTATTGAATTCATTCATTCAGTAACATTTATTGAGCGCTGACGATGTGCAGAGCGCTGCACTAAGCCCTTGGAATGTACAAATCGGCAACAGAGACAGTCCCTGCCCATTGATGGGCTTACAGTCTAATCGGGGGAGGCAGACAGATAAAAACAGTAGTAGTAAATAGAATCAAGGGGATGTGCATCTCCTTAACAAAATAAATAGGGTAATGAAAATATATACGATTGAGTGGACGAGCACAGTGCTGAGGGGAAGGAGCAGAGAGAAGGGGGGGGAAGGGGGCTTAGCTGAGGGGAGGTGAAGGGGGTGGTAGAGGAGCAGCAGAGTGAGCAGAGGGAAAAGGGGAAGCTCAGTCTGGGAAGGCCTCTTGGAGGAGATGAGCTCTCAGTAGGGCTTTGAAGAGGGGAAGGGAATGGGTTTGGCGGAGGTGAGGAGGGAGGGCGCTCCAGGACAGCGGGAGGACGTGGCCCAGGGGTCAACGGTGGGATAGGCAGGAATGGGGGATGGTGAGGAGGTGGGCGGCAGAGGAGCGGAACTTGCGGGGTGGGCAGTAGAAAGAGAGAAGTGAGGAGAGGTAGGAGGGGGTAAGGTGATGGAGAACCTCGAAGCCTAGAGTGAGAAGTTTTTGTTTCGTGCGGAGGTCGATAGACAACCACTGGAGGTTTTTAAGAAGGGGAGTGACATGTCCAGAGCGTTTCTGCCGGAAGATGAGCCAGGCAGCGGAATGAAAAATAGACTGGAGTGGGGAGAGACAGGAGGAAGGGAGAGCAGAGAGCAGGCTGACACAATAATTCAGCTGGGATATTATGAGAGCCTGTACCAGTAAGATAGCCATTTGGGTGGAGAGGAAAGGGCAGATCTTGGCAGTATTATAAAGGTGAGACCGGCCGGTCTTGGTGACGGATGGGAATATTGAATCCCAGACAAGTGAAGTGACTAAGCCAAAGTCACAAAGGTGGGGCTGGGATTAAAACTCAGGTCCTCTGACTCCCAAGCCCTTGTTCTTTCTACTATACCACTCTTGGCTTCTTCATACCCAGCAGGGCAAACAGACACAAACAACTCTGGGTTCCAGCAGAAATTCTTTCACTTTCCTGAGAAAACATCATTAATAATGAAAGGAAGGTGACCACCAAATGAGAAATAGGAGAACCATACACAAAAGATTTCAAATTTAAATCTTCCCTGACTTTTATTTAAAAAAAAAACAAAACTCAATCTCTTTTTCAGGCTCTTCCTCTGCCTCCACTCTCCAACTGTAGAGGTTCCTCAAGAACTAGAGTTCCTTTCTATTCTCCATCTACACCACTCCCTTGGAGAAGTCATTTACTCCCATGCTTTTAACTATCATCCATTCATTCAATCATATTTATTGAGCACTTACTATGTGAAAAGCACTGTACTAAGCACTTGGAATTAACAATTCAGTAACAGCGACAATTCCTGCCCAACAACGGGCTCACAGTCTAAATGGGGGAGGCAGACAACAGAACAAGTAGGCGACAATACAATCAAGATAAATAGAATCGTAGATATATACACATCATTAACAAAATAAATAGAGTAATAAATGATATATACAAATATGCACAAGTGCTGTGGGGAGGGGAAGGGGAAGAGCAGAGGGAGGGAGTAGGGGGAATGGGGAGGGGAGGAAGAGCAGAGGGAAAGGGAGGGCTCAATCTGGGAAGGCCTCTTGGAGGAGGGGAGCTCTCAGTAAGGCTTTGAAGAGGGCAAGCAAATTAATTTGGCTGATGTGAGGAGGGAGGACATTCCAGGTCAGCGGTAGGACGTGGGCCAGGGGTTGATGGTGGGACAGGTGAGAATGAGGCACCATGAGGAGGTTAGCAGCAGAAGAGTGGCGTGTACAGGGTGGGCTGGAGAAGGATAGAAGGGAGGTGAGGTAGAAGGGGGCCAGGTGATGGAGAGCTTTGAAACCCAGAGTGAGGAGTATTTGTTCATGAGAAGGTTGATAGGCAACCACTGGAGGTGTTTGAGGAGGGGAGTGACATGCCCAGAGCGTTTCTGTAGAAAGATGATCCAGGCAGCAGAATGAAGAATAGACAGGAGTGGTGAGAGACAGGAGGATGGGAGATCAGAGAGGAGGGTGATGCAATAATCCAGTCGTGATATTATGAGAGCTTGGACCAGCATGGTAGCAGTTTGGATGGATCTCTACTTGTATGATTCCCAAATCTACGTCTCCAGCCCTGACCTCCTGACCTCTCTTCTTCTCTACAGTCTTGCATTTCCTCCTGTCTTCCAGACAACTCTACTTGGATGTCGCACCATCAGCTCAAACCCACCTTGCCCAAAACATAACTCCTCAACTCCCCATTGGAGCCCTGCCTTCTCCACCATCTTTCCCATCATTCTAGACAACACCAACATCCCCCTTGTTTAAAAAGTCAATAACCTGGATGTTGTTCTCAAATCATCTCTCTCTTTCAACCCTCATATCAATCCGTCACCAGATGCTCTTGGTTCTACCTTCACTACATCCTTAAAATTTGTCCTTTCCCCTCCATCCAAACTGCTACTGTGCTGATCCAACCAATTAATCGATTCCATCTTGGTTTCTGCATCAGCCTCCTTGCTGACGTCCCTGACTCCTTTCTCTCCCCATAGTTCAAAGTCCATAGTTCGTTCTGCTTCCCAGATTATTTTTCTAAAAAAGTGTTCAGTCCATGTCTCCCCACTTCAGGAACCTCCAGTGGTTGTCCATCCACCTTCTCATCAAACCAAAACTCCTTACCGTTGACTTTAAAGCACTCATTCAGCTTGCCTCCTCCTAAGTTACCTCAGTAATTTCTCACACTACAGCCCAACCAGCACACTTTCCTTCTTTAGCACCAGCTTGCTCATTGTGCTTTGATCCCATCTTTCTCACCATCAACCCCTTTCCCACGTCCTCCCTCTGACGTAGAATTCCCATTCCTTTCATATATGATAGACACCACTCTCCCCATCTTCAATGCCTTATTAAATTCATACACTCTTCTCGAACTAATCCCTCATTTCTACTCTTTCTTCCTTCTGCATTGCCTATAGACTTAGAGCTGTGCCCTTTAAGCCCTTGATATTCACCCCCATTCTCAACCAAACAGCATTCATGTACATATCCATAATTTATTTTCATGTCAGCGTGGCTCAGTGGAAAGAGCCCGGGCTTGGGAGTCAGAGGTCATGGGTTGTAATCCCGACTCTGCCATTTGTCAGCTGTGTGCCTTTGGGCAAGTCACTTAACTTCTCTGTGCCTCAGTTACCTCATCTGGAAAATGGGGATTTTCCCACTGTGAGCCCCATGTGGGACAACCTGATTATCCTGTATCTACCCCAGTGCTCAGAACAGTGCTCGGCACATAGTAAGTGCTTAACAAATACCAATATTATTATTATTATTCTCTGTGCCTCAGTTACCTCACCTGGAAAATGGGGATGAAGACTGTGAGCCCCACGTGGGACAACCTGATTACCTTGTATCTACCCAGTGCTTAGAACATTCCTTGGCACATAGTAAGCGCTTAACAAATACAATTATAGTTGTTATTATTATGTCTCTTGCTTCTTCTGAACTATCTCCTGGGAACATGACCACCAATTCTGTTGTAGTGTATGCTCCCAAGAAGTTGATACAGTGCTCTGCACACAGAAAGCATTCAGTTGATACTTTTGATTGGTTAATCAATCAATCTAGAAGCAGCATGGCTTAGTGGCAAGAGCATGGCCTTGGGAGTCAGAGGGCGTGGGTTCTATCCATGGCTCCTCCATTTGCCTGCTGTGTGACCTTGGGCAAGCCACTTCACTTCTCTGTGCCTCGGTTACCTCATCTGTAAAATAGGGATTAAGGCTGTGAGCCCCTCGTGGGACAACCTGATTACCTGTTTCTCCCCTATTGCTTAGAACAGCGCTTGGCACGTAGTAAGCACTTAACAAATACCATTATTATCATTATTATTCACTGAACCATTGATTCTCCATGAGCCTCAGACATTGTCGACAGTCTCATTCTTTGAACGGAATGTCAACTCTTCTATCATTCTACACTATTATCACATTATTATCATTCCTACCTCCAGCCACCACTACCTCAGAAAGGAACAGCACACCGTTATGCCAAACGACTGCTAGCCCAGATAGCTGGTGGGCCTTGAAATAATCCAATTCCAGATTTCTCCAACAAATGCTTTCTCAACTTTCCTACACCACCTACAGCTTGATTCTGTCTAAGAAATGGCCCACAATGAGAATGAATATTTAAGACGATAAGATGTGCTGCTGATGAAGCCTGAGAGGAAAGCTGTTAACACGCCAGTACAGATTCTCTGAGTTTCCTAGCGTGAAATTCAACAGCACTGAGATTTCTGTTGGGAGTTGTTCGAGGAATTGAAGCAACCATGATGCTCCTTTCAGATGACACAGTCAGTCAGCTCTGTGGAGATCGGTCCTCCGAGAGAGACTGAGCAAAGAAAAACCAGGACTTTACAATCTCTTGTCTTGTTGCACCTTGGGTGGGAAGATGATCTGATCCTCAGGATTAACGTAGGGCTGTGCTAAATGAAACAGAAAAGCTTTTCCTCTCGAGCTGCTGAAATGCACAAAACATCCAAAGAGCAATGGGTTTTTGTTCCTGTTTGGCAAAGCTGAGAGTATCCCCTGCCAAAAGGAAAACAAACATTGTCTAGTTGCATGCTGATAGCTCTTTCTTCCAAAATGTACAACACTAAATCATGTCAACCATGAGAGTTTAAGGCATTAAGGTATTAAGCATCTATAAGTCAGACAAAATAAGCAGATACTACTGGTCTACAAATGATCATCCCTAATCCTCAGTTTCCACCCACCGCGTTTTTAGGACAATTTCATTGAATCATAGTCAGTAAGAAATCTTCTGGACTGTAGTTTTTCACCTTTTAAAAATGAAAGGCTTTGAAAAAAACCCCCAAGTCAGATCCATCGTCTTGACTGGGGAATTACATTTCAAAACTCTGCCTACAATTACCAAACCCTAAGGTCCATCCCAACAACGTGACTGGAATTGTGGAGGGTAATTTGAATCGCTGACGTTCTTGGTGAGTATGTAAGTTTCGGGTGACCCTCTGCCTTCATGCCTATGACTGTAATATTCGGGGTTGAGACACAGCCACTTTAAATTAGTGGTTTATCAGACTCCAGAAGAATAGAACTAGTTCCAAGGGAGAAGAATGATGAATCACATGACACAGAACAAATGTAACTGTGATTAATGGGACATTACACAACAACACAAAAAGCGAACCAACTGTGCAAAGAGATAACTAGTACCATAAAGACCAAATTATTGTCTAAGGTGATGTAATTAACTTCGACTCTTTCCGTGGCTTGGATGGCTGCTTCTAGTGAGCTGTGCTATTGTGTCTGTAATAATGGCGAGGTTGTGGAATCTCATTTTAAATACTACACTATTAAGGCTCATTTTCACTCATTGCATGGGGCTGATAGAGTGTCGAAATCTCAGATATGGCCATTTGAAATCCGGCAATTATCACGAACTGTTGTAACTCAACTTTCTGCCTTTTCAAGGAGGACAATGAAAGCAAAGATTAAACGTGTTGGATTGTGATTTATGAGGATCTTCAAATATTTACAAGTAACTAGGGCCCATCGATTACACATTTCGTTCCCGAAAGAAGCAAAAGGAATTTTCCGTAAGTGTTTTGTTATGGTAACTGTGATTAAAAGTGCTTTTTGTTCTTTACTCACAGGCACAATAATATATCCTGCCCAGGCAAGTGATATTTATCTTGTTCTTAGCAAATAAATAATTGCTTTAGCCTTTAGAAGGTACTACCGGATCAGTCACCTGAAGATATGTCGATTCAGGGGAAGTCATCCAGATCCGTTTAACTAAGTAAAAGATCTTTTCAGACCGTGCTCATCAGAATCCCGATTGCATCCAGTTTCTTTAGGTAACTCTGTTAGAATTCTACCCATCATCCAAGAATGATTGTCCAATCGCCAAAAAGAGGTGGAGCTGTTTTCCATTATCAGTGCTCGTCTTGCATCGTTTAAGAAGTTAGTCCCACCCATCAATCAATGGTATCGACCGAGGTTTTACTGCTTAAGCACTCGGGAGAGTATATTACCTTTGGCAAACACGACCCCTGACCTCAGGAAGCCTACAATATTAGAGACTTTTATTTATCCCTTATATATACATATTCTACCCACCACCTTCAGTCCTTCTATTTCTATGAATTTTCAAATTCAGGCATTCATTTATTCAATTTCTATATTCTTGATATCATCCCCTGAATCTGTATTCTGTGTCTTGCTCCCTCTGCTTATATAATGTTTATGCCTGCCTGTCTCTTCTATTCCATTGTCACCACCCCCTTCTCAGTAATCTCCGGTGGTTGCCTATCAATGTTTGTATCAACCAAAAACTCCGCACTGTTGGCTTCAAAGTTCTCCATCCCCTTGCCCCCCTTACCTCACCTCCCTTCCCTCCTTAGACATCCCAGCCCACACACTCCACTCCTCTGCCACTAACCTTCTCACTGGGCCTCCTTCTCGCCTGTCCCACCGTCAACCCCTGGCCCACGTCCTACTTATGGCCTGGAGTGCCCTCCTTCCTCACATCTGCCAAACTAACACACTTCCCCACTTCAAAGCCCTACTGAAAGCTCATCTCGTCCAGGAGGCTTTCCCAGACTGAGCCCCCATTTTCCCTCTGCTCCTCCTCTCCCACCCATCACCCCAACTCCCTCCCTCTGCTCTGCCCTCTTCCCCTCCCCACAGAACTTGTGTATATATGAACATGTTTATTATTCTATTTATTTTAGTAATGACGTGTATATGTAATTCTATTTGTTTATATTGATGTTATTGATGCCTGTCTACTTGTTTTGTTTTTGTTTCGTTGTCTTTCTCCTCACTTCTAGACTGTGAGCCTGTTGTTGGGTAGGGATTGTCTCTATTTGTTGTGAAATTGTACTTTCCAATTGCTTAGTCCAGTGCTTTGCACACAGTAAGCGCTCAATAAATGCAATTGAATGAATGAATGATGGTAAGCTTCTTGAGAGCAAGGTCTGTGATTTGTACTTTTCTTGTACTCTCCCAAGAGCTTTTTGAAATAAAAGGTGAGAATCAATCAGTGATATCTATTGAGCGCTTACAGTGCTCAAACCACTGAACTAAACACTTGGAAGACCACAATACAACATAATTAGCAGGCACATTGCCACCCCTAATTAGCTTACACTTTTGGAAGAGCCTTTTTCCTCATGGGCTTCTCACTGTTCTATTATTTTCTGGTTAGGCTGAATGGAAGATGAACCACAAGTCCTGGGTTCCAATCCTAAACATTCCAATAACTCTGTCTTTCTCATGTAACCGATATCAATTCACATAAATTGAGTAACTTGTTCAAGTTATAATAAGTCAAGAGTCTCAGATTCACTGCTGCCAAATATGTAAACACCAGAGCTAAGTCCTCTGCAATTAACTTAGGGACAAATGTTCCTGATGTTCACAGCAGTATAAAAATATATATATATATATATTTTAAGTGGATAATTAATTCACTGTTAATACCGCGACGTAAACGAAACATGTCTTAGATTCTCAAGCAAATTTTACTTATAAAATTGTATTTAGATTGTTTTATTAATCCTCTTTCTTTTCTTTATCTTTCTCTTTCTGTAAGCAAGATCTGCAGATATCTAAATCTCTTGCTATGTCTTTTTGAAGTAATTTTTTCTTTCTCTGCTAAATCTTATCTTCTCATGTCAATACCCTGTCCTTTTCTCCTTAGTCTTTTCTTAGATTTCTATTCTTTCCCGTCTCCTTAATCTCCTCTTCAATTAGTCTCTTTTCTGTCTTTCCCCACTAAATCTCCTTCATTCGCTTAAAATTTGTCTCCAGAGCAGTGACAAAAGAAGAGGGAAAAAAGGCAGGAGATAGCACAGCCTATTTCTCCGCTCCACCCTGTGCTCAAGAAATGTCCATTATATCCACAACAATGCACAGTTGGAACGACTGATTAATAATGGAAAAAGAAACCTACCGACCACAGGGAGACACATTTTGATTACAGAAGTCAGGGCACTCTGAGGACCTGGAGGGATGGGCCGAAGAAAAATCTATGCAAAGCCTTTGAAAGTCCAAAAGCCGCAAACCATCTCTGCTGGTACTTGGCCTGTAATTGAAAGCGGTCAAAGAAAGGCCCTAACATCATGTACTCTGAGGGACTTGTGTCCGTAGCCCCAAAATGAGATGCTGTGCCTGCTGCTCTGTCCTAACTAAGAATCGTCAGTCAGGTAATTGCATTTACTGAGTGCTTACTCTGTGCAGAGCACTGTACTAAGCGCTTGGGAGAGTGCAATCCAACAATAAACTATCTTGAACTATCGCTTATGGCAAAACACTCCCTCGAAATCAGTTGAACCATTTCTGACCATTTGAGATAGATGGGCGAAAAGTGATCAGACTCCACGTTACAACATCATTTATCGGATGATGATCCGCCTCCTGTTGGAAAGCTCCAGAAGCAGCATAGAGCATGGGCCTGGGAGTCAGAAGGACCTGGGTTCTACTTCTAGCTCTGTCACTGGTCTGCTGTGTGACCTTGGGCAAGTCACTTCACTTCTCTGTGCCTCAGTTCCCTCATCTGTAAAATGGGGATTAAGACTGTGAGCCCCACGTGGGACAACCTGATTCCCCTATGTCTACCCCAGCGCTTAGAACAGTGCTCGGCACATAGTAAGCGCTTAACAAATACCAACATTTTTTTTTTTTTCTCTCTGCCTCAGTTTTGATTATTTCCTCTCTTCTCATGTGTCTCTCCCCAGTCCCCTCTCCTCACTTTTAATGTCAGATCTGAGCCTATTGAGGGCCAGGGACCATGTCTAATTCCCACCCATGTCTCTTTTCCAGTGTTTACTACAGTGCTCTGCACACAGTAAGTGCTTAAAGAATACTGGACTCTCACTGTTAATCCTACTACTAGAAGGTTGGCAAATACAGAATAACCAAGTGACCCCTCCTTACTCTAAAGAAGTCTACATTCCACCATGAAAGACTAACATAAACATATTTTCAGCTAGAGTGGCCCAAACATGAATCAATTGAACAGACATATATACTTGAGTAATAAATACGATTGAATGAATGAGTGCTGGGGAGAGTGTTAATAAATTTATAAGTGCTAGAGTTCACTGAAAGCATGATATCACTCAAATGAGTGAGAAATGAATTGGGGGAAAGCTTGCTGGAGGAAGGGGGATTTTAGGAGCGATTGAAATATGGGAAGAAGCTGGGGAGTAGATACCTCAACCCCTATTTTAGGGCTGTGGAAACTGAGGCCCAGTGTGGTTAAATGGCTTGAGAGAGGTCACGTAGCTGGCTAGTGGTGGAGGTGGGATTTAAATCAATCAATCAGTGGTATTTATTGAGTGTTCACCATGTGCAGAGCGCTGTACTAAGCTCTTGAGAAAGTACAATACAACAAATCGAGGATCTTTTAGACTGTGAGTCCATTGTTGGACAGGGATTGTCTCTATCTGTTTCCAAATTGGACATTCCAAGTGGTCAGTACAGTGCTCTGCACACAGTAAGTGCTCAGTAAATACGATTGAATGAATGAATGGATCTATACTGCCTCCTCTGCAGACTATTTTGCTGAAAGAACTAGAAATCCCACTCACACTCTGAGGAGATCCCCATCTAGCCATAATAGTAGCCTTTTTTTTCCTGGGAAGGAAGGGCTATCGTTCCCCCAGGGAGGTGTGATAAGCAATCAATCATATTTATTGAACACCTCCTCTATGTTAAACACTGTACTAAGTGCTTGGGGGAGTACAATAAATTTAGCACATCTGATACTTCCCCACGAGGTGCTTACAATCCACGGGAGCCCCCAAGGACACAGATGGTCCCTAATAATTGTTCACTGTCATAAGATGAAAGCCAGGTAACCCTTCGGAGACCATGGACTCACACATCCAGATAGGGGCTGTGTATTAGTGACACAGTCATCTTGACCAACCCTCAAACCTCGCTCCTCAACATAATTGTAGTTCCCTGTAATTTTGGTTACAAGAACACCAAGCCATTGTGGTGTACCCGAAGGTATACGGGAAAGAGTTCATTCCCTCATGAGTATCTGGAGATCAAGCATCATGCAGAGTAGCATGACCTAATGGATAGAACACAGGCCTGGAAATCAGAAAGACCTAGGTTCTAATCCCAGCTCCTCCTCTTGTCTGCTGCGTGACCTTGGGCAAATCACTTCATTTCTCTGCAAAATCTGTAAAACGGAGATTAAAACTGGGAGCCCCATGTAGGACATGGACTGTGTCCAACTGATTAGCTCGCATCTACCCCAGTGCTTAATACAGTGCTGGGCACATAGTAAATATTTAAGAAATATAATTCAAAAAAGGAGGAGATGGAGAATGAACTCAGCAATGTCAAGTTTTCCCCAACTTCCATGAACTTGCCTTTTGGAGTTTTAGGCAGGGTGAAAACACTCGAATCACCATTTTGGGGGGACTCGTTCTCCCCAGATGCTCTCAGAAAAAAAATGAAATCCATTACCAATAAACCACTTACACAGTATCTGCACTTCGGTTTCTGCATTATTAATAGAAAGTGGATTGTAAAAGTGATTTCTGAATTATTAACCAAGCAAGTATTTTGAGAGGGAGGGATCAAGGTGCAGGTGATGTTAAAAGATGTGTTTGTTATGAATGGAATGTGCTATTGTCAAGGTGTGGCTCTTCTGAAGAGCTGCAAGAGGGATTGCTTTGAGCTGCAAAAGGAGCATAGCCTAGTGCAAAGAGCGTGGGCCTGGGAGTCAAAAGGACCTGCGTTCTAATCCCAGCTCTGCCACTTGTCCGTTGGTTGACCTTGGGCAAATCATTTAACTTCTCTATGCCTCAGAGGGCATGTGAGGCCTGAACAATGTCCAGTGCTTAGTACAGTGCTTGGCACATAGAGCTTAACAAATACCAGAAAAAAACAAAAGGAAATTGTCAGGGCTTCATTTTGATGTAATGACAGTTTATTAGTAGTAGCAGTAAGCAGCGTGGCTCAGTGGAAAGAGCACGGGCTTAGGAGTCAGAGGTCTTGGGTTCTAGTCCCGGCTCTGCCACCTGTCAGTTGTGTGACTTTGGGCAAGTCACTTAACTTCTCGGTGCCTCAGTTACCTCATCTGTATAATGGGGATGAAGATTGTGAGACTCATGTGGGACAACTCGATTACCTTGTATCTACCCCCAGCTCTTAGATCAGTGCTCAGCACATAGCGCTTTACAAATACCAACATTATTATTACAGCTACTTATACTACTAATAATAATAATAATGTTGGTATTTGTTAAGCGCTTACTATGTGCCGAGCACTGTTCTAAGCGCTGGGGTAGACATAGGGGAATCAGGTTGTCCCACGTGGGGCTCACAGTCTTAATCCCCATTTTACAGATGAGGGAACTGAAGCACAGAGAAGTTAAGTGACTTGCCCACAGTCACACAGCCGACAAGTGGCAGAGCTGGGATTCGAACTCATGAGCCCTGACTCCAAAGCCCGTGCTCTTTCCATTGAGCCACACGCTACTAGCTGGGCTACTTGTTAAACGCTTACTATGGGTCAAGTACCAGATGAAGCACTGGGGGATACCAACATGATTATTATTATTATTATTATTACAACTACTACTACTACTAACTGTGGTATATTTTAAGTGCTTACTGTGTTCCAGGAACTGTACTAAGTGCTGGGGTGGATACAAGCAAATCTGTTTGTTCCACATGGGGCTCACAGTCTCAATCCCCACTTTACAGATGAGGTAACTGAGGCACAGAGAAGTGAAATTACTTGCCCAAGGTCGCACAGCAGACAAGTGGCAGAGCGGGGATAAGAACCCATGACCTTCTGACTCCCAGGTCCGGGCTCTAACCACTACACAGATTGTACCTTTGGAAGAAGAGAGTTGTCCATGCTGGAATATTATATATTGGAGCAGTGGGGTAGAGGGAGCAGATAAAAATGGTGATGTCACATTTGAAATGTCATCCATGGACTCCCAGCAGCGTCGGCTCCAGCCCTACAAGCCCTGGAATGATGGCAGCAGCAGGAACCTTTCTTTATGGGAGAGACCTTGCCCTGACCCCATGGGAAGCAGCGTGGCTCAGTGGAAAGAGCACAGGTTGGGAGTCAAAGGTCAAAGTAATAATAATAATGTTGGTATTTGTTAAGTACTTACTACGTGCAGAGCACTGTTCTAAGCACTGGGGTAGATACAGGCTGATCAGGTCGCCCACGTGAGGCTCACAATCTTCATCCCCAATTTACAGATGAGGTAACTGAGGCACAGAGAAGTGAAGTGACTTGCCCGCAGTCACACAGCTGACAAGTGGCAGAGCCGGGATTCGAACCCTGACCTCTGACTCCCAAACCCGGGCTCTTTCCACTAAGCCACGCTGCTTGGGGTTCTAATCCCACCTCACACCTTCCTATTAGTTAACACTATTTGAACACCTTCTTTGTACAGAGTCAAACAGTCAATCAGTGCTTGGGAAAGTACAGTAGAAGACACAGCCCCTACCCACTAAGAACTTATGATCTGTATGATTTCTCAGAGACTTAATGCCCTCCATTCCCGCTCCTCCTCTGCAATCCCAACATGGAGGCATTGCCTTTACAGACTCATAAATGTACATGGTCAGAAGAGTGTGAGCCTTGCGTGGGACAGGGACTGTGTCTAACCTGATTAACTTGTATCTTGCCCTTGTACCTAGAAGAGTGCTTGGCACTTTGGAAGTGCTTAACAAATACCAAGATGATGATGATTATTATTATTGTTATCTTCCTTTCTATACATGCTGTACTGCCATGGAGGGCCATACGGAATTATACTAAGAGACACAGGTCACATACAGGGATCCATGCAAGGGAGAATCCACACGCATGGAAAGAGATAGAGGCATACATTCAATACTCCTATGGCCATGAGGGAAAGAGGTAGGAAAGGATCAGAGGAAGATAGCAATGCAGAGAGAACTTTGAGAGGAAAATGGAAGAAGGAAGGGTTGAGAGAATGTGAATCATCTAACCATGCTAATCATCAGGTAACTCTGAGAGTAGTCATGTTTATACCCCTGTAGAAATATGTGTAATCATTATTTCTTAATCTCTATTTGAATAGATTCATTTATATTTTTACTTTTCATTCTAAAGCAATTTCTGTTAGCCGTATGCTTTGTGATCTCTGAGTACTCTTCATTTCCAAGTGGCAGGTAAACCTGATTATGAATTGTTCAACTGAAAGTTTGCAAGAAGAAGTGACTTGCTGAAGGTCTCATTAAGGGGCAAGGGAGAATCCAGGATATTTTGCTGATGCTGGTGTTTTTGCTTGATCTATTTTCATTAGGGCATGAGATAGAGTCATACTGGGTTCTAGTCTTGCTTTCTGTATCACTTGGGTCAAGTAACCTAATTATACTCAGTTTCCTCATCTATAAAATGGGAATGAATTACCCAATCGTGCTCACTCATTCATTCATTCATTCAATCATATTTATTGAGTGCTTACTGTGTGCAGAGCACTGTACTAAGCACTTGCAAATATATTCTAGATTCTAGAATATATTCTAATATTCTAGATTATGAGTCTCATGGTGGGCAGGGTTTGGACCTCATCTGATTATCTTGTACTTATTTTATATCTACCCCAGCAATTACTACAATGTTCAAAATTTAGTAAGCATTTAAATATTTTTATTATTATCATTAATAACAATAATAATAATAATAATGGTATTTTTTAATCACTTACTATGTCCCAAGCACTGTTCTAAGTACTGGGGGGGGAATACAAGGTAATCAGGTTGTCCCATGTGGGGCTCACAGTCTTAATCCCCATTTTACAGATGAGGGAACTGAGACACAGAGAAGTCAAGTGTCTTGCCCCAAATCACACAGCTGACAAGTGGCGGAGCTGGGATTAGAACCCATGACCTCTGATTCCTAAGCCCATGCTCTTTGCACTGAGCCACCTGCTTCTCATTAATAATAATAATTATTATTATTATTTATCAAACTACCTCCATCACTTTTTTTTTACTCTGTCCTTTCTATGCACTTGTAGTAATGGTGACATTTACTGAGCAACCGCTAGGAACACTGTAGAGGACTGTGTTTGGAAAATTCAACTTCTTGTCCTCAAGGATCTTATACTCATCAACTGTACAATCCATAATTTATTCTGATTACAATGTTTTTAATATTTTTGCATCTACTTCTCCTGTTAGTACGTAAGCTCCTGTCAACAGGGAACATATATGTCTCCAGTTTCTATTGTACTTTCCCAAGTGCTTAGTATGGTGCATTGCACCCAAATTTTAACAGCAGCAGTAACGATTGTATTTAATAAGTGCTTACTATGTGTACAGCACTGTACTAAGCACTGGGAAATAATACACAGGTGGGAATTATGCCCGACCAATGGTCTTCAGTGGGCTCACGATCTGCTGCAAACTCATCGTGGGTGGGGGATGTGTCTGTTTATAGTTATATTGTTGTCTCCCAAGTGCTTAATATAGTGTTCTGCACACTTTAAGTGCTCAGTAAATATGATTTGATTGAAGGAACGGGGAGAGAGAACCGGCTACAGACACAAAAGGAGAGACGAAACAAAACACGAAGACAAGGAAAAGACAAAAACAAAGCTCAGTAGGGCACTGGGACTGGAAGAGCAGACTCTATGGCTCCTCGTGCCTCAGAATCCCCAGTCATGGCCATGGTCACAGTGACCGTGCTACCGCAGTGGCTGTTCAGTCCGGTGGTTCAGAAGAGGCAGACTGTGGCTGCTTCTCTCCATCTGCTGGGGAGGTGGAGGCGGGGCAGGATAGAGTTTTCCTGAGGTGACATGGAAGAGAGGTAGGGCAGGATCCCAGGGGACGTGGTGGTCCAATGCAGGAGGAGGACATTGAGGGCCCTGGGAAACATGATGGGGGGCAGCAGGTACCTGGAAGAGTCACACGGCCATCCGGTGGGGAGGGCCAGGGCTCTATCAGCAGCAGCTCGAGGGCGTCTACACTAACACTAATCTGGCCACGTCGGTCACCGTGGAATGACTATTTGGATGCAAAGCAGAAGGTAAAACTGATTATTCCTCACACGGCTGTGCTTGTGTAAACCTCTGTCTGAATTCTTGTAGGAGCTCCCAGAATGCTTTTGTTGCACTTAGGGAGAAATTTCATTCCAGAAAATAAGCCATTAGGCAGGGGTGGATACCAAATGAATATCGACTAACATCATTGTATATTTCTTTGTACGGGGTAACACTTCATTTCCATTTGAACTCTTTGATAAAGTTTTCTCCCATCTGCCTGAAGACCAGCACAAATGTGATTATCTTCTTCCATCACAGTGAGATTCAGGGTCAGCAAAGATTTTTTTTTCCAGTACAAGGTAGCACTTTTCTAAACAAATCTCAACATCATTCCTCCCAAGGCAAGAAGCTCCTTTCCGTTATTTCCGACGGATGCCCTCGGAAGCGTTCTTCTTACATTATTCTTCTATTGTGGCACCCTAGAGTTGCAATTTAATTTTATCCTCTCTTAAAACAGGTCTAAATTTTTAATAACGTTCATTTGTATTCTCCCCTGTCAGGTGCCTCCATTTCACTGGAATTGAACTTTTAGGCCCCATTTGCAAATGTCAATGCTATCTCATTTGCTTAACCGTTAAACAGAAACCTAGTAGACAGCAAAGCCTCTTGCAGATTGTAGAGGATCTTGAAGAATGATCCTGGGTTCGAATTGTGCAAATGAATATCATTCAGTATTAGGAGTCATAGTAATAGTATTTATTAAGAACCTACTATGTTCAAAGCACCGTACTGAGCACTGGAAAGGATTCACAACTGGGAATTAGACTTGTTCCCTGGTCCTTGAGGGGTTCACAATTGAAAAATCAAGTGTTGGGGGGGAAGAAGACTGGTAACAGACATAGAAGGAAAAATAAAACAGTGACAGCAGAAAAAACATGTAAAAGACAAAAGACAAAGTGTTAAGCACTTACTATGTCCAGGCACTGTACTAAGAGCTGGGGGCGATTCAGTCATTCATTCGTTCAATCCTATTTATTGAGCACTTACTGTGTGCGTGCAAGGTAATCAGATTGGACACAGTCTCTGTTCCACATAGGGCTCACAGTTTTAACCCCCATTTTGCAGGTGAGGTAACTGAGGCACAGAGAAGTGACATGAATTGCCCAAGGTCACACAGCAGGCAAGTGACGGAGAAGAATTAGAACCCAGGCCCTTCTGACTCCCAGACCTGGGCTGTATCCACTAGGTGATGCTGTCTGACTCTTTTTTTGCTCAGAGTCCACAATCACAGCCATAGCTACAGCCTTCCCAATAATTTTCATTTTGTCCTTTTCTGTAGACATGTTCTAAGGGCAAGACAGTGTTCTGGGGGAAAAATAAAGCCGCAGTGTCAATGGGGTTCTCTTTCCCATTGAAGTGTTTTCATTTTCCTAGCTAGAGGTGGTGTGGTGAATGGACATGGTTAATATTAGGGACTGGTAAACCTGAGCTTTAGTTTTGCTTTTGGAATAGCTTTCTGAGATGCAGACACCCTGGATGATGGTGGAATATCTATTGCTAAAGGGGTGAGAAGAGGCAGTGTGGTGAGCCCGCAACAAGCTGCCTTGTTAGAGACTCTTTGTGATCCCACGAACAACAACAAGGGAGAGACTTTGCCAAGGCACTGATGGGCTCTACCTGAGGCAGGTGTTGGCTGGCCTATGGGGATGGAGCATGGAGGAAGGCGTGGCTTTCACTCCCTGTCCTACCCAGTAACAGGCCTGGACCTGGGCCTGGCCTATCCCGCCGTCGACCCCTGGGCCACGTCCTCCTGCGGTCCTGGAATGCCCTCCCTCCTCACCTCCACCAAACTAATTCTCTTCCCCTCTTCAAAACCCTACTTAGAGTTCACCTCCTCCAAGAGGTCTTCCCAGACTGAGCTCCCCCTTTTCCCTCTGCTCCCTCTGCTCCCCCTCTCGCCCCCCTTCGCCTCCCCTCAGTTAAGCCCTCTTTTCCCCCCTTTCCCTCTGCTCCTCCCCCACTTCCTTCCCCTCCCCTCAGCACTGTCCTCGTCCGCTCAACTGTATATATTTTCATTACCCTATTTATTTTGTTAATGAGATGTACATCGCCTTGATTCTATTTATTGCTATTGTTTTTTTCTGTCTCCCCCGATTAGACTGTAAGACCGTCAATGGGCAGGGACTGTCTTTATCTGTTGCCGACTTGTACATTCCAAGCGCTTAGTACAGTGCTCTGCACATAGTAAGTGCTCAATGAATACTATTGAATGAATGAATGGACCAATAAGTGACTGCCACATAGGGCCACAGCTGTCACGCCTAAGGCAGATAAAAGGCGGTTGCTTTGTAGCATTCACTCTCTCATAGGAGACACAGACCTCTCTCCATTTGCAATCTTCCTGATAGTGGATCCATAGAGTTTTCTTGGTAAAAAATGTGGAAGTGGTTTACCATTGCCTCTTTCTGCGCAGCAAACCTGAGCCTCTGCCCTCGACAATCTCTCGTGCCTCTGCTGCCCAGCATGGGTGAATTTTGACTTGTAGCAGAAGCAGCAGAAGACAGCAGCACCTGGAAGCGGAAAGAAGAAGCATTGGCAAAATGGACTCTTTTGACCCCAGACTGGTATTGGGCCCTTGGGTGGAGGAGTGAGTGAGGGTTTGTATGTGTCACTCCCTTACACGTTGGTAAAACTAGGTAAAAAATTTTTCACAGTAAACTTGGTGATCAGAGGTGTGGTTTGACTTCTGCTACATGCCACCGAGACACCCCCGGTCCAGGAAGGTCCTGGTTGGTGTGAACCGGGGGCTCCCGACAGGACATCATCTACTCTACTTGGGATAGTTAAGGAGTAGAATGTGGGGAGAAGCATGGACTAGGAAGTCATTCTATCTTTCTACCTCTCCAACGTGGGAATCTCATGGATCGAGCGATGATGGATTTAAACACGAGTGTGGCGTCAAACTGGGAAGGAGTACTAATATGTGATTTTTGCATAATGTGAGGTTTTTCAAGGGCCCAACTCCAACATTCCAGTAGACGTGATTTGACGGAACATTAGCCTAGTGAAGAGCCTTTTCCCGGTTGTCCTGGAGATTCTGTGATTTCCCAGTGACACCTCAGTGTGAGTCTCACAGAACCAAAGAAGGGGAGGAAGAAGTTTCCATTTTCTATTTGGTCTTCCTTCACAGACTAATGACTGTTTCTGGGATGAACAAGATTCTAAGCTCCTCCAGGGCAGGGAATGTGTACCCTTTCTTCTGTGTAATAATAATGATGGCATTTGTTAAGTGCTTACTATGTGCAAAGCACTGTTCTAAGCGCTGCGTGGCTCAGTGGAAAGAGCACGGGCTTGGGAGTCAGAGGTCATGAGTTCGAATCCCGGCTCTGCCACTTGTCAGCTGTGTGACTGTGGGCAAGTCACTTAACTTCTCTATGCCTCAGTTACCTCATCTGTACAATGGGGATTAACTGTGAGCCTCATGTGGGACAACCTGATTACCCTGTATCTACCCCAGCGCTTAGAACAGTGCTCGGCACAAGGTAAGCGCTTAACAAATACCAACATTATTATTATTATTACAAGGCGATCAGATTGTCCCATGTGGGGCTCACAGTCTATTTTACAGTCCCATTTTACAGGTAAGGTAACTGAGACACAGGGAAGTTAAGTGACTTGCCCAAAGTCACACAGCTGACAGGCAGCAGAGCAGGGATTAGAACCCATGACCTCTGACTCCCAAGCCTGTGCTCTTTCCACTGAGCCACACTGCTTCCCTGTGTACTCTCTCAAACACTTGGTACTCAGTCTTATCTTTTGCGGTTAAGTCATTTCCAGGCCATAACAACACCACAGACACATCTCACCTAGAACACCCTCTCTCCATTTGCAATCTTCCTGATAGTGGATCCATAGAGTTTTCTTGGTAAAAATGTGGAAGTGGTTTACCATTCCCTCTTTCTGCACAGTAAACCCGAGTCTCTGCCCTCGACAATCTCTCGTGCCTCTGCTGCCCAGCATGGGTGAATTTTGACTTGTAGCAGATGGTCTTCCCCTCGCTAGCCACTGGCCAAGCTAGGAATGGAATGCACAGGCCTCTGCTTGACTCTCCCTCCTATAGCCGAGACTGGTAGACTACTGAAAACTCTCCAGGTGCGACCCTGAGAAGGGTGGTACTCAGTAGGTGCTCAGGAAATAGCATTGATTGAATTGAGGAGAAAACTGCAAGCCAATTTCAGCAGGAGTCAAGAGCTGGAAACCAGCCACAATCATATCCTACAGTGTATTCCGGTGAAGGAGAATGTGATCCATTCTTTATCCTCGGTATTTTCATTTTAATATTTTCTTTCTCACACCTTGAGGCTTGTATATAGACATTCTCTACCCAGCTTCAGTACAAGAACATTTTTCTGGGGTTTTGAAACAGAGTGAATAATCCTCATTATTTAAAATACATCCAGTGAACAATCTTTCCATTTTGCTCCTGATTCAGGTTAAACAATAGTAACCAGAATACGCTGTGTACACAATTATATTTATTGAGAAATATTTGTTGAAAACAAAATGAATCAAATTTGTATTCACAGAATTCTCTTTCAGATGATGCTATTTGATGGTGGAAGCTATAATGATAATGATTATGGTATTTGTTAAGCCCTTACTATGTGCCCAACACTGTTCTAAGCACTGGGCTAGATACAAGATCTTCAGGTTGTCCCACGTGTGGCTTACAGTCTTAATCCCCATTTTACAGATTAAGTAACTGAGGCACAGAGAAGTGAAGTGACTTGCCCAAGTCACACCGCTTATAAGTGATGGAGCCAGAGTTGGATCCCACGACCTCTGATTCCCAAGCCACTTGTGGAAGATGGACTTTCTGTGTGAAGGTAAGTCTGTGTTTTGCTCCTCTGCTGTAGTTTTGCAATTTTGGAATTGTTGATACATAAGATTCTGGAACATACAAACTCTATGTGGGGAAAAATAATGGAAGAAAAGCAGAAAGGACCGGAGGGGCAGCTATAGAGAAGCTAGCGATAGGTTTTGACAAGCGGAGAGATGTGCACTGATCCAGGCTTCACAGGATAATCTCTGGAGCATTGTGTGTTGTTATAGATTCATTTATTCAACTGTACTTATGGAGGGCTCACTATGGGCAAAGCACTGTACTAAGAGCTTGGGAGAGTACAATATAACAATAAACAGACACATTCCCTGCCCACAGCAAGCTTCAATCTAGAGGGAGAGACAGACACGAAGATGAATAAATAAGCAAAAAAAAGTACAAATAGGTGCATAAGTGTTGTGGGACTGGGAGGGGGGAATGAATGAAGGGGGCAAGTCAGGGTGGTGCAGAAAGGAGTGCGAGAAGAGGAAAGCAGGGCTTAGTCAGGGAAGGCCTCTTGGAGGATACATAGATTGGAGTATGGAGAGGCTGAAGCCTAAAAGACCAGCGAGAAGACTGATGCAATAGTTTAGATGTGGCAAGATCAGAGCAGGCATCGAGGTGTACAGGTTTGAGTAGAGAGGACAAGCAGATCTGGGAATTCTAGTGCAGGAAAAAGTGGCAGATTTGTCAGTGGACTGATTGTTCGAATTGAACCATAGGAATGAGTCAAGGAAGACCCCTAGGTTCATTCATTCAATCATTCATTCAATTGTATTTATTGAGCACTTACTTTGTGCAGAGCACTGTACTAAGCACTGGAGATAGGTTGTCAGTTTCTGGGATGGGGAGGATGGATGGTTGGAGATGGGATTTGGGGGAAAGTGAGTTTAAGGGAAACAACAAGGAGGTTCATGTTGGACAGGTTGAGTTGGAGGTGCTGGCAGAACTCCAATGTGGAAATGTCTTGTACCCATTCATTCATTCATTCGTTCATTCATTCATTTACTCAGTCATATTTATTGAACGCTTACTGTAGGCAGAGCGCTATACTAAGTGCTTGGAAGAGTACAGTATAACAATAAGCAGACACACCCCCTGCCCACAGTGAGCTTAAAGTCTAGAGGGACCTATGAGACGCTGGATTTCAGGTCACTTGAGAAGCCAGCACCAGAGAGATGGATTTTAGAGTCATCTGCATAGAGGAAATAGCTGAAGGCATGTGAGTGGATGAGTTCCTTGAGGGAAAGAGTGAGAAAAGTAGAGGAACTAGAACAGAATCTCGATGGTAGCCTGCGGAAAAAGAATGAGGAATGTTGGAGGAGATGGCAAACTGAGAACAAGAAAAGAGGTAGGAGGAAAAACTGCATAATACTGTGTCAGCAAAACTAGTGTTTTGAGGAGGAGGAAGTAGTAGAGTAGAGTTCCTCTACCTCCTTTACTATCGCCATAGAGGAATAGCTTGTAGACTCCATTATCATCCATTCCCTTCCTATATCCTACCCCTTAAAGCTGTGTTACTATTGACAAAATGTCTACAACTTATTATGTGCTCCCAAATGCTTATTTCTCTGCAGTAAGCACTAAATATCATTGATCGATTGGTTAAAGTACATATCGTATACTTTATTGCTTCCTCCTATATGAAATTTTCCTTGGTGTCTTTCTTCCCTGCTACACTGCAAGCTCCTAGAGGGCAGGGATTAGGTGCTCTAATTAATCATAATGAATATTTATGGTATTTAAGTGTTTACTATGTGCCAAACATTAATAATAATAATAATTTTGTTATTTTGTTAAGCGCTTACTATGTGCCGAGCACTGTTCTAAGCGCTGGGGTAGACACAGGGAATCAGGATGTCCCACATGGGGCTCACAGTCTTAATCCCCATTTTCCAGATGAGGTAACTGAGGCCCAGAGAAGTGAAGTGACTTGCCCACAGTCACACAGCTGACTAGTGGCAGAGCTGGGATTCGAACTCATGACCTCTGACTCCAAAGCCCGGGCTCTTTCCACTGAGCCACGCTGCTTCTCAACATTGTGATGAGTAGGTATAAAGTAATCAGACCAGTCCCTGCATGGGATTCACAGTCTCAGTTGAAGGAGGGAGATTTCATCTTCATTTTATACATGAGGTAACTGAGGCCCAGTGAAGTGAAGTAACTTGCCTAAGGTCACACAGCAGATAAGGTGGGGAGCTGGGACTCAAATCCACGACCTGACTCCCAGGCCCAGGCCTTATCCTCTATGCCATGCTGCTTCAATAACGTAGTGGTTACAGGCTAGTGAGACAGAAAGGATGTTGGTGAGACTGTGAGCCCATTGTTGGGCAGGGATTGTCTCTATCTGTTGCTGAATTGTACATTCTAAGCGCTTAGTACAGTGCTCTGCACACAGTAAGAGCTGAATAAATACGAATGAATAAATGAATGAATGAATGAATGTCTGCAGTGATGGGAAAGTCAGGGGAGGACAAGGTTTGGGAGGGAAGATAAGTTCCGTTTTAGACATATTAAGTTGGAGTTGATCGGGGACAACCAAGTAGAAATGTCTGTAAGGCAGGAAGAAATGTGAGACTGCAGAGAGGGAAAGCAGTCAGGGCTGGAGATGTAAATTTAAGTATCATCCACACAGAGGTGGTAATTGAAGCCATGTGAGCAAATGAGTTATTCAAGGGAGTGGGTTTACATGGAGAATAGCAGGGGACCCAGAACTGAACCTTGAGGGACACCCTGAGTTAAGAGGTGGGAGGCAGAGGAGGAGCCAACTCACCTCCTCCAAGAGGCCTTCCCAGACTGAGCTCCTCTTCTCCCTCTACTCCCTCTACCACCCCCCCTTCACCTCTCCGCAGCTAAACCCTCTTTTCCCCCTTTCCCTCTGCTCCTCCCCCTCTCCCTTCCCATCCCCTCAGCACTGTACTCGTCTGCCCAACTATATATATTTCCATTACCCTATTTATTTTGTTAATGAAATGTACATCGCCTTGATTCTATTTAGTTGCCATTGTTTTTACGAGATGTTCTTCCCCTTGACTCTATTTATTCCCATCGTTCTCGTCTGTCCGTCTCCCCCGATTAGACCGTAAGCCCGTCAAATGGCAGGGACCGTCTCTATATGTTGCCGACTTGTTCATTCCAAGCGCTTAGTACAGTGCTCTGCACATAGTGAGCGCTCAATAAATACTATTGAATGAATGAATGAGCCCAAGAAAGAGGCAGCCAGAGAGATAAATGGAGAACCAGAAGAGAAAGTGTCAGAGAAGCCAAGGTTGGAAAATGCTTCCAGGAGAAGGGTGTGGGTCGACAATGCTGAAAACAGCTGAGAAGTCCAGGAGGATTAGGATAGAATAGAAGCCATTAGATTTGTAAAAGGGAAATCATTGGTGACTTCTGAGAGGGCGGTTTCTGTGGAGTGAAGAGGTTGGAATCCAGATCAGAGGGAGCCATGGAGAAAACTGGAGGAGAGGAACTTGAGACAGCAAGTGTAGACAACTCATGCAAGGAGTTTGGAGAGGCATGGTTAGGAGAGAGGTGGGGCCATAAGTGGAGGGAGCTGTGGGGTCAAAGGAGGGTTGTTTTAGGATAGTGGAGATTGGAGATATGTGCATGTTTGAAATCAGTGGGGAAGAAGCCATTGGAGAGTGAACAGTTTTAAGTGGCAGTTAGGGAGGGAAATAGGGAGGGGCAAGTGTTTTGAAAAGGTGTGAAGGAATGGAGTCGGATGTGCAGGTGGAGGGGGTGGATTTTGAGAGAAGGCAGGAGATCTCCCTGGAAATGGGAAGTTGAAGAAGGGGCAGGAGGGGGAAAGGACTGGGGAGGGGCAAGGGAGATTTTAGGGAGATCACCCCCGATAATGTCAATTTTCTCAATAAAGTAGGTGGCCAGCTCATTAGAGGCAAGTGATGGGGGAACTAGGAGGACAGGGGTTTGGAGGACGGAGTTAAACCTCTGACACAACTGGTGAGGGTGATGGGCTTGGGTGTCAATAGGAATGGTGAATGAAGTGTACAAATATATATAGATGTAATAAGTGAATAAATATGTGTATAAATATGTATAAAAATGTATAAAGTGTAAGTAATCAACATTAGAGAAGCAGCGTGGCTGAGTGGAAAGAGCACGGGCTTTGGAGTCAGAGGTCATGGGTTCGAATCCCGGATCCACCACTTGTCAGCTGTGTGACCTTGGGCAAGTCACTTCACTTCTCGGTGCCTCAGTTACCTCATCTGTAAAATGGGGATGCAGACTGTGAGCCCCACGTGGGACAACCTGATTCCCCTGTGTCTACCCCAGCGCTTAGAACAGTGCTCGGCACATAGTAAGTGCTTAACAAATACCAACATTATTATTATTATTATAAATCCAAGTGCATGAGTAACATAGAAAGGAGAGGAAGTAGCAGAAGTGAGGGCTTAATTGGGGAGGCGTCTTGGAGGAGGTGTGATTTTAATAAGACTTAGAAGGTGAAAAGAGTGATTGCCTTTCAGATATGAACTGTAGTGTCAGGCCAGTATCATGATATTAGAGAAGCAGCGTGGCTCAGTGGAAAAGAGCACAGGCTTTGGAGTCAGAGGTCATGGGTCCGAACCCCGGCTCTGCCACCTGTCAGCTGTGTGACTTTGGGCAAGTCACTTCACTTCTCGGTGCCTCAGTTACCTCATCTGTAAAATGGGGATGAAGACTGTGAGCCCCACGTGGGACAACCTGATTCCCCTGTGTCTACCCCAGCGCTTAGAACAGTGCTCGGCACATAGTAAGCGCTTAACAAATACCAACATTATTATTATTAATTCCAAGTCAATCATGCTTAGGCACCAGAAATCCTGTTTATAGTTGTTCACTTCTTTGTTAACATTTTCCCTTAAAGTACCTTCAGCTGCTTTAATCAGACTAGTGTAAAAGTCTATATATCGGTAGGATCAGATTCCATGGAGACTTAATTCACTCCATGTGCATTGAGCTATTCTGAGTTATTCTTATCCCACAGCTTCCTGGCCTCCAGACATTCCATAATGGGCTAAGTTGCTGGAAAAGAAAAGAAAAGAAAAGAGAATCCAAATTCCAGCTGCTTTAGCAACTAACCTCTCAGTAACAGGGTATTATGGGATACACTCTACAATACAACATGAGCATTTCCTGGGCACTTTCATTCTGATTATGACGTTTTTGATTCTTTTTCCAAGGAAAATGTGTAAGAGACCAAGAGATTCCCGACCAAGGTAGTTGAGACTGAAGAGTCAATTCTCCCTTGGATAGAGAGAGAGATTTTTGTCACTAGGGCCCGGCTCCTATCAACCAAGATTTTCCTGGACCTGGGGACTGGGGAGCCTCAGTGACAGGCAACAGAGTCACACCACACCACTGAATACCAAGGTTACTGTGGAAAGGTTTTTTTTTTTTTACTTAGTTTTACCAATGTGCAAGGGAGTGACACATACACACTTTCACTAACGCCACTCCACCTTTCATTCATTCATTTATTCAATAGTATTTATTGAGAGCTCACTGTGTGCAGAGCACTCTACTAAGCTCTTGGAAAGTACAATTCAGCAACAAAGAGAGACAATCCCTGTCCACAGTGGGCTCACAGTCTAGAAGAGGGAGACAGACATTAAAACAAATAAACAGGCATCAATTGCATTAGTAAAAATAAATAGAATGGGATATATATATATATATATATATATATATATATATATATATATATATATATATATATATACACATCAGAACAAGTAAAACATTATGAATGAATAGAATTATAGATATGTACATATATACACAAGTGTTGTGGGGTGGGGCAGGTAGAGCAAAAGGAGCAAGTCAGGGAGAGGTGGGGGGAGGGGGAGCTGAGGAAAGGGGGGGCTTAATCTTGGAAGGCCTCCTGGAGGAGATGAGCTTCAGTAGGGCTTCGAAGGGGGGAAATGTGCTAATTTGGCAAATGTGAGGAGGGAGGGCATTCCAGGCCAGAGGTAGGATGTGGACCAGGGGTCGACAGAGGGACAGGTGAGAATGAGGTCCAGTGAGGAGGTTAGTGGCAGAGTGGAATGTGCAGTTTGGGCTGTAGAAGGAGAGAAGGGAAGTGAGGTGACAGGGGGCAAGGTGATGGAGAACTTGGAAGCCAACAGTGAAGAGTTTTTGCTTGTTACGGAGGCTGATAGGAGATTTTTGAGGAGGGGGGTGACGTGCCCAGAGAGCTTCTGCAGAAAGATAAGCCCATCAGTGCCTTTGCGAGTCTCTTCCTCCTTGTTGTTCACGGGATCAAAAACAGTCACTAATAAGGCAGCTCGTTGTTGGCTCACCACAATTTTGAATTAGATACCGGGAGCACCATACCTTGATCTCATCTATCTCGCCATCCACCTTTCTCCCACTTCCTACCTCTGTCCAGGAACACCCTGCCTCCTCATAACTGACGGACAGTAACTCTCTTCCCACTTCAAAGCCTTACTGAAGGCATATCTCCTTCAAGAGGCCTTTCCTGCCCTTCTTTCTTCTTCCCCCATTCCTTTCTGTGTCACCCTGACTTGCTACCGTAATTCATCCCCCCTCACAGACCCAAAGAATGTATGTATGTATTTTTAATTAATTTATTCATATTAATATCTGTCTCCTCCTCTAGACTGTGAGCTTGTTGTGGGCAGGGAAAGTGTCTGCTCTCTCAAAAGCCTATGATAGTGCTCTGGACACACTAAGGGCTCAAGAAATATGATTGACTGAGCATTCATCACCATTCAGGGGACTGCACTCATGCTTGCTTCCACTGAGATAAAAATGTCATATGGTGTTGGAGGGGTGACCCTCCATATGGTTGGATTAGCTAGAATAGTAGAAAAGACTAGAATACACTGAATCCCCCATTAGGTTACCACTGATAGCAAGGACTGAGAACCAAAGATTTAGGATCATCCTAGATGAATATCCTGCCCCTTTTGGTCTGGAGATTGAGATATTTAACTTGAATAGGAACTTGCAATTTTGAGGGGAAGGCTTTGTAAACTAGAGTGGAGAAATAGATTAACTTATACCACATCTCTTCTCCGTTGAGTCAATGCCTAATTGGGGAAAGAGAGTTTGCATACGCTGCTGAAACTTAGAGCTATTCCATATAGAGCTACCCCTAACAGGTCTAAGCCAAAGCACCAGCAAAAGTCAATTCACCTGTTCTGGGCAGCAGTTGTATGGGAAAGAGTCAAAGGAGGATGACAAAGTGATCAAAATGTTGATCAAAGATGACGACAGAGGCTCAGCTTTATTTCTGCATGGAAGAGGGCAGTGGTGAACCATTTCCTTATCTTTACCAAGAAAACTCTATAGATTCAAGTAGCAGAATGATTTTATGGTGGAAGATGGGACGTTGTGGGGAGGGTGTGTTCATGGAGCCCCTGTGGATCTGAAACTATTGGGCAGCATTTGAAGAAGAAGATACTTCATCTCATGGCTACCACAGACGGAAACTAAATCTCTTTCTTCCACGGCCTCAAGGGACTCAGGACTCATGTAATATGGTCTGGCTGAGCACGCAAGTATTTGCAGTAAGGTGGAAATGAGAATCACCTGCCCGAGGCACTCACCCAACAAAACTTCTTTGTTCAGGGTTGCTCTGCCCTGCATTATCTCTGGATGAAACTAGGAAAGGTTGCAATTCCAGGATGGTAAGGACTGGGATGGGCACTGCGATCGACCAGAAATTTGGGTGATTGTCTAGCAACTCTTTCTCCACCACCCCCCTACCCACCACCCTGCTATGTTATCTCTTTCCCTTTAGACTTCTTGTGGTCAAAGAACCTTTTGCTTCCTTATTGGCCTGGTAGATAGAACACGGGCTTGGGAGTCAGAATGACCTGGGTTCTAGTCCCCGCTCCACCACTTCTCTGCTTTGTGACCTTGGGCATATCACTTAACTTAGTGTAGCAGGGTGGCCTAGTGGATAAAGCACAGGCCTGAGAGTTAGAAGTTAATGGGTTCTTTTTATAGCCCCGCCACTTGTCTGCTCTATGACCATAAAAAGTCACTTCACTTCTCTGTGCCTCAGTTCCCTCAACTTTAAAATGGGGATTGAGACTTTGAGCCCATATGGGACAGGGACTGTGTCCAATCCAATTTGCTTGTATCCACCCCAGCTCTTAGTACAGAACCTGGCACATAGCCCTTAACAAATACCACAATTATTATTATTCTTAACTTCTCTGTGCCTTGGTTACCTCATCTGTAAAATGGAGGTGAAAATTGTGAGCCCCATTTCGGGTAGCTACTGAATCCAACCTGATTACCTCATATCTACTTCACCATTTTAGAACAGTGCCTGGCACATAGTAAGACCTTAACAAATACTATAAAAACAGAAAAACATACCAAAAAAAATTCCAAGTCTAGTGGACACCCCAAAAACATGATTACTACAATTACTACAGTTACAATTACTAATATTACCAATAGCACCAATATTACTACTACTAGTCATTCATTCATTCATTCAGTAGTATTTATTGAGCGCTTACTATGGGCAGAGCACTGTACTAAGCGCTTGGAGTGTGCAATTCGGCAACAAATAGAGCTAAACCCTGCCCAATAATGACCTCACAGTTTAAACGGGGGAGACCGACAGAAAAGCGAAATAGAACAAAACCAAATGAGACAACATCATCAAGATAAATAGAATCAAGGAGATATACACCTCATTAACAAAATAAATAGGGTAATAAGTAATCTATACAAATATACACTGTGCTGAGGGGTGGGGAAGGGGGAAGAGCAGAAGGCCCAGGGGGAGGGGGGAATGAGGAGGGGAAGGGGAGCAGAGAGAAAGAGGAAGCTCATTACCACCTATTACAATTATTACTATCACTACTTCTGCATCTACTGGTAAATGGGTTTTTTCTTCCATGTTTGAAATGCTTTTATGTAAAAATGTCTTAATGTGTTTTTGCTGCTCTTCTAAATCAGTGTGTCAACTACTTTTGGCTTAATTTTGCACCTGCCATTTTTCTTTTTACTATAGAATAAGGAAAACTGGCAGGTTACTTGGAAGAATAAGTTTGTGGATAGGGCTGTGGCAAATTTAGAAGTGGTGTGACCTAGTGGGATCGTTGTTCAGCATGGATTGTCTCTATCTGTTGCCGAATTGTACATTTCAAGTGCTTAGGACAGTGCTCTGCACACAATAAGCACTCAATAAATACGATTGAATGAATGATAGCTCAGGCCAGGGAGGCCGAAGGATTCCGGCTCTGCCACTTTCAGCTGTGTGACTTTGGGCAAGTCACTTAACTTCTCTATGCCTCAGCTACCTCATCTGTAAAATGGGTATTGACAGCTATCCCAGTATGGGACAGGGAATGTATCTTACAGATTAGTTTGTAAGTGCTCCCCTCTCAGGGTCACACGTGGAGAGTTTCCAGCCCTCTATCAGTCTTGGGCTCAGTGGAAAGAGCCCGGGCTTGGGAGTCAGAAGTCATGGGTTCGAATCCTGGCTCTGCCACTTGTCAGCTGTGTGACTGTGGGCAAGTCATTTAAGTTATCTGTGCCTCAGTTACCTCATCTGTAAAATGGTGATTAACTGTGAGCCTCACATGGGACAACCTGATTACCCTCTCTACCCCAGCACTTAGAACAGTGCTCTGCACATAGTAAGCACTTAACAAACACCAACATTATTATTATTGTTATCTTATTATCTTGTATCTAGTCCAGTGCTTCGTACAGTTCTTGGCATATAGTAAGTGCTTAACAAATACCAGAAAAAAAAATCATTTTGAAAATTACCCAGAACTTTCTAGGCAGCCCCTTCCCCATCCCACTACTTTCCCAGGGTGTTTGAAATTCATTACAATGAAAGGCATTTTAGAAAATTGAAATAGAGGGAAATCCTGTAATTAGAGAAATGTAGGTTTTTCAGAAAGTTCACATGGTTCAGAGCAGAGAGGAAACAGGGAGGAAAGGGAAAAGGTTGGGAACGGCTGAATATCAGCACCTCGGCAAAGCCTTCCCGCTTCTTCCTTCTTCACCCTGTCACATTTTTTAGCTTTGTCTCTGTTGTCATATTTTTAAAGACTGTAGAGCAGGGTGAGCACATAAAAACAATAATATGAATGACATTTTTAAAGTAATAATAATAATAGTGTTTATTAAGCGCTTACTGTGGGCCAAACACGGTACAAAACTCTGGGGTAGATGCAAGATAATCAGGTCAGACCCAGTCCCTGGCTCACATGGAGTTCACAGAATATGTAGCAGCACTTATGTCTTGTCTTGTTTTATGCTGTTGAGTCGTCTCCTATCCATAGTGACTCCATGGACACGTCTCTCCCAGAACACCCCACCTCCATCTGCAATCATTCTGGTAATGGATCAATAGAGTTTTCTTGGTAAAAATCCAGAAGTGGTTTACCATTGCCTCCTTCTGCGCAAGAAACCCAAGTCTCCACCCTCGACTTCCTCCTATGCCACTAATGCCCAGCACAGGTGAGTTTTGACTTACAGCAGATGGCCTGCTACTCACTAGTCACTGGCCAAGCTAGGAATTGAATGGGTCGGCATCTGCTTGATTCTCCCTCCTGTAGCCGAGACTGGTAGAGGGCTGGAAACTCTCCAGGTGTGACCTTGAGGGGGAGGACTTACATACAAATCTGTAATTTATTGATTGATTTATATTAATGTATGTCTTCCTCTCTAGTATCTATGCTCATTATGGACAGGGAATGTGTCTGTTTAGCTTTATATTGTACTCTTCCTTAGTGCTTGCTTAGTACAGTGCTTTGCACACAGTAAAAGCACTCAATAAATACGATTGAATTAAATTGATGACAGGAATTGAATTCCTATGTTAACTGAGTAGAAACTGAGGCACAGAGAAAGTAAGAGACTTGTCTAAGGTCACACGGCAGGCAAGTGACAGAGCTGACATTAGAATCCATGTTCTCTGAGTCCCAGGACCATGATCTTCCTATTAGGCCACACTCCCACTATAGTGTTCATGCTGTCCTAGTGCACCATGCTTATCTCTTGGGAGAGAACAGCACAAGCACAAAATACACTCCCTGCTCACAAAAACCTTACATTCCATGCTTTGTCAGAAACTAACAGAAACAGTGGCCATAGAAATTTCCTTAGTGAAGGAAGTAAAAAACAAACAAAACAAAAAAGTTGACTCTCTTTTTCTGTGGAGGGAAGTGTAAAAGTCCAAACTTCTTGAATGATTTCAGCAGAAAACATCCAATAATCCCATCATTTCCATAGTGTAAACAAGACTATTAACTTATTAATGAAGAAATACATTGACTCTGCCTTTGGTCAAATGAGCCTGAGTAACTGCTTGTGTGATGTATTGACTAGTGTGTCATTCACTGATATGGATAATACATTCAATGTTTGGAGTTTCTTTTTCATTCTCTGTCATTTTTGTTTTGCAGAATATTGTGGTCTCTGACCATACTAGTTTAGGAGCTAGGTGTACTGAGTTAAAGGAGAGCAATCAGACTACGGCAAGACCAAACCCTTAAAGTAGTTTCAGGCCCTAGAAGATTGCTATTATGATATTTGTTAAGCACTTAATATGTGCCAAGAACTCTACTAAATGCTGAGTTAGAGCCGATATAGCTTAGTGGTAGAGCACATCCTTTGCAGGTATGAAGTCCCAGGTTCGAACCCTGATATTTCCAATTTGAGAGAAGCAGCATGGCTTAGTGGAAAGAACACGGGCTTGGGAGTCAGACGTGGGTTCTAATCCAAGATCCGCCGCTTTCTGTTGTGTGACCTTGGCTAAGTCACTTCACCTCTCTGTGCCTCAACTACCTCATCTGTAAAATGGAGATTAAAACTGTGAGCCTCACGTGGGACAATCTGATGACCTTATATCTATCCCAGTGCTTACAACAGTGCTTGGTATATGGTAAGTGTTTAACAAATACCATAACTATTATTATTACAAGTTAATCAGATCGAACACAGTCTTGTCTCACATGGGATAGTCTAAGCAGGAGGGAAACAGACAATGAATTTCCATTTTACAGAAGTGAAAACTGAAGCAGAGATGTTTGACAAATATAGAGCCAAAGCTTACCTTTCCAGGGGGTGGAAAACCTTTCTCTAGATCCAATTAATCTCCTCTTTCCACGAGCACTTGCAGAGGGGCACAGAGAATGTTTTGGGAATGATAAAATGTTCTGCAGCTGAATTCCCATTTCCCCTTTTAGGATTTCCTGGAGGCTTGAGAAAATTCCTATTAGGTCGTGTTTCCCCGGCAAGATCTGCCGAGGGAAAAATGCTGTGATCTCTTGGACGTGAGCACCCCAGGGGCTGCCGGAAGAATTAACCATCTCTGAAGTCAGCCGATGCTGTTGACTATGTGTCTACTGAGTATGAAAGGATTGTGCTAAGCAGTAGAGAAGCAGCATGACCTAGTGGAAAGAACCCAGGCCTGGGCTTCGGAAGAACCCTTCGGAGGGTTCAATTCTCAGCCCTGCCACTTACCAGCTGGGTGACCTTAGGCCCAACTTCTCTGGGCCTCAGTTCCCTCATCTGCAAAGTGGAGGTCCCCATGTGGAACCTATCTTGTAACGACCCCAGAGCTTAGTATAGTGTTTGACACATAACAAATGCTTAATGAATACCACAATCATTATTTTATTATTATTACTGTTGCTATTACTGTGATTATAAGTGGTAGTAAGCAAATAACACCACTTAGCATGATGGTGTACTGTACTAACTCTTTGGGAAAATAGAATAGAATGAAAACAAACACTCCCCGTCTATAAGAAGCTTACATGCCCACCAACAGAGATCTATCAATCAATCAATCAATTAGGGCCCAGCATTTCCTGGACTTGGCCTTTTCCCCTTTTGAGCCCCTAGTGTATTTTGAATAATAATAATAGTATTTTTTAAGCATTTACTCTGTGCCAGCCACTGTTCTAAGCACTGGGGTAGATTCAAGATAACTGAGCTGTTTTTGATTAATGGTAATGTTGCTGCTGATGGTGATAGTAATGATGACAGTGATAGAGAAGCAGTATGGCCTAGTGGAAAGCTTGGAATCAGATGACCTGGATTCTAATTTCTACTCTGCCACTTGTCTGCTGTGTGACCCTGGACAATTCACTTAATTTCTCTGTCTTGGCTACCTCATATGTAAAATGGGGATTTCCCCTTTCAGGGTCACACCTGGAGAGTTCCTAATACTCTACCAGTCTCGTCTATGGGATGGAGAGTCAAGAGGAGGCCTGTCCATTCCATTCCTAGCTTGGGCAGTGGCTAGCGAGTGGAAAACAATCTATTAAAAGTCAAAACTCAGCCATGCTGGGCAGCAGCGGCACGAGAGAGAGTCGAGGGCGGAGGCTCAAGTTTGCTATATGGAAGGAGCCAGTGGTAAACCGCTTCTGGATTTTTACCAAGAAAACTCTATGGATCCACAACCAGAACAATTTTAGATGGAGAGTGGGGCCTTCTGGGAGAGATGTGTCCGTTGTGTAGCTATGGGTTGAAACGACTCCACGGCATAAGGCAAGATAAAATGGGGATTAAGATTGTGAACCCCATATGGGACAGTACTCTGCAGGCAGTAAGCGCTGAATAAATACAATTGAATGAATGAATGGATGACGGGGACAATGTCCAATCTGATTTGCTGATTTACCCCAGTGCTTAGTACAATGCCTGGCATGAAGAGAGCACTTAACTAATACTCCAAACGGCACAATGATGGCACTGATGATGATGATGACTGCCGTTGGCTCGTTGATTCGGCGGCAGATGGTCAATGCCCATCCATCCTGCCCTGGAAGGAAGAGGGGGAGGAAAGAAAGCTCATTATTTGAGTGTGATGAAATGCATGGAAAACTTCAGAGTAAAATGAAATTGGAAATCAATAAGAGAAGGACAAGGAAACAGAAGTCTCCTTCCATTCTCCTGGTTGAAGTCACTTTTGGTAGATATTTTTTAATCTGAGCTTGTTTTCCAGGTCATCAATTCTATTACTCAGCTATTTACACTTTTTAACATTCTCAGTTAGAAAAGCACGGTGTTCATTGATTGTCCCCTCCGAGTCTTTAGTTTCCTCCTGCCCTTCGGCAGTATCGAACTTAAGTCTCCAAATGTATGCAGTAATTCGAATATATTTAAATTGTCGGGGCACTGAGGCCAGGGTTAATTCTCTCCTATGTGTACCACCGACTGCATTACAACTGCGAGGCAAGTGTTATACATTAAAATTCTAAATAGTTTCCTGGTAGCAGTAGACTTTTGTTTTCACTGAGGGTCAGAGTTCTGTATAAGATGGTTGAAAAACTTTACTTTTGTACCCATTAAAGTTGGGGTACAAATCTGGTGATGTGATATGGATTTCAGATGATTTTGATGAAAATTAAGTAGGATTACAGAAGGTGATTATTGAAAGGCAAACTTGCATGCATTCATTCATATGATGTCATGGAGGTAGTTCAAAAGGATGGTGTCTTACTTCTTGAAGAATCTCATTTAATGAAAAAACACACAATGGTGATAATGATATTTGTTCAGCGCTTACTCTGTGCCAAACACTGTTCTAAGCATTGGAGTAGATACAAAGTAATCAGGTTGTCCCAAGTGAGGCTCACAGTCTCAATCCCCATTTTACAGATGAGGTAAGTGAGGCACAGAGAAGTGAAGTGATTTGCCCAAAGTCACATGGCAGACAAGTAGAGTGGCTCAGTGGAAAGAGCACGGGCTTTGGAGTCAGAGGTCATGAGTTCGAATCTCAGCTCTGCTACTTGTCAGCTGTGTGACTGTGGGCAAGTCACTTAACTTCTCTGTGCCTCAGTTACCTCATCTGTAAAATGGGGATTAAGACTGTGAGCCCCACGTGGGACAACCTGATTCCCCTGTGTCTACCCCAGCACTTAGAACAGTGCTCAGCACATAGTAAGCGCTTAACAAATGCCAATATTATTATTATTATTAGTGGTCAGGATTAGAACCCAAGTCTTCTGACTCCCAAGCCCTTGCTCTTTCCACTGCTTCTTCTAATAGCAACCTTTGATTCAATGAGAATTACTGATAAGAGCTTAGGTGTTTTGAAGTTACCACTATGACTGACAATTTTCGATACCACAAAAAGAGAATGAGCAACGGCACAGTGCCAAAACAGTTGCTGAATGGAGAGCTGAAATTGGGAAACGGAAAGCAACAAGGTGGAGAAAACATTTTAAAAACACAATAAGTGAGAAGCAGTGTGGCCTACTGGAGACAGCAGGGATCTGGGAATCAGGACTTGAGTTCTAGACCCAGCTCCTCTGTCGACTATGTGATTCGGGGCAAGTCACTTCACTTCTCTGTACCTCAGTTATCTCATCTGTATAATGGGAATTATGACTATGAGCCCCACATGGGACAGGGATTGTCTCCAATCTCATTAGTTTATATCAAACTCAGTGCTCACTAGAGTGCTGGACACATAGTATGTGCTTAAAACATACTGGTAAAAAATACAAAAAACAGAAAACAAAGACAAAGCCTCGGACAATGCAGCATCCCAGTTGAAGACGGTAAGTAAGCTGACAAGTATAGACTAGTATGGTTCGGTTTCATCAAGAAAAGTGTTGCTCTCTTTCAACAAAAGGTGTGTAAGGAATATAGGGGACAAGAAAATGAAGAGAAAATAATGCTAGGAGCTGCACACATCAAACATAAGACACCAAGGGACAATCTTTGACTCTCTGGACCTCCCACTTCTCCTGGAAATATTACTGACACTCTCCTCTCTGGTTTTCCTCTTATCTCTCTGGCCTTCCTCTTATCTCTCTGGCCATTCCTTCTTGGTCTTTCTCCTGCTTTTCCTCTGACTCAATCAGTTGTATTTATTGAGCACTTAGCATGTGCAGAGCACTATAGTAAATTATTGGGAGAGTACATTACAACAGAATTAACACACATATTCTCTGCCCAAAGCAAACATACATTCTCCTATCCTCTAACTATGGGCGGAGGGGTGGAAGGGAGTCTCTGAATATTTATTTCTGGGACCTTTTTGTTCTCCATTTTCATCCATTCCAACGGCTTCGACCAGCGTCATTACACAAATGACACCCAATTCTATGTCCCCGGTTCTTACCTCGCTTCTCTTCGTGGTCACTTTTTCCCTAGTCTTCAGAATATCATGACTTGTATCTCCACTGAAACTTCCAACTTAACATGTCCATATCTGAATGACTCTTCTTTCCTTCTAAACTCTGTCCTCTCTCTGAGTTTCCTATCACTGTTAATACCATCGTTCTCCCTATCTCTCAGTCTCATGCCTTTGCGTTATCTTTAGGCTGTAAGTTCATTGTGGGCAGGGAAAGTTCATTCATAATAATAATGTTGGTATTTGTTAAGCGCTTACTATGTGCCGAGCACTGTTCTAAGCGCTGGGGTAGATACAGGGTCATCAGGTTGTCCCACGTGAGGCTCACAGTTAATCCCCATTTTACAGATGAGGTAACTGGAGCAGAGAGAAGTGAAGTGACTTGCCCACAGTCACACAGCTGACAAGTGGCAGAGCCGGGAGTCGAACCCATGACTTCTGACTCTGAAGCCCAGACTCTTTCCACTCAGCCACGCTGCTTCCCCATTCATTCATTCAATAGTTACTAAGCGCTTACTATGTGCAGAGCACTGTACTAAGTACTTGTCATATATAATTTAGCAACAGATAGAGATAATCCCTGCCCAATGATGGGCTTACAGTCTAATCGGGGGGGACAGATGGACAAAAACAAGATAACATAATCATGATAAATAGAATCAAGTGGATGTACACCTCATTGACCAAATACATAGGGAAATAAAAACATATACAAATGAGCACAGTGCTGAGGGGAGGGGAAGGGAGGGGGGAAAGTGTCTATCGGCTCTCTTTATTGTTCTCTTCTAAGCAATTGATACAGTGCTCTGCAAGCAGTAAGCGCTTAGTGAATATGATAGATTGATCAATTGATTCTTGACTCATCTCATTCCTATAGTCTGCACTTTCAGTCTTAAAATCCTATGGATTCCAAAATCACAACTTCCTTCAACATCTCTAGAATCCACCCCGTCCTTCCCTTCCAACCAGTAGCCATGAGGTTCCAACCACTTCTCATATCCTCTCTTGACTACACACTCCTGCCTCTAACCTCTGGCTCCCTCAGTCCAGCCCACACTCTGCTGCTTGGATTATTTTCCTCCAAAATCAATTTGCACATATTTCCCCACTCCTCAGAACCCTCCAAAGCTTGCCCATATATTGCCACCTGAAGCAGAAACTCCTCACTTTGGCAGCATGGCGAAGTGGATAGAGCACGGGCCTGGGAGTCAGAAGATCAGGGGTTCTAATCCCGCCTCTGCCACTTGTCTGCTCTGTGACTTTGGGCAAGTCACTTCACTTCTCCGGGCCTCAGTTCTCTCATCTGGAAAGTGGGGATTAAGACTGTGGGTCCCATGTGGGACAACCTGGTTACCTTGTACCTACCCCAGCGCTTAGAACAGTGCTTGGCACATAGTAAGCGCTTAACAAATATCATTATTATTATGTGGCTTGAAGGCTCCCTTCCCCCTTAACAAGTCTGCCCTCTCTATCACAACAACCCAGTCCGCACACTTTACTTTTCTCAAACACCAGCCTACTCGAATGAGACTCAAGCTCTTCTCTCTCACCTTTGATCTCCTCCTCATTGCTCCCTCATTCCTGAAACTCCATCTCCCTTCAGCCCTAACAGACCATCTTTTCCCCCATGTTCAAACTCTACTGAGAATATATCTTCTCCAAGAAGTCTCTCCGGATTAATTTATCATCTCCTCACCCTATTCTACCTTCCTCTGTGTTTAGTACAGACTAAAGTTGATACTCTCTAGGCACTTTGAGACTCACCTCATCATCTCCGCTCCACCCCTACTGCACTTATGTATATATTCTTATACTCTATTTCTCCTCCCTATCTGGAATTAGACTGTCATCTGCCTAGGTCACCCTTACATTTGGATTTATACCCTTTATTCATCTACTTCGACCCCCACGGCACTCATATACATATCCAAAAATTATTTATTTTAACATCTTTCTCCCTCAAGACTGTAAACCAAGGTCACGGAACATGTCTATCGACTTCTTCTATCTTACCCGCCTAAATAGTGTAGTGCTCTGATAATGGTATTTGCTAAGCACTTACAATTTGTCAAGAACTGCTCTATGAGCTGGGGTGGATACAAGCTAATCAGGTTGGACCCAGTTCATATCCCACATGGGGCTCACAGTCTTAATCACCATTTTACAGATGCAGTAACTGTGGCACAGAGAAGTGAAGCAAATTGCCTAAAGTCACACAGCAGTCAAATGGCAGAGCTGGGATTAGAGCCCAGGTCCTTCTAATGGTAATAGCAATAATAATGGTGGTATTTCATTCATTCATTCATTCATTCATTCATTCATTCAATCTTATTTATTGAGCTCTTACTGTGTGCAGAGCACTGTACTAAGCATTTGGAATGTACAATTCAGCAACAGATAGAGACAATCCCTGCCCAACAATGGGTTCACAGTCTAAAAGGTGCTTACTACATGCCAGGGACTGCACTAAGTGCTGGGGTGGATACAGTCAAATAGCGTTGGACACAGTCCCTGTTCCATGTGGGATTTACAGCTTCAATCCCCATTTTACAGATGAGGGAACTGAGGCACTGAGAAGTGAAGTGACTTGGCCAAGGTCACACAACAAACTAGTGGCAGAGCAGGAATCAGAACACATAACCTCCTGACTCCCATGACCATGCTGTATTCACTATTCCACGCTCAACTAGGCCACACTGCTTCCTGTAAGTGCTCAATAAATACGACTGATTGATTGAAAAATTGTAAGCTCCTTCAGGCAGGGATCATGTCAACCTTCCATATTTTACCAAGTACTAGACATACAGTAAGCCCTCAATAAATTCTACTGATAGGCCAATTTTGTATAATAATAATAATGATAATAATGATTATGGTATTTGTTAAGCACTTACTTTTTGCCAGGCACTGTACTAAGCACTGGGGTGGATACAAGCTAATCGGGTTGGAAACACTCCCTGTCCCAGGTGGGGCTCACAGTCTCAATCCCCATTTTACAGATGAGGTAACTGAGGCCCAGAGAAGTGAAGTGACTTTCCCAAGGTCACACAACAGACAAGTTGAGGAGGTGGGATTAGAACCCATGACCTTCTGATTCCCAGGTCCTTGTTCTATGCACTCCACCATGTTGCTTCTCTATAACATGGTGGGAAGGGAGTCACACACACATACACTCAAAGACAAACATCACCATCAATGGTGTCTTCTTTCTTTGAATATGAAGGAGAAATAGTCATTCATTAATTCATTCAATTGTGTTTATTAACCATTTACTATGTGCAGAGCACTGTACTAAGCACTTAGGAGAGTACAGTATAACAACAAACATACATTCTCTGCCCAAAGTGAGTTCACAGTCTAGAGGGGGAGACAGACATTAATATACATAAATGAATTACAGATTTGTACATAAGTGCTGTGGGGCTGGGAGGGGGAATGAATAAAGAGAGCAGGTCAGAGTGACACGGGAGTGGGAGAAGAGGAGAGGTGGACTTAGGGAATTTCACTTATCTCTTGGAGGAGATGTGGCTTCAATAAGGATGTGAAGTGCAGGAGAACAATTATCTGTCCGACATGAGGAGGGAGGGCATTCCAGGCCAGAGGCAGGATGTGGGTGAGAGGTAGCCGGAGAGATAGATGAAAATAAGGTACAGTGAGAAGGTTAGCATTAGAAGAGCAAAGTGTGCAGGCTGGGTTGTAGTAGGAGAGTAGCAAGGTGAGGTAGGAGGGGGCAGATCTAGGTATATGGAGAGAGATGGACAAAGCCTGCTGGCCTGAAAACCCGTTTTCTGTGAAACTGAGAGTCCATAGATATGGAACTGCAGAACTTCAATTCAATTTCAATTCAGTAATATTTATTGAGCGCTTACTATGTGCAGAGCACTGTACTAAGCGCTTGGAATGAACAAGTCGGCTACAGATAGAGACAGTCCCTGCCGTTTGACGGGCTTACGGTCTAATCGGGGGAGACGGGCAGACGAGAACGATGGCAATAAATAGAGTCGAGGGGAAGAACATCTCGTAAAAACAATGGCAACTAAATAGAATCGAGGCGATGTAAAATTCATTAACAAAATAAATAGGGTAACGAAAATATATACAGTTGAGCGGACGAGTACAGTGTTGTGGGGATGGGAAGGGAGAGGGGGAGGAGTGGAGGGAAATGGGGGGAAAAGAGGGTTAAGCCGCAGAGAGGTGGGGGGGGGTAGTAGAGGGAGAAGGGGAGCTCAGTCTGGGAAGGCCTCTCGGAGGAGGTGAGTTTTAAGTAGGGTTTTGAAGAGGGGAAGAGAATTAGTTTGGCCGAGGTGAGGAGGGAGGGTGTTGCAGGACCGCGGGAGGACGTGGCCCAGGGGTTGACGGAGGGATAGGCGAGACCGAGGGGCGGTGAGGAGGTGGGCGGCTGAGGAGCAGAGCTTGCGGGGTGGGCGGTGGAAAGAGAGAAGGGAGGAGAGGTAGGAAGGGGCAAGGTGACGTAGAGCCTTGAAGCCTAGAGTGAGGAGTTTTTGTTTGGAGCAGAGGTCGATAGGCAACCACTGGAGGTGTTTAAGAAGGGGAGTGACACGCCCAGATCGTTTCTGCAGGAAGATGAGCCGGGCAACGGAGTGAAGAATAGACTGGAGCGGGGCGAGAGAGGAGGAAGGGAGGTCAGAGAGAAGGCTGACACAGTAGTCTAGCCGGGAAATAACGAGAGGTAAGGTAACCGTTTGGGTGGAGAGGAAAGGGCGGATCTTGGCGATATCGTAAAGGTGAAACCGGCAGGTCTCGGTAACGGATAGGATGTGTGGGGTGAACGAGAGGGACGAGTCAAGGATGACACCGAGATCGCGGGCCCGAGAGACGGGAAGGACGGTCGTGCCATCCACGGTGATAGGGAAGTCTGGGAGAGGACCGGGTTTGGGAGGGAAGATGAGGAGCTCGGTCTCGCTCACGTTGAGTTTTAGGTGGCGGGCCGACATCCAGGTGGAGACGTCCCGGAGGCGGGAGGAGATGCGAGCCCGAAGGGAGGGGGAGAGGAGAGGGGCGGAGATGTAGATCTGCGTGTCATCTGCGTAGAGATGGTAGTCAAAGCCGTGAGAGCGAATGAGTTCACCGAGGGAATGAGTGTAAATGGAGAACAGAAGAAGGCCAAGAACTGACCCTTGAGGAACTCCAACAGTTAAAGGATGGGAGGGGGAGGAGGCGCCAGCGAAGGAGACCGAGAATGACCGGCCAGAGAGGTGAGAGGAGAACTGGGAGAGGACGGAGTCCGTGAAGCCAAGGTGAGATAAGGTGTGGAGGAGGAGGGGATGGTCGACAGTGTCAAAGGCAGCAGAGAGGTCAAGGAGGATCAGAATGGAGTAGGAGCCATTGGATTTGGCAAGAAGGAGGTCACGGGTGACCTTAGAGAGAGCAGCCTCGGTAGAGTGGAGGGGACGGAAGCCAGATCGGAAGGGGTCCAGGAGAGAATGGGAGTTAAGGAATTCTAAGCAGCGATTGTAGACGACTCGTTCTAGGATTTTGGAAAGGAAGGGTAGTAGGGAGATAGGGCGATAACTGGAGGGGGAAGTGGGGTCGAGAGCGGGTTTTTTTAGGATGGGGGAGACGTGGGCATGTTTGAAGGCAGAGGGGAAGGAGCCCTTGGTGATTGAGTGGTTAAAAATAGAAGTTAAGGAAGGGAGGAGGGCAGGGGCGATAGTTTTAATAAGGTGAGAGGGAATGGGGTCCGAGGCGCAGGTGGAGGGGGTGGCACTTGCGAGGAGGGAGGAGATCTCCTCTGAGGATACTGCAGGGAAGGATGGAAAAGTAGGGGAGAGGTTTGGTCGGGGGGAGGGGAGAGGAGAGGGGAGAGTCAGCTATGTATAAATTCACAAATCTATTCAGAAATAAAGACTGTTTAGCAATTTTCATTAATCCTTTGACTTTACTTTTCCAAATATTTATTCTTTAAATCACTTTAAATCACAATGTGTTTCTCGCCTCTCAAGGCAGTTATCCCAGGAAGATGAATTCACTGTATGCTCTCCTCATAATTGAAAACACCGTTCCTTAGTCCCAGGGGATTAGTATTTTGACTACACACTATTTGTTCTAAAGCTCCTCAAATTATTGAAAGAAATTAGCGGCATGAAATAACATTGGCTGTCTGGGAGACAGAATTAATTTTTCAGAGCCCCATACTAAAAACTGTGAAACAACAACAACAACAAAAAAATGTTTGACTCAGGATGCTAATTTCAAAATATGCCCAGAAAGAACAAGAGACCATTTAAAGAAATGGTCTCAACAGCTAGACCTCAGAATTCTCCATAAACCAAGCAGGAGAAATAGCAAAAAACAGAAAATGGATTTCAAGGTAACAGTTTCAGAGAAGCTGAATGCCTGTAAGAAAGGAAACAAACCCATCCTAGGCCACTCAATGAAAAGCTTAGCTGGCCAGATGAGAAAGACAAATGAGAACGTTATCAGCAATGATAGAACATTAAAAATGAATTCAAAAAGATAGCATGGTGCAATTATAGCCATAAAGTCAGGCAGGGGATCACAAATTCACTGACCCCGCCCCCATCTCCAGCTACTCTCTCTCTAGCCCATACTTCATTTTCCCACTTGGATCATTTTTTGGATACATCGTTCTGCTCTCAAAAACCTCCAATGTCTATGGGCAGTGAATGTGTCTGTTTATTGTTATAATGTATGCTCTTAAGTGCTTGTTACAGTGTCCTGCACACAGTACACGCTCAATATATACAATTGACTGACACCCATCACGTATCAAGTGGTAATTCCTCAAAGTTAGCTTTAAGACATTCAATGGGTCATGGGTTTGAATCCTGGCTCTGCCACTTGTCAGCTGTGTGACTGTGGGCAAGTCACTTCACTTCTCTGTGCCACAGTTACTTCATCTGTAAAATGGGGATTAACTGGGAGCCTCACGTAGGACAACCTGATTACCCTGTATCTACCCCAGCGCTTAGAACAGTGCTCTGCACATAGAAAGTACTTAACAAATACCAACATTATTATTATTATTCATTCATCTCTCTCTCTCCCCTATTAGAGAAGCAGCATTGCCTAATGGATTAAGTATAGGCCTGGAAGTCCAAAGAACCTGGGTTTTAATTCCTGCTCTCCCACTTTTCTGCTTTGTGACCTTGAGCAAGTCACTTCATTCATTCGATAGTATTTATTGAGGGCTTACTCTATGAAGAGCACTGTACTAAGCACTTGGAATGTACAATTCGGCAATGGATAGAGACAATCCCTGCCTAATGACGGGCTCACAGTCTAAAGGGGGAGACAGACAGCAAAGAAAAACAAAGCAAAACAAAACAACAACATCAAGATTAATTAATTAATTAATTCATTCAGTAGTATTTATTGAGCGCTTACTATGTGCAGAGCACTATACTAAGCACTTGGAATGTACAAATCAGCAACAGATGGAGACAGTCCCTGCCCATTGATGGGCTTACAGTCTAATCGGGGGAGACAGACAAAAACAATAGTAATAAATAGAATCAAGGGGATGAACATCTCATTAAAAACAATAGCAATAAACAGAATCAAGGTGATGTACATCTCATTACCAAAATAAATAGGGTAATAAATAATATATACAAATGAACACAGTGCTGAGGGGAGAGGAAGGGGGAAGAGCAGAGGTTGTGGGGGAGGGTTGGAAAGGGGAGGCAAAGGGAAAGGGAGGGCTCAGTCTGGGAAGACCTCCTGGAGGAGGTGAGCTTTCAGTTAACATCTCTGTGCCTCAGTTCCCTCATCTATAAAATGGGGATTAAGATTGTGAGCACTTTATGGGATAGGGACTGTGTCCAAACCCAATTTTCTTGTATCTACCCCAGTGCATAGAACATAGTAAGCGCTTAACAAATATCACAGTTATTATTATTTATCCTCACGCCCCTCCCACTACACTCCAGTCCACACCCTTCACTCCGCTAATATCAACATACCCTGTCAATCATTCAGTGGTTTTTACTGAGCTCTATGAGCAGAGTATTGAACTAAACATTTGGGAGAGTACAATACAACAATGTTGACAGACAATTTCCCTGTCCACAAGGAGCTTACACTCAAAAGAGGGAGATAGACATTAATATAAATGATTTATAATATATCATTTAAAGGTATTTAAAATGGTATTTGTCAAGCTCTTACTACGGGCCAGGCACTGTATTAAGTGTGGGAGTAGTTACAAGTTAATCAGGTTGGACAGAGTTCCTGTTCCACATAAGGCACACAGTCTTAATCCCCATTTTGCAGATGAAGTAACCGATGAACAGAGAAGTTAAGTGACTTGCCCGAGGTCACGCGGCAGACAAGTGGCGGGGCCGGGGTTACGTTTTGTCCATAAATGCTGTGGGGTTGAAGGTGGGGCAAATATCAAATGTCCAAAGGTCGCTGATCCAAGTGCATGGATAATACAGAAAGGAGAGCGAGCCAGGGAAAATAGGGCTTAATTGGGGAAGGACTCTCAGGAGGAGATCTGACCTTACTTACTAAATGTACATCACTGTCATCTCTGCTGCCATCAACCCTCTGCTCACATCCTCCCTCCTGCCCGGAACTCCTCTTCCTTCACATTTAGCAGACCCTACTCACCCCATCTTTAAATCACGTCTCCTCCTGGAAGCCCTCCCTGACTATTTATTTCCCCATCCTATATCCCTCCCTGTTGTATCACCTACGCACCTGAGTCCATACCCCCAAAGGACCGTGTTACTCCACCCTCAATCCACAGCACTTAGTGCTTGGAACATAGTAAGCGCTTAACAAGTATCATAATTATTATTATGTACAGATATCTTATACTCAATTCCTTCCCCTTCTTGTCTTGTTTTATGTCGGCGAGTCATTCCCGACCCATAGCGGCACCATGGACACCTGTCTCTCAGAATGCCCCGTTCTCTATCTGCAATCACTCTAAACCCAGCTCTGCCACTTGCCTGCTGCTTGACTTGGGACAGGTCATTTACCCTTTCTCTGAAACCCGAACTTTAAGCTGAAGATTCCCTACTTGTCCTTCCCATCATTTAGAGTCCGAGTCCCATATTACATAATATAGTAGTTCCTTCCCCTTTTCCCTCTGCTCCCTCTGCTGCCCCTCTACCCCCCTCTTCACTTCCCCTCAGCTAAGCCCCCTTTTCCCCCACTTTCCCTCTGCTCCTCCCCCTCTCCCTTCCCCTCCCCTCAGCACCGTGCTCATCTGCTCATTTGTATATATTTTTATTACCCTATTTATTTTGTTAATGACATGTACATCCCCTTGATTCTATTTATTGCTGTTGTTTTTGTCTGTCTCCCCCGATTAGACTGTAAGGCTGTCAGTGGGCAGGGACTGTCTCTATCTGTTGCTGATTAGTACATCCCAAGCACTTAATACAGTGCTCTGCACATAGTAAGCGCTCAATAAATAGTATTGAACGAATGAATGAATATTGTATATCATACATATTCTTCTCCCCTATGAATCAATGCCTTACCGTGGTGGGACATTTTGCATATGTCAGTGAGGTTTAGATCTATGCCATTAACAGTTATTCTCTTTCCTGGGTTACCCATGATGGAAAGGTCTAAGCCAAAGCATCCGACAAAGTTGACTCACCTGTGCTGGGCAGCAGCAGCAGGGAAAAGAGTCAAAGGCAGATGATCAAGTGATCAAAAACATTGATCGAAGATGACGACAGAGACGCAACCTTTTCCTGCGTGGAAGAAGGCGATGGTGAACTACTTCCATATCTTTACCAAGAAAATTCTATGGATACACATCCCAGGATAACTTTATGGCAGAAGATGGGATGCTCTGGAGAGGATGGGTCCATGGAGTGGCTGTGGATTTGAAACAATTTGGCAGCATTTGAAGAAGAAGATACCTCATCTCACGAATGATCAAGTAATCAAACTGTTGACGAAAGACAAAGGCAGAGATTTAAGTTTTTACTGTATAGAAGAAGGTAGTGGTAAACCACTTCCGTATTTCTTTTTTTACCAAGAAAACTCTATGGATATAGAAACCAGAATGGCTTTAGATAACAGAAGATAGGACATTTTGGAGAAAATATGTCCATAAAGTCTCTATGAATTGGAAACGTCTTGACCATATTTGCTATACATATATACATATATGTATGCACGTATACATTTATACATATGCATATGCACATTTTCTTATATTTCATATATATACATATTCTTATATGGTATGTATATTCTATATATAATTCTATATGTATCCTATGTGTGTGTGTGTATATACATGTGTGTGTGTGTGTATATATACACACACACACACATATATGTGTATATATATATAATTTGATTATATATATATTCTTATATAGTAGAATTATCTACTATAATTAAATCATAATTGCGGTATTTATTAAGCGTTATGTGCCAGGAGTGTTTCAAGGGCTGGGATAGATAAAAGCTAATTGGGTTGGACACAGTCCCTGACCCATAAAGGGCTCAAAGTTTTAATGCTCATTTTACAGATGAGAGAATTGAGACACAGAGAATTGAAGTGAGTGGCCCAAGGTCACAGTGCAGACAAGTGGTGGAGGCAGGATTAGAACCCAGGTTCTTCTGACTCCCAGTTCCATCCTCTATCCACTAGACCATGCTGCTCCTAGAGCTTAGTACAATTCTCCCTATATAATATGTGCTTAACAAATACTATTATCATTATTATTATCTTGTTAAACTATAGGGTGCAAGGAGCCCTAGCAGACTTTCCAGACCAGGCATTTAAAAGGAATAAAAGACAGGTGGAATCTGTCCAGAATCCCAAAGAGAACTTCTTGAGTACTTTAAACAACTCTCAAACTGATTGCACAGATATGATCACAGGTAAACTTTCAGTCAAAGATATAATTGCCAATAATGCAAGACAGTGGATTCAAACAAAGATTTAGAGCCACACACTAAAGCTTATCCCCGAAAATCTCTAAAGAGAATATCAATTCCCATTTCTTGGCTTCCCTTCCCATCAGTTTAATTAGAGGAGAGGGGTTTACCCATGTGGAACCAGCTCTGAAAAGACTCCTCACTGAGCAGCATCTGGTGAGCAAAGGGACGAATGGGCTGTCGAACTCTCTTCCCTGTTAGAGAGAACTCAGAACCTTGGTTCTGGTCAGACCACTCCTTACTGTGTTGCTCAGAGGTTGTGCATAAGCCCCTTTGTTGCCTGAGAAATATCCTTTTTATCCCTCCCTTCTTTGAAATTCCCTTGACAACCTTCAATAGGACCATTTGGCTGTTTCAAACAGTTCTCGAAAAAAAAAATGACCATAACAGAGCTCAGCCAATCAATCTGGCAATCGTATTTATTGAATGCTTACTGTGTGCAGAGCACTGTACTAAAGACTTGGGAAAGTACAATATAACAGAGTTGTTAGAAACGTTCCCTTCCCACAGATTTATAGTCAGCCAACAGAAGCATATCACTCAATCAATCGATGGTAGAAAGAGTAGGGAACCAATATGAATCAATAGTGTTTATTCATTCAATAGTATTTATTGAGCGCTTACTATGTGCAGAGCACTGTACTAAGCACTTGGAATGTACAAATTGGCAATAGATAGACAGTCCCTGCCCATTTATGGGCTTACAGTCTAATCGGAGGAGACAGACAAAAACAATAGCAATAAATAGAATCAAGGGGATGAACATCTCATTAAAACAATAGCACTAAATCGAATCAAGGTGATGTACATCTCATTAACAAAATAAATAGGGTAATAAAAATATATACAGTTGAGCGGACGAGGACAGTGCTGAGCGGAGGGGAAGGGAGAGGGGGAGGAGCAGAAGGAAAGGGGGGAAAAGAGGGCTTAGCTGAGGGGAGGTGAAGGGGGGCTAGAGGGGGAGCAGAGGGAGCAGAGAGAAAAGGGGAAGCTCAATCTGGGAAGGCCTCTTGGAGGAGGTGAGCTCTCAGGAGGGCTTTAAAGACGGGAAGAGAATTAGTTTGGCAGAGGTGAGGAGGGAGGGCATTCCAGGACCGTGGGAGGACGTGGCCCAGGGGTTGACGGCAGGATAGGCGAGAAGGGGGGACGGTGAGGAGGTGGGCGGCAGAGAAGCGGAGCGTGCTGGGTGGGGAGTACAAAGAGAGAAGGTAGGAGAGGTAGGAGGGGGCAAGGTGATGGACAGCCTTGAAGCCCAGAGTGAGGAGTTTTTGTTTTGTGCGGAGGTTGATAGGCAAACACTGGAGGTTTTTAAGAAAGGGAGTGACCTGCCCAGAGCATTTCTGCGGGAAGATGAGCTGGACAGAGGAATGAAGAATAGACTGGAGCGGGGATAGACAGGAGGAAGTGAGATCAGAGAGAAGGCTGACACAATAATCCAGCCGTGATATTATGAGAGCCTGTACCGGTAAAATAGCTGTTTGGGTGGAGAGGGTGGATCTTGGCGATATTATAAAGGTGAGACCGGCAGCTCTCGGTGACGGATTGGATGTGTAGGGCGAATGAGAGAGCCGAGTCGAAGATGACACTGAGGTTGCGGGCCTTAGGGACAGGAAAGATGGTCGTACAGTCCAAGGTGATAGGGAAGTCAGAGAGAGGACAGGGCTTGGGAGGGAAGGTAAGGAGCTCAGTTTTGGGCATGTTGAGTTTTAGGTGGCGGGCAGACATCCAGGTAGAGATGTCTCGGAGGCAGGAGGAGATATGAGCCTGAAGTGAGGGGGAGAGGACAGGGCAGAGATGTAGATTTGTGTTTCATCTGCATAGAGATGATAGTCGAAGCCGTGAGAGCAAATGAGTTCACCGAGGGAGTGAGTGTAGATGGAGAACAGAAGAGGGCCAAGAACTGACCCTTGAGGAACCCCAACAGTTAGAGGATGGGAGGGGGAGGAGGAGCCTGCGAAGGAGACTGAGAATGAATGGCCAGAAAGCACTTAGAACAGTGCTCTGCACATAGAAAGCACTCAATAAATACGAATGAATGAATGAATGAATGAATGAATAAGAGGAGAACCAGGAGAGGATGGAGTCCTTGAAGCCAAGGTGAGATAAGGTGTGGAGGAGAAGGGGGTGGTCAACAGTGTCAAAAGCAGCTCAGAGGCCTATTATGTACAATACAACAGAGAGCAATGCAACAGAATTAGCAGAGACATCCCCTGCCCATAAAAAGCTTACGGTCCAGAGGGGGAGACGGACATTATGGGTGAGTAAGACCACAGTCCTCTCAGGGTCTCACCTGGAGAGTTTCCAGTACTCTACCAGTACTGGTACTGGAGAGAGAGAGAGAAACAGAGGCCTACCCATTCCATTCCTAGCTTGGCCAGTGGCTAGTGAGTGGAAAACAATCTACTAAAGGTCAAAGCTCATCCGTGCTGGGCAGCAGCTGCAGGGGAGAGAGTCGAGTGGGGAGACTCAGGTTTACTGCATAGCAGGAGGTGATGATAAACCGCTTCCATATTTTTACCAAGAAAACTCTCTGGATTCACTACCAGAACAATTGCAGATGGAGGTGGGGTGTTGTGGGAGAGATGTGTCCATGGCGTCGCTATGGGTAGGACACAACTCTACAGCATAAGAAAATAACAATAAGACCACAGCAGCTACAAAAACACCTGCCTGCTGAGTTATATTGCCAGATCATAACATTGGCCCTTTGCCCGGGTCACTTGGGCTGCAAATACATCCTGCACGTGAGAACACCCAACCTCTTCTTCACTCATTGTGAGAAATTACTGGAAGCGATGAGAATGTATGGGTGACATTTCCTTCAAGCAGGTTTTTGTCCCTAATATCTCATGAACAAAACTCATCCATCATTCTTGGCAGGAGAATCCTTAAATAACTATGATGCTTGTTCAGCACTTACTGTAATAATAATAATTATGGTATTTGTTAAGCCCTTACTATATGCCAAGCACTGTTCTAAGCACTGGGGTAGATACAAGGTAATCAGGTTGATTCATATAGGGCTCAGAATTCCCATTTTACAGATGAGGTAACTGAGGCACAGAGAAGTTAAGTGACTTGCTCAAAGTCACACAGTAGACAAATGGCAGAGCCGGGATTAGAACCCATGTCCTCTGACTCCGAAGCCCGTGCTCTTCCCACCGAGCCACACTGCTTCTTACTAAGCCCCGCCAAGCTATGTGCCAAGCACCCTTCTAAACTCTGGGGTAGATACAAATTGATCAGGTCATAGTCCCTGTCTCACTTGGGGCTCACACTCTTAATCCCCATTTTACAGATGAGGGAACTGAGGCACAGAAAAGTTATGTGACTTCTCTCAGGTCACACTGCAGACATGTGGGCCTGTATGAGCCAGGATTAGAACCTTCTGACTCCCAGGCTCGTGCTCTATCCACTAGTCCAAGCTGCTATTCGGGTCGTATCCTGTTCATCTTTTCTATGCAACCCGGCAAGAAGACCCAGTCAGGGACCTGGCTGTTTGTTTTAGAAGAGACCCTGTAAGCCTAGTGTCCAATATTGTCATGGTAGAAAAGTAAGTAGAAAGGTAAATTAAGAAGTCACTCTTTTGTCATTAAGATGTGATAAACCTTCGGCATCAGGCTCTTCAAGAAGTAGAAGAAGAGGGAAAGTTACTGATGGAATTCACATTAGAAGCAGCGTGGCTCAGTGGAAAGAGCCTGGGCTTGGGAGTCAGAGGTCATGGGTTCGAATGCCGGCTCTGCCACTTGTCAGCTGTGTGACTGTGAGCAAGTCACTTAACTTCTCTGTGCCTCAGTTCCCTCATCTGGAAAATGGGGATTAAGACTGTGAGCCTCACGTGGGACAACCTGATTATCCTGTATCTACCCCAGTGCTTAGAACAGTGCTCTGCACATAGTAAGCACTAAACAAATATCAACATTATTATCTTTGGTTCAAAGCCAGATCTATGGAGTCAAAGGGCATTGATCTTAATTTCTAGAAACCATGTAGAAATGCCTCTAATTGCTTAAGCATCTATCCGGTCATCAGTCTTTCATATTTGACATTCTGTCTTGACAAAACCAATGGTCGAGCCAAAAAGTGCTGCTCTAATACTAACTCTGACTGTATTCCTAACCTCAACCCGAGCTCCAGTCTGATTTCCCCAGAATTTTGTTGATAACTGCATTTTGATTTTCAATATGGTCAGTGAACAATTCTTGTCCAGATATCTGTGAGTCATTCATGCATTTATTCATTTGTATTTATTGAGTCCTTACTGTGTGCAAAGGACTGTACTAAGGGATCGGGAGAGTACAATATAACAACAAACAGACATTCCTGCCCACAACAAGATCACAGTCTAGAGGGGGAGAAAGACATTAATGTAAATGAATAAATAGATAAATAAATAAATGAATTATAGCTATATACAGACATATACATATGTTGCATGGGGATAGGAGGGAGGCTGAATGAAGGAGCAAGTAAGAATGGGACAAAGGGAGTGGAAGAAGAGGAGAGGAGGGCTTAGTCAGGGAAGGCTTCTTGGAGGTGATGTCCCTTCAATAGGATTTTGAAGTGGGAGTTATCAATAAGGTTTTGGAAGTGGTTCAGGTAATCATCATCACGGCATAGTGCATAGGGCACGGGCTTGGGAGTCAGAAGGTCATGGGTTCATTTGTTCAGTCATACTTATTGAGCGCTTACTGTGTGCAGAGCACTGTACTAAGCAGCTCTGGCCCTTGCCTGAGGTGAGGCCTTGAGCAAGTCACTTCACTTCTCCATGCCTCAGTTACCTCACCTGTAAAATGGGGATTAAGACTGTGAGCCCTCTATGGGACAGGGACCGTGTCTAACCTGATTTGCTTGTATCCACCCCAGTGCTTAGTACAGTGCCTGCCACATAGTAAACACTTAACAAATACCATTATTATTATTATTATTATTATCATCAGCGATATTGATTGAGCATTAACAGAGCACTGTACTAAACTCTTGGGAGAGTACAATACAACAGAGTTGGCAGACACGTTCCCCCCCATTGAGCTTACAGTCTAGAGGGGGAGACAGACAATAAAAATAAATGATTTATAATGTCCCATTTAAATATATGTAAATAAATGCTGTGTGGTGTTGAGGGAGAGACGAACATGCCCAAAGGTAAGAGATCGAATGCTTTAAAGGTGGGGAGTGGGGTTCCGACATATATGGAGATGGGAGGAGTCCCAAACTAAGACTTGGGAAATGGGTCAGCAATGAAATAGATGAGATGGGAGAACAGTGAGTAGTAAACAGGCAGTAGATGAGCGAAGTGTGGGGGTAATGCCAGACCTTTCTTGTAGGGATGATGGAGTAATTAGTGATGATGGAGTAATTAGAGTCAGGTGTTTGCAACTAGGACTGTAGGTACCATTTAAGGGTGTTTGAAGGTGTGTTAGGACTATGTTATCATCCAGCAGCGGGAGCAAGCAGTAACTAACGCCACGTCTCAGCAGCTTCTTGCTGACCTCCTTGGTGAACTTTTAGGTTAGAAGAGGACTCTGGGGAGAGCAATCATAAGTGGAGCAGCAGGTAAGAAGTCAAATTTGTTGTTTTTTTTAAAATAGTACTGTGATAGTGATGACTACACTTGACTATATCCTAGCTCACACATTCTACTCCTCTGGTGAGAACACTGTGCCTCATTCTCACTTGTCCCGTTGTCGATACCTGGTCCACATCCTCCCTCTTGCCTGAAACACCCTTCCTCCTCAAATCTGCCAAACAATCATTCTTTCCCCCTTCAAAGCTCTAATGAAGGTTGTCCAACAGGCCTTCCCAGACTAAGTAACCTTTTTCCTCAGCTCCCCTCCCTTCTATGTCACCTCAACACGCTCCCTTTGCTCTCCCCCGCCCCCACATAACACTTAGGTATATATCTATAATTCTATTTATATCGATGCCTGTTTGATGTTCGCCTCCCTCCTTCTAGTCTGTAAACCCGGTGTGGGCAGGGATTGTTTCTTTTTATTGCTGAATTGTGCTTTCCAAGCATTTAATATAGTCCTCTGCACATAGTAAACACTCAATAAATACTATTGAGTGAATGAATGAATATGTGCCAGGCTTGTATTCAGCACTGGAGTAGATCCAAGATAGTCTGGGCACCATCCATATTCCATGTAGAGCTTATGCTGTAAATCTCCATTTTACAGATGAGGAAACTGAGGCATAGGGAAGTAAAGTGATTTGCCCAAGGTAAATCAAGTAAGGCAAGTGGCAAGGTAAGGCAAGTGGCAGAACCAGATTAGAAGGCCCATGTTCTATCCACTAAGCCACTTTGCTTCTTAACTGCAATTATCATGGCTCTGCAGAATATAGCAAGAAGTCCTGGAAGTACAAATGATCATTTGAGAAGCAACATGTCTCGGTGGAAAGAGCATGGGCCTGGGAGTCAGGGGACCTAGGTTCTCATCCTGACTCTGCCACTTATGTGCTATGTGATCTTGGGCAAATCACTTACCTTCTCGGGGTCTCACTTCCCTTATCTGCAAATGGGGATTCAATATGTATTCTCCCTTCTTTTTAGACTGAGCCCCATGGAGGCAGGAAACATGTCTACCAACTCTGGTATGTTGTATTCTCCCAAGCAATTAATGCAGGGCTCTGCACACAATAAGCTCTCAATAACTGATGTGGGACCTCATTTTCTTGTATTTGCACTAGTGCTTAGTACAGTGCTTGGGACAGAGTAAACACTAAAAAAAAATGTTATTGTTATCATTATTACTATCTAGAGGCTCTGGTAGCAAATGGGACATCTCTTCTAATTTTCTATGTCTGCTCTGACATAGAACGAAGGCATGGCTCGGTTCTGGCCCTTGGCAGGGGAGGAGAGGAATGAAGTAATAAAGTTTTATAATTCACCTTAGGAAAGAATTTACTGAAGAAATTGGCCAGTGGAGAGTATGATATAGTACTCTTCATTTTAATTTTCAAATAATGCATATAGAAATAATTCATTTCTCAAAGATGGGATGAGTGTCATAATCAAAGTTTTTGGTGAACCCAGACAAATATTGAATAAATTAAAATATTCAAACATGTCTACCTTCCAAGGGTATTGCCTCTGATAATTGGAAATACCATACTGTGTTGGACAATAACAGCTATCTATTTGCTGCAGCCATACATTATATAATGCCAGCTATGCCAGTTTGTGGGTTAAAACTCACTTTTGGAAAAGGTAGTGGGAAGGATGAAATAGGGAAGACGGACATTCAAATTTTAATCACCATCTCATAGAGCTACGAGGGTGGAATTCTCTGGCTGAGGGTGGGTAGGTTCTTCAGTCAGAGATATAAAAGTAAATTATTTACGAAGCATTCACCATGTGTCTATTAGCTAGTCCTATCAACAGACACTCAAGCTTGCAATGCAGTCACTTGAGCCAAGATTCTAAGCTTGCTCTGAAGTTGAAAGTTTTAATATCCTAAGTAAGCTCCCTGAAAACAGCTTAGACTATCAGTGGGAAAACGAGCAGCTTGAAGAAATCCAAGAGAAATAAAACAGGATAATGTGAACAAACAGGAGAACAGTTTTTCAAAAAATGGGGGAAAAAGAAAGGACTTTTATCTTCCTCCTGACATCATTAAAAAAATCATTTTCATTGAAAGGCCCTGGGGATCGGAGTTGAGCATCAGGACTCTTAGTTGCATATCTTTGCTCATTAAATGAATTAATTCTGATAAACCATGGGTATGCGTCTGTGGCCATTTAAAAAATGTTTTTTTAAAGAAAACGGGATGTTAAACCTCTGAGAAGAGCAGCTTCCATTTGAAAGCAGGCCCTTGAAATAAATAGTAGCAAATTACGTCTGGATTTAAGGGAAAGTCTGTTATGCTACATTATTTTAATTTATCATAAGGATCATTCCTTAGAGGAGTGTTTGTTTTTCTGGAGCTACTGTTTTCCCTACTGAGAAGAAATCACTTTGTGATTTATTAGCATTCAGTGAACATTACCTTAGTTTCACACCGATCGTTTCTTTTTTCAGAACAATGGAACGGAGGAGCTGTTTTCACTGACAAATTGAATTTGCAGCCCAATAAGGTTCATACATCAGGATTTCCGTGGAGATAGTTCAATAGGGACAATGCGAGCAGTTGGAGTAAGGTCCACCTCTGCTCATACTAACTACATCACTCAACAGAGAAACTCCTTGGAAAATAAGGAAACATATTCTCCGAGGTGTCCAATTTCTGGAGGGCTGAACAGGAGCTGAGATTTAGAACTGTAACAAACCAAGAGTTTTTAATAATAATTGTGTTCTTCGCGAAACATTTATTGTTAGCCAAACACTGTTCTAAGACCTGCGGCAGATACTCTATGCTCAGTTCAGACACAGTAGCAGTTCCTCGTGGAATTCACAGTGAAGGGCTTTGCCGTAGGCTTTAAGACACTTAATCAGCCCTCCCCTTCACCCCTACTTCACTGATTTCCTACTACACACCAGGCCGCAACCTTGGCTCACCTAATGCCAATCTACTCATTGAACCTCCTCCTCATCTTTCTTGCCAACAAACCCTTGCCCACATCCTTCCTCTGTCTTGAAACTCTCTCCTGCTTTCAGAGCTCTAGATTGGGTCTCGTCGTCTGCAACAATGTGTCTGTGTGTTGTTATATTGTACTCTCTCGAGTGCTTAGTACAGTGCTTTGCACAAAGTAAGCTCTCAATAAATATGATCTTTTGTGGTATTTAAGTGCTTACTATATGCCAAGAACTGTTCTAAGTCCTGGGGTAGACAAACGTTAATCAGGTTGTCCCACATGGGGCTCACAGTTTTAATCCCCTTTTAATAGATGAGGCAATTGAGGCACCGAGAAGTTAAGTGACTTGCCCAAAGTCACACAGCTGATAAGTGGTGGAGGTGGGATTAGAACCCATGACCTCTGACTCCCAAACCCGGAAAAGAGCCCACTAAGCCACGCTGCTTCTATAATTTGTTCACTCATTCTAATTAGCTCATTAATTAATTCATTCATTTGATTGAATGACTATCTGACAGTCCAACACTGGGTAAGTGTCCTCCCCATTTCTTAGCCTCTCTCTTCTCCCACACACCCCATCTCGCATGCCTTGTTCCTCTCCAGCTCGCCCTCTCACTTTGCCTCATTTTTGCCCCTCCAAAAAAAAAAATAATAATTGTGGTGTTTGTTAAGCATTTACTAGGTGCCAAACACTGTACTAAGGCTTGGGACAAGGTAAACAAGTTGGACACAGTCCCTATCCCACAATGGGCTCACTGTCTTAATCTCATTTTTTAAAGATGAAGGAACTGAGGCACAGAGAATAATAATAATAATCAAGGTATTTGTTAAGCACTTAACAAATAACATTATTATTATTATAGCTGATCTCTCGCATCAGCAGAAGCGCTCAATCAATACGATTGCCGACTGACTGAAGACTTAGGAAATAGCAACCACCAAAAGATCATGTGTTCTGCTTGCACTCCGTTGCTCCCACTGAATTAAAAGGAAGCAGGTGGATGAGATGGAAAAAATGCTAAAAAAAAAATCTGTGTGTGCTGTCTCCTGGAGAGAAGCATAACTTATCACAGATGACAGGTAGCATCTGCTCAGTGGAAAAGAGAGAGGGGCACCAGAAGAATAGTTAAGATCAGTTTTATTTAAGATTTCCACTGGTCTACCCCCTTTCCTGATTCTGATGTAGCATCTACTGTCCTTAGGTGTGATATTTTTATTTTCAACATCTAGCCTCCCTCCCCTTTGGTTCTCTCTTCTGCTGTCAAGTTCTGTGGCTCATAATAATAATGAATAAGAATAGTAATCATGGTACTTGTTAATCACTTACTATGTGCTAAGCACTGTACTAAGTACTGGGGTAGATAAATTAAATAAATTGGCCAGAGTCTGGGCACTTCATGGGGCTCACAGTCTAACTAGGATGATGATGATGATGATGGTATTTGCCGAGCACTGTTCTAAGCGCTGGGGTGGATACAGAGTAATCAGGTTGTCCCATGTGGGGCTCACAGACTTAATCCCCATTTTACAGATGAGGTAACTGAGCTGCAGAGAAGTGAAGTGACTTGCCCAAGGTCACACAGCAGACAAGTGGTGGAGCCGGGATTAGGACCCACATCCTCTGACTCCCAATCCCAGCCTCTTTCCGCTAAGCCATTCTGCTTCCTTCTAAGAAGGAGTAGGATCTAGAAAGGAGCAGGATTTAATCCCCATTTTTACAAACGTGGGGATTAAATCCTGCTCCTTTCTAGATCCTACTGAAAGAGGATTGACTTGCCCAAAGCCGCACAGCAGACACATGACAGACTGAGGATTAGAAACCCAGGTTTTCTGACTCCCAGGTCTGTGCTCTTCCCACTTGGCCACGTGGATTCTCCAATCCGTGGAATGGGTGCCAACGTTCCCTGGGACCTGGAAGGGATTATTCAGCAGCTCTGAAGTGAAGTCCATGATCTGCCCAGATAGCCATCCTTTGCACTACCTCAAAAGCTTCGTATGACATCTTTATGCTATATTTTCACTCATTCGTTCAATAGTATCTATTGAGCACTTACTAAGTGTAGAGCACTGTACTAAGCGCTTGGAATGTACAATTCGGCAACAGATAGAGACAATCCCTGCCCAATAATGGGCTCACAGTCTAATGGGGGGGGGCAGGTGGACAAAAACAAGGCAACATAATCACGATAAATAAAATCAAGGGGATATACACCTAATTAACCAAATCAATAGGATAATAAAAATATATACAGATGAGCACAGTGCTGAGGGGAAGGGAGGGGGGAGGAGCAGTGGGAAGGGGGCTTAGCTGAGGGGAGGTGAATGGGGGAGGGAGCAGAGGGCAGAGGGGGAACAGAGAGGGAGCAGAGGGAAAAGAGGAAGCTCAGTCTGGGAAGGCCTCTGGGAGGAGGTGAGCTCTCAGTAGGGCTTTGAAAAGGAGAAGAGAGTTAGTTTGGGAAATGTTTGCATAAGATAAAACGTTTACTTCTGGGACTATGGGGGATGTCTGGTCTCCTAAGTCTCACCAGTGGCCACCTTATTTGACTCACGATGAGAGCAAGAGAAAGGGTAGAAAATACACCTCCCTAAATGGACACAGGTCGATGGGTTTCAGTAATCTCTATTAATTGCATCAAAACTGACATCGATCATCTCATCTTTTTTCTGTTACTTGGAGACACAGACTCCATGTCTCCTTCTCCCTCTCCCCATCCCTCACTCCCTCTCTCTTTCTCCCCCCCCCAGCATGGCCAGAATTCTAGATTCCTCTCCAACACACACACATACACTGACATCAAAGGAGGTCAGCCCATAAACTCCAAAAAGCACAGCTAATTCATTTCCTATCTACTTTCTGCCTGCCTGTTTAAACAAAACAAAAAAACCCAAAACAGTGCAATCCCACAGAAAACTTCAAAGCACATTCCTATGATTTGGACAAAACAGAAATATTCACTTAGCTGATCTCACCTTCATCACCCCCCATGACAGGATTCAAAGCACATGCAGTCCGACTGTTGCACTGTACCCTGTATATAGGCAGATCTTTCCTATGTGCACCGAAGGGTTCATTCCACCAAAGAGCAACATTTCACTGCATTTCCTTTTTTCTCCCTCACCGACTTCTCCTCACAAAATCTTGCCCATGGCAGCCTCTAGAAGGCCACGATACATATTTTGGGCAAGGAAACAATGGGCGTCAAATAAGAAACTAATGCATATTAATATATTGCCTCCCTCCTCCTAAAGGAGGTTACGAATTTTGTATACACATACCGTATTTTGATCTCACTCTACAGCCCTCATTTTTACAAACTCTGACATCAATCAGCTTCTGGAGGTAGAAAGGCTTAGCTCCCTGCTTAGACATCAGAAGCAAACATCATCCACCAGTGCCAGCAGAAAGGAAAGAAAGGAGAAATAAAGAAGCTTGGGGAAATAGTTTGGTGAGGGTCCTTGAATGTAGGTTGAATTATAACAGGTACAAGTGCCCTTTTGTTATACTGTTTCCCACAAATGGCCTGCAACCTAACGCTGAGATTCCACAGTGGTGGTATTTGGACAAAAAATAGGGTGAGACGACCAGGACGTAATGCAAAAGGACTAGAATTATGTGGACCCGGTGAGAAGACTAGTAGGAAAAGAGTAAAAATCAAAGGTTATTTTGTCTGCTAAAGGTCAGTCAGCTTGAGCCCTGACATTGATTGTTGTTTTCTTAGCCGCTACAGTTCAACGAGATCGCAAATAAATTTATTACTGTAAAGGGAATGGTAGGTTTGCCGCAGCACAGTTGAGCTTTAATTTGGAACGCAATCAATAAACCTTTTTGTTTTTGTACCAATGCACAAGTAAATTATCTTTGATGTGTTCTGAGCTGATTCCGTGACTTGATGTTTTTAGCCAATAACTTCTTTGACAAATGATGCTTTGCTTCCGATCAATAACTCATATCCCCCAATATATTTTTCTTTCCAAAGGATTGTTACAAAAAAGGGGAACCATGACTATGATTTCCATTTATCATTGAGAAGATGGTATTTGTCGGTTGGGGACAGTGTTTGCTTACATTCCCAGGAATACCCAAAATGGACTATGAAAAATTAGGCAAATCAAATTCTTCGGGATTTAATTCCAAGTATTACTTAATTGAAATCTTTAGGACTTCACCATTCATTAAAAAGAAGCAGTTTGGCTTAGGGGATAGAACATGGAAATGAAAGTCAGAAGGACCTGGGTTCTAATGCCGTTCTGCCACTTTGCTGTGTGACCTTGAGCAAGTCACTTCACTTCACTGTGCGTCAGTTACCTGATCTGTAAAATGGGGATTAAGGCTGTTAGCCCAAGTGGGACAGGGATGGTATCCAACCTCATTGACCTTTACCTACCCCAGTGCTTAGAACAGCGTTTGGCACATAGTAAGTGTTTAACAACACCATAATTGTTATTCATATTTTTTTCACAGCAATTGAAATGTCACTTTGAAAATGGTTATAGCATAAAATAATAATTGTTATTTATGATATAATATGCTAATGTTCTATAATCGCACTACCTTCTTGCTTGTTCCTTGCGGGCAGGAAGCATGTCTATCAGTTCTACTGTTTTCTCAAGCATTTAATATAGTGCTCTGCAAACAGTAATCACTCAAAGAAAATCATAGATTCATAAATTGTCAAACTATTGTCTTCCAAGTTCTGAAAAAGAGACAGAGACATTATTCAAAAGGGACAATTAAAATCTTCGGGGAGTTATAAATTGACTATGAATGTTACCAAGTTCCAAAAAGAAATACATTGTTACCGTTGAATGTTTCACCTCTTATATCTTTAATAGTGAAGAGTTCTCTGTCCCAATATGGTAGAAAGAGCTGGGTATAAAGTTGCCATACTATTTTGGAAATTGCTGAATTTAGGATTCACTTTTACCTTCTGAACCTCTTTTTAAAAATGTTTTGCATCCCGTAAAATTTAAAGAGAAACAAGAGAAGCAATGGGGCCTAACAGATAGAGCACAGGCCTGAGAGTCAGAAGGACCTGTGTTCTAATCCTGTCGCCATTGCTTGTCTGCCTTGGGACCTTGAGTTAGTCACTTCACTTCTCTGTGCCTCAGTTACTTCATCCGTACAATGGGGGTTAAGACTGTGAGCTCCACATGGGACAGGAACTGTATCCAACCTGATTTAGTTTGTATCTACCTCAGCACTTAGTACAGTCCTTGGCACGTAGTAAGTGCTTACCAAATACCATTAAATAAAAGAGATCTGGTCATTCTACTTCTGTTTCCAAGTTCTCTGTATTTCCAGAAATTTCATTCTGTAGGCAAAATTTCTCATTCACTCACCCCAAAATCAGGAGCACGGCTGTTTTCATTGATAGTCGAGACTCTTCTGGTTGCTTTTATAAGATCTTTGGAACAGGGAACTGTGTGCACTATTGAATGAGAAAATAGTCTATCACAATAATAATGATATTTAAGTGATTTTTATTCATTCAATCATATCTATTGAGCTCTTTTTGTTTGCAGAGCACTGTACTAAGCAATTGGGAAGTAATAATAATAATAATGTTGGTATTTGTTAAGCACTTACTACGTGCCAAGCACTGTTCTAAACCCTGAGGTGGATACAAGGTAATCAGGTTGTCCTATGTAGGGTTCAGTCTGCATTCCCATTTTACAGATGAGCTAATTGAGGCACAGAGAAGTTAAGCGACTTGCCCAAGGTCACACAGCTGAAAGTGGCAGAGCGGGGATTAGAACCCACAACCTCTGACTCCCAAGCCCGTGCTCTTTCCACTGAGCCATGCTGTTTCTCAATTGAGTACAATTCAACAACAATTACAATTCAGCAAAATAAAGAGACAATGCATGCCCACAATGGGCTCACAGTCTAAAAGGGGGGAGACAGACATTAAAAGAAGTAAACAGGGAGCAGTGGCATCATTAAAAATAGAAATAATTAATGATAATATTGATAGTATTTAATAATGTTGGTATTTGTTAAGCGCTTACTATGTGCCGAGCACTGTTCTAAGCGCTGGGGTAGACACAGGGGAATCAGGTTGTCCCACGTGGAGCTCACAGTCTTAATCCCCATTTTACAGATGAGGTAACTGAGGCACCGAGAAGTTAAGTGACTTGCTCAAAGTCACACAGCTGACAAGTGGCTGAGTTGGGATTCGAACCCATGACCTCTGACTCCAAAGCCCGGGCTCTTTCCACTGAGCCACGCTGCTCTATGCACTAGACCATGCTGATTGAAGTAGCAAGTAAGGGAAAACAGCAAAGTGTTCCTGGCCAGCCCAGCATTGACGTCTTACAGGTCATGAGTTCGAAATATGTACATACACAAGCGATATGGGGCAGGGTGGGGGCGGTGGAGCAAAGGGATTGAGTCGGGGCGATGGGCAGGGGGAGCAGAGGAAAAAGGGAGGCTTAGTCTGGGAAATAAATATGGCATTTGTTAAGCGCTTACTAAGTGCCAGGCACTGTACTAAATACTGGGGGGGATACAAACAAATTGGGTTGTACACAGTCTCTGTCCCAAGTGGGGCTCACAGTCTCAATCCCCATTTTACAAATGAGGTAACTGAGGCCCAGAGAAGTGAAATGACTTTCCCGAGGTCACACAACTGACAAGTGGAGGAGGTGGGATTAGAACCCATGACTTCTGACTCCCAGGCCTGTGCTCTCTCCACTAAGCTATGCTCCTTTTCTGTTATGTGCCAAGCACTGTTCTAAGACCTGGGGCAGATACTAGGTAATCATGTTGTACTATGTGGGGCTCACAGTCTTAATCCTCATTTTACAGCTGAGGTAACTGAGGCACAGAGAAGTGAAGGGACTTGCCCACAGTCACACAGCTGATAAGTCTAAATGGAGAGAGTTTGGTGGTTGTTTGAAAGAAAAGAAGTGGTGTGGCTCAGTGGAAAGAGCACGGGCTTGGAAGTCAGAAGATGTGGGTTCAAATTCCGGCTCTGCCACTTGTCTGCTGTGTGACCGTGGGCGAGCCACTTAACTTCTCTGGGCCTCAGTTACCTCATCTGTAAAATGGGGATTAAGACTGTAAGGCCCATGTGGGGCAACCTGATCACCTCATATCTACCCCAGTGCTTAGAACAGTGCTCGGTACATAGTGAGCGCTTAACAAATACCATAATTATTATTAAATCAACCCCTAAAATTCAAAAGCCTTCCACTGTGGGAAAAGGGATTCTATGCTAAATTAGGAACCTGGTTTACTTTTAATCTTAAATCGTGAACTGTGTGGGCGTGTCTGTACCTGACCTGTGTCTACCCCAGCACTTAGAACAGTGCTTAATACACTGGAAGCGCTTAACAAATATCATAATCAATCCGGCACTGACGATTAACTCTCCCCGGATTAGACTGTAAACCCGTCAATGGGCAGGGATTGTCTCTATCTGTTGCCGAATTGTACATTCCAAGCGCTTAGTACAGTGCTCTGCACATAGTAAGCGCTCAATAAATACTATTGAATGAATGAATGAATGAATGATTAGCTAAATTTAGACTAGAACTTGAGGAGGAAATGAACTGGAAACTGATTCAGTGATTTTACACTACATGAGCACAAATAGAAAGGATGTATTCATTGCCTTCCCTCCAGTTAGAATCATCTCTTCAACCTTTCCTATTCCCTTTTGGTATGAACAAGAACTGCCAGTATTCCAATAATAGGTGTTTAGTACAGTGTCCTGCATACAGTAAGAGCTCAACAAATACGACTGATGATGAGGATGAGGATGTGTTTTCAGTCTGCATTTTGGATGGAGCATAATGGAGGGTGCGGGGACTGTTCTTTCAACACACACACACTCCTCTCTTTTAAAACATGATGTGGTGTCAGAAGAAGCGGCTATGCTCAGTCATTCAATCGTATTTATTGAGCGCTAACCGGGCACGGACCACTGCACTAAGTGGTTGGGAGAGTGCAGTACGACAATAAACGGACACATTCCCTGCCCGCAACGAGCGTACAGTCTAGACCTGGGGGGACGACAGATGTTCATATAAATAAACTACAGATTTGCACATGTGTTTCTGTGGGGCTGGGATGAGGGAAGAACAAGGGGAACAGATCAGGGTGACGAAAAAGAGAGTGGGAGAAGAGGAAAGAGAGACTTAGGAAAGGCCTATTGGAGAAGATGTGCCTTCGATAAGGCTTTAAAGGGGGACAGAGTAATTGTCACTAGGATTTGAGGTCGGAGGGTGTTCCAGGCCAGAGGCAAGACATGGACGAGGGGTCGCTGGCGAAATAGATGAGATCAAGGCACAGTGAGAAGGTTAACTTTAGAGGAGTGAAGTGTGTGGGCTGGGTTGTAGTAGGAGAGTAGCGAGGTGAGGTAGGATGGGGCAAGGTGATTACGTGCTTTGAAGCCCATGGTGAGGAGTATTTGTTTTATGTGGAGGTGGATGGGCAAGCACTGGAGTTTTTGGAAGAGTGGGGAAACATGTTCTGAACATTTTTGTAGAAAAATGATCCGGGCAACAGAGCAAAGTATGGACTGGAGTGGAGAGAGACAGGAGGCTGGGAGGTCAGCGCTGATGGGGTAATCCAGGCGGGATAGGACTTGCGATGGCATTAAAATGGTAACAGTTTGGATGGAGTGGAAAAGAGTGGATTTTAAAGATATTGAGAAGGTGGGACCTAGCTTTCTTCAACATGTATGCATGAAAGGTGAGTTTTCTTCAACTCCAGGTTCATCGAGAACACAACCTCTACCTTGCGGGAAAACTGACAGTGTTCGGGAATTAACATTCTCAAAGCCTTGAGCCATGAGAACGTAAGGTGAAATAAAAGGATCAATATATTTTAACAAGGCATGGTTATCTAAAACATAAAGCAATGGTACAGTCAAACTGCTTGGGAAAGCAGTGCTGCCTAGTGGAAAGAGTACGGGGCTGGGAGTCAGAGGACCTGGGTTCAAATTATGCTTCTGCCACTTGTCTTTGTGCCCTACTTGGATGTCCTGCAGACACCTCACATTTAAGAGGTCCAAAACATAACTTTTTTATCTTCCCACCTAAGAGCTGTAGTCCCTCTTACATTTCCATCACTGTAATGATTAACGGGTCATTAGAGAAGCAGCATGGCTTAGTGGAAAGAGCACAGACCTGGGAGTCAGAGGTCATGGGTTCTAACCCCAGCTCTGCTACTTGTCAGCTGTGTGACTATGGGCAAGTCACTTCAATTCTCTGGGACTCAGGTTCCTCATCTGGAAAATGGGGATGAAAACTGTGAGCCCCTCGTGGGATAACCTGATTAACTTGTGTCTACCCCAGGCCTTAAAACAGTGCTTGGCACATCATAAGCATTTAACAAATACTATTATCATAATTCTTATTATTATTATTAAAGCTGAGTGAATGTGTGAGCAATAGTCAGTCATTAGTTGTTGATGGGTAATTGACACGTGATTTTCTTCTTGGTGAGCCTCTGTCCTGCTTCTTTGTCAGGGCATCCAGGAGGCGGTGTGCAGAGGCCGATCGGTCAGTCAATCGGATTTACTGAGCATTTGCTGTGTGCAGAGCACTGTACTAAGCGCTTGGGAGAGGACACTGGAACAGTATAAAAGACACATTCCCTCCTCTACAAGTTTATAGTCTAGAGGGTGTGTGTAGGGGGGGATTGGCTATTCCTTTCTTGTGCAGTTCCAAATTCCTTCCTTCCATCGCAGTCCTGGGCCCGCTGGAGGAAGGGAGGAAACCCCTCTTTGGGAATGGATCCCACCTTGGGCCCCTGGTTCCATCTCCGCTACCTCTCACCACCCTCTCACAGAACTTCTGTCTTTGCTGTTATTTTGCTGAGCACTGGGATAGATACGTATCTATAATTCTATTTTCTATCTGGATGCTCTTGTTGCCTGTCTTCTTGTTCTGCTTTGTTGTCTGTCTCCCCTTTCTAGACCGTGAGTCCATCGTTGGGTAGGATCGTCTCTATCTGTTGCCGGATTGTACTTTTCAAGGGCTTATTGCAGGATTCTGTTCACAGTAAGCGCTCAATAAATATGATTGAATGAATGAAAACAAGCTAATCCAGTCAGACACAGTCTCTGTCCCACATGGGACTCACAATTCTAAACCCCATTTTACAGATGAGGTAAATGAGACAGAGAACTTAAGGGACTTGTTCAAGGTCACACAGAAGACAAGTGTCAGAGTCGGGATTAGAACTCAGGTCCTCTGACTCCCAGGCCCTAACTCTTTCCACTAGGCCTTGCTGCTTCTATGATTTACATCCTTGTCGTCTGGTTCGTGTCTTCCATTGGCAAAGCTTATTCATCAGCAGCCTCCATATATCAATAATAACGATATCTGTCAAACGCTTAGTATGAGCCAGGCACGGTAATAAGCGCTGCGTGCATACAAGTGAATCAGGTTGGGCACAGTCCCTGACCGGCATCGGGTTCATGGTTTTAATTCCCTTTTTGCAGATGAAGTAAGTGAGGCACAGAGAAGTGAAGTGATTTACCCAGCAGAGAAGTGAAGGAGTAGGATTAGAACCCATGACTTTGACTCCCAGGCCCCTGCTCTATTCTCTAGGCCATGCTGCTTCCGGACCTTAATGGGAGCTCTTTAGGTCAAGGAAAATAAAAGCACTGCAGTTAATGTATAATAGCAAGCAAGACTGAGGGGATCCTAATCCTGCTGAATCCTAGGGTTGCATTTGAATTCTCACTGAACTAGCATGCCAAAGAATGGCCAGTTTCATTTTTCAAATCAATCTTGACATTGTACATGGGTTAAAAAAAAGCTCAAAAGGGAACACAACAGGCCCCGAAGGTTGTATTTTCTTCTATTCAATTAATCTGCCATTACTGAATTTGTACTCTGTAATAAGCAATAAGACTAGAAATAAAAACCAGACTCGGACAGAACAGTGTAGAGGCATCGGTAGCTACTGGCTCCATTGAAATCCGAAGTTAATTCTTACCTGGAGCTTCTTGGAGTATTTCTTATAATAATAATAATATTAAAATCATGTTATTTGTTAAGGGTATTTAAGGATTGAGCACCACATTAAGAGCCGGGGTTGATGCAATATCAGCTTCAAAACTGACATTCAGTTGTTCTTGTCTTCCCCTACCCTCATTAATTAATTATGGTATTTGTTAAGTGCTTACTATGTGCAGAGCACTGTTCTAAGCGCTGGGGTAGATACGGGATAATTAGATTGTCCCACGTGGGGCTCACATTTTTTAATCCCCATTATTTACAGATGAGGTAACTGAAGCACAGAGAAGTTAAGTGACTTGCCCAAGGTCACACAGCAGACAAGTGGCGGAGCTGAGATTAGAACCCATGACCTGTGACTCCCAAGCCCGGGCTCTTTCCACGGGCACTCCAGCAAAACCTGATCACCTTGTATCCCCCAGCACTTGGAACAGTACTCAGCACATAGTAAGCACTTAACAAATGCCATCATTATTATTCCAGTCCATGGAGCTGTATCCCCTAAGCACTTGACATTCACCCCACCCTCTAAGAGCTCATTATCCTTCTACCCTCATCCCCAGAGCACTTTTGTTCTAGCCTTATATTCTGCCATTTCCCTATCTGTAATTTATTTTAATGTCTGACTCTCCCATCTAGACTATAATCCCCTTGAGGACAGGGATCATGTCTAACAACTCTGTTATTTTGTACTCGCCCAACTACTTAATATTCATCCTAAGAGACCTTCCCAGACTAAGCCCCCCTTTACCTCAGCTTTCCCTCCCCATCACCCCAACTCGCTCCCTTTCCTCTATCCACCCTCCCCACCCTACCCCATATGTACATATCTATAATTCTATTTATCTACATTGATGCCTATTTACTTGTTTTGATGTCTATATATATATATATATATATATATACATAAATTTTATTTATTTATATTTAAGCCTGTTTCCTTGTTTTGATGTCTGTCTCCCCCTTTCCAGACTATAAGCCGGGTGTGGGTAGGGATTTTCTCTCTTTATTGCTGAATTGTACTTTCCAAGCACTTTTTAAAGCGCTCTGCACACAGTTAGCCCTCAATGAATAGGACTGAATGAATGAATCATAGTTATTGAGTGCTTACTGTGTGCAGAGCACTGTACTAAACACTTGGGAGAGTATGATATAACAATCAACAGACACATTGAGTGCTCTTCACACAGTAAATGTTCAGTAAATACCACTGAGAAGCAGCATGGCCTAGTGGAAAAGAACATGGGCCTGGGAATCAGAGGTTCTAGCTTCTAATTCTGCCCCACAACTTCTCTCCTGTGTCATCTAGGGCAAGCGTCATAACTTCTCTGTGCCTAAATTCCCTCATCTGCAAAATGGAAATTTAATTTCTGTTCTCTCTCTTACCTAAACTGTGAGATGCACATGAGCCCTGAATATTTTGTATCTACCCCAGCGCTTAGTACCGTGATTGACTCAGAGCAAGTACTTAACAAATATCACAATTCCTATTATCATTATGATTACCACTGACTGATGGTTTAACAATAAGTCTCAGCCTCCCCTTGCTAATGCCTGCAATGGCTATGCAGACGTCTTTCCTCCTGCTTGGCTAAAGCCATAGACTCTACTGACTTAACCTTCCGTAACAGTGGATCAATCCATCACCGATATTTACGGAGTGCTTTCTGGGTGCAGAGCACTTGTAGTTAACTACCAACTCCTCCAGGAAGCATTTCTTGTGTAAACCCTCACCTTCCGGGCATACCATTCCCTCAACAACCTCTGCAATCAATGAATGATTATTAATAATAATAATATTTCATAAGCAATTACGTGTCAAGCATGGAGACATTAAATTGTATTTTTTGAAAGATGATTCTGTGAAGCGCATCCTATGAAGCTTTTGGGAGAAACAGAAAGTCCTTACCATTGACTTTAAAGTACTCAATCATCTTATCCCCTCCTACCTCATCTCACTACTCTCCTACTGCAACCCAATCTGCACACTTCACTCCTCTAATGCCAATCTACTCACACCGTACCTCATTCTCATCTCTCTCACTGCAACCTTTTGCCCACATCCCTACCTCTTCCTTGGAAGGGCCTCTTGTTTCATATCCAACAGGCAATGCCTCTCCCTATATTCTAAGCCTTATCGAAGGCACATCTCTTCCAAGAGACCTTCCCTGGCTGAGACCTCATTTCCTCTTTTCCCACTCCCTTCTATGTCGCCCTGACTTACTCTCTTTCTTCACTCCCCCTCCTCAGGCCCTCAGTACTTATGTGCATGTCCATTATTTATTTATATTAATGTCTGTCTAGACTATAAGCAGATTGGCCTAATGGCAAGAGCCTGGGCTTGGGAGTCTGAGGTCATGGGTTTTAATGCCGTCTCCACCACCTCACTGCTGGGTGACTTTGGGTCACTTCAAATCTCTGGGCCTCGGTTCCCTCATCTGTAAAATGGGGATTAAAACAGTGAGCCCCATGCGGGACAACCAGATTACTTTGAATCTACCCCAGCGCTTAGAATAATGCTTGGCACATAGTAACCACTTAACAAATACCATCGTTATTATTATTATTAACAAATCCCATTATTATCATTATAAACTCATTGTGTACAGGGAATGTGTCTGTTTTATTGTATTCTCCCAAGGCTCAAGTACAGTGCTCTGCACACAGTAAGTGCTCAATAAATATGATTTAGTGAAGTGGCGGGATCAAGATTAGAATTTGGTCCTTCTGACTCCCAGGCCCGTGCTCTATGCACTAGACCATGCTGATTGAAGTAGCAAGTAAGGGTAAACAGCAAAGTGTGCCTGGCCAGCCCAGCATCGACGTCTTACAGGTCATGAGTTCGAATGCCGGCTTTGCCACTTGTCAGCTGTGTGACTGTGGGCAAGTCACTTAACTTCTCTGTGCCTCAGTTACCTCGTGTAAAATGGGGATTAACTTTGAGCCTCACGTGAGGCAACCTGATTACCTGGTATCTACCCCAGCGCTTAGAACAGTGCTCGGCACATAGTAAGCACTTAACAAATACCAACATTATTATCATTATTATTATTACAGGTCTTTGGGAAAAATGATTAAAGGAGGCCATTTTGCAGTAGTAATCCCAGGTGGAGACCATTCCAGAATGAGAAGAGTCCCTGCTTTTCAGAAAGCAGATGATTGTAATGGATTTCCTGGAAAAGTGTATCCACAAGTGTAACATCTGGAGGCAACAGGAAATAAATCCTGATTGCATTAAGGCAAAATAACCCATAATGCTTAAGGAAGGCCTGCTTGCATTATTGTGATGGAGAGAGAAAACAAAGAGCATATTTTAGCGACAATCTGGAAGCCCAAATGTGCACAGTTAATTTCTTCTTTTCCCCCAAGGCATCTTTTCATAAGTATAAAACCCACAAGGGAATGTGGGGTAGGGTCACTATCTCTGGACAGGGACCAGAAACTCCAGTTTCCGGCTCTGTCCGTGGCAACTCAAAGCCTCTGCCCAACTGCTGGTGTCCTCCCGCGGTCCTGGAACGCCCTCCCTCCTCACCTCTGCCAAACTGATTCTCTTCCCCTCTTCAAAACCCTACTTAAAACTCACCTCCTCCGAGAAGCCTTCCCAGACTGAGCTCCTCTTCTCCCTCTACTCCCTCTGCCACCCCCCCTTTACCTCTCCGCAGCTAAACCCTCTTTTTCCCCCTTTCCCTCTGCTCCTCCCCCTCTCCCTTCCCATCCCCACAGCACTGTACTCGTCCGCTCAACTGTATATATTTCCATTACCCTATTTATTTTGTTAATGAATTGTACATTGCCTTGATTCTATTTAGGTGCCATTGTTTTTACGAGATGTTCTTCCCCTCGACTCTATTTATTGCCATCGTTCTCGTCTGTCCGTCTCCCCCGATTAGACCGTAAGCCCATCAAATGGCAGGGACTGTCTCTATCTGTTGCCGACTTGTTCATTCCAATCGCTTAGTACAGTGCTCTGCACATAGTAAGCGCTCAATAAATACTATTGAATGAATGAAAGTAGAGGAGAGGCTTGTACCCAGACGAAGGAGAAACTAAACAAGATAATAACGATAATGACAATTGTGATTTTTTTTTTAGTTAGTAAGTAGTGTAGCCTAGTGGAAAGAGCCCTGGCCTAACAGTCAGTGGACCTGGGTTCTAATTCTTACCATGCCACCTGTCTGCTGGGTGACTTTGGGTAAGTCACTTAACTTCTCTGAGTCTTAGTTCCTTCATCTGTAAAATGGGGATTAAGATTGTGAACCCCATGTGGGACAGGGACTATGTCCAACTTGATTTGCTTGTAGCCACCCCAGTACTTAGTAGAGTGCCTGACTCATAGTATGTGTTTCACAAGTACCACCATTATCATTATGATTATTATTCAGTGCTTACTATGTGCCAAGCCTTGAACAAAGCACTGAGGTTGATATGAGATAATTAGGTGCCACATGGGGCTCATAGTCTAAGTAAGAGGGAGAAAAGGGATTGAATTCCCCACGTATATATGAGGTAATTGAGGGCAGAGAACAGTTAAGTGACTTGTCCAGGGTCACACAGAAGGGGAATGGCAGAGCAGGATTAGAACCCAGGTCTTTTAATTCCCAAGCCAGTGCTTTTTTTCCATTTCAGCCAGGCTACTCCTGGGAGGTAATTTGGAGAACGAATATGGAGTGATTTAGTATGATTTAAGAATGTATCTCAAATCTCTGAGCCCCAGGGTAGGTTATTCTGTCTGTTTAGGTTAATTCTAAATTAATAGAGATAATTGCCCGAAGACTGAAGGGTTTGCCTTTTCATGAGCATCGGATAAGTTTATGGACACCAAGCGTAATCGTCTGGTACCAGTTTTCATGTTTTCCCTGGAAGTATTCTCTATCTTGCTCCGAGGCCCGTCTAGGCTAAGCAAAGTCTTATTGAGATGAATAATCTTTGGAGAGTGAGTGAGCAGGATTGTGAAGTTGGGACAATAAGGTTATGTGTTTATGCCAGTCTTTTGCTTCTCCAGTTCCTCTTTCTCGTTAGGATGGCATGTTCAATGCTCTGTAATACTTAGAAAGCACTTGGAGCTCTCAGATGGCAAACACAGATGAGGATAAAGCCACCAAGTCATCTGGTCCCGCCTCATCTCCTCGCCAGTCAATCGGTGGTATTACTGGGCCCTTACTATACACCAAGCCCTGAACAAATCACTGGCCTAGCGGGTCGAGTATGGAGTCAGAAGGACCTGGGTTCTAATACCAACTCTTCCACTTGTCTGCTGTGTGACCTTGGGCAAGTCACTTCAGTTCTCTGAGCAGCAGTTACCTCAACTGTAAAATGGGAATTAAGACTGAGCTCCACTGGGGACAGCAATCAGGTCCAACCCGATTTGCTTATAGTCACCCCAGGTCTTAGAACAGTAAGCACTTAACAAATACCACCATCATTATTATTATCATTTGCAGAGTATAGTTCTATTTATTGCTATTGTTTTTGTCTGTCTGTCTCCCCCGATCAGACTGTAAGCCCATCGGTGGGCAGGGATTGCCTCTATCTGTTGCCGATTTGTACATTCCAAGTGCTTACTACTGTGCTCTGCACATAGTGAGTGCTCAATAAATACTATTGAATGAATGAATACAGTTCTAAGCGCTTGGAAGAGTACAATAACAATACAGCGGAAGTAGCAGACATGTTCTCTGTCCACTCTGCCAACCATGCGACATTTCATATTCCCAGAAATATCCTCTCCCAAGTACTTCGTACAGTGCTCGGGACATAGTAAGTGCTCAGTAAATACTACTGATATATGATGCCTTGCCTTTGCACTAAGGTTCATTCTGCTTCCCTGGCCGTAGATTCTGCTAGAGAAAAGTGGAAATGGCACAGAGGGGGCTAGGCAGGTGAAGGTCTGGGGGGAATGATTATCTCTAATCATTACATTTTTAATCAATCAATTGCCTTTATTTAATACTTATTGTGTGCAGGGCACTATACTAAGTGTTTGGGAGTGTTCCAATGGTTATTATTTCTGAAGTGAGTCACTGCATGGTCCAGAATGCTGGAGACCTCAGTCAAAGAGTGGTATTTATTGAGCACTTCCTTTCTGCAGAGCACTCTACTAAGTGACTGAAGAGAGCATCGTAGAGAAAGTACCTATGATCCCTGGCCTCAAGGTGATTACAAATCTCAATGATGTAGTACTCACAATGTAAATATGAGTGTAAGGTAATGAAAGTGGAGGTGGAAGAAGCAGCCTTGTCGAGTGGGAAGATTAAGGAAGTGGGAGTCAGATGACCTGGGTTCTAATACTGGCTCAGCCCTAGTCTTCTGTGTAAATTTGGCAAGTCACCTACTCTGGGCCCCAGTTTCCTTATTTATAAAATGGGGATAAAAACCTATTCTCCTTCCCTCTTAGACTGTGAGCACAATGCGAGACAGGGATTGCATCCAATCTGATGATCCTTTATCTCCCTAGACACCAGCACAGTGCTTGGCACAGAATGAGCCCTTAAGAAACAACATCAGGAGCATCATAGAAAAGTTAGTTCAAAATGATTGCCTCTGCTCTTGAGGTGTTGTCAGTCTAAAGAAGGAGAAAGAGAAACAGTTTATGAACACTAGCCTCTCCAAACAATGAAAACACTGCATTACAGAACATGAAAACCAACACACCTAGGCAGAACAGAAGATCAGCAGAGAAATGAGAAATTCTCCAGGACCAGAGAGGCCTGTTTCTGCATGTTTCCTTCAATCTCTAAATGGTGGTAAGGAGGAGGGAGGCGTAAATCGGGAATTACGGACAAGGGTCTGTGCCGAGAGTTTGGGTCTGAGAACGTGCCTTAAAGAACTGATGGCAGTGCTAGTGGTTTGTGATATGTTACTCTAGCTCTCATCCCTTTGGAGTATGCGTGGGGGGCACAGGTAAGACGACAGGGAGGGAAGCAGGACATCACAAAGAACAAGTGAAGGTTTCTATGTGTGGGATACATTTAATACCCAATAGATGATGGCATAGTTCTGGGTCAGAACACCGTGATCCAGTTGGTAGATAACATTCTTTTTTTTATGGTATTTGTTAAGTGCTAAGTATGTGCCAGGCACTGTACTAAGCACTGGGGTAGGTACGAGTTAATTAGGTGGGACATAGTTCCTGTCCCCCATAGGGCTCACTGTCTTAATACCCATTTTACAGATGAGGTATTTGAGGTTCAGAGATGAGTGGCGGAGTCAGGATTAGAATTCATTCATTCAGTTGTATTTATTGAATGCTTACTGTGTGCAGAGCACTACACTAAGCACTTGGGAAAGTACAATATAACAATAAACAGACACAGTGCTTATCCACAGCGATCTTACAGTCTACAGTAGCAAGGCCTAGTGGATAGAGCATGGACTTGGGTGGCAGAGGGTCATAGATTCTAATTCCACATCTGCCACTTGTCTGCTGTGTTTGAGCTTGGGCAAGTCACTTAACTTCTTTGGGCCTCAGTTCCCTCATCTATAAAATGGGGATTAAAACTGTGAACCCTATGTGGGTCAGGGATTGTGGGCAACCCGATTTGTCACACCTCTATCCTACAACATAGAACAGTGCCTGGCATGTAGTAAGTGCTTAACAAATGCCATAATTATTATCATGATTATTAGAGGGGGAGGCATTGATTTCTGTAAATAAAGTACAGATATGTAAATAAGTGCTGTGGGGCTGACTTTCAATATTATGCTCTATCAGTCTATATGGTTTCTCTGGTGGTCATTAGAATCTTTACTGTCCCCATTAGCCAGTTATTCTCAGGATTCCAGCTCAGGTTGACTGGGGAATCAGCATGGCCTATGAAAAGAACCAAGGCCTGGGAGTCCTGCTATTTAGTTTCTAACGCTATTTGGCTGTTGTAAGACCTAGGGCAAATCAGTTCACTTTCTGTGCCTCAGTTCCCTCAGCTGTAGAATAAGGATTCAATGTCTGTTATCCCTCCTACTTAGACTGAAAACCTCGTGTGGGACAGGGGCTGTATCCAAACTGATCATCCTGTGTCTATCCCTGTGCTTAGTACAGTGTTTGGCACATACAAAGCACTTAAATACTACAATTATCATTATTAACTCTTGGAGCATCCCAGGTGGTTCTTTGGTCAGCAGTTTTCAACACTGATGATAATGTTGGTATTTGATAAGCGCTCACTACATGCAGAACACTGTTCTAAGTGCTGGGGGAGATACAGGGGAATGAGGTTGTCCCACGTGAGGCTCACAGTCTTCATCCCCATTTTACAGATGAGGGAACTGAGGCCCAGAGAAGTGAAGTGACTTGCCCACAGTCACACAGCTGACAAGTGGCAGAGGCAGGATTTGAACCCATGACCTCTGACTCCCAAGCCCGGGATCTTTCCACTGAAACGGCAACGCTGTATCAGTCCCTCATATTTATTGACCAATTACCATGTACGGAGCATGGCACTAAGAGTTTCGGAGGGTACAATATAACAGAGTTGGCAGACACATTCCCTGCCTACAACAAGCTTACAGTCGAGAAGGGGAGACAGACAGGAATGTAAATGAAAAAGTCAATTATGGCTCTGCGAAGAGGTGTATGTGAAGATTTGGACTAGTACTCAGGTTTGGTTCTCCTCTTACCTCTCTGGCCGGTCATTCTCGGTCTCCTTCGCTGGAGCCACCTCCCCATCCCATCCTTTAACTGTTGGAGTTCCTCGAGGGTCAGTTCTTGGCCCTCTTCTGTTCTCCATTTACACTCATTCCCTCGGTGAACTCATTCGCTCTCACGGCTTTGACTACCATCTCTATGCAGATGACACGCAGATCTACATCTCCGCCCCTGTCCTCTCCCCCTCCCTTCGGGCTCGCATCTCCTCCCGCCTCCGGGACGTCTCCACCTGGATGTCGGCCTGCCACCTAAAACTCAATGTGAGCGAGACTGAGCTCCTCATCTTCCCTCCCAAACCCGGTCCTCTCCCAGACTTCTCTATCACCGTGGATGGCACAACCATCGTTCCCGTCTCTCGGGCCCGCGATCTCGGTGTCATCCTTGACTCGTCTCTCTCGTTCACCCCACGCATCCTATCCGTTACCGAGACCTGCCGGTTTCACCTCTACAATATCGCCAAGATCCGCCCTTTCCTCTCCACCCAAACGGCTACCTTACTATTACGGGCTCTCGTTATATCCCGGCTAGACTACTGTGTCGGCCTTCTCTCTGACCTCCCTTCCTCCTCTCTTGCCCCTCTCCGGTCTATTCTTCACTCCGCTGCCCGGCTCATCTTCCTGCAGAAACGATCTGGGCATGTCACTCCCCTTCTTAAACAACTCCAGTGGTTGCCTATCGACCTCCGCTCCAAACAAAAACTCCTCACTCTAGGCTTCGAGGCTCTCCATCACCTTGCCCCTTCCTACCTCTCCTCCCTTCTCTCTTTCTACCACCCACCCCGCACGCTCCGCTCCTCCGCCGCCCACCTCCTCACCGCCCCTCGGTCTCGCCTATCCTGCCGTCGACCCCCGGGTCACGTCCTCCCGCGGTCCCGGAATGCCCTCCCTCCTCACCTCCGCCAAACTGATTCTCTTCCCCTCTTCAAAACCCTACTTAAAACTCACCTCCTCCGAGAGGCCTTCCCAGACTGAGCTCCTCTTCTCCCTCTACCCCCTCTGCCACCCCCCCTTCACCTCTCCGCAGCTAAACCCTCTTTTTCCCCTTTTCCCTCTGCTCCTCCACCTCTCCCTTCCCATCCCCACAGCACTGTACTCGTCCGCTCAACTGTATATATTTCCATTACCCTATTTATTTTGTTAATGAATTGTACATCGCCTCGATTCTATTTAGTTGCCATTGTTTTTATGAGATGTTCTTCCCCTCGACTCTATGTATTGCCATTGTTCTTGTCTGTCCATCTCCCCCGATTAGACTGTAAGCCCGTCAAACGGCAGGGACTGTCTCTATCTGTTGCCGACTTGTTCAACCCAAGCGCTTAGTACAGTGCTCTGCACATAGTAAGCGCTCAATAAATACTATTGAATGAATGAATGAATGAAAGGTTTTCAGAACTGTGCTAAACCAGCAGCTGGCTAAAATCTCAATGGTCAGAGCTTCTTTTTCATAGTTGAGCACAGGAGGAGGAAAATGAAGCTTTAGTGATCAGGACTCTCAAAATCCCTCTGACCTGTGGGTCTAGTCTTTCTCGTTTAAGGACAAATTCCTCTGTGGAGCTTAATCCTATCCGATCCTAAGTTAACTGGCCCAATTCTGTCTAAATGCTGCCTGCGGTCACATGGGAGATGAATAAGTTCTATTTCGTCATTGGCAAATTGGAGCTTAGTTCCCTGGTTTTGCTCATTTCTTCCACCCTGACCTTCCACACAGGCAGATCCCCTATATGATACCTGAAAAATGCATTTCCCAATCTTTCCCAACAGCCCAAAGAGATCATGATTCCAGATGATTATCAGCCCACGGGTATCCTATGCAGAGCGCAAGCAACCTGAAAGCACTAGCATTCCTCCCTCAGCATCGAACGTTATCCAGGGACATTGCTAGGGTCTCAAAAGGATACAGGAGCCCCCCTGGGGGAAGTTGACAATTTTGTCTTGGTAGGGCACTATTTCTATTAAGCAACTTTTCCTACTCTAATCCTCCCAGGACAATTCATTCCTTGAACACCATCCCACTCACAGTACCGTGATCTCATCTATCTCACCACAGACTCTCTGCTTGTGTCCTCGCTCTGGCCTGGAACTACCTCCCCCTTTATAATAATAATAATAATAACGAGTAATGATGGTACTTGTTAAGCATTAACTATGTGCCAAGCACTGTTCCAAGTGCTGGGGTAAATACAAATTAATCAGGTTGGTCCCTGTCCCACATGGGTCTCACAGTCTTAATCCCCTTTTTACAGATGAGGTAACTGCAGCACAGGCAAGGGAAGTGGCTTGCCCAAGGTTACACAGCAGACAGGTGGCAGAGCTGGGATTAGAATCTAGGTCCTTCTGACTCCCAGATCCACACTCTTTCCACTAAGCCACTGATTCATATGCGATAGACCATCACTCTCCCCACTTTCAAAGCCCTCTTAAAATCACATCACCTCCAAGTGGTCTTCCCCGACTAAGCCTCCATATCCTCTACTTGCACCCCCTACTGCATCACTATTCATTGGGATCTGTACCCCTTTAGTACTTGATATTCATCCCGCCCAAACCCTATAACACTTACATGCTTTTCCTTATACTCTGCCATTTCCTGGCTCTGATTCCCCCTCCAGTCCCCATAAAACTCACATTCTTAATAATAATAATTATGGTATTTGTTAAGCACTTACTATGTGCCAGAAACTGGTCCAAGCGTTGGGGTGGATACAAGCAAATTGGGTTGGACACGGTCCCTGTCCCGTGTGGGGCTCACAGTCTCAGTCCCCATTTTACAGATGAGGTAACTGAGGCCCAGAGAAGTGAAGTGACTTGCACAATGTCACATAGTAGACAAGTGGCAGAGTCGAGATTAGAACCCATGACCTCTGACTCCCAGGCCCATACTCTAGCCTCTAGGCTATGCTACTACTCCTATCTTTATACTATTTGTACTTTATTTTAATGTCTGTCTTACCCCTGGGATTGTAAACTCCTTGAAGGCAGGGATTATGTCTATTCATTGAACTCTTCCGAGCACTTAGTACAGTAAGTGCTCAATCAGTCAATTATATTTATTGATCACTTCCTCTGTGCCCTGCACTGTATTAAGTGCTTGAATGAACACTATACAAAAGAATCAATCAATTGATGGTATTGATTGAACAGTTACTGTGTGTAGAATACTGTACTAGGCACTTGAGTGAGAACAGTACAACAGAGTTCGTAGACCTGTTCCCTGCCCACAAAGAGTTTACAGTCTAGAGAGGGAGACAGATATCAATATGAATAAATAACACAGCAGGGCTAAAGGTGGAGTGAATACTAAGTGTCTAAAGGGCGAGAGTCCACATATATAGATGATGCAGAAGGGAGAGGAGGTTGTTGGGGGGGGAAAGGGCTTAATCGGGGAAGACCTCTTGGAGGAGATGCACCTTTAATAAGGCTCTGAAAGTGGGGAGAGTGGTGGTCTGGTGTTTAGAAAGAAGAAGGGAATTCCATTAGAATAGTGCTTAGAACAGTGCTTGGCATGTAGTAAGGGCTTAACAAATACCATTATTATTATTATGTGGGAAAGGGGTTGACCGCAAGATACATGAGATCAGGGCTTAGGGAGCAAGTTGGTGTGGGAGGAGTGAGGCGTATGGGCCAGGCTATAGTAAGAGACCAGTCAGGTAAGATAGATGGGGGCAAGCTGATTGAGAGCTTTAAAACCCATAGTAAAGGGCTTTCTATGTATTGCAGAGGTGAATGGGCAACCACTGGAGGTTTCTGAGGAATGGGGAGATGGGGACTGAATGTCTTTTTAGAAAAACGATCTATGTAGCAGAGTGAAATATGGACTGGAGTGGGGAGAGGCAGGGAAGTCAGCAAGGAGATTGATACAGTAATCGAGGTGGGAGGGGGTAAGTGCTTGATTAGCATAGTAGAGGTTTGGATGGAGAGGAAAGGGTGGATTTTAGCAATGTTTTGAAGGTAGAACTGACAGGATCTGGGAACTGACTGAATATGTGGGTTATATGAGAGAAAAGCAGGATAATGCCAAGGTGGTGGGCTTGTGAGTTAGGGAAGATAGTGATATTATCTTCAGTGATGAGAAACACCTGGGGAGGACAGTGTTTGGGTGAGAGGATAAGTAGTTCTGTTTAGGATGTTAAGTTTGAGGTGTTGGCGGGCTACCCAGGTAGAGATGTCCTGAAGGCAGGAAGAATTGTGAGACTGTAGAAAAGGAGAGACACCAGGGTTGGGAATGTAGATTTGTGAATCATCCACATAAAGTTGGTAGTCGAAGCCAGGGGAGCGAATGAGTTCTCCAAAGGAGTGGGTTTAGATGGAGAATAAAAGAGGATCCAGACTGAGCCTTGAGGATCTCGATGGTCAGAGGGTAGAAGACAAGTAAAAGCCTCCAAAAATTGGTGAGAATGAGAATCGTGAGAGGAAAGCACCTCTGAAGCCAAGGTTGGCTAAAGTTTCAAGGAGAAAGGGGCAGTCCATAGTGTCAAAGGCAGCTGAAAGGTCTAGGAGGATTAAGAGTTACTTAACACATGCCTTGACCACAAGGAGCTTACAGTCTGGTGATATCATTGAATGACTGGCTGATTGATTGAACCAATCCATATGAGCACACCTACATCTTTGTCTGGAAGAGCTTGATTGAGAAACCGCATGGCCTCTTGGAAAGAGTGCGGCCCTGGGAGTCAGGAGATCTGGATTTGAATTCCAGGTTTGTCACCTTCATTCATTAATTCAATAGTATTTATTGAGCGCTTACTATGTGTAGAGCACTGTACTAAGTGCTTGGAATGTACAAATTGGCAACAGATAGAGACAGTCCCTGCCCATTGACGGGCTTACAGTCTAATCGGGGAGACAGACAGATAAAAACAATAGCAATAAATAGAATCAAGGGGATGTACATCTCGTTAAAACAATAGCAATAAATAGAATCAAGGTGATGTACATCTCATTAACAAAATAAATAGGGTAATGAAAATATATACTATCGAGCGGACGAGCACAGTGCTGAGGGGAGGGGAAGGGAGGGGGGAGGAGCAGAGGGAAATGGGGGAAAAGAGGGCTTAGCTGAGGGGAGGTGAAGGGAGGGATAGAGGGGGAGCAGAGGGAAAAGGGGAAGCTCAGTCTGGGAAGGCCTCTTGGAGGAGGTGAGCTCTATGTAGGGTTTTGAAGAGGGGAAGAGAATGAGTTTGGCGGAGGTGAGGAGGGAGGGCATTCCAGGACCGCGGGAGGACGTGGCCCAGAAGTCGACAGCGGGATAGGAGAGAACAGGGGACCGTGAGGAGGTGGGCGGCAGAGGAGTGGAGCGTGCGGGGTGGGCAGTAGAAAGAAGGGAGGAGAGGTAGAGGGGGCAAGATGATGGAGAGCCTTGTAGCCTAGAGTTAGAAGTTTTTGTTTCGTGCGGAGGTTGATAGGCAACCACTGGAGGTTTTTAAGAAGGGGAGTGACAAGCCCAAAGCGTTTCTGCAGGAAGATGAGCCGGGCAGTGGAATGAAGAATAGACTGAAGCGGGGAGAGACAGGAGGAAGGGAGATCAGAGAGAAGGCTGACATAATAATCCAGATGGGATATTATGAGATTGTCACTTGCGTGCTTTGTGACCTGGGACAATTCCCTTAACTTCTCTATGCCTCAGTTTTTTCATCTGCAAAATGGGTGGATTAATACCCTGTTCTCCATCCCCCTTAGACGGTGAGCTTCATGTGGGACAGGGACTATGTGTTTCCTCATTATCTCGTATCTACCTCAGTTGTTAATACAGTTTTTGGCATAGTGTAAGTGTTTAACAAATACCCCAATAATTATTCTGAATAGCTGGGCTGCACCAGCCTGCTGGCTATACAGCCATCCTCTTTCTCCTGCTTCCCCTCCTCCTCCTACTCTTCACCATCTCTGGATCACTGTTAAGACTCTTAAAAAAGGGGCAAAGGAATGCAGGTCCCCCATTTACCTGTGGCAACTTATCACCCTTTTGAAGGCTGTCTCCCTGCACAGCACTGGGCAGAAAAGTTTCATGGAGGCAACCGGGCTTCTTCCCTCTCCATTTCCCTCCAGCTCTCTGCTTCCCTACATATTTTTCAAGATGCCTGACAGATCCTTACTTTATTGAACAAACACTTTTATTTTCAAGAGTGGAAGTAAGAAGGGTTTGGAGGAGGGAGATCATTTTCATTTTAACTCTGCTTTCACCCAGTGCACACGCTCTGCTCCTCTGTCTTGTTCTCATCTCTCTCACTATCTAGTCCTAGGTTACACCCACCACCCTACTTGGAACTCCCTAAAATCACTAAAATCACAACTATTCCTAGAAACCTTTCCTGATTAACCTCAAATCTCCCTCCCCTATTCTCCCTCCCCTCTGTATCACCTATGCTATGCACTTGGTCATATATCCCCTCAACACTTTGATACTCCCCTGCACAGTGCTTATGTACATATCCTTATACTCTGTTACATCACCAAATCTTTCCTTTGATTTAATGTCTGCCTCCCACAACAAAATACAACCTCCTGGAGGGCAGGGAATCATGACCCTATTGAACATTCCCAAATTCTTAGTAAACTGCTTGGCAAACTGTAAGAACTCAGTAACGATCATTGATTTATTGCTCACCTGGCCCACGTTCTGCCTCTGGCCTGGAGCGTCGTCCCTCCTCAAAACAGACAGGGACTCCCCTCCCCTTCAAAGCCTTATTGAAGGCACATCTCCCCCAGGAGGCCTTCCTCCTGACTAAGCCCTCCCTTTCCTCTTCTCCCACTCTCTTCTGTGTCACCCTGATTTGCTCCGTTTGTTCTTTCCCCCTCCCAGTCCCACAGCATTTACATATATATCTGTAATTTATTTATAAATTACACGTGGGACACACGTGGGACAACCTGATTTCCCTGTGTTTACCCCAGCGCTTAGAACAGTGCTCTGCACATAGTAAGCGCTTAACAAATACCAACATTATTATTATTATTATATTGATGTCTGTCTCCCCCTTTCTAGACTGTAAGCTTGCTGCAGGCAGGGAATGTGTCTGTTCATTGTTGTACTGTACTCTGCCAAGTGCTTAGTACAGTGCTCTGCACACATTAAGCGCTCAGTAAGTACAATTAAAGGAATGAATGAATGAATTGCTTCTATTGGGTTCCACCTTGGTGTTCCTCAATGTACCCTCCTCCCCAGATCTCTTCTCCTGATTGTCCTTGTATTCCTTTGAAAAATGGAGCTTGGGGATGGTGGGATTGGGGACTTGGAAGTGGTTACTGGGAGTAGCCACTTCTGTTCTCCAGAACATCACCCATATAATTGTGTGGAGTTGGAGGACTAGAGATGATGCAGCTTGGCTAAGTGGAAAGGACACTGGCCTAAAAGTCAGGGGATTTCAAACAATCTGTCAAAGGTATTTGTTGAGTGTGTTGTGGGCACAGAATACTGTAGTTAATGCTCGGGAGAGAATAATATAACAGAGTTGGTAGAAATGTTCCCTGCCCACCAGGAACTTGCAGTCTAGAGAGGAAGATAGACTTTGTTGGCAGGATTTGTCAACAGACTGAATATACGAAGATTAAGACTAGTGCTGTGAGTCCCATGTGGGACAGGGACTGTGTGAAACCTGGTTAGCTCATATCTACCCCAGTGCTTTCTCTGGAGAAGACACTAATGCTAGGAAAAAGTCCAGGGAAAATGTGGAAGAGGCAGACTGGCAGCTGGATAGAGATCATAACAACGGTAATGGAAGAACCATTAGAAAGCTTGCGGATTATAGCAGATGACAGGATGTTCTGGAGAAAGTATATTCATGGAGCTGCTATGAATCGGAAATGACTTGACAACACATAATAATAATAATCCCAGTGTTGAGTATGGTGCCTAGCAATGAGTAGGCATTATTATTATTATTATTAAATGTCCTGAAGGCAGGAGGAAATGTGAAACTGCAAAAAATGAGAGAAGTCAGAGCTGGAGAGGAAGATTTAGGAATCTTCTACATAGAGATGGTAGTTAAAGCCTGGGAGAGAATGAGTTCCCCAAGAGAATGGATGTAGCTGGAAAATAGGAGTGCTAGAACTGAATCTTGAGGCACCATTATAGTTAGAGGGTAGAGGTAAGGAGAGGAGCCAGCAAAAGAGACTGAGAAGGAGTGGCAAGAGAGATAGGAAGTGAACCTGCAGTGCCAGGGAAGCCAAAGTTAGATAATGTTCCCTGGAGAAGGGGGAGGTCCGCAATATGAAATACAGCCGAGCTGTTGAGGATAACTAGGCTAGAGTATGGGCTCTTGCATTTGGCAAAGAGGAAGGTCATTGATAACCTTAGAGATAGCAGTTTCATGTGTTTTAATCAGAGCTCCACTATTTTCTTGCTGGGTGACATTGGACAAGTCACTTAATTTCTCTGTGCCTTCATTTCCTCATCTGTAAAACAGCTCTTCAATACCTGTTCTCCCTCCACTTAGACTGTGAACTCCAAGTGGGAAAGGAACTGTGTCCAACTTGATTATCTCATATCTACACCAGTGCTCAGTACAGTGCTTGGCACACAGAGCTTAACAGAAACCACAATGATCATTTTAGGGCTCCTCCCGCTTATTCCAACCTTGCCAGGGAGATAAGAGCCTTCACTCCATTCAGAGACTCACAAAAAGAAATTCCCCCAATTCCTTCAGTGAGTTATTCCAAAACCTAAACAGACTCTACCATGATTGCCATTAATTTCCTTTATTAAGTTCCTTAAATTGACCTTATGTTTACTGTTTATGGCAGTGTCAGCAGACGAGAGCCCAGAAATCTTTATATTTGATGTTTTTACTTTGGAATTGTTTAACCTTGTCATCTCTTTTCTTGTTTATAAGCCACCGGTTTGAAAAACACATGTAGTCAAACTTAATAATGATAATGATGGTTTTTGTTAAGCACTTGTTATATGCCAGGCACTGTTCTAAGTGGTGAGGTAGTTACAAGGTATTCAGGTTGCCCCACGCAGGGCTCACAGTCTTCATCCCCATTTTATAGATGAGGTAACTGAGCCACAGAGAAGTTAAGTGGCTTACCCAAGGTCACACAGCAGATGAGAGGAGGAGGAGGCAGGATTAGGACCCACATCCTCTGACTCCCAAGCCTGTGCTCTTTCCACTAAGCCACGCTGCTTCTTCGATCAGCATTGCAAGTTTGCAGGGGAAATGATTTCCAAGTCTCCTTGTAAAGTCTATCAAAGAAGAAGGGCTTCTCACTATAGATTGATTGATTGCCTTCTTTCTCCCAGGTCTAATTTTGGTGAGGACCAGAGATATTTGCTCTTGGAAGTATACACAGATCAAAATCAAAGTATGCCCCTCAGTTGAATGCCAGCCCCAAATGGAATGATGATGACTTTAACCACAATTTTTGTGCCTGTCAGTGAAGGGCACAGAAATAAATACTTTCCTCTCAGGGTTCGTTTAGGCTGATTCATTTCTAGCCTGCCTAGTGGATCCAACTAATGGCTTGGAGTTCAACACTGAAATCGTTATCCCCACAGTATCGTAAAGAGGAGTTTTAAGTTCAGGAACTCTAAGATAATTTTCCTAACCTCCTTGAATTTATGACACAGATTTATGTTTCCCTGAGGGCAATTATGTGGTGACTATGGAAATGGGGCTGATAGGTCATTTTCACTATTGCCTGGTTTTTGGCTTAGACCAGTTCACCCCAAATTTGGGTCTACATTTGGGACAACAAGCTTGAGGTAATTCTAGTCAGGAATTAGGAAAGAGAACTTCCAGTTCTCCAAAAGAATGGGAAATAAAGCCAGAATGGCTGCTTTTTGAGAACAACTGAAAACATTTGGCCTCACGTGAAATATTGTTGTCTGACTTCTTCACAAAACTACAACTCAGGAAGAGATTGCCTTTACTCATTCCAGACCTTAGTCCTGCTTTAACTGGGTGGAGACTCTATTTACATCACCTGCCTCAAGTGAAAATTCTCACAGAAATCGATGAGTTCTCATTCATTCATTCATTCAATTGTATTTATTGAGCACTTACTGTGTGCACAGCACTGTACTAAACGCTTGGAATATACAATTTGGGAACAGATGGAGACAATCCCTGCCCAACAACAGGCTCACAGTCTAAAAGCGGGAGACAGAGAGCAAAACAAAACAAGTTGTCAGGCATCAATACTATCAAAATAGATAAATAGAATAATGGATATATGCACCTTATTAATAAAGTAAATAGAGTAATAAATAACATATCCAAGTATACACAAGTGCTGTGGGGAGAGAAAGGGGTAGAGCAGAGGGAGGGAGTAGGGGGAATGAGGAGGGGAGGAGTGGCAGAGGGAAAGGGAGGGCTCAGTCTGGGAAGCCCTCCTGGAGTAGGGTTTTGAAGAGGGGAAGAGAGTTAGGTTGGTGGATGTGAGGAGGGAGGGCATTCCAGGACAGAAATTGGACATGGGCCAGGGGTCGACGGCAGGACAGGTGAGAATGAGGCCCAGTGAGAAGATGAGGAGTGGACTGTGTGGGCTGGGCTGGAAAAGGAGAGAAGGGAGATGAGGAAGGAGGGGGAAAGGTGATGGAGAGCTCTGAAGCCAATAGTGAGGAGTTTTTGTTTCATGCAAAGGTAGATGGGCAACCACTGGAGGTTTTTGAGAAGGGGAGTGACATGCCCAGAGCATTTCTGTAGAAAAATAATCCAGGCAGCAGAGTGAAGTATAGACGGAAGTGGGGAGAGAGACAGGAGGATGGGAGAGCAGAGAGGATCTCCTCAGGGCAGGCCAGAAAGTTATCTTAAACTCAGTTTCCTCATCTTAAATTGGGGATTAAAACTCACTCTCTTCTATCTCAGACTGTGAGCCCCATCTGGGACAGGAGCTTTGTCGGATCTTGTTTACATTTTATCTTACTCAGAACTTAGTATGCTGTGCTTGGCTCTCAGTAAGTGCTTAGGAAGCACCACAGTTATTATTATTTTGTTGTACTGTTTGTGTCTGTCTTCCTCATTAGTTTGTGAGCTTCTCGATGGCTCCGAAGTGCCTAATTTCAAGGCTCTGCACACAGAAAATTCTCACTTAATCCTGATGATGGTGATTATGATTTAGTCTGATTTTTGTATATGGGGAATTTACTGTTATGTATAAATACAATTGCTTAATTCGCAGGTGGTTGGTGCATGTAATTTTCAAAATTATTTAATGAAAGAAAACTATTGAAATGAGATACTGGTTAGGGTTTTTTTTTTCCCATTTGTCACGGAGTTGTATGAAATCAAAAATTGCCTTGACTAGCACTCTTGACACTCAAGAAACTTTGTAAACAAGGTGCTGAGTCAAGTTGCTCGTTCCTAATAAGTCCGTGTTTAAAAGAGAGGGAAAAAGAAGATATTTTACCTCTTTATCCTCAAAGGAAAACACAGGATCGATTTTAGGAGCCTGTTAAATAATTAAGTGAATGCTTGTATCCAGAATTTTTGCAGACAATCCTTTAAAAATTTACCACAGATGCTAGAATTGCAGCCAGGATTTTTTCTTCTTCCTTCTATCTTGAGAATTTGCCCTTGAAATGTTACCCAGTCATGAGAAAGGAGCACAGCCTTATTGACCTGTGGACAGAGAGTCTTTTGAATATATTTTTCCCTTGTTTTACTAGTTTACTAGTTTTGTTGGTCTTTTGCTCTCAAACCCTGGCCACTTTTGGCTACAAGATCGGATGAAGAAGTTGACCTGATGCCTCTGCCCATCTGTCTACGCCAGCGCAATGCCCAGCTGACAACAATTATGGACAACATCGATACTGAGGCTGGAACTGTAAAAGCTTGCATGGGTGGTCTTGGGTTGGGTTTTAAATTCGTTGATTACCGGCCAGAAACGCGAACAAGTAATTTTCAAATGAACGGACGAGAAGCTGGGAAGCTGAGTTTAAACATGATTTTCAGCCCCTTTTATTTTTCCCGAAATGTCTTACGCTTGAGTTAGTGAAAGTGATTTTGAATGTAAACTAAGGAAAATGGTGACAAATTAAATACCACGTGAATCATGGATTCCTCCCAGGAAGATCAGGCAGCCGGTGGCTAAGGCAAAGGGAAAATCAGAGCTCTGGCAGATGTTACTTCTGAAGATAGACTCATGCAGCTATTTAATCGCCTATAAAAGCATTTTACACCATCTTCAAAAGTCTATAAGATGGTCCTTCTTGACCCAAACCATCCTGGGTCAAGGAAATATCGATTATTCTGCAGAGGCAACACTATGTCTGCTCTGTCAATCGATCACTTAATATCATTTATCAAATACTTCATTTTGTTCAGAGCACTGAACTAGACATTTCAGGGAGAGAACAACAGAGTCGGTAAACATTAAACATGATCCCTGCCCTCAAGGAGTTTACAGTCTAGCGGGGAAGACAGACACTAAATTAAAAAATTAAATTACAGGTAGGGAGAAGTACGGGAGTATAAAGACACCTTCCCTTCCCTCAAAGAATTTAGAATTTAGCCAATTGTAAAATATAGAATCAGCTTCCCAGGGGGACAGGGACTGTGTCCAACCTGCTTATCTTACACTGACTCCAACCCTTAGTACAGTGTTTGGCACATAGTTAGATCTTAATGCCCCTCTCAGGGTCACATCTGGACAGTTTCGAGTACTCTACCAGTCTCGACTCTGGGAGTCAAGCAGAGGCCTACCCATTCCATTCCTAGCTTGGACACTGGCTAGCGAGTGGAAGGCAATCTTCTACCAAGTCAAAATTCACCTGTGCTGGGCAGCAGCGGCATGGGAGAGAGTCGAGGGAGGAAACTCAAGTTGACTGCGTGGAAGGGGGCAATGGTAAGCCACTTCTGTATTTTTAACAAGAAAACTCTATGGATCCACTACCAGAACGATTGCCTATGGAGAGCGTTCTGGGAGAGATGTGTCCATGGTGCCGCTATGGGTCGGACATAACTCAAGGTCATAAGACAAGACAAGCTCTTAATAAATACCATAAAAAGGCAGCCCGACATAGTGGATAGAGCACATAATTGTGCATCAAGAGATCTGTGTTCTAATCCTGGCTCCACCACTTGCCTCCTGTGTGACCTTGGGCAAGGGTTTCTGCTTGCCTATCTGTAAATGGGATGCAATACGTGTGCTCCCTTCCTCTTAGACTCTGAACCATGTCTGAGACAAGGTTGTGTCCAGCCTAATGAACCTGTATTTACCCTAGCATTTAGCACAACCCTTCTCATATAGTAAGTACTTAATAAGTACTATTATTAGTAGTTTCATCACTGTTATTATAGAAATTTAACCCGGTGTAATTGGATCACATGAGGACTAGCAGGTATACCAGTCTACCCTGGAGCTGCGGTGGGACAGAGAATTACTCTCCCCACCTTCAAAGCCTTATCAGAGGCTCATCTTCTGACTAAGCTCTCCTTTCCTCTTCTCCCATTTCCTTCTACATCACCCTGACTTGGTCCTTTTTTTCATCCCCCTCAACTCCCTCAGCCCCACAGCATTTATATCCATACCTGTAATTTTTTTTTCCTCCTCTCGACTGTAAGCTTCTCGTAGGCAGGGGATGTGTCTGTTTATTGTATTCTCCCAAGCATTGAATGCAGTGCTCTGCACACAGTAAGCGTTCAATAATTCTTCTATTTATACTGGTGCCTGTTTACTTGTTTTGATGTCTGTCTCCCCGCCTCTAGACTATAAACCCGGTGTGGGCAGGAATTGTCTCTCTCTATTGCTGAAGTGTACTTTCCAAATGTTTAATACAGTGCTCTGCACGCAGTAAGCACTCAGTCCTTACGATTGAATGAATGAATGAATGAAGTAGTTAAGATTTCAGGCCTCTGCCTGTTGCCTGCTGTGGTCAGTGGGTGATAGTCAACAGCTCACATTATCACAAGGATAGTGTGAAGGGAAGTCTGGTAATGATTGAAATCTGCTTTGGGCTTTCGAGAAGAGATGTACTGTTCAGAAGGGAGTCAGGAACTGGTCGTCTGGAAACGACTTTATCTCTTTAATGCCTGCTGCCCTATCGGACACTAAGTGATGTTTGGAGGCTGGACAGAGTTCCCATGGCTTTAGACTGTCACCAGTTTAGCATTCTATTGCTACTATTTTGTAACACCTTTTAAACCAATGAATTCTTTAAAGTCCTTTGGAATAGAGAGGGTCTTCCAGAACGAAGCCTCAGGCAGCGTGGCTTAGTGGATAGAGCACGGACCTCAGAGTCAGAAGGACCTGGGTTCTAATCCCGGCTCTGCCATATGCCTACTGTGTGACTTTGGGCAAGTCACTTCATTCCTCTGGGCCTCAGTACCTCATCTGTAAAATGGGGATTAAGACTGTGAGCCCCATGTGGGACAGGGACTGTGTCCAACCTGATTAACTTGTATCTACCTCAGCTCTTAGAACAATGCTAGGAACATAGTAAGCACTGAACAAGTACCATAATAATAAGCCCAGAGAGGGCTGCAATTAGAAAAGGGGATGGGCGGCTGTCCCTGAGCACAGAATTCAGACCGATAGCCCGTCGAGGTAGGAATGTTGTCACAAGTGGTAGACTGCAGCCTCCACCCAAAACCACAGATCCAGGGCTGTCTGACAGAAGGAAGCTGTTGGTTGCACATCCATTTTCCTAATCACCTGGACATCACTGGCTTTAGAAGCATGGTGTGGTGGATAGAGCTCAGGCTTGGGAATCAGAAGGTCATGGGTTCTAATCCTGGCTCTGCCACATGTCTTCTGCATGACCTTGTGCAAGTCATTTTATCTCTCTGGACCTCAGTTGCCTTATCTGTAAAATGGAGATTGAGACTTTCACCTCCACATGAGGCAGGGCCTCTGTCCAACCCGATTTGCTTGTATCCTCCCCAGCATTTAGTACAGTGCTTGGCACAAGGAAAGCACTTAAGAAATACCATTATTATTATTATTATTGTCAAGCCCAGAGACAGATAGCTATACCCATGTAACCAAACGATTTTTCCATTATTCATAATTACTGTGTCTCTTTGAATTTCTAAAATGGCCCCTGACAGGAACCCTCAAAGATAAGGGACCCAGCTGCACCCAGAACAAGGAGGCATAGGTCTTCATCCAAGCCTCTGCCAGTTGCCCTGCGGTGTGACCTTGGCCAAGCCACTTAACTTCTCTGGGCCTCGGTTTCCTCATCTGTAAAATGGGAATAAGATAGCTGTCCATTCCCCACTTCAGACTCTGAAGCCTTTCTGGTTCATTGCCCATGTCTGGACCATTCATACCGCATCTACGTCACCACTTAGTAGTATGCTGCTTGGTGAATAATGTGTGCTTAACAAATGCTACAATTTTATCATTATTATCAACGATAATAATTATTATTTTTATTAGACGTTACCAGAACTCAAAAGATACCAGAAACCTGAGTCTCCTATCTGCCCCCTCACATTTCCTGGATCAAATCGCCCATCTAAAATTTGGCCCCCTGCCCAATTAACACCAAATTCTTTCAATCGTAAATGATCTAATTCTGAGTCAAAAAGAAAAAGGAAACATCCAGAGGTGATTGAGATTGTTTGTCGTCCTCGCTTGCATTTTGTGCTATCCATTCATCCTTTTGTCAGTGGTATCTCAATCAAGTCACTTCAGTATTCCTGACCTGCCGTGTGTGATTATGCTAGGACAAGAGCAAGTCAGAACAGCTTCTTTGCAATTAGATTAAATGGAAAAGTGAGAGCCTTCCTTCTCTTGTCCCTGCTTGCAAAGTGAAATGGACAGCCCAACAATTACCTGCTAACTTCGATCTGAGGAGACTGTCATTCGGGATAATTCAGGCCCCAAATCGGCTATTCCTCTCAATGACCATTTTTTGGTCCTGAATCACCCCGTCAACTGTCTCCTCTCACTACACCCCACTTTGCCCTGGCCAATTTGGACTCTGCCTCTGTAGAAGAAAGTAAAGAATAGCAAAGGTTCCTCTGTTAGGTTATAGGATCTCTGAGGGCAGGACTCATGCCTACTAATTCAATTCTACTCTCCCAACAGGTGCTCAAGAAATACTGTGGATGATAATAATTGATTGGTATTTGGTCTCCTGAAAGATACTGTAAAATGCCATCGATGTATTTATTAAAAACCTTAGAATACTCAAATAGCATTTGATACAGAGCATTTTTCAAGATACAAGTAAATAGGGATCTAAAAAATATTATTAATAATGTCTGGTCATGAGAGTGACTTGTTGCGATAAACTCAGATCCTCCAGCTGGGAATTTATTTCTAAGGAAATAGCCTCTGTGCATATAGAGATATGACGAAGGGAAAAAGTGAAGTAGGAAATTCTGCTTCCATTCCCTCATCTCTTTGCATGCTGGATCTGAATTGGACCCTGTACTGGCAGAAATGATGGTTTCACTGGACTCTGTCCAAAACAAAACTTTTTCCCAACTGGTCCCCTAATGGGAGGGAAAAAATATTTTTAGACACTCCCAAATGCCTCAAGAAAATGAATTTTCAAGGATGCTTCCACCACATATCAGAGTTTCCACACCCCACATTTCCAACTAAATTAAATGCCCCCAACTATGGAAACTTTCACAAGTGGAATACAACTCTATCTCTGAGTAACAGCAGAAACCTGCATTTTGTCTTTCATGGAGATTTCAACATGTTCTGTTTTCATTCTTCTGATAGCTGTTTCCATAGCAGCTGAAGCAGTCGTTTGAGCTTATCTGGATTCTTATAAACTTCAAGGGCTGAGTGTTGGGGAGACTGGTAATCACTGACACGTTGGGATGATGCAAGTAATGATCTGAAGTGTGCCAGATATTGCAGGCTGGAAAGGGCCGAGTCAGAAAATGGTAAATCGTACATCAAAAATTTTTGATGTGCTGATTTACCATTTTGATGGTAATTTTGATCGTCTTCAAAAATTGGAAGATTTTGAATGAAAAAAAAAACCAGCACCCTGAAATATTTTCATTTACATTTTTTAGAGTCCTGGAAATTCAGCTGAATTTGTGTATTTAAATGAAAAATAATATGATGTATCCTTTTTCTTCCAGATATTATTATCACTGCTCTGCACCAAGTCTTTTCCCTTTTTTTCAAATTGCTCAGTCAGTGATATGTATTGACCACTTACTATATGTAGAACACCATATTAAATGGTTGGGAAAGTAGAGTAGAATAGAGTCGGTAGATATTGTATTCTCCCAAGTGCTTAATACAGTGCTCTGCACACAGTAAGTGCTCAATAAATATGATGGACTGACAAGGAGCTTACAGTCTACCGTGGGGGCAGACCTGAAAGTAGATTTTGGAAAGGGGAAGCAGAGTACCCTTCAGGTCTAAACTGGAGTAATTCATTCATTCATTCAGTCATGTTATTAAGCACTTACTGTGTGCAGAGCACTGTACTTAGTGCTTGGGAATGTACAGTACAACTAGAAACAGTAACATTCCCTGTCCAAAATGAGCTCACAGTCTAGAGGGATGAATGGAATGGAACACCTAATGGAATGGAGAACCAAAAAAGCATCCTTAAGGCCTTAGCAAATTTTCAGAGTAAACAGTCCATTAAAAATAGGGAGGTCTGATCATTATTAAAAGGAAAGCATTATCTGTAAAGGTTCACCTCCTATACTAGCTTTACCCCAATGAATTACTGGGTGGGGGAAGGTGTCTTTCAATTCTGGCACAGCCCTCCACCTTCTCATGGAAGAGTTTTTCAGAGCAGCCACTTTTATGCCAAGTAAACGCACCAGGACCCAGTGGCAGAATCATTAACATCTGACACCTGGTGGTGTTAAATGCCTCCAGCAGGTCAAAAGATAACTTTTAGTAGACTTTGTGTTGTTTCTAACCCTTCTTCAGAATCATTTATGTTGCAAAATTTATGTTGTACTACATTTAGATCTGAAACCACATTGCGATTTGGGGAGGATCAGATTCATTCATTCATTCAATCGTATTTATTGAGCACTTACAATATACAGAGCACTGAACTAGGGGCTTGGGAGAGTATAATATAACAACAAACAGACCTATTCCCTGCCCACACGAGCTTACAGTCTAGAGGGGGAGACAGACAATATAAATGAATAAATTACAGGTACATAAGTGCTGGGGGCTGGGAGGGCAGATGAATAAAGGGAGCAAGTCAGGGCAACACAGAAGGGAGTGGGAGAAGAGGAAAAGGGGGCTTAGGGAAGGACTCTTGGAGGAGATGGGCCTTCAATAAGATTTTGAAGCAGGGGAGAATCATGATCAGTTGGATTTGAGGAGGGAGGGCACTCCAGGCCAGAGACAGGACGTGGGCAAGGGATCATCAGCAAGATAGACAAGATCATGATATTGTGAATAGGCTGGCATTAGAGGAGCGAAGTATGCGGGCTGAGTTGTAGTAGGAGAGTAGCAAGGTGAGGGGGGAGGGGGCAAGGTGATGAATTGCTTTGAGACAATGGTGAAGCGTTTTTGTTTAATGCAGAGGTAGATGGGCAACCACTGGCGGTTCTTGAGGAGTGGGAAAACATGTCCTGAATGTTTCTGTAGAAAAATCATCCAGGTAGCAGAGATAAATATGAATTGGAGTAGAGAGAGACAGGAGGTTGGGAAGTCAGGAAGAAAGCTGACATAGTACTCCTCTGTAATTGGCAAGATTTCTCTGTTTAGTATCTGTTGACAGTGGAAAATAGGGATCGCTACAGAAGAGCCACCAATACTTTGACATTTCTTCTTGAAGACAGGAATTGTGTTGGTATTTTTGGAAGTCCCACTGCTTTTCCACTTTATTTCATATATTGAGGGAAAGCCTGTACAGTTCTCTCCACTAGATTAGAAAATCTTTGAAGTCATGAATTGTCTTCTAACTCTATTGTACTTTTCCCAGTGCATATTAGGGGACTCTGCACACAGCAGATGTCCAACAATTCCCCTGACAGATTGATTAGTATCTCAGCTGAAAGGTTCCCTCTTTGTGAGAAGATTTTTGTGACGATGTCCCAAGAGCTTCACCTCACTCTATTGCGATGCATGCAGTAGGAGTTGCTCAGAAATTGGAGGGAAGCCTCCTTCCCCAAATCTGCCAAGTGATCTTTGACCTTCTGACTTTGCCAGCACTGTAGAAAGCACCATCATCCCCTCTGTCTACAGGGCCTTAACTTTGACATTGTCCTCCACTTACCTCCTTCATTCAACACGTATATTCAATCTGTCACCAAATCCCGTCGTTTCAGCCTTGAAGACATCACTAAAATCTGTCCTTTTCTCGCCATCCAAACTACCACATGAATACGAGCACTTTTTCTATCCTACCTTAGTTATTGCATCAGCCTCCCTGCCTCTCTCATCTTCCGTTGATACTTCACTCTGCTGCCCGGGTCATTTTTCTATAAAACTGTTCTGTCCACGTTTCATCCCTCCTCAAGAAACTCTAGTGGTTGCCCATCCACTTCCACATCAAACAGAAAATCCTTCCAGTTGGCTTTAAAGCACTCAATTACCTTGCCCCCTCCTACCTCCCTTCGATTTTCTCCTGCTACAACCCAGTCCACACACGTCACTCCTCTAATGTCAACCTATTCGCAGTATCTCGATCTTGTCTATCTTGCTGATGACCCCTTGCCCAAATCCTGTCTCTGGCCTGGAACTCCCTCCCCCTTCATATCCTACCTATTATCACTCTTCCCACCTCCAAAGCCTTATTAAAAGCACATCGCCTCCATGAGCACTTTCCCAACTAAACCCTCATTTCTATTTCTCCCACTCCCTTCTGCATCACCCTTGCATGTATTTTCACCCTTTATTCACCTCTCTTTCAGAGTGGCTTAGTGGATAGAGCGTGGACCTAGGAGTCAGAAGGTCATGGGTTCTAAACCCAGCTCCACCTCTTGTCTGCTATGTGACCTTGGGCAAGTCACTTCACTTCTCTGGGCCTCAGTAACCTCATCTGTTAAATGGGGATTGGGACTGTGATCCCCATGTGGGACAGGGACTGTGTCCAACCCGATTTGCTTGTATCTACCCCAGTGCTTAGTACAGTGTCTGGCAAATAATAAGTGTTTAAAAAATACAATTATTGTTATTGTGAACCTATTTATAATCAATTTATTCATATTAATCTGTTTCTCCCCATCTAGACTGTAAGCTTGATGTGGGCAGGGAATTTGTCTATCAACTCTGTTATACTGTAGACTCCTAAGTGCATAATAGAGTAGTTTGCACCCGTAAGTGCTCAATAAATTTGATTAATTGATGGACTGACTGATCCTAAGCCTCATAGGGCATATTGTTATCTAATGGCACTATCACCACTCGACTATATCTAGGTTGAATGTTTCTCCCTGTTCAGTTGTCCTGGCCAGCTGAAGGTTTTTGAGGTTGGGGAAGCTTACTGCGTTTAGAGTACCGTACTAAGTGTTTTGGGGGAGAATGATATAATCAAGTTCTAAGACACAGTCCCTCTCCTCAAAGAGTTTAATTCCAATCTTGTGATCATTCCAGTAAGATGTGCAGTTGTGGAAGCCGTTTGGTAAACAGCACAGGCCTGGAAGTCAGAGAACCTAAATTCATTCATTCATTCAATAGTATTTTTTGAGCGCTTACTATGTGCAGAGCACTGTACTAAGCGCTTGGAATGTACAAATCGGTAACAGATACAGTCGCTGCCCTTTGACGGGCTTACAGTCTAATCAGGGGAGACGGACAGACAAGAACAATTCTGCCTCCCCCATTTGCTTGCTGTGTGACCTTAGGCAAGTCACTTAACTTCTCCAGAGTGGCTTAGTGGAAAGAGCATGGGCCTGGGAGTAAGAGGACGTGGGTTCTAATCCCACCTCTGCCACTTGCCTGCTATGTGACCTTGGGCAAGCCTCTTAACTTCTCTGTGTCTCAGTTACCTCATCTGTAAAATGGGGATTAAGACTGTGAGCCCCATCTGGTACAACGTGATTACCTTGTATCTACCCCAGCGCTTAGAACAGTGCTTGGCAGAAGAAGCACTTAACAAATACCCGTAATTATTATAATTATCATTCTCTGTGCCTCAATTACTTCATAGGTAAAGTGGGGATTCAGATCCTGTCCTTCCTCTTACTTAGACTGTGAGACCCTTGCATGCCAGGGACTGTTTCCTACCTGATTATCTTGCATCTACCCTAACACTTAGAACAGTGTTTGACACATAGTAATTACTTAGGAAATATTGTCATTATTATTATTATTATTATTATTATGGTTGTTGCTGCTTCTGAGGGGATCAACCATTGCAGAGATGCTCTCTCACCTGTCTTCCCCTTCTGGGCCCTGAAAGGCAATGCGGTGGGTCTTGTTTTTATTCTTCTTTTCCCAAATGTTTAGTCATTCATTTCATTCATTTGATAGTATTTATTGAGTGCTTACTATGTGCAGAGCACTGTACTAAGTGCTTGGAATGGACAATTCGGCAACAGATAGAAACAATCCCTGCCCATTGACGGGCTTACAGTCTAATCGGGGGAGACAGACAAAAACAATAGCAATAAATAGAATCAAGGGGATGTACATCTCATTAACAAAATAAATAGGGTAATAAAAATATATACAAATGAGCAGATGAGCACAGTGCTGAGGGCAGGGGAAGGGAGAGGGGGAGGAGCAGAGGGAAGGGGGGGGGGAAAGGGGGCTTAGTTGAGGGGAGATGAAGTGGTGGGCAGAGAGGGAGCAGAGGGAAAAGGTTAAGCTCAGTGTGGGAAGGCCTCTTGGAGGAGGTGAGCTCTCAGTAGGGCTTTGAAGAGGAGAAGAGAGTGAGTTGGGCGGAGGTGAGGAGGAAGGGCATTCCAGGACAGCGGGAGGACATGGCCCAGGGGTTGACGGCGGGATAGGCGAGAACAGGGGGACAGTGAGGAGGTGAGAGGTAGAGGAGCGGAGAGAAGGGAGGAGAGGTAGGAGGGGGCAAGGTGATGGAGAGCCTTGAAGCCTAGAGTGAGGAGTTTTTGTTTCGTGCAGAGGTTGACAGGCAATGTGGAGGATGATAGGCAAAAATAGTCCAGCACTTTGTACTCCAAAGTTGCTCGTTCAATCAATACCCTTTAGAAGGATGATGAGGTAAACTGCTAATGAGAAGCACTGTGATTTAGTGACTAGAGCTCAGGACTGGGAGTCAGGACCTGGGTTCTAATCCCAGGTCTGCCACTTTGCTGTGTGACCTTGGGCAGGTCTCTTAACTTCTCTGAGTCTCAGTTCCCTCATCTGGAAAATGGGATGAAGTCTGTGAACCCCACGTGGGGTGTGAACTGTGTCCAATCTGAAAAACTGGTATCTACTCCAGCACTTAGAACAGTGCTTGACACATGATAAGCGCTTAACAAATGCCATAATCATCATCTTCAATGAAAAAATTCCCACTCTTTTAGAAAAGCTCTTAAGTGATTAGTGTTATTAGTGATTAACTCTAAGATGTTATCTTCACAACATGTCTTGAATATTCTCTTTCCTCTCCCATCCAGACTGATATTATACAAATCCAAAAATGCATCACCTGTCCTGACTACAATATCAAGCTCCTCTCTGACCTCTCTCCCTCTTGTTTCTTCCCTCTTCATTCCAAACATCACCTGCTGCCAGGATCATTATTTTCTAAAAAAAAAAAATTCAGTTCACATCTTCCGACTCTTCAGAAACCTTCAGTAGTTGACTGTGCACCTCTGCATGAAACGCCAATTCCTTAGCATTATTTTAAAGAACTAAATCAGCTCTTCCCCTCCTACCTTACAGCTCTTTGATTTCCTACGACCCAGCTCTCACATTTCACTCCTTTAACCCCAACTTTACCTTGATTTCACCTGTCTCACCATCGACCCCTTGCTGGTGTCCTCCCTCTCACCCAGGTACTCCCATCCCCTTCGTAGCCGACAGGCCCATTTCAATATTCTAGTAAAGTGTTCCTTTTCCAAAAGACCTTCCATGACTAAGCCCTCATTTTACCTAATTTCACCAAATTACTTGGATCTGGACCTCTTAAGCACTTGATGTCTGCCCCAGCTCCAACCTCAGGATGCTTTTGTACATATCTATTTTTATATATAGTTGATTTATTTCAATGCCGGTCTCCTCCACTGTACTGTAAGCTCCTGTGATCCAGGATCACATCAACCATCACTGAATATCTCTAAATACCTGTAATTTATTTATTTATAGAACTGTCTATCTCTCCCTCTAGACTGTAAACTCACTGTGGGAAGGGAATGTGTCTATTTACTGCTATACTGTAGTCTCCCAAGAGCTTACTACAGTGTTCTGCACAGAGTAAGCACTTAATAAAAACAACTGAATGAATGACTAATGCATTGTATTCTCCCAACCATGTAGTAAAGTGTGAGGACTCAATTAATATGACTGATTGATAGTGATTTATTCATATGTATATGAAACTAAGGGACCTTTGATAATATAAAAGATGCCCATTCCACTTTACTACATATTAGAATATGACAGTAGAATTAGGGAATATTCTTCCAGGGATGGGAAGCAGGATCTTATGTATGCAAAGCACACACAGCTTGGCCTAGTAGATAGAGCACAGGGCTGGGATCCAGGAAAATTGGGATCCAACCCAGATTCTTCCACTTGCCTGCTGTGTGATGTGAGGCAAGTCATTTAACCTCTGTGTGCCTCAGTTTCCTTATCTGTTAAAATACAGTATTCTGCACATGGTAAGTGCATAATAAATACCATTTATTGATTGATTGGAGCATGGTGTAGTGGATAGAGCATGGGACTGGGAGTCAGAAGGTCATGTGTTCTAATCCCAGCTCTGCCACTTGTCTGCTGTGTGTCTTGAGGCAAGTCACTTAATTTCTCTGTGCCTCAATTACCTCATCTGTATAATTCATTCAATAGTATTTATTGAGCACTTAAAATGTGCAGAGCACTGTACTAAGCGCTTGGAATGTACATCTCGGAAATGGATAGAGGCAGTCCCTGCCCACTGATGGGTTTACAGTCTAATTGGGGGAGAGACAGACAAAAACAATAACAATACATAGAATCAAGGGGATGTACATCTCATTAAAACAATAGCAATAAATAGAATCATGGTGATGTACATCCCATTAACAGAATAAGTAAGGTAATAAAAATATATACAAACGAGCAGACGAGCACAGTGCTGAGGGGAGGGGAAGGGAGAGGGGGAGGAGCAGAGGGAAAGGGTGGGAAAAGGGGGCTTAGCTGAGGGGAGGTGAAGGGGGGGTAGAGAGGCAGCAGAGGGAAATGGGGAAGCTCAGTCTGGGAAGGGCTCTTGGAGGAGGTGAGCTCTAAGTAGGGTTTTGAAGAGGGGAAGAGAGTTAGTTTGGCGGAGGTGAGGAGGGTGGGCATTCCAGGACAGTGGGAGGACATGGGCCGAGGGTCGATGGCGGGATAGGCGAGAACGGGGGACGGTGAGGAGGTGGGCGGCTGAGGAAGGGAGCGTGTGGGGTGGGGAGTAGAAAGAGAGAAGGGAGGTGAGGTAGGAGGGGGCAAGGTGATGGACAGCCTTGTAGCCTAGAGTGAGAAGTTTTTGTTTTGTGCGGAGGTTGATAGACAACCACTGGAGGTTTTTTAAGAAGGGGAGTGACATGCCCAATGGGGATTAAGACTGTGAGCCCCAAGTGGGACAAGGACTGGGTCCAACCCGATTTGCCTGTACCCACCTCAGAGCTTAGTACAGTGCCTGGCACAAAGATCAGTATCACTATTATCATTATTATTATTTTGATTCTCCTTCTTTCTTGGACTATGAAGCCCAGTTGGGAAAGAAACTGTGGCAGATATTATTGTATTTTCTATCCTAGAACTTGCTACAATGCCCAGCATATAGTAAGCATTTAAAAATGTCTTTATTATTATTATTATTTATTATTCAGTGCATCATGGGGTCTGTAGAAACTGTTATTGAATGAATACAATAAGAGCAAAATACCCTCATTTGTTTCATTTTATTATGGTTCTGTAGTTTCTATTTTAGATAGCCAAGGTATATTGTTTACGTTGAGCAATGTTTTATGCTTTGCTTTAAGTATTACTCTACATAATGATTAATGTTAAGAATATGCTGACTTGTCTTTTCACAGAATTTCTAACCTTAACTGAGATAATGCACATCTCTATAAATGTACATACATACCAGCATACGCAGGAAATATATTTCTGTTTATAGGAACTACGGTTGAAACCTTCCAAGTTTGTTTTAATGTCAAGAAATACTGAAGGAGTCAGGGTCACGTCTTCACTTTCAATTTTGCAGTTTATCGTCTAACAGTGTTACAAAGTCAACAACCTTGTCAAATTGTGTTAAATGAAAGGCTGGACCAAAATCTCCTCTCACAGGAGGGACAGGGTTTGATGCACTTTAAATGTTGTCAGTGAGTCAGAGGGCAAGGAGGATTTACAAAACACTTTTGAAGCTGCTTCTTGACAGATACGGTTATTAAAATGACTTTGTCATCTTATCAAGTGTTGGCACGCACAAAGATTTTGTCATCTCTCCTCTTCTAAACTCACATCGTGCCGGTTGTGATTTTCTTTCAAATACTCTGTGATCGTTCAGTTGAGAAATGTTAACCTGAGTAATATGGAATGAGATGATGGTTGTAAATCAACTCTGGTTAGACTGTACTAGTCTCAAAATTTTTTTAAGAAATTAAACAGGTAATAAATCTTTCTATATATTATAAAAAAATATTCCTACATGTGCCTCCTGAAATAGTTTTTACTTTAATCAATTGATCAACAGCATTTATTGAGTGCTTACTGGGTGCAGAACATTGTAATAAGCCTTTGGGAGAGTACAATATAATACTGAGAAGCAGGATGGCCTAGTGGATAGAGCATGGACCTGAGAGTGAAAAAGACCTGGGTTCTATTTCCGGCTCTGCCATTTGTCTGGTGTGTGACCTTGGGGAAATCACTTCACTGTTCTGTGGCCTCAGTTCCATAATCTGTAAAATGGGGATTGATATTGTCATTCATTCAATAGTATTTATTGAGCGCTTACTATGTGCAGAGCACTGTACTAAGCGCTTAGAATGAACAAGTCGGCAACAGATAGAGACAGTCCCTGCCGTTTGACGGGCTTACGGTCTAATCGGGGGAGACGGACAGACGAGAACGATGGCAATAAATAGAGTCGAGGGGAAGAACATCTCGTAAAAACAATGGCAACTAAATAGAATCAAGGCGATGTACATTTCATTAACAAAATAAATAGGGTAATGAAAATATATACAGTCGAGCAGACGAGTACAGTGCCGAGGGGATGGGAAGGGAGAGGGGGAGGAGCAGAGGGACATGGGGGGAAAAGAGGGTTAAGCTGCAGAGAGGTGAAGGGGGAGTGGTAGAGGGAGTAGAGGGAGAAGGGGAGCTCAGTCTGGGAAGGCCTCTTGGAGGAGGTGAGTTTTAAGTAGGGTTTTGAAGAGGGGAAGAGAATCAGTTTGGCAGAGGTGAGGAGGGAGGGCGTTCCGGGACCGCGGGAGGACGTGGCCCAGGGATTGTGAGTCCCCTTGTGAGAAAGGGATTGTGTCCAACCTGATTAACCTGTATCCACCCCGGTGTCGAGTACAGTGCCTGGCACATGATAAGTGCTTAACAAATACCATTAAAAAATAGAGTTGGTAAGAGCCAATCCAGCCTTCAAGGAGTTTACAATCTAGTGGGGTGAACTTCTCATCATAGACAAGAATCATCAGGCTAATCAATCAATTGTATTTGAGTGCTTCATTTGTTCAAAACACCAGAGTAAGAGCTTGGGAAAGCATTATGAAACAGAGTTGGTAGAAACGTTCCTGGACCTCGAGGGGCTTGCAATCTAGAGGAGGAGACAGACATATTAAAATGAATAAACAAATTACAGATATAAATCAGAGGTTGGATAAGAGCTCCATTCATTCCGTCATTCAGTCATATTTATTGAACACTTACTGTTTGCAGTAATAGCAAAACGGAACATCTTGTGGTTCAAGGGGCTATATTTATTGACTCTTCCTTTACATCTTTGTTTAAAACTGTCCAATTAGCAGAGTCATTGATTTAACCAAAAATTGATGCTTTCTTTTTCCAAAACCAGCATCTTATTCATTCATTCATTCAATAGTATTTATTGAGCGCTTACTATGTGCAGAGCACTGTACTAAGCGCTTGGGATGAACAAGTCGGCAACAGATAGAGACGGTCCCTGCCGTTTGACGGGCTTACGGTCTAATCGGGGGAGACGGACAGACAAGAACGATGGCACTAAACAGCGTCAAGGGGAAGAACATCTCGTAAAAACAATGGCAACTAAATAGAATCAAGGCGATGTACAATTCATTAACAAAATAAATAGGGTAACGAAAATATATATCTTAAAGATACCACTGGTAACAAATGACTGCCAAAGTACCCAGGCTGGGGGTTTAAAAATAGTGGACAACCTCTCCCCATCACCTCTTTGCCACTGTTGTGGCTGGCAGGCTACCTACCCTTACTGACCTCAGTTGCCATGAACTATCAATCCATCTTTCTCCATAGTGAGATCCTAACCTCTAAACATTGATGGCCACTGATAAAGACTGTCATGTTCAGAGCATATTATTATTATTATCATCATCATCATATTAAGCATTTACCATGGTTCTAAGTGCTGGGGTAGATAATCAGTAATCAGGTCAGACACAATATTCATCCCATATGTAGCTCATAGGCCAAAGGGAAAACAATTATTGAATCCTCATTTTATAGTTGAGGAAACTGAGGCACTGAGAAGTTAAGTGAGTAGCCCAATGTCACACAGCAGGTAGCTAGCAGAGCTGGGATTTTTAAAATGGAAACAGGAAAGCTTATTTTTCAGTGGGCACCCTGGGGGAAAAAAAAAGCTTGTCCTGAAACTCTAGCAGAAGTTGTGTACTATTTACATACGGTGGGTTGAAAACTAAATAAATCACAGAGTATTGCTAAGTGCATTCCTCCCACCCCTCTACCTATGATTAATCACTGTAATAAAGAAAAGCTAACTATATCTGCAAATTCTTTGACAGAAGACAAAAAGACTGTCCATACAGGGACTGATCCGACCTATGAAAAATAAAGAATTGCAGTAAGAGCCAGGAAGACTCCGGTTTGCATGTTTCTTCAAAAGGGAATATTGTAAATGAAATAATAATGATAATGGTATTTGTTAAATGCTTACTATGTGCCAAGTACTGTTCTAAGTGCTGGGGTAGATACAAGGTAATCAGGTTGACCCATGTGGGGCTCACAGCCTTAATCCCCATTTTACAGATGAAGTAGCTGAGGCACAGAGAAGTTTAGTGACTTGCCCAAGGTCACAGAGCAGCCAAGTGGTGGAGCTGGGATTAAAACCCACATTCTCTGTCTCCCAAACCTGTGCTCCTGCCACTAGGCTGAAACCAGCCTGTCTGACCTCAGAAAAGTAATCATTTGGGCAGGAAAACCACTATGGGCTTTGCTTGAGAGACTTCATTGTATATAAATAAAAATAAATAATAACGGTATTTGTAAAGTGCTCACTATATGCCACACACTGTTGTAATCGCTGGGGTGGATACAAGGTAACCAGGTTGTTCCACGTGGGGCTCACAGTTTTAATCCCCATTTTATAGATGAGGAGCTGATGCCCAGAGAAGTTAAGTGACTTGCCCAAGGTCAGACAGCTGACAAGAGGCAGAGGCAGGATTAGAACCCACATCCTTTGACTCCCAAGCCAGTGCTCTTGCCTCTAGGCCGTGCTGCTTTTCATGCATTTTCTAGACTGTAAATTCACTGTGGAGAGGGAACATGTCTGTGCTTTCACCCGAACATTTGGTCCAGATAGGGTTGGACACAGTCCCTGTCCCACATGGGGCTCACAGTCTCAATCCCCATTTTCCAGATGAGGGAACTGAGGCCCAGAGAAGGGAAGTAAATTAATTCATTCAGTCATATTTATTGAGTGCTTACTGTGTTCAGAGTACTGTACTAAGTGCTTTGGAATGTACAATTTGGTAATTTATCCAAGGTCACCCAGCAGACAAGTGGCAGAGCAGGGATTAGAACCCATGACTGACTCCCAGGCCCGGGCTTTATCCACTAGGCCACACAGCACAGTTTCCTCTACTAGGTGGCGACACAGGGGAAATCCATAAATTCTCAGCTGCGGTCATTAAAGCGTCAACTGGGAGTGAATGGGGGAGGAGCCCAGTGGAGTCCTTAATCATTAATGGCTGACTGTGTTGTTTTATCCTAGGTTAGTCTCCATCTTCCTTCTTTGGTGGGGGTCGGGGTCCTGGTGTGCAGAAGAGTGCGGGATTGGCAATTCCTTCCTTGTTTAGTCCTCGGGGGAATGGATGGGTGTGGGGAGGAAGGAGTAGGTTGGTGTTCCCCTTCCTTGGGGCAGTTCTAGGCCCTGGGTGCACAGGGGAGGGAAGGGGGGGTGGTTGGGGGAGGCCTATGAGTCCCTGGGGTCTCCAGTGGGCAGGGCAGGGGTCGTTGGGGGACACCCCTCACCTTTGCTCAGTCCTCAGGTACCTATTCCAGTGGGAGACCCTGACCTCAGGCCTGATACTAGGGCTCTGGGATGAGGGGAGGGGACGGAGAGCTCATCACTCCTTCTTTCCATGGCTGCTCCAAGGTGGTACATTGGGGAGGGGCCGGGAATGGGGAGGGGAACTACGGGGACCCTCCCCTTACCTCAATTTTTTGGCCCTTGGCTTTCAGAGTGAGCGCCGGTGTGATGGGAAGCCCTTCTCCCTGGCCCGATTTTAGGCCTTCGATGGGCGGGAGGGGCCGGAGGCCAAAATTCCCTTCCCTCCCTAGTCATTCCAAGCCCTCTGCAACGTGGGGAGGAGGGGGTGGTGCCGGAGACCCTCTCCTTGTCTAGATTTTTTTGAGACAGTGAGAGAAGGCCGTCTTTTAAACTGTTTTCTTCACATCTGATCTATTTTTCTTATGTGGCAGTGGAGACGGTGAGTCAAAAGGTGCACTGCGAAGGGCATTTCCAAGGTGATGAGATAAGTGTGGAGTGTAGGTATGACTGCTATTTTTTCCACAAGACAATTAGCCCACAGCTTCCTTCAGGCTGTTCTCTTAGTGTTAGCGCAACAAAAGAGGTAAATACGTCTAGGCAGGAGGCCGAGAGATAAATTGAAGAAGGCTCCTTTCCTAGTTAAAAAAATTTCGGATTGATGAGGTGTGTGTGCCTTGAGGTTTGACAAAGATGCCTCTAAAGGTAACCATCACTTATATGCATGTGCATGTGTGTTGTATGTTCATACGTCCCTTTCAGGCTTGACAAATATGCCTCTGATGGTACTTCATCCAATCATTCATTCATGCAATCATATTTGTTGAGCGCTTACTGTGCGCAGAGCACTGTACTAAGCACTTGGAAAGTACATTTCGGGAACAGATAGAGTTGATCCCTACCCAACAATGGGTTCACAGTCTAGAAGGGACAGACAAAAAACAAGTAAACAGACGTCAATTGTATGTCATTCATTCATATTTATAGAGCGCTTCCAGTGTACGGAACACCGTACTGAGTGCTTGGAAAGTACAGTTCGGCAATAACGGGAGACTATCCCGGGCTCTCGGGGCTCCCAGTCTAGAAGGGGGAAGACAGACATCAAAACAAGTAAACAGGCATCAATATAAATAAGTAGATTTATAGATATATACACATCAAAACAAGGAAGCGGGCAATAATATAAACAGAATTATAGATATGTACATTAATTAATGTCGGTTAAGCACTTACTATGTGCCGAGCACTGTTCTAAGCGCTGGGGGAGACACAGGGTAATCAGGTTGACCCACTTGAGGCTCACAGTCTTAATCCCCATTTTCCAGATGAGGTCACTGAGGCACAGAGAAGTTAAGTGACTTGCCCACAGTCAAACAGCTGACAAGTGGCAGAGCCGGGATTCGAACCCATGACCTTATGACTCCCAAGCCCGTGCTCTTTCCGCTGAGCCACGCTGCTTCCAATATATACACAGTGCTGTGGGATAGGAAGGCGGGGTAGAGCAAAAGGAGAGAGTTGGGGTGATGTGAGCGGGGGGAGCTGAGGAAAAGGGGGGCTTAGTCTGGGAAGGCCTATCTTCCTCTGTGTGTGTGTCTAAAAGGATTGAGACAGGATCCAATAGTCCTCACCAAATTGTGCAAATACCCACAGTAAAATGTCCTCCGTTATGTGTTTGTGTTTGTTGCTTGCAGTGTCTCACACTGCTTTTGTTTCTGTCTCCTCCCATCCAGATCCTTTTCCAACTTCTGCTGGAAAAGAACTATTGCTTTCTTGTTTGCAGGGCACCTTGCCGATCTTCCCGTATAAACTTCTCAGCTGAGGTGTTTTGCTGTGTGTAGGTCAAGTATTAAATTGCTCTGCTTCTGTCCAGTACAGCCTTCCAACATGTCTTGCTTTCAGGTTAGAGAAACAGTGTGGCTCTATGGAAAGAGCCCGGGCTTGGGAGTCAGAGGTCAAGGGTTCTAATCCTGGCTCTGCCACTTTTCAGCTGTGTGACCTCGGGCAAGTCACTTCACTTCTCTGTGCCTCAGTGACCTCATCTGTAAAATGAGGATTAGGACTGTGAGCCTCACGTGGGACAACCTGATTACTCTGTATCTACCCCAGCGCTTAGAACAGTGCTCTGCACATAGTAAGCACTTAACAAATACCAACATTATTATTCAGGTTCAGTGACACACAGATTCATGAAGCATACCATATTTTTTCCTGTTTACTCATTTTGATGTCTGTCTCCCCCCTTCTAGATGATAAATACAGTGTGGTCAGGGATTGTCTTTCTTTATTGCTGAATTGTACTTTCCAAGTGCTTAGTAGAGTGCTGTGCACACAATATGTCCTCAATAAACAAGATTGAATTAATTACTGTCTCTAGGTCAGGTTTGAGGGCCACCCAATCAATCATATTTATTGAGCGCTTACTGTGTGCAGAACCCAGAAGGCTGAAGACTTTCTCAAGCAGCAAGTCTCCAGAGTCCATCAAAACATGGGTGGGCGGAGGAGCGGCAGGGAGGCAAGAGGGATCACGTCTACAAGCCCTGTTCTACTGTGTTCTTCCAAGCCCTTAGTACAGTCCTCTGCACATAATAAGTGCTCAGTAAATATTCATTCAATTGTATTTATCGATAAATAAATAGGATCGACTGATTTAAGACCCTGGGACTTCAGTGTCACTCTCTACATCTCATCCTTCTATTTCTCTCCCCGCATTTAATACAGTGCTTCACGCAGAGTAGACGCTTAATAAATGTGATCATTACTACTTCGGCTACCTCATAGAATCAACCCAAACCCAGCTGCTCCCAAGACAACCTGTGGCTCCTGGGCAAACCTCACTCCCAGGAAATACTATGAATTGACTGACTCTACCCTCATTCACAGGAAAGTTGTACAAGGCCAATCCTCTCTTTATTTAATCCGGAACAAGTAAGCAGTGCACCAAAACAGTGTGGTTTAGTGGAAAGAGCACAGGCCTGAGAGTAAGAGGTCGTAGGTTCTAACCCCATCTCCGCCACTTATCAGCTGTGTGACCTTGAGCAAGTCACTTCACTTCTCTGGGCCTCAGTTACCTCATCTGTAAAATGGAAATGAAGACTGTGAGCCCCACGTGGGACAACTGGTTACGTGGTAGCTACCCCAGGGCTTAGAGTAGTGGTTGGCACATAGTAAGAGCTTAACAAAGACCATTATTATTATTATTATTACTATTGTGTTGTACTCTCCTAAATGTTTAGTCCAGGGCCTTGCATGTGTAAGTGCTCAACAAATAGACTGATAGGGTGGCCTAGGACGGCCAAACAGCTCATATGTGTTAAGTTATGCGTGGAGGGCGGGGGGAGATAGAGAGAAAGGGAAAGAAAGAGAAAGAAAAAGAAGGAAAGAGGTTGGGGTTTTAGGAGCAATGAGATCGGTGTGGAGACAGGCTTCAAGGAACTACTGAGCTGGGAAATCACAATGTGGGACCTTTTCAGCCTTAATCGGTTTGAGACTTTCAAGTCTGGTCAAGGACCTGTGAGGGTCATGTCTGGAGTTCCAGTTCAAAGAGTGTAGTGGCTATTGGTCCTCTGGAATGTCCACCTTCAGACAAAAGCCCTCCATGGAGGAGGCTAAGTAAAAAGCTTGGAGCCCTCAGATCCAGATAGGGTCATTACATCAACCCATCGATGGTATTTATTGATAACTTACTGTGTGCCGAACACTGTACTATAAGCGCTTGGGCAGGTACAATACAACAGACTTGGTATTCAAAGCAGAAGACCATGATAAAACCAGAAAAGGAGGTTGGGGTTAGCACCTCGGAGAATCAATTATTCCAGAACATTTTTGGAGCACTCACTGTGAACAGAGCATTCATTCATCCAGTGGCATTTATTGAGCATTTACTGTGTGCAAAATTCTGTCCTAAGCACTTGGGAGGGTACAATATAGCAAACAGACACATTCCCTGTTCATGCATTCATTCAATAGTATTTATTGAGTGCTTACTATGTGCAGAGCACTGTACTAAGCGCTTGGGATGAACAAGTCGGCAACAGATAGAGACAGTCCCTGCCGTTTGACGGGCTTACAGTCTAATCGGGGGAGACGGACAGACAAGAACAATGGCAATAAATAGAGTCAAGGGGAAGAACATCTCGTAAAATCACAACAAGCTCACAGTCGAGAGGGGGAGTTAGACGTTAAGATACATAAATTGCTGTACTAAACACTAAAACATCATAGCCATCGTTTTCAGCCCAGGATGACAAATATCCGTGCTTACCATTTGCTCAGGATTGTGAACATGGATAACAGCCTTTAGTCAGACTTTCCTCAGCCTCAAATGTTCATAGAGAAGCAGCGTGGCTCAGTGGAAGGAGTCCGGGCTTGACAGTCAGAAATCATGCTTTCTAATCCCGGCTCTGCCGCTTGTCAGCTGTGACCTTGGGCAAGCCACTTCACTTCTCTGTGCCTCAGTTCCCTCAGCTGTAAAATGGGGAATGAAGACTGTGAGCCCCATGGGGGCAACCTGATGACCTTGTATCTACCCCAGTGCTTAGAACAGTGCTTGGCACATAGTAAGTGCTTAACAAATGCCAACATTATTATTATTATTGTAGCAGGGTTACAACAGCAGCAGCAGCAGTAGAGAAGCAGCGTGGCTTAGTGGAAAAACACGGGCTTGGGAGTCAGAGGTCGCGGGCTCTATTCCTGGTCTGCCACTTGTCAGCTTTGTGACTTTGGGCAAGTCACTTAACTTCTCTCTGCCTCAGTTACCTCAGCAGTAAAATGGGGATTAAGACTGTGAGCCCCACTTGAGACAACCTAAATACTTTGTATCTCCCGCAGCACTTAGATCAGTGCTTGGCACAAAGTAAGCACTTAACAAATACCGGCATTGTTATCATTATTATTATTGAACTTCTTTATCTGCCCACGTATGCTCACAGGTTTGAGCTGGCACCGTCGGACTGAAACCTTAACACATATGCAGGACTTGGGTGATTCTATGGGTCTCCAAATGAGGCAATAGATTCTGATCTACTTTGAGCTTGTTGGCGTCAGGGATTGTCTCTGTGGCTGAACTGTACTTTCCAAACAACTTAGTACAGTGCTCTGCACACAGTAAGTGCTCAATAAATATGATTGACTGAATCAGGAAATAATGTTGGTTATTTTTGTCTCATTCACAAAAGGAGACCAGGTCGATCATCTCCCTTTCCTTTTCTGCAGGGCGAAAGGCACATGATGCTCAGCAGGGCTCAGCCAGTCAGAGGCAGGGGAGATCGAACCATCAACCCTTCTTTTAAAAGTGGGCGTAGGTGCATGTGAATGTGTATGTGTTTGTGTATCTGTGTATACATAGATGGGTTCCTAGTACATGAGAATTATATCAGTTCTTGGGAAATTGTCGAATAATGATGCCTTGAGAATGTGGAATAATACTGTCCTGTGGAATGATGCTATCTCTGCTTATTAATAATATTGATTATAATAATAATGATAATGGTATTAAACGCTTTCTATGTGCCAAGCACTGTTCTAAGCGTGGGGTAAATACAAGGTAATCATGTTGTCCCATGTGGGGCTCACAGTCTTAATCTCCATTTTAAAGAGGCAGCATAGCTCAGTGGCAAGAGCCCGGGCTTGGGAGTCAGAGGTCATGGGTTCGAATGCCGTCTCTGCCACTTGTCAGCTGTGTGACTGTGGGCAAGTCACTTCACTTCTCTCTGTCTCAGTTCCCTCCTCTGTAAAATGGGGATTAAGACTGTGAGCCCCACGTGGGACAACCTGATGAACCTGTATCTCTCCCAGCGCTTAGAACAGTGCTCTGCACATAGTAAGTGCTTAACAAATACCAACATTATTATTAAGTAACTGAGGTCCAGAGAAGTGAAGGGACTTGCCCAAAATCACACAGCTGACAAGTGGCGCAACCAGGATTAGAACTCACAACCTCCGACTCCCAAGCCTGTTCTCTTTCCACTAGGCCATGCTGCTGCTTTTTATGCTATTTGTTGAGTGCTTACTATGTGTCTTGCGGTGCTAAACGATTTAAGTAGACTGGAGTTGAATAACACATCCGGACAGGGTAGGCCAGGGGGATCAAACTCTGTCAGGGAACTAAATCAAGTGCAAATATTTGAATGCATTTCCATAGTATTAAAACAACTAAATTGTTAACCTCCCAATCATTTTCATAGAGCACTTATGAGACACCGAAGGGCATCACATGTGAATTATGGCAGGTCCCAATTCTACTGGGCTGCGCAGATTAATGAGCGGAGATAAATAGAGGTGATTGAGAAGCAGTGTGGCCTAGCAGGTAGAACATGGGCCAGAGAGTCAGAAAGACCTGGATTCTGATCCCAGCTCTGCCACTTGGTTACTCCGTGACCTTGGGCAAGTGACTTCACAGTTCTGTGCCTCAGTTCCCTCATCTGTAAAATGGGGATTAAGAAAATGAGTCCTTTGTGGGGCAGGGACTGTGTGCAACCCAAATATCTTGTAACCCAGAGGTTAGTATAATTCTTGTTTGGCACATAGAAAATGCTTAACAAATACTACAGTTATTATTATTAAGGATCACACAAAGTAGATACACCAATTCCCAAACACAATACTGGGGTGTCATCTCCCTGCACCCTGAAATGCTGAATGTTTATGGACCCATGGAAGCAGTAAAAGAAGAATAAAGCAGTTAATCAGAATCGCCAAATTCCCCTTACACCTGTATTATTATTAGAAGATTTGTTAAGCACTTACTCTGTTCCAAGCCCTGTTCTAAGAGCTGGGGTAGATACAACTTAATCAGATCAAAGTTCCTTTTCCAAATGGGGCTCTAACAGTATATGGGAGATAACAGCGTGGCTTAGCGGAAAGAGCACGGGCTTGGGAGTCAGAGGTTGTGGGTTCTAATCCTGGCTCCGCCACTTGTCTGCTGTGTGACCTTGGGCAAGTCACTTAACTTCTCTGTGACTCAGTTACCTCATCTGTAAAAATGGGGATTAAAAAATGTGAGTCCACCTGGGACAACCTGATTACCCTGAATCTACCCCAGCACTTAGAACAGTGCTTTGCACATAGTAAGCACTTAACAAATACCATAATTAATATAATAATAATAATAATAATGTTGGTATTTAAGCGCTTACTATGTGCCGAGCACTGTTCTAAGAGCTGGGGTAGACACAGGGGAATCAGGTTGTCCCACGTGGGGCTCACAGTCTTAATCCCCATTTTACAGATGAGGGAACTGAGGCACAGAGAAGTTAAGTGACTTGCCCACAGTCACACAGCTGACAAGTGGTAGAGCTGGGATTCGAACTCATGAGCCCTGACTCCAAAGCCTGTGCTCTTTCCAATGAGCCACGCTGCTTCTCTAACAGGTATTGAATCCTCATTTTACAGATGAGAAGACGGAGGCATAACTAAGTAAAGTGAATTGCCCAAGGTCTCAGAGCAGGCAACTGGCGGAATTAGGCTTACATCCCAGGTCCCCTGACTCCCAGGGCCGGTCTCTTTCCATTAGGCCATGCTGCACCTAGTGTAAATATTCATGTGGGACAAAATCTGCAGTGTAGAAATTCTATCACCAAGGCCCAGAGCATTAAAGAAACCCCACTGTATAAAGTCTGATCCTCAAATGGGAACAGGAGGACAATAATATTACATTTGGGCAAACATTTTCTCTTTTGATTTTTCTGAGAATTGTATGGCTGAGTTACTGTTCCAGAATACAAATGACTTTCCTCCACAAATATTCTGCAATTTGGCAGGTTTTAGCCCCTTCTGTTCTCTGGCAGAGAATACTCGACTGGTTATTTATTTATTTTTTTATATTTGTATTTCCAATTGACACTTCACAGTTTTGTAAAACATGTGTTTAGTTATTGCAATTGCTTAAACTATAACAACTTTGCCAATGTGAAAACCACAATGTTTGTTTTCTGAACTGTTGTCCTGCGATACATCGCCTTCGCTGTAGCACATGCTTGACTGGAAGAGGAAATTCTCTGAACCGAGAGTGGTTCTAAAGTACTCGGTACTGCTAGAGTCATTCTGAGTGATCCATCTTGAATATCTTTATAATATGTAGATTTTTTTTCAGAGGCTTCAGATAATTGGTAATTGTACAGGGTGCTTTTATTTTGACTAGTTTTATTTCGTCGTTGTTAATTTGCTATTTGAGGTTAGTAGAAACACTTTCCTTCTCCTTTCTTCCCTCCCTGACTGTCATCTTTGCTCACAGTCCAGTGGCTCCTTGCCCACTGCTTGTTTTCAAATTCCCTAGCCTAAAAAAGCCTCCCTTGATCTCAGGCGCCTTCATTTATAGCCCCATCTCCCTCATATAATTCCTTTCCAAACTCATCAAAAGAGTTAATCCATCCACTTCCTGCCTCCATTTCCTTCTTCCCCTGCAGTCCAGCTCCCATTCCTTTCAATTCCACTGAAATTTCTTCTTCTTCTTCAAAATGTGGTCGTGTCGTTTCTGACCCTTAGTGAGTCCATGGACGCACCCTCTTCAGAACGTCCCATCTTCTCTCCTCAAGTCGTTCCGGTATGTGGATCCGTAGAGTTTTCTCGGTAAAGAGACGGAAGTGGTTTACCATTGCCGCCTTCTGCACATTAAAAACTTGAGTCTCTGCTATTGTCTTTGCTCAACGTTTTGATGACTTGATCGTCCGCCTTTGATTCGTTCCCATGCCGCCGCTGCCCAGCACAGGTCAATCGACTTGGTCTGATGCTTCGGCTTAGTCCTTTCCATTCCGGGTAACCCTCTGTGGCATGGAGCTCTGAGCTTCATCAGCATACGCAAACTCTCTTGCCATCCTAAGGTGTTGATTCATGGGAGACCCGCTGAAAATACCCTTCCCCAAATCACTAATGACTTCCTTCTTGCCACCTCCAGTACATGGTACTCCATGTTAATCCCCTGAGACCTCTTAGTAATAATAATAATGATGGTATTTGTTAAGAGCTTACTATGTGCCAAGCACTGTTCTAAGCGCGGGGGTAGATACAAGGTAATCAGTTTGTCCCACATGGGGATCACAGTTTCAATCCCCATTTTACAGATGAGGTAACTGAGTCACAGAGAATAAAAATAAAAAAATAATGGTATTTGTTAAGTGCTTACTATGTGCTAAGCACTGGGGACCATACAAAGTAATCAGGTTGTCCCACGTGGGGCTCACAGTCTTAATTCCCATTTTACAGATGTGGTAACTGAGGCACAGAGAAGTTAAGTAACTTGCCCAAAGTCACACAGCTGACAAGTGACGGAGCCAGGATTTGAACCCATGATCTCTTACTCCCCAGCCCGTGCTCTTGCCACTGAGCCACGCTGCTAAGTGAAGTGACTTGCTCAAGGTCACACAGCAGACAAGTGGCAGAGTCGAGACAGCCTTTGACATTGTGAACTAGCTCTTTTGCTTATCTGTCCTTGGTTTCGGGGACACTGTCAATCAAGCCGTGGTATTTATTAAGGGCTACTCTGTGCAGAGCATATATTAAACACTTGGGAAAGTACAGTACAGTACTAATAATAATTATGATATTTGTTAAGCACTTACTTTGTGCCGGGCGTTGTTCTAAGCTCTGGGGTGGATACAAGCAAATCCGTTTGGACACAGTCCCTGCCCCACATGAGACTCACACACTTAATCCCCAATTTACAGGTGAGGCAACTGAGGCAGTGAGAAGTGAAGTGACTTGCCGAGGGTCACCCAGCAGACAAGTAAAATGACAGATTTCGAAAATGTCTCAATTGAAGCTGTTGGCTGAAGGCATCAAAATCAGACACCACAAAGGACGGGCCCTTATTTACTCTGCTTTTTAAAGCTTTGATTTGAGTAGAAACAGCCCTCTTTTGTATATGGTCTTCAGAAATCTTTCTAATGTGTGCATGTCGTGAGAAGGCTAAGGTAGCAGGTTTGGAAGGTTGTCGTTTCTAAATAGACATGCTTCAGGGTAACATAGAAACTCTTTTGTGCCACTGTTGCGGATCTGTCAAGCTGTTAATTGATGTCAGAGCTACCTCTGTCTGGTCTGTCATTCTGGCACCACTGAATTTCAGACCAGTCCCAACCTCCAGCAGCGGGGTTGTGACTTCAATTTACAACCAGGAGCCGGCCCTGATGCACTTCTTCCAGACGTAAGGGCTTAGGGACTGGGGCTGCAGAAAAGGTCAGAAGCACTTGATCGTTTCCAAGAATTGAGAACGCGCGTAAACTCAGCTCAAATAAACCCAGTAAGGAGACGTCTTTGTCAAAATGCCATTCAGTTGACTGCTTTTTAAACAGGCAGCATCTGGGGAAGCACCCCAAGTGGCTCAGGATGTCATAATAACTTTGCCTGCTGGGTAAACTTGAGCAAGTCATTTGACTTAATAATTGTGGTATTTGTTGAGCGCTTACCATGTGACAGACCCTGTACTAGTCACTGGAGTGGAGACAAGCAAATCAGGTTGGACAGAGTCCCTGTCCCAAGAGGGGCTCACAGATTGAGAGGTAATTGAGATGAGGTGATTGAGACAGAGAAGTCAAGTGACTGGCCCAAGGACGCATAGTGGACAAGTGGTGGAGCTGGGATTAGAATCCATGACCTTCTGACTCTTAGACCAGTGCTCTATCCACAATGCCATGCTGCTTCTACATCTCTATGCCTCACTTTCCTTATCTGTAAAATGGGAATTCAGTAGCTATTCTCCCTCCTGATAACACTGTGAGCCCCATGTGGGTGAAAGACTGGGCCTGACCTGATGATTTTGTCCCTCCCGCAGTGTTGAGGATTAGCAGATGCTTAACAAATACCATAATGAACCATAACAATAATCATTATTATAATTACAATAATATATTATACTAATATATATAGAGAGAAGTACAAATATACTTATATATATACTACTATATACTAAAAATATGTACATATGTATACATATATTTGTGTATATATATACATATATATACAAATATACACACACTGGATAAGCAGCGTGGCTTAGTGGAAAGAGGTTGTGAGTTCTAATCCCGCCTCTGCCACTTGTCAGCTGTGTGACTTTGGGCATGATTAGACTGTAAGCCCGTCAGTGGTCAGGGATTGTCTCTGTCGCCGACTTGTACATTTCAAGCGCTTAGTACAGTGCTCTGCACATAGTAAGTGCTCAATAAATACTACTGAATGCACTTCACTTCTCTGTGCCTCAGTTACCTCATCTGTAAAAGGGGGATGAAGCCTGTGAGCCCCACGTGGGACAACCTGATGGCCTTCTATCTACCCCAGCGCTTAGAAGAGTGTTTGGCACATAGTAAGCACTTACCAAATACCACCATTATCATTATGTGATAGTATATACTGCTAAGAGAGAGGAAAAGCACCATCACCAGAGACCTTGTGTGGAAATAATTGGGTGGCACTTCTAAAGAGCAAACCTAACATTAAGTAAGTTTTACAAAAGTCACCTATGTCAGGCAGGGAAATGGCTTACACTTCTCTTGTACATTACATGTATTCAGCTCAGTGCTCTTTATATAGGGGCCTAATAAATACCATTACTAAACTGCAATGATAATAACTGTGCATGGTACCAGTGGATTGTACTCCATGCTAATTAATCCTCAGAGACCTCTTAGCCTCTGACATTATGAGACTTTTTTTTGCTTTTTTGCTTATCTCTCCTTGGTTTTACTGGCACTGTCAAACAATCCATGGGATTTATTAAGGGCTTACTCTGTGCAGAGCAGTATACTAAACACTTGGGAAAGTACAATACATTAATAATAATTATTGTGGTATTAAACACCTACTTTAGGCACTTAATGAATAGCATTACTAGACTGTAAGCTTGTTGTCGGCAAGAAATGTATCTATTTTTATATTGTCCTCTCCCAAGCGCTTAGTACAATCCTCTGCACAGAGAAAACGCTCCATAAATATTATTGAATGGCTACCACTGATTGATTAAAGATTGATACTGATTTTCTAGCTCATCATGGTGAGGCTCTAAGGTTGAGCTAAAGTAGAGTCAGGTTTTTCTCTGAGCAAACTTGTTGTGGGCAGGGGACATGTCTACCAATGGTTATATTGTGCTCTCCTAAGCGCTTAGTACAGTTCTTTGTACACGGAGCAACACAGGTCAATAAATACAAATGCTGATTGATTGAACTGCACACTCTTGATTGGGCCTCTTCAAGTCACCCGACAGCTACAGCCCGGAGATGCTTCAGCTGGGTTCCCCTTTTTCCCTCACTGGCATCTTGCTGGGTTTCTGGGAGCTGTTCTGAGATCATCTTGGGACAACACCCTGGATATGAAACAAGGTGGGGGGTTAGAAGGAAGGAATTCTTGAAATGATTTCTGTCAATTGTGCGGAAGCCTTGGCTTCACGGTTCAAAATAATAATAACAGTTGTGTCATTTAAGTGCTTACTATGTGCCAAACCCTGCTGTAAGTGCTGGGGTAGATAGAGGATAAAGGGGTTGGACAGTCTCTTTCCCGTATAGAGCTCAAAGTCTTAATCCCCATTTTACAGCTGAAGTAGCTGAGGCCCAGAGGAGTGAAGTGAATTGCCCAATGTCACACAGCAGACATGTGGCAGAGCCTGATTTAGAACCCAAGACCTCTGACTCTCAGGCTTGTGCTCTTCCCACTCGGCCACGCAGCTCCTCTACCGCTGATCAGTGGTACTTTCATTCATTCATTCAAAAGAGACTATTTCCAGTGGTCAAAAGGAGAAATATGCTTCAGGCGGATACTGCTTCCTCTGCATTACTTCACCCCAGCCCTTCAAGGCCTTTTAATTGAGAATGAATAGAGAATCTCTGAGGTGCACAAGGAGGAATTTGCCTCATGCCAACCGTGTCTAGTTTTTCCTTCCCTGTCTAAGGTCTTTAAGGCCTCAAAAGAGACTATTTAAGGTGAGGAAGGAGAAATTTGCTTCATGCAAACCATCTCCAGCTTCTCCTACTTCTTCTAAGTTCAAGGCTCTGAAAGAGAACATTGGCAGTGAAAATGGAGAAATTGGCCTCCTCTGTACAACCTCCAACTTTTATTTCTCTGAGGTCTTCAAGGCCTCTGAAGCAAAGATTTGAGGCTCAAAAGGAGGAATTGACCTTATGAAAACCATGTCATGCTTTCATGTGTCCACTCAAGGTCTGCAAGGCATGGAAAAAGAATACCTGAGACCTCAAAAGGAGAAATTTGCTTCGTGCAAACAATCTCCTACTTTTATTTCTCTACCTCAGGTCTTCAAGGCCTCAAATGCAAAAATTTATGGCTTAAAAGGAGAAATTTGTGTCAAGAAAATCAGCTCCTGCTTTCATTTCTCTCATTAAATATTTAAGGCAGAAGAGGTGATATTTGCTTCATGCAAATAATCTCCTATTATTTCATTTCTCTACCTAAATTCTTCGAGGTCTGAAAATAGATGATTTGAGTTTGAAAACAAGACATTCGCTTCCTGTAAGTCAGGTCCCACTTTGGTTTCTCTACCAAGCAGCGTGGCTCAGTGAAAAGAGCAAAGGCTTGGGAGTCAGAAGTCATGGGTTCGATTCCCGGCTCTGCCACTTGTCAGCTGTGTGACTATAGGCAAGTCACTTAACTTCTCTGTGCCTCAGTTACCTCATCTGTAAAATGGGGATGAAGACTGTGAGCCCCACGTGGGACAACCTGATTCCCTTGTATCTACCCCAGCGCTTAGAACAATGCTCGGCACATAGTAAGCACTTAACAAATACCAACATTATCATTATTATTAGTAGTATTTATTGAGCGCTTACCATGTGCAGAGCACTGTACTAAGCACTTGGAATGTACAAATCAGTAACAGATAGAGACAGTCCCTGCCCTTTGACGGGCTTACAGTCTAATCGGGGGAGACAGACAGACAAAAACAATAGCAATAAATAGAATCGAGGGGATGAACATCTCATTGAGACAATAGCAAATAAATAGAATCAAGGGGATGTACATCTCATTAGCAAAATAAATAGGGTAATGAAAATATATACAGTTGAGTGGACGAGTACAGTGCTTAGGGGAGGGGAAGGGAGAGGGGGAGGAGCAGAGGGAAAGGGGGGAAAAGAGGGTTTAGCTGCGGAGAGGTGGGGGGGTAGAGGGAGCAGAGGGAAAAGAGGAGCTCAGTCTGGGAAGGCCTCTTGGAGGAGGTGAGCTCTCAGTAGGGTTTTGAAGAGGGGAAGAGAATCAGTTTGGCGGAGGTGAGGAGGGAGGGCATTTCAGGACCGCGGGAGGACATGGCCCAGGGGTCGACGGTGGGATAGGCGAGAACGGGGGACGGTGAGGAGGTGAGCGGCAGAGGAGCGGAGCGTGCGGGTGGGCGGTAGAAAGAGAGAAGGGAGGAGAGGTAGGAGGGGGCAAGGTGATGGACAGCCTTCAGGAAAAGCTCGGGTGGTCCTTGCTTTAGAAACATCTTAACTGCCTTGCATTATCCCTCTAAAAGGGGTTAAGTCTACAAAAGCTTTCTGAGCGATCCATCTCCTTTCTTCTCCAATGGACTTTCCCACTGCCTTGTTCTCTATTTACCCACCTCTGAATGCTTGCTCATGTTTTTCATCTTGCCTGGAACTCTCTGCTCCATCAAATCCACCAGAATATAGTTTTCTATCTCTGAAGCTGTCCTGAAATCCCTCCGCTTCCAGGAGGCTTTCCCCAATTATATTTATTTTCCCTGAGCCGTATCCTCCCAACTACTCCTTCAGGATTTATGTCCACTCAGCCATCTGTAACGCTTCTGTCGATACTAAGCTGCTCTATTTAAGCATTCATTATTCATTTGATTCATCTTTCCTTTCTCCTTAGACTCTCATCTGTATATTCTTTTGTGTCCCCTTCTTCTATTAAACCCTCTTTTACCCTACTCCCGCTTCCTCCTGTGTTGCCTATGCACGTGAATCTGTATCCTTTAAGTACTTGATGCTCACTCCACCCTCAGCCCCACTGCACCTATGTACATATCTGCAATTTATTTATATTAATGTCAGTCAACTGTCAGTCAACCATATTACTTAATGCTTACTGTGTACTAAGTACTTGGAAGAGGACAGTATATACATGAGGGTCACTCTCTAAAAGGGAGGGAAAACAAATCCCATTTTTATTTTTCCAGATAAGCCAGTTGAGACTCAGAGATGTTGAGTGATTTGCCCAGGGTCACACAGCAAGCAAATGGTGGAGCCTGAGTTAGAACCCAAGTCTCCTGATTTCCAGGACCCTGATTCTTGAACCTCTGATTGTTCCACTAGGCTCTGTTGCTTCTCCCTATTTCTGGGGACTGGGGAGAGGCATGAGAAAGAAGGGCTGAGTTTAGGGTCTGGGAAGGGTGGAAAACTATTTCAACAGGAAGAGAGGAGATGGCGTTTATCTATTTTCTGCCAGATGCTGACTTGGCCACTAGTATTTTCAAAATATAGCCATCCCTATAACAACAGTGATGAAATAATACAGGCCATTCCCAACACATTATCTCCCAAACAAAAAACAATGCATTATCATCTGAAACAGGAAAAGAGTAAGGTTATCAACAAGACTTTTCAAATAATCACCTACTAGAGACGGTGTCTAAATCCTACTAGTGCATTCTATCCTAGCACTTATTCTATCATGCACACAGGAAGCACTATTGAATGTTATTACTACCTACTGTGGTATTTGTTAAGCCCTTACTATATACCGGCCACTGTACTAAGCACTGGGGTGGATACAAGCAAATCAGGTTGGACACAGTTCCTGTTCAATGTGGGGTTCACCGTTTCAATCCCCATTTTACAGATGAGGTAACTGAGGCACAGAGAAATGAAGTGACTTGGCCAAGGCCATACGGCAGACAAGTGGTGGAGCCAAATTACAACCTGCGACCTTCTGATTCCCAGGCCCATTCTTTGTTCACTACCCAGTGCTGTTACTACTTGTTTTGTTTTGGTGTCTGTCTCCCCCTTTTAGATTGTGAGTCCATTGTTGAGCAGGGATTGTCTCTATCTGTTGCCAAATTGTACATTCCAAGCGCTTAGTACAGTGCTCTACACACAAAGCGCTCAATAAATACGATTGAATGAATGAATGAATACTACTATTTTCACCATTAGTGATGATCAGTTCCTAAGTCAGAAGCCCGTCAAACAAAAAGGTCATATATGCTCTCAGAGTCTTAATAATTTTAGAAATAAAGCTTTAAACCAGATGCGGTTTTGAGTGCTATCACCCTTCATGAGCACTTTTATCCTTCTTTTCAGCAATGTCAGTTTATTAATAGGGCTAACTTCTCTTGCCTAACTTAAGCAGGATCTGGTTGCTACAAGGTGAGGGATTCCCTCACCATAAGCCTTGTCTACTATATGAAACAGTGAATATTGTCAGTGAATGCCTCGAGTGGTTAGGAAACATCTCTAATAGACCTATTTTTGTAATAATAATGATGATGATGGTATTTGTTAAGTGCTTACTCTGTGCCAAGCACTGTCCTCAGCGCTGGGGGAGAATCAAGGTAATCAGGTTGTCCCACTTGGGTCTCTCCGTCTTAATCCCCATTTTACAAATGAGATCACTGAAGCCTAGAGAAGTTGAGTGATTTGCCCAAAGTCACACAGCTGACAAGCGATGGAGCCAGGATTAGAACCCATGACCTCTGACACCCAAGCCCGTGCTCTTTCCACTGAGCCACGCTGCTTCTCAGCTTCTCAGTAGCAGAGGAGGCCATAATAGTGTTCCCATTACCAGAGGACTAATGGTTGTCCAGTAGTAAAAAGACCGTGAGCCCGTTGTTTAGACTGAGCCTGCTGTTGGACTGGGATGGACTTTATTTGTTGCCGAATTGTCCATTCTAAGTGCTTAGAACAGTGCTCTGCACATAGTAAGAGCTCAATAAATACTATCGAATGAATGAATAATAGTAGTAACAGTAATAGTGGTGTTAATTCTAGTTATGTGTTGGTAATAGTGGTATTGTTCATTCTAGTAGTGTAGTAGTTGTGGACATAGTAGTCAAATAATAGCCATAATCATAGTGGACCCTCTCAGGGTCGCTCCTGGAGAGTTTCCAGTCCTCTACCAGTCTCGACTACTTGAGGGAGAGTCAAGCAGAGGAGCAGCTTGGCTCAGTGAGAAGAGCCCACGCTTGAGAGTCAGAGGTCATGGGTTCTAATCCCGTCCCCACCACTTGTCAGCTGTGGGACTCTGGGCAAGTCACTGAACTTCTCTGGCCCTCAGTTACCTCATCTGGAAAATGGGGATTAAGACAGTGAGCCCCATGTGGGACAACTTGATTATAATAATAATTATGGTAATAGTAAGCGCTTAACAAATACCAACATTGTTATTTGTTAAGTGCTTACTACGTGCAGAGCACTGTCCTAAGCACTAGGGTAGATGCAGAGTAATCAGATTGTCCCACGTGGGGCTCACATTTTTAAATCCCCATTTCTACAGATGAAGTAACTGAGGCACATAGAAGTTAAGTGATTTGCCCAAGGTCACGCAGCAGACAAGTGGCGGAACCAGGATTAGAACCGACAACTTCTGACTCCCAAGCCCGTGCTCTTTCTACTAAGCCGCGCTGCTTCTCTGATTACCTTGTATCCTCCCCCAGCGCTTAGAACAGTGCTTGGCACACAGTAAGCGCTTAACAAATGCCATCATCATTATTATTATACCCCTTCCATTCCTAGTTTGGGCAGTAGCTAGCAAGTGGAAAGCAGTCCGCTGCAAGTCAAAACTCCCCTGTGCTGGACTGCAGCGCTATGAGAGAGAATCGAGGGCGGAGACTCAGTTTACTGCACGGAAGGAGGCAGTGGTAAACCACTTTCATATTTTTCCCAAGAAAATTCCATGGGTCCACTACCAGAAGGATCGCAGATGGACGTGGGGCCTTTTGGGAGAGATATGTCTGTGACGGCGCTAGAGTTCAGAGATGCCTCGCAGCATAAGACAAGGAGTAGTGGTGGAAACAGGGAGAGTGGTAGAGATAAAGCAGCAGGAAATAGTGGATAAAGTATAGGCCTGGGAGGCAGGAGGTTATGGGTTCTAATCCCCACTCCGCCACTAAAGTACAGGCCTGGGAGACAGGAGGTTATGGGTTCTAATCCCCACTCCGCCACTTGTCTGCGGTGTGACCTTGGGCAAGTCACTTCAATAATATTTATTGAGCGCTTACTATGTGCAGAGCACTGTACTAAGTGCTTGGAATGTACAAATCCTCAGACCAACGGCCTGAGGACTGAGGTTTTGTTCCTGTGGGAGCATCTTCAGGAGGGCAAGGGGAGCTGACTGTGTCAGCCAAAGGTGGGCTTGTGCAAAGATAAGGTTGTATTAAAACCCCACCTGGATAAGTAGCCTGTTCTCAGCAGGTGGACCCCACAGCGCTTATCTGTACTTTCCCAAGCTCTTAGTGCAGTGATTTGCAAACAGTAAATGCTCAATAAATATGATTAATATTATCTGTAAGTTATTTTACTTCTCTGGACCTCAGTTTCCTCATCTGGAAAATGGGGATTGAGACGGTGAGCCCCATATGGGGCAGAGACCGTGTCCAAACCCAATTGCTTGTATCCACCCCAGAGCTTAGTACAGCGCATAGCACATAGTCACTGCTTAACAAATACCAGAATTCTTACTATTATTAGTGAAGTAATAGTATTTTTTTTTAAAAAAAGATGGTATTTGTTAAGTGCTTACTATGTGCCAAGCACTGTTCTAAACACTGGGGTAGATTCAAGGTAATCAGGTTGTCCCAGGTGGGGCTCACAGTCTTAATCCCCATTTTACAAATGAGGTAACTGAGGCACAGAGAAGTTATATAACCTCGGCACCTAGAATCTTGGTGTTATCCTTGACTCATGTCTTTCATTCAGTCTGTCACCAAATACTGTCAGTTCTACCTTTACAACATCGGTAAAATTCACTCTTTCCTCTCCATCTAAACTGCTACCGCATTAATCCAAGCACTTAATTTGGCCCTCCTTGATTAGGGAAGCAACGTGGCTCAGTGGAAAAGAACCTGGGCTTCGGAGTCAGAGGTCATGAGTTCGACTCTCGGCTCTGCCACTTGTCAGCTGTGTGACTGTGGGCAAGTCACTTAACTTCTCTGTGCCTCAGTTACCTCATCTGTAAAATGGGGATTAAGACTGTGAGCCTCACGTGGGACAACCTGATGACCCTGTATCTACCCCAGCGCTTAGAACAGTGCTCTGCACATAGTAAGCGCTTAACAAATACCAACATTATTATTACTGCATCAGCCTCTTTACTGACCTCCCTGCCTCCAGTCTCTGCCCACTCCAGTCCATACATCACTCTGCTGCCTTGATCATTTTTCCACAAAAGCATTCAGTCTGTTTTCCAACTCCTCAAGAACCTCTAATGGTTGCCCATCCACCTCCACATCAGACAGAAACTCCTCACCACTGGCTTTAAAGCTCTCCTTCACCTTGCCCTCTCCTACCTCACCTCCCTGCTCTCCTTCTTCAACTCAGATCACATACTTTGCTCCTCTAATGCCAACCTGCTGACCGTATCCTGATCTCGTCCATCTCACAACCGACGTCTCGCCCACGTGCTGCCTCTGGACGGTGATCGCTCTCCCCTCCTTCAAAGCCTGTTTGAAGCACCTCTCCTCCAAGACGCTTTCCCTAAGCCCTCATTTCCTCTTCTCCCACTCCTTTCTGTGTCACTCTTTACACTTGCATTTGTACCCTTTATTCACCCCTCCCTCAGCCCCCAGCACTTGAGTACACATCCACAATTTGTTTACATTAATGTCTGTATTTCCTTCTAGACTGAAACCTTATTATGGACAGGGAATGTGTCCATTCAGTCGTATTTAGTGAGCGCTTACTGTGTGAAGAGCACTGTACTTAGTGCTTGGGAGAGTACAAAATAACGATAAACAGATCCATTGCCTGCCCACAATGAGCTTACATACTAGAGGGGACAATTGGTGTCTATTATTTGTGTTATGTTGTACTCTCCCAGTCCCTTAGGACATTGACCTGCACATAATGAGCACTCAAAAAATATAATTGATTTATTGATTGGATGCAATTCTAAGCACTTGGGAAGGATAAAAGAAAGAAGTGACACATCCCCTGTCCACCAGAGCTAATTCTTCAAAGCAGTAATCTTTCGATTGTACCTTCTTGTGCTTCTCAGCTACCATAGGCACTTTTTGTGAAAAAAAATGACCCTGTTCTCTGACCTGAAAAGTCTTGCTTTTATGCAGAGAACACATCTGTTGTCCAAGGATGGAAAGTTGAATTAAACCAGACCCATTATCAGAAAATAAAACTTTCCTAAGCTATTGTAATTGATTACCTGAATTTTTTTTTCCATTTTGTTCTAGTTTCTTTAATGAAATCTAGCTATTGTGTCCGTTGATGTTTTTTCTGGTATTCCTTAAGAATTTACTATATGCCAGGCGTGTTCTTTGCTCTGGGGTAGATGCAAGTTAATTGGGTTGGACACAGTCTGTATTATAATATTAATAATAATTGTAATTGCTAAGTGCCAGGAACTGGGTTGAATATAAGCAAATCAGCTTGGACACAGTCCCTATCCCATGTGGGACTTATGATCTGGATCCCCATTTTAAAGATGAGGTTACTGAGGTTCAGATAAGTGAAGCGACTTGTCCAAGGTCACACAGCAGAAAATGGCAGAGTGGGGATTAGAACCCATGACCTTCTGACTCCCAGGCCTGGGCTGTATCCACTATGCCATGTAGCTGCCCAAATGCTCCTTTCTAAGTCCAGCTGAAAGGCCAATTCTTGTACTAATTCCTGCTGAATTTGCTGGGGAAATAAGGGGCAGGATTTGGGTTGGACAATAGAGCTTCTCTAAAAGAATCTGCTCCTGTGATGTAATCACTCAGTTAATCAATGGTATTTATGGAGCATTTTCTGTGGGCAAAGCATTGTTCTAAGCCTTGGGAGAGTACAATTGAATCAGTAGGCGTGATCCCCGCCCACATGTCAGTTAAGGGTACAACGACCTTTCCTGTTTGCACAGGATCTGAAAAACCATGATCTGTTTTAGCTAGTGACATTTATCTGTGATCTCATAAGTGGAGACAGATTTCAGGAGTTGATTTCATAAGGGGCTGCTGAGAAGAGTGCCTCTTGGCAAGTCAACACCAAGTAATGTTAATTTCTTCAAACCTCCAAGCCTGTTGTCTGGCCTTATACGTTATCAAGTCAGAGACATCGGGCTTCCTTTAGACTGAATATGGGTTATTTATCTATAGAGGTCCCTTCAGCTTGTTTTTTTTTCTTCACAGTCTTAAACAACGTACTCTGTAATGGCCAGTACTAAATTGTATATGGCTGGTGCTGTAGGCATAAATATGGTCTCCCACATACATCGCTTTAAATTTGGCGATGTTTTGTCACCTGTCCAAGTATCAGCAGTGGAGACTATTTTATTGCCCTTGCCTTTATATTGTTGTCCCATCATTCTTCATCGACGTCAGACAGATTCACAAAGCTCAGCTGCTCTGCAGGCAGAGAACATCACCATTATTTAAAATTGGGGAGCACTTAGAAGAGCTTTGAAAAGCTGGCTCCCGAAAGTGTTTATAGCCAATCTAAAATCGTTTGTCACCCTCTTCATGCCTTAGGTCCAAGGTAACAGGGGTTACCGCTAGGCAGAAACTTTGTTGGATATTTTATCTTCAATGGATTGATCGATGGTATTGATTGCACATTTCTGGAGTGTGAAACTCTGTACTAAGAAGTAGCTTGGCCTAGTGAAAAGTGCCAGGTCTGAGAGTCAGAAGACCTGGTTTCCTATCCTGGCTTCACCAATTGTTTGCTGTGTGACTTTGGTCTATCGCTTTCCTTCTCTGTGTTTGTTCCCTCACCTGTAAAAAATAATATGGATTAAAAACCCTGTCTCTCTCTCTCTCAATCTGGGAGCCCCATGTGGGACAGGGGCTACGTCCAGCCAAACTCCCACAATACAGTACTTGGTGCATAGTAATTGCTTAACACATACCACTATAGTAATTATTGCTATCATTATTAATAAGAGTTTGGGAGAGTAGGATCGAAGCATATCTATTCTCTGCCCTTTAGGAACTTAAAATCTCTGGGAGAGCCAGACTAAAGCATAATTTTACATATTGTGTGAGCGGAAAAAGAACGAGGATACAGCAAGAAGTGATACAAATATATTAGGATGAAGAGTGAATTGAATATATAAGTGAATATGTCAAGAAATATGTATACCTACTAAATACTAAAGATAGGACTAGAATACCAAAAATTAGGTTGATGCGACTGAGTATTGAGAACTAATCAGGGAGAGCTTCTCGGAGGAGATGAGAATTTGGGAGGGCTTTGGGACTTGAGCCGTATCCCTGGTACCCTAACAGATTTAAAGGGGTTAAGGAAACCCCAGTTAGAACAAGATTTTTAAAAGTTATTTTTAGCATCACAACCTGAGAACCAAAGATCTCAAAGCTTACTGTTAAATCTTTGAGGGTGGATTGGCCGAAATGATGAAATCTATTTTCTGGGCTCAAAGTCTCTTAGTTGCTGTAAAACTGATAAAAGCCACCCACCCAAAGCTCATAAAGAATATGAAAACTGGTGAAACTAGGCTGGCATTCAGGCTCTGAGAATGATCATGGAATGTTTGGAGGAAGCGTTGGAAGACTGATTTCTTTGATATTCACCCAGTGGTAAGGTGTGAATCCATCTGACATCCTTAACTCTATGTATGACTTTCAGTCAATCCATAGTATTTATTGAGTGCTTACTCTATGCAGTGCACTGCACTAAGCGCTTGGAGAGTTTAATACAGAGTTGATAATTTCCCTGCCCACAGCAAGCTTAAAGTCCTGGCTTTCCCTTGAATAACCCATTATGAATTTATCCTAACCTCTCTTGATTCTTCTGATTTCTTTCCAATTCCACCTATGGGAATAAATTCCAATGTTTACAACCCATCTTGTGATGGTTCCTTTTGTTTGTTTTGGATCTGCCGCCTTCAAGGTGCACATTCAGTGTGGGATTTGATGAACAACAATTCTCTGTTTGCTTTATCCACTCCCTTCATATTTTTGAGATTTAAATCCTACCCCTTTTCATCTTACATGGTTCCACACTGCTATCCAAATTCTGGTAACTTACCCTCATACTGAAGCTTTTACCACTCCTGAATATCTCTGAAACTTCTCTGTCCTACCACATCCTTTCTGTCAGTCACTCGTATTTATTGAGAACTTACCGTGTGCAGAGCACTGTACTAAGCACTTGGGAGAGGTCAAAATAACAGTGAGCGGGCCCATTCCCTGCCCACCGTGAGTTTACAGCATAGAGGACAGAGCAGACGCAGGGAGACCAGAAGAACGCCGTCAGTCAGGATACAGAAGCATAATGGCCTAATGGATACAGCACGGGCCTGGGAGTCCGGCGGACCTGAGTTTGAATCCCGACTCCTCCACAGGTCTGCTGTGTGGCCTTGGGTAAGTCACCGCTCTGTGCCTCAGTTATTTCATCTGTAAAATGGGGATTAGGAATGAGAGACCCATGTGGGACAGGGACTATGTCCAACCTGATTAAATTGTATCTACCCTACCTCTTAGAACAGTGCTAGGCATATGGTAAGCGCTAAACAATTACCGTTATTATTATTATTATTATTACGATAGTGGTATTTTTTGAGTGTTCCTGTGTGCAGAGGAATGAAAGGAGGTGCTTCAGAATGTCCAATAGAGATGTAGAACTGATCCCTGCCCATGGGAAGCAGCAGGGTGTAGTGGCTAGAGTAGGGGCCTGGGAGTCAGAAAGTCATGGTTCTATTTAAAAAAAATGATTTTTTTAGTGCTTACTATGTGCCAAGCACTGTTCTAATTGCTGGGGAGGATACAAGGTAATCAGGTTGTCCCACGTGGGACTCATTAGACTTAATCCCTATTTTACAGTTGAGGGAACTGAGGCCCAGGGAAGTGAAGTGACTTGTCCAAAGTCACACAGCAGACAAGTGGTAGAGTCGGCATTAGAGCCCATGACCTGTGACTCCCAAGCCCGGGCTCTTTCCACTAAGCCAAGATGCTTCTCATCCCAGCCCTGCCTTTTGTCTGTTGTGTGACCTTGGGTAAGTCACTTCACTTCTCTGGTCCTCAGGTCCCTCATCTGTAAAATGGGAATTAAGACTGTGAGTCCCACCTGGGACAACCTGATTACCTTGTATCCACTGCTATGCTTAGAACAGTGTTTGGCACATAGTAAGCACTTAAATATCATTATTATCATTATTATTAATCTAGTGGAACTCTTGGACCAATACTGGGTGAGACAGTGAGTCCCTCAAAAGACAAGGATCCCTGTCTAATTGCCACTTCTGTACTCTTTATCAATGCTTAGACCAGTGTTCTGAACATAATAAGCACTTAACATTACTACTACTAATCAATCATATTTCTTGACCACTTACCATTTACAGACCACTGAACCGATCACTTGGGAGAGTACAACAGGATCATCTAGTACTCCTACTATGTGAGATTTTCAGACAGTGATGAGGCAAGGACAGTGCAAAGCAAGTTTGCATATTTCTGAGACAGGGAGGATTGGTGGTGTTGAGCGTAATGGGAAAGTGAAATGTTGGAAGTAATTCAAGCCACAGTATTAAGCATGGCAGAGTGAAGCAGTAGCAAGACAGGATAATTTTGTACCCAAACAGGCAAGAAAACTGAGACTTGAATCCTCTGACGCTCCTTGGAGAAGCTCCTTTAGACTGTGTCTTTCCAGCCATGGGTTTTAAATGGTCCAGATTTATTGTGCAAGCACAGCTGTTTCTGATAACCCACCAACAGCCATCCTATATTAGTAAAGATGGAATGAACCAAAATACATAGTTTGAACTCAGTCAAGGTTAAAGTACAGCAAATTACCTTGAGCTTTAATGAGACTCAGAACTGGAGATAGGCATTTTTTTTTTTTAACTGAACTATTAGGCAGGAGCTTGAAGGTTGCCCTAGTCTGGAGAACTGTGAGTCCTAGCCACGGTGATTCTAGGAAACACAGTTCCAGGCAGATGAGGGTACATTAGACCCATATGTGATAGGAGAAAGGAGCAATTTGCTTTCCTTGCCTAATGGGGGTGTGTTGCTAGGCAATGGTGGTATGCAGCAAGGACAGCTTAAGAGAAGCTCTTTTGAACTCACATAGTATTTTCAACATTCCAGATTCCTTGAGGTTTGGCTTTTGAATACTATAGAAATTTAATTGGCCAATATGGCCAGCTTTTCATTCATTAAATTGTATTTTTGAGCACTTACTGTGTGCAGAGCACTGTACTAAGCGCTTGGAAAGTACAATTCCAAGCGCTTTGTACATAGTAAGCACTTAACAAATACCACCATTTATTTATTTAGGATTCAGCAACAGAGAAGCAATCCCTTCCACAATGGGCTCGCAGTCTAGAATGGAGAAGGCAGACATCAAAACAAGTAAGCTGGCATCAGTAGCATCAGTATAAATAAATAGAATTATTAGATATATTAGAATTAGATTATTAGAATTAGATTATATAGATTAGATTATTAGACTCAGATATATACACATCAAAACAAGTAAACAGGCATTAACATAAATAGAATTATAGATATGTGTATAGATATACAAAAGTGCTGTGGGGCGGGGAGGGAGGGTAGAGCAAAGAGCGAGTGGGGGAGATGGGGAGGGGAGGAGGAGCAGAGAAAAATGGGGGCTTAGTCTGGGAAGACTTCCTGAAGGAGGTGAGCCATCAGTAGGTCTTTGAAGAGGGGGGAAGAGTGATTAGTGGATTTGAGGAGGGGAGGCCAGAGGTAGGACGTGGGCCAGTGGATGGAGGCGGGACAAGTGAGAATGAGGGACAGTGAGGAGGATAGCGGCAGAGGAGCAGAGTGTGCGGGCTGGGCCGTAGAAAGAGAGAAGGGAGGTGAGGTAGGAGGGGGCAAGGTGATGGACAGCTTTGAATCCAAGAGTGAGGAGTTTTTTGCTCATTACAGAGGTTAATAGGCAACCACTGGAGATTTTTAGAGTAGCAGCGTGGCTCAGTGGAAAGAGCCCAGGCTTGGGAGACCGAGGTCATGGGTTTGACTCCAGGCTCCGCCATTTGTCAGCTGTGTGACTGTGGGCAAGTCACTTAACTTCTCTGTGCCTAGATTTCCACATCTCTAAAATGGGGATGAAGACTGTGAGCCTCACAAGAAACAGCCTGATGACCCTGTATCTACCCCAGCGCTTAGAACAGTGCTTGGTACATAGTAAGAGCTTAACAAATACCAACATTATTATTATTATTATTATGATTTTTGAGGTGGGGAGGGTGACACGCCTAGAACCTTTCTGTAGAAAGATAATCTGGGCAGCAGAGTGACGTATGGACCGAAGTGGGGAGATGTTTATGAAGTTATCCAGTGGGGATAGGATGAGTGATTGTACTAACTTGGTAACGGTTTGGATGGAGAGGCAAGGGTGGATCTTGTTGGTGATGTTATGAAGGTGAGATCGGCAGAACTACTTCTAAGGGTAATTCATTTTATAGGATTGTCTGGGACAAAACAATTGCGCACGCACACACACACACACACACACACGTGATTCCTGCCCTCTACATCATGAATATTTGGAATAATGGAGGATTTGTTCTGTCCCTCCCTAGAATATGGAAGCTCAGTTTGTCCTAAAAGTTTTGACCAACTATGAGGAACATCTAGCAAAGTGGATCTTAATTCTACCTTTCCTCTATCTTTAGTAAAGGATGTTGTTTAATTTGTCACTCTCTAGCAGCACTTCTGTTACTCTAAGAACTTCCCTGTCATCACCTCTTTTTGCTAGGCTTTAAGGCAAACCCCCAATCCCTTCCTTCCTAATAAGATCAATCAAAAGAATACTGAGCACTTATTGTGTGCAGAGCACTGTACTAAACACTTGGGTAAGTACAGTATACCAGTTGGTAGACCTGTTCCCTGCCCAGATAGAGTTTACACTGTAGAAGGGGAGACATTATTACAAAGAGAGGCAGCATACAAAGTGGATAGAGCAAGGGCCTGGCAGTCAGAAAATCATAGGTTCGGCCACTTGTCTGCTGTGTGACCTTGGGCAAGTCACTGTTCATTCAATGTATTCAATCGTATTTACTGAGCGCTTACTGTGTGCAGAACACTATACTCTGTGATTGGAAAGTACAATTCAGCAAAATAAGAGACAATCTCTGCCCACGCTAGGCTTACAGTCTAGAAGTGGGGAGAAACACATCAAAATAAATAAACATGCAGCAATATAAATGAATAGAATTATAGATATATACACATCAAAACAGGTAAACAGACATCAATATAAATGAATAGAACTATATATACCTATATACATAAATGCCGTGGGGCAGGGAAGGGAGGAGAAGAGCAAAGGGAGTGAGTTGAGTGACACGGAAGGGAATGGGAGCTGAGGAAAAGGGGGTTTAGTCTGGGAAGGCCTCTTGGAGGAGGTGCACCTTCAGTAGGGCTTTGAGGCAGGGAAGAGTGATTGCTTGGTGGATTTCAGGAGGAAGGTCATTCAGGCCAGAAGTAGGACATGGGCCCGGGGTTGATGGAGGGACAGGTGAGAACGAGGCACAGTGAGAAGGTCAGCACCAGAGGAGCAGAGCGTGCGGACTGGGCTGTAGAAGGAGAGAAGGGAGGTGAGGTAAGAAGGGGCAAGGTGATGGACAGCTTTGAAGCCAATAATGAGGAGTTTTGTTTGATATGTAGGTTCATAGGCAGCAATTGGAGATTTTTGAGGAGTGGGCTGACATGCGCAGAACGTTTCAGTAGAGAGATAATCTATTTAATTTCTCCATACTGGATTCAGTTTACACTGAATTTCTTTGTTTGCAGTGTGTAGAATAAACGGTCCCAACTGCATTATTCATTTCGAGTTCTGTCCCAAATTCTTTTTTTTCCAGCAGTAAATTCAAATCCATGAGCAGCTGAGATGGTCCTCAGAAGTAAAACACAGCAAACTGCAACCCAAGCAAAAGTTCCGATTTAGCATTTCTTTTAGGAACAGAATACGCTGCCCATGAAAATGGTGTGGAGAGGGATTTCAGTGATTGAAATGTTGGTGTGCGGTAGGTTTCTAAATGCATCATTCTCAACTCACCTCCCAAAAAGAGAAACTGCATGAAGAATTTCGTGGATAAATGATGACTCAAAAAGACTGTAGGAGGAGACACAAGACTAGGTTCAGGGACTATACTTTTAGATGCATTCTGCTCACTCTCTCTTGAATCCCAAGCCTCGTAATAATAATAATAATTGGGGTGTTTATTAAGCACTTACTATATTTGCCAGTACTCAGCACTGGGGTTGATACAAGATAACTCAGGTCAGACAAAGGTCCATACGGGGCTCACAGCCTAAGGAGGAGGGAGAACAAGTACCAAACTCACAATTTACAGATAAGGAAACAGACACAGGGAAATTAAGTGACTTGCCCAAAGCCACATAGTGCCAGAACTAGGATTAGGAGCCATATTCTCTGACTTCCAGGCCCATGCTCTTTCCTGTCACGAGCCTCCCTGGTTCATACTAACAGGGACCTTCATGGACCTGGGGAGCCTCAGTGACATCTAGTAACCTAACCAAGCCTCTGCTCACCACGGTTACTTTGGAAAGTTTTTTACTTAGTTTTAGCAACGTGCAAGGGAGTGACACATAAGCACACACGCACTCACTCCAATACTAGTCAGGAGAACTAGGACTAGGGTCCAATACTAGTCAAGAGAAGCAGCGTGGCTCAGTGGAAAGAGCACGGGCTTTGGAGTCAGAGGTCATGAGTTCAAATCCCAGCTCTGCCACTTGTCAGCTGTGTTACTGTGGGCAAGTCACTTTTCTCTGTGCCTCAGTTCCCTCATCTGTAAAATGGGGATTAAGACTGTGAGCCCCACGTGGGACAACCTGATTCCCCTGTGTCTACCCCAGTGCTTAGAACAGTGCTCTGCACATAGTAAGCGCTTAACAAATACCAACACTGGTCAAAGGAGCCTGTTCTGCAAATGCTTCTTCTTTCTGCTTCCAAGTGCTGCTGCTGTCCTGGTGCTTCTGCTGTTCTCAGCATGCTTGCTTCTTACTTTTCTGCATGCCCCCCTTTTCTGCATCCAGTGCCCCCCTTTATCTGCCTTAGGCGTTGCAGCTGTGGCTCTACGTAGCAGTCACTCTGTGCCTCAGTTACCTCATCTGTAAAATGGGGATGAAGACTGTGAGCCCTACGTGGCTCAGTGGAAAGAGCCAGAGTTTGGGAGCTAGAGTTCATGGGTTCCAATCCTGGCTCTGCTGCTTATCAGCTGTGTGACTTTGGGCAAGTCACTTATCTTCTCTGTGCCTCAGTTACCTCATCTGTAAAATGGGGATTAAGACTGTGAGCCTCACGTGGGACAACCTGATTACCCTGTATCTACCTCAGTGCTTAGAACAGTGCTCTGCACATAGTAAGTGCATAACAAATACCATCATTATTGTTATTATTATTATTACGTGGGACAATCTGATTACCTTGTATCTACCCCACTGCTTAGACAGTATTCATTCATTCATTCAATAGTATTTATTGAGCACTTACTATGTGCAGACCACTGTACTAAGCGCTTGGGATGAACAAGTTGGCAACAGATAGAGACAGTCCCTGCCGTTTGATGGGCTTACAGTACTTGGCACATAGTAAGCACTTACCAAATACCAACATTATTATTATTATTGAGTGGTCCAGGCCGATTATCAGGTAGAACAGGGAGAGAAGGCCTCACCTCCCTCCATGCTCTGGCCCCAAAGGCCAGCCATCACCTGCCCCAGGTAGAGCCCATAAGTGCGTTGGCCAGTCTCTTCTTTTTTTGTTGTTCGTGGGATCACAAACAGTCACTAAACAAGGAAGCTTGTTGTGGGCTCACCACCCTTCCACCGGGCCATCCTGCTTCTCTTCATCCCACCCTCAGACCCACAGCACTTATGTACATAGTCATAATTATTTTAATATCTGTCTCCACCTCTAGACTGTGAGCTCCTGGTGGGCAGGGAACGTGTCTAGCAAAGCCTGTCTTTGGGTGGGGATTGTCTTTATCCATTCCTGAAGTGTACTTTCCAAGCACTTAGTACAGTGCTCTGCACAGAGTAAGAGCTCAATAAATACAATTGACTGAATGAATGAACTCTGTCATATTATACTCTCCCAAGCGCTTAGCACAGTAAGCACTCAATAAAGATCATTGATTGACTGACTGACCACCTTGGGAGTTAGATATCTTTAAGTTTGTGCAAAAAAAGTTTAGGAGAAGAACTAAAATAAGAAGTGCAACTGGGCATGTCTACTAACTCCACAAATTGCAGACATAGGAATTAAGCCTATTACTGAATTCCACCTAGCAACAGATTAAAGGCTATGGGTTCTAATCCCCACTCCATCACGTATCCGCTGTATGACCTTGGACAAGTCACTGCACTTCCTTGGGCCTCAGTTATCTCTTATGTAAAATGGGTATTGAGATTGAAAGCCCGACATGAAACAGGAACTTTGTCCAACCCAATTTGCTTGTATCCATCCCAGTGTTTAGTACAGTGCTTGGCACATAACAAGTGCTTAATAAATGCCATCATTATTAGAATTTGCTGCATAAATAATAATTATCATTCTTATTTCATTGGTTAAGCACTTACTATGTGCCCAACACTGTTCTAAGTGCTGGGGTAGATGCAAACTAATCAAGTCGGACACAGTTCCTGTCCCACATAGGGCTCAAAGTCTCAATCCCCATTTTACAGATGATCTTTCCCTAATGTACCCAAAGCATGAATGCAACTTTCTAAGAACATAACCCTACTCTCTGTAGGTAGTTTGGGCATTGGGAGAAAATTGACTTATTTTGAATAAGGATATTTTTTGAATATTCAAAGTTAGAAGTATCTGAAACCTGGAAACAGAAATTTTCTCCGTGACAAGCTTATTTTATGATTCTAAAATTAGGACAAACATTGTTCTTTCTTTTTTTTTTTTAACGTTAAAAGTGAGAGGAAAAAAAAATCTCCAGAGCCTGAAAAAGTTTATCCCGACTACTGCAGGTGGGGAGAGTTCAGGTACCTTTCTCCTGCTACATTTCATTGTTGTTGGATGGGGCATGATGAATTTCATCGGCAGCAACAGACTCCAAGTTATTCTTTGGGATAAGTGTTTTGGATGGCTTTGTCTCACTTACAATCCCCTCTCCTAGTCTCTCCAGTTTCCTTTAGGTTTGGTTGATCAGAGGCAATACAGTTTGTTATAGATGAAGCCAGATTTCTTCTAGTTGTCCTTTCCATCTTAATTCCTTACACTGTCAAATGGGGGATAAGATTGTAATAGGTCCTGTTTTGGATTAGTCAACTGAAGGCTGATGACACTTCAGTGATGCAAAAACTCAAAATATTTATGGGGATATTTCTCAAGTAAGCTTTCATTTCCTCTTTTCCAATTCCCTTCTGCCATCACCCACCCTTTGTTTACCCCTCCTTCAGGCCCACAACATTTAACTACAAATCACAATTTGTTTATATTAGCGGTCATCTCCCCCTCTAGACTGTAAAATCCTTGTGGGCAGGCAACATGTCTATCAACTCTATTATAGTGTACTCACCTACATGTTTAATGCAGAGCTCTGCACAAAGTAAGTGCTCAATAAATATGATTGATTATTGCAAATGAACTCATAGCTTTCAATCACTTATTGAGTACTTACTGTATGCAGGACACTGTATTAAGCACCTGGGAAAGTATAATATGAAAATATCACAGACATTTTCCCTGCCTATAATGAGTTTAAAGTCTAGAGTGGGAGACAGACATTAATATAAATAAAGGAGTTACGGATTTGTACATAAGTGCTGTGAATAAAGGGGGATGGTGAATAAAGAGAGCAAGTCAGAGAGATGCAGAAGGGAGTGGGAAAAGAGGAAAGGAGGGCTTAGTCAGGGAAGGCCTCTTGGAGGAGATGCACCTTCAATAAGGCTTTGAAGGTGAGGAGACTAATTGTCTGTCGCATACGAGAGGGAGGAATTTACAGGCCAGAGTCAGGATGTGGGCAAGAGTTTGGTGGTGAGATAGATGAGATTGAGGTACAGTAAGTAGGTTGGCATTAGAGGAGCAAAGTGTGCAGGTTGGGTTGCAGTAGGAGACTAGCAAGGTGAGGTAGGAGGGGGGAAGGCGATTGAGTGCTTTATTCTATTTGAAGTCCAGTTCTGTGAGAGTAAAGCCCGTAAGATTGCTTGATTCTTTTTTGGTAAAAGCTCTCTTTTGAGTCACAAACCTTTGTTACTCCAACTCTACTCTTCTATTACGTTTGCTTCCAAATGATTCTTTTAAATCAACCACAAAATTCTTCCCTACCGAAATAAATCCTCCACCATCATCACCTCTCACATTATTATTTTCATCATAAAAGATGGGTTTGCTGAAATACATCTACCATAATTCCTCTGAAAAGTCATGAAACCTCCTATAAGACATTATTTGTCACAGTTGTATTTTTAGTAAAGAATAATGAATAACTGATCAAATGAAATATCGTCGTACATAATTGGCAAATGGAGAACATTTTGCAGAAATCACTCAAAGTATTTTGAATTTCATTTCTAGTCATGGTTTATTTAACACTAGCTGAGTGCTCAAAGACGCTCACAAAAGATTGATGAGATTTTAGTGCAATTCCTAAGCGAAATATTATGTCTTAAAGAATTATATCACTTTCTTTAAGGGTGCTGAGAAAGATATTACTATGCATCGATAAAAATTCAAGTATTACTAACCATCTGCATTTTGTAAATCAAGTAGACATAAGGATTTTCCCACGAACCAACTAAAGGAATCACGTGGTCCCAAAAGACATTTACTGAAGTACTTGGGTAAATGTGCAGTTGGTTATCGAAGCTGTGATGAATTCCTGAAAAAACAAAACATGAACTCTAGAATAAGAACTGGATTGAATTTAGAAACTATCAATTAATCATGTTTATTGAGACCTAGTGTGCAGCATGCTGTACTAAACGCTTGGGAGAGTACAATGTAAGAGAGTTTGTAGACACATTCTCTGCCACAAGGAACTTTCAGTCCAGAGGGGGAGGGCAAACATTACTATAAATAAATTACAGACATTCACATAAATTCTGTGGGGCTGAAGGTGGAGTGAATATCAAAAGCTCAAGGGATACATTCAGAACAAAGTGTATAGGTGACACAGATGGGGGAGGGAGGAAAAAGAGGGCTTTGTTGGGGTAGGCCTCTTGGAAGAGATGCAACCTTAATAAGGCTTTGAGTGGTAGTCTGGTATATATCAGGAAGAGGGAGTTCCAGGCTAGAATGAGAATTTGGGAAAGGGGTCAGTGGCAAGACAAATGAGATGGAAGCAGAGCGAGCAAGCTGGCTCTAGAGGAGCAAAGTACGTGGTCTGGGCTGTAGTAAATAAGTGAGGGTGCAAACCGATTGTGTGATTTAAAGCCAATGGTAAGGAGATCCTGTTTGACGTGGATATGGATGGGCAACTACCGGAGGTTCTTGATGAGATATGAACTAAATATTTGTTTAGAAAAATCATTTATTAGAATGGACTAGAGAGGGAAGAGGCAGGAAACAGGGAGGTCAGTGAGGAGAAAGATGAAGTACTCAAGGTGTGATAGAAGTGCTCAGATCAGCATAATAGCAGTTTGGAGAGGACAGGATGGATCTTAGCAATTTGGTAAAAGTAGAACTAACAGAAATTGGTGACAGATTGAATATGAGTTGAATGAAAGAGATAAGTTGAGAATAATGCTAAGGCTATAGGCTTGTGAGATAGGGAGGATAGTGGTGTTGTCTATAGTGAGAGGAAATTCACAGGAAGGACAGAGTTTGGGTGGGAAGAGAAGGAGATCTGTTTGGGACAGGTTAAGTCGGAGGGGTTGACGGGACATCCAAGTAGAGATGTCTTGAAGGCAGGAGGAAATGTGAGACTGCAGAGATGGAGATGGGTCAGGGTGGGAGAGATAGAATGGGAAATCATCCATGTAAAGATGGAGTTGAAACCATAGGAGTGAATGAGTTCTCCAAGGGAGTGGGTGTAGATGGAGAATAGAAGGGGACCCAGAACTGAACCTTGAGAGACTCCCTCTTTGGGAGGGTGTGATGCAGGGGGACAGCCAGTAAGAGACAAAAAAGGAACACCCAGAGAGATAAAAGGAGAAACTGAGAAGCAGCATGACCGAGTGGATAGAGTGCGGGCCCGGGAGACAGAAGGACCTGGGTTCTAATCCAAGCTCCACCACTTGTCTGCTGTATGACCTTGGGCAAGTTACTTCACTTCTCAATGCCTCGGTTACATCATCTGTAAAGTAGGGATTAAGACTGTTAGCCCAAGTGGGACATGGACTTTGTCCAACATGACTAGTTAGTATCCACCCCAGTGCTTAGTACAGTGCCTGGCACATGGTAAGCACTTAATAAATACTATGCAAAGGCAGTGTAGGTGAGGCCAAGATTGGATAATGTTTTAAGAATAAGGGCATTGTAGCATGGCTCAGTGGAAAGAGCACAGGCTTGAGAGTCAGAGGTCATGAGTTCTAATCCTGGCTCTGGCACTTGTCACTTGTGTGACTTTGGGCAAATTACTTAATTTCTCTGTGCTTCAGTTACCTCATCTGTAAAATGTGGATTAAGACTGTGAGCCCCACATGGGAAAACCTGATTACCTTGTATCTACCCCAGCTCTTAGATCAGTGCTTGGCACATAGTAAGTGCTTAACAAATTCCATAATTATTATTATTATTGTACACAGTTTGTGCTGTCATCCATTTCAGAGTAGTAGTACAGCGTCATTAGGCCAGAAAAAGATACACCAAAATGTCCCCTCATAGTCATCCAAGCCTCACCTCTTAAAACCTCCTTTTTCTTTGTAAAATAAAGAATATTTTGCTTAGTGGAATTAGCCCACTGAATATTTTGGAACTTCACAGAGCACAGCATGATATGATGATACGGAGTGTTTAGAAAGCAGTTGAATGACCTTCAACAAATTACAGTGTGCCGAATACTTTAAGAATGCTCCAATAACTAGTAATTGATGATGATTCTCTGCTCCTCACTTCACCACCTCTTTTCTCTTTCTCACTAAGCCTCAAGTAACACTTCCTCTTCTCTCCAGGAACCTGGGATCACCTCTGGACAAAGACCAATACCCACACTTTCTGCTTTTCTCCCTCTTCCCTTGACACCTCATGTGAAATTTATTCTATCTGTATGTCAGTAGATGTAGTGTCATTAGGGAAATAATCATTTGAAAGAGATTCCAGTGGTAAATATGGGAGGGTTATCTAAGACTAGTTATATACCCGGATTTAATGCTTGAACCTTACACTGTTCTTTTAATGAAATGCCATTTCACTTTATTGATCATTTGTTAGATTTGTTCACCTATTATGTACAGGTAGCCGCTAAAGCCCTTTTTGCCATTTAGCAGTCTTTGCAGTATTTTCATCTTTGTTTCTAAGAAAAATATTTTACATGGCCTTCCAAAAGCATTCCTCTTCATGAAGATACTACCCACTTTTTATGCCATGGTGCTGCTTTTAGGGGTTCTGGGTCCCCAAGTACTAGAACAAAAAACCAGCACCTGGAAAACAAATGCACTCATTATTCAACCACAACATATTTACTGATGAGCGCCCATTTCCACTAAACACATAATATTATCACTGTACTTGTTAAGTCCATACTGTGTTCCAAGCACTGTATTAAACACTGGTCAGGAAGGAGATAGATGCAGCAATCAAGGTGAGATATAAATGCTTGGATCACCATAATAGCAGTTTGGATGGAGAGGAAAGGATGGATTTTAGCAACTTTGTGAAAGAAGAACTGACAGCATTTAATGACGACTGAATACGTGGGTCGAATGAAAAAGATGAGCTGAGGATAAGGTCAAGGTTACAGGTTTGTGTGATAGGGAGGAATATGGTGCCGTCTATAGTGATGGAAAAGATGGGGAGGACAGGGTTTGGGTTGGAAGATGTGGAGTTCTGTTTACGAAACGTTTAATTTGAGGTGTTGCTGGGACAACCAGATATAGATGTCTTGAAGGCAGGGGGAAATGCAGGACTGCAGAGAAGGAGAAGTCAGGGCTGGAGAGGTAGATTTGGAAATCATCCGTATAAAGGATTTGAAGCCACAGAAATGAATGACAGAAATTTTGACAGGAATCCTCTATGGATGTGATTTTTCAGGATGCAGGGTCCAAAACAGTTATTGAGATTTGGTTGCCCCAAATATGTAATGACCACCTGAAACATGAATCTCCTTTTCATCTAATTCCCACTCCATTAAATTTTTTTTCTTTTCCCCAGTCTAACAGGTTCAAAAGTAATATCCCAGCGTTTAGCTCTGGAGAAGTAATGAACCCTTGAAATAGGTGTTTTAATAGAAATATCGACTGACCATTAACCCAATGTCTGAGAGAGAATCATTGCTACAATAAATCCTAACAATTTTTTTTCCCCTCAGCTACCCCGTTTGTAAAAATCTAAGAAATGATTTGTATTTCAGATGTGCCCAAACAAAAGTATGTGTTTAGGGATGAGAGAAATCATTCACTGACTAGAACAGGGAAAGGTTTTAAACTTTTATACTCAAGGTTTCCAAATGCACGTTTTGAAGCAGGGCATTAAATAAAATACATTAATTAAATGAGAGGCCTACTGATGGGAAAGGCATCAAAAGTACTTAACGTGGGCTCAGCAATATCACCAAGATTACACAGGGCCTTAGGATTTACCAGAATAGGATTAGCAAATGGCAATCAGGAAAGGAGTTAAGAGTTTTGGGGTTTTTTTTTCAAATGGTATTATGCACTTACTCTGTGTCAAACACTGTTCTTAGCACTAGTGTGGGTACATGTTAATAAGGTCAGTCCCTGTCTCACGTGGGGTTCACAGTCTAAGTAGAAGGGAGGAAAAACAGGTATTTAATCCCCATTTTACAGTTGAAAAAACTGAGGCCCAGAGAAGTCAAGTGATTTGCCCAAGCTCACACAGCAGACAAATGGTGGAGGTGGGAATAGATCCCAGGTCCTCTGACCCCTAGGCCCTTGCTCTTTTCCCTAGGCTAAGCTGCTTCTTGATGGCCCTCTGAGAATGAAGATTCTTCTTGATCCAGTGTTTAGCGTAACTGCCTTCCCTCATTGTCTCAGTCGTCTCTTGCCAAACTGAAACAGTGAATTTTTTAACCGACCTTTAAGAGGCTTTCCCCATTTCAGCTCACTTTTCCCCTAGTCCCCCTCACTTTTGAGTCAACTATGCACTTTGATCTGTTCCCTTGGAGTACTTGGGATTCACCCCTCCTTCTGCCTCACAGCACTTATGCACAAATCTATAAGTTATTTCTATTAATATCTGTCTCCTCCTCTAGACTGTAAGCTACTTGTGGGCAGGGAATATGTCTACAATGCAGCGTGGCTTAATGGAAAGAGCCTGGACTTGGGAGTCAGAGGTCATGGGTTCTAATCCCGACTCCGCCACTTGTCTGCTGTGACCTTGGGCAAGTCACTTAACTTCTCTGTGCTTAGTTCCCTCATTCAGCAAAAATGGTGATTAAAAAATGTGAGCACCATGTTGGACAATCTGATTATCCTGTATGTACCCCAGCACTTAGAACAGTGCTCTGCACATAGTAGGCACTTAACAAATACCATAATTACAATTATTATGTAGTGTACTCTCCTGAGAATGTATTACAGTGCTCTGCAAAGACTTAAAGCTTAATAAATACCATTGATGGGATAATAAGATCCCAATTCCTAAAAATGCTGTGAATCCCAACATCCACAAATTGAGTGGGAATGTGAGATTTGTAATGCAGCAAGTACACTCTCCTAGGAGTTGATGCCTTATTCTGACAGGAGGGTTTGTGTATGCTGATGAGACTTAGAGCTATGCCAAATAGAGTTACCCATAATGGAAAGGTTTAAGCTGAAGTGGCAAAGTTGATTCGTCTGTGCTGGGCAGCGGTGGCATGGGAAGAGCCAAAGGTGAATGATCAAGTGATAAAAATGTTTATCAAAGGCAAAGGTAGAGATTCGTGTTTTTACTGCACAGAAGAAGGCAGTGGTAAATGACTTCTCTAACTCTACCAAGAAATGCTATGGATACATGTACCAGAACGACTTCATGATCAAAGATGAGACATTCTGAAAAGGCTGTGTCCATGGAGTCGCTACGGGTCGGAAATGGCTTGACGCAGTGGTGAAGAACTTTATTTCTTCAGAGGTTCAAGCAGTCTATTTAGTGGGTACTTTGCAACAAGCACCGTACTCAGTATTTTAGAAAGCACAATAGAGTTTAGTAGATATTCATTCATTCAGTCATATTTATTGAGCACTTACTGTGTGCAGGACACTGTGCTAAATGCTTGGGAAAGTACAATATAGCAATGAACAGGCACACTCACCCCCTCGGGGATGCAACAATCCTGCAGGTTCTCATCCCCTTGTGAAATACTCTGGGTGTTTAATGAGCATTTTGTTAAACTAAGTTTCCTTTCGCTACTGCTCTAAGAAATAAAACATTAGAAAGTTGTTGTAAATGAATACCTCGAAGGATAAGAGTTAGACAAATGAGTCAATTTCATGCAATGCATAGCTTAATGATCAGTGTCAATATAATGTAGATATATGTCCTTAAAATGCTGAAAGGCAAGTTATGAACCAGCAAGGCACAGGCAAACAGCCTGGTGTGTTTTCAAGTCAAGTTATGAATTCCCAGTAAATAAGAAGCAGAATGCCATCCAAGTTCAGTTCCATGTTTGATTTCTTTGGAAAAGCGCCATTTACATGCAAGAAATGTAACCAGTCTTTTTCTCTGCAGTGCTATCAAAATTACTGGAAAGCCACATTCCCACAGCAATGTTCATTTCTTTAATACCAATTTCACTGATTCATTCACTTTAGACACCGTTTCTCATATTTGGATCATAAACTTTGATTTATACTTGTCACACTGAGGGTTATCGATTCCCTTGCACGTTTATGATGCATTACGATCCTGAATGCTACAACTGCCTGCAAAACAACCAAATGATTTTTTTTAAATGAACTTTCCTGTATGAGAAATAAATCAAATTTGGCTCCATAAGGTGTACCATCTCTTTTCAAGCAGAACTGGCTGGGGAAGTCCACACTGCTCTCTCGATTGCCCCCAATCTATCAGCAGTATTTACTGAGGGCTCATTTTGAACAGAGCACGGCATCGAGCACTTACTGCATGTCCTGCCTCTGGCCTGGAATGCCCTCCCTCTTCATAACTGACAGACGATTACTCTTCCCACCTTCAGAGAAGTGGGAAGAGGCCTTCCCTGATCATGCCCTCTTTTCCTTTTCTTCCACTCCCTTCTGTGGTACCCTAACCTGCTTCCTTAAGTCATCCTCCATCCCAACCCCACAGGACCTATGTACCTAGCTGCATTTCATATTAATGTCTCTCTCCTCTGCTAGACTGTAATCTCACTGTGGGCAGGAAATACACCTGTTATATTGTTATCTTTCAGGGTCTTAGTACAATGCTCTGCATATGGTAAGCTCTCAATATAAATACCACTGACTGACTGACTTAGAAAAAAAACAATAGAATTAGTGGATATCAACCCTGCCCTTGAGGAGCTTAGAAATCCTACCTGCCTAAGAAACAGCATGACTTAGCGTAAAGACCATGGGCTTGGGAGGCAGAGGTCGTGAATTCTAATCCCCACTCTGCCACTTGCCAGCTGTGTGACCTCAGCAAGTCACTTAACTTCTCTGTGCCTCAGTTACCTCATCTGTAAAATGAGGATGAAGACTGTGAGCCTCACTAGGACAACCTGATTACCTTGTATCTACCCCAGCACTTAGAACAGTGCTTGGGACATAGTAAGTGCTTAAAAAATACCTACATTATTATTACCATAAAACAGTGACATCATCTACTTTAGATGAGCACTTTGACTTTGAAACTTCTTCAACCATCCTGAAGGTCAGTTGTAATATCTGGGAAAGTTTCCTGACAGGAAGGATGCTCAGGCAGAAACGAGGAACAAAATTTCTGCACATGGTATGTGAAGTGGACAGAGAGGGAGACCACACACAAGCAGTTGAGAATGATTCAAAAAGAGATGGCAACTAGGCATGTTTGCCCTAGAAAGATGCAGGTGAGATCACTGTAAGCTGCATCCTCATTCCAAGGTAGTGGTAGAAGATAAACGGTAAGCACATAAGGACATACCCTTATACTATCTTTCTTATCCTATTTGTAATTTATTTTCATGTCTGCCTACCCTACTCAACTGTAAGCTTCTTCAAAGCAGAGATCCTTCTACCTACCCTAAATGATCAGTCAGTCATTCATTGCTATCTTTTGCATGCTTATTATGTGTACAGTGCTGTACTAAACTCTTGATACCGAGTTGGTATCAATTAATCAATAACATTCATTGAGTGCTTACTGTGTGCAGAGCACTGTACTAAATGCTTGGGAGAGTACAATATAACAGATTCACTCCCTGACCACCCCAAGATTAGGGCCTAGAGGAGGAGATGAACATACATATAAATAAATTACTGATATGTACATAGGTTTTGTGGAGATGGGATGGGGCAATGATAAAAAGTCAGGGCGCTGCTTGCGAGTGGGAGAAAAGTAAATGAAGGCTTAGTCACGGAAGGCCTCCTGGAGGAGACGTGCCTTCAATAAGGCTTTGGAGGTGGGGAGAGTAATTGTCTGTCAGATTTGAGGAGAGAGGGCATACTGGGTCAGAAATACGACGGAGATGCGAGGTCAGCAGCGAGTTAGATGAGATCGAGATTCGGTGAGCAGGTTGTCATTAGAGGTAGACATGGTTCATGCACACAAAGTTTACAGTCTTATAGAGGGAGACAGACACTGAAATAAATTCCATACAGGGTGAATAATGGGGTATAAGGATAGGAACGTAAGTGCTGCAGGGTTAAAGGTGGGGTAAATATCATGTACTTAAAGTAAGCACTCTTCTGCTCTGTACTCTCCCAAGTTCATTCATTCATTCAGTCATATTTATTGAGCACTTACTGTGTGCAGAACACTGTACTAAGAGCTTGGTTAGTATAATTCAGCAACAAATGGAGACCATCTCTGTCCTCAACTGGCTCACAGTCTAAGACTAACACTCGGTAAATAACACCGATGGATTGATTGGCGAGAGAAGATAAGGAGAAGACTCAGCTTAACTCTAGAAGTATAACTTGGTAGATTTTGTTTGCTCATGTCTCTGATCTTTTCATTTGCTATCTTTCATTCTATTTCAGTGCCAAAAAAATAATTATTGGGAATATCAGTTGCACACTTTACTCCTCTTACACCAAACTACTTCCAGTGACTCGTTCTTGTTTCTCTTACCAATGACTACTAATGCATGCCTTCCTGTCCTCTCTCTCCCTTCTGCATCACCTTGGATCTGTATCCTTTGAGCTCTTGATCTTCACCCCACCCTCAGCACTTAGGTAGATATCCACAGTTTATTTATTCACATTTATTAATGTCATTTCTCCCTCTAGACTTCATAAGCTCCTTTTGGGCAGGGAATGAGTCTATGAATAAATCAATCAACCGTATTTATTATTTACTGTGGGCAGAGCACTACACTAAGCATTTGAAAGAACACAGTACAAGAGTTCATGGACATGTTCCCTGTCCTTGAGGAATTTACAGTGTGATACAGACATTAAAATCAATTAAAGTCCTGTGGGGCTGAGAGTGGGGTGAGTGAAGAGTACAAATCCAAGCGTGAGGGTGACCCAGAAGGGAGAAGGAGTCGAGGAAATGGGCTTAGTTGGGGAAGGAGTTGTGACTTTAATAAAGCTTTCATAATATGGTCTGTCAGATATGAAAGGGGAGGGAGTTTCAGGACAGAGACAGGCAGTGGGAGAGGGCTTGGTGGGCGAGATAGATGAGGTTGAGGTACAGTGAGTAGGTTGGTGTTAGAGGAGCACAGTGAACATGAAGCGTTGTTGTAGGAAATCCGTGAGGGAAGACAGAAGGGGCCGAGGTGATTGAGTGCTTTGAAGTCAATTGTAAGGAATTTCTGTTTGATGTGGAGTTGGATAAGAAGCCAATGTAGTATTTGGAGAAGCGTGGAGACACGGATTGACCTTTTTTTCTTTTTTTTAGAAAAAGGATCTGAGTATCAGAGTGAAGTGTGAACTGGAGTGGGAAGAGACAGAAGGCAGGAAGGTCAGCAAGGAGGTTGATGCAGTAATCGAGGCGGGGTAGGGTACATGCTTGATTCAGTGTGGCAGCAGTTTGGATGGAAGGGAAAGGGCAGATTGTAGCGATGTTGTGAGGATAACTCCAAGACTGCAGGCTTGTGAGATAGGTCGAATGATGGTGCTGTCTACAGTGATGGGAAAGTCAGGGGGAGGACAATGTCTACCCACCCTGCTGTATTGTATTCGCCCAAACAGTGCAGTGTTTTGCAAATAGGAAGACCTCAATAAATACCACCGATTGTCTAGACTAGGTAGACGGAATCCCTGCTCTTGGTGAATTTTCAGTTGAATAGGGGAAGCAGACAAAATGCATTATAGATAGGAGAAGCAGTAGTGTATGAGGATTTTTACGAATGCTCTTACCATTCTATGACTTTTCTACAACTATATATTGAGATGCAACTCACAGTGATCTCACATATATCTTTCTAGGGCAAACATGCCTAGTTACCATGTTTTTTCAATGGATCTTTCCTCCCTATACCTCCCTCCCCTTTCATATTCAACAGCCCACCACTGTCCCCTTTTCAAACTCCCCTTAAAATTATATTCCCTCCAAGAAGCCTTCTCTGAATAACCTCTCATCTCCCACATGAAGCACTTTGATACTCACCCCACCCTCACCCCCACAGCATTTGTGTTTATAGCAGCGTGGTCTAGTGGAAAGAGCACGGACCTGGGAGTCAGAGTTGGTATTCTAATTCCAGGTCTGCCACTTGTCTGCTGTGTGACCTTGGTCAAATCACTTAATTTCTCAATGCCTCAGTTTCCTCATCTGCAAAAATGGGGATTAAATCCTATTCCTTCCTACCTAGGCTGTGAGCCCTATATGGGAGAGGAAGTGAGTCCAAATGGATAAACTTAGAACAGTGCTTGGCACATAGTAGGCACTTAACGAATGCCATAAGTATTATTACCTTTCTTATCTGTAATTTACTTGTATATCTGTAGTTTATAAATTAAACTGTGAAATTATTGAGGGCAAGGATTGTGAATCCATTGTATTCTCTCCCAGTGTTGCACACCACGTAAAGTGCTCAACTATTAACATTGATTAATTCATTCATTGACTGATAGTTGTCACAACAAAATCTAAACACTCACGGCCACACTTTGTAGTTCTGTATATATCAATATGTACACTATACTATACAAGCAGTCATCCCACCTATTTGTAAATTATTTTATGTCAGTTTCTCCTATTAGAAAATAATCTCCTCAAGGGCAGAAATCAAGTCTTTGACTTTGGTTATACCTACCATGAATTGAATACAGGGACATGCACAGAGTAAGTGCACAGTAAATATTATCAATTGTCCAGGTGTCTACCCTCTACTGTTCTGGCATTTTCCCTGTCATGAGCCCCTGCCCTTCCTACCTCCTTCCTGGACCAGGGGAGCCTCAATGACACGTAGTAGAGTTCAAACCACATCTCTGATCACCAAGGTTACTGTGAAAAGTTTTTTACTTAGTTTTACCAACGTGCAAGGGAGTGACACATACATACACTCACTCACTCCACCACCCAAGGGTCCAATATCAGTCTGTGGTCAAAGAAGCCCATTCTGCCAAAGCTTCTTTTTGCTTCCAAGTGCTGCTGCCTTCTGCTGCTTCTTTCTGTATCTCATCATACGTCTGTGCTGCCTTCTGCCTGCCCTCAACACAACTGACTTTTATCTGCCTTTGGCATGGCTTCTGTGGCTTTATGGGGCAGTCACTGATTTCTTCAGACCCATTATTGGGTAGAACAGGGAGAGAAAGCCCCACCTCCCTCCATATTCCACCCACCACAGGCCAGCAATCACTGGCCTCAGCTGGAGCCCAAAGTTTCTTCCTTGTTGTTTGTGGGATCACAAATAGTCACTGGTAAGGCAGCTTGTTTTGGACTATCACCATAATCAAATAAGTTGATATAACTAGATGATCACACATCTCTGCTTTTCTCCATTGGTGAGTGAGAGGAGGTTAATTAATTCACCTTCAATTCTGGTGCAGTTTTTCATGCTGTCATTGGGTCATTCTTGCTGAATAATGATAATTATTGTGGTATTGGTTAAGCACTTACTATGTGCCAGGCACTGAATTAGGTGCTTGAGTGGATACAAGCAAATTGAGTTGAACACAGTCACTGACTCACATGGGGTTTACCATCATTCAATCGTATTTATTGAGCCTTCCTAATCCCCATTTTAAAGATGAGATAATTGAGGCACAGAGAAGTGAAGTGACTTGCCCAAAGTCACACAGCAGACAAGAGGCAGAGCGGGGATTAGAACTCAGGTCCTTCTGACACTCAGGCCCAGGCTCTATCTACTAGGCTACATAACCAGGACACCCACATTTCCTTAAAAAAGATACCCAAAGTATACTTTTTTGGAGGAATTCAAGTTGTCATGTATAATGAATCCTATTCTTTAATACTGCAAAGTCATATGTGCTATGCCTGTGTAAAAAGCATTATATTTCCAAGATTCCACAATGAATAATACCTAATTCATGTAGCCATCCTGTGATAATGAATATGAAGAGTGTATTCTTGACAAATCAACTACTAAAATAATCCAGTCTCTATCTCGGACTGTTGCTTTTTTCTGTAAGTTCTAATACTGTTTCTATTTCAATTTTCAAAGGGAAGCACTGCATCTTGGAATACAGTAGAGAAATATTAGACTTTTCTTTTTTCTCATAAGCATCAATTGCTAGTGACATTTTTTTCTAGGCTATTTGACAGTGAATTCAACTTTTTCTTCTTTCTATGGCTTACTGGTGATTTTTCTATGCCAATTGCAAATGTGGGGAGTGTTAATAATAACCCATTTCATGAAGCAGAACATTAACAAAGCATGGCTATGACTATATATTTTGACTAGAAATTGCCTCAAGAAGTTCTGTTGTGGGTTCACAACTGCACGGGATAAATAATATTTAGCAGCCAATGCTTGGGCTTCAGAATACATGACTGCACTCAGTGAAAATTCAACTAGCCCACTACCACCCAGAATCTCGATGCCTGTTGTGAGCTTAATGGACGGGAGAGAAGGAGGGGAGGAAGGAAGAGAGGAGGAGAGGATTGTGCAATTTGTTATGTGTGTACTATGTGTCAAGCACTGTGCTAAACACTAGGGTCACAATCACAGTGTCACCTAGGGCTCAAATCTCAGAGGGAGAGAGAACAGGTTTTTAATCTCCATGATGAAGATTGGAAAACTGAGGTATAGAGAGCCCAAGGTTACACAGCAAGTAAATGGCAGAGCCAGGAATGGAAATCAGGTTACCTATTAACGGATCTACCATAGTCTCAACTAAATTGACATCACTCTCTAACGAACGGGAAGTTCCCCAACCCGTGCAATCTTTGTGCAGCATTATCAGTCCATCTTTAGCATTTATTGAGCACTTTCTGGGAATAGAGCACTGTAATAAGCACTTGGGAGAATACAAAAGAGTTAGAAGAAATGATCTCTGCCGTCAAGGAGCTTAAGGTCTTGCATGATCTCAAAGTGAAAAAATGGTGTAAGCGATACGAGCTTTCAAATTCAATAGCACTGTTGCCAAAGGATGCTAAATGAAGAACATTTTTAAGGAGGATGACTCCAACGTCTTTACAGAATCCACATAAAAGTCAGTTTGAAATAGCTCATGATTAAGCAACTGAGACCATTTCTTCACAAGTCCTGGAACACAAACCAGGGTTTTGCCCTAGTCTTGAATTATTTGTCTAATCAATGATACAATTGTTCATCTTGTGTTTTGTACATACAGCTCAGATGATGCTTTCTTCAATATTCCATAGGCCACAGATGTGAAGGAAGGAGTTTTCAATTTTTTTAAAAAAATCATCCAAATCAACAGGAGGAAATAATGTAAATATCCCAAGTAAGCTCAATGATGTGATGTTGCTTTAGTGATTTGCAGATTAAGAACAGTCAATCAATCAGTCAGTGGTACTCGTTGAGCTCTTACTGTGGGCAGAGCACCCCAAACACTTCAGAGTATACAGTTCAATAGAATTGGTAGACTCAATCAGTCACCGCTCACAGTTCTCTAAGTGGGGATCAATCATTCTCAGCCAGTCCACTTTTCTTTATCAGTTAAAGATGCAAGACTTTCCAACTGAATTCTTCTTTTCTTCACTCTCGGTTTGTAAATAAGCTTCCTGTTTCTGTCTGGGACTAGTCATGTACTTCTTTTGAACATATATAAATAACTCTCATTAGTATAAATATTAACAATTATTTCATTGGAATTGAACGATCCTAGAAAATAAGGTGGTATAGTTTGTGCATCTAAAGAACTAATTTTATTGCCCAAAAACTTTAGTCAGAAGAAAAAAAAAAATTGGAGATTTTCTTGCCTGTGAAATGCCTGTTCCTTCCTCTCCTCTCATGAAAACAGATACATTTTGATTTTTAGATAAATAAGTGCTCTTCATTCCAAAGAAGTGTGTTTATTGAAATTCTAGCCAGCCTCATGATTTTTTTTTAACTGCCCAGATATTTAATGCTTCATAATAGCAGGTCTGAAGTGGGCTGACTGAAGCAGAATGCATTATGTTGGAACTGGTGTAAATATTCACAATGAACCAATTGCCTGGACAATTGAATTCAACTTTTCAGTGTACATGAACTAAATAGATTAACCTTTAGGTGAGAGGGCATTTTTCCACATGCTTTATTCTTGATAAGCTAAAATGGAATTATCTGTGCTTTGCATTACTAATTCATATTTTAATTTACATAATTATAGCATGAAAATGAAGGCAGAGTGCTTTGAGTTATTTTAAAATTTGCAATGTGTATCTCTGGATGACTGGACAAAGATGCACCAGTGGCATAAATCAAAATAAAGATGAATCTAATGAAGCTGCTTCTATTTCAAGGAGTATCCTTAACTTCATCTCTACAATATCGACGTTCAGTAACAACAACAAAAAAATCCTCCCCACAGTGATGATGAAGTCTCATTAATTAAAATTACCCAATTCTCTGTTTCTTAGTAAAGTTACTTTCTGAAGGTGTGTATGAAATAAATGGATTGGATCAGGAGATAAGTGGGTTAGAGGAGTCAAGAATACATTGTTAGTTATGATCAGAAAGTTGGAGGGAATATGAAGAGTTTAATTTTACACATAGAGAAAGTTTACAAATGCTTCAGCACTTTTCACCTTCAAACCATTCTTACAAACATTAACTCTTTTATTTGTGCAATCCAGTACCTGCAGTATGAGATGTGGGTTTTTGAAAAGGTTCCTTTTTTCTACTTTCTATAGACTAGAACACCTCTCTTAGATATGATTAATTATCCTAATTAAAAGCGATACCTAATCTACTGAGTGAAAGCACTTCAAATTGTAAGTAACCAAGTTGATAACCATTAGTACTGTCATGATAGTCAGTATTTGTAAATCTAGAGGGCTACAGGAATGCTAAAGACTAAACGTTTAAAATTTTTTTTGATACAATGACCTTTCATGATCATCCTCGGCATTATCATGAATTGTGTTTATCAATCACCTAAAGTACAGAAATCAGATTGGGTCTACGAACTCTATCGGACTCTCCCAAGTGTTTGGTACAGTGCTTGGTACATGGTCAATGTTCAGTGAATATCATTAATTGACTCAGTCGATCAATTTTATTTATTGAGAGCTCACTCTGTCCAGAGTACTGTACTAAGCCCTTGGGAGAGTACAATATAACATACTTGGTAGACACAATCCATGCCCAAAATGAGCTAACACTGTAGAGGGAGAGACAGAAAATTTAAATAAATAAATTATGGCTATGTACACAGGTGCTGTGGGGCTGAGGTAGGGGTGAATAAAGTGTACAAATCCAAGTGCGAGATGACACAGAAGGGAGTGGGAAAGAGGAAATGAGGGTTTAGTCAGGAAAAGCCTCGCAAAAGAGATGTGCTTTTAATTAGGCTTAAGGTGGAGAGAGTAATTACCTGTCAGATATGAAGAGAAAAGGTGTTCCAGGCCAGAGGCAGAAAGTGGACTAGGAGTCATTGACAAGACAGACAAGATTGAGGTACAATGAGTAGGTTGGCATTAGGGGGAGAAGTGTGTACTAGGAAATCAGGGAGGTTAAGCCGGGCAGGGCAAGGTGACTGAGTCTTTTCAAGCAGATGGTAAGGAGTTTCTGTTTGATGCAGAGGTGGATGGGTAATCATTGAAAGTTCTTGAGGAGTGGGGAAACATGGATCGAATGATTTTTGTAGACAACTGATCTGGCAGGCAAAGTGAAGTATAGCCTGAGGTAGGGAGAGACAGGAGTCCGAAAGGTCAACAAAGAGGCTGATGCAGTAATCAAACCGGGAGAGGATGAGTGCTTGGATTACAGTGGTAGCATTTGGGATGGAGAGAAAAGGGCAGATTTTAGCAATGTTGTGAAGGTTGAACTGACAGGGTTTGGTAACAAATTGAATATGTGTGGTGAATGAGAGAAAACATTTGAGGATAATGCCAAGATTGTGAGACAGGGAGAACGGTAGTGCTGTCTACAGTGATGGGAAAGTAGGGGGAGGACAGGGTTTGGGTGGGAATACGAGTCCCATTTATATTCACGAGATGGGTGACCTTGTTTCTGTCTAGGAATTAGCTTGCTCTCCTACATCAATGCTTCATCTGTACAACTGACCAATTTGTGAGAGAGGCCTGAGGACTTGTCCATTGGGTCTGCTCAATGTTGACGTTTCAATTGACCCCAAATGAAGGATGAAACTGCAGCGTGGCTCAGTGGAAAGAGTGCGGGCTTGGGAGTCAGAGGTCATGGGTTCTAATTCTGGCTCCGCCGCTAGTCAGCTGTGTGACCTTGGGCAAGTCATTTAACTTCTCTGTGCCTCAGTTACCTCATCTGTCAAATGGGGATTAAAACTGTGAGCCTCATGTGGGACAACTTGATCACCATGTATCCCCCACTGCTTAAAACAGTGCTTTGCACATAGTAAGCGCTTAAATACCACAATTTATTTATTGAAAGTGTCCAGAGAACTGCTTTAACTCTCCCCTACTAGATTAAAAGCTCCTCGAAGACACGGATGGTGTCTTACTCTATCATCCTTTCCAAAGGACTTAGTTCAGAGTTTTGCCCATAGTAAGAGCTCAATAAATACCATTCACTGATTGATAGGTTATTACTTTGTTAGGCTCTGGGGTCAATTGAACATCCTGTTGGTAAATCTCCCTGTCATGTGCAGTTCTTTTTTTTTAATGCTATTTGTTAAGCTCTTACTCTGTGGCTGGCACTGTTCTAGGTGCGGGGTAGATACAAACTAATCATCTTGGACACAGTCCCTCTCCCACAGGGGGCTCAGCATGGCTTAGTGGAAAGAGCACAGGCTAGGGAGTCAGAGTGAGTGGTTTCTAACCCTGGTTCCGCCACTTGTCTGCTAGGTGACCTTGGGAAAGTCACTTAACTTCTTCTAAGTGCCTCAATTCCCTCATCTGTAAAATGGGCATTAAAAGTGTATGTCCCACTTGGGACAATCTGATTGCCCTGTATCTACCCCAGCACTTAGGACAGTGCTTGGCACATAGTAAGCACTTAATAAATACCATTATTATTAGTAGTAGTAGTAATCCCCATTTTACAGATGAGGGAATTGAGGCACCATGAAGTGATGTGACTTGCCCAAGATCACACAGCAGGCAAGTAGCGCAGCTGAGATTAGAACCCAGGCCTGTGCTCAGTCTACTCATCCAAGCTGCTTCAGGTGCAGACAGAACCCTGTAATATTACTCTCTGAGACTGTGTTTTATCAACCAAGAGGATTTCAGGCTATTCCACCTTTCCAGTTGCTTCGCCATCCTACCATAGAGAAGCAGGATGGCGTAGTGGGTAGATCTCGGGACTGGGATTCAAAAAGACCTGTAGTTCAAATCCCAGTCCATCCACTTGTCTGCTCCATGACCTTGGGCAACTCACTTCAAGCAGCGTGGCTCAGTGGAAAGAGCCCGGGCTTTGGTGTCAGAGGTCATGAGTTCAAATCCCAGCTCTGCCACTTGCCAGCTGTGTGACTGCGGGCAAGTCGCTTCACTTCTCTGTGCCTGTTACCTCATCTGTAAAATGGGGATGAAGTCTGTGAGCCCCACGTGGGACAACCTGATTCCCCTGTGTCTACCCCAGCGCTTAGAACAGTGCTCTGCACATAGTAAGTGCTTAACAAATACCATCATTATTATTATTACTTCACTGTTCTTCAGGTTCCTCATCTGCAAAAAGTTGGGATTAAGAATGTGAGTCCCATTTAGGACAGGGTCTGTGTCAAACCTGATTACCTTGGAACTACCCCTGGGCTTAGAACAGTTCCTGAAACATAGTAATCATTTAAGATATATCATTTGAAAAAAAAAAATGTGGTTCCAGGAGGAGATGAGCAGGAGGGAAGAACAGTGGAGGGTCTCAGGGCTGTCCTCTGGGGGTAGGTAGCGGTCAGGCAAAGGGGCACCAGAGAGACCATCTCCCCGGTGTAGCTACAAACCATTCACAATCCAAATATGCTCTCTGCACAACCTCAGACTCCTGTGTTTCAGACTTCACATGCTGAAATCCAAGAGAAAATCTTACAGCATTATCAAGCCCTTTAAATCTATTGAGGCAGATATTAATGACTCCCTTCAAACACTGGGAGAAATGATGGAAATATAGAAACCTGCCGATATAGTGACCTTTGCAGACATGACCGCTTGGATTCGACCCGTTTGACCCGTCTCTAAATAAGAGCCCATTTGAGCTGTACATATTTTACTTCATCAGCTCAGGTATGGACAGGTTTTCTGCCCTCCTTGAGGCTGTAGGACTGAACTGGAATGTAAATGACTTTAGATTCAATCTGGAGGAATTAGAATCTGAAGCAATATGCAGGTGTAGGAGGTAGAGAGAAAAAAAAATATGAGGAAAACAATTTTTTAAATCCTTGTATCCAGAGAACTAGAAATAATACACCTGCAGTGATCAATAGAATAAAATTGGCCCTCAACAGGACATTCATTTTCTTATAGCATTTTTAGGCATTCTTCTGCAAGTAAATAAAATCAACATTTTTCTTAACATTTGTGCTGAAGCTTTTATTTATCCTCTACCATCTTGCTTTTTTCCAACTTCTTTTCATATTCTCTCATGTTTGTGTCTTGCCACACCACCCCTAGGCTTCCCTCCAGTTGTCTTGGTTTCCTTTTCTCTTTCATCTACAAACTTTGTTCTTTGCTTTAAATCTGCCTGTAGTGAGCTAGCTTTTCTTCCTTTAATACTCGGATTACTTTTATTCCTCTACCTCACCCCCTTCCTTCAATTCTATCTTCTTCTATTTTCAGTATTTTTCTATTTCTCTCCCTCTCCTACTTCATTGCCCGACTCACATTATTTCTGTCATCTTTGTCTGCGATACAATTTCTCCATTGTTCAGATTTTTCCAAGTTGTTGGGTAAATTAATCTCTCTTACCTTTTACTCTCCCTCTTCCATTAGTTTCCTTCCAAACTCAATGTTGGCACTCTGTCACTCATGTGGAAATAATCGCAGACCAAGTAGCAATCTCCAATGGGATAACTCACTTTGCAGAATCCTAAAGAAGATTTTCTAACTTTATAAAATAGATTTATGGCTATAACCCTCATTTGCTTGGACACAGCACATCCCTTTTGTATGTAGAAGTAGAGCCTTGTCAGTAGAACACCACTCACTCCAGCAGTTGGTGAGTACAGTGCTAGGCACATAGTAAGCACTTAACGAATACTATAAAAATGACATAGAAAAAACCAATGACCCCCAAACGGACACGTTAGTAGACTGGAGAATGAAGAGGTTGGTGAGGTGAATAGAGAGGAAGCGAAGAGAGCATGGGATTTCAGAATGTTAATTGTCTAGTTTTACATCAGATGGCCTAGTTTCTTGCTTTTTATTAAAATATTTCTTACGGGAAAAATCCTGGCCCAGTGGTTAAAGGACGGGTGGGCCTCAGAGTCAGAAGGACCCAGGTTCTAATCCCAGCTCTGCCATGTATCTGCTGTGTGACCTCGGACAAGTCTCTTAACTTCTCTGTGTCTCAGTTGCCTCATCCTTAAAATGGCAAATAAGACTGTGAGTCTATATGGGAGATGGACGATGTCCAACCCGACTACCTTGTTTCTACCCCAGTGCTTGGAACAGTGCCTGGCACATACCTGTGCTTAACAAATACAAAAAACAAAAAAAAAGTATATGGGTCTGGGAGTCAGAGGACCTGGGTGCTAATGCTGGCTCTGGGACTTTCCTGCTTGGTGAACCAGAGCAAGTCACTTAATTCTCTGTACCTCAGTTTCCTCAACTGCAAAATTTGTTCAATCATCTTTATTGAGCTCTTACTGGAGATTCGGTATCTGTTCTCCCTTCTATTTAGACTGTGAGCCTCCGTAGGACAGGGACCATGTCCAACCTGATTATCTTGTGTCCACTCCACTGCTTAGAAAGGTGCTTGACACATCATTCATTCATTCAATCGTATTTACTGAGCACTTAGTGTATGCAGAGCACTGTACCAAGCACTTGGAAAGTGCAATTCAGCACCAGACACAATTCCTACCCAACAACGGGCTCACAGTCTAGAACGATATCCTATTTGGGAAATTCTTGGTCTCGACTGCATTGAATAAGACAGATTAAGTGAGTGGAGGTTTGATTCTAAATCATTCCTCAATGTTAGGCTCAAATCAGCTACGTTTGAGAGGGAAGGGCAGTTGTTGGGGATTAATGGAGAATTTTAGGGGTTCTCCCTGCCCTTCTGTTGTATAGTCAACCTGAAGGGGAAACAGACAACATAAATTCTGTCTCCATTCTTGGAGTCATCCTATTTCAACTCTGGATAGCCTAAAGTGAAGCTATAACTAAGCTTCTTTTGAAAATGCATATTCTGGTTGTCTAGGCCCAGGTACATGTTCCTTTGAGCTTTGGATCAAATTGGCAGTAATCTCACAAACTCTCAGAGTGAGTGCTATTTGTGATGATCCCTGGCGGAGTTTAAGACAGAGGGGAGGTGAAAATTAAGTCAAGTTGGCTCCTTGACTGTTGTCATAACGTGAGAAGCAGCATGGCCTAGTGGATAGAGCACAGGCCTGGGAGGCAGACGGGTCTGGGTTCTAATCGTCGCTCTGCCACATGTCTGTTCTGTGACCTTGAGCAAGTCATTTAACTTATCTGTGCCTTAGTTACCTCATCTGTAAAATGGGGATTAAGACTGTGAGCCCAATGTGGGACAGGGACTGTGTCCGACCCAATTTGCTAGTAGCCACCCCAGTGCTCAGTATAGTCCCTGGCACGTAGTAAGTGCTTGACAAATACCACAATTATTACTTATTATTTATGAACTCTTGCTTAATAGGAATTTTCCAAACTGTTTATTAATAGTTATTTGAGAAGCTCCTTTGTGATTGGAGATTTTCTATCACGGGGATTTCCTATACCTCTCAGCCCACTCATCTCCAGATTCTATAACCTCACATATTAAGACTGTGACCCCGACATAGTACAGGCACCGTGTCCAACCCGATTTGCTTGTATCCACTCCACCGCTTAGAAAAGTGCTGGGCCCATAGTAAGTGCTTAAGAAATACCACAATTATTATAAGTTTAGAGCCAGCTAGGAGCCACCACCACGGTCATGAATACTTTCTCTTTAGAACTATTCAAGACTCATCTTATTTTTTAAACTTCAGTCACAGAATGCAAATAACAATATTACTCCTTTCATGTCCTTGATAATAAGTATCCCGGGGCACTTTGCAAATTACTGAAAATTTCCTTTCAAAATATTAGTACACTAGGTCAAACCAACACCTCTTTAACCTGACTGTACAAATTAAAACCATCTGAGGTGACAGATAACCAGACACAGAGTGCTGTAAATCTTAGATACACTGTAGCTGAGTGCTCTGAGATAATAGGTTGTCTGTAAATATGAAAAGTCACTAAAAGATCAGACACACCAAACTTGAAGGATTAAATGAACTTCTAAGTCCCATGAACATTGCTTGGTCTCTTTACACGGGAGGAACTCATTCCTCTCTAAGATATTCAGGCAAAGTTGCAGAAAATGTTTTTAAAATCTGAGAGCAAAAGAAAGTGTACAGGCAATAAATGTCTAACTCTTATGCAGTACGTAGCACTAGAAATGTTCTTGATAATTATACGGTTGAATTATCCTGAAGGGAAAATACTGGACTGTGGATGGCGTATAAAACATTTCTCCAATGGTTCCCTGAACTTCCTCTTGTCTCGTCCTACGCTGTCAAGTTGTTTCCAACCCATAGTGACACCACAGACACATCTCTCCCAGAACGCCTCATCTCCATCTGCAGTCCTTCTGGTAGTGGATCTCTTGGTAAAAATCCAGAAATGGTTTACCATCACCACCTTCTGCGCAGTCATCTTGAGTCTCTGCCCTTGACTTTCTCCCATGCCGCTGCTGTCCAGCAAGGGTGAGTTTTGACTTGTAGCAGATGGCCTGCCACTCACTAGCCACTGGCCAACCTAGGAATGGAATGGACAGGCCTCTGCCTGACTTTTCCTCCTGTAGCCGAGACTGGTAGAGGACTGGAAACTCTCCAGATGCGACTCTAAGAGGGGGGAACTTTCTCTAGCCAGGTATAGATTGCATCAGATTGATCATAAATGGTCAGCCATTACTCATCACCAACAAAGAATCTCTTATCCTGGGTAGGCAATGAGCATATACTGTGTCCAACCTGATTGGCTTGTATCCACCCCAGTGCTTAGTACAGTGTCTGGAACATAGTAATCATTTAACAAATGCCATAATTATTATCTACTCCCTCTCTGCACTTAATACACCCAGAGCCACATAGATGCACGTGGCTCTGTGGAAAGAGCCTGGGCTTGGGAGTCAGATGTCATGGGTTCTAATCCCGGCTTTGCCACTTGTCTGCTGTGTGACCTTGGGCAAGTCACTTAACTTCTCAGTGCCTCAGTGACCTCATCTGTAAAATGGGGATTAAGTCTGGGAGCCCCAAGTGGGACAACCTGATTACCTGGTACCCCCCCCAGCACTTAGAACAGTGCTTGGCACATAGTAAGCGCTTAACAAATGCCATTAACATTATTATTATACACAGCAAGGGAGGGAGAAAGTCTTCCTACCAGTGGAAACCCACTTTTTCCCAACACAATCGCATTTGGATGGGGTATTGAATTATTCATTCTTTCTCCCAGCATCCAAAATAACAGGTCTGCATTTGTTTAATCCTTTTATCTAGCCTGACCACATATCCTGGATTAGCCAGGAAAATCCTGGATTTTTGTAAACCGCCCAGGGGCAATTTTAGAAAAAAAAAACACCCAATGTCTTGAAATTGGGTCTGTCCTAGTTATAGTGATTACACCTCACCCCTTAGCTGGCTGCATTCATTTTAGTATTCTGGCAGTATACCGTGTAGTGTGGATCATCGTCTATGCCTCCAGGTCATCTTTAAATCATGATGCACCAGAATGCAGAAATTATCCTAGCAAGAATACATCTCTTGGAGGCAGGACGCTACACTGGATGACCTCCCGATCAATCAAATCGATGATGATGGTATTTCTTAAACGCTTACTATGTGCTTGACATAAGTTCTAAGTTCTGGGGTAAATACAAACTAATCGGGTTGGACAAAGTCCTTGTCCTACATGGGGCTGACAGTCTTAATCCCCGTTTTACAGATGAGATAACTGAGGCACGGAGAAGTTACGTGACTTGCGCAAGTCCACACAGGAGACATGTAGTGGAGTTGGCATTAGAACTCAGGTCCCTGTGACTGCCAGGCCCGTGCTCTATCCACTAGGATATGCAGCTTCCCAATTCATGGGTGATATCTATTGAGTGCTTACTGGGTATAGAGTTTTGTATTAAGTACTTGGGAGAGTATAATAAAGTGGACAAGATGCCTGCCCTCATAGACCTTATAGTTTCTGGGGGATTTGAAGAAGAGGGCATCCAACTTTGGTTCAGGAACCAATCTCAAATGGCGTAACCCTGTCCCATGACAAAATTGGTTTCAATTGATATCGCTCAACCTGACAGTTTTTATGAATCAGTTGTGTCATGAGTCTGATAACTGTCCATTTCAGTTTGCATAAACCTATGAGAAAATTATGATTCTAAAATGAACCCCAAATGAGGTTCCTTCCAACTCTATTAATTGTGGACGAGTGAGAAGAAAATTGGTCAGCTGTAAGCACAATATTCAACTGATGAACCAAATAAATTGCCTGAATTTGCTTTCTTCTCCTTCCCTGAAGAGACACCAACAAAAATAATTTGACAAAATAGCATGCTTGCAGCATTTTTTCACTTTCCAAATCAACTTAGAATTTGGGACTGTTTTGGAAATGCCAATAAATCATTAATACCATAAAATGCGAGAGGAAATGTCTCCTCATTGTAATCCTGAAACTAGTGAAATCTGATGGATTGACATAGGTATTGAAAAGTAAATTAAACAGAATAAAAAAATGGGCAATCAGCCTGGCCTAGTGAAAGATCACAGGCCAGGGAGTCAGAGGACCTGGATTCTAAAATTGGCTCGACCTGCTGCCTGACCTTAGGCAAGTTGGTATTTGTTAAGCGCTTACTATGTGCCGAGCACTGTTCTAAGCGCTGGGGTAGACACAGGGGAATCAGGTTGTCCCACGTGGGGCTCACAGTCTTAATCCCCATTTTACAGATGAGGGAACTGAGGCACAGAGAAGTTAAGTGACTTGCCCACAGTCACACAGCCGACAAGTGGCAGAGCTGGGATTCGAACTCATGAGCCCTGACTTCAAAGCCCGTGCTCTTTCCACTGAGCCACGCTGCTTCTCTATTGTAACTTGTAAGTTCTCTATTGTAAGTTGTAACTTCTCTGGGACTAGGTTACTTTATTTGTAAAAAGGGGCATAAATTACCCCCTCTGATTTAGTCTGTAAGTCGCGTTTGGGATAGGGAAGGTGTCCAACCTGATTATCTCGTATCTACCACAGTCCTTAGTACAGTGCCAGGCACATAGTAAGCGGTTGACAAGTATAATTTTTTTAAAAAAATCAAGATTGACCCAAATGTTTCTTTTTTGTTGTTGTCGTTTCTTCCTGAATACAGCAACATTAAAGTAAGAACACATTGGTAGGTACAAGATGTAAAAATTAAAGGCATTCTCAAGAGATAAAATAATGGAACTTAAAGATGTTTTACAGTTTCATCTTTCCTAGCTAGTTTTAATGTTGATTATAGTTACTTCAGAGGCCAACTCCACAAATACAGATTTAGAGAGAAAAAGTCAATGATATTAATGATGGTATTAGTGCTTACTATGTGCCAAGCACTGTTTTAAACACTGGGGTAGATATAGGTTAATGAGGTGGTCCCACGGGGGCTCACAGTCTCAGTCCCCATTTTACAGATGAGGTAACTGAGACACGGAGAAGTTAAGTGGCTTGACCAAAGTCCCTCAGCTGACAAATGGCGGAGCTGGAATTAGAACCCACAACCTCTGAATCCCAAGCCCATTCTCTTTCCACTAAACTATGCTGCTTCTCCTAAGAATATGTGTGATTTTATTTGAGAGATTTTCTGTCCCAAACAAGATCTGTGATGTATATTTAACATCAAAGGAAGTCATTCCTTCGATTATTGGATTCTCACTATCCAAAGCAATGAAGAAAATATTAACTTCTATGTGGATTCAGCATGAAGATTTATTATTGCTTAACATTTGCATATCTCCTGATATTTTCCAAGTTATTATCATTAATTATCCATTCCTCCACATAGCCTTTGACATCATTAATTCTGTTGAAAAGTAGTAAAACATTTTAGCATTAGGTGGTCTGCCCAAGTTTAAATGGTATATTGGGGGCATAAGGCTGTGGGATAGACTAATTTAAGAATAACAAAATAAACCTTAATTTCAGAAGTGATACAATATGTCATCTAATCAGGTTCACATTATATTTTCAAAATACAACTTAAGCTTTATTTTTATACACAGCAGTAGTAGTAAATGGTATTTATAAACACCTACAGAATGCAATGTGCTATACTAAATGCTTGGGGAAGTAAAACAGAAGCATAAGACACATTTCCTGACTACCAGGACAATGAGGTGTGGGCAGGGATTGTCTCTCCCTTCATTGCTGAATTGTACTTTCCACGCACTTAGTACAGGGCTCTGCACCAGTAAGCGCTCAATAAATATGATTGAATGAATGAGGGAGCAGACATAAAGATAATTATAAATGGGGGTAATACAAATATATTGACAGCACAATTAATTATACCTATATATTTACATTTTGGGAAGGGTAACAATAAATAAATATGTACATTCTAGTGCCAGCCGTTGGGTTGATGGGATTTATCCTCTCTAGACTGTAAGCTTGTTGTGGGCAGGGAATGTACCTACCCACTCTATGTTTTTATATTGTAGACCCTTAAGCATTGCACGCAGTAAGTGCTCAATAATTATGATTGATTGACTGACTCTAGGTGTTGGAAGATAACTGGAAGAAATTTGGAGGAAGTAGGGTTTTAGGAAGACTTTGAGAGAAGTGAAGTGACTTGCCCAAAGCCACTCAGCTGACAAGTAGCAGAGCCAAAATTAGAACCCACAACCTCTGACTCACAAACCCGTGCTCTTACCACGCTTGGAATGTACAATTTGGCAACAGATAGAGACAATCCCTGCCCAATGACAGGCTCAGAGTCTAACCATAGCAAATGTAGTAGACTAGAGTGGGGAGAGACAGGAGGCAGGGAGGTCAGTGGCGCAGGCTGATGCAGAGTCGAAGCGAGATGTGATAAGTGCTCGATTCAGCATAATAGTTTGGATGAAGAGGAAGGGGTGGATTTTAGTGATGTTATGAAGGCATACCTGACATGCTTTGGTGACAGATTGGATATGGGGGTTTGATGAGAGAGATGAGTGGAGGATAATGACAAGGTTAAGGGCTTGTGATACAGGGAGGATAGTGACATTGTCAGTACTGAGGGAAAATACAGAAGAAGGACAGGATTTGGGTAGAAAGATGAAGGGTTCTGTTTTGAACATGCTAAGTTTGAGGTGTCGAGGGGGAGATCCCTGAAGGCAGCAGGAAATGAGAGATTGCGGAGTCGGACAGAGGCAGGGCCGGAGAGGTAGATTTGAGAATTATCTATATAGATATGGTAGTTGAAGTCATGGGAGAGAATGAGTTCTCTGAGGGAGTGGGTGTAGATGGAGAATTGAAGGGAACCCAGAACTGACCCTTGAGGGACTCCCTCAGTTATGGAGTGGGAGGCAAAAGAAGAGCCTGTAAAAGAGACTGAAAAGGAGTGGGCTGAAAGATAGGAGGAGAACCAGGAGAGGACAGTTTCAGTGAAGCCAAAGTAAGATAACATTTCCAGGAGAAGGGGTTGGTCCACGGTTTTGAAGACAACTGTGAGGTCGAGGAGGATTAGGAGGATTTGTCAAGGAGAAGGTCACTGGTATTTGGTATTTGTATTTGTTAAGTGCTTACTATGTGCAGAGCACTGTTCTAAGCACTGGGGTAGATACAGGGTAATCAGGTTGTCCCACATGAGGCTCACAGTCTTCATCCCTATTTTACAGATGAGGTAACTGAGGCACAGAGAAGTTAAGTGACTTGCCCACAGTCACAAGCTGACAAGCGGCAGATCTGGGATCGGAACCCATGACCTCTAACTTCCAAGCCCGTGCTCTTTCCACTGAGCCATGCTGCTTCTCTGATGACTATAGAGAGGACATTTTCCGTGGAATGAAGAGGCCAGCAGTAAGATTGTAGGGGTTCAAGGAGAAAACTGGAGGAGAAGTGGAAGCAGCCCACAGGGACCTTACAGTCTAGAGTGGGAATCAGACATTAATATGAATAACTAAATTAGAGATTTGTACAATAAATGCTGTGGGGCTGAGGGTGGGTGAATCTCAAGTACTTAGAAGGGCCTTTTCCAAGGGTATAGATGATGCAGAATGGAGAAAGAGTAGGAAAAATGAGGACATAGTCCAGAGAAGGGCTCTTGGAAAAGATTTAATTTTCATAAGGGTGTGAAAGTGTGGAGTGGTGATCTGTCAAATGTGAAGTGGGAGGGAATTCCAGGACCGACCGACCTGGGCAAAGAGTTGACTGTGAGATAGATAAAATAGAATTTCGGTGAGGAGGGTGGTATTAATTACTTGATGATATTTATTGAGCGCTTAGCAGAGGACTGTACTAAGCAGTTGGGAGAGTAAAATAAAATAGAGTTTGCAGAATGCAACAGAGCTGGTATAAGTGCTTAGATCAGCGTGGCTGCAGCTTGGATAGAGAGGAGAGGGTAGATTTTAGAAATGTTATCCTGACATTGCTCCGTTGACTCGAGCACCTTGAAATTATGAAAAGAAGCCTACATGTTGAAATGTGCTATGCACTGTGTGTGCAAATGGAATTTTCTTATGAATGATTGAAGGAAACTGATTGGCTAAGGGGTTATCAGCTTGAGTACTGAAATTGTCCAGAGTTGCTTGTCCCCGAAAAAGCCTGATAGAGCACAATATTATGCTTATTCAGGACCAAGTCAGCCACACAGGCAAACAAGGTAACTGTTTGGGGTCTTATATGGCCAGAGGCACAGGGCTTCTTCATCTGACTCTTGATTTTTGCCTCATGGTTCATCTGCTTTTCACCTCCCTTTTATGGAGTCAGTTCTGACCTTATGACTTATAAAAGGAACCATTCCTTCCAACATTTCATATACCATCCAATTTCATCTGCTATCACAAATTATACATTCTCTCTCTCTCACACTGTCTCCCTCTTCCCCTCCTTTTCCCTCCTCCCTTCCACAAAATGAATAAAGGAAAAGGCAAATACAAAATCAGAAAGGGGCTATGAAACAATATCGAGACAATGAGTTGAGGTGGGATCTATACTGAGGCCAAAGTAAATTAGACAACTAAAACTCTAATGGGAATGTAACAAAGACAACTGGAACTTAAATCTGTGCTTCAGGGAATAGTTCAGATAGAGGAGAGATTATTTGAAAATTCACTTTAGCCATTGTTTTCCTCCTTCCCCCCCAGTTAACCTGGATCTGATCTGGAAATGACTTCACTCATTTGGGGCACAATGTAGCCACCATATCCCTTGAAGCTGGAGAAAGTGACAATAAATAATAATTGTGGTATTGTTAAAAGCTTAGTAGGTGCCAGGCACTGCTCTAAGTGTCGGGTGGGACACAACCCCTGTCCCACATGGGGCTCACGATCCTAATCCCCATTTTACAGATGAGGTAACAGAGGCACAGAGAAGTTAAGTGACTTGCCTAAGGTCACACAGCAGACACATGGCAGAGCTGGGATTAGAACCCAGATCCTTTAGACTCCCATGCCCGTGCTTTATCGCCTAGGTCATGCTGCTACTCAAGAGACAAGGGCAGTCACCCCATGGTAACTACACAAATGTAGCAACAGATTGGTTTGAGTTGTACTGCAACCGTGGTACTACTTAAGAGCAGAAACTAAATGCAAGGCATTTGGAAAAAGATTGAAAGCATGTGGCCTATTACTTTCAACATCTTATTCCAACCCAAAGGGAGAGAGTGGTTACTAGTAGTTTGCAAGAATTGAATACAAGTCACTTTGATAGTACTAAGATGGATTGATGCAATCAAGAGCACAGGGACACACATGTCTCCTAACTGACCCAAAATTATGTATGCTTTTTGTCTATTTGGGTTGCAAGTGGTCCTGCCTTCCTAGTCTCCCAGCGTATTCCTCCAGGTCCTGGGGACCTCATTAAGAAGGCCCACACCCAATCCAAGGGAGCCGAGGGTGTGTATTTGCATGACTGATGATTATTAAACTGTTAAATGCATTTAACTCCATCTTTTGCTCTCGTTTTGTGAGGGGTCACAGGCTGAAGCACGGGCCTGGGAGTCAAAAGGTCATGGGTTTTAACTAGGGCTCCACCACTTGTCTGCTGAGTGCCTTTGGGCAAGGCACTTCACTTCTCTGTGCCTCAGTTACCTCATCATTAAGTGGGGATTGAGACTGTGAGCCTCACATGGATCAAAGACTGTTTCCAACATGATTTGCTTGTATCCAGCCCAACGCTTAGTACATGCCTGTCAGTGAGGACTTACCAAATATCACAATTAATATTATTATTCTTTTATAATTCTTCACCCGATCATGGTTCTATACTGTAAACTTGTTAGGGAAAGGGAACATGTCTATCAACTTGGTTGTATTGTACCCTCCCCAGCATTTACCACAGTACTGTGCACACAGTAAGCGCTCAGTAAATATCACTGATGATAAATACTGTTGATGCTGATGGAGCTTCACCTCCAAAATGGACAGAGCTCCATCTTGATTTTCCAGAATGATCAACTGCACAAACTCATTGTTGATAAGGTCAATAGCATGCACAGCTGTAGTAAGAGTATTCATTAAGCGCTTACTGTGTATAGAGCTCTGTACTAAACGTTCAGAGAGAATGCACAGTTGGAATTCAATGTGGTTGTACTCTCCCGTCTGGGCACAGAATTCAGTGAATGGGGATAGGTATTGTTGTCTTTCATTGTCAAATAAGACACACTGATAGAGAAGCAGCATGGCTTAGTGGAAAGAGCCCGGGCTTGGGAGTCAGAGGACTTGGGTTCTAATCCCGACTCTGCCACTTGTCTGCTGTGTGACCTCGGGCAAGCCACTTAACTTCTCTGAGCCTCAGGTCCTTCATCTGTAAAATGGGGATTAAGCCTATGCGCCCTATGTGGGACAACCTGATTACCTTGTATCCACCCCAGAGCTTAGAACACTTGTGTGGCTGACAAGACCATTATTGGGGCTTACAGAACTGGCTACTTTAGGCAAGTGGCTACTTTAGGCACACAAAAGGGCAGCCCACTCTTGCTCATATCTGTAATTCATTTATTTCTATTAATGTCTGTCTCCCCCTCTAGACGGTAAGCTCACTAGGAAAGGGAATGTGTCCATTTATTGTTATAGTATACTCTCCCAAGATCTTAGTACAGTGCTTTGCACACAATAAAGTGCTCAATAAATACAAATGAATATGAATAATGTTGTGGTATGTACTCATTGTTTGCATCAGCTAGTGCGTTTTCTCTTTTGCTTCCTAGCCTCTGGTTTCTTATTGCTTGGCACATAGTAAGCACTTAACAAATATCATCATAATTATTATTCATTCATTCATTCAATCGTATTTATTGAGCGCTTACTGTGGGCAGAGCACTGTACTAAGCACTTGGAATGTACAATTCGGCAACAGATAGAGGCAATCTCTGCCCAAGAACGGGCTCACGTCTATGAAGTACTGTCTCACTAACGCTGCTGGCCTGACCTCCTCAGTCAATTTCTGGTTTTCACCTGGGATGCAGCACTGTCTGATACTTAGCTTTACCACGTCCTTAAAACTCTTCCTTTACCCTTCTGCTTTGGGTTTCCCCATTTCAGGTCTCCATTCAGGAACTAACTGGGTGTCCTCTGTGACTCATTCTCCTCACAAGCCTCCCCCAACCCCCGAACATTATCATATTAAGATGAAACCACAAGCTCCCTCTAGACTCTAAGTTTGCTGTGGGCAGGGAACATGTCTAGATGTCTACGAAAACTCTGTTACACCGGACTCTCCCAAGCGTTTAGTTCAGTGAACTACACACAGTAAACAGACTGATTAAGCATTGGTTCGATGTTGGGAGACTGAGTTTGCGATCTTTCTTTGTCAGTTGATATTGATTCTGGCTCATAAAAGAAGCTGAAAGAGCTGTTGGAGACAGATGGCAATGAGTAGATGAATAGGGAAGGGGACATCTCATTATTAAGTGTTCAAAAGGTAAAGGGAACAGCAAGGGGAGTGGCATGGCCCAGTGGAAAGAGCTTGGGCCTAAGATCCAGAGAACCTTAGCTCTTATCCCAGTTCTGCCTCTCGTCTACTGTGTGACCTTGGGTAAATCACTCAACTTCGCTGTGCCTTAGTTACCTCATTGTTAAATGGGAATTAAATCGTCCTCCTTCCTACTTAGACTGCCAGCCCCAAGTCAACAGGGACTGTGTCCAACCTGATTATATTGTATCTACCCCAATTCTTAGTGTAGTAGTATCTGACACGTAGTAAGCGCTTAAGAAGCACCATGTCACAATGGTTAGAGCACGAACCCGCGAGTCAGAAGGACCCGGGTTCTAATTCCACTTCTGCCAGTTGTCTGCTGTGACACCTTGGGCAAGTCACTTCACTTCTCTGTGCCTCAGTTCCCTCATCTATAAAATGGGGACTAAGACTGTGAGCCTCACATAGGAATGACATGGATTGGGTCCAACCTGATTTGCTTGGATCTGCCCCAGTGCTTAGAACAGTGACTGGCACTAATAAGCGCTTAACAAATATCACAGTTATTATCATTATTATTAATAACAGGTACCATTTAAAAAGAAGAAAAATAAAAGTAGATAACCAATTTACAGCCAGAGTGACAGTCTTTTGCTCCATACTGGGTTGTAAGAGTGTAACTCATCGGGCATTTGTCTTCATAGCCAACACAGATGTGGCTACCCACATGAGCCAGCTTTTTTCAGGTTTCCTATTGAGCCTCTTCTCCTTGTGGAACAAGCAGTCTGGTGGGTCAAGGGTCAGAAACTTTCATTTGGGATGACGTAGCCCTAAAAAACCGAGCCTTATCGTATTCTGTCCTGGACCTCTGTACAGTGTTTTACACATAGTAGGAACTCACTAAAGTGAGTAACATGGCAAAGAGGATAGAGTATGGGCCTGGGAGTCAGAAGCTCATGTGTTCTAATCCCGGCTCTGCCACCTCTCTGCTCTGTGTCCTTGGACAAATCACTTCACTTGTCTGTGCCTCAGTTACCTCATCCATAAAATGGAGATTAAGACTGTGAGCCCCATGTGGGACAAGGACTGTGCCCAACCTGATTTGCTTCTATCCTCCCCAGCGCTTAATACAGCATCTGGCACATGGAAAGAGTTTAACAGATTACATTAAATACCTTTGAACAGGCAGAAATGGAATGCAAACCCAGTTCTCCTGATTCCCAAGGCCATGCTTTTTTCCCTGTTTATAGTGAGATAGTTTGTAAAGTGAGTTAGGCCAGATTTGAGGCTTGTTTTTCTCTCGAGTTTCAGTTGATGGTACAATACCGGGAAAGAAAGTCTTGTTTGGAAATCTAATATTCCAGAAGTGTTCATCCCTAAACTGATCAGAGTTCTCTGCATAGCAACTGAGGAGGAGATCTTGATCCAAAGACTTTCTTACTGACATGATTCAACTGTCCACTCATGTCAAAATCAGAGAATAATTGCCAACTTTTCAGCTCACTTTATTCTGTGTGAGCTTGGAGGAAATATTTTCCCTGTCACAGGCACAAGGCTCTCTCTTGGGCGCAGTAATGAAGAACCCTTTAACAAGTTGCAAATTATCTCCTGGCTTATAGTGCAGGACACTTGCCGAGCTGGATTAAGTACTTATTGCACCGATACAGGAAATTGTAGTTGAGATAAAATTTTATCCTCTTTGCCGTTGAAGAATGTGTAGCAGTCTTCCTGAGCTAGTGCTGTGGCTTTTCCATGAACAAGATTTCAGCGTCATTTGAGGAATAGAGTTAGCACTCAATCACCTCACTACTCTCTGACTACGACCCAGCCCGCACACCTCTCTTCTCTAAAGCTAACTTTCTCACTGTAACTTGATCTTGACTCTCTCGCCACCAACCTCCTCTCGCCCATGTATTGTCTCTGGTCTGGACTGCCCTCCCTCTTCATATCTTACAGACGGTTTCTCTCCCCCGTCTCATAGCCTTATTGAAGGCACAGCTCCTTCAAGAGGCCTTCCCCGACTTCGCTTTGCTTTCCTCTTTTCCCATTCTCTTTTCTATTGCCTTGACTTGCTCCCTTTATTCATCCCCCCTCCCAGCCCCACAACCTTTGTATACATATCTGTAAAATTTTATTTTAATGCCTGTTTCCCCCTCTAGACTGTAAGCTTGTTATGGGCAAGGAATGTGTCTGTTTTTATACTTTAATTTCCCAAATGCTTAGTATAGTGCTCGGCAAACCGTAAGCCCTCAGTAAATATGATTGGCTGATTGACATTGATATCTGCTGATTCCCAAGGTCATGCTCTTTTCACTGGCTATAGTGAGATAGATTGTAAAATGAGGTAGGACAGGTTTGAGGCTTGTTTTTCCCTTGAGTTTCAGTTGACAGTACAATTCCTGGGAAAGACAGTCTTGTTTGGAAATCTAGTATTCCACAGCCGTCCATCTCTAAGATGATCATAGTATAATAATGTTGGTATTTGTTAAGCGCTTACTATGTGCAGGGCACTGTTCTAAGCGCTGGGGAAGATACAGGGTAATCAGGTTGTCCCACAAGAGGCTCACAGTTAATCCCCATTTTACAGATGAGGGAATTGAGGCCCAGAGAAGTGAAGTGACTTGCCCAAAGTCACCCAGCTGTCAAGTGGCAGAGCCAGGATTCGAACCCATGAACTCTGACTCTCAAGCCCAGGTTCTTTCCACTGAGCCACGCTGCTTGTCAATAGGACATTTTCAGGCTGTTGAGCATTATTGGCACTATTTTCTGACAGGTTTATTCTTAGAGACCTGTTCTGCTGGGTGAGTAAAATCATTTGGGAATTTGGTTATCACTAATATTGAGTTGTGAGTAGCTGAGAAGACTCGATCCATTTCCAAAAGCTTCTAGTTAGTGCTGTTAATGATACTGTATTTAGTGCCTACTGGTTGGATAGATTGCATTAAGTGCTTGGAAAATTACAACAAAAGGAAATACAGACATGAAACTATTTACATGTAGAATAATCAGAATAAATGCTTATGAAATTGGATATTCCTGTTTACATAAGTGTGAAGGACTGGCATGAGCAAGTTCTAGAGGTGGTTAATTACACTCAGATAAAGCACGGGCCTGGGAGTCACAGTGTGACTTTGGGCAAGTCACTTCACTTGTCTGTGCCTCAGTTACCTCATCTGTAAAATGGGGATTGAGACTCTGAATCTCACACGAGCCAAACACTGGATCCAACCCAATTTGCTTGTGTCCACCCCAGTGCTTAGTACAGTGCTTGGCAAGATCTGCCCTTTCCACCCAAATGGCTATCTTACTGGTAGAGGCCCTCATAATATCCCGGCTGGATTATTGTGTCAGTCTGCTCTCTGATCTCTCTTCCTCCTGTCTCTCCCCGCTCCAGTCTCTTCTTCATTCCGCTGCCTGGCTCATCTTCCTGCAGAAATGCTCTGGGCATGTCACTCCCCTTCTTAAAAACCTTCAGTTGTTGCCTATCAACCTCCGCACGAAACAAAAACTTCTCACTCTTGGCTACAAGGCTCTCCATCACCTTGCCCCCCTACCTCTCCTCCCTTCTCTCTTTCCACTGCCCACCCCACACGCTCCGCTCCTCTGCCACCCATCTCCTCACCATCCCCGGTTCTCGCCCATCCCGCCATCGACCCCTGGGCCACATCCTCCCGCTGTCCTGGAATGCCCTCCCTCCTCACCTCTGCCAAACTAATTATCTTTCCCTCTTCAAAGCCCTACTTAGAGTTCACCTCCTCCAAGAGGTCTTCCCACACTGAGCTTCCCCTTTTCTTTCTGCTCCCTCTGCTGCCCCTCTGCCCCCCCTTCACCTTCCCTCACCTAAGCCCCCTTTTCCCCCCTTTCCCTCTGCTCCTCCCCCCGTCTTCCCCTCCGCTCAGCACTGTGCTCGTCCACTCATTTGTATATATTTTTTATTACCCTATTTATTTTGTTAATGAGATGTACATCACCTTGATTCTATTTATTGCTATTGTTTTAATGAGATGTACATCCCTTTGATTCTATTTATTGCTATTGTCTTTGTCTGTCTCCCCCAGTTAGACTGTAAACCCATCAATGGGCAGGGACTGTCTCTATCTGTTGCCGATTTGTACATTCCAAGCGCTTAGTACAGTTCTCTGCACATAGTAAGCGCTCAATAAATACTATTGAATGAATGAATAGTAGGAGCTTAACAAATGCCACAGTTACTATTGTGTACTCTGCTCACCCGAAAATATTGTGGTTTTTAGAGCAGTACTCGAAGTAGGATGTAACTACAGGGACCATTCATAGAATACTAAAATGGTGATTAGAGTTCTTGACATGTAAACAACTCAGGGAAAATCAATCAATGCTATTTATTGAGAACTTACTGTGTGCAGAGCACTGTACTAAGCACTTGGGAGAGCACATTACAAAGAAGTTGGCAGACATGTTCTATGCCCCCAAGAAAGTGACAGTCTAGTGGGGAAGACAGACATCAATATACATAAATACTTTATAGTTACATAAGTGCTGTGGGACTGAGGGTGAGGTGAATATCAAGGTCCTAAAGGTAACAGAGCCAGGAGCCTAGACGTTGCAGAGGGTTTACTCAGGAAAGGCCCTTTGGAGGAGATGTGACATTAATAAAGTTTATAAAAGGAAAATCTGTGAATACTGAAATGATTAAGCATTGGTGATGCAGGATGTTCTAGTGGAAAGAGCATGGAAGTGTAAGTCAGGAGCCTCAGGATCTAATTCTGGCTCTGACACAATCTTTCTAGGTTTCCTCACCTATAAAATGGGGCTGAAATAAATTACGATCCCTATGTTGCCCAAGGAATCATGACAGGACAACCCTATATCTACCCCAAAGCTTAGCACAGAATAAGTACCTAGTGAATGCTGAAATTATGATTGTTATTATTATTAGAAGTAACAGTAGCATTAGCAGTGATTTTTATGTTAAAAAAAGCCAACCTTGTTTCCCACTTGGAGATACTCTGAATGTTCCACTTCCAGCTTTTGAAATTAATAAAATGAAGGTTGGAAAATAAGCTTCAAATATATATTTCTTTTGTGTGCATCCCAATTCAATTATATAATCAACTATGTATTTTCCATGATACAATCCATTATGTATTTTTATTACTCTTTCTGTCAATATTTTTATGTCCATTTCCTGCTTTAGAGTGTTAGCTTCTTGAGAATAGGGAATGTGTTCTTTTCTGTTTTATTTTTCCCCAATATTTAATATAGGGTATTGTGCAAAGTGGGCTCCCGAAGGAGTTTGGTGGTAAATTTAATTTGCTGATGAGGTTCGTTAACTGAATCAAACCTATAATGGCTACTTAATTTTATTTTGAAATCTGTAGCCGGCAGTTCTTTCATATCTCTTAGTACTAGAACGGCAAGCCAAGAATGTCAATCAGCGATATTTATTTAGTGCTTCTTTATCCCTGGAAGATTTGGTACCCACCACAGATATCACAGGTGGCGTCTTGCGGAGTTTGAGTGTCATATAGGATAAGTACCTCAGATGGGATGGGTGTCCTGCTAGACTGTAATAATAATAATAGTAACTGTAGTCGGCAATAGCTCTGTTGCCGACTTGTTCATTCCAAGCGCTTAGTACAGTGCTCTGCACATAGTAAGTGCTCAATAAATACTATTGAATGAATGAATGAACTGTACTATTTCTTAAGTGCTTACTCTGTTCCAGGCACTGTTCTAAGTGCTGGGGCAGATACAAGCAAATTGGGTCGGACACAGCCTCGTCTCACTTGTCCCAAACAGTCTCAATCCCAATCTTACAGACGAGGTAACTGAGGACCAGAGAAGTTAGGTGATTTGCCCAAGGTCACATAGCAGACAAGTAGTGCATATGGGATTAGAACCCAGGTCCTTCTGACTTCCAGGCCCTTGCTCTATCCATTAGGGCACACTACTCCTCATTTACGGCAGGTAATGTATCTGCCAACTCTGTTGTCTTGTTCTCTCCTAAACGCTTAGTACAGTGTTCTGCACACAATCAGACTCAATAAATACTTTTGATGGAGATGATGACGATGATGAAACCATCTGACACTTTTCAGAGAGTTTCATATAGCAATCGTTGGCCAATCAGTTGGGCATGTGGAGCAGAATAATTGGCTGGTCTTAAATTGTTCTTCAAGCTGTACCCGCACAGGGATTCCAAGTGCTGTGAAGGGCAACGTTATCCAAAACAAAGAAAACAAGATCTATGTTCGATTCCTGGCATATAGAGATGACATAAATGTTGTCCTCAATTCCTTACAATAGACTTTCCTTGAAATTTCATCGGAGCATATGAAGATAGAATTTGGCTCTGAAAATGTGTTGTCTGACTAACTATCCATCGTATAATGTGATTCTCAGTGTGCAAACTTCACCTTTCCCATGCTTTCTGTTAGCATATTAGAAGGAAAAAAATTGGAAAAGGTTGCCAAGTATTTTTATTTCTAGCTGAGCTATGAATATTGAAATTTAGGTTATCCTCCATTCCCTACAGCCCCATCTGTTTTGAAAATGGTTATTTAGACTTGCAAAAATTAAGGAAGTGGAAGCAATAGAAAGAACGGTGGATATTTTTAAGAGACGTAAAAATGGAATACCTCATGCTGCTGTATTACTGTCCTCTACTATAACCTAAAAAGCGTGCTTTCCCTAAGGGAAGATTTAGCGATATAACATCATCATCATAATCAATGGTATTTATTGAGCCCTGACTGTGCACAGAATCCTGCAGAAATAGTATCATGCAGGCCTTTTTATGGAATTTCCTGGAGTCCAGGAACAAAAATCTCATAAAGGGAAATTCCTTATGGATCACAATTACACTTAAGATCCCCGAATGGGAAGTTTTAATGTTAACATTCTATGGGAAGCGAGGTTTTCCAATAAGACTGTTATAAATGGATTTCACTATACCTTATTCTCCATAATAGCTAAGCCTTGGGGATTTGTGACCAGAGAATACCTTTTCTTATAATAGTAATAATTATGGTATTTGTTAAGCTCTTACTATGTGCCAGGCACTATACTAAGTGGTGGGGTAGATATTAGATAATTGGGTTGGTCACAGTCCCTGTTCCATGTGGGACTCACAGCCTCAATCCCATTTTACAAATGAGGGAACTGAGATACTGAAAAGTGAAGTGACTAGCCCAAGGTCACACAGCAGACAAGTGGCAGAGCTGGGATTAGAACCGGTGATTTTTCCAAAGTGAATTTAGATTCCAGGGAACTGACCTCATTCTTTCCTTCACACTGTCCAGTTGAGCAGGACATCGATTCAAAATAATGATGCCTGAAGAAAGTTCCCCCAATAATGACATATCACCTGTAGGAGTTTAGGAGACTGATGAGGCCAATGTGGGGCCTACATTCCCGACCACACTGCACACAGACTAAACTGTCTTTTTTGTGGCCCATCATGGTTACTGTTTTTCTCTCCTGATGCTGATTTCATTTTCTCCTTTTTTAATCCCAATTTTCTTGAAGCTCTCACTCCAAAAAGCTGTTCCTTTTTCATTATAATGCCCCATATGGATCTACCGGTGGGAAATGTCTCCCAGATTTCAGGTTAGATGGATTTTAAGCTAGACTGTAGTCTGTGAATCCATTATAGGCAGGAAGCATTTTCAAGTGCTTAGAAGAGTGCTGTACTCATTGTAAATGCTTAATAAATACCTGATTGATTCATTGATGGTTGTCTGAGGCTTCACTTCACTATATCCTTGTTTTCAATTGAGGACCTATTTATGTCAGGTCAAATGTAGACTACACAGACTGTCCAGCAAAACTGTGTTGAGGGGAGAAAAGCCCCAGGATTGAGACAGACCTGTCACTGGTTGATAAGTACGATCCATATATGATGCAAATGAAGCTGCTCTCATCAGACAATCAGTAGTATTTATTGAACACCTTCTGTGTTGTCTACTAATTCAATGAGAGTGTACAATATTCAGTGACATTTATTAAGCGCTTACTGTGTGCAGAGTACTGTATTAAGCACTTAGGAAAGTACAATACAACAATAAAGAGAGACAGTCTCTGCCTACAACGAGCTCATAGTGGGAAGGCTTGATTCCTGCCCTCAAGAAGCTTATGGTTTAATAAGATAGACTCAAAATAATAAAATAAGAGAAAAGGGAAAAAAGATATATGGATGACTAAATGCTTACATAGTAGGGTAAGTATGGATATGAACTTCTCATTTCAGTACCACCAGAACTCTTAGTCAATCAGTGGTATTTATTGAGAGCTTACTGTGTGCAGACTACTGTACTAAGTGTTTGGGAGAGTACAGTATAACAGAGTTGGTAGACACATTCCCTGCCTACAAGGAGTTGACAGTCTGCGGGGGAGGGGGGAAATTAAAGTAAATTTCAGATATGTACATAAATGCTTCGAGGCTTCGGGTTTGGAGAATATCGAGGGCTTAATGGGTGCAAAGTCACTTGTGCACAGGTGATTTGGAAGGGGATGGAGTAGGGGAAATGGGGACTTAGTTGGGGAAAGCCTCATGGATATGTGATTTTAATAAGACTTTGAAGATGGAATGAGGCTTCGAAGGGCTAACTGTCATTAATGAAGCATTCTATTGGAAATGAAAGTCCAAATCTGCAATTAAATTTGGTAGCAAACCTCTACAAAACTTTCAAAATTAAACCTTCATTCTCCACCTAGTAGCTAAATCCTTGTCCCAGGCTCTATCAGCCATATTTCATCTTGCCATCTCATCTTCTTTCCCCTGTGCCCATTCAAACCTTTCAATATTGAGTGCTCCATCCTCAAGCTAAAATTTTGTGACCACTAAAATTAGACCATTACAATCTCCTTCCAGAGGTTTCCCCTCGTTGTGCGCATCCCGTTTAGACTTCCTGTGCTAGATTTTAATGCTGTGACAAAACCATCACTACCTCATTTCCTGTGGTTTCTCACCATCCCCCTTCCTACTGCACCTCCTTTAATGCCTGCTTTGGTCCAGGCAAATGAGTGCATGTTTTTCTTTTTCCTCTTTGTAACTCAGTCACTAGATATATCAATCAATCATATTTAATGAGCACTTACTGTGTGCAAAACTCTATACTAAGCATTTGGAAGAGGAAAGTATAACAGCGTTTGTAGACACATTCCCCTCCCATAAGGAGAATGCGGTCTAGAGGGTAGGGCAGACATTAATATAAATAAATACATAACTTATGAATCTGTACACAAGTGCTCTGGGGCTGAAGGTGGGGTGAATAAAGGGTTCAAATCCAAAAGAAAGGATGATAATAATAATAGTGTAGTGATGGTATTTGTTAAGCGCTTACAATGTGTTGAGCACTCTTGTAAGCGCTGGGGTAAATAAAAGGTTATCAGGTTGTCCCACGTGGGGCTCACAGTCTTAAACCCTATTTTGCAGATGAAGTAACTGAGGCACAGAGTAGTTAAATGACATACCCAAAGTAACCCAGCTGACAAGTGACGGGCCTGGGATTAGAACCCACAACCTCTGACTCCCAAGCCCGGGCTCTTTCCACTAAGCCATGCTGCTTCTCAAAACGCCACTTCTCATGATGCAAAAATGAAAATTAGGTTGGAGGAATATTAGTCAATTAGGAATATCATCACCCTGAGAAATATTCAGAAAGATATGTTTAATGGTATCCAGCACATCAAAGAGGCGAGTATATCCAGACTTGTATCTGATCAACTTTCAGTTAAAATATACAGTGTTAGAAAGCAAAACATGGTATTTTCTTCTTATTGTGGTAAAGGCTCCAAAATAGAATGGGAGACAACAGTTGAAGTCACAGGCTAAAGAAAAGACTCTATGCATGATTCATAGCTCATGTATTGGTCTTTTCAGACCCAAGACTGTGTGCTCATTATGGGTTAGGAATGTGTCTACTGACTACATTGTATTATATTCTTGAAAGAGCTTAAGCAATTCTCTGCACACACTAAGCCCCCGTTAAATACCACTGATTGACTGATCTGCTAATAATCACAAATATACAACAAAACCCAATCCAATGTAAGCTAGTATTATCTGTTTCAGACCCTTCTTTTTCCCCAGACATTGTAGAATTGTTCTTCCCAAGTACTTAGTACAGTGCTCTGCACACAGTAAGCTTTCATTCATTCATTCATTCATTCATTCATTCATTCATTCATTCATTCATTCATTCATTCGATAGTATTTATTGAGCACTTACTATGTGCAGAGAACTGTATTAAGCGCTTGAATGTACAATTCAGCAACAGATAGAGACAATCCCTGCCCAATTTTGGGCTCACAGTCTCCCGCTCAACGGCTACTTCTACCCTAATCCCGTGCCCGGACCCATGTACTGTGTCCCGTCGTTCTGTAAATACAGTTGAATGAATGATGTCTGTCTCCCCCTCTAGACTGTGAGCACTGTACTAAGAGCTTGGGAAGTATTTATTGAGCTCTCAATAAATACGATTGAATGAATAAATGAACCGAAGAGAGGTAAAGGGAAACAATATTTACATTCTTGTGTATTACAGAAAATTCCTCCTTTACTTTTTAACGTGGCCCACGCAGAACTCCTCCATCTTCCCACCGAAACTCTGTCCTGCCCCTGTCTTTCCCATTAGTGTAGACAATACCACTCTCCTCCCTATCTCACAAAGCCCATAACCTTGGCATCATCCTCAACTCATCTCTCCCCATCAACTCATATTTTCAGTGTTATCAAATCCTGTAGGTTCTACCTGCAAAACAACTCTAAAATCCACCATGTTCTCCCATCAAACTGCTACTACACTATCCAAACACTTATCATATCCCACCTTGACTTCTGCATCAGCCTCTTGGCTGGTCTCCTTTGCCTCCTGTCTCTCCCCACTCCAGCCCATACTTCACTCTGCTGACCAGATCCTTTTTCTAAATAAACTTCACTCCACATATATTCAGTGTTATCAAATCCTGTAGGTTCTACCTGCAAAACATCTCTAAAATCTCCCATGTTCTCCCATCCAAACTGCTACTATACAATCCAAACTTTTATTACAACCCACCTTGACTACTGCATAAGCCTCTTTGCTGGTCTCCTTGCCTCCTCACTCTAGCCCATACTTCACTCTGCTGTCCAGATCTTTTTTCTAAAAAAACAATTCACTCCACATTTGCCCGTTCTTTAAGAAACTCCAGTGGTTGTCCATCCACCTCTCCTTGAAAAAGAAACTCCTATCATAGACTTTAAAGTACGGAGCCACCTGGCCCCCTCCTACCTTGTCTTGTTGATCTTCTACTGAAGTCCAGCCCTTCCACTTTACCCCTGCAACACCAATCTACTCAGCGTAGCTTGATCTCATATATCTTGCCAAAGATCCCTTGCGCACATCCTCCCTCTGACCTGGAATTCCCTCCCCCTTCATATCCGATGGTCCACCACTCTCCACATCCTCAAAACCTCATTAAATCACATCTCCACCAAGAGGCCTTCCCTCTTGTTTCCTCTACTCTCTCTCCCTTTCGATGACCTGTATGTTTGTACTTAGAGAAGCAGCGTGGCTCAGTGGAAAGAGGCCGGGCTCGGGAGTCAGGGGTCATGGGTTGGAATCCCAACTCTGCCCCTTGTCAGCTGTGTGACTATGGGCAAGTCACTTCACTTCTCTGGGCCTCAGTTCCCTCATCTGTAAAATGGGGATGAATATTGTGAGCCTCACGTGGGACAACCTGGTTACCCTGTATCTACCCCAGCGCTTAGAACAGTGCTCTGCACAAAGTAAGCACTTACAAATACCAACATTATTATTATTACTTGAACTGCTCTACCTTATAGAGAAGCAGTATAGTGGATAGAGCCCGGGCCTGGGAGTCAGAAGGTCATGGGTTCTAATCCCAGCTCCGCCACTTATCTTCTGTATGACCTTGGGCAAGCCACTTCACTTCTCTATGCCTCAGTTACCTCATCCATAAAATGGAGAGTGAGACTGTGAGTTGGACAGGGACTGTGTCCAACTCAGTTTGCTTGTATCCACCCCAGTGCTTAGTACAGTGCCTGACATAGTAAGTGCTTAACAAATATCATTATTACTATTATTATTCTACCCTCAGTCCCACAGCATTTATGTACCAAGTTATAATTTATTTTAATGTCTGTCTTCCCTGCTAGATTGTCAGCTCCTTGTGGGCTGGGAATGTTTCTCACAACAAGGTTGTATAATATCCTCTCAAGCTCTTAGCACAGTACTCTGCACTGTAAGCATTCAATCGATCACACTGACTGACTGATTCTTTTTCTTTCCCCACCTACCTCCATCTTTTGATCAACTTTTAGCCTTCCATGAAAAATCAAACAATAACATATTTTGACTATTCTGAGCAGAGTACTGTACCAGGAAAGTACACTAGAGCTAGCAGACATGATATCATCCCTTAAAGACCTTACAATCTGGTGGGAAAGACTGACACTAAAATAATGATGCTGAACAATAATTTCCAGCATTACGATGTCATAAAATTAAAATTGTATTGCTCACTTTGATGTTGATATTAGATATGACCTTTAAAAATCACATTAAAATATGATTTGGTATTAAAATATTAGTACTGATGATTTTTCTGCACACTCCTCAACCTATCTAAAGTTTTCTGAACCAAAAGAACCTCCAGGACATTATTCAATTCAATCTTAAAACATGAAATTGCTATATTGAATAATGCATTTCCAAATATCAGTGAAATGATTTTTTTTGAATTTCTTCCAATCTTTGAACTATAATATAAATTAAGATCCATAGTCCAGGGCAGAATTTTGAGCCAATACCCATAATTTTTCTATTAATATTTAAGAGAAAATTTAAGCTAGGATTCAATTTTTTTTCTCTTTACTTGGTTTGGACCCGAGTTTATATTAATGCAATGGTTCAGTTTGTGTATGTGTGTATGTGTGTGTATATACACACACACTCTAGTGATGTCTATAATAACTTTTATGAATGCATTAATTTCCTTAATGATCATTAATTGTCCTTAATGATCCAAACCTACTGTACTTTGACACTCACAAAACACCAATCTCAATTAAGTAGGTGTGATGTTAATTAGTGTCCCTTTGAGCTGATGCCAAAAATGCTCATCTTTGAGAATGCTCAATGTAGCTAATGAAAATATGTTTAGAGAGAAGGAGTTTATCTAAATTAATCTCTAGCAAGAAATTGGCTTATTACTATAGACTGTATTTTGTATTGAAAAATCAATCTTCCCTTCAGTTCTGCCATCCAGAGCTCATCAAATATAAGAAAGCATCAAATGAGCCGTCTGGCTTCAAACTTTTTTTTCAATTTATTCTTTTTTACAGTAGATCAAAAGACATTAGTGCTATTCTGATAGAGATTAAGACTATAGCCATAGAGTAATAAATGAGTGAGTGTTGTTTCTTCAAATATAACCCCGTCCTCATTGAATCAGTATTGGTTAAAAACAGCTTTTTTACCCCCCAGATTCCAGAGTTAACCTAATAAAATTAAGCATCACACATCATTACAAACATCTGTAATTGTTTGTATTAACATTATGAAAAACTTTATAAATGCTACAAACTGCACAGTATTAAAAATGTCATTTGTGAAGACCAATTTGCTTTTTTTTTTTTTTTTCAGAAGGTTGTAATGAGCTTGGTTCATTTTGCGTTCTACCATTTATCTCTTTGGTGTAATGGAAAATTTCCCCCTTAGGCACCGCAAGCTATTCTTGTCTTAGACGATTAGGTAGAAATGAAGGCGATCATAAAATTGAGATATTTCTTCATAAATAATATGTTGTGCAGTACAGTACCTTACAAGTTTAGCACTAAGCACTTCTGAATGAATTCATCTGGGCATATTTTGTGACATACCACAGTGTGGCTTAGTGGAGAGAGGCCCGGACTGAGAATTAAGCCGTCCAGTATTCTAAACTTGTCTCTGTTACTTACCCGCTGTATGTCCTTGGACAAGTCACTTTAACTTCTCTGTGGGTCAGTTTTCCCATCTGGAAAAATAGAAATAAGATGCTTGTTCTCCCTCTTTCTTCAACTGTAAGCCCCATATGGGGCTGAGACTGGATGCGATCTGCTCAAGTACGCCAGCACTAGTACAGTGCTAATATTTCTGTCAGTCTGTTTCTCTATTAAAGAGCAGGGAATGTAGAGATAATAATAATGATAATAATAGTCATAACGTTTGTTTAGTGCTTAGTAGGTGACAAGCATTGTACTATGCACTGAGGGAGATACAAGACAATCAGGTCAGACACAGTCCCTGCCTCATATGGGCTCATGGTCTAAGGGGGAGAGAGAGCACATATTTAAGGCCCATTGTTCTGCTGAGGAAAGTGAAGCACAGAAAAGCTTAGTGACTTCCCCAGGGTCACACAGCAGGTAAGAGGCAGAGCTAGGCTTAGAAGTTAGGTCTTCTGACTCCCAGGCCAGTGCTCTGTCCACTCAGGCACTCCCTGTGACTCATTCCCTTCCCACAAAAAGGTTACCTTCTTGGGCTTTGTTCCTGCTGTGCTCTTCCAAACCTTTTCAGATTTAAATGAGTTACAGGGACACAGATCCCAAACGAGTCCCTGACAACAGTTTCAGATTGGTACAGGTGAATTATCTTCCCCATCAGCCACATTTCTACCACATGTTTTAAATCACTTTGTCAAGGAATTCCTTCCCTCGTCACATGATTATTCCAGGACTATGGACAAGCTAACTCCAGCCACTAACTGAGTCAGGTTTTCTCTGCAACAACCAGGATATTTCCAGCTCTGCTATGAGTGTGGAGATTATAGTCCTACTGTGTGGAGGCAAATAAAAAAACACTCTTGTTCCCATCTACAAAGAGAAAAAACGAAAGCTTAGAGGATGCAAAAGGACACAAATAAAATGTTGACATTCCAAAAATTCAAATATCCCTGTGTGAAAATAATTGGGTTGGGAGGGGCAAAGAACTTTCACTCCTGATAAATATATATTTCTTTCTACCAATCAATTGATGATATTTATTGAGCACTTCGTATGTGCAGAGCACTAAAGAGTAAAATACAAGTTCTTCATCTTCACCTCACCTTCAGCCCCACAGCACTTATATTGTGCCATTTTCCCCTTTCTGTAACTTTTTTGAATACCTGTCTCTCTTCACTAGACCCTAAGCTCTTTGAGGGCAAGGAGAAGCATCGTGGCTCAGTGGAAAGAGCATGGGCTTGGGAGTCAGAAGGAGTCAGAGTCCGAGGTTGTGGGTTCTAATTCTGGATCTGCCACTTATCAGCTGTGTGACTTTGGGCAAGTCACTTAACTTCTGTGTGCCTCAGTTACCTCATCTGGAAAATGAGGATTAAGACTCTCAGGCCCATGGGGGACAAGCCGATTACCTTGTATCTACCCAGCACTTAGAACAGTGCTTGGCACATAGTAGGGGCTTAACAAATACCAAAATTATTATTATTACTGTTATTACAAACTCTATTGCATTGTACTTTCCCAGGTGCATAGTACAGTGTTTTATTTTAATGATGTGTATTATTAATGATGTATATATATCTATAATTCTATTTATCTGTTTTGATGCTATTGAAGCCTGCATACTTGTTTTTTGTCCCCCCTTTTAGAGTGTGAGCCCGTTGTTGGGTAGAGATTGTATCTATCTCTTGCCGAATTATACTTTCCAAGCGCTTAGTAGAGTGCTCTGCACACAGTAAGCTCAATAAATATGATTGAATGAATGAAAGATAATATGCACTCAATAAATTCCACTGATTGATTTATTAAATGAAGTTAATTTGGTTCTCATGAACCAGTTTGGTATTCTTTGGTTCTCATAGCCTCAAGGAGCTTACAATTTTACTACTAAGTGGACACCCAGCTAGGTTTTTCTTTTCCATTTGGTTGACTTGAATAGAAATCATTTGGTTTAATGTCTGTCTCCCCATCTAGTTTGCAAGTTCTTTCAGGGCAGTAAATTTGTCTACCAACTCTGTTATATTTTACTCTCCAAATTTCTAAATACAGTGTTTAGCACTCTGTATATACTCAGTAAAAATGGTTGATCATTCCTCCTGCTAACCAAATGGAAAAGAAAAACTTAGCTAGTAGTAGTAATTGTATTTATTAAGTGCTCACTGGGTGCAGAACATTGTGCTGAGCACTGGGAAAGGATCCACACATGAAAATTAGACATCGTCTAAGGTGGCCAGGGCAACTAGTCATTTGGTCAATTGCTACTGATCAGTTGGTGAGGTAAAATAAGTTTTTTTTTGTTTTAACCTGTATTACAACATTTTTGTTAATAATCTGATCAGATATTTATTCCTTTTTCCTTATTTTTAACCATGCTGGAGTTGCTGAAATATGCTCAAAAAGCACCATACATCACCTCCTTTCTGGTCCCCAAATGGGTGAGATTTGTGTTTTATTTGGGCTCAAAAGAAATATGAAATATTTGCATTTTTTTCTTCCATTGGTTTCCCAAGAGTTCTGGATGGGAAGAGGGTATAGTAGATACTAAACTTAATTTTAATCTCGACTATGATTAAAAGAATGTCAGCGCTGACTACGTTCCTCAGTGATTTATATTCTACTTGGCACGAGTGTCACTGGAGGGATGGAGGCTGGAGGATTCAGGTTTCCCAAAATAGAATTAGACCCTCCTAGGGAAATGAAAAGTCAGCATCTATATTACTTTACTTGCCCAACTTACAGGATTACCATCGCTCTTGCCAGGGTTTGACATTTTACACTTTAAACAAATTCACCCATAGGCACAAAGCCGCTTTACACAGATTTTCTTATTTAAACAAAATGTCACAGTGAGAGAAAGTCACGCTAACTCTAAAATTACCACTACTCCATTACAAAAGGGAGTTCAGGACACAGGGAGAGAGAGATATGTTTTTTCAGGACAAACCATTACCTGTCATTTTGTAAGGCAACTTCCCCTTTATAAACATAGTCTACAGGTTTTAGGCCCTAGTTGGCTATGATTGAACCTCACCGAAAACCAAACACCAAGATGTTCAATTGATTGATTGACAGATGCATGTGGCATTACGTGCTTTCCTCTGGACAGTCAGTGGAAATAACCAGTTTCCATGATCCTGGATTGTTTCTCTGGAGGAATGCAGAACTCCTGTCTTGCTCCTGAACTTCTACAGTCCCATCCCAAATCTGTATAACACCTTGGTCCTGCTTCTAATCCACAGAGGGTGCTGAAAATTTTGAAAAAGAGAAGAAAGATGTCTGAAAACCCAATTGTCCAGTATAAAATCAGGAAACTGGCTATTATCCTGTTTAGGAGCAGGAGGACCAAGAAAAATTGGGGGTAGAGGGGGAAGGAAGGAGATTTGAATGTACAAGAGAAAGTAAAGGTAATGAGCAGTTTTTTCAATTAAGTTATGGATACTTTCCTTTGAATTCAGACTTCATCTCTAAAAATCCCACAGGCTTGCTATAATTTGTGAAAATATTTTTCACCTTCTACAAAAGCAACACATCTGGTTCACAACTATTGACATATGAATTTTCCAGATTTACGGTAGGGGAAACAGGAGCTTAGCCTTAAATGGGGTTAACTTTTGGTCCTCTTTCCTCAACTGTAGTGCCAAATTGATCGCTCCCTTCCTGGCCTCCTTTAATTCAGATTCTTCCCTTTCCTTTTCCAAATGAAAACTTGGTTTAAGGGTGAAATGACTTTGGCTGTAAGTAGATTGGCACAGCTGGTACGACCAGCTGCAAGTTTGCTCGCTCTGCTTACTCTTTTATAAATTTATATGACGCCTCAGGACACCATATGACTGTATTTATAGGATGTCTCATAAAGAGCTCCGGATCTAAAGTCAATTGGAAAGTAAAGTTGAGCTTCTCTATCAAGAGCCACACTAAATCTCAAATATCTTTCAATAGAAACAGAAGTGCCTCCAGGGCACCTTATGCTGTTCATTTTTTAGCAAATGTTGAAATATGAAAAACATAAATATCAAATGAAATGCTATAGTTATGATTGCTGGTCTAATTATAAATGTTTTATATGACCTTCACTAGCTCTTAATTTAAATATCTCAAGAGTCAAAATACACATATCAGAAGTTGTTAGCCATTTTGTTATCACTATTTAGATACAGCTATTTTATTTATTGATTAATTTTTGAAATGCAGTAATATTGTGACAACTATGAATGAAAAATTCCTGTACACAAGATATAAATTACCAACTGGAATAATAATAATAGTAATGATAATAATAATGGTATTTTGTTAAGTGCTTAATATGTGCCAAGCACTGTTCTAAGCACTGGGGTAGATAAAGGTGATCGGGTTGTCCCATGTGGGACTCACAGTCTTAATCCCCATTTTACAGATGAGATAATTGAGGAATAGAGAAGTTAAGTGACTTGCCCAAAGTCACACAGCTAACACGTCGCAGAGCTGGGATTAGAACTAACGATCTCTGACTCCCAAGCCCCTGCACTTTCCACTAAACCATGCCGAGGAATCATCAGCACCTTAATTATCCTACCCCAATATCACTCTCATCACAGAATACTGGTTTAATTAGGATTAAAAAGAGGTAATAAAAGATTACATAAATCGAGCCATCCAACTCATGACTAGGTAAGGGCAGAATTATGTCAAAACTTGAAACTTGACAATCATAAATTTTCTGGACCTAAATCTAATTGTCAAAATTTTCAAGTTGTTATTCTTTTGGAAATGTGATGAGGCAAAGTGGAGGGTTGATGGGACAGGAAACTGAGTTGTGGTAATTGCCTCAAGTTCCTCTCCTCCAATTCTCTCCTTCACCCCCTTCAATCTGGCTTTCATCCATTTCACTCCACAGAAACAGCCTTCTCAAAGGTCACAGATGAGCTCCTTCTTATTAAATCCAACAGCCTCTACTCCATCTTAATCCTTCTCAAACTCTTAGGTGTCTTCAACACTATGGACCACCCCCTTCTCCTGAAAACACTATCCAACCTGGGCTTCATTGACACTTTCCTTTCTTGGTTCTCCTTCTCTCTCTCCGGATGCTCATTCTCAGTCTATTTCGTTGACTTTTCTTCTGCCTCCTACCCCTTATTCAACTGTATTAATTGAGCACTTACTGTGTGCATAGCACTGTATTAAGCCCTATCTGTGGGTGTCCCTCAAGGTTCTGTTCTGGGTCCTCTTCTATTCTCCATCTTCACCCACTCCCTTGGAAAATTTATTCACTACCATGGCTTTCAACTACCATCTCTAGACAAATGATTCCCAAATCTACATCTCCATCCCTGATCACTCTCCTCTGCAGTCTTGCATTTCCTTCTGCTCTCAGGACATCTCTATTTCTGTGTCCCACTGACACCTCAAATTTAACGTGTCCAAAACAGAACTCCTAATTTTCCCACTGTCCTCTCCATGACTTTTCTGTCATAGAAGACAGCATTACCATCCTTCCTGTTTCACAAGCCCATAACCACGGCATTAACTTTGACTAATCTCTCTCAGCCAATCCACATGTTAATCAGTCATTCAACTGTATTTACCACGTGCTTGTTGGGTGCAATTCACTCGAGTTTGGTAAGGAATCATAGGGGGAGATAACTGGAGGGAGCTGTGGAGTCGAGGGAGGGTTGATGAGGTGACTTGTGCGAGTTTGAAAGCAGTGAGAAAGAAGCTATTGCAGAGTAAACAGTCCAAGATGGTGATCAGGGAGGGAAGAAGGGAAGGGGAAAGTGTTTTGATAAGGTGAGGAGGGTTGGGGTCAGACGTGCAGGTGGAGGGGATGGATTTTGAAAGAAGGCAGGAGATCTCTTGAAATACTACTGGGAAAGATGGGAGAGCTGAGGAAATGGCAGGAAGGGGGAGAGACTAGAGAGGAGCAGGGGAAATTTACAGAGATCACCCCTAATAGTATCAATTTTTCAATAAAATAGGTAGCCAGGACATTAGGGGCAAGGCATGGGGGATGCAAAGTGATGGGGGGTTTGAGGAGGGAGTTAAATGTCTGGAACAGCTGCCAAGGGTAATGAGAATGGTTGCCAATAAGGATGGAGAAATAATTTTGCTGGACTGAGTAGATGGCAGAGTTAAAACCCACAAGACTGAATTTGAGGTGGTTGATGTCGGCCTGATATCTGGATTTCCACTAGCAGCGCTCTGCAGCTTGTGCACAGGAGTGAAGGAAGCAGACTGTGGAGGGGATCCAGGGCCGTGGGTTAGTAGTAGGAGATTGATGAAGGGAGAAGGGAGCAAGAGAGTTAGGTTCAGAAGAGAGGGTATTGTTGAGGGCCCCAGTTTGTTCATCAAGGGAAGGTAGTTTGTGTAAGGGGGCTAAATGGAGCATGATGACTTGAGAAAATTGGATCAGGTCAAAGGATCAGAGGTCTCTGGGAAGGAATGGCACAGATTTGCAGGCAGGAGGTGTGTAAGAGAGAAGGCAGGTGAAGAAGTTGTTGTCCGATGAGGGATTTCAGAGTTGGTGAGGATAGCGATTGATGATGAGAACAAGTGTGTGTCCAAGTTGGTGAGTGGGAGAGCTGGGGTGGAACAAGAGATTGGTAGAGTTGAAGACCGGATAGAAAGCAGGTAGAGTCTTGTTTTGTTTTGCTGTCTGACTTCCCCTTTTAGACTGTGAGCCCGTTGTTCGGCAGGGATTGTCTGTATCTGTTGCTGAATTGTACACTCCACGTGCTTAGTACAATGCTCTAAACACAGTAAGCACTCAGTAAATACAGATGAATGAATGGAAGGGTCATCAGGAACATCTGTGTGGATATTGAAGCCCCCAAGGATCGAGGTAGAGATGGAATGTGGAAAAGGACTCAAAATCATTCAAAACGTTGCAGGGGGGCCTGGGAGGTGGTAGAAGACTGTTACTAGGATCTGGAGTGGGTGGTAATAATAATGGTGGTATTTGTTAAGCGCTTATTATGTGCAAAGCACTGTTCTAAGCACTAGGGCGATACAGGGTGATCAGACTGTCCCACGTAGGGCTCACAGTTTTAATCCCCATTTTACAGATGAGAACTGAGGCCCAGAGAAGTGAAGTGACTTGCCCACAGTCACATAGCTGACAAGTGGCAGAGCCGGGAGTCGAACCCATGACCTCTGACTCCGAAGCCCAGGCTCTTTTCACTGAGCCACGCTGCTTCCCCTGAGCCACGCTGCTTGGGCTTCAGTGACGGGAAAGAGAGGGATGCAGGAGATGGAATAGTGTGAAAACGGCATTAGAGAGCTAGAAGGAAGCCAACACCTCCACCTTTATCAGTGAATCTTGGAAAGTGAAGAGGCCCCTTCTGGAAAGAAAAGCAGGGGAGAACTTGTTATCTGGGGAGAGCCAGGTATCAGCGATGTCGAGGTGGAGCAGGGTCAGGAACTGGTGAAGGATGAAGGGAAGCTTCCCCATGTTGGAACAGGAGTTCCACAGGCCACATTTGGCTGAGGCTGTGGGGGGTGTCCTGAGGTAGGGGATGGTGTGACGGGTGAAGAGGGGTGGATGAGAGACTGACAGTGGCCGGTGGGGGCAGGGAGGGGGTGAGCAGCAGCACTGGGATGGGATAACAGGGATGGGGTCGGGGAGGGGGACTGGGGCAGCACAAGAGTTGGGAGGGGTTGTGTAAAGGGGGAGGAGGAGGTATGCTGAGAAGAGATGGGCTGACTGGATGGGATTGAGGGGTCACGGTGAGGTTAGGGAAGTTTCAGAATCGTAGGTAGGGTTATCAAAAGTGCTCACTGCTTAATCCGGTGGTTAGGAACCCACTGGATTAAGGTGATGTAAATTGTTGAATTTGTATGCAGGTCCTTGGGACCTTGAGAATGAAGAGGTGCTTCCTAGAGAAGCAGCGTGGCTCAGTGGAAAGAGCCCGGGCATTGGAGTCAGAGGTCATGAGTTCAAATCCCGGCTCTGCCACTTGCCAGCTGTGTGACTGTGGGCAAGTCGCTTCACTTCTCTGTGCCTCCGTTACCTCATCTGTAAAATGGGGATGAAGTCTGTGAGCCCCACGTGGGACAACCTGATTCCCCTGTGTCTACCCCAGCGCTTAGAACAGTGCTCTGCACATAGTAAGCGCTTAACAAATACCATCATTATTATTATTAAGAGGTGAGAATTTAGGAGTAAATCAGAGGCTGGATTGATGTGAAGGTAGGCAGTTGTTGATATGTAAAAATCCATATAAAATATTCAATTTGTCTTTAAATCCTGTTGGTTAAACCTTCACTGCTTTGCTAAAATCTGCCCTTTCCACTCCATCTAAATTGCTACCACATTAATCCAAGCATTTATTCCATCCCATCTCATTAACTATCAGCCTCCTTGCTGAACTCCCTGCCATCTGTCTCTCCCCACTCCAGTCCATATTTCACTCTGCTGCCCAGATCATTTTTCTACAGAATTGTTCAGTCCAAGTTTTTCCACTCCTCCAGAACCTCCAGTGGTTGCCCATCCACCTCCGCATCAAGCAAATACTCCTTACCATCTGCTTTAAAGCACTCAATCATGTTGCCCTCACCTCACATTGCTACTCTCTTACTATAGCCCAGCCTCCACACTTCACTCTACTGCTAACCTTCTCACTGTAACTCAGTCATATCTTTCTCACCACTGACATCTCGCCCATGTCCTGCCTCTGGCCTGGAACGCCTTCCCTCTTCATATCCAGTAGACTACCACTCTCCTCACCTTCAAATCCTCATTGAAGGTACATCTCTTCCAAGAGGTTTTCTATGACTAAGCCCTCATTTTCTCTTCTCCCATTCCCTTCAGTGTCATCCTTGAACTTGGATTTGCACATTTTGTTCACCTCTCCTTCAGCACTTATGTACATATCCATAATTTATTTATATTGATGTCACTTCCTTCTAGACTGTAAATTCACTGTGGGCAGGGAACATCTCTACTAACTCTGTTATATTATGCTCTCCAAGTGCTCTACACAGAGTAAGTACTTAATAGAAAATGACTGATGGATTAAATATTGTGTCAGAATTTACCTGTTTAGATATCGGTATTTCAATTGATCAAAAATATCAAAAATCTCTTACTCCTGCTAGACCAATAGCTTCTTCAGGGTATGGATCAGCTCTTCTTGCTCTATTATACTCTCCCATTGCTTAGTACAGTGCTCTGAAAAGAGTAAGTGCTCAGTAAATACCACTGGATCGATAGATTCATTTTGCCTTAGTGTGGAGATAATTTAAATTCTGGATATCTTTGTTTTACATATTTTTATCTAGAGAAGTTTTCCCCATTTTATCACAGACCCAATAACACAAATGAACCTTTCTGTCTCGTCTGTTATGCCTGTCTCTAATTTGTCTACCCATGCTATGAAACGTAATGTTGAAATTGATGTATAAATTCCTTGGAGCTCTTCAGGAGGCAGATTAATTTAAAACCCAAGACTACTGGTTTTCTTTTTCTGAGCCTGTCATAAAGTACAGGATCATAAATGCATGTTGGATGATTGAGCTTTAAAATATTTGTTCACATAGCTATTGTCAGAGTATTACCTGCTATTGAGGTCATTTTTCTCCTTTTTATGGGAAACACGTGGTAATCTAGCCCTGCAGAGAGTCTTGTGGTCTTCCCTTAGCCTCCTTCCTCGCAATTTTCCCTCTGGGCCCGATCCATCTGCGGCAGAGGAGACTCAGGGACGTGAGTCTGTGACCTGCCCTCTGGACATGATTTGGGGTTGAGACTGGGGCCTACCCAATGGTAGGTAGCACACGCCCATCACAGGAAGGGACCCTTCATCCCAGCGGGCTCATGGCTGGCAGGGCAGAGTGGGTGTAAATTTATTTAAAATGCAATGGAATAATGTAATTTATTTATTTAAATTAACATCTGTCTCCCCATCTAAACTGTAAGCTCACTGTGAGAGCAAAATGTGTCTGTTTACTGTTTTACTGTATTCTCCTAAGCACTTATTATAGGGCTCTGTACACAATAAGTGCTCAATAAATATAATTGAATGAATGAACAGTAAGAGCTCTATAAATATGGTTGAATGAATGAACACTGTTCAAACCACTGTCATCGACATCAATTCTTCTGCTCAGGCATTTGGTTCAGAAGCAGAATGGCCTTATAGAAAGACCATGGACCTGGGAATCAGAGGACTTGGGAATAGTAGTGGTGAGAGAATTATGAAATCCTTACTGAGTTCAAAGCACTGTACTAAGAGCTGGGAGAGCATACAGAGGTGGGAATTAGACCTGTTCCCTTGCCTCCTGTGTAAGCCTGGAAAAGCCCCAGTGCTTTTCACACAGTAAGCGCTCAATAAATACGACTGGAATGAGTGAAGTTGCTTCACTTCTACGGTCTCAGTTTCCTCATCTATAAAATGGGGATTAAACCCTATTCCCTCCTACTTGGGAGCCCCATGTGAGACAGGGACTCTGTCCAACCTGGTTATAATAATGATAAGAATGATCGTATTTGTTAGGCAGTGACTATGTGCCAAGCGCTGTTCTAGATACAAGGTTATCAGGTTGTCCCAAGTGGGGCTCACAGTCTTAATCCCCATTTTACAGATGAGGGAATTGAGGCAGAGAGAAGTTAAATAACTCTCCCACAGTCACACAGCTGACAAGTGGCAGATCCGGGATAATAATAATGTTGGTATTTGTTAAATGCTTACTATGGGCAGAGCACTGTTCTAAGCACTGGGGGAGATACAAGGTCATCAGGTTGTCCCTCATGAGGCTCACAGTCTTCATCCCCATTTTACAGATGAGGTAACTGAGGCACAGAGAAGTTAAGTGACTTGCCCACAGTCACACAGCTGACAAGTGAAAGGAGGGCATTCGAACCCATAACCTCTGACTCCCAAGCCCGTGCTCTTTCCACTGAGCCACGCTGCTTCCCCATTCGAACCCACGACCTCTTTCTCCCAAGCCCACGCTCTTTCAGGTAAGCCACGCTGCTTCTCTCGTACCAACCCTATTGCGGGCCTAACAAATACAATAATTCTTATCTTGAAGTCTCAGGACCGCAGCCTATTTACCAGTCTGTCACCCAGGGGTGGAGGGGTGTGGAAGCACAGTTTCCAGTTGGCCCCAGTCCCAACCCCTTGAGGTTGGATATGGAAGATGATATGAACTCCATCCCCTTGGGGCTTGGCAGGCCAGGAGATATGAAGTAGTCCCTAACCTTTAAGGGCTGGGTCTGAAAGACAAGATGAATTGAGCCCCCCATAATGGGATGACTGAGTCTCCACTCAGCCAGTCTGGGGACACACTTATGGAAGTACATTTGGCCCTAGGGAAGTCAGGCGCCGATTCAAAAAAGATCTCACTGTATTTTCAGGTTCATTTCTGTTGTCTGTTCAATGGTAAAAAAGGGCTCAAAGGGGTGGTGGTTCTCAGAACTGCCTATTTCTAGACGTGTTTCATGTGAGATCCCTGGGGATTTGGATGTTTTGGGAAAAGACAATTCATCCTCTGTTTTAACCAGTCTCACCATCACACAAGGATTCTGGCTCTAGTAGGAGTTGTCTTTATGAACACCTGTCCAAGTGCATGGTGCCTCTGCAGGAGGTTCAATAATAAACATAAAAGGACAGAATTTGTTTTCCATCTTCCATCATTTTCCAACTACTGTTCTAGATTACCTTTTTGTGACTTGGAGCAGAACAATTGAGTATTAGGCAACAGATGCTTGCAGACAGACCAGCCTGGTGGGAAGCAGTTTGGAGAAGCATTGCTTGTCATGGAACAGAGGTATTATCAAGAGAGAGAATCAGTTCTGCTTGGTCCAACCCCCACTCCCTTTTTAATGATATTTGTTAAGCACTTACTATCAGACAGGAGACCCTCTCATGATTGCCCTGAAGAGTTTCCTGTCTTCTATCTGTCTCGCCTAAGGGAGGCAGAGTCAAGCTGAGGCCTACCCATTCTATTCCTAGATTAAGCAGTGGCTAGCTAGTGGCAGGCAATATGCTACAAGTCAAAACTCACCTGTGCTGGGCAGCAGTGGAACTGGAGAGAGTCAAGGGCAGAGACTCGAGTAGACTGTGCAGAAGAAGGCAGTGGTAAACCACTTCTGTATTTTTACCAAGAAAATTATACGGATCCACTACCGGAACGATTGCAGATGGAGGTGGGGTGTTCTGGGAAAGATGTGTCCATGGAGTCGCTGTGGGTCGGGGATGACTCGACAGTATGACAATATTCCAGACTACAAACTACAAGTTGGACACAGTCCCTGTCCCCCACGGGGCTGAGAGTCTTAATCCCCAATTTAAAGATGAGGTTGCTGAGGCACAGAGAAGTGAAGTGACTTGTCCTAGGTCACAGAGCAGGCAAGCGACAGAGTCGGAATTAGAATCCAGGTCCTTCAACTCCCTCCAACTATAAGGATGCTCAGCTTGACCATACTGCATATTTTCAATAACGCAATTAGGATGGAATGTGATTAGGAAAACAGGGGACTTTCTTTCAACCGGCGAACCTGCTTATCATGATTCAGATAAAATGCTTGCATGTTCTCTCCTGACGTTAGAATGCATTAGTTTTCCATCAGTCCATCAGTGGTATTTATTGAGGGTTTGCTGTGTGCAGAACCCTATGCTAAGTGTTTGGGAGAGTACAATATTATAGAGATGCTAAGCATGTTCCCTGCCCACAAGGATTTTACAGCCTGGAGCAGGGAAACATTAAAATGAATTACAGCTAGGGGAAATGGCAGAGTGTGTGGATATGTACCTGAGTGCTCTGGGGCCGAGTGTGGGTTGAATAGCAAGTGTTTGGCATGATCCTCAACTCATCTCTTTCATTCAACCTGCAAATTCAATGTCACAAATTCCTTTCAGTTCTAACTTCACATCTCTAGAATCCATCGGTGTCTCTCCAACAAAAGTGATGCCAAGCTAATCCAGGCATTTCTCCTTTCCCACCTTGAATACTTCATCAATCTCCTCACTGACCTCGCTGCCTCCTGTCTCTCCCCTCTTCAGTCCCTACTTCACTCTGCTGTTCGGCTCATTTTTCTGAAAACAGAACAAAATGAAAATCTTTTAGTGCACATCTCCCTACTCTTCAAATACCTTCGATGGTTGCCTATCCACTTTTGCATCAAATAATAATAATAATAATAATAATAATGTTGGTATTTGTTAAGCGCTATGTGCCGAGCACTGTTCTAAGCGCTGGGGTAGGCATAGGGGAATCAGGCTGTCCCACGTGGGGCTCACAGTCTTAATCCCCATTTTACAGATGAGGGAACTGAGGCACAGAGAAGTTGTGACTTGCCCACAGTCACACAGCCGACAAGTGGCAGAGCTGGGATTTGAACTCATGAGCCCTGACTCCAAAGCCCGTGCTCTTTCCACTGAGCCATGCTGCTTCTCAACAGAAACTCCTTACCATCAGCTTTAAACTGAACCTTCCAAACTGCTCCAAGCATTTATCGAAGCCACGTTGACTACTGCATAGGCCTCCCGTCTCTTCCCTCCCTCAAGTTCTTACTTCACTGTGCTATTCTGATCATTTTTATAAAAAACAAATCATTCTACCCACATCTCCTCACTTCTCAAAAGCCTCAGTGGTTGCCCCTTCACCTCTACATCAAACAGAAACTCATTACCATTGACGTTCAAGGCACTCATTCTGCTCTCACTTGCCTACCTGACCTGGTTAATCTTATTACAAACAGCCCGCTTCTCTAACCACCAACTTCCTCTCTCTTACTCGATCTCACCTCTCTTGCCATTGACCCTTTGCTCGTATCCTCTCTTTGGCCTGGAACTCTTTCCCTCTTCCTGTATGACAGGTTATCATTCTCACAACCTTCAAAGCCCTTCTAAAATCGCATCTCCTCCAAGATGCCTTCCCTGATTAACCCCCTTATCTCCCCACCCAGTTTGCCTTCACTTCTCTGTCATCTATGCACTGGGTCCATAACTTTTAAGCACTTTAATACTCTTTCCATTCCTAAGCCCACAGGACCTAGAGTGCCTAGCACAAAGTAAACACGTAAAAAATACCATAATAATGATTATTATTATTGTATCCTCCTGCTTCCCCATTTGTAATTTATTTTAATAAGTGTCTCCCTCACTAGAGAGTGAGCTCCTCGCGGGCAGGGAATGTATCTACCAATTCTATTGTATCGTACTCTTTTAGGTACCAGTACAGTGTACTGCACAGTAAGCACTCAATAAATACCACTGATGGATTGATTTAAAGGATTAGATCAGCTCTTTCCCTCCTTCCTCACCTGGGGGATCTCTTACTGAAAACCAATAATAATGCTTAACCATGATTATGGTATTTATTAAGCCCTTACTGTGTGTGAAGCACTGTTCTAAGCACTAGGGTACATAAAAGTTAGTCTAGTCAGACACAGACCCTGTCTCACATAGGGCTCAGAGTCTAAGTAGGCAGGAGGACACAGATTGAATCTCCATTTTACAGGTGAAGGAAATGAGGCATGGAGAAGTTAAGAGACTTCCCCAAGGTCACACAGCAGACAAATGCAGAGCCAGGATTTTTCCCCCAGCTCTTCTGACTCCCAGGCTTGTTCACCTTGACCTCATCTAACCCGATTCCAACCCCTTGCCCATATCCTCCCTCCAGTATCAAACTTTCTTTCCCTTCATGTTCTACTGTCCCCCACTCTCCACATCTTCAAAACCTCAAAATCACATCTCCTCTATGAGGCCTTCCCTGCCTAATCCCTCATTTCCCCTACCACGCCCCCGAGATTTTCATAATAATAGTAATCATTATGCTATTAGTTAAGCACTTACTATGTGTCAAGCACTGTTCTAAGTGCTAGGGTAGATATAAGGTAATCGGGTTGTCCCAAGTGGGGCTCACAGTCTTAATCCCCATTTACAGATGAGGTAACAGAGGCACAGAGAACTAAAGCGGCTTGCCCAAGGTCACACAACAGACAAGTGGCGGTTTAGAACCTATGTCCTCTGACTCCCAAGCCCTCACTCTCTCCAGTAAGCCACGCTGCTCCTTCATGCACTTGATATGTACCCTTTAAACACTCTGATACTCAACACAACCTTTCTGTTCATATCCTTATACCCTACCAAGAGTCCGTTACTCTACCATACTCTACTATTTCTCTTATCTGTAATTTGTTTTAATGTCTGCCTTCCCCGATAGACTGCAAGCTCTTTGTAGGAACATGGGACTTTGTTATTCTATACGTTCCAAGCATCTAGTACAGTGTTCCTAATGGGCACTCAAAAATTACTACTACCTTGGTAGAGGCTTACCATCATCTTCTAGTGGTATGGTCTTTGGAACCAAAGAATAACCACACTAGCAACATCCTGCTAGACTGTTTTGAGAACAGAAATCACGTCTACTAACTCCACTGTATGCTCCGAGCTCTTCCGTCGATCTAAATATACTAAGTGCTCGTTAATACCGTGGGTTGACCCATCGATCGATTCCACCCCTACTCTGCTCTTCACTCACATTCAATTTGAATAATTCATTTGTTGTAACATAATACGGTCAATCGATCGATCGCATCGATGGACCTCTTACTGTGTGTAGAGCAGTGTACTAAGCACTTAGAAGAGTACCATATAACAGAGTCGATAGATATTTCCTGCACCCAGTGACCTAACCATCTAGAGATTAACTCATTTTTTATGTTGATTGTATTTTGATTCTATTAGTCATTATAAATCATTTTATTAAATTATGATGAAATTTTCCTTTTCAAAATTCTCATAATAGTTGTTCATTGCCCAGAAGTATCTCAAAATTTGAAATGACTTATTGAGAATAGTAATGATAATTATGGTATTTATTAAGTACTTACTATGTACCGGGTCCTGTACTAAGTGGTGGGGTGGATAGAACTATATTGGGTTGGATGCAGTCCCTGTCCCAGATGGAGCTCATGGTCTCAATCCGTATTTTACAGATGAGGAAACTGAGGCACAGAGGAAGTGAAATGACTTGCCCAAGGTCACACAGCAGACAAGTGTTGAAACTGGAATTCGAACCCATGACTTCATAACTCCCAAGTGCATTCTCTAGCCACTACACCAAACAAAGTCTCTCATACATGTGGGTGTCTATATAATAGCATACATTACCTATAGGGAAAGGGTTAATAATGGGGAATATGGAGGAAGAGCAAACACAGAAACGGCACAGCTAGTGGAGAGAGCTCAGCTCTGGGAGTAGAGGACTAGGTTATAAACCCACTCTGCTACTTGTCTGCTGTGTGACCTTGGGCAAGTCACTTAACTTCTCTGTACTCAGTTACTTCATCTGTAAAGTGGGGATTACATCCTCCTCCCTCCATTTTAAATTGTAAGCCCATATGGGACAGGGATCCAGCCAGACTATCTTCTATCTGCACCAGTTCTTACTGCATCAAACAGAAAGTTCTTACCAACGGCTTTAAAGCTCTCTTTCACATTGCCCCTTCCTACCTTACTTCCCTAATTTCTTACTACAGTCAGTCCAAACTCTTCACTTTTGTAATCCTAACCTATTTACTGTACCTTTATCTCATCTATCTTGATATGGACCCCTCACCCACATCCTGCTTCTGGCCTGGAACACACTCTCTCTTCATGTCCAACAGGAGATTACTCTTTCCACCTTCAAATATTTATTAAAAACACATGTCCTCCAAGAGTTATTCCCTGACTAAACCCTCATTTCCTCCTATCTCACTTCCTTCTGTGTCAATCTTGCACCTGGATTTGCACCACTTATTCACCCCTCCTTCAACCCCACAGCACTTACGTTCCATATCCGTAATTTATTCATATTAATGTCTGTCTCCACCTCTAAACTGTAACCTCATTGTGGACAGGAAATGTGTCTACCAGCTCTGTTATACTGTACTCTCCCAAGTTCTCAGTACAGTGCTCTGTACAGAGTAAACACTCAGTAAACACCACTGATCAGTGGGTTGATTGATTACAGTATTGGGCATATAGTAAGTGCTAATCAAGTACTATTTATATATATTCATGTGACCTGAAGATGTCTATATCTATATCCATATCTATATGTCTATATCTATATAGACAAATGGATATATAGATATAGATATAGATATAGATATAGATATAGATATAGATATATTCTAGTGACCAGAACTTTTCACATAAGTGTGTTGTCTTTTAGGAACTCAAGTTTTAATATCCAGAATGAAAGCAATTAAGTAAACCTCATAATGTTATAATTGAAATGTTAACAGATAATTGGCCGTGTAATTATCTCTAGCCATTTTATTATCATTAGTGAAGACAATTCAGGGCATGATTTAATATCGAATGCTAGTAGATTTCAGATACATTGTTTAATGTTAATTGATGATTTTATAATCCACTTGGGAGAGTCTAACAGAGCTTTCATAATGGGCAATATTCATAGAAATCAATTATTTCATGCCACGCTGGTCGCTCAGATCGGTCTATAATGCAGGATGCATCTTTTGAGGTTCTTCTTCAAAGAGGTTAGCTACAGAGGCGGCCTGTAGTAGTATCTCACTCAATGAAGCCTGTGAACTCTAGACCGTAAGCTCGCTGTGAACAGGGAACACGTCTACCAACTCTGTTGTACCGTACTCTTCCAAGTGCTTAGTACAGTAATACGATTGATGGATTGACCTCTCCAGCCCAGGGTTGCCTCTCTCGAGCTAGCCACGCTGTATACATTTCTCTCTACTCTTATCTTTTCCCCCACATCTGTCCACCTCAGAGTTACTGCATAATCAAGCGGCCTTATCAATGATAACTTGAATTCAACATCTCCACTCCTCTTTTCCTTATTCCCCCATGGGGCCGATATGCTATAGGTCAAATCAGCAGTTACCGAGCACCACTGCAACACCTAAAGTACTGTTCCAGAAGTGTGGTTCGAAAGGTGTGATTGACCAATGGTTGTGACTTTGTTTGATTGCCTAAGGCCGCATGCTCTAGGGGCTCAAGCTCTGTCACTGGCGGGCTCCTGATACTGAACAAATCACTCAACCTCTCTGGGCTTCAGTTCTCTCTTCTTTAAATGAGAGAAATACAACACCTGCTCTCCCTATGTCTAATGGGGAAGCACCTTGGACTTGGGGATAGAGCAGTGTCGCCTAATGGATAGACCACAGGCCTGGGAGCCAAAGGACCTGAGTTCTAATCCTGGCTCACCACTTATCTGCTGTGTGACCTTGGGTATGTAACTCGACTTCCCTGTGCCTCATTTACCTCATCTGTAGACTGTGAGCCCCATATGAGACAGGGACTGTGTCCCACCTGATTAGCTAACATCTACCCCAGTGCTTAGAATAGTACTTGACATATAGGAAGTGCTTAACTAGTACCAAAATAATTACTATTATTATAATTCATTATTAATTGTGAGTCCCATGTGGGTTGGGAACTGTAGCCAATCAGATTAATCAATCAATTAATCTGTTATTTATTGAGCACTTATCATCAACACGTGGAATAATGTTTTGGCACATATTAAGTTCTTAAGTACCACAGTCATTATGATTACTATTGCTCTATCATTCAATTATAATAATAACGTTGGTATTTGTTAAACGCTTACTACATGCAGAGCACTGTTCTAAGCGCCGGGGGAGATACAGGGTCATCAGGTTGTCCCACATGAGGCTCACAGTTAATCCCCATTTTACAGATGAGGGAACTAAGGCTCAGAGAAGTTAAGTGATTTGCCCCAAGTCACACAGCTGACAAGTGGCAGAGCCGGGATTGGAACCCATGACCTCTGACTCCCAAGCCTGTGCTCGTTCCACTGAGCCACACTGCTTCTCCAAAAACAATTATTCATTGTTTTACATGTAGGATATATGTAGGATCTTCCCTTTTTATTTATGGGAGATACACTTTGCAAATCCCTGTGAAAACATGAAATTTCTAGCCTCACTGTATCATACTGTTCCAGATGGATGGAACGTCCCAGAAGAATTAAACAGCTCAAGGGTTAGAACACTTATTCATATTTTAAGGGGTGCTGTTTACAAATTAGGGCCAAAACTGTGTAATGATAATTTCCAAAGGGGCCCATTGCCCCCGAAGCTTCATGGCTTTTTATTTATTTAGCCTGTCACTGGGTAAGTGTGGGGTTCTAAATAAGTAGACGTGACCTTGCAGCTTTGACACCGAGTCACTAAAAGGGCTGCCAGTGTCAAACGGTAAAATGAAATATCAAGGCTTCTATGGGTATGTTGTTGCAGAGTAAAAGCCGTCAGCAACTGTTTAGAAAAACATCAGATTTACATTTACTTCAACAAGTAGTAAACAGTATTGACAAGTGAAATGCTTCCTATGATTCATCCAGAGAGGATTTCTAGGAAGACAAACACTGCTTTCTCTAAAAGGTTCAAATGCAGGTCAAAAGGCTAGGGAAAGAAGAGTGGTTTTTAGGAGGAATAAAGTCCTATTGTATTAGAGAAAAATTACCCGTGATCCTATGAGCACTAACACCAGGAAAAGATAGCCGGCCCTCTGTTTCCCTATTTCATGTTTTACGAATACATGCCGAACAGGGCCTGGAAGTCACAAAAATTTAGGTTCTAATCCTGGTTCTGATACTTGTCTGCTGTGTGACCTTGGACAAGTCACATAATGTCTCTGTGCCTCAGTGCCTCATCTGCAATACAGGGATTAAGAAATAATAATAATGATAATAATGGTACTTGTTAAGCACTTACAGTGTACCAAGCACTGTTCTAGGCACTAAGGTAGATACAAGTTATTCAGGTTGGACACAGTCTCTGTCCCACATGGAGCTTACACAATCCCCATTTTACGGTTTAAGTAACTGAGGACCAAATAAGTGAAATGACTGGCCCAAGATCACACAGCAGACATGTGGCAGAGTTGGGTTTAGAACCCAAGTCCTTCTGACTTCCAGACCGTGCTCTATTGACTAGGCCACGCTGCTTCTCTTAACACTGTGAGCCCCTTGAGGGACAGGGACTGTGTCCATTCTGCTTGGCTTCTCTCTACCTCAGTGCTTAGGACAGTGCCTGGTACATAATTGTTGTTGCTGTTGTCTTAGGCTGTCGAGGCACGTCCTACCCATTGCGACGTCATGGACACATCTCTCTCGGAACACCCCGTCTCCATCTGCAATCGTTCTGATAGCGTATCCATAGAGCTTTCTCGGGTAAAAATACAGAAATGTTTTATCAGTGTCTCCTTCCATGCAATAAATGAGCCTCTGCCCTCGACTCTCTCCCGTGCCGCTGCTTGCCAAGACAGGTGAGTTTTGACTTGTAGCGGATTGTCTTCTACTCGCTAGCCACTTCCCAAGCTAGGAATGGAATGGGGATGCCTCTACCTGACTCTCCCTCCTTTAGTCGAGACTGGTAGAGTACTGGAAACTCCAGGTGCAACCCTTGATTCTATTTATTGCTATTGTTCTTGCCTGTCCGTCTCCCCCAATTAGACTCTAAGCCTGTCAAAGGACAGGGACTGTCTCTATCTGTTACCTATTTGCACATTCCAAGAGCTTAGTACTGTGCTCTGCACATAGTATGCGCTCAATAAATACTAATGAATGAATGAATTGAATGACCCTGAGAGGGGTGGTTCATAATAAGCACTTAAAAAATACCATTAAAAAAAAAAAAGGACCAAATCTGGCTTTTCACTATTATTATTATTAGGGTATTTGTTAAGTGCTTACTATGTGCCAAGCACTGTTCTAAGCACTGGGGGAGATACAAGGTAATCAGGTTATCCCACGTGGGGCTCACAGTCTCAATCCTCATTTTACAGATGAGGCAACTGAGGCACAGAGAAGTTAAGTGACTTGCCAATACTAACTGGAAGGAATCTAATGGAATATTGTGATGAGCTGCTGGCTGACCATATGTGTTAAGTGTGTCTTCCAGGGGTCACCCAAATAGCAAAGGCATAAGAGAGCTCCTGGGTAGGGGTGGATCTTTTTGATTTCATTAGAAATAATGTTTCAGCCTTTCAGAGAGAAATAGGTCAGTTCAGTCCCTTCCCTCCAGCAGGAAAGCACTGAAGTGATATCTTTGCTGCCATGATCTGTGGGAGTTCTGTGCAGTTTTACATTTCTAATAACCAGAAAATGAAGATGATTAATTTGTACTTTTGCAAAAAAAAAAAAAAAAGACAATGCAATACAATCTTTGTGGAGGGTAGGGTGGGAGATCTTAAATCTTTTCCAACAAAATTCAAACTCATCCTCAGAGGAAATGGAAGCTGAAACCTAAATAAAAATAATAATAGTAATTGTGGTGTTTGTTAAGCATGTACTATGTGCCAAGCACTGTACTAAGCTCTGGAGTGGATACAAGCAAATCAGGTTGGACACAATCCCTGTCCCATGCGGGGCTCACAGTCTCAGTCCCCATTTTACAGATCAGGAAACTGAGGCCCAGAGAAGTGAAGTGGCTTGCCCAAGGTCACACAGCAGACCAGTGGTGGAGTCGAGATGACCTTCTGACTCCCAGAGCTGTGTTCTATCCCCATTTACTATGTTGCTTCTAAATGAATTTTGACTCCAATTTACTGCAGACCGATCAAACCTTCCCTCCGGATCCCAGCAATGCTCACAGTCACAGCCAGAACAGGCTAGAATGGCAGAGTGTTGGCCTGGGAATCCCAGCATGTTTTGGGATTCACTTGCTATTAATTGTCTGATGCCCTGGACTAGTGTGATTAGAAGCCTAAATGAGCAGCAGAGGTCTTTGCCCAGAATAAACCGTTCCCTAGTCAAAGTAAAACCAAGAGCCAACTCTCCCTGAAACATATGCTCAGAATCCTTCTTAACTCGTTGATGGCAATAAAGCATTCTGGTGACATCTGGCCTACCATTCTCTCGTCACGAACAATTAAGTTCTGTAATGTAGTAAATATCCTAGCATTGAAATCATGCTCACCTTAACACGACTGTGCTAGATGGGAAATGGAGGAGGTTGAATGACAGCAGGATACCCAAACAGTTGCTGAATGGAGAACTGAAACCAGGGAAAGCATCTTAAGGTCACAGTAAAACAAAATCACAGACAATGCCGCCTCTCAGTTAAAAAATGGAAATCAACTGATAAGCCTAGACCTGCATGACATATAGCTATCAATCAATCAGTCAGTAGTATTCACTGAATGCTTACTTCATACGGAGCACTGTACTAAGTGGTGGGAGGGTAAAATACAGTAAAGTTAGGAGACACATTCCCTGTTCATAATGAGCTTACAGTCTAGAGGAGAAGACAGACATTAATATGAATAAACAATTTATAATAACAAGAAAGAAGGGACTCTTCTATAGGAGGAGTTTCATAAGCAAGGAAAAATGAGGAAAAAATAGCAGGCACTGCAAATATCCAACTTGACCATACAGTAAACAGTTTTGTTTCTCTGTCTCTATGTAATTGGAATTGAGGGTAAGGCATTGGCGTTTTTAGTCACACGCACTGTATCTTTCACCATCAAGGGTGCCTTCAAACAGGAAGGAAAACTAAATGTAATATTCACTCAATCATTGATAAAAATAACAATAATACTAATGATGATATTTGTTAAGCACACACTATGTGTCAAGCACTTTTCAAAACGCTGGGGTAAATAAAAGCTAATCAAGTTTGACACAGTTCCTGTCCTCCAAGGGACTCACAGTCTTAATCCTCATTTTCCAGATAAGGTAACTCAGGCACAGAGAAATTAAGTGACTTGTTCAAGGTCACACCCAGACCAATGGTGGAGACAGGATTAGAACTCAGGTCCTTCTGACTGAAAGACCTGTGCTCTATCCACTAGGTCATGCATCTTCTCTAGAACAATGCTTCCCACATACTAAGCGCTTAACAAATACCATCATTATTATTACTGATATTTATTGATATTTTTATCTATTGATATTTATTGAGCACTTACTTTGAGTAGAGCACTGTATCTATTGATGTTGATATAGCTACTCATTAATATTGATAGCTATCGATGTTTCTTGAGCATTTACTTTGTGTAGAATACGGTACTAAAACACTCGGGAGAATACAGTACAATTAGTTGACAGCTATGATTCCTGCCCAAAATGAGTTTAAAGATTAGAAGGGGAGGCAGACAATAAAAAGAAAAAAAAAAAATCCAAGAACAATCTGCAACCCTTTTTGTGTCATCCTTAAGCGCTTGCTATGTGTCAAACACTTTCCTAGGCACTGGAGTGGATAGGAGTTAATCAGGTTGGACACAGTTTCTGTTCCCCCAGGGGGATCAAAGACTAAGTAGGAGGGAGTAGGATTTAAGCAGCGTGACCTAGTGGGTAGATTCCAGGTCTGGGAATCTGAAGATCCTGGGTTCTCTTCCCGGCTCTGCCACTTATCAGATGTATGGGCTTGGGCAAGTCAGTTTGCTTCTCTGTGCCTTTGTTCCCTCATCTGTAAAATGGGGATTGAGACTGTGAGCCCCACATGAAACATGGACTGTGTCCACCCTAGCATTTAGTTCAGTGCCCGGCACACGGTAAGCACCTAACAAACACCGCTATAATATTTAATCCTCATTTTACAAATGAGGTACTGAGGTACTGGGAAGTTAACTGACTTGCCCAGTGTCACACAACAGGCAAGCGATAGAGCTGGGATTAGAACCCAGGTCCTCTGATTCCCCAAGTCTGTGCTATTTCCACTAGGCCAATCTGATCCTCCAATCCCTTTCCATTGCGTTGTCTGAGGCAACGTCTGAACATTTACGCTACTAAGTTCGTATCGGAACTCATTTTCATCAAGTGGGTGAGATGTATGACATTGTACTTCAATCCAGGATATGACTCTCTGAGCTGCATGTATTGTTTTCCTGGCTGCAACATTTTGTCCTTTAGCTGTAAATCTATTTTGCTCCAAGGCACACTTTTATAGGTCAGGTTTCCTGTTGTGGTATTAGAAGGATGGAAGTTGAATGATAAAGAACAATTATTTCCAGTTAGGTCTAAATCCTGTAATATTTGCTGAATGATTAGAGGGAAAACACATTGTAGGATTATTTCCACTGCTTCGGCACACGGCGGACTGTGCGTTGGCAAGATGGTGGATCAAAGCTCATTGTGGGGCATGTTCCCTGCCTGCCAACTCTGTTGTATTGTTCTCTCCCAAGTGTTTAGTAAAGTGCTCTGCATACAGTAAGGGCTCAATAAATCTGGTGGATCGATTGATCAGTCAAGCATGCGATGGTATTGATAAGTGTTTTCACCATGCAAAGCACCGTGCTAAGTCCTCGGGAGAGCGTAATATAAGAGAACTGGTAGAAACAATCCTCAGCCCATCAGAAGCTTACCGTCTAGAGGGGGAGGCAGACATTAAAATAAATTATGGATCTGTACTTAAGTGATGTGGGGTTGAGGGCGAGATGAATATCAAGTGCTTAAAGAGTACAGACCCAAGCTGACGTGAGCGAAAGCAGTTTCACCGACTACTGAAATTGCGTAGAAAATAAGCAGGTGCAAGTCACCTTACCAACAAAACCCATTAAGCCTAACTGTTCTTGGTGAAACTATCCCCAAAATATACGTTCAGATTATTTTGGATTAATTCTGTAGGACTATTTTAATTTGATGAGTATCTGATTTAGGGCTGCTATATGTTCATTCTGGAAAAATTCTCTGAAGAGCAAAAGCCCCTTCTGCATCTCTTACCATTTCCAAATGGCCAATTCCCAGGGAGGCTTTACGTTCCTATTCTGACTATATGATATTCGGGAAGTCCACATCTTCTGGGTGAGACATGGAAGCTCTTAACTTAATGGTTACCCTTCATCATCTGCGACTGCAGGGACCACACCATCAAACTCTGAGTAACAAAGTAAAGCTACAAGAAATGGATTTTTGCCTCTCGGACATCTTAGTAAAAGTGTTATTTTTCCTTATAAATATTGGAAAAGTGAATGAGCCCCTTAAAGGAAAAATGATTTCTCTAAGACTACAGCTGCATGGGGATTTTTATTTTGTATGTCACATTTCTCTTCCGTGACACTTGTTTCTTGTCACTTCATTCCATCAGTGGTATTTATTGAGTGCTTACTATGCAAAGAGTGCTTTTTCATGGCATTCATTAAACTTTTACTATGTGCTATGTGCTAGGCATTGTACTAAGTACTGAGGTAGATACAAGTAAATCAGGTTGGACCCAGTTGAGAAGCACAGAGAAGTTAAGGGATTTTCCCAAGGTCATACAGCAGACAAATGGCCACAAGGAGATTAAAATCTCAGGTCCTCTGACCCCCCAGGAATGTCTTCTTTCCACTAGGCCAGGCTACTTCTTTTGGGAGAGCACAATGTGAAAGAGTCGGTAGAAATAATCCCTGCTCTCAAGGGTCTTTCAGGCTATGGGAGGATACTTTAAAATTTACCCTCCAAAACTTGTTTCCAAATCCCTCTGTATAGGGAGAATACCCCTGACCTCTTCTGAAGTCCTTCCAGAGTCGAGCAATCTTCACCTGCAGAGAGTTATCCCTCGATGCTGACACTCAGTTACTCAGTGACATTTATTGAGCTCTTACTGCGTGCAGGGCACGGTGTACTAAGCACTTGAGAAATTACAATACAACAGAGTTGGTCGACACATTTCCTGACCACAGAGGAGCTTACAGTTTAGACAGGGAGATAGATAGCAATATAAACCATCAATCATATTTTTTGAGCCCTTAATGTGTGCAGAGTTCTGTATTAAGTGCTTGGGAAAGTACAATATAAAAGAATTGTTAAGACACGATCTCTACCCAGAAGGAGCTTACCATCCAGAGGGGGAGACTGATATTACTGCAAATCATCAATCAATCATATTTATTGAGCACTTACTGGGTTCAAATCATGGTACTAAGTACTTGGGAGAGTGCAACACAGAGTTGGTAGACAAATTCTGCTCCTACAAGGAGCTTGCAGTCTAGAGGGGGATGCTACGAACAGTAATCATCATGGTATTTGTTCAGTGCTTACTAAGAAGGGAAGCTCAACTCCGGAAGCAGAAATCATAAAGAGGAGAAATTAACCTCCGGTAATAGATGTAGGGAAAGCCATGCAGCCTAGTGGAATGAGTAATGATAATGTTGGTATTTGTTAAGCGCTTACTATGTGCGAAGCGCGGTTCTAAGCGCTGGGGTAGATACAAAGCATTCAGGTTGTCCCACGTAGGGCTCACAGTCATCATCCCCATTTTACAGATGAGGTAACTGAGGTGCAGAGAAGTGAAGTGACTTTCCCAAGGTCACACAACTGACAATCGGTGGAGCAGGAAGTAGAACGCGTGACCTCTGACTCCCAAGGCTGGTCTCTTGCCTCTAAGCCTGAAAGTCAGAGTACCTGAGTTCCTAATCCTGGCTCTTTCTCTTGCTTGTTGTTTTTCCTTAGGGTAAGTTATTTAACTTTTTGATGGTTCAATTTCCACACTCTCAGAATGGGAATTCAATACATAGTCTTCCTCCTATCTCCTCCTTTGAGCCCCATAGGGAATAAAGATTTCATCTGTTCTGATTATATTGAATCTCCCCTAGAGCTGGGCATGTAGCAAGTGGTTAACAAAATAATGGTGATGATGATTATTACAGTAGTATTTCATGTCTGCCTACAATATGTTTACTGAAATATATTTTCCCTGTCCACAGCTAGCTTATGTTCTAACTGGAGAGATAAACAAAAATTTAAAAAATGCATATATGCAGTTGCCTAATGCTTTTTTTCAATTGCATTTTTTAGCACTTGCTGTGTGCAGAGATCTCTCTGACTTAACCAGGTGAATCCCATTGATGCTTAGCCGGCTCCCTTCTTGAATTAGGACTCCAGAGGCGAGGAAGCCATATTTGCTGGTGACATCAGTCTATAATCATCTCTGATCACTTCTAGAACAATAACAATATTTATGATACTTACTAAGTGCTTACTATGTGCTAACCACTGTCCTAAGCCCTGGGGTAGGGTGATCAGGTTGGAAACATTCCCTGTCCTACATGGGGCTCACACTCATTCATTCAGTCGTATTTATTGAGCACTTACTGTGTGCGGAGTACTGTACTAAGCGCTTGGAAAGTCCAATTTGTCAACCAATGGAGACACTCCCTACCCAACAATGGGCTCGCAGTCTAGAAGGGGGGAGACAGACAACAAAACAAGTCTACAGACATAAATACCATTGATATAAACAGAATTATAGATCTATATGCATCATTAATAAAATAAACAGAATAATAAATATGTACATGTATACACCAGTGCTGTGGGGCAGGGAAGGGGGTAGAGCAGAGGGAGGGAGTGGGGGCAATGGGGAGGGGAAGAGGAGCAGGGGCTAAGCGTTCTTAATCCCTATTTTACAGATGAGGTAACTGAGGCCCAGAGAAGTGAAGTGACTAGCCCAGGAGAATATGTCCTTTACCGGTCCTTCCCATCATCTTTCCCACCCCTCTCATGTACCTCGATTGATTGAAGTATGGCTTAGTAGAGAAGCACTGTGGCTTAGTGGAAAGAGCACAGGCATGGGAGTCAGAGGTCTGGCGTTCTAAACCCACCTTGCTACTTATCAGTTCTGTGACTTTGCGCAAGTCACTTCACTTCTCAGTTACCTCATCTGTAAAATGGAAATTAAGACCGTGAGCCCCACGTGGGACAACCTGAATACCTTCTATCAACCCCAGCACTTAGAACAGTGCTTTGAACATAGTAAGTGCTTAACAAATACTATAATTATTATTTATTATTTATTAGAAGGAGCATGGGCCTGGGAGTCAGAGGACCCGGGTTCTAATCCCAGCTCTACCATGTGTCTGCTGTGTGACCTTGCAAGTCACTTAACTTCTCTGTGCCTCAGTTACCTCAACTGTAAATTGGTGATTCAATACCTTTTCTCCTTCCCATTTAGAATGTCGATTCTGTGTGGGACTGGGACTCTGTCTGACGTGATTATCTTGAATCTTCCCCAGCACCTAGAGCAGTGCTTAAAATACAGTAAGTGCTTAAATACTATTATTACTGTTCTTATTTTCATAATTAGTTTATTATTAAGAGAGAAAAGCAGCATGGCCTAGGGTCTCCTTCGCTATCTCCTCATCCCCCCCCCCCCCATCCCCTATTGTAGGGGGTCCCTCAAGCTTCACTTCTTGTTCCCTTCTAGTCTCCATCTACACTCACTTCCTTGGAGAACTCATTCACTCCCATGGCTTCAACTATCATCTCCAAACGAGTGACACTGAAAAGTATATCTTCTCCCCGTTCTCTCTCCCTCCCTCCAGGCTCGCACCTCCTCCTGCCTTCAGGACATCTCCACCTGGATGTTTTCCTGCCATCTCAAACTCAACATGTCCAAGACAGAGCTCCTTATATTCCCTCCCCAACCCTCTCCTCTCCCAACACAAGCATCGCTCCCGTCTCACATGCCCGTAACCTTGGTGTCATCCTTGACTGTGCTCTCTCATTCATCCCACATGTCCAATCCGTAGCCCAATCCTGCTGGTTTCACCTTCACGACACTGCCAAGATCCTCCCTTTCCTCTCCATCCGAAACATTACCACGTTGGTACAATCACACATCCTATCCCCACTGGATGACTGCATCAGCCTCCTTTCTGACCTCCCAACCTCCTGTTTCTCCCCACTTCAGTCCATACTTCACTATGGTGCCCGGGTTATCTTTCTTCAGAAAACTACAGGGCATGCCACCCACCTCCTCAAAAATCTCCCACCACATCAAACAAAAACTCCTCACTCTTGGTTTCAAAGTTCTCCATTAACTTGCCGCTTCTTACCTCACCTCCCTTATATCCTTGTACATCCCAGGCCACGCATTCGGCTTCTTTGGTGCTAACCTTCTCACTGTGCCTCAATCTCCCTGTCCCAGCATCAATCCCTGGCCCACGTCCTACCTCTGGCCTGGAACACCCTACCTCCTCAAATCCGCCAAACACTCTTCCCACCTTCAAAGCCCTTCTGAGGGTGCACCTCTTCCAAGGGGCCTTCCCAGACTAAGCCCCCCTTTCCCTCAGCTCCCCCTTCCTTCTGCGTCACCTAGACCCACTCCCTTTGCTCTTCCCTCCACCTTCTTGCCCCACAGCACTTATGTATATATGCACATACCTACAATTCCGCTTATTTTATTGATGCCTGTTTACTTGTTTTGATGTCTGTCTTCGACTGGTGTGGGCAGGGATTGTCTCTCTTTATTATTTATTCAGTGGTATTTACTGAGTGCTTACTATGTGCAGAGCACTGTAGTAAGTGCTTGGACTATACAATTCGGCAACAGATAGAGACAATCCCGCCCAATGACGGGCTCACAGTCTAATCGGGGGAGACAGACAGACAAAAACAAGACAACATAATCATGATAAGTAGAATCAAGGGGATGTACACCTCATTAACAAATTAAATAAATAGGGTATTAAAAATATATACAAATGAACACAGTGCTGAGGGGAAGGGAGAGGGGGAAGAGCAGAGGGAAAGGGGGTTTAGCTGAGGGGAGGTGAAGGGGAGAAGGGGGAGGGATTATTCAATTATTACTGAATTGTACTTTCCAAGTGCTTAGTACAGTGCTCTACACAGTAAGTGCTCAATAAATGCAACTGAAGGAATGAATGAATGAAAATGAGGATGTTACCTCTTTTCTTCTCTCTTAAAAAGTGAGCCTTGTGTCGATCAGGGACTGTATCCATTGCTTAGTACACTGTACGTGTTTAATAAGAAGCAGTGTGGCTCAGTGGAAAATGCCAGGGCTTGGGAGTCAGAGGTCGTGGGTTCTAATCCCAGATCCTCCGCTTGTCAGCTCTGTAACTTTGGGCACTTCACTTCTCTGTGCCCCAGTTACCTCATCTGTAAAATGGGGATTAAGACTGTGAGCCCCACGTGGGACAACCTGATTATCTTCCATCCCACCAGCGCTTAGAACAGTGCTTTGCACATAGTAAGTGCTCAACGAACGCCATCATTATTATTATTTATTATAAGCACTTGGCAGGAGATTCTATAAGTGTTGAAATCTTTATTTCACTGAAGTAATTCACTGGCATTCTACCTCTGCTATTTACTAAGGGAAGCAGTGTGGCTCAGTGGAAAGAGCCTGGACTTTGGAGTCAGAGGTTCGACTCCAGGCTCTGCGACTTATCAGCTGTGTGACTGTGGGCAAGTCGCTTAACTTCTCTTTGCCTCAGTTACCTCATCTGTAAAATGGGGATTAACTGTGAGCCTCACGTGGGACAACCTGATTACCCTGTATCTGGCCCAGCGCTTAGAACAGTGCTCTGCACATAGTAAGCGCTTAACAAATACCAACATCATTATTATTATTTACTCATACAGGTACCTGTCTCCCAAACGTAACTTAACGAATGCCATAAAAAACAAACAAAAAAAGGAGAAGAAAGGTAGAGCAACGGCACAGCAGTTAAACACCTGATCTCTAATCCTGGATCTGCTACAGACTCCCTTTAGTTTTTTTACCTGAAAGATGTCGTTTCCTGCTCCCAGCCTACCACACAGATATGATCCGAACATATTTTTGAACTGGGGAGATGCCATTCCAGTAGCCGAAGCATCAGTAATCAAAGTCTCCCGCGGGATTCATATTCAACAATGATGACTTTTCTGGCTATTCAAGTAATTACTTCACTGATTTGACTAAATGAAACGACTCGTGTTTGTTTACTGCAATTAGAATGTCTCAGTGATAAAGTGCTGTTATTCACTGCATTTACAATAAATATTCCACTGTAAAGATTCAATTAAATAGCCTTAGCAGTCATTAAGTACCTCAGTGCTTAAATATGGGAGTGAAAGAAAAAAAAAAATCTCATATCCTATAAGCTTTTCTCCCCTGCCTTGCCCTGACATTCCTACAAATTGGCCTTGTCAAGTTAGTATATGTCCGTCCCCTCCCCCCAGTCCTTCTCTCTGTTACAGTGCAAGCCACGGCTGCACAGTCCCCCAACTGCAAATAAAATGGTCAAAAGAGGGTGAAATGGAAATGGAATACAAATGAAGAAAAGAATGATCTGGAAAAGTGAATAAAGAGTGGAAAATAGGAAACAAAGGAAGCTGCCAGAGAAAATAGAAAGAAAGGGGGACTGTGGATTCGGTAATATCTCCCTTGAGCCTTTTATTCTACCTCAAGTTTTGAATGGCCAGAGGAAGCCGGAAACTTCAGTGTGTTTTGAGCTCATAATGTTTACTGCATTCATCTGGAGAGTTAGTGAACTATTCTCCAACTAATTACTTTGTAAAGAGTTTGAATACTTTGAGTGTGAAAGGAGTTCTTTAACAACCAAATTGCATTCTTAAATTCTATTTAACGGCATTTTACAGACAAAAGGTATCATTAAAGAATTTTCTTTATCCCCAGGAGAAATTAACACTTCTCACTACACTGAAATTTCGAAATGGCCTGGTCATAATAACATTAGTTAAAGGGAATTTCTAACAGTAATGATTTAGCAATAAAACCTATAGACAAAAGGTAGGACAATAATAGTGTTTAGTTATAATCGATATGCTGTAAGTGAGGAAAGGGGATGTGAACAGCTATTATTCTTTTTTTTTGTCAACATTTCAATGGTTGTTTTATCTAGAACCAAAATAAAATAAGTAACCTGAGGGAAGAACAGGAAAATAACTGGACAACCAAACAAAAAAAAAACATTTTAAATGGCCTGTAGCCATGCTCTTCCTTACATTTCAACTGCATCTATTTCCCAAGATAAGTAGTTTTGGAACACAAGGTATTTAAGAGACCCAAATGCTCTAGGAAGTCTTCTGTCCAATCCTAGGCTATCATTAAATTACAGCCCATATGGACTAAATATTGTCCAATATGGAAGTTTGAATGACAGGTCTTACCACTGTACAATCCATTTCTAGACATACCAAGGATCTCTCCCTTACATTGTGTGGGGCAGGCTGTGGACAAACTAATTATCTTGTTCCTACCACAGTGTTTAGCCTAATGCTTGACTCTTAGTAAATATTATTGGTGTTATTATTATTATATGCCTAATTGAGGTTACATCAACTACTCAGGGCAAGAGTGAGCTAGAGAGAAAAGGAGAGAGAATCACACTATAAAGACATTGATCATAAAGGACAGACAAGGGCCTGGGAGTCAGAAGGACCTGGGTTCTAAATCTTGACTCTACCACTTGCCTGCTTTGTGACCTTGGGGAAGTTATTTAACTTCTCTGTGCCTCTGTTACCTCATCTATAAAGTGGGAGTTAAGACTGTGAGCCCCAGGTGGGACAGGGACTGTGCCTAACCTGATTGGTTTGTATCTACCCCAGCACTTAGTACAGTGGCTGGCATATAATACATGCTCAAGAAATACCATAAAAACACAAAGGAAAGTGTGTGCTGACACTAATTGCTGAGATAGAGACAGGATAATCAAGTCAGATCCAGTCCTTTTCCCACATGGGGATCACAATCTAAGTAGGAAGGCGAACAGGTATTGAAACCTCCTTTTACAAATGAGAACAGGTATTGAAACCCCATTTTATAAATGAGGCATAGGGAAGTTGTGATTTGCCTAAAGATCTTGTAGTAGACAAGTGTCAAACCTGGAAATAGAATCCAGGACTTCTGATTCCAAGGCCCATGCTCTTTCCTCAAGCCCACATTGCTTCTTATTAAGACTCTTCCTCTAGAACTCACCTAGGCTCAAACAGCCTATTCTTTTCTGTCGAGAAAATCTCATAGGCCAAGCTCTAGTAATCAATCAATCACATTTACTAGGCTTCTACTATTTTTTACAGCATTTACTCAGTGCTTAATATATGCCAGGCTCTGTGTTAAGCACTGGGGTAGATACAGGCTAATTATGCTGGACACGGTCCATCTCTCACATGAGGCTCACAGTCCCACGCTCACAGTCCTACTCCCCCCGTTTACAATAGACCAACCAGTGGTATTCCTTGAGCACTTACTATGTACAAAGCAGTTTACTAAACGCTTGAAAATACAACAGAAATGAGAAGCAGTGTGGTTCAGTGGAAAGAGCAGGGGCTGGGGAGTCAGAGGTCATGGGTTTAAATCCCGTTTCTGCCACTTGTCAGCTATGTGACTTTGGGTAAGTCACTTAACCTCTCTGTGCCTCAGTTACCTCACCTGTAAAATGGGCATTAAGACTGTGAGCTCCACGTTGATCACCTTGGATCCACCCCACTGCTTAGAACAGTGCTTTGCACATAGTAAGTGCTTAACAAATGCCATCATCATTATTATTAATTAGAGGACATGTTCCTTGCCCATCATGGGCTTACAGTCTAGACGGGGAGAGAGACATCCAAACCTTTTGATTCAGAAACTGAGACTGATTTTGTGGTTTGAAATCGAATCCTATTGGATGATGAATGCGTGATACCTCGAATGCAAAATCCAAATGGAAAGTATTTTAAATTGAAATGTTAACATGCAGTCTGTTCCTCCATAATCTATGAGATCTCAGTGCACTTAGGATAGAACTCAGTGGTAGAATGAGAGAATCTTCTTCCAGACAAGAAACGGGTAAGTTCATGCACAGTATCGGGCGTTGACCGATAACTATAACTTGAGTTCACCCTTATCTGGGAACCTGCAAAAGCATAACCCTCATGTTGCATTTGGATCTGTATGATTTGTTCACTTTGTATTCACCCCACTACATTTACATACAGATCTGAGAAGCCGTGTTGCTTCATTCATTCATTCAATAGTATTTATTGAGCGCTTACTATGTGCTTACTATGAGCACTGTACTAAGCGCCTGAAATGTACAATTCGGCAACAGAGAGAGACAGTCCCTGCCCTTTGACGGACTTACAGTCTAATCGGGGGAGACAGACAAGAACAATGGCAATAGAATCAAGGCAGTGGATAGAGCACGGATCTGGGAGTCAGAAGGACCCGGGTTTTAATCCCGGGTGTCTAACATGTCTACTGTGTTATCTTGGGCAAGTCACTTAATTTATCTGGGCCTCAGTTACCTCATCTGTAAAATGGAGATTAAGACTGTGAGCCCCATGTGGGACAGGGACAAGGTCCAACCTGATTAACTTATATCTACCTCAGTGCTTAAGACATGATAAGTGCTTAACAAGTACCATAACATGTACCATCTGTTAATTAGGTATATTAATGTCTGTCTCCCTTTGTAGACTGTAATCTCAATGTGAGCAGGGAACATGGCTACCATCTCTATTGGACTGTACCCTCCCGAGCATTTAGGACAGTGCCCTGCACACAGTAAGCTCCGGACTGATTCATTAAATGATTATAGTAGAACTGATGGCACCATACATTTTCTTTACCCATTGCTTTATACTCATTAATGCCCAATTAGATAGCGAGGCACATCAGGAGGAGCGTTAACTCTTTCAGATCCAAATAGAATCCATTGAGCAACTTCCTGCCTGCATGGGAAATACACCACAAAGTTGTCCTATATGGTCCCCTCTGGAAGACTTACTGCTCCAACCAAAGTGCCTAAATGTTACCAGGAACTATCTTTAAGTAATATCATTACTGATATTATGGTATGGACCTAACACTCAGTCCTTCCAGGAGTAGATTAATGATTCCATTCATCTAGTTGTAACCCACATTATAATAATAATAATTCTATTTGTTAGGCACTTACTATATGCCAGGCACTGTACTAAGCACTGGGGTAGATACAAGCAAATAGGGTTGTACACAGTCTCCGTCCCATGTGGGACTCATAGTCTCAATTCCCATTTTCAGATGAGATAGCCGAAGCACAGAGAAGTAAAGTGAGTTGCCCAGGGTCACACAACAGAGAGTGGCAGAGCTGGGATTAGGACCCATGACCTTTTGACTCCCAGGCCCATGCTCTATCCATTATGCCATGCACATCCTTCATGCTTTGTAGAGTTCTAACTTTGAAAAGGCATTTCTGGAATAAGATGCATTTCTCGTGAATGTTAAATTACCAGTTTAAAAAGGTGTAACGGCCTATTCAATTGAAAGATATGGTTTCTGTTCCAGTTTAGAACTCTAGTACTTTCCTTCCCAAGTATGTAAGCAGTTGTTCATAAGAATAATATTAATAACACTAATTATGATTATGGTACTTGTTTAGAGCTCACTATGTGCCAAGCAATGTTCAAAGTACTGGGGTAGACATGAGCTAAACAAATTGGACACAGTCCCTGTTCCGTGGCTCAGTGGAAAGAACACGGGCTTGGGTGTCAGAGGTCGTGGGTTCTGAGGTCGTGGGTTCTAATCCCGGCTCTGCCACATCAGCTGTGTGACTTTGGGCAGTCACTTCACTTCTCTGTGCCTCAGTTACCTCATCTGGAAAATGGGAAATAAGACTGTGAGCCCCATGTGGGACAAACTGATTACCTTGAATCTACCCAGCAGTTAGAACAGTGCCTGGCACAGAGTAAGCACTTAACAAATACCAAATTATTATTCCATATGGGACTCCCACTCTTATCCCCATTTTACAAATGAAGTAACTGAGGTACAGAGAAGTGAAGTGATTTGCCCAAGCTCACACAGAAGAGATATAGCGGGCCTGGGAACCCAGGCCCTTCCGACTCCTAGATCTGTACTCTATCCACTAAACCATGCTGTTTCTCTTTAGGTGGAAACGTGGAAGGTTTGGGTCGGCTTATCTGAACAACAAAAACTCTTCATTCTCATTTCCCCTCTGCCTTCGAGAAGGAAAACATCTCACCTGGTAAATAAGGTCCCTTCTCAACCTCCTGTGGCGTTTAACAATGCTCACCATCAGGGATGCTCCGCTTAACTATCACTCCCGATCCCTCACATGGAGTTTAAATTCATTTCTACACTCTCTTTCTCTCTCTCTCCTCCACAGAGCTGGGAACAGCTGGACACTCTCCTCTGTGAAATGTATTCATAGACCTGATGAGCATTAGACAGTAGATTAGATGACATTAGGGATCCAGACACTACTGCGCTGGCCTCAATAAACCACGTTCCTTTAACATTTTCTCCCAGGGATGATTTTCCAACTCTATAATGATAGATGGGCCAGTTCTCGGCACCATTTCCAATTCTCTACGGCCCTCCTTACTCGTGGGATCTAGAACAAGACGCAGTCACCCTGTGATATTTATTGGGTACCCATTCAACCGCAATAGGGTTGAATTTTAGTAAGGATAACCTCAAGGTCAATCCAGCTCAAGCCTCTATGGAAGCCCTACCCTCAGCAGCCAAACACATTTTTTGCCTGGCCTCGCACGAGAAGCTTAAATGCTGCTGCATGTAGCAGCCTACAGCCCAAAGATAAAGTAGCCACAATAGTCACATAGGTGCTTACAAAGGTATCTATATTTTGCCTCTAAAGTGAGAAGCAGTGTGGTCTAGTGGATCGTGCCTGGGAGTCAGAAGGACCTGGTTTCTAATCCAGCTCTGTCACTGGTCTGCTTCTGATTGACCTTGGGCAACTCACTTCAATTCAGTTCCCTCATCTGGAAAATGGGGATTGAGATGGTAAGCCCCATGTGGGACGTGGACTCTGTCCAAACTTACCACCTTGTATCAACTCCAACGCTTAGAACGGTGTTAACAAATACCATTAAAAAAAAAAAAAAAAAACCACCAAAACTGCCCCTCCATCTCCTTGGGATTTTGCTATGAAGGCTCCTTTGGTGAAAATGTCTGTTTATTTCCCCTAAATCAGTTGAATTTTCTTCTCCCCCTGCTCTGTTTTTAATGTCTTACCCTATAGGTTCCAGGCCAAGACTTATCTTCTCAGAGAGGGGGTATGTGTTAATTTTACAGCACAGTTAGAATTTCAAGATTGAATATTTTGAGCATATGCCTATCCTAAATTTTCTTGGAATCCCTTAAGGCCTTGTGACAGGGAATGCAGGTCATAACAAATCAAATAAATAGAGCAAAGAAATAGACCCAGGCAGAGATCTACTTATGAATTACAGGCACCATATCCTTACAGAAGTCCTGTAGACTTCTGTAAACCAGTGGCTTTACTTGATCAATACACTACATGAATTTCAAAAATCTCTAAGTCAGATGGGAGAAAAGGGTAGAGCTATTCTAGGTCTTTTAAACCTAAACTGAAAAAAAAATCCTTTAAAATTCTCATTATGCTTGAATTGCTCCCCTCTATTTAAACACAGGCTTCAGGTTTCCTTCATTATCCTCTTAGCAGTAATTAAGTTACCTGGGGATAATCAGCAAATAATAAAATGCTGCAGTGGAGGAAATTAGTTTAGCATATAAAACAATCAATGAAATAATGGTGATAACAAAAGAAATAAACAATATATAAAAGGCAGTTAATTGTCTCAATATATTGTAAAAGTCTTCCCAAAGGATCACATCATTTCTTGGACTTGAAGACTAAAGTGGGAACAGTTCTATTTACCTTTGGATGTTCTTTGTGAAACTCTTAAGATAGCACAAACATCTTATCTGACAACATCTTTTGAGTCCAATTATTTTGAAGGTTTTGAAGGATTGAAAGGAAAGAAAGTAAGGAGAAAAATCAGGCAGGGAAGCTTGCTAGTCCAAGAAACTTTGTTCCTGAATTTGATTTGAGGAAAAATTGATGATTATGTAAAGAGCCTGGTCTCTTTTCTTGGCCTGGTGGCTCTTTCCTCATTCAGCTAAGGAATGTGGGGGGTCAGGACTTTTGTCAGGGTTCAGAAATGTTTAGTGAAAGGAAAGATGGGTTCCAGCTCCTTCTTTCAAAGATATGGAATAGCGGAGAAGAAGATATTCCTTGGGTGTCATAGGAGAGAACCAGACAGAGAAAAGTGTTGGAGACTCATACTATGAGCTCCAATCCTAATCCTGCCTGAAAAGTATACCTTCAGTCAACTAAATCTTCATATGCCCTAGTTTCCTCATCTGGAAGAGAGAAAACTTATTGGGCTGAGAAAGGAGTAATACGTTACAGAATAATTATAATAATGTTGCTCATTAAGCACTTACTATGTGTCGAGCACTGTTCTAAACACTGGGTTAGATTTTAGATAATCAGATTGGACAGACTACCTAACCCAGTTGGGGCTCACAGTCTAAATCAGAGGGAGGGGAATTTAATCTCCATTCTATAGCTGAGATAACTGAGGCTCAGAGAATTTAAGTGACCTGACCACAGTCACATAGCAGACAAGTGATTGGGGAGGGGGAGGGTAGAACACAGGTCCTTTGAATGCCAGGCCCATGCTCAATCCACTTGTCTTGTCTTATGTTGTCGAGTCTTCTCCGACCCAGAACACCCCACCTCCATCTGCAGTCGTTCTGGTAGTGGGTCCAGAGTGTTTCCTCGGTAAAAATACGGAAATGGTTTACCATTGCTTTCTTCCACACAATAAACCTGAGTCTCCATCCTCGACTCTCACCCATGACGCTGCTGCCCACCACAGGGGAATTTTTACTTGTAGGAAATTGCCACCCACTCGCTAGCCACTGCCAAAGCTAGGAATGGAATGGGTATCCCTCACCTGGCCTCTCCCTCCCATACACAACACTGGTAGAGTACTGGAAACTCTCCAGATACGATCCTGAGAAGGGCTCATTCCACTAGACCCTGATATATTGTAGAAAGGCTAATTGAAAAAACAAAACTCTGAAATATGTTCAGTTCTGCCAGAATATGTGTTTACCTTTTGGGATTTTGAATAGAACCTCACAGCAGAGATAGGAAACATTCTTCTGATAAAAACAAGTCTACATACACCCACTCCCTTGGAAAACATTTGCTCACATAGCTTCAACTACCACGTCTATGTGGATGATTCCAAAAATCTACATCTTCAGCCCTGTTCTCTCATCCTCTCTGCAGTCTCATCTATCCCCCTGCCTTCAAGACATCTCTATTTCTATCTCTAAAACAGATCTTATCTTCCCACCCAAATTCCGTCCTCCCACTGACTTTCCCATCACTGTAAGATGGCACCACCCTCCTTCCTGTATCAAAACCTTGATTCCTCTCCCTTATTCAACCCCCATATTCAATTCATCACTAAATCCTGTCAGTATGACCTTCACAACATGACTAAAATCCTCTCTTTCCTCTTCATCCAAACTTCTACCTCCTTAATCCCATCACTTATCCTTTCCTGCCTTGATTATTGTATCAGCCTCATTGCTGCCCACCCAACCTCCTGTCTCTCTCCACTCCAGTCCGTACTTCACCCTGCTGTCTGTATCATTTTTCTAGGATAATGTTTAGGCAATGTTGGATTATTTTTCTAGGATAATGTTTAGGCAATGTTTCCCCTCTCTTCAAGCACCTTCAGTGGTTGCCCATCCACCTCCACATCAAACAGAAACTCCTCACCTTTGACTTTAAAGCAATCAATCACTTTGTCCCTTCCTACCTCACCTCATTACTCTCCTACTACAACCCAGTCCACAAACTTCACTCCTCTAATACTAACCATCTCACTGTCCCTCCACCTCGTCTATCTCACCATCTCCTCTTGTCCAAGTCCTGCCTCTGGCCTGGAAGACCCTCCCGCCTCATACCCTATGGACAATTACTCTCCCTCCCCCTCAAAGCCTTACTAAAGACAGTCCTCCTCCAGGAGGTCTTCCTTGACTAAATTCTCCTTATTATTCCCCCTCACTGTTCCACAGAATTTATGTACATAACTGTAATTTATTACAGCCTCCCCCTCTAGACTGCAAGCTCGTTGTGGGCCTGGAATGTGTCTTATGTTCATATAATGCACTTTCCCAAGAGCATAGAACCCAGAAAGCACTCAACCAATATGTTTGACTGATAGACAAGTCTCCTGGATACAGCGTGATGAGTTGTCGGTAAGTGCGAGTAATGCAATATTTCCTTAACACAGGATTTTGCAAGAACATTCATTCATTATCTTGTATTTTTTGAGCGGTCTCTGTGTGCATATCACTGTACTAAGCACTTGGAAAGGACAATTTGGCAACGGATAGAGACAATCCCTAGCCAACAACAGGCTGTACCCCTCTTTGTATTACATGAGCACATTCTAAATTGAAAGAGAAAGTGGATTCAAGGAGATAATGCCAAGAATGTAGGCTTGTGAGATGGGGAGGCTGGTGATGATATCTACATTGACAGGAAAGTCAGGGGAAGGAGAAGGTTTGGGAAACACGAGGAGTTGTTTGGACATGTTGATCCTGATATGTCGATGGGGCATCCATCCAGAGTTGTCTGGAGAAAGAGCAAAGGAAGGGAGATGCTGTGGCTGGTGAGATGGATTTAGAAACCAAGGGCACATCTATACTAAACACTGGGGGAGAAACTAGATAATCGGGTTGAACACAGTTCATGATCTACATGGACTCACAGTCTTAATCCTCATTTAACAGATGAGGTAACTGAGGTACAGAGAAGTGAAGTGAATTGCCCAGGGTCACTCAGCAGGCAAGCGGTGGAAGCAGGATTAGAATCCAGGTCCTCTAACTTCCATGTCCATACTCTCTCCTCTAGGCCATGATGCTTGTCTACAATATAACAGAGTTGTACAACAGTCATATTGTATTCTCCCAAGTGCTTAGTACAGTGCCCTGCACACAGTAAACACTCAGTAAATACAATTGATTCATTGATTAAGCTAGGACAGAAACAATTTAAACCCTCAGGATTTCAAATGAGAGGGGAGCATTTTAAGGAGCTACTTATTGAATTCAAATTTCTCACACAAAATGCAGTCACCCAGCTGCGGAGTTTGTTGCTACGTGTAAATTGAAGACAGTTGACTTTCTCTTCTGTGATTCTCTTGATTGATTAGTTTTTCTTTTTCTTTGACAGGGTTTCATTGAAAGGAGAAACAATCACTGCAGCCAATTTGCTAACAGTATAATTATGATTTTATTACTGGACTGGTCCCATCCCGCCTGTGAATCCATAACCTGCTTTCCTATTAGCACATTAGTGAAGCAGTGTGAAAATAAATGCATTTGTGATAGGGCATGATTCCTCTATACTTAGTAACTTTTTCCTTTAAAACAATAGAAATTTTTTTAATTGTGCAGTGCTAAGAAGAATTCTGGTCTCTTTCCTATCTCTGTTTACATGTTCTTCAGGTTTTTATGGCATAACACCATTAATAAGAACACCAAAATTCCCATAACCTTAGGAGGATATGCATATATTCAACATGACAGTAGGGTTGTGAATTGGCTTATTTGAAGCTGCTAAAATTGGTAGACTTTAATGTTGGGAAATGCCAAGAAAATCAATAAGGATAAGTGAGGTGTTTGTTAAGCCCGTTACTATGTGCCAGGCACTGAACCCTGTCCTGGGGTAGAGACAAGATAATCAGGTCAGACAGGGTCTCTGTCTGACACTGGGCTCATAGATTAAGGAGAAGTGAAAACAGGTATTGCACTCTCATTTTACAGATGAGGGTAAGGAGAAGAGAGAAGTTAAGAGACTTGTCCAATGTCTCACAGCAGGCAATTGACAGAACCAGGATTAGAATCCAAGTTCCCTGTCTTCCAAGCCCATGGCCTTTCCACTAGGCCATGCTGCTTCTCTAAATCAAAGTTAGTTAACCTTAAAAACTTCTAGAAAGTCAGACATTTCTTTTCAGGGCTGTGGAAAAAGCCTCACCATTATAAGTCTGAAAAATAATCAGAAACTCTGTGTTTCACATGAAGCCTAGGATACTGAATGCACGTTAGTGATTGGTCAGTTTATCAAATAACATCACTGAAAAGTTATTGATGCTTTATGACTGTCTAGAAGTGAGTTATCATAAAACTTCCAACATATTCTTGGGAAAAAAAATATCACTGCAGTCCAAATATACTTGTAGGCTTGGCCTTTAAAAGGATTAATTTAAGCGATGTGTTTTAGAGTTTAGAAGATTAAATTCTGCTGTGAAATGCAGGTCTTTATGGAAACTTAATAGGGAAAAGCTGCTGTTTGATTTAATACCACATGCAGACATCCCGTTCTGGCATTGCAAATAGACAGAAATCTTTGCTGAAATATGTTACCTTGCTAATCTCTATACAGCCTTCCCAGGATAATGTATTAATATTGCTTCTCCACACTAATATTTCATAAATCATAATTCTATTCATATCTGTTATGTGGCTTACTGAAAGGCTACTGTTCCTAGCATTCAGAGCCATTTCTCTTGTGTGAGAAACATCAGTTCTTCGTAAAGCACTTTTAAAAATAAATGTTCCTGTTTTGATTTTTTGGATATCGATTCTGGCTTTTAAAAAATGTTTAATGTGAGATGAAAAATGGGGGAGGTCATTTTGATCAGAGTCTATTCTTGTGTAATATTTAATTTAGGAATATAAAAATGATGAATGATGAATTGATTTTAAATTGACTTAAAATCTTATCTCCTATTCCAGTATCCACAGTGCATTTGAAGGGAGACAAACTCCTTCCTATGGTGGATTGCAAATGAAGAAATCCAATCATATCTGGGCTAGGCCTTGGAAAAACTGCAAGGTAACTATGTATTTTTGCAAAATTCTGGGAAAAATAAAAGATTCTCACGCAACAGAAGAAAAGACAATGAAACCGATTACCATATAATAACCACGATGGTATTTGTTAAGCACTTACTACGTACCAAGCATTGTTCTAAGTGCTGGGGTAGATACAAGATGATCAGGTTGTCCCACCTGGGCTCACAGGCTTAATCCCGATATTACAGATGAGGTAACCGAGGCACAGAGAAGTTAAGTTACTTGTCCAAAGTCACACAGCTGACAAGCGGTGGAGCCAGAACCTGCAACCTCTGACTCCTAAGCCTGTGCTCTTTCCACTAAGCCATGCTGAGGTGGCTTATTATATATCTCCATCTCTATATAACGTTTCTTCATATCGCTAAATGCAGTAAGCAGTCAATACCACTGGTTGAGTGGAAGAAGAGGTCACAGAGTGAAGTTCACCTGTTGAAAAAGCTTATGTCCCAGCCACATTGTGCACAAAAAAATGGCTGTCCCTTGTGTTATCATACTTAATGTTTGTGGCACCCAGTGCTGATTACTCTCTGACTCCCTTGCATTTCATTCCTTATAAAGCTTTTGCTCAAAGAGATCCACTCATTCTTTCTGGGCGGTAGTGTGCCATGAAGGCCTGGTTTCATTACCAAACTCCCAGTTTTCATCTAGGAGGGCAACACTGTCCTTAAAACTCTCTCTCATTCTCTCTGCAAGGCAGCTGCTTGTGTTCATTCTTCTCATGCATCCCACCCAGCACAGCTCTATTCAGATGAGCATGGCTTCAATGCTGCGAGATGGACTACGTTCCAGAACTTCATTATCTGTGATCTTGTTGTGCTGCTTGATATTGACTATGGCCTGTGAATGAGTTCCAGGGATGACAGATTTTTAATAAAGTGTCAGTAAATAGGGAAGGGAGGGTGAAGAGAGAGGAAAGAGTGCGAAGGGAACAAAGAAAACTAAAAAGGCCTACAGTGCCATCATATAGAAATAGGCATGGCAGGTCACAAGAGGGACAATCAGAGCCACCCATCTGTCTCTAACCAGAAGAAGTGTGGCTTAGTGTTTAGAGGATGGGGCTGGGAGTCAGAAGAACCTAATAGTAATAATTATGATAATAATTATGGTATTTGTTAAGGGTTTACTGTGTGCCAAACACTGTTCTAAGCCCTGGAGTTGATACAAGGTAATCAGGTTGTCCCACGTGGGGCTCACGGTCTTCATCTCCATTTTACAGATGAAGTAACTGAGGCACAGAGAAGTGAAGTAACTTGCCCAAAGTCACACAGCTGACAAGCGGCATATCCGGGAATAAGAACCCACGACCTCTGATTCCCAAGCCCGTGCTCTTTCCACTAAGCCACGCTGCTACTGGCTCTACCACATGTTTGCTGTCTAACCTTGGGCAAATCAATTTACTCTCTGTGCCTCAGTTCCTTCATCTGTTAAATGGGGATTAAGACTGTGAGCCCCATGTAGGACAGCGACTGCATCCAAACAATCAACTTGTATCTACCCTAGTGCTTAAAACAGTGCTTGGTGCATAGTAAGTGCTTAACAAGTACCATTAGTATTATCATAATTAATATTATTAGAAGAAGGCCGAAAGAGGTTGGAAGGAAAGGGAGAGAACATAGGCAAAGATAGGCAGAGTGTAAGCTCCCAGGGGACAAGGAGCTTCTGTCTGTGCTTCTCAAGTGCTGTATAAAGTACATTGCAGCAGTGTGGCTCAGTGGAAAGAGCCCAGGCTTGGGAGTCAGAGGTCATGGGTTCTAATCCCAGCGCTCCACTTGTCAGTTGTGTGACTTTGGGTAAGTCAGTTCACTTCTCTGGGTATCAGTTACCTCATCTGTAAAATGGGGACTAAGACTGTGAGCCCCACTAGGACAACCTGATCACCTTGTATCACCACCGTCCCCCAACTCCAGCGCTAAGAACAGTGTTTTGCACATAGTAAACGCTTAACAAATACCATCATTATTGTAATTATCATTAAATACCAATAAATATCGTTACTACTTCAAGGGAAAACAGAACAAAAGTGACAGAGGAGACAAAGGCACAGAAGGACAAATAATTAAAAGCAGAGATAGGAAGACAGACCCAGACAGAAAAGCAGATGGCAGACACAGATCAACCCAGAGATATATGGAAGGGGCCAGTGACTGGCCCAGATTTTGACACCTGGTAGGGATTCATCCCCAGACATTTCTATCAAGTTTGCTTTTCCAACAGAAAGAGTGGTATTTTGGGGGGAAGCTATCACTGCTCTTTAAGTTATTTTAATGTCTGGCTCTCCCTACCGACTGTAGGCACCTTACGGTCAAGGATTCTTGTTTTCTACCAACTCTGTGATATTTTACTCTCTCGAGCATCTAGTACATTGCTCTCTGCACAGCAAGTGCGCAAGAAATACAACTGATTCATCCTGACTTGGGCATGGACATTTTTCATCTATGGGGAAAACTGCCACTTATTAAATGTATTCATTAATCGTTTTTCCTATTCAGAGTGTCCTTCTTCCATTTGAAGCTGAGGTGGCTGTCAATGGGACCAAGCCCATGAGGATCAGAGGCTTTGAGGAGCAATCAGTGGTATTTATTGAGTGCTTACTCTGTGCAGAGCTCTGTAGTAGATGCTTGAGAGAGTAAAATATAAAGTTGGTAATCATGATCCCTGCCCTCAAGGAGCTTTACAATCTAATGAAAGTATCCCTTGGACAACTGCATACTCTTCCCACGGAAATCCAGCTGGAACCTCTTCATATCCTTTATATTGAAGGTGTGCATTGCTTAGATTCCCTCTCAGGGTCGCACCTGCAAAGTTTCCAGTACTCTACTAGTCCTGACTACAGGAGGGAGAGTCAAGCAGAGGCCTACCCGTTCCATTCCTAGCTTGGCCAGTGGATAGCGAGTGGAAGGCAATCTGCTACAAGTCAAAACTCTCCTAGGCTGAGCAGCAGCGGTATGGGAGAGAATCGAAGGTGAAGACTCAGGTTTACTCCACAGAAGGAGACAATGGTAAAGCACTTCTGTATTTTTACCAAGAAAACTCCTTGGATCCACTATGAGAACGATTGCAGATGTGGGCGGGGTGTTCTGGGAGAGATGTGTCCATGGCTTCGCTATGAGTCGGAGACGACTCAACGGCATGAGACAAGACAATTGCTTAGATACCAACAGCCTCCAAATTCTATAGAAACAAGTCAACACCCAAGAAACAAGCGTCCTTCACTGTGGCTCAGCAAGTTCCATATTTACAGGTATAAGGCATAGACTGAGTGACCTCTGGGTGTAAAGCACTGAGCAAAATACAATATGAAAAGAAATCCCACAAAGAGCATAGAATCTAGCCATGGAGACAACATAAAATCATTTATGCTCCCAAGAGCACAGTACAGTCCTCTGAACCCGATAGATACTTACTGAGGTCACATCTTCTCACTGAGGCCTTCCCCGATTAAGCCCCTTTTCTCCCAGCTCACTCTCCCTTCTGCGTCACCTAGGCATTTAGATCTGTGGCCTTTGGACAATTGATATTCACCTCATCCCCAACCCCACAGCACTTATGTATATCATTAAATTATTTATCATAAGTTACTTATTTATTCATATTAAAGTCTTCCTCCCTCTCTAGACATGGGGAGGGAACATTCCTGCTAATTCTGTTGTTCTCTCCCAAGCGCTTAGAATAGTGCTCTGCAGAGAGTAAGCACTTAATACCATTCATTGATTAAATGGCAATGGCTGATTTGAATGCTGACGAGCTTCAAAGTCACACTCGATCTTCTTTCTCTCCCTCGACATAACCTCGCTCTTTTCCCGTTGCCATCCAGCTCACTTTGTTCCTCTCGAGCCGATTTACCGTGTCCTGTTCTCGTCTCTCCCACCTCTGATCTCGTCCTTTGTTCTGCCTGAAACTTCCTCCTCCTCCTCCTCCCAATCTTCAAGGCCCTTTTGAAATCACATCTCTTCCAGGATGCTTTCCCCGATGAATCTGTCAACCTTCTCTCCTGAATCACCATAACACCTGTCCTTTGAGCACTTGCTCATCAGCTAAGCAGTGAGGTACTCAAATTCCCTGGCTCATTTATCCTCTATCACTATCTCCCACCTGTAATTCACTTCACTGTCTGTCTCCTCCCCTAGACTTTAGACTCCTCGAGGACAGAATTTCTATTTGTGCTATTGTATTATCCCAAGTACTTAGTACGGTACTCTGTTTACAATGGATATGGAATAAATACTAATGATAGTTTGTTTGATACCACTCTCTGATGTTTCTGGAAAGATCCACATAAGATGGTCACTCTGAGTGCATTTCCTAAGTAAACATAATCTAGGTTTACATGACCTAGAATCATAAATTATGAAATACCTGTGGTTTCTGTTATTTATGAAAAAAGATTCTATTTTTCTTAGTTTTGGACGAATAGTGTGGCATAGTAAGTTAAGTACATTTACTCCAAAACTTTGCAACAACACCTAAGAGAATTATTTTGTATTAAGTGGAAACAAAAGACATTTATTGCTCTGTATCAACAAAAGTCCCATGTTCCTGCATATTTATTTAATGAGTTAAGCACAACCTGTAGGTGAAAATTGCATGGTTTTTTTTTGACGGTGGCTTTCATGTTCAAACACATCTTCTTGCTTTGAGAAGCAAACTGAATTTAGTTTTATTTTAGAACAGATATTTGAAGCGTGATGAAGTGTTTCTCTTCTAAAGAAGCTGTTCACTTTTAAATATTATATCCTTCCCTTTAAAATTGCCAGCCACGGTGTCTCAAAACTAAATCTCATTTCCATGTGAAAAAAGCAGCTGTAGTCTTAATTTAGAAACAAAACAGTGCCTTAAAAGTGGGCGCTGACACTGTAATTTGCATTCTCACCATCCACAGTTCTTAGATATTCAGTGAAAAGCAATGATGGGATACAACTAAACTGAAATAAAGGACTAAAAATATATTCGGGAATCTGAACATGTTTCCCTTTTTTAATAAATCAGAAACATTTCAGAGTGACAATTTTTTTTTTCTTTTTTTCATTATTGTCTCTTGATTATCTTTCTTCTGCTAGGGAATGTATCCTGAAACAAACTGGGATTTTCTTCTCATTCCACAACCAGTCTTTATTAAGTGGCTTTCGATGGCTGAACCTAGAAAGCTTCCCTTGCTGGTGCTGCAGTTCAGAGAGGGAAATTTCAGGCTTGTTCACTGCTGAGGATTTGCTCAGTTGGGAGCAGATGAGGCTACGTGATTTTGCAGATCAAGAGATTATAGGGCATATAGTCCAGCAATTCATTGATTTAATCCTATTTGTTGAGCACTTACTATTTGCAGAGCACTGTACTAAGCGCTTCAGTTCATGAGGTTGTGTAGAATCATTTAAGCCAAATTAATCATCATTGGTATTTACTGAGCTCTTTCTGCGTGAGCACTGGACCTACGTGTTCAATTCGTGTTTGCCCCTATACCCTGCTCCTTCTATTCAAAATGGTGCTTCTCAAATCTTTGGGTCTATAGGACCTTGGGCAAGTCACTCATGTTTTCTTTGCCATAGTTTCTTCATGTGTAAAAAGGGTACTAAGTACCTTGTCTCCCTCTTTTAGACCGTGAAAACAGTGTGCAGCAGGGACTGTGTCTGACCTCATTTTCTTGTCTCTACAGCAGCACATGGGACAGTGCTTGGTATATAGTAAGCACTTAACAAATATTTTTATTATCATCATTATTGGAAACAGACAGCACCATGACTGGTTTGACAATGATGACTCTTGACTTATGCCATCGAGTCATTTCTGACCCATAACAACCCCACAGACACATCTCTCCCAGGATGCCCCGCTCTCCATCTGCCATCATTCTGGTGGTGGATCCAGAGTTTTATTGGTAAAAATCCCGAAGTGATTTACCATTGCCACCTGCCGCGCAGTAAACCTGAGTCTCCGCCCTCAACTCTCTCCCCTTCCACTAATGCCCAGCATTGGTGAGTTTTGAATTGTAGCAGATTGCCTTCCACTCACTTGCCACTGCCCAAGCTAGGAATGGAATGGACAGGCCTCTGCTTGACGCTCCCTCCCATAGCCGAGACTTTTAGTGTACTGGAAACTCCCCAGGTGTGACCCTGAGAGGAAAATAATGACTCAGTGAATGGACAAACTGCTTGGTGCAAAAGTTCATCTCCTCATAATTGTAATGAAACAGAGAATGACATAAGTCTCTAACAGGCCATAGAGACCCAGCTAAGAAACTTGGGTGACCAACAGTAGAACAATAACAATGAAAAGATGCAAGGATATGCTGACCACCACAAAGAACTTGTACTCAGTCAGTGGTATTTATTGAATGTTTACTTTGTGAAGAGCACTGTACTGAGCAATCAATCTTGATTATTGAGCACTTTGTGCAGAGCACTGTACTATGCTCTTGGGAGAGGACAATACTATAGAACTAGCAGACACACATTCCCTTTCCACAACAAGCTTACGTTCCAGTAGGGGAAACAGACATTCATAGGAATAATGTATGGGAGAACACAATAAAAGTAGAGGTGATAGACACGATTCCTAGTCTAGAGAGGGATTCCTGATCTTCCAACCTAAACAGCCGAGGGCCAAAAGTAGTCATGGCTTATGACCAAACGATGATATTCTTCAGGTCCTGTAGAATGAAGCAATCACTGTTTTTTTTTTTACCAAGTCCTTATTGAATGCAGAGGTTTCTACTAAGGTCTTGGAAAAGTATATTATAATATAGTTGGTAGGCAGGATCCCTGCTTGCATTGGTTCAGTAGTATTCATTGAGCGCTCACTGCGTGCAGAGCACTGTACTAAGCACTTGGAAAGTACAATTCAGCAACAAATAGAGACAATCCCTGCCCACAACGGGCACGCAGTCTAGAAGGGGGGAGACAGGTATCAAAACATGCAAACAGGCAACAATAGCATCAATATAAATAAATAGAATTATAGATATATGCACATCATTAATATAAATGAAAAGAATTGTAAATATGTACCTATATACGCACGTGTATATGAGAGAAGCAGCGTGGCTTAATGGCAAGACCATGGGCTTCGGAGTCCAAGGTGGTGGATTCTAATCCCGGGCCCACCACTTGTCAGCTGTGTGACTTCGGGCAAGTCACTTCACTCTTCTGTGCCTCAGTTACCTCATCTGTAAAATGGGGATTAAGTCTGTGAGCCCCACGTGGGGCAACCTGATTACACTGTATCTACCCCAGTGCTTAGAATAGTGCTTGGCACACAGTAAGCGCTTAACAAATACCATTATCGTTATTATTAAGTGCTGCGGGTGGGAGGAGGGGGTAGAGCAGAAGGAGCGAGTCGGGGCGATGGGGAGGGGAAGGAGAGCAGAGGAAAAGGGGGCTTAGTCTGGGAAGACCTCCTGGAGGAGGTGAGCCTTCAGTAGGGCTTTGAAGCGGAGAAGAGAGTTTGGCGGATGTGAGGAGGAAGGGCATTCCAGGCCAGAGGTAAGACATGGAGCAGGTAGCTTACAGTCTAGAGGCCCTATGGCTTCATACCCATCAGGATGGCATGCCTAAAAAGAAGTTAAGTCACTTGACGAAGGTCATATGGCAGCAAGTATTGAAGGAGGGATTAGAATCCGCATCTCCCAACTCCTACTCCTAGTCCTGTCCTCTTTCCACTAGGCATATGGAATGTGTCAAGCACATATACGCATATGTACATGTGCTGGACACATAGTAAGCACTTGAATATTATGAAAATCATTATATGTATATACACATATATGCTAGTGTGCATATATGTGTGTGTGTGTGTTTCCTCTGCACTTTACTGTATATAATAATGTTGGTATTTCTTAAGCGCTTACTATGTGCAGAGCTCTGTTCTAAGCGCTGCGGTAGACACAGGGGAATCAGGTTGTCCCAGGTGGGGCTCACAGTCTTAATCCCCATTTTACAGATGAGGTAACTGAGGCACAGAGAAGTGACTTGCCCACAGTCACACAGCTGACAGGTGGCAGAGCTGGGATTCAAACTCATGACCTTTGACTCCAAATCCCGGGCTCTTTCCACTGAGCCACGCTGCTTCTTTATATATATATATATATATATTTGTGCATGTGCTAATAATAATATTAATTACATTTAAGTGCCTACAATGTGTCAAATACAGTTCTGAGCAATGGGATAGATACAGGTTCATCAGGTTGACACAGCACCTATCCCACAACGGACTAATAATCTAAATAAGAAGGAGAACAGGTATTGGATCTCCATTTTACAAATGAGGAAACTGAGGTACAGAGGGGTGAAATGTCTTGTCCAAGGTCACAAGCAGACAAGGGACAGAGCCAGGATTAGCACCCAGGTCCTGTGGTGCCCCAGCTCACGCGCTTTCCACTAGGCCATTTGGCTTGTCTGTGAAACGAAGATAGTGTTCGGAGTTAATGCTCAGCTAATGGGGTCTGTGAGGTATTTAATAAGCTCCCCCCGAAAATGAGCGGAGGCTCCAGGGGATCCCAGACTGGAGACTGCTGGCCTTGTCTCTCTTGTACCACATTTGTATAAATATATTTGCACATACCTAAAAATTGAATTCCAAAAGACACCAGGTGCTACCAAACCTGTTCACTGTAGAAAGAATTTCTTTCTCGATTGTTTTAAACCTAGGCAAATATGAAAAGGCCAATAATCAAGAAGTATATTATCTCTGAAGGTGAAAACAACTGTGTGTGTGCATGAGTAAATTTTAGTCTCAACCCTCTTTAGTGATGGCATTTGTTAAGCGCTTACTATGTGCCAAGCACTGTTCTAAGCGCTGGGGGAGATACAAGGTAATCAGGTTGTCCCACGTAGGGCTCACAGTCTTAATCCCCATTTCACAGTTGAGGTAACCGAGGACCAGAGAAATGAAGTGACTTGCCCAAGGTCACACAGCTAATAAGTGGCAGAGCTGGAATTAGAACCCACGACCTCTGACTCCCAAGCCCGTGCTCTTTCCACGGCACCATCCAACTGTACTAAAACTTCTTCCAACCTGGGTTTGAACCCAAAGCCTCTGCCTTTGTGAAACCTGGACACTTGGTGTGTAGTGCTACTCCTAAGTGCTCTGCCTATATATGTCTTTTCGATCGTCCCTCACCCCTCACTTTTTCCCGAACCCTCGCGTTTTGCACAAGAGAGTGATTTCTTGGCTATGGCTTTCAGGCTTCTCGTCTCTCTCCAGCGTTGAGACATAGAAAATGGTACTTTGTGTAGCTATCTACTCATTCCCCCAATATTCGTTTCAGAAAGTATCCCAGGAAATGGGGAGGTGGTCATCCTTAATAGCACACTTATCAAATAGTTAACACAGTGGCTAATGCAGTCAAGTTCCGCAACTCTTCTCAGAGTCTGGGAAAATGCTTGTGAGATTAAAGGCACCGTTGTGGGTGGGCATATATCTTCTTTCTATTTATCGGTGGTATTTATTAAGCACTTTGGGCATCACAAAGTCAGTGGGTCAGTAGTATTTATGGAGCACTTGAGTGCAGAGCACCATCCTAAATGCTTGGGAGAGTACACTATAAAATAATAATAATAATTGTGGTATTTGTTAAGGGTTATTATGTGCCATAAACTGTACTAATCACTGGGGTGGATACAAGCAAATCAGTTTGGACACAGTCCCTGTCCCAAGTGGAGCTCACAGAATAATCCCTATTTTACAGATGAGATAACTGAAGCACAGAGAAGTGAAGAATGATGGTCTTAGACTCTGGCTGTCTCTGGTTTTAGAGTCAAGCTAAATGTGTAGAATTGGCTCTTAAGTACCCAAATGAACCTTGTGATGTTTGCCAATACCAATAAGTGACAATAATAATGTCATTAAGAAGCATCATGGCCCTGTGGATTGAGCATGGGCCTGGAAGTCAAAAGGACCGGGATATTCATTCATTCAATAGTATTTATTGAGCGCTTACTATGTGCAGAGCACTGCACTAAGCGCTTGGGATGAACAAGTCGGCAACAGATAGAGACAGTCCCTGCCGTTTGACGGGCTTACAGTAAACCTGATTCCCACCACTTGCCTGCTGGGTGATCTTGGGCAACCTTTATATATTTCTGTACCTCAGTTACCTCATCCTCATCATGAAGATAAAGACTGTAAGCCCCATGTGGAACTTTGCCCAGTCTTATTCCACTCCCTTCTGGGTCACCTTGATTTGCTCCTCTCTTTGAGCCCCAAAGCACATATGTATATATCTGTTATTTATTAATTTGTTTAATGTCTGTCACCCCCTCTAGCCTATGAACTCATTGTGGGCAGGGAATGTATCCATTTTTTGCTGTAATGTATTTTCTCAAGCGCTTAGTACAATACTTTGTACACAGTAAGTGCTCAATAAATATGACTGAATAGAATGAATCAAAGTGACTAGTCCAAGGTCACACAGCAGACAAGTGGTGGAGCTGGGATTAGAACCCATTACCTTCCGACACCCAGGCCCATGCTCCATCCTCTATGCCATGACAGACATTCCCTACAATAAGCTTACATTCTAGACAGGGTCAGTCATTAATATACGTAAATAAAATTATTGATATGTACATAAGTTCTGTGGAGCTGGGAAGGATCATGAATAAAGGGAGTAATTCAGGGTGATGCAGAAGGGAGTGGAAGAAAAGAAAATGAGAACTTAGGGAGCCCCTCTTGGAGGAGATGTGCTTTCAGTAAGGCTCAGAAGAGGGGGAGAGTAATTGTCTGTCAGACATGAGCAGAGAGGGTTCCAGGCCAGAGGAGGGATGTCGGCGAGGGGCGGTGGCCAGATAGAAGAGATCGAGGTGCAGTGAGAAGGTTCATTTTAAGGAAGTGAAGTGTGCGGGCTGGGTTGTAGTAGGAGAGGAGCAAGGTGAGGTAGGAAGGGACAACGTGATTGACTGCTGTAAAGTACAGCGTGCTTTGAGTACAGAGTACTGTTCTAAACGCTTGGAAAAGTACAATATAATAGAGCTGGTAGATGCAATCCATCACCACCTGGAGTTTTACAATCTAGTAGGGGAAAGAGATGTTAATATAAATTACAGCTAGGGGAACCCACTTAGAGAAAGAATATGCATCTAAATCCTTGGGGAGGGAGTAAGGTGAGTGTCTAAGTGCATACGTGATGTGTACAGGAGGAAATGGGAAAACTAGAGGTTAGGAAGGGAAGACTTTCTGGAGATGTGATTTTAGTAGGGCTTTGAAGATGGAAAAGTGAAGGGCGGACTAACTTGAAGGAGGAAGAAAGTCTAGGTAGGAGGGAGGACAAGAGGAATTATTTGATGGAAGGAAATCAATCATATTTTTTGAACACTTACTGTGTGCAGAGCATTGTACTAAATGCTGGATAGAGTACAACAGAATTAGCAGACAAGTTCTCTGCCCATAACGAGTTTACAGTCTAGACAGGGAGATAGACATGAATATGAATAGAGGAGGAATTTATAATACATAATTTAAAGATATGAGCATGTGTTATGGGCTTTGGGGTAGGATAAATATCTAAAGTCTAAGGGTCACAGATCAAAGTGCATAGGAGAAAGATTCAGCGCTTCTAACAGTGCTTGGCACACAGTAAGCGCTTAACAAATGCCATTATTATTATTACTATTATTATGAGATCAAGGTGCAATAAGTAGATTGGCTTTAGAAGAGCAAAGTGTCCAAGCTGGGTGATAGTAGGAGAGAAACAAGTTAGGTATCAATCAATTAATGGTACATATTGAGTACTTTTATTATTATTCTATTTATTTTATTAATAATGTGCATATATTTATAATTCTATTTATTTATATTGATGCTATGGATGCCTATTTGACTTTTTTTGATGTCTTCCTCCCCGCATTCTAGACTATGAGCCCATTATTGAGAGGGATCATATATGTTGCTGAATTGTACTTTCCAAGTGCTTAATCCAGTGCTCTGCACATAGTAAGCACTCAATAAATGCAATAAAATGAGTGAATACAGAGCACCATTCTAAACATTTGGGAGGGTACAATAGAAGAGAATTAGCATGAGAGGGAGAGCTGATTGAGTTCTTTCTGCTCTCGTTCTCTCCATGCAGGTAACTCAGCCGGCGATTGGAGAGGACAAAGCTTACTAATTATTTTCAAGTTCAACTCTGACCGACCGACACTAATTTAACATTTATCCTATCACCATATCTATACCCATCACACACCCATACACGTCCTTCCAGGGTTCGGGGAATATTGAGGGGCCCTGAGAAAGATCAGAGGAAGCTCAGCATTCACTTTCATTTCCAGGAATCTAACCCCAATTACACAGGGTCTTCACAGTGTACTTCATTTTCCTACTTTAATAAATGTAGTATTTGTTAAGCGCTTACTATGTGCCAGGGACTGAACTAAGCACGAAGGTGAATAGAGACAAATCGGGTAGGACACAGTCCCTGTCCCACAAGGGGCTCACAGTCCCAAGCATCATTTTACGGAGGAGGTAACTGAGGCACAGAGAAGAGGAGTGACTTGCCCAAGGTCACAGAGCAGGCAGGAGTGGTTCAGGGATTAGAACCCAGGCCCCCGCTCTGTCCAGCTACACCGCTCCTCTTTCTCACCAAGTCTTCCTCCCAAATCCTTCGTCACAGCTTTAGGTCTCCAATCCCTTTCTTTTTCCGCTCGCAGGGTATTTCCACCTCTAAAGGGTCATCAAATTGAGTGGGATCTGGCTCAACTCTAATTAGGATATGTACTACCGTAACTCAGCAGTGAATCTCTTTGGTGCTCCTGAAAAATAAATCTGCCTTCAGAATAATAATTCAGCTCTGTGGAAAAGCCTTGGAAACCCTGCTGAGCTACTGCCTTCATCCCAGAAAAATCAAATTTTACTCTGAATAGAGTTTTAATAACAGTTGGAAACTTCAACCTTTTGCCAATGATTTATTTACAGGGGATCTCTTTGAAGAGGACTACCTGGGAGAATTCTGGGTGGCTTTGATGTTTGCGAAAGTAGGCCACGCACTGTTGCCCACAGATATCATTTCCGGAGGAGGAGCTAGCTTTGCAGCGCTGGATATGTAGTTAGAGTGGCAGGCCTTGGGGCCTTTATTGTGCTTTCACAAGGTGAGGAGTTGAGCAGTAAGGATAAAAATTATTCCCCGGTAAGGAACTGACAGGAAACCACCTCAACAACAATGTGTGGGGTAGCAGGGATGAGAGAATTTTGCCCAGATAAGAAGCTATTCTCATAGCTACGGACATTTTCACTCTCTCCAGGCGATGCTTCTATTTCTTTCTTTCTTAGTGAACCTTGCCTTGCCTATGAAAATGAATGGGAGTTGAAAGTAATTTAACAGGGCTTGGGAACAAAAGGGAAGCAGTTTGGCGTAGTGCATAGAGCACAGGCCTGGAAGTTAGAGGCCCTGGGGTCTAAGCAGCAGAAGCAGCGCGGCTCAGTGGAAAGAGCCGGGGCTTGGGAGTCAGAGGTCATGGGTTTGAATTCCGGCTCTGCCACTTGTCAGCTGTGTGACTGTGGGCAAGTCACTTCACTGTGCCTCAGTTCCCTCATCTGTAAAATGGGGATTAAGACTGTGAGCCTCACGTGGGATAACCTGATTACGCTGTATCTACCCCAGCGCTTAGAACAGTGTTCTGCACATAGTAAACGCTTAACAAATACCAACATTATTAATCCCGGCTGCATGACTTGTCTGCTGTGTGACCTTGGGCAAGACTTTTCATTTCTCAGTTACCTACACAGGAAAATGAGGATTAAGACTGTGAGCCCCATTTGGGAAAGGGACTGTGTCCAACCTGTTCACTTGCATCTACCCCAGTGCCTGCACATAGTAAACACTTAAATATCATACAAAGAAAGAATATTGCGTTTATGTAATAATAATAATACTGGTATTTGTTAAGTGCTTACTATGTGCCGAGCACTGTTCTAAGCGCTGGGGTAGATACAGGGGAATCAGGATGTCCCACATGAGGCTCTCAGTTAATCCCCACTTTACAGATGAGGTAACTGAGGCACAGAGAAGCGAAGTGACTTGCCCACAGTCACACAGCTGACAAGTAGCAGAGCCGGGAGTCAAACCCAGGACCCCTGACTCCGAAGCCCAGGCTCTTTCCACTGAGTCACGCTGCTTCTCTAATGTAGCATTGGCAGGCATTATAATGAATTGTGAAGAGCAGGACACTTAATAAGAGGTATCAACTACAATCATATTTCTTTCCCAAAGGACAGTTGTAGCTGTTGTTATATTTAATAAGCATCTATAGTAATGATAGTGAGTATTTATTGAGCACTTGATGCAATATATCATACTATATGATTGAGAAGTACAAAAGAAAGAGATGACATCACTGCCTAGTAGAGGAGTGAAATATTCATTCATTCAGTCATATTTATGAAGTGCTTATTGTGTGCAAATCACTGTACTAAGTGCTTGGGAGAGCTCAGTATAACAACAAACAGGCACATCCCTGCCTGCAACGAGCTCACACCCTAGAGGGGAAGACAGACATCATTCATTCATTCAAGAGAAGCAGCATGGCTTAGTGGAAAGAGCCCGGGCTTTGGAGTCAGAGGTCATGGGTTCAAATCCTGGCTCTGCCACTTATCAGCTGTGTGACTGTGGACAAGTCACTTCACTTCTTGGTGCCTCAGTTACCTCAGCTGTCAAATGGGGATAACTGTGAGCCTCAGTTGGGACAACATGATCACCCTCTATCTACCCCAGTGCTTAGAACAGTGCTCTGCACATAGTAAGCGCTTAACAAATACCAACATTATTATTATTATTCATTCAATTGTATTTATTGAGCTTTTACTGTGTGCAGAGCACTGTACTAAGAGTAAATAAATTACATATATATTGAAGTCATGTGTTCTAATCCCAACTCGCCACTTGCCTGCTGTATGGCTTTGGGTAAGTCACTTCACTTTCCTGTGCCTTAGTTACCTCATCTGAAAAATGGGGATTAAGACTGAGCCCCACATGGTACAAGGACTGTGTCATAGCTCATTTGCTTGTGTCCATCCCAGCGCTTAGTACAGTCCCTGGCACATGTAAGAGCTTAACAAATACCATAATCATTATTATTATACGGATAGATGTTCTGTGGGGACACGGGAGGATGAATGAAGGAGCGAGTATTAGCAGCACAGAAGGGAGAGGGAGAAAAGGACAGGAGGGCTGAGCCCTCAATAAATGCGATTGAATGAATGAATAATCATGGCATGTGTTACTAACTTATGTGCCAAGTTCTAAGTGCTTTGGAAGATACAAGTTAATCAGATTTGATACAGCCTCTTTTACACACGGAGCTCACGGTCTACGTAGAAGGGAGTAAGATTTAATTCCCATTCTACAGATAAGGTAAACTGAGGCTCAGAAGTCAAATCACCTGTCCAAGGTCACATAGTAGACAGGCAGAGGCGGAATTAGAATCCACATCCTCTGACTCATTAGCTTTCCAATAGGCAAAGCGGCTTCTCGACTGGTGAAGTCATCTAAAGTACTCTGTCTAAATACAAATTGAAAGCAAAATCAGAATTTCATCTTTGTACTTATTTTTCCTTTGGCCCAGTATGCTTTAACAGGCTCTAGTAATTCCTCAGAAGTTGACAAGATCTGTCAAACCTTTACTTTAACATTAATGCTTAGGTTCTTCGGGCACCTTAGATTGCCCTAGAGAAGAGCAGATCATTAATCTGCAGATATTTATAGTAGACAGTTGCTCGGGATTTAAAGTCAAGAACAGCAACAATAAAAAAAGTTTGGACTCTTGCATTCTAATCTAATAAACTGGAATGAAATCTTGCTTAAATATCAAGAGATGTGTCCAGAAAACATCAAGTATGAATATATCAGGTGACTTTTGGATTAAGAAGGAAGAAACTATAATGGGAGCTCTTTTCTCTCTGAGGTAAGAAGGAGAGATCACAATTCACAGAGCTATTCTTAGAAATTTCCTACATTTTCCCACCTTCTAGATTGTAAGGTCCTCCAAGCAGGGATTGTGTCCATGTACTCTATTTTTACTCTCTCAGATGCTTAATGCAATGCATAGCAAGTGTGCCTTAAGTACCATGGTTTAATTAAGTCCTTACACCTTAAACTATGTGAGTTGAAAATGTAAGAAATATTAGAAGGAGTTTAAACTTTGCCTTTGGTGGGTTTTAATATTGGTTAAAATGTTGGATAAGTGAAATAATTAAGTGGTAAATACTTTCCCAGGTTTTCATCCACCCAACTTAACCTAACACCCACTTAACTTCTCTGTGCCTCAATTACCTCCACCTGTAAAATGGGGATTAAGATGGTGAGCCCCATCACCAGCCTGATTAGCTCATATCTACCACAGTGTTTTAGTAAAGTGCCTAGCAGATAGTAAGCATTTAATACCATTTTAAAACCCCCCACAAAAAAAAAAAACCACCCTAGAAACTCAACTGATGTTAAGAGTTTCTGGCTCTTCTGGTTTCTGGCAGGCTGACCAAAGATAGCGATACTGTACAATTACTGACTGACCAACTTGTGACAGCTATGTGAAGATGGCTACATTAGAAATTGTAGGATGATCTCAATCAATTAATCAATGATATCTATTGAGTATTTACTATGTGTAGGGCACTCTATCAAGTGCTTGGGAAAGAACAAGACAGTCTTTGGTAGACTTGATCTCTGCCCACACGTTGAACAGTAAGATGAGGCTAAATCAGATCTGGGCCTAAGGAGAGGGAGAGTTTTATGTTTAATAAGTAACAGGGTCCATTGGATATTTTGGCATTGATATTTGAACCTTGAAACGTAAACTTGCTTCTCATGTGATTCTAGTCTGTTGACATCCTCCTCTAGACCCTAAACCTATTATGATTAGGGAAAAATGTGTGATTATTCTGTTTTATTTATTCAATCATATTTATTGAGCGATTACTGTGTGCAGAGCACTATATTATGTGCTTGGGAGAGCACAATTCTACAATAGTCACATTCCCTACTCCCCAACTTAGTATAGTGCACTGCATATAGTAAGCCCTCGATAAATTCCACTGACTGATTCATTCATTCAATCATATTTATTGAGCGCTTATTGTGTGTAGAGCACTGTACTAAGCACTTGAAAAGTACAATTCAGCAACAATTAGAGACAATCCTTGACAACAATGGCCTCACAGTCCAGAACTGGGGAGACAAGCATCAAAACAAGTAAACAGGTATCAATAGCATCACTATAAATCAAGAGAATTATGGATATATACACATTAATATAACGAGAATAAATATGCACATATATGCACAAGTACTAGATGGGGTAGAGCAAAGGGAGTCGGAGCGATGGGGAGGGGAGGGGAAACAGAGGAAAAGGGGGGCTTAGTCTAGGAAGACCTCCTGGAGGAGGTAAGCCTTCAGTAGGGCTTTGAAGGGGGGAAGTATGATTGTTGAAAATGGCATAAGCAGAAATCATCCTAAACTCTTAATGGCCCCCGGAGAGCCTATCGATCACTTGTCCTCCATGAGTTTATCCAAACCTGTCTTGGTTATAGTAATATTCTCTGCCTACCCACCTTCTTGGGAAAACCAGGCCTGTTTGTTTAGCATCCCCTGTGGGAATTGATATTCCATATAGGCAGTTCCTGGAAGTCAAAGGTGATCTTTCTCCCAGGATTCCCCAACAGTGGAGGCACATCAGGACCAATATACCCAGATGCAGATTTGCCAGAATCAAAGTCCACATTGCTTGGTTGTTTCCCAGGTGCCTCCGGGTGGAAATTGACTGGTCATTCATTCAGTTGTATTTATTAAGTGCTTACACAGAGCACTGTACTAAACACTTGGGAAAGAACAATACGCAATAAAAAGTTACCATCCCTGCCTACAACAAGCTACCAGTCTAGTGGTGGAGGGACAGACATCAATCCAAATACATAAAATGACAAATATCTACATATCTACATAAGTGCTGTGGGACTGGTGGGACTGGGGGAGAGCAAAGAGAGCAAGTCAGGGTGGCACAGAGGGGAGTGGGAGATGAGTAAAAGTGGAGCTTACTCTTGAAGGGCCTCTTGGAGGAGATGTGCCTTCAGTAATGCTTTGAAGGTGGGGAGAAAAATTGTTTCGCATATTGGAGGAGGGAGGGTGTTCCAGGCCAGAGGTAGGACGAGGGCTAAGGTTAGGAAGCGAGACAGGTGAGATCAAGGCACAGGGAAAAGGTTAGCACTGGAGGAGTGAAGTGGGTTGATTGGGTTTTAGAAGGAGAGAAGCGAGGTGAGGTAGGAGGGGGCAAGGTGATGGAGGGATTTAAAGCCAATAGTGAGAAGTTTTTGTTTCATATGGAGGTGGATAGGCAACCACTGGAGGTTTTGGAGGGGCGTGGAGGGTGACACTCGGAGTTTTTGTAGAAAGATGATCCGGGCAGCAGTGTGAAGCATGGATTGTAGTGAGGAGAGGCAGGAGGTTGGAAGGGCAGCCAGGAGGCTGAGGCAGTAATCTAGGTGGGATAGGATGAATGATTGTATTAACATGATAGCAGTTCTGCTCCCTGGACCTTTTGTGGGTCCCAGATTCTGGGAAGTGCTCTTGAATTTGGAGCCAACCCTGGCCATCTTCAAAGTTCCCAGTGTCAGAGAATGTCCCCAGTTCTCAGTGGGGTCTCAGATCTAGGAGTTATACAAAGTCATCCTCAAATTTACCTCAAATGTCTCTCAGGCCCGGGCCCACAACAAACACCAGCTCCACCAGGCTAAGGAGCTCTCAGGTCCATCCAACTTAGAAATGTGGCCAAATTCTCCACCTTTTAGGTGATAAAATAGGAGAATAAGGTGAACCACTGCCTTAACATGGTAGGAGAGTTTGTATACGCAAATGAAGCTTAGGGCTCTGTCACTGAGAGATACTCTCTCATCACAGTTACCCAGAATGGAGAGGTCTAAGCTGAAGCATCAGACAAAATTGATTAACCTGTGCTGGGCAGCAGCACATGGGGAAGAGTCAAAAGGGGATGATCAAGTAATCAAAATGTTGATCAAAGAGAACAACAAAGACTTATGTTTTTACTGCACAGAAGGGAATGGTAAACCAATTTTGTAATTTTTTTTTTTTTTTAAACAAAAAGCCCTATGGAAAATGAACAAAAGAGTCACTATGAATCAGAAATGGCTTGTCGGCATTTAAGAAGAAGAATATTTATTAAGCTCTTATGTTCTAGGCCCTGTTCTAAGGGTTGGAGTGGATATAAACATATCGGGTTGGACACAGAACCCATCCTGCGTGGGACTCACAGTCTTAATTTCCATTTAACAGATGCAGTACAGATGAGGCACAAAGTGAAGTGACTTGTCCAAGGTCACACAGCAGACAAGTGGCAGAGCCAAAATTAGAACCCAGGTCCCCCGGCTCCCGGGCCTGTGGAAGATGACTCCAACAGGTTATCTGACCTCTGCCTTTCCTTGCATGGGAGCAGAGAAGAAATTATTTCTACAAAGGCTGACATAATAATATTTGCTAAGCACTTACTATGTGCCAAACACTTTTCTTAGCACTGGGGTAGATACAAGGTCATCAGCTTGTCCCACATTCATTCAATAGTATTTATTGAGATCTTACTATCTGCAGAGCACTGTATTAATGGGGCTCACAGTCTTAATCCCCATTTTACAGATGAGGTAACTGAAGCACAGAGAGGTTTAGTCACTTGACCTACTTCACACAACAGACGAGTGGCAGAGTCGGGATTAGAACCCACCTCCTCTGACACCCAAGCCTGTGCTCTGCTACGCCATGCTGCTTCCTTGGACACAAGTCCATGCAGAGCCCTCTCATTCATTCATTCAATCGTATTTATTGAGCACTTACTATGTGCACAGCACTGTACTAAATGCTTGGAATGTACAATTCAGCAACAGATAGAGACAATCCCTGATCAACTATGGGCTCACAGACGAGAACAGGGGAATAATGATTATGGTACTTGTTAAGCACTTACTAGGTCCTCAAATGCTGCTGCCCCGGCCTTTTCTTGGGCAAGGGCTGACTTGGGACCTGTGCTTATAATTTTCTTGGGGTCCATCCTTTAGGAGTTTGGCAGTATTTCCCTCACTTTTCTCAAAGAGAGTAGAGAAACCACGATGCAGCCCTCGTGCAAATCCATTCTCCTCTGAGCTTCAGTAAGAATACGGCAGCATTTTTCCCGCCTGAGAGAAACCAAATCACTCCGCCTGTACTTTCCATCAGCCAACGAACATCAGCTATGAGAGATCTTATTTCCAGGCCTCTTAGAAAATGAAAAACAAGCCCTAATCATCCATTCAATTGGCAGCCGTTAGAAGTGATTTTCCACCGGATTATGGACAGTGGAGCAAAGCTTATTCATTCTACCAGAAATGTCTCCTTTCTGTTCTCAGAAGATTGTGATTTAGCTCAGGGTATCCACCTGTGCTCTCGCAAGTTACTATTGTCTAGATCCAAAGTCTTGTCTTGTCTTTTCTTATGCTGTCGAGTCATTTCTGTCCCATCACAACTCCATGGACACAACTCTCCCAGAATGCCCCACCTCACCTCCATCTGCAAGCATTCTGGTAGTGTATCCATAGAGTTTTCTTGGTAAAAATAGGGAAGTGGTTTACCATTTCCTCCTTCTGCGCATTGAACCTGAGTCTCTGCCCTCAACTCTTTCCCATGTCCTTGCTGCCCAACAAGGGTGAGTTTTGACTTATAGCAGATTGCCTACCACTCACTAGTCACTGTCCAAGCTAGGAATGGAACAGGTAGGCCTCTGCTTGCCTCTCCCTCCCATAGCCGAGACTGGTAGAGGACTGGAAACTCCCCAGGTGCGATCCTGAGAGAGGGAATCAAAGTAGTAAGAAAGAATAATGGGCCTTCCTAACTGGCATCGTGAATTGAACTGATTATGAGTGCCACCAATGAACGGGGAAAAATTGCAAATGTTTTTCCAGCAGCATATTTGAAAAATCTAAGGGAATGAACAAATAGCCTGAAGAATCTACCAAAATAGGTTAGCAGAGCCTGAAACGAGTGTTAGCTAAAATCACCCAATTAAAACAATTATCTTAGACCCAAAAGCTACACTGTACCCCAAAGCTTTACCGTATCAGTGAAACAAAATTTTAAAATTCTGCAACTAGTGTTTTTAGGGTGGAAAAGATAGAAGAGAAATGAATGAAAATGTTTATTGAGCACCTCCCTGTAGGAAGCAGAGCATGATATTTGGTTGTAGGGAAGAGTAACAGTGCCTGATGTTTTCTTATTACAACTCAACCCACACACTTTGCTCCTCTAACATCAACCTACTCATTCTACCTTTGATCTCATCTATCTCATGACCTCTCGCCCACATCCGGCTTCTGGTCTGAAACACCCTTCCCATTCATATCCAGACAATCACTCTCCCTACCTTCAAAAACATTAGTGAACCAGCATGGAGTAGTGGATAGAGCATGGCCCGGGAGCCAGTAGGTCAAGGGTTCTAATTCTGGCTCTGCCACTTGTCCGCTGTGTGACTTCGGGCAAGTCACTTCATTTCTCAGTGCCTCGGTTACCTCATCTGTAAAACAGGGGTTGAGGCTGTGAGTCCCACGTGGGACAAGGGACTGTATCCAACTCGATTTGCTTGCATCCGTCCCAGCGCTTAGTACAGTACCTGACATATAGTAAGCACTTAAATATCATAATTATTATATTATTGAAGGAACAACTCCTCTAAGATGACTTTCCCAACTAGGCCTTCATTTCCTCTTCTCCCACTCTCTTCTGCATAACCCTTGAACTTGGGTTTTCACCCTAGATGAACCCTTCCCTCAGCCCCACCGCATTTAGGTACAGATCTAAAATTCACTTATTCGTATTAATGTCTGTCTCCCCCTCTAGACTGCAAGCTTGTTGTGGGCAGGGGACGAGTCTATCAATTCCGTCATATTATACTCTCCTAAGCGCTTCGTACAATGCTCTGTTCCCGGTAAGCACTAAATAAATGATTGCTTGCCTTCAAGAAGATAAATATCCTAACCTGTGTATAGGTATAAAAATTAGAGGAATAAATTAGAACATAAGAAGGTTAGCACTTGCCCAACAGTCGATTAATCCATTGCATTTATCGAGCACAACGAACTGTGTTAAGAGCTTGGGAGGTTACAGTAAACACAAATCATGCCCTCAGGGAGCTGACAACCTAACAGGGAGACACTCTTTAAAGCAAACTCCAAGTTGGGGAAGGAATGGAGTAGAAGGAAATATACATTCTGCTCCAGCCTGGAAGAATATCAGACAACGAGATGAAGTCCTTTGATGTTTAGAACATTAGTAGGACACAGAGGCAATAGCTGCAGCTGTGTCCACTGAGACAGTTCAATAGTGACAGCAGGAGCCTTAGACTCTTCATCATTGTTCCGGTCTCTTCCGGAGGTTTTGCATTTTACTTTTCCACCATTTTCTTATGTTTCTCTCAGCAGCCACCACCCCGCGGCATCTCATTCTTAGACAGTGTGCCTCTCGGAGTACAGGGATCTTCTCTAATTCTTATCAGTGTATTTGTTTTCTCAGTGTTTAGTACCATGAATTGCACACCAGTGCTTAATAAATATTATGACTTTTTCCTCAACTGGAAGCACAGCCTCTGGATAAGACCAATAATGGGCCAGTGATGGCCCGATAAGGCTAGAATTCTCTCTGATAGTATCCATAGGATACGTGGATGAGTGGGTGTGAAGGTTGGTTAACGTGCTGACATTCGTTTGGTCTTATGTCTTCGAGTCGTTTCCGACCCCCAGCGACACCTCAGTGATCTCTCTCCCAGAATGCCCCGCTGTCCATCTGCCATCGTTCCGATAGTGGATCCAGAGAGTTTTGTTGGCAAAAATCGGAAGAGATTTACCACTGCCGCCTTCCGTACAGTAAACCTGAGTCTCTGCCCTCGACTCTCTCCCATGCCACTGCTGCCCAGTACAGGTGTGTTAGATAATTATTATGTTTCTAAACTATGGGGTAAGTATAAGTTTCTCAACTTGGACACAGTCCCTATTCCACCCAGGCTTTACAGTCAATTTTATTCCTGTTTCACAGAAGAGAACACTGAAATCCAGAGAGGTTAAGTGACTTACCTAAGTTCACACAACTGGCCAATGGCAGAGCTGGGACTAGAATCCAAATCACCTGATTCCTCACTCCATGCTCTGTCCACAGGGTCACGCTGTGGCCTGTGTTTTTGACATGTTTGTTGACTGGGTGGAGTAAGATACATTTGGACAGATGTTAGCTTGTATGATAATGGTTAACAGGTGGACCCACGGCTGAGATCAAGGGGCAGGGAAGAGAGTAACAGAGGGGTTGGTGCAGGATTTCCCAAAATATAAATCTGCCATTTATCCCTGACTAAGCCCTCCTCTCCTTTTCTCCCACTCCCTTCTGTGCCACTCTCATTTGCTCCTTCATTCTTCCTCCCTTCCATCTCCATAGCACATATGCATAGATCTGTAATTTAATTCATTTATATTAATGTCCATCTCCCCCTCTAAACTGTGAGCTTATGGTGGGCAGGAATGTGTCTGTTGTTATACTGTCTTCTGCCAAGAGTATAGTACAGTGCTTTGCCCACAGTAAGTCCTCCATAAATATGAATGAATCTATCCTCCCACCCTATTTCAGTCCCTCCTGCATCGACCATGCCCTTAAGCCCATACCCACTTGTCTTGGCTCATGCTATTGAGTCATCTTGGACCCATAGAGACTTCACAGACAGCATGGAGTGGTGAATAAAGCACAGGCCTGGAGTCTGAAGGTCATGGGTTCTAATCCTCACTCCCCCACTTATCTGCTGTGTGACCTTGGGCGAGTCACTTAACATCTCTTTGCCTCATTACCTCATCTGTAAAATGGGGAGCGAGACTGTAAACCCCAAGTGTGACGGGGACTTTTTTCCAACTCGATTTGCCTGTAGCCATTCTAGTGCTTAGTACAGCACCTGACACATAGTAAGTGCTTAACAAATACCATTATTATTATTATTATTATTCTCCCTCCCACAACACCACACCTCAATCTGCAATAGTGCTGGTCGTATATCCAGAGAGTTTACTTGGGAAAAATACAGAATTGTTTTTATCACTGCCTTCTTCCGTGCAGTCAGCTCAAGTCTTCACCCTCCACTCTCTCCCATGCTGTTGCTGCCCAGCACAGGGGACTTTTGATGTGTAGCAGATGGCCTTCCACTCACTAGCCACTGGCCAAGCTCCGAATGGAATGGGTATGCCTCTACTTGACTCTTCCTCCCATAGCTGAGACTGATAGAGTAATGAACACTCTGCTGAGAGAGTCCACACCCACTTAACACTTTGATATTCATCCTGTTGCCCCCACAGAACCTATTTTCATATGTGGCTGTTTTAATGTCTGTCTTCCCTGCTAGACTGTAAAATCTTTAAGGGATGGGATCATATCTATTTACTCTTTCTCCTTAGACCTAAGTTCTGCACAGAGTAATCAATGAATGTGAGTAATAGTATTTATTAATTCAATCATATTTGAGCACTTACTGTGTGCAGAGCACTGTATTAAATGCTTGGAAAGTACAATTCAGCAACAGATAGAGACAATCCCTACCCAGCGAAGGGCTCACAATCTAGAAGGGGGAGACAGACAACAAAACAAATAGGCAGGCATCACTACCATCAAAATAGATCAATAGAATTATGGACATATACACATCATTAATAAAATAAATAGAATATGTACAAATATACACAAGTGCTGTGGGGCAGGGAAGGGAGAAGATCAGAGGGAGGGAGTAGGGTCAATGGGGAGTGGGGGGAGGGGCAGAGGGAAAGGGAGGGTTCAGTTTAGGAAGGCCTCTCAGTGGGCTTTGATGAGGGGAAGAAAGTTAGTTTGGTGGATGTGAGGAGGGAGGACATTCCAGGTCAGAGGCAGAATGTGAGAGTATTAAAGTACTTACAATGTGGAAAGCACTCTGCTAAGTGCTGGGAAAGAAATGCATGGGTAATGTATATACACAGTCCCTAGATCCCAAAAGGAATATCAAATATCACTGATTGATTATAGCAAACATATTGGAAAATCCTTTTCCAAACCAAATATCTCCTTTCCTTCAATGCCCTTCTAAAAGGCCATCTATGCCAAAGCCCTTAACTACCTGTACTGTCATTACACTGGCACCTCAGTGCTCATTTATTCACTTATGTTACTTCTTGATTCATTTGCTCATGTTTTTCACTTTTATTAATATTCGTTAAGTGCTTACTATATGCTAGGAACTGTACTAAGCACTGGGGTAGATAAAGACGAGAAGCAGCATGGCATAGTGGATAGCGCACAAGCCTGGGAATCAGAAGGTCATGGGTTCTAATTCCAGCTTTGTAATTCATCTGCTCTGTGGCCTTGGGTAAGTCACTTAACTTCTCTATGCCTCAGTTACTTCATTTATAAAATGGGGATTAAGACTGTGAGCCCTCTGCAGGCAGGGACTGTGTCCAACCAGATGTTCTTGAATCAACCCCAGTGCTTAGTACAGTGCCTGGCACATAGTAAATGCTTAGAAAATACCATGATTATTATTATAAAAGCTAGTCAGGTTGAACATAGTCCTTTTCCCACATGGGGCTCACAGTCTTAATTCCCATTTGACAGATGAAATAACTGAGGCACAGAGCAGTTAGGTGACTTGCCCAAAGTTACCCAGCAGACAAATGGTGGAGCCCGGATTAGAACCCAGACCCATCTGACTCCCAACCCCGTGCTCGATCCACTAGGTAATGCTGCTTCTTGTGGCTATTTTTAAGTATTCCCTCACTTTTACCTATACTGCAAATATGTCTACCTGCATTTGCCCACTCTTAAGAACAGGACTTGTGTTTTATCTTTTCTACTAACTCTGTCACATTGTACTCTCCCGAGCACTTAGTAATAATGACAATAATGGTATTGAAGTACTTACTATGTGCAAAGCACTGTTCTAAGAGCTGGGGTTGATACAAGGTAATCAGGTTCTCCCACGTGGGGCACACGGTCTTTTTACGGATGAGGTAACTGAGGCCCAGAGAAGTTAAGTGACTTGCCCAAAGTCATTCAGCTGATAAGTGACAGAGCTGAGATTAGAACCCATGACCACTACCTCCCAAGCCCGTGCTGTTTCCACTAAGCCACGTTGCTTCTAGTAAGTTCTCAATAAATACCACTGATTGATTTCCTAATTTTGAAAGCTTTGCAAATGCCTAGAACCATGTTCTACATGCAGTTGGTGCTCAAGAAATACTGGTGACGATGATCATAGAAGTTAAAGTGTTGGAAGAGGTCGGTTTGAGTTTCAAGAAAGTTATCAGTGGGGCTAGATTATAAGGGGGCATGTGGGGATTGGAGTGGTCAGTCAGATCTAATGACCAGCAGCTAAAGAGTGATGAAGACCGCAATCACAGATAAACTTTGATGGGGGTTTCACAGATTAATAGAATAGGCAACTTCAAAGGGTTTTTGTTTAACCATTTCTCCATAATTACTACTAAATTATTACTTTTAAGAATGTCCAAAAGGAGATGGATTCACAAGTCATTAGAGAAGTAAAAGTGCCGATGAAATGTATACCCATTTACTTATTTTTTTCTATCATATTAAGTCCCTACTCTCGGCACGGCCAAACACATAGGTTGAAGACTGTCCCGAGCCCCCCCATTTGTACCAACCAGGACCTTCCTGGACCTGGTGAGCCTTGGTGAGACCTAGTAATGTTGGTATTTGTTAAGCACTTACTATGTGCAGAGCACTGTTCTAAGCACTAGCAGAGATACAGAGTAATCATGTTGTCCCACGTGAGGCTCACAGTGTTCATCCCCATTTTACAGATGGGGTAACTAAGGCACAAAGAAGTTAAGTGACTTGCCTACAGTCACACAGCTGACAAGTGGCAGACCTGGGATTCAAACCCATGACCTCTGACTCCCAAACCCAGGCTCTTTCCACTGAGCCACGGGTAGAAGTCAAAACACACCTCTGATCACCAAGGCTACTGTGGAAAGTTTTCTTGACCTAATTTTATCAGCATGCAAGGAAGTGACATTTATACATACTCACACCACCAAGAGTCCAATACCAGTCTGAGGTCAAAGGAGCTCATTCTGCCAATGCTGCTTCTTGCTGCTCTTCTACTGGTGCCTTTTACTTGCCTCTTTGTTGCTTCTGCTCCTCTCCTTCCTACCTGCCTCCTTGCCATTCAAAGGGAGCACCTTTAATCTGGTTTAGGAGTCACAGCTGGGGCTCTGCATGGCAGTAATTGATAGGTCCAGGCCTGCTACTGGGTTAAACAGGGAGAGAAAACCAAGTCTCCTTCCATGTTCTGCCCCCACGGGTCTGCAATCACCTGTCTCAGGTAGAGTCCATCAGTGCCTTCGCAAAGTCTCTTCCTTGTTGCGGTTGTTGTTGACGGAATTACAGTCACTCACTAAAAAGGCAGCTTACTGTAGGCTCACCGCAAAGAGTGGCTCTGCCCAGAACAATTTTGCAATCTAAAAGGGAGGACAAATCCAGAGGTGCTAACAATGAAACATCAAAACCAGCTTTTACCTCTTTCTTCCCCCAACCCAACTCAAGAAGACATGAAGTCTACAAGCAGTCAAAATCTTTTCAGAGGGTTCTGGTCCATCATTTCCCCATTCCCATAGAGGGAGGGAAAGGAATAATGTTGGTATTTCTTAAGCACTTACTATATGCAGAGCACTGTTCTAAGCGCCGAGGTAGATACAGGGAAATAGGGTTGTCCCATGTGGAGCTCACGGTCTTCATCCCCATTTTACAGATGAGGTAACTGAGGCACAGAGAAGTTAAGTGACTTGCCCAAGGTCACACAGCTGGCAAGCGGTGGAGCGGGAATTCGAACCCATGACCTCTGACTCCCAAGCCCGGGCTCTTTCGACTGAGCCACAAATCAATCTAGCAATCATTCAGTCATATTTATTGAGCACTTTCTATATGCAGAGCTCTGTACTATAGAATTAGCAGACACATTCCCTGTCCATAACAAGAAAGGAGGGAGGAGAATTGAGTTTAGTTACCACACTGTCATGCAGGACTCTTGGAAGTTCAGAAGGTTGGGGCTGAAGTCCTGAATCCTCTATTTAGCCCAATTGTAGGTTGATCATTTAGTTGATAAACCACTTTTCATCAGGAAACTCTCTCATGATTGGCATGTTCCATTTGCAAACTGGTCAGGCTCTGAGATTTCCATTCCATTCCAGCTGAAGAACGGTCCTTTTCATCTAACCTAAATATTCTTAAACTCATTTTTATGACTTCAAGTAATGCATTTGTTCCAGCCAATATAATCAATTTTCTGGCTTGGTTTTGACCCAGTTACATATGGGGAGCAGAGTTTTTTTTTCGGTTTTTTTTTCCCTATATAACAGAGAAAAGAATTCCAAATATTTTGCTAAATGGGGAAGGGAAAAAATACAGTGTGGATAATCAACAGCTGTTTAAAGTCATAACAAGCGAGCAGACTTTTACTGTTAAGGGAGAGATGTTCAAGGTACAAGATGTGGATGCGATTTGCATAAGAGGCATTTGAATTGCAGGTGTGTCTGGTCATCTTAACAAATCCCTGGAATTAAAGAGTTGAATTAAGATGCAACACGGCCCCATGGCTCCTATGATTAATGTCTGCCAGTCATATGGCAAATCTGACATGATCCATACGTGTCTCTGGAGGAAACTGCATGCCAAAGAATCCATCTCCCAGACTGTCCCACAGGGTCTCACCCCCAGGACCCTATTTTGGGGGGTCAACTCTGGGGAAAAGGTCTCATAATCGGGGCTTTGGAAGCTAGACTCTCACCTCCACTGGAGGAAGACGAGTCAGCCAGTCCGTAGTTGATCATATTTATTGAGCACCTACTGTGTGCAAAGCACTGTACTAAGCTCTTGGAAGAGTACAATATAACATGGCAGAATGGATACCGCGTGGGCCTGAGGGTCAGAAGGTTCCTAGCTCCTCCACTTGTCTGCTGGTGGCCTTGGGCATGTCACTTCACTTCTCTGGGCCTCAGTTACCTCATCTGTAAAATGGGGATAGAGATCGTGAGCCCCATGTGGGACAGGGACTGTGTCAAACCCAATTTGCTTGTATCCAACACCCAGTACAGTGCCTGGCACACAGTAAGCTCTTAACCAATACCACAATTATTATTATTATTATTATGATTTGAATAAAGAGACACATTCCCTGCCCAAGATGAGCTTAGAGTCTAGAGATGAGCTTACAGTCTTGAGATGACCAGGGTCCCTTCCACTAAAGCTGATCCCTGCAGTGGGGGTAGGGGGGAAGAGACCATGAGACCACCCACAGTCCTCTTCCAGGAGGGTGGGAGCCTGACTTACAAACTCCACTGCAAAAAGAAGAGAATCAGATGAAGAACCGGCTCACCAAAAGTCCCTTCTCCCTCTTCCCCGGCACCACCTCCTGGTCACAAGATCGGGGGACTTCGTAATTTAAACTAGGAAGACAATCCATCAGGAGCCGATGTAAATGGCTCGTTTATCAGATCACCTTAAAGGATTTTACCCGGTCAGTGACCTCGTAACAATAATAATAACGTTGGTATTTGTTAAGCGCTTACTATGTGCAGAGCACTGTTCTAAGCGCTGGGGTAGATACAGGGTAATCAGGTTGTCCCACGTGAGGCTCGGAGTTAATCCCCATTTCACAGATGAGGTAACTGAGGCACAGAGAAGTTAAGTGACTTGCCCACAGTTACACAGCTGACAAGGGGCAGAGGTGGGATTCGAACTCATGACCTCTGACTCCCAAGCCCGTGCTCTTTTCACTGAGCCACGCTGCTTCTCTTAGCCCCACTGCTTCTCTTCATAATGCAAAATGAACCATTCCATCATGGAATCGATGTTCAAAATCCCCAAGACTCTGGTACCCCATTATTGAGGAATGCTAGGAATTTGTGTCTCTTTGATCCCAGACTCATAAACCGGATTGGACCCAGAGTTGATGGTTCTAAGACCTTATTTTGTAGATGGTAACTGTAGTAGCAGGAATAATAGTAGTAATAATAATTACAATACTAAGAATTGTGGTATCTATCAAGCACTTACTATGTGCCAGACACTGTACTAAGCACTGGGGTGGATATAAGCAGATTGGGTTGGACACATTCCCTGTTCCCCATAGGGCTCAGTCTAAATCCTCGCTTTACAGATGACATAACTGAGGCAGAGAGAAGTGAAGTGACTTGCCCAAGGTCACATAGCAGACAAGTGGTGGAACTAGAATTAGAAACTGGATCTTTCTGACTCCCAGGCCCATGATATATCCGTGCTTCTCTACTTCTACAACGTAGCCTTCATACTTCACTCCTTTAGTGCTCACCTTCTCACTGTGCCTCCATGTCCCCTGTCTCTTTGTGAACCCCTGGCCCACATCCTGCCTCTGACCTGGAACACCCTTCTGCCTCAAATTCATTCATTTATTCATTCAATAGTATTTATTGAGCGCTTACTATGTGCAGAGCACTGGACTAAGCACTTGGAATGTACAATTCGGGCAACAGAGACAATCCCTGCCCAGTGACAGGGTCACGGTCAAAACGGAGATAGACAATCTGATAGACAATTACTCTCTCCCCCTTCAAAGCCTTGTCAGAAGGCCCATCTCCTCCAAGAGGCCTTCCCACATTAAGCCCCACTTTTCCTCATCTCCCACTCCCTGCTGCGTCAAGCTGACTTGCTCCCTCAACTCTTCCCACCTTCCTCCTGCAGCAAGCACTCATGCATATATCTGTAATTTTATTTATTTGTATTGATATCTGTCTCCCTGCTCTAGACTATGAGCAGGGGATGTCACTGTTCATTGCTGTATTGTACTTTCCCAAGTGTTTAGCTCAGTCTTCTGCACACATTAAGTACTTAGAGAAGCAGCGTGGCTCAGTGGGAAGAGCCCCGGCTTGGGGGTCAGAGGTCGTGGGCTCTAATCTCGGCTCTGCCGCTTGCAGCTGTGTGACCTTGGGCAAGTCACTTAACTTCTCTGGGCCTCAGTTACCTCATCTGGAAAATGGGGATGAAGACTGCAAGCCCCACGTGGGACAACCTGATCCCCTTGTACCCTCCCCAGCTCTTAGAAAAGTGCTTTGCACATAGTAAATGCTTAAATGCCATTATTATTATTATTAACTTCACTGGGCTTCAGTTACCTCATCTGTAAAATGGGAATGAAGACTGTGAGCCCTACGTGGGACCACCTGATTAACTTGTATCTTCCCCAGTGCTTAGAACAGTACTTGGCACTTAGTAAGCTCTCAACAAATACAAACATTATTAACAAATGATTGAATGAATAAGTTTAGTAGGGACAGTAGTTGTAGCATTTATTGAGCTCCCAATTGATTTGTAGCACAGAGACAGGCACTTGAGGAAAAAAGAATGACAAATTCTGACTTAATGACAGTTAGCAAAGTAGTCCACCTTATTTGTCATTACAAAGACATCTTTCTGAATAAGTCTAATAAAATATTAATCCTCTTCTGACCTCTCTCTTTCCATAAACTGGGGGCTCTCCAGCTTTAAGGTGGGTATTCTCTCTGCATGAAAAACTGCATATCGTTACTATTTTTACTCCTCTTTAAATGCACATGCCATATTGGAGCTTTAAGGAAATGTGTTTGCCAGGGCTCCTATCTAAAGAATGCATAATGATACTGGATGCTTGACTTTCCTTATCAGGACTTGATTATTCACATTTTTCTCAAAAGGAAAAACATTCAATGCAGGAATCCATTTAATTTGATTTCACTCACATCACCTAGGTCAACATCAGAGCTAGGCTGGCATACCCCACATTTCCTTCAGGGAGTTCACATTTTGTCTCTGGGCTCTGTCCCTTGCCCTCCTCATTTTGCCACTTTGAACAGAGTTCAGCACGATGGAGAAAAGATAGCAAATAGGGTTCCATTATGGTGCATTAGTCAGATGAAAGCAAAAAAATGAAGCTCAGTGTGATGAAAATGATGAAATGGTGGGATGTCTTTTCTGTGAAAACCATTTTGAGTTGTATCATTCCTGTCAACTGAGCCTAAGGTGTTATAAAACATCCAGGGTCCCTTCAAAATTTCACTCAGGATCAAGGTAACCATAATAATGGTGGTATTTGTTAAGCGGTTACTATGTGCAGAGCACTGTTCTAAGCGCAGGGGTAGACACAGGGTCATCAGGTTGTCCCACGTGGGGCTCACAATCTTAATCCCCATTTTACAGGTGAGGTAACTGAGGCACAGAGAAGTTAAGTGACTTGCCCATGGTCACACAGCTGACAAGTGGCAGAGCTGGGATTCAAGCTCATGACCTCTGACTCCCAAGCCCGGGCTCTTTCCACTGAGCCACGCTCCTTCTCCGGGCTGAAGACATGGTGTTGAGTGACTTAGTCTGGTCATCTTTCAGGAGAGTAAATGAAAGATGGGTGGAGTCACGATCCCCATGGTTTGTACCAACCAGGGCCTTCCTGGTCCAGGGGAGCCTGGGTGAGATATAGGAGAAGTCAAACCATACCTCTCATCACCAAGGTTACTGTGGAAAGTTTTTTACTTAGTTTTACCAGCATGCACAGGTGCCACATACACACCCACACTCATTCATTCCACCAAGGGTCCAATGCCAGTCTGTGATCAAAGGAACCCATCCTGCCAATGTATTTTCTTTCTGCTTCCAAGTGCTGCTGCCTGCTGCTCTCTCTGCCTCTTGTAAAAGCCCTATCTCCATGATCCCAAGTGACCCTTCATAATTCAAAGCAACCCCCTTTTATCTGTCTTAGCTGTGGTTCTACGTGGCAGTCATTGATTGGTCCAGGCCTATTACTGGGTAGAACAGGGAGAGAAAGCCCCACTTCCCTCCATGCCTCGCCCCCACAGGCCCGTAATCACCTGCCTCAGGTAGAGCCCATCAGTGGCTTAGCAAATTCTCTTCCTTGTTGTTGTTCACGGGATCACAGTCACCAAAAGGGCAGCTTGTTGTGGGCTCACCACAGAGGGTTCAAATTCTCAAGGCTCTACTGGAAAATGATACTTTCCCAAGCTAACTCCTGAAGGTGAATGTAAACTGTTTAATTGTCAAACTATTAGTTGCTTTAATAACAGAATAACCTGGCAGATCGGTCCTGCTAATGATTTGAAGAGTTAATGCTTCATTTAAGGGAAAGTTAGGGCTTCTTTCTTGTTATTTTGAAGTGAGTAGTTGACATGCTCTACTCTTAAAATGATCTTTGTTAAAACTCTCAAGATCTCAAATCCAGAAATTTCTGTCTGGGTAACCTGAGGGAGATTTCTGCTTTTGGCAAGGTTCCAGAGGTTTGCCCATAGCATGTCTGGCCTATTAGTATTGTTTACAACATAGTATCATTGATATCCCTAAAATAGTTTAGCTGCCATAAATAGTGATGATAATAATAATGGTATTTGTTATGCACTTACTATGTGTCAAGCTGGGGTAGATAGAAGCTAACCAGGTTGGACACAGTCCCTGACCCACATGGGGACAGTATTTGATTATGCTTAAGCCAGGGAAGAATGGAGTATAAACATGGTTCTTAGAAATAGATAATGGAACTGAAAAAAAATCATATTAGGCCAATAGCCACCATGGTGTTTTGTTTGAGTTCAATGAAAACATGATGAAGCGGAATAGGGGCAAGGTTCAAGTAGCAGAGCACATTTTCAGTGTGATCACAGAATAATAGCATAGAAAAAAAGCTGCATTCAACAATTGCAGGCATAGCAAGATCACTCTTATACATTACCTGTATGGGATATTTCAATTATAGAATAAATGGATCAGAAAAGTGAGAACTTTTACATCTGTCTTTGCTTGGAAATTCTAGATTGCATTAACCTTTAAAACTAGCATCAGCTGAATTAACACCAAAGATGGATGTCAATATAAGTTGCGTAGCACATATATTAAATTCTCTGTGCATCTAGATGTGTCCTATATTACCTTCAAATCTGCGAGAATTGTTTGCAGACTTGGAAAATATATATACATATATATATATATCTTTATGGTATTAAGCTCTTACTATGTGTCCAGTGATTTCTAAGGGTTGGGGTAGATACAAGTTTATTATGTCAGTCTCTTTTCCACATGGGCTCACAGTCTAAATGCGAGGGAGATCTGCTATGGAATCCGCATTTTATAGTGGAGGAAACTGAGACACAGAAAAGCGAATTGAGGTCACACAGCGGGCAAGTGGTAGAACCTGGAGTAGAGCCTAGTTCTACTTGAAGGCCTCTACCTTTTCCACTCGGTCATTCCGCATGGAATGAAGCACTCAATGAATACTGTTGACTAAATGTTGAAAAATGCAACAACTAGCTCCCCTCTCAGGGTCACACCTGGAGGGTTCCCAGTCCCCTACCAGTCACGACTACAGGAGGGAGAGTCAAGGAGAGGCCTGTCCATTCCATTCCTAACTTTGGCAGTGGCAAGTAAGTGGAAGACAATCTGCTACAAGTCAAAACTCACCAGTGCTGGGCAGCAGCAGCACGGGAGAGAGTCAAGGGTGGAGACTCAGCTTTACTGAACGGAATCAGGCAGTGGTAAGCCTCTTCCATCTTTTTACCAAGAAAACTCTATGGATACACTACCAGAACGACTGCAGAGGGACGTGGTGCGTTCTGCCACAGATTCATTCAATAGTATTTATTGAGCAGTTACTATGTGCAGAGCAGTGTATTAAACGCTTGGAATACAATTCGGGCAACAGATAGAGACAATCCCTGCCCAGTGACGGGCTCACAATTTAATCGGGGGAGACAGACAAAAACAAGACAACATAATCCCAATAAATAGAAACAAGAGGATGTACACCTCATTAACAAAATAAATAAGGTAATAAAAATATATACAAATGAGCAAATGAGCACAGTGCTGAGGGGAGGGGGAAGGGAGAGGTGGAGGAGCAGAGCGAAAGGGGGCTTAGCTGAGGGGAGGTGAAGTGGGGGAAGGGGGAGGGAGCAGAGGCAAAAGGGGTAGCTCAGTCTGGGAAGGCCTCTTGGAGGAGGTGAGCTCTCAGTAAGTGTGTCTGTGGCATAGCTATGAGTTGGACACGACACAAAAGCATAAGACAACAGCAACAACTAGCTACTTCTACTTTCTATAATCACCTAAAAACAGCTATTGGTTAACCTGGAATATCTTTACCCCCATGAAATTTCCCCAGAGGTTCAGGTGGGGTTGGCTTAGTGGAAAGAGCCTGGGCTTCGGAGTCAGGGGTCCTGGGTTTGACTCCCGGCTCTGCTACTTGTCAGCTGTGTGACTGTGGGCAAGTCAGTTAACTTCTCTGTGCCTCAGTTACCTCATCTGTAAAATGGGGATTAACTGTGAGCCTCACGTGGGACAACCTGATTCCCCTGTACCTACCCCAGCGCTTAGAACAGTGCTCCGCACAGAGTAAGTGCTTAATAAATACCAACATTATTATTATTATTGTTCATGGAAGGCCAATGGTATCCTCAGCTGTCATAGGGCAACCAGTTGGACCCGGATCAGTCCAACACAGGCTTTCAGGTCTCCGGCACACAGTAAGCGCTCAATAAATACAATTGAACGAATGAATGAATGACAGAATGAGGAGCCTGGTTGGATCAGAAACACTCTGGGTCCAGAGTCTGTCTGTGGATGGTCTTTCCCCACCTCAAACATGGGCCGGGGTGGAAGGACGGTTTTGTGTGGGGATCTTCTGTATTAGAACCTTCTGGGATGAATATTTTATTTTCATAAACTTTCACCATACATTCCAAGAGAATTAGCTAGTGTGCTGCCTCTCCCTTAGGAGGAAAGCCTCTGTGCCCTGCCCTGAGTTTTTCTTGGAATTCTCCCAATTCAGTCCTGGGCCAGCTCTACTGGGGAAATGGGTAAGATTGTGATCCTTGGTTGGGCCTGCACATATTTATCCAGGACCGGTTGAACTCAGGCTTCTGAAATAATAAGTTGTATGTGGATAGATCTGACCTAATTGTTTTAGAGGAAACACCGTTTCCTTCAAATCTCTTTCCATTTCCCGTCACACCTGCGGACGTAATATCCTTTCTCTCTATCTATGGGACCTTTCTAGGCGTGGACAGTAAACCCTTGGGCTCAGTGTCAGAGGATCAAAGGCTTCTGCCAGACCGGTATCAATCAATTATATTTAATAATAATAATATTGGTATTTGTTAAGCGTTTACTATGTGAAGAGCACTGTTCTAAGCGCTGGGGTGGATACAGGGTAATCAGGTCGTCCCACGTGAGGCTCACGGTCTTAATTCCCATTTTCCAGATGAGGTAACTGAGGCACAGAGAAGTTACGTGACTCGCCCACAGTCACACAGCTGACAAGTGGCAGAGCTGGGATTTGAACCCGTGACCTGTGACTCCCAAGCCCCTGCTCTTTTCACTGAGCCACGCTGCTTCTCTTGAATATATATTGAACACTTACTGTCCCGAGAACTATGCTATGTGCTTGGGAGAATACAATAGAGTGGGTAGACACATTCTCTAGACTGTGAGCTCACTGTGGGCAGAGATTAATCATAACAATAATGACGGCATTTGTCAAGCACTTACTATATGCCAAGCACTGTTCTAAGCGTTGGGGGAGATATGGGGTAATCAGGTTGTACCACGTGGGGCTCACAGTCTTTAATCCCCATTTTCCAGATGAGGTAGGCACAGAGAAGTGAAGTGACTTGCCCAAAGTTACACAGCTGGCAAGTGGCGGGAGCCGGGATTAGAACCCACGACCTCTGACTCCTAATCCCGTGCTCTTTCCGCTGAGCCACGCTGCTAGATCGTCACTGTTTATTGTTTTATTGTTCTTTCCCAAGTGCTTAGTACTGTGCTCAGAACTCACTAAGAGATTAATAAATATGATGGAATGAATAAATGAGTCCCACAATGAGTTCACAGTGAAGTAGCCCTCCCAAGGGAGACAGGCACAAGCCCAAGACCCAGGGAATGATAAAACTGATAATTCTGGTGTGTGATCAACACTATGTGCCAAGCACCGTACTAAGCCCTGGGGTAGATATAAGATAATCAGGTCCCACGTGCTCATATTCTGTGCAAGAGGGAGATCAGGTATTGAATCCCCCCATTTTGCCAGTGAGGTAACTGAGGCACAGAGAAGTTAAGTGATTTGCCCAAGGTCACCTAGCCAGAAAATGGTGGAATCAGGATTAGAACCCAGGTCCTCTGACTCTCAGAACTCTGCTCTTTCCACCAGGCCAGGCTGCTTCCACTACCTAGCCTTCCTCTGTCAAACAAAATGTTGAAAGCCGCATCTGCACGGAAATGTAACTTCATTGAGCTCTCACGATCAGCTAAACAAGCCTAAATGGAGCTAATCTTTTTCCTCATTATTACAGACATCATTCCCTTGACAATGCAGCTGCAGTTGTATGGTTTTCAAAAGATCCTTAATTAGTTATTTAAAATGTAAGGAAAAGGCAGAGCAAACAACAGAAAAACCTTCTGGTGTTAATTAAAAGTTATGAAAAGTGAAAAATGATGAGTGAATATGAACGATAGCAATTTATTCTAGGTTCAGTGAGCTTCATAAAGAAAATAGCTTTACAACTAATTAATAAAGCAGTCAGAAAATAACATATGTGTAAATTTTTCCACTTCTGTGCACGGGAGGTAAGCAGAGGCCAGGAGAAGTTACCTAGGAAAGTGCAAACATAAATCATGCTCCAGTAGACCTAAATCCCTTTTATCAGCTCAGGTTTAGACTGAATTGGTTTTTGGGCTGAAAATGTTGCCCCCTTATCATTTTAAGTGAGTTTTAGCAAGAAATTTTGTCAAGATATTCTCCATTTCAGCAGGAGTTATCCCACGCCTACAAAGTCGAATGAAACCCAGAAGCAAATGAAGAATTTAACATCCTAGAAGACTTTTCTTTTAAAAATAATTAATGACTAATATCTCAGTGTAGACTAGTGGAAAGATTACTGGCCAAGGAGACAGAAGGCCTGGCCTCGAATTCCATTTCCTTTTGTGGGATGACATGGAAATATTGGAAGCGTTTTGTATTTTTCCCTTTTTTTTTTCATTCCCCCTCCCAGGCCCTCAGCACTTCCATACATATTTTAGTAATTTACTTATTTATATCAATGTATTTCTCCCCCTTTAGACTGTATGCTTCTTGTGGGAAGAGAATGTGTCTGTTTATTGTTATATTGTATTCTCCCATGTGCTTAGTACGGTTCTCTGCACTTAACAAGTGCTCAATAAGTAGGATTGACTGACTGTTGTGTGACCTTGGGCCACACACTTGACTTTTCTGTGCCTTAGCTTTCCTCATCTGTAAAATGGGGAATAAATTCCTGTTCTCCCCTCTTAAACGGTGAGCACCACGTTGGGCAGGGAGCTTGTCTTATCCGAAGATTTTGTACCTAGGGTTTAGCACAGGACTTGACACATAGTAAGTCCTATAAAAGTATCACTGTTATAATTATGATAATAATAATGTTGGTATTTGTTAAGCGCTTACTATGTGCAGAGCACTGTTCTAAGCGCTGGGGTAGATACAGAGCAATCAGGTTGTCCCACGTGAGGCTCACAGTCTTCATCCCCATTTTCCAGATGAGATAACTGAGGCACGGAGAAGTGAAGTGACTTGCCCACAGGCACACAGCTGACAAGTGGCAGAGTGGGGATTTGAACCCATGACCTCTGCCTCCCAAGCCCGGGCTCTTTCCACTGAGCCACGCTGCGCCTCTATGATTGTTATTAACACATTCAGTTTCTAGATGGTAAGATTGTTGTAGACAGAGAATATCTCGACCATCTTTATTGTATTGTACTCTCCCAAATACTTATTACAATGCTCTGCGCACAGTGTGCGCTCAATATATGCCATTGAAAACCTGTCTGTTCACTCTCATACTTAGATTTCATTCGGGACAAGTCCTTTTTTACTGTATCTGTCTCAGTACTTAGTACAGTGCTTGAAATATAGTGTGGTCTTTCACAAACACCGCAATTATTTTTATCTAAACACCGGGAACAGACTAGCCAATTCACAGAATTATTTCAAGGCAGGGCAAGAATTGTTATTTGGCTATATGAACAAACCTAACGAGAATTAGTGGGCACAGACTACCTTGATTTTTGGAGATTTTGATGATGATTTTATTAGTAAATCAATTATAAATTAGCAAAACTACACAATTTACAATCAATTAGCAATGGCAAGATTGCAGAAAGAGAGGACAAAGATTCAAAACTGCTTTAAAACATTTGGATCAGGTACATAATGAGAATTGAAATGAGAAGCGACACTGACTCTTTATGTGTCTAACAGCATTATATAACTATTTTCTGGAATAAACAATAGAAACTAAACCAAAATATGCCGTTCTCCTTCTTCTTTAAATAAAAATAAAATAAATTTGGTATTTGTTAAGCACTTACTATGTGCCAAGCACTGTTCCAAGCACTGGGTAGATACAAGGTAATCAGACTGTCCCGGGAGGGCTCACAGTCTTTAATCCCCATTTTACAGATGAGGTAACTGAGGCACAGAGAAGTTGTGACTAGCCCAAAGTCACACAGATGATAAGTGGAGGAGCCAGGATTAGAACCCACGACCTCTGAGTCCCAAGGCCGTGCTTTTTCCACTGAGCCACGCTGCTTCCCCTACCCTACCATACTCTTATAGAAATGGGCAATATGGTGAAACCTAATAATTATTATTATTACTACTGTGGTATTTGTTAAGCTCTTACTATGTGCCAGACACTGTACAAAATGCTGGGGTGAATAGAGAATCAGTGTAGCTTAGTAGAAAAAGTGCGGGCTTGGGAGTCAGAGGACGGGGGTTCCAATCCCGGCTCTGCCACTTATCGGCTGTGTGACTTTGGGCAAGCTACTTATCTTCTCTGTGCTTCAGTTACCTCATTTGCAAAATGGGGGTTTAAGACCATCTGGGACAACCTGATTAGCTTGTATCTACCCTAGCACTTAGAACAGTGCTGGGCACATAGTAAGCGCTTAAATACCATAATAATCATTGTTATTATTACAGGCAAATCAGGTTGGACCCAATGTCTGTCCCACGTGGGGCTCACAATCTCTGTCGCCATTTTCCAGATGAGGTGACTGAGGCACAGAGAAGTAAAGTGACTTATCCAAGGTCACACAGCGGGCAAGTGGCAGAGCTGAGATCAGAAACCAGGTCCTTCTGACTCCCAAGCCGATGGTCCACCCATTAGGCCACCCTGCTTCTCAAGAAAACCTCTATAGAAACCCTCAGGGACTTCAGAAACCACCAGATCTCATCATCCCTTTTGAAAAAGATGAAGAGAAGCAGCAGGGGGTAATGGATAGAGCACGGGCCTGGGAATCAGAAGGTCATGTGTTCTAATCCTGGCTCCTCCACATGTCTGCTGTGTGCCTTTAGGCAAGTCACTTCACTTCTCTGTGCCTCATTTACCTCATCTGTAAAATGGGGATTGAGACTGTGAGCCCCACACGGGACAGGGACTGTGACCAACCCGATTTGCTTGTTTCCACCCCAACGCATAGTACGGTGCTTGGCACATAGTAAGCGCTTCACAAATACCACAGTTATCATTATTATTACTGAAGTTGCTCCTGACCCCTCTCAGGGTTGTACCTGGAAAGTTTCCAGTCCTCTACCCGTCTCGACTGTGGGAGGGAGAGTCAAGCAGGGGCCTGTCCGTTCCATTCTTAGCTTGCCCGGTGGCTAATGAGTGGCAGGCAATCGGCTACAAGTCAAAACTCACCAGTTCTGGGCAGCAGTGGCACAGGAAAGAGTCAAGGGTGGAGACTCAAGTTTACTGCACGGAAGGAGGCAATGGTAAACAATTTGTGCATTTCTACCAAGAAAACTCCCTGGATACACTACCAGAATAATTGAAGATGGAGAGCGGGGGATGGGTTCTAATCTCGGCTCCGCCGCTTATCGGCTGTGTGACTTTAGGCACGTCACTAAACTTCTCTGCGTCTCAATTACCTCATCTGTAAAACAGGGATAAGGACTGTGAGCCCCACGTGGGACAATCTGATCACTTTGTGTCCCCTACCCCTTGTGCTTAGAACAGTGCTTTGCACATAGTAAGCGCTTAACAAATCCCATTATTATTATCATCATTATTATTCATTCATTCAATAGTATTTATTGAGCGCTTACTATGTGCAGAGCACTGTACTAAGCGCTTGGGATGAACAAGTCGGCAACAGATAGAGACGGTCCCTGCCGTTTGACGGGCTTACGGTCTAATCGGGGGAGACGGACAGACGAGAACGATGGCAATAAACAGAGTCGAGGGGAAGAACATCTCGTAAAAACAATGGCGACTAAAAGAGAATCAAGGCGATGTACAATTCATTAACAAAATAAAGAGGGTAACGAAAATATATACAGTTGAGCGGACGAGTACAGTGCTGTGGGGATGGGAAGGGAGAGGTGGAGGAGCAGAGGGAAAAGGGGATTGTTATTATCATCATTATTCTGGGAGAGATGTGTCCGGGGTGTCGCTATGGGTTGGAAACGACTCGACGGCATAAAACAAGTAGTTCCTGAAAGTGATTCGATTGTCAGTACCCATTTATGTATAGAAATAACTGACATCCTCTATCTCCCAAAACATGCAAACATGGCAAACAGACTCAACCCTTCTAGGGCCTGCTGTGCCTATGACCTGTGGCTTAGAGGGGCAATAATAATTTTTTTTAATGGTATTTGTTAAGCGCTTACTATGGCAGAGCACTGTTCTACGCGCTGGGGTAGATACAGGGTAATCAGATTGTCCCACGTGAGGCTCACAGTTAATCCCCATTTTACAGATGAGGTAACTGAGGCACAGAGAAGTGAAGTGACTTGCCCACAGTCACACAGCTGACAAGTGGCAGAGCAGGAATTCGAACCCATGACCTCCGACTCCCAAATCCCGGATCTTTCCACTGAGCCACGCTGCTTCTCTAAATTTCAAGCCTTTATGGTGTGGGAAGTGGTGGCAGAATTCCCAAGGGCCTGAGTGCCTGGGAATCCCCTGGGAAATTTCCATTCCATTGGATTGTCGGTCTCTTCAGGGTTGGAATGAAGCCTTCTTCTTTCATATATTCCTCCAAGCATCTCACTCAGTGATATGCATTCATCAAGTTGCACTGTACTTTCCCAACCACTTAGTACGGTTCTCTGCACATATTAAGCCTCAATACATACCATTAATAATGATGATGGGGTCATCAGTAAATCATTAAACAATGATTCTGCAGGGTTCTGAACTTGAGGCCTTGGGAAAGAAGGAGGCAAAGAGAGGCCTTGCAATGAAATGTACATCTGTTAACTGCCAGAAGCTCTGCTTGAGAGGAAGTTGAGTGGGGTGTGCATTAGAAAAGCAGCGAGGCTCAGTGGAAAGAGCCCGGGCTTGGGAGTCAGAGGTCATGGGTTCAAATTCCGGTTCAGCCGCTTGTCAGCTGTGTAACTTTGGGCAAGTTGCTTAACTACTCTGGGCTTCAGTTACTTCATCTGTCAAATGGGGATTAAGGCTGGGAGCCCTACGCGGGACAACCTGATCACCTTGTATCCTCCCCAGCGCTTAGAACAGTGCTTTGCACGTAGTAAGCGCTTAACAAAGGCCAAAATTATTATTAAGGCCGCAGTGTGCATAAGTGGTCTTTCGTTGGATTATGAATCTGGCTGGGCAGCCTATCAAATACACCAGTCTCTTTTAGAAGGGGTTAAATTATGACTCAACATGGCACTGCATCCCCTCGGATTGACACCTGTCAGCCATGTGATGTGATCTGACATCGGTCTGAAGTCCGTGCGCCCCCCAGGTTCGCGGCCCCTCCTAGAGACGTCTCTCTGAGCCCCTTCACTCACACAGCCCCTCCTGGATCTTCCCTCCTCCTCCCCGTTCCCTGGGGGATATTAACCAGCATGGCCTAGTGGAAAGAACATGAGGATGTGGGTCCTAATCTTGGCTCTGCCACCTGTCTGATGTGCGACCTTGGACAAGTCACTTCACTTCTCTAGGCCTCGTGTGGGAGAGACTGTGTTCAACCTGATTAACTTGTATCTACCTCAGTGCTTACAACAGTGCTTGGCACATAGTAAGTGCTTAACAAATACCTCAATTATTATTAGGAGACAGTCCCCCCTCCCTCTTCCCCAGCACGTCTCCCAGTCACAAGAGTGAGCGACATCACTGATTAGACTGTAAGCCCATCATTGGGCAGGGATTGTACATTCCAAGCGCTTAGTACTGTGCTCTGCACATAGTAAGCGCTCAATAAATACTATTGAATGAATGAATAATTGAAACAGTTCAGGAGCTGAGACAGGCTGCTCGTTTATTGGATCACCTTGAAGGATTTTGCCTGATTAATATGTCGTAGCGTAAAGGAGCGTGGCTCGGTGGAAAGAGCCCGGGCTTGGGAGTCAGAGTTCATGGGTTCGAATCCCATCTCTGCCCCGTGTCAGCTGTGTGACTGTGGGCAAGTCACTTCACTTCTCTGTGCCTCAGTCCCAAATCTGTAAAATGGGGATGAAGACTGTGAGCCTCACGTGGGACAACCTCATTCCCCTGTATCTACCCCAGCACTTAGAACAGTGCTCTGCATGTAGTAAGCGCTTAAAAAATACCAACATTATTATTGTTACTATTAAAGCGGTGAGAAGCAGTGAGCCTTAGAAGAATAGATCAAAGGTCTGGGAGTCATAAGGTTCTAATCCAGGCTCCACCACTTGTCTGCTGTGTGACCCTGGGCAAGTCACTTCACTTCTCTGTACCACAGTTGCCCTATCTCTAAAATGGGGATTAAGACTGTGAGCTCTATGTGTCTAACCAGATTAATTTTTATCCACCCCAGTGGCTAGTACAGGGCCTGGCACATAGGAAGTGCTTTGTAAATACCATATTAAAAAAAAAAGTGTCAATCCATTGTAGAACCATAAGCACAGAGATTCAGTAGCTACTGTGGGTGGGTTTTTCATTCAGCATTATTTCCAAAAGTCATTCTTTTTCACACAAAAAAACTTGAAGATATTACAATAATAATAATAATAATGTCGGTATTTGTTAAGCACTTACTATGTGCAGAACACTGTTCTAAGCGCTGGGATAGATACAGGGTAATCAGGTTGTCCCACGTGAGGCTCACAGTCTTCATCCCCATTTTAAAGATGAGGGAACTGAGGCACAGAGAAGTTAAGTGACTTGCCCATGGTCACACAGCTGAAAAGTGGCAGAGCTGGAATTCGAACGCATGACCTCTGACTCCCAAGCCCGGGCTCTTTCCACTGAGCCACGATGCTTCCCTGTAAACAGTAAATAGTAAATAGTAATATAGTAAATCTGTGGACAAGTAGCATTATCTCTTCAAAGTGAGGTGGGCAGAAAAGTGCTTGGCACAAAGTAAGCGCTTAACAAATACCATTATTATTATTTTGTTATCATTATTATTTTAGGAAAGCATAAAGTACCGAATAATATGAATAACTTTGAACACCAAGCTCAAGTCTCCCCTTCCATTTGAGAGTATACAGGCAGCATTCTTCTGAAGGTGAAGAACTCAGTTTCCATGAACCATTTGGGTTGGATCTAGAAATCCCTTCTGATGGCCAAATTCATAGGTGGATGAAATGGGTGGACATTCAGTGTCCCCCATTTTTGGAAACTATTGATTTGGGGGTCCCAGGAGAAAGATGTTCCTGCCCGAGTCCAGCAGAAGTGATTTCAGGAAGTGAACTACGCTTCAGCAAGCAGTTCCATTTCTAAACTACTTACCTCCTCCCCTTAATTATAAGAGGCCCAGTTTTCCTTCCGGAAGTGGGATTGAGTAGTCTGGAGTCGCCATATCCCTGACTGCAGGCATATCCAGGGGGCTCAAGCATCCGAGGAGCAAGTAGTCCCTTGTTCATGATGAAAGGGTCTCTACCTTTCAGGAGGAGTTGCCCCATGCACCTTTTCAGTAGCCCATTCTCATCCTCTTTTGTTTTTTGGTATTTGTTAAGCACTTACTATGTGTCAGGCACTGTACTAAATGCTGGGGTAGAAACAGGCTAATCAGATTGGATAGAGTCCATGTCCAACATGGGGCTCACAGTCTTGATCCCCAGTTTACAGATGAGGTAGCTGAGGCTGAGAAATAAAGTGACTTACCCAGAGTCACTGAACAGACCAAGTCCCCCGACCCCCAACCCCTTGCGGAGGGGAGGATTGAATTCTTTAAGTCAAGAATTCACACTTTTATTGCCTCCACGTGGAATTAACCAATTACCAGGTTTTTTTCTCAATCTGAAAAACAGAATTATGTTCAGACAAATGCACTTCAGAATTTCATCTATGCCAGTGCTTCACGTGGGAGACTCTGGGGTGTTATTACATGGGGGTTAATTGCTCAATGTGAAAACAAAAATCTCGTTGTATTTTAAAAGTCTGGTGTAAGTATGTCCTCAGTACCTTTAATTTGAAAGATCATCTACCACCCCATTATGGGGAGGATCTTTCTCATCTTTTCCTACATATTCATTATGTTTGCTTTAATATTTGGAAAAGGCCCATTCTGTATTCAGTCATTAAATCACAATATTGGGGCTGGGAGAGCTCTTCATAGCTATTATCATTTTAAAACCCAATTCATTCATGGCTCCATTCCACTCAGGTCTGTGTGCTTCCTTTCAGTGGGTCCCTCAAAGTAGAGTCTAAAGGCAATTAATCAATCGGTGGTATTTATTGAGCGTTCACTGCGCAGAACACTGTATTAAGTGCCTGAGAGCACAGATAAGAGGTGTAAACTGCTGCTGACTTCTTTTGTGAGGCCACATGAGTTCTATACATCTGTGCACTTGTGCTCTCATCCCCTAAACACGTCAATACCCCCTTACCTCTATGGCACATATATACATACCTTCAAACTCTGTTCCTTCCTCCTATTTGTAATTTATTTCAATGTCTATCTCCTCTGCTCGATTGTAAGCTCCTTGAGGGAAGGAATCACGTCTACCAACTCTACAGTACACTCCTACGTGCTTAGTGTAAAGCTATGCATGCTGTTTAGTGCTCAAAATGAAAGTGCTCGATACACGGGAAGCAGCATGGCCTAGTGGAAAGAGCGTGGGACTGGGAGTCAGAGGATCTCGGTTCTAATCCTTTACTCCTCTCTGTCATTCAACCCTGGTATCCAGTCTCTCACCAAATCCTCTCAGTCCCACCTTCACGACATCGCTAAAATCCACCCTTTCCTCTCCATCCGAATTGCTACTACCCTAATACAGTCATTCATCCTATCCCCCCTGATTACTGTATCAGCCTCCTTGGTGACCTCCCAGCCTCCCGTCTCTCCCCTCTCCAGTCCATACTTCATTCTTCTGTCCGGATCATTTCTCTACAAAAACTCTCAGGATGTGTCACCCCCACCCCCTTCCCAAAAAAGAGAAGCAGCGTGGCTCAGTGGAAAGAACACGGGCTTTGGAGTCAGGGCTCATGAGTTCGAATCCCAGCTCTGCCACTTGTCAGCTGTGTGACTGTGGGCAAGTCACTTAGTTTCTCTGTGCCTCAGTTCCCTCATCTGTAAAATGGGGATTAAGACTGTGAGCCCCACGTGGGACAACCTGATTCCCCTGTGTCTACCCCAGCGCTTAGAACAGTGCTCTGCACATAGTAAGCGCTTAACAAATACCAACATTATTTATTATTATTTATTTAACTCCAGTGGTTGCCCATCTGCCTCCATATCCAACAAAATCTCCTCACCTTTGGCTTTGATACCCTCCATCCCCTTGCCCCCTCCTACCTCATCTCACTTCTCTCCTTCTACAACCCAGCCCACACACTTCACTCCTCTGGTACTAACCTTCTCACTGTGCCTCCTTTCTTTCTCATCCCCGACCCCTGGCCACATCCTGCCTCGGGCCTGGAAAGCTGTCCCTCCTCAAATCCGACAATGATTCTCTCTGCTTCAAAGCCTTATTGAAGGCACATCTCCTCCAAGAGGCTTTCCCAGACTAAGCCCCACTTTTCCTCGGTTCCCACTCTCTTCCGTGCCACCCTGACTTACTCCCTTTGCTCTCCCCCCTTCCCAGCACCACAGCACTTATGTAAATATCTGTAATTTCATTTATTTTTATTAATGTCTGTCTCCCCCACCTCTAGACTGTAAGCTTGTCGTGGGCAGAGAATGTCACTGCTTATTTTTATGTTTTACTTTCCCAAGCACTCAGTACAGTGCTCTGCACACAATAAGCGTTGAATAAATACGATTGAGTGGATCCTCATTCCACAAGACATCTGCTATGTGACTTTGGACAAGTCACTTCAATTCTCTGGATCTGTTTCCTCATCTATAAAATGGGGATTAAGACTGTGAGCCGTCTGTCGGACATGCACTGTGTCCAAACAGATCACTTTATATCTATCCCAGTGCTCAGTACAGAGCCTGACACATAGTAAGCGCTTAACAAATACCATTAAAAAATGTAAATTGGAAGCCTGATGAAGGATGCTTCTCAGAGATGATCACTGAATGCATTATGTTTTAGGGAGGTTTCTTTTTGTTTTGTTTTTTAACCTTTTTGAAGGGATAATTGTGGAGTGTGGTCTCCTTCTAAAAGAGCAGACCCGCCCTGTGTGGAAACCAACTCTTAACTTGCCTTACTCCACTTGGTCGTCAATCTGGATTTGGCATTAATCTACTTTGTTTTCTTAAATCACGCTTCAGCAGCACCCTTTCTCTGCTGTCAATTTAAGCCACACCCTGTAGTCAGTTAAGAAAATTGGAGCCACGCTTAATTGACTTGGGTCGCTAGTGTGAAGAAACAGCATGTCCACCCACACCATAAGTAGCTATTTCTCCCACCCTTCCGGGTTGATGTCGAGCCCGCATTTAGGCCAGCAGACTATGCCTATCCTCGTCCACACAGGACTGTATTTACTACTGCAATAAAAAACCCTTTTTTCTCTGTTGCTGGACACACCACACCTGGGACATGGAAGTCTCGCTTAGTGCCGTGCTGAGCCTTAGACCAGTGTTCTGCACACAGTAAGCACTCTATAAATACTATTTTCAATGGCATTTAAGTGTTTACTCTATACCAGGCACTGTACTAAGTGGTGAGATAGGTACAAGATTAGCATGTTGGACGCAGTCAATGTCTCAGGTGGAACTCACAGTCTTTTTCCCCATTTTACAGATGAGGTAGCTGAAGCACAGAGGAGTTAGGTGACTTGTCCAAGTTCACACAACAGATAAGTGGCGAGGAGGTTTTAGAACCCAGGTCCTTGGACTCCCAGGATTGTGTTCTTTCCACTAGGCGACACTGCTTCTCTATAATAATAATACTACTAACAACTGTGGTATTTGTTAAGTGCTTACTATGTGCCAGACACTGTACTAAGCGCTGGAGTGGATACAAGCAAAGTGATTTGGACATAGTCCTTGCCCTATGTGGGACTCACAGTCTCAATCCCCATTTTCCAGATGAGGTAACTGAGGAACAGAAAATACTTACCCAAGGCCACACAGCCGACAAGTAGTGAAGTGGGATTCGAAGCTTTCTGACTTCCAGGCCCATGCTCTATCTACTACGCCGCGCTGTTTCTATCAACTATCGTTTGGTAGGCTTCATCCATCTAGTCTTCATTAGTGATTTGCGTTCCAAGGCTCTTTCTCCATGCAGCATCTCAGCAGCAATTGCAAACATCAGAGCTTCAAGATCCACACTGGTTCCGGAATCAGCTACCGTCACCTACTTAACGTCCTGACCTGGATCTCCTTGCTCTTTTCCGGCTCCTGCCTTATAGCCAGAGGATACCCAGATATGAATTTTCGGCTCATGTTCTTGGTCGGTTTTGGCTTTTCCATTATACTTTGAAAGAAAGTGAAGAGACTCAGCCTTCCCTAATATCCTCCGGAGAACTGGCTTATGGCATGGTTGAAGCACATTGTTCTCCATTACTGTTGAGGTCTCAGAGATGCCACTTTGGAGGTCTCAGAAATATTCTGTTCTAGGACTATAAATGGCATCCATTTTCCCTACCAGCCACCTTGGGTGAGAGAGTGTGGATGACTCAGCGTAAACCATTTAAAGCTCACCTCCTCCAAGAGGCCTTCCCAGACTGAGCTCCCTCCTTTTTCCCTCTGCTCCCTCTACCCCACCTTCACCTCTCTGCACCTAAACCCTCTTCTCCCCCCTTTCCCTCTCCTCCTCCCCCTCTCCCGTCCCACCGCCTCAGCACTGTACTCGTCCGCTCGACTGTATAGATCTTCATCACCCTATTTATTTTGTTTCATGAGTTGCACATCACCCTGATTCTTTTTATTTGCCATTGTTTTTATGAGATGTCCTTCCCCTTGACTCTATTGCCATCGTTCTCGTCTGCCTGTCTCCCCCGATTAGACCGTAAGCCCGTCAAAGGGCAGGGACTGTCTCTATCTGTTGCCCATTTGTACATTCCAAGCGCTTAGTACAGTGCTCTGCACATAGTAAGCGCTCAATAAATACTATTGAATGAATGAATAAACCATCCCTACTATTGCAAAAACCTACTCGAGAGCCCATGCGACCGGCGTTAGAACATATCTTTTTCCTGCGAGCCTTTGGTGTCTGACCGACACTCACGCAAATGGTAAGGAGCCAGAAAAGGAGGGCGATAGAAGAGAGCAGAATGTGAAAAGGTTGACCTGGGCAATAAAAACAGAGAGCTAGATTGGCGTTAACATTCTGGCCCCCTCATGGAAGCAGCGTGGCTCAGTGGAAAGAACCCGGGCTTGGGAGTCAGAGGTCATGGGTTCGATTTCCAGCTCTGTCACTTGTCAGCTGTGTGAATGTGGGCAAGTCACTTAACTTCTCTGTGCCTCAGTTACCTCATCTGTAAAATGGGGACTAAGACTGTGAGCCTCACATGGGACAACCTGATTACCCTGTATCTAACCCGGCACTTAGAACAGTGCTCTGCACGTAGTAAGCGCTTAACAAATACCAACATTATTATTATTATTCTCTAGAATTGTTGGCCAGGTCACTTCATCTCTTCCGCTTGCCCCCCAGCCTGCTGTCTAGGGCAGACTGCCTCGCTTGACAGTATTGGAACAAAGCTTTCTAATGAGATCTGAATGTTTTCATCACAATCACAAACTAAATCTTCCCCTCTGCACAGCTCTGCCGGCTCCTGATTTGGCTTGGCTACAGTTGCCGTTTTTGTCTGTATTTATTCTGTCCACATTTAGCCACATTTAAAGCAGTATTTTTTTTAAAAAATGCTCCTCTTGGAAAGTGTAAGTGTCGAGACATTCCCGATGTCGAGTGAACGTTTCGACACAAACGGCTTTTTACTTGAAGCGCTGTTGTGGGCTCAAGAGATCATTTTAATTGTTGGCTACCATAGTAATAACAATAATGGTATTTGTTAAGCGCTTACTACGTGCCGAGGGCTGCTCTAATCTCTGAAGTAGATACAAGCTAATCATGTTGTCCCATTTGGAGCTCATAGTCTTAGACCCCGTTTTACAGATGAGGGAACTGAGGCCCAGAGAAGTGAAGTGACTTGCCCAACGTCCCAAAGCAGACACGTGGCAGAGCGAGGATTAGAACCCATGTCCTCTGACTCCGCAGCCATGTTCTTGCCAGTAAGCCACATTGCTTCTCTAGGTGTTCTTCAGTTATGCTGAGCAGATTACTTCCGTAGTTTCCTTTTCCTTATTCACGTCTATAAGAGAGGGTGGGTTTATGGGACCAGGTGGTTTTAAGACCCCGAACATTCTGTGAGATGATCTAAACTGGGCACGTCTTGTCTTGTTTTATGCTGCTGAATCATCTCTGACCCACAGCGACTCCATGGACACATCTGTCCCCGAAGGCCCCACCTCTATCTGCGCTCGTTCTGGTAGTGGATCCAGAGAGTTTTCTTGGTTAAAATACACAAGTGGTTGACCATTACCTCCTTCTGCGCAGTTAAATTGAGTCTCCGCCCTCGACTCTCTCCCACGCCGCTGCTGCCCAGCCCGGGCGAGTTTCGACTTGACTGCCTGCCACTCGCTAGCCACTGGCCAAGCTAGGAGTGGAATGGATATGTCTCTGCTCGACTCTCCCTCCAGTAGTCGAGAATGGTAGAGGACTGGAAACTCTCCAGGTTGACCACGAGAGGGGAAACTGAGCGTGGGCCGTACTAATATCATAGGTTGTTCAGTATACCTTCCTGGTTAACTTCACATCTCTCCACCCTATCCTCCTTCCCTTCTATGTCAACTCTGCATTATATCTCAAGGCCCTCAGCATTTTGATCCTCACCTCCCACCCACGCACACATCCATAACTACCCGCATGACATTTATGGACTTATCTTGATATTCTGCTGCTTCTCCTACTTGTCATTTATTTTGATGACTGTCTCCCCTGCTAAATTAATAATAATGACAATAATGTTGGTATTTGTTAAGCACTTACTATGTGCAGAGCACTGTTCTAAGCGCCGGGGGTAGATTCAGGGTAATCAGGTTGTCCCACGTGAGGCTCACAGTTAATCCCCATTTTACAGATGAGGTAACTGAGGCACAGAGAAGTTAAGTGACTTGGTCACAGTCACACAGCTGACAAGTGGCAGAGCCGGGATTCGAACGCATGACCTCTGACTCCCAAGGCTGGGCTATTTCCAGTGAGCCAAGCTGCTTCTCTTAAATGTCAGTGATTGTGTCAGTTAGTTCTAACTCTACTCTCCCAATCACAATATTCTGCACACAGTAAGCGCTTAATAAATAGTATAACTGCTCTGTTGTAAAATGTTTAGTAAATTGCCCTACCTACAGTAAGTGCTCAATAAATAGAGAGGCAGCATGGATCAGTGGATAGAGCATGGGCCTGGAAAGCAAAATGACCTGAGTCATTCCGGCTCCACCATATTTCTGCTGTTTGATTTTGGGCAAGTCACTTAACTTCTCTGGGCCTCCATTACTTTATCTGTATGGGGATTAAGAGCATGAGCCTCATGTGAGACAGGGACTGTGGCCAACCTGATCGACTTGTATCTACCCCACCACTTAGAACAGTGCTTAGAATAGTAAGCGCTTAACAAGTACCATTATTATTATCATTGTATTTAACAAATATGATTAATACTGTTGATCAATCATGTTTCTTGAACACTCACTGTGTCCAAAGCACTGTACTGAGCGCTTGGAGAGTACAATATAACATTATAACAGAGTTGGTAAACACATTCCCTGCCCACAATGAGCTTACAGTCTAGAAGGGGAAATACACATTAAAACATTATTTTTTGTCCTGCTCCAGGGTGGAGGGCTGTCTACAGCCATCCTGTGAGCTCCTCCTCTACATTTTGAGTTCCTGTGGACAGGGAATGTGTCTTCCAGCTTTATCGTATTGTACTCTTTTAAGCACCTAGCACAGTGGTAGGCACCCAGGAATCGTTTACTCAATATGACTGATGGCTTAAATGGTTGACTGACCTAATTTCATGCAGTCTGTTCTCCTTGGACAAGGTAGTTGTGTTCTGAGGGAATCTTGGATTATAGAAAACTGACATTACAGCGCGCTCACCCTTCAACGGGAATCTGAACGAAAGCCTGTCTTCTGCTATCATGACTTCTCTCTCGGCCTTTTGGGGCATATTTTATCCAGCCAGATGTATGCTGAGGGAAGAACACTGCCTGCTTCTAAAATATTGATCTATCCAAGACGTGTAATGAAATCGATCAATCGATCAATGGTACGCACTGAGCGCTTTAAGCAGACATTAGAGTTGACCTGACTATATTTTTCCCTAATTGGCTATGATAGTCCCCAGCAAACGGGGATATGTGGCCAGTCTATCTTTAGAACATTCTCATGTAATTTCCTAGTCAGTCATCATTTCCAAATATGAAATGAGGCACAAGTCTAACGGACCATTTCTTGTGGAAATTTCAAGTGGCTTCTTTGTTAGAACTTCAATCTGTGATGTTTACTGTAGCTCTGGTAATTAAATTCCATTAGAAATCGTTTGAAGGCCCTATTAAAGTCTGTCTCTCCAAACCCATTGCTTTTAAGTAAAGAACTGTCAGTGGCAATCACCCCCCAACACACACATACGCACACACACACACACGACGTAGGCAGAGATCAGAGAATTTCAAATTTCTTTCTTAAATCCAACAGAAAACTCTAATGATTTGCCAGGGCCGCTTGCTTTCTTTAAGGATTTCTTTGACATCTACTGAGAGTATAGGCTGTAGAGTGGATTTTCAAGTGTTTGAAGAATTTCGGATTTCTGATTATCCTCTGCCACTTGGCCATGTGATTCATTTCCTCAGAACGAGGTTTTTTTTACGTCCCGCATGGCGTCAGCCTTGCTGAATTTCTCTAGTCCGAGGAGAACCCTGAAGAGAATTCTCGAGGCTGCAATCTCCTTCCCAAATGAATAATATCACTGGAGGTGCTGTGGAGTGCTCAACCCAGATTAAGCTCAATCGGTCGATCAATGTATTGAGCGCTTACTATGTGCTGAGCCTAGTACTAAGCACTTGGGAGAGTATAATAAAACAGAGTCGTTAGACCTGTTCCCAACCTTAGGTCTGGAGGAGATTACCGGCATTACTATCAATGAATACATCACGGATACAAAAGTACTGTGGGGTCGAGGCTGGGTGAATAAAGGATTCAAATCCAAGCGGAAGAGTGACGCAGAGGGTGTGGAAGAAGAGGAAATGAGGGCTTAAGTCAGGGAAGGTCACTTGGAGATGTGATTTTAATAAGGCTATGAAGGTGGGGAAGGTGATCGTCTGTCAGTTGTGAAGGGGAAGGAAGTGCCAGGGTAGAGGCAAGATGGGGGCGAGGGGTCAGCGGTGAGATAAATGAGGTCGTCGTACATCTTGAAAGCTGGCAAGTGAACATCAAGATCGATCCTTCAGTGGATACAGCATGAGTCTCGAAGTCAGAAGGACCTGGGTTCTAATCCCAGCTCTGCCACATGTCTGCAGTGTGACTTTGGGCAAGTCACTTTACTTCTTTGTGCCTCAGTTGCCTCATCTGTAAAATGGGGATAAGAGTGTGAGCCCCATGGACAGGGACTGTTTCCAGCCTGATTAACTGGTATCTATCCCAGTGCTTAGAACAGTGCCAAGGCATGCAGTAAATGCCAAATAAGTATATATATATAGCATATAAGTATATATATATATAATATATATGATAATGTTGGTATTTGTTAAGCGCTTACTATGTGCCGACCACTGTTCTAAGAACTGGGGTAGATACAGGATAATCAGGTTGTCCCACGTGAGGCTCACAGTTAATCCCCATTTTACAGATGAGGTCACTGAGGCACAGAGAAGTTAGGTGACACCCACAGTCACACAGCTGACAAGTGGCAGAGCAGGGATTCGAACTCATGACCTATGACTTCCAAGCTCATGCTCTTTCCAAGAAGCCATGCTGCTTCTTTTATATACATATATATATATAGATTATTTATATTTTAATGTTTATTGAGCTCTTTCTGCATACAGAGTAAGGAGACATGATCCTTCCACAAAATAGATCCCTTCCCCCTTGCTCCTAAGAGGTGGATTCTTGAGGGAGAGCTCTGCATTGGTGAGATCTAATCAATCACATTTGAACCTACGCTGTGCAGAGCCTGTAGTATGACCTTTCAAGAGTACAATAATAATAATACTAATAATAATAAGGATAGTATTTGTTAAGCACTTACTATGTTCCAAGCACGTTCAAAGTGCTGGAGTAGATACAAAGTAATCAGTTTGTCCCACATGGGGCTCACAGTCTTAACCCTTATTTGACAGATAAGGTAACTGACGCACCGAGCAGATGAGGTAATTGAGGCACAGAGAAGTTAAGTGATTTGCCCAAAGTCACACAGCTGACAAGTGACAGAGCCGGGATCAGAATCCACGACCTCTGACTCCTAAGCCCGGGCTCTTTCCACTCAGCCATGCTGCTTCTCCAAGACACAGACAAAAACTTCTTACTCTAGGCTTCAGGGCTCTCCATCACCTTGCCCCCTCCTACCTCTCTTCCCTCTCTCTTTCTACTACCCACCACACATGCTCTGCTCCTCTGCCACCCACCTCCTCACCGTCCCCCGTTCTCGCCCATCCCGCCGTCGACCCCCGGGCCACGTCCTCCCGCGGTCCTGGAATGCCCTCTCTCCTCACCTCCGCCAAACTCATTCCCTTCCCCTCTTCAAAGCCCTACTGAGAGCTCACCTCCTCCAAGAGGCCTTCCCAGACTGAGCTTCCTCTTTTCCCTCTGCTCCCTCTGCTGCCTCTCTGCCCTCCCCCAACTCCCCTCAGCTAAGCCCCCTTTCCCTGCTTTCCCTCTGCTCCTCCCCCTCTCCCTTCCCCTCCCCTCAGCACTGTGCTCATTTGCTCATTTGTATATATCATTATTACCCTATTTATTTTGTTAATGAGGTGTACATCCCCTTGATTCTATTTATTGCTATGGTTTTTGTCTGTCTCCCCTGATTAGACTGTAAGCCCATCGATGGGCAGGGATTGTCTCTGTCGCCGAATTGTACATTCCAAGCGCTTAGTACAGTGCTCTGCACATAGTAAGTGCTCAATAAAAACTACTGAATGAATGAATACAAGTTAATTAGATTTGGCACAGTCCCTCTCCCACACTGGTCTCACGCTCTTAATCCCCATTTTTTACAGATGAGGTAACTGGGGCACAGAGAAATGAAGGGACTTGCCCAAGGTCAAACAGGAGACATGTGGCAGAGTCAGGTTTAGAACCCGTGACCTTCTTACTCCCAGACCCATGCTCCATCGACTATACCGTGCTTCTTTTAGAAGTCAGTTCCTGCCTTCCAAGAGTTTACAATCTAGCAGGAAAGACAGCCACAATGTAAAATATGTAGAGAAGGAGGATGAGAATAAAAAGTTGGCTGTGTGGATAACTGCTTAAATAGTAGAATATTAAGTTGAGGTGTAGAGAAGTGCTTTGGGTGGTTGTCAGTGGCTAAGCAAAAGTAGTGAATGGGTAGTTGGGAGAATATGACATCATCGTTCCGCTGCGGTCATAACCTTTTAGGTCTTTCTGTCTGTGTGTTTCGAGCATATAGTAAAAAGAATGATAATAATTATCGTACTTGTTAAGCACTTACTCTGTGCCAAGCACTGTTCTAAGCACTGGGGTCGATACAAGTCAGTCGGGTTGGACACAATCCCTATCCCACTTGGGGCTCTCATTCTTAATCCCCATTTTACAGATGAGGTCACTGAGGCCCAGAGAAGTGAAATGACCCGCACGAGGTCACCCAGCAGACGTGACGCTGCCAGGACTAAAACGCAGGACCTTCTGACTCCCAGGCTCGTGCTGAGCCACACTGCTTTCTAACGAAGCTCCAGGATGAGACTCAGAGACCTTTCAGAATGCCAGGGGAGCGCAGGGAAAGCCACTCTCTGTCACAGGGGATTTAATAGGATTAGACTGACCCCCAGGGAGTGCCCCAGAAGACTGAGTTGGTGTCAGATCCCGTTATTTTGGGTTCGGGATCGGAGGAGGTCTCTACTAGACAGTTAAGCCTGACCTGGGGAAGGCAACCAGCCTTAGAGCACCTGGAGCCAGGAATGACAAGGCCTGCATCTCCAACCATCTACCCGGACTGGGAAAAACCTTCCAAACCTACCCAGGTGAAGATAGTACCCACCAACGGGATTTGTTGAGTGCTTACTGTGTGCACCTTTTGCACCATTTATTTACCTAAGCCTCAGGCCCCCGGCACTTCCGTACATATCTAGAAATTATTCATTTACCTTGATGTCTGTCTCCCCCTCAAGACTGTAAATATCACTTTGGGCAGAGAAGGTGTCTACTAACTTTATTGAATTGTACTCTCCCCAGTGTTTAGTAGAGTGCTCAATACATGGTAAGTGCTCAATAAAAACCATTGAAAGATTGATGTTGTTAATAATAATACATTGTTATTACAATAAAATATTATATAATATTGCAAAGATTACAATAACAATGTATTATTATCATTATACTTATTAAGTCCTATGCGCCGGAGAATACTGAGTGCTGGGGCTCAGTCAGTCAATGGTATTTATTAATACTTAATTGAAAGCTTAATATTGAGAGCTCACCTCCTCCAGGAGGCCTTCCCAGAATGAGCCCTCCATTTCCCTCTGCCCTTTTTCCCCTCCCCATTCCCCCTCCTCCCTCGGCTCTACCCCCTTCCCCTCCCCACAGCACTTGTGCATATGTGTATATATTATTTATTACTCTATTTTATTAATGATGTGTATACATCTATGACTCTGTTTATCTATTTTGATGGTATCGATGCCTGACTGCTTGTTTTGTTTTGCTGTCTCTCTCCCCCTTTTAGACTGCGAGACCACTGTTGAGCAGAGATTGTCTCTATCTATTGCCGAATTGTACATTTCAAGTGCTTAGTACAGTGTTCTGCACACAGTAAGCACTCGATAAATACGATTGAATGAATGAATTAATATTAATGGTATTTGATAAGCGCTTATTGAGTGCTTACTGTATGCAGAATACGTTACTAAGCCCTTGGGGGGCACAGTATAACAATATAGCAGACACATACCCTGCCCATAACAAGCTTAGAGTCCAGAGGGTAGATCCTAAATCAGCACACTGGACACCGTGCCTTGCCCACGTGGGGTTCACCGTCTAAATCGGAGGGAGTAGGAGTTCATTCTTTCTTTCGTAATTACTAAGCGCTTACTATGTGCAGACCACTGTACTAAGGTCTTGGAATTTATTGATTGATTATTATTATTTTTATTTATAAGCTCTTTATTACTATTGTTCTTGTTTTATTGCTATTGTTCTTGACTGTCCGTCTCCCCCGATTAGAGTGTAAGCCCATCAAAGGGCAGGGACTGTCTCTATCTGTTATCCATTTGTCCATTCCAAGCACTTAGTACAGTGCTCTGCACATAGTAAGCGCTCAGTAAATACGAATGAATGAATGAATGAATCCATTTTACAAGAGAAGGTAACTGAGGTACAGAGAAGTTAAGTGACTTGCCCCCGGTCACACAACAGGCAAATTAGAATCCAGGTCCCCTGATTCCTAGGCACGCATCCTTTCCACTTGGCCTTATTGCTTCCCAGGCATCAAAACGGCCATTTCTCTCAGGAGGAGAACATCTCCTACATCTTCTCACTGGTAAATAATTTAAAACACTCAGGGCAACAGCATCATAAGGAGACTGCTCCTGGACCCGGCTTCCTGTCCTCCCCAGAAAACGTTGACTCTTTTTGACGAACATCACTGGTCCCAGAAGTGTGCTTACTCCTGGTAGGAAATTTAATGATCTGCCCATGCCTCCTCGTAATGTTTAGCATTTATAGAAAGGACCTCCTACATCCTGCAATTAAAGCAGAGTCTGTAAAGTAATTAGTTACGGGGAAAGAATGGCAGGTAGTTACAGAGGTGAGCGGGATCACAATACTTTCAGCAATAATTTTTCAGGCAGCCACGGTTCTTTTCGATCTGCCATGCGGCGAGGTCATCTCCATGCTCCGGAATGTTTTAGGCAAAGCTTCGGTTGTTGAAAAACAGATGAAAGAAGCGCAGCAAGGGGAGCGCTTCCACATACGAACAGCACACAAAATCCAGAGAGGGGCAGGTGTGTTTCTGAGACATGAGGATGTCTGTTTGATGTGTCTCATCTCCTCCCCCTCCACTTCCCCTTCACCCCAACTCACTCCCTTTGCTCTATCCCCCTCCCTGCCCCACAGCACTTGTGTGTCATATTTATAATTCTATTTATTTATATTAATGATGTGTACATATCTATAATTCCATTTATTTATATTGGTGCTACTGATGCCTGTTTACTTGTTTTGATATCTGTCTCCCCACTTCTAGACTGTGAGCCCTGTGTGGGCAGGGATTGTCTCTCTTTGCTGCTGAACTCTACTTTCCAAGTGCTTAGTACAGTGCTCTGCACACAGTAAGCACTTAATAAATACAACTGAATGAATGAATGAATGTTGGTAATTACATGTTAGGCAGGAAGATTGGGATTTTATTAATTTTCTGATCCTGAAACTGAACAGAGTTCTATTTATCACAATAATCTGTCAATGGAAACAGCAGTGAGAAGGCTAACGTTCAGGGCAAGCCATTTTATTTTTACCTCAGACCAGATTTCAGCTGCCCAAAAGTGTACAGATCAGCCCGGCTCCTCTTGGCAGTCCATATAAAAGGGGCTCCGTTTGGCAATGATTAATTAGCAGTAGTCTCCATTTTCTGGAGGGGTAGGAAAGGAATTCCGAGATTTTCATCATTAAGAGAGCAGATTTTCATTTTCTCCCCTCTAATACACCTGCCGGAGAGCAGTTAGCAAAGGAAGGTTTTGAATAATATTGCTGCTTTACATTTAAATAATGCTTTTCATCCCAGTATCTCAAAGCTCTTTGAAAACATTATCCGGTGGGATGTCTCGTTATTGCTCCTTTAGAGATAGGGAAACCATGGTAGCAAGATGTTAAGTGAATTGGCTTAGTTCACCCTAAAAGTCAGAGCAGGAGCCCAGCAGCTACTCCTAGCTGAGCTCACCAACCCTAGCTAGATTTCAGCTGAATCATATTACATAGAACAATATCTGATACCTAAATAGGACAACATCCGCTGGCTTCCATTGATTTCCACGCCTCATTGTCCAATCAGCGTGCATCCTTTTCAATCCAACATCTATTGCTATTATCAGGATTATTAGGATATTTATCAATAGATGTCGATCATTGTGTTTGATACGCCACAGTCAGATTAAAGCCAGTTCTACCCCACACACGGATCGCAGTCTGATAATGATAATCATCGTCATAATAGTAGCTTTCTTTCAGTGTTTACCTGTGCTAAGTTCTGGGGCATCTTTCAGGGTGGCACCTGGAGATGTTCCAGTCCTCTACCAGTCGTGACTATGAGAGGGAGAGTCAAGCAGAGGCCTACCCATTCCATTCCTAGCTTGGCCAGTGGCTAGTGAGTGGCGGGCAATCTGCCTCAAGTCAAAACTCACCCGCGCTGGGCAGCAGCGGCGTGTGAGAGACTCGAGGGTGGAGACTCAGGTTTACTGCGTGGAAGGAGACGATGGCAAACCGTTTCCATATTTATGCCAAGAAAACTCTACGGATCCACTACCGGAACGACTGCAGATGGAAGAAGTGGGCATTCTGGAAGAGTCTGTGGTATCGCTTTGGGTCGGACACGACTCGACCGCATAAGGCAATGGCAAAAACAAGCAGTGGAGTAGAGACAGTCAGATCACTAACTGGAATGCGTAGTGGGCATATATCACAGCCCTCTAGGGTGTAGTTTAGTTGAGCAGCATGGCATGGTGGATAGAACAAGGGCTTGGGAGTCAGAAGGTCATGGGTTCTAATCCCTCTCAGCTACATGACTCTTGTGTCACCTTGGGCAAGTCACTTCACTTTCTGGGCCTCAGTTACCTCATCTGTAAAATGGGGATTGAGACTGTTTGCCCCACGTGGGACAGGGGCTGTGTCCAACCTGATTTCCTTGTATCCACCCCGGTGCCTAGTACGGTTCCTGGGACATAAGAAGTGCTCGACAAATATCACAGTTATTATCATTAACAGGTAGAGAACATTTTCCATCTCAGGGTAGCACCTGGAGAGTTTTCAGCACTCTACCAGTCTGGACTATGGGAGGGAGAATCAAGCAGAGGCCTACCCAGTCCTAGCTTGGGCCATGGCTAGTGAGTGGCAGGCCATCTGTTGAGCCCCACGTGGGACAACCTGATTCCCCTATGTCTACCCCAGCGCTTAGAACAGTGCTCGGCACATAGTAAGCGCTTAACAAATACCAACATTATTATTATTATTAAGTCAAAACTCACGTACTGGGCAGCAGCGGCACGGGAGAGAGTCGAGGGCAGAGACTCAGGTATACCGCGTGGAAGGAGGCAACGGTAAACCATTTCTGGATTTTTACCAAGAAAACCCTATGGATATGCTGCCGGGACAATTACCGATGAAAGTGGGGCATTCTGGAATAGATGCGTCCATGATGTCGCTGTGTGTCGGAGGCGACTCCACGGCATAAGGCAAGAGAAGAGAACATTTTCCTGTATCAGATGCTTTGGGGTTTAAGGCAACAATATTCTAAACGATGCCTCATGGATCTTAAAGAGTTGTTTCATCCCACGGGCCTGCCTTGTTACTAAGGAACAACTTTAGACCCCAGGGCTCTGATCATTGCGTTAAATTGAACAGTATTGCTTTTCCACTTTCAGAATAATGTACTATTGACGATTTTTGCATCCCATTCTCATGCTTTCTTTCACTTTCTTGTCTTACCGAAGAGTTAACAAAAACGTGGAACAAAAAAATGGAAATATTAGACTCCAACAGCACAAATTAGCCAGCGACCCACCACTATGCAACTGGAGAGAGTCATCAGGACGTCCGTTTGAAAAATTAAGTTGAAGGCTTCTTTGGGTAAGAGCATTTATTGTTTTGTGAAGGCTGTGGTTAATAACAAGTGCCACTGGAGCCGTAATTAGGTCTTTTCCAGCCATGAAATCCATTACCCATAAGCACCTTTCATTTGTTCTCAAAACCTGTATACCCCGACATGGTTATGAAAGAAATGTGAACTGGAACAATATTGTGGGTACTATATTAGCATTCAAATAGTACATCAAGCTTCTCTTGTTGCTCCATAATTCTCATAGCCATTACTGCCATGAATGTCTCTGTAAGCTGAAGTAAGATTCACCCTAGTTATTTCTCATGGTCAGATTTATTTTGCTCGTATTAATGGATTTACTTCATTATTTTCATAACGAATTTAGTTTCTATAAAAGTCGATCGATTGGCAGGGAATCTCAGTTCTAACCAAATTGGAACATTTCAGTCAATCAGTCAATCAGTGATATTTTTTGAGCACTTGGGATTTGCAGAACACCGTACTGAATGCTTGGAGAGTGGAAGAGATGTGACTGGAATTCAGGATAATAATAATAATGATGGTATTTGTTAAGCACTTAGTATGTGCCGAGGACTGTTCTAAGTGCTGGGGTAGATACAAGGTAATCAGGTTGCCCCAAGTAAGGCTCACAGTCTTAATCCCCATTTTACAGATGAGGGAACTGAGGCACAGAGACGTTAAGTGGCTTGCCCAAGGTCACACAGCAGACAAGTGGCAGAGCGGGAATTAGAACCCAAGTCCTCTGACTCCCAAGCCTGAGCTCTTTCCACTAAGCCTCGCTGGCACAGGTCCTGGTCCCTGTTCTGCAACTGACCTGGTTGGTGGGTGACCTTGGACAAGTTACCTGACTTACTGGGGCCCCAGTTTCCTCATCTGTAAACCTGAAATAAAATATCTTCCCCTCTCCCTCTTAGGCTGTGAACCCCATCTGGGGTTGGAACTGCATCCGATATAATTATCTACCCCAGCCCTTTCCACAATGCTTGGCACATTGTTATTGCTATTTAAATTTGCATAATATGGTAGTAAGAGCATGGTACTGGAAGTTAGGATACAAGGGTTCTAGTCCCAGCTCCACCATTAGCCACTTATGTGACCCTGAGCCTAAGTTTCCTGATCTGCAAAATAGTCAATTGATTAATCAATCAATCTATAATATTAACTGAGCACTTATGCAGAACACTGTGCTCTCGGCAGCGTATGATGAAATAGAGTTGGGAGGGACATTCCCTGCCCACAATGAGCTTACACTCTAGAGGGGGAGACAGACGTTAATAGGAATAAAAGTTACAGGATACCTCCGTTAATTGCTGTCGGGTTGAATTACGATAGATTTTGAACTCCATGTGGAAGAGGGGCTGTGTCCAGATTTGGAACCTGCTTCTAACCTAGGGCTTAGTATAATAATAATGAAAATAACAATCGTAGGATCTGTTTAGTCCTTACTATGTGCCCAGCACGCTACTAAGCAATGGGGAAGATGCAAGATAGGCCCCAGATGGGGCTTGCAGTCTGAGTAGGAGGAAAAACAGGTCTTGAGCCCCCATTTTGCAGATGAGGGAACTGAGACACAGAGAAGTTAAGTGAGTTGCCCAGGACTACACGGCAAACAAGTGGCCGAGCGAGAAATAGAATCAAGATCTTCTACCTCCTAGGTCCACGCTCTTTCCACTAGACCGTATTGCTTCCCAGTGCTACAGCTATTATTAGTAGCATTCAAAATGAAAATGTTGTAAGAGAAACGAGGAGCTGAGTCCCTTTTAAATCCCTCGAGTCATCTACCTGGCATTTGCTTTGGTTTAGAAGTTCTCAGAGGAAACTTCCTGGTGGTTATAACTCCTGTCTTTGGGTTTCAGTGGCTCACTATATCACTAGTTGACACAGTTTTGTAAACCTTCGGAGTATATTCTGAGGTTCACCATTAACTCTAGTATATCAGCAGGCCAATATTTCAGTTTTCCAGGACAAACAATCAAGAGAGTAATACAGAGTACTGACATAATGAAAAGCCATTTGTCATTCACTATATATAATGTTTTCCTTGATGTTGCCGGGGAAAAAAAATACTAGGCAAAGAAATCTGTATACTGCAGTCAACATTTATCTTCCAAAAATCAATGCACTGAGCAGTAATGACTACCTTGAAAGAAAAAGAATTTAGGGATCTCAGATATGTAACTGAAAGGGAAAATAAGGCATATGCGTTTTTCTTGTGGAGTCTGGCTTAAAATATAATTGAAAAATACTTTCTTTTTTAAGAAAACTCATCACTGAGAGAGGCCTGAACCCTTTCAGATCATGTGGTTGCAGGTAGTCAGCTTAGTACATGCCCTACTGGAAAAAGCCTGGGCCTGGGTGTCAGAGGAACTGGGCTCTAATCTCAGCTCTGCTATTTGCCTGCTGTGTGATCTTAGTAAGAAGTCACTTAACTTCTCTGGCCCTCCATTTTCTCATCGGTGAAATGAGCATTAAATACCTGTCCTCCCTCCCTTTTGGATAGTGATCCCCTTGAAGGGTACTGTGTCCAACTTGATAATCTTATATCAAATAACAATAATAATAATGATAGTATGAATAGGCTTTGTTAAGCGTAGTGGATAAAGCAATGTGGCTTAGTGGATAAAGAATGGACCTGGAAGTCAGAAGGAGCTGGCTTTACCACCTGTCTTCTGTGTGACCTAGGCTAAGTCATTTCACTTCTCTGGGCCTCAGTTCCCTCATCTGTAAAATGAGATTAAATGTGAACCTCATGTTGGACAGAGACTGTGTCCAACCTGATTAACTTGAACTGATTCATTCGTTCAGTCGTATTTATTGAGTGTTTACTGAGTGCAGAGCACTATACTAAGCACTTGGAAAGTACAATTCAGTAATAGAGACAATCCCTGACCACATCGGGTTTACAGTCTAGAAGGGCGGAGACAGACATAAAGACAAGTAAACAGGCATCAATATAAATAAATACAATTATAGATATATACACTTCAAAACAAGGTAAACAGGTTTCAATATAGATAAGTAGAATTATAGGCATATACATAGATACATAAGGGCTGGGGGTGGGGAGTGGGGGAGAGCCAAGGGCGTGAGTTGAGATGATGTGGAAGGGAGGGGGAGCTGAGGAAAAGGGGGTGCTTCACCAGCACTTAGAACAGTGCTTGACACATAGTAAGTGCCTAATAAGTACCATTATTATTATTATCATTATTATTATATTATTCTACTAAGGGGATCCAAGCTCTTACTCTATCCTGCATTGATTAATGACCATTCCTGCCTCTCATCTCTCCTAACTTCAGTGCAGTATTTACTCCGCTGTCTGGATCAGATTTCTACAAAACCAATCAGTCCCTGTTTCCTGACCCCTCAGGAACCTCCAGTGATTACCCATCCACCTCCAAATCAGCAGAAACTCCTCGTCATTGGCTTTAAAGTAGTCAATTACCTTGGCCCTTACTACCTCACCTCTCTGTTTTCCTACTACAATCCATTCCGCACACTTTGCATCTCTCATGTTCACCTACTCACTGTACCTTGATCTTGTCAATCTTGCTGCCGACCTCTCACACCCGTCTGGCCTCTGGCCTGGAACTCCCTCTCTCTTCATAACCAACAGATGATCACTCTCCCCACCTTCAAAACCTTATTAAAATCCCGTCTCCTCCGAGAGACCTTATCCAACTAAGCACCCATTTCCTCTTCACCCACTCACATCTGTGTCATCGTCACACTTGAACTTAATTCAGTCCATCCTCAGCCCTATAGCACTTATGTAAATATTGGTAATTATCTATTTATATCAATGTCTGTCTCCCCCTCTACACTGTGAATTCCTTATGAGCAGGAAACTTGTCTACCAACTCTGTTATATTGTATTTTCCCAAGGGCTTAGTAGAGTTGTCCATCTGCATATCCGACCCTATCCTTTCACCCTCCCTCCACCCCACTTCTTCCCTCCCTAACGCCATCTTCAACTGTTTGCTCTCCAATGGATTCTTCCCCACTGATTTCAAACATGCCCATATAACCCCATTTTTTTTTAAAAAAAGCTCCCCACCCGACAACTCTCTCGTTATCACTCATCTCCCTCCTACCGCTCCTCACCAAACTCCTTGACAGAGTCATCTACACTTGCTCTCTCAGTTTCTTCTCCTCCAAATCTCTCCTTGACCCCTCAAATCTGGTATCCATCCCCTCCACATAAACCACTCTCTCATGGTCTCCTTCTTGCCAAATCCAGTGGTCTCTACTCCATCCTTAATCCTCCTCAACTTCTCAGCTGCTTTTGTCACTATAGACCACCCCTTTCTCCTATAACAGTATCCAACCCCATCTTCAGTGATCCCAACTTTTCCTGGTTCTCCCCATATCTCTCTGGCTGCTAATCCTCATCCTCTTTCACAGGCTCATCCTCTGCCTCCCACCCCATAACTGTGGGGGTCCCTTAAGGCTCAGTCTTGGGTCCCTTTCTTTTCTCCATCTACGCCCACTCCCGTGGCTTTAACTACCATCGCTATGCTTATGATTCCCATATCTACATCTCCGGCCCTGATCTCTCTCCCTCTTTGCAGTAAAAAAATCTTCCTGCGCTCACCTCAAATTTAACATATCAGAAACAGAACTACTTATATCTTTCCACCCAAACCCTGTCCTTCCCCGACTTTCCCATTAATGTATAAGGTGCCACCATCCTTCCTGTCTCAGGAGCCAGTAACCTTGGCATCATCTTTGACTCCTCTCTCTCATTCCACCCACGTATTCAATCTACCACTAAATCCTGTTGGTTCAACCTTCACAACATTTGTAAAATCCACCCTTTTCTCTCCATCCTAACTGCTACCATATTAATCAAAGCACTTAGGCCTATGGGGTGCAGCCTGGGCTAGTGCCAAGAACACAGGGTGGGAAGTCAGAGGACGTGGGTTCTAATCCCAGCTCTGCCACCTGTCTGCAGAGTGACTTTGGGCAAGTCACTTAACCTCTCTGTGCCTCAGTTACCTCATCTGTAAAATGGGGATTAAGGCTATGAGCCCCACGTGGAACGGGGACTATGTCCAACCAGATTACCTTGCATCTAGGACAGTGCTTAGAACAGTGCTTGGCACATAGAAAGTGCTTAACAAATTCCATAATTATTATTATTATCATTATTACTGTATCAGCCTCCTTGCTGACTTCCCTGCCTCCTGTCTCTTCCGACTCCAGTCCATACTTCACTCTGCTGCCTGGATCACTTTTCTTCAGAAATATTTGGGCCATGTTTCCCTCTCCTCAAAAATTTCCAGTAGTTGCCTACACACCTCCACATCAAACATTGGCTTTAAGGCAGTCAACCACCTTGCCCTCTCCTCCCGCATCTCTCGACTCTCCGACTACCACCCAGACCAAACATTTCACTCCTCTAATTCATTCAGTCGTATTTATTGAGCACTTTTCTATGTGCAGAGCACTGCACTAAGCGCTTGGAATGTACAATTTGGCAACAGATAGGGACAATCCCTGCCCAACAACGGACTCAGTCTAAATGGGGGAGACAGCAAAGCAAACAGAACAAAACAAGTAGTCTGGCGTAGATATCATCAAGATAAATAGAAACATAGATATATACATTTCATTAACAAAATAAATAGAGCAATTAATAATATATACAAATATGCACAGTGCTATGGGGAGGGGAATGGGGAAGAGCAGAGGGTGGGAGAAGGGGGAATGGAGAAGGGGGGAGGAGCAGAGGAAAAGGGAGGGCTCAGTCTGGGAAGGCCTCTTGGAGGAGGTGAGTTCTCAGTAGGAATTTGAAGAGGGGAAGAGAGTTAGGCAAATAATAATAATAATGATGATGGCATTTGCTGAGCGCGTACTGTGTGCAAAGCACTGTTCCCAAGCGCCAGGGAGGACACAAGGCGATCAGGCCATCCCACGTGGGGCCCACAGCCTTAACGCCCACCCTACTGTTGAGGTAACTGAGGCAAAGAGAAGTGAAGCGATCCACCCCAAGTCACACAGTTGATAAGCGGCAGATCCGGGATCTGAACCCATGACCTCTGTCTCCCCAGCCCAGGCTTCCTCCACTGAGCACGCTGCTTCTCTGGGACCTCCACCCGAGGGGACCCGATCAGCTCCCAACCTACTCCCTGTACCTCGATCGTGTCTAACTCACCGCCAACGTCTCCTCCAAATTCTGCTTCTGGCCTCAAATTCCGTCCCTCTTCATATCTGACAGACAGTTCTCCCGTCCTCCCCGCCACAAAGTCTTATTGAAGGCACGTTTCCTCCAAGAGGCCTTCTCTGACTAAGCCCTGCCTCCCCTCTTCTCCCACTCTCTTCTGCGTCACTCTACTTGCTCCCTTTATTCATCTCCATTCCCAGCTCCACTGTAGTAATGTACATATCCATAATTTATTTATTTATGATAATGTCTGTCTCACCCTCTAAAATGTAAGCTCATTGTGTGTGGGGAATGTGTCTATTATAGTGTTATATATTGTAATCTCCCAAGCTCTGAGTTACAGTGCTCTGCACACATGAAGCACTCAATAAATTCAGTTAATCGATTGCTCTAAGCACAGTAATCTCTCAATAAATGCAATTGATTATGGATTGATTGATAGAATTGTAGCCAGTGATTCATTCAAACGTGTCCCATCATATTCCAGTGAGTAAATTTCTTATCTACAACCATCAGGCTAAATTTTGACTCCTAGTACCTTCGTGTGTCACAAGATTTTAATTTTCCATGTCTCATCCTTAATTTATCTTCCATCTTTCTCCACCAGATTTTCCAAAATGTATCCATGCTACCATGTGTGTCTTCTACCCAACCCAAGTGCCTCCATAATAATTATGATGCCTTTAATTTATGTTTAAATCTCTGATAGGTTAATGGAACTCAAGAGATATCCAACCTGAGTTTCATCTATCATTTTTTGGGGGGCATGATCTGGCAAAACTTTCCCATTTTATCATCATGATTGATTTTTTCAAATGCATCAACATTTTTCATATCTAATTGTGACTCCAAGTTTGTATATCTCACATCATTTCTCTAGACAGTGTGTTGCAATACTTAATAATCTCCCTGGGTAATAATGCAAATCCATAGCAAGTAAGCAGTGGCTGTCCGCTCACATATTTTTATCTTAAATATTGTTTTGTGTAGTTCACGATGGACTTACGACAGTTTCTGCAGGAGATCGCCTTCCTTATAAATAGACATGGATTGTGTTTTATGTGCTAAAATCAAGACTAAAGCCGTACCTGATTTACTGTAGTACCTTGAACAACACTGTTGACTGTAGAACCTTTCTGTGATTGTCATAGATCTGGATATGTTTGTCCCTGATCTCCACTCTGATCCATATTTCTGCATTAGAACTGTGTTTTTCTCCTGCTTTGAAGCATCCACTGAGATTTCTCTATTATCTCTATTTATCTAAACACCTGAGTGTTGATTCACTTTCATTCAAATATTTCACCTCCCAGGTGATATTTCTCCCCAGGGCCACTGCACATTTTCTTCCTAGTTGGCTCTTAAACATCTTAGTTTGGAGCCAGTTTGAAATTTACTTTCCAACAAAGTAAAACATACTAGTATGCCCTCTGGAACCCATCTTTATATTTTGGAAGAAATCATATTTCACAGTTGCCTGAGTTCTGTTTGATCTATTTCTAACACCATCTGGCAACCATTCTTACCCTAAATATAGAATTTTCCTCAACCTACAAGGGAATTTATTTTTATTTGGTAGCCTTTCTGCCTCATATATTCCCTAATAATAATAATAATAATAATAATAATTACGGTTCCTGTTAAGAGCTTACTATGCATCAAGTACTCTTCTAAGTGCTGGGATAGATACAAGTTAATCAATTTGGACGCACTCCCTGTCCCGTGTGGGGCTCACAGTCTTAATCACCATTTTACAGATGATGGAGCTGAGGCCCAGAAAAGTTAAGTGTCTTACCCAAGGTCACTCAGCAGACATGTGGCAGAGCCGGGATTAGAACTCAGGTCCTTCTGACTCCCAGGCCCGTGCTCTATCCACTAAGTCACTGTCCAAGTCACCTATCATCTTTCTTGTAGTGATATATTCCAGATCAATACGTATCGGCCGGCACAGTTGCATCTTTATTATCCTTTGGAATTCTACTCTTTTATAGAAAACTTTGGAAGACAACACGACCCAAATGATTACTTTATATAATAATTCCTTCTTCGTAGTGTACTAATAACTTTCCAGACTTATTCGTTGCTTCCATCAGTAACAATCCGCTAGCGGTGTTAATTGGTTCCGTACTGAGCGTGAAGCCCTGTACTAAGCATTTGGGAGAGTTCGCTTGAACCAAGACCTGTGTCCGTTGCCCTAAATAAGATCTGTCAGTTAGCACACTGCTCTGCACGCACTAAGCACTCGACTATTATGACTGATTGATTGGTATCTTCCAAACATCTGAAAATGCACCCAGACCAGAAGTTAAGAGCTTGCACAGTGCTCTGCACACGGTAAACACTTAATAACTGTGATCAATTGACTGATGAGTAGTAATATAGTAGTAGTGGTCATGGTCGTCATCACCATTTTATCATTATATTAATAGTATTTACAGAGTGGGTCCATGGACAGGGAGTCCCCTGTTTGAAGATCCCTACTGAACTCAACTCACTCGCTCCTCTATCCCTTCGTCGATCATGTGCCACTAACCCACAGCACTGAATCACCTCCACGATCCTTCCCTTTTGCTCCCGTACACTAGCTGCGGAGTGCTGCTGGTGGAAATCCAGATATCGGGTGGACCTTGTCCACCTTAAGCACATCCTTGCCTGCTTTAATTCTGCCCTCTCCTCTGCCTAGCAACATTATTTCTCCATCCTTACTGGCTCCCATGCTCATTGCTTTTGCCAGTTATTTCAGATGTTTCACTCCTTCCTCTAACCTCCTGCCCCCCTGAAACTCCATCCCTTGACCCTAATGACCTGGCCATCTACTTTATTGGGAAAATTGAGACCATCAGGAGTGATCTCCCTAAAATGTCCCCCGCTCTTCTCCGGTCCCTCCCTCTTCCTGCTTCTTCTTCAACTCTCCCATCTTTCCCAACGGTATCTCAAGAGGAGATCTGCTGTATCCTCTCAAAATCCATCATGTGCCTCCAACCTCATCCCTTCACACCTTATCAAAACAATTGCCCCCTCCTTTCTTCCCTCCCTGACCCTCATCTTTAATTGTTCACTTTCCAGTGGATTTCAAACATTCTCATGTCTTCCTTATTCTAAAAAAAAACAAAAACGCCACAGCTTACTTGACCCCATGGCTCCCTCCAGTTACCGCTCCATCTCCCTGTTGCCATTCCTCTCCAAACTCCTTGAGCGAGTTGTCTACATCCTCTGTCTCTAGTTCCTCTACTCTAATTTTCTACCTGACTCCCATCAATCTGAATTCTCTCCCTTTCATTCCACAGAAACAGCTTTCTCAAAGCTCAGAACTGTCTCATTCTTGCCAAATCCAACGAGCTCTTCTCCATCCTGATCCTCCGCGACCTCTCAGCTGCCTTAGATACTGTTGACCAACCCCTGCTCCTGGAAACATTAGCCAATCTTGGCTTCACTGACACTGTCTTCTCCAGGTGTCTCCTATCCCTCTGTGCTCATTATCAGTCTCTTTCACAGGCTCCTTTTCTGCCTCCCATCCTCTAACTGTGGGAGTCCCTCAAGGCTCAGTTCTGGATCCCTTTTTATTCTCCATCTAAGGCTAATCCCTTGGAGAACTCATTCTCTCCCATGGTTTCAACTACCATCTCTACGCACAATGTTCCCAAATCTATTTCTCCAGCCCTGAACTCTGTCCTTCTCTTCAGTCTCACATATATTCCTATCTTCAGGACATCTCTATTTGGCAGCCCTGCCGACATCCCAAGCTCAATACGTCCAAAGCAGAACTCTATCTTCCCACCCAAACTCGGTCCTCCCCCTGACTTTCTTCTCACTGTAGATAGCACCATCCTCCCTGTCTCCAAGCTGGTAACCTTTGTGTTATCCTCGCCTCATCTCCATCATCTCCATCTCCACAACCCGCATGTTCAATCTGTCACCAAAATCCTGTCGGTTCAACCTTCACAACACTGAAAATCTGTCCTTTCCTCCCTTCCAATCTGCGAAGACATTAATCCAAGCACTTATCTTATTCTGCCTCGATTACTCTACCAACCTCCTTGCCGATCTCCCCCACTCCTGTCTCTCCCCACTCCAATCCATACTTGGCTCTGTTACCTGGATCATTTTTCTACAGAAATGTTCAGTCCATGTTTCCCCACTCCTCAAGAACCTCCTCCAGAGGTTGCCTATCCACCTCCGCATCAAAGAGACTCTCCTTATCATCAGACTCAAAATACTCGATCATGTCCCCTTCTATTTTACCTCTCCATATTTCCTACTACAACCCAGCACAGACACTTCACTCTGCTAATGCCGACCTACTCACTGTATCTCCATCTCATCATCTCATCTATCTTGCTATCCACCTTACAGCCACGATTTGCCTCTGGCCTGGACTGCCGTTCCTCGTCATATCTAACAATCACTCACCCCATCTTCAAAGCCTTTTGTGAAGGCCCATCTCCTCCAAGAGGATTTCCCCAAAGAGGGCCTCATTTCCTCTTCTCCCACTCCCTTCTGTATCGCCCTCGCACTTGGTTTTGCACACTTTATTCATCCCTCTCTCAGATACACAACACTTAGGTATTTAGCTGTAATATATGTATTTCTATTAATGTCCATCTCCCCTTCCGTGCTGTAAGTTCTAGGTGGGCAGGGAATGTGTCTACCAACTCTGTTATCTTGTACTCTCCCAAGCATTTAGTTCAGTGCTCTGCGTATAATAATAATGATAATGGCATTTGTTAAGTGCTTACTATGTTTCAAACACTGTTCTAAGCACTGGGGGGAGGGAGGGTTACAAGGTAATCGGGTTGTCCCACGTGGGGCTCGTAGTCTAAATCCCCATTTTCCAGATAAAGTAACTGAGGCCCAGAAAATTGATGTGACTTGCCCAAAGTCACATAGCTGACCAATGGCGGAGTCAGGATTAGCACTCATGACCTCTGACCTTCCTGAGCCACAATGCTTCATTAAGTGCTTAATAATAATAATAACAATTATGGTATTTGTTAAGCACTATGTGCCAAGCAGTGCTCTAAGCGCTGGGGTAGATCCAAGGTAATCAGTTTTCCCCCGTGGGGTTCACAGTCTTTATCCCCATTTTACAGATGAGGTCGCGGAGGTCCAGAGAAGTTAAGTGACTTGCCCGAGGTCACACAGCAGACCAGTGGCAGAGCTGGGATTAAAACCCACATCCTCTGACTCCCAAGCCCGGGCTCGTTCCACTAAGCCACGCTGCTTCATGATAGGATCCATAGGATCGATCGATTGATTCAGCAAATTCCCCAAGATTGAGTATTTTAGAGGCAGCTTTTCAGAGCAGTTTTTCCCTTTCTCAGGTCTACTAAGGCTTGATCTGGGGACTGTGTGCCAAGAAGGGCAGAGCTGGTGAAGAAGACTGGTAAGGACTCCCTCCACTGTAGGGAAACCTCCACAAAGGCCACCCATCTACCCACAGTTCTCATGGAAACAGGGTCTGCCCATTTTGCCCCAATTTTCCCAGAGCTGAGAACTTGGATAATAATGATGATAATAACGATGATATCTGTTAATCACCGAATATGTGCCACAGCCTCTACTAAGTGCTGGGGTGGGTAGAGCTTAGAGTTGATGGGGGGAATAGACATTCATAGAGATAAAGATTTAAAAATATGTGCATAAATTCAGTAGGGCGGAGAGTGGGATTAATACTAAATACTCAAAGGTACAGACCCGAGTGCATAGATGATGCAGAAGGGTGAGAGAGTCAGAGGGCTTAATCTGGGAGGCCCTCTTGGAGGAGCTGTGACCTTAATGAGGCTTTGAAGGTGAGGAGAGCGGTGGTCTAGCATATATGCAGGGGGAGGGAGGATGTAGGAAAGGGGTCGGCGGTGAGATAGATGATATTAGGTAACAACCGACAAGTTGGTATTAGAGGAGTGAAGTGTGCGGGCTGGGCTGTAGAAGGAGATCATTGAGGTAAAGTTGGAGTGAACAAGTTGGAGTGAACATGAGTCTCTGTGTGATATGAAGGTGGATGGGCAACCACTGGTGATTCTTGAGCAGTGGAGGGATGTGGACTGAACATTTTTGTTAGGAAAATGATCTGGCACCAGAGTGGAGTAAGGTCTCGAGTGGGATGAGACAGAAGGTGGGGTGGACAGCGAGGAGGCTTATGTAGTCTGATTAGACTATATGATGTGTAAGACTATGTATATGTGTAGACTATTATATGATTAGACTCTGAGTCCGTCACTGGGCAGGGATTGTCTCTATCGGTTGCCCAATTGTACATCCCAAGAGCTCAGCACAGTGCTCGGCACCCAGTGAGCACTCAATGAATACTATTGAATGAATGAATGAATGTATTTGGCAAGACTGGATAGAAAAAGTTCTTGGCACAGAATAGTGGCAGTTTGGATGTGTTTCATATTGTCCTGTTTGACCTCTCCTCTCAAATCTGCTTGCACTCAGACAGAATCTCCCCGGGGAGATTGTGTAAAATACTTGGCCAAATCCGGCTACAGCGAGTGCTAAATCTCTAAACTGCACTGCTTCTCCGTAGGTTGTGAGTGAAGCCACGCAATGACGGAATCTACTACCGAGAATAAGGAATCAGTGTCAATCTGAGACTTCGTGGCCAGGAGCCCAGAAAAAGGAGTGGATTCCAATGTTAGCGGTTTAGACAATACCACTTACCCTTTCATCCCTGGGCATCTGTTACCGATTTGTGCATTCCAAGCGCTTAGTACAGTGCTCTGCACATAGTAAGCGCTGAATAAATACTATTGAATGAATGAATGCTCCTGCTGGGGCGCCGAAGAAGCGGGGAGGCTTAGTTGACCTGGGTTCTAATCCTGGCTCTGCCACATGTCTGCTGTGTGATCTTGAGCAAATCACTTCACTTTGCTGTGCCTCAGTTACCTCATCTGTAAAATGGGGTTTAAGACGGTGAGGCCCTTGTGGGCCAGGGATTGTGTCCAACCTGATTAATTTGTATGTACTCGAGTGCTTAGAACAGTGCTTGGCACATAGTAAGCACTTAACAAGTATCATAATTTGTATCAGTTATTATTATTAGGGGGCATCGTTGCCAGGGGACAGGACACTGAAGTCCATGCAAATGATTTGGTGCCATTACTGGGATTAGAACCCGGGTCCTGAGAGTCAAAGTATCTGTGTTCCAATCCCGCTCCACCACTTGCCTCCAGTGTGACCTTGAGCCAGTCATTTCACTTATCTGAACCTCAGTGTCCTCCTCTGCCCATGGGATTTCAGTCATGGGTTCGAATCCCGGCTCTGCCACTTGTCAGCTGTGTGTCTGTTGGCAAGTCACTTCGCTTCTCTGGGCCTCAGTTACCTCATCGGGAAAATGGGGATTAAGACTGTGAGCCTCACGTGGGACAACCTGATTACCCTGTATCTACCCCAGTGCTCTGCACATAATAAGCGCTTAACAAATACCAACATTATTAGTATTATGATTATTATTTTAATACCTGCTCTTCCTTCTGCTTAAACTGAGAAGCCTGTGTGAAGCAGGGATTGTCCGACCTAGTTATTGTGTATCTACACCAGTGTAGATCATAGTGTAGAGTAATGGTGGTAGTAATAATTAATAGTAGAGTGGCACAAAATAAGTGCATGACTGTTGTTGTTGTTATTATTATTATCAGCAAACGGCCCAAATGACCGTAGAATAACAACCCTGCAGATGGTCGCGTTAGCTACCATCGTAGACCTCACTGACCTCCTTAGCTCCTTAGCCAGCTACTTTTTGAGATTCCTGTGGAGCCTGTGCATGTTTCTTTGCTCAGAAACCTTCACCTCGATGGAAGAATCTAAGCACTCGTTTCCTTTACTTGCAGAGCTGGGAGTAAAACCCGCGAACATGGATCTGACGTCCGGGCATTCGATATCCACCCCACACTCAGTTCCACAGCAATTATGTACAGGAAGCAGCGTTACGCAGAGGACAGAGCATGGGCCTGGGAGTCAGAAGGTCACGGGTTCTAATTCCCGGCTCTATCGCTTGTCTGCTGCGGGACTTTGGTCAAGTCTCTGTGCCTCGGTTCCCTCAAGTGTAAAATGGGGATTGAGACTGTGTGAGCCTCAGCCCGATTTGCCAGCATTCACCCCAGCGCTTAGTACAGTGCCTGGCACAAACTAAGCACTATATGAGAAGCAGAAAGAGCCCGGGCGTAGGAGTCAGACGTTGTAGTTTCTAATCCCAGCTCTTCTACTTAGCTGTGTGAAATTGGGCAAGTCACTTAACTTCTCTGTGCCTCAGTTCCCTCATCTGTAAAATGGGGATTAAGACTGTGAGCCCACGTGGGACAACCTGATTCCCCTATGTCTACCCCAGCGCTTAGAACGGTGCTTGGCACATAGTAAGCGCTTAACAAATACCAACATTATTATTATTACCCCAGTGCTTAGAACAGAGCCTGGCACATAGCGCTTAACAAATGCCATCATTATCATTATCAAATATCATTTTTGTTATTAGTATCACCCACTATAAATTATTTATTCATTCTAATGTCTGTCTCCCACTCTAAACTGCGAGCTCTCTGCGGGCAGGGAAAGTATCTCCCAACTCTGTTGTACTGTATTCTCTAAAGCGCTGAGCACAGTGCTCTGCACACGGGAAGCGCTCAGTAAATCACATTGATGATGATGATTGCCCACTCCCCAGATCTATGTTCTTCCCACTAGATTACAGCTACATATAATGAACACAGGCCAGTTTTTGTCCCCGTGAGATTGGATACATCTTCAGCCAGTGAACCCAAGGCCAGTTGTTATGATCATTCCGATGCTTCCTCCACTGAGGTGAGTCAGGACTTGAGGAAAACTCAAGGTGAAGCACCGGCATTATGCAAAAATAACTTTTCCCGTTTCTTTCACAATGTTTTCATTTTTTTTGGAAGTTACCGTGCACTGATATTGAATGACCGATCATTCCATCTTTTATAAAAAATAATAAAGTCATCACACTTTCCTACTGCGGGCAAATAAATAGTTTTAAAATCATTGAAAAATGTCAAATCCATGACTAGAAAAGCGATGTGAGTACAATGCTACACCCGGGACCTGTAATAGCACCTCTAAGACAGAATACTATTTCTTGGTTTGATGATTTTCTGCCTTTCTATCCTTTAATCAGTCACTCAAATGTTTTGCAGGCATTCATTTGCACTTTCTGTCAATTTAAAGAATTTTCAAAAATAGAACTCGAGTAGGAAGCAAATTAATGAACAGTTGATAGAATTCTAATTCTGAATAAATGGAAAGGAATTTATTTGGTCCAGGACTCATCAAGGCAGACCGCAAAATGTCATTAATGTATTTCAGCCTTTCCATGGTATCTTGGGAGAAGGGCCATGGAATTTACAAAAAGAACAATCAGCTTGTGAATAGCCAATTTGGGATTTTGTGTTCATCAGGATAGCTGTTAAAACGTGGCTCAAAGTCTCTTTTGCAACACATAGATTTCGGTGGAAATGGCGTGCTGCAATTCTAGAACAGAGCCGTTCCTGAATATATAAAGTCCCTTGAAATGATTCTGCACATTTCTAGGCATCCGTGCATGTAAGATATTCATGTTAAACAGGGAGTGTACCACATTGAGTGGTTGTAATATTTGGCTTCCTTAATTCCATATTTTCAATACGCTGTTAATTAAAATTGTATTCATTACAGTTTTCAACTGATAGACAGGCCAAAATATACGCAATACATTTCAAAGACTACCATTACTTGCTGAAAGGAAAATCTAGATGATCATATTCTGAAACAGATCAGTACGACTGTTATATACCCATAAAAATCATCCTCCGGTTGTTAATGGGAATAATATTTTTATCATCGTTAGAGCTAGATTTAGATGTTTAGTCTTTTTTTTTTCAAAGCAGGCTGTTCATCCTAATGTAGTGAGAATTTAAATAAGAATGATTAATGAAGTGGATAGTTTCATTTGTATGTAATAGGTTTTATTCTAAATCACCAGGCATGTTTCTTCTGGAAAATCATCTACTCTCATTTGCCCAATTTTAAGGAATTTATTTTCAAGGTAGGAAAAGAAGAAATGAGTAAATTCCACAAACAATGATCCTAAATTGAGACACCTTTATTAAAGCACACTATCTTGGCGGTTATTCACATATACAATTAAAATCTTTCCACATCTCTAGTCCTCAGAATAGAAGCAGCAAAGAAAATTCACATTGCCCAGGCAAAAATGAGACCAGCAAACGTTGATGGTGAGAAGATTTCGATTTTTATTTAAAATCCAGAGAGAACATTATACATTCAGAGCTAGTCTGGTCCTGTTCTAGTTATATCATAGCTGCGATCTCATATAAACCCTTCTTCTACTTTTCTATGCTTCTTGCATCTGGTACAATATTTCAAGATGCTTTTGGTTGCAACTTTTATGATCAGCTTCTAATTTTGTCATCCACACTGCAACTTCCCAAATCTCTTTTAGAATTCAGGGCTCTCTAAGGTCAATAGACCTTTTTTTTTCCCAGTGTTTGGTAAGCGCTTACTATGGCCAGATGCAATACTAAGCGCTGGGGTAGATACAAGGTTAGACCAGTCCATGTCCCACTAAGGGCTCACAGCCTTAATCCCCATTTTACAGATGAGGTATCTGAGGCACAAAGAAGTGAAGTGATTTGCCCATGATCACGCAGCAAAGGGTGGAGCCGCAATTAAAAGCAGAAGCAGCGTGGCTCAGTGGAAAGAGCATGGGCTTTGGAGTCAGAGGTCATGAGTTCGAATCCCAGCTCTGCCACTTGTCAGCTGTGTGACTGTGGGCAAGTCACTTAACTTCTCTGTGCCTCCGTTACCTCATCTGTAAAATGGGGATTAAGACTTTGAGCCCCACGTGGGACAACCTGATTCCCCTGTGTCTACCCCAGCGATTAGAACAGTGCTCGGCACATAGTAAGCGCTTAACAAATACCAACATTATCATTATTATTAATTAGAACCCAGGTCTTTCTGACTCCCAGGCCCATGCTCTATCCACTGGTCCATGCCGCTTCTAATTTGCCCAGGATCACAGAGTAGGCAAATGACAGAGGGGATGCCTTTAGCCAGGCCTGTGTGCTTCCCACTGGACTATCCTGACTGCTTGAGGCTTTTTCATCATCATCGTCATTACTATGGGAAGCAGCGTGACTCAGTGGCAAAAGCCCGGGCTTGGGAGTCAGAGGTCATGGGTTCTAATCTCAGCTCTGCCACTTGTCAGCCGTGTGACTGTGGGAAAGTCACTTCACTTCTCTGTGCCTCAGTGACCTCATCTGTAAAATGGAGATTAACTGTGAGCCTCATGTGGGACAACCTGATTACCCTGTATCACCCCCAGCGCTTAGAACAGTGCTCGGCACATAGTAAGCGCTTAACAAATACCAACATTATTACTATTATTATTTGCTTCTAGTCTACCACCCAAATAGGCAAGACAATTACACCATTAAATAAAATGCCTCGTTCAGACTTTTTTGTCCAGCAAATAGATATCGACTCTGCCTCATGTAGATTCAGTTGAGTTGTTTAAAAGCATCTCCATACACATTAGCAATTTCCGTGATACCTGAATTTTCATCCAGAAAATCAGCCTGTCTAAACAAATGTTTTGTAGTAAAATAGAGGTCCTGTAAATTTATGACACCGGGTCGCTACTGCCTTGATATAGATGTAACGCGCTGGATCCAATATAAAGTAATCATCTTAAGCAGCGTGGTCTAATGGGAAGGACACCGGCCTGCGAATCCGAAGACCTGGCTCTTAATTCTGACTCCGCCATTTTACCCGCTCTATGACCTGGCCCCACATCTGGATAAACCTGTTCAAATGAACTTAGATATATTTCATTTGGAGTGGACCTCAATTCAGAATATTTAACAGGCATCCAGTTTGAAGCAGTGTGACCTAGTGGAAAGAGCGTGGCCCCGGGAGTCAGAGGACCTGAGTTGATGATGTGGGTATTTGTTAAGCGCTTACTATGTGCCGAGCACTGTTCTAAGCGCTGGGGTAGATACAGGGTAATCAGGTTGTCCCACGTGAGGCTCACCGTTAATCCCCATTTTACAGATGAGGTAACTGAGGCACAGAGAAGTGAAATGACTTGCCCACAGTCACACAGCTGACAAGTGGCAGAGCCGGGAGTCGAACCCATGACCTCTGACTCCAAAGCCCGGGCTCTTTCCACTGAGCCACGCTGCTTCCCTTATTCTGAGTTCCCTGAGTTCTTATTCTGCCTCTGCCACGAGTCGGCTGCTTGACCTTGAGCAGGTCATTTCACTTTTCTGGGCCTCAGTTCCCTCACCTGTAAAATGGGGATTAAATACTACTTCCTCTAACCTAGACTGTGAGCCCCCTGTGGAACAGGGACTGTGTCCATCTTGAGAACTTTTTCTCTATCCCAGCGCTTAGGTCAGTGCTTGGCACATAGTAAGCATTTAAGCTGCCCTCTAGACTATAAATTCATTATGGGCAGGGGACATATCTGCTAATTTTATTCTATCGTACCCTCTCAATCACTTAGTACAGTGCTCTGCACATAGTGCCCAACAAATGCTATTAATTCCAATCAGTACAGTGCTCTGCACCTAGTCAGTGCCCAATAAATGCTATTAATTGATTACTTAACAAGTACTATATTAATTGTTATTTTTACTATCATTATAATCGCCTCTGCCCTTCCATTAGTGAAATAAATGAGAGAGTGATGGGGAAAGTCAGTAAGCGTGGATAAGCACAGTATCAAAAATTGGGGAGGAGGAGGAGCGGCAATAGTAGCAATTAGTAGCAATGGGTAATTATTAGGTGTGTACTGCATACTCTACTAAATGCTAGGAAATCAGTGGTATTTACTGAGTGTTTACTACGTGTAAAGTGCAACACAACAGAATTGGCTGATACGTTCCCTGCCAGTAGTAAGCGTACAGCTTAGTGGGGGAGACAGACATTAACGTAAATGAATAATTTATAATTTATAAATTGATATATTTATAGTACGTAATTTAAAGATTACGTAAGTGCTGTGGGGTGGAGTGTGAAGCAGTCTCGTGTTGTGGATAGAGCACGGGCCTGGGAATCAGAGGTCACGGGTTCTAATTCTGGCTCTGCCACTTGTCTGCTGCCTGAACTTGGGTAAGTCACTTCACTTCTCTAGGCCTCAGTTACCTCATCTGTAAAAGGGGATTGTGACTATGAGCCTCATGTGGGACAGGGACTGTGTCCAACCCGATTTGCTTGTTTCCACCCCAGTGCTTAGTACAGTACCTGGCACATAGTAAGTGCTTAACACATGCCATGATTGTTATTGTCATTATTGTTATTATATACCCAAAGGTCACAGATCCAAGTGCAGAGACACCCTAGAAGGGAGAAAGAGAGTGGTATATTGGAGAGATCCCAGAGCTGGCGACAGAAGGACATGGGTTCTAATTCTAGGTCTGCTACTTGCCTTCTATGTGACTTCATTTCTCTGTCCCTCAATTACCTCATCTCTAAAATGGGGATGAAGACTGTGAGCTCCAGGTGGAACATGGACTGTGTCCAACTTGATTAGCTTGTATCTTCACCAGTGTTTAGAAGAGTGCCTGGCCCATAGTAAACTTAGAAGTACCATAAAAAATGGAAGAAAGAATTCAGAGGTGAGAATGAGTCACGGTCCCTGTCTCTCAGGGGTCCTAGGAAACTAGAAAATTTGCAGCAGGGTGGGGACTTCAGAAGGGGGGGGGAAAGAGGGAGGATGCTGAGAAAAAAGAGAGGGGGTGAAGGGAGAGAGGAGGTGACTTCTTTAAACAGGTCAGTCCTAGCTATGAGGGAATGGGAATTTCTGGCCCTTGGTCCAGAAACTCTGATTCGGGTATAGCCCACAGATGGGCCAGTACATCCCTGGCTGAGGCAAAAACAGAGGCTCTCACATAATAATAATAATGATGATGATGATATCTGTTAAGGGCTTACTATGTGCCAAGCACTGTTCTAAGCAGTAAGGGGGTTACAAGGTAATCAGGTTGTTCCACATGGGCCTCACAGTCTTAATCCCCATTTGACAGATGAGGGAACTTAGGCACAGAGAAGTTAAGTGATTTGCCCAAAGTCACACAGCTGACAAGTGGCAGAGCCAGGATTAGAACCCATGACCTCTGACTCCCAAGCCCGTGCTCTTTCCACTGAGCCGTGCTGTTTCTCTGGAATGAGAGGAACAGAAGAGGAACGAGATGCTCCCTCCCTGCTGCCGTGCCTCCATAGTGTTTCTGGAGCTGAGTCTCCCCTCTCTTCCCTGTGAGAGGGCCACTCTGACAGGCTTGACTTAGTCTATTCAGGAAGTGAGAGAGAGCCCCCAAATGTGTGGCCGTTGATAAATACCAGTGATCGATTGATTAATAAAGTCAGTTTTCCAAAATGTCACTCAGCTCCTGTCAACCCACCCCTCACTAACCTCCAGCCTCTCCCCCTCTCCCTCTGCAACAAGCAGAAACTCCTTACCAATGAATTTCAGCTTCTCCATCCACTTTCTCCACAGTCCATACTGGATGATTTCAGCCTCTAAGCTCGCACCCTGAACTCCCCTCGAGCACTCCGTGTAATACACGCGCTCTCGACTCTCCTGAATCTGACTCCTGGTGTTTGTCATTCACCCTGACTAGAACTCCCTCTCCATTTCAACTCCCTCAGGCTCTGCCCCTGTTTGAACACCTCCTAAAATTCCCAATCGATCTATCAATGAATCAATGGTATTTACTGAATGCTTACTGTGGGCAGAGCACTGTATTAAGAACTTAGCAGACATGTTCCTTGCTCACAATGAGCTTACGGTCTAGAGGCAGAGACAGACATGAATATAAATGAGTAATTTAGAATAGAAAATTTAGAGATATGTACATAAAGTGCCGTGGGGTTGGGGGGTGAGTGAATATTAGATGACCAAAGGGGACACGTTCAGGTTCATAGATAATGCAGCAGGAAAACTGAACTGGGGAAAAGAGGGCTTAATCAGGGAAGGGCTCCTGGAGAAAATGTGACCTTTGTAATGCTTTGAATAATAATCAATATGGTATTTGTTAAGTGTTTACTATGTGCCAAACACTGTTCTAAGCGCTGGGGGTTGGGGGGATACAAGGCAATCAGGTTGTCCCTTGTGGGGCTCACGGTCTTAATTCCCATTTTACGGATGAGGTAACTGAGGCCCAGAGAAGTGAAGTGACTTGCCCACGGTCACACAGCAGACAAGTGGCGGAGCTGAGATTCTAACCCAGGTCCTCTGACTCCCGAGCCCCTGCTCTTTCCTCTAAGCCATGCTGCTTCTTTAATAATAATGATGGTATTTGGTATGTGCCAAGCACTGTTCTAAACACTGGGGAGGGATAAAAGGTAATCAGGTTGTCCCACGTGGGGCTCACAGTCTTCATCCCCACTATACAGATGAGGTAACCAAGGCACAGAGAAGTTAACTGAGTTGTCCAAAGTCACACAGCTGACAAGTGGCGGAGCTGGGATTAGAACCCATGACTTCTGACTCTCAGGCCTACACGCTGTCCACTGAGCCACGCAGCTTTGAAGATGGAGAGAGTGGTGGTGCAGCATGAGGGAAGCAGCGGGGCTCAGTGGAAAGAGCCCGGGCTTGAAAGGCAGAGGTCATGGGTTCGAATCCCGCCTCCGCCACTTGTCAGCTCTGTGACTGTGGGCAAGTCACTTCACTTCTCTGTGCCTCAGCGACCTCCTCTGCAAAATGGGGATTAAGACTGTGAGCCTCACGTGAGACAACCTGATTACCCTGTGTCTCCCCCAGCGCTTAGAACAGTGCACTGCACATAGTAAGCGCTTAACAAATACCAAAATTATTATTATATATGGAAGGGAAGGAGTTCTAGGCTACGGAGGGGACGTGGGAAAGGGGTCGGTGGTGAGATAGAAGCGATCGGGTCACGGTGAGGAAACCGGTGCTAGAGGAGCGGAGTGTGCGGGCTGCGTTGCAGTAGGAGATCAGTGAGGTGAGGTAGGATGGGTGAGCTCTTTAAAGCCTCCAGGAAATCTTTGATGATTAATTCCCAACACTCCAAGGTTCATCAATCGTTTATTCTCAGTGGAAAGAGCACGGGCTTGGAAATCAGAGGACATGGGTTCTAATCCCGGCTCTGCCAACTTGTCAACTCTGTGACCTTGGGCAAGTCACTTAAAATAATATAAATGAAATAAATGGTGGTATTTGTTAAGCACTTACTATGTGCAAAGCACTGTTCTAAGTGCTGGGGAATACAAGGTGATCAGGTTGTCCCACGTGGGGCTCACAGTTTTTTAATCCCCATTTTACAGAGGAGGTAACTGAGGCGCAGAGAAGTTAAGTGACTTGCCCAAAGTCACACAACTGGCAAGCGGCGGAGCCGGGATTCAAACCCATGAACTCTGACTCCCAAGCCCGGGCTTTTTCCACTGTACCATGCTGCTTCTCTGGGCCTCAGTTACCTCATCTGTCAAATGGGGATTAAGACTAAGAGCCCCATGTGGGACAACCTGATTACCTTGTATCCCTCCCAGCACTTAGAACATGCTTGGCACATAGTAAGTGCTTAATCAAATGCCGTCATTATTATCATTATCATTGTTATTTATTAAGTGCTTACTGTGTGCAGAGCACTGTACTTAGCTCTTGGGAGAGTACAACGCAACAATAAACAGACACATTCTCTGCCCCCAATGACCTTACACTCACTGTGTACTTTTCCCCGCCTTTAGCACTGTCATACATTCAAATGCACTGTCTTATTTGTAATCGATTTAAGTCTGCTTATCTTTAACATAATTGTAAACTCTTGAAGGTAAGGATGGTGTCTTTACCTTCTGGTGTATCCTTCCAACTGTCTAGTTAAGTTCTCTGCACAAATTCTGTACTGGACAAATCCCAATGAAGACAAGCAGCGTGGCTCAGTGGAAAGAGCCCAGGCTTGGGAGTCAGAGGTCATGGGTTCTAATCCTGCTCCGCCACTTGCCAGCTGTGTGACTTTGGGCAAGTCACTTAACTTCTCTGTACCTCAGTTCCCTCATCTGTAAAATGGAGATTAAAATTGTGAGCCCCACGTGGGACAACCTGATCACCTTGTATCCCCCAGCGCTTAGAACCGTGCTTTGCACATAGTAAGTGCTTAAATACCACCGATTATTCATTATTTTTATTTATTGCCAGAGGTCACTTCAGGAGAAAGTAAAGCAAATTAATCACCCAGTGGGTTAGTAGTGTCCAGTGGAAAAGTGCGTGGGACCGAGAGTCAGGAGACCAGGCTTGCCTGCTGGGTGACCTTGGGGAAGTCACTTTACCTGTCCCAGCCTCAGTTTTCTCATCTATAGAACGGGAAACATTCCACCGCTCACCTTCCTCCTTCCATTGTCAGCCCGGGACTGAGAAGCAGCACGCCTAGTTGAAAGGGCCTGGGAGTCATGATTTTTCCTCCAGATTCTTGATATACTGTCAACACTTGTGACAGGAATAAAGTTAAGAGGTGAAAATAGGAGGGACAAATGAGCACCACCGATCGTCACGACCTTACAGTGAAACAAGTTATTGCTGTTGCTGTCATTTTAGCACTAAGCAAGCTGCAAAACCGAAGAAGGTGAGTGTCTTAAATTAGCCTCTAGACATCTCGATTTTCTTGAGCATTGCATGTGGCTGTTTTGGAGTCTACATCACCTTTCTGCACAATTCCCAATCTTGCATTATTTTTGGCTCCGATGGATATAAAAACAAAAAAAGTAGCTTCAAAAGTACATTGATTTTTTTTTTTTTTTAATAAAAATAGTCAGACCCAACTGTGTCGTGTTGAGATCACACAATGAGAAAGCGATAGATCTAGTAAGGAAAGTCTGGAATTCTGATTCTGGTTTAAGGACAGTCTTACCAGGAGGCCCTGATAATCTCTCATCTGGTCCCCCCATGTTCAAAAGCATTGATGTGCAAGATGGCTGATAACGGTTGCCGATCAATCGACCGATCATATAGATTGAGTATATGCTCTGGGTAAAAGGCTGCCTGGGAGAAGGCTGTCAGTTTACAATCTAGCAGACATTAAATAAATTACAGTTAGGAGGAGGCAGCAGACTTTAAAGATTTCTGCATGAGCACTCCTTTAGGGGGTGATAATAATAATGATTATGGAATTTGTTAAGCTCTTACTATGTGTGAGGCACTGTAATAAAAGCTGGGGCGGATACAAGCAAATCGGGTTGGATTCAGTCCCTGTCCTACGTAGGGCTCGCAGTCTCTATCCCCATTTTACAGTGAAGTGAAGTGATCTGCCCAAAGTAGCGCAGCGGTCAAGTGGCGTAGCTGGGATTAGAACCCATGACCTTATGAGTCCCAGGATGATAATGACATTTGCTAAGCGCTTACTGTGTGCCGGGCACTGTTCTAAAGGCTGGGGTGGATACGAGCAAATCGGGCTGCACACGGTGAGTAGACGCGTGTGGGGTGATTGGGTTCCCAAGTACTTAGTGGATAAGGACTCCAGTACAGAGGTGATGCAGCATGTCAAGGAAATATCAATCAGTCATATTTATTGAGCGCTTACTGTGTGCAGAACACGGTACTACGTGCTAGGAGAGTGCGATAGAATACGGTAAGAAATGTTCCCTGAACACCGTGAGCTTACAGTCTAGAGGAGCAGGGAAATGAAAGATAATCAATCAATCAGTCGATTATATAATTGAGCACTAACTCTGCAGAGCATTGTACTAAGCATTCTGGTCTAGTGGATAGAGCATGGGCCTGGGAGTCAGAAGGACCTGAGTTCTAATCCCAATTCTGCCACTTGTCTGCTGAGTGACCATAGGCAAGTCGCTTCACTTCTCGGGGCCTCAGTTATCTCATCTGTCAAATGGGGATTACGAATGTGAGCCCCATGTGGGACAGGGACTCTGTCTAACCTGATTAACTTATATCGATGCTTAGTACAGTGTCTGATCCATAATAAATGCATAACAAATACCACAGTTATTATTATTAGGTAACTGTGGAAGGTCTCAAAATCTGGTAGTGGGAAAATGAACCTGCTTTGGCTCCCAAGAAGATATCCTGTTTATCATCTTAATGACTAGAATTCCCACCTATCATATGGGACATTGTTCCCCATTAGGGAGGCAATCTCACAGTTGGGGGCAAACTGAGGGGATGTTGTTGAGTGGGGGAGAGGCTCCTAGGAGCACTTGAAGCTTTCCCTTAAGAGCTGTGAAGCAGCATGGCATAATGGAAGCAGGATGGCCTAGTGGATAGAGCCTGGGCCTGGGAGTCAGAAGGTCATGGATTGTAAGACCAGATCCGCCACTTGTCTCCTCTGTGACCTTGGGCAAGTCACTTCATTTCTCTGTTACCTCATCTGTAAAATGGGGATTAAGACCGTGAGTCCTGTGTGGGACAGGAATTCTGTCCAGCCCAATCTGCTTGTATCTACCCCAGGGCTTAGTACGGTGCCTGGCACAAAATAAATAAGCGCTTAAACAAATAACATAATATTATTATTCTTATTAACCCTTTCTCACTTCCTTCTCATTCTTCCCCTAACTCCCCTCCAACCCCAACATTCTAGATTAACGCCGCCTCTTCCCCAAGGTGAGAATGTGGAAGTGGGCTGGCGGTTGCATGTTCAGGCCTTCACAGCTGCAGGTTGGCTGAGAAGGTAAGTCCCACTCCACATGGTGATTTCTCCACCCAGAATTTCAGGGAGAAGGGATGGAGTATGGAAACCAATCAATCAAGCAATAGTTAGCTTTGAGCACTTAACTGTAGGCAGAGCACTATACCAAGAGCGAAACGCTTGGGAGAGTGCAATATAACAATAAACAGACACATTCCCTGTCCACAGAGAGTTTATAGTCTAGAGGGCTTGGGAGGGTACAACAGAGTAAGTAAAATAAGGAAGAGAAGCAGCATGGCCTAGTGGATAGAGCACAGGCCTGGGAGTGAGAAGGACCTGGGTTCTAATACCATCTTCACCACTCGTCTGTTCTGTGACTTTAGGCAAGTCACCTCACTTCTCTGGGCCTCAGTTACCTCATCCGTGACATGGGGATTAAGACTGCGAGCCCCATGTGGGACAGGAACTGTATCCTATTGGGACAGGAACTGTATCCTACCTGATTCACATGTAACTACCCCAGATCGTAGGACAGTGCTTCACGCAAAGTAAGCGCTTAACAAATACTATTTTAAAAAAACTAGACACAACTTTGTCCTCCAGGAGTTCATTCATTCAATAGTATTTATTGAGTGCTTACTATGTGCAGAGCCCTGAACTAAGCACTTGGAATGTACAATTCGGCAACAGATAGAGACAATCGCTGCCCAAAGACAGGCTCGCAGTTTGAATGGGGGAGTCAGGCAGCAAAGCAAAACAGAACAAAACAAAAACAAGACAATATCATCAAGATAAATGGAATCAAGGAGATATACAGTGTAGCAGTGGATTGCAAAGGAATTGGGTCGGAGAATCTAGGACGTGGTCCTGCCCTGCCCTGATCTTCAACATTTTGGGTCACCAGACCTGACCCTCAATTCCCATCGTGCTGCTTGGCCCTATGGGGCGCGACATCATAAACAACCATTCATCAATCCAACACTCGGTAATTACTGAGCACCTAATGCGTGCAGAATATAGCGTTATGGATTCTTTGTCCTGCTTACATAAACATGATCTGCTCTTCAGTGTATTCCCACTCTAAGAATGGAGTCGTTTAACTCTTAATTGAGTTAAACCAAAGGAGAGCACCCTCTTTTGTCCTTTCATAGCACGAAACTTCTCGTTGAATATTTAGCCAATTATTTTTGAAAGGATAGGGGAAAAAAAATCATCTGCAACGTTAACCCAGATAAAATATAATGTCTATTTAAGAGATAAATAGTATTACTGAAATGGATTTAAAAAATGAGATAAGGTAATTTTCTTGATTATTAAATACTTTAATTGTAAATTAGATACACGAACTCCCAATCCGATAGTTATGGAAGTGGAATATTAAAAAGGATAATTCTTTTATATTATCTTCTCAAGCAATGGTTACGCATTATTTGCGATTGGAGACTTAAGAAGAAAGACATTTTAGAACAATGTAATATCTCTTAGAATTCAAAGAAAGTGTAAGCTACCTTTACACAATCAAAAAATTAAACAACTTTAACCTTCCATTTATCAATGGCATTTATTGAACAGAGAAGCAGCATGGCTCAGTGGAAAGACCCCGGGCTTGGGAGCCAGAGGTCATGAGTTCGAATCCCAGCTCTGCCTCTTGTCAGCGGTGTGACTGTGGGCAAGTCACTTCACTTCTCTGTGCCTCAGTTACCTCATCTGCAAAATGGGGATGAAGACCGTGAGCCTCACGTGCGACACCTGATTATCCTGTATCTACCCCAGCGCTTAGAAAAGTGCTCTGCACATAGTAAGCACTTAACAAATACCAACATTATTATTATTATTGAACACTTACAATGTACAGGACATTCTATTAACTGCTTGGGAGGGTACACTACAACAGAATTGGTAGACATATTCCCTTCCCACAGTGAGCTTACAGTCTAGAGGGGAAAAGATTTCAAGACAGAGAGTTTTTACTCTTTAAATGTGGCACTTCGACACATTTTCCTTCGATTCATTAAACTATCAGTTGCAGCTGAAATGTTTCAACGAAATATTAGATTTTTTTTTAATCTGTTGTCTCTAATTTTCTTTGGTTGATTTTAGATGATGTGTACATTTTTAGAAAGTGTAATTGAGATTGCAGCTAGAGTGAGCTGCAGTTTCTACCCTCACAGATTGAGGAAACAGTTTAGTGAAGTAATTGGTTGAGTGTTTCACTTCTCTCACAGCAAAGGAAGATTTTCAGCTAAAATAGTGAAGGTCTGCCTAATTAAGATAGCGAGGCAATATGTTTCTGGGCTATAGCCTGGGCTAATATGTCTCGTGATTAGTAAATGACTGGAATTGGACCCAGCTGCTAATGATAAACAGTGAGAAGCAGCATGGCCTAGCTCGTCAAGGGCCAGGAATGTGTCTACTTATTGTTGTATCGTACTCCCCCGAGGGCTTAGTACAGTGCTCTGCACCCAGAAAGCGCTCAATAAATACGACTGAATGAACACAGGACTCGGGGTCAAGTGACCTGGGTTCTAATACCAAGTCCACTCCTTGTCTGCTTTGTGGCCTTAACCTCTCTGCATATCAGCTGTAAAATGGGAAAATATTGCTTGTTCTCGCTCCCACTTAGACTGCGAGCCCCAGTTGAGAGAGGGACTGTGCTGTAATAGTAGTAGTAGATGACTATAAGGTCATCCCCTAGACTGTAAACTTGTTCTCTAGAATGTAAGCTTGTTGTGGGCAGGGAATGTGTCTTTATTGTTGCACTGTACTCTCCCAAGTGCTTAATGCAGGATTCTACACAATACAATCGGATGAATAGTAATAAGACTGATATCTATAAGGTCACACGGCAGACAAGTGGTGGAGCCGCCTCCTCCTGCCTCCGGGATGTCTCCACCTGGATGTCTGCCCGCCACCTAAAACCAAAGATGTCCAAAACTGAGCTCCTTATCTTCCCTCCCAAACCCTGTCCTCTCCCTGACTTCCCCGTCACTGTGGACGGCACAGCCATCCTTCCCGTCTCACAGGCCCGCAACCTTAGTGTCGTCCTTGACTCAGCTCTCTCATTCACCCCACACATCCAATCTGTCACCAACACCTGCCGGTCTCACCTTCACAATATCGCCAAGATCTGCCCTTTCCTCTCCATCCAAACTGCTATCGTGCTGGTACAAGCTCTCATAATAGCCTGACTGGATTACTGTGTCAGCCTCCTCTTGGATCTCCTTTCCTCCTGTCTCTCCCCACTCCAGCGTATTCTTCATTCCGCTACGGGGATCACCTCTCTGCAGAAATGCTCTGGGCATGTCACTCCCCTCCTTAAAAACCTCCAGTAGCTGCCTATCAACCTCCGCACGAAATGAAAACTCCTCACTCTTGGCTTCAAAGCTCTGCATCACCTTGCCCCCTCCTACCTCACCTCCCTTCTCTTTCTACTGCCCACCCCATATACTCCGCTCGCTCCTCTGGCCTGGAACGCCCTCCCTCCTCACGTCCGCCAAGCTATCTCTCTTTCGCTCTTCAAAGCCCTACTGAGAGCTCATCCCGTCCAGGAGGCCTTCCCACACTGAGCACCCCCTTCCCTCTGCTCCCCCTCTCTCCCCCCAACCCTCTGCTCTTCCCCTCCCCTCAGCACTGTGCTCAATAAAGTATATTTTATTTATTACCCTATTCCTCTTTTTAATGAGGTGTATATTTCCTTGATTCTATTTATCTTGATGATGTTGTCTTGTTTTTGTTTCGTCCTGTTTGGCTCTGCTGTCTGTCTCCCCCGTTTAGACTGTGAGCCCGTCATTGGGCAGGGATTGTCTCTGTTGCCGAATTGTACATTCCAAGTGCTTAGTACAGTGCTCTGAACATAGTAAGTGCTCAATAAATACTATTGAATGAATGAATGATTAGAACCCATGACCTTCTGACTCCCAGGCCTGTGCTCTATCCACTATGCCGTGCTGCTTCTCTCAGTGCTTAGGAGAGTTCAATACAGTGGAATTGATAGACGCACTCCCTACTTATTCCACGTGTTAGAATCCAAGAAGCCCCTTGGGACGAGTGGAGGATGGGGAAAAGACTGAGGCCAAAATAACATTGAAATATGTTTGCCTCATCACTGCTGACCTCAGGGTTTGTGGTCATTTGCAATATCCCACATCTACTGCAGGCTTTGAAACTGCAAGACTTGAAAGAGATTAAGTGAGAGGTCGTTGCTTTTACATAATACCAGAATAGGTAATATCACAAATCGAAGGCATTTTAAACTACGATCATTTCAGAGATCTTTCGACTCGCAGTATACGTTATTAGCTAGGAAACCTAAAACCCGAATGGAGCGATTAAGTAATTTGGATTTCTATTTTAGTTAACAACAGTGTCCAAACAAAAGTCAAAGCGTAAAAAGCTTCTAATGAAAATCGATAATTGACTCCGAATGTGCTGTACAGTCTAGACTAAGAATTATGTGAATGACAATTTCCTAAACAAATAAACAAAATTGGATCTAGTATTTATTGTAAACCACCCATGAAATGTGTGACAGTCTTAATTGAGCAAAAAAACCTAGTGACTTTATATATTACTGTACTTCATGTTACACCACGAACTTTAATTAGAACGTCACTGGTGTCAAATTAGTAATAAATGTTTAAGACAAACGGAGATAACGGAACTCTGGGAGCACTGCTAATGTAAAATCGGCTGTTAATTGCAAGGGATTTACATTTTCCATTAACACAAAGTCATAAGCATAAAAATGATAAAAGGTTACATACAGTTCGTGTATTTTTAAACTCATTTAATAATTGCAAGTAGCTGCTGTGTTCGGGACGAATGACTTCAGAATCTCAAGGTTCATTTAACCCTTACTAATGCTATTCATAACTAGTAGTGATCAATGACATTTGGTCTGATTTTTGGGACGGGAGTGAGTGAGCCCTTACTCCGTAGGTAGCAGAAATTGGAAAAGGCTTGAAGGAAGTGATTTAGTCACTGATCTTTTAAAGTTCATCTTAATAGAATTACCCAAGTGCACATTAGGAGCTCCAGAACCCGATTCTCCCACCGCCTGGGTTTCTTCTTCGGAGTAAGACGTTCTGGGAGGAGGAGCCTTCGTTCTTTCAGACCAATCGATGAAATGCCAGAGCTGAAGTGTTTCAAAACTATGCAGACAGAAACCAACCAAGGATCTCTGTGCATCTCTTTCCTGTCTCTGTGGGAAGTAACATGGCCCAGTGGCAAAAGCCCGGGCTTGGGAGTCAGAGGTTGTGGATTCTAATCCCAGCTCTGTCATTTGTCTGCTGTGTGACACCATGGGCAAGTCTCTTAAATTCTCTCTGTCTCAGTTACCTCATCTGTAAAATGGAGACTGTGAGCCCCAGGAGGGACAACCCGATTACCTTGTATCCAGCCCTGCTCTTAGAACAGAGCTTGGAACATAATTAGCACTTAACAAATACCATAATCATCATCATTATTAATATTATTATTATGCATTTTGTCAGCATGGCCAAATGGAAAGATTGTGGGTCTGGGAGTCAGAAGGACCTGGATTCTAGTCCCAGCTCCGCTGCTTGTCTGCTGTGTGACCTTGAGCAAGTCAATTCACTTCTTTGTGCCTCAGTTACCTCATCTGTAAAATGGAGATTAAGACTGTGAGCCCCACATGGCACAGGGATTGTGTCCAACCTGATTACTTTATATCTATCCCAGTGCTTTGAACAATGCCTGGCACATCATAACTTAACAAATGCCCTCTAGACTGTAAGCTCATTGTGGGCACGGAATGTGTCTGTTTATTGCACTTTCCCAATGAAACATCTACCAAGTGTTCTACTGTACTCTCTCGAGTCCTTAATAAAGTACTCTGCTCACTGTAAATGATCAATAAATTTGATTGATTGGTTCCAGAAAATTCAGAGCACTTTGTCCAATCCACTGATTCTGTAAGATTTTCAATAAGAAAGTGTTGTAGTAGGCCTCAGTTAACTTGCTCCTTGATTTAAAGCTGTAATCTCCCCCGATTAGACTGTAAGCCTCTCAATGGGCAAGGATTGCCTCTATCTGTTACTGAACTGTACATTCCAAGTGCTTAGTACAGTGCTCTGCACATAGTAAGCACGCATTAAATGCTATTGAATGAATAAATGAATGAATATATATTCAGGTGTGGATAATAGATGGACAGATCAATGGGTAGATAGATAGATAGATAGATAGATAGATAGATAGATAGATAGATAGATAGATAGATAGATAGATAGATAGATATAGATACACTCAGAGCATGGAGTGGGAACTCAGAGAAGCAGCGTGGCTCAGTGGAAAGAGCATGGGCTTGGGAGTCAGAGGTCGTGGGTTCTAATCCCGGCTCTGCCACTTGTCAGCTGTGTGAACTTGGGCAAGTCACTTAACTTCTCTGTGCCCCAGTTCCGTCATCTGTAAAATGGGGATGAAGACTGGGAGCCCTAAGTGGGACAACCTGATTACCTTGTATCTACCCCAGCGCTTAGAACAGTGCTTGGCACATAGTAAGAGCTTAACAAATACCAACAATAATGACAAAAAAAAAAAACAAAAAACTCAGGAGAGGAGGAGACCGAGCTCAGAGCCCAAGGGGATAGTAAAACCTCTGGGAAGAAGAGAGGGAAATAACCTAGGGGAGGAAGTCGGTGGAGAGAAATTTACAGCTTCCTTTTTACTAACCTACAGGGCTTAGTCATCATATAGAGAAGCAGTGTGACATATTGGATAGACTATGGGCCTGGGACTCAGAGGGATCAGGTACTAATCTCAGCCCTGCCACTTGTTGGCGTGTGACCTTGGACAAGTCACTTCATTTACCTGTGCCTCAGTTACTTCATCTGTAAAATGGGGATGAAGACTGTGAGCCCCATGAAAAATTGAGGACAGTATCCCACCCGATTAGCTAGTATTTACCCCGAAGCTTAGTACAAGGCCTGGAACCTAGTAAGTGCTTCACAGATGCCATAAAAATAGCTTAAGACACAGTCACTTTCACATCTCAGCATAGTACTTCATCTGCACAGTTTCAACATCTTCTCTCCTCTCTAGACTGCAAACTCTTTGTGGGCAGGGAACGTTTTCACCAACCGTTCATTCATTCAGACACATTTATTGAGCGCTTACTGTGTGCTGAGTACTGTATTAAGCACTTGGGAGAGTACAATGTAACAATAGTACAGTACCTGGCATATAGTAAGTGCTTAACAAATAGCATAATAGCATTCTTCTTCTTTTCATTATTATTATTATTATTAATAGACACATTCCATGCTCACAGTGACCTTGCAATCTAAAGGATGAGCTTGCTATCTAGAGCACAAGCTTACACTCTCTCAACCGCTTAGTATAGTGCTCCTCACACAATAAGCACTCGATAAATACAATTACTCGATTGAAAGAATTGATGATTGACTGACCAGTGGACGGAAGGGACATACAGTGAAAAAAACTGATCCAGTGTTGACGCGCTGAAATGAAACATAAATTCAAAGGGAAAATGGAGCGTAAAATCTCACGTGCATTCTCATTACGTCTTGAAAGAGTTATCATAAAGAGTCTAATATTACTGCTTATTATTTCCTCTTGATAGTATGCAAATTAGCAAGAACAATTTGTACTTTACTAATCTCCCCGATCGTTTTCTCTAGCAGGTCACTTGTAGTATTTAATTCAAGCAAAGAGCAGTGTCAGCAATTCGTATGCAGAATTCATCACCTCTCATTTAAATTTGGCTTCCCAACTTGTCTATCGTATCAGTGGGAGATTTTAGTTGAAGGTGAACCTGAAAAGAAATAAATAAAAGTCCTAGGACCCCAAGGTAGAAACCCAAAGCGCTAATTTAGAATCTAAATTGAAGCTCATCTTGTGATATTAGACAGAAATGAGCCTTAATGAACCTAGACCTAAAATCCAGAAGCTACAAATTTCTAATTCAAACTATGACACTGACATATTCAGTGGCCTTGAGCACAGCACAGAAACTCTTAACTTTGGTTTCTCTCTGACAAATAGAGTTAATCATTTACAGATCATTCCACAAGGGTGTTGTGAAGATTAATTAGTTAGCGTTCATCAAGTCTTTGAAGGGGGTGAGTACTATTAGTCAGAAATTCCCACAACTTTTTTTTCTATTTGGGGAAGATTCAAAGTGTCTCATTTTAGGAATATTTCCCCTTCCTTATTCCTGAGTTGCCTTCCTTCCCCTAGAAAAAGAGGGACTAGGGGCTTAAGATAATTCATCTGTAGGGTTTTATGCTGTCGAGTCGTTTCCGACCCATAGCGACACCACGGACACATCTCTCCCAGAACGCCCCGCTCTCCATCTGAAATCATTCTGGTAACGTAGCCATAGAGTTTTCTCTGTCAAAATAAGGAAGTGGTTTACCACTGTCTCCTTCCGCGCGGTCAACTCGAGTCTCCACTCTCGACTCTCTCCTGTGCCACTGCTGCCCATCATGGGTGACTTTTGACTTGGAGCAGATTTCCATCCACATGCTAGCCACTGGCCAAGCTAGGAATGGAATGGGAAGGCCTCTGCTCAACTCTCCCTCCTGTAGCCGAGACTGGTAGGGTATTGGAAACTCTCCAAGTGCGACCCTGAGAAGGCAATCTGTATGACATACTTACAGATCGACTTAGACTGATGAAATCCTCCATAATCTTTTATTATAAACAAATGCCTATAAAATGTTTGTGTGCTTCACAGACACTGTTTAGTTCAAAGGGAAACTGAGCCACCAAAATGAATCAGTTAAAGATTTTACTAAGCACTTACTGTGAGTAGAAGACCACATGAAGTGTTTGGGAGAGAAAAATAGAATTAGTAGACAAGGTCACTTCCCTCAAGAAGTTTACCCTCTAGTAAAGGAGACAGGCACTAAAACAATTTACAGATAGGAGGAAGAATGAAAAGGGGATATTTACATAAGCTAGTGTTTCAGTAATAGAGTATGTAAGAGATATACTTAAGTACTACTAGAGATTATGTGCACTTTAACTGTTTAGGTAATGGAGATGTGCTAAATTGTCAGATAAGGGGACTATTAACAGGGGAAATTGAAATTAAGTGAGGAAATATTCCTGGAGGAGATGTGATTTCAGAAGCGCTTTGAAGGTGGGGAGAACTGTGATCTGTTGAATTTGAAGGCAGGGGAATTCCAGTAAGGAAGGAGGTTGGTGGCAAAATAAATGAGAATGAGGCATAGTGATTAGGTTGATTTGAGAGGAATAGAGCATGTGAGCTGGGGGATAACGGAAGAAGAAAGGGGTTATGAAGGCGAGAGAGAGGACTGCCTGGATTAAAAGGCAGTGGTTGGTAGTTTTTCCTTGCAGAGAACATGGGTTATGAGTGGAGGGTTTTGAGGAGTGGTGAGACACAGGAAGAGTGATGTTTTAGAAAAATGATTCAGGCAGCAGAGTGAAGTGTAGAATAGAGAGGAGAGTCAGAGAGATCAATGAGGAGGCTGAGGCAGTAGGTAAACCAAGATATTGTAAGTGCTTGAAACAGCGGATTGAACATCTGAATGGGGAGGAAGAAAAACCGAAAGCATTTAGTGGGGCTGAATATAGGAATTGTACAAGGGTGTGAAACCAAGGACAGTGTCAAGATTGAAGAATTCGGAGACAGAAAAAATAGTGGTGTTGTCAAGTGTTGATGGAAATGTTAGGTGGAAGAGAGTATTTAGGAGGGCAGATGAGAAATATAGTTTAGGAGAAGTTGACTGGAGATACCAACGAGACATCTGTGTAGGGATCTGCTGCTGGCAGGAGGAAATGCGAGATTGCTGGGAAGGAGAGTGGTCTCCTTTTTAACCTAAAAGCTAGTGATTTTACTAAGGCTCGTTCAGCTATTATGCCTGTAAGGTTGGTTAGAACTGTTAACCCCTTTTTTGGGGTGTGGTATTTGTTGTGTTTACTGTATGCCAGGCACTGTACTAAGCGCCAGAGTAGATACAAGCTAACCAGATTGGACACAGTCCATGTTCCTTGTGGTTCTTATAGTCTTAATCCTCGTTTTACAGATGAGATAACTGAGGCCCAGAGAAGCGAAGTGACTTGCCCAAGGTCACAGAACCGACAAGCGGCGGAGCCGGGATTAGAACCCAGTTCGTTCTGGTTCCCAAGCCCGTTCTCTATTTGTTAGGCCACGCTGCTTATAAGATGTTTAGCTGAATGCAGAAAAGCTAACTCTACTAGCCAGGTTGAAGCTCCCAATTCTAAGTCATGCTGTCTCCCAACATTCAATCATGGTTTGTCCTGAAAGTATTTGAAGTCCCAGGAAAGGTCGAACCTCTGATTTAGAAGCTACAAAGCCATTCCTCAGCAGGCATTTCAAATTCCCTGCGTTAGAGACATTAGACTATTTCCCCTGGTGTTGGGACCGTCTACCTGAAAAATAGTAGACATGATCACTGTCTTAACCCAGAATTATTTCCCAGGAAAGAGATTTGGGATGATTGGCTCATTGTTTTCTGAAAGAAATGGTACAGGTAGGGCAGGGGATGGAAAGGCCTAAACAGGTGTTGAGTATCATGAGGAAGACTAGTAAAATAATAATAATGGCATTTATAAAGTGCTTACTAAGTGCAAGCGCTGTTCTAAGCGCCGGAAAGCAAGACGCTCTATAATACCAGAGCATACAAGCTTCTATATTTTAAGAAGGACATAATTGATCCATTGCTCGGTAAAGCAGAGCTAGAAAAGGTAGAGAAAAGGACCACTAAAATGATCAAAGGTTCGAAATATTTTTATGGGAAGTGAATATTTTGGGAACCTGAGTTGACTCCCCTCCACCATGCATTCATAATCTAAAGGCAGATTAAATGTCCTAAATATGGTAGATTCTTTTAGGAATTGATTTATGTTTTAGACCTTATGATACTCCCTCAGCATTTATTCCAACTTTGAGTCCCATCTGCAGCTAATTGACCCCATATTTTTTTCCTCATTTTGTAGATGGGTGCTGGAAAAGATAGATGCAGGATCGTAAAATAGATAAGTCCGATCTGCAGGTGTTCTTTGACAGTGACTAAGAACTTCTCCTTTTGTTTTGACAATTACAATTCATGCTGTTCCAGAAGAGGCTGCCAATTGAGTCAAACCACAATGGTTGTGGATAAATCCAAACTTCTGAACTCCGTTTCTTTACCTCTAGGATGTATAGCATGTCATGCGTCACTGACATCGAAAAAGGCAAGTGGCCAGGTCAGGAGTGACCCTCTGTTATCGTCGGGGGTGCCCACGTCCATGCCGGTTAATGTTTGATGAGTTAACTAGTGGTAGGTTTAATTGGCATGACCCATTTGCAGATTTAACGCAGGACACCGGCCCCCTAAGGTAAGAGTAGAACCCAGAAAACCCTGCAGGGGTCTGCCCAGACTTTTAAACTACGTCCGAGGGAAATGAGGTAATCGGGATGCAGTGGCATGATTTTCATTCATTCCTCAAGCCTCTATAAACATGATCTACGACTTTATAATACAGTTCTTTCCCCAAACAAATGCTAATTTACATGACTCTTTTATTATTTATTGAATTTTTTCTCTGGCTTTATTTGATCTTTGCACTTTGTTCTACTTATTATATTATAAGAACTGAGATCCTCAGTCTTTTTCCGTTTGAGTAAACATCATTAATTATTCAAAGTATCTTAAAGGCAGTGAAGTATATTTGCGAGAAATAATTCCTTATCCCTCTCAGTTTTATATGCTCATAGGGTCATGGGAAATGGGGGAGGGAGAGTGGAGAAGGGCCCACACGCTGAGGAATAAACTTGAGAGGATTTTGAAGCGCAACTCAAAAAATGCTGTCTTCTATTTACAAGGAGACTCTCTTGTAATTACCTAGAGTCTACAGATGATAAATACACCAGAGAGGTTCTCCGGAAAAAATATACACATTGAAGTACTTTGAATGATAATAATAAAAAGAACAACAATAATAATAGTATTTATTAGGCACTCGCTATGTGCAAAGCACTGTACTGAAAGCAGGAGAAGATTTAAGATAATCAAGTCAGACACAGTCCCTTTTCAACATGGGCTAATGGGCAAAGTGGGAGGGAGAACAGGTAGTAATAATAATAATGATAATAATGGTATTTGTTAAGCCCTTACTATGTGCCAAGCACTGGTCTAAGCAGTGGGGTAGATACAAGATAATCAGATTGTCCCATCTGGAGCTCACAGGCTTAATCCTCATTTTAGAAATGAGGTAACTGAGGCACAGAGAAGTTAAGTGACATGCCCAAAGTCACACAGGTAATAAATTCCCCCTTTACAGCTGAGGAAACTGAGGAACAAAGAAGCTGTGATATGCCCAAATGATACGGCTAACAAGTGTCAGAACCGGAATTAGGACCCAGGTCTCTTGACATCCAGGTCCAGCCTTTTCCACCAGGCCATGCCTCATTCAGTTGCATCGAACAACTTCTAAGGATTACTGAAAAGAGAGCACAACTCACTTCTTTCAAATCCACAGCAGCCAAAGGCATAAATCATATACTAGCCTAGTCCAACGTCAGTTCTTCCCCCCAGATCCACACCATTTTCAGGGATGGCCACATGTGTGTTCCTCGTTCTAGTTTGACGGGCATTTGTTAAGGTCCGGGCAAGAACTCAGATTCCTCCGGTGACTCTCCCTCTTCCCTTTGGGTCTCAAAGTGACTTTAGTGACCGAGAGGAGTGAGACTGCAGGAGTGGTTTTCCCTTGCATATCAAATTCCTGCTCCTATCAGCTTTTGTTCCTCCTCTTGCTCTGGCCCTTGACATTTGAGATTCAAATTGCACTGTTGATGGAAATTTCTCAAAATAAAATCCCTTGCATTTTCCATTTGGCCATGCTGTCCTTGGGTCCATAGGAGAGGGAATTTGTGGTGAAGGTGAAGGAAAAGATACGGCTGAAGTCACTGTTGGGTTGGATTTAAAATAGCGGTCACCCCAGTTGGGAGCACTTGAACTTAAGAGGGATGGAGAAAATTTTGAACTTCGAAACTCTGAAAAGCCGCGGGTGATTGAAAGAGGTTGATGGAGTCTACCAACCCTATTGTACAGTACTCCCCAAAGCACTGAGTACAATAATGTGCACACAGGAAGCACTCGATAAATAGCACTGACTGAATGATGCGTTGAAGTAGACATTAAGACTGATAAGCTGATTGATTTATTTGTTATTACTTTAATGGGATGTTCTTCCCCTTGTTTCTATTTATTGCCACTATTCTTGTCTGTCCGTCTCCCCCGATTAGACTGTAAACTCGTCAGAGGGCAGGGACTGTCTCTATCTGTTACCGATTTGTACATTCCAAGCACTTAGTACAGTGCTCTGCACATAGTAAGTGCTCAATAAATACTATTGAATGAATGAATGAATGAATGAATGAATGAATAAGCAAGATGGGGGCCGGGTGGAAAAATTATGGAAAAGGCAGTCAATAATAATGATAATGATGATATTTGTTAAGCGCTTACTATTTGCCAAGCACTGTTCTAAGCGAAGAGACTCAGGTTCATTCAATCACATTTACTGAGTGCTTACAGTGTGCAGAGCACTGAACTAAGCGCTTGGGAGAGTACGATATAACAATGAATGAGGCATATTCCTTGCCAACAATAAGCCAGATTCTAATCCTGACTACTTGTTTTGTTTTATTGTCTGTCTCCCCCGTTTAGACAGTGAGCCCGTCGTTGGGCAGGGATCGTCTCTATCTGTTGCCGAATTGTACATTCCAAGTGCTTAGTACAGTGCTCTGCATATAGTAAGTGCTCAATAAATACGATTGAATGGAGGAGGGCATAGATCCTCCAAGTGTGGCAAGGAGACCTTTGGCCCTGATTAGGACCAAAGCAGCCTGACGTAGTGGATAGAGCAGGGGCCTGGGAGTCAGAAGGTCGTGGGTTCTAATCCCAGCTTCACTGCTTGTCTGCTGTGTGACCTAGGGCAAGTCACTTTATTTCTCTGGGCCTTAATTTACCTCATCTGGGAAATGGGGATTGAGATTGTGAGTGCCACATGGAACAGGCAGTGTGTTCAACCCGATTTGACCCGATGCTTAGTTCAGTGCCTGGCACATAGTAAGCACTCATCAAATACGATTATTATTATTATTAGGGGATGGTGGGGCGCATTTGCACCTGGCCCCAGCCCCTAGCACCTCCCATTGAGCCCTTCGCACCCAAAACTGGGTCCTCATGGCTCCAGCTGGGATGAACTTGAAATGCGGGTCGGTCATTCATTCATTCAAGAGTATTTATTGTGCGCTTACTATGTGCAGAGCACTGTACTGAGCGCTTGGAATGTACAATTCGGCAACAGATAGAGACAGTCCCTGCCCACTGACGGGCTTACAGTCTAATCGGGGGAGACAGACAAAGACAATAGCAATAAATAGAATCAAGGGGATGTATATCTCATTAACAAAATAAATAGGGTGATAAAAAATATATACAAATGAGTGGACAAGCACAATGCTGAGGGGAGGGGAAAGGAGAGGGGGAGGAGCAGAGGGAAAAGGGGAGAAAGGGGGCTTAGCTGAGGGGAAGTGAAGGGGGTGAGCAGAGAGGCAGCAGAGGGAGCAGAGGGAAAAGGGGAAGCTCAATCTGGGAAGGCCTCTTGGAGGAGGTGAGCTCTAAGTAGGGCTTTGAAGAGGGGAAGAGAGTTAGTTTGGCGGAGGTGAGGAGGGAGGGCGTTCCGGGACAGCAGGAGGACATGGGCATGTTGAGTTTTAGGTGGCGAGACTGAACGGCCAGAAAGATAAGAGGAGAACCAGGAGAGGACGGAGTCCAAGAAGCCAAGGTGAGGTAAGGTGTGGAGGAGAAGGGGATGGTAGACGGTGTGAAAGGCCGCTGAGAGGTCAAGGAGGATTAGGATAGAGTAGAAGCCATTGGATTTGGCAAGAAGGAGGTCACGGGTGACCTTTGAGAGAATAGTCTGGGTAGAGTGGAGGGGACGGAAGCCAGATTGGAGGGGGTCCAGGAGAGAATTGGAGTTAAGGAATTCTAGGCAGCGAGTGTAGACGACTCGGTCTAGAAGCTTGGAAAGGAAGGATAGTAGGGAGATAGGGCGATAACTGGAAGGGGAAGTGGGGTCGAGAGAGCATTTTTTTAGGACGGTCAGTCAGTCGATTATATTTATCGAGTGCTTACTGTGTGCTGAGCACTGAACTGAGCCCTTGGGAGAGTACTGCCCACAATGAGTTTACAGTCTAGTGCGGGAGCCAGACATTAATATAAATAAATACAATTAGAGCTATGTACATAAGTGTTGTGGCGCTGGGACGGGGGGATGAATACAGGGAGCAAGGCAGAGCGACACAGAAGGGAGAGGGAAAAGAGGAAAGGAGGGCTTAATCTGGGAAGACCTCTTGGAGGAGAGGTAGCTTCAATAGGGTCCTCCTGGGGAGTCCCTCCCCACCATCGCCCCGGCCTACCATGGGGGTGAGCTCTGGGAGAAATGTCATCCGCCCCTTCCCCTCCGCTCTCCACCAATCAGATCCTGCCCATGGGATTCGATCAGAGGATACGGGCCGTGAACATCCCGTCAAGCAATCCTTTCAACTGGTGAAATATTATTATTATTGTCTTCGAGTCATTTCCGATTCACAGCGACTTCAGGGATAGACTTTCTCCGGAACGCCCCGTCCTCTGCATAATCCACAACCTTTCTAATGGTTCTTCCTTTATCTTTGTTTTGGTCTCTATCCACCTAGCTGCCAGTCTGCCTCTCCTACATATTCCCTGGACTTTACCTCGCATCAGTGTCTTCTTCAGAGAATTAGTCCTCCTAATTATCTGTCCAAAATGCTAATCGAAGTTGAATCATTTGACCTTCCAAAGACCACTGCGGTTTAATTTGCTCCAAAATCCATTTGTTTGTCTTTCAGGCAGTCCGTGGGATTCACAGATGCCTTCTCCAACATCACATTTCAAAAGAATCGATGCTCTTTCTATCCTGTTTTTTTCACTGTCCAGCTTTTGGATCTGTACATTGGCACAGGGAACACCAGAGAGTTGACATGTTTCTTTGGTCGTTTGGACCTTAGCAGGCTGGGACGTTTCATGTACCCCCCCAAAACACACCTCCCCCCTCCCCAGTTTTCTCACCTTTCAAATGGGGATAAATTATCTGATCTCCCTATCCCTTCCACAGGAAGCTCTTGAGTGGACAGGGACTCTGATCTGTTATCTTGACTCTACTGCAATGTTAAAGCACAATGCTTGACACCTAGTATTTAGTATAAACCATAATAATAAGTGTTATTATTACTTATCACAAAGTAAGCACTCAGTATATACGAAGAAAGAAAGAAAGAAAGAGAGAAAGAGAGAAAGAGAGAAAGAGAGAAAGAGAGAAAGAGAGAGAGAGAGAGAGAGAGAGAGAGAGAGAGAGAGAGAGAGAGAGAGAGAAAGAAAGAAAGAAAGAAAGAAAGAAAGAAAGAAAGAAAGAAAGAAAGAAAGAAAGAAAGAAAGAAAGAAAGAAAGAAAGAAAGAAAGAAAGAATGAGTGGACACATTCCCTGCCCATGATGAGCATAAAATCTAGAGGAGGCAAGTGGAGGAATCGGATTTGAACCTCAATTCTCACATTCGTGCACTTTCCAGTAAGCTGCACTTCCCATTCTGTGAGGAACTAAGAGCAGGGAAGGAAAAAGGTCAAGGAGAATGTTGAAATAGAGACCAAAATCCACTGACATCCTGACAGATTCAACCGACAGAGTTCCAGGCTGCTTGTATAGAACGTGGTCTTCTAGGGGCTGAGCTAGAGAAGCAGCGTGGCTCAGTGGAAAGAGCCCGGGTTTGGGAGTCAGAGGTCATGGGTTTGAATCTCGACTCTGCCTCTTGTCAGCTGTGTGACTTTGGGCAAGTCACTTAACTTCTCTGTGCCTCAGTTACTTCATCTGTAAAAGAGGGATGAAAACTGTGAGCTCCATGTGGGACAGCCTGATGACCCTGTATCTACCCCAGCACTTAGAACAGTGCTCTGCACATAGTAAGCACTTAACAAATACTACCATTATTATTATTATTAATATTACTACCACACGTGTCAGATCCTTATGGGCAGAGCACATGTCTAACAACTCTGTTATACTGGACTCTCCTAAGCGCCTAGTACAGTGTCTGCACACAGTAGGCACTCAATAAAAACTATTGACTGATTATAGAAGCAGCATGGCCTAGTGGATAGATCACAGGCCTGGGAGTCAGAATAATAATGTTGGTATTTGTTAAGTGCTTACTATGTGCAGAGCACTGTTCTAAGCGCTGGGGTAGATACAGGGTCATCAGGTTGTCCCACGTGAGGCTCACAGTTAATCCCCATTTTACAGATGAGGTAACTGAGGCCCAGAGAAGTGAAGTGACTTGCCCACAGTCACACAGCTGACAAGTGGCAGAGCCGGGAGTCGAACCCATGACCTCTGACTCCTAAGCCCAGGTTCTAAACCTGGCTCTGCCACTTGTCTCCTGTGTGACCCTGGGCAAGTCACTTAACCTTTCTGTGCCTCAGTTAACCTCCCATCTGTAAGATAGAGAAGCAGCATGGCTTAGTGGAAAGAGCCCGGGCTTGGGAGTCAGAGATCGTGGGTTCTAATCCCGGCTCTGCCACATGTCAGCTGTGTGACTTGGGCAAATCACTTAACTTCTCTGTGCCCCAGTTACCTCATCTGTAAAATGGGGGTGAAGACTGTGAGCCCCACGTGGGACAACCTGCTTACCGTGTATCTACCCCAGCGCTTAGAACAGTCTTCACACATAGTATAAGGGCTTAACATATACCATAATAATATAATAATGGGGATTACGATTGTGAGCCTGATAAGGGACAGGGACCGTGTCCTCCTCAATTGCCTTGTACGTACCCCAGCACTTAGTACAGTACCTGGAACATAGTAAGCATTTAATTAATGCCACAATTTATTATTATAATTACTATTATAATTGTTAATCCAAGCATAAGGTCCTCTCCTCTGTGTGCTCGTGGGATGTCTGCCAGGGTCAAAGGACAGGATGGGGCTCAGGCCCTGCCCGAGTGGACAGATGGTCAATTACCTGAGAGAGCATCTTCACCGGGACCCAAATGTGAGGAAATAGGCCTGACTGACAACATGGAGGATTTAGGGTAGGCACAAAGAGCTTCATCCGCATGAAAGATGGAAAACCGTGGACCAGGCATATAGAAACAAAGCAATTTTAGGATGGACAAGGGTTTGGGATTGTGAGCTGGTTCAGATCCCAGATTCACTTGAAAAATTACCATAATGGAAATTTATGATGGGATCGATTTTGAGAGGGGAGGGGGTTGAGGGGAAGGTGTGAAGGATAGAGGCAGAACAGGCTGAGAAGCCTGAGAACAGGCTGAGGTAGGCTGAGAAGCAGCGTGGCTCAGTGGAAAGAGCCTGGGCTTCGGGGTCAGAGGTCATGAGTTCGACTCCCGGCTCTGCCACTTGTCAGCTGTGTGACTGTGGGCAAGTCACTTCACTTCTCTGTGCCTCAGTTCCCCCATCTGTAAAATAGGGATTAAAAGTGTGTGAGCCCCACGGGGGACAACCTGATGACCCTGTATCTCCCCCAGCGCTTAGAACAGTGCTCGGCACCTAGTAAGCGCTTCACAAATACCAACATTATTAACAAGCTTGCTCGGAGAACGATGTTGCCAATGGTGATGGGGAAGCAAGGCTAGAGGGCAGGATCGGCCACAAAACTGAGTTTCAGGAGGCACTGGGTTGGCCAGTGGAATGACAGCAGAGGAGCTTTCAATATTGATCGTTTCAAACTCTGTGCATCTGGTTACCATTTTTGTAGCATCCTGGAGGCTATCATGTGATTATGCAGAGAGGGCCAACTCTGATCGTCATCCTCTCACATCCATACACCCTGCCAAAATGAGAGAAATGTGGAAGTGGAGCTCTTTTGTGAATCGTCAATGTATGGTAGATAGGCAAATCTCTTATATCATCACTTTACCCTCTTCTCTCTCCTCCCTAGCTCTCTGTCCTGACATTACCCAGGGTTTGGGTGAGAAGGAACGGGAAATTTCAATTCCGTTGAACTCTCATAGCCCCAATCCCAGCCCCGAACCCTGCTCCCTGCCTGCTTAGAGGTGTCTGACCAGGTGGGGAGGGAGAGAAGGAGTGAACGGGATTTCAAAGAGGCCTGACATTTCTTCAGGATGAATTTGGATGCATGTCATAATAGTAATCGTGCTGATAATGATAAATATAATGTATTTCTTTCATAAAGTGCTGGCCTAGAGTACACACCCTTTGCAGAAAGCTCCTGAAAAGACAAAAGTATATTTTCAAAACATAGATTTTTGGATTGTCCCCTGGAAAGCTGAGTCTCATAATGAACCCAGGGCATTCAGGTTGACATCCTCACAAGGGGCAGGGAACAGACAATTAAAAATCACCCCCTTCAAAGCCTTATTGAAGGCCCATCTCCTCCAAGAGGTCTTCCCTGATTTAGCACCCCCCCTTTCCTTTTCTCCCACTCCATTCTGCATTGCCCCAACTTGCTCCCTTCATTCATCCCCCCTCTTGGCTCCACAACACCTAAGTACATATCTTTCATTTATTTATATTATGTCTCTCTCCCCTCTAGACTGTAAGCTGGCTGTGGGCAAGGAATGTGTCTGTTTATTGCTATACTGTACTCTCCCAAGCATTTAGTACAGTGCTCTGCACCCAGTAAGTGCTCAATAAATATGATTGAATGAATGAATGAAGGAAACTGCAGTTCCCAAACAAGCCAACATCAGAATATTAAGGCCTCTGACTTTGTGAGTCAGGGATCATTATTTTCAGGCTACACGAGAAGCAGCATGGTCTAGTGGAAAGAACATAGCCCTGGGAGTCAGAGGACCCTTGTCTGCCACCTGTCTGTTCTGTGACCTTGGACAAGTCACTTCACTTGTCTGTTCCTCAGTTCCCTCGTCTGCAGAATGGGGACTCAATACCTGTTCTACCTCCTACTTAGACTGTGAGCCCGATACGGGACCTGATTAATTTCTACCTACCCCAGGGTTTGGCACACAGAAGCACTATGCAAACACCACAATTATTATTACTTGGTGACAGACATACCCAAATGTAAATTTCTCCCTCTTTTACCAACTCTGTTGTACTGTCCCAAGCACTTAATACAGTCCTCTGCATATAATAAGCACTCAATCAATAACATTGATTGATAGATTACTGAATGCCAATACTTCAGTGACTTCTCAAGGAGACAGGCAACTCCTGAAAGTGGAGAATGTTCCAGCTCCTTAGTGTAGACCTCTGTATACAGTAAAGCCTCATAAACACCTTTGAGGGTTTTTTTTTCTGTCATTTGTCATTTTGTCATTTTTGTCATTTGTCATTTTGTCTTTGTTATAATTTCAGGGGCCTCAATCGCATCTGATTTACCCTCTCAGTTTTCATATAGAGAAGTAGCGTGGCTTAGTAGAAATAGCAAGGGCGTGGGAGTCAGAGATCATGGGTTCGAATCCCGGCTCTGCTGCTTGTCAGCTGTGTGACTTTGGGCAAGTCACTTAACTTCTCTGTGCCTCAGTTACCTCATCTGTAAAATGAAGACTAAGACTGTGAGTCCCATGTGGGATAACCTGATTACTTTGTATCTACCCCAGCACTTAGAACAGTGCTTGGCATATATTAAGCCATTTAACAAATACCATTATTATTATCATTGTTATTATCATTATATTCAAATGTCCACTCTACTCCTGCTCCTCAGACAGTTTACCTTCTGTGACTAGAGATGAAAGTTCATCTCTCCAAGTCCAAACCTCTATTTTCTCTTAAAAATCTCTTTTCTACTCCTTAATCTGATATTCTTAACATAACCCCTGCTCCAGCAGATTCCCTTGCTTTAGGGAGAGAAATCTGCCTTTGGACAGCCTGATCTAGAAAAGTAAAACAGCCTCTAGGTTGCCCTGTCTAGAAAAGTTACCCTAGTTCGCAAGTGATATACCCATGTTCTCACACCGATTAAATTTTTGCAAGCTCACCCTGACTAATTTTGGGCTAGGTTGGGAGAGGTTTAAGCAATTCCTTTAGTTTAAAGCCATCTACTAATGTCGGTTGCATATACAGATCTGTATTTTATTTCTTAATGACCACTATTTAAAGTGCCTTCCAAATTGCACAGTAGATTGAAATTGATCCTTTTGTCAGCCATCCTCCTCAGCTGGCAGACCACAGATGAAATTTCATTTGCTAAAAAAGGTGAAAAATTTTTACAGACATCATCAAGTGGTAACTTTGCATGTAGACATTGAAAAGATTCCCAGTGGACTGTTAGGATAAAAATACAGAGTAAGTGGCTGAATTTGGGCCATGGAGGGTTTCTACTAAGAAGTCCTGCCCAGGCACCATGCCAAGAAGTTTGTTACCAAGGGCAGAGTTTTCTGTTCTCAGTGAAGACAGTCTTTCTCCATTGAGTGGCAGATGGTAGATTCAGGTCTGCCAGCACAGGTTGCGGGGGGAGCACTGTTAGGGAATTAAGAAACATTGTCCAACAACCCGACTCTTTGGTTGGAGGACTAAACAATCAATCGATGGTATTTAATAAGCTCATATTTTGTGCAGAGCTTATTATTATTATTATTACTTATTATTACTACTAATAATAATATTGGTATTTGTTAAGTGCTGACTATGTGCAGAGCACTGTTCTAAGTGCTGGGGTAGATACAGGGTAATGAGTTTGTCCCACATGAGGCTCACAGTCTTCATCCCTATTTTACAGATGAGTGAACTGAGGCACAGAGAAGTGAAGTGACTTGCCCACGGTCACACAACTGACAAGTGGCAGAGCCGGGATTCAAATCCATGACCTCTGACTCCCAAGCCCGGGCTCTTTCCACTGAGCCACGCTGCCAAGTACTAAACACTAGAGAGAATACAATACAATAGATTGATTGATTATGGCACTTGTTAAGTGATTACAATGTGGCAAACACTGTCCTAATTTCTGGGAAAGGTACAAATTAGTTAGGTTAGATGGATCCTTGTCCCACGTGGGGCTCACAGTCTAAAGTAGGCGGGAGGACAGGTATCTCCATTTCACAGTTGAGGAAGCTCAAGCACAGAAGATCACATAAAATAAGGAGTGGGACTGGGATTAGAACCCAGGTCCTTCTGACTCCCAGGCCTGTGCTTTCTCCACTAGGCAACACTGTTTCTCAAAGTTGGTAGAGAAGAATCCTGCACATAAGGAGCTGAACAGTCCATAGGAGGAGATGGACATGAAAATAAATTACTGATAGGTGAAATGGGAGAGACTGGGGATTGGAGGGTGAGATGGGGCTGGAGGCAGAGTTGAGTATCAAAGTGCTTAAGGGGTACACAGCCGAGTACAAAGGTGACTAAGATGAGAGAGTGAATAAGGGAAATGAGGGCTTAGGAAAGGCCCACTGAAGGAGGTATGATTTTAGGAGGGGTTTGAATATGTGTAGAGTGGCCTCCTTCCCTTGTCATTTTGGGCAGACCACCAGTGTGTATGAAATGAAAGGGGAAGGAATTCCAGGCCAGAAGGAGGATTGAGAAAGGGGCTGGAGTCAAGACAGATGAGATCGAGGTACAGTGAGTAGGTTGGTATTAGAGGATCAAAGTGTCGGGACTGGCCTATAGTAGGAGACCAGCTAAGTGAGGTAGAAAAGGAGAGTTTATCGAGTACCATTAATCCCATGGTAAGGAGTTTCTCTCTGATGGGGAGATCGATGGGTAAATATTGGAGATTTTAGAGGAGTGGGGAGACCCGGACTGAACTTTTTAGAAAAATGATCTGGACAACATAGTGTAGTTTGGACCGAAAGAGGGAGACACAGGAGGTAGGGAGGTCAGCGAGGAGACTGATGAAATAGTCAAGGCGGGATTTGATAAGTGTTGGATCGCCCTGGAAACAGTTTGGTTGGAGAGGAAAGAGTGGATTATAGAGATGTGGCGAAGGTAGAACCGACAGGATTTTGTGACAGATGGAACGTGTGGGTTGAATGAGAGAGACGAGTCGAGGATAATGCCAAGTTACACGTTTGTGAGACGAGCAGAATGGTAGTGTCACGTATACTGATACGAAACTCAAGGGGAGAAAGATGAGTTCAGTTTAGGGCACGTTAACTTTGAGGTCTCGGCAGGATAATAATGATGGCATTCGTTAAGCGCTTACTATGGGCAAAGCGCTGTTCTCAGTGCCGGAGAGGATACAAGGTGATCATGTTGTCCCGCGTGGGGCTCAGAGTCTCGATCCCCATTTTACAGATGAGGTAACTGAAGCAGAGAGAAATGAAGAGACTTGCCCAAAGTCACGCAGCTGACAAGCGGCTGAGCTGGGATTTGAACCCATGATCTCTGACTACCGAGACCGGGCTCCTTTCACTGCGCCACGCTGAAATCCAAATAGAGATGTCCTGAAGGCAGGTGGAAATGTGAAACTGTAGAGAAAAAGAAAGGTTGGGACTGGAGTGGTCGATTTGGGAATCATCCATGTACAGATGGCAGTTGAAGTCATGGGAGTGAACGAGTTCTCCAAGGGAGTGGGTTTAGATAGAGAATAGAAGGGAACCAAACATGAAATGAAAGGGGCAGAAGCTAGATTGCAGGAGCAGGAGGAGAACATTGGAGAGGAAGTAGAAGCAGTGGATGTAGATAACGCACTCAAAGAATTTGGAAAAGAATGGTAGGACAGAGATGGGGAGACAGGTGGAAGTGAAGTCAGGGGCAAGTTGTTTTTTTAGGATGGGGGATACCTGAGCATGTTTGTAAGCAGGGAGGAAAAGGCCATGGGAAAGTGGCTTAGTACAGGCGGTTAGTTCAAGTGCTTAGTGCTCAGTAAGCGCTCAATAAATTTGATTGAATGAAAATGAATGGCTGAAGATGGAGGTCAAGGAAGGAAAAAGGAATGGGGCAAGTGTTTTTGTAAGATGTGAAGGGATCTTCCAGAAGCATAGATGGAGTGGGTAGAGGGTGAGAATTCTTTTTGAGGTATTGCTGGGGAGATTGGGAGAATTGAGGCAGCGGAGCCTAATGGATAAAGCACGGGCCTGGGAGTCAGAAGGACCTGGGTTCTAATCTCAGCTCTGCCACTTGTCTGCTGCGTGACTTTGAACATATCACTGAACTTCTAGGTGCCTCAGTTACCTCATCTATAAAATGGGGATTAAGACTGTGAGCCCCACGTGGGACACAGACGACATCCAACCTGACTAGCTCTTAACTACCTCAGCGTCTAGTAGAATGCCTGTCAGGTAGTCAGTATTTAACAAATACCAGAAAAAAGAAAAAATGGTGTCAGGAGGAGGGGGATGATGAAGAGTTGCTGGGGAGGTTTTAGGAAGATCATGCCTGCTGGTTTCAGTTTTTTCAGTGAAGTATACTGGAAGATGCTGGGAACGGAGAAGAAGAAGGGCTGAGTGGGGAGTTAAAAGCCTGAATCAACATTGGGCATGCGAGTCCATAAGGGTGAGAAGCGCCATGGCCTAGCAGAAAAACCGCAGGCCTGGGTGTCAGAGGACCTGGTTTCTAATCCAGCCCCTGCCGATTGCTTACTGCGTGGCCTTGGACAAGTCACTCAACCTCTCTGTGCCTCAGTTGTCCTGTTCTCACTCCTACTTAGACTGAAAGCCCCATGTAGGACAGGGACTATGGCTAACCTAATTAACTCTGTAAGCTGGTTGTGGGCAGGGAACGTGACAGTTTATTGTCGCACTCTCCCCAGCATTTAGTACACTGCTCTGCACACAGTAAGTGCTCGATAAATAGGATTGAATGAATGAAAGAATGAACTTGCACCTACCCCTGTGCTTAGAACAGAGTTTGACGCATACTAAGTGCAGAAGAAATGCCATATTAAAAAAAGAGGAGTATTATTGCTGGGAGGAGGAGAAGGCAGAATTAATGCAGGTGGAGATGAAGTGAGATGGACAACGGTAGCCTCGGAGCTGTATATCTGGCAGCGGTGCTCTCCACCCTAGCATACAATTGCTGAAAGAGTAATAATAACAATAATATTTGTGGTATTTAAGTGCTTACTATGTACCAGGCACTGTATTAAGTGCTGGGGTGGATTGGGTTGGGTTGGACAGTTTCTCTCCCATGTAGAGCTCACTCCTCATTTTACAGATGAAGTAACTGAGACACAGAGACGTGAAGTGACTTGTCCAAAGTCACACAGCAAACACGTGATGGAACCGGAATTGGAACCCATGACCTTCTGCCTCCCAGGCCTGTGTTCTATCCACTACACCATGCTGCTTCCCCAAAGTGGAGGTGATCCAAAGCTGCTGATTGGTAGTACAAGATCCAAGGAGGGACAGGGAAGCGAGGGCGTGATTCTGTGCTAAGCAAGGTTCTAAGCGTTGGGATAGTGACGAACAAATCAGGTCCACATGGGGTTCACAGTCTAGGTAGGAGGGAGCACAGGTATTGAATGCCCGTTGTGCAGAGGAGGGAACTCAAGCACAGAGAAATCGAGTGATTTGTCCAAGGTCGCACAGCAGGGAAGTGGAGGAGTCGGTTTTAGGACCCAGGTCTTCTGACTACTGGGCCCGGGCACTTGCCACTAGGCCATGCTGCTTCTCATTCATTCATTCGGTCAGTCCTATTTGTTGCGCTCATACTGCGTGCAGATCACCGTACTAAGTGCTCGGGAGAGGGTAATACGGCAATAATCATACACATCCCCCATGCACGGTGAGCGCAGGAGAGAAATCACGCCCCGGGTTATTGAATGTCCATGTCTAGCTTTTCAAAGGGGAATCAAGATAACCCTCTGGATGATTCATGCCAAAAATGTGCTCCCACAGTTAGCTGGAAAAACGCTAAGTGATATGTCACTCCTGGGAGACAGGAAGCTGGTAAGTATTAGACAAGATTCTTGTGATTTTGCCTTTCTTGGATCTAATTTCTTAACTTCTACACAAAATGTTGCACAGTACTTCCATTGCAGAGGGAATGAGGTGTAGGAAGGGAGAGACCAGAATTCAGAGTTAAATCCTTTAAATTCTTCAGTTCTTTAGTTAATCCAGATCGTGTTGCTAGTTTTCACCCTAGATCACTGAAATTTCTTATTTGTGAAATATTGGAGAATATCATTTGGTGGATTTTTTTTGACTCGTTTAGTAGTATTAGTAGAAGCAGCAGCAGTGAAGTCGTGTAGTACGAATATTACTAATGATAACTGTGGTATTTGTTCTGCATTTCTATGTACCAAGCACTGTTTTAAGCACTGGGGTAGATTCAAGGAAATCAGGTTGGACACAGTCCCGGTCCCACATGGGGCTCACAGTCTTAATCCCCCATTTTACAGATGAGGTAAGTGAGTCCCAGCGAAGTGAAGCGACTTGCCCTGGATCACATGGCAGCCAAGTGACGGAGCGGGATTAGAACCCACATCCTCTGACTCCCAAGCCCGGTCTCTTGCCTCTAGACCATGCTGCTTCTCATGTTGTACTACAAACGGAAGAAACAGTGGTTATCTAGCAGTAGTATAGGGAAAATGTCTACCAACTTCGCTATATAGTACTCTCCCAAGTGCTTAGTAGAGCGCTCTGCATGCAATAAGAATTCAATAAATACAACCGATAGATTGTTCGATTGACGCTCTGGACCACGTTTAATTTCCACCTGTGGATTTTCTCCCACTACTTAGGGCAGTGCTCTGCACACAGAAAGCATTTAATAAATCACTACTTCTACCGTATTAGGTGCTTGGGAAGTGCAGCGTACAGAAATATCATCTCTACCTATGGGGAATATTCATTCATTCATTCAGTGGTATTTATTGAGCGCTTACTGTGTGCAGACCACTGTACTAAAGTGCTTGGAAAGTACAATTCAGCAACAGACGGAGACAATCCCTGCCCACAACGGGCTCAGAGTCTCGAAGGAGGGAGTACTGAGAGTGTAGAAATGATTTTCACGAGGTGTTCACGTATTTCCATGTATTTATGTCTACCAGATGGAATGCTAAGGGAATCTCTGTTAGTTGAAAATCTTCGTTTCAAACCAGACACCTACCTGACTGATAATAATGCTACTTTTATGGTATGCACGTGAGACCCCTAGGAAAATTGTATTTAATCTCACCCGTACGTACCCTAACGTTTAGGAATGAACCAAGTTAATACTTTAATGTTGCTATAGATGGAACCACATTCAAATAAAGTTTAGAAATGGGTAGAACTGAATATAATGGAATTTTTTCATTTTATCTGGTGATAAGTATGAAGTGGTCACCATGAAACTGAAAATAAACGTTCGATATACATCGATCACCTTCAGCAGAGGTCAGACGTTGCACTAGACCTATGGTCCCAGGAATTCAATTAAAGAAGGATAGAGAGGGCAGAAAACTGCGTGTTGCCATAAACTTTAGTATTTGAAATAGCTTAATAAAATGAGCCTAATCTCAAAAGCGTTTTTCACACTCCAATGTGCAAGTTTTAATTACTCCATTTTGTATTAAAAGAACTTGTTAAAAATGTGTAATTGTCATTTCCGATGGCGAGCAGAACCGAGTCCTCCTCTGGCTTTAAAGCACTCTCTATCTATATTTGGGCCTCTGCTGGCAAGGAGTGGAGACAATTAACCGGCACAATTAGTCCTTAAACCTGAGATGTCTGAGGACAATTATATCTCCGGAGTTGGGTTGGGACCTGTTTCATCTGTATCTTTGTTTTAAAGTGCTATCGCCAGAAACTGTGCCATATAATTAATGAATATTTTTTCCTTTATTATTCCTGAGATCAAATTTAATTAGTCGGGAGATGAAAGTCACCGTGAAGTGCTGCTCTATTGTCCTGTATGTAAATAAATGTGTTTTTTTTCTCCTGCGGTTTTCTAGGAGCCCGTAGTTTTTCATCTGGACTTTCATATACCCGATTCTTCCCTTCTAAGATCTACCTCCATTAGTCGAAATCACATCGTCACGGGAGGAAAGGAGCTCTTTGGTGATGTCCTTCCAAACAAAGTCTGTCAATCATTCTTTCAGTCGGTGGTATTTATGGAGTGCTTACTGTGCGCAGAACGCTGTCTAAAGTGCTTGGGAAAATACAGTGCACTCAGATTGGTAAACACAATCCCTGCCTTCAAGGAGTTTACCATTTAGCAGGGGAGACAGACATTGAAATAAATTACAGATAATTACAGATAGGAGAATCAGTCAATCAGTCCATCAACCAATCTTATTTATTGAGTGCTTACTGTGTGCAGGACACTGTAGTAAGCTCTTGGGAGAGTACCACACAACTATTTAAAAGAAGCAGTGTGGCTTAGTGGAAAGAGCATGGGCTTGGAAGTCAGAGGTCGTGGGTTCTAATCCCGGCTCCACCACTGATGAGCTGTGTGATTTGGGCAAGTTGCTTGACATCTCTGTGCCTCAGTTACCTCATCTGTAAAGCGGGGATTAAGACTGTGAGCCCCACATGGGAAAATCTGATGACCTGGTATCTACCCAGCGCTTAGAACAGTGCTCGACACATAGTAAGCGCTTCGCAAATCCCATCATTATCATTATTATTATAACAGACATATTACCTGCCCACAGTGAACTTACTGTCCAGAGGGGGAGACCAGTGGCAGAATATAAGGATATGTTTATGAATTCTTTGGGGATGGGTTGAGTAACAGAGTGTTTAGGGTTAGAGACCCAAGTGCAGAGGTGACATAGAAGGGAGGGAGGAAAGGGTGGGATGATCGATATATCAATCAATCAATCAATCAATCAATCAATCAATCAATCAAGGAAAGCAGCACGGTCTAGGAAAACAGTGTATCCTAATAAAACGATCACAGGCCTGGGAGTCAAAGCACCTTGGTTCTAATCATAACTCCACCTATTGTCTGCTGCGTAATCATGGACGAGTCACTTAACTGTTCTGTACCTCAGTTTCCTCAAATGTAAAATGTGAATTCAGTGCTTATTCTCCCTCCTACATAGACGGTAAGTTCCGTGTGGGACAGGGACTGGGTCTCACCAGAGCGTGGCTTAGTAGAAAGAGCCCGGGCTTGAGAGTCAGAGGTCTTGGGTTCTAAACCTGCCTCCGCCACATGTCTGCTGGGTGACCTCGGGCAAGTCACTTCACTTCTTTTTGTCTCAGTGACCTCATCTGTGAAATGGGGATTAAGACTGTGAGCCCCACATGGGACAACCTGATTACCTTGTATCTACCCAAGTGCTTAGAACAGTACTTGGAATCCCAGCTCTGCCACTTGTCAGCTGGGTGACTGTGGGCAAGTCACTTCACTTCTCTGGGCCTCAGTTACCTCATCTGTAAAATGGGGATTAACCGTGAGCCTCACGTGGGACAACCTGATTACCCTGTATCTACCCCAGTGCTTAGAACAGTGCCCAGAAGCAGCGTGGCTCAGTGGAAAGAGCACGGGCTTTGGAGTCAGGGCTCATGAGTTCGAATCCCAGCTCTGCCACTTGTCGGCTGGGTGACTGTGGGCAAGTCACTTAACCTCTCTGTGCCTCAGTTCCCTCATCTGTAAAATGGGGATTAAGACTGTGAACCCCACGTGGGACAACCTGATTCCCCTGTGTCTACCCCAGCGCTTAGAACAGTGCTCGGCACATAGTAAGCGCTTAACAAACACCAACATTATTGCTCTGCACATAGTAAGCCCTTAACAAATGCAACATTAGTATTTTTTGGCACATAGTAAGCGCTTAACAAATACCTTCATTGTCTGACTACTTGTTGTGTTTTGTCGTCTATCTCCCCCTTTTAGACTGTGAGCCCATTGTTGGGCAGGGATTGTCTCTATCTGTTGCCGCATTGTCCATTCCAAGCGCTTAGTACAGTGCTCTGCACACAGTAGGTGCTCAATAAATACGAGTGAATGAATGAATGAAGTTGTATCTACCCCAGCACTTTAGTACAGTGCTTGATGCGTAGTAATCACTTAACTAATACCACAACAAGAATCATATTTTCTGAGATCTTACGGTATATAAAGTACCGAGTAAGAGAAGCAGCGTGGCTCAGTGCAAAAAACATGGGCTGGGGAGTCAGAGGTCATGGGTTCAAATTCTGGCTCTGCTGCTTGTCAGCTGTGTGACTTTGGGCAAGTCACTTAACTTCTCTGGGCCTCAGTCCTCTCATCTGTAAAATGGACATTAAGACCGTGAGCCCTACGAGGGACAACCTGATCACCTTGTATCCTCCCCAGCGCTTGCAACAGTGCTTTGCACATAGTAAGTGCTTAACAAATGCCGTTATGAATAGAAGTAAAAATACTGGTCTAAGCCCTTAGGAGAGGATAATGTAACAGAGTTAGTGAACAAGGGCCCTGGCCACAAGAGAATAGTGGGGAGGGAGAGACTGGCATTAAGGTACATTATGGTTATGTAACCTAAGTGCTGTGGGGCTCAGGATTGGGTGAATAAAGGGTACAAATCCAAATACCACATAAACTTCCTTGCTGACCTCCCTGCCTACTGTCTCTTCTCACTACAGTCCATACTTCACTCTGATGCCCAGACCGTTTTTTGACGGAAACATTTAGTGCACGTTTCCCCACTCCTCAAACAACTCCAGGGGTTGCGCGTCGACTGCCGCGTTAAACTGAAATTCCTTATCATTGGCTTTAAAAAAATCAGTCACTTTGCCCCCTTCCACCTTACCTCGCTGCCCTCATACTACAAAACTCAGATGACACGCTTTGCTCCTCTAATGCCAACCTACTCACCGCTATCTCGCCGCCAACCCCTCACCCACATCCTGACTCTGGCCTAGAACACCCTCCCTTTTCATATCCAACCATTACTCTCCCCACCTTCAAAGCCTTATGGAAGGCACATCTCCTCCAAGAGGCCTCCTTTTTTCCTCACCTCCTTCTGCGTCACCCAGCTGGCTCCCTTTGCCTGCCACCTCACCCGCCCCACAACGGTCATGTATATTTTTGTAATTAATTAATTAATTTATATTGTCTGTCTCCCCCGCTAGCCTGTAAGCTCACTGTAGACAGAGAATGTGATCGTTATATTGTTGTTTTGTACTCTCCCAAGCGCTTAGCTGAGTGCTCTGCACACAATAAGAGCTCAGTAAGTATACAATTGATTAGTTATCTGAGAGGGAGAGGGATTAGGGGAAATAAAGGCTTATTGAGGAAAGGCCTCTTGGAAGAGATGTGATTTTCATAAGGCTTTGAAGATGGGAGAGTGATGGTCAGTCCAGAGAACCAGATGAAGGACAGCAGGAAAGACTTCTTGGAGGACATTTGATTTTAGTAGGGCTTTGAAGTGGGGGAGATTGTCACTGGAGGGTCAGAAATCAACTGGTTCTAGAAATGCTATTTTTAGTGGCGTCAAACCCGATACAGTCAGCCAGAATGTATTTCTTGATAAGTGATTATGAATTCCCAGGCTTTCTGTCCTGAATTCGGTGCAATCTGGCATAGTGGGTAGAGCATGGGTCTGGAAGTCAGAAGGTCGTGAGTTCTAATCCCACCTCTGCCACTTGTCTGCTGTGTGACCTTGGACAAGTCACTTCACTGCCCTGTGCCTCGGTTATCTCATCTGTAAAATGGAGACTGAGACTTTGAGCCCCATGTGGGAAGCTGCGTGGCTCAGTGGAAAGAGCACGGGCTGGGGAGTCAGAGGTCATGGGTTCAAATTCTGGCTCTGCCGTTTGTCTGCCGGGTGACTTTGGGTAAGTCCTCAGTCCTCAATTACCTCATCTGTAAAATGGGCCTTAAGATTGTAAGCCCCACGTGGGACAACCTGATCAGCCTGTATCCTCCCCAGTGCTTAGAACAGTGCTTTGCACTAGAAAGTGCTTAACAAATGCCATCATGATTTTAGAAGCAACGTGGCACAGTGGAAAGAGCCCAGGCTTGGGAGTCAAAAGGTCATGGGTTCTATTCCCGGCTCCGCCGCTTGTCAGCTGTGTGACCTTGGGCAAGTCACTTAACTTCTCTGTCCCTCGGTTACCTCATCTGGAAAATGGGGATGAAGATTGTGAGCCCTACGTGGGACAACCTGATTACTTTTTATCTACCCCAGCGCTTAGAACAGTGCTTGGCACATAGTAAGCGCTTAACAAATACCAACATTATCATCATTATTACAACGACTGCGTCCAACCCGCATTGCTTGAATCCACTCCAGCGCTTAGAACAGTGCCTGACACATAGTAAGCGCTTAACAGATGCCATAATTATGATTATTACAATCCAGAGGCAGTAAAATGGGGTTGGAAGGCAGAAGACCTGGCCTCTACTCCTGGCTCAATCAATGGTCTGCTGTGTTATCCCGGCTGAGTCGCTTACCCTCTCTGGGTTTGGTTTCCTCATCTGAAATAGGGGACTATTCATTCATTCATTCAATAGTATTTATTGAGCGCTTACTATGTGCAGAGCACTGTACTAAGCGCTTGGAATGAACAAGTCGGCAACAGATAGAGAGGGTCCCTGCCGTTTGACGGGCTTACGGTCTGATCGGGGGAGACGGACAGACAGACAGACAGACAGACAGACAGACAGACAGACAGACAGACAGACAAGAACAATGGCGGGAGAGGGAAGCAGCCCATTTTTGCTCTGAGTGTTTACTGGATCACTGTCCAGAGTGACAGAGGAGAAACATGATGTAGTAGATAGACCACAGGCCTGGGAGTTAGAAGGTCATGGGTTCATTTATGAATTATTTAATTCATTCATTCAATCATATATTTATTGAGAGCTTACTGTGTGCAGAGCACTCTACTAAGCACTTGGGAAAATACAGTACAATAATGAATGGACACATTCCCTGCCCACAACAAGTTGACAGTCTGGGGGGGGGAAGACAGCTATTAATAAAAAAAAAAAGACAGATATGTACATAAGTGCTGTGGGGCTGGGAGAGGGGAAGAACAGAGGAAGCACGTCGGGAGATGCAAGAGGGAGTGGGAGAAGAGGAAAGGGGGTGTTAGGGAAGCCCTTCTGGAGGAGATATGCCTTTAATAGGCCTCTGAAGACGGGGAGAGTAACTGTTAGATTTGAGGAGGGAGGGCGTTCCAGGCCCGAGGCAGGACTTGGGTGAGGGGTCAGAGTGAGATAGATGAGATGGAGGCACAGCGAGAAGATCAGCACTAGAAGAGCGATACGTGCGAGCTGCGTTGTATGGACCGGAGTGGGGAGAGGCAGGAGGTTGGGAGGTCAGCAAGGAGGCGGGATAGGATGGATGACTGGATGAACGTGGTAGCCATTTGGATGGAGAGTACAGGGAGAATTTTAGCGAGATCGTGAAGGTGGCACTGACGGGATTTAGTGATGGATTGAATGTCTGCTTTGAATGAGAGAGAAGAGGCAAGGATAACGCCAAGGTTACGGCCTTGTGTCTCTACCCCAGAGTGGAGTACGGCGCCTGGCACATAGTAAGCACTTAACAGATACCATTATCATTATTTTTGTTGCTATTATCATTATTATTACCTAGGGAGTCAGAGTCTCAAAGGGCCTGCGGGGGGTGTTAACTGGATAATTGGGTTATTTTTAAAATTCATCATTTTTCCTTGTTAAAAACTAATTTTTAAATGTTGAATTTTGCTCCCAAGTTCTTAGTTACAGCACACAGTAACCACTCAATAAATGCAACTGATTAACTGACTGGTTCTCTATGTATCAGCCCACTCTCTTTTCTACCCTCTCTTCCCTGATTGTGAGATCTTTGAGGGACAAATATTTTCTTTTTAATTAACCCTAGAATTCTCCCAGTGTTTACATTCACACTGACTTTGTACAGAGCTTGGGACTAAGCCCTTGGGAAAGGACAATACAACCATAAACAGTGACATTCCTGCCCAGAACGAGCTTACACTCTAGATGGCGGGAGACATACAACAATCCAAATAAATAAATTTACAGATATGTACATAAATGTTGTGGGGCTACATTAGAGAGCACGGGGGAGAAAAAACCTGCCCTTTTTACCAGGGAAGGAGCATGACCTAGTGAAAAATGTAGGGGACTGGGAATCAACAAATCAAATTATTTGCTACTGCTATTGATGCTACTGAATATGCTATTGATGTTTCTCTACTTGTTTTGTTTTGTTGTCTGTCTCCCCCTTCTAGACTGTGAGCCTGTTGTTGGGTAGGGAATGTCTCTATCTGTTGCCGAATTGTACTTCCCCAAGTGCTTAGTACAGTGCTCTGCACACAGTAAGCGCTCAATAAATACGAATGAATGAATGAATGAATGAATGAATGAATGAATGAATGAATGAATGAATGGCTCAATCAATCAATGCATGAGTTCTAGTCCGGGCTCTGTCACTTACTTGTTGTGCGACCTTATACGATATACGGAGAGAAACAACGTGCCTCTAGAGAAGCAGTGTGGCTTAGTGGATAGAGCACGGGCCTGAGAGTCAGAAGGACCTGAGTTCTTATCCCAGCTCCACCACATGCCTGCTGTGTGACCTTGGACAAGTCACTTAACCTCTCTGGGCCTCCGTTATTATTATTAAGTGCTGTCGAGTCATTTCCGATTCATTGCGACTCCGTGGATATACATTCTCCAGAACGTCCTGTCCTTTGCTATAATCTGCAAGCTTTCTAACGGTTCTTCCGTTATCGTTGTTATGGTCTCTATCCATCTAGCTGCCGGTCTGCGTCTTCCACATTTTCCCTGGACTTTTCCTAGCATTACTCCTCCTGATAATGTGTCCAAAATATGTTAATCTAAGTGAAGTCATTTGGTCTTTCAAAGACCACTTTGCTCTAATTTGCTCTAAAATCCATTTGTTTGCCTTCCGGGCCGTCCACGGTATTCACAAAAGCCTTCTCCAACACCACATTTCAAAAGAATCGATGTTCTTTCTCTCCCGTTTCTTCACTGTCGAGCTTTCGATCCATACGTTGTCACTGGAAACACCACAGAGTTGACAATTTGTATTTTTGTGGCAACTGTTACATCAGCGCATTTCATGACTTTTTCCAGACTCTTCTTAGCAAGTCTTCCTAACATGAATCTTCAGCATATTTCTTGGCTACTAGTACCTTTATTATTGACTATCAATCCCGGGAGAGAAAAATTGTCAACGATTTCAATCTTCTCTCCGTCCACTACAAGTGTGTTCAAACTGCCATTTGTCATGAATTTTGTTTTCTTTACCTTCAAATATAGGCTCATCTTTTGGCTCTGTTCCTTAAATTGGGGATAAAGAGTGTCAGCGCCATGAGGGACAGGGGCTTTACCCAAACTGATTAACTTGTATCTACCCCAGTGCTTAGAACAGTTCTTGCCACATAGTAAGTGCTAAACAAGTACTATAATTATTATTATGATGAGCCTCTCTGTGCCTCAGTTTTCTCATCTGTTAAATAGTGCACCTGTTTTCCCGCCTCATACTCTGAACACTGTATGGGGAAAGGACTGAGTTTGATGTGACTGGTTTAGTGGATAGAGCACAGGCCTGGAAGTCAAAAGGATCGGGGTTCTAATCTCAGCTATGCCACATGTCTGCTGTGTGACCTTGGGCAACTCACTTTACTTCTCTGTGCCTCAGTTACCTCATCTGTAAAATGTGGATGAATGTGAGCCCCGTGAGGGACAGGGACCCTGTACCTGCTCCAGTGTTTAGAACAGTGCTTGATAATGTTGGTATCTGTTAAGCGCTTACTATGTGCAGAGCACTGTTCTAAGCGCTGGGGTAGACACAGGGGAATCAGGTTGCCCCACGTGGGGCTCACGGTCTTAATCCCCATTTTACAGATGAGGGAACTGGGGCACGGAGAAGTTAAGTGACTTGCCCACAGTCACACAGCTGACAAGTGGCAGAGCTGGGATTCGAACCCGTGACCTCTGACTCTGAAGCCCATGCTCTTTCCACTGAGCCACACTGCTTAGCACATAGTAAGTGCTTATCAAGTACTATATTGTGCTTGTAAGTAGTATATTGTAAGTACTATATGGAGAAGCAGCGTGGCTCAGTGGAAAGAGCATGGGCTTCGGAGTCAGGGCTCATGAGTTCAAATCCCAGCTCTGCCACTTGTCGGCTGTGTGACTGTGGGCAAGTCACTTAACTTCTCTGTGCCTCAGTTCTCTCATCTGTAAAATGGGGATGAAGACTGTGAGCCCTATGTGGGACAACCTGATTCCCCTATGTCTACCCCAGCGCTTAGAACAGTGCTCGGCACATAGTAAGTGCTTAACAAATACCAACATTATTATTATTATTGTGATGAGCTGTCTGGTTTCAGCTGGTCTACCCTAGTACTAGGTGGATTCACCACTGGGCACTTTTTATGTCTGATGTTTTTATTTCCAGCACTGAGAGCTAGCCTCCTTGTGCCATATAACAATAATAATAATAATATGATAATAATGACGGTATTTGTTAAGCACTTACTATGTTCCTAACACTGTTGTAAGCGCTGGGGTACATACAAGCTAATCAGATTGTCCCATGTGAGGCTCATGGTCCCAATCCCCATTTTAAAGATGAGCTGAGGCACTGAGAAGTTAAGTGGCTTACCCAAGATCGCATAGCAGCCAAGTGGCGGAGCTGCGATTAGACAGGTCACTTCTCTGTGCCTCAGTTACCTCATCTCTAAAATGGGGATTAAGATTTTGAGCCCTTGTGGGACCAGGACTGTGTCCAACTTGATTATCTTGTATCTACCCAAGGACTTAATACAGTGCCTGGCCTATAGTAAGCGCTTCACATATACCGTAAAAAAATGGGGATAACAATTCTGACCAACCTCATAGGCATAATAGCTGAATGAGCCTTAGTAAAATAACTAGCTTGCTTGAATCCACCCCTGCACTTAGAACAGTGCTTGGCACGTAGTAAGCATTTAACCAGTACACTATTATTATTATTATTATTATTATTAGACACATTCTCTGCCCACAACAGCCTCGAGATCACAAAGGGCCAGACTCTTTGAGGGCAGGGATCGCGTTTACTCACCATATCGTACTCCCCCAAATGCTTAGTACAGTGCTCTGCACACATTAATCCCTCAATAAATAGCATCGACCGATCACTTGATTGAGCCGGTGGGGGGAGGTGCAGAATTCCCCCTGGAGAGATGCCCAAGGTCAGGCATCCTCAGTAGGGGCTGCGTGCCTGGCATGATGCCCGTGATGCTACGAATGTCCCCGTGTCCCAGATCTTTCCATCCCACCAGTGTCCAACCTATGGGGATGGTGGGGGAGAGGGAGGAGACTCACCTCCTTAATCTCTTCTGTTCCAAGGACGAACGCACACGAACACAAATTCACAAGCAGAATTAGTAGCCATACAAAGGAAGATAAATGAAGCACAGTTGGCAGCTTCTCCGTACCCAGGTAGAAATCGGTTCCTCTGCTTGAAGGAAGGGGGCCAGGAAAGTGGCAGTCAAGATTACCGTAATGATCATCTATAAAATCTATTATTACTGTCCCCACTGAAGGAGAGCAAGGACCTTTGACTGCCTCAGAACTCTGAATGTGATGCCCAAGTCATTCACTAGAAATGGGAGTAATTAACAACACATAAAATGAGCTACAAATATAAAGTGAAGGTTAAATTTAAGGCAAGCATGAGCCTTTCAAAGCAGCCTGCGTGTTTATAAAGAGGCACCCCGTCTATGTGCAAATAATACTTTAGAAATTTGACAATAAACACTACACTCAACTAATTGCTTTAAAGGCAAAAGGGCTCAAGTGTATGCCTGTAAAAAAAGAAAAAAATGTATGAAGTCATGGAATACAGTGCTCTGCACATAGTAAGCGTTCAATAAATACTATTGAAATACTATTGAATAATTAAGACTGTAGGCAATACCCATCTTTTCCTTCAGTGAGGAGAAAGAGTCAGTCAATCAGTCACATTTATTGAGCACTTTCTGGGTAGAGGGCACTGTATTAAGCGCTTGGGTGAGTCCAACAACAATATAATAGACACATTCCCGGACCACAGTGAGTTTATAATCTAGAGAATGAGTTTACAGTCTAAGAGAAGTGTACAGTAATGATAAGAGGTTTATAAACCATGGCCTAAGGGTTAGAGCACGGCCTGGGAGTCAAGAGAAACTGGGTTCTAATCTCACGTCCATCACTTGTCTGCTGTGTGACCTTGGGCAAGTCACTTAACTTCTCTGTGCCGCAGTTACTTCATCTGTAAAATGGGGATTGCGACTGGGAGCCCCATGTAGGACAACCTGATTAGATACCTTGTATCTACCCCAGCGCTTAGCACAATGCTTGACACATAATAAGTGCTTAACAAATACCATCATCATCATCATCATCATCATCATCATTATTATTATTATCATTATTATTACATGCCAAGCTCTGTACTATGCACTGGGCTAGATAAAGGGTAAGTGGGACTTAGTATCTAATGGGGAGAGAGAACTGATATATAATCCCTTTTGTATACAAATGGAAATTGAGGCACAGTGAAGTTAAGCGACTTGCCTAAGGTCACATGACTGGCAAATGGCAGTGGCAGGATTAGAACTCAGGTTCTCTCACTCCCAGGCCCAGGTTCTTTCCACTAGGCCAAAGTGTGTAGGGGAAAAACGAATATCAGTTTGCGAGTCTCCTTTTCTTTTGCTTGTGTACAACAAAAAGCGATTCTTTGGATGGAACAGACTGTACCCAAAGAGGTAGTTGAACTACCTAGGGAATATGAAGAATGATATCAAATTGGCCCAAGGTAGTCAATAAGAAGAGCTTTATATGATGAAATGTTCAAAGCAAGGCATGAGGAGTGGAACTCTCCACTAAGGTAATTGAGAAATGCACAGACTATAAACCTAGAATAGGAAAAGAAGGTAGATCGGGGAAAGAATAGACGAACCAAATTTAAGGATAAAGAGATGAAAAATGCAATTAAGTTCCGTCAGAGTAACAGATGTTATCGAGTTTTTCCGATGTTACAAAGTAAACAAAAGAATAATGCAATAATAAATAAAATAATAAAATGCTAAATTGCCTTTTCCACCCTCAGTAAATGAAGAATCATCTGAAGCAATATCTGTTGCTCCTTGGTGTTCTGCTTTTGTTCACTTTTTGATGCATCTTTGTTAGATAACCATTTTCTTTATCTGTGTTTATGAAAAAGACAGCAGCAGGGCCGTTCCCATTGAACGTATTGACATGTCAGTGTGGAAAATTTTTTAAAACGTTCAAAGAACTAAAAGATGGTTCAGTTTAAAACTGAGAAACTGAAATAATGTCATTGTATATGAAATTCAGTGACTCTTAAACAGTGGTATTTATTGAGCACTTACTGTGTGCAGAGCACTGTGCTAATCGCTTGGGAGAGTACAGGGTAACAGAGTTAAAGATCAAAATTGGGATTTAATGACAGGATATAAATTCTGGAGCATTTGTGCTTACTTTTAGCATCCTCATGAGGGGGTTTATAGTAATGATATTAATAATTATGGTATTTATTAAGTAGCACCTAATATGTTCATTCATATTTATTGAGCACTTACTGTATGCCAAGCACCGTACAAAGCCCTTGGGAAAGTACAATATAGTAATAAAGAGAAACATTCCCTGCCCACAACGGGCTCACAGTCTGCAGGTGGGGGTAACAGACATCGATACAAATAAACAGATGTCAATGTAAATAAATAAAATTTCAGATATATACCTAAGTGCTGTGGGGTGGGGGAGACGGAGGAAGAGCAAAGAGAGCGAGTCAGGGTGATCCGGAAGGGAGTGGGAAATGAGGAAAAGTGGAGTTTAGTCTGGGAAGGCCTCTTGGAGGAGATGTGCCATTGATACGGCTTTGAAGGTAGGGAAAGTAATTGTGTGTTGGATTAGAGGAGGGAGGGCATTCCAGGCCAGAGGCAGGATGTGGGCCAGGGGTTGGTGGCAAGGCAGGTGAGATGGAGGCAGAGTGAGAAGGTTAGCACCAGAGGAGAAAAATGTACGGCTTGGGTTTAGAAGGAGAGAAGGGAGGTGAGTTAGAAGGGGGCAAGGTGAGAGATAGCTTTAAAGCCAATGGTGAGGCGTTTTTACTTGATATGACGATGGATAGGCAACCACTGGAGATTTTTGAGGAGAGGGATGACATGCCCTGAACATTTCTGTAGAAAATGATAATCCGAGCAGCGGAGTCAAGTATGGACTGGAGTGGGGAGGGGCAGGAAGTTGGGAGATCAGAAAGGAGGCTGATGCAGTAATCCAGGCGGATAGGATGAGTAATTATACTAACATGGTGGTCCTTTCGATGGAGAGGAAAGGGAGGATTTTAGCTATGTTATGAAGGTGAGACTGACAGGATATGCTCCAAGCTCTTTGTTAAACACCAAGGTAGATGCAAGACAATCGATCAGACACAGTCCCTGTCTCACATGGGGTTCACAGTTAAAGAAGGAGGGGAAAGTTTATCAGATTAACAGATGAGGAAACTGAGGCACAGTCAAGTTGTGACATGTCCAAGGTCACGCTGCAGGCCAGTGATGGAGTCAGGTTGGGAACAAAGATCTCCTGACTTCTAATCCTGAGATCTTTCCTCGAGGACACTTAAAATGTGAAGAGACATTTGCATTTGGAAGCATTTTATTTGGTTTTATTGCGTTAAACATATGTTTTGTGTTTTCCTCTCCTCTTCGGGCCCGAAAATATGAATGGAAAGGAAACTGCTACGCTTCTTTCCTCCCATTCTCTTTAGCCTCTCTAGCTCTTAGCCGCCCTCCAATCTTCGCCTGTGGAAGACGCTCCTCTCTTCCTCTCATTGTGGGCAGGGAAAGTGTCAGCCAAGTCTATTGCATTATAACCCTCCCAGGCACTTAGAACAGTGGTCCGCACATAATAGGCACTCAGTAAATACCACTGATTGACTCTTCTCGGCCAAACCAGCAGTGTGGCTCACTGGAAAGAGCACGGGCCTTGGAGTCAGACGTCATGGGTTCGAACCCCGGCTCTGCCACTTGCCAGCTGTGTGACTTTGGGCAAGTCACTTAACTTCTCGGTGCCTCAGTTCCCTCATCTGTAAAATGGGGATTAAGACTGTGAGCCCCACGTGGGACAACCTGATTCCCCTGTGTCTACCCCAGCGCTTAGAACAGTGCTCGGCACATAGTAAGCGCTTAACAAATACCAACATTATTATTAAAACATATCATTCACTCATTCATTCAGTCAGTCATATTTTTTGAGTGCTTACTGTGTGCAGAGCACTGTACTAAATGCTTGGGAAAGTACACTATCCTGACGAACAGACACATTCCCTGCCTACAGTGAGCTTATATCCTAGAGGGGGGAGACAGACAATATAAATAAATAAAATACAGCCCAGACTAAGCCCTCCTTTCCACTTCTCCTCCCTCTCTTCTGCGCCTCCCTGACTTCCTCCCTTTATTCATTCCCCCTCCCAGCCCCACAGTGCTTACGTACACATTTGTAATGTGTTTATATTAATGTCTATCTCCCTCTCTAGACTATAAGCTCCTTGCGGGTAGGGAATGTGTCTGTTATTGTTTTATGGTACTCTCCCAAGTGATTAGTACAGTGTTCTGGACCCAGCAAGCGCTGAATACATATGAATGAATGAATGAGGGCCTGATTCACTGATGAAGGCTTACCAGCCAAACCCCGATCAGGTTTCAATCATTCATGGTACTTTGCAAAGATCCCTGTGTGTTCTAATATTGGCTCTGCAGCCTGTCTGTTGCATGATCTTGGGTTAGTCACTTAACTTCGCTGTGCCTCAGTTTTCTCATCTGTTAAATGGGGATTAAGAGTGTGAGCCCCATATGGGACAGGGATGGGGTCCAACCTGAATAACTTGTGCTTCGAATCCCAGTGCTTCGAATAGTATTTGCCACTTAGTAAGCACTTAACAGAAAACGTAATATTCTTATTATTATCATTATTATTATTATTATTATTATTATCCATGCTGAGCTTGAAGAGGGCTCACCAGCTAGGATTAGCTGGTAGATATAACTCTGGTGTCGTTGGTCCCAAGTTAAAGCTCAAAGCGAGAGTAAGCTGGTAAAATCAATCAATCAATCAATCAATCAATCAAACATATTTATTGAGCACTTGCCATGTACAGTGCACTGTACTAAACCCTTGGGAGAGTACAATGTAAGAGAGTTAGTAGACACATTGCCTGCCCACAATGAGCTTACAGTCTCAAGGGGGAGACAGCATTGACATAAATAATTATGGATATGTATGTAAGTTCTGCTGGGCTGAGGGAAGGATGAAAAAAGTGTGCAAATCCAAGTTCAAGAGGGACTCAGAAGGGAGTGGGAGGAAATGAGGGTCTAGGTAGGGAAGTATCTTGGAGGAGATGTGCCTTCAATAAGGCTTTGAGGGTAAATGATTGTTTATTAGATATGAAGGGGGAAGACATTCCAAGCCAGAGACAAGAAATGGGTGAGAGGTCAGCAGCGTGATAGACGCGATCAAGGTACAGTGAATAAATTGGCATTAGAGGAGTAAAGTGCGCTGGCTCGGTTGTAGTACGAAAGTAGTGAGATAAGGTAAGGGAGTACAAAGTGATTGCTTTAAATCCTACGGTAAGGTGTTTCTCTTTGATGTGGAGGTGGGTGGGTAACCACTGGAGGTTCTTCAGGAGTGGGGCAGGATGGACTGAATGTTTTTGTAGAAAAACGATCTGGTCAGCAGAGTGAAGCCTGGACCGGAGTGGAGAGAGAAGGCAGGACGGTCGGCAAAAAGGCCGATGGAGTTATCAAGGTAGGATAGAGTATTTGTTTTGATTAACCTGGTAGCAATTTGGATGGAGTAGAAAGGGAGGATTTTAGTGGTTGGGAAGGTTAAGCTGACAGGGTTTTGTAACAGATTGAATACGTAGATTTAATGAGAGAGATCAGTCGACGATAATGCCAATGGTATGGATTTGTGAGACAGCGAGGATGGTGGTGCTGTCAACAGTGATAGGAAAGTCAGAGGTAGGATAGGTTTTGGATGGGAAGATGAAGGGTTCTGTTTTGGACATGTTCATTCATTCAGTAGTATTTATTGAGTGCTTACTACGTGCAGAGCACTGTACTAAGCTTTTGGAAAGTACAAATCAGCAACAGATAGAGACAGTCTCTGCCCTTTGATGGGCTTACAGTCTAATCGGGGGAGACAGACAAGAACAATGGCAATAAATAGAATCAAGAGGAAGAACATCTCATTAAAACAAGAGCAAATAAATAGAATCAAGGTGATGTACATCTCAATAACAAAATAAATAGGGTAATGAAGATATATACAGTTGAGCGGATGAGTACGGTGCTGAGGGGGTGGGATGGGAGAGGGGAAGGAGCAGAGGGAAAGGGGGGAGAAGAGGGTTTAGCTGCAGAGAGGTGAAGGTGTGGGGGGGGGGGTAGAGGGAGCAGAGGGAAAAGGGGAGCTCAGTCTGGGAAGGCCTCTCGGAGGAGGTGAGCTTTAAGTAGGGTTTTGAAGAGGGGAAGAGAATCAGTTTGGCGGAGGTGAGGAGGGAGGGCGTTCCGGGACCGCGGGAGGACGTGGCCCGGGGGTCGACGGCGGGATAGGCAAGAACAGGGGACGGTGAGGAGGTGGGCGGCAGAGGAGCGGAGCGTGCGGGGTGGGTGGTGGAAAGAGAGAAGGGAGGAGAGGTAGGAAGGGGCAAGGGGATGGAGAGCCTTGAAGCCCAGAGTGAGAAGTTTTTGTTTCGTGCGGAGGTCGACGGGCAACCGCTGGAGGTTTTTAAGAAGGGGAGTGACAGGCCCAGAACGTTTCTGCAGGAAGATGAGCCAGGCAGAGGAGTGAAGAATAGACTGGAGCGGGGAGAGAGAGGAGGAAGGGAGATCAGAGAGCAGGCTGACACGGTAATCTAGCTGGGATATTACAAGAGCCTGTAGCAATAAGATAGCCTTTTGGGTGGAGAGGAAAGGGTGGATCTGTTAAGTTTGAGGTGTTGGTCAAACATCCAAGTAGAGATGTCCCTAAGGTAGGAGGAAATGAGACACTGAAGGGAAAGGGAGAGTTCAGGGCTGAAGATGTGGATTTGGAAATCGGCTGCATATAGATAGTAGTTGAAGCCCTGGGAATGAATCAGTTCTGTGAGGGAATGAGTGTCAGTGGAGAATGAAAAAGGACCCAGACCTGAGGCCTGAGGGACTCATACATTTAGGGAGTGGGAGGCAGAGGAGGAGTCCTCAAAAGAGACTAGATTGAACAGCCAGAGAGAGAGGAGGAAAACCATGAGAGGACAGTGTCTGTGGAGCCAAGGTGGGATAATATTTTCAGGAGAAGGGCGTGGTAGACAGTGTTGAAGGAAGCTCAGTGGTTAAGGAAGATTATGATGGAGTAGAGGCCATTAGATTTGGCAAGGAGATCACTGGTGACTTTTGAGAGGGCAGTTTCTGTAGAGTGAAGGGGATGGAAGCCAGATTGGGCTCAAGGAGAGAAATGGAGGAGAGGAATTTGAGACAGCGGGTATAGACAGCTTGCTCAAGGAGTTGGGAAATGAATAGACTGTAAGCCCGGTGTGGGCAGGAATTGTCTCTATTGCTGAATTGTACTTTCCAAGCGCTAGAACAGTGCTCTGCATATACTAAGCTCAATAATTACAGTTGAATGAATGAATGAATGGTGGGAGGGAAATGGGGTGATAACTGGAGAGAGCCATGGGGTCAAGGGAGGGTTTTTATAGGATAGGGGAGGAATGGGCATGTTAGAAAAAAGTGGGGAAAAGCCACTGAAGAGCCAACAGTTGAAGATGGTGGTCAGGGAGGGAAGAAAGGAGGGGGAAGTTGCTCTGACACATGCAAATGGATTCATTCATTCATACAGATGTATTTATTAAGTGCTTACTGGGTGCAGAGCACTGTACTAAGTGCTTGGGAAAGCACAATACAGAAATAAACAGTGAAAATCCCTGCCCACCAGGAGCTCACATTCTAGAACGTTGGCTCAGAGGCTCTTGTCTGTCCGTCTCCCCCGATTAGACCGTGAGCCCGTCAAACGGCAGGGACTGTCTCTATCTGTCGCCGACTTGTTCATTCCAAGCGCTTAGTACGGTGCTCTGCACATAGTAAGCGCTCAATAAAGTAAATAAATACTATTGAAAGGTGCAGGTGAAGGGGGTGGATTTGGGGACAAGGTAGCAGATCTCCTCTTGAGAGAATACTGGTAAAGCTGGGAAAGTTGAAGAAGGGACAGGAGGAGGAGGAACTGGAGAGGAGCAGGGTTTTAGGGAGATAATGCCTGATGGCTTCAGATTTCTCAATAAAGTGCATGGCCAGGCTAGTAGGGGAAAGGGATGGGGCAGGCGGGAAGACAAGGGTTTTGAGGAAGGGGTTAAATCCCTGAAAAAGGGGGTGGGTGAGGCAGAGGGATGCTGATTGGCTCATGGCTCTGCTCTGGACCATTAACAGTGCTCTGCACACAGTAAGCACTCAATAAATAGGATTAAATGAATAAGAGGGAGGTAGACTTCATTCCAAAGAGCAGGCAAGAGACTTGGTGGAGAGAGGGAGGAGTCTAATGCTCCAAGTGTTTCTGGGTCATAGAGTCCTAGATCCATTCCCTGAGAAGACACTGCACCTCCACGACTTTATAGCCCAGATATTTTAGTGCCAAGGAGTTCACAGTGGTGCCAGTATAAAATATTCCAAGAGTAGGGGTGGACATAATGATAATAAAAATAATAATTGTATTTGTGAAGCATTTATTAATAATAATAATAATAATGTTGGTATTTGTTAAATGCTTACTAGGTGCCGAGCACTGTTCTAAGCACTGGGGGAGATACAGGGTAATCAGGTTGTCCCACGTGGGGCTCACACACTTTTAATCCCCATTTTCCAGATGAGGGAACTGAGGCACAGAGAAGTTAAGTGACTTGCCCACAGTCACACAGCTGACTGGTGGCAGAGCCGGCAGTCGAACTCATGACCTCTGACTCAGAAGCCCAGGCTCTTTCCACTGAGCCACGCTGCTTCTCCAGCGTTTACTATGTGCCAAGCACTGTTCTAAGTGCTAGATCCCTACTGGATCTCATTGCGTTTCACTCCATGGAAATGCTTATTTGCCACTTTCATTCCAGGAGCACCTTCTTTGTATTTTTTAATTTATGGTATACTATGCAATTATAATAATAATAATAACTGTGGAATGTGAGACAGTTGTTGGGAAGGGATTGTCTCTATTTGTTGCCAAAATGCACTTTCCAAGAACTTAGTACAGTACTCTGCACCCAGTAAGTGCTCAATAAATAAGATTGAATGAACAAATGAATGAATACGCCAGGCACTGTACTATGAGCTGGGGTAGATACAAGTTAATCAGGTTAGATGCTTTCCATGTCCCTCATGGGGCTCACAGTCTTACTCCCCATGTTACAGATGGGGTAACTGAGGCCCAGAGAAGTGAAGTGACTTGCCCATCAATCTCAATGTATTTAAAATACAGTGAAAAGGTCTAACTCATCAAGAACTTCCAGTTGTATATACTTCTCTGATCAAGGCTAAGTCCCTCTGCTTTCAAGTTTAGTAGTTTATTTTCCTCTCCAAACACTTTTCTCAATCTTCTTTTCCCCAGGGTTTCTTTTGTCTTTGAAAAACAGTCATCCTTTTGATCGGATTTACCCACAAAAAGTGTTTAACCTGCCTCAAAGTGGGGCCCAATTAGGCTTTCACATTGATTAGGTCATTTTTCAACGATTGCCAGTCATAGCCTAGAAGGCTGTATTTATAATCACACCAGTGTCCAAGCCATTCTCCTTAAAGGAGGCTCCTTATAAGGGCCATCTTTCTAAGCAATGAGAGGTAATTCCTCTACTAAGAGAAAAAAAAATAATTCAATGAGGGGACAATGGATGAACTCCCCTGCCGGGCATTAAGGAAACTTTGAAAGAAACTAAGTTTTCTATCATTTCCTGATAGAACAATCCTGTGATGATTCACAGTGCTTTGAAAAAAGGTCTGATCTTCCCTGAAAATATGAAGCACAAGAAAAAATGCTAAACAATAGCAAATGCCTTTTGGCGTGGCAGGCATGATCATGACTTTAGGGAAAGTAGCCTCTCCAGAGAGCATCAATAGAACAACATCAATTGAATTGTCTTTCAGAGATGCTCATCTGGTACTTTTTTACAGCTTCTTTCTCAGAATTCAAAAGAATTTGACCCCACAATGAACTTGAATTCTCAAACAGGGAGATTGGCTCTCATAATGAGGAAGGATTGAGAATGCTGGCGTTCCCAAGTACTTTGGTGCGGTGAGAAGCAGTGTGGCCTACTGGAAAAAGCACAGGCACGGCGCTCGATCACCTTTCCCCCTTCTACCTCAACTCACTGCTGTCCTACTGCAATCCAGCCCTCACACTTCGCACCTCTCACTGTCATCCTTCTCACTGTACCGAGGTCTCTTCTATCTCAGTGCTGACCCCTCGCCCACATCCTGCCTCTCGCCTGGAACGCCTTCCCTCCTCAAATCCATTAGACAATGATTCTCCCCACCTTCACATTGAAGGCACATCTCCTCCATGAGGCCTTCCCTGACTAATAATAATCATAATGATGGTATTTGTTAAGCGCTTACTTTGTGCCAAACACTGTTTTAAGCACTGGGGCGGATACCAGGTAAGCGGTCTGTCCCACGTGGGACTCACAGTCTTAATCCTCATTTGTCAGATGCGGTAAATGAGGCACAGAGAAATGAAGCAGCGTGGCTCAGTGGAAAGAGCACGGGCTTTGGAGTCAGGGCTCATGAGTTCGAATCCCGGCTCTGCCACTTGTCGGCTGTGTGACTGTGGGCAAGTCACTTAACTTCTCTGTGCCTCAGTTCCCTCATCTGTAAAATGGGGATTAAGACTGTGAGCCCCACGTGGGACAACCTGATTCCCCTATGTCTACCCCAGCGCTTAGAACAGTGCTCGGCACATAGTAAGCGCTTAACAAATACCAACATTATTATTATGAAGCGAGTTGCCCAAGGTCACACAGCAAACAAGTGATGCAGTCAGGATTAGAACCCACGTCCTCTGACTCCCAAGCCGGTGCTCTTGCCACTAGGCCATGCCGCTTCTTCTTCTCCTAATCCCTTCTGCATCACCTGACCTGCCTCCCACCCCAGAGCATTTATGTACATATCTGTAATTTATTTATTTATATTAAGGTCTGTCTCCCCCTATAGATTAGTACATTCACTGTGGGCAATGAATGTGTCTGTTTACTGTTATTTTGTGCTCTCTGGAGCACATAGTCCAAAGCTCTGCACACAGTAAGCGCTAAATAAATCTGATTTAATGTTTGAATGAATGAGTCAGAGGCTGGGTTCTAATCGAAGCTCCACCACTTACCTGATGTTTGACCTGGGACCTGTGGCCTATCTTCTCTTTGTCTCACTTTCCTCATCTGTAAAATGGGATCAGTTCATTGTTCTCCCTCCCTCTTAGGGTCTAAGCCCTAGGTGGTCCAGGGACTGTGACTGCCCTGACTGTGCTTCATCTACTGCAGTTCCTAGCACATAGTAAGTGCTTAATAAATACCACAGTTATCATTATATATCCAGCCCTGCAGGAAGTCACTGTGACAGCCACTGAGCTATTCAAAATCGGGCAAGCGTAGGAAAGGTTCTTAACTGAGGGCTGATGGGAATGTTGGAATTCTAAGCTCTCAGTTTGCCTGCTTTTCCCTCCCTCCATTAATGTAAATAGCCCCAAATCAGAACTGTGCGGTTTATATTTTAGTCCACTTTGGTTTAAAATGCTGAATAAGTTAGTGTAGAAAGAAAGCCCAAATACTGAATGTCAAAAATAGATCGAGTAACCAAGTATCTGAGTAAGCAAAACAGAAAAAAAAATCATCTGTGTAAGCCAAAAAAGAGTTGAATAAGTAATTCAAGAATAAAATACAAAACGCAATGAGGTGGGAAAATGTCAAATACAGTTGTAAAGAAGACAAAACAGACATATACAGAATCCTAGTAATTGGCCTATTTTCTTTTCTTTCCTTCCCTCAACCTGACAGCCTTGTTCACTTTCTGTTGCTTTCCCTATCAAAAATGATGCATTCTTTCCAACTTGCAACGCAGTTTTCGATGTCCACCCTCCGGGACTTCCATTCAGTCCCTCAGAATTAGGGAGGTGGAGATAACTTTCAAATGTGAAGATGAGACTGAAGATACCTGGACAGAGGAGGGAGGACTGTCCTTCCTCTATTTTGTAGCATCTCTGGGTGGTTGACTGGGGAAAATGAGTCACAGGAGTAGCGACAGATTTTTCTGCTGTCCAGGGGCACATGACATAAAAAATGGCAGCAGAGAGAGAATGACCTTTTCCAATCACCTCCTGGGTGCCCTTGGACAAGTCAGTTTCTCGATGGCTCATTTTCCTCATCTGTAAAATGGGGATTCAATGCCTTTATGACCTTCAATTTAGACTGTGAGCCCCACTGTGGGACAGAGAATATGTCTGACTGGATTATCTTCTATCTACCCCAGTGCTTAGCATGGTACTTGTCACAAAGTAAGTGCTTCAGAAATACCATTCATTCATTCAATCATATTTATTGAGCACTTAATGTGTGCAGACTACTGTACTAAGCCCTTGAAAATTATGATTCAGCAATAAATAGAGACAGTCCCTCACCACAGCGGGCTCACAGTCTAGAAGAGGGGAGACAGACATCAAAACAAGTGAACAGGTATCCATAGCATCAATGTAAATAAATAGAATTCTGGATACATACATATCATTGATAAAAATAGAATTGTAAATACGTACATAGTCTTTCATTCATTCAGTCATATTTATTGAACACTTACGGTGTGCAGTGCACTGAAATAAGTGCTTGGAAAGTACAATTCAGCAACAGATAGAGACAATCCCTACCCAACAACAGGCTCACAGTCTAGAAGGGGGAGACAGACAACAAAACAAAACAAGTAGACGGGCATCATTAGCATCAAAATAGATAAATAGAATGATAGATATAGATGAATAGAATTACAGATATATACACGTCATTAATAAAATAGAGTAATAAATATGTACAAATACACACAAGTGCTGTGGGGTGGGGAAAGGGGTAGAGCAGAGGGAGGGAGATGGGGCGATGGGGAGGGGAGGAGGAACAGAGGAAAAGGGGGGTTCAGTCAGGGAAGGTCCCCTGGAGGAGTTGAGCTGTCAGTAGGGCTTTGAAGGGAGGAAAGAGTTAGTTTGGCGGAGGTGAGGAGGGAGGGCGTTCCAGGACAGCGGGAGGACGTGGGCCAGGGGTCGACAGCAGGACAGGAGCGAATGAAGAACTGTGAGGAGGTGAGCGGCAGAGGAGAGGAGTGTGCAGGCTGGGCTGTAGAAGGATAGAAGGGAAGTGAGGCAGGAGGGGTCAAGGGGATGGAGACCTTTAAAACCAATATTGAGGAGTTTTTGCTTGATGCGAAGGTTGATAGACAACCACTGGAGATTTTTGAGGAGGAGAGGCTGACATGACCAGAGCATTTCTGTAGAAAGATAATCCAGGCAGCAGAGTGAAGTATAGACTGAAGTGGAGAGAGTCAGGAGGTTGGGAGTTTAGAAAAAATGCTAATGCAGTCATCCAGTTGGGCTACGATGAGTGATTTTACTGATGTCTAGAGATCCTTACAGTGTATTTTACATAAAAATATATGAATGTAATATATAAATGCATGTCTACACTATGCATTCGCACTCGTTTTTCACTCCACATTCAGACCTACAGTGTTTATGTACACATCTGTAATTTTTTTGTTTATAGTGATTCTGTCTCCCCATCTAGACTGTAAGCTCCTTGTGGGCAAAGAGTGTGACTACCACCTCTGTTATACTGCACTCCCCCAAGCACTCAATACAGTGCTCTGCACCTTGTAAGTACTCAATAAATGCAATTGATTAATTTATTGAATGAATAATTTATGTACGGAAATTACTCCATGGCAGTTCCTAGAGACAATTCCTTGGACTTAGAAACTGAAATCAGGAATGTGTGAGGATCATATTTTGTTAACTTTGGGGTTCGTGAGTGCAGCTGTTTCTGGATTCTGATCACTGGAGAGATATAATAAAATGGAAATTATCTCCTCCTTCCAAGTCTGCTTGAATAGCGTTCACATCATCACCTTCTGTGAGCTAGGTTGCTTTCATTTCCATCCTTTGTGTGCGGGGACACAGAAAACATAGTTACCGAATTGTTTATTTTGCTTTACTTCAGAAAAATGACATTCTGTGGGGGATTACTGCCTGTAGAATGTAAATGGAAAAGTAATGCAATTAGATTCAGGCATTAAAAGGAAAATACACTGATTTTTCTCTGCCCAAAGGTAACAGTGCTTTAACTGTGCTCCTTTACGTATATGTAGAAAATAGGAAAGAAAAACCCACCACACTCCAAAATGTAATTTCCAAAGAAAACACAAGGAAAGCTGAACTTCTGTCATATCTAATCTATAGAAAATTGGATAAAAAACAACAATAAAGGGTGTAAAGTCCATCTGGAAGTTTAAACATTTGAAAGGATATAAGGAAACACGAATCTAACACCACCTGAGAATGAAACTCCTATTCAGTTTTCTTCACTGGAATTGAACATAAATCAATATATTTAAATACTAACAGGAATGATCTCTTTAGGTGCAAAAGATCTTTTAGATATTCTTTATGTGAGGCGGACACTCGTTCTACAATTGGATGAGTTAAAATCATGTTTAATACCTTGAGAAGAGGGAATAAATTGATAAAAATGAAGGTTATCTGTTCCCAAAGGTTCCCCACAGACACATGCCACAGTAGTAGAAACAGTAGTAGGAACGGTAGTGGTAGTAGAAATAATAATAATAGGAATTATGATAGTGATAATGGTATTTGTGAAGCCCTTACTAGGTGCAAAGCACTGTTCTAAGCCCCGGGATACAAACGCGATAATTACATTGGACACAGTCCCTATCCCACATGGAGCTCACAGTCTTCATCTCCATTTTACAGATGAGGGAACTGAGGCCCAGAGAAGTGAAATGACGTGACCAAGGTCACACAGCAGATAAGTAGAGGAGCCGGGATGAGAACCCGTGACCTTCTGACTCCCAGGCCCGTGCTCTATGCCCTAGGCCGTGCTGCTTCTAATACAGGTACCAATATAAAATCAAAATAGCAGTAGGGAACTGTGGCTCGAAGAGCTGAGTTTCAGGCTTCTTGTGTTTCCGTCCAAAAGACAAAAGCCACAGCCAAAGAACCCACCACAGCTTCAGGCTACCTAAAGGTCTCCGTTTTATGGACCGGTTATGCTGTTTCCTGGGGTTGGAATAATTTCCCTTCCCATACCCTAACTCATTTTCCACATGGAATAGACTTGGATGAGATCATTCTTTACTTAATCACTTTTCCTCATGGACCCAAAGACTATAGGCAGAGTGCACCCAAGAAGAGAGGTGAAGGAAAGGAAAGCAGAAAGATAGGGTCTAGTGATCATGCCCATTTGGTGAATCTCTTGCTCCTTTTGACCCAGTTATTGTGTCTCCTCCAACTTTTCCCCCTTGCTTGACTCTGTCTTTTGAAAAGGTCCAGGGAGGTTTCTCCGTGGGAGATGGAGGGGAGTCAGTCAACCGTATTTACTGAGCGCTCACTGCGTGCAGAGCACCGTACTAAGTACTTGGGCGAGTACGGTGTAACCATGAGCAGACATTCCCTGCCACAATGATCGTAGAATCTAGCGAGGAGGCAGACATTAACATAAATAAATTACAGAAACAAGTCCTGTGGGCCTGGGAGGGGGGATAAAAAAGGAGCAAGTTAGAGTGACACAGCGGGTATGTAAGAAGAGGAAAAGAGGACTAAGTCAGGCAAGCCTTCTTGGAGGAGATGTGCCTTAAATAAGGATTTCAAGTGGGGAGAGTCATTGTCTTTTGCCTTTGAGGAGGGAGGGCATCCCAGGCCAGAGGCGGGACATGGGCAAGAGGTCGGCAGTGAAATAGCGAGATCGAGATAGGGTCAAGTTAGCTCTAGCAGAGCGAAAGGCTGACCAATGGTTGCCCAATTAGGGTGCTGATTTAAGCCTCTAAAGACACAATTTGGATCGGCAGGAGAGGATGCACTGCATATAAACTGTTTGAGGGCTGACATGCAGTCTACCACGTCTAATAATAATGTTTGTTATTAAGCACCTACTATGTGCAAAGCACTGTTCTAAGCGCTGAGGGTGATGCAAGGTGATCAGGTTGTCCCACGTGGGGCTCACAGTCTTAATCCCCATTTTACAGATGAGGTAACTGAGGCACAGAGAAGTCACGTGACTTGCCCAAAGTCACACAGCTGACAAGCAGCCGAGCTGGGATTAGAACCCATGACCTCTGACTCCCAGTACAAGTCTACTGTTTTGTACTCTCCCAAACACTTAGTATGGTGCATTCCACACAGTAAGTGCTCATTAAATATCACTGACTGTTTGATTTATCTGGGAGCAAGACAGGGGAGGATTTTCTCTTCCTGTCCTGGGTAGAGTGTTACTTGTCCCTTCCTAGACAATAAGAGAAGAATTGAATTGGAGAAATGGAGTAGCAGGATGGCCTAGTCTATAGATCACAGACTTGGAAGTCAGATAGATCCTGAGTTCTATTTCTAGCTCTGGTATTTGTCTGCTGTGTGACCTTGGGCGATCAGAAGCAGCGTGGCTGAGAAGCAGCGTGGCTCAGTGGAAAGAGCATGGGTTTTGGAGTCAGAGGTCATGGGTTTGTATCCTGACTGCCACTTGTCAGCTGTGTGACTGTGGGCAAGTCACTTAACTTCTCTGTGCCTCAGTTACCTCACCTGTAAAACAGGGATTAAGACTGTGAGCCCCACGTGGGACAACCTGATTCCCTGGTGTCTACCCCAGCGCTTAGAACAGTACTCTGCACATAGTAAGCACTTAATAAATACCAACATCATCATCATCATCATCATCATCATTCAGTTACCTCATCTGTAAAATGGGGATTAAGACTGTGAGCGCCCATGGGACATAGATTGTGTCCAACTTATAGTAATAATAATAATAATGATAGTGGTGTTTTCTAAGTGCTTACTATGTGCCAGAAGCTGTACTAAGCGCTGAGGTAGATACATGATAATCAGATTTGACACAGTCTCTGACCCACACAGGGCTCACAGTTTTAATCCCTATTTTACATCTGAGGGGACTAAGGCCCAGAGAAGTGAAGTAAGGTTACCCAAAGTCACACAGGAGACAAATGGTGGAGGCAGAATTAGAACACAGGTCCTCCTGACTCCGAGGTCCATGCTTTATTCATTAGACCACACTGATTTTCAACCTGATTGTCTTTTATCTACTCCAGCATGTAGTACAGTGTCTGGCACATAGTAAGCGCTTAACAAATACCGTTAAAAAATTGACCAATCAAGCAATCAGTGAACCAATCAGTAATACTTTGAGAGCTTATTCTATGCCGAGTCCAGGACTATGTGTTGGGAGAATGCAATAGATCTGATAGCTATGTAACCCACCCTTTAAGGAGCTTACAATCTAGCACAGAGCGGAATGACAGTGTTAGATTAAAAACAACTGGAAGTTAGCTCCATTTGTACAGACCACAAATGTCATACCCATATAATTCTTAATGAGTCAAAAAGCTATTTGGCTTCCCTAAAGAAGAAAATACCTAGACATATGTTTCACATGGCTATGTCTTTTTCACATAATATTTTAAAGCTATACTTTTATATCTTTTAAATTCTTCTAAAGATCTACCTTTTGCACTTTTAACGTTTCTTTCTAAGACTATAAGTATTTAGAGGAAAATTGATAAACATGGATTTGTGTGGCCACATGAGAACAAAATGAGTTTAGTTCAAAAGTATTCAATATTCTGACAAAAAGTGGCAGAGTCAACATTACTTTAGATTATATAAAATCTGAGATGGAGGAAAGTAGAGGAGTAGGCATTTTCCAGTGGAATAAAAACAACTTTGGCTCCCATAGGAAATTTCAGGTCCAAATAGTGAAATTTAAGCCATATATTCATATGATGCAAGATCATTCACATTTTCCATTATTAATTAAAGGGTAAATTACTGAAATCTAAAACAGGAATGGAAAAATACCGAAAAAAATTTGAATGGAAGTGTTCACACAAGAAAATTCTCCATCATTGGCTCAATGTTCTGTTTGAATAGAGAATTATTGAGCCCTTACTGTGGCTGAGCATTGTATTAAGTGCTTGGGAGAGTAGAATACAGCAGTAAACAGGCACATTGGCTCCTCTCAATGAGCCGACAGTTTATAGTAGGGGAGACAGACTTCAGTACAAATAAATACATTCCAGATATGCAATAGTCTAGGGGTGAGCTGCTAGCTGATAGCTGGCTAGTGGAATGCTGGAGGTGGAGGTGATAATAATAATGGTATTTGTTAAGTGCTTACTATGTGCCAAGCACTGTTCTAAGCGCTGGGGCAGATACAAGGTAATCAGGTTGTCCCTTGTGGGACTCACAATCTTAATTCCCACTTTATCGATGAGGTAACTGAGACACAGAGAAATGAAGTATTTTGTCCAAGGTCACACAGCTGACAAGTGGCAGAGCCAGGAGTAGAACCCATGCCCTTTGACTCCCAAACCCAGGCTCATTCCACTAAGCCACGCTGCTTGTATGTACTCTGAATCTTAATACAGATCCTGGAATATAGTAGGCACTTAATTAATACGATTAAAAATGCTTACCAATGCCATTATTATTATTATTACTAGTGGTCAGTAGCCTGATTACAAGGTCCTGTTGTTGAATTACATTAATTCATTCAATTGTATATATTGAGTACTTACTCTATCAAACACTGTACTAAGTATTTGGGAGAGCACAATATAACAGTGAACAGATACATTCCCTGCCCAAAACAAAATCACAGTCTAGAGTGGGATACAGACATTAATATGAATGAGTGACAGATATATAAAGAAGTGCTGTGGGGCTGGGAATTGGATCGAATAAAGGGAGTGAGTTAAGGTGATGTAGAAGGAAGTGGAAGATAAGGAAAGGAGAGATTAGTCCTCATCATTGGCTTTATAGGTCCCCATCACCTTGCCCCCTCCTACCTCACCTTATTACTCTGCTACTCTAACCCAGCCCACACACTTCGTTCCTCTAATGCAAACCTTCTCACTGTGCCTCGATCTGGCCTATCTCCCCTATCACATCCTATCTCTGGCCTGCAGTGCCCTCCCTCCTCATATCAGACAGATATTTACACTCCCCCACTTCAAAGCCTTATCGAAAGCACATCTCCTCGGAGAAGCCTAAGCCATACTGTCCTCTTCTCCCAGTCCCTTCTAATCTAATCACCACTATCATCAATCATCTAATCGCCCTGATTTACTCCCTTCATCCATCCTCTCTCCCATCCCCACAGCACATATTCATTCATTCATTCATTCATTCATTCATTCATTCATTCATTCAATCTTATTTATTGAGCACTTACTATGTGCAGAACACTATACTAAGACCTTGGAAAGTACAATTCAGCAATAAAGAGAGACAATCCCTGCCCATAATGGGCTTACAGACAGGAGCGGGGGGAGACAGACATCAAAATAATTATCTTGAGAGAATCTTGAGCCCATGGTCTCTCCATGACGCCATCCTGCTCACTAACAAGGAAACTTTGGCAACAGAAAACAGTACCAAAAGCAGGGCTGACCCCTAAGAAACTCAACCTAACTTTCCTGGGTCACAGATTAACTCTGAGTCAATGCTTGCTATTTTTGGAGAAAAATCTCCCAACTAATGGCCATCAACAGATCCATCAATAGATGGTAATTATTGAGTGCTTATTGTGTGTAGAGCACTGTATTAAGTGCTTGGGAGAGAGTACAATACAACAAACTTGGTAGACACGTTCCCTTCCCACAACAACTTGTCTGTTTATTGTTATATTGTGGCTAAATGGCTAAAACTGAACTTCTTATCTTCCCACCCAAACCCTGTCCTCCTGCTCACTTTCCCATCACTGTTTACGGCACCACCATCCTTCCCATCTCACAAACCTCTCCATCACACCTCCGGCCTGGAACACCCTCCCTCTTCGTATCAGACAGATAATTGCTCTCCCCTACTTCAAAACCTTATTGATGGCACATCTCCTCCAGGAAGCCTTCCCTGACTGAGCCCTCCTCTCCTCTTCTCCCACTCCCTTCTGTGCAACTCTTACTTGCTTCTTCATTCATCCTCTCTCCCTTCCCCATGACACTTATGTATATAACTTTATATATCTGCCATTTATTTATTTCCTTATCTATTTATATTAATGTCTGTCTCCCCCTCTTGACACTGAGCTCACTGTGGGCAGGGAATGTGTTTGCTATCATGTTGTACTCTCCCAAGCTCTTAGTACAGTGATTTGCACAGAGTAACTGCTCAATAAATATGATTAATAATACTGTACTTTTCCAAGCATTTAGTACCATGTTCTACACACAGGAAACACTCAATAAATACAACTGACAATGAATGAACGGTTAAGTAATTTATAGTATATCCTGTATAGATATGTATAGAAGTGCTGTGGGGCCTGAGGGTGGGGAGAATACCAAAAGCCCAAAGGGTATAGATGACACAATCAGGAGAGAGAGGTGGGGAAAAGATGGCTTAATCGGGGAAGGCCTCTTGGAGGAGTTGCGACCTTAATGAATTGGGGAGAGTGTTGGTCTAGCATATATGGAGGGGAAGGGAGTTCCAGGCCAGAGGGCGGATGTGGGAAAGGAGACAGCAACGAGATAGATGAGATTGGAGCATATAGTGAAAAAGCTGGTAATAGAGGAGTAAAGTGTGTGGGCTGGGCTGTAGTAGGAAATCGGTGGGGTAAGGTAAGAGGGGACAAGTTGACTGAGGGCTTTGAAGACGAGGGTAAGGAGTTTCCGTTTGATGCCGCAGTGCCTGGGCGACCACTGGAGGTTTTTAAGGAGTTGGGAGAGATGTACCTGGGTCTAGTAATAATAATAATAATGTTGGTATTTGTTAAGCGCTTACTATGTGCCAAGCACTGTTCTAAGCACTGGGGTAGACACAGGGGAATCAGGTTGTCCCACGTGGGGCTCACAGTCTTAATCCCCATTTTACAGATGAGGTAACTGAGGCACCGAGAAGTTAAGTGACTTGCCCAAAGTCACACAGCTGACAAGTGGCCGAGCTGGGATTTGAACCCATGACCTCTGACTCCAAAGCCCGTGCTCTTTCCAGTGAGCCACGCTGCTTCTCAGCCACGCTGCTTCTCAGCCACGCTGCTTCTCTTGAACCCTCCAGTTTTGTAGATGCAGGAAAAATGACAAAAAAAATGATCTGAAGCAAAGTCCCAAAATATCACGATCATTATCTGTGAAAGCTAACATTCATTATTTTCTCCACTAACAGCAAAAGCATATGCGAAAGGAACAAGATTTCCATATGTAATATATTTACAAGTCAAATTCTTCCCTACGTTCTCAGAATTTTATGCTTGAATAAGTTTGTAACAGAACTCCTTGCCTAGGAATATAGAAGTATTTATAATTCTCCCATTCCTTATTATGCTAAAGGTTGTGGGGAGAGTCTTCCAGACTGTTCTGATCATTGAAAAGATCCTTCAGTTCTCTTTAAGACAAGGGCCTCTCCAACTCTTGATTATTGATGCACTGACTATCCATTCTATGGATTCTCCAGGACTTTCTCTCATCATTTCCTCTTGATCGTTTGGGTCCCTTTCGTTCTCGTTAATGCCTACTCTATAGGTTTTCAAGTGAAAGGGAAAAAAGGTGAAACTCCATCCATCAATTGTATTTATGGAGCATTTACTGTGTGTAGACCACTCTACTATGTGCTTGGGAGAGTACAATATAACAGTGTAACTGACACATCCCCTTCCCATGTTGTGCTTACAGTCTAGAGGGCAATTTATTTGCAGTTCTAATAAAAGGTTCGGGAGAAGAAGCTTAATATTATTAATTAATTCTATCCACGTCTCCACACTCCTTTAAAACCTCCAATGTTGCCCATTGAAATCCCTGACCGTCGGCTTTAAAGTGTTCAGTCAGCACTCTCTCATCTGTCAGTCAATCAATCAATTGGTAGTATTCATTGAAAGTTTACCGGGTGCAGAGCACTTCACTAAGCCTTTGGGAGAGTGCAAAACAACCCAACTGTATTGGTTTAAGGGGTAGAGATCCAAGTGCTTAGACAATAGGGAAGGGGGTGGCAAATAGGGAAAAATGGGAGCTTACTTAATCAATCTCTTCTTCTACCATACCCCATGTTTCAATATTTGTTCTTCTCAAGCAAATCAATCACTCAATCAATGGGCTTACTGTGTGCAGAGCACTATACTGAATGCTTGGGAGAGTACAGTACAGGCAGGAAACACGTCTGCTAACGCTGCTGTATTCTTCCAAGTGCTTTTGACTATGAGCTCCTTGGCGCACGAATGTGTTTGTTTTTCTATTTTTCATTCAATATTCAATAGTATTTATTGAGCGCTTACTATGTGCAGAGCACTGTACTAAGCGCTTGGAATGTACAAATCTCTCCCAAGTGCTTAGTACAGTGCTTTGCACCCAGTAAGTACTCAGTAAATATGACTGAATGAATAAATGCTAGTTCAGTGCGCTGCACATAGTAAGCATTCATTCATTCATTCAACTGTATTTATTTGGTACTTACTGTGTGCGGAGCACTGAACTAAGCGCTTGGAATGTACAATTTGGCAACAGATAGAGACAATCCCTGCCCAACAACGGGCGCACAGTCTAAAAGGGGATGACAGGCAGCAAAACAAAACAAGTAGATAGACATCAATGCCACCAAAATAGATAAATAGAATCATAGATATATATACATCATTAATAAAATAGAGTAATGAAAATTTAATACCAATATACACAAGTGCTGTGGGGAGGGGAACAGATGAAATTGACATACCTATGACAACGGCACCCTTGTTTGCAGCCCCATAATTCCTTGCCATGGGTCTAGTAGGGTTGTGGATTGGAGGTTGTCTGAGCATCAAGTGTAGCTTCCCATCCATCCAAATGTTTATTCCTTTCCCTGAAGGATGCACTCCCTGAGGCTACTGGAAGGTATTTACATATATTTGGTAGTAATGCACTATATTAAGTGTTTACTGTGTGTAGAGCACTGTACACAGCTGTGGTAAAGAAGAAAGAGGTGAGAATTAGACATGGTCCTTAACTGTGGTACTTGTTGTAGTATCTGTTAAGTGCTTACTATGTGCCACATACTGTTCTAAGCACTGGGGTACATAGACGGTAATTAGGTTGGACACAGTCCCTCTCCCACATGGGGAATCCCAGTCTTTATCTCCATATTACAGATGAGGGAACTGAGGCCCAGAGAAGTGAAGCGATGTGCCCAAGGTCACACAGAAGACAAGTGGCATAGCTGGGATTAGAACCCATGACTGTCTGACTCCCAGGCCCGGGTTCTATCCACTGTGCAAAGCTGCTTCTCATGCTGCTCGTCCCTCTAAGACCATCTAAAGTTTCTCTTTGTCGACTGAAGAACCAGCGTAAGCATGGAAAGGATTGTATGAAAACATATTTCAGTGTTTAACCCGGTTCAAACAAAAGGAATGGACTCTGGAGATGTGAGTTGCCATGGGTGGTGTCTAACAACCTGAATTAAACTACATTTTGACCCGCAGCTGGAGACTCCAGATTAACACTGACGGTGATAGATGCTATTTTCTGTCAATAACAGGAACATTATTAAGAAACATTGTGGTCTAGTGGATAGAGCACAATCCTGCGAATCAGAAGGACCTGGGTTCTCATCCCAGCTCCACCACTTATCTGCTGTGTGACCTTGGACAAGTCACTTTACTTCTCTGGGCCTCAGTTATTTCATTCGTAAAACGGGGATTAAGACTGTGAGTTTCACGTGGGTCATAGACTCTGTCCAACCTAATTACTTTATTTCTACCCTAGAGTTTAGTACAGTACATGAAACATAATGAGCACATAAGGAATACCGTGAATAAAATTGATAACTATAATAACTAGTATCATTGTAGTATTTGCTAAGCATGTACTTTGTGACAAGCACTGTACTAAACACTGGGCGATGTATCATATAAAGATAATGGACTCAAACTCAGCCCCCCATTCATTGTCTATTTTAATATCATTAGTTGTGGCGGAAGGGAAATAAAAGGCCTTTTGCTTTTAAGCTCTTTCAATCTGAAGCAGGCTTTTCTGCATCTCTCTACTTCACTGCCTTTCCCACTATCTTCAAATCTCATCTGAAAGCACATCTTTTCTCCTTCACTTCCTTTTAATTTCTCTGTCCTTCTATTCTTAGTCTTTTTTTTTCCCTGTCATAAATAGCTTTCGATGCTATCTGGGTTGTTAATTTCCCAGGATGTTTAGGATTTAGATTGAATGTCAGGCGACATGCAAATTCACCACTATCATCAAACATCTATTAAGAATCTCCTGTGTATGCGTGGCTACAGACTGGGAAACTGGTTTACACAGTAAGCAGGGAATGAGGTCTCAGTCTTCTGGGAGGAGGGGATCTCTAAGGCTGCGTTATATTGTTTTGCTCTTCCTATGCAAGAGTTATGCATGCAAAATCCATTTACAACAGCCTAGTTCAATGTCTTGAGCTGTAGTTTCATGAACCTGTAGCCCCGTGGTCTTCATTATCTAGTGTGGTCAGCTTTTTTCTAAAGTTCTTCTCCAGCTTGTCCACCACACAAGACACCAAAGGTGGCCTTCATTTGAAAACCTTTCCCCCTAATTGCGTAGCCTCAGTGGGGACTCTCTCTACATCAGGCTCTTTGACACTTCACCCTCCTCTGACCACAGAGACTTCACTTTGGATTGGATACCCCATCATCCAGTCCTGCTTTTGCTCCTTGCCCCTCCTAATACTGACTTTCTCAGCCCTCTGTCGGTTTGTTTCAGATTTGTTTTCTCATTCGCTCTTAGCTCATTCAATCAATCAATCAATCATTAGTATTCATTGAGCACTTGTTATTTATTGGTATTTATCGGTGTAAGCAGAGCACCATACTAAGCACCTGAGAGACTGTAAGCTCGATGTGGGTGGGGAGGTTCCTGTTTATTGTTCTGTTGTACTCTCCCAAGTGCTTAGGACAGTGATCTGCACAACGTAAGTGCTCAATGAATACAATTGAATGAATGAATCAAGAGACACGATCCCCTCCTCAGGGACCTTACAGTCTAGATGGGGAGAAACGCATAATACATTGCAAGTAGGGGAAGCAAACAAGTTTAAGGACATGTGTGCTGTGGGGATGGGATGAGTTTCTTAGTGTTTAAGTGGTATGGACTCAAGTGTATGGGTGAGGCAGGAGAAACAGAAAATAGTTTGAGGAAATAAGAAGTGAGGCAGGGAAGACATCCTGGAGGAGATGTCCTCTTAGTAGGACTTTGAAGATGGGTAGCAGTGGTGGTTTTGCCCAGTGTGAAGGGGGAAGGAGTTCCAAACATGAGGGATTTCAAAACATAAGCAAGAAGTCAAAACCCTCCAGGCTCTGTTCTGGGTACCCTCCTATTCTCCATCCACACCTACTCCCTTGGACAACTCATTCTCTCCCATGGCTTCAGTGGCCATGGGATGATTCCTAAATCTACACCTCCAGCCCCGATCTCTCTCCCTTTCTGTAGTCTCACATTTTCTCCTGCCTTCGGAGCACTTCTACTTGGGTGTCCCGCCGACATCTCGAATTTAACACGACCAAACCATAACTCCTTATCTTCCCAAATAAACTCTGCTCTCCGTGTGATTTTCCCATCTCTGTAGATGGCACCACCATCCTTCCTGTCTCACAAGCCCATAACTGTGGTGTTATCTTTGACTCATCTCTCATTCAACTCACATATTCAATCTATAACTAAATCCTGTCGGTTCAGCCTTCACAACTAGGCTAAAAGCTGCCCTTTCCTCGCCTTTGAAACTGTTTCCTCAATGATCCTATCCTGCCTTGATTACTCTATCGGCCTCCTTGCTTACCTCCCTGCCTCTTGTCTCACCTCACGCCTGTCCACATTTCACTCTGCTGCTCAGATCATTTTCCTCCATGTTTCTCAATTCCTCAAGAAATTCCCCCGATTAGACTGTAAGCCCATCAAAGGGCAGGGACTGTCTCTATCTGTTACCGGTTTGTACATTCCAAGCGCTTAGTACAGTGCTCTGCACATAGTAAGCGCCCAATAAAAACTATTGAATGAATGAAATAAATTCTAGTGTTTGCGTATCCACTTCTGCATCAAACAGAAACTCCTTACCATAGGCTTTAAAACACCCAATCCCCTTGACCCCTGCCTTACCTCCTGATTTCCTACTATAAGTCGACCCTCACACATCACTCCTCTAATGCCAATCTACTCACTGGACCTCAAGCGCATCTCTCTTTCCACCAACTCCTCACCCACTTCCTGCCTCTGGCCTGGAACACCCTCCCTCTTCATATATGACAAATTATCTCCCTCTAAACTGTAAGCTCACTGTGGGCAGGGAATATGTCTGTGATATCATTGTCTTCTACTCTGCCAAGCTTTTAGTACAGTGCTCTGCACACTGTAAATCCTCAATAAATATGATTGATTGTAATAATAATCTTGGTATTTGTTAAGCGCTTACTATGTGCAGAGCACTATTCTAAGTGCTGGGGTATACAAGGTAATCAGATTGTCCCACATGAGGCTCACAATCTTCATCCCCATTTTACAGATGAGGTAACTGAGGCACAGAGAAGTTAAGTGACTCACAGCCACACAGCTGACAAGTGGCAGATCTGGGATTCGAACCCATGACCTCTGGCTCCCAAGCCCATGCTCTTTCCACAGAGCCACGCTTGTAAGCCTATTGTGGGCAGGGAATGTGTCTGTTGTTGTATTGGACACTCCCAAGCATTTAGTACAGCACTCTGTCCATGATAAGTGCTTAATAAATCCACTGAATGAATGATTACCTCCTCACCTTCAAATTCTTATTAAAAGCACACCTCCCCCAAGAGTCCTTCACCGATTAAATCTTCATTTCCCCCTACTCTCTCTCCCTTCTGCATCACCCTTGCACTTGGATTTGAGAAGCAGAGTGGCTTAGTGGAAAGAGCACGGGATTGGGAGTCAGAGGTTGTGGGTTCTAATCCCAGCTCTGGCACTTATCAGCTGTGTGACTTTGGGCAAGTCACTTAACTTCTTTAGGCCTCAGTTGCCTCATCAGTAAAATGGGGATTAAAACTGTGAGCCCCACGTGGGACAACCTGATTGCCTTGTATCTATCCCAGCTCTTAGAACAGAGATTACACAGAGTAAGCACTTAACAAATAGCATCATCATTATTATAATTATTAGTGTATGCTTTATTCACCCCAATCTCAGCTCTACAGCACTTATGAGCAAACCCATAATTCATTCAGTCATATGAATGTATAGATGATAAGATTGTTCTGGGTGGGGAACATGTGTACCATCTCTGTTAGATCATACCCTTCCAAGTGCTTAGTACAATTTTCTGCACACAGTAAGCCCTCGATCAATACAATTGATTAATCAGCAGTGAGAGAGATGAGAATGAGGCACAGTATGCAGATTGATATTAGAAGAGCTATGTCTGTGGAAGGGGTTGTGGTGGGAGAGGAACAAATATAGGTAAGGTGGAGAGAGCTGATTGAGCGCTTTATAGCCTCTGCTTGATACGGACATGGATGAACAACCCCTGGAGATTTTTGAGGAGTGGGGAGGTGGGTACAGAATGATTCTTTAGAGAAATGTTGAGGGCAGCAGAGTGAAGTATGGACTGGAGGAGGATGAGACTGGAGGCAAGGAGGTCACCAAGGTGGGGAGACAGGTTAAAAAAAAAGTGCTAGGACCACTTTGGATGGAGAGGAAACAGGATGGCCTAGTGGATGGAGTATGGACCTTGAATTCAAAAGAATCTGGGTCAAAAAGTCAAAAGTACCCAGCTCCCAACTTGTCTGCTGTGTGACCTTGTGCAAGTCACTTAATTTCTCTGGGCCTCAGTTACTTCATCTGGAAAATGGGGATTAAGACTGGGAGCTCCGTTTCAAATGCCGGAGAGGGACTGTGTTCATTCATTCATCCATTCATTCATTCATTTAATTTTATTTATTGAGCACTTCCTGTGTACAGAGTACTGTACTAAGCGCTTGGAAAGTACAGTTCGGCAACAGATAGAGACAATCCCTACCCAGTAATGGTCTCACAGTCTAGAAGCGGGGAGACAGACAACAAAACCAGTAGGAAGGCATCAGTCGCATCAATATAATTAAATAGAATTATAGATATATACACATCATTAATAAATAGAATAATAAATAGATACTTATATACACAAGTGCTGTGGGGTGGGTAGTGGGTAGAGCAGAGGGAGGGAGTCGGGATGATGGGGAGGGGAGGGTGAGCAGAGGAAAATGGGGGCTTAGTCTGGGAAGGCTTCTTGGAGGAGGTGAGCTTTCAGTAGGGGCTGGACTGTGTCCAACTGATCATCTGAAATCTACTCCTGCACTTAGAAGAGTGCATGGCAAATAGAAAGTGTTTACCAAATGCCATTAAAAAATAGAGCAGGGGGTGGATATTTTGAAAATAGAACTGACAGGATTTGGAGACTTGGATTTGGATTTGGAGACTGACTGAATATGCATGAATACGAATGTGACTATGAGGATAGAGATGAGTCAAGGGTAACGCCAAAGCCTTGACTTGTGAGACAGAAAGGATGGGGTTGTTACTCTCGTCAACCTAGTCTCACAACCTGGCATAAATTATTTTTGACACTCCTCCTAATTCCTATTATCTGATAGTCCACGATGTGCTAAACATAGAAACAGACTCTAAATGTCCTTTTCTCCTTCATTATCTTCTTCATATCCATGTGCCCTATCCAGGTTACATCAGTCAGCTAAAATCGATGACATCATTACCTAAAGTGTCTGTCAGATTTCTCATTCCTTCTTATGGCCTGCTTCAACATTTACCGGACACTTAGACTGCAAGAACTGAACAGTTTGGACAGTCATGAAAGAAAAACATTAAATAATTTACATTCGATGGCAGGGTAGGATAAATAATTTCTGAGCGTGCCAATGTGAATATGGAATAGATATAGCACATAAAGCAAGGAAAAAATGGTTAATTTCAGGGAAATTATAGCTAAGAGCCATACCTTCCTCTGTCCATGTTCTGGGTCCCTGTCTCTTCCTTTACAATCCCCTGAGAAGCTCATTCACTTTCTTGTCTTTCATTGGCATCTTTATGTGGAAGACTTTCAAACACACCTTGCTAGCCTCAATTAGTCAGTGGCATATACTGAGTATTTAATGTCTGCAGAGCTCTGTACTAAGCACCTGGGGGAGAACAAAAAAAATGGTGGCACCTGGCTTCTAGTGGATAGAGCACAGGCCTGAGAATCACAAGGAATGAGATTCTAATCCCTGCTCTGTCATTTGTCTGCTGTGTAACCGTGGGCAAATCTATTAACTGCTCAGTGCCTCAGTTCCCTCATCTGGAAAATGGGGAATAACACTGTGAGCCCTATGTGGGGTAGGGACTATTTCCATTCAATGAACTTGTCTCCACCTCAGCACTTAGTACAGTGCCTGGCACATAGAAAGCGCTTAACGAATACCACAATTATTATTGTTATACATAATTATTTACCAATCCCTGCCTTCAAGGATCTTACAATCCAGTGGGAAATGCTACATTCTAATATACTCTCATGCATCATTACATGGATGCCCTCCTGACACCTCATGCTCAGTATGTCTGAAATTGAACTTATTTTTCCCTCGCAATCCTCTGTTTCACCTTTCTCATCACAGTTGAGAAGCCACCATCCTTATCATCTCTGAAATTTTTAAACTGGGCTTATCCTTGACTCCACCCTCTATGTCAAGTCACATTTCAACCTTGTGAAATAATCAAAATAACTGTGGTATTTGTTAAACACTTTCTACATGCAAAACCCTGCTCTAGGTGTTGGGGTAGATACAAGGTAATAAGATTAGGTACAGTATCCGGCCCACTCATCCCACAAATCCAAGCACTTGTTATATACCAATTTCATTCATTCAATAGTATTTATTGAGCGCTTACTATGTGCAGAGCACTGTACTAAGCGCTTGGGATGAACAAGTCGGCAACAGATAGAGACAGTCCCTGCCGTTTGACGGGCTTACAGTCTAATCGGGGGAGACGGACAGACAAGAACAATGGCACTAAACAGCGTCAAGGGGAAGAACATCTCGTAAAAACAATGGCAACTAAATAGAATCAAGGCGATGTACAATTCATTAACAAAATAAATAGGGTAACGAAAATATATACAGTTGAGCGGACGGGTACAGTGCTGTGGGGATGGGAAGGGAGAGGTGGAGGAGCAGAGGGAAAAGGGGAAAATGAGGCTTTAGCTGCGGAGAGGTAAAGGGGGGATGGCAGAGGGAGTAGAGGGGGAAGAGGAGCTCAGTCTGGGAAGGCCTCTTGGAGGAGGTGATTTTTAAGTAAGGTTTTGAAGAGGGAAAGAGAATCAGTTTGGCGGAGGTGAGGAGGGAGGGCGTTCCAGGACCGCGGGAGGACGTGACCCAGGGGTCGACGGCGGGATAGGCGAGACCGAGGGACGGCGAGGAGGTGGGCGGCAGAGGAGCGGAGCGTGCGGGGTGGGCGGTAGAAAGAGAGAAGGGAGGAGAGGTAGGAAGGGGCAAGGTGATGGAGAGCCTCGAAGCCTAGAGTGAGGAGTTTTTGTTTGGAGCGGAGGTCGATAGGCAACCACTGGAGTTGTTTAAGAAGGGGAGTGACATGCCCAGATCGTTTCTGCAGGAAGATGAGCCGGGCAGCGGAGTGAAGAATAGACCGGAGCGGGGCGAGAGAGGAGGAAGGGAGGTCAGAGAGAAGGCTGACACAGTAGTCTAGCCGGGATATAACGAGAGCCCGTAATAGTAAGGTAGCCGTTTGGGTGGAGAGGAAAGGGCGGATCTTGGCGATATTGTAGAGGTGAAACCGGCAGGTCTTGGTAACGGATAGGATTTGACTTCCACATCTACCTCCTCATAAACCTCCTTGCTGCCTGTCTTCCGCCCCACCCCCATCATACTTCCCTCTGCTGCTCAGATCATTTTTCATTGAATTGTATTTATTGAGTGCTTACTGTGTGCAGAGCACTGTACTAAGTACTTGGAATGTACAATTTGGCAACAGATAGAGACTATCCCTGCCCAATAATGGACTCACAGTCTGAAAGACAATGGGCTCACAGTCTCCTTCTGCCCATGTATCCCTAGTTCTCAAAAACCTTCAGTAGCTCCCCGTTCCTCTTTTTACCATTCAGAAACTTCTGACCATTGGCTTTGAGGCTCTCCATCAACCTCCTCATCACTACTCATTCATTCTCCTTTCCTACATCAGCCTACCCCTCACTCTTTGTCCTTACCAAGTTAACTTACTCACTGTGCCTCGTTCTTCTCTCTCCCAACTCTGACCTCTTGCTCACGTTCTCCCACCTGGAAATCTATTCCCCTTCATATCAGCCAGACCATGGCTCTCGCTATTTTCAAATCATCCATTCAGTTGTATTTATTGAGCACTTACTGGTGCAAAGCACTGTATAAAGTACTTGGGAGTGTACCATATAACAACAGATACATTTCCTGCTCACAATGAGCTTGAAGTCTAGAAATGCCTTCTGAAATCTTATATTATCTAGGAGGCGTTCCAGATTAATTTATTTTCTCCCCAGAGTTCATCTCCTCAACTGCCCCTCCAGAACTTTGTTCCAACCACGTACTTATATACACACAAGTACCCACAGCACTCTGTAACATGCCTCATCACTTAGCATTATCCTTCCTAGATATCCACTTTCCTTCTTTCTCCTCTATATTTATCATTTTAGTATCTGCCTACCCCTCTTCATTGTAGGTTCATGTCTAATCACTCTATTGTATTCACCCAAGTACTTAATACAGTGCCTAGCACACAGAAGGTTCCTAATCAACAGGATTAATTGATTAAAAGATTGAGATTATTGGGATGCTTGAAGCACACCTACTTTTTCCCAAGGTAGTGAGAATGCTAGAGAAAACGGGCACTCGGACCGCGTTGCCGATTTAAAATTTTCCAGATATTGCAGTACAAAAATATTTTGCTACATAAGGAAATAACTGAGAGCAGAGCGTATGTTTTTTGACCTGAATTTTCCAGAAAATTTCCTAGTGGAAACTGTGCCATAGTTTCAGGGTAGAGCACTTCCTCTTCAGGAATCTATTTGAAGTGTAACTACCCTATGAAATACTGATATGATTATAGCCTGTGATATATTCATACAACACTCATAAAGGGCTGAAAATTACCCAGAGAGGTGGTGTGGCATAAGGACCAATTGCTTAATGGTAGCTCTGCGTGGATACGAATGCTTTCTGAAATTTTTTGACACTGAGTTGATTTTCCAAAGTCTTTCATGTGCGAATCTGAATGATCATGGACTAAATGGCCTGTAAGATAACTGCAATTTAAATGAGAGCATAATTTGTTCACTCTTAAGCTCCTCCAAATGAATGAACAGAAGAAACATATTTCACTGGGCCATGGCCATGTAATGATCCTGGTTTGGGCTTCCACATGCTGTGGGGTGGAAGGACTGCGTTAACTCAGTCAGTCAATATTTATTGAGCCCATACTATGTACAGAGCACTGTACTAAGTCCTTGGGAGCGAACAATGCAGTATAGCAGACACATTTCCTGCCCACAAAGAGCTTACAATCTAAAGAGGGTGACAGGCGTTAATGTAAATAAATGTGTATAAGGAAGCAAAGTGGTGAGGACCATCTGAATTTCAGAGTCATTTCAGGGAATATCAAGATGTCTCTGGTTGTAGACTTTATTCAAGTTCAACGCCAAGGGTCTTTGGCATCGACTTTAGAAGCTGGGATGAACTGAGATGTTTGTCAAAGTCCTAAAGATGCTTCATGGAGGGAAAGAATTGAAGAAACTTTGGCAAATAATAATAAATAATAATAGTGATGATAATTGCATTTGGTAACTACTATGTATTCCCCTCCCAGGGTTGCACCCGGAGAGTTTCCAGTACTCTACCAGTCTCGATTATGGTAGGGAAAGTCAAGCAGTGGCATATCCATTCCATTCCTAGCTTGGACAGTGGCTAGCGAGTGGAAGGTAATCTGCCACAAGTCAAAATTCACCTGTGCTGGGCAGCAGCGACATGGGAGAGAGTCGAGGGCAGAGACTCAGGTTTACCACACGGAAGGAGGCGATGGTAAACCATGTCCATATTTTGACCAAAACTCTCTGGATCCACTACCAGAATGATTGCAGATGGAGGTGGGGCGTTCCAGGAGAGATGTGTCTGGGGCGATGCTGCGAGTCAGAGATGACTCAACGGCATAAGACAAGACAACTAGGTGCTGATTGCTCTTCTAAGTACTGGCATAGATATAATCCATTAGATCAGACATAGTTCCTGTCCTCCAAGGGGTTCATGATTTAAGGGGGAACGAGAACAGGTACTCAATCTCCATTTTACAGCTGGGGAAACTGAGGGACAGAATAGTTTAGTGAGTTTTCCAAGTTTACACAGCAGGCAAGTGGCAGAGACAGGATTCTGAATGCTCTACACTGATGCAGTAAAGCAGGATTGAGTTATCGATCTAGTCCTTTTCACTCTACGTAACTAGGCCGGAATATCTAAGAAGGGTTAGAATTCATTTCTGGACCTTTGGGAAACTTTTAACTCAATAAGCAATGGCCCTCATTGAAAGGTCTTGATGAAGTCATTCAGCAGGAACTGCTATATGCTGGTGATTACGGCCTGAACAACAGTAGTTATAATAATATAGCCAGTCAGTCAATTGTATTTATTAAGTGCTTATTAAATATAGAGCACGGTAGTAAGCACTGGGGAGAGTACAATATAACAGACACCTTCCTTGCCCACACTGAGCTTACAGTCTAGATGGGGAGACAGACATGAATATGATTATATGAATTAGAGATATGTACATAAATGCTGTGGGGCTGGGATGGGGGATGAATAAAGAGGACAGGTCAGGGTTACACAAAAGGGAGTGGGAGAAGAGACAAGGAGGGCTTAATCGGGGAGGGCTTCTTGGAGGAGATGTGCCTTCAGTAAGGCTTTGAAGTGCGGGGGAGAGATTGTCAGATATAAGGAGGGAAGACATTTCAGGCCAGAGGCAGGATGTGGGAGAGAGGTCGGTGGCGAGATAGACAGGATTGAAGTACACAGTAAGCACAGTCTGCACACAGTAAGGGCTCAATAAATGCAAATGAATGAATGAATTGACAATGAGAAGGTTAGCATTAGAGGAGCTATTTGGCTGGGCTGGGTTGTAGTAGGAGAGTAGAGAGAGGAGGTAGGTATTATTATAATAATAATAATGGTAGAGTACTTATTATGTGCTAAGCACAGGGATAGTTTTGAGATGTTCAGATCAGTCACAGTCTGTGTCCCATAGAGCTGCGCCATCCAATATGAAAGGAGAGCAGATATGTTATGCCTATTTCACATGTGAAGAAACCGAGGCTCAAAGAGGTTAAAATAACTGCCCAAGGTTACACAATAGCCCAGTGGCAAAGCTAGGTTTGGAACTTGAGATGGCTGACTCCCAGACCCAAGTCCTTTCCACTAGGCCATGCTGCTTTCCAAATACAGACCTAAGAGACTACGCAAATGACCACAGACCACCCTGCGGAATCTCCAATCCAACACACTAGTATTCAAACAAAGCCTGAATAAGACTGAAGTGGGGAGAGGGTAACTTGATGGAGGCCGGGGGGCAAGTCTGTGGGTGAAACTCAGTCATGGATCTCAGCATCTTTGAAGTGGGCACAAGTCCAGATTCAAATTCCTTTCCTAATTGAACTGGTTTAGTTCCACTTCTGGACCAGGGCTATGCCGAATCCATCCCCTGGAACTGCTGCCCACAATCACAGATCTTGGGCCCTGCCTCAAAATCACCCAACTTCACCTCCTAGGCAGCTCATCATCCAACAGTGTGCAGGAAAACACGGATGTGAAAAATTGAAATGAGAAACCCAAGACTGAGCATGGTTAGTCATAGCAAAATATCAGGCTGAACATAGCAGAATATCTACCGTGCAACTGCAGTGGCCAAACCTTTATAGAGCTGTGAGAGGTCAACATTCCCGTTCAGCAAAATTAACCCAGGATAAATGTTTTAAAGATTTAAAGCAATGTATCATTGGATTAATGAAGCCCTTAATAAAGACCTTTACTACTACTAGTGATGGTTTTTGTTAAGCGCTTACTATGTACCAGGCACTGCACTAAGCACTGGGGTGGATAAGCACATTGGGTTGGACAAGTCCCTGTCACATATGGAGATCACAGTCTCAATCCCCATTTTGCAGATGAGGGAACCGAGGCCCAGAGAAGGGAAGTGATTAGGTCACACACTAGGTAAGTGGAAGAGGCGGGATTAGAACCCATGACCTTTTGACTCCCAGGTCTGTGCCCTATCCGCTACACCATGCTGCTTAATAATTATGGTATTTCTACCACTTCTACTACATTACTATTATAATTTTTATTACTAATAATAATGTTGGTATTTGTTAAGCGCTTACTAGGTGCTGAGCACTGTTCTAAGCGCTGGGGTAGACATAGGGGAATCAGGTTGTCCCACGTGGGGCTCACAGTCTTAATCCCCATTTTACAGATGAGGGAACTGAGTCACGGAGAAGTTAAGTGACTTGCCCACAGTCACACAGCCGACAAGTGGCAGAGCTGGGATTCGAACTCATGAGCCCTGACTCCAAAGCCCGTGCTCTTTCCACTGAGCCACGCTGCTTCTCGTACTCTCTTACTACTAATACCACACTTCTACTATTAACTAATAATAACTGTGGTATTTTTAAGTACTTATTATGTGCCAAACACTGTTCTAAGTCCTGGGGTAGATGCAAGATAATGGATTGGCCGCAGTCCCTGTCCCACATGGGGCTCACAGTCTTAATCCCTGCTTTACAGAGGAGGAAACTGAGGTACAGAGAAGTTAAGTGACATGCCCTAGGTCACACAGCAGACAAGTGGTGGAGCCAGTATTAGAACCCAGGTCCTCTGACTCCCAGGCCCGAGTTCTTTCCACTAGGCCACTCTGCTTCTCGTTTAGACTGTGAGCCCGTCATTGGGCAGGGATTGTCTCTGTTGCCGATTGTACATTCCAAGCGCTTAGTACAGTGCTCTGCACATAGGAAGCGCTCCATAAGTACTATTGAATGAATGAATGAAAATAAACCCTCAATAAATATCGCTATTACTCTACTATGGGAAGCAGCGTGGCTCAGTGGAAAAGAGCCCGGGCTTCGAAGTCAGAGGTCATGAGTTCGACTCCCAGCTCTGCCACTTGTCAGCTGTGTGACTGTGGGCAAATCATTTAACTTCTCTGTGCCTCAGTTACCTCACTGTAAAATAGGGATTAACTGTGAGCCTCACGTGGGACAACCTGATTACCCTGTATCTACCCCAGCGCTTAGAACAGTGCTCTGCACATAGTAAGCGCTTAACAAATACCAACATTATTATTGTCATTACTATTATCATCCAGGACTGTGTAAAAATCATTGGGAAAAAAATCTCTGAAAATGTTCCTAGTCTTTCAATTCATTTGAATGTTTTCCTTTCAAGCGGGGCTTGCTAGAGTCATCAAGAAATATTCTCTCTTTGATCTACTCTGGGTTCTGTTTGAAGAGTCAGATCTTTTGACTCAAGTCTCCTGTTTTTCCTCAGGAGCACCGTACCTCTCTAATACAAAGCTTTGCAAGATCCTTTAACAATCCTCACAAAATCTTTTAGCAAAATCTATATCCCTTCTGTAGGGTTTGATAAAAATAAAATATGAAATCTCTTAGGGATCTCTTTGCTAATCTGTTTATGGATTGTTTTGTTTCAAGGTTAGAGGGTTGCCCAGTCAAAGAGAACTAACAGCTACAATAGCTTTGGGGTAGCCCACATTTTCCCATTTTCTCTCTGAACCGCAGCACTGAGTTGTTCGCAGCTGAAGTGCAGATTGTGGGCTTTGCACTTTAGTCCTGTAAATCTGAGCACAAGAAATTTAGCATAGCTTATAACCCATGCCTCGTCCCGCCATTCCTCACCCTGCTCAAACCCTGATTGTTCACATTAACATCTTCCTCACCACTTTCTACCCAGATTATTTTGATGAAATCAGAAGCAGCCTGGTCTAGTGGAGATAATAATGATTAGAATTGTGGTATTTGTTAAGCACTCACTCTGTGCCAACCACTGTACTAAGCTCAAGGGTAGATGAGATAAGCCGCATGGCTCAGTGGAAAGAGCCCGGGCTTGGGAGTCAGAGGTCATGGGTTCGTAACCCGGCTCTGCCACTCATCAGCTGTGTGACTGTGGGCGAGTCACTTAACTTCTCTGTGCCTCAGTTACCTCATTGGCAAAATGGGGATGAAGACTGTGAGCCTCACGTGGGACAACCTGATGACCCTTTATCTACCCCAGCGCTTAGAACAGTGTTCTACACATAGTAAGCTCTGAACAAATACCAACATTATTAACAAATACCAACATCATTATAATCAGGTCCCACATGGGGCTCGAAGTCTAAGTAGGAGGGAGAATGAGTATTGAATTACCACTTGACAGGTGAGTGAAGTGAAGGGAACTAAGGCTCAGATAATAATAATAATATTAATAATAATAACAGTAATGGTATTTGTTAAGCATTTACTCTATGCCAGGCTCACAGTCTTAATCCCCATTTTCCAGATGAGGTAACTGAGGCCCAGAAAAGTAAAGTGACTCTCCCAAGGTCACACACCAGGCAAGCCACGGAGTCAAGATTAGAATCCAGGTCCTCTGCCTCCCAGGGCCATGCTTTTTCCACTAGGCAATGGATCTGAAAAGACAATGGACCCGGGAGTTAGAGGACCTGGGTTCTTAACTTGGCTCTGCCACTTGCCTGCTGGGTGATGAGGAAGGAAAATTTCCCCACCTTGAGGCTGATTGGCAGCTGAACTCCATCTTAAATCCACTGATTCTGGAAATGCGCTGTTCTGTTCAAATTCCTTAGCCCACGGAGAGCCACTCAAGGTGAGCAGATCCCGTTAGGATGGGCCTGGCCTCAGCTGCTGTCAAGTGGAGACCCCCCTGATTCGCAAACTAAGACACCTCACCTTACATGGAAAGGTGTGATGCTCCTTCTCACCGACCGCATATATTCTGTATATAACTCCTGTCGGGAGGGAGACTTCTTGGTCTTACGGGAGAAATCCTGACAGATCAACAAGTCCTCCAGGCAATTACTTGTATATTGCACAATTTAAAATAAAATAGTGTTTTGGGCTACCTCTGCAACAAACCCAGGGTACTGATTAGTTGTTTTCTCCAGTAGTGATCTAGGGCAAGTCATTTAAGTTGTCTTTCTTGGTTTCCACAAATGTAAGTTATTCACTTATTCATTCAATCATATTTATGGAGTGCTTATTGAGTACACAGCACTTGGGAAGTACAATTTAGCAACAAATAGACCATTCCCTGCCCACAATGGGCTCACAGTCTATAAGAGGGGGAGACAGACATCAAAACAAGTAAACAGGCACCAATAGCACCATTATAAATACATAGAAATATACATAATAATGTTGCTATTTGTTAAGCGCTTACTATGTGCAGAGCACTGTTCTAAGTGCTGAGGTAGATTTACAGGGTAATCAGGTTGTCCCACGTGAGGCTCACAGTCTTAATCCCCATTTTCCAGATGAGGTAACTGAGGCACAGAGAAGTTAAGTGACTTGTCCACAGACACACAGCTGGCAAGTGGCAGAGCCAGTATTCGCACCCTTGACTTCTGACTCCCAAGCCTGTGCTCTTTCCACTAAGCCACGCTGCTTCTCATATATACACATCACTAATAAAATAGAACTATATTTGTAAATATATATATATATATACATACAACTGCTGTGGGATGGGGAGGGGGTTAGAGCAAAGGGAGTGAATCGGGGCAATGGAGAGGGGAGGAGGAGTAGAGGAAAAGGGGGCCTTAATCTGGGAAGGCCTCCTGGAGGAGGTGAGGTTTCAGGAGGGGTTTGAAGAGGGGAAGTGTGCTAGTTTGGCAGATTTGAGGAAGGATGGAAAGATGGGCGAGAACGAGGCCCAGCAAGAAGTTTAGTGGCACCAGAGGAGCGGAGTGTGCAGGGTGGGATGTAGAAGGAGAAAAGGGAGGTGAGGTAGGAGGAGGCAAGGGGATGAGAGCTTTGAAGCCAATGGTGAGGAGGACTGAAAATTCCTCCCTTCCCTTTATACTGTGAGCCCTATGAGGGTCAGTGATTGTGTCCAATCTGCTCCTATTGTATCTACCCCAGTCCTTGAAAATTAGTAAGTGCCTAACCAATAGAAAGATCATTTTTTTTTCAGTGACATTCATTTAAGTAGTCTAGAGAATGAACTACACTCTAGGAAGTCTAAATCTTTGTGGTTCTTATGGTGAAGGTGAGGATATTCTCAACTCCCAGGAAGTGTTTTTTATTTGTTCATTATTATTTATTCATATTAGTAATTACATTGTGTATATTATTGCTTCTTTATATTGTCGTTTCTGTATAATTTTTTAGGTATTTTATCCTGATATATATGAAAGCGGGGATTATGTCTACTAACTCCATTGTTCCCTTTCGAGTGCTTAATATAGTGCTCTGCACAGAGGAAGAACTTAATGTAAATATATTACGATCAACTCATATTTGTTCTTCCACTATCACTGTTTGTAAATCATTTTTGCCTGTCAATCAACCAATGGATAAATGATGTTTACTGAGCATTACTTTGTGCAGAGCACTGTACTAAGTACTCAGGAGAGTACACTATGACAGCGTTTCCCATGACTGTAGATGGCACCACCATCCTTCCTGTCTCAAAAGCTCATAACCTCGGGGTTACACTTGACTCTTCTCTCGCATTCAACCCACATATTCACTCCATCACCAAATCCCGTCGGTCCCACCTTCACGCCATTGCTAAATCTGCCCTCCCCTCTCCATCCAAAATGCTATCATGTCAATCCAAGCACTCATCCTCTCCTGCCTGGATTACTTCATCAGCCTCATTGTTGACCTCCCAGCCTCCTGCCTCTCTCCACTTTACTCTGCAGCCCAGATCATTCTTCTACAAAAAATGATCAGGACATGTCACCCCACTCCCCCAAAAAACTCCAGTGGTTGCCCATCCCCTTCGCATCAAACAAAAACTCTTCATGATTGGGTTTAAAGTTCTCCATCACCTTGCCCCCCTCCTACCTCACCTTTCTACTCTCCTACTACAACCTAGCCTGCATGCTTCACTCTTCTAATGCTCATCTTCTCATTCTGCCTTGACCTTTCCTATCTGACCGCTGACCCCTTGCCCACATCCTACCTCCGGTCTGGAATGCCTTCCCTCTTCAAATCCAACAGACGATCACTCTCCCCACTTTCAAAGCCTTACTGAAGGCACATCTCCTCCAATAGACCTTCCCTAACTAAGCGCCCCCTTTCCTCTTCTCCCATTCCCTTCTGTGTTGCCCCAACTTGCTCCTTTTGTTCTTCCTCCTCTCAGCCCTGCAGCACTTATGTACACATCTGTCATTTATATATTTCTACTAATGTCTATCTCTCCCTGGACTACACTATAATAATAATAATGTTGGTATTTGTTAAGCACTTACTATGTGCAGAGCACTGTTTTAAATGCTGGGGTAGATACAGGTTAATCAGGTTGTCCCACGTGAGGCTCACATTTAATCCCCATTTTACAGATAAGGTAACTGAGGCACAGAGAAGTGAAGTGACTTGCCCACAGTCACACAGCTGACAAGTGGCAGAGCCGGGAGTCGAACCCATGACCTCTGACTCCGAAGCCCAGGCTCTTTCCACTGAGCCTGGGCAGGGAATGTTGTTTTGTTGTTTTGTATTCTCCCAAGCACTCACTATGGTACTCTGCACATAGTAGGTGCTCTATAAATTTGATTGAAAGAATGAAATTTGGTAGACACGTTCCTTGACCACAAAGAACTTGCAGTCTAGAGACCATCTTCCTCATTCCATCATCTACTCCTGGAAGGCAGTGAGTATATATCAGAGCACGGGCTTTGGAGTCAGGGCTCATGAGTTCGAATCCCAGCTCTGCCACTTGTCAGCTGTGTGACTGTGGGCAAGTCACTTAACTTCTCTGTGCCCCAGTTCCCTCATCTGTAAAATGGGGATTAAGACTGTGAGCCCTACGTGGGACAACCTGATTCCCCTGTGTCTACCCCAGCGCTTAGAACAGTGCTCTGCACATAGTAAGCGCTTAACAAATACCAACATTATTATTATATTTCTTGCTTCTGTTGTACTCTTCCGAGTAACTAGTACAGTGCGTAACACTCGGTTATTGATGGAGTGATTAGTTGATGAGTATGCAGTGTTGAGATTAGCATTCAAAGGTGAGTCAGAGGGCCCTTTTAATGTTATTTGTATAGTGCTTTCTATATGCCAGGCACTGCGCTGAGCACGAGGGTAAATACAAGCTAATCAGGGTGGACACTGTCCATGTCTCACATAGGGCTCACCCAGGTCCTTCCGACTCCCAGGCCCATCCTTTATCAGTCAGAGGTCATGGGTTCTGATCCCAGTTCTGACATTTGTCTATGTGACCTTGGGCAAGTCATTTAACTTCTCCGTGCCTCAGTTATCTCATTTGTCAAATGGGGATTGAGATTGTGATCCCCACGTGGGACAATCTGATTACTTTGTATCTACCCCAGTGCTTAGAACAGTGCTTGACTCATATCCATTGAGCCACATTACTATTCTAAGGGCCTGGGTTCTAATCTCAGCTGTGCCACTTGCCTGCTGTGTGACCAGGGCCAAGTCACTTAATTTCTCTGTTCCTCAGCTTCCTCATCTGTAAATTGGGGATTGAGCATTTGATCACTCCTTCTCAGACCATCATCCCCATGTGGGACAGGGACTGTCAGACCTGATTGTTTTGTATCTAAACCAGTGCTTTGTCAGTCGGACAGATAATCATATTTATTGAGTGTGCGAAGCACTTTACTAAGTACTTGGGAGAATGCAATACAACAATAAATAAACCCATTCCCTGTCCACAATGAGCTTAGTATAATGATTGACAAATAGTAATCAATAAAAAAAAACACTGTCATCATTATTATTTTCTCCCGATAAATCTGAACACCATGGAGCTCTCAAATAACGCATCCTAGCAGTGGGCAACAAAACAGCAGACAGGGAAGAAGGGCCTTCGGTACGCTCATATTCCCTTCGCAAACACAGCCAGAGAGTGAGCCTTACACGTCGAGCCTTTTTAGCCCGTTGGATCCCTAAATGCCAGCCAGTGCTTGCTTATCATCTTGCTAATTCCCAATAACAATTTATTATCAGTTCTGAAAGAAATTAGATTGAAAATTTCTCCTCTCATCATTATAAATGCAGTGAGTGATTTCACAGGGCTGTTATATTTAAAAGCTTTCACCAATAATATTCTCCCTGCTTGCCACTTTTGTGTGAATATTTTCAATTACTTTCTAAAGAGTCTATTGTAGTCCACTTACACTTGTGCATGGAATTTGGAAATGTTTATGTATACCACGCATCCCAGCAAGAGCTTGGCTATCACAATAGTGACTGAGGCACGGTGTTAATGATTATAATAAATAATAATAGTTGTGATATTTGTTAAGTGTTTACTATGTGCCAGACACTCTACTAACTACGGGGTTGGATATAAGCAAATCGGGTTGTATATAGTCTCAATCCCCATTTTATAGATAGAAGTGAAGTGACTTGCCCAAGGTCACTCAGCAGACAAGTGGCAGGACCGGAATTAGACCCCTTGACCTTTCAACTCTCAGGGCCCATGCTCTATCCATTAGACCATGCTGTATCAGTGATGAATGTGAATGGATTTTGGCTGGCTGATTGTTGCTACCTATTTCTTCCAATAATTTTACATGGGAGAAGATTCATTCATTCAATAGTATTTATTGAGTGCTTACTATGTGCAAAGCACTGTACTAAGCACTTGGAATGTACAATTCGGCAACAGATAGGGACAATCCCTGCCTAATGACGGCTCACAGTCTAAACAGGGGAGACAGCAAAGTAAAATAGAACAAAACAAAAACAAGACAACATCATCAAGATAAATGGAATCAAGGAGATATACATCTTATTAACAAAATAAATAGGGTAATGAATAATATATATAAATGAGCACAGTGCTGAGAGGAGGGGAAGGGGGGAGAGCAGAGGGTGGGGGGGAGGGAGAGGGAGGGGTAGCAGAGGGAAAGGGGGGCTCAGTCTGGGAAGACCTCCTGGAGGATGTGAGCTCTCAGTAGGACTTTGAAGAGCGAAAGAGAGTTAGTTTGGCGGATGTGAGGAGGGAGGGCATTCCAGGCCAGTGGTAGGACGTGGGCCAGGGGTCGACGGCGGGACAGGCGTGAATGGGGGACAGTGAGGACGTGAGTGGCAGAGGAGCAGAGTGTATGGCTTGTGCAGTAGAAAGAGAGAAGATAGGTGAGGTCGGAGGCGGCAAGGTGATGGAGTGCTTTGAAGCCAAGAGTGAGGAGTTTTTGTTTCATGCGAAGGTTGATAGGCAGCCCCTGGAGGGTTTTAAGGAGGAGAGTGACACGCCCAGAGCGTTTCTGTAGAAAGATAATCCAGGCAGCAGAGTGAAGAATAGACTGGAGTGGGGAGAGACAGGAGGAAGGGAGGTCAGAGAGGAGGCTGACACAATAATCCAGTGGGGATATTATGAGAGCTTGTACCAGCACTATAGCCGTTTGGATGGAAGGGAAAGGGCGGATCTTGGCGATATTGCAAAGGGGAGACTGGCAGGTCTTGGTGACGGATTGGATGTGTGGGGTGAATGAGAGAGCTGAGTCAAGGATGACACCAAGGTTGTGAGCCTGTGAGACGGCAAGGATAGTTGTGCTGTCCACCATGACGGGGAAGTCAGGGAGAGGACAGGGTTTGGGAGGGAATATAAGGAGTTCAGATTTAGACATGTTGAGTTTTACGTGGTGGGCAGCATCCAGGTGGAGATGTCCTGGCGGCGGGAGGAGATACGAGCCTGAAGGGAGGGGGAGAGGACAGGGGAGGAGATGTAGATTTGTGTGTCATCTGCATAGAGATGATAGTTGAAGCCGTGGGAGCGAATGAGTTAACTAAGGGAGTGAGTGTAGATGGAGAACAGAAGAGGGCCAAGAACTGACCCTTGAGGAATCCCTACAGTTAATGGATGGGAGAGGGAGGAGGAGCCCACGAAGGAGACCGAGAATGAACGGCCAGAGAGATAAGAGAACCGGGAAACAACGGAGTCCGCGAAGCCAAGGTGAGATAAAGTGTGGAGGAGAAGAGGATGATCGACAGTGTCAAAAGCAGCTGAGTGGTCGAGGAGGATTGGGGTAGAGTAGGAGTCATTGGATTTGGCAAGAAGGAGGTCATGGGTGACCTTTGAGAGAGCAGTCTCCGTAGAGTGGTGGGGACGGAATCCAAATCGGTGGGGCGTCCAGGAGAGAGTTGGAGTTGAGGAATTCAAGGCAGCGAGTGTAGACGACTCATTCTAGGAGTTTGGAAAGGAAAGGTAAGAGGGAGATAGGGCAATAACTGGAAGGGGAAGTGGGGTCGAGAGAGGGTTTTTTTAGGATGTGGAAGACATAGGCATGTTTGAAGGCAGAGGGGAAGAAGCCATTGGAGAGAGAGTGGTTAAAGTTGGAAGTTAAGGAGGGGAGGAGGGCAGGGGCGATGGTTTTTATAAGGTGAGCGGAAATGGGGTCCGAGGCACAGGTGGAGGGGGTGGCACTTGCGAGGAGGGAGGAGATCTCCTCTGAGGATACTGAAGGGAAGGAGGGGAAAGTAGGGGAGAGGGTTGGGAGTGGGGGCACTGGAGAAGGGAGGGGGGTGACTTTGGGGAGCTCAGACCTGATTGTGTTAATTTTCATGATGAAGTAGGTGGCCAGATCGTTGGGGGTGAGGGATGGGGGAGGGGGAGGAGCAAGGGGCCTGAAGGGAGAGTTAAAACTCCGGAATAATCGGCGGGGTTGACGGGCATGGGCGTCAATGAGGGAAGAAAAGCAGTTTTGCCTGGCAGAGGAGAGTGCAGAGTTGAGGCAGGAAGGGATAAAGCTGAAGTGAATAAAGTTGGCTTGGTGCTTAGACCTTCACCAGCAGCTCTCAGCAGCTCGAGCATAAGAGCGAAGGAGGTGACAGAGGCAGAGATACAGGGCTGAGGGTTAGTGGAGCGAGAGCAGCGGAGGGAAAGGGGAGTGAGCTAGTTGTGAAGACAGGGTGGAGTTGAGAGCAGTAACCTGATCATTGAGAGTGGGAAGAGAGGATAGGGAGGCAAGGTGGGGTGAGATGCTTTGGGAAAGACGGATGGGGTCAAGAGAGCGAGTAATACAGATTTGCAGGGGAAGGGAGTGTGAGAGAGGAGGCAGGTGAGAAGGTTATGGTCTGAGAGAGGGATTTCAGAGTTGGTGAGGGAGGAGATGGTGCAGCGGTAAGAGAAGATGAGATCGAGGGTGTGACCAAGTTGGTGAGTGGGCGAGGTGTGGTCCAGCAGAAGGTTGGCAGAGTCAAGGAGTGATAGCAGGCAGGCAGCAGAGGGGTCACCATCCATGTGGATATTGACGTCTCCAAGGACCAGAGTGGGAAGGGAGAAGGAGAGAAGGAAAACAGTCCATGACCCACGTAGGACTCACAGTCTTACTCCCCATTTTACAGATGAGGAGACTGAGGGCCAGAAATGTGAAGTGACTCGCTCAAGGTCATTCATTCATTCAATCAATCACATTTATTGAGCGCTTTCTGTGTGCAAAGAGTCTGGGAGTCAGAAGGTCATGGGTTCTAATGTCGGCTCCAGCACCTGTCTGCTGTGTGACACTGGGTGTCACTTCTTTCCTCAGTGACCTCATCTGTGAAATGGGGATTGAGACTGTGAGCCCCACATGCCCACATGGAACAGGGACTGTGTTCAAGCTGATTTGCTTGTATCCACCTCAGCACTTAATATAGTGGCTGGCACATAGTAAGCTCTTAACAAAGATCATAATCATTATTCCCCACCTGTGTCCTTCCATGATTGGTTGGGTTGTCCTGGTGTCCTCTCCTCTCTGTGGGGCCCCCATCTCCTTCTCTCAAATGGTTTCAGCTAGGGCTTAAGGTTTTTCGTTTATTTGGTTGGTTGGTTGGCTTTGAATGGGGTTTGTCAAACACTTACTAGGTATCGGGCACAATTCTAAGTGCTGGGGTAGATCCAAGACAATCAGGTTGGACACAGCCCATGACCCAGATGGGGCTCATAGTCTTAATCCCCATTTCATAGATGAGGTAACCGAGGCGTGGAGATGTTGAGTGACTTGCTCAAGTCACACAACGGACAAATGGCAGAGCTGGGATCAGAACCCAAATCTTTTGACTCGCAGCCCTATGCTCTTTCCATTAGGCCACACGGCTTCTCTGTCGCAGTGTTACTTTCATGCCCTGTGTGCTGACTTCTCATCTTCTGGTGGAGAGTATTTTGCAAGCCTAGCTTTCATCTTACACCTGACCTCCCGCCTTATATTTTCTCTACATTCCTGGCATTTTGCCATACATTGTTCTTTACATCCTTTGTTTTTCCCCATCTTTTACGAGTTCTGTTACTGTATAAACCTCCGTCCCTCTCCTTTGTCAATGCCTACCCCTACACTCAGCTGGACTTCAGCTCCACACCATTTATCTACATATCCTTATACTCTGCTGCTTTCTCTCTACATGCTTTATTTAATGCCTGTCTCGCCCCACAGGACTTTAAGCTCCTCGAGGGCAGGGATCCTGTCTACCTACTCTATTGTATTGTTCTCTCTCAAGGGCTCAGTGCCAGTGCTCTGCACCTAGTAAGCACTCAATAAGATACCACCGATTGAATACTCTCCATCAGCCTCCTCACTGCCCTCTCTGCCTCTAGCCTTCCTCCCCTTTCCAGTTCATACTCTGCAGTCCAGAGCATTTTTCTAAAATACCATCCTGCACACATCTCCACACTACTCGTAAAGCTCCATATCCATATCAAGCGGAAATACGTTGCCATTCGCTTAAAGGCAATCAGCTCTCTCCCCTCCTACCTAGCTTCATTTCTATCCCTTTACACCCAGTCAATCAATCAGTCAACCAATCAGTGATATTAATTGAGCACTTCCAATGTTCAAAACACTGTATTAAGTGCTTGGGAGTATATAATAATAATGGTGGCATCTGTTAAGCGCTTACTATGTGCCAAGCACTGTTCTAAGCACTGGATAGATACAAGGAAATTAGGTTGTCCCACATGGGGTTCACTGTCTTCATCCCCATTTTATTAATGATAATAATAATAATGTTGGTATTTGTTAAGCACTTACTATGTGCAGAGCACTGTTCTAAGTGCTGGGGTAGATACAGGATAATCAGGTTGTCCCACGTGAGGCTCACAGTTAATCCCCATTTTACAGATGAGGTCACTGAGGCACAGAAAAGTTAAGTGACTTGCCCACAGTCACACAGCTGAAAAGTGGTAAAGTCAGAACTCGAACCCATGACCTCTGACTCCAAGGCCCAAGCTCTAGATGAGGTAACTGAGGCCCAGAGAAGTTAAGTGACTTGCCCAAGATCACACAGCTGACAAGTGGCGGAGGCGGGATTAGAACCTATGACCTCTGACTCCCAAGCCCGGGCTCTTTCCACTAAGCCACGGCGATACCACAACAGCTCTCACGCGTCACTTCCCTCAAGCCACACTGCACCTCAGTTGCCTCTCTCTGCTAGCCAACCTCTGCTCTTATTCCCTCCTTTCTGCCTGAAATCGATGTACTGACTGGAATAGTTGATTGGATTTCTTTCCACTTCTCCAAGAAAGGTATCCATTGTGGACAAACACCTGACCAACAAACACGCATTATGCCTACTATATTGAACGTACTGACCTGATTCTTTCTCACAGAGGGGAGGAAGGACCATTAGTCAGAAGGAAATGGCACAGATCTTGGGGTCAAAGACCTGACCTGCTATTGCTCTATTGCTCAAGCTTCATTCATTCATTCAGTCGTATTTATTGAGTGCTTGCTGTGTGCAGAGCACTGTACCAAACACTTGGAAAGTACAATTCAGCAACAGAGACAATCCCTGCCCCAAACAGGCTCTCAGACTAGAAGGGGGAAGATGGGCATCAAAACAAGTAAACAGGCATCAATAGCATCAATCTCAATCAAAAGAAGTATAGATCTGCACACATCATTACTATAAATAGAATTATAAGCATGTATATATATATATACACAAGTGCTGTTGGGCGGGGGGATAGAGCAAAGGGAGCGAGTTGGGACGATGGGGATGGGGGGGATCAGTTCACCTCAGTTCACTCAATTGTAAAATGGGGATAATGCTACTTGTATCTTCATAATAATTGTAATAATAATCATTATGGTACGTGTTAAGTGTTTACTATATGCCAAGCTCTGTGATAGATACAAGTTCTTGCCTATCCCGCCGTCGACCCCTGGGTCACGTCCTCCCGCCGTCCTGGAACGCCCTCCCTCCTCACCTCCGCCAAACTGATTCTCTTTCCCTCTTCAAAACCTTACTTAAAAATCACCTCCTCCAATAGGCGTTCTCAGACTGAGCTCCTCTTCCCCCTCTACTCCCTCTGCCATCCCCCCTTTACCTCTCCGCAGCTAAAGCCTCATTTTCCCCTTTTCCCTCTGCTCCTCCACCTCTCCCTTCCCATCCCCACAGCACTGTACTCGTCCGCTCAACTGTATATATTTTCGTTACCCTATTTATTTTGTTAATGAATTGTACATCGCCTCGATTCTATTTAGTTGCCATCGGTTTTTACGAGATGTTCTTCCCCTTGACGCTGTTTAGTGCCATTGTTCTTGTCTGTCCGTCTCCCCCGATTAGACTGTAAGCCCGTCAAACGGCAGGGACTGTCTCTATCTGTTGCCGACTTGTTCATCCCAAGCGCTTAGTACAGTGCTCTGCACATAGTAAGCGCTCAATAAATACTATTGAATGAATGAATGAATGAAAGTTCATCAGGTCAGACAAAGTCCCTGTCCCACATGGGCCTCACTCTCTTAATCCCCATTTTACAGATGAGGTCCAAAGAAGTGAAGTGACTTGCCCAAGATCACACAGCAGACATGTAGCAGAGACACAGTTAGAAGCCAAGTCTTTCTGACTCCCAGGCCCGTGCTCTATTTTCTAAGCCACTGTTGTGGAAGGACAAAATTAGAACCGGAAATCCTATGGTATAATACTCTTCTTTTAGCACTCATTCATATTAGTGTGATTTAATTTTAATGTCAGCGTTTCTTATGCTTTTATTTCGAGGTGACACTGCAAAGTCACCTCCCTTCCTCTCCTCCTCAAACTTTAATGTATTTTGACTGATGAATAGAGTGATTAGATCCCATTGAAATTTGGTATTGTGAAATTACAGATCTATCTAGCAGAGATAACATCAGATCTGTTACATATTAGCACCAGGAGCCTTTTACTTTCCTGGGATGGAAAAAAGAAAATAAAAATTCAGTCTTTGCATACACACACACTTAAAAAAAATCATCAGCGCATTCACACTTCTATTTTCTCATATCATTACATTATTTTTAGCACATTTAAAAAACATGTTTATATTGTTTTGGTCAATTTTTGAGTTTTGGGAACACATTTTCTCTGGGAAACTAATCGCCGTTTAACACTCTCACTTTACAGTCTATTTTCATGAACCCTATAAAGGGCACTAAAAGGAGTAAAGCGGTAATTGGTTTAAATCTCTTTAAAATAAAAGCACTTTAGAAACTAAAGGTATTTTCAATTTATGGGAAGTCCTCAAATTAAGTCTGTTTGAATACAGACAAATGGCACTTAGAGGGTTTTGAAACGCGCACCGTTTCGATTTTACCACGCATCTGTTTGGATTTTTCAACACTGATCTCTTTTAAAGGCTTCCGCTCTGGAGGAGTTGGTAATGTTGGGAGTTGCTTGGGAGCCATGAGGAAAAGGGATCATGACTGGGAGAGGGGAGAGGTTGAAAGCAGCAGGAACTGTATTATATCTACCCCGGTGCTTAGTACAGTGATTGGCACATAATAAGCACTGGAGAAATATCATTAGTAGTAGTTACTGTAATAGTAATAATAGTAGTAGAAGAAGTAAGAATAATAATGATAATGATGGCATTTGTTAAGCACTTACTATGTGCAAAGCACTGTTCTAAGCACTCGGGGGGAATACAAGGTCATCAGGTTGTCCCACGTGGGGCTCACAGTTTTAATCTCCATTTTACAGATGAGGTAACTGAGGCACAGAGAAGTGATGACCTGCCCAGAGTCACACAGCTGACAAGAACCGGAGCCAGGATTAGAACCCATGACCTCGGACTCTCAAGCCTGGGCTCTTTCCACTGAGCCACATTGCTTCTCCGATCGTGTCTTGTCTTATGCCACGGACACATCTCTCCCAGAACGCCCCGACTCTCCATCTGCGGTCGTTCTGGTAGTGGATCCATAGAGTTTTCGTGGTAAAAATCCAGAAGCAGTTTAGCATCGCCTCCTTCCGCGCGGTAAACTTGAGTGTCTGCCTCCGACTCTCTCCTGTGCCGCTGCTGCCCAGCACAGGGGAGTTTTGACTTGTAGCAGATGTCCTGCTACTCGCTAGCCACTGACCAAGCTAGGGATGGAATGGACAGGCCTCTGCTTGACTCTCCCTCCCGTAACGGAGACTAGTAGAGGACTGGTAACTCTCCAGGTGCAACCCTGAGAGGGCGGGAGAAGTAGTAGTATATTTTAAAAGGGGGAAGGAGTGGGAGAAGCTGGGCAGGGCTTATTTAATCACCATACAAGTTACCAATTTTCTATTTACTATCTATTTTTCTATTTACTTCCAGTGGTAAAAATTAGCTTCCCTATTGTTGAACCTCTCTGTCTTAATCTTAATGTGATTACCTAATAATAATAGTAGAAATTATGGTGTTTTTTAAGAACATACTGTGTGCCAAGCAATGTTCTAAGCACAGGGCTAGAAATCAAGGTAATCAGGTTGGACACAGTCTTTGTTCCACTTGGGCTCACGGTCTTAATCCCCATTTTGCAGATGAGGTAACTGAGGCACAAAGAAATGAAATGATTTGCCCAAGGTCACACAACAAAGTGGCGGAGCAGAGATTAGAACACATGTCCTCTGACTCCCAAGTCCATGCTCTAGCCACTAGGCCATGCTGCTTCTAACACGGGGAAGCAGCGTGGCTCAGTGGAAAGAGCCTGGGCTTCAGAGTCAGAGGTCACGGGTTCAGCTCCCAGCTCTGCCACTTGTCAGCTGTGTGACTATGGGCAAGTCACTTAACTTCTCTGTGCCTCAGTTACTTCATCTGTAAAATGGGGATTATCTGTGAGCCTCACGTGAGACAACCTGATTACCCTGTATCTACCCCAGCACTTAGAACAGTGCTCTGCACATAGTAAGCGCTTAACAAATACCAACATTATTATTATATCGCTTCTCTGCAATTGATTGAGTGCTATATGTACTCAATCTGGGGAATTGGAGCAAAGGAATCCGATTGTTGTTCAGGAACCAGTCCTGCATTCAAAATGTTAGTGCTATGACAAAATAAATGTTTCTGGCTTACCACATTTCAGTCCAAAGTTTCAGTTTTCAAGAACCACTCGTATCGTCAGCGTGAGAACAATTCCATACATACCCGTTTGAAAAAACAGGTGGAAGAGGGAGGGTAACTTCTGCCCCAACATGAACTTTGCAGTGCCCATGTAGGACTCTCAAAATGTCACACCCAAAAGACAGCGAGCAGATGCCCAAAGATAAGGAGAATGAGATAAAACAACTCAAGAAGCTATGTGGGGAACCTGGATTCCAAACTGAATGTAAAGAGGACATATCAGGGAGCTCTTTGTGGTTTAGAAGTGGGAAAAAATAGTCCGGGCCAAAGAGAGGATGAAGGTCTCTGTAAATCTGATTAACTGTAAATGTGAAAACACCGAGGAAGTGGAGCAGAAGGAGGAGGAGCATGGAGGAGGACCTTATCAATCGATCAACCAATCAATTGTATTTATTAAGTGCTTACTGTGTCTAGAACACTGTACTAAGCACTTGGGAGAGTATGAAACAACAATATAACAGACACACTTACTGCCCACAAGCAGTTTACCATATAGAGTGGGAGACAGACATTGATTTAAACGTCTGGGATCTAGTCCCACTAGACACATGACTGCTGTGAGACCTTGGACAAGTCACTTCACTTTTCTGGGCCTCAGTGACCACCTCTGTAAAATGAGGGTTTAAAGTATGAGCCTTACGTGGGACAGTGAGGGTGTCCAACCCCATTTGCTGGTATCTACCCCAGTGCTTAGTAGTGCTTGGCACATAGTAAATGCTTAACAAAGAACATAATTTTTATCATTATTATAAATAAAAATATGAATATGTAAAAAAAATGCTGTGGGTCTGGGGTAGGTGGATGGTGAATAAAGAAAGCAATTCAGGGCAACACAGAAAGGAATGGGAAAAAGAGGAAATGAGAGCTTAGTCAGGGAAGGCCTCTTTGAAGAGAAGTGCATTCAATAAGGCTTCGAAGGTGTGGAGAGTGATTGTCTGTCGGATGCAAAGAGAGAGGGCGTTCCAGGCCAGAAGCAGGACACGGGCATGAGGTTGGTGGTGAGCTAGATGGCAACGGGGTGCAGCGAATAGGCTGGAATTAAAGGAGTGAAGTGTGGGGGCTGGGTTTTAGTAGGAGAGTAGTTGAGGTGAGCTAGGAGGTGATTGAATGCTTTAAAGCTGATGGTATTGAGTTTCTGTTCAATGCACAGGTAGAAGGGCAACTGCTCGGGGTTCCTGAGGTGTGTGGAAACATAGACTGAACGTTTTTATGGAAAAAATGATCCGGGCAGCAGAGTGACATAAGTTATGGAATGGGGAGGGACAGGAGGAAGGGAGGTCAGCGAAGTGGCTGATATAGTAATCAAGGAGGGATAGATTAAATGCTTGGATTAACATGATAGCAGGTTGGAAGTAGAGAAAAGGATAGAATTTATCAGTGTTGTGAATGTTGAAAAAATAGGATTTAGTTCATTCAATAGTATTTATTGAGCGCTTACTATGTGCAGAGCACTTTACTAAGCGCTTGGAATGAACAAGTCGGCAACAGATAGAGACAGTCCCTGCCGTTTGACAGGCTTACGGTCTGATCGGGGGAGACAGACAGATGAGAACAATGGCAATAAATAGAGTCGAGGGGAAGAACATCTCGTAAAAACAATGGCGACTAAATAGAATCGAGGCGATGTACATTTCATTAACAAAATAAATAGGGTGATGAAAATATATACAGTTGAGCAGACGAGTACAGTGCCGAGGGGATGACAAGGGAGAGGGGGAGAAGCAGAGGGAAATGGGGGGAAAAGAGGGTTAAGCTGCGGAGAGGTGAAGGGGGGGCAGCGGAGGGAGTAGAGGGAGAAGGGGAGCTCAGTCTGGGAAGGCCTCTTGGAGGAGGTGAGTTTTAAGTAGGGTTTTGAAGAGGGGAAGAGAATCAGTTTGGCGGAGGTGAGGAGGGAGGGCGTTCCGGGACCGCGGGAGGATGTGGCCCGGGGGTCGACGGCGGGACGGATGAGACCGAGGGAAGGCGAGGAGGTGGGCGGCGGAGGAGCGGACCGTGCGGGGTGGGCGGTAGAAAGAGAGAAGGGAGGAGAGGTAGGAAGGGGCGAGGTGACGGAGAGCCTCGAAGCCTAGAGTGCGGAGTTTTTGTTTGGAGTGGAGGTCGATAGGCAACCACTGGAGGTGTTTAAGAAGGGGAGTGACATGCCCGGATCGTTTCCGCGGGAAGATGAGCCGGGCAGCGGAGTGAAGAATAGACCGGAGCGGGGCGAGAGAGGAGGAAGGGAGATCGGAGAGAAGGCCGACACGGTAGTCTAGCCGGGATATAACGAGAGCCCGTAGCAGTAAGGTAGCCGTCTGGGTGGAGAGGAGAGGGCGGATCTTGGCGATATCGTAAAGGTGAGACCGGCAGGTCTCGGTAACGGATAGGATGCGTGGGGTGAACGAGAGAGACGAGTCAAGGATGACACCGAGATCGTGGGCCCGAGAGACGGGAAGGACGGTCGTGCCATCCACGGTGATAGGGAAGTCTGGGAGAGGACCAGGTTTGGGAGGGAAGATGAGGATCTCAGTCTCGCTCACGTTGAGTTTTAGGTGGCGGGCCGACATCCAGGTGGAGACGTCCCGGAGGCGGGAGGAGACGCTAGCCCGAAGGTAGGGGGAGAGGACAGGGGCGGAGATGTAGATCTGCGTGTCATCTGCGTAGAGATGGTAGTCGAAGCCGTGAGATGGGATGAGTTCACCGAGGGAGTGAGTGTAAATGGAGAACAGAAGAGGGCCAAGAACTGACCCTTGAGGAACTCCAACAGTTAAAGGATGGGAGGGGGAGGAGGCGCCAGCGAAGGAGACCGAGAATGACCGGCCAGAGAGATAAGAGGAGAACCGGGAGAGGACGGAGTCCGTGAAGCCAAGGTGACACTGAATATGTGGTTGAATGAGAAAGAGGAGTCAAGGATGACACCAAGGTGACAGGCTTGTGAGACGGGAAAGATGTAGTGCTACCTACCGTGATGGGAAATTTAGTGGAGGACAGGGTTTGGGTGGGAAGATAAGGGATTCTGTCTTGAACATGTTAAAATAGAGGTGACAGGAGGATATTCAAGTAGGTTATGCGAGAATGCCAAAAGGTGTTGTTGGGTAGGGATTGTCTCTATTTGTTGCTGAATTGTACTTTCTAAGCGCTTAGTACGGTGCTCTACACACAGTAAGCATTCAATAAATATGATTAAATGAATGAATGGGAAAGAGACCAGGACTAGCGATGTAGGTTTGAAAATCTTCTGCAGAGAGTCGGTAGCTGAAGACGGAGTTGAAGTTGAAGCTCCTGAAAATCTCCCCTGCCCCTCTCGAGTCCCTCCCCGTCCTGCCCTTTCTCCAACTCTTCCATCTTTCCCAGCACTGTCTCCAGAGGAAATCTCCTGCAGTCTCTCAGAATCCACCCACTCCACCTCTGCACCTGAGCCCATTCCTTTGCACCTCATCAAAACATTTGTCATCTCCCTTCTTCCCTCTATAACTTCCATCTTCAACTATTCCATCTCCAACTGTTCCTTGACCCCATGGCTCCGTCCAGTTATCACCCCATCTGCCTCCTCTCACTCCTCTCCAAAATCCTTGAGCGAGCTGTCCACATCCACTGCCTCAAGTTCCTCTCTTCCAGCTCTCTCCTTGACCCCCTCCCAATCTGGGTTCAGTACTCTTTACTCCACAAAAACCACCCTCTCGAAAGTCACCAGTGATCTCGTCCCCCCAAATCCATTGCCCTCTATTCCATCCTCATCCTCCTCGACCTCTCAGCTGCCTTTGACACTGTCGGCTACTCCCTTCTCCTGGAACCATCATCCAACTTCGGCTTCACTGATCCTGTCCTCTCCTGGTTCTCCTTCTATCTCTCTGGCCCACTCATTCTCGGTCTCTTTTGGGGGTTTCTCCTCTGCCTCCTATCCCCTAACTGTGGTGTCCCTCAAGGTTCAGTTCTGGGTCCCCTTCCTTTCTCCATCTATACCTACTCCCTTGGAAAACTCACTCACTCACATGGCTTCAACTATCATTCTATGCTGATAACACCCAAATCTACATCTGCAGCCTTGATCTCTCTCCCTCTCTGCAGTCTTGTATTTTCGCCTGTCTCCAAGACATCTCTCCTGGGGTGTCTTCCGGTGACCTCAAACTTAATACGGCTAAAACTGAACTTCTTATCTTCCCACCCAAACCTTCTCCTTCTGCTCACTTTCCCATCACTGTTGATGGGACCACCATCCTTCCTGTCTCAAAAACCTTGGCATTATCCTTGACTCCATTCTCTCGTTCCACCCACATACGTAAGCCCTCTCTAAATCCTGTCAGTTTTACCTTCACAACCTCGTCCAAATCCACCCCTTAACTCTCCGTCCAAATTGCTACCACATTAATGCAAGTACTTATCATATCCCATCTTGAGTATAGTTTCAGCCTTCTCGCTGACCTCCCTGCCACCTATCTCTCCCCACTCCATTCCTACTCCATTCTGCTTCCTGAATCATTTTCCTTCAAAAATGTTCAGACCACGTTACCTCACTCCTCAAGAAACTCCAGTGGTTGACCATCCACCTCCGTATCAAACAAAATCTCCTCACCATTGACTTTGAAGCCCTCCATCACCTTACCCCCTCCTACCTCACCTAGCTTCTCTCCTTCTAGAAGCCAGGTGCATACTTCACTCCTCTAATGCTAATCTTCCCACTGTGCCTTCATCTAGCCTGTCTCACCCCTGACATCTGGCCCACATCCTGCCTCTGTCCCAGAATGCCTTCCCTCCTCAAATTCAACAGACAATGACTCTCCACCTTTCAAAGGCTTATTGAAGGCACATCTCCTCCAAGAGGCCTTCCCAGACTAAGCCCCTCTTTTCTTTATCTCCCACTCCCTTCTGCATAGCCCTGAATTGCTCCCTTGGCTCTCCCCCCCTCTTCCCTGCCCTACAAAACGTATGTATATATTGGTAATTTTATTTATGTGTATTAATGTAGGCTTATTCGAATTGATGTCTGCCTCCCCCCTCTAGACTGTAGCTTGTTTTGGGCAGGGATTGTCACTCTTTATTGTTACATTGTACTCTCCCAAGCACGTAGTACAGTGCTCTGCACACAGTAAGTGCTTAATAAACATGACTGAATAAATGAATGAATGAAACTCTTCCAGCCCGCAGCTGTCATTCACTTTTAATAATCAATCACTAATAATAATAGTAATTTTGGTATTTGTTAAGCTATTACTCCGTGCCAAGCACTGTACTAAACACTGGGTTAGATACAAGATAATCGGGTTGGACACAATCCCTGTTCCTCCTAGAGTTTACAGTCTTAATCCCCATTTTATAGATGAGGTAACTGAGCCATAGAAAAGTTATGTGACTGGCCCAAATTCTCACAGCAGTACAAGTGGCCGACCTGGGATTAGAACCCAAGTCCTCTGACTCCCAAGACCATGTTCTTTCTTTTCAGATTCATTTTTAGTATATTCAACTGAGCCAAAAGCAATCTTTCCAAAGAAAGCATGCTCACAATGAGTCCCAGACTACTAGGAAAGGCTGGGAAGTCATTTAAAAATGATTTCCCAAAAAACTATTCATCTTTCTATTTCAAATATTGATCGGCACTTTATTCGCCTGCCAACCTTAAAACCATTTCAAAGGAAATTCCATTTTGTGTCCGGTTAGATTAACATAATATTATACCTGCCTCCTTTTGCCAAGTCCCACGTGGTTGGTAACAACAGGGCAGTGACCACATCAATTAGTTAATAGCAATGTACGATTTGTTTTTAATATGGCGAAGCGTTGGCGTATTGTTTTTTAACAACTAAAAGAATGAAGTGACAGAAATAAAGTTCTTTCAGATGGCCATCACTTTTATCATTTCACATGTACATCAGCTTCAGAAAAATGTAGAAAAGCTTCAAATCTTTGCCACCAATTCCCAAACTCTTCATTAAATGTCTCTCTCCTATCAGTGCTTCAAATCAAATTGAGAGTTGGTTACTCCTCGCCAAAGTCTGATTGCTGTAATAGGAAGTCTAATGCAACCCATCAATTGGTTACCTTCCCCTTTTGTATTGGTCTGTCACTCTAAATTTGTAAGAACCATTTGAAATTCAATATGAAGAGCCATCACACTCGGATTGCTTCCAACATCTGTGCCTCGACCCAAATGCCCCGCTTTTTGATATATGATAAATTTTTATCATTTTGACTTAGGGTTTATTTTAGACTGATACTGAAGTTATCAGAGTGAAGATACCATTAAGTACCGAAAATGTGCAGTGTCCTTTTAAGATCACATCTCCTCTGCGGGGCCTTCCGGGATTAGTTTCTTATCTCCCTACTCTACTGGCACTTAAACACTCCACATCACCTATGCAACTGAGTCCTCAACCCCTAAACCTTTGGACACGCATACTATTCATTCATTCATTCATTCATCCATTCATTCATATTTATTGAGCACTTACTGTGTGCAGAGCACAGTACTAAGTGCTTAGAAAGTACAGTTCAGCACCTATGTACATATCTTTACACTCTATTTTCCCCCTACCTGTAATTTATTTTAGGGTGTATCTCTCCTGCTAAACTGTAAGTTTCTTGAGGGGAGGGGTAGTATTCATTGTAATAATAAAAATGATAATAACTGTGGTATTTGTAAAGCACTTACTATGTGCCAGGCACTATACTAAGCACTGGGGTGGACACAAGCAAATCGGGTTGGACACAGTCCCTATCCCACGTGGAGCTCACAGTCTCAATCCCCATTTTACAGATGAGGTAACTGAGGTACAGATAACTTAAGTGGTTTGACCAAAATCACAGAGCAGACAAGTGGTGGAGCAGGGATTAGAACCCATGACCTCCTGACTCCCAGGCCTGTGCTCTAACCACTATACCCTGCTCCGTCTTATATTCTCTGAAGTATTTAGTACAGTGCTCTGCACAGAATAAGCGTCAATAAAAATGATGGATTGATGGATTGAAGTCACTTAACTTCTCCTTTCCTCAGTTCCCTCATTTGCAATGTGGGGAATTAATAATAATAATGATAATGATATTCATTAAGTGCTTACTATGCCAGGCACTGTACTAAGCACTGGGGTAGATAAAAGCAAATCGAGTTGGACACAATCCCTGTCCCGCATGGGACTCAGTCTTAATCCCCATTGTCCAGATGAGGGAACTGAGGCACAGAAAAGTTAAGTGACTTGCCCAAGGACATGCAGCAGACAAGTGGCAGAGCCAGTATTAGAACCCGTGACCTCCCGACTCCCTGGCCTATGCTTTATCCACTACGCCATGCTGCTTCCCTTAATTAATACCCATCCTCCCTCCTATTTTTTTAATGATATTTTTGTAGTGCTTATTATGTTCCAACCGTTGTTCTAATCACTAGGGTAGATACAAGCTAATCAGGTTGGACACAGCCAATGTTCCATGTGGGGTTCACAGTCTTAATCCCCATTTTACAGATTAGGTAATTGAGGCCCAAGAGAAGTGAAGCGATTTACCCAAGGTCACACAGCAGACAAGTGGTGGAGCTGGGATTAGCTGGGACAGGGACTGTGCCCAACTTGATTAGCTTCTTTCTACCCCAGTGCTTAGAAGGGTTCTCGACTCATAGTAAGTGCTTAACGAATACCATCATTATTAGCAGAAGCAGCGTGGCTTAGTGGAAAGAGCACGGGCTTAGGAGTCAGAGGGCGTGGGTTCTAATCCCGATTCCACCACTTGTCTGCTGTGTGACCTTGGGCAAGTCACTTAACTTCGCGCCTCAGTTACCTCATCTGTAAAAAAAATGGGGATTAAAAAATGTGAGCCCCACGTGGGACAATCTGATTACCCTGCATCTACCCCAGTGCTTAGAACAGTGCTCTTCACATAGTAAGCACTTAACAAACACCATTATTATTATTATTATTATTATAACTTGAATGGGTGGAAACGTAGGACACAATGAATGGATTATCAATCAATGATATGTATTGAGTGTTTACTGTATGCAGAGTGGGTAGATACATTCCTTATCCACAACATGTTTACAGTCTAGAGGGGGATTATGTAATAATAATAATTATGGTATTTGTTAAGTGCTTACTATGTGCCAAGCACTGTTCAAAGCACTGGGGGAGATACAAGGTAATCAGGTTATCCCACGTGGGGCTCACAATCTTAATCCCCATTTTACAGATGAGGGAAGTGAGGCTCAGAGAAGTGAAGTGACTTGCCCAAAGTCACCCAGCTGATAAATGGTGGAGCCAAGATAGGAACCCACGACCTCTGACTCCCAAACCCGGACTCTTTCCACTGAGCCACGCTGCTTCCCTGTATTGCACTCTTCCAAGGGATTCGTTTAGCCCCTGCCCACAATAGGGCATCAGTAAATGTGATCAATTTGCTGACTGATTGATTGCCTGAGGTGTTGGTCTGGCCAAGGATGGCATTTTGCATGTTGTTATGTTTAGTGATACTAAAGTTTTCTTAGACTGCAGATCCAAATTGAGTCTGTGCTTCACTGTGATTTTCATATCGTTTTCTACCATAATTACAAAGTCCTTTCCCAGTATATACTTGCTTTTCCTCCCCTTACCTCTTGAATTTTACCCCATCTGTCTCCCACTCTTTCAGCTTCTCAAGCTCCTTGCTACAACCTAGAAAAATGGAGATTGAGACTGTGAGTCCCATGTGGGACAGGGACTGTGTCCAACCAAATTTGCTTTTAACCTCACCAGCGCTTAGTAATAATAATGTTGGTATTTGTTAAGCGCTTACTATGTGCCAAGCACTGTTCTAAGCACTGGGGGAGATACAGGGTAATCAGGTTGTCCCACGTGAGGCTCCCAGTAGTACAGTGCCTGGCATATGGTTAGCACTCTACAGATAACACAATTATTATCATTATTATTATCGTTACAACGAATACTATCCCTCCCCTCAAGAAACTTACAATTTAGTAGGACAGACAGACACTAACATAAATTACAGGTAGAGGGAAAACAGAGTGTAAATATATGTACATAGGTGCTGAATTGTAATAATAATGTTGGTATTTATTAAGTGTTTACTATGTGCAGAGCACTGTTCTAAGTGCTGTTTAGATACAGGGTAATCAGGTTGTCCCAAGTGAGGCTCACAGTTAATCACCATTTTACCGATGAGGTAACTGAGGCACAGAGAACGTAAGTGACTTGCCCACAGTCACACAGCTGACAAGTGGCAGAGCTGGGAGTCTAAACCATGACCTCTGACTCTGAAGCCCAGGCTCTTTCCACTGAGCCATGCTGCTTCCCTTAGAAATTGAACTTTCTAAGCATTTAGTATAATGCTCTGCACACAGTAAGCGCTCGATATTCAACTGGAAATGTTAACCTGTTAGCCAGTGTGCTGATTACCTTACAAATATTCCAGATACTGTCACGTACTTAAAGTCATTACTCTTCTTGCTCCTACTGAGGTGGACAGTTAAAAAAAAAAGGAAATGAATTTGGGAACCTTAGAACACCATAAACAGAAATTTGGATCTATGCCAAAGATTATTTTATTGAAATAAAGGTAGGTAGGTAAATAAACTGGAACTGGAATTAAACAAAGAAAGAGATGAAGCTTAAGATTTTTGTGTGTGTGTTTGTGAAGATTTTAAAAGACAAAAAAAAAACCTCAGTAGTTAGAAATTGGTTCATAAGAAAAATGATAATTTTATGTACTATGTACTTGATATTTTCTCTTCTGTAGTACTGAAAGACTGGTAATGGAAAATAGTAACATTTGGCTAATTCCCCTCCTGCTTTCAGAGGGGACACGTTATTGTAAAAATTACTCATTGGAGGGTGATAGTCTCCCTCAAAATCCAAAGAAAGCCTGAGTTTAATTGAACAGGGAATTTTCAATAGATTATTTTCCCCTCAATTCACCCTCCTGACCCTCCCCTCTATCATATTAATTTTGGTTTTCTTCATGTCATCCCCCACCCACCCCCACCCCTGAAATTCAGGATACCAAAAAATGGGAATTGACCAATGGAAAAAACAGAAGAGAAGCTCATGTGATGATGAAAATAATTAATTGCATGATTAAATAACCTGGACCAAACTGCAGAAAAGAAGAAATCTTATAAAAGGGATCCCAACGGTTCTGTTTTAATCAAAGCAGGAGAGAGTCTGAAAAAAGAAGAAAGGCAGACGGGGGGAAGACAGCAAGGAAAGAACCCTCAAGACAGCCACCCCAAGTGGTTTTGTGGGAAAATCTTGTTTGATGTATAGATTTTGAGTGCTGCATCTAATTAATCAGGCCACAGGAACACCATCTGGACTGATGCCAGAATACAACAAGCTTTGAAACCAATCTTTGCACTTAACCATTAGCTCGAGGGTGAGCAGTAACAGAGAAAATTCTAAGCCTAATGCACAATTTGGTTCCAGAGACACAAGCAGGATGGAAAAGAGGAATGGGGGAGAGGTTGACATTGGAGAAATAAAACTGGCAAAATGTTAGACTTTGTCCAACTCCTCTATTAATTCCTTTACATCTTGGAAACAATTCTACTTGAAACAGTACTCATTTAGTTATCTCTGTACTCATTTAGTTATCTCTGTTCTGGGAAATGATCTTAAAAACATCTCACAGCTCTTCGGGGATGGAGATTTACCCTAATATACCCCATAAAGCTCTTAGTATGGGTGGCTGACCAAAGCAAGATCCCAATAAACACTATTGATTGTTTATTCATTTCATTCAATAGTATTTATTGAACGCTTACTATGTGCAGAGCACTGTACTAAGTGCTAGGAATGTACAGTTTTTGTATCCAATGCCTATTTGAAAAGTAGAGCTACGGTCTTCGTTAAGCACTTCCTATTGGCCAAGCGCTGGGGCAGACATATGATAATCAGGTTGGTCATAGACCCTGTCCCAAATGGGGCTCTAAATCTAAGCAGGTGGGAGAAGGGATCTTGAATCCCCACTTCACAGGTAAGGAACTCGAGGCACAAAGAGGCACTAAGTGACCTATCCAAGATCACACAGCAGACACATAAAATAAAATAAATAAACTGTGGTATTTGTTAAGCGCTTACTCTGTGCAAAGCACTGTTCTAAGCACTGGGGGATACAAGGTGATCAAGTTGTCCCACGTGGGGCTCACGGTTTTAATCCTCATTTGACAGATGAGGTAACTGAGGCACAGAGAAGTTAAGTGACTTGCCCAAGGTCTCACAGCTGACTAGCGGCGGAGCCGGGATAAGAACCCATGATGTCTGACTCCCAAGGCCGCGTTCTTTCCACTGAGCCACACTGCTTCTCTAATGGCAGAGCTGGGATTAGAATCCAAGCCCTCTGACTCCCAAATCCGAGTTTTTTCCACTAAGCCAGGCTGCTTCTCACAGGAAAGCTCTGTCTTTGACCAGAAACTCCTGGAAGATTGTGTGATGAGATGGAATCAGAATTGGTGAGAAGAACTACAGAGAGCAAATCGCAGAACATAATAATAATAATGATGATGGTATTTATTAAAGCACTTACTATGTGCCGAGCACTGTCCTAAGCACTTGGGTAGATACAAGGTAATCAAATTGTCCCACGTGAGGCTCACAGTCTAAATCCCCATTTGACAGATGAGGTAACTGAGGCACAGAGACGTTAAATGACTTGCCCAAAGCCACACAGCTGACAAGTGGTGGAGTGGGAATTTGAGCCCATGACCGCTGACTCTCAAGCCCAGGCTCTTTCCATTTAGCCATGGCCTGAGAAATTGTCTGTGAATAGGGACTGAACAGCCCCCCCCCTTTATTTAACCAAAGCTGTAGTTGCCGCACCTCCAAACACGGGCTGCTTTATATTCCCTGAATATAGGGGGAGAAGAAACAGGCCTGACCTGAATTCTCAGGAATTTGCGAGCAGCTTGGCCTAGTGGAAAGAACGTGGAACTAGAAGGCAGCAGACTCTGATCCCAGTCTAGCTCCTCCTTGGCCTGCTGGATGATTTCGAGCAAGTCATTTGACCTCCCTAGGCCTCACTTTCCTCATCTCTAAAATGGGGATGAGGTAGACTGTGAGCTTCAAGTGGGACCGGGACTGTGTTCAATCTAATCATTCTTATCTGAGTATTTTGTATGTACACCCAGCACTTAGTACCAGGTTTTGCAACCTATGAATCAATCATACTTATTGAGGGCTTATTGTGTGTAGAGCTGTTATCATTATTATTATTATTATGTCAGGCTCTCTATTCATAACTGGTCCATAAATTACTTAAGCAGCATGGCTTAGTTGAAAGAGCAGGGGCTGTCAAGCATCGTCATAAACACTGGGGCAGAAACAAGTTTATCCGGTTGGACACGGTCCCTGTCCCACATGGGGTTCACAGCCTAAGTAGGTTGTCATCTCAACTCTGCCACTTGCCTCTTTTCTGGCCTTGTATAAGTCATTTAACTTCTCTGTGCCTCAGTTTGTTCACCTGTGAAAGAGGGATGAAATACCTGTTCTCAGTCCCCCTTAGACTGTGAGCCCCATGTGGGACAGGGATTATGCCTGACCTAATTACCTTGTTTTTTACGCCAGGAGTTAGAACAGTGCTTGGTTCATAATGATAATAATAATGATATTTGTTAAGTGCTTACTATGTTCCAAGCACTGTTATAAGCTCTGGGGTACAAACAAGGTAATCGTGTTGCTCATAGCGTGGCTCAGTGGGAAGAACCCGGGCTTGGGAGTCAGAGGTCGTGGGTTCTAATCCTGGCTCTGCCACTCATCTGCTGTGTGACCTTGGACAAGTCACTTCATTTCTCTGGGCTTCAGTTACCTCATCTGTAAAAATGGGGATTTAAAAAATTTGAGCTTTACGTGGGACAATCTGATTACCCTGTATCTCCCCCAGTGCTTAGAACAGTGTTCTGCACATAGTAAGCGCTTAACAAATACCATAATTTTTTTTAATCCCCATTTTACAGATGAGGTCACTAAGGCACAGAGATGTTGAGTGATTGGTCCAAAGTCACACAGCTGACAAGTGGCAGAGGCAGGATTAGAACCCACAACCTCTGACTCCCAAGCCCTTGCTCTTGCCACTAAGCCATGCTGCTTCTCATTTAAATAACTCAGTTATGATTATTAGAAGAGCTGTCCTGCTATGGAAGTGAATTTGTTCCTGTCACAGGGGCAGAAGCCCTTCCAATCATCGGGGGGTCAATGTCCATGCTTTCATGGATCTGGTCTGATGAAGAGGCTCTGCCCTCTTGCAATCACCATCAAGATCAGTTAATTTGACTCCCGATCATTCGTTTCATCTTCAAAATGCAAGCTATAGAGAGGGAGTCTCCTATTCTAGACAGGAAACCAGCGGAATTAGCTGCTTAAACCTGGGGTATGTCACGCTATGGAGGTACATGTATTTTAAGGCAGTGTGGCTTAGTGAATAGAGCACGGGCTTGGGAGTCAGATGAACCTGGGTTCTAACCCCAGCTCTGTCAGATGTCTGCTGTGTGATCTTGGGTAAGTCACTTCATTTCTCTGGGCCTCACATCCTCATCTGTAAAATGGGGACTGAGTGTGATCCCCATGTAGAACAGAAACTGTGTCCAACCTGATTAACTTGTATCTCCCCCAGCACTTAAAGCAGTGCTTGGCACATAGTCAATGCTTAACACATACCCTAGTTATTATTATAATTAGTATTATTATCATCTGGAGAGTTTAAGCATTAGATAAAGGAAAAAAAATAGATATCATAATCCATGTGGAATTTTGCCTTCTCTTTCTGTAGCACAGTGGGATTTTGCTTGTTCCCCTAAAATTAGAGTAAGATGATGAAGCTATATATTATATACCTGAATATACTAGATATACTAACTGCCTCATTTTGGATTTGTTTTCAGATTTAGTCAAGTACAACCAGGGCTGAGAATTCTTGTACACTCTTAGTAGACATCTTTACCATCATCATCATCTTCAGTATTGATGAAGCCCTTTCTATGTGCAGAGACCTGTTTTGGGTGCTTAGGAAATGACCGGGAAAAGTGCAACACAATCCCTGCCCTTTAAGGCCCTTGCAATTTCAGCCCAAGAGAGCACATCTGGAGCAAGGAACTCATCTGCCAACTCTGTTATATTCTACTCTCCCAAGTGCTTAGTACTGCGCTCTACACATAATAAATAATCAAAAATATCATTACTGATGATGTGATTCCTATATTTTAAAAATAAAAATTAAAGAAGACTGTAAAGGTTCTTAAAAGATAAGTCACAGAATCCTCTCTCCAGGGGTAGGACCTTGGACACTTTCATTTCAAGTTCAACGGCTTCAATGACGGATTCAGTGGGCATTTTGGAGCAATTTTTTCCTTATCTTCTCCAAATGTTCCCTAAACCTAGCTCAAAATGCCTTACACAGGGCTCCTGAAGCCCCATAGTCCTGTCTACTTCATGATTCGCCTAGCAGAGAATTTTTTTTTAAGCTCCAGCATCATCTTCTCCCTGAAATTTCAACCCTTCCCTAATGGAAGTAAATTGCTTCACATCCTCTTTCATACAGTTACCTCTGTATTAAGGAAGTGTGAGGTTCATTTCTTATATTATACTCCCCTGGACCAAGAGACCTATGGGGAATACATGTTCTATGAGCTTGGGCAGCTAATTTGGGCTCTTTTTTATTTTGCCATTTTTCCCCCCTTAGCAAAACCACATCATAACAGGCAGACACGAATATCATGTGATGATTTCTTCTGTTCTGTTACCCTAGGACATGCTTGTTAAGAAAAAAATACTGATTTTAACAAGCCTAGGGAACAGGTAGCAAGTCATAGGTGTACTTTCAAATTCTGTCAGGTTAAAACAAGAAGCAGATATATAAATTAGTTTCAAAGAAATATGTATATATGTGTGTTTGTGAGTGTGTATGTGTTTGCATATATCTATATATCTCTATATAGGTATATATCTAGATAGATAGTTTTTCTACTTCTCCTACCCCCTGTTATCATCACATTGGACAAAGCACATGACTAACAGAGTCCTAAAACTACCTTGCGCTTATTATTTTAGTAACTTCCCTGTGGAGTTGATGAAAATTTTACATAAAGGTTACTTTCTTTATTAGCACTGTCAACTCCCAATTATTCAGTGAATTATTTCCCAGTTCATAAATTCTCCAGACCCTTGGCTGCTTCTTCAAGCTGTCCTCTCTTGTCCATCTTATTAACTCCTCTACCTCCACAAAAGATGGAGTGAAGATATATCAGAGGAATCAATCATTCAACTTTTTTTCTTTAATACCAGTTCTGGGAAAGGTTTTGTGTTTAGGGGGATAAAAGGATTGAAATTATTCAACTGAAATGTCACTTGGAATTATCTGCAGGTGTAATTTATCTATAACTTCTCTGTCTTCTTCACCATGCATAACTGCTTCCCCTAAACTTATCTTCTGTATCCTGGTAATGATAAGAGGGTTATTTATTATTATTATAGTATTTGTTAAGTGCTTACTATGTGCCAAGCACTATTCTAAGCACTGGGGTACACACAAAGTAATCAGGTCATCCCGCATGGGGCTCGCAGTCTTAATCCCCATTTTACAGAGGAGGTAACTGAGGCACAGAGAAGGGAAGTGACTTGCCCAAGATCACATAGCAGACAAGTGGCATTTCCGGCATTAGAACCCACGTCCTCTGACTCCCAAGCCTGCCTCCGCTCTTGCCACTCCACTGGGCCATGCTGCTTCACATTCTACACAGAACTGAAAGAAGGTCAGGAAGGTCGCTTGGAGAGACAGTTCAGTTTCTGACTCAAAGTAGTCTTGAAAAGCCTACCTTTTTTAAGAGAGAAATATTAAAATTAATATTTCTTTCCCTGTTTCTTGTGGTTGTTATTCATGGCTCATTTTGAATACCTTAATATAAAAGAGTTAATTAGGTTTACATTCTCCAACTTTCCAGGCACCTTGAACCTGGTTCAGATTTAAAATGCAGAATAGAAGTCTTGACAGCAGTACCATTCCTAATTACAGCTAACATTCATAAAATACTTTCTGTTCAAGGCTAATTTATAAAGGGGAAGGATATCTTACACAACCTCTGCTAAATGCAGAGAGCAAGTGTTAGGTTTAAGACTACATCTCACTGGAAAATTCACCATAGCCGCGGATACCAAAACAAGCACTTGATCACTAGCAGCATGGCCTAGTGAGACAAGCACAGGCCTGGAAGTCAGAGGACCTGGGTTCTAATTCTGACTCCATCACTACTCTGTTGTGTGATGGGCCAAGTCACTTAACGTCACTGTGCCTCAGTTCTCTTATGTGCAAAATGACGATTCAATTCCTGTTCTCCCTCCTACTTAGGCTGTGATCCCCATGTCGGGTCTGATTATCATATATCTACCCTAGTGCTTAGCACATAGCAGTTGCTTAAGGAAAAACAGAAGTAATATTTCCCTCACACTGAAGCAGAAACACGGACTTTCAATTAAGGGGAAGTGGAATGTCACCTGGTCTCACATTTTTTGAGCATGCCCCCTCCATTCACACACATATCCTAAACCCAATAGTCCTCGGGGGTAATCAGATCAGGGAGGTATCCAGGCTGCTGTCAGGATTGCCTGTTAATTGGCCTTGATACCCTGGAAACTATGTTGAGTGACTGGCCCAAAATCACACAGGTGAGTGATGATTTGATTGGCTGCTCCCAGCCTCCACTTTGGGAATTAGGTGGCTTAGCTTAGGTTTCTCCAGCCAGCTGGACCTTGATAGCTTTAAAGGTCAATGAGTAGAAACCCTATAAATGCAAGAAAGCTAGAGAGGAAGATCTCTCTCAGGGTCTCACCTGGAGAGTTTCCAGTGCTCTGCCAGTCTCAACTAGGGGAGGGAGAGTCAAGCAGAGGTGTGTCTAGTCCATTCCTAGCTTGGGTAGTGGTCTGCAAGTGGCAGGTAATCTGCTACAGGTCAAAACTCACCTGTGCTGGGCAGCAGCAGCACAGGAGAGAGTCGAGGGTAGAGACTCAAGTTTACAATGTGGAAGGTGACAGTGGTAAATCACTTCCATAGTATGACCAAGAAAACTCTTTGGATCCATTACCAGAACGATTGAAGATAGAAGTAGGGCGTTCTGGGAGGGATGCGTCCATGCCATCGCTATGGGTCAGAGATGACTTGACAGCCTAAGATAGGAAGAAGGAGAAACTGTTTACAGATACCCAGAAGAAACATTGTGCCTTAGCAATGTCTGAGACGTGCCAGCATGAGGGAAATGGAACACCTCCTCTGGAACCAAAGATATGAGCTTTCAGGGACCACACAGGTAAGGTGGTAAGGTGGTATATGAACTTTCCTCCAAAGTACAGACATGTGTTCCCCCATTACATGTTCTGCTACATCGTCAGTTTTCTTAACATTCTTACACAAAAGATAATGATTTATAGCCCTTAAAAACTATGTAAAACTGCCTTTTTGGTCCTGGCATAGTTGCTTAAGTGCTTTTATTTGGTCTCAGTTTGATAAATCCAAGTTCTCTACCAGCATTTTTTGAAGAGTGTATGTAATTGTAAGTGGCTATGTCAGGTGTTTTGTCTTTCAAGGCTGTGACCTTAATTACCTATTTAATTGCACATGTGTAGCCTTGGTAATCATAGCAGTGAGATATGGCTTAGAGGCATGGGTTTGATTGGAGATGATGGAAATGATTTTCACTTTTTCTGGGGCCCAGGAGAAGTCTTAAACCTAGATTCTTGACTCTTGCCAAGCCTTCTCACCATTTAGTTAGCTACAGCCTAGCCTGGCATAGCTGGGCCAATTGTCTCTTTTTCAGAGAACTGGGCGGTGGCTGTGGTTCTCAAGTTTGGATGGGTGAAGGGTAGGGGCAAGAGGCTTCTAGCAATTCCACCTTAGGGCTAAGCTTCATTTGTTTTCAAATGGTATTTGCTAAGTGCTTACTATGGGCCAGGTGCTGTTTAGGCACAGGGATAGATACAAGATCATTGGTTGGACTTCATCCCTGTCCCACATGGGACTCATAGTTTGTTACAGATAAGACAACTGAGGCACAAAGAAGTAAATTAACTTGTCAAAGGTCACATAGCAGATAAGCAGTGGAGCCAGGATTAGAAGAACCCAGGGTCTCTGACTCCCTGCCCCTACTGGGTAATACTGCTTCTCTTATTCACCTAAATATACTATTGTTTGGCTCCTCAAAGGTCAGAGGCTTATTTTTATCATCTTTTCATGATATTTGTTAAGTACTTACTATGTGCCAGGCACTGTATTAAGCACTGGAAGAGATACAAGATAATTGGGTTAGACACAGTCCCTGTCCCTCATGGAACTCAGTTTTAATGAACATTTCACAGATGAGGGGCCAGAGGCACAAAGACGGGAAATGACTTTCCCCAAGATCACACATCAGGCAAGCAGCGGAATGGGATTAGAACCCAGGTTCTCTGATTCCAAGGCCCGGGATCTGTCTGCTAGGCCACCCAGCTTTTATATATGCTTAGTACAGAGGTCTGCCTTTAGTAAGCTCTCAACCACTGTGGGGAATGCAGACTGAGCTGGTTCTAGTGAGGGGAGGCAGAATCAATGGCTATACCACTTCTTATTTTGCTTTTCCTGAGCACAGATTCACCCAGAGAAAAATTTAGCCCTTCCCTCAACCACGCCACCTCTTGCTAGGGCTCCTCTGGTGGTAGATTTCACATTTAGAATTGTCTGTCCCCTGGGACAACAGGTTCTGGATGATCTGGTCCAGTATATTAATAATAATGTTGGTATTCAAGTGCTTACTATGTGCAGAGCACTGTTCTAAGTGCTGGGGTAGATACAGGGTAATCAGGTTGTCCCACGTGAGGCTCACAGTTAATCCTCATTTTACAGATGAGGTAACTGAGGCACAGAGAAGTGAAGTGACTTGCCCACAGTCACACAGCTGACAAGTGGCAGAGCTGGGATTCGAACCAGTGACCTCTGACTCCCAGGTTCTTTTCACTGAGCCACGTTGCTTGGATACCTGACCATAAGCACTTTGGAGCATGGGCCTGGAAGTTAGGTCATTGATTCTAATTCAGGCTCCACCACTTGTCTGCTGTGTGGCTCTGGGCAAGTCACTTCTTCTCTGTGCTTCAGTTCCCACATCTGTTAAATGGGGATTGACTGTGAGCCCGATTTGGGGCAGGGACTGTGTCCAACCTGATTTGGTTGTGTTCTCACCACAATGTTTAGTACAATACCTGGAACACAGTAAGTATTCAACAAATACCATTATTATTATTAGTAGTAGTAGTAGTAGTAGAAAAGGGCACAGTTCTAGAAAACCCGGGTTGTAATGTTGGTTCTGCTACTTGCCTGTTTGTGGTGTGATTTTGGGCAAATATCGTAAGTGTTCTGGGCTTCAGTTTCCTTATCTGTAAAAAAGGAGATTTAATACCAGTTCTCCCTCTCCCTTACATTCAGGAGACAGATTTTTCTGATTTTGATTTGTAACTGTCTCTGTCTCTTGGCACAGAACCATGTAACAAATACCACTATTCCCAAGGTTTGGGCCACATTGTCTGCACATAAAGATTATTCTTTGTCACCATGTCATTTGCAGCTTATGACTCCTGTAACTTTTCACATCTGCTCCTGGTTACTTCAACATTCCTGAATCTTCTCCTCCTGGAAAATACCTCTTCACCTATCTGTTTCATACCATGCTGATTTGCCTGCTACAGTTGACTTTCAAAGATCTTTACTGAAATATGCTATTTGTTACTATGCTTCTCTTTTAAGGGAATTTGCTCCATGTTTCCCATCTGGGAGGGCTGCCATTTCAAGCCTGTGAAATTACATCTCTAGAAGGGTATTTATTATTTTGACTATTGTTTTTATTCACTCAATTGTATTTACTGTGCACTTACTGTGTGCAGAACACTGCACTAAGTGCTTGGAAAATACAATAAAGCAACAAAGAGACAAATCCTGCCCACGATAGGCTTACAGTTTTGTTTTATTCAAGTACTTTGTGTGAGGCATAGTTCTGAGCACTGGAGTAGGTGCAAGGTAGGATTTAATCCCCATTTTGCAGGTGAAGATACTGAGTACAAGGTCACACAGCAAACAATTGTCAGAGGCAATATTAGAATCCAAGTCCTTTGATTCACCATTGTTTCCACTAGACCAAGATGCAATTTTATTTATACTGATGTCTGTTTACTTGTATTGATGTCTGTCTCCCCCTTCTATACAGTGAACTCTTTGCGTCCAGGGATTGCCTTTTGTTATTGCTCCATTGTATTTTCCAAGCATTTAGTACAGTGTTCTGCACACAGTAAGCACTCAATAAATACTAAATCAATGAATGCTTTTTTCCTGATTAATTTTTCATTACCCTCCCCCCTACTTCAGTGCTTCCATGTCACCTGAACACTTCAATAACAAAACTGCCCTCAGAACTCAATCAAATTTGAGTGCTGTGTGCGGAGTACTGTACTAAGCACTTGGGAGAGTCCAGTATAACAAAGTAGCTAGACATTTTCTCCACCTACGAGTTCATGTAAATATCTTTACATTCTAAGTCTTCATTCTGTCTGTAATATAGTTTAACATCTCTCTCCCCTCTGCTAGATTGGAAGCTTCATGAAGGCAAGTTTCCTATCTATTTATTCTATTGTATTTTCCTGAGCTCTGAATATCAAGTTCTCTGCACTCAGTAGGTTCAAGAAAGCTATTGGTCAATAGCTTCTGGAGTGTGCTGTCAGCATTCGCTGTCCTCATGTCCAGTCCAGTGAAACTTGGTGTAAGGGAAGCAGTCTGGCCTAGTGGATGGATCATGGGCCTGGGGGTCAGAAGGGCATAAGTTCCAGTCCTGGCTCCACCAGTTAGTTGTCTGTTGCGTGACGACAGGCAGTTTACTACCTTATGCCTCAGTTACCTCATTGGTAAAATAGGGATTAAGACTGGAGACCCGTGTGGGACAGGGACTGATTCCAACCTCATTAGCTGTATCTATCCCAGTGCTTAGTACAGTGCTTGGCATATAGTAAGTTCTTAACAGATTCCTTAAAAAACCTTGCTTTAATTCTGATCAACTGATTGCATATCCAGGCCTCACTGATGGACATCTTCTCATACTTTGTATTCAGAATCACCCTTAGGTAGAGCTGGTGAAACTAGATGTGCATTTTATTGTCTCAGTCAGAGAGAAAGTTGAATATTTCCTACTTTATTTTTCTACCACTTTTCTCCATCAGGATTAACTACAATCAAATATATGCTTTCTGAGCATGTGGAAATTGAATCTAGATATTGAAAGAAGATTCTTATCTCTTCTTGGTTACCCTAATTTTGTCCTAAAGGAGTAATATTTTTCAGGGTGCCCCATCCTCAGGACTCTAAAGTTCAGCAAGACCTGTCCCACCTTCACTGCAAAGAAAGAAAAACAGTCAAGTATTTCACTTCTCAACAAAAATGCTGTTATATGAAAGGTTGTACTAAATAGGTGGTTGCAATACAATTACATCCCATTTTCAGAGTGGAAGAAAGTAATATTGACTGGGGAAAATAATTGAAAGTGGGAAATTAATTGTTTGATTTGGGGAAATGTTACTAGCAATTAGTTCAGTTTCATTTAGGTGATAAAAATAAAAACTTTACCAAGAGGAGAGATAGCCCCATGTGGGGAAGTGAATGAGCAATAAAGGACTTATGGATTAAGAGAAGGGGGTTACATAACCAAATTATGCCATTACATATATTTCTTGGAAATTCCTTACTAATTGGAAGCAATGGAAGCTTTAGCCGGTGGCTCTTCATAGTTATTTCCTCAAGATGTCTGAAATTGCACTTGGATTGTGGCAGCATTATCCAGAGACCTTACAGTCTGATTCTAGGCGAGCAGTTTGGCCTACTGGAAAGAGCATGGGCTGGGGAGTCAGATTCTGGTTCTAATCCCAGCAGAGATCCCTGGGCATGTTGATTAGTCTTTCTGTGCCCCAGTTTCCTCATCTGTAAAATGGGGAAATAGCCCCTGCTTTCTTTGTCTTTGGTGTAAGTCTGAAGAGAGAGGGAGTGTGTCCAATCTATTTCTCCTGATTTTCCTCAGTGCTTGGCCCAAAGTAAGCCCTTCATAAAATACATTATTGTTACTTCAAAAGAAATTCGAGCAGAGAGCTCATACCCATTGGCAATGCTGAAGGGGTGCAGGCATCTATTTTCCAATTAGATCAAGAATGTGTGATCCTGCAAAACATGACATGGAAAACATTGTCTGGAGAAGGATTTGCACACATACTTAGCGCAGAATATGGCTAATGACTCCTAACCCTGGGCTTCAAGGCATTCAATCAGCTCTCCCATTCCCACCCTATCTTGCTGATTTAGTAAAACTCAGTTCTCACATTTTGCTCCTCAAGTGCCAACTTACTCATGGTATCTCCATCTCACAACAGACCCCTTGGCCCTGTCCTCCCTCCTGCCTGGAACCCACTCCCGCTTCATATCCAAAAGTCCACCACTGTCCCTACCTTCAAAGCCATGCTAAAAGCCATGTCTCCAATAGGTTTTTCCTGATTAAGCCCTCCTTCTGTGACACCAGTGCATTTGAATCCATATCCCCTAAACGTTTGACTTTCACCCCACCCTCAGTGCCACAGAACAAATGTACGTAAATGTCAATGTGGCCTCATTGGAAGACCGTGGGCCTGGGAGTCAGAAGCCTGGGTTCTAATTCCCCCTCTGCCACTTCTCTTCCACGGCCTTGAGCAAGTAACTTCAATGTTCTGTGCCTCCATTTTTCTCATCTGTAAAATAGGGATTAAATAGCTCTTCTCTCTCTTCTTTAGACTGAGCGCCCTATGTGGGACAGGGACTGTGTCCAACACATCTACCCCATTCCTTAGTACAGGGGTTGGCTTAAAGAAAGTACTTAAACATCATTACTGTTATCCTTATACTCTCCATTTCCCCCAACTACAATTTATTTTAATGTCTTTCTCCATCTTTAAGCTCCTTGTGGACAGCTATCCTTAGAGAAGCAGCACGGCTCGGTGGAAAGAGCCCGGGCTTAGGAGTCAGAGTTCATGGGTTCGAATCCCGGCTCTGCCATTTGTCAGCTGTGTGAGTGTGGACAAGTCACTTAACTTCTCTGTGCCTCAGTTCTCTCATCTGTAAAATGGGGATCAACTGTGAGTCTCACGTGGGACAACCTGATTACCCTGTATCTACCCCAGCACTTAGAACAGTGCTCTGCACATAGTAAGCGCTTAACAAATACCAACATTATCGTATCTAACTCCTCGATTGTATTGTCCTCTGCACACAGTAAATCCACCAATCAATAGTATTCATTGATGCCTTACTGGGTGCAGAGCTCTATACTAAGCACTTGAGAGAGTACAACACAATAATATAACAGATACGTTCCCTGCCCACAGTCAGCGTACAGTCTAGAGAGGAACACTTAATAAATACCATTGATCTAATGTGGATGAAACAAAGCTTAAAAAGCATGATATACTTTTTTAACCCCCAAGTGAGCACTGATCAGAATGAGATCTGCAAAGCTCTCCTGCCGCCTTCCTCCCAGAGTTTCCTCTTGACAGAGACCAATTTTCTGGCCTAAATGGCAATTATCTTATGCCAGAGCTCTTAAAGTCCTAATAAGCCCCTTATGTGCTCCCAATTTTTCTCATCCTCAAACCTTCCATTAACCAAGAAAAGCTTTTTTCAGGGCCTAGTTCTGCTTTCTTTTAACTTTGACACTTTTTTTGTTCTTTAACTTACAAAAAAACACCTACGTGTAACCAGTGTGACTTGCTGCCATGAATTGAGGGACAGTAGCAAGGACAGTTCACTGGACAGAAAAGATCTCATAAAAAAACCCCAACACCTCCCAAGCCTTGCCTGCTTTCAATTAATATCTAATGAATGCTGATAATACCTGTGGCTGAGCTGCAATACGATTACAAGACCAATTTTCAGAAGCTTAGCAATATTTCTTAGTTGCTTGTGATTTTATGGTTATAAGCAATTGCTATGTGCCAAGGCCTGGATTCATTCAAATGTAACCAACTATAACTGACCAGCCCTACATGGGGTTCATAATTTAGGTAGGGGTAAAAATGCTAGACAATGGAATGCAAACAATAACTTGATCTGGAAAGTCAACAAATCAAAGCAACAGTATTATGTAAAAGCATAGATTTTGCAGCCCTCAGACTCTCAGGCTCCTGCTACGTAGCCACAAAAAATTCACAGATTTTGCACTACAACACTCTAGGCGAAATGCTTCAAGTTGATCTGATAAACGAGGGATGTAAAATGGCTCTGGATCAGCTATGTTTGTAGTTTAAATTACAAATATATAGGACCTTTTTTATTAATGGTATTTGTTAAGCGCTTATTATGTGTTGGGCACTGTATTAAGCACTGACGTAGTTGATCAGGTTGATCAGTCCCTGTCACTGATCAGTCCCTGTCCCCCAAAGGACTCATAGTCTTAATCCCCACTTTACAGATGAGGTAACCGAGGCACAGAGAAGTTAAATGACTTGTCTGAGGTCACGGAGTATATAAGTGGCAGACTGGATTTAGAACTGACTGTATCCACCGGGCTGTATCCACTGGGCCATGCTGCTTCTGACCAGAGGTGGAACCGGGGAAGAGGGAGGTGGGATTTTCTGTGAAGCACAAGAGGTAGAGACCCAGACTAAGTGATGGTGCACAGCTCAGTGTGTGTGCCTGCTCTCTTCTGCTTTAGCAGGACAGGAGAGGGGTATAAAGGGAAGCCACTCTGTCCTGGCTCCTTGGGCGGGATCGTGAGCCTCTGGCAAAATTTCCCTCCTTATCCCCCCAGCCCCTGGGCTGCTGTCCCTACGGGGAACAGAGGGGTCAAGTGAGAGGCTGGCTGGGATCAGATTACATCATATGACTTGCAAAAGGAAATCACAGGGGAGGTGGTGCCATGTTGGGATATAATTCAACCTTTCTAGAGGAGACTGGGAAGTCTGTTAGGTCACCCAAACACATCTGTCATCTAAACACCTCATTCAAATTGCAAGTTTCTTTTTGATGGGGAGTGGGATGGGAACCACTGGAGGCTCTTGAGGAGTGGGAGAAAATGTACTAATGTTTTTTTTTTGAAGAAAGATGATCTGGGCAGCAGGGTGAAGTATAGAGTGAAGTGAGGAGAGAGAGGAAGTAAGGAAGTCAGAGAGGAGGCTGATGCAGTAATCAAGGTGAGATAGGATAAGTGTTTAGATCAATGTAATAGTAATGGGCTCATCCTCCAGAGTTTCTTTTTTCTTTTATTTTCAATCAGTTGTATTCATTGGGCACTTATTGTGTGCAGAGCACTGTACTAACTGCTTAGAAGGGTACAAAATAATATAACAGACGCATTTCCTGTCCACAGAAAGCTGACAGTCTAGAGGAGGAGACAGACATTACTATAAATAAATTAGGGATAAGGACATAAGTGCTGTGGGGCTGGGAGGGGGGATGAATAAAGGGAGCAAGTCAGGGTGATGCAGAAGGAAGTGGTAAAAGAAGGAGGGCTAAGTCAGGGAAGGCCTCTTGGAGGAGATGTCCCTTCAATAAGGCTTGGAAGGCGTGGAGAGTAATTGACTTTCAAATATGAAGAGGGAGGGCGTTCGAGGCCAGAGGCAGGAAGTGGGTGAGAGGTTGGCCGTGAGACAGACAACACCGAGGTACAGGGAGTAGGCTAGCATTAGAGGAGTAAAGTGTGCAGACTGGAGTGCAGTAGGAGAGTAGTGAGGTGCAGTAGGAGGGACCAACATACTGAGTGACTTAAAGCTGATGGTGCGGAGGTGTTTCTGCTTGATACAGAGATGGATCGGCAACTACTGGAGGTTCTGGAGGAATGGAGAAAGGTGGACTGAACATTTTTGTAGAATAATGATCCAGGCAGCAGACGGAAGAACTGGAGGGGGGAGAAACGGGAAGCTGGGAGGTCAGCAAAGAGGCTGATGCAGTAACCAAGGCAGGAGAGAATAAGGGCTTGGATTAATGTGGTAAGAGTTTGGATGGAGACAAAAGATGGATTTTAGCAATGTTGTGTAGGTTGACCGGACAGGATTTAGTGATTAAATATGTGGGTTGAATGAGAGAGAGGAGTCAAGGATGATGCCAAGGTTGATGTTTGTGAGACAGGAAGGAGAGTGGTGCTGTCTAGTGTGGTGGGAAAATCAGGGGGCGGACAAGGTTTGGGTGGGAAAATAAGGGGTTCTGTTTTGGACTGTGAAATCGTTGTGGGCAGGGAATGTCTGTTATATTGTACTTTCCCAAGTACTTGGTACAGTATTCTGCATGTAGTTAAGCGCTCAATAAATATGATTAACTGATAATTTTTTCTGATGTAAGTTTGAGATGATGGCAGGACATCAAAATCGAGATGTCTTGAAGGCAAAAGGAGATGTGAAACTGCAGAGTGCGAGAGATCAGGGCTGGAGATGTAGATTAGGGAATCGTCTTTGAAATAAGCAAGGCCAAAAGACTTATTCTTCAAAATATTTCTCTGAAAGCATTTGTGTTCAATAAGGACATTTTTACAGCCCACCTTTTCCTTCTGCTCTATCTTACCAGAAAATCATAATCCTGGACTGATGATAACCCGTTGCTACAATCGCCAAGTGACAATTGCTATGTGAGGCTTCACCGAAGGCTTTCACTTTCTAATTTATAAACCTGCTTATGTTGGAGTCTGAGGAAAATATGGTCCCTAAAAGCATTCTTTACTAGCAATGGCACAGTAGGAAGAGAGGGCCGGAATTTAGCTGTTGAGTGATTCAAACATGTTTCTGTTGCGATGAGCCCCACTTACATGATTTCAAGTTTAAAAGATTAAATTCCACTCAATCCCTCAACACTGCTGAGTTTCCTCATAGTGTAATGGTTTCTGCTACTCAGGACAGGGGAAGTAAAAGGTCTGAGCAATTCCTCAGGAAATTCAGACAGATTATTTGCTACAGGGTTATGACTAGGTTCCTGAAGTTGTTTTGTGGATCTGTTTTACACGCGACTCAAGGATATTGCGATTAATTTCTAAAGGCCTCGTCCTGTATTTTAAGTCTTACCTTTAAATGCTCTACCACACTGTGTCTGTAAGTGGAAGATTTAAGAGCTCTTCATGCTGGATAATGCTTTTTCTCCCAAAGGAATGTTTGTCCTTTCCATTAACACATGCTTCAAATCTAAAAATAAAAATGAATACTTAAAAAAAAATCTAAATGATATGGTAGTGGCATTGAGTCCAGAATATGAATATGAAACAAATAGCTACCTCATGGATTTCCTTATCATGCACTGAGGTGCAAGTCTCCAATAAATTTTTAATATTGGGCTTTAACAAAAATGGATAAATGTGTCTTTAAGAATAATCATACGGTTGGATTCTCCAAAATTTTTAGCCACTTAAACTGGTAAAACAATCCTAGCATCTTTGGAATTGTAAATATTGGATTAGGTTTGGTACCATCCAAATGCATATTTCACTTGATTTTTATCATCTGGAATAGACTGAAATGACTTCCCACACATATTTTATGGCCTAGCAGGTTTGAGTGATGCAGGGTAGTGAATACACTGTTTGAAGCAGTCACAGAGATCAGACCATCCTAGAGCAAGCAAGAATGGAGTAGCGGTAGAAATTTTTTATATTTGAATGACTTGTGTGCAGAGCTCTAGACTAAGCACTGGGAAAAGGAAAAGGATGAAAGAACAGAAATGGTCTGGCCCACAGCAGGCTCACAGTCTAGGAATGTGAGGAAGCAGGTTTGGTGACAAACACAAAAGGAAAGATTGAAGTGATGAAAACATCAAAATGACCTCTGGAAAAGGGGTCAGTTAGTGCATCGCCATCATCTGTGACATTTATTGAGTGCTTCCTGTTTGCAGAGCACTGTACTAAGTGCTTGGGAGAGTACAGTCTAACAGGGAGCAATTTGTTTTTTCACGGTCCTAGTCACCTAGGCAAGTTGGTTCAAAGTCCAAAGATCATAACCTTCTAATTGTTTCTGACTCTCCTCAACCATTCAGGATGGTATAGCAGCAGGGAGATATTCATCTGACTTCTCTGTTGTCAAACTGAAGGCTCCTCTGACGTGGTTCTGCTACTTGACAGGGAAGGAATGAAAAATTCATTACCCATTGGCATGAACAACAAAGCGGCAGGGACAGATGTTGGGGGAATGATGAAGAGTGAGAACTCTATTTCCATCCTTCCTTTTCCCAGTGGACTGGGACTTTCAAGAGGCTCCTTGTTGGAAGCCAGCAAGGAGCTGCTCAAAACCAAATGGGATCTGGAAATCCCCTAAGCAGTTCAAAGGGGCAACTTATCTATTTGTCCCTGATGACAACATCGTTTTAATCTCATATAGTTCATCTTATTGGAAAAGTTTGCTTGGCAGGCTCCTCCTCTGCCTTTCACCTTCTAATTTTGAAAGTGTCTCAGGATTCAGTTCTGGGTTCCCTTTTCTTCTCCATCTACACTCAGTCCCTTGAAGAACTCATTCACTCGCATGGCTTCAATCACCATCTCTACCCTTGATTCTATTTATTTGCTATTGTTTTAATGAGATGTTCCTCTCCTTGATTCTATTTATTGCTATTGTTTTTGTCTGTCTCCCCCGATTAGACTGTAAGCCCGTCAAAGGGCAGGGACTGTCTCTATCTGTTACCCATTTGTACATTCCAAGCGCTTAGTACAGTGCTCTGCACATAGTAAGCGCTCAATAAATACTATTGAATGAATGAATGAATGAATACCCAGATGATTCCCAAATTTGACTCTCCAACCCTGATCTCTCTCCTTCACTGCAGTCTCACACTTGCTCCTGCCTTCAGGACCTCTCGGCTTGGGTGTTCTCCAGATGCCTCAGACTTAACATAGAGAAGCAGCATGGCTCAGTGGAAAGAGCACGGGCTTTGGAGTCAGAGGTCATGGGTTCGAATGCCGGCTCTGCCACTTGTCAGCTGTGTGATGTGGGCAAGTCACTTAACTTCTCTGTCCCTCAGTTACCTCATCTGTAAAATGGGGATTTAGACTGTGAGCCCCACGTGGGACAACCTGATTCCCCTGTGTCTACCCCAGTGCTTTGAACGGTGCCCTGCACATAGTAAGCGCTTAACAAATACCAACATTATTATTATTTACTCCTTGACTCATTTCTCTCATCCAGTGCACGTATTCAAGGTCACAACAATCCTGTCAGTTCTACCTTCACAGCAATTACACAATCTGCCCCTCTTCTGCATCAATCAGAAGATTAACACAGACTTTAAGGCCCTCGATCGGCACTCTTCCTCCTACCTAACCCTACATATCTTTTCCTGTAACCCAAACTGCATACTTTGCTCCTCTAACACCGGCCTACTCACTGTACCTCGATAATAATAACTGTGATATTTGTTAAGCGCTTACTATGTGCAAAGCACTGTGTTAAGCCCTGGGGTGGATACAAAATAATCGGGTTGGACAAAGTCCCTGTTCCAAACAGGGCTCGCAGCCTTAATCCCCATTTTACAGATGAGGGAACTGAGGCCCAGAGAAGTGAAGAAATTTGCCCAAGGTCACACAGCAGACAAGTGGCAGAGCCGGGATGAGAACCCAGGTCCTCCCGATTCCCAGGCCTGTGCTCTATCCACTTGGCCACACTGCTTCTCTATCTTGTCTATCTCACCTATGACCACTTGCCAACGTTCTTCTTTGGGCTGAACTCCCTCTTCCTTCTTATAATAATAATAATGTTGGTATTTGTAAAGGGCTTACTATGTGCAAACCAGTGTTCTAAGCGCTGGGGTAGATACATGGTGATCAGATAATCAGGTTGTCCCACGTGAGGCTCACAGTCAATCCCCATTTTACAGATGAGGTCACTGAGGCACAGAGAAGTGAAGTGACTTGCCCACAGTCACACAGCTGACAAGTGGCAGACCCGGGAGTCGAACCCATGACCTCTGACTCCGAAGCCCAGGCTCTTTCCACTGAGCCAGGCTGCTTGACAATCCACCACTCTCCCCATCTTTAAAACTCTCCTAAAACCATATGTCCTCCAAGAAGCCTTCCCAAACTAAGTCCTTTATTTCCTGTATCCGCCCTTCTCTCTCTGCACTGACATAAACATGGCTTTGGATCCCTTAAGCACTTTGAAACTTATCCAGCCCCATAGTACGTATGCAGAGGTGTTCACACTCTATTTTCCCACCCCTACTTCGTATGAATGTGATTTTCCCCTTGTAGATTTGTTAACTACTGGTGGGCAAAGATCCTGTCCACCCATTCTATTACATTATACTCTCCCTAGAACTTAACACAATGCTCTGCACACAGTAACTGTTCCATAAATTCCATTTGATTTATGCTGAGAAATTGTTGTCAGCTCAACTGTCGCGCTTCTTTTAGATATGAATTTTCTGGTGTCGAATAAATTGTAAGTTTCATGTTAAAGTTTTCAATGAAGCAAAAAATGGGTGGTGTTAAATAGAAGGGGAACAGATATCTATTATGGAAACAGGTCTAGCTAACACGACATAAGGCTGCGGGTCAGGAAACTCAGTTGACAGTCCTGGCTCCACCATCTGCCTTTTGGGTGATCTTGAACAAGTCACTTAACCTCTCTGGGCCTCAGTTTGCTCATCTGCAAATGGGGATAAAATACTTCCCTTCCACTTACTTTGAATCTAGTGTGGGGCAGGGACTCTGTCCAATCAAATTATCTTTTATTTACCTCAGTACATAAACAAAATGTCAAGCTTCATAAATACTGCTATTAATAAGACAAAAATCAAACGTGGAAAACAGCCATGAGCTGGAGGACAGGGTTTACATATATCAAGGGCAGATAGAAAATTCAGTCCCGCAAGTTCTCCTTGTCACATGCAGACGGGAGTTGCCACTCATCTAGGAGCTGTGGTGGGGAGTGATGACCTGGCATCTAATGGTCCTTACCGATACCAGACCAAGACACACCCATGACATGACACGCATTACTTGGTCAAGCGGCATCATGTGATGACATGGTGAAAGCTGCTTTCAGGAAGAATGTGGACATGTGCGTTCTTAGAGCATTTCTCGGCAGGACTTCCTGAAGTCCTCACTTGCTCCAAAACCTCTGGGCCTTCCTGTCGTGTCAATGTAGTGTGTGGCGGGGCAGAACGCAGCATCTGGGCCACGAAAGAGAGAGGTAAGAGGCCAAACTAAAGCAAACTGACAGAGCATCTGGCCCTGCGTCTGTATCGAGCAAGAGATGGGCCAGCTACAACCCAGATGGCCAGCCACCCTAGGCATCAGCCTTTTCAGCCACATGGCGACATACCAGTTGGGAAACAGCTTGGTCTCGTGGAAGGAGCTCGGGCCCAGACATCAGGAGACCAGGATACTAATCCTGGCTTTTCCACTTGCCTGCTCTGTGATCTAGGGCAACTCACTTCACAATTCTGGGCCTCGTTTTCCCCGATGTAAAACGGGATTCAATCCATGTTCTCCCTCTGCCTTAGAATGCGAGCCCCATGGGGGTTAGAGACTGTGTCTGATTTGACTCTCTTGCCCAGTGCTTAGCACAGTGCCTGGCAGAGAACAAATCCTAAAGAAATGTAATTATTATTAGCACTGGTTCAGTGCTTTTTTAATGGAATTTGTTAAGTTCTTACTATGTATTAAGCACTGTTCATTCATTCAATAGTATTTATTGAAGGCTTACTATGTGCAGAGCACTGTACTAAGCACTTGGAATGTACACTTTGGCAACAGATAGAGACAATCCCTGACCACTGACGGGCTTACAGTCTAATCGGAGACAGACAAAAACAATAGTAATAAATTAGTAATAAATGCTGGTGCAGGTACAAATTCATTAGGTTAGATACAGTCCTATACCATATGGACTCAAAGTCTAAGTAGGAGGGAGAACAGGTACCCCCATTTTATAGTTGAGGAAACTGAGCCACAGGAAGTTAAGTAACTTGCCCAATATCATAGAACAACTAATTGGCAGAGGTGGGATTAGAACCCAGGTCCTTCTGAGTCCCAAGCCCAAGCTGTCTCCACTAGGCCACACTGCTCCAGGAAGAAACACTATATTGTATCGTATGTCATCTGTAAAATGGGGATTGACTGTGAGCCCCATGTGAGGCAACCTGATTACCATGTATCTAGCCCAGCGCTTAGAACAGTGCTTGACACATAGTAAGCACTTAACAAATGCCATTATTATTATTATTTTTTGAAGCCATCCTATGTTGCCATAATAAGGAGAATAAGCACTTTCTATGTGTTAGGCACTGGGATAGATGCAAAATAATTGGGTTGGATGCAGTTCATGTTCCACATGGGATTCATATTCTAAACTTGAAATCTTGAGTCTCCTGCATTAGTTCAGTTAAAAGAACTAATAGTAGTTCTTCAAATGCTGTCCAATTGTTTCCGACCCATGGCGACTCCATGGGCCCATCCTCTTCCTGGGTTTTCTGGTGAAGATATGGAAGTAGATTACCATTGCCTTTTTCCTTGCTGTAAAAACCTAAGTCCCTGCTGTTGTCTTTGATCAATATTTTGATCACTTGATCATCCACCTTTGACTCTTTCACAAGCTGCTACTGCCCAGCACAAGTGAATCGAATTTGTCCGATGCTTCGCCTTAGACCTTTCCATTATAGGGAGCCCCATTAAGGGTAGCCCTATATGGCATAGCTCTGAGGTTCATCAGCGTATGCAAGCTCTCCTGCCATGATAGGGTGTTGATTCAGAGGAGAGAGCTAATAGTAGTAATAATAATAATGTTGGTATTTGTTAAGTGCTTACTATGTGCAGAGCACTGTTCTAAGTGCTGGGGTAGATACAGGGCAATCAGGTGGTCCCATGTGAGGCTCACAGTTAATCCCCATTTTACAGATGAGGTAACTGAGGCACAGAAAGGTGAAGTGACTTGCCCACAGTCACACAGCTGACAAGTGACAGAGCTGGGAGTCGAACCCATGACCCCTGATTCCGAAGCCCAGGCTCTTTCCACTGAGCCACGCTGCTTCCCCTAATCTACTGTGGCACTTTCATAACAATATGGCACTCTTAAAGATAAGAAATTGGTGGGATGATTCCCTTGGGCCAGTCAGATGATTCATTTGGTCACAGGGGCTGCCTCAAATTGAGAAATTTTCACTTACCCACATGCATTGACTAACTTTCAACACGAAACGGTAGGCAGTAACTTAAGGCAAAAATGAATGCTTCATCGAAACTACACTCATAACTTCTTAACTCAAATTTTTTGTTTAGCTGCAGCTTTGTCAAGAGAATAAGCTATGTTCAGAAAATTGTATATTAGTGTGAAGAACAACTCCCTTCATTTTGACGTGTTTGTGCTGCTATTTGCAGGCACCCTGGAAATCCAATAAATCCAATAAAATTCATTTTATGTATTTGTTTAGCAGGTGAATGCAATTAAAGGAATTCTATATCACTTATTGAAAGTACTTGATAGCTGTCCTTGGTAATGACCACTTTAGGGGTGAAATGAGAGCAAAGTAGGGTCTGGAAACGTGGACCCGAGTTCCCGACTCCTAAAGGGTCTTGAACTCAGATTTGGATGAAAGTTAAACATCTCTGAATCGAGAGCGCTAACCATTATGGCTGGTCTGGATTTGTGTCTTTGCATTGCTTCCTGAAGAAGGAAAGGCTTCCATAAAAGTTGGTAGCTTTCTCAACCCCGCACCTGAGTTTCTAGGACTACAATAGTAGTTATCTAGACTGTAAACTCAATATGGGAGGGGAATGTGTCTACCAAATCTGCCGTATTGTACTCTCCTCAGGGCTCAGTATGGTGTTCTGCACACAGTAGATCCTCAATGAATACCCTGAGTGATAGCCCAACGTGGGAAAAATGCATAGGTTAGCAAGAAATTGTTCTATCAAGTCTGAGAAAATGGGTCTAAAAGTCATCTGAGTACTGTACATTACGTAATAGCAATCATGATGATAAGGATGGAATCAAACATGTTCTATGTGCCAAGCACTGGGGTGAGCACAAGGTAACCAGAAAAGACACATGGATTTTGCAGTCTAAAATGGGGAGAGAACAGGTATTTTATCCCCATTTTAAGGATGAAGAAACAGTCACAGAGGAGTTAAATGACTTGTTCCACATCACCAATCTCCAGTCTCCTGCCTCCCAGTCCTGTTCTCTTTCCAATGGGCTACACTTCTTCACAGTAATTGGATTGAATGCTTATTGGGTGCAAGCAGTATATTGGTGGGAATTAGAAAACATTCCTGGCCTTCAGGTCTCAGACTAAGAGTAAAAAGAAGTGGAAAAGAAGACTGGAGACAGACACAGCTGTGCAACTGTGCTGTCCAACATGGACAACTCTTAACCGAGGCCAACTTCTACTCATAAGGGATGGGCAGGTCAGTGTGTGTACTTATAGGAGGCTATGGGAAATAATAATAATAATGGTATTTAATATTGATGATGGTATTTAAGTGCTTACTATTTGCAAAGCACTGTTCTAAGCATTGGGGGGAAATGCAAGGTGATCAGGTCGTTCCAGGTGGGGTTCACAGTCTTAATCCCCATTTTACAGGTGAGGGAACTGAGGCACAGAGAAGTTAAATGACTTGCCCAAAGTCACACAGCTGACAAGTGGCGGAGCCAGGATTAGAACCTTGACCTGTGACTCCCAAGACCAGGCTCTTTCCACTGAGCCATGCTACTTCTCAAGCGCTTACTATGTGCCAAGAACTGGTCTAAGCACTGGGAGATATACAAGGTAATCAGGTTGTCCCACAGGGCTCACAGTCTTAATCCCCATTTTACAGATGAGGATTAAGACTGAGCCCCATGGACAATCCCATTCTACAGATGAGATAACTAAGGCACAGAGAAGTGACTTGCCCAAAGTCACACAGCTGACAAGTGGAGGAGCTGGGATTAGAACCCACAACCTTCGACTCCCCAGCCCAGGGTCTTTCCACTAGGCCACGCTGCTTCTTATAAACACGTGTTTCCCAGGCAGCCTAGTAGAAATCACTTCCTCAGGCAATTGGCCAGTGGTCTTCATTGTTTGCCTCTTGAGCACTCCTGGGATCCCATTAGCATTTTTTTTTCTGCTGCCTCCCCCATCATCTCCCTTGCTCAAAGGAATTTCCGGCCTAGAACTAGGGTAGATTGCACACTTCCACTCCACTTCTGATATTCCTGCCAGTCATGTTCCCTCTGATGTACATAATTCATGGAAAGAGCACAGGCCTGAGAGCCAAGTGAGGCCTGTGGAGCCCCTGATCCCTCACAGGAAATCTCCCCTTCATCTTTGGGTTGTTCCTGACCCAATCAGGCTTCCCTTCACCATTACCGAAACCTGGCTCACTCCAGATGACATCATCTCCCCTGAGGGGAGCCTCATCATCTCCCGCTTGCCAAGACACTGAGAAGGGGGAAGAGTTGGGTCTTTCTGCCCTTCAGTGCAGATTTCTTCTTATTCTCCATCTTCATCCATCTTTTCCCCTTTCTTCAAGTTCATACAATCCACCTCTATCACTCGCTGTAATTGCTTGTCACCAGCATCTGCCACCTCTCCCTTTCTGAAGCACTTTGATCCCTTTCTTATATCCTTTTCTTTCTCCACCACCTCAGTAATTCTGGGAGTCTTCAATTTCCATGTGGATCGTCTTGGTAACCCTCCTGCTGCCTGCTTCCTCTCAAATCTCAACTTCACTAACCTCCTGCTCAGCCCCATCTCACCTACTCACCAACTTGGACGCAAGCTCGATCTCATCATCTCAAGTCACTGTTCAATCTCTAACCTCAACTACTCTGAAATTCCACTCTGACCAAAACCATCTCACCTGTCTCTTCTCTCAAACAGTCCTCCCCGCAAAACTGTCCTGGTTCAATCAATCAGTGGTATTTGTTGAGCATTTACTACGTGCAGGGCACTGTAATAAGGAGGAGTACAATACCACAAAGTTTGTGGGCATGTTCCCTGCTCACAAGGAGCTTAGAGTCTAGGGGGGAGACCGATATTAAATAATGGTTTATATAATGGTACATAAGTGCTGTGGGGCCGAAGGTGGGGTGAATATCTACTAAGTAGTGCAGGTTCTAGCACACAGGTGATGCAGAAGGAAGAAGGAGAGTGCCCATGAGGAGATTGATATCAATAAGGTTTTGAAGATGGGGAGATTGTTCATCTGTTATATACGAAGGGGGAAGGAGTTTCAGGCCAGAGTTTAGGATGTGGGCAAGGGATTGGCAGTGAGGTGAAACTGAAGTGCAGTGAGTAGGTTGGTGTTCGAGGAGTGAAGTAATCTACTTTATCGTAGGAAATCAGTGAGGTAAGGTAGGAGGGGGAGAGCTGGTTGAGTGTCTTAAACCCGATTGTAAGGAATATCTGTTAGATGTGGAGTTGAATGGGCAACCATTGGAGGGTGGTAAGGATGGGGAGACATAGACTGAATAGTCTATTTTTTTGGTTTTTGTTTTTTTTTAGAAAAAGGATCCGGGCAGCAGAGTGAAAAAAGACTGGAGTGGCGAGAGACAGGAGGCAGGGAGGTCAGAAAGGAGTCTGATACAGTAATCAAGATGGGATATGGTAATTGCTTGGATTAGTAGTAACTGTTTGGATGAAGAGGAAAGGGGTGGATTCTAGAGATGTCGTGAAGGTAGAACTGAGAAGATTTGGTGACAGATTATGTGGTTGAATGAGAGCAAGAGGTCAAAGATAATGTCAAGGTTTGGCCTTGTGAGGCAAGAAGGGATAGTGGTGTTGTCTACATTGGGAAAGTTGGGGTAGGACAAAGTTTGGGTGGGAAGATGTGGAGTTCTGTTTTGGACATGTTGTGTTGGGCTGGGGGTGGGACAATCAGGTAGACATGTCCTGAAGACAGGAGGAAATATGAGACTGCAGAGAAGATGAAAGGTCAGGACTGGAGATGTAGATTTGGGACTCATCTGAATAGAGATGGTATTTAAAGCTGTGAGAGTGAACCAGTTCTCCAGGGCAGTGGGTAGAGATGTGAAGAGGACCAAGAACTAAACCTTGAGGGACTCCCACGGGAGGAGGGAGGCAGAGGAGGAGCCCATGAAAGAGACTGAAGAGCGGCCAGAGAGGTAGGAGGAGACCCAGGTTGTTGGAGAGTCAAAGATGGCAATGGCAGCTGTGGCTATGAGAAGCCTCATTTTTTTTTTCTGTCCACAGTGACTGGGACGGCCATCATCATGGCTCCAAACATTTTCCACAAAGGAGAGTGGGGGAGGCAGTTCACCTCTTCTGCTCTCAATCACGGAAACCAACCAGAGGTAGAACTCTCTGCCTTTACAGGAAGTGTCAAGAAACACACTTTGTAGGTGATGGATATAGATGTCGCAGCAGTGGCAGGAGGATTCATTTTAGGAGTAGAAGGGGGGAGGAGGAGGAGGTGAACCACCTGCTCCTATCTCTGCTTCTGTAACAAATCTTTCCATAATAATGGTGGGATGGGGAGTGGAGCTGAGGAGAGAAGAGAGGAGGTGGGTGGATCAGAGAGAGTTTAGGATGACACATTAGTAGGAAGTGGGAAGGAAAGCGAGTCAAGAGTTAGAGGATTGACTGAAGGAGAGGAAATGAAGCTGGTGGAATAACAGGACAGGTTTGGAGTTGGGGGATGGGGAAAATCAGTCAATCAATGGTATTTAGTACTTACTATGTATAGACCACTCTACTAAGCGCTTGGGAGAGTATAACACGATAGAGTTGGTAGACATTTGCTGCCCTTGAGGAACTTACAATCTAATGAATGAGGAACATAGGGGACATGTCTGTCAACTCTGCTAAATTGTATTTCCCCAAGTGCTTAATACAGTGCTCTGGACACAGTAACTTCTCAATAAATGCCATTATTAATTGATATGACAAGGGAAAAGGGAGAGACCCAGGGAAGGTGTAGGAAACAGTGTAGTCTGGTGGATAAAGCATGGTCCTGGGAATTAGAAGAAACTGCATTCTAATCCCAGCTCCACCAGTTGTCTGCCGGGTGACCTTGGACATGCCATTTCACTTCTCACTTTACCTCATCTATAAAATGAGCCCTGTGTGGGATAGGGACTGTGTCCAGTCTGATTAGTTTGTATCTAGCCCAGTGCTTAGAACTGTGCCTGGCACATAATAGGTGTTTAACACACACCATAAAAACAAAGAAACAAAAAAAACCTGTGAAGTAGAACTAACAACTAACTAACTAACTAACTAACTTGAGAAACAGCAAAAGAGCAGAAAATGAATGGAATATCTATATAGGAAGTCTAGGGAAGAAGGATAGGATTGGGGAGATGACAGGGAATGGGAATAGAGAACATCAGAAAGGACAAGGAAAAAGTAAGAAGGAAGACTAGCAAAGGGGAAAGGAGGCAAATTCTACCAGTATAATAATTACCAATGTAAGTATAAACGTAGGGTTTTAGTAAAAATGTTAGCCCACTTAAATTCACAACATTCAAAGTGTTTTACTTTTTCGCATATGTGTTATTTTGCCTTTAGCAGTTTATTTCATCCAGGAGCTGATTATTTGCCAGGGAAAAATGCCCAATTCTCTAATACATCGTTGGCGAGCTTTCCAACCTCACGGCTCCTTTCAACCAGGAGGTGGGCTCGGCCTGTTCAATGTCTAGCTTTCCGGGAATCTTTATCCCAATCACAGTCAATTGTTACTTTTTTTATAAAGCTTAGACCAGCTGTACCTGCTACCTAACTGCAAGACAAATCTCTGGGATCCACAGTTCAGGGCTGAAATCCAACAACCGAAATTCTGGTTACGGTCCAAGGTCTCTCCCAGTATCCCACCGGGCAGCATCAATCAACCAATCAATCTTATTGAGCTCTTACTGTGTGCACAGCATTTTACCAAGAGCTTGGGAGAATATATAAAATAGTAGTATAACAGACACAATCCCTCCCCACAACGAGCTTACATCACCTATGAAATCTCATGTAGACAGAGAGATGCGACAGAGCTCAACCTGTTCTGGTGATTGGAAAATACAAGAGTCATGTCTGGACCTTTGATCCTTCCTCCTACAACACAAATACCTGTTTGTATTTTCAATTTCACCCCAAATCCAGCTGTCATGATGCTGATCTAATCTATGAAAAGCTCAGTAGATTCCGTTTCATCTGGTATGGTGTTTGACGAAAGTCAATTGCTTCAGGATTTTTACGGCATGACTCTGCTTATACATGAAGTGCTGTGGAAGAGCTGGGAAATATGTTGTATTTGCTGACGGGGGGTATTTTGTGTCTGATGAGCATAATCTTTTGTAGGGATATAAATAGAAGTATTTAAAAGTAACTGAAATACATGTTTTCTTTCTGCCTATTGAATGTTTTGGTCCCACGAGTGAGCAGGTGCTTTGTGTTTTATGCCCATTCCTCTCTATTTTATCTTTTTTATCCTTTGCATGTGGAAGAATGATCCCAGCTAAGTCATCGGAGAGCAGTTCTAGGAATCCCGGGGGAAAGGAAATCTTTTTTAAAACCACAACATATAGTTGTTTGCCAGCTATTTTTAAGCATAAGACCCAGGCTCTAGGAGATAAAGACATGCTACTGTGATGAAAATCCCTGTGTATAACCAAGGTAGATGCCCAATTTTAAATCCTGTAGCAGAGGGAGAATTAGAGAATAGGCAGTCACGGTCCCACTCTGAGCACTCCATTTCAACTCAGCTGGCAGTATTAATTTCTAGTGCTGCTCCCGGGAACATATCAGTTGTCATAGAAATGTGACTTTTGTGTTCTTGCTCTATTGTGTTGCCTCTGCAACTATTCCTTAGTCATGAAGCCTTTCTTCATTAGTCTTTCTTTGCTCTTTGCTCCCTCTTCCCGCCATTCTATTCCCCCTTGACCCTTCCATGTCTGTTCTCCCCTTTCCTAGCCTTTCGCTGAACATCAGAGAGAAATTTGGGCAGCTGCTGATCTCTGACGAGCCGGCTGATGGCATTTCAAAGATGCGGGATTTTGCTCCCAGCCCAGCGGGCTGACAGAGCTGAGGCGGAGGAGGAGAGAAACAGCCTGGAAGTGTCAAAGGTGCACTTTTCCACTAGGTCGTGACCTCCTCGACTCTGGGCCTGAGCGGTCTGTGGGGACGACAGGGTGGGAAACCAGGATGGGCTACGCTGACCCGGCAGGAGAATGGCAGGAGAGTGGGGGAAGCCACACCCGTCAAAGGGCAGGGACTGTCTCTATCTGATACCGATTTGTACATTCCCAGCGCTTAGTACGGTGCTCTGCACATAGTAAGCGCTCAATAAATACTATTGAATGAATGATCTGTCAGAAGAACGTTTTGGAGAGTCAGCTACGAGAGGCCAAGCTGAGTGGGAAAGGGTACATCAGAGTGGCCAGCTAGGAGGGCTATTACACAGAAGCAGCTTGGTGTAGTGGATAGAGCACAGGCCTAGGAATCAGAAGGTCACAGACTCTGTTGCTTGTCTGCTGTGTGACTTTGGGCAAGTTACTTCACTTCTCTGTGCCTCACCTCCTCTGTGAATAATGGGGATTAAGAGTGTGAGCCCAATGTGGAACAGGGACTTTGTCCAACCTGATCTACCCTAGTGCTGAGCACAGTGCTTGGCACATAGTAAGTGCTTAACAAATATAATTATTATTATTATTGTCAATGTGGAGAAGCAACATTCCCTAGTGGACGGAGCACAGGCCTGGCCGTGCGAAGGACCTGGGTTCTAATCTTAGCTCTGCCATTTGTCTGCTATGTGATCTTGGGCAAGTCACTTCACTTCTCTGTACCTTAGTTACCTCATTTGTAAAATGGGGATTTAGACTGTGAGCCCATGTGGGACAGGAACTGTGACCAACTGGATTACCTGGCATCTACCCCAGCGCTCAGTAGATACCAGGCACAAAAGAAGTGCTTAAAAAATACAGAAGTTATTTATTATTGTTAAATAAGCCAGAAGAGGTCCCACTCCCTGGCCCAAACAGTCTTCCATTTGTTCCTGTGGTGGTTGTGTGAAGGACATAGACTTTTCTATTTTTATTTTGCTGCCTGGGTCTGCCAGGACAAAGCAGATGAAGCAGCATGGCTTAGTGGCAAGAGCACGGGCTTGGGAGTCAGAGGTTGTGGATTCTAATCCTGGCTCCGCCACTTGTCAGCTATATGACCCTGGGCAAGCCACTTTACTTCTCTGTGCCTCAGTTACCTCATCTGTAAAATGGGGATTAAGACTGTGAGCCCTGTGTGGGACAACTGATTACCTTGCATCTACCCCAGCACTTAGAACAGTCCTTGGCACATAGTAAGTGCTTAACAAGTACCATCATTATTATCATTATTAATATTATTACAAAGGCAGCCAGAAAATCAAAGCCCTTCAGAAAGCCCTCTCCCAATCCGACTAGCCTGCCAAAGCCAGACTTCAAACTGGAGTCGAAGCAGGGGCAAAAAGGACTCCTCCCCCTCTTCTATTCCCTCTGTCCTTCTTCCTCACTGTGCACTCACCTAATGGGCTAGTTTTAAAACTGAGGATTTTTAATCCTGAAACTTCACCCCCTGCCTCCCCGGGCCACCTTCGGTCAAAATTATTTGGTCTTCTTACCTTGCAACGGCATTTTGCAAACTGCCTGTTGCAGCTGGCCTATGGCCTGTGGGCTCCATACTACCACTAGTAATAATAATTGTGGGATTTGTTAAGTGCTTACTATGTGCCAGACACTGTACTAAGCACTGAGGTGGTTACAAGCAAACAGGGTTGGACACAGTCCCAGTCCCAAGTAGGGCTCACAGCCTCAAACCCCATTTTGTAGATGAGGTAGATTAGACTGTAAACCCGTCAATGGGCAGGGGCTGTCTCTATCTGTTGCTGATTTGTACATTCCAAGCGCTTAGTACAGTGCTCTGCACATAGTAAGCGCTCAATAAATACTATTGAATGAGGTAACTGAGGCACAGGGAAATGAAGCGACTTGTTCAAGGTCACACAGCAGACATGGGGCAGAGCCGGGAATAGAAATCTCGAGATCCAGAAGATTAGAAATAGTAAAGATGTAGAAGATTCCTCCCCTACCAGAATTAATGTTTAGGGGTCATGTCATTTCTGGACAAGTACTGGAGAACCAGTATGACCTTGTAGCAAGATCATGAGCCTGGGAGTTAGAAGATCAACCAATTGATCATATTCATTGTGTGCTTACTGTGTACAGAGCAGGGTACTGAGCACTTGGGTGAGTACAATATTACAGAGTTGACAGCCATGTACCCTACTACAACGATCTTACAGTTTAGAATGGGAGACAGATTTTTATATAAAAGAATAAACTATGGCTATGTATGTAAGTGCAAAATAAAAGGTGCAAATCCAGTGCAGGACTGATGTGGAAGGAGGTGGGAGAAGAAGAAATGAGGCCTGAGTCAGGGAAGACCTCTTGGAGGTACGCTTTTAATATGATTTTGAGGGTGGAGAGAGTGATTGTCAGATATGAAGAGGGAGGTCATTCCAGGGCAGAGGCAGGACTTGGAAGAAAGGTTGGCAGCAAGACCAACAAGATCCAGTAGTAAGAAATTAGTAAGGTAAGGTGTGTGGGGGGTGGGGGGGTGGGGGGAGACAAGGTGACTGAGAGCTTTAAACCAATGGTACCTCTGACCCAGAACGCCCTCCCTCCCCAAATCCTCCAGACAATTACCCTCCCGCCCCCTTCAAAGCCTTACTGAAGGCACATCTCCTCCAAGAGGCCTTCCCAGACTAATCCCCACTTTTCCTCATCTCCCACTCTCTTTCAACATCATCCGGACTCACTCCCTTTGCTCTTCCCCCCCGCTCCTCACCCCACAGCACTTATGCATAGATCTGCAATTTTATTTATTTATATTGTCATCTCTCTACTTGTATTGATGTCTGCCTCCCCCCATCTAGACTGTGAATTCGTTGTGGGCAGGGATGGTGTCTCTTCATTGCTGTATTGTTCTTTCCCAAATGCTCAGTACAGTGCTCTGCACACAATAAGCATTCCATAAATACAATTGAATAAACTGAATAAAGGAATGGTAAGAAGTTTCTGTTTAATGCAGAGGTACATGGGCAACCACTGGAGGTTCTTAAGGAGTGGGGGAACATGGACTGAGAGTTTTTGTTGAAAAAATGATCTGGGCAGCAGAGTGAGGAAGAATGGACTGGGATGGGGAAAGACCAGAGGCAGAGAGGTCAGCCAGGAAGCTGATGCAGTAATCACGGCAGGGTAGGGTAAGTGTTTGGATTAACATGGTAGAGGTTTGGATGGAGAGGGAAGGGCAGATTTCAGCATTATTGTGTAGGTGGAACCTACAGGATTTAGTGACAGATTAAATATGTAGGTTGAATGAAAGTGATGAGTTGAGGATAATTCCAAGTTTCGAGCTCATGAGACAGAGATGATGGTGGTGCTGTCTACAGTGATGGGGAGGACAGCTTTCGGTTGGGAAGATGAGTTCTGTTTTGGACTTGGGGACATCTGAGTTCTAGTCCGGCCTCTGCCACGTGACGGTGATGACTTACCCAAGGTAACAAGTCACTTAGACTTCTCGTTCCTCAGTTCCCTTATCTTCAAAATGAAGATTAAATTTCTGTCGTTCTTCCTTTTTTAGATTGTGAGCCAAAGCAGAACAGGGACCGTGTCCAACTTCATGAGCTTGTAACCACCCAACACTTAGTACAGTGCTTGATAGCTAATCAGTGCTTAACAAGTGTAATAATAATGTTACTCATTAGGTGCTTACTAGGTACCAAGCACCGTACACAATGTTGAGGTTCATACAAAAAATCCAGCCACACTGGAAATATTATTATTCTTATTATTGGCATCACTGCTTAGTGTCTAAGCATTGACACCTTGTTCTTAAAATATCAATTCAAACTCTTAAAATTATTTTCATGCCACAGATAATCAAAACAAACAATTTAATGTCATGTGCTAAATCTCACAGTAGGAGCCAAATGTCCTTATTTATCCACAATCTTCAATCATAAGACTAAATGATGGGCTGAAAAAAAATTATTGTGATGTACCAATTGAAAACAAATAGATAATAATTGTATTTGTTAAGCAGTTACTATGTGCCAGGCACTGTACTAAGCTCTGGGGTGAGAATACAAGCCGAATGTGTTGGACACAGTCCTTGTCCTCCATGGGGCTCACAGTTTTAATCCCTTTTACAATTGAATTAACTGAAGCTCAGAAAAGTAAAGTTACTTAACCTAGGTCATTCATTCAATAGTATTTATTGAGCGCTTAGTATGTGCAGAGCACTGTACTAAACGCTTGGAATGTACAAATCGGCAACAGATAGAAACAATCCCTGCCCATTGATGGGCTTACAGTCTAATCAGGGGAAACAGACGGACAAAAACAATAGCAATAAATAGAATCAAGGGGATGAACATCTCATTAAAACAACAGCAATAAATAGAATCAAGGTGATGTACATCGCATTAACAAAATAAATAGGGTAATGAAAATATATACAATTGAGCGAACGAGCACAGTGCTGATGGGAGGGGAAGGAAGAGGGGAGGAGCAGAGGGAAAGGGGGGAAAAGAGGGTTTAGCTGACGGGAGGTGAAGGGAGTATAGAGGGAAAGCAGAGGGGAAAAGGGGAAGCTGAGTCTGGGAAGGCCTCTTGGAGGAGGTGTGCTGTAAGTAGGGTTTTGAAGAGGGGAAAAGAATTGGTTTGGCGGAGGTGAGGAGGGAGGGCATTCCAGGACCGCGGGAGGACGTGGGCCAGGGGTCGATGGCGGGATAGGCGAGAACGGGGGACGGTGAGGAGGTGGGCGGCAGAGGAGCGGAGCGTGTGGGGTGGGGAGTGGAAAGAGAGAAGGGAGGAGAGGTAGGAGGGGGCAAGGTGATGGAGAGCCTCGAAGCCTAGAGTTAGAAGGTTTTGTTTCATGCAGAGGTTTATAAAGGTCACAAAGCAGAGAAGTGGCAGATCTGGAACCCAGGTCCTTCTGACTCCAAGGCCCATGCTCTATCCAATAGGCCATGAAATCTTCTCTTTATCTCGCGCCCCCCCCCCCGAACAAAACCTTGTTTTGGGACATAAATTCAGCTTTCCATAGTAGGAAATGATCTACCACAAAATCCTGCCATGCACCTTTTATTTCCTCTTTACCCACGCCTAGGATTAACATTTTTTGTACAAATAATGTGTCTCTGGATAATCAATCAGTGATATTTATTGAGTACTTACTGTTTGCAGAGCACTGTGATCTGTCGTTTTGTTACTGGATAACAATCTGAATTTGCTAACTGCTAACACATGCTAATTTCAATTACTGCAAGGTTTATTCAAAGTAGAAAATCAAATAAAAACACTGTTTGGAAATACAGCTAAAATTAGAAGCCCGACAGCTCTTTAGAACGAAAGAACTTGAACAGATGATAGCAATCATCGCTTGGGCACTGAAACCTTTTGCTCCAAAACATACCATAAATTCTGAAGAAACAAAGTTGAAATGTTCACTCGGGTCAGAATGACGCAAAGCCTGAGTTCATCTTTTTTTTTTTTTTTCCGTTGATGAATTCGGATTGCAGATCGAGATTAGACTTCGGTGAGTACATCAGAAATGAAATGTGGACTCTGTGGTTCGGACCATCCATTGAACAGGCTGAAAATGATTCCCACCATGGTTTCCTTCACTCGATTGTATTTACTGAGAGCTTACTGTGTGCAGAACACTGTTATAAGTGCTTGGGGAGAGTAAAATATAACAGTAAGCAGACACATTTCCTGCCCACATTGAGCATAGAATCTATAGGGGGAGACAGGCATTAACAAAGCATTGTGGCTCAGTGGAAAGAGCCCAGGCTTAAGAGTCATTCATTCATTCAATAGTATTTATTGAGCGCTTACTATGTGCAGAGCACTGTACTAAGCGCTTGGGATGAACAAGTCGGCAACAGATAGAGACAGTCCCTGCCGTTTGACGGGCTTACAGTCTAATCGGGGGAGACGGACAGACAAGAACAAGAACAATGGCACTAAACACAGAGGTCATGGGTTCTAGTCCCAGTTCTGCCGCTTGTCAGCTGTGTGACTGTGGGCAAATCACTTCACTTCTCGGTGCCTCAGTGACCTCATCTGTAAAATGGGGATGAAGACTGTAAGCCTCACGTGGGACAACCTGATTGCTCTGTATCTACCCCAGCACTTAGAATAGTACTCGGCACATAGTAAGCACTTAACAAATACCAAAATCATTCATTATTATTATTAAAGTACAATGTGTACCTAAGTGGTGTGGGGCTGGATTGGGAGGATGAATGAAGAGAGCAAGTCAGGGTGATGCAGAAGGGAGAGGGATAGGAGGGCTTAGTCAGGGAAGGCCTCTTGGAGGAGTTGTGCCTTCCATAAGGCTCTAAAGGTGGAGAGAGTAATGGTCTGTTGGATATGAGGAGGGAGGTTCTTGGACTCCCCCTCTCACTGCTTTCTGCCCCCCTTTTTGCATTTTGGAAAAGAGACAGTGGCTAAATATTAGTCAGTAGTACTTATTGAGCACTTACAGTGCTCTGCACACAGTGTACTAAGCACGTGGGAGAGTGCAATATAACAAGATAACAGACACATTCCCTGCAGACAATGAGCTTGGCCTATGCCTACCTGGTGTCTCTGTAGATAAACCTTAAAGGTTTCTTCCAGAAAGCTATATACTGTATGAAGTGCTTGAGAGAGTACAGTAATCAATAAATTAATGGTATTTGAGTGATTACTATCTGAAGAGCACTATACTGAGCATTTGGGAGAATATAATGATAATAATGATACTATCACTACTAACTGAAGCGGAATAGTGTAATAGTGGATAGAGCAAGGTCTTGGCAGTCAGAAGTTCACGGGTTCAATTCCTGGCTCCACCACATTTCTGCAGTGTGACCATGAGCAAGTCACATCACTTCTGGACCTCAGTTTCCTCATCCGGAAAATGAAATCGACACCGTGAACCTCATATGGGATAAAGACTGTCCAACACAACTTGCTTGTATCCAACCCAGCACCTAATACAGTGCCTGGCACAAGGAAGTGCTTAACAAATTCCATACTTATTATTTCTAATTATAATTGATATTTAGAGAAGCAGCGTGGCTCAGTGGAAAGAGCACGGGCTGGGAAGTCAGAGGTCATGGGTTCAAATCCCAGCTCCGCCGCTTGTCAGCTGTGTGACTTTGGGCAAGTCACCTAACTTCTCTGGGCCTCAGTTACCTCATCTGTAAAATGGGGGTGAAGACTGTGAGCCCCACGTGGGACAACATGATCACCTTGTATCCCCCCAGCGCACATAGTAAGTGCTTAACAAATGCCATCACTATTATTAATATTATTATATTTCTCAAATGCTTAAATATGTGCCAGGCACTGAACAGAACACGGGGATAGATAAGAGAACCGCAGTTCCTATTCAGACGGGGATCACAGTGTAAGTAAGAGACAGAACAGGTTTTGAATCTCCATTTTATAGACTAAGAAGCTAAAGCTTCCAAACATTAAATGACTTGCCCAAGGTCACATGGCAGATGGGTGGCAGAGCCAGGATTAGAACCCCTGTCCCCTGACTAGCAGGCCCATGTTTTTTCAACTAGGCCACATGTAGGTAGACCCAACCCCTGCCCTCAAGAACCTTACAATCTAGGGGGCTCAAGTCTTGTCAACCCAGTACCTACCTTTTACACGTACATGTATTTTTCCTGTTTTCATCACATACGTTCATCCTTATTTGTGTATATATATTATATTGTCAACAATTTCTTCCTGTTAGATTCTTGTTCCTCTTCCTGCTCCTACTATTTTTTAAATATTTGTCTAGATCCCTCATTAATTAGAGAGCTCCTTTGAGACAGGGAACATATTCATTCATTCAATAGTATTTATTCAATAGTATTTATTGAGCGCTTACTATGTGCAGAGCATTGTACTAAGCGCTTGGAATGAACAAGTTGGCAACAGAGACAGTCCCTACCATTTGACAGGCTTACAGTCTAATCGGGGGAGACAGACAAGAACAATGGCAATAAATAGAGTCAAGAGGAAGAACATCTCGTAAAAACAATGGCAATTAAAAAACAATGGCAATTAAAGCCATATGTCATCTTATTATTATTAATCTAATTTATTGAGTGCTTACTGCATGCAAAGCACTGTACTAAGTGCTTGGGAGACTACAATATAACATCAGATACATTCCCTCCCCACAATGAACTCATGTCTTGCTCATATTTAATTAGTGGTAGTATTTGTTAAGTGCTTACTATGTTCACAGCACTGTTCTAAGTGCTGGGGGGAGACAAGGTGATCAGATTGTCCCATGTGGGGCTCACAGTCTTAATCCCCATTTTACAGATGAGGTAACTGAGGCACAGAGAAGTTAAGTGACTTGCCCAAAGACACACAGCTGACAAGCAGCAGAGCTGGAATTAGAACCCATGACCTCTGACTCACAAGCCGGGCTCTTTCCACTGAGGCACAAGGGCTCTGCGCAGAGCTTCTCCCTTATTGCTTTGTTGCTGGAAAAATACAAATGACTAAAAATTTAAAGTTTTTGTAACCCTTTTTCCAAATTGACAAAGCGTGAATGAACAATGTGTTAAGAATGATTGTTATCAGCAAGGTTTAAGGACAGATACCCAAATGAACCTGTGGAAGGAGATAGATTATTTTCTAAGGTTTTGGTAGAGGGAACAAACCCAATAAACATGAAATCTAATAATTTTCCCCCATAAAGTTCCAAATGTTGAAAATGTGTGCATTGGATATGTAATGTGCCCGGGATTTCTCATCTCGTATACAAATTCTAAACTCTCCAACTGTCCTAGAAAAGAAAAACAAATCATTATTTTCTGTATTGTCTTGGAAAACTCACGTTTTGATGATTAGAGAGAACAGATGGAAACAGCAACGTGGAGACATAAATAGGGAATCCAAAAATTCTCAGTATTTTGTAAAGTACCTGCAAAAAACCCACTCATGATTGTGTGTTTTTTGTGCCTCTTCCTTCCCCTCCCCCCGCCCCGACGAACCAATTTCAGTCAGATTGATAACTTTAAACGCTGTCTTCAAGGAACACCCGTTCACTTCAAGCACGTAGTCCTGATGTGGCAGAGGCTATCGTGAGGTATTGCCTTGTTGTTTCTCATCGGACAGTTCTAAAACAAGGTCGAGACCATTTAGTGATCTTCTGGGCCCCAACAGGAAGCGAGATTTCCCCAGACCTCACGTGTTTATCGTGCCGAGAGATTCATTTGGATTTATGATGCTCCACTGAAAACTTTTAGAAATTCTAGCTGCATTGAAAATATTGATCTTGGTCCTTAAAAGGAATGAGGCCCAGGATGCAGTTACATTCCACTGCTGGGCAAAGGGATTCCTTTGATGGCAGGTTGGAAATCGGATAATGCTTAAGTCCTTATCTATGCGAGGGAAAAGTTGTCAGGATAAATCCGATTTCAGGAAGATCAACTAGGTTTCTTAGCCTGTCTATATTTATGGTTACGCTCCATTGCCATAAAGACGGACCTGGAAAGCGGCCTGTGTTTCTATGGTTGAGCAGCCTAGATGGCAAGCTGCTTAATTTATATATATATACCCCAGCGCTTAGAACAGTGCTTGGCACATAGTAAGCACTTAACAAGTACCACAATTAGTGTTATCAGAACTGGACTGACATAGTTGTCCAACTGTTTTAACTGGTCTACTCTGTCTTAGATTTTCAAGAGGCAAGTATATTCAAAATCACTGTTTTATTAGACTGGAAGTCCAATAGAGGCCTTCCCTAAGCCCTCATTTCCTTTCCTTCCACATCATCCTTGCACTTGAATTTGTACCTTTTATTAACCCCACCCTCAGCCTCATAGCACTTATATAGATTTCCATAATTCATTTATATTAATGTCTGTCTTCCCCTCTAGACTGTAAGCCCTATGAGGGCAGGGAACACGTCTACCAACTCTGTAATATTGTACTCTCCCAAGAGTTTACTTAGTACAGTGCTCTGCACACAGTAAGCATTCGATAAATACGATTGATCAGAGGTGAGAAGCAGAGTGGTCTAATTGCGAAACGAAGCTGGATTAGGAGTCGGGAGAGCTGAGTTCTAATCTTGCTTCTGCCATTTGCCTCATGTGTGACCTTGAGCAAGTTCCTTGAGGAAATTATACCTCAGTTTCCTTATCTGTAAAATGGGAATTGAATACTTGTTCTCCCTCTTAGACAGTGAATTCCTTGAGGGACAGGAGCTGCTCTGATTGCGGTCTATCCACCCCAGGGTTTAGAACAGTAAGTGATTAAAAATAGTAATGAAAATAATACTTACGTATTTACTGTTCAAGGCACTGGGATCGACATAAGATAACCTGATAGGACTCAGTCCCTCTTCCATGCATGGAGCTCAAAGTCAGATATTTAATCCCCCACTTTACAGTTGAGGAAACTGAGACACAGGGAAGTTAAGGGATATGCTTGAATTGGCAATAACTTGAGTTGGCAAAAGCTTTAAAATCAAACAGGACTTTCTGAGATGGGAGAGGAAGGTAGTGAGCAAAGAGGAAGCCAGGCTGGAACCGAAAAGCATAGAGACCAATAGCTTCAGCTTAAGAGCAATTCAATAAAGAGTTGGGAGAATCCAGTCCACTTGGGATTCATTTTTGTATGCCTGCTTCCAGGGACTCTTGCTAATGTCTTCCTAGCAAGTTTTGTTCCTCTTTTCATTGAATTCCTCCCTCAGTTTCCTCTTAGTCTCCCTCCGTGTTTAAAACTGACTGAGAGACAATTCACTTCATCGCCTAGTGGCTAGAGCATGGGTTAGAAGTCAGAAGGTCATGGCTTCTAATCCCTACTCAGCCAGTTATCATTGTGACCTTGGGCAAGTCACTTCACTACTCTGGGCCTCAGTTAGCTCAACTGTAAGATGGGGATTAAAACTGTGAGCCCCATGTGGGTCAGGGCCTATGCCCAACCTGACAAATTTGTATCTACTCCAGCACTTAGTAGAGTGTCTGGAACAATAGTAGATGCTTAACAAATACCACAGTTATCATTATCATTATTATTATTATCAGCCACCCAAGATGTCAGGTTTTAAGGAATAGTACTGCCAACCTTCCCCATAGTTTCCTCCTGGAACTGACATCCTCTTTCTCCTCAGAGGCCCAAGATTGTAGTTTCTGTGTCTTTTATTGTCCTCATCACTCCTGGCGAGTGTGTGGTGGGTGCAGCTGGATTTAGGCCCCCCCAAATGGGTCAGGAAAAACTGTCCCAGCTGTCCATCATGCATCTGCTTCCCCTTCTCTATATCCCCTGTTCCAGACACTGAGATGCACATGCATTATCTAATTGTTTTGTTGCCAAAGAACCAATGTCTGTGAAATCCTCTAGATGATGTCCTGAAACACCCAACACAAGTACCCTTTTTATTGTTAAATGCCATCAGCACCTTTCCGACTGATAGGCAGCCAGGGCGAACCTGTTCTCTATATTTTTCAGTATGACAGACCCGGATGAGACATTTCTGAAATGGAGCATTCAGAGAAGTGCTTTGTAGCCAGTGTGACGGGAGGGATTGGGGGATTAATTTGGGAAAGGCTTCTGACGTTCACAAACCACTGGTGCAAACATCCCTGAGGTGAGGGTTGCCATTTTACAGATCTTACAATCTAATGGAGGAAGAAATAACAATCCATGTTCAATTAAGTGCATGTGCCAGCTCTCAGCAGCACTTCCCCGACATGTAGAGCCGAATCAAATATGACATAAATGAAACAAGTTATCGTTGCTACCGAACAAGGGAATTTGGAAACTGCCTGGATCTTTCCAGGCCAGAGATGAGCCTGCATAAACTACAGAGGCCAAGGGAATTCTTGGCTCCGCCTCCAACATGCTGGCTCATCTTTGAGGCATTTCTTCTTCCTCATCTCTTCTCCATAAGGTTGGTGATGATGATAATAATAATTGTAGAATTGAGGTACTTATTATGTTAGGGCACATAAAATACAATCAGACCAGACCCAATCTAAGCAGACTGGGAAAACAGACTCTTAACCAGGCTTACTCTATCTTGTTTTCAGTCTCCATTTTTCATTAATTTACCTTGTTTTCCATAATCATGATTCAGCCACACCCTTCCTGTCTCATCAATTTCAGCCATACCCTGTGATCCATTAAGAAATCGGGAGCCATACTTAATTGGATTGTGTTATTGGTGTGACTGAACACCACACCCACCACAGACTATAAATAGCTACCTCTCTCTCTTAGGCTGTCGGATTCTGTCTGTCCTCATCCATACGGGTCCGCATTTGCTATTGCAATAGAACCCCTTCTTTGCTATTTGCTGTAACTTGATTTTTGTTGTTGCAGTTGACAAGATAATTCCCATATCTATCTGGTATTCCTTTTTCTCTGCAGTCCCAATCAGTAATTTGTGTTTTGAACACTTAATATGGGCAGAGTAGTGTACTAAGTGCTTGGAGGAGTACAAATAACAGATTTGGTAGACAGGTACCCTTCCCATAAAGAGCTTAGAGTCTAGAAGGGGAGACAGACACTAAAATACCTTATAGTTATGTAAATAAATGCTGTGGGGCTGAGTGAGGGGTGAATAAAGGGTAGAAATCCAAGTGCAAAGGCAGTGAAGAAGGGAGAGGGAGCAGCGGAAATGAGGGTGTAATAGAGCGAGGCCCCTTTTCTTAATAAGACTTCGAAGATGATAAGAGTGATCGTCTGTTGCATATGAAGGGCGAAGGGAATTCCAGGCCAAAGGCAGAATGTGGTCCAGGGGGTTGGCGGCAAGGTAGATGAAATGGACATATAGTGAGTAGCAAAATGAATTTACTGGATTGGATTAAGAAATCAATAAGGTATGATAGGAGGGAGCAGGTTTATTGAGTTCTTTCAAGCCAAAGCTAAGCTGTTTTTGTGAGAAAGGGGATGAGTTAACCACTGCAGGTTCTTGAGGAGTGAGGATACATGGACTGAATGTTTTTATAGAAAAAATGTTCTGGGTATCAGAGTGAAGTTTGGATTGGTGTGGGGAGAGATATCGGGAAGGGAGGTCAGCAAAGAGGCTGATGCACTAATCAAGGGGCAACATGGCTCAGTGGAAAGAGCCTAGGCTTGAGAGTCAGAGGTAATGGGTTGGAATCCCTGCTCTGCCACTTGTCAGCTGACTGTGGGCAAGTCACTTCACTTTTCTGTGCCTCAGTTACTTCATCTGTAAAATGGGGATGACGACTGTGAGCCTCACGTGGGACAATCTGATTACCGTGTATTTACCCCAGTGCTTAGAACAGTGCTCCGCACATTGTAAGCGCTTAACAAATACCAACATTTATGAGAAGCAGCGTGGCTCAGTGGAAAGAGCACAGGCTTGGGAGTCAGAGGTCATTGGTTTGAATCCCGGCTCTACCGCTTGTCAGCTGTGAGACTGTGGTCAAGTCACTTCACTTCTCTGTGCCTCAGTTACCTCATCTGTAAAGTGGGGATGAAGACTGTGAGCCTCACGTGGGAAACCTGATTACCCTGTATCTACCTCAGTGCTTAGAACAGTGCTCTGCACATAGTAAGCTCTTAACAAATACCAACATTGTTATTATTAAGGGGGGAGAAGATAGGGGCCTGTGTCAATGAGGTAGCATTTTGGATAGAGAGGAGAGGGCGGATTTTAGTGATGTTGTGAAGGAAGAGTGTCTTTACTTGGATGTTCCACTGAAACCTCAAACTTAATAGTTCAAAAACCAACTTCTCATCTTCCCTTGCAAACCCTATTCTCTCCCTGGCTTCCCCATCACTGTAGATAATACCCCTACATTTCCAGGAACCATGACATTTTCCTCAACTCATCTCTCTCATTTAACCCATATATTCAGTCTGTCATGAAGTCCTGTAAGTTCTACCATCGCAAAACTGCTACCATGATGATCCAAACATCATGCATCACCTTTACTAATGAATCAGGCTCCTCGCTGACTTCCTGTCTCTTGTGCCTCCCCAATCCAGTCAGAACTTCACTCATTGCTTGGATCATTTTTTCTAAAGCAAAAACAATGTTTCCCCTGATTTTTCCCATCACTGTAGGCCACACCACCATCCTTTCCTTGGCTCATCTCTCTTATTCAAAACACTTATTCAATCTATCATTAAATCCTATTGGTTCAACCTTCACTACATCTCTAAAATCTACCCTTTCCTCTCCAACTAAATTGTTACCATGTTAATTTAAGCGTTTATCCTAACCTGCTTTAATTACTGCATCGGCCTCCTTGTTGACCTGCTTGCTTCTTGTTTCTCCCCATTCCAGTGCAAACTTCATTCTATTGCCCCGATCATTTTTCTACAAAAAAAGATTCATTCCATATTTTCCTTCCTCCACAAGGACCTCCAGTGATTGCCCATGCACTTCTGAAGCAAACAGAAATGTCTTACCCTCAACTGTAAAGGACCCGATCAGCTTTTTCTTATCGTACCTCACAGGCCTGGGAGTCAGAAAGACCTGGGTTCTAATTTCAGCTCTGCCACTTGTCTGCTGTCCCCTCACTGCTCAGTTACCTCATCTGTAAATTGAGATTGAGAGCCCCATGTGGGACAGGGACTGTGTTCAACCTGATTTGCTTGTATCCATCCCAGAATTTACTATTCATTCATTCATTCAATAGTATTTATTGAGCGCTTACTATGTGCAGAGCACTGTACTAAGCGCTTGGGATGAACAAGTTGGCAACAGATAGAGACAGTCCCTGCCGTTTGATGGGCTTACGGTCTCATCGGGGGAGACGGACAGACAAGAACGATGGCGATAAATAGAGTCGAGGGGAAGAACATCTCGTAAAAACAATGGCAACTAAATAGAATCGAGGCGATGTACAATTCATTAACAAAATAAATAGGGCAATGGAAATATATACAGTTGAGTGGACGAGTACAGTGCTGTGGGGAAGGGAAGGGAGAGGTGGAGGAGCAGAGGGAAAAGGAGAAAAAGAGGGTTTAGCTGCGGAGAGGTAAAGCGGGGGTGGCAGAGGGAGTAGAGGGAGAAGAGGAGCTCAGTCTGGGAAGGCCTCTTGGAGGAGGTGAATTTTAAGTAGGGTTTTGAAGAGGGGAAGAGAATCAGTTTGGCGGAGGTGAGGAGGGAGGGCGTTCCAGGACCGCGGGAGGATGTGGCCCGGGGGTCGACGGCGGGACGGGCGAGACTGAGGGACGGTGAGGAGATGGGCGGCGGAGGAGCGGCGCGTGCGGGGTGGGTGGTAGAAAGAGAGAAGGGAGGAGAGATAGGATGGGGCAAGGTGATGTAGAGCCTTGAAGCCTAGAGTGCCTAGCACTCTACTAAGGTGCCTAGCACAAAGTAAGTGCTTAAGAAATACCATTATTATTTCCTATTACATCGCAGCCCACACACTTCACTCCTGTAATGCCAATCTACTCACTGAATCTCAATCTTGTCTATCTCACCATGGATGTCTTGCAAGCAGCATGCCATAGTGGATAGAACACGGACCTGGGACTCAGAAAGACATGGATTCTAATCCCGTCTTGGCCACTTGTCTGCAGTGTGACCTTGGGCAAGTCACTTCACTTCTCTGGGCATCAGTTACCTCATCTGTGAAATGGAGATTGAGACAATGAGCCCCACATGCAAGAGGGACTGTGTCCAACCCAATTTGCTTGTATCAACCCCAGTGCTTAGTACAGTGCCTGGCACATAGTTAAGTGCTTAACAAATACCATTATTATTATTATCATTATTATCCTGCCTCTGGCCTGGAGCCCTTCCCTTTCCATATATGACAGACAGATCACTTTCCCCGCCTTCAAAGTCTTCTCCTGCTAAGCCCTTCTTTCCTCTTCTCCCACCCCCTTGTGCATCAACCTGACTTGCTTCCTTAATTCACCCTCCCTCCCAGCTCCACTGCATTATGTACATAACTGTAATTTATATTAATGTTTGTCTCCCCCTCTAGACTGTAATCTCACAGTGGGCAGGGAATGTGTCTACAAATTCTGTTACACTGTCCCAAGTACTTTCCCAAGCCCTTATTACAGTGCTCTGAGACATAGTAAGCACTCAGTAAATACGAGTGATTGATTCAGTACGTCTCCCTACTATTCATGAACCTCCAGTTGTTGCCATCCACCTCCCCATCAGACAGAAACTCCTCACCACTGGCTTTGAATCACTAAGTCGGTTCTCCTACTATCTTACCTCCTTGGTTTTGTATGACAAAATAGCTAGCACTTTGTTCCTTTAACACCAACCTACTTAATGTACCTCAGTCTTATCTATCTTGCTACTTACCCCTTGTCCTCATTCTTCCTCTGGCCTAAAACTTCCTCCCTTTTGACATATGACAGACCTCACTCTCTCCTACTTCTAAACCTTTTAACACATCTCCTCCCTCTTTCTTCTATTCCTCCTCCGGACTCACTTCTATACCTTATCATACTCGATAGTCACTCCACCGTCAGGCCCATAGCACTTAGCTGTAATTTGGTTTAATGACTGTCTCTTACTCCAGCCCAAAAGCTCCTTGTGGGTCGGGAATGTGTCTACCAAATCTGATGTATTGTACTCTCCCAAGTACTTGGTTCAGTCCTCTACACACAGTAAGTGCTCAGTAAGCACAATTAATAGTTATTAAATCAAGAATTTGGTACAGTGATTGGCATATGGAGGAGCTCTACAGTAGCCATTGTTAAGACTGGTATCTGAGGGGATATAATACTATCAGAAAGGTAGATACAAAGTTGAAGGGTTTGGCTTAGTGGAAAGAGCATGGGGTTGGGAATCAGACTGTGGTTTCAAATCCTGGCTCTGCCACTTGTCAGCTGTGTGACTTTGGGCTAGTCACTTAAGTTCTCTGTGTCTGTTACTTCATCTGTAAAATGGGAATTTTACAACATAATAACCTTGTATCTACCCCAGCACTTAGAACACAGTAAGCACTTAATACCATCATTATTATTATTATGTCTGAATTTAAACTCTGCACCTTTGCAGAATAGAGGTGGTGTTTCCTTGTGACAGGAATAAGAGGAAACCACTTAGTCGCTCCTAGGAGATGTTTCACTGCTGCCTAGTGAGCCAAGTGAGCTATGATCAATAAACTAATAAATGGTATTCATTGAGCACTTACTGTATACAGAGCAGGTACTAAGCGCTTGGAAGAGTACGATACAACGAAGTTGGTAGGCATGTTTCCTGCCCACAATGAAATTACAGTTTAGAAAGGGAGGGAGACGTTACTATAAATACATCATTTACATTTTATAATACAATCATGATGCCAAACAAAATTTTTTCTCTAAGAATAGATGTGCTGAACTGAGATCTCCAATCAAATCAACTCTCCAGTGTGAGTTAAGAGGGTTTGTCTGAGGGCTCATCAGTTCTTCTCGACTGGAACAAGAAGCGATATGGTCTTGTGGAAAGAGCATGGGCCTGAGAGTTAAGTTCTCATTCAGACTCTGCCAATTGCTTGGTGTGTAATCTTGGGCAAGTCACTTAACTTCTCTGAATCTGTTTCCTCAACTGTAAAATGAGGATTAAATACCTATTCCTCCTATTAAGCCTCACCTGGGACAGGGATTATGTCCAATGTGATTAAGTTGCATTTTCTTCAGGGTTTAGAACAATCCTTGATACCTAGTAAGCCCTTAAAAAGTAACACAAAAATGATAATTGAAGCAGTGTGGCTTAGTGGAAACAGCATGAGCTTGGGAGTTGGAGGTCGTGGGTTCTAATCCTGGCTTCACCATCTGACAGCTGTGTGATTTTGGGCAAGTCACTTAACTTCTCTGTGCCTACCTCATCTGTAAAATGAGGATCAAGACTGTGAGCCTCACATGGGGCAACCTGATTACCTTCGATCTATCCCAGTGCTTAGAACAGTGTTCGGCACATAGTTAGTGCTTAACAAATACCATTATTATTATTATGGGTCCAGAAGGTATAACAGTCATACCCAGTGTACAAAAATAATCCCAACCCAGTTTATAGAGGCCCCAGGGAATGTGTTAACAGTCCATTTCTCCCATTTTATGGCAATCTCCTAAAAGTCAGAAAATGACTGTCTTGTTTTGGATGTCTCTTTTGGAGGGCTTAGTACAGTGATCAATTAAAGTCAGGATGGTTCTTGGAGAATTCCTTCTGTGTGACCTGCAGTAACTCAGACCATACTCAGCATCCTGATGAATCCCAGAGCTGGTTCAGAGGCAAATTCCATTCCTCAAACCATTATGTTTAAGGTGTTGTCAGGGCACTTGAGGTGACTTGAAGGTAGGAGGAAATGTGAAACTGTAGAGGGGGAGAGGGGTCAGGACTGGAGATGTAGATTTGGTAATCATCTACCTAGGGATGGGAGTTGAAACTATGATTTTCCCAAGGGAGTAGGTATGGATAGAGAATAGAAGGGGATTCACACTGATCCTTGAAGGACTCCCACAGTTAGGGGGTGTGAGGCCTACAAAAAAGATCGAGAACAGGCAACCAAAGTGATAGGAGGAGAACCAAGAGAGGACAGTGTCAGTGAACCCAAGATTAGATAACGTTTCCAGGAGAAGAGGGTGGTCCAATGCCAAAGGAAACTTAGTGGTTGAGGAGGATTAGACCGTATTAGAGGACACTGGATTTGACAAGGAGATCACTGGTGACCTTTGAGAGGACGGTACTTGGGTCTTTTTGATTGTCTGAATTGAGATGTGCAACCTGTGAAGGGCTGGATGTTTGGAATGAGCTGATGTCCAATGCTAACGCCCAAGAATTCCTGCATTTTAAAGAAAATGTAGATGGACAAAGTGCCCATTTTGTCTTTGATGACTGTAGCCAACTCTGGGCAGAACCAGTATTAGAACGGAGAGCTCCTGATTCCTAGAAGAGCGTACTATCCACTAGATAATAATAATGCTGGTACTTGTTAAGCGCTTACTATGTGCCAAACACTGTTCTAAGCGCTGGGGTAGATACAAGGTAATTAGGTTGTCCACATGGGGCTCACAGTCTTAATCGCCATTTTATAGATGAGGTAACTGAGGCACAGAGAAGTTAAGTGACTTGCCCAAAGGCACACAGGGGTAGAGGCGGGGATTAGAACCCACGACCTCTGGCTCCCAAGCCCGTACTCTTTCCGCTAAGCCACGCTGCTTCTCTAGATCAACAACAGGGTTCTTGGAAGAGGTGACACCTACACCTGCTTGCCTCGAAGGCCTCACTATCTAATGGAGTCAGTACTGAACATGAGTTAGCGTAACGATTAAACAACTCCGATCCTTAGTGTCTCCCCGGCCCAAACGTAATGCTACCCTGCCCTGAAAATCCAGTTTCCTAGGATTAGTGAAGAGTGATGGTGGATTCTGTTCCATTGGCTGAGAGATCTTATCCCTCGGCCGGCACTGACTGCCGGCATTCTGACTTACAGCCTATTTGGAAATCCGCAAATAAACAAGTAGAATTAAGGACTCAACGCTCTGTGCAGCGGTCAGAGGTTCTCGGTGGAATGTGCTCTTCTCTTCTTCCCTGGACAAGAACGGTGTTAAATCACTTGAAAACGGGGGTCATCTTGAAATGCCTTTGATTTTTATTTTAAAGTGCCACAGTCAAAAAAAAAAAAAAATCTCTCTTCCACTGTAAGCATTTTGCTGGGCAGTTTTTCAAATTAATGCAGTTTAACTATTACATTAACTTAATGGCTATTTTCCCCTACTTTAACCATGTTAAATGTGCCGGCAATAATGAGCTTCTAATGCTGTCTCTTAAGTCTCAGAGGCATCTTTAGAGCTCTGCTTATCTCCTGGATCATAAAGCTGCATAATTTAGTATTCAAACAATTCATTTAAAACTGAAGCACTTGGAATTACCGTAAAATTAATCAGAACAAAGTAATTTTAACACATCAGTTGGGTTTATCTCTTCTGAGAGAACTTGAAAGTGTACGATACATAAAACATTGCGCCGTCTTCTACGTTCCACATCTAAATCAACCTCTGTGGCCACAAATATGCTTTACTTATAAGTGTTTTTCTAAGTTGGAAAGAGAGTTTTATGGTGTAAAAGTTTTAACTATTAATAGGATAAACTAGGACTTTGGCAATGCTCCATTTCATTTGCTGGAAGACACTTCTTAAAAATTAATTTTTGATGTAAAAGCCCTCCAGGAGATGCAGTGCAGAGTGCTATCAAACCTGGGCATTTACATTGTTCCAGACTAGAATTTCTTGGGCCTCTCACGACTGCATCATCTATCTTCTTAGGGCTATTTTTGTCTAGCTCTTATCAAAATACCATGAGATGTCTTTCTTTGTTTTTCCCCACCCCCTTCTTGATGACTCGATATCCTTTCCAGAATCTATATTTGTGAGTTTCTTAGTGTTTCCCATTTAGAACTGGATTTCTCTTCTGGCTACGGAGAACAAAATTAGCAGTCTTTTAATATATGGTCTGTTAACGCAAAGTGAACAGAAGACGTCCAAATCAAAGTTTCTCATGCGTCGCAGTCGGGTAGACTTTTCCAGTTAGTTGGTGAACATCTTCGATTGCTCCGTTGTCGTTTCTCTGGCTTTGAAGCTCTAAAATGCAGACTGATGAAGAGTCGACATCTAGCCACTATCTAACCCGGAGTTTGCATCCGAAGAGAGTGAACATTTTGGAAATCAAAAGCAGAGCCCTGCCCACACTGATCACTGAAAGGTTGTTTGCACTGCGGTGATGATACAACATGTGCTCCGTGCTCTAGTTATATTAATGTGCTTTTTCAACTACAGGTCCAGCATTCCTGATACGGGAGCCTTTCAGCTCTAGCACGTTTGACTCTAGAAATATTGCATACCAGAGGGAGAGCTCTTTAAAAAGCCACTTTAACGTGTGGGCTGAAGTGTCAGGCTGGAGGATAATGAGTGTTAAGCTTGGGGTTATGGTTAAGGTTGACTTTTTATTTTTCTATGCCCATTTACCTGACTGTCTGATGTTGTGGTTCCTCTTGGAGAGACTGGGCACCTCGATCCAGGAAGGAGATGACAGCTCGTTGGGAGAGTAACTGTGAACTCCATCCTCCCCTATTTCAAAATGATAATTATGGGATTTAAGTGCTTACTCTGTGCCAAACACCTAAGCAATGGGGGAGATACAAGTCAATCAGGTGGGATATAGACCCTACTCTATATGGGGCTCAAACTCTTAATCCCCATTTTACAGATGAGGTAAATGAAGCCCAGAGAAGAAGAATAATAATGGCATTTGTTAAGCGCTTACTATGTGCCAAGCACTGTTCTAAGCACTGGGGTAGATACAAGGTAATCAGGTTGACCCACGTGGGGCTCACAGTCCTAATCCCCATTTTGCCGAGGAGGTAACCAAGGCCCAGAGAAGTTAAGTGACTTTCCCAAAGTCACACAGCAGACAAGTGGCAGAGCTGGGATTAGAACCCATGTCCTCTCTCGCAAGGCCGTGCTCTCTCCACTAAGACATGCTGCTTCCAGAGAAGTTAGGTGATTCGCCCAAGGTCACGCAGCAGATATGTGGCGATGCTGGGATTAGCATCCAGGTCCTTCTGACTCCCAGGCTGTGCTCTCTCCACTAAGCCACACCGCTTCCCATCCCGAACCTCGAAAAGGTCCACAGATCCTATTCCCCTCTGTGGCCATTCAGATCCTTTCATTTTCCATCTCCTCCCCTTGACTCCAACCATCCGAAGTTTCCAAATGTCAGCTCTGGTGAAATTTAGGGTTTAGGACACTACCAGGAGAGTCACATCTACAGAGTGATCACTGACACCTCTTGTGGGAACCTGACAAGGGATGTCTCAGGCATTATTCATTCATTCAATCAATCGTATCGATTGAGTGCTTACCATGTGCAGAGTGCTGTCCTAAGCACTTATGTTGCACATGCAGCATGAAGTGTGTGCAGCACGAATGTGACATCCTAATACAGTGGCATTTTTTTTAAGATCTTACCCGAAACAAGCATGGTACTTAGAGAAGCAGCGTGGCTCAGTGGAAAGAGCCCGGGCTTGGGAGTCAGAGATCATGGGTTTGAATCCCCGCTCTGCCACTTCTCAGCTGTGTGCCTGTGGGCAAGTCACTTCACTTCTCTGTGCCTCAGTTACCTCATCTGTAAAATGGAGATTAACTGTGAGCCTCACGCGGGACAACCTGATTACGCTGTATCTATCCCAGCGCTTAGAACAGTGGTCTGCACATAGTAAGCGCTTAACAAATACCAACAGTATTATTATTATTATTACTCCATTCTGGGGTAGATACAAGATAATCAGGTCAGGCCCAGTCCCTGCCCGGCATGGGGCTCAGAGACTAAGTAGGAGGGAGAATGGGTAATGAACCCTCATTTTATAGATGAGAAGTGAAATGAGTTGCCGGAGGTCACAAAGCAGGCAAATGACAGAGCCAGTATTAGAACTCAAGACCACTGAACTCAAAGCCCATGCTTTTTCTACTAGTTCCAAGTTATTTCTCAGTCATATATACTGTTTTGAAGACATGTGGCTAAGGGCACCCAAATCTAAAGCGTTTTTCCCTGGGAACTCTGAACTCCGGTCCTTGCTCCAAAGCTGTTGCTTTCCCTTTCCCGATTTCTCAGGGACTGGGTGACAGCTGAGGACGAGCAAATGGGGAGAGGGGCGGGGGGCACAAAATATTGACACTGGAAACTCAGAGTCCGGTGATATATAATGACCAGACAGGGTTAGACCAGCTGAAAGCCAGGACTGCCCAGTATCAAATCAAAGAGCCAGACCACTTGACAATAAGATCCTTCAGAGCCTCAACGAGGCAAGGAAAGAGAAGCTTGTAATCAGCTGAATGCTGACTGGAAGGCATTTTCCTTTCTGCTGAAGTTCGTTTTCTCTCTTTACAACCCACACTGGCAGCAGTTTTGCAGCAATTCTACTCAGGCCTTGTGTTGGAAGGAGGGAAGGGTGTTAATTTGAACCATATGTCTGTGTTATAATAGCAGATAAAATGTGCAAGCATTCTTGGGGGAGAGGACTGATCCTCACAAAATCCCAGATACTTTAGGAAATCCTCCTCAGGACATACACAGTTTCTTTTGTGACTCCTGTCTTGTCATCCTCTAGTACTTTACAGTGGAACAGGAATTAAAGCTCATTTCAAGAGGAGACTGATCTTGCAACGTCTTTGTGGATTCAGACAGATCACGTTTACAGAACTTCCTGTACCACCCTTGGCCAGGTTGGTCAAGATTGCATAGACAGAAGTATTTGCCGGTGAATTTCCCCAGCAGAGCTGAGTTGGTGAGGGAAAGGCTCATCTGTTGTGTCTGCTTCAGGAGCGATTCAGCATCCAATCCTCAAATCAACTGCTCGACTGTAGTCTTTAGGATCATGTAGAAGAGATGTGATAGTAAAATATTTAGTAAAATATCCTATCTGTTTTATCTTACTCTCCCAAGTGCTTAGTACAGTGCTCTGCATACAGTAAGTGCTCAATAAGTATGATTGATCATTTTCCACCATGTACACGTTTTGGCAGTGATTTCCCCATCAGAGCTGTCATCTTCATAGCTGGGCAGAGTCCATGTGTTGATTTTGAATCCATCTTGATTGAGAAACGGAGCTGGCAAAGCTTTGAAGGCATCCGGAAAATTCCCCGAGTCTATTCCCCTTGCTTCCAGGAAGCATTCCACTGAAATCTTACCTAAAGGAGACATGTCAGTGAAAATGTCCCTGGAAAGAATCTTCCCCTTGCTTTCTTTAGGTCATATAAGCCTCTCAGATCAAGAAGCTCTTCAGATGACAACTCAAATAACATTTTAGAATCAGCATCTTTTCTTCCTGTATTCTGATTGGCTTGTGTAAGGCGGAATTTTTTGAAGTCAACTATGTTGTCAAAGAAAAGTGCCTTTTTTGTCTTATTTCTATTTTGACTGAATCTAACTGGAAATTTGATATGGCTGATTCAGATTCTGGATGTTTCGATCAACTTAGTGCTAAGCCCTGAACTCTACATTTGCGAGAGTTCAAAAGAAGCAAAATGCACATTTCCTGCCTTCAAAGGGCTTGTAATCTAACTGAAGATGGTGAAAAAACATTTACAAATCATGAAAACATGATGAAGGTAATACACTATATGACTTGACAGGGTAAAAATGTATCCAGCTGCTGAATAAATAATTGAATGTGCAATTAAAATTGAATTCAAGTAGCATGACCTAATGGAGAGAGCACAAGTATGGGATTCAGAGGACGCGAGTTTTAATACCGGCTCCACCACATGTTTGCTGTGTGACCTTGGGCAAGTCATTTAACTTCTCTGTGCCTCAGTTGCTTCATCTGTAAAATAATAATGTTGGCATTTGTTAAACGCTTACTATGTGCAGAGCACAGTTCTAAGCCCTGGGGTAGATACAGGGTAATCAGGTCGTCCCACGTGAGGCTCACAGTTAATCCCCATTTTACAGATGAGGTAACTGAGGCACAGCGAAGTTAAGTGACTTGCCCACAGTCACACAGCTGACAAGTGGCAGAGCCGGAAGTGGAACCCATCACCTCTGACTCCGAAGCCCAGGCTCTTTCCACTGAGCCACGAAATGAGGATTAAGACTGTAGCTCCAAGTGGGACAGGGATCTTGTCCAACCCAATTACCTTGTATCTACAATAGTGCTTAGAACAGTACTTTGTACTCAGTAAGTGCTTAACAAATATCATCATTAGTATCACTATTCATTCATTCCTTCGTTCATTCAATCGTATTTATTGAGCACTGACTGTGTTCAGAGCACTGTACTAAGCGCTTGGAAAGTACAGTTCCGGAACAAAATCCTTACCCAACAACGGGCTCACAGTCTACAACAGTATACATATACAAATAAGTAATGAGGACAGGAATGAAATTAGTCAGAGGTAATGGTGGTTAAGAGGTTAATCTTATACGGGTGTTGTGAATTAAGCATGAAAAGCTTCCTTAAGAAGCATTGCCTTCAGACTTTTATTTTTGTGCTGGTCCCCAGTGAGTCGAGTCTAAAATCTTTTTATTATTGTTGTTATTATCAAATTTGTTAACTGGTTATTTTGTGTCAAGCACTGTTCCAAGTGCTGGGGTAAGCACAAGTTATTAGGTTGGACATAGGCCCCGTCCCACATGGAGATCACAGTATAAGTAGAAGGAAGTAGGATTTAATTCCCTTTTTTCAGTTGAGGAAACCTAAGTACAGAGAAGTTAAGTGACCTGCTCAAGGTCACGTAGGAAGGGATTGGCCAACAGGATGTTTTAGGATTATGTTTTAGGACTCCCCTCTTCTTTCCAGTAGGCCATGCTGCTTCTTAACAACCCTGCTCGTGCCTTTCCTGGTTTGGTCTTTTGAACCAATTCTTGAATAAGCTACTGTGCCAGTGGAATAACCCATTGATGTAGAAAAGGAGTGTTTCGGAAATGGAAAACTCAGAGCTAGCCACCTTGAAACTATGGGTTTTCCTGTGCTGACAACTGGCATATTCCCAGGAATGAATAGCAAGCTTGAGCCAGTAGTAATATATTAGTATTTATTAGGGACTTTGACTTTTGACCAATCACAAATCTAGACTTTGTCCATTTGCTGGTTATAGTGCCAGTTTCAAACCTAGGTACAATATCCCAGCTCTGCCACTTGTCAGCTGTGTGACTGTGGGCAAGTCACTTCACTTCTCTGTACCTCAGTTACCTCATCTGGAAAATGGGGATTAAGACTGTGAGCCCCACGTGGGGCCACCTGATTCCCTTGTGTCTACCCCAGCGCTTAGAACAGTGCTCTGCACATAGTAAGCGCTTAACAAATACCAACATTATTATTATTATTACTGGTCTGTACTGGGAAGCAGAGGGACCTAGTCGAAAGGCCACTGACTTGGGAATCAGAGAAGCTCTGTCACTGGCCTCTGGGGTGACCTTGGACAAGTCACAACTTCTTTGTGACTCTGTTTCCTCATCTTTAAAATAGGGGTTAACTACCTATTTTCCCTTCTCCATAAACTGTGATCCCCATGTGGGACAGGGACTGTGTTGAACCAGATTATATTGCATCTACCCCAGATTTTAGCAAATTGCATATTTAACAAATACCATTATTATAATTAATTCTTATCATTATTATTAGACTGCTGGATCATAACCCTGGAGCTTGTCCAAGATTCAGTAGTCTTCTACCTCTTGTGACCCTTGGGCAAAATCCTAATCTTAATCCTCCTTGATCTCTCAACTGCCTTTGTAACTGTGAACCACCCCTTCTCCTTGTGGGAGCAGCATGGTTTAGTGGAAAGAGCACGATCTTGGGAGTCACAGGTTGTGGGTTCTAATTCATTCAATAGTATTTATGGAGCGCTTTCTATGTGCAGAGCACTGTACTAAGCGCTTGGAATGCACAGTTCGGCAACAGATAGAGACAATCCCTGCCCAACGATAGGCTTACAATATAATCGGGGGAGAGAGACGGATGAAAACAAGACAACATGATCACAATAAAGTCCCAGTTCTGCCACTTATCACCTGTGTGACTTGGGGCAAGTCACTTAACTTCTCTGCGCCGCAGTTCCCTCATCTGTAAAATGGGGATTAAGACTGCGAGCCTCACGTGGGACAACCTGATTACCCTGTATCTACCCAAGCGCTAAGAACAATGCTCGGCACATAGGAAGCGCTTAACAAATATCATCATCATCATTCGCCTGGAAATGTTAATCAAGCTTGACTTCACTCGCTCTGTCCCCTCCTGGTTCTCAATTCTCTGGCCGTTCATTCTCAGTCTCCTTCGTGGGCTCCTCCACTGAGTCCCACCCCTAACTGACCCCTATCTTGACGCTGTTTAGTGCCATTGTTCTTGTCTGTCCGTCTCCCCCGATTAGACTGTAAGCCCGTCAAACAGCAGGGACCGTCTCTATCTGTTGCCGACTTGTTCATCCCAAGCGCTTAGTACAGTGCTCTGCACATAGTAAGCGCTCAATAAATACTATTGAATGAATGAATGAATGAACTGTGGGGTGTCCCTCATGGTTCGGTTGTGGGTCCCCTTCTATTCTCCATCTACTCCCACTCCCTTGGAGAACTCATTCGCTCCCATGGCTTCAACCACCACATCTATGTGGATGATATCCAAATCTATACCTCCAGCCCTGATCTCTTTCCCCCACTGCAGTCTCATATATCCTCTTGCCTTCAAGACATCTCTACTTGAATGTCCTCCTGTCACCTCAAGCTTAACGTGTCCAAAACAGAACTCCTTATCTTCTACCCAAACTCTGCCCCCTCCTCCGGCCCCAACTTTCCCATCACTGTGGACGTCCCTACCATCCTTCATGTCTCCCAAGGCCGTAAGCCTGGGGTTATCCTTGACTCCTCTCTCTCATTCAACCCACATATTCAACCTGTCGCTAAATCCTGTCGGTCCCACCTTCACGACATCACTAAAATCCGCCCTTTCCTCGCCACCCAAACTGCAATCACATTAATACAGTCACTCATCCTATCCCACCTGGATTATTGCATCAGCCTCCTTACTGACCTCCCGGCCTCCTGTCTCTCCCCACTCCAGACCATACTTCACTCTGCTGCCCGGATCATTTTTCTACAGAAACATTCAGGACATGTCACCCCACTCCTCAGAAAACTCCAGTGGTCGCCCATCCACCTCCTCAACAAACAAAAGCTCCTCACAGTTGACTTTAAAGCACCCCATCACCTTGCCTCCTCCTACTTCACCTTGATTCTCTACTATTACAACCCAGTCTGCTCTCTTTGCTCCTCTAATGCTAAGCTTCTCAATGAGCCTCGATCTGTCCTATCTCACCGCCGGCCCTTCGCCCATGCCCTGCCTCTGGCCTGGAATGCTCTCCCTCCTCAAATCCAACAGACAATTACTCTCCACCTCTTCAAAGTCTTATTTAAGGCACATCTTTCCAAGTAGGCCTTCCCTGACTTACCTCCCCCCTCCGTTCCTCTTCTCCCACTCTCTTCTGAGTCATCCTGACTCGTTCCCTTTCTTCCCCTTCTCCAGCCCCACAGCACTTATGTACATATCTGTACTTTATTTCTTTATATTAACGTCTGTCTCCCCCCCTCAGATTGTAAACTCATTGTAGGCAGGGAATGTGTCTGTTTATTGTTGTAATGTACTCTCCTAAGTGCTTAGAGCAATGCTCTGCATGCAGTAAGTGCTCAATAAATTTGATCGAATGAATGAATGACTATTGATACCAAGAAAGAAAAACCTTATTCAGAAGAGAATCTATTCAGAAGAGCAGAGCTTTGCACTTACGAGAAGCAGCGTGGCTCAGTGGAAAGAGCCCGGGCTTGGGAGTCAGAGGTCATGGGTTCGAATCCCGGCTCTGCCACTTGTCGGGTGTGACTGTGGGCAAGTCATTATTATTATTTTAAAAGCAGTGATTGCACACTACTATTCTCTCACCATTTAAGTCTCAAAGCTAGAAAAATAGTTTGGGATTTGGGACGTGGGTGAGCCACCCTCTTGAAAACAAATTAATAACTAAAGCATTAGATTTGTTTTCTTCGGAAGCTTGAGGTTGCAATTTGATCAGTGGAAGGAATCCTGTGGGCTGATTTGCTTTGGATACAGAGAAAGAAATCCCATATTCCATATACTATAAGGTCCTTGTTTACCAAATCTATTGCATTATACTTTCCCATGTTTTCAGTACGGTGCCCTGCATACAGTCTTGTCTTCTCTCATGCCGTCGAGTCATTTCCCGTCCATAGTGACACCATGGACACATGTCTCCCAGAAAGCCTCGCTCTACATCTGCAATCGTTCTGGTAATGGATCCATAGAGGGCTGCATTCAGTAAGGCCACAATAAATGCCATTGATTATTTGATATCCAGTAACACAGGTTTTCAAATCCCATCCTAAGTATGGATACCTGAACCTTTCCATATAAGTCCTCTAAGGCACTTTCAAGTCAATAACCTATATCTTCTATGGATGGCTTGACCGCCTCCTTTTGGAAAATGCATATTTGCCCTATACAGGAAATGTTATTCTCCAACCTATTCTGGTCTATCGGAATTATATATGCTCTACAAAGGACAGACATCTAGCAAAGGAGAAAGGTCTGAAATTTATTTTGGTTTATTGGACACTTTTAGCAAAATAGAATCTGTTGAATAAACAATTTTGGAAGATTTTAGTTGCAATACCTCCCCGGTCATTTTATGCTCTGGAGAAAACAGACCTCTGACCCATTTTGAAGAACTAAGTGGGAAAGAGAAAAAAAATCAAGGCGCTAATGTCGGATTCTATTTTTAGGCGTGTAGCCTGCGTCAGCATCGAATTTTCCCGCTGCACATGCATGTGTAAGCGCTAATCTGATCTTTTCAAGGCACCAAGTGGTACGTATTCTACCTCTGAGACTACAATCTGGCTTTCTGCTTACTTGAGACACTCCTGAGTGATGTACACCAAGTTCTCTGCCATATGTTCCCTTTTGTAATGTTGAAAAAAAGGGGCCAAAAAGGAAATCTCCCAAATCTGCATTGCAAATGAACTGAGCAAGTGAACCTGGTGGGGGGGGGGGGGCGGGGGGTGACATTTGGGGAGTGGATAGCCTAGTTTAGAAAGAAACGACAGGAAGGGTGAATGAAGAGCACAGCGATGGGGAAGAAGCTGGAATGCTACAAGACTGAAGACCTCTGCCTAGGCACTGGGAATTGAGGGAGTGAATGGAGTCCGTCGGTATGGGGATTGGGATCAATCAATCAAGTGTATTTCTTCAGGATTTACTGTACGCAGAGCACTGTACTTAGTGCTTGGGAGAGTGTCCCCAGCCAAAATGAGCTTACAGTCTAGATGGATCGTAGTCATGAGATGATGCCATTGTAAAAGACTGTCCTCTTCAATGTAAGTTCATTCATTCATTCAATTGTATTTATTGAGCGCTTACTATGTGCAGAGCACTGTACTAAGCTCTTGGGAAGTACAATTCAGCAACAAATAGAGATAATCCCTGTCCCCATGGGCTCACAGTCTAGAAGCTCATTGTGGACAGCTAATGTCCCTGTTATACGCTCCCGAGCACTTAGCATCATAATAATAATGGTATTTGTTAAGCTCTTACTCTGTGCCAGGCATCGTACTAAGCGCTGGGGTGGATACAGGCAAATCGGTTTGGACACTGTCCCTGCCCCATGTGAGGGTCACCATCTCAAGCCTCATTTTGCAGATGAAGTAACTAAGGCCCAAAGAAGTGAAGTGACTCTCTCAAGGTCACACAGCAGACAAGTGGTGGAGTGGGGATTAGAACCCATGACCTACTTACTCCCCGGCCTATGCTCTGTCCATTACAACACGCTGCTTCTCTGCTCTGCAAGCAGTAAGTGCTCAATAAATACAACTGTCTGACTTAAAATAGGTTTGTTTCCCTTCTCCAAGGTGGGTTCATTCATCAAAAAAGATGCAAAAAAAACCCCACCCTTCAAAACCTGTGTTTACAGTGAAACACTTTGCTCTGATTAAAAGCGAATGTGCTTAGTACAGTGCTTTACACACAGTAAGTGCTCAATAAATACCGTCAATCGATTGATGGTGGTCCGGGAACAGATGGATGAATACCCACTATGGAAATACTGCAGTTTGGTACTCATCATCTTTTATGTGACGATGAATTCTTCTCATCCCTTTCTCAGCCAACGTTAATCAATCGATGGTATCTATCGCCCGCTTACTATGTGTTAAGCACTATACTAAGCACTTGGGAGAGTACAGTACAACAGATTTAGCAGGTTAAGTTCCCTGACTATAATAAGCTTAGTTGCTCACCTCCTATATCCTCCTCCTCTTCACATCTCCAAATCAAGGGAGCCAACTTGAGACCTTCAACCCAACTCAAGCCCTTTAAGAACTTTTTACCGCTCATATCTTCTCTTAGCAAGTCTCTTAACATAAGTACCAAGGTAACACAAGCATATATTTGTAAGGAACGTGCATCATCTCTGAACAGAAGTTGTCCCGATAGTAGAAATGTTTATTGAGAATTCACATGGCATGAAGCTGTATACTAGGTACTTGAGAAGTACCAAAAAGTAGAGCGATATGTTCCCCGGCCATAAGGAGCTCACAGTTCAGTGGGAGAAATATATTAAATGATTTACAACTTAAGCAGTCAGAAATTCTAATAATAATAATAATAATGTTGGTATTTGTTAAGCGCTTACTATGTGCCGAGCACTGTTCTAAGCGCTGGGGTAGACATAGGGGAATCAGGTTGTCCCACGTGGGGCTCACAGTCTTAATCCCCATTTTACAGATGAGGGAACTGAGGCCCAGAGAAGTTAAGTGACTTGCCCACAGTCACACAGCCGACAAGTGGCAGAGCTGGGATTCGAACTCATGAGCCTTGACTCCAAAGCCCGTGCTCTTTCCACTGAGCCACGCTGCTTCTCCGGTGAATTTAAATTCACCTATTTAAATTCTATCACCGGTAAGCAGAACTCACTCAAAGCAAGAGTTAATTCATCAGACTAAGATATATACTTTGAAACCTTTCACCAAGATCCTATTATATTTCGTTTTTGCCTTCTTTTGGAAACAACTCTCTGGTCCTTCTTTACAGCTCAAATCTTAGACTAGGTCCTCATTAACCGCACCGAGACTACTGTAATGTTGTTTCAAAGAGGTTCAACCTTTCAGGTCTTTCTCCTCATAGATCAGTCCTTCCTGCTATGGTGAGCACATTTATAATAATGGTAATGATTATGCTATTTATTAAGCACATCCATATGCTAAGCACTGTGCTATGTTGGGAGAAATACACCACAATCTGATCAGATACAGTCTCTGTCCAACCTAGGGTTCATAGTCTTAAGGGGAGGGAAAATGGGCATTTAATCACCATTTGCAGATGAGGAAACTGAGACACAGAAAAGTGATTTGCCCAGATCTTTGGATTCCCATTGCTCTGCTCCTCCCAATAAACTGGGCAAACCCTTTCTCCTTTAGTACAGTGCTTTGCACCCAATAAGCATGAAATGACTACCACTGATTGATTGCTTTGGCACTTCCTGTTTACCAGCTATTTGAGAACAAACTCCCAACTGGAGTTTCCATGTTTAACACAACATCACAATCTCCCCAATCACACAGGCCTGGCCAGAAGTTGAAAGAGCAGGTTTCCTACTCTTCCCATCCCAGGGAAGAGTAAGCCTATTGTATTCTAAACCTTAGCTTTCAAGAGGGCTTGATGGGGCCCAGGACTGCTACACATTGATAAGGACCTGGGGGATCAACGTTGAGAAGCAGCATGGTGTAGTGGATAGAGCATGGGCCTGGAAGTCAGAAGGTCGTGAAAGCAAAGCAAAACAAAAACAAGACATCATCAAGATAAATAGAATCAAGGAGATATACATCTCATTAACAAAATAAATAGGGTAATAAATAATATATGATTGAATGAATAAACTAAGGCACTAGGGAGATGAGTTATTTGAACTGCACCCAATGGGGAAATTTGGGTTCAGTCCTAGAGGCCTGTGGGTCATTCTGAGTGGAATCCCAAGGTCTATGGACAACTATCCCAATTTCCTTGAGGGAGATGGAGAAATAGGGGATGTGGGGGTGGGGGAGGAGGTCAGATTCTCCAGGTTCCTGAGATTGGAGACTTCTGGCATTGGTTCCCAAGGCTTTTGCTCCCCTTTTTCCCTTTCTCCCCATCTTCCCTCCCAAATGTTCCACACATGCTCCTCCAACCCATCAAAGTAAGCCCATTCTGAATTGTTTCACATCCCAGATGATGTCATCTCTAGGATAAGAAAGCAAGTAAGGGGGTTGATAAAGTGGGAATTTCCCTCACAGACTCCTCTTTCCCTCACCTCTGACTCTTTACTAAAATCTGCTACACCAACCATTGGCTCTAATCAACTCTTCTGTCCAGGTCCTACTCCTGAAATTTCCTGAGTGGATCTTGCCCATCTCAAGTTACAGAACGACTCCACCATCATCATTTAATAAATCACTGTATTGTCATTATTAGTACTACTACTACTAATAATAAAGGTGTTAGTTAAGTGCTTACTGTGTGCCAAGTACTGTTCCGAGTGCTGGGGGAGATACAAGGATATCAGGTCCAGGATAGGATATTTGGTCCAGGTGGGGCTTACAGTTCTAATCCCCGTTTTACAGATGAAGTGACTGAGGCACTGAGGAGTTAAGTGACTTGCCCAAAGTCATAGAGCTGAGAAGTGGCAGAGTGGGAATAGAACCCACGACCTCTGACTCCCAAGCCCGTGCTCTTTCCACTAAGCCACGCTGTCTCCTTCCCAGAAAGGAGCTTATCTACTGATGCTTATCTAAAGCATAATCTCTTAATGAAGAATTAATTGAATTATATTTTGGCGAGTGTGAACTGTGAGCTTGATTGTTTCCAGTGTTTTGACTCCTCTACGTAGTGTCGATTTCATGAGGGAAGAGTAGTAGGGGATCTCAGCTCTCAGAAAACTGACCAGAGGCAATTTTTATGGTAATTTAATCCTTCGGAAAGGCAGCAGTCAGACAGGGTTGAAGAGCAGAGTCTTTTATTTTCTAGTTCAAGTGCAGTCCAAACTGTCATCCTTCCCTTCCTGACATTGTTTGGTGGTAGACAAAGTCCCCTTGGGAAAGGGCCAGCAGTGGGAAATGCCTTCACACTTCACTCCTCTAATGCCAACTACTCGGTGTACCTTGATCTTGTCCATCTCAACACCAATCCCTTGTCCATGCCCCGCCTCTGGCCTGGAACTCCCTCCCCTTTCATATCCACCAGACGATCACTCACCCCTCACCATCAGTGCCTCATCGAAATCCCATCTCTTCCAAGAGGTCTTCTCCAACTGAGCCCTCATTTTCCCTACTCCCTCTCCCGTCTGCAAAGCCTTTGAACTTGAATCTTTACCCATTATTCACCCGCCCCCCTTGGCCCCACAGCACTTCAGTACATAACTGTGATTTATTTTAATGTCTGTCTCTCCCTATAAACTGTAAACACTTAATTTATTGTTTATTATTTATTACTAATTTATTGCTATTGTTTTCATCTGTCTCCTCCGATTAGACTGTAAGTCCATCAATGGTCAGGGATTGTCTCTATCTGTTGCCTAATTGTACATTCCAAGTGCTTAGTACAGTGCTCTGCACATAGTAAACACTCAATAAATACTATTGAATGTATGAATGAACTTGAGTGCGATATGTAACCGTCAACTCTGTTGTATTGTACTCTCACATACTAGAGTGCTCTGAACACAGTAAATGCTCAGTAAGTACCACTGATTGTTTCTAAAAGGGAATTTCAAAGATACGTGGTGTTTCCAATCCATAGTTGCTTTTCATATACCTTTTATCAAGTATGCAGTATTTGAGGCTTGCCTACTGAAATTATATCTCCTCCAAGAAGCCATCCCTAACTAAGCATACCAAGTGAATTGCACTCTCTCGAACACTTAGTACGGTGCTCTGCACAAAATACGTGCTCAGTATATAGGCTCTGGGTGAGTGGGTGTGAATCATCCACTTCTTTATTTCTGGTTCTCTTATTTACCCCCTCATTTTTAACCAGCTTATTCCTCATTAGCAATCAGTCAGTACATCTTATTTATTGAGAGCTTTCTCTGTGCAGAGTGCCGTACTAAGCGCTTGGGAAAGTACAGTATAACAATAAAAACACATTCCCTGCTCATAATAAGCTTGTCTCAACTAAGTGTTGTGGAGATGGCAGGGAGATAAAAAGGGAAAAAATGGAAGTGAATTAATTTAGCTTCTTACTAAAAGATCGGCTATGCCACTGAACAAACGATATCCATGGAACCTGAGGTTAATCGATAGACTTCACTTATCCAAGCTTCCATTTTTCATTTCCACTGACCACCAAATTGCCAATGGACAAGGTCTGGAGGGTCTCTGAGAACAGGGACTGTGTTTCTTACTTGCAGTGGACACTACTGAGCCCAAAGTACTCTAAACCAAATAGGGGCTTGACTATTATTGATTTTTTTTGAAGATTAGATGAGCTACTTTGCTGCAAGATTTAACTTTCAGCACGTTAGCATCTCTGAAAAGCACATTTGCAAAATTTTATAGAATAGCCTTTGGAACTGTGATCAGCGCAATGCTACTCCATGGAATATATTTAAATTACTAGCCAAAGTTCAATTGTCATATGTGCTAAATTTTTAATAATATGCTGTAATATGCTGAATCATTATTTTAACCTATTTCTGGTGCTTGAAGAGAATTAAGTTATATTTTGAAATGCATTGATCCAATCCTGGTGTCATTTCTTTAGTTAAAAGATTTTGCTTATTGGCCAAATCTAGCCAATTTCCTATATATGTGTGTGTTGAATCATCCTCTCTAAAATCTCTCTCTTCCTGGTTTCTCACAATAAAATGATAGAAATCTTCCACATGGTTAAAAGTGAAGGTGAATCAATTGGGATTAATCGTGGAGGAACCATACGGGAAAAAAAAAAAATCCAGTGACACCCAAATCACTTGAAGTGACAGGAATTTAGTTTTTATTGAAGAAAGATTTTAAAAAAGAGAGAAATTAGAGTTATTTTTTTTTATTCCAGTAGTTACACAAGTTCAATAATTTCATAACTATTATTCTTTTGACCACACGAGCTTTCTTTGCCCTGAACACATAATAAGTTTTTTATTGAATCCGTGTGTACAGAGTTCAGAGCCAGTGCTTGAGGAATGTATAAAAGAAGTAAAAGATGCAATTCCTTTTTTTAAAAAAAGGTATTTGTTAAGCGCTTATTATGTGCTCTCAGAAGGCAGCGTGTCTAGTGGATAGAGCGTGGACCTGGGAGTCAGAAGGACCTGGGTTCTAGTCCCAACTCCACCACTCATCTGCCTGGTGACTTTGGGCAAGTCACTTCACTTTTCTGTGCCCCAGTTATCTCATCTGTCAAATGAGGATTAAGACTGTGAGCCCCATGTGGGATGGAAACTATGTCTATACTGATTACTTTGCCTCTACCCCAGCGTTTAGAACAGTGCTTGACACATAGTAAGCACTTAACAAGCACCATAATTATAATTATTATTATTACAATAGAATATAATTAGGAGACATGATCCTGGCCTTCAAAGGGCTTTCAATCTAATGAGACTGAGTTTGGAGGAGTAATGTGGGATTTTGGGGTTTTTTTTTAAAGAACACTCAAACCATGTCGTCTTCCTCTCCCCGAAACCTACCAGACCTCAACCCTTTCTACCTTCAGAGCCCTCCTTCAATCCCATCTCCTCGAACAAGTCTTTCCCTCCAACGTATCTGTACCTCAATCCTTCCGCCGCCTCTTAAAATTATTCATTCAATAGTATTTATTGAGCGCTTACTATGTGCAGAGCACTGTACTAAGCGCTTGGGATGAACAAGTTGGCAACAGATAGAGACAGTCCCTGCCGTTTGACGGGCTTACAGTCTAATCGGGGGAGACGGACAGACAAGAACAATGGCAATAAACAGAGTCAAGGGGAAGAACATCTCGTAAAAACCGATGGCAACTAAATAGAATCAAGGCGATGTACAATTCATTAACAAAATAAATAGGGTAACGAAAATATATACAGTTGAGCAGACGAGTACAGTGCTGTGGGGATGGGAAGGGAGAGGTGGAGGAGCAGAGGGAAAAGGGGAAAATGAGGCTTTAGCTGCGGAGAGGTAAAGGGGGGATGGCAGAGGGAGTAGAGGGGGAAGAGGAGCTCAGTCTGGGAACGCCTCTTGGAGGAGGTGATTTTTAAGTAGGGTTTTGAAGAGGGAAAGTGAATCAGTTTGGCGGAGGTGAGGAGGGAGGGCCTTCCGGGACCGCGGGAGGACGTGACCCGGGGGTCGACGGCGGGATAGGCGAGACCGAGGGATGGTGAGGAGGTGGGCGGCAGAGGAGCGGAGCGTGCGGGGTGGGCGGTAGAAAGAGAGAAGGGAGGAGAGGTAGGAAGGGGCAAGGTGATGGAGAGCCTTGAAGCCTAGAGTGAGGATATTATATACTTATATACTATATATATTATATATTATATATAATATACTTATATATTATATACTTATGTCTCTCCTCAGCATTTATGGGTACATGTTCATTTCAATCAGGTGTATGTTTTGAGTGCTTACCGTGTGAAGAACACTGAGCTAAAGGCTTGAATGTTCAGTTTCCACTGCTGCTAATAGAGTGTGAACTCCAAGTCTTTTAGCAATAAAGGTATATGAGTATCCACTGGATAGAATGCATTGTACTCAGCACTCGGGAAAGTTCGAAGAAGCATGAGACACAATCCCTGCCCGCAAGGAGTTTACTTGGGCTTCCACTCTACCTTTCAAGCACGTATTGCAGCATATTACACTCAATAGACACTTCATAAATACTGTTATCACGGTGAACAACAAAGCCCACTAGTTTGCAGTCAGGAGACGAGTAGCTCTCCCTCAGCAAAGGCTTCAGGAAGATTGAGAGTTCAGTAAGCAGACTCACCATGCAAAGACAACAAACGTCAAATGCCAACGTCGTAGAAGGGAATGCACATAGTTGTGTTGGTTTGGCTTTTGTTCGTCGACACGAGCCCATGAATACGACCTCAGGAGTAAGGTTTTCTTCCACTATCCTGTACTCAATCTCTCTCTCTGAATATGTATATTATGGTTATATATAAAAGTGTTCTATAGTGTCTGTAGATGTACATATACACATGTACAATCTGTTCTATCCAGGAATCAAAAATAAAACTAGTAGACTAACCCTTATTCATTGACTAGTCAGGAAGCAGCATGGCATAGTGCGTAGAGCATAGGCCTAAGAGTCAGGTCATGAGTTCTAATTCCAGCTCCTCCACTTGTCTGCTTTGTGGCCTTGGGCAAGTCACTTCACTTCTCTGGGCCTCAGTGACTTCATCTGTAAAATGGGACTGAGACTGTGCGCAACATATTGGACAGGGACTGTGTCCAGCCGGATTTGCTTGTATCCACCCCAGCACTTAATACACACAATAAGCACTTAAATGCTATTGTTATTATTATTATTGTTGTTTATCTTTGCACCGTGGATAAACGGATAAGGGAAGCAGCGTGGCTCAGTGGAAAAGAGCCCGGGCTTGGGAGTCAGAGGTCATGAGTTCGAATCCTGACTCTGCCACTTGTCAGCTGAGTGACTGTGGGCAAGTCACTTAACTTCTCTGTGCCTCAGTTCACTCATCTTTAAAATGGGGATGAATATTGTGAGCCTCACGTGGGACAACCTGATTACCCTGTATCTACCCCAGTGCTTAGAACAGTGCTCTGCACATAGTAAGCGCTTAACAAATACCAACATTATTTTTATTATTATTATTTGCCACTTTTCCCCCATTATCAATTACTTTCTTCTGTAAGTGGACTTTCACCAGTGAGTGGATTTAGAGGACAGTGAGTACTTAACAAATACCATAAAAAAAGAGTTTACATTCTAGAGGGTCCTTCACACTCTCATCTGGTCTTGAGATATTTCACTCCTTGCACTGTTCCATTATACAGTCTTTTCTGCCACAAAGATTTCTCCCTCACACTGGACCCGGGAGGGCAAAGGATAGATTCTCCTAGCTGGGCCATTTTTTTAATGTACTGATTCAAGCCTGTGGTGATCAGCTGCTCAGAAGCCTGCTGTGGAAGTTCAGCAGTGTTAATATACTAGGCAAGCGACTGTGATGAGATCTGACCTCTGTCCTGCTGGGCTTGTCGTTCGTGTGATGAATTGGCCACGGTGGTTTCCAAAGATTCCCAAACTTTCTAAACCGAGTTTGCAACTCCACAGTGCGTTGAAAACATTGTTGCGGAAAATAGTAAAGCGGGGCCCCTCTACCCATCATATTAACTTAGACGTGTTGCCTCATTGACATCAACACATCAAAATTCCGTTTTCAATCCATCTGCACCAGAATCCAGAAAGATGTAGCCAGTAAAAGCGATTCATTGCCCCTACACATTGAACAGCTCACCGTGGATGAGCTTCTCTCTGAAGTTTATAAAGGGGAAAGAATGCAGAGAAAGGAACGTTAAAACACTCTCTCCTTTACAATTGCTGCATAAAACGAAGAGGCTGTTGAAATGGGTAATTTTGGCAAATCGCGGTGGATTAAATAGAGGCAATCACAGAATAAGTGCCTCTCCTTTGTGTACGTGAAACTCTGACAACAATTTGGAGTTAAAGATTGCATTCTTATGAAAGTCGTTTTGTAGCTCTTACACCCAGCTAATTTATTAAAAAGCTTTCAGATCATCATCTTCATAACCATCTGAAGGATGAGGCGTTGGTAGAGGCTTTGAAAAGCCTTGACAATATATATGAGGATTCTTACAACCTTAGGTTTTTCTTTTAAATATAAAAAAATACATTCGTAAACAATAATTGTACAGTAGAAACAATGCCAACAGATTTAACCAACCATCTGGTGTAATTATTCATGCCTGCTAAAAATAGGGGGCTCGTGAATGCGCAGAAACACTTTCCAATAAATATCAAAGGTTTGAATGAATTTTACCCCTAAACAAACCGTACAAGATAAATTTTAAAAATCAGCCTGTTTTCATATAGACCAGCTTTATCCTCCTAAAGTGCCTAAGATAGCTTGACAGTGGAAGACCACAGGCCTGGGAGTCAGAGGCTGTGGGTTCTAATACCGACTCTGCCATATATCTGCTGTGTGACCCTGGGCAAATCACTTAACTTCTCTGTGCCTCACGTACCTCATCTGAAAAATGAGGATTAAGACTGAACCCCATGTGGGACAGGGACTGTGTCCAATACAATTAGCTTGTATCCGCCCCAGTACTTAGAACAGTTCTTAGCACATAGTAAGCACGTAAAAAAAATCCAAGCGCTTACTACAGTGCTCTGCACATAGTAAGTGCTCAATAAATGCTATCGAATGAATGAATATTACTATTACTATTGAGTTATCATTATTATTGTTATCATATGACTTTGAAAGTAAGGTAAGTCCTTTAGGTTTGAATTGGTTCTTTGGTCCTGGGGGCATAATTCCATTAAATGTACCTCTGATGAGTTGAAAGAGCTAATTCCCCTTCTAATGTTACTGACTGACTGGCAGGCTGTCAATAAATAACTAGGCACCTGTTGTGTTTTAGAGAAAATCTTTGATTTACAGCAAATATGTCAATAAATCTTCTCCAGAAAGGATAACCATTTCTTATCTATGCAATTTCACCTGATTTTTTTAAACTATTTCTAAATAGATGCAGGTGGGATTTGAATTTAGCTTAGTCATTCTTGGTTCCAAACAAACCTTTTGCTCCTGCCAAAATTTTGTGACACCTAAAAACATATAATAAAATGCCGATGTCTCCAAATAGGACACATTGTCAAAAAGCCAACACTGACATCACTGAGTGGTACCCCAAGAATAACAATGTATAAATTATTTTATTTAAAATGTGTTAATATAGATGTCTTAGAATTTCATGAATATGGGAAAGACTCAACCTGTGCATCGATGGTATTTATTGAGTGCTTAGTAAATGCAGAGCACTGTACTAAATGTTTGGGAGAACACAGAACTAGCAGAAACATTCCCTGGCCACAACAAGCTTACACATCATCCAAGCTATGGGACTACGTGGAAAGGAGGGCTTCCAATTTATATGATAAACAGTCAGAATCTTATCTGAGATAGTTTGAAATTATCTGAATGATGGAATATCCTTCAACACTTTGGGAATATGATTCTAGAATCCAATAATCATTTTTCTCAGCTTTTAACCAGTCCTCAATTCAAGATCTCCCATTCACTCAGAAGTGGATTCCGTTATTTCTGGTTTATAACCATTTGAAATAGCTCTTAGAGTCTTCTTTCAGTCTTGATATTTACAAGAGTTATCTGAAACAATCATGGCAAAAACGGTTTCTGTTTTTTTTCTGTAGAGGCTGGATAACTTTACTGTTGTGCGTATCATTAACCTCTTGACCGAGTTTCTTGTGCATCTAAGCATCCGTTCAATATGTCTCAATTAATGGATCTCTTTCACACATATTAAGTAAACTGAAGATGCTTTAGAGTCAAATTGAATAGACACAATTTTTGCAAAGAACCAGCTTATTCTTTTCTAAGAATTGAAGTAGGAACAGTCAGATCAGTAACAGTACCTGTCCCACAGTCCAAGAGGGAGATAGAACAGGTATTTGATGATGAGGAAACTGAGGCACAGAGAAGTTAGTGATTTGCACAAGGTCACACAGCAGTCAAGTCGTGAGTCAGAATTAGAACTCATGTTCTCTGACTCCCCATCATCTGCTCTTTCAACCAAGCAAGGTATTTCAACTCCAGAGCTTAGTATTTTAATGCTATCATCAGAACTTATATATATGAAGACATATATAGGGAAATGTATATAAAAGTCCTGATAGAAGTAAAATGTAAAAGTATTATATATCATAACCTATACTATATATATCATATCACACTCACAGTGCTTTGCACACAGTAAGTGCTCAATAAATATGATCATGTATATATATGTGTATATATATATATATATAGATGGTATTGTTAAGCACTTACTATGTGCAAAGCACTGTTCAAAGCACCGGGGTTGATACAAGGTAATCAGGTGGTCCCAAGTGGGGCTCACAGTCTTAATCCCCATTTCACAGATGAGGTAACTGAGGCACAGAGAAGTTAAGTGACTTGCCCAAAGTCACACAGCTGATAAGTGATGGAGCCGGGATTAGAACCCATGACCTCTGACTCCTAAGCCCCTGCTCTTTCCACCAAACCATGCTGCATATATATATATAGTTCATTAAGACTCTCATTTCAAGTGTTTACCTATTCTCTTTCACCCTGATACAGTTGAAATGTTTCCAGGCATATTTGTCAGTAATCTTTGTTTTGTTCGAACAGTAACTCCTTGAAGGCAGGGAATGTGTGTCTTACTACTGTTGTATTTTCATTAGCGCTTAGTATGGTGTTTTGCACTCGGTGATACCACTTACTGATTAATTTCTCACTTTAGCCAGTAACAAGTTTATCAGTAAAGGTTAAATTCAAGTCGTATTATTCCACTGTGAAATTCCATTTAAAATTTCCCTTCCCCTCTTTGCTTTCTTTTACAGATTGAGTTAATCCCTTCATTATCCATCCCCTGCATGCATCATACCTCTACTTTGGTACTATGCAAGCTTTTGGAGTTTCTGAGCTCTATATAGGTCTTAGCTTGTGCCCCTGTTAGAGAAAACTCTCTAAGGTTAAGTGTGAAGAACACCGGTAATAAAAACACACGGAGAAGTGAATGTTTTTTTCAAAGAACCTCCAGGTGTCTGTTCAAAATCAAGGAATGTGATCGGGGTCGGGAGTGCTCACCAAAAATGTGTTTCCTTGGCTGTTGAAATCTAGTAGTCCATAAAAGCACTGTTTCTTTGCTCTGCATCCCTTTAGCGAGTTAAACTGTAATAAAAAGGTCATTTCTATTTTGAAGTAGTTCCTCAGGTCTAAAAGTAAACAGGGTCCCTGTGGGAATGGAGGATTTGGAAGGAGATGAAGGGCAGTTTCCATTTGACGCAGTGAAATATTGTAGAGGGTGTAAAGACATGGAAAAACGAAAGGGCCGCATGAATGACAAGTTTATCCTTTAGTCCTTTTAGTCCCCCCACAATGACAGGGGAAGACTAGAAGATCATATCGCAGGCAAAGATGATAGAACATGATGTTTGCAATCCCTGAGGGACGCAGAGGTCCCCATTTAAGTAGATACTATCACCTGCCCCTATCTTCTTCACAGGAGTATTTCTAAAATGTGAGGCCCTGAATTTCAAGCACTTCCCCCTTTTTGAAGACAGGCACATTCATTCAGTAGTATGTATTGAGTGCTTACTATGTGCAGAGCACTGTACTAAGCGCTTGGAATGTACAAATCGGTAACAGATAGAGACAGTCCCTGCCCTTTGACGGGCTTACGGTCTAATCGGGGGAGATGGAAAGACAAGAACAATAGCAATAAATAGAGTCAAAAGCAATAAATAGAGTCAAGAGCAATAAATAGGCACAGCATAGTATAAGATGACAGTCCTGGATGAGGCCATTCAGCAGTGACATCGGTTTTGAGTTCTAAACCCAACAAGTTACACAGAACTCCAGGGCCTTGGAAGAAAAGTTATAATAGAGGTACTTATGCTCACTAATATGCCAATCACTATTTGTAGCACTTGGGTAGAGGTGAGATAGATTGGACGGAGTCCCTGTCCCACGTGGGGTTCCCAGTCTCAGGGGAAGGGAGAGCGGGTGTTTCATTCCCCTTTTACAGATGAGGGCGTAAGGCACGGGAATTTGAAATGGCTTGTCCGAGGTCACACAGAGGGCAAGGGGCAGAGCTAGGATTAGAACTCAGGTCCCCCGACTCCCACTCAATCAATGTTATTGATCAGAAATCAGTGCTTTCTGTGGGCAGTATGTTCGCCGTTGGCATTGAATGCGTCTGCCAGGTGTCTGCCAGCTCTGTTATATTGTACTCTCTCAAACCCTTAGTTCGGTGCTCTGCACACAGTAAGTGCTTGATAAATACGATTGATTGCAGAGTACTGGGACTTGGACTTGGGACAGAACAATCCAACAGAGTCATTAGACCTGTTCCAGGTCCCCAGGGAGCTGACCTTCTCGAGATAGCGCGATCTCGACAGCCCGGTCCTGTGTTCTTTCTGCTGGGTGGTGAAAACTTGATTTCCCAAGGTATTTGTTGGTGTCCATCCAAGCTGTGGGGAAATAGTATTACCGGTGGCCCGTTTAGCATTACTGTGACCTCATTTTTGGTCATTAGTATGGACCGAGCTAATCTTATTCTTGTAATTTTGCACCTGACGCTTTTTCGCACGATTTCAAATCGTCCAACAGGGAACCAATGATGAATATGAGAGGAGCCACTGATGGTCAATCCTCTTTGATGATGGCCATTCCTGAGTATGCCTTCTAGACTGTGAGCCCGTCGTGGACAGGGATCGTCTCTATTTGTGGCTGAACTGTACTTCCCTAGCGCTTAGTACCGTGGTCTGCACACAGTAAGCGCTCAATAAACACTACGGAATGAATGAATCCTATGCTTACATGGCTTTCTGTGAGGGTATGATGCATAGATATGTGTACATACTCACATTATATAAATATGTGTGTGTGGGATTGTGTGAATGTGTATGTTTCTGCATAGTAGTGTAGGGTTAGTAGAGAAGCAGTGTGGCTTAGTGGATAGAGCACGGGCCTGGAAGTCAGAAGGACCTGGGTTCTAATCCTGGCTCTGTCTACTGTGTCCTTGGGCAAATCATTTTACTTCTCTGGGCCTCAGTGACCCCTCCTCTGGAAAATGGGGATTCAAACTGTGAGCCCCTTGTGGGGCAGGAACTGTGGCCAATCTGATGAGCTTGAATCCACCCTAACGCTTAGTAGAGGGCTTGGCACAGAGTAAACTCTTAACAAATACCACAGTTATTATTATTATTATTATTACTCTATTCAAAAACTGATCTAAACTCTTGGGAGATTCCATCACAAGCAAAAAATGCAAGCCCTACCCCATAGTATCTTGTTATATAACTGGAGTGGCATGCAATAGAAAACACTATTTTACAATTCATAAAATGGTAGGGATTTGGTCAAGATAAAAAATGTGAGCCATCATAAGAAACATAAATAATAATGTTAGTATTTGTTAAGCGCTTACTATGTGCAGAGAACTGTTGTAAGCGCTGGGGTAGATACAGGGTCATCAGGTTGTCAGGTCCTCATTTTACAGATGAGGTCACTGAGGCACAGAGAAGTGAAGTGACTTGCCCACAGTCACACAGCTGACAGGTGGCAGAGCTGGGATTCAAACCCATGATCTCTGACTCCCAAGCCCGGGCTCTTTCCACTGAGCCACGCTGCAGTGCTTGACACATAGTAAACACTTAACCAGAATACATAATGACTCATAGTCTACAACTCAAATCAGAGATGATGCCACAATGGTGAGAAACTATCCATGGGTCAGGAAGGGAACTGGGAAATTGATAATAGTGATGATAATAATAATCGTGGTATTTGTTAAGCATTTACAACATGCCAGGCACTGTACTGAGCACTGGGGTAGATATAGATTGGACCCAGTCCCTGGCTCACATAGGGCTCAACTATTCATTCCAATTTTACAGATGAGGGAATTGAGGCATAGAGAAATTGAAGGACCCAAGGTCACAGAGCAAGGCAGTCATAGAGCTGGGATTAGAACACAGGTCCTCCAGGCCACGTCGCTTCACATTTTCCTTTCCTCCCTCCAGGAGGCCTCTCCTGATGAATTTCTCATCTTTCCATCCTGTTTCACCCCCTAATGACACTTCAGCATGTCCACATAACCTGACCACTTGGCTACTTCCTTATAATAATAAATATAGTACTTGTTAAGCACTATGGGTCAGGAACTGTTCGCAGTGCAGGGGTCAACAGAAGATAATCAAGTTGGACCAGTCCCAGTCCCACATAGGGCTCACTGACTAAATAGGAAGGAGTAGGATTTAATCCCCATTTTACAGATGAGGAAATTGAGGCACAGATAAGTTAAATAACTTGCCCAAGGTCACAAGGCAGATATGTGGTGGAGCAAGGATTAGAACCCAGGTCCTCTGACTCCCAGGCCCATGCTCTTCCCATTAGGCCACTCTGCTCCTCGCAGCACTTACACAGTTTTTATGGTATTTGTTAAGCATTTACTATGTGCCAGGTACTGTACTGAACAGTGGGGTAGATACCAGGTAATCAGGGTGAACCTCTTCCCTGTGCCAAGTGGTTTTTATTTCCATTTTACAGTTGAGGAAACTGAGGCGACTGATGAGTTAAATGACCTGTCCAAGGTCACAAAGCAGAAGACTGGTGGAGGCAGGATTAGAACCCAGGTCTTTCTGACTCCCAGGCCTGTCCTATCCATTAGGCCATGCTGCCCTCAGCTGTATTCCATTTTAGGATCAATCTCCCCTCCTAGATTATAAACGGCTGGAGGACGGGGATCACATGAGAAGCAGCTTGGCTCAGTGGAAAGAGCACGGGCTTGGGAGTCGGAGGTCATGGATTCTAGTCCCGCCTCTGCTGCTTGTCAGCTGTGTGACTTTAGGCAAGTCACTGAACTTCTCTGCACAACCATCCTTCCCATCTCACAAGCCTGTAACCCCGGTGTCATCCTTGATTCTGCTCTCTCCTTCACCCCACATATCCAATCTGTCACCAAATCCTGTCGCTCTCACCTTCACGATATCGCCAAGTTCTGCTCTTCCCTCTTCATCCAAACCGCTAACATGTTAGAACAATCACTCATCCTATCCTGACAGGATTACTGCATCACCCTCCTTTCCGATCTCCCGGACTCCTGCCTCTCCCCACTTCAGTCCATACTTCACTCTGCTGCCCGGATTATCTTTCTACAGAAAGGTTAAAGGGACCTCACTCCCCCTCCTCAAAAAGCTCCAGTGGTTGCCTATCCACCTCCATATCATTCATTCATTCATTCAGTCGTATTTATTGAGTGCTTACTGTGTGCAGAGCACTGTACTAAGCACTTGGAAGGCACAGTGAAGCAACAGAGACAATCTCCACCCAACAATGGGCTCACAGTCTAGAAAGGGAGAGACAGTCATCAAAACAAGTGAACAGGCATCAACAGCATCAAAATGGATAAATAGAATTATAGCTATATACCCATCATTAATAAAATATAATAATGTTGGTATTTGTTAAGCACTTACTACGTGCAGAGCACTGTTCTAAGCGCTGGAGTAGATACAGGCTAATCAGGTTGTCCCATGGGAGGCTCACAGAAGTTAATCCCCATTTTACAGTTGAGGTAACTGAGGCACAGAGAATAATAATAATAACGATGTTGGTATTTGTTAAGCGCTTACTATGTGCAGAGCATTGTTCTAAGCGCTGGGGTAGATACAGGGTAATCAGGGTGTCCTACTTGAGGCTCACAGTCTTAATTCCCATTTTACAGATGAGGGAACTGAGGTACAGAGAAATTAAGTGACTTGCCCACAGTCACACAGCTGACAAGTGGCAGTATATAGTAACTATGTATATAACATAGTAAATATAGTAAACTATACTATGTATACTATAGTATACAAATATAACTGTAAATATAGTAACTATGTACATATACCCACAAGTGCTGTGGGGCTGGGAGGGGGGAGAGCGGAGGGAGGGAGTCGGGGCGATGGAGAGGAGAGGAGGAGCAGAGGAAAGGAGGGCTCAGTCTAGGAAGGCCTCCTGGAGGAGGTGAGCTATCAATAGGGCTTTGAAGGAGGGAGGTGTGCTAGATTGGTAGAGGTGAGGAGGGAGGGCATTGCAGGCCAGAGGTAGGACGTGGGCCGGGGTCGATGGAGGGACAGGCGAGAATGAGGCCCAGTGAGGAGGTTAGCAGCAGTGGAGCCAGGTGTGCGGGCTGGGCTGTAGGAGAGAAGGGAGGTGAAGTGGGAGGGGGCAAGGTGATGGACAGCTTCGAAGCCAATAGTGAAGAGTTTTTGCTTGATATGGAGGTTGACAGGCAGCCACTGGAGATGTTTAAGGAGAGGGGTGACATACCCAGAACATATCAGTACAAAGATAATCCCGGCAGCAGAATCAAGTAGAGACTGAAGTGGGGAGAGAAAGGAGGTTGAGAGATCAGAAAGGATGCTGATGCAGTAACAAAAACCCCTCACTATTGGCTTTATAGCTCTCCATCACTTTGCCCCTTTTTATCTCACCTCCTTTCTCTCCTTCTACATCCCAGCCCATTCACTTCTCTCCTCTGGTGCCATTAATCTTATATCTCTGCCTCGACCTTGCCTGTCCCGCCATCGACCCCAGTCCACGTCCTACCTCGGGCCTGGAAAGCCCTCCCTCCTCATTTCCACCAGATAATCATTTTTCCCCCATTCAAACACTACTGAAGCTACACCTCCTCCAAAAGGTCTTCCCAGACTAAGGCCCTCTTTTCCTCAGCTCACCCTCCCTCGCGCATCACCACGAGTCGCTCCCTTTGCTCTCCCCTCTTCACCGCCCCATAGGACTGATGTATATATGTTCATTCAATAGTATTTATTGAGCGCTTACTATGTGCAGAGCACTGTACTAAGCGCTTGGAATGTACAAATCGGTACCAGATAGAGACGGTCCCTGCCCTTTGACGGGCTTACGGTCTAATCGGGGGAGACGGACAGATAAGAACAATGGCAATATAGGGGAAGAGCATCTCATTAAAACAATAGCAAATAAATAGAATCAAGGTGATGTACATCTCATTAACAAAATAAATAGGGTGATGAAGATATATACAGTTGAGCGGACGACTACGGTGCTGAGGGGATGGGACGGGATGGGGGGGGAGAAGAGGGTTTAGCTGCGGAGAGGTGGGGGTGGCGTAGAGGGAGCAGAGGGAAAAGGGGAGCTCAGTCTGGAAAAGATTCCCTGCCTTCAAAAGAAAGATTTACAGAAAGACAAAGAAAACACAGCATGCCGAAACCCGGGATCAAACCAGGGACCTTTAGATCTTCAGTCTAACGCTTTCCCAAATGAGGTATTTCGGTATATATCTGTAATTCTATTTATTTCTATTGGTGCCTATTTACTTGTTTTGATGTCTGTCTCCCCCGCATAAGCCCGGTGTGGGCAGGGATTGTCTCTCTTCATTACTGTATTGTACTTTCCAAGCACTTAGTCCAGTGCTCTGCAAGAAGTAGGCGCTCAATACATACGATTAAATAAATTGAATGAACAAATAAATCGAATAAATTGGACAGGGACCATGTCCAACCTGACTTGCTTCTATCCACACTGGTGACTAGTACCATGCCTAGCACAGAGTAAGTGTTTAACAAATAGCATAATCATTATTATGATTTGACATCAACATGATACCCTTTTTTATCCACCTATTTACTACTTATTCATCTACTTTTATTTCTATCATTTGCATCTGCACTTTTACTTTTTTACCTACGTGAGTTTGGACATGTTCATCTTTCCATGTGTCTAGTAGACCGTTTGACGGATTTGTGCTCAGTAAATGCTGTTGACAGTGGTGACCGCCGATGTTGCCAAATTGTACGTTCCAAGCGCTTAGTACAGTGCTCTGCACATAGTAAGCACTCAATAAATACTACTGAATGAATGAATGTTCCCCAACAGTCATTCAGCGTTCTTTCTGAGGAAGAATGGCCATTCCATATCCCTATCGATTAGGTTCCCATCTTGCCTCCGGTTTTTCACAGGAGTGCCGTGAGATCTTAGTGCTTTTGTATTTGCATGGTTTTGAATGTGGAAGTTACTTCCTCAAATTTAGCAGTAAGGTCATGCTAGACCATTTTGCCTGATTTTCTATGCTCTAGGGGATCTCTGCCTCAATGGGGAAGAGCGGGTTCGGCTGTAAATAGCATCAGAAGCGAACAAATAGCTGTGGGAGAAAAAGAAGAGATGTAGAGGGTACTGAAGAGTCAGTGTCATTTGTAACTAGAGAGCAGTTACTCTGTGCAGAGCCCTGTACTCAGCGCTTGGGAGAGTACAATATAACAATAAACAGACACATTCCCTGTCCACAATGAGCTTACAAGTTTATTACAGGCAGTAATACAAATAATAAATGACAGCTATATACATAAGTGTTGTGGGGTTGGGAGCTGCTCTACCCCCCACTTCCTGCCCCACAGCACTTGTGTATATATGTACATATTTATTCTTTTATTATTCTATTATTTGATTAACGATATATATATATATATATATATATATATAATTCTATTTATATTGGAGCTATTGATGCCTGTCTACTTGTTTACTTTCGTGTGGTTGTCTGTCTCCCCCCTTCTAGACTGTGAGCCTGTTGTTGGGTAGGGATTTTCTCTATTTGTGGCCAAATTGTACTTTCCAAGCACTTAGTACAGTGCTGGGCGCACACTGAGTGCTCAATAAATACGACTGAATGAATGAATGAATAAATGGAGCAAGTTGGGTCAAAGAAGAAAGGAGGGATTAGGGAAGACCACTTGGAGGACATGTGCCTTCAGTAAGGCTGTGAAGTCGGGGAGAGTAAATGGGGAAGAGTAGGGATGATACAGTTTGTGGGTCAGTTCCACCCACATTTGAGATTGTCAGATTCCTTTTCCGTCTTTATGAAGACTGTGAAAGAGATGCAGGGGTTAGATGCATCGTGCTTGTGATTTGATTTTTACTAAAAATGGAGGAACATTGTTCTCTTCATCCAACAGTGCTATTAAATCATTAATGTTATTAAATCATGAGACTTGTCATTTGAATGCTCCCTCACTAAATGATCAACTCCATCATTACACTGTTAAATCCTTGAGGACAAGAATCGTGTCCACCCCTTCTCTGTATTCTCGCAAGCTATTAGTAGAGTGTTCCACACACAGTAAGTGTTCAATAAGTTCCATTCATTCGTTCAATCATATTTATTGAGTGCTTACTATGTGTAGAGCACTGTACTAAGCGCTTGGGAAGTACAATTCAGCAACAGGTAGAGACAATCTCTACCCAACAGTGGGCTCACATCACATCACATCAGTGGTTTAACTAGTCTTTATGCTTTTGATGAGGGTTCTAATTATTAATTTTACCACCATCTCTACTATCTCTGCTTCACAAACGATGTATTTGATTTTTTTTTATAAAATCCAAATGTATTTGGTTTTACCAATAGAGACGTGTTTGAACTCCAACTTTAAAATTTTTTAATTAAAGTCTGTTTGTCTCTCATGCATGTTTACTTCAGGTATAGGGCGAATGGTTTATTAATTTACTTTTAGTTGGGGATTTGAAGGGCTCCCAGATTATATTTCTACCTTGGAATTCACTATTTCTCTTTCAGGCTCTGAGCCAAATTTAGTATCTTGAAGTAAATTAGAATTGAGCTTCTGTCTCCTGGCAGGTGTTCTATATATCCCTGTACATATAAATTTAGGGAACAGTGGGCCCAATCCATAATCAGAAAGTAACCTAAATAGTAATGATTTGGAGGCTGAGAAAGATCGGGTGGGTGATGTCTAAACACTGGGAGGAGTAGCTACTTCTTTTAGACAAAAACTCTGCAAATTTGGAAAGGCATTGAACGTGTGGAGTCAAAAAGTTGTCTTTTGGAAGAATTGGAATTTTGATTGGAGTTGTGACCTTGGAAACCAATAATTTCTTCTTTACACATTTATTGAATCCTGTCTGCTCTATACTAATCGCTGAAGAACAGAAGCATTTAGACCCAAAGCTTCACTAACCATAGAATTCCCGTAATTAAGTATTCTGCACTACCCCCGCCATGGCGGTGCTGAAAATCAGCTACTACTAGAAGTATTCTGATCATCTTTCAGTGGAACAAAGGGAATCAATCACATTCCAGCTGTTGCCGTAAGAACACTACAATAGTAGATGTAAAGCATTATTTCCATCTTTTGTGTCTACAGCAGGTGAACCAAGCCTTCAGAGAAATAATCCCTGGCTGACTTTGAAGACTTTGATTGGATTTCTTACTAGACAGTGGGCATTTTTCTATTCTTTTAAGGTAAGTGAAATTATTCTCTCCTAGAACCGAATCCGCAAATCCCACGTGTTCCAATCCGCCATCTCCTTTCCACCCCCTAGACGTTATTTTAAAATTTTATTTAGATAAATTATACCAATATCAGAAAATATGCCTAGAAGCCTGATATAGAGAAACAGTATTATTATTTTCTTGTTTGTGTCCCCGATGCAATATCCATCATCGTTTGTCTCTCTCAGAAAATGCCATGGTATGTGCACACAAGCTTTGAAATCTGAGAATCGCATTTCTTTCCATTAAAATATTATGGCCAGGATTAACTTTTTCTTTTATGCTAATAATCTTGCATTTCAAAGAAATCTTTCAGCACCCTAGGAACAGGAGGAAAACACAACACTAAAAAAGAGCAAGAATAAATGACTTTACCACTGGGTTCAGTTAAATAACAAATCAGCCAGCAGAACAAGGACAGTTCATTGTAATACTCCCCTGGCTGTGCAAGGAAGCCGAAATACTGTGAAGCCCCTTCCACATAATTTAGATCCATGTTAGAGCGCTGACATGTAATGGGCAGAGAGATATAAAACAAGGTAATAACAAGGGATCGCTAACAATAACCGAGTCTAGGGAAATATCTTTGTAAAGCTTGTCGAGCTACTTTTCAGCTCAATACTAAGTGATTTCCTTGGATGTAATTTCAAGGGCTTTTAAAGAAAACAAGTCCCAAATCACGGAGCCCGAGGAGAGGGGTTGATGGGAGGGATTTACCCAACTATGGACATTTGCTTAAAGGAGGAAACTGCTTCATGACACGAGGTGGGAAGTTTAAAGCTCTGCGCATTCATCCCCGTTTGACGTTTTCCAGTATGTTGATCCCAAATGGGGAAATGGCATCTAGAGATCTCAGAAGAAGGTCAGCTTCCTACAACCCAACGCCAACCCGTTTATGATACTTGGAAATCCATCTGCCCATCACCTATGGTTAATAAATGTCGGTCGGACCACAGGAGGTCAATGTGAGGGGAGACAGTGGGATCGCCAGTCTCCTTCTCTGGCTCAGGGATGTCTCCACTTCCATATCCGCCCTGCTTTGGGGCCACGACTCCCCACAATCCATAACCCAACTGGGATTTGCCATTCTACTGGTTCTTGGTAAATGTTTCCAGGTTTGATACAAATGTACGAGAGGCTGAAAGCCAGATATCTTGTTGGGGTTCGTCATTGAGCTGCCCTCTGATCTCCGCTTAAATCATTTTATCTTTCTGTGTTTCAGGTGTTCCCATTAGAGAAGGGTCATATGTTTTGTAGTTGGCAGTAGGAATGGAATGCTTTTACAGTCTGTGGAAGAAGAACGTTGATATATTGCATGACTTAATTACCAGTTGGCTCTCACACTAACTTTATTCATAGAACTTCTTTAAAACACTTTGTTTGGACAAATAACCTCCACTGTATGAATGTGAAGCTGCTTCCTCTTTGATGACTTATTGCTCGACAAGTAGAATGAAGAGAACTGGAACTGAAATTATGGTAAATGTGACATGCAAGGTGTAATTAACTGATAATTTCAAACATAGACCTGAGTCCATTAAGACTGTGACTCCTTTGGAAATGTACTAAAGAGATATTTGATTATTACCTAGCAGAAAGAACATGGGCCTGTGATTCAGAGGCCTGTGTGCAAATGTGTCTTCTCTGGGAAAGCCTTAATTATTTTCAATTACTACGGAGAAGGCCAGAGTCAATTTGAGTAGATACATCAGGAGATTTTACAGCTCTTGAAGCTCAGCCAAACTGTCTAAAGTTAATGAATGAGCATTCGTATTTAGAAAAATCTTAATATTTGATGGGATAACTATTCAATTCAGAAACCGCTCTTCAAGGTTGAGTTGGGATTGACTTTTTTTGACCATTATTGTGGCTATGGAATTCAGTCAATCTGATTCAACTTGGATTCGGTGGATTCAGTGGAATCCAAGTCAAATTCTTGGTCCAGACACCAGAGAATCAGTCAGTCAGTCGGTCATATCTCATGAACATGTACTGTGTGCAGAACACTGTACTATGTGCTAGTGAGAGTACGATACACAACAAACAGAGACATTCCCTGCCCAAAACAAGTTTACAGTCAGAGAGGAGACAGGGTGGGACGTAGTTGCTCCTTGTAAACCCAGATCACACCTACCAACAATGTTGGATTGTGCTTTTCCAAGAGTTTAGTATAGAGTTCTGCATACAGTAAACACTCAGTAAATACCACTGATTGTGTTATTGATTCTAAGGAGCAAGACAGGCAATTTCAGCAACTTCAGTCACATCTACTTTAGCTTCTCACATCAGAATCTATGTACGTGGGTGAGCAGCATTAGCCCAGTTTCTTCTTTCCTGGACCCTTTGTAGTGACCCCATATTTTGAGATGACCCCCTTCTCCGACAGCCATGGATCAGGGATCTTATCTCAATCCCCACTCTAGGACCCTTCCCCAGGGTTTGTTACAGTGCTTTGCATAAAGCCAGTACTTTTAAAAAGGCATGAAATAAATGAAAAAAAAAAAAGACTGTGGGAAATGGCTTGCCAAAAGACATTCACAAATTCATAAAATTCATAAAAGACATTCATAAAATTCACAGAGACCGGGAAAAGTTATCCACGACAAAGTTGTTCTAGCAGGATGTTTTCTGGCTCAGAGTTGTGCTGGACAAATTATCCTCCAGCTAACTGGACTCTGGGTTTTCTCTTGCTTAGAGGCAAACAGTGTAGTCTACGGGAAAATTCATTGGCATGGAACTCAGAAGAATAATGATAATAATAATAATGATGGTATTTGTCAGGTGCTTACTATGTGCCAACCACTGTTCTAAGCACTGGGGTAGATAGAAGGTAATCAGGTTGTCTTACGTGAGGCTCACAATCTTAATCCCCATTTTACAGATGAGGCCACTGAGACACAGAGAAATTAAGCAGCTTGCCCAAGGTCACACAGCAGACAAGCGGAGGAGCCAGGATTAGAACCCACATCCTTTGACTCCCAAGCCCGTGCTCTTCCCCTAAGCCAAGCTGCTTCTCCAGGTCAGAAGACCTGGGTTCTAATCCTGGATCTGCCACTTGTCTGCTGTGTGACCTTGGGGAAGTCCCTTCACTTCTCTGTGGCTTAGTTTTCTCATCCCGCAAAATGGGCATTCAGTACCTTTTCTCCCTCCTACTCAGACTGTGATCTTCATGTGGGACCTGATTAACTTGTATCTACCCCAACATGAGAGAGAGTAAGTGCTTAAGAAATACTACTATGATGATGCCGATGATGATGATGATGATGATGACAGCTGATTTAGTTAAAAACTGGAGGAGCGGGTGGAATCTGTGAGAGAAGCTGTTGGGATGTCTCATAGTTTCCACGTCTTCTCCTTGGCCTCTCCTCTCTAAGCCCATATCTTGATGCTCAATCCAGTCTTCCATTCTACCTCACCTGTTCGTATCCTTCCCCTCACCGCTTTTCTTCACTCTCCTCTCTCTATCTCTCTCTCACCTCCAAATGGTAACTTCAGTCATCCTCAATCACGTGGATACTCTATGGGCCTGGGAGTCAGAAGAACATGGGTTCTAATGCTGGCTCTGCCGCTTGTCTGCTGTATGACCTTGGGCAAGTCATTTCACTGCTCTGTGCCTCAGTTACCTCATCTGTAAAATGGGGATTAAGGCTGTGAGCTCCACCTGGGACAGGGACTGTGTCTGACCCAATTTGCTTGTAACCACCCCGGCATTTAGCACAGTGCCTGGCACATAGTAAGTACTTAACAAATGCCACAATTAGCATTATTAGTATTAGTTTAATGTATTTATGCTGCTTCATGTACTGACCTTGTTCTGAAGGTCTTTTTTTCATTATCATCAAGTAATATTTATTCCTGGCCTGGAAATAAATTGTTATTGGTCTACCATTTAAATATTTATCTTTTCTACTGTCCTTATGGGTTTGGGAGGGGATTCTTTTTTTTTTTTTTTAGAAATATGAGAACAAGGAAAGGCCTTTTTGGGGAGTTTGTCTTCCTCCTCAGATTAATGTAAGTAAAGGCAAAGGGTGGATTTTTAAAATGATTGTGAAGAGGATGGGAGGATTCTTTCACTGCAGAGCTTCAGGAAGTCTGTGACAAGAGATAAGAAGCCTCCGCACACTCATCGCCACTTAACATGTTCAAATATTTTGATAGCAAATTGGGTCTCCGTTTGTTCCTATAAGTTTATGTTAGGCCCACCCAGGGTTATCTCTTTCTAATGAATTTGTCTCCCAGAACTCAGCATTCCTCCTCCATTTCCTCCAGAACGTGACACCTAGCAACATGATGCCAGGAGAATCCAAGTCGGGCACTCCCACAGAAATTCAACGAGGGCTTGTCCTTCCCTCCTGCAGGCAAAGGGGAGAGGAGCTAGCAAGAAACAGCCCTTTCTAGACCAGGAGGAATGTCACAATTTTTCTTTACGATGTCAGCCAATCATGAGACAATCTGGGTAAACTTCCCAGCTTCCTTACAGCTTTGATTTGCCCCCTTTATTCATGCTTCCCTCAGCCCTGCCACACTTATGTTCATAGCTGTATAGGGAAGCAGCATGGTGTAGTGGTTAGAGCATGGGCCTAGGAGTCAGAAGGTCATTCATTCTAATCCCAGCTCTGCCACTTGTCTGCTGTGTGACCTTGGACAAATCACTTCACTTCCCTGGGCCTCAGTTCCCTCATCTGTAAAATGGGGATTGAAACTGTGAGTCCAATATGCGACAAGGCCTGTGTTCAGCCCGATTTGCTTGTATCCACCCCAGCACATAGTGCAGTGCTGGCCCACAGTAAGCGCTTAGCAAATACCACTATCATGATTATTGTTATTACTGTCTGACTTCCAGTCTAGACTATAAGCTGTAAGTGTGTGTTATATTGTGGTACTGTACTTTTCCAAGTGCAGTGCTCGGCAGACAAGTGTTCAAGAAATATGGTTGATTGATTGATTGTTGCAAAAAACTGAACCTGGGAAATGAGCTATGGATCTACACCTGCTCCCTTCTTTTGAAGGATATTTGGGTGGCATATCAGTTCAAAAATGCTACTGATTGATCGAAATAAGAGAGCCTGCATTAAGAAAGAAAGAACCGAGGTGTACCTGTAACTATGTATATTCAATCATTTATTCGGTCGCATTTATTGAGCACTTATTGTGTGCAGAGCACTCTAATAAGTTCTTGGAAAGTACAATTCAGCAACAAGAGGATATGGAAAGGCTCTGATAAAAAGCAGTTGGAGCCTTCAGTTCTTGCTATAGCCAGAAGAATTGAATAATGATATAAAGTGAGCAGATATGTCATGCTACTAAACTTGTACTTTAATTCCTACCATCCCAGAGATGAGGGGCAAGGAGGGAATGATTATAATTCCATGTGTGGAATTTCACTTTTCTTGGTACTGATTTTTAGGAGACTGGGACCCATCCAAAGCTACGCCTCCTCATTGTGGTCCAATGTAAAGAGCACAAAGTTAGTAGTCGTAAGACATGGGTTTGAATGCCTGATTTACCCCTGGCACGCCGTTCGCACTTAAGCTCTCTGAGCTTCAGCTTCCGTCTCTGTAAAATGAGGGAGAGTGATCCTCATTCTCCTACCTCACAGAGATACTATGGTGATGATGATAATTATGATCTTCGTCAAGCTTACTATATGCCAAACACTGTATTAACCACTAGGATACATATATGATAATGAGGCCGGAACAGATTCTGTCCCCCAACGTCCTCATCATCTCAGTATGTGGAAAAACAGGTAACAATAATTATGATGTTTCTTAAGTGCTTACTATGTGCCAGGTACTGTGCTAAACATTGGGGTGGATACCAGCAAATTGGGTTAGACACAGTCCCCGTCTCATGTGGGGCCTACAGTCTTAATTCCAGGTATCGAATCCCTATTTGATGGATGAGGAAACTGAAGCAAAGAGTGTCCTGTCCTAGAGCACTCAAGAGGAAGATAGCCGTAAGAACTAGAACCCAGAGCCCCATCTTCCAGGCCAGTGGTCTTTCCACTAGGCCACGCTGATTCTCGTTAACATTAATGAGACCGTTGAAGTGACGTTGCTTCGGGAAATATAAACGTCCCATCCAAAAAAGAGCCAATTCAGTTTTGTTTTGTTGTTTTTATTGCTGTTTTATGCTATTTGTTCAGCACTTATTTTTGTGCCGGGCACTGTACTAATCTCCGGGGTAGTTACACGATAATCGGGTTGGATACCGTCCTTGTCCCACATAGGGCTCAAAGTCTTAATCCCCATTTTACAGATGAGGTAACTGAGGCACGGAGAAGTGAAGTGAATTGTCCAAGTGCCCACAGCAGACAAGTGACAAGTAACAGAGCCGGCATTAGAACCCAGATCTTCCGACTCTCAGGCTCGTGTTATTTCCACTAGGCTACACTGCTTCTCCGTGTTCTTCACTTCACCACTACCCCCGAAGAAGGGGAATCGCTGGGTCCAAATTCTACTTGTTGTTTTGGCCTCCTACTCTCGTTTCCTTCATGGACAACTCAAGCCTTTCCTGCGGCTTGGATTGTTGAGACTATCAACTCCTTCAGGCGGGGCTAAGTGTTACTTTTTTTTTTATGGTATTTGTTAGGCACTTACTCTGTTCCGGGAACTGTACTAAACACTGTTATAATCTTCCGGACTCTCAGTACAGTACCCTGGGTGCTCAACAAATGTCACTGCTCCTTCTGGGGAGTGGGTACTCCCACGGAAAGCACTAAAGTCAATGACTCCAAGAGTGTTAAGCATCGATTGATAAAAATTCACTTCAGGGGGCCTCAGTGCATAAGGAAATCTTTTGTCACTTAGGTTTCGAATAACTCTGTTTCATTCCCCTTTGCACATGACTTTGGAAATCGATTCTGTTACTTTAACATGTTTTTCCGTGCAAAAAAAATAGCCAGTTCCTTTGTCTTCCTGCCCTAGGCAAAGAGACCTTTTTCGAAATGCCCCATTGAGTGATTTCAAAACTATTAAAGGTCTTTCAAGACAGGTTTCTGAACCTGCTATTTGTTAGTCCCCAGATTGGGATAAAATGCAACTGTTTTGAAAGTGGTTAGGTTAGTGTTGGTATTTGTTAAGCGCTTATTATGTGCAGAGCACTGTTCTAAGCAGTGGGGTAGACACAAGGGAATCAGGTTGTCCCACGTGGGGCTCACGGTCTTAATCCCCATTTTACAGATGAGGGAGCTGAGGCACAGAGAAGTGAAGTGACTTGCCCACAGTCACCCAGCTGACAAGTGGCGGAGCAGGGATTCAAACCCGTGACCTCTGACTCCAAAGCCCGTGCTCTTTCCACTGAGCCACGCTGCTTCTCTGTTGGCCTATGAATGTCGTCAGCAGTTCAGTTCTGAAAAGCCTGGCTCCGCCTTCTGGGTTCTTCTAATTCAGTGCTAGGGGGTAAATTTGAGATTGCACAACACTCACTGACTTTGTTTACCATGGACACTGAACTAGACAAAAGTAGCATACTTGTTTCCACATGTCTTTGGGGGTTAGGGAGAGTAAAAAGGCTGTCATACTAGTTTAATGCCACTGTATTCTTTAATCTGAATATTCTGAATATTCTTAATGTTAACTATTTACAGGAATATACTTTTGTATACTGGAGTGGTAAATTAAGTCCTCATTAAAGAGTTGCCTTCGTTTAAACAAAGTCTTCTGGTTTGCCTTAGTATTGTAAACTGTTTTCCATTCATTCATGCAATCATATTTAATAATAATAATGGAATTTGTTATGGGCTTACTATGTGCAAAGCGGTGTTCTAAGCGCTGGGGAGGATACGAGGTTGTCCCACCTGGGGCTCACAGCCTTAATCCCCATTTTATAGACGGGGTAACTGAGGCACAGAGAAGTCGTGACTTGCCCAAAGTCATACAGCCGACAAGTGGCTGAGCCGGGATTTGAACCCATGACCTCTGACTCCCAAGCCCGGGCTCTTTCCATGGAGCCACGCTGCTTCTCTATTGAGCACTTACTGTGTGCAGACGGCTATACTCAGTGCTTGGAAGAATACAATACGACAATGAATAATAATGGTAATAATTACGGTATTAAGCACTTAATATGTGGTAGGCATTGTTCTAAGTGGTGGGGTGGATAGAAGCAAAAAGGGGTGGACACCATCCCTGTCCATATGGGGCTCACAGTCTCAATTCCTATTTTACAGATGAGGTGACTGAGGCCCAGAGAAGTGAAATGACTTGCCCAAGGTCACACAGCAGACATGTGGAAGATCCGGAATTAGAACCCACGGCCTCACGATTCCACGCCCATGCTCTATCCACTATGCCATGCTACAGCGTGGCTCAGTGGAAAGAACAAGGGGTTGGGAGTCAGAGGTCATGGGTTCGATTTCTGACCCTGCCACTTGTCAGCTGTGTGACTGTGGGCAAGTCCTGTAACTTCTCTGGGCCTCAGTTACCTCATCTATAAAATGGGGATGAAGACTGTGAGCCTCACGTGGGACAACCTGATTCCCCTGTATCTACCCCAGCACTTAAAACAGTGCTGTGCACATAGTAAGCGCTTAACAAATACCGACATTATCCCCTGCCCGCAGTCTGGAGCTGGGGGTGGGGAGACATTGATATAAATAAATTTACAGATCCATTAAACAACTGGAGTGTCTGAGCCTTTTTATGATGCCAGAGTTACAACTGAGTGGTTCATAGAAGCTACTAGGCAGGGTCATCTGTGTCTCTCGTATTTAGAATTATACCTAGTAGTGTGAGTGAGGCTCATGACCAAGAGTAATGTGCCTTTGTACCCTTCAGTTCAATTTTTTGTTTGCCAGTTATAACATTTCATAATTATAGTGATGGTAATAGTAACGGTTTCATTTTTATTATCTGTTAAGTGGTTATGTGCCAAGCATTGTTCTAAGCGCTGGGGTTGATTTAGGATAATCAACTCAAACCTGTGGAATAAATTAGACTTATACATATCAAATGATAGTTGTGTAGTTAAGTGCTTTCTTATGGTATTTGTTAAGCAGCTCTAAGGGAAAATGCGCAGGGCTTGGAAGTCACTAGGCATTGGTTCTAATCCTGGGTTTGCCACCTGACTGCCGGCTTAACGAATACCATTAAAAAATCCTATTAATAATAATAGTAATAATAATAATTGTGGTGTGTGTTAAGTACTTACTATGTGCCAGGCATTGTACTAAGTACTGAGGTAGATCAAGGTTGTCAAGTTGGACACAGTCCCTGTCCCTTCTGGGGCTCACAGTCTTAATCTCTATTTTATAGATGAGGTAACTGAAGCACAGTTAAGTGACTGGACCAAGGTCACGCACTGCACAAGTGCTGTGCGTTTACTATACGTTACTATGCCAAGCACTGTGCTAAATATGGGGATAGGTAAACGATAATCAGTCTGTTTGGACACAGTCCCATGCCCACAGAGAGCTCACGGCCTAAGTTCTGAGGAGAACAGGAATTTAATTATCCATTTTCTCATCTCATCTTATGCTCTGGACTCGTTTCCGACCCATAGCGACTCCACGGACACATCTCTCCCGGAACACCCCACCTCCACCTGCGATCGTTCTGGCAGTGGATCCGTAGAGTTTTCTTGGTAAAAGTACAGAAGTGGTTTCCCATTGCCTTCTTCCGCACAGTCAACTCGAGTCTCCGCCCTCGACTCTCTCCCGTACTGCCGCTGCCCAGCACGGGGGAGTTTTGACTTGTAGCCGATGGCCTGCCACTCATTAGCCACTGGGCAAGCTAGGAATGGAATGGACAGGCCTCTGCTTGACTCTCCCTCCCATAGCTGAGACTGGTAGAGGACTGGAAGCCCTCCAGGTGCGTTCCTGAGAGGGGAATTTCCATTTTACCCAATGAGAAAATTGAGATAGGAAGAGGGTAAGTGACTTATCCGAGGTCACACAGCAGGCAGGTAGCAGAGCTGGGATTAGAACCGAGGTCATCTGACTACGAGGCCCTTGTTCTTTCTCCTAAGCAGTATGGCTGAGTGGAAAGAGCCCGGGCTTGGGAGTCAGAGGTCATGGGTTCGAATTCCAACTCTACCACTTAGCTGTGGGACTGTGGGCAAGTCACTTAACTTCTCGGTGCCTCAGTTACCTCATCTGTAAAATGGGGATTAACTGTGAGCCTCATGTGGGACAACCTGATTACCCTGTATCTACCCCAGCGCTTAGAACAGTGCGCTGCACAAGTAAGCGCTTAACAAATACCAACATTATTATCATTACTAGTCAATACCGCTTCTTGGTTTCTTGTGTCCATGTACTATCCACATTATTAATAATAATAACAATAATAATGGTATTTGTTAAGCGCTCACTATGTTCAGAGCACCCTTCTAAGCGCTGGGATAGATACAAGGGAATCAGGTTATCCCACATGGGGGTCACGGTCTTCATCCCCATTTTACAGATGAGGAAACTGAGGCACAGACAAGTTAATAATAATAATAATGTTGGTATTTGTTAAGCGCTTACTATGTGCAGAGCACTGTTCTAAGCGCTGGGGTAAACACAGGGGAATCAGGTTGTCCCACGTGGGGCTCACAGTCTTAATCCCCATTTTACAGATGAGGGAACTGAGGCACAGAGAAGTTAAGTGACTTGCCCACAGTCACACAGCTGACAAGTGGCAGAGCTGGGATTCGAACTCATGAGCCCTGACTCCAAAGCCCGTGCTCTTTCCACTGCGCCACGCTGCTCGCCCAAAGTCACACATTGCCAGTGGCCTCAACGAAGAGGGTGACCTCTACCGAAACTGCGATTAACCAAAAGAGTGTCATACTCAATTTGCAGGATGGCAGCTTCTGGCATGTAGAACTGGCAGTTGTTTTAATGAGTTCTGCCCAACTGAATGCCAGTAGCAAAAATGAGCAAAGGGATTGCCATGTTAATCCGTGCCAGCCTGCTCAAAAATCAAAGTATTAAGGTGGCCTATTTCATATTCCAGGCTCTTCCAAAACCACTTCCTCAAGGAATTGAAAACATGTTTTCCTGGCAGAAGAATTTGAGAAAACTTTCTAACTTTTTCATCTAATTGCATAACCGGAACGGTTCATTTTCCTTTGTTTCTCTCCTTCCAAAAGCTTATCGTTGTCTTTTATCTCAGCTCCATTCAATCTCACCCTTATGTTACTTGAGTTCATTTGCGTTCAGAGGTGAATTTGGTAATAAAGTAATTCGGTTCTATTAAGGAAAGCTCAATTCTTATGAAAATGCTCAAACAGCATTGCAGGGATTAGCGGGGAAAGAAGTGAAGTGGGAATTGAATTGTGAGTGTAAGAATTTCAGCAAAAACTCCACCCGTCGAAATTCTGAAATAACACACCCTGAAACAAACAATAATACAATGACCCAGCTGGACTCTCTGTCATTGTTGGCCCAGCACAGACAACCTCCTGGTTATTTTCCGGGAAAGGAAGAATTAGCTGATTCATCGCCACGATTAGAACAGAAAGGCTAAATTCCCCAACGTTGTGCAGAATCACTTGACTCTTTCGGTGTAAAGGTACAAGCTGGGCCATAAAGGCTTGGAAGGGGAAGACTTGAATTATTGGTTGTATGATCTTGGGCGTTGCTTTTGCTGCTTGTAGGTTTCATAAATTTGTAAGTCTCCTGTAGACTGTAAGCTCACTGCGCTCAGAGAACAAGTCTACCTTCTCCATTGTACTCTCCCAAGTGTTTAGTACAGTGTTCTGCCCATAGTCACTGTTCAGTAAATATCATCGATTGATCATCCATATAAATTAATCTCTTGTCGGGGAATGTTAATAGTCACACTGATGTTCTTCCTGAGGAGAAGTCCTGCTTTTCTGATTAATGCTCGAGTTTTCAATCTCTGAGGGAATACGGCACAACAGTGGACTTGAAAGTTAATAAAAGCTGTTATATCCATTTTTCCATGTGCCTGAAAAAACAAAGGAAAATATTATTTTGCCTACAAAACTCGGTTTCCCTTAATCTACTTCCTGTCCTTTGTATCGCAGAGCTTATTCCAGCCCCAGCTTAATAGGGGAAAATTAAACAGCGTTCGTCCTTGGCAGGAAACATAATCAAACAGCGGATTGATGAATTAGGCTGTAATTAAGATAATATTTTGACATTTAAATCTCTTCACGGATGGGCTCCCAATTAACTTAGTGAACTTCTGGCGTCTTAGATCATTTCACCATTTTTGGTTGTATCTAAGGTTTGTGCAGGGCTGGAAAGATCACGGTGCTCTTCTGCGGTCTGTCTGTGCAGACCTAGATATTTGGAACATTTTACCACCTAGTATTGGAGAGTCAGGAATTTGGTCCCTAGAAAATAGCCTTAAAACAGCTATGCATTTGGTTGAGTTTTCAGTCCTTAATTCTCTTTGAACAATTTTGTTCAAGGATTTTAAATACCACTGTAGAAGGGAAGCCTAAAATCAAAGGCAGGTGGGTGCCCGATTTTAGTCATCTTGCCATTATTGGTATTCAGACCAGTTCTGTTTTTTGTGGGGGTTTTTTGTGGGGGTTTTTTGTAATGGAATTTGTTAAGCTCTTTATTATGTGCCAGGCACCGTTCTAAACACTGGGGTTGATACAAACTAATCAGGTTGGACACAGTTTGTGTCCCACATGGGGCTCACAGTCTTCATCCCCATTTTACAGAGGAGTAACTGAAGCACAGAGCAATAAAGTGATCTGCCCAAGGTCACACAGCAAACAAGTGGCAGAGCTGGAATTAGAATCCAGGTCCTTCTGACTCCCAGGCCGGTGTTCTATCCACCAAGCCACGCTGCTTCCCCAATCTCTTGGCATCGCACCATTCTGGGTCCATCCCTTTTTACTTGTATCCACCCCAGCGCTGTGCCTGGTGCATAGTAAGTGCTTAACAAATGCCACAATTATCATTAGTATTATCATAATTATTATTAGAATCAGAAGTTTAGATCAAGGTAGTGAATCTGAGGAAGAGAAAGTTTTGATGCCTGGGTTGGAATTCTGTCGAATGTGCAGATGGACTCCTCAAAGCCAGGTGGGTGGCATTTACTTGGGCAGATCAGGAACATCAAGCAATTCAAAGTGCCGGGGACCGAGACCTCGAAGTGGGCCTCTTGGCTTCAGGCCAAGATCCTCCCCTTCAGCCCATGTACGTGGCTAGGTTTCTTGAGTTGAGGGGCTGTAGGGGTTCTGTGATGGATTGGAACATTTAGCCCTGTGACAAATTCATCAGGAGAAATACCGCAAGAAGATGCTCTGTTAAACAAACCGTTTATACCATCTCCTGTTAGCCCATCCTCGTAGAGTAAATTTCGAAGCCGACCGTCTCCCAGGTACAAGGATGCAATCCCTTCAGAGCGGCCCAAGAGGGGCTATGGACTAGGGAGAGGTCAGTCCCCAGGGGATGTGTGCGTGATTCCAACTAGTTAATGATTTTAGTGTCTCTGGGTACCCTCTGTAAGTCTAAAGGAGAGAGATTCCCCTAATTCTCCATGACTCACTCATGGTTCCAGGTGGTAGGTTAGCGAAGAGGCGGAGATATTTGGCCAATTGTGTTTTTCCAGATGTGGAGACAGGTGGAGGGGAAAGAGGAGGAGGGATCCTGAAAGTGACTAAAAAGAAAAATGGATTATGTGTATGACTGTTTTCACTTCTCCAACAAAGAGAGTCAAGATCAAGAGGGCTGCAATCTAAGGAATTAGGGGATCTCTCTCCTTTAGACTTACAGAGGGTACCCAGAGACATCTCACTGGAAGCGGTCTGCCCTGTTTAGAACTCTAAATTTTATCTGTAATTTCATTTATTTGAAAGTTGATGTCTCTCTCCCCCCTCCTAGACTGTGAGCTCGCTGTGGGCAGGGAATGTCACTGTTTACTGTTGCATTGTATTTTCTCAAGCACTTAGAAGAGTGCTTTGCACACAGTAAGTGCTTAATAAACACGACTGAATGAATGAGTGAGTACTTCAGGAAGAGAACTCACTGAATGGGAAATTTGTAAATCTCCAGTGATCAAACTGAGGGAAGCCAATCACTCAATTATATTTACTGAGCTGTTACTGGGTGCAGGACACTGTATTAAGTGCTGGGAGAGTACAACACAACAATCCCACAACAGGTTCAGAGTCTAGAGTCCAAGACTGGAATCTCCCTTTTAACCTTTGAGCTGTCAACCCTAGAAAGTCCGGGCCTAGATCAAAGGAGAAGCATGGAAATCATAACATCTAACGTAGCCTGAAAATTCCAATTCCAACTGAGGCAAGTTTTCATCTCCTGGCAGATCGCACCCCCAAACATGCTTTCTCCTGAAGAAAGACATGCTATTACACTTCTTGAATTGCTTTCTAGCGGATGGCGCAAAAATACAGAACACGCTGTGAGATTTCAGGGTCTGTTTGCTTGACTGATTGAAGAGAAAGAGCTTAAATTAGAACAAACAAGCAGGTAAATAAGAGGAAATATTCAATACTGTACATTGAGGTTTCAGGCTGCATTTCCTTTCTGGGATGCCATTGACATATGCTATAGAGAGGGGTATTATAAGGGTGATAACATACGCGTTTAAACAAAATGGGTGTTTGAAGAGTGAGGGTTATAAAACCTGGGATGTTTCTTATTGCACTACTCACAGTTTTAAAGGTAATACGTTCTCGTTCCGGCATTGTGTGATGAACGCACACTGTGAGCACAAATGTGAAATGACAGCCTTTGGATGAAAGTGCCAGTCTAAAGTGCATTCTTTCACAGAGATGCCAATAATAGTCATGGGCAAATTTTGAAACAGACCATTTTACAGTCTGGTTTCTAGAGGTGTGACTATCTTGAATGCATCTAACTTAATTATGCGTCGACAGAGATCTTGTTATGGATGTGTCTTTGCTTGGGAGGAGGATTTGTTGGTTTTTTTTTTTTCTTTTAGCACTAACACAAAGGAATCCTTGAAATCAATTGTCTCCAATTAAATATCCAAGCTGTCTGGGCGGGATCATTAAGGCAATCTTCAGAGGGTCCGATTATAGAACCATAATTTTTTATGTTGTTTTTATGGTATTTGTAAGGCGCTTACTACGTGCTAGGCACTGAAAATAAACTCTAGGGGAGATATAACTCAGAATGGTCATGGTCCATGTCCCATATGGGACTCACAGTCTTAATCCTCATTCTGCAGATGTAACCGAGGCACGGAGAAGTTAAGCGACTTGCCCAAGGTCACACAGCAAGCAAGTATCAGAGTTTGGATTAGGCCCCAAGTCTTCTGACTCCAGGCTTGTGATCTTTCCACTAGGCCACGCTGCTTTCCTACTGCTTCCCATTTCTGTCCTCCTTTGCTTTCTTGGTTAAATGCATTAGACTAGGAGAAAGAGCATGGATCAATGGGAAGAGCACAGGATGCCAGAGGACCTGAGTTCTAACCCTGGTTTTGCCACCTGATTGCCATGTGACTTGGAAAGTCCCTGAACTTGCCCACCCCTCAATTCTCCATCTGCGAAATGGGGATGAAATTCCCTTTCTCCTTTCCCTTTAGACAGTGAGAGCTGGGGGGAACAGGTCCCACGTCCCATCTGATTAACTTGTCTCTGACCCAGCGCCTAGTACGGTGCTCGGCACATTGTAAGCACTCAACAAATACCACAGTTGCTCTTACGTACTCTTGTGGAAAGAGCACAGGACTGGGAGTCCGAGGAGCTGGGTTCTTAACCCCGCTCTGCCACTTGTCTGCTGTGTCACCTTGGGCAAATCACTTTCTCTGTGCCTCAGTTACCTCAGCTGAGTAATGGGGAGTCAATATCCGTTCTCCCTTCTACTTAGAAGGAGAGTCCCATGTAGGACCCGATGATCTTGTATCAACCTCAGTGCTGAATATGGTGTTTTGCCCATCATAAGTGCTTAAACGAACACCAAAATTATTATTATTATCCTCATCTTCATTATTACTAACCCTGCTATTTTGTTCCGCCTGACAAATTCATCCAACTTTGGTCATCCTGGAGTGGAGTCTCACTCGGCTGCTTTCCTCCATTGGCTTCTCCGAAGTTATCTCCGAAAACACTGTCAGGGATGCTAGTATTTGCGCTTAAAGCTATTCAGTTCAATTTGTTTTTCCCAGGTGTGTTCCCGGGGACGGCAGATGAATTGGCTGCTGGAGGTTGGCTGGAACATTTAATTAGATGTCCCACACACTTGCCCACAGCTGCCAATGTGGTTAGGAATGCAGGTGATCTTTGGGGAGTGGGATAGGTAATTGCTCACACCTTATCAACATTGAAGAAGTGCTAACTGCAGGCGAGTGACACTTCAGAGGCTTAAGAGAAGGGAATTCCTTATGCCTTATCGGCACTCGAGAATGGACATTTAACAGTGTGGCTCTTCAGAAAGGGATTTCCCTAACATTAATGAGACACTAGAACCCTGACTGAATGGAGGGATCTTTTTAAAATTCCCTGCCCGGGTCTAAATGATTTAGCAGCTGTTTATGAAATCACCTGGCATGCTCATTCTTGACATCCTGCCATTTCTCCCCCTTATTTGCCCTCTCCTCTGCATCACCTAATCACTTGGTTCTGGACCCCTTAACCAGTTTGATTCATTCATTCATTTTCATTTATTGAGCACTTACTATGTGCAGAGCACAGTACTAAGCGCTTGGAATGTACAATTCGGCAACAGATAGCGACAATCCCTGCCCATCAAAGGGCTCAAAGTCTAAATGAGGGAGATAGACAATAAAACACAAGTAGTCTGGCTTCAATATCATCAAGATAAATAGAATCATAGATATAGGCACATCATTAACAAAATAGAGTAATAAATAATATATACAAATATACACAAGTGCTGTGGGGAGGGGAAGGGGGAAGAGCAGAGGGAAAAAGGGGAATGGGGAGGGGAGGAAGAGCAGAGGGAAAGGGAGGGCTCAGTCTGGGAAGGCCTCCTGGAGGAGGTGAGCTCTCAGTAGGGCTCGGAAGAGGGGAAGAGATAACTTACCCCATCCCGCCCTACAGCACCAATGTACAATCGGTCAGTCAATCTTGTATTGGGCGCTTACTGTGTTCAGAGCACTGTACTAAGTGCTCAGGAGAGTATAACACAACAGTAAATAGACACATTCCCTGTCCACAGTGAGCTTACAGTCCTTCTACTCTGCCATTTCCCTGATGAGAACTTATTCTACCATCTCCCAACCCGACTCTAATCTCTTCAACAGCACAGATCGGGTCTACCTGCTCTATTATATTGTACTTTCCCAAGTGCTCAGTGCAGCACGCTGCACATAATAACCCGCAGTAAATACCGTCAATTGGTGAAGATTTGGGATCGAAGATGGGGTAACCATTCAACCATTTGGCACTTGGTGGCAAGCACTGTTCTCCTCTCCCATCTCTACAGTTCTCAGCTTCTGCTCAGTGGCTCAGTGGAAAGAGCACGGGCTTTGGAGTCAGAGGTCATGAGTTCGAATTCCAGCTCTGCCACTTGTCAGCTGTGTGACTGTGGGCAAGTCACTTAACTTCTCTGTGCCTCAGTTACCTCATCTGTAAAATGGGGATTAAGACTGCGAGCCCCACGTGGGACAACCTGATTCCCCTGTGTCTATCCCAGCGCTTAGAACAGTGCTCTGCACGCAGCGTGGCTCAGTGGAAAGAGCACGGGCTTTGGAGTCAGGGGTCATGAGTTCGAATGCCGGCTCGGCCACTTGTCAGCTGTGTGACTGTGGGCAAGTCACTTAACTTCTCTGTGCCTCAGTGACCTCATCTGTAAAATGGGGATTAAGACTACGAGCCCCACGTGGGACAACCTGATTCCCCTGTGTCTATCCCAGCGCTTAGAACAGTGCTCTGCACATAGTAAGCGCTTAACAAATACCAATATTATTAACTTCTCCCTTTTTCCCAAGGAGATCTGTTAATCGAATAATCAGTGGCATTTACTGAGTGCTTACTATATGCAGAAGCCTGTGCTAAATGCTTGGGAGAATACATCACAAAAGAATTTGCAGACACCTTCCCTGTCCATAATGATCTTACAGGCTAAAAGGGCAGATGGACATTTATATGAATAAGTAATAGGGGCTAGAGTACCGGCCTGGGAGTCAGAACGTCCTGGGTTCTAATTCCACTTCACCTCTTGTCTGCAGTGTGACCTTGGGGAAGTCACTTCACTTCTCTGTGCCTCAGTGACCTCATCTGGAAAATGAGACTTCAGAGTGTGAGCTCGGGACTGTGTCCAACCTCATTTACTTGTATCTACCCCAGTGCCATTAACAAGTTCCATTATTATTATTGTGTTCAAATACCACTAAAAAACGGATGAGATTTCACTGCCAATAGCTAAAGTAATAGTCTTGAGGATTTGCAATGACTCTAAAACAGTAGCAATAATAATGATAATGATAACTGTGGTATTTGTTAAATGCTTACTATGTGCCAGGCACTGTTCTAAATGCTGGGGTAAATACAAGGGAGTTGGGTTGGACTCAGTCCCTGTCTCACATAGGGCTCACAATCTTAATCCCCATTTTCTAGATGAGGTAACTGAGGTCCAGAGAAGTGAAGCAACTTGCCCAAGGTCACACAGCAGACAAATAGTGGATCTGGGGTTAAAACCCCAGTCCTTCTGACTCCCAGACCCTCGCTCTAACCATTAAACTATGGCGCCTCTCCTAAAAGATCCTAATAGATCCTGCCATATTGAATGTATGACCTCTTTCCCAGCAAACTTGCTCATCGTAATCACACCTCCTTCAGGAAGCCTTCCCAGATAATATTTTGTCTTTTATGGCATTTTTTTAAGCTCTTAACTGCATGTCAAACACCGTTCTGCGCACTGGGTTGTCAAGTCAGATTCAGTTCCTGTCTGTCATGGGGCTTATAGTCTAAGTAGGAGGGAGTACAGGTATTGAATCTTCATTTTGCCGTTGAGGAAACTGAGGCACAGAGAGGTTGTGACTCATCCGAGGTCACAGGGCAGGCAAAGTGCAGAAATGGGATTAGAACCTAGGTCATTTGGGTCTCAGGTCCACGCTTCCTCCCCTAGGCCATACTACTCCGCTCATTCCCCCATTCTCTTTTCCCTCCATACCGAATCACCCATGAGTTGAAGTCCAAGCCCCCTAAATACTCAGACAGTCGACCCACTCCACCGTACTTATGGATTTAAATTTATACTTGTTCCGTTCCTCTAAATACAATTTATTTCAATATCTGCCTTCTCTTGAGTTTTGTGTTTACTTACCTGATTGTACTCCTCCAAGGGCTCAGTAAATTGCTCTGCACTCAGCAATTGCTCAATAAATACCATTCATTGCTTGATTGTTTGAAAGTAAGAAGCCTGGTTCCCGATCCTCCCCTGGTACTTGCCAAGCTTTTAGTGACTCTCAGCTGGTACTTAAGGCCAGATACCCCCTGAAGCCAGGGAATGGGGAACACTGACTTGCCTTGAAGAGAAAAGTATTAAGCCACCCCATTATCACATGGAAGAAGTCAAACTATTATCCATCCCAGACAATTCAAAAAAGATATAACCCTCATTTCCCCTAAAAAAAAAACAAGGATTGCCGTACATTACCTAGAGGACTTTGGTCACCAAACTTCACCTATTGTGAAGGACCATTAGTTGAAAGGCACAGATCTAGAATAACCAATTAATATCTGTCACCTACTTGGCAAATGCTATTTAAGGATATGGTTTCTCAATTTCTTAAAAGTGACCTTTAAAAAAACAGAACAATCACCTCTTTTTGAAAGCCTATGATTTGATTTTCTACCGGGATATAACAAATCCCTTGTTCAAATTTTCATTAATTTTGTTTTTAAGAGTGGTCTAGTGGAAAGTGCGCCAGACTGGGAGTCAGGAGATTTGGATTCTCTCTGTCACTTTCCTCCCGTCTGATCTCGAGCAAGTCGCTTAACTTCTCTGTGGCTCAGTTTCTTCTTCTGCAAAATGGTGATAAAATGTCTGTTCTCCCGACTTCTTTAGATTGTGATTTCCATCTGGGATGGCAATTGATTGAGTCGTATTTATTTGATTATATTTATTGATTCAATTCATTCAATAGTATTTATTGAGCGCTTACTATGTGCAGAGCACTGTACTAAGCGCTTGGGATGAACAAGTCGGCAACAGATAGAGACAGTCCCTGCCGTTTGACGGGCTCACGGTCTAATCGGGGAAGACGGACAGACGAGAACAATGGCACTAAACAGCGTCAAGGGGAAGAACATCTCGTAAAAACAATGGCAACTAAATAGAATCAAGGCGATGTACAATTCATTAACAAAATAAATAGGGTAATGGAAATATATGCAGTTGAGCGGACGAGTACAGTGCTGTGGGGATGGGAAGGGAGAGGTGGAGGAGCAGGGGGAAAAGGGGAAAAAAGGGGGTTTAGCTGCGGAGAGGTAAAGGGGGGGTGGCAGAGGGAGTAAAGGGAGAAGAGGAGCTCAGTCTGGGAAGGCCTCTCGGAGGAGGTGAGTTTTAAGTAGGGTTTCGAAGAGGGAAAGAGAATCAGTTTGGCGGAGGTGAGGAGGGAGGGCGTTCCGGGACCGCGGGAGGACGCGGCCCGGGGGTCGACGGCGGGACGGGCGAGACCGAGGGACGGCGAGGAGGTGGGCGGCGGAGGAGCGGAGCGTGCGGGGTGGGCGGTAGAAAGAGAGAAGGGAGGAGAGGTAGGAAGGGGCGAGGTGACGGAGAGCCTCGAAGCCTAGAGTGAGGAGTTTTTGTTTGGAGCGGAGGTCGATAGGCAACCCCTGGAGTTGTTTAAGAAGGGGAGTGACAGGCCCGGATCGTTTCTGCGGGAAGATGAGCCGGGCGGCGGAGTGAAGAATAGACCGGAGCGGGGAGAGAGAGGAGGAAGGGAGGTCAGAGAGAAGGCCGACACGGTAGTCTAGCCGGGATATAACGAGAGCCCGTAACAGTAAGGTAGCCGTCTGGGTGGAGAGGAAAGGGCGGATCTCGGCGATATCGTAGAGGTGAGACCGGCAGGTCTCGGTAACGGATAGGATGCGTGGGGTGAACGCGAGAGACGAGTCGAGGATGACACCGAGATCGCGGGCCCGAGAGACGGGAAGGACGGTCGTGCCGTCCACGGTGATGGAGAAGTCTGGGAGAGGACCGGGTTTGGGAGGGAAGATGAGGAGCTCGGTCTCGCTCACGTTGAGTTTTAGGTGGCGGGCCGACATCCAGGTGGAGACGTCCCGGAGGCGGGAGGAGACGCGAGCCCGAAGGGAGGGGGAGAGGACAGGGGCAGAGATGTAGATCTGCGTGTCCTCTGCGTAGAGATGGTAGTCAAAGCCGTGAGAGCGGATGAGTTCACCGAGGGAGTGAGTGTAAATGGAGAACGGAAGAGGGCCGAGAACTGACCTTTGAGGAACTCCGACAGTTAAAGGATGGGAGGGGGAGGAGGCGCCGGCGAAGCAGACCGAGAATGACCGGCCAGAGAGGTGAGAGGAGAACCGGGAGAGGACGGAGTCCGTGAAGCCAAGGTGAGATGAGGTATGGAGGAGGAGGGGACGGTCGACAGTGTCAAAGGCAGCAGAGAGGTCAAGGAGGATCAGAATGGAGTAGGAGCCATTGGATTTGGCAAGAAGGAGGTCACGGGTGACCTCAGAGAGAGCAGTCTCGGTAGAGCGGAGGGGACGGAAGCCAGATCGGAGGGGGTCTGGGAGAGAATGGGAGTTAAGGAATTCTAAGCATCGATTGTAGACGACTCGTTCTAGGATTTTGGAAAGGAAGGGTAGCAGGGAGATAGGGCGATAAATGGAGGGGGAAGTGGGGTCGAGAGCGGGTTTTTTTAGGATGGGGGAGACGTGGGCATGTTTGAAGGCAGCGGGGAAGGAGCCATTGGAGATTGAGTGGTTAAAAATAGAAGTTAAGGAAGGTAGGAGGGCAGGGGCGATGGTTTTAATAAGGTGAGAGGGCGCTTACTGTGTGCGGAGCACTGTACTAAACACTTAAGCAGTGTCTCATCTGATTATACCGTATCAATTCCAATGTATTCTGTAGTGCTCGACACAAAAGTGCTTAATAAACATCATAAATATCATCATTATTAAATCACGGAATAGGGCGTTAGCACGAACCAACGGTTCCTTTCCTCAACCCACTCACTTCCATCTGCTTTAATCAATTGTATGAAGGGCTCTCGGCAGCCAAGTCTAAAAATCATGGGCGACTGTCAATGTGGTTATAGTCATATCTTCATGTCAAGCAGCAGTTTCTGTCATTTAAAGGAAGAGAGAATGCACCATAGCATGGCCAAAGATGAAATGATTCGATTTTAGCTCTCAGGTGTAACTGCCCCCACAGTATGGAATGTCCTTTCTCATTCGCCAGCCTTTGATCTTCTCAACTAGAGGAGAATCAGAAAATCGCTCTCTTCATTTGCTGAAGAGACACAAGTATAAGCAATCCAAGTCCATTCTTCAACCAAGAGAACTGAGATGAAAATCACAGAGCACTTAGGGAGAAAAAAAAATCCTCAGGGTACCTACGGCACACTTCCTTTGTTTGAAATGTGGTCTGTAGATCTTTTTTTTCCTCTCACCTTACAAAGCCTGAGCTCAGCTTGGAGAAAGTTATAGCTTGACTTTTTTTCTTTATTGTTTCATATTTAGTTTGTGGGGCATCTTGGGAATGGCCACCCTATGGGAAACGTCGGAGGTTTAGCACCGTTTCTAGCTCTATTTCGGGAGCAGGTTCTATTCCGGAAGAATAGTATCGCTGTTCTTCTGAGTTCGAGTCTGTGATCGTATCTGATGGTTAACAATGGACATTCCTTTGAGGCAGTTTTAGAAATGATATTCATTCTCCTTCATCTAAGAAAGATTCAGTATAACTGAGTGGAAAGGGTACCGCAGTGGGAATCAGGAGTCATAGGTGCAAATCCCGGCTTCTGCTGCTTGACTGTTGTGTGACCTCGGGGAAGTCACCTTACTTTTGTGCCTGGCTTTTTTTCACCTGGAAAATGAAGATTCAATACGCGCACTCCCCTTTAGACTCCCTTCCCCATGCGAGAGAGGGACTATGGCCAATCTGATTGTATTGCCTCTACCCCAGTGCCTAGCACAGAGTAAGCACTTACACATCACAGTCATTATTCGATATCAAACCTCTTTCATATGCATGTTTTGCCTTGTCTTAGCTGAACCTTAAAACAGTTGCATAAATGAAACATTTCAGTCTGGCTTTGTGTATTCTCCGAGCTTTTTCTCCTCTTCATTCCTCGGGTTGAAATCAAAGGATTAATCATTTTATTCCTCACTATAACTTCTCTGCTTCCATTTCTCATCCTCCTTTTCTTCATCATCATCATCAAAGACATTTATTAAGCACTTAGCAAGTGTAGAGCTCTGTACTAAGCACTGGGGAGAATACAATAGAGTTGGTACAATGAACTTACAGTCTAAAGGAGGAGAAAGACATTAATGTAAATACATAATTAATGATATATCATTTAAAGATATGTCCATAAATGCTGTAGAATTGAGGGTGGGGCAAATGTCAGTTTCCCAAAGGACACAGATCCAAGTGCATAGATGATGCAAGAGAGAGAGGAAGCCAGGGAAAAGAGGGCTTAATCGGGGAAGGCCTCTTGGAGGAGATGTGACCTTAATAATGCTTTGGTAGTGGACAGAGTCACAGTCTGGTGTCTATGGAGTGGGAGGGAATTCCAGGCTAAGGGGAGGATGTGGGAATGGTGTTGGCCAAGAGACAGATGAGATCGGGGCACGCTGAGTAAACTGGAGCTAGAGGAGCGGAATTTGGGGGCTGGGCTCTGGTAGGATATCAGTGAGGTGAGGTAGGAAGGAGCAAGCAGATTTATAGCTTTGGCTCAGTGGAAAGAGCCTGGGCTTTGGAGTCAGAGCTCATGAGTTCGAATCCCAGCTCTGCCTCCTGTCAGCTGTGTGACTATGGGCAAGTCACTTAACTTCTCTGTGCCTCAGTTACCTCATCTGTAAAATGAGCATGAAGACTGAGCCCCACGTGGGACAACCTGATTTCCCTGTGTCTACCCCAGTGCTTAGAACAGTGCTCGGCACATAGTAAGCGCTTAACAAATACCAACATCATCATCATCATCAGCTTTAAATAATAATGTTGGCATTTGTTAAGCGATTACTATGTGCAGAGCATTGTTCTAAGCACTGGGATAGATACAGGATAATCAGGTTGTCCCACGTGAGGCTTACGGTCAATCCCCATTTTACAGATGAGGGAACTGAGGCACGGAGAAGTTTAGTGACTTGCCCGCAGTCACACAGCTGACAAGTGGCAGATCCGGGATTCGAACCCATGAACTCTGACTCCCAAGTCCGGACTCTTTCCCCTGAGCCACGCTGCGACTGGCCCACAGTCACACAGCTGAGCCAATGAAAAGTAGTTTCTGTTAGATATAGAGGTGGATGAGCAACGATTAGAGGTTCTTGAGGAGTGGGGTAGTATGGACTATTTTTTCTTTCAAGAAAAATATTGCACGCAGCAGAATGAAGTATGGAATGGAGGGGGAGAGACGGGAGGCAGGGAGGTCAGTGAGCAGGCGGATGCAATAGTGAATGGCGGGAGAGGATCAGTAGTTGAATCCGCCTGGTAGCGGTTTGGATGGAGAGGAAACGGTGGAGTTTAGTGACGTGAAGATAGAACCGACAGGATATGGGGACGGATTGAATATATGGGTTGAAAGAGAGAGATGAGTCTGAGACAGCGCCAAGATTATGGTCTTGTGAGATAGGGAGAATGGCGGTATTGTCTACGGGGATGTGAAAGACAGGGGAAGCACAAGGTTTAGGGGGGAAAACAAAGAGTTGTGCTTGGAAGCAGTCAATCAGTCAGTCAGTGGGATTTATTGCCACTTGCTCCCTCCCTTTTTTCCTCCCCAACCACCATCTTCAACTGTTTAGTCTCCAGTGAGTTCCTCCCCACTGCTCTTAAACCTGTCTCACCTATTTTAAAAAAAAAAGCCCCTTGACCCCACAGCTCCTGACAGTTATGGCCCCTTCGGTAAGATGGGCGATGTAATGATATTTGTGGGAAGCAGCATGGCATAGTGGATAGAACACGGGTCAGCAGGTCATGGATTCTAATCTCGGCTCTGTCACTTGTGCTGTGTGGCCTTGGGCAAGTCACTTCACTTCTCCGGGCCTCGGTTACCTCATCTGTGAATTGGGGATTAAGACTGTGAGCCCTATGGGGACCAGGGTCTGTGTCCAACCCGATTTGCTTGTATCTACCCCAGTGTTTAGTACAGTCCCTGGCACATAGTAAAACGCTTAACGAATACCATCATTATATTATTATCGTCATTATTGTTAGGCCCTTACTTTGTGCCAAGCACCCTCCTAAGAATTGGAGTAGATGCAAATAAATCTAGTGGCACACAAGCCCTGCCCAACCTGGGACTCAGAGTCGAGGGTAGGAGGGACAGCAGATATTCAATCCCCATTGTACAGATGAGGAAACTGACACACAGAGAAATTCAGTGATTTGCCTGAGGTCACACAGCAGGCCAGTGTCATGATAGAGTTGGTGATTTGTATTTATATTTATATCTGTTATTGTGCTGGAAGCTCACTTCCCCCCTTCATAGCCCTACTGAGAGCTCACCTCTTCCAGGAGGCCTTCCCAGACTGAGCCCCCCTTTTCCTCTGCTTCTCCTCCCTTCCCCATCGCCCCAACTCCTCCCTCTGCTCTACCCCCCTCCCCTCCCACAGCACTTGTGTATATTTGTGCATATTCATTATTTTATTAACGATGCATATATATCTATAATTCTATTCATCTATTTGGATGCTACTCGTTTATTTGTCTACTTGTTTTGTTTCATTGACTGTCTTCCCCCCTTCTTATAATAAGAATGATTTTGGTATTTGTCAAGCGCTTACTATGTGCCGAGCACTGTTCTGAGTGCTGGGGTAGGCACATGGGAATCAGGTTGTCCCTCGTGGGGCTCACAGTCTTCATCCCCATTTTACAGATGGGGTAACTGAAGCACAGAGAAGTTAAGTGACTTGCCCAAAGTCACACAACTGATAGGTGGCAGAGCCGGGATTAGAACCCACGACCTCTGACTCCCAAGCCCGGGCTCTTTCCACTGAGCCACTCTGCTTCACAGTCTTCTAGACTGTGAGCCCGTTGTTGGGTAGGGACTGTCTCTATCTGTTGCCAAATTGTACTTTCCAAGCGCTTAGTAGAGTGCTCGGCCCAACAGTAAGCACTCAGTAAATACGATCGAATGAATTGATTGAGTGGAAGCTCACTGCGGGTGGGACCCGATTCGCTCCCAAGCACGGTGGTAACCGTACAGAGAAGGAGCTCAATAAATACTGATGCTGCCCTGTTTCCCAGTTTGTTGTCGACAGTACATGGGGCAGGAGCTTGCTAAAGTCAGAACCGACTGTCGCTGTCGCGCTTTGACCCTTTTTGATACGGTGGGACAGAGAGCACGTGCAGAAAACCTGAAGCTGACTCCAAGCTTCAGACAGGCCATTAGCCCCATGACTCAAATTCAAAATGACTGGTAAATGAGAGAAGTGGCCACAGATAAATGGGAAAACGTTTGGGAAAAGTGAATGCTACTTGAGAAGGGAAAACAAACCACACAAATGGAAAGTGGAGAGATCCGGGCAGGCAAGCAGGTAAAACGCTACATTGGGCCCTAGAGTCGAACTGTTCCTTCATTCACTGAAGAAAGCAGCCTTCGTCTCCGCTACCTATCAGCTGTGTGACTTTGGGTAGGTCACAGCTTCTCTGTGCCTCAGTTACCTCACATGTAAAAATGGGGATTAAGACCGTGAGCCCCACATGGAACAACCTGATAACCTTCTCTTTACCTCGGCGATTAGAACAGCGCTTGGAACATAGTAAGCGCTTAACTAATACCATCGTTATTATTATTATTATGGCACATGGAGTGGATCCATGGATACTAGAAAAGACCTGCTAAATAATAATTATGGTACTTATTAAAATGTTTTCTGTGTGCCCAGCACGGTTCTAAGCACTGGGGTAGATACAAGTTAATCAGGTTGGACACAGTCCCTGTCCCACATGGGGCTCACACTCTTATCCCCATTTTGCAGATGAATTAACTGAGGTGCAGAGAAGTGCAGACACTTGCCCAGAGTCACACAGTAGACATTTGGCAGAGCTGGGATTAGAACCCAGGTCCTTCTGACTACAAGGTCTGTGCTCTAGCCACTAAGTCACACTGTTAAAGACGGTGTGATTCTTCTTTAAGAAGTATAATTCGCAGAAAAATCTAATTTAGGATGAAACATCTGTCAGCATTTCCAAACTATTAGAACAAATTACCCAAATAAATGAAGAGTAACATTCTGCAAGTTTCGTCGTAGTTTTTATTAAGCATTTTCTGGCTGTAGAACACTGTACTAAGCGCGGAGAAAGAATACACAGGTGGGAATTAGACCCGGATCCTGACTCTTGGGGGACTTAGTGTTCATTCATTCATTCATTTGTATTTATTGAGTGCTTACTGTATGAAAAACTCTGTACTAAGTGCTGAGAAGAGTACAAGATAATAAGCAAGGACACATTCCCAGCCCAGAACAAGTGTTCTATTGTAATCTTTCCTGAGACTCTTTCCAGGGAATAGACAGAGGATTATCAGGTTCCCTCTGATAACTAATTTTATCTTCACAGTCATCGTGAGCTGGGTCAAAGCATTTGAAGGGCTTCTCTCTAATAAATGGTGGAAAGAACATGCGTCTGGTAGTCAGAGAACCTGAGTTCTAATCCCTGCTCCACCACTTGCCTGCTGTGTGACCTTGGGAAAGTCATTCAACTTCTCTGGGCCTCAGTTCCCTCAACAGTAAAATGGGGATTAAATCCTACTCCCTCCTACTTCGACCGTGAGCCTCATGTGGGACAGGGACTCTGTCTGACCAGATAATCTTGTATCTACTTCAGTGCTTAAGACAGTGCCCACCGTGTACGTGCTTAAGAAATAGATTCCTAATAGATACAGTCCGATTAGACTGTAAGCCCGTCAGTGGGCAGGGGCTGTCTCTCTCCGTTGCCGATTTGTACATTCCAAACGCTTAGTACAGTGCTCTGCCCATAGTAAGCGCTCGATAAATACAGTTGAATGAATGAAATATCACTATTAACATTAATATTAGTATGAATATTCACAAATATAGCCTATAAACTCCTTGTGGGCCAGGATCATCTAAACCTACTCTGTTGTATTGTACCCTCCCAAGCATTTGATTCAGTGCTCTGCACACGGTAAACATCAATAAAGAACACTGATTGACTGCAAGCCTGAAAATGGCTCCTGCAGTTATTTTTATCCCCCAGATGATGATGATGATGATGATGATGATGATGATGATGGTGGTGGTATTTGTTAAGCCCTTACTATGTGCCAAGCTCTGTTCTAATCACTGAGGTCCACTCATCCTCCCCTCTGTAACATTTTGCATGGGTGCAGAACTCGAAAGGGAGAAAATCTGCTCAGCAGTATCATAATAATAATAATGTTGGTATTTGTTAAGCGCTTACTATGTGCAGAGCACTGTTCTAAGCGCTGGGGTAGATACAGGGTAATCAGGTTGTCCCACGTGTGGCTCACAGTTTTAATCCCCATTTTACAGATGAGGGAAATGAGGCACAGAGACGTGATTTGCCCAAAGTCACAGAGCTGATAAGTGGCGGGGGGGATTAGAACCCTTGACCTCTGACTCCCAAGCCCGTGCTCTTTCCGCTAAGCCACACTGCTTCTCCAAATAAGGACTTAATATTTCCAAACCTTTTAGTTTATGGAGGAATACCGTGGCTCAGTGGAAAGAGCCCGGCCTTGGGAGTCAGAGGTCATGGGTTCGAATCCCGGCTCTGACACTTGTCAGCCGTGTGACTGAGGGCAAGTCACTTCACTTCTCTGTGCCTCAGTTACCTCATCTGTAAAATGGGGATTAACTGTGAGCCTCCTGTGGGACAACCTGATTACCCTGTATCTACCCCAGCGCTTAGAACAGTGCTCTGCACATAGTAAGCGCTTAACAAATACCAACATTATTATTATTATTATTATACCGCTGAGCAGAATTTCCCCATTTCAAGTTCTGAACCCATGCAAAATGTTACAGAGGGAAGGATGAGTGGAGGCAATCTTTTGATCAAAAAGCTTTGTTTGGATTTCTCTCTAAGCTGCCTTCAGCTGAAAACAAAGACCAAAAATCTGACATCTTAATATCTCTATCTTCCCAACCTCATTTCCTTCCCCTCTCTCCTCTCCCTTTCTCCACCCCATACCTTCCCATCCCAAGCCAGGTCTGCCCTCCGATGAACCCGCCCTTAATAACGTTGATCCCTTTCTTCTAGAGAAAACCTACAAACTCTCTGCATGTGGCTGTAAAGTCAGCTTTCTGACAAAGCCAAGTTTCCTTAGTTTATCTCTGTTGCCTTGGTTACCACTTCTTGCAGTCCGGGTAGTTACATCCTGCTTTGAAAGACATTGTTCCTTCACCCCTTCGCCCTCTTCCCCAGAAACTCAAAGACTTCTGGCTCGTGTAGCTCGACATTATCCGATTCTGACATCTTCCCAACTCTGCAGAGAGTGAAGTAGATTACTAATGAAAATAGTAATCACAGTGATATTTATTGAACACATTTTATGCCAAGCACACTAACGAGCACCGGAGTGGATACAAGATAATCGGGTCCGCCACAATCCACATGGGTTTCGCGGTGTAAAGGGAAGGGAAAGCGGGTATTGAATCCCCATATTGCAGATGAGGAAACTGAGGTTCAGTGACCTGTTCACAATCACAGGACAGGCAAGGAGCAGAGCTGGGATTAGAACATCCCATGGTTTAGAACGACCTTTTTCTCAGATGAGGTAAATGATAAGTGCAGAGGAGCCAACTGCCGGACCAAAATCCATTACCGGGGTTTCCAAGAGAAAATTAGCCTGTCGTCTGGAACTCTGCAGTGTTTGCCAATGTTTATGAACTTGGAATGTCCCTTGACTCTGCCAGCCACTAACTGGGCCACTCTACGGTAAGCGCTCAATAGATGCGATTGATGGATTGAATGATTCTAACAGGCCCTTGGGATTATCTCTTGGATAATCTCCCATGAAGCTTTGGAAACAGATTTCGAGCAGATTTACATTAGCATTTATATTCTGACTAGGTTTTCGGCATTGTTGTCGATTTAGCCCCACTGCTGATGGAAGCGTATTTGTCAAAGACTGAATTTCTCACAATGAATCAGCTGTCTACCGGTAGCTGAATTTCACAAGTTAAAGCACCCCTCCGGCTGCTCTCCTGCCTTACCCGGGTGCTGTCCTGGAGTGCCTTGGGAAGAGGAAACCATTTTATTATTAACTCAGACAATGAACGTTAAGAAGCCACTTCAGTAATGTTGTCTCTCTGAATTTAGCCTTTGCTTGCCGTCTTAGAATGTAACAATAATAATAATAATGTTGGTATTTGTTAAGCGCTTACTATGTGCAGAGCACTGTTCTAAGCGCTGGGGGAGATCCAGGGTCATCAGGTTGTCCCACGTGAGGCTCACAGTCTTAGTCCCCATTCTACAGATGAGGTAACTGAGGTACAGAGAAGTGAAGTGACTTGCCCACAGTTACACAGCTGACAAGTGGTAGATCCTGGATTCGAGCCCATGACCTCTGACTCCCAAGCCCGGGCCCTTTCCACTGAGCCACGCTGCTTCCCAGCGTGGTATTTGTTAAGCTCTTACTATGTGCCAAGCACCATTCTAAGTGCTGGCGTAGATTCAAGGTAATCAGCTCGGGCCCAGTCCCTATCTCCACTGAGGCTCACAGTGAGGGAAACTGAGGCCCAGAGAAGTGCAGTGACTCGCCTAAGGTCACACAGCGGACATGTGGCCGAGCCGGGATTAGAACCCATGTCCTCTGACTCCTGTGGTCTTTCCACTAGACCCTGCTGCTTCAGCGCTTAGAACAGTGCTTGGCACATAGTCAAGGCTTAATAAATGTCATCGTCATTATTATTATTCCCTCATACTCGTGGTATTCGTTAAGCACTTACTCTATGCTAAGCACCGTGTTGTTCCGGGGAAGATACAGGATAATCGGGTCCCACACGGGGCTCACATTCTACGTAGGAGGGAGAACAGGTTTCGAATCCCCATTTTGCAGATGGGGGAACTGAAGCCCGGAGAAGAGACTTGCCCAAGTGAAAGAGCTGGAATTCAAATGGAGAGTCATTCATTCAGTCGTATTTATTGAGCGTTTACCGTGTGCGGAGCACTGCACTAAGCACTTTCCTCCGACTCCCAGGCCGGGGCTCCGTCCGCTAGACCACGCTACTTTCCACCCTTATCAGGAGATGCTTTAAAGGGCCTTAGTGCCCAGGTTTTCACTAGCTCAGTAATTGAGCCTTCAGCGAGTCCCAGCTGGGCCCTCTGCTCCACCACCACTGTGAGGTTGCAGCTAAAAGTATGCCGAGCTCGCTCCCAGCTTGCCCCCTCATTACTGCACCACCCCACCGGCGTCGACGGAAACTAAGTGACTTCGGGATCTGAGCGCTGAGCGGGCCAACGGTGTCTTTAGGAAGCAGAAGTCGGGAAATGTGGCACCAGAGCCGCTGAATCGAGAGCCGCCTCACCCTGGCCTAGAAAGCGCCGCTGGCAGGGCCGTGCTCTGATCCCAGAGCTCCTTGGGGCTCTGTTTTTGGTGCTTTTAATTTCTCGGGTGGCTTCCCTAGGCTGATCGAACCTCTAGGTCCTATTGGAGATTAGGTAGGTGGCCTAGGGAAAACGGCATAGGCCTGGGAGTGTAAAGGCCAGGTTGGCTAGACAGTTGCTCTGTTTCCCTGTTACGTAAACCTGGACAAGTGACTTTCCTTTTCTGGGCCTTGATTTCCTCATTGGTAGAGTGGGGATAAAATGCCCGTCCTCCCTCTCTTAGTGATGACGGTAACGATAATGGTAACTGAGGTATTTGATAGGCACTTACTAAGTGCTAAGCACTGGGACAGACAGGATACAATCCGGCCAAACACAGTCCCTATCCTACAGGGAGCCCACACGATAAGGAGGGATCTGTTTTAATGTCCGTCTCCCCCCTTCTAGACTATGAGCCTGTTATTGGGCAGGGATTGTTTCTCTTTATTGCTGAATTGTGCTTAGTTCAGTGCTCTGTACTTAGTAGGTGCTCAATAAATACTGTTGAATGAATGAATGAATCTGGGGGGTTCTTTATGATTTTAGGGTATTCAGTAAACACTCCCTGGTTTTAATAACAATAATAATAATGATAATGTTGGTATTTAAGTGCTTACTATGTGCCGAGCACTGTTCTAAGCGCTGGGATAGATATAGGGTAATCAGGTCGTCCCACGTGAGGCTCACAGTTAATCCCCATTTTACAGATGAGGTAACTGAGGCACGGAGAAGTTAAGTGACTTGCCCACAGTCACGCAGCTGACAAGTGGCAGAGCCGAGATTCGAACTCACGACCTCTGACTCCCAAGCCCGTGCTCTTTCCACTGAGCCACGCTGCTTCTCTTCTTCCAAAGCCGATCCTAAGAAGCACTAGTTTGAATCTGTCAGTCAGTCATATTTATTGAGCACTTACTATGTGCAGAGCACTGTGTAAAGCGCTTGGGGAAATACAATATAATAATTTAATAGAATTGGTAGGCACATTCCCTGCCCACAATGAGCTTAAAAGTCTGGGCAGGAGGTGGAGGGGGGATGGACATGATACAAAGTACCCTGCCCCGAAACAGGGCTCACAGACTAAATGTTGTGCACACAGATGGATTGATCGATGAGACTGAAAAGACTGGGGATAAGACTTGTTGAATGAGGTTACAAATGACAGCCAATGGCCTGACATGTTTAGCTTTAGCACATAAAGTCGTCTGTCAGCCCAAAGCAATATTCCAACAGGCACGTGACAAAATGAAAACATTATTATTGGTTAAGCACTGGGGCAGATACGAGAGAGCCAAACTAACTCTCTTCCCTCTCCAAAGCCCTTCTGAGAGCTCACCTCCTCCAAGAGGCCTTCCCACACTGAGGTTTCCCTTTGCCCTCTGCTCCCTCTGCTCCCTCTCAACGTCCCCTTCACCTCCCCTCACTTAAACCCCCTTTTGCCCCTTTCCCTCTGCTCCTCCCCCTCTCCCTTCCCCTCCTCTCAGCACTGTGCTCATTTGTATATATTTTTATTGCCCTATTTATTTTGTTAATGAGGTGTCCATCCCCTTGATTCTATTTATTGTGACTAAGTTATCTTGTTTTTGTCCGTCCGTCTCCCCCGATTAGACTGTGAGCCCGTCAATGGGCAGGGATTGTCTCTATCTCTTGCCGAATTGTACCTTCCAAGTGCTTAGTACAATGCTCTGCACATAGAAAGCGCTCAATAAATACTATTGAATGAATGAATAACCAGGTTGGACACAGTCCCCGACCCACATGGGGCTCAGTATCTGAATTGGAGGGAGGAGGATTTCGTCCCCATTTTCCAGATGAGGTAACTGAGGCACATAGAAGTTAAGTGACTTGCCCAACTTGACACAGCAGACAAGTGGAGGAGCCAGGATTAGAACCCACATCCTCTGACTCCCAGGTCCGTCCTCTTTCCTCTAGGCCCGGCTGCTTCTCTCCTCGGTTCTCTCATCGATCCTCATGACAACTCTTAGAAGTGGAAATCTCTGTTCTCTCTATTAGCTTGAATCCCGAGAACTTTCCTGGAAAACGGAACTTGGAGAAAAGCTCTAAAAAATTATCAGTCAGGGGTATTTATCGTGTTTACTCTGTGCAGAGCCCTGTACTAAGTTCTTGAGAGAGTTCAATAGTGTAAAGGTCTAAATAATAATAATGATGGTATTTGTTAAGCCATATGTGCCAAGCACTGATCAAAGCGCTGGGCTAGATACAAGGTAATCAGGTTGTCCCACGTGGGGCTCACAGTCTTAATCCCCATTTGACAGATAAGGTAATTGAGGCAGAGAGAAGTGAAGTGACTTGCCCAAAGTCACAAAGCTGACAGGTGGCAGAGCTGGCGTTAGAACCCATGACCTCTGACTCCCAGGCCCATGCGCTTTCCACTAAGCCACGCTGCTCCTACATATTTAAAAGCGTAAAAGTAGCGTGGCCCAGTAGAAAGAAGAGCGAGGGCCTGGGAGTCAGGGACCCGGGTTTCTAATCCCGGAGCCACCAGTCGTCTGCTGTGTGACCTTGGTCAAGTCACTCAATTTCTCTGTGCCTCTGTTACCACATCTGTTAAATGGGAATCGCGACTCTGTGGGAAATAGACTGTGTCTAACCTGATTATGATGATGGCATCTGTTGAGCGCTTACTATGCGCAAAGCACTGTCCTAAGCGCTGGGGAGGATACGAGGTGATCAGCTTGTCCCTCGAGGGGCTCACGGTCTTAATCCCCATTTTGCAGATGGGATAACTGAGGCACAGAGAAGTGAAGTGACTTGCCCAAAGTCACACAGCTGACAAGTGGCTAAGCCGGAATTTGAACCCGTGACCTCCGACTCCCAAGCCCGGGCTCTTTCCACTGAGCCACGCCGCTTCTCTATTATCTTGTATCTACCCAAGTGCTTAGTCCCGGCTCATACTGGGTGCTTAACAGATACAATAAAAACCAAAACAAAAACACAAAACAGTAGATGTGGCTGATCTGTGGGAAGGCTTGTTGGAACAGAAGGTATTTTGGGATGTGTTGGAGAGTTGGGAGGGGTGTGGTCCGGAGGAATTAGGGGATGGGAAAGAATTCCAGGCTGGGGCACAGAGAAAACTAAGGCTAAACTATGCTCGGATGCGAGAGGGAAGGGTTCAGCTGGGACGCGAGCTTGGGAATGTTGGAACGTGGAGCAGGAGAACTCCCAGTAAAGAGAACTGAAATGTTAAGTGGAGCAAGATGCTAAGTATCTTTCAAACCGTAACCTCTATTTAAAAGCGATGAATGCCTTTCACCTTACATGCATCTTCAAGATAATCTATGCCGCAGATTCTGGGGCTGACTAGGAAGTTACCTGGTTTGAATAGTAGTGCATGTTTCTCATGATGATCTTGGGAACGGGGTCAACCCATTTCACCTCTGTATGGGAAATTCAGGGAAGTGCTTTATATTTTTGGCACTGTGGATCATTGAAAGTCAAGTGTAGCAAAGAGGAGGGAAACTTCAGGCACAGCCTAATCTCAAATCCAGGGGTATAGTTATGAATAATTCTTTCCTCTCCTCTATTACATTCACTCTCATCCCTAGCAGTATTCAGAATTATTTGGGCTTTGTTTTTTTTAATTTTTTTAAAAAATCCAAACCATAATCCATCTCCAATTATTTCAATCAGCCACCGCTTAAAATTGGAACCCACGATCCAGTCAGGACGGCACCAAAATGCTTCGGAGAGGCACTGTAGTCTGAAGGATAAAGGATGCATCTAGGAATCAGGAGAATTGGATTCCTAACACACCCCTAACTCGCAAGGTGACCTTGAACGATTCTTTTGACCTCCTTGTCCTGGTATCTCTAAAGTTATGCTTTCGTAAGATGAGATAGAGTAATACCACCTACTATATTGGTCAAAATCCTTTGCGATTTAGGAGGATAGTGTTGACACAGACTTGATATTTAGAAAGTTAAAGGAGGCTAGTTCTCCAGTAACGTAAACCCTCCTCCTCTCACAGAGCAAATTTATTCTTTAAAGCAGAGCGACTTTGAATTTCAATGAATAGTTAAATAGTTAATAGTTTGAAGCTATTATCCATTGTCAAGAGCCTTTTTTATCCATGGGGGGAATGAACACTAAGGAATTCAGCACAAAAGTCCTCTGAGGATCGTCTTGCCCTTTCTGTTTTCAATACTGATTCTGATAATGAAGAAATGACGAAAATATGGGTATGGTATGTATGGGGATGGTAGTCCAGACAAACCCATCTGCTAACGTTCCAGAAAATTAAGGGTAAAGATGTCGATTCTGAAAATACCAGGACAGAACGATATTTAATTCTTGCAGAGTTGAGCTACAAACGTGCCACAGACATTTACTAAATTGTAAGCTCTTGGACCTCCCTCAGCGTCACGCCTGGAGAGTTTCCAGGACCCTACCAGTCTCTGCTACAGGAGGGAGAGTCAAGCAGAGGCCTGTCCATCCCATTCCTAGCTTGCCCAGTGGCTAGCAAGGGAAAGGCAATCTGCTGCAAGTCAAAACTCCTCTGTGCTGGGCAGCAGCTGCACGGGAGAGAGTCGAGGGCGGAGACTCGAGTTTACTGCGGGAAAGGAGGCGATGGTAACCCGCTTATGTACTTTTTACCGAGAAGCAGCGTGGCTCAGTGGAAAGAGCCTGGGCTTCGGAGTCAGAGGTCATGGGTTCGATTCCCGGCTCTGCCACTTGTCAGCCGGGTGACTGTGGACAAGTCACTTAACTTCTCTGTGCCTCAGTTACCTCATCTGTAAAATGGGAATTAACTGTGAGCCTCACGTGGGACAACCTGATGACCCTGTATATTCCCAGCGCTTGGAACAGTGCTCTGCACATAGTGAGCGCTTAACAAATACCAACATTATTATTATTAAAACCCTATGGATCCACAGCCAGAACGATTGCAGATGGAGAGCGGAGCCTTCTGGGACAGATGTGTCCCTGGTGTCGCCATGGCTAGGAAACGACTCATCGGCATAAGACAAGATCAGCTCTTGGAGGGCAGAGATCATGTCTATTTACTCTATTGTCCTCCCCCAAGTGCTTAGTTTATAGTGCTCCACCCACGGAAAGGGCTCAATAAATATCATTGTTTGGTGGTAAAGTGACTAGATTTCAGTCTCTTATCTACCCTGTTAGTATAAAATAGCTAAGCGAGGAAGGGTATGGTTTCTTCCTACCAGGGGAGATGAATTGGGAGGGGACATTTGCTTGGATTTATACTGCACAGTCCAGTTTTCAGCTGCTTATGGCTATGGAGTCAGGATATGTGCTGTAGTTATATTTTCCCATCCAGGCTCTCTGGAAGGCACAAGGCTCAAAAGTTGTACCTGTGTTCACAGGGATCAGGGAGAGAAAAACAAAGTCTCTGGAGTGACTGTCCTCTTGACTGTATGCTTGTTGTGGGCAGGGAATGTTATCGTTCTAGTTTACTCTCCCAAACACTTGAGGACCCCCGGAGAACTGCTCTAGGATCAGGTGCCTTGGAAAGACTTCAACAGAATCATGCGCACGACATCAACACTTTATGCCACGACACCAGGGCAACGTTAGTGATGTCAGGTGCTTCTCCTTGCCCGGTGCCCCTCAGGGAAGACAGGAGTCACCCCAGAGGTGGATGGCTATTCTGAGTCCATCAGCCAACCAAGGTGTTACCCCCCCCCCCCCAATAATAACAAAAACTCCTCACTCTTGGCTTCACAGCTGTCCCTCACTTTGCCCCCTCCTACCTCACCCCTCTTCACTCGTTCTACAACCCAGCCCGTACACTCCGTTCCTCTGCCGCTCACCTCCTCACGGTCCCTCATTCGCACCTGTCCGGCCGTCGACCCCTGGTCCAAGTCCTACCGCTGGCCTCCTCACACCTGTCAAATTAACTCTCTTCCCCTCTTCAAAGCCCTACTGAGAGCTCACCTCCTCCGGGAGACCTTCCCAGACTGAACCTCCTTTTCCCACTGCTCCTCCTCCCCTTCCCATTGTCCCTACTCCCTCCCTCTGCTCTTCCCCCTTTCCCTCCCCACAGCACTTGTGCATATTTATATATATCATTTGTTACTCTATTTTGTTAATGATGTGCATATATCTACGATTCTGTCTATCTTGATATTGATGCCAGACTACTAGTTTTGTTCTGTTTTGTTTTGTTGTCTGTCTCCCCCGTTTAGACTGTGAGCATGTTGTTGGGCAGGGATTGTCTCTATCTGTTGCCAAACTGTACATTCCAAGCCCTTGGTACAGTGCTCTGCACATAGTAAGCGCTCCTCAGCGGAAAGAGCCTGGGCTTCGGAGTCAGAGGTCATGAGTTGGACTCCCGGCTCTGCCACTTGTCGGCTGTGTGACTGGGCAAGTCACTTCACTTCTCGGTCCCTCAGTTCCCTCATCTGTAAAATGGGGATTAACTGTGAGCCTCACGTGGGACAACCTGATGACCCTGTATCTACCCCAGCGCTTAGAACAGTGCTCTGCACATAGTAAGCGCCGAACAAATACCAACATTATTATTATCATTAATAAATACGATCAAATGTGTGAATGAATAACAATTGCTGTATGTGTTAAGCGCTTCCCATGGGAACGAAACTACCAGCTCTGTTGTATTGTACTTTCCCAACTGCTTTGTCTGTCGTCACCTCTAGGGCTGTAAACTCGTCGACGGCAGGGAATATGTTCGCTGTAGTATTATTTGTTATAGTGTTATAGTGTATTTTCCCAAGTGCTTAGTACTAATGATAAGAAGAAGAAGAGCTGTGGTATTTAAATGCTCACTATATGGTCCTATCTCTCAACTCTGACATATTGTACGTTCTCAAGTCTCTTCCTCTAGACTGTAGGCTCACTGTGGGCAGGGAATGTGTCTGTTGTATTGCTCTTTTGTACTTTCCCAAGTGCTCAGTCGTAATAATAGGAGGGATATTATTAATAATGATAATTGTGGCATTTGTTATGCGCTTACTATGTGCCAGGCACTGTACGAAGCGCTGAAGTGATGCAAGCAAATGGGGTTGGACTCAGTCTTTGTCCCACTTAGGACTCACAGTGTGAAGCCTCATTTTTACAGAGGAGGAAACTGAGACCAGAAGTGAAGTGAGTTGCCCAAGATTACTCAGCAGACAACTGGCAGAGTCAAGATTAGAATCCAGGTCCTTCCACCTCCCAGGCTTGTGCTCTACCCACTTGGCCACGCTACTTCCCTGTAGAGCGCTCTGCACACAATATACAATCTGTAATAATAATAATAATGGTGGTATTTGTTAAGGGCTTACTATGTGCAAAGCACTGTTCTAAGCGCTGGGGGATACAAGGTGATCAGTTGTCCCACGTGGGGCTCACAGTTTTAATCCCCCTTTTACAGATGAGGTAACTGAGGCACAGGGAAGTTAAGTGACTTGCCCAAAGTCACACAGCTGACAAGTAGCGGAGCCGGGATTCGAACCTATGACCTCTGACTCCCAAGCGCGGGCTCTTTCCACTGAGCCAAGCTGCTTGGCTTACAAGTGTATACTGCTGTGCGCGTAGGAACCGCTCAATAAATACCGACGACTGATTGCTCTTCACACAATAAGCACTCAGTAAGTACTATTGATGGATTGATTGATTATATGTCAAGCACTGTGGGGGAGGGGGTCCTCAGGGAACATGTCTATCACCTCTATTATATTGTATTAATTCCTTCAATCGTATTTATTGAGTGCTTACTGTGTGTGAAACACTATACTAAAAGCTTGTACAGTATAACAACAGATACATTCCTCCCCACAATGAGCTCACAGTCTAGAGGGGAAGACAGACATCAATATAAAGATAAATAGATAAATTAGTTAATAAATAAATAAATATGAATAAATGAATAAAGATGAATAAATAAATATTGTACTTTCCCAAGCATTTAGTAAATAAAATGCCTTGCACACAGTCAGCCCTTAATAGATATGAATGATTTGATGAAAGATAATCAGGTCTGATGCTGTTTCTCCCCCATATGGGGCTCACCATCTAAGTTGGAGGGAAAATAGGGATTGAATCTCCATTTCACAGATGAGGAAACTGAGGCACTGAGAAATTAAGTGACTTGCCCAAACCGGTGGAGGAGTGGACCTGGGATTAGCAGCCAGGTCCTTTATTCCCAGGCCTGTGCTTTTTCTACTAGGCCACACTTTGTCTCAGTGTCTACTCTGCTCCTAATATCTGCCCTTCCTCTTGGACGGGTGATCTGCGGGTGGGGGAGATTGAGGGGAGGAGGTGGGGGAGCTGGAACACTGGGACAAACTTTTGACTCAAGCATTTCAGCCTTAAAATCTCAGCTCTTCTGTTTCTCAAAGCTACGGGTTCCGTGAGCATCGCTATCTAAAGCCATGCGGCCCACCTCATCCCTGAGATAACACTTCAGAGGCCAAACTAACTGTAATTCTTTCAGTCCTAAACAGACCTGCCTCCTCCTTAGCTCCCACGATAAGTAATGCCGATCGGGGATTTTAGTGAGGACGGTGTTATTACAAAGCAGACTTGAAGAAACGCCGCTAAGTAGGATGAATCGAAGCCAGTGGCCTACAAATTAGTGAATTAGACTTCGCTGTTCAAATCCCTAGCCTGAGTATTAGCATTTAATTTGCTAACCCGAATCATTCCAGGATTTGGCTCCCACACAAAGAAGCCGGTTTAATTTTTAATGTTTTGAGAGAGGAAACTTTTAAAAGCGAACATGTAAGTGGATAATATGTGACATTTTCCAAAGTGAATTTTTAGTTCTCCTTTAAGACGGTGAATTCACAGCCCTGAAGATCTTTAAAAGAGATTCTTTCAACCCGGGCAGCGGGAGAGCAAGTTTCCCCCTTCGGAGAGCTTTTGAAGATCATTTTAAAGGTCTCCCTTACCGCGGGCTTTCTGAAGCATTTTCGCCTGGCCACGTGGAGGACGTGAGTAGCCGTCTTCCAAGCGGAGAAAGTAGATCAGCTCCAGTGGCAAGAAGGGAAATGCGGATATATCTCAGGGCATTCTGGAGCAGGAGAGAAGAGGTCTGTGGGAAAACAGCCGAGGTCGGGAACAAATCTGACCCAAGATCCTTTAGCGTTTGGGCCACTGTTCGTGTGGGCAACATTTGTCCTGCATGATTTACTCAGGCGACTGCAGCAGATTTGTTTCTAAAGCTTACAAGATGGCGGCGATGGCAGCAGGCATGTGGAAGGCAGCAGCGACGGCGCCAGGAGTCTGAGGTGGGGCGCGGCGTGCTCTGCGGAACGTCCACTGCAGATGGAGGGCTGTGCCGAGTGCCCTCTGTGGGTGGAGAGTTCATTCAATAGTATTCATTCATCCGATAGTATTTATTGAGCGCTTACTATGCGCAGAACACGGTACTAAGCGCTTGGAATGTACTGAATGCCCGTAGAACGTTGAGGGTTATTTTGAACACTCATTTTGAACACAAGGCTCTGCTGGGAGGTGACTACGCTGTGCTCTCTGGAGGGTAGGGCTGTTCTGGGTGCCCCTGTGAGCAGACGGATGTGCTGGGTGCCCACTCGGAGCAAAGGATGGTGCTGTGCCGAGCTCCTGCCGCACGCGGAGGACTGTACTGAATGTCTGCTGCATGGGAAGGGCCGTGGTGAGCATCCGCTGTGGGAGGAGAGCCACGCTGGGCGTCCTCGGTGGGTAGAGGGCCGTGCTAAACACCACTGCCCATGTGTGTCAAGGTGAATCGGGTCACCAGCCGTCTCAAGGTCAAAATGCCGCCTCCGGTCTGAGCTGGCAAAGCGCAAGTCAGAAACGCAGGCGGGACTCTGCCTCGGTGGCTGAAATTGCCAGACACCTCAGGCCAGGAATGTAGAGGAAGGTGCCCCTTGCCCTCGTGCCAACCGAATAAGGTACGGAGGAGCGGCGTGGGGAGAGAAGTGGAGATCGGACAAGGTGAAACCGCAAGTCTGAACGGCCCAGAAGGAGAGGTGATAAATACGGGCCGCCTTTGACGGTCCGGGCGGTGGATGGAGACTTGAAGCGGCCGACGGCGTGTCCCGCCCGGAGCGTGGGATGCCCGCTCTGTCTGCACCATGTGAGGAGCCGTGGGAAGGGTCACTGACCTGCCGTGCGCTCGTGGGGCTGGAAGTCAGGGCGCTGTGCTACGTATGTTTAACGCGTAAATGGATTCCTCCGAGTGGGAAGTGTTTGTGGACGGGAGCGAGGCGCTTCACCTTGTAACGCATAGCCGTATTCCTCCCGAACGGGAAGAGTCGTAGGCCTCAGGATGCCAGACTAAAATAAGTGTATTCCTCCCGAGAGGGAAGTTCAATTCGCTGCGTGTGAAAAACTAAAGATAAGTGTATTCCTCCTGAGAGGAAGTTCAGTTCTCCACATGAATCCAGGCTCTCGCTCTTGCCGTGCTGGTCCTCGAACCCGCCATCCCCACCCCGGATGGTTGTACTGAACTCCTGCAGCAGCCGGAGGGCTGTTTGACCACCCCCTGGGTGCAGAGGCCTGTTTTTGAGGGTCCATCATGGGTGGAGGGCTGTGCTCCAGGCCTGTTGCTGATGGAGGGGGTGTGCCGAGCACCCCCCGCCGGGACAGAAGCCTGTACTGGTCTCCCCCTGCTGACAGAGAGTTGTGTTCACAAAGAACTTTAATACATAAAATAAAAACCTATGTAAGCAATTAATTAAATAATCCAGATATTTCCACACAGTTGGCGTGGTCGTTCTGGGGATGACATGACCCGAAAGCTGGAGAGGAAATCAGGGCCTGTCTCATGAAGGAAAACACCTTTCCGGAGGTCTCTGATGATGGTGGAGAAGCAGCGTGGCTCAGTGGAAAGAGCCCGGGCTTGGGAGTCGGAGGTCATGAGTTCGAGTGCCGCCTCTGCCACTCGTCAGCTCTGGGACTGTGGGCAAGTCACTTAGTTTCTCTGCGCCTCAGTGACCTCATCTGGAAAATGGAGATTAAGACTGGGAGCCTCACGTGGGACAACCTGATTACCCTGTACCTACCCCAGCGCTTAGAACAGTGCTCGGCACATAGTAAGCGCTTAACAAAGACCAACAGTATTATTATGGTGATGATCATCATATTTATTTATCGAGCGCTTACTATGAGCGGAGCGCTGAACCAACCGCTTGGGAGAGTACAGTAGAAGAGAGTTGGCAGATGTGTTCCCTGCCCACGGTGAGCTGACAGTCTAGTGAGGGGTGAGGATGGGGAGGGATAATAATAATGATGTTGGTATTTGTTAAGCGCTTACTATGTGCAGAGCACTGTTCTAAGCGCTGGAGTAGATACAGGGGAATCAGGTTGTCCCACGTGAGGCTCACAGTTAATGGTTTGACAGATCTGAAGGCCTGAGCAACGAGTTAGCGACTGGAGCATGGATAGCGAGATACAGCTTGGAAATTTGGAGAAGGAGCAATAGCAGAGGCCTGGGAGTCGGAGGACCTGGGTCCTGATCCCGGCTCCTCCCCTTGCCTGCTCTGTGACCATGGGCAAATCACCTAACTTTTCTGTGCCTCAGTTATCTCATCTCTAAAATGGGGATTGAGACTGTGAGCCCCGTGGGGGACTGGGACCGTGTCCAACCTGATAAACGTGTATCCACCCCAGCGCTTAGAACGGTGCTCCCGACAAACATCGTTAAAAAAAAAAATGAAGGGTTTCACCTGGAGGGAGGAGTTGGGAAGACAGAGAAAAGAGAAGGAAGCGACGGCTAGGGAAGCGCATAAGACCAAATGATTTGGATTTTTTTTATTTAATACCGGGAGCCGGTAATATCTTTTGGAGGTTTTGTGCTGGTGAGAGTGATGTGCCCTGAAGGGAATTTTAGGAAATGGCTCAGAGCAGCTGGATGTGGGATAGATTGGAGAAGGGAGAGGCCGGACCAAGCCCAGGTGGAGCAGAAAAAGCAGGAGAGGGAAATGTGGGTGGTGAAAGGCTGAGAGGAGTCAAAGATGACACTACGTTTTTACGCATCTGAGACGGGGAGGAAAGTGGTGTTCTCAACAGTGATAACAATTATAATAATAAATATTGTATTTGTTGAGAAGCAGCGGGGCTTAATGGAAAGAGCATGGGCTTCAGAGTCAGAGGATGGGGGTTCTAATCTCGCCCCCACCACTTGTCTGCTGTGTGGTCTTGGGCAAGCCACTTAACTTCTCTTTGCCTTAGTTCCCTCATCTGTAAAATGGGAATAGGACTGTGAGCCCCAAGCGGGATAAGACTGTTGATTCGCTGTGGGCGGGGAACGTGTCTCCCAACTCCAATATATTATATTCTCCCAAGCGTCGAGCAGAATGCTCCGCTCACAGTAAGCGCTAAGTGAATACCATCAATCGTTTGATTGATAGGTAAGTAATGGGAAGGGAAATTGGGAAAATCAATGTGCTGAACTAATTCAAGACATCTGAGGTATATTCACATATACTGGAAAGAGCCTGGGCTTCGGAGTCAGAGATCATGAGTTTGACTCCCGGCTCTGCCACTTGTCAGCTGTGTGACTGTGGGCAAGTCACTTCACTTCTCTGTGCCTCAGTTACCTCATCTGTAAATGGGGATTAAGACTGTGAGCCCCACATGGGAGGACCTGATTCCCCTGTGTCTACCCCAGCGCTTTAGAACAGTGCTCTGCACATAGTAAGCGCTTAACAAATACCAACATTATATGGATTATCGTTGATTAAAGAGAAATCGGGTTAGCAGGTGGAGACTTTTGAACTTGCTAAGGTTTGAAGATCGTACAAATTGCCGCTATTTTTCAACTCTACGGATATGCTTAGGAAAGGTTATGAATCTCTCCGCTCTCAAAGAGCTTTATTCTGTCATTAGTTTTTGTGCATAATTTGATGCTAATGGACATTACCTCATGTAGAAAGAGGAGATTGTGGCCTCTGGCATTTCGGAGCTGCAAGTTTCTGATTCCTGAAATGTTTTGGCATTATTGTTCCAATGAGGAGAGCTATTGTCAGCCTCTTTCCTATCTAAATGTTTTTGATCTCCCTTGCCTAACCGTTTCTTACTAATATGATTGCATCTTAAATCGGCCACGGAGCTGGTTTACGCAAGACGTTATCATTTATCACGGCACGCATTATTGGTCACAAATTATGATCCATTAACCAAGTAATTGTGCCGTTAGATTTGTGTCATTCTTAATGTTTGTTTTAAGGCTCTTGGACCCTGTTTAGCTTAATAAGTTGAATCTCTAATAAGCTACCGCTCTTGTAGAGAAGGGAAGATTCCGGAGGGTGGAGGAGATGCTTAAGGATGACCGTGATCTCTCTCAAGTGAGGTGGCAAAGAAGAGTTTCCATTTGGCCGTCTGTGTTGATTTGCTGAAAGGCCTGAATTTCAAGCCAAAAATAATCCATTTTCACGGATAATGACCACATGAAGATTAGGCATCTGCGTGATTTTCTAGTTAAAAGAATAATCCTATAAGCCTAATTTGTTGCTAATGACACTGGAGATGCTAGGTTTTGCGAAGGAAAGTAGTTTGCAGAGAAGAAGGGAGTCTATTTTCTATTTTTGAATTGCAGTATTCAAGATCTAAATGTTTTATACAATGGTTCGAGAAACAGCACGAGAGCCTTCTCCACAGCTGGACGATTGGAGTCTCTTAACACTGATTTTCTTAAAATAACGAAAATGTCCACGTAGTTAATTTCCCAGCATTCATAGCAATCCTCTTGGCTGTGTTCCCTTTCTCCGGAGCTATTTTCTCCCAAATGGAGTCTGGCTTCCATCTTCCTCTGAAAAGGCTCATCATGAGGATGACAATGATAATAATAATTGAGGTATTTGTTAAGTGCTTACTATGTGCCAGGCACTGTACTAAGTTCTGGGGTGGGCACAAGTAAATCGCGTCGGACACAGTCCCTCTCCCATATGGGGCTCACGGTCTTAATCCCCATTTTACAGATGAGGAAGTGAAGTGACTTACCCAAGGTCACACAACAGGCAACACACAACTATCCACTAGGCCATGCTGTTTCATGATCTAGTGAAGAGGACACAGGACTGGGGATCAAAGGACCTGGGTTCTAATCCCAACTCTGCCATTTAGAGGCTGTGTGATCTTGGGCAAGTCACTTCTCTGTGCCTCAGTTACCTCATCTGCAGAATGGAGAGTCAATACCTGTTTTCCCTCCTACTAGGACTGTGAGCCGCCCGTGAGATAGGTACTCCGTCTGATCCAATTAGAACATATCTACCCCAGAGTTCGGAACAGTGCTTGACACATATTAAACTCAACAAGTACTACCGAAAAACAAACAAAGGCAATGCTTTATGGGCATCTTGTTCGTTCATTCATTCAATCACATTTATTGAGCACTTACTGTGTGCAGAGCACTATATTAAGCACTTGGAAAATACGGTAGAGCAAAAAAGAGAGACAATCTCTGCCCACAACAGACTTACACTCTGTAGGGGAGACAGACGCCAAAACAAGTAAACAGGTATCAACATAAATAAGTAGAATTATAGATATATGCATATATACCTAAGTGCTGTGGGGCTGGGAGTGGTCTGCTAAAGCCAGCAAGTAGCCTCTGTGCATCCCCAAAGCCATTCGATCGATCAATCAATCACATTTATTGAGTGCCTCCTGTGTGCAGAACACTGTACTGAGCACTTGGAAGAGTACAATCTAATTGGGTCGGTAGACACATTTCCTGCTCACACCACAAGCTTAGAGACAATCAGTGGTACCCAGTGAGAACTTATTGTATGCAGAACACTACTAAGGATTGGGAAAGTACAATATGCTGGAATTTGGTAGACCCGAGTCGTACATTCAGTCGATCGGATTTATTGAGAGCTTACTTTGTGCAGAACACTGTCCTAAGCACTTGGAATGTACAATTTGGCAACAGATAGAGTCAATCCCTGACTAACAGCGGGCTCACAGTCTAAACGGGGGAGGCAGACATCAAGACAAAACAAAACAGTCCTCCCCATAAGGAGTTTACAGACTTACGGGGGAGAAAGACATTAAAATGAATTAGAGCTGGGGAAGTAACAGAGCATAAGGACATGTACATAAGTGCTGCGGGGGTGAGGTAGGTATCACATTCATTCATTCGATTGTATTTATTGAGCGCTTACTGTGTGCTGAGCCTCTACTAAGGGCTTGGAAAAGTTACGGTATTACAGAGATGATAAGACACGTTCCTTGCCCACAGTGAGCTTAGGGTTGAGAGAGATAGATGTTATTAGAAATTAAAAAAAAAAAGCTATGGCTATGTACATAAGTACTATGGGCCTGAGGGTAGCGTGAATAAAGGATACAAAGGATAATGCAGAAGACCTTGGGAGAAGAGGAAATGAGGGCCTCTTGGAGGAGATGTACTTTTAATAACGCCTTGGAGGTAGAGAGAGCGATCATCTGTCCGGTATGAAGAGGATGGGATTTCCAGGCCAGAGGCAGGATGTGGATGAGGGGATCAGTGGTGAGATAAATGAGATTGAGGTAACGGTGAGGAGGTTGGCATTAGAGGACCGAAGTGTGTGGGCTGGGTTGTAGTAGGAAATTAGAAGCTTAAATTAGGAAGGGGCAAGTCGATTGAGTGCTTTAAAGCCGTTGATAAGGGGATTCTGTTTGATGCTGAGATGGATGGGCAACCACTGGAGGTTCTTGAGGAGAGGGGAAACGGGGACTGAATGGCTTGTAGAAGAAATGGTCTGGGCAGCAGAGTAAAGTCTGGTGAAGGTCAGCAAGGAAGCTGATGCAGTAATCAAGGTGGAATAATAATGTTGGTATTTGTTAAGCGCTTACTATGTGCAGAGCACTGTTCTAAGCGCCGGGGGAAATACAAGGTAATCAGGTTGTCCCACTTGGGGCTCACAGTCTTAATCCCCATTTTACAGATGAGGTAACTGAGGCACAGAGAAGTGAAGTGACTTGCCCACAGTCACACAGCTGACAAGTGGCAGAGCTGGGATTCGAACCCATGACCTCTGACTCCCAAGCCCGGGCTCTTTCCACTGAGCCATGCTTTTTGGATTAACATTGTAGTAGTTGGGCCGGCAGCTACATTCTGGATTTTATCAATGCTGTGAAAGCTGAACCGACAGAATCCGGTGACAGATTGAATATGTGGGCTAAATGTATGAGATGAGTCGAAGATAATGCCAGAGATCCCCTCAACAGAGTCAGGGTGACCACATTCCCTCCAGGAAGTCTTCCTTGCCTAATGTTTCACCTCCTCCCACACGCTTTTCCTTCCCTATTCTGTCACTCTGTCACTTACATAAGTGCCCTGGCATATTAACTTCTTCCCTATTCCGCTCGTACGTACTTGAGCCATACGTTCCCCGCTAAGGCTTTTGATACTCACTCCAGGCCTCTCCCTGGGATATTATCTTCTGTCACCCTTTCTAGACATTAAGCTCCTCGTGGGCAGGGAATGTGTCTGATATATCGTTATAGCGTAGTCTCCCAAACGCTTAGGACAGTGTTGTTCACACAGTAAACACTCAATAACCCCGATCGACGGACTGACACCCCCAAAGCCCTCATGTCCGTATCCTTACCCTTGACTGCCTCCTGTGATTTCCTTTACTAATAATGTTGGTATCTGTTAAGCCCTTACTATGTGCCAAACACTGCTCTAAGTGCTGGGATAAATACAAGGTAATCGGGTTGTCCCACTTGGGGCTCACAGTCTTAATCCCCATTTTACAGAGGAGGTAACCAAGTTAACTCACCTTGGCTTCACTGCCTCCGTCCTCTCCCGGTTCTCCTCTCATCTCTCTGGCCGGTCATTCTCGGTCTCCTTGGAGGACTCCTCCTCCCCCTCCCATCCTCTAACTGTTGGGGTTCCCCAAGGGTCAGTTCTCGGCCCTCTTCTGTTCTCCATCTACACTCACTCCCTCGGTGCACTCATTCGCTCTCACGGCTTCAACTATCACCTCTACGCAGATGACACACGGATCTACATGTCTGCCCCTGTCCTCTCCACCTCCCTTCGGGCTCGTATCTCCTCCCGCCTCCAAGACGTCTCTACCTGGATGTCTGCCCGCCACCTAAAACTCAACGTGAGCGAGACTGAGCTCCTCACCTTCCCTCCCAAGCCCGTCCTCTCCCTGACTTCCCTATCACCATGGACGGTACGACCATCCTTCCCGTCTCTCGGGCCCGCGACCTCGGTGTCATCTTTGACTCGGCTCTCTCGTTCACCCCACACATCCGATCCTTCACCGAAACCTGCCGGTCTCACATTTATAATATAGCCAAGATCCGCCCTTTCCTCTCCACCCAAACGGCTATCTTACTGTTACAGGCTCTTGTAATATCCCAGCTGGATTATTGTGTCAGCCTGCTCTCTGATCTCCCCTCCTCCTCTCTCGCCCCGCTCGAGTCTATTCTTCACTCCGCTGCCCGGCTCATCTTCCCGCAGAAACGCTCTGGGCCTGTCACTCCTCTTCTTAAAAACCTCCAGTGGTTGCCTGTCGACCTCCGCGGGAAACAAAAACTTCTCACTCTAGGCTTCGAGGCTGTCCATCACCTTGCCCCCTCCTACCTCTCCTCCCTTCTCTCTTTCTACCGCCCACCCCGCACGCTCCGCTCCTCTGCCGCCCACCTCCTCACCGTCCCCCATTCTCGCCTATCCCACCGTCGACCCCCGGGCCACGCCCTCCCGCGGTCCCGGAACGCCCTCCCTCCTCACCTCCCCCAAAGTAATTCTCCTCGCCTCTTCAAAACCCTATTTAGAGCTCACCTCCTCCGAGAGGCCTTCCCAGGCTGAGCTTCCCTTCTCCCTCTGCTCCCTCTACCGCCCCCCTTCACCTCTCTGCAGCTAAACCCTCTTTTCCCCCCATTTCCCTCTGCTCCTACCCCCTCCCTTTCCACCCCTTCAGCACTGTACTCGTCTGCTCGACTGTATATATTTTCATTACCCTATTTATTTTGTTAATGAGATGTACATCGCCTTGATTCTATTTATTTGCTATTGTTTTAATGAGATGTTCATCCCCTTGAATCTATTTATTGCCATTGTTCTCGTCTGTCCGTCTCCCCCGATTAGACCGTAAGCCCGTCAAAGGGCAGGGACCGTCTCTATCTGTTACCGATTTGTCCATTCCAAGCGCTTAGTACAGTGCTCTGCACTTAGTAAGCGCTCAATAGATACTATTGAATGAATGAATGAATGAACAGAGAAGTTAAGTGACTTTCCCAAAGTCACACAGCTGACAAGTGGCAGAGGCAGGATTAGAACCCACGACCTCTGACTCCCAAGCCCGGGCTCTTTCAACTAGCTCGCATTGCTAATGTCTGTCTTCCCTGCTGGATTATACACTCCTTGTGAACAGAGATCGGGCCTATACTCCCAATGCTTACCAGTGGTTGATTGATGATGATAATCATATTTATTGAGCTCTTACTGTGTACAGAGCACTTTACTAAATGCTTTGATGAGTCCTCACTAGGTCCCAAGCTGCTTGCTTCCTCTCATGTGAAAGGAAGGAAACGAGAGCTCAGTCGGGGAGGGCCTCTTGGAGGAGATGTGCCTTCAGTAAGGCTTTGAAGGTGGGGAGAGTCATCGTCTGTTGCATACGAAGGAGAGCGTTCCAGGCCGGAAGCAGGACGTGGGCAAGAGGCGGGTGACAAAACCGAGGTACGATGAGTAAAATGGATGAGGTCAAGGTACAGTGAGATCTCCTGCAGTAACTCCAGCCTGTGGGAGATTATGTTTGAAAACCAAAGTCAACTGGTCAAGTCCAGTTTATTGTTTTCCCCCACTGAACCGTCTTTGCTGCCATTCTCTCTACCGTTACAGAAACAAACAACGTTCAAAACCACGGGCCACTAAAGACCTCTCCCGAACAGATGGAGACCGGCCGTATTCCCTCCCCTACTTAGTTCCACGGCGCTCCGCACCCCTCGGTGTCATCTTGCTTTCCCGGTTCCCATCCGAGACCCCTACTGGTTTGGAGTTCTGTTGTTGCGTCTCCTGGTTCTAATTGTGCCTGGCTGAGAACCAGTCGTTCCATTCCATTCTCTGCTGCTCCTGGTGAGAGAACATTATAGGGCCTCAGTGGGTCTTCTTTTCTTGCAGCAGGGAGTCAGGGGGCCTCGGAGAGGATGCAGGAGCAGGAATTTGAATCCGCTTTTGGCTCCTTGATTGAGGAGAAGAGGAGCAGAAGGAGGGTGTGGAGTTGGAAGAAAGTGTCTGAGAGCTTGGAAGAACCAGTGACATTTGTCTTTTTCAAATTTTTAAAAAGAGTATTTGTTGAGGGCCCACAATGCCGGGCATTGTACTAAAAACGGGGGGAGATACAAGATAATTGTGTTGGACATAGATCATGTCATGTCATTCATTCATTCATTCAGTATTTATTGAGCGCTTACTGTGTGCAGAGCACAATATTAAGCGCTTGGAAAGTACAATTTGGGAACAGATAGAGACCAGCCCTACCCAACAGCGGGCTCTAGAAAAGGGGAGACAAAGATCAAAACAAAACCAGTAAACAGGCATCAATACCATCGAAATAGATCAATAGAATTATAGATATATACACATCATAAATGAAATAAATAGAATAATGAATATGTACATATATACACAAGTGCTGTGGGGAGGGAGGTAGAACAGAGGAAGGGAGTGGGGGTGATGGGAAGGGAAGGAGAAGCAGAGGAAAAGGGGGGCTCAGTCTGGAAAGGCCTCCTGAAGAAGCTGAGCTCTCAGGAGGGCTTTGAAGTGGGGAAGAGAGCTAGTTTGGAGGATGTGAGGAGGGAGGGCGTTCCTGGCCAGAGGTAGGACGTGGACCAGGGGTTGATGGCGGGACAGGTGAGAATGAGGCCCAGCGAGGAGGTTAGTGGCACCAGAGGAGCGGAGTGTACGGGTTGGGCTGGAGGAGAGAAGGGAGGTGAGGTAGGAGGGGGAAAGGGGTTGGAGAACTTTGAAGCCAAGAGTGAGGAGTTTTTGCTTGATACGGAGTTCGATAGGCAACCCCTGGAGACTTTTGAGGAGGGGAGTGACTCGCCCAGAGCATTATTGTAGAAAGATCATCTGGGCAGTAGAGTGAAGTATACACTGAGGTGGGGGTGAGGCAGCAAGTTGGGAGATCAGAAAGGAATGTCCCACGTCGGGCTCACAGTCTTAACCCAAATTTTGCAGATGAGGCAACTGAGTCAGAGAGAAGTGAAGCGACTTGCCTAAGGTCCCACAGCAGACAATCCTATTGATGCCCGTCTACTTGTTTTGTTTTGTTGTCTGTCTCCCCCCTTCTAGACTGTGAGTCCATTGTTGGGTAGGGATTGTCTATTGGTTGGCTAATTGCACCTTCCAAGCGCTTAGTACGGTGGTCTGCACACAGTAAGTGCTCAATAAATACTGAATGAATGAATGAATTTAAGTGGCAGAGCAGGGATTAGAACTCAGGTCCTGTGACTCCTAGGCCCGGGCTCTTTCTCTTGGGAAGATGCGCACAAAAGCCTGGCATTCTGTGCAATATGATTCTCAAACCTCCTGCATCATAAATCCAAGTAGGATTTTCAAGAATCATGCTAACACAATCTCTGGGATGCATTTTCAGTTATGTTCTTGGCTCTCCTATAGATGTGAAATATATTCCAAAGACAAACATATCGAAGGAAATGAATGAGGATCAACACTGTTTAACAACAAAATAATATTCTCATTTGCTCTTCTCACACACGATATTTCTTTACTGTGACAGTGTCATTAAAGTGCAGACCGCTCTCCAAACCAGAAGAATAAGTCACAATTTCATCCTTATCATCACCCCAAATAACATCTCCGATGATCCCCTCTATCTCCACCCATCTCACCGCTGCAACGGTTCTACTCTTCTCCCTTCCCTAGCTTTAAGCTTTTAGTCTCAGGATGGCGTAGTGGACAGAGCACGGGCCTGGGAGTCAGAAGGCCATGGGTTCTAATCCTAGCTCTACCACTTAATAATAATAATGATAAAGGTATTTGTTGAGCACTCGCTATGTGTCAAGCACTGTTCTAAGCACTGGGGCAGATATAAGGTAATCAGGTCGTCCCACGTGGGGCTCACAGCCTTAATCCCCGTCTTATAGGTGAGGTAACCGAGGCCCAGAGAAGTTAAGTGACTTGCCCAAAGTCACACAGGGATTAGAACCCACGCCCTCTGACTTCAGAGTCTATGCTCTTTCCACTGAGCCACATGACCTCGGGAAAGTTACTTTACTTCTCTGGGCCTCAGTTACTCATCTGTAAAATGGGCATTGAGACTGTGAACCCCCAGTGGGTCAGGGAATGTGTCCAACCTGAGTTTTTCTATCGACCCCAGCTGTTAGTACAGTGCCTGGCACATGGTAAGTGCTTAACAAATACCATAATTATTATTATTACTATTATTAACCCCTCCCTGGGACTGAGGGTCACAGGGAGCCTTTTCCATGTCCTTCCTCATATTAACTTTATTTCCTCCTCTTCCCATTGGGCTTCTGCATATCAAATAGCATCCCAGATATTCTGAAAGCGAGGGCTTGCCAGTCCCTGTTATGGACTAAAGGTGTCCATAGGCCAATTCACCAGAATCGCAGATAGGGTCTACCCCAGAAAAAGAAAAGCACACGGATACTTCCCTATATATCACTTTCTCATCTTTATTGGGGGTTTTCAGGCAGGCTTTTGGAAAATGCTTGTCGTGTGTTCTGATCCCGGCTCCGCCGCTTGTCAGCCGTGTGACTTTGGGCAAGTCACTTAACTTCTCTGGGCCTCAGTGACCTCATCTGTAAAATGGAGATTAAGACTGTGAGCCCCCCGAGGGACGACCTGATCACCTTGTATCCCCCCAGTGCTTAGAACGGTGCTTTGTGCATAGTGAGTGCTTAACAAATACCACCATTATCATATTTGAGATATTTGAGAAGCGGCGTGGCTCAGTGGAAAGAGCACGGGCTTTGGAGTCAGAGGTCAGGGGTTCGAATCCCGACTTGGCCACTCGTCAGCTGTGTGACTGTGGGCAAGTCACTTAACTTCTCGATGCCTCAGTGACCTCATCTGGAAAATGGGGATTAAGACTGTGAGCCCCACGTGGGACAACCTGATTCCCCTCTGTCTACCCCAGCGCTTAGAACAGGGCTCGGCCCATAGTAAGCACTTAACAAATACCAACATTATTATTATTATTATTATTATTATTATTATATTTCCTTTAGATTTCTTTGAATTCAGTAGGAAACGTGAGACTGTAGAGAAGGAGAGAGATCAGGGATGGAAAGGTAGATTTAGGCATTATAATGTTAGTATTTGTTAAGCGCTCACTACGTGCAGAGCACTGTTCTAAGCACTGGGGTAGATACAGGGGAATCAGGTTGTCCCACGTGAAGCTCACAGTCTTCATCCCCATTTTCCAGATGAGGGAACTGAGGCCCAGAGAAGTGAAGTGCCTTGCCCACAGTCACACAGCTGACAAGGGGCGGAGTCGGGATTCGAACCCATGACCTCCGACTCCCAAGCCCGGACTCTTTCCACTGAGCCACATTGCTTCTCTGCATAGAGCGTAATCTGCATAGAGGTGGTCGTTTAAGCCACTGGAGTGAATGGGTTTTCCAAGGGTGTGGGTGTAGATGGAGAATCGTAGGAGACCCAGAATTGAGCCTTATGAGACCCCCGCTGTCAGAGGGTGGGACGCAGAAGAGGAGCCTGTAAAAGAGGCTCTCTGTTCAAACTGGGGAGCAGTGGGGCCGAAGGAAAGAGCCCGGTTCTGGGGGTCAGTAGGTTTAGCGACTCCACCATGTTCTTTCTGTGTCACCTCGGAAAAGTCACTTCATTGATCTAGGCCTCAGTTTCCTCGTCTGTAAAATGAGTCAATGCCTCTCCTCCCTCCTACTTAGATCGCGATCCCCGTAGGGACAGGGACTGTGCCCCACCCGATTAACTCGTATCGACCCCAGTGCTTCGAACAGTTCTGGACACGTAGTGAGAGCTGACCGAATTCCACCAAGGAAAAAAAAAAGAGAGAGACAGAGAAGGAGCCGCCAGAGAGATAGGAGGGGAATCAGAAACTGATTCTTCTCTCTCTTCAAACTCTAATATTCAGTCAGTCCCAAAATCTCGTCGGTTCTACTTCAGAACATCTTTAGACTCTTTCCTTTGCTGCCCGTCCAAACTGCCATCATCCCGCATTTATTATTGTTGTTTCTCAAGTGCTTACTATGTGCCGAGCACTGTTCCGAGCGCTGGGGGAGATACAAGGTAATCACGTTGTCCCACGTGGGGCTCACAGTCTTAATCCCCATTTTACAGATGAGGTAACCGAGGCCCAGAGAAGTGAAGCGGCAAGGTCAAGCAACCAACAGGTGGCAGAGCCGGGATTAGAACCCACGTCCTCCGACTCCCAAGCCCGGGCTCTTTCCACTGAGCCACGCTGCTTCTCTAATCCATTGTCATCCAAGTACTCGTCCTACCTTGACTACCGCATCGGCTTTCTCCCTGCCTCCAGCCTTTCCCCTTTCAAGACGATGTTTCCGTCTTCTATTCAGATCGATTTTGAGAAGCAGCACGGATCAGTGGAAAGATCACAGGCCTGGGAGTCCAAAGTCGCAGATTCTCAGCTGGCCTCTAGCATTTCCCAGCTGTGTGACCTTGGACATATCTCTTACCTTCTCTGTGCCTGTTTTCTCATCTGTAAAATCGATATCTGTTTTCTCTCACCCTTAGAATGTGAGCCCCACGTGGGACAGGGACTGTGTCCAACCCGGTTATCTCGTATCCACCTCAGAGCTTAGGACAGCGCTTGACCCGTACGTAGTAAGCGCCTAAGTATCATTGTTATTATTATCATTATTACAGCGCTTGGCACATAGTAAGCGTTCGACGAATAACATCATCCTCATCAGCGTGGCCTAGTGGCAAGAGCACGACCATGGGAGTCAGAGGCCGCGGGTTCTAATCCTGGCTCTGCCATTCATCTGCGGTGTGACCTTGGGCAAATCACTTCACTTCTCTGGACCTCAGTTACCTCATCTGTAAAATGAGGGTTAAGACTGTGAGCCACACGTGGGACAACCTGATTACCTTGTAACTGCCCCAGCGCTTAGAACAGTGCTTGGCACATAGTAAGCGCTTAACAAATACCACTATTATTATTATCATAGTATCATCCTAATCTCTGCATTCGTATTCGTGCGCCTTAGCATTTTTAGAGTCACAACCCTTAGCTTCTGGAGCACTTGGGTAAATATTCTCATATTTTGTTGCTTCTAATATCTGTAAAATATTTTAACGTCTGTCTTCCCTGGCAGACTGTGAGCTTCTTGTGGTCAGGAGTCATGTCTACCAACCCTATTGAACTCTCCCAAGTGCTTAGTACGTAGCTCTGCACACAATGAGTGCTCAATAAATTCAATTGATTGATTGATTCTCACCAACTTAATGATCTTTTGATTCTCTGGTCATTTAATGATAATAATGATAGTTGTGGTATTTGTTAGGCGCTTCCTATGTGCCCAGCACTGTTCTAAGCACTGGGGTAGATACAAGTTAATCAGGTTGGACACAATCCCCGTCCCACAAGGGGCGCACAGTCTTAATCCCCATTTTACAGATGAGGTAAACGAGGCTCGGGGAAGGGAAGTGAATTGCCCAAGCTCACACAGCAGACAAGTGGCAGAGACGGGATTCGAACCCCCATCCTCTGACTCCCAGGCCTGTAGTCTTTCCACCAGGACACCCGGCTTCCCACATTGAAAATGATGTATTGGTTCAACAGCAATCGAATATGCGGGGTAAAGGTGTTGTAAACCCACGAAAAAATTACTAGTTGCTTTGCCCTTGTTTCCACCCAGACCCACTATTTTTCCTTCACTACCAGGAGAGATTTTACTCTAGCAGTGCTTCAATTGAGATGCATTTAAAGCGGTGAATAGTAAGGCAGCGTAGGCTTCCTCCCACGTTTAAAATGAAGTGAAAACATTGTAAACTGCAGTAAATTGTACCTTTGAGGAGTGCAAGATGAATCCAAGTCTGACCAAAGTCCCTCCACTGTTACATGTTTTAGGAATAATGATAACCCTGTCAACAGTGTGAAAAATCAGTTGCTTAAGTAATAATGGTGATTTTTAAGGGACTTTTAATTTTTTTTCTGTGAAAAAAAAAGAAAAAGGAAAACCCAGCAACAAAGTGACCAAAGTTAAAGAATTCAATTATAAAGCTTTTACTGTATATATATAGAGAGAGAGATAGAAAGAGAGAGAGAAAAAGAGAGAGCGAAAGAAAGAGTGAAAGAAAGAGCGAAAGAAAAAGAAAGAGAGAGAGAGAGAGAAAGAGAGAAAGAGAGAGAGAAAGAAAGAAAGAAAGAGAGAAAGAGAGAAAGAGAGAAAGAGAGAAAGAGAGAGAGAGAGAAAGAGAGAGAGAGAGAAAGAAAGAAAGAAAGAAAGAAAGAAAGAAAGAAAGAAAGGAAAGAAGGATTAAGTTTTCTGTTATCCTGAAGTGATTTTCTCTGTCAGCTCAATGATCCCGGTCTCTATGTACAGCAGTAATAAGCACAACTCATTAACCAGTTGAAGAACCAAGAAGTCCCATTTCTGATAATGCGGTCTCGGAAGCTAATGCCTGTTAGCATCCTGACGGTTCACATTGCCGACTACTTTTCTTTTATCTTCTGAATCTCTTAAGGGTCTTAAATCTGAAAGAGTTGGCATCAGAATTTCATCCATTAAGAATGAAACAAAAGAGCAAAAGAGAACTTCTGTCACTTAAATTTCTGGGGGAAACTCCCAGGTACACGAAAGAAGTTGGATTGCCCATGAATCCGGCGTTGAGACGGCTTGATTGTTGAGGCACGTTGATTGTTGATTGTTGACTTGCCTTAGGACATAACATTCATTTATTCATTCAGTGGCATTCGTTGAGTGCAGAGCACTTTACTAAGTGTTGGGAGAGTACAATATAATGATAAATGGACCCATCCCCTGCCCACAGTGAGCTTACAGGCCAGACATACGGGAAGCTTTGCATCCTCCTGTCGGCTTGGGGGAGCTGACGTGCCATGTGGACTTTGAGGTCCTTGTTGCCATCCAAGTGCTTAGTACAGTGTTCTGCACATGGTAAGCGCTCGATAAATAAAGTACAACTAGACATCAGGTTCTAACAGGTACACTGAGCAGAGAGTCGGGGAGAAAGCAGGAGAGGCCTATGAACAGCAGAGTCGGGCAAGGGGGAGGGCCTCGACTTTGATTTGTCAACAGGCGAAACATCGGGTTGGGACAGACCCACGCATTTCAAGATAGATCTTCAGATTCTCTGTGCATCACTGAAAACACAGATAGTTTTACTCAGGCACAATTTTAATTGATTGGCCCCATTATCAGATAGAAACTGTTTGTTGACATATTAGGGAAGCCCATGTATGATACTTTTATAATGCATATTCTCACCTGAACTCTTCATCTCCTCTCCAAAATCCACTCCTCTACCTAACTTTCCCATGGTAGCTGCTGACCTCCCTGCCTCTCGCATCTTCCCACTCCAGTCTGTACTTCACTCTGCTGCCTGGATCATTTTTCTATCAAAACGTTCAGTTCATGTTTCCCCACTCCTCGAGAAACTCCAATAGTTGCCCATCCACCTCCACATTAAGCCGATATTTCTTATCATCAGCTTTAAAAAACTCAATCTCCTTGCCCTTCCTACATGACCTCGCTGCATTTCTGCTACAATTCAGCCCAAACAATTCACTCCTCCAAAGGCGACTTACTCACTCTATCTTGCCTTCGTCAATCTCACCACCAGCCTCTCATCCGCATCCCGCCCCCGGCCTCAGTCGCTCTTCCGCCATAACCGGCAGATTGTACCTCTCCCCACCTTCGAAACTCTATTAACAGCACATCTCCTCTAAGGAGCTTTCCCTTACTAAGTCCTGATTTCCTCTTCTCCCACCCTTGAACTTGGATTTGCACCCTTTTTTCACCCTTCCCTAAGCCACACAACACTTAGGAATGTATCCATAATTTATATATTCATATTAATGCCCTTCTCTCCCTCTAGACCGTAAATTTATTGTGGGCAGGGAACATGTCTATCAACTCTTTTTTATTGTACACGCAGGAAACACACATTCCCTTCCCACTTTGGATTTGTTGAGTCATGGGTTCGAATTCCGGCTCTGCCACTTGTCAGCTGTGTGACTGTGGGCAAGTCACTTCACTTCTCTGTGCCTCAGTTACCTCATCTGTCAAATGGGGATGAAGACTGTGAGCCCCACGTGGGACAACCTGATTCCCCTGTGTCTACCCCAGCGCTTAGAACAGTGCTCTGCACATAGTAAGCGGTTAACAAATACCAACATTATTACTTACAAGTACCTGCCAAGTGATGAACTCAATACTGGGGTGTATATAACCTAATCAGGTCTCACATAGGGCCCATGGTCTAATTAGGAAGAGTAGGTAGGGAATGTGTCTGTTATTTTGTGATATTGTATTCATTCAATAGTTTTTATTGAGCGCTTACTATGTGCAGAGCACTGTACTAAGCGCTTGGAATGTACAATTTGGCATATCGTACTCTCACAAGCTCTTAAGACAATGCTCTGCGCACAGTAAGCTCTCACTAAATACACTCGATTGATTGAGGGAGGACAGGTATTGAATCCCCATTTTGTAGGTGAAGGAACTGAGGCACAGAGAAGTGAAGAGACTTCCCACAGCTGTAAGTGGCGGAGCTGGGATTAGAACCCTGGTCTTGTGATCTTTCCACTAGGCCACGCTGCTTCCAGAAGGCTATCCCTGGTTAATTCCTACTTCTCTAACAACTCTCTCCGGTTTCCACGTCAGCCCTTCCATGTCATCTAAGCAAATGGCCAAAGTGGCCTAAAAGTAGGCACACATAACTGGGGGTCTGAGCCCCTGCTGTGTGACCTTGGGCAAGCCACTTAATGTCTCTGAACTCTGTTTTCTCCTCTGTAAAATGGGCTGTGTCTTCTATGGAACAGGGGACCGTGTCCAAACTCATAATCCTGAATTTACTCCGAACTGCACTTAGCAACTGGCAAACACTTAAAAATGACCAAATTATTAGTATTCATTCACAACTCCAATAGCGCTTTGCACATAAGCATTTAACAAATGCCATTATTATTATTATTATTAATGCATATGCTCTATTAGATCCTTCTCTCTGAAATTTATTTCACCGCTTCCCCTTTTAGATTGTAAATTTTTCGAAGTCAGAGATCACATGGGGAAGCAGGGTGGCTGAGTGGAAAGAGCCTGGGCTCTGGAGTCAGAGGTCATGGGTTCGACTCCCGGCTCTGCCACTTGTCAGCTGGGTGACTGTGGGCGAGTCACTTCACTTCTCTGTGCCTCCGTTACCTCATCTGTAAAACGGGGATTAACTGTGAGCCTCACGTGGGACAACCTGATTAACCTGTATCTACCCCAGTGCTTAGAACAGTGCTCTGCACATAGTAAGCGCTTAACAAACACCAACATTATTATTATCTACCATTTTTATTGTAATCCCCTAAACACTCACTACAATTCTCTGTCCACACTAGGTGCTCAATAAATACTGCATTTTGATCAATCGAATCATCGGTAGTTTAAGACCCAACAATATCTTGCACTTGTTACCGTGGGCAAAATGTCCACGGACTGGATACGACGTAGAGTCCGGTTGCCTTTTAAGAGTAGTTTGAATTAGGAAGAACATTTGAGAATAGAACCCGGAGGGATGCCGATATGCAGAGTATCAAGAGAAAGTTAAAAATAATTCGGAGAAATACAGTGAATAAGGTGATGCCCAGAAATGTAAGGACTACGTGGAGTTGGGGCTTGTGATCAAAGCTTTGTCAGACAGAAAGTCATTCAAAGAGGGATTACAATTTTGAGAGAATTGGGATAACCAACTCTGTTTTTTTGGACTCTCCCGAGTACCCAGTCCCGTGCTCTGCGCATGGTAAGCGCTCAATAAATCTGATTTAATTGACTGGAGGAGCGTGGCTCAGTGGAAAGAGCACGGGCTTTGAAGTCAGAGGCCATGGGTTCGAATCCCGGCTCGGCCACTTGTCAGCTGTGTGACTTTGGGCAAGTCACTTCACTTCTCGGTGCCTCAGTCGCCTCATCTGTAAAATGGGGATTAAGACTGTGAGCCCCACGTGGGACAACCTGATTGCCCTGTGTCTACCCCAGCGCTTAGAACAGTGCTCGGCACATAGTAAGCGCTTAACAAATACCAATTTGTTAATACAAATATTACAAATATTATCAGCCAGTTGAGCTGTCCCTCAAACGGGCATCAGAAGCATCTGACAACCAGTATGGCCCAGTGGAAAGTCACTTCAATCCTCCGAGCCTCAGAAACAGTATGGCGTAGTGGATAGAGCACGGGTCTGGGAGTCAGAAGGTCACGGGTCCTAATCCCGGCTCCCGCCACTCGTCTGCCGTGTGACTTTGGGCAAGTGGCTTCATTTCTCTGGGCCACAGTTGCCTCATCTGTAAAATGGGGGTTGAGACGGTGAGCCCCACATGGGACGGGGACTGTGTCCAACCCGATTTGCTTGTATCTATCTACCCCAGTTCTTAGTACAGTGCTTGCCGCATAGTAAATACTTAACAAATACCATCATTTTCATTATTATCATCATTATTGTGAAATGCAGACTGAATAAATGTCTCCTTCTTACTTAGAAGGTGAATTCTATGTGGTACGGGGTTTATGTCTGACCTGATTCCCTTGTACCCAGCCCAGCACTACATACAGTGTTTGGCCCATATCAGCACTTAATAAACACCTGATTATTACCAATGATAATAATAATCATTATTAATGCAGAACAATGTATTGAGCAGACACATGAGTTAAAACGTCACCCCACGCAAATCCAGTTCAGGGACAGAAGGCAAGTCAGTCGAGCAGTGGTATCTACGGAGTGCTTAATGAAGAAGCAGCGAGAAGTGGTGTGGCTCAGTGGAAAGAGCCCGGGCTTGGGAATCAGAGGTTGCGAGTTCTAATCCCGGATTTGCCACTTAGCTGTGTTACTGGGAAAATCACTTAACTTCTCTGTGCCTCAGTTACCCCGTGTGCAAAATAGCGATTAAGGCTGTAAGCCGCATGAGGGACAACCAGATAACCTTGTGTCTATCCCAGTGCTTAGGACAATGCTTGGCACATAGTAAGCGCTTAACAAATGCCATCTTTATAATCATTATTATTATTAATGCATGTAGACCTCTGTGCTAAGCACTTGGAAGAGTACAATATCATTGGTAGACACGATTCCTGCCCTCATAGATCTTAAAATCCAGTGGGAGAGACAGATACTCAAACAATTTACAGAGAAGGGAAGGGGCAGAGTAAGATATACTACTACTACTAATAATGATGGCATTTGTTAAGTGCTTACTATGTGCAAAGCACTGTTCTAAGTGCTGGGGTGGTTACCAGGTGATCAGGTTGTCCCACGTAGGGCTCAAAGTCTTGCTCCTCTTTTTCCAGATGAGGTAACTGAGGCACAGAGAAGTTAAGTGACTTGCCCGAAGTCACCCGGCTGACAAGCGGCGGTCGCGGGATTAGAACCCACGACCTCTGACTCCCAAGCCGGTGCTCTTCCCACTGAGCCATGCGTGTGGGGCTGGGGGTGAGGTGAATATCTAAGCGGTTAAGGGCTACAGACCCACGTGCCTAGACGATACAGAAAGGAGGGCAAATTGTTTGGGGTTAATAGGGTTTTGAAGAGGGGAAAAATGGACGTCTATTGGGTTTGAAGAGAGAGGGTGCTCCAGGCCAGAGGGAGGATGTGGGACAGATGTGTTAGAGCCACAGTGGGTAAGTGGGTGCTGGGGAAGAAAGCCCGTCAGTCGGTCAGTTCATTGGATTTACTGAGCATTTATTTGGTGCAGAGCACTGAACTGAACACCCGGGAGCGTACTCTGGAACAGTAAACCGACACATTCCCCGTCCACGTCGAGCTTACAGTCCAGGGGAGGACACAGACGTTAATAGGAATCAATAATATGACGGATAGGTACATAAGTGCCGTGGGGCTGGTAGGGGAGATGCACAGATTAGACCGTAAGCCCGTCATATGGCAGGGACCGTCTCTATCCGTTACCGATTTGTCCATTCCAAGCGCTTAGCCCGGTGCTCTGCACATAGTAAGCGCTCAGTAAATACTATTATGAATGAATAAAGGGAACAAGTCCGGGTGATGCAGGAGGGAGTGGGAGAAGAGGAAAGGAGGGCTTAGCGGGGAAGGCTTCTTGGAGGAGGTGGGCCTTCAGCAAGGCTTGGAAGAAGGGGAGAGGAATTGTCTGTTGGCTATGAGGAGGGAGAGGTCGGGCTAGAATAGGGGGTCGGTGAGGTTAGGTTGGTGTGTAAGTGATGATTGAGCACCTGTGATAAGGAGCTTCTGTTTTATTGCAGAAGTTGGATGGGCAACGACTAGAAATTCTTGAGGAGGGGAAGATGAGTCAACTGAGCAGCTGAGCGAATGACACAGTGGATAGAGCACAGGCCTGGGAGGCAGGAGGACATGGGTTCTAATCCCGGCTCCGCCACCCGTCTGCTGTGTGACCTTGGGCAAGTCACTTCACTTCTCTGGGCCTCAGTTACCTCAACTAGAGAATGGGGACTGGGACCGTGAGCCCCAGGTGGGACAGGGACCGCGTCCAACCTGATCTGTCCGTATCCACCCCAGCGCTCAGAACGGTGCCCGGCGCATAGTAAGCACTTGACAGATACCGTAATTATTTCTTATTCTTCTTATAAATAAGGACCGGAGGTGGCGGGAAGTCGGCGAGGAGGCCGAGGAAGTCAACGAGGTGGGATTGGGGGGTCTCTTGCCGGTGGATAACAGATCTGTTCCGGGAATGAACCCATATAGGAGTGGCGTCGCTTGCAAACGGGGGATGGAATACGTGGCCTGGTGGGGTCCTGGCTAATAGCTGTTAGATTCAAAAGCTCCGCCTTTATTTCTTTGCCGTTGTATATTTCTGTATCTGTGTGGACCCTCTCCACCGCCGCCCCCCGCCATCAGTTTGTCTGCTCTACAGGGGCAGAGATGACAGAATTTTATTTTTTTTTTTAGCTTTTCGCCTCCACTGCCCTTTGAACAGTGCCCCGCGCCCCATAGGTACTCTTGAATCTCTTTCCGGTCGTGGAATTGCACGATGAACGTGAATCGCATAAAATAAGGTCACGACGTTGTCTTTAAAAATGTGCGGCTATTTCCAAAATACTGAGCAAAGCACATTTATGAGAGAACACAATCATGTAAAGAAGAAAGCAGCACCATTAATTGAAAATATAGGTCAGAGGTTTTTCTGGGGAAAAAATAGACAGTACCGTTTCCCAGACCAGAGTGATGTGTTTGTGTGGGAAGGGAAGAGGAATGGAGGATGGGGAAGAAAAGGTCAAGTTTAATTTAATAATTGCTCCAGGGGTTATTTTTTGTAGATTCAAACAAAGGACTACAGCAATTATCTTGTCAGGGCTTGGTCTCTTGACCTAAAAACACCTGCTTCTCTGTACCTTTTCGATTCCTTCTGCTGAAAGGACTGTACATTCATATCATTATGGAAAAATGGGAGAGAGAAAATAACTCCATTTGAGGCAGCATAAATGACCACTGTGAAACATCCCATACCTGTCCAACCCGAAGAAGGGGCTGAAAAGTTGATGTCCCTTTTCCCGAAGTGAAAACTAGAGTTCTTTGGCTACCGTATGAACGGTAATCAATCAACCGAAGCATTTACTGATCAACTACCACTGCCCGCAGAGAACAGAACTAAGCAGTTGGGAGAGTACAATGGAATTAGTAGATATAATCCCTGCCCTCCAGGAGTTTACCATCTAATTTAATAATCTCATTTAATGATCTCATTGAATACCATCCAATTTAATAATGATGGTACCTGTTAAGCGTTCACTATGCGCCAAGCACTGTTCTAAGCTCTGGGGTAGATACAAGTTGGACCCAATCCTTGGCACTCCATCCTATTTCATTCCATCGTATTTATTGAGCGCTTGCTTTGTGCAAAGCATTGTACGAAGCGCTGTCCCACATGGGGCTCGCACTCTTAATCCCCATTTTACAGATGAGGTAATGGAGGCCCAGAGCAGCAGCTTGGTCCGGTGGCAAGAGCACGGGCTTGGGAGTCAGAGGTCGTGAGTTCTAATGCCGGCTACTTGATGATGACATTTGTTAAGCGCTTACTATGTGCAAAGCACTGTTCTAAGCGCTGGGGTAGTACAAGGTGATTAGGGTGTCCCACGTAGGGCTCACGGACTTCATCCCCATTTTACAGACGAGGGAACCGAGGCCCAGAGAAGTAAAGTGACTTGCCCGAAGTCACACAGCTGACAAGCGGCAGAAGCGGGATTAGAACCCATGCCCTCTGACTCCCAACCCCGGGCTCTTTCCACTAAACCACGCTGCTTCTCCTTGTCCGCTGTGTGATCTTGGGCAAGTCACTTAACTTCTCTGTGCCCCTCATCTGTCAAATGGGGATTGAGACTGTGAGCCCCACGTGGGATGACCTGATTACCTGTATCTACCGCAGCGTTTAGAAAAGTGCTTGGCACATAGTGAGCACATAACAAATACCATCATTATTAGTATAAGCTATGTAACATGCCCAAGGTCACACAGCAGACACGTGGCTGAGCTAGGATTAGAACCCATGTCCTTCCGACTCCCAGGCCCATTCTCTCTCCACTAAACCGTGCTGTTTATCTAACAGTGACTTGAGATGAACACAGATTTGGGTGTTTTCAGAGGATACTTTTCCCTCTGAGAGTAATATATTGGCTGAAGGTTCATTCATTCATTCATTCAATAGTATTTATTGAGCGCTTACTATGTGCAGAGCACTGTACTATGCGCTTGGAATGTACAAATCGGTAACAGATAGAGACGGTCCCTGCCCTCTGACGGGTTTACGGTCTAATCGGGGGAGACGGACAAAAACAATAGCAATAAATAGAATCAAGATTGCAAGCTCCCGGTGGGCAGGGCACGTGTCTCCCAGGTCTGTCGCGTCGTACCCTCGCAGGAGTTTAGTACAGTGCTCTGCATACAGTAAGTGCTTAGTAAATATCATCCATTCGCTGATTGCCCAGTTTCTATATTGGTCCAACCGACGTGAACAATCCTATCAGCAGTTCCGCGGTTGTGTCGACCAAATGGACAACCGGGAGACACACAGCCCAAAGTGAAACTCTGCAGCCGAAGTAACTCATCCACTAGTCCGCGATCGACCAAACAGTCGTATTTATCGAGCGCTTACTGTGTGCAGAGCACTGTACTGAGCACTGGGAGTGCTCGGCCCAGTGCTCGACGCACAGTAATAATAATGTTAATAATGTCGGTATTTGTTAAGCGCTTACTATGTGCAGAGCACCGTTCTAAGCGCTGGGGTAGATACAGGGTCATCAGGTTGCCCCAGGTGAGGTTCACAGAGCTGGTAGACCTGTTCCCTTCTCACAATTTAGCAAACTCTAGTTCAAGTTATCCCGACCATGTTGCCACTGTGGGGATGCTTAAGACAAACCCTTCCTCTCTCAGGATCACACCTGGGGAGTTTCCAGTATTCTACCGGTTTCGACTACGGGAGGGCGAGTCGAGCAGGGGCCTGGCCGTTCCATCTCCATCTTGGGCCGCGGCTAGCGAGCGGCGGGCCGTCGGCTACAAGGAAGAACTCACCCGTGCCGAGCGGCACCGGAGAGAGTCGAGGGAGGAGACTCGAGTTGACAGTGGAAAACCACTTCTGGATCTGTCGATGAACAGGCCCATCCACTGATGAAGGAGTTGCTCGTAGAACAGTTTCTAGGTCAGTGCTGCGGAGCTGTCCCCTTTCTTCTCCTTCAGATTGGAAAGAATTATTCCCGAAAATGAAAGGACAGGAATCCTATCTCCTCTATGTTCCTTCTCCATGGGGACCAATCACCCCTTTCTTCCAGGCTTGACCTTACTTAGGCCGAGTAAGGAAGTGCTCGGCCAGCTGCATCCCGTGTGAGAGGTGACAGAGAGATCAGGTCTGATCCGGAGAGTGCTGCGTCTTCTCAGGTGCTCAGCACAGTGCTTGACGCACAGTAATAATAATGTCAATGATGCTGGTATCTGTTAAGCGCTTACTACGTGCAGAGCACTGTTCTAAGCGCTGGGGCAGATACAGGGTGATCAGGTTGTCCCACGTGAGGCTCACAGTCTTCATCCCCATTTTACAGAGGAGGGAACTGAGTCCCAGAGAAGTGAAGTGACTTGCCCACCGTCACACAGCTGCCAAGTGGCAGAGCTGGGATTCGAACCCAAGCTCTTTCCGCTGAGCCGCGCTGCTACTCTAAGCAGCTTAACACATAGTCCGGATTTTGATGATTATTATGTGGAAGGGACCAGCTGTCCAACGGAGCATGGAGAAGCAGGGCACCTTGAATCTACCCCAGCAGCCCGGCAGAGGGGTTGGATCGTGGACCCGGGAGTGAGAAGCTCATGGATTCTAATCCTGGCTCCGCCTCTTATCCGCTGTGTGACCTTAGGCAAGTCATTTCACTTCTCTGTGCCTCAGTTACCTCATCTGCAGAATGGGGATTGAGACTGCGAGGCCCACGTGGGACAGGGACCGCGTCTAACCCGATTTGCCTGGATCCCCCCCAGCGCTTAGCACAGTACCTGGCTTATAGTAAGAACTCAGTAGAGTAATTATGATTATCATCACCCTGGTTGGTGCTCGATAAACGCCATTATCCCCGTGATGCTGATTTAGTTGAGGGCATCAGTCCTCCGTGGCCGATGGGGACCATCTGACCTCCCCTCTTCATCCCCCCTCCTCCGACTGACGACGGGCTCTGAGATGCCCCCAGACGCTTCCCGGGCGGTGACGTGGGCGAGGAGTCGGGGTTTTAATTTCCCCGACACCAACTCGGCTGCGGCTGTCTTAGCAAGCCCGGGACTGAATCGCCAGGCTCTCCGGAAGACTTGACGATTTCAGCCGACCGAGGAAGCTGCTTTGTGCCCGCCTGAGGGCACGGGCTGCGGGAAAGATTCTTCTCTCGGTAGTTTGCAGTTGATGACTGACTGGCTTCCCCTTCTAATTCAAGCTGCAAGCTCCTCTTTTTAACCCGTGGAAGTCTGAGAAGATTGAGAGCCCCCGTCCCCTCCCGGTTTAATAGTGGCGTTTGTTACGCGCTACTATGCGCCAGGCACCGTTCTAAGCGCTGGGGTGCGACGCAGCGGGTTGGAGGCAGCCCCCGTCTCACAGAGCTCGCAGCGTGTGGTGTAGCGGATGGCGTACGGGCCTGGGAGCCAGGAGGTCATGGGTTCTAATTCCCGGCTTCACCGCCTTGCTGTGGGGCCTTGGGAGTCACTTCACGCAGTGCTCAGCACTTGGAACAGCGCTTAGTGCTTAGGACAGTGCTTGGCACCTAGTAAGTGCTTAAGAAATACCGACATTATCATTCTCTGTGCCCCAGTTATCTGGAAAATGGGGATCATTCAGTCATTCAGTAGTATTTATTGAGCGCTTACTATGTGCAGAGCACTGCACTAAGCGCTTGGAATGGACGGATGGGTAACAGTTAGAGACAGTCCCTGCCCTTTGACGGGCTTACGGTCTAATCGGGGGAGACGGACCGACGAGAACGATAGCAGTAAATAGAATCGAGAGCAATAAATAGAATCGAGAGCAATAAATAGAATCGAGAGCAATAAACGAGACTGTGAACTCCACACGGGCCGGGGACTGTGTCCAATCAGATTTGTTTAGATCTATTCATTCAATGTTATCTATTAAGCGCTTACTGTGTGCAGAGCACTGTACTAAACGCTTGGAAAGTACAATTCAGCGACAAAGAGAGACAATCCCGGCCCACAGCTGGCTCACAGTTGAGCACCCACCACGTGGCAAGCAGTGTACTGAGCGCTTAGAAGGTTCCCTGGTTAGTGGACACCACCCCTGCTCTCAGGGGGCTGACGATCCATCCCCCGCCCGGCCCCCTCCGGGCCTTTCTTCACTCCCCCGCTTGGCTCTTCTGGCTCTGCTCCCGATAAGACCCGGCTCGTAGTTCCGAGCACAGCCCCCCGCAGCCGCCCTAGAATAATAATAATGATAATGTTGGTATTTGTTCAGCGCTTACTATGTGCAGAGCACTGTTCTAAGCGCTGGGGGAGATACAGGGTGATCAGGTGGCCCCACGTGAGGCTCACAGTCTTAATCCCCATTTTCCAGATGAGGCAACTGAGGCACAGAGAAGTGAAGTGACTTGCCCACAGTCACACAGCTGACAAGAGCCAGAGCCGAGCGGTCTGGGGGGCCTGGTCTCCCCGCCGGCCCATCTGGCAGAAGAGGATGAGATTCTCCTCCTCCGGGAATGGAGCACGGCTTAGTGGAAAGAGCCCGGGCTTGGGAGTCAGAGGTCATGGTTTCTAATCCCGGCTCCGCCACTTGTCAGCTGTGTGACCTTGGGCAAGTCACTTCACTTCTCTGTGCCTCACTTACCTCATCTGTTGAAGCAGCGTGGCTCAGTGGAAAGAGCCCAGGCTTGGGAGTCAGAGGTCATGGGTTCTAATCCTACCTCCGCCACTTGCCAGCTGTGTGACTTTGGGCAAGTCACTCAACTGCTCAGTGCCTCAGTTACCTCATCTTTAAAATGGGGATTAAAACTGTGAGCCCCAGGTGGGACAACCTGATCACCTTGTCTCCCTCCAGCGCATAGAACAGTGCTTTGCACATAGGAAGCGCTTAACAAATACCATTAGTATTATTATTATTAAAATGGGGATGAATACTGTGAGCCCTAAGTGGGACAACCTGATTACCTTGTATCTACCCCGGCACGTAGAACAGTGCTTGGCACATAGTAAGCGCTTAACAAATACCAACATCGTTATTAGCAATAGGATGTACTATTCAGCAAATAATATTTAAGTGCTTAATAAATCCCCCAATTGCTAATCCCCATTTTATAGACGAGGAAGCACAGAGAAGTGAAATGACTTGCCGAAGGGCACACGGCAGACAGGTGGCGGAGCCGGGATTAGAACGCAGGTCCTTCTGACTCCCGGGCCCGTGATCCATCCGCCAGACCAAGCTTCTTCTTCCTTGCACCCCCATCGGGATTGACATCAGAAAGAGCCTCCGATCGAAAGTCCCCAGCGTGTGCTCAACCTACCTTTCAAGGTGTGCAAATTTGCCAAATTCATTTGGTTTTTATTTCCATATTTCCTCTCAGATCCACACCTTCCTCTCCAACTGTTACCTCGCTGGTAACGCATCCCATCATATCCCATCTCGACCGCTGCGTCAGCTTCCTGGCTGAACTCCCTGCTTCCTCTCTCTCCCTGCTGCGGTCCAGTTTTCACTGGGCTATCTGGATGTTTTTTTGCTAAAAAAAAATGCTCTGCTCGTGTCTCCTCCACTATTCAAAAACCTCCAATCGTTGCCCATCTATCTCCACATCACAAGCAGAAACTCGCGCCCCCCGACCCCCCAACACCCAACCAGCTTTAAGACATTCAATCAATCACTGGTATTGAGTATTTACTTTCATTCATTCAGTAGTATTTATTGAGCGCTTACTATGTTCAGAGCACTGTACTAAGCGCTTGGAATGAACAAGTCGGCAACGGATAGAGACGGTCCCTGCCGTTTGACGGGCTCACGGTCTGATCGGGGGAGACGGGCGGACGAGAACGATGGCGATAAATAGAGTCGAGGGGAAGAACATCTCGTAAAAACGATGGCGACTCAATAGAATCGAGGCGATGTACATTTCATTAACAAAATAAATAGGGTAACGGAAATATATACAGTCGAGCGGACGAGTACGGTGCTGTGGGGATGGGAAGGGAGAGGTGGAGGAGCAGAGGCAAATGGGGGGAAGAGAGGGTTAAGCTGCGGAGAGGTGAAGGGGGGCGGTAGAGGGAGTAGAGGGAGAAGAGGAGCTCAGTCTGGGAAGGCCTCTCGGAGGAGGTGAGTTTTAAGTAGGGTTTCGAAGAGGGGAAGAGAATCAGTTTGGCGGAGGTGAGGAGGGAGGGCGTTCCGGGACCGCGGGAGGACGCGGCCCGGGGGTCGACGGCGGGACGGGCGAGACCGAGGGACGGCGAGGAGGTGGGCGGCGGAGGAGCGGAGCGTGCGGGGTGGGCGGTAGAAAGAGAGAAGGGAGGAGAGGTAGGAAGGGGCGAGGTGACGGAGAGCCTCGAAGCCTAGAGTGAGGAGTTTTTGTTTGGAGCGGAGGTCGATAGGCAACCCCTGGAGTTGTTTAAGAAGGGGAGTGACAGGCCCGGATCGTTTCTGCGGGAAGATGAGCCGGGCGGCGGAGTGAAGAATAGACCGGAGCGGGGCGAGAGAGGAGGAAGGGAGGTCGGAGAGAAGGCCGACACGGTAGTCTAGCCGGGATATAACGAGAGCCCGTAACAGTAAGGTAGCCGTCTGGGTGGAGAGGAAAGGGCGGATCTCGGCGATATCGTAGAGGTGAAACCGGCAGGTCTCGGTAACGGATAGGATGCGTGGGGTGAACGCGAGAGACGAGTCGAGGATGACACCGAGATCGCGGGCCCGAGAGACGGGAAGGACGGTCGTGCCGTCCACGGTGATGGAGAAGTCTGGGAGAGGACCGGGTTTGGGAGGGAAGATGAGGAGCTCGGTCTCGCTCACGTTGAGTTTTAGGTGGCGGGCCGACATCCAGGTGGAGACGTCCCGGAGGCGGGAGGAGACGCGAGCCCGAAGGGAGGGGGAGAGGACAGGGGCGGAGATGTAGATCTGCGTGTCGTCTGCGTAGAGATGGTAGTCGAAGCCGTGAGAGCGGATGAGTTCACCGAGGGAGTGAGTGTAAATGGAGAACAGAAGAGGGCCAAAGAACTGACATTTACTGTGTGCAGAGCACCATGGTAAGCATTTGAGAGAGAACAATACAGAAGCAGCTTGGCTCAGTGGAAAGAGCCCGGGCTTTGGAGTCAGAGGTCACGGGTTCGAATCCCGGCTCGGCCTCCTGTCAGCTGTGTGACTGTGGGCGAGTCACTTCACTTATCGGTGCCCCAGTTACCTCATCTGTAAAATGGGGATTAAGACCGTGAGCCCCACGTGGGACAACCCGATTCCCCTGTGTCCACCCCAGCGCTTAGAACGGTGCTCGGCACATAGTAAGCGCTTAACAAATACCGACGTCATTAACAAGACAATAGAATTTGTAGACGTGTTCCCTGTCCACGACGAGCTTACAGTCTAGAGCTTCAGTCGTCTCTCTGCCCCTTACTTATCCAGTGAAGTATAGGCTGGAGTGGGGAGAGACAGCAGGCAGGAAGGAGGTCAGCAAGAAAGTTGATAATTGGGTGAGGATCAAAAAAATTTTAAACTGTGTAATAGGAATTTGGTTATAAATGCATATTTTCACAGGCAGAACAAGTTGTTTCTTTTTTTAACGAGGTCAGCACAGAGTAGCGCCGGAACCCAGCCGCTGAGATAATTCTGGCTGCCTTTTCACTCCCACCGCAGTTAGGCGGGACCCGAGCTTGGGATTCTGGAGGGACTGGTCCACCTTCACCTGGACTTAACCTGGAGAAAATTTCAGAGAGATTTGAAGACCAGATGCGAGATGAGGTATTTTGATTACTCAATTTGTTTCAGAACGATTTGTCCTACTTCCCGTAAGGTAGTGCCTGGACATTAGAAATCTGCGAGTCACTAGAGAAGAGCGGATTGACTGTGAACGCAGTGCTCGGCAAACAGTAAGCACTTGGGGCCACGAGAAGAGGGGGACGGGACGGGCTGGTCTTCCACGTGTCATAGGGGATCCAGGATATAATCATAATAATGTTATCTGTTAAGCGCTTACTATGTGCCGAGCACTGTTCTAAGCGCTGGGGTAGACATAGGGGAATTAGGTTGTCCCACGTGGGGCTCACAGTCTTAATCCCCATTTTACAGATGAGGGAACTGAGGCACAGAGAAGTTAAGTGACTCGCCCACAGTCACACAGCCGACAAGTGGCAGAGCTGGGATTCGAACTCATGAGCCCTGACTCCAAAGCCCGTGCTCTTTCCACTGAGCCACGCTGCTTCTCTATGTGCCGAACACTGTTCTAAGCGCTGGGGTAGACACAGGGGAATCAGGTTGTCCCACGTAGGGCTCACGGTCTTCATCCCCATTGGACAGATGAGGGAACTGAGTCCCAGAGAAGTGAAGTGACTCGCCCACAGTCGCACAGCTGACAAGGGGCAGAGCCGGGATTCGAACTCATGACCTCTGACTCCAAAGCCCGTGCCCTTTGGACGGACCTCCATCCGTGACCTCTGCGCATGGTAATCAATCGATGAATCGATCATATTTATTGAACCCGTACCGTGTGAGAAGCAGCCCGACCTAGTGGATAGATATCAGGCTTTGGAGTCAGAGGGACCCGGGTTCTAATCCAAGCTCTGCCACATGGCTGCTGTGTGACCTTGGATAAGTCACTTCACTTCTCTGGGCCTCGATACCTTCATCTGTAAAATGGGGATGAAGACTGAGCCCCGTGTGGGATATGGCCTGTGTCCAACCTGATTAGCTTGGATCTGCCATAATGCTTAGCACGGTGCCTGGCATAGAGTAAGTGCTTAATAAATAGCATTCATTCATTCATTCGTATTTATTGAGTGCTTACTGTGTGCAGAGCTTAGAGAAGCGGCGTGGTTCAGTGGAAAGAGCCCGGGCTTTGGAGTCGGAGGTCATGGGTTCGAATCCCGGCTCCGCCACTTGTCAGCTGTGTGACTTCACTTCTCTGTGCCTCGGTGACCTCATCTGTAAAATGGGGATGAAGACTGTGAGCCCCACGTGGGACAGCCTGATTCCCTTGTGTCTACCCCAGCGCTCAGAACAGTGCTCTAAACATAGTAAGCGCTTAACAAATACCAACATTATTATTACTAAGTTCTTGGAAAGCACAGTCTGGCAACAGAGACAATCCCTACCCAACAACGGGCTCACAGTCTAGAAGGGAGGAGACAAACAAAACAAAACAAGTAGACGGGCATCAATATAAATAAATAGAATTCTAGATATATACACATCATTAATAAAATAAATAGAATGATGACTATGCACCTAGATACACAAGTCTTGTGGGGCGGGATGGGGGTAGAGCAGAGGGAGGGAGTCGGGGCGATGGGGAGGGGAGGAGGAGCAGAGGAAAGGAGGGGCTCGGTCTGGGAAGGCCTCCTGGAGGAGGTGAGCTCTCAGTAGGGACAAAAAACCAAAAACCCAAACAGACCACCGTAGTAAGTGCTTGGAAGAGTGGAAAGAGCTCGGGCTTGGGACTCAGAGGTCATGGGTTCGATACCCGGCTCTGCCACTTGTCAGCTGTGTGACTGTGGGCAAGTCCCTTCACTTCTCTGTGCCTCAGTTACCTCATCCGTAAAATGGGGATTAAGACCGTGAGCCCGACGAGAGACAACCTGATTCCCCTGTATCTACCCCAGCGCTTAGAACGGTGCTCGGCACATACGAAGTGCTTAACAAATACCAACATTATCATTATCATAATATGATAGTGTTGGCAGACACATTCCGGAGCCATCAACGACTGTGTCCCCTCCCTCTAATCCCCGAACCCGAGAAACCCTCGGGCCTGGCATCCCTTGCACCCAGAGCTGCTGAACCACCCACCCCAAGGGGATACTCCGACTTGAAACCCAAACGGCCTAGGCAGAATCTCCCAAATCCTAACTCAAAGGGAGAGAGGCCATCGGCAGGGAGTTTGCAAGGCCGCCGGCTCTATTTCCCAGTAGAAAAACCAGTCCGGAATCACATCTTCTCTTCAGAGAGGGAACGTTTGAGGATGCGATGGAGAGAGAATATCGTACACCACTACTATTGCTAGTATCCGTGATATCTGTTAAACGCTTACGCTGTGCCGGGCACCGTGCTGGCACCGGGGTAGATACGAGGTCCCCTCTCAGGGTCGCTCCCGGAGACTTTCCAGTCCTCTACCAGTCTTGACTACGGGAGGCCGACTCAGGCAGAGGCCTGTCCGTTCCATCCCTGGCTTGGCCGGTGGCTAGCGAGTGGAAGACAATCTGCTACAGGTTGAAACTCGCCTGTGCCGGGCAGCAGCGGCAGAGGAGAGAGTCGAGGGCGGAGACTCACGTTTACCGCACGGAAGGAGGCGATGGTAAACCACGTCTGGATTTTTACCGAGAAGACCCTCCGGATCCGCTACCGGGACGGCCGCAGACGGAGGTGGGGCGTCCTGGGAGAGACGCGACCGTGGCGTCGCTAGGGGTCAGAGACAACTCAGTGGCGTACGACAAGATAGAAGGCGATCGGGTGGGATACGGTCCCTGTCCTTCATGGGACGTACAATCTTAATCCCCATTTTACTGAGGAGGTGACTGAGGCCCAGAGAAGCGAAGTGACTCGCCCAAGGTCACACGGCAGACAAGTGGCAGAGCCGAGATTAGAACCCAGGTCCTTTTGACTCCCAGGCCCGTGGATCATCCACTGGGCCACGCGGCTAGTGATTGAATAGTACAGACTAACCAGCCGTCGGCGCCTTCGCTAAAGGAAAGCGTTAGTTGCCCAACCAGAGCAAGTGCTTATAGCATACAGATGATATTCTCATTATTACTGATATTTCTATTTTAGAAATTTGTCTGCTCTTGACCTTCGGCAAGTCCCCTGCCCTCTCTGAGCCTCAGCGAATGGACCAAGATGGCGTTCAGTAATCACTACAATTATCAAAGAAGGGTTTTCTCCCTAGTTACAAATGGTAGAGCTTTGTGTATTCATCGTGGAATTTAATAAGGCCTTACTGGGGATTAAGATTGTGAGCCCCAGGTGGGACATGGACCGTGTCCAACCTGATAGCTTTATATCTACCCTAGTGCTTAGAACAGTGCCTGGCACAAAGTAAGCGCTGAACAAATACCATCGAAAAGTTGACACGGTGACTTCACGCCATCATTTTAAACTTGGAAGTTAGAAAATGGAATGGAAGAAAAGGGAAAAAAGATGGTGGAATTGGGGGCGGGTCCCAGGGAATGGGGCTTTTTATCGCGTTAGGATCAGATGCCTGGTGGGGTCGAGTGGTTTCGGCGTATCGGTGGGCAGCTGGAAGGACTAGATTATTCCCTAGCCTTTTCCTGATGTAGAAGAGCAGGGAAATTCTGCTGAATGTGCTAAATTGACCTCTTAAACTCTGAAATCTACCATTCAGTAGTCGATCCATCAGTGAGAAATGGAGAGAAAAATGAGCGAAATCTCTGGCACGAGGACAGAGCGGAGAAGGCTCACAGAGGATGTAAGTAGGGGAGGCTATTTGGATTTCCCGTGGTACATTTTGTATTCAAATAAAAGGAGACTTAATGGGAAAGGTCGCTGCTGAGCTAAGTCAAAACAGCGGAGGAGATTTCATAGAGATGCGAAGGTCAGATGCGAGATGAGGTATCTTGATTGCTTAATTTGTTTTGGAACGATTTGTCTTACGTCCCGTAAGGTGGTGCCTGGACATTAGAAATCTGCATGGCACTGGACAAGAAAAGACTGCTTGTCAACCAGTATGGCCTTATTAAATTCCCTGACGAATAACAAAGCGGCGCCACTGCTAAGTAGGGAGAAAAACTTTCTTTGCTAATTGTAGTGATGGCAATACCTGGTCTCGAACCCCATCTTGGGGCCTTCTCCCTGAGTACGAAATATTTGAGCAGTTGGCTAATCTACGCCTCTGGACTTTTAGCTTGTCACCGGCGGGGAATGTGCTTATTATATTATTCTGTTGTAGTCTCCCAGACAGTACGCAGTAGGTGCTCAGTGAATCCAATTGACTGACCGACCGTCTCTGACCTACTTGTCAGCCCAGTGACTGTGGGCAAGTCACTTAACTTCTCCGTGCCTCAGTTACCTCATCTGTGAGATGGGTTTTAACTGTGAGCCTCCCGCGGGACGACCTGATCACCCTGTATCTACCCCAGCGTTTAGAACAGTGCCCAGCACGTAGTAAGCGCTTAACAAACACCAACATTATTATTATTATTACAGACAAATGATCATTTCCGAGGGAACGTCGCAGCACGGCTCAGTGGCTGGACCGTGAGCGTGGGAGTCAGAAGGTCATGGTTTCTAATACCGGTTCCGCCATGTGCCTGCTGTGTGACCTTGGGCAAGTCGCTTCGCTTCTCTGGGCCTCACTTACCTCATCTGTAAGCGGGGATTAAGATTGATAGATTGATCTACCTGCATCTCACTGTAGCTCAGTTACCTCATCTGGGAAGCAGCGTGGCTCAGTGGAAAGAGCCCGGGCTCGGGAGTCAGAGGTCATGGGTTCAAATCCCGGCTCAGCCACTTGTCAACCGGGTGACTTTGGGCAAATCACTTAACTTCTCTGTGCCTCAGTTACCCCATCTGTAAAATGGGGATTAAAAACTGTGAGCCCCACGCGGGACAACCTGATCACCTTGTATCCTCCCCGGCGCTTAGAACAGTGCTTTGCACATAGTAGGTGCTTAACAAATGCCATCATCATCATCACTGTCAGCTGTGTGACTGTGGGCAAGTCACTTCACTTCTCTGCGCCTCAGTTACCCATCTGTAAAGTGGGGATGAAGTCTGTGAGCCTCACTTGGGATGACCCGATTCCCCTGTATCTCCCCCAGCACTTAGAACAGTGCTCTGCACATAGAAGGCGCTTGACAAATACCAACGTTATTATTATCTGTAAAATGGGGACTGAGACCGTGAACCCCACAGGGGACAGGGACTGTGTCCACTCCAATTTGCTGTATCCACTCCAGCGCTTAGTAAAGTAAAGCAGCGTGGCTCAGTGGAAAGGGCCCGGGCTTGAGAGTCAGGGGTCATGGGTTCGAATCCCGACTCTGACACTTGTCAGCTGTGTGACTGTGGGCAAGTCACTTCACTTCTCTGGGCCTCAGTGACCTCATCCGTAAAATGGGGATGGAGACTGTGAGCCCCACGTGGGACAACCTGATGACCCTGGATCGCCCCCAGCTCTTAGAACAGTGCTGTGCACATAGTAAGTGCTTAACAAATACCAACATTATGATGCCGGCGCTTAGAACAGTGGTTGGCACATAGTATTCATTCATTCAATAGTATTTATTGAGCGCTTACTATGTGCAGAGCACTGTACTAAGCGCCTGGAATGTACAAATCGGTAACGGATAGAGGCAGCCCCCGCCCTTGGAGGGGCTTGCAGTCTAAACTGTAATTTAGCTTAGATTCGAACCCGCGACCTCTGACTCCCCAGCCCGTGCTCGTTCCACTGAGCCACGCTAAGCGCTTGACAAATACCACAACTTAAAGTGCTTGGTACATAGTAGGTACTTAATAAATATTCTTCTTCTTATCATTACCGTTCTTTGAATTCCACCAGCTGAAACATTGCTCTATTAGGTGTCCTCCTCTGGTTCTTCCAGGTAGGATCTGATCCATTCATTCAACAGTATTTATTGAGCGCTTACTATGTGCAGAGCACCGTACTCAGCGCCTGGAATGAACAAGTCGGCAACAGATAGAGACGGTCCCCGCCGTTTGCCGGGCTTACGGTCTAATCGACCGTTAGCCCGTGGGCAACTCTAGCCGCTTAGGGTTTTCTCTGAACTGTTCGGTGGCAACCTACCCCAGTCCACGGATGTGAGAGGTGGGAGCAGTTTCCAAGCGCTGGGTCTAGCGTCTGAGCTGAATCATGCTCGATATCACCTGTCCTAGTTGGTATTCGTTAAGCGCTCCCTATGTGCCGAGCACCGTTCTCAGCGCTGGGGTAGACACAGGGGAATCGGGTTGTCCCACGTGGGGCTCACGGTCTTAATCCCCATTTTCCAGATGAGGGAACTGAGACGCAGAGGAGTGAAGTGACTTGCCCAAAGTCACACAGCTGACAAGCGGCCGAGTCGGGATTCGAACCCGTGAACTCTGACTCCAAAGCCCGGGCTCTTTCCACTGAGCCACGCTGCTTCTCTAATATCACCTGTCCTACACCGGAGTCTGACTCGGCCCTCAGCCCACAGGGCAGGGTGTTGGCGATGGTGGTCGTGACGGGGAGAGGAGGCAGAAAAAATGGGGGTGGCGTGGAGGAACAGTGTCTGACACGTAGTAAGAGCTTAAGAAATGCCATAAGAAAGGAGAGGAAAGGAGAGGGGAAGAGAGTCCCACTGGAAATGGAGCAGACACTGTACTGGACCCCCCATCACCAGCCCCTGACGGGATCGTGAAAGAAGTCCATGCCCTCCCTCCTCCTCCCTTCATCTTGCTTAGCGGCAAGAGCCCGGGCTTGGGAGTCAGAGGACGCCGGCTCCCCCGCTTGTCTGCTGTGTGACCTTGGGCAGGCCGCTTAAATTCTCTGTGCTTCAGTTACCTCGTCTGTAAAGTGGGGATTAAGAGTGTGAGCCCCACGTGGGACGACCCGATTACCTTGTCTCTATCCCAGGGCTTAGAGCAGTGTTTGGCACGTAGTAAGTGCTTAACAGAAATACCATTATTTCCCTCTTCTAGACTGTGAGCCCATTGTGGGCAGGGATCGTCTCTATTTGGTGCTGAATTGTACTTCCCAAGCGCTTAGTACAGTGCTCTGCACACAGTAAGGGCTCAATAAATATGATTGAATGAATGAATCCTCATAGCGCATACGCATAGCGGAAAGAGCCCGGGCTTGGGAGTCAGGGGTCATGGGTTCGAATCCCGGCTCTGCCACTTGTCAGCTGTGTGACTGTGGGCAAGGCACTTCACTTCTCTGGGCCTCAGTGACCTCATCTGTAAATGGGGATGAAGATTGTGAGCCTCACGTGGGACACCCTGATTACCCTGTATCCACCCCAGCGCTTAGAACAGTGCTCTGCACATAGTAAGCGCTTAAAAAATACCAAATATCTGTAATTTATTATTCATTTATATTAACGTCTGCCCCCCCTTCTAGACTGCGACCTCGTTGTGGGTAGGAATATGTCTGTTGTTAGATCAACTCTCCCAAGCGCTTTGCACACACTAAGCACTCGATAAATAAATACGAGTGATTGATTGACTGCCTCCCCTCTGACCTTGCCCCCACTGTGCTAGCAATGCCGAGAACTAACCTTAGAGCATTCATTCAATCGTATTTATTGAGCGCCTACTGTGTGCAGAGCACTCTACTAAGCGGTCGGAATGTACAATTCGGCAACGGACAGAGACAATCCCTGCCCAGCGATGGGAGTTGCCTGGCTAAGTGGGTCGGGAGTCCGCCAATCTTTGAGGAGTTTGCCGAATAGGAGGATCGGTGTCCATCAAGTCAGATTGGCTTCGTGATGGCAGAAAAAGATGTTTTTCTGAAGGCTTTTTTGTCTTAAACTTTTAAAAAAAGGTTTTGACTAGGTTTATTAAAAAGGATAATGACTGCAAGCACTTTCAATTGTTAGAGGATCGAGCAGCTGATAATTGGCAGAAGGGAATGGAAAGGCTACCTCTGTGGTTCCTTGGTACACAGTTGGAAGTGTTTTTGTTCATTATTCTTTTCTAATGGCTCTTCTTAAAGAAACATTTTTGAAAATGTAGGACAAAGGTGTCTTCGAAAAAGGAATTATTTTCCTCCATTCTCTCAGAATTGAAAATGGTCCAATGTTTTCCTGAAAGGAACATTCTATCAATCAGTCAGTGGTATTTATTGAGCCCTTACTATTTTCAGAGAACCGTACTAAGCGCTCGGGAGAGTGTAATATCCAGCAGAATTAGCGGTCACATTCCCTGCCCATAAAAAGCTTAAAGTCTTGAGGGGGAGACAGACATTACTCTGAATAAAGAAGTAAGTTACGATGTATTATTTAAAGATACGTACATAATGCTCTGCAGTCGGGGATGGGGTGAATATCAAATGTCCCAACGTCACGTAAAAGTACACAGACAACGCAGACAGGAGAGCGAGCCAGGAAAAACAGGGCTGAATCGGGAAGGTCTCTTGGAGAAGAGGCGACCTCGACAATGGTTTGAACTGGGGATGTCACCTAAACTGCAGTGGGAACCTTTCTGCAGCGTGGCTCAGTGGAAAGAGCCCGGGTTTGACGGTCAGAGGTCATGGGTTCTAATTCCAGCTCCGCCACTTGTCAGCTGCGTGACCTTGGGCAAGTCACTTAAATTTTCTGTGCCCCAGTGATCTCGTCTGTAAAATGGGGATGAAGACTATGAGCCCTAGGTGGGACGGACAACCTGATTACTTTGTATCCACCCCAGTGCTTAGAACAGTCCTTGGCACATAGTAAGCGCTTAACAAATACCAACATTATTATCATTACATAACAAATACCACAATTTTCATTATTACTATCATTCTTATTATTATGCTAGGCAGCAGCAGCAGCATGGGAGAGAGTGGAGAGCAGGACCTTAAGCTTACCGAGTGGAAGAAGGCAGTGGTAAACCATTTCTGTATTTTTACCAAGAAAACTCAATAATCATAATGTTGGTATTTGTTAAGCGCTTAGACTGCGCAGAGCAATGTTCTAAGCGCTGGGGGAGATACAGGGTCATCAGGTTGTCCCACGTGAGGCTCACGGTTAATCCCCATTTTACAGATGAGGTCACTGAGGCACAGAGAGGTTAAGTGACTTGCCCATAGTCACACAGGTGACAAGTGGCAGAGCCGGGATTCGAACCCGTGACCTCTGACTCCCGAGCCCGGGCTCTTTCCACTGAGCCACGCTGCTCCTCGACGGATCCACTACCAGAACGATCGCAGATGGAGGTGGGACGTTCTCGGAGAGATGAGTCCATGGCGTTGCTCCGGGTCGCAAATGACTGAATGGTGCAAGACAAGTGGTAATAATAATAACAATAATGATGGTATTTGTTAAGCGCTTACCATGTGCAGAGCACTGTTCTATGCACTAGGGTAGATCCAAGGCAATCAGGTCGTCCCACGGGGCGCTCACTGTCTTCATCCCCATTTGATGAGGGAACTGAGGCACAGAGAAGTCAAGCGACTTGTCCAAGGCCACACAGCAGACGAGTGGCAGAGGCAGGATTAGAACCCACGTCCTCTGCCTCCCAAGCCCACGCTCTTTCCACTGAGCCACGCTGCTTCTCGTGCTAGCGGCAGCGGCATTTACTGAGCACTTGGTAAATAGAGATCAACAAAATGGCGTATCCCCTGTCCACGAGTAGCTGATACTTTAACTGGGGAGACTGGAATAAAAATGTATATTACAGAAGCTACAGTAAGCCCTTAACGTGTACCACAATTATTATTATTATTCTGTAAGATGATCCATGCCGCCGAATGTAGTTCCCGATTGGAGGAGTAGGAGGCTGGAGTTTGGGAGACCAGTGAGGAGACAATTGTAGGAGTCAAGCTCTGGGAAAAATTGGGTTTGACATCATCATCATCATCATCATCTTCAGTGATATCTATCTAGTGCTTACTATGTGCAGACAGAGTAGTAAGTGCTGGGAGAGTACAGTACAACAGAATCGATAATGGTGGCATCTGTTAAGCGCTTACTATGTGCAAAGCACTGTTCTAAGCGCTGGCGGGGGAGACAAGGTAATCGAGTTGTCCCACGTGGGGCTCACGGTCTTAATCCCCATTTTACAGATGAGGGAACTGAGGCACGGAGAAGTGAAGTGACTCGCCCAAAGTCACACAGCGGGCAAGCGGCGGAGCCGGGATTAGAACCCATGACCTCTGACTCCCAAGCCCGGGCTCTTTCCCCTGAGCCACGCCGCTTCTCTAGGATTAGCCGATAGGCTCTGGAAGCGGTCTGGGGGAAGGAAGCAGTGGATCCGGGAGATGTGGTGCAGGATGTAACGGCAGGATCTGGCAGTCAGTAGAATTCATTCCTTCAGTAGTATTTATTGAGCGCTTGCCATGTGCAGGACACTGTACTAAGCACTTGCAGTGTACAGTTCGGCAACAGATAGAGACAATCATTGCCCAGAAACGGGCTCACAGTCTAAACGGGGGAGACAGACAGCAAAGCAAAACAGGACAAGACAAAACAAGCAGTCTAGCGCGGATATCATCAAGATAAATAGAATCATAGAGATATACACATCATTAATAAAATAAATAGGGTAATAAGTAATATATGCAAGTATGCAGAGTTCTGAGGGGAGGGGAAGAGCAGAGGGCAGGAGAGGGGGGGAATGGTGAGGGGAAGAGGAGCAGAGGGAAAGGGGGGCTCAGTCTGGGAAGGCCTCCTGGAGGAGGTGAGCTCTCAGTAGGGCTTGGAAGAGGGGAAGAGAGTCAGTTTGGCGGAGGTGAGGAGGGAGGGCCTTCCGGGTCAGCCGTAGGACGTGGGCCGGGGGTCGACGGCGGGCGCGGACGGGGGAACGTGAGGAGGTGAGCGACAGAGGAGCGGAGTTTATGGGTTGGGCAGTAGAAAGAGAGAAGCGAGGTGAGGTAGGAGGGGGGCAAGGGGATGGAGAGCTAGAATGTGAAAGGCGAAACGGAACCAGCAGTGGGGGATGACAACTGGGCTTTGTTCAATGCAAGGCTATTGAATAAGATTTATGGAGACAAGGCAGCCCAATCCCGGTGCTGCCGATTCTTGTTCGGTTCCAGGGGTATCTAATCTGCTACCAAGCAGGCCAGGAGCAGGGCCGGAGAGAAAGGGACGTGGTAAAAATCTAATTCCGGCTCTGCCACTTGTCTGCTGTGTGACTTCGGGCAAGTCAGTTCACTTCTCTGTGCCTCAGTTCCCTCGTCTGTAAAATGGGGATTAAGGCTGTGAGCCCCACGTGGGACGACCTGATTTACCTTGTATCTACCCCAGAACTTAGAACAGTGCTTGGCACAGAGTAAGTGCTTAACGAGTACCGTCGTTATAATCATTATTAGGAAAGAAGCGGAGACCTCGTCAGCCAATCCAGTCAGCGTGTTGAGCGCCCGAGAGGTTCAGAGGAGAGGCTCCTCGTGATCCAAGGACTCATCCACCTGGCTGTTCAGCAGAGCCAAGTGGCTTGCGTTGCCCTGGGTGGAAATGTGGCTAACAGAACTCCGACTGCAAAATTCATTCAGGAAAGCTGCCACGGCCCATCGAGGGCACATTTTACCTCTTGGACTCTGCTCCATCCACCCGTGGGACTCTCTGCGATCCAGTAATGAAGCTGCTCGTTGAGAAGCAGCTCTAAGGGAAAACGCACGGGGCTTGGAAGTCAGGAGGCATTGGTTCTAATCTCGGGTTTGCCGCCTGCCCGCTGGCTTAACAAATACCATTAAAAAATCCTATTAATTATAATAATAATAATTGTGGTATGTGTTAAGTACTTACTATGTGCCAGGCACCGTACTAAGCACCGGGGTGGATACGAGTTAATAAGGTCAGACCCGGTCCCTGTCCCACATTGGACTCTACTAAGCACTTTGCACACAGTGAGTGCTCAATAAATATGAATACTAATAATAATAATGGGGCTCACCCTCAACCCCCGTTTTACAGATGAGGTAACTGAGGCAGAGAGAAGCGAAGTGACTTGCCCAAGGCCATACAGCGGAAAAGTGGCAGAGCTGGAATTAGAACCCAAGACCTTCTGACTCCCAGGCTCGTACTTTATCAACTTGACAACCAAGGATGAGAACTGGTAGAAAGAGAAAACTGAATTATTCAAAGTTGAAGTTGCCAGAGTTGGGCGAATACCTTCTGAAAGTCTCTGTGACAGACAGCTGAAATGGTAATACAGTCATGCAACTGCAGTTTGGTACAGTGGACTATGAACTATATATGTATAATACATATACATTTATATATATATATATAATAATTTCTCTATGCAGTAGATTTGCCTGTGAACAAAATTCCCTGGAAAGGGCTGCATTCCCCTTGTTTCGAAAGAGGATGTTACTGACAGAAAAGGTCATCTAGGATGGTGTGTGTAGCTTCAGAAGCATAGAAGCGTAACTTCTTCTTTACATAAATGTAGAATTAAATTCCAAAACGGTCACAATTCATAAAGCTTTTGTTATGCACTTAATGAAACGATGCTCACTGATATGTTTCTTCGGGAAGTCGAAGGAAACCGCAAGCGTCGCTGAGAAGTGCTGGGGTTCTGTTCCCCTAAAGCTAACCCTGGCCTTTGATGTCACCACCTAAATTGAAAGCTCATCTCTGTGATCTCTGGTATTTCAACCCAGTAAAGTTGAAAAGGGCCACTTCCCCCCTGGAGGGACTCTAAACTTTGAAATTATAAAAGTGTGACCAACTAATCAGGTCGGACGTCGTCCGTGCCCCACCTGGGACTTACTGTCTTAATCCTCATTTTACAGATGAGGTAACTGTGGCACAGAGAAGTTAAGCCAAGGTCACACAGCAGAGAAGTGACGGAGCTGAGTTTTAAACTGCCAGATCCTCCACCTCCCAGGCCTGTACTCTTTTCACTAGGCGACGCTGCTCGCCTTCTTCACTGTGACAGTTTTGCTGACAGATTTATTTAGTTCATAGAGGGATCATTTTACTCATCGTTTTTGCAATTCTGTCACACGGTTGTGCACGCAGCGAAAGAACTACCGTCTCTCCCTTCTGCGTCACCTGTGCATTCATCTCTTTACCCTCGAGGTGCTCGATATTCCCCCCACCTCTCTGCAACCTGGAGTTCTGGAGCTTTGAGTTAGACGAATGGCGAGTGGCGGAAGATGCTGGGAGGCTCTGCGTTATGCGCTTCAACCTTTGGGCAGGGCATCCAAATGGCTTTGCTCTGTGGGGAGGAATCTTTGCAGAACCCCTCAGTGTCTCTAAGAGATCGGTGTCTATGCGGGGGGTGGTGATTCAGACCTCAGAGTTGGAGATATTAGGCGTTCAATCCATAGGTCTTCCCTGCCCCCTTCCTCCTTCTATGCCAAAGAAATTGGGGAAGTTCAGCGAAACACCAAGTGCCTAATTCTTGATCAGCGTGATCTGTAATTTATTCATTTATATCACGTCTGTCTCCCCGCTAGACTGTAAGCTCACTGTGGGTAGGGAATGTGTCTCATATTGTTATGTGGTACTCTCCCAGTGCTCTGCACACAGTGAGCATTCAATTAATACGATTGATTTACTAGACAACGGTGAATATTCCTAGAGCTCTTTTCTCTCCCTGTAGGCATGTATGGGGGCAGGGGTAATCCATCCGTTAATTGTGTATGTGTTTGTTTCAGGGGAGGAGGAAGGGTGGTTAAAAAACACATGGAAGGGGTCAGTATATAAGCAGCAGTCAGACAATCGATAGCACTCACTGTGTGCTGTACTAAGCACTTGGGAGAGTACAGTAAACTGAATCAGTAAACACAGCGTCTGCCCTCAAAGAGCTTAAAATGTAGGGAAAAAAAGATCTTCTACATATTGTTGGTAATAATATTCAAAGCTGGGGAGACAGCACGACCTAGTCCAAAGAACCCGAGACCGAGAATGAGGAGACAGGTTTGAATCCCATCTTCCCCACAGGTCTGTTAGGTGACTTTAATCAAGTCGTTGAATCTCCCCGGCCTCAATTATGCGAGAAGCAGCGTGGCTTAGTGGTAAGAGCCCGGGCTTGGGTTTCCAATCCCGGCTCTGTCACTTGTCAGTTGTGTGACTCTGGGCAAATCACTTCACTTCTCAGTGCCTCGGTTACTTCATCTGTAAAATGGGGATGAAGACTATGAGCCCCACGTGGGACAACCTGATGACCTTGTAGCCATCCCAGCGCTTACAACAGTGCTAGGCACATTGTAAGCGCTTAACAGATACCATAATTACTATTACCTCAGCTCTAAAATGAAGAGAAGACAGATTACGAGCCCCCCATTTGAGGCAGGACTGTCTGACCGTTCACAGACAGTAGATACTTGATAAACGCCATATCGTATCAATCATATCTACTGAGGGCTTACGGTGGATAGAGCACTATACTAAACTCTTGGGAGAGTACAATATAACAGAGTTAGTAGACACTTTCCCCGCCCACAGTGAGCTTACGGCCTAGAAGGGGAGACAGACAGTAGTATAAATACAGAAATTATAGCTCCGTAAGGGGCTGGGAGCTGAGAGAGGGGTGAATAAAAGATGCAAATCCAACTGCAAGGGTGATGCAGTAAAGAATAGTAGAGGAAATGAGAGCTTAGTCAGGGAAGGCCTCTTGGAGGAGAGTTACTTTCAAAAAGGTTAGGACAATGTGGAGAGTGATCGTCCGTTGGGGTGCAGAGGGAGGACGTTCCCGGCCAGAGTCTGGATGTGGGCCAGAGGCCGGAAGCAAGAGAGATGAACGTCAAGTACAGTGAGTAGATTGGCATTATGTGTGGGCCGGACTGTAGTACCGAACCTTCCAGCTAAGTAGGAGGGGGAAAGGTGATTGAGTGCTTTAAAGCCATTGGTAAGGAGTTTCTGGTTGATGAGGAGATGGATGGGCAACCCCTGGAGGTTCTGGACACATGGACTGTATCTTTTTTCAGAAAAATGATCTTGGCCACAGAGCGAAGTATAGACTGGACAGGGGAGAGACAGGAGGCAGGGAGGTCGGCAAGGAGGCTGATGCAGTAATCAAGGCAGGATAGGAAGTGCTTGGATTCAAGTGGTAACGATTTGGATTGGGGCAAAGGGTGGATTTTAGCGATGTTGTGAAGGTTGAATAGACAGGATTTGGTGATAGCTTGAATACGTTCTTTGAATGAGTGAGAAGATGAGTAGAGGGTAATGCCCAGGTTACGGGCTTGTGAAACGGGGGGATGGTGGTGGTTCTTTCTACAGAGACAGGAAAGTCAGAGGGAGCACAGGGTTTGGTTGGAAGATAAAGAGTTCTGTTTTGGATGTGTTAAGTTTGAAGTTTTGGCTGGATATCCAGGTAGAGATGGCAAGGCCTGGGTAATGATAATAACACTAATTTTATTAGTATTATAAAATTATAATATATTAGCATGATGTATTAGCACAAATTAGCATAGATCAACATGAATATTTTACTAATTTTGGTATTTGTTAAGCGCTTACTATGTGCCAAGCACTGTTCTAAGCACTGGATAAGATACAAGCTAATCAGGTTGTCCCACATGGGGCTTACGGTCTTAATCCCCATTTTACGGATGCGGTAACTGAGACACGGATAACTTAAATTAATTCATTCAATAATATTGATTGAGCGCTTACTATGTGCAGAGCACTGTACTAAGCGCTTGGAATGCACAATTCGGCAACAGATAGAGACAATCCCTGCCCACTGACGGGCTTACAGTCTAAATGGCTTGCCCAAGGTCACACAGCAGACAAGTGGCGGAGCCAAAATTAGAGCCCACGTCCCCTGACTCCCAAGCCCGGGCTCTTTCCACTAAGCCGTGCTGCTTCTCACCCTGCACCTTGCCGGTTATTTTTTTCCAGAACTGTGCCCTGAAGAGAATTCACACTATAATACCGATCTGTTCCAATGCCACATGAATGCACTCTAGCCATTCCTCCTTACACTCCCATGCACCATGTCCAGACAGGCTCACGTTGTAGGAGAAAAGAACCCCAATTTCCTAACGGCGCCTGGACAAAACGATCAATTAAAACCCTGGCTATGTCAGAACTGGGTGTGAGACACACTAACATCTAGGTCATTTGACCCACCATGGCCTAGTGGATAAATCGTGGATCTGGGAGTCAGAGGGACCGAGGTTCTAAGCCCGGATCCCAAATTTGTCTGCTGTGTGACCTTGGGCAAGTCACTTAACTGCTCTGTGCCTCAGTTGCCTCATTTACAAAATGGGGATTAGGACTGTGAGCCCATGTGGGACATGGATTGTGTCCAACCCGATTACCTTGTAACTACCCCAGCACTTAGAACAGTGACTGGCACATAGTAAACACTGAGCAGATAGCATTAAAATCAAAAACAAAAAACCTACTGGGGGATAGCACAGAGGAGGGATCCTCTTTCGGTGCCTGAAGACTAGACTAGTGGGGTCAGAAAGGATTTCTTGAACATCTCCATTCAAATGTTCCCCATGGTGAAAAGAAGTCAAACACGCTAATGTTTTGAGGTCCTGAAGCCTAGCTAGTCCTCAAGAGATCATTTCTTGTATACCAGAGAAGCTACAGGCCGAAATTGGATTTTTTAAAATAGTAATTTGTCACATGTGTAAAACATGAGGGTTGATTGATGAAAATGCTGAAAAATTATTCTAACATGTCAGAGGGACAAATGGATTAGAAGGAATTATGATTTGCAGTGTGGAATGTGCTACTGCTTTAAACTCGCTCAATGAAAAAGTTACTTAAAGGGGAACCACTTTCTACTTGTCTCCTCGCCTAACGACAGTGTCTTTGGGCTTGGTAAGGCCAGGGGTGTCCAAGTGTGCTATAATCAATTCAAGATCAAGACATCTACTTTCTTTGAGATTCATTTTTGTTTGAAAGTTTGGAGTTGCTGTTTATTCTTTTCCACAAAGGGGGCTAAAGACGTTTTGATAACATTTTGCGGAGTCATCGAAATAAAAAAAGGTGATTCCGAACTTCTATTAAGATAGTCGAATGAGGCGAAACTTTTGTGGTCTTCATTTTAATATTCCATGAGGAGTGACTTCAGTGTATAACAAGGGTACCTTTTAATTCATAACAGACTATTATCTGTTAGTAGTATGATAGGCTGTCTAAACCCCATCTGATGCTGTGTTTGATGGAAGCATGGAGAGGAGAATGCAGGAGAATCGTGGGCAGAGAAGAGGCCTGTAACTTGAGGGCTGTCCCTGGTCATCCTATATAGGAGACAAATATGAAGAACTTTCTTGGGATGTTGACAAAGTATGAACAAGTCGTAACTGCCATTCAGTTCGCAAAGACAGACCGGCTACTGAGGGAGAAGTCATAGAAACACTCCCCTTATGAGGAAGTACAGAGAATGATTTTGACGAAATCCATCTGGAAGCAGAAGGATGGTCTAGATTAGCCCTTCTCAGCCGATACGTCACAGTACCCAGGAGTACTGTGGGAAGCATTCATTCATTCATTCATTCATTCATTCATTCATTCGTATTTATTGAGCGTTTACTTTGAGCAAAGGTCTGTACTAAGTACTTGGAAGAGTACAGTATAACAAACAGACCCATTCCTGCCCACATTGAGCTAAGCCCGGAATGGACAGAGATTGTCGCTCTTTATTACTGAATTGTACTTTCCAAGCTCTTAGTACGGTGCCCTGCACACAGTAAGTGCTCAATAAATTGGATTGAATAGATGAATGAGCTCACAATCAAGAGGATCTAGAGGACCCTAGAATTTTTTCTGGCCACCATATTTCATTTCATTTCGTCAACCAAACCTGGAGTCTGTGACAACGAGGTCCACTGGCCCCCAAACCTACGAGAGTGAGGAGGAAGCCAAGAGATATACATCCTCCATGCCTTGAAGATGTACCCAAATCAATCAGACAGAGGGAATGAGGAGGAAGAACAGCAGTACCTCAGCCATCTCGAAGCAAGGGTGATTGGGCAGTGATTTGGGAAAGCAGGACACGAGGAGAGCTTGTGCTGTAGAGCCTGGGTGGACAGAGGGCTCAGGGAGGGACTGGAGAGGACCCTCAAAGTTCTGATTCCAGTGACCAGAATTCTGGAGCAAGAAGGCTGCTGTCCCTGACAGGGAGAAGTCTGTGAGCCCCAGCACTCCTACAGGGAAATACAGAGGGTCTTGCTGGGGTCAGTATAGACTCAGGGCAAGGTTGTTTGAACTGGGATTACTTTTGTTTGTTATCCAGGTAAGGACCCATCAAATATCGTTGAGATCTTACATCTTATGTATGTCCGGGGTAGGGACTGGGGAAGATGCTCCGGGAGCCTAGGAGACATATAAATGCCTCAACATTGGCTTTAAAGCTCTGCATCACCTCGCCCCCTCCTACATCACCTCCTTGCTCTCCTTCTACAACCTAGCCCGCACGCTTCACTGCTCTGGTGCTTACCTTCTCACTGTGACTTGATCTCACTTTCATTCATTTATTCGTTCATTCAATAGTATTTATGGAGCGCTAACTATGTGCAGAGCACTATACTAAGCGCTTGGAATGTACAAATCGGCAACAGATAGAGACAGTCCCTGCCCTCTGACGGGCTTACAGTCTAATCGGGGGAGACGGACAGATAAGAAAAATGGCAATAAATAGAGTCGAGGGAAAGAAGATGTCATTAAAACAATAGCAAATAAATAGAATCAGGGTGATGTATATCTCATTAAACAAAATAAATAGGTCACTTGTCCTGCCAGTGACCCCCGGCCCACATCCTATTGACTCTATTTATTGCCATCGTTCTCGTCTGTCCGTCTCCCCCGATTAGACCGTAAGCCCGTCAAACGGCAGGGACCGTCTTTATCTGTTGCCGACTTGTTCATCCCAAGCGCTTAGTACAGTGCTCTGCACATAGTAAGCGCTCAATAAATACTATTGAATGAATGAATCCTACCTTTGGCCCGGAACGCCCTCCTTCCCCAAATCCACCAGACAATTACTCTCCCCCATTTCAAAGCCTTACTGAAGGCACTTCTCCTCCAAGAGGCCTACCCAGACTAACTCCTACTTTTGTTCATCTCCCATTCCCTTCTGCATCACCCTGACTCACTCCCTTTGCTCTGCCCCCCCTCCCCATCCCACAGCGCTCATGTCATTTTTTAAAATTGATTTATATCGAGGTCTGTTTACTTGTATTGATTTCTGCTCCCCTCCCCCACCGTCAGTGAGCTCTCTTTATTACTGTAGTGTACTTTCCTAAACACTTAGTACAGTGCTCTGCACACAGTGAGCGTTCAATAAGTACGACTGAATGAATAAATGAATATAGTCTGGAGAGTCTAAGGTGTAGGAAGGAAAGTTTTGTCCACAGACTTGCGGTAGCCACGCGTGAGAGTGGGCTTGTTAGGCTAGTCCCCGGTCCCTTCATTCATTCCCTCAATCGTATTTATTGAGCGCTTACTGTGTGCAAAGCACTGTACTAAGCGCTTGGGAGAGTACAATACAACAATAAACAGAGACATTCATGCTTTCAAAGAGGCACCTGGGCTTCAGTAGTAGAGGGGAGGTGGTTATAGGGGTGCAGGGACTTGGGGAGCAGTGAGTAAACTGCCTTAAAACCCTGCATAAGAGCAGGAGAACTAGAGATCTTTAGGACCCATCAGAATCTAGATCCCTATGAATCAATCCACTGCATTGATTGAGCACTTACTGTGTTCAGAGCTCTATAAAAAGCACTTGGGCGACTACACCATAACAATCAAACAGATATATTCCATGCATACAACAAGCTTACATACTAGAAGGGGAGCAAACATTAATATAAATGAATAAATTATGGGGGGCTGGAAAGGAGGATGAATATAGGGAGCAAGTCAGGGCGATGCAGAAGGGGGTGGAAGAGAAGGAAAAAGGGCTTAGTCAGGGAAGGCCTCTTGGAGGAGATGAGGCTTCAATCAGGTTTCGAAGGTGGCAGGGAGAGTAGTTATCTATCAGGAATGAAGAGGGAGGGCGTTATAAGCCCAAGGCAGGAAGTGGGCGAGAGGTCGGTAGCTCACTGGGCCTCCGTCTCGCCTGTCTCGCCGCCGACCCCTGGTCCACGTCCTGCTTCTGCCCTGGAGTGCCTCCCTCCTCAAATCCAATGGACAATGACTCTCCCCAACTTCAAATTCTTATTGAAGGCCCATCTCCTCCAAGAGGCCTTTCCAGACTAAGCCCCCCTTTTCCTCATCTCCCACTCCCTTCTGCATAACCCCGACTTGCTCCATTTGCTCTCCCCGCCCCTCCAGCCCCAAAGCACCTGTGTACATATCTGTCATTTTATTTATCCTTTCGCTCTCCCCCCTCCAAGCACCAAAGCACTTCTGCTAACATCTGTAATTTAATTGATTTATATTGAGGTGTGTCTCCCCCACTCTAGACTGTGAGCTCGTTGCCCTCAGGGAATGTCACGATTTATTGTTGTATTGTACTTTCCCAAGTGCTTAGTACAGTGGTCTGCACACATTAAGCACTCAGTAAATTCGATTGAACAAATGAGTCAGACGGAACTGGCTTCTAATGTCGCTCTGCCACTCATCTGCTGTGTGATCTTGGGCAAATCACTTCCTTGATGTGGACAGGGAATGTATCTGTTTATTATTGTACTGTACTCTCCCGAGCGCTTCGTATAGTGCTCTGCACACAGTAAGTGCTCAATAAATACGATGGAATGAATGAGATAGTGGAGATCCAGGTACAGTGAGTAGGCTGGCATTAGAGGAGTGAAGTGTGCGGGCTGGGTTGTAGTAGGATATTGGAAAGGTAAGTTAGGAAGGGGCAAGGTGATTTAGTGCTTTAAAGCCGATGTAAAGCTTTTCTATTTGATGTGGAGGTGGACAGGGAACCACTGGAGGTTCTTGAGGAGGGGTAAAACATGGACAGAATATTTTGTAGATAAACTATCCAGTCAGAAGAGTGAACTATGAACCCAAGTGGGGAGAGAGAGAGAGAGAGAGAGCGAGAGAGAGACAGGAGGCAGGGAGGTCATCAAGAAGGCCGATAGACTAATCAAGGCATGATAGGATAATTGCTTAGATTACCATGGTAGCAATTTGGATGGAGAAGCAGTTTGCCTAGTAGGTAAAGCCTGGATCTGGGAATCAGAAGGACCTGGGTTCTAATCCCGGCTCTGCCACTTGTCTGCTGTGGGAATTTGGGCAGTTCACTTCAAGTCTCTCAGCCTCAGTTCCCTTATCCGTAAAAGGCGGATGAAGACTGTGAGCCCCGTGTGGGACAGGAATGTGTCCAACCTTATTCACGTATATTCAGTCCAGAGTTTAGTACAGTGCCTGGCACATAGTAAGTGTTTATCAAATATCACATTCATTATTATAATTAGTATGAATAATAATAACAACCTGACCAGACACTGCCAAAGAGAATCCCTGGGCTCTTTTGGAGGAGAATTATTGCTGAAACCCCCCAGTCACATTACAAGGATATGCAAGACCAGGATCTCACCATCTTTCTGAACACCATTCTGCTTGATTTCATAGTTTATACTTCCTGCCAGTGGAAAGAGTGTTCTTGCACACGCCCAGTGCAGTCGAAGTTGGCAGAACCCAGAACTTCTTTGCCCATAGCTGGAAATCAGTTCAGCAGTAATGGCAATCAGAGATGTCGGGACAAAAGTAAGTAGCAGAAATCACTGAAAATCCAAATTAAACATTCCATTTAGCTACTAATCATACCTTTTGATATTTGACCTAATTTGACAATTTGTTTTTTCCAAATAAAACAAGTTGGCAGTTACCGAAAAAAGAGGTGATAAGATGGAGATGTTCAAAAGTTAAAGAGAAGCAGCGTGGCCAAATGGATAGAGCACGGACCTTAGAGTCAGAAGGACCTGGTTCTAATCCCGGCTGTGCCACTTGTTTGCTCTGTGATCCTGGGCAAGTCACTTCACTTATCTGTGCCTCGATTACCTCATCTGTAAAATGGGGATCAAGACCGTGAGCCCCTTGTGGGCCGTAGACTCTGTCTAACCTGATTACCTCGTTTCTACTCCATTGCTTAGAAGAGTGCCTGGAACAAAGTAAGTGCTTAACAAATACCATAAAAAACCCCAGACATCTTCAAATGATGATTCAGAGTTCTGTCTAGATCTCCCCTGTAGGGCTGACAAATCTTAACAATCCTGTCTCTCAGACCAAGATGCCAACCATTCTGGGATTTCTTTTTATAGAAAATAATCACGATGCAGACCATTTTTTCTGACAGATTTGACTGAAGCATTGCACAGAAGTTGTGAAGTGCTTTAACTTTTTGATGAGAAAATCACTCCTTCAGTATGACATTAATCCACTGACCATAACCTGTCAACGTGAAAGCTACTTCCAGAAAACAGCATTTTGGGAAACAAAGTTTTGCCCCATTTAATCAAGCAATGGTATTTACTGAGCCCCTCTTGTGGGCATAGCACTGTACTAAGGAATAGTACTAAGGACTTTGGGACAAAAGCAGGATGGCCTAGAGGATAGAACATGGGCCTGGGAATCAGAAGGACCTGGTTTGTAATCTTGGCTCCTCCACTTGTGTGCTGTGTGATTTTGGACGTCATGCAAATACTCTGTGCCTCAGTTACCTCATCAGTAAAATGGGGATTAAGGCTGTGGGCCCCAGGTGGGAAATGATTGTGTCCAATCTAATGATCTTGTATCTACCCCAGCCCAAAATTCTCACCTTCGCGCTGTATCTCATCTCGTCTGTCTCCCCACCGACTCCACACCCATGTCCTGCCTCTAGAATGCAAATTGAACAATAACATTTCCCGCCTTCAAAGCTTTTTTAAAGGCAAATCTCCTCCAAAAGGCCTTCCTAGACTAAGCCCTCCTTTCCTCTTCTCCCACTCCCTTCTGTGTCACCCTGACTTCCTCCTTTTATTCACTCCCCCCCCAACACCCTACAGCACTTATGTACATAACTGTCATTTATTTATTTAGCCGGGATTAGAACCCACGACCTCTGACTCCCAAGTCCGCGTTCTTTCCAATAAGCCACGCTGCTTTTGGAAGAGTTCACTGGAGTAGAGATGTGATCCCTGACTTCAAGGAGCTAACAATCTTAAGTATTTCCTGGTGGATAGCTATCAACTATCAGTAGTATAAAGAAATAATAAAATATTCTCCCAAGCAAAAGCTCCTCAAGGCCCTCAGAATTTATGATTATTTTCCTGCTGGAGATTATGCTGAAAAATCTCTTCCGGAAGATCTTCTCCCCTGGAGGGGGCCCCTCGAGTACAGACGAGAAGTGTGACATGCACTGAGTCCCCCTAGACTGCAAGGATAATGTCCTCAAATGACCCCTCATTAAGGGAAACTCAGGTCATTAGCAAGCTTGCTGTAACCGCCACTGCACAAGCACAGAAGCGTTTCTACAGAAGTCGCATCGTGCGCTACTTCTAACATCATCGGGAGAATTCACCCTAATTCCCCAACGGCGTTCAGACCTGAGCATGAGGTAAAAATCCTATGTTACGGGAGGAATGGTTGTATCTGGAAAGGAAATGCAGTATTCTCACCAGCAATATTCATGTGACCAGTGTGAGCAGCCATAATTTAATTTCTAGAATTGGAAATTAAAGAAAATGCAAGTGTACTTCTGGTCACTCACAATGATTCTGGCCTTGAATAGGGCATAGCGGGAAGGAACGGGTCAACATACTTGGTTTCCAAGGTCCCTGGAAGCCGCACGGCCTGAATGCGAACTGAGCCCGAGAAGATTGGCAGTGAAGTTCCCGAGTGTTGTGTTTTATAATCGTTTTTAGATGGATTTTTGGAAGGCTGGTCCAAGCCATTTCCAAGGTCAACAGGTGTGCTGCTGGAGGAATCCAACTTCTCTCTGTTATTTTAGGCTCCTAACTGCACAGTGCCTTTTCAATAAGCATACCGTTTAATTATTAGTAAAACAATTAAGACATGAAATAGGGAAGTGAGAGGAGAAATCTCTGAAGTGTCAGATTGTTTGTTCTGTTTTGCCTTTCAGTATTCTTTCCGTCTTTCTTCTCGCTTTCCCCGCTCCCGGCCGTTTCCTTCCTGGGGGATTTGCCTTCGGGGTTGGGCGTCCCTGAAAGGATTTGAGAAAAAAAATGAACCTTTTTGTTTTTTTTTTTCCCCTATTCATCTTCTTTCTTCCTCTGAAACAAATGCTTTTTTCAACTTCAAGTCAACAAGCATTAGTCATCCTCAGCTCTCTTCCTTCCTCAACCTTCTGTAAATGTGTCTAATTGAATTACTTTCATTTTGGGGGGACAATGATTAATGAAAACTCTAATATTTAGAAAGGAATGGGGGCAAAACACTATACTGAGCTCAAGTACAGGACGTATTTGATTGCATAGGTGACTGGTCAGAAATGTTTTCATTGCGCTGGGTGGCAATTTACATACCCATAGTATATTAATGAAAAAATAATAATGACAACATTGCTATTATTAATAATAGTATCTATTAAGTGCCAACTGTGTGTCAACTATTGCAATAAGCCCTGGGGTAGATGCAATAAAATCAGGTCAGAGATAAAATGAATAGCTTGGGTTGGAATCAGTCTCTTTAATTCTATTTCTTTATATTGATGCCCGTTGACTCGTTCTGATGCCCGTCTCCCCCCTTCTAGACTGTAAACCCAGTGTGGGCAGGGATGGTATATCTTTATTGATGAAATGTACTTTTCAAGGACTTAGTACAGTGCTCTGCACACGGTAAAGGCTCAATAAATACAATTGAATGAATTAATCCATGGCGCTTATTGAAGGCAGAGAAATCTGCTAAGTCCTTGGGAGAGTTCATTCCACAGAGGAGGCAGAAATGATCCCCGCTCTCAAGGAGTTTATAATCTGGACTGTGTTCAACTCCATTTGCTTAGCATTTAGTACAGTGCTTGACACATAGTAAGCGCTTAACAAATACCGTCATCATCATCAACAAATATCACAATTTTTATTATTAGAGGGGAAAAAAGGATCGTTTATGGACAGAGTACTTACATCTAAATATATTTGTCCTTTATATCTGAAGAAACTTCCACAGAACTTCACCTACGGATGCACGTGCGACTGAAAAGACCCATGAAGGTCCACGTTCACGGCTGCCTTTTGCAGCACAAACACTGTCCCTTACTGTCCTGAGGTGTCTGTTGCCCACAACACCAGATTCTCTTTTGGCTTTTGTCTCCTTGTCTTTCAAACCTCACAAAGCTTCTGTTTCAAAAAAGCTGCTCTTTCCATTCAGTCGGTAGCATTTAAGAAGTGCTTTCTCTATTCAGACCACTAAGATTAGCGTGGCTTAATGGAAAGAGCATGGGCTTGGGAGTCAGAGGTTGTGGGTTCTAATCCCGGCTCTGCCACTTATTCATTCATTCAATAGTATTTATTGAGCTCTTACGGTGTGCAGAGCACTGTACTAAGCGCTTGGAATGTACATTTCGGCAACAGATGGAGACGATCCCTGCCCATTGACGGGCTTACAGTCTAATCGGGGGAGGCAGACGGACAAAAACAAGACAACTTAATCCCGATAAATAGAATCAAGGGGATGTACACCTCATTAACAAAATAAATAGGGTAATAAAAATATATACAAATGAGCACAGTGCTGAGGGGAGGGGAAGGGAGAGGGGCAGGAGCAGAGGGAAACGGGGGAAAGGGGACTTAGTTGAGGGAAGGGGCAGGGGGGCGCAGAGAGGGAAAAGGGGGGTGGGGCAAATCACTTAACTTCTCTGCGCCTCAGTTACCGCATCTGGAAAATGGCGATTAAGTCTTGAGCCCCATGTGGGACAACCTGATTACCTTGTATCTACCCCAGTGCTTAGAACATTGCTTGGCACAGAGTAAGCGCTTAACGAATACCATCATTTTTAATATTAGGTGTTTGCGAGGGTGTGATAGAGTCAGTAGACATGATAGTTTTGTCTCGATTACAGTGTATTAAGGTGGTCTCTCTGTAGCAATTGACTCCCAGTTTCCAGCTGGGATGGAGTATAGTCTGAGAATTGGTGTCACCGTATAGGTGACATGCTTCCTCTGCTCTCCACGCTTTTGGCTCTCAATTCTGCAGCTGTTTGGGTAGCCTGCTTGTGGTCTGTTCTCCCCCCATAGTTCACCCTGGGCAGTGGTCTCAAAGTGAGTATGGCTTCAATGCTAGGAGACCTAATTGACTTTGTTACACAAATCACATTACCAGTACTGGTTTTTTAAAGAAAATGCCTCTGTTGGATCACTGCTGCTTCGGAGAGCGCAGTGCTAGCAGTCTGAGACTTGAGGGGTTGAGCCTGGCTGAGAGTAGACTGGAGTTTCAGGGGTAGTCAGACAACCATAGAGCTGACCAAGCTCTGGTAGGTTCCAGTGCCTCTTCAAGGATGATAATGACAATCATTTCTTGTTGGGATATTTTGGATTGATAGATTGATTAAGAGCGCTTTTCATCTTTCCAGAGCACTTTTCCATCCATCGCCGCATGTCATCCTTACAACATCCCTGGGGAGGTAAGGGAAAGACAAGTATCTAGTAGCTCATCCCTATTTTAAGGTTTAGGAAAGTGAAACCCAGAGGGCTTAGGTGATTTCCCAAAGCCATCCAGCAGGCCAGAGGCAGAACTGAAATTAGGACTCGGGTCTCTAGACCCTCAGCCCCGCACTCTTTCCGATTGAATGGGCAGCCTCTCTTCATGATGGCAGTGGCAGGAGGAGGAAACATTTAGGATCTTCCCAGCTTCCTCAGTGCCACGCCACCGTCCTCGCCATGATCGTGGTCGCCATCTTGGCTGCCACAGCCGAAGAGACCCCTTCCACCCCTCCTGCTGAAAGAGGAAAGCTTGTGGATCCTGATTTGGGCCTTAACGTGTCAGGATCGAATCCTCAAAATTGTGAAGGGTAAGACAGCTCAATCTACCAGAGGCCAATAGCCACTGCATCTTTCTAATCCTGAGTCACAGCTACGGCACGGCATGGAGAGGTTCCAATCAATCGGTGGTATTTCCTGCGCACTTACTGTGTATGCAGAGCGCTTCACGGACCTCTTGGGAAAGGACAGAGCACTTGGAAAATGTTAGTTTCTATTTGAGAAACAGGTCAAAGTATTTCCAGGTCCTTGCACCGTTTCGAGACCTGGCGGTCGGTCCTAATGCTAAGGTCATGGGTTCGAATCCCGGCTCTGCCAGTTAGCTGTGTGACTGTGGGCAAGTCACTTGACTTCTCGGTGCCTCAGTTACCTCATCTGTAAAATGGGGATTAAGAATGTGAGCCTCGTGTGGGACAAGCTGATTACCCTGTATACCCCAGCGCTTAGAACAGTGCTCTGCACACAGTAAGCGCTTAACAAATACCAACATTAGTATTATTATCAATGCTATTTATTGAATGCCTATTGGGGACAATGAACTGTATTAATCACTTGGGAAGTTCAAAACCAAACGACGCTCTCCCTGACTGCAAGAAGCTTGCACTCTAATGGGGAGGACAAGTATAAAAATATTTGCAAATTGAGTCAGGATAAAGCATCGAATGTACAAAGGAAGAATAGTATATACGGAAAAGCCGATGATGGGTGAAGCTAAATTGATAAGTGTTCAAGGTGACTGATGGGTTGGTGTGAAGAAGGCTGCTGGGAATTCATCAGGATGACCTGGAATCAGTCAATTGTGTTACTGAGTACTTACTGTGTGCAGAGCACTGTGCTTGGGAGAGTACAATATAACAATAAGAGACTCACTCCCTGCCCTCAGAGAGCTTACAGTCTTGAGGGGGAGACAGATAATAATATAAATAAATTACAGATGTGTACATAAGTGTTGTGGGACTGGGAGGGGGGATGAATACGGGGAGCAAGTCAGGGTGATGAAGAAGGAAGTGGAAGAGGAAAGGAAGGCTTAGTCTGGAAAGGCCTCTTGGAGGACATGTGTTTTCAGTAAGGTTTGAGCCGGGGCTAGGAGAGTGATTGTCTGTCAGATAAGAGGAGGCAGAGCATTCCAGGTGTCTGAGGTACTGCCAGAGAATGTCTTGTAGGGACTGTCTGACGGCCACGAAATGTACTAATGGAGTGAAAAGTGAGGACCGGTTGGTCTGTGTTCCCTAGAACGTCACCGTGGTACCGACCAATCCCAAGGCCCCGCAATTTTGCCATGGAAGTGGGAGATGGGGGGCCTCGGGATTGTTTGGTGCCATGGTCACATTCTAGGAGACACGTCCCAGCCTCCAGCCCAGGTGGAGGCTCCAGCTGGTCCAAGCAGAGGTGACTTTGGCTGGTCAACCGATGGTATTTATTGAGCGCTTACTATGTGCAAAGCACTGGACTCAGGGGATCATAGCCCTGGCACTTGGATTTGCATCCTTTATTCACCCTTCCCCTCTTCCCTCAGCCCCACAGAACTTATATGCCTATCTGCAGTTTATTCATATTAATGTCTGTTTCATCGGGTGGACTGTAAGTTTGTTGTGGGAAAGGAACAACTCTGTTATATTGTACTTTCCCAAGACCTCAGTACAGTAAATTGTACAGAACTTCTATGAATCTCTTGGATAGAGTACTGCCCTCCCCATCTTCTAAGCCCTTCTGAAATGACCGCACTAGGTGCCTGGGTAGATTTAAGGTAATCAGGCGGCCCCATGTCCCACATGGGACTCACAGTCTTAATCCCCATTTTACGGATGAAGTAGCTAAGGCACAGAGAAGCAGCGTGGCCTAATGGAAAGAGCGCAGACCTGGGAGTCAGAGGACCGGGGTTCTAATCCTCTTTCTGCCCCTTGTCTGCTGTATAACAAGTGGACAAGTCACCATTTCTCCATTTCTCAGTTTCATCAACTGTAAAATGAGGATTCAGGACCTGTTCTCCCTCCTACTTAGACTGTGGACCCTATGTGGGACCGAGACACTGTCTGACCTGATTTATTTAAACCTACCTCAGGGCTTAGAACGGTGCTTGCCACATTCATTCATTCATTCAATCGTATTTATCGAGCACTTCCTGTGTGCAGAGCACTGTACTAAGAGCTTGGGAAAGCACAACCCAACAATAAACAGTGACATTCCCTGCCCACAATGAGCTTACAGTCTGGAGGCAACAAGCTTAAGCATTTAACAAGTACAATAAGAAAAGAAGTGAAGTGACTTTCCCGAGATCACCCAGCAAACAAGTGATGGAGCTGGGATTAGAACCCAGATCTAGTTGATTCCCAGGCCTGTGCTCTATTCACTAGGCCACACTGCTTCTCACTAGGCTATGTTGTTTCTCCCCATTCTGCCTCTTCAGCTCTTCCATGTCACTTGGGTACTCACATGTCACATGAACACACAAGTACATATCTTTAAATGCTAATACATTTCCCTATTTTTCAATTATTTTAGTGTCTGCCTCATCAGCCAGATTACATGTCCTCCATGGCAGGGATCAGCTCTACTAACCTACCCCCCAAAGTGCCTATTTCAGTGCTCTTCACAAAGTGAGAGCTAAATAAATATTTCTAATTGAGTATGAGTTCAATAAATACAGTTAATTATATGATCCATTTAGTGCTTAAAATAAGGCATTTGAATATAGAATTATCTCCAAGGTAGCTTTCATAATCAACATAAAGGTCTATAAGTGGGATTATGATACAACATAGGCAAAATCACACTACAGATTGGATTTAGGAGAAAAATATCATTTTGAGAGTATGCAAAAAACAACAGAATTGATGACAATCGCCTATCCGAATGGCCGGTTCCTCTGTTTTCAAATGTTATTTTTAACATGTCATTTGAAATGTTCTTTTACTCTCAAGGAAATCCTCCAAACTTCCTGTTTGGTTAAAGATATCCTCTTTAACCAGGAGACGGGAGAAAGGAAGAGAAAGTGGAGAAAAGGAAAGGGATGGGGCTTGGGATGGTGAATTTTTTTTTGCTCAGTGAGATTAACAAGACTTTTTTTAATCTTAAATTTGATTTTTTTTTTAATTTGAGCTTTCAAGATTCACTATTAACCCATCCAAAAAAAGTCCCAAGAGGAATCATCAAAGGAAATAACCAAACTAGAATGAGGTGATGGGGATTTATTCTGGTACGACACTGAGAGAATATTACTATTTTATGAGTTACCTAAAGAAGGATGTAAGAGTGGAGGTGGAAAGATGACTCTGGAGAAGAGAAAAAATGCTTTGAAGTTGTGGATTCTACCATTACACGTGGGTTGGTAATTTAGCTTGTTATAGGCAGGGAACGTGTCTGTTAATTCAGCTCTATTGTACTCTCCCAAGTGCTGAGCACAGTGCTCTGCACATAGTAAGTGCTCAAGAAATACCACTGATTGATCGATCACAGGCGAGCCCCCAAAAAATCAAAAGTAGGAAAGGTTCTTTTGCTGGTCCATTTTGGGGAACTTTTTTGGTTACATTTTGAGTGACTCCTTTGGTTATATTTTAGGGGATTTTTAGGTTTGTTTTTTCCATAGCTCTGTTTTTGGGCCAGTGGAAAGTGTTGGGCTCTGGGAATCAGAACACCTGGCTTCTAGCCCTGACCCTGCAAGTAGGGGAATGACCTCGGGGATGATGTCATCAGGGCCGACCATTTCTGAACAAAGAGGGACAGGGACCATGTCTAAATCCCACCTGTGTTTTCTATCCCAGCGCATAGTACAGTGTTCTGCACACAGAAGGAAATCACTTCTGTGGATTCAGCACGGGCCTGGGAGTCAGATGGTCATGGGTTCTAATCCCGGCCCGGCTACCTGTCTGCTGTGTGGCCTCAGGCAAGTCACTTCACTTCTCTGGGCCTCAGTTACCTCATCTGTAAGATGGGGACTGAGACTGCGAGCCCCATGTGGGTTAGGGACCGTGACTAAGCCAATTTGCTTGTATCCACCCCAGCACTTAGTACATAGTAAGCACTTAACATATACCATTATCATTATGATTATTTATAATAATAATGAAAAATAAAGGGTCACCTAGAACAATCTAAGTGGGCAGATGTGGCAGAAATCTTCAAAACAGCTGGCTAATATGGGTGTTAAAGACGGCAGTGACTACCAAGATAGATCACGTACTGGGTCCCGGGGCTAGGGCATGGCTTGAGCACTGGACCGAGGTCATTTTGGCCACCAGAGTGTCTGGAAGCAAGATTGTTGCGGACGCCTCCTCCCTACTCATTCACTGTGCTCTGCGCTCTTCCCAGTGGGAGCAATGCAGGCTGAGACCAGAGTCTGAATGGTCCTCTGCATGCCATTACCACTATAATCTACTCCTCTGTGCATTTTCTCAATCCCGATGATAACGGTAATAATGACAATAACGAAATTACAATAACAATAATAACAGTATTTGTTAAGAGCTTACTGCATGCTGGACACCGTACTAAACACTGGGGTAGGTAGAAGCAGCGTGGCTCAGTGGAAAGAGCATGGGCTTTGGAGTCAGGGCTCATGAGTTCGAATCCCAGCTCTGCCACTTGTCGGCTGTGTGACTGTGGGCAAGTCACTTAACTTCTCTGGGCCTCAGTTCCCTCATCTGTAAAATGGGGATTAAGACTGTGAGCCCCACGTGGGACAACCTAATTCCCCTGTGTCTACCCCGGCGCTTAGAACAGTGCTCGGCACATAGTAAGCGCTTAACAAATACCAACATTATTATTATTAGAAGATAATCAGGTTGGACACAGTCCCCGTCCCACAGAGGGCTCCCATCTTAATTCCCAGTGAATCCCCAGATGCAGGACCGAGACTCATTTGATGTTCTTGTTGGGAGACCCCATCAAGGTGATTGGTTCACACACTCGAAGGAAAAACCCAACATCCTAGGTGGGGCTGTTCTATTGGATTGATTTTTTTTTTTTTTTGAGGGGGCAGTATTTTCTAATACTACTACTAATAATTGTAATATTCGTTAAGTGCTTACTCTGTGCCAAACAGTGTACTAAGCACCGGGGTGGATAAAAGCAAATTGGGTCAGACACAGTCTCTGTCCCACATGGGGCTCACAGTCACAATCCCCATTTTAAAGATGTTAACCGAGGTGGAGAGAAGTAAAGTGACTTGTCCAAGGTCCCACAGAAGACACGTGGAGGAGCCAGGATTAGAGCCCGTGACCTTCTGACTCCCAGACCCGTGCTCAATCCACTAGGCCATTCTGATAAGCGCTTACTATGTAGCGGGCACCGTACTAATTGCTGGGGTAGATACAAGTTTATCGGTTTGAACACAGTCTCTGTCCCACAGGGTGTTCCCAGGCTGACTGCCCATATTACAGTTGAGGTAAGTGAGACACAGAGAAGTTAAGTGCCTTGTTAAAGAGCACACAGCAGACACGTGGCGGAGCTGGGATTAGAACCCAGGTCCACTGAACCCCACGCCTATGCTCTATCCACTAGACCTAACTGCTTCTCCCATCACTGCTTCTCTCTAGACTGTAAGCTCATTATGGGCAGGGAATGTGTCCCTTAATTCTTATATTTTACTCTCTCAAGTGCTTAGTACAGTGCTAGTCAATTATATTTATTGAGCGATTACTGTGTACAGAGCCCGCTACATAGTAAGGACTTATCAGCATGGCCTAGTGGATAGAGCACGGGCCTGGGAGTCAGAAGGTATTGGGTTCTAATCCTAGCTCCTCCACATGTCTGCTGAGTATAGCAGTAGTGGTCACAGTATTTTAGTGTTTAGTGTACAAAATGCTGGGAACAAAAATAAATAAACTTATAACTAAAGCAGGCGATTGTTAGACACAGACCCTGCCCCCCTTAGGCTTAGAATCTAGAAACACGGCCGATGAGAGACACTGTAGGGAAGGTGAGATACAAAACAACCTAGAAGACAACATGGAGGTAGAATGTGGTTTTTGCGTTCGTGAACTGAAGCGTCTCAGGCATCACATTTACACACACCTTGCCCATCTTTGAGATTTATCAGATCCATTTGAACTTGGATCCCTAAAAATGCACATTTTACCTCCCTGTCTTCTAGATCGTGTTGTTTCTGACCTCCCAACCTCCTTCTCTCCCCACTTCAGTCTATACTTCCGTCCGCTGCCCGGATTATCTTTCTACAGAAACGTGCTGGGCATCATGTCACCCCCCTTCTCAAAAATCTTCAGTGGTTGCTTATCAACCTCTGTTTCAAGCAAAAACTCCTCAGTATTAGCTTCAAAGCTGTCCATCACCTTACTCCCTCCTACCTCACCTCCCTTCTCTCCTTCTCCAGCCCAGCCCGCTCACTCCGCTCCTCTGCTGCTCACCTCCTCACCGTGCCTCGTTCTCGCCTGTCCCGCCGTCGACCCCTGGCCCACGTCCTACCTCTGGCCTGGAATGCCCTCCCTCCTCACAGCCGCCAAACTAGCAAACGTCCCTCCTTCGAAGCCCCACCGAAAACTCACCTCCTCCAAGAGGCCATCCCAGACTGAGCCCGCCCTTTTATTCCGCTCCTCCTCCCCTCCCCATCGCCCCGACTCCCTCCTTCCGCTCTATCCCACTCCCCGCCCCCCAGCACTTGTGTATATATGTACGTATTTATTATTCTATTTGTTTGATTAAGGATGTGTATATATCTAGAATTCTATTTCTTTATATCGATGCTACTGATGCCGGTTTACTTGTTTCGTTTCGTTGTCGGTCTCCCCCTTTCTAGACTGTGAGCCTGTTGTTGGGTAGGGATTAATAATGTTGGTATTTGTTAAGCGCTTACTATGTGCAGAGCACTGTTCTAAGCGCTGGGGTAGATACAGGGTAGTCAGGTTGTCCCATGTGAGGCTCAGAGTTCATCCCCATTTTACAGATGAGGTAACTGAGGCACAGTGAGGTGAAGTGACTTGCCCACAGTCACACAACTGACAAGGGGCAGAGCTGGGATTCCAAGCACTTAGTATAGTGCTCTGCACACAGTAAGCGTTCAGTACATATGATTGAATAACTGAATTACCTTGTATCTACCCCAGTGTTTATAACAGTGCTTGACACACAGTAAGCGCTTAACAAATACCATTAATATTATCATCATTATTATTTTTAAGTGCTTATTGTAAGCAGAGCACTATACTAAGCACTTGGGAGAGTACAGTATGACAGAAAAAGACACATTCACTGCCCACAATGAGCTTACAGTCTAGTAAGTACTAATACATATTGAATAAGCAGCATGGCCTAATGCGTAGAGCACAGGCTTGGGATTCAGAGACCTGGGTTAATAATAATAATAATAATGATGGTATTTGTTAAGCGCTTACTATGTGCAGAGCGTGTTCTAAACGCTGGGGTAGATACAGGGTAATCAGGTTGCACCACATGAGGCAAATGGGAATTAACTGTGAGCCTACGTGGGACAACCTGATTACCCTGTATCTCTCCCAGTGCTTAGAAAAGTGCTCTGCATATAGTAAGCCTATAGTTAGTAAGCGCTTAACAAATACTAACATTATTATTATTATTATTGTTATTATTATTAATCCCCATTTTACAGATGAGGTAACTGAGGCACAGAGAAGTTAAGTGACTTGCCCATAATCACACAGCTGACAAGTGGCAGAGCTGGGATTCGAACCCATGACCTCTGACTCCCAAGCCCGGACTCTTTCCACTGAGCCACGCTGCTTCTCATTCCTCATCCACCCCTTGTCTACTGAGTGACCGAGGGCAAGTGACAACTTCTCTGTGCCCCAGACAACTCTTCTCTGTGCCTCAGTCACCACATCTGTAAAATGGGGATTAAAACCCTGAGTCCCTTGAGGGGGGGGACTGTGTCCAACTTGATTTTCTCATATCTATCCTAGAACTTAGTACTCTGGCTGGCACATAGTAAGTGCTTGAGAAATACCATAAAAAACCAAGACATTTTACCTGATTTTAAAAAATCATCTAGTTGGTATTTTCTATAGAGAAACGTAATCGTGAACTAGCCTGGCCCAAGGCAGACTTTGAGGAGAATGGGGTTTTTTGAGAGGTAAAATGAGGAATGGCCACATAAGAATCCTCATTAGAGTTGGTCTAGATTCTGAAGTTGGGAGCACTGAGTGGATATTTGGCAGGAGTGTAATTATAATAATAGTATTTATTAATTAACTACTCGCTGCTAAGCACCGTGCTAGATCCCAGATCATCGGATCGGACACGGTTTCCGCCGCCGATATTGGGTTTACATTCTATGGAAGGAGGACAAGTATTTGATCCCGGAGGAAACTGGAGCAAAGAGAAGTTAAGCGACTTGCCCAAGGTCACACGACAGGCAAATGGCAGAGATAGGACCTGAATCTCAGCCTCCCCAATTTACAGTTAGGAGGAAGAAACGATTTGGGATCCTGTGTTCTTTCCTCGAGACCACAAGCGGGGCAGTTGTTTAAATATCCTTTAATCCATTTATCCCTTCCATACTTGGGTTGTGATTCTCCTGGGTCCCTCCCTTCGTTGTAAAAAAATTTCTTTTGCACCTATCTGGGGCTCATCGCTTTCCCGACCGACATGAATTCTCTTCGGTACAAGGAGAAAAATGCTTTGAGTAGACCGCAATAAAGAACAATGTTAAAGAAGACATCAGACCCAGTAGATATTAAAAGATGGAGGATAAGTAGAAAATCAGAGCTCCCCCCGCAAAGCTAATAACATGTCCAAGATGTAGAATGAGGAGTTTCTGCTAATTTATGGCATTTTCTGGTAATCCTACTTCCCTGGCTAAAAGCGCCAAGGGAACTTGAGCTTAAAAATATGTTTGCAGACTTAATCAGAGCAGAGTTGAAAAGGCTCTCGCACAGATAAAAAAATATGAAAATTTATTAAAGGGAGGTTTACGGGTCTACGTATTTCAGCGGGACTTAAAGTCAGATCGTGGAACGGTATACCTCAAAATAAGTGCAGTATGAAGCAGTTTAGGGGAGATCTTTGGGGGAGACTGTGCTGGGAATAATGAGAGCCTAAAGCCAACATGAAGAGATGACTTGTCAGTCCTCGGACTGTAGTAAGTTCTCTGGCCAGTCGAGATCCTTTAGTACCCCTATTAGAAGCAGTGTGGTCTAGTGGTGAAAACATGGGCCTGGCGGTCAGACGGACCTGGATTCTAGACTGCAAGCTCGTTGTGGGCAGGGAATATGTCTGTTATATTGTACTTTTCCAAGGGCTGAGTACAGTGCTCCGCACACAGTGAGAGCTCAGTGAATGTGATCGACTGACTGACTAATCCCAACTGTGTCACTTGTCTGCTGTGTGACCTTAGTCAAGTCACTTAACTTCTCTGTGCCTCTCTTACCTCATCCGTAAAATGGAGACATGGATTGTGTCCAACCTGATTACACTGTATCTAGCCAAGCACTTAGAACAGGGCCTGGCACATGGTAAGTACTAAACACATTTCCCTCTGCTCCTCCCCCTCTCCCTTCCCATCCCCTCTGCACTGTACTCGTCCGCTCAACTGTATATATTTTTATTAACCTATTTATTTTGTTAATGAAATGTACATCGCCTTGATTCTATTTATTTGCTATTGTTTAAATGAGATGTTCATCCCCTCGATTCTATTTATTGCCACTGTTCTCGTCTGTCCGTCTCCCCCGATTCGACTGTAAGCCCGTCAAAGGGCAGGGACTGTCTCTATCTGTTACCGATTTGTACATTCCAAGCACTTAGTACAGTGCTCTGCATATAGTAAGCGCTCAATAAATACTATTGAATGAATGAATGAAAAATTCCATTAAAAAAAAAAAGAGCTGGGTGCTGGTATAGACTGTAAGCTCACTGTCGCCAGGGAACATTTTTACCAACTCTGTTATTCTGTACTCTCCCAAGCGCTTAGTACAGTGTTCTGCACACGGTAAGTGCTCAATAAATATGTATAATCAATTATAATTTCCAAGTTGAAGGATGGGGGTAAATGAAATTCCTGAAGAAAATTAAAAATAGAAATGACCGCAACGTTCTTACTTCAGAATGAAACCCGCACACCTTGTCTTTGAGCTGACCTGCTCCTAAGTGAATTCCTTTAAGAGTTCAACTCCCTTCTCTCTGGTGATTTTCTTCTTTTGCCTGAATCGCTTTACATTTAAGAAAGGGAGAGGTTCAGGATGATTAAAAAAAAGACTAACATAACCTTAGCAGGATTTAGAAAAATAATTGGAAGAAGTAGTGACTCCCTCAAAACCTAGAGGCTTTTTCCAGACTATTCAGTAGCGAAATCCATAAAATGGGGATGTATTGAGGCATGGGAGATTCCAGAATTTAAAATGACGCTTAAAGTCCAAGAATACTAGTAGTTACAAGTAGCATTTATCGAGTGCTCACTTAGAGCAGTGAACTGTACTAAGCATAATTCTGGGAAATATGGAATTCAGAAGTGACATGTTCATTCAATCAATATATTTATTATTCAATCATATTTACTGAGCACTTAGTGTGTGCAGAACACTGTACTGAGTGCTTGGAAAGTACAATTCAGCAATAAAGAGAAACAATCCCCGCCCATATTCCCATATTCCATATTCCCACAAGTAGTTTATACTCTAATAAAACTACATACAAAAATTAATGAAGCAGACCTACATGCAGGAGTACGGAGCAGAGTTAAAGCAGGAGAGGATGAGTTCGTAATCAATCAATTAATCCTATTTAATAGACAATAATAATAATAATTTTGGTATTTGTTAAGGGCTAACTATGTGCCAGGCACTGTACTAAGCATTGGGTGGATACAGAGAAGCAGCGTGGCTCAGTGGAAAGAGTACGGGCTTGGGAGTCAGAGGTTATGGGTTCATATCCCGGCTCAGCCGCTTGTCAAGTGTGTGACTTTGGGTAAGTCGCTTGACTTCTCCGAGTCTCCGTTCCCTCAGCTGTAAAATGGGGATTAAGACTGTGAGCCCCACATGGGACAACCTGATCACCTTATATCCTCCCCAGCACTTAGAACAGTGCTTTGCACATAGTAAGTGCTTAACAAATGCCATCGATATTATTATTACAACAAATTGGATTGGATACAGTCCCTGTCCAGCATGGGGCTCACAGTCTTAGTCCTCATTTTGCAGATAAGGTACCTCAGGCACAGGGAGGTAAAGTGACTTACCCAAGGCCACACAGCAGACAAGTGGCAGAGCCAGGATTAGAACCCATTACCTTCTGACTCCCAGGCCCGTGCTCTATCCACTACGTCGTGAACCACTTGAGAGAGTGGGATATAATAGAGATGGTAGACACATTCCTTGCCCACAACAAGTTTACAGTCGAGATGGGGAGACAGACATTAATATAAATGAAGAAATTATGGGTAAGTACGTAAGTGCCTTGGGGCTGAAGGTAGCAAATCAGGGCAACGCAGAAGGGAATAGGAGAAAAGGAAATGAGGTCTTAGAGATGGATGAGGTTGGCCTGGTGTCTGTACTTTCTCAAGAAGTGCTCCTCAGCTTGAGCGCAAGAGCGGAGGAAATATACTCTGGAGGCGATCCAGGGCTGTAGGTTGGAGGTAGGAATTTGACAGAAGGATGGGGGGTGAGGGAATTAAGTTCAGAGGAGAGGGTGGAGTTGAGGGTGTGGGTTTGTGTACTAAGAGAAGGAAGGGGCCAAGTAGGGAGACCAAATGAGGCATGATGATTGGAAAATTAGAAGGGGTCGGAAAGCGCCACGGGGGGAAGAGCAAGACAGATTTATGTTGGAGTCACGGAATGGAAAAGAAGACATGGGAGGAGAATAGGATGGGAGAGTGGAATTCCAGAGTAGGTGAGGTTAGAGATTGTGCAGTGAGTAGAGGTGTTGAGATGGAACCTCTGTCCAAGTTGGTGAATGAGTGAGGTGGGGTGGAGCAGGAGATGGGTGCAAGTGGGGAAGCAGAGTGGCTTAGTGGAAAACGCACGGGCCTGGGAGTCAGAAGGTCATGGATTCTAATCCCAGCACCACCACTTGTCTGCTGTGTGATCTTGAGCAAGTGGCTTCACTTCTCTGTGCCTCAGTTCCCTCATCTGTAAAATGGGGATTGAGCCTGTGAGCCCCACATGGGACAGGGACTGTGTCCATCCCAATTTGTTTGTATCCACCCCAGCCCTTAGTACAGTGCCTGGCACATAGTAAGCGCTTAACAGATACCATATAAATAAATAAAACAAATTTTAAAAAACGATTGGTGCAGCAGGTTGGAGTTTAGTTTAGAGTGGGGAGAGGCTGGAGGCAGGGAGTCCTGCAAGGAGGCTGATACAACAGTCCAGCCATGATTTGACCAGAACTTGACTTAGGATGGTTAGCTGTCTGGGTGGAGAGGTAAGGGCCGAACCATAAGAAGAAACAGCAGGATTTGGCAGTAGATCAGACGTTAAAAGTAGGTTTGCTTTTCAATTGCTCCTCTTCAATTCTTATTTTATCTCCAGTACTAACAAATGCATTTTCTCTTTGAATCATTTACATATCTGAAACATATATCTTCCACTTGAAAGCAACTCTTTAATGATTGTCAAATTTACAGACCCTCCAAGCTATGACTTGGACATCTTTGGACATTTGAAAGCCATAAAATGGACCTAACCTTTACACACATATTTTTACTTGCTGACCTTCTAATTTATGAAAAAATGAACATCCTATTAATCACCAGAACTTCTACTTCAGACCAATTTTTGCTCTGACTAAGAAATTCTCATTGAGCTCTAGACTCATTATGAAAAGCACAAAATGTCAAGTGTATGGGTCTGTGAGGGGTTAGACATTTGGGAAACAAGAATTAAACAGTGATTTTCAGGTTGCCTATTCTCTTTTCTTCAAGCATTCCATGCAGAGCTGAATATGAGCCCAACATGGGGCAGGGACTGCGTCAGTCATTATTACCTTGTAATTATTATCATCAATATTATCATTATTAATATCATTATTCTTCTTTATGGTACTTCTTATGCACTTACCATGTGCCAGGCACCGTTAATAAACACTGGGGTAGATACAAGCTAATCAGGTGGGACACAGCCCATGTCCCACATGGGGCTGATGGTCTTAATCCCCATTTTACAGATGAGGTAACTGAGGCCTAGAGAAGTGAGGTGACCTGCCCGAGGTCACACAGCAGACAAGTGGCGGAGACGGGATGAGAAAACCCAGGTCCTTCTGACTACCAGGCCTGGATTCTTTCCACCAGGCCGTTATTTCCGTTAAGAGCTAACTATGTGTCAAGCATTGTTTTAAGCACTGGGGTTGATACAAGTTAATCAAGTTGGACACAGTCCCTGCTATGCATGGGGATTGGAAGCCCCATTTCTTCCCCATTTTCCAGTTGAGGAAACTGAAGCGTAGAGAATAATGATTATGGTATTTGTGAAGTGGCTGGCGAGAGGAAGGATAGACGTGTTTGGATCGATGTGGTAGTTTGGATGGCAAGGAAAGGGCGGATTTTAGCAAAGTCATGAAGGTTGAACCAAAACGATTTGGTGACATAAGGAATATGGAATTCCCTCCCTCTTCATATCGGACAGATCGCCACTCACCCCACCTTCCGAACCTTCCTCAAATCATATCTCCACCGGGAATCCTTCCTGTCTAAGCCCTCATTTCCCTATCTGCCTTTCCTTCTGTGTCAACTAAGCCCTTGACCGTGTATCCCTCAAGCACTCTGACACGCGATCCAGTTCCACACCACTGATGTGTTTATCCTCGTCTTGCCATATGCCGTCGAGTCGTCTCCTACCCATAGCGACTCCTTGGACACATCTCTCCCAGAATGCTCCACCTCCATCTGCGGTCGTTCTGGGTGTGGATCCATAAGCTCTTAGTACAGTGTTCCGCACACAGTAAGAGCTCAAAAAGTACAATTGAATGAATGAATGGAGTTTCCTTCTACTTTACTATTACCCCTATCTTCAATTTTTTTTAACATCTGTCTCCCTCTGTAGACCACAGACCTCTTGCAGACAGGGACACGTCTGCTGACTTTTGTACCGTACTTTCCCAAGTGTTTAGTACGGTACTCAGCACACTTTGTGTGCTAATAAATACAACCGGCTGATCGATTGATCCTCAGGAAAATGTTTCCAGAAAAATCACTAATTACTATTGAGACAAGAGGATTTCACAAAGTAATCAAATTACACAGCACTTGTACATCCAAGCTGGAAAACCACAAGCCAATGCTTTGTTAGTATAATAACAGTAATAATAAGAAGAAGTGGCATTTGTTAATTGCTTACTTAATAATGTTGGTATTTGTTAAGCGCTTACTATGTGCCGAGCACTGTTCTAAGCGCTGGGGTAGATACAGGGTCATCAGGTTGTCCCATGTGAGGCTCACAGTTAATCCCCATTTTACAGATGAGGTAACTGAGGCACAGAGAAGTGAAGTGACTTGCCCACAATCACACAGTCACACAGCTGACAAGTGGCAGACCCGGGAGTCGAACCCATGACCTCTGACTCCGAAGCCCGGGCTCTTTCCACTGAGCCACGCTACGTTCCCCGCAAGCTGTGCAAGCTTTTCATTCATTCATTCAATAGTATTTATTGAGCGCTTACTATGTGCAGAGCACTGTACTAAGCGCTTGGGATGAACAAGTCGGCAACAGATAGAGACAGTCCCTGCCGTTTGACGGGCTCACGGTCTGATCGGGGGAGACGGGCGGACGAGAACGATGGCGATAAATAGAGTCGAGGGGAAGAACATCTCGTAAAAACGATGGCGACTCAATAGAATCGAGGCGATGTACATTTCATTAACAAAATAAATAGGGTAATGGAAATATATACAGTCGAGCGGACGAGTACGGTGCTGTGGGGATGGGAAGGGAGAGGTGGAGGAGCAGAGGGAAATGGGGGGAAGAGAGGGTTAAGCTGCGGAGAGGTGAAGGGGGGCAGTAGAGGGAGTAGAGGGGGAAGAGGAGCTCAGTCTGGGAACGCCTCTTGGAGCAGGTGATTTTTAAGTAAGGTTTTGAAGAGGGAAAGAGAATCAGTTTGGCGGAGGTGAGGAGGGAGGGCGTTCCAGGACCGCGGGAGGACGTGACCCGGGGGTCGACGGCGGGATAGGCGAGACCGAGGGACGCCGAGGAGGTGGGCGGCAGAGGAGCGGAGCGTGCGGGGTGGGCGGTAGAAAGAGAGAAGGGAGGAGAGGTAGGAAGGGGCAAGGTGATGGAGAGCCTCGAAGCCTAGAGTGAGGAGTTTTTGTTTGGAGCGGAGGTCGATAGGCAACCACTGGAGTTGTTTAAGAAGGGGAGTGACATGCCCAGATCGTTTCTGCGGGAAGATGAGCCGGGCAGCGGAGTGAAGAATAGACCGGAGCGGGGCGAGAGAGGAGGAAGGGAGGTCAGAGAGAAGGCTGACACGGTAGTCTAGCCGGGATATAACGAGAGCCCGTAGCAGTAAGGTAGCCGTTTGGGTGGAGAGAAAAGGGCGGATCTTGGCGATATTGTAGAGGTGAAACCGGCAGGTCTCGGTAACGGATAGGATGTGTGGGGTGAACGAGAGGGACGAGTCAAGGATGACACCGAGATTGCGGGCCTGCGGGACGGGAAGGATGGTCGTGCCATCCACGGTGATGGAGAAGTCTGGGAGCGGACCGGGCTTGGGAGGGAAGATGAGGAGCTCAGCCTTGCTCATGTTGAGTTTTAGGTGGCGGGCCGACTTCCAGGTGGAGACGTCCCGGAGGCAGGAGGAGATGCGAGCCTGAAGGGAGGGGGAGAGGACAGGGGCGGAGATGTAGATCTGAGTGTCATCTGCGTAGAGATGGTAGTCAAAGCCGTGAGAGCGGATGAGTTCACCGAGGGAGTGAGTGTACATGGAGAACAGAAGAGGGCCAAGAACTGACCCTTGAGGAACTCCAACAGTTAAAGGATGGGAGGGGGAGGAGGCTCCAGCGTAGGAGACCGAGAATGATCGGCCAGAGAGGTAAGAGGAGAACCGGGAGAGGACAGAGTCCGTGAAGCCAAGGTGAGATAAGGTATGGAGGAGGAGGGGACGGTCGACAGTGTCAAAGGCAGCAGAGAGGTCAAGGAGGATCAGAATGGAGTAGGAGCCATTGGATTTGGCAAGAAGGAGGTCACGGGTGACCTCAGAGAGAGCAGTCTCGGTAGAGTGGAGGGGACGGAAGCCAGATCGGAGGGGGTCTAGGAGAGAATGGGAGTTAAGGAATCCTAAGCATCGATTGTAGACGACTCGTTCTAGGATTTTGGAAAGGAAGGGTAGTAGGGAGATAGGACGATAACTGGAGGGGGAAGTGGGGTCAAGAGCGGGTTTTTTTAGGATGGGGGAGACGTGGGCATGTTTGAAGGCAGAGGGGAAGGAGCCCTTGGAGATTGAGTGGTTAAAAATAGAAGTTAAGGAAGGGAGGAGGGCAGGGGCGATGGTTTTAAGAAGGTGAGAGGGAATGGGGTCCGAGGCGCAGGTGGAGGGGGTGGCACTTGCGAGGAGGGAGGAGATCTCCTCTGAGGATACTGCAGGGAAGGATGGGAAAGTAGGGGAGGGGGTCGTTGGGGGGGAGGGGGGAGGCGGAGGGGTGACTTTGGGGAGCTCAGACCTGATCGTGTTGATTTTCGTGAGGAAATAGGTGGCCAGATCATTAGGCCATAGGTGGCCAAGCTGCGTTGAAGCACTATTTTAAGTGCTGGGGAATCATGATGATGATGGCATTTGTTAAGATCTTACTATGTGCCTAACAGTGTACTAAGCACTGGGATGGATACAAGGGCTGGGGTAGATATAACCAGGTCAGACACAGTCCCTGTCCTTCATGGGTCTCACAGTTTAAGGGTGCGGGAGAACATGGCCATTTTACAGATGAGCACAGAGAAATTAAGCGGCTTGCCCAAGGTCACACTGCAGGCAAGAGGTAGAGCTCAGATTAGAATCCACTTCCTCGCTCTTGCCACTTGGCCACACTGCTTCTTTATAATTTTATACTTTTCCCCACTTGAAGGGCGGATGGGGTGGTGTCATTCTGAAGTCTCAGTTCTCCTAGCCTGCTTTGGGATGGCCGGGGGAGGAAGGGTACTCATTTTTAAAGTGGGCATCACCGCAGCTTGCCCAACGAGAGTCTGGTTGCATGTGACGCTGAGGCGACCCCATTATTTTAAGACGGAGATGGACCCGTCCATCTTTCTCAATTGTACCCGTGGGATTACCATGTAGCATCTCTCTAGAGGGCTCGAGCCAAACCACGCTGTTGACTCGCTGCCTAGAAACTTTGCAGATCTGGCTTGAATTTTATCCTCCTTGTCGTGGAGTCAGAATGAACATGTCTGACTGATACACGTGATCTAGTTTTGTATTCACACCCGTCACTTCTCATCACTTCCATTTACTTGAATAATACAGGAAAGGCTGTACTGTTGCTAATACATGCAGACAGATTCGTAGCTGAAATCCCTGCCTGTAGATGTGGAGAATGAAGAGTTCTATTCATTGCTTCGTTGTTTGACAGTAGGAGCGTAAAGAAGCTCAGGATGGTAACTGCTCTGAATTTTGGTTATCTCACAGTCGAATGGTCAGCTCAGCGACCCAATGGACGCTAAAGGTGCCGCGGTCATCTGCCAACCTGTGATCTGCATGAATGATTAAGTACTTCGATCTTCTCGTGGATATATTTCTAGCGTCATTAGGATACCATTCTGAAAGTGGTTTCCACTAAAAGATGGAAAATTATGGGATGATTATAGGCTTCGACACTGCCTTGGGAAATTAAAAAAAAATTGCGGTACACTGTTTAGCATGTAGCTTAGAACAGTGCTTGGCACATAGGAAATGCTTAACAAATAGCGTCATTATTATTCTTCCCCTTAAGATCAAATGATGGCATTATCCATTGGGAAACAGCATGGCACAGAGCACGGGTTTGAGAGTCCTCTAATCCCGACTCTGAAAATCGCCTTCACTGTGGCCTTGAGCAAGTCACTTCGCTTCTCTGGCCCTCGGTTACCTCATCTGTAAAATGGGGATTAAGACTGTGAGCCCCATGTGAGACAGGGACTGTGTCCAACCCGATTTACTTGTATCAACCCAGAGCTTAGTACAGTGCCTGGCACATAGTAAGTGCTTAATAAAAACCACAGTTATTAATATCATCAGTCAATCAATCATATTCATTGAGAGCTTGCAGTATAAAGGACACTGTACTAAACGCTTGGGAGAGTACAAAACAGCAATATGAGAGACACACGCCCAGTCCACAACAGATTTATAGGCTAGAGTACTGAGCGCTTACTGTGTGCAGGACACTGTTCTAAACACTTGAGAGAGTGCATTACAACAAAGTTGGTGAGTGCTTTCCTTGCCCACAAGAAGCTTAAAGAATAGAGGGTAGTGGAATGGTTTGCCTGCCATATGGCTAAACCCTTTCTATGGATGTCTATTCTTCCATTAATACTACTACTACTAATAATAATAATTGTGGTATTTATTAAGTGCTTACTATGTGCCACGCACTGTTCTAAACACTGTTCTAAACTGATTACAAGCTAATCAGTTGCGACACAGTCCATGTCCCACCTGGAGCTTACAGTCCTAATCCTCATTTTACAGATGAGGTAACTGAGGAACAAGGAAGTTAAATGATTTGTCCAAGGTCACATGGCATACAGGTGGTGGGATCGGGATTAGAACCCAGGACCTTCTTACTCCCAGGCCCGTGCTCTATCCGCTAGGACACGCTGCTTCTCCATTGACATCCTAGAAAGGCAACAGAAAATATACAATTCCCAGACCAGTGGTAGGTATGAAAATAGGTGGAACAAACAATAAGCAAAAGGAGATAAGAGGATGAGGTAGGGGATAGGGTAGGAGACGGAGTGTCTGCTTTTCCCATCACTGTAGACAACACCATTCATTCATTCAATCCTTGCTGTCTCTCAAGTCCGTAACCTCGGCAATATGCTCAACATACCTATCTCGTTCCACCAACATATTCAATCTGTCACCAAATCCTGTCGGTTCTATCTTCACAACATCATTAAAATCTGTGCTTTCTTCTCCAAACTACTAGCATGCTGTTGCAAGCACTCATCAAATCCTTCCTTGACTACTGCATCAGCCTCTTCGTTTGACTTTCCTGACTCCTGTCTTTCCACACTCCAGACCTTATTTCACTTGGCTGTCTGGAACATTTTTTTCTATAAAAAAGTTCAGTTAAGATTTCCCCACTGCTCAAAATTCTCTAATGGGTTGCCTCTCCACCTCCGCATGAAACAGAAACTCCTTACCATCGGCTTTAAAACATTTATTCGGCTCGCCCATTCCTATCTTACCTGGCTGATTTTCTACTACATCCAGTCTTCACTCTTTGCTTCTCTAATGACAACCTTTTCACTAAAACTCAATCCTCTCTCTCTTAACTCTGATCCTCTTGACCACATCCTCCCTTTGACCTGGAATCTCCACCCCCTCCAAACATGTCAGATCATCGCTCTCCCCTCCTTCAAAGCCTTATGAAGTTCACAACAATCAATCCTATTTCAATTTAGAGAAGCAGCGTGGCTCAGTGGAAAGAGCCCGGGCTTGGGAGTCAGTGGTCATGGGTTTGACTCCCGGCTCTGCCACTTGTCAGCTGTGTGACTGTGGGCAAGTCACTTCACTTCTCTGAGCCTCAGTGACCTCATCTGTAAAATGGGGATTAACTGTGAGCCTCACATGGGACAACCTGATTACTCTGTATCTGCCCCAGTGCTTAGAACGGTGCTCTGCACATAGCAAGCGCTTAACAAATGCCAACATTATTATAATTATTATTGTAGCCCCCTAGCATTTAGAACAGTGCTTTGCACATAGTAAGTGCTTAACAAATACCAATGTTATTATTATTTATTTAATCATATTACTGAAGGCTTATTTTGCGCAGAGCACTGTACCAAGTGCTTGGGAGAGTACAATATAACAGAATTGGCAGGCAGTTTCCCAGCCCACAATGAGCTTGCAGTCTAGAGAGGAAGACAAACATTACTATAAATGAATATATTGCAGATATGTACCTACGTGCTGTGGCGTTGAGAGAGGGGTGAAAAAAGGGAGCAAATCCAAACGCAATCACCTCCTCCAAGAGGCCTTCTCCCATTATCTCTCTTTCCCCCTACTTCCTTTCCCTTCTGAATTGCCTCGGTACTTGGATCTGTTCCTCTTTAGCAACTTGATATTTACCCCACCCTCAGTCCCACAGCATTCGTGTACATATCTGTAGTCTATTTTATTATCATCTCTTCTAGCTTGAAAGCTCCTCGTAGGTAGGGAACTCGTCTGCCAAATCTGTTTTCTTGTACTCTCCCAAGAACTTAGTACAATGCTCTGCACACACAGGAAGTGTTGAATAAATACCACCGGTTAATTAATTGAGTGACCTGAGAGACAAAAAGCTAAGATTGCTTACCGTGGAGCTGTGACTTGTTTTTTAGCTCTGATATAAATTGAATGGAATGAGCACTGTGGGGAGGCTTCCTCTGTCGAGACAAAGACTTTTATTCAAAAGTCTTTTGAATAAAACTCTAGAGAAGCAGCGTGGCTCAGTGGAAAGAGCACGGGCTTGGGAGTCAGAGGTCATGAGTTTGAATGCCGGCTCTGCCTCTTGTCAGCTGTGTGACTGTGGGCAAGTCACTTCACTTCTCTGTGCCTCAGTTACCTCCTCTGTAAAATAGGGATTAACTGTGAGCCTCACGTGGGACAACCTGATTACCCTGTATCTCCCCCAGCGCTTAGAACGGTGCTCGGCACATAGTAAGCGCTTAACAAATACCAACCTTATTATTAACTCCTCAACTCCCAGGACTCCATTTTCTCACTGGTGTTTTAAAGTTTTTAGTCTCCTGCATTATGTATATATGAAGGTAGATTCATTCCTTCATTCAATCGTATTTATTGAGCGCTTACTGTGTACAGTGCACTGTACTAAGCGTTTGGAAAGTAAAATTCAGTAACTAATAGAGACAATCCCTGCCCTCAGTGGGCTCACAGTCTAGAAAGGGGGAGACAGACACCGAAACAAGTAAACAGGCATCAGGAACATCATTATAAATTCATATAATGATAGATTATATGCACATCATTAATAAAAATAAATAGAATTATAATTACAAATAGGTACATATATACACAAATGTAGTGGGGAGGAGGATAGAGCAAAGAGAGCAAGTCGAGGTGATGGGGAGGGGAGGGGGGCAAGAGGAAAAAAGGGGGCTTAGTCTGAGAAGGCCTCCTAGAGGAGGTGGGGCTTTTGAAAGGGGAAAGTGTGCTAGTTTGGTGGATTTGAGGAGGGAGGGCATTCCAGGCCAAAGGTAGGATGTGGACCAGGGATCGACAGCGGGACAGCTGAGAATGAAGCACAGTGAGAAGGTTAGCACCAGACTGTGACTGTTGAATGTCCATTCCTTAAAGTCTTATTATCATTATGACATTTGTTAAGCACTTGGTATTTGTCCAAGCACTATTCTAAGTTCTGGGATAGATACAAGATAATCAGGTTGGACAGCTTTCCTGTCCCACCTAGGACTTACAGTCTAAGCAGGAGGAAGAACAGGCGTAGAAACCCCATTTTACAGATGAGAATAGTGAGGCACAGAAGAGTCGTGACGTGCCCAAGGTCACGCAGCACACAACTGACAGAGCTGAGAGTTGAGCCCAGGTCTTCTGGCTCCCCGTACTCTTTCCATTAGGCCATGCTGCTCTCAGTCAGTGAGTCGTCATACTTATTGAGCGCTTACTGTGTGCAGAACATTGTACTAAGCTCTCGGGAGAGTACAATATAGCAATAAACATTCTCATTCCCTACCCGCAACGGGTTTACAGTCTAGAGGCGGAGACAGGCGTCGATATGAATAAATAAATACAGATATGTACCTAACCGCTGTGAGGCTGGGAGGGGGAGGATGAATAAAGAGAGCAAGTCAGGACAACCCAGAAGGGAATGGGATAAACGGAAAGGAGAGCTTCGTCAGGGAAGACCTCTTGGAGGAGATGAGCTTTTATTAAGGCACAGCTCTTCTACACGATGAGGCACTGAGAAACCGTGACGACAAAGGTAAGCGAAAGACATAAGCCATTATTGCTAATGAGCATCCTCCTCTCTTACCACATAAACCAAATATGAAAGAGCTCATCATGTGTTAAGTGCATCATTTGCTTCCAATTAATTGATAGTTCATCGCTGGAAACAACCATGGTGATGAAATAAATGAACTCTTATTTTTTTTAGCATCTTTTGCATTTGGCCAGCACAAATATTTTCTTGTTCATTAACCATTCATGAGCATTTTTCTAAAGGTACATTGAATTATTCATGTAGAAATGAGCCATTTAACTGTTCGTGATCAGCTGCTACGGTATGATCATGAATTATGTCCTAGAAGAGGATGAATTAAAGCCCAACAAAGTTTCTAAAGGTTTTTGAAAATTAATTTCAACTTGAGATTTCTAATAAGGAGGAAGAATAGCTTTTCTTATTTGAATTACATCAGCACACACAAATAGGAAATCCCACGGTGCAGTTTGTGGCAACGCATTTTCTGAATTTCCTGATTTTATTATTCTTTGCAAATTTTGATCTAATAGCCTTTGAGAATTGTGTGGAAACAATGTACCAGATACAAATGAATCTTCGCCTAAAGGTTCTGGTGGCTGACGAGAACCGATTCAACTGATAGCACGATGAGAAAGAAAAGAGAACCGCCTCTAACTTCATTAGCCTAAAAACTCAGTGCTTACTACTTTCTCCAACAGCAGTCATTTAACAAGTTCAATTAAATCTTCAATGAGCTTTAATTGAGACCATTCATAGCAGCTCACTTCCTGAAGTAACCGTATCCGAGATAAAGAACAACTGCTTTTCTCACCATCTCCACACTTTCCGACAACAAAACGGAGCAAGTGGCTCAGTGGAATGGATCCCTCTACTCCATGTAAAAGGCAACGTTGTTTCTCAATCCAATTATTTGGTAATTACATTTTTTCAGAAAGCATGTATTCTCCAGAACAATGATCGCATTGTTCCAAAGCTAAATTTAGATGCTGGTATTCCCGCCCTCCCCCCCGCCGCAACCCCCCCAAAACAATTTAAACTGTGGGTTGGATTTATAAAATGATTTCTCCTGGGAAGTGTTATTAGCTGGTTGGTGCATTCATTTACAAATATAGAAAGAGCCAATTCTCGTAATTATTCCTGGAATGCAGTGCTCTTAGTGGTTCGGGGAGTCTGACTCAGTGCATTTGCTGCTAAAATTAGAGGCAGGAGGAGTTGCACTCAAACCACCTCGTGTTGCCATGGGGTCGAAGGAATTTGGGGCGAAAAGTGCATATTATTGATTGGATAACCTGAAGAATTTGACACCGTACATTTTGTTGAATCTGCAGATGGATGAGACGTAAGCTCATCAACAAAATGAATTTCTTGAGGGCGTTTTGCATTTTGTCAAGCTCCTCAAGCTGTTCCATCAATAAACTGCAAGCCTAAGCCAATATATTTGTCTGCAAACTTCCTTTTCATCATTTCACCGGGGCTACAGACAAAACGCAGCAAGTCAGACTTTTTATTCCATTTCATCGACGAAATGCATTCCGTTAAACTATTCAATCTCCTATTTGAGTGGAAGATATTTCACCGAACCCAGCCATCTGCCTCTGTGACAGGGTCGATTCCATCTGCCAAGATGAGCACAGCGTGAACGGAAGCATTTTGCCCAACAGGGTTCACTGGAAACACAAATAAATTCACAGGTAAACCAGTGCCTTCCTTCAGACCCTGGTAATGGACAAATGAAAAGAGGTCGGTCTGTGCAACTTCTGTAGAGGGGTGCTAACTATGCACCATTGCAGGGTGGCTCCGACGAAAATCTTTTAAAAAGAAGAGATGAGGAGGGAGATCAAGTGGCAGGGTGTCCCTCGTAGTCCTCGGACCTTTCACAACTCCTCGTCACTACCTTGTGACATCTACTTAAATAAGGCAGCATGACCTAGTGAACGCAGCACGGGCCTGGCAGTCAGAAGGACCTGAGTTCTAATACTGGCTCCACCACTTGTCTGTTGTATGACCTTGAACGAGGCACTTCACTTCTCGGTGCCTCAGTTCCCTGATGTGTAAAATGGGGATGAAGACTGTGAGCCCCACTGGGACAGGGACTGTGTCTCACCCGATTATCACATATCTGCCCCAGAGTTGGAAGCAGTGCCTGGCACACGGAATGCACTTAAAAAATACCCCTTTTTTAAAAAATGCTGGATCTTTAAAGCAAATCTGAAAGTAGATCAGTTCACCAAGATCCATTACAATAGGGCCAGCTGGATCAAAGTTGAAGGTGCCTAGTTTGATTTTATGCCCATCTATAATTGGGGTAAAACAGGGTTTGGTGCCGGGAGGCGGTTAATGTGACAGAGGAAGAAGAGGAGTGATTCCTGGGAGGGAGGGAGAATTCTTGGGAGAAAAATGATGGGGTAAAACAGTTGTTCCCCACCAAGTCATCCAGTGCCGATCAAACATTCGTATTTATTGAATACTTACTGTGTGCAGGGCACTGAACTAAACATTTGGGAGAGTACAGCATGGTGTATTGGATAGAGCATAGGCTAGGGTGTCAGAAGGATCTGGGTTCTAATCCCGACTCCTCTGCTTGTCTGCTGTGTGACTTTGGGCAAGTGACTTCATTCTCTGGGCCTCAGTTCCCTCATCTATAAAATGGGGATCGAGACTCTGAGCCCCACGTGAGACAGGGACCGTGTCCAACCGGATTTGCTTGTATCCATCCCAGCGCTTAGTATAGTGCCTGGCACATAGTAAGTGCTTAACAAATACCATCATTCTTATTACAATATTACAGAATTGGTAGACACATAACCTGCCCACAGCGAGCTTAAAGTCTAAGGGTTGGGCGGGGGGGAGGGAGACAGACATTAATATAAATAAATCATTTATGGATATGTACGGATATGGATCCCGACTCTGCCCCTTGTCAGCTGTGTGACTGTGGGCAAGTCACTTCACTTCTCTGTGCCTCAGTTCCCTCATCTGTAAAATGGGGATGAAGACTGTGAGCCTCACGTGGGACAACCTCATTCCCCTGTATCTACCAGCGCTTAGAACAGTGCTCTGCACGTAGTAAGTGCTTAACAAATACCAACATTATTATTATTATTATTATTATCACGTAAGTGCTGTGGGGCTGAGGAAAGGGTGAATAAAGTGTGCAAATCCAAGTGCTAAGGTGATGTAGAAGGGAGTGAGAGAAGAGGAAATGAGGGCTTAGTCGGGGGAAGACTTCTTGGAGAAGATATGCTTTTAATAAGGTTATGAAGGTGAGAAGAGTGATCATCTGTCAGATACGAAGGGGAAGGTGTTCCTGGCCAGAAGCAGGATGCGCGTCAGGGGTCGCGTGAGAGGTTGGCAGCAAGATAGACGAGACTGAGGTACAATGGGTAGGTTGGCATTAGAGGACTGAAGTGTGTGGGCTGGGTTGTGGTAGGAACCCAAGGAGGGAAAGGTCGGAGGGATCAAGGTGATTGAGTGTTTTAAAAGCTAGGGTAAGGAGTTCCTGTTTGACGTGGAGGTGGATGAACAACCGTTGAATGTTCTTGAGGACTGGAGGAACTTGGACTAAACAGTTTTGCAAAAACGATCAGGACAGCAGAGATAATAATAGTAATAATAATAATCGTTAAGCTATTTTAAAGCTTTCCTATCTGCCAGGCGCTACACTAAGCTCCGGGGAGGATCCAAGCAAATTGGGTTGGACCTTGTCTCCATCCCACATGGGGCTCCCAGCGATAATCCCCAGATGAGGTAACTGAGACACAGAGAAGTTAAGTGACACCCACCAGGTCGCAGAGCAGATGGGCAGATCCGGGTTTAGAACTCAGGTCCTTCTGACTCCCAGGCCCTATCCACTAGGCTACACTGCTGAAGAAAGACTGGAGGTAGGGTAGTCAACAAGGAGGCTGATGTAGTAATCAAAGCGCTGTTGAGAAGGTTAAACTGAGAGGATTCAGTGACAGATTGATTATATTGGTTGAACGAGAGAGATGGGTCAAAGATAATGTCAAGGTTATAAGTCCACAGTTAAACTCTTCTCCAATCCTCTTCTTCTCCCCAGTGACTAATAAGAGGCCGGAGATGAGAGTATTTTTTTCCGAAGAAGGCTTAATCACAATTAATAGAATACATCATCATGATTGTTTTCATTATTAACAGTATTTACTGAATACCCATTTGAGCCCAGCACCGTACTAGGTCCTCTGGGAAATTATCAAAGGAAAACAAGCCCCAGTTCCTGCCCTCAAGGAGCTTAGAGCTTAACGAGAGAGACCAGGAAAATGCAAAATGTAAAGACGCAATTAGGTAAATGCATAGTTCCAGAAGCAAGACTTTGAGAACATAAATAACAGAGAGGAATGCATGATTTCCATTTCTGTTACGTATCTTCTTAATTTTTATGCCTCTAGGTCCAGCGTCTTCTATTGACTCAAATGCACTGACTTGTTTTTATCCCAGATTGGACTCCGGCATGGACGAGCACTCGTTCGGACAGCCAAATGAGAAATAAAACAATTATCCAAGAAGACTGAATTTGGAGTATCCACTTAAATTTAATTTGTAACTCTGGGCTTCCAGGTTTGATTGTGGATCTTTTGAAAATCCATGATCGATTCAGGATTAGCCAAAACTGTTTTAAGCAGCAACTACTGAATTCATTAAATATGATCAGCTTGGTTAACTGTGTCGTTTAGGATTCAGTAAAATATAATTTTGGCATTAAGCAATTGCTGGATGCCAAGCCCATCGTGCTAAAGTCTGGGATAGATACCAGTTAATCAGATCACCAAGCTCCCAATCAAAACGGTAAAGAGAGTTGGTAAATCATACCTATTTGGAGATGAGGAAACTGAGGCCCAGAGAGGTTTGGTGACTTCTCCAAGGTCACACAGCATGCTGGAGCAGGCAGAGACTGGAACACTCATCTTCTAACTCCCAAAACCTGGTCTCTCTTCTTGGCTGTGTCCTCCATTTGACTGTTCTGGTTTGATCTTTAAGAGTGAGCAGCTGTGCTGTGGAAAGAAAATATCTCTACTCAGTTTAAAATATCGTGAGGCTGCTATCTTTAAGTACAAAGGCACTGGTCCCTCACGGCAAAATGGATGTCGGGGAATGTCCGGCCTGGAACACCCTCCCTCCTCAAACTCTACAGACAGTTATTCTCCCCGCATTCAAAGCCTTCTTAAAAGCACATCTCCTCCAAGAGGCCTTCCTTGACTAAGCTCAATTGGCTCGGGATTGGTTCGAATCCCGGCTCTGCCACTTGACAGCGGTGTGACTGTGGGCAAGTCACTTCACTTCTCTGTGCCTCAGTTCCCTCATCTGTAAAATGGGGATTAAGACTGTGAGCCTCACGTGGGACAACCTGATTACCTTGTATCTACCCCAGCGCTTAGAACAGTGCTTAACTCTGCCCTCTCCTCCGCCAGGCAAAGCTTCTTCTCCTCCCTCATCGACACCCATGCCCGTCACCCCCGCCGATTGTTCCGGACCTTTAACTCTCTCCTTAGGCCCCCTGTTCCTCCCCCTCCCCCATCTCTCACCCCTAATGATCTGGCCACCTATTTCCTCACGAAAATCAACACGATCAGGTCTGAGCTCCCCAAAGTCACCCCTCCGCCTCTCCCCTCCCCCCCAACGACCCCCTCCCCTACTTTCCCATCCTTCCCTGCAGTATCCTCAGAGGAGATCTCCTCCCTCCTCGCAAGTGCCACCCCCTCCACCTGCGCCTCGGACCCCATTCCCTCTCACCTTCTTAAAACCATCGCCCCTGCCCTCCTCCCTTCCTTAACTTCTATTTTTAACCACTCAATCTCCAAGGGCTCCTTCCCCTCTGCCTTCAAACATGCCCACGTCTCCCCCATCCTAAAAAAACCCGCTCTCGACCCCACTTCCCCCTCCAGTTATCGTCCTATCTCCCTACTACCCTTCCTTTCCAAAATCCTAGAACGAGTCGTCTACAATCGATGCCTAGAATTCCTTAACTCCCATTCTCTCCTAGACCCCCTCCGATCTGGCTTCCGTCCCCTCCGCTCTACCGAGACTGCTCTCTCTGAGGTCACCCGTGACCTCCTTCTTGCCAAATCCAATGGCTCCTACTCCATTCTGATCCTCCTTGACCTCTCTGCTGCCTCTGACACTGTCGACCATCCCCTCCTCCTCCATACCTTATCTCACCTTGGCTTCACGGACTCTGTCCTCTCCCGGTTCTCCTCTTACCTCTCTGGCCGATCATTCTCGGTCTCCTACGCTGGAGCCTCCTCCCCCTCCCATCCTTTAACTGTTGGAGTTCCTCAAGGGTCAGTTCTTGGCCCTCTTCTGTTCTCCATTTACACTCACTCCCTCGGTGAACTCATCCGCTCTCACGGCTTTGACTACCATCTCTACGCAGATGACACGCAGATCTACATCTCCGCCCCTGTCCTCTCCCCCTCCCTTCAGGCTCGCATCTCCTCCCGCCTCCGGGACGTCTCCACCTGGATGTCGGCCCGCCACCTAAAACTCAACATGAGCGAGACTGAGCTCCTCATCTTCCCTCCCAAACCCGGTCCGCTCCCAGACTTCTCTATCACCGTGGATGGCACGACCATCCTTCCCGTCCTGCAGGCCCGCAATCTTGGTGTCATCCTTGACTCGTCCCTCTCGTTCACCCCACACATCCTCTCCGTTACCGAGACCTGCCGGTTTCACCTCTACAATATCGCCAAGATCCGCCCTTTCCTCTCCACCCAAACGGCTACCTTACTATTACGGGCTCTCGTTATATCCCGGCTAGACTACTGTGTCAGCCTTCTCTCCGACCTCCCTTCCTCCTCTCTCGCCCCGCTCCGGTCTATTCTTCACTCCGCCGCCCGGCTCATCTTCCTGCAGAAACGATCCGGGCATGTCACTCCCCTTCTTAAACAACTCCAGTGGTTGCCTATCGACCTCCGCTCCAAACAAAAACTCCTCACTCTAGGCTTCGAGGCTCTCCGTCACCTTGCCCCTTCCTACCTCTCCTCCCTTCTCTGTTTCTACCGCCCACCCCACACGCTCCGCTCCTCTGCCGCCCACCTCCTCGCCGTCCCTCGGTCTCGCCTATCCCGCCGTCGACCCCTGGGTCACGTCCTCCCGCGGTCCCGGAACGCCCTCCCTCCTCACCTCCGCCAAACTGATTCTCTTTCCCTCTTCAAAACCTTACTTAAAAATCACCTCCTCCAAGAGGTGTTCCCAGACTGAGCTCCTCTTCCCCCTCTACTCCATCTGCCATCCCCCCTTTACCTCTCCGCAGCTAAAGCCTCATTTTCCCCTTTTCCCTCTGCTCCTCCACCTCTCCCTTCCCATCCCCACAGCACCGTACTCGTCCGCTCAACTGTATATATTTTCGTTACCCTATTTATTTTGTTAATGAATTGTACATCGCCTTGATTCTATTTAGTTGCCATTGTTTTTACGAGATGTTCTTCCCCTTGACGCTGTTTAGTGCCATTGTTCTTGTCTGTCCGTCTCCCCCGATTAGACCGTAAGCCCGTCAAACGGCAGGGACTGTCTCTATCTGTTGCCGACTTGTTCATCCCAAGCGCTTAGTACAGTGCTCTGCACATAGTAAGTGCTCAATAAATACTATTGAATGAATGAATGAATGAAGTGCTCTGCACATAGTAAGCGCGTAACAAATGCCAACATTATTATTAAGCTCCCCTTTCCTCTCCTCTCCTCCTGCTCCCTTCTGCATCACCCTGACTGGCTCCTTTCATTCATCCCTCATTCTCAGCCCCACAACAGTTATGTACATATCTGTAATTTATTTATGGATTCATAGTGATATCTGTCTCCTCTAGACTGTAAGCTCCTCTAGACTGTAAACTTGTTGTGGTCAGGGAATGTTTCCGTCGATTCTGTTGCATTATACTTTCCCAAGTGCTTAGTGCTGTGCTCTGCACCTAAGTGCTCAACAATTGATGATGATGAGGAGGAGGAGGAGGATGACTTCATTTCCGACTAGACATGGGAAACCATGTATCTGCTGGTAGGGAAATAAACAACGCTGGATCGGTAATCGGTGCTGATTGTTCAGAGATGAGGACAAACGTGGTCCAGGTGGACTTGGAGAGAGAGCAGAAAGTTAAATGAAGCACGGAATTGATGTGCAGGAGAACAGGAGGAATACCTGAGAGATTTGAAGCCGCAGGTGGAGACAGTGGAGCGGATGAGACACGTACAGTCCTAAAACCCATTTGGAGTCATTCAAAAACTTGATGCTCAAGGCTGTAGGTTAAGCCAGAGAGGATTCATTCATTCATTCAATAGTATTTATTGAGTGCTTACTATGTGCAGAGCACTGTACTATTGTACAATTTGACAACAGGTAGAATCCCTGCCCAATGATGGGCTTACAGATGGGAACCAAAGGACTGAGTCTGTCATTTCCAGGTTTTGAGCAGTGCCCTCTACGACCTCCACTTTCTGCTCCCTGGCACTATTAAAACTGTCCTGTTCATATAATAAGACAACACAGAGCTGCAGCAGGGAGCTCAATGAAGTGGCTATTCACCATGTGCAGAAAGCTGCGGTAGAAATTAAAAATATGGTGAATTAAATTTTTCAAGAGTTGGTTTATTCCACCCATGGGGATGTGAAACAATCTGTATTTCCACCTCTGTTGCCAAAAGGAAACCTCTTTCAGAGCGATAACACCCCAAACAATTCCTGACAAGCACCTTTAGGGTCAAAGGGATTAATAATAGCGGGACCTGTCACATAATGAGTCACGTCAGTCCGGACTCAGGGCCTCTTCCATTGTGAAACGGCAGTTATTCCTTTGCGGGATTAATTAACGGCTTGGAGAGGCTAAGGCAGTGTGGTTTACTGGAAACAATATGGGTCATGGAATCGGGATACCTGGGTTCTAATCCCAGCTCCGCCACCGGCCACTGGTTTAATCTTAGACTGGACTTTTAACCTCTCTTGGTTTTAGGTTCCTCATCTGAAAAATGGGCACCAGGTTGATTCCCACTCTCCTCAATTGTTGGCTCGTATTAAACAGTTTCTTTTTGAATATCCTCCATTTATCCCAGTGCTTAGCATGGAGTAAGTACTTAAGAAAAAACATTATATTCCTAATAACATGCATATCTCTAATTTATTTATATCAATGTCTGTCTCGCCCTCTAGATTGTAGGCTCGTCGTGGGCAGGGAATATGACTCTTCTTTTGTTATATTGTCCTCTTCCAAGAGCACAGTACAGTAAATATGATTGACTAATAGCAATAATAACTGTAGTTTCGATAAACTGAAGAGTTATACCTCAGGTAACTGATTGAAACTATAGGAGATAACTGTGCCTGAAAGTACTTTTTTCTAAGGGACCGATGTTATATCCCGTTTAGTTTTTTGTGGGAACGTGAAACCAGATATTCCAAGTGACAATTTTATTGGTAATCTAGAGTGAATAGTGACAGTGTGAATTACTTCTGACAAATCTAGATGGCTATCCCTGGAAGCATATGAGTAGAGAAAATAAGATACATTTATGGCAGCTCCCTCTGCCAAGTCTTACCTCTCTGACCTGTGCTGTTTTTATTCATTCACTGAATCGTGTTAATTGAGCACTTACTGTGTCATAGCACGGTTCTAAGTGCTGGGGAGAGTATAATATAACAATAATCAGACACATTCACTGCCCACAGTCTACAGTTCTCTACCTGGCAACCCTGATGATAAATCCTGGTGAGGCTATGGCATCCTAGTTTCCCATCCCAGCCAGGAAATGAATTGTGAACTTGGCAAAAAGTGACCATTCACTTACAATTTGTTCACCGACTTGGAGGACAGGGCATCATCCTTGTGGTATTTTTACGGCACTTACTTGGTAGATGGTAAGGTCTTAACAAGGACCATATATATATATTTATAAAATTGTATTATATACAGTAAAATCAATGATATTTATGAAATGTTTACTGAGTGAAGAGCGCTGTACTAAACGCTTGGAAAATTACAATACAATAGAGTTGGTAGCCGTGGTCCTTACCCTCAGGAAGTAGAAACTAGTAAGGAAGAAAATTACTATGTAGGCAAAATTTTACAATTGGAAGTCTATTAGAACATCCGGCCTTTTACATGTGGAAAAAGCTTTTTTTACAATTTTGCTGGGGTGTATTTCTATATTTTGATCAGGACAGGACAAATCGCAAATAGATTTCCGAACAACAGTGTATTTCTCTGCCCCAAACATAGTTCCTAGTGATTTTCAAAGACCAACATTTGAACTCAGAGGCCACATCTTCAATGATTTTCTTCAATGATGAGGTTCTATCTCGAGTTAATTTATCATTCATATTTCATTAGTAAATTGATTATTTTCCTTAGAGAGAAGCCATTTTCAAACTTTGAAGTTTTGAATAATGGCATGTTAACTAATGATGATAATTTACAGCTAGTGCATTTCAGATTCTAGCTGAGAGAAAAAAAAAAACAAATGTTTTGAATTATAAGTCTAAAAAATGTGATACAAAAAATATTTTTGATTCATTTAAAAATAAGCTGAGGTCTCAGTCAAAGGGCATCATTAGTTTTGTATTAAGCAAAAAGAAAATACATCACAAAGATTTATGTTAGAGGAAGAATAGAAGAACTTTATTTCCTTAACACTTTTAACATATGTGACTTCTGAGCTTAGATATTATGGGATTTGAATAAAACGGTTGAAGAAGAGTCTGACTTGAGCAGCTCCTCAGAATTAGGTATCTTAATCTAAGCATGAATCAGGTCAGAACAGGAAACAGGATAAGAAGCAAGTCATTAAAGGGTGTATTTTATATCTTTAATCGATCACTTGTCCTATTAGGAAAGAACATTTATTTTCATGCAAAATTTTCCAAGCACGGCTTTTTCATTGAAATAAAGAAGAATCCTAACTGAAATTTCTACCAATCGTAGCCTAACTTTCTTCATGACACATCATATAATGCAAATTCTCTGTGCCTCACTTCCCTCATTTGAAATAACATAATGGTACATTTCTTGACCCCTCTCGGGGTCACGCCTGGAGTTTCCAGTCCTCTCCCAGTCTCGACTGCAGGAGGGTCAGGCAGAGGCATCTCCATTCCATTCCTAGCCTGGGCGGTGGCTAGCGAGTGGAAAGCAATCTGCTACAAGTTGAAACTCACCTGTGCTGGGCAGCAGCAGCAGCAGTAAACCACTTCCGGATTTTTACCAAGAAATCTCTCTGGATCCACTACCAGAAAGATTGCAGATGGAGAGCAGGGCGCTCTGGAAGAGATGTGTCCATGCTGTCACTATGGGGCGAAGATGACTCGATGGCATAAGACAAGATATTTCTTGAAGTTTATAGTTTCGAGATAAAGATAAAGGTGCAGTTTTTCCTTCAATTTCACAAGTTTTCAATTTTTTTTTTTTTTTAAACCACATGTCTATTTGGTTTGGCTTTTGACACAAGGCCCCGGTTCGTACCAACCGGGACCTTCCTGGACCAGGGGAGCCTCGGTGACACGTAGTAGAAGTCAAACCACCCCTCTAATCACTAAGGTTACCGTGAAAAGTTTTTTACTTAGTTTCACCAGCATGCATGACACATACACACACTCACTCAATCCACACCACCGAGGGTCCAGTACCAGTCTGGGCTCAAAGGGGCCTGGTATGCCAATGCTGCTTCTTTCTGCTTCCAAGTGCTGCCCTCCTGCTGCTTCTGTTGCCCTTCTCGCATGCCTCAGTGCTGCTTCTGTGCACTCCCTACGTGCCTCTGTTCCTTTGGAGAAGCAGCGTGGCTCGGCGGAAAGAGCCCGGGCTTGGGAGTCAGAGGTTGTGCGTTCTAATCTCGGCTCCTCCACTTGTCCCCTCTGTGACCTTGGGCAAGTCACTTCACTTCTCTGTGCCTCAGTTCCCTCATCTGTAAAAATGGGGATCAAAAAATGTGAGTCCCAAGTGGGACAACCTGATGACCCCGTATCTACCCCAGCGCTTAGAACAGTGCTCGGCACATAGTGAGCGCTTAACGAATACCAACGTTATTATCATTCTCTTGCTGCTTCCGCTCCCAGTGCTTCCCTCTGCTTGCACTTCATGCCGCTTCTCTGCCGGCACTTTGCACACCTCCTGTGTGCCTCAGTTTACCCCCTTGCCAATCGAAATGACCACCTTTTAGCTGCATTAGGTGTTACAGCTGTGGCTCTACGTGGCAGTCCTTGATTGGTCCAGGCCAGTTACCGGGTAGAACACGGAGGGAAAGCCAAACTTCCCTCCATGATCCGCCCCCACAGGCCCACAGTCACCTATCCCAGGGAGAGCCCGTCAGTGTCTTTGCCAGACTCTTTCTTGTTGTTGTTTGTGGGATCACAAACAATTACTAACAAGGCAGCTTGTTGTGGGCTCGCCACAGCTTTCTTCCATCACCCACTAGATTGTAACCTCTTAAGGCCAGGGATCTTGTCTGCCATCTTTATTGTACAGTACTCTCCCAAGCGTTCGGAATAGTGCTCCGCACACAGTGCTCGGTAAATGCCATTAATCGGTCGATTGATTGATTTACTTGCTCTACCCCCTTTTTCTTTTCCCTTCCTTTACTTTTCCCTCTTCTCTTAACACCACTTGAGAAAATGTGTGTCTTCACCTGATCTCCGAGGTATGTGGCAGCTAGGCATGAAGAAACTGGAGGTACCCAACTGAAAATATCAACTCACCTCCGTATCCTCTTCTCATTATGCCAAATATGCTTATGCTTTGCCCAAAATCAGAGTCCTAGAATTTAGCTTCCACACAGGAAAAGCAGTGTTTCTAGTGGAAAGAGCTTGGGCCTGGGAGTCAGAGAACCTGGGTTCTAATCCCGGCTCTGCCACATGTCTGCTTGTATAACCTTTGGCAAGTCACTTAAGTTCCCTCATCTGCAAAATGGATATCCAGTACCTGTTTTCCCTCCTACTTTAAATGTGAGCACCACAGGGGACCTGATTCTCTTGGATCTACCTCAGCGTCTAGTCCAGGGTTGGCACATAATAAGAGCTTATGAAATTCCACAGTTATTATTATATGTGCCATAAACTGCCATCATCCTAGGGAACGATTGTCTTCTTAAGGAATTCCACGGCATATACTTTCTAGCCTACCTGGACATTTCTCCATCCACCAAAAAGTAAATTTTTTCAGGCCTAATCAATTGGATCTCCTAAAAATCTGACTCTTGAGGTTTGGTGGATAGAATTAGGTCAAACCAGAGATACCTCGTTCTTCTCTCCTTCCTTCAACATTTTTCCAAGAGGAAGGCCCAAGAGTGCCCTCATCTTGGGTCAGAAAGAAATTGCTGCCCAAGACTTAGAATACTAACGATGAAGTTGGCAGACACTATACGATGAAGCCAAATGCTTCCTCTTTGTGAATGGGAGAGTAGAATCAGGAGTTATTTGCTGAGTGCTTACTCTGTGCAGGGTTTACCCTTGGAAGCTTTTAGTAGAGGTTTGAAGACATGAGCTGTTTTCCTTTGGCCTCATTTCCTCTTCTCCCACTTCTTTCTACATTGCCCTTCCAGTTGAATTGGCATCCTGTATTCACCCCCTCCCCAGTCCCACATCACTATATCTGTAATTTATTCATTTATATTAATGACTGTCTCCCCCTCTAGACTATAACAATAATAATAATAATAATAATGTTGGTATTTGTAAAGCGCTTACTATGTGCAGAGCACTGTTCTAAGCGCTGGGGGAGATACACGGTAATCGGGTTGTCCCACGTGAGGCTCACAGTTAGTCCCCATTTTACAGATGGCATAACTGAGGCACAGAGAAGTGAAGTGACTCGCCCACAGTCACACAGCTGACAAGTGGCAGAGCCGGGAGTCGAACCCATGACCTCTGACTCCGAAGCCCAGGCTCTTTCCACTGAGCCACGGACTATAACCTCCTTGCTTTCCGGGAATGCGTGTACCAACTCTGTTATGTTGTGCTCTCCCAATCCCTTAGTACAGGGCTCTACACCCAGTCATATTTATTGAGAGCTGACTGGGTGATTGATTGATTGACTGATGCTTTCTTCCCACAAAAGACGTTTCACTCTAACTGGAGAGAAGGTGCTGAAATGATAGCAGGGGAATCTAATAAATAATAATAATTATGGTATTTGTTAAGCACTGACTATATGCCAAGCACTGTTCTAAGCACTGGGTAGATACAAAGTAAATCAACTTGGACGCAATTCCTGTCCCACATGAGGCTCACACTCTTAATTTACATTTCACAGATGAGGTAAATGAGGCACAGAGAAGTAAAGTGACTTGCCCTAGATCACACAGCAGACAAGTGGTGGAGTCGGGATTAGAACCCACGACCTCTGACTCCCAAGCTGGTGCTGCGATACATACAATTGAATGAATGAATGAAAATGAAAAAAAAATTGGCACCTCCATACGTGTGACCTCACTGTGCCTCACACAAATAACACAAACACACACTTCCTTGTTATAAGGACTTCACACATGGCTTCCTAAAAGTATTCAGGAATATTTTCTGAAAGGGGAGATCCAAAGGCAACATGACACGGGCCAGGCAGGACAACAGTCTGTGTGTCTCCGGAGAGTGTGTAGGATGTGTTCATTCAAATTGGTCACCGTGGGGAGAATCTGCTGGATTATTCTAATGTGTTGGCCTCTCCCCCGAGAGCCAAGGGTTAGTTTCTCAGGAGTTCCCTTTTAACCCGGTATAATTTGGGACAACCCAGAGAGCCTGTACAGAGCTGTACAGCTGTACAGAGCTGTTCATTCATTCATTCAATAGTATTTATTGAGCGCTTACTATGTGCAGAGCACTGTACTAAGCGCTTGGGATGAACAAGTCGGCAACAGATAGAGACAGTCCCTGCCGTTTGACGGGCTTACGGTCTAATCGGGGGAGACGGACAGACAAGAACAATGGCACTAAACAGCGTCAAGGGGAAGAACATCTCATAAAAACCGATGGCAACTAAATAGAATCAAGGCGATGTACAATTCATTAACAAAATAAATAGGGTAACGAAAATATATACAGTTGAGCGGACGGGTACAGTACTGTGGGGATGGGAAGGGAGAGGTGGAGGAGCAGAGGGAAAAGGGGAAAATGAGGCTTTAGCTGCGGAGAGGTAAAGGGGGGATGGCAGAGGGAGTAGAGGGGGAAGAGGAGCTCAGTCTGGGAAGGCCTCTCGGAGGAGGTGATTTTTAAGTAAGGTTTTGAAGAGGGAAAGAGAATCAGTTTGGCGGAGGTGAGGAGGGAGGGCGTTCCAGGATCGCGGGAGGACGTGACCCAGGGGTCGACGGCGGGATAGGCGAGACCGAGGGACGGCGAGGAGGTGGGCGGCGGAGGAGCGGAGCGTGCGGGGTGGGCGGTAGAAAGAGAGAAGGGAGGAGAGGTAGGAAGGGGCAAGGTGATGGAGAGCCTCGAAGCCTAGAGTGAGGAGTTTTTGTTTGGAGCGGAGGTCGATAGGCAACCACTGGAGTTGTTTAAGAAGGGGAGTGACATGCCCAGATCGTTTCTGCAGGAAGATGAGCCGGGCAGCGGAGTGAAGAATAGACCGGAGCGGGGCGAGAGAGGAGGAAGGGAGGTCAGAGAGAAGGCTGACACGGTAGTCTAGCCGGGATATAACGAGAGCCCGTAATAGTAAGGTAGCCGTTTGGGTGGAGAGGAAAGGGCGGATCTCGGCGATATTGTAGAGGTGAAACCGGCAGGTCTCGGTAACGGATAGGATGTGTGGGGTGAACGAGAGGGACGAGTCAAGGATGACACCGAGATTGCGGGCCTGCGGGACGGGAAGGATGGTCGTGCCATCCACGGTGATGGAGAAGTCTGGGAGCGGACCGGGCTTGGGAGGGAAGATGAGGAGCTCAGTCTCGCTCATGTTGAGTTTTAGGTGGCGGGCCGACATCCAGGTGGAGACGTCCCGGAGGCGGGAGGAGACGCGAGCCTGAAGGGAGGGGGAGAGGACAGGGGCGGAGATGTAGATCTGCGTGTCATCTGCGTAGAGATGGTAGTCAAAGCCGTGAGAGCGGATGAGTTCACCGAGGGAGTGAGTGTAAATGGAGAACAGAAGAGGGCCGAGAACTGACCCTTGAGGAACTCCAACAGTTAAAGGATGGGAGGGGGAGGAGGCTCCAGCGTAGGAGACCGAGAATGATCGGCCAGAGAGGTAAGAGGAGAACCGGGAGAGGACAGAGTCCGTGAAGCCAAGGTGAGATAAGGTATGGAGGAGGAGGGGATGGTCGACAGTGTCAAAGGCAGCAGAGAGGTCAAGGAGGATCAGAATGGAGTAGGAGCCATTGGATTTGGCAAGAAGGAGGTCATGGGTGACCTCAGAGAGAGCAGTCTCGGTAGAGTGGAGGGGACGGAAGCCAGATCGGAGGGGGTCTAGGAGAGAATGGGAGTTAAGGAATTCTAGGCATCGATTGTAGACGACTCGTTCTAAGATTTTGGAAAGGAAGGGTAGTAGGGAGATAGGACGATAACTGGAGGGGGAAGTGGGGTCGAGAGCGGGTTTTTTTAGGATGGGGGAGACGTGGGCGTGTTTGAAGGCAGAGGGGAAGGAGCCCTTGGAGATTGAGTGGTTAAAAATAGAAGTTAAGGAAGGGAGGAGGGCAGGGGCGATGGTTTTAAGAAGGTGAGAGGGAATGGGGTCCGAGGCGCAGGTGGAGGGGGTGGCACTTGCGAGGAGGGAGGAGATCTCCTCTGAGGATACTGCAGGGAAGGATGGGAAAGTAGGGGAGGGGGTTTATTCATTCATTCAATAGTATTTACTGAGCGCTGACTATCCATTCATTCATTCGATACTATTTATTGAGCGCTTACTATGTGCAGAGCACTGTACAAAGCGCTTGGAATGTACAAATCGGCAACAGATAGAGACAGTCCCTGCCCTTTGGGGGGCTTACGGTCTAATCGCGGGAGACAGACAGAGAAGAACAATGGCAATAAACAGAGTCAAGGGGAAGACCATCTCATTAAAACAATAGCAAATAGAATCAGCGTGATGTACATCTCATTAAACAAAATAAATAGGGTGAAGAAGATCTATGCAGTTGAGCGGATGAGTACGGTGCTGAGCGGATGGGACGGGAGAGGGAGAGGAGCAGAGGGAAAGGGGGGAGAAGAGGGTTTAGCTGCGGAAGAGGGTTTAGCTGCGGACTATGGACTACGCGGACTACGTGGACTATGTGCAGAGCACTGTACTAAGCTCTTGGAATGTACAATTCGGCAATAGATAGAGACAATCCCTGCCCAATGACGGGCTCACAGTCAGGAGAGACAGCAAAGCAAACCAGAACAAAACAAAAACAAGACAATATCATCAATATAAATAGAATCAAGGGGAGGTACACCTCATCAACAAAATAAATAGGGTAATGAATGATATATCCAAATGAGCACAGGGCTGAGGGGAGGGGAAGAGGAAAGGGGGAGAAGCAGAGGGTGGGGGGGAGGGGGAGAGAAGGGAAAAGGGGGGCTCAGTCTGGGAAGGCCTCTTGGAGGAGGTGAGCTCCCAGTTGTAGGGGTGGGGTGGGATAGAGCAGAGCTATAATGGTAACAATAATTAGTGATAATAATTATAATAATTACAGTATTTTTTAAGCACTTACTATGTGCAAGGCACTGTACTAAGCAGTGGGATGGACACAGCCAAAGTAGGTTGGACACAATCCCTGTCCCACATGGGGCTCAGTCTCAATCCGCATTTTACAAATGAGGTAACTGAGGCCCAGAGAAGTGAAGTGACTTGCCCAAGGTCACACTGCAGACAAGTGGGGGAGTAGGATTAGAACCCAGTTCCTTCTGACTCCCAGACCCGTGTTCTATCCACTAGGCCATGCTGCTCCTCAATCATAATATTAAAGTGCTTGCTGGGGATAGAGAATACACAGGTGGGAATTAGACATGACCCCGGTTCCTCACGGGGGTGGGAAGGGGCTCACGGTCTAAGGCCCGGGCCTTCATCCGCCAGCACGAAGGGAAGAGTCGAGTTAAATTTCACTTCAGCTCCATCTAAGTTGTGATGAAAGCTTTGACTATTTTAAGCGTAAAACTTCTTTATTAAAATGAATGCCATTCATTGTGGTCTTTGGAGATGTTGATTTATTCAGGGAGTCGCTAAGGCAAATTAATATACATGTCCCTCTACGTAAAATGCCAGTCATTAAATATACAGAGCATCAAATCCGTCTTTAAAATTATCTTCAGATGCACTGAGAAATGCTAAAGTAATCAGTGTACACGTCAGTAATTAGCTATTTTGATAAATGCAGGTGATGTCCTGTTTGAAAGAGCTCCCCAGAGAGCTATGGTGTTCTTTGCCTTTACTTCCCCCTCTTCTCTTATCATCACTCGAGGAAATGTGCGTCTTCACATGATCTCGGAGGTATGTGGCCGTTGGGGATGAAGAAATTGGAAGTACCCAACTGAAAATATCAAACTGATGCGTTCTTCGATTAATGCTACCCATTTTCTAATCAGCCAGTACAACCTGCTCAGTTCATTCCCTACCACTGATTCTGTTGAGGATTCTTGAGTATCTAAACTACAGCTTGGCTCTGTGGAAAGAACGTGGGCTTGGGAGTCAGAGGATGTGGGTTCTAATGCTGGTTCTGTCACTTGTCTGCTGTGTGACCTTGGGCAAATCACTTCACTTCTTTATGCCTCAGGTACCTCATCTGTAACATGGGGATTAATAATGTTGGTATTTGTTAAGCACTTACTATGTGCAGAGCACTGTTCTAAGAGCTGGGGTAGATACAGGGTAATCAGGTTGTCCCCCGTGAGGCTCACAGTGAGGCTTGGCCCAGAGTAAGTGCTTTACAGATACCATAATTATCATTGTTATTATTATTAAATATGTCTTCACCATTGGTTATGTTCAAGACCATGCCCACTTCAGCCCTCCCTTTTCCAAATGGGTCATCGGAGGTATCGTAGATATGGATTTAGCTTCATTTCCTCCTTCATTCATTAGAGAAGCAGTGTGGCGCAGTGGAAAGAGCCTGGGCTTGGGAGTCAGAGATCGTGGGTTCTAATCCTGGCTCTGCCACTTCTCTGCTGTGTGACCTCGGGCAAGTCACTTACTTCTCTGGGCCTCAGTTACCTGATCTGGAAAATCAGGAGGAAGACTGTGAGCCCCATGTGGGACAACCTGATCACCTTGTATCCCCCCCCAGTGCTTAGAACAGTGCTTTGCACATAATAAGCGCTTAACAAACGTCATTATTATTATTCCTCCTAGAACATTCTCTTTGTCTCTTTTAATTAACCTGCTGATAGATCTGAGCCCAAACTAGTGAATACTTCTCAAATCGGGCCATCATTCACTCCACAAGTAAATCCAGTCCCTAGCTCAGTCAATCAGTAGAATTTATTGAGTGATTCCTGGATACCTGAATCTAATTAGACGGTTTCAGACCATAGCACTGAAAAGTACCCATTTGTCCAGCTGTGCCATGCTGCAGAGAAACAGGCCTAGCCCAAAGCCCTTGCAAACTAAACGGTGTGTCCCAGTATCGATCCTTAAATCAGTGGCATTTAGTAAGCACTGTACTAAACGTTTGGGAATGTTCATTCGACAGAATGGGGAGACACAGTCTTTGTCAGTTCCCTCATCTGTAAAATGGGGATGAAAACTGTGAGCCCCATGTGAGGCAGGGACTGTGACCAACCCAATTTGTTTGTATCCACCCCAGTGCTTAGTATAGTGTCTGGCCCCTAGTAAGCGCTTAACATACACCGCGATTATCATTATTATTATTACTGTCTAGAGGGGGAGATGGACATTAAAATAAATATTGACTACGTACGTAAATGCTGTGGGGCTGAGGGAAGGGTGGTTGTTATCAAGATTATAGCATCTGTTAAACACCTCCTATGTGTCAAGCACTCTTCTAAGTACCGGGCAGATACAAGTTAATCAGGTCGGATGCAGTTCCTGTCTCACACAGGACTCACCGTCTAAGTGCGAGGGGGAACGGGCATTTAATCCCCATTTTGCAGTTGAGGAAACAGAGGCACGGAGAAGTGAAGTGACTTGCCCAAGGTGGCATGGCAAGCAATCGATAGAGATGGCGTTAGACCCCGGCCCGCTGATTCCCAGAACAGTGTGCTGGTTGCATTGGGCGATTGCTGCCTCTTACAAGTAGGCACAAGCAACAAATATACCATAGGTCCAAACCAATCAATCCTTGTGTACAGGGACGAGGGATACTGGGGTCAGGGGACCTGAGGAGGGAGTTAAATGTCTGGACAACTGCCATGGGAGATGGGCATGGGTGTCAATAAGGGTGGAGAAATAGGAATGATAATACAAGTAAACAAATAAATAAATCATAAATCATATGTATGTTTGTGTGTGTATATGTACACATGTATATATGCATATATGTTTATGTGTGTATATATATATATATACATTCATTCATTCAGTGGTATGTACTGAGCACTTACTATGTGCAGAGCACTGTACTAAGCACTTGGAATGTATAATTCGGCAACAGATAGAGACAATCCCTGCCCACTGATGGGCTCACAGTCTAATATATATATGTGGAGAGAGAGAGAGAGAGGTGTTTGTGTATATGTTTGTGTGTGTATATATATACACACATGTTACATTGGCAGAAAGGGAAGAATAACCAGGAAAACAAGGACGTACTCAGCGATGACTTCTAAGCAAGGGAGGAAGGGATGCCGTTTGTCAAATCTGATCGGTGAAGTAGTGGATAAAATGCATGACTGCTGGATTTGCACACTTGAAATGACCACAGGAGGACAAAAAGCTGGATAGTGGGCTATTCAACTCAAATAGTTGACCTGACTCGCTCCAAACCCATTACAAGAAGTCTTGCTTAACTAGTTGTCAGCCTATAAAGTTATTGTTTTCACCTGGGTAGGGCTAGTCCTACTGGTTTCACCTGGTAGAACTGTAATATGGGGCTAGAAGGTGCCTGTAGCTATCTTTGGTCATAGATTCGCTCAGGGGAGGACCCCTACTCAAAGCGGGACCACTGCATATGAACATGCTGGGTTTTTAAGCAGTGGGAGTATCAATCAGTCAATACGTGCAGAACACTGTACGAAGCACTTGGGAGAGTACGGCACCACGGAATTAGCGGATACTTTCTCTGTACGCCTTCTCTACACGATTTGGAACTCCGGGAAGCTTTGCTTATGACTGCATTCAGGATGAGCTCAGTGGCAATTCCCCTCAGCCCCTGCAAATCCCCTTTTGTCACCGCACTCGTTTGACCCTGTATTTTTGGTTGCCTTCGGTATTCATTGGTTTCTCATTCATATCATTTCATTTTCTCTCTTGTATCTTGTCGCCAAACTCCGCTCCAACCTATTTTCGGGCTGTGAGCTTGTGGAGGGCCAAGATCCGTTGACTGATCAACTGAACGGCCGAATGATATTCAACTCTTCCCTGTGCATTTTTCCCAGTGCTTAGAACAGTGCTCTGCATGCCGTAAGCCCTATTTCTACTACTTGTAAGGACGCTTTAGCTTCTGTTCTAGGTCTTTTCGATCATCACGCTCGACAAAAGCTTTCCAAAATTCCGCCCATATTTTTATTTGTCTTCATTAAATGTGGCTCTCTGTCTCTCCGCATCATCGCTTCTTGTCATCCCCTCCTCGCTCGGCTAATCGACACAGTGGGGACTGGATGATGTCACCCGTGGCATAAAAAATAATGCTACATGAAACGGCTGGGCAGACAACTGATGAAATAAACAGAAAAGGAAAAAGACTGATCCTCCAACACAAACACGTTTCAAGTGGAGAATGCATAAACTTCAAAAGAAAAGGCGAGAACAAAGGAGTTTTGCATTTGGCCAAGTAAAAAAAAAAAAGAAACTTTGATCTCCAGGCACCTGGTTCTTCTTAGGTTGAAGAATATAAACCCCTGACAAGGTTAGATGAATGACGGTGGGTCCCAAAGTTTGAATAGTCACACCTTCTCCATGTCTTGGAAATGGAAAAAAAAGGTCACTATTAAGTCCTATAGGTTATTCTATACTTCCTATAATGGCCTCCTGCCTTTTCCCAGATGACTTTTTATTTTCCCCTAATTTGGGGGAGGGAGGGGGATGCTGAGCAGGAAAACACGACTCTTTCTCTCCCCTCATACAGATAAATTGAGAAACTAGACAGCTCATAATTTACTTTGTAAAAATCAGTGAATTTCTAGGTAATTTGAAATAGTTTCCCTGAGACTAAGTAAAAGGAACGGAGGTAATGCTGTAAAATGAGTCTGGATATATCCTAATTCTCGGTATTTAGAAAAGATATTGTCAAGACCCAAGAAACATGTGAATCATTTTATCCCTTAAATCAATTAACTGCCGGCAAAGACTCCCAAGAAGGACATATAAAAGCAACATGTTATCATTTCCAAAAATGTTTATACGCATATAATGAAAGTAGAAATTATTTATACTTAGCCTTTCTAAAATCACATCTAACCTTCCTAAATTCACATCTCTACATAGCCTTTCCCTGAATCTTCCCTAATTACCCAATTTATTCAACCTCCCTTCTGCATGGCCTATGCACTTAACCCATCTGGTTCTTTCTCCACCCCTTATAACTAATAAGCACTTTGATACTCACCCTACTCCAACCCTATGGAACTTTTGTACATATTCTCCTACTCTGCCATTTCTCCTATCCGTAATTTATTTTAATAGCTGTCTCCTCCACTAGATGTCAAGTTTCTTAAGAGCAGGAATCGTCTACCAATTCTTCATAATAATAACGATAATAGCAGTAATAATAATATTAATAAAAATAAAATAATAACAACGTTAATACTTGCAGTGTTTTTTCAGCATATGTGCCAAGCACTGCTCTAAGTGCTGGAGTAGATACAAGATAATCAGTTCCCACATGGGATTCACCATCTAAGTAAGAGGGAGAACAGATATTGAATCCCCATTTTTCAGATGAGAGAACGGAAGCACAGAGAAGATAAGTGACTCACGGAAGGTCACACAGCAGGCAAGTGGCGGAGCTGGGATGAGAAAGCAGGGTCTCTGACACCGAGGCCCGTGCTTTCTCTTCTAGGTCCAGAGCTTCTCTTCGGTATCGTTCTCTCCCAATCGCTTAGCGCAGCGTTCTACACACATTAAGTGATCACTAAATACCATTGATCGATTGATTGATTGACTGATGCAAGCACTTTGGCGGGAAGGCATGACGATAATAATAATGAGTATGGTGTTAAAGTTAGATGCATTGTTCCCAGAGCTTAATACAATACTTGGTGCATCATAACTGATTAAAAAATACCTAAATTACAACTATGATTATTGTTAAGGTAGTAGCAGATCATATAAAAAGAGCTTTTTAAGGGCAACCTGAAATATGAACAGCATATAATAATAATAATGATAATGTGGGTATTTGTTAAATGCTTACTAGGTGCCGAGCACTGTTCTAAGCGCTGGGGGAGATACAGGGTAATCAGGTTGTCCCACGTAGGGCTCGCACACTTTTAATCCCCATTTTACAGATGAGGGAACTGAGGCGCAGAGAAGTTAAGTGACTTGCCCACAGTCACACGGCTGACAAGTGGCAGAGCCGGAGGTCGAACTCATGACCTCTGACTCCGAAGCCCAGGCTCTTTCCACTGAGCCACGCTGCTTCTCCTATGTAGTCGGTCAATCAGTTGTATTTATTGAGCACTTACTCTGTGCAGAGAATTGTACTAAGCAACTGGGAGAGTACGATATAACAATAAACGGACAGGTTCCTTGCCCAGAACGAGTTTACAGTCTAGTGGGGAAGAGCAGGTGAGAGGTTAGAGTTGGAGGTAATGATGATGATGAAAATGGTATTTTTTTAAGTGCTTACTATGCACCAAAAACTGTCGTAAACACTGAGGTAGATGTAAGGTAATCCCTGAGCCCCACGTAGGGCTCACAGTCTCAATCCCCATCTTCCAGATGAGTAACTGAGGCACAGAGAAGTTAAGTTATAGAGAAGCAACGTGACTCAGTGGACAGAGCCCGGGCTTGGGAGTCAGAGGTCATGGGTTTGAATCCCGGCTCTGCCCCTTGGCAGCTGTGTGACTGTGGGCAAGTCACTTAACTTCTCTGTGCGTCGGTTGCCTCATCTGGAAAATGGGGGTGAAGACTGTGAGCCTCACGAGGGACAACCTGATCACCCTGTATCTCCCTCAGCACTTAGAACAGTGCTCTGCACATAGTAAGCGCTTAACAAATACCAACATTATTAAGTGACTTGCCCAAAACCACCCAGCTGGCAGAGCCCGGATTAGAAGCCACAGCCTCTGACCCCCCCCCCCAGCCCGTACCCTTGCCACTAAGAGCTAGAGAGGATATAAAGGGAGATGAGAAGCATCAATCGATCATATTTATTGAGCATTTTCGGTGTTCAGAGCACTGTACAAAGCGCCTTGGGCGTATACAAATATAACAGATTTGATAGAAACGTTCCTTGCCCACAGTGAGCTCCCCTCTAAGTGGGCTCAAAACTGAGCCTTCAGGATATCCACTGTTACAGAGCAAAGAACGAAAGAGGAGCCAACAAGGGAATCTGAAAAGGAAGAGTGTCGAATGAAGACGCGAGGATTCTGGGTGGATTGAATCAAGTTCAGAGGGAGAATCTAGGAGGAGAGCACTGTCAACGGGGTCATAGATGGCAGGCAGGCGAAAAGCAGATTATTGACTTTTCTGTATTGTTGAGACCAGTACAAGATGAGAAGCGTTCCTAAAGAACTGAAAAAGGAAGCTAAGACAACGGTGAGCCACAGCAGATCAGTGAACTCAATATTAATCCCTGGAAAGAGAATGAAACAAGTGACCGAACAATAATTTGGAAGCTGCCAGAAGAGCATAAGACACTAGGAAACCATTGGCATAACTTCGGGAAGAGTTCATCGTGACAGTTTCCTTTTCTAATAGTGAAATACAGGGGAATGGATGTGTGTGTGAATATGTGCGTGTTTCTGTAAAAGTGGGGATTATTCAATGGTACTTATTGAGCGCTTACTATGTGCAGAGCACTGTACTAAGCACTTGGAATGTACAAATCGGTAACAGAGACAGTCCCTGCCCTTTGACGGACTTACGGTCTAATCGGAGGAGACGGACAGACAAGAACGATAGCAGTAAATAGACTCAAGATTTAAAAAAATGGGAGCTCCACGAGGGGACAATCTGATTACCCTGTATCTACCCCAGCGCTTAGAACAGTGTCCTGCACATAGTAAGCGCTTAACAAATACCATAATAATCATTGTTATTATTTATAAAGTCTCTCTTGGCTTTAGTCAGTATTCAAATTTGTCCCACGTATCTCCCTTTCTAGACTGCAAACTTCCTTTGGGCAGGAAACTTGTATGTACTCTCTCAAGCACTTAGTACAGTGGTCTGCACACAGTAAGTGCTCAGTAAATACAACTGATTGATGACATCGGAGAAGCAGTGTGGCTCAGTGGAAAGAGCTCGGGCTTTGGAGTCAGAGGTCATGAGATCGAATCTCAGCTCTGCCACTTGTCAGCTGTGTGACTGTGGGCGAGTCACTTCACTTCTCTGTGCCTCAGTTACCTCATCCGTAAAATGGGGATTAAGACTGTGACCCCACGTGGGACAACCTGATTCCCCTGTGTCTACCCCAGCACTTAGGACAGTGCTCTGCACATAGTAAGCGCTTAACAAATACCAACATTATTATTATTATTATTATTATTTTCTTAAAGACAACCTAGGACTCGTGAATTAATCGACAATCTAGGACTCGTGAATTATTCATTCAGGGTCCTACTTAGACTTTCAGCCTCATGTGGGACAGGATTGTGTCCAATCTGATTAATTTGTATCTCCCCCAGAGCTTAGATCAGCATTCAAAACATAGAAAGCATTTAACAAATACTATAAATATACAATGATAATAATTGTTATTATTTTGGTATTTTTTAAGCACTTAGTATGTACCGAGTACTGTTCTAAGCTCTGGAGTAGATACCAGGTAATCAGGTTGTCCCACGTGGGGCTCACACTCTTAATCCCCATTTTACAGGTGAGGTAACTGAGGCACAGAGAAATGATATGTCTTACCCAAGGTTACACAATAGACAAGTGGTGGAGCAGGGATTAGAACCCACATCCTCTGACTCCCAGTTCCGTGCTCTTGCCACTAAATCACGCTGCTCCTCTAATATTATTGAGCACTTATTGTATGCAGAGCACTGTAATAATAATGATTATCATTATGGCATTTATTAAGCACTTACTATGTGCCAGGCACTGTACGGAGCACTGGGTGGATACAAGCAAATTGGGTTGGACACAGTCCCTGTCCCACATGGGGCTCACAATCTCAATCCCCATTTTACAGATGAGGTGACTGAGGCACAGAGAAGTAAAGTGACTTGCCCAAGCTCACACAACAGATAGGTCGGGAGGCGGCATTAGAACCCACGACCTTCTGACTCCCGGGCCTGTGCCCTATAAACTACACCATCCTGCTTCTCTACAGGAAGTAGCGTGGCTCAGCGGAAAGAACCCGGGCTAGGGAGTCAGAGGTCATGGGTTCTAATCCAAACTCTGCCACTTCTCAGTTGTGTGACTTTGGGCAAGTTACTTAACTTCTCTGTGCCTGAGTTCCCTCATCTGGAAAATGGGGATTAAGACTGTGAGCCCCACGTGGGAGGACCTGATCACCTTGTATCCCCCCAGAGCTTAGAACGGTGCTTTGCACATAGTAAGTGCTTAACAGATACCATCATTATCGTTAGTATTATTATGAAGTGCTTTGGGGAGTGCAATACAATAGGGTTGATAACCATAATCCCTGCTCATAAGGAGCTTACAGTCTAGATGGGGAGACATGAAAATGCATTACAGATAAGAGTGTAAGCCCGTCACTGGGCGGGGATTGTCTCTATCTGTTGCCGATTTGTACTTTCCAAGCGTTTAGTACAGTGCTCTGCACATGATAGGCGCTCAGTAAATACTGTTGAATGAATAAGAGGAAAGGGGAGGTATAAGGAAATGAACATTAATGCTGAGAGACTGGGAATGGAGTGTGACTATCAAACACTTAAGGGATTCAGATCCAAGATGATGCAGAAGGGAGGGTAAGTAGAGGAAACGACGGCTTAGTCGGGGAAGGCCTCCAGAAGGAGATGTGACTTTAGTAGGGCTTCGAAAGTGCGTAGAGTGGTGGTCTGTCAGACGCGAAGGCGGAGAGATGTCCACACCACAGGGAGGATACGGGCGAGGGGAAAGGCGGTAGGGTAGATAAGAATGAGGTTCAGAAATTAGGCTGCCCTTAGAGGAGTGAAGACTGTGGGCAGGGTGGCATGAGGAGATCAGTGAGATAAAGTGGGAAGAATAGTGATGGTCGAGTACCTCAAGACCCACGGGAGGGACTCCATGTTTGCCTCGGAGGGGGATAGGCAACCGCCGAAAGCGAAGGACGGACTGGAGTCGAGAGACACACTGTCCAGTCCCCTACCGGTCTCGGCTACCGGAGGGAGAGTCGAGCAGAGGCCTGTCCGTTCCGTTCCATTCTTAGCTTGGGCAGTGGCTAGCGGGCGGAAGGCGATCCGCTGCAAGTCCAAACTCCCCCGTGCTGGGCAGTAGCGGCACGGGAGGCGGTCGAGGGCGGAGACTCGAGTTTACTGAGTGGAAGGAGGCATCGGCAAACCACTTCCGTATTTTGACCAAGAAAACTCTGTGGATCCACCACCAGAACGATTGCAGATGGAGAGCGGGGCGCTCTGGGAGAGATAACGATAGTAATGTTGGTATCTGTTAAGCGCTTACAATGGGCAGAGCACCGTTCTAAGCCCTGCGGTAAACACAGGGTAATCAGTTTGTCCCATGTGGTGCTCACGGTCTTAATCCCCATTTTACAGATGAGGTAACTGAGGCCCAGAGAAGTGAAGTGCCTTGCCCACAGTCACCCAGCTGACAAGTGGCAGAGCGAGGATTCGATCCCATGACCTCTGACTCCGAAGCCCAGGCTCTTTCCACTGAGCCACCCTACTTCTCTAATGTGTCCGTGGCGTCGCTATGGGTCAGAAACGACTTGACGGCACCATCACAATAATAATGAGGGTAATGTTGCTATTTGTTAAGCGCTTACTATGTGCAGAGCACTGTTCTAAGCGCTGAGGTAGATACAGGGAAATCAGGTTGTCCCACGTGAGGCTCACAGTCTTAATCCCCATTATACAGATGAGGAACTGAGGCCCAGAGAGGAGAAGTGACTTGCCCACATCACACAGCTGACAAGTGGCAGAGCCGGGATTCGAACCCATGACCTGTGACTCCGAAGCCCAGGCTCTTTCCACTGAGCCGCGCTGCTTCTCATAAGACAAGGCAAGGGGAAAGACAAGAGGCAGGGAGGTTAGCAAGGAAGCTGACACTAGTCAAGGCAGGATAAATGCTTGGATCGGTATGATAGCAGTTTAGATAGGGAGGAAGGGGCAGCTCCTGAAGTTTGGGGTTTTTTTAATGGTATTCGTGAAGTTGTACTGTGTGCGGTTATATTTTTGAGTTGGACTCTTCCCAGCACTCAATATAAGCTCTGCTCAATCGATTTGTGTGATTTCCTTTAAATTTACTGTTTTCTGGAAAGTGAAACAATACAGTGCTCTGCACACAGTAAGTGCTCAATAAATATATTTGATTGATTGATAGGACCACAGACACGGCCTTAGGGGGCAAAAAAAAAACCCCTAAAGTAAACACCCCTTTACTTGTTTAGAATCTTGAATAGTGTGAGAACGGGCTGTAATTTCCATTCTAAGCAAATCATTTGTTAGGGCAACATGGATTGTTGAGGACCTTTAAGGTAGTTCAGGCCACTAACTTTCGTCTTCTTAATGTGTTGACTTCAAGATTAGAGATGGAAAAATCGCCAGCTGATATCAGCAGTACCCGTAAGACCCCTTATCACTGTCACGGGGGACAAGCAAACACCACTATCTGAAAGCATCCATAATAACGCTTTGGCCAAAGGGCTCAAAAATTGGAAAATGAACAAGAAAAGCCTTGACATTTGGACATGTACTCCTATAAAATCATAATCACTCTCCCTACCTTCCAAATTGTCCAAACTGACCGTTATTTTAACCCATGATACCGGGTGACCTTCTTTCAACATTGATAAGGCTTTCTATGCAGTAAATCCACAACATAGCGAATGGATAAAAAGCCTTGTCCATGTCGGAAAGAGCGTCATTAGCTTATCACCAAGCAAAATATTAACATAGTTTTCGTTTAACAGGTCACACGGATGAGACAATTTCAAGACAAACTGTCCTTAATTCCCCTCCAGAGATTTTTAGATCATGCCCGCTCACAACGCTCATTAAAAGACCTCGATCTCTTCCCCCCATAGAAAATATTTACTTTCGTCACCGCAGAAGAGAACAGAGTCAGAAGGAATGAAAGCCTTCAATTCAATGATGCTTAGAGTGGTTGTACGGAAAAGAATAGATAAGGAGGCTTTTTCGTGACCTAGAAGGTTTTCATTTGGATTTTGATGCTTATGGTTATGCACAACGCTGTTCAGCAGATGCCACAATTCAGGGGGAGACACTTTTTTTCAAGTGAAAGGAAGGAAGGCATTTCAATCTTAGTTAGGTCTCTGAATCTCCCTGGATGTTATTAGCACAATGGCAGAGAAAGCTGAAAAACACAACTGAATGCTACAGAGGCTGTAAAATATCTGTGTTAATAGCGTGGCCGTTGTCTAAACTTATCGATACAACTTGAGTCCATCTCTCCCTCTGTAATGTTTTCTTTTTCCTCCCTCCAGATTCATAGCAACTTAATAGGTAAAGAAAGCAAAGCGGCTCTAACCTTTACGAAGGACTTCCCTGTATTTATTTTTGAAAAAGGTTTACTTTACCTTCATCGCCAGATAGAAGAAAAGTATTTCAGAGTATTTCGGTCAAATAAAATGAAGCAATAATCCATTTTATTCTGGCATTTATTTATGAAATGAATGCCTTTAAAACATGACTACTGAAGGCATTGGTAGTAGTCTTTCCTGAGGGAAATCTCTCACTGGGTTTAGAGCATCCGATCATGAGCTCTATTTATGAGGAAAAGCGAAGTAGCACTGAAGCAGAGTGATCTAGTGGAAATAATCCTGGACTGGGTGCCACGGCACCTCCGGTCTAATTCCCAGTCTGGTACTTGGATAAGATATTGGATCTCTCTGTATCTCGGTTTCCTCATCTGTAAAATGGGGATTCAATGCCTGTTCTTCCTCCCCTTTAGATAGAAAACTGTCCAACCCGACTCATAGCACGGTGCTGGGTACCCAGTAAGCACTTAACAAATACAATATTATTATTATCGTTATTGTTATTATGGAATGCGGTATTATTTGTCATTTACTACTGAAAACATGAATAATAGCACTGATTCAAATATTATTATTCATCTTATTAAGTAACATCCTGGCCATATTTCCTTGGAGTTCTCCTAAGGAAAAAGAGGCAATATTCATTCATTCAGTCAGTCGTATTTAGGTGAGTGCTTACTGTGTGCAAAGCATTGTACTAAGTGCTTGGGAGAGTACAATAGAGCAGACTTTGTGTTTTAATCTCGATCTTAATTCATAGAGTTCTTGGCCCTGATCTAGTGACAACTGCACAGGATATTTTAATAACACGATAGATTCGATCATCTCCAAGTGAAGAGCTGGATTGCCCCAGTTCCGATCCAAGAAATAGATTTAAGGTAATGCCCGTGGTTCATTCACTCATTCAGTCGTATTCACTGAGCGTTTGCCGCGCACAGAGCACTGTACTGAGCACTTGGAATGTACAACTCGGCAACAGACAGAGACAATCCCTGCCCAACAACGGACTCACAGTCTAAAAGGGGGAGACAGGCAGCAAGACAAAACAAGTGGTCAGGCGTCAATGCCATCAAAATAAATTTGAATCATAGATTATGTACACATATCATAGATTATGTACACATCATTAAGAAAATAGAGTCATAAATAATATACTACTACTAATAAATAAATAATAAATACGTGCTGTGGAGAGAGGAAGGGCGTAGGGAGAAGGGGAAATGGGCAGGGGAGGAGGGGCAGAGGGAAAGGGAGGGCTCAGACTGGGAAGGCCTCCTGGAGGAGGTGAGCACATGGTGTATCAGAACGGTATCTACTGGGCAATGTCTAAACTGTAAAGGTAGTCACCCCCCTCTAGATGGTAAGCTCCTTGTGGGCAGAGAATGTGTCTGTCAACTCTGTTGTATCGCATTCAAATAATGGTACTAGGTAAGCATTTTCTATATGCCAAGCACTGTTCTGAACACTGGGAAAGATATAAATTAATCCGGTTTGATACAGTCCCTGACCTACATGGGGCACACTGTCTTAATTCCCATTTTACAGTGAGGTAACTGGTGCCCAGAGAAGTGAAGTGACTTGCCTAAGGACATGCAGCAGACACCACGGCCTAGTGGAGACAGCATGGGCCTGGGGGTGAGAAGGACCAGGGTTCTAATCCCACCCCTGCCAACTGCTTGCTGTGTGACCTTGGACAAGTCACTTAACTTCTATGTGCCTCAGTTTTCTCTACTCTAAAATGGGGATATTGGTTCTCCCTCCTAGCTAGGTTGTGAGCCTCGTGAGGGGTAGGGATTGTGTCCAACCTAATTAATTTGTACCTACCCCAAGGCTTAGAACAGTGTTTGACACAAAATAAGCACTTAACAAATACTTAAAAAAAAAAGGAGACTTTAGAGCTCCAGACTGTAAGCTCACTCTGGGCAGGGAACTCTGTTATATTGTACTCTCCCAAGTGCTTAGTACAGTGCCTGGCACACAATTGATTGAGTCCATTACTCAAATGGGAAACACTAGGAAGTATGTGATGTTGATGTCATTAACCCTGAGAAATGGGGACATTGTCATTCTGAGTGTAAGCATTATAATCTAAAAAAAAAAAATGATCTGATTTAGAAAGATCTGTATTATTCCTAGGTCGTGGTCTCTTTACTCCCTGTCTTAATTAAGGTGCTCCTCATTATCATTTGTATTTGAGGGCCTACCTGAATAAGATTTTAAGGGAGAATTGGGAAGCTAGGAGTAGGAAAACGATGTACTGTATTAATCATATAACTGCCTCCATCTTATCATTTCCCCACCCCAATTTCTGTACCTAAAAGCAGAAGCTCTGGGTAAACGACTATCCATGACATTGTCCTCAACTCATCTCTCTCATTCAATCGGCTACTAAATTCTGTCGATTCTACCTTCACAGTGTTGCTAAAATCCACCTTTTTCCTCTCCGTACAGATTGGTACCGTCTTCATCCAAGCGTTTGTTCTATCCCACCCTGACCTCTGCATCTGCCTTCTTGCTAATCTCCCAGCATCCTCGCTCTCCCCACTTCAGTCCCTACTTCACCCTATTGCCTGGATGCATGTCTTCCCACCCAAGAACTTCCAATGGCTGCCCATCCACCCCTGCATCAATCTAAAAACTCCTCACCATCAGCTTTAAGGCATTCAATCTGCTTGCCCCATCCTACCCTCCGCACCGATCTCCTACTCCATCCAGCCCGTCACAGTCCACTTCTCTAGTGCCAGCTTCCTCACTGTGCCCCGATCTCCTCTATCTCATGGTCGACCCCTTTCCCAGCTCCTCACCCTGGCCTGGAACTCCCTCCCCCTCCATATATTCCAGGCCACCATTCTCTCCTCCTTCATAGCCTTACTAAGGTCACATTTCCTCCAGGAAGCCTTCCCGGATTAAGCCCTCTATTTTTTATTTTTAATGGTATTTAAGTGCTTACTCTGTGCCAGGCCCCCTACTAAGCCCTGGGTTAGATACGGCCTAATTCGGTTAAACACAGTCCATGTACCACGTGGGACACGCAAGCAATCCCCATTTCACAGATGATGAAACTGAGGGACAGAGAAGCAAAGTGACTTGTCCGAGGTCACGCTGCAGACGTGTGGTGGGGCCCCGGCTTTTCCCCAGCTCGCTCTCCCTTCTGCGTCGTCTATGCGCTTGGATCTGTGACCTTTGGACATTTGATATTCGCCCCTCTGCCAACCCCAGGCCACTTACATATCAATCTTTAAATTATGTATTACATATTATAAACTACTTATTCATTCGTATTAGTGTCTGCCTCCCCCTCTAGACTGTAAACTCAATATGGGCAGGGAACATGCCCGTTAATTATGTTGCGTTGTACTCTCCCAGATGCTTAGTACAGTGCTCTACATATAGTAAGCACTCAATAAATCCCGCCGATTGATTGATTTGATTGCTGGAGTTGTGGAGTGAGAGACAGGCGTTTCTCTCGCCTTACAAGCCTCGTGGAGTTTCCGGTCCTTTCAGAGTCCAGTAATAAATTGTAAACAAGAAGGAGGGAAAGCAGAAAATACTCTTTTCTCTTGCTTCCCCCAGACACACACAAAAATACCTTCCAGCTTTTTTCCTTGCTGGGAGAAGGGCAAAGGGGGACAAGGGGAAATGAGTAGTTAATAACCTGAAAAATGAGGGGGAGAAAAAGCAGAACATAAGGTTCTCTTGCACACCTTTACTCCTGCTTCCCTGAGAATCTTCACACACAAAAAACCCCCTCACAGCTTTTTTTTTCCTTGCGTGGGTTTTGTGGTCACCCACACAGGTGATCTACGAGGCACATGAAAACAGTTATTCTTGGTCCAGAGCAGGGGTCAAGTTTCTGTGTGAATTCCCAATAAAAAAGAAGACACGGTTTCAGTCATGAACAAGCCAATGTGTGAGCTGAAGAATGGGGAAATTCTCAAGTTCCTGGCGAGGCTGCTTTGAGCTGTGAATGAGGGGAGCATCTGTCCCAGGACCCCCAGTCTGACTTTCCTGACATCTCCCTCTCCCCGTTTCTGCCGTGGAGGCTGCTCAGGGCTGAAGATTCCCCCCAGCCATCTTAGAGAGGGGGCTACTGGTGGGGAGTGGAGGTGGGCGGTGAGCCCACGTGGGTCCTGGAGCCCTGTACCCTTGTCTGTGGAGGGATGACTGAGTCCCCCACCTCTATGCTGGGAGTCATTCATTCATGCATTCATTCATTCAACCGTATTTATTGAGCGCTTACTGGCGGATGGGGAGAAGATTGAAATGGCTGACGTTTTTTTCTCTCCTGGGATCCATCATAAATAATGAAGGAAGTAGTAGTCATGAAATAAGCGGGAGATTGGTGTTAGAAAGATTTGCTATGGAGAGCCTGGTAAAATCATGAAACACGCCGATGAAACAATTGCCAAAAAAATACAAATTGTCAATGCTATGGTGTTTCCAGTGACAATGTATGGATCCAGAAGCTGGACAGTGAAACAACAGACTAGAAGAAACATCTATTTTACCCTGCTTTTTCACCACCACTTGGGTGCTGTATGACCTTGGGAAGTCACTTAACTTCTCTGGGCCTCAGTTACCTCAGCTGGAAAATGGAGATCGAAACTGTGAGCCCACGTGGGACAGGACGGTGACCGACCTGATTGCTTGTATCCACCCCAGAGTTTAGTAAAGTGCCTGGCACGTAGTTAGCACTTAAATACCGTTATTATTATTATCATCATTAAATGTAGTGTTGGAGAAGACCGTTTACAAATACCATGGACTGCCTGAAAAAAGAAACAAAAGGGTTTGGGAGCAAATTAAGCCAGTGTGGCCTTTGGAAGGCCAGATGACTCGGCTTAGATTAGCATATTTTGTACACATCATCGGGAGGACTAATTCTCTGGAGAAGGCACTAATGCTAGGAAAAACCCTGGAAAAACATGGAAGAGACAGACCAGCAGTTAGATGGATAGAAACAACAGCAGTTAGATGGATTGAAGCAGTGTGGCTCAGTGGAAAGAGCATGGGCTTGGGAGTCAGAGGTCATGGGTTCGAATCCCCGCTCTGCCACTTGTCAGCTGTGTGACCGTGGGCAAGTCACTTCACTTCTCTGTGCCTCAGTTACTTCAGCTGTAAAATGGGGATTCTAAGACTGTGAGCCTCACGTGGGACAACCTGATTAGCCTGTATCTACCCCAGCGCTTAGAACAGTGCTCTGCACATAGTAAGCGCTTAACAAATACCAACATTATTTATTATTAGAAACCAGAACAACGATTACAGAAGAATCGCTAACAAGGTTACGGATTATGGCAGAAGTTGGGAAATTCTGGAGAAAATATGGCATCCGCAGAGTCGCTGTGAATTGGAAACGACTCGACGGCGTTTGATAACAAAAATAATACTGTATGCAGAACATCTTACTAAGAGTTTGGACAATGCAGTACAGCAAGAAGCAGACACAGTCCCTGCCCACGACGAGCTTACAGTCCAAGCCAGACTCCTCTGCCATCAGACTCCACTTTCCCCCCAACAACAAGGCCGGACTCCTCGATTTTGGATGGGCCCGTGGAAGAGAGGGGATCTGGGTTCTGCCCTTGCCCCTGCAGCCTGGTGGTCGCCATAGCAACAGCTTTGGCACCGGTTAGGTCCCCACCGCCGTGCCAGCCTCCAGCTTTGGCGGCTGCGGGGCGTCAGCCGTGGTCCGGTGCAGGAATGGCAGGGGGTTGCGTGTGTCCGAGATGCTCGGCCTTCCACCCACGCCCCTGGAGGGGGACTCCCGGAACAGTTAGCGGAATGCACATCTCTTTCCAAACCACTCCTCCTCGCTGCACTCTCACCTGCAGGGCCGAATCCTGGGGACGTCTTCTCCTCCAATTGTTGCGAAGCGGCAAATAACGTTAGGAAACACAAAGTACTGCAGCGGCGTGGCATAGTGGATGGAGCACGAGCGTGGGAGGCAGAAGGTCATGGGTTCTAATTCCGGCTCCAACACTTGCCTGCTCTGTGACCTTGGGAAGTCTCTTCACTTCTCTGGGCCTCAGTTACTTCATCTGGGAAATGGGGATTGAGACTGTGAGCCTCACGTGGGATAGGGACTGGGTCCAACCCGATTTGCTTGTATCCACCCCAGCGCTTAGTACAGTGCCTGGCACACAGTAAGTGCTTAACAAACACCATAATTCTTCTTATTATTATTGTGCAGTACAGCAAGCCTGAGGAAGAGGCTGGGTCGTGATAGAGCATCACATCTCTACCGGCAGTTCGTGGGTGCACACGGTTATTTTTTCGCTTAATCTCCTTGCACCAACTTATGAATAGTGTGATTATTATTATCATTGTGCTATTGGTTGTGTTTTCTATGGGCCTATCAATCAATTGTATTTATAATGATAATAATGATTACGGTATTTGTTAAGGGCTTATTTTGTGCCAGGCACTAAAGGAAGCACTGGGGTGTTTACAAGCTCCTCTTCCTGCAGAAACACTCTGGGCACGTCACTCCCCTTCTTAAAAACCTCCAGTGGTTGCCTGTCGACCTCCGCACAGAACAAAAACTTCTCACTCTAGGCTTCGAGGCTCTCCGTCACCTTGCCCCTTCCTACCTCTCCTCCCTTCTCTCTTTCCACCGCCCACCCCGCACGCTCCGCTCCTCCGCCGCCCACCTCCTCACCGTCCCTCGGTCTCGCCCATCCCGCCGTCGACCCCCGGCCCACGTCCTGCCGCGGTCCCGGAACGCCCTCCCTCCTCACCTCCGCCAAACCGATTCTCTTCCCCTCTTCAAAACCCTACTTAGAGCTCACCTCCTCCAAGAGGCCTTCCCAGACTGAGCTCCTCTTTTCCCTCTGCTCTCTCTGCTCCCCCTCTACCCTCCCTTCACCTCTCCTCAGCTAAGCCCTCTTTTCCCCCCTTTCCCTCTGCTCCTCCCCCTCTCCTTTCCCCTCCCCTCAGCACTGTACTCCTCCGCTCAACTGTATATATCTTCATTACCCTATTTATTTTGTTAATGAGACGTACATCACCCTGATTCTATTTATTTGCTATTGTTTTAATGAGATGCTCTTCCCCTCGATTCTATTTATTGCCATTGTTCCTGTCTGTCCGTCTCTCCCGATTAGACCGTCAGCCCGTCAAAGGGCAGGGACCGTCTCTATCTGTTACCGATTTGTACATCCCAAGCGCTTACTACAGTGCTTTGCACATAGTAAGCGCTCAATAAATACTATTGAATGAATGAATGAATACAAGCAAAATGGGTTGGACGCAGTCCCTGTCCCACTTGGAGCTCACAGTCTTGTCCACTGAGGCACAGAGAAGTTAAGTGACTTGCCCAAGCTCACACAGCAGACAAGCGATGGAGCCGGGAATAGAACCCATGTCCTTGACTCCCAGGCCCTCGATCTTTCTAAGCCATTAGTATGTGCAGAACACTACACTGAGCGCTCGGTAGTTTACACGATAGTAGAGTTGGTAGACACTTTCGCTGCCCATGAAGAACTCACAGTCTAGAAGGGGAGGCTGATTATCTGTACCCGACTGTCTTGTGTTTAATATAGTGTCCGTCTCCCCTTCTAGGCAGACATTATATCAAACACAGGTAATCAGGTCAAACATGGCCCCTGTCACACGTGGGGCTCATAGTTTAGGTAGAAGAGAGAACAGACATCAGACCCCCTTTTTACAGATGAGGAACCTGAAGCACTGAGAAGTTAAATGACTTGTCCAAGTTCACACAGCAGGTAAGTGGCAAATTGGAGATTAGAGTATTGGTGTTACCTAATGTTATACCCAGAACACACTTGTGTTGTGGGAAGAACTCTTTCCCTGATTCTTTTTTGTATTACATCCTCTAATCATGCAAATGAAAACATGGGTTCTTAAAGGCCTTGGGATAATTCAATTCAATGCCAAAGAATCCTTTCACTTGAACAAAGGCTAAACAACTCCAGTGGTTGCCCATCAACCTCCGCTCCAAACAAAAACTCCTCACTCTAGGCTTCGAGGCTCTCCGTCACCTCGCCCCTTCCTACCTCTCCTCCCTTCTCTCTTTCTACCGCCCACCCCGCACGCTCCGCTCCTCCGCCTCCCACCTCCTCGCCGTCCCTCGGTCTCGCCCGTCCCGCCGTCGACCCCCGGGCCACGTCCTCCCGCGGTCCCGGAACGCCCTCCCTCCTCACCTCCGCCAAACTGATTCTCTTCCCCTCTTCGAAACCCTACTTAAAATTCACCTCCTCCAAGAGGCCTTCCCAGACTGAGCTGCTCTTCTCCCTCTACTCCCTCTACCGCCTCCCCTTCACCTCTCCGCAGCTTAACCCTCTTTTCCCCCCATTTCCCTTCGCTCTTCCCCCTCTCCCTTCCCGTCCCCTCGGCACTGTACTCGTCCGCTCGACTGTATATATTTTCGTCACCCTATTTATTTTGTTAATGAGATGTACATCGCCTCGATTCTATTGAGTCGCCATCGTTTCTACGAGATGTTCTTCCCCTCGACTCTATTTATCGCCATCGTTCTCGTCCGTCCGTCTCCCCCGATCAGACCGTGAGCCCGTCAAACGGCAGGGACCGTCTCTATCCGTTGCCGACTTGTTCATTCCAAGCGCTTAGTACAGTGCTCCGCACATAGTAAGTGCTCAATAAATACTATTGAATGAATGAATAAAATGTCCCCACAGCAATCCCTAGATCGAGAAACAATGGAATGACTGGAAGTATGCTGGTGTGAAAGAGGTCACTTAATAGTAATTATGGTACTTCTTAAGAGCTTTCTAGATGCTAAATGCTGTTCTAAGCACTGGGCTGGGTACAAGTTAAGCAAGTTGGATGGAGTACCTGTCCCATATGGGGCTCACAGTCTTAATTAATACCATTCATTCATTAATTCCAGATGAGGAAACTGAGGCCCAGAGAAGTGAAGCGATCTGCCCAAGGTCACCCAGCAGACACGTGGCAGAGCCGGGATTAGAACCCAGGTCCTTCTGACCCCCAGGCCCATGCTCTAGCCACTAAAGCCAGGATGCTTTCATCAGAGGGATTGCATTGAGCAGGCTCGGACCTGGGATTCTCAGGGAAATCAGAGGTTATTATCAAGACCGCACAACCTCACTCCTTTTCTCATTTGCTTAGTTTTCATTTCTCGTTTCTCCTTCATGATGACTTCTAATTATCCCTCCACCTCATATTTCCATCTCATTCAGTCCGACAAAGAACTCAACCAAGTGTGTGAGCTCGGATTTAAATATTTAGGCAGGGTGCCCGTTCACGTCTGCGTATTGACTTGTAATTTGAGTCAGTTTCATCACCCGTTCCCTTGTCCGGCATCACACGCGGCTCGTACCTCTGCCTTTAATTTCAGAAATCTATTTAATATTCTAAATCAATATTTTGACGACTACCCACAAATTAAATCCCCTGTGAAGGCTAAACTTAATCTACCTAAGGACTGTCTCTCCTTTTGGATATTGATGAGTTCATTTGGTTCAAAGTAATAATAATGAAAGAGATAATAGCCTGGTTTTCTTCCCTCTTAAAATCCTTCACGGCCCCATCTAGTACCCATTGAGAAACGCTAGGTAGGTGATATTGGTGAGCGTCTCAAAATAAATGACCTAGATAAAATATTTCAACTATAAAAGCGCAATAAAAGGGAGAGACACCATGAAAGATTTCTACTAGCGATCCCTATTTTCTAATCTGTAAAATGGAGAGTCCCTTGACACTGAAGGAAGCTATTTTATCAAGCCTGATTTTGTTGTATTGTCTCTCCAGAGTTTAGTACGGCGTTCAACATCTGGTTAGCTCTCAGTAAATACAATGAGAAGCAGCGTGGCTCAGTGGAAAGAGCCCGGGCTCAGGAGTCAGAGGTCATGGATTCTATTCCCGGCTCCGCCACCTGTCAGCTGTGTGACTTTGGGCAAGTCACTTAACTTCTCGGTGCCTCAGTTACCTCATCTATAAAATGGGGATTAAGACTGTGAGCCTCACGTGGGACAACCTAATTAGCCTGTATCTACCCCAGCACTTAGATCGGTGCTTGGCACATAGTAAGCGCTTAACAAATACCATCATTATTAGGGCAGGGGAAAGATGTAATATGGAATAATCAGAGCTCACACTGTCTGCGCATCCTTGCTAGACCCCCAGTCTTGCTTCATTATTGCTCATCATCATTATTATTTTAACATTTATACACATATCAGTGACATACATATTATAAATTATCCACTTATAATAATGTATGTCTCCTCCGCTATGTGGTAAGCTCATTTTGGGCAGGGAATTTATCTACCTACTCTGTTGTATTGTACTCTCCCAAGTGCCTAATCCAGTGCTCTGAACACGGTAAGTGCTCAATAAATGCCATTAATTGATTGATTGATCTATGTACCATAACTCCACTCCCAAGGGACAATCAGGTATCTGCAGCGTTGTCATAGAGCTGTCTGACCCTCAGATCCAACCTAGCCATTACCTCTGCTTAACCAATCAATCAATCATTCAAATGTATTGCCTACTTACTGTGTGCACAACCTTGTGATAGGGAGTGAATAATACCAGAAAGTTGGTAGATGAGCTCACATGGTAATGCAAGACAAAGACGTTAAAATAAAGTACAGGGAGGGGAAGCAACGGAGAATGTGGAGAAGGTGGAGATGTACATAAAACTGTACATCTTCCTAAGGCTGCTGATATATAATAATAATGTTGGTATTTGTTAAGCGCTTACTATGCGCAGAGCACTGTTCTAAGCGCTGGGGTAGGTACAGGGTCATCAGGTTGTCCCATGTGAGGCTCACAGTTAATCCCCATTTTACAGATGAGGTAACTGAGGCACAGAGAAGTGAAGTGACTTGCCCACAGTCACACAGCTGACAGGTGGCAGATCCGAGATTTGAACCCAAGACCTGTGACAACCAAGTCCGGGCTCTTTCCAATGAGCCATGCTGCTTCTCTGATATATGGGGGTGGGGGGGAAGGAGGTGCAATCTGAAATACTCTGGGCTACTTAAATAAGTGAACTGAATAAGTGAACTGAAGTATAAGAACTGACCTTTCGTCAAGTTGCCTTTATGCTCTGAAACTCTTCGAATGGGTCACTAGTTAATCCTGTAGTCAAAATTCAATCCTTTAAATTCACTCCAAGTCTGAGGGGGCGGAAGAGTAGAGTCCATGTATCACAATCCTGTTAAAAGCTGAAGGTCCTCCATTTGGGATATGGCGTTGCAGAGAAAGTTCCCTGCTCCCAATAGTCTCATTTCTAGGAACCCCCAAGTCCTCCCAATCCAAGGTCCCCTTTCATGGCTATCGGAACACTTACACGGTGCCTTCGGGTTCCTGCTATTTGAATTTTATTCTATTTTCTGGAGAGGAGCTGAATTCAACCCTTAGATTAAAGCGTGGAGTGAAACTAATGGCACTGAAACCTAAATATGATACCTGAGGTACGATGTGTCCGTTCCTTTGAAACTGGACGACAGACGTGATGAGTGTTTTGGGTAAGATGGGGTATTGCAGGAGAATCCAGCTTCTGCTGAAAGGGATTCTTTTTTTCTGTCATGTGTCCCCACAGGGGCCTTAAAATGAACAAACTGGAAGGGGTGGCTGAGGGGATTTATGGAGTCTAGGTTTGATCTCGTCACAGCCACGGGAGAAGATGAGACAGAGAGAGCCAGATGATTGTAGAGGTCACCCCTCAGTGGAATGATGGAGGCAACCCTTAGATTTCCCAATTAACATCGAGAGATAAGTATAGAAAAGAAATGAAGGTTAGTTAGGGCAGGGGAAAGATGTAATATGGAATAATCAGAGCTCGCTGTCTGCACATCCTTGCTAGACCCCCAGTCTTGCTTCAGGCATTAACTTGGCATTTATTATATGGCAAGTACTGACCTAAACATTGGAGTACATACGGGATAATCGATCCAACAGTGATCAATTGATTGACTGGCAAGATTTGTGCTAAGTACTGGAGTAGATACCAGATATTCAAATCAAACATAACCCTGTTTCCCACTGAAGCTCATAAATCTCAGAGTGAGAACAGTTATCCCCCAGGGGGGATAAGGATTGTGTCCAACCCGATTTGCTTCTATCCGCCCCAGCGCTCAGTACTGTCCCTGGCACATAGTAAGTGCTTAACAAATACCCTCTGGTAAGTAAGCTCACTTGGAGCAGGGTATGTGTCTGTTTATTGTTGTACTCAAAGAAGCAGCGTGGCTCAGTGGAAAGAGCGTGGGCTTTGGAGTCAGAGGTCATGAGTTCGAATCCCAACTCTGCCACTTGTCAGCTGTGTGGCTGTGGGCAAGTCACTTCACTCCTCTGTGCCTCAGTTCCCTCATCTGGAAAATGGGGATTGAGACTGTGAGGCCCACGTGGGACAACCTGATTCCCCTGTGTCTACCCCAGCGCTTAGAACAGTGCTCTGCACATAGTAAGCGCTTAACGAATACCAACATCATCATTATTACTCTCCCAGGTGCTTAGTACAATGTTCTGCACACAGTAGGTGCTCAATTAGTTCGATTGAATGAATGAGTGAAACTGAGGTCCAGGGAGGTTGACTGACCTGCCCAACGACTCACAGCAAGCCAGTCGAAGAATCGGGACTAGATCTCCTTGTTAAAGTGGACTCTCCCAAGCTCTTAATACTCCGTTCTCCCCATGGTAAGTGCTCAATAAATACAATTGACCGACTCAGGTGACTTTGAACTGATCATGGGTGTGGCTGAGTGGCCGCCAACCATTTGAAGCCGCACTCTCTGACTGGTTCCTGTAGGCAGGATCTCATGGGTCTGAAACGAACGTCAGTCATAGGATGCAATCTGACACAAGCGATTGCATGATCAATAAATGCATGTCTGCTCCGGTTTATCAGAGAGGGCATGGGGGTGAAGGAGACCCTCAGCTTGCAGCTGGTGGCTGGGAAGAGGTAAAAGCCTAGGGACTGTGATAGCTTGCTGTCTTTGAAACTGTCCCCTGCCATTTCTACAGAGCTTCCATTCATTTGATAGTACTTATTGAGCGCTTACTATGCGCACTGTACTAAGCGCTTGGAATGTACAATTCCAGCTGGGTTAAGTCTTTCATGACTGGAGGGTACCGTTTCACTCACTGAAGTGATGTCTTACGGCTGCAACTATCTTAAAGAGTTAACGCACAGACGCAACTAGGGAATAACATAGACACTAGTAGATTCAAAGGCTGAGCAGGCTGTAAGAGTCCACGAATGTCCAATATAATAATCATGGTATTTGTTAAGCGCTTACTATGTGCCAAGCACTGTTCAAAGCGCTGGGGTAGATACAGGATAATCATATTGTCCCATGTGGGGCTCACATTTTTTATCCCCATTTTCACAGATGAGCGAACTGAAGCACAGAGAAGGTACGTGACTTGCCCAAGGTCACACAGCAGACAAGTGGCGGAGCTGGGATTAGAACCCACGCCCGAGACAGAGACCCTGAGTGATGGAAAATCCTAAGGGACAGAGAACCCTGGTTTAAAATTAACCCTGACTGACAGAGAACCCTGATTGAAAGGCAGCCCTGAGTGATGGAGAATGCTGATTGACAGAGAACCGTGACTGACAGACAGTCCTGAGTGACAGAGGACCCTGATTGACAGAGAACTCTGATTGACAGACAGCCCTGAGCAACATGGAGCCCTGATTGACATAACCCTGGCTCCATCACTTGTCTGCTGTGTGACCTTGGGCAAGTCACTTAACTTCTCTGTGCCTTAGTTATCTCATCTGTTTAATGGGGATCGAGACTGTGAGCCCCATGTGGGACAGGGACTGTGTCCAACCCAATTTGCTTGTATCTACGCTGTCACTTAGTACAGTGCCTGGCACATAGTAAGCACTGAAATACTACACATTATTATTCAGGATCTTCCAGGATTGTTATGAGAATAATGAACTGACCGAACCTGCTACTAGGACTCCAGTGGCCATTAAAGCAGAAAAGTGAACCCACTCTCTTAATGTTTCCATTATTTCAACCTGCCAAATTGATCATCACTGGTAGAAGTTGCCGACAACCCCCTCCAATCATCACCGTAGGAGAGATTCCTAAAAGAGAACCCCCCAGAAAGGGGGAAAAAACCTTCCCATTGCCCCAGTATGATTACCAATACAAGAACGGGGTGATGCAACAAAAGGTTCACAACAATACAGTCTAGTGGCTCTCCTTGATACTGGTTCAGGGACCAGTTGATTCTGAACCAGAGAGCAAAGTCCATCATCCCCTGGACACCCCTTGCCCCTCATCAGTCCTGCCCTGAAGGTGGGCACCCTCTCCTTGGACATCATTCTGGGTGGTCCTGGGCATTCCCTAGGTCACTCTGCGTATTTTAGGATTACGAGCGTGTGTAGTTCTTACGAAAGGGTCGCAGTCGGGTCTGCTTAGTACGTCCTTCTCGGGTTCATCATCTTGGGGGGAATGTTTCCCTGCCCCTTCAATATTGCCAACATCAATAGCTTCCTGGTGGCAAAGGGATGATCCATTCTTTGTTGCAGCCCTATCATCCCCTGAATCTTTTCGAACAATCAGTCGTACTTATTGAGCACTTAACTACATGCAAGACACTGTACTTGGGAGAGTACTTCTGTGTGGTTCCTGGTAACTGCCTTTTTGTGTTAATAAATGTGTTAATTTACCACCCCATTCTCCTGCTCCTTCCAATATTCCCTTCACATACAATTTGAGTCCCCCACCAACGGCCATAAAACCCCTCGGCCTCAATAGCTTACCTCCATAACACGACTGTGCTAGCCACCCAGCCTTGACTATGAATTTGAGCCTGGTCAGTTCCCACACTCTGTTCTGTTATGGATGTCTTATCTCATAACAGGAGAGAATGATACCGTTCCCTCTGAGAGGGGTGTTGTAATGAATCATTTAAAATTAATAATTGTAGGCTCTGACAAATATAAAAATCCTTTATGAATGCCAAATAGAAATGGCAATATTCTCTTCTCTTTCCGTCTATACTCAGGATAGCATCAGTGGATTGGGATTAGGGCAGGGAAGCCGACAAGGATATTTTCCATCGGACATCCACCTTTCCAGTCTGGCATCGTCAGCCCTTCCAACCTGAACGATATGTTCATTTACTACATATATTTTTCTCCTGTTCACTTCCTCGTTCGGTGAATATGTTGCAACATAAAATTTGCCTTGACCTATGGTTTGAGACCTTTGTTTTCATCCTCTCCTTGAGATGTTTCGCCAGTAAATCTCTGACCAAATTAACTGAGTTCCTAGGAGGAAAATGATGGTAATTTGCCAAAGACAGCAGCAAGTGAGCTGAAGGTAACTCATCTCAACCAAAAAGGGATATTTTATGGCAGTTAAAGTCCTGAAGATGAGGAGAGGTCATTTATACATAGTGAACATTTCTCCCTTAGTTACTGACCGGTCTGCACTTCTATAGAACTTTAATCTTCCAGAGTTTTAATTTTAAGGCTCTTTGTGTGGACTTTAAGGTTACAGGTATTTAATTATCCCTATCAGCCCTGCAGAGGAATTCCACATAAAGCACTGTCTCTAGCTTTCTAGAATGTCTTAATGAACAGCTATCAGCTAGAAATAGCACGGTCCAGACAGAAGAAAAATAAGTTGCTGAGCCGAAGGATAGAGATCTTTGATCAACTCAAGAGAAAATGGCTGAGTTAGGGGGCATTTAAGAAAAAAAAAGTGTTCAGTGATCCTTTTCCAGGAGGGGCTCACTGGCCTAACTGCAATATGAGCCTCTTACACTATAATTACCTAGACAAGCCGGCAAAATAGCATGTTGGAGTCTGTCTAGATTAAACTCTCTGTGGACGGGGACCGTGTCTACCGACTGTGTTGTTTTCCAACTGCTTAGTACAGTGCTCTGCACACTGTAAGGGCTAAATAAATACAAATCATTGACTGATTGTCTCTAGTTGCATTTACATCAAGTAACAGAGGATGAACCCAAGGGAAAATTAGAATATAATAGAAATAAGACATATGTTCCCTGCCCTTGAAGAACTTGAAATCTGATTTACTGCTCACTGACCTCTACATCTCACCTTGCTTATCTCCAACTACAACACTTTGCTTCTCTAATACCAACTTACTCACTGTTCCTTGATCTCTATCTTGCCACGGACCTCTCACCCATATCCTGTCTCTGGCTCTGCACACAGTAAGGGCTAAATAAATACAAATGATTGACTGATTTTCCCCAGGAAACTTGGGAATTTGAGAGAAATACCCAATGAGCACTAAAATGGCCCTTAGATTGATAAGCAAAACACTCCCTAGGCTCATCTCTCACTCCCTTCGGCTCGTACTTGTGTATGAATCTGTAATTTCATTTATTTGCACTGATGTCTGTTTATCTGTACTGATGTCTGTCTCCCCACTCTGGACCGTGGCCTCGTTTTGGGCAGAGATTGTCACTCTTTATTGTTGTACTGTAGTTTCCCAAGCGCCAAGTACAGTACTCTGCACATAGTAAGCACTTGGGGAAGCAGCGTGGCTCAGTGGAAAGAGTCAGAGGTCATGGGTTCGACTCCCGGCTCTGCCACTTGTCAGCTGTGTGACTGTGGGCAAGTCACTTCACTTCTCTGTACCTCAATTACCTCATCTGTAAAATGGGGATTAACTGTGAGCCTCATGTGGGATGACCTGATTACCCTGTATCTCCCCCAGCGCTTAGAACAGTGCTCTGCACATAGTAAGCCCTTAACAAATACCAACATTATTATCAATATGACTGAATGAATGCTTCCACATTTTGTGGCAAATGCCAACAAATTCCCTTCTAAGGAAGTCAAGGTTGAATTGAAACATAATGGAATTGGAATATGAAAGAAAATGAAAAAATTACCCCTTAGCCTTCGACCTGCTGATAAATTCAGTTGAGAGAAAGAATGCTTTTCCATGTATTTGGTCGGAGCGTCCATAATTGATGTGAACACTTATCATCTTGTTCCCACTCTGGTGCTTAGCACAGTGCTTGGCAAACAATAAGCACTTAATATTATTAATTGGTAGTTTGGGCTTGAACCATTCTGGGGCCAGGATGGAAAACACCTGTCTCAGGTTTCCTTACCAATCCGACATACTGTTGTGCAAATCAAGACAAATACATTTTCCTTTCGTTTTTCTCCTGTTATTACTGGCCAGACAAGCATGTGATGTTATATAATATGAATGTAAGATATTCATTAAATGAGTTGCTTTCTTCCCTTCACAATGACAAGGCTCTCTCAAGCATATGGCGATAAGAGCTATCTTTGTCAACCCTTCTTAGATCCCCAATTCATATTGCTCAGTAAACTCAGAATCAAAATCCAATTCTAATTGGAGGTGAACAATTCATGCATAGTTAGTAAAAAACAATAACAATAATAAAAATGGTATTTGTTAAGTGCTTACTATGTGCCAAGCACTGTTCTAAGAGCTGGGGAAGATACAAGGTAATCAGTTTGTCCGATGTGGGGCTCACAGTCTTCATCCCCATTTTATGGATGAGGCACAGAGAAGTTAAGTGACTTGGCCAAAGTCACACAGCTGACAAGTGGCAGAGCCAGGATTAGACTCCCAAGCCCGTGCTCTTTCTACTAAGCCACGCTGCTTCTAGTTACATTTACATGAAATGAGTAACAGAGGATGCACCCAAGGGAAAATTAGAATATAATAGAAATAAGATATATGTTCTCTGCCCTTGAAGAACTTGAAATCTGATTTACTGCTCAGTGACCTCTAAATCTCACCTTACCTATCTCCTACTACAACACTTTGTTTCTCTAATACCAACTTACTCACCGTACCTTGATCTGTATCTTGCCACGGACCTCTCACCCATATCCTATCTCTGGCCTGGAATGCCCTGCCTCTTCATGTCCCACAGACGATGTCTCTCCCCACCTTCAAATCCTTTCTGAAGGCCCATTTCCTTCAAGAGGCCTTTCCTAACTAAGCCCTCATTTCTTTTTCTCCCACTGTCTTCTGTATCGCCCTGATTTGCTCTTTCGTTCACCGCCCTCCTCAACACCACATCACTTATGTACATAGCCGTAATTTATTTATTTATTTATAGTAATGTCTGCCTCCCTCTCTAGACTGTAAACTCACTGTCAGCAGGGATTTTGTTTGTTATATTATTACATTGTTCTCTCCCAATGCTTAGTACAGTGCTGTGCACAAGGTAAGTGCTCAGTAAATACAATTAATTGATTGATCAATAGATTCTAAACAATTTCTGGCCTGAAATTTTCCATGAACAATATGGACGATTGTTTCTTTAAAATGCGTTTCCCAAGCCTTTAGCCTTAAGGAGGGTGGTGGTAGACATGAAATCAAGGATTAATCACACAATAATGTTTGTTTAGTTCCTGGAGGAAGATTCACGCTACAAAAAGATTATTCATTCATTCTGACTTCTTGAGAACTTCACCATTAAAGTGGAGGATGCATTTTTGGTGGTCTTTTCATATATCCTAGGAATTAATCTACCCCCAAAACCCTATTAGTCATCATTAAATGAATGACAGATATATTCCAGGAAATCTTTCCTCTCCTACTTCCAGACTGTTTAAGAAAAGAGGCTATAATAGAGTCAAGAAGTGCAAGGGTGGTATTATTAAATAAATATTAGCGGGTATCATTAAATGCGAACATTGGTAACAGTGGTCGGTTTATAAGACCTGAAAACCGTAGCCTGGGAATGACAGCTGTATTTGTTTGCCACATTTGCAAATGTTGTTTACCATTAGTTACTCTCAAAACTTGGGCCGCGGTGTCTTATTTTATTAAAGAAAGCTTTTCAAATAGTATAATAGAACATGTAAATTGGATTTATATACTCTAGTACTGGGAGCATGAATATAATCGAAGGACAAGCTTTGCATACACAAAATGGTATTTGACTTTACATACAAATCACCTCGTATCGGATACTAGAGAATGTTGAATTATTTCTTCGTACTAACCATGTACATGCCATGGAGTACTAAATAGAAATGTTTTTGAGCACAAAATAACTGAAGAGTGTAAAACCAGTACCAGTGCAATTATTTATGCCTTTGACTCCTGATGTCTAGAGCTTTAGGAAAAATATTATGGTGCATGTTTTAAAAACGCATTGAAAACGTGTACGTTAAATTTCATCCAGTGGGTGCTGGTGCAATTTATAAATTGCTCCCTACTGAATTCACAGTGATAAAACGAGAATACAGTACCTATAAAAGTACACTTGTTTCCATAAATAGTGCCTTTTTAAATGGCAGTAGGTATAATTTATATTTGGTGGTTATTACTTTCTCTGGGCGGGCAGGATTTAGACCTGGGTTGGGATGAAATAAAACATCGTGTTTCCTATTTCAAATACGTTGTCAAGATTTTCCTTTTCGTCATGTTCTGGCTTAACTATATTTTCTGCTTCATACAGGAGGTTATGAAAAAGAGATGATGTACTGTGGAAACTTCCCTGAGACAGTCCCTCCTCTAGCCAGACGCCAATTTACTTTCCTGGGCCTCCATCTCATCTTCTCTCCCTCATGTGTGGAACTCATATTCCACAGAACACCCCTCTCCCCATCTTCAAAGCCCTACTTAAATCCTCTCACTCCATCAGTCAGTTGTATTTATTGAGCACTTATTTTGTGCAGAGCACTATGCTAAACGATTGGGAGAGTAGCATATAACAATAAACTGACACATTCCCCGCCCACATCGAGTTTACAGTCAAGAAGCCTTTTCTGGCTAATGCTTTTTTTTTTCCCCTACACAATTGCCGCTAGCTTGTGCATTGTCTATGAAATTAGGTAAGTGTCCCTTAAGCACTTTGGTATTCATCCCATAGCACCTACGTACGTATCCTTATACATTATTCCTTCCTGTTTGCCTTCTCCGATGGACGGTAAGCATATGAAGGGCAGACATTGTGTTTACCAACTCTTTTGTATTTTACTCTTCCAAGAACTGGAGAAGCAGTGTGGCCTAGAGGATAAAATGCAGGCCTGGGGGTCAGAAGGACCTGAGTTCTAGTCTTGGCTCCGCCACTTGTCTGAGGTGTGACCTTGGAAAAATCAATTCACTTCTCTGTGCCTCAGTTACCTTATTTGTCAAATGGGGATTAAAGCTGTGAGACCAACGTGGGACAGAGACTGTGCCCAACCTATAAGCTTTTATCTACCCCAGCACTTAGTACAGTGCCTGGAACATAGTGAATCCTGAACAAATCCTGCAATTATTATAAAAAATAAATACCCTTGCACATCCAGGACACCACTGGCCTCCCCATCTTCTAAGACTTTCTAAACTCACACCTCTTCCAGAAGGTCTTTCCTTTGAATCTCTGACCTCCCCACCCGATCTTCCTCTCTACTACTACTCAAGCACCACCACATCGTTGTGGCTCCCAGATGCCCGAGCATCATATGTGCATTTCTCTTCACTCTAATACCTCTTCCTATCTGGAATTTTAGTGTTTATCTCCCCTGACGGATTATAAGCAACCCCTCCTACCTCACCTTGATACTCTCTTACTCCAACCCAGCCTGCACGCTTCTTTCCTCTGACGCTAACCTACTCACTGTACCCTGATCTCATCTATCTCAAGATCGCTCACATCCTTCTTCTGGAACAGCCTCCCTCTTCATATCCGGCAGGCAATGACTCTCCCACCTGCAAAGCTTTACTGAAGGTACATCTCCTCCAAGAGGCCTTCCCTGCCTAAGCCCTCCTTTCCTCTTCTCCCACTTCCTTCTACATCACCCCGACTTGCTCCCTTTATTCATTCCCCCTCCCAGCCTAATAGGATTTATGTATATATCTGTAATTTACTCATTAATATTAATGTCCATCTTCCGCTCTACAGTGTAAGCTCACTGTGAGCAGGGAATGTGCTTATTATGTTATTATATTGTATTACATTAAGAGAAGCAGCGTGGCTCAGTGGAAAGAGCATGGGCCTAGGAGTCAGAAGTCGTGGGTTCTAATCCCGGCTCCGCCTCCTGTCAGCTGTGTGACTTTGGGCAAGTTACTTGACTTCTCGGTGTCTCTGTTACCTCATCTTTAAAATGGGGATAAAGAATTGAGCCCCAGGTGGGATAGCGTGATTACCCTGTATCTACCCCAGTGCTTAGAACAGTGCTCGGCACATAGTAAGCACTTAACAAATACCAACATTATTATATTGTCGGTAATGTTATAACATTAGTATATAATAATAATGCTGGTATTTATTAAGCGCCTACTATGTGCCGAGCACTGTTCTAAGCACTGAGGTAGATACAGGGTAATCAGGTTGTCCCCTGTGAGGCTCAGAGTTAATCCCCATTTTACAGATGAGGGAATTTAGGCCCAGAGAAGTTAAATGACTTGCCCACGGTCACACAGCTGACAAGTGGCGGAGTCAGAATTCGAACCCATGACCTCTGACTCCCAAACTCGGGCTCTTGCCGCTGAGCCACGCTGCTTCTGTCCCAAGTGCTTAGTACAGTATTCTAGACTGATATAGTGCTTTGGTTATGATTTGGGATGTTGGGAATTTGTTGGGAAAGGCTTTTTTTTAATTTTTGTTTTTCAATGGTTTTTATTAAGTGCTTACTACATGCCAGGCACTGTATTAAGCACTTGGGTAGATGCAAGTTAATCATGTTGGACACTGTCCATGTCCCACATGGGGCTCACAGTCTCCATCCACATTTTATAGATGAGGGAACTGAAGCTTAGAGAAGTTGAATGACTTGCCCAAGGTCACACAGCCGATAAGTGAGGGAGTCAAGACTAGAGCCCAGGTCCTCTGACTCCCAGGTCCAAGCACGATCCACTAAGTCAAGCTGCTGGAGGAAGTGGGATTTTAGTAGATTCTGAAGGTGAGGAGCTTGAGGTCTGGAGAATTTGGAGGGGAAGAGAGTTTAGGCTGAGAAGCAGCATGGCCTTCTGGAAAGAGCCCGGGCCTGGGAATCAGAGGACCTGGGTTCTAAATCTGGGTCTGCCAAATGCTCGCTGTGTGACCTTGGGCATATCACTTAACTTCTCTGTGCTTCAGTTCTTCTCTTCTCCCTCCACCTTTGACTGTGATTTCCCATGTGGGACAGGGACTCTGTCCATCCAAATTCACTCGCACAGAACAGTGCTTGAAACACAGTAACTGCTAAACAAATACCATAAAAGTATAAATACAGCATGAGTAAAGGAGCTGAGAGTGGATGAGGCAAGAGTTGAGCCCAGTTGGAAGTTGAGCTTGGAGAGAGCAAAGAGTAGAGGTTAGGCGGTTTTGGACAAATAGAGATGGATAAAATGAAGAGACCTGATGTCGAGCCGTGTTGTAAGGGAGCAGTCAAGGTAAGGAATTCCTTTCTGGAGGCCCTATCTCACCCTAATATTAGCAATAATTACTGTGCTATTTGTGAAGTGCTTACTATGTGCCAGGCACTGTACTCAGCTCTGGGGTAGTTACAAGATAATTAGACTGGACACAGTCCCTGTCCCACCTGGGGCTCATATCTCAATCCCTATTTTACCAGTGAGGTCACTGAGACACAGAGAGGTGAAGTGACTTACCACAGGTCACTCTAAAGAAAAATGGCAGAGCCGGAATTAGAACCCATGACCTTCTGACTCCCAGGCCCATCCTCTAGCTACTACGCCATGCTGCTTCTTAGAGCTTGTGGCCCTTAGAGCTTGTGTCTAGAGCTCAAAGATCCCACTCTGTGGGAACATCAGTTCAGAATTCCACATGCATACTGTCAGCTAAGGGCTGATAAAAATTCCGCTGCTTTGCATGGTCCAAATTGAGTTGCCGAGTGTGATTCGGTATTGGATTAGCGATTTTAAGAGTTGTTTTGGGGGATCTGAGCTAAGCCTAAATATATTTGAATACTTTTGAATGGGAAATTGTCCTTAGCCTCACATTTCAAATCTTGGGAAGCACGAAATGCAAGCTTACATATTGATTAGCCATTAAACCCCTGGTATTATCAATGTCAACACTGACGGATTTTGCAAAATAAAGTTGCCTATATGGCCATGGTATTTTCAACTCCTCTTCCCTTCTGCTAATGCACACAGAGGCATCACAAGCCTACATTATCCTCTATTTTATTTTAGGAATTGCCAGAATTGTGCCCCTAGCTACTACAGCCTCACTACACAAGTAAGATGAAATATTCCTTTAATATAAAATATATTAAAGCATCTGGCTGTCAGTCAGGTATATATGCAGATCAATGGCTCTAGGTGACTGGGAATTTGCAAATTTCAAAGAGAAAGTTAAATTGCCATTGTGCTCCTCTTGGGGAGGAGAAGGAAGAACCTGGTCTCCAAGAGAAAAAAATAACACAGCAATCGTAACTGGGGGATATGGTCAATTAGACAGCATCTTCTCCCACTCCCCAAGACTCTCTGGGGAAAAAGGGAAGAGTGGGCATCTTTCCCACCTCCTAATATTGCTTCCACATCATCCCACCCCACAATCCTTCACTTTTCCTTCCTCTGAAGCCCCTACTAATCATTACCACCCGCTCTAATTATAAGCTCATTGTGGGCAGGGAATGTGTCTGTTTATTGTTGCATCGTACTCTCCCAAGGGCTTAGTACAGTGCTTCATCCACAGTCGGTGCTCAATAAATACAACTGAATGAACTTGTCACCATCATCTCCCACCCCTCAGGTTTATTGTTGTATTGTACTCTCCCAAGGGCTTAGTACAGTGCTTTATCCACAGTTGGTGCTCAATAAATACCACTGAATGAACTTGTCACCATCATCTCCCACCCCTCGGGCTCCACCTCCAAATTTCTGAACCATTTCCAGCCCTGTCTCACAAGCCCGTTCTCCTTCACCCTCGCTAAACTGATCCTTGCGGACTTCAGTATCCAGGAGGATGCTCCCGATGATCTCCCAACTGCCTGCATCCTTTCTCTCTCTCCTCAACTCCACTGACCTCCAGCTCCACCTTACCTCACCCACTCAGCAATTTTGATACACGCTAAATCTCATCATCTGTACTCACTGTACAATCTCCAACCAACCTCATCAACTCTGAAATCCCACTCTCCAACCACACACAGTCTCTTGACCTGCCTTCTCTCGTTCCCACCCCTCACCCACAACTCTGCCTTTTTCTCCTCTATTTTCTGAAGTCATCCTACTACATTTGGTCTTCACATCCAACCTACCTTATCTTGATGCAAACATCAAGGCCTTCAACACCGATTTCGCCACTGAAATAATAATAATAATGTTGGTATTTGTTAAGCCCTTACTATGTGCAGAGCACTGTTCTAAGCGCTGGGGTAAATACAGGGTGATTAGGTTGTTCCGCTTGGGACTCACAGTCTTAATCCCCATTTTACAGATGAGGTAACTGAGGCCCAGAGAAGTGAAGTGACTTGCCCACAGTCACACAGCTGACAAGTGGCAGAGCCAGGATTCGAACCCATGACCTCTGACTCCCAAGCCCAGGCTCTTTCCATTGAGCCACGCTGCTTCTCTAAACCAAGTCCTTCATTCTCCTGTCCTTTTGTTGGTCTTGAACCACCACAGCACATCCCTAGATCAACTCCGCAGTTTGCTTCCTCTGCTCTTATGCACGAGCTGTGAAGTGCTGCCGATGGAAATGAAAACACCAGATCAATCTCATCCATCTTAAACTCATCCTCACTTGTTATAAAGCTGCCCTTTTAACCCATCGACAAAATCTCTCCACACTGACTCCCAGATCCACTGACTGTGCCACCTTTTTCAGGTTTCTAACTCAGTTCTTGAACCTCCCCGCAACCTTCCCTGCCCCATCACCTGCCCCTTTTGATCTTGCCACGTATTTTATCGATCAAATTGAAGCCATCAGTGCTTTTTTCTTATGCCGTCGAGTCGTCTCCGAGCCAAAGCGACGCCGTGGACACATCTCTCCCACAACCCCCACCTCCATCTGCATCCATAGACTTTTCTTGGTAAAGATATGGAAGTGGTTTACCATCGTCTCCCACGCAGTAAACTCGAGTCTCCCCCCTCAACTCTCTCCCGTACTGCTGCTGCCCAGCACAGGAGAGTTTTGACTGTAGCAGATGGCCTTTCACTCACTAGCCACTGCCTAAGCTAGGAATGGAAGGGGAAAGCCTCTACTTGACTCTCCCTCCCATAGTCCAGACTGGTAGGCTACTGGAAACTCTCCAGGTGTGACCCTGAAAGGGGCCATCACTGCTAATCTTCCTAAAATCTCCCCTGCTCCTCTCCAGTGCCTCATTTGTCCTGCCCAGATTAGGACTCTCCCTTCCTTCCCTGCAGTATCTCAAAAGATTTCCTACCTCCTTTTCATATTTATTCCCTTCATCTGCACCTCTGAACCCACCACTTAGCATCTTATTAAAACACTTGCCCTCTCCCTTTTTTTCCCCTTTTTCCCCCCCCCACTACTTTCAAATGCTGACCCTCCAATCTCTCTTCCCCACGGCTTTTGAACAAGTCTGTGAATCAACCAACATTTAAAAAAAAAATTCCTTTCTTTCCTCCCTAGCAAACCTCCAGTTATTTCCCCATCTCCTTCCTATCATTCAATTCCAAAGAGGAAACAGCATGGTCTAGGGGAAGGAACACAGGCCTGGGAGTCAGAGGACCTGGGTTCTAATCCAGCTCTACCATTTTTCTGCTGTGAGACCTTGGGCAAATCATTTAACTTCTGTGACCTCAGTTCCCTCATCTGTAAAAGGCAGATTAAGACTGTGAGCCTCAGGTGGGATATGGACTGTGCCTAATCTGATTAGTTTTGTATCTACCCCAGTGCTTAGAAAAGTGCTGGGCACCTAGTAAGCACTCTCTAGACTGTAAGCTCATTGTGGGCAGGAACTGCGTCTGTTTGTTGTTATATCGTATTCTCCCGAGCACTTAGTACAGTATATTGCCCACAGTAAGTGCTCAATAAATACAATTGAATAAATGAATGAATTACAAAAATACCATCCAAAAGAGAGGGAGAGCTGATTGAGTTATTTGAAGCCAATTTCAGTTTGAGTTTCAGTTTGATACAGAAGTGGAGGGGAAACCACTAGATGTTTCTGAGGAGAGGGGAAATGTGGACTGACTTTTTGTGAATAAGTACTGAATAAGTACCATAATGATTAATATCATTAATATCATCAGTTAGGAAGACAGGGAATGAACCTGAAAGGAATCTGATGCAAACTCTATATGATTCACTTTGCTCCATGATCTCTTTCCTCTTTCCTTGGACTGCTTCCTGTTTGTACTGACCCAATTTTTTTTGTGTGTGTGTGGCCTGCCCAGCCTCACTTCCTTTCTCAAGCTCCTGCGAGGATGGAAACTAACATTCAGAGCCTGACAGGGCAGGGAGCTGAAGCATCTTTTGTTATAGAAACGGTCTGGTGAAGCGCCTGGGGTAGAGAGTGTGTCTGCTGGAAAAAAAAAACAACCGATGGGGAGTTAGGATTCTCTAGTTTTAGCCCAGATAATGCCCCTGTGTGACCTTGGAGTAGTCATTTGACATCGGGAAAACAATGCACCCCGTTTTCTTCACAGGGAACTGGGGAAAGAACAATGGTATAAATCCCAGGTTTGATAAGGTCTGATTCCTAACTGATTACCTTTTACCTACTCCAGTGCTTACTACAACGCTAGGCCTATAATCAATCAATAAATAAATATATCATACTTACTGAGCACTTACTCAGTGTAAAGGACTGAACTAAACCCCTGAGAGAATACAGTGTACGGAGTTGGTAAACACGTTCTCTGCCCACAGGGAGCTTCCAGTCTAGACGGGGAGACCGACAGTAAAATAACTTACAGATATAGTAGTAATAATAACAGTATTTGATAAGTGGTTGCTATGTGCCAAGCACTGTTCGAAGCGCTGGGGTGGATACAAGGTAATCAGGTTGTCCTATGTGGAGTTTGCAGTCTTAATTCCTATTTTACAGATGAGGTAACTGAGGCAAAGAGAAGTGAAGTGGCTTGCCCAAGGTGACACAGCAGAAAAGTAGTGGAGCCAACACTAGAATTCAGGTCCTTCTGACTCCCAAGCCCGTGGTCTTTCCACAAGGGCTGTGGGCCTGAGGGTGGGATGAATAACGTGTTTAATGGGAATAAATTCAATAGTATTTATTGAGCGCTTACTATGTGCAGAGCACTGTACTAAGCGCTTGGAATGTACAAATCGGCAACAGAATAAATCCAAATGCAAGCATGACCAAGAATGGAGAGGGAGTAGAAGAATTGAGGACTTAATTGGAGAAAGCCTCTGGGAGGACATATGATTTTAGTAAAGCTTTGAAAGTGGGGAGAGTGATCGTCTCTAAGATATGAATAATAATAATTCTAATAATTATGGCATTTGTTAAGCGCTTCCTATGTGCCAGGCACTGTACTAAGCACTAGGGTGGATACAAGCAGATCGGGTTGGACACAGTCCCTGTCTCAAGTGGGGCTCACAGTCTCTATCCCCATTTTACAGATGAGGGAACTGAGGTACAGAGGAGTAACTTGCCAAGGTTACATGGCAGACAAGCGGTGGAGCCAGGATTAGAACTCATGACTTCTGACTCCAAGGCCCACTGTAGCCACTACTCCATGCTGAAATGGGTGGTAGTTTCAGATCAGAGGCGGGACTTGAGCTAGAGTCAGTGATAATAATAAAAATTTAATAATAATTTTGGTATTTGTTAAGCTCTTTATTGCCAAGCACTGCTCTAAGCGCTGGGTAGATACAAGATAATTAGGTTGTCCCACGTGGGGCTCACAGTCTTAAGCCCCATTTTCCAGATGAGGCAACTGAGGCACAGAGAAGTGAAGTGACTTGCCCGTAGTTACACAGCTGATAATTGGCAGAGCTGGGATTAGAACTCACGCCCTCTGACTCCCAAGCCCATGAAATAGGTGAAATTGAGATAGAGGGTGTAAATTGGAATTAGAGGAGTGAAGTGTGCCGGCTGAGTTGTAGTAGGAAGTCAGCGAGGCAAGATAGGAAGGGGTAAGCCCAGAGAGGGCTCTAAACCCAATAGGAAAGAGTTTCTGTTTGATGTAGAAGTGAATGTGCAACCACTGGAAGTTCTAGAGAAGTAGGAAAACATAGACTGAACTTTTTTTTTTTTCTTTTTAGAAGAATAATCTGGATGGAAGAGTAAAGTGTGGACTGGAATTAGGACGAAAAGGAGGTAGGGAGGTCAGCAAGGAGGCTGATAACGGTAATAAAGGTAGGATGGGGTAAGCGCTTGGACTGTGAGCCCGCTGTTGGGTAGGGATTGTCTCTATCCGTTGTTGAATTGTACTTTCCAAGCGCTTAGTACAGAGCTCTGCACACAGTAAGCACTCAAGACATACGATTGAATGAATGAATGAATCAGCATAGAAGCAGTTTGGATGGAGAGGAAAGGGTAGATGGTACCGCCGATGCGAAGCCAAGGAACCCGACTGACAGCCTGGGGACTGATGAGGATTTGCTCCTGGGGGAGCATTTTTGGGAGAGCCAAGGGGTGCGCACTGTGTCAGCCAGGGTGGGCTTATTCATTCAATCGTATCTACTGAGCACTTACTGTGTGCAGAGCACTGTATTAAACGGTTGGAAAGTACAATTCAGCAACAGATAGAGACAATCTCTACCTAACAATGGGCTCACAGTCTAGAAGGGGGGAAACAGACAACGAAACAAAACAAGTAGACAGGCATCAATACCAACAAAATAGATAAATAGAACCATACATGAATGCACATCATTAATGAAATAAAAAGAGCAATAAATATGGACAAATATACGCAAGTGCTATGGGGAGGGGAAGGGGGTAGAGGAGACGGAGGGAGTCGGGGCAATGGGGAGGGGAGGAGGAGCAGAGGGAAAGGGAGGGCTCAGTCTGGCAAGGCCTCCTGGAGGAGGTGACTTTGAAGGGGGAAAGAGAGCTAGTTTGGCAGACCTGAGGAGGGAGGGCATTCCTGGCCAGAGGTGGGACGTGGACCAGGGGTCGACGGCGGGACAGGCGGGAACGAGGCCCAGCGAGGAGCTTAGCAGCACCAGAGGAGCGGATTACGTGGTCTGGGCTGTAAGAGGAGAGAAAGGAGGTGAGGTAGGAGGGGGCAAGATGAAGTGGACATGTGGGTTAAAACCCTACCTGTGTAATTGGTCCACCCTCAGTACTTGTCAGCCGACCACGTGTTGAGCCCTCCAGGGGAGGACTGGAATTAAAGATGTCTGACTTGCAGCAAGCTGTCGTCTCGGCGTTCTCGACGCCTCACCTCTCTGGAACTGGTAGCAGCATTCCCTCTCCACCACGGGCTTACAGGCCAGAGAGGGAGAGAGACATTAGCTCACAAGGCAATAAATCAAGCAGTCAATCATTCAATCGTATTTATTGAGCACTTACTGTGTGCAGAGCACTGTACTAACCGCTTGGAAAGTACAATTCAGCAACAAAGAGAGACAGTCCCTGCCCACCATGGGCCACAGTCTAAAAGATTTAGTGAGCACTTACTGTGTACAAAGCACTGTAGTAGCGCTTGGGAGAGTCCAGCATAATAGAGTTATTAGACACATTCCCTGTTCATGATGAACTTACAGTCTAGAGAGGACACAGACAACAATATAAATGAATAATAATTATAAATAATAATAATGATGGCATCTGTTAAGCGCTATGTGTCGAGCATAGTTCTAAGCACTGTGGTAGATACAAGGTCATCAGGTTGTCCCACGCGGGGCTCACAGTCTTAATCCCATTTGGCAGATGAGGTAACTGAGGCACAGAGAAGTCAAGTGACTTGCCCAAAGTCACACTGCTGATCAGTGGCGGAGCCAGGATTAGAACCCAGGGCCTCAGACTCCCTAGCCTGTGCTCTTTCCACTAAGCCACGCGGCTTCTCTAAATAAATTACAGATAAATAAATAAATAGATAAATTACAGATATGTACATAAGTATTGTGGGGCCTAGAGAGGAGTGAATAAAGGGTGCAAATCAAAGTGCAAGGGTGACGCAGAAAGAAGTTGGGGAAGAGGAAACGGAAATGAGGAAAAAGGGCCAAAGAGGTAAGGAAAGTCCCTACTTCCCTAAACCTAAAGTGAAACACTGATAAAAAAGACTCAGGGTTTTGTCAGGCCTCCAACACCCAAAAGACACATTTAATACCATCATGTTCTTTGCTTCTCAGTCAGTGGTATTTATTTGAGCATTTCCTGCCTGCAGAGCACTGTATTAGGTGCTTAATTGTCAGTGCAATAATAATAATAATAATAATGTTGGTATTTATTAAGCGCTTACTATGTGCAGAGCACTGTTCTAAGCGCTGGGGTAGACACAGGGTAATCAGGTTGTCCCATGTGAGGCTCACAGTCTTCATCCCCATTTTACAGATGAGGTAACTGAGGCCCAGAGAAGTGAAGTGACTTGCCCACAGTCACACAGCTGACAAGTGGCAGAGCCGGAATTCAAACCCATGACCCCTGTCTCCCGAACCCGGGCCCTTTCCACTGAGCCACGCTGCTTCTCCGAGCCACACCGCCGCTCTGTGGTTCTGACATTATCAGAACATTCCACAAATCCGGGCGAAGGAGGAAGGTTCTGACAGTCAGCCACAAATCCTTTCATGCGCGGCGTGCCCCAGTTAATCAGAGAGCCGAGGGGAATCTGCCATCTTCTCTCTGGGTTCTTGTTTATCTGAGTGATGCGTCCTTCACCAGGCAAGAGCATCTTTCTTGGAAACCTCCATTCTCCCTCCATCACTCTCTCCCTTTCCGATCGGTTGCTATGGAGGCCTCCCTCAAGGCTTTCATTCCGCTGTCTGGGATTGACTCTCCAGTGACTATCTCTGTCACCCTCCTGACACCCTCCCCAGACCCACTTTGTCAACTGTTATAGGTAACTCGAAAGTGTCAGGTTTGGGTTTTTGTTTTCTAAGGGAAGATTAGTAACAAAGTCAATTATTTATTTAGAAGATTTTTTTTTTTTTTCCCTAAGGAAAGTCAACTTCATACTTGATTGTACTTGATCACTGAGTGAACTTCAGCCTTGGTTTTGTTTTGGGTTTTGTTTTGTTTTTTTTTCATGCTTTCAATTCCTATTGTGCTCAAATGGGGACGAACTTGTTCTTTGCAATATTTGTTTGCTAAACAAACCATGTATTCATGTCACCTCTAAACATTTCATTAGGTTTTATTGCGCCCTGTATCACTGTTGATTGTAGGGAGGAAGATTTTTAACTGTTGCCTGGACAAAATTGTTTTAGAGCAGATGAGGCTGATCGATTAGTCGTGGACGATGATTTTGGACCCCGATATCCAGAGCCATTGGAGTGGTGGGGAGGGAAGAGCCGCCCAGGATTATCTGTCTCATGTGGCGTAGTGGAAAGGGCAGGGGCTTAAGAGTCAGAGGACGTGGGTTCGAATGCCGGCTCTGCCACTTGTCAGCTGCGTGACCTTAGGCAAGTCACTGAACTTCTCTGTGCCTCAGTTACCTCACTTGTAAAATGGGGATGAAGACTGTGGGCCCCACGTGGGACAACCTGATTACCTTGTATCTACCCCAGCGCTTAGAACAGTGCTTGGCACATAGTAAATGCTTAACAAATATCATGATTATTGTTATTATGATTATTGGTGATCTCTCTGCAGCTGGCACCACCCAACCATTTCCACCTCCAGAGGAATGTTGTCCACCCACACCGCTGTGACCATGTTCATTCCAACCCCCATCCCTCAGAGGGACCAACTACATTTCCCAGCTGCATAAAGGAAGAAGCATAAGACAGTGGAATGGCGCTCGCTGCCCTCTGTCAGGGGCACAAACACAGAGCCAAGAGCCAGAAATCTTTCTTCGCTTCCCTTGTCCAACCTGCCCATACCACAAAGTCCTTAGAGTATTCTGTCTCCCTCCTTCCCAGTCCATGGGTGTGGCTCCTGGAAAAATGGCTCAGTAAAGTATTTTTAGGCAGCAAACTAAGGGGTTTGCCAAAGGATTACCATTATTATCAATAATAATAATGATAATATTCATATTTATTGAGCACTTACTATGTGCTAAGCACTGTACTAAGCCCTTGGGAGAGTACAATATAATATCAGCAGCATGGTTTAGTGGAATTTATGAGTCAGAAGTCGTGGGTTCTAATCCCGGCTCCGCCACTCAGCTGTGTGACCTTGGGCAGGTTACTTATCTTCTCTGTGCCTCAGTTCCCTCATCTGTAAAACGGGGATTAAGACTAGTCGTCCCACGTGGGACAACCTGATTACCCTGTATCTACCCTAGTGTTTAGAGCAGTGGTTGGCACGTAGTAAATGCTTAAAAAATATCATCAGACACATTCCCTGCCTACATTGAGCTCACTGTCTACGAGGGGAGACCGCCATTACTATAAATGAATAGATAAATGAATAAATAATTAAATGAATAAATTACAGATATATACATCTGTGCTGTGGGGAAGGAAGGGAGGCTGAACGAAGGAGCAAGCCTGAGCGGCAAGCATGAGAAGGGGATGGGAGAAGAGGAGAGGAGGGCTCAGTCGGAGAAGGCTTCCTGGAGGAGATGTGCCTTCAGTACCATCGTTATTAATTGTACCTTATTAGATGGTGATGCCCTTCAAGAAGGACAGGTAAGCTGCTGCAGTATCTCGCTGCGTTATCCCTTGTCTTAGTGGTTTAAAGTCTGTTAGTCACCAGCCTAATGACCAAGGGGTGGAGGCAGAAAAGAGGGAGGTGGGACATTCCACTAAGCCCAACCTCTACCCCTCCTGCAGCGATTTGGTGTTCCCCCCATCTGACTCCTCTCTTTCCCCCCTCACCCTCCAAAGGGCCAGGGGCTATGGAAAGGAATGACCCAGGTGGGCATGATCTCTCCTGAGGAGCTGGGACAGGAATAACTTGGAGGATTAACTCGGAGGAGTGTCGTGATGCTCGCCGGGGTGTTTACCCTTACATTTGATGTTAATTAATATCTCCAGAATTCTCATAAGAAAAAAAAAATGTTGGCGAAATAAAAGTTGCTGGCCTGAAATCTCTTCCCCAGCAGCTTTAAGGTTTTATCTGTCCTTGTGTTTCTTCTCCTTGAAGGTGTCTGACAAGCAGCCACGGGAGAGAAAAATTTTGTGTGAGGGGCAGATGTTCCAATCTATCAGAGCTTGTCTGCAGGAGCCAATCGGGTCGTGGCTCGGGAGTACGCCGTAAATCATCTCTTTCAACTGGGTGGATAAGGGTGTCCACTCATGCCCATAATCCACTCAGACTTAATTTAGCCAATGCATAGCAGTACCGTGTACCCACCTGAGGCATCGAGGCCTTCGAGTAACGTGGCCTACCGGAAGCAGTACAGGATTAGGAGCCAGGCGAGCTGGGCTGTAATACCATCTCCACTATTCATCTGATCGTATTTATTGAGCGCTCACTGTGTGCAGAACACTCTACTAAGCACTACTACTGCTGTGTGTCCTCGGACCAAGTCATGTGATATCTCTGGGCCCGGGTTTTCTCATCTATAAATGGGAATTCAATTCCTATTCTCCTCCTGCGACCTTAGAGTTTGAGCCCCATGTAGTATAGGATTTGACCCAAAGCAAATGCTTAATAACAGTAGTTATTATTAATGGGCATTTATTATTAATAATACTAATAAGTGCGATATTTGTTAAGTGCTTATTACGAGCCAGGCACCTACTACGTGCTGGGGTAGGTACAAGGTAATCGAGTTGGATGCAGTCCCTTTCCCACACTGGGCTCACAGTCTTAATCCCCATTTTACGGATGAGCTAACTGAGGCACATAGAAGTGAAGCGACTGGCCCAAGGTCACAAAGAGGACACGTGGCAGAGACGGGATTAGAACCCATGACCATCTGATTCCCAGGCCTGTATTCTATTCACTACACCAAGCTCCTTCTTGTAAGCACTTGCTATCTGCCAAACCTTGCATTAAGAGCCGGGATCAATACAATATAATGTTATCATTATTGTGGCATTTTTATCATTATTATCATCATTGTTATTACTATTCACGGATGGTGATGATGGTGGAAGAAGTGTATCCTCTCTTCCCATGTCCCAACTGCCTTAGAGTATTCCCTCTCCCTCCTTTCCCATCTGTAGGGCTCCAGAAGAAATAGCTGATTGCAGTGATTTTAGGTAGGAAACTGAGCGGTCCTGCGAAGGATCACATCATTCCCAAGGTCATACAACAAATTAGCGTCGAGAGAAAAAGTTCAGATCACTCCAGGAAAGTGGCCAAGTCCAAATGAAATACTGTTTTGGGGTGACGACTCTTCCTGATTAAGGCCTCTTTTCCTCTTCTCCGACTCCCTTCCGTGTTGCCCCGACTTGTTCCCTTCATTCATCCGCCCTCCCGGCCCCACAGCCCGTCTGTACACTTCTGTAGTTGATTTATTCATATTAATATCAGCCTCCCCTTCTGGCTCATTGTAGACAATGTGTCTGTTGTATTGCTGTATTGTCTCTCCCAAGCACTTAGTACAGTGCTCTGTATAGAGTAAGTGCTCAATAAATACCAGTGACTGACTGACTGGCTGGCTGACTTTGAGGCTGTCTGATACCAGTGGACAATACTTGTTGCCTAGCGAGAAGCAGCGTGGCTCAGTGGAAAGAGCACAGGCTTCGGAGTCAGAGGTCATGGGTTTTGATCCCGGCTCCGCCACTTGTCAGCTGTGTCACTTTGGGCAAGTCACTTAACTTCTCGGTGCCTCATTTAGCTCTTCTGCAAAATGGGGATTAAGACCGTGAGCCTCTCGTAGGACAACCTGATTACCTTGTATCTACCCCAGCTCTTAGAACAGTGCTCGGCGCATAGTAAGTGCTTAACAAATACCAACATTATTATTATTATTAGAGAGAGCTGAACCTTGTTGGAGAAGCCTTACGCTCGTTCCCCAGTAGCATTAAAAGCATGGCCGCAGTTTGCTCTGGCTGCGGAGAAGACCCAGAGGCTAGAATAAATATGGGTTGATCCAGTGGAGAACACAGAGAGGGCAACTTCTTGTGCTGAAGATGGTCGACACACTGCCCCAGGGAGTGCTGGTTTGGCCCCATTTCAATAGTATGCATTCATTCAATAGTATTTATTGAGCGCTTACTATGTGCAGAGCACTGTACTAAGCGCTTGGAATGAACGAGTCGGCAACGGATAGAGACGGTCCCTGCCGTTTGACGGGCTCACGGTCTGATCGGGGGAGACGGACGGACGAGAACGATGGCGATAAATAGAGTCGAGGGGAAGAACATCTCGTAAAAACCGATGGCGACTAAATAGAATCGAGGCGATGTACAATTCATTAACAAAATAAATAGAGTAATGGAAATATATACAGTCGAGCGGACGAGTACAGTGCCGAGGGGATGGGAAGGGAGAGGGGGAGGAGCAGAGGGAAATGGGGGGAAAAGAGGGTTTAGCTGCAGAGAGGCGAAGGGGGGGTGGCAGAGGGAGTAGAGGGAGAGGAGGAGCTCAGTCTGGGAAGGCCTCTCGGAGGAGGTGAGTTTGAAGTAGGGTTTTGAAGAGGGGAAGAGAATCAGTTTGGCGGAGGTGAGGAGGGAGGGCGTTCCGGGACCGCGGGAGGACGTGGCCCGGGGGTCGACGGCGGGACGGGCGAGACCTAGGGACGGCGAGGAGGTGGGAGGCGGAGGAGCGGAGCGGGCGGGGTGGGCGGTGGAAAGAGAGAAGGGAGGAGAGGTAGGAAGGGGCGAGGTGACGGAGAGCCTCGAAGCCTTGAGTGAGGAGTTTTTGTTTGGAGCGGAGGTCGATAGGCAACCACTGGAGTTGTTTAAGAAGGGGAGTGACAGGCCCAGATCGTTTCTGCAGGAAGATGGGCCGGGCAGCGGAGTGAAGAATAGACCGGAGCGGGGCGAGAGAGGAGGAAGGGAGATCGGAGAGAAGGCCGACACAGTAGTCTAGCCGGGATATAACGAGAGCCCGTAGCAGTAAGGTAGCCGTTTGGGTGGAGAGGAAAGGGCGGATCTTGGCTTTATGACCCGCCCCATCCCTGCCAGCCTATATAATAATAATAATGTTGGTATTTGTTAAGCGCTTACTCTGTGCAGAGCACTGTTCTAAGTGCTGGGGGAGATACAGAGTAATCAGGTTGTCCCCCGGGAGGCTCACAGTCTTCATCCCCATTTTACAGATGAGGTAACAGAGACACAGAGGAGTTAAGTGACTTGCCCACAGTCACACAGCTGACAAATGGCAGAGCCGGGATTCGAACCCATGACCTCTGACTCCCAAGCCCATGCTCTTTCCATTGAGCCACGCTGCTTCTCTATATCACACCTCCTAGCAGGAAACGTCTGCTGTGTGACCTTGGGCAAGTCGCGTCACTTCTCTATGGCTCATTTACTTCATCTGTAAAATGGCGATTAAGACTGTGAGCCCCAAGTGGGACGGGGACTGTGTCCAACCTGATTACCTTGTATCTACCCAAGCTCTTGCAGTGCTTGGCACAGAGTAAGTGCTTAGCAAATACCATGGTTATTATTATTATTTGACAGGCAGGGTCCCCGGCAGCTGCTCCTTGTGGGCAAGGGACGTGTCTATCAATTCTGTTCTATTTCATTCATTCGACAGTATTTATTGAGCGCTTACTATGTGCAGAGCACTGTACTAAGCGCTTGGAAAGTACAAATCGGTAACAGAATTTCACTCTTCCAAGCACTGAATACAGTGCTCTGCACACAGTAAGAGCTCACTAAATACAATTGATTGATTGATTGATTTCCAATGGGCCAATACTCTTTTGGCCGTTCCTCTCTGCCAATACCTATCCCAGGAAATCCCTCCTATCTTACATCACACCTCCTACCAGGGAACTTGTCTTCTGTGTGACCTGGGACAAGTCACTTCACTTGTCTGAACCTCAGTTACCTCATCTGTAAATGAGGTAGTTGACCGATGAGGAACTTCCTTCTTTGTGAAATGACTTTCATCGTTCTGCTGTGAGTTAAGAACATCTGCAAGCAGCCTAATGATTTCTGAGGAAACTTTAACCGTATCGACTTTCTGTGGTAAATTTCCAAAAGAGCTAACCGGGGCATTAAATCCTTCCCGATCACACTCCCTCTGTCTAGCCTCACCTTAAGGAAGGGGGGAGAGCTCAGATGGGGGAGGGAGTTTCCTTTCCTCCGCTGATCCCCTTTGGCTCCGCAGGTAGCAGCCAGGCGAGGCTGGTCTGCTCTCACCGTTTCCACGGGAAGCAGAGGTCAGTTGAATTGAGGCGACCTGGTGGCTACCTGATTAGGGGAGGGTCTGCTGCTTGGCCTAGCGGAAGGAGGTCACCACGGCCTGTTGTGTGGCCGTGGGCAAGTCACTTTTAGCTTCTCCGAGCCTCAGTTCCTCCATTTATAAATAGGGATTCGCTACCTTAGGGAAGCAGCACGGCGTAGTGGATAGAGCACGGGCCTGGGAGTCAGAAGGTCATGGGTTCTAATCCTGGCTCTGCTACTTGTCTGCTGCGTGACCTTGGGCAAGTCATTTCACTTCTCTGGGCTCCCCCATCTGTAAAATGAAGATTAATACTATGAGCCCAATGTGGGACAGGGACTAAGTCCGGCCTAATCACCTCGTGTCTACCCCAGCACTCAGTACAGCCTGGCTCATAGTAAGTGCGTAACAAATACTACAGTTATCATCATTATTATTATTTGGCAGCTGGAGACTCTGTTCGGCTCTGTTCCCCCTGGTTCTTCTTTCCTTCCTCTCATTGGAGCTAGTGTAGCACCTCTAGACTGGTAGCTCCTCGTTGGCAGGAAATGTGTCTACCAAATTCATTGTATTGTTCTCTCCTAAGTGCTTAGTACGGTGCTCTACACAAAGTAAATGTTTAATAAATACCATTGATTAATTGAACATCGAGAAGGCCAAGGTACAGCCTGTTGTCATTTGTACTATTTTCAGATCCTGCTAACTGAAAATAATTTATTTCTGCCTGTCTTCCTGTATACAGAATAATAACTGTGGTATGTGGCAAGCACTTACTAAGTGTCAAGCACTGTGCTAAGTCCTGGGATACACTGCAATCAGATCAGACACAGAGCCTACATGACATGAAGCTCACAGTCTATGGTGGAAAGCTATTGAATACCCATTTTCCAGAAGAGGAAATGAAGGACCAGAAGATGCAGTGAATTGACAAAGGTCACACAACTGGCAAATAGTGGAATTGGGATCATTTAGATTGGACCCCTGTTGAAAACTGACTCTTTGTCACACTTGAGAAGCAGCTTGGCTCAGTGGAAGGAGCCCGGGCTTGGGAGTCAGAGGTCATGGGTTCTAATCCCAGCTCTGCCACTTGTCTGCTGTGTGACTGTGGGCAAGTCACTTAACATCTCTGTGCCTCAGTTACCTCATTTGAAAATGGGGACTAAGTCTGCACTGGGACAACCTGATCACCTTATACCCCTCCCCCCCCCAGGGCTTAGAACGGTGCTTTGCACATATTAAGCACTTAACAAATACCAACATTATTATTATTATAAACTCCCAAGTACATATTACTGCATTTTAGTCCCAGTAGTTGCTCAAATCCTATTGAATGATCAATTAATCAATGAGAGAATCTTAAAGATTTTTGGGCTAAATGGCGCAAACAACAATTAATAATAATAATAGTATTTGTTCAGTGTATACTTTAGGCTAAGCTCTGTACTAAGCCCTGGAGCACTGAAGCAGTGTGGTTCAGTGGAAAGAGCCCGGGCCTGGGAGTCAGAGGTCATGGGTTTGAATTCCAGCTCCGCCGCTGGTCAGCTGTGTGACTTTATTTCTCTGGGCCTCAGTTACCTCATCCGTAAAATGGGGATTAAAATGTGAGCCCCACATGGGACAACCTGATCACCTTGTATTCCCCAGCGCTTAGTACAATGACTTGCACATAGGAAGTGCTTAACAAATACCACCATTATTATTATTATTATTAGAAGCATTCTTGAATGTGTTTTGGAGTTTCTATTTGCAGCTGTTTTCAATTATGCCTAAGTCAATTCATACTATTTATTGAGCACCGGCTCTGTCCACAGGGGGCTTACACAAATGTTAGAAAACACAATTACTGCCCTCAAGAAGCTTACACTCCACCTAGGTGAGGTAGACACAAAATAAATTACAGAGAAGATGAAGAAGAGAATGGAAATGTGGATATGTGGGTGAGTCAGTGCCTAAACAGTAGAGTGTAAAAATTGTTATACACAGACAGTAGAGTTTTATATACTGGTGGTGCTGGTGGAGTTTGATATGTGTTTAGGTGTTTATTGCAGTTAGAAGAGAAGATTAGAAGTTGAGATTTAAACAGATGGATTTTGACGTGCCATATGAAACACAGATGGGGAAGGCTAGAGGAAATGCAAAGAAAGGGAGAGTCAGGGCTCGTGAGATAGAGTGGGGTGCTGCTAGCCTAAGGTCATGGAACAGGGCAGCTCTCTAAGGGAGTTGAGTGTAAAGTCAGAATGGGATGCAAAGCAAAACCTTGAAGGACATCCCCAGCTAGGGAGGAAAAGGCACAAGAAAAGCAAAGGAAAGGGACTGAAAATGAATGACTGACCCGTTGGCCTCCCTGTTGGCCCTTTGCTCTCTCCCTCCCTCCTACTTGGAACTCCAACCTCTTCACATCCAACAGACGGCCATTCTCCTCATCTTCAAATCCTGACTAAAATTATATCTCCTCCAAGAAGTCTTACCTGACTCTCTTCTCATTCCCCCACACTATTCCCTCTCCCTCCTGCATTGACTATGAACTTGGGTCTGTAATCCCTAAGCACTTAGATCCTCATGCCGTCCCATCCCTCACGACACTTATGTCCCTATTCTTATACTTTGCCATCTGCCCTATCTATAATTTATTTTCATCCCCGTCTCCGCCACTAGGTTGTTAGTGCCTTGAGGACTGGGATGATGATAATAATAATAATGATAGTGGTATTTGTTAAGTGCTTACTATGTGCCAGTCACTATACTAAACGTTGGGGTGGATACAAACAAATCGGAATGGACACGGTCCCTGTCTGATGTGAGGCTCAGAGTCTCAATCCTCATTTTACAGATGAGGTAACTGAGGCACAGAGAAGGGTAGCGATTTGATCAAGGCCACAGAGCAGACAAGTAGTGGAGGCAGGGTTAGAATCCATGACCTTCTGACTCCCAAGTCCATGCTCTAGCCTCTACTGCTTCTCAATCAGGTGGGCTAATTTTATTATATGCATTCATTCATTCAATCATATTTGTTGAGCACTTACTGTGTGCAGAGCACTGTACTAAGTGCTTGGGTGAGTACAGTGCAACGACAAACAGACATATTCCCTGCCCACAGCACGCTTACCATCTGAATGGGGGAGACAACAAATAAATAAATTACAGATTTTTAAAAAAACTTCTTTGGGGTTGAAAGGGGGAAGAACAAAGGAAGGAAATCAGGGAATTGAAGAAGGAAGTATGAGATGAGGAAGCGGGGCGGGGGGGGGGGGGTGTCCTAGGGAAGGTCTCCTAGAGGAGATGTGCCTTCAATAAGACTCTGAAGGGAAGAGAGTAATTGTCTTTGGGATTTGAGTAGGGAGGGTGTTCCAGGCCAGATGCAGGATGTGGGTCAGGGGTCGGCAGAGCGATAGGCAAGATCAAGGCATAGTGAGGAGATTAGCACTAGAGGAGCGAAGTGTGGGAGCTGGGTTGTAGAATGAGAATAGTGAGATGAGGTAGAAGGGGGCAAAGTGGCGGAGTCCTTTAAAGCCATTGGTGAGGAGTTTTTGTTTTCTGTGGAGGTGGTGGGCAACCACTGGAGTTTTTGGAGGAGTGGGGTGACACGACCTGAACTTTTATTAGAAAAGTGATCTGGGCAGCATGTGAAGTATGGACTGGAATGGGGAGAGACAGGAGGCTGGGAGGTCGGCAAGGAGGCTAATGTAGTAATCCAGGTGGGATAGGATGAGTGATTGGATGGAGAGGAAAGGGTGGATTTTAGCTATGTTCTGAAGGTGGGACTGACTAGATTTAGTGATGGATCGATGTGGATCGACGTGGATTGAATGAGAGAGAGTCAAGGATAACACCAAGATTATGAGCTTGGGATACAGGAAGGATGCTGCTGCCGTCTACGGTGATGGAAAAGTCACAGGGAGGACAGGGCTTGGGTGGGAAGATAAGGATCTTCCAAACGCTTAGTACAGTGCTCTGCACATAGTAAGTGCTCAATAAATACGATTGAATGAATGAATGAGCTCTGTTTTGGACATTTTTAAGCTTGAGGTGATGGGAGGACATCCAAATAGATATGTCTTGAAGGCAGGAAGAGATGTGAGACTGGAGCAAGGGAGAGAGATCAGGGCTGGAGATGTAGCTTTGGGTATCATAGCTATGGGAGTGAATGAGTTCTTCAAGGCAGTGGGTGAATATGGAGAGTAGAAGGGGACCCAGAACTGAACCCTAAGAGAACTCCACAGGTGGGGGATGGGAGGCAGAGGAGGACCCCTTGAAGGAGACTGAGTGAAAAGACAGAGAGGAAAGAGGAGAACCAGGAGAGGGTAGTGAAGCCAAGTGAAGCCAAGGTTGGATAATATTTCCAGGAGAAGGGGGTGGTCCACAATGTCGAAGGCAGCTGAGGGGTCAAGGAGGATTAGGATGGAGGAGAGGCCATTGGCTTTGGCAAGAAGGAGATCGATCATTGGTGACCTTGGAGGGGGCAGTTTCTGTGGAGAGAAGGGGATGGAAGCCAGATTAGAGGGAGTCAAAGAGAGAATTGGAGAAAAGGAATTTGAGACAGTGGGTGTAGATAATTCAAAGAGTTTGGAGAGGGGTGGTAGGAGGGAGATGGGATGATAAATGGAGGCTGTGGGGTCAAGGGAGTGTTTTTTTAGGATAGGGGAATCATGAGCATCTTTGAAAGCAATGTGGAAGAAGTCACTGGAGAGTGAACAGTTGAAGATGGCTGTTAGGACGGGAAGAAAGGAGGGGTTGAGAGTTTTCATAAGGTTCGAAGGAATGGGGTTTTGATAAGATGCAAAGGAAGGAATTATACTCTCCCAAGTGTTGGGAATGAGAATGAATAAATACCAAATAAAATGATGGGTTGGCTCAGTAAGATTTGCTCTCTAACTGGGGAGACAAAGTCTTTAAATTAGAATAGACTAAATAAGGTCCTACAGGATAGATCCCGGGCCTGGGAGTCAGAAGGACCTGGGTTTTAATCCTGGCTCTGCCACTTGTCTGCTGTTTGACCTTGGGCAAATCACTTCACTTCTTTGTGCCTCAGTTATCTCATCTGTAAAATGACAATGAAACCTGTAAGCCCCATGTGGAACATGAATCGGGTCTAATCTGATTAGCTTGTATCGACCTCAGCCCTTAGTACCATGCTTGGCACATAGTAAGCACTTAACAAATACCAGGATTGTTATTATTATTATTAAAGTACAGTTGAATAAAATTATTAGTAAGGGCTAAATTTGGTTAAGGGGTTTAAGAGGTTCAAGGAGCTGGGAGAATAAATGGGGAATTTAGAAGGGCGATCAACCTGGGAGAATAGTGGGATAGAAAATAGTGGGATTGTAGAGGGAGATGGGAAAAGCTGATAGAGAGTTTTGAAGGTCTTTGAGTAGGTTTTTTTTTTCCTTTTATGTAGCGAGACACCAGAAGCCAATTGAGGATTTGGAGGCGAGGTGAGATGGGGGCCAATCCATAATCCATTTGACGATCCATCAAACTTAATATGGCTAAAACTGAACTCCTTATCTTCCCACCCAAACCCTGCCCTCCCACTCACTTTCCAATCACTGTTGAGGGCACAAACCCATAACCTTGACATTGTCTTTGACTCATGTCTCTCATTCCCCCCACCATATTCAAGCCATCACTAAATCCTGTCGGTTCTACCTTCACAAAATTGCCAAAATGCATCCCTTCCTCTCCAACTAAACTGCTATCACATTAAGGCAAGCATTCATCCCATCCCTCCTTTATTATTGTATCAGCCTCCTCGCTAACCTCCCTGCCTCCTGTCTCTCCCCACTCCAGTCCATCCTCCATTCTGCTCCCCGACTCGTTTTCCTTCAAAAACGTTCAGCCCATATTTTCCCACTCCTCAAGAAACTCCAGTGTTTGCTCATCCACCTCCTCATCAAACAAAAACTCCTCACCTTTGGCTTTAAAGCATTTAATCACCTTGCCACCTCTTACCTCATCTCGCTACTCTCCTACTACATCCCAGCCCACACACTTTGTTACTCTAATACCAATCTTCTCACTGTACCTCAATCTCATCTATATTTCTATTTATTTATTGCCATTGTTCTTGTCTGTCCGTCTCCCCCGATTAGACTGTAAGCCCATCAAAGGGCAGGGACTGTCTCTATCTGTTGCCGACTTGTTCATTCCAAGCGCTTAGTACAGTGCTCTGCTCATAGTAAGCGCTCAATAAATACTATTGAATGAATGAATTTCTGCCAACCTCTCACCCACTGGAACACCTTCCGTCTTCATATCATACCTATAATTGCTCTCCCCCACTTCAAAACATTATTGAAGGCCCATCTCCTTCAAGAGGTCTTCCTTGACTAAGCCCATGTCTCCTCTTCTCCTTTTCCCTTCTGCACAGTTCTTCCTTGCTCCTTCATTCATCCTCCCTCCTATCCCTACCACACATATGTATATATCTGTATTTTATTTATTTATTCATGTATCTATCCCTACCACACATATGCATATATCTGTATTTTATTTATTTATTCATTTACCCATTTACTTATTTATTGCTGTCTGTCTCCCCCTCTAGACCGTGATCTCATTGTGGACAGGAACATGTCTGTTGTTATATTGTACTCGCACACAAAAAGCGCTTAATAAATATGACAGAGTGAATCTATGCAACACCTAGATGGAAGAGAGCAGAGAGGTGAGGCTAATAGATTTCGGAAGGAGGAGGTCATTGCTTGTCATGGGCAGGGAAATGGGTCTGTTTCTTGTGATATTGTACTCTTCTAATTGCTTAGTACAGTGAGTGCTCAATAAATACAACCCGACTGACTGACCAGCCTTTAGTGTAGTGGATCACGAAGGGCAGTGGGAGGCAGCAGGTAATAATGATGTTGGTATTTGTTAAGTGCTTACTATGTGCCAAGCACTGTTCTATGCGCTAGGGTAGATACAAAGTAATCAGGTTGTCCTAAGTAGGACTCACAGTCTTCATCCCCATTTTACATATGAGGGAACTGAGGCCCAGAGAAGTTATGTGACTTGCCCATGGTCATACAGCTGACAAGTGGCGGACCTGGGATTAGAGCCCATGACCTCTGACTCCCAAGCCTGAGCTCTTTCCACTAAGCCACGCTGCTTAGTCCATTAGAGGAGTTTGGACAGGAATGTGAGCAGGACAATGGTGGTGATAATAATTAAGGTATTTGTGAAGTGCTTACTTTGTGCTAAGCACTGGTTCTGGACAAGTCACCTAACTTCTCTGTGCCTCAGTTACCTCATCTGTCAAATGGGGATTAAGACTGTGAGCCCCACATGCACAACCTCATTAATTTGTATTTCCCCCGGGACCTAGAACAGTGCATGGCGCATAGTAAGCACTTTACAAATACAATCATTATTATTATTATGCAAGGTAATTGGGTCAGACACAGTCTCTGTCCCACATGAGACTCAAAGACTAAGTAGAGAGAGAATGGATAATGAGTCTCCATTTCGCAGATGAGAAATTGAGGTACAGAGAAATTAATAATAATGTTGGTATTTGTTAAGCGCTTACTATGTGCAGAGCACTGTTCTAAGCGCTGGGGTAGACCCAGGGGAATCAGGTTGCCCCAAGTGGGGCTCCCAGTCTTAATCCCCATTTTACAGATGAGGTCACTGAGGGACAGAGAAGTTAAGTGACTGGCCCGCAGTCACAGAGCTGACAAGTGGCAGAGCCGGGATTCGAAACCATGACCTCTGACTCCAAAGCCCGTGCTCTTTCCACTGAGCCACGAGAAATTAAGAGACGTCTAACCTCGCACAACAAGCAAGTGGTGGAGCCAAGATTGGAGCCCAGGTTCTCGGATTCCCAGGACCCTTCATTTTCCACTAGTCCATGTGGCTTCTCTGGATGTTTCTCCTAACCTGAACGATCCAATTTGTCTCCATCAGAGGTGGGAATGATTTGGACTAGTGGGTCCCTTAATGACTTTTTCTCAATTATTGAGGGCTACACCCAAAGTTCTCAGAGTGCTATGATTAAGAGCGGTGGAAGGAAGGAAGGATTTAAAGAAGCAGAAATAGCTGGACTTGGGTTTAGTAACTTGATGTGTGCTGTGGAGGTAGTCGGAGAACTTCAGATCCACTACAAGTCATGGAGGGCTAAACGGCCAATCAGATGGAGAAGCAGCACAGCCTAAGGGCCTGGGAGTCAGAAGGACCTGGGTGATGTGGTGAGCGAGAGTGACTCCATGTTCTATTATTTAACCCCAGGAGGAACAAGGCAAAAGTGACTCCGTGTATTATTTGACTCCAGGAGCAACAAGGTCAAAGCGCGATTTTAGAGGAGAAACTGTATTATCTGTTTGAGGAGTTTTCACGAGAAGAACTGAATTGTCTTGCTGAGGGCTTAACGAGGGGCTAAATTGCTCTGCTGGGTAGGAAGAGCACTGCCAGATGGGGCTTTGCCCATGAGGGGATAAGCCCACAGGTGGGGACGCCTTCCTCTCTGGTTTGCCCGGTGACGAGCTAAGGAGCGGAAGACAGCAGGCATTTCTGAGCATCCCCCCTGCTGCAGTCCCCCGAGATCAATGGATAAAAGGGGAAAAGAACTGGCCCTCTTTGCCCGGTTTGCCCAGTGTGGAACCACTTAAACCATGCACAGAGACATCTATGGCTGCCGTGGCTCAGTACCTAAGACTTGAACCAGGATGTTGACGAGCTGCGGGCAGTCTGACTCCTTGAAACTCCTCCAATGTGGGATCATCTTATACTACTAATAATAATGATGGTATTTGTTAAGCGCTTATTCTGTGCCAAGCACTGTTCTACGCACTGGGATAGATACAAGGTAATCAGGTTGTCCCACGTGGGGCTCACAGTCTTAGTCCCCATTTTACAGATGAAGGAACTGAGACAAAGAGAAGAGAACTTGCCCAAAATCACACAGCTGCTAAGTGGCAGAGGCAGGATTAGAACCCACCACCTCCAACTCCCAAGGCTGGGCTCTTTCCACTGAGCCACGCTGCTTCACCAAGAATTGGGGAAAACCAGGATGATGATGTGCTGCGGGCAGTCCGACTTCTTGAAACTAGCCTCTTCACCAAGATTTGGGGCAGATCAGTTGGATTGGTAACTATAGGTTTTATTCTTTGTGTATGTCTGTGTGTGTGTGCATATGGCCTAACCCCTGTTATAGTTTAAAATAAGGCTTTCCACTGTAACAGTGGTGTTTGGTTTACTTTTTTGACATGTCACTTGAGTGCCCGAATTAATGAGGGAGTCAAATCCTTGGTTAAGGGCTCCAAGGTTGAGTGCCCGATATTGTGGGGCAGCCAACCCCTGGCAGGGCTCATCACAGTTCTAATCCCAATTCTGCCACTTGCTTGCTGAGTGACCTTGAGCAAATCACTTCACTACTCTGGGCCTCAGTTACCTCATCTGTAAAATGTGGATTAAGATTGCAAACCTCATATGGAACAAGGACAGTTTCCAACTTGATTATTTTGTACTACTCCAGTACCTAGAAGAATGACTGGCACTTAACTTTTTTAACAAATACCATAAAAAAATAAAGGAAGGCTGAAGTGAATTCACCGATACGCCTAATTAGGCCCATGGGCCGTATTTTGCCCAACACTGGTCCGTATTGATGAAAATATGTGCATAACTGTTAAATCTCTTAATTTCTCCGGTTGTATAGGCACAGCAGGGGAGAACAGATCATGTGCCTGACTGATCTCCAAAGCCATGAGAGGTCCCTGGTTTAAAGCAGTAATCTTACTAAAACTATTTGTAAAAATGAAGAATTCCAGTTTCATATTTTTTATGGAAACTTGGGGGCAGAAGGAAGGGGAGACAAAATGCTGCAAAAAATGGGAAAATGTAAATTGTGGGGAAAAAACTTACTTAGGAGATTAGTAGTATTCAGTGAGCACTTACTGTGTGCAAAACAATATACTAAGAGCTTGGGAGAGTACAATGTTAACATACCTATTCTCTGCCCACAATGAGTTTAAAGTTTTGAGGGGAACTTAAAGTTATGCGGGGAGCTCATAGTCTAGATATTTCATGTCCTTAGGACCAGGTGTTGAAATCCAGGAATTTGGGGGAATGTTTCTTTCCCTAAAACAGAGGTGGGGAGTATTTGGGGGCCAGAACACTACTAAATTCCCAATAGTGTGGAGAATTACACAGAGGCTCCATTCTTCTTAGATGTCAGAGAGAGAAAAGGGTGGAGGTAGGAGGTTAAGAAGTGATAATAATAATAACAATAATAATAATGATTGAGGTACATATTAAGGGCTTAATAGGTGTCAAGCACTGTTTTAAGCACTAGGGGAGTTACAAGATAATTGGGTTGGACACAGTGATAGAAGATATCAGGGACATCAGGGATTCAAAGTACTGGGAAAATTGGCTGTTTCTAATGGCTCAGAAATCCTAACATAGAACTATGGCTTTTGTGTTTTGCTTCAAGTCTCATGTTTGTTTGGCAAATTTATTAATTTGAAGGACTAGATTTGTCTTGGTCGACAGTTTATCTCAGAAACTTTGGAGCACAGACAATCCTCAATTTAAAACATTTGGAGTTAAGGCAAAGAGCACTTATGGTGTTCCTAAATTTTATTTTAGTTTCGTCTTCACAACATATTTGTTTATAGTTAGAGAGTCCTGTGAGATTCAGAGAAGGCTTTAGAAATATAGAAAAGACTTGAGCACGTTTGAAGAAATAGGGCAAAGAGCTATTGGAGAGTGAGCGGTGGAAGGTGACAATCAGAAAGGAAGAACAAATGTGTTTAGAAGATAAGAGGGAATTGAATCATAGGTAGAAGGGGAAAACAGGAGATCTCCTTGGGAGAGATAGCTGGGAAGGATAAGAGTGAGTGGATGTCGTGGATTATGGTATTTGTCAATCACTTACAACGTTCCAAACACTGGACTAAGTACTGGGGTAGATACAAGTGAATTAGAATAGACAAAGTCCTTGTCCCACATGGGGCTCATAGCCAAAGGGGGCAGGTGAATAAGTAATGATCCCCAGTTTAAAAAATGAGGAACTGAGGCTTAGAGAGGTCAAGTGATTTGCCCAAAGTCACAAAGTATCCCGTCACTGCTATATTTCTGCTGAGAGACTCTGGGCAAGTCACTTCGCTTCTCTGGGCCTCAGTAACCTCAGCTTTAAAATGAGAATTGAGACAGTGAGCCCCACATGGGACAGGGACTGTGTCCAACCCTATTTACTTGTATCCACCCCAGAGCTTAGTACACTGCCTGGCACATAGTAAGTGCTTAACAAATACTACAGTCATTTATTATCATTATTATCATCTGGCACAGCCAGGATTAGAACGCAGGTCGCTTGATACCAAAGTCGGTGCTGTTTCACTAGATTACTTTGATGTAGAGGTGGGAAGGCGCTGGGGAGGTGAGGGGGACCTCACACCTGATGGTTTAGATTCTGTTGAAGTCAGTGGCAAAGTTATCAAGGGCAAATGGGAAGCAGGATGGAAGGAAGAATTAAGAGTTCCAACATTTGAAAATATCCACCCCACGGTTATCACAATCCAGGCTGGTCTGCCAGGTTCTGTGACCTTCTTTCAATTCACTGGAAGACCACAGTGCTTAAAGTCTTGCTTCCTAGAGACTTTGAAATCTCCTGCCAGAAGCTTCTGGTCTCATTGATCTCGGTTAATGATAGTAAGCCGGGGTGAGAGGGAAATAAAAAGGAAGGAAACGAATAGCAGATAATCAAGAAGTACCAAGACACAAAGTATCAATAATATGTCAGTTTGAAAAATTGCCCAGCACTGGTCGAAGGAAGCAAATTTTACGTAAATACAATTGGGTATTCTTCAGTAGCTCATAGGCTTTAGGATCTTATTCAGATAGATCCGAGCTTCGACCAATTACACCTGCAAAGTGATCCTAGTTCTAAACTTTAGTCTCCTACAAAACCGTACAACGATGGGCAATAGATATAGTCAGTGAGAGCAATAATTTTGCTAAGGTCTTGGGATAAACTCTAATGAGCTGCCTGCACTGAAAAAGAGTCTCTCTGTTTTTTATCAGAATTTTACAGTTGGTCAGGTGGATTTAATTTTCCTTCATCTATCTTGAATTGGAGGGAAGAAGCCTCTCAGAAACTGGATAGTGGACTCTAGTGACTTGTCTCCTGGATCATTTAGTTTCATAGCAGGGAAAGTCAGAAAAGAAAACTGCAAAAAAAAGAGCACTAAGGTTTCACCTTCCAGAAAACAATCCCCTGGAAATGTCTTTTGGCTATGTTAAGAATGTAATAGACTGCCATTTTATACTTTCAGGGGAACAGTAATTTCTAATGTCTTTACTATCTGATATTTATATATTCCATTCTTACTCCACAATAAACCTTCTCCAAAGACATAACAGACTCGTGCACATCAAAATGAATTTAAGGAAGGATTTGCTAGACAGTATCTCTTCATTTTTATCATTACTTTTAACTCTCTTCCTCCCACTTTCTAGAAATGTAGAGGTGCACATCTACCAATTCTGAGTATTTCTTTGCGCTTCATGTACAATGGTCTGACAGTTAACCAATATCAAAAGAAACCAAAACAACTAGCTGTAAAAGTACCCTTCCAAACATCTCTGAATCACGTTTCTAACATGACAAGAAATCTTCACCATCTAATTCAAAAGAACTTAGTAAAGTAGAAAGTTGGATTGTCCAGAAGTCAGCTGATTATCTGAATCAACCGTTTATCCGAATCAAGATGGAGAAAAGTTTAACAAACTGAATGCAGATTGAGGAAGCCCTATTTGGAGAAAGCCGGATGCAATTTTGTTCAGTTAATCAGCTTTCTAGTCTATAAATTTCCACAGCCATATAAGTGCAAATCTTTTAACCAGAGTAGATGAGGATTTTATAGAAGAGCAAAGTAATAATGGAAAGGAAAGCATCGAACTAGCGTGCCTGGGACTTATTTCAACCTTCTAAATTGGCGTGGATGGTCCATTCATCAACAAGAAAAATTAAATAGCAAGGAGGCTCCGGGCCTTAATGTGCTGTGATGACAAATTAGCAGCGAGTGTGTCTGATTTCACATGACTGGTTTTAATCACGTTGGTTAATGGTAAACTTGAGACGAGTGCAAAACACATCAGCTCCGGCCAAATATTCCAATCCTGAGTCTAAACGCATTGTGTGGTGGCAAGGTGGGTCAGGGAGGGAGTGGTGAGTTTGTGAGGGGCAGGGGAGAGGAAAAGGAGTGGACAGTTGCTTTTTGAGGCTGGCCCAGGTCTGCTCTCCAAGATCACCTCACTTGAAAGGTCCCGAAGGTCACAGACCACAAGGTATCGCTGTTCTAGCTCAGAAAATTGAGACATCGATGGATCTGGTTACAGGTTTGCTCTCTTCTGTCCCTCTCCTTACCTAAGTTGATATGTAACTTATCTGTCAACTGTTGCTGGACTTAGCTTTAATGCAGATCAACCCTCACCTTGGTATTGTCTATCAAGAGGAAAATCATGTGGAAACAGGTAGGAGTCACAAAGCAAATAATGATCTGTTATTACCAGAAATGGGGCAGAGAAAAGGAGGTGACGAAATATCCCCATATTTCATTTTCATCTTGTGGCGTTTTCTAATAAAGAAGGGAATATATTTACATTCCGAGCGAAACCTGGAATCCACAGCCCAGTTTAACCCATCCGACTCAGATTGTGTCGACTTAAGCAATCGATCAATGGCATTCATTGAGTGTTCGCTGTTGGCAGAACACTGTACCGAGCACTTTGGAGACTACAACACCATATAGTTGGTATACATGATCCAAGCTCTCGAGAAGCTAACAGTCTGGTAGGGGAGACAGTTATTAAGCTCCCTCTAGACTAGACTCACTGTGGGCAGGGAACATGTCTACCGACTCTGTTGTGTTGTACTCTCCCAAGGGTTAGTACAGAGCTCTGCACAAAGCAAGTGCTCAATATATATGATTTATTGATCTGGGAAGGAGATTAAGGGAAGCAGCTTGGCCTAGGGGACAGAGCAAGGGCATCGGAGTTAGAAGGACCTAGGTTCTAATCCTGACTCCACAACTCTGCTGTGTGACCTCGGGCAAGTCATTTAAGTTATCTGTGCCTCAGTTCCCTCATCTGTAAAATGGGGATTAAGCCTGTGAGTCCCATATGGGACAGGGACTATGTCCAACCTGATATTCTTGTATCTACCCCAGGACTTGGTACTTTGCCTGACACATAGTAAGTACCTAACAGATACCATGATTATTATTACTTTTATTTTTACATAGTGAAGTGCTCCACACAGATTTAATTTTCAAGGCCTTTGATTGATTACCAGCCCCAGACTGGTTCACCTTGAATGTCTTGTGTTACCCTCGGCAGGATGGAGTGATAAATCCGAATTCGGTTGTCCCCATGGGATTCTGGGTCTTGTAGTTTCAGTAGCTTAATGGGTTGGGCAGGTATTGTCCCTGTCACCTGATTGTACCTTCCAAGCGCTTAGTACAGTGCTATGCACATAGTGAGTGCTCTATAAATGATTGAATGAATGCGTGAATGAATGAATGGGTCACAGGCCTGAATTTGAAGGGTGGGGATGGGAATAGCAAAGGGGACTTACAAGCCATGCCCATGGCCAGACTCAACTTTAGGTCAGCTGCCTAGTTTTAGAGAAACAAGGTGTCCTATGAGAAGCAGCGTGGCGCAGTGGAAAGAGAAGGGCTTTGGAGTCAGGGCTCATGAGTTCGAATCCCAGCTCTGCCACTTGTCAGCTGTGTGACTGTGGGCAAGTCACTTAACTTCTCTGTGCCTCAGTTCCCTCATCTGTAAAATGGGGATTAAGACTGTGAGCCTCACGTGGGACAACCTGATTACCCTGTGTTTAACCCAGCGCTTAGAACAGTGCTCTGCACATAGTAAGCGCTTAACAGATACCAACATTATTATTAATGGAAAGACTCCGGGCCAGAGAGTCGGAGGACCTGGGTTCTAAAACAGGTTCCACCACTTGCCTCTGGTGTGACCTTGGGCAAGCCTCTTTACTTCTCTGTGCCTCAGTTTCTTCATCTGCAAAATGGGAAGTAAATACTCTCCCTCCCTTCTAGACCGTTAATTCCATGTCGGTCGGAGACTCGTTATGGCCAAATTGTCTACTTCAGAGCTTGGCATATAGTAAGTGCTTAAGGAATACCGCTAGTATTATTAATACAATTATTATTAGCAATCATTCATTCATTCAATAGTACTTATTGAGCGCTTACTATGTGCAGAGCACTGTACTAAGCACTTGGAATGTACAATTCGGCAACAGATAGAGACAATCCCTGCCCATTGATGGGCAATTGTCATGAGTCTTAAAGTTCATTCTTGCCATCCTGGGCAGTTCATGGAAAGACCAAGAGGCTATTTGGAGTTGAATAATGTCGCGTGACCAGTTGTCATGGTCACCTGCACATGCGGATGAAGGGGGAAGCCCTCGGGTTAATCTGGGTACTTTGACAGAAGAATAGTGATGTTCTAGAGAGAAGAGCTGAGCATACTGGACCTCAGAGTCCCTGGTGGTCCCTTCTTAGACCATCAGGTCTAAGCTGAACATTATTCAGATCAGAACATTGTATCTGTAATTTATTCATTTACTTATTTATTTATATTAATTCAATGTTTGTCTCCCCCTCAAGAATGTAAGCTCACTGTGGGCAGGGAATGTGTCTGTTTATTGCTATATTGTACTTTCCCAAGTGCTTAGTACAGTGCTCTGCACAAAGTAAACACTCAGTAAATGACTGACTGACTGACTGACTGAATGAATGAATGAATGAATGAATGAATGAATGAATCATGCTTTCCTAATCCCAGAGGGGCAACCCTGTGGCTAAAATTACTGATGAAAACCATTAGAGGAAAACAACATCTCCATCATCTGCAATAATTGGAGACAAGCCACCGGCATGGATTAATGAAATCCACAGTTAAGCCTCAGACTCAATTTGAGCCATTAATTTCCACCTTTTTACTCACCAAACTTATCTCCAGAGCTGATTACAAGCAGCAAAATGGGTCCACATCAATACTACCCGCTTTCCTTCTCTCTTCTCTTTCTGGGGGCGATGCTTCATAATCAGCCCAGGAGTCAAGGGGAATTGACCCTATTTCCATCCTCTGATCTGAACTCAATCAATCATTGGCATTTATTGAGCACTGTACTAAGTGCTTGGGAGAATCCAGTACAGTAGAGTTGGTAGACATGATCCCTGTCCTCAAGTAGCTTATTGTCTAGTGGACTGTTTCTGAATGAGTCAGTTGGTCATATTTATTGAGCACTTACTGTGTACAGAGCACTGTACTAAGCGCTGGGAGAGTACAATATAACAACATAACAGACACCTTCCCTGCCCACAGCGCGCTTACAATCTAGAGAGGGAGAGAGATGGTAATATGAATAAATATACGTACATAAGTGTTGTGGGGCTGGGAGGGGGGATGAATTAAGGGAGCAAGTCAAGGTGACATAGAAGGGAAAGGGAGAAGAGGGAAGGAGGGCTTTGTTAGGGCAGGCCTCTTGGAGGAGGTGGGCCTTCACTAAAGCTTGGAAGGTGGGGAGAGTCACTGTCAGATTTGAGGAGGTGGGGAGGGCATTCCAGGTCAGAGGCAGGACGTGGGTGAGAGAATCCTTCATCAGTGACCTATTTCCAGCCCCAGGGCATTGTCTCCATTTGTTTCCGCAGTGAGGCAGGCTAGTGCCAGCTCCACCTAGTACCCTAGTGCCAGGGCCCTTAAATTATGAGCCCAGGGATGGGCAGAGGAAGGCAGTCTTTGGGTAGTCGCAGCACTTCCGTCCCCCTCAGAGCCAACTTTGCTCCGGCTGCACGTGCCTTGCTATAAAGCAAATATTGGGATCCTTCCAGGACTCTTGGTGACACTCATTCCTGGAAGTGGTGGACTTTCTCTCCCCGTTCTTGCCCCCAGAACGGAGTGGGAAAAGGTGAGGGTCCATAATTGGAGCCCACCTCTCCCTCTAATAATAATCATGGTATTGGTTCAGCACTTACGATCTACTAAATGCTTGGGACGATGCAGTAAGATTAGAGCGGACACAGTTCCTGTTTCACGAGACACTTAGAACCCAGGTCCCCTGACTCCCAGGCCCAATCTCTTTCCATTAAGCCACTTTCCTTTTCTGTTGACTAGGTTATTGAGGTAGACACTGTCCCTGGAATTATGCCATTGAGTTGTCTACGTTGAAGATATTTACTTGGCAAAACCTTTCTTTGAGCTAAGAAAATACCTCTCGATCAACTCAGACACAGATCCTATAAAGAGGATTTTTCAGAGGGTTTTGCAGAGACACTGATGTATCAGGGCCATTCGGGCTCGGCTTGTAAGCTGGATTTCATGCTACAAACGGTAGTGTTAGTGTATCTCGATCTCACCTTTCATTCATTCATTCATTCAATAGTATTTATTGAGCGCTTACTATGTGCAGAGCACTGTACTAAGCGCTTGGGATGAACAAGTCGGCAACAGATAGAGACAGTCCCTGCCGTTTGACGGGCTTACAGTCTAATCGGGGGAGACGGACAGACAAGAACAATGGCACTAAACAGCGTCCAGGGGAAGAACATCTCGTAAAAACCGATGGCAACTAAATAGAATCGAGGCGATGTACAATTCATTAACAAAATAAATAGGGTAACGAAAATATATACAGTCGAGCGGACGAGTACGGTGCTGTGGGGATGGGAAGGGAGAGGTGGAGGAGCAGAGGGAAAAGGGGAAAATGAGGCTTTAGCTGCGGAGAGGTAAAGGGGGGATGGCAGAGGGAGTAGAGGGAGAAGAGGAGCTCAGTCTGGGAAGGCCTCTTGGAGGAGGTGAGTTTTAAGTAGGGTTTTGAAGAGGGGAAGAGAATCAGTTTGGCGGAGGTGAGGAGGGAGGGCGTTCCGGGACCGCGGGAGGACGTGACCCGGGGGTCGACGGCGGGATAGGCGAGACCGAGGGACGGCGAGGAGGTGGGCGGCGGAGGAGCGGAGCGTGCGGGGTGGGCGGTAGAAAGAGAGAAGGGAGGAGAGGTAGGAAGGGGCAAGGTGATGGAGAGCCTCGAAGCCTAGAGTGAGGAGTTTTTGTTTGGAGCGGAGGTCGATAGGCAACCACTGGAGTTGTTTAAGAAGGGGAGTGACATACCCAGATCGTTTCTGCGGGAAGATGAGCCGGGCAGCGGAGTGAAGAATAGACCGGAGCGGGGCAAGAGAGGAGGAAGGGAGGTCAGAGAGAAGGCTGACACGGTAGTCTAGCCGGGATATAACGAGAGCCCGTAACAGTAAGGTAGCCGTTTGGGTGGAGAGGAAAGGGCGGATCTTGGCGATATTTTTGTGAGGTGAAACCGGCAGGTCTCGGTAACGGATAGGATGTGTGGGGTGAACGAGAGGGACGAGTCAAGGATGACACCGAGATTGCGGGCCTGCGGGACGGGAAGGATGGTCGTGCCATCCACGGTGATAGAGAAGTCTGGGAGCGGACCGGGTTTGGGAGGGAAGATGAGGAGCTCAGTCTCGCTCACGTTGAGTTTTAGGTGGCGGGCCGACATCCAGGTGGAGACGTCCCAGAGGCGGGAGGAGACGCGAGCCTGAAGGGAGGGGGAGAGGACAGGGGCGGAGATGTAGATCTGCGTGTCATCTGCGTAGAGATGGTAGTCAAAGCCGTGAGAGCGGATGAGTTCACCGAGGGAGTGAGTGTAAATGTCTCACCTGTCTCACAGCGACCCCTCACCCTCGTCCTGCCTCGGGCTTGGAACACCCTCCCTCCTCAGATCCGACAGACGATTACTCTCCCCCCTTTCAAAGCCTTATCGAAGGCATATCTCCTCAGGGAGGCCTTCCCTGACTAACCACCTCACCCCTCTTTCCTCTTCTCCAACTCCCATCTTAGTTTTCCTGACTTGCTCCCTTTGTTCTTCCCCACTCCCAGCCCTGCAGCACTTATGCACATATCTGTAATTTGTTTATTTATATGAATGTCTCTCTCCCCCACCTCTAGATTCTAAGTTCATTATGGGCAAGGAATGTGTCCGTTTAAGGTTGTAATGTACTATCCCAAGAGCTTAATACAGTGCTTCGCACATGGTAAGCACTCAATACATATGACTGAATGAATAGTAGTGTGGAAAATGCTTAATAACCCAGTTTTTGAGCATTAATTTGTTTCATAGATCCAGACTTCCCATGAAATCCATCAAAATCCCATTTTGACCACCGAGGTTTGTACTGTACGCCACCCTAGAGGCCTACAGAGGTAGGTCTCCCCCCTAGATTGTAAATTCATTTTGGGCAGGGAAGTGTCTATTCATTTTTACATTGTACTCACCCAAGCACTTAGTACAGTGCTTTGCACACAGTAAGCAGACAATGAATACAATTGACTGAGAAAGCAATCGGTCGAATTTTATTGATTCGGCTCCCTTCTGTCTGGATAGACAGTCTATCTGGACTGTTTCAAATGAGTTCTTGGTTACCATAAATTACATGATGGCAGCCAAATGCTTCTAGATGGGGGGGGGTGAGTGGAGTGGAGTCTTGTTTAGACTGTGAGCCCGTTATTGGGCCGGGATTGTCTCTATCTATTGCCCAATTGTACATTCCAAGCACTTAGTACGGTGCTCTGCACATAGTAAGCGCTCAGTAAATACTATTAAATGGTTCAGTGATCTTCTGCAGTTTGGATCTTTTTTTTTTTTTTAATATATGGTAGCCACAGTTCTTGTCCTAGGGATTTATTGCCTTTTGTGACATTAAAATCAGTAATCACTAGGGAAAGAGAAAGAAGGATAAACCGCTCCAGAGTATCTGAATTACCACATAGTCAAATCAGGTCTGGATCTCATTTATATATTTATATATTGCATTTATTTGTTATCATCATCATTATTATTATTATTGTTATATATATTGGGGAAGCAGCGTGGTCTAGTGGAAAGAGCATGGGCCTAAAAGTCAGAAGACTCTAATTCTGGGTTCTAATTCTATCTCTGTTACTTGCCCATCGTATGACCTTGGGCAAACCACGTAACTTCTCTGTGCCTCAGTTTCTGCCAATGTAAAATGTGGATTTAATACTTGTTTTCCCTCCTGCTTAGACTATGAACCCCATGTGGGACAGAGATTGTCTGATCTCATTAACTTGTGACTACCTCAGTACTTAGAATTGTGCTTGAAACAATATAAATGCTTAACATATATCATAACTCATATATCATATACTTATAGATCTATATATCTCCTCTCAGGATCCTGGAGAGTTTCCAGTATTCTACCAGTCTTAGATATGGGAGGGAGAGTCAGGCAGAGGCATATCCACTCCATTCCTAGCTTGGGCAGTGGCTAGCGAGTGGAAGGCAATCTGCTGCAAGTCGAAACTCACCTGTGCTAGGCGGCAGCGGCACGGGAGAGAGTCGAGGGCGAGACTCAAGTTTACTGTGTGGAAGATGGCCATGGTAAAAAACCTCTGTATTTTTACCAAGAAAACTCTATGGATCCACTACCAGAACGATTGCAGATAGAGAGCGGGCCGTTCTGGGAGAGATGTGTCCGTGGAGTCGTTATGTGTCAGAGTTGACTTGACAGTGCAAGACAAGAGTACGTATAAACAAACCGCACATTCATAATCATATGGTTAAACAGTCAATAACCCCATAACAGGCAAGCGCATTATTATAAGTAATATTTCCTTGTAAAATACCCCTTAATGCATACTTCCTGTGCGTTTTGTTCATTAATGAGGGAACTTGGAAATCCCTGGAGAGACCTTGAGCTTGGTTATGTCTGGCAAGATATATGTACTTTCCAAGCGCTTGGTACAGTGTTCTGCACACAGCAAGTGCTTAATAAATACGATTGAATTGAATGAATTAATGTAAGTTTTTCAATCAATCAATAGTATTTACTGAGTGCTTTCTTTATGCATTGCATTGTGCTAGGCATTTGGGAGTACAATACGGTAGAGTTGGTAGAAAAGATCCCTGCCCTCAAGTAGTTCACAATATCTGGAAGGAGAAACAGACACTAAAATAAAGCACAGATAAGGAGGAAAGTAAAAGAGTTTAAAGAAAGTACATCAGCAGTGATAGGGGAAGGCCTGAGCCAAACATCCAAAGGATTAAGGGGTGATGATTCATTTATTCATTCATTCAATCATATTTATTGAGTGCCATCCAAAGGATTAAGAGGTGATGATTCATTTATTCATTCATTCTTCATTCAATCATATTTATTGAGTGCTTACTGTGTGCAGAGCACTGTACTAAGCACTGGCGAGAGTAAAATATAACACTAATCAAACACATTCCCTGCCCACAGTGAAGGATTTGAGTTAACGATAATAATAATAATAATGTTGGTATTTGTTAAGCGCTTACTATGTGCAGAGCACTGTTCTAAGCGCTGGGGTAGACACAGGGGAATCAGGTTGTCCCACGTGGGGCTCACAGTCTTAATCCCCATTTTACAGATGAGGAAACTGAGGCACAGAGAAGTGAAGTGACTTGCCCACAGTCACACAGCTGACAAGTGGCAGAGCTGGGATTCGAACTCATGAGCCCTGACTCCAAAGCCCGTGCTCTTTCCACTGCGCCACGCTGCTTCTCTAAGTTCACATGTGATGCGGAAGTGCTGAAGGAGTAAGTAGGAGAAGTAAAAAGGGTGGGGAAAAAGAGAGATAAATCAGGGAAGACCTCCTGGTGGAGATGTGTTTTAAAAAGAAATGAGACAAGAAAGCATTGCTTTGTTATTCAGAGGAGCATTTAGCATTAACCTGGGATCATTCATTCAATTGCATTTATTGAGCACTTACTGTGTGCAGAGCACTGTACTGAGTGCTTGGAAAGTCCAATTCGGCCACAGATATAGTCCCTCCCCCACAATGGGCTCACTGTCTAGAAGAGGGGAGACAGACAACAAAACAAAACGAGTAGACAGGCATAAATAAATAGCATCAATATAAATAAATAGAATTGTAGATATATACACATCATTAATAAAATAAATAGAATAATAAATATGTACATATATACACATGTGCTGTGGAGCGGGGAGGGGGTAGAGCAGAGGGAGGGAGTCGGGGCGATGGGGAGGGGAGGAGCAGAGGAAAAGGGGGGCTCAATTTGGGTAGGCCCCCTGGAGGAGGTGAGCTTTCAGTATGGCTTTGAAGGGGGGAAGTGTGCTAGTTTGGCGGCTGTGAGGAGGGAGGGCGTTCCAGGCCAGAGGTAGGACGTGGGACAGGGGTCGATGGCGGGACAGACGAGAACGAGGCACTTTGAGGAGGTGAGCGGCAGAGGAGCGGAGTGCGCGGACTGGGCTGTAGAAGGAGAGAAGGGAGGTGAGGTAGGAGGGAGTAAGGTGATGGACAGCTTTGAATTCATTCAATAGTATTTATTGAGCGCTTACTATGTGCCGAGCACTGTACTAAGCACTTGGAATGAACAAGTCGGCAACAGATAGAGACGGTCCCTGCCGTTTGACGGGCTTACGGTCTGATCGGGGGAGACGGACAGACAAGAACGGACAAGTATTTGAAGCTAATACTGAGGAGTTTTTGCTTGAATCAGATGTTGATAAACAACCACTGAAGATTTCTGAGAACGGGGGTGACATGCCCAGCACGTTTCTGTAGAAAGATAATCAGGGCAGCAGAGGGAAGTATAGACTGAAGAAGGGAGAGACAGGAGGTTGGGAGATCACAAAGGATGCTGATGCAATAATCTAGTTGGGATATGATGAGTGATTGGACTAACAGGGTAGCAGTTTGGATGAAGAGGAAAAGGTGGATCTTGGCAACGTTGTAAAGGTGAGACCGGCAGGTTTGTTGATGGATTGGATATGTGGGGTGAATGAGAAGAGTGGAGTCGAGGACAACACCAAGGTTGCGGGCTTGTGAGATGGCAAGGATGATAGTGCCATTCACAGTGACAGGAACGTCTTGGAGAGTAAAGGGTTTAGGAAGGAAGATAAGGAGCTCAGTCTTGGACATGTTGAGTTTTAGGTGGCGGGCGGACATCCAGGTCTGCCCTTCGCACGTAACAGAAACTCCTCACTCTTGGTTTCGAAGCTGTCCATCACCTTGCCCCCTCCTACCACTCCTCCTTTGTCTCTTTCTACTGCCCACCCTGTACCCTCCGCTCCTCTGCTGCTCACCTCCTCACCATCCCCCGTTCATGCCTATCCCACCGTCGACCCCGCTGTCCTGGAATGCCCTCCCTCCTCACTGCCACCAAACTCACTCTCTTCCCCTCTTCAAAGCCCTACTGAGAGCTCACCTCCTCCAGGAGGCCGTCCCAGACTGAGCCCCCCTTTTCCCTCTGCTCCCCTTCCCCTCAGCCCCGTGCTCATTTGTATATATTATTTATTACCCTATTCGTTTTGTTAATATGGTGTATATCTCCTTGATTATATTTATCTTGATGGTGTTGTCTTGGTGGTTTTTTTTGTTCTATTTTGCTTTGCTGTCTCTCTCCCCTGTTTAGACTGTGAGCCCATCATTGGGCAGTAATTGCCTCTATCCGTTGCCGAATTGTACATTCCAAGTGCTTAGTACAGCGCTCTGCACATAGTAAGCGCTCAATAAATACTATTGAATGAATGAATCCAGGTGGAGATGTCCTGAAGGCCAGGAGGAGATACAAGCCTAGAGAGAGGGAGACAGAACGGGGGAGATGTAGATTTGGGTGTCATCTGCGTAGACACGATAGCTGAAGCCGTGGGAACGAATGAGTCCACCCAGGGAGTGAGTTTAGATGGAGAACAGAAGGGGACCAAGAATTGACCCTTGAGGAACCTCTGCAGTTAGGGGATGGGAGGAGGAGGAGGAGCCCACCATGGAAACTGAGAATGAACAGGGTCGCACCTGGAGAGTTTCCAGTCCTCTACCAGTCTCGGCTACGGGAGGGAGAGTCAAGCAGAAGCCTACCCATTCCATTCCTAGCTTGGCCAGTGGCTAGCGAGTGGAAGACAATCTGCTACAAGTCAGAACTCACCCATGCTGGGCGGCAATGGAATGGGAGAGAGTCAAGGCCGGAGACTCAAGTTGACTCTGCGGAAGGAGGCAATAGTAAATCACTTCCATGTTTTTACAAAGAATACTCTCTGTATCCACTACCAGAACGACTGAAGTTGGAGAGTGGGATGTTCTGGGAGAGACGTATCTATGGTGTCGCTACAGGTCGGAAACGAGTCGACGGCATAACACAAGGACATTTTGTTTACTAAGTGCCAGGCGCTGTTCTAAGAGTAGATACAAGGTAATCAAGTAGCCCCACATGGGGCTCACAATCTCAATCCCCATTTTCCCATATGAGGGAACTGAGGCCCAGAGAAGTGAAGAGATTTCCCTAAGGTCACCCACAAGATAAGTGGCAGAGCCGGGAATTAGAACCTATGACCTTCTGATTCCCAGGCTGGGGCTCTATCCGCTACACCATGCTGCCTGTGGGCCCTATGTGGGGTAGGGACTGTGTCCAACCTGACTACCTTGTATCTATCCCAGGGCTTAGGACAGTGCTTGGCACATAGTAAGCGCTTAACAAGTACCATAATTATTATGAGGGAGTACGATACAACAGAATTAGCAGACATGCTCCCTGTTCATAAAAAGCTTACAGTCTAGAGGGAAGACAGACATTAATATAAATAAAGATCTGCATCAGCTTCATCATCATCACTATAACTATCACATTTGCTATCGGCATCATTACCGTGATCAACCTCCTCCCCCTCATTAGAAGAAGAAGGTAGTTTGGACTTCAAGATTACATCACGATTCCTTTTTTTAAAAAAGAAGTGTCCTTCAGAACCGAGCCTGAAAAGTCCTAAGAAATGGTTTTGAACAATTAATGATGATGATAAAGATGAATTAAATATTATCTTTCACACCTGCCATTAGCAGTCTCCTCCTCTACCGTGGATGTCCCTCGAGGTTCGATTCTGGTTCCTCTTCTAGTCTCCATTCCCTTCCCTTGGAGAACTCATTTGATCACATCGCTTCAACTACCATGGTTATGCAGATGATTCCCAAATCTACATCTCCAGCCCTGATCTCTCTCCCTCTCTGCCATCTCACATTTCCTCCTGCCTTCAAGGCATCTCTACTTCGATGTCCTCCCATCACCTCAAACTTAACATGCTTAAAACAGAACTCCTTATCTTCCCACCCAAATTCTGTCCAAATAGCCTGTTATATTGTTATACTGTCCTCTCCCAAGCACTTAGTACAGTGTTCTGCACATACTAAACATTCAGCAGATGCAACTAACTTGTCCTGACTTCCATAGGATTTCTAATATGTACTCTCTCAAGAGCTTAGTACGGTGGTCTGCTCACAGTAAGCTCTCAAAAAATACCACCGATTGATTAATGAGAAGACTCATTCAAAGGAAAGTGTAAATTGCTAGAAATCACAAGTGCTTCAAGTAGTGTTTTAGAGGCAAAAATGCCACTATTTCAAAATATGCTTTGTCAGTTGAGAAACCATAGTACTTCAGCATTTCATTTCCTTTGCAGATGACAAACAATTGAGGAAAATGTCAGATTTTTTTAGCAATGCAAATGCCCTGACTTGACAATGAGTTGTACTGCTTTGCTTAAATTTTGCAAGATATCAGACCAACAAAAGTCAGTACAGAGGAAAAAAGACCAACAGAAATTGCTTGGCCTTAAAATGTATCATCAGGATTCTAATGTAGGATTTTTGCACTTGGAAAATATCTTTGGCCATTAACCCTATAACATTCATCACTGTCATATAGGAAATGGAGGCATAGAAATGTTAAATAACTTGAAGTAACTCAATGAGAGAGAGAGATGCTTATGAATAAAAAAGAACAACTAAGGAATTATTTCTCTTTTCTCTATTTCCCCCCTCAGAGTTGTTCCTGGAGACTTGAAGAGAGACATCTTATTCCCTCTCCTTTCCTCTTCTCTCAAACATCCAATACTCACCCATTTCCCTCTGAATCATGCAGAAACTCCTCAAATCTACATCTCCAGCCCTGATCTCTCTCTCTCTCGCTCTCTCTCTCTCTCTCTCTGCAATCTCACATTTCCTCCTGCCTTCAGGACATCTCTACTTGGATGTCCTCCCGTCACCTCAAACTTAACATGGGCCTTAAGGCTTTCTCTCTCCTGCTTATCAATTTTCTTCTCCCAAAATACCTCAGCTCACACACTACAATCCTCACACTTGGATCTTCCACATCATTCAGATCCTTTAGAGAGCGGCCCAAGAGGAAGAGTGGCCTTTTGAAAAAGAGCACAGCACTGGAAATCGGGAATCTTGGGTTTTAATCCTGATTTTATCACTTGCTTTCTGGGTGACCTCAGGCAAGTCACTTAACTTCTCTGTGTTTCAGGTTCCTCATCCATAAAATAGTGAAATCACTCCTTCTTAGACTATGAGCCCGATGGGGGACAGGGGCTATCTCTAGTCTGTTTGAATGTATTGTACCTTCCCCAGACCTTAATACTGCACTTAGCATATAGTAAGTGTAGTGAGCCTCAAGGAAGCCATTTTGTTGGCCAGGAAGCCATTTCACAAGTGATGTTTTTTGAATTCATTCAGTTGTATTTATTGAGCTCTTACTGTGTGCAGAGCACTGTGTTAAGTGTTTGGGAGAGTACAGTATAAGAATAAACAGGCAAATTCTCTGCCCACAATGAGTTTATATTGTACTCTCATTCATTGCACTGAATACAGAGGTGGTTTGGTTTCATTTTGAACTTCCCACTGAGTGCCTGAAATTAGGGAGAGTTGAATTCCCGGAGACAGGCTCATCACTTTAGTCCCTGAAAAAATAGGAGGAAGTGAATATCCAGAGGCGGACTCATAACTTGAGCCCCTGAAAAAATAGGGGAAACTGAATTCCCAGAGATGAACTCATAACTTGAGTCCCTGAAAAAATTGGGGGAAGTGAATCTCCCAAGATGGATTCATAACTTGAATGCCTGAAAATTAGGGGAAGGTAAACTCCCAGCTAAAGGACTCACAGACTGAGCACCTGGCAAGGTTCTGGTCCGTGGCGTAGTCCGACACGGGAGGGTAATCCCTCAGAGATGGGTTCACAGAGATGGTCGTCCGACATGAGGGTTTGGGTTCCCACTGACGGGCTCATAGAGCACCTGACAAGTCGGCTCTGAGGTGGAGGCCGAAGACGGAAAGAGAATCACCAGAGACGAGCAAATGACAGTAAGCGCTTAGCAAATGCCGCAAGAATTATCAGCACCTCCCAGATCTTTGAAGCCCTACGGAAGCCCCACCTCCTTTAAGAGGTTTTCCCCAGTGCTGAGTTTTTCTCCTAGGTCGCATCCTCCTGTGTTTAACAGCAGTAGCAGTAGCATTTACAAACTCCCACTTGGCAAGGTAACCTTTAAGAGTAATCTGGCCTAATGGATAGAGCATGGGCCTGGGAGTCAGAGGACTGGGTTCTAATCCTGATTGTGCCCCTTACTCTCTGTGCAGCCTTGGGCAAATCACTTAAATTCTCTGGCGCTCAGTTTCCTCATCTGCAAAATAGAGATCCGATATCTATTCTCCCTCCTACTTAGGCAGTGAGCCCTGTGGGGAACAAGGACTGTGTCTAACCTATTTTCCTGTACCTTCCTCAGCTCTTAGTATCGTGCTTGGTAAATAGTAAGTGTTTAACAAATACCACTTATAAAGGTAATTATCATTTTCATTATTATTAGGTTCCTTGTGCTAGGCACTTGGGAAGTGCAGAAAGACCGAGGACATGTTCACCCCATATTATGTTTCAGGAAGATGATCCATGCAGACAGTGAGCCCCATGTGGGACAGGGACTGTGTCCAACCGAATTTGATTGTATCCAGTGCTTAGTTCAGTGACTGGCACATAGTAAGCGCTTAACAACTACTATCATGATTATTATTATCATTATTATTATTATTATTGTTATTGAGATTGGAATAGGGAGAGGCTAAAAGCTGGGAAACTAGTTAATCAGTTAAGCAATCAATGGTATTTACTGAATGCCTACCATGTGCAGAGCACTGTACTATGTGCTTGGGGAAGAGGACAGACAATTACTCTCCTTCTCCTCAAAGCCTTATTGAAGACACATTTCTTCCAGAAGGATTTCCCTGACTAAGCCTTCCTCTCCTTTTCTCCCTTTCCTTTCTACATCACTCTGCCTTGCTCCCTTTATTCATTCATTCATTCATTCATTCATTCATTTATTCAACAGTATTTACTGAGCACTTACTATGTGCAGAGCACTGTACTAAGAACTTGGAATGTACAATTTGGCAACAGATAGAGACAATCCCTGCCCACTGATGGGCTTACAGTCTAATCGGGGGAGACAGACAGACAAAAACAATAGCAATAAATAGAATCAAGGCGATATACATCTCATTAACAAAATAAAAAGGGTAATAAAAATATATACAAATGAGCAGATGAGCACAGTGCTGAGGGGAGGGGAAGAGAGAGGGGGAGGAGCAGAGAGAAAAGGGAGGAAAGGGGCTTAGCTGAGGAGAGGTGAAGGGGGACAGAGAGGGGTGCAAAGGGAAAAGGGGAAGCTCAATCTGGGAAGGCCTCTTGGAAGAGGTGAGCTCTCAGTAGGGCTTTGAAGAGGGTAAGAGAGTTAGTTTGGTGGAGGTGAGGAGGGAGGGCATTCCAGAACAGCGGGAGGACGGGGGCCAGGGATCGATGGAGGGATAGGTGAGAACAGGGAACAGTGAGGAGGTGGGCGGCAGAGGAGCGGAGTGTATGGTGCGCAGTAGAAAGAGAGAAAGGAGGAGAGGTAGGAGGGGGCAAGGTGATGGACAGCCTTGAAGCCCAGAGTGAGAAGTTTTTGTTTCGTGCGGAGGTTGATGGGCAACCACTGGAGGTTTTTAAGAAGGGGAGTGACAGGCCCAGAGCATTTCTGCAGGAAGATGAGCCGGGCAGAGGAATGAAGAATAGACCGGAGCGGGGAGAGACAGGAGGAAGGGAGATCAGAGAGAAGCTGACACAATAATCCAGCTGGGATATTTTGAGGGCCTGTACCAGTAAGATAGCCATTTGGGTGGAGAGGAAAGGGCGATCTTGGCGATATTATAAAGGTGACACTGGCAGGCCTTGGTGATGGATCGGATGCGTGGGGTGAACGAGAGAGCCGAGTCAAGGATGACACCAAGGTTGCGGTCTTGAGAGATGGGAAGGATGGTGGTACCATCCACAATGATAGGGAAGTCAGAAAGAGGACAGGGCTTGGGAGGGAAGATGAGGAGCTCAGTTTTGGACATGTTGAGTTTTAGGTGGTGGGCAGACATCCAGATGGAGACATCCCAGACGCAGGAGGCGATATTAGCCTGAAGGGAGGGGGAGAGAACAGGGGCAGAGATGTAGATTTGTGTGTCATCTGCTTAGAGATGATAGTTGAAGCCGTGGGAGTGAATGATTTCACCAAGGGAGTGAGAAGAGGGTCAAGAACTGACCCTTGAAGGAACCCCTACAGTTAGAGGATGGGAGGGGGAGGAGGAGCCTGCAAAGGAGACCGAGAATGACCGTCCAGAGAGATAAGAGGAGAACCGGGAGAGGATGGAGGCAGTGAAGCCAAGGTGAGATAAGGTGTGGAGAAGGGGATGGTCTACAGTGTCGAAGGCAGCTGAGGGGTCGAGGAGGAATAGGCTAACATAGGAGTCACTGGATTTGGCAAGAAGGAGGTCATGGGTGACCTTAGAGAGAGCAGTCTCGGTAGAATGGAGGGGAAGGAAGCCAGATCGGAGGGGGTCCGGAAGAGAATGGGAGTTAAGGAATTCTAGGCAGCGAGTGTAGATGACTCGTTCTAGGAGCTTGAAAAGGAAGGGTAGTAGGGAGATAGGGCGATAACTGGAAGGGGAAGTAGGGTCGAGAGAGGGTATTTTAGGAAGAGGGAGACATGGGCATGTTTCATTCCCGCTCCCAGCCCCATAGCGCTAATGTGCATATCTGTAATTCATTTATATTAATAAATTATATTCGGCAGGGAATGTCTGTTGATTGTTATATTGTACTCTTCCAAGAGCTTAGTATAGTGATCTTCACACAGTAAGTGCACAATAAATATGATTGACTGACTGGCTGATTATAACTTGCCCTCATTCAGCACCTATGTGACTCTGAGGACCTTGCCAGCTGACTCTTGTACTCTAGTAGCGTGGCTTTGTGGAAAGAGCACAGGCTTGGAAGTCAGAGGTCATGGGTTCTAATCCCAGCCCCGCCACTTGTCAGCTGTGACTTTGGGCAACTTACTTAACTTCTCAGTGCCTCAGTTCCCTCATCTATAAAATGGGGATTAAGACTGTGAGCCCCTCCTGGAACAACCTGATTATTACCTTGGATCTACCCCAGGGTTTAGAACAGTGCTTGGTACATAGTAAGTGCCTAACAGATACCATCATTATTATTATTATAGCATATGAGGAGCGGCATGGCATAGTGGATAGAGCACGGGGCCTGGAAGTCAGAAGGTTGTGGGCTCTAATCCCTCTCTGCCATTTGTCTGCTATGTGACCTTGGGCAAATCACTTCACTTCTCCGTGCCTCCGTTTCCTCATCTGTATAATAGGGATTGAGACTGTGAGCCTTATGAGGGACATGGACTGTGTCCAACATCCTTAGTACAGTGCCTAATGAATATCGTTAAAATAAAAAAAGTTATCTTGAAGAACTTCATCTGATAAACTAGTTTGGCTTCAAAATGATGCTACTCCTTCATGGAATTGACAGGAGAAGCTCGTTGTGGACAGGGAATGTGTCTGTTTATAGTCTTACTGTACTCTCCCAAGCACTTAGTAAAGTGATCTTTACACAGTAAGCCCTCAATCAATGCTATTGAATGAATGAATGAATAATATAATTAGCTGGACTTGGCAAGACCAGAACTTGTTCCAGGGTGGGAACAGTTTGGAGGGAAAGGAAGGAGCGGATCGTAAAAATGTTGTTGTACTTGAGAAACCCGCAGGATTTGGCAATCAGCTGGATGTTGAGAAAACCATTCAAATGTCCATCGGTAATTTGCATCCAGATCACCTTGCACCCCTTGAGCTGCTGCTACTAATGGTATTTGTTAAGCGCTTACTATGTGCCAAGCACTGTTCCAAGAGCTGGGGGAGATTCGAGATAATCAGGTTGTCCCAAGCGGGGCTCACGGTCTTAATCCCCATTTTACAGATGAGGCAACTGAGGCACAGAGAAGTGAAGTGACTTGCCCCAAATCACACAGCTGACAAGTGGCGGAGCTGGGATTAGAACCCACGACCTCTGACTCCCAAGCCCGTGCTCTTTCCACCAGGCCACGCTGCTTCTTGTCCTCTTACTCATCCTCTTACTGTGGGCAACCCTAGTCTAAGTTCTAGGTCCTCTCCTCCTCTCCCTTACCCTTAGTCTCTCTGGAAGTTACCCACCCATATGGCTTCAGCTATCATCTTGAGGGGGAAGACCCCCAAATCACCATCAGTGATATTTATAGAGCACTTACTCTGTGCAGAGTGCTATACATATTCCTTGGGGGAAAGCAGTTCAACAGAGTTGGTCAGCGTTTTCCCTGCCCACGAGGAGCTTCCGGTCTATATCTCTCGGGCCCTGACCCCTCATCTGCAGCGTGGCTCAGTGGAAAGAGCCCAGGCTTGGGAGTCAGAGGTCATGGGTTCTAATCCTGGCTCCGCTGCTTGTCAGCTGTGTGACCTTGGGCAAGTCACTTCACTTCTCTGGGCCTCAGTGACCTCATCTGTAAAATGGGGAATAAGACTGGGAGCCCCACGTGGGACATCCGGATCACCTTGTATTCCCCCCCAACACTTAGAACAGTGCTTTGCACATAGTAAGCACTTAACAGATGCCATCATTATTATTAGTATCATTATTATCTGACCTATAATCCCATCTCTCCTCTTGCCTCTAGGATACTTCCACTCGGATGTCCAGCAACCAGCTCATAATCAACATGTCAAAACTCCAACGCCTCATCTTTCCACCTAAACCACTCTCCTCTGATGTTCCCATCCTAGTTGACACCAAGAATCTTCGGCATCCCAGAAGACTGCTGACAGTTCCATGAAAAGAAATGAAAAATAAGCTAGTTTTGAACCCCAACTAGTTTATCAGGCAAAGTTCTTTAAGGTAACTTTTGTTTTTACAGGTATTTGTTAAGCACTCTACTAAGGAGGTTGGACACAGTCCGTGTCCCACAAGGGGCTCACAGTCTCAATCCCCGTTTTACAGATGAAGAAACTGAGGCCCAGAGAAGTGAAGCGACTTGCCCAAGGTCACACAGCAGACAGGTGGCGGAGCGGGATTAAAACCCACAGCTTTCTGACTCCCAGGCCCGTGCTCTATCCACTACACCATGCTGCTTCCCATGTACTAGTTTACAAGAGGCAGCTGGCAAGGTCCCCAGAGTCACAAAGTGCTGAATGAGGGCAAGTTATGAAAAGTCAGCCAGTCGATCATATTTATTGAGAACTTACTGTGTGCAGAACACTGTACTAAGCGCTTGGGAGAGTGCAATAGAACAATATAATAGATACATTCGCAGCCCACAATGAACTTACAGTCTAGAGGGAGAGACAGACATGAATAGAAATAAATCATAGACACGTACATAAGTATTGTGGGGCTGGGAGGGAGGAAGTGTAAAGAGAGGAAGTCAGAATGACACAGAAGGGAGTGGAAGAAAAGGAGAAGAGGGTTTAGCGAGAGAAGGCCTCTTGGAGGACATGTGCCTTCAATAGGGCTCCGAATGGAGGGGAGGGAGAGTCATTGCCTTTCGGATAGGAAGAGGGAGGGCGTTCCAGGCCAGAGGCAGGATGTGGATGAGAGGTCGGTGGCAAGATAGACGAGCTCGGGGTACAGCAAGAAGTTTGGCGTTAGAGGAGTGACGTGTGCAGGCTGGGTTGTCGTGGGAGAGTAGCAAGGTGAGGTAGAAGGGGGCATGGCGAGTGATTGCTTTAAAGTTATACCCTCTTAAAAGCACCTCTGTAAAATTCTCTGCTACCAGCTTAGTAGCTATCTACAATACAAAAGACAAATGGTGCTTTTGGGGGATATGACCTCCCCAGACCATTTACCAAACCGAATGACTAAAGATTGCTACCTCTTCATCCCTCTAAGAATCTTCATGAGCTCCTTAAGTATCATAAAGACTAAAATCACTGAAGAAAGAGGTTCAAAATAACCCTCAGTTTCCTTTTTATTGAAATAACGTTCTGTGACATGCCAGTCGGTGTCCAAGAGCACCGATGGATTTCTTCTCCTCTGCCTTACGGTTAACTTGTCCCAGCCTGATCGCTTCTTCTCCGCATACATTTCCCCTTGCAAAAAATAAAAGTTAAGGGTGGAGAGGAAGATATGTGAAGTGGCCACTCCATAACCCGGCTGGATATTTGTAACAACCATCGTGTGGTTCTTGTGGGCTCTGAATACTAGAAAGAGCTTGTAAAAGGGAGTTGGGAGACCTGGGTTCTCTTCCCATCTCCGTCCTTGACTTGCTGAGTGAAAGTCACTTCACTACTCTTGGTTTCTGTTTCCTCTGCCGTAAAAGCAGCTTGGCATAGTGGATAGAGCGCAGGCCTGGGAGTCAGGAAGTCATGGGTTCTAATCCCGGTTCCACCGGTTTTCTGCTGTGTCACCTTGGGAAAATCACGTCACTTCTCTGTGCCTCAGTTACGTCAACTGTAAAATTAAGAATGGGAGCCCAGTGTGGGACAGGGACCGTGTCCAACCCGATTTGCTTATATCCACCCCAGCACTTAATAGTGGCTGGTATAGAGTAAACCCTTAACCAATACCATAATTATTATTATTTTGATTATTAAAATGGGAGATGAGAGCCACTCTCCTAACCTGTTGGACTTTGAACCAGGATCTGCATCTAATCGGATTAGAATTACCTGGAATACTTCTTGGTGCCTAGCAACTGTTTCGTAAATTAGGATATTTAGAATACCGGTTGTGACTCAGCAGTGGCGTCGCTTGTGAGAAACAGTGTGACGAAGTGGATAGGCCACAAGCCTGGGAGTCCGAAGGACCTGGTTTCTGATACTGGCTCTACCACTTGTATGCTGCGTGACCTTGGGCAAATCACTTGACTTCTCTGTGCTTTAGTTACCTCATCTGCAAAAGGGAGATTGAGACTATGAGCCCGGGCGTGCTTGTATCCACCCCTGTGCTTAGTACAGTCCCTGGCACATAGTAAGCATTTAACAAGTACCGTAATTACTGTTATGTAAATGAGATTATCCAGGAAAAGGTGAGAGACATTGGCTTACCAGACATGCAGAAAATAAGGGCAATTATCACTCTTTTTGCTTCATTTCCACGTCCTCATTTTGCAGATAGGGAAACTGAGGCCTCCTGACTCCCATCCCAGTTCCCTTTCCACTCAACCGTGCTGCCCCTCTAAAGCTTCATTTCTGACTCCTCCCTCCCCCCTCCCGGACCCTGGCAGACCCAAAGAGGAAGTCGATCGTTTTCTACCGTTTTAAGAAACAAATTGCTCTCCTCACCCGCAGCATCCAGAAAGGATAACAATTAAAACAATTGCTACAAATAGAGCCCGAGCTGAGTCGGGCGAAGAGATCCAAATCCCAAGTGGATATTGTCTCTTCACAATGTTCAATCACATCATTTTTGCCTTTCTAATTTACAGTCACATGACACACAGAATCCTCCATCGCCCTAAAATCAGCTGCCATTGGCTCTGCCAAGGCACTTTGGTGCCAGGTCCTTCCTCGATGTGGCAGATGTCTAATTTGGGCCAATTAGGTCTGTGACAGTGTGAAAAGTGATGGGGGAGAAAGGCTGCTGGATGGGAGAAGTCATTTAATTATTATTATTATTGTTGTACTACAGAAATAGCCTAGATAAAACAGAAGTTCTCTTTCTATACACTCCTCATCTGCCATACGGTTCTCCAAACCACCGCAGGTTAGATGATGCGTTATCTTGTAACCTTGTATCTATCCCAGTGCTTAGAACAGTGCTTGGCACATAGTAAGCGCTTAACAAATACCATAATTATTGGAGAAGCAGCATGGCGGGAATGGATAGAGCACAGACTTGGGTGTCAGAAAGACACGGGTTCCAATTCTGGCTCCGCCACTTGTCTTCTGTTTGACCTTGGGCAAGTCACTTCACTTCTCTGTGCCTCAGTTCCCTCATCTGTAAAATGGAGATTGAGCCCCATGTGGCTCAGGGACTGTGTCCAACCCGATTTGCTTTTATCCACCCCAGCGCTCAGTATAGTGTCTGGCATATAGTAAGTGCTTAACAAATACCATAATTATTATTGTTATCTGCATGGTCAAGTAGTATTCTTTCATTCTTTACTTGAATGAATGGATCAGTGGGTACTGAACTGTGGTGTGACCGTTGTCTAAAATTTTAAAGGTTAGTATTTTCCTAATGCATCAGGTTTTACATGCCTTAGCTTCAACGGAATTGTGGTTTGTTCTCACATATTTTTGATCAGTCACTTTTCTGAATATGTCTGTGTCCTGAGACTGTCAGAGGATAGAGTATTTGGAGAACATTTTGAGGAGAAGAGATATATGCAGTGTGACTCAATGGAAAGAGCCCGGGCTTGGGAGTCAGAGGTCATGGGTTCGAATGCCGGCTCTACCACTTGTCAGCTGTGTGACTTTGGGCAAGTCACTCAACTTTTCTCGGCCTCAGTTACCTCATCTGTAAAATGAGGATTAAGACTGTGAGCCTCATGTGGGACAACCTGATTACCCTGTATGTACCCCAGCGCTTAGAACGGTGCTCTGCACATATTAAACGTTTAACAAATACCAACACTATTATTATTATATGGCATTATTTTCACGGAAGAAAAATTACACAGCCTAGCTGCATTTGAGAAATGCCTCCTCCCCTCAAATCATTTCCATCACAGTGGGGGAGGAAGTGTGGTATAATGGATGGAGCCCAGGCCTAGGAGCCAGAACCTCATGGCTTCTAATCTCAGCTCTGCCACTTGTCTGCTCTGTAGCCTTGGGTGAGTCACTTCACTTGCCTGTGTCTCAGTTTCCTCATCTGTAAAATGGGGATTGAGACTGTGAGCCCTATGTGGGATAGGGACTGTGTCCAACCTGATTTGCTTGTATCCACCCCAGAGTTTTATACAGTACTCGGCCCGTAGCACTTAACGAACGCCACAATTGCCATTACAAATATCACCGGTTGTTTGACACATCAGTGAATGTGTTCTCAGACAATCTGGGCAGAGGTGGGGTTCTTTGGGGAAAAATATCGGGAACTCCAAGTAACTCACAGGGCAGAAGAGCCGAGAAGAGCCATGGCTAAATTTAGCTACCCCCAAACTCCAGGGGATCTACCAGTCACCTCCCTAGAGTTGGTTATTGATTTATGAGATATGTCTGTAATTTATAATAATGTTGGTATTTGTTAAGCGCTTACTATATGCAGAGCGCCGTTCTAAGCGCTGGGGGAGATACAGGCTAATCAGGTTGTCCCACGTGAGGCTCACAATCTTCATCCCCATTTTACAGATGAGGGAACTAGAGGCACAGAGAAGTGAAGTGACTTGCCCACAGTCACACAGCTGACAGAGCCGGGATTCGAACCCACGACCTCTGGCTCCCAAGCCCAGGCTCTTTCCACTGAGCCACGCTGCTTCTCTAATTTATTTACAAAGCCCGACTGAGGCAACCTATATCATCACACTTGGGACAAGCTATCTCTTTATTTCTCTTGTGGGCAGGGATTGTCTCTGTTGCTGAATTGTACTTTCCAAATATTTAGTCCAGTGCTCTGCCCACAGTAAACGCTCAATAAATACCATTGAATGAATGAGTTGAGTGAACTACCTGAACCTAATAATAGAAATAGTAGTAATATTATTTAGTGAGTATCCATTTGAAGGACTTTTAAATGCACTTGGGAAGTATAAGCAAGCAAGAGGTACATTCCCTGCCCGCAAAGAGCTTACACTTTAAAAGAAGAGGTAGACACGTACAGAATAATCAAATTGAATAAATGTACATACAATTAAACATTGGTATGTACGTGCTGAGGGTGGTTCTAAGTAAGGACAGAAGTGCTACGTTGTCCTGCAGCTGACTAAAATTAAAAAAAAAAAAAAGATGTTCTCCTTGGATGGTGCTCATAATGGATGTTCACCTTCACTTGAATTCTTTACCTGAATAAGCTGGGCACGGCACAGTTTCGGGAAGTGGCCAGTCTTGTTCCTGAAACTGACCTGCTACAACGAGCTTGCAGGCACTGAAAAGCAAACTACCAAGTTTTATGCTAAATTATACTGTATTGACACTGGCAAATCAGGGTAATAAAATATTTAAAAGCTTAAGAGCTGCAAAGGTTGAATCAAAGTGCGCTCTTTAATTTGTACAGTAGCGACTGAACAGAAAATGTGATTTAATTTACTATATAATTTGCTTGTTCAACAAAGCTGAAAGATAACTCACTGCCTCTGTTTATATGTTTCTCTGAAGCTGGCACAGTTATTTCAATGAATAGTTTGCAGCTGGTGGCGGAAGAAGCTGGCGCAGCACACTGTACCCAGTAAGGGCTCGGGAAATCATTGATCGACGGATCGATTTTGAAGACGAGCTGCGTGGTCTACTGGAAAGGTCGTGGGAGTGGGAGTCAGAGGAACTGGGTTCTAATGCTGGCTCTGTCGGTTGTCTGCTGTGTGACCTCGGGTAAGTCACAACTTCTCTGTGCCTCACTTGCCTCATCCAAAAATGGGGCTTGACTGTGAGTTCTATGTGGGGCAACCACTGCGTCCAACCTGTCTTTTATCTAACTCAGCACTTAATACAGTCCCTGACACATAGATGGTGCTTAACAAATACCATGAAATAATTAGATCGAAAAGAGAAAGCACCACCCAATTCAAAGTCCGGTTCTTAGGTGTTTTCAATAAGCCCCTTCCTCCTCGTTAGGTTGATCTCTGTGTGGAGAAAATAACTGCCCTCTGTTTTCTAACTTGATGAAAGCCACTGTGAATTGTTAAGCACACAGAAGAGGAGAACAGATTTGGCCAGATTTAGAACCATTTGGAACTCAGTGGTTATGAATTTTGAACTAAACTTGAATCTTTTAGAAGCTCATCTGTTCTCTGAAGCACGCCAGGCTCAATAAATGCTTAGCTTTCTACATTGGCTCAGGAGTCTGCCTGTTCTGTCAAGCATTCTCTGTCATTCCTCCATTGAATGGTGTTACCAGAAAAGATCTTTTTGCCTTTGTTCTGTGACCTTAATATTAACAGTATTTATTAAGTGCTTATTACATGTGGTAAGGACTAGGATAGATATATAATAGTCTTATTGCACACAGTCCTTGTTTCATCAAGAGATTTGGAATCCAAAAGTTATTCATTTATTCATTCATTCATTCAATAGTATGTATTGAGCACTTATGTGCAGAGCACTGTACTAAGTGCTTGGAATGTATAATCTTGACTCTATTTATTGCCATTGTTCTCGTCTGTCCATCTCCCCCGATCAGACCGTAAGCCCGTCAAACGGCAGGGACTGTCTCTATCTGTTGCCGACTTGTTCATTCCAAGCGCTTAGTACAGTGCTCTGCACATAGTAAGCGCTCAATAAATACTATTGAATGAATGAATAATATGGCAACAGATAGAGACAATCCCTGCCCAATGATGGGCTTACAGTCTAATCAGGGGAGACAGATGGACAAAAACAAGACAACGTAATCACAATAAATAGAATGAAGGGGATGTACACCTCATTAACAAAATAAATAGGGTAATAAAAATATATACAAATGAGCCCAGTGCTGAAGGGAAGGGAAGGGAGAGGGGGAGGAGCAGAAGGGGGGAGGAGGCTTAGCTGAGGGGAGGTGTGGGGGGAAGGGAGCGGAAGGTGGAGGGGAGCAGAGAGGGAGCAGAGGGAGTAGAGGGAAAAGGGGAAGCTCAGTCTGGGAAGGCCTCTCGGAGGAGGTGAGTTTTAAGTAGGGTTTTGAAGAGGGGAAGAGAATCAGTTTGGCGGAGGTGAGGAGGGAGGGCGTTCCGGGACCGCGGGAGGACGCGGCCCGGGGGTCGACGGCGGGATGGGCGAGACCGAGGGACGGCGAGGAGGTGGGCGGCGGAGGAGCGGAGCGTGCGGGGTGGGCGGTGGAAAGAGAGAAGGGAGGAGAGGTAGGAGGGGGCAAGGGGATGGAGAGCCTTGAAGCCCAGCATGAGAAGGTTTTGTTTCGTGCAGAGGTTGATAGGAGGATTTTAAGGAGGGCAGTGACAGGCCCAGAGCGTTTCTGCAGGAAGATGAGCCAGGCAGCGGAATGAAGAATAGACTGGAGTGGAGAGAGACGGGAGGAAAGGAGATCACAGAGAAGGCTGATACAATAATCCAGCCGGGATGGAGAACAGGTATATGTATTTCCACTTCCTACTGAGGAAACAGGCAGAGAGAGGTTAAATGCTTTGCTCAAGATCACACGGAAGCAGATGGCAGAGCTGGGACTAGGCCCCAGTTCCTGTGACTCCCAAGCCAATGTTCTTCTCACTAGGTTAGACTGCCTACTCTGGCGAACCTTAAAAATAATGTATTGGGCGTTCCGTAGCTTGTCGAATGACCTAAAGCTTGGGCCCACAAATCAGGCATTTCCAATAGATGGATTTAAGGTATTCCCATTCCTCCCGTTTGCCAGCAAGGACAGTTTTCCAGCCTCTTCCCATCTTGCTCATTCTTTAAATCAGTCAAGCAGCATAGCCTAGTGGAAAGAGCACAGGCCTGGGAGTTGGAAGGCCTGGGTTCTAATCCTGGCTCCGCCACATATCCCCTGTGTGTCCTGAAGCGGAGTGGCCTAGACGTGGCACGGTGTAGTGGACAGAGTACTAGCCTGGGAGTCAGAAGGTCATGGGTTCTAATCTCTGCCCCGCCACTTGGTCTGCTGTGTGACCTTAGACAAGTCACTTCACTTCTCGGGGCCTCAGTTACCTCATCTGTAAAATGGGGATTGAGGCCGTGAGCCCCATGTGAGACAGGGACTGCGCCGCACTCGAATTGCTTGTGTCCACCGCAGTGCTTAGAATGGTGTCTGGCACATAGTAAGAGCTAACAAATACCATAATTAGTATAATTATTATTAGAAAGAGCATGGGCCAGGGAGTCAAAAGGACCTGGGTTCTTCTTCTGCCTCCCCCACTCGTCTGCAGTGGGACCTTGGGCAAGTGATTTAACTTCTCTGTGCTTCAATTCCCTCATCTATATAATGGAGATTTAAGACTGTGAGCCCCATGTGGGATAGGGACTGTGTCCAATCTAATTGAGAGAAGGAGGCATTTATGCCCTGCTGTGCCCACCAGAGAGGATCTTCTTTGCACCCTCCCTGGTAGGGATGTGCCTCGATCCCACCTATCTCGCCCCCCACCCCTCACCCCCATCCTGCTCCTGACCTGGACCCCCCTCCGTCCTCCAGTAATCAAACAATTACTCTCCACTTCCCTTATTGAGGGTGCATCTCCTCCAAGAGGCCTTCTCAGACTAATCCCCTCCTTTCCTCTTCTCCCGCTCCCTTCTGTGTCGCTCTCACTTGCTCCCTTTTGTTCTCCCCGCTCCCCCCCACCCCCCCAGTCGCACAGTAGTTATGTACATATCTCTAATTTATCTCTTTGTATTGATAGAGTCTAGAGGTGGGGGAAACACCAATATCATAGTGGGCAAGCAATGTGTCTGTTTATTGTTGTGTTTTACTCTCCCAAGAGCTTAGTACAAGTGCTCTGCACGCCAGAAGGGCTCAATAAATGAGATGGAATGAATCTTTTCTGGCCCTTCCATCCAGAAGGAGCACTGTTTCCCCGGAATATTTGTTGCCTACCAAGAGGGCTGCCTGACTCATGCCCAGATGGTTTTTCTAAAGGAAGTTGTGTTCGCGTCTCCCCAGTCCTCAAAAACTTCCAGTGGTTGCCAACAGAGACTCCTGAACATCGGCTTTAAGGCACTCAATCAGTGCTCCCCCCTTTTATTTTGTTATACTGTCCTCTCCCAAGGACTTAGTACAGTGCTTGGCACACAGAAAACTCTCAATAAATACGATTGAATGAATGATTGAATATTTAATCCCCTACTACAATCCAGCCCGCATTCTTTGCTCACTTACCACCAACCCACTCACTGTACCTTGCCGGGAAGCAGCATGGCACAGTGGATAGGACATGGGCGTGGGAGTCAGAAGGTCACGGGTTCTAATCTTGGCTGCGCCACCTGTCTGCTGCGTAACCTTAGGCAAGTCACCTCACTTCTCGGTGTCTCAGTTCCCTCATCTGTAAAATGGGGATTGAGACTGTGAGCCCCATATGGGACAGGGGATGTGTTCAACCCGATTTGTTTGTATCCACCCCAGAACTTTAGTACAGTGCTTGGCACATAGTAAGCACGTAAGAAATTATCATTAATATCACAATTATTATTATTATTATTGTTGATCTGACATGTCTCCCTGCTCACTCCTTGCCCACATTCTCCCTCGGGCCTGGAACTCCCTTCTCCTGTTTTATACAACAGACCGCCATTCTCCCCACCTTCAAAGTCCTACTAAATTCGTATCTCCCCCGAGATGCCTTCCCTGCCTAACCCCTCGTTTCTCCACCCTTTTTGCTTCTGTGTGGCTTATGCTGTTCAGTTTAAACTCTTTTAGCCGTTTGCTACTCAACAACCTCCAGCTCCCTAGCAGTTACGGTTATATCCTTATAGTCTCAATTCCCCTGTATGAAATGTATGTTAATGTTTATATTCCCCTCGAGGCTGTCAGCTCCTCGAGGGTGGGATCATGTCTCCCAACTGTATTGTATTGTAACAGTAATGATAATAATTTTAAACACTATGGACCAAGCACTGTAATAAGCACTGGGATAGATACGAGATCACCGGGGTCACATGGGATTCACAGTATAAGTAGGAAGGAGAACAGGAATTCAGTCCCTTTTTTTGCAGTTCAGGGAGCTGAAGCACTGAGAAATCAAATGACTTGCCAAGGTTACAAATTGGGTGTGATTGTGTCCAACCTGATGATTTCATATCTACCCCGGTGCTCGGTATGATGCCTGCCTGCTTAGTGGAAAGAGCCCGGGCTTGGGAGTCAGAGGTCGTGGGTTCTCATCCCGGATCTGCCTCTTGTCTGCTGTGTGACCTTGGGCAAATCACTTAACTTCTCTGAGCTTCAGTTACCTCATCTGTAAAATGGGAATTAAGACTCTGAGCTCCATGTGGGACAGCCTGATTACTTGTATCTACCCCACACTTAGAACAGTACTTGGCACATAGTAAGCGCTTAACAAATACCATAATTATTATAATTATCATTACCCTATAGTAAGCACTGAATAAATACCACTAAAACAAAAAAAAAAGCTATGGCAGTTCGGGAAGCTCTCTCCAAATAGCCTTCACCTATGCATTTTGCCCTTTATTTCTTATTCCCATTTGTTTGTTTTTTAAGAACTCCCATTATCTGGGATTTCCTGAACCCTTTTATGTTCCTCCTCCCACACTTAAATTTCAAGTCTCGTGGGGAGTGTCGGATCTGACTGTCTTGTAGCTGCTCCAGGGTTTAGTCCGGTGTTTGGCTGAGGGAAAACATTTAATAGGCGTTCCAGTGAAGTGTGCTGAGGACAGTAAACATCTACTTCACTTCTGTCAAATCCTCCCAAGCACTTAGCACCATGTTTGGCAATCAGTAGGTCCTCAATAGATGCCATCGATTGATCAAGCAGTTTTGATTAATCCAAAGCCATCTGAATGACTAAACAACCTCCACGTGTGTTTGTGCTAAACTTGGTTCTACATTATTTAATTGCTAGTGGACTGGAGTGCTCCACAGAAGCAGTGTGGCTCAGTGGAAAGAGCACGGGCTTGGGAGTCAGAGGTGATGGATTCGAATCCCAGCTCTGCCACTTGTCAGCTGTGTGACTGTGGACAAGTCACTTCACTTCTCTGTGCCTCAGTTCCCTCATCTGTACAATGGGGATTAAGACTGTGAGCCTCACGTGGGACAACCCGATTACCCTGTACCTACCCCAGCGCTTAGAACAGTGCTCTGCACACAGTAAGTGATTAACAAATACCAACATTATTATCTTGGCTGTTTTAGTTTTCAGATGAACAATCTCTCAACTGAACTTCTCCCCTAAAGGAAGGTAGAGAATGTTTCCTCTCTCTGATCTAAGATCCCTGAAACGAATACACTACAGACCAAACTCAGAGCCAATCTAAGGAACATTTTTTCTGTGCTGAGACCGACAAATGAAATTCACTCAAACTTCTCTTTGAAATAGAAATAGGTAAGCGATATTGATATACAAATGCAATCGCAGTTTTTGAATGTTTCCCATTCTGGTCGTATTTGTTATATACAATCTCTAAAATGTAATTGCCTGGGAATCACTTCATCTATATCAGTCAGAATTTACAGTTTCCAGCTGCAGATGTGGAAGATAATGATTTGAATCTCGGGGTGCCTTAATATGTTGAAAGTTCTTATAAAATCCTCACTGCAGTCAGTAGAAACCTTTCTTCTGAAATGGCTTTCTTTAATCAATCAATCATTGGTATTTATCGAGTATTTACTAGGTACAGAGCATTGTACTAAGCCCTTGGGAGGGTAAACAGAATTAGCAGACATAATGAGCTTACAGTCTAGAGATTTTTAGCTAACCAGGAGATCATATAAGTGGAAAAATTGGCACATACTTTGTCTCAAGACATTGACTAACCCATCATAATAAAAAGATCTGGGGGGGGGCGGGGGGGAGGGGTCCCTGAAAGCTGAAGTAGTCAGCCTTTACCCAAGGCAAAGCACCAGTTCTGAGTTTAACATTCGTCATTTCTCTTCCTCTCTCGACTTAACGTTTGAGTCTATTTAGAAATTTGGACCAAGTCACAGCTTTCAATCTTCATTCGATCATATTTATTGAGTGCTTACTGTGTGCAGAGCACTGTACTAAGCACTTGGAAAGTACAATTTGGCAACAGAGACTATCCCTACCCAAAAACGGGTTCACGGTCTAGAAGGGGGAGACAGACAACAAAACACAACAAAACAAATAGGCAACAACAGACCCAGCGTAGACCAGAAAAAAATCCTATTGTGTTTACACTTCAGTTGATGTTTACTCCAGAGATGACTGTTCCTTAGATATGTTGACTTTTGGTGTATTCTGAAAATAATTTTGGGTTATTCAGAGACCAGAGAGGAATGCTTTGTTTAAAGAATACAATTTACAAAATTGGCAGAGAGCGAGCTGGGACTTGCTACTAGGGAATAGAGCTGGAAGTGATCTGGTCATGGAAATTTTTGAAATCTTTCTGAGGAAGGAGAAGAGATGCACCTAGCTCCAGAAGAAAGAGAACGGGAGAGATGACAAAACATATGCATCGTTGGGTATAAACCTGAAAAAGACAGTGTATGGAGCTCTCTTCAGCTCAAGTGGGTGGGTCAGAGAGGAAGGTTTGCTCCTGATATTTTCAGGAGCGAAAGAGGACTGAGAAAAGATAGAGTGTGGAACCTCTCTTGAAAGAAGCACCACTGAATGTTAATATTGGCAATTATGAGAGGTATGGATGTGCTTTGCAATCATTTTACTGTTTTCTCCCCTGTTTAAAGCTCCTCGTTGGCATGGAATGCATCTACCAACTCTGTTGTATTGTACTTTCCCAAGTGCTTAGTACAGTGTTCTGCACACAGATTGCTATTTTGATCAAGACCTCTGGGCAGGTCTTAAGCTGCAGATGGTGTCCTGCAAGTTGCTGAAGGTTCATATGAATCAGAATGATTCTCGGTGCCACAGAACTATAATTGGATGCTCTATTTCTGCTTCACTCTCCTCTGCACCGTACTCCCTCCCACTAATATTGATCTTCTCTTTTGTGGCTCCTTTATCAGATTATATTTTACATTACGTCTGGATGGATTGATTTGATGGTCTTTGAATAAACACAAAGGGGCTGTACAGATCATGAAAACAGAGGAGATAGACAAGCGCTTTGGCCTCTAAGAATTCCCAATTCAAATGAGAAGCAGCATGGCCTAGTGGATAGTACACAGGCTTGGGAGTCAGAAAGTCCTGGGAGAGTCTGTGGTGATTCTGTAGTATTAATCATTCATTCATTCTATTGCATTTACTGAGCGCTTACTGTGTACAGACCACTGTACTAAGCACTCGGGAGAGTGCGATTCAACAATAAAACAGATTGCCCACGATGAGCTTTCAGTCTAGAGTGATTTGTATTTTATTGTATTGTGTTGAATTGTACTCTCCCAAGCACTTATTAAGAGAAGTGCTTATTAAGCACTTATTGAGAAGCAGCGTGGCTCAGTGGAAAGAACCCGGGCTTGGGAGTCGGAGGTCAAGGGTTCTAATCCCGGCTCCGCCGCTTGTCAGCTGTGTGACTTTGGGCAGGTCACTTAACTTCTCTGCGCCTCAGATCCCTCATCTGTAAAATGGGGATGAAGACTGTGAGCCTCACGTGGGACAACCCGATCACCCTGTATCTCCCCCAGCGCTTAGAACGGTGCTCTGCACATAATAAGCGCTTAACAAATACCAACATTTTTTTTTTTTTTATTAACGTGCTCTGCACATAGTAGGCACTCAAGAAATGCCACTAATTGAGTGATCGACCTGGGTTCTAATCCTGGCTCCTCTGCTTGTCCCCTACATGACCTAGAACAAAGACTCTTCTTCTCTGTGCTTCAGTTCCTTCATCTGTAAAATGAGTATAAGGCTGTGAGCCCTGTGATGGACTTGGGTTTTGTCCAACCTGATTATGTTGTATCTACCCCAGATCTTAGGTCAATGACTGACAGAGTAAGCACTTGACAAATACCATAAAAAAGTGTGACACAAGAAATTTAATCGGTGGGCTTCCCCCAGGACTGGGCTTTGAGCTGAGCTCCGAACCGCTGAGGAGATGGACTGGAGATGCAAGCTAGTAACAGGAATAGGAGAGAACATTTGAGAGAAGGGTCAGATGTAAGGGAAGCACAGGGAAGAAGCCTGTTAGGATTAGAAACAAGGGAGCACATGGATAGGCAACAGGAGTGAGTTGAAAGGCAGGGACATTGAGAGGAGTTGAAACTTTTAGATCTGAATGATTCCTCTGCTGACCTGTGAATTGACCTGCTAGTGGCCATCAACCCATCAATAATCCATTAAACAATGGTATTTATTGAGTGTTTGCTGTGTGAAGAGCACTGGGATGATTATCCGCTTCTGCTGCCAAGGAGATTAAAGGGGTGAGAGGTGAAGAGAGGTCTTTAGGATCTTCACTCCAGCCAGCTAGTGTGTCCAGCTAGTGTGTCCAGCTAGTCTCCTAAGGGGGAGAAAGGTGCCCAAGGGGAGAAGCGATTCCACTGCTGTTCAATCCATCGATAATAATAATAATATTGGTATTTGTTGAGCGCTTAGTATGTGCAGAGCACTGTTCTGAGCGCTGGGGTAGATACGGGGTAATCAGATTGTCCCACGTGAGGCTCACGGTTAATCCCCATTTTACAGATGAGGTAACTGAGGCACAGAGAAGTTAAGTGACTTGTCCACAGTCACACAGCTGTCTAGTGGCAGAACCGGGAGTCGAACCCATGACCTCTGACTCTGAAGCCCAGGCTCTTTCCACTGAGCCACGATGGTATTCATTGACCGTTTGCTATGTTCAGAGCACTGTTCTAAACTCTTGGGAGAGCGCAATACAACAGAATTAGCAAGTGTGTTAATGCCTGTGTCCCTGTAAACACTTAGTACAGTGCTTTGCACCCATGAAGCACTCAATAAATATGATTAAATGAATGAATAGTGTTGAGAAGCCTCTGACTACTCAAGTACATTCAGTGGAATGTACTTCAAATGAAACATAATGGAGGCTTTCATTTTGGCTCTCTAACTAATGTGATTCTATGAATCTTTTTTTTTTTTAATGGTATTTGTTAAGCACGTATTTTGTGCCAGACATGGTAATAATAATAATAGTGTTGGTATTTGTTAATCGCTTACTGTTTGCAGAACACTGTTCTAAGCGCTGGGGTAATACAGGGTAATCAGGTTGTCCCACGTGAGGCTCACAGTCTTCATCCCCATTTTCCAGATGAGGTAACTGAGGCCCAGAGAAGTTAAGTGACTTGCCCACAGTCACACAGCTGACAAGTGGCAGAGCAGGGATTCAAACCCATGACCTCTGACTCCCAAGCCTGTCCTCTTTCCACTGAGCCACGCTGCTTCTCATGGTACTAAGTAATGGAGTAGATACAAGGTAATCAAGTTGGACACAGAACATAGACCGTGTCCCGTACGGGGTTCACAGTCAGGATTAGAAGCCAGGTCCTTCATTCATTCAGTCGTATTCGTTGAGCACTCACTCTGTATAGAGCACTGTATTAAGCCCTTGGAAAAGCACAATACAATAAATAGTCACATTCCCGGCCCACAACAAGCTTACAGTCTAGCACGGGGGCGGGGAGACAGGCATCAATGGAATAAATAAAATTATAGATATGTACTTAAGTGCTGTGGGGCTGGGAACGGGGGAAGAGCAAAGGGAGTAAGTCAGAGCAATGCAGAAGGGAGGGGGAGATGAGGAAAAGTGGGGTTTAGTCTGGGAAGGCCTCTTGGAGGAGATATACTTTCAATAAGGCTTTGAAGGACGGAAGAGTAAATGTCTGTTGGATTTGAGGAGGGAGGGCATTCCGGGCCAGAAGCAGAACATGGGCGGGGGTTGGGGGGCAAGACAGGGGAGATCGAAGCACAGGAGTGAAGTGTGTGGGCTGGGTTGCGAGATGAAATCGGAGGGGATAAGGTGATGGAGTGCCTTAAAGTCAATGGTGAGGAGTTGTTTTTTGTTGTTGTTGTTTTTTTTTAATATGGAGGTGGATAGACAACCCCTGGAGTTTTTTGAGCCGGGGAGGGTGGTGGGTGACAGTCCTAAACTTTTTTGTAGAAAAATGAACCGGGCAGCATAGCAAAGTAAGGACTAGAGTGGGGAGAGACAGGAGATGAGCAAGGAGGCTGATGCAGTAATCCAGGAGGGATAGGATGAGTGATTGTATTTACACGGCAGCAGTACGGATGGAGAGGAAAGGGTGGATTTTAGCGATGTTGTGAAGGTGGGACCGACAGGATTTGGTGACGCATTAACTATGTGGGTTGAAAGACAGAGAAGAGTCAAGGATAACGCCAAGGTTACGGGTTTGTGAGACAGGAAGGATGGTGGTGTTGTCCACAGTGATGGGAAAGTCAGACTCCCAGGCCCATGCTCTATCCACTAGGCCACGCTGATTCTCTTGTTGTTTAGACTTTAATGCATTTTGGACAGTGTTTTAAACCAAACGTCTTTAGGACCCGACTAACGCTAACTTAACCTTGCAAAGTATTTACTCAGAAATGATCACAAAAATGAATTTTAAGCTCTTGATAAAAACAGCATGGCCCAGTGGAAAGAGGACATACCTGTGCTACAGAAGAACTGTGATCTGGTCATTCATTCATTCATTCATATTTATTGAGTGCTAACTGTGTGCAGAACACTGTACTAACAATAAACAGGAATATTTCCTGCCTACAACAAGCTTACAGCGGGGGAGACAGACATCAGTACAAATAAATAAAATTACAGATTTATACTTAAGCGGTGTGGGGCTGGGAGGGATGAAGCCAAAGGGAGCATATCAGGGTGACTCAGAGGGAGTGGTGGAAGAAGAATGGGAGTATTTAATCAGGGAAGGCCTCTTGGAGGAGATGTGCCTTCAATAAGACTTTGAAACGTGAGAGAATTGTGAGTGTCTGTCGGATTTTAGGAAGGACAGCATTCCAGACCAGGGGCAGGACATTAGCGAGTGGTCGGCAGGGAGATAGATGAGATCGAGGCCCAGTGAGAAAGTTGGCATTAGAGGAGTGACGTATGTGGGTTGGGTTATAGTAGGAGAGTAGCAAGGTGAGAGTGGAGGGGGCAAGCTCATTAAGTGCTTTATAACCAATGGTAAGGAGTTTTTGTTTGATGAGGAAGAGGGAGGGCAACCACCTTAGTCTTTCGAGGCGTGGCGTGACATCCTGAGCCTTTCTGTAAAAATTGATCCGAGGAGGCTGGAAGGTCAAGGACGCTGATGCAATGATCGGGTGGGATAGGATGAGTGATTGTATTAATATGGTAGCGACAGTTTAGTTGGAGAGGAAAGCACAGATATTATAGCATTATTGTGAAGGTGGGACCGACAGGATTTAGTGATGGATTGAATACGTGGGTCGAATGAGAAAGAGGAGTCAAGGATAACGCTAAGATTATGGGCCTGTGAGACAGGAAGGATGGCGGTGCAGTCTACAATGATGGGAGAGTCAAGGGTAGGAGAGAGTTTGGGTGGGAAGATAAGGAGTTCTATTTTATACATGTTAAGCTTGAGTTGACGGGAGGTCATCCAAGTAGAGATGTCATGAAGGCAAGAGGAAACACGAGACTTCAGAGAGGGAGAGAAATCAGGGCTGGAGATGGAGAGCCCAGCTCTGCCACGTGCCTGCTCTGCGTCTTTGGGCTTAGCTAACTTTTCCTGTAAAATGGAGATTAAATGACTGCTGTCCCTCCCCCTTGGACTGTGAACCCCAGGAGGGACGGGGACTGTATGTGATCTGATTACATTTTATCCACCCAAGCGGGTAGCGTAAGACTTGAGTAGTTAACACATGTCACGATTATTGTTAAGGTAAACAGAAATAATCTATTCAACTAAATCAATAGCAATGATAAGGGACAACTTCAAAGGAGAATAGCAACCCCTATCGTAACTCCAAAATCTGCTAAGAATAGAGGCCAAGGTCATGAAAGGGTTTTTAATTTCAGCTTTAGGTAGGATTCATGGGAAAATGTTTTGGGTGTAGCTCTGTTTACTTTTATTTTTACTAGACTTTGTTTTCCCTTAAAGTGTATCTGAGAAGCAGTGCCACAGAAAAATTGAAAGTAGATGAGCAGATAGAAATGTTTACATACTTTAAACATGACTGTGCCCCCCAGGCTGTGACCGGCAGGAGGAAATGTAGGCGAAATAAAGAGGCATTTCTAGATGAGAACGAATTAATCAATCAGTAGTATTTCTCGAGTGCTTACTATGTGCAAAGCACTCTACTAAGCACTTGGGAGAGTCCAAGGCAATAGAGTGAATGCCCATTAACCCTAAGCTAGGCTTTTTCACTAATTCTGCTTTTAGACCAATGTGGCGAAACTACCTGCACAGTTAACCATGAATTTCTTCTCCCATTCATTCATTCATTCATTCATTCATTCATTCATTCATTCATTCATATTTACTGAGCCCTTACTGTGTGCAGATCACTTTCCTAAGTCCTGTGGAGAGTACAATATACCACTAAGCAGACACATTCCCTGCCCACAGCGAGCTTACATAAATAAAGTAAATCAATAAATAAATTACAGATATACACGTGCTGGTCTCATCTTCACAGTATCGCCGAGATCCGCCCTCTCCTCTCCATCCAAACAGCTATCGTGCTGGTACAAGCCCTCATAATATCCCGACTGGATTATTGTGTCAGCCTCCTCTCAGATTTCCCTTCCTCCTGTCTCTCCCCGCTCCAGTCTATTCTTCATTCCGCTGCTCGGATCATCTCCCTACAGAAATGCTCTAGGCATGTCACTCCCCTCCTCAAAAACCTCCAATGGTTGCCTGTTAACCTCTGTACAAAACAAAAACTCCTCATTCTTGGCTTCAAGGCTCTCCGTTACCTTGCCCCCTCCTACCTAACCTCCCCTCTTTCTACTGCCCAACCCGTACACTCCGCGCCTCTGCCACTCACCTCCTCGTGGTCCCCCGTTCGCGTCTGTCCCGCCATCGACCCCTGGCCCGCGTCCTACCACTGTCCTGGAATGCCCTCCCTCCTCACGTCCGCCAAACTCTCTTCCCCTCTAGAAGGCCCTACTTGAGCTCACCTCCTCCAGGAGACCTTCACAGACTGAGCCTCCCTTTCCCTCTGTTCCTCCTCCCCTCTCTATTCCACCCCCCCAACCCCGGCCCTCTGCTCCTCCCCATCCCCCTCCCCTCAGCACGGTGCATTTTGTATATATTATTTATTACTCTATTTATTTTGTTAATGATGTGTATATCTCCATGATTCTATTTATCTTGTTGATGTTTTGTTTTGTTTTGTTCTGTTTTGCTTTGCTATCTGTTTCCCCCATTTAGACTGTGAGCCCGTTATTGAGCAGGGACTGTCTCTAGCTGTTGCTGAATTGTACATTCCAGGCGCTTCGTACGGTGCTCTGCACATAGTAAGCGCTCAGTAAATACTATTGAATGAAGTGTTGTGGGACTGGGAGGGGAGCAAGTCAGGGCAACGTAGAAGGGAGTGGGAGAAGAGGAAAGGAGAGCTTAGTCAGGAAAGACTTCCTGGAGGAGATGTTCCTTCAATAAGGCTTTGAGGGGAGGGAGAATAATTGTCTAGACTATAGATCGCCATTGCCATTTTATTGCCATCGTTCTCGTCTGCCCGTCTCCCCCGATCAGACCGTAAGCCCGTCAAACGGCAGGGACTGTCTCTATCTGTTGCCGACTTGTTCATTCCAAGCGCTTAGTACAGTGCTCTGCACGTAGTAAGTGCTCAATAAATACTATTGAATGAATGAATGAATGACCGTAAGACTCTAGACTGGAAGCTCATTGTGGGCAGGAAATGTGTCTACCAGCATTGTTATATTGTATTTTCCAAGTGCCTAGTAGAACGCTCTGCACACAGTGAGCACTCAGTGAGGACGATTGATCGATCGCTCAGCTCTCAGACCACGATGAAAGCTGAGCATAGTGTAGGAAATCTGATAATAAATAGATGCAGAATCACTTGAGAGGCACCTCAAAGGTGTCTGGTGGACCCGAACAAAACTTTAATGGAAGGAATTAAATCCCAATTCCCCCTCCCCCCAAAATCTGTTTGATCCAATTGTAAAGACATGAGTTAATGGAAAGAGGTGGGCTAAAGAGAGAGAAATATGGGAGTTAATGCATGGGGGGAAGGGTCAATTTTGGAGCTACTGAGGTGGATGCCTAAATACTGAGTGGAAACCTTCTCTAAATGGATGAGGGATCTAGTCTGTTCTTGTAGTTTTGTAGTGGCAGAGTTAGCAATAGAAATGGTAAGGGTGGTGGTGGTGATGACAGCAGTAACAGCCGAAGCAGTGTAGATGGGGAAAAGAGCCCGAGCTCTGCCACTCATCTGCTATGTGACCTTGGTCAAGTCATTTCACTTCTCTGCACCTCAATTCCCACTTCTGCAAAATGGGGAATCAATACCTATCTTCCCTCCTACTTAGCATGTGAGCCTCATTTAGGAGCTGATTACCTTCCAGTTAACCCCGTATTTAGTACTGTGCTGGCCACACAGGGCTAAACAAATACAATTTTTGTTCTTTTCCTTAGTTGTAGTCATCTTTGAATGCCCACATGAGGTAGTGTGCTGTTCTAGATAGCTGGTAAGTACCCAAGAATGAATAATACCCACAAGGAGTTTTCACTGTAACAGAGGAGACATATAAAAATATGTCCATCTAGCATGGTCAAAAATAGATAAAGAGAACACATGTAAATAATAATGATAATGTTGGTATTTGTTAAAGGCTTACTATGTGCCAAGCACTATTCTAAGTGCTGGGGTAGATACGACGTAATCACGTGGTCCCACGTAGGGCTCACAGTCTTCATTCCCATTTTACAGATGAGGTAACTGAGGCACCGAGAAGTTAAGTGACTTTGCCCAAGGTCACGCCGCTGACGAGCGACAGAACTGGGATTAGAACCTCTGACTCCCAAGCCCCGTGCTCTTTCCACCGAGCCATGCTGCTTCTCATATAAATGAGGGCAAAGGAGGGCTAAATGCATTCATGAGTGGTAGCAGGGATGGAGGTTTCATTTGTTTCACTTACAGTCATAGAGTCAAGTAGAAAAGCAAAATAACTTCACACTTTTCAATGCTTCCACTTCGAAATTGAACAAACTTAAAAGTCAAAATGAATGAGCATTAATTTCTGCCAAGGTCTAACTCAATTCATGGTCCTACCTTTAGTTGATATTTGTTTATTGATAGCCCAAAAGAATATCTTTTCCATTATTAACAGGGAAATACCTGAAGCATTGGTAATTGGTAACAGCCTGGACTAGTGGAAAGAGCATGAGCCTGGGAGTCAGAGGACCTGAGTTCTAATCCCAACTCCGTCATCTACCTGCTATGTGACCTTAATTTCTCTGGGCCTCAGTTTTCTCATCTGTAAAATTGGGATTTAATATCTGTTCTCCCTCCCTACTTAGACTGTGCGTCCCATGTGGGACAAGGACTGTGTCCAGCCTGATTTTCTTGTATCTACCTCAGTTCTTGGTAGAGTATCTGGCACATAGCAAAACACTTCACAAATACCACAATTATTATTAACATTGCTGCCATGAGCAAGAAATGTCCAAAACCCTGAACCCTTCATTATGTGAGAAAGGCAGGTGTGGTTTCAATCCACTCATCACCCTGAATCATCCATTTGGCCCCTTCCGATCTCATCCGACAAAATATTCCAGAGCTAAAATCCCATCCAAGAGAAGCCCATGGAATGTCCCATAAAGAGAAAAAAAAATTAAATTGCAGCCAATTCAGAATTCCTCTATAATTTGGCAGGCCGGTTTCCAGTTTAATTTCTAGATGAACTGTATTTTATACAATGAAATTGCCTTTTCCTTCTCCAACCCCATTATCAAGATAATCAAGCGTTTCTTTGCGAGGCTTCCACATCCCTGGCTTGTCGGTGTTGTTTTCTTTCTCAAAAGGAGAGGACTAAGAATACGCCATTGCTCACTAATGGACCAAAAGCTTCAGAGAGTGAAGATATGCATCAAAATATGTGATCGGCAAGGCCCAGGATATATAAAGGAATTCTTTGGAGACGCAGAGATTGTCCAGTGGGAAGAGCATGAGTCTGGGAGTCAGAGGGTATAGATTGTAATCCTGGCAGCACGGCTCAGTGGAAAGAGCACGGGCTTGGGAGTCAGAGGTCATGAGTTCGAATCCCCGCTCTGCCACTTGTTAGCTGTGTGACTGTGGGCAAGTCACTTAACTTCTCTGGGCCTCAGTTACCTCATCTGTCAAATGGGGATTGCCTGTGAGCCTCACGTGGGACAACCTGATTACCCTGTATTACCCCAGCGCTTAGAACAGTGCTCGGCACATAGTAAGCGCTTTACAAATACCAACATTATTGTCTGCTGGATGACCTTGGAAAAGTCTCTTAACTTCTCTGTGCCGATCCTTCATCTGCAAAATGGGGATTCAATACTTGTTCTCCCTCCTCCTTAGATGTGAGCCCCATGTGGGACTTGATTATCTTGTGTCTATGCCAGTACTTAATACAATGCTTGATACAGAGTAAATGCCTAATAAGTACCGATATCGTTATTATTATTCCCCTCTCAGGGTTGCACCTGGAGAGTTTCCAGCACTCTTCCAGCTGGGAGGGAGAGACAAGCAGCGGCCTATCCATTCTATTCCTACCTTGGGCAATGGTTAATGAGTGGAAGGCAATCTGCTACAAGTCTCTTGGGCAGTAAGAAATGATAATAACAATAATGTTGGTATTTGTTTAGCGCTTACTATGTGCCAAACACTGTTCTAAGCACTGAGGTAGATACAGGGTAATCAGGTTGTCCCACGCGAGGCTCACAGTCTTAATTTCCATTTTACAGATGAGGTAACTGAAGCACCAAGGGATTGTCTCTATCTGTTGCCTAATTGTACTTTCCAAGCGCTTAGTACAGTGCTCTGCACACAGTAAGCGCTCAATAAATATGATCGAGTGAATGAATGAGTGAAGTGAATTGCCCAAAGTCACACGGCTGACAGGTGGTGGAGCCGGGATTAGAACCCATGACCTCCGACTCCTAAGCCTGTGCTCTTTCCACTGAGCCACGCTGCTTCTCTAGTAGCCGCATGGGAGAGGGTCAAGGGTGGATACTCAAGTTTACTGCATGGAAGGAGGCAATAGTAAACCATTTCTGGATTTTTACCAAGAAAACTCTAAGGATACCCTACCAGAACAATTGCAGGCGGAAGTGGGGCGTTCTAGGAGAGACATGTTCATGGAGTTGCTGTGGGTCGGAGACGACAGCAAAAGACATGACAAATCATTATTATTATTATGTGGCCATTTTGTGCAAGCCATTCTTCTTGGAACGTGCACAGTAAAGAAGATTAATACTACGACCTCCTAACTCATAAGAACAGCCGATCCAATTGTGCAACTTGATTAAAAACAAATAGGTAAAAATGACTCAAATATTTGAACCCCAACTAGCAGAGATATGTGCACATGTGAAACCCTATGAGGGCACAAGTTCCAGAAGCCTATAGAACCTATTAAAGAGCGATCCTAAGATTCAGAGGACCATAAGATGTCGAAGTATTACTAGAGAAGCTGCAGTAAGTGATAAACTGTGTTTGTCTAATCAATCCTCTTGTGCGCAGAACACTGTAGTAAGCATCTGGGAGAGTGTAATAGTGGAAAAAAGCCTCTAACGGAGGAAACTGGCAGAGGCCTTTGCAGGAGGGGAGAGAGATGATGCTACAGCTGCTGATAGGAGAAGTATGGGAGGTTAAACGGATAAATAAATAAGTGCAAATTCATCCAAGTCAAGAATATCTGTCCATGCTGAGGTGTGTAAACAAAATAGTAAAGAGAGCTGCTGGAGGAAGGGACAGCAGGAACTCGACCGAGGAAAGTCTCCTGGATTAGGTAGGATTTCAGAAGGGCTTTAAAGATGAGAGTTGCTGTAGTGGGAGGCTTGAAAGGGGAGGGAGTTACAGGTGGAAGGAAGAGCGTGGGCAGTGAAACTGAGTTTTGAGAGGAAAGTCAGTCAGTCATATTTATTGAATGCTTACTGTGTGCAGATCACTGTACTGAGCACTTGGGAGAGTACGTGTAATAATTTAACAGACACATTCCCTGCACACAATGAACCTCAAGTCTAGAGGGGGACACAGACATCAACAACATAAATGCATTAATTAACAGATGCTCTGCCAACAGTTTGCTGAGTGACCTTGGGCAAGTCGCTTCTTTGGGCCTCAATTCTCATCTGTAAAATGAGGTCACGAACCCTATGTGGGACAGGTATGTGTCCAACCCAATCATCCTGTACCTACCAATACAACAGTACAATAAATATCATTATTACTATTATTATTATTACAAAAGTGCTGTGAGGCTGTTGGTGGTGGTGAATAAAGGGAGCAAGTCAAGGAGATGCAGAAGGAAGTGGGAGAAGAGGAAAGGAGGGCTTAGTTGGGAAAGGCCTCTTGGAGGAGATGTGCCTTCAGCAAGGCTTTGAAGCTGGGGAGAGTAATTGTTGGATGTAAGGAGGGAGAGCGTTACAGGCCGGAGGCAGGACTTGACAGGAGCCTATAAACCACACTGTGAGGTTTGTTTAGGAGGAACAGAGTGTGTGAATGAGGTGTAGACGAGAACTGTTGATTAAAAGGGAGAATGCTGATGGAGGACTGACATGCCAAAATGTCAGAAAATTCTGTCTGATACAGAGTGAAATGGATACCCATTGAAAGTTTTTGTGATGTGGTTAGAACAACGCATTAGAACAGTGATCTGGGCAGCAGAGTGAAAAGTGTACTGGAGAGGACTGGAGATGACTGATAGTGATTCTAGTTGGTCTACGATGAGCTACCGGACCGATGTGAAGGATTGCATTGGGGAAGAAGGGACAAATCCAAGAAATCTTGTGGAAGGAGAATGGAGAAGATTCCGTGATGATTCCAAGGTTGCAGGCTACTTGGACGGGGAAGATGGAGAAATTGTAGACTGTGGTGGGAAAGTTTGGGTGAAGAATGGGTTTGGGAGGGAAGATGAGGAGCTGAGTTTCAGACGTATCAATTTCGAGGTGGCGAAGGGACATCCATGTGGAAATGCCCTGGATCCAAGAGGCATCTTAAGGATGACTTCTAATCTTAGAAGGGTAAATGAAGAACTCTATCCACAGTGAAAATCAACACCCTGTTGAAATATCCCAAAGAAGCAGCCAACAAATGTCAGAAAAAAGAAAGAGTGGGTGTATACTGAGAAGACACGAAACACGGCTGGCAAGCTGTTTATTGATCAAGCCCAATCGAGAAATGTGTGGGAAAACATCATCGTTTGCCAAAAGCATTTACCGGACCCGCGCCAATAGCGTCTACCACCATTGTACGGTTATGTTAAAAAACAGAAAAATGGGAAAGGGACACCTCTGTGCTACACCTCCCAAATCAATACAGAATCCCATCAGCATCTTCATCATTATCGTTATCACCATCGTCATCATCATCACCATCAATAGGAGTGGTTGACAGTCTACTGTGGGCCAAGCACTCTAATACGCTATTAAAAAATCCATTTCAATTAGTATGAGGCATGGGATGGAGAACAGCTTCCAAGATGGAAACCTTTTGGATCCCCCTCCATAGGATCGGAGAAGAGTTTGGATATAATCTAGATTCTTAGTTCTTGATTAAAATGCCTTAGAGTTGGGACTAAAGCCAATTTTTTGGAGAAGTAATAGCATTTATTCGTACTTACTTGATGTAGAGTACTGTACTAAGTACTGGGGGAGGATAAACAGGTGGGAATTAGATGAGGTCCCTGTGACTGGAAGGGACGATCGAAGAGTTTAAGTGGGGAGAAGGAATTGGAAGAAGGGGTGAGGGCGAGATGTCAAATCTGGAGGCTTTTCGAGGAAAAACAACCTTTACTTCTGCTCAACGCAATTCCCAAGCACGGATTGCTTCTAGTGGGAACGTGAGAAGCAGCAGGCCTACTGGATGAAGAACGGGCCCGGGAGTCGGAAGGACATGGGTTCTAATCCCACCTCCACCATGTGTCTGCTGTGTGACCTTGGGTGATCCACTGAACTTCTCTTGGCCTCAGTTACCTCACCTGCAAAATAGGGATGAGTTGAGCCCCATGGGGGACAGGGACTGTGTCCACCCTAATTAAGTTGTATCTACCCCAGCAAGTGCTGGACACGTGTAATCACTTAACAAATGTGATTATTATTATTATAATGATAATTATTAATCCCGGTTCAGACCCTTCTCTGCTGCGTGACCTTGAGCAAGTCACTTAACTCTATTCTTCAGTTACCTCATCTTTAAACTGGCGATTAAGACTGTGAGTCTCATGTGGGGCATGGATGGTGTCCAACTTCATTAATTGATATCTACCCAAGTGCTTAGGTGGCTTAGTGGAAAGATCATGGGCTTGGAAGGCAGAGGAAGTGGGTTCTAATCCTGACTCCACCACTTGTCTGCTGTGTGACCTTGGGCAAGCCGCTTAAATTCTCTGTGCCTCAGTTACCTCATCTATAAAATGGGGATTAAGAGTGTGAGTCCCATTTGGGACAACCTGATAACCTTATATCTCCATCAGCACTTTGAACAGTGCTTGGCACATAGTAAGCACTTAACCAATACTGTCATCATTATTATTAATAGTAGTAGTACAGTGCTTGGCTCATAGTAAGCGATTAACAAATGCTATTAAAAAAAAAAAAAACAGATCAGCAGAATCATGGCAGTGTGAGCGGCACTGGCCTAAATATTAACATGACAATTCATTTTCTGTTCTGAAGATTCGTGTCTATTCTCACAACAGGGGACTCCATCACCACCTTCAGACTATTGGGACTTTTTGTATAAAGTAAAATGAATTTGCTAAATTTACAATATTCAAGGATGAATGTCGAGAAGCAACGTGACCTAGGGGATCATTTATATTGATGTCTGTCTTCCCCCCTCTAGACTGTAAACTCCTTGTCAACAGGGAATGTGGCTGTTTATTGTTGCATTGTTCTGTCCCAAGCACAGGGTAAGTGCTCAATAAATATGAATGGATGGATGGATGGATGGATGGATGGATGGATGGATGGATGGATGGATGGATGGATGGATGGATGGATGGATGAATGAATGAATGAATGAATGAATGAATGATAGAGCACAGGCCTGGGTTTTAAGCCCAGCTCTGCCACTTTTCTGCCGTGTGAATGTGAACAAGTCACTTCACTTCTCTGTGCCCAGGTTACCTCTTCTGTAAGAGGCACATATTAAGTTCTTAACAAATGCCATAAAAAAGTTGAACCGTAAATTTCCCACTAGATTTAAAGTTCCTTGAAGAAAGGGATTGTGTTGACCGATTCTATTGCATTATACTCTCCCAAGCATTTAGTGCTGCACGCTAATTGAATGTTCTAATCAAAGGAGCTCGTTCTTTTTTTTAAGAAGGGAGGATGTTTCTTTGGAATTGTGTAATTATGCTGCAATATAAAGAGTTAATGATTGTTTTTACCTTCAGACTGAAAATTACGTTTCAGACATGAGAGTAAATGAAATGTTAAAAGATCGTACCGTCACGTGCATAGAAATATGGAGCACAGGGTGTCTTTAATCTCCTATTCTTTCTGTTGAAGAGCAGCTTTGGGGATGCAGGATTAACTAATTTAAAATTGCAATTTAGTGGTAAGAATATCCACATTTTAATTACAGTTCTAATGGCATTCATAAGGCCCTCATTCCACTCACTAAGATCATTTCTGGTCCGTAAAATGGGGATCTGTAGTTCTCTCAGGATGCAGCTTTTTGACGAATATAGTGTAATCTATAAAGGAAGAAGTCTTTATTCTGAATAAGGGAAAGTATGAACAGAATAAGCTTTAAAGTATGAGTTTCTACTGAATATGTAATTTAGGCAGCAGAATAACATTTCTCAATGCATTCATTAGCTCAAGATATTAAACTGAACGGAATTGTTTTGAAAACACATATCTTTACCTAGCACCAGATTTAATCCCAAATTGGTTCTGTGCCCTAAGCAGAAGGTATTTTCATTTGTTTCTTCAAGAATAAGATTTAACCCTTAACTGTCACCAGAAAGGTACCAAAAAACTAATTCAACTTTATGCACAGAGATTCTCATGTATGGTGAAGTCCCCAAGATCGATCATTTTAGAGGCAGTTTTACAAAGTCATTACTCTCTTTCTTGACTCTAAAAAGGCTCGATTTTGGTGTTGCTAAGCGAAAGAGGGTGGAGGGACGGGATGAGCCAGGATCCTGCCTCCTCCTCCAGAGGTCCGCCCCCTCCGCTTCCCTGAAGACCACACGATTACCCCAAATTTTCATTGGAACAAGACCCCGTCCACTCTGCCGCACTACAGAAGCAGCATGGCTCAGTGGAAAGAGCCCGGTCTTAGGAGTCGGAGGCCATGGGTTCTAATCCCGGCTCCCTTGTCAGCTGTGTGACTTTGGGGAAGTCACATACCTTCTCTGTGCCTCTCTTACCTCATCTGGAAAATGAGGATTAAGACTGTGAGCCCCACGTGGGACAACCTGATTACCTTGTAACCGCCCCCGGTGCTTAGTAGAGCGCTTGGCACATAGTAAGCTCTTAACAAATACTATCATTACTACCATCCCCACCATCACTTCCTCTGAGACCCCTCATTTACTCCAAATTTTCCTAGAGCTGGAAGCCTGGGTCTTGAGGAAGGGTGACTTGACTCAGATTCCCTCGATGCCATGAGAGTCAGAATAGAGTGAGAGTGACGTGTGATGGAGGGAAGACTGGGAATAAGGTCCATGTGTGCGTGTGATTGGGGGGGCCATTGACTGGCACTGACATTATGAGAATGGATGTGAAATCACATGAGAAAACAGAGTGAAATAAGCCCCAAATAAGCAACTCCATCAGGCCCCTCCTGCTTTCCTTCCTCTACGGCTCAACAGGAAGGGATTGACCCATTGGTAGCGGTTCGGGGGGAGGGGACACGAAGGCAGAGCTGGGCTGAGGGAACCAATTCATTCATTCAAACTTATCTATTGAATGCTTACTGTACGCAAAGCACTGTCCTAAGCACTAGGGAGATCAGAGTGGTTTAGTGAAAAGAGGCCAGGCTTGGGAGGCAGAGGACATGGGTTCTAATCCCGCCTCCGCCACCTGTCTGCTGTGGGACCTTAGGTAATCAGTTAGCCTCTCTGTGCCTCAGTTACCTCATCTGGAAAATGGGGATTAAAAGAGTGAGCTCCATGTGGGAAAAACTGATTACCTTGTACCTACCCCAGCGCTGAGAACAGTGCTCGGCACATAGTAGGTGCTTAATAAATACCGTAATTTTTATTATTATCATAGAAGCAGCTTAGCTCAGTGGAAAGAGCACGGGCTTGGGAGTCAAAGGACATGGGTTCTAATTCTGGCTCCGCCACCTGTCTGGTGGGTGGCCTTGGTCAAGCCACTTCACTTCTGTGGGCCTCAGTTCCCTCATCTGGAAAATGGGGATTAAGACCGTGAGCCCCACATGGGGCAACCTGATTACCTTGTATCTCTCCCAGGGCTTAGAACAGTGCTCGGCCCGTAGTGAGTGCTTAACAAATACCGTTATCATTATTACAGTAGTAAAATATAACAATAAACAGAATGCATTCCCCACACACAGTGAGCTCACATCATAAGAGGGGTAAACGTAAACCAAGGTTTTAATTGGAGGAATCAGAAAAATTAAAGTTGCCCAGAAGTCATTCATTATTGAGCTTCTAAACTGTGAGCCTGTTGTTGGGTAGGGATTGTCTCTATTTGTCGCTGAGTTATACTTCCCAAATTCAGTGCTCCGCACACAGTAAGTGCTCAATAAATATGACTGAACGAACGAGTGGCAGGTTGGCAGACCGTGCTCCCTCAAACTTCATCCTGCTCTCCCCTTGACTCTCCCATCTTTCCCAGATCTATCTCAAGAAGAGAAGTAGCGTGGCCTAGTGAAAAGAACGCAGGCCTGGGAGTCAGAAGACCTGGGTACTAATCTTGCCTCCGTCACGTGCCTGCTGTGAGACCTTGGGTGAGTCGCTTAACTTCTCTGTGCCTCAGTTACTTCACTTGTAAAATGGGGAATAAGACTGTGGGCCCCACGAGAGACATGGACTTTGTTCAACGTGATTATTTTGCATCTACCCCAGTGCTTAGAATAGTGCCTGGCACATATTATGCACTTACAAATGCCTTTAGAAAGAAAGAGAGATCCCCTGCCTCTACTTGAAATCTACCCCTTCCACCTGCACCTCCGACTACATCCCTTCACACGTTGTTGAAATAGTTGCCCTCCTTCTTCTTCCTTCTCCGACTGCCATCTTCAACCAATGACTCTTCAGTGGCTTCTTCCCCATTGCTCTTACACAAGGTATATATTATATAGATATATACCTTACGCTAGAAAAAAACCCTCCCATGGCCTCAGTGCACCTCCAGTTATCTTTCCATCTCTCTCCTCTCAGTCCATTCCAAAGTTGTAATAATTAAAAATAATTATAGTATTTGTTAAACGCTTACTATGTGCCAAGCACTGTTCTAAGGGCTGGTGTAGATACAAGGTAATCAGGTTGCCCCATGTAGAGCTCACAGTTTTAACCATCAATCTGCATCACATAGAATCTCCTTAGCATTGGTTTTCATTGTGTAGTCGATAAATATGGATCTGTAACTTTTAGGCATCTGATATTTGCCCCACCCTCAACTCTACAGTAGTTTATGTACATATCGTTAAACTACATATTATAAATTCCTCATTCATATTAACGTCCGTCTCCCCCTCTCCACTGTAAGCTCAAAGTGGGTAGGGACCATGTCTGCTAACTCTGGTCTAGATGCTCTGCAAAGGGTAAGCACTCGATAAATACCACTGATGGATTGAATGAATGATATAAGGTTTAATCAGTGATTGATATTGATTAAGTATCAGCCCTCCAACTCCTTCCTTATCTCACTCATCTCTTATTGCAACCCGACCTGCACACTTTATTCGTCTAACACCGACCAATTGGCTGGACTTAATCTCATCGCTCTCATCAACCCCTTCCTCACATCCTCCCTCCGGGCTGGAATTCCTTCCCGTTTCATATTTGAGAAGCAAGTGTGGCTAAGTGGAAAGAGCCCGGGCTTGGGGGTCAGAGGTCATGGGTCCTAATCCCGGCTCTGACACTTATCAGCTGTGTGACTTTGGGCGAGTCGCTTAATTTCTCTGTGCCTCATTTACCTCATCTGTGAAATGAGGATGAAGACTGTGAGCCCCATGAGGGACAACCTGATAACCTGGTATCTACCCCAGCGCTTAGAACAGTTCTTGGCACATAGTAAACGCTTAACAATTACCATAATAATAATAATTATGTAAAACAGACCACCATGCTGCCCATCTTCAAAGCCCTACTAAAATCTTCTCTCCTCTAAGAATAATAATAATAATAATTCATTCAATAGTATTTATTGAGCACTTACTACGTGCAGAGCACTGTACTAAGCGCTTGGAATGTACAATTCGGCAAGATAGAGACAATCCCTGCCCATTAACAGGCTTACAGTCTAGTCGGGGGAGACAGACAGACAAAAACAATAGCAATAAATAGAACCAAGAGGATGTACACCTCATTAACAAAATAGTGTAATAAAGATATATACAAATGAGTAAATGAGCACAGTGCTGAGGGGAGGGGAAGGGAGAGGGGGAGGAGCAGAGGGAAATAATAATAATGTTGGTATCTGTTAAGCACTTACTATGTACAGAGCACTGTTCTAAGCTCTGGGGTAGTTACAGGGTAATCAGGTTGTCCCACGTGAGGCTCTCAGTCCTCAATTTACAGATGAGGTCACTGAGGCACAGAAAAGTTAAGTGACTCTTTCCCTGACTCATATCTCATTTCCCCATCCTCTTCACCCTCCCTTCTGTGTCCCCGATGCACTTGAGTTCATGTCCCTTAAGCCCTTTGTTACTTTACCCTCCCCTAGTCCCCGGGCACTCATGTGCTTATCTTTATACTCTGTTTGCTTCCCCTAACTGTAATTAATTTAGTACCAGTCTCCCCACCTAGACTATAAATTCCTTGAGGGCAGAGATCATGTCAACTAACTCTCTTGCATTATATTCTGCTAAGTGTTTAGTGCAGTACTTTGCAACTGGGAAGCACTTGATAAATAACACTGATTGACTAAAATGCTCCATGCACTGGAAGAGATCAAATTTACTTCCTCGAGTTTCAGCAAATCCTTCCTGGTTTCTGTTTATCAGAACACAGACCAAAGTAATACCATTTTTCCTCTGCATAAGAGGTTCACAAATTGTTATTTTCCTGGCCCCACCACTTGTCTGCTGTGTGACCTTGGGCAAGTCACTTCACTTCTCTGGGCCTCAATTCCCTCATCTCTAAAATGGAAATTAAGACTGTGAGTCCCAAGTGGGGCAGGGACTGTGTCCAATCCAATTATCTCGTATCTATCCCAGAGCTTAGAACAGTGTCTGGCACATAGTAAGCGCTTAAAATATTTCATTATTATTATTATTCTACATAAGAGGTTCATTAATTGCCCTGTTTGTGGGTTTTTTTTTTTTGAGGGGGGAATTATATGTCTTTAAGAGGGAGTCATTTAAGATACGTCTTTTAGGTCTCATTTCCCCAAGCATTAGCTATGCCCACCTCCTCTTCCCTCAACACATTCTTTGAATTTAATATTGATTTGTTCCTATTTATGTTAACTGTGCCTCTTGTTGCTATGAACCAAGAAAATCTAATATTCAGGTATTCTAATATATGTTTATGTGTTTTCTCATCTGAAAGGGAACCTGTATTTCTTTTACATCATCATATCGTAAAAGGAAATTGGGTAAGTGATTTACTCAGGTATCGACACACGAAGGATAGATTAAAATAACCTGGCCAGGATGTGGTATAATGCATTCTTACTGCAACACACACAAGTGACCGGAAGCTTTTAATGGTCCCTATCCGTATGATTCATTTCTCAGAAGCTGATTTACCCGATCCTGATATTCAAGTTTACCTAATCAGCAAGGACAGTCTTCTCAGTTGACTTATTTGGTGAGGGACTCCTCGTCCATGACTTAGTTATGCTCGTCATTCTTTGCTCTTAAAGTGTGTGTCGATTTTTAGAACTATTCATTCACTCATTCATTCAGTGGTATTGATTGAGTGCTTACTGTTCATTCACTCAATAGTATTTATTGAGCGCTTACTAGGTGCAGAGCACTGTACTAAGCGCTTGGAATGCACAATTCGGCAACAGATAGAGACAATCTCTGCCCAGTGACAGGCTTACAGTGCAGAGCACTCTATGATCCTCTTGGAATGTACGAGACAGCAATGAAGAGAGACAATCCCTTCCCACAACGGGCTCACAGTCTAGAGTGGGGGGAGACACGCGTCAATACAACTAGGAGAAGCCCATTTTATGCAGATTTAATCTATCTGATTCCAGCAAAAGGTATCTGGCCCTCCGTGTGCTGTTTAGAACTGGAGGTGAAGTAGAGTCCTGTGAGATTGGATAAGTTAAAATGAATTATCTTCGTCTCAATATTTTCTACTCCCTGATATAGCTATTATGGCCGCTCTGTGAAGCTGCCTGTCCAGAATTTTCTGAGGCCTGATTAGAAAGTTAATAAAGATATTAGGAACTAATTTGAATTCGACCTCAGGAATAGCCCCAAGGGGCATTCAATTAACCAAACAGTGGAATTTATGAGTGTTTACTGTGTGCAGAGCATTATACTAAGCACTTGGGAAAGAACAATGCAAAAGAGTTGGTAGACATGATCCCCGCCCACAGGTGCTTACAGTCTTTAGGGGGATACAGGAGGCACTGGAATAAACTGCCGTAGCAGTTTGGATGGAGAGAAAGGGCTGATTCTAGAGCTGTTGCCAAGGTAGAACCGATAGGATTTCACGACAGAATAAATAATAATAATACTAGCGATAATATTTGTTAAGCACTTGCTATATGCCAAGCACTGTTCTAAGCTCTGGGGCAGATTCAGGGTTGTCAGGTTGTCCCATGTGGGGCTCATAGTGTCAGTCCCCATTTTCCAGATGAGGTAACTGAGGCACAGAGAAGTTAAGTGACTTGCCCAAAGTCACACAGCTGACAAGCGACAGAGCCGGGATTCGTACCCGAGACCTCTGACTCCCAAGCCTGTGCTCTTTCCACTAAGCTACACTCCTTCTAATGTACAGAGATGAGTAGAAGAGCAGCATGGCCTAGTGAATCGAGCATAGGCCTGGGAATCAGAAAGACCTGGGTTCTATTCCCGGCTCAGCCACCTTTCTGCCGTGTGACCTTGGGCAAGTCATTTAACTGCTCTGTGCCTCAGTTACCTCATTTGTAAAATGGGAATTAAGACTGTGAGCCTCATGTGAGACAGTGACTCTGTCCAATCCTATTTTCTTGTATCCACCCCGGAGCTGAGTACAGTGCCCGGCACATAGTGAGTGCTTAACAAATGTTATTATTATTAATATTATTGTGATAATGTCTAAATTATGGGCTTGTGAGACAGGGAGGATGGTGATGGTGTCTATGGTGATAGAAAAGTCAGAGGGAGGGCAGGGTTTGGAGGGGAAAATGAGGAGTTCTGTTTGGGACATGTTAGGTTAGAGGAGTCAGAAGAATATCCAAGAAGAGTTGTTCCGAAGGCAAAGAAAATGAATCCTGGCTGTTAAGGAGCTTACGATTTCAATAGCTCTTCCAGCCCCAGGCAGCCCTCAAACAATGGCAGCGGTGACCACTCTCCCCTGCTCCTCATACGGGTGACTTCCAGGGACTAGTCATTTGGGAGAAAGACCCCATCTTGTCGCCGATTCTTATATTGATGCCTGTTTAATAATAATGATAATGATAATAATAATGCTGGTATTTGTTAAGTGCTTACTATGTGCAGAGCACTGTTCTAAGTGCTGAGGTAGATACAGGATAATCAAGTTGTCCCACATGAGGCTCACAGTTAATCCCCATTTTACAGATGAGGGAACTTAGGCCCAGAGAAGTGAAGTGACTTGCCCACAGTCACACAGCTGACGAGTGGCAGTGTCGGGATTACTTCTTTTGGTGTGTGTCTCCGTCCTTCTAAACTGTGAGCCCAGTGAGGACTGGGCAGGGCAGGGAAGTAAGTGCTTAACAAATAGCATTATTATTATTGTCTCTCTTTATTGCTGAATTGTACTTTCCAAACCCTTAGTACAGGCCTCTGCACACAGTAAGCTCTCTAGCTGTCTACAACTCACCTGACTCTTAAATTGGCAGTTCCATTGCCCCAGAAATTGTCTACATCTCAACTTTATACATTTTTCTGGGCCTTTAGTATAGTGTTTTGTACCTCATAAGCACTTAATGAATATAATAGCTATTACTATCACTACTAATTGTAGTATTGGTTAGTTTGCCCATTCCAAGTGCTTAGTACAGTGCTCTGCACATAGTAAGCGCTCAAGGAATACTATTGAATGAATGTTTACTATATGACAGGCACTGTATTATGCGCTAGGGTGGATACAAGTAAATCGGGTTGGACACGGTCCCTCTCCCATGTGGGATTCACAGTCTCAATCCCCATTCATTCATTCAATAGTATTTATTGAGCGCTTACTATGTGCAGAGCACTGTACTAAGCGCTTGGAATGTACAAATCGGCAACAGATAGAGACAGTCCCTGCCCATTGGCGGGGTCACGGTCTAATCGGGGGAGAATGATCCCCATTGGACAGATGAGGTGAATGAGGCACCGAGAAGTGCCGTGACTTGCCTAAGGTCACACAGCAGACAGGTGGTGGGGCCGAGATTAGAACCCATGACCTCCTGACACCCAGATGCGTGCTCTGTCCACTAAACCGTACTACAACTGCTATGAGCTCAATAAATAGCATAATAGTAATAATAATGGTGGTATCTGTCAAACGTTTACCGGATGTCAGTCACTGTTCTAAGCACTGGTGCAGATACAAGATGATAGGGTTGGACACAGTCCCTGTCCCACGTGGGGCTCACAGTCTTTACCCCTATTTTACAGATGAGGTGACTGAGGCATAGAGAAGTTAAGGGACTTGTCCAAGGTCACACAACAGACAGGTGGCGGTGTCAGGATTAGAACCCAGGTCCTACCGATTCCCAGGCCCATGATCTATCCACTAGGCTATGCTGCTTCTCTACAGACAGTAGCGTGAGTACTGTCAACTCTATTAATTTTATTATAGATATAGTTCAAGGATACGTGACCCTCCCTGAAAGATGCCTTGGGCAATTTTGGGGAGATAGAGTTGAGTTATAGCTGATTGATTTACACAATCAGATTGATTTATTTATGGATTGGTTTATTCCTTCCTTTAGCCTCCTGTATTCCTTCTTTTAGCCTCCCCGCAAAACACTAGAAAAAATTACATAATTGTAAAAGAACGCTCTTCTTAATAGAACCTCGAGAGAACGCCAGGATTTCAAAGCATGTCTGAAACTGCATTTGTTAGTTTTCAGGGCTGTGGGCAGGATTATCCTGTACTCTCCCAAACACTTAATACAGTATTATTTCTATGGTAAGTATTCAGTACATACCACTGATTGATGGATTGACTGTCTCTTCTTTTGATGAACTAGAATGTATTTAAGGCGGGAAAGTACCTTAATTCTCTCCTCGTTTGCTGGTTAGCATTCTCGGCTTAGTATACCATGTCCTGATGGATAAGATTATTATTGAAGTCTTCAGTGGTTTAAATGGATTGTTAGATTATCCTGGCGAGCTTGGAGATTGCGATTTATAGCATGGTAAAATCTATATTTATAACCAAAAATATCTACTCTAAATACAATCCTTGCCTTTTGAGTTTACTACCCAAAGGAATTTCTTCACAGCCTCAAATCATGTAATATAAAAAATTGCATTATCTTATTGTCAACACACCCACATTCATTTCCTTATGTGCATGCCAACCGTAAAGGTCTATTCATTTTATTTTCTGTTAAAGTCACCTAGTAACGTGAAGCATTGGGAATGACTTGGCTCTTACATAATTCTACTGGACAGACCGACATAAACTATACTACTCTGGAAGTCTAGATTTAATGGGCATTTGCATCCTCTTCATCTACTAAAATCAAAATAGGAAAATAACTCCATAAATATTTGTAAGCAAAATACCTAGTTAAATTCCATTTGAGTTTCCCAGAAGACCCTGGTTTACATCAGTAAGGCCTGGGATTTTATTTAGACTTCTTCTCCCCCCATCATTTGAATCACACAAAAATACCATTCTCAGTGTTATAAAACCGCAGCTTCAAAAAGAGCCCATCATGAAGAGGCAGACTAGAAAATGACAGCCCTTACGTTTTTGTGGTTTAAAACATGGAGTGTCAGTGAATAAAAATCAGAGGCTTCTAATCCCACCTCCACCACTGTGAGGCTTCCTGTGTGAATTTGAGCAAGTGGCTTTGCTGCTCTGGGCCTCAGTTTCCTCATCTGTAAAATGGGGATTCAATATCAGTGCTCCCTCTTACTTTGGACTGTGAGCCCTATGTGGGACAGGAACTGGGTCCAACCTGATTATCTCCCATATCTACCCTAGTGCTTAGTACCAGTACTTGACCCCTACATAGTAAATGCTTAACAAATACCTTTATTATTATTATCACTGTTATGATTATTATCATTACTGTGGTACCTGAACTAAGGATACCAAATGTGGAAGGACTATCAATTCAATATTGAATTCATCAGCTTTCAAAGCCTTACTGACGGCACATTTCCCCCAGAAGGCCTTCCCTGACTAGGCCCTCATTTCCTCTTCTCCCACGCCCTTCTGAGTCAACCTTCGACTCGGATTTGCACCCTTAATTCATCCCTCCCTCAACACGACAGTACTTTTGTACCTTTCATAATTATATCCATGTCCGTCTCCCCGCTAGACTATGAGTTTGCTCTGGGCAGGGAACGTGCCTACCAACTCTGTTATTTTGTACTCTCCCAAGTGCTTAGTAGAGTGCTCTGCTTATAGGATTGATTGATTAATTGATCGATCAGCCACCCTCGTGCATATGGATGAAATCTCACTGTCAGTATTATCTCAGAATCGAAACAATCTGCAGGCGCTGAACTAGTTTCACATGCTGGGAGAGTACAGTGTAGCAATAAACAGACATATTCCCTGCCCACAATGAGTTTAGTCTAGAGGGGAAGACAGACATTAATATAAACAAATAATTTACAGAATGATTGTGTGAAAGCAGCATGGCCTAGGGGCAAGAAAAAGGAACCGGGAATCCGAGGACCTGGGTTCTAATCCAGAGACATGCCTGTTGTGTGATCTTCACCAGGTCACTTAACCTCTGTGTCTCAGTTTCTTCATCTATCCAACCTGATGGACTTGTATCTATCCCAGCTTTCGGAACAATGCTTTGACACATAGTAAGCACCGAACACATACCAGAATTAATTTTAAAAATTTGTTCTCCCTCAGATTTGTGAGCCCCGTGTGGGACACGGACTGTTTCTAACCTGATTATCTTTTATCTACTCCAGGATTTACAACAGTTCCTGGCACGTGGTTAGCACTCAACAAATACTACAATTATTATCAAATCTTAGAACACTCATTGGAACTCCAAGATTGAATCTTTTTCACATTGCAGTTCCAAGTCTTCATTATAGGAAGTCAATCAAAAGAAAAAAATCACTCATCTAGAGAAATAATTACATTTAAGGTAAAAAAAATGAAGGCAGGCTAGGGGGAGAATTAGGGGTCGTTGATGATGCATTTCTTACCACATTGTTGACTGGCAGTCATCTTCCGGTTGAATCAATCAGTGGTATTTATTGCATGCTAAGCACTACACTAAGCATTTGGGAGAGTACGATACAACAAGATTAGTAGACATGTTCCCTGCACATAATGAGCTTGCAGTGTAGTCTGTTCCTCTAAGCCAGTGGTGCCACTGTTGAAAAAGGAATCCTTAGCAGGAGGGGATATCCATCTTATTCATTCCTTCATTCATTCTAGCAATCATATTTATTGAGCACTTACTGTGTGCAGAGCACTGTACTAAGCTCTTGGAAGAGTGCAAGTATAAGGGACCATATGCTCTTGTGGTTGAAAACGTGACCCAGGTTCTAATTCCAGCTCTATCATATCCATGCAGCGTGACCTTGGGCAAGTCACCTACCCTTTCTGGGTCACAGTTTTCCCATCTCTAAAATGGGGATCAAATTCCTGTTCTCCTTCCCCCTTGGACTGCAATCCCTGTGTAGCTCAGGAACAGTGACTGACCTGAGTATCTTGTATCTACCCAATGCTTAGTACTGTGCTTGGCACATAGTAAAAAATTTAAAAAATTCACAAACATAGAAGGGCTAAACTATTTTGGAAGTGCAGGAGAAAAGAATCCAGCCTCTTGTTCAGCTCTTGGCGAGATCCTGTGAAAGTCGGATTCATGTAGGTTATTCATTGCAAGGTCTCTGATTCTGTCCAAAGTGTCATCCACGCTCCCTGATCACGAGGGCCACCGTTCTCAGGTTCCGTACTCAACCCGAGCCTCACCCCACTTCCCGCTCACAGGGCCCCCCGGGGCTTGACGCTCCTCCAGGAATTAATGAGTCAGAGCTGATTCCCCCAGAAGTGATGGCCGGTTTCACTGGCAAGAGTATCTGCTCGGCGAACATCCCGCCTAGACCGAAAGAATGATTCCGCCCCAGATCTCCTCGGTTGTGACTGAACAGACCGGCTTCCCAGTTTGCATAATCTAGGCATCTTGACAAAAAACAACTCCTAGGTTTGCGGCTGAACCAGTAGAGCTACAGCCATCTGTACGGGTCTGTGGCTCATCAAATGGAGACTCTGGTTCATTAATTCAATAGTCTCGATTGGACTCTCTGTCTGTAATCTATTTTAATAGAATAATAAGGAATAATTATGGTATTTGTTAAATGTTTACTATGTGCCGGGCACTGTTCTAAGTGCTGGGGTAGACACATGACTGTGGGGCTCACAGTCTTAATCGCCCTTTTCCGGATGAGGTAACTGAGGTGCAGAGAAGTTAAGTGGTTTGCCCGAGGTCACAGAGCAGACAGGTGGCAGGGGCAGGATTAGAACCCACGGCCTCTGACTCCCAAGCCCTTGCTCTTTCCACTAAGCCACGCTGCTTCTAGATAAAAGCTTCCCCCTGTAGACTGTAAGCTACATGTCTACCAACTCTATTGGATTGTACTTTCCCAAGCACTTAGTACACTGTTCTGTACACGGATAGGACTCAGTGAATACCATTGATTAAATTCCTGCCCTTGAGGACCTTAACATCTAATGAGGGGTGACAGGCAATCATAAATTAATGTGACTGCAGAATGGCCAAGTGGAAAGAACAAGTGCTTGGGAGTCAGAGGATCTGAATTCTAATCCTGACTCCACCACTTTCTTGCAGTGTGACCGTGGAGGAGTCGCTTAACTTCTCTGTGCCTCAGTTCCCCCATAAGCACTCAATAAATATGATTGATTGATTGATTGTTCTGGAAAATGAGGATTCAATGACTGTGCTCTCTTCTACTAGAATGTGAAACCCATGTGGGGTCTGATTATCTTATATCAGGTATATATCCGATAGACATCCCAGGACTCAGTACAGTATTTGATATATAGTAAGAGCTTACCAAGTAACACAATTACTTGAATTATCAAGAAAGCGGTGTGAGAACACATGACTAAATTTGCCCCATAGAATTTTAAATGGGAATTTCAGTCCTTCATCTGACAATTATTTTAACATTAGTAATTTTTAAAGGCTCCCAGACACACACGTCAGTGACGAACACTCAGTACAGTGCTCTGCACACAGTGGGCGCTCAATAAGTACAATTGAATGAGTGCAGTGATTGCTTTTATTTTCCAGGAATTATCTTTTTCACAAGTAATATTACACCTGTGAGTGTCCTCCAAGTTCTTGGCTCGTCGTTAAGGGAGCATTTAAAAAGTTCCTTTTATGGAGACGATGAAGGTATTAAATATGTATCTTTGAGAATATATATTACCTTGGTGTTTCATTTGTGAATTCATTCGATTCATTTTTCATTAACCCAGTGACCCAATATGCTTTGCTGGCAAGACCTATGTCCTTAATGGAGTTGTGAAATAAGGCGATTCATTTATAACTTGGGCAGGTCACATACGTGGAGCAATTTCCCATTATAGGAATGGGATGACAGGTAAAGAATGAGTAAACCACATTCCACAGAGGAAAGAAATGACTAGGTCCTGACAGGGCCCTCGTTTTTCCCCACGGGTCTTCCCTTCTCGAATCCAGCCTGGTGGAGTAGAAGAGTGCCAATCCGAAGACCCACGAAGTGGGTTTGACTCCAAGCCCTAGCCTGCTGTGTGACCATGGGCAAGCAACTTTATCTCTCTATATCTCAGTTTTCTCACTTGCAAAATGGAGATAATAACACTCACCTTTCTGCCTTCCTTGTGGAGTTACTAGGAGGGCAATATGGGGTCATAAATGTGAGAGCACTTGGGGCATAAAAGCTCTATTAAAAAACCTACACGTGATTAGTATTATTCACAATTCTAGCCTTAGTCTCCTGGATGACACTGGGCAAGTCCCTTAATCATTCCATAAATCAATGGCTTTAAATGAATATTTACTCTGTGCGGAAAACTACTAAGCCTTTGGGAGAGTAAAATAAAGTACTCTCTCAAGTAGCTTACGGTTCTGAGGAGGGGAAAGACATTATAATTAATTGCAGAGAGGAGAAATGGAACAGTACAGTGTTATGTGTCTAAGTTGTGGGAGGGGTAAATAGAAAGTTCTTAATGTTTGAGGTGTAGGTGTGACACTCAGGTGGAGAAGTCCTGAAGGCAGAAGGAAATGCGAGCCTGTAGGGGAGGAGAGCGATCGGGGCTGGAGAGGTAGATTTGAGAATCATCTGCATAGGCATGGTAGTTGAAACCATGGGACTGAATGCGGTCTCCCAGGGGGTGTACTCTCTCAAGCGCTTAGTTCAGTCCTCTGCACATCTTGAATGCTCCAGAAATATGATTTATTTATTGGGTGGAGGTGGAGAATAAACGGGGACTCAAGGTTGAACATTTGAGGGACTCCCAGTCCTGTCAAATTCATGGTCTTACCAGCTTTCATTCTGCCCTCTCCGCTGCTAGAAAAAAATGCCTCTCCATTTTGATTGACTCCCATACCCATTGATCATGCCCGTTGTGCCAGAGGTTTAACTCCCTCCTCAAACCCCCTGTCTCCTCACCCCTGCAACTCTTGCCTCTAATGACTGGGGAATGTATTTTGTTGATAAAATTCATCGCCCTAAATCTCCATGACTCCTCTCCAGTCCCTCCTTTCTCCTGCCCCCTTCAACTCTCTCATTTTTCCCATCAGTATTTCAAGAGATCTCCCACCTCCTCTCCAAATCATCCCCTTTCACCAGAGCTTCTGACCCCCTCCCTTTGTACCTTATCAAAACACTCATCCCCTCCTTTTCTTGCTCCCTGATGACCCTCTTTAACCATTCTGTTTAAAAATGGCCCCTTCCCTACTGCTTTTGAACATGCTTATGATTCCCCTACCCTAAAACAAAAAAAGCCCTCCCTGGCCCCATGGCTTCCTCCAGCTCTCACCCCGTTTCCCTCCTACCATTCTCCAAATTCCTCGAGAGAGTTTTCTTCACCCGCTGACTCCACTTTTTCTCCTCTAATTCTCTGCTTGATCCTGTGCACTCCTCTCTGACCTTTCAGCATCCCGTTTCTCTCCATCCCTGTCCATACTTCACTCTGCTGCCTGGATCATTAAAAACAAAATTCAGTCCATGTGTCATCACTATTCAAAAATCTCCATCAAAGAGAAACTCCTAATCATCAATAAATTACCTTGCCCCTTTTTACGGTACCTCAGCTGATTTCCTGCTACAATACAGTCCTCCCGCTTCGCTCTTCTAATGCCAACTTACCCACTGGATCTCGACCTCAGCTATCTCACTCTTGACCCCTGGCCTAGTTCTTCTCTCTGCCCTAGAACCCCCCTCCCTCCCTCCACACGTGACAGATCACCACCGTCTCCATGGAAATGGTCTTCTCTAAGGTCACCGAAGACTCCCTTCTTGTCAAAACCTATGGCTTCTACTTTATTTTAATCCTCCTCAACCTCTCACCTACCTTCTAAACTGTGAACCACCTGGAAACACTATCTAACCTTGATTTCGCTGTTACTGTCCTCTCATGTCCTCCTGTCTCTCTAATAATGTTGGTATTTGTTAAGCGCTTACTACGTGCAGAGCGCTGTTCTAAGCGCTGGGGTAGATACAGGGTAATGAGGTTGTCCCACGTGAGGCTCACGGTCTTAATCCCCATTTTACAGATGAGGGAACTGAGGCACAGAGAAGTGAAGTGACTTGCCCACAGTCACACAACTGACAAGTGGCAGAGCCGGGATTCAAACCCATGACCTCTTTCTCCCAAGCCCGTGCTCTTTCCACTGAGCCACGCTGCTTCTTATCACTTCTTTGCCCCTTTCACAGACTCATATTTAATCGGTCGTCATATTTAATGAGCACATTCTGTGTCCAGAGCTCTGTATTAAAGGCTTGGGAGAATACAGTGCAACCGAGTTAGTAGACATGATCCCTGACCACAGGGAGCTTACTCGCTAGAGGGGGAGACGGACATTAAAATAAATCAGGGGTATTTACGTAAGTGGTGTGGACCTGAGGGTCATGGAGATATCAAGCTCTTAAAGGGTACGGAGACACAAGTGAGTAGGAAATTCAGAAAAAAGAGGTTTGAAGGGAAAAGAGGGCTTAATGAGGAAGTCGTCTTGGAGGAGATGCATCAGGGGAAAAAAAAGCCCTCTTTTCCCAGTTATAGATGAGATTCCATCACAAGAACTCTCCTACAAATTTCTAGCTAGTCTTGTCTTTCCCCATCACCAATGAAAGGAAAAGGTCTAAAAGAAAAAAGAAAAGGGCAAATTTTCCAAAATGAAAAACCGAATATGAAAAGTGGATTTCTATGCATTTTATCGCACATTTGTGATCTCTACTCACTGTGCGATATGTGCCGTGAATGTCATGACACACAGAACTAATGACTGGCAGGGGTGAGGACTTAGATCTATTGCTCTAGTTTGAAGTTAGACAGGAACAGCTGCTCAGAGCAGCACTCATCTGTGGTAAAAATTCTGAATTGCAAACTAGAATTCAGAAACAAAATAGTTTGAATTGTACCGTCTCTGAAACAACTAGACAGAGAAGCAGCGTGGCGTAGTGGATAGAGCGTGGGTCTGGGAGTCAGAAGGTCATGAATTTTAATCCCAGCTCCACCACTTGTCTGGTGTGTGACCTTGGGCAAGTCACTTCACTTCTCTGTGCCTCAGTTACCTCATCTGTAAAATGGGGTTTGAGAATGCGAGCCCCACGTGGAGCAGGGGCTGTGTCCAACCCAATTTGCTGGTATCTGTCCCAGAGTTTAGTACAGTACCTGGCATAGAGTGAGTGCTTAACAAGTGCCACAACTATTATTATCCACTACACCACGCTGCCCATCTCAGGGTCGCACCTGGAGAGTTTCCAGTCCTCTACCAGTCTCGACTATGGAAAGGAGAGTCGAGCAGAGGCCTGTCCATTCCATTCCCGGCTTGGCCAGTGGCTAGCGAGCGGCAGGCCATCGGCTACAAGTCAGAACTCACCCGGGCTGGGCAGCAGCGGCACGGGAGCGAGACGAGGGTGGAGATTCAACTTTACCACGCGGAAGGAGGCGATGCTAAACCGCTTCTGGATTTTTACCAGAAAAACGCTATGGATACACTACGTGCACCATTACAGAGGAGAGCGGGACGTTCTGGGAGAGTTGTGTCCGTGGTGTCGCGATGGGTCGGAAATGACTCGACGGCATGAAACAAGACAAGGCACCAGGCTGCTTCTCATGTAGTCATACCAATGCTATTCTCTAATAGTAGCAATAATATCTATGAAGTGCTCAAGTACTAAGCATTGCCTGATGCCATTTATCCATTAGATATCATTTTGGAAAACTTGGAGAGGAGAGAAATCCCTAAGGAATGAAAGATACCGGTAACCTTCCAATTGGTAACATGGAGTCCAGGGAGGATGCTAGGGTAAATATCGCTTGCCATATAGTAAGCACTTAACGAACCATTAAGAAACCATTCAATCGATGGTATTTATTGAGCACTTTCTTACCGCCTGGGCGAGAACAATGCAACAGAATCGGTTCATACAATTCAATGCATAAACTGTGAAGAGCATAAGACACTGGGAAGTGGCCGGTGTGGCTTTTGAAGACCAATCGGCAAACCAATTAGATGGGTTTCGAGGGTCCAGGGTCAAACCTAGAGAGCGTTTCTCAGCGGACCAAGGTCCACCCGGGGCAGGGCTTAGGGTCATTTCTGTTCAATATCCTTATCGATGAGCTGGATTAATGAACGTAGAATGTACTCGATGGATTTACAGATCACTTAAATGGCCCGACAGGAATGCGATTCAAAATGACAATGACAAATAGGGGAAATCATCCAAAAAACAAGTATATTTGGCAGGGATGACTTCAAGAGAGTACACACATAAAAAATTCAACAGCACTAACATAGGCTGGGGAAAGATTGGTTATTCACAGGTTCATCCCCAAAATACCAGTTGATGGCCAAATATGTTGAATTTGAGTCAGCAGGGCAATGGCATTATTAATAATAATTATTGTTTTAATGTTTTATGTTAATAATTTATGTTTTAATAATTGTTTTATGGCATTTATTAAGCATTCACTACTTCTGAGTGTTGATGTAGTTTTTTGTGTCTTTTTAAAAATAATTTACAATGTGGATGTAACTGTTCTAAGCACTAGGGTAGATACAAATTAATCAGGTTGGATACAGTCCCTGTCCCATATGGGGCACACGGTCTTAATCCCCATTATCCTGACTCTTCCCCTTGTCAGCTCTGTGACTGTGGGCAAGTCACTTCACGTCTCTGTGCCTCAGTTTTCTCATCTGTAAAATGGGGATAAAGACCGTGAGCCTCACGTGGGACAACCTCATTCCCCTGTATCTACCCCAGCGCTTAGAACAGTGTTCTGCACGTAGTAAGGGCTTAACGAATAGCAACATAATCATTACCAATGTGGTAACTGAGACACAGAGAAGGTAAGTGACGTGCTTAGGGTCATACAGCAGACAGGTGGTAGAGCTAGGATTAGAACCCATGACCCTCTAACCTCCAGGCCCATGGCCTAGTGGATGGAGCATAGGCCGGGAGTCAGAAGGTCCTGAGTTCTAATCCTAGTTCTGCCAATTGTCTGCCAACTATGTGACCGTGGACAGGTCACTTCACTTCCTCTGTACTTCGGTTCCCTCATCGGTAAAATGGGGATTAAGGCCGTGAGCCCCATTGGGGACAGGGACTATGTCAACCCGATTTGCTTGTATTCACCCCAGGGATTGGTACAGAGCCTTGCACCTAGTAAGTGCTTAACAAATGCCATTATCGTTATTAAGTAACCTTCAACTGCAGTCAGAGAAAATGCCCCAAGTTTCAGGTGAGAAAACGCTGCATCTGTTTGTCTCCCCCGTTATAGCGTGAGCTGCCTGTGGGCAGGGAATATGTCATCTCGTCATCCAGTACTGCCCGAGCACTTAATACAGTGCACCACACTAATCGGATGCTCAATAAATACTGCTCTTACTAAGAAAGCTACCGTGGGAGGTTTGGGGGTCCATCCTTGGAGAAGATAAAATAATCATCTGTCCCATTTGTCCTTAACGTAAAAGATCCTTATTGTCTGGATGTCCTGCTTAGCCTTTAAAGGACTGTGGGAACTACATGGAGGAACCAGATTCTGACCAGGGAGTGGTGGTCGTCGTAATAGTAATAATCATGGTAGAAGGAGGACGAGAAGGAGGGCAAGAAGGAGGAGGAGGAGGAGTAGATGGATTTAGTCACCGCTAAAACAAGGAAACACATGTTGCTCCCTGGCCACAAGGAGTTTGCACCCTAATTGTTGTGAGTCCCTTGCGGGATTGTCTTGTTTCGTCTCATGCTGTCGAATCGTCTCTTACCCATAGCAACCCCATGGACGCATCTCTTCCAGAACGCCCCACCTCCATCTGCAATTGTTCTGGTAGTGGATCCAGAGAGTTTTCTTGATAAAAATATGAAAGGGGTTTACCATTGCTTTCTTCCACGTAGTTAACTGGAGTCTTCACCCTTGAATCTCTTCCATGCAGCTGCTGCCCAGCACAGGCTAGTTTTGACTTGTAGCAGATCGCCTTCCACTCGCTAGCCACTGCCCAAGCTAGGAATGGAATAGGTATGTCTCTGTTTGCCTCTCCCTTCCATAGGCTAGTGGAGCCTTGGAGAAGCAGCGTGGCCTAGTGGCTAGAGCACGGGCCTGGGAGTCATGTGGTCTTGGGTTCTAATCCTGACTCTGCCACCTGTCTGCTGTGTGACCTTGGGCAAATGACTTGACTTCTCTGGGACTCAGTTCCCTCATCTATAAAATGGGGGTTAAGACTGTGAGCCCTATGTGGGGCAAGGACTGGTTCCAACCCAATTATCTTGTATTTACCCCAGCGCTTAGAACAGTGCTTAACAAATACCGTAATTATTGTTATTCTTATAGCCAAGACTGGTGGAGTACTGGAAACTCTCCAGATGCTCTCCTTAGAGGAATATCGAGGGCTAGGGGCTGTCAAATCCCTACCTGTCTATTCTTTCCTAGTATTTAGTACAGTGCTCTGCACCGAGTAAGCACGTAATAAATGATTCAATTACTACTATCATTATTACTGATGGGGAGAGATGGGAGAGATAGCTTAGCCTTTTGTCTGTAAGCTTGTCTCTCTAGATTGTAAGCTCATTGGGGGCAGGGAGGGCTCTGTTTTATTGCTGTGTTATGATCGTGCTAGTATTTGTTAAGTGCTCACTGTGTGCCAGACACTGTAGCAAGGGCTGGGGTGGATACAAGCAAATTGAATTAGACACAATCCCTGTCCCTTGTGGGACTCACAGTCTCAATCCCCATTTTATGGATGAGGTCACCGAGGCACAGAGAAGCGAAGTGACTTGCTCGAGGTCACAAACAGACAAGTGGTGGAGTCGCGATTAGAACCCGTGACTTTCTGACTTCCAGACCCGGGCTCTATCCATATGCCAAGCTGCTTCTTGTGTTCTTCCAAGGCTTAAAGTACAGCGCTTCGCACACTGTAAGTGCTCAAAAAATATGGTCGATCGATTGATTACAGAGCCCTGGATTCCATTCGCCGTCTCCGATATCACCACAGAATGGAAATTGGCTGGTTCTGTCCGTGTGTCAGGAGTCTCTGACCGATCTGGTTATCTGAAAGTCCTATTTGTGAGTCAGATGTTCTGGCCGCTCAACATCCAGCTTATTGTCCTCTGGGAAGAACGGGAATCGGCCCAGGAGAAATTTGCGGGGAGAAATCTGAGATGCTAAAGAGAAGCTGGCAGAACTAGACTCTGAGTACCCGGGTCACGGCTGCTCCCATTTCAACAACGCATTGCTCTCCTCCCTGCTCCTTCATCCATCACCATCGTTCTCCATCTTCGGTCCTAACCTTCGGACAGAGCCGCTGCTGCTACAGAGTATGTTCTGTCTCTCAACAATGGGATTTCCTTTGTTTCTAGTCCGCGCTGAGCACCGTCCAAAGAGCTTGGGAGAGTACAGTAGAGTTGGTAACAATAATAATAGTGTTGGTATTTGTTAAGCGCTTACTATGTGCAGAGCACCGTTCTAAGCGCTGGGGGAGATAGAGGGTCATCAGGTTGTCCCACGTGAGGCTCACAGTTAATCCCCATTTTGCAGATGAGGTGACTGAGGCACAGAGAAGTGAAGTGACTTGCCCACAGTCACACAACTGACAAGTGGCAGAGCCGGGAGTCGAACCCGTGACCCCTGACTCCGAAGCCCAGGCTCTTTCCACTGAGCCCCGCTGCTTCCCAGTAGTAGACCTGGACCCTGCCATCCAGGAGCATACAGTCTAGTGGAGAAGCAATGTGGCCCAGTGGAAAAAGCCCAACCCTGGAAGTCAGAGGACCTGAGTTCTAATCCTGCCTGGCTCAGTCACTCTCCTGCATGTGACCTTGATGAAGTCACTTAACTTCTTCATGCCTCGGGTTCTTAGTCAATGAAATGCAGGTTCAATACCTATTCTCCCTTGTTTAATATATATATATATATTTTATATTATTATAATTATATATTATTACATATATATTGAGAGCTCACCTCCTCCAGGAGACCTTCCCAGACTAAGCCCTTTTTCTCTGCCTCTCCTCAGCTCCCCATCACCCCTACTCCCTCCTCTGCTGTACGCCCTTCCTCACCCCAAAGCACATGTGTATATTTGTACATATTTATTATTCTATTTATTTTATTAATGATGTGCATTTATCTTTGGTTCTATTCATCTATTTTAATGGTAGTGATTCCTGTCTACTTGATTTTTTTGCTGTCTGGCTCCCCCTTCTAGACTGTGAGCCCACTGTTGGGTATAGATTGTCTCTATCTGTTGCCAAATTGTATTTTCCAAACCCTTAGTATAGTGCTCTGCACACGGTAAGTGCTCAGTACATATGATTGAATGAATGAATATGAGCCCCAAGGTGGGACAGAGATTGCATATGATCTAATTAACTTGTATCTATCCCAGGGCTTTGATACAGTGTTTGGCACAGAGTAAGCATTTAATAAATAACCCGGTTATCATGGGGGAAACAGACACTAAAACAAATTACAGGTTGAGGGACGCAAGGTATTTCCAGAAGTTCTGCAAGATGGGGTTTCATGAGTTCCTAAGTGTTTAGGAAGGGTTCAAGTGAGGGCTAACACTATAGGGGGGAGATTGTATGGAAAAAAGAGAAACTGATCAAGGAAGACTGCCTGGAGATGTGATTTTAGTAAATCAAACTCTATAAATCTGCCACAATAACTGGAAGTAAAAGATGGCAGTGGCTTCTGAAATAGCAGCGATGGGAAGGTTAAAGATAAAGAAACTATGAATCATTTTAAGAAAGGTGCTTAAGCCCGGGGTGAATATGAGTGAATCTGGCTTTTAAATAGGAGGTGTGGTTGAAATAATTGTGCATTTTCATCACATTTAAAGCTCGTGTAGAGGTCAAGTAGAGCGGTCACAGAACACACGGAGCCTTCGCCTGTATTATGCATTGCTGCTGACAGAGGTGAAAGGTGATGGGGAAAGAGGGAGGATTTGGGAGGTTTCTTGGGTGTAGCATGAAGAGTAAACAGCGTCTATGTCGATGAGTCATGATTTCATCACCCAAATTCAACTTCATGTAAACCCAACTCTTTCCCCACCTGCATCCCTTCCCTGATCATCTCTCACTTGGACTTTCTCTTTGAAATCTTCCTTGCCTTTAGTCCAGTCAGCTAAAAATGCTTGAATCATCTTTCTGAGGGTGTCGCTTCATCATCTTGTCCTTTTTAAATGCCTTCCCTAGATCCCAGGCATCTTTTGCTTCGTATCTCAATGGCCTGGACTTTTTTGCTAGTCCCTTCAGCTACCAATAGGTCAACATCCCTCCTCTGTCCTTTTTTTCTTCACATGTGTGCATGCGGGCTCTCTCTTCTCTCTCTTTCTCCCCTCCCTTTCCCTCTCTCCCTATTTCTCTCTCCGTGTCTCTCTATGTCTCTCTCCCTCCTTTCTCTCCCTTCCTCTTTCTCACCAATTCCCCTTCCCTCAGTCCCACGCTTCCTCTCTCTATCTCGTCTATCTCTGTCTCACTCTCTGTAAATCTCTCTGTCTTCTTCCAGCTTCCTCCCTCACCCTCTCATCTCAGGTTTCTGAACAATGTGTCACTTCCCGCTAGGTCGTATGACATACTTCCCCTTCAGATGCCTTTTCAAGAACACTTTGTCAAGCGAACCAGTTCCTCCTCTTCTTCTAACAAAGAAAGAAGATCCTGGGTCATTAGTTAAGAAAAATAGTATTGATTGAGTCTCAAATTTGGTCTCCACTCTTTGACTGGGGTCAGAAATGCTCTAGTTATTATAATATAATCTGATGAGCGAAGAGGTGCTCCAGGAGTGGTAAAATAGAAGTAGCCGCAGCCAGAGCAGTAGTTGTAATAGTCGTATTAGCAACACGGCTTAATTCATTCAATCATATTTACTGAGCGCTTACTATGTGCAGAGCACTGTACTAAGCGCTTGGAATGTACAATTCAGGAACAGATAGAGACAATCCCCGCCTAATGGCACAGGCCTGGGAGCCAGAGATCCTGGGTTCTAATTCCAAATTCCTGACTGTAGGTTCTTGGGCAAGTCACTTAATTTCTCTGTGCCTCAATTTCCACAGCTGTGAAACAGGGATTAAATACCTACCCTCCTTCCTACCTAGACTGTGAGCCCCATGTGGGACAGAGACGGTGTCCAACCTGATTAAATTGTATCTAAATCAGTGTTCAGAGCAGTGCTTGACATGTAGTAAGCACGTAACAAAGTCATAATAACGACAATAACAATAATAATGATAAGCCGTAATAGAAATCACAGAAGTAGCCCTTGAGCACCCAGTTGGTGTGGAGTATTGGAGTAAACGATTGGGAAATACAGAAAAACAAATCAGCAAGGAGTTATATGACAAAGAGGGAGAGAAACATATAAATCTTAGCAACGGAAGGGTCCAAATAACTATTTGAGTCAGTATTCACCCCACCCTCAGCCCCACAACACTTACATAAACATTTATAAAGTATTTAGTGAGATTTGTGTTTTTCTCCCCTTCAAGGCTGTAAGCTCCTTCTGGGCAGGGAACATTCTCTACCAAATCTATCATACTGCAGTAGTAATAGTCTTTATTAAGCACTTATTATGGACAAAGCCCTCTACTAAGCTCCTCTTTCTCTCTCTCTCTCCCTTTCTCTTTCCCTCTCTCCTCCTTTCTCTCCTCCTCTCCTTCTCTCTCTCAGTCAATAATTCAAATTTCTTTTGATGGCATTTAAGTGCTTACTATATGCAAGCATTGTCCTGAGCACTGGGGTAGATGCATGCTAATTAGGTTGGACCCAGTCCCTGCCCCACGTGGGTTTCACAGCCTAAGTGGGAGGGGGAACAGGCATTGAATCTCTCTTTGAAAGATGAGGAAACTCAAGCACAGAGAAGAAGGTAATGATTTTCCCTAGGTCACACAGCAGACAAATAGCAGAAGTAGGATTAGAACCCAGGGCCTCTGACTCCCAGGTCTATGCTCTTTACCTTAGGCCATGCTGCTTCTCAATATTCCCTAAATCCTCCGGCTTTAGGAGAGATGAGGAATTTTCCACTAGAAAATCTGTTTCAAAAATAACTCTCTATCCCATGTGGACTTGTTCACTGTGTCAAGAGGTACTATAAAACACAAGAACAAATATTCAGCTTCTACAGTCTCTGTCCTCTGGGGCCTTGCCACCGAAGGTACTGAATTTTCGTAGACACAAAATGACCTTGGAAAGGAGAGGAAGAGGGCAAGGCAGACCGGGAATTAGAGATGTGTTACTTTGTGTCCATTTTTTTTCATTAGTGTGAAGAACTGCTCTCATTTTTTAAGCAAGGATGGTCTGAGGAAGGAGGCAAGTGGAAATTCTGCCAGCGGAGTCTGAAAGACTGACAGATGTCACAGCTTGGGCGCTGACAAGCAAACCCTATGATATGTTTGACTTTTTTGCGCATGACTCGGTGATTTGTAAACTAAATTTGAGCTGCGTGTTATAGGAACCGGTTATAGTTATAAGAGAGTGTCCACATCCTGTGAGCCGGGACCACTTAATTGCCATTTAAAAACCCAACTGAATATAGAGAAGCAGCGTGCCTTAATGGATACAGCATGGTCCGGGGAGACAGAGGGACCTGGGTTCTAATTCCAGTTCCGCCACACCTCTCCTGTGTGACACTGAGCCAGTCGCTTCACCTCTCTGTGCCTCAGGTACCTCACCTATAAAATGAGTATTAAGAGCATGAGTCCCATGTGGGACGGGGACTGTGTCCAACCTGATCGACTAGTATCTACCCCAGTGCTTAGGACAGTGAATAATTAATAATAATAATAATAATAATAATTGTGGTATTTGTTAAGAATTTACTACGTACTAGGAGCTGTACTAAGCGCTGGGGTAGAGACAACCAAATTGGGTTGGCCATAGTCTCTGTCCCAAGTTGGGTTCACGGTTTTCATCCCCATTTTACAGATGAAGTAACTGAGGCGCAGAGAGGTGAAGTGACTTCCTCAAGGTCACAAAGCAATCAAGTGACAGAGCCAGGATTAGAACCCAGGTCCTTCTGACTCCTAGGCCCGTGCTCCATCCAGTAGGCCACAAACAGATACCACAATTATTATTATTATCATTACAGAAAGCTGCTCTCAGTCTAGGTTAAAATCTGGAATGCCCAGATCTCAAAATATATGGCATTTCGATATTGTCGCCGTTTGATTGCACCCAAGCGCTTAGTACAGTGCTCTGCACATAGTAAGTGCTCAATAAATACCACTGATTGATTGATTAGTAATGTAAGGAGCAAGGAGGTAGGAGGTGAAGGGAATTTCGGTCTTGAAGAAGAAAATCCTTTGGGAGATTTGCACACCGACACAAAAGTGTACTTCGGAAGTTATGGTCGGCACCCCGGGCTGAAGTTCTCCAATTGTCTCCCAGACGGGAATCCAGTTGAGTAACGATCTGGCCCAGCTTAGCGTGTTCTGCCTTTAGAAATGTAGGTTACGGGCATAATGAGCCCGGGGGTGTGGTCTCTGCAGGTCATCGCATAGTAAAGAGGGAGGGTTGGACCCATGTTGAAAAGCTCCACGTGGAAAGATCCCCGACGTGGGAGTCAAGAGACCTGAGTTTTAATCCTGGCTGTGCCATTTGCCTGCCGCGTGACCTTGGCAAAAACAGTTTAACTTCTCACTGCGTCAGTCGACTCACCTTTAAGATGGGGAGTCAATGCCTGTTTTCCCTCCTACTTAGACCGTGAGCCCCCTAGGGAACAGGGGATTTGTCTGACCTCACTGTCTTATAGCTACCCCACCGTTTTGTGCAATGCTTCACACATAGTGAGGATTCAACAACTGTCACATTTATCATTAGTATTATTATTAGCCATTGCCACAGGACTGGGAAGATAGTAGCTTTCTCAGATCCTCTTGGAGGTTGAAAAAGTTGCCACGGTGCCACAGATTCTAGGAGTGCCCAGAGGGGTGAGGCGGTGGGGGGAGAAGGGTTACGGAAAATGTACAAAATCTCAGCAAGCTGTTCTTCCGACCCGACAGAAGTCAGCAGCAACTGGCTCCTCCTTCCCCCGACCTCACCCTCGATTTAGATTCCCATCCCCAACCCCCGTGCCCCTCCCCACCTCACCCATACTTAAAGAGAAGGTCAGGAAGAACTGTCCTCATTCAATCAATGATATTTATGGGGTGCTTACTGTGTGCTGAACACTGTGCTTAGTGCTTGGGAAAGAGTACTGCCTAGGGGTAAGAGCACAGACCTGGGAGGCGGAGGGCCTGGGTTCTAATTACCGTTCCATCCCTTGCCTGCTGGGTCACCTTGGGCAAGTCACTTAATTTCCCTGCGTGTCAGTTTCTTCATCTGTAAAATGGGGATTAAATATATGTTCTCCCTCCTACTTAGACTGCGAGCCTCATGAGAGACAGGGACTGCTTCTGCCTGATTAGTTGGTATCTGCACCAATGCTTAGGACATTGCACAGCACATAATAAGTGCTGAAGAAATACCACAATTTCAATAATAATAATTATTATTAGGGTAGTACAATGCAACATGATTGGTAGACTTCTTTAGATAAGCCCCCAAGGAGCTTACATTCTAATAATACTGTAATACTTTAAAATAATTTTAAAATGCTAATTTTAAGAGTATGAAACTTCCCTAAAGCTTACCCTCAGGAAGACGACAGCAAAGCCTAGTGGAAAGGGAATGGAAAGGGGAGTAAGGAAATCTGGGTTCTATTCTAACTCTGTCTATGACCTGCTGTGTGACCTTAGACAAGTAGCTTTACCTTTTGGTGCCTCAGTTTCCTCAGCTGTAAAGCCGGGAAGTGAGCTTAGTTCAGTCTCTGCACACGGTAAGCTTTCGATAAATACGATTGATTGAACGAATGAATGAATGAGCCAGGTGTGATTAACTTGCTTCTGCCCAAAGGCTTTTCATGATGATTAGGATTTGGTAAGTGCTTGATAAATACTCACATGCAAGAGTACAAGGCCGTTGTCGGCAACGTCTCCTTCTAACCAAAGTCCAATTCTGAGGCTGCTAAAACATGTCATAATGGTAGGAATAAAGAGATAGGGGGAGAGAAGAAGGGTAAAGAAATGAGGGAGGAAAAAAAAACAGGCGAGGTGCTTAAGGGAGGCATTTTGATTTGTCTAGCTAAAAGTAATATTAATAGGTTTCAGCCTGTGGTAGAATAAAGCAGCTTTATTTCATTGAAAATGAAAACGGATCTTTTCAATCCAAGAATCAATATCCCATCAGCTATTTCCGTCCAATATCATGGTGGAAGAAGACGGGATCGGTGGATTTTGGAGCAGCCTTTTAATGTCACGAGGTGTGTTCCTTCTTTATTTTATACGAAATGAAGAGATGCTTTATATCCTCCAGAAACAAGAGGATGGCAATCTAGCCAAATATTTCAAATCAAAACCAGTATCAACTTGTTCTACCCTGGCGATGTTTCGTTGTCACAATCATGTAGCTACAGGATGTGATAAATATCTATGAAGCCTCACACTAAGATGAATATATGTGTCCAGAGCACTGTCTAAGCTACTGGAAGAGTATCAATCAGTGGTATTTATTGAATGCTTACTGTTCAGGGGCCTTACTAAGTGGTTGGGAGAGAATAATACAATGGAGTTGGTAGACAAATTCCCTGCCCACAAAGAGCTTTCAGTCTCGAGGGGGAGACTGATATTAAAATGAGTAAATACATTATGGGTACATAATGGGTAAAGAGAAGCAGCGTGGCTCAGTGGAAAGAGCCCGGGCTTTGGAGCCAGAGGTCATGGGTTCGAATCCCGGCTCTGCCACTTGTCGGCCGTGTGACTGTGGGCAAGTCACTTCAGTTCTCGGTGCCTCAGTGACCTCATCTGTAAAATGGGGATGAAGACTGTGAGCCCCACGTGGGACAACGTGATTCCCTTGTGTCTACCCCAGCGCTTAGAACAGTGCTCTGCACATAGTAAGCGCTTAACAAATACCAAGATTATTATTATTTACATACAAAACGGTTGTGAGATGGAGTGGGGGGTGAATATCAAGTGCTTACAGGGTACACAGATCAAAATACACAGGCAACATAGAAGAGAGAGGGAGTAGGGGGGAAGATGGCTTAATCGGGGAAGGCCTCTTGGAGGAGATGTGATTTTATTAAGGCTTTGGAGGGCAGGGGAAGAGTGCATGTCTGTCTCATATGAAGAAGGAGGTAGTTCCAGGCCAGAAGGAGTCCATAGGCAAGGGGTCAATGGGAAGGTAGAGGAAATGAAGATAGAGCGAGTAAATTGGTATTAGAAGGAGTGCATGGGGTGGCTTGTAGTAGGAAATCACTCAGATAAGGTATGAGGGGGTGAACTGATTGAAGTCAGTGGTAAGGAGTTTCTCTTTGACGCAGAGGTGGACAGACAATACCTGGAGGTTCATGAGGACTTCCCAGATGTGGACTGAACTTTTTTTAAAAAAATGATCCGGACGGCAGAGTGATGTGCGGACTGGAGTTGGGAGAGACAGGAGTACACTACAGTGGAGTCAGTAGATACGATCCCTGCCTACGAGGAGCTTATTGACTAGGGAGGGAGACAGGCATTAAAATAAATTAGAGAAATGGGAAATGGCAGAGTGTAAGATTATAAATGAAAGTGCTGTGGGGCTGGGAGTGGAGTGACTATCAATGTGCTTAAGTGGTACAGACCTAAGTGCATAGGTGTTGGCTAAAAAGGGAAGTAAAGACTTAATCAGGGAATACCTCTTGGAGGGAAGATGATTTAGTAGAGCCTTGAAGATTCAGAGTTTAATGTACTGTCAGAAATGAAGAAGGAGAGAGTTCCTGGCCTGAGAGAAGATGCGGGTGAGGCATTGGTGGCAAGAAAAATTAGATCAAGTTACAGAGAATACCCCCTCTCAGGGTCGCACCTGGAGAGTTTCCAGTACTCTATCGGTCTCGACTATGGGAGGGAGGGTCAAGAAGTGGCATATCCATTCCACTCCTAACTTGGGCAGTGGCTAGCGAGGGGCAGGCAATCTGCTACAAGTCATAAATCACCTGTGCTGGGCAGCAGCGGCACGGGAGAGAGTAGAGGGTGGAGACTCAATTTGACTGCAGGGAAGGAGACAATGGTAAACCACTTCTGTATTTTTACCAAGAAAACTCTATGGAACCACTACCAGAACGATTGCAGATGGAGGCGGGTCATTCTGGGAGAGCTGTGTCCATAGCGTCGCTATGGGTTGGAGACGACTCAACGGCATAAGACGAGAGAAGACGGACAATACATTAATGTTAGAGGAGTGAAGTGCCGCGGGTTGGGTTGCAGTCGGAGATCTCCAAGGTAAGGTAGGAGGAGATTAGATTAGTGTTTTAAAGCTGATGGTGGGGAGTTCTGATTTGATACATAGATGGCTGGGAACACCATTGGAGCTCTCTGAGGAGATGGGAGACAGTGATTTGGGCAGAAGAGTGAAGTGGGGAGAGACAGAGGGAGGGAACTCAGCAAGGAGGCTGCTGCAGCCATCTAGATGGGATAGAATAAGTGCTTGGATCCATGGAGGAGCAGTTTGGATGGAGAGGAAAGGGAAGATCTTTGCAATGCTGTGAAGGTTGAACTGATGGGATTTGATGACAGACCAAATATAATGATGTTGGTATTTGTTAAGTGCTTACTATGTGCAGAGCGCTGTTCTAAGCGCTGGGGTAGATATAGGGTAAATCAGGTTGTCCCACTTGAGGCTCACAGATAATCCCTATTTTACAGATCAGGTAACTGAGGCACAGAGAAGTTAAGTGACTTGCCCACGGGCACACAGCTGAAAAGTGGCAGAGCTGGGATTCGAACCCATGACTTCTGACTCCCAAGCCCGGGCTCTTTCCACTGAGCCACGCTGCCTCTCATATGTGGGTAGAGTGAGCGAGAGGAGTCAGGATAATGCCAGGGGTCGGGGCTAGAGAGACGAGAAGGATGATGGTGTTGATTGGCTACAGTGATGGGCTATTCTCGGGGAAGACAATGGATTTTAATGGATTCCAATCAAATGAGAAGGGAGGAGGGGAAGAATGGAAGATCTGGGACTTTCCTAATTCGCTTCCAGAAATAATGACAATAATAATGATAATAGTGGTATGTGTTAAGTGCTTGTGTCGAGTGCTGGTATAGATACAAAAGAATCAGGTCAGTCACAGTCCCTGTGATACGTGGCACAAATCCAATGGCTCCTACTCTATCCTAATACTTCTCAACCTCCCAGCTACCTTTGACACTGTCGACCATCCCCTTCTCCTCAACACGTTATCCCACCTTGGCTTCACAGACTCCGTCCTCTCCCGGTTCTCCTCTTAGCTCTCTGGCCGTTCATTGTCGGTCTCCTCCACGTGCTCCTGCTCCCCCTCCCATTCCCTAACTGTAGGGGTTCCTCAAGGGTCAGTTCTCGGTCCCCTTCTGTTCTCCATCTACACTCACTCCCTGGGTGAACTCATTCACTCCCACGACTTCAACTATCATCTCTACGCAGATGACACCCAAATCTGTATCTCCTCCCCTGTTCTCTCTCCCTCCTTCCAGGCTCATATCTCCTCCCGCCTTCAGCACATCTCCACCCGGATGTCTGCCCGCCACCTAAAACTCAACATGTCCAGGACTGAGCTCCTTTTCTTCCCTCCCAAACCCTGTCCTCTCCCTGACTTTCCCCTCGCTGTGGACAGCGCTACCTTTCTCACAAGTCCACAGTTTTGGTGTCATCCTTGACTCCGCTCTCTCATTCACCCCACACATCCAATCCATCATCAAAACCCGCCGGTCTCGCCTTCACAACATCGACGGGATCCGTCCTCTCCTCTCCATCCAAACCGCTACCTTGTTGGTACGATCTCTCATTAGATCCCGACTGGATGACTGCATCAGCCTCCTTTCTGATCTCCCATCCTGTTTGCTCTCCCCGCTTCGGTCTCTACTTCATTCTGCTTCCCGGATTATCTTTCTACAGAAATGCCCTGGGCGTATCACCCCCCTCCTCAAAAATCTCCAGCGGTTGCCTGTCAAGCTTTGCACGAAGCAAAAACTCCTCAATATTGGCTTTAAAGCTTGCCCCTTCCTACCTCACCTCCCTTCCCCCCGTCTACAGCCCAGTCGGCACACTCCACCCCTCTGCCGCTAACATTCTCACTGTGCCACGTTCTCGCCTGTCCCGCCGTTGACCCCTGGCCCACGTTCTGCCTCCGTCCTGGAACGCCCTACCTCCTCAAATCCACAACTAGCTCTCTTCCCCCCCCCTTCAAAGCCCTACTGAGAACTCACCTCCTCCAGGAGGCCTTCCCAGACTGAGCCCCCCTTTTCCTGTGCTCCTCCTACCCTCCCCATCACCCCTACTCCCTCCCTCTGCTCTATCCTCTCCCACCCCAGCGCACTTGGGTATATTTGTACATATTTATTATTCTATTTTCTTAATGATGTGTATATATCTACATTTCTATTTATTTATACCGATGCTATTGATGCCTGTCTACTTGTTTTGCTGTCCGTCTCCCCGCTTCTAGACAGTGAGCCCATTGTTGGGTAGGGATTGTCGCTATCTGTTGCTGAATTGTATTTTCCAAGCACTTGGTACAGTGCTCTGCACACACTAAGCACTCTATAAATACATTTGAATGAATGGCTGAATGAATGATTATGGGGCTCAGGATCTGAAGGGGAAGGAAAACGGGTGTTTAATCCCCATTTTATAGATGAGAAAATTGAGGCGTAGAGAAGTTGAGTGATTTGCCCCAAATCGCCCAACAGGCAAGTGGCAGCGTCGGGATTAAAACCCAGGCCAGTGGTCTTTCCACTAGGCCATAATGCACGAACCCTCCTTGGCTTGCCATATATTAAAAGGGGGTAGCGTGAGGATAGAATCATATCCATGATTGTGGTATTTGTGAAATGCTTACTAGGTGCCAGACACCGTACTAAGCACTGGGGCAGATACAAGGTAACTGAGTTGGATGCGGTCCCTGTCCCCCATGGGGCTCACAGTCTTAAGTCCCATTTTACAGATTAGGCAACTGAGGCACAGAGAAGTGAAGTGACCTGACCAAGGTCACCCGGCAAACCTGTGGAGCCGGTATTGGAACCCAGCTCTTTCTGACCCCCGGGCCAGTGCTTACTATACTAAAACCTGGGGTAGATGCCAGATAATCAGGTCAGATGCAGTCCCTGTCTCTCCTGGGGCTCACAGCCTAAGCAGGAGGGAGGGCAGGTATTAAATTCCATTTTGCAGATGAGGAAACTGTGGCACAGAGAAGTCAAGTGACTTGCCCAAGGGTGCACAGCAGGCACTAAGAGAGCATCCAGATCCTCTAATAATAACGTTGGCATTTGTTAAGCGCTTACTATGTGCCGAGCACTGTTCTAAGCGCTGGGGTAGACACAGGGTAATCAAGTTGTCCCACGTGGGGCTCACAGTCTTAATCCCCATTTTACAGATGAGGTAACTGAGGCACCGAGAAGTCAAGTGACTTGCCCAAAGTCACACAGCTGACGAGTGGCCGAGCCGGGATTTGAACCCATGACCTCTGACTCCCAAGCCCATGCTCTTTCCACTGAGCCACGCTGCTTCTCTATCCTCTAGCTCCCAGCCCCCTGTTCTCTCCAGTAGGCCGTGCTGCCTCTCATGATAGCAAAATGTCACAGATAACCCTAAGGGTGTGGGTTTCCGGGATGGGAAGATTGGTGGGATGAGGAGTCGACGGAGATGGGAAAGTCAACGTGGGGGAAAATGAGGTCCTCGGCTACCTGACTGCCCATTGACCTGGGGCCCTCGTTCCTCGGGAGGTTTCTGAAAGGACAGAGGCTCTCAACTAGGTGTCCCAGAGAATGGGGGAAAGGGGCGGGGATGGTGGGGGGGCGGGGAAGGATTCTGGCAGTGCAAGATGACTGGCTCAACGTGGAGCTGGGAGTCAGGAGCCTTGGCTGAAGGCCCAGCTCTGGCCTGCCAGGTAACCTTGGTCAAAGTCTCTGGAGGTTAAAAATTAAAATGGGGGATAATAATCCCCACCTCTCCATTCCTCACAGAGACAGTGCGTGGAGAGAATGAGATAAATCACGTGATGATGCTCTGGAAAAATGATGACTCTTTGACAGAAACCAAGGTACAATACTGATAATTAATTTGATTAAACATGGATGAATTATAAATCTGTGATTAATAATTCATCCATCCTTAATAATAACGATAACTATCGAGAAGAAGAGGGGACGTTAAGGCAGATCCTGCTTCGGATTTTGATTCCGGGAAAGATGTCGGTCCCTGGCAACCCTGCTCTGTTTTCTTCCCCGGGCTTCCCAAAATCAACCCCCAGACAGGTCGAGTATTAATAGCCGGTGAACAAACCGACTATAACTTGCCCTTTCTCCAAGGCGTTGCCAGGTGGATCCTCACGGGAACTGTCCAAGACATGTGGGTCATAGAGCAAATTCCACTCTGAAAATGTACCTCACCCCTGCTGTCATTCATCCATTCAATCATATTTATTGAGTGCCGACTGTGTAAAAAGCAGTGTACTAAGCGCTTGGGAGAGTACCATATAACAACGAACAGATATGTTCTCTGCCTACAATGAGCTCACGGTCTAGAGGGGGAGACACATATTCATATAAATGAATACACTTCAGAAATGAACATAATTGCTGTGGGCTGGGAAGGGGGACGAATAAAGGGAGCAAGTCGGGATGACAAAGGAGGGAGTGGAAGAAGAGGAAAGGAGGACTTAGTCAGGGGAGGCCTCTTGGAAGAGATGTGCTCAACAAGGCTTTGAAGCGGGGGAGAGAGTGACTGTCGCTCAGATAAGAGGAGGGAGGGAGTTCCAGGCCAGAGTCAGGACGTGGACTCCAACCCGTTCCAGGGTTGATGACCCATCTCACCGTTCCGGGTGAGATGACCTGGACTCCTTCCCGGTCTTTCCCAAAGCCAGGAGACTCCCTAATGCCTTGGGCAGTTCAAGCGCTCGGCCAGCAAGTGGCTTTCTTTGTCCTGGAGCTTTTCCCTAACTTCCTAGAGAGCTGAAATGGGGCCTCGCCGCCTACCAGATCACGCCCCCAGCCCAGGGCCCTGTGGAAGCTGTCGGCCTTTCTGGAGGGAGAGAGCGATGCCAGGTTTGCCGGGGAACTGCCCCTCTGCTGATTGTTCCAATCGCTTAACCGCTCTGGGCCTCAGTTTCCCCAAATGTAAAATGGGGATCGGATTCCTGTTCCCCCTCCCTCTTAGACTGTGAGCGGCATTGGAAACAGAGAGTGGGTTTGATCTGATTGTTGTCTATCTTCCTCAGCGCTTTGGTTCTCAAAAAATACCGTAATAGTAATAATAATGATGATTAGAATTATAACAATAGTAATAATAATAATGATTAGAATTGTAATAACTCCCTCTCCCTCCTTAGGCATCACCCTCCTGCTCTTATCCCCTCCATGATATGGGAAGCGGCATGGCCTAGTGGGTAGGGCACGGGCCCGGGAAACAGAAGGACCGGGATTCTAATCCCGGCTCTACCACTTGTCTTCTGTGTGATCTTAATTTCTCTGTGCCTCAGTTACCTCATCTGTTAAATGGGGATTAAGACTGGGAGCTCCAAGTGGAACAGGGACTGTGTCCAACATGATTACCTTGTATCTACCCCGGTGCTTAAAACAGTGCTTGACACATAGGGAGCGCTTTACGAATACTATTATGATTGTTATTATGTAATCATTTTCCTGAGGGTGCTACCGGAAATGATAATGATGATACACTAATACAATAATGATGATACTGGTAATGATAATACAAGTTGAATTTGATCAACGCTTACTATGTGTCATGCATTCATTCACTCAATCATATTTATTGAGACCTTATTCTGTGCAAAATACTGTACTAAAGCGCTTGAGAGAGAAAGGTGTAATAATAATAATAATAATGATAATGTTGGTATCTGTTAAGCGCTTACTATGTGCCAAGCACTGTTCTGAGCGCTGGGGTAGATAGAGGGTAATGAGGTTGTCCCACGTGAGGCTCACAGTCCTAATCCCGATTTTACAGATGAGGTAACTGAGGCACCGAGAAGTGAAGTGACTTGCCCAAGGTCACACAGCTGACGGGGGGCAGAGCCGGGATTAGAACCCATGACCTCTGACTCCTAAGCCCGGGCTCTTTCCACTGAGCCAGACAGACACAGCCCCTGCCCACAACGAGCTCGCGGTCTAGAGGGGGAGACAGACGTTAATATACATAAATAAGTAAATTTATAAATGAACAAATAAATGACAGATATATACATAGGTGCCTTGGGGATGGGAGGGAGGATGAATGAAGGGAGCAAGTCAGAGCGGCAGCTCTGGGAATTGGTCGGTACAGAGTAATCAGATTAGACACAATCTCTATCCCACATGGTGTTCACAGTTCTGGGAGCTGAGGAAACTGAGGCACAGAGGATCTAAGTGACTCTCCCAAGTTCATGGAGATGGTCAGGGGCAGAACCGGGATGGTTCCCATTTTGTGCTCTTGGGGGAAGCGGGATGGTCTAATGGATAGAAACCGGGCCTGGGAGTCATAAGGACCTGGATTCTAATCCCTGGTCCTCCACTTGAGTGAGGGACCTTGAGTGAGTCACTTCTCTGTGCCCCAGTTTGCTCATCTGTAAAATGGGGATTAAGAATGTGAGCCCCCTATGAGACAGGGACTGTGTCCAACCTGATTAGCTTGTCTACCCCAGTGCTTAGTACAGTGCTTGACACATAGTAAGTGCTTAACTTACTGTGGGAGCAGCTTGGCTCAGTGGTCTTGGGAGTCAGAGCTCATGGGTTCTAATCCAGGCTCCGCCGCTTGTCAACTGTGTGACTTTGGGCAAGTCGCTTCACTTCTCTGTGCCTCAGTTCCCTCATCTGTAAAATGGGGATGAAGACTGTGAGCCCCACATGGGACAACCTAATCACCTTGAATCCCTCCCAGTGCTTAGAACAGTGCTTTGCACATAGTAAGTGCTTAATAAATGCCATTATTATCATTAACAAATACCGTTATCATTATTATTATTGCTCTTTTGACCAGGCCATGCTGTTTCTGTGCTCCTTGGGGAACTGGGCTCATGGGAGCCGAGCAGAGCACTCTGTGCTAATAACGCTCAACCAGGGACAAAGCTTATGCTCCCCTCCGTGTCCTCTTCCTCTGCTTCAGCATGTCGAATGACAATGATAATAACAGGCATTGTTACAGATCACTAGGTGCCAAACACCGTACTAAGCTCTGGGGTAGAGACAAGATCATCAGATGGGGCACCTTTCCCTCTCCACGTGGGGCTCGAAGTCTAAGTAGGGGGGAAACAAATATTTAATCTTCATTTTACAGATGAGGAAACCGAGGCCCCGAGAGTCTGTAGTTTGTCCACAGTCACACAGTTGGCAGAGGCGGGATTAGAACTCAGTACCTCTGACTCCCAGGCCCGAGCTCTTTCCATCGTGTCCTGCTGATTTCCACATTACCGGGCACCCAGTGCCTATCGGGGTAATTGCGATTCGCCCACGGACCAGAGGAGGAACTGGAGAATCTCTCCAAAGCAGAACCGTGTCGCGCATTTAACTTTTCACAATTAGGTTTCCACTCCAAGCCAGTTTCAGCCCAGAACGTCCTTTCAAAGCAAACCAGCTAAAGAATCTAGGAAACTGACACTAGGAACATGAAAAACCTCCTACTGGCTCACCTGCAGGTCCTTGCCGGCGGAATTTGATCTCCAGAACACGAGACTAAAAATAGAAGAAAGATATCACGATCGGTTTTAAAAAAATAAAAACTGGCAGGCTGTGTCTATTTTTACTCCGGAGCTGTCAGTTTGCTGATTTTAAATGTCAACTGATAGCTGGAGTTGACTGTTTTTTACTACTGTAGTTGTCTGCTTAATTTACACGGATGTTTCAACACCCTGAAAAAAGTAAGCTTCTCCGAGAAAACTCGTGTTCGAAGTCACTAAAACCCATCACCAAAACCTATCTTTGGTCAAGTGACCTATAAGGCGCCGGACTCGAGTTGTAATTGCCCCTTCCTGGGGCTTCTGGTCTCCAAATGAAGGCATGAGTTCAAATCCCACTTCTTCAACTTCTTCTTCCCCCTCTAGACCATATACTCGCTTTGGGCAGGGAATGTGTCCATCACCTCCGTTGTACTATGGTCTCCCAAACACTTGGCTCGTTGCCCTGAACAGTTAAGAGTTCGTTAAATGCTGTTAATTGATCTGTCCGTGTGAACCAATGATGATGATATTTGGTAAGGCGCTTATTATGTGCCAAGCACTGTTCTAACCGCTGGTTCGAAGTTCTGAGCGCTCCAAGTCATGACAGGGTCTGAAAAGGCAGTTTGTGTTGGACATCCCATCTTGTGTTTGATCTCATCTTGTGTTTGATCTGGGGAAAAGTGCAATCTGTTACTGGTTTTTATGCTTACTTTTTTTTTTTTTTTGGAAAGATGAAAACATTCAGTGTGGGGTTTTGCTCGTGACCTGATTACTCATCCTGGATTTTTAACATTTTTTTCCCCCTCCTGATGGCCTTTTGTGCTCAGTCCACGTTTTGTTTGGTTTGTAGATGAGTTGCAGAAAGCCAAAGAGTCACTGGTTTGGGGGAGCTCCTCATCCGAATAAAACTCATTGTTTGAAATTATGTAATGTGTTGTTTCCTGTCTTGACATTGCATTTTTACTGATGAGTAATAAAGCAGTGAGATTTTACCTCTCTCTCTCTTCCCCTTGTTTATCACCTCAAACATTTGTCATGCTGGGTTAAATAATCAATTGTCCTGCACATTTTTGCAAAATTCCCTACCTCCCCTAGTGTGGTTTCAGTTTCATTATAATATGAACACACACTTAAATCCCTTTCCAAAATGTGATACAATAAAGCCACTCCTCCCAGATTTTGCAATCCTTCCCATCTGAAGTGTTTGCAATCTCTCAAAGATTTTTTTTTTTTCTTTCAGAACCAGGACAAAGAAAATGCTAATGACCCGACTTCCTGGGTAATTTTCTATCTCCTCTGAGACTAAAATCTTAACCGCTGAAAATGGCTTCTCTGCCACTCTGTCAAAACATCTTCCAAAAGGATTTTGACACAATCCGAGCACCTCCGAAAACACTTCCGATGCACTTCAATGAATAATTTATAAATATACGTGTATATATATTTTCTTCCCTGGAACACAAAGCGACGAGAAACTGAAAGTCTGGATAAATGGTGAATTTCACCAACTGGCAGGATGTGCACCTATCTCAATGCCCACCATTATTAAGGTCTGATTGTCGTGTTTCGTATGAATGATTTGCTGTCTTTCAATGAGCCAAATCTTCCTTGTGCCTAAGACAGGGATTGTCAAGCCCTGGCACATACCCCAGAAGGTGGCAGACCACGTTTTGTAGATACTGCAAAAGTCCCTTGGGGTTTCCCTAACCGTGAGTCCCCATTCCATTTCCTGGTAGCCCACACCAGGACTTTCCTCCGAGAATATTTGTCAAACGCTTCCCGACATTCAGCTCTCTTCTATGGTATGCTTCCCAGCTAGAGTTTCTCTGGTACTTCCTGCCCCCATCCAGTGATTTAGAAAATCGATCTGTCATTCACTCCCTCAATAGCATTTAGTGGCTCAGTGGAAAGAGCATGGGCTTTGGAGTCAGAGGTCATGAGTTCAAATCCCAGCTCTGCCACTTGTCAGCTGTGTGACTGTGGGCAAGTCACTTAACTTCTCTGGGCCTCAGTTCCCTCATCTGTGAAATGAGGATTAAGACTGTGAGCCCCATGTGGGACAACCTGATTCCCCCGTATCTCCCCCAGTGCTTGGAACAGTGCTCTGCACATAGTAAGCGCTTAACAAAAACCAACATTATTATTATTAGTGAGTGTTTCCAGTTATGGTACTTATTAAGCACTTACTATATGATGAGCTCCCCTCTCAGGGTCGCAACTGGAGAGTTTCCGGTACTCTACCGGTCTCGACTGTAGGAGGGAAAATCAAGCAGAAGTATATCCATTCCTAGCATTCCTAGCTTGACCAGTGACTAGCGAGTGGAAGGCAATCTGCTACAAGCCACAGCTCACCTGGGTCGGACAGCAGTGCCACGGGAGAGAGTCGAGGGCGGAGACTCAGGTTTAGTGTGCGGAAGGAGGCAAAGGTAAATCACTCCTGTATTTTTACCAAATAAACTCTCTGGATCCACTGCCAGAGTGACTGCAGATGAAAGTGGGACGTTCTGGGAGAGATGTGTCCATGGCGCCGCTATGGGTCGGAGACAACTCTATAGCATAAGACAAGACGAGACATATGCCGAGCACTGTTGGAAGCACGGGGGTAAATACAGGTTAATCAGGTCGGACCCAGTCCCTGACCCACATTGGGCTCACATTTTTAATCCCCATTTTTTACAGATGCGGTAACTGAGGCGCTCTCCCTGACCTTGTTAAGTGACTTTTCCAAGGTCTCACACAATGGACATTTGACAAAGCCGGGATTAGAACCCAGGTACTTATGTTGGTATTTATTAAGCACTTACTATGTGCAGAGCACCGTTCTAAGTGCTGGGATAGATACAGGGTAATCAGGTTGTCCCACGTGAGGCTCAGTCTTAATCCCCATTTTACAGATGAGGTAACTGAGGCACAGAGAAGTGAATTGACTTGACCAGTCACACAGCTGACAAGTGGCAGAGCTGGGATATGAACCCATGACCTCTGACTCCCAGGCCCCTACTCTATCCATTAAACCACACTGCCTATTCTGTGTGGAGAACTGTACGGAGGGCTTGGGAGAGGAAAAAAAAAGGGTTAGGGGCCACAGTGCCACAGAGCTTAATGTGGGCAGGGAATGTGTCTGTTTATTGTTAGAGTGTAGTATCCTGAGCACTTAAAACAATGTTCTGCACACAGTAAACAGTCCGTAAATAGAAGTGAATGAATGAATGGGTGGAGAGCCTCCCATTTGGCAAATTCCTCAAAGAGTGACCATTTTTGAAGCAGCTTTATAAAATATTTATTCACAGTCTCCAATGCCCTAAGGCTTGGATTCTATACTGCTAGCAAAGAGGGGCAGGGCTGAAAGGTAAACACGGTGTAATTCCCTCCACAGTCAGCCTAATGGGTGAGTGGGCTGGGGTTCCGAAAGGTGCTTCACACACTTTTCCTCCCTGAAGAAGACTCCCTGGGGCACCCCTGGATTTTGGATCTGCTCCTCTGCCCCTCCCTAGCCCTGCAGGACTGAACGAACAAGAACACGCATTTAACAAGACGAGACTTTATCATTCTGTGGCCTCTCACAAGGCAGTGAAAGGAGGAAAACATAATTATCGGCACGTCACTGATCGAGCATCACCTAATACCACCGGTCAATCGATCAGTTCACAGTGTCTGCCGAGTACCCGCTGTAGACAAAATACTATTCTCAGGGCTTGAGGGAGTACAGTGGAATGAGCAGATATGATCTGTTCCTTCAGAGAGTTTAGAATCGATCAATCCAGGATATTTGCTGAATGCTTCCTGTGGGTAGAACACAACTAAATGTTGCAAATTGGGTTTCAAGGATCTTTAACTCTAGTGGTCACAGTCACTGAACTAAATCACAGATAGAAGCAACTATGAATTACAGATAGAAGTAACTATGCCGGGGTAGATACAAGGTAAACAGGTTGTCCCACGCGGGGCTCTCAGTCTTTAATCCCCAATTTACCGATGACATAAGTGAGGCACAGAGAAGTTAAGTGACTTGCCCAAAGTCACACAGCTGACACTTGGCAGAGGATTAGAACCCACGACCTCTGATTCCCAAGCCTGTGCTCTTTCCACTAAGCCACGCTGATCTAGACTTTGAGCTCTAGTTGGGACAGAGACTGTGTCCAATAAGATGAACCCGTATCCACTCCGGCACTTAGAACAGTACTTGATGCATAATAAGTGCTTAACTCATATCATTAGTAATATTATTATTACTCCAGGATGTGTACCTAATACATCCTTCAAAAATGTTGACGTCTTCTGACCATCATATTGTGGATTATATTTTCCCCTAGACATAAATACAATTTGTTCATCTCCTGCTCATGACTGAGTCCAAATTCCTTAATCCCTCCACCAGCCCCGTCTCCTAAGCGGCCCCGCCTGCTTCCACTGCAGAGCTCGTTTAGAGCAAGCTTTGCTTTTGAAGATGTCGAGTGAGGCTTCATCTATACTAACATGAAAATCTAAGCAAGTTTTGTTTTTTGAAAAGGCGCGAAAAATCTGAAAGGACCAGCTACCTCGCTAAAAACCTTAGCGATTAGAAAAGGGAAAACTTTCATCTGTCAATCAATCACAGCAGTGGTTTGACCAGATTTATACCTGCTCTCTTTAGGCATGATTCCACCGTCAGGAGCTTTGGGAACTGCAGGAAATTTGGAACATACTGCTCTAAAATCCCACTGTTCCCAGAGTCTCCCTATCCCACTGTCATCTTATGAGAAGCAGCGGGGCTCAGTGGAAAGAGCCCGGGCTTTGGAGTCAGAGGTCATGGGTTCGCATCCCGGCTCGGCCACTTGTCAGCTGTATGACTTTGGGCAAGCCACTTATCTTCTCGGTGCCTCAGTTCCCTCATCTGTAAAATGGGGATGAAGACTGTGAGCCCCACGTGGGACAACCTGATTCCCCTGTGTCTCCCCCGGAGCTTAGAACTCTGCTCGGCACATAGTAAGCGCTTAACAAATACCAACATTATTATCTTCAAACCCTTCTCCACCTACACCGTGTCTCTCGCCTGCACATTTTTTCCTATTTTCCTCCTACACTGCGAGCCCTATGTCAGGGAAGGGACTGTGGCTCATCTGATTGTATGAAATCTATACCAGTGCTTAGAATAGTGCTTAGCACATGGCAAACACTTAACAAATATCCCAACTAGTACATAGGTCCTACATTGCTAGCCCCAACTATAAACAGAAGCAGACGAACATGGACCCCCAACTCCAGAGAACATTAGCAACATCTCCTCCCCACACCGTCTGAGGTGAAATGTGAATAATAAGAATAATACTAACAGTGGTAGTCCTTAAGCACTTACTATGTGCCAAGCACTGCACTAAATTCTGGGATAGACACATATAATCAGATCCCACATGAAGCTTGCAGACGAAGTAGGAGGGAGAACAGGGATCGAATCTCCATTGTGCCGATGAGGAAATTGAGGCACAGAGACATTAAGTGAGTTTCCCAGTGCCTTACAGCAGATATGTGGTGGAGCCGGGAACAAAAGTCTTTCTGAGAGGCCGCGCTGCTTCCCTTTATATATTTCATAGTTGGTTGTTTTTGTGTTGGTGTATTTTTTCTCTGTATCAGCTTTCCACTCTCCCCTCCAGTTGCAGTGATTGTATTCAGTCACTCGCTCACTCAGTGAATATTTACTCTGTGTTGATAGTCGACTGTAAGGTCGTACTAGATTGTAAGCGTGTTATGAGAAAGAAGTGTATTTTACCAACTTCGTTGTATCATTTTTTACTCTCCCAAACACTACGTGAAGCAGCATGGCTTAGTGGCAAGAACCCGGGCTTGGGAGTCAGAGGTCGTGGGTTCTAATCCTAGCTCCGCCACTTGGCAGCTGTGTGACTTTGGCCAAGTCACTTCGCTTCTCTGGGCCTCAGTTACCTCAGCTGTAAAATGGGGATTAAGACCGTGAGTGCCACGTGGGATAACCAGATAACCTTGGATCTCCCCCAGCGCTTAGAACAGTGCTTGGCACAAAGTAAGCACTTAACAAATACCCCAGTCATCATCATCATGTACACTGTAAGAACACAGTAAATACCACTGATCAATTTATCAGTGATCAATGCTTGGGAGAGTATAATACAAGAGTTGTTTGACCTGATCCCTGACCGGAAGGGACTTATAGTCTATAGGACAGCACTTGTAAGGGCAAGGAAGGGCATAATTCTACCTTCTAATGATGTTATTTGTTAAGCGCTTACTATGTACCGAGCACGGCTCTAAGCACTGAGATAGAAGGTTATCAGGTTGGCCCCCGTGGGGCTCGTGGTCTTGATCCCCATTTTACAGATGAGGTAACTGAGGCACAGAAAAGTTAAGTGACCTGCCCAAAGTCACACAGCTGACAAGCGGCAAAGTCAGGATTAGAATCCACAACCTCTGACTCCCAAGCCCGGGCTCTTTCCACTAAGCCATGCTGCTTCTAGATGCCCGCAAGGAATCCCCTGGAGGATTTCTGTACATATAGATTTATGTGCTCTACCATTTAAGCACGTATTAATTCACCTATCCATCTTTCCATTATCTTTTTCTTCTATCTTTGATTTGTGGTATTTGTTCAGTGCTTATTATGTGTGAAGCATTGTTTTAAGCACCGGAGTAGATACGAGATAATCAGGGCAGACGCAATCCCTGTCCCACATGGGACTCAGTCTTCATCCTGATTTTACAGACGAGGTAACTGAGGACAGAGAAGTGAAATGACTTTCCCAGATCATACAGCAGACAAGCGGTAGAGGCAGAATTAGAACCCAGATCCTTCTGACTCCCAAACCTGGGATCTCTCCTCCAGGCCACGCTGCTTCTCCAAGAAGACTTCTGCCCAACGAGGGGCTGGAACGCACGACCCGGAGATTAAGAGACTCAAGTTCTAACGATTTATTTTGTGCCTGCCTCCCCCGTTAGATTGCAAACTCCTTGAAGGCAGTGAATGTGTCTTTTATCTCTACGGTATTGTACCCTCCCAGGCGTTCGATCCACTGTTCTGAATGGAATAGCCATACAATAAAGACTTCTTGGTTGATTCTGGGAAGTCCTTAGACTATGTGTCAAGCGGGTACTGTTCAGCTATCAACTGGTGAATAAAAACAAAACTAACAAAACCCCCCAAAAACCCAAAATCATCATTAGGGAACCAAAGTGATTAATGTGCATTGGAAAACCTCCCCGTATCCCCATGTAAACCGGAAATGAATTGCACAAAGGGAAACCGAAGGCATAAAACCGAGAAAACCGTATGACACAGAAGCCTGGCCCAGCCTTTCAGAATGTCAGCGAAAAGCTATTCATTAAGGCACAGTGTGGCCATGGGCACTTAGCATATTTTAAAGAGATTTGCATGCTAATAGATCCATTCTACTTCGAGTCACACCGATTACACCCTCGTGTTTTCAACGTATTATGAAGAAATTCAAAACGCCCGGGTGTTTATCAACAAAGGTAGCGGCAATATGCTAACTGTAAATCAACGGAGATGTTCTTGGCCAAGCTGTCTGTCACAAACTATTCCCTACCTCATTCAAACCCTGGTGCTTTAAGAGAAGGCTTGCTCATACACATCTCCCAGAAATGAAGAAGACTAGGTCGCTCTCCGTTTTCTACCTTAAATTTGTCTTTATTTGACAGAGATTGTGTAAATAAACATACCGTTCTTCAAAATACCCTCCGCGCGAGAGACTCGGCGGAACCAAGATGGATTTCCTTGTCACCCACAGATATATTGCGCTAAGCACAGATGTTCAAGAAATGAGGCACGGGCTCTCGTTATAATGTATGGCGCCGTTTCTTTGACCTCAAGATAAAGGAAAACAAGAAAACAAAAATGTGTCGCTCAAAGAGCTATAAACATGCCGGCTGCCACCGAGTCCTGATTTACAGTACGGATTCTGTCTTCCCGGGGAAGATGGAGTATTTCCTTTATGAAACCATTCCCTGCTCCCGCTTATTCCTGTTTGTGAATGTAGAACTTAAGACCAGTGGGAGGCACTTCGATGGGGATGGAGGGAGAATGAGGATTAAACTTGGAAAGGACTCAGTGCCAATGGGCTTTTGATAAAAGATCATCTGGATTCCTGCCTCTCTTCAAAATGAGCATCATCAGTCTTAAACCATTCTAAGTCACTAGGATAATGGGGCGAAAAAACCCCACACTTTTTCAATGCAGTTTAATGGAGAATCCTCAGGAGGAAATTACTTTGGGGTATAAAACTTGCTTTCCGGTGTGACTGAGAGCTATTTCGTTCCTGAACCCAATAATGATTAAATAGCTCCTGCTGTATATCACACTTGTGTCAGGGTCCTGCTGGAAAATTTAAATTTCCCACGGTTGTCACTGACGTGATCTGCTCGGCATTAAGCGAATGTGTTCTCAAATTGAAGGAAGAGGAAGTGTCGTCATGAACGATGAATAGAACCTTGATTTGGGGGAACGACTCTTTCGAAAATCTCGTCTGTCAAGGCAGTGACTCAACCACATAGACTGAGATTAGCGATGGTCCTGGCTTAACGCTGAGGGGTTGAAATGTTGACCTCTTCCCAGCATGCTGTCAGGTATGTCTGGGCCTGTCACTCCCCTTCTTAAACACCTCCAGTGGTTGCCCATCGACCTCCGCTCCAAACAAAAACTCCTCACTCTAAGCTCTACATCACCTTGCCCCTTCCTACCTCTCCTCCCTTCTCTCTTTCTACCGCCCACCCCGCACGCTCCGCTCCTCCGCCGCCCACCTCTTCACCGTCCCTCGGTCTCACCTATCCCGCCGTCAACACCCGGGCCACGTCCTCCGGCGGTCCCGGAACGCCCTCCCTCCTCACCTCCGCCAAACCGATTCTCTTCCCCTCTTCAAAACCCTACTTAAAACTCACCTCCTCCAAGAGGCCTTCCCAGACTGAGCTCCCCTTCTCCCTCTACTCCCTCTACCACCCCCCCTTCACCTCTCCGCAGCTTAACCCTCTCTTCCCCCCATTTCCCTCTGCTCCTCCCCCTCTCCCTTCCCAGCCCCTCGGCACTGTACTCGTCCGCTCGACTGTATATATTTTCATTACCCTATTTATTTTGTTAATGAGATGTACATCGCCTCGATTCTATTTAGTCGCCATTGTTTTTACGAGATGTTCTTCCCCTCGACTCTATTTATTGTCATCGTTCTTGTCTGTCTGTCTCCTCCGATTAGACTGTAAACCCGTCAAAGGGCAGGGACTGTCTCTATCTGTTGCCGACTTGTTCATTCCAAGCACTTAGTACAGTGCTCTGCACGTAGTAAGCGCTCAATGAATACTATTGAATGAAGGTAGGAAGGGAGTTGGTGGCTGTGTCTGGGGAGAAGGGAAGGGAAGGGGGAGGAGAGAGAGAAGGAGGAAAAAGGAGCAGGAGAAAGAGGGGGAAAAAGAAGGACGGGGAAGGGAAAAAAGAAAGCAAAAGGAGGGGAAAGAATAAGCAGAGGAAGAGAGAAGGAGGAAGGGGAGAAGGAAAGGAATAAGAATCAATCGATCGATCAATCGTATTTATTGAGTGCTTATTGTGTGCCGTGCACTGTTCTTAGTGCTTGGGAGAGTGTAATATAACAGAATTGGTAGCTATGTTCTCTGTACACAGTGAGTTTACATTCTAGAGGAGAAAGATGGAGGGAAGGAAAATGGGAGAAGAAACAAAAAGAGAGAAATGGATAGGAGGGAGAGGAGGGAGAGGATGAGAGGAGGAAGAGGAAGTCCTTACCTCTTCTTTGTCTCAGCTACGTCAACCTATAATAAATGGGGATTAAGACTGTGAGACTCATAATAATGTTGGTATTTGTTAAGCACTTACTATGTGCCAAGCACTGTTCTAAGCGCTGCGGTGGATACAAGGTAATGAGGTTGTCCCACGTGGGGCTCACAGTCTTAATCTTGAGAAGCAGCGTGGCGTAGTGGAAAGAGTCCGGGCTTGGGAGTCAGAGGTCGTGGGTTCCAATACCGACCCCGACACTTGTCAGCTGTGTGACCTTGAGCAAGTCACTTACCTGGGCCTCAGTTACCCCATCTGCAAAATGGGGATGAAGACTCGTGTGGTACATGGACTGAGTCTAATCTAATTCTACTGTATCTACCCAGAGGCTACTGCAGTGTCTGGAATATAGAAGGTGCTTAACAAAAAGACTAAAAAAAAAGAGAGAGAGAGAGAAGAGGAGGAAGGGGGAAAGGCAGGGACAGAGGAAGAGGGATGATGGGAAGAAGAAGGGAAAGAGAAGGAAGAAGAAGAGGGAAGGTGGTGGAGGAGCAGGAAAAGGGGGAGGAGAAGAGGGAGCGAGAAGGATATTCTAGAGAATTCCAGAGAAGTGAACAAAGGAGGAAATGAGATTCATCTGAAGCAGGACAGATTTAGAGTCTCTGAGAATTTTCTGACACTGAGTCTGAAATATCGGAGCGGTCACCAAGGAAGTGCTTAGAATCTACCTCTCAGGAGAGCTTTAAAAGTGGGATAACCTCTTCTCCGATAAGAAGTATTATATTGAAGAAGGCAGGGGACTGTTCTAGCCAATGTCTTTCTAAATGCCACCAAATCTAGTGATTTGATCGGAAATCACAGGTTGGTTCTAGGTTGGAATTGATTCTTTAAAAAAAAAATACCTACTGGATTAACTGGATCAACTAAAATATTAGTAATGACGCAAGGGGCTTTCTAAGCGGCATAAGACTAGCAGAGGTAGCACTGGTCTGGAAGTCAGAAGGGCCTGGATTCTAATCCGAGCTCCGCCACTTGTTTCTGTGTGACCTTGGGCAGGTCACCTCACTTCTCTTTGCCTCAGTTACCTCATCTGTAGAATGGGGATTGAGACTGTAAACCCCAGGTGGGACAGGGACCGCGTCCAGCTCCATTTGCTTAGTACAGTGCTTAGTACAGTGCCTGGAACATAGTAAGCAGCACTTCACAAATACCTAGGGAAACCAGAACAAAATAACTAACAGCTGGCAGCAGAAAACCTGGGAACGATCTAGCCTGAGGGAAACTCAGAGGAAGAGAGGACAGAGAACAGGAGACAGAGAAGAGAATCAGTGTCTATGCCTCACTTTCCCCAAGCTACTCGGTGTCAGCGGAATTCATTCTCTGCTCTGAAGCCAGCCCGCGGTGGGGGGTGAGACTTCTCTCCCAGGGAAGGCGTCTTCCATCCCCTCAAAACACCACCCTCTAAAAGCTCTACTCTTCAGCAAGCCGCGCCAAGTTATGCTTCACCCTCAAAATGGAAATTTGCCTCCCTGGTAGCGGGCTAGAAACATAAACGTATATCCAAATCTCAGGCCTTATGCCACTACTGCCTCACTGCGTGACCTTGGGTAATTTAGTTAACCTTCTTGTGCCTCAGTGTCCCCCATTGCAAATGGAATAGTAATGACTGCCTCTCCCTACCTCGCGAGGACGTTGGGAAAGCAAATGAGATCACGGATTTGAGTGCTTTGACCTTTATGGAAGAATGCTGCCATATTAATCCAAACCATCATTATCACTACCTTGTGACACTATATTCCTCAATACAAGGAACCGTGGCAGTTGATTTGCAGTAATTTATTCTTTTCTCCATTCTCTATCATTTCTCTGAACTCTCATTAAATAGAGACTCCTGGATGCAAACATTTGCCACGGTGAGGGAAATTCACAAACATCAGCATAAAGGAACCAGCAGGAATTTACATGGAGGCACATAGATTACAAATTCCTCGAGGGTGGGGAACGTGTTTTCTAATAAGAACAGTGTCAATCAATCATTGGTATTTATTGAGTACTTACTGCGTGCAGAGCACTAAACTAAGATAATAATAATGGTATTTTTTAAGCACTTATTATTGCAAAGCACTCTTCTAAGTGCTGGAGCACTGTCCTAAGCACTGGGCACTGAAGATCTTGGGAGAGTGTAGTCCAATAGAGTTGGTCGTTCCCTCACAGGGAGCTTACAATCAAGAGAGGGAGACAGACACTAATCATCATGAGAAACAGTGTGGCTCAGTGGAAAGAGCCCGGGCTTGGGAGTCAGAGGTCATGCGTTCGAATCCCAGCTCTGCCCCTTGTCAGCTGTGTGACTGTGGGCAAGTCACTTAACTTCTCTGTGCCTCCGTTACCTCATCTGTACAATGGGGATTGACTGTGAGCCTCGCGTGGGACAACCTGATTACCCTGTATCTACCCCGGCACTTAGAACAGTGCTCTGCACATAGTAAGCACTTAACAAATACCAACATTATTATTATCATCATCATCATCATCATCATCATGGTATTTGTTAAGCACTTACTAGGTGTCAAGCGCTTTTCTAAGCGCTGGGGGAGATACAACTTTTATAAATAAATAATTTATAGATATGTACATAAATGCTGTACCCGCTCAGGATCACACTTGGAGTGTTTCCAGAACTCTACCAGTCCCGACTACGAGAGGGAGTGTCAAGCAGAGGCCTGTCCATCCCATCCCTAGCTTGGGCAGTGGCTAGCGAGCGGCAAGCCATCGGCTACAAGTCAGAGCTCCCCCGTGCCGGGCAGCAGTGGCACGGGAGAGAGTCGAGGGCGGAGACTCAGGTTTCCTGCGCGGAAGAAGGCACTTCCGTATTATTTACCGAGAAAATTTACGGATACACTCCCAGCACGATTGCAGATGGAGTTGGGGCCTTCCCGGAGAGATGTGTCCATGGAGTCGCTATGGTTTGGAAACGGCTCGACGGCATAAGACGAGACAAGACGTGAATGCTGTGGGATGAGGGTGGGGAGAGTTCCAACTGCCCAAAGGGCACAAAGATCCAACTGCATAAGCCTGTCGTACCCGGGGATTGTGTCTATGACCTCTTACAATGTTATTCCGTTCTCCCCCAAGCTCTGAGTACAATGGTCTGTACATTGTATGTGCTCAATAAATACAACTGATTGATGATTGATTAAATACTAAATTGATTTAATTACTATTAAATTAAATAGTATCGATTGAACACTTCATATAGAACACTGGCCTAAGTGCTGGGAAAGTACAACACTAGATATTATAGACATAATCCCTGCCCCCAAGGAGCGTATAATCTAGTGAGGGAGATAGACATTAAAATAAATGACAGGTATGTGCAGGGGGGCAATAGAGTGTGAAGATGAACAAGTCAGTCAGTCAATCATATATACTGAGCACTTACTTTGTGCAGAGCACGGTAGTAAGCACTTGGAAGAGAGTAATGATAATAATAACAATTATGGTAATTGTTAAGTGCTTGCTTGTGCCAAGTACTTTATTAGGTGCTGTAGTAGATACAAGCAAATCAGGTTAGACACAGACCCTGCCCCACTTGGGGCTCACAGTCTCAATCCCCATTTTACAGATGAGGGAACTGAGGCCCAGAAAAGTGAAATGACTTGCCCAAGGTCACACAGTGGACAAGTGGCGGGGTCAGGATTAGAACGCATGACCTTCTGACTGCCAGGTCTGCGCTCTATCCATCTCGGCATGCTGCTTCTCCATTCAATATAACAATAGGCAATATAACCATAGTACAATATAGTAATATGACAGATCAGCGTGCTCAGTGGAAAGAGCCCGGGCTTGGGAGTCAGAGGTCATGGGTTCGAATCCTGCTCTGCCACTTGTCAGCTGTGTGGCTGTGGGCAAGTCACTTCACTTCTCTGGGCCTCAGTTACCTCATCTATAAAATGGGGATGAAGACTGTGAGCCCTACGTGGGACAACCTGATTACCCTGTATCTACCCCAGCGCTTAGAACAGTGCTCTGCACATAGTAAGCGCTTAACAAATACCAACATTATTATAGGGGAAGCAGCGTGGCTCAGTGGAAAGAGCCTGGGTTTCGGGGTCAGAGGTCATGGGTTCGACTGCCGGCTCTGCCACTTGTCAGCTCTGTGACTGTGGGCAAGTCACTTCACTTCTCTGCGCCTCAGTTCCCTCATCTGTAAAATGGGGATTATCTGTGAGCCTCACGTGGGACAACCTGATTACCCTATATCTCCCCCAGCATTTAGAACAGTGCTCGGCACATAGTAAGCGCTTAACAAATACCAACATTATTATTATTATTACTACCCCAGCGCTTAGAACAGTGCTCTGCACATAGTAAGCGCTTAATAAATACCAACATTATCATTATTATTATTGTCCTTTTCCCACAGTGAGCTTACCATCTAGAAGAGGATGTAGACATAATAGAAATGAATAAGTTACAGATATGTGCATGAGTGCTGTGGGCCCGCGAAGGGGGCATTCAGCAGCGTGGCTCAATGAGAAGCAACACGGCTTAGTGGAAAGCGCTTGGGAGTCACAGGTCGTGGGTTCTAATCCCGGCTTCGCCACTCATCATCTGTGCGACTTTGGGCAAGTCACTTCATTTCTTTGGGCCTCAGTTACTTCATCTGTACAGTGGGGATCGAGGCTGTGAGCCCCATATGGGACAGGGACTGTGTCCAACGTGATTTGCTTGTTTTCACCCCAGAGCTTAGTATGGTGCCTGACACATAGTAAGCACTTAATAAATACCATAAATTAACTCGGAGCTGGTGTCTCATTTGTCACACTCCTCGCCCAGCCCCTTCAGCAAAATCGGGAGAGTTAGGCTACACAGAGTCGGTGTTCTTTTTGTTGGTTTTTTAGTTTTTTGGGTTGTTTTGTTCCATACCCTCTCCCTGCTTCATGGAGTAAAATATGGCCAAGACTTTCCTGCTCAGAAGCTCCATTTTCCCTGGCAATTCTGCACCTCACTCTGACAACACAAGCCACTTCATTATGTGTATAGGATGGAAGTACAAAGATCTTGTCTCAGCTGTAAGTTATGGACGAGGTAGTGGGTTATTCATCAGCCAGTGAAATATACATCATCCAATTCTGGGCTTTGCTCTTTACCAGAATGGGGTATTTTTTGTAAGTTCAATCGTCTTTTTTATTCGGTGGAACACCATTATTATTATTTATCACTTAACCAAAAGGTTCCAATCACAAGCATAAGCAATAGAATAAATCCGAGGCACCAACATCAGGAAGAAGGAGAATTGAGATTCAAGAAAACTCTGGCTTTGGGAGAGAAGGCAGAGAACCCACTGAGGATAAAATACAACTGAAAATCAAGGCTCTAGACATGAAGTGCAATAATATTCCACAACATGTGAATTTTTCATGGGTTTAATTATGTTTGGAAATCCAATCAAGGTGAATGGCCCAAATAAGTCAGACCAGACAGAATGACCTAGTTTTGAAGAATATTTCCCATTAGGAGAGAAAAAATGTCTAAACTCATCTGCAGTTTTACAGAGTTAAAAGGTGCTGGATATTTGTCCTGATATCATTTTGTGTCTACCCAAGCCTCAAAAAACTACACTGTACCCAGCCACCTCTACATCAAACAGAGACTTCTTACCATCAACTCAAAGTACTCGATCAGCTCTTCCTGCCTTAACTTACCTCAATGATCTCCTATGATAACACAACCTTTTCTATTTGTACCTCTAACGTCAACCTACCCTCTGCTTCTCGAACTCATCTATCTCCAGTTCCTTGTCCACATCCTCCCTTGGGCCAGAAACTGCGTCCCACTTCATATCTGATAGTCTACCAATCAATCAGTTGCTTATTGAGCACTTACTAGGTGAGGAACAGCACTAAGCGCTTGGGAGAGCACAGTAAAACAGAACTAGCAGACACATTTCCTACCCACAGTGAGATTATAGTCTAGAGGATTCCCCACTCTTCCCACCTTCAAAACCCTCCCCAAATCACACCTCCACCAAGAGATCTTTCATGACTAAACCTCCATCCTGCACTTGGATGTGTGCCATTAAACATTTGTTATGCACCTTACTCCCAGCCCCTCAGAACCTATATATATATATATCTTTACACTCTGGAATTTCCCCAGCTGTATTTTATTTTCATGCCTGTCTCCCCCTTCAGACTTCAAGCTCCTGTAAGCTCCTATTGTATTGTACTCTCCCATTCAATAATAATAATAATAATAATGATTATGGTACTTGCTAAGCATTTACCATGTGGCAGGCACAGTTCTAAACTCTGGTGTGAATACAAGCAAATCGGGTTGGACACAGTCCTTGTCCCGTGGGGGGCTCACAGTCTCAATCAAATCGGGTTGGACACAGTCCTTGTCCCGTGGGGGGCTCACAGTCTCAATCCCCATTGTACAGGTGAGGTAACTGAGGCAAAGAGAAGTGAAATGACTTGTCCAAGGTCACACAGCAGACAAGTGGCAGGGCCAGGATTAGAACCCATGACCTTTTGATTCCCAGGCCCGTGCTCTATCCACTATTTTATGCTGCTTCCATGCACAGTGCTCTGCACATGGTAAGTGCTCAACATATCATTGATTGGTTAGTTGGTACTGCATAGCCAGTCAGTCAATCATATTTATTGAGCATTTACTATATGCAGAACACTGTACTAAGCACTTGGGAGAATGTTATATTACAAAATAACAGACGCGTTCCCTGCTCACAATGAGCTTACAGTCTAGAGGGGGTAGAAGAAATGAATAGAAATAAATAAAACTACAGATATGTACATAAGAGCTGTGGGGCTGGGGTGGAGGGGGATGAATAAAGGGAACAAGTCAAGGTGAAGCAGAAGGGAGTGGAAGAGGAGGAAAGGAAGGCTTAATCAGGGAAGGCCTCTTGGAGGAGATGTGCCTTCAATAAGGCTTTGAAGGAGGGGAGAGTCATTGTCCGTCAGGTATGAAGAGGGAGAGCGTTCCAGGCCAGAGGTAGGATGTGGGCAAGAGCTTGGTGGCGAGATAGACAAGATAGAAGTACAGTGAGGAGGTTGGCATTAGAGGAGCGAAGGTGCGGGCTGGGTTGTGCCCATCATAAGAGAAGATGAAGCACTTGAATTAGTTGCTGGGTCTGACTGTGACCTCTGTGGAGGGACTGTGGAGGGTTAGGTTCCCGGATAAGGGCCTGCAATTGCTTTCAGCTCTGCTTCCTTCCTCAGGGACAGTCAGCACTTTCCCCAGGGCTGTCCACCCACCACTCAGCTGCCCCTCCTCCAATCCACGTCCACGCCTCTCTGCTTGAGGCTGTTGCTACGGCTGACCTGCTTGGGGAACAGCATTCTCCTGCTGTATGATCATTACCAAAAGGACCACAAACCTGGAACCCCTTTGATCAGTCGAGCAATTGCATTTATTGAGCACTCAGGTATGTAGAGCACTGTGTTAAGCTTTGGGAGAGTATATGAGTTGGTAGATGCGTTCCCTGCACACAGTTTAGGGTTCAGAGGGGGAAACAGACATTAATAAAAGAAATTAATTACAGATGTGGACAGAAATGCTGTGGGGCTGGTAGAGGGGAGAATACCGGGAGCAAATTGGGGTGATGCAGAAGGGAGTGGGGAAAAAAAATGGGGATTTAGTCAGGGAAGGCCTCTTGGAGGAGGTGTGCCTTCAGTGAGGTTTTGAAGGTAGGGAGAGTAATCGTTTGTCAAATAGGAAGAAGGAGGGTATTCCAGGACAAAGGTGGGACATAGACAAGGGGTCAGAGACATGATAGATTGAGATAGAGGTACAATGAATACGTTGGCATTAGAGGAGCGAAAGGTGAGAGCGCAGGAGAGCGACTAGGAGAGGTGGGAGGGGGCAAGGGGATTGACCTCTTTAAAGCCGATGATAAAGGAGTTTTCTTTAGATGTGGAGGTAGATGGTAGATTTGTAGCAAAAGTGAACCAAGCAGCAGAGCGACGTACGGGCTGGAGCAGGGAGAGACAGGAGGTTGGGCGGTCAGCAAGGAGCCTGATACAGTAATCAAGGCTGGATAGGATAAGTGATAAATAAGGATAAGAGAGGAGAGGGTGGATTTTAGCGTTGTCGTGAAGGTGGGACCGAGAGGTTTTAGTGAAGGAATGAATATGTGGGTTGATTCCAAGTGCTTAGTACAGTGCTCTGCACAGAGAAAGCACTCAATAAATACTATTGAATGAATAAATGAATGAGAGAAAAGAATCAAGGATAATGCCTAGGTTACGGGCCTCTGAGACAGGAAGGATGGTCTAGTTTGATGGGAAAGTCAGAGGCAGGACAGGGTTTGGATGGGAAGATAAGGAGTTCTGTTTTAGGCATGCTAAGTTTCAGGTGATGGCAGGACAACCAAGGAGAGATGTCTTGAAGGCGGGAGGAAACGTGAGACTGCCGAGAGGGAGAGGGAATCGCCTGCGTAGAGGGGGTAGTTGTAGCCATGGGAGTGAATGAATTCTCCAAAGGAGTGAGTGTAGACGGGATCCAAAACTGAACCTTGAAGGAAACTCATAGTTGGGGGGGGGGGGGGGGCAGAAGAGGAGCCCGCGAAAGAGATTGAGATTAAATGGCCAGAGAGACTTGAGAAGAAAGGGAGAGGACAGCGTCAGTGAAGTCGAGGTTGGATAATGTTTATGGGAGAAGGGAGTGGTCCGCAGTGTTGAAGGCAGATGAGACGTCGAGGAGGATTGGCATGGAGTAGAGACTATTCGATTTGTCCAGAAGGAGATCATCTGTGACTCTTGAGAGGGTGGTTTCTGTGGAGTGAAGAGAATGGAAGCCAGATTGGAGAGGATCAAGGAGAGAACTGGAGGAGATCTGTTTTTGACAGATCCTGTTTTTTAAAGCAACGCTCTGCCCTCACATACCAGGGTCCACCATCCCAGCACAACCTAGGTGACACTCTCCTACAGAGAAAAGTCTTGCGCCTTTTAGAGCCATAGAAATCCAAACTCCCAAATTCTTCCTGCAGTTCCTCCCCTTAATTCCAATCCATCAGAGAGTCCTGCCGGCCGAGCAAGCTCCTCCTTTCTTTTGCCGATCGTATGTAGGAACATGAGGTAAGCTCTCCTCAGACCTTCTCGAGGGAATTCCTCCAGGAATCACAAAAGAAGGTCCTCTCTTGATGGTGTAAACAGTACCGATTCCTCCCCTTCTGCTGGTAGCATTCTTTCCTAGGGAGATCTTTGTTTTGTTGCTAATATTCATGGACTTTCTTCTTGAGCAGTTCCAGAGATGACCTGATTGCCTGCCCTGGATTGAGGCAGGTTCGGCTCTGTGATTATTCTACAGCTGGCACGAATGTGCCCAGCGGCCCCCTGGACCACTGCTAACAGCTGTCACGATACACAACCTAACTGAACCGCACACCAATAGGGAATGGAGGGCGGCAGCCATCTTCGAACCAGAAAGACATCACATGTACATTCATTTATTCATTTAGCTATTTCATCCTAACAGATTGGTTCTACTTCCTTGTTCTTCCTCCAGGTCCCACTGCTTGGGGGTCAAGCGAAGGCTTTTTGTTTCGTTTTTGGATGGGGAGACACAGGTAGGCCTGAAAGCAGTGTGAAAGGAGCCGTTGGAAAGTGAACAGTTGAAGATGGTGGTGACGGTGAGAAGGGGAGTTGGGGGGAGGAGGGGGTAATTGCTCCGCTAAAGCGAGATTAGGGTCAGAAGCACAGGTGGAAGGGGTAGAATTTGATGGGAGGTGGGAGATCTCTTCTTGAGACACTGCTGGGAAGGATGGAGAGTTGAAGAGGGTGCGGGAGAAGGGAGGGACTGGAAGAATCAGTGAAAATTTTAGGGAGCTGACGTTTAATGGTTTCAATTGGATCAATGAAGTATGTGACCAGGTCATGGAGAAACAGCTGCTCCAGGCAAAGAGAATGCCAATAAGAATGGAAAAATATTGTTGCTGGGAGGCATAAATAAAGCAGGTACCCTTAAATGTCCCTCCGATAAGTTCTCCAGAATTGAAATAGAGCAACTCGAATATATGAGTGAGTCACTTGCTTCTGGAAGGTAGTTTACTCACCAGAAGAATCTGGCACTTGAAGACAGCACAAGATGGGGAGGGCAGTGATAGTATTTTCCTCTTACATAATATCTTTTGCAAAGATCCCCCAAAACGTTACCTCCCGTGCTCTTTGAGGCTTATTATCATCCGGCTGGATCACACCCAGTATCACATACTAAATTGAACAAAAGAAACAATAGGTTCTCAAACGATGCCAAAAATCCATAGACTGAGAGGCCAGTCTACATCCAACCTGATTATCTTCAAATACGCCAGAATTTAGAACGGCGCTTGGCGCATGGTAAGTTCTTAAAAACTACTATAATCACTATTATTGTTCTCTGTCAGATGTGTTCATCCAGAGAGGAAGGAAGCGGGCATTGAAAGACTAAACTGCGCTGACAAAACCTTGTATTTTTGAGCTACCCTTTGACGATCACCAAAGGTATGAATATAAATTCTTAGCTGTTCTTTCATTGACTTTTAATTTACCTCACAAGACTTCCTTATGTAGTGAACTTGAATAGCCTTAAAAAACCGAAAACCCAGGGTTTTCCCTTTTCCCATTTAGAATTTATAAGTCCTCTACTATAAGCTTTGCAACATAGGTGGCTTCTACAGATGATTCCGGCAAAATTTTCCAGTTACATTATCTAATTTTGATTTTACCAGTGTCAGCTAATGGAGGGTATCACTCTCTTACTAATTAGACCCAGACTGTCTTCAGCCACAGACTTCTGATAAAACGGAGAAAACATTCAATTATTTTTAATGATTTTCTTTAAGCAGTCTTCTTATTAGTCAGACATCTTTTATTTGCAAAAGTATTTTAAAGAAAGATATTCAAATAAAAACACCCTAATGAGTTTGGGCCTAAGTACTTCCATGGTCATTCTTTTTCACTTTATCTGATTTGGAGTAAAAGATTTTGCTTTGTCAAATCGGCCCAAATCTCAATAATAAGGAAGGAATTCTTCGTTGCGAGTGTCACTTTGAAGCAGATGAAATTTCTCCTAATTTAGCTAAAAAAAAAAAATTCCTAGCTGCCGTTCTAGTCAGAATAAATCATTTCCTACCCTGGAAGAAAGATACCCACCGAACTTGAACCTAAAAAGAACAGAAGGAAGATGATTCCATATTGATAAATGACAAGTGGAATAGGTGGGTCGTTCAGGGTATTTACCTTTCTAAAAATGGGAAGAATATAGTGGGAAATGGTATATTTATGTACTCTTGGGTGGATTCTGTATGACTAATTTAATGAACGGATTTTTAAGAAATGGGATGCTCCCAAATTTCTTAACTGAAAAAAGTGAATTTAATGCAACTGATAGCTGGAGCAGAAAATATTAATTCACATGTGTTGCATAGTACACCCACCGAGTGATGTAGTAAGTGGACTTCCGGGGCTGTGACACTTTCACAGTCTAGAGAGTCTAGGCTGTAAGCTTGTTAAGGGCAGGGTGCATGTCCTTTCATTCCGTTGTTTTGTACTCTCCCAAGCATTTTGTACAGCACTCTGCACATCGGGAACTCTCGATAAAAACCACCGACTGATGCAAAGGGAATAATAATAATAGTGATTATGGTATCTGTTAATCACTTACTATGTGCCAAGCACTGGGGCAGACGCAAGGTAATCAGGTAGGGTACGGTCCCTGTCCCACTCAGGACTCCCAGCCTCAATAGAGAAGCAGCGTGGCTCAGTGGCAAGAGCCCGGGCTTGGGCGTCAGAGGTCATGGGTTCGAATCCCGACTCTGCCAGCTGGGTGACTGTGGGCAAGTCACTTCACTTCTCTGGGCCTCAGTGACCTCATCCCGGCTCTGCCACTTGTCAGCTGTGCGACCTTAGGCAGGTCACTTAACTTCTCTGGACCTCAGTTGCCTCATCTGTAAAAGGGGGATTAAGACTGTGAGCCTCTCGTGGGACAACCCGATTACCGTGTATCTACCCCGGCGCTTAGAACAGTGCTCTGCACATAGTAAGCGCTTAACAAATACCAACATTATCAATCCCCATTTTATAGGTGAGGTAACTGAGGTATAGAGAAGTAAAGTGACTTGTCCAAGGTCACACAGCAGACAAGTGGCCCAGCGGGGATTAGAGCCTATGATCTTCTGAACTCCCAGGCCCGTGCGCCGTGAGATTGAGCTTCCTCGTGAAGCAGTGCCCGCCGTTTGACAGGATTCAACCTGAGGTTCCTGATAATGGTATTGGTATTTCCTGAGAGCCCGCCATTTGCAGTGCGCTCTACTAAATGCTTGACCAAAAATAAGAGAAGAAAGATACTTGCCTGCTCCCCACAGAGAGCGCTTACCCCTTGTGACATTACCAAACAGCCCTACACCCCGGCCTCAAGGGCCCTGGAGTCACTCTAGAAATGCCCGCTCCTTGATCAGCCTCCTCTGGGTTCAAAGGCCCAGAAAAAAAATCTCCTTCTACTTTCATTCATTCATCCATTCCGTAGTATTTATTGAGCGCTTACTGTGTGCAGAGCGCTGTACTAAGCGCTCGGGAGAGTATAATATAACGATGTAATGGACACATTCCCTGCTCACAGCAAGCAGGGTTGGGACATCCTTCTCACTGTTCCCCAAGTCCCTGCACCCCTCTTTCTTCCACCATGGGAAGCAGCGCGGCGTAGTGGATATGCCTTCTGGGAGTCAGAAGGTCATGGGTTCTAATCCCCTCTCTGCCACTGGACTGCTGTGTGGCCTTGGGCAAGTCACTTCATTTCTCTGGGCCTCAGTTCCTTCATCCGTTAAATGGGGATTGAGACACCGAGCCCTATGTGGGACAGGGACTGTGTCCAACCCGACTGGCTTGTATCCACCTCAGCGTTTAGTACAGTGTCTGGCACAGAGTAACTGCTTAGAGAAACAGTGTGGCTTAGTGGACAGAGCTCGGGCTTGGGAGCCAGAGGTCGTGGGTTCTAATCCCAGCTCCGCTACTTGTCAGCTGTGTGACTTTGGGCAAGTCATTTAACTTCTCTGTGCCTCTATTGCCTTATTTATAAAATGATTATTAGTGATAATAATAATGTTGGTATTTGTTAAGCACTTACTATGTGCCAAGCACTGTTCTAAGAACTGGGGTAGATACAAGGTAATGAAGTTGTCCCACGTAGGGCTCACAGTCTTCATCCCCATTTTACAGATGAGCTAACTGAAAATGACTTGCCCAAGGTCACCCAATTGACAAGTGCCGGAGCCGGGATTAGAACCCATGCCCTCTGACTCCCAAGCCCGTACTCTTTCCACTGAGCCACACTAAGACTGGGATCCCCCACGCAGGGCAACCTGAATACCTTGTATCTACCCCAGCGCTTAGAACAGTGGTTGACCCTTAGTAAGCGCTTAACAAACAGGATTATTGTTATTATTTGTTATCATTAACAAATACCATTATTATTCTTCCACCCCTGAACATATGAAAGTATCTCTCTGAGGCACAGAGGTCATCAGAGAACAAGTCTACTGCTCCCTTGGTGGAGCTGGCTGCGGGGCTCACTGGAAAGAGCACGGACCTGGGAGTCAGAGGTCATGGGTTTGAATCCCGGCTCTGCCACTCGTCAGCTGTGTGACTGTGGGCAAGTCACTTCACTTCCCTGTGCCTCAGTGACCTCATCTGTAAAATGGGGATGAACTGTGAGCCTCACGTGGGACAACCCGATTACCCTGTATCGCCCCCAGCGCTTAGAACGGTACTCGGCACATAGTAAGCGCTTAACAGATACCAACATTATCATTATTATCTCTGTGCCTCAGTTACCTCGTTTGCCAAAAAAAAAAAAACAACCTTCAGTTTTCATCCATCATTGGTGTGGACTGAGAATCTGCAGAATAGAAAGCAACACATCAACCATTATGGCAGCAGCATGGCCTAGTGGAAAAAGCATGGGCGTGGAAGTTAGAGGACCTGGGTTCTAGACACGGCTCTGCCGACTGCCTGCGGTGTGTCCTCGGGCAAGTCAAAGCCGCATTTTCTAGTGGATAGAACACAGACTCGGGAGTCAGAAGGAACTGGGATCCAATCCCGGTTCCACCACTTGCCTGCTGCGTGATCTTGGACAAGTCACTTCACTTCTCTGTGTCTCCGTTACCTCATCTATAAAATGGGGGCTAAGACCGGGACCTTCACGAGCGACAGGGGCTGAGTCCAACCCGATCAGCTTGAATCTACCTCAGTGCTTAAAAAACAGAGTTTGACATACCGTAAGCGCTTAACGGATACCGTCATTCTCATTCCTTGGGCTTAGTTTCCTCCCTCTAGACCGTGAGCTCATTATGGGCCGGGATTGTCACTTTTTATTGTTGTACTGTACTTTCCCAAGCGGTTAGTACAGTGCTCTGCACGCAGTGAGCGCTTAATAAATACGATTGAACTAATGAGTGAATGAATTCTTTCCAAACGCGTTCTCCTTCCTCCTTAGATTGTGAGCCCCATGTGGGACGGGGACCGTGTCTGACCTGATCAACTTATATCAACCTCAGCACTTAGAATAGTGCCTGACACATAAGAAGCAAATAACGGATACTCTGATTACTATTCTTGAGACGGTACAACGGGAGCCATCCGCAGAAGTTAACGATCCCGGCAGAGCCCACCGGCAACGAGAGCGGGATGGCTCGGGTTCGAAAGGGGCCAGCCCCGTGGAGGTTAGGCCACCCCGGAGTTCGACCACAGTCAGAGGGAAGCGGTTGAAGTTCTGGTCGCCACCCTATCGAGAAGCAAGGTGGCTTAGTGGCAAGAGCACGGGGTTGGGAGTCAGAGGTCGTGGGTTCTAATCCCGGCTCTGCCTCTTCGCTTCTCTGTGCCTCAGTTATCTGTAAAATGGGGATTAAGACTGTGAGCCCCACGGGGGACAACCTGATTACCTTGTATCTACCCCAGTGCTTAGACAGAGCTCGGCACATAGTAGGCGCTTAACAAATACCATCATTATTATTATTATTAGTGATTTCGCTACACAAGCAGCTCCCCATGTCCCACTTCCATTCCTCCTTCCCAGCCCAGTCCTTTGTGATCCCTCAGGCTGGTGGAGTGGACGGGACTAACCAGGAACCCCAACCTTGGGAACGTTGACGGGGGGCATGGACAAGGGCAGCCCCTCCCTCCATGGGCCACTGAGGAGTGCGCAGCCCCCGGGGGTCAAGGAGAGGGGCAGAAGCAGCATGGCCTAGTGGCTAGAGCACGGGCTTGGGAGTCAGCAGGACTTGGGTTCTAATCCCAGCCCCGCCACTTGTCTGCTGAGTGACCTTGGGTAAGTCACTTCACTTCCCTGGACCTGTGATCTCATCTACAAAATGGAGATTGAGATTGTGAGCCCCACGTGGCACAGGGACTGTGTCCAATCCCATCTGCTAGTATCCACCCCGGCGCTTAGTACAGTGCCTGGCACAGAGTAAGCACCTAACAAATACCAAACAAAAACTCCTCACCATTGGCTTTAAAGCCCTCCACCACCCTGCCCTCTCCTCCCTCACGTCACGTCTCTCCTTCTACGACCCAGCCCGCATACTTTGTTCCTCCAGTGCAAACCTTCTCACTGTTCCCCCGTCTCACCTGTCTCACCACCGACCCCTCACCCCCGTCCTGCCTCTGGCCTGGAACGCCCTCCCTCCTCAAATCCGACAGACAGTGACTCTCCCCCAGTTCAAAGCCTTACTGAAGGTACAAGTCCTCCAAGAGGCCTTCCCAGGCTAAACGCCGCTTTTCCTCGGCTCCCACTCCCTTCTGCGTCGCCCTGACTTGCTCCCTTTGCTCTTCCTTCTCCCAGCCCCACAGCATTTATGTACATGTCTGTAATTTTACTTATTTGTATTGATGTCTGTCTCCCCCATCTTCGACTGAAAGCCCATTGAGGGCAGAGAATGGGACGTTTATTGCAGTACTGCAGTCTCCCAAAGACTTAGTATAGTGCTCTGCACACATTAAGTACTCAATAAATACGATTGAATGCATAAATTAATATTATACAGTCCACGTCCCACGTGGGGCTCACAGTCTCCGCTCCACCGGCCTGTACACGGGAGCCAGTCTGAGACTGGAGGAGCCCCACACCACTGCTTTTTGGAGACCCATCTCCTCCAAGAAGCCCTCCCTGACTACGCCCTCTTCTCCTCTTCTCCCACTCCCTTTTCCGCTGCTCTTACTTGCTCCTTCATTCATCCTCCCTCTCATCCCCACAGCAAATATGTATATATCTGAATCTATCTGGAATTTCTTCACGTATTTATCTACTCATTTAGTCATATTAATGTCCAGCTCTAGACCGTGAGCTTACCGTGGGCAGGAATGTGCTTGTTTGTGGTTATATTGTACTCTCCAAAGCGCTTAGTCCAGTGCTTTGCACATAGGAAGCTCTCAGTAACTGTGATTGAATGAGTGACTGAATCTCTGATGCAAAGTGATGTTTGCCCTTCGGCAGGGTTTGGCTGCGACACACGGGTTAATCCCTCGGGCATGGAGCAGTGAGGATGGATCAGTGTGGGGTTAATCTTTCCCAAACTCTTTGGCCCTCCTTGGCTGTTCGACCTCGAAGAGTCGGAGTGACGGAGCTTGGCTCTCGGACTTCTGGGTTGCTTTCTAGGAGCTTGCCTTCATGTCGGCGAGATTAGCTTCTTTCTCCCTACGTTACAAATTCTTCACTTTAGATGAATGTCTCTCTCCCCCTCTAGACTGTAAGCATGTGTCTGCCAACTCTGTTGCGTTGTGCTCACCCAAGTGCTCAGTACAGTGCTCTGCCCCCAAGAAGTGCTCAATAAATACGACTGATTAGGACGATGGGAGGGGAAGAGTGGCGAGCCCCACCTCCCTGACAGGCAGATTGACAGTTCATGAGGGAACAGAAGCAGAGCACATGCGGCCTAGTGGAAGGAACGTGGGGCTGGGAGATAGCGGTCTGGAGTTCTGCCCCGGCCACTGGTCTGCTGTGTGGCCTTGGGCAAGCCCCTTAACGTCTCTGAGCCTATGTCTCATCATTGATAAAGTGGGGATAAAACAGATTGTGAGCCAACTGCGGGAGTGGTCCGATCCGATAATCTTGTACCCACCCCAGGATTTAGCATCCGGTAAATAATGATTGCTGTCTTTAAATGACTTCATTTAGGGCTAGCGTTACAAAACTCAACAAGAAAAGCATCTCAAACCATGGTTCCTAAGGGACTGAAATTAATTTCCTTAACCGGTAACTCTCCCCTTTTCTTTTCCCACCTTCCCTTCCCACCTTCTCCAAGTGTGCAGCACCAGGAAATCTGGAGCCTTGCATTTCCCTGTTTGCTGGTCCCCCCTAGGAGCAGAGCTTCCTTTGTGCTGGGAATTGACTTGAAATTGTTTCCACCAACCTTTTTTTTTTTTTTTTTTGTCAAATTGCCAGGTGGCGAAAACAAGCAAGATTCAGCATGGTTTGCCTCAGTACTGAAGTTTGGGGTGGAGAAGAATGTGTTGGTGAGTAACTGCATATCGAGAGCACAAAGCTAGGATAATTTAGGCCTGATTTACTGCTCCTAGTGCTTCCTCCTCTTGGTGCTTGGTGGTGGTAAAGGATTTGAGGAGAAGGGTGGGTCATATCAATAATCGCGACATCTGTTACGTGCTCGTTATGTCCCGAGCACTGGATTAGGTGCTGACAGCCTGTCCTAGTGGATAGAACATGGGCCATGGAGTCGGCAGAACCTGGGTTCTAATCCCAGCTCCACCGCTCGTCTGCCGTGTGACCTTGGACAGGTCACGTAACTTTTCTTTGCCTCTTTTCTTTGGGATTGGGACTGCGAGCCTCATGTGACGATAATGATGTAATAATGATGATAACGGTATTTGTTAAGTGCTTACTATGTGCCAAGCACTTTTCTAAACGCTGGGGGGGAATACAAGGTAATCAGCTTGTCTCACGTGGGGCTCGCAGTCTTAATCCCCATTTTACAGCTGAGGTAACTGAGGCACAGAGAAGTTAAGGGACTTGCCCAAAGTTACACAGCTGACGGGTGGCAGAGCTGGGAATAGAACCCACGACCTCTGACTCCCAAGCCCGTTTTCTTTCCACTGAGCCGTGCTTTTCTCTGTGGGATAGGGATTGGGTCCAACCTGATAAGTTGGTATCTAGAGCATGGACCTGGGAGTCAGAAGGTCATGGGTTCTAATCCTGGCTCTGCTACTTGTCTGCTGTGTGGCCTTGGGCAAGTCAATTGATGTCTCTGTACCTCAGTCACCTCATCTGTAAAATGGAGATTAGGACTGTGAGCCCTCTGTGGGACAGGGACTATGGCCAACACAATTTGCTTGTATCCATCCCAGCACTTAGTATGGTGCCTGCATAGTAAATGCTTAACCGATACTATAATTATCATTATCATCATCTACCCCAGCGCTTAGCGCAGCTCCTGGCACATAGTAAGTGTTTAGCAAATGCCATAAAAAAAAAAGAAATCCAGTTGGATGCAGTCCTAATCGAATCCCCATTACACAGCTGAGGAACCCGAGAGGCACAGAGTCATTAAGTGACTGGCCCAAGGTCATCTAGGAGGTTAAGAGGCAGAGCTGGGCTGAGAAGTCAGGCCTCCCTACCCCCAACCCCATTCTCTTTCTTCAAGACCACATTCGTTCTCTGTCGTGGTTGCTCAATTCTCTCCCCAAACCTGTATTTCCACTTACGGAACATAAGCAGCTTTCATGGCTTAGCCAACACACACCCTTGTTCCGAGCTAAGCCGAGCAAAAATCCACTGAGATGGACTCTCGGAGTCCCCTCCGAAGGAAGACACAGTGGGGAAGCAGCGTGGCTCAGTGGAAAGAGCCTGGCCTTCGGAGTCAGAGGTCATGAGTTCGACTCCCCCCTCTGCCACCTGTCGGCTGTGTGACTGTGGGCGAGTCACTTCACTTCTCGGTGCCTCAGTTCCCTCATCTGGAAAATGGGGATTAAATGCGAGCCTCACGTGGGACAACCTGATGACCCTGTATCTCGCCCAGCGCTTAGAACAGTGCTCTGCACATAGTAAGCGCTTAACAAATACCAACATTATTTTTATTACTTATCATCGTTCCATTGGAAATGAGCTATTCTCAGCTAAACGGAGGTCAGTATGGGCAAAATCTGATTTCAAACTTTTCCGTGAACCTGAATAAAAATAATAATCATAACTGTGGTACTTGTTAAGCGCTTACTACGTGCCGGGCACTGTACTAAGCGCTGGGGTGGATGCAAGCAAATCGGGTCGGACGCAGTCCCTGTCCCACGTGGGGCTCATTGTCTTAATCCCCGTTTTAGCGATGAGGTAACTGAGGCCCAGAGGAGTGAAGTGACTTGCCCAAGGTCACACAGCAGACAAGTGGTGGAGCCGGGATTAGAAGCAATAGGTTAATAAGGAACAACAAATGAAATTCAAAACCGAGAAACTCTCGATTTTCCACTGTCTAAACAGAAGCAGGTGTCGAAGAGAAGCGGCGTGGCCTAGTGAAAAACGTATGGACCGAGGAGTCGGAGGGACTGGGCTGTAATCCCAGCTCCACCGGTTATCCACAGTGGGACTTTGGGAAAATCACAGAGAAGTTAAACGACTTGCTCAGAGTCACACAGCTGCCAGAGCCGGGATTCGAACCCGTGACCTCTGACTCCCAAGCCCGGGCTCTCTCCACTGAGCCACGCTGCTTCTCTGTAAACAGCGCAGGGTAAGCGGAGACCTACTTGGGTGGTGGCTGAGTATAAAACTATGTTAGGAAGGAGCCCTGCTGTAGGTAGAAGCAGCGTGGCTCAGTGGAAAGAGCCCGGGCTTTGGAGTCAGGGCTCATGAGTTCGAATCCCAGCTCCGCCACTTGGCGGCCGTGTGACTGTGGGCAAGTCGCTTCACTTCTCGGTGCCTCAGTTCCCTCATCTGTAAAATGGGGATTAAGACCGTGAGCCCCACGTGGGACGACCTGATTCCCCTATGTCTACCCCAGCGCTTAGAACAGTGCTCGGCACATAGTAAGCGCTTAACAGATACCACCATTATCAGGTAAAGACTATGGAGTCAGGTCAGCAGAAGCAGCAGGGTGCAGCGGATAGAGCATGAGCCTGGGAGTCAGAAGGTCGTGGTTTCTAATCCCGGCTCTGCTGCGTGTCTGCTGCGTGACCTTGGAGAAGTCACTTTACTTCTCTGCGCCTCGGGGACCTCATCTGTAAAATAGGGATTGAGACTGTGAGCCCCTCATGGAGCAGGGACTGTGTCCAACCCGATCAGCTTGTATCCAATCCAGCGCTTAGTATGGTGCCTGGCTCCTAGTAAGCGCTTGACAAATAATAATGTCGCTATTTGTTAAGCGCTTACTATGTGCCGAGCACTGTTCTGAGCGCTGGGGTAGACACAGGGGAATCAGGTTGTCCCACGTGGGGCTCACGGTCTTAATCCCCATTTTCCAGATGAGGGAACTGAGGCACCGAGAAGTTAAGTGACTTGCCCATACCACGATTCTTATTCTGTTATTATCACTGGCAGGGGACCTGCCCCTCAGCAACAGAAGGGAGATTCATTTTCATTCAATAGTATTTACTGAGCGCTTACTATGCGCAGAGCACTGTACTAAGCGCTTGGAATGGACAATTCGGCCACAGACAGAGACGATCCCTGCCCACAGTGACAGGCTCACAGTCTAATCGGGGGAGGCAGACAAAAACGAGACAACTAAATTGCGATAAATAGAATCAAGGGGAGGTACACCTCATTAACAAAATAAATAGGGTGATAAAAATGTATACAAATGAGCACTGAGCTGAGGGGAGGGAAATGTCACCTCCCAGCTGAAGAGAGGGCGCACCGTGCCCGCAGTTCTTCAGCAAACGGTCCCTGGGACTTATGTGAGGAGAAGCAGCGTGGCTCAGTGGCAAGAGCACGGCCCTGGGAGTCAGAGGACGTGGGTTCTGATCCCGGCCCTACCACTTGTCTGCTATGTGACCTGGGGTGAACCGCTTAACTTCTCTGGGCCTCGGTGACCTCTTCTGTGAAAGGGGGATTAAAACTGTGATCCCCACACTGCTTACTCTGTATCTACCCCAGCGCTTAGAACGGTGCTCGGCACATAGAAAGCACTTGACAAATAGCATTATCCTTATTATTATCGTTGCTATATGAGGACCTCAGAAGTCAATTAAACAGGGAGTGAACTCTCCCCACAACCTACGTCTGGCCTGGAATGCCCTCTTTCCTCATATCAGACAGATAATTGCCCTCCCCACTTCAAAACTTTATTGAAGGCACATCTCCTCCAAGAAGCCTTCCCCGACTGAGCCTTCCTCCCCTCTTCTCCCTCTCTCTTATTCTGCACCGCTCCTCCTTGCTCCTTCATTCATCCTCTCTCCCATCCCCATGGCATATATATGTAAATCTCTTTATCTATATATGTATTGGTAATTTATTCATCTATTAATTTGTTTAGATTAATGTCTCTCTCCCCCTCTAGACTATGATCTCGTTGTGGGCAGGAACGTTTCTGTTTGTTGTGGTACTTAACTCTCCCAACTGCTCAGTACAGTGCCTTGCACAAAGGAAGCACTCACTAAATATGCTTGAATGAATGAATGAATCCCCTCGACCTGGATCCTGGGAGGAGAAGGGGAAGTTGGGAAGGAAAGGGGAAGTCGGTGCCGACTTGTTCATTCCAAGCGCTTAGTACGGTGCTCTGCACATAGTAAGCGCTCAATAAATACTATTGAATGAATGAATGAATGAAAGTTCCTAAATCAGGCTCATCAAAAGCTCTTTTAAGATTGTTATCGATCAATCAGTCGGTGGTACCTGTCGAGCGAGCACTCCATATAAGCACTGTACTAAGTATTTGGGAGAGTACAAGAGTAGATTGAGACGAGCAGCATGGCTCAGTGGAAAGAGCACAGGCTTGGGTGTCAGAGGTCATGGGTTCAAATCCCGGCTCTGGCCCTTGGCAGCTGTGTGACTGTGGGCAAGTCACTTAACTTCTCGGTGCCTCAGTTCCCTCATCTGTAAAATGAGGATTGAGACTGTGCACCTCACATGGGGACAACCTGATGACCCTGTATCTCCCCCAGCACTTAGAACAGTGCTCTGCACAGAGTAAGCGCTTAACAAATACCGACATTAAGCACGGGCTTTGGAGTCAGGGCTCATGAGTTCGAATCCCAGCTCTGCCACTTGTCAGCTGTGTGACTGTGGGCGAGTCACTTCACTGCTCTGTGCCTCAGTTACCTCATCTGTAAAATGGGGATTAAGACCGTGAGCCCCACGTGGGACAACCTGATTCCCCTGTGTTTACCCCAGCTCTTAGAACAGTGCTCTGCACATAGTAAGCGCTTAACAAATACCAACATTATTATTATTATTAGATTGACATGATCCCAGCCTTTGTTCCCAGCTCTTTCTGCTAGAAAAGAGTAGTCGCATTCTTGATGAACCTCAAGTTATGAGACGGACTCATTTCAGCATCCGTCAGTCAGCAGTATTTATGGAGTGCTTACTCTGTGCAGAACACTGTATGAAGCACTTGAGAGAGGACAACGCGACAGTAAGCACTCGGGAAATAACCGTTGACTGATTTGTTGCTGAAATGAAACTGTCTCATAACTTGAAGTTCATCAATACTCGAGGCAGGATGGGTTAAATGCCTGGGTCGGTGAAGTAGCAGTTTAGATGGAGAGGAAGGAAAGGATTTTAGTGCAAAAATACAAAACACACACAGTATTATAGGACACAAAAACAGTATGAAGGAGGCAGAGGGTGAGCAGTGTAGCCACATCGTGCCTTGAGAAATCCCCCCACACTCACACAACCATACTTTCCCACCAAATTTATTGCTGTAGTAGTTAATAATCACATTTATTGAGCACCCACAGGAACAAAGGACTGTAATAAGCTCTTCGAGAAGTACAGATGAATCAGTGACTCATTCCCCTGACCTGGTGAAATTCCTGGTGAAGTGGGAAGTTGGACAGAACAATCAAAATGCCTTAAAATGTACACATGAAAAGTGTATATACAAGAGATCTGAGAATGGCTGTAAGTAGCTAAAGTGCTAGACTTGGGTTGCCGGGAATCAATCAGGGAAGGTATCCTGGAGGAGAAGCGCAGTCAGGAGAAACAGTTTGAAAATAGAAACAGTTGTGGCCAGTTGTGTTTAGAAGAGGAGAGAATTCCAAGCAGGAGAAATAGCGTGAGTGAGGTAAGGGACGCGAGAGATTAGAGAGTGGGGTACAGACAGAAGATTGCCCTGGGAGGAACAAAGAGAGGGATTTGGAGAGGAGCAGGTGAAGAGAGAAACCTAGATCAGACAACGGTGAAGTACAGCCTTTCCTTAATTCTCCCATCATGTTACATTGAACACACATTTTAGCAGAACTGAATGTAATACTTCTTGTCTTATGTGACTCCACTAATTTCATTCTTAAAATTGTCTCTGTCCTTATAAGATCGTATTAAAAGCAAAAATTCAGTTTATCCCACTGGAGGTTCCTAAATGGTCAGGTTTCAGAAACTCAAATTTATCCATCTTTTACAAATGAAAGGGGCAACGAAAGTGATGTTTCAACAGAGTTTGTTTTTTTGTCAGAGAGATACAGGGTGTATTTTCACAACAATGGCAAAACCAATTTACAAAACATCTCCAAAACCCTGATGATGTTTTCTTTCTCACATGCCAATACCCATCACGGTAATAAGAGAAGCAGCATGGCTTAGTGGAGAGAACACGGGCCTGGGAGTCAAGAGGACCTGGATTCTAATCCCTGCTCTGCCACTTGTCAGCTGTGTGTGACCTTGGGCAGGTCACTTAATTTCTCTCTGCCTGAGTTCCCTCACCTGGAAAGTAGAGATTAAGAATGCGAGCCCTATGTAGGACAGGGAATGTGTCCAACCCGATTACCTTGTATCTACCCCAGAGCTTAGTACAGTGTCTGACACGTAGTAAGTGCTTGACAAATACCACAGTTATTATCATTATTATTAGTTGTAATTGCATTGATAACTATAATACGGATGGAGGTCGCCTGGAAAAGTAGGAACATTTTTATGATCTGAGGAAATTCTTGCCATCATCCTCTTCCTCCAAGGTGATAAAAAGATATATTTTTTTTTTTTTCCTGTCAGCTATTGATCAATTCATAATCGATGAATGACTCTGTTGAGTGTTTCCTGGGTGCAGATCACTGTACTAAACACTTGGGAGAGTAGAATACATCAGAGTTAGTAGACACAATCCCTGCCTTCGAGGAGCTTACAGTCTAGAGGGGAGACAGACACTGAAATAAAGAACAGATAGGGGAAGCCGCAGAGTACAATAATGTTGGTATTTGTTAAGCGCTTACTATGTGCCGAGCACTGTTCTAAGCGCTGGGGTAGACACAGGGGGATCAGGTTGTCCCACGTGGGGCTCACGGTCTTAATCCCCATTTTACAGATGAGGTGACTGAGGCACAGAGAAGTCAAGTGACTTGCCCACAGTCACACAGCAGACAAGTGGCAGAGCCGGGATTCGAACCCATGACCTCCGACTCCAAAGCCCGTGCTCTTTCCACTGAGCCGTGCTGCTTCTCCATAAATCCTGTGTGTCTGGGGAAGGTGAAATGATACCTACGCAAGGGGTAAATATGAACCGGCTTCGGGCCGTGCCAGCTTGAGGACACGGTGGAAAGATTTGCTCTGTCTACTTTTCCCATCCATTCAGTCAATCACTCATTCATTCCTATTTATTGAGCGCTTACTGTGTGCAGAGCACTGCACCAAGCATTTGGAAAGTACAATTCAGCAATAAATAGAGACCGTCCCTCCCCACAACTGGCTCACAGTCTAGGAGGGGGGGAGGCAGACATCCAAACAAGTAAGCAGGCATCAATAGCATCAATATAAGTAAACAGAATTAGGGATAGATAACACATCATGAACATAAATAACCATTCAATCATATCTGCTGAGTGCTTACCGTCTGGACAGAGCACTGTACTAAGAAACGTTCCCCACCAAAACAAACTTACAGTCTGGAGGGGGAGACAAACATTAATACAAATGACTAAGAATAATAATAATAATAATGATAATAATGTTGGTATTTGTTAAGCGCTTACTATGTGCCGAGCACTGTTCTAAGCGCTGGGGTAGATACGGGGTCATCAGGTTGTCCCACGTGAGGCTCACAGTCTTAATCCCCATTTTACAGATGAGGTCACTGAGGCCCAGAGAAGTGAAGTGACTTGCCCAGCGTCACACCGCTGACAAGTGGCAGAGCCGGGATTCGAACCCATGACCTCTGACTCCCAAGCCCGGGCTCTTTCCACTGAGCCACGCTGCTTCTCTAAAATATGGATATGCAAGTAAGGGCTGTGGGACTGAGGGAGGCAAATCCAAGAACAAGGATGACATAAAAGAAATTGTGAAAAGAGGAAACGAGGGTTTAGGCGGGGAAGGTCTCTTTGAGGAGGTATGCGTTTAAGAAGGCTTTGAAGGGCCAGAGAGTGATCATCTGTCAGACAAGCAGTGAGAGGGAGTTCCAGACCGGGGACGGGCTGTGAGTGAGGGGTCAGAGGCGAGAAAGATGAGATCGAGGTCCAGTGAGTAGGTTGGCATGAGAAGAATGAAGTGTGCGGGTTGGGTTGGAGGAGGAAATCGGAGAGGTGAGGTAGGAAGGGACGAGGTGACTGAGTACTTTAAAGCCAATGGTAAGGAGTTTCTGTCTGATGCCCGAATGGATGGGCAACCACTGGAGGTTCTTGAGGAGTGAGGAAAAATGGCCTGAATAATAATAATTCCGGTATTTGATAAGCGCTGACTAGGTAGGCACTCTACTAAGCGCTGGGGGGATTCAAGTAAATTGGGTTGGACACAGCTCCTGTCCCGTGTGGGGCTCACAGACTCAATCCCCATTTTACAGATGAGGTAACTGAGTGACAGAGAATAATAATAACGTTGGTAGTTGTTCAGCGCTTACTACGTGCAAAGCACTGAGGTAGACAGAGGGGAATCAGGTTGTCCCACGTGAGGCTCACAGTCTTCATCCCCATTTTACAGATGAGGGAACTGAGGCACAGAAAAGGGAAGTGACTTGCCCACAGTCACACAGCTGACAAGTGGCAGAGCTGGGATTCGAACCCATGACCTCTGTCCCCCAAGCCCGGGCTCTTTCCACTGAGCCACGCTGCTCCCAGAAGCTAAGTGACTCGCCCAAGGTCACAGAGCAGACTGTGTTTTGAAAGAAAGATCCGAGAAGCAGAGTGGTGTAGGGACTGGAGCGGGGAGAAACAGGAGACAAGGAGATCAACAAAGAGGCTGATGCAGTAATGAAATGATAATAATGATAACGTTGGTATCTGTTGAGCGCTCACTATGTGCAGAGCACTGTTCTAAGCGCTGGGGGTGATACAGGGTAATCAGGTCGTCCCACGTGAGACTCACAGTTCATCCCCATTTTACAGATGAGGTCACGGAGGCACAGAGAAGCGAAGTGACTCGCCCAGAGTCACACAGCTGACAAGCGGCAGAGCCGGGAGTCGAACCCATGACCTCTGACTCCGGAGCCCAGGCTCTTTCCACCGAGCCACGCTGCTTCCCAGGAAAAGCAGGAAAAGCATGAAAGCAGGAGAGGTTAAGTGCTTGGATCACATGGTAGCGGGTTGGATTATCTCTGCCCTGGGCAAGTCCTGCCCAACGGTGAGGGTGGCAATGACGATAATTCATTCATTCATTCGATCATATTTTTTGAGCACTTACTGTGTTCAGAGCACTGTACCAGGCAGTTGGGGGAGTACAATACCGTTACTGCGTACGGACTGTCACTGTTTGTTGCCGATTTGTACTTTCCAATTGCTTAGTGCAGTGCTCTGCCCGTAGTAAGCGCTCAATAAATGTGATTGAACGAACAATAAATTGACACATTTCCTTCCCACCACAAACTTCTAATGATAATAGTAATAGCGATAATAATGAGAATGGTATTTGCAAAGCTTTGACACGCTTACTACGTGATAAACACTGTTTTAAGCCCCGGGGTCAACACAAGCTAATCAGATTGGACACAGTCCCTGTGCCACATTCATTCATTCGATAGTATTTATTGAGCGCTTACTATGTGCAGAGCACTGGACTAAGCGCTTGGAATGAACAAGTCGGCAACAGATAGAGACGGTCCCTGCCGTTGGACGGGCTCACGGTCTGATCGGGGGAGACGGACAGACGAGAAACAGTGGCGATAAATAGAGTCGAGGGGAAGAACGTCTCGTAAAAACGATGGCGACTAAATAGAATCGAGGCGATGTACATCTCATTAACAAAATAAATAGGGTGATGAAAATATATACGGTTGAGCCGACGAGTACAGTCCTGAGGGGACTCACGGTCTTAAATGCCATTTTCCAGGTGAGGTGACTGAGGCCCAGAAAAGCAAAGTGACTTGCCCCAAGGTCACACGGCAGATGAGCGGCAGAGCCGGGATTAGAACCCACATCCTTTTGACCGCCAAGCCCGGGCTCTATCGACTAGGCCGCGATGAATGACCATCCTCTGGGACTATGCTGTATACGCCACCGGGCAGAGCCCAGGATCCCCATCTGAGGAGCACCCCCAGAAGCGTGTGGAGGTGGGGGAGGGGAGGTACTCCTGCTCCCCCAAGATCCAGGTGCTGGATGCTAAAACAGTGGGAGTCCTAACCCCTCTGGGAACTCAGGCTACCCGTGCCATGAGGCCGATGTCCCTACCCACCCCCACCCTCCATCTCAGCCCCGTTGCAATGGGGGTTCCGGCGGTGTGGCTTTGGGCAGGTCGCTTCACTTCTCTGGGCCTCAGTTCCCTCATCCGTAAAATGGGGAATGGGACTGTGAGCTCCACATGGGACGGGGACCGTGTCCAAACCCATTTGCTCGAATCCACCGCAACGCTTAGGACGGTGCCCGGCACAGAGCAAGCACCGAATACAAACCGTAAGTATTATTCTGGCTTCCACCCGCTGCGGTCCAGGGGCGGGCAGTGGTCCCACCCGAGCACATCTTCCCTCTCCCCTCACCAGCTCCTCAAGGGCCGGACCCAGGTCACGTTGTGGGCACAAGTCCAAGATGGCAGATGGGAAGCAGTGTGGCCTGGTGAGTAGAGCACGGGCCTGGGAGTCACATGGACATGGGCTCCATTGCCCGCTCTGCCGCTTGTCTCTTGTGTGACCCTGGGCAACTCACTTCTCTTCTCTGGCCTCGGCTACTTCATCTGTAAAACGGAGATTAAAACTGTGAGGCCCACGTGGGACAGGGACTGGATCCAACCTGATTAACTTGTATCTACCTCAGCGCCTAGTGTAGTGCCTGGCACAGCGTGAGAGCTTAATAAATATCATAAAAAAGATCCTGTGAGACCCAAGAGGAGCAGCAGGCTCGTCCTTGGCTATTAGACATTGGCTCCTCTTTGGGCACCAACCAAGGTCAGGCTGCAGGGTTCGATTTTTCGGCCCAGCGGCCGATGATGGGCCACCGACGATTTGACTGGCAGGACCACCTAGGGGAGGGATAGGAGGTATTGGTTCTAGCGTCGGTTCGAGATTGGAAATATGATAGTAATAAAAATGATGGTATCTGTTAAGTGCTTAGTATGTTCCAGGCACTGTACTAAACGCCGCGGTGGATACGAGAAAATGGAGTTGGACACAGTCCCTGTCCTCCGTAGGGCTCACGGCCTCATCTCCCATTTTACGGTGGCGATAACTGAAGTTCAGAGGAGTGAAGTGACTTCTCCGAGGTCCCCCAGCAGGCAAGTGGAGGAGGTGGAATTAGAACCCGTGACCGTAAAGCCCTCATCTGCAGGCCACATATGGTGGGTGCAGAGACACACGCTAACACCTCTCAGGAGGAGGGAGAATAGTGATGCCTGACCTGGAGCGAGCAGTCGATTAGAGCCCTTTCCAAGCAAAGTCACACTGGGAGCGGTAGCGTCAGTCAAACTGGCATTTTCTGCAAGCGCTCAATGAGAGCTGGTGCTACAACTGTTTAATTAACTATGCAAATTGGTATCCTCCCAATGCCCACCTGCATTTCCGAGGTCAGGCTGTATTTATACGAGGGGGGTGTGCAAAGCAGGAGAGGCGTGAAGAGGGGTGGGAGATCCAGGGAACTGCGACTAAAATGGAATAAGTTGCAGTCAGCAGTGGAGGGAAAAATGAACAAATGCAAGTTGATGGCCCATTTTAAACAGGTCCAAATGCAAACCAGTTTGAATGGCACCAAACTCAATGAAGTACACGTAATAAGATTCAGCCTCCTATGCCTACAGAGAGTCCTTCGGAGTAGCAGATGGGCATACGGAAACCAGGAATTCCGGCTTCTGGTGGCCACCCTACTGACCCCTAAGGGAAGAGCACAGGTCCTTAAGCATAGTAACGTCTAATAATAATTATTATTATTACTAACAATAATAACATTTATCAAGCACTTACTATATGCTCTCAGTACTGCCCTAACACCGGGGTAGATTAAGAAGATCAAGTGGAACACGGATCCTGTCCCTTCTCGAGCTCACCATCTAAGTATGAAGGAAGAACAGGCATTGAATCCCCATTTTACAGATGAAGAAACAAATACAAAGAGATTAAGTGATTTATGCAAGGTCACACAGCAGGCAAGCGGCAGAGCTGGGATTAGAGCCCATTTCTCTGACTCCGGGCTCCTGCCCTTTCCATGCTTCTGTGCTCTTTCCTAGGAGCTTCTGTCCAAGGTTAAAAATGAGGTCAGGAGTTCATGAGTTTGAACATTCCTACGTCTAGATTCGAAATCCATCATTTAGCGAGTGCTTAGCCTGTGCGGATCACTGTATTGAATGCTTGGGAGAATACAGCAGATTAGACACAATTCTTGACCTCTAGGAGTTTACAATCTAACTGCAGTATTGTTCTGCTGACAGGACCCAGGAGGGTCATTAAATTGAACTGCATGTCAGAAGCCAGGATATAATAATCTTCTGATTTTATTTAAGACTATTATTACCTGACATTTATTGTCTGTCCTAATAGATTTTAAGTTCCTCCAGGGCAGGAAGTATGCTTACTAGCTCTATTGTACTGTCTCAAGGACTTAGTAGAGTGCTTTACACATAGCAAACTCCCAATAGATATCAGTGATTGATTAATGTATAGAGTCAAGGCACTTTTACATTACTTAGCTCATTTTTGTTTCCCCGGCACATTTATGAGATAGGGAAAGGCAGGAATTATTAGCACCGAGCGAAACAGCATGGCCTAGTGCAAAAAGCACAAGTCTGGGAGTCAGAGGACCTGGGTTCCAACCTCATCTCTGCCATTTGCCTGTTGTGTGACCTTGGGCAAATCATTTAACTTTTCTGGGCCTCAATTTACTCAACTGTAAAATTGGAATGAAGACAGTGAGCCCCGTGAGGGACAGGGACTGTATCCAACCTGATTAGCTTCTAGCTATCCCAGTGCTTAGAACAGCGCTTGACACACAGTAAGTGCTTAACAGATACCATCATCATCATCACTGGACCAGACCTGTCCCTCCAGTCCCTTCATGCTGTCCTCCGTAACAGCGCCGGGCTCCTGGAGCATCCCTTGGGATGGAGAGAGCCACTCAGGCTTCTTGGTCCTACTCTACTTAAAGCAACCCTCTGGGGCTGCCCAAACCCCTAGACGTCACAATAAAGCCTTTTGGGAAACCGACAGTTCAAGCAGTCAGGTCCCTCAGAGACCTGATCGTCACATCTTGCCAAAGGTGATCCCTCCGACAGCTCTACCGTCCCGGGGGGAACCCCAGCATATCACCCCTCGATGCCTTTTGACTCTGGCACGCTTTCAGATTCAGAGCAGTTAGGAATTTGGAAAGTTGCCTAAGGGATGTGGATGTAGACTAGACTATAAGCTCGTGTGGGCAGGGAATGTGTCTGTATATGGTATTGTCCCAAGCACTTAGTACATTACTCCGCACACAGTAAGTGCTCAATAAATACAATTAGCTGATTGACTGACATACCATCGATCGGTAGCATTTACAGAGTGTTTACTCTATGCGGAACACAGTTTTAAGCCCTGGAGAGAGTACAGTCAAGTGAGCAGACGTATCCCTGGCCTCAAAGAATTTACAGTCTCAGTTGTACAATATGTACTACAATCTATACTAAGTATATGGAGCTTCCCATTAAGCATCTGCATCAGTGTATTAAAAATACCCTAAAAGCAAAATTACAATAGAGCAAACACACCTTCAAAGACCACTAATCTTATGCATATTAAAAATTTGTCTAAGCAAATAGGTTCCCTCATGGCCTGGTTCCCCAGGGCTACTATATACAGTGCTGAGTGTATAGTTGATGAAGAAAACACAGGAGTTTGTTCTAACTCTCTCAGATCTGCTGCATTGAAAAATATGCGTCTCTACAAACTCATGGAAAATAGGAAGGGTCAAAGAAAGCTCATAAAGGAGTTATCTCCATTTCGTGGGGTAAACATCTCGGACTTCTCTCCCATAAAGTCATCTTCTGAGTCTTCACCAGGTCATTCATTCAATAGTATTTATTGAGCGCTTACTATGTGCAGAGCACTGTACTGAACACTTGGAATGTACAATTCAGCAACAAATAGAGACAGTCCCTTCCCAACGACGGGCTCACGGCCTAAACAGGGGAGACAGACAGCAAAGCAAAACAGAACAAAACGTAACAAGACAACGTCATCAAGATAAATAGAATCAAGGAGATGTACACCTCTTGAACAAAATAAATAGGGCAATAAATAATATATACAAATGAGCACAGTGCTGAGGGGAGGGGAAGGGGGAAGAACAGAGGGCGGGGGGAGGGGAGGGGACATCTTGTCTAGAAAGCAGGAAGGATCTGCCAGGAGGGCTTCCTGGAGAGGGTAGATTTTTAGGAGGGCTTTGGAGGATGGGAGGGATGCAGTCTGGGGAAGCTGGTTCAGGGAGGAGCTCCAGGTAAGGAGAATGATATTAGCAATGGGTTGGAGGAAGGAGAGTTAAAAGGAGAGAATGTTGAGAAGGAGCAAAGCGCATGGGCAGGAAGGCACTTGAGGCAAGTGGTGTCAACATCATTGTGCATTTATTTGAAATTTTAATTGCCCTTTATGGTTGAGCTGACAGGATGATGATTTTATTTTTTCTGTAGGGTTTGTGTTCCCCAAAGCATCAGCTTCTGAACTCCCATCGAGCCTGAAGCTTGGTGTTCACACATATACTGTAAGCCCATCACTGGGCAGTGATTGTCTCTATCTGTTGCCGAATTGTATATTCCAAGTGCTTAGTACAGTGCTCTGCAGATAGTAAGCGCTCAATAAATACTATTGAATGAATTGAATGAAGGAGTATTCAATCGTCTCCCTGATGCCACAGGATGCTGTCCCGAACCACCATGTTTTCAGGAAAATACTAAGGAGCAGTGGGGCCTAGAAGAAAGACCAAGGGCCTGGCAGCCAGAGGACCTTGGTTCTAATCCTGACTTTGCCACTTGTCTGCTCTGTGATGTTGGACAAGTCAACTAAATTCTCCTGGTTTTGGTTGCCTCATCTGCAAAATGGAAATAATTCATTCATTCAGTCATTCATTCAGTTGTATCTATTAAGCGCTTATTGTGGGCAGAGCACTGTACTAAGCACTTGGAAAAGTACACTACAACAATAAACAGTGACATTCCCTGCCCACAGTGAGCTTATAGTCTAGGTGAGGGGACAAACATCAGTACAAAAAAATAAAATTAGAGATATGTACATAAATGCTGTGGGGCTATGAATGAGGGAGAAGAGCAAAGGGAACAAGTCAGGATGATGCAGAAGGGAGTGAGAGATGAGGAAAAGTGGGAATTAGTCAGGGAAGGCCTCTTGGAGGAGATGGGCCTTCAATAAGGCTTTGAAGTTGTCGGGGGGGGGGGGGGGCGAGAATTGTATGTTGGATTTGAGGAAAGAGGGTGTTCCAGGCCAGAAGCAGGAGGAGGTGGGCCAAGGACTGATGGCGAGATAGGCAAGATGGAGGCACAGTGAGAAGGTTAGCACTAGAGGAGCAAAGTATGCGGGCTGCGTTGTAGAAGGAGAGAAGTAATAATGTTGGTATTTGTTAAGTGCTTACTATGTGCAGAGCAGTGTTCTAAGAGCTGGGGTAGATACAGGGTCATCAGGTTGTCCCCATGTGAGGCTCACAGTTAATCCCCATTTTACAGATGAGGTAAGTGAGGCACAGAGAAGTTAAGTGACTTGTCCACAGTCACACAGCTGACAAGCGACAGAGCCGGGAGTCGAATCCATGACCTCCGACTCCGAAGCCCGGGCTCTTTCCACTGAGCCATGAGAAGTGAGGTGAGGTAGGATGGGACAAGGTGATGGAGTGTTTTAAAGCCAATGGTGGGGAATTTATGTTTGATATTGAGATGGATGGGCAACTACTGGAGATTTTTGAGGAGGGGGGCGACATACCCAGAGCCTTTCTGTAGAAAGATGATCTGGGCAGCGGAGTGAAGGACGGACTGGAGTGGGGAGAGAGAGGAGTTTGGGAGGTCAGCAAGGAGGCTGATACAGTAATCTAGGAAGGATAGGATGAGTAACTGCATTAACGTGGCAGCAGTTCGGATGGAGAGGAAAGGGCAGATTTGAGTGACGCGAAGGTGGGACCGACGGGATTCGGCGACGGATTGAATGTGTGGATTGAATGAGAGACAGAAATCCAGGATAACGCCAAGTTTATGGGCTTGTGGGATGGGAAGGATGGTGGTGCCATCTACAGTGATGGGAAAGGCAGGGAGAGGACAGGGTTTAGATGGGAAAGTAAGGAGCTCTGTTTTGGGTTTGTTAAGTTCGAGGTGACGGGAGGACAGCCAAGTGGAGATGTCTTGAAGGCAGGAGGAGATGCGAGCCCGGAGAGAGGGAGAGAGATCAGGGCTGAAGATGTCGAATCTGGGTATCATCTGCACAGAGATGGTAGTTGAAGCCACAGATAAAATGCTTGTTCTCTCTCCTACTTAGACTTTGGGGTCCACATGGGACAGGACCTGATTAGCCCGTATCTACCCCAGCTCTTAATACAGTGCTTGACACATTGGAAGCTCTAACAAGTTCTTTCATCATCAACATCGTCATCATCACCATGTCTCCCCCTTCTAGACTGTAAGCCCGTTGTTGGGTAGGGATTGTCTCTATCTGTTGCCGAGTCGTACTTTCCAAGTGCTTATTACAGTGCTCTGCACACATTAAGCGCTCGATAAGTACGATCGAAGGAATGAATGAATCATCACCATCGTCAGTTTTCGGCTCAGACCATTAAGGACAAGTGCATGTTATAGGCGACTTGATTATACAATCAATCGAATGTATTTCTTGAGATCCTACCATATACAGAAAACTATACCGCACACGGGTGAGACCCATCGGCCGTATCTTCAAATCACTACCGATAATGAAAATAACAGTATTTCTTAAGTCTCTCCCTATTTGCAAGTGCTGAGGTGGATACTATACAATGAAATCAGACAGCCCCTGTCCCACATGGGACTCACAGTCTAAGCGGCAGGGAGAACCGCTCTTTCACCTCCATTTTACAGTTGAGGGAACGGAGACCCAGAGAAGCTATGGGCCTGCTGACACCCGTGGACATCCCGTGGTCTGAAAATGAAAATGAGCGAATTGCAAATGGGCTAAAAACAACAGTTCTCACAAAAGTTGTGCACTGGTGACATGAAGTCTGATTTTTACCTAACCTTATATCAGGCACTTGAGGAAGCCCATCAGTTCTCCCACACACCTGGGGACCACCTGGTGCTGTTTATAGTGCGGCAGAGCCCCGGAGTTAACAGTTCCCTTAAGGGTCTAAGCTCAAAACCTTTACCAAGTAGTTCCACTCTGGAGAAATAAAAAAACAAAAAAACCCAACAAACCCCGTAATCCCGGCTCCGCCATTTGCCTTCGGCAAATGACTTGACTGCCCTGTGTCTCAGTTTCCACCCCTTTAAATTGGAAACGATATACCTGTTCTCCCTCCCCATTAGAATATGAGCTTCATGTGGGACAGGGACTGTGGATGTATCCAGCCCAGTGTTAAGGGCAGTGCTGAGCCCATAGTAGGCAGCATTATCATCAACCAATCTCATTTATTGAGTGCTTACTGTACAAAGAGTACTGTGCTAAGCACTTGGGCAAGGGTAATAGAACAGTACAGAGAGTTGGTAGACACATCCCTTATCCACAGTGAGATTAATTTTAGTAGTATTAATTACACTGATTATTAAGGAAGCAGCATGGCAGAGTGGATAGAGCAGGGGCCTGAGAGTCAGAAGGTCATGGGTTCTAATCCTGACCCCGCCACTTGTCCTCTGTGTGACCTTGGGCAAGTCACTTCACTTCTCTGGGCCTCAGTTACCTCATCTGGAAAACGGGGATTAAGAGTGTGAGCCCCAAGTGGGTTAACCTGATAACCTTGTATTCTATCCCAGTGCTTAGAACAGTGCTTGACACATAGTAAGCACTTAACAAATACCATCATCATTATTATCATTACTATTATTCTCCGGGTCTCAGTTACCTCATCTGTAAAATGGGGATTGCGACTGTGAGCCCTACATTTGTATATATTTTTATCACCTTATTTATTTTGTTAATGAGGTGTCCATCCCCTTGATTCTATTCATTGTGATTATGTTATCTTGTTTATGTCTGTCTCCCCCTATTAGACTGTGAGCCCGTCATTGGGCGGGGATTGTCTCCATCTGTTGCCGAATTGTACATTCCAAGCGCTTAATACAGTGCTCTGAACACAGTAAGCGCTCAAAAAATATTATTGAATGAATGACAGGGACTGTGACCAACCCGATTTGCTTGTAACTACCCTAGTGTTTAGTACAGTGCCTTAACAGATACAATTATTCTTCTTATTATTAATATTACCATCATCAGCATTATTACCTATGAAAAGATGTGGAGACACCATCTTGGAGAATCCTGAATTTCAGTCTTGTCCAATTAATAATAATAATAATGTTGGTATTTGTTAAGCGCTTACTATGTGCCGAGCACTGTCCTAAGCGCTGGGGTAGACATAGGGGAATCAGGTTGTCCCACGTGGGGCTCACGGTCTTAATCCCCATTTTACAGATGAGGGAACTGAGGCACAGAGAAGTTAAGTGACTCGCCCACAGTCACACAGCCGACAAGTGGCAGAGCTGGGATTCGAACTCATGAGCCCTGACTCCAAAGCCCGTGCTCTTTTCACTGAGCCACGCTGCCCTTTAGGAAATCAGTCAATCAGTGGTATTTACTGGGCATCTACTGTGAGAAGAACACTGTACTAAGGAGTAATAATAATGATAATAATGATGGTATTTGTTAAGTGCTTACTATGTGCCGAGCACTGTCCTAAACGCCGGAGTAGATAAAAGGTAATAAGGTGGTCCCACACAGGACTCACAGTGTTTAATCCCCATTTTACAGATGAGGTAATTGAGGCACAGAGAAGTTAAATGACTTGCCCAAGGTCACACAGCAGACAAGTGGCAGTGTTTGGGAAAGTGCACTGGAGCTTGAAGGCACCAGCCCTGCCATCAAGGAGTTTACACTCTAGCAGTGAAATAGGGGAAAGAATCTGTTCAGCCCCATTGCATCTGCCCCCGGAAGATGATGGAAGGGAAAGGAAATATTTCGTGATGGTCTTTCAGCTATCATTCTTTCTTAATAATATTTTCACAGGTGAGTTAGAGGAATATTGCAGGGCGGGAAACATGGTGGGAGGAGCAGGGGAGTAGAAGGGAGCATCACAACCTTATGTGACAGGGAATTTTTCATTTATTATTCTTCACTGAGAAACCTAACCTATCTCTTTCCCCAGTGGCTTTTAATTAAATTCAGATTTTTAGATTTTCCTCATAGCTCATTCCGTTCGGTTCTAGGATTAACCTAGTTCCCCTTGGTAGTTGTTTTTTCATCTCCTAAATTTCATTTGCCGGGTTTGAATTTCACTTGATGATTTCTTTCCCCCGGCCAAAAGTTTAATTACTTTACTTTTTTTTTTTTCTTCCGCTTGATTTGTAGTCTTTCAAACTGGCGTACAGTTCAGCCAATTTACAACTTTATCGTTCCCACTGTTTTCTCTAATCCTTCCGGAAGTACAGTCAGGTATCTGCTAGCACGGGGATTGTGTTCTTGAAGAACCCCACCTTCGGGAACTCACACTATAATGAGCACCCACATGGTCTGAGCACACCATCAACTCTTATGATAATGATGGCAGTTGTTAAGCGCTTACTATGCGCGGAGCACTGTTCTAAGCGCTGGGGTAGACCCAGGGTGATTACCCGATTAGGTTGTCCCTCGTGAGGCTCACGGTCTTCATCCCCGTTTTCCAGATGAGGTAAGTGAGGCACGGAGAAGTTAAGTGACTTGCCCACAGTCTTATGACATCCCATCCTGTGCAAAGCTGACAGACGTGGGAAGACCGTGCTATAATTCCTCCACAGAGTTCAACCCGAAACACCCGGTGAAAACATACATCTAAGGAATACAGGAAGTATTTCTGTGCTCCCTCTAGACTATAAACTGTCTGCGGGCAAGGAACAAGTCCGCTAATTCTGTTGTTTTGTACACTCCGAAGTGAGTATGTGGTAAGCGCTCAATAAAGACCGGTGATTGATATGCTTATGCGGAGCACTGTACTAAGCACCTGGGAGGGTACGACAGAATTAGCAGACATGTCCAAGTTAAAGTCTAGAGGGCGAGCGATCAAAAAAGTGCCATTAAATGATTGACAATTATATTTAGCATGGCCCGGTGGATAGATCACAGGACTGTACATCGCCTCGATTCTATTTAGTCGCCGTTGTTTTTACGAGATGTTCTTCCCCTCGACTCTGTTTATCGCCATCGTTCTCGTCTGTCCGTCTGCCCCGATCAGACCGTAAGCCCGTCAAACGGCAGGGACCGTCTCTATCTGTTGCCGACTTGTCCATTCCAAGCGCTTAGTACAGTGCTCTGCACATAGTAAGTGCTCAATAAATACTATTGAATGAATGAATGACTGGGAGTGAGAAGGACCTGGGTTCTCATCGCAGCTCTGCCATTTGTCTGCTGTGAGACTGTGGCCAAGTCACTTTACTTCTCTGTGCCTCAATTCCCTCATCTGTAAAATGGGGATTAAGATTTTGAGCCCGATGTGGGCCAGGGACTGTGTCCAACCCAATTACCTTGTATCTTCCCCATTGCTTAATAAAGTGTCTGGCACATAGTAAGCCCACAGAAAGTAAGCACTTAACAAATACCAAAGTCATTATTATTATTATTGTGTTATATACACTTCAAGGCTCTCCATCACCTCGCCCCCTCCTACCTCTCCTCCGTTCTCTCTTTCTACTGCCCACCCCGCATGCTCCGCTCCTCCGCCGCCCACCTCCTCACGGTCCCCCGTTCTCTCCTATCCCGCTGTCGACTTCTGGGCCACGTCCTCCCGCGGTCCTGGAACGCCCTCCCTCCTCACCTCCGACAATTAAATTCTCTTCCCCTCTTCAAATCCCTACTTAAAGCTCACCTCCTCCAAGAGGCCTTCCCACACTGAGATCCCCCCTTTTTCCCTCTGCTCTCTCTACCCCCCCTTCACCTCTCCGCAGCTAAACCCTCCTCTCCCCCCTTTCCCTCTCCTCCTCCCCCTCTCCCGTCCCACCCCCTCGGCACTGTACTCGTCCGCTCGACCGTATAGATCTTCATCACCCTATTCATTTTATTTAATGAATTGTACATCGCCTCGACTCTATTTAGTTGCCATCGGTTTTTATGAGATGTTCTTCCCCTTGACTCTATTGATTGCCATTGTTCTCGTCTGCCCGTCCCCCCCGATTAGACCGTAAGCCCGTCAAAGGGCAGGGACCGTCTCTATCTGTTGCCGATCTGTCCATTCCAAGCGCTTAGTCCAGTGGTCTTCACGTAGTAAGCGCTCAATAAATACTATTGAATGAATGCATATGCATGTATATGCACATATATATTTATAGAGGTATACTTGTATATGTCTATGCAGAGAGAGAGAGAACAGCTAATCCACAGAACTGCCCGACTCGATTCTTCTCATTAAAAACCACGAGCTTCCTGAGACTTTATTACGTTCTTATCATAACTCTCTCTTGACTACTGTGAGCCATGAGAGGAAGCTCATTGAAACTATTGTCCTGAAGGTATTTTTAGAAGTGGCCATTCCTACCGCAGCAGAATTAGGAAGTGGGAGATCCTTGTAATTAACCCTCATATCCTAAAGATCTTCCTGGGCAAGGTGGTTCTCTGAACACACCCAAAACACAGCTTCAATTTTGCAGTTGGAGTCCTTACTGAGTTTAGGAAAAAGCACCGCCAAGCCCCCTTTCTAACAAAGACGCAGCCCAGCATCACGTGCTGGATGTCCAAAGAGCCTGTAGTTACGGACTGGAAGGAAATTCATTCACTTGTATTTGTTGGGGGCTTACTGTGTGCAGAGCACTGTACTAACCACTTGAAAAGTACAGTTCAGCAGTAAAGAGACACACTCGCCACCCACGCCGGATTTCATTCATTCATTCATTCGTTCACTAGTATTTATTGAGCGCTTACTATGTGCAGAGCACTGTACTAAGCCCTTGGAATTTACAAGTCGCAACAGATAGAGACACTGCCTGCCATTTGACGGGTTTACAGTCTAATCGGGGGAGATTAGAGGGGGAGCGGGAGACATCAGAACAAGTAAACAGGCATCCGTACAAATAAATAAAATGTTGGCATTTGTTAAGCGCTTACTATGTGCAGAGCACTGTTCTAAGCGCTGGGGTAGACACAGGGGAATCAGGTTGTCCCACATGGGGCTCACAGTCTTAGTCCCCATTTTACAGATGAGGGAACTGAGGCACAGAGAAGTTAAGTGACTTGCCCACAGTCACACAGTTGACAAGTGGCAGAGCTGGGATTGGAACTCATGACCTCTGACTCCAAAACCCGTGCTCTTTCCACTGAGCCCATGCACGCAGAGAAAGCAGTGTCAAAGAGAATAACTTTCATGTGATATCTTTCGTGGACTCCAAGCTGGATTATAAGAACACTGGAGAATCCTCACTTTTTGCATCGGAGGAAGGGATAGCGGGTGCCAGAAGAGAGTATTACAGTAGCAGGTGGCACAGTGGAAAGAGCCCGGGCTTCGGAGTCAGAGGTCATGGGTTCGACTCCCGGCTCTGCCCCTTGTCAGCTGGGTGACTGTGGGCAGGTCACTTCACTTCTCTGGGCCTCAGTGACCTCATCTGGAAAATGGGGATGAACTCTGAGCCGCACGTGGGACGACCTGATGACCCTGTATCTCCCCCAGCGCTTAGAACAGTGCTCTGCGCATAGTAGGCGCTTAACAGATACCAACATTATTATTATCATTATATTCCCTTCACTCTCTCTCACCCTCCTTCTTGATACCGCATACCGACTAGGACAGGGGTTTAGCAGACTCACTATTCAGAAGCGTCCCACTAACCGCCATCTCATGGCGTAGTGGATAGAACCCAGGCCTGGGAGACAGAAGGTCACGGGTTCTAATCCCAGCTCCGCCGCTTCCCTGCTGTGTGTCCTTGGGCAAGTCACTTCGCCTCTCTCTGCCTCAGTCACCTCTTCTGTAAAATGGAGATTGAGACTGTGAGCCCCACGGGGGACAGAGAATGTGTCCAACCCGACTTGCTCGTATCCACCCCAGCGCTTAGTACGGTGCCTGGCATTTAGTAAACGCTTAACAGATGCCATAATTATGTTTATAATTACTAATTTAGCTGCTTTCTTCCCAGCCCCCTGATTATCCAATGGTCAATGATGGATTTGCTGATCTCAGCAGGTTGCGAGACTAGAACTCTTTTGATTGACGGAGTGATTTGCTCTATTGCCTTATTTTGTTATGTTCCGTATTACTCTGACCTATTACAGACTCAGCTGTTCTGAAGCGTTTCTACAGGGAAGCCTTTCCACGGTTTCCCAATCGTGCTTTTCTCGTTCCCGTTTGCTTTCAGCAAATGCTTGTCATGGGTTCGAATCCCAGCTCTGCCACGTGTCAGCTGGGTGACCGTGGGCAAGTCACTTCACTTCTCTGTGCCTCAGTTCCCTCATCTGTCAAATGGGGATGAAGACCGTGAGCCCCACGTGGGACAACCTGATTCCCCTGTGTCTCCCCCAGCGCTTAGAACAGTGCTCGGCACGTAGCAAGCGCTTAACAAATACCAACATTATTATTCAGCAGCTGCTCCGCTTCCACCCCCTGGAAACCCACGCTTGTCTCCTCGGTAACTCCCACGTTCCGCCATTGTAACATCGCGAGGCTTCGATCCCGACCAGGCTGGATCCAACTGGATGCAAGGCAGGACACGGGTCGTGGTGAGAGGTCGCCACCGCATATCAAATGTGGGAAGGCCGTGGAGACCGCTGTGGTCACCAAGAGCCCCAAATTCTGCCCTCCTGCCACGGTACTTACTGTTCCTCTGCTTTGATTTTGGTATTCTTCCTTGTCATTTGCATCGTTTTAGTATTCTATTGTTTCATCTCTCCTTTTGAAAGTCCCGTTCCTTTCATTATTTTTATTATTACATAATAAATCGTTCATTCATTCACTCCGTCGTATTTATTGAGTGCCTAGCGTGTGTAAGGCACTCTACTAAACGTTTGAGAGAGTACAATAAATTGTGGTATCGCTTACTATGTGCAAAGCACTGTTCTAAGCGCTGGGGGATACAAGGGGATCAGGTCGTCCCACGTGGGGCTCACAGTTTTTTAATCCCCATTTGACAGATGAGGTAACTGAGGCACAGAGAAGTTAAGTGACTTGCCCAAGGTCACACAGCTGACTAGCAGCGGAGCCGGGATTAGAACCAGTGACCTCTGACTCCCAAGCCCGTGCTCTTTCCACTGAGCCACGCTAACAGACACATTCTCTGCCCACGGTGAGCTTGATAATGATTATAATAATTGTGGCATTTGGTAAGCATTTACTAAGCGCCACACACTGTACAAAGCGCTGGGCTAGACCGCATCGTGTCAGCAACGGTCCATATCCCACAGGGGGCACAGTCTAAGGGGTAGAAAAGACGGCTTTTGAATCCCCATTTGACAGATGAGGACATTTGGGCCAGAGAAGTTAGATGACTTGCCCAAGGTCACACAGGGGCAGAACTGGGATTCGAACCCGGGTCCTCTGATTCCCAGCCCTATGCTCTTTCTGCTAGGCCAGATGCTTCCAGATGATTCTGGTCTGTGAGCCCCTTCTAATTTCCACCGAGGTATTCTTTTTCACCACTTAGTAGAGTGCTTTACACAAAGAAAACGCTTAATAAAAACTCCTACTGCTATTATTCATTGTGGGCAGGAATACTCTCCCAAGCACTTAATACAGGGCTTTGCAAACGGTAAGTGCTCAATAAACACGATTGCATGAAATGAATGAATGATTATCTTCCACCTCTCTGCGTCACCAGCAGAGCTGTGGCAAATAACGTCAGAATGACGAGAGATGGGGAATGGAAGAGTTTCCAGATGTTGTTTTCTGTGTGTGGAACTCTTGTTAATGATATGCACTTCATGAGAGAACGATTCATCCTTCAGGAGCCCGAGGGAGGAGAGACACGTCTGACTCTCAGTTGTCCCCCAGCCAATGATTTAAGGCTTTGTGGTATGTCCAGCCTTTATTTTTTACGGAATTAGTTAAGTACTTACTACGTGTCAAACGGTGTTCTAAGCACTGGGGTAGATATAATTTAATCAGTTTGGACACAGTCCCTGTCCTGCATAGGGCTCACAGTCCAAATGGGAGGAAGGACTGGAGAACTGAGACACGGAAATGTTGCCCAAGGACACACAGTGAGCATTTGGCAGAGCCGGGATTAGAACCCAGGTCCTCTGACTCCCAGGACCATGCCCTTTCCACTAGGCTTTGAGAAGCAGTGTGGCTTAGTGGAAAGAGCCCGGGCGTGGGAGTCAGAGGTCGTAGGTTCTAATCCCGGCTCCTCCACTTGTCTGCTGCGTGACCTTGGGCAAGTCGCTTGGGCCTCAGTTACCTCATCTGTAAAAATGGGCATTAAAAACTGTGAGCCCCACGTGGGACAATCTAATTACCCTGTGTCTACCCCAGCGCTTAGAACAGTGCTCTGCACATAGTAAGCGCTCAACAAATATCATAATTATAATAATAATGTTGGTATTTGTTAAGCCCTTACTATGTGCAGGGCTCTGTTCTAAGCACTGGGGTAGATACTGAGTTATCAGGTTGTCCCACGTGAGGCTCACAGTTAATCCCCATTTGACAGATGAGGTAACTGAGGCACAGAGAAGTTAAGTGACTTGCCCACAGTCACACAGCTGACAAGTGGCAGAGCTGGGAGTCGAACCCATGACCCCTGGCTCCCAAGCCCGGGCTCTTTCCACTGACCCACGCTGCTTCTCTACTTATTATCATTATTATTAGGCCCTGCTATTTCTCCATCTGGCCTTCTCCTTCTCTCTTCTGCTGCCTTTGTCATGGGCATTGACGAGTACATAAGTGAGGGCAGAGGAAATTGTATTTTGGTGCCAAACCTGGTCAAATTTTGGATAGGAGAGGTGATTAAAACTATTGGTTAAAATAATTTTTTGCTAAATCTACGGATTTTAATTTTCCTTGCTAAGCTTGCCCTCCACTCGCACGGAGAATCGAAGATTGGCTAGGCTGTGCTTTTAAAACAATTCCTCTCTTCCTGAGCTTTACCAGGAAAAAAAAACCTTCCTTCGAAGATCTGTAATTCAGTAGTCATTCAGGATATCCGGGGAAAGGAGGACCATATTTCCTACTTCCTCCTTTTTAAATTACTTAGGAAACTACAGTTGAATGCCTATGGTATGTTTGCCGGTCTCTGATTCTGTTTCCTATTACAACCTTGGGAATTCTAACATCCCATCAACTTTATTAGTCATCAGTCAAATTTAAATTTAACTCGAGTCAGTCGGTCTTCTCACCGTAGATAAAATAGGCCTTATTTTTTCTCCGAGCAAATGTTTTTATGCTCTGTAACCACTCTTTGTCAAAAACAGAAGAGCCACCAAGCTAACTCTGCACAAACAAGTAAATGAATTATACTTGAGATTAAAAAGAAGAAAAAATTATACCTGGCGATTCGGGCAACTTGATCATATTTACTGAGAAAGTAGTCATCGTTTTAGAAGAAATGTTTTCTTCCGCTGTTTAAACAGAATTCACTAAATTAATAATGCCAATATTCTGAGATATATATATATATATATATATATATATATATATATGTATAAATATATATAGGATTTAAGTTACTTGTGAATGTTAAATATCATTAGGATTTTAGTACAATAAATGGATTGTTATAGTTGTATTAAAATGATATACGTACCGTATATGTTTGTACACAAATTGCATGTTTTAATGTAAGACCCCAGCATTGTTCATCTTTCCAAAAACCTACAAGTTTGGAACACAGGTAAGGATTATGAGGGTTTATAGTTTGTTAAGAATTGAAACTCCTCGAGGGCAAAAGATCCTGTCAATCAAGTCTGTCAAATCATACTTTCCCTAGCACTTCCCTTCTCCTTAGGAGAAGCAGCGTGGCTCAGTGGAAAGAGCACGGGCTTTGGAGTCAGGGCTCATGAGTTCGAATCCCAGCTCTGCCACTTGTCGGCCGTGTGACTGTGGGCAAGTCACTTAACTTCTCCGTGCCTCAGTTCCCTCATCTGTAAAATGGGGATTAAGACTGTGAGCCCCACGTGGGACAACCTGATTCCCCTATGTCTACCCCAGCGCTTAGAACAGTGCTCGGCACATAGTAAGCGCTTAACAAATACCAACATTATTATTATTATTAGCACTTAGTATTACTGCTCTGCACAAAGTGTTCAATAAATATCACTGATTGATGGATTAATAATGACCGTGGTATATTACCATGTATCAAGCAATGTACTAAGTGAGTGTCGGGGTAGAAACAACAGGTTCTAATCCCGGCTCTGCCGTTTATCAGCTGTGTGACTTTGGGCAAGTCACCTACTTTTCCGTGCCTCAGTTCCCTCATCTGTAAAATGGGGATTAAGTCTGTGAGCCCCACGTGGGTCAACCTGATTACCTGCTAACTACCCCAGTGCTTACAACAGGGCTTGACACATACTAGTTCGAATCCCAGCTCTGCCACTTGTCGGCTGTGTGACTGTGGGCAAGTCACTTCACTTCTCTGGGCCTCAGTTCCCTCATCTGTAAAATGGGGATGAAGACTGTGAGCCCCACGTGGGACAACCTGATTCCCCTGTGTCTACCCCAGCGCTTAGAACAGTGCTCGGCACATAGTAAGCGCTTAACAAATACCAACATTATTATACTAAGCGCTTAACAAATACCATCATCATCATTCTTATAATTAAGTCAGACACAGGTCTCTGCCTCGCATGGGGGGTTCCCACTCTAAAGCTGAGGGAGAATTGGCATTCATTCATTCATTCATTCATTCAATAGTATATATTGAGTGCTTACTATGTGCAGAGCACTGTACTAAGTGCTTGGAATGTACAATTCGGCAACAGATAGAGACGATCCCTGCCCATTGACGGCTTAATAGTATTTACTGAGCACTTACTATGTGCAGAGCACTGTACTAAACGCTTGGAATGTACAATTCGGCAACAGATAGAGACAATCGCTGCCCAATGACGGGTTTACAGTCTAATCGGGGGAGACAGACGGACAACATCCTCATTTTACAGATGAGGAAATTGAGACCCCAGAGAAATTAAATGACTTGCTCCAGGTCACACAGCAGACGTCGTGGAGCCAGGAATGGAAGCCAGGCCTCCTGACTCCCAGTTCTATTCTTTTTCTTCGAGGTCACACTGCACCTTTTCCCAGTGATGAACGATGACTGTTGTTCCTGAAGGGATCTCGGAGGAAAGGCCGGATCCACCCTGCCTCTGCCTCAGCTTCAACACGCCACACCATACACTACTTTGCGCTGCTTTGTGTTTTTGCAACATTGCGGCACTTAATGAAATTATCAATGTGTGGCAAGACTGAAGGGCATTCTAATGGTGGTGAATCCAACAGCATATAAGAATTAGAACAGTGCTCGGCACATAGTAAGCGCTTAACAAATGCCATTATTATTATTAATTTGAATTTGATAAATCTTGAACTATTAATTTCCAGTAAATTAACTTAACGTTAGAATATGCTTTACCCGTACTGAAAAATTCTTCCCCCGAACAACTATCACACTACCCCAGAAATGACTGAATTGGATGTTTTAGGCTGCCTTTGCCTCTGCCAACTCTCTGGAGAAGCAGCCTGACCTAGTGGAAAGAACACAGGTCTGGGAGTCTAATCCTGGCTCCGCCGCTGGCCTGCTGTGTGACCTTGGGCAAGTCACATGGCAGAGCGGTTAGGGCACGGGCCTGGGAGACAGAAGGTCACGGCTTCTAATCCCGGATCCTCCCCTTGTCCACTCTGTGACCCTGGGCAAATCACTTCACTTTTCTCTGCCTCAGTGACTTCATCTGTAAAATGGGGATTAAAGCTGTGAGCCCCTCACGGGACAGGGACTCTGTCCAATCCGATTTACTTGTGTCCACCTCAATGCTAAGTCTGGTGCTTGGCACGTAGCAACCGCTTAACAATGCCACAATTATTATTATTAACTTCTCTGTGCCTCTGTTTCCACATATGCCAAATTGGATACCTGTTCCCCCTCCTACCTTTTCAAGGTATTTGTTAAGTGCTTACTCTGTGCCAGGCACTGTACTAAGTGCTCCAGTAGCTACGAGCTAAACCGTGAGCCCCATGTGGGACCTGATCATCTCGTATCTACCCCCGAGCTTAGTACATTGCTTGACGCTATAGTAAGCGCTTAACGGATACAATTATTATTATTATCATTATTATTAAAACCCGAGGACTTTAAACCCCGGTGAAGCTATAGGTGGCCCGAGGGAAACGATAGCCAGGATTTAGGGCTGAGAACTCCAGAAATGTCAGATGTTCATTTCCTGGACAAGAAATCACTTTTCTGACCTTGATCTGATTTACCTTAAGACTTGTCCCCCTCTCCTGGCTAACATCCCCTGGAAACAATAAGTGCCAATCACCCTCTTGAGAGGTTGACAGAGAGTTTCTTTCCGTCTAAATGAGAATGACGGTTCTTGACTTTCTAAAAGAGAGCAGCTGTGAGGGCCGCATGAAACAAAAACTCCTCACTCTTGGCTTCAAAGCTCTCCATCACCTTGCACCCCTCCTGCCCCACCTCCCTTCTGTCTTTCTACTACCCACCCCGTACACTCCGCTCCTCTGTCGCTCACCTCCTCACCGTTCCCCGTTTGCACCTGTGCAGCCGTCGACCCCCGGCCCACGTCCTCCCGCTGTCCCGGAACGCCCTCCCTCCTCACCTCCGCCAAACTAACTCTCTTCCCCTCTTCAAAGCCCTACTGAGAGCTCACCTCCTCCAGGAGGCCTTCCCAGAATGAGCCCTCCCTTTCCCTCCGCTCCTCCTCCCCTCCCCATTCCCCCTTCTCCCACCCTCTGCTCTTCCCCCTTCCCCTCCCCTCAGCACGGTGCATATTTGTATATATTATTTATCACTCTATTTCATTAATGATGTGTATATTATCTCTGATTCTATTTATCTTGATAATATCTACGATAGTCTACTTGTTTTGTTTTCTTCTGTCCCGCTTTGCTGTCTGTCTCCCCCCCTTAGACCATGAGCCCGTTACTGGGCAGGGATTGTCTCGATCTGTTGCCGAATCCAAGCGCTCAGTACAGTGTTCTGCACACAGTAAGTGCTCAATAAATACTACTGAATGAATGAATGAATAAATGACAGTGAGCCACTGGACAAATATGGAGTATGAGACAATAGCCACCTTTTTCATCAGATAGCAATGGAGGGCTGTGACTCTGCAGAGACTCGTCCTCAAGAGTCTGAACTTGTTGTTCAGTGAAACTGCCCATCTCTGTGCAGTGGGGAGGGGGTCTCATTTCCTTCAGGAGATGGAAAGGAGCGGCTGACCTGTTGGCTACTGCTCCAGGCTTTAAAAGATGAGACAGAGGAAACCGTCAGTGGAATGAAAATGAAGCTGTACCTCGAAGGCCATTAGTTTAGAAGAAGGATATAGCGAATAGAGCATGGACCTGGGAGACAGAAGGTCATGGGTTCTAATCCCACTCTGCCACTTTTCTGCTGCGTGTGTGACCTTGGGCAAGGCGCTTCACTTCTCTCTGCCTCAGTTACTTCATCTGTATAATGGGGACCGAGAATGTGACCCCCACATGGGACAGGGACTATGTTCAACCCAGTTTGCTTGTATCCACCCCAGCACTTAGAACAGTGACCTGGCACATAGTAAGTGCTTAACAAATACTGTTATTATTATTAGGACTTATTTCTTCCTTATATTTAACAAACATTTAAAGAACAGACCGCATGAAGAATATCACCAGTACACCTCGGAGATGCTGACACATGCTTTTTATCCATTTTTATTATCACCAATAGGAGGAGGGGAAGAGGAAGAGGAAGAAAAAGAGGAAGAGGAAGAAGGAGAAAGAGAAGAAGAAGGGAATTTATTACTGCCACTAGGAGGAGGAGGAGAAAGAGGAAAAAGAGGTAGAGGAGGAGGAGGAAAAGAGGAAGAGGAAGAAAAAGAGGAAGAGAAAGAGGAAGAGGAGAAGAGGGGAGGGGAAGAAGAAGAATTATTATGGTATTTCTAAAGCACTTCGTGTGTGCCAAGCACTGTACTAAACTCTAGGGCAGATGCAGTATAATCAGATCAGATGGAGAACCTGTCCCTATCAATCAATTAATCATTGGTATTTATTGGGCTTTTACTGTGTTGTAGAGAACAGTATAAAAGAGGAGGTAGACATTATCCCTACCCACAAGGAATTTACAGACTAGAGAGTGAGATAGACATTAAAATAAATTAGAGGCAGATATGTGCCTAAGTACTGAGGAACTAGGATATGGATCCATGAGACTCATGGCCCAAGGGAGGAAGAACAGATACTCAATCCCGGTTTTATAGATGAGGAAATGAGGAACCATGGATAATTTAAGTAACTGGCCCAAGGTCGCACAGCAGGCGAGGGGTAGAGCTGAGATTAGAACCCAAATCTTCTGACTTCCAGGCCCTGGGTCTTTACACCTGATGTGCTGTTGGTGCCATTGGTGGAGATCAATGAGATCCAATTCTTGATCTTGAGAATCTTCAAAACTCAGAGCAAACATTTAGTCGGGGGCAGTGGGAGGGGGAAGCAAAAGAGATGAATTGTAAAGCAGAAAGGAAAGAAGTAAAGTCCCTTTCAACACCACCTCCGTGAGCATCAAAAGTCTGTTAAACAACCATATGGAAATGAACTTACGAACCTATTTCATTTTGTTCGGAGCACAGATCGCATTTCAATGCCAATAACATACACATTCCTCATTTTGAAGGATCATACAAGGTGAATCAATATAATGCCTGAGTCCTTTGCATTGTTAGTTGAATGAGGTTTTAATGAAGTTGGGTTATTTAGAAATTCCATCGAGATGGAGGCTGGAAATTCCCCTTCACTTGTCTCATCCCAAAAGAGACACCCTTTATTCACCCGCCCTCAGCCCCACAGCACTTATGTCCATATCTGTAATGTATTTTAATGTCTGTCTCACCCTCTAAATAGTAATTGTGGAATTTGCTGAGTGCCAGGAACTGTACTAAACGCTAGGGTGGATATGAACAAATCGGGTTGGATACAGTCCCTGCCCAGGTGGGGCTCATAGTCTCAACCTATTCTATTTATAATTCCATTTATTTGCTACTGTTTTAATGACATGTTCTTCCCCTCGATTCTATTTATTTCCATTGTTCTTGTCTGTCTCCCCCGATTAGATGTAAGCTTGTCAAAGGGCAGGGACTGTCTCTATTGTTACCGATTTGTACATTCCAAGCGCTTAGTACAGTGCTCTGCACATCGTAAGCGCTCAATAAATACTATTGAATGAATGAATGAACCCCCATTTTACAGACGAGGTAACTGAAGCACAGAGTAGTAGAGTGACTTGCCCAAGGTAATATAGCAGCAAGTGGCAGAGGAGGGATTAGAACCCATGACCATCTGACTCCCAGGCCCGGCCCGTTCTCCTTCTACTACGCCATGCTGCTGCCTCCCCCATTAGAGTGAAATCCCCTTGTGGACAGGGAACCTTTCTTGTCATTCTGGTATACTTTCCAAGTGCTCAGTAGGACTATTGCTTGCTATAGGATTTCCCTTAAGAATATTACTATTATTAAATCAGAAACTTTCAAGCTGTGTGACTTCGGGCAAGTCACTTAACTTCTCTGGACTTCAGTTACCTCATCTGGAAAATGGGGATTAAGACTGTAAGCCCCACATGGGACGATCTGATGACCTTGTATCTCCCCCAGTGCTTAGAACAGTGCTTGGCACTTAGTGAGCGCTTAACAAATAGCAACATTATTATTATTATCTGTCAAATGGGGATTGAGACTGTGAGCCCCACGTGGGACAGGGACCGTGTCCAACCCGATTTACTTGTATCCACCCCAGTGCTTAGTACAGTGCCTGGAACATAGTTAAGCGATTAACAAATACCACCATTATTATTATAGAAGACAAGCAGATAGGACATAGTCCCTGTCCCCCAGTGGGCTCACACTCTCAGGAGGAGACGAAGGAAGTATTGAATCCTCATTCTACAGTTGAGAAAACTGAGGCACAGAGGATTTAAGTGACCTCTCCAAGGTCATATAATAGGTAAGTGTCGTCCCCCACCCGAACTGCTTCTCTGCTAATCGGAGGACTTGTCCTACCCTGCCTTGACATCAGCCTCCTTGCTGATCTCGGTGCTTCAGGTATTTAATAATGTTGGTAATTGTTAAGCGCCTACTATGTGCTGAGCACCGTTCTAAGCGCTGGGGTGGACACAGGGGAATCAGGTTGTCCCACGTGGGGCTCACAGTCTTAATCCTCATTTTACAAATGAGGTAACTGAGGCACCGAGAAGTGAAGTGACTTGCCCAAAGTCACACGGCTGACAAGTGGCCGAGCCGGGATTCGAACCATCTCCAATCAGCCTGAATGAACCAGATCTCTTGCGTTGAAACCTGCTACCAACCCTGATGAAGAAAGGTCGCCTGAAGATGACCCGAAACCATCTCTGAAGGGTTTCAGTGCCGAAAGGATGGTGGAAATGTATCGGAATTGGCTGCACTTGCTTGTCTAGGTAGAACAAGTGGGCTTAGATGAACTGGGTAGGGTGGTGAAGCGGTTTCAGAGTGTGTACTGTGCATGGTGAAATTCCTAAAGAGAAAGCCAGATAGCTCTACCTTTTAATGTTGGTATTTGTTAAGCGCTTACTCTGTGCAGAGCACTGGTCTAAGCGCTGGGGTAGATACAGGGTAATCAGGTTGACCCACGGGAGGCTCACAGCCTTAATCCCCATTTTACAGATGAGGGAACTGAGGCCCAGAGAAGTGAAGCGACTGGCCCACGGTCACACAGCTGACAAGTGGCAGAACCGAGATTCGAACCCATGACCTCTGACTCCCAAGCCCGGGCTCTTGCCACTGAACCACGCTGCTTATCCCTTCAGAAGGGGAAAAATAGAATTTGTTGGAGAGAAGGCACCTCCCTCAAGCAGAGGAAAACTCTCCTTAATATAAAATATGGATCTCTTGATTGGAAGCAAGGTGCAAAACTGAGAAAGAGGTAATAAGGAGAGAATGGCAACTCCTCTCTCTCACCCTGGCAGGAATGTCCGCATGGGTGGTGCCTCTAATATAATAAAGAGGTCCGTAAGCAGGTTAAAAACTGTCACCTTTACAGGACGGTTGGAAAAAAACCCTGCTCTGAGAGATTCACCATGGAGTTAACAATCAGAGGTAACAAAAATAATTTGCGTATACGCCAGTACAGAAATATGGTGTTACTGAATATTGTTGCTGAGGAGAAGCAGCGTGGCTTAGTGGAAAGAGATGAGGCTCGGGGGTCAGAGGTCAGAGGTTTTAAGCCCACCTCCACCACTTATCAACTGTGTGACTTTGGGCAAGTCACTTCTCTGTGCCTCACTCACCTCATCTGGAAAATGGGGAGTAAGACTGTGAGCCCCACATGGGACAACCTGATTACCTTGTATCTACCCCAGTGCTTAGAACAGTGTTAGGCACATAGTAGGCACTTACATACCATAACAAACCATAATTATTATTCTTAATCTATGGTTGAGATTGTAATTTCCTAGACTTTAGCCCAGCAGGACACTGGCTTGAAGGCAGGGCCCACCGCTCAGCTGCTTCACAGAGCACCTGTCTTCAATCCCACGTGAAAGGGAAAGACTCTTTCCCACCATAAATCCTGGGCCTGAGAGGAGTGGGGCACCAGTGTGGGGTTGGAGATGAGCCATGAACTATAAGTAATTGTCTGGGTGGAAAAAGTGGTTAAAATTAATGGATTTATGTCTATTGACAATTGTGGGTAATAGAAATAATTTGTGAATCTAACAGAATCCCACATGTTGTTGTTTTGTGGGACTCTCCTCATAGCCCTCCTTTTGGTCTTGCTTTGCTCAGCCAAATGGGAGAGCCAAAGAAAGGGAGGAAATGGAAAAAAAAAAAAACCCACGTCCCAGTGTTGTAATACTACTAGTGTAGAAAAATCCTTATTGAAGGGATTGATGGTGAAATTGATCACCACTCACATGTGTTATGGCTCCTACGGTTGCTGGGTTATTAAATTACCAGTTTGGAGCCCTCCTTATTGAAGGGATTGGTGAGATGGATCACCACTCATATGTGCACCTTAATGCAAATTCCCCTCCATCGACCGTACCCCTGGATGAGTGAAAATGAGTGAATGTTGTTGATCGATGGGATCAAGGGGTGGGATGTGGTGAGCCCCCAATAAACTGCCTTCTTAGTGATGGTTTGTGATCCCGAGAATAACAAAAAGGAAGAGACTGGTGAAGGCCCTGATGGGCTCTGAGACAGGTGATTGTGGTCCTGCGTGGGTGGAGCATGGAGGGAGGTAGGGCTTTCTCTCCCTGTTCTACCTGGTAACGGGCCTGGGCCAATCAATGACTGCTGCCTAGAGCCACACCTGTGATGTCTAAGGCAGAAATATGGCGAGGGGGGCACATTGGGGGCACCGAAGAAGCGGAAGTAGTAGGAGAGCAGCACTTGGAGGCAGAAAGAAGATGCACTGGCAGAACAGGCTCCTTTGACCTCAAACTGGTATTGGGCCCTTGGCGATGGAGTGAGTGAGTGTATGTATGTGTCACTCCCTTCCGTGCTGATAAAATATTCAATATTCAATAGTATTTATTGAGCGCTTACTATGTGCAGAGCACTGTACTAAGCGCTTGGAATGAACAAGTCGGCAACAGATAGAGACAGTTCCTGCCGTTTGACGGGCTTACGGTCTAATCGGGACACAACATCATGGCAGCCCGGCACCCTGGGAGCTCAGAGGGTCACACGGGCCCATTGCCAGGGGCAGCATCCCTGCCCCTCGCTGTGATGTGGGCGGCTCACAGTGTCACACGGGCCCAGAGCCGTGGTGGCCTAACCTTAAAATGTCGGACATTCATTCAATCGTACTTATTGGGTGCTTACTGGGTGCAGAGCACTGTACTAAACACTAGGGAATGTACAATATAGCAATAAGCAGATGCATTCCCTGCCCACAGTGAGTTTACAGCCTAGAGATAAGCTTACTATGCCAGTGCCAGACCAGTTTAAGGACCTGGCAGCCCCCGGATAAAGCTAAGTTAAAAAAAAAAAAATTCACAGTGACCTTGGTGATCAGAGGTGTGATTTGACTTCTACTACGTATCGCTGAGGCTCCCCTGGTCCAGGAAGGTCTTGGTTGGTACGAACCAGGGAGGAGCTCATGACAGTAAGGGCTTAAAAATACTACAATTATGCTTTAGTGAGTGGTTAAAGAGGGTGGTCAGGGAGCAAGAAAAGTGGGTGCTAGTGGTTTTTATATTGAGAGGTCACTGGTGTGGCTGGAGGAGAAAGGGTTTAGGAGGTAGAGTTTCAAAGAGGCAGAAAGTTAAGGCAGATGAGAGAGTAGATGTGGAGGAGAGAAGCGGGATGGCCTAGTGGATAGACCATGGGCCTGAGAGGCAGAAGGATCTAGATTCTAATCCTAGCTCTGCCACCCGTCTCCTGTGTGAGGTTGGGTAAATCACTTAACCTCTCTGTGCCCCAGTTCCCTCATCTGTAAAATGGGGATTAAGATGGAGCCCCATGTGGGACAAAGACTGCGTCCAACCGATCAGTTTGTATCTACCCCAGTGCTTAGTACAGTGCCTGGAATATGGTAAGTGCTTCACAAATACAAAAAAATGAACAGATGTCAGGGTGAAAAGGAGTTGTTGAGGGTGAGATACTGGGAAGCAAATACCTGATGACTTCAATTTTGTCAACAAAGAGGCTAGCAACATCATACCCCTTGTAAGTTCCTTGGGGGCAGGGAATGTGTCTACCAACTTGGTTACATTGGATTCCCCCAAGAGCTTAGTCCAGTGTTCTGCACACAGTAAGCGCTCAATAAATATGAATGAAGGAATGAAGGAACCGACCGACAGATCAGGACAAGAAAGCCAAACGGTTGGGGCCCTGAGGGTTTCAGGAGAGCTTTAGAGATCTGGAAATAATTGTCGGGGCTAGTGAGCCGGGAAGGTTATGAGGGAGAAGTAATACAGCTTCTGAGAGGAAGATAGGGCAGAGGGAAAGCAATAAGGAAAAATATCAAGTGGCCGGAGAAAGCCTAAGGCCTACGTTTCCACCAGCGGCGCTCTGTGGCTCGAGTGTGTGAGAGGAAGAAATGTACTGTGGAGGTAATCCAGGACGGAGGGGGAGAGAAACACAGGATCAATGTATCTTTGAAGTTTCCAATGCCTTGTTAATATTAGGAACAGGAGTTTAGATCCACCTTCCTTTGGCTTCAAGTCTGAGCAGTATTCCTTTCTTCCAAACTAGAGATTTTATTCCAGCTTTCCTTCCCTCAAAATAACAAAAAAAAAAAAAAATGAACCTCCAGAGCCTGTGAAGACAGGCGTGTGAATCTGAGCAGTCCTAAGATAGTTCCAGAATATAAAATTGGACAGGTGACCTCAATTCCCTCTCTAAATCTGGGACTTGTCAATCTTGCACCGACATTCTCAAACATTGTTTGGAATGAGTCCTGGCTATTTTAGAGAATGTCGCTGTCCTGTCATCCCAGTTGAAATCAACCAAGCAGCGTGGACTAGCGGAAAAAGCAGGGGCTGGGAGTCAGGGGATCCGGGTTCAAATCCTTCCTCCACCAAGTGCCTGCTGTGTGACCTGGGGCAAGTCACTTCACCTCTCTGGGCCTCAGTTTCCACAGCTGTAAAATGGGATTCTCCTTCATACTTAGACTAGGAGCGTCATATGGGATAGGGAGTGTGTTTGACCTGACAGTGTTTGACACATACTAAGCACTTAGGAAATGCTATAGAAACAACAACAACAAACCAAAAAAATATAGTTTCTAGGGCAGCTGCAGAGGCTCTTCTGCACAACAGATAAGGCGGAATATTTTGCCGAACAATTTCGTGCCTGGGGGGTCTTATCTATCAATCCTTCACTCAGTGGTATTTACCGAGTGCTCACCTTGTGCGGAATACTTCGCCCACTCCTACTAATATCAATTATGGTATTTGTTAAGCTCTTACTATATGATAATTATAATTATGTCATTTGTTAAGCCCTTACTATGTGCAAAGCACTGTTCTAAACCCGGGAGAGGATACAAGATGATCAGGTTGTCCCGCATGGGGCTCACAGTCTTAATCCCCATTTTACAGATGAGGTAACTGAGGCACAGAGAAGTGAAGTGACTTGCCCAAAGTCACACAGCTGACAAGCGGCTGAGCAGGGATTTGAATCCATGATGTCTGTCTCCCAAGCCCGGGCTCTTTCCCGGGCACTGTATTGAGCACTGGGTTGGATACAAGATAATCGGGTTAAACATGGCCTCTGTCCCACGGGGGGCTCACAGTCTCAATCCCCACTTTAAAGATGAGGTAACTGAGGCACAGTGACTTGCCCAAGAATCCCGGCTCCGGCACTTGTCAGCTGTGTGACTGTGGGCAAGTCACTTAACTTCTCTGGGCCTCAGTTACCTCACCTGTAAAATGGGGATTAAGACTGTGAGCCCCACGTGGGACAACCCGATTCCCCTGTGTCTACCCCAGCGCTTAGAACAGTGCTCTGCACATAGTAAGGGCTTAACAAATGCCAACATTATTATTATTATAAGTGGTGGAGGGGAATTAGAACCCATGTCCTTCAGACTCCCAGGCCCAAGCTCAAACCATTATGCCATGCTGCTTCTAGCGCTTGAGAAAATAAAGTATCAATCTAGAAGGTGTGGTCAATCTTCTTCACCTGTGTTAAGGGAAACCTGATTAGACTGTAAACACCCCGATGTCTTCCACATGGGCCAGGGGCCGTGTCCAAATCGCTTGCTTGTATCCACCCCAGAGTTTAGTATAGTGCCCGGCACATAGTGCTTAACAAATGCCATCGTTTATTCTTAAAAGTGAACGCATAGTAAACAATTGACAAACTGGAGGAATCTGAAGACAGAAACGTTTCTTTTCACATGCTGCGATCACATCAACTATGCCAATAGCAGCTTGGCCAAACAGGCCTGGAAGGCAGAATCATCAGGAGAAACCAAAGAAAGGATCACAGAAAGTCAGAAGTGACTCCCTCCAACTGAAAGAAACATAATCACTTCACTTTTTTCTATCAAAATGAAAAAGATGTACTCCTGGTCAACAGGAAGTGCAGTAAGATGGCTTAGTGCTTAGCATGGGGCTGGAAGTCAGGAAAATCTAAATTCTAATCCCAGCTCTGCCATAGGTCTGCAGTGTGACCTTGGGTAAGCCACTTAGCTTCTCTGGACCTCAGTTACCTCATCTGTAAAATGGAGAATAAGAGTGTGAGCTCCATGTGGGACAGGAACTGTGTCCAACCTGATTAGCTTGTATTTATGCCAGGGCTTAGAACAGGGTTTGGTACATAGTTGATGCTTAACAAAGAAGTACTCTAATGATAATTATCATTATTAGTTATTTGGTGATTATTGGTTTCAGAACACTCGGTTAACTCGCCCCCTCCAATCTCACCTCCCTACTCTCCTACTCCAACCCAGTCCGCACTCTTTGTTCCTCTAAAGCTAAAGTTTTCACTGTACCTCAATCTCATCTATCTCGATGTCGACTTCTTGCCCACAACCTATCTCTGGCCCCGAACGCCCTCCCTCCTCATATCAGATGATTGCTCTCTCCCACTTCAAAGCTTCATTAAAGGCCCATCTCCTCCAAGAATCCTTCCCTGACTAAGCCCTCCTCTCCTTCTCCCACTCCCTTCTGTGTCGCTCTGACTCGCTCCCTTATTTCATCCTCCCTCCCATCCTCTCAGCACGTGAAAATATATATATATATGTGTATATATATCTGCAATTTATTCATGTTAATGTCTGTCTCCTCACTGTGAGATTGTGAGCTCATTATGGGCAGGGATTGTTTCTATCTGTTGTTGCATTGTACTCTTCCAAGCATTTAGAACAGCACTCAGCACACAGTAAGTGCTCAGTAAATACAGTTAAATGAATTAATCACTCAATGTGAAAGGGAAGGTGTTTACTGTGATGTAAACATGAAAATAAGGAAATGTGTTCCTAACTACACAATGACATAATCAATGTACAATAGTAATTGGGTTAACAAGGATGTAATGAAAGACCAATGTAGAACAATGACTCTAATTGGGTTCCTCCCGAGGCAGGATTCTAATTCTAATTTATGTTCATCCCTTTTGGTGAAATTTTGACACTGTCAATAATCAATGTAATATGCCATATCTCTCATTCCCTTTCTTTTCTTCTTTGGGTCATAGGAATGAACGTAGCACTGGAGATATATATAATCTGTTTGAACGATTCATTCCCCATTCAACATTACCATTACAATACATTCCTGTGTGCATTCAGTCAGTTTCCGGGAAAGGTCTTATGACATCATGAAGATCGTCAACTTGGTTTTCAAGAAGGTGAAAATATCACTTCATTCATAATCTTGTTGTGACGTGGCCGTTCTGCGACACCGCAATGGACTTGAGAAATTACGTGGGTAACCGCTGATAGAGTTCTGATTCTCACGATATACTCCCGAGATTATTTAAGAATCAGACCCTCATGGGAGAAAAGAAAACTGGGGAGAAGCTAATTTTCAATTAATCAGTGACCCTTATAGGAAAAAAAACACACGAGAGAAGCTAATTATCAATCAATCAGTAGTGTTTATGTATTAAAATAGAGATTGTTAAGCGCTTACTATGGGCCGGGCGCTGTGCTAAGGAGCGGGGTCTTATGCCGTCGAGTCGTCTCCGACCCACAGCGGTACCACGGACCCATCTCTCCCAGAACGCTCCACCTCCGTCGGCCGTCATTCTGGTAGTGGATCCTAGGGCTGGTGTAGATACAAGCTAATCGAGTCAGATACAGTCCATATTTCATGAAGGGCTCACAGCCTTAGTCCCTATTTTACAGACAAAAGAACTTGGGAACAGAAAAGTTAAGTGGCTGGCCCAAGCTCACACAGGCAAGTGGTAGAGCTGAAATGAGAACCCAGGCCCTCTGAATTCCAAGCCCATGCTTTTCCCACTAGCCCACAAAGCTACCCACGTTATCCTTGACCATGAGGAGTAAAGAGGACGAAACAGACATTAAAATGAATTACGGATAATCTGATAGAGGAGTACGCAAATAATGATTTAGTACATCAATATTCACTTTCCGTGGACCGCTTCGAGTTGGAATTGCACATCTTTCTCTATGAATAGGAGTCTATGGTGTGCAATATAACTGGCAAAACTAATCCCCGTGTTCTTCTTCATGATCATTTGAGTCCTTACTATAGTCTAAGAGCTGGAGTAGGCAGAGATTATGGGATTAGACCCAGTTATTCTTCCATGTGGTGTTCACAATCTATTTTAGGCCACTGGTAGATCTGGGGCTAGAACCCCAGTCTTCTCACTCCTAGTGCTCTGCTCTTTCTATTAGGTCATGTCTCTTCTCCCCTCCAACCCCCTAAGCAACCAACACCCCACCCCAGCCCCAACATACACGCCGTCTAAGGAAGAAAACTTTTACTGTGACTTTCATGGGGTACTCTCTTTTCTTCCTTCCTCCTTTTCCGTTCTTTTTGTTAAGCACTCTATTGATTCATTTATTATGGCATTTGTTGGGCATTTACTACGTGCCAAGGCACTGTACGAATCGCTGGGGTAGATACAAGCTAATCAGGTTGGATACAGACCGTGTCCCTCATGGGGCTCACGGTCTTCATCCCTATTAAGATGAAGAAACTCAAGGACAAGGTTAATTGACTTGCACAAGATCACACAGGTGTCAGTCAGTTGTATTTATTCAGCGCTTACTGTGTGCAGAGCTCTGTACTAAGCACTTGGGAGAGTACAGTGCAGCAATAAACCGACACAACCCCTGCCCACAACAAGCTTACAGTCTGAAGAGGGAGGCAGGCATTAATAGAAATAAATGACAGACATGTCCATAAGTGTGGGGTTTGGAAGAGGGGGTCGAATTAAGGTCGCAAGGGGGGTAAAGGGAGGAGGTGTGCTTTAAATAAGGCTTTGAAGGAGGGAAGAGTCATCGTGTGTCTGATATGAGGCGGGAGGGCGTTCCAGGCCAGAGGCAGCAGTGGGCGAGAGGTCGAAGGTCGAAGTACAGCGGGAAGGTTAGCAGACAAATGGAAGAGCCGGGATTAAAACCCAGGCCCTTCTGACTTTCCAGACAACAATCCAAAGGCAAGCGAGCCGCCCCATTGTCCCCAAAGAAATCCTGGGGGCAGATTGCCATGTCTTAGCACCCATTCCTGGAGCGGCAGGCAAGGTCATCTCACCAGCCCTAAAGAGACGCCGAGAGGCCGGGCCACGGTTCTGGATTTATCATCGCAGTCACGGTGCCTCGGCACCTCTCTCCACTGCCAGCTTCTTTCTCCGCCGTCCTCGGCGGATGCCCGCCATTCCCCTGTCCTCTTCTCCCTTCCCTCACCAGGCTGGCAGGCTTGCAATAAGAAAGCAGGGCAGGAGAAGAAAGAGAAGGAAGCTGAGAAAAAAATTCTGCGGGGTTTGTGGGGAGAGGCAAAGGGGTGGGAGGGTGAGGGCTGCAGGGATCTGTCTTTGCCTGTGTCCTCTCCTCTCCTTTTTCCATTTCTTCCCCTTTTTTGATAAGGTATCTGTTAAGCGCTTGCTCTGTGCCAGGCCCTGGGGTGGATACAAGGTAATGAGGTTAGACACGGTCCCTGTCCCTCACGGGGCTCAACCTCCTCATACCCTTTCTGACAGAAGAGGTTATTGAGGAACAGAGAAGTGAAGCGACTTGCCCAGGGTCACACAGACAAGCGGGGGAGAGCGAGAATGGGAAGGGGGTCCTTCGGCCTCCCGGGCTCCTGCTCTACCCACTAGTCCGTGCTGCTTCCCTGGCTGCTCTCCTGCTCTGTCTGTCCGAGCCCATCCTCAGCCCTGAAGGGGACAGACCCCGGGGCAGTGGGGATGAGAGGGGAGGATGAGGGGAAGGGGGGAGGATAAGGATGAGGGAAGGGGGAGGATGAGGGGAAGGGGGAAGATAAGGGAAAGGGGGAGGATCAGGATGAGGGGAAGGGAAGTGTGAGGAGGGGGGTGGGTGAGGGGAAGAGGGCAGGGAGGGGAGGATGAGGGGGAGAGGGAGGAGGGGCAGAGGGAAAAAAGGCAAGGGGGGAGGATGGGGGGCAGAGGGGAGGATGGGGGGCAGAGGGGAGGGAGGAGGGGAGGATGGGGGGCAGAGGGGAGGGAGGAGGGGAGGATGGGGGGCAGAAGGGAAGGAGGAGGGGAGGATGAGGGGCAAAGGGGAGGATGGGGGTGGAGGGGAGGGAGGAGGGGAGGATGGGGGGCAAAGGGGAGGATGGGGGGTGGAGGGGAGGGAGGAGGGGAGGATGGGGGGCAGAGGGGAAGGAGGAGGGGAGGATGGGGGCAGAGAGGAAGGTGGGGGGCAGAGGGCAGGAGGGAGCGGAGGATGGGGGGGCTGAAGGGGAGCAGGGGGGAGGAGGGAATGGGGTGGCAGAAGGGTGGCAGAGGTAGGGTGGGGAGAGCCGGCGATGGGGCAGCCCCTGCAGACGGGCACTGCGGTGGGAGGACGGGCGAGGGACAAGCCTCCCACCCCCCATCCAGCCTCTTCACTGACTCTTTTATATATTTAGATAGATAGATTTAGATAGATAGATGGATAGATGGATAGAAGGATAGATGGATAGACAGACACACAAGCAGCGTGTCTCAGTGGAAAGAGACCGGATTTCGGAGTCAGAGGTCATGGCTTCGAATCCCGGCTCCGCCACTTGTCAGCTGGGTGACTGTGGGCAAGTCCCTTCACTTCTCTGGGCCTCAGTGACCTCATCTGTCAAACGGGGATGAAGACTGTGAGCCCCAGGTGGGACCACCTGATTCCCTCGGGTCTCCCCCAGCGCTTAGAACGGTGCTCTGCACAGAGTAAGCGCTTCACAAATACCCACGTTATTATGAAATGGGGCCCGGGACAGCTGCAGCCCGTCCCTTCCCCAGCAGCTCCTCACTCACTGAGTGATTGACAGGCTGCCAGTCGGGGGGGGGGGGGGGGAGAGAGAGAGAGCTCCCGGTGACGTCACGGGGGGCGGGGCCAGAAGGGGCGGGGGCGCGGCGCAGCTGCAGTTCGGGCGTCCGCCCAGCAGCGGGCGCTGTGGATCCCCCCGCCGCCGCCCGGCCCCGCTCCGCCCCCGCTCCCTCCTACTGCTCCGCCTCCCGCTCCGCCCCCGCTCCCTCCTACTGCTCCTCCTGCCGCCCGCGCGGGGACGGAGCCTCTCTGTCCGTCCGTCCGCCCGCACCCACGGGCTCCCCGCTCGCCCGGCTGCTTGTCCGCCCCGGCCCCGGCCCCGGCCCCGGCCCCGGCCCCGGCCCCGGCCCCGGACGGACGGACGGACAGAGGGAGGGACAGAGGTGCAGCCCCGGGCCCCGGGGGCTCCTCTCCCGACGGCCGGTCCGGCGGCGCGCTCCGTCCGCCCCATGCCACCCGGACGACGGCCCTGCCCAACATCCTAGCCCGGCTGGACAGCACGGTGAGTCCGTCCTTCCTTCCCTCTCGCCGGCCCCGAGGGGGTCGTGGGGCTGGGGGAGGGGGGACAGGGAGAGGGGACCCTGCCCGGGGGCTGGACCCTGGGCAGCTGCTGGACCCTGGGCGGGTGCTGGACCCTGGGCGGGTGCTGGACCCTGGGCGGGTGCTGGACCCTGGGCAGGTCCTGGACCCTGGGCAGGTGCTGGACCCTGGGCAGGTCCTGGACCCTGGGCAGGTGCTGGACCCTGGGCAGGTGCTGGACCCTGGGCGGGTCCTGGACACTGGGCAGGTGCTGGACCCTGAGCAGGTGCTGGACCCTGAGCAGGTGCTCGACACTGGGCAGGTGCTGGACCCTGGGCAGCTGCTGGACCCTGGCACTGCGAGCCCGTTGTGGGCAGGGGTTCTCTCTCTCTACCTCTGGATTGCCCTTTCCAAGCGCTTAGGACAGTGCTCTGCACGCAGGAAGAGCTCAATGAATACGATCTAATGAACGAAGGTGCTGGACCCTGGGCAGGTGCTGGACCCTGGGCAGGTGCTGGATTCTGGGCAGGTGCTGGACCCTGGGCAGGTGCTGGACCCTGGGCAGGTGCTGGACCCTGGCACTGCGAGCCCGTTGTGGGCAGGGGTTCTCTCTCTCTACCTCTGGATTGCCCTTTCCAAGCGCTTAGGACAGTGCTCTGCACGCAGGAAGAGCTCAATGAATACGATCTAATGAACGAAGGTGCTGGACCCTGGGCAGGTGCTGGACCCTGGGCAGGTGCTGGATTCTGGGCAGGTGCTGGACCCTGGGCAGGTGCTAGACCCTGGGCAGGTGCTGGACCCTGGCACTGCGAGCCCGTTGTGGGCAGGGGTTCTCTCTCTCTACCTCTGGATTGCACTTTCCAAGCGCTTAGGACTAGGGCTCCGCACGCACGAAGCGCTCGATGAATACGATCGAATGAATGAAGGTGCTGGACCCTGGTCGGGTGCCGGACCCTGGGCACTGCGAACCCGACGTGGGCAAGGGTTGGGTCTCTTTATTGCTCTTTTGCACTCTCCAAGCGCTTAGGACAGCGCTCCGCGCACAGTAAGCGCTCACTAAGTAGGAGTGCGCTGGACCCTGGGCACTGCGAGCCCGTTGTGGGCAAGGGTTGGGTCTCTTTATTACCTTATTGGACTCTCCAAGCGCTTAGGACAGGGCTCCGCGCACAGTAAGCGCTCAATAAGTAGGACTGTGCCGGAGCCTGGGCAGGTGCGAGCAGGGGCTGACGTCCAGGACTTGTTGTCCCGGACTGTGTGCGTGGATAAGCGCTTAGTACAGTGCTCTGCACATAGGAAGCGCTCAATAAATACCACTGAATGAATGAATGGCCGCCCTCCTCTGGGCAGATCCCCGGTCCCCTGGCAGGAGCCCGGAGCAGTTGGCATCATCCAAGAGGCAGGGATCGTCTTTATCTGTTGCCGAATTGTACATCCCGAGCGCTTAGTGCAGTGCTGTGCACATAGGAAGCGCTCAATAAATACTATTGAATGAACGAATCGTAATCATAATAATGATGGAATGGAAGTGAGGGAGATGCCCGCCCTGGCCACCCTCCTCCCCGAGCCTCCGGATTCTTCCCCTGCCTCTGGCGGCTGCCGGGAGGCTTCTGCACCGTCCATCGTCATCATCAAAAGGGCATCTCTTAAGTGCTCACCATGTGCCAAGCACTGTTCTAAGCCTTCGTGGAAAGAACACGGGCAGGGGAGCCAGAGGTCGTGGGTTCCGATCCCCACTCCTCCACTGGTCACTTGGGTGACCTCGGACAAGTCACTCCACTTCTCCGCGCCTCAGTGACCTCCTCTCTAAAATGGGGATGGAGACTGCGAGCCCCCCGTGGGAGGACCTGATCACCTCGGATCCGCCCCAGCGTTTAGAACAGGGCTCGGCACCTAGTAAGCGCCTAACAAGTGCCAACCTGATTATCCGAGGCCTTCATGTCCCCATCTCACAGTCCCCATCCCCATTTTCCAGGGATTGAGGCCCAGAGAAGTGGAGCGGCTGGTCCGAGGTCACAGAGCGGACGAGGGGCGGAGGCGGGATTAGAACCCAGCTCCTTCTGACTCCCAAGTCCGAGTAGCCACTAGGCCACGCTGCTTCCCTGGTCTGGGGGCTTTTGGCGGCCCCCCCCCGGCCTGCCCCGGCCCGGGAGGATTGCAGAGGGGTAGGGGGACTTGCCCAATCGCCCCTGCCATCTGCTTCTTTGGCGGCCTACAGTGAGGACGGAAGGGAGGATATTTTCTTTTTCTTTCTTTGCATCCAACCAACGATAGCCCTGGCAGGGAAGAAAGGGGGAGCAGTTTGGGGGAATATCCAACTCTAAATATCTAAATTATTCTGGAGACAGGCGTAAAGTGGCCCGTTTTTAGGGGCTCCCCACCGCCCCCCCCAAACACACACCCAGGCACACGTTGTCCACTTTGGAAACGCCTTCCGCGTTTTTGGCACACTGCGCCCATCGCTCTGGCTTTCTCTTAGGAGACCCGCGCCTTGTACAAAGAATCGGAAGGAAAGGGATGGGGAGGGCCGGGCGGGACTCGAACCCGCCACCCGCAGCTCCTCCTCTCGTTGAGGAGGGGCGGGAGCGCGGGGCAGTCAGGCCGTCATTGATATTGATTGAGCGTTTAGAGGTTACAGAGCACTGTTCTAAACGCTTGGAAGAGGACGAGAAGAAGAAGAGTCGGGTCGCGCTCCTCCCCCACCCCCCCCGCCTAAAATTGCCTGCCAGCCGTCGAACCGGACCCTGTGCTAGGCGCGAGGGACGGGGAAGCTACTTTGGGCAGGTCACTTCACTTCTCTGGGCCTCAGTTGCCTCATCTGTAAAGTGGGGATGAAGACTGCGAGCCCCACGTGGGACAACCTGATGACCTTATACCGCCCCCCCCCCCAGTGCTTAGAACAGTGCTTTGGCACATAGTAAGCGCTTAACAAATACCATTATTATTATTATTATTATTCCCGGCGAGACTGACTTGCAGTCCTCTCCCCCAGGCACCTCCCGGTGTCATCCTGAAAATCCCACAGGCACACAAACGGTATTCCACACCCGACAACCTCCTGCCACCTCCAGGGACTTCCAGCCCGGGCCTGGGAGTCAGCGGGTCCTGGGTTCTAATCTATAGCCACCCGCTTGTCTGCTAGTGGCCTTGGACAAGTCGCTTCACTTCTCCGGGCCTCAGTCCCTCATCTGGAAAGTGGGGGGGTGAAACCTGGGAGCCCTGCGCGGGACAGGGGACCGTGTCCAACCGGATTTCCTTGTAGCCGCCCCAGCGCTCAGTATAGTGGCTGGCACCTAGTAAGCGCTGAATAAATACCGGAATGAGTGACAACGGGCAATATCACTTCTCGTTGGCAGTTGATGCCTTTGCAGCGTTCCGAGTTCCGTTTTGCAGCGGGAGGGATTGCGGGTGTTTTTTTCTTCCCCTGCCCCGTGGGCGGACTCTTGCTTCTAAGTGGGCTGGGGAGGAGACTTTTCTGTTTATTCTATTTATCAATTCTGATGCTCTCGATGCCCGCCTGTTTGTTCTGCTGTCTGCCTCCCCCCTCCTAAACCGTGACAGGCAGGGACTGTCTCTATCCGTTGCCGAGTTGTGCTTTCCAAGCGCTCAGCACAGTGCTCTGCACCCAGGAAGCGCTCGATAAATACGATGGAGTGAATGAATGAGAGACCCAGCACATAAAGGCCCCTTCTCCACCCCTCCTCGTAGTAAGCGATTTGAAGGGAGGGATCGTCTCTCTTTGTCGCTGAATGTGCATTCTCCCAGCGCTCAGCACAGTGTTCTGCACCCAGTAAATACGATGGAATGAATGAAGAGAGAGGTGAGGATGAGAAGGGCCCAGATAAGTAAGAGCCCGGGCCCTTGGCTCAGTTTTACAGTCCGGGGATGAGGTGGAGAAAACCAACTAGGGTTTGATTCACGCAGTCGTATTTTATTAAGAGTTTACTGGGTCCCGGAGCCCTGGACTACGGTTTAATTCATTCAGTCCTACTTACTGAGCGCTTCCTAGGTGCAGAGCACTGTCCTAAGCGCTTATGACCTCGGTCCGTTGGGCAGCTCCGAGAGAAGGACAGTGCGAAATCCAAGTGCGTTCAAACTGAGACGGCACCTTTTAATCGATGAGAACTTTTGAAAGCCCCTCTGCCACATAAGAATAATGATGATGGGATTTGTTAAGCGCTTACTGTGTGCAGAGCACTGTTCTAAGCGCCCGGCATGTCCAGTGCAGCAGTAAAGAGAGGTAACCCCTGCCCACAACGGGCTTCCAGGCTCCCAGGCCGCGGGGTAGCTAGGCAGCTTGCAGATGATGATGATGATGATGATGATGACATTTGTTAGGCGCTCACTATGTGCCAAGCACTGTTCTAAGCTCTGGGGAGGATTCTAGGTCGTCAGGTTGTCCCCCGTGGGGCTCCCAGTCTTCATCCCCATTTGACAGATGAGGGAACTGAGGCCCAGAGCAGTGAAGTGACTTGCCCAAAGTCACACAGCTGACAAGCGGAGGAGCCGGGATTGCAAAACCAGGGCTCCCTGGCGAGGAAGCCAGGAGGACGCTGCATCTTTCCCCGGCCACCGATTCCCTTCCTCGTCCCGTCCCTCCTTCACCTCTCCCTTCCTCCCTTCATCCCTCCCTCCCTCCCTCCCTCCCTTCCTCCCTCCTCCTCCTTCTCCCACCGGGCTGGTAGGATGGGGAGAATTTGCAGGAAATGGGTCGGGGGGCGAGGGAGGGAGATGGAAGGGAGAGGGGAGCAGAGCCGAGTAGTCTCTCTGGGAATTTCGCGGAGAGAAAGGGAAAGGGAGATGGGAAGGCGAAAGGGAATGAGAGAGGGGAGCAGAGTCGGGTAGCCCCCTGGGAATTTCGCGGAGAGGAAGGGAAAGGGAGATGGGAGGGCGAAGGGAATGGGAGAGGGGAGTAGAGCCCTGTAGTGTCCCTGGAAATTTCGGGAGAGGAAGGGAAAGGGAGGTGGGAGGGCGGAGGGAGGGAGAGGAGAGCAGAGCCGTTTAGGCTCCCTGGGAATTTCGCGGAAAGGAAAGGGAGATGGGTGGGAGAAGGGAATGGGAGAGGGGAGGAGAGCCCTGTAGTCTCCCTGGGAATTTCGCGGAGAGGAAGGAAAAGGAGGGGTGAGTGGGAGAAGGGATTGGGAGAGGGAGGGAGAGGGGAGCAGAGCCGGGTAGTCTCCCTGGGAATTTCGGGAGAGGAAGGCAAAGGGAGATGGGAAGAAGAAGGGAACGGGAGAGGGAGGGAGAGGGGACAAGAGCCGGGTAGTCTCTGTGGGAATTTCGCGGAGAGGCAGGGAAAGGGAGAAGGGAATGGGAGAGGGGAGCAGAGCCGGGTAGTCTCCCCGGGAATGTGGAGAGGCAAGGAAAGTGGGATGGGAAGAAGAAGGGAACGGGAGAGGGAGGGAGGGGGAGAAGAGCCGGGTAGTGTCTCTGGGAATTTCGCGGAGAGGCAGGGAAAGGGAGATGGGTGGGAGAAGGGAATGGGAGAGGGGAGCGGAGCCGGGTAGTCTCCCCGGGAATGTGGTGGGGAGGCGGGGAGAGGGGGTGGAGGGCGTGGGGGTTTGTGCCCCTGGCACGGCCCCTCCGCTCTCCTCTCCCTTTCACCTGCCCCCCTGCTTTGTGGCGAGGGGCGAGGAAGGGGGTCCCAGAAGAAGCCACAACCCCCCTCCGGCCCCCTGCGCCCCGGGCTTCGCCATGAGGCCGAGACGGTGTCCGGGGCCCACCCCTCTTCCCGATGCGTCCCGTCCCGTCCCGTCCCGTCTCGTCCGGTCCTTCCTCTCCGCCAGATTCCCCGGGAGACTCGGCCCCGGCCCATTGCCTCTCTCCGCCGCCGCAGTGTACTTTCCCAGCGCTTAGCGCAGTGCTCTGGGCACCGTCAGCGCTCAATAAATACGACCGGATCGATGGATGCTGGCGGGAGGCGGGGGGGTGGGGGGGGAGGGGTAAAGCAACGGACTCTGAACGGTCGCTCTGCCGTGGTCTCGAACGTCAGCGTCTATCACAGTGTCGCTCCCCCGCCCCGCATCCTTCGGCTCCTCCTGTCCCGGGCAGAGCCCGGAGTCGGAGGGAATCCTGACTCCTCGATGGCCGCGGTCAGGCCCATCCTCCCTCCGAGGGGCAGGGCGACCATTAGACACAGAATGCTGCCAGGCCAACAGCTCCCCTGGGGCTAAAAATAACCATAATAATAATGACGACGATGACGATGAGGTTTCTTATGTGCTTACTGTGTGCCAAGCACTCTTCTGAGCGCCGGGGGAAGATACGAGGTCATCGGGTTGTCCCGCGTAGGGCTCGCAGTCTTCATCCCCATTTGACAGATGAGGTAAGCGAGGCCCAGGGAGAAGCAGGGTGGCTCAGTGGAAAGAGCACGGGTTTGGGGGTCAGAGGTCATGGGTTCGAATCCCAGCTCTGCCCCTTGGCAGCTGTGTGACTGTGGGCAAGTCACTTCACTTCTCTGGGCCTCAGTGACCTCATCTGTAAAATGGGGATTAAAACTGTGAGCCTCATGTGGGACAACCTGATTACCCTGTATCCACCCCAGTTTTTAAAACAGTGCTCTGCACGTAGTAAGCACTTAACAAATACCAACATTTATTATTATTATTATTAAAGCGACTTGCCCAAAGCCACACAACAGACAGGTCGCAGAGGCAGATTTAGCACCCACGTCCTCTGACTTCCAATCCCGGACTCTCTCCACTGAGCCATGCTACTTCTTAGGAAAGGGATCCTCATTGAGGTCGCTAATAAGGAAAATCAAATTGTAATACTCGTGGCGGTTTTGTTGTATTTTTGGAAGGGATTGTCTCTCTCTCTTGCTAAATTGTACTTTCCAAGCACTTAGTACAGTGCTCTGCACACAGTGAGCGCTCAATAAATGCAACTGAATGAATGAATGGATGATAGCACCAAGTATTGGGCTCAAAAATGGGGTAAAGGAAAAAAAAACAATCCGATCACACACAGTCCGTGCCCCACACGGGGCTCCACACCGGGTGGAGAACAGATAAGCTCGTGGTTCGGGAACCTGTCTACCAATTCTGCTTTCATTATGTTCTCCCAAACGCTTAGTACAGTGCTCTGCAAACGGTAAGCGCTCAATCAATGTCATTGATCTATCGAATCATCATTTCATTACACGATGTAACTGAAGCACAGAGTATTTAAATGACTCGTCCGAGTTCACGTAGCAAACGATTGATGAAACTAGGAATGTATAATAATTATGGTATTTGTTAAACGCTTACTATGTGCAGAACACTGTTATAAGCACTGGGGTAGATACAGGATAATCAGATTGTCCCACATGGGCCTCACATTTTTTAATCCCCATTTTCGCAGATGAGGTAACTGAGGCACAGAGAAGTTAATAATAATGTTGGTATTTGTTAAGCGCTTACTATGTGCCGAGCACCGTTCTAAGCGCTGAGGTAGATACGGGGTAATCAGGTTGTCCCACGTGAGGCTCACGGTTAATCCTCATTTTACAGATGAGGTAACTGAGGCACAGAGAGGTGAAGTGAGTTGCCCATAGTCACACAGCTGACAAGTGACGGAGCCAGGATTAGAACCCACGACCTCTGACTCCCAAGCCCAGGTTTTTTCCACTAAGCTACGCTGCTTGTCTGGGCCATGCTGCTGCTCTGGGCAGCGTGTATGTTTGTTTTTACGGTATCAAAATGAATTCTCTGTTGAATGAAATTTGGAAGTCTATTGAAATGGAGTTTAAACTAATAGTCTGTCATCTTGGAGGTGCTTTCTGGTCTGTTTCATACTTTTAAACCTTATCCCAAACTCAACTTTCTTAACCGAGCCCGGCTAAAGGCTAAATGAGGGGAGTGAGGAAGGTTCTTCAGAATTTTCCAAGTTCCCACCGAAGACGTTTGCAGTCTTGCCACCCTAAAGGTACCAAAGACGAAGAAGTTGCATCTGGGAAGGGCCCCATTAGGTTAAATAAGGCCTTCTCCAAGTTCGGGTAGTGAATGATTGCCCTCTACACTGCATTTTCTACTTCTTTGCTTAGCATATTTCACTGCTTCAGCCCGGTTTGATGTGAATCGATAAAGACATGACTAAGCACTCTGATCCAAAGCAGTTAATTAGAGTGGGCACTAAGGAAAGGGAGTCCTTTAGGAAGATGGCCGGGGGAATTCGGACAGTGAAATGTTTCTATGAAAGCTGTCCGAGGGAAAGTGATCTTAAAGACTAAATTTTAGCTTGAAGCACAGAGTGAGGGTGACAGCCCTTGGAATTCCTTCAGGCCTGGGGGAAGTCTTAAGACTTGGGCTAGGCTGTATGAGAGGTTTCACTCTCCAAGGTGCCTGGAATTCATTTAAAGAGCAACTTGGTTTACAGTCAACAGACTTTCTGAAACTGAGATTTGGCAGGCGCTTTGTTTTTAGAAAGACAACTTCTCTCACCAGGTAATTTCTGGTTTTCCTACATCTCACCTGGAGGCGTGGGGTGGGGGCTGGGGGTGGGGTGGAAGGGGAAGAAGGAGGAAGCTTTATATATTCTTGAATTAAAAATGTTTATGGACTACAGGTCTCTTGCCTTGCGCCCTAAAAATGTAGGCAGCCTAATCGAGGTGGATGTAAAATTCCAATGGAAAATCAGTACTCCCTCTCTCTGCAGTCCTCCTAAGAGATATCCTCCAAAATGTTGCAAGATTTTCTTCAGAGACACAAGCCTGGAGTTCCTAGAAAAAGCAGGTCAGAACTGGAGATTCCCTGATGAAAATGTGTACGGAAGTACATAGTACAGCACAGCTTTATGCTGTACTGGAAAGGCAGTGTGGCTCAGTGGAAAGAGCCCGGGCTTGGGAGTCAGAGGTCATAATTCGAATCCCGGCTCTGCCGCTTGCCAGCTGTGTGCCTTTGGGCAAGTCACTTAACTTCTCTGTGCCTCAGTTACCTCATCTGTAAAATGGAAATTAAAAACTGTGAGCCCCACGTGGGACAACTTGTTCACCTTGTATCCCCCCCAGCGCTTAGAACAGTGCTTTGCACATAGTAAGCCCTTAACAAATACCACCATTCTTTATGTCATTGGCTCTTCTGGATTGCTCCTGTGTTCCCTACCCCCAGACCCCTAAAAATAGAAATATTTTGAATAACAAAAAACAATAGTAGTACCTCCTCCTTGCATAGCATCATTTTAAAATAGTTATGAAGCACCAAATAATAATAATAATATCTGTTAAGTGCTTCCTATGTGCCAGGCACTGTACTGAGTGCTGAAGAGGGTATAAGCAAATCGAGCTGTCCCGTGCGGGCCTCACAGTCTCAATCCCCATATTACAAATGAGGTAGCTGAGGCACAAAAAAGAGAAGTGACTTGCCCAAGGTCACACAACAGGGAAGCGGTGGAGCCGGAATTAGAACCCATGACCTTCTGACTCTCAGACCTGTGGTCTATCCACTATGTCGTGCGAATGCTATGCAGGTAAAGTGTAAAAGGTAACTGGAAAGGACATGATCTCTGAGCTAGAGACCTGAGAATCCAACCCAGCGAGACTTAACCCTCACGGTGATGAGAAAAGCATATTTGATTATACAAGAGGACTTTATATGCCTTTCCTTCAGATGTTTCAGGTCTGGTTTAGGAGAGAGAAAGAGAAGTAGTAGTAGAGACCAAAGGAGTTTGCGTAGAAGATTTCCCCCCCTTTTATTCCTCCTATTTTTTAAACCCAGGGGAGCGGACGAAGAAATGTGGACGTTCTCGGATTCGAGATAGGTGTAGGAGACGGGATGATGCTACACTGTGTGGGGGGGGGGGGTTGGGGGGGAGCGAGGGGAGGAAGTGCAGTCTTGATAGTGTTGGAAAGGTCACAGTGAGAAGCTGCTGTTAGCGCTGTCTGCTCATAACCAACCGAGTAGGATTTATCTTCATGTTTATTAAGCCCTCAATATGTGCCCGGAACTGTACTAAGTGCTGGAGTAGGTACAAGATAATCAGGTTGGAAACAGTCCATGTCCCACATGGCGCTCAAGTCTTAATCCCGATTTTTCAGTCACTGAGGCACAGGGTCTTGCCGAAGGTCACAGTGGACAAGTGTGGCGGGGCCGGAATTAGAACCCAGGTCCTTTTGACTCTCAGGCCCGTGCTCTGTCTACTCTCAGGCCCGTGCTCTGTCTACTAGGCCAAGCTACTTCTCATTTCCCTCTTCCATTCTCCCTCCTCACCCAAGCCTATGAATCCCCAACTGAATCCCCTCTTTATATAAGTTAGGCATCTTTAAAAAGTGAATTTACACACTCAGGATACTAGGGAGGACCCATTTTAACCCACTGAAACTGTTCAGCTAGAATGCGAAAAGTTTGTCACATGTCCAGTTCAAATTACTATGTTTTGCAAGCCCATTTACTGTGGAGGATATGGGTGAGTGCATGTGAGTGAGTTTGTAGCAATAGTGATATTAATGGTAGTAGTAAAAGTGTGCAAGTGCTCACTATTCAGTGTGCAGTGGGTCCCGTGCACCGTGCAACAATCGATGGTATTTCTTGAGCGCTTCGTGTGTGCAGAGCACCTTATTAAGCGGTTGGGAGAGTCCAGTACAAAAGAGTTGGTAGACACATACCCTGCCCGCAACAAGATTAGAGTCTAGAGGGAGACTCTACGGGGGGGACAGACATCAGATGTATACCGCTAGCATAATCAAAATAAATAACTGAATGTACAGTGGAATATGCATATTCACAAGTGCCTTTGATAGGTATAAATAACTGCCTCAATGCTAGAAATGGCTGGCAAGATTGCATCGCTCAGAATGCTGGGGTTTGAATGGGGAAATTGTTGGAGAAGGCGGGATTTACTTCAGGAGGGAATTTAGTATGGTGAGATCTGTTATCTGGTGGATATGGGGACTTCCAGTGCAGGGAACTGTATGTCTCAGGAGTTGGAAGTGGGAAAGTTCATTAAGTGCTTACTATTTGCGAAACGCTATATTAAGTGCTGGGTAGATACCAGTTAATCAGGCCAGACACAGCCTTGTCTCATTTGGAACTCATAGTCTAAATTGGTGAAAGTAGGATTTAATCCTCATTTTACAGAGGCACAGAGAAATTAAGTGACTTGCCCAAGGTCACATGGCAGGCAAGTGGCAGGGCTAGGATTAGAACCCAGGTCCTCTGATTCCCAGGCCTTTGCTCTTTCCAGTAAGATCTTGGTAGACATGAAGGGGATGATTTGGGGAATAGCATTTGAAGAGAGCAAACACATTGAGATGAAAAGAATTCAGAGACAGCCTTGAAACCAGTCATGAGGATGGAATTGGGAAGCCAGTGTAGGGATCTGAGAGTGGAGAAAGATGTGTGTTCAATACCGCTTCAAGAAGATGATATACGCAGCAGTCTGTAGTTTTGACTGGATAGAGGAGAGGAAGGAGGCAGGGAGACTAGCGAGGAGGCTGATACAATAATCTAACCACTACATGCCCAGAGCTTGGACCAGAATGAAGAAGTCAACCATCCTGGATATGGTAAAGCAGAAAAACCGACAAGATGTGGCAGTAGATTGAACGTGAGAGTTGAAAGACAGTGAGGAGCCAAAGATGACATTAAGGTTGCAGGCTTCTGCCGCAAGAAGGATGGGGGTGTTTTCGATGGAGATGGGAGAGTTAGGAGGAGTGCATTTTAGGAGAGGAACAGAGGTCGTTCCATTTTTGACGTGTGTATTTAGTACACCGTATTGACTAGTGGCCTTGAAAGAGTTATTCAAGCAATAGCATTGTTTTAGTACTTACTGTGCGCAGAACACTGAACTAAGCACTTGGAAGAGTACAGTAGTGTTAAAAAAATACGATTCATGCCCTAGGGAGCTTATAGTTACTGTAACTTGCAGAATCATTCTAGGGAAGTGCCTCAGATGCTGGGGGAATCTGTTCTATTGATTAGTAAAGAACCAAAAAGTAGAGTTTGACTCTGGGCAGTCATTCAAAGTTACATTGAAAATTGCTTCGATATTTTACAAATTACAAGATGATAAAACTTGTTCGACTCTTGGTGACTTCAAGCTCCAAATTAAGTATAAATTTCCCTTGCATCTGCCCAAATACCTTTTGGGGTTGATTGCTAGAATGGTTTATTTTCTTTCCAGGAAGTATCGGAAATGCTAATGAATATGATTCTTCGCTATAAATAGATCTTGAGCCTTTTTAAAAAGCCCTGACTCACTAAGTGTACCCAATACACTGAAGTGAAATTACTGTACATGCTGCAGTTACCCAGAGCATCATCAGTGTCCCTAAATAAGTCTATTGTTTTGATACATTCCTTGATCTTAAGCCCTTTATTAGGAAAAGGGTAGTTCACTGAATATCTTCCAGAATTTCCTCTGATGTGAGAGTTTTTGAGAATCTGGTAACCATAAAAGCTTCATGCATATACATTTTGTTAATGTTAGAAAATAAGTACGGCAATGTTTTAGAGTGCTTATGCCAAACCGACTTCATCCCTGGAGATGAACCTGCAGGGACTTCAGGAATACCCCTAGATGTGGAGTTTTAAGCCGAGTGAGTAAGTGTGTGGGGGGGTACATTTGATTTGCTTCAATTTACAGAATTTTCATCAAAAGGGTGTTTTTGAGGTCACGTGATTAAGTCTTCCAGCTCCAAGACTTCTCCCACTCCTTTCTGCATCACTCTTGCGCTTGGATTTGCACCCTTTATTCATCCCATCTTCAGCCCCACCTCACTTGGGCAATCTCTGTGATTTATTCATCTATATTAATGTCTATGTCCCACTCTAGACTGTAAACTCCTTTGGGCAGGGAATGTATCTACCAACGCTGTTATACTGTACTCTCCCAAGTGCTTAATACGGTATTCTGCTCATAGTAAACGCTCAGTAAATGTAATTGATTGATTAACTGATAGTACAACCATATCCCTCAAGGCTAACAGCTACCTTCATCTTTAAGCGCGTTCCTCTCTTTCTCTCTCTTCTTAACCACCACATTCTTCCTTGGGTTTAACCTAAATCTCTCCTGCTGCATCATAAACCGATTTGTACTTTTTTTCTGAGTTCAAATGATTCCCCAGCTTCCTGAAAATTGCTCTTAAAATACTTGAAGACTAGATCCAGTTCTTAGACTTTTCCTAACTGAATAATCTCCATTGCTTAAACCTCTCTGAAAATTTCCAATTTTCTAAACCTATTGCATTTCTTTTGCTTCTTTCCTTTGGACACTTTCCAATGTCTTCAGAACCCTCTTATTGTGGAGATGAAATGTGAAGGTCTATCCACTGCTCAGCAGAGTGAGAGGGTTCATTCCCAACTCTTGCCTGCGCTACCTATTTATGCATCCGGAATTCTTTGAGCTTTTCCAATGTCAGCACTCCATCCGTACGCTGGTCTCCACCCTACGGCTATTTTCTTGGTTGGCTACAATCCTCATGTTTTCCTCCTGCTCTTGACTGCGTGATCATTTATTCCCCATCTTGTAGCTAGCAATTTTTTTTTTCTTCCCCATAGGATAGCACGCGACGTTGTCGACAGTTGAACTTGGGCCAATTTTAAATTGAAGCCTCCATAGGTCTCTCTGAGATAAATGCTCTGCTTCTGACATCTATTTGGGGGGCCCCTTCCATTCAGCATGACATAGTGGATAGAGCACGGGCCTGGGAGTCAGACGGGCATGGGTTCTAATCCCGACTCTGCCACTCATCTGCTCCGTGGCCTTGGGCAAATCACTTCACTTCTCTGGGCCTTCTCCACCCCCCCTTCACCTCTCCGCAGCTAAACCCTCTTTTCCCCCTTTCCCTCTGCTCCTCCCCCTCTCCCTTCCCATCCCCTCAACACTGTACTCGTCCGCTCAACTGTATGTATTTCCATTACCCTATTTATTTTGTTAATGTATTTTGTTAATGAATTGTACATTGCCTTGATTCTATTTAGTGCCATTGTTTTTACGAGATGTTCTTCCCCTTGACTCTATTTATTGCCATCGTTCTTGTCTGTCCGTCTCCTCCGATCAGACCGTAAGCCCGTCAAACGGCAGGGACTGTCTCTATCTGTTGCCGACTTGTTCATTCCAAGCGCTTAGTACAGTGCTCTGCACATAGTAAGCGCTCAATAAATACTATTGAATGAATGAAGGGGCCTCAGTTACCTCATCTGTAAAATGGGGATTGAGACTGCGAGGCCTACATGGGACAGGGGCTGTGTCCAACCCGATTTCCTTGTGTCCATCCCAGTTCTTATTCCAGTGCCTGGCGTATATTAAGTTCTCAGCAAATGCCATAATTATTATTATCCCTTAAATACCTTTACCAGATGTATTTATTGAATGCTTACTGTGTGCAGAACACTACACTAAACTCTTGGGAAAGTACAGTGCCACAGGATTGGTAGTAGCGATTCCTGCCCATAAGTAGCTCACAATCTACAAAACAGACATTAAAATAGATTATGGATAGGGCACTGGGAACTAAACCACTGTTTCTCAACTGGCTGATCAGAAGGTCCTGTGGGATCAATTCAAAGCCCTTCTATTACATATATTTTCACACACACCCAAAATGTTGTTTTCTTCGTTGCTACCTCCAAGACCTGTCACCCACCCTAGTGAGAAAGTAGATTGGTCTGACACAAAATTTGTTTTGTTCCAAGTTAGGTAGGTTACTAATTACCATTCCTCTTCCAAATCTTTTTCTTGGAAGTCTTGCCGAGTCGCCCCTGACCCACAGCGACACCACGGACACATCTCTCCCCGATTGCCCCACCTCCATCTGCAATCGTTCTGGTAGTGGATCCGCAGAGTTTTCTTGGTAAAAATCCAGACGTGGTTTACCATCGCCTCCTTCCGTGCAGTCAACTTGAGTCTCTGCCCTCGACTCTCTCCCGTGCCGCTGCTGCCCAGCAGAGGTGGGTTTTGACTTGTAGCGGATGGCCTTTCACTCGCTAGCCACTGCCCAAGCTAGGAATGGAATGGACAGGCCTCTGCTTGACTCTCCCTCCCATAGTCTAGACTGGTAGAGGACTGGAAGCTCTCCAGGTGAGACCCCGAGAGGGGTTCAGAGTCTTTACAAACTAATTATTGAGTCATCCGCTCTAGTCTCTTCCTAGGTATCAAGGGCTATTGTTTCTAGACACATTGACTTTTCCTTTTATAAAATAGGTTGGGGGGGAGAATAGAATGTTCTCTTTCCAGGGTGCATACAACTCTCCTGCCCTTCACAGATTATGAAAAATAATAGCTAACACAACATCACGTAGTTCATTAAGAACCCCAGGATGCGTGTCATCAGGCCCTGTTGATTTAAACCCAACTGTGCTGCTACATTTTTCTTTAACCGTTTCCTTCCTCGGTATCATTTGACTTTGCAGTCTCCCATCCGTTCTCTGGAGTTGATATTAGTTTTCTTTTTGGGGAGAGGAGTCAAAGCGGGTAGGGGGATGGGAGGGGAGGAATCATGTTCAGAACCCTGAGGCTTGGTGTTTTCTTTACCTGGTAATTGAATATTTTTTTTTGTTGTTGTTGCAGTTCTTTCTTTGCCTGTAAGTTAAAATGCTCCTAATGAACTGTAATACTCAGTTAAGCTGTAATTATGTGGCTCATTTGTGTTTTTCCTGTTTGCCACTTCACTCGCTGTCATTCTGTCGTCCGATTTTATTCACTTGTCTGTTCAAGCCTCAGACTGTGGATGTTCCATCTTCTGTTTTCACTCATTTTAAGATGGCTAAATTTGGCCCCCGTACTTCCCGAATTCAGGCCTTTTGCAAGGTCAGTGACAACTGCAGGAGCTGAGTTGATTAGCATTTTCCTTTAGTGAATCGCCCCAGATTAGCGATTCCAAAACTACTTGGCAAATTTAAACAGTTGAAGAAAAATGAAAGAAAACCTATCAAAAACTCAAGGCAAGAATCTTCAACTCCCCACTAGCCTCTAGCCCGTTTCTGTTGCTGACCTTCCCGTCCGTTTATCCCGAGAAATCAACAGTAATGACAGCCCCCAGTTACATTTTTGCTCTATTCTGAAATTCGGAGTCATGTCGTTTGATCATATGTGTGCTATAAATCACTTGTAAGGGGAAGGGAAGGGGATTGTTTAGAAGAGAGAAAAGCAATTTGGCAGATTGGCTGTTAGAAGCAACTTCCTAGACCAAAGCAATTACAGTAACTTTTATTTTTTTGACATCCTTGAGGACTCAGTCTTTGTCCTAGCATCATTCCGTTGACAAAGTGTAGCACCCCCTTTCTCGTGTGAGCTTCATGATCACTTTAACGGCCTTGAGAGGGCGTAAGAGTAGCAAACTGAAATGCGAACTGAACTCCCAGTCGGAATCATAGCCCTGGATATATATTTCTTTCCCTACGGCGTGTTCTATATAAGGCGTGTTATATCAGCAGAATGCTGTCCCCATTGTTCAGTGGGAATTTTTCAGCGCACCGTGAAAGTGCTTTAGAAACCACGGAATCAAGGGTCCCTCGTTTTCCCTAAGCCGCTTTCCTTCATATCCCTAATGAGGTTCGGCTTTCCCTTCAAAAAGCGGAGGACTCGGAAAGTAGTGTGATCGTTGAAGTCAGATAGTGAGTGAGGAAATGTCACTATTTAAAATCTTGAATCTCAATTTCCTACTGCATTTCCCAAGGCATTTAGCCTTGATAGTGAAGACATGCCAGTCATGGAGATCTGGCATTATCAGTGAAAGCTTGGCCTAATGAATTTCTTGACTTGAAAAGATTAGCCTGTGACTTTCAGCAGCAGCACTGAGAAGCAGCATGGCCTATGGAAAGAGCGTGGGCCTGGGAGTCAGAGGACCTGGGTTCTAATCCTGACTCTACCACTATCCTGCTGAGTGACTCTGGGGAAGTCGCATAATTTCTCGGAGCCTCAGTTTCCTCATCTGTGAAATGAGGATTGATTACCTGATCTTCCTCCTGCTTGGGACAGGGAGTGTGTTCATTCCTTATTATCTTGTATCTACCTCGGCAATTAGTTCTGCATTTTGCATTTAACAAATATTATCATTATTGAAATCGTGACACTTTTCCGCAGAAGCAGCGTGGCTCAGTGGAAAGAGCACGGGCTTTGGAGTCAGAGATCATGGGTTCGAATCCTGGTTCTGCCACTCGTCAGCTGTGTGACTGTGGGCAAGTCACTTAACTTCTCTGTGCCTCGGTTACCTCATCTGTAAAATGGAGATTAAAACTGTGACCCCCACATGGGACAACCTGCTCACCCTGTATCTACCCCAGCGCTTAGAACAGTGCTCTGCTCAAAGTAAGCGCTTAACAAATACCAACATTATTATTATTATTATTATCCTCTCCAGTGCTTAGAATAGTGCTTTGCACATAATAAGCACTTAACAAATGCCATTATTATTATTATTATTACTTTTAAAAGATGACGTGAATAATTTAAGTGATGACTACAGTGCCAATCTAGATGTCTTATAGACCATAAGATAATTCAGTAGCAAAAATAGTAGGGATCGTATTTTCTGAGCACCTTCTGAGACAAAACACAATAGAAGTCCTGGACAAATTCCCTGCCCACTTGGAGTTTAAGTACACTGTTCCCAGGAAGTTAAAGTGCAAATGCATGAAAAGAGACTTTATGATCTCAGCAGTTAATTCTAGATCATCAACCATCATCATCACCATCAGGAAGGCTAGCAAAAACTAAAATAAAAGCAGAGTAAACTTGATTCTTCCATAATGTGTGTCTTCATTTCTAGTAGAACTTGTTAGGGATTTGGGGATTGTTCTTCTGACAACGTGCCCCTGTCTGGATGGAAAGGAAGTGATGTCAGAGGAAACGGTTATGAACCCCACATTCATTCAGTAGTATTTATTGAGCGCTTACTATGTGCAGAGCACTGTACTAAGCGCTTGGAATGTACAAATCGGCAACAGATAGAGACAGTCCCTGCCGTTTGACGGGCTTACGGTCTAATCGGGGGAGACGGGCAGACAAGAACAATGGCAATAAATAGAGTCAAGGGGAACAACATCTCATTAAAACAGTGGCAAATAAATAGACATGGACCGTGTCTAAGCTGATTATCTTGTATCTACCCCTTGCTTAGTACAGTGCCTAGCACAGTGGAAGCACTTAACAGATACCGTTAAAAATATGCTACAGCTAGAGCCACGACTGAGGGTAAGATGGACTCCTCCTAGAACTGGGGTAGAGTGGAAACCTTTAGTGACACTCAGCCTTTCTGAAGAAAACAGTCACGGTGTGTTGGGGGGGAAGAGGGTAGTTGGGTGGGAGGGAGAGAAGAAAAGTACCGGGGGCTGAGGCTAGACTTCAGTAGTTCTCCCTGAAGCCCAAACCTCTCTCTGAAGTAATTCAATCAATTGATAAGTGGTATTTATTGATGGCGGTACTGGTGCGCTGACAGTATTCACCCCTCCTTCTGCTTGCCTTTGCTCTTGGCTCTGTGACCTTTAATCTCTTGAGATTCACCCCACCTCCTGCCCACAGCAGTTTTTTTTTTTTTTTTAATATGACATTTTTTAAGTGCTTACTATATATTTCAGGCAGCATATTAAATGCTGGGTTAGATAAAAGATAATCAAGTAGGACACAGTCTCTGTCCCATGTGCCGCCCATGTCTCAATCAAAATATTTACAGATGAGGAAACCGAAGCCCAGAGAAGTTAAGTGACTTACCCAAAGTCACACAGCTGGGATTAGAACCCACAGCAGTTTTTTTTTTTATTTAATATGACATTTTTTAAGTGCTTACTATATATTTCAGGCAGCATATTAAATGCTGGGTTAGATAAAAGATAATCAATTTGGACACAGTCTCTGTCCCATGTGCCACCCATGTCTCAATCTACATTTTACAGATGAGGAAACCGAAGCCCAGAGAAGTTAAGTGACTTACCCAAAGTCACACAGCTGGGATTAGAACCCACAGCAGTTTTTTTTTATTTAATATGACATTTTTTAAGTGCTTACTATATATTTCAGGCAGCATATTAAATGCCGGGTTAGATAAAAGATAATCAAGTTGGACACAGTCTCTGTCCCATGTGCCGCCCATGTCTCAATCTACATTTTACAGATGAGGAAACTGAAGCCCAGAGAAGTTAAGTGACTTACCCAAAGTCACACAGTTGGGATTAGAACCCAGTCCCGTTCTCTATCCCCTATGCCATGCTGCTTCACTATGTACATATGTACTAATGTACATATGCACTTATACTTACATGTAAATATGCATTTATATACGAGTCTTTTCATACTCTCTCATTCTCCTATCTATAATCTATTTTAATGTCTGTCTCCCACTCTAGACTGTGGGCTCTTTTTTGACGGAGGTGTCTATCAGCTCTACTGAATTGTTCTGTCCCAAGTGCACAGAACAGCGCTCAGCACACAGTAAGCACTCAAGAGGTGTTGAATCTCTATTTTTCCAATGGAGGAAACTGAGACACAGAGAGAAGTGACTTGGCCAGGTTCACACAACAGTCAAGTGACAAAATGAGATTAGAACTCAAGTCCTGTAGATTCTAAACTCCTTGTGGGCAGGGATCATATCTACCAACTCTATTATATTGCCCTTTTCCCCTCTAGACTGACAGTTCATTGTGGACAAAGAAAGTGTCTGCCAACTCTGTTATACTATATTCTCCCATACGCTTACTACACTGCTCTGCACACAGTAAACACTCGATGAATACCATGGATGATGATGATCTTTGTATAGGGCTCTGCCCACAGTAAGTGCTTAATAAATACCACTGCTTGTTTGCTGAGAAGTAGCATAGCCTATTGAAAAGAGGATGGGCCCGACAGTCAGAAGCAGCTGGTTTCTAATCCCAAATCTGCCACATGCGTCCTGTGTGACCTCAGACAAGTCACTTGACTTCTCTGGGCTTCAGTTCCCTCATCTGCAAAATTGATTTTTCAAAACCTGTTCTCCCTCCTACTTAGACTGTGAGCCCGTGTGGAACCCGTTCATCTTGTAGCATCCCCAGCTTGGCACATGGTACAGTGCTTAGCACGTAGTAAGTGCTTAATAAATAGCATTATTTTTCTTATTATTATTATTGTTTGATTGATTTTACCCACCTTGTTCTAGACCGTTTCACATGGCTATGGGACCCCACTGTAGTTTAAAGAGGGTACGGTCAAGATAAACAAAATTAGAACCCAGGTCCTTTTGTTTAAGTGCAGGGATTGTCTCTATCTGTTGCCAAATTGTACATTCCAAGCGCTTAGTATAGTGGTCTGCCCATAGTAAGCGCTTAATAAATACTATTGAATGAATGAAAAAACAAAACAAACAAAAGCCTTACGAACAGCAGCCGCTAAACATGCGGAATCCAGTACCGCAGGTTGTGATACAAGCCGCTAACCTCCGTGGGTTCAAGGAGGCTTTGGATACATTTATGGAAGGTTGGCCAAGGAAGAGGGATGAGATAGAAACGTTAGAGACGGAATGGATGGTTAAGACGGAATGGATGGTTAAGGATGTTAGAAAGCATCATCCCACTCCTGAGAACGAATGTCAAAGAGAGCAACTATCACACCATTTTTCCTAGTGTCCTCTTATGCCACCTTTGCAGATGGACTGTTGATGGGCTGGAACACTGACCTGCCCCAATATGGTGCCGCCGATGACCTTCTATTCCCGATCAGAAAGACAATGAACTACCCAGGGTCCTCCAAGGACATTTGTTCTTTTCTCTGTGTGGTTACCAAGGAATGAAGGGATACAGGCACTGCCCTTGAAGTGCTTATTATGAAAGGAAAGCCAAGAGAAGCACAAATAAAAATACCTGAGGGTCCAGATGTCAGATGCCGGGTAAACATCTCTACGTAACCAACTACAGCTGCAGAGAGAGATATCACAGTACTAAGGGAGTTGCTTGAGTAATCAGAGTGTCTGAAGAGCCTGTTTTTTCTTCAAAGAGAAACAGAGACCCGACCCAAGTGGTCACGTGAATTAGCGCTGATTTTCTTCCCTCGGTGGCAGCTGGGCTCAAATGATCCACCGGAGACTGTCGGTTTCATTTTGAGTGATTTGAATCTAAACTTCAAGAAATAGGCCCAGAGATTTGTTAACGTTCAAAATTCACAAACGGCCCGAGAGATGATTAATTCGCAGATTAATCCCCAACCTTCCCCAAACCAGGTAGTAGAGTAGAGAGGAAGATCCACCCTCTGTCATTCATAATTCCCAGTGTGACATGGAGGGACGGGGCGCTCTTCCTCTCTCTCTGAGCACACGGTCTGGAGAGGCATTTAGAGATTTCAGCATTCATGAGAACTCAATCCTTTTCTGATTTACTGATGGCCATCCACAGTCTCACTCTACAGACTGAGTGCTCCTGCTTTCTGTGATGGAAAAGCTGGAATGGGCCATTTAGGCTCCTGATGAAGCCATTGGGTTACCAGTGGGGTTTACTCTTCCCTTCATAGGCTGGAGAGAGTGCTGTATCCCCGTCCACATGGGGACAGACAAACGATCGCCACCTCTTCGGTCAATCGATGGTGTTTATGGAGCAGTGGTTTGTGCAAGAGCTCTGGGCCGAGCATCGGTAGACCTAATCCTAGCCCTCGAGGACCTTAAAATCGAGCGACAGTCTGGCCAGAGGAGAGAGTAGCCCCGGAGCACAGGCCTGGGAGTCAGAAGGTCATGGGTTCTAATCCCAACTCTGCCGCTTGTCTGCTGCGTGACTTTGGGCAAGTCATTTCACTTCTCTGGGCCTCGGTTCCCTCATCTGCCAAATGTGTTTGTGACTGTGAGCTCCGTGTGGGACAGTGACTGTGTCCAACCCCAGCGCTTAGTACAGTGCCTGGCAACGTAAGTGCTTAACAAATACCATAATAATAATTAACTCTTAGGATGTCTTTTTCTGGGACACAATAGTGCTGCCTTCCCTCTCATTACTGCCGGGCCCACAGAGATTCCGAAAGGTTGCTTGTGCATCCATCCCTTAGCTCGGACCTCCCCATGTTTGGTGGAGAATAGGACTTTTAACTTTGGTTGTAAGGACAGGATGGCATCTACTTAGTGTAGTAGTTGGAGGAGGAGGACTGTTGTGATAATCATAGTAATTATTAAGCACTGACCATGTGCAGAGCACTGTATGAAACACTGGGAGAGAATACACAGATGGGAATTAAATAAGGTCCCTGTGCCTCAAGGAGGTCATAATCTGAGGGCACTGACATCTAGCAGGCATGTTGGGGGATGGGAGTTCCAGATCCTCAAGACATAGTGAGCAAGGAGTCAGAGGTAAACAAGATGAGAGCAGAGGGGGTGCAGAGTGTGACCAGAGGAGTGGCTAATGAGAAGAGTTGATAAGGAAGGCGGAAAGCCTGAAAGCCAATACTAAAGAGTCTTTGTTTGAGGTGGAGTAAAATGAGCAATCATCGGAAGGTTTTGAGTAGAGTCATGCACTGAGAGACATTTTAGGAGGCTGATCCGGACAGCAGCATGGAGCATGGACTGAAAAGGAAAGAGTCTAAAGGCAGGGAAAGCAGGGAGGAGGCTGACGAAGTCCAGACACGATCCTTCCATTGCATGAATCAGGACATCGGTTACAGGGGTGGAGAGAAAGGGGCTGGTTTTGGCAGTAGATTAAAAGCGAGAGTACAGTGACAGTAATGAGTCCAGGATAATAATAATTAATAGTAATTGTGGTATTCCTAAAGCCCCTATTGTGTGCCAAAAACAGTATTAAGCAAAGGGATAGAGGCAAGACAATCAGTTTGGGCACAGTCCCTGGCCCATACGGGGCTTAGTTCTGTTTTAGCCTGATTTGCTCCGTTTATTCGCCCCTCCTTCAGCCCCGAAGCACTTACATACATATCTGTAATTTATTTACGTATATTAATGGTTGTCTCCCCCTCTAGACTGTGAGCTTGCTGTGGACAGGCGATGCGTCTACCGACTCTGTTGTATTGTCTTCCTAACGCTTAGTACAGTGCTCTGCACACAGGAAGCGTTCAATGAGTAGTTGAGAGAAGGGGAGGGTTTACGAGGGAAGAGATGAAGTTCAGATTTAGACATGTTGAATTTGGAGTGTTGGAGGGAGAACCATCCACGGAGTAATATCCTCGAGCCAAGAGGAGAAGCTAGATTGAGTAGCCAGGAAGAGGCCAGGGCAAGAGAGGTAGATTTGGACTTATCCAGAGATGGTAGCTGAAGCCCAAACAGTAGATATGTTCCCCAAGTGCTTAAGTTATTGATATGCAGATTTTATGGCTATTCTTGGAATTCACTTCATGGAGTGATGCTACAGGGGCCCTCAACTGCTATTCCGGATCTGTTCTCGTACTGTAATTGCTCAAAGGGGCTACCGGTGGTTGTGGTAAAGCCCTCCATCTCCCTGCCCACCTCCCAGATTTTGATTTCCTGGAGTGTTGTGGAGAGAGCTCACTGGATCCCCTTCCAAGACGCGAGGATCAGCCACAGTCTATCGCCTGTTGCCTGCCTAGTGCCACCCCTCTCATATGGTCTGGGGAAAGAGGAGGAAAACACAGTGCTCAGAACAAAGATGAATCAAGGGACTGTGAGGGTGCCTAAGGCAGCAGGAGCAGTCAATTTCCAGCTCCTGTGGGTCAGAAATGTACCCAAGCACTGGAATCCAAAACCCCAGCATCTTATGGCTCTCTCTCCCACCCACCTCCACAGTACTTCTAAAATGCTTATCTTTATACTGGTTGCTTCCCCTATCTGTAATTTATTTGAGTGTCCATCTGCCCCACTTGGTTATAAGGTCCTCGAGAGCAGTGAGTGTGTCTGTTCACTGTACTCTCCCAAAATCATTTAGTACAGTGATTACTAGCTCATTTAGCTCTTTGATCAATCGTATTTTTTAAATTGTTTTTGTTAAGCGCTTACTATGTGCCAGGCACTGTTTTGTACAGGATAGATACAAAGTAATCAGACTGGACCCAGTCCCTGTCCCATATGGGGCTCCTAATCCCCATTTTACAGATGAGGGAACTGAGGCCCAGAGAAGTGAAGTGTATTGCCCAAGGTCATACAGCAGAAAAATGGTGAAGCCGGGCAGAACCCAGGTCCTTCTGACTCCCAGGCCCATGGCCTATCCCTAACAATGTTGCTTCTCTAAGCTCTTACTGCTGTTAAGCACTTGTGTGTGCAGGACGTTGTACTAAGTGCTTGGGAGAGTACGATATAAAAAATATAGCAGAGTCGGTAGACATAGTCCCTCCCCACAACAAACTTAACAAGCTTTACACAGTTAATGGTCACTGAATCCCATTGTTTGATTAACTGAAGAAGCCCCTGAGGAAGGCTGAGAAGACCAGAATTGAGGCTGAGACCAGATCAGGCTGAGAAGTAGGTTGGCTGGTGAAGACGGAAGTCTCCATTTTAGTTGGTTAGAGTATTTTTGAAGCCCTAAGTGTCAGGCACTGTGCCGAGGGCTCGGGGAAGTACAAGAGGATCGGAGCAAGAACAATCCCTGTCCCACCTGTGGCTCAGAATATGGAGGACAGGGATAGGAGGATCGAGAGTGGGTAGAAACCAGCAGTATCCCTCTCAGGGTCGCACCTGGAGAGTTTCCGGTCCTCTTCCAGTCTTGGCTATGGTAGGGAGAGTCAAGCAGAGGCCTATCCATTCCATTGCTAGCTTGGCCAGTGGCTAGCGAGTGGAAGGTAATCTGCTGCAAGTCAAAACTCACCCATGCTGGGCAGCAGCGGCACGGGAGAGAGTCGAGGGCGGAGACTTGAGTTTACCGTGAGGAAGGAGGCGATGGTAAACCATTTCCGGATTTTTACCAAGAAGATGCTATGGATCCACTATCAGAATGATTGCAGATGGAGTGATGGGCGTTTTGAGGGAGATGTGTCTGTGGTGTCGCTATGGGTCAGAAATGACTCGACAGCATAAGACAAAACAAGACAAGAAACCAGCACTACCAAGATCGCATTAAGAGGGAGAATGTAATAGCATTCATGACACGCTTAGTGTGTGCAGTATCAACCTGCACACGCTAAGAGAAGCAGCTTGGCTTAGTGGATAAAACATGTCCTGGGAGTTAGAAGGACCTGGGTTCTAATGCTGCATCTGCCATGTGTCTGCTGTGTGGCCTTGGGCAAGTCATTTTAACTTCTCTGTCTCAGTTACCTCATCTGTAAAATGGGGATTCAGATGGCGAGCTCCTGAGACATGGATTGTGTCCAACTTGATTACCTTGTATCTGCCCCAGCACTTAGGACGGCGCCTGGCACATAGTGAGCGCTTAGCAAATGCCATGAAAAAAGGCTCTAGGAAAAGTACAATAGTGATATTTTGATATGATCTGTGGCCCCTCCGGGGGCTCACAGTCTAAAACTAATACTTGAAACATCAATGGACAAAAAATAGGTTTTGGTTTATGTGGGAAGGAAGACAAAAAAAAAAAAGCAGGGATAGTACAAGAGGGAAATGGATAATCCCGGTTATTTTTTTTTCCACGTTTCCATTTGCCGATTGATATTCATGTGTGTCTTTTAAGGTTATTGAACAAGGGCTTTCCCTGCCCTAATATAAGAAGAGCACAGGCACAGAGTCACTCAGGAGATATACCATTCACCAGGCCACCTCAACCAAAATCACTGACATTTGCCTTAGTTGCGGGATGATCTGTGATTTAGAGTCCAGAAAATACAGTCTCCTTTAGAAAAGGCTCTGCTCTCTGGGGGTTTCCAAGTTCTGTGACGCCTCGAACATAGCTAGAAACAGCGCATGAGCGAGTCTGCTCTGTCTGATAGCTCTCGTCTCGTGTCTCCCAGAGCATCCCGATAAAGAAATCCTTCATCTGTAAGAAGAAGGACCCTTTCTGCCCGGCCCTCTCGTCTCTACTTTAATCCAGACTTTGATCCCTCCAGATCTGGACTTTGGCAAACTCGTTCTTATTGATCTTCCCAGCTCCAGCACTATCCACTGCCCTTCCACCCTTCTCCATTGCCTCTGCCAAAGTGGGAACGAGGAGAAAGAACACAGGATTAGAAAAGAAAATATCAGGAGTGGATCTACCAACTCTATGGTATTGTATTCTCCCCCAAGTGCCCGTACAGTGCTCTCCACATAATCCCTCTAGATCACAAGCTGGTCATAGCCAGGGAGAGTATCTACCATCTCCTACTCTCCCAAGTTCTTAGTGCAGTGCTCTGCACACAGTGAGGTGCTCGATAAATACCATTGATTTTTTTTTTTAATTGTACTTGTTAAGAGCTTATTATATGCCACTGGTTAGATATAACCTAATCAGGCTAGATACGGTCCATGTCCCACATATTGCCCATAGTGTTAATCCCCATTTTATAGCTGAGGTAACTGAGGCACAAAGAACCTAAGTGACTTTCCCAAGGTCACACAGCAGACAAGTGGCAGAGCTGGGATTACAACTCTGGTCCTTCTGCCTCCCAGACCCGTTTTCTCTCCTCTAGACCATGCTGTTTAATCGCGCTAGCCTCAGAGCCCCTGTGGGTAGGGAAATGATGTCAACCAACTTTAGTGTATTGTTCTCTTCGAAGCATCTAATACAGCAGTCAACAAGTATCATGATTAATTGCCACTGATCTTCTCTGGGACCTTGGAAGCGGTCCCCATCGGGACATCAATACCCCATTGGGTCAGACCAATTGTCAATCCAACATTTTGCTCTCACCCTGGGAGGAAAAGTATGGCAGTTGCTCTTCTCTCTAGCCTTGGATGTGAATTTGCCAAGGCCTGAGTCTGCTGTACACAGTGGATAGGGCACAGGGCTGGGAGTCAAAAGGATGTGGGTTCTAATCCCCGCTCTGCCGCTTGTCTGCTGTATGACCTTGGGTAAGTCAGTTCACTACTCTGGGCCTCAGCTTCCTCACCTGTAAAGTGGGGATTAAGATGATGAGCCCAATATGGGATTATTAGATCCAACCCAATTTGCTTGTATTCCCCACAACTCTTAGTACAGTGCCTGGCACAGAGTAAGTGTTTAATTATTATTATTATCATGGGATCTGGGTATGCCTCTTCCCGAAGCTGAGCCGCCAAAATTCAGCTGCAGGTGGCAGAGAGGAGATGTGGCACGTGGAGAGTGAGGCTGTGTACTCAGAAGGGAGAATCAAATCCAGCTTGACCTGATTTTTGTGCCGTTCATATGTTTGCCTGTGGAAATTGCTTAAGACTAGATGAGCTGACCTTAGGTGTGGACAATACTAAACCTCATCTCTTCCCATCCAAGTGTAACTACCACAGACTAAATCAAAACAATCTCTCCTGGTCACATTTGTGGATGGTAGCCCGTTTGTTGACAACTTCTGTAAATTCCAATACCCTTTCTGAGATTGACAGCCCAAACTCACTCTGTATCAAAGATGACTTGCCGAGAATAGCGATTTGACACTCTTTCAACAGTGATCTTAAGCAGTTGTGTAAGGATGAAAAGGAAGATATGTCAGGCTCCTAAAGAATCCTTGCTGCTCTTTGACCAGATACGTGATTCGATAAGAATTGGCCGACCTGTTTTTAGGCCTTGACCGTTGATCCTTGGGCTGGCAGTGTGTGCCGAATGAATAACTGATCCTGCTCCACATTGCTCCGGGCATTGCTTCTACTTTTCAGAACTTCACATAAGTAGGTATGAAGGAATAACTGAAGACTGTAGTTTTATTTGATTTCCAGAGTTCAGTTTCTAGAGTAGCACAAGTGGAAGTTTCATCTTTAGTGACCTTGGAAATCACATCGCTTTCATTATTTCTATCAATTGTTTTTTATCCATCAGTTATATTTATTGAGCACTTACTGTGTGCCCCACCTCTGCACTAATACTTGGGAGAGTACAATATAACAGAGTTGGTAGACATGTTCCCTGCCCTCTGTGAGCTTTACAGCCTAGGGGAAAGGGAAAAGACAATTTCTGACTTTAGAGACTTACTCTATTGCTTTCTGGAAAAAACGGTAATCAAAAATGTTCATGTTTACTTCCTTAGCTTTTTTAAAAATGATATTCGTTGAGCACTTACTAAGTGCCAGGTACTGTACTGGGGTGATACAAACTTGTACTAATTACTGGGGTAATACAAGCTAATCAAGTTAGACACAGTCCATGGCCCACATGGGGCTCCCAGTCTTAATCCCCATTTTGCAGATGAGGTAACTGAGGCACAGAGAAGTGAAGTGATTTGCCCAAGATCTCACTGCAGACAAGTGGCAGAGCTGGTTTTAGAACCCAGATCCTTCTGACTCCTAAGCCCGTACTCTATCCACTAGGCCATGCCTCTTCTCGTACATACTTGATGACCAACTAATTGATAGCTAACAGATTGGTCTAGAAGAAAAAGGACGGGCTTGGAAGTCAGAGAATGTGGAGACACCGGCCTGGGACTCAGAGGGATCTGAATTCTAATCCCAGCTCTGCCGCTTGTCTGTTGTAGGACCTTGGCCAAGTCGCTTAACTTCTCTGTGCTTCAGTTTCCTCATCAGCAAAAGAGGGATTAAAAACCTGTTCTCCTTCTCCCCCTTAGTCTGTGAGCTCCCTCTACCAACCCAACGCTTAGTAAAGCCTAAGAAATACTTCTATTATTACTAGGTCTAATAATTACTAATTGCGTTAGTGCTCCTTCTCCTTTTGCCCAGGGTCCTTAGGTAAACTGGTGAAATGGTTTGCTACTGTAATGGAAGAGTCTGAGTTTTTCCTGCTCCCCACATAAAAACTCGGCACTCTAATAGAGGGAAGTCTCAGTTCATAAAGGTGATCTGGAAACTGTGGTGAAAATATCTTTGAAATCACCAATCATTGATGACAACTAACTGTTAATACACGGCACCTTTGAACCTGATGTATCCAGCGGTGGTTAAGACCACGGTCCGAGAGCAGTTTACGCTGGCCGCCGCCTTCTGATTTCAAAATGAAACCTGATGGTATGAGCTCAACTTCTATATCCTTGACAGAAAGCTAGATGTACCCTCTTTGGAGAGAGCAAGATGATGCGGACGGTCGATAGGCAGCAGCAGGGTTTCAACCGCGTCCCTACCTTCTGGCAGGATAATAAGTGAATCTTTCTTTTCTCTCCCAGCCACTGAGAGTCCTATGTGCGTCACGCTGCCGAGGGGGACGGCGCTCAGGCGTTTCTATGCGGAAGCTGCTTCGGGCCCCGTTCTCTGACTGAGCGAACAAGACTCCCATCATCCATCATGGCCGCGCTCCTCCTCGGAGCGGTGCTGCTCGCCGTCCAGCCCCAGATGGCACCTGCCCGGCCCGCCGGGAACCCCAGGACCGACGACGGCCCCTCCGCATCCGTCCAGAAGGAGCTCCTGAGGAAGACGTCCCTCCGGGACGACGCTCACCCCAACGGCGCGAGCCAGCAGCTGCCTCAGACCATCATCATCGGGGTGAGGAAAGGGGGCACCAGGGCCTTGCTGGAGATGCTCAGCCTTCACCCCGCCATCGCCGCCGCCGAAAGCGAGGTCCATTTCTTCGACTGGGAAGATCACTACGGCAACGGGCTACAGTGGTACGCAAGACAGATGCCGTTCTCCTACCCCCACCAGCTCACCGTCGAGAAAACCCCGGCCTACTTCACCTCCTCCAAAGTGCCTGCCAGGGTTTATAACATGAACAGGTCCATCCGGCTCCTCCTGATCTTGCGGGACCCCAGCGAGCGCGTGCTATCCGATTACACCCAGGTGTTTTACAATCACATGCAGAAGCGCAAGCCGTACCCCGCCGTCGAAGAGTTCCTGATTAAGGATGGCCAGCTGAACGTGGACTACAAGGCCATCAACCGGAGTCTGTACTACTTTCACATGCAAAACTGGTTGCGATATTTTCCCCTCGAGCACATTCACATCGTCGACGGAGATCGGTTGATCCGCGATCCTTTCCCCGAGATAGAAAAGGTGGAGAGGTTCTTGAAATTGTCACCTCAAATCAATGCTTCGAATTTCTACTTTAATAAGACGAAAGGATTTTATTGCCTGAGGGACAGTGGCCGGGATCGCTGTTTACACGAATCGAAAGGACGAGCCCACCCTCAGGTCGATCCCAAACTGCTCAATAAGCTGCATGAATATTTTCACGAACCCAATAAGAAATTCTTCGAGCTCGTGGGCAGGACATTTGACTGGCACTAGTGTGACAGGCTAGCCTCAGAACCTTTCTGCTAAGAGTTTCCGTGTACATCCAGAAAGAAAAAAAAAATAAATGAATAAAAGGGCATTTAAGCTATAATTTATTTGTAAAATCCATAAATTCCTTATGTACAGTATTAGATCCACAATTGCCATATAAACTAGTTATATTTTTCTACTTGTTAAATTTGAAAGCATTTTGTATTGTTTTTCATGGTTGTTAACATTGTGTATTACGTCTCTCTATGAAGGAACTAAACTATTTCACTGCAAAAGACGTCCTTGGGATTCTGTTACCCCTCTGGTATGTTAGTTACTCATCTGACCCCCGAACTGCAGAATGTCCTGATGCATTAGGCGGCAGGATCTGGATCCATCTGGTATTTTAAAACATCTACATGGGAACCTTGCTTCCCCTTTCTGTTTTGCTGTAGTGGCTATTTTAATTTTTAATGTCTCGACGGAGTCGTCGGGTTTCTTTGTCTCGCCTCATCTTTACTGGAGTGCTGTATTATTCACGGAGGCACCAGTTTTAACCTCACTTGACTTGATTGGAGTTGGCCAGTTCCCAGAGGCAGGTTTAGCAGCCCACAGGGTGATTAGACGTTCACGTTCTGACTGGTTAACGGGGTTGAGGGAGGTGATTGGTGGCTTCAAGGACAACGGGGCCATGGAATTTGCTATTGAAAAGATGCTCCCTTATCCCCTACCCTCCATCTCTATGCCTCTGATCTCCTGAACCGCATCAATTTTATCAAGGCATCATATCCCGTTCAGTTTCCATATCCACGTTCTCATCCCTTGATGACCAAATTTTCGCCTTCAACCTCACCCTCTCTTCTTAACTCAGTTCAGTAGTTCACCTATCCCTTCTCTGATCTCATATCATTAACCCACAGCCCTGGATCACCTCCTCAGTCCATTTCCTTCACTCCTGAGAAGCAGCGTGACTCAGTTGAAAGAGCACAGGCTTGGGAGTCAGAGGTCATGGGTTCGAATCCCAGCTCTGCCACTTGTCAGCTATGTGACTGCGGGCAAGTCACTTCACTTCTCTGTGCCTCGGTTACCTCATCTGTAAAATGGGGATTAAGACTGTGAGCCTCATGTTGGACAACCTGATTATCCTGTATCTACCCCAGCGCTTAGAACAGTGCTCTGCACATAGTAAGCTCTTAAATACCAACATTATTATTATTATTACTCCTGTTCACGAGCTGCAGAGTACTGCTGGTGGAAATCCAACTACCAGGCCTAACTTGTCCGCCTCTAGGTCATCTTTGCCTGCTTTAACTCTGCCCTCTCCGTCCCCTGGCAGGATTATTTCTCCCTCCTTAAAGTTTGTTTCTAATATTCAACTCGCTCCTAAAAACCCCTGGTCCCTTACACCCCCATCGCTCACCCCTAGTGACCTGGCCACATACTTTATCGAGAAAATTGATACCAACAGGCATAATCTTCCTAAAATCTCCCCTGCCTCTCTCCTGTCCCTTCCTCCTCCTGCCCCTTCTTCTACTCTCCCATCTTTCCCCATGTGCCTCAAGAAATCTCCTGCCTCCTCTCAAAATCCACCCCTCCACCTGCTCCTCCTACCCCATGTCTTCGCACGTCATCAAAACACTTGCCTCCTTTTTTCTTCCCTCCCTGGCCACCATCTTCAACTGTTCACTTTCCAATGGCTTTCTCCTCACTGCTTTCAGACATATTCCTGTCTACCCTAGCCTATAAATAAATCCTCTCCTGACCCAAGAGCTCCCTCCAGTTATCATCCCACCTCCCTCCTACCACTCATCTCCAAACTCCTTGAGCTACACCCACTGTCTCCACTTCCTCTCCTCCAATTCTCTCCTTTACTCCCTCTAGTCTGACTCCCCCCTACTCTTTGATCCACTGAAACTGCCCTCTCAAAGGTCACCAATGAATTCATTCCTGCCAAATCCATCCTCATCCGCCAAGATCTCTCAGCTGCCTTCGATATTGAGGAACACCCTCTTCCCCTGGAAACATTATCCAACACGACTTTATTGGCCCTGTCCTCTCCTGGTTCTGCTCCTAGCTCTCTGGCCACTCATTCTCAGTCTCTTTCTTGGGCTTCTCCGTCTCCCACCCCCTAACTGTGGGGGTCCCTCGAACCTCCTGCAGTGAAGTATGGAGGGGTGAATAAAGGGTGCCCTTTAGTCCTGGGTCCCCTTCTTTTCTCTATCTGTAACCACTGTCTCGGAGAACTCATTCGCTCCCTTGGCTTCAACTACCATCTCTTTATGTAGATGATTCCCAAATCTACATCTCCAGCCCTGATCTCTCTCCTCCTCTTCAGTCTCCAATTTCCCCCTGCCTTCAGGGCATCTCTATCTGGAAGTCCTGCTGACACCTCAAACTTAATATGTCCAAAACAAAAGTCAACCAAACTTTCCCATCACTGCAAACATCACCACCATCCTCCCTCTCTAACAAGCCCATAACCTTGCATTAAACACGACTCATCTCTTCCGTTCAACCTATATTTTAAATCTGTCACCAAATCCCATTGTTTCGACCTTCACAATTTTACTCAAATCTGCCCTTTCCCCTTTATTCAAACAGCTACCATGTCATGTCAATACCGGCATTTATCCAAATCCTCCTTGATGATTACATCAGCCTCTTTTGCTGACCTCTCTACCGCCTGTCTCTTTCCCCTTTAATCCATACTTCACTTGGCTGCTCAGATTATTTTTCTATAAATTTATAGAAATTTCTATAAACAAATTTTCCATCTTTCCCCACGCCCCTAATGCTTCCAGCGGTTGACCCATCCACCCCCTCAGACAGGAATTCCTTACCATTTAAAGCACTCAGTGACTTTGTTCCCTCCTACCTTACCCCACTGCTCTCCTACACAACAGGCCACAAGCTACGCTCCTCTAATGCCATCTTAATCATTGTACCTTGATATTATCTATCTTGCCGCCATCTTGCCCGTGTGAATTTGTAAAATCTCATCTCTTCCAAGAGGACTTCCAAGCTAAAGCCCTCATTTCCTCTTTTCCCATTCCCTTCTCATTGGCCTTGCACTTGAATTTGCATCCTTTATTCACCCCTCCCTCAGCCCCACAGCACATATGTACATATCTGTAATTTATTTCCATTAAATTATGTCTCCCCCCTAGACTGTAACCTCTGTGTAGGCAGGAAACACGTCTGCCAACTCTACTGTACTGTACTCTCCCAAGTACTTAGCACAATGCAGAGAAGCTGAGTGGCATAATGGAAATAGTATGGGCCTGGGAGTCAGAAGGATCTGGATTCTAATCCCAGCTCCACCACTTGTCTCCTGTGTGATCTTGGACAAGTCACTTCTCTTCTCTGGTCCTCAGGTACCTCATCTGTAAAATGGGGATTAAGACTGTGAGCCCCATGTGGGACAGGGACGGCGTCCAAGCCGATCATCTTATATCTACCCCACTGCTTAATACAGTGCTAGGCACATAACAAATACCACAGTTATTATTACAGTACTCTGGCTATATTCAGTGCTCAATAAATACATTTGATTAATTGAGAGGTCTCAGAACTATGGATAATCGTGACTGGACCATTGGCCGGAAGGGTAATTGGCTTTCACTTGATAAGGCGAACCCAACTGATGGCATTCCCATTCCAAGGTATACCAGCCAGTCAATCACATTTATTAAGCGCTTACTATGTGTGAAGCACCATTCTAAGCACTTGGGACAGCACAATATGACTATAAACAGACACATTCCCTTCCCGATAAGCTGGCAGCCTAGAGGGCATAAGACAAGGCATATGACATACATATGTCATATCCCACCATAGGTCTGTCCTTCTGTCCTTCACACCATTTGGTTAGGAACCTGGGGACAGAATAGTTGGAGCCGCACACTTTAGAAGAAGGTAAAGTTGGAGCTGTTAGGCAATCAATCAGTCAGAATTGGCTACTGAGGCCTTACTGTATGCTGAGCACTTTATTAAGCACTTGGGAAAAATACAATATTCATTCAATCATATTTCATCGGATCTTATTTATTGAGCGCTTACTGTGTGCAGAGCACTGTACTAAGTGCTTGGAAAGTACAATATAATAGAGTTAGCTGTACTGAGTGCTTTGAAAGTACAATATGATTGAGTTAGCAGATGTGATCACATTTATTTATGCCCCTCCTAAGCACTTGGGTGTGTATGTATATTCATTTTTAACTTTCCAATTATTTATGCTGATTCCACTCCTTTTATGTCTGCCTCCCCCATTAGAGGGAAGGCTCCTTGGGGACAGATAACTTTTCTTGTCATTCTAATATATTTTGGAAGTGCTCAATTGGAGTTCCATAAGTAAAGTTGGTATTTAAGACCTTAGTATGTCATAAGCATTGAGGCAAATACCATTTAATCAGAATGGACACATTCCCAATCCCATGTGGAGCTTCAGGCTAAGGGGAAAGGAGAGGAGGTAGTTTACCCCCATTTTACAGATGAGGAAACTGAGGCACAGAGGGAAGTGACTTGCCCAATATCACACAGCAAGGACTGAAGGAGATAAGATTAGAACCCAGGCCATCGGACCTCCAGGCCTGTGCATTTTCCACTGAGCTATGCTGCTCCTCTGCATAACAGCCCCGTCTACACTTTCACAGGCCCGACACGCTGTTCACGTTTTACGGAAAGGCACCTCGTGGCCTAGTGGATAGAGCACGGGCCGGGGAGTCAGAAGGACCTGGGTTCCAATCCCGGCTCCTTCACATGTCTGCGTGCGACCTGGGGCAAATCACTTCACTTCTCTGTGCCTCAGTTCCCTCATCTGTAAAATGAGAATTAAGACTTTGAGCCCTTTGTGGGTCAGAGAATATGTCCAACCTGATTAACTGGTATCTACTCCAGGGCTTAGAACAGAACTTGGCACATAGTAAGCACTTAAATACCATTATTATCATTAGTATTATTATCATTAAGAAGTCACTATGGGGGTCCCAAGCCCACAACATTGAGGAACAAAGAAAGGCAACCCCACAAAGGAGAAGCCAGATTGTTCTCCCATGCTTTGGAGAATGAACTGTACTCTTCCAGGTGCTTAGTACAGGGCTCTGCACAGTTAGTGCTCAGTAAATACCATTGATTGATTGAATGTTTGGAGAGTTTGAGGATGTGGGGAAAGAGGTGCAAACACTCAAAAAATCACTAGTATATTCCACTTTTGTCCTACAGTTGCCCTTGGACAGGGCCCCTTGGCTTTTTGAAACGGTGGGCAATAGTGAGGAATTGAAGAACTGGGCAATATGGGTAGTGAAATTAAGACCAGTTCTCTACCAGCAAGGGGAAGGATTATTTAAGGAAAAATAAAAAAATTGAAAAAAAAATATAGTTCAATGATTTGGTTATTTCAGGTAAATGTCATTTGGGACATAGAATGTGATTGCCCCAATTCTTCACTTTGCTAATGCACATTTGCCCAGATTTGGAAGCAACGTGACCTTATCGAAAGAACACACACTGGGAGTCAGAGGATATGGGTTCTAATTGCAGCTCTACCCACTTCCCTGTCTTGGGACTTTGGGCAAGTCACTTCACTGTGTCTCAGTTTCCTCAACTGTAAAATAGGGATTCAATGCCTGTTCTCCTTCATGCTTAGATGGCGTGCCCCAACTGGACAGAAACTGTGTCCAACTTGATTACCATGTATCCATCTCAGTGCTTAGAGAAGTGCTTGATCGATTAAGTGCTTAACAAATACTACAATTATTATTAATATACCAAAATAATCTGCTCAAGATATTTACAAAAGGGGTGACAAATCAAGCCATAAGTGCTTAACAAATATTACATTTATTACTTTTATTATGATGATTATTATCTAAACGATCTTCCCAAAATCTGTACAGACGGAGTGAAAAAATCAAATAAAGCTCTGGGTTGGGACTGCTCTGGGCTCAACGCCAAATCAGGGAGGAAAAGGTTGATGCTTCCGGATATGAGCTCAGCAAGCCATTTCCAAAATGCTGTTCATGCCAGTCTGTTCGCTCCAGGGAGGGAGTGATCTCCCACTGATCCAGTGGATTACGTTTTAGAAAAGGTAGGAAGCTATGAGGGAGGGGCGGGGGGCTGGGGAGGATCACTAAAAAAATCTGCCTTGAAACCCAAAACAGATCATGTCTGCAAGACATACCCAAGAGTTGATGGCTTGGTTTCAGTGCTTTGGAAGATTAAGGGAAATGAGGAGAAAGAAGAGGAGCATTTCAAAACTCCGACTGACAGGAAAAGGCCAAGGTATCGCGGAAGGGATGAGGACAGATGGAGAGAGAACTGGCAAAATCAGACTACCTTACAGGAAACCAGGTTTTTTTCTCTGAGCCTCTGCTCTTTCTCCTCTCCACTCTCCTTTCTCAACCCAAATCCATCCTGTTTTATTGAACACTTACTGTGTTCACAGCAGAAGCAGCGTGGCTCAGTAGAAAGAGCACGGGCTTGGGAGTCAGAGGTCGTGGGTTCTAATCCCAGCTCCGGCACTTGTCAGCTGTGTGACTCTGGGCAAGTCACTTAACTTCTCTGTGCTCAGTTACTTCATCTATAAAATGGGGATTAAGAATGTGAGCCCCACGTGGGACAACCCGATTACCTTGTATTCCCCCAACGCTTAGAAAAGTGCTTGGCACATAGTAAGCGCTTAACAAACATTATTATTATTATTGTTATTATTATTACTAAGTACTCGGGAGAGTACGTTATAAGAGTTGGTAACAGGTAGCCTGCTTGCTCAGATATTTATTAAACAAAGACATTCGACTAAACAATGATTACGTTACGTGCTAAGTGTTGAATAACATGTGCAAAGCACCGAACCGAGCCTTGGGTAGATGCAAGATCCACAGATCACAGACAGTCAGTGTCCCTCAAGGGCCTCTGATCTTAATAGGAGGAAGAACAGGTATTGAACTCCCATTTTCAGATGAAGAAGCTAAAGCTCAGAGAAGTGACTTGGCCAAGGTCAAACAGCAGGCAAGTGGCAGAGCTGAGCGCACTGATCATTAAAAAGAAGCACACCCACACATTGCGTTAGTTGACACTCCCGAGATTAATTACAGACCAAGTTGAAAGCCCAAATGGGGTGAGAGAAGACTCTCAGGGCAAGTATCAAAAACACTGTAAAAACCTTTTGCGTAGATGTGGGTCTGACAGGAAACTAGAAGACATCAGAATGGGATCCTTAAGGCCACTGAAATTTTGACACTGGACACTTTCTAAAAATCACAAGGCACATTAAGGAGAGACAATTAGATAATTAAGCCTTTTCATCCTTTCTCTGTTATTTATTTGGATGTTCTGGGGCTGAGAGAGATTTTAATTGCCCTGCTGAAAAATCTGACTGAGCCTACTATCCACTCTGCTACCTGTTAAAGTGCTTTGAGGATCTAGTACGAGTGAGGCATGCCCCGTTCCCTTCTGCTTGCTTCAAAATCAGATGAAACGTAGATCTAAATACTTAGTTGTCCTTCGTACTTCAGGTCGACACCACTGATAGTGAAGTTCACCTTATGAGTGCATGTGTGGCTGCCAAGTCTGTTAGATTTTCCGCATTAAGTTCTTGCGGCAGTTCACATTTCTTCAGAAGAGAATTCGATGAAGAAAAGGCCAAAGAGAAAGCACGGTACCCCAAGTCATTTCAGAGAAAAAAAAAGTCCAAAACCCAACACATTCCAAATTACATAAATTGCAACACTTAGTGAGGGAACTACTTCATGTATTTTATTTTGTCCCAGTAGGAGTCAGGGTATTGGAAACCGAACAGTTTGACCAAAATCTGCCGACTGGGTAAGATAAAAAGGGTGATGGAGAATATATAATATCTACTCTTTTAAGTTTTCCCAAAGCACCTTTTTCCTGCTCGGATCCCAACTTTCTTCCCGGTAGTTCCCGCTTGTTTTCTTGGCATTTGAGAAGATCCACTGTATATCGTAAGCCTCATTTTCCCACATGTTGCATAAAAAAAGATGAACTGAATAAATAATTAAAATAGAGATTGATTCTCCCCAGTCTTGAAGGTTGTGCAATAACTAATTATTGATTAATAATCAATGATTATTAATTATGGTATTAAGTGCTTATGATATGTCAAGGACTGTAATAAACACTGGGGTAGATACAAGATAATCCAGTTGGCTCAGTCCCTGTGCCACATGGGGCTCACATTATAAGAAGGGGGAACAGATATTGAATCCCCATTTTTTGCCGATGAGGGAACCCGAAGCACAGATGAGTGAAGTGACTCGCCCAAGGTCACAAGCAGGAAAATAGCGGAGCCAAGATTAGAACCCAAGTCCTCTGATTCCCAGGCCAGTGCTCTTTCCATTAGACCGTGATACTTTATTTAGAACTTGGTATGAGACAAACAAATGGATACACAGATGAGGGACAGTCTGTTCATTCTATCTCTATCTAGAAGTCAAATAATGCCGTGCTATCCTAAAATACCCACCAGTTACAAATGAGAATTAACACGATAGTAAACAAAATAACACCCCCTTTCCATTACTCTAACTCAAGACTTCTCTGTCTCAATTCAAAAGGAGCCCTTTTGGCTGTTTGCCAGGTTTGTCATATTTTCCGCCATCTGAAAACAAGTTCACACCTACTGCTAAACAGGTCCAACGCATATTTTTCAAATCAACCTAATAACCAGCAGAGGCCTTGCACAGAGAGTAAATAGAGTAATTATGGATAGTTTGCTTATTGGAGGCTTTGTGACTTGAAATAACTCAAGAATCTCCCAGAGTCCTTTACTTCAAGGGAGCTGGCTCAGGGAGAGTTCAAAAAACACGACAACAGAATCTTTAGCGGATATACACGTCTGTGGTACTTAAAAGGTGTAACCGGTGGAGAAGTTCACCAATAGGTGCACGTATGCCTGTGTGACCTTGAGCAAGTCATTTAATGTCTCTGTGCCTCAGTTCCCTCATCTGCCAAATGGTGATCAAGACTGTGAGCCCCATGTAGTGCAGGGACTCAGTCTAACCTGATTAGCTTGAATCTACCCAGTGCTTAGTACAGTGCCTAGCATTAAAAGCTTTAAAAACCATTAAAACCATTAAACTCTTCAAACCTGGCTCTGCCACTCTTTGGTTGTGCGACCTTGAGCAAGACACTCAACTTCTCTGTGTCTCAGTTTCCTCATCTGTAAAATGGGGCTCCAATAGTAGTTCTCCTTTAGACTGTGAATCCCCTTGTGGGACATACACTGTGCCCAACCACTAAACAACATTAAAAACAACAACAACAAAAACACTATGGGGTGGGGTGGGGGGACACCCAGATTCCTTCTTGCACCCTATACACAAAAAGGCTGTCTCTTCAATTTGCTGACACATTGGTGTTTGCAGTATCTGGTGCTGGGTTTTTTTCCATTATTAATGACGATCAAAAGCCATGGGCAGCCAGTTAAACACTTTAAGGATTGCATAAAGAGATTTCATAATACTCTGGAGGGCTTAATTGGAACCCTTTTTGTACCTTTCAAATTAGGAGTCACCCAACAGCATCCTACCCCAGTAGAAAACTTCACCATTAAATACAGTTGGCCCTGGAATCTTTCCAGATGGATCAATCTGTGGCTTGCCGCCAGTTCTTCAGAAAAGGTGGAATTGTTCTCCGCAGAATGCAGACCTCTTTACTTTGCAAGAACTGAGGCATTTGGTTGACTGCTCTCTGGGGCAGATGACAAAACAAGAAAAATAAAAGAAAAAAAGTATCAGGCTTTACTTACATCTGGAAAAAGCAGGGTTGCCTAATGGACAAAGCATGGGCCCTGGGAGTCAGGGAGATCTAACAATAATAATAATAACAGTGGTATTTGTTAAAAGCTTATTTTGTGCCCGGTACTGGGGTGGATATGAGCAAATCGAATTGTACACAGTCCATGTCCCATATGGGGCTCACAGTCTCAATCCCTGTTTTACAGGTGAGGTAACTGAGACACAGACAAGTGAAATGGCTTGCCCAAGGTCACACAGACAAGTGGTGGAACCGGGATTAAAAGCCATTGATTCAACTGTATTTATTGAGTGTTTACTGTGTGCAGAGCACTGTACTAAGCCTTCTGACTTCCAGACCCATGCTCTATCTGGATTCTAATCCCAGCTCGTGACACTAGGCTATCTCCTGGGTTAGCTAGGATGCAATCACATCAGATACAGTTCTTATCCCACATGGAGCTCACAGGCTAAAGGGAAGGGAGAACAGGTATTTAATCTCCATTTTACAGGTGAGGAAAATGAGGCCCATAGAAGTGACTTGCCCAAGGTCACACAGTAAACAAGAGACTGAGCTGACATTAGCCCCCATTCCCGACAGCCCAGGCCTGTGCTCTTTCCAGGTGGTCATGTTGCTTCTCACTGCTCAATGATGATGAAATGTCACACTTCAGTAGTATCTCTTGGCTAACCAGGCAGTCATGATGTCATTCCGCAGAATCCCAAGGATTCTGAAAGATGGAATGTGGGTCACTCACATTTAGAGCTCTTTTTTAAAGTTTTATTATTTTTCTTTGTCACCTTACATTCTTTTAGGGTTGGTACAGTTACCATCAATCTATTTATTGAGTGTTTTCTATGTGTTCAGCACTGTAAAAAGAAAAAAAAACCACTTGGAAGTGTTCAAGAATGTTAGAAAGCTTAAAGCCAGTCCTCAAGCAGATTAACATCTTCTTTTTATCCATGACCCCCAGTGCCAGGTGGAACTAAATGTAACACAAACTTATACAATTCATAGGAATCAGCCCATAAAATTTGAGTAGAACAATAGAATTTCAACCAGCCATCTAGAAAAGGTTTTTCTAAAGAGGCAAAACCAATGGTGTAATAAACTGAAGTATTGACATTGCAGATAAACAGTTAAAGAGCAGTTAAATCACCAATCCAAGAGCAGTTTCTATATGCTTTAAGACAGATGTTTGACTGAATAACTCATCTATTGTTTAGAAGTTATTTGACGTGTCCTAGATGAAAGACGTTGGTACAGTGTTCTGTACATGATAAATGCTCAACAAATAATATTCATTGACTGATATATTTGATTTCTCAGGTAAGTAGTCCAGTGAGCTCTTTTCTGAGTAGAAAAGACTTTTAGATGCCCTGTATTGGGAAATAACTCTGGTATTTGTTAAGTGATTACTATGTGCCAGGTACTGCACTAAGTGCAGGGGTGGATGCAAGCAAATCGGGTTCGACACAGTCCCTGTCCCACATCGGGCTCAGTCTTAATTCCCAATGTACAGATGAGGTAATTGAGGCACAAAGAAGCTAAGTGACTTGCCCAAAGTCAAACATCTGACAAGTGGCAGAGTTGGGATAATAATAATAATAATAATAATGTTGGTATTTGTTAAGCGCTTACTATGTGCCGAGCACTGTTCTAAGCGCTGGGGTAGACATAGGGGAATCAGGTTGTCCCACGTGGGGCTCACAGTCTTAATCCTCATTTTACAGATGAGGGAACTGAGGCACAGAGAAGTTAAGTGACTTGCCCACAGTCACACAGCCGACAAGTGGCAGAGCCGGGATTCGAACTCATGAGCCCTGACTCCAAAGCCCGTGCTCTTTCCACTGAGCCACGCTGCTTCTTAGAACCCAGCTCTTTCTCACTTCCAGGCCTGTGCTCTATCCACACTGCCATGCTGCTTCTAATTAATGTGCCATCCATTCGGTAATTAAGATTCTATTTATTGCCATTGTTCTTGTCTGTCTCCCCCGATTAGACTGTAAGCCTGTCAAAGGGCAGGGACTGTATCTGTTACCGATTTGTACATTCCAAGCGCTTAGTACAGTGCTCTGCACATAGTAAATGCTCAATAAATACTATCGAATGAATGAATGAATGAATTTCCCCTGAATCTGTGATAGTGCCTGCAACCTGAGGTGGACTGCTCAGACCTTCTTTTGTTTTCTCTTCTTATTCTTCTGACTGAATTGTAAAGCCCAGCTTTCTTAATGGTGACAGTAGATACGGGTGACTCAGGAGAAGGAAAAGATAAAGCACCGCTTACCCTTTCCAGGACGCAATTCCACACTAATTCTGAAGGAAGATCTTGAATGGGGCAAGAAAAATGGCTTATGTATCATTGCCTCTGTTTCTTCTCACACTCCTTTAATGCCTCCTGGCTTATGCCAGGAAAGTAGATGGCTCTCAGTCCAATTAAAGGTAGATGGGAACTCTTAAGGCCTGTAACTTAGTTTGGACCTGTAATAACGTACTCTTCAAGGATCCTGATTGTCAGTATAATAACAGACAGAAGATAACAACACTTTCAACTCCAAGAAATGCTGCCTGGTCGGCCAGGGGTCGGGAGGGGGAGTCAATCAGTCAATTCTATTTAGTGAGTGCTTTCTTGCATAGTACTGTACCAAGTGCTTGGGAGAGTACAATACATCAATATATATATTGGGATGAACAATATATAACCAAACTTCAGATCCTGTCGGAACTCCTGAAGTCCTCTCGCAAGTAGCAGTATGAGAAAAAGACTGCAGCAGTCTTTTTTTTTAAATAAAATAAAAATACAATAAATTTTAAAGTAAAATCAAAAAGTCTTCTCAGAATATGGTGACCATTTACAGAGCAAACTGGATTCATTGTACTAAGAACTGGTGTGGAGTGTGGAAAAAAATATAATCAGATTGGACCCAGTCCTTGTCTCACATGGGGCTCACCGTTTAAATATGAGGGAGAACGGGCATCTTCACATTTGACAAATGAGAAAGAATCAGAGAAGGGAAGTGACTTCCCCAAGGTCACAGAGCAGGCAAGTCTAAGAGCCAGGATTAAAACCCTGATCCTCTGACTCCCAGGCCCACTAGGCCCAGGCTCTTTCCACTAGGTCACCAGATTCCGACTCTGATATTATTTATAAAGGTCACTTAAAACTCTCCTGTTTAAGGTTCCTCATTTATAAAATGGAAATGCTAAATGTACTGCTTGCTGCTTCTCACAGGTTAACGGGAATGAATGAGATAATACAAAGTGCTTTCACCACTTGGAAAGAAAGCAGTAGATCATCAGTCTTTACTAACTGAAATCTGTGTGTTCAATCGTATTTATTGAGCGCTTACTAAGCGTGTATGCCCCATCTACTCTTCAATCAATAAATAAGGATGGTATTTATTCAGCATTTACAATGTGCTAAGCACTGTATTAAGTAATAATTATAAAGTTGGTATTTGTTAAGCACTTACTATGTGCAGAGCACTGTTCTAAGTGCTGGGGTAGATACAGAGTAATCAGGTTGTCCCACATGAGTATCACAGTTAACCCCCATTTTACAGATGAGGTAACTGAGGCACAGAGAAGTGAAGTGACTTGCCCACAGTCACACAGCTGACAAGTGGCAGAGCTGGGATTCAAACCCATGACCTCTGACTCCCAAGCCCGGGCTCTTTCCACTGAGCCACACTGCTTCTCTACTGGGATAGATACAAGATAATTGGATAATTCTGATTATTTTGTGTATCAAGCACTATTCTCTAAGTCCTACGGTAGATATAAGTTAATCAGGTTGGACACGGTCCCATGCCATACGGGGTTTACAGTCTAAGGAGGAGGGAGATCGGTGCTTAATTCCCATTTTATAGTGGAGAAAACTGAGGTACATAGAAGTCAGGTGATTTGCCCAAGGTCACACAGCAAGAAAGTGGCAGATCCAGGATTAGAAACCAGGTCGTCTGACTCCCACTAGTGCTCTATTAGACAACATGACTTTTCTGGGAAGGTAACAGCAATGAGAATGCAGTGCATTTTGCCCCCCATGTTGCAGGAGGGAAGGAAGACTGACAGATACATCCATAGACCAAGAGAACAAGACAGAGAAGAGGGGAGGAAAGAGATAAATAGGAAGAACTGGGTTTTGTGATATTAAGTCTCTTGATTTCACTATTAGTAAATCATATTCTAATTCCGCATCTTGAATAATGTTTATTGCCACAGCTCCTATCTGCCTTTAGTTACTTCTGTTTTGAACCTACACCGTGCCATTGTTGTGAGTCAGATCAGTATCTTAATTGGGAATACCATTAAAATGAATGATAACGGTATGAACCCACTTCAAATGGACACTTAGAGGGTGGGAAAAAATCTAATTACTAAATACTGTGGTGATTTGTAAAGCAGGTGAAAAATGCACAGCTTTATAGAGGTGGTAAGAGTGGAATTAGACAGCACAATATTTAAGAGTGCTACTACTCTGAGTTAATTGGAGCTAAGGGCTAAGGTTACTGACTATTCAAGCATTATGACAAAGTGGCTGCATACAGAAATAGTGTGACTGTTCGCCGAAAATAATCCGACTGCATCTAAATTCCTTCGCTTCAGATTCATGTGGGTTTTTAAATAAGAGGAGGATTAAAATAGGACTCCAGACGAAGACGTCAGGTGTAAAGGGCCAAATATAAAAAGGATTATCATACGGTTTCTGTGGAGGGCAATTTATATCGTTTTGCTTTATGGAAAATACTCAGGGAAGCAAAGTCCTAGATTAGACTGACATGATAAAATAAAGAGGCTCTTTATAGAATGAGAATGCATTATGCTTTAACCCTATTCGAACCTTGGATGTTGTTAAAGCTTTCCTTTGATCTAATGCTGAGGAAACAGCAGAACTCGCAGAGTTTTAGGAGACTATGAAAAGAAACCTGACCATCTCATTAGCAGAAAACCATGGAGTGACTTCCAAAGAAAATGCCATCTGCTTCCATTCAAAGTATGAGAGAGAACAGATATTTAATCCCCATTTTAAAAATAAGGAAACTGAGGCCTAGAGAAGTAACGTGACTTGCCCAAGGTCACAGAGCAGACATGTGGCAAAGCAGGATAAGAACCCGGATCCTCTGACGCCCATGTTCTTTCCACTATGCTGTGCTGCTTCTCACCCTGAGTTTTAGGAGAAAAACAAGGACAAACGGCAGGCGTGTGGCATTTAATTTTCCTCCACAAAATCTAAGTTGAAGAATCAATATAGCGCATACCAAATTTTCTCAATTTATGTTTTATGGGCCTTTACCACTATCCACCGCGTGACCATCCAGGGGTGTCTGCATTTCAGAAGTTATTTATTGCATAAGATTGAGTTTTCTAAACAGCACTGGAGAGTTGGCACTTCATAAATATTAATTGATTAATCCAATCAGGTGCTAATTTTGTGCCTTGATTCGCTAATTACTCTGTAGATGGGTGAATAGTAAATGAAACCAGATGCACAAAGTCAGATTGAATGTGAAGTGTGAAGGAGCCTTTGGGAGCTGCCCAAAAATACGGGAACTTGGCCTCTGATCAATCAACTGTATTTAATGAGAGCTTACTATGTGCAGAGCTCTGCACTAAGCACTTGGGAGAGTACAATACAGCAGAATTAGCAGAGAGGTTCCCTGTCCATAATGATCTTACCCTTTTTTCCATTCTGGAAATTGGCGTGACATTCCCCAGTTGATTAATGTCACAAAGCTCCAGCGGCTAGTAGTAACGCTATTGTTAAATTAGCACTAATAATTTATATTCCCAACTTCCCAATGGAATGTCTTCCTGTTTCTAACTCACTGTTGAGCAAACTAAGTCAGAGAGATTTGATCCCTGCCTCCTAGTAATTTCCAATGGATAGTAAACATTCACCTGATATAGAAAACTATTTCTTTACTGAGTTGAAAGTAGTTTTCCAAAGAAAATTTTCACCCTTCTTGGCCTCAATCAGTAGTTTTTATTGAGAACTTATTGTGTGCAGAGCACTGGTGATTTGGTGATTAAGAAATCTTGCATCAATTTTATAGAAAGCAGAACATTTCTACCAACATTGTTATATTGTTCATTCCCAAGCATTTAGTACAATGCTCTAAACAACTGTGCTAAGCAGTTGGGAGAATACACTATAACAGAGTTGGCAGACATTTCCCTGCCCACGACGAGCTTACAGTCTAGAGGGGGATAGGGTCTCCATTTCTGTGCTGTGTTTGTAGATGACCAACGTATGTTTTACAAAATAAATCAGAACTCCACTCTTGCCTGCTGTCTGATCTTGAACAAGTCGCTTAAAATGATCTGTGTCTCAGTTTCATCATCCATCAAATGGGGATTAACTGTCTGCTCCCTCTCTTCCTCTTTCCCCAGCCCCACTGCACTGGTTTATAGTAGATTTTTGTAAGACAGGGCTATGCCTGAACTGATCATCTTATATGTACTCCGACGCTTGGCTCGTAGTAAATACTTAAATACCACAATTATTAATCATGAGAAATATTTGACTCCTGCCAAGACATCTCAAAGAAAAAAAAAAACCTAAAATCTTAACACCGCAGTGAAATTAGACTAGGGACAGAAGGCAAATTCTTCATAAATATTTAACTTTCTTCAGTGTAACCATAATAACAGTACAGTTAATAGTGATTTCCTGGAAAGATGATTTTGCTTATGTAACTGAACCCTGCCTTTCAGAGTTTTATTGCTAAAAATAAAACACATTGGACTTCAGGCAAGTAAAATGCTCTCCCTGGTAGAATTTTTTTGAAAATAATGTATGTGAAAAATAGATTTTATGGTTGGGTTTGTGAGGAGGAGGAGGAGGAGAAAGAGGAGAAGGATGGTGATGATGTCTCCTGTTGAGATTGGTTCCTATATCCCCCCAACCCTCATTTCAGCTAGAAAGATGGGGGACAGGTAAGCTATGTGATCCCACATGCCTCAACTGCCTTAAAAGCTGTGATGGAAGCTCATGACTTTAACCCCCTCAGTGTTAAAATCATGGGACACCAATTTTTTTTTTTTTAAATGGTACTTGTTAAGCGCTTATTATATTCCAGGCACTATACTAAGCGCTGGGGTAGTTACAAGGTAATACAGTTAGACACGGTCCTTGTCCCACTTAGAGCTCATAGTCTTAATCCTCATTTTACAGATGAGGTAACTGAGGCACAGAGAAGTTAAGTAACTTGCCCAAGGTCACACAGAAGACAATGGCAGAACTGGGATTAGAACCCAGGTCTTGCTGACTCCTAGACCCATACTTTAACCACTAGGCCCGATCATCACCAAGAACATTTATTGAACTTTTACTGTAAGCATTTGCAAATGCTCACAGAACATCTGATAGAAGAAAAATGTGCAGTACTTGTGCATTGGGAGTTGACCATGTGAGTCATAGTTGAACAGTAAAAAAAAAAATCAAAGTCAATCACATGACCTCTCCCCTACAAAGCCAACCGTGGAGCTGGATATTACCAAGCATGGGAATTATTAGGAATACACTGGGTTTTCCTCAATTGTTCCACGGGAAACGGGGGATGACTAGACAAACTCCATCGTCCAGCTACCGGATGATAAATATACCGCAGAACCTTGTGGTTTGAGTTCTTGACAATCCAAAGTCCAGCTGTGAGACATCAAAGAAACTATGATCCCTCCACCACTAGCTAAGATTTGGTGATTAAGAAATCTTGCATCAATTTTATAGAAAGCAGAACATTTCTACCAACATCGTTATATTGTTCATTCCCAAGCATTTAGTACAATGCTCTGCACGCAGTAAGTGCTTAGTAAATATGATAGATTGACCAATTTATTAAAATGATTGAAAACGACCTTGCCGGAAAACGGTTTTCAAAAATATTATAAAGAAATTGATCTACAATATACTTTATGGAGGCAAGAGTACCTTTCTGGACCCGGGGCGCCTCGGTGACATTTAGAAGTCAAATCACACCTTTGATCACCAAGGTTACTGTGAAAAGTATTTTAATAGTAATAATAATAATGTTGCTATTTGTTAAGCACTTACTATGTGCAGAGCACTGTTCTAAGCGCTGGGGGAGATACAGGGTAATCAGGTTGTGCCACGTGAGGCTCACAGTCTTCATCCCCATTTTACAGATCAGGTAACTGAGGTCCAGAGAAGTGAAGTGACTCGCCCACAGTCACACAGCTGACAAGTGACAGAGCAGGGATTCAAACCCATGACCTCTGACTCCCAAGCCCGGGCTCTTTCCACTGAGTCATGCTGCTTAGTTTTATCAGCATGCAAGGGAGTGACACAAACATGCACTCACTCACTCCACCATCCAAGGGTCCAATACCAGTCTGGAGTCAGAGGAACCCTTTCTGCCAATGCAGCTTCTTTCGGCTTCCAAGTGCGTTGCCTTCCGCTACTGTCGAGTGCTGCTCTCCTGCTGCTACCAGCCTCCTTCCTTCTTGCTTTTTTGCAGGTTTCTGCTCCTCTGCCTGCTATCTCCAGGTGCCCTCTCTTTTGATATGGCTCATGTGATGCAAAGGAGCAGCCTTTTATCTGCCTTAGGCATGGCAGCTGTGGCTCCAGGTTGCAGCCACTGCTTGGCCCAGGCCCCTGACTGGGGTCGAACGGGGAGAAAAGGCCCCACCTCCCTCCATGCTCCCTCCCCCACAGGCCGGCAATCACCTGCCTCAGGTAGAGCCCATCACTGCCTTTGCAAAGTCTCTTCCTTGTTGTCGTTCGCGGGATCACAGACAGTCATTGGTAAGGCAGCTTGTTGTGGACTCAGCACATAAGCTGTTAGTATCAATGGGACAAACTCGGTGAGAAGCAGGGTGGCTCAGTAGAAAGAGCACAGGATTGGAAGTCACAGGTCTTGTGTTCAAATCCCAACTTTGCCACTTGTCAGCTGTGTGACTTGGGGCAAATCACTTAATAATAATAATAATAATGTTGGCATCTGTTTAGTGCTTAACTATGTGCACAGCACTGTTCTGAGCTCTGGGATCGATATAGGGTAATCAGGTTGTCCGTGAGGTTCACAGTCTTAATCCCCATTTTACAGATGAGGGAACTGAGGCCCAGAGAAGTGAAGTGACTTGCCCACAGTCACACAGCAGACAAGTGGCAGAGGCGGCATTTGAACCCACGACCTCTGACTCCCAAGCCCGGGCTCTTTGCACTGAACTTAACTTCTCTGGCCCTCAGTTTCCTCATCTGTAAAATGGGGTTTAAGACTGTGAGCCCCACTGTGGGACAACCTGATTATTTTGTATCTACCCCAGTGCTTAGAAGAGTGCTTGGCACAGAATTAGCGCTTAACAAATACCATCGTTATTATTATCATCATCAGAGGTGAGAGGCAGCATGGTATAGTGGATAGAGCACGGGCCTGGAAGTCAGACGGTCATGGGTTCTAATCCCAGCTCTGCCACTTGTCTGTTGTGTGACCTTGGGCAAGTCACTTCACTTCTCTGGGCCTCAGTTACCTCATCTGTAAAATGGGGAATAGAGATTGTGAGCCCCACATGGGACAGGGACTGAGAGCAACCCAATTTGCTTGAATGCACCCCAGTGCTTAGAACAGTGCCAGGCCCGCAGTAAGTGCTTAACAAATACCATCATTATTATTATTACTATCATTAAAAACCATCACCACAATCAACAAAATAAGTTTTTCCATTTGAAATCTCCTTCACAGAACTATATTCAGAATGAAACTCCCCATTCAGTTAGTAATGTGCTTTAGATTACTCTAACAATTAAACTGTAGTTTGGTGACTTAATGCACAACTTGGATATTAGTTTTCCAGAGATTTTGGAATGGTTTCTGATTTATAGCACGCAAGTCTATGGGTAAACATACTGACGGTGAAACTGTTCACAATTCAGCCATGTTTCCCAAGATTATATCACAGCTGGGGAACAGAGTAGCTCTAGTAGAAAGAGCACAGGCCTCAGAGTCAGAGGACCAGAGGTCTAATCCAGGTTCCACCACTCACCTGCTGCGTCACCTTGGGCAAGTGGCTTAACCTCTCTGGCCCTTGGAATCCTCATCTGTAAAATGGAGATTTAATCCCTGTCGAAGGCACATCTCCTCCAAGAAGCTTTCCCTGACTGAACCCTCCTCTCCTCTTCTCCCTCTCCCTTCTGCGCCGCTCTCACTTGCTCCATCATTCATCCTCCCTTCCCCACAGCATATCTATATCTATCTATATATAAACACATATATCTGTATAACTGTAACATTTATTTATTTATATTAATATCTGTCTCCCCCTCTAGACTGTGAGCTGGTTGTCGGCAGGGACTATGTCTGATGCTAAGTTGTACTCTCCCAAGCATTAAGTATGGTGCTTTGCACATAGTAAGCACTCAATAAATACTATTATTATTGACAATAATAATACCTGTTCCTCCTCCTACTTAGATTGAGTCCTTATGGAACAGAGATAGTGATCAACCTGATTATCTTGTAGCCAGCCCAGCACTTTGAACAGTGCTTGATACATAGTAAGCCCTTAAATAGCAATTTTTAAAAGCTGTTGTTACATCCCAATAGAGCCAATTAGGGACAAGGGAGGTCAGCTTTACCGACGGAATAAACGACGCCATTCAGTATCGCAGAAAGAAAACATTTATTAACATAAGAAAAACATTCACAGTAAAGGATCCTGCTTCTAAGCCCTCAACTCAGGGGCACTGAGAATTTCCTACCATGGGGTGATCAGTCCCGTTTGGTGTTCAGGTCCTTTACGGGCCGAACCGGCACAGGCCGAGAGGTCGCTCGGGCTGTCTCTGCCTTCCCTTCAGAGTACAGGGAGCAGCCAAGTATGCATTGAGACCACCCCTTTTGGGTAACAGCTATCAGCAGCGACAGGTCTTTCCCACCTAGCCTTTATACTAGGTTTGTTGACCGTCACATCGAGTTTCTTCCGCGTATTGGCCCTAACCTACCAATTATTGTCCCATTGCCGTCCGCTCTTATAAGACATCTCACTCGGACTCCTGAGGGTGTTTCAACATTTAGGTCTTCGCTTGGAGCCTTCCGTCTGGCTCACCTGCCATCACAGGAAGCTATTTGCCGAAGGGCATTAAATTTAACACAGTGTTTACGCGGGGTGTAAACTGCACACTTCAGCTGTGTCGTGAGTTACGCCCGTTGTTTATCTAAACTTTCAAAACCCAATCCAAACACCAACTCACTTGCATGAGTTTTGAAAAGCTAAGTATTTTCCTTTAAGGGCAAGTTAACCTTCCCTAAGTATTGATTGTCCCCTCTGCAACAGACTAAAAGGAGGAAAGGAAGGAATGTGTGAAGTGAAAATTAATGTTTAACAAGTTGTTATGTTGGGCAACAACAGTGAGGTGATAATGAGCTTCATGCCACTGTCATATTTGGACAGTACCTCAGATGAGAGATGACGGCTCTCTCAACGGAGATCGGAACTAATTTCATTTCCGGAGAGTCGATAGAGAGATTTCCCCTCGGGGGATGATTCCACTGGGTGCAGATTCAAGCTCATCATGAGCAAATGTGTCCTTAGCCCAGTGGGACTTGCTACAAGATGATGTAATATGATGTGGCTTAACCTTGTTGCTAACTTCACGATACAACGGCGTTAATGTTTCTGCAGCATTCTAATCTTCCGGCATGAAAGTGGACTTCATTTCTGCTCATAGCAGAGGACAAAAAAAAAGGGATGATCCAAGAGTCATCTTTGTGTCGGTGAAACGGTTTCAGACCAGGACCAATACTGGCATTTAGTGTACAGCAGTAATGCATTCAGGAAGACATTGCTTTTATGAGGAACATAAATGCACTCTCAGTCTATGGCCAAGTAACTTGAGGTTTTCCTCTGCCTCAGGTACAATTCTTAGTGAACTGAACAGGAGGAAACAGTTTGACAAAGAGGTAAAATAAATCGATTCCCTAGGGATGGGTGGGGAGCGTAATAAAACTTAACTGACTGAACGCAATCTGCCTAGAACCAGTACAGGAAAATACTTTCTGCCCGGTCCCACGGCTGCTTGCAGAGTGTCCATACCTCTGAACAATAAATAGTTTCTTCCTGGTAACGTTCCTATCCTCTGAAATCAAAGTTCACTCCAGTACTTTCCTGCGGAGAAGGTCGATTGAAAAAGTGACCAGGAAGAATCAGAGAACCACAGAGGAAGTAGAGACATCAAAGGTCACCTAACTAACTCCCTTTCACCTAAATCATCACAGACGGGACGTTTCTGATCTATTCTTTACAACTGACAAGGAAAGAGGTTCTGCGATCACCAGTCTTTATGTAATCCTTATGTAGAGAAGCAGCGTGGCTTCCTGGAAAGAGCTCGGGCCTGGGAGTCAGGGGACCTAAGTTCTAATCTCGGCTCTATCACTTGCCTGCTGTGTGACCTTGGGCAAGTCATTTAGCTTCTCTGGTTTCTGTTTTTTCATGAGTAAAATAGGGACTGAAAATATGTTATCCCTCCCACTTAGACTCTTAGCCCCATATGGGCTAGAGACTGTGTCCAACCTAATTAGTATAGTGCTTGGTCCCTAACAAGGACTTCAGAAATATCACAATTATTATCATTAATAGTATTATTACTAATCCACATCAAGACTAAGGTGGCCATTCATCTAGTTTTATATTGGACAGTCTTGTGCATGGATTTTATATGGCAAATCAATCAATCAAATTTATTGAGCACTTAATGTATGCAGAATGTTATACTAAGGTCTTGATAGAGTATAATATAACAATGTAACAGAGCCAGCCCCTGCCCACATTGAGCTTAGTCTCGAGGGAGTAACAGACATTAATATACATAAATTATGGATATGTTCTTGAGTGCTGTGGGGTTGGGATGGGGGATGAATAAAGGGAGCAAGTCAGGGTGACACACAAGGGATTGGAAGGAAAGGAAGAGAGAACTTAGCAAAGGCTTTTTGGAGATATGTCTTCAATAATTCAACATGAGCAAGACTGAGCTCCTCATCTTCCCTCCCAAACCCGGTCCTCTCCCAGACTTCTCCATCACCGTGGATGGCACGACCGTCCTTCCCGTCTCTCGGGCCCGCGATCTCGGTGTCATCCTTGACTCGTCCCTCTCGTTCACCCCACGCGTCCTATCTGTTACCGAGACCTGCCGGTTTCACCTCTACAATATGGCCAAGATCCGCCCTTTCCTCTCCACCCAGACGGCTACCTTACTGTTACGGGCTCTCGTTATATCCCGGCTAGACTACTGTGTCGGCCTTCTCTCTGACCTCCTTTCCTCCTCTCTCGCCCCGCTCCGGTCTATTCTTCACTCCGCTGCCCGGCTCATCTTCCCGCAGAAACGATCTGGGCATGTCACTCCCCTTCTTAAACACCTCCAGTGGTTGCCCATCGACCTCCGCTCCAAACAAAAACTCCTCACTCTAAGCTCTACATCACCTTGCCCCTTCCTACCTCTCCTCCCTTCTCTCTTTCTACCGCCCACCCCGCACGCTCCGCTCCTCCGCCGCCCACCTCCTCGCCGTCCCTCGGTCTCGCCTATCCCGCCGTCGACCCCCGGGTCACGTCCTCCCGCGATCCCGGAACGCCCTCCCTCCTCACCTCCGCCAAACTGATTCTCTTTCCCTCTTCAAAACCCTACTTAAAACTCACTCATTACTCACTCATTACTTACTTACTTACTTGAGTTTTACCCTACTTAAAACTCACTCACTCACTACTTAAAATTCATTCATTCATTTATTCAAGAGTATTTATTGAGCGCTTACTATGTGCAGAGCACTGTACTAAGTGCTTGGAATGTACAATTCAGCAACAGATAGAAACAATCCCTGCCCAATGATGGGCTCTCAGTCTAATCGGGGGAGAGAGACAGACAAAAACAAGACAACATAATCACGATAAATAGAATCAAGGGGCTGTACACCTCATTGACAAAATAAATAGGGTAATAAAAATATATACAAATGAGCACAGTGCTGAGGGGAGGGGAAGGGAGAGGGGGAGGAGCAGAGGGAAAGGGGGGAAAGGGGGCTAAGTTGAGGGGAGGTGAAGGGGGGGCAGAGGGAGCAGAGGGAGCAGAGGGAAAAGGGGAAGCTCAGCCTGGGAAGGCCTCTTGGAGGAGGTGAGCTCTCAGTAGGGCTTTGAAGAGGGGAAGAGAGTTAGTTTGGCGGAAGTGAGGAGGGAGGGCATTCCGGGATAGTGGGAGGACGTGGCCAGGGGTCGATGGCGGGATAGGCGAGAACGGGGGACGGTGAGGAGGTGAGCGGCAGAGGAGCGGAGCTTGCGGGGTGGGCAGGAGAAAGAGGGAAGGGAGGTGAGGAAGGAGGGGGCAAGTGATGGAGACCCTTGAAGCCCAGAGTGAGGAGTTTTTGCTTCATGCGGAGGTCGATAGGCAGTAAGACTAAGGTTTGGGTAGAAAGATAAGGAATTCTCTTTTGGACGTGTGAAGTTTGAGATGGTGGCAGGACATCAAAGTAGAGTTGTCTTGAAGACAGGAAGATATTTGAAACTGCAGAGAGGGAGAGAGATAAGGGCTAGGGATGTAGCAATTTGGGAAAATTAGAGCCCACGGTATGTCTTGATATAAATTACTCCACTTGTCATTCATTCATTCATTCATTCATTCATTCATTCATAATTATTAAGCTGTGAGCAGAGCACTGTACTAAGAACTTGGGGAAATACAACATAGCAATAAAGACTGACAATCCCTGCCCACAACCAGCTCACAGTCTAGACAGTCACTTAATAACAGTCACTTGTCAGTAAGTGAGTTTCTATTTTTCTAGAATGGAGAGAGTATCTGAGGAAAAATGGGTGTGTGTTTTGGGGTAGGGAGGAGGGTGTTACAGTATTATGAGATATTGACAGGATAACCTGTTGAGAGTGATAGACAAGCTCTGATTTAAGGCTTCAGGTGTGGGAACCCGGGCCAAGTAGATTATTTGGGCAGGGAATGTGTCTACTAACTCGATTAACTACTCTCCCAAGGACTTAGTATGGGGCTTTGCATAAAATGAATGTTCAGTAAATACCACTGATCGACGAGAGTGGTTGTCTTCATATCCAACAGACGATCACTCTCCCCCATTCAAAGCTTTATTAAAAGCACATCTCCTCCAAGAGGCCTTCCCTAAGACCTCATTTCCTCTTTTCCTACTTCCTTCTGCGTCACCCTCGCACTTGGATTTGGACCTCTATACACCCTTCCTCAACCCCAAAGTACTTATGCACATAGCCTTAAGTGACATTTATATTCATGTGTCTCCCCCTCTAGCCGGTAAACTTGTTTTTGGCAGGACACAGAGCCAACTCTGTTATAGTGTAATAATAATAATGATGATGATGACGGTATTTGTTGAGCACTTACTCTGTGACAGGCACTGTACTAAGGGCAGGGGTGGATCCAGGCAAATCGGGTTGTACGCAGTTCCCCCTCCCATGTGGGGTTCACAGTCTCAATCCCCATTTTACAGATGAGATAACTGAGGCCCATTGAAGTGAAGTGACTTGCCCAAGACCACATAGCAAACAAGTGGCAGAACCGCGATCTCAACCCATGACCTTCTGACTCCTAGGCCTGGGCTTTATCCACTACACCATGCTGCTTCTGTAGGCAAGAGTGCATGCATTCATTCATTCAGTAGTATTTATTGAGCGCTTACTATGTGCAGAGCACTGTACTAAGCGCTTGGAATGTATAAATCGGCAACAGTTAGAGACAGTCCCTGCCCTTTGATGGGCTTACAGTCTAATCGGGGAAGACAGGCAGACAAGAACAATGGCAATAAATAAATAAGTGTAAATAAATAAATAATATTATAAGTAATAAATAAGTAGTAAATAAATGAATGAATAAATAAATAATTAAGTGTACTCTCCCAAGTGCTTAGTACAGTGCTCTGCACACAGTAAGTGCTCAATAAATGTGACTGATTGAATGTTTATGAACTGAACAGGGACACTCCCACTCTCATTGCAGCTAATCTTCTGGCTGAGACCCAGAGTTTTGGTTTATTTCCATCGTATTTATTTAGCGCTTACTCTGTGCAAAGCACTGTACTAAGTGCTTGGGTGTAACAAGAGTGGATAGGCGAGGGGGAAGCCCAGCAGGGCATGTACATAGTGCCATGGAAACACTTAAGGCTGATGGCTAGAACACTGACCTGAAAGTCAGAAGGAGCTGGGTACTAGTCCCCGTTCAGGTGCTAGTTTGCTCTGTGCCCCTGGGGAAGTCACTTCACGTCTCTCTGCCTCAGTTACCTCATCTGTAAAATGAGGACTAAGGCTGCGAGTTCCACACGGGACAGGGACAGTGTCCAACACAATAAGCCTGTATCCACCCCAGTGCTTAGTACAGTACCTGGTATACAGTATGTTCTTAATACCACAATTATTATTATTATTATTATTAATAAAAAAAGCAGCAGCACTGAAAACACTAGACTAACACAGAGGCAGCGTGACCTACCGGAAAGAGCCTTGGAGACCTTGGTTCTGGTTCCGGCACTGCCAACCAACGTGTGGGTGTGTGACCTCGAGCGAGTCATTACCTTCTCCGAGCCTCAGTTTCATCATCTGTAAAATGGGGATAACATCCTTGCACTTCCTCCCTTTTAGACTTTGAGGACTGAGTGGGAGAGAACTGTGTCTAATCTGAGCTCCAGGTGGGACAGGGACTGTGTCCAACCTGATTATCTTCTATCTAGTCCAATGCTTGGAGCGTAGTTAGTGCTTAAAGAATACTGCAGTCACAATTATTATCGCTAAAACCCCAAAACGGCATAAAAGACAAAGAGAGAAACACAAAATAAAAACAAAAATGAGTACAGTTCTGTGGCTAGAGGAGAATCTCAAATTCTTCATGGCTCAGAGTGAAAATTGGGACGCTAATCCCCAGGTGATTCACAAATCCAGCACCACAGTGACTTTGAGAAATCTCATCCTTAACTACATTTCTCTTCAAAATAATTTCTCTTCCTCTGTTTTGAATTCCAGCAGAGTTGTTATCTGCAAGTTGGCATATAGTGTCAAGAGCCCCCGCCTCACCTCACTTAAGAAAGAAATTTGCTTTGAGGAACTCATATCAAGTTATTCTCCCTGGTCTAACAAGAATAACAAACACCGTTCTAATAACTATGTCATTATTATGCACCACACTCTGACAATGTTTGCCTTCAATAACCTGAGTGAAAAGACTCTTAAAGATATCGGTGTTCACATTCAGCAGGAATATTAGCAAAGGGAAAATACAAAGAAAAAGCCACGGAAATCAACCCTGTTATATATTTATTTCGGAATAGCTTAGATCTACCATTTTTCACTCAGCGTTCTGGTATTGTGCCTTCCACACCAAATTCTCCTATTTAAGTTACTGAAAATGCTAAGTTGGATACGAAATGCAATAATGTTAATAAACGCTACATTTCAAAGAGAGGGAGAGAGTAATATGGCCCCCGGACTGCATCAGACGAATATCTTCAGCCGATTACTCTGAACGTGATAGAAAATGGATTTTTTTTTTTAAATAACAACCAAATCTTTTCTAATACAACATAAATATATTAAACTAATGTGAACTGTGGGGGATTAGTGATATCTTAGGGGTCCAATGATATTGATACAGCACAAAATTCCAGGGGACACAAAATATTAATTGAAGACTTAATAGCAATTATAATTTGCAATATGAGTGAGGTGTTTAGAATAGAATCCAAGTTAAATTTTGTACATTCTGGTAATTAGGGAATGTTTTTCTAATAATGCACATCTATCAGGATAGAACACAATGCAATTTTGCCAAAAAGGCACATCATAATGTGAGTTTTCCTTCATGCAAAGTTAATGAAGAATGTAACCCCCCAACCAATATAGGAGAAGTGGCCTTTAACAATGCAAAGGTTAATTCCATGTTGCACGGTAATATCGCAACACTCACATTAGAAATCACAGAGTTTTTATTATTGAAAATGAGAAGCAAAAACAGATGGGTTCTAATGAAGGTAATTTTTTAAAAAATTTTTTTATAGTTCACAGGGACCTGAAGTTAGAGTCAGCTCTATGTCACTAGTGTTTGATAGCAGCAAGAAACAGCACAGTCCAGTGTCAATTACGTAATAATGTTGGTATTTGTTAAGCGCTTACTATGTGCAGAGCACTGTTCTGAGCACTGGGGTAGATACAGGGTAATCAGATAGGAGTCAGGAAATCTGGGTTAGAATCCTGGCTCTACCACTTATACCTGCTGTGTGAGTAAGGGCAAGTCCCTCAACCTCTCTGTGCCTCTCCTGGTCTCTAAAATAGCTCTGCTAAAAAATACCCCCTTGACACCACAACTCTCTCCAGTCTGTCAGTCATTCATATTTACTGAGTGCTTTTTGTGTGCAGAACACTAAGTGCTTGGGAGAGTATAATTTCCTGCCCACAACGAGCTTACAGTCTGCCTGGATTGAACATGGACCTGGGAGTCGGAAGGTCATTGCTTATAATCCTGGCTCTGCCACTTGTCTGTTGTGTGATCTTGGGCACGTCAATTCTCTATAGCTCAGGTCCCTCATCTGTAAAATGGGGATTGAGACGGTGAGCCCATGGTGGGACGGGGACTGTGTCCGGCCCACATACGCAAGCTAACGCTAAATGCTATCCGTTCTGCCTTGACAACATCACCAAAATCTACCCCTTCCACTGCATCCAACCTGTTGCCACATACCAAACTGCAAGCACTTATCTTATCCCGCCTTGATTATTGTATCAACCTCCTCGCTGACCTCCCTACTTCCTGTCTCTTTCCACTCCAGTCCCTCCTCCATTCTGCGGCCTGAATCATTTTCGTCAAAAGCGTTCAGACCATATTTCTCCACTCCTCAAGAAACTCCAGTGGTTACCCATGCATGTCCGCATCAAGCAATATCTCCTCACCACTGGCTTTAAAGCACTTAACCACCTTGCCCCCTCCTACCTCACCTCGCTGCTCTCCTACTACAACCCAGCCCGCACACTTCATTCCTCTGGCGCTAACCTTCTCGCTGTACCTCGATCTCATCTATCTCACTGCAGATTTCTCTCCCATATCCTACTTCTGGCCTGCAATGCCCTCCCTCCTCATATCAGACAGATAATTACTCTCCCCGACTTCAAAGTCTTATTCAAGGCACATCTTCCCCAAGAGGCCTTCCCAGACTGAGCCCTCTTCTCCTCTTCTCCCGCTCCCTTCTGTGTCGCTCACACTTGCTTCTTCATTCATCCTCCCTCCCTTCCCCACAGCACCTATATATTTATCTGTATATATCTGCAATTTTTAAATTCATTTATCTATTTGTTTATTTACATTAATGTCTGTCTCCACCTCTAGACTGTGAGCTCACTGTGGACAGGAAATATGTCTGATGTTATATTGTATTCTCCCAAGTGCTCAGTACAGTGCTTTGCCACAGTAAGTGCTTGATAAATATGATTGAACATAATAATGATAACCTTATTTGCTTGGAACCACCCCAGTGGTTAATACAGTGCCTGGTACATAGTAAGCGCTTAAATACCACAGTAACAACAATAATAATATCCCAACTCCTTCATACCATTCCTCTCTATACTTCTTGAGTGAGTTTTCCATATGCATCGCCTCCAGTTTCTCCCCTCCAATTCACTCCTTGACCACTTACAATCTGGCTTCTTCCCACTTAGCTCCACGAAAACTGCCCTGTCTAAGGTCGCCAAAGATCCATCTGTTGCCAAATCCAGTGGCCTGGAATCCATCCTAATCCCCCTTGACCTCTCAGCTGCCTTTGACACCGAAAACCACTCCTTCTCCTGGAAACATTAAATAATCTTGGCTTTACTAGTCATGTCCTCTCCTGGTTCTTCTCCTACCTCTCTGGCCTCACCTTTGCAGTCTCTTTTGCGGGATTCTCCTCTGCCTCCCACCCTCTAACAATCAGAGTCCCTCAAGGCTCAGTTCTGAGTTCTCTTCTACTCTTTATCTACACCCACTTCCTTGGAGAACTCATTCACTCCCATGGCTTCAACGGCCATCACTCATGGATGATTGCCAAATCTATATCCTGAGCCTCGACCTCCCTCCTTCACTACAGTCTCACATTTCCTCCTGCCTTCAGGGTATCTCTACTTGGCTGTGCCAGCTACATTCAAGCCTAACCTGTCCAAAGCAGAACTCGTCTTCTTCACTCCCAAACCCTGTCCTCCTCCTGATTTACCTATCTCTGTAGACAGCAGCACCACCGTCCCCAACTCAGAAGCCTGAAACCGTGGCATTATCTTCAACTCATCTCTCGCATTCAATCCACGTATTTAATCTGTTAATCTTAATCCGCATGGTTTAGTGGAAAGAGCAAGGGTTTGGGAGTCAGAGAACATGGGTTCTGATCCTGGCTCTACCACTTGTCTGCTGTGTGACCCTGGACAAACCACTTCACTTCTCTGTGCCTCACTTACCTCATCTGTAAAATAAGGCTGTGAGCCTGACATGGGTCAACCTGGTTACCTTGTTACCTCAATGCTTAGAACAGTGCTTGGCATATGGTAAGCGCTGAACAAAAACCATCATTATTATTATTATTATCATTACTGTTACGTTACCAAATCCCTTCACAACATTGCTAAAATCTTCCCTTTTCTGTCCATTCAAACTGCTACTTTGTTATTCCAAGCACTTATTCTATCTTGTCTTGTCTATGTTTCAGCTTCTGTGCTGAACTCCCTGCCTCCTGTCTCTCCCCACTCCAGTCCATGCTTCACTCTGCTGACTGGATCATTTATCTAAAAAACCTTTAGTCCATGCTTCCCCACTCCTCAAGAACTTCCAGTGCTTACCTAAACACCTCTGTATCCAACAGAAATCTTACATTGCTTTAGCACAGTGACCGGCACTTAGAAAGCACGTAACAAATAATAATAATAATGATGATGGTATTTGTTAAACACTTACTATGTGCAAAGCACTGTTCTAAGCACTAGGGAGGATACAAGGTGATCAGGTTGTTCCATGTGGGGCTCACAGTCTTAATCCCCATTTTACAGATGAGGTAACTGGGGCCCAGAGATGTTAAGTGACTTGCCCCAAGTCACACAGATGAAAAGCGGCAGAGCCGGGATTAGAATCCATGACCTCTGACTCCCAAGCCTGTGCTCTTACTACTCTAAAACACTCATCTTGCCCCTCCTATTTTACCTGGTTGATTTCCTTCTGCAACACAGTCCGCCCCAGTCAGTGACAGCCAGCCAGTTAGTCCATCGTATTTATTGAGCACTTACTGTTTGCAGAAGGCTGTACTAAGCACTTGGGTAAATACAATATAGCAATATAACAGACACATTCCCTTCTCACAATGAGCTTACAATCTAGAGGAGGAGATGGACATTAATTTAAATAAACAAATTACACATTCTGCTCTTCTAACACTAACTTACTCTGTATCTCCATCTCACCTATCTCGCCCTTGAGCCCCCTCTCCCTTCCTACCTCTGGCTTGGAACTCCCTCCCCCTTCATTCATTCATTCCTTCATTCAATAGTATTTAGTGAGGGCTTACTATGTGCAGAGCACTGCACTAAGCGCTTCGAATGTACAAATCGGCAACAGATAGAGACAGTTGCTGCCCTTGGACGGGCTTACAGTCTAACTGGGGGAGACAGGCAGAGAAGAACAATGGCAATCGATAGAGTCAAGGGGAAGAAGATCTCATAAAAACAATGGCAAATGAATAGAATCAGGGTGATGTACATCTCATTAAACAAAATAAATAGGGTGATAAAGATATATACAGATGAGCGGATGAGTACAGTGCTGAGGGGATGGGATGGGCGGGGAGAGGAAGGGAAAGGGGGGAGAAGTGGGTTTAGCTGCGGAGAGGTGAAGGGGGGGTATAGGGAGCAGAGGGAAAAAGGGGGGAGCTCAGTCTGGGAAGGCCTCTTGGAGGAGGTGAGCTTTAAGTAGGGATTTGAAGGGGGGAAGAGAATTAGATTGTCGGAGGTGAGGAGGGAGGGCGTTCCGGGACCGCGGGAGGACGTGGCCCGGGGGTCGACGGCGGGACGGGCGAGACCGAGGGACGGTGAGGAGGTGGGTGGCAGAGGAGTGGAGCGTGTGGGGTGGGCAGTAGAAAGAGAGAAGGGAGGAGAGGTAGGAAGGGGCAAGGTGACGGACAGCCTCAAAACCTAGAGTGGGGAGTTTTTGTTTGGAGCGGAGGTTGATAGGCAACCACCGGAGGTATTTAAGAAGGGGAGTGACAGGCCCAGAGCGTTTCTGCAGAAAGATGAGCCGGGCAGCGGAGTGAAGAATAGACCGGAGCGGGGAGAGAGAGGAGGAAGGGAGATCAGAGAGAAGGCCGACACAGTAGTCTAGCCGGGATATAACGAGAGCCCGTAGGAGTAAGGTAGATGTTAGGGTGGAGAGGAAAGGGCGGATCTTGGCGATATTATAAAGGTGAGACCGGTAGTTCTCGGTAAAGGATCGGATGCGTGGGGTGAACGAGAGAGACGAGTCAAGGATGACACCGAGGTTGCGGGCCTGAGAGATGGGAAGGATGGTCGAACCATTCATGGACATAGGGAAATCTGGGAGAGGACAGGGCTTGGGCGGGAGGGTGAGGAGCTCAGTTTTGCTCATGTTGAGTTTTAGGTGGCGGGCCGACATCCAAGGTGGAGACGTCCTGGAAGCAGGAGGAGATGCGAGCCCGAAGGGAGGGGGGAGAGGACAGGGGCAGAGATGGAGATCTGCGTGTCATCTGCATAGAGATGGTAGTCGAAGCCGTGAGAGCGAATGAGTTCACCGAGGGAGTGAGTGTAAATGGAGAACAGAAGAGGCCCAAGAACTGACCCTTGAGGAACTCCAACAGTTAAAGGATGGGAGGGGGAGAAGGCGCCTGCCAAGGAGACCGAGAATGAGCAGCCAGAGAGATAAGAGGAGAACCAGGAGAGGATGGAGTCCGTGAAGCCAAGGTGAGATAAGGTGTGGAGGAGAAGGGGACGGTCGACAGTGTCAAAGGCAGCTGAGAGGTCAAGGAGGATTAGAATGGAGTAGGAGCCATTGGATTTGGCAAGAAGGAGGTCACGGGTGACCTTAGAGAGAGCAGCCTCGGTAGAGTGGAGGGGACGGAAGCCAGATCGGAAGGGGTCCGGGAGAGAATGGGAGTTAAGGAATTCTAAACAGTGAGTGTAGACGACTCGTTCTAGGATTTTGTAAAGGAAGGGTAGTAGGAAGATAGGGCGATAACTGGAAGGGGAAGTGGGGTCGAGAGAGGGTTTTTTTTAGGATGGGGGAGACTTGGGCATGTTTGAAGGCAGAGGGGAAGGAACCATTGGAGATTGAGTGGTTACAGATAGAAGTTAAGGAAGGGAGGAGAGCAAGGGCGATGGTTTTTATAAGTTGAGCGGGAATGTGGTCTGAGGCGCAGGTGGAGAGGACGGCACTTGTGAGGAGGGAGGAGATCTCCTCTGAGGATACTGCAGGGAAGGATGGGAAAGTAGGGGAGAGGGTTGGTGAGGGGGAGAGGAGAGGCGGAGGGGTAACTTTGGGGAGCTCTGACCTGATCGTGTTGATTTTTGTGATGAAGTAGGTGGCCAGATCATTGGGGGTGAGAGATGGGGGAGGGGTAGGAACAGGGGGCCTAAGGAGAGAGTTAAAGGTCCGGAACAATTGGCGGAGGTGACGGGCATGGGTATCGATGAGGGAGGAGAAGAAGTTTTGCCTGGCGGAGGAGAGGGCAGAGTTAAGGCAGGATGTACTTGTTAAGCGCTTACTATGTGCCGAGCACCGTTCTAAGCACTGGGGTAGACACAGGGGAATCAGGTTGTCCCACATGGGGCTCACAGTCTTAATCCCCATTTTACAGATGAGGTAACTGAGGCACCGAAAAGTTAAGTGACTTGCCCAAAGTCACACAGCCGACAAGTGGCCGAGCCGGGATTTGAACCCATGACCTCTGACTCCAAAGCCCGCGCTCTTTCCACTGAGCCACGCTGCTTCTCATTTGAAATTTGAAATGTATGAGGTCATGTCCGACAGACAATCACTCTACCCACCTTCAAACCCTTATTTAAATCAAATCTTCTCCAAGAGGGCTTCCCCAATAAATCCCTCATTTACCCTAATCCATCTCCCTCCTGTGTTACCCTTGCTCTTGGATCCGTACCCTTTAAGTATTTGACATTCAGCCCACCCTTTCTCATAGCACTCCGGGCCATGTTTTTACCCACTAGAAAATAGTGCTCCTCTTCTAGGCTGCAAGGAGAATCTCTGTAAATAGTTATCTGGGAGGCTAATTAAAAACAGCCTGGGCTCAAATGAAGAAATGTCCTCCTAACTCAGACATTCCTTCGAAAAAGACAAGCGTCAGTGTTGGGAACCAGTTAGGGCCCGGATAATTCCAGATCACAGATGCTTGTTGTAAGTGCCGATCTTTGTTTTTTGCATTATCCATTGGGGAGTTCACATGCCTGAATTTGAATTTGAATATTCAACAAACACGAAGCCGAATCAGGTTAGCCGGAGGAGAGCTCCTTGAGAACAAGGATCATTTCTGACATCTGTATTGTTCTCTCCCAGGAGCTTAATACAGTGCTCCGATCAAAGTCGCAAAGTAAGCATTCAATAGATACCTTTGATTGATTGAATAATGGAAGGAAGGAAAAAGCAAGCCCAGGTCCAGTGGGATACCTCAGAGCTAGATACTCTTACCTTGAGCGCTGTGAAGCTGTAAATCTACATTTGAGTAGCTCCTCAAGACGTTTTGACTTGATTATTCTTCTGGGCAATCTCTCGCCCTCTAAAAATTCTATTCATCCTAATGCTGGAAAATAAGAAAGAGTCCATCAGGTGAGGGAATTTGGGACTGCTTTATCTTAGAGACTCGTCTCTCTAGTGAGACTTTCAAATTGGTTTGGCTGTTGTGGCTTGGTAAATAACTATGGTACTTGTAAACTGTGTACTAGGTGCTAAAATGCTGTAATAAATGCTTGTTTAGATTCAAAATAATCAGATCGTACACCTTTTCTGTCCCACATAGGGGTTCCAGTCTAATCAGAAGAGGAGGAAACTGATACGGAGATAAGTGACTTGGCCAAGGTCACACAGCAGGTAAATGGCAGAGAGCGAATTAGAACTCAGGCCCCGCAGATTGTAAATTCCTTGTAACCATGAATAATAATAATAATAATAATAATAATAATAATAATGATAATGTTGCTTTTGTTAAGCACTTACTATGTGCCAAGCACTGTTCTAAGCACTGGGGTAGAGACAGGGTAATCAAGTTGTCCCACGTGGGGCTCACAGTCTTAATCCCCATTTTACAGATGAGGTAACTGAGGCACTGAGAAGTCAAGTGACTAGCCCAAAGTCACACAGCTGACAAGTGGCCGAGCCGGGATTCGAACCCCTGACCTCTGACTCCCAAGCCCATGCTCTTTATCACATCCACCAACTATTATATTGTACTTGTAAGCTCACTGGAGGCAGGGACTATGCCTGCCAGCTCTGTTATATCGTACTCTCCCAAGAATTTAGTACACTGCTCTGCACACAGTAAATGCTCACTAATTACAATTAATGATGGTGATACTTTCCGAAGAGCTGTGTACAATATTCTGCACACAGTAAGCACTCAATAAATATCATTAGCGGAAAGAGCACCGGTCTGAGAGTCAGAGGATCTGGTTCTTAATGCCTTCTCTACCTCTTACTTATGTGACCTTGGACAAGTCACTTAGCTTTTCTGTGCCTCATTTCCCTCATCTGCAAAATGGGGGTTCAATACTTGTTCTCCCACCTATTTAGACTATGAGCCCCATGCGGGACCTGATTATCTTCTATCTACCTCACGTCTTAGTACAGCTCTTGGCACACTGAGACTAACAAATACCACTATTATTATTATTAATGGATTGATAGGTCCTCTGACTTCAGGTCTGTGCTGCTTCCAATAGGCCACATTGCTTCTCAGTGTCTCTGAACTGAAAAAAAGAGATTTTTGTCCAACTCTTACATTCAATTTGGGTCTGAAATTTAGGGCTGAACCAAACGGTGAAATATCCAAGTGGTTCTATTTTACTCTTGTTAAGTAGAGCTGGGAAAATGTGAAACCATTTTCCTAGGAGAATATGAAAGTATTCACCAGAAAATTGGAATCTGGCCATTTGATCACCATTACCTACAAAATACTTCTGTATTGATTCCTATAAAATGATACCATTTAAGAGCTATAGAACCATATGGTCATGAATTAATAATTTTGTTTTGGAGTTCATTTAAAAATATCTGTAGTTTGGTTTTTTTAATAACAGTTTCAATCATGATATTGCTTTTCTATTTGGGAATGAGTAGAAATCGCTAAATCATGTTACAGAGCACTGCGTGAGCAGCAGGTAAACTGAACAAATATCATTAGCTTGATCAAAGCCTGGATCGGTTGAGCTCAATTTAGCAATTGCAAGCAGACAGTCTCTGTTCAGGAAGTCCATGATGGCTCTCTGAAGAGAGGGGAGCACTGGAATAATATCGATAGTAAGAAGCAGTGTGGCTCAGTGGATAGAACACGGACCCGGGAGCCAGCAGGACCTGAGTTCTAACCCCGGCTCTGCCACTTGTCTGCTGGGTGATCTTGGGCAAGTCACTTAACTTCTCTGTGCCTCATTCGCCCCATCTGTAAATTGGGGATTGAGACTGTGAGCCCCATGTAGGACAAGGACCGCGTCCAACCCAAATTCCTTGTAACCACGCCAGTGCTTAATACAGGGGTTGGCACAAAGTGAGTGTTTAACCAACGCCACAATTATTATTACCATTAATAACTGTGATATTTCTTAAGCACCTATGTGCCAAACACTGTACTATGCGCTAGGGTAGGTACAAGATAAAGCGGTCCCACCTGGGGCTCACCTCTGAAGTAGGAAGGAGCACAGGTATTGAATCCCCACTGTGCAGATGAGGGACCTGAAGCACAGAGAAACAAAGTCATTTGCCCAAGGTGGCACAACAGGTAAATGGCAAGAGTCAGGATTAATAATAATAATGTTGGTATTTGTTAAGCGCTTACTATGTGCAGAGCGCTGTTCTAAGCGCTGGGGTAGACACAGGGGAATCAGGATGTCCCACGTGGGGCTCACAGTCTTCATCCCCATTTTACAGATGAGGTCACTGAGGCACAGAGAAGTAAAGAGACTTGCCCACAGTCAAACAGCTGACAAGTGGCAGAACTGGGATTCGAACTCATGACCTCTGACTCCAAAGCCCATGCTCTTTCCACAGAGCCACGCTGCTTCTTAAACCAGAACCCAGGCCCGTGCTCTTTCCATTATTGACACCCTGGACTCCTCTCTACCCCTCGCATCATGATCCTCGAGAAGACTTTTGTGTAGAATCGGGCTAAAGAACAGAATGGCCAAGGGTGGCATTTGAGCACCCCGGACAGTGAGACGCATATGACGTTGCACCGGGGACACAGCGTCATGTGATGATGTGCCATGCCAGTTTGTCAAAGAACCCCAAGATCATCTGAATCTAGAACATTTACCCAGAAGAACCCCAGACCCTCGGGATTCACGTCAACGCATATGCACCTCACCCAACTTGCGCACACTCCACATAAAGCCACCTGGAGTTACAGCGGTCCTGGAAAGAGGGGAGACCAACTGAATTGGACTATCAGCGTGGCTTAGTGGATGGGGCATGGGCCTGGGAGTCCGAAGGACCTGGGTCCTAATTCCGGCCACGCCGCATGTCTATGTGACCTTAGGCAAATCACTTCACTTCTCTTTACCTCAGTTCCCTCATCTATAAAATGGGGATTAAAGGTGTGAGCCCCATGTGGGACGGGGCCTGGGTCCAACCTGATTAACTTTCATTTATTCAGGTGTATGTATTAAATGCTTACTATGTGCACAGCACTATACTAAGCACTTGGGAAAGTTTGCAACAGTAAACAGCGACAATCCCTGCCCACAACGAGCTCACTGTCTAGAGGGATCTACCCCAGTGCTTAGAACAGTGCTTGGCACATAGTAAGCCCTCAACAAATACCATAGTTATTATAATCAGAGACTGCTCCACCTAGGATTTCATCATTATCATGGGTATTTATTCAGCATGCATTATGAGCAGAACACTATTCTTGGAATAATAATAATTTTGATATTACTACTAATGTTAATATTGTTTGTTAAATGTTTACTATGCGTCGTACACTGCAGTAGTAATAATTATAATAATTATGGTATTTGTTAAGTGCTTACTATGTGGCAAGCACTGTTCTAAGCACTGGGGCAGATACAAGGTAATCAGGTTGTCCCAAGTGGTGTTCGCAGCTTTAATCCCCGTTCTACAGATGAGGGAACTGAGGATCAGAGACGTTAAGTGATTTACCCAAGGTCACACAGCAGACAGGTGGCGGAGGTGGGATTAGATCCCACGTCCTCTGATTCCCAAGCCTGTATTCTTTCCCTAAGAGCCCTAAGCGTGGCCCTAAGCCACGCTGCTTCCAGCACAATTCCTGTTATTCAATCCTATTTCTTGAGCACTTACTGTGTGCAGAGCACTGTACTAAGCGCTTGGAATGTACAAGTCGGCAACAGATAGAGACGATCCCTGCCCAACAACGGACTCACAAGGCTCCCATTGTAAGGGGGAGCCAGGACGGATACTGACTTTCTGACGGTGACAGTCACACAGCAAGCAAGTGGCAGAGCTGGGATTAGAATTCAGGTCCCCTGACTCCTAGGCTGTTTCCCTGTTGGCAGCTGTGTGACCGTGGACAAGTCACTTCACTTCTCTGTGCCTCAGTTCCCTCATCTGTAAAATGGGGATGAAGACTGTGACCCTCACGTGGGACAACCTTATTCTCCTGTATCTACCCCGGCGCTTAAAACAGTGCTCTGCACGTAGTAAGCGCTTGACAAAAACAAATACCAACCACAGCTGGAGATCTCTGGCTCGATAACCATATCAGCCTCCTTGCCGAGCCCTCTACCTCCTGTCTCTCCCCACTCCAGTCCATACTTCACTCTGCTGCCCAAATCATTTTTCTACAAAAAAGTTCAATTCGCTTCTCCCCATGCTTCAAGAACTTCTACCTCTGAATCAAACAGAAACTCCTTACCATCAGTTCTAACACACTCAATCAGCTCGCGCCCTACTAACCTTACTTCACCGATCTCTAATTGCACCCCGTCCCGTACATCCCAATCCTCTAGCACCAGCTCGCTTACCATGCCCCGAGCTCCTCTATTTCGCTACCGACCCTTTCTGACATCCTACCTCTAGTCTGGAACTCCCTCCCTCTCCATATACGCCAGACCACCACTCTTCCTGCCTTCAAACCTTTATTCAGGTCCCATATCCAAGAGCCCTTCACTGAATAAGCTCTCTTTTCCCAGGTTCCCTCTGCGTCTTCTACGCGCTTGGATCTTGACCCATTTATACCTCAGCTAATCAGCACTTATGTACCCTCTGTCCTTACGTACTTATCTACCCCAGCACTTAGAACAAAGCTCGACACACAGTAAGCGTTTAATAAATATCATCATCATCATTATTATGACATATCTGTCTGCTCTCGAGTCGTTGAGTTCGTTTTGGACAGGGATCGTGTCTACCAATTCTGTCGTGTGGTGCTCTCCAAAGCATCTAGTACAGTGCCTGCATTCCTTAAAGGCTCATTAACTATCACTGATTGATTTGGTCAGTGTCAATCCACGTCTCCTCTCGGCTGTGTGAGGCCAAGAGGTTACAGAAGGATGTCTACAAGTGCCAGGAAACTGAGGAGCAGGTAGGTTAGACTGAAAGGGCGTTATCAAATTATGAAAATCCAGAGAATCAACTACTTAGACCATGAGCCTTGTGAGGGCTGTTGAGAAGCAGCATGGTGTAGTGGATAGAGCACGGGCGTGGGAGTCATGAGGTCAAGGGTTCCCATCCCAGCTCCGCCATTCATCTGCTGTGTGACCTTGGGCAAGTCACTTCACCTCTTTGGACCTCAGTTACCTCACCTGAAAAATGGGGATTGAGACTGTGAGCCCCATGTGGGACAGGGATCATGTCCAACCCAATTTGCTTGTATCCAGTCCGGTGCTAACTACGGTGCCTGGGACATAGAACTTAATAGCATAATTATTATTATAATTGTTATTATTACAAGGACTGTCTGACTTAATTATCTTATATCTACCTCAGTGCTTAATACAGTCCTTGTCATATAGTAAGCACTTAAATACCATCATGAATTACAATCAGTACAGAACAGGAGGGTTATATTGAGACATCCAGGATTCAGTAGAAGATGACTTTTCATGAGCAAAAACTGTGAAAAAAATACGATAGTGAGGATGAATAGAAACCAGAATTAAGGCCAACCCTTCTTCATGGCAACAACACAGTAAATAATATGTTTTTCTATATGCATAGTCTGGAAGGGATTATCTGATATGCTCCAGTCTTTGCCCGGACACAGATAAAATTTTACAATTAGCAGTTATCCTCAAACATGAAGTACAACTGAAAACAAAGATTTATCCTTTATGCTAATATTTGGTTCAGATCACTGAATGTGTTGTTGGACCAATAAATTAACATGGAGCTATAATACATCTTGAACCTTATGTGGATACTAACATCCTCTTTTCTAACTCCTTTGCTCTTAAGTCTTCTCAATAGATCGGTGGAATTTATTGAGAGCTTACTGGGTGAAGAGTAACGTGCTAAACACTTTGGAGACACTTTGGAGTGGGTAGACACATTCCCTGCCTACAGTGAGCTTAAAATCTAGAGGGGGAGAGAGACATTAATATGAATGAATAAATGACAGAAATACACATAGCTGCTGTGGGGCTGAAGGTAGTATGAATACCTAGTGTCCGAAGGCTACAGATCCAGGTTCACAGATGACAGACACTTTCATTCAATAGTATTCATTCATTCATTCATTCATTCAATAGTATTTATTGAGCGCTTACTATGTGCAGAGCACTGTACTAAGCGCTTGGGATGAACAAATCGGCAACAGATAGAGACAGTCCCTGCCGTTTGACGGGCTTACGGTCTAATTGGGGGAGACGGACAGACAAGAACGATGGCACTAAACAGCGTCAAGGGGAAGAACATCTCGTAAAAACAATGGCGACTAAATAGAATCAAGGCGATGTACAATTCATTAACAAAATAAATAGGGTAACGAAAATATATACAGTTGAGCAGACGGGTACGGTGCCGTGGGGATGGGAAGGGAGAGGTGGAGGAGCAGAGGGAAAAGGGGAAAATGAGGCTTTAGCTGCGGAGAGGTAAAGGGGGGATGGCAGAGGGAGTAGAGGGGGAAGAGGAGCTCAGTCTGGGAAGGCCTCTTGGAGGAGGTGATTTTTAAGTAAGGTTTTGAAGAGGGAAAGAGAATCAGTTTGGCGGAGGTGAGGAGGGAGGGCGTTCCAGGACCGCGGGAGGACGTGACCCAGGGGTCGACGGCGGGATAGGCGAGACCGAGGGACGGCGAGGAGGTGGGCGGCGGAGGAGCGGAGCGTGCGGGGTGGGCGGTAGAAAGAGAGAAGGGAGGAGAGGTAGGAAGGGGCAAGGTGATGGAGAGCCTCGAAGCCTAGAGTGAGGAGTTTTTGTTTGGAGCGGAGGTCGATAGGCAACCACTGGAGTTGTTTAAGAAGGGGAGTGACAGGCCCAGATCGTTTCTGCGGGAAGATGAGCCGGGCAGCGGAGTGAAGAATAGACCGGAGCGGGGAGAGAGAGGAGGTAGGGAGATCAGAGAGAAGGCTGACACGGTAGTCTAGCCGGGATATAACGAGAGCCCGTAATAGTAAGGTAGCCGTTTGGGTGGAGAGGAAAGGGTGGATCTTGGCGACATTGTAGAGGTGAAACCGGCAGGTCTTGGTAACGGATAGGATGTGTGGGGTGAACGAGAGGGACGAGTCAAGGATGACACCGAGATTGCGGGCCTGCGGGACGGGAAGGATGGTCGTGCCATCCACGGTGACGGAGAAGTCTGGGAGCGGACCGGGCTTGGGAGGGAAGATGAGGAGCTCAGTCTCGCTCATGTTGAGTTTTAGGTGGCGGGCCGACATCCAGGTGGAGACGTCCCGGAGGCGGGAGGAGATGCGAGCCCGAAGGGAGGGGGAGAGGACAGGGGCGGAGATGTAGATCTGCGTGTCATCTGCGTAGAGATGGTAGTCAAAGCCGTGAGAGCGGATGAGTTCACCGAGGGAGTGAGTGTAAATGGAGAACAGAAGAGGGCCGAGAACTGACCCTTGAGGAACTCCAACAGTTAAAGGATGGGAGGGGGAGGAGGCTCCAGCGTAGGAGACCGAGAATGATTGGCCAGAGAGGTGAGAGGAGAACCAGGAGAGGACAGAGTCCGTGAAGCCAAGGTGAGATAAGGTATGGAGGAGGAGGGGATGGTCGACAGTGTCAAAGGCAGCAGAGAGGTCAAGGAGGATCAGAATGGAGTAGGAGCCATCGGATTTGGCAAGAAGGAGGTCACGGGTGACCTCAGAGAGAGCAGTCTCGGTAGAGTGGAGGGGACGGAAGCCAGATCGGAGGGGGTCTAGGAGAGAATGGGAGTTAAGGAATTCTAGGCATCGATTGTAGACGACTCGTTCTAGGATTTTGGAAAGGAAGGGTAGTAGGGAGATAGGACGATAACTGGAGGGGGAAGTGGGGTCAAGAGCGGGTTTTTTTAGGATGGGGGAGACGTGGGCATGTTTGAAGGCAGAGGGGAAGGAGCCCTTGGAGATCGAGTGGTTAAAAATAGAAGTTAAGGAAGGGAGGAGGGCAGGGGCGATGGTTTTAAGAAGGTGAGAGGGAATGGGGTCCGAGGCGCAGGTGGAGGGGGTGGCACTTGCGAGGAGGGAGGAGATCTCCTCTGAGGATACTGCAGGGAAGGATGGGAAAGTAGGGGAGGGGGTCGTTGGGGGGGAGGGGAGAGGCGGAGGGGTGACTTTGGGGAGCTCAGACCTGATCGTGTTGATTTTCGTGAGGAAATAGGTGGCCAGATCATTGGGGGTGAGAGATGGGGGAGGGGGAGGAACAGGGGGCCTAAGGAGAGAGTTAAAGGTCCGGAACAATCGGCGGGGGTGACGGGCATGGGTGTCGATGAGGGAGGAGAAGAAGCTTTGCCTGGCGGAGGAGAGGGCAGAGTTAAGGCAGGAAAGGATAAATTTGAAGTGTGTGAGGTCAGCTTGGTGCTTGGACTTTCGCCAGCAGCGCTCAGCAGCTCGAGCATAGGAGCGTAGGAGGCGGACGGAGGAGGTGATCCAGGGCTGTGGGTTAGTGGAGCGAGAGCGGCGGAGGGAAAGGGGGGCGAGAGAGTCGAGATGAGTAGAGAGGGTGGAGTTGAGAGCGGAGACCCGCTCGTCGAGAGTGGGAAGAGAGGACAGGGCGGCAAGGTGAGGCGAGATGCTATTGGAAAGACGGATGGGATCGAGAGAGCGGAGGTCTCTGTGGGGCAGTAGCGAAGATTTGCAGGGGGAGGGAGTGTGAGAGATGAGGCAGGTGAGAAGGTTATGGTCAGAGAGAGGGATTTCAGAGTTGGTGAGGGAGGAGATAGTGCAGCGGTAGGAGATGACGAGATCGAGGGTGTGACCGAGTCGGTGAGTGGGCGCGGTATGGTGGAGGTATTTATTGAGCGCTTACTATGTGCAGAGCACTGTACTAAGCGCTTGGAATGTACAAGTCGGCAACAGATAGAGACGGTCCCCGCCCTTTGACGGGCTTACGGTCTAATCCGGGGAGACAGGCAGACAAGAACAATGGCAGTAAATAGAGTCGAGGGGAAGAACATCTCATAAAAACAGACACCTACCTCTTGGTATTCATTCATTTATTCAATCGTATTTATTGAGCGCTTACCATGTGCAGAGCAGTAAGCGCTCGGAAAGTACAATACATCAATTAAAAGGGACAATCCCCGCCCACAACGGGCTTGCCATCTAGGGGACTCTACCAATCTCTATCACTCAAAAGACGGAACCTTGTCAAGGTAAATTATTCGGACACTGGCAATTTTCAACACATTTTCAGGATCACACTACTCTGGATTCCCATACGTGGTTTTAAGTCAATTGATGTAGTCTGCATTTATGCCAAATGTATCTCTGCAATTTACTAAAGAAAATGAAACAATGAGTTCTCTAAACGGATGGAAAGTGAGCCTCTATCTGGTTGGAATAATTAGGAAATGGAGGAAGAAAAACAATTTCAATTCAGAAATCTCAATGTATTGACAACTCATTTTTCCGGAAATCCGAAGAAGATTTTTAAAGAATCACGCTTTTACAATGAAGGATTTATTTAGTAAATGACATCCACAAAGGCAAAGAGCCAGCCAGAAGTCTGAGGGGACCCCTAATAGTTGCTATTTGATCTTAAAGTGAAAGCACTTTCCAGATAGGGAACACCAGACACACAGCTGATTATTATTAATAAAGATGATAATAATAATAACTGTGACATTTGTTATACACTCACTATGCGCCGGGCACTGTAGTAAGCATGTAAATTCCACAGTTATCATCACTGTTAAGCATTGAGGTCGTTGTAAACTAATCGGGTTGGACACAGTTCCTGTCCCACATAGAGTTTACATTCTTAATCTCCATTTTACAAATGAGGTAAGTGAGGAACGGAAAGGTGAAGTGACTTGCTCAAGGTCACACAGCAGATAAGCGGTGGAGCCGAGATGAGAACCTAGGTCTTCTGACTCCAGGGCTGGGCTCTTTCCAGTAGGCCGCAATTTTTCTCAAATTGTGGGTCAAAGAATCATTGAATTGGAGAAGCGACATAACCTAGTTAAAAGAACAAAGGGAAGGGAGACGGGTCAAATTAGATCTAATTCTGGCTCCACCACTTCCCTGCTATGTGCCCTTGACCGAGTCACTTCACTTTTCTGGGCCTCAACTTCCCCTCTTTAAAACTGGGATTAAATACTTGTCCTCTCTTCCCCTTAGGCTGTGAGCCCCATGTGAGACAAGGACTCTGATTATCCTGTATCTACCCCAGAGCTTACTACACAGTAAGAATTTAGTAAGCGTTATGATTTTTGTCATCATCGTTATTTGGGGGCTCTCGTTCAATTACAACCATTCTCTGCTAGAAGCCTTTCCTCTTAGGTCACAAAGCAGGGGGACCCCTCTTTTATTTCAATTTAAAGTTGCAAGGCACTTCCCAAAGTGCTCTGTCCAATAGCAGGTGCTCAATAAATGCTGTTGGTAATACCGATCTAAATCCGTGTGGCCTAGTGGATAGCACGCTGGGCTGGGAGTCAGGAGGACCTGAGTTCTAATTCAGGCTTTGCCACTTGTCTGCTGTGAGACCTTGGGTATTTGTTAAGCGCTTACTATGTGCAGAGCACTGTTCTAAGCGCTGGGGGAGATACAGGGTCATTAGGTTGTCCCACGTGAGGCTCACAGTTAATCCCCATTTTACAGATGAGGTAACTGAGGCACAGAGAAGTGAAGTGACTTGCCCTCAGTCACACAGCTGACAAGTGGCAGAGCTGGGACTCGAACTCATGACCTCTGACTCCCAAGCCCAGGCTCTTTCCACTAAGCCACGCTGCCTCAGTAACCTCATCTGAGGGATTAATAAAATGAGGATTATATAATATATATAATATTATTATTATTATTATTATAACTGTGGGGATTTTTAGGCATTTACTATTTGCCAAGCACTGTACTGAGCACTGTGGTGCACAAGATGATCATCTGAGATACAGTCCCTCTCCCACTTGAGGTTCACAGTTTAAGGAGGGGTAGAGAAGAGGCATTTAACCCCCATTTTACAGATGAGAGAACTGAGGCACGGAAGTTGTTCCCCCCACAAAGTCATCCAACAGAAAAGAGGCCCAGCAGGGATTGGAACATGGACCTCCTGACTCCCAGTACTATGTTCTTTCCACGTAAACAGGGGCCGGCCAGGATCAGCCTGGGGAATGCTAGATAATCACCCTGGTGCTTAGTACAGCATCTCAGTGCTTAATAATAATAATAATAATAATAATAATAATGTTGGTATTTGTTAAGCGCTTACTATGTGCAGAGCACTGTTCTAAGTGCTGGGGTAGACACAGGAGAATCAGGTTGTCCCACGTGGGGCTCACAGTCTTCATCCCCATTTTACAGATGAGGGAACTGAGGCACAGAGAAGTGAAGTGACTTGCCCACAGTCACACAGCTGACAAGTGGCAGAGCTGGGATTTGAACTCATGAGCCCTGACTCCAAAGCCCGTGCTCTTTCCACTGCGCCACGCTGCGTGCTGTTTCCACTGCGCCACGCTTAGGAAGTGCTTATCAAATATCATTATTATTATTACCCCTTGGATGGACATTTGGGAGAAATGGGAGGGAATCCCTGAGAAAAAGCAGGCGATTCCGAGAACATATGGGAGTCGATGACCGGCAACGTTACACCCTACGGGAATCATGCTTTGGTCACTTCCCCAACACTTACTGTGTCTTCTTGCTGGTTGCTCCCGTCGGTCCATAATCATATTTACTGAGTACATACTGTGTGGAGAGCACTCTGTTGAGTGATTGGGAAGGCACGATAAAGTTAGTAGACAAGACCCCTGCCCTCAAGGAACTTACCATGCGGTATGAGAAAGAGATACTAAAATCATCTACAGAGAGGTGATAAGAGGCAAAAGAATATGGACACGAGCTAGGGCTCTGGCATGTGATCACACTGACAAGAAGACGACTCCAAACTTGACCCCTTCCAATCTCATCCGTATCAGGGTGAGAAACTACAACCGAGACAGAAGAGAAACTACAACTTGCTCTCGAAGCGGGCCTGAGAGTCAGAAGGACTTGGGTTCGAGTCTCGCTCTGCCACTTAATAATTATAATAATAATTATGGTATTTGTTAAGCACTTCAATTCATTCATTCGATCGTATTTATTGAGCGCTTACTGTGTGCAGAGCACCGTACTAAGCGCTTGGAATGCACAATTTGGCAACGGATAGAGACAATCCCTGCCCAATAATGGGTTCACGTTCTAAAAGGGAGAGGCAGCAAAGCAAAACAAAATAAAACAAGTCATCTGGCAAAACAAGTAGTCTGATGAAACAATTAATTGGTGCCAAGCACTGTACTAAGCACTGGGGTAAATAAAAGGTAATCATTTGTCTGCTCTGTGACCTTGGGAAAGTCACTTCACTTCTCTGTGCCTCAGCCCGTCAAACGGCAGGGACCGTCTCTATCTGTTGCCGACTTGTTCATCCCAAGCGCTTAGTACAGTGCTCTGCACATAGTAAGCGCTCAATAAATACTATTGAATGAATTTACCTCATCTGTAAAACTGGGATTGAGACTGTGAGCTCCATGAGAGACATGATGTGTGTCCAACCTGATTATCTTGTATCTTAGAACAGTGCCTGGCACATAGTAAGTACTTAACAAATAATAATAATAATAGTATTTGGTTAAGTGCTTACTACGTGCAGAGCACTGTTCTAAGCGCTGGGGTAGATACAGGTTAATCAGATTGTCCCACGTGGGGCTCACATTTTTTTTTTTTAATCCCCATTTTTACAGACGAGGTAGCTGAGGCACAGAGAAGTTAAGTGACTTGCCCAAGGGCACACAGCAGACAAGAGGCGGAGTCGGGATTGGAACCCACGACCTCTGACTCCCAAGCCCGGGCTCTTTCCACTAAGCCACGCTGCTTCTCTTATACCATAACAAATACCATAAAAAGGTAATATCCAGATTAGAGGGTGTCAATTAGGCCGGCCTACCTACTTGGCTTACCTTTACTTTGTCTCCTGAGCACAAAATTTAAGATGTTCCCTAATTCATCATTATCCCTTCCTTTTCTTATTGACCTTTGCTCAGCAACCACTGGGAGACTAGCTCTCTTTTAGGCACTAATCGCTCATCATCATTCAAACCTGAACTCTTGGGTTTCCTTCTCTCCACAAAGACTACGCCACTGGGAAGGTGCTCTCCGATGCAAATCTCCGACCTTGAGCCCTAAAATAATGTAAAACTTTTGATTCGCTGATGCAAACCCTCGATATTAAATTTTCTCGGAGAGACTAGGAAAGGAAAGCTAGAAACTAGAATAGGTTTCTCTGACCGTTAACAAAGTCAACATCCTTAAGTTAAAAATATCTGATTAGCCCTTTTTGACAGCATTTCACTCCTGCTTATATTTCATTTGACAATTTCCACCTAAAAGGCTTGTAATTCTGCGAGATTTTAATGGGCTGGGAATACAGTCAGTGGCACTTCTCAGCATCTTATTTTAACAACATTATTGAGAAAGACATTATACATCGACATAGTTTAATGGCTTTGTTTTCATTTACGGTAGTAGATGTTCGAAGTCGTGTCCTCTGCTTTAAAGCCGAGTCCAATAACATGCATCGTTGATATATAAATATATCATTAATTACGCCTTTAATTCAGACATGTATGTCAACATGATAGGTGAATAATACCTAAGATATCGGTATCCTATATTTCTCGAGTGAATAATTCTTTTTTTTTTTGATCTTTGAGGTTTATCCCTTTTGCAGATATCAGTAGCCCTCATGAATCCCATGTTTTCAGCCCGCGGGAACTGGGGCCTCACTGTGTTCTATAATGGACCCAATTCTCCCAGGTGAAAATTGTGTGACTTGCTGGTTGTTAAAAGGAGAAAATGTGACTAATAATATATCACATGGGAATATTTGCATTTCACACCACAAGTGAAAATGAATGCATTAAATTTGTCCCCCTCTCATACCTCCTGATCCCCTCACCCCCATCCATCCCTTATCTCTGATTTATAGACTGTGAGACCATTGTTGGGTGGGGATTGTCTCTATTTGTTGCCAAACTGTACTTTCCAAGTACTGAATACAGTGCTCTGCACACAGTAAACGCTCAATAAATACCACTGAATGAAAGAATCTTCGAGATCTCTCATTGGCCAGATTTTCTTCCTTCTGTTAATCTGTTTTATAATCTAGATTGTGAACCTGTGGCGAGCAGGGAACGAGTCTACCAACTCTGTTGTGTTATAATGATAATGATGGAATTGTACTCAGCATAGTGCTCTGCACCCATTAAGCCTCTAGACTGTAAGCTCACTGTGGACCGGGAATGTGACTGTTTGTTGTTGTACTGTCATAATAATGATGGTATTTGATAAGCGCTTACTATGTGCCAAGCACTGTTCTAAGTGCTGGGGGGGATACCAGGTAATCGTGTTGTCCCAAGTGGGGCTCCCAGTCTTAATCCCCATTTTAAAGATGAGGTAATTGAGGCACAGAGAAGTGAAGTGACTGGCCCAATGTTTTTTTGTTTTTTTTTTAAGCCCTTACTATGTGCAGAGCACTGTTCTAAGCGCTGGGGTAGATACAGGGTGATCAGGTTGTCCCACGTGAGGCTCACAGTTAATCCCCATTTTACAGATGAGGTCACTGAGGCCCAGAGAAGTCAAGTGACATGCCCACAGTCACACAGCTGACAAGTGGCAGAGCCGGGAATCGAACCCATGACCTCTGACTCCGAAGCCCAGGCTCTTTCCGCTGAGCCACGCTGCTTCCCCAAAGTCACACGGCTGATAAGTGGAGGAGCCGGGATTAGAACCCATGACCTCTGGCTCCCCAGCCCATGCTCTCTCCACTGAGCCATGCTGCTTGTCTGAATCGTACAATCCCAAGTGTTTAGTACAGTGCTCTGCATACAATACGTGCTCTATAAATACGATCGAATCAGTGAACGGAGCGCTCAGTAAATGCCGCTGATGGAAGGAATCCTTGAATGAGTGTGTTATAGTAGGCAGTTGTTCACTTTCTGCCTAGATGACTGTTCAGCGCTTTGGGCGCGCCTTTGAGAACTGTGCCTCACCATTCAGTGTAGGATGGTTTCATTTCACCTAGCAAGAGGAATGCTTTACTGTGAGGAGAGGGAGAATTCAATAATAAATAGGCCAACAAGTGTCACCGAATGTCATCTAACAAATATTCAATAGAGCACAAACATCATTCTTTCAACCCTCACTCACTAGGGTGGGTCAGCATCCCGCATCCATGGCGACTCCGTTCGTCCAGGACTAGAAGAGCAGAGTTTCTTGGCCCATGGGGACACAGCCTCAGAGTTTTCTCCCGTCTCCATCCTGGCTGCAGAGAAGCTGCATCCTACTAAGGATAATCATGGTGTCATTGGAAAGCAGCTAGAGGAAAGATCCCACACCTGGGAATAAGAGGACTTGAGCTCTAACGCCGGCTCCACCACTTTCTGCTACGGAACCCTTGGGCAATCAATCATTAATTGGGCGCTTACCGTGTGCAGACCACTGAACTAAGAGCTTAAGAAAGTGCAATACAGCAACAGAGAGAGAATCCCTGCCCACAATGAGCTGACAGTCTAGAGGGCGGAGACAGACATCAATATAAGTAAACAGATGTTAATATAAATTTTAAAATTAATAATAATAATGATAATAATGATGGTATTTGTTAAGCGCTTACTATGTGCCGAGCACTGTTCTAAGCGCTGGGGTAGATACAGGGTAATCACATTGTCCCACATGAGGCTCACAGTCTTCATCCCCATTTTACAGATGAAGGAACTGAGGCACAGAGAAGTGAAGTGACTTGCCCACAGTCACACAGCTGACAAGTGGCAGAGCTGGGATTCGAACTCATGACCTCCGACTCCCAAGCCCGGGCTCTTTCCACCGAGCCACACTGCTTCTCTATACAGATATACATAATTACAGATATATACATAAGTGATGTGGACTGTGAGCCCCATGTCAGGGACTGTGTTTGCCCTGATGATCTGTATATACCCCAGTGCAGAGTACAGTGCTTGGCACACAGTGAGAGTTTAGCAAATACAGGAGTTATTATTACTATATAAACCCTGTGCTCTGTATACTGAACTCTGCACTGGGGAGATCCAAGATGATCAAATCAGTAGTGACAAGAAGAGCAGGGGAAAGAATGTGAGGGGAAGGAGAGCACAGGAATGAAAATACAAATCAGGCCACGGGTCCAGAGAAGTTCAAAAACCATCTGGGTGGAGGAGATAATACTAAAGATGGTATTTATTAAGTTCTTACTAACTGCAAATGCTGCGCTTGACAGATGAGGTGACTGAGACACAGATAAATTAAGGGACTAAGGTGACGTAACATGTTTAAAACAGAATTCCTTATCTTCCCCTGAAATCTTGTCTTGCCCTTGACTTTCCCATCACTGAAGACATCACCCACCATCCTTCCCGTCTCACAAGCCTGTAAACCTGGCCTTATCCTTGATCCTCAACTCATCTTTCTCATTCAACCCACCTATTCAATCCAATGGTTCCACCTTCACCACATCGCTAAAATCCACCCTTTTCTCTCCATCCAAACTCTACCATATTAATCCAAGTACTTATCCTATCTCACCTTAATTACTGCATCAACCGCCTTCCTGACCTCCCTGGCTCCTGCCTCTCCCCACTCCAGTCCATGCTTCACTCTGCTGCCCGGTCATTTTTCTACAAAACGTTCAGTCCATACTTTCCCACTTCTCAAGAACCTCCAGTGGTTGCCCAAGCCACCTTCGCATCAAACAGGCCCTCAATCACTTTGCCCACTCCGACCTCAGCTCGGTGCTCTCCTATTACAACCCAGCCAACCTATTCACCGTTCCTTGATCTTGTCAATCTCACCATCATCTCTAGCCAACATTCCGTCCCTAGCCTGGTACGCTTTCTTCCTTCATCTCTGACAGACGATCACTCTCCCCACCCTCAGAGCCTTATTAAAAGCACTTCTCCTCCAAAAGGTCTTTCCCGACTAAACCCTCTTTTCCTCTTCTCCCACTCGTTTCTACATCACCCTTACACTTGGATTTGCTTTATTTGTTCACCCCTTCCTCAGCTCCACACCACTTAAGCACATACCCATAATTTATTTATATTAATGTCTGCCTCCTCTCCTAGATTGTGATTTCTTTGAGGGCCAGTGTCTACCAACTCTGTTGTGTCATACTCTGCCAAGAAGTACAGTGCTCTGCACACAGTAACTGCTCAATAAATATGATTGATAGGCATGTGTTGGAGCAGGAACTGGAACTGAGTCTCAGTCAGTCGTATTCATTGAGCACTTACTGTGTGCAAAGCACTGTACAAAGCACTTGGGAGAGTACTATATAACAAAAAAAAAAAATGACCTATTCCCTGCCCACAACAAATTTACAGTCTAGACTGCCAGTTCAGTACTTTATCCAGTAGGTCATGTTGACTCCCTGGGTGACTTCTGAGGAGTCTAGTTCAGAGTTACGTCTTGTGACTCGGGGCTCGGTTAACTCATCGGTTAGCATGCCTGCTATTTCACTGGAGGGGAAGGGATTCGATGGGGTGAGAGTGGCTTGTTTTAAATTTAATCAGTGTTCATGAATTTGGTTTCTTGGTTGCAGGAATAATAGCAAAATTGGGTTGGAAGTTGGCTGGATTGTCCATATGAACTAGCTGGGGGCATAGTTAAGCCACTGGGGAGGAGACCGGAATTAAGCATTTCAATTCTTTGCATATTGTTGCCGTCAAATTATTCACAAGAGGAGAGTAGATGTACGGGGTACATCGTGTCTCTTCGCACCGTGGCCCAAACCAACACAAATGTACAAGTCTCTGGACTAAAATAATAATAATGATAATTCTATATACGGCTCTCTTTGTCCACATCAAACGAAATCAAATGGAAGCCAGTCATTGAGTTTCACTACTGAACTCTCTGGCTGCCACAAACAGACCACCAACTCAGTTCAGCAAAGGACCTGGGTTTTCACACGGGAGGCTGAGGTTGAATACGACTTTTCATCTTGTCTGCTAGGAGTTTTCGACTCAGCTACATGAGACTTATTGCTGCTCAGCATTGCATTTTAAATCCAACACCTCTAAGAGAAAATATTAGATGGCATGCTTGGGCTGTGTTTTATCCCCAGATCATGGGAATATGATAAAGATTTTGGGGAATGGTAAAGTTTTCATAGTCCCTTCTGAAAAGAAGTGCTTAGAGAGGGTTTTAGATTCTGCAGCCATAATGTTCCACTTAATGGTGGAAGAGGAGGGAAGAGAGGGGTTTCTTAAGAATGAGGTAATGGGGTTAGGGGGGATGATCAACAAATCATTGGTAAATCAGTGGATTTACTGAATGCCTGAGAAAAACACTGTACTAAGCAATTGGATAAGTACAACAGAATCGATCAATAATAATAAAAATAATAATGATAATTATGAGGTTTGTTGTGTTTACTATGTGCCAGGCACTCTGCTAAGCGCTGCGGTGGATACAAGCTAATCGGGTTGGACACAGTCCCTGTCCCACATGGGGCGCCCTGTCTCAATCCCCATTTTACAGATGTGGTAATTGAGGCCCAGAGAAGTGAAGTGTCTTGCCCAAGGTCTCACAGCAGACAAGTAGTGGAGCTGAGATTAGAACCCATGACCTTCTGACTTCCAGACCTGTGCTCTATCCACTATGCCATGCTGCTTCCCAGTTGTATTTATTGCGCATTTATGATGTGCAGAACACTGTACTAAATACTTGGGAAAGTACAATATAACATTAATATACAATATAACAGTGCTGGTTGACACTTTCCCTTCCCACGAGGAGCTTACAGTTCCAAGGAGGAGACAGACAACAAATTACGGATATATACACAAGTGCTCTGGGGCTGAGGGCGGGGTGAATTAAGGGTACAAATCCAAGTACAAGGGCAACACAAGGTGAAGTGAAAGAGAGGAAGCTCGGTCTAATGGACTGTAAGCATGTTGTGGGCAGGGAATGTGTGCTCATTATTATTTTGTACTCTCCCAAGTGCTTAGTACAGTACTCTGTACACAGTAAGTGCTCAATAAATGTGATTGAATGACTGGGCAGAGCACAGCTCAGAGTTCCAGTCCTCTGGCACTGGTCAGCTGTGTGACCTTCAGCAAATCTCTTGAACTCTCTGGTGATGATCCCTATGTGGGAGAGATCCGTGTCTCATCTGATTGTTTTATATCTAGTCAAGAGCTTAGTCCATCATGAGTGCCTAACGAATACTACTATTTTATTATTAGGTAAATATTCAAATACGTACTCAGATCTTTCCATAACTCTTTCATGGCTTTTCCTTATACTGCACATCATCAGCTCAAACCGGATTCGATTTTTAAAATATTCTGAATCGGACTCAAACCTTAAAAGTCACGATGTGGATCTGAAACTTGGCAAGCAGCTATCCAACCACGGTCCCTCTGTAAGCGACTGAGTTTCTCCTCGGCTAATCTCCTGGAGGTAGATGAATTACTCGGTTCCTTCCTCCGCCTGGTTCAGAGCCCCCGACTCCCCTCCTGGGGATTACATTCTCATAATCATTAAGCAAACAGCGCAAGGAATGTCATTCTGTCTTCCACGAGCTCTAATTTCTCCCTGTGGCTTTATATTCTCTCTTGCTACCTTTATAACATCCCTCTTCTGTGGTCCGCCACAACCCAAGTTTCAATCAATGCAGTTAAATCCAACCTGACTCTCTCCAGTCTCTGCTAGGAACTTTCTCCTAATTAATAATAGTAGTAGTAATAATAATACTAGTTGCATTTCTTGACCACTTTACTAGGGGACAAACACTACACCGTGCACTGGGGACTAGTCAAGATAATCAAGTAGGACACTCTTTCTGCAGTCTAGATTGAAAGCCCCCTGGACATTAATCTCCTTGCGGGCAGTGAACATGCCTATCAACTCTATTACACTGCGCTCTCCGAAGTGCTTAGTACAGTGATCTGCACAGATTAACCATTCTGTAAATATCATTGATTAAGATATTGTACAGATAGGAGAAACTGAGACACAGAGAAGTGAAGTGACTTATCCAAGGTCACACGGCAGACGAGTGGCAGAGCTGCAATTAGAACGCAGGTCCTCCGACCCCTGTGCCCCTCATCTTTCCACTACTGCTTCTACTTATCACTGTCAATATGACTGGGTTTTGCCTCTCAATGTTTCTCCTTTTTTTCAGCCTCTGGCTCTTCCCTGCTATCGGTGTGCCAAGTGACTCCTTCATCTGCATGCACGATGGGCCAAATTCCCTCTCCTTGCAATGTTCAGAGTCCCCTTACAGGAATTCCTTTAAGAAATGGAAACCTAAGCACTTTCAGGACCTAAAGAAACTGAGGAAAGTCACAGAAGGCAAGAATTTGGATTCGATGCACATAGTGAATCTCCTGCCAACCTCAGTCCCGCTGTGGTCATCCAACAACCGGCCCAGCGTGCGGTGGTCCTGGGCTCTCCCAGTTAGAGATCCTCCTTGAATTTTGATGCCATTTCTCTCCTTTGCTACTAAGGCCGGCTACACAGTATTAGAGGAGGAAACCGAGTTGTGACTTATAAATGGAATAATGCAAACAGCAGGCAAAATAGCCCAGTTTTAACAAGCAACCTGGAAAAGATTGGTACATACCAGTAATCCAAGACCCCTACACAGGTAAATTGTGCTTCCAGGGAATTCATCCACCTGCCACTGATATTTACTGAGCACTTACTGGGGGCAGTGCACTGTACGAAGGTTGGAAGAGTACAATAACAGTAAAATTGGAAGACACGAGGAATTAACAAACAACTGAGGAGCTTATGCTCTTTTTTTGCATAGAAGCAGCTTGGTTTAGTGGATAGAGTCTGGGTCTGGGAATTAGAAGCACTGGGGTTCTAATCCTGGCTCTGCCACATGTCTTCTGTGAGACCCTGGACAAGTCATTTAACATTTTTGTGCCTCAATTTCCTTGTCTGTAGAATGAGGAATAAATACCTGTGCTTCCTCCTTCTTAGGCTGTGAGATCCATATGACACAGGGATTCTCTGTTCTGATTGTGTCATATCTATACCAGAGCTTAATAGAGAGATTGGCACATACTAAGTGCTTAACAAATATTACAATTTCTTAAACTTGACTCCATGAGGTCAAAGGGGAAGGGGATGGGAGGGAAGGAGGTTTGGGGTCTCCAATTCCCCTGTAGCTGCAGAAATGACTTGCTCCATTTCCCCCAAGGATCGGAGTTATTCCTAATGAAAGAGGACCCCCCACCCACCCTGCCACTCCCAGTTAGGTCACGCTCTGTCTTCACACATATCAGTCGGGAAATTTTCCTCTTATCCAGATCCACCTCTAGCCTGGAATGCCCTGCCTCTTCATATCCGGCAGACAATAAGTCTGTTCCGCTTCATAGCCTTATCGAAGGCACATCTCTTCCAGGAGGCCTTCCTGACTAAGCCCTTTTTTCCTTTTCTTCCACTCCCTTCTGCATTGCCCTCCCAGCACCACAACACTTATGTCCATATCTGTAATTTATTTATATTAATGTCTGTCTCCCCTTGTAGACTGTAAGCTCCTTTTGGGCGAGGAATGAATACGTTATATTGTTACATTATACTCTCCCAAGCGCTTATTGTAGTGCTCTGTACAAAGTAAGCACTCAATAAAAACGATTGTTTTCATTGACCACGTGGGCTCCAGTTTCATCTGTTTCTCCCCAAGGGACAAGAAGAGGTTGCTGGGGGACTTGGCGGAGAGAAGGAAAAAGAGGGATAAAAGACCTGAGACACTGGGTGAAACACGTCAACGGAGAGCAGGCAGACAGAGCGGGGGTAACTCTGCAGACAACCACGAATCTTCAAAGATGTGGGAGAAAGTTTGGATTAAGATGGGTTGGTCGGGTGGGGGAATCATTTCATTAGCCTCCACCAAGGCATGTCAGATTAAGTACCTTGCAATCAAAATTCAAGTTTGTGGATTTGGGCTGGGAGGACACATGAGAAGGCCTCCCACACCACCTCAGCCTACAGGTGTGGACCTTTGAGAAAAAATGGGGTGGGGACTCAGGAAACTTTAGATTCTAGGAGTAATGATAATTGTGGTATTTGTTAAGCATTTACTTGACAGGCACAGGGTTCTAATCCCAGCTCTACCACATATCTGCTGTATGAGCCTGGACAAGTGGCTTAACTTCTCTGTACTTAAGTTACCACATCTGCAAAAAGAGGGCTAAGAGTGTAAGCCCCGTGTGGGACCGGGACTGTATCCAATCTGATTACTTTGCATCAGTGCTCAGAACAGCTCTTGGCACATAATAAGCACTTCAATACCATAATTAGTAATATATATATCAATATAGATCTACCCATCCAATGATAGGTTTTTTAGATATCGCCTTGATTCACTTTTGTGAAACTCGTTCACCTTGGGAAAACGGATGTTCGCTGAACCACTGTTGACTGCTATCGTATTTGTGCTTCTGGTTATTGGATTGGGGTCTAAACATTTCTCCTCGCCAAATTGACTAGCTAATGCGGACTCCACCTGCTTTGCACTAGGGCAAATTGAATGGAGCGTTTCCGCCTCTGCTATTCCTGGAGAAGCTATTAGTTCAGTCTGACGGGATTCTATTTTTGTTTAGAGCTGTAGCAACACGCTGTGGCAGGTGCTCTCCGCGAGAAGTCTTGACAGGAAGATTTACTGAACGTGACCTAATGTGGAAAAATGGTTTTAATCTACTTTATTACAGCCAGTGCTCTTTGTTTTTCAACCTGGTGAGAGGGTAAGGTGGGCGGGATAAGGATCAGAGAGGGGCCTCTTGCCAATTTCTAAAGATTTGTCCTGCTGGACTGAGTCGTGTGGGTTGGGGGAGGATAATGCTATTATGCATCTTGGTTTAGCCTTTGGGTTCAGTGCAATTATCATGGCTTTATCCTTCCAGTTTGGCAGCCAGGAGAAAGGTGAGAACATGAGCGTTTTTGCTGAGTGTCTTATGAGAAATGCCAATTAGCTTTTTACTGCCATTTGTTAACATATCCCGGACATTTTCCTTAAAGGATAGGATTACAGTGAAGTGAATGAGCGTACATTTTAAAGAAAGGGCAAACTGAAACACAGAGAAGTTAAACGACTTGCCTGCAGTCATCATTTATTCCCCATCTACACCCACTCCCCTGGAGAACTCATCCGCTCCCACGGCTTCAGCTCCCACCTCTATGCGGACGATACCCAAATCTACATCTCCAGCCCTGATCTCTCTCCATCGCTCCCATCTTGCCATCTCCTCCTGCCTTCAAGACAACTCTACTTGAATGTCCTCCTGTCACCTCGCATTTAACATGTCTAAAACGGCTCCTTATCTTCCCACCCAAACCCTGTCCTCCCTCTGACTTTCCCGTCACTGTAAACGCACCACCATCCTTCCTGTCTCACGAGCCCAGAACCTTGGCATTATCCTTGACTCCTCTCTGTCATTCAACCCACATATTCAATCTATCATTAAATCTTTTTGATCCCACCTTCGCAACATCTCTAAAACCTGTCCTTTCTTCTCCATCCAAACAGCTACCACGCTAATACAATCACTCATCATATCCCTTTTGAATTAATGCATCAGTCTCGTTGGTGACCTCCCAGCCTTCTGCCTCTCCCTGCTGCATTCCCCAGTTCACTCTGCTGCCCGATCATTTTTCTACAAAAACAATAAGGACACGTCACCCCACTCCTCAAAAAACTCCAGTGGCTGTCCATTCAACCTCCCAACAAACAAAACTCCTCACCATTGGCTTTAAAGGCCTCCACCACCTTGACCCCTCCTGCCAGTGGAAAGAACCTGGGCTTGGGCGTCAGAGGTCATGGGTTCAAATCCCGGCTCTGCCACTCGTCGGCTGTGTGACCGTGGGCAAGTCACTTCACGTCTCTGTGCCTCAGTTACCTCATCTGTAAAATGGGGATTAACTGTGAGCCTCACATGGGACAACCGGATGACCCTGTATCTACCCCAGCGTTTAGAACAGTGCTCTGCACCTAGTAAGCACTTAACAAATACCAACATTATCATTATTATCATTACCTCACCACACTACTCTCATTCTACAACCCAACCCACACACCTCCCTCCTCTACTGTTAATCCTCACTGGGCCTTGATCTCCCCTGTTCAGCGCCAACCCCTAGACCACACCCTGTCTCTGGCCCGGAACGCCCTCCCTCCTCAAATCCGCCAGATAATTACTCTCCCCCCTTTGCAAGCCTTATTGAAGGCCCATCTCCTCTAACAGACCTTCCCATATTAAGCCCCACTTTTCCTCATCTCCCACTCCCTTCTGCGTCACCCTGACTTGCTCCCTTTGCGCTTCCCCATTCCCAGCCCCACAGCACTTATGTACATATCTGTCATTTTATTTATATGTACTGATGTCTATCTCCCCACTACTAGACTTTAAACTTGCTATGGGCAGGGAGTGTGACTGTTATTATTGTATTGTACTTTCCCAAGTGCTTAATACAGTGCTCTGCAAACAGGAAGTGCTCAATAGAACCAACTGAGTGACTGAATTAATGAATCAATCGATGGTATTTATTGAATGCTCAGTACAGCTCTCTGCACATAGTAAGCGCTCAATAAATACCACCGATTGATTGATGCCTCCAGGCAAGTCACTTAACTGCTCTGTGCTTCAGTTTACCCATCTCTAAAATGGGGATTAAATAGCTATTTTGAAGACTGTGAGTCCCATATGGGGCTGAGATTGGGACCAACCTAAATCCCAGTAAACGGGTACCTGACAGATAATTGCTTTCTCCCACTTCAACACCTTATTAAAAGCACACCTCCTCCAAGAAGCCTTCCCTGACTAAGCCCTCCTCTCCTCTTCTCATCATCCCTTCTGTGCTGCTCTTACTTGCTCCTTCATTCATCCTCCCTCCCATCCCCACAGCACATTTGTATATATCTGCAACTTATTTATCCATATATTTTATTTATTTGATAAGCAGCATGGCGTAGTGGATAGAGCATTGGCCTGGGAGTCAGCAGGCCAAGGGTTCTAATCCTGGCTCTGCCAGGTGTCTGCTGTGTGACGTCAGGCAAATCACTTCACTGTGCCTCAGTTACCTCATTTGTAAAATGAGGATTGAGACTGTGAGACCCGTGTGATACAGGGACTGTGTCCATTCTGATTTGCTTGTATCCGCCCCAGTGCTTAGAACAGTACCTGGCACGAAGTGCTTAGCAAATACCATTATTACTATTATCATTATTAATAATGTCCGTCTCCACTTCTAGAATGTGAGCTTTTTGTGGGCAGGAATATGTCTGTTATATTTTACTCTCCTAAGCGCTTAGTGTGGTGCTTTGCACACAGCAAACTCTAAATAAATATGAGTGAATGAATGAAAACGCTAAACACAGCATGGTGATTTGCACACATTGGTTGGCACATAATCACTTAACACGTATCACAGTTTCAATTATTATTGCAAACTGAAAGTAGGATTCTGGTTAGCAATTGCCTGGGGCCAATTGGCATGAGTAGAGCAAGTAGTGAGAAGCAGCGTGGCTCAGTGGAAAGAGCATGGGCTTTGGAGTCAGGGCTCATGAGTTCGAATCCCAGCTCTGCCACTTGTTGGCTGTGTGACTGTGGGCAAGTAATTTCATTTCTCTAGGCCTCAGTTCCCTCATCTGTAAAATGGGGATTAAGACTGTGAGCCCCACGTGGGACAACCTGATTCCCTTGTGTCTACCCCAGCGCTTAGAACAGTGCTCGGCACGTAGTAAGCGCTTAACAAATACCAACGTTATTATTATAGTTGTAATTACGTATACGTATAATAGTTGTTATTACGTAGTAAGCGCTCAAATACCATGACCAAAACCAACAGTCACATTCCCTGCTCATGAAGAGCAAGACGACCAGAAAAATGAATAAGATTATTATTCTGGAATTTTATTCGATCAATCTATGGTATTTGAGAGCTCACGGCTTGCAGAGCACTACATTCATTCATTCAATCGTATTTATTGAGCGCTTACTGTGTGCAGAGCACTGTATGAAGCACTTGAGAAAATACAGTACAATAGATTTGGTAGACGTAATTCCTGTCCACAAGGAGCTTGTCAGCACAATGAATGTCATTTCAGTCAGTGAGATCCAGGACGCAGGGAATGAGCCATGGCGAGAAATTATCGAAAATGTGACTAACTCAGAGATCAGCATTTTTAGGAGCGTAGCTTCCCTGTGTAATACTATAAACAATTAACAGCAATAATTTATCCTTTAAGTACTTTTAAAATAATATTTATTAAGTGCTAACTGTGTGCTAGGCATTCTAAGTGATGGGGTAGATACATGCTAAGCAGGTTAAACCCAGTCCATATCCCACAGTCTTCATCCCCATTTTACAGATGAGGTAACGGAGGCACAGAGAAGTGAAGTGATTTGCCCAACATCACATGGCAGACAAGTAGCGGAGCCAGGATTAGAACCCAGGCCTTTCTGACTCCCAGGTCCATGCTCTATCCTCAGGCCACACTGCTTCCCTCACTATTAACTAAGCACTGTATTTCGATTGTGAGGTCTCCAAGGGACAGGAACCACATTTAATCCCTATTTGTTTACTCTTTCCCAGTGCTTAGTGGAATGCTTTGCACACACTAATCTTTTAATAAATATTATTACTCCTACTACAACTAAACACTGGGGTAAATTTTTTAAAAAAAGATAATAATCAGATCAGAGACCATCCCTGTCCCAAATTCAGCTCAGATACAGATACTCCTAAAGTGCTTAGTACAATGCTCTGCACACAGTAAGCTCTCAACAAATATTCATTCATTCATTCAATTGTCTTTATTGAGCGCTTACTGTGTGCAGAGCACTGTATTAAGCGCTAGGAAAGTACAATTCAGCAACAGATAGAGACAATCCCTGCCCAACACAGGCTCACAGTCTAGAAGGGGGAGGCGGACAACGAAACAAAACAAGTAGACGGGCATCAGTGCCATCACATATGATTGAATGAATGAATAATGAAGCAGCAGAAAAATTAAATAACTTCCCCAGGGTCACATAGCAGGTAAGACATGGACTTGAATCGAGAACCCCGGTGTCCTGATTCTCAGTGCTGTGTTCTGCCTCTTAGGTCACGATTCCTGTGGCCCCGAGGATAGAATTCACCTATCCACTAACTGAGAGCAGGCAAATCCAGAGAGAAGCCTCTGGATGTCTTTCTGCTCATATCCTACTTTTCCTCACACCCGAACCTGGATAAAAATTACTGCATCTGATCGCCTCTGAGAAACCGTTACTGTATTTCACCTCATAGGTGACCTCATTTCAGTAGGAGATGAAACAAACCTTACACAGTTTATGTATCGGGTTGAGTTTTTAAAGTGCTTTTGGATGAAAGGTACTATAAAGTGTAAGCTATTATTTGTGTAGGATTTTATTACATGACAAACATAACATTACTCCATACACATCGCACGCTATCAGCCTAGCTTTATTATCTTTGCCGGAGAAATAGGCAACATAGAATAGCCTTTTTACCCAGTGGGCAAAATTTTTCCTTGACATACTTTTTTTCCCCCAGAGGAAATGTGACTAATCGCCACACAAAGTCTTTGTTAGCACATCTCTCAAAGGACTATTAGACCGCTTTGAGAGGGGATGGTAACCTCGTGATCTTGGATTGTCAGCTTCTCTGTTTCTTTATGCTCAGGGGGGAGAGGTTTGTCTTCTGTTGTACTTTCACCAAGCACTCAGTTCAGTGAACTGCCCTCAGAAGGTTCTCAGTAAATACCATTGATTATTAATTGTTTGAAGATCATACATGCTTGGCATAAATTCCAAGTGCAATATTCATTCATTCATTCTATAGTATTTATTGAGCGCTTACTATGTGCAGAGCACTGTACTACGCGCTTGGAATGTACAAATCGGTAACAGAGACCGTCCTGCCCTTTGACGGGCTTACAGTCTAATCGGGGGAGACGGACAGACAAGAACAATGGCAATAGCAACCTCTAATAAATCCTCGAGCCATAATTAAGATTATGGTGGATTTGGGAAGAAAATATTAAAAGTCACCACTAAAAAACAAGCTTTTATTCATTCATTCTTTCATTCGATCGAATTTATTGAGTGCTTACTACGTGCAGAGCACTGTACTAAGCACTTGAAAGTACAATTCAGCAACAAAGAGAGACAATCCCTGCCCACAAAGGGCTCACAGTCTAGAAGGTGGAAGACAGAGATCAAAACAAGCCAACAGGCATCCATAGGATTAATATAAATGAATAGAATTATAGACATATACATATCAAAACAAGTAGACAGGCATTAATATAAATAGAATTATAAATATGTACACACAAGTGCTGTGGGGCGGGGTGGTAGAGCAAAGGGAGCAAGTTGGGGCAATGGGGAGGGGAGGAGGAGGTGAGGAAAGGGGGGCTTAGTTTGGGAAGGCTTCCTGGAGGAGGTGAGCCTTCAGGTGGACTTTGAAGGAGGGGAGTGTGATGGTTTGGTGGATTTGAGGAGGGAGGGCATTCCAGGCCAGAGGTAGGACGTGGGTCAGGGCTCGATGGCAGGACAGGTGAGAACGAGGCGCCGTGAGGAGGTTAGAGACAGAGGAGCGGCGTGTGTGGGGTGATAATAATAATAATAATAATGTTGGTATTTGTTAAGCGCTTACTATGTGCCGAGCACTGTTCTAAGCGCTGGGGTAGACATAGGGTGGGCTGGACAAGGAGAGAAGGGAGGTGAGGTAGAAGGGGGTAAGGGGATAGACAGGCTTTGAAGCCAAGAGTGAGGAGTTTTTGCTTCACGCGAAGGTCGATAGGCAACCACTGGAGGATTTTTGAGGAGGGGGTGGACATGCCCAGAACGTTTCTATAAAAAGAGTGAAGTATAGACTGAAGTGGGGAGAGACAGGATGTTGGGAGATCAGAAAGGAAGCTGATGCAGTCATCCAGGAGGGAAAGGATGAGTGATTGTACTAACACGGTAGCAGTTTGGATGGAGAAGAAAGGGCAGATCTTGGCGATGTTGTGAAGCAGCAGCGTGGCTCATTGGAAGGAGCCGGGGCTTGGGAGTCAGAGGTCATGGGATCGAATCCCACCTCTGCCACTTGTCAGCTGTGTGAGCTTGGGCAAGTCACTTCACTTCTCTGTGCCTCAGTTACCTCATCTGTAAAATGGGGATTAAGACTGTGAGCCTCATATGGGACAACCTGATTACCCTGTATCTCCCCCAGAGCTTAGAACAGTGCTCTGCGCATAGTAAGCGCTTAACAAATACCAACATTATTATTATTAAGAAAAGACCTACAGGTTTTGGTGACGGATTGAATATGTGGGGTGAATGAGAGAGCAGAAAGAAATAGAAACACTTGGCCCTCCCCAAGTCCAGATTCACTCTTTCTTCTCTCTCTGGAGCTTGGGCACTGTTGCTTCTGAGGGTAGATTGTAAGGGCCTTGTGGGCAAAGCTGGCATCTACCGACTCTATCCTACTGTTCTCCCCTGAGCTTTTCGGACTAAGCCCTCAGTAAACATCATTGACTGGCTATTCCCTTTCTTCAGGAGTAACTGCAGTGGTATAAACAGGGGGACTCATTATATCCCGGCTAGACTACCGTGTCAGCCTTCTCTCTGATCTCCCTTCCTCCTCTCTCACCCGGCTCCGGTCTATTCTTCACTCCACTGCCCGACTCATCTTCCCGCAGAAACGATCCGGGCCTGTCACTCCTCTTCTTAAACAACTCCAGTGGTTGCCTATCGACCTCCGCTCCAAACAAAAACTCCTCACTCTAGGCTTCGAGGCTCTCCGTCACCTTGCCCCTTCCTACCTCTCCTCCCTTCTCTCTTTCTACCGCCCACCCCGCACGCTCTGCTCCTCCGCCGCCCACCTCCTCACCGTCCCCCGGTCTCGCCCGTCCCGCCGTCGACGCCCGGGCCACATCCTCCCGCGGTCCCGGAACGCCCTCCCTCCTCACCTCCGCCAAACTGATTCCCTTCCCCTCTTCAAAACCCTACTTAAAACTCACCTCCTCCAAGAGGCCTTCCCAGACTGAGCTCCTCTTCTCCCTCTACTCCCTCTGCCACCCCCCTTCACCTCTCCGCAGCTAAACCCTCTTTTCCCCCTTTCCCTCTGCTCCTCCCCCTCTCCCTTCCCATCCCCACAGCACCGTACTCGTCCGCTCGACTGTATATATTTCCATTACCCTATTTATTTTGTTAATGAATTGTACATCGCCTCGATTCTATTTAGTCGCCATTGTTTTTACGAGATGTTCTTCCCCTCGACTCTATTTATCGCCATCGTTCTCGTCTGTCCGTCTCCCCCGATCAGACCGTAAGCCCGTCAAACGGCAGGGACCGTCTCTATCTGTTGCCGACTTGTTCATTCCAAGCGCTTAGTACAGTGCTCTGCACATAGTAAGCGCTCAATAAATACTATTGAATGAATGAATGAATGACTTGGTGACAACTGGGGGGTTACAGAGCCCCTTGAAGAGGGAGTGGATTCACAGAAAAGGTCAAAGAGTCTTGCCAACCCTCCCTGCATAACATCGCTTGGTGAACAGGTAACCAACCCCACCTCTATCTCCCAGGGCTCCAGAAGGGGTGAAGAGGGAAGTAAGAGGAAGTAATAAAAAGCACTTCTTAGATGCCAAGCACTGTTCTAAAAGTTAGGGCAAAGAGAATATACATAGATCATAAAGTCCCTGTCCCCCATAAGGCTCACAGTCTAAGTTGGAAGGAGAACAGGAGTCCTATCTGACCTGGCTGACCATGTCAGAAGATATGAGTTCTAATCCTGTCTCTGCCACTTGTCTGCTGTGTGACTTTAGGCAAGTCACTTAACTTCTCTGGACCTCAGTAACCTCATCTGTAAAATGGAACTTAAGATTGTGAGCCCTACGTGGGGCAACCTGATTACCTTGAACCTAACCCAGGGCTTAGAACAGTGATTGGCGCATAGTAAGCACCTAACACATACCATACTTACTATCATTATTACCACCTTTGGCGATTCCCTTATCTGTGCCTGATTCCCTTATCTGTGCCTCAGTTTCCTCCTCAGTAAAATGGGGATCAAGACTGTGAGCCCCATGTAGGACTTGGATGGTATCTATCCTGAATATCTTGCATCTACCCAAGTGCTCAGTACAGTGCCCGGGACAAAGTAAGCACTTAAATACCACACAAAAAAGAGGGGGCACAGTTGGGACTAAAACCCAGACTCCAGCTTGACTCTAGCTCTGTGCTCTTTCCATTAGGCCACACAGCTTCTCTGATTTTACCTTTGTCCAGACAGACTATCCCCTCCCCTGGCCCCGGGAATACTAGTCAGTCAGACAATCGTACTTATTGAGTGATTACTGTGTGCAGAGCGCTATCCTAAACGCTTGGGAAAGTACGATATAAAAAAGTTGTTAGACACTTTCCCTACCCACAGTGAGATTAAAGCTTAAAGCGGGATACGGACATTAATATGAATTAATAAATTACGGATATGAGCAGAAGCTCCATGGAGGGGGAGGGAGGAGTGGATAAAGTATGCAAATCCAAGTGCAAAGGTGATGCAGAAGGGAGTGGGAGAAGAGGAACTGAGGGCTTAGTTGGGGAAGGCTTCTTGGAGGAGATGGGATTTTAATAAAAGTCTTTGACGGTAGAGGAAGGGATCATCTGTTGGATATGAGGAGGGAGGGCATTTCTGGCCAGCGGCAGGGCGTGGGCAAGAGGTCGGTGGCGAGATAGATGAGTTCGAGGTACAGTGAGCAGGTTGGCTTTAGAGGAGTGAAGTGTGCAGCCTGGCTTATAGTGGGAAAGCAGCGCGGTAAGGTAGGTGGGGACGAGGTGACTGACTGCTTCAAAGCTGATGGTGAGGAATTTGATGATAATTTGATGAGATTCTAAATGCAGTCAGACTCAGGGTCACCCCTTAAACGCCACCACCCAGGGCCTCTTTGAACACACATTTCCCCAACTCCACTCTAGTCTGCTATCTTGGTGCACAACACTCCTCTGAACAAAATGGGCCCCAGGCAGGACACCCTAGGGCCTGCAGTCCAAGAAGAAGCGTCCAGAGTTGGGATCAGGCTACTGACCTTTAGATATCCATCAAAAGGATGCTCTCTGTTGGATGCAGAGTATGGAACTAAGCACCCGAGAGAGTACAGTAGAAGCGAGTCACACATTTCCTGTCCTCAAGGAGTCCACAAACTAATCGCAAAGAAAGACCGATAAAAATGATTTAGAAATAGTGGACACAGGAAGAAAATGAGTATAACAAGAAGTAGCACAAGTGTGTCAGGATGGAATGGCTGAACGAACAGTATATTAACTGCCCACTTTTTTAAAATTTTTGTAACATTTAAGCAAGGGTTAGGCTGTTACGTAGTTCTTATCAGAACTGAGTCTAGCGATAAGGGGAGGAGAAAAGAAGGAGAGGTGTGGACCAGTGGAAAGAGCACGGGCCTGGAAGTCAGGAGCTGGATTCTAATCTAATTCTAATCAAGAAGTACTTCCTTCTTGATTTTCTGCATGTTTCTGCTCCTCTGTGTGTCTCCAAAGGACCTCCTTTTAACTGTACCTATGTAGCATCATTGATTGGTCCAGGCCCATTATCAGGCAGAACAGGAAGAGAAAGCCCCTTCTCCCTCCATCCTCCACCCCCACAGGGCCACAGTCACCTGCCTCAAGTAGAACTTGTCAGTCTACCTCCTTGTTGTTTACAGGATCACAGACAGTCTCTAAAAAGTCAGCTTGTTGGGGGTTCACCACAGTTATTATTATTATTGATAAAACTCAGATCCTCTGACTCCCAGGCCTTTTTCTTTCCGCTATGTCATGCCACTTGCCCGCTGTGTACTTCGGGCAAGTTGCTTTGCTTCTATGTGCCTCAGCATTTTCATCTATAAAATGATCATGAAGTACCTTATCTTCCTCATTTTTAGACTGTGAGCCCCATGTGGGACAGGGACTGTGCCCAACCTGATTATCTTGTTCCCATCCCAGGGCTTAGTATATTGCTCTCTACCTAATAAATACTTCACTACCTCAGTTATTGACATTATCATTAACCTGCTGCATTTCCACTTTTCCATTCTCCTCCTCCCACAAAATAATCTTTTATTTCCTCCTCAAAAATAGAGGTGGGACAATTATTTAGAGGAAATGAATCAAGTAAATATAGTTTATAGTCCCTCACTGTAGGTGCATAGGGTTCCTGAGTTTGCATGGGGCTTAAACAGTCTCCAACTTGCTAGTTTTCCATATGCCATCCTTTAGAAGAGGAGAGAATATTTCCCAGCCTCTTCCCCACATTCACCAACAGAGAAGTTCAAAAATAGAAACGGCCCACAGGCTCTGATCTCCTTCCTGGTTTACTTTTTATAAGCTCCAGCCTTGTGGGAGAAAAATCCTATCAAAAGGACATTAAGTTTTGGAATACTCTTGTTTTGGAAGGAAGCACAGGACATACTCATTCTTGATTCCAAAGGCCTAAGGGTAATTACTTCTGCTCCATCACCAGACGAAGCATTCCCCTATTTGAGGAATCTGCCGATAGCTCACTTCATTTCGTACTTTCCCAACTCACTCTCTTGTCCACTTTGTGCCGGTAGCTACACAACGTCGACTGAACTCCTCATTTTGCAAGTGCGGTGCCACTGCATACTGAGCTGAGAGATGGTAGACCGGGAAAAGTGAGACAAACACGGCCAGAGGAAGAAAGAATTGAACTTGTCCAGTGCTTGGAGCAGTGTTTGACAGATAGTACATATTTAACAAATGCCATAAAATTTTTAAAAGACAAACTTGTGAGCATGCTACTTTTTGGAAAAAGAGAAGGAAAGGATGAGACGGAATCATTTGACATCCTGGAGGTGAGGAAAGAGAGAAGTAAAAATCAGTGTTAGAAAATTGGAGAGAGACAAACAGCAAAGGGATATTGTTAGAGTAAGGAGAGAAGAAGAAATAGAGGCCAACCCTCTCTTGTTCAGCACAGCACAGCACCATCTCAGAGCTTGAAAAAGGGACGAGGTTGGAATTATTTATTTACTCATATTGATATCTGTTTCCCCCTCTAGACAGAAAGCTTGTGGGCAAGGAATGTGCCTGTTTATTTTTATAGTGTACTCTCCCAAACACTCAATTCAGTAATTCAGTAAGCTTTGTACACAGTAAGCACTGAATGAATTCGAATGAATGAATGGAAGAGACCATGGACTCAGCGTCTCCCTCATGACCGATCAACGTCCACAAGTTTGAGTCTCTTGGACTAGGATAGCTGGTTTTATACAATACAGTCCAGTTTTTGGCTGGGCCGGTGAAAGAGGAAGGAGCACGGCCTAGTGCAGAAAGCCTAGGTCTGAGAGTTATGATTTTTCATTATCACTAGTTCTGGCAAAATTATTTAGTCTAAATGCCTTGTATATTGACTCTTTCTGTCGCTCACTTATCAATTATGCTATCCTCTTCCTATCTTCAACTGATTCTCACGTGAGAGGGTCGAGGGTCAAGAGTCCTCAGTTACCTCATCTGTAAAATGGGGATTAAAAGTGGGAGCCCCACGTGGGACAACCTGATTACCTTGTATCTACCCCAGGGCTTAGAACAGTGCTTGACACCAAGTAAGCACTTAACAAATACCATAATTATTATTATTACAAGTGGTTCTCTGAGCAGCCTATGCACAGCTGACTCGATTCTTCCCTTTACATCAGCAAACAGGCATTTTGAGGGAGCGGAGAGAAGGGAAGACATTCTTGTTCTGATTCCTACAGTCTCCTGAGATGTACTTGGCATACAGAAGTTAGATCTGCTTGTAGTCCTGAAAACCCTAAAGAGAGTCCACTGAAGATTGTCCTCGCATGTTGGTGTCCTATTAATAATAAGAGAATGAGAATTACGATTATTATAATTGCATTTACTAAGGCCCTACTAAGTAACAAGAACCCCATTAAGCACTAGGGTAGATACAAGATAATCAGGTCAGACCCACATAAAGATTTTAGTTCCAAGTAGGAGGGAGAGCAGAAGCGGTGTGGAGGATTAAAGAACCATGGCCTAGTGGATAGAGCATGGCTCTAGGAGACAGAAGGATCTGGGTTCTAATCCCCATTCCACCACTTATCTACTGGGTGCCTTAAGCAAGTCACTTCACTTCTCTGTGCCTCAGTTACCTCATCTGTACAATTCATTCAGTAGCATTTATTGAGCACTTACTATGTGCAGAGCACTGTACTAAGCACTTGGAATGTACAAATCGGTAACAGATACAGTCCCTGCCCACTGACGGGCTTACAGTCTAATCGGGGGAGACGGACAAAAACAATAGCAATAAATAGAATCAGGTGGGGATTAATATGGTGAGCCCCAGGTGTGACATGGACTCTATCCTATCTGATTAGCTTGTATCTACCCCAGGCCTTTGTTTAGTACTTGGCACATAGTAAGCACTTAAATACTGTAAAAGAACCACAACAAAACAAAAAAATGAGGTATTGAATCCCCTTTTTGCAGATGAGAATTTAAAGGTACAGAGAATTTAAATGAGTTGCCCAGGTCATACAGCAGCCGAGTGGTGAGCTGGGATTACAACCCAAGTTCTCCAAGGCCCTTGCTCTGACCACTAGGTTCATCACTCCCAAAGTGAAGGATGACTGTTTAACTGGTCTGTAATCGTTCTTAAGAACTCAACAGGAGACCTCATTTCCTCCGGGAAAGTACTTCAGTTTGGCTTATTAACATCAACAGAAATCCTCGAAACGATTACCCGGGCACTCTGTGCTGTTGACTGTGTAGTGGAATTGCTCACACAAGCACAAAAATGATCGAACTTCTTGCAAACACAGCAAAGCCCTGTGAATCGGAAGCCCAACCAAAGCAAACTTTGCTGCAGCACAAACTAGAGAAACGTCACAGTGGGTACAAAAGCGATTTCAACAAAGTACTTGAGCAACTGCTTCGCGGTTTGAGGGGACAACATTGTGTTTTTCCATCCATCTTGTCCCAGCTACAATTTAAGGGCAATGAATGTAAAATTTAAGGGATGGAGCAGAACAATAGAATCCTGTGAATCAAACGCAGGCCCTGATTCACATGGGAAGCAGCATGGAACCAGTGGATAGATCCTGGGCCTGGGAGGCAGAGGGGCTGGGTTCTAACCCCGGCTCTGCGGCTCATCAGCGGTGTGACTTTGGGCAAGTCACTTAATTTCTTTCTCACTCAGTTACCTCATCTGTAAAATGGGGATTAAGTCTTTGAGCCCCACGTGGGACAACCTGATTACCTTGAATCTACCCCAACACTTAGAACAATGCATGGCACATAGTAAGCACTTAATAATAATAATGTTGGTATTTGTTAAGCTCTTAACAAATACCATCATTATTTACTATTATTATCTTGTATCGACCTCAGAGCTTAGTAAAGTGCCTGGATTATAGTAAGCACTTAAATACTGTAGAAATGGTGTACAAGTATCCAGATTGGGGTGACCAGTGATTACTGGGATATTTGTTAAACATGCATTCATTCAATCATATTTATTGAGCACTTACTCTGCGTAAAGCACAGTACTAAGTGATTGGGAGAGTACGATCAAACAACAGATACGTTCCCTGCCCACAACACAATGTACTAAGCACTGCACTAATTCATTCATTCATTCAATAGTATTTATTGAGCACTTACTATGTGCAGAGCACTGTACTAAGCGCTTGCAATGTACAAATCGGCAACAGAGACAGTCCCTGCCCATTAAGGTAGACATAACACAAGCAGATTAGTAGATATAATGAAAACTGCTTCTCACCAATATCATCAATATCGCTCCAGTCCTAATGTGACCGTAGAAATTCTGTCCAACATGTGACTCGTAGTCTAATGGGGGAAAAAGAAAACTGAGGCACATAGAAGTTGAGTGTCTTATCTCATAATCACGCAGTAGGCAAATGGCTAAGGCAGAAATTTGAACCCAGGTTCCATGAGTCCCAGCGTCCTGCTCTTTAACTAGGCCAGGCTGCTTCTCAATCATCTGACTCAAGTAAATTGAGTCAGGGTTTAAACTAATTCTATTCATGCCATATGATAATAACAATAACAACAACAACAACAACAATTTGTGTGGTATTTAAGCACTTACTCTGTGCCAAGCACAATAGTAATTGCTGAGGTAGATACAAGGTAATCAGGTTGACACAGTCCCTGCTCCACATGGGGCTCCCAATCTTAATCCCCATTTTACAGATGAGGTAACAGAGGCAGAGAGAAGTTAATGGGAAGGTCAAACAGCAGACAACTGGTGAGGCAGAATTAGAACCCAGGTCTTTTTGACTCCCAAGCCCACTCTCTAACCCATAGGCCATACTGCTTCTCTCTTGCCATCTGCTGCCATAGTCCCGAGAACCTTCACTCCCAAAACGCCCTGAAGGGCAGGACTACTCATGTGTTGGAGTCTTAATAATAGGAATAATTACTGTGGGAGAGGAGTGAGGTCCTCAAACAGTCCCAGTGCTTGACCTTGAGACATGTTTGAACACTGGGGGGCTGTGACTGGACTCTGGATGACCTGGGCAGACAGTAGGCGTGCTATGAGGCCCCCATTTGCCCCTTGACCACCAGACCAGCATAGCCTAGTGGATAGAGCAGAGGCCTGGAAGTCAGAAGGACCTGCGTCTAAACCCTCCCCTTGCCTGTTTCCTTGGGTAAGTCACTTTTACTTCTCTGTGCCTCAGTTGCCTCAGGGGGTTTAGATTGCCAGCCCCACATATGACAGGGACTGTGTTCAGTCTCATTAACTTGTATCTATCTCAGTGTTTAGAACAGTGCTTGGCACATAGTAAGCACTTAGCGGGTCCCATTGTTATTTGACTTTTTTTTCTGTGATCCTAATGTTTTCATCCTCCTCTGTGTGTCAGTTGCCAAACCCTTCCCCATCTTTTTAGATTGAGACACCTTGGAAAGCTAGGAGAAGTGTTTAATTCTATCTCATGTGTTTTTGCCCCAGGGCTTAGTAGTAACAATTAATAATAATAATAATTATGGCATTTGTTAAGCACTTACTACATCCCAGGCAATATACTAAACGCTGGGGTAGATATAAGCAAATTGGGTTAGATCCAGTCCCTGTCCCATGTGGGGCTCAGTCTCAATCCCCATTTTACAGATGAAGGAACTGAGGCTCAAAGAAGGGAAGTGACTTGCCCAAGGTCACACAGCAGACAAGTGGCAGAGCCGGAATTAGAACTCATGACTTTCTGACTCCCAGGCCCGTGCTTTATCCACTTCGCCCTGCATCCAGAAGACGCTTATTAAATATTATTTTCACTACTAGGAGTAGGGCACTCTCTTGTTTTTGAGATTTCTATGTGCATTCTTCCTCAGTTTTTGAAAGATTATCATCATGGTCCCCATTTTACAAGGCAGGATGCAGAGCCTCTGAGAGGATAAGGGAGAGGCCCTGCAGAGAAATGCTTGTTTCTGATTCCATGTCAAAAAGAGAAGGCTAGGCAGCATCTCTGAATTAATTGCTTCTCAGAATGAAAGAAAAGCAATTAAATAACATCCAGCATGAAATGGCACATTGTCTTCACATGTTAATTGTGTAGATTGATCATATATAATGAACTGTAGCTAGAAAAATATATTTTTAACTCTTTGAGATTTTTATTGGTAGATCTTCCTTCAGTAACTCTGCCTGTCCTCTTTTTTTTCCAGTGCCTGATTCGCTTGATGTAAAATATTAATTGATTGCTTGCTGGCATGCATCTAACTCCAAATACTTGGACTATTCAACAGAAATTCATCATCATGTTTCACAGTGTCACTGAACTCTCTTGTCCAGTTTTAATGGAATACTTGATGAATCTGATGCATATTTTTTCATCCCCTACCAGAAATCCATCAATTGATCCAGGCCCAGAACACATTTTACTTTTAGACCCTACTTGTTTGTGATCATAATGGCAAGCAAATTAAAGCAAACTACCTGAAATTGCACTTTGTAAATGGGGATTATATACCTCATGGAGGCAGCTCATTAACGTTCGGAGGAAATGGAAGTTGCGACGGAGGTTGAGTATGTAAACTCTGTCTTCATGCCGAAAACAGAAAGAACAACGGTCCATAATAGTTTGGAATTATTCTGTCGCCATTATGTGACTAAGTTCACAAAAGAAGAGGCTCAGACTATTGTTGCCATAATTCTGAAAAAATGTTAACAAGTGTAGTAGGAGATATGTAATGATGTTTACCCATTTTCAGTTGAAAGTGGAGAGGGAGCAGAAGAAAATTACCTCCATTTTTCAATTTCTGGATTTCTCCAGACGGCCCTTGGATAGGACCCTTTTCTCTTCCAACATCCGCTTTACCACCCTTATGTGTTTCCTGAATTCTCCCTTGTTTCTGCCCAGTTACCTAGATCTAGATTTTCCTGGTGCTCCTGATATGTCCTGTGGTACATGGTAATCTTTTTCCTATGGTAATCTTTTAAAGAACTGTTATTTTGTTCCATCTTCTATTACTTCTGGAGCACATGAGGAAGTTAATTTGATTTCAATCACCTAGAAAGATTCAGCTGGCAATGAGGGGCTTAAAATATGCCCGTTTCTAAAAGAATCCAGTAGAATCCTACACATTGACAATCTTCCCTTACTTCCACAGCCTTCAACACCCAATCTAAGTCCAATAAAATGAAAAAATGTTGAAAAGAGTAATGTTTTTTTGCAATTTCAAGTTGATCGGCTTAACTGTTTTTCATCAAGTTCTTTGATTCTCCAAGAAAAGAAATTAAATACTTTTCCTGATGTGTTAAAGAAATGTCATGGGCTGCTGAGATAATTAATTTATGCCCTGTAGACTCGTCCTTAACACCTGATGAGGTGCTACAAAAGGAAATTTCATGTCCCAGATCAGCACTTTCAAATGGTAGCTTAACTACCAGGCTAATCAAAAAATGGATCATGCTATTGAAAATTAATGCAGCACTATGGCATTTTAAAGCATAAAAGGCCATTTGAAAATGTGTCTAGTGACTTCCATTGGAGAGAGATTCATTTAACAAATCTTTAACGTTGATGGATAACCAAATGAGAAGATCTGATCGTTAATGAACTATTTTAAAAAATATGTCAATTCCTCAGGAACATGTTTTCCATTGTGTAAAGTGCTTTTTCCAAGTATGCAGTTCACCTTAGAGTACCTCTGTCTTGGGCATTAAGACGATCAGAAAGTTAGTCCAATTTGAAGAGAAAGCCAGCTCCATAAATCTAATCGAACAATCTAGTAGCTTTCAAAGCAATCTATGAACTGCAAAAATACAAGAGTTTGAGGTAATGGATTGAAAGTAATGGAATCAGCAGTATTTATTATTATAGTTAGCATTTGTTAAGTACTTATGTGTCCAGCACTTTCTAAGCAATGAGGTAGATGTAAGTTCATCAGGTAGGACATGGTCCCTGCCCCATATGGGGCTCACAGTCAAGGGGGGGGGACACACAAGTATTTTAACCCCATTTTGCAGCTGAGGAAACTGAGGCACAGAGAAATTAAGGGACTTGTCCAAGGTTACACTGAAAGCAATTGCCCGAGCTGGAACCAGATCCTCTGACTCCCAGCCCTGTGCTCCTTCAACTAAGCAATGCTGCTTTATTGAACACTTATTTTGTGCAGGGCACTGTATTAAGTCTTTGGGCAAGATGACTTAGAGAAGCAGCGTGGCTCAGTGGAAAGAGCACAGGCTTGGGAGTCAGAGGTCATGGGTTCGATTCCCCACTCTGCCACTTATCAGCTGTGTGACCGTGGGCAAGTCACTTAACTTCTCTGTGCCTTAGTTACCTCATCTGTAAAATGGAGATTAAGACTGTGAGCCTCATGTGGGACAACCTGATCACCCTGTATACCCCAGCGCTTAGAACAGTGCTCTGCACATAGTAAGCGCTTAACAAATACCAACATTAATTAATTAATTGACTTCTCAGTGTCTCAGTTTCTTCATCTGTAAAATGGATATAAAGTACCTGATCTTCTTTCCTTTTGGATTTTGATCCCATCTGGGACCAAGGATTATGCTTGAACTGATTATCTTGTATTTACCTCAGAAGTGAGCCCTTAGTAAGCACTTAATAAATGATGATTATGGTATTGGTTATATGCCTACTACATGTAGACACTAGGGTAAATACAAGTTAATCAGGTTGGATAGAGTTCCTGTCCCTTATGGGGTTCAAAGACTAAGTAGGAGAGAACACAAGGACTACATCCCCATTTTGCAGTTGAGGTAACCGAGGTACAGAGAAGTTAAGTGATTTGCCCAAGGCCACGTAGTAGGAAAGTGGCAGAGTCGATATTAGATAGCAGGTCCTCTGACTTCCAGCCCTTGTATGCATCCCACATAAGAGCTTAACAGATACATTAAAAAACATAAAAGAACACAACAAAATACTGTTCGCCATCAACCCCTTGCTCATGTCCTCTCTTTTTTCTGAAACTCTTCATAATAATAATTGGCAATCGTTAAGCACTTACTATGTTCTAGGCACTGTACTAAATGTGGGGTTGGATGACAGCACATCGGGTTGGACCTAGTCCCCGTACAACATGGGACTCACAGTCTTAATCCCCATTATGCATGAGGTAAATGAGGCACCGAAATGTTAAATGACTTGTCAAAGGTCACATAGACAAGTGGTGGAATGGTATATTAACAATGATAATGGTATTTGTGAAGCACTTACTGTGCCAAGCACTGTTCTAAGGGTTCGGGTAGATACCAGCTAATTAGGTTGACCACAGTCCCTGTCCCACACGGGCTCACAGTCAATCTCCATTTTACAGATAATTGAGGCACAGGGAAGTTAAGTGACTTGCCCAGTGCCACAGAGCTGACAAGGGGTAGATCTGGGATTAGAACCTAGGTCCTTCTGATTCCCAAGTCAGTGCTCTATCCACTAGGCCATGATGTTGGGAAGGCCAAGCTGCCGGGATTTGGTAAAAGACTGAATATGTGGATTGAATGAGACTTACTGGCCTTGTGGTACAAGAAGGGCAGTGGTGGTGTCCACAGTGATGGGAACGTCAAGGTGGTTAGGAAGGGTTTGGGTCAGGAGACAAGCAACTCTGTTCCGGATTTATTAAATATGTCATGTTGGTGGGACCTCCAAGTAGAAACCCACTGTATTAATAATGTTGGTATGTGTTAAGCGCTTACTATGTGCCGAGCACTGTTCTAAGCATTGGGGTAGATACAGGGTAATCAGGTTGTCCCACGTGAGGCTCACAGTTAATCCCCGTTTTACAGATGAGGTAACTGAGGCACAGAAAAGTGAAGTGACTTGCCCAGAGTCACACAGCTGACAAGTGGCAGAGCTGGGATTCGATCCCATGACCTCTGGCTCCCAAACCCGGGCTCTTTCCACTGAGCCACGCTGCTTGTATTGTATCTACTCCAGTGTTTAGAACAGTGCCTGGCACTTAGTAATAATAATGATGGTATTTATTAAGCGCTTACTGTGTGCCAAGCACTGTTCTAGGCACTGGAAAGAAAACTTTATGGATTCACTACCAGAACAATTGCAGATGGAGGTGGGGTGTTCTAGGAAAGATGTGTTCATGGCGTTGCTATGGATTGGAGATGACATAAGACCAGAGGAACTTGGGGTCTGGAGGCAGGGGTGGGGTTGGGGGGAAGAGAGTGACAGAGTGTGTGTGTCGGGGGTGTGTGTGTGAGGGGATAGCATTTTATAATTCTTCTTGGGAAGGACAAAGATGGGAAATAAACCAAGCCGAACACCTCCAAAATGGAGTGAAGTCAGACACCTGATGGAACCGCAAACTTGAACCTTGGAAGCTAAAAAAAAACCCCAGACCTTTGTTCTGCTCAGTTTTACTGAAAAAAACCACCGATTACATTTTAAGAAAAATGTTCATAATTTTAAGTGCCAAGGACAAGCATAGTCTATGTTTTTCATAAACTGTATAATGATAAAGAGGCTGCTGGGAGCTGGAAAATGTTCTCTATACTCACAAATTGCTGAATTTCTATTCATTCATTCTGAACCCTTCTTTATATATGGGTGAATAAGGAAAAACATGATTGCATCAATCAGGGATATTTATTGAGGGCTTACTATGTGCAGAGCACTGTAGTAAGTGCTTGGGTGAGTGTTCAATACAACAGAATTAGCAGACAAGTTCCCTGACCATGATGGGCTTACAGTCTAGATGGGGAAATAAGCATTAATATGAATAAGGAATTTATGATATATGATATACAATTTAAAGATATGATATATGATATATAAAGATTTTTTAAGACCCCAAAAATACTGGTCATATTACTACACTCATCCCCCTTGGTATCTGCAGTAACAACAATAATTTTGGTATTTAAGGACTTACTATGTGTCTAGCCCTGGGATATATACAAGATAATCAGGTTGACAGAGTCCCCGTTCCAAGGTGCTCACAATCTAAGGAGAGAGAACCGGTATCGAATCCCATTTTACAGTTAAGGAAACTGAGGTATGTAGAAGTTGAGTGACTTGCCCAGGGTCACGCAGCAGGAAAATGGCAGATACAGGATTAGAAACCAGGTCTTCTGATTCTCGGTTCATGCTCTTTGCACTAGTATGGACTGAACTCTTTCTCCCACTGAGAATTTAGTGCATCCTCCCTTCCCCTGTACCCACCTTTCTTCTTATCACTTGAGGGAAACAATTGTTTCCTGGGAGGAGTCATTTATCTCACTTGCCCAAGGGATTCATTACATTTCAAAGCTCTCTCTCCAACTCTTTGACTTTAATTGTCCATCACCACGTTGTGATTTTCTTCTGAAGCTTGTTTTGTTCTTCACTGAAGGCCCAGACTGTTTCACTGGCTCTCAGAAAGCATGCAGGTTGGAAGCTAAAGTGTCCAGGCGTCCTTTTTGCCCACATCGTGATTTCTGAAGTGGCTCAGCTAACTCACACTGCTTTGTAGAGGGTGGACCAGGTGGGCGGGGTAGCAATATAATTTTACAATTATCCCCTGGGCCGCATACAGAAGAGTCCCTTTCAAATTACAGCAAGTAGAATGATATAAAACACACTCAATTGGATGCCCCAAATTAATCTTCCAACAGACTCTTCCTGCCAGGTTTATTAGCAGAAAAAATAAGCATCACCTATATGGCCTCAATTTTAGGAGTCCTGATTAAAATGAAAAACAAAAAATGAATTGCAATTTTCCAGTGTGCTTAGTTTACAGTTAAATCCCAGGCTGTTGCCACTCCTCACCCATGCTACGTGAATGAATGACACAAAACACTTGCAGATTCCCATGATTTAGCCTAAGAGTGGATAAATCAGAGAAATAGAGAAAGCAGGAATGAAATGAAAGAGTGAAGCCAAGATGGAATGGAAGGATAAAAGCTCATCTGAGAGGAGAGGCGAAGAAAGGGTATCAAAGTTTGAATTATGGGCTAATTCCCCCTGACTCTGACAGTTTGGGCGCAAATTACCTATATTAAATGTTCCACCACCTGGAATAGTAATTTCTGGAAAAATAAAATTCAGGGTCAGTAATACCAAGTGACTGAACTGATATCAAAATTTTATGGCCGGGGGGAACATTTTCAGTTCCTGTAAAGATAAGTTGCTGTCAGAGATGATTTAGTCTCATCAAACAATCAAGTGAAATCTCAGCTGAAAGCTTATCTTTTTCTTACTTGTCTGCTCCATAATTTCTTTCTATTTGTGTTATTTACACTACTTTTTATGACATTAAGTTGTGCTTATTATCCATAACATTTGAATGAAAAAAGTTTTCAGACTGTTGTTACACACATACCTGAATTCTCAGTGTCTGTGATTTCATTTATTCATTCAATTTTATTTTCTGAGCACTTACTGTGTGCAGAGCACCGTACTCAGTGCTTGGGAGAGTACAATACAACAATCAACAAAAAGTTTCCCTCCCCACAAGGAGCTCGCAGTCTAGCTCGGGGTGGGAGGAGACAGGCAACAGTACAAATAAATTTATTCATTCATTCATTCAATAGTATTTATTGAGCGCTTACTATGTGCAGAGCACCGTACTAAGCGCTTGGAATGAACGAGTCGGCAACAGATAAAGTCCCTGCCGTTTGACGGGCTTACAGTGTAATCGGGGGGCAGACGGGCAGACAAGAACAATGGCAATTAAATAGAGTCAAGGGGTAAAAACAATGGCAAGTAAATAGAATCAGGGTGATGTACATCTCTTTAAACAAAATAAAATAAATAGGGTGGTAAATTTAGGGATATGTACATAAGTGCTGTGGGGCTGGGAGGGGGGAAGAACAAAGGGTGTAAATCAGGGCGACTCAGAAGAGAGTGGGAGAAGAGGAAAGGGGGTGCTTAGTCTTGGAAGGCCTCTTGGAGGAGATGTGTCTTCCACAGAGAAGCAGCGTGGCTTAGTGGAGAGAGCCTGGGCTTGGGAGTCAGAGGCTGGGAGTTCGAATCCCAGCTCTGCCACTTGTCAGCTGTGTGACTGTGGGCAAGTCACTTACCTTCTCTGTGCCTCAGTTACCTCATCTGTAAAATGGGGATTAACTGTGAGTCTCACGTGGGACAACTTGGTGACCCTGTATCTCCCCCAGCGCTTAGAACAGTGCTCTGCACAGAGTACGCGCTTAACAAATACCAGCATTATTATAAAGTTTTCAAGGAGGGAAGAGTAAAAGTAAACTGGATTTGAGGAGGGAGGGGGTTCCAGGCTAGAAGCAGAATGTGGGCTAAGGGTCGGCAGTGAGATAGAGGTAGATATATAGAGAGTGAAACTGAGGTATAGAGAGAGGATTATCATTAGAAGAGTGAAAGGCTTGGGCTGGGTTGTAGTAGGAAAGTAGGGAGGAGAAGCAACCTGGTTTTGTGGAAAGAACAAGGGCTTGGGAGTCAGAGGACATGGGTTCGAATCCCAGATATGCCACTTGTCAGCTGTGTGACTTTGGGCAAGTCACTTAGCTTCTCTGTGTCTCAATTCCCTTCTCTGTAAAATGGAGATTAAGACTGTGAACGCCCACATGGGATAACCTGATAACCTTGTATCTACCCAGCGCTTAGAACAGTGCTTGGCACATAGTAAGTGCTTAACCAATATCATCATCATCAGGTAAGAGGGGGCAAGGACGTTGAATTCTTTAAAGTCAATAGTGAGAGGTTTTTGATGCGGAGGTGGATGGGCAACCACTGGATTGTTTTGAGGAGGGGGGTGACATGTCCTGAACGCTTTTGTAGAAAAATGATCCAGGCAGCGGAGTGAAGTATGGACTGGAGTCGGGAGAGGCAGGAGTCTGGGAGGTCAGCAAGGAGGCTGAAGCAGTAGTCCAGGTGAGTTAAGATGAGTGATTGTATTAATATGGTAGCCGTCTGGATGGAGAGGACAGGGCAGATTTTAAGGATGTTATTTCGGATAGTCTTTTCCTTGGTTTATATAAAAATTAAAATACGTTCAGATAAAATTATCAGTAGAGGCTATTTACCAGTAGAGGCTATTTCAACAAAACAAATTACTCTCCTTAAGACACCTCCAAGCCTTTTCCATCGGCCAGAATGATGAAACTAAGAAGTAGTCTAGGATCAATCATTGGTATTTATTAAGTGCTGTCTATTTACAAAGCACTGTACTAGGTGCTTGGGAGAGTAATGATAATAATTGTGGCAATGGTTAAGCACTTAATATGTGCCAAGCACTCCACTAAGTGCTGGGGTGGATACAAGAAAATCAAATTGGACACGGTCCCCGTTCCACGTGGCGCTCACAGTCTCAATCCCCATTTTTCAGATGAGGTAACTGAGGCAGGGAGAAGTAAAATCTCTCCTTCTACATCCCAGCCCACATACTCCTCTAGTACTAACCTTCTCATTGTGCCTCGATCTCTGTCTTGCTGCTGACCCCAGCCCACGTCCTACCTCTGGCCAGAAACGATCTGGGCATGTCACTCCCCTTCTTAAACACCTCCAGTGGTGGCCCATCAACCTCCGCTCCAAACAAAAACTCCTCACTCTAGGCTTCGAGGCTCTCCGTCACCTCGCCCCTTCCTACCTCTCCTCCCTTCTCTCTTTCTACCGCCCATCCCGCACGCTCCACTCCTCCGCCGCCCACCTCCTCGCCGTCCCTCGGTCTCGCCCATCCCGCCGTCGACCCCCGGGCCACGTCCTCCCGCGGTCCCGGAACTCCCTCCCTCCTCACCTCCGGCAAACTGATTCCCTTCCCCTCTTCGAAACCCTACTTAAAACTCACCTCCTCCGAGAGGCCTTCCCAGACTGAGCTCCCCTTCTCCCTCTACTCCCCTCTACCGCCCCCCCCTTCACCTCTCCGCAGCTTAACCCTCTTTTCCGCCCATTTCCCTCCACTCCTCCCCCTCTCCCTTCCCATCCCCTCGGCACTGTACTCGTCCGCTCGACTGTATATATTTTCATTACCCTATTCATTTTGTTAATGAAATGTACATTGCCTCGATTCTATTTAGTTGCCATTGTTTTCGAGATGTTCTTCCCCTTGACTCTATTTATTGCCATTGTTCTCGACTGTCCGTCTCTCCCGATTAGACCGTGAGCCCATCAAACGGCAGGGACCGTCTCTATCCGTTGCCGACTTGTTCATTCCAAGCGCTTAGTACAGTGCTCTGCACATAGTAAGCACTCAATAAATACTATTGAATGAATTAATGAAATGCCCTCCCTCCTCAAATCTGCCAATCATTCTTTCCCCCCTTCAAAGCCCTACTGAAGGCTCAACTTCTCCAAAAGGCCTTCCCTGACTAAGCCCGCTTTTCCTCAGCTCCATCTCCCTTCCGCATCACTCGACTCTCTCTCTTTGCTCTTCCCCCCACCTTGTCCTTCAGCAGTTATGTATATATCTATAATTTTATTTATATTGACTCCTGTTTACTTGTATCAATGTCTGTTTCTCCCCCCTCTAGACTGTAACCCCATTGTGGGCAGGGATTGTCTCTCTTCACTGCTCTATTGTATTCTCCCAAGTGCTTAGTACAATGCTCTGCACATAGTAAGTGCTCAATAAATACAATTGAATGAATGAATGACCTGTGACGGAGCTGAATTAGAACTCATGACCTTCTGACTTTCAGGCCCGCCCTCTATCTATTACTCCATGCTCCTTCTCTAGTACAATAGAATCAGTAGACGTGTTCCCTGCCCACAGTGAGTTTACAGTCTAGAGGGGGAGACAGACATTGGATCTCCAGTGGTCTCTCCTGAACCATCACTGAACTTGACATCAGAGGATTTGGTGTGATTGAGGGGAGTGGGTCAAGAATAATAAAAATTATCACTATCAGTATTTAATAACAGTATTTACCTTGTGGCAAGCATTACAGAGAGTCTTGGGGAAGGTTGCAGATAATCAGGCCAGACCTAGCCCTTGACCCACATGAGGCTCACAGTGTAAGGAAGAGGGAGGTCAGGTACTGAATTCCCATTTTACAGAAGAGGAAACGGACACAGAGAAGTCAAGAGACTTGCCTCAAACCACACAGCAGACAAATGGCAGAGTGGGAATTACAACCCAGGTCCTCTGACCCCAAAGCTTGTACTCTTTATTACCTTAGGCCATGCTGCTTCTTGTAGAAAGCAGAGGGAGGACTGAAGGGGTCAAAATGGTGTCCTGCCTGGCCCTGGCCCTGACTGAGGCCAGGATTCCCCACCCCTAATTGGAGCAGACCCTACGAGACCCCCTAAGACCCACCTTTAGGACTCTGGTCAACCCAAGATGCTAGAAGTAGTTGTGGTAATTGTTAAGCACTTACTATGTACCAGGCACCATACTAAGTGCTTTGGTGGATATAAGCTAATCGGGTTGTACACAGTCTCTGTCTCATGTGGGGTTCACGGTCTCAATCCCCATTTCACAGATGAGGTAACTGAGGCACAGAGAAGTGAAGTGATTTGCTCAAGGTCACACAGTAGACCAGTGGCAGAACAAGGATTAGAACCCACGACTCCCAAGCCCAGGTCCAGTAAGACATCATCCCTGATTCAGGTTTCCTGCCCGATACATGCATCTGTGTCCGTGAGTTCCTGCCAAGGCCTCGGATTCAAAAGGAACAACTGCACACGTGAAATGGATCAGGAAGGCATGACCTCACCGTCCACCACCAACTCTACCCCCTTGCGTTAAACAGCGTGGCTTAGTGGAAAGAGCCCGGGCTTGGGAGTCAGAAGTTGTGGGTTCTAATAATAATAATAATAATAATGATGGCATTTGTTAAGTGCTATGTGCAGAGCACTGTTCTATGTGCTGTGAGGATACAAGGTGATCAGGTTGTCCCACGTGGGGCTCACAGTCTTAATCCCCATTTTCCAGATGAGGGAACTGAGGGCCAAAGAAGTGAAGTGATTTGCCTGGCTCCGCCACTTGTCAACTAGGTGACTTTGGGCCAGTCACTTAACTTCTCTGTGCCTCAGTTCCCTCATCTGGAAAATGGGGATTAAGACTATGAGCCTCAATTGGGACAACCTGATTACCTTGTATCCATCCCAGTGCTTAAAACAGTGCTTGGCACATAGTAAGCACTTAACAAATACCATTATTCCCATTATTATTTATGGTTTTGTTCTTTCATTCAATCGTATTACTGTGTGCAGAACAGTGTACCAAGTGCTTGAAAATTACAATTCAGCAATAGAGAGAGACAATTCCTGCCTACACCAGGCTTACAGTCTAGAAGGGGGGGGACAGACATCAAAACAAGTAATCAATACAAATAGAATTATAGATATACACATCAAAACAAGTAAACAGGCATCAATCTAAAAAAATTATAGATGTGTACATATATACCCAAATGTTGTGGGGTGGAGTAGAGCAAAGGGAGCAAGTTGGGGTGACGGGGACAGGGATCTGAGGAAAAGGGGGGCTTAGTCTGAGGAGGCTTCTTGGAGGAGGTGAGCAGAAGCGCGATAGGGAATACTCTCTCTGGACTCACTCCAGCCTGCACCAATTAAGGCTCATACAGGACTCCATCCTGGGGCTCAGGAGAGGAGACAAACAACTAGACCGTGGGAGAGAGAGACTTCTGACACCAACCCAGCTCAAGCAGCCCTTGAGAGGAGGCCCTGTTTCTCTGACACCACGGAAATCAATGGCCCCGAGAGGAAGGAAACCACCTCGGAACAAACGGACAGGAGAGACAGGCAAGGCAGAGGAGGGTCACTACTAAGAAGTAGTAGCTTAGTGGGGTAGGGAGAAAACCAGACTTGAGGAAATAATCTGTAAGAGATCTAGAACCTGTGGAAAACTGGGTTTTATTACTCCACTTAGTGCAACACAAATTCAGTTCAACCAACAACTCAAAATAATCCTACTCCTCCTCCTTAAGCTGTGAGCCCCATCTGGGACAGGGACTGCATCCAAATGAATTCACTTGCATCTACCTCATGGCTGGACTCATCCACTCACACCTTCAGGGACTCGTGGAGCTTGAAACCAACTGGAGACCATGCGGTCCAAAGGAACTAAATGCACTGACCTTAAGAGGCAGATCCGATCCTCTGGGTGAGATTCATGGGAAGGGAGAGGCGGGCGTGGCCAGGACTCTCTTGGAAAGGCAAGGGGAATGTTGGCAACTCTGAAACCTCCCCCCAGCTCAGCAGGCAGGCTGATTCCAGCTCAGCTGAGGTGGGCAGGTGCTGATCCTTTCTCCTGATAGAGCTCAGCTGGGGAGGGGAGCGGCAGAAAGATTTAACCCTTTAGCAATCCTTTAACTTCCAAAGAGCTGCTAGACACTCACTACTGCAGGCGTGCTATAAAAAAAAAACCCCTCAAAGTAGTAAAGGAAAAAAATCATCATTTTCCAACCCCTCTTTTCTCCTTTCGGTGTGAATAAAATGCCTCCCCATCTAATTGCCTACTTTCTCCGTGGTCTCCATTTTATAGCGCTGGTTCCTAGTTGACAGCAACTTTGTCATTTTTTGATTAACATTGATTGAGTTCCTAGTCACTGTAGGAATGTAGATGATTAATAAAAACATTAGTTTGATTGATAGGCCACATTTCACAAAGTTTGTTGTTTTTCTCTAGATCTTTTCTGCATTTGACTTCCCGGATCTAGGGAGAGGAAGGGAGATAGCTTGTGTAAGGTATGGTTTTGAGGGTTTGGGTGGGGAGGGGTAAGATCCCATAGCCAGTGAGGGGTATTTATTGAGCACTTACTGTGTGGAGAGAACAGTACCAAGGCTCAGGAGATTACAATCAATTTCGTCACTTGCTCAGTCTTATTTATTGAATGCTCATTGTGTACAGAGTACAGAATTAAGCCCTCGGAGAGAGTGCAGTATAACAATAAACAGACGCATTCCCTGCCCACAATAAACATGATCCCTGCCCTCAAGGAGCTTCCAATCTAATGGAGGAGACAAAAACTAAAATAAATTAAAGGTAGGAGAAGGGACTGAGTATAATACAGTTCCCTGGGTGCCCACTTTTCATTTTGAATACAGAAGGAACTTGGAACTTGAGAGGGTATAGTGGATAGAGAACAGGCCTTGGAGTCAGAAGGTCATGGGTTCTCATCCCAGCTCTGCTACCTGCCTGCTGTGTGACCTTGGGGAAATCATTTCACTTCTCTGCACCTCAGTTACTTCATCTGTAAAATGGAGATTGAAACTGTGAGCCCCATGTGGGACAGAGAGTCTGTCCAACCTGATTTGATGGCATCTACCCAGTGCTTAGTGCAGCGTCTGGCACATAGTAAGTGCTTAACAAATACCACTATTATTATTATTATTATTATTAACAATAAGGCACCCAGTGTTTGAATGACTCATGCCTTAACTCAGCATCGGTTTCAGTTGGGGCCAAGCAGAAAGAGAGAAAAATGACTGATTCAGTCCCAGATCTGGTGGATGAGATCCAAAGACTAGGAGGGACAAGAGGCAGGGAATGTGTCCATTTACTGTTATACTGTACCCTCCTAACTGCTTAGTACAGTGCTCTGCACACAGTAAGCGCTCAATAAATACGACTGAATGAATGAATGAAGCCCAGTTCACACACAGAGGAGCAAGAGGGGCAGAGGCCAGGAGAGGCAAGAGAAGCTCTGTTTATACACAGAGTATTGACCGGACCAGAGAGAGATGACCCTGGCCCCACAGATTTAAGTGACCAGCCCAAGCTGGGAGCTTGATAAACATCAGAAATCCAATGCCTGGCAAGCAAACCGCAGCTACTTGACCACCTTAGGCTTTCTGAGCCCCGGACTTTAGTCTGGGGAACGACTTACTTGTTTTGTTTTGCTGTCTGTCTCCCCCTTTTAGACTGTGAGCCCGCTGTTGGGTAAGAATTGCCTCAATCTGTTGCCGAATTGTACTTTCCAAGTGCTTAATACAGCGCTCTGCACACAGTAAGTGCACAATAAATATGATTGAATGAATAAATGAACTCAATATGGGAAGTCTTCCCAAGACCCACACCCATCTGTGACTCACAAATCTGCTTCACTTTTATAGAAAAAGTATCACAGTTTTTGCATTTTGTTCCTTCTCCGTCTTTAGGTGGCTGCCTTCCAACATCACAGTTGAGGATCAGTAATAGTAATAACAATAATAATTATGGTAGTTTTTAAGCACTTACTATGTGCCAAGCACTGTTCTAAGCACTGGGGTAGATGCAAGATAATCATATAGTCCCACGTGGGGCTCATAATCTTAATCCCTATTTTACAGATGAGGTAACTGAGTCACAGAGAAGTTAACTGGCTTGTCCAAGGTCACATAGCAGACAGGTGGTGGGGCCGGGATTAGAACACATATCCTCTGACTCCCATGCACGTGCTCTTTCCACTAAGCCATGCTGCTTCTCATCAAACAGCAGATACTCATTTTCCCTGCAGTCCAGCATTATACCCCGCCACTCTCCGCCCCCGTCCTCTCCTGAAGCTGTACTGGAACACCGATCCTTTCCCATCTCTGTTGGGATTGGGTTGCTAATTTTCCTCATTGTTTTTGTCTCTCTTGAACTTCCTCCTAACTTGAACTTTCTCCACCCTGTCCTGGTCATTTTGAATTTTAATCTCACTTCCCATCTACTCAGCAAATATAATAATACTTATGGTATTTGTTTTGTTCTTACTATGTTCCAGGCACTGTTTTAAACGTTAGGGTAGTTAGAATACAATTAGATCAGTCAGACTCCCTGTTGCAGACTGAGAGCCTTAAGGGGGTGGGAAAACACCAGAGAAATTCCCATTTTACAGATGAGGAAGCCGAGGCACAGAGAAATTAAGAGACTTCCCCAACGTCAGTCAGCAGCGAAGTAATGGAGTCAAGATTATAACCCAGCTCTCCATACACCCATTCTTAAGTTCTTTTCACTAGGCCTGGCTCCTTCGTTATCTTCAATACGTACAGAAATGAATACTTAAAGAACTCCATACAGGAACATGGTGTCTACCCCAGCACTGGATCTAAAGTGAGCATTCCATAAATATGTTAATTACCTTAATTATTAGATAATACCTCCGTTTTTTGGATGTAGATAATTTTAATTTGTTCAGTTGCAATTTCATATGACTCCAATGACATCTTCCTTTACACTTCCTCCATTCCGGAAACAATGTATTCCCTACTGGATACATAATAAGAAGGATCACAGATAAATGAAAGCCTTTGTCGAATTAAAAATAGGAGAAGCAGCATGGCTCAGTGGATAGCGCACAGGCATGGGAGTCAGAAGGACCTGGGTTCTCATCCCAGCTCCGCCACCTGTCTGCTGTGTGACTTTGGGCAAGTTACTTAACTTCTCTGTGTCTCTGTTACCTCATCTGTAAAATGGGTATTAAGACCAGGAGCCCCATGTGGGACATGGACCTTGTCCAACTTGATTAGCTTGCATCTACCCCAGCTTTTAGTACAGTGTGGTAAATAGTAGGCACTTAACTAATACCTTTAAATTAAAAAAAAAAATTACATGGGCATGTATGTTTGCCAAACAGTACAGTTTATTTTCTAGTCAAAACAGAATATATTATCTCTATATAGTGTTTATATGACTCAGTGTATTAAGATGCTTAATAGGGCAATGATTTCACAATATTAGCTCAATTCTGAAGGATAAATAACGACGTCTCCTTCCCAGGTTATTGTTACAGTAACTGAGCTTGTTATTCCTAAAACACATGCTAACGTCTTCCTATTAAGGTACCAGTGCATACCCGAATCCAGCTTCTTTATATGTTTAGTAAATTGCCTAGAGAGAATGACACATGCACATTGGGTTCCTTATTGTCATTCCTTTATTATTTTGCTGAGTTGATGGCTCGAGAAACTAATAATTAGCATAAAATTAAGCACAAAGCAATCAACTCTGTAAGATGTTTTCTATAATTTGCTCTTGTGTGCTTTGTTTTCAGCAACCCCTTTGATACGGGTTCATTCGGAGGTTTTATAACTAATGCGTGGCTTGCAAAACATTCAATTATATGCAATCTCAATATTTCAGTATAACCTGAATGCAGTGCAAAGTCAGGCAAATCAGGACTGCATTGTCTTCTTTCTCAGTTTCTGGAGATTTGATGTCATCCAGTGGGACACATGCATAAATTTTATTGAAGTTGTATGGAAATGCATAAACAATGCACCTGTTGTCTGAGAATCCAAGAACAGAATCAGTAAACCGGATCCATTCCCACATGAAAAATGAAACCTTTTCCTCAGAAAATGATATTTCTTTAGAAAAGTAAGAAACTATTGCACACCCTTAAGAAGTAAATATAACCATGAATTAGAATTATAAAAGTCAACTACACACCGCAATACTTTGATTTTTCCATTCCTCTACTAATATAAATAGCCCAAACTACTCTCCAAAGAACAAAAGATGACAAGAAGAACAAAAATCAATTTTGCTGATCAGAACTAATACTTCATGAAGTAAGAATCAGCCTTCGAAATTCTGGATTTCAGTTTCTTTCAACAATTAGTTGTATTTATTAAGTGCTCCCTGTGTGTAGAGCACTGTATTAAGAGCTTGGTAGAATACAAAATAATAGAATTGGTAGACCTTGTTCCTGCCCAGGAAGAGGATACATTTCCTCACTTCATTTCCTTGCAGTTTTAGAAAAGAAGCAGCATGGCCTAGTGGATAGAGCATGGGCTGGTAGTTAGAGGACTTTTTTATAGATGGCATTTATTAAGTGTTTACTCTATGCCACAAACTGTACTAAATACTGGAGTAGGTACATGTTAATCAGGTTGGATACAATCCAAGTGAGCATGACCTTGTGGAAAGAGCATGGGCCTTTGATTATGAAGATGTGGGTTCTAATCCCAGCTCTGTCACTTGTCTGCTGTGGGACCTTGGACTAATTACTTCTCTTCTCTGTGCCTCAGTTGTGTTATCTGGAAAGAGAGGATTAAGACTATGAACCGAATGAGGGACATGGACTGTGTCCAACCTAATTAACTTATGGTGTTGTGGATAGAGCACAGGCCGGGAAGTCAGAAGGTCATGGGTCCTAATCCTGGTTCCTCCACTTGGCTCCGTGTGACCTAGGGTAAATCGCTTAATTTCTCTGTGCCTCGGTTCCCTCATCTGTAAAATGGGGATTGAGACTTTGAGCCCCACGTGGGACAGGGACTGTGTCCATCTTGATTTGCGTGTATTCACCACAGCGCTTAGTACACTGCCTGGCACATAGTAAGCACTTAACAAATCTCATAATTATTATTATTGAAATCTACTCCAGGGCTTAGTACAGCACTTGGCATATAGTAAATGCTTAACAAATATATTTTTTTAAAAAAAGAAAGAGTATTGGGACAGGGGAGATATCTTTCCTCACTTTCACTTTCTTGGAATTTTACAAGAACTGCATCCAATGTTAAAATCCAAAATCAATCCAAATGCATGTCAATCCAAGTATTTATTCTAACCCTCCTTGATCACTGTTTCAGCTTCCTTGCTAACCTCCCTGTCTCCTATCTCTCCTCACTTCAGTCCATACTACATTCTACTGCCCAGATCATTTTTCTACAAAACTGCACAGTTCACGTTTCCCCACTCCTCAAGAACCTCCAGTGGTTGCCCATCCACCTCCACATCAAACAGAAACTCCTTACCGTCGGCTTTAAAGCTCTCAACCACCTTGCCTTCTCCTACCTTACCTCCCTGATCACCCATTACAACCCGCACACTTCTCTCCTCTAATACCGACCAACTCACGGTTCCTCGATCTCTTCCATCTCGCCACCAACCTCTCGGCCACGTCCTGCCTCTGGCCTGGAACGCCCTCCCTCTTCATATCTGACAGACAATCACTCTCCCCACCTTCAAAGGCTTATTAAAAGCACATCTCCTCCAAGAGGCCTTTCCTGACTAGACCCTCATACCCTCTTCTCCCACTCCTGTGTTCATTCATTCATTCACTCATCCATTCAATCGTTATGCAATATTATCCTTGTACATGGATTTTTATCATTCTTTAGCCCCTCACTCAGTCCCACAGTATTTATGTGAACCAACTGAGGCACAGAGAAGAGAAGTAATTAGTCCAAGGTCCCACAGCAGACAAGTGACAGAGCCGGGATTAGAACCCACATCTTCGTAATCAAAGGCCCATGCTCTTTCCACAAGGGCATGCTCACTTGGATTGTATCCAACCTGATTAACATGTACCTACTCCAGTATTTAGTACAGTTTGTGGCATAGGGTAAACACTTAATAAATGCCATCTATAAAAAAGTCCTCTAACTCCCAGCCCATGCTCTATCCACTAGGCCATGCTGCTTCTTTTCTAAAACTGCAAGAAAATGAAAGTGAGGAAAGAAAAAATCTTTCTTTGTTGTTGGTTTTTTTTAAGGTACAGAACTCTAGATGCTCCTGGAAGTTTGAGGATGTAAGAAACAGGAAGAAATGAAAAAGGCTTCCAAAACTAATTTCTCTTTAATCAAATAGAAAAATAGACCTACCTGCCATCAGAACTCTAAGTTGAGTTGTTTTTCCAGTTGTGGTGTTTCTGTTGAGCCAAGTACACACTCTCTTGCTTGGTTCTCTATGACCACTTGGTTCTGGAACTTTTGGGCGTTTGGTATTCACCCTACCCTCAGCCCCACAGGACTAAAGTACATATCTATACATTATATATTACAATTGTTTTTTTAATGTTGGTATTTGTTAGTATTTGTTAAGCGCTTACTATGTGCAGAGCACTGTTCTAAGTGCTGGGGGAGATACAGGGTAATCAGGTTGTCCCACATGAGGCTCACAGTCTTCATCCCCATTTTACAGATGAAGGAACTGAGGCACAGAGAAGTGAAGTGACTTGCCCACAGTCACACAGCTGACAAGTGGCAGAGCTGGGATTCGAACCTGTGACCTCTGACTCCCAAGCCGTGCTCATCCCTCTGAGCCACGCTGCTTCCCTAATATCAGTATCAATGTCCGTCTGCCCCTCTAGACTGCAAGTTTGTTGTGGGCAGGAAACATTTCTAACTGTGTCCTCTTCTCCCACTCCTTTCTGCATCGCCCTGTTTTGATCCCTTTATTCATCCCCCCACAACACTTATGTACCTATCTGTAATTTTATTTATTTATAATAATGTAGGTATTTGTAGGTATTTATATTAATGTCTGTCTCCCCTTCTAGACTGTAAGGTCATTGTGGAAAGGGAAAATATCTGGGTTCTAATCCTGGCTCTGCCACTTGTCCGCTGTGTGACCTCAGCAAGTCACTTCACTTCTCTGAGCCTCCGTTACCTTACCTGTAAAATGGGGATTGAGACTGTGAACCCCACTGCGTCGAACCCAATATGCTTGTATCCACCCCGAGGGTGCCCGGCACAAAATAAGTGCTTAAGAAGTACCGCAATTATTGTTATCATTATTATCATTAAATTCTTAAGTAGTACAGGATGTAACTTCATTTGTGTGAGCCCATTCTGGGCAGGGATTGTCCCTATTTTTTTGCTGAAATGTATTTGCCCAGCGTTTAGTACAGTGCTCTGCACACAGTAATTTCTCAATAAATACGATTGAATGAATGAATTTGTACAGAAGTGCTATGAGCCACTGAGAACTCGTAACTGCCGAGCTGTTCGAAAATGTTGTGGAGGGAGGAGGGGAGACCAGGAGGGAAGGAAGATGAATCGGGAAAATCTTCCTGGAGGAGGTGGAATTTCAGGAGATGGGAAGAGTTGTGAGATGATGGATTTCAAGGAGGTAGGAGGCAGGGTGTGAGCAGGAGGTCAGAGGCACAGTGCAAAGATGAATCTTGGAGAAACTTGTGTGTGATGAACTAAGGTAGAAGAAGAGAAATGGTATGAGGGAGAGAGCTGATTGCGGGCCTTAAACCTAATAGGAGTTTTCTGTTTGATGCACCAAGGTAGGGGAAACCTCAAAAGTTTTTAGTTAGAATAATACCTGGTTTCTTTGAAAACTGGGGTCTAAAATGAGAGATGGGTAAAAAATATGATTTGGTAGGACTCTTTAAAACACAGAATGTTACTAATTCTTAGTGAAGAAAATTTTGAAAAGACCCCCAAGAGAGGAAAAAAATACAGGGACTCATGACCCCAGTAATCTTCTATGCAACAGCTGAGGGATTTCAAAAAGTCATTGCATATGTTCACGTCACTTAATTCTAGTGTCAAATTTAGAGTGGTGATTTACTCAGTAGGAGCTGGAAATTGGGATTTTTGTGTGAATGTGAATTTTTTTGGCTCTAAATTGAGATTGAACTGTCGTTCTTCAAATAAGCTGGCTGTATGGGCCAGTGATCTTGCAAAGAAATGTAAAGCAAAAGTGCTTCTTTTCTTACAGTTCAGACATGCCATTAACATACTAATGAACTCTTCTGACAGCATCACAGGACAGTCTGAATCCTCTGAGGGTCAGACAGGAAGTTTTGACACAGAAAGTTGTTATCCTTAACTCTCAGAAGCTTCCATGAAGCATTCTAATGTAAGTAATCAAACCAGCAGTTTACCCGATAGAGATGTTCAAAGAGAATCTAATTCCTTGTTGATTACCAAAAAATAAATAAATAAATAAATAAATAAATAAATAAATAAATAAATAAATAAATGAAATAGAAAACACTGAAAAAAAATGAAACTTTGGAAACATTTCTTTCTCGGGCAGCCTCAAAAAATGTTATAAACCATAGGCCTGAGCTATGTCACAACCGCTCTGTGACTCATTTTCTTCATCTTTGAGATGGGGATTAAATTTCCTGCTCCCCTGCCGCTTAGAGTTTGAGCCCCACTTGGGACAGGGACTCTGTCTGAACTGATTGCATTGTAGCTATTTTAGTACTGGACAAGTTATAGTATTTATTGAACACTTACTATGTGTCAGAACACTTACTATGTGTCAAATACTGTACTGAATCCTGGGGTAGATTTAGGATAATCGGGCCAGAAACAGCGCTTATAAATCCCACAGGTATTAGTATCATTATTACCTAGGCAGACATAGAAACTTATATTTAAACAATGTAAATGTACACTCATGTTAAACCTATTCTCTCCCTCCCTGTTGCTCTAACATTTGCAGGGATTCCGGAAGTCCAACGGGATAAGGATGACTCCAAACTTTAAGCTTGTCTGTAGACTGTAACTTCACTGTGGGCTGGGAATGTGTCTGTTCATTATTATATTGTACTCTCCCAAACACTTAGTACAGTGTTTTGCACACAGTAAGCACTCAATAAATACAATTTAATGAACTCCCGAAACTGACCTCTAATTGGGCGTCCAGTTCAAAGTGATGCTTCCTATTAGCTGGCCTGGTGGTGGGCCTGGGGGAGGAGTAGGCACTAGGCAGTCAATCGATCGATCGATCAATTTGTTGGGTGCTTATTATGCGCAGAACACTGTACTAAGCGCCCAAGAGAGTAGAGTGTAACAGAGTTGGTAGACATGTTCCCTTTTTCTGTAGCGAACTTCCGGTCTGTGCAGAGTGCCTATATCAATCAATCAATTGTATTTATTGAGCACTTATTATGTGCAGAGCACTATATTAAGCGCTTGGGAGAGTACAATAAAAGAGTTGATGGACATGTTTCCTGCCCACAATGAACATACAGGCTACATTGTCATAATACTTATAATTATGGTATTTGTTAAGAGCTTACTATGTTCCAGGCACTGCACTAAGCGCTAGGGAGGATACAAGCAAATCAGAGTGGACACAGTCCCTGTCCCACGTGGAGCTCACGGTCTCAATCCCCCTTTTACAGATGAGGTAACTGAGGTCCAGAGAAGTGAAGTGACTTGCCCAAGATCACACAGAGGACAAGTGGCAGAGCAAGGATTAGAACCCATGACCTTCTGACTCCCTGGTCTGTGTTCTATCCACTGTGCTATGCTGCTTCTCCAATAATTATAATAATTCTCCAATAATAACTGTGGTACTTGTTAAGTACTTACTATGTGCCAAGCACTGTACTAATTACAGGGTAGGTGATACAGGGTTCATTCATTCATTCCATTTTTTTATTGAGCGCTTACTATGTGCAGAGCAATACAGGATTCATTCATTCATTCAATTTTTTTATTGAGCGCTTACTATGTGCAGAGCACTGAGCTAAGTGCTTGGAATGGACAATTCAGCAACAGATAGAGACAATCCCTGCCCAACAACTGACTCACAGTCTAAACGATAATCAGGTCAATAAAAGATAATCAGGTCAGACACAGTCTCCATCCCATTATGGGATTCACAGTCTAAGTAAGGGGGAGTAATATTTAATCCTAGTTTTACAGTTGAGGAAACTGAGTCATAGAGAAATTACAGGAATTGCTCAAGGTTACTCAGCAGACACGGTGGACTACTGTCAGAGCCAGTGACTCTGACTCTCAAGCCTATGCTCTGTCAGTAGTATTTATTGAGCGCTAATTATGTGCAGAGCACTGTACTAAGCGCTCTTACCACTGGAAAAGACTGCATAGACTATAGTTGAGGACCAAATTCTCCAAAACAATCAATCAAGAGCACTTACTCTGTGCAGAGCCCTGTACTGTGCACTCTGTAGAAGCAGCATGGTCTGGTGGAAAGAACACAGACCTGGGAGTCCCGGCTCTACCCCTTGCCTACTGAGTGACTTTGGTCAAGTCACTGAACTCCAGGTTTGGGGCATGAAAGGGATAATTAAGATGAGGGTTCTAGTAGTAGTAGGATTATTTACCATTTATTGCCTGCGGAACACTGAATTAAGCAGGTGGAAAAGTTCACCAGAATCCGGAGACTGGTCTTTGCCCTCGAGAAACTCACATTTTAATGCAGATGTCTGACAGTAAGATAATTGGCAGATTGGAAGAAAGGTAAAGAAGCAGTGTGGTCTAGGAGAAAGAGCCCAGGTCTGAAGGATGGAAGACCTTGAATGTAGTTCTGGCTCCAGGAATTTCCAGCTGTGTGACCTTGGGCAAGTCACGCAACCCCTGGGCCTCAAATTCCTGAGGAAATTAAGAATGACATTAAATAACTGTTCTCCCTCGCCAATAGGCTGTAAACCCCATGTGAGACAGGGAGTGTGTCCGATCTGATTATATTATGTCTGCCCTAGAGTTTAGTGAAGTGTTTGTCACAGAGTAAGCGCTTACCAAATACCTCAATTATTATAACCACTACAATAGAATTAGCAGACGAGTTCCTTGCCTTCAAGGAGCTTAGAATTTTAGGAAAATCCACATCAAACTCCATTCTTCCCTGACTAAGCCCTCATTTCCTCTTCTCCCACTCCCTTCTGTATCACCCTGATTCGTTCCCTTTATTCACCCTCCCCTCCCTCAGCCCCACGGCACTTACATACATACTTGTATTTATTTATATTAACGCCTGTCTTCCCTTCTAGACCGTAAGCTCAATGTTGGTAGGGAATTTGCCTACCAACTCTGTTATTTTGGACTCGCCTAAATGCTTAGTACAGAGCTCTGCACACAGTAAACACTAAATAAATCTGATCATTTCACTAATAATAATGATATTCATATTGGTTAAGTGCTTACTATGTGCAGAGCACTGTTCTAAGCGCTGGGGGAGATACAGGGTAATCAGATCGTCCCACGTGAGGCTCACAGTTAATCCCCATTTTACAGATGAGACTTAAGTACAGGTTCACACAACCCGGAACTTTCCTTTGAGAGGGGTAATAGAGGACTTATTTTCGATTTTATTACTTTTCAGTCTCACAGAATTTGTATCAAAATCCGTAATTTATCGTGGCTCAGTGGAAAGAGCCTGGGCTTTGGAGTCAGCGGTCATGAGTTCGAATCCCAGCTCTGCCACTTGTCAGCTGTGTGACTGTGGGCAAGTCACTTCACTTCTCTGGGCCTCAGTTACCTCATCTGTAAAATGGAGATTAAGACTGTGAGCCCCACGTGGTACAACCTGATTCCCCTGTGTCTACCCCAGCGCTTAGAACAGTGCTCTGCACATAGTAAGCGCTTAACAAATACCCACATTATTAATTTAGATTAATTTAGATTAGACTGTAAGCCCGTCAAACGGCAGGGACTGTCTCTATCTGTTGCCGACTTGTTCATCCCAAGCGCTTAGTACAGTGCTCTGCACATAGTAAGTGCTCAATAAATACTATTGAATGAATGAATGAATGAATTTATTCCTTTATACTAGCGTCTGTCTATCCATCTATAGTGTAAGCTCCTTGCGTGCAAGGAATGTGTCCACCAACTCTGTTGTACTCTCCCAAGTGCTTAGTAGGGTGTTCTGTTCATAGAAGAACTTGCTACCGTTGATTGGCTGATTTAGTGCAAGTACAGGGTTAAAGTAGGGTGTCAATGGGCTCTGACCGAAGAAGGAGTTGCAGTTGTACGAACAGGATTAGCCACTCGTTTTTGAGATTGACCCAGGAAGGCTTCCTGGAGGAGGTTAGATTTGGGGGAACTGTTTGATTTGGGGAGGGAGGAAGAGTAAGATGAGGTAAAGATAAGATTGGTAAGATCAGAGTAAGGGGCCTTGAAAACATGGGGCTTGGAGGGGTGGTGGCTAGATTTAGAAGATAGGAGGAGTCTCAAGTGAAGGCTGGGGCCTGTGGTGAGAGTCAAAGAATTGGCGATATTCCTAGCCCTAGTATTGTATTCCTCTTTCAAGGTCGCACCTGGAGAGTTTCCAGCCTCTACCAGTCTCGGCTACGGGAGGGAGAGTCAAGCAGAGAGGCCTGTCCATTCCATTCCTAGCATGGCCAGTGGCTAGCGAGTGGAAGGCAATCTGGCTTAGTGGAAAGAGTACGGATTTGGGAGTCAGCGGTTGTTGGTTCTAATCCGGGCTCTGCCACTTGTCAGCTTTGGGTCCTTGGACAAGTCATTTCACTTCCCTCTGCCTCAGTTACCTTATCTGTAACATGGGGATGAAGACTGTGAGCCCCAAGCTGATTAAGCTGATTATCTACCCCAACCCTTAGAACAGTGTTTGGCACATAGCGAGCGCTTAACAAATACCAACATTATCATTATTACGAGTCAAAACTCACCCATGCTGGGCAGCAGCGGCAAGGGAGAGAATCGAGGGCGGAGCCTCGAGTTTACTGCACGGAAGGCGGCAGTGGTAAACCACATTGGTATTTTTACCAAGAACACTCTGGATGCACGGCCAGAACGATTGCAGATGGAAGTGGGGCGTTTTGGGAGAGATGTGTCCATGACTTCTCTAGGGGTCAGAAATGACTTGACAGCATAAGACAAGACAAATATTGTATTGCCTTCAGGCTAGACCAGCTGTCTTACTTGTGTGACTATACTTAAGCAATTTTACAGCTAATTATAAAGAAGTAGACTAAGGAAAATGAGGACAAGCTTTGCATGCCCGTTGTGGCCAGGACTGTGGACCCCACATTGGCTTTTTCAGCAACACAATCGCCCCCATAGTTCACTGTTAATGATGCTCTATAGTCACATGTGCAATAATTTATTCTGATAACCCTCTTTGTAAATATTCATAATCTCTTTCCCCCTCTAGACCAAAAACTCTCGGTGGGCACGTGTCTGTTGTTTCTATTGTGCTTTCCCAAATGCTTAATACGGTGCGTTGCACGTGTGAGCTCGTAGTGGGCAGCAATGTACCTGTCTGTTGTTATAATGTACTCTCCAAAGTGCTTAATACAGTGCTTTGCACACAGTAAGTGCTCAGTAAATATGAATGAATGAACGATGAGCGTCAATATATACCACTGTCATTACTGCCCACCAAATTCAATATCTCTATTATAACTTACAGGTATGGAAACGGTTGGCGTAAGCTTGCGTCTCGGATACCTTTTCGAAGAGTTGACAAATTGATTTTTACCCTCAATCATAAAGCTTCTTTAGGAGTCACTAAACTGGGACACATAATAAGGAGTTGTAAATGTTAGGGACAGGGAGTAAATAGAAATTCTCTGTCAACAAATCACTTCCAGATAAACAGCGAGGGCAACCTAGTGCCAAGAAAAATTTTGGCAGTCTCTCCGATTAAGCTGATCAAACCTAAGTAGTTGTTGAAGTTTCAATCCTGCCAAGTTTTGTGTTAAGATGCCTAAAATGGAGATTAAACGAGAAGTTGCATTTTTCTGGTGAGGAAACATTCATGTCTGTATTTGTTCGAGAAGAAAAGTCCATTTGGCCAGTGCCCAATCATTTCCACTTGGTCTCTTGAGGGAATGAAAACTTCCTCTTCAAGGACTGATCCACGTTCATTGCTATCCACGTATTCTTTTCTTGCTTTGTCTTTATGTATTTCAATTTTTTCTCCCTAGGCCTATCACTCAGGCCCTATTCCCACACAGTCATTCACTCATTCATTTAATCGTACTTACTGAGTGCTTGTTCTGTGCAGATCGCTGTACTAAGTGCTTGGGAGAGTACAATATAACAATAAACAGATACATTCCCTGCCCACAGTGAGCTCACCTCCCTACTTAAAACTCACCTCCTCCAAGAGGCCTTCCCAGACTGAGCTCCCCCTTTTTCCCTCTGCTCCCTCTACCCCACCTTCACCTCTCCGCAGCTAAACCCTCTTCTCCCCCCTTTCCCTCTCCTCCTCCCCCTCTCCCATCCCACCCCCTCGGCACCGTACTCGTCCGCTCGACTGTATGTATCTTTATCACCCTATTTATTTTGTTTAATGAGACGTACATCACCCTGATTCTATTTAGTTGCCATTGTTTTTATAAGATGTTCTTCCCCTTGACTCTATTTGTTGCCATTGTTCTTGTCTGCCCGTCTCCCCCGTATAGACCGTAAGCCCGTCAAACGGCAGGGACCGTCTCTATCCGTTGCCGACTTGTACATTCCAAGCGCTTAGTCCAGTGCTCTGCACATAGTAAGCGCTCAATAAATACGAATGAATGAATGAATGAATGAATGAATGAATGAATAGAGGGTGAGCTTAAGGCAGGGAACTTACTCATCTTTTCAATCAATCAGTGATATCTGTTGAGAACTTAGTGGATGCAGAGCACTGTTCAAAGAGTATGGGAGAGTACAAATGAATAGAGTTGCTAGCCTTGATTCCTGCCCTCAAGGTGTTTACAATCTAATGGGTAGGCAGATATGAAAATCAACTAGAGCTAGGGGAAGGAAGAAGAGTATAAGGATATTTTCAGAAGTGTGGTGGGGTAGGGGTAGGATCAGAGGGCTTTGGGGGTACAAATTGAAGGATATATGCAGAAGCAGCGAGACGTAGTGGAAAAGATCACGGGCTTGGGAATCTGAGAACGTCGGTTCTAATCCCGGCTCCTCCACTTCTCGAATGTGTGACCTTGGGCAAGCTACTTAACTTCTCTGTGCCTCAGTGACCTCATCTGTAAAATGGGAATTAAGACTGTGAGCCCCACGTGGGACAACCTGATAACCTTGTATCTACCCCAGTGCCCAGTGCTTGGCACATAGTAAGCACTTAAGAAGTGCCATAATTATTATCCTGCAGAAGAGAGGGAGATTAGGGTAAGGAGAATGGGGCGAGCAGGAAGGCTTCCTGGGGCAGACAGGCTTTTTAGCGATAATATTAATAATACTAATGATAATGATAATTGTGGTATATGTTAAGCACTGACTATGTGTCAGGCATTGTACTAAGCGCTGGGGTGGATACAAATAATCGGGTTGGACACAGCCTCTGGCCCAAGTATTACTAACTGTCTCGATCTCCATTTTAAGATGAGGTAATTGAGGCCCAGAGAAGTGAAGTGACTTGCCCAAGGTCACACAGTGGAAAAGAGGCAGAGCTAGGGTTAGAACCCATGACCTTTTGACTCCCAGGCCCGTGCTCTATCCCCTATGCCAGGCTGCTTCTAGGGCTATGATGATGAGGAGAATGGTGGCTGTCAGGTATGACGGGGGAGGAATTTCCAAGCAGGAAGGAGGACATGAACAAGAGCCTGATGGCAAGAGAGACACATTCAGTCACCATATCCTGTTGATTCTACTTTCACAAAATCACTTTAAATCCACCCTTCCTCTCCATCCAAATTCTACTACATTGATCCAATCACCTATCTTACCCCACCTTGACTACTGCATCAGCGTCCATGCTGACCTTCCTGCCTCCTCTCTCTCCCCACTCTAATCCAAACTTCACTCTGTGCTCAGATCACTTTTCTAAAAAATGTCCTGACCACACCTCCCCACTCCTAAAGAACCTCCAATGGTGGCCCACCCACCTTCGCATCAAAGTGAAACAGAAATAGAAACTCCTTATCAACACTCTCCCCACCTTTAAACCCTTATTAAAAGCACATTTCCTCCAAAAGGCCTTCCGTGTCATTTACTCTTCTCCCATTCCCTTCTGAATCACCCATGCACTTGGATTTGAGGCTTTTATTCACCCCACTCTCATCCCCACAGTACTTATGTACATATCCAAAATGTATTTACTCATATTATTTTCTGCCTCCTCCTTTATACTGTAGAAAGGAGGGAGGGCAGGGAATGTGTCTACCAACTCTATTATACTGTACTCTCCCCAGTGCTTAGGACAGTGCTCTGCACACAGTAAATGCTCATTAAATGCAACTGATTGATTACCATTGGCTTGAAGGCACACAGTCAGCTCTCAGTCTTGTCTCCCTCACCACCGAGCCATTGCCCACGGTATTATTACTATTACTAAATTGGTTAAGTGCTGATTATATGCCAACCATAGTTCTAAGCACTGGGCTAGATACTAGGTTATCAGGTTCGACACAGTTCTTGTCCCGCATGGGGCTCACAGTCTTAATCCCCATTTTACAGATGAGGTAAATGGAGCACAGATTTGCCCAGGGTCACTTAGCAGACAAATGGCAGACTTGGGATTCGAACCCCAAATGGCAGACTTGGGATTCGAACCCAGGTCTTCTGAGTCCTAGGCCCGTGCTCTCTCCACTATACCACACTGTTTCGCATCCTCCAAAATGACTTCCCCAACTAAGCGCTCCTTACCCCTTTTCCCTCTCCCTTTTCCATCACCTACACACTTGGATCTGTACCTTTTATGTATTTGATACTCACTCCACCCTCAGTCACAACACTTTTGCATATATACACAATTTATTTATTTATATTAATTGATTCATGTAAATGTCTATGTGCCCCTCTAGTTTGTAAGGCCACTGTGGGCAGGGATCATATCTACCAACTCTATTGTACTATATTCTCCCTCGTACTTAGTTCAGCGCTCTGCATTCAGTGAACGCTCCTTAAATACCATTGGTTGATAAGATCACAGAAATGATGCTCTGAAACAATATCAGTCTCCAAGGTTTGAAGCTCTGCTTACCTTCCCTCAGATATGTTCTGTGGGACATGTGAGGAAAATGAGAAGCCGCCTGACATCCAAACAGATGCTCTGTGGAGGGAGCAGAAATTGAGAACCTAATGCAAGGAGGCAGAAGAAGCATTTTAAGAACATGGTTAAAACCTGAGACTGTGTCACATCCTAGCTGCTAATTGAGGACAGACCGATAGGGTGCCCTGCCATCAAGGGTATTAGCAATCGATCAGTCAATGTATTGATTTATTAGTGAGCCATTATCACACGCCAAGCACACATTACTACTGTCTGCCTCCACCTCTGGACTGGAAGCTCCTTGTGGGCAGGGACTGGGTCTAAAAACTGTTTCACTGTACTCTCCCAAGTGCTCCGTGCAGCGCTCAATAAACACCAGTGATTGATTTGTCTATCTTATCTATTACGCTGCCATGTCCTTAATCACATCCTGCCTCTGTCCAGAAATGCCCTCCTTCCTCAAATTTGACAGATGATTACATTCCCTGCCTTCAAAGCCTCCTCCAAGAGGTCTTTCCTGACTAATCCCTCCTTTCCTCTTTTCCCACTCCCTTCTGCGTCACCCTGACTTGCTCCCTTTATTCATCCTCCCCCGCCAGCCTCATAGCACTTAGTATCCATATCTGTAATTTATTCATTTATATTAATGTCTGTCTCCCCTCTAGACTGTAAACTCATTGTGGGCAGGGAATATATTTATTTATTGTTATATTGTACTCTCTCCCAAGCATTTAGTACAGTGCTCTGCACACGGTAAGCACTCAATAAACACAATTGAATGAATGAATGAGAGATGAGATCGAGGTACAGTGTCAGAGGTATGAAATAATTGAGCTGGGTTGCAGTGTACGGGGCTCTACCATCATTTAGCTGTTCAATAAATATCATTAAATGAATGGAGATAAAATATACGGATATAAATATCAATAAATATCATGAAATGAATAGACCTTGCACTCAGTCAGGCAGTTTTGATAGTCCCTTCAGTTGGAATCAGGAGTCTGAGTTTTGCTTTTAAAGACTGGCTAGCCCTCAGTGCATCAGTGCATAATCTCCCTCCGATTTCCCCCAGAGCAAAAATCTGGCTCATTTACTTGCTCAATCCCTTTGGTTTGGTCTGTTTTTACTCACCCACCCACTCATACCAACGAACTAGTTGGGAAGTGTGTTGTGTCTCAGCTGCAATATTACGGAAGACCTTTATTATCCAGCTTCATTCCCGGACTCTGTGTTTATGAATCTAATGATGTTTGCCTCATATTAACCTAGAGTGTGAACATTCGGCTGGGCGGTGTCCAAAGAGTGCCGTCTTAATTAAACCTTCATATTATATTTCTACGGGAGAAGAGGATCCTCACCAGAAGGAGTGGCAGAGCTAGGACCATAATTCTCGGAATCGATGATGCATTTTATGGCCACGCTTCCTGCTTTTTGGGTCATCAACTGTCATCCGCAACACCCCGGCAATTCAGATCAGAGTCTCAGCCTGAGTGCCCTCAGAGGACAGATGATGTCAAATGGGGTAGGTATGGAGCAGTATTAGATTGGAGTCTGTGTTCCATACCATCCCCTCCGGAGCTTGGTTTTGTTGGAAGCATGATAGGTAATCAACAGGGATTTGTTTTGGAAGCACTTCGAGAGAGCAATGGACCATCCCTTTCTGGCCGAGAGAGGGCACCCAAATTGGCTCCGATGGCTTTGGTTGACGTCCCCTTTTCCCTGGGAAAGAAGCTGGCTTTTCCACTGCAGCTATCAGCGGACTTGTTTTAACAAAATTTATCATCCTCTCCACCACATCTGCCCACAGAAAAGCCATTGGCTGCAGGCACTCAGTGGGGCAACTCAGACCTCCAGAGGAAAACCAAGGCATCTGCACCTCTTCCTCATGAGCCAAAAAGCAAGAGCACACCGGTCCCTCTGTCAGACGTTTGCTCTCTCTCTCGGGGCGCAGTAGGATGGATCACCTTTCTGTGTGACTTTTTCTCGAAAACCCCGTGGTGCTTATAGTGAGGTTTGCAGCTCGGTTCGGTTTCAATGAACTGACTGAGCCACCTGAACGACCTGCGTTTGAGTGAGCTGGAACTCATTTTGGTCTTCTTTTTGGGGACCACCTCAAAACGTTACGACTTGGAGCCAATTGGCAAACAGAAAATCCTGGCCTGGAGGAGTATTTCCAGGGTTTTGTAGCCCTGGGTGGCCATTATAGATGCACACACAGGCTCTGCTCTTTCCTTCTTGGAATCAATTAGTACTAAACAATGCCTGTGGTCTCTATCTCTCGCTCTCTCCCGCTTTCTCACCTGGCTGTCATTTTTCAGCATCATTCTTTTGTCCCAGAAAACCTGGCCCATCTACCTGCACAAGAGATGAAGCGAGACAAAGGGAACTGTGTCGTTCAGTATCTATTAATCAATTGTACTTATTGAGTGCTTACTTTATGCAGAGCATTGTACTAAGTGCTTGGGAGAGTACAACACAACAATATAATAGACACATTCCCTGCCCACAATGAGTTTACAGTCTAGAGGGGGAGAATATCCTGCTCCTCTTTACTCTGTGTCGCTTTTATATAATAATAATAATAATAATAATGTTGGTATTTGTTAAATGCTTAGTATGTGCCGAGCACTATTCTAAGCGCTGGGGTAGATACAAGGTCATCAGGTTGTCTCACTTGGGGCTCAGAATCTTCATCCCCATTTTACAGATGAGGTCACTGAGGCCCAGAGAAGTTAAGTGACTTGCTAAAGGTCATGCAGCTGACAAGTGGCAGAGTCGGGATTAGAGTAATAATGATAATAACGGTGGCATTTGTTAAGCGCTTACTATGAGCCAAGCACTGTTCTAAGCACTGGGGGATACAAGTTGATCAGGTTGTCCCACGTGGGGCTCACTGTTTTAATCTCCATTTTACAGATGAGATAACTCAGGCACAGAGAAGTTAAATGACTTGCCCAAAGTCACACAGCTTGCAAGCGGTGGAGCCGGGATTAGAACCCATGACCTCTGACCCCTAAGCCCGGGCTCTTTCCACCGAACCACGACCTCTGACTCCCAAGCCCGGGCTATTTCCTCTGAACGACGCCGCTTCTCATTTCATGCCACTCCACCCCCACCCCACATCTCTCACATTCTCTTCCTCTGAAGCCCACATCATCCACCTCTTCCACACACTACCATTTTTAATAGCAGTCATCTACTATCACCGGGTCTCAACTTCCAATTTTCAGAGCCATTTTGACAAACCTTTCTCACCTTCTATCTCTCTCTTCTTCGACTCTGCCCGATCATCTGGGACTTCAATATCCATGTGGCTATTCACAAAGAGACACGCTTCCTCTCACTTCTCAACTCCACCCGTTTTTGCCCCATAACTATCCCATTTGGACACATTCTGGATCTAATAGTAATAATAATAACTATGGTATTTGTTAAGCACTTACTTCGTCCCAGGAACTGTACTAAGTGCTAGAGGAATACAAGCAAATTGGGTTGGACGCAGTCCTTGTCCCACCTTCGGCTCACAGTTTTAATCCCCATTTTCCAGATGAGATAAGTGAGGCACAGAGAAGTGATGTGATTTGCCCAAGGACACATGGCAGACAAGTAGCAGAGCCAGAATTCAAACCCATGACCTTGTGATTCGTAGGCCCCTGCTCTATCCACTATGCCATGCTGCATTATCATCAGTCACGTACCACTTCTGAATTCAGTAACTCTGACATACCGCTTTTCAATGACAACCTTGGCGCTTAGTACAGTGCCAGTACAGTGTTAAACACATAGTAAGTGCTTAACAAATATCATTATTAATAATAATAATAAATTGCCTTCTCTCACACACCCTCTGCCTCACACAATCTTTCTCTCCCCATTCTGAGACATCCAATCTCCAGATCCCTTCCACAGCTTGGCCCAGGCCAGTATTGCCCTCTTGAACTCCCTACTCAACTTCTCCTCTTTCGATGCCCAAATTTGTGTGGTCACAATCTCTTCTCTGATGAACTCAACTTCTCTCCCTCTCCTTCATCCCTCTAGCATCACCAACCCCCAACCCTGGATCACGGTAGAGTTCTCTGTTCCAGTTCTCATGCCAAAGCAGACCGTTGGTGGAAATCCAAACACCAAGCCGACCTGGGGCATTTCAAGGTCATCCGTTCATATGATACCCCTGCTTTCACCCATCTGGTGGCATTATTCCTCTTCCCTCTTTAATAATAATGATGATAATAATAATATTTGTTAAGTGCTTACTATATGCCAGGTACCGTATTAAGCACTGGGGTGGATACAAGCAAATGGACTGGACACAGTCCCTGTCCCACGTGGGACTCACAGTCTCAATCTCCATTTTACAGATGAGGTCACCGAGGCCTGGAGAAGTGAAGTGACTGGCCCTCGGTCTCACAGCAAACAAGTGGCCAAGCAGGGATTAGAACCCAGGACCTTCTGCCTCCCAGGCCCGGACACTATCCACTACGCCATGCTGCTTCTCTTTAGATTGTAAGCTCCTTTTGGGCAGGGAACATGTCTATCAGCTCTGTTGTATTGTACTCTCCCAAGCACTTCATTCTTCTGGGAAAGGAATGTTTCTATTTATTGTTATATTGTACTTTCCCAAGCACTTAGTTCAGTACCCTGCACACAGTAAGTGCTCTGTAAGTACTATTGAATGACTGAATGAATACAGTGCTCTCCACACAATAAGTGTTCAATAAATACCACTGGTTGACTGATTGAGGTAGAAGTCAGAATTAGACCCACGGATGAATTCAAGGGGAGACATCTGCTCTCCATTCCTCTTCTCCAGAGTGGACTCATACATGTTAGAGGTAGACTGTAAGCTCATTTGGGGCAGGGAATGTGTCTATTGTTACACGGTACTCTCCCAAGTGCTTAGTACAGCGCTCTGCACTCAGTAAGTACTTAATAAATACAATTGCATGAATGAATGAATGAATGAATGAATGTCTGGGGAGCCTTGAACAAATTCACTTCCATCTTGTGATTGAAAGACTGCCAGTGGTGCCTGGAGCTTCCAGTGATTAAGCATTGGTTGCCCCAGCAACCTCACATCACCATCCTTTTCTATGCTTCTTTCTCCATGCAAATCGGCACCCATCCATCCCAGTATTTGTCCTGGAACACAGTCTGATGGAACAAGCCAAGCCACTCAATATCTGCTCAGTGTTCCTCTTTCCTGGTTTCAGTTAGGTGGAACTTTGCTCCTCATTTCAGTGAAGTAGTAATCGAATCGCAATAGAATGCCTTTCTTCATTTTCTCCACAGTTAGCAACCAGATCCACTGATCCCTGAAACTGATTAGTGAAGAGAGGTGATTGATGTAGCTGAAATACAACAAAACTGAGACACATTGTGTTACTGAGTACTAGGCTCCCTCGTTTTGATTACAATTGTTAGGAAAAAGAATGAGATGATTCCTTCTCTGAGTTGAGTAGGAAGAGAGCTTTTTTTTTTTGCACAGTTGCCAAGTTGTCCCATACCATGGTTTATTTTACTCTTTCCTCATTTATCCATGTTCACATATCCATATATGTGTGTGTGTGAATATATATATATATATACATATATATATATATATATTCAAGAGTATATATATAATATATATACATATATATGCATGTATGAATTCTGCAAATCAGGTCTATATAGAAGCAGCGTGGCTCAGTGGAAAGAGCTCGGGCTTTGGAGTCAGAGGTCATGGGCTCGATTCCCGGCTCTGCCAGTTGTCAGCTGTGCGGCTGTGGGCAAGTCACTTAACTTCTCTGCGCTTCAGTGACCTCATCTGTAAAACGGGGATTAAGACTGTGAGCCCCACGTGGGACAACCTGATTCCCCTGTGTCTACCCCAGAGCTTAGAACAGTGCTCTGCACATAGTAAGCCCTTAACAAATACCAACATTATAAGGATTTTCTTGAAATGGAAGATTAATGGATGGGGATGGTTCAGGTACCCACCACACCTACTAGATGAAAAGTGCTTCTTGTGGAAATCAATATTGTTAGCCCAAACCTTCCCAGCACTAAAACAGTGTGTTTGTGTAAAGGGGCCCCTTTTTTATGGTATTCATTAAGAACTTACTAGGTGCCAGAAACTCTACTAAATCCCCAAAGGTTGAGGGATTTTTGACAATTTTGTAGCCATCTGCATCTAGAGAGAAGTTTGTTTCTCTGAGCCAGCAGGACACCCCCTTTAATTTTTACCAGGAAGGGTTATAATGGTGATGATGATGATAATAATAATGGTGTTTGTTAAGTGATTATTCTGTGCCAAACACTATTCTGAGCACCAGACTAAATATAATGTAAGCACCTAAAACATAATTCGTATTCCACATGGGGCTTGCCGTCTAAGAGGGAAGGAGAAAAGTTGCTTGGGTGACTTGCTGACAGTGGCGCTAAGCAATTGGTCCAAGGTCACAGAGCGGACAAACGGCAGGGCTGAGCAGGTGGACGGAGAATGACATTTCAGTTCTCTGTTCCCTACAAGAGAGCTACTATGTTAGTGGATCCAAATGGGAGAACTAATCTATTTAGGAATATTCAAATGATTACTAATGAGTCAGAACTCATTTCCCATCTACTATTAAAACTTGAACTTTCACAATCATGGATCTAAATTCTTAAAAGGCAAACTAACGATTTCATTAGTCAGTCCAATCACGGAAAATTTTCACGGTGGGATCCTTAATGCTTAAATGAGGATGTGCATTTGAATCCAATCTCAGAAGAAGGATTCCTTAATGTCAACATCAGTATTCCATCAACATTTTAGTAAGTGCCAACTATCTTATCTACATTCTCTCATCAGATCAATTCATACTTGAGTATTTTCCCTGGGGATTTGATGAGAGGTTTCCTTAGAACTAGAAGGGCGATGGTAGAATTGAATGGTAGTAGTCAAGCAGTTGGATGAAACATGGAAATTTCCTCCCACCCTATCTCAAGGTTTTCTGCACAAAACACCAGAGCCCTTCTTAACTTTATCATTCCATTTCACGAAATAGCTCCTAGTAGTTTTTTTTTTTTTTACAACTGCCCTCCATCCCATTGTTACACGTAAACCTTGACACAATTTAAATTGTTCATTAGCATTTGAACGTTTCTATCTGTCCGTTTCTAACCTGGGGTCTGTAGGGAAATCACATCTTGAAAAGAAGTGATGGCATCTTCAATTATGGGGCCTTTTTAATGGGATTCTCACTAAGAACAGACTGCTTCCTCTGAACTTTCTTCTGATGGAATAGTGAGACCGGTGGAATTTGTCACTGTAACAGTGAAGTTGGTGGAGGGGCTGATTATTTCTATTCTATCAGCTGGGTGGCCACGGTTTCATCTGGTGCCTCAGACAAAGCCTTAGTTACTTTTACCCATTTGCTCTCACTTCTGGCCCCTTCACGATGGAGCATTTTCGTTTTGAAAAGATGCCTTTCATTTAGTCCTGTTTCATCTGGTGAAACAACTGAGATATGAAAATTGGGTTTGGCTTTGTGTTCCCGAACTGTTCTGTTATAGCCAGGATTTGCCTGTTTACTTCTGTAGGGATCCCAGAAAATGGCATTCTCCTACCTTGGTTAATAGGGAAGGTGAAAAACAGCAGGAGCTCAGTAAATTTTAACAGCCAACAAACCCCTAAGCCTGAAATGAGGAGTGGAGGGAGGAGGTATTTTACGGAATTGTGATTCCACTGAGAGTATCTACCAGCAGCTGCTCAGAGTTCCCTGGTTTTGATCTCACGGGGCCTAACAGTCCCTAGACTCAGTCAGGTGCAGATAATAATGATGGTGGTATTTGTTAAGTTTATTTAAGTTAAGTTGTTTATTAAGCACTGGGGTAGATACAAGATGACCAGGCTTCTTGAAAAGAGCCCGGGTATGGGGGTCAGAGGTTATGGGTTCTAAATCCTACTCTGCCACTTATCAGCTGTATGACTTTGGGCATGTCACTTAACTTCTCTGTCTTCAGTTGCCTCATCTGTAAAATGGGGATTAATAATAATAACATTAATAATGATGACTTTTGTTAAGTACTTACTATGTGCCAAGCACTGTTTTAAGCACTGGGGGGGACAAGGTAATCGGGTGGTCCCACGTGGGGTTCACAGTATTAATCCCCATTTTACAAATGAGGTAACTGAGGCCCAGAGAAGTTAAGTGACTTGCCCAAGGTCACACAGCTGATAGGTGGCAGAGGAAGGAATAGAACCCAAGCCCTCTGACTCTCAAGCCCGGCTCTTGCCACTGAGCCATGCTGCTTCTCAAAGACTGGGAGCCCCACATGAGCCAAGCTGATTACCTTGTATCTACCTCAGTGCTTAGAAAAGTGCTTGGCACACTGTAAGCGCTTAACAAATGCCGTCATTATTATTATTATCAAGCTCCCCTCCCAACCCCAAAGCACTGATGTACATATCTGTAATGTTTCTTACATGTATTCATGTCTGTCTCCCCTACTCTAGACTGTGAGCTCACTGTGGGCAGGGAATGTCACTGTTTAGTGTTGTACTTTCCCAAGCGTTCAGTACAGTGTTGTGCACACGGTAAGCACTCAATAAAAACGATTGGATGAAAGGTCAGACATGGTCTTCCCTCTCTCATTTGGCTCTGAAAGTCAAAATGCCTCAGCCTTATTTTAATATCAATCACTCTAATGATGGTATTTATTGAGCACTTACTCTGTGCAGAGAAGACTGGACTAAGCCGTTGGGAGAGTACGATAAAATGGAGTTGGTAGACAGGATCCTTGTCCACAAGGACCTTACAGTTGACATTATAATCCATTACAGATAGAGGAAATAGAGCATAAGAAGGTATACGTAAGTAGTAGGGGGCTGGATTGAGTATAGAGAAGCAGCGTGGCTCAGTGGAAAGAGCACGGGCTTTGGAGTCAGAGGTCATGAGTTCGAATCCCAGCTCTGCCACTTGTCAGCTGTGTGACTGTGGGCAAGCCACTTCACTTCTCTGTGCCTCAGTGACCTCATCTGCAAAATGGGGATTAAGACTGTGAGCCCCACGTGGGACAACCTGATTCCCCTGTGTGTCTACCCCAGCGCTTAGAACAGTGCTCTGCACATAGTAAGCACTTAACGAATACCAACATTATTATTATTATCACAGTGCTTAAGGAGTACATGTCAAAGTGCAAAGGTGATGCAGAGAGGGGACTGTAGGAGAAATGAGGGCTTAGTCAAGAAAGGCCTCCTGGAAGAATTGTGATTTCAGAAGGGTTTTTGTAGAAAGAGCTCAGTGATTGTAATAAAGGTAGTAATCATTCATCATGAGGTTCTGCAGTGAAAGTGTCCTTCTTGGGAATTATTATTATTATCATATTAAGTACTTATTCCATGTCCAGCACTGTTGTAGCCCTGGGGTAATTTTGAGTTAATCAGACTAGACAGAGTCCCTGTCCCACATGGAGCTTCCAGCCTAAGTAGGAGGGAGAACAGGCATTGGATCCCCATTTTACAAATGAGGAAAATGAGGCAGAGAGAAGTTAAATGACTTGTCCAAGGCCACCTAGCAGGCAGGCAACTAGCAGAGCTGGGATTAGAACTTGGAGAAACATGAAACTCATCTCCTGTAGCCACATCACCCCTCTGATTTTAGTTTTTATGTGGTGTAAGTTGTACATTTTAGGCTTAGTGGTTTATTGCTACATCACTCTTCACCGTCTGTCTCCAGACCTTTCTCCCCTTTTATATTCTCTCCTTGAAAGATGGGGATTATGTCTAATTCCCACCTTTGATTCTTTCCTAACTCTTGGCGATCCGTCATTCAGTGATATTTATTGAGCACTTATTGGGTGCAGAGCACTGTACTAAGTGCTTTGGAGGATACAGTCTAGCAGACTTGGTAGATACAATCCCTGGCCACAAGAAACCTGTAGTTTAGAGGGGAAGAAAGATACTAAAATGAATCAAAGGGAAACGGCCGAGTGTCCCTCTAGACTGTAAGCTCGTTATAAGCAGGGAAAATGTCTGCCAACTCTGTTATATTGTATTCCCCCAAACTCTGCACACAGTTAAGCATTCAAGAAATACAGTTGGTTGATTAATTGATTGATAAAGATACGTATAAAGGTGCTGTGGGACTACGGGTGGGAAAAATATCAAGCTCATAAAGGGTTCAGAGCCAGTTGGATAGATAAGCGGAGTGGCTCAGTGGAAAAAGTACGGGTTTGGGAGTCAGAGGTCGTGGATTCTAATCCCCGCTCCGCCACTTGTCAGCTGCGTGACTTTGGGCAAGTCACTTCACTTCTCTGTGCCTCAGTTACCTCATCTGTAAAATGGGGATTAAGACGGTGAGCCCCACGTGAGACAACCTAATTACCCTGTATCTACCTCAGCACTTAGAACGGTGCTTGGCACATAGTAAACCGCTTAACGAATAGCAGCATTAATATTATTATTAGTAGATGACACAGCTGGGAGGACAAATAAAGGAAATGAAGCTTTAGTCAGGGAAGGCCTCTTTGAAGAGATGTGATTTTAGGAGAGTTTTTCAAGGTGGGGAGAGTGGGGGTCTGTCAGATATGAGACGGAAGGTTTCCCAACGAGGAGGAGTATGGGGACATGGAATTAGCAACGAGACAGATGCGATCGAAGTAGAGAGAGTTGGTTGGCATTAGAAGAGCAAAGCATGCACTCTGGATTCTAGTAGGAGCTCAGAGAGGCGATTTAGGCGAGGGAGGGCTGATCCGGTGCTTTAAAGCCGATGGTAAGGAGTTCCTGTTCGACACCGTGGTGGATGTCCTCCCACCTGGAGGTCCTCGAGGAGTGGAGAGATGTGGACCGTCCATTTTTCTCATTCATTCAATCATATTCATTGAGTGCTTACTCTGTACAAAGCACTCTACTAAGCACTTGGGAGAATACAATGCAACGATACACATTCCCTTCTCACGATGAACTTTGAGACCTGTCTGAACTAGACTGGACTGGAGTGAGCTCTTAATAAATACTATTATTACTATGACTCTCACCTCCTCCCGTCCCCACCCAAGAAAAGGAGGGTGTTTAGAAGCTAGGACACAGGACTGGGAGTAAGGAGGCCGGGTTCTATTCACCGGGCTGCCCCTTGCCTCATATGTGACCTTGGGTAAATCACTCAGTTTCCCCATCCTAAAAATGGGGATTAGACAGGGGTTGCCTATCAACATCCGCACAGAACAAAAACTTCTCACTCAGGGCTTTAAGGCTGTCCATCCCCTTGCCCCCTCCTACCTCTCCTCCCTTCTCTCTTTCCACCGCCCACCCCGCACGCTCCGCTCCTCTGCCGCCCACCTCCTCACCGTCCCCCGTTCTTGCCTATCCCGCCGTCACCCCTGGCCCACGTCCTCTCGTCCACTCCAGTCCAGTCTAGTTCAGACAGGTCTCAAAGCTCATTGTGAGTAGGGAATGTGTATCGTTGCATTGTACTCTCCCAAGTGCTTAGTAGAGTGCTTTGTACAGAGTTATCACTCAATAAATACTATTGAATGAATAATAATAATAACTGTCGTATTTGTTAAGCGCTTACTGTGTGCCAAGCACTGTTCCAAGCACTGGGGTAGATACCGGCTAATCAAGTTGTCCCACGTGGGGCTCACACTTGAATCCCCATTTTACAGATGAGGTAACTAAGGCATAGAGAAGTTAAGCGACTTGCCCAAGGCCACACAGCAGACAAGTGGCGGAGGCGGGATGAGAGTCCACGTCCTCTGACTCCCAAGCCTGTGCTCTTTCCACTAAGCCACGCTGCTTCCCGTGTGTTCTTGCTATCTCTTAGATGGTGAGGCCCATGTGAAACTCTGAGTCAGAAATTTTTTTCCAATGCTATTATCCGGTATCTACCCCAGGAATTAAAACGGTGCTTGGCCCATAGTAAATGCTTAAAAATTATTTTTATTATTTATTAGGAAAAATATTATCAATAGCATTAATAATGACATTTTGACCTGTGTTCTACTACCCCCAAGACCTTCGTGAGATATTAGCCTGCAAAGAACTGGGCTCCCAAGAGAGGCCAAATTAAACATGCAATCAGGTGGAAATTAGGATCAGTCATTTGATGGCAGCAAAAAAACCCTCGTAAACACCCCTGTTACATCACAGCTATTTAAGATTGATACCCATGTCTTACAAACTCCAGCCTAAAAAGGCCAGATGGAAAAACTCAGTACCGTGAAGTTTTCATAACTTCTGAATGATCATTTTTTTGTAAGCAGAAATATGTAATAATAATAATAATGTCGGTATCTGTTAAGCGCTTACTATGTGCCGAGCACTGTTCTAAGCGCTGGGGTAGCCAGAGGGGAATCAGGTTGTCCCACATGGGGCTCACAGTCTTAATCCCCATTTTACAGATGAGGGAACTGAGGCACTGAGAAGTTAAGTGACTTGCCCACAGTCACACAGCCGACAAGTGGCAGAGCTGGGATTCGAACTCATGAGCCCTGACTCCAAAGCCCATGCTCTTTCCACTGAGCCACGCTGCTTCTCCAACCAGATACAGATATCTGCTTCTCCAACCAACCAGATATCTCAACCAGATACATGTATCGTCTAGACTGTGAGTTCCTTGCAGATATGGAATTTGTCTAAGTGTTGTCGTACTCTTCCAAGTGCTTAGTCCAGGGCTTTGCATTCATTCGTGTATTCATCTAATCCTATTCGTTGAGTGCTTAAGCACACAGTAATGACCGAAGCAGCGTGTCTTAGTGGAAAGAGCCCGGGCTTGGGAGTCAGACGTCATGGGTTCGAATCCAGACTCTGCCACTTGTCAGCTCTGTGACTGTGGGCAAGTCACTTAACTTCTTTGTGCCTCAGTTCTCTCGTCTGTAAAAGTGGGGATTAAGACTGTGAGCCTCAAATGGGACAACCTGATCACCCTCTATCTCCCCCAACACTTAAAACAGTGCTCTGCACCTAGTAAGCGCTTAATAAATACCAACATCATTATTATTATGAATGAACTCAGAAAGGTCCCTGGTTTCAGTCTGAGCTGGTTCATTCATTGTACATAGCACAGCCCCTGAATTCATTTCACTCTGGAGAGCACAGAAGTCTACCTAAATCTGGACCTATGGAACATGTGAGCAGCCTGTCGATTGGGCATAGGTATGCATTTATTTTAATTTCTGTCCCCCTCTAGATTGTAAATGATTTATTACACATTATTCACATCAGTGTCTATGAAATCTGACTCAGGAAATATTTGAGGATTGACTGATTTCTAAGGAGACATTTCAGAGAGCAGAATGTGGAGAAAAAGGGACCCACCTCAGAGCCCAGAAAGATTTCTCAGTTTACATGCAATGCTTTATCCAGCACATTCAATTACTTGAGGGATCAATAATTAGACTTGAGAACTTTAAGAGAGAAGAGAAGTTGTATTCATTCAGTCAGTCACAGTTATTGAGTGCTTACTGTGTGCAAAGCACTGTATTAAGCTCTTGGGAGAGTACAATAGTACGTTAAACGGACACATTTCCTGTCGACGAGGAATTTGCAGTCTAGAGGATCATAATGGCTTATAATGAGCTATTGAATGTGTGACTTGCCCAAGGCCCTGAAGCAGTCAAGTGGCAGAGTTGGGTCGAGAACCCAGGTCTCCTGATTCCCAGGCTTGAGACAACTTACACTAGACCCTAAGCTCCTTGAGGGCAGGTATCATCATCCCTTAGCAGAAAGAGCCCCGATCTGGGAGTCTGAGGACCTGGGTTCTAATCTAGGCTCTATTGCTTGCCAGCTATGGGACCTCGGGCAAGTCACAAGAAGCATTTCAAGGACACAGTGAAATAAAGCCTCGGGCAGGGCTGAATCCCAGATGAAATCTGACAGGTCATAACTGAGGACAGATCCACAGGTCCCCTTGCCATCAAGGATACCGGGAAACCAATCTGATTTTATGGACGGTGAGCCTCATGTCTGACGAATGTCCCGAAGATCGACGTTTCTCAAGTAGGCTATACAAAATGAGTATTCCATTTCTCAAGTCTACTAATGTTTGGTTTCAATATTCCTAGTAGAAAGAGGGCTTGGGTGGAGAAGGAAGCTGCCCAGAGTTTTCATATGGATTTCTAGGGAAGAAGAAGCAACTCCCCTCGCACCACCCTTCTCTTCCTGCCTTGCTCCCAGCAAGGGAAGAAAATGTGTCTTTTTAATCCGTTTTTAATCAGGAGAAAAGTTGCAAGAGAATATATATTCTGCTTTTCCTCTTGCTTATTTTCAGTTTATTTTCAGACTTCAAAGGCACTGATATTCTGCCAGCTTGGTTTGGGGAGAAAAACACCTCTCTGCATTCCACCCAAACTCCAATGATTGCGTCCTGGTAGTCAGGAGAAGTGGGAACCAGAGTGTCCCAGAATGTCCCCTGTACCCACCGCGTGAGATCAGAGAGCTCCCGAGTGACTGTGTCTCACTTTGAAAACTCTCCTAGACCCTTTCCGATGATCTCCCTACCCCAACTTACCACGATTTCTGCTTTTGCTTTGGAAAGAGTATGGGACCAAGCAAGATGCACTGGAGAATGAACATCCATTGTACTCCCCCTCTTACATCCGCTCAGGGGCAACACACCCCTCCCTATTACCCCACCCCCACAGAACCCCCCCCCCATTGTGGCCTGAGAATGTGTCTGTTGGAATGACAAGTGCTTAGTACAGTGCTCTGCCCGCAGTAAGTACTCAATAAATACAACTGACTTAGCCTTCAGAATCTGGTAGAGTTTCACCCAGGAAAGTTGACAGAATAGAATGAAGTTTCAAGTTTCCACACTGTGCTCAGGGGAAAGAATTTCCAGACGGGAAGGGAGCAAAGACTGCTAAGGTACAGCTCTGTGTTTGTCAACTGAAACGTGTATGAAACTTCAGTCTTCAATGGGGACACATTAATTCTACAGAAGTGCCTTAGAGTGCTCAGAAATTATCTCAGGAATTGGTTGCAATTAACCCTCCATTTTGTATTTTGTTAGTTTGCTTTTGGGTTTTTTTTGCACAGGTAGTATGGGAAAAGCAGAGAAGCAGCGTAGCTTAATGAAAAGAGTATGGGCTTAGGAGTCAGAGGTCATGGGTTCTAATCCCGGCTCCACCACCTGTCAGCTGTGTGACTTTTGGGAAAATCACTTCACTTGTCTGGGCCTCAGTGACCTCATCTGTAAAATGGGGATTAAGACTGTGAGCCTCACGTGGGACAACCTGATTACCCTGTATCTACCCCAGCGCTTAGAACGGTGCTCAGCACATAATCAGCACTTAACAAATACCACATTAAAATGGCATTGCATTTTCCCCTCAAAATTGTCCAATGGTGTATTCTGCACTTGCCTTAGATTTTGAGCCCCTTGGGGACCAGGAATTGTGTGTAAATTTCCTCCACGGCTATTTTGCTTGTTTTTTTTTCCCGGAGATTAATGTAATTTTGCACCCTGCAGGGGTAAATAGCAATAGTAACATTACTAATGTTAGTACTACAACAAAATCTACTATTGGATTCATGGCTCAGTGGAAAGAGCACAGGCTTGGGAGTCAGAGGTCATGGATTCTAATCCCCGCTCTGCCACTTGTCAACTGTGTGACTTTGGGCAAGTCACTTCACTTCTCTGTGCCTCAGTTCCCTCATCTGTAAAATGGGGATGAAGACTGTGACCCTCACGTGGGACAAGCTGATTACCTTGTATCCTCCCCAGGGCTTAGAAAAGTGCTTGGCACATAGTAAGAGCTTAAATAACATTATTATTATTATTAAACATATATGGGTGCCAAAGGAGGGAACCTTTCAGTCTGGGTTCTTTCTACTTTACTGGCTTTCCCTGACATCACTGTAGGCAGGAAAGGCCCATATTGACTCCTTTTTTATTTTTCTGCCTTTACTGAGAAATGGATCTGAATGCTCTGAAAATTTGTAGTGCCTCCTGCTTTTCCCAGAAACCAGTGATCTGAGGAAAATGATCTTTTGTCTCCCAAGTGCTAAGTAAACTGCTCTGCAGACATTAAGGACTCAATAAGAACCACTGATGGACTGATTTATTGTGGCCAATCCAGGCACATTTACACAAATCGTACCCTTTGCTTAGATGGCTTAGAATCCAGTTTAAATCCACCTTTATTTGGAACTTTCTCTGTCGCCTTAAGCAATTGCCTTAAATCCCTTCTGGTCTCCGTCTCTTTATCTGCAGAATGTGAGTAAACATACTTATCTGGCTCACGGAAACATTGTCTGAATTAATTCATGATAGAAATTGCCCTGAAAGTTCAAAGGGTTCAGTTAATGTCAATTCCCAGTAGTTTGATTTCAAAGCAACTTTCTAAGATAGCTGTTTTTCTCCACAACAAATGGATACTTAAGTACTGGGAATCAGCTATATGCATATCTGTAATTTATTTATTTATATTAATGTCTGTCTCCCCCTCTAAAAATAAGTGCGGTATTTGTTAAGCACCTGCTCTGTGCCAAATACTGTACTAGGCGCTAGGGTGGAAACAAGCAGATGAGGTTAAACCCAGTCCCTGTCCCTCACGAGGCTCACGTTCTTAATCCCAACTTTACAGATGAGGTAACTGAGGCGGAAAGGAGTGAAGTGACTTCACCAGGGCCACACAGCAGACAAATGGCAGTTGCAGGATTAGAACCCATGACCTTCTGACTCCCAGGTCAGGGCTCTATCTACTACGCCTCTAGACTGTGAGCTCCCTGTGGGCAGGGGTTGGGTCTGTTCATTGCTATAGTGCACTCTCCCTAGTATTCAGTACAGAGTTCTGCACACAGTAAACGCTCAATAAATACGACTGTCAGTAAGAGCACAGAAGCAATTGAGCGGCCCATTTCTATTCTGTTTCATCAGTGATACGGTAGTGATCTGGTTTTCATTTTCTTTGCCAGCAGGGGATGGAGGTACCGGGGGAAGAGAGAGGCAGGGAGGGAACAATACACATTAGGCAAGTGTAACTCCAGTGAACGACTGATGAATTTCTGAGGAAGGGTGCTAAGGTAATTCTTTTCCATTTCCAAATGGAGCAGTTAGCTTGGTATGGGAAATATAGTGCTACGGGATCCTACCAGAAGAATCACGGTGAGCAGGTAATGTGGAACAGTAAGAAAATTGAAGGATCCATAACTCCCCATTAGGCCTCATTCTGGAATAAAACTCCAAGCAACTCCACCAGTATCCAACCAGGCAAAGAGACAGCATGGGGAATGCTCCCAGCTGCGCCTTTCATAGAGAAATCTGCTCTCTTCTTTCTCCTGCTGAGGAAATCTGTTGACAGAGCACACAGAAACCTTGGTAAATGGGAATGTCTTGAATATGGTCTGATGTTGATAGTGGATTGTTAGGGCTATCATCTAAATTGCAAGTACCTTGGTAAAACCTTTGTACTGCTCACTAGAAATGGAGAATAATCTTTCTGACTTTTTTTTTTAATAAATAAGAAGTGTACCATTTAACTCAATTCGCTGTATTGACTCAGATTCAAAATTTTGGTATGGAATTTTTTTATTTTTTTACTTGAAACCAAGGCATAGTTTTCATAATTCATATACTTTAAAATGTCTTTTGGGCTCAGAAAGAAAGGGTTTGGCTGTGAGGGCAAAATACAGACAATTGTCATTTAATATCTACAAATGTTGTAGATAATATCTACAAATGTTTCCAAGATAAAGACGATTGAGTCGTACATCCCACATCCTCATTTAGCTTCTGAAGAACACCTTTATTAGGTCTACATAAACAAATAATAACAATAATAATGATAATATTAATAATAATAATTGATCATTCTGAAGAACTCCTTCATTAGGTCTACATAAACAAAGACAAAACCCATCTATTTCAGAAAGTGTTTTTTTTTTTTTTCAATTTGTTCTAGTCAAGTTATCCTTTGAAGATTTGTCCTGGCAAATAAACCCGAAAAAAACCAACCAAAAAACATTTTCACTGCACAACTTTGTGAGTTGTACTTCAACAAATTTTACTTATTTTGTTAACTATATAACTAAGCAGAATTTCACAAATACTATACATTTTGATTACATATCTAGACCTATAAATATACTAGATACATGTATACTATATACTACATGTAGTACGTATACTACATCCTTTATATTTGAAGACAACAACATTGACACTGTTTGTGTGTCTGCAAAGACCAATGCAGGATGAACAGTCCCTGCCATGTTGGGCAAAGAAAAAAAAATGTTGCCCCTTATTGTGTTGTTGTTCATGTTTTCACCGCCTTGTGCTGTTTTCTCTTTTACCTTCTCGCCTCTCTTTCCATCCATCGATTTTGCTTATCGAGAGAGCCACTCCCTTCTTGATATGGGTACAAAATAGGTTTGTGGTTTGTTAATCTGTAACTAGCACAATTAATGAAAGTTTTCTGGGAAACCTTTGTTGTTTAGATTCTTTCAGTTAAAACGTTGGTTATGATCTGCTTCTCCCATCCCTCCCTCTGATTGATTTCCGGGTAGGATATGACTGGCGGGAAAAATCTGCATGTTCAAAAGGGTGCAGCATGATTTGATTGGTGGCAAAATATTCAGGTTGAGACATCTCCCTGATGTCTCAGCAGGGACTTAAATTCAAGATAATCAGGTAGTACACAGTCTCCCTCTCCTATGAATCGACACCTTATCGTGGAAGGTGAGTTTGCGTTGGCTGATGAAGCTTAGAGCTCTGCCATATAAGGTTACTCATAACGGAAAGGTCTAAGCTGAGCAGCAAAGTCGATTCCCCTGGACTGGGGAAAGAGCAGCGGCACGGAGAAGTGGCGAAGGCTGACGATCAAGCGATCAAAACGTTGAACAAAGACAAATGGCAGAGACTCGAGTTTTTACTGTGCAAAAGAAGGCAAAGCTAAGCCACTTCTGTGTCTTTACCAAGAAACCTCTGTGGATACACATACCCGAATGACCTTATGACAGAAGATTGGATGTTGCGAAAATGGCATGCTCACGGAGTCATAATGGGTGGGAAATGACTCGCGGGCATTTGAAGAACACGGACTCTGCCACAAATGGGGTTTTTACTGAGTTTTTACTGTGTTTACTTGAGTTTTTACTGTGCAGAAGAAGGCAAAGCTAAGCCACTTCTGTATCTTTACCAAGAAAACTCTGTGGATACACATACCCGAATGACCTTATGACAGAAGATGGGAGGTTGCGAAAATGGCGTGTCCATGGAGTCATAATGGGTGGGAAATGACTCGCGGGCATTTGAAGAGCACGGACTCTGCCACAGATGGGGTTCCTGGTCTAAGCCATCAGGGGTCAAATTTGCCAGATGAGTGTTTCCCACGCTTAGGCCAAATTTGGCTGGTAGGCAAACCTGCCTATCGAGTGCTTGCCACACCTAGGCCAGGTTTGACTGGTGGGCAAATCTGCCTTTTGAGTTCCCGTGCCAGTGATGAATTGGGCGGGTGGCTACAGTGGGATCGCAGCACTTAGTAAATCATGCTTACCGTGCCAACTGACACTCTTTTTCCAAATCTTCTGACTACCAGTCCTCACCTCTTTCTGAAGCCAAAGTCAACACTCTGAGAAAAGGGATATTAGAAATTTTGGAGATGGGGGAAGTTAGCAAGTCAGGATGTCATTTCTGGTGCCTGAGCTGAATTATAGTAGCTCAGGACCCAGACTTACAGTTTCAGGAAAACTAGGGGTAAATGGGTGGTCTCCAAGGAGGCGAGGGGGAAATCAAGTGGGGAAGCAGCATGGACTCGGGAAGCAGCACGGCCTAATGGATAGAGCACAGACCTGGGAGTGAGAGGGTATGGGGTCTAATCCCAGCTATGCCACACGTCTGCTGTGTGGCCTTGGACAAGTCACTTCACTTCTCTGTGCCTCAGTCACCTCATCTGTAAAATGGGGATTGAGACTGGGAGCCCCACGTGGGACGGGGACTATGTCCAACCTGATTTCCTTGTATCTACCCCAGTGCTTAGAACAGTACTTAGCCCTTGACAAGTACTATTGTTATTGTTATTATCATCCTCAAGGAGGACAAGCAAGGTGTGAGTTTCGGGGATCGCTACTGGTTGGGGAGTCTTCCAGCTTCAAACATGCTTCACTTGCGCTCCAAGAGCTCACTGGGATTTCACAGAACACATCATGACAGCCCTCCTACCTTTTTTAAATTATTATTATTTTATGGTATTTTCTAAGAGCTTACTATGTACCAGACACACTGTACTAACTGCTGGGATAGATGCAAGGTTAGGCTCTGCCACTTGTCTGCTTTGTGACCTTGGGCAAGTCATTATCCTCTCTGGGCCTCAGTCACCTCCTCTTTGAAATGAGGATCGAGACAGTGAGCCCATGCGGTCAGGATCTGTGTCCAACCCGATTTGCCTGTATCCACCCCAGTGCTTAGTTCAGCGCTTGGTATATAATAAGCGCTTAACAAATACAATAATTACTAGATTGGATTCAGCCCCTTTCCCACATGGGGCCCACAATTTAATCCCTATTTTTCAGATGAGGTAACTGAGGCCCGGAGAAGTTAAGTGATTTGCCCCGTATGAAGACAAATGGCAGAGCCAGGATTAGTATTCAATTCCTTCCGACTCCTAGACCTGTGCTCTATCCTCTAGACCACAATCAAGACTTTTGTGGCAAAAATCTCAAAAAGAAATTTGGGTGATTTTAGATAGAACAGAGATGGACCTATGCAGTGACCTCTAGACTGCAAGCTCATTGTGGGCAGGTAACGTGTCTATCAACTCTGCTGTATTGTACTCTTCCAAGTGCTTAGTACAGTGCTCTGCACACAGTAACCACTCAATAAATAGGATTGATTGATGAATTATTTGAAAGAATATGGGACCCAGATGCCAGGAGATGCGGGTACTAATTCCAGTTCCACCATCTTCCTGCTGTGTGAAGTTGATTACTCTCTGTGACTCAGCTTCCTCCCCTTCCAGCCCCACAGCACTTAGGTACTGTGGAGTAGTACTTAAGTGCTTAAGTAGAGAAGCAGCGTGGCTCAGTGGAAAGAGCCCGGGCTTTGGAGTCAGAGGTCATGGGTTCGAATCCCGCTTCGGCCAATTGTCAGCTGTGTGACTGTGGGCAAGTCACTTAACTTCACTGTGCCTCAGTTACCTCATCTGTAAAATGGGGATTAAGACTGTGAGCCCCACATGGGACAACCTGATTCCCCCTGTGTCTACTCCAGCGCTTAGAACAGTGCTCTGCACATAGCAAGTGCTTAACAAATACCAACATTATTATTATTATCATTAAGTACATAGCTGTAATTCATTTATTTTTATCAATGTCTGTCTCTTCCTCTAGATCGCAAGCTCCCTGTGGGCAGGGGATGTGTCTGTTTATTGTTACATTGCACTCTCCCAAGCGCTTAGTACAGTGTTCTGCATACAGTAAGCACTCAATACATGTGACTGATTGACTCCCCAGGAATCGGATGCCTGCTCTCCTCTTCCTAGTTCTAAGACAGTAAGCCTGATGGGGGAGAGGTACTGTATCCAATCTTCCCATCTTATACCAACCCCTGATCTTGGCAGCAAATAAGAGCTTAGTAAATGCCATGACTAATTAAGACGAAACATGTCTCAAGCTAGGAATTTCCTCAGAGACCAGAAGAAAGAACTTAAAAGAAAATCCCATGGTACGGAGGTTTCTTTCAAAGCCCTTCATCGGCGGGGCATAAACAAGAATATACTAATCTGAATTCATTTATCACATGTTTACAGCTTTTGATACACCCACACAAACACGTCTCTGTTTTTGTTTCAGGAAAATAGCACTGCTGTCATGAAACAGACTAGCTTTTGGAAGTCTATGAATTCTGACTAGATTTCCAAAAAAAAACCCCACAAGGGCCTGCTTTGTGTTATTATTTTTAGTAGTGCCACTTTATCAGACTTTTCATATTTTTCAAGTGCTAAAGCACTGTACCAATAAAAAAGAAAATGCAAGATCCAAAATAAAGCCTGAAAAAAAACAAAAACCCTTCAATGCAATGCTTTCTTTCAATTCTTTTGACCTTCTCCATCTGCTGTTTTTTAAAGCCTATCTTCTTTTTGAAAAGTATGTCCTTTATTATACCAATAAGTTTTATTATTTGTTGTATAACCACCAATTGTTATACAGCTGAATGGCCCTAATATAAGAAAATCATAATGACAGAAGAACAAGGTAAATGAAACGAACCTTTCTTTGTCTCATGGTCCAGAGTGATAATGTGCAATTGCTTCTTATTTATTGTTCACATAAAACCCCGATGTGGTAGGTGCTTTTTCAAGTACTAACTGCTGTATCCTTTGGAAATCACCCAGCTTTATAATCGTTGTTGATCAGGACATAAAATAGAAATGAATAGAGGTTTTACTCACCCGATTGTTACAGTGAGAAAATGTCTGACCTACCTCCTCTAATACCCTGCGTTTATTCTAACTAAATGGGAGGAGGTTTCTTTGGCATACATCCCTATGAGGCAACCATGGATTTAAAATAAGAATAATAATGACAATAATAGTGGAAAAGGTTGGCTTTAGTACTGATGATGACAATTCTAGTATTTATTAAAGACTTACGCTTCCGGGGTAGATACAAGATAATCAGCTAGAACAGAGCACCTGTCCAACGTGGGGCTCACAGCCTAAGAGCAAGAAAACGTATTTTAACCCCACTGTACAGATGAGGAAACTGAGGCCCAGAGAAGTGAAGTGATTTGCCCAAAGTCACCAGGGCAGCAAATGGCAGAATGATTACTATATACGAAGCTGCCCTTCAAATTTATATCGTTATATCCCGGCTAGACTACCGTGTCGGCCTTCTCTCCGACCTCCCTTCCTCCTCTCTCGCCCCACTCCGGTCTATTCTTCACTCCGCTGCGCGGCTCATCTTCCCGCAGAAACGATCTGGGCGTGTCACTCCCCTTCTTAAACAACTCCGGTGGTCGCCTATCGACCTCCGCTCCAAACAAAAACTCCTCACTCTAGGCTTCGAGGCTCTCCGTCACCTCGCCCCTTCCTACCTCTCCTCCCTTCTCTCTTTCTACCGCCCACCCCGCACGCTCCGCTCCTCCGCCGCCCACCTCCTCGCCGTCCCTCGGTCTCGCCCGTCCCGCCGTCGACCCCCGGGTCACGTCCTCCCGCGGTCCCGGAACGCCCTCCCTCCTCACCTCCGCCGAACTGATTCTCTTTCCCTCTTCAAAACCCTACTTAAAACTCACCTCCTCCAAGAGGCCTTCCCAGACTGAGCTCCTCTTCTCCCTCTACTCCCTCTGCCATCCCCCCTTTACCTCTCCGCAGCTAAACCCTCATTTTCCCCTTTTCCCTCTGCTCCTCCACCTCTCCCTTCCCATCCCCACAGCACTGTACTCGTCCGCTCGACTGTATATATTTTCGTTACCCTATTTATTTTGTTAATGAATTGTACATCGCCTCGATTCTATTTAGTCGCCATCGGTTTTTACGAGATGTTCTTCCCCTCGACTCTGTTTATCGCCATCGTTCTCGTCTGTCCGTCTCCCCCGATCAGACCGTAAGCCCGTCCAACGGCAGGGACCGTCTCTATCTGTTGCCGACTTGTTCATCCCAAGCGCCTAGTACAGTGCTCTGCATATAGTAAGCGCTCAATTAATACTATTGAATGAATGAATGAATGAAATTTCTAAAGCGACGCTACGGATGGTGAGATTCTATCAATTCGTGAGAGTGTGACCAAGAAGAACATATAGAACGGACCTCCCCTTTCACATTAGAGAAGCAGTGTGGCGCAGTGGATAAAGTATGGTCCTGGAAGTCAGAAGGTCAGGGGTTCTAATCCCAGCTCTGCTACCTGTCTGCTGTTTGACTGTGGGCAAGTCACTTCACTTCTCTGTTCTTCAGTAACCTCATCTGTTAAAAGGGGGATCGAGACTGTGAGCCCCATCAGGGATAGGGACTGCATCCAACCCTATTTTTTTGTATCCACCCCAGTGATTAGTACAGTGCCTGGCACATAGTAAGTGCTTAACAAATACCATAATTATTATCATTATCTGCCTGTAGTACTAAAAACTGGGGTAGATACAAAATAATCAGGTCAAGCACATTTGGTGTCCCACTGGGGCTCACAGTCACAGTCTAAGAGAGAGAATGGAACATTTTACAGATCAGAGACTGAGGCAAAGAAAAGCAAAGTGACTTGTCCAAGGTGACACACAGACAAGTGGCTTTTCCAAGATTAGAACCCAGGTCCTCTTATTCCTAGGCCCATGCTTTTTCCATCAGGCGACACTACTTCTCACTAGGCCTCACTGAGGGAGAACAGGTATTGTGTCTCCATTTTGCAGGTGAGAAAACTAAGGCCCAGAGAGGTTAAGTGATTTTTCCAAAATAATATAGCAGGCAAGCTGTGGAGCTGGGATAAGAACTCAGGTCCTCTGATTTTTTTAATGGAATTTTTTAAGTGTTTACTATGTGTCCAGCACTCTTCTAAGTGTTGGGGTAGGTACATGTTAATTAGGTTGGACACAGTCCCTGTTTCGCGTGGGGCTCACAGTCTAAGTAGGAGGTTGAACAGGTATCCCCATTTTCCAGCTGAGGGAACTGAAGCCCAGAAAAATCAAGTGGCTTGCCCAAAGTTGCAAAACAAAGCCATTGGCAGAGCCGGAATTAGAACCCAGGTCCTTCTAACTCCCAGGCTCATATGCTGTATCCACATAGCCACTCTGATTCTTAGACCCGACTTCTTCCACTACAGTGCTGCTTACAGATAAGTGGAAATAATTGGAGTAGAAAGACATGGACCTTAGGCTTCAAGGGTATGAATTTAAATAGCCAAAGGCTTAGATGTCATGGAAGTGATGAAGTTGGAGAGCCGAAGGAGGGGAGGGTCTTGTCTGGTGGGGCTGCCGACCGAATGAAGACCCCCTGTGCCCAGGACAGCAAGATTGAAAACAATGAAACCTAATCAGGCAAACAGCTCATCTCCGTCAAATTAGTATCCACTGTCTTGAGAATCTACAGAAGCTTGTGTTGACTAGATAATGGGGCTCCAGTGATCATTTCAAGTTATGAAGGACCAGCTTGGACAAGGACACATCATCATTCTTGTAGAAATGCTGGTTAGGAAAGACCCTAACTCAAGATGAATCCTAAAAAGCAATTTGTTCCAACCAGATTTCTTTTTTTTCCATTTTAATCACCAGTTATTCATTAGTGATTCAGAATATTTTTCTGACATGTAAAGTTTTCTTTCCCCTATTGAGATTACCAATCTTTTGGGTTTATCGAGTCATTTCTAATTTTGCAGAAAGAAAATCCTACAAAGAGGAAAAGGCGATTTTCATAGTTGACAAAACCCCTTTATTACCGTCTTCCCATTTACTGCAAAATTGTCACAGGCCATTCTGGGAACAGTTAGAGAAACAGAGTCTTCTTTCTATTCCTTAAAACAATCTCAGAGTCATTTCTTCCTTTTTCTTGTTTTGCTTCTATGTCAGCCTTCTTTTCAAGAACATCAAGAGTCGGGTGCTGAAACATCAAATGTGTTTCCAGAAGGTGCAAAATCCCCAAGGCTCAGAGTCTGGCTGGTGCTGCATATGTCTAATTTATAGATAAGTGGAATAAAGCTGAGCAGAGTTTATGACTAACATTATGACTGTTGAAAGTGCTTTCAATTGAAATATGCAGCCATTCCTGAGGTTTATATACTTCCGCCAACTCTGTTATAGTTTACTCCCCCAAGAGTTTCATACAGTGTACATGATAGTTGTTCAATAGATATGATTGATTTGATTGACTGAATAAACTTTAGTCTGAAAGCTCCTTGCTGGCTGAGATTATGTCTTCCTACTATATTGTATTTTACCCTCCCAAGTGCTTAATACGCTGATCTAAATTGTAAGCTCCTTGTGGGCAGGGAAGGCCTCTACCAAGGCCACAGAATGACCCTGTGCTTCTCCCGGACCTGAGACTGGGGCAGCCTGAATCCACAGGCATATAATCATAAAACGTCAATGTTTAAAAGATGAAATAATAGAAGCGTAAATTTTCCTTTGAAATCCATCTGTGTGGAATAGGGGTGTTTTCATTTGGGGAATAATCTGTTTGCTTCGGTCACATCACTACACTATTATTTCCAGATATACAGTAAAATTAACCTTCTGAAAGGGACCGAGAAACAAATGTCAAGTCAGTGTACCTGAACTTCAAACTCCTCACGGGATTGGGGAAACTCATTCAAATTCCAGATTTAATCTGCGTTCCATATTTGAGGGACAACTTTCTTATGCTTAGTGGAAAGAGCACGCGCTTGGGAGTCAGAAGTCGTGGGTTCTAATCCCAGCTGCGTCACTTTTCAGCCGTGTGAATTTGGGCAAGTCACTTTTAACTTCTCTGTGTCTCGGATACCTCGTCTGTAAAATGGGGATTGAGCCTGTGAGCCTCACGTGAGACAACCCGATTACCTTGTATCTACCTTGTATCTGTTCTAGCGCTTAGAACAGTGTTTGGAACACAGGAAGCCCTTAACAAATGCCATCATCATTTTCATCATCAGGATCACATATCTGCATCCCTTTAAAATACATATCTACAGGATGTGTGTATGTGGGTGCCCGTATGGCACTGTGCCGGGTTTTTTTTCTTATTCCTAGATATTTCTTTTGGGCATCCTCCAAACGGCTTCCCCTATTTTGTATTTACAGTCCTTACAGGCCTTTGTACATTTTTATAGCAGGCTTAGTAATTGATTTGCCAAGGTCTGGCATGCAAAATATATCTCACTGACTGGGAGGCAGAATAATTTGGAAAAAGAGTTCATCCGTAGGTCTTGGATAGACTAAGAAGGTACTAATGATCTTCATCCAAGATTTTCAAAATATTTTACTAAAGCTTTGGTGGTATAATGATACTGGTTCTGTCTATAGGCATATAGATTTAATAAATTGGCTTATCCTAGCTTATCTACTCAAAGTGTAGTGTGAAGTGATAATAATAATACTAATAGTGATAATAATAATTGTGATATTTGTTAAGTCCTTACTATGTTCCAAGCACTAGACTAATGGGTGGGACGCATACAAGCAAATTGAGTTGGACAGAGTGTCTGTCCCGTAGGGGGCTCACAGTCATAATCCCCATTTTCCAGATGAGGAAACTGAGGCACAGAGAAGTGAAGTGACTTGCCAAAGGTCACACAGCAGACAAGTGGAGAAGCTGGGATTAGAAGCCAGGTCCTTCTGACTCCCAAGCCTGGGCTCTATCCACTAGGCCACAGCAAACAAAGACTCCTCACAACTGGCTTCAAGGCTCTCCACCATCCAGCTCCACCAACTATTTGCACACGTCCCCCCCAAACTCTCTTTCTTTGCTCCTCCCAGTCAATTAATCCATTTCCCTGGCTGAGCACTTTCTGTATCCCAAACACTGTACCAAGAGCATGTAAGCATATAATCTAACAGAGTTGGCGGACACAATCCCTGCTTACAAGGTGCTTACAGGCTTGAGGAGAAGCAGCATGGTGTAGTGGATAGAACACGGGCCTGGGAGTCAGAACGACATGAGTTCTAATCCTGCCTCTGCCGCCGGTCTGCTGTGTGACCTTGGGCAAGTCTCTTCATTCATTCAGTAGTATTTATTGAGCGCTTACTATGTGCAGAGCACTGTACTGAGCACTTGGAATGTACAAATAGGTAACAGATAGAGACAGTCCCTGCCCTTTGACGGGCTTACAGTCTACTCTGTCCCTCAGTTACCTCATCTGTAAAATGGGGATTAACACTGTGAATCCCATGGGGGACAGGGACTTTGTCCAACCTGATTCGTTTGTATCCACCTCCGTGCATAGTACAAAGCCTGGCACACAGTAAGAGCTCAACACATATGACGATTACTATTATTATTGAGGAGGACCATACACTAAATTAAATCACAGATGGATATGGACATAAGTGCGTTAAAATCAAAGTGCGTAAGAGGTAGAGAGGCAAGTGTATAGGGGACACAGAAGAGAAGGCAAATAGGAGAAATTAATCACTGGTCTCTCACTGTAAACAGGGAATGTGTTTACCAACTCTGTTGTATGATACTCTCCCAAGATCTTAATACAGTGCTCTGCTCACAGAAAGTGCTCAATAAATACCACTGGTGATGATGACGATGTACCTTTCTTTAGAAACTCCTGCCTCCATCTTCTCACTCGCACTGTTTTCAGCTTGGAACTCCGCCTCTTAAATTTAAATATTTAAATCCCCCTAAAATCCCTCCTCCAACAAGCTTTCCAGGATCAACCCTTAGAACAGTGCTTGGCACATTGTGATTACTTAACAAGAACCATAATTATTATTATTATTATTATTATTATTATAGGTGGGGGTGATTAAGCTTGGGATATTTTTGTAGGAGTAGCTCCGAGTAAGTAATAGATTTGAACTTCATTTCAATCAATGATCTAATGCAGGTATTGGGTGCAAAACTTTGCCCTCTGCAAACCAAGCACTTGGGAAAATATAAAAGAGTCAGAGGACATGGTTCCTGTCACCAGGAGTTCAAAGTCTTGCATTATTACTATTACTATTTAGTGTTACTGTTCCCAGTGGAGTATAAGGATTCATTCATTCAATAGTATTTACTGAGCACTTACTATGTGCGGAGAACTATACTAAGTGCTTGGAATGTATAATTTGGCGACATCAATCAATCAATCATAATTATTGAGTGCTTCCTGTGTGCAGGGTACTGTACTGAACACTTGAGAGAGGTCTACAATATAACAGGCACATTTTCAGCCCACAATGAGCTTCCAGTCTAGAGGGGGTGACAGACGTTAATACGAATAAATCAATTACAGATATGTGCACAAGTGCTGTAGGGTGGGGAGGGGGGGAATAATGGAGCAAGTCGGAATGATGCAGAAGGGAGTGGAAAAGAAGATATGAGGGATTAATCGGGGAAGCTCTCTTGGAGGAGATGGGCCTTCAGTAAGGTTTTGAAGGGTGGGAGGAGAGTAATCTCCCGTTGGATATGAAGAGGGAGGATGTGGGCGAGAGGTCAACGGTGCGATAGACAAGGTCGAGGGACAGTGAGAAGGTTGGCATTGGAAGAGCAAAGTGTGCAGGCTTGGTTGTAGTAGGCAAGTAGAGAGGTGAGGTGATAATAATAATAATAATAATAATAATAATAATAATAATAATGGTATTCGTTAAGCTCTTACTAAGTGCCCAGCACTGTTCTAAGCACTGGGATAGATACAAGGTTATCAGGTTGTCCCAAGTGAGGCTCACAGTCTTCATCCCTATTTTCCAGATGAGGGAACTGAGGCACAGAGAAGTTAAGTGACTTGCCCAAAGTCACACACCTGACAAGTGGCAGGGGCAGGATTAGAACCCACATCCTCTGACTTCCAAGCTGGGGTTCTTTCCACTAATAATAATAATAATGTTGGTATTTGTTAAGCGCTTACTATGTGCAGAGCACTGTTCTAAGCACTGGAGTAGATACAGGGTGATCAGGTTGTCCTACGTGAGGCTCACAGTCTTAATCCCCATTTTACAGATGAGGTAACCGAGGCACCGAGAAGTTAAATGACTTGCCCACAGTCACACAGCTGACAAGTGGCAGAGCCGGGAGTCGAACTCATGACCTCTGACTCCCAAGCCTGGGCTCTTCCCTGAGTCATGCTGTTTCTCTCAAGTAAGTAATGCTCTTACTTACAGTGTGCAGAGCACAGAATTAAGCAAACTGGGAGAGTTGTTAGACCCCATTCTCTGCTCACAGTGAACTTACTTATATGAACTTACCTAAATTTCCACTCCCTGATGCGTTCATCACCTGGAAACAGTGAAGGGAGAAAGCTTCATAAGTTCCACTGGGCTTCTGGGCTTCACTTAACTTCTCTGTGCCTCAGTTACCTCATCTGTATAATGGGGATTAAAAGTGTTAGCTCCATGTGGGACAGCCTGATTACCCTGTATCTACCCCAGTGTTCAGAACAGTGCTTGGCTCATAGTAAGCGCTTAACAAATACCACCATTATTATTCTATCCCCTGATCACTGGGAAAAGAGGGAACAGCCTCTCTCCTTGTCTGCAGGGGCAGGAGGGTGAGCCCAACCTCTTTCTTCCCCTCGAACATTTCCCTACTTTTCCAATCAATACCGTTGATTGATAGATTTTTTTCTCCCCCCCCCCCCCAATGTGGGCTGGAGAAAGATTTTAATGAAGCAATAGCATTGGGCCCTCCCTTGGGCCAAGACTGTGAGCCTGTTGTTGGGTAGGGATTGTCTGTATCTGTTGCTGAATTGTACATTCCAAGCGTTTAGTACAGTGCTCTGCACACAGTAAGCGCTCAATAAATATGATTGAATGAATGAAGGTGGTAAGTCTATAGTCATTCCTAGTTGCGCACAATTACTTCCCAAACAGGCGAAGGGAAAAAACATGTAACGTAATGATGGTATTTGTTAATGGTGGTATTTGGTAAGTGCTTACAATGTGTCAGGCACTGTGCTAAGCACTGTACTAACCTCTGAAGGTTTCTCCAGGCATGAACATTTCTAAATTTGAGGTATGAGGTGTAACTCCCTACCTACAACTCATAATTTCCAAAATTTGTATGTGTCCAAATACAAAATGGCATCTTTCCCTCTACCCAGTGGAAGGGAAGAGTGGTGGCCTCCCTGACTTGGTTCTAGCTGCTCCATTCTAGGATTTTATTTCTGGCTTTCATTAGAGAAGCATTGTGGTCTAGTGGATAGAGCATGGGCCCGGGAGGCAGAAGGTCATAGGTTCTAATCCTGGCTCCGCCACTTCTCTGCTCTGTGACCTTGGGCAAGAAACTTCACTTCTCTGTGCCTCAGTTACCTCAGCTATAAAACAGGGATTAAGACCATGAGCCCCATGTGGGACAGGGACTATTTCCAACCTGATTTGATTGTGTCCACCCCAGCGCTTAGATCAACATCTGGCTCATAGTTAGGGTTTAACAAACTCCGCAATTATTATTACTGTTGAGTGACTGTCACTGACACAGAGGAACTCCTCCAAAAGTGTTCATATCCGCAGGCTTGCAGCCGCCGGCAGGTCTGGATCTAAGAACATTTTAGTCCAAGGCCTTGGGGACTCTTTTGAAACTCCCACGTGCTGCTCGACGCAGGTGACACTTCTGGCTCCATTGTGTGGCCACAGTCATTCATTCATTCAATAGTATTTATTGAGCGCTTACTATGTGCAGAGCACTGTACTAAGCGCTGGGAAGGTACAAATCGGTAACAGATAGAGACGGTCCCTGCCCTTTGACGAGCTTACAGTCTAATCGGGGGAGACGGACAGACAAGAACAAGGGCAATAAATAGAGTCAAGGGGAAGAACATCTCGTAAAAACAATGGCGACTAAATAGAATCAAGAATAAATAGAATCAAGAATCAAGGCTGCCACATGACATGTGGGCAGCCTGATTGCCTCATCATATGATGACCTGCTTCCCCGCCCAGGGCTCTTTTTCTCTTCTGATCCCCCACAGCTCTGCCCACCTCACCTATCCTCTCCTCACATGGACTCAGGTACGATAGAAATGGCGACAGCGGAGAAGCCCGGGGAGATTCTGTGAGGGTGGCTGTGGCGGTGGGCCATGGGGGAAGAAGGAAGCCACCGTGAGAGAACTAGACCGTAAACTAGACTCTCCACTGTAAGCTCAGTGTTGGCAGGGATCGTGCCTATTCATTCAATAGTATTTATTGAGCGCTTACTATGTGCAGAGCACTGTACTAAGCGCTTGGAATGAACAAGTCGGCAACAGATAGAGACGGTCCCTGCCATTTGACGGGCTTACGGTCTAATCGGGAGAGATGGACAGACGAGAACAATGGCGATAAACAGAGTCGAGGGGAAGAACATCTCGTAAAAACAATGGCAACTAAATAGAATCAAGGCAATGTACAATTCATTAACAAAATAAATAGGGTAACGAAAAATATATACAGTTGAGCGGATGAGTACAGTGCTGTGGGGATGGGAAGGGAGAGGTGGAGGAGCAGAGGGAAAGGGGGAAAAGAGGGTTTAGCTGCGGAGAGGTGAAGGGGGGGTGGCAGAGGGAGTAGAGGGAGAAGAGGAGCTCAGTCTGGGAAGGCCTCTCGGAGGAGGTGAGTTTTAAGTAGGGTTTTGAAGAGGGGAAGAGAATCAGTTCGGCGGAGGTGAGGAGGGAGGGCGTTCCAGGACCGCGGGAGGACGTGGCCCGGGGGTCGAGGGCGGGATAGGCGAGACCGAGGGACGGTGAGGAGGTGGGCGGCGGAGGAGCGGAGCGTGCGGGGTGCGTGGTAGAAAGAGAGAAGGGAGGAGAGGTAGGAAGGGGCAAGGTGATGTAGAGCCTCGAAGCCTAGAGTGAGGAGTTTTTGTTTGGAGCGGAAGTTGATAGGCAACCACTGGAGTTGTTTAAGAAGGGGAGTGACATGCCCAGATCATTTCTGCAGGAAGATGAGCCGGGCAGCGGAGTGAAGAATAGACCGGAGGGGGGCGAAAGAGGAGGAAGGGTGGTCAGAGAGAAGGCCGACACGGTAGTCTAGCCGGGATATAACGAGAGCCCGTAGCGGTAAGGTAGCCGTTTGGGTGGAGAGGAAAGGGCGGATCTTGGCGATATCGTAAAGGTGAAACCGGCAGGTCTCGGTAACGGATAGGATGCGTGGGGTGAACGAGAGAGACGAGTCAAGGATGACACCGAGATCATGGGCCCGGGAGACGGGAAGGATGGTCGTGCCATCCACGGTGATAGAGAAGTCTGGGAGAGGACCGGGTTTGGGAGGGAAGATGAGGAGCTCGGTCTCGCTCACGTTGAGTTTTAGGTGGCAGGCCGACATCCAGGTGGAGACGTCCCGGAGGCGGGAGGAGATGCGAGCCCGAAGGGAGGGGAAGAGGACAGGGGCGGAGATGTAGATCTGCGTGTCATCTGCGTAGAGATGGTAGTCAAAGCCGTGAGAGCGGATGAGTTCACCGAGGGAGTGAGTGTAAATGGAGAACAGAAGAGGGCCGAGAACTGACCCTTGAGGAACTCCGACAGTTAAAGGATGGGAGGGGGAGGAGGCGCCGGCGAAGGAGACCGAGAATGACCGGCCAGAGAGGTGAGAGGAGAACCGGGAGAGGACGGAGTCCGTGAAGCCAAGGTGAGATGAGGTATGGAGGAGGAGGGGACGGTCGACAGTGTCAAAGGCAGCAGAGAGGTCAAGGAGGATCAGAATGGAGTAGGAGCCATTGGATTTGGCAAGAAGGAGGTCACGGGTGACCTCAGAGAGAGCAGTCTCGGTAGAGCGGAGGGGACGGAAGCCAGATCGGAGGGGGTCCGGGAGAGAATGGGTGTTAAGGAATTCTATGCATCGATTGTAGACGACTCGTTCTAGGATTTTGGAAAGGAAGGGTAGCAGGGAGATAGGGCGATAACTGGAGGGGGAAGTGGGGTCGAGAGCGGGTTTTTTTAGGATGGGGGAGACGTGGGCATGTTTGAAGGCAGCGGGGAAGGAGCCATTGGAGATTGAGTGGTTAAGCCTAGAAGCGCTTAATACAGTGCTGTGTACACAGTAAATGCTCAATAAATACAACTGAATATATGAATAGAAGGACTGTGGCCTAATGGATAGAGCATGCGCCAGGAAGTTAGAAGGACCTGGGCTCTGAACCCAGCTAAACCATTTGTCTGCTCTGTGTCCCTGGGCGAGTCATTCATTCATTCATTCAATCATATTTATCGAGCGCTTACTATATGCAGAGCACTGTACTAAGTGCTTGAAGTCACTTCACTTCTCTGTGCCTCCATTACCTCAGTTGGATAATGGGGATTATGACCGTGAGCTCCATGTGTGACAGAGACTGTGTTTCCTGCCTGATTAGCTCTTATCTCCCCAGGGTTTAGAACAGTGTTTGGCACATAGTAAGAACTTAACAAATACCATTATTATTATTATCATTCTGCACTCTCCAAAGCACTTAGTATGATGCTCTGCCCACAAATAAGCGCTCAATAAATACCACTGATTGGTCAGAGGAGGAAGATGGCAGTGGAAGCACACGTAGGGTGATGGCAATCCCTGTGGCCATATTTTCACGGCATTTCCTTCGAATGGGGTCAGGGTCTTTTGAATCTCCTTGGGTCCTGGTCCGGGGCTTACGGCCCATGAATCCCTGCTGTGATCCTGGGGACAGCTGTTCTGGAGGAAGAAGTAATCAATCAATCAATCGATCCTATTTAGTGAGTGCCTACTGTGTGCAGAGCATGAGAGAGTAATATAACAGAGTTATACATTGTATAACAGAGATGGCAGTCGGTAGTTGGTAGATTCCAGTCTAGAGCCGCACAACTGTGAAGACCTGCATTCCCACCAGGCGACGAACCACCCGCCCTGCTCTGGAAGAACATTCCCAGGCTTAGCGGTCAGTCTCCGCTCTGTGGCTGAATGACTGATCCTGGAGCAGAGTGGAAAGGGGGCAAATCGGGAAAACGGGGAAATTGTGTGTGGTCTCTACCCAGGATCCTTGTTCCTGTCCTCTTACCTGCATCTGGGGGGTCAGACCTTACCACAGGGACTATCTCGTAGACTATAAATTCATTCTGGGCAGGGATTGTGTCTGTTAAATTAATGATAATAAAAAATAATGTTGGTATTTGTTAAGCGCTTACTATGTGCCGAGCACTGTTCTAAGCGCTGGGGGAGATACGGAGTAATCGGGTTGTCCCTGTTGAGGCTCACGGTCTTAATCCCCATTTTACAGATGAGCGAAATGAGGCACCTAGAAGTCAAGCGACTTGCCCAAAGGCACACAGCTGACAGGTGGCAGAGCTGGGATTAGAACCCGTGACCTCTGACTCCTAAACCCGTGCTCTTTCCACTGAGCCACGCTGTGTCTTATAACAAATTGTTATATTGTACTCTCCCGAGCAGATGAGGAGCAGCATTTCCTAGTGGACAGAACGCAGGACTGGGAGTCAGAAGGACATAGGTCTAATCCCGGCTCTGCCACTTTTCTGCTGTGTGACCTTGGGCAAGTCACTTCACTTCTCTGTGCCTCAGTGGCCTCACCTGGGGATAAGAGGCCCATGTGCGGTGGGAACTGTATCCAACCTGATTATCATCTATCTACCTCAGTGCTTAGTACAGTGTTTGGCACATAGTAAGTGCTTAATAATAGTAATAATAATAATAAAAAGGTATCTGTTCAGAAATATAATAAAAAAGTGCTCTATGGATATAATTGATTGATCTTTGCTGGAGTCCTGGTAGTAAGGGGGGTGCAATACAGGGCAAAGGAGTAGCACCTACCTAATAATTTTAATGATAATCATTACTATTATATTTGATGGATGCTTACTCTACGCTAAGCACTGTGTTAGATACAATACAATTAGATCAAACACAATCCCTGTCCCCCATGGGGTCACAGATTAAGGGGAAAGGGGAAGTAAAGTGACTTACCTCAAGTTACCTGATGAGCAAGTGGCAGAGCAAGGATCAGAATCTAGGTGTCCTGACTCCCAGTTCTGTGCTAGTAATGATAATAATAACAAAGACAATTTTGTTATATGATAATAATAATAATAATTATTATTATAATTATGGTACTCGTTAAGCACTTATTATGAGCCAAACACTGTTTAAGGGCTGGGATAGTTACAAGGTAATCTGGTTGTCCCACAGGGGGCTCACAGTTTTAATCCCCATTTTACAAATGTGGTAACTGAGGCACAGAGAAGCTAAGTGGCTTGCCTAAGGTCACAGAGCAGACAAGTGGAGAAGCCGGGATTAGAACCCAGGTCCTCTGATTCCCAAGCCTGTGCTCTTTCCACTGAGTCGCGCTGCTTCCCGTTGCTCATTTGTCTCTACCCACACCTGCATTACCACACCTCTGGATGAGGATGAATCTCTTTTTTGACGGTATTTCATAAACGCTTACTATGTGTCAAGCACGGTACTAAGTACTGGGGTAGATACAGTATAATCTGGTTGGGCAGAGTCCTTGTCCCACATAGCGCTCACAGTCCTAATCGCCATGTTTCAGATAACGTAACTGAGGCACAGAGAAAATCATTTTCCATTGAATGACTTTATTTCTCCACAGAGCATTTTAAATAAATCCAGAATTGATCTACTAAATATGGGCTGGCAGAAAAATGCTCTCCTTCTAGCTATCGCCCATGATTATGCCCCAAATCCACTTCTTAATTAACAGAACAATATAAAACTCTGTGAAAATGAAACCTGCGGTTAGATCTGACACACTGGGACATAAATTCCCTGACCATTCCTCATCTTCCAGACTTTTCTGAAATAAGCCCATCATCTTTATCAGCTCTCTAATCCTCTGTGGTTTTCATTTTTAACAAGCAACGAAGTAGTTCTTTGAAAAGGGAACGAGGGAAAGAGTGCTTGTAGGGAGGTGATTACATAGTCAACCTGTCAAGAAAAGCAAAAAAAAAAAGCTAAGCTAAACTCATGCAGAAATTCAGGTACTGTACAAGCCACATGTTCAGATGAGACAAGTATCTGTTTCATGGGAATAGATTCTTCAGGGAAAGCGATTAAGAAAGAATGAAATAATTCCGTTTTTCATTTCCCCTGAACCCTAAATTTTCCTGAGAAACGATCCAACTCTTTTCAGGGACAACGGTTTCTCGATTGGAGAATCACTGAGCGAAGTATATAAACTTCAAAAGAAGTAGACTATTAGCCAGAAATGAATGAATGAATAAACAAACAAATAAATAAATAAATAAACGGAAACCCAGCCGCACGGTAGAAAGGGACTACAGAAGATGGAACTCCATTGTAAATTTGATTTGGAGTTTCAGGTCAAACATACAGAATTACATTATTTTCATTTATACGGCTTCGTTCTAAACTCGAAGGACAACGGCAAAAGTATTCTGTTTTCCATCTGCCACTGAGAAAAAGAAGCATATCTTCTCTTTAAGGAGGCAGCGCCCGTATCCAATTCTTCCAGTAAACCCAGATATAACATCGACCAAGGTGGGATTATATTACCTCAGCAACACTGCATTATTTTTTAATGTCAACAACAGGACTTCAGCTGAGGAAATGACACAGGTCTCAACAAAGCCATGGCAGAATTCAAGAGGACTTATTTTTTTTTTTATTTTAATGAGTATGAAGAAATAAATAGAAAACATAATGGAAATTTTCTGATAAGAGCTATTGCCCGTTGCATTGTTAGCCAAAGAGTGATAATATCATACAACCCTTCACAGCTGCTTCACATTCACACTGCGCTGTCATTAACCATCCTTACTAGGCTTCTGGGAACTCTCTACTGATAATGAAAATGACACACGCTTTCATTTTAGATAGAATAATCTACATGTGCTTGAAATCCACAAGAGAGTGCATCAATTAACATACATAAAATATTAGTCCCTAAAAAATACGTATGTTTTGTTTTGCTAAATTTACTAATTTTCAACTTCCTTTGGATTCGACCGTTACTCATTTGATCAAAAATCTATTGTGTTGTCTTGTTTTCAAAGGAAAATGACAAACAAGACATGTCACAGAAAATCTCTAGGACCAGACAGGCAGTATCACCGGAAACAGAAATTGGTAATTTACATATTCCAATGTGTTATATTCTAAACCGGGCATATATGGACCAAAAAAAAGAGACAGGGAAGAAGGTACACAAGGGCATAAAACGCATGCGGGATTCTGAGATAACAAGAATATTTGATTCACAAATGTTAAGGTTCCAGTATGATGAAATCGTATCCTAAAAAATAATAGCTCAGGCAGCGTTTCCACCTAGTAATATGATATAATATACTCATTATAGTTTATTCCTAAACTCCAAGATGAATCACAGCCAAAACAAGTCTGACCTAGATTGTTTACATTTGTTATAGTTCTCTACAAAATAACCTGGGTTAACCAGCATTTCAATCTTTCCAAGTAATGTGTAGGTATTGCATCCTATTACGGCCAGGTCTTCATCGATGACATAGACTGTGAGCCCGTTCGTTTAGACTGTGAGCCCATTATTGGGCAGGGATTGTCTCTGTTGACGAATTGTACATTCCAAGTGCTTAGTACAGTGCTCTGCACATAAGAAGTGCTCGATAAATACTATTGAATGAATAAAGAAAGAAATTAGATTAAATATTTAGAATATTGAGAACCAAAATACTACGGCCTTTTTCTCTTGGATTATCCAGGTAATTAGGATATATGTATATCAAATTTGCTAAAATTAACTATAATTTTGGATCATTTGGGCCACATACATATTTTTTTCTCTCTATGTGCATCTGTCTATTTATAGTGGAATTCAAGAGGGCTTCTTTTTTTATTTTAATGAATATGAAGCAATAAGTTTAAATGCTTTTCTCCCTGTGTGCATCTATCTACATGTAGTTCAATTAGGCCAAAGACCAAATATATCATTTTTTATGTGGACTTTTTTAACTGCCCAGAATTTTCCTGTCGCTTCCATCTCTACGTTGCTAAAATCTGCCCTTTCGTCTCGATCCAAAATGTTACCGTGCTGATCCAAGCACTTCTCTTATCTTGCATCTGCCTTCTCGTTGACCTCCCTGCCTCCTGTCTCTCCCTACTCCAATCCATACTTCACTCTGCTGCCGAACATTTATCAACAAAAACGTTGAGTTCATGTCTCCCGAATCCTCAAGAACCTCCAATGTCTGCCCAATGGCTCCACATCCAACGGAAACTCCTTACCACTGGCTTTAAAGCAGTCAATCCGCTCGGCCCACCTTGCCTCACCTCGTTAATCTCCTAATACAGCCCAGCTCACACACTCTGTTCCTCTGGGACCACTTTACTCACTGTGCCCAATCTCATCTATCTCACTGCTGATCCTTATCCTGGAACTCCCTCTCCCTCCACATATGCCAGACCACCACTCTCTCCACCTTCAAAGAATTACCAAAGACACATCTCCTCCAAGAAGCCCTCCCCGATTAAGCCCTCTTTTCTCCGGCTCACTCTACTTTCTGCTTTGTCTATGCATTTCAATCTATGGCCTAAGGACTCTTGATATTCGCCCCACTCTGAATCCCACAGCACTTATATACCTTTCTATAAATTATACATTATAAATTATGTATTCATATTAATGCCTGTCTCCCCCTCAAGACTGTAAACTTGTTTTAGGCAGGGAATGTATCAGCTGATTTTGTTTTATTGTACTTTCCCAAGTTCTTAGTACAGTGCTCTGAACATAGTAAGCGCTCAATAAATACGATTGATTGGTCTACAGTTCAGAGTTTGAGAGGACATCCTAATTTAGTACATTCCACTCAGTTCTACATAGTAGGAGTGTGCATTCTTGCAAAACCTCATGTTCAGGAAAATCTTAGTGTGCCCATCCATACAAACACAAACTCTTTTTTTGACCCACTATTTCCAAAAAGGCTCACACTGTTGAAGGACATTCTCTATTTCCCTAACAACATTCCAGCCAAAATATGTTATGTCAGAGTTGACTGAACTATATGAAATACTGTGCAGCAACATGCTACTGCAGGCAAAAGTCTAGGAGAAAGGTGGGGACAACTCTTATTTAACTTCTCTGTGACTCAGTTCCCTCATCTGTAAAAATGAGGATGAAGACTGTGAGCCCTATGTGAGACAACCTGATTACCTTGTATCTACCCCAGTGCTTAGAACAGTGCTCGGCACATAGTTAACAAATATCAAATTAACAAATACCGACATTATTATTATTATTTGCATGAATCTGATTCCTTTACCGAAGCCCTCGAAGTACCATGGGATTGAAAGAGTACCTTCACCAAGACCGCCGAGAAAAGCGAGAGAGTTTGCTGTGGAAACCATGGAAAGAGCACATTGTTCTCCACTGTTCACAAGATTCTGTTCCAAATTTCTCTGGATGGTCTCAGGAAGACGATCACTAAATAGTCCCCTCCCTGCATCACAGTGTGGCATCAGACAAGAATGCATCCCAAGAAAAATGATTAGTAAGTCAGATCCAACAAAAGTTCAGACAGCATCATCAGGGGTACTATACTATAATCAGAGATCTGACAAAAGTAGTGATATCATCAGCAGATCACAAGAAATAGTGTGGCCCAATGGACAGAACCCCGGCTGGTGAACCGTGTCAGAAGGACCCAGCGTCTAATCCCAGCTCTGCCACTTGTCTGCTGTATGACCTTATGGAAGTCACTTCACTTCTCTGGGCCTCAGTTACCTCATTTGTAAAATGGGGATTAAGGTCATGAGCCCCGTGTGGGACAATCCCCGTGTGGGTAGATTATCTTGTATCTACCCCAGCATGGAGACAAAAAGAAAGGTTGGTATTTGTTAAGCGCTTACTACGTGCAGAGCACTGTTCTAAACGCTGGGGTAGATACAGGGGAATGAGGTTGTCCCACATGAGGCTCACAGTCTTCATCCCCATTTTACAGATGAGGGAACTGAGGCATAGAGAAGTGAAGTGACTTGCCCACAGTCACACAGCTGACAAGGGGCAGAGTTGGGATACGAACCCATGACCTCTGACTCCCAAGCCCGGGCTCTTTCCACTGAGCCACGCTGCTTCTCTAACAGTGGAGAACAGTGCCTAGAACATAGTAAGCACTTAAGAAATACCATAAAAAACAACTGACCCCTGGAAACAAATAAGGGAACCCCACAATGGTAAGGTTAATCCAGACGATGTTGAAGATGTTCTGTCAGATCTTTTCCCCATCCCCATTGGCAGGGTCTAGTAAGATGGCCTAATTCCATTAGCCAATTTAATACTTCATTCATTCATTCCATAGTATTTATTGAGCGCTTACTATGTGAAAAGCACTGTACTAAGTGCTTGGAATGTACAATTTGGCAACAGATAGAGACAATCCCTGCCCAGTGACGGGCTCACATTCTAATCGGGGGAGAAAGACGGACAAAAACAAGACAACAAAATCATGATAAATAGAATCAAGGGGATGTACACCTCAATAACAAAATAAATACTTCCAAGTTCAGTGTCTGTTCTCCCTCTTAGGACTATGAGATCCATGTGAGATAGAGACGGTCTAGCCAGATTATCTTATATCTACCCTAATGCTTAGTATGGTGAATGGTGCATAGTGAACGTTTTAACAATTATTATTATTATCATTATTTGACAAAGACCTGAAACCTGTTGCCAATTATGTCCCCGATCCACTAGAAGATTCCTCCAACTCTATAAGCATCACTGAATCAGGTATCAGTCGATTAATGTTATTTATCAAGTGCCTACTTTGTGCAGAGCTCTGAACTAAGCACTTGAGAAAGTAAAATAAATTATTAGACATGATCCCTGCCCTCAAAGGCATTATAATGTGCAAAGCTATGCTCGGAAGTCATTACCTCCCATCAGAAAAAAGCCTCCAGCATTCTCCGCATAGAGAATGGATGTAGCATTGGCCTAGGAGTCAGAGGTCATAGGTTCTAATCCCAGCTCTGCCATTTATCTGCTGTGTGACCTTGGCCAAGTCCCTTCACTTCTCTGGTGCTTCAGTTACCTCATCTGTAAAATGGGGATCGAGACGATGAGACTATGGGACAGGGACTGTTTCCCTCCTGATTTCCTAGTATCCACCTCAGTGCTTAGTACGGTGCCTGGCACCTAGTAAGTGCTTAAAAAACATTATCATTATTATTATTATGACTACCTAAACTTTTCTCATCATCTCTAGAACTTCCCATCATTCCTCGCATTTAACAATTTATATATTCGCAATTCATCAGTGGGATTGATTGAGCACTTGTGTACAGAGCAGGGTAGTAAGTGCCTGGGAGACCTCCACACAATAGAGCGGGTAGACATGATCCCTGCCCACAAGGAGACTACAGACTAGTGGGGAAGACGGATATTAAAATTAATTACAGATAGGGGAAGTGGCACCGTATAAATATTGTTTATCAGTGCAGTGTGGCAGCTGGTGGGTTGAACATCAAAGTGTTTAGTGGGTTCAGACCCGAGTGCATAGATTAAATTGAAGTGGAGGCAGATAGGGTGGGGAATTGAGGGGTAAGTCAGGGAAGGCCACTTTGAAGAGAGAGGCCATGATTATGGATATTTCAAGACTCAAAACCAGACAGTTCTTGACCACCTTTTCACTTTCCTTCATTTTGTAAATGTATTTTTTTCACTGTGGCTTTTTTACAGATATAGCTATTGCCTAGTGTTAGTGGATGAAACCTACACCCCATCTCTCACTACCTCCTACGTGTTCCTAGTTTCTCAGGAATATGGCCTCTCTCTTTTACATTCTGGAGGACTCCACTGCAGTTGGAGAGGAAAATGCTTATATATGCCTGAGGAAAAATGCTTATACATGCATCACAATATTCTCAGTCAATCAGTCAGTCAGTAGCATTTGCCGAGTGCTTCCTGTGTGCAGAGCACTGTATTAAGAGCTTGGGAGAGCATAAACAATGTATAACAGACACATTCCCTGCCCACACCAAGCTTACAGTCTAGATGGGGAGCCAGACATCATTGTAAATGAATGTATTTCAGTCAGATATGTACCTAAGTGCTGTCTGGCTGGGAAGCGGGATGACGTCTTAGTAGGGGAAGGCTTTTTAGGGTAGATGTACCTTTGATAAGACTTTGGAGGAAGGGAGAGTCATTTTCTGTCAGATATGAACTCGGGGGGTGGGGTGGGGGGTGTTCCAGGCCAGATGCAGCACGTTTGCAAGAGGTCAGAGGTGAAATCTGACTAAAGAATTAAATATTTTCTAGTCCTTGAAGAGAGATGGCTGTGGATCTCAGGAACTGAAAGGTAACCGTTAGATTATTACAAAATCTCACCAGATAAAACTCCCAAACCTTTCAATAAATGATCTCTCCTCCAGGAAGCCTTCCCTTACTAACCTCTCATCTCCCCACCCTATTCTCCTTCCCTTCTGGTTCACTTATGCTCTTGAATCTGTACCCACTAAGTAATAAGAACTTTGATAATCACTCCTCCGCTGCTTCGTTCATTCATTCATTCATTCATTCAATAGTGCTTATTGAGCGCTTACTATGCGCAGAGCACTGAACTAAGCGCTTGTACTATGCTTCCACCATACCTAAGTAGCTATCCTACACCGCTTCTCCTATTTGTAACTGGTTGTAACGTCTATCTCCCTAACTAGATCAAGGGCAGGAATTGTGTCTAACAATTACTGTATGATGCCCTCCCAAACACTTAGCACAGTACTCTGCACACGATAAGCACTTGATAAATCAATTCATTCATTCAATAGTATTTACTGAGCGCTTACTATGTGCAGAGCACTGTGCTAAGCGCTTGGAATGTAGAAATCGGTAACAGATAGAAGCAGTCCCTGCCCTTTGACTGGCTTACAGTCTAATCGGGCGAGACGGACAGACAAAAATAATAGCAATAAATAGAATCAAGATAAATACCCTTGCCTGACTGATTGCTTAATTTTCCTTGTGGGTGTCTTCATGGTCCAAATAAGCCTGAATGTTCCTAAAATTTTAAGGACCATTTCAAGATATTATTCGCCCATCGGTTTCCGGACTATGTCCATCCCTATATTATCACTGCATAATATATATGACACAAATCCAACTATCTCTGAGTAGTAGCATGGCTGAGAAAAAGGTTGCCATTTAAAATGCAATTGTTCACCCTTCTGAATTTCTTACCAGCTCCGGTTTTGCCTTGTGGGAGTGCCAGGGCCAAACTCAGTCTTGCCTAAAATCAGACTAGTAGCCACAGCAATCATTTGTAATTCAATCAACCATTAAAAAACAGTGAATTGGATTTATGGGTCTGATATGTGTATGACCCAGAGGTCGTTTATCTGCTCCAAAGGTGCTGTTTGACTGCACAAGTACGTGATGAAATTATGTATAAGTCACTGTCGTCTTTAAGGAAATCAAAATGAAATGAACTCCTTGGGCACTGTGGGTTAAGTTTTTTCCTGTTAAATTGCTTATGTAGAATCAAAATACCGGTTGGTGTTTTTCATCTTACAGTATTTAAAATAGGCATATGTTACATCTGTTTCACACCTAATGCTGCAATTATGTTCAAAAAGGAAAGCAGATGTCTCCTAGTTTCAACTGATACATTCCAAACTAACAGAGACTTCACCATAATAAAATATTTTTTTTTAGTGCACATGAAATGAATTTGCCTGGAAAGTTATTCATGAATTTCTATCTATGATAATGACATCTAGCCTAATCCCTGTCATTATTATTTACAACAGCGATAATCACGATGATAACGATAGCATTTATTGAGCATATACTATGTACCAAGTATTTTCTGTGGAGCTGGGTTTGAAACGAAGTAATCAGATCAAGCAAGAAGTCCACGAGGCTCCTAATTTTAATGGGAGGGAGAGGAGGTATCATCACCACTTTAAAGGAGAAGAAAGGGAGTTCCAGAAAAGGTAAATGGCTTGTCCAGGGTCGCACAGCAGAAGAAATAAGATTATTATCATTATCATCAAGTGTCATCCAGGCATTTCTGACTCTTTGGAAATATTTTCTCCAGAACGTCCTGTCCTCTGCCATAATCCGTCATCTTGCTAACGGTTCTTCTGTTATCGTTGTCATGTTTTCTATCTAGCTGTCAGTCTGCCTCTTCCATGTTTTCTCTGGACTTTTCCCAGCATTAGTGTCTTCTCCAGAGCTGGGATTAAAATCCAAGTCTCCTGACTCCCTGTCCCTTGCTTTCCCAATAAGTTACTGAAACTCTCCTAACTCCCTGTCCCTTGCTTTCTCAATAGGTTACTGAAACAATATCTTACGCACGACTCTGATTTTCCTTGAGTAAATTTTCAAGATTGTTTCTTGCCACAAACATAAGAGGGCTGTCCTAATCAGTTTTGTAATAGCCAGTGTGTTCCAGGAGAATAAGTGAAACATGTTTGAGGCTGGAAATTCCCCAGTGCTTTTCCCCACATCTGCAATTTACTTCAGCGTCTGTCTCCCCCACTCGAATGTAAGCCCCTTGAGAGCAGGGATCGTGTCTGCCAACTCCATTATATTGAACTTTCTCAAGTACTTAGTACAGTGCTCTATACACAGTAAGCACTGATTATATACCACTGTTTGACAGATAAAATTACCCATAAATTAAGATAGATCATGAATGACAGAAATGTACTCCCAAAGTGGAGATAAATATGCCAGTGGATAGGATGGAATGATTCATTTTTAAAAAGTACTAAATGTGATTATTAAGGTTTACCAGTTTTTAATATCTTTAGGGCTATCATCCATCTTCCTGACTGAAATATTGGTCGCAATGACTTTTGGATGACTCTAAGAGTCCTAACTCTTTTCCTCGTTCTCTTTCAACCTCCACATATTTGTTGAAGTATTAATTTTGCAGTCAGGTGACGAAAACTGAAAATTGTGCTGAGGTGTGGTCTCCCTCTCAGCAGAATCAAATAGAAAAGAACTATCACTTTGCTCATTAATCAAATACCCCTGCATTTATAGTGAAACGCACAGTAGCACTGGTATTTTTTTGCTGCACTGTACACTACAGTTCATTTCAAATTTCGTCTTCAATTTCTTTCCGTGTTACTATCTGCAAGGTCTGTTTTTTTTTCATTTATGGCATTATTTCCCTAGTTTTCTCTTGTCTATCATTTTCATATCTGCCTCTTCCTTTAATGGGTAAACTCCTTATGGATGGCAAAGTATTTTTTGCGTCTACTGTCTTGCCTTATGCCGTCGAGTCGTCTCCGAACCATAGCAATTCCACGGACACAGCTCTCCCAGAACAACCCGCTTCCATCTACAATCGTTCCATTAGTGGATCCACAGAGTTTTCTTGGTAAAAATCCGGAAGTGGTTTACCATCGCCTCCTTCCACGCAGTCAACTCGTGTCTCTGCCTTTGGCTCTCTCCCGTGCCGCTGCTGCCCAGCACGGGTGAGTTTTGACTTGTAGGCGATGACCTTCCACTCGCTAGCCACTGGCCAAGCTAGGAATGGAATGGATAGGCCTCTGCTCGCCTCTCCCTTCCATAGTCGAGACTGGTAGAGGACTGGAAACTCTCCAGGTGCCACCCTGGGAGAGGATGTCTATTGTACTGTTCCAGATAATTATGGTAGTACTAAGCCCTAAGTACAGTGCTCTGCACATAGTTAGTGCTCAATAAATATGATTGAATGAGTAATAGTAGTAATATTGACAGTAGTAGTGGTAGGAATAATAGTATTGCTAGTAGTGATAGTAGTAATGATAAAAATACGTATATTAATAGCAGCAATAGCAATATTTGAGCAATACACTGTGCAATACACTGTATCAGGCAAATGAGAAGTCCCGAATAAAGAAGTGACACATTCCCTGCCCATGAGGAGCTTACGATAAATCGGAGACAAGCATAGAATATACGTCTGAGTGCTCATGGGGGAAATTCAGTTCTTAAGTGCTAAAGTTGGCTGCTGGATTTATATGCTTTAGGTTTCTCTCCTACGAATCAAAGCCTTATCGAGGTAGGAGAGTTTGTGTAAGTTCATTCATTCATTCATTCATTCATTCATTCATTCAATAGTATCTATTGAGCGCTTACTATGTGCAGAGCACTGGACTAAGCGCTTGGAGTGAACAAGTTGGCAACAGATAGAGACAGTCCCTGCCGTTTGACGGGCTTACGGTCTAACTGGGGGAGACGGACAGACAAGAACAATGGCAATAAATAGAGCCAAGGGGAAGAACATCTCATAAGAACAATGGCGACTAAATAGAATCGAGGTGATGTACATCTCATTAACAAAATAAATAGGGTAATGAAAATATATACAGTCGAGCAGACGAGTACAGTGCTGAGGGGATGGGAAGGGAGAGGGGGAGGAGCAGAGGGAGATGGGGGGAAAAGAGGGTTAAGCTGAGGAGAGGTGAAGGGGGGCGGTAGAGGGAGTAGAGGGAGAAGGGGAGCTCAGTCTGGGAAGGCCTCTCGGAGGAGGTGAGTTTTAAGTAGGGTTTTGAAGAGGGGAAGAGAATCAGTTTGGCGGAGGTGAGGAGGGAGGGCGTTCCGGGACCGCGGGAGGACGTGGCCCGGGGGTCGACGGCGGGATAGGCGAGACCGAGGGACGGTGAGGAGGTGGGCGGCGGAGGAGCGGAGCGTGCGGGGTGGGCGGTAGAAAGAGAGAAGGGAGGAGAGGTAGGAAGGGGCAAGATGATGGAGAGCCTTGAAGCCTAGAGTGAGGAGTTTTTGTTTGGAGCGGAGGTCGATAGGCAACCACTGGAGGTGTTTAAGAAGGGGAGTGACATGCCCAGAGCGTTTCTGCAGGAAGATGAGCCGGGCAGCGGAGTGTCAATGGAGTTTAGAGCTCTGCCAGGTACATGTCCCAAACAGAACTCCTTATCTTCTCACCCAAATCCAATCATCCTATCACTATAGACAATAGCAACATCGGTCCTCTCTCGTAATCCCACATCCTTGGTATTATCCTTGACTCATCTCATTCAACCCACATATTCAATCTAACAGTAAATCCCCTCAGTTCAACCTTCATGGCATTACTAAATCCACTCTTTCCTCTCCTTTTGAACTCCTACCCTGTTTAAAGCAAGCAGTTATCCCATCCTCTTTGATTACCTTATCAGCTTCCTTGTTGACCTCCCTGCCTCCTGTCTCTCCCCGCTTCGGTCCATACTTCACTCGGCTGCCCGGACGATTTTTTTACAAAACCATTCAGCCCATATTTCCATATTTCACTGTACTCGTCCGCTCAACTGTATATATTTTCATTACCCTATTTATTTTGTTAATGAAATGTACATCACCTCGATTCTATTTAGTTGCCATTGTTTTTACGAGATGTTCTTCCCCTCGACTCTATTTATTGCCATTGTTCTCGTCTGTCCGTCTCCCCCGATTAGACCGTAAGCCTGTCAAACAGCAGGGACTGTCTCTATCTGTTGCTGACTTGTTCATTCCAAGCGCTTAGTACAGTGCTCTGCACATAGTAAGCGCTCAATAAATACTATTGAATGAACGAATATTTCCCCATTCCTTCAAAGGCTCCAATGATTGCCCATCCATCTCAGCATCAACAGAAACTCCTCACCACTGTCTTTAAAGCATTCAATCACCTTGTCCCATCCTACCTCTCCTCGCTGCTCCCTTTCTACTGCCCACACCATATACTCCGCTCCTCTGCCACTCACCTCCTCACAGTCCCCCATTGGCACCTATCCCGCCATCGGCCCCTGGCCCATATCCTCCCGCTGTCCTGGAATGCCCTCCCTCCTCACATCTGCCAAACTAACTGTCTTCCCCCTCTTCAAAGCCCTGGTGAGAGTTCCCCTCTTCCAGGAGGCCTTCCCAGACTGAGCCCCCCCCTTTCCCTCTGCTCCTCCTCCGCTCCCTTTCCCCCCGCCCCGCTCTCTGCTCTTCTCCCTTCCCCTCCCCTCAGCACTTGTGTATTTGTGTATATTTATCGCCCTATTCATTTTGTTAATGAGGTGTATATCTCTATGATTCTCACTCTAGGCTTCAAGGCTCTCCATCACCTTGCCCCTTCCTACCTCTCTTCCCTTCTCTCTGTCTATTGCCCACCCCGCACGCTCCGCTCCTCTGCCGCCCACCTCCTCACCGTCCCCCGTTCTCGCCTATCCCGCCGTCGACCCCTGGCCCACGTCCTCGCGCTGTCCTGGAACGCCCTCCCTCCTCACCTCCGACAATCTAATTCTCTTCCCCTCTTCAAATCCCTACTTAAAGCTCACCTCCTCCAAGAGGGCTTCCCAGACTGAGCTCCACCTTTTCCCTCTGCTCCCTCTATCCCCCCTTCACCTCTCTGCAGCTAAACCCTCTTCTCCCCCCTTTCCCTCTCCTCCTCCCCCTCTCCCGTCCCACCCCCTCACCACCGTACTCGTCCGCTCAACTGTATATATCTTCATCACCCTATTTATTTTGTTTAATGAGATGTACATCACCCTGATTCTATTTATTTGCCATTGTTTTCATGAGATGTTCTTCCCCTTAAATCTATTTATTGCCATTGTTCTTGTCTGCCTGTCTCCCCCGATTAGACTGTAAGCCCGTCAAAGGGCAGGGACTGTATCTGTTGCCGATTTGTACATTCCAAGCACTTAGTACAGTGCTCTGCACATAGTAAGCGCTCAATAAATACTATTGAATGAGTGAATGAATGATTCTACTTATCTTGATGATGTTGTTTTGTTTTGTTCTGTTTTGCTTGGCTGTCTCCCCCATTTAGACTGTGAGCTTGTTATTGGGGAGGGATTGTCTCTCTCTGTTGCCGAATTGTACTTTCCAAGTGCTTAGTACAGTGCTCTGCACATAGTAAGTGCTCAATAAATACTATTGAATGCATGAATGAATACTCTCCTGTGACAACCCAGCCCACACATTTCGCTCCTCTACTGCCAACCTACTCACTGTGCCTCTATCTCTCCTATCTCATTGTCGACTTCTCTCCCATGTCCTCCTTCCAGCCTGGAACTCCTTCCTCTTCATATTCATTCATTCATTCCATCATGAATTCATGCATTCAATCATATTTATTGAGCGCTTACTGTGTACCGAGCACTGTACTAATAGCTAGGGAGAGTACAATACAGCAATAAACATACACATCCCCTGCCCACAACAAATTTACGTTCTAGAGGAAGAGGCAGACATTAATAAAAAGAAATACATTACAGCTGTAATAAATAAATTATAGATATGTTGTTCATACGCGATGGACCGTTACTCTCCCCACCTTCAAAGCCTTTTTGAAGGCACATCTCATCCATGAGACCTTCCCTGACTAAGCCCTCCTTTCCTCTTCTGCCTCCTTTCCCTTCTGCCTCACCCTGATTTGCCCTCTTTATTCACCCCTACCTTGAGCCCCACAACACTTCTTTACATATTTGTATTTATTCATTTATTTTCATTGGTGTCTGTCTCCCCATCTAGACTGTAAGCTCACTGTGGACAAGGAGTGTCATTATGTCTAGCAACTCTGTTATATTTTTATATTGTACTCTCCCAAGAGGCTTTTACAGTGTTCTGCACCCAGCTAGCTCTCAATAAATATGATCAGCAACTTCCTCTAAAGGATCTAAGGAATTTCCCAAACATGGTTCTATTCATCTGCCCAATGACACTGTGAGATAGATAATTAAATCAGTGGAAAGGAAAAAAAAATCAGAACAAAAGTATATTATAATGTTGGTATTTGTTAAGCGCTTACTATGGGCAGAGCACTGTTCTAAGCGCTGGGGTAGATACAGTGTAATCAGGTTGCCCCCGTGAGGCTCACAGTTAATCCCCATTTTACAGATGAGGTAACTGAGGCACAGAGAAGCGAAGTGACTTGCCCACAGTCACACAGCTGACAAGTGGCAAAGCCGGAAGTCGAACCCATGACCTCTGACTCCGAAGCCCAGAGTCTTTCCACTGAGCCACGCTGCTTCTGAGTCTTAAACAATAGATGAGTGTGAAAAATTTGGGTGGTCATTCCAAAGGAAAATTGTCCCATATTTTGTAGAAAGATTTCTTTAGCAAGTTGAGATGGTGTGAGGTAAAAATGTCCCCAAATAGAGTATGCAAATGATATTTGTAAGTGAATCCCATGGAATTCAACAGGGTTGAATTTGCAGGCTACTCAACATTATAATTTAATGCTCCGCAGAAAGAGTCTGTTTACCTGACTTTGCCCAATCTAGGAGAGTTTTGTTTTTATTTTATTTTTTTATATATCTTATTATACTGATTATTGTAGCTCCATCCTGAAAATAGGCACCACTTGCTTTGGAGTGACATCAACTATTACCTTTAGGAGAAAATAGGCTCCTTAAAAAGCAATTGCATAAGACAAATAGTGCCTCTGGGTGACCCAATCCCGGGGCTGGGAAAACAATACCATCATGAAAAAATAACGTGTCTGCCCTACGTGAAATGCTCTCCTGTGGTTGGTTAATTAACTGAGGACTTTTTCTGCTTATTTCTGATAGCTTTCCAGGTGGACGAGAGAGATACTAGGGTATTGTTTGAAAGCTATAGGGAATAACCTTGGATGTCCTACAAAGTGCTGGCTATTCAAAAATGCTTTGTAGAAAACTACTTATGTGGCAGTTATATCGAACATCATATTTGCTGTCATTTTGATTCTAGTGTGGTCTACATCCCATTTAATGCATCAGCTTTAAATGAATTGAAAAGGGCTACCTTGTACCTCATCTATTTAAATTGCCTTATGGCAGCTTACTGGAGAGGTAGAGTAGGTAACTAAAAATAAACCATTTTAGGGAGTCATCTATTTGCATAAAAATAGTCAAAACGGGCAGATAACATTATGATCAGAGGGATTTTTATCAACATTTGAGAGTGTTCATCATAAAACAGATGCAGACTCATAATTCCTTAGACATCATGTGTCTGTAAAGATTATCCTTTGCTTTGCTCTTGCATTTACTGCTTGCAGTTCCTGGAGCTGTTTTCAATTCTGCCTCATGGCATTGCACTGTTTCCAAAGTCTGTGTGATGAGAGACTCATTTATTATTATTATTATTATCGATAATAATAATGACATTGGCATTTCAGCACTTTTATTAAATTGGAAAAACATGGTGATATTTGTGAAGTGCTCACTATTTGCCAAGCAATAGTTGAGGAGCAGTGTAGCCTAAATAGAGAATGAGCCTGGGAAGCAGAAGGACCAGGGTTTTAATCCCAGCTCCTCCACTTGTCTGCTGTGTGACCTTGGGGAAATCACTCAACATCTCTTTGCATCAGTTACCTCACGTGTAAAATGGGGATTAAGACTCTGAGCTCTTTGTGGTACAGGGGCTGTGTCCAACCAGATTAATTTGTACCTATCCCAGTGCTTAGTAGAGTTCTTTGTAGAGTAAGTGTTTAACAACTACTGATAAAAAAAATAGTCTGCTGTGTGAACTTGGGCAAGTCACTTAACATCCCAGTACCTCAGTTACCTCATCTGTAAAATGGGGATGAAGACTGTGAGCCCCATCCAGGTCATGGACAGTGTTCAACCTGATTAGCTTGTAACTACCCCAGTGTTTAGTACACTCTCTGGCACATAGTAATCATGATTATTTTCAAGTGCCATCAAGTTGTTTCCAATTTATAGCAACTTTAAGGATATATTTTCTCCAAAATGTCCTGTCTTCTGCCGTAATCTGTAAACTTTCTAATGGTTCTTCCATTATCATTGTTATAGTCTCTATCTAGCTGCTGATCTGCCTCTTCCTCATTTTCCCTGGATTTTTCCTAGCATTAGTGTCTTCTCCAGAGAATTAGTCCTCCTGATTATGTGTCCAAAATATGCCAGTCTAAGTCAAATTATTTAGCCTTCCAAAGACCACTTTGGCTTAATTTGCTCCAAAATCCATTTGTCTTCTGGGTCGTCCATGGTATTAGCAAAAGCCTTCTCCAACACCACATTTCAAGGATCGTTGTTCTTTCTATCCTGATTTTTCGCCGTCCAGCTTTCAGAGCCATACATTGTCACTGGAAACACCATAGAACTGACAATTTGTGTTTTTGTGGCAATTGTTACATTAGCACATTTCATGACTTTTTCCAGGCTCTTCATAACAGCTGACAAGTGGCAGAACTGGGATAAGAACCCATGACCTCTGACTCCCAAGCCCGGGCTCTTTCCACAAGCAGACAGGATCGATCAATCAATCCTTTCTGTTTATTGAGTGCTTACTGTGTGCAGAGCACTGGACTCAACACTTGGGTGAACCTTTTAGACAAGGTGCAAAGGCTGGGAACAGGGGTGAGAGGGGAAGAGCAGGGGAAAAGCGTCGATTCTTCATCATTAGTACGAGAAGCAAAAGCAGCCTCCTGTCGGTTGTCGGTTACGTGATCTTGGCCAAGTCACTTAACTTCTCTCTGCCTTGAGAATGGTATGGCTCAGTGGAAGGAGCCTCAGCTTAGGAGTCAGAGGTCATGGGTTCTAATCCCAGTTCCGCCACTTGTCCACCATGTGACTTCGGTCAAGTCACTTCACTTCTCTGTGCCTCAGTTACCTCATCTGTCAAATGGGGGTGAAGACTGTGAGCCCCACATGGGACAACCTGATCACCTTGTATCCCCCCAGGGCTTAGAACAGTGCTTTGCACATAGTAAGCGCTTAACAAATACCACCATTATTATTCTGCCTCCAGATGCCTCCACCTGGATTTCTGCCCGCCACCTAAAACTCAACATTTCCCAAACTGAGCTCCTCATCTTCCCTCCCAAACCTTGTCCTCTTCCTGACTTCCCTGTCACTGTGGATGGTACGACCATCCTTCCTGACTCTCAGGCCTGCAACCTTGGTGTCATCCTTGACTCAGTTCTCTCATTCACCCCACACATCCAATCCGTCACCAACGCCTGCCGGTCTCACCTTTACAATATCGCCAAGATCCGCCCTTTTCTCTTATCCAAATGGCTATTGTGCTGGTACAAGCTCTCACACTATCCCGACTGGATTATTGTGTCAGCCTCCTCTCGGATCTCCCTTCCTCCTGTCTCTCCCCACTCCAATCTACTCTTCATTCCGCTGCCCGGATCATCTTCCTACAGAAACGTTCTGGACATGTCACTCCCCTCCTCAAACACCTCCAGGGGTTGCCTATCAACCTCTGCACGCAACAAAAACTCCTCACTCTGGGCTTCAAGACTCTCCATCACCTTGCCCCCTCCTACCTCACCTCCCTTCTCTCTTTCTACTGTCCACCTTCAACACTCCACTCCTCTGCCACTCACCTCCTCACTGTCCCCCGTTCACCCCACCCCACCGTTGACTCCTGGCCCACATCCTCCTGCTGTCCTGGAATGTCCTCCCTCCTCACCTCTGCCAAACTAACTCTCTTTCCCTCTTCAAAGCTCTACTGAGAGCTCACCTCCTCAGGGATGCCTTCCCAGACTGAGCTTCCCCTTTTCCCTCTGCTCCCTCTGCTCCCTCTCTGCTCCCCCTCCACCCTCTGCTCCCTCCCCCTTCCCCTCTTCACCTCCCCTCAGCTAAGCTCCCTTTCCATCTGCTCCTCCCCCTTTCCCTTTCCCTCCCCAAAGCACTGTGCTCATTTGTATATATTTTTATTACCCTATTCATTTTGTTAATGAGGTGTACATCCCCTTGATTCTATTTATCGTGATTATGTTGTCTTGTTTCTGTCCGTCTGTCTCCTCCGATTAGACTGTAAGCCCATCATTGGTCAGGGATTGTCTCTATCTGTTGCCGAATTATACATTCCAAGCGCTTAGTACAATGCTCTGCACATAGTCAGCACTCAATAAATACTATTGAATGAATGAATGAAGTCTTCCTAACAGTAATATTCGGCATATTTCTTGACCGCTAGTTCCTTTATTATTGATTATTGACCCCAGGAGAGAAAAATTGTCTCTCCATCTCCTAAAAATGTGTTAAAACTTCTGGTTGTCTTGATCTTGGTTTTCTTGACATTCAAATTAGGCCCATCTATTCGCTCTGTTGCTAAATTTTTAATAATCAGCCCTTCAAATCTTTTTCACTTTCAGCTAGTAGGGTAGTATCGTCAGCATAACGAGGTTGTTTATATTCCTTCCTCCAATTTTTACTCCCAGTTCGTCTTCATCCAATCTGGCTTCTCTCATTATGTATTTGGTATAAAGGATGAACAGATAAGGTGATAAGACACATACGTCTTCCAACCTCCTGTCTCTCCCAGCTTCAGTCTATACTTCACTCTGCTACCTGGATTATCTTTCTACAGTCATGCTCTGAGCATGTCACCCCCCTCCTCAAAAATCTCCAGTTGTCACCTATCAACCACTGTATGAAGCAAAAACTCCTCACTATTGGCTTCAAAGCTGTCCATCCCCTTGCCCCCTCCTACCTCGCCTCCCTTTTCTCCTTCTACAGCCCAGCCCACATACTCCTCTCCTCTGCCGCTAAACTCCTCTCTGGGCCTCGTTCTCTCCTGTCCCGCCATCGACCTCTGGCCTGCGTCCTACCACTGGCCTGGAATGCCCTCCCTCCTCACATCCACCAAACTAACTCTCTTCCCCTCTTCAAAGCCCTACTGAGAGCTCCCCTAATCCAGGAGGCCTTCCCAGACTGAGCCCCCGCTTTCCTCTGCTCCTCCCCCCGACATCGCCCCTACTCCCCTCCTCTGCTCTAACCCCTTCCCCGCCCCACAGCACCTGTGTATATTTTTATGTATTTATTATTCCATTTATTTTATTTGTGATGCATATATAAGCTATAATTCTATTTATCTATTTTGATGCCACTGATGCCTTTCTCCTGCTTCTAGACGGTGAGCCTGTTCTTGGGTAGGGTTTGTTTCTGTTGCCGAATTATACTTTCCAATTACTTATTACAGTGCTTTGCACACAAGAAGCAGCGTGGCTCAGTGGAAAGAGCACGGGCTTTGGAGTCAGGGCTCATGAGTTCGAATCCCATCTCTGCCACTTGTCGGCTGTGTGACTGTGGGCAAGTCACTTAACTTCTCTGTGCCTCAGTTCCCTCATCTGTAAAATGGGGATTAAGACTGTGAGCCCCACGTGGGACGACCTGATTCCCCTGTGTCTACCCCAGCGCTTAGAACAGTGCTCGGCACAAAGTAAGCGCTTAACAAATACCAACATTATTAAATACGATGAATGAATGAATGAATGAATGAATGAATGAATCCTTGTCTTACACCCTAACTAATGGGAAACCAATCCGTTTATCCATATTCTGTTCTTATTGTAACCTCCTGTTCAGCATACAGTTTCCATATTAATGCAATTAAATTGGCCATCATGCCCATTTTCCTTAATGTGCTCCAGAGTTTCTCGTGATCTACGCAGTCAAAGGCTTTACTATAATCAACAAAGCACGTGCTTACTTCCTTCTGATATTCTCTTGTCTTTTCAATTATCCAACCGACATCAACAATCATATCTCACATCCCTCGTCCTTTCTGGAATCCTGCTTGAACAGTGGGCAATTCACATTCCATAGAGGCCTCCATTCGATGCTGTATAACTTTTAGAAATACCTAAATATATGAGATCATGGCATATGAGATCAAGGAAACCACGATAATTGTTCTATTTAGTTGGATGCCCTTTCTTCAGCATTATAATCTAAACTGATCTCTTCCAGTCACCTGGCCACTGAGTGGTTAGTCATACCCGTTGATATAATTTGGTAAGGATTTCAACCAGTTCCTCTCCAAACGCCTGAAAGACCTCAGTAGGAAGCCTATCAAAACCAGGGGCCTTATTTTTGACAAGACTGTGTAATACTGATTTAACTTCAGATTCCATGATAAGTGGCTCTAATTCAAAAGGAGCTTCTTCAGATACTTCTCATACATTGCTATCTTTCTGGTACAGTTCCTGTTGTGTATTCCTTCCATCTCTGTTTGATTCCACTGGCGGCATTTATCGTCAGTCCATCTTTGCTTTTGACAAAGCTAATCTGAAGACGAAATGTTCTCTTACTTTCCTTAATCTCCCGAAATCGTGATCTTGTCCACCCACACTTGTTATTGACTTCCATTTCTTTGTGTTTGCTGCTATAATATTCCCATTTGTCCTTCCTGGCAAAGAGCTGGAATTCTCGGCTCAGTTTTTTAACCAGGTTCTTTTGTCCTCTGATTTTTGCTTCCTTCTTTTTTTCCGGCTACTTTCAGAGTTACGTTGGACATTCATTTTGGCGTTTTCTGTTTCCTGACCTTTTGCAGTGCCATGTCGCTTTCTTCCTTGATGACATTTTTAATATCTATCCATATTTTCTCTGGTTCCTTGTCTGTGAGATTAAGCACCTCAAATATACACTAAACACAACCAATACCATATAAAAATAACAGCACCCATACTAAGTGCTGGAGTAGACACAAGTTATTTAGGGCAGACATAGTCCCTGACCCATATGGCACTCGGGATCTAAGGGTAGGGAGATTGTCTGTATAAACTTTATTTTACAGATTTGGAAACTGAGAAGTGAAGTGACTTGCCGAGATCACATAGCAAACATGTGGTGAGACAGGACTAGAACGCAGACCCTCTGACTCCCAGCCTAGCATTCTTTCTACTGGGATGTGCTGTTTCTCTTTTTAAATGCTGCGTGATAGCTGGGACAATCACTGTGTCTCGTCTATCTCACCACCAGTCTCTCATTCACATTCTGCCTCTGGCCTGGAACACCCTCCCTCTTCGTTCCTTCTACATCAACTTTGTACTTGGATTTTCCCCCTTTTTTCACCTCTCCCTCAGTTCCACAGCACTCATGTACGTATCAGTAATTTCTTTATTAATATGTAATATCTGTATCCCCCTCTAGAATGTGAGCTCACTGTGTGCAGGAAACATGTCTACCAACTCTGTTACATTACACTTTCCAAAACTCCTAGTACAGTTCTCTGCATACAATAAGTGCTCAATAAATGTGATTGATTTATCACTAGAGTTGGTAGACACATTCTCTGTCCACAAGGAGCTTCCAGCCTACAGGTTGTTGTTGATAATGGAACTTCATTCTAAAACTAATATAATCCACATTATTGATTTAGTAGAACATGCAAAGCATAAGGTGAGAATGATTTGCAAGAGACTGCGAATGGGTGAACTAAGAACACTGGGAAATTTGTTATGTGTGGTGAAGGAATTTGGGACAGAGGATAATAACAGTATTACACTTTACTTTGCCAGTGTAACACTATCATCTTTTTATATATTTGTTTATTCTTCCAAAGTGGGTTTACATTTTATTTTTGTCTTCACAACGTCACTGTATATTTGGGAGAGATGAATACGAGTGTCCTCATTTTTCAGTTAAGGGAACCGAGCTAGAGAAAGACTTTGTGATTTGCCTGGGGTTACAAGGCAGGTCTTGGATTGGAACACAGGAATTCTGATTCCCAGACTCTGCTATTTCCGCTAATTAGGCCGGCTCACAGGGCAGGTGAATGTTGAAATAGAAGCGACCATAGGTGGGTGGGTGACTACATGAAAGGAAACAGTCCTCCCCATTTCTTTCCAACAATCTCTTTCACCTTCCCTGCTTCTCACTCTCTCTCACTTCCCACACATTTCCATTAGAATTGTTTCCTATGGAACATTACTGTATTGATCATGCTGGCAATCTTTTTTAAAAAATTACTATCTTAATTTCAAGACACAGCTTCTTGAAATGTACAAGGCATTACCGTATATCCATATATAGAGAGAAACAGCATGGCTAAGTGGAAAGAGCACGGACATGGGAGTCGGAGGACATGGGTTCTCATCTTGGCTTCGCCACTTTTCTGCTGTGTGAGCTTGAGCAAATCACTTCACTTCTCTGTGCCACAGTTACCTCATCTGCAAAATGGGGATTAAGACTGTGAGCCCCATGTGGGAAATGGGGGACTGTGTCCAACCTGATTACTTTGTATCTACCCTACTGCTTAGAACAGTTCTTGTCCGTCCATCTCCGCCGATTAGACCGTAAGCCCGTCAAAGGGCAGGGACTGTCTCTATCAGTTACCGATTTGTCCATTCCAAGCGCTCAGTACAGTGCTCTGCACATAGTAAGCGCTCAGCCTGGCTCAGTGGAAGGAGCCTGGGCTTCGGAGTCAGAGGTCATGGGTTCGACTCTCAGCTCTGCCCCTTGTCAGCTGTGTGACTGTGGGCAAGTCACTTCATTTCTCTGTGCCTCAGTTACCTCATCTGTAAAATGGGGATTATCTGTGAGCCTCACGTGGGACAACCTGATTACCCTCTATCTAGCCCAGCACTTAGAACAGTGCTCTGCACATAGTAAGCGCTTAACAAATACCAACATTATTATTATTAATAAATACGAATGAATGAATGAATGAATGAATGAATGAATGAATGAATGAATGAACGAACAGTGTTTGATACATAGTAAGTGCTAACAAATACCATCATCAAATAGCAATATGTGCATTTCAGTTCATTCTCTAGGCAGAAGTATAGCTACGCAAGACATTTCCTCATCTTGAGAGGAAAACATTCTTTCTTAAGAGCCATCTAAATGGGATGAAATGATAAAGTAGAAGGAATGAAGGTTACAGTCTCCTTTAAGGCACATCTTGTATTTTACTCCATTTAAGGTCAAAGCACTATGGTATGCAGCTCATTTTGGAAAATACACAGTTGGTAATTATAATTTTGACTTTAAGTTTACTTAGCAACGATCTCATTGAGATGCATGGTACCATTTTCATTGCACAGCTATTTCTCTAGGGCTATTTGACTAGTAAAAAAAAAAAAAGATTCCCACAGATATGAGCTGTGACGCCAGTAAGTGAGTTGTATAAAAATGTCAATTAGAAAGAGGCTCGGGGGATGGTAAAAAAGGAACTATTTAGACCCCAACTTTCAACAATAGAGTCGGAACCCCTGAAATGCTCAAAGACTTCATCGGGTTGGAAAAGAAGACAGCCGGAATTCAGTGAACTGAATTGATTTATGTGTTGGATCAATGTGAACAAATATATTGTGCTGCTAGGAAGCGGAGCCAGGAATAACAAATGGACTTTCAATGGCAAACAGAGTCAATAAATAAAGGACACACCAGATACATACTCATAGCCAGTGAAGAAGTGGAGAAGGGACTTCTTGTGTGAACTTTTCAGATGGATATAAACAAACGGTGATGAACCGAGTCATTAAGTTGGTGGGGGGCTGGGAGGGTGTGTGTGTGTGTGTGTGTGTGTGTGCGCAATTTAATTGTTTCTTTATCTGTTTAATGGTATTGGTTAAGTATAACTAAGTGCCAGGCAGTGTACCGAGTGCTGGGATAGATACAAACAGATCGGACACAGACCACAGCTCACATGGGAATCGCAGTCTTAATCCCCATTTTAAAGATGAGGTAACTGAGGCACAAAGGTGTGAAGTCACTTGCCCAAAGTCACACAGCAGACATGTGGTGGAGCCGGGATTAGAACCCAGCTATTCTGATTCCCAAGCCGATGCTCTTTCCACGAGGCCCTGGTGCTTCTCTATAACTTAATTTTTGAATCCTCATCATATAATAGGGAACCAAAAGACAATCACACAACCCACCTACTCATTAGCAGGAAAAATAATTTGCTAATTAACAGAAAAGACCACCATTCCTCCTGCCCCAAAAGACCATATTCTGTGTCAACCTAAATTCATTGTGGTTTCAACTCTCAACCACAGTCTCCTGTCTAATCCTGCAGGTTTTTTCAGCACAGAGTCTCCCAGAACAGCTCCTTCCTTCTCCACTCCAATTGTTTATAATCTGATACAGAATCTGGCTGTATTGTAGCTAGATTTTTGTTTCAACGTCCTCACTGGTCGCCCAGCCTCTGTCTGGATCATTTTTTTTCTGAAAACATATTCAGTCCATGTTTCCCCACTCCTCAAGAACCTCCAGGGATTGTCCATCCACCTTGGCATCAAACAGAAACTCCTTTAAGATACTCAATAAGCTTTCCTCTGCTGATCCTCATCTGTAAGATGATGATTCAGTTTCTTTTCTCCCTCTTTGACTGTGAGCTCCACGTGCGATAGGTATTCCTTCTGACATGAGTAGAGCACATTGTAGGCTTTTAACATATACATCAACTATTACCAATTTATCTCCCTTCTTCAATGCTATTGTACATATGTTTGTTTAATTTTTCATCCAATTATTTACTTTGATTGCTTTATTGGTAAATATTTTTTTTATATCGCTCTCCCCTCTGGGAAAATAAATTCCTCGTAGGCAGACAATATGCCACTTCTTCTAGATTGTAAGCTCATTGGGGACAGGGAATGTGTCTAGCGTGTGTCAAGGGAATGTGTCCGGGAATATGTCAAGGGAAGCAGTGTGGCTCGGTGGAAAGAGCACGGGTTTGGGAGTGAGAGGTCATGGGTTCTAATCCCAGCTCTGCCACTTGCCAGCTGTGTGACTTTGGGCAAAGTCACTTAACCTCTCTGTGCCTCAGTTCCCTCATCTTTTCCTTAATGGGGATTAAGACTGTGAGCCCCTTGTGGGACAATCCGATCACCTTGTAACCCCCCCAGCGCTTAGAACAGTGCTTTGCACATAGTAAGTGCTTAACAGATGTCATCATTATTAGTAGTAGAAGACTGTACTCTCCCAAGAGCTTAGTACAGTGCTTTGCACACAGTAAGCGCTCAATAAATATGATGAATATGATTGTTATTTTTGTTTTGCACTCCAAAATTAGATTGTAAGGCTCTAGAGGGGAGAGATCATGTCTACTAGATCCACTGAATGAAGTCAAGCACTTAACTGTACCTTGTACATGCTCTATGCTTTGTTAAGAAGTGCTCAGTACATATTCCAATAGCATCTCTCCTCACCTTGCCGCCCTGTCCTCTCTTCCCACTCTCGACGATCAGGTCTCCGCTCTCAACTCCACCCTCTCTACTCATCTCGACTCTCTCGCCCCCCTTTCCCTCCGCCGCTCTCGCTCCACTAACCCACAGCCCTGGATCACCTCCTCCGTCCGCCTCCTACGCTCCTATGCTCGAGCTGCTGAGCGCTGCTGGCGAAAGTCCAAGCACCAAGCCGACCTCACACACTTCAAATTTATCCTTTCCTGCCTTAATTCTGCCCTCTCCTCCGCCAGGCAAAGCTTCTTCTCCTCCCTCATCGACACCCATGCCCGTCACCCCCGCCGATTGTTCCGGACCTTTAACTCTCTCCTTAGGCCCCCTGTTCCTCCCCCTCCCCCATCTCTCACCCCTAATGATCTGGCCACCTATTTCCTCACGAAAATCAACACGATCAGGTCTGAGCTCCCCAAAGTCACCCCTCCGCCTCTCCCCTCCCCCCCAACGACCCCCTCCCCTACTTTCCCATCCTTCCCTGCGGTATCCTCAGAGGAGATCTCCTCCCTCCTCGCAAGTGCCACCCCCTCCACCTGCGCCTCGGACCCCATTCCCTCTCACCTTCTTAAAACCATCGCCCCTGCCCTCCTCCCTTCCTTAACGTCTATTTTTAACCACTCAATCTCCAAGGGCTCCTTCCCCTCTGCCTTCAAACATGCCCACGTCTCCCCCATCCTAAAAAAAACCCGCTCTTGACCCCACTTCCCCCTCCAGTTATCGTCCTATCTCCCTACTACCCTTCCTTTCCAAAATCTTAGAACGAGTCGTCTACAATCGATGCCTAGAATTCCTTAACTCCCATTCTCTCCCAGACCCCCTCCAATCTGGCTTCCGTCCCCTCCACTCTACCGAGACTGCTCTCTCTGAGGTCACCCGTGACCTCCTTCTTGCCAAATCCAATGGCTCCTACTCCATTCTGATCCTCCTTGACCTCTCTGCTGCCTTTGACACTGTCGACCGTCCCCTCCTCCTCCATACCTCATCTCACCTTGGCTTCACGGACTCCGTCCTCTCCCGGTTCTCCTCTCACCTCTCTGGCCGGTCATTCTCGGTCTCCTTCGCCGGCGCCTCCTCCCCCTCCCATCCTTTAACTGTCGGAGTTCCTCAAGGGTCAGTTCTTGGCCCTCTTCCGTTCTCCATTTACACTCACTCCCTCGGTGAACTCATCCGCTCTCACGGCTTTGACTACCATCTCTACGCAGATGACACGCAGATCTACATCTCCGCCCCTGTCCTCTCCCCCTCCCTTCGGGCTCGCATCTCCTCCCGCCTCCGGGACGTCTCCACCTGGATGTCGGCCCGCCACCTAAAACTCAACATGAGCAAGACTGAGCTCCTCATCTTCCCTCCCAAGCCCGGTCCGCTCCCAGACTTCTCCATCACCGTGGATGGCACGACCATCCTTCCCGTCCCGCAGGCCCGCAATCTCGGTGTCATCCTTGACTCATCCCTCTCGTTCACCCCACACATCCTATCCGTTACCAAGACCTGCCGGTTTCACCTCTACAATATCGCCAAGATCCGCCCTTTCCTCTCCACCCAAACGGCTACCTTACTATTACGGGCTCTCGTTATATCCCGGCTAGACTACCGTGTCAGCCTTCTCTCTGACCTCCCTTCCTCCTCTCTTGCCCCGCTCCGGTCTATTCTTCACTCCGCCGCCCGGCTCATCTTCCCGCAGAAACGATCTGGGCATGTCACTCCCCTTCTTAAACAACTCCAGTGGTTGCCTATCGACCTCCGCTCCAAACAAAAACTCCTCACTCTAGGCTTCGAGGCTCTCCATCACCTTGCCCCTTCCTACCTCTCCTCCCTTCTCTCTTTCTACCGCCCACCCCGCACGCTCCGCTCCTCTGCCGCCCACCTCCTCGCCGTCCCTCGGTCTCGCCCATCCCGCCGTCGACCCCTGGGTCACGTCCTCCCGCGGTCCTGGAACGCCCTCCCTCCTCACCTCCGCCAAACTGATTCTCTTTCCCTCTTCAAAACCTTACTTAAAAATCACCTCCTCCAAGAGGCCTTCCCAGACTGAGCTCCTCTTCCCCCTCTACTCCCTCTGCCATCCCCCCTTTACCTCTCCGCAGCTAAAGCCTCATTTTCCCCTTTTCCCTCTGCTCCTCCACCTCTCCCTTCCCATCCCCACGGCACTGTACTCGTCCGCTCAACTGTATATATTTTCGTTACCCTATTTATTTTGTTAATGAATTGTACATCGTCTTGATTCTATTTAGTTGCCATTGTTTTTATGAGATGTTCTTCCCCTTGACGCTGTTTAGTGCCATTGTTCTTGTCTGTCCGTCTCCCCCGATTAGACTGTAAGCCCGTCAAACGGCAGGGACTGTCTCTATCTGTTGCCGACCTGTTCATCCCAAGCGCTTAGTACAGTGCTCTGCACATAGTAAGCGCTCAATAAATACTATTGAATGAATGAATGAATGAATATTATTAATTGATGATTAACTGCAACTCATTCAGAGGAATCACTATCTAATAAAGACCTCACTGCACCTGAACAATCCAGTGTATTATTGCAAGATGCCAAAACAGAAATTTCTCCATACCAGCTAAAACCTTTGGATTAATCAATCAATGATATTCACTGAGCACTTATTTTGTGTAGAGCAACATGGCTGAGTGGATAGAGCACAGGCCTGGGAGTCAGAATGTCAGGGGTTCTAATCCCAGCTCCGCCACCTGTCTGCTGTGTGACTTTGGGCAAGTCACTTCCCTTTTAAGACTGTGAGCCTCATGTGGGACAACCTAATTACCCTGTATCTACCCAGCGCTTAGAACAGTGCTTGGCACATAGCAAGCGCTTAATAAATACCAAAATTATTACTGATCATGGGTTCTAATCCCAGCTCCACCGCGTGCCAGCTGTGTGATTTTGGGCAAGTCACTTAACATCTGTGTGCCTCCGTTACCTCATCTGTAAAATGGGGATTAAAACTGTGAGCCCCACGTAGGACAACCTGATCACCTTGTAACCCCCCAGCGCTTAGAACAGTGCTTTAAATATAATAGGCACTTAACAAATACAACCATTATCATTATTATTATTATTATTATTATACTAATCACTCAAGAAAGTACAATACAACAGTGTTGGGAGATGTGATTCCTGCCCTGGTCTCTCTCCTTCTCTGCAGTCTCACATCTCCTCTCGCCTTCAAGACATCTCTTTTTGGATGTCCTCCCGTCACCCCAAACATGTCTGAAACAGCACTCCTTATCTTCCCACCCAAACCCTGTAATAATAATGTTGGTATTTGTTAAGCGCTTACTATGTGCCGAGCACTGTTCTAAGCGCTGGGGTAGACATAGGGGAATCAGGTTGTCCCACATGGGGCTCCCAGTCTTAATCCCCATTTTACAGATGAGGGAACTGAGGCACAGAGAAGTTAAGTGACTTGCCCACAGTCACACGGCCGACAAGTGGCAGAGCTGGGATTCGAACTCACGAGCCCTGACTCCAAAGCCCGTGCTCTTTCCACTGAGCCACGCTGCTTCTCCCTGCCCTTTCCATGACCTTTCCATCACTGTAGGTGGCACCACCATCTTGCCTATCCCACAAGCCCATAATCTTGGCGTCATCCTTGACCCCTCTCTCTTTCCTTCAACCCACATATTCAATCCGTCACTAAATCCTGTCAGTTTGACCTTCACGGCATTGCTAAGATCTGTCCTGTCCTCTCCATCCAAATTGCTACCACATTAATCGAAGGAAATATCCTATCCCACCTTCATTACCGTATCAGCCTCCTTGCCAACTTCCCAGTCTCCTGTCTCTCTACACTCCGGTCCTTACTTCACTCTTGTGTCCTACAAGACTATTCAGGCCACGTTTCCCCACTCCTCAAAAACCTCCAGTGGTTACCTATCCAGATCTGCATCATACAGAAACTCTTCACCATTGACTTTAAAGAAGTCAGTCACTTTGCCCCCTCCCACCTCACCTCGCTACTCTCCTATCTCAACCCAGACTGCACATTTTGCTCCTCTACTGTTAACCTTCTCAACCTCGTCTATCTCGTCCCTGACCTGTCACCCACAACCTGACTCTGGCCTGGAACGACCACCCTTTTCAAATGGTCATGGGTTTAATCCCTGCTCCGCCACTTGTCAGCTGTGTGACTTTGGGCAAGTCACTTCATTTCTATGGGCCTCGTTTACCTCATCTGTAAAAGGGGAATGAAGGCCGTGAGCCCCACGTGGGACAACTTGATCACCTTGAATCCCCCCAGCGCTTAGAACAGTGCCGTGCACATAGTAAGCGCTTAACAAATACCATCATTATTATTATTATCCGACGAACGGTTACTTTTCCTAGCTTCAAGGCTTATTGAAGGCACAACTCCTCCAAGAGGCCTTCCCTGACTAAACCCTTTTCTCCTTTTCTTCAACTCAGCGTGGCTCAGTGGAAAGAGCACGGGCTTCGGAATCAGAGGTCATGGGTTTGAATCCCGGCTCTGCCACTTGTCAGCTGTGTGACTTTGGGCAAGTCACTTCACTTCTCTGTGCCTCAGTTCCCTCATCTGTAAAATGGGGATTAAGACCGTGAGCCCCACGTGGGACAACCTGATTCCCTTGTGTCTACCCCAGCGCTTAGAACAGTGCTCTGCACATGGTAAACGCTTAACAAATACCAACATTATTATTATTAACTCCCTTCTGAATTACCCTGTGTTGCTGTCTTTATTCATATTCTGTCCCAGACCCACATGACTCATGTACATATCTGTAATTTATTTATTCATATCAATGTCTCTCTCTCTCTCTCGACTGTGAACTCATTGTGGGCGGGGACTGTGGCTGTTATAGTATTACACTGTATTCTCTCAATCGCTTAGTTCAGTGCTCTGCACCCACTAAGCGCTCAAATAAATACGATTGCTCACAAGGAGCTAACAGTCTACAAGGGGAGGCAGGCATTAAAATAGATTAGGAATAGGGGAAGTAGTGGAGTAATTAGGATTAAAAAAGTCTTATATTCATTTTCAAAGTACATATGTAAATGTAATTGAAAAAGGACATTCCAATATAGAGAGCAGTTCAACAAGGAACAGGGATATTCAGAAGCATTTAGCCCATCACAAAGTGGTTGGGTAGAAAAAAGTCAGCCTTTCAAACTAAATTGGAAAAGTCTCCACTATTATAGAAAACAACTACCATTGCAAAATAGGCTTCCACTTCTGCAGCTTCTGAAAAATACTTATGATCATAATGCAGCCCTCCATTTAATACTTTGATGTTACGCTTAAAATTATCATAACGGATATTAAACAATAGCTTAGTGATGCTTTCCAGGCATGACCTAGCGGGAAGAGCCTAGACCTGGCAGTCAATGGATCTGCCCCTTGTCTGCTGTGTGACCTTGGGCAAGTCATTTAACTTCTCTGCGCCTGTTTCTTCACCTGTAAAATGAGGATTCAATGCCTGTCTATATCATTATAGTAATACTAATACCTGAGAAGCAGCTTGGGTCAGTGGAAGGAACCCGGGGTGGGAGTCAGAGGTCATGGGTTCTAATTCTGGCTCCGCCTCTTGTCACCTGTGTGACCTTGGGCAAGTCACTTCACTTCTCTGGGCCTCAGTTCCCTCATCTGTAAAATGGGGGTGAAGACTGTGAGCCCTACGTGGGACAACCTGATGACCTTGTATTCACCCCAGCGCTTAGAACAGTGCTTGGCACATAGTAAGCGTTTAACAAATACCACCATTATTATCATTATTATTATAACAGTGGTGATACTTGTTAGGCACTTACTCTGTTCCATGCACTGTACTAATCGCTGGGGGAGGTAGAAGATAATCAGGTTCCACATGGGGCTGACAGTTTAAGTAAGAGGGAGAACAGGTATTGAATCCCCATTTTGCAGATGAGGGGAATGAGGCACTGAGAAGTTAAGTGACTTGCCCAAGGTCACACAGCAAGTACTCAATATGGGCAGGGAATGTGCCTATCAACTCTGTTATGCTGTACTGTCCCAACATCTTAGTACAGTGCTCTGCCCACAATAAGCTCTCATTAAATACAATGTATTACTTGATTTACAGCTGGGATTAGAACCCAGGTCCTCTGATTTTGAGATTTATGCCCTTTCCATTATTCCACGGGGTTCTCCCTCCTACTTAGACAGTCAGCCCCATAATTGTAATAATAATTATGGTATTTTGTTAAGTGCTTACTACGTGCCAGGCACTGTATTAAGCTCTTGGGTGAATACAACTAAATTGGATTGGACACAGTTCCTGTCCCTCATGGGGTTCACAGTCTCAATCCCCATTTTACAGATGTGGTAACTGACTTGCCCAAGGTTACCCAACAGATAAGTGGTGCAGGCGGGATTAGAACGCATGACCTTCTGACTCCCAGTCCTATGCTCTATCCATTACACCATTTGAACTAGGGACTCCGTCAGGGACTTTATAACTGCTCTATACTAGAGTGTTTAGTACAGTGTTCAGCATACAGTAAGCACTTAACAAAAAACACTATTATTATTATTATTGTTATCATTAAGGTCACTGTGAGCAGAGAATGTGTCTACCAACTGTTATATTGTACTCACCCAAGTGCTTAATACAGTGCTCTTAATAATCATAATAATTAATAATAATAACGTTGGTATTGGTTAAATGCTTACTAGGTGCAGAACACTGTTCTAAGCGCTGGGGTGGATACAGGGTAAACAGGTTGTCCCACGTGAGGCTCACAGTTAAATCCCCATTTTACAGATCAGGTAACTGAGGCACAGAGAAGTTAAGTGACTTGCCCAAGGTCACACAGCTGACAAGTGGCAGAGTCGGGATAATAATAATAATGATAATAATGTTGGCATTTGTTAAGCGCTTACTATGTGCCGAGCACTGTTCTAGGCGCTGGGGTAGACACAGGGGAATCAGTTTGTCCCACGTGGGGCTCACAGTCTTAATCCCCATTTTACAGATGAGGTAACTGAGGCACCGAGAAGTTAAGTGACTTGCCCACAGTCACACAGCTGAGACGTGGCAGAGCCGGGATCAGAACCCATGACCTCTGACTCCCAAGCCCGGGCTGTTTCCTCTGAGCCACGTTGCTAATCTTATTATGGTATTTGTTAAGTGCTTACTATGTACTCTTTTAAGCGGTGGGGTAGATACAAGGTAATCAGGTTGTCCCACATGAGGCTGTCTTAATCCCTATTTTACGTATGAGGTAACTGAGGCACAGTTACTGCCGCCATGCTGGGGAAGCAGCATGGCTAGTGGATAGAGTACAGGTCTGGGAGTCAGAAGGTCATGGGTTCTAATCCCAGCTCCACCCCTTGTCTGCTATGTGGCCTTGGGCAAGTCACTTCACTTCTCTGTGCCTCAGTTCCCTCATCTGTAAAATGGGAATTAAGACTGTGAGCCCCAAGTGGGACAGGGACTGTGTTCAAGCTGATTACCTTGTATCATCCCCAGCACTTAGAACAGTGCTCAGCACATAGTATCCACTTAATAAATACCATTATCATTATGTGTCAACATAATAGTTTAGCTCAAGGCTAGTACCAGCATGGCTCAGTGGAAAGAACACGGGCTTAGGAGTCAGAGGTCATGGGTTCTAATCCCGGCTCCGCCACCTGTCAGCTGTGTGACTTTGGGCAAGTCACTTCACTTCTCAGTGCCTCAGCTACCTCATCTGTAAAATGGGGATTAAGACTGTAAGCCTCACGTGGGACAACCTGATTACCCTGTATTTACCCCAGCGCTTAGAACAGTGCTCTGCACGTAGTAAGCGCTTAACAAATTCATCCATTCATCCATTCAATAGTATTTATTGAGCGCTTACTATGTGCAGAGCAAATCCCAACATTATTACCAGCGCGACAGCAGTTTGGGACTGTGTCAATTTGCTCATGACCACACCGGCACTTAGTACAGTTCCTGGCACAAAGTAAACGCTTAACAAACACCATAATCGTCATCATCACAGAGAAATTAAGTGGCTTGCCCAAGGTCATACAGCAGACAAATGGCGGAGCCAGGATTGGAACCCACATCCTCTGACTCCCAACCCCGGGCTCTTTCCACTGAGCCATGCTGCTTCTCTTCTCACACTGCTCTTCACACAGTAAACTCTCAAGAAATATGACTGATTGAATAATAATCATACTAATTTCATATAACTTTTCTGGCAGTTCTAGAAACAGATCCTAGTTTATAACAAGGGAGCAGCAACGTGTCCTAGGAGAGAGATCATGGTCCTGGAAAGTGTTAGTCTTTTTATTGGGAAGGCATCCATTATCAGTATCACTATTGGATTGAGTTACTGTATTGTGGGGTGGTTGTATATGTTGTATATGAGAAGTCAGAGGTCATGGGTTCGAATCCTGGCTCTGCCACTTTTCAGCTGTCTGACTGTGGGCAAGTCACTTCACTTCTCTGGGCCTCAGTTCCCTCATCTGTAAAGTGGGGATGAAGACTGCGAGTCTCATGTGGGAAAACCTGATGACCCTGTATAATGTTGGTATTTGTTAAGCGCTTACTATGTGCCGAGCACTGTTCTAAGCGCTGGGGTAGACATAGGGGAATCAGGTCGTCCCACGTGGGGCTCACAGTCTTAATCCCCATTTTACAGATGAGGGAACTGAGGCACAGAGAAGTTAAGTGACTCGCCCACAGTCACACGGCCGACAAGTGGCAGAGTTGGGATTCGAACTCATGAGCCCTGACTCCAAAGCCCGTGCTCTTTCCACTGTATCTCCCCCAGCACTTAGAACAGTGCTCTGCTCATAGTAAGCGCTTAACAAATACCAACATTATTATGTTCCTCTTCCAAATGAGGATACTATTTAATACCTGTCATCCTACTTCACCTGTGTGACTTTGGGCAAGTCACTTAACTTCTCTCTGCCTCAGTTACCTCATCTGTAAAATGAGGATTAAAACTGTGAGCCCCAGGTGGGACAACCTAATTACCTTGTATCTACCCCAGTGCTTAGAACAGTACTTGGCACGTAGTAAGCCCTTAACAAATATCAGCCTTATTAATATTATTACCTTACAAGGTTGTTATGAGGACAAAAATGAGAAGTTATCTGAGAACTCTTTGGTAATAAATGTACTATACAAAAACTAAAATATTATCATAATAATAATGATAATAATGTCGGTATTTGTTAAGCGCTTACTATGTGCAGAGCACTGTTCTAAGCGCTGTGGTAGACACAGGGGAATCAGCTTGTCCCACGTGAGGCTCACAGTCTTAATCCCCATTTTACAGATGAGGTAACGGAGGCACAGAGAAGTTAAGTGACTTGCCCACAGTCACACAGCTAAGTGGCAGAGTCGGGATTCGAACCCATGACCTCTGACTCCAAAGCCCGCCCACAGAAATTCCGAAATGCTGTTGTCAAATTATTCATAAAAAATGTTGAAAGAGTTGACAGTGGGGAATATCACTTTATATCTATGCATTCCATTTCTAGACTCTGCATTCCCCTCTAGACTGTTAGCTCTTTGTGGGCAGGGAACGTGAATGTGTCTGTTACATTCTACTCTCCCAAGACCTAAATACAGTGCTCTGCACACGGTAAGCACTCAATCCATACAAATGATCGACTGTAAGACTCTAGGCTTAAGCTAGACTGTAAACTCATTGTGGGCAGGGAATGTGTCTGTTATATTGTACTCTCCCAAGGCTTAGTACAATGCTCTGCACACAGTGAGTACACAATAAATAATCAATATCTGTTTACTTGTTTTAATGCACGTATATCTATAATTCTATTTATTGATATTGATGCTATCGATGCCTGTTTATTTGTTTTGATGTCTATCGCCCCGCTTCTAGACTGTGAGTCCATTTTGGGCAGGGATTGTCTCTCTTGGCTGCTGAACTGTATTGTCCAAGCGCTTAATACAGTGCTCGGGACACAGTAAGTGCTCAATAAATATGTTTGAATGAATTCATTAATAAATACAAATGACTGATTGACTCTAGCAAAGTCTAGCCAGGTTTTTTAAGGGGATACCAGACCACGTCTTTTGACCGAAACCTCCCAGAATCCCAGCCTGGCTGTAACCTCAGCGTGGCATTGCAGCTGTATGCACATTCCAAGTGCTTAGTACAGTGCTCTGCACATAGTAAGCTCTCAATAAATACTACCGAATGAATGAACATGAAATATGAGAGAAGGGCAGGTAATAACGAACATCATGACCACATTGCTGAACTCAGCAACCTTCCAAAAATTTTAGTCACTGCCAATTGACCTGGTTTCAGCAACTACCTAATGAGCTCTGAAAAATTTATCAAAATGCTGAAGCTACTCTAGGATTACATGGTTCAGCAGTTCAGGTTGAAGAAGATTGTTTGGCCTTTCCCCAGTCAAAAACACCATCATCCTCCTCGGCCCAGAATCCCCAACCTTGGCTTCATTCTCGACTCTTGGCTATCGTTCAACTTTCATAATAATTATGGTATTTGTCAAGAGCTTTCTCTATGCCAGGCACTGTACTAAGTGTTGGGGTGGACACAGGCAAATTAGATTGGACACTGTCCCTGTCCCACGTTGTGGGGACAGTCTCAATCCCCATTTTACAGATGAGGTAACTGAGGTCCAGAGAAGTGAAGTGAATTGCCCATGGTCACACAGTAGACAAGTGGCAGAGCAGGGATTGCCTTCTGACTCCCAGGCCGGTGCTCTATCCACGACGCCATGCTCCTTCCCGTGTTTGGCCTCCCATTTGGTCTGCAGGCAAATCCCGTGGGTTTTTCCTATATCGCATCTTCCTGACCTGCCCCTGGCTCTCTACCCAAATCGCTACCTTGCTGGGCAAGGTCTGAGCTAAACTATTATGCTGACACATAATAATAATGGTATTTATTAAGTGCATACTAAGTGCTGAGCACTGTTCTAAGTGCTGGGGAAGATACAAGGTAATCAGGTTGGACACAGTCGCTGTCCCCCTTGGGGCTCACGGTCTTAATCCACATTTTCCAGTTGAGGTAACCGAGGCACAGAGAAGTGAAGTGACTTGCCCGAAGTCACACAGCAGAGAAGTAGCCGAGACAGGATTAGAACTCATGTAAGCCCACTGAGGGCAGGGATTGTCTCTCTTTATTGTTGTATTGTACTTTCCAACCACTTAGTACAGTGCTCTGCACACAGTAAGTGCTCAATAAATATGAATGAATGAATGAATGAATGAATGAATGAATGCCCACTAGGCCCATTCTCTATCCAATAGACCATGTTGTTTGGGAGTCAGAAGGACGTGAGTTCTAATCGTGATTCCACCAACTGTCTTCTGTTTAACCCTGGGCAAGTCACTTCACTTCTCTGCACCTCAGTTACCTCATCTTTAAAATGGGGATTAAGACTGTGAGTCCCACGTGGGACAGGGACTGTGTCCAACCTGATAACTTTGTATCTACCCCAGCTCTGAGAACATAGTAAGTGCTTAACAAATGCCATAAAAAAAACCTTCTTGCTGGTCTCACAGCCTCCAGCCTCCTTGACTCACCTTGTGCTTAGGACTTATCATCTGTGACTTCACCTAAACATGTTTGACTCTCCATCTACCAGTCTAAACAATTACCTGTGGTAACAAACGCCATATGATCACCACCCTATGAGTGAAAAAACATTTTTTTTTTTCCTTTTCCTTGACCCTCAGAGCTTGGAGCTTCAATAAATGTCTCTAATCATTCCACTGTGGGATTTGATGAACTGCAATTCCATGTTCATTCTGCCTCCATTTGTCAACATCAAGCACTCCCTCTCTTAGCCTCCATCTTTCAAGGCAGGATTTATAATGTTTTCAATCTGTTCTCGACTGCTCCGTTCCCCCATTTTTAACACTAATTTGGACCAACCAAACTGAAGATTTGAAAGTGAGTGTGTTCCTTGACTCCATCTTGACCTTTTCTATCTTGAATCCTGGAGGACTGCAGTATCTATTCTTCTTTCTCAAGAGAAGTGGTGTGGTTTTTTTTACAACTCTACCCTTGACTTTCCATCACTTGTCAGCATTCTGTTTATGAAATAACATTCCACTCTTTAGAGGGGAATTTTGTTAAAATACTTTGGTGACCGTAATATAACCACCAGGGTCCTTATAGCCACGTGTTTATTGACGGCCTGCAAGGTCTATGAAACAGATGCAATGTCAACTTTCCACCTGACCACAAGACCACAATGACCACGTGTCTCGAAAGAATGATTGAGCAGCTAACAGTAGGGTCACCTGTTCTCTTTACAAACCAGCAGCAGAATGCTCTGGATAGAGTAAGTGCTCAATAAATACCGCTGACTGAGTGCAAGCCGGTGCTTAGTTAAGAGCTCTGCACACCCTGAGCACTCAATAAATGTCAACGATTGACCAGTCAGGGTCACATACAGTGAGACTCTGGAATACAGTCAGTCTACCAGCACTGACTCTCCTCACAACGATTCCTGAATGGGATATAAGTTAAAGGGATGACCAGATGATGATGATAGAGCGCTGAAGTGGAGTGGATCATCATAGCCAAAGAGAGCAGAAGAAATATGTCAAAGGTTCAGGGAAGCTGAATCTTAGCCATGAACTGGAAATCACAGTAGTTTATAGAAATGATGATGATGATATGATTACTACTATTATTGCTATTACTACTATTATTATTTGTAAATACTTCCTATGGGCCAAGCACTGTTTTAAGTGCTGGGGTAGGTACAATATAAGCAGATTGGACACCATCTCTACACCAGTTGAGACTCACAGTTTCAAGGGAAAGGAGAAGAGGAAACATCCCATTTTTACAGATGAAGAAACTGAGGCAAAGTGGTTAAGTGTTTTATCCAAGGTCGCCCAGCAGGCAAATGGTGGAGTCGGGATTAGAACTCAGGTCTCCTGACTCCCAGGCTGCTCCACCTATCCCCAAACACTCATATAAGCAGATGGAAGACTTAGCCCAGAAATCTGGGCTCCCCCAAGTTCCCTTAATTTTCCTAGCCCATCTTTCCCATTGTCCTCACCCCAACTCTGAACACAGCATCCGTGACTCCCACAGTTTCTTCTCCACTGTCTGGCCATTCCCTTCATAACATTTAAAAAAAACACAGTGGGAATCTGGTTACCATTTTGCTCAAGACACACGTCTTCCTCAAAGCTCCATAATGAATAACTCTATTGAATCTTTGAACTTTAGAAAATTGTAAAGTTTTACATGTATTCTGCGCTTTGAAAATGAATAGTGGCAACAAGAAATTTCTTTGCTACCATTTTTCAGAAACATCAAGCAGGTCTCTGATATCTTTGTGGTTCCCACCCGTAAATAATGTCAATTGTGTTTTCGGTGGCTCTCGTAACCTACATTTTTTATTAATCATGAGGCGCTGACAGTTCTGCAAATACTTTGCAAGATATTCAACAGATATTTTTGGAGACAGATTGTTTATCGAATTAGAAAAGAAGCAGATAGCAATGTAATCCTCTTGCTAACAAAAGCTTCGATCTGCCCAAGCTGTCCTGGTACCAAGGCAGCATTCTTCAAAGAAACAAAAATCTTCCAAATGGAGTGCAAAACTTCAATTATTCTGTGAAACAGATTTTACAGTGAGGGAAAGTAAGACCTGGGCATTATTAATAAGACAAACATCCTATGCGTTTAAAAACCAAATTTGTAATTTCCAATTGGATGCTGTGCTTCTAGAAGCCCGACAGGGTGATGATCCTGGGTCCAAAGCAGATGGTCTGTAAAATGATCATACAGATTTCTTCCCCTAATGAATCTCAAGAATCCTATAGGATTTATAGAAAACCATTCATACATACGAAAAGACAGATGTTTCCACCGAAACCAGGCACGACCATCGGCTGTGATATATTTTGAACAGTTTAGAACAGGGGACTTTGTCTTTACACTCAGCAAATCAGCAGTGCAGTACCTTCTTTAAAATGGAAATACTTTATACGGTCCGTGCGTGAATCCAGGAGAAGAAAATCAGCCTCCTTTGATTTCTTTGGGAGACGGATAGAAAAGCATCAGATTTCTCAACCTTTCATCAATGTAATAAGACTCTTTAACCCGGTGAATTTTGTCATGAAAGTCGTTGTCAGTGGTCGCTGTTCTGAATGGAAATCACTGTAAGTCACGATCTCCGTTATCAGCAAATTTTAAGAGACTGGAGATGGATAAGTTCACTTTCTGTTCTTTCTCGGCTGCCATCAACTCTTGGTTGTTCAGGGGCTGATTTTACAGCTGGATAAAATCCAAGACACTTTGTTATTATCCTTCACCCTTCTACTGCTCCTCTTTCCAGCCATTCTTCCCAATCCACTGAAATTCCTCTTTCCAAAGTTACCAATGACCTCATTCCTGCCCAAGCCAGTGGATTCTACTCCACCCCAGTTCTCCTTTCCCTCTTAACTTCCTTTGATAGTGTGGACTCCATGCTTCTCCTGAAAACATTATTAAGCTTGTGTTTCACACAACCTAGCAGAAAGAGTGCAGGACTGGGAGTCAGAGGACCTGGGTGTCAGAGGACCTGGGTTCTGATTCCGATTCTTCCATTTGCCTTCTGTGTGTCCTTGGGGAAATTACTTGACTTTCCCGTTCCTCAAAAACGAGGATGAAATATCTGTTCTCTCTCCCTTTCAAGCCGTGAACTTCCTTTGGGACAGGAACTGTGTCTGACCTAATTATCTTGTATCTACCTTAGTGCTTGGCACACAGTAAGCACTTAACAGACACCACAATTATTATTATTTTTATTACAGTCTTCTCCTGGTTCTCTTGCTACCCCTCTGGGTGTCCCTCCACAATCTCTTTTTCAGGCTCCTCTTCTGCCTCCAACCTCCAAACTTTGTATATCCTTCAAAATGCTGTTTTGTAACCACTACTATTCTCCGTCTATACCCATTTCTTTGGGGAAATCATCCAGGATCAAACAGAAACACCTTACCATAGCCTTTAAAGCCCTCAATCACCTAGCTTTCCCCTTCCTGCCTACCTCTCTGATCTCCTACTACAACCCAAACCACACACTCTGCTCCTCTAACATCAACGTACTCTCCGTACCTCAATCTGGTCTATCCTCTAACTGACCTTAAGGCCCTGACCTCCCTCATGTCCCTTCATTCATTCATTCAGTCATATTTATTGAGTGCTTATCGCGTGCAGAGCACCGTACTAAGAACTTGGGAAAGTACAATAATAATAATAATAATAATGTGGGTATTTGTTAAGCACTTACTATGTGCAGAGCACTGTTCTAAGCCCTGGGGTAGATACAGGGTAATCAGGTGAGCCTTACATAATAATAATAATAATGTTGGCATTTGTTAAGTGCTTACTATGTGCCGAGCACTGTTCTAAGCGCTGGGGTAATAATAATAATGTTGGTATTTGTTAAGCGCTTACTATGTGCAGAGCACTGTTCTAAGCGCTGGGGTAAACACAGGGGAATCAGGTTGTCCCACGTGGGGCTCACAGTCTTAATCCCCATTTTACAGACGAGGGAACTGAGGCACAGAGAAGTTAAGTGACTTGCCCACAGTCACACAGCTGACAAGTGGCAGAGCTGGGATTCGAACTCATGAGCCCTGACTCCAAAGCCCGTGCTCTTTCCACTGCGCCATGCTGCGGGGTAGACACAGGGGAATCAGGATGTCCCACGTGGGGCTCACAGTCTTAATCCCCATTTTACAGATGAGGTAATTGAGGCACAGAGAAGTTAAGTGACTTGCCCACAGTCACACAGCTGACAAGTGGCAGAGCTGGGATTCAAACTCATGACCTCTGACTCCAAAGCCCGTGCTCTTTCCACTGAGCCACGCTGCTTCACATGAGGCTCACAGTCTTCATCTCCATTTTTCACTGATGAGGGAAATGAGGCACAGAGAAGTGAAGTGACTTGCCCACAGTCACACAGCTGACTGATACAGGGTAATCAGGTGAGCCTTACATAATAATAATAATAATGTTGGCATTTGTTAAGTGCTTACTATGTGCCGAGCACTGTTCTATAAGATAACCAGATTGGAGGCTGTCTCTGTCTCATGTACTTTACCACAATTTAGCAGATGAGGAAACCGAGTTCCAGAGAAGCTTCATCAACTGGTCCAACGTCACTCACTATTGGTGATGGATAGAGAAAAGCCTTGGAGTCAGAATGGCATGGGTTCTAATCCCTGCTCCGCCACTTGTCTGTGTTTGACCCTGGGCAAGTCACTTATCTTCTCTGTGCCTCAGTTACCTCATACTAAGCACAGAGAAAGCACTTAGAAATATAGCGGTCACTGATTAAGTGATTGAATGATCTATTCTAACACTTAGTACAGTGGCTGGCACATAGTAAGTGTTTGATCGATACCATAAATAAAAGATATATCAACAACCCTTCATATCTGCCTTAAAATGGTCATAGCACACAGTAAGTACCCAATAAATATGATTCATTGATTGAGTACGAGGAGCTGACATCCATCTCTATTTGCATATTCCCCCAGAAACCTCCAAACCCTCTCCTCCCACCTAACACTATTCTCTTTATCTCTCAAACCTACAATCTTAGCATTATACTCATATCTCTCTCCTTCAACTGGAAAATTCAGTTAGACCTTAAATCTTCTCAATTCTATCTTAACTCCATCACCAGAGCCTTCTCCTTATCTATGTCAAAATCATTATGTTTATCCAAGTACTTTTTATATCCTGTGTCGTCTACTACATCAGCCTCCTTGCTGACCTCCCTGCCTTCTGTTCATTCATTTATTCATTCATTTAATCATATTTATTGAGCACTTACTGTGTTCAGAGTACTGTACTAAAATCTTGACAGAGTACAGTACAGTAAACACCCACATTCCTTGCCCACAACGAGTTTACAGTCCAGAGGTGGGGAGAGAGACCTTAATATAAACAAATTACAGATATATACCTAAATGCTTTGGGGTTGGGATGGGGGAAGAACAAAGGGAGCAAGTCAGGGATACACAGAGCGTAGTGGGAGAAGAGAAAATGGGGGTTTTAGTCAGGGAAGACCTCCTGGAGGAGATGTGCCTTCAATAAGGCTCTGAAGCAAGGGAGAATGAATGTCTTGGTTTTGAGGACGGAGGGCATTCCAGGCCCGAGGCAAGATGTGGGAGAGAGTAGATGGTGAGATAGGTGAGGCTGAGGCACAGTGAGAAGGTTAACATTAGGGGAGCATAGCGTGCTGACTGGGTTGTAGTAAGAGAGTAGAGGGGTGAGCTAGGAGGGGGCATGGGGATGAAGTGCTTTAAAGCCAACGGTGAGGAGTTTTTGTTTGATGCGGAGGTGAAAGGGCAACCACTGGAGTTTTTTGAAGAGTGGGATAACATGTCCTGAACATTTGGTAGAAAAATGATGAGGGCAACAGAGTGAAGTATGGACTGGAGTGGGAAGAGGCAGGAGGCTGGGAGGTCAGCAAGGCGGACGATGCAGTCATCCAGGCAGGATAGGATGAGCGACTACTAATTCTGTCTTTCCGTACTCCAGTCCGCACTTTATTCTGCTGCCTGGATCCGTTTTTGAAACATCGTTCGGCGAAACTCTCTCCACTCCTCAAAAATCTCTCATAGTTGCCCTTATCTGCATTAAGCAGAAAGTCCTGATCATTGGCCACAAGGTAATCAATCCACTCTCTCTCTGCTGCTTAACCTCACTTCCTCACCTCCTTCTCACCTCACATACTTCACTTCTCTCAAGCCACCCTACTCAGTGGTCCTTATTCTCATGTCTCCCACTACCAGCCTCTTGCTCACACTCTTCCTTCTAGCTGAAAATCCCTACCACTTCACAACCGGAAGACCACTGCTCTCCTTCATCTCCACTCCCTTCTGAAATCACACCTCCTCCAGGAGGCCTTCTCTGCTTAGTCTCTTATTTCCCCTCTTTTCTTCCTTACTGAAACTTCAACAGTACAGTATCACCTAAGCACACATAGCAATGCACACACACACACACACACACACACATGCATCATTCCTCTGTTGCACTTATGTAGATATAATAATAATAATGATAATAAAAATGACATTTGTTAAGCACTTACTTTGTGCCAGGCAATGTACTCAGCGGTGCGGCGGATACAAGCAAATAGGCTTGGACACGGTCCCTGTCCCATGTGGGGCTCACAGTCTCAATCCCCATTTTCAGATGAGGTAACTGGGGCACAGAGAAGGGAAGTGACTAATACACTATTGCTTTTCATTTCCTGTACTTCATTTTATTGTCTTTCTCCTCTGCTAGAATGTAAGCTTTCTGAGGGCAGGGATTGTGGCTACTAACTCTTCTGTAGGGTGCATTACAGTGTCTAGCTCAGAGTCAATGTTCAATAAATTTTTTGATTATTTGATTGATTCTGCCTCCATTAAATGGGCAGATGAGCAGATCCATCAGAATGTCAGGACAATATTAGGATCAAAGTAGAACATATAATTCCTTCAAAATAATTGCATACAGACCTTCCCTCGTGAAAAATCAAAGTATCAAACTCGGAACTAGGGAGACAAGTAGGTAGACAAATCCGTACTCTTGACGGTATTTAGATTTTCAGGGATATATTGGCTTGAAGTGAATTTTCCATAAATCTCAGCAGGCGTTAGCACAGATAAACCCGGACCCAAGGCTATTAATGATTTCAATGTCAACCTTCTTTTCAGAGCAGCCAGCCACAGAACGGATGGGATTAACGGCAGCCGCCTGACTCCAGGGACCATATTTGCAGTTTTTCTTTGGTTTGTTCACAGGCTGTCCGGCCGAAACGATGAAAAAGTCTGCTGACAGGCGACAAAACTGTTAATGTTTCTCTTTACCCAGGATTCCCCTGCACCCTCAGTCCTGCTAACTATGCAGGGTCATCAAACTCTCACAAGCTTGAAAGGTATCCTAAATTTTGGTGTGCTAAGCTCCGCAGGGGCGATATCTAATTACCGTGCATTCATTTTCTAAATATAGCATGTAGGCGAAGAAGAGGGAAAACCAGTCCAGCTGCTACAAGCAATCTGGTTCTGCAGAATGACCCATACAGTGGTGGGGACCCAGATACCCAGGCTTTCCAGTGAGCTAGAGCACGGGCCTGGAGTCAGAAGGACCTGGGTTCTAATCCTAGATCCATCACTTGCGTGCTGGGGGACCTTGGGCAAGCCACTTAACTTCTCTGTGCCTCAGTTACTTAAACTGTAAAATGAAGATTATTATAATAATTATTTATTTTAATGTTTGTTAAGCACTTACTATGTGCCAGACACTGTACTAAGCGCTGGGGTGGTACGAACAACTTGGGTCTGGATACAGACCCTGTCCCACACAGGGCTCACAATCTTAATCCACATCTTACGGATGAGGTAACAGGCACAGAAAAGTGAAATGATTTGCCCAAGGCCACACAACGGACAAGTGGCAGAGTCGAGATTAGAACCCATGGCCTTCTGACTCCCAGGCCCGTGCTCTATCCACTACGCCGTGTTGCTTCTCAAGATTAAAACTGTGAGCGCTATGTGGGACAGGGAACGTGTCCCATCCGATTATCTTGAATCTATACAGTGTCCGACACATAGTAACCGCTTCATGAATACCCCAGTCATCATTATTATTGTTAATGACTCTAAGCCCATTTTGGTCAGGGAATGTGTCTGTTTACTCTTATGTTGTACTCTCCCATGCGCTTAGTACAGTGATCTGCACCCAGTAAGCGCCCCATAAGTACGCCTGAATGAATGAATGGGTGTTACCCTGGAGCCGAAGGATGACAACATAACATAACACAGAACAGTTTGCAGATGTTGGCCTGAACCTAGAACGTTTCTCGAGGGAGGCCCCGGACCAACAACCGCACAAACTCACACAAAAACACATATACATGCACACACATACACGCACCAAGGCACGTTCCGCTAAGCCATTGCAGTCTCCTCCGAGGTCTCCTTAAAAATGGGCTACGGTGACCTTAAGGCAGGACCCAGGATAGAGGAAAGCTGAATGGTAAGAATGAAAATACCGTACTTATCCATCTACTTAAAAGAAAATGTTTGTTGCCACATCAGGACCAAACAGAGGTCAGACCGGCTGAAAACCTTGGTCATAAAACCAGTTGAAGAGTCAACCTCAGCCCAAGGATGGAGAACAGAGTCAGTTGAGGCAGGCAGTGTCTCCCCTCTCAAAAGACAGAGGCACGCCAACACCCTGAGAGTTGCTTTCTTCATTTGTACGTATCAGAAAATAACCCCGGGGACACAACTTGGTACTCCTGGATGTTAAACAAACACATCTGTGTTCTCGTAGTCTACTGAAAAGAGGCAACAGTAGAAGGGAGTGTCCTCTCGGTATGAACTTTATTGGGTGTGCCCCTGGGCAAGTCACTTCACTTCTCGGGGCCTCAGTTACCTCAACTGTAAAATGGGGATTAAGACTGTGAGCCCCATGTGGGACAACCTGATTACTCTCTATCTACCCCAGCGCTTAGAACAGTGTTTGGCACATAGTAAGCACTTAACAAATACCAACATTATTATTATTATTATTATTGAGGACCGTCAAGGCCTAGTGGCAAGAACCCAGGCCAGGGAGTCAGAAGACCTAGGTTCTAATCCTGACTCCTCCACCTGCCTGTTATGTGACTTTGGGCAAGTCACTCAACTTTTCTGTGCCTCAGCTCCTTCATCTGCAAAACAGGGATTTAAGAAGTGTTCTCCCTCCTACTTAGACTGTGAGGTCCACAGAGGACCTGATTGTATCTAACCCAGCACTTAGTATAATGCTTCGCACATAGTAGACACTGAACAAATATCACGATTATTACGTGGAGCACTATACTAGCTCCTGGAAAGAAGTAAAATATCACAGATCTTTTGTTTAGGTGTGTTAGCAACTAATAGGGGAGGCTATTGGTGGAGATGCAGCGTGACATAGTGGATAGAACATGGACCTGGGAGTCAGCAGGGCCTGGGTTCTAATTCCGGCTCAGCCACACGTCTGCTGTGTGACCTTGGGTGAGTCACTTTACTTCTCTGGGCTTCAGTTGTACTTTCCAAGCACTTATGACAATGCTCTGCACACAGTAAGGTGCTCAATAAATGCAAGTGAATGAATGAATGAATGAATGAATCAATCAATCAATCAATCAATCAATAAATGATCTGTAAAATAGGGATTAAGAATATGAGCCCCAAGTGGGACATGACATTTTTTCCGGCAAGTAAGACAAAGACTGTGGCCAACCTGATTAGCTTGTATCTACTCTAGAGCTTAGTACAATATCTGGAACATAGTAAGTGCTTAACAAATGCCTTAAAAAAAGAGGAATAAATAATAATAACAATAATAATGTTGGTATTTGTTAAGTGATAACTATGTGCAGAGCACTGTTCTAAGTGCTGGGATAGATAAAGGGTAATCAGGTTGTCCCATGTGAGGCTCACAGTCTTAATCCCCATTTTCCAGATGAGGTACTAAGGTCCAAAGGAATTAAGTGACTTGCCAACAGTCAGCTGACGAGTGGCAGAGCTGGGATTCGAACCCATGACCTCTGACTCCCAAGCCCGGGCTCTTTCCACTGAGCCACACTGCTAGAGTGGCAGACAAAAATGTGAGTTATTGAGACACACGTGATCCAGCTGCATTACACTGGATATACAATGTAACATTTAACATGGAACATTTTATGGAAACGGGCCAAAATCTTGGACATTTTTCCAGAAGCACCTCTACCCTATCCCCACCTTATTCTCCACCGTTCGGATGCTCCCCTACTTCATCAGTGCAAACTTTTGTGCTGCTTCTGATCCGCTCCTCTCTGCAGCAGAATCTCTGAGGGAGGTGCAGGCCGACGACTTGAGCATGAAGACATCATCTGGCCCTGGATCCATATCAGTCAGGGCCCAGATCAGCTTTAATAATGTTGGCATTTGTTCAGCACTTACTAGGTGCAGAGCACCGTTCTAAGCGCTGGGAGAGATACAGGGTAATCAGGTTGTCCCACGTGGGGCTCAAAGTCTTAATCCCCATTTTACAGATGAGGGAACTGAGGCACAGAGAGGTTAAGTGACTTGCCCACAGTCACCCATCTGGCAAGTGGCGGGGCCGGGATTAGAACCCATGACCTATGACTCCCAAGCCCGGGCTCTTGCCACTGAGCCACGCTGCTTCTCTTTAAACTAAAACTGTGAATCCTATATGAGCCTGCGTCTGATCTGATAACCTTGACACTACCCCAGTGTTTAGCACGAAGCAAACACTTAACTACCACAATTATGATTATGATTATCATCATCATCTTTATCATCATGAATAGAATGGAAGGGCAGGGATGATGCCTTCTAAATTCATTGTTCTCCTCCATACGCTTAATACCCAGAATAAGCCCCCAGTAAATACCAATTGATTGTCTTAAACCTAGAAGAGCATAAGTGTAGATAAAGTAGTCTTCAGGTCTGGACTGAGATCGATCCATCCTCTGTGAAAGGAGCCTCCTTCAACACCATCAGACATAAATAATAAATCCTGATGGATAAATCAAATCATTTACAGATGAACAAATGAGTCCCAAGGAGATGGATTGGAAGCAGCATGGTCTAGTGGAAAGATCTTGGGCCTGGGAGTCAGAGGACCTGGTTCTTAATAATAACGTTGGTATTTGTTAAGCGCTTACTTTGTGCCAAGCACTGTTCTAGGCGCTGGGGGAGATACAGGGTCATCAGGTCGTCCCGCGTGAGGCGCACAGTTAATCCCCAGTTTACAGATGAGGTAACTGAGGCACAGAGAAGTGAAGTGACTTGCCCACAGTCACACAGCTGACTAGTGGCAGAGCCGGGATTCGAACCCAATCCATCTCCTCCGCTTGCCCGCTGTGTGATTTGGGGCCAGGCACGCAACTTCTCTGCGATTCAGTTTCCTCATCTTTCAAATGAAGATCCAGTCCCTTTTCTCCCTCTCTTTAGGAGACTGGGAGTCTCATGGGGGAAAGGGACTGTGTCTGACCTAATTTTTTTGTATCTACCCCACTGCTTAGTGCAATTCTTGGCACATAGTAAATGCTTGATTAATCAATCAATCTTTTTTTCGGAACACTCCCTATACGCAGAGCACTGTAGTAAGCCCTTGGGAGAGTACAACATAACAGAGGTGGTAGACATGTTCCCTTCCCTCTTGCAGTGTACAGAGTGAGACAGACACTGATATAAATAAATTATGGATATGTACATAATCAATCAATTGATCAAGGGCATTTATTGAGCGCTTACTAAGTGCAGAGCACTGTTCTAAGCACTTGGAAGAGTAACACAATTAGACGTCCCCTGCCTTAATGAGGTTACAGTCAAGAGAGAGTCTAGTTAGAGAAGCAGCTTGGCTTAGTGGAAAGAGCACGGGTTGGGAGTCAGAGGTCGTGGGTTCTTATCCCAGCTCCGCCACTTGTCAGGCTGTGTGACTTTGGTCAAGTCACTTCGCTTCTCCGGGCCTCAGTTCCCTCATCTGTATCATGGGGATTAAGAGTGAGAGCCCCACCTGAGACAACCTAATCACCTTGTATCTCCCCCAGAGCTTAGAACAGTGCTTGGCACATAGTAAGCGCTTAACAAATACCATCATTATTATTATTAGAGGGCATAAGTGCTGTGAGGTTAAGGGTGGGGTGAATAAAGGGTGCAAATCCAAGTAGATGAGGTAACTGAAACACAAAGAAGTTAAGTGACTTGCCCAAGTTCCCACAGCAGAAAAGTGGCAGAGCTGGGACTAGAACCCAGGACCTTTTGCCTCCCAAGTCCATGCTCCAGTGATAAAAATAATAGTGGTATTTATTAAGTGCTATGTGCTAGGTACTAAGCGCTGGGGTGGATACAAGCAAATGGGGTTGATCACAGTCCCTGCCCTATGGGGGGCTCACAGACTCATTTCCCATTTTATAGATGAGGTAACTGAGGCCCAGAGAAGTGAAGTAACTTACCCAAAGTCACACAGCAGACAAGTGGCAGAGCCAGGATTAGAACCCTTAACCTTCTGGCTCCCAGGCCCATACTCTACCCACCATGCCATGCTGCTTCTCAGATTGTGATATTTGTTAAGTGCTTACTATGTGCCAAGCGCTGTCCTAAGCGCTGGGGAAGATACAAAGTCACCAGGTTGGACAAAGTCCCTGTTCCAGGCAAGGCGGTGTAAGGGTTAGGGTTAGGATACGGTAATGATAATAATAACAATGATGGTATTTGTTAAGTGCTTCCTATGTGTCCGGCACTGTACTAAGCGCTGGGGGGATACAAGCCAATCAGGTAGGTCACTGTCCCCGTCCCACGTGGGGCTCACAGTCTCCTCTAGCTATTAGGTCACATGGCTCCTCAGACCCGTTACATAAAAGGTATGGATAATTTTGCTGAAGACGTTAGATAAAAAGAACAGCCTTGAAAAAAATGAGAACAGAGTGGCCTAGTGGATAGAGCACGTGTCTTGGAGTCCGAAGGTCAGGGGTTCTAATCCCAGCTCTGCCACGTGTCTGCTGTGTGACTTTGGGCAGGTCATTTCACTTCTTTGTGCCCTAGTTCCCTCATCTGTAAAATGGGGATTAAGACCGTGAGCCCTAAGTGGGTTAGGGATCGTATCCAATCTGATCAATATGTTTCTGTCTCAATGCTTAGGACAGTGTCCCGCACATAGAAAGTGCTTAACAAATACCATTAAAAAAAAAGCTCTTGGCTTCAAAGGTGGGGTGAGCGATTATCTGGTGGATGATCTGTGGGACGATCTGTCGGGGAATGCGACATGGTGTAGCAGGGTGGTGTACGGATAGTGCTTGGACTTGGGAGTCAGAGGAAACGGTTTCTAATCCCGGCTCTACCACTTGTCTGCTGGGTGGCCTTGGGCAAGTCACATCACTTCTCTGGGCCTCAGTTACCTCATCTGTAAAATGGTGATTAAGACCATGAACGCCATGTGAGAAAGGGACTGTGTCCACCATGATTTGCTTGTATTCACCCCAGTATTTAGTTCAGTGCCCGGCACAAAGTAAGCACTTTACGAATACCACAGTTATGATGATTATTATCATATGAAGAGGGAGGAAGGTCCAGGTGAGAGAGAGGGCATGTGTGACAAGTTGGTGGCAAGAAGGATGAGATCATTCATTCAGTCAGTCAGTAGTATTCATTGAGCACTTACTATGTGCACAGCACTGTACTAAGCGCTTGGAATGGACAATTCGGTAACAGATAGAGACAATCTCTGCCCAATAACAGGCTCACAGTCTAAATGGGGGAGACAGACAGCAAAGCAAAGCAAAACAAAACATCATCAAGATAAATAGAATCATGGAGATATACACATCAATAACAAAATGAATAGGGTAATTAATATAAACAAATATGCACAGTGCTTAGGACAGGGGAAAGGGGAAGAGCACAGGGTGGGAGAGGGGGAAATGGGGAGGGGAGGAGGAATCACTAACTTCTCTGTGCCTCAGTTACCTCATCTGTAAAATGTGGATTAACTTTGAGCCTCACATGGGATGACCTGATTACCCTGTATCTTCCCCAGCGCTTAGAACAGTGCTCGGCACATAGTAAGCGCTTAACAAATACCAACATTATTATAGAGGGAAAGGGGGGATCAAGGTACGGTATGTAGGATAGCATTAGAGAAGCAAAGTGTGCAGGCTGGGTTATAGTAAAAAATCAGAGGTAAGGTAGAGCAAAATAAAGCGATTGAGTACTTTACAGGCTGTGACAAGGATTTTCTGTTTGATGCAGAGGTGTATGGACAACACTGGAGGTTCTTAAAGAGTGAGGAAACTGAGGACTGAATGGTTTTGTAGTAAAACTATCCGGGCAGCAGAGTGAAGTTTGGATTGAAGTTGGGAGAAGTGAAAAGCAAGGAGGTCAGCAAGGAGGCTGATGCGTTAGTCCAGGCGGGATAGGATAAGTGCTTGGCAGCAGTTTGGAGGGAGGATTTCAGTCATGTCGTGAAGGTCGAATGGACAGGATTTGGCGACGGATTCACTGGATGGTTTGAATGAGAAAAATGAGTCAAAGACAATGTCACGGTTACTGGCTTGTGAATTATGGGGAAAGGTGGTGCTGTCCACAGTGATGAGAAAAAGAGAGGGCAGGGTTTGGGTGGGAAGATGAGGAGTGCTCTTTTGGACGTATGACATGTTTAACACGCTTAATACATACCATTGCCATTATTATCATCATTATTATCATTAGTCTAACAGGCCCCACCTCCTCCAAGTGATTGTTAGTAGATCTATTGCAAATCTGGTGAACAATCTAACATTTGTGCAGTTGAATGGTTTTTAGAAATCTACTGGCAAAGCTTCCTGAGCGATGGTAGGAGTGATATTTTTCAAAAGGAAAATTTGAGAATGTGCTTGACAATGAAACCTTATTTCAAATGTCTAATTATGAAAATATGTTTTATCAATGTTTATAATTTAATCATCCTCCCCAAAGCTCCCAGGCCCTCCAGCACAGATGAAAATGGTAATGTTATCAGCCTCCCATTTTGTTCCTCATTATATTTGACTGTGCAAGAGTTGATATCACTACCTAATAGCTTTTGGCAGTAAAACAATGTCTAAGAAGTAATTGTCCTCAGTAGAAACATAATGTGGGTCGATAATGTTTTTAAGATGGGGTGTTCATGGTTACACCTACCGGGTTATATGACACTACAGGTTGCTAATGCTCTGAAATGGACTCGGCAGGCCTTTTAAAGTGGGAAAAAAAAAACCCTAAACCCAAAAGAAATATGAACACAGAAAAAGGGAGAACTGTGAAAATACATATTTGCATAAAATGTATCTGCTTTTTTCAGTATCTCAAGTTCTGTCAAGGCATATGGTAAGGGCTTCTACAGTCACAAACCGTATCTCTCTTCACGCAATATTTTGCATACAATTCTCGTGTGCCATTTCCAGCTCTGTCAAAGTGTAGAAAACAGCCACTAAGCATAAGGTGTGATTTTTTTCCCTCTTTTTCGCTTTTGCATTTCAAATCGGAACCGAACCCGGACAGGGAACCTGCCCACTGCTGAAGCTTTCAGGAGAGGCAAGATAGAGCGGCTGGGAAGATTTCCAGGAAAAGACAGGGGGAGGGACTGCAGTCTGATGCCTTCATTTCAGTGATGGAGAAATGAATTTAGATTAAAGAACTGGTATGGGGAGACACTAAATCGATGAGTAAACAATCCCTTCTAGCAGCCATTATCCCTTACCTGTATGATATTTTAATGTCGGTCTCCCCACAAGTAGATGGAAAGCTCTTTGAGGGCAGACATTGTGTCTACCAACTTTAACACACTCTCCCAAATGTCCTGCACTCAGTAACCACTCAACAAATACCACTGATTGATTGTTTCAGTTTGAGAAACAATCACCTCTCCTATAAAACTATAAAAAAAAAAAATCAAAGATGTTGTACTTTACCTTGATGGAAAATGTAAACGTAGTTCTGCTCTGACTTTTCAGAGACAGAGTCTGACTGCAAATAGTATAGGTGCCTCCAGAATTATTGAATTTAGATGAGAGAAATAAACAAATAAAAATGAACTTTGAATTCCCACTATACCACAACACCTAGCCCTGAGCTAGGTTTTTTGTGAGTTTTTTGTTTGTTTGGGTTTTTTGCCAAAATTCTCTCCCTCCTCTATCCATTCCAAGCTAACTCTGGGTCTTCTCTCCCCAGACCCAGACCCAAGGGAGAGCATTTGCCAGACTTTTCTGTCACACTCTTCTGTCTCCCTGCAATATGCATATTCAGGTAATGGTATTCTCTCCTTCCCCAAAGATTCTCATTAGAGTGCTTATTATTTCTCATAAGGTTGTATTTTTTGGCATGAGTATATGCGACTTGTAATGTTCAGTTCGTACTTCAAGAAGTAAATTCGACAAAATAATTCTGGTTTAAGTCTACTGAAAATAAAATAATAATTCATAATGATAAATGATAAAATCTAAATGAGAACAGTACTTAAGGCTATGCTGCATTATAAATGAAAAATGCTAAAGTAATGGTACGTGGTAAACGGATTTTCTACTCCGAATGTTTCTTGTGATGGATGATACTAATGCATATTTTGTTTATTGTGTGCTGATAGTTTGTAGGTGCATTCACAAAAGATCATATTACTTAAAATATATAATCATACCCATTAGCCCAAACCAAAAAATCATTTTTCCTAAGGAATGTGGAAGGACCGATTACACTTCGTACTCCATAATAGGCTTCTGTTCAATAAATTTTCGTAGCAGGAGAAAAGGAATTTCTTTATTGCACGCTTCAGTTAACAGTGTAAAATTTGTTCTTTGATTTTAACGGAAGCATCACCTACTCCTTATAATATTCACATTCTCTGAGCTCAGAAGAGTTTACTGAGGTTCAGTTTATTGAAAACTGCAGACTGAAACTACAGTTTGAAGACAGAAGACCAATCATAAAAACCCTCATTGCCAAAGGGGGATTCTTTGCAGACTGAAGCAAAGGATTGTTTTCATTCATTCAATCAATAGTATTTATTGATCGCTTACTATGTGCAGAGCACTGTACTAAGCGCTTGGAATGGACAAATCGGTAACAGAGACAGTCCCTGCCCTTTGACAGACTTACAGTGTAATCGGGGGAGACAGACAAAAACAATAACAATAAATAGAATCAAGGGGATGAACATCTCATTAAAACAATAGCAAATAAATAGAATCAGTGTGATGTATGTCTCATTAACAAAATAAATAGGGTAATGAAAATATATACAGTTGAGCAGACAAGTACAGTGCTGAGGGGAGGGGAAGGGAAAGGGGGAGGAGCAGAGGGAAAGGGGGGAGAAGAGGGCATAGATGAGGAGAGGTGAAGGGGGGGGTAGAGGGGGAGCAGAGGGAGCAGAGGGAAAAGGGGGAGCTCAGTCTGGGAAGACCTCTTGGAGGAGGTGAGCTGTAAGTAGACTTTTGAAGAAGGGAAGAGAATTCGTTCGGCGGAGGTGAGGAGGGAGGGCGTTCCAGGACTGCGGGAGGACGTGGCCCAGGGGTTGACGGCGGGATAGGCGAGACCAGGGGACGGTGAGGAGGTGGGCGGCAGAGGAGCGGAGCGTGCGGGGTGGGCGGTAGAAAGAGAGAAGGGAGGTGAGGTAGGAGGGGGCAAGGTGATGGAGAGCTTTGAAGCCTAGAGTGAGAAATTTTTGTTTCGGGCAGAGGTCGATAGGCAATCACTGGAGGTTTTTAAGGAGGGGAATGACATGCCCAGAGCGTTTCTGTAGGAAGATGAGCCGGGCAGCAGAGTGAAGAATAGACTGGAGTAGGGAGAGAGACGAGGAAGGGAGATCAGAGAGCAGGCTGACACAATAATCCAGCCAGATTATTATGAGCCCGCAACAGTAAAATAGCCGTTTGGGTGGAGAGGAAAGGGCGGATCTTGGCGATATTATAAAGGTGAGACCGGCCGGTTTTGGTGACGGATCGAATGTGTGGGGTGAACGAGAGAGACGAGTCAAAGATGACACCGAGGTTGCGGGTCTGAGAGACGGGAAGGATGGTCGTACCATCTACGGTGATAGGGAAGACAGGAAGAGGATAGGGCTTGGGAGGGAAGATGAGGAGCTCAGTTATGGATTGTTATGCTTTGGTTTGCCTACAATACAACTACTTAGATGGTGAGCCCGTCACAGGGCAGGGATTGTCTCTACCTGTTGCCAAATTGTACATTCTAAGCACTTAGTACAGTGCTCTGCACAAAGTAAGCATTCAATAAATACTATTGAATGAATGAATGAATAATAATACTAGTGGTGTTTGTTAAGCATCTACTGTGTACCAGGCACTGTATTAAGCACTGAGGTGGATACCAGCAAATCAGATTGGACCCAGTCCCTGTCCCTCATGGGGCTCACAGCCTTAATCCATGCATTCCTCTCCATCCAAATGGCTACCATGTTGATCTGAGCACTCATCGATCCGTCCTTGATTTCTACATCTGCCTCTTCACTGACCTCCCAGCCTCCTGTCTCTCCCCATTCCAATTCGTACTTCAGCCAACTGCATGAATCATTTATCAACAGAAACATTCCATTCATGTCTCCCCACTCCTCGAGAAACTCCAATGTCTGCCCATCCACTTCCACATCGAACAGAAACTCCTTACCCTTGGCTTTAAAGCACTGGATCAGCTCTCCCCTTCCAACTTCACCGTACTGGTCTCCTGCTACAGCCCAACCCACCCACTCTGCTCCTCAAGTGCCAGCTTCTCTGTGTGTCCCATTCTCCTCTATCTCGCTGCCAACTCCTTTCCCACATCTTCCCCTTAGCCTGGAACTCTCCCCCATCCACATATGGCAGAGCACCACTTTCTCCACCTTAAAGAATTACCAACGTCACACCTCCTCCAAGAAGCCCTCCCAGGCTAAGCCCAATTTTCCCCGGCTCGCTCTCCCCTGTGTCACTTAAGCACTTGGATCTGTAACTTTTGGACATTTGATATTCACTCTATCCCCCCAACCCCACAGCACTTATGTATATATCTTTAAATTATATATTATCCATTATGTATTCATTCTTATTAGTGTCTGTCTCCCCCTTTAGACTGTAAGCTCGTTATGGGCAGGGAACGTGACTATTAATTCTTTTATATTGTACTCTCTCGACCTCTTGATACAGTGCTCTGCACGTAGGAAGCACTCAGTAAATATTATTGATTAATCCCCATTTTACAGATGAGGGAAGTGAGGCCCAGAGAAGTTGTGACTTTCCCAAGGTCACTCAGCAGAAACGTGGCAAAGATGGGATTAGCACCCAGGTCCTTCTGATTCCTAGGCCTTTACTTTAGCCTCTAGGCCATGCTGTCTCTCCTTTTAAATTGTGTATTCTCTTCCCTTTATGACAGGTGAAAAGCCACAGTGGATTGGCTGATAGTCACGGGAGCCATGTTCTTTCTGGACCTTCTTGGATTATTAACCGTTGTCCTTCCATGACTGAATATGGCTGTATCTATCAAAATTTCATTTCGCTGGTAAACAATCTTGAAACAATGGACAGAACAGATTAAAGAACGGCGGGTTCCACTTAAAGTGCTCTGCACACAGTACGCGCTCAGTAAATACAGTTGAATGAATCTATCCATCATTGGCATATGTGAAAGACAACGATATTTATTGAATGTCTACTGTCTGCAGAGCACTTGGGAGAGAAATAATAATAATAATAATGTTGGTATTTGTTAAGCGCTTACTATGTGCAGAGCACTGTTCTAAGCGCTGGGGAAGATACAGGGCCCTCAGGTTGTCCCACGTGAGGCTCACAGTCTTGATCCCCATTTGACAGATGAGGTCACTGAGGCACAGAGAAGTTAAGTGACTTGCCCACAGTCACACAGCTGACAAGTGGTAGAGCTGGGATTCGAAGCCATGACCTCTGACTCCTAAGCCCGGACTCTTTCCACTGAGCCACGCTGCTAGAGTCGGTAGATGTGCCCCCTGCCCACAATTGGCTTACAGTCTAGAGTCTACAGTCTTCAATCTCCAGTCTTTGTTCACGATGAATTTCTATTTATCACCACGTCATGGAACATAGCTCATCTCAATCATGATTTGACTATGAGTTGAGGATTTTTCCAACCCCTGAAAAGCAGGAAACTGTTTGGATCTACAGATTTGTGTGCGTACACAAACATGTCCATGTATGTGTGTGTGCTTGCATGTGCAAAGATGCACATATCCATAGAGCCAGGAGATTCATACAACACACACACGTACATATTCATCCATTCATCTATATATCCAGTTGTTTTTGCAGTTATTTCATCCTAATATATTTAAAGTGCTTTCTGTTATATCTCTGTTCCTCCTCTTTCTCCAATATTTGTAAATCACCTAGGTCTGCCGATCTCTCCTGATTGATTTCAAGCTCTTTGAGGGCAAGAAAAAAGTGTCTTGTGCTTCGGTCCTGAGTGCCTCCTTGTGAGGTGAGCCTAGCACTAATTCTCAAAGGCACTTGTGGGAAATGAGTATCTCTAGTATTCATCCTGTTTCCAGTAAGGACATTCAAACACCCTAAAGGACAGGACCGCTGCTGATGTCTCTGGCTCCCACCGGCCAGTCACTCAACAACGATGCGCGACTTTACAAAGCAGTTTGTGAAGCAGCGTGGCCTATTGGAAAGAGCCCGGGCTTGGAAGTCAGAGGAAGTGGGTTGTAATCCCGACTCTGCCACTTAATAATAATGTTGGTATTTGTTAAGCGCTTACTATGTGCCGAGCACTGTTCTAAGCGCTGGGGTAGACACAGGGGAATCAGGTTGTCCCACATGGGGCTTACAGTCTTAATCCCCATTTTACAGATGAGGTAACTGAGGCACCGAGAAGTTAAGTGACTTGCCCAAAGTCACACAGCTGACGAGTGGCCGAGCCGGGATTTGAACCCTTGACCTCTGATTCCAAAGCCCGTGCTCTTTCCACTGAGCCACGCTGCTTGTCTGCTGTGTGATCTTGGGCAAGTCACTTGACTTCTCTGTGCCTCAGTTATCTCATCTATATAATAGGATTAAGAGTGTGAGCCCCATTACTTAACTTCTCTGTGCCTCAGTTATCTCAACTGGAAAATGGGGATTAAGACTGTGCGTCCCACTCAAGGCAACCTGATTACCTTGTATCACCCCCAGTGCTTAGAACAGTGCTTGGCACATAGTAAGTATTTATCAAATACCATCATTATCATTATTATTATTATTACGTGAGACAGGGATTGGGTCTGACCTCATTATCTTGTATCTACCCCAGCACTTAGAACCATGTTTGGCACATAGTAAGGCACTTAACAGATATCACAATCATTATTACTAATAAAATGCATAATGTCTAGTGGACTTTCAGTAAGTACCACTGAGAAAGTAGGGATGGAAAAAGTGGATAGTTTAATAGTAGTATAAAACAGCATGTTGATAAAACGATCCATCAATCAGACAAGATTTATCTAGCATCTGTGGGCAGGGCATTGTCTGAAAGGACCTTAAAGTCTAGGAATTTACAGACACTTACATAAAATGTTGCTTGGGGGTAATAAGAACTTCCACTGGATTATTTTCTATGTCCCTGTCTTCTTCAAGTGACTTAGCCTTTCAATTCCAGGTTCTTCATCTGTGGCATGGAAGTGAATTATGAAAACCCCTCTCACAGGTCTTAATTTCCATCAGTCCTTTAGAAATGAAATATCTAAGCCTAAATACCACTTCCCCTTTAAAACACATAATTCGGGAGTATTTGCCGTAGAAGTAGCAGAGAAACAGAGAAGTAGAATGACCTAATGGAAAGAACAGAGAAGCAGAGAAGCAGAAACAGTTGCTTAGGGGAGAAAGCTTGGGTTTTGGAGTCAGAGGTCGTGGGTTCTAATTCCGCTGAGCCATTTGTCAGCTGTGTGACCTTGGGCAAGTCACTTCACTTCTCTGTGCTTCAGTTACCTCATCTGTAAAATGGGGGTGAAGAGCGTGAGCCCCACGTGGGACAATCTGATTACCTTGTATCTACCCCAGTGCTTAGAACAGTGCATGGCACATAGTAAGTGCTAAACAAATACCAACATTATTATTATTTTTAACAGAGGCCTGGGAGCCAGAGGACCTGGGTTCTAAACCCAGCTTTGCCACTTGCCTGTTGTGTGACCTTGGGAAAGTCACTTCACTTTCTGTGCCTCAGTTACCTCATCTATAAAATGGGGATTAAGACTGTGAGCCCTCTGTGGGACAGGGAATGTGTCTGACCCAGTTATCATCAATGTATGCCACTGTTAAGTGCAGTGCCTGGCACATAGAAAGTGCTTAAGGAATACAATTATCATTATTATTTTTATCAGCAGCATTTATTGAGTGTTCATTTGATGCGATAAACTATACAAGCACTTGAGAAGTACTGGAGCAACATATTTCCTCTTATCAGACAGATAATTGCTCTCCTCGACTTCAAAGCCAGGGAAGGACCCTCTCCTCCAAGAAGCCTTCCCTAACTAATCCTTCCTCTCTTCTCTCTCTCCCTTCTGCATTGTCCTGACTTGCTCCCTTCATTCATTCTCCCTCCCATCCTCGCAACACAAATGAATATATCTGCAATGTATATATTTATTTAAATTAATGCCTGTCTCCCCCTCTGGACTGTGAGCTCACTGTGGGCAGGGGACATGTCTGTTTGTTGTACTGTACTCTCCCAAGCTCTAAGTATGGTGCTTTGAACACATTACATGCTCAATAAATAAGATTGAGCAAATGAATTCCCTGCTCACAAGGAGTTTGCAATTTAAAGGGAAAAATACACATATAAATATTTACAACTTGAATGATCAATGATAGCTAAAGAATTAGAAAAGCAATTCAAGGACCCCTAGAACATTTTAGAGGCTGGTCGTTGGAGAAAACCACCCATCTATCTGATCAAATCAAAGGGCCATGTGATAGAGTTTTAACTTCCATAAGCTCTGAAACTGGTACAGATTTCACTTTGGATGCTTTGAGGAGTTTCATCCAAGTCATATTAGAGCCAAATTGAACATTAAATGACATCAGCAATGAGATCCTAGAATCCAGGTGGTCTACCAGCATGGAAGACCCATTTGCTGCTTCTCAACTCTGCCGCATTGGATGAGTGTATAGAATGCATATAGGGTATCCAGCTAACTGCTGTCAGGTGAGATAAAATAGATTAACCACAAGTATGATAAGCCAAAGAGAAGTTATGACCCCCTTATAAATAGCTTTAAATAAATTTAAATAGCTTCAAATAATTCTGACGTTCTGATGGGAAACTGCAAGTGGATGAGCCCATTGTTGGGTAGGGATTGTCTCTATTTATTGCTGAAATGTACTTTCCAAGTGCTTAGTACAGTGCTCTGCACACAGTAAGCACTCAATAAATATGATTGAACGAATACGTAGCATCCCGAAACAATGTTTTCTGGGGTTTTTTTAAAGCAAAGGCAATAAGAAGAAAATGAATCTGGGAGGTAGAATTGTGAAAACATCAAATGCCACATGGCATGGAGTAGTGGATAAAGCATGCGCCTGAGAGTCATGAGGTCATGGGTTCTAATCCCAACTATGCAACTTGTCTGCTGTGTGACCTTGGGCAAGCCACTTCACTTCTCTCTGCTTCAGTCATCTCATCTGTAAAATGGGGATTGAGACTGTGGTCCCCATGTGGGACAGGGACTTTGTCCAACCCGATTTGCTTTTGTCCACCCCAGTGCTTGATACAGTGCCTGGCACATAGAAAGCACTTCATAAATACTATTGTGATTATTATTACAAATATCCACTATGACTGCCACAGACAGTAAGACTGTCTAGAATGCCTTCTAGATTAGAAGCTTGTTGTGGGCAGGGAGCATGGCTATCATTTCTACTGTGCTGTACCTGTCTACCAACTCTATTATACTATATTCTTCTAAGTTCTTAGTACACTTCTCTGCACACAGTAGGCACTCAATCAATATTCCCTCATGATGAAAGACACGGTGTGGAACAGATTTTGAGGACTGATCAGTTTTGACATCCAAGCAAATACGGTCACACTCGAACACGAAGGAACCAAGACATCTTTCGATGAGGATCCCGAAACCCAAGCAAGACAGAGCCAAGGCTCGTCAGCAAGTCAGTAGCCCAGTGAGGATCTGAGGACCCATACGTCCTGTTGCCAATCTTGCACATTTCCCATTTTATTTCACTGTTATCTACAGCTGGGTGACTGTGGGCAAGTAACAATTTCTCTGCGCCTCTGTTACCTCATCTGTAAAATGGGGATGAAGACTGTGAGCCTCACATGGGACAACCTGATGACCCTGTATCTCCCCCAGGGCTTACAACAGTGCTCTACACAGAGTAAGCACATACCAACATTATTATTATTATTACTACAGTGTGCTGCACACAGTTAGTGCTCAATAAATACAATTTATTGATTGATTGAGGCAGCAGCGTGGCTTAGTGGAAAGAGCACGGGCTTGGGAGTCAGAGGTCGTGGGTTCTAATCCTGACTCCACCACTTATCAGCTCTGTGACTTTGGGCAAGTCACTTAACTTCTCTGTGCCTCAGTTACCTCATCTTTAAAATGGGGATTAAGACTGAACCCCACGTGGTACAACGTGATTACCCTGTAGCTATCTCAGCGCTTAGAACAGGGTTTGGCACATAGTAAGTGCTTAACAAATGAAATAAAATAATAAAAAAAAGCCTTTTCTCCCTCCTGTGTCCTAAGGATGCACAGTTCCAGGCTCAGGAACCTGAGAGGCTATAAGAGAAATTGTGGTGTCTTTCCATATCTAGCCAACTTCCTCTTAATCAAACCTTTAGGGGGAAAGAATCATGTATAAATAGTTTCCAATAACCCCAACAGAGAATTAACTTAGTAGGTAAAAGAGTACTCCAGCAGAAGAATCATAACTGGATTAGGGTGAGAGAGACAACCCAGTAGCTTCAGCTGAGGGGAAGAGTTCGAGGGGCACCTTAGAGGAGACTGAGAAAAGTATTTGCTTTTGGCTGACAAAAGGGCCCGGGATCAAAAATTCATGAGAAGAACCCAAAGAAAGTTGTTGCTTGAAGTTTCTGGGTATATTCATATTATATATTACATTATTATGTATGATATCGTTATATATTATATAATCACATATTATATTACATATAACAATGTCTCCCCCTCTAGATTGTGAGCTCATTGTGGGCAGGAATGTGTCTGTTGCCAAATAGTACTTTCCAAGGGCTTAGTACAGTGCTCTGCACAGAGTAAGCGCTCAATCGGTACAATTGAATGAATGAATGTTTAATATTTAGAAATCAAAGAAGATTGCTTCTCTCGAGGATAAGGGAAGTCCTTTGAGAACTAATCAATCCCTGGTCTCTGCCTCGGGGAAAGGTACAGTTGAAGTCATTGGTCCGGAATGATGGTAATTCAGAGTGGACATAGGCATTCTCTTCTTCCCTTTCAATAGCTTCGATTTTTTCTGTGGATCCCCTTTCCTTCTCTTCTTCTGGATCATTCCACATCATTCATATACTTCCCAAAGGAGCCCCCAAATTTGTGATACTAAGAGAGACTCTATCATCACTAAGAATATCAGTTACCAATTAATCAGTGTTTTTCATCAAGTGTTTACTGCACGAAGAGCACTGTGTTAAGCACTTTTTTATGGTATTTGTTCAGGACTAACTATGTGCTGAGCACTGGGCTAAATACTGGAGAAGATAGAAGCTAATCATGTTGGACCTGATCAGTGTCCCACTTGGTTCTCACAGGTTTTCATCCCCATTTTACTGATGAGGTAACAGAGGCACAGAGAATAAAGATAATAACAATTATAATAGTAATAATGGTAGTTAAGCATTTAATATGTGCCGGGCGCTGGACTAAGTATTGGGGCACAGAGAATAACAACAATGATAACTGTATTTGTTAAGCGCTTACATCTGTCCATCTCCCCCAGTTAGACTGTAAGCCCGTCAAAGGGCAGGGACTGTCTCTATCTGTTACCGATTTGTACATTCCAAGCGCTTAGAACAGTGCTCTGCACATAGTAAGCGCTCAATAAATACTGTTGAATGAATGAATGAATGTGTCAGGCACTGTTATAAGCACTGGGGTAGATACAAGATAATCGGGAGAAGTGAAGTGACTTGCCAGGCCATACGACAGGCAAGTGGTGGAGCCAGGTTTAGAACCAAGTCCTTGTGACATCCAAGCTGTTCACTATCCACTAGATCATGCTGCTTCTAAGGGATTGGAAAAATTCAATACAATAGAGCAGGTTGACCCAATACCAGTTTACAGCCTAAAATGGGAGACGGACATTAAAATACATTACGGAGGGTATGTTCATAAATGTTGTGGGTCGGAGGTGAAGTGTATAACTCAGTACTTCAGGGGTTCAGACCCAAGTGCATAAGTGATGTGAAAGGGAGGGCAAATAAGGGAATTAGAGATTAATCAGGGAAGGCCTCCTCCAAGAGATGTGGATTTAGTAGGACTATGAAGATTAGGGAAATGATGGTCTGTCAGGTATGAAGGGGAAGGGAATTCCAGACCAAAGTAATAATAATAATGTTGGTATTTGTTAAGCGCTTACTATGTGCCGAGCACTGTTCTAAGCGTTGGGGGAGATACAGGGTAATCAGGTTGTCCCACGTGAGGCTCACAGGTGGACTAATACAGTGAGTTGCCCAAGGCCACACAGCAGACAAGTGGCTGCGGCAGAATTAGAATCCAGATCTTTCTGACTTCCAGGCTCATGCCAAACTCCCTCTGTACACTCCTTCTGTAAATATCTGTAATTCATTTCTATTAATGTCTGTCTGCCCCGTATGTGCTCTGTTAGGAAATGTGTCTCCCGACTCTGTGACATTGTACTCTCCCAAACACTTAGTAGTGTTCTGCATCCAGGAAGTGCTCAGTAAATATGACTGATTGATATGCTGGAAATGCCTAGTGAGTTCTCTTTCTCTTTTCCCTCACTGTTTTACTTTTCTTATGCAGCTTTGGCTCAAAGAGAGCCGTTCTGTTCATGATAAACTGATAGCTGTCCGCACTGCAGCGGAACAACTTCACTGGTCCCTGCTGCCTCCGAGAGCCCCTGCTCCTAGCGTGTTCTGCCTGCACCGGACCGGAAGTAGAATCTGCAGCCGGGCAGTGTCAGCATCACGCCAACCATGCTGTCTTCATGGGAACTGGCACTTGTCCTTCTCTACTCCTCCTCCTCCATGCCGACAAGGAAACTTCATCCCGTCCTTCCAGAATCCCGAAGGGAAACAGATAAACCACCACTCCAGGCCTCCACTAAATCCCGGGAACCCTGGTGGCTGCTGTTGTCAGTCGATTGCATTTACTGAGTGTTTACTGTGTGCAGAGCACTGTACTAAGCCTTTATGAGAGACGATATAACATTAAGCAGACACATTCCCTGCCCACAAATGAACTTAGCATCTAGAGGATGGTAAGCTGTAGTGAGTGGTCGCTGTGCTTACGGCTGGGCCTTGGACTCTAAGACACAAGGAGCTGGAAATACTTCTCTTTTAACCACAACAACCGACTGACTTTTCTTCTTATTTTGTGCATTGGTCCTTATCTCTCATGCTGTTTTAGTATTTTTTTTTTGTTTCATCAGTGCTTTGCACCCAGTAAGGGCTCAATAAATATGAATGAATGAATGAATGTGTCTGTCTCCAGTCCCCTCTCCTCTGTTCTTAGGTTGGGAGTCCCCTGAGGGTTGGGGAGCCGGGTGATGTTAGCAGAGGTTGTCACCCAAATTCCTGCCTGAAAGGGCCCCTGAAGTCACTTTAGAAGGGCCTGGAGAATAATTATGGTACTTGTTAAGCCCTTACGATGCGTCAAGCACTGTTCTAAGCACTGAGATGTCAGTCAGAAACCGCTTAGTCCTAATGTCCTTCCAGTTGTCCCAATTTTCTGATGTAGGTTTGGGGCCCTTTTCCTCTCAGTGGACCCCAAGTCACTGCATCTCTAGCACAGCCATCACCTTTCACTTGAAGCTCAGGCATCTTCCAAAAGGCGAAGGAGTCATGAAGGATTAGCCTACCTGGCAAGTCCCAGGGCTGGCTGCAGGAAAACATAGCGCAGTGGATGGCGCATGGGTTTGGGAGTCAGAAGATCATGAGTTCTAATCCTGGCTCTGCCACGTCTGCTGTGTGATCTTGAGCAAGTCACTTCACTTCTTTGAGCCTCAGTTACCTCATCTGTAAAAATAGGGATTAAGAGTGTGAGCCCAATGTGGAACAGGGACTGTGTCCACCCTGATAAACTTGTACTATCCCAGTGCTTAGAACAGTGCTTGGCACATAGTAAGGACTAAACAAGTACCATATTATTAAGTGCTTAGTACAGTGTGATGTATAATAAGTGCTCAATAAATATAATTGAATGAATGAAAACTGAGGACAAAACACCACTTCTCCCATCTTGCAGTTCCCCAGGGTCATTGAGAAGCAGCGTGGCTCAGTGGAAAGGGCTGGGGCTTGGGAGTCAGAGGTCATGGGTTTGAATCCCGGCTCCGCCACTTAGCAGCTGTATGACTGTGGGCAAGTCACTTGACTTCTCTGTGCCTCAGTTATCTCATCTGGAAAATGGGGATTAAGACTGTGAGCCTCACGTGGGACAACCTGATTACCCTGTATCTATCCCAGCACTTAGAACAGTGCTCTGCACATAGTAAGCGCTTAACAAATACCATCATTATTATTATGTATCTCCCCAACCTCTGGCCTTTTCCTCCAGCCTTATCTTAAGCAGGAACAAGAGCTGAGATTTCAACAGAGTTGCCTAATGTCTAATTCCCACCTATGTATTGTTGCTAAGTACTTAGTCCAGTGCTCACCACAAAGTAGTTCTTAAAGACTAGTAATAATAATGATAATTGTAGTATCGGTTGAGTACTTACTATGTGCCAAGCACTGTTCTAAGTGTTGGGGTAGATACAAGGTAATCAGGTTGGACACGATCCTTGTCCCACTTGGGGCACTCATTCTTAATTCCCATTTTACAGATGAGGGAACCGAGGTACAGAGAAGTTAATAATAATAATAATGTGATAAGTACGGTATTTGTTAAGCACGCATTATGTGCCAAGCACTGTTCTAAGCACTAGGGCAGATACAAAGTAATGAGGCTGTCCCACGTGGGGCTCACAGTCTTAACCCTTCACCCTTAACCTTGCCCCCTCCTACCTCACCTCCCTTCTCTCTTTCTACTGCCCACCCCGTACACTCCACTCCTCTGCCACTCACCCCTTCACGGTCCCTCGTTCACTCCTCGTTCACTCCTTTCCAGCCGTCAACTCCTGGCCCTCATCCTACCGCTGTCCTGGAATGCCCTCCCTTCTCACATACGTCAAACTAAATTAACTCTCTTCCCCTCTTCAAAGGCCTCCTGCGAGCTCACGTCCTCCAGGAGGCCTTTCCAGACTGAGTCCCCCTTCCTCTGCTCCCCCTCCCCTTCCCTTCCCCCTCCCAGCTTCTGCTCTTCCCCCTTCCCCTCCGCTCAGCACTGTGCTCATTTGTATATTTCATTTATTACCCTATTCATTTTGTTAACGAGGTGTATATCTTCTTGGTTCTATTTATCTTGATGATGTTGTCTTGTTTTGTTTTGTTCTGCTTTGCTTTGCTGTCTGTCTCCCCCGTTTAGACTGTGAGCCCGTCATTGGGCAGGGATTGTTTCTGTTGCCTAATTGTACATTCCAAGCGCTTAGTACAGTGCTCTGTACATAGTAAGCACTCAATAAATACTATTGAATGAACCCCCATTTTACAGGTGAAGTAACTGAGGTACAGAGAAGTTAAGTGGCTCTCCCAAAGTCACACAACAGACAAGTGGTTGAGCTGGAATTCAAATCCAGCTCCCAAGCCTGTGCTCTTTGCCTTAAGACACGCTGCTTCGCTCTTGGCGAGTTATGTGTCAGAGTCGGAATTAGAACTCACGTCCTCTGACTCCCAGGCCCGTGCTCTTTCTGCTAGGCCACGCTGCTTATCAATTCTTATTACTACTCCTACTTCCAATATGCCACTCTAATCAATTGACTCCCAGTTGTCAGTTGGGAGACAGCTTGGCCCGAAGTCTTATTCTCTCATGTCCCTAAAATGCTTCCTCTGTTTGAAATTTCCCCGTTTCATCGCTCTAGACAGTAGCTGTTTGGGTATACTGCTGTTGCTCATTCTCCTCCAGACTATAAGCTCACTGTGAGCAGGGAATGCATATGTATATTAGTATTTATTAGTACTATATTTTACTTTCCCAAAGGCTCAGTTCAGTGCTCTACACACAGTAAGCGCTCAGGAAATACGACTGACTGAATGAGTCCTCATATGACTCCTCCAGTGTAACTACGAAAATGCAATCATAGCTTCACTGTATGAGACTAAATACGTTTCAAAACTGCGTTGTTCGTGATCTTGTCTTCCTCTACTGGTGACCAGAGAAAGGGCAAGATGAGATAGCATAGATAATTGTCATTTAAAAATAAGACTCTTCACAAGATAAATTATTGCCAGTATTACAAATGCAGTCTTCTTCAAACTCACCAGCAAGCCCTTAGGACTATAATTTCATTTTCAGGAATGCTGATATCCTTTTGTTTCTGCAACTGTGTTCTTGGATCTTGTTTACAATTTCAAATGCATCTAACATCTGTGCTTCACTCGCATTTATGTCTGTGTGACTCAATATATCCTGCCATATCCTTAGGTGGTGAAGCTCTTTCAGAGCCTGGCTAGGGCTTGATCCGCTATCCCTCCTTCCTGTAATGGCTTTCCTTTAATTGCCTTCACCTCCTCACTGTTCCACCAGTCATCAGCTGTGAACGATAAATGCATTTAAAGTGCAGGTGAATTTAATAATAATAATACTGACGGTAATAATAATGATATTGGTAGTTTAAGTGCTTACAATTCAAAATTTCTACTAAGTGCTGGAGAGATACGATATAATTAAACTGGGCAGAGTCCTCATTCCACATGGGGTTCTTAGTCTAAAGAGAAGGGAGGACAGGTATTTCATGCCCATTGTATAGCTGAGCTCGTTACGGGCAGGGAACGTTATCTACTGATTCTGTTGTACTATACTCTCCCAAGAACTTTGATCGGTGCTCTGTGTATAGTAAGCACTCAAGAAATACGATTGATTGATTGAAACTGAGCCATAGAGAAGTTCAGTAACTTGTCAAACAGCAGGCAAGTGACAGAGTCAGAATTAGAAGCTATATAACCTGATTCCCAAACCCGGCCTCTTTCCACTAGACCACACTGCTATTTATCCTGCTTCCTATATGACGGCCAATTATTTTTACAGTTTGGTTTTTGTTCAATATATTATTAGGATTCTCCTTGAGAATTTAGCATTCCCTCCTATTTATCCCATTCCCCTCTGGGGTGTCAGAAGGGGTCTCCCTAGGTCATAGGGAGAGTAAGAAGGCAGTGTGGATTAGTGGGTAGAGCACAGGTCTGGGAGTCATAATGATGGTTCTAAGACCAGCTCTTCCACTTGTCTGCTGTAAGCCCTTGGGTAAGTCACTTCACTACTCTGAACCTCAGTTTCCTAATCTGTAGAATAATGTTTGGCATTTGGTAAGCGCTGACTGTGTGCCAGGCACTGTACTAAGTGCTAAGCGCTGGGGTTGGTACAAGCAAATCAGGTTGGAAACAGTCCTGGTTCCACAGTCTCAATCTCCATTTTACACACTAATCCCCATTTTAGAATGGGGATTAAGACTTTTAGCCCCATTTGGGACACAAACTGTGTCTAACCTGATAAGCTTGTTTCTACCTCAATACTTAGAATTGTGACTGGTACATAGTAAGCACTCAACAAATACCATTAAAATAATTAGATGTTCATTAAATCCTAGTACACTGTGTAAAACTGTATCTCCCAAGGCTATCTACCCTGATATCTCCTTTTCATGACTCAGGGACTTCTAGATCAATTCTAGATCGGGGGTGCTCATGGTGGAAGAGAAGTAGTGGAACAAAGAGTTTGCCATGTAGACTGTAAGTTCTTTTTTTCTTTCAGTAATTGTTAAGTCCTTACTATGTGTCAAGCTCTGTTCTAAGCACTGGGGTAGATACAAGTTATTCAGGCCAGATACAGTCCCCGGCCCATATGGGGCCCACAGTCTAAGTACGAGGGAGAACGAGCATTGAATCCCCATTATGCACTTGAGGAAACTAAGGCACAGAGAAGTTAAATGACTTTCCCAAGGTCACAACAGCAGGGAAATAAAAGAGCTGGGATTAGAACCCAGTTCAGCTGGCTCCCAGGCCCGTGCTTTATCCATTAGGTCACGCTGCTTCTCGCTGTGGGCTGGGAACGTGCCTAGACTCGGTTGTATCGTACTCGCCCAAGCGCTTAGTACAATGCTCTGAACCCAATGAGCCCTCAGTAAATTGATTGATGTACTCTCGGCTGGGGGGCGGAGACATTCTTGGCCCCAGCCTTCCTCTAAGAAAGGGCAGACAAGGACACTTGAGGAGTTACGCATCCATAGACAGTCAAGTCCCATGAAGAATTCAATTGAAAACATGGTATTTGGATGAATAATTTGAAAAGCTGTGTTTGTACTTGCGATCGCAGGATTCTGAACAAGACGGCAGATGTCTGCTTGCTCTGGAACGTTTCTGCCTCTCTAAAATTAGAGCTAAAGAACTCAAACCCTAGTTGCGCAAGAAAAGCCTTTCAAAACTAAACAATCAAAACAACACGTTTTCTTGAATATTATCATAACAGTTGGCGGGAGTGAAGGAACAAGCCCAACCCTTCTGGGATAAAGGGAAGAACTATCAGATGAGGTTAGATGTGGAAAAGTTTTCCAAACCATCACGAGGCATCCTGATGATCTATAATAAAAATATTAATAATGATAATGGTATTTGTTAAGCACATACTATGGGACAGGCACTGTCCTAAACGCTGGGGCGAATACAAGCAAATCAGGTTGGACAAAGTCCCTGTCCTACAGAGGGCTCACGGTCTTAATCCCCATTTTACAGCTAAGGTAACTGAGGCCCGGAGAAGTGATGTGACTTGTCTAAAGCCACCCAGCAGGCAAGAGGAAGGGCCGGGGATAGAACCCATGGCCTTTTGAATCCCAGGCCTGTACTCTAACCATTAGGCTATGCTATAATGAATAACATCCACACGGGGAAGGAGACTGAATACAGGAATGGGTGACCGAGGGAGCAGGGGGATTTATCTTATGGGCATCATTTAAACAGACTAGATTGTTAACCAGTTTGATTGGTGTAGGTGTTGGGACAGGGCTGCGGAGGAGGTGGCCTTGCTGGGTTGTTAGCAGCCCTTTAAATCTATAGGATAAATTCCCTGAAGGACCAAACTGGGAAGGTATTTTTACTTTTTAACCTAATGAAGAATCATTTGGCTTTAACAGCTGCAGTCAAGATTTTCAGGAAACATGAGAAGCAGCGTGGCGCAGTGGAAAGAGCACGGGCTTTGGAGTCAGGGTTCATGAGTTCAAATCCCAGCTCTGCCACTTGTCAGCTGTGTGACTATGGGCAAGTCACTTGACTTCTCTGTGCCTCAGTTCCCTCATCTGTAAAATGGGGATTAAGACTGTGAGCCCCACGTGGGACAACCTGATTCCCCTGTGTCTATCCCAGCGCTTAGAACAGTGCTGTGCACATAGTAAGCGCTTAACAAATACCAACATTATTATTATTATTATTATATAGCTCCTCAGAGAAGATACAGATACAAAGACACAAACACACACTTATTATTGAAGGCCCATCAATAAATACTACTGAATGAATGAAAGAGGCCTTCCCAGGCTAAGCCCCACTATTCCTCATCTCCCTCTCCCTTCTGCATCACCCTGACTCGCTGCCTTTGCTCTTCCCTGCCCCACCAGCCACATAGTACAGTGCTGTGAACACAGTAAGCACTTATTAAATATGATTGAATGAATGAGTGCATATTTTTAGAGAGAGAGAGAGTGAGAGAGGCATGCTACTCTCTAAACTTTCCACTCAACAGGCTGAGGGCACCATTCAAAGTCCTTGAATCATTAGTATAGCAGGATACCCAAAGAGCTGCCCTCAGATGAGCTGAAAGGAGGTGGACAGAAGAAATTCCACATGCACTTGAAAAATTATGTCACTTTTTCGCATAATTTTTGCAACCCTGACATAGAGACTATTTCACAGGATTTTAAGTTTAGGAATAAGGGGAGCTGGAGAAAAACGAAGAAAAAAGAGGGGGAAGGAAAAGGCAGAGAAGCAGGTAAGAGGGCACTTGAGTCTGTCTCTTATACTCTTCCAAGTGCTACATATAATAGGCAAGCAATGAATTAGGGGAAGCCTCACTCCCTTCTTTTCTTCCTACTCTGTAGTTTTCTGTCTTCACCAGATTGTACCTGTACCCTTTTCTTCCTTTTCCAGAGTTTACCCATCTCAGAAGCTTTCTGACCCTACTCCTCTTCCTCCCCGACAAGTGTCACTATCACTGTTTATAAGGACATCTTTGCTTTCCTCCTCGAAAGTTGGTGTGGGTGAGGACATTATGCAGTGGAGACAATTATGCAAATGAATATGGTACTCAAAAGATACACTGAAGACAACTTCAAAGGGTGGGGGTGTGACAGTTGGGAGCCCATCAACAGAAAGTTTTGTTTTGTTTTGTTTTGCTGTCTGTCTCCCCCTTTTAGACTCTGATCCCGTTGTTGGGCAGGGATTGTCTCTATCTGTTGCCGAATTGTACATTCTAAGCGCTTAGTACAGTGCTCTGCTCACAGTAAGCGCTCAATAAATATGATTGAATGAATGAAAGTTCAGCCCGGTGGTTGTCTTGGAGCAGAAGCTTAGGAAAGATCCTGACATTCAGAGAGAAAAATGAACACAGACCAAGGTCCCATGAAGACTCCATGTTTATGGATACACCTTCACTGTTTGTGAGGAGAAGCAGTGTGGCCTAGTGGATAGAGCATGGACCTGGGAGTCAGAAGGACCTGGGTTCTAATTCCGGCTCCGCCAGCTGTCTGCTATGTGACCGTGGTGAGTCACTTCACTTCTCTGGGCCTCGGTTACCTCATCTGTAAAATGTAAGACTGTGAGCTCTTCATGAGACAGCGACTGTGTCCAATCTGATTACCTTGTATCTACCCCAGTGCTTAGAACAGGCTTGACAAATAGTAAAAGCTTAACAAATACTATTATTATTATTATTATTATTATTATTGTTATCATCTGTAAGGGAACAAGCAACAATTCTCTCCTGCACAGGATAAAGATGGGACTTTTTTGTACATCTCAGTCTAATCATCCACACTCACAACCACCATTAAAAATCTCACCTAAGGCTACACCAGCTTTAAACATAAAGATTAATCCATTAATGGTTCGCTTTTGTATTAAAACATATATTCATCATCATCGTCATAACTGAAGTATTTGTTAAGCTCTTGCTATGTCGGTGTTTTGTCCCAATAGAATCAATTAGGAACAAGGGATTCGTGACTCAGCTTTCTAGACGTAATAAACCACGATATTCAGTATCACAGAAAGAAAACACTTATTCACACGTGGAAAAACATTCATAATAAAGGATCCTTCTTCTGTTAAGCAGGGGGCGATGAGATCTCTGACAATAATTAAGCCCTCAACCCAGGGATATTGTAAATTTCCTACTGTGGGATGATCGGTCCCTCTTATATCCACCCAGCGCTTAATACAGTGCCTGGCACATAGTAAGAGCTTAAAAAATACCATAATTATAATTATTATTACTTGGGATTAAAACCCAGACCCTCTGACTCCCAGGCCCATGATCTTTCCTCAAGGCCTAGCTGCTTTTCCTTTGGGAGACTGTGTGTGGCTCAAGTCTATGTAGCTGCAGCCGGACATTTTCCTCTCCTTGCTTGAGATGCAGCATGGTGTGGTGCATCGAACAGGGGCCTGGGAGTCAGAAGGTCATGTTTTCTAATCCCGGATTCAGCGCTTGTCTGCTGTGTGACCTTGGGCAAGTCACTTAACTTCTCTGTGCCTCAGTTACCTCATCTGCAAAATGGGAATTAAGACTATGAGCCCCACGTAAGACAGAGATTGTGTCCAATCCGATTTGCTCATATCCACCCCAGCGCTTAGTACAGGGCCTGGCACATAGTAAGCACTTATCAAATACCACAATTATTATTATTAAATACCACAGTCCATTGACTCAGTAGCTCTGCATCCAACTAAGGAGAAGATTGATAGTGCATTTATCTGCACGTGCGTGTGAAACTCTCACCCGTCTGTATTAAAGCTCACTGCCAGGCTACGTTAACAGTAGTTCACTCTCATTCATTCATTCATTCAATAGTATTTACTGAGCACTTACTATGTGCAGAGCACTGTACTAAGCGCTTGGAATGAACAAGTCGGCAACAGATAGAGACAGTCCCTGACGTTTGACGGGCTTACAGTCTAATCGGGGGAGACAGGCAGACAAGAACACTCTCCTTTCTCCTTGTCCCCCACATGCCATGGTAGTGGGAGAAGTAGCTGATTATCTGTTTAGATTTCGGTCCATCAGTGACTTGGCACGCTTCTGAATTTTACCTTTATGGACTGCAGCAATCAATTCATAAATCTTTCAGGAGCAGAGATGACCTCCAGGCATTTTATGTTAAGGCCTCTGAAACTCATGCTTCATTGTCATGAGAGACTTATTTTCAGACCTCTCATGTTACAAGATTGTATTAGGGGCAAGATACCCAAATTTCCACTCTCGATTACTTAGCTCTTCCTCTGAGTTTCCTTGAATTCCTTGTACAGATACAGTTGTGTGAGAGGTAGAAAGTCCAATCATCAGCTATATATCAGACAGTAATATTGATTAAGAATAATTTTGTTATGTGATAAGTGTTTTCTATGTGCCATGTATTGTGCTAAGCTTGGGGTAGATATAAGACAATCATTTGGGCACAGTCCCTGTCCCATAAGGGGATCACTATCCATGGGACAGTTGGGTTCTACAGGGCTTGGTGGAAAGAGCACGGCTCCGGAGCCAGAGGTCATGGGTTCAAATTCCAGCCCCGCCACTTATCAGCTGTGTGACGCAAGTCACTTAACTTCTCTATGCCTCAGTTACCTCATCTGTAAAATGGGGATTAAGACTGGGCCCCACGTGGGACAACCTGATTACTTTGTATCTGGCCCGGCACTTAGAACAGTTCTTGGTACACAGTAAGTGCTTAACAAATACCATCATCATCATTATTATTATTATTAATTCTGGCTCCATCACTTGTCTGCTGTGTGATCTTGTACAAGTCACTTCACTTCTCAGAGCCTCATCCTTATCTGTAAATTAGGGATTAAAACTGTGAGCTCCATGAGGGACCAGGACAGTGTCCAAACCAATTTGCTTGTAACCACCCCAGTGCTTAATACGGTGCCTGGCACATAGTAAATACTTACCAAATACCACAATTATCATTAATATTATTATTGTTATTATCCTGTCCCCAGCCATGCATGGAGAGGGTATTGGTTCCCTCTGTGACTGATATCTTTACTTTCAAAACCCAATTTCTTTTGCAGGTTGCAGTTCAGCTGAGATGCCTATGTTCACAGGGGTCTTGAAGAGAAAATCAATAGCTTGGGAGCAAAGTGGCATGTGTCAGGGCCCCCCAAAAAGAAACGCTCTACGTTTGGATGAAATCTATGTTCTTCCACAAAATGGTGCATACGATGGCATCAAGTTATGCTGTGCGTCCCATTTAACACACATGGCTGTCATGGCTGTCTATCTGGTATTTTTGAGCGTCATCACTTCCTAACCAAGTGACAGCTAGATAGCCCTTACATGGTTTCTTCAAGTTGATGTGAGGGGTACTTCTCATTTTCCACCTATAAGTGATCTTGCTCGGGACACAGTAAAGCGCTCAATAAATATGACTGAATGAATCTTGCTTATCTCCCGCTACAATCTGGTCCACACATTTTGCCCCTCTAATGCCAGTCTACTCATTATCCCTTCCTCTTGTGTCTCTTACTGTCGAATACTTGACCGTATCCTCTTTCAGGCCTGGGACTCCCTCCCCATTCATTAGTGACAGTCTACTACTTTTTCTGCTTTCAAAACTCTCCTAAAATCACATTTCGTCCCAGAGGCCTTCCTGGTCTAAACCAATTTTTCCCCTACCTGCCCTCCCTTCTGTGCTACCTATGACTTTGATCTGCAACCTCTAAGCATGTGATATTCACCATACCCCAAAGCACTTATACATATAAAATAATAATAATAATGTTGAACATGATAATGACAATAATAATTGTGGTATTTGGTAAGCGCTTATTATATGCCAGGGACTGTGCTAAGTCTCCTCTCAAGATCGCACCTGGACAGTATCCATAACTCTACCAGTCTCGGCTACAGGAGGAAGAGTCAAGCAGAGGTCTATCCATTCCATTCCTAGCTTGGGCCACGGCTAGCGAGTGGCAGGCCAACTGCTACAAATCAAAACTCACCTGTGCTGGGCAGCGGCGGCACGGGAGAGAGTCAAGGGTGGAGACTCAGGTTCACTGCGTGGAAGGAGGGATTGGTAAACCGCTTCCTTATTTTTTCCAAGAAAACTCTATGGATCCACTACCAGAACAAACGCAGATGAAGGTGGAGCGGTCTGAGTGAGGTGTGTCCATGGAGTCGCTACGGGCTGGAGATGCCTCCACAGCACAAGACTGTACTAAGTGCTGGGGTGGATATAAGCAGATTGGGTTGGACACAGTCCCGGTCCTACGTGGAGCTCACAGTCTCAATCCCCATTTTACAGTTGAGGTGACTGAGGTCCAGAGAAGTGAACTGAGGTCCAAAGAAGTGAAATGACTTGCTCAAGTCACCCAGCAGATAGGTGATGGAGTGGGGATTCAAACCCAAGTCCTTCTGACTTCCAGGGCCATGCTCTACCCACTAGACCACACAGCTTCCCATGTCCATATCCGTGGGAGTCCCCCAGGCTCAGTGTTCTGGGCCCCTTCTATTCTCCATCTACAACCGCTCCCTCGGAGAATGCATTCATTTCCACGGATTCAACTACCTTCTCTATGTGGATGATTCCCAAATCCAAATCTCCAGCCCCCATCTCTCTCCTTCACTTAGGTCTCATTTTTCCTCTTCCTTCAGGACATTTCTGTGCGGATGTTCAGCTGACAGTTCAAACTTAACATGCTCAAACAGAACTCCTTATCTTCACACCCAAACCCCGTCCACCCCATGACTTTCCCATCACTGTCGACGGCACCGCTATCCTCCCTGTCTCACAAGCCCGAAACCTTGATATGATTCTTAACTCGCTTCTCTCACTCAACCCACATATTCATTCTGACACCAAATCCTGTTGGTTCAACCTTCAAAACATGGTTAAAATCTGCCCTTTCCTCTCCATCCAGACTACTTCTGCATCAATCCAAGTATTTATCCTATCCCACCTTGATTACTGCATCGGACTCTTTCCTGATCTCACTGCCTCCTCTCTCTCCCCATTCCAGTCTATATGTAACTCTACTGGTTGGATCACTCCCCTACAAAACTGTTCAGTCCGTATTTCTCTACTTCTCAAGAATTTCCAGTGGTTGCCCATCCACCTCTGCATTACACAGAAACTCCTTATTATTGAATTTAAAACATTCCATCACCTCACTCCTGCCTACCTAACCTCACACTTTGCTCCTCTAATGCCAACTTACTCACTAAAGTTTTGTCTATCTCTCAGCCAACCTTTTCCCCACGTCCTGCCTCTGGCCTGGACTCTCTCCCTCTTCATATCTGACAATCCGCCACCCCAACTTCAAAGTCTAAATAAAATCACATCTCCTCCAAGAGGCCTTCCCTACTAGGCCCTCACTTTGCCTTTTCCACTCCTTTCTGCGTCATCCTTGCACTTGGATTTGTGCTCTTTATTCACCCCTCCCTCACCTCCACAGGACTTACGTGCATATCCGTAAATCATTCATTCATAATCAATGCCTGACTCCCTCTCTAGACTGTAAGGTAATTGCGGGCAGGGACGTGTCTACCAACTCGGTGATCTTGTAATTTCCCAAGCACTTTGTATAGTGTTCTGCATATAGTAAGCCCTCAATCAAAACAACTGATCAATGAATTGACTGAACCTTGTACTCTACCATTTATCTGTAATAGAGTTGTGGACAGGCATGTCTACCAATCCTGTTGTATTTTACTCTCCCCAGTACTTAGTACAATGTTTTGCCTGGAATAAATACTCAAAAATATCATTGACTGATTGATTGAATTGCCTTCCCATTTTCTCCAAAGACTATCAGGTTCAAGGGGATTTCCCTTACCATGACTTTTGTGATGAGTCCAGCTCTCATGCTAACTGAACCTTTTGAGTTTCTGGAATTTAACCTTTACTAGGTAGATAGATGCTCTGTGCCCTTTTGACTCAGAAAGTCTTTGAAAAAAGGTATTTCATGGAGAGAAGCTGATGTGACTTGAATTGAGGGCTATAGATCAGGGACTGATTCATCATTTTGTTTTTCTCCCTGCCCCTCCTCTTTTTAAGGTGAAGAAGAACACTTTTTGAGTCTTGTCTGGGGCTGTCTCTGAAGCCAGGTTTACAAAAGCAAAGGATCTGAGTAATCTGTGTTCCAACATGTTTTTATCTGAAATATCCATATTTTAAAGAAGCAGCAAGCTTAATAGAGAGATCACGGGTCTGGGAGTCAGAAGACTTGGTTCTAGTCCTGGTTGCACCATTTGTCCTCTATGTGACCTTGGGCAAGTCACTTAACTTCCCTGTGCCTCAGTTACCTCATCTGTAAAATGAAAATTAAGATTGTGAGCCCTATGTGGGACAGGGACAGTGTCCAAACCAATTTGCTTGTATCCACCCCATTGCTTAGAACAGTGCCTGGCACAGAGCAAGTGCTTAATAAATACCACAATTATTATGATTGTGATTATTATTTGAAGTCATAGTGTATGTATACATATATATATGTATATAAACAAACATATATAAATATATATATATATATATATATATATATTTATATATGTTTGTTTATATATATATAGGGTTTAAGTTGTCTAGGTTGTGAGGCGATCCAAAAAAAATGGAAAGGAGGAAAATATACATACATCATATTTAATCCATTTTAATTTTTGAGGGGGAGGACAAGTGGAATGATATTCATACTACTGTGTATGTTTTTTAATGCATTCTAACTCCCACAGACTTGGAAGGATTACTGTCTGTTAATTAAGATTTTGCAAGGCACCATGCTGCTATTGGAGTAAAGGTACATTATAAATGCAAAATAATTAATAACGAGCTTGATTATTCCCTTGCAACCAGAGCGGGTACGATTGGGTATCCTGCAGAGCTGTGGCTGGGAGAACAGACTTTCCCCAACTCCCTCCTGCAGATGCCACTAGAAGCAAGATTTTGTCCGATTGGACTGCAGCAACACTCCTAAGGCACGGGCAACCTTTGTGGCTATCATCAATACAATCTGGTGTTTGTCTTAAGACAAGGATCTTGGAGAATAGGTTGCCCTTTTTTTGAGGGCATTCATTCATTCATTCATGCATTCAATCATATTTATTGAGCACTTACTGTGTGCAGAGCACTGTATTAAGGGTGTGGAAGAATACAACAATAAACGGACACCTTCCCTACCCACAAAGAACCTACAGTCTAGATGGAGAGACAGACATTAATATAAATGAATAAATGACAGCTACGGACAGAGGTGCTGTGGGGCTGGAAGTGGGGGTTGAAAGAAGGGTGTAAGTCAGGGCGATGTAGCAGAGACAGGGAGGAGAGGAAAGTGGGGGTTTAGTCAGGAAGGCCTCTTGGAGGAGACGTATCTTGGATCATCGTCTGTCGGAGAGGATGAGGGAGGGCGTTCCAGGCCAGAGGAAGGATGTGGGTGAGAGGCTGTTGGAGAGATAGATGAGATTGAGCTACACTGAGAAGGTTAGCACCAGAGGGCTGAAGTTTGCTGGCTGGGTTGTATTAAGAGAGGAGCAAAGTGAGGTATTCATTCATTCATTCATTCATTCATTCATTCATTCGATCATACATTTTGAGCATTTACTGTGCACAAAGCACTGTACTAAGCTCTTGGGAGCATACAATATAGCAACAGATACATTCCTGCCCTCAGACATTAATATAAATGAATGAATGAATGAACGAAGGAACAAATAAATAAATAAATAAATAAATAAATAAATAAATAAATAAATAAATAAATGAATGAATGAATGAATAAATAAATAAATAAATAAATAAATAAATATCCATCCATTCATTCGATCACATTTATTGAGGACTTACTATGTGCAGAGCACTGTACTAAGCTCTTGGGAAATACAATTCAGCAACAAATAGAGACAATCTCTGCCAACAATGGGCTCGCAGTCTAGAAGCGGGGAACAGGGCTATTGAATTCTTTAAAGCCAGTGGTGAGGACTTTTTATTTGATGTGGAGGTGAACAGGATTGTATTGTGCTCTCCCAAGAGCTTAGTATAGTGTTATCCTCAGTGCTCACTCTTGTGGTGGGGCAATCCGGGCTACGTCCTCTGAGCTCTCAAATCTGGCAGGGGCCTCACCCACCTGGAGCTTCCTTCATCTCCTGCTCCCCAGTGGTCTGCCCCGTAGCATGCTGAGAGATCCGGCGGGATCCTCCCCAGCTATTCCTTCCCCTCTTGCTCCCCAATCTGGCTGGTGACAGCAATCAATCAATCAATCCATTCTATTTATTGAGCTCTTACTGAGTGCAGGGCACTGTGCTAAGCACTAGGGATAGTAATGATAATAATGATTATGGTATTCTTTAAGCGCTTACTATGTGCTTACTAGAGAAACAGAGTGGCTCAATGGAAAGAGCCACGGGCTTAGGAGTCAGAGGTCATGGGTTCTAATCCTGGATCCACCACTTGTCAGCTGTGTGACTATGGGCAAGTCACTTAACCTCTCAATGCCTCAGTTACCTCATCTTAAATGACCTGATTACCCTGTATCTACCCTAGCGCTTAGAACAGTGCTCAGCACATAGTAAGTACTTAACAAATACCAACATTATTATTATTACTATGTGCCGGGCACAGTTAATGTTGGTATTTTGGTATTTTGTTAAGCGCTTACTATGTGCCGAGCACTGTTCTAAGCGCTGGGGTAGACACAAGGGAATCAGGTTGTCCCACGTGGGGCTCACAGTCTTAATCCCCATTTTACAGATGAGGGAACTGAGGCACAGAGAAGTTAAGTGACTTGCCCACAGTCACACAGCCGACAAGTGGCAGAGCTGGGATTCGAACTCATGACCTCTCACTCCAAAGCCCGTGCTCTTTGCAGTGAGCCACGCTGTTCTAAGGGCTGGGGTGGTTAGAAGCAAATCGGGTTAGATGCAATTCCTGTCCCATGTGGGGCTCACAGTCTCAATCCCCTTTATCCAGGTAACGAGGCACAGAGAGGTGAAGTGTCTTGCACTAGGTCACATAGACAAGTGGCAGAGTTGGGAGTAGAACACATGATCTTCTGACTCCCGGGCCCGTGCTCTATACACGACGACAATGTGAAAGACACATTCCCCGCCCACAACAAGCCAACATAGGATGGTCAATCGGGGCCTGTCCCATCCGGATTCTGATGGCAGTGACTGTAAGCTTGTTGTGGGCAGGGAATGTATCTGTTTATTGTTGTATTGTACTCTCCCGAGCACTTAGTACAGTGTTCTGCACACATTAAGCACTCAATAAATACAACTGATTGACTGACTGGCCAGGGTTCCAGGGAACAGATTGATAACAAGCCTGGGAGTCAGAGGGACCTGGGTTCTAATCCCAGCTCTGTCACTTGTCTTCTGTGTGACCTTGGGTAAGTCGCTTCACTTCTGAGCCTCAGTTACCTCGTCTGTAAAATATGGATTAAAAGTGTCACCTTATTTATTTTGTTAATGAGGTGTACACCCTCTTGATTCTACTTATCGTGATTAAGTTGTCTTGTTTTTGTCCATCGGTCTCCCTCGATTAGACTGTAAGCCTTCAGTGGGCAGTGATTGTCTCTATCTGTTGCCAATTTGTACATTCCAAGCGCTTAGTACAGTGCTCTGCACATAGTGAGCGATCAATAAATACTATTGAATGAATGAAAGAATAACTCAGTAACTAAAAGAAGATGAGCGTGACTCTTTGCAATCCTACCTCCCAGCGTGGCTTAGTGGATAGAGCCCGGGTCTGGGAGTCAGAAGGACAAGGGTTCTAATCCGGGTTCTGCCACTTGTCTGCTGCGTGACCTTGGACATGTCACTTTCATTTCTCCATGCCTCAAATACCTCATGTGTAAAGTGGAGAATAAGTCTGTGAAACCCAAGTGGGACAGGGACCGTGTCCAATCTGATTTGCTTGTGTCCACCCCAATACTTAGTATGGTGCCTGGCACATAGTAAGTGCTTAACAAATACCACAGTATTAGTTCTAGCAATAGCATTAATAATAGTACTAGTATAATAGCAGCAGTATTAATAATGGCAGTAGTGAAAATAATAACAGTAATATTAGTAACAGTGCTAGTAAGCAGCGTGGCTTAGTGGCAAGAGCCCGGGCTAGGGAGTCAGACATCATGGATTCGAATCGCGGCTCCGCCGCCTGTCAGCTGGGTGACTTGGGGCAAGTCACTTCACCTCTCTGGGCCTCAGTTACCTCATCTGGAAAATGGGGATGGAGACTGTGAGCCCTCTGTGGGGCAACCTGATTACCTTGTTTCTACCCAAGTAGTTAGAACAGCGCTTGGTACATAGTAAGCACTTAATAAATACCAACATTATTATTAGTAGTAGTAATAGTAAATAAGGGTAGTAGTAGTAGAAGCAATAGTAGAGAAGCAGCGTGGTACAGTGGAAAGAGCACGGGCTTGGGAGTCAGAGTTCATGGGTTCGAATCCCGGCTCTGCCACTTGTCAGCTGTGTGACTGTGGGCAAGTCACTTAACTTCTCTGTGCCTCAGTGACCTCATCTGTAAAATGGGGATTAAAACTGTGAGCCCCACGTGGGACAACCTGATTACCTTGTATCCCCCAGTGCTTAGAACAGTGCTTGGCACATAGTAAGCGCTTAACAAATACCACCATTTATTTATTTATTTAGTAGAATAGTAGTAATGATAAGATTACTAATAGTGGTAGTGGTAATAATAATAGAGGAAATAATAGTAATAGTGGAAATAATAGTAGTAGCAATAGTAGAAATAATAATAGTAGAAGCAATAGTTGTCTTAGTAACAGTAGGAGAAGTAAGAATAATGGTAGTGATAATAATAATGATGGTATTTGTTAAGTGCTTACTATGTGTCAAGCACTGTTCTCAGCACTGGGGTAGTAATCAGGTAATCAGGCTGTCCCACGTGGTGCTCACAGTGTTAATCCCCATTTTGCAAGTGAGGCAACTGAGAAGTTAAGTGACTCGTCTAAGGTCACACAGCAGACGAGGGGCGGTCGCGGGATTAGCACCTACGACCTCTGACTCCCAAGCCTGGGATCTTTCCACTACGCCATGCTTTGCCATCCTTATTGACACCCCTGCCCATTGCACTCAGCAGTTCTTCCAGTGTTCTAGATATTTAATTCTTTCCTCAAACCCCCTGTTCCTCCGCCTTCTCCATCCCTTGTGCCTAATAACCTGGCCACCTACTTTATTCAGAAAATTGAAACCATCAGGTGTGATCTCCCTAAAATCTCCCCTGCCCCTCCCAGTCCCTCCTCCCTCCAGCCCCTTCTTTAACTCTTCTATCTTTCCCAGCAGTATCTCAAGAGGAGTTATCCTGCCTTCCCTCAAAATCCAACTCCTTCCCCTGTGCATACTAGCCCATCCTTTCATGTCTTACCCAAACAGTTGGCCCCTCCATTCTTCCCTCCCTAACTGCCATCTTCAACTGCTTTCCATTGGCTTTTTCCCCACTACTTTCAAACATGCCTTTGTCTCTCCTATCCCCCCCAAAATCTCTTCCCTGACCCCACGGCTCCCTCCAGTTAACCACCATCAGGAACTCCTTACTATTGGCTTTAAAGCACTCGATCATCTTTCCCCATTTTACCACACCTCTCTGTTCTCTTATTACAACTTCACTCCCCTAATGTCAACCTATTCATTGTACGTCAGTCTCGTCTATCTCTCTGCCGACCCCTCACCGGTGTCCTGCCTCTGGTCTGGAACACCCTCTCTTTTCATATCTGACAGACAATGACTCTCACCCTCTTCAAAGCCTTATTGAAGGAACATCTCTTCCAAGAGCCCTTCCCCAGCTCAGCCCTTATTTCCTCTTTTTCCCTTCTTTTCGGCATCGTCTTAATTTGCTCCCTTTAATCACCCCTCCCTCATCCCCTCGTCACTTATGTACATATCTGTAATTTATTAATTTATTCATATTAAGGTCAGTGCCCCCCATTAGACTGTGAGTTCACTGGGGACAGGAAATGTGTCGACCAACTCTGTTGTATTATACTTTCCCAAGTGCTTAGTACAGGGCTCTGCACACAGTAAGCTCTCAATAAATATGATTGATTGATAGAAGGAGAAGTAGTAATAGTAATAGAAGCAATAGTGGTAACAGGATTAGTTGTAATTTTAATAATAATAATAATAATATGGTATTCATTAAGCGCTTACTATGTGCCGAGCACTGTTCTAAGCGCTGGGGGAGATTAAGACTGTGAGCCCTATGTGGGACAACCTGATTCCCCTGTGTCTACCCCAGCGCTTAGAACTATGTGCTCTGCACATAGTAAGCGCTTAACAAATACCAACATTATTATTATTATTATTATTATTACAGCGTTATCAGGTCATCCCACAAGAGGCTCACAGTTAATGCCCATTTTACAGATGAGGTAACTGAAGCACAGAGGAAGTGAAGTGACTTGCCCACAGTCACACAGCTGACAAGTGGCAGAGCCGGGAGTCAAACCCGTGACCTCTGACTCCGAAGCCCAGGCTCTTTCCACTGAGCCACGCTGCTTCCAATTTTAGTAGTAGTTGCCTGGCTTAGTAGATAGAGCACAGTCCTGGGAGTCAGAAGGTCCTGGGTTCTAATCCCATATGTCTGCTCTGTGACCTTGGCAAATAACTTCACTTCTCTAAGCCTCAGTTACCTCCTCTGTAAAATGGGAATTAGGAGAGTGAGCCCATGTGGGGCAGAGACTGTGTCCAACCTGATGAACTCGTATCTAGCCCAGCACTTAGAATAGTTCTTGGCCCCTAGTAAACACTTAACAAGTACTATACTACTAGTAATAGGGATAGTAGTATAGAGCAATCCCTGGAGACAATGAACCAAAAAAGCCACGGGGGAAAGTACAAGCGGATAGTGGGAAACATTCCATGTCTAGATGAGACTTACACTCTCACGGGGGAAGAGAAGAGGGAACACCCTGAGCAGACTCTTCTTCCACTTTTCTGTTTCTCCTCCTGCAGTATCACTCCAGGGCCTGCTGGGTCCCCCTTCATCTCACCCAAAAGAAGTCGGAGGCTACTCAGGAGTTCATCTGGAACTGACACCGGGGACCATTCCACCTAACTAGGGACTTTTGGCCACACTGGAGAAAGAAAAACTGGAGAGAGTAGGGCGCCTAAGGGCAGAAAGTATATCAGTTTTTTATTCCGGACTTCTCAGGCACCAAGCACAGTATATTGCAACAAAAAGACTTAATAAATACTACCAATCAGTCAGTGAATTTATTGAGCTCCTAAATTAGCAGTGACAGGGAAGTTCTTTGTGCCAAGGAATTAGGACAGTCAGTGTGTGTTTTTCCTTAGGAAACTGTGTTTATGTATGCTTGTGGCTGTGTTGTCTGTGTGGGTTTCTGGAATTTTCAAAATCTATTGGAGCAAGTAGCAAGTCCTAAAATAAAACGCTTTCTGACAATATCTATCTAGGGCTGGTGAAATCTTTTCTGGAACTAAATTAGAATAGTGCAAGGAGATGACACTCTTTTTTCGTCTCCTCCTGCCTCAGGGTTAGGGGAGAAGATGAGTCAGAAAGCTTGCAGAATCCATCCTGACCCGAAGACCTGTGAACATGCTTCTCAATACTGAATTTTTGCTCCCAAAGCACTTTTCTCATTCAGAAACAGTGTGCCCTATTGGAAAGAGCACAAGTCTGGGAGTCAGGTGACCTGACTTCTAATCCCGGATCTGCCAGTTGCTTGCCATGTGATCCTGGGCAAATCACTTCACTTTTCTGTACCTCTGTTTCTTCTTCTGTAAAATGGGGCTATTACCTGTTCTTTCTTCCTCTTAGATTGTGAGTACCGTGTATGGCAGGGACTGTGTCCGATCTGATTATATTACATCTACCTGAGCTCTTAGTAAATTGTTTGGCATAATAGTAAAGGTTTACAAAATACCACGAGCGCTATTATTATTGCTCCATTCAGACAACACAGAAAACAAGTATACAGTATGGTCCTGACCGGGATGACCTTACAGTCTAAACAGGGGATACAAGCCAATGTCACATATTGAAAATACAATAGTTGAGGTCAAAGAACCTGGAGATAAATGTCAAGAATGTGGCTAAATGAATAAATAATGAGTAAAGAAGTAGAGAATGGCATTCACATTGTACTGAGGGCACTGGATGGATGGAAATAGATCAATCAATTAATCAGTCATCGATATTTATTAAGTGCTTACTGAATGCAAAACTCAGAACTAAGCACCTCAGAGAAACCAAGACAGCAGGATACACGTAATCTGCCCTTGGGGAATCCACCAGTTTAATGGGGAGAATGAAGAGGCAAATGTCATTTACAATGTGTCTGTTTTACTCTTCCACATTTAAGAAAGTGTTCTGCCCACAGTAAGAACTCAATAAATTATTTGATGTGTTTTGTATTCCCTTCTGTTTTCCATCTACAACCACTCCTCTGAACAATTTATTTGCTTCCATGGCTTCAACTGCCATCTCTGAGGATGCTTCCCAAATCTACATCTCCATCCCTGATCTCTTTCCTGCTCTGCAGTCTCAAATTTCCTCCTGCATTCAGGACAACTCCACCGGAATGTGCCGTCATCTCAAATTTAAAATGTCCCAAACAGACGTCACTATCTTCCCACCCAAATCCTATCCTCCCCAGCACTTTGCCATCACTGTAGATGACACTACCATCCTTCCTGTCTCACAAGCTCGAAACCTTGGCATTATGCTCAACTCATCTCGCTCGTTCAACCCGCGTATTCAATCTGTCTCCATATCCTGTCGTTTCAACCTTCACAACATTGCTAAAATCCAACCTTTCCTTTCCATCCACACTGTTATCTTGTTAATCCAAACATTTATCATATCCTGCATTGATTACTGCACTTCCTGCCTCCTATCTCTCCCCATTCCAGTCCATATTTTACTCAGCTGCCCAGATCATTCTTTTACAGAAATGTGCAGTCCCTGTTTCCCCACTTCTCAAGAACCACTGGAGATTGTCCTTTTACCTCTGCTTCAGATAGAAACTCCTTATCGTTGGCTTTAAAGCCCTCAATCACCTTGCCCCCTCCCACTTTACCAAGCTGATTTCTACTACAATCAGCCAGTGAAGTTTGCTCCTCTAATGCCAACCTACATACTGTACCTCAATCTCCCCTATCTAGCTGCCTACATCTTTACCACACTCTGCCTCTGGCCTGGAACACCCTCCCTTTTCATATCCTATTGATGATCACTCTCCCCACCTTCCAAGCCTTATTAAAAGCACATCGTCTTCAAGAGGCCTTCACCACGTAAGCCCTCATTTCCTCTTCTCCCACTCCCTTCTTTGTCACATTTACGCATGAATTTACGCACTTTTCTCATCCCTTCCTTAGCCCTTCAGAACTTATGTACAAATCCATACTTAACTTGTTCATATTAATGTCTGACTTCCCCTCTGAACGGTAAGCACGCTGTGGGCAGGGAACATGTCTACCAACTCTGTTATGTTGAACTCTCTCAAGCTCTCAGTAAAGTTGTCTACTTGTACTATGCACTCAGTAGGTTACAGTTGATTCATTTTCTCTCAATCACAATCCAAGATCTGGGGAATGGAGTGAATAATGTCTTATTATTTTGAATTCTTATAGTTCTTTTATGTTACGCCAAAGTGTTTTCACATTTATCTCACTTCATCCTCATGATTGTCCTGTGAGGTAATGGAAACATAAGCATCATTTTTCTTTTACAGATGGGGCACTGGAGTTCAGAGATGTCGCGTGACTTTGAGGACATCCAGCAAGTCAGTGTCAGAACTGGGACATGAATGCAGGTCTCCAGGTCTGTTTCCATCGGAGCACTAGAATTCATTGCCTCCCCAGAGGTAAAATGCTATCGGAGGCAAATGTAGCAAGTATTATGCTTAATGTTCTCAGCTAACTTTTCTCTTCGAAAAGCACAAATACTTCAAATCCTAAAGGATCACCTATATCCGCTTCCTTATTTTCTGTTACATTTCAGCTATTTTTGCTTTTGGTATTGTCTTCTCAAATGGGGTATTATTGATTTGAAAAAGGCCCAAGTAGACAACATCTCTGTTTATTCTATGTTCTAGAATTCAAATGAACTTCAAGACACCACAGAGATCGATATCCCTGAAGATGTAGACTTCAGAAGTTTTACTTCACCATCAGTCAACAAACTCCTGTCTCCTCTTGTCACCTATGCTCTTCTCTTTTCTTCCTCTTTCCGACAGTTTTTTTTTTTTTCTATCCAAGCAGATGTTTCCCCTCTGAGCATTTTTCCATTTAAAATACTTCAAGACTGAAGTCTCAAGCTGTGTGCTAACCTCCCTCTGCTTCAGCAGATCAGGGAGGGAGAGAGGGAGGAGAGACAGAAAATAACTCAGCAGATGTTTCGGGAAAAATGTAAAAAAAAAAAATGCAAGTTGCTAATGTGGAGGTTTATTTTTGTGCCTGCCAGTGTTAACAGATGCTTGAGGAGACTAATAACTGCCTCTATCATTTTCCATGAAAATTGAGAGCAGACTGGCATACAAAAAGTGTTCATCTATCAAAAAATGATACAATTGGCAAATTCAACCTGGAGACAATCGTTGAGAGCCTTTGTTGTTTTTTTTTTAAAATGTTGATACACCTCAAAAGTACAGGCATGAAGATTTCAGTAGAAATACACCTGTCAAGCACTGATTATGACTACTACTGAATTTTCTGGTCCTTCAATAAATCAACTGATCAATGGTATTTATTATGCACTAACTATACGCTGAGCACAGTAAGATTTCTCAAGTCCATGCCCAAGTAAGGGCAATTCTCAAGACTTTCATTCCAAACATCAATTTAAAAGCAGGACAGGGAGTTCCATATACTGTGGATTTGGGGTGAAGGTTATTGGCCACACCACTGGAATTTGAACCAATCAGCCTGAAATGGTATGGCCCCCGTCCTTTAATTCAATCTTTCCCAACTGACCTATGCATAATTATTAGCGTACTGAGTTGCCGAATACAAAGAGTGCATCCTGGAAGCCAGAAAACCAGAGGGACTTGAGTTCCCAGCCCTACTACTGTGTGACTTTGGGCAAGTCATTTAACCTCTGAGGACTTCAGCTTCCTCATACATAAAATCGGATAAGATTAGATAGTAGCACCATGGCCTACTGGCAAGAGTATGAGCTTGGGAATTAGAGGTTGTGGGTTCTAATCTTGGCTTGTCACTTGTCTGCTGTGTGACATTGGGCAAGTCACTTCATTTCTCTGGGTCTGAGTTACCTCATCTGTAAAATGGGGATTAAGACTGTGGGCCCCACGTGAGACAACCTGATTACGTTGTATCTACCCCAGAGCTTAGAACAGTGCTTGGTACATAACCAGTGCTTAACAAATACCATAATAATAATTATTATTATAATTATTACTCCATGTAGGACTAGGACTGTGTCCAATCTCATATTAAACTGACATCTGCCCTATCAGAATAAGATGTCAACTGTGTCCTTTGACTTCTTGTCTTCACCATCCAACCCATCTGGATTGGAGTTTTGGACTGTCATCTAATACCAAAAAAAATCAATCAATCATATTCACTGAGTGCTTCTTGTGTGCAGAATAACAAAGTGCTTAACAAACATCATAAAAAAATTAGACAAGAGTGCATTATAGATAGATTCATCCCAGACTTTTGGCCAGGTGACCACACCAAGCAATGTACTGAACAAGAACACATGTGCCAGTCAAGTGCCAGTTATGAAACCAAGAGTACAGGGCTGTCCCTAAGATCAAGCAGATAACAAGAAGAAGCAGAATGAAGGTAGAGGCCTTCAGTATCTTGGATAACAGATGCTAATCAACCAATTCCATTGCCAATCAGAAGGTCTGCTCACAGAAGCATTCACATCTTGTCTCCACAAGCCTCACCACCATTTTTAAGGGAAGGAGCAGCAAGTTGGATTTTTTATGGCCTTTTTTGAAGCACTTACTATATTCCAGGCACTGTACACCAAGCGCTGGGGTAGATACAAGTTAATCAGGTTGGACTCAGTTCCTGTCGCACATGGGGCTCATACTCTTATTCCCCATTTTGCAGATGAGGTACCTGAGACCCAGAGAAGTTAGGTGGCTCACCCAAGGTCACACAGCAGAAAAGTGGCAGAGCCAGGATCAGAGCCCAGGTCCTTTGGTCATGTCTCCACTGCTGCTTTCGGGGCTCTGTTCCTAGCATGCCTGAGCACTGAGAGCTGGTGTATGGACATCACGTCCCAGATCTCCCCACCAGGGGACTGTGAGATCATCATTATTAGCTGCCACCTCTCCATCGTGACTTTTAGGATGCTTGGCATCCTCTAATTAACCGCCATGCTGCTCTCCGAGGATCTCGGCCTGACTCTTCTTCACGTCACTGAGGAGCCTCCATCATGACCTGCCATCACCTCTCTAGCGGGCAGAGAGAAGCAGCTGCAGCCTGGCATTGCCACTGCTAAACTTTGGGAGGACCAGTCAATCTCTGATGCCGGAGTGCCCTCACGGTGGCCGTGGCCATGACTGTGGACTCTGAATCAAGAGGAGCTGGAAATTCTGGTCCCCTTATCACAGCTCCTCCCGAAATTTGGGTTTGTCTTCAAATTATCTTAATGTTTTCTTTCATCTCTCCTGATATGTCTGTCACCAGTCCCCTCTCCCCCTTCTTATTTTTAGATTGTGAGCCCACAGCGGGACAGGGAACATGTCTAATTACTCCCTGTGTATTCTTTCCCAGAACTAAGTATGGTACTCTGCCCACAGTAAGCCCTTGATATGAGAATAACTACTACTACACATAGATTCTTTTCCATTTTTTCCAACCAGATGCTGTTCCATCTGCTATAACCATGATTAAAGTCTAGTCTCAGGCCTGTAAAGGTAAATTAGCTCACTTACTATTGTAGAGCCCGCTTTGCTGCCTACCTACACTGATCTGTTCACTAGATAATTGTTCATCTCAAGAAGACTGAGGGAGGAGCTAGGATTGGTAAATGAGCATGCCAGAAACATGGGAAGTAGTGTGGTCAAGTGGAAAGATCAAGGGTTTGGGAGTCAGAGCACCTGGGTTTTAATCCCAGCCCTGCCACCTGTCTGCTGTGTGACCTTGGGCAACTCACTTAACTTCTCTTTGTCACAGTTACCTCATCTGTAAAATGGGGATTAAGACTGTGGGCCCAGGTGGGACATGGACTGTGGCCAACTTCATATCTACCCCAGTGGCTAATATAGTGTCTAAAACCTAGCAAATATCATTAGAAAATTACAAAGAAATAATGGCAGAATGAACAAAACACAATCAGAGTTACCATTTCATCTCTCCTCCAAGCTCCCAAAGGACACATTACATCTTGCATAACGAGTGGAAAATGCCGAAGCAGGTCCCATTTTCAGGCAGAATAGTATCCGGGCCACGCTGGGTTTTTGCATTTCAATTGTCTAGGAATGCTCCAGATATCGTCAGCTCTGACTACGTCTTTCAGAATGACCTATTTTTATCTCCAAGCCATCAGCCATCCTGAAATAACTGAACCGTTAACTAGGACTTGAGAGCAAATCTTTGGCAAAGAAAAGCAAACTCCCTCCACAGCCCAAGAACGTGAGGCGGCGTGTTAGACTCCAAAGGTGAACTCAGCAAGTTCCCAGCAATTAATTATGAGGATAGAAGGGAAGAGAGAGGGAGCCAGGTCTGTTTCCCTCATTACCTGCGGAGTTCTCCAGGGGTGATTCATCCTGCCCCACATGGCCAGGAAGCGAGCCCGGTTTTCTCGGTCAGAGTTTCTCTGGTCTCCCATGCAAATTATAGAAAGTCCAAACTAGCACTCCTGAATGTTCAAGGATCACACGTCTCCACTCCACAGCATATAGCAACTGATCCTCTTCAGGAGCAGAAATACCAGAGAACAGTATAACTGGAGCGAATTTTAATGGCTTTGAAGTTGCCGAATCAAGTACTATTTTCAGAGATACTCACACGGGCTGATGGTGGCTTAGTACCTTCTAATTATGGAAAGTGATATAGATTTATGTTCCATAGAATATCTGTTTTATTGCCTTTAAAAAAAAAAGATCATCACAATAAGCCATCGTGTCAATACAGCCCAGACTATTAATTACAGGGAGGGGGGAAATTTCTCTTATGAGTCTTGATTTTCTAAATTTCCACTGTTTCAGCAGAAAAGTTACTCCTCGAAGACAAACTTCAGTTTTATCTACTTGAGGGTAATCTGTGGTCATTGCTTCTACACACTGCCAGATCTGCACTGTGAGAAGGAGAATGTGAGCAGTCATCAAAAATCTTTTGCAAGGAGTTTGACGGAGAAAAAATGAAGCGAAGAGTGGCTTCCTTCAGAGACACTACATAATTTGGTAAAGAGATGAATGCTGAATAATGTTTTTTTTTAAAAATAACATCATTAAGGACTGGTACTCCAATATCTTAGAAACACGAAAATGTTTGAGGCTCATTTTGCAGTACCACAGCAAAATCAGTTTCCTCTTTAGAGCGGCTTTCCAGGAAGTGTGAAAGGGCCTTGAGATTCTGACTGCAGAGAAATTTTAATAATAATAAAAATATACTCTTTATAATCTAATTATGTACTATATATTATTATCGTATAATTATTGTTTGAAAGGACCTTGAGATGCTAACTGAAGAGACATGGGTGGCCTATTTAAAGTAAGCACTTCTCTGAGAGTTGATATGATCCGTAACCTGCGTAATCAAGCAATCGATCTATCTGAGGTATTTATTGAGCACCTCCTTTTCATTCATTCATTCAATAGTATTTATTGAGCGCTTACTATGTGCAGAGCACTGTACTAAGCTCTTGGAATGTACAAATCGGTAACAGAGACAGTCCCTGCCCTTTGACGGGCTTACAGTCTAATCAAGGGAGACAGAAAGACAATAACAATAGCAATAAATAGAATCAAGGGGATGAACATCTCCTTAAAATAATAGCACCTCCTGTGTGCAGAGCACTGGTCCAAGTATAAAAGACCTGATCCCTGGACTCCAAGGAGCTTACAATCTAGCAGGGAAGACAAGTGAAGCAGCGTGGCTCAGTGGAAAGAGCACGAGCTTTGGAGTCAGAGGTCATGGGTTCGAATCCCGGCTCGGCCACTTGTCAGCTGTGTGACTTTGGGCAAGTTATGTAACTTCTCGGTGCCTCAGTTACCTCATCTGTAAAATGGGGATTAAGACTGTGAGCCCCACGTGGGACAACCTGATTCCCCTGTGTCTACCCCAGCACTTAGAACAGTGCTCGGCACATAGTAAGCGCTTAACAAATACCAACATTATTATTATTATTAAGTGAAAATAAATCACAAGTTGGGAAAGCAACATAGTTTAACGGTAAATTCTTAACGCTCTGTAACCTGGAACTCCCTCCCATTCATACCAAGCAGACTACCATTCACATCACCTTCAAAATCTTACTAAAATCACAGCTCCTCCATGAGGCCTTCCGTGATGAAACCCTCATTCCCCCGACTCCTTCTTCTTTCTGTGTCACCTATGGATTTAGATCGATCCCCTCAGCACCATTTAGGTATAATAATGATTATAATAATAATTGTGGTATTCACTGAGCACTTACTGTAATGCCAAGCACTTAAGTGAGGGCTGATATACCACATCATAAGGTCCCATGTGGGGCTTCAGTATAAAGTAGTGGTGATAACAGGTATAGAATCTCCATTTGCAATTGAGGGAACTGAGGCACGGAGAAGTGAAGTTACTTGCCCAAGGACACATGGCAAGGAAGTGGTAGAGCCAAGATTAAAACTGGTGGTCCCACCTCCAACTTCTTTAACCATTTTGACCCCTTTCTCTCATTCCTTCTCTCTTTCTCCATGTTCATTATGATCCTTGGAGACTTCAGTATCCACATAGATGTAACCGATGACCCTTCTGCCACCAGCCTTCTATCACTCCTCAACCCCAGTGACCTCCTGCTCCACCCCACCTTCCTCACCCACCAACTTGGACACACACTCAATCTCACCACCTCTAACCGCTGCAAATTCTCTACCCTCACCAACTCTGAAATTCTTCTTTCTGAAGACAACTTACCTCCTCTCCCACACTCCTCCTCCCTGTAATTCTACTATTTCCCACAGAAAACCCCCCGATTTCTCGACCCCATCCCTCTTTCTCAGTGCATCACATCCCACCTAGCTCCATGCCCAACCTAACCACTCTTGATGACCAAATAGATGTTCTCAACACTATCCACTCTACTCATCTCACTCACTCCCTATCCCTTCATCACTCTCATACCACCAACCAGCATCCCTGGATCACCTGCACTGTTCACCTCCTTGGCTCTTATGTTTGAGCCACAGAATGCTGCTGGCAGAAATCTAAACTGTAACGAGGTACTCCTTACAGTTACAGCGTGCTCCTCACGTGTGAGGAGCACCATGGCTCAGAGGAAAGAGCCCGGGCTTGGGAGTCAGAGGTCATGAGTTCAAATCCCGCATCTGCCACTTGTCAGCTGTGTGACTTTGGGCAAGTCACTTAACTTCTCTGTGCCTCAGTTATCGCATCTGTAAAATAGGGACTGAGACTGTGAGCCTCACGTGGGACAATGTGATTACCCTGTATCTACCCCAGCGCTTAGAACAGTGCTCTGCCCATAGTAAGCGCTTAACAAATACCAACGTTATTATCATTATTGAACATCAGGCCGACCTTGTCCACTTCAAATTTATCCTTTCTTGCCTTAAATCTGCCCTCTCCTCTGCCCAGCAAAACTATTTTTCTTCCCTTATTGACACCCATGCCCATCACCCTTGCCAGTTGTTCCATACATTTAACTCCCTCCTGAGGCCCCCTGTACCCCCACCTCCCCCATTCCTTGTCCCTAGTGATATGGCTATCTACTTTAAGAAAATTAACACCATTAGGTATGAGCTCCCCCAAATCACCCCCCACCATTCCCTCTTCATCCTGGCCCCCTCTTCAACTTTCTCATCCTTCCCACCAGCATCTCCATCGGAGATCTACTGCCTCCTCTCAAGTGCCACTCCCTCCGCATCTTCATCGGACCTCATTGCTTTGCCCCTTATAAAAACTCTCGCCCTTTCCCTCCTTCACAGCCATCTTCAACCCTTCACTCCCCCATGGCTTTTTTTACCACTGCCTTCAAATATGCCCATGTCTCCCCCATCCTAAAAAAACCCTCCCTTGACCTCATAGCTCCCTGCATCTCCCATCTCTCTCCTCCCTTTCCTCTCCACACCTTGAGAGAGTTGTCAGCATCTGCTGCCTCAGATTCCTCTCCTCCAACTTTCTCCTGGGCCCCCTCCAATCTGGCTTCCACTGAAACTACCCTCTCAGAGGTAACCAATGATCTCCCTCTTGCCAAATCCAATGGCTCCTACTCCATCTTAATCCTCCTTGACCTCCCAGCTGCCTTTGACACTGCGGATCATCCCCTTCTCCTGGACATATTATACAACCCCTTGGCTTCACAGACTCTGTCCTCTCCTGGTTCTCTTATCTTTCTGGCCATTCATTCTGAGTGTCCTTCACAGATTCCTCCTCCCTTTCTCATCCTCTGACTGAAGGGGTCCCTCAAGGTTCAATTCTGAGTCCCCTTCTATTCTCCTTCTACACTCATTCCCCTGGAGAACCCATTCGCTCCCTCGGCTTCAAGTACCATCTCTATATGCAGATGATCCCCAAATCTACATCTCCAATCCTAATCTCTCTCCCTCACTCCAGTCTCGTGTCTTCTCCTGCCTTCAATATATCTCTACTCGGCTGTCTTCCCATCACATCAAACTTAACATGTCCAAAACAGAGCTTCTTATCTTCCCTCCCAGACCGTGTCCTCTCCCGAACTTTCCAATCACTGTAGACGGCACAACCGTCCCTCCCGTCTCACAGGCCCGTAAACCTTGGTGTCTTCCTTTCCTTCATACTCTCTCATTCACCCCACATATCCAGTCCATCACCAAATCCTGTAGGTCTCACTTTCATGACATGTCCAAGATCCACCCTTTTCTCTCCATCCCAACCGTTACCACTTTAGTACCATCACTCATCCTATCCCCACTGGATGACTGCATCAGTCTCCTTTCTGATCTCCCAACCTCCTGCCTCTCTCCATTTCAGTCTATTCTTCACTCTGCTGCCCGGATTATCTTTCTACAGAAACGCTCTGGGCATGTCAACCCTCCACCCACCAGCTCAAAAATCTCCAGTGGTTGCCTATCCACCTCCGTATCAAACAAAAACTCCTCACTATTGACTTCAAAGCTGTCCATCATCTTGCCCCCTCCTACCTCACCTCCCTTCTCTCCTTCTACAACTCAGCCCACACACTCCACTCCTCTGGTGTTAATCTTCTCACTGTGCATCCATCTCACCTGTCTCACGGCTGACCCCTGTCCCATGTCCTGCCTCTGGTCTGGAATGCCCTCCCTCCTCAAATCTGCCAGACAATCACTTTCCCCACCTTCAAAGCCCTGCTGAAGCTGCATCTCCTCCAAGAGGCCTTCCCAGACTAAGCCCCACTTTCCTCTTCTCCCACTCCCTTCCACATCACCCTGATTTGTTTCCCTTGTTCTTCCCCCCCTTTCCCAGCCCCACAGCACTTATGTCTATAACTGTAATTTTATTTATTTATATTGATGCTTATTTACTTGTATGGATGTTTTGATGCCTGTTTACTTGTACTGATGTCTGTCTCCCCACCCTAGACCATGAGCTCATTGTGGGCTCATTGTGTCTCTCTTTATTGCTGTATTGTGTTTACCCAAGTGCTGGGCAAAGTGTTCTGCACACAGTATGTGCTCGATAAATACAATTTAATCAATGGATGAATTGACCCAGTTCTTCTGGTTCTGAGTCCTGTACTCTTCCTACAAGGTCTCGCTGATTTTGGATTAATGTTTGTCTCCCCCGCTATACCGTAAGATTCCTGAGGGAAGTTTTAAATTTCCTCATCTGTAAAATGGGGATAAAATAACCACTCTCCTTTCCCCGTAGGCTGTGAGCTCCGTAATACTAAGAGTCTACCAACTCTGTTACATTGTACTCTCCCAAATGCTTAGTAGAGTACTCTACATATACCAAGTGCTCAATAAATACCATTGTTTATACATTAGTGCTGTGGAGAGGGGAGGTATGTAAATTCCTCAATATTTCAATTGATCGATGCTATTTATCGAGCACTTATTATGTCAGAGTGCTGTACGAAGTGCTCAGGAGAGTACAATACAATAGAGTCAGCAGACACGTTCCCTGCACATAACGAGTTACAGTTTAGACTACTTAAAGGATAATTGAGTCAAAAGTGATGCAGAATGGAGGGGAAATAGAGTAGGGAGATAGGAAATTAGTCAGGGAAGGCTTCCTTGAGGAGATGGGATTTTAGCAGGGCTTTGCAGTGGTCTGTTGAATAGGAAGAGGGAAAGAGTTCCAGGCAACCAGGAGGGTGTGAGCAAAGGGTTGATGGTGAGAGAGATGGCACTGAGGATCAGGGAGTAGATTGGTTATAGAGAAGCAAAGTGGGCAGGACGAGTCATAGAGGGAGAGGAACAAGGTGAGATAGGAAGGGGTGAGTTGATTGAGTGGCTTATTATTATGGTATTTGATAAATGCTTATGTGTCAAGCACTGTTCTAAGTGCTGAGGGAGATACAAGTCAATGAAGCTGGACAAAATCCCAGTCCAACCTGGGGTTCACAGACCTAGTAGGAGGGAGAACAAGTATTGAACACCCATTTTTCAGTTGACGAAACTGAGGCACAGAGTAGTTAGTGACTTGGCCAAGGTCTCACAGTTGACAAGTGGCAGAGATGGGGTTAGAACCCGGATCCTTCGGCTCCCAGGACTGCGCTCTATCCACTAGGCCATACAGTTTCCTTGCCTTAAAACCGGCTAGTAAGAGTTTTTGATTGGTGTGAAGGTGGATGGGTAATGACTAGAGGTTTTTGATGACTGGGGAAGCCTGGACAGGACAATGGTTTAGAGAATGAATGCACAGCATTGTGAAGTATAGATTGGTGGGAGGAGACGGTGAAGAGAAATAATTTTTTGGGCAAGGGTCACTGTCAATCACAGTCTAGACTTCAAAGCTGACACACTGTAAACTCTGTAGGACCCAATTTTTCATTTTGGAAATGGGTGAAAATAGGGGATCAGATTTCTAGGGGGATGGGAGTTTGCAAATTTCAGGAGGGCAAGAATTGTGTCTATTAATTCTATCAAACTCTCTGAAATGCTTACGTTCAATCAAGCGATTAATCAGTGGAATTTGCTAAGTGCATACTGTGTACAGACCACTCTATTAAGTTCTTGAGCGAGTACTGTAGGGGTGGGAGACATGATCCCTGAAGACAAGGAATGCATTTAACTTTTCTGTGCCTCAATTTTCTCATCTGTAAAATGAGGATTGAATAGCTGCTCTCCCTTCCCTGTAGGCTTTGAGCTCCATAATACTAAACCGTGGCATTTGTTAAGGATTTACTATATGCCAAGAACTGTACTTAGTCCCGGAGTAGGTAGAAGATAATCAAGTTGACCAATCTCTAATCCACATGGGGCTCACACGCTAAGTAGGAGGTAGGAACAGGTATTTCATCCCCATTTTACAGATGAGAAAACTGAGGCCAGAGATATTAAGTGACTTACCCAGTGTCACACAGAGGGCAAGTGCATGGCCTGGATTAGAACCTGGTCCCACTGCCTCCCAGACCTGTGTTCTTTCCCTAGGGCCTCTGCTTCTCCAAGGACTGTGTCTAAGTTGATTATCTTCTATCAACTCACTTGGCAGCTAATAAGCATTTAACAAATACCACAAAAGCAAAAGGATAAAAAAGTCATCATCATCATTATCGCCATCATCATTATTTATGGAGTACCTGCTAAGTACTCAGCACTGTACCAAATGTTCAAGTGAGCATCCCAGAAGCCAAAGACAGAAGCCAGACAGAAGCCTAGTTCTCTCATAGTGTACTCTTCCAAGCGTTTAGTACAGCACTCTACATACAGGAAGTCCTCTGTAAATATAATCGATCGATCAATATAATGGAGAGGGGGTAGGCAGTTGTAAGGGATTTGCAAACAGTGGGAGCAGGAAGACAGATGAGGGTATAGCAGATAGTAGCGCCCATATGGCAGGTTCAGAGAGCAGAACGATCGCCAAGGACCCTTCGATCTACCGACCAGGCTGCTCTGCCTCAAGACACGGGCTCCCTGGAGCCACTGCCCAGCACAGTCTCCTCAGACGTTAGCTTGTCGTTGTGGTTAAAGCCTGACCCGTGCAGCCTGAGGTGTCAGATCGATTTTTCCATCGTAGAAATCACTTTCCCCAAATGCACCTGCCTTATTCTGCTTAGTCACTGTTTTTTGATGAATTTTATGTTTTGATTGAAATGTACGGCGATCCAAATATGTGGTACGATAGGTGAGTTGCAACTCTATCCCTGTCCCTATTGAAGCTCACAGCCTAATGGGGAAGGAGATCACATAACAAAGCAGCGTGGCTTAGTGGAAAGAGCATAGGCCCGGGAGTCAGAAGGACATGGTTTCTAATTCTGACTCTGCCACTTGTCTGCTGTGTGACCTTGGGCAAGTCACTTAACTTCTCTGTGCCTCAGTTACCCCATCTGTAAAATGGGGATTAAGACTGTGAGCCCCACGTGGGACAACCTGATGACCTTGCATCTACCCCGGCACTTAGAACAATGCTTTGCACATAGCAAGCACTTAAGTGCCATTATTATTATTATTATTATTATTACTATTACTATTATTATTAGATTCTCATTTTACAGAAGAGAAAAGAAAGTGCACATAATTGAAGTGACTTGCTCAAGGTCACACATTAGGAAAATGTCTGAGGTGTAAGGAGAACCCAGGCCCTCTGATTCATAGGCCTATCCTCTTTCACTAGGCCACGCTGAGAGGTTCAATTAGTAGTAGTCATAGAATTATCAATCTATCAATGATATTTCTTGAGCATTTACTATGTGCAGGGGACTGTACTAAACACTTGGGAGAATGCAATGCAACAGAATTAGCAGCCACGTTCCCTGCCCTTACAATCTAGAGGGGGAGAACTAGTACTAGTATTTAATACTAAAGCTAATAGTAATTAATTGATACTATTTAGTACAAATATTGATAGTAGTAGTAGTATTTTGTCATGTCTTGTGCCTTCGAGTCGTTTCTGACCCATAGCGATGCCAAGGAAACATCTCCCCCAGAATGCCCTGCTCTCCCATCTGCAGTCATTCTGGTAGTGAATCCAGAGATTTCTTGGTAAAAATATGGAATGGTTAATTATTGCAAAGTATACTTCAGTCTCCACCCTCGACTCTCTCCCATGTCCAGCACAGGTGAATTTTGACTTGTAGCAGTGAAGAAAGACATAGAAATATATGCAAGTAGACTAGTTCAGATGAATAACTGATTTTACAATTAAATAATTATGTATGCCAAGGAGTTGGTGGACAAATAGTATCCCAAACTATTTTGTGATATCTACACGCTTAACGATATCCCAAAGACATTAACAAGAGAAAACAAACTTTTTTTTTTAATCAAATTTGTTAAGCACTTTCTATGTGCCAGGGAGTGTATTAAGGTCTAGCTAGATACAAGCTAATCAGGTTGGACACAGTCCATGTCCCCCAGTCTTATTTTATAGACAAAGTAACTGAGGCACAGATAATCTAAGTGGCTTGCCTGAGGTCACACAGCAGATCTCTTTTCACCTTAACAAAACACGTGCTACCTCCCTTCTTCCCTCCCTGTCCTCCATCTTCAACTGTTGGCTCACCAATGATTTCTTCCCCACTGCTTTCAAACATGCCCATGCCTCTCTTATCCTAAAAAAACCCCTCCCTTGACCCCACAGCTCCAGTTACTGCCTCATCTCTATCCTACCATTCCTCTCCAAGCTTCTTGAGCGAGTTGGCTGCAAGTGTTGTCCCAAGTTCCTCTCCCCTACCTCTTTCATTCACACCCTCTAATCTGTTTTTTGTCCCCTTGACGCCACAGAAACCACCCTCTCAAAGGTCACCAATGATCTCCTTCTTGTCAAATCCAACAGTTTCTACTCCTCCTCAACCTCTCAGATGCCTTCGACGCTGCGACCATCCCCTTCTCCTGGAAACATTATCCAACCTCGGCTTCAGTGACACTATCCTCTCCTGATTGTCCTCTTACCTCTCTGGATGCTCATTCTCAGTCTTTTTCATGGGTTCCTCCTCTGCCTCCCACCCTCCAACTGTGGGTGGCCCTCAAGGTTCATTTCTGAGTCTCCTTCTCTTCTTCATCTACACCTACTCCCCCTTCTAGACTGTGAGCACATTTTTAGGTAAGGATTGTCTCTATATGTTGCCTAATTTTACATTCCAAGCACTTAGTATAGTGCTCTGCACACAGTAAGTGCTCATAAATATGAGAAGGAAGGAAGGAAGGACGGAGGGACGGAGGGAAGGAGGGAGGGAAGGAAGGAGGGAAGGAAGGAGGGAAGGAAGGAGGGAAGGAAGGAGGGAAGGAAGGAAGGAGGGAAGGAAGGAAGGAGGGAAGGAAGGAAGGAAGGAAGGAAGGAAGGAAGGAAGGAAGGAAGGAAGGAAGGAAGGAAGGAAGGAAGGAAGGAAGGAAGGAAGGAAGGAAGGAAGGAAGGAAGGAAGGAAGGAAGGAAGGAAGGAAGGAAGGAAGGAAGGAAGGAAGGAAGGAAGGAAGGAAGGAAGGAAGGAAGGAAGGAAGGAAGGAAGGAAGGAAGGAAGGAAGGAAGGAAGGAAGGAAGGAAGGAAGGAAGGAAGGAAGGAAGGAAGGAAGGAACTCATCTGCTCCCATGGCTTCTTGAGGATTGGGGACACATGGACTGAACATTTTTTTAGAGAAATGATCCATACAACAACGTGAAGTATGGATCGGGAGAGAGATGGGAGGCGTGGAGGTCAGTGAGGAGGCAGATTCTGTAGTCAAGTGAGTAAGATTCCTCTGCAGTCACACCTAGTTTTGAATATGTGCTATGAAAATCTATTTCCTTTCTATTAAAGAAACAATGGGGGTTGCTCCTGCAAAAAATATCTTCTAGCCTCGTGAGCAAGTTCATCTCACTTTTAACTAGATTGGTCTTTGATGCCCTGAGACCAGACTGGATTTAAAGCACTGTAGCCTAGTGGAAAGAGCTTGGGCCTGGGAGTCAAAGGACCGGGTTCTAGTACCGACTCTGCCAACTGCTTAGGCTAATCACTTCACTTCTCTCTACCTCCTGTTCTCCTTCCAGTTGAGACTGTGAGCACCATGTAGGACAGAGGCTTCTTCAACCCCAGTAACTTGTACCTATCCCAGCACTTAGACCAATGTATGGCACATAGTAAGCATTTACTATGGGGAAGCATTTACTATGGGGAAGCAGCGTGGCTCAGTGGAAAGAGCCCGGGCTTGGGAGTCAGGGGTCATGGGTTCGAATCCCAGCTCTGCCACTTGGCAGCTGGGTGACTGTGGGCAAGTCACTTCACTTCTCTGGGCCTCAGTTCCCTCTTGTGTAAAATGGGGATTAACTGTGAGCCTCACGTGGGACAACCTGATGACCCTGTATCTACTCCAGTGCTTAGAACAGTGCTCTGTACATATTAAGCGCTTAACAAATACCAACATTATTATTATTATTTAGAAAATACTATAAAAAAAATGGAATCTGGTAATGCATTAAGAATTCAAGTGCATTGATGGATTTTCCAGTAATACAATTCAAAATTTGGGCCACAAGGAAGCCAAAGGGGAGTATTTACCAACCAGTCAGAGTATTTAATGAGGACCTAACTATACAGAATAGTGCACTAAGCTCTTGAGGAAATAGAATAGAGTCAGAAAACACAATCGATGCCCTCAAGGAGCTTACAAGCTAGAGGAAGAGATAGGCACTGAAATAAATTACAGATAACCATGGAGTGTAAACATAGGTACATAATAATAATTGTGGCATTTGTTAAGCACTTACTATGCACTGGGGTTGATACAAGCAAATAGGGTTGATGATGATGATGATGATGATGATGGTATTTGTTAAGTGCTTACTATGTGCCAAGCACTGTTCTAGATACAAGGTAATCAGGTTGTCCCATGTGGGGCTCACAGTCTTAATCCCCATTTTACAGATAAGGTAACTAAGGCACAGAGAAGTTAAGTGACTTGCCCAAAGTCACACAGCTAATAAGTGGCGGAACTGGGATTAGAAGCCATGACCTCTGACTCCCAAGCCCGTGCTCTCTCCACTGAGCCACGGTCCCTGTTCCACGTGGGGCTCATGGTCTCAATCTCCATTTGAAAGATGAGATAATTGAGGCACAGAGGAAGTAAAGTGACTGGCCCAAGGTCACACAGTAGATGAGTGGCAGAACTGAGATTAGAACCCATGACCTTCTGACTCCCAGGCCCATGTTCTAGCCACTACACCATGCATAAGGGCAATAGAGTGATCTGAATATCTAAGTGCTTCAAGGACGCAGAGACACAGAAGTGAAATAGTGTGGGGAGATGAGAGTTTAGTCAGGGAAGACCTCCAGGAGGAGATTTGATTTTAATGAGTTTTGAAGACATGAAGAGGGGCCGTCGGTCAGATGTAAAGGGGGAGGGAGTCCCGGGCAGAGAAAAGCATAGGAGCATGGGGTAGGCGACGAGAGAGGTGAGAGTGAAGCACAGTTAGCATGAGTGGGGAGTCCTCTAATAATTTAATTTATTCATTCTGGGTGGCAAAGAGACATCCAGAAAGAAAACATGACACTAGTAAGCAAAAATCACTATCGTCAAATGCACAATGGTAAGCACATTTATCCCCTTAGAAAAAGGTTTCCATACTTGAATCCGCTTTGTTCTATTTGTTGTCAACTGTAGAAAAAAGCATACTGAATAGCAAAACTTTCGGTAACAGTAATAAGCTATTTATCTCTGTGCATCTCTGTGTTGACTTAATGATGTATATATATCTGTGATTTTATTTATCTATTTTGATGGTTTTGATGCCTGTCTACTTGTTTTGTTTTGCTGTCTGTCTCTCCCTTTTAGACGGTGAGCCCATTGTTGGGCAGGGATCGTCTCTATCTGTTGCCAAATTGTACATTCCAAGTGCTAAGTACAGTGCTCTGCACACAGTAAGCGCTCAATAAATATGATTGAATGATGAATGAATGAACCTCTCTTTTTCCATATCTAAGGTAGTAGCCATAGTGATTGACTGTCACTGAGTCATTTTTGGATGCTGTTTTGTGTCTCAAGCAGAAACAGTGGGCCATCTTACTTTTTCTCCAATATTAATGATGCTATTTGTTGCGCACTTACTACTCTCCAAGCACTCTTCTAAATGCTGAGGGAGAAACAAGGTTATCAGGTTGGATACAGTCCCTGTCCCAGGAGGGGCGCACACTCTTAATCCCCATTTTACAGATGAGGTAACTGAAGCTCAGAGAAGTTAAGTGACATGCCCAAGGTCACACAGCAGTCTTTCTGACTCCCAGGCCCGTGCTTTATCCACTAGGCCATGCTGCTCCACTATCTGCAGGGTCTAAACCCACGAGCAGTGTCAGATATTAATGCAGAATCCCAAAGAATGTGCCAGTTAAAATCAAAATCTTCACACTCACCTCGATCCCACCCCTGAAGCACTCATATCCATATCTTTAGACTCTGCTATTTCTCCTATCTGTAATTTATTTTAATGCCTTCCCATAAGGACAGAGGTCAGTTTTACCAACTCCATTGTGTCATACTTTCCCAAGCACTTAGTTTAGTACAACGCACTGTACGGGTTTGATAAATACCACCGATTGATTGACTGATCATACTTTACTGATGCAATATGTAAATGATGCATATGTAATGATGATGATCTTCCTATCTGTTAAGCGCTTACTATGTGCCAAGCACTGTTCTAAGCGCTGGGGGAGATACAAGGTAATGAGGTTGTCCCACGTGAGGTTCACAGTCTTAATCCCCATTTTAATAATAATAATGTTGGTATTTGTTAAGCGCTTACTATGTGCTGAGCACTGTACTAAGTGCTGGGGTAGATACAGGGTAATCCGGTTGTCCCACGTGAGGCTCACAGTTAATCCCCATTTTACAGATGAGGTAACTGAGGCACAGAGAAGTTAAGTGACTTGCCCACAGTCACACAGCTGACAAGTGGCAGAGCCGGGATTCCAACTCATGACCACTGACTCCCAAGCCCGTGCTCTTTCCACTGAACCACGCTGTTTCCAGGTGAGGGAAGTGAGGTACCAAGAAATGACTTGTCCAAAGTCACACGGACACAGACCCTGTCCCATATAGGCCTCACAGTCTCAATCCCCATTTTACAGATGAGGTAACTGAGGCATAGAGAAGTGAAATGACTTGCCCAAGTTCACACAGCTAACAAGTGGCCAAGCCAGGATTAGAACCCATGACCTTCTGAGTCTCAAGCCTGCGCTCTATCCACTACACCATGAGAACTGGAAGTTCAAATATGTAAATGATACAATATATAATTGTTTTCAGGAGAGGACAGTATCAGTGAAGCAGAGGTTGGATAATGTTTCCAGGAGAAAGGAGTGGTGGACAGTGTCACAGGTAGCTGAATGGTCAAGAAGGATTAGGATGGAGTAGAGGAAGTTGGTTTTGGCAAGAAGAAGGTCACTCAGCAGGCAAGTGAAGGAACAGGGATTAGAACCCAGGTCTTCTGACTCCCAGGTCCACCCTCGTTCCACAGGGTCCTGCTACTTCTCCCTCAAGAAGCAGCATGGCCTAGTGGATAGAGCACGTGCCTGGGAGTCAGCAGGTCATGGGTTCTAATCCCGGCTCCGCCACATGTCTGCTTTGTGTCTTCGGGCAAGTCACTTAACTTCTCTGTGCCTCAGTTCCTTCATCTGGAAAATGGGGATTAAGACTGTGAGCTATGTGGGACAGGGACTGCATCCAACCCGATTATCTTGTATCTACCCCACCTCTTAGATCAGTGCCTGGAACATACTAAGGGCTTAACAAATGCCAATATCATTATTATTATCATCATTAATATTATTATTTCCTGTTCCTTTGGGCTGGTCGCTAGGAAATCACAGTCTGAACGAGGAGCTTCAAGAGTGAATCAAAGGTGGGTATGCAATCTCTCGCTCTCTAATCCTTATTGGTTTCTCCCCCCGAGTTATGGAACCCAATGATTTTTATAGTGCAGAGTGAATCAAAGGTGTGTAGGCAACTCTCTCTCTCTCTCTCTCATCCTTACTGATCTCTCCACCGGTGTTACGGAACCCAGTGATTTTTGTAGTACGGAGGCCAAAGGAGATTGTGAGTCCCTATTCTTGGGTCCCATTTTGAGGACTGGAGCGGTGAATGACCCCTGGTGGGTGCCAGCCAAAGATAATGCCTCTCCCCAAATACCAACTTTTCTCCAAGTATATTCATCCTAGGAGATTGGGCTCATAACCCAAAGACTCATAAAAATGCTAGAACTAAAAAATGAGCTTCCGAATATATTACTTCTGCTTACATAAAATTCTAGACTACATATTTTGATTAAAATTTTTACTGGGAGCTACAGTGTCATAAGATCAGAGGATTATAAAGTGCATTGCCAAAGCATGTGACTCGGATGGATAAGCCGGATATAATTGTGATTGCAGATCTGGATGGGCCTCTTGCAAATTTCATCCGAAGTCAGTAAGATTTATTGCACTGCCACCTGTCCTGGAATACCGACGACTGTGTTAATGAAGTGAAAATGAGTTCTGTTCATTATTTTTAAGCCATTTGAACTTGAAACTATAGTACCTATAACAAGCAACAGATTTAATGATTTTGGGATATCTAGAAATACTAATTAATAACCCCTTGCCAGACTTCTCCGGGTTAAAATGCAGACACTCTAATTCCAATACATTGTCAGAGTTAACCGTGCGTGTTAAAAGGCAAAGTATAGAACAATGTAGATATAGCTTTAGCTAATCCTTCAATTCAGAGGCTTCGATGGCTTATTTGTAAAGAGCCCTACAGTCTAAGTGGCAAACGATGTCGTTCTGGTTTTATGAAGAGAGATTTGCAGGTCTGTTGAGGGGTGGATTTCTAGGTGCTTGGTGCGAATTATCTGAGCCCTAATCGTCCGACACACCCAAGTGGAGCTAGGGAACCTGGACTCCATTCTGGACCTTGAGGAAAGGTGCTATCTCTAGAAAATGGGGAGCCTGGAACAAATGGCTCCCAGACTAGGCACCCCCTTTCCCTCTGCTTCCCCTCCCTTCCCCTCCCCATGGCCCCAACTCGCTCCCTTTGCTCTCCCCCTCTCCTCCTCACCACAGCACTTGCATGCATATGTGCATATTCATAATTCTATTTACTTATATTATTGATGTGTACATATATCTATAATTCCATTTATTTATATTGGTGCTATTGATGCCTATTTACTTGTTTTAATGCCTGTCTTCCCCCTTCTAGACTGTGAGCCTGTTGTGGTAAGGGATTGTCTCTATTTGTTGCTGAATTGTACTTTCCAAGCGCCTAGTAATGATAATGTTGGCATTTGTTAAGCGCTTACTATGGGCAGAGCACTGTTCTAAGCGCTAGGTTAGATACAGGGTAAGCAGGTTGTCCCACTTGAGGCTCACATTAATCCCCATTTTCCAGATGAGGTCACTGAGGCACAGAGAAGTGAAGTGACTTGCCCACAGTCACACAGCTGACAAGTGGCAGAGCCGGAATTTGAACCCATGACCTCTGTAGTAAAGTTCTCTACACGCAGTAAGTGCTCAAGAAATACGATGAATGAAAGAATGAGATGGCCTGAGGTGGGGTCAGCGCTTCCCAAGGCAGATCCGAAAGTAAGGATTCCAAAGAGGAACCACCATCAAGAAGAGACTATTGTTAAAGCATCAATCAATTAGTGGTAGTTACTGAGTGTTCCCCCGTGCAGAGTACAGCACTAAGTATTTGGGAGAGTACAATATAGTGATTAGACATGATCCCCACCCCCAAGAAGCCTTACAGACTAAAGGGGGAGAAATATAGTAAAATTAATTACAGGTAAGGGAAGCAACCGAGTAGAAGGATTGAGCCATCTCAGATTAAGCCGTCTTTTTCCTCTTGACTGTAAACTCATTATAGGCAGGGGACATCTCCGCTAATCTTGCTGTATTCTACTCTCCCGAGTACTTAGTACAGTTCTTGTATATAGTTAACATTCAGTCAATATGATTGATTGTTTCCCCTTCCCTCTTTCTCTTCTGCTTCACCTATGCATTGGATCTGAACCTTTTAAAGTACTTAATAATAATAATAATGGTATTTGTTAAGTGCTTACCATGTGCCAGGCACTGTACAAAGCACTGGGGTGGATACAAGCAAATGGGGTTGGACACAGTCCCTGTCCCAAGTGGGGCTCACAGTTCTATTCTCCATTTTACAGATGAGGTAACTGAGGCACAGAGAAGTTAAGTGTTTTGCCCAAAGTCACACAGCAGATATTCTGGGTAGATGTCCTTCTACTTGATATTCACCCCTTTCTCAGCTGAACAGCACTTATGGACATAGCTGAAATTCATTCATTTATTTTAAAGTCTGTCTCCCGCTCTAGACTGTGAGCTTCTTGTGGGCAGGGAGTGTATCTACTAACTCTGTTGCATTGTACTCTTCCAATTGATTAGTTAAAAAAAAAGGTATTTGTTAAGTGCTTACTATGTGCCAGGCACTGTACTAAGCACTGGGATGGATACAAGCAAATGGGGTTGGACACAGTCCCTGTCCCAAGTGGGGCCCACAGCCTCACTCCCCATCTCACTCCGGGCTTCAAGACTGTCCATCACCTTGCCCACTCCTACCTCTCCTCCCTTCTCTCTTTGTACTGGCCAACCTGCAATGCTCCGCTCCTCTGCCGCTCACCTTCTCACCCTCCCCCGTTCACGCCTATCCCGCCGTCAACCCCTGGCCCACGTCCTCAAGCTGTTCTGGAAGACCCTCCCTCCTCACCTCCGCCAAACTAACTCTCTTCCCCTCTTCAAAGCCCTACTGAGAGCTCACCTCCTCCAAGAGGCCTTCCCACACTGAGCTTCCCCTTTTCCCTCTGCTCCCTCTGCTCCCCCTCTGCCCCCCTTTCACCTCCCCTCAGCTATGCCCCCTTTCCCCCCTTTCCCTCTGCTCCTATCCCTCTCCCTGCCCCTCCCCTCAGCACTGTGCTCATTTGCATATATTTTTATGACCCCTTTTTATTTTGTTAATAAGGTGTACATCCCCTTGATTCTATTTATTGAGACTAAGTTGTCTTGTTTTTGTCCGTCTGTCTCCCCCGATTAGACTGTAAGCCCGTCAACGGGCAGGGATTGTCTCTATCTGTTGTTGAATTGTACATTCCAAGCACTTGGTACAGTGTTCTGCACAAAGTAAGCGCTCAATAAATACTACTGAATGAATGAATTTTACAGATGAAGTAAATGAGGCCCACAGAAGTGAAGTGACTTGCCCCAAATCACACAGCAGACAAGTGGCAGAGCCAGGATAAGAATTCGTGACCTTCTGATTCCCAGGTCCATACTCTATCCATTAAGCCATGCTCCTACTCACACTGAAAGCACTCAGCAGATACTGTTGATTGATAAATACTGTTGATTGATAAATACCATTGATTGATTTAGTCCATATACATAAGTGCTGAGGGTTCCTCTCTAGATTGTAAATCCCTTGTGGGAATAGATCATGCCACTAACTCTTCCCAAGAGCTAAGTATAGTGCTCTGCAAATAGTAATTGTTCAATAAATGCCATTGATTGATTGATTCATTCATTCAATGCTATTATTGAGTGCTTACTTTGTGAAGAGCACTGTACCAAGCACTTGGGAGAGTACAACACAGCAATAAACAGACACATTCTCTGCCCACAACGAGCTTACTGTCTGGGAAGCTGCGTGGCTTAGTGGCAAGAGCACGGGCTAGGGAGTCAGAGGTCGTGGGTCTAATCGCAACTCCGCCACTTATCGGCTGTGTGACTTTGGGCAAGTCACTTAACTGTTCTGTGCCTCAGTTATCTCATATGGAAAATGAGGATTAAGACTGTGAGCCCTACGCGGGACAACCTGATTAGCTTATATCTACCCCAATGTTTAGAAGTGCTTGGCACATAATTAACACTTAACAAATACCATTATCATTATTAGATCAACTCATTGCTATGGAAGCAATGAGATGAGGTGAATATCTAAGCGCTTAGGGAGTGAGACTAAGTGCAATAATGAATGAATAGAGAGGAGGATGAACACTTAGTCAGGGTAAGCCTTCCTGGAAGAGATGTGATTTCAGTAAGACTTGAAGTTAAGGAGAATGCCAGTCTGTCTGCTACGTAACAGGAGGGAGTTCCAGACAGTAGGGTAGGACAACGTTAAGGGCAGGAATGTGTCCGTTATATTGTTACATGGGCTTTCCCATGTAAGTGAGTGCTCAATAAATACGATTGACGTGAGCAAGGGGTCCACGGAGGATGGGGTGACCGCAAGACACAGTTAGTGAAGTGTGAGGGACGGGTTGCTGTGGGAGAGGAGCGAGAACAATTAAAGGGAAGAGATTTGATTGAGTGCCCTTGAAGCCACTGTGAGGAGTTTCTATGTGATGTGGAAATGGATGGGCAATGTCTGGAGGCTGAAAATGCTTGAGCCACTATAGTAGCAGTTTGGATGGAGAGTAAAGAGCAAATTCTGGAAATGTTATGGACCTAGAACTGACAGGATTTAGTGACAGATTGCATTTGTGGGTTGAATGAGAGAGATGAATCTAGGGTGATGCCGAGGTTGTAGGCTTCTGAGATAGGGAGGATTATGGTGTTGCCTACAGCGATGGGAAAGTCAGGGGGAGGACAGCATTTGGGAGGGAAGATTAGAAGTTCTGTTTTGGATATGTTGAGTTTGAAATGATGGCAGGACATCCGCATAGAGATGTCCAGAAGACAAGAGGAAATGCAAGATTGCAGAGAAGGGGCGAGGTTGGACCTGGAAAGATAGATTTGGGAATCATTAGTCCAGAGATGATAGTTGAAGGTGTGAAGGCAGGTAAGCTCACAGGGAGTGAGTATAAATGGACAAAATAAAAGAATAGAGGGACTGAGGCCTAGTGAAAAAAGCATGGACCTTGAAATCAGAAAACCTGGTTCCAAACCCAGCTCTGCCACTTGTCTGATGTGTGCTCTAGGGCAAGTCATGTAACTCTTCTGTACCTCAGATTCCTCATCTGGAAAATTGGGATTCAATAATTATTCTCCCTCTGATTTAGTCTCTGTCCACCATGTGGGACAGGGACTGTGTCTGACCTAATTAATTTTAATCTACCCCAGTGCATAGTACAGTGTCTGACACATAGCAAGTGCTTAGTAAATACCACAGTGAATATTATTATTACCTTCTCTACCAAAGGTTTTTCTTCTGTATATGCCTGCCTCAATTCACCTTTTCCCTGCAATATAGCCTGGCACTTCATTCCTACCTGTCTGGCCTCATTTCTCATGCCACCTCTTTCATCACCACACCCCATTTCTCCATTTAACTACAGGTATGGAACCCCTGGGCAAACATCCTTTCATCTTCAACCACTTGTTAACACATTGACCCCTTTCCCTTCCCTTCAATGACTCCTGGATCACTCTAGATGACATTCTCTCTCCTGCCCTTTCTTCCAAGGAAGCTTCGCCTTCTCCACTCCCCCTGACTCACAGAGAAAAGGGTAGGAGCAGACCTGCTCCCAGCTTCTCTAGTCCGCTTTACCCTCTACGAGCACTCTATCCCTCAGTTTCTCTTTGTAGCCACCATCATGGGTCATCAAGACCACTACAATGTCTTGTTGCCATCTGCACTCATTCATTCATTCATTCATTCAGTCGTATTTATTGAGTGCTTACTCTATGCAAAGCACTCTACTAAGCACTCCCCCCAGGACTCCACTTTTCTGAGAAATTTTGATGTTTTCCACCTTCATTCTCTCCTTCTCTGTTCCGACCCTAATATTAATAATGATAGTATTTGTTAAGTTCTTATTATGTGCCAAGCACTGTTTCAATCATCCAAGAGGTCAGGATCCATGTTCTCGACAACATTTCTTCTGTCAGTGTCGTCTCACACTCTTCAATTTCCCTGACTCCAGCTCCACCCCACCTCACCACTCAGCAACCTCAACATCTCCTGGATCTGGTCATCCCTAATCACTGTACAATCTCTACCTTCCCCAACTCTAAAAATCTCATTCTCTGTTAAAAACCTATACTCTGGCTTCTTCCCCGGTCCCCCCATACTCCATCCTGCAAAACTCCTCTTTCTCTCTCGCCCCGTCCCATGGGGATCTCCATTCCTTAGGCCTCATGCATTGATCCCAGGCCATCATGCCCCTCTTAGAATCAATCAATCATATTTATTGAACTCTTACTGTGTGTCAAGCACTGTACTAACTACTTGGGACAGTACAAGATAACGGTAAACAGACACATTCCCTGTCCACAACGAGCTCACAGTTTAGAGGGGGAGAGACAGGCATTAATATAAATAAAAAATTACGGATATATACATAAGTGCCGAGGGGAATCAGGGATGGTGGATAAAGGGAAATAGTCGGGTTAACGTAGAAGAAAGTGGGAGAAAAGGAAATGAGGGCTCAGGCAGGAAAGGCCTCTTGTAGGAAATGTGTTTTCAGTTAAGGCTTTGAATGTGGGGAGACTAACTATCTGCTGGATCTGAAGAGGGAGGGAATTCCAGGACAGAGGCAGGATGTGGGTGAGATGTCGGTGGCCAGATAGACGAGGTCAAGATATAGTGAGTAGCGTGGCATTAGAAGAGCAAAGTGTGTGGGCTGGGTTGTAATAGGAGAAGCAGCATGATGTAGTGGGTAGAGCAGGGACCTGGGAGTCAGAAGGTCATGGGTTTTAATCCCGCATCTGCCACTTGTCAGCTGTGTGACTTTGGGCAAGTCACTTTACTTCTCTCTGCCTCAGTTACCTCATCTGTAAAACGGGGGTTGAGACGGTGAGCTCCATGTGGGACAGGGACTGTCTCCATCCCAATTTGCTTGGACACCCCAATGCTTAGTAGAGTGCCTGGCACAAAGTAAGTGCTTATTAAATACCACAATTATTGTTCTTCTTCTTATTAGGAGAGTAGTAAAGTGAGGTAGGGGTGTGGAAGGTGATTGAGAGCTTTCAAATTGATGGTAAGGAGTTTCTGTCTGAGGCAGAAGTGATAGGCAACCACTGGAGGTTTTTGAAGTGTGGTGAAACATGGCCTGAACATTTCTGTAGAAAGAGGATCTGGGCAGCAGAGTGAAGTGTGGACTGGAGAGGAGGCTGGGAAACTAGCAACGAGGATGATATATACAGTAATCAAGGAGGGGTAGGATAAATTATTGGATTAACAAGGTAGGAATTCAGTTGGAGAGGAAAGGGCAGATTTTAGCTATGTTGTGAAAATTGAACAAACAGAATTTAGGGTTAGACTGACTATGTGGGTTGAATGAGAGAGGAGCCAAGGTTACGGGCTTGTGAGAGAGAAAGGATGGTGGTGATGTCTACAGTTATGGGAAAGTCAGGGGAAGGACAGGATTTGGGTGGGAAGATAGGGGTTCTGTTTGGACATGTTAAATTTGAGGTGACGGCAGGACATCCAAGCAGAGAAGGCAGGAGAAAATGTGAAACTTTAGAGTCGGGGAGAGATCAAGGCTGGAGATTTGGATTTGGGAATCATCTAAGGCATGGTAATTCATTCATTGAATCATATTTATTGAGTGCCTACTATGTGCAGAGCACTGTACTAAGTGCTTGGAAAGTACAATTCGGCAACAGAGATAATCCCTGCCCTACAATGGGCTCACAGTCTAAGCGTGAAGCCATGGGAGCAAATGCAAATCAACCTCCTTTCTGACCACCCAGCCTTCGGTCTCCCCCGACTCCAGTCCATACTTTACTCAGTTGCCTGAATCGTTTGTTCTACAAAAACATTCAGGACATGTCACCCCTCTCCTGAAAACACTCCACTGGTTACCCATTCCCCTCATCACCAAACAAAAACTCCTCACCATTGGCTTTAAAGCACTGTACAACCTGGCCCCGTCCTGCCTAACCTCACTACTCTTCTTCTACCGCCCAGCCCACACGCTTCGCTCCTCTCGTGCTAACCTTCTTTCTGTAGCTCGATCTCACCTGACTCGTCGCCGACCCCTAACTCACATCCTGCCTCTGACCTGCAGTGTCCTCCCTCCTCTACTCCGACAATGACTCTCCCCCCTCTTCAAAGTCTTTTTTGAAGACCTATCTCCTCCAAGAGGCCTTCCCAGACTAAGCCCCCTTTTCCTCATCTCCAACTCCCTTCTGCATCTCCCTGTCTTGCTCCCCTTGCTCTCCCCTCTCCCCCTCCCCACATACCTAGGTACATATCTGTAATTTTATTTATTTGTACTGATGTCTGTCTCCCCCACTCGAGACTATGAGCCTGTTGTGGGCAGGGAATGTGACTGTTTATTGTATTTTACTCTCTCAAGCACTTAATAGTGGTCTGCACACAGTGTGCTCTCAATACATATGATTGAATGAATGAATGAGCGCTCCCAGGAAGTGAGTGTAGAGGGTGAAAGTGAGTGTAGAGGGTGACTCAGAGCTGAACCTTGAGGGACCCCCACAGTTATCGGGTGGGAGGCAGAGGAGGACCCCACAAAAGAGATGGAGAATGAGTGGCTAGACAGAGAGGATAAGAACCAGGGGAGGACAATGTCAGTGAAACTGAGGTTGGATGATGTTTCCTGGAGAAGGGGGTGGTTGAAGGCAGCTAAGGGCGAGGAGGATCAGGATGGAGTAGAGGCAATTGGATTTGGCAAGAAGGAGATCATTTGTGACTTTTGAGAGGGCAGTTTCTGTGGAGTGAAGGGGATGAAACCCAGACTGGAGCGGGTCAAGGAGAGAATCAGAGGAGAGGAACTTGAGACAGCCGATCTAGGCAACTTGCTCAAGGGTGGATTCAAGCAAATCAGCTGGGACATAATCCCTGTCCTGCAAGGGGCTCACAGTCTTAATCCCCATTTTTCAGAAGAGGTAACTGAAACCCAGAGAAGTGAAGTGACTTGTCCAAGATCACACAGCAGACAAGTGGTGGAGCCAAGATTAGATCCATGACTGCTTGGGAGTGGACAACATAAAAATTGGTAAACACATTCCCTGCCCACAGCAAATTTGCAGTTTACAGTCCTTCTTGGGCTCTTTGACAGACTCTTCCTCTGTCTCCTTCCTTCCCAAATATTAAGTAGTCTGTTCTAGTTCCCTTGTTTTCCTTTTATAGCCACTCTCCCTTTATTCCCACTTTATGCCTCCATCCACACCCATATGGCTTCAATTATCACCTCTTTGCAATAATCCCTAACTACCTCACTAACTGTGACCTCACACTTCTCTGCTATCTCACACACTTTTCTGTCTCCAGGCCATAGTGACATGGAATTCCTGCCAGCAATCTCAAACTCATTATGTACAAAACTGAACTCCTCATTTTACCTACAAATCCTCTCCACCAATCACAGGCAATACCATCACCTTCATCCTCTTGTCTCCTTGTAGGCTCCTTGAGGTTAGGGATCATAACTATCAACACTTCTGGACTCCTCAAAGCACTTAGTACAGCGCTCTGCAGGCAGTAAGCAAATGTTTATCACCAATGATCCACTGATCTCTCATGAGAAACAGCATGGCGTAGTGGATTGAGCACGGGCTTGGGAATCAGAAGGTGATGGGTGCAAATCCTGACTTCACCACTTGTCTGCTGTGTGACCTTGGGCAAATCACTTCATTCTCTGGGCCTCAGTTATCTCATCTGGAAAATGGAGATTGAGGATGTGAGCCCAGTGTGGGATGGGGACTGTATCTAACCCGATTTGCTTGTATCCACCCCAGTGCTTAGTACAGTGCCTGGCATATAGTAAGTGCTTAACAAATACCATCATTATTATCATTATCATTCCATTATTATTTTCATTATTGTTATTCATGACTGTAACTTTAACATTATCATTGACCCCACCCTCTCTTTCAACTTGTTAGAGAGGTATTTCTCCTCCCCAAATGCCAGCATATAGCCAGAGTGCATCACTGGGCTCTGGAAAATCAGATTCCATAAATTTGCGGCCTGCACCAAATGCCCAGGCAAAAAGCATTCACCTTTACCTACTTGCACTGGTCTTTCATTAGCATGTAAATGTAGACTTACAGAATTTGCTATTATGGAGATTTTTTAAAAGGGCATTGTTTGTGTCATAAAAGGCATTATCTGGCTGGAATAGATTTCCACATCTGAAATAAAAATGCCTTAAAAATGAAGATTCACAATAGAATCAGTGATAGAACCTTACCATAAAGCCCCTTAACAGAGAGTGTTATCACACGGGGATGCTTTTATTCATGCTGCTTCCTCTTTGTGCCTGAACAAAGATAAAACACACACTATATTCCAAAATGTAAATGCATGTACTGTGACATATTTTAATTTAATTTTACTTGAATAGTCTGAGGCAGGAATTAGAGATGGGAGATATAGGAGACAGAGAGGGAGAGAGAGAGAGAGAGGGAGAGAGAGAGAGAGAGAGAGAGATGAAAAAAGGAGAGGGAGATGGGGAAGGAAAGAGGAAAAGCAAAGGAAAAAAAGAGGGAGGAAAGAGATAAAGAGGGAGAGAGAGCAGAGGGTGAGAAGGAGAGAGCTGAAAGAGGGAAAATGAGGGAGGGACAAGGGAAAGAAGAGGGAGAGAAAGAAGGAGTGAGAGGTAAGAGAGTTGAGTTTGCTCCAGGAAAAAAAGGCATACAGCCACCCCTCCCAGACCGACACCAACACCATGAAAATAAACACTGGTCCTCAAATCCAAGTCCGGAAAGGAAACAGGGAATTAGTCTAATGAAAATAAGCCACGGAACCTATGAGGGTGTTTCACATTCTCTGACTTCACTTCTTCAAAAAGTTTTCAAAGAAGCCTTTGTCTGTGGAGAAACTCGGAGTTTATTGACTTACTCAAATGGTGAGACGGAGCAGGCAGCAGAGTGAGGACTGGTTTGGAGGAACAGGAAAGATATTGATAAGTGTGGGCACAGCTGGTCTGAGTTTGTCCTGCCAAACTGAATTCTGAATGGTCTAATGTTTTGAAGGTTGATGAACAGAGCGAGTTGCTATGTAGGGCTACATATAGCTGCCCTTCATATTCAAAGACACCACTGATGGTGAAGTTCACTCTAGGAGGGTTTGTGGGGCTGAAAGACCCGATGCAAGACCAACAAGGTTGTCCTTTCCGTTACTGTGCTTAGTACTTGCCATTCCTGGCACTTTTTCTCCTTTGCTTCTGTGTCTTTCTTTCCATGCCAAGAGTTTGCTTGAAGACAGTTAGTCTCTTCTTGTCATATTGGTCAGTCAGTCGGTCAGTTAATCGTATTTATTGAGAGCTTACTGTATGCAGAGTACTGTGCTAAGTGGGTGGAAGAATACGATATAGCAATACAACAGACGTATTCCCTGCCCACAAGGGGTTTCCAATCATCAACAATAATAACAATGATTGTCTATTTGTTAAGTGCTTACTATGTGCCAAGCACCGGAGAAGCAGCAGTGTCTCAGTGGAAAGAGCCCGGGCTTGGGAGTCAGAGGTCATGGGTTCTAATCCTGGCTCTGCCGCTTGTCAGCTGTGTGACTCTGGGCAAGTCACTTCACTTCTCTGTGCCTCAGTTCCCTCATCTGTAAAATGGGGATGAAGACTGTGAGCCCCAAGTGGGACAACCTGATCACCTTGTATCCCCTCAGTGCTTAGAACAGAGCTTGGCACATAGTAAAGCATTTCACAAATGCCATCATCATCATCACTGTACTAAGCTCTATAGTAGATACAAGGTAATCAGAAATTACAGATATATACATAAGTGTTGTGGGGCTGGGAGGGGGAAATGAATAAAGGCCACTTGCCAGCTGTGTGACTGTGGGCAAGTCACTTACCTTCTCTGTGCCTCAGTTACCTCATCTGTCAAATGGGGACTAAAACTGTGAGCCCCATGTGGTACAACCTGATCACCTTGTATCTACCCCAGCGCTTAGAACAGTGCTCTGCACATAGTAAGCGCTTAACAAATATCACATTATTAATGAGTCAGGGCGACGTGGAAGGGAGTGGGAGTAGAGGAAAGGAGGGTTTAATAATAATAGCAATAATAATGATAATATTAATGATGGTATTTGTTAAGCACTTACATGTCAAACATTGTTCTAAGAACTAGGATATATAGACGGTAATAAGGTCGTCCCATGTGGGGCTCACAGTCTTAAATCCCATTTAACAGATGAGGTAACTCAAGCATAGAGAAGTGACTTGCCCACGGTTAAAACAGCAGATAAGTGGCAGAGCTGGGATTAGAACCCATGTCCTCTGACTCCCAAGACCGTGCTCCTTCCACTAAGCCACGCTTCTATCTTAGGCTTAATCAGGGAAAGTCTGTTGGAGGAGATATGTCTTCAATAAAGCTTCGAAGGTAGCGGGGAGAGAGTCATCGTCTGTCGGATTTGAGGAGGGAGGGTGTTCCAGGCCAGAGACAGGATGTGGGCGAGAGATCAGAGGTGAGATAGAGGAATCGAGGTACACTGAGAAGGTTGGTTTTAGAAGACTGCTGAGGTTGGTCCATCCTCAGGAATGGGTTCTCACTTTTCCCAGTCTTTGGTTCTGTTTTATTATGTTCTTAAAAAGCTTCCTCTGCCCTAAGGGCATTAGGTTTCCCAATTTTGGCTTTCCAACCAGCAGCTGTTTGGGTCACTCGTAGTCCTCACATGTCCCACCCAGCCTAGCTGTATTAAGGTGAGCCCAGCCTGACAATTTAGGGCATGGTAACGTCAGAGAAAAATGTAAATAATGGTATAGAAAATGTTATAATAGGGCAACTGTTCTTGGAAGTGCTTGGAATGAAATTAAATTCCTGTCCATTTGATTTTCCCCATCAGCTGGCCTTACTTCAGAAAGAAAAAAATACAAAGAAAGTTAAAGAAGAAATTGTTTAGAATTAAAAATAAATGGCTGGGTTTTTTTGTTTGTTTCTGTTATTTTGGGTTTTTAAAAAAATGGTATTTGTTAGGTGCTTCCTTTGTGTCAGCCCTGGGATAACTCTAAGAAAATCAGGCTGGATGCAATTCATGTCCCACATTGGGTTTACAGTCTTAATCTCCATTTTACAGATGAGGTAACGGAGGCACAGAGGAATTACTTGATTTAGCCAAGGTCACACAGAAGACAAGTAGCGGAGCCGGGATTAGAACCCACATGCTCTGACACTCGGGCCCATGCTCTATCCATTAGGCCACACTGCTTCTCTCTCAATGCCAGTGATTATCCAGGTTAAACCACGCTTTCATCCGAGCAAGCCAGAGAGCTCTCCCCTTCAGATGATTGAATCAGCCCCCAAAATGAGAAGCATTGGGAATATTTCTGCACCAAAACCATCCAAAATCAGTTCCAGCAGTCTGAGAATTTACAGCACTCTGACCCAATCATGGAAAAGAAGCCGCTGCCTGCCACCGCTCCCGTCCCTTTCTGAGTCACAGCTCCTCAACCTAGGGCGTCTGCGGGGAACATGGCAGTTCCTTTGTCTGGCTCTCCCATCTTCCCATCTCCCTCCTGATTCAAATTCCTCCCACAACTTTCTGCAGCTCCTATGGCTTCATCATCTATCAGGGACCCTCAAATACGGCATCAGAACTACCAAGATCCCCAAACATCCTACCTGCCCGCCAAGACTTCCAAAAGGTGCCTAAAACTAAAGAAATTCTGATTCCAATGAACTGTGTTCACTTAGTTGTTGGTACACTTGTTCTCAACCCCCCTCCCACCGACCCTGCCTTTTATTTTTTATTTTTTGGCAGCTTCACACTTTCCTGGGTGATTTCAAAAGATCAGTATGTCCGGAATGAACTCAGACCTGGCAGTTACACCCTGTCATAGTGTTTGTTCAGAGGACAATTTCAGTATGTTCCTCTTTCCCTGGAATTGTGATTATGGGATGTCATTCTTTCCTTATTGTTGGTTTAAGGGGGAGAGGTGGAATGCCATATATGCTCATTTTCCTGAGGGGCAGAGAGGTTAACTGGAACAGAAAGAGAGGAGGAGGGAAGCATCATGGCCTAGTGGACAGGGCACAAGCCTTAGCAATCAGAAGGACCTGGGTTCTAATCACATCTCTTCCACTTGACTGCTGTGTGACCTTGGGTAAGTCACTTCACTTCTCTGGGCCTCAGTTACCTCATCTGTAAAATGGGGATTAAGTCTGTGACCCCCCCATGTGGGACAGGGACCGTATCCGACCCGAATTTGCTCGTATCCACCCCAGAGTTTAGTACAGTGCCTGGCACACAGTAAGTGCTTAACGAATGCCATTAAAAAAAGGATGAGAAAGCAAAAGACAACCAATGGGTCGGCATAATGCTTGTGTTGTTTGTTCGGTGCTTATCTATGTGCCAAGTACTGGTGTAAATACAATGTAAGCATAATTAGCAAAGTTCCCCTCCTAAATGGGCTTCAACAAAGTCAGAAAAAGAAGAGTGATTTCATCCCCATTATACAGAGGTAGAAAGTGAGACACAGAGAAGTTATGATGTGTTCAAGATCACACCTTGCCTAACCACCTAGAAGCAGCGTGGCTTAGTGGAAAAAGCCCCGGCTTGGGAGTGGGAGGTCATGGGTTCTAATCCTGGCTCTGCCACTTATCAGCTGTGGGACCTTAATTTCTCTGTGCTTCAGTTACCTCATCTATAAAATGGGGATTAAGACTGTGAGCCCTACCTGGGACAACCTTGTATCTACCCCAGCATTTAGAACGGTACTTGGCACATAGTAAGCACTTAACAAATACCATCATCATCATCATCACCTCTCCTCCCAGACTAAGCCTCAATTTACCCTCTCAACCCTTCTTTTTGCATCAGCAATGCACTTAAGTACTTAAGTACTTTGATATTCATCCCGGCCTTACCAAGCTTTTGTAAATATTCTTTTACTCTGCAATTTCCCCTATCCTTAAATTTATTTTAAAGTCTGTCTCCCCCTGTAGACTGTAAACTCCTTGTGGGCAGGGATCACCTTTCCTAACTCTTTTTTTTTTGTTTGTTCATTTTTTTTTTTTTTTGGTATTTGTTAGGTGCTTACTATGTAGTATTTAAGTACTTACTATGTACCAAGTACTGTTCTAAGCCTGGGGTAGATACAAATAAATCAGTCTGGAAACAGTTCCCGTTCCACAAGGGGACTGCCAGTCTTAATCCCCATTTTTCATAAGAGGAAACTGAGGTATTGAGAAGTGAAGTGACCGGCCCGAGGTCACACAGCAGACAAGTGGTGGGGTCGGAATTCGAATCCGGTCCTTCTGACTCTCAGGTCTGTGATCTATCCACGAGGCAATGCTGTTTATCTGTTTCACTGTACTTTTCCAATCCCTTAGTACAGTCCTCTGCATACAGTAAATGTAGCATAAATACCATAGATTTTTTGGTCACACAGCAAAAGAGTGCAGGGCCAGGATCAGAACCTAGGTCCTCTGACTCCCTAGCCCATGCTCTTTCCACTAGACCATGATGCTTCTCAGAAAAGAGTGGGATCAAAAATCATAAGAAATATGTTGTAGATATTTTTATCTTTTCTCCCCCGTTCGAGTTTAAACTCCTTCAGGGCGGGGAAAAGTTCACTTTGTTGTTCTTTAATTCCTTTCATTCATTCATTCAATCGTATTGACTGAGCGCTTACTTTATGTCGAGCATTGTACTGAGTTCTTTGGGGAGTACGGCACAGCAATAAAAAGACACATCCCCTGCCCATCTATTACAACGCAGCACACCAAGTGGGTCCGTACCAATTACTAGTCCCACTGCTCTCGAGACAGATGGCCCAAAATCTAAACCATTATAGTTATTGTTATTATGATTATTACTGTAGTATTTTTAAATGCTTACTATATGTCAAGCACTGTTCTAAGCTGGGGTAGATCCCTGTCCCACTTGAGGCTCACACTCTAAGAAGAAGCAGGTATTCAATCTTAATTTCACAGCTGAAGCACAGAGAAGTTCAGCGACTTTCCCTAGGTGACACAGCAGGCAACTGGGATTAGAACCCAGGTCCTCTGCCACCCAGGACTGTGCTTTTTCCACTAGGCCAGGCTGCTTCTCATCCGGTCAGATGCAGCTATCCTTACTGCCTTCTCTCCTCAGTAGGTTAATGGAGAACCACAGAGCTTTAGATACAGCTATTAAAAACAGGAGGAAGCCGGCAAGTAAAATGGAAATGGTCATGGAAGACCACAAGAGTCTACTTATCGCAAACATGTCCACATTCTCAGAGGCTTAGTTAGGGGAACTCAGTTTAAATAGTTGACTATTAACTGAAAAATGTGCGTCTTGCCTTGAAAATATTGTCTACCATATTGGAATCATCTGTATCTTAATCGTGTGTGTCTGAAATGGCAGGGACCCTGTGCTTGTCTAATTTGCCTTGACAAGTATCAAACACGCCCCTATGCCACTGAGGCTATTGGCAAAATCTCACTGGATGGCATGATGTTTGCAAATGAACTGCGCATAATGCCTCTTGTTTGGAGGTCACAAATGAAACACAGTGAAGTAGAAAATGGTTTTACTGCTTTGCACTTAAAGCGTTCTGGAGTTCGCATTAAGCAAAGGTTTGCGTGTCCCAACCTTTACATGACTCAGAGTCAAAAGGTTTGAAGTAGTGAAACGGCAGTAGTAAATTCTCCACTACAGCCCGCCGCTTCAAAAGCTCTTCTGAAGATGTCGATGGACCACCTCGTGTGTCTTTAACTTCCTTTTTCAAATAAGGGCTTTGGGTTTTATCTGAGTGTCTTATCCTTCAACCATTGGGGTTCATAATCGAAAGGTGTTTTAATGAGCAACGAAACGCATGCTCGTTTCAAATATGATATATCCGGTATATTTTTATGAGGTGAGTCATTAGGAACAAACATAAATAGAACAAGTTGTTGAATCTGTGTGGAATGAAGGAAATGCATGTTGGGGAAAAATAATCTTTCATGACCTTAACACTAGCAGCCCTGTTTTCAGTGGAACTAAGAGGAAATTTATTGCTAGTATTTTCAGCTTGAAAGGAATGATAAAACAGGGATTTCTTTTTCCAGTCCCCGAATGTGCTTCTATTGACTCAGCCCAATCAGTGACATTTATAGAGCACTTACTGAGTGCAGAGCACTGTACTAAGCGCTTGGGAGAGTAAAGGACAATAGACCTGGTCAATAGACAATAGACAATAGACGAGATTCCTCCATCCATGTGCTTACAGTTTAACGGGAGAGACAGAAGTTAAAAAAACCCAAAAAACTGTAAGAAGGCAAAGGAACCAAGTATAAAGACATAGACATTGATTATTCTGTTTTATCTGCTGGAAATTTCTGATTTGGTTTTGGTCTCCACAGTTGCTAATGATTGCCTGGGCACAGGAGTCTGGAAATCTTATTTTCATTCATTCATTCATTCAATCATATTTACTGCTCACTTACTGTGTGCAGAACACCCTACTAAGCGCTTGGGAGAGTAGTTGTACAACAATAAACAGACACATTCTCTGCCCACAACAAGAAACCAAACAGATCTTCTTTCCGTATCTGCAGCGTGGCCAAGTGATTAAAGCACAGGTCAAGGACTCACAGAGCTGGACTGTAATCCCGGCTCCGCCATTTGTCTGCCGTGTGACCTTGGGCAAATCACTTCATTTCTCTATTCCTCAGTTAAGACAGTGAGCCCCATGGGGTACACAGACTTGTGTTCCAAACTCACTAGCTTGCATCTATCTTAGTGCATAGTTCAGTGCCTGGAACGTAGTACGTCAAAAATACCATTAAAAAAAAAAAAGGAAGAAAACAGAAGAAACCGCAAACATCTCCAGGTTCTAGTTCACCTGATTTCTCTCTCTCAATCTGGACTATCAATTTGAGAAGCATCAGATTTTCGAGGCTCTAAGGAAGCATTGTGGTCTGGTGGACAGAGCACAGACCTAGGAGTCAGAAGGACTGGGGTTCTTATCAAAGCTCCTCCACTTGGCTGCTCTGCGACTTTGGGCAAGTTATTCAATTTCTCTGTGCCTCAGTTGTGTCATCTGTAAAATGGGGTTTAAAAGTATGAACCCCATGTGGGATAGGGACTGGATTCAACCTGATTAGCATGTATCTACCCCAGCACTTAGTACAGTGTCTGGCACATAGTAGCGCTTAACAAATACCACAGTTATTATTATTAGGGACTGACTCTGGCAGAGTTGGTTTTATGGGACAGACTTATTGAGTTGGAAAATGCTTCAAATTAAATCAGTCAAGCCAGTGTGTGGATGTGATTCTCAGAGCTGGCCCTGTTAGATTGGGGAAGCAGCGTGGCTCAGTGGAAGGAGCCTGGGCTTCGGAGTCAGAGGTCATGAGTTCGACTCTCGGCTGTGCCACTTGTCAGCTGTGTGACTGTGGGCAAGTCACTTCACTTCTCTGTGCCTCAGTTACCTCATCTGTAAAATGGGGATTAACTGTGAGCCTCACGTGGGACCACCTGACTACCCTGTATCTACCCCAGTGCTGAGAACAGTGCTCTGCACATAGCGCTTAACAAATACCAACCTTATTATTTAACTCAGCCCCTAAGATTGGTGTGCCTGGGAACGTGTTGGGTCAAAGAGAGAAGGAAACACTTGAAACTTTATTTCCAACAATGGGCCAGTTCTGTGCCTGTTGAGTTGTTGTTCCTAGGAAGGCTCACTGAATTCTCTGCAGTGCAAAATGAGAGATAGAAGCAAGAAGGCAAACCAGGATAGACACTAGACTGTCAGCTCCTCGCTAGACTTTTAGCTCCATGTTGGGTAGGGATTGTGTGTATCATTCATCCATTCATCCATTCAATCGTATAATTGTGTGTATCATTCATCCATTCATCCATTCAATCGTATTTCTTGAGCAAAGAATTGTACTGAGAGCTTGGGAGAATACAATATAAAACATAAACAGACGCATTCTCTACCCATTATGGGTTTACCAACTAGAAGAGGAGACAGACATTAATATAAATAAATAAAATTAGAGATCTGTACATAAATGCTTTGGGGCTGGGAGGAGGGGATTAATAAAGGGAGCAAGACAGGGTGACCCAAAAGGGGGTGGTAGAAGAGGAAAGGGATGCTTAGACAGGGAAGGCCTCTTAGAGGAGATGTGCCTTCAGTAAGGATTTGGAGGACGGGAGAGTCTTGGTCTTTCGGTATGAGGAGGGTGTATATTCCAGGCCAGAGGCAGGGCATGGGCAAGATACTGGCAGCAAGGCAGATGAGATCAAGCTCCTCATCTTCCCTCCCAAGCCCGGTCCTCTCCCAGACTTCCCTATCACCGTGGATGGTACGACCAGCCTTCCCGTCTCTCAGGCCCGCGACCTCGGTGTCATCTTTGACTCGGCTCTCTCGTTCACCCCACACATCCGATCCGTTAGCGAGATCTGCTGGTCTCACCTTTATAACATCGCCAAGATCCGCCCTTTCCTCTCCACCCAAATGGCTACCTTACTGCTACGGGCTCTCATAATATCCCGGCTAGACTACTGTGTCAGACTTCTCTCTGATCTCCCTTCCCCCTCTCTCGCCCCGCTCCGGTCTATTCTTCACTCCGCTGCCCGGCTCATCTTCCTGCAGACACGTTCTGGGCATGTCACTCCCCTTCTTAAAAACCTCCAGTGGTTGCCTATCGACCTCTGCACGAAACAAAAACTTCTCACTCTAGGCTTCAAGGCTGTCCATCACCTTGTCCCTTCCTACCTCTCCTCCCTTCTCTCTTTCTATCGCCCACCCCGCACGCTCCGCTCCTCTGCCTCCCACCTCCTCGCCGTCCCTCGGTCTCGTCTATCCCACCGTCGACCCCTGGGCCACGTCCTCCTGCGGTCCTGGAATGCCCTCCCTCCTCACCTCCACCAAACTAATTCTCTTCCTCTCTTCAAATCCCTACTTAAAGCTCACCTCTTCCAAGAGGCCTTCCCGGACTGAGCTGCCCCCTTTTTCCCTCTGCTCCCTCTACCCCCCCTTCACCTCTCCGCAGCTAAACCCTCTTCCCCCCCTTTCCCTCCCCTCCTCCCCCTCTCCCGTCCCATCTCCTCCATACTGTACTCATCCGCTCAACTGTATATATCTTCATTATCCTATTTATTTTGTTAATGAGATGTACATCACCTTGATTCTATTTATTTGCTATTGTTTTAATGAGATGTTCTTCCCTTTGATTCTATTTATTGCCATTGTTCTTGTCTGTCCATCTCCCCCGATTAGACTGTAAGCCCGTCAAAGGGCAGGGACTCTCTCTGTATCTGTTACAGATTTGTACATTCCAAACGCTTAGTACAGTGCTCTGCACATAGCAAGCGCTCAATAATTACTCTTGAATGAATAAAGGGAGAAAGACAGGGTGCCCCAAAAGGGGGTGATAGACGAGGAAAGGGATGCTTAGTCAGGGAAGGCCTCTTGGAGGAGATGTGCCTTCAATAAGGATTTGGAGGAGGGGAGAGTCATTGTCGGGTATGAGGAGGGTGTACATTCCAGGTCAGAGGCAGGGCGTGGGGAAGATATCGGCAGCAAGGCAGATGAGATCGAGGTACAATGATTAGTACAGTGTGATAGCAATTATCAACTCACTTATATTGTCCTCTCCCAAGTGCTTAGTACATTGCTCTGCACATAGCAAACAATAAATACCACCAATATCCCTGGCCTGCTATCGACTCTGTACAACTCACTCAGGCTTTCAGGACCTCAGTTTGCTCCCCTCTAAAATGAGGATTAAATACCTGTTCACCCTCCCATGTAGACTGTGAGCCCAGTGTGGGAGAGGGACTGTATCTGATCGGATTATTCTGTATTTTAATACGATCCACATTGTTATTAGCCAATCCCCCTTCCGCAGTCAGCTAATGAGCCAGATTTCTGCTAGAGCTGGAGAGAAATGCATGCGCTCTGCAAATGCCGTTCAAGCTGACATTAAGGTGACATTAAGTTTTTCCTACTCAGCCTTGACCAGTGGGTCATAAAATGTCTGGCAGAAAATAAAGCCTGAAAGGATAGAACTCACGGAAGTTCACGCAAGCCACATAGAGATTGCACCAAGGTTACTGGAGGCCTTTGCTTTTACATATGCTGGAATAATAATAATAATGATATTGATAATATTATTTGATACTTGCTAAGGACTTAATATGTCCCAAGCACTATAATAAGTGTGGGAGAGATAAAAGGGAATCAGGTTGGACCTAGTCCCTGACTCACATGGGCTCACGGTCTAAATAGGAGAGAGAACAGGGATTGAATCCACATTTTACAGAGGAGGAAACAGGCCCAGAGAAGTAACGATAATAATAGTAATAATAATAATTGGATGTTTGACAAGCGCTTGCTATGTGTCAGGCCCTGTTCTGAGCACTGGGGTAGGTACAAGGTAATCAGGTCGAACACAGTGCCTATCCCACATAGGGCTCACAGTCTCATTTCACAGATGAGAAAAAGCCCAGAGAAGTGAAGTGACTTGACCAAGGTCACACAGTAGACAAGTGGCGGAGCCAGGATTAGAACCCAGGTTCTCTGACTCCCAGGCCCATGTTCTATCCACTGAGCCACGCTGCTTCTGAGGGAGAGGAACGAGGCAGTCCTTCCCAGTTGAGGCACAGCCATCCCCACATCAGACCTCAGGATCTGACCGGGATCTCGGATCCAACCGTCACAGTGGTCAGCTAGCCCAGAGTATAGGGGTTTCCCGGTCTGGTAGAGTTAACCAAAATAGCTGTCCCACGTGGGTCTGGTCAAGAGTCACGCCAGGAAACCTGCGGAAGCCTGACGACTATAGTACAAGGTTCTGTAGGGCCACAGCGCACCCCAGCTCAGGCCCCCTCTGGGTCAGGGATTTCCTCACAGTAATTCTCACCCCACTCAGGCCAAGCTTAGGGCTAGGAGAAGTTGCGAATCCACGGCAGCCTCCATCGCCGGAACTGCGATGAAGTGGCTGTGGCGGGTGTCCCAAGGAGACTGGGGTACCCACCATTTCAAGGTCAAACGGTACCCCGTGACTGCCCGAACCAGCCAAGTGGAACTCGGAAACGCTGGGTGGGACAGGTTCCCGGGAACCGAAACTGCTAGATTAACATCCTAGGCTGGGAATACAGAAAGTGTCCCTCGCCCCCGTGCCAATCAAATAAGCTAAGGAGGAGGGGGAAGGGTGGAAGTCGGTCAAGCGGAGGCCGGAAGCTGGAACGGCCTTGGGGGTACAGGTAACAAATCCCTATGGCCTCTGACCTTCTGGGCGGCGGATGGAGGCTCGCAGCGGCCGGCTGCGGGTCCCCTCTGCCCAGAGCGTGGGAAGCCCGTTCTGCCTGAACCGAGTGAGGAGTCGTGGAATGGGTCAATGTCCCGCTGAGCGCCCGTGGGACTGGAAGCTGGGGTTCTGAGCTGCCAGCGTGAAACATATAAATGGATTCCTCCTGAGTGGGAAGCGTGGGCGGGTGGGAGCTAGCTGCATCTCCATGGGCCAACGAGGCAGAAGTGAATTCCTCCCGAGTGGGAAGCTTTCTTGAGAGGGACCTAGGCGTTTTGCTATACACAAGTAACGCAGAAGTATATTCCTCCATATAGGGAAGCTCAAATATCATTAAATAATCATATTCTTACCTGAAAGGAAAGTTCAATTCACCATGTTCAAAATAATTAAATGATTATATCCTTCCCAAAAGGGAAGTTCAATTCGCCTGGCGGAATAAATTTTGTATAAACTCAGCCCTTGATTCTGGTCTCTCTCACCAAGCCGATACATGAGCCCATCCCCAGGTGACAGGTGACAGCAAGGTAGAGATGGACCGAGGCTTCATAGCCTAGTGGAAAAAGCTCGGACCTAGGTTCACATCCTGGCGCTGCCATTTGATCTAAGGCAAGTCGCTTAATTTTTCGGGACCTCGGTTTCCTTCTCTGTAAAATGGGGATTCCATACCTAGTCTCCTTCCTACTTAGACTGTGAGCCCCATGTGGGTCAGGGATTTTGTCCAATCTTATTATCCTGTATCATCCCCAGGGTTAACTGAAGTTGTTGGTACATAGCAAGTACTTAACAAGTATTACTATCATCATCATCATTATTATTATTATTATCATTATCACCCCAACCACCACCAATAATTATAATAATAATAATATTTCTGCTATTTGTTAAGCACTTACTATGTGCCAGGCACTGTACTAAGCGCTGGGGTGGATACAAGCAAATTGGGTTGAACAGTCCCTGTCCCACGTGGGGCTCACAGTCTCAATCCCCATTTTACAGAGGAGGTAACTGAAGCACAGAAAAGTGAAGTGACTGGCCCAAGGTCACACAGCAGCAAGAGGCAGATCCAGGTCCTTCTGACTCCTGGGCCCATGTTATATCTACCAGGCTGCACAGATTCTTCCCTAAGGGCTGGCAGGGATGACAGAGTGCAGATTACACAGCACAAACCACTAGCACAAGAATATGTTCCTTCTTGTAGTTTCTTGGCATTTTTGTTACTTTCGTAGTGATTTTTTAAGGTATATTTGCCAGGCACCATACTAGCGCTGGGGTAGATACTAGCTTATCAGGTGGGACCCAATCCTTGTCCCGCATGGGGCTTACACGGATCCTCCTGTAGTGGATTTTAGCATCTGCCTCCCCAGCTAGGTTGTAAGCTCCACTAAAGTGGGAATTGTGTCTGCCACCTTGGTCAATGAGCCTCCTTCTCGTCCATCTCACCGGTAGCCTTCTTCCCACATCCTCCCCCTTTCCTGGAACTTCCTCCCTCTCTACACCACCATTCAACCCACAATTAAAGCCTCATTAATTCCTCAAAGAGGATTTCCCCAATTAAGCCCTCTTTTCTCAACTCCCCCTCCCTTCTGCTTTCTTTACGCACTTGAATCTGTATCCTTTGGGCATTTGGTATGCACCCTACCCTCAGCCCCACAGCACTTACTTATTCATACTTTATTTATTGATATTAATATCTGACTCCCTGTCTAGACTGTAAACTCACTGTAGGCAGGGATTGTGTCTAGCAACTCTGTTTTCTATGGTACTCTCCCAAACTCTTAGTACCGTGCTCTGTATAGCTAGTAAGCACTGAATAAACAGAATTCATGTATTGATCACTGGAATGATAATATTAGCAATTACGATGATTATTACTGAGGGCAGGTATTCTCTTCCATTTTACAGATGTGGACACTGAGACCCCGAGAAATTAAGTGACCTGCCTAAGGTCACACAGTAGGACACTGGTCTAACTGGAGCTAGAACCAATGTTTCTTGGAGGTTCTGGAGAAGTCGCACGGCCAAGTGGATAGAACATGGGCCTGGATGTCAGAAGGTCATCGGTTCTAATCCCGGCTCTGCCGCCTGTCTGCTATGTGGCCTTGGGCAAGTCACTTAGCTTCTCTGTGCCTCAGTTATCTCATCTGTAAAATAAGGGTTGAGTCTGTGATCCCCACTGTGTCCACCTTGACTGGCTTGTATCCATCCCAGCACTGTGCTGGGATGTGCCTGGCACACAGTAAGCATGTAACAAATGCCATTATTTTTTTTTTTATTATTGAGCCTGGTTCCTATATTATTTCCACTAGCTCAGGTTGCCTTCAATACAACTTTGCATTTGCTCCCGACTACCTATGATAAATCAAAATAGAGCACATAATTTGATTGTATAGGAGGATACAACGCACTTTCAGGATAATAACAATAGTAAATGGCATTTCTTAAGCACTTACTATATTCCAGGCCCTCTATTAAGCGCTGAGGTGGATACAAGCAAATCAGATTGGACACAGTCCGTGTCCCTTGTGGGGCTCACAGTCTCAGTCTACATTTTACAGATGAGATAACTGAGGCACCAAGAAGCGAGGCGACTTGCCCAAGGTCCAACAGCAATCTGATCCATGCAGATGTAAACAAGTAAATTAGGTAATCATGAATTCTATGAGGTCACTCTGAGCAGGGAACAACATTCTACCAATTCTGTTGCATTGTACTTTCCCAAGAGTTTAGTACTGTGCTTCACATATGGTAAGCACTTAATGAATACCATTAATTATTTAATGTTATTTGTTAAGTGTTTACTATATGTCAAATAAAGGTCTAAGTTCCAGGGTGGATACACAGTTGGATATAGCCTCTCTCCCCAATGGGACTCACAGATTAATTTGGAGGGAGAACAGGTACTGAACCCCCATTTTACAGTCGAGTATATATGTAACTGTAATTCTGTATATAACTGTATATAACTCGTTATAGTCTACTCTCCCAAGTGCTTAATACAGTGCTTTGTAAATAGTAAGAACTCAATAAATGCAATTTAATGAATAATTATTATTATTATTATAGTTTTTGTTAACCACTTACTGTGTGCCAGACACTGTACTAAGATCAGAGCCTCGATCCCCATTTTAAAGATGAGCTAACTGAGGCCCAGAGAAGTTCATTCCTTCAATAGTATTTATTGAGCACTTACTGTGTACAGAGCACTGTACTAAGCGCTTGGAATGTACAAATCGGCAACAGAAGTGAAGTGAAATGAGTTGCCCAAGGTTACACAACAGAAGAGTGGCAGAGCCAAGATTAGTACCCATGACCTTCTGACTCTAAGGCATGTGCTCTATCCTCCATGCCATGAATGAATGAAGGAATGTGTGCAAGGGGTCAGAGGTGAGATAGACGAGATCAAGGTGCAGTGAGTAGGTGGTCAGCAGAGAATGAAGTGAGCGAGCTGGGTTGTAGTAGAAGAGTAGTGAGGTAATGTAAGAGAGGGCAAGGTGAATGAGTGTGAGAAGGTTTATGCTAAAGAGTTTCTGTTTGATGCAGGGGTGGATGGGCAACACTGCAGGTTCTCGAGGAATGGGCAAAAACGGAGCAGTTTTGTTGAAAAGTAATCCGGGCAGCAAACTGAAGTGTGGACTGGAGGGGGGAGAGACAGGAGGCGGTCAAGTCTGAAGGAGAAACCTAAAACACCTTTTCATGGTCCAGGGTAAAGGACGAGCCAGGATATTTGGAGATTCTTTTTTAAGAGTTGATATAGACACCCACACTTAGCATAAGAGTTCTGATAGCCATTCTTCACCTCTCAGCTTCCCGTGACACCTACTCCGAATTGACCTACACTTGCAATATTCTTCACTGTTTAGTACGGTGCTCCGGAAATACAATTATTATCTTTCCTGCCAAAAAATTCTTCCTAATCTAATCTGATTAGATTGCAGAATCATACTATTCGCTCTTTTTCCGTCATGTCATTTTTTAAATGGTATTTGTTAAGCACTTACTGTGTGCAAGGCACTGTACTGAGCACTGGGGAAGATAGAAACTAGTCAGGTTGGACGCAGTCCATGTCCCACATAGGGCTAACCATCTTAATTGCCATTTTGCAGGTGAGAGAACTGAGGCACAGAGAAGTGACTTACCTAAGGTCACACAGCAGACAAAGTCAACCCTGGTTTATACTTTAGTTTCCTGAAAATAATTGTTTTTTCATTGCTCTTTCACTCAGGAAACCTGTTCTGGACTGTTTTATCTTTTAGGTTTTTGAAGAGGGAGTCCTGTAATTGGATTTTCAATAAATTGACTCCAACAACTTATGTTGCTAATCATCCACCATTTTCACTATTTCAGGCATGCCAAGCTTCCCATTTTCCCTGGGGGAAACCAGCTGTCGATAATTTACTTTGCTTAACGTGCTTAGTACAGTGCTCTAAACATAGTAAGCACCCAATAAATATCATTGATTGATTAATATTCTGGTCATCAAGATTACAGACCTCTTTATAAGTACTCAGGACAAACGTCGGTTTTTCTTCGGGGCAATTTATCTATCAAACAATTTTTGTTCCCTTATTGGAATGTGCTCTATCAGCACACAGTTTTAACATTATTGTAAAGCTAGATACTCAAACGAGACAATCTTGTTAGAATAAAAATAGAGTTCATTTTATACCCCAATTCCAAAATGATGTGTCTAAATGAAATATTTTTCCTTTGCATTCTAATGTGATATCTGTAATCTATCTAGACTCGAGTCTCAGTTTGCTGTGAGGTTCACTTAAGCATAAAGGAAGGGAAAAAAATGGATAACCAGGTCATCTTCAGTTTCCAAAACTAGGAATACTGGGAAGGGTAATAGATCCGTGAGGCCATATATCCGTGAGGCCACGACCCATGCCTGCCAATTAGGGAAAAAAATCCAGGATGTAATCTGGTTCTATTAAAACCTTATTAAAATTGAGCTTTATTAAGCCTATGAAAATCACGTCTCCTCCAAGAAGCCTTTCCCTAGTACTTCTTCTTCCTTCCGAGAAGCAGCGTGGCTCAGTGGAAAGAGCGCGGGCTTGGGAGTCAGAACTCACGGGTTCTAATCCCGGCTCCGCCACTTGCCAGCTGTATGACTTTGGGCAAATCACTTAAATTCTCTGTGCCTCAGTTACCTCATCTATAAAATGGGGATTAAAACTGTAAGCCCCATGTGGGGCAACCTGATCACCTTGTATCCCCCAGTGCTTAAAACAGTGCTTTGCACATAGTAAGCGCTTAACAAATATCACAATTTATTTATTTTATTCTAAGTCATCCTTGCATTTTGATCTGTACTCTTCCCTCACCCTCACCCCCTGCCCTACAGCACTTACGTTCATATCCATAATTTATGGTAATATCTTTCTCCCTCTCTAGATTGTAAACTCCTCGCAGACAGGGAACGCAAGTAAACACTCTGTTATATTGCAATAATAATTATAATTCTGGTATTTGTTAAGCATCTACCGTGTGCCAGGCACTCTTCTAAGCCCTGGAGTGGATACAAGCAAATAGTTTTGGAAACAGTTCCTATCCCACATGGGGCTCACGGTCTTTATCCCTATTTTACAGATGAGGTGACTGAGGTACAGAGATGTGAAGTGACTTGCCTAAGGTCACACAAAAGATAAGTGGCAGAGGAGGGATTAGAACCCATGACTTGGCTCCCAGGTCTGTGCTCTATCCACTACACTTCCAAGCACTTAGTAGGGTGTTCTTTACACGATAAGCGCTCAATAAATGTGATTGAGTGATCGATTGATTGATTGAGAGCTTGGTTTGATCATCACCCCTGGGGGCCACAAAAAACTTTAAATTTGGTCCTGGTAAATTCGACATGGCCTGGGGGAAAAAACCCCAGTCTGAGATTCAGAGGACTTGGGTTCTAATCAGCATGGGTTAGTGAATAAAGCATGGGTCTGAGAGTCAGAGGGACCTGGATTCTAAAACCTGCTCTGCTACTTTACTGTGTGACCTTGGGCAAGCCACTTAATGTCTCTGTGCCTCAGTTGCCTCATCTGTAAAATGGGGAATGAAGACTCTGAGCCCTATGTGGGACGGATCTGCATCCGACCTGATAAACGTTTATCCACTCCAGTATTTAGTACAGTCCCTGGCACATAGTAAGCACTCGTCAATGGGCAGGGACTGTCTCTATCTGTTGCCGATTTGTACATTCCAAGGGCTTAGTATAGTACTCTGCACATAGTAAGCGCTCAATAAATACTATTGAATAAATGAACAAATACCATAAAAAAAAAATCCTGTCTCTGTCAGTTGCTTGAGGTGTGACCTTGGGCAAGTGACTTAACAGCTCCATACCTCTGTTTCCTCATCTGTAACATGGGGATTCAATACCCATCCTCCCTCCTACTTAGCCTTGTGAGTTCCATGTTGAATGAGGACCGTGTCCAAGCTAATAAATTAGCATCTCTCCAAACATTTAAAACAGTGTTTAACACTTAGTGAGCACTTCACAAATACCAAAATTATCATTACTTAAGTTGTGAACCCCACATAGGACAGGAACTTTGTCCAACCAGAACCAGTGCTCAGTACAGTGTGTGGCACATAGAAAGCACTTACACATTCCATCACTATTATTATTATTATCATTATTTTTATCGGTGGAATTTCTAATTCCATACCTTCCCTTCATAGTTTTAAATGCAGGCTGGCTGGTCTTGATCCTGTTTTTCTTTTGTTTTTGTTTTTTGGGTATTTTTTATAATAGTATTTGTTAAGCACATACTATGTGTCTAGCACTAAGCACTGGGGTAGACTGGCCTAATCAGGTTGGACTCAGTCTGGGTCCCCTATGGAGCTCAGTCATAATCCCCATTTTAGAGAAGATGAAACTGAGCACAGAGCAATGAAGTAACTTGTCCAAGGTCACCCAGGAGACAAGTGGCAGAGTCAGGATCAGAACCCAGGTCCTTCTGACTCCCAGGCCCGTGCTCTAACCACTATATTGTGCTGCTTTTCATGCTGGTTTAAAGGTAGATAACAAATTCAATCTACAGAGGTAAAATCTCCCTTGGATTTTAATACTGGTCAGTGACGGCCCTCACAGAGACCCGAAAAAGAGGTGCATATAACATCACTTGTGTTAGGTAAGTCACGCGCTGCGACACGATGATGCCACATCCGCCATTTTGAGGAAGTTCAGTGGAGGCCACTTAAGCCCATGGCATCTCTATGGGAGGGCTCTGGTCTCATCGCTTGCTGCAGAGCCTTGACTTTCCCTTCCCGTTACCACAGTGCGCTTGGGGCTACTTCCAAACTGTGATAGTGACAGGACAGATAGTAGGTGAGAGAGAGGAAGGCTGAACCACTGAGAAGAAAAAGTCCAGCGAGACAAGTGTGGTGTTCATCCTAAATGGGGGGAGATCAGCTGAAACTAGACAACTGACCACCCTAAACTTTAGAATTACCTCACTTCATGCCATTTCCTATGGCCCTTTCGGTCACCAGCTTCTTTTCCGGAGAAGGGAAAGTTCAGCGTTCGTTTTCATTCATCTTTTTCCTAAGGAGCAGAAAAACATTCTATGAATTATGCATAAAATGATCTGGCTTACAAATTGGAAACAGGGATTATCTTGCCAACTCAATATTCCTCTGGACACTTAGGGAAAAGCACCAAAATAACTGATAATTCCCCCCAAATAGGATCTCAGTTCAGTGGCATGTGCAAAATGTTGCCATTAAGTAAGAAAATAAACAGAATGCTGTCTACCCGTCCTCAGCCTTCACTTTGTTTCTTCCGAATTGTGTCTGGCCAGGAGTCACGAATATACCAGGAGACAATGGGAAGGAAACACTGGCTGTTCTCTATGAATTATTTGAGAAGTGTGGCATTCGTTAGGCACTTACTACGTGCCAAGCTCTGTACTAAACACTGGAAGTGATACAAGAAGCAGAGAGGCCGAGTGGATAGAGCATGGACCGAGGTGTCGGAAGGACCTGGGATTTAACCCCAAGCCCATCACTTCTCTGCTGTGTGACCTTGGGCAAGTCACTTAATTTCTCTGTACCTCAGCTACCTCATCTGTAAAATGGGGATTGAGAATGTGAGCCCCACATTGGACAGGGACTCTGTCCAGGCCAATTTGCTTGTACCCACGCCAGCGATTAGTACAGTATCTGGCTCATAGTAAGAGCTTAACAAATACCTCGGTTATCTATCGCAGTCCTTAATGCAGTTCCTGGCACATAGTGAGCACTTAACTACCATTAAGAAAAAAGAAAAGAAAATCAGACACATCCCCTGTCCCACACGGAGATCACAATCTTAATCCTCATTTTCAGGTGAAGAAACTGAAGCACAGAAGTTACGTGACTTTCCCACTATTACAAAGCAGAAAAAGTGCAGAGCTGCGAATAGAACTCAATCTCCTAGTTCCCCTTACTGTCCTCTTTCCACTAGGCCACACTGCTTGTGTAGTGCCTTGAAAAGAAAGGACTCATTTCTGCCCCAAATTTTTCTTCAGGCCCATAAAGAAATGATAAAAAAGTAAACAATGAGATTTCTAACCATCTTAATTGTACAATAAATATCAATACTTGCAACAGTGAAATATAAATATGAAGTAAGCTACTTATCAGGTACAGTTAATTCGGCCAAATTATGTTTTTGTAATTATGCTTTTTGAAATATTGCTGCTGAAGAACTGGGTAATGTCAGTTTAGCCTAGTCTGGCCTCATCCCAGCTCTGCCACTTGCCTGCTGTGTGACCTTGACCAAGTCACTTCCCTTTTCAGTGCCTCAGTGACCTCCTCTGTAAAATGGGGATTGAGACTGTGAGCCCTACGTGGGACGGGGACTGTGTCCAACCCAATTTGCTCGTATCCACCCCAGCGCTTAGTATAGTGACTGGCACATAGTAAGTGCTTAACAAATACCATGATTATTACTATTATTATTATGTGGGACCTTGGGCAATCAATCAATCAAGGGGATTTATTGAACACTTACCTTGTGCAGAGCACTGACTTAAGTGCTTGAAAGAATTGGTAGACATGTCATTTGCCCAAAACAAGCTTTCAGTCTCCGGGGCGAGTCAGTTCTCAGGGAATAAAAGTCCTGATTTTTCTTCTTAGAATATGAAACCCAGGTAGGACAGAAATTTTGTCTGATCTGATTATCCAGAATCTATTAATATACTGAGCACAAAGGTTGGCTTCTAGATATCACTTGACAAATAATAATTAAAATAATTGTGGTATTTATTAAGTGCTTACTGTGTGCCAAGCACTGTATTAAGCACTGGAGTGGATAGAACAAATCGGGTTGACTCGATCCATGTCCCACACGGGCTCAGAGTCTCAATCCCCATTTTACAGATGAGGGAACTGAGGCCCAGTGAAATGAAGTGATTTGCCCAAGGTCACACAGCAGACAAATGCTGGAGCCAGGGTTAGAACCCAAGACCTGACTCCCAGCCAGGTGCTCTATCTACTACACCATGCTTCTTCCCCAGAATATTAAATAAATATTAATAAATGAGGCAATTATAAATAAATATTTATTTATTTGGCTATAAAGCAAAGCTGTGATAGAAGAAATGGAAGCGCGCATGCATATAATAATTAGCCAAGGTGCAAGTATGACCTTGAAATTCCTCCATGAGAAAGCAAGAAAGGAGCTCCCTCATTTCAGGAGAACTAACCCAAGAATCTGCAGATTTGCAATGACTTAAGTTCTTGCCTCTTAGGACAAGAAAAGGGGACTGAATCAAACACTTCAAAGAGATGCAGAACTTGAGGAAGAGCATCGTAATTTGAAGATTTCCGGGGCATCAACTCCCCTGCTGCACTATTATTGAAAAAAAAAAACCTTGACTCAGTAGGCATAGTGCCACATGGCAGATGAACTTCAGTTAATAAGACACATCGGGTCGGTGTGGAGATTTTGCATTTCATAAGAACATCTGTTTACACACGGTTTAGCTCTTGTTTTTGCATCTATAAAGTCTGGGAGGTGGAACAGTGTATATTTGCATTTACATTGCTGAGACTGATGTTCCAAGAAACCAGAGCACTGCTCTTTATCTGAAAGCCAACTTCTTCCCCAGCCAGCTGTAGCCCACGTTGGAAATCACCTCCCTGCCGGGCTTGATGATGATTTATAGTGTCTTAGGCTTGGCACACGTACAGTACGATAGGGTTGCATCCTGCCGCTGGATCTCCATGAGAGCTGGAGAAATGAAATGGCTCACGAGTGGCTGAGAAAAGTGTTCGCTTATGGTTTTGGCTTCTCCACTTGCTTGTTGGATGACCTAGGGTGAGTCCCTTAACTTTTCTATGCCTCTGTCTGACCTGATTATTTTGTATCTACCCTAGTGCTTAGTAAAATGTTCAGCATATAATAAGCACTCAGCAAATACCACAATTAAAAGCAGTATTATTATTATAATTATCTGAAAATAATTTTTATTTCTGAGGTTTTTTGCATGAATTCAATGCATCAGAATGGAGGAAGTCTATTTTCCAACTTAATTCTAACAGGGGCATAACTTCTTTAAATAATCTTTTGTTCTCTGCCTCTAGACTGTAAGCTTGTGGTGGGCGGGGAATGTCTGCTATATTGTTATGTCATACTCTCCAAAGCACTTAATACAGTGCTCTGTACCCAGTAAGTGCTCAATAAATGACTGACTGACTTACAACTCACTCTACAGAAAGACTTGTGTCTCTTTACAGGTACAAGTGAGATTTCCTACCTATAGCACTGAAATTTGATTGTGGGATTCTACGGTTTGTAATGGAATTTTGCAAAAGATATTTAACAACAGATCAGTAGTATTTATTGAGCATTTATTATGTGCCGAGCACCGTACTTAGTGCTTGGGAGAGTTCGATACTTTGCTGTATTGGTAGACATACTCCCTCCCCTCACTGAATTTATACCCTAGAGGACTTAAGTGAACCTTCCATGAACTGTAAGCTCATCCTCTAGACTGTAAGATCATTGTGGGCAGGGGATATGTCTGTTTATTGTTGAATTATATTCTCCCAAGTTCTTAGTACAGTGTTCTGTGCACAGGAAGGTCTCAATAAATATGACTGAATAAATGAACGTATTTTGGCTGTTTATTCAGGTGTAGGTTAATGACAGAAATTGGATCTTTAGAAAATGTGAAATTCTTGTAGTAACCTGACCAAATAAAAAGAGAAACAGTGTGGCCTAGCAGAAGGATCACAGACTTAGGAGTCAGAGGACCTGGGTTCTAAACCCGGCTCTGCCATTGTCTGCCGTGTGACCTCGAGCAAGTCACTTCACTTCTCGGTGCCTCAGTTCCTTCATCTACGATATGGGATTTCAGTACCTGTTCTCCCTCCTACTAACATGGTGAGTCCCATGTGGGATCTGATTATAGAGTATGTACCCCAGCCCTTAGTACATTACTTGAGGTATAGTAAGTGTTCAACAAATAACCACAATAATTATTCTTATTATAAGTATCCCCCTGCATACTTTTTGTGGCTAGATGGCCAAAAGTTTGGGTTTCCTAGTTATCAAGATTGCTCGTGTGCAGCACAGAAGATCTTTGAATTTATATTTCAGTCAATACTAAGCAACTACTGTGAGCAGAGCACTGTTAGCAAGAGGATAATGGACCTGGTAAACATGATCCCTGCCCTCATATAGCTTACAGTGGAAAGAGCCCGGGCTTTGGAGTCAGAGGTCATGAGTTCAAATCCCGGCTCTGCCACTTGCCAGCTGTGTGACTGTGGGCAAGTCGCTTCACTTCTCTGTGCCTCAGTTACCTCATCTGTAAAATGGGGATGAAGTCTGTGAGCCCCACGTGGGACAACCTCATTCCCCTGTGTCTACCCCAGCGCTTAGAACAGTGCTCTGCACATAGTAAGCGCTTAACAACTACCATCATCATTCCCGATGATCCTGCACTTATCGAATGATTTGGTCTTTCTTGGTGTAGTAAAATCACCTGATTTTGGATTGAGCTAACTAGAATATAAGGACATTCGGAGTGAGATTTGATTCAATAACATCAGATTACACTATGAAATAAGCCCAGGGAAAAATGGCCACCACAGCAAGAGATGCACACAAGCCATAGAGCGCTGCCGAAGGAAATCTAGGTATCAGGACAAACTCGGCCACCTCAAATTCATCCTTACGTGCTTTAACTCTGCCCTCTCCTCTGCCCTACAAAATAATTTCTCCATCCTTATTGACAATAATGCCATTTTCCTTGCCACTTGTTCTAGCTGTTTAACTCCCTCCTCAAACTCCTTGTCCCCGTGTCTCCCCCATCCCTTGCCCCTAACGATCTGGCCACCTACTTTATTGAGAAAATTGAAACTATCACATGTGATCTCCCTGAAATCTCCCCTGCTCCTCTCCAGCCCCTACCTCCTCCTGCCCCTTCTTCAACTCTCCCATCTTTCCCAGCAGTATCTCAAAAAGAGATCTCTGGCCTTCTCTGAAAATCCACCCCCTCCACCTGATCATCTGACCCCATGCTTTCACACTTTACTAAAACATTTGCCCTCTCCCTTCTTCCTTAGAGAAGCAGTGTGGCTTAGTGGATAGAGAATGGATCTGGGAGTCAGAAGGCCATGTGTTCTGATCCCGGCTCTGGGCAAGTCACTTCATTTCTCTGGGCCTCGGTTACCTCAGCTGTGAAATGGGAATTAAGAGTGTGAGCCCTTTGTGGGGCAGGGCTGTGTCCAACCTGACCCTTGTATCTACCCCAGTGCTTAGAAGAGTGTCTGGCACAGAGTAAGCACTTAACAAGTACCATAATCATTATTATTATGATTATTATTATTCCCTCCCCGACCCCTATCTTCAATTATTCACTCTCCAATGGCTTCTTCCCCACTGCTTTCAAACATTCCCATGTCTTCCCTACCCTAAAAAACACCATCCCTTGTCCCACGTTATTGTCTAATTATCATCCCATTTCCCTCCAGCCACTCTTCTCCAAACTTCTTGAAGGAATTGCCTCAAAGTCTTCTCCTCCGATTCTCTCCTTGACCCCTTCCAATCTGGCTCCCACTACCTTCACTCCAGAAAAACCTCCTCTCAAAGATTACAAATGATCACCTTCTCATCAAATCTAATGGCCTCTACTCCATCCTCATCCTCCTTGACCCCTCAGCTGCCTCACACTGTGGACCAACCCTTCCTCCTGGAAACATTATCCAACTTTAGCTTCACTGATTCTGTCCTCTCCTGGTTCTCCTCTTATCTCTCTGGTCATTCATTCTCAGTCTCCTTTGCAGGCTCCTCCTCTGCCTCCCATCCTCTAACTGTGGCAGTCCCTAAAAGGCTTAGTTCTTGATCCATTTCTATTCTCTATCTACACCCACTCCCTTGTAGAACTCATTCACACTCATGGCTACCACTTTTATGCCAATGATTCTCAATTCTACATCTCCAGCTCTGACCTCTCTCCCTCTCGACAGTCTCGCATTTCCTTCTGCCTTCAAGACACCTCTACTTGTCTGTCCTTTCAACAGCTCAAACTTAACATGTCCAAAACAGAACTCTTTATCTTCCCACTCAAACCCTGTCCCCACCCTGATTTCCCCATCACTGTAAACAGCACCACCGTCCTTCCTGCCTCACAAGCAACCTTGGCATTATCCTTTACTCATCTTCCTCATTCAACCCAAATATTCAATCTATCACTAAATCCTGTCTGTTCAACCTTCACAATATAGCTAAAATCTGCCCTTTTTTCTCAATTCAAATTGCTACCACATTAATCCAAGCAGTTCTCCTCATCTATGTAGATCAGTATAACAACCTCTTTGCTGACCTCCCTGCCTCCCATCTCTCTCCACTGCAGTCCATACTTCACCCTGCTGCCCAGTTCATTTTTCTACAAAAACCTTCAGTGTTTGTTTCCCCATGACTCAAGAACATCCAGTGGTTACCCATCTGATTCCTCATCAAACAGAAACTCTTTACCACTGGTCTTAAAGCACTCATTCACCTTGTCCTCTCCTACCTCAGCTCACTGCTCTCCTACAACCCATAGACTTCGCTCCTGCCATGCCAACCTACTCACTTTACCTAAATCATCTCTATCACGTCTCTGACCTCTTGAGCACATCCTGCTCTTAGCCTGGAACATCCTCCCTCTTCCTATCTGGCAGACAATTACTCTTCCCTCCTTCAAAACCTTACTGGAGGCACATCTCCTCCCTGACTAAGCCTTCATTTCTACTTTTTCCACTTCCTTCTGAGTCAACTTGATTTGTTCCCTTTATTCAACCCTTCCTTACACCCATGGCAGATATATATATATATATATATATATATACATATATAAAAACAATCATTAATAATTATTATGGTATTTGTTAAGTGTTTACTATATGCCGAGCACTGTTCTAAGCCCTGGGGTAGATACGAGGTAATCAGTTTGTCCCACTTGTGGCTCACAGTTTTAATTCCCATTTTACAGATGAGGTAACTGAGGCACAGAGAAGCTAAATGGCTCGCCCAAGGTCACACAGCAGAGACGTGGCAGAGAGGGAATAAAACCCACATCCTCTGACTCCCAAGCCTGTGCTCTTTCCATACGAATCTGTAATTAATTTATTAATATTAATATTTGTCTTCCCCACTAGACTCTGAGCTGGTTGTGGGCAACAAACACATCATATCGAGCTCCTCCAAGCGTTTAGTACAGTGCTGTGCTCACAGTAAGCACTCAATAAATATAATTGATTGATCGATCACAGAGGTAGAAAGGCAACTTCAAAACCCAGCAAAGATAGGGATTTATCTAGAGAAAAGGATGGATTTGGAGGTAGAAGAAGGTGGAAAACAGAGAGGACAAGGAAAAGAGGAACTTTAGGAAGATAGGCAGGAAAATATTCAATAGGGCCTCTGATTGAAGCTTTAAAATCTCAGTTAACCCTGAATTTCGCATATGTGGGCTGAGAAATGAAGCAGAGAACATGAGGCTATAGGGGAGAGAGAAAAACTGACACTTCTATTTTCACTAGTTCTGAGTTGCCTGAATTAAGTACAAATTGTAGAGGTTTAGTCTGCTTGAATTTCATTTCCTAGGTAACTTGCTGCCTTTCTTTAATGTCTCGTTGTAACCCCTCTATACTCTCCATTGCTTTTATTTTTCAGATTTCATGTGTTGCAATTTTTCAGTTTTGATGTTTGCAATAGGCTACTTAACGCATCGTGAAACTGCCGATTGATGAACCGATGGAGTCTTTCTGTCATCAGTGTAAATAAGTAGTGCATGGAATGTGTCTGAAACATTGCAATCTGTCTTTCTGAGATGCACTTTAGAAAAATATGTTTATCTTGAACTCTCAGGGGGTGGGGCTTATGTAGAACCAGCCACAAACAGGTCTATCTGCTCTAGATACCCAGGAAAAGTTTTCCATGAACACCATTTAATTACTGCAATCCAGATGTCACCTAAAGATGAATAGTGCTGAATGTTTGATTTAACAGTGTGGATGTTACACTGTGACAAGACAACTTCCTTCCCTAAAACAATAGACCCTTTCCTAATTTGGTCTCCACTTCCTCTCTTCCAAGCCTAATCCTGGCTCTGCCACTTATTTGCTTTGGGCAGGTCACTTAACTTCTCTGTGCCTCAGTTAGCTCATCTGTAAAAGGGGGCTGAGACCATGAGCCCCACGTGGTTCAGGGACTGTGTCGAACTTGATTAGCTTGTATTAATAATAATAATGATGGTATTTGTTAAGCACTTACTATGTGCCAAGCACTGTTCTCAACAGTGGGATAGTTACAAGATGATCAGGTTTCCCACGTGAGGGTCACAGTCTCAATCCCCAGTTTACAGATGAGGTAACTGAGGCACAGAGAAGTGAAGTGACTTGCCCAAGGTCACAAAAAAGACATTACTAGTATTATGCTGGTATTTCTTAAGTGCTTACTATGTGCAAAGCACTAAGCGCTGGGGGGATACAAGGTGATCAGGTTGTCCCACGTGGGGCTGACAATCTTCATCCCCATTTTACAGATGAGGTCACTGAAGCACAGAGAAGCTAAGAGACTTGCCCAAAGTCACACAGCTGACAAGTGGTGAGGTGTGGATTAGAATCCATGACCTCTGACTCCCAAGCCCGGGCTTTTCCCACTGAGCCACGCTGGTGGTGGAGGCAGGATTAGAACCCACGACCTCTGATTCCACTAGGCCAACCTGCTTCTCATGTATCCACCCCAGTGCTTGGTAGAGTGTCTGGCACATATTAAGTGCTTTAAAATTGCCACAATTATTATAATTATTAAAGTCACTTTCCTTGACCCCCTCCAATATGGCTTCAGCCTCCTTTATTCCACAGAAATTCCTTCTCAAAGGTCACGAGTGATCTTCTGCTTCCCAAATCCAACGGCCTCTACTCCATCGTGGCTCAGTGGAAAGAGCACGGGCTTTGGAGTCAGGGCTCATGAGTTTGAATCCCAGCTCTGCCACTTGTCAGCTGTGTGACTGTGGGCAAGTCACTTCACTTCTCTGGGCCTCAGTTCCCTCATCTGTAAAATGGGGATGAAAACTGTGAGCCCCACGTGGGACATCCTGATTCCCCTGTGTCTACCCCAGCGCTTAGAACAGTGCTCGGCACATAGTAAGCGCTTAACAAATACCAACATTATTATTATTATTATCCTAATCCTCCTCAACCCCTCAGCTGCCTTTGCCACTGTCAAGCACCCCCTTCTCCTGGAAACATTATCCAACCCTGGCCTCACCTACACTGTCTTCTCCTATCACTCTGGCCGCTCATTCTCAGACTCTTGCCTGGACTTCTCCTCCTTCTCCCACCCTCTAATTCATTCAATAGTATTTATTGAGCGTTTACTATGTGCAGAGCATTGTACTAAGTACTTGGAATGGACAAATCGGTAACAGATAGAGACAGTCCCTGCCTTTTGATGGGCTTACGGTCTAATCGTGGGAGTCCCTCAAGGCTCAGTTCTGGGTCTCCTTCTGTTCTGCATCTAAACCCGCTCCCCACTCCCCTGGAGAATTAATTCACACCCTTGGCATAAACTACCATCTCCGTGTAGATGATTCACAAAACTCAGCCCTGATTTCTCTCCTACTCTGCAGTCTCGCATTTTCTCCTGCCTTCAGGACATCCGTACTTGAGGTCTCCTGCGACACCTCAAATTTACCATATCCAGAACAACTCCTCATTTTCACACTCAAACCGTGTTGGCCTCATGACTTTCCCATCACTATGGACAACACCACCACCATCCTTGTCTCATAAGCCCATAACTTTGACATTACCCTTGACTCATCTCTCTCATTCATTCCATAGATGAAGTCTTTCACCAATTCCTGTTGGTTCCACCTTCACAACATCACTGAAGTCCATCCTTGACTCTCCAACCAAACCGCTGACATTTTAATCTAAGCACTTTCCTGCCTTGAGTACTTCATCAGCTTTCTTTCTGGCCTTACTGCCTCTTGTCTCTTCCCAGTTCACGGTCAGTGTATGTTTCCCCACTCCGCAAGAACCTCCAGGGTTGGCCATCCACCTCAACATCAAAAAGAAGCTCCTTACCAGTGGCTTTAAAGGACTCGATCACCTTGCCCCCTCCTACCTCACCTCACTACTCTCTTACATCCAACAACAAAAATAATAGTAATCCAGGTTTCTTCACTTTCAGCCTTGACCTCTTTCCCCAAGGCAATGCAGTTTATCTCTTATCTGCAGAAATTAAGTATTGGAAGATCACTTTTCATTCTTTTCCATGGCAGAAGGAACTCGTTTTCCTTTGGTCTTCATTCTAATAATAATAATAATAATAATAATAATGTGTGCCAAGCACTGTTCTAAATGCTGAGGTAGACATAAGTTAATCAGGTTGGACACAGTCCCTGTCCCACATGGGTCTCACACTCTTAATCCCCATTTTCCTAATTAGGTAACTGAGTCCCAGAGAAGCTAAGTGACTTGACCAAGGTCACACACATCAGACACGTGGCAGAGCCAGGATTAGAACCCATGACCTTCTGACTCCCAGGCCCATGCTCTATCCACTATACCATACTGCTTTCCAAGTGCATAATGCAATTCTCTGCACCCAATGTGTGCTCAATAAATGAATACGATAGATTGACTTATCGATCACATCTCCACCAAGATGACTTTCATTCATTCAGTCAGTCATTCAATCGTATTTACAGAGCACTTGCTGTGTGCGGAGCACTGTACTAAGTGCTTGGGAGAGGACAATATAACAGTAAAGAGACACTGTAGGGCTCAGTCTTGCCACTTCCCTTATTTACCCTCCCTTCTGGGTCACCTTCTCATTTAGTTCTGTACCCCTTACATATTTTAATAGTCACCCCAGCCCAAGCCCCATAGCACTTAACAACGAATTACTGTACACTTCGCTTACCCTCATACTTATATCTCTATCTCTAATTCATTTTGATGACACCCTCCAACCTCACTTCGCTACTATCCTACTACAACCCAACCTACACACTTCGCTGCTCTAATGCCGACCTGTTCACCGGCTTTCGATTTCTCCTCTCTTACCACGGATCAGTCGCCCACATCCTGCCTCTGACCTGGAAAGCTCTCCCTCTTCATATCTGACAGTGACTCCTCTCCACCTTCAAAGCTTGATTGAAGGCACATCTCCTCCAAGAGGCCTTCCCTCAGTCCTCATTTCCTATTTTCCTATTCCTTCTACATCACCCTGATCGGCTCCCTTTATTCACCCTCTCCTCCCAGCCCCACAGCAGTTGTGCACATATTGGTAATTTATTTATTTATATCAATGTCTGTCTCCCTCTCTAGACTGTAAGATGATTGTGGGCAGGTAATGTTTTTGCCACCTTTGTTATAATGCACTCTGCCAACCACTTAGTATTCATTCAATATTCATTCAATAGTATTTATTGAGCGCTTACTATGTGCAGAGCACTGTACTAAGCGCTTGGGATGAACAAGTCGGCAACAGATAGAGACAGTCCCTGCCGTTTGACGGGCTTACAGTCTAATCGGGGGAGACGGACAGACAAGAACAATGGCACTAAACAGCGTCGAGGGGAAGAACATCTCGTAAAAACCGATGGCAACTAAATAGAATCAAGGCGATGTACAATTCATTAACAAAATAAATAGGGTAACGAAAATATAGACAGTTGAGCGGACGAGTACAGTGCTGTGGGGATGGGAAGGGAGAGGTGGAGGAGCAGAGGGAAAAGGGGAAATGAGGCTTTAGCTGCGGAGAGGTAAAGGGGGGATGGCAGAGGGAGTAGAGGGGGAAGAGGAGCTAAGTCTGGGAAGGCCTCTTGGAGGAGGTGATTTTTAAGTAAGGTTTTGAAGAGGGAAAGAGAATCAGTTTGGCGGAGGTGAGGAGGGAGGGTGTTCCAGGACCGCGGGAGGACGTGACCCAGGGGTCGACGGCGGGATAGGCGAGACCGAGGGATGGTGAGGAGGTGGGCGGCAGAGGAGCGGAGTTCTGCACACAGTGAGTACTCACGGAATACGATTGATTGATTATTGTCTTGATGATGGCATTTGTTAAGCACTTACTATGTGCCAAGCGCTGTTCTAAGTGCTGGGGTAGATATAAGGTTGTCCCACGTGGGGGTCACAGTCTTAATCCCCATTTTCCAGATGAAGTAACTGGGGCACAGAGAAGTGCCTCACACTTCTGTCTTTTGTCACAGAGACTTGCCCAAAGTCATACAGCTGATAAGTGGTGGAGCAGGAATTAGAACTCATGACCTTTGACTCCCAAGCCCGGGCTTTTTCCACTAAGCCACGCTGCTTCTCTATGCACCTCTAAGCTATAAACTCCTGTAAGCAGGGATCATGTCTGTCAACTCTATATGTAATATATCCCCCCCTTTCCCTCTGCTCCCCCTCCCCTCCTCTCCCCCCCCCCACCCTCTGCTCTTCCCCCTTCCCCTCCTCTCAGCACTGTGCTCATTTGTATATATTATTCATCACCTTATTTATTTTGTTAATGAGGTGTATATCTCCTTGATTCTGTTTATCTTGATGATGTTGTCTTGTTTTGTTTTGTATTGTTTTGCTCTGCTGTCTGTCTCCCCTGTTTAGATTGTGAGCCGTCACTGGGCAGGAATTGTCTCTATGTGTTGCTTAATTATACACTCTAAGAGCTTAGTACAGTGCTTTGCACATAGTAAGTGCTCAATAAATACTATTGAATGAATGAATAAATGAATGAATATTGTACTGCATTCTCCCAAATATTTACTACAGTGCTCTGCACACAGTAAATGCTCAATAGATACCATTGATTGATTATTTTCTTCTCTATCACCGTGGATGGCACGACCATCCTTCCCGTCTCTCCGGCCCACAATCTCGGTGTCATCCTTGACTCGTCTCTCTCGTTCACCCCACACATCCTATCCGTTACCGAGACCTGCCGGTTTCACCTTTACGATATCGCCAAGATCCGCCCTTTCCTCTCCACCCAGACAGCTACCTTACCGCTACGGGCTCTCGTTATATCCCGGCTAGACTACCGTGTCGGCCTTCTCTCCGATCTCCCTTCCTCCTCTCTCGCCCCACTCCAGTCTATTCTTCACTCCGCTGCCCGGCTCATCTTCCTGCAGAAACGATCTGGGCATGTCACTCCCCTTCTTAAACAACTCCAGTGGTTGCCTATCGATCTCCGCTCCAAACAAAAACTCCTCACTCTAGGCTTCGAGGCTCTGCATCACCTTGCCCCTTCCTACCTCTCCTCCCTTCTCTATTTCTACCGCCCACCCCGCACGCTCCGCTCCTCCGCCGCCCACCTCTTCACCATCCCTCGGTCTCGCCCATCCCGCCGTCGACCCCCGGGCCACGTCCTCCCACGGTCCTGGAACGCCCTCCCTCCTCACCTCCGCCAAACTGATTCTCTTCCCCTCTTCAAAACCCTACTTAAAACTCACCTCCTCCAAGAGGCCTTCCCAGACTGAGCACCTCTTCTCCCTCTACTCCCTCTACCACCCCCCCTTTACCTCTCGCAGCTAAACCCTCTTTTCCCCCTTTCCCTCTGCTCCTCCACCTCTCCCTTCCCATCCCCACAGCACTGTACTCGTCCGCTCAACTGTATATATTTCCATTACCCTATTTATTTTGTTAATGAATTGTACATTGCCTTGATTCTATTTAGTCGCCATTGTTTTTACGAGATGTTCTTCCCCTCGACTCTATTTATTGTCATTGTTCTCGTCTGTCCATCTCCCCCGATCAGACCGTAAGCCCGTCAAACGGCAGGGATTGTCTCTATCTGTTGCCAACTTGTTCATTCCAAGCGCTTAGTACAGTGTTCTGCACATAGTAAGCGCCCAATAAATACTATTGAATGAATGAATAAATATTATTGAATGAATATTTTTTGTAAAAGTAGCATCTGTACGACATCATAATTCCTTCCCCAGTTGAACCCCCTTTTCCCTGGCTCTCTCTCCCTTCTGCACCTTCTCCCTTCACTTGGATCTGGGACCTTTGGGCATATGATATTTGTCCCACCCGCAACCTCACAGCATTTATGAACATATCTTTACATTATATATTATAAATTATTTATTTATGTTTATGTTTGTCTCTCCCTCTAGACTGTAAGCTCGCTATGGGCAGGGAATGTGTCTGCTAATTCTGTTGTATTGTATTCTTCTAAGCCTGCAGTACAGTAGTCTACACATAGTAAGTGCTCAATAAATAGCACTGATTGATGGATAATGTTATACTGCAGAATGTTTAGAGACATTTCCTCTAGGCTGCTCCATAAAAATTTGGCTCAGTAATTCCTTGAGCTTGGACAGTTGTGCTTCCTCGGGGACCTTATGTGATAGTCATCTTAAATTTATGCATCTCTGATTGTGATTTATGTAGAAGTTTTTACTAAGTTGCCATAGGATAGCATTGCTTCAGTTTTAATTTTAAAAAAGATCCAGGGCTTGCTGCTGGTTCCTCCTTACCAGTATTGAGGTCGACTTCTCCCAGATTTTGAAGGGCTTATTCATTTAGAGAAGCTCTCCTACCGCTCATTTATTTGGCAGATTTATTTTCCACAGAGTTTTCACATCAACGATATCAATTTGTCCTTGGACCATCTTCATGAGCCAAGGAGGAGCAGGTATTATTACTTTCATTTCACAGATGGGAAAATCAAGGTCCAGAGAAGTTAATGGATTTAACAGGAAGCAGCGTGGCCTAATGAATAGAGCATGGGCCTGGAGGTCAGAGGACCTGGGTTCTAATCCTGTCTGTCGCTTTTCTGCTCTGTGACCAAGAGCAAGTCACTTCACTTCTCTGAGCCTACGTTACCTTATCTGCAAAATGGGAATTCAATACCTGTTTTCCCTCCTACTGAAACTGTAGGCTCCCTGCAGGATCTGATTATCTTGTTTCTACCCCAGTGCTTAGTAGAGTGCTTGGCACAGAGTTAGCCCTTAAAAAATATCACAATTATTGCCCAAGATCACGCCAGACAAGGATAGAAGAACCAGTACAATAACTCCAGGTATCCAGCCCTAGACCCCTTCAATGAGATGATGCTGCCTTCCAAAGAATTGCAAGGTTAAAGACCTCAGTGAGACTTTGGGAGTGACTTTGGGGGTGACTTAGGGGTGGCAGGACAGTTTTGTCCTGTTTAGGGATCAGCAAGATGCACTGAGCATGAAGAGTCATATAAAATTATTAACATCAGTGTTTATTTATTAATTCATAATTCATATTTATGAAGCACTTACTGCATGCCAAGCAGTGGACTAAGCACTTAAGGCCCTAGTTACTGCCTCAACTATAAAGTCATTAGGGGCAGGAAAGTATAATAATAATGATGATGATAATAACAATAACAATAATAATTGTGGTATTTGTTAAGCACTTAAAATGTGTCAAGCACTGTATTAATCGCTGGTACAGAAACAAGATAATCAGGCCCCACACTGGGCTAACAGTCTAAATGAGAATGAGAACAAGTACTGAATCCACATTTTGCAGCTGGGGGAACTGAAGCTCGGAGAAATGATTTGTCTAAGGTCAAACAGCAGACAAGGTGCAAGGGCAGGATTAGAACCCAGCTCCTCTCACTCCCAGGTCCCTACTCCGTCCCACTCCCTCTCCAAACAGGCATAAAGATGCTCCTGTTCAGACCCTGTCCTTTGGGCTTTTTTTATTGCTGAAATGTGAACGGGTTCCATTTGAAGATCACGGGAAGAGGACTTAACCTTCGGTCAGAAAGACCTAGCAGCAGCCAGAGGAATGACAGCAGATTTCAAATGTCAGAGCTGTGCTGCCGAAATAACACAGGAAGAATGAAATTAAAGAGCTTCCGAAGCCACCAAGATGGGGATCTAAGCTCAACTGGCATCTGCCAAATCTTATTTGGAGCAGAGGCTGTCAGGTCTTTGCCTTTTCCTGCCTTCAGTCCCAAATCACTAATAATAATAATAATAATGTTGGTATTTGTTAAGCGCTTACTATGTGCCAAGCACTGTTTTAAGCACTGGGGTAGACACAGGGGAATCAGGTTGTCCCTCGTGGGGCTCAGTCTTCATCCCCATTTTACAGATGAGGTAACTGAAGCACCGAGAAGTTAAGTGACTTGCCCAAAGTCACACAGCTGACAAGTAGCCGAGCCGGGATTTGAACCCATGACCTCTGACTCCAAAGTTCGGGCTCTTTCCACTGAGCCACGCTGCTTCCACGCAGCTTCCACTAATGATGGTAATACTAACTGTGGCATTTGCTAAACACTTACTTTGTGCCAAGAATGGTGTAAGGGATAGAGCACGGGCCTGGGAATCAGAAGACCCTGGTTCTAATCCTGTCTCTCCCATATGTCTGCTGTATGACCTTGGGTAAGCCACTTCACTTCTCTGGGCCAAAGTTACCTAATCTGCAAAATGGAGATTGAGACCGCGAGCCTCATAATAATAATAATGTTGGTATTTGTTAAGTGCTTACTATGTGCAGAGCACTGTTCTAAGCGCTGGGGTAGACACAGGGGAACCAGGTTGTCCCACGTGGGGCTCACAGTCTTCATCCTCATTTTACAGATGAGGTAACTGAGACACAGAGAAGTTAAGTGACTTGCCCACAGTCACACAGCTGACAGGTGGCAGAGCTGGGATTCGAACTCATGAGCTCTGACTCCAAAGCCCAGGCTCTTTCCACTGAGCCACGCTGCTTCTCTCATGTGGGACGGGTACTGTGTCCAACCCGATTTGCTTGTGCCCGCCCCAGCGCTTAGTACAGTGCTTGGCACATAGTAAGCACTTAACAAATACCACAATTATCATTATTACTCTACTAAGCAATGGGATAGATCCAAGGTAATCAGGCCCACATGGGACTCACGGTCTAAGTAGGAGGGAGAACAGGTATTGCATCTCCATTTGGCAGATAAATCATTTTATCAATCAATCGTATTTAGTCAATCAGCCAGTCAATCTTATTTATTGTGCTCTTATCATTGTGTAGAGCACTAAGCACTTGGGAGAGTACAATATAAGAATAAACAGACACATTCTCTGTCCTGTGTGCAGAGCACTGTACTCAATGCCTGGGAGAAGACAAAACAACAATATAACAGACACATTCTCTGCCCACATGCTTACAGTCTAGGGGGAGACAGACATTGATATAAATAAATTATGGGTATGGACGTAAGTACTTTGGGGCTGGGGGGAGGGTCATGATTATAGGAAGCAAGTCAGGGTGATGCAGAAGGGAGTGGGAAAAGAGGGAAAGAAGGCTTAGTGAGGGAAGGCCTCTTGAGAAGATATGGCTTTAATAAGACTTTGAAGGTGGGGAGAGTACTTGTCTGTCAGTTAAAAAAAGGGAGGGAGTTCCAGGCCAGAGACAGGATGTGAGTGAGGTGTCAGTGGCGAGATAGACGAGGTCGAGGTACAGCGAGTAGTATAGCTTTAGAGGAGGTAGGTATGTGGGCTGGATTTTAGTAAGAGAGTAGCGAGGTGAGGTAAGAAGGGGCAAGGTGATTGAGTGCTTTAAAATTGATGGTAAGGACTTTCTACTTGATGTGGAGGTCGTTGGGCAACCCCTGGACATTCTCGAGAAGTGGCGAAACAAGGACTGAACATCCCTGTAGGAAAATAATCTGGGCAGCAGAGTGAAGTATGGACTGGAATGGGGAGAGACAGGAAGCATTCATTCACTCAATTGTATTTATTGAGTGCTTACTGTGTGCAAAGCACTGTACTAAGAGCTTGGGAGAGGACAATAAAACATCAGAGCTGATTCCATAGTACAACCGTGAAGTAAACCTTCAACTTGACAAAATCAAAAGGTGACAGCCTCAAGAGGACCAGAATCCTAGTTCTATCCTATCCAACAGCACAGGGGGAAAATGCCTGAGGAGAAAGTGTGGCCCATGGGAAAAAAAAAAAGACATTCAGCCCTGTCCAACCAGGGCTCCAAGAGTTAAGAAGGGTTTTTTTTTAAAAAAAAAAATAATTAATGGTATTTGTTGAGGGCTTACCATGTGCCAGGCACTGAACTATGCACTGATGTAGACACAAGTTAATTGGGTTGGATACTATCACTGTCCCACATGGGGCTCACACTCTTAATCCTCATTTATAGTTGAGGTCACTGAGGCACAGAGAAGTGAAGTGACTTGCCCAAGGTCACTCAGTAGACAAGTGTTGGAGCCAATTTTAGAACTGACTCCCAGTACCGGGCTCTATCCACTAGGTCATGAATGAAAGCACTATTTTTTGCTCATTACAAAGGGAAGGAGAAGGGCAGGAGGAATATAGGACTTTTAATACACCAAAAAAAAGACAAATACTGTCAAATATATTGAATTCTATTGATCACAACATAATGCCAGGACCACCGCTCCAGCCAAGAACAGGTCAGCAAAGAGGCTGAAACGGTAATCGAGGCAGCATAGGATAAATGCTTGGATTAACATAGTAGCAGTTTGAATGGAGAAGAAAAGGCAATTTTAGCAACGTTGTGAAGGTCGAACTGAAGGATTTAAAGATAGATTGAATATGGGGGTTGAATGAGAGAGATGAGTCGAGGATAATGCCTAAATTGCAGGCTTACAAGACAGGAAGGATAGTGGTGCTGTCTACAGTGACAGGAAAATTGAGGGGTGGGGCGAGAGGGCATGGGTGGGAAGATAAAGAGTTCTACTTTGGACATGTTAAATTTGAGATGGCGGGACATCTAAGTAGAGGTGTCTTGAAGGCAGAAGGAAATACGAGGCTTCAGGGAGGGAGAGTGAAATGGGCTGGAGATGTAGATTTGGGAATCATCTGCATGGAGGTGATAGTTGAAGCCATGGGAGTGAATGAGTTCTTCAAGGGAATGGGTGTAGTTGGAGAAGAGAAGAGGACTCCCACAGTTAGAGCATGGGAGGCAGAGGAGGAGCCCATGAAAGAGGCCGAGAATGAGCAGTCAGAGGGATAGGAAAGGAACCAGGAGAGAGCAGTGTCAGTGAAACTGAGGTTGGATAATGTTTCCAGAAGAAGGGGGTGGTTGACAGGTTGAAGGCAGCTGAGAGATCAAGGAGGATTAGAATGGAGTAAGTAGAGCCCAGTGGATTTGGCAAGGAGATCATTTGTGACTTTTGAGAGGGCAGTTTCTGTGGACTGAAGGGGATGGAAGTCAGATTGGAGGGGGTTAAGGAGAAAAGTGGAGGAGAGGGACTTGCGGCAACGGGTGTAGACAACTCGCTCAAGGAATCTGGAGAGAAACAGTAGGAGGGAGAGGAGGCAATAACTGGAGGGAACCATGGGGTCAAGGGAAGGTTTTTTTAGGATAGGGGAGACATGGTCAAGTTTGAAAATGCTGGGAGAGAAGCCTTTGAAGAATGAACAGTTGAAGATGGCAATCAGGAAAGGGAGAAGGGAGGGGGCAAGTGCTTCGATCAGGTGCGAAGCAATGGGGTTGGGTGTGCAGGTTGGGGGGTGGATTTTGAGAGAAGGCAGGAGATCTTCTCTTGAGATACTGCTCAGAAGGATGGGAGAGTTGAAGAAGGGACAGGAGGAGGGAAGGACTAGAGAGGAGCAGGGGAGGCTTTAGGGAGATCACACCTAATAGATTCAATTTTTTCCAATCGCCTAGGTAGCCAGGTCACTAGACACAAGGGATGGGTAATAATAATAATGTTGGTATTTAAGCGCTTACTATGTGCCGAGCACTGTTCTAAGCGCTGGGGTAGACATAGGGGAATCAGGTTGTCCCACGTGGGGCTCACCGTCTTAATCCCCATTTTACAGATGAGGGAACTGAGGCACGGAGAAGTTAAGTGACTTGCCCACAGTCACACAGCCGACAAGTGGCAGAGCTGGGATTCGAACTCATGAGCCCTGACTCCAAAGCCCGTGCTCTTTCCACTGAGCCACGCTGCTTCTCCATGGGTGAGGCAGGGGGAGGGCAGGAGGTTTGAGGAGCAAATGAGACATCTGCAACAACTAGGCAATGGGCATGGCTGTCAATAAGGATGGAAAAATAATTTGCCGGACAGGAGAGAGGGCAGAGTTAAAGCATGAAAGGAGTAACTTGAGGTGGAGCAGGTCAGCCTGATATCTAGATTTTCTTCAGCATTGCTCTTTCAGTCTGAAGGCTCCTTGGGCAAGTGAATGGCAGAGCTGGATTCAGAACCCAGATTCAGTGAGTTCCAGGCCCAGTGGGAATCTCCTGCTTTTCCCCTTGTGACTTCACTGAATTGTTTTACTTTTTAAAGTTTCTCTCATCTCTACTGGCAGCTCTTCACTCAAGATCAATGTCTTTTCTTCTCAAAGCATCGCCAAAATGGGTGGAATGCCTTTTAGAATAATTTCAATGAGGGTGCGCTTGCTGTCTCATTTCCATTTTCAGTAGGGAATATCGGAAAAATCAAAGCCAAAATGGTATGTGTCCCCTTCAAGGACACATACAAATTCTGAGGAGTTGTATGCAAATGTCCCCAAATGAGACCCAGATGACCTTTCAAATTCATGTTTAAGGGCTTAATAGGAAATATTCAATCGGGTCCTAAGGGAGCTAGACCTGTAAATCAAGTGCTATTGTCATGTTCTTCATCAAAATCCTCCTAGGAAAGCAGCATGGTGTAGTGGATAGAGCACGGGCCTGAAAGTCAAAAGGTCATGGGTTCTAATCCCAGCTCCACTTGTCTCCTGTGTGACCACGGGCAAGTCACCTCACTTATCTGGTCCTCAATTACCTCATACACAAAATGGGGATTGAGACTGTGAGCCCCATTTGGGACAGAGATGGTCCCACCTGGTTAACTTGCACCTATCCCAGTGCTTGGAACAGTGCTTGGCACATAGTAAGTGTTTAACAAGTACCATAATCATTATTCTCATAATGGAAAAGAAATGTTTTCCAATTATCTGAGAATCCAGAAACTTTAGCAAATAACAAAGCATGACGTTGCTGCAGGTTTCCTGCAGAAAGGATGGTCTAAAAAGTTTGAAATTCAGATGTGCAGATTTGAAGGCGGCTTCTAGGTGAGGCATCTTGGCAGCCTTTGGGGAATTGAATATCACAAAAGGCCACTGCATCAACATCTTGGAGCAGCTATAGACTCCCTCAGGCTAAAGGAGTGAACCATTCTGTATATGTTCTTGTGGGGAAGATACAGAAATATCGAACCACCTTTTGATTTTTTAACAAAGTAGAGCTAAATACTTGATAATAAGGTAATAAGATTCATTTGGCCAGCTTTTCCTCCTCAAATTCTCCTCAAATTTCTATTTCAGGAGCACCATTGTCAGCATGGGAAGAGCAGAGAGAATAATTATTTGAGAGCACTTGGAAGGGTGAGAAATTGGAGACCTCAAGAGCAGAGGACGAGGCAGTGAAGGAATGGAAAAAAAAAAGAGTGGGAGAAAGAGAAGTAGCCTATCAAGGGGTGACAGGCACACAGAAAGACGATGAGAATCAGTCATTCAATGTCATATTTACTGAATACTTACTGTGCGCAGAACATTGTAGTAAGTGCTTAGGAGAGTACATTACAATAGAGGTGGTAGACATGTTCCCTATCCACAACAAGCTAATAGCCTAGAAGGGGAGACCAACATTAATATAAAGAATTAATTTTCAGATGCATACATAAGTGCAATGGGACTGAGCGGGCAGTGAATACCAAATTCCCAAAGGTTGCGGAACCAAGCGTATATAGAAAGCAGAAGGGAAAGGGAGTACGGGAAAGAGGGTTTAATCTGGAAGAATCGGAGGAAGATTGCAAGTGAACCAACTTCCACCGCCACTGTGATGTTACCCCCTCTCAACCCCAGAGCACTTATGTATATATCTGAAATTCATTTATTTGTATTGTTGCCTGTCTACCCTCCTCTAGACTGTGAGCTTGGTGTGGGCAGGAAATGTGTCTGTTTATTGTTGTATTGTATTCTCCCAAGTCCTTGGTCCAGTCTTCTGCACACAGTGAGCCCTCAGTAAATACCATTGAATGAATTAGCTCTCCTTCAAAATAAACTGAATTAGGATAAAACGATGGAACTAGCAATGATAGGAGGATTCACAACCACTATAAACTGGTTGGGCACCTTCCAGCTTAAAGGACCTAGCTCCCTTAGCGAGCTCCTACTCAATATTAATTATAATGATAATTTTTTCACCCCTTACTCTGTGTCAAGCGCTGTGGTAGACACAAGATAATCAGTTCCTGCTCCTACATGAAGCTCACGGTCCAGAGTTGGGAGGGAGGACAGGTACTGAATCCCCATATTTACCGACGAGGGACAGAGAAGTTAGTGACTTTCCCAAGGACACACAGCCGACAGGTGATGGGGCTGGGATGAAAACCCAGGCCCCCTGACTCCCCGAGTCCTGCTCTTTGCATTAGGCCACGTTGTTTCTCATGGAAGGAAATTCCCAACTTTCCTTCACTCCAAGAATACAAACCTCTTCTTAGCCACTTAGGCCTCTGCCATCCCACATGGTTCCTTTTGCATCATCTTTATGACAGGAATAATAATAATTATGGTATTTGTTAAGAGCTTACTATGTGCTAGATACTGTATTCATTCATTCATTCATTCATTCATTCAATAGTATTTATTGAGTGCTTACTATGTGCAGAGCACTGTACTAAGCGCTTGGAATGTACAAGTCGGCAACAGATAGAGACAATCCCTGCCCTTTGACAAGCTTACGGTCTAACGGGGGGAGACGGGCAGACAAGAACAATGACAATAAATAGAGTCAAGAGGAAGAACATCTCATAAAAACAATGGCAAATAAATAGAATCAGGGTGATGTACATCTCATTAAACAAAATAAACAAAATAAATAGGGTGATAAAGATATATACAGTCGAGCGGACGAGTACAGTGCTGAGGGGGTGGGACGGAAGAGGGGGAGGAGGAGAGGGCAAGGGGGGAGAAGAGGGTTCAGCTGAGGAGAGGTGAAAGGGGGGTAGAGGGAGCAGAGGGAAAAAGGGGGGAGCTCAGTCTGGGAAGGTCTCTTGGAGGAGGTGAGTTTTAAGTAGGGATTTGAAGAGGGGAAGAGAATTATATTGTTTGAGGTGAGGAGGCAGGGCATTCCAGGACTGCGGGAGGACGTGGCCCGGGGGTCGACGGCGGGATAGGCGAGACCGAGGGACGGTGAGGAGGTGGGCGGCGGAGGAGCGGAGCGTGCGGGGTGGGCGGTAGAAAGAGAGAAGGGAGGAGAGGTAGGAAGGGGCAAGGGGACGTAGAGCCTCGAAGCCTAGAGTGAGGAGTTTTTGTTTGGAGCGGAGGTCGATAGGCAACCACTGGAGTTGTTTAAGAAGGGGAGTGACATGCCCAGATCGTTTCTGCAGGAAGATGAGCCGGGCAGCGGAGTGAAGAATAGACCGGAGCGGGTAGAGAGAGGAGGAAGGGAGATCAGAGAGAAGACTGACACGGTAGTCTAGCTGGAATATAACAAGAGCCCGTAGCAGTAAGGTAGCCATTTGGATGGAGAGGAAAGGGCGGATCTTGGCGATATTGTAAAGGTGAGACCGGCAGGTCTTGGTAACGGATCGGATGTGTGGGGTGAACGAGAGAGACGAGTCGAAGATGACACCGAGGTTGCGAGCCTGAGAGACGGGAAGGATGTTCGTACCATCCACGGTGATAGAGAAGTCTGGGAGAGGACCGGGCTTGGGAGGGAAGATGAGGAGCTCAGTAAGCGCTGGGGTGGACATCAGCAAATTGGGTTGGACACAGTACCTATTCTGCAGAGGGCTCATAGTATTCATCCCCAATTCATCCCCAAGATAAAGTCACTGAGGCACAGAGAAGTGAAGTGGCTTGCCCAAGGCCATACACAGCAGACAAGTGGCCAATCTAGGATTCAAACCCATGACCTCTGACTCCCAGGCCCGTGCTCTCTCCGCTACGCCACGCTGCTCATCTAATACGCTTCTATTTCATGTGTTAGATTGTAAATTAGACTAGAAGCTGTTAGAGGTCAGGGATCTTCTACTAACTCTCTTGATTCTCCCAAGGGCTAAGTACAGGGCTCTGCACACAGTAAAAAATTCCATAAGTACTACTGATTGATTGAAATCCACCAAGGGTCCAAATTCTTCTACTTCAAAGCTCAACTCAAAGCACAGCCCCTTAATCAATCAACCTCCACTGGCAGCTCTTCACTCAAGATCAATGTCTTTTTTTCTCAAAGCACTACCAAAATGGGTGGGATGCCTTTTAGAATAATTTCATTGATGGTGCACTCACTGTCTTGTTTCCATTTCCAATAGGGAATATCGGAAAAATCAAAGCCAAAATAATCTGAACCCCCTTCAAGGACACATAAAAATTCCGACCAGATGCATGCAAATCTCCCCAAAATGAGACCCAAATGACCTTTCAAATGCATGTTTAAGGGTTTAATAGGAAATATTCAATTAGGTTCTAAGGGGCCTTGACCCGTTATCTCACTTCCCTTCTCTCCTTCTACATCCCAGCCCGCACACTCCGCTCCTCTGGTGCCTCTAACCTCCGCATTGGGCCTCATTCTCATCTATCTCATCGTTAACAGTATCGACGGTAGACAAGATCCTTACCCTTCAAGGGGCTTACAGTTGAAGCACCTGCTTCCAGCTCTCAGGACTATGGTATTCTTCCCTCTTCCTTTCCATTTTTTCACTGCAGTATTTCTCGATTTAGGAGAATCTTCTAGAATTTGCAATCATTTAAAAAATAACCGTTCCCGGGACCAAGAGGAGAAATCGCTCTAAAGCTAGGGCTGGCATTTCCGATCATCCAATAAAAATAAACATTCGTATTTGTCTTCAGGAGGCTGCCCACGGAGGGTGTGTCACCGGCTGAACCCAGAGCTCAGTCACAGAGCCTTAGAACATCTCTCTTAACTCCAACACACACACACAATCAAGTCATTCATGTTTGCCAATAGACGTGGAAGGAGGCCGAAGGCTTCTAGCCAAGCGGGTTTCTCTCTGGACATGTAGGTGGATGGCAGGCAGGATCCTGAAGCAGCGTGGCTTAATGTTGGTATTTGTTAAGTGCTTACTATGTGCAGAGCACTGTTCTAAGCGCTGGGGTAGACACAGGGGAATCAGATTGTCCCACATGAGGCTCACAGTCTTAATCCCCATTTTACAGATGAGGGAACTGAGGCACAGAGAAGTGAAGTGACTTGCCCACAGTCACACAGCTTGACAAGTGGCAAAGCCAGGATTCGAACCCATGACCTCTGACTCCAAAGCCCGTGCTCTTTCCACTGAGCCACCCAGGCTTGGGTGTCAAACAATCCTGGTTCTGCCACTTGTCAGCTGTGTGACTTCGGGCAAGTCACTTCACTGTGCCTCAGTTACCTCATCTGTACAATGGGGATTAAGGTGATAAGCTCCACCTGGGGCAACCTGATTACTTTGTATCTATTCCAGAGTTTAGAACAGTGCTTGGCACATAGTAAGCACTTAGCAAATACTATCATTACAATCATTAGCCATGGGAATAAAGTGGAATATTTCCATCCTCCAATTGATCCCCTCTGCTCTATCTCTCCATTCTGTGTCTCTGTCTCCCTTAGGGACCGCCCCCCTAACTTTGGATGCTCTAAAGGAAAAGCTATCCCCTGTGGTGGAAGGGGAGTTGGAGAAAAGGAGGGGCGGGTTTAGGCCACTTGTCCAAACCCAAACTCCATGGGGCAGTGTAGACAATTTCTGCTTAGCTCGTATCATTTGAGAAAGAAAATGAACATTCTTGTGAAGCAGCCTGGCTTTGTGGAAAGGGGATGGCTCTGGGAGTCAGAGGACCTGGGATCTAATACTAGCTTCAGTAATAATAATAATAATTCTGTCATTTGTTAAGCGCTTACTGTGTGCCAGGCACTGTACTAAACTCTGGGGTGGGAATGAGCAAATCGAGTTGGACACGGTCCTTGTCCCACCTGGGGCTCACAATCTCAATCCCCATTTTACAGATGAGGAAACTGAGTTGCAGAAAAGTGAAGTGACTTGCCTAAGGTCACCCAGCAGACAAGTTGCAGAGCTGGGATGAGGACCCATGACCTTCTAACTTCCAGGCCAATGCTCTATCTACTATGCCATGCTGCTTCTCACCTGACTTGCGACTTTTCTGTGCCTCATTTTCCTCATGAGGGAAATGGACATGAAAGTTCTCCTTCCTTCTTAGACCAGAGGCCCCATGTGGGACAGGGACAATGTGTGACCTGATGATCTTGTATCTTTTCCAGGGCTTGGCACATAATGAGTACTTAACAATGCCCCAAATACTAGAAGCAGCAACCAGACCTAGAACAGTATAATAATAATAATGATCATATTTAAGTGCTTTCTATGTGACAAGCACCGTTCTAGGTGCTGGGGTAGATACAAGATAATCAGGTTGTCCCACTTGGGCTCACATTCTTAATCCCCATTTTACTGATGGGGTAGCTGAAGCACGGAGAAGTGAAGTTACTTGCCCAAAGTCACACAGCTGATAAGTGGCGAAACCAGGATCATTATTATTTTTATTATTATGGCATTTGTTAAGCACTTACTATGTGCCAAGCACTGTTAAGCGCTGGGGTAGATACAAGGTCATCAGGTTGTCCCACGTGGGGCTTACAGTCTCAATCTCCATTTTACAGATGAGGTAACTGAGGCACAGAGATGTTAAGTGACTTGCCCAAGCACTCAAATGACGGAGCGGGGATTAGAACCCATGACCTCTGACTCCCAAGCCCGGGTTCTTTCCACTAAGCCACGTTGCTTCAGGATCTTGCCTGCCATCCACCTACATGTCCAGAGAGAAGCCCGCTTGGCTAGAAGCCTTCGGTCTCCTTCCAAGTCTACTGGCAAACGTGAATGACTTGATTGTGTGTGTGTGTGTTGGAGTTAGGAGAGATGTTCTCTTTCCCCGACGTCCAATGGCTCTGGCTCTGTGACTGAGATCGGGGCTGGGCCAGTGACACACCCTCCGCGGGCAGCCTCCTGAAGACAAATAAGAATGTTTATTTTTATTGGAGGATCAGAAATTCCAGCCTTAGCTTTAAAGCGATTTCTCCTTTTGGCCCCGGGGAACATTTATTTTTTTAAAAGCTGAAACTAGGGGCTTTGACTGTAAGCTCCTGGGAGGGAAAGGATCTTTTCTACCACCTATACTGTATTGAACACTCTCAAAAGCTTAGTGCTCTGCATACCTAAATACTCAATAAATACCTCTGATTGAATGAGACTGTCCTTTGAGTTGAGCTTTGAAGAAGAATAATTTGGGCACTTCATTCATTCGATAGTATTCACTGAGCGCTTACTATGTGCAGAGCACTGTACTAAGTGCTTGGAATGTACAAATCGGAAACAGATAGAGACAGTCTCTGCCCTTTGATGGGCTTACAGTCTAATCTTACATCAATCAATCAATAGTATTTATTGAGTGTTTGCTTTGTGCAGAGCCTGTACTTAGCACTTGGGAGAATCAAGAGAGTTAGTAGAGAGGATCTCTGACCTCTAAGAGCTTCTAGTCTAATTTACAATCTAACATGTGAAATATGTCTATTAATAATAATAATAATAATAATGGTATTTGTTAAGCACTTACTATGTGCCAAGAACTGTTCTAAGCACTGGGGTATCTACAAGGTTATCGGGTTGTCCCACATGGGGCTCACAGTCTTCAGCCCCATTTTACAAATGAGGTAACTGAGGCACAGTGAAGTGACTTGCCCAAAGTCACACAGCTGACAAGTGGCAGAGGTGGGATTAGATAGCATTCACTGACCATACTAAAGTCAAAATCAGAAAAGAAGTAGAAAGAATAAGTGCTATTTCAAGAGCATAAGGAAACAACACGATTATATCGCCCCCAAATTTGAACTGTAAATCCTTTAGGATAGAAACGTGGTACCTATTACAAATCATCGTGAATATGTACAGAACCATTGTGGGAACTACAGTGACTAAATTACAGTGATTAAAGTGGAGGAGATCAACGCGACAGAAATGGAAGCAATAGCTACTGTTCACCAAAGAGGGAGAGCATATGCAATTAGAGGCAAAAGTGAGATAGCTGAAAAGTCAACACGTTTCTGATGAAGAAAATGCCTACGCAGTTAGCAAAGAAGAAAAACTGTTCGGAGGGCATGGTTGATTTTTTTTTAACAGGCCACTGATTGTAGAGTTCTTGGAAGGAAACAAGGTGGGGACCACAAAATCAACCGAGGAGCAGCTTGGCCTAGTGGACAGAGCAGGGACTGGGAGTTACAAAACCTGGACTCGTATCCCAGCTCGGCTACTTCCTTGCTGTGTGACCTTGGGCAAGTCACTTCACTTTTCTGGATCGCCGTTCCCTTATCTGTAAAATGGGGATTAAATATCAGTTCTTCCTCCCCCCTAGACTTTGAGCTTTGTGTGGGGCAGGGATTGTGAACGATATTGGTAAGCTGTGTAGAAGCAGCGTGGCTCAGTGGAAAGAGCCCGGGCTTGAGAGTCAGAGGTCATGGGTTTGAATCCCGGCTCTGCCACGTGTCATCTGTGTGACTGTGGGCAAGACACATAACTCCTCTGTGCCTCAGTTACCTCATCTGTAAAATGGGGATTAAGACTGTGAGCCTCATGTGGGACAATCTGATTACTCTGTTTCTACCCCTGCACTTAGAACAGTGCTCTGCACATAGTAAGTGCTTAACAAATGCCAACATTATTATTATTACCCCTGTCTAACATGGGGCTCACAGTCTAAGTAAGAAAGAATAGAATTTAATCCAATTACCTTGTAACCTTCTGGCTTTTACTTCGGGCTAGATAGGTAGGAAGTGCTTAATAAATAGCACAGTGATTATTTGTGAGTTTGGGGGTCTCTAATCAGCCAGTCAGTCAGTGAATCCTATATATTGATTGTTGACTATGTGCAGAGCTCTGTTGGTATTTCTAAGCCTGCTCTAAGCACTTGGAAGAGTGCTATATAATAATAAATTAATTCCCTGACCACAGTGAGCTTACAGTGTCTAGAGGGGGAGACAAACATTAATATAAATAAATAAATTGTGGATATGTGCATAAGTGCTGTGGGGCTGGGAAGGGGGATGAATTAAGAGAGCAAGTCAGGGCGATACAGAAGGGAGTGGGAGAGGAGGAAAAGAAGCTTAGTAAAGGAAAGTCTTTTGGAGGAGATGTGCCTTCATTAAGGCTTTGAACGGGGAGAGAGTAATTGTCGAAAATGAGGAGGGCATTCGCAGGACGTGGGCGAGATGTCCGCATCGAGATAGACAAGATCAAGGAACTGTGAGAATGTTAGCATTAGACGAGTGAAGTGTGTGGGCTGGGTTGTAGTAGGAGAGTAGCGAGGTGAGGTAGGAGGGGGCAAGCTGAATGATTGCTTTAAAGTCAATGGTGAGGAGTTTCTGTTTGATCAGGAGAGCGTTTTTTGCCAATCTCCAGAGAACACGGGTTCCCTTTCCCTCCACTACATGCCCCGTTGGCCATGGATGCCAATTACTTACAACTAGTGATCTCCCTAAAATCTCCCCTGCTCCTCTCAAGTCCCTTCTTCCTCCTACTCCTTCTTCAACTCTCCCAACTTTCCCAGTAGTGTGTCAAGAGCAGATCACCCACCACCTCTCAAATCTACCCCCTTCGCCTGTCCCTCTGACGAACCCCTTCACATCTTATCAAAGCACTTGCTCCCTCCTTTTGTCCCTCCCTGATCGCCATCATACACTGTTCCTTTTTCCATGGCTTTTCCCCCACTTATTTCAAACATGCCTACATCTCCCCATCCTAAAAAAAAACAACCCTCCTTTGACCCCACAGCTCCATCCGGTCATCGTCCCAACTTCCTCCTACCACTCCTCTCCAAATCTATTTAGAGAGTTATTCTTACCCTCTGTCTTCATTCATTCATTCAATTTTATTTATTGAGTACTTACTGTGTGCAGAGCACTATACTAAGTGCTTGGAAAGTAGAATTTGACAACAGACAAGAGACAGTCCCTACCCAACAACGGGCTGTCTGCATTTCCTCTCCTCTAATTCTCTCCTTGACATCTCCAATCTGGTTCCAACCCCTCTAGACTGTAAGCTCGTTGTGGGCGGGGAGCCTGTCTACTGACTCTGATATATTGTATTCTCTCAAGTGCTTAGGGCAGTGCTCCTCAAGTGCTAACTTTCTCTCTGTGCTTCGATCTTGCTTATCTGGACGCTGACCGCTGGCCCATACGGTCACTCCTCAAATCCTCTGATCACTCTTCCCCCCTTCAAAGCCCTACTGAAGGCTCATCTCCTAGAAGCCTTCCCAGACTAAACCCCCTTTTCCTCAGCTTCCCCTCCCTTCCATTCATTCCCTTTGCTCTTCCCCTCCAGCCCCACAGCACTTATGAATATATCTATAATTCTATTTATTTATATGGATGCCTATTTACTTGTTTTGATGTCTGTCTCCCCACCTCTAGACTGGAAGCCCGCTGTGGGCAGGGACTTTCTCTATTGTTGCATTGTACTTTTCAAGTGCTTAGTATAGTGCTTTGCACACAGTAAGCGCTCAGTAAATAAGATTGAATAAATGAATGAATGAATGTTCTGCACTCAGTAAGCACTCAATAAATACAATGGATTGATTGATTGATGACTTCAGCCTCTTTCAATCCATGGAAACTGCACTCTCAAGGGAAGACCACCAGGAAACCACTAGACAGACCAGCAAGAGGCCATTAGACTAGCAGGGGATCACTAGATGTCATGGGAGCCCACTAGCCCTAACAATAATTAATGACTGCCATATTTCTGAAGCATTTTTTATATGTCAAATACTATACTAACTGCTTGAGTAGATAAAATAATAATAATAATAATAATTGTGGCATTTGTTAAGCACTTACCGTATCTACGATTCTATTTATCCTGATGGTATTGATACCTGACTACTTGCTTTGTTGTCTGTCTCCCTCTTTTAGACTGTGAACCTGTTGTTGGGCAGGGATTGTCTCTGTTGCCTAATTGTACATTCCAAGCGCTTAGTACAGTACCCGATTGAATGAATGAATGAATATATACCAGTTATTCTACTAAACACTAGGATGGATACAAGCAAATTAGGTTGGACACAGTCACTGTGCCATGTGGGGCTTCCATTTTCAATCCCCATTTTACAGATGAGGTCACTGAGGTCCAGAGAAGCAAAGTGACTTGCCCAAGGTCACACAGCAGACAAGTGGCAGAGCCGGAATTAGAACTATGACCTTCTGCCTCCCAGGCCCATGCTCGATCCACTAGCCATGCTGTTTCTCATTATGCCATGCTGCTTCTCATGATTAGGTCCCACATGTCTCCAGAGCACATATATCCCCCACAGCACATCTGTATATATCTGTAATTCATTTATTTATTCATTTATATCAATGTCTGACTCCTCCTCTAGAGTGTGAGCTCATTATGGGCAGAGACTGTGTCTGTTGTTATATTGTGCTCTTTCAAGCGCTCAGTATAGTGCTTTGTACACAGTAAGCACTCAAAAAATACGAATGAATGAATGAATGAATGAATGAATGATTGAATGAATGGGGCTTACAGCCTAAGAAGAAGGGAGAACAGACCCAATTTGCTTGTATCCAACCCAGTGCTTAGTACAGGACTTGGCGCATAGTAAGCATATAACAAATACGACAGTTATTATTAACAGGTGCTGAATCTCCATTTTACAGATAGAAAACAGAGGCACAGAAAAGGTACTGACTTGCTCAAGGTCACCCACCATATACGTGATGGAATCAGGATTAGAATCCAGGTCCTCTGACTCATTCATTCATTCATTCAATAGTATTTATTGAGCGCTTACTATGTGCAGAGCACTGTACTAAGCGCTTGGGATGAACAAGTCGGCAGCAGATAGAGACGGTCCCTGCCGTTTGACGGGCTCACAGTCTAATCGGGGGAGACGGACAGACAAGAACAATAGCACTAAACAGCATCAAAGGGAAGAACATCTCGTAAAAACAATGGCAACTAAATAGAATCAAGGCGATGTACAATTCATTAACAAAATAAATAGGGTAACGAAAATATATACAGTTGAGCGGACAAGTACAGTGCTGTGGGGATGGGAAGGGAGAGGTGGAGGAGCAGAGGGAAAAGGGGAAAATGAGGCTTTAGCTGCGGAGAGGTAAAGGGGGGATGGCAGAGGGAGTAGAGGGGGAAGAGGAGCTCAGTCTGGGAACGCCTCTTGGAGGAGGTGATTTTTAAGTAAGGTTTTGAAGAGGGAAAGAGAATCAGTTTGGCGGAGGTGAGGAGGGAGGGCATTCCAGGACTGTGGGAGGACGTGGCCCGGGGGTCGACGGCGGGATAGGCGAGACCGAGGGACGGTGAGGAGGTGGGCGGCGGAGGAGCGGAGCGTGCGGGGTGGGCGGTAGAAAGAGAGAAGGGAGGAGAGGTAGGAAGGGGCAAGGTGACGTAGAGCCTCGAAGCCTAGAGTGAGGAGTTTTTGTTTGGAGCGGAGGTCGATAGGCAACCACTGGAGTTGTTTAAGAAGGGGAGTGACACGCCCAGATCGTTTCTGCAGGAAGATGAGCCGGGCAGCGGAGTGAAGAATAGACCGGAGCGGGTAGAGAGAGGAGGAAGGGAGATCAGAGAGAAGACTGACACGGTAGTCTAGCCGGGATATAACAAGAGCCCGTAGCAGTAAGGTAGCCGTTTGGGTGGAGAGGAAAGGGCGGATCTTGGCGATATTGTAGAGGTGAAACCGGCAGGTCTTGGTAACGGATAGGATGTGTGGGGTGAACGAGAGGGACGAGTCAAGGATGACACCGAGATTGCGGGCCTGCGGGACGGGAAGGATGGTCGTGCCATCCACGGTAATAGAGAAGTCTGGGAGAGGACCGGGCTCCCAGAGAGAGAGAGACTCCCCAGCCTGTGCTCTTTTCACTAGGCCACAACCAGCAGGGGACTATTAGACCACCAGCGTTTGTTTTAGGTGTGTGAATACACCTTAAGGACTTTGATACTTACCCCATCCCCAATCCCGAAGTGCATATGTAATAATAATAATAATAATAATGGTGCTTGTTTGCCAACCACTCTTCTAAGTGCTGGGGTAGATACAAGTAAATCAGGCTGGATACAATTCCTGTCTCACATGGGGCTCACAGTCTTAATCCCCATTTTACAGATGAGGTAATTGAGGCCCAGAGAACCTAACTGACTTGCCCAAGATCACACAGCAGACACGTGGCGGAGCCGGGTACATATCTTATATTCTGCTGCTCCTTCACTTATTCAATGTCTGTCTGAGTAGAGTTCATGTCTACCAACTCCCTTATACTCTCCCAAGTGCTTAGTACAGAGTTCTGTACCCAGTAAGTGCTGACTAAATACCACTGATTCAGTGATTGATTGTGATGGCTATTTCTCTATTTATTGTCTCCTTTCCAGAACCCTCCATTCATTCTGGCCTCAGTGAATATGTGTCCATGAGTGAGTGAGTGCTCTGCACACAGTAAGTGCTCAATAAATATGATTGAATAAATGAATGAATGTGTGGGCTGGGCTGTCTGCCTGTGCCTGAGAATATCTGCCCCTTGTTTTGGTCTGTGTGATTGCATATCTCACTGTCTCCATCCCAACCACTTCCCTGTATCAAACCTAGGGAACCAAGGCAAGCCTGTTATTACTGGAGAAGGCAATGCCTCTTAGCATGGTTCATGAGAAATCACGGAAAACCACGTTTTGAGTCAGATAAATTCCAACGGAACGTTCTTCTGACATACAAGACTAGGACATGCCAGTACCCTCATTTGAAGAGAGACTGAAAAATGAACTTCAACATAAGTTGGGTTTTTTTGGTTTTGTTTTGTTTTTTATGGTAGTGAAGCAGCGTGGCTTAGTGGAAAGAGCCTGGGCTTGGGAGTCAGAGGTGGGGGTGGGGCTCTAAACCCAGCTCTGCCACCTATCAGCTGCGGGACTTTAGTCAAGTCAGTTAACTTTTCTGTGCCTCAGTTACTTCGTCTGTAAAATGGGGATTAAGACTGTGAGCCCCACGTGGGACAACCTGATCACCTTCTATCTATCCCAGCGCTTAGAGTAGTGCTTTGTACATAGTAAGAGCTTAACAACTATCATCGTTATTATTATTATTATTATTATTATTTAGCATTTACTTTGAGCCAGGCAGGCACTATTCTAAGTGTACATGATAATCAGGTACAAGGTAATCAACCCCATTTGCTTGTGTCCACCCCAGATCTTAGTACAGTGCCTAGTTGTAAGCACTTTAGAAATACCACAATTATTATCATTAGGTTGAACACAATCCTTGTCCCCATTTTACAGATGAGGCAACAGAGGCACAGAGGAAGTGAAGTGACTTGCCCAAGGTCACACAGCAGGCAGGTGGCAGAGCCGGAATTAGAACCCGGTCCTTCTGACTCCCAGGCCCGTGCTGTAACCACTGGACCACGCTGCTTCCCCAGAGGTCAACTACTGGTTTGAGAAAAATCATAACAGATGCCAGGAAAAATGAAGCGATCTTGAAGAAATGGCTCTGAAGAAAGGTGGCATTTATTCTCATTGTAAAGCAATATTTCAGAGACATTTTTTAAAACTGTTAAATAGTGATAACTGGTGTTTGTTAAGTACTTATTTATACTGAACAGTGTACTAAGTCCCGAGGTAGATGAAATCATATTAGATGCTGTCCCTGACACATATGAGGCTCAGAGTCTGAAAGAGAGGGAAAACAGAAATATAATTCCCATTTTACAGATGAGGACAAGAAGGCACAAAGTCATTAAGCGACCTCCCCAAGTGACAGAGCAGACAAATAGCAGAGACTAGATTAGAACCCAGGTCTCCTGACTTTCAGACTTGTGCTCTTTTCACTAGGCCATAATGCTACTCTGGACACATGACAAAGCCAGTTAGAAAAACTTGACACAACCCTGTTTTTCCCATTATTTAGGACCTGTGCTCTTGCAATACTCTTAACTTAAGGAAAACTTGGTATCATGCACTCCTGTTGTCTGACACCACAGCATGCACAAAATCATTTTTTTGGACACAGTGACACACTGCTGCCAGGCAAAACATTGCCTAACTCCCGGTCGGTGTTCTAGCCAAACCCAGAGCGATACCACAAGCTAGGGCGGTATCAACTCCAACTCTCTCCTGGACCCCCTCCAATCTGGCTTCTGTCCCCTCCACTCCACTGAAACTGCCCTCTCAAAGGTCACCCATGACCTCCTTCTTGCCAAATCCAATGGCTCCTACTCTATCCTAATTGTCCTCGACCCCTCAGCTGCCTTTGACACTGTTGACCATGCCCTTCTCTTCCACACCTTATCTCACCTTGGCTTCACGGACTCTGTCGTCTCCCGGTTCTCCTCTCATCTCTCTGGCCGGTCATTCTCGGTCTCCTTCTCGGGCTCCTCCTCCCCCTCCCATCTTCTAACTGTTGGGGTTCCTCAAGGGTCAGTTCTTGGCCCTCTTCTGCTCTCCATCTACACTCACACCCTCGGTGAACTCATTCGCTCCCACGGCTTCAACTATCATCTCTACGTAGATGACACCCAAATCTACATCTCCTCCCCTGTTCTGTCCCCCTCCCTTCGGGCTCGTATCTCCTCCTGCCTCCAGGACATTCCCACCTGGATGTCTGCCCGCCACCTAAAACGGAGAAGTAGCGTGAGCAGCGTGACTCGGTGGAAAGAGCCCGGGCTTGGGAGTCAGAGATCATGGGTTCTAATTCCAGCTCCGCCACTTGTCAGCTTTGGGATTTTGGGCAAGCCACTTCATTTCTCTGGGCCTCAGTTACCTCATCTGTAAAATGGTGATGAAGACTGTGAGCCCCATGAGGGACAACCTGATTACCTTGTATCCCCCAGAGCTTAGAACAGTGCTTTGCACATAGTAAGAACTTAACAACTACCAATATTATTATTAGTAGTAGTAGCATTAAAGCTCAACATGTCTGAAACTGAGCTCCTTATCTTCCCTCCCAGACCCTGTCCTCTTCCTGACTTCCACATCACTGTGGACGGCACGACCATCCTTCCTGTCTCACAGGACTGCAACCTTGGTGTCAAGGAATAGCACGGCTCAGTGGAAAGAGCCCGGGCTTGGGAGTCAGAGGTCATGGGTTCGAATCCCTGCTCTGCCACTTGTCAGCTGTGTGACTGTGGGCAAGTCACTTAACATCTCTGTGCCTCAGTTCCCTCATCTGTAAAATGGGGATTAAGACTGTGAGCCTCACGTGGAACAACCTGATTACCCTGTATCTCCCCAAGCGCTTAGAACAGTGCTCTGCACATAGTAAGCACTTAACAAATACCAACATTATTATTATTATATTATCCTTGAGTCAGCTCTCTCATTTACTCCACACATCCAATCTGTCACCACGCCTGCCGGTCTCACCTTTACAATAACACCAAGAGCTGCCCTTTCGTCTCCATCCAAACGGCTATCGTGCTGTACAAGCTCTCATCATATCCCGACTGGATTATTGTGTCAGCCTCCTCTCTGATCTCCCTTCCTCCTGTCTCTCCCCACTCCAGTCTGTTCTTCATTCCACTGCCCAGATCACCTTTCTGCAGAAATGCTCTGGGAATGTCACTCCCCTCCTCAAAAACCTCCAATGTTTGCCTATCAACCTTCGCATGAATAAAAAACTCCTCACTCTTGGCTTCAAAGCCGTCCATCCCCTTACCCCCTCCTACCTCACCTTCTCCCTTCTCTCCTTCTCCAGCCTAGTCCGCACACGCTGCTCCTCTGCCGCTCACCTCCTCACAGTCTCTCGTTCGCGCCTGTCCCGCCATCGACCCCGGCCCACATCCCACCTCTGGCCGGGAATGCCCTCCCTCCTCACATCCGCCAAACTAACTCTCTTCCCCTCTTCAAAGCCCTACTGAGAGCTCACCTCCTCCAGGAGGCCATCCCAGACTGAGGCCCCCTTTTCCCCTCTGCTTCCCCTCCCCTCCCCCTCAACCCTCTGTTCTTACCCCTTCCCCTCCCTTCAGCACTGTGCTCATTTGTATATATTATTTATTACCCTATTTATTTTGTTAATGAGATGTACATCTCCTTGATCTTATTTATCTTGATGACGTTGTCTTGTTTTTGTTTTGTTCTGTTTTGCTTTGCCGTCTCCCCCGATTAGACTGTGAGCCCGAAATTTGGGCAGGGATTGTCTCTATCTGTTGCTGAATTGTACATTCCAAGCACTTAGTACAGTGCTCTGCACAAAGTAAGGGCTCAATAAATACTATTGAATGAATTGAACGAATAGGGCAAAATTGAGTTTGTCTGCAAAGCAAACGGAAATGAACATTAGCGCCATGTCGTTTGATAGGAGTAAATCAGCCCCCTCGGCCAGCCTGTTTTCTGCCCAAGGTGGGCCTGATAAATCAATTAATGGGATTTATTGCGGGCTTACTGTTTGTGGACTGAGCACTGTACTAAAACCTTGGGGGCCTACAGTACAATACAGGTGGTAAATACCTTCCCTGCACACAGTGAATTTACAGTCTAATGGGGGAGTAGGACATTAAAATAGATAACAGGTAGAAGCAGCAGCATGGTGTAGTGGATAGAGCATGGGACTGGTAGTCAGAAGGTCTTGGGTCTAAGCCCTGCTCTGACACTTGTCTGCTGTGTGACCTTGGACAAGTCACTTCACTTCTCTGGGCCTCAATTACCTCATCTGAAAAATGGAGATCGAGATCGTGAGCCCCACTTGGGATAGGGCCTGCGTCTAACTCAATTTGCTTGTATTCACCCCAGCACGTACTACAGTGCCTGCCACATAGTAAGCACCCAACAAATACCATCATATTAGCATCTTTATTGGAAATGGCAGACTATAAAGATACTCTGAAGGGAGGTGAAATCCAAGAACCCAAAGGGTACGGATCCAAGCTCATAAACGATGTTAAAGGGAGAGGGAATCTGGGAAAAGAGGGATTAATCATGAAACAATCCTTGTGATGAAACACTCAGCTCTACAGTGATGCTCAAAGAAGTCTGCGCTCAGGGACCACCTGGATTTATTTCCTGGATGAGAGGGTGAGGACAGAGGAGGGGTGTTAAGAACCCCAGGAAAGAGCATGAGGTATAAATTAGATTCCATTTCCAAAGGGCATTCAAAAACGCATGCTGGATGAGGTGGCCTTTTCTCGGTCTTAAATTTTCTTTTGTCCTTTGCAGAAGAGCTAGAATGAGGCCCCATTTTCACTCGATCTCTGTATTCTATGTCCTCCATAGCTGGACACGGTGTTATTTTTTCACGATCTCCACCTCTTGGGCGTGGATCAAGCCGAAGGATCTCTCCAAGACCAACAGCTCCATGCAGTGTTGTACAATAGGAAGACGATCATTTGTCCAACCAGTGAAAGCAGTGCAGCCTAGTGGAAAGCACACAGGCTTGGGAGTCAATGGACATGAATTCTGACCTTGGCTTTGGCGTTTGACTGCTGTTGTGCCCTTGGGCAAATAATAATAATGATAATATTCATTCATTCCTTCATTCGTTCATATTTATTGAGCACTTACTATGTGCAGAGTAAGTGGTTAAAGATGGTAGTTAAGGAGGGGAGGAAGGACGGGGTGAGAGTTTTTATAAGATGAGCGCGAATGGGGTCCAAAGCACAGGTGGAGGGGGTGGCATTTGCGAGGAGGGAGGAGATCTCCTCTGAAGACACTTCTGGGAAGGATGGGAAAGTAGAGGAGGGGGTTGAGGGCCGGGGAGGGATGGAGAAGTGGGAGGGGTGACTTTGGGGAGCTCAGACCTGATGGTGTTAATTTTCATAATGAAGTAGGTGGCCAGATGTTCTGCTGTCTGTCTCCCCCTTTTAGACTATGGGCCCGTTGTGGGGCAGGGATCGTCTCTGTTGCCAAATTGTACATTCCAAGTGCTTAGTACAGGGCTCCGCTCTCAGAAAGTGCTCAATAAATACGATTGAATGAATCATTTGTTAAGCATTTACTATGTGTCATGAACTGTTCTAAGTACTGCACTGCAGCCACAAAAAACAAATTGCTCAGACTCAGAAAAGGAGATTTCGAGTGGGCTGTTCCTATCAAAGAAGAGAAGGACTGCATTTGTGTGTATGCGTGTGTGTGTGTGTGTGTGTATGTGCATGTGTAAGGTAATCCGGTTGTCCCACATGGGGCTCACAGTCTTAATACCAATTTTCCAGATGAGGTAATTGAGGCACAGAGAAGTTAAGTGACTTGCCCAAAGTCCCACAGCTGACAAGCGACGGAGCCGGGATTAGAACCCATGACCTCTGACTCCCAAGCCCCTGCTCTTTCCACTAAGCCACACTGCGTCTCTAATCACTTCACTACCTCTGTGCCTCAAGTTTCTTCATTTGTAAACTAGGAATTCAATAGCTGTTCTCCCTCTTTTTTTGAATGCGAACCCCATATGAAGTGGCATGGCCTAGTGGAAAGAGCATGGGTGAGGGAATCAGAGGACCCAGATTCTAATTTCAGCTCTGACACTGGCTTGTTGTTTGACCCTGGACAAGTCACTTAATTTTTCTGTGTCTCAGTTTCCTCAACTATAAAATGGGGATTCAGTGTCTGTTCTCCCTCCTACTTAAACTATGAGTCCCATGTAGAATAGAGACTATACCCAAACTGATTCACTTGTCTATCCCTGTGCATAGAACAGTACTTGACACAAAGTAAACACTTAACAAATGCTATAATAAAGGGAATGCGTCGGTTTATTGTCATACTGAACTCTCCCAAGCGCTTAGTACAGTGCTCTGCACACAGTAAGCGCTCAATGAATACGATCGAATGAATGAATTGAATAACTGGGACTGGGTCGGACCTGATTATCTTGCATCTATCCCAGACTTAGTACAGTGGTTGGTACATGATAATTGCATAGAGAGAGCTTAACAAATACCATAAAAATCACTTAATGAATGCTGCAATCATCATTAAGATTATTTGCACTTTTGAAACCTGTTGCTGTTCCAGGAACTGTCTCTAGAGTGCTCCATCTCTCCTCTGTTCCTTTTTTAAGTGGTGTTCATTTAAGCGCTTACTATGTGCCAGGCACTGTTCTAAACGTTAAGGTAGATACATGCTCATCAGGTTGGATACAATCTATGTCCCATATAATAATAATAATAATGTTGGTATTTGTTAAGCGCTTACTATGTGCAGAGCACTGTCCTAAGCGCTGGGGTAGATACAGGGGAATCAGGTCGTCCCACGTGAGGCTCACAGTTAATCCCCATTTTACAGATGAGGGAACTGAGGCACAGAGAAGTGAAGTGACTTGCCCACAGTCACACAGCTGACAAGTGGCAGAGCCGGGAGTCGAACCCATGACCTCCGACTCCGAAGCCCGGGCTCTCATAAGGGGCTCACGGTCTTAATCCCCATTTTACAGATGAGGTAAATGAGAACAGATGAGGTAAATGAGACACAGGGAAGTTAAGTGACAAGCCCAGGGTCACAAGGCAGACAAGTGGCAGAGCCGGGATGAGAATCCAGGTCCTTCTGACTTCCAGGTCTGGGGTCTTTCCACTAGACCACGCTGCTTCTTGAAGAGATGTTCTCCATCTCTCTGCATGCCAGGCAGCTCTGTCTCCTGCAGTGTGTTACTCACTGGGCAGTGAGTTTGGCCGCTATAGGGCACTCACAACCCCTCTCAGGGTGGCACCTGGAGAGTTTCCAGTCCTCTACCAGTCTCAGCTACGGGAAGGAGAGTCAAGCAGAGGCCTGTCCATCCCATTCCTAGCTTGGCCAGTGGCTAGCGAGTGGAAGGCCATCGGATACAAGTCAAAACTCACCCGTGCCGGGCAGCAGCGGCATGGGAGAGAGTCCAGGGTGGAGACTCGAGTTTACCACACAGGAGTCATGGGTTCGAATCCCAGCTCCGCCGCTTGCCAGCTGTGTGACTTTGGGCAAGTCACTTAACTTCTCTGTGCCTCAGTTACCTCATCTGTAAAACAGGGATTAAAACTGTGAGCCCCACGTGGGATAACCTGATCACCTTGTATCCCCCAGCGCTTAGAACAGTGCTTTGCACATAGTAAGTGCTTAACAAATACCACTATTATTATTATTAAACCACTTCCATATTTTTACCAAAAAAACTCTAGGGTTACATTACCAGAAGGTGTGCAGATGGAGAGCGGGGCGTTCCGGGAGAAATGTGTCTGTGGCGTCTCTAGGGGTCGGAAATGACTCGAAGGCATAAGAAAATATGAGGGCACTCACAAAGCCTCAGTAAATCTTGCATCCCAGTTTAAAACTGGGAGTCAGTTTGTGAGGATAGACCTGCATGGAGCACTGCAATCAAGAAATGAATGTTTCTCTTTGAGTAAGAGCTTGATAGGAGTGAGAAACAAGGAGGTAAGAGAGAAAGCAACGCTAGGAAGCACCTATGTTAAACTCAACAACACAAAGAGCAGCATTTTTGAGTGCAAAGTGTGGCCAGACCTGTAGATTCCCCATTATTTATAGTCTCACACGCCTTCATAGGTGAACTTCTCTGTCAGAGGTGTTGTCTTGGAACACAAAGGATAAAAACCCATAGTATTTACCGAGCACTTACGGTGTACAGAACGTTGCGCTAAGTGCTTGGGAGATGATATTTCAATAGCGTTGATAGACACTGGTTGGTAGAGTTGGTTGCTCACAGTGAGAAGCAAAGATGTCTAGTGGAAAGACTCCAGGCCTGGGAGTCAGAAGATCTGGGTTCTAATCCCTGCTCAGCCACTTCTCAGCTGTGTGACCCAAGGTTTGTCACTTAAGTTCCCTGTGCCTCAGTTACCTCATCTGTGAAATGGGGATGAAGACTGTGAGCTCCATGTAAGACAGGTACTGCATCCAATCCAATTACCTTGTATCTACCCCGCCGCTTAACACAGTGCCTCATAAATACCAAGCCTTACTGTTATCATTATTATTATTACGGTGCTTAGAATCTAATGGGGGAGATAGACATTAAAATAGTTTACAGATAAAGGAAATGGCCAAGCATAAGGATACGTACAGAAGTGCTATGAAGCCGGTGGTGGTTTAAGGGGAACACCCCAAGTGCAAAAGTGGTGTAGAAGGGCGGACTTGGTCAGGGAAGAAAAATGGAGGAGTTGTGATTTTATTCAGGCTTTTAAGATGGGGAGAGCAGTGGTCTCCTATATTTGAAGGAAGAGGGAGTTCCAGGCCAGAGGGAGACCACGGGCAAGGAGTCGACGGCAAGAAAGAGGAGACTGACGGACAGGAAGTAGGTGGGTGCTAGAGGAGTGAAGTGTGACGGCTGGATTGTAGAAGGTGATAAGTGAGGTAAGGTGGAGGAGGAGAGTTGATTAAGTGACCCAAACTCAACTTTCCCACTGAGCTAAATCCAGTAATGTCCCCTTCCCTCCTCCTGGAATTTCTGTGACTTCCGTCTTCTCCATCTGTCTCTTTCTTCCCCAAATTTGACCCCTTTCCTCTTTGGTTTCTCTGTATTCCTTCCTTTCTGAAGCAGCATTGTCTAGTGGAAAGATTATGGGCCTGGGAGTCAGAGGTCATGGGTTCTAATCCCTGCTCTGCCACATGTCTGCTGTGTGACCTCGGGCAAGTCACTTAACTTCTCTGGACCTCCATTTCCTCATCTGGAAAATTCATTCATTCATTCATTCAATAGTATTTATTGAGCGCTTACTATGTGCAGAGCACTGTACTAAGCACTTGGAATGTACAAATCGGCAACAGATAGGGACATTCCCTGCCCTTTGACGGGCTTACAGTCTAAATGAAGGAGACGGGCAGATAAGAACAATGGCAATAAACAGAGTCAAGGGGAAGAACATCTCATAAAAAAAGTGGCAAATAAATAGAATCAGGGTGACGTACATCTCATTAAACAAAACAAATAGGGTGATGAAGATCTATACAGTCGAGCGGACGAGTACAGTGCTGAGGGGGTGGGACGGGAGAGGGGGAGGAGGAGAGGGAAAGGGGGGAGAAGAGGGTTTAGCTGCGGAGAGGTGAAGGGGGGTGTAGAGGGAGCAGAGGGAAAAAGGGGGGAGCTCAGTCTGGGAAGGCCTCTTGGAGGAGGTGAGTTTTAAGTAGGGTTTTGAAGAGGGAAAGAGAATTAGATTGACGGAGGTGAGGAGGGAGGGCATTCCGGGACCGCGGGAGGACGTGGCCCGGGGGTCGACGGCGGGATAGGCGAGACCGAGGGACGGCGAGGAGGTGGGCGGCAGAGGAGCGGAGCGTGCGGGGTGGGCGGTAGAAAGAGAGAAGGGAGGAGAGGTAGGAAGGGGCAAGGTGACGGAGAGCCTCAAAGCCTAGAGTGAGGAGTTTTTGTTTGGAGCGGAGGTCGATAGGCAACCACTGGAGGTGTTTAAGAAGGGGAGTGACATGCCCAGATCGTTTCTGTGGGAAGATGAGCCGGGCAGCGGAGTGAAGAACAGACCGGAGCGGGGCGAGAGAGGAGGAAGGGAGATCGGAGAGAAGGCCGACACAGTAGTCTAGCCGGGATATAACGAGAGCCCGTAGCAGTAAGGTAGCCGTTTGGGTGGAGAGGAAAGGGCGGATCTTGGCGATATTGTAAAGGGAAATGGAGATCAAGCCCCATGAAGGACATGGACTGTGTCCAACTTGCCAAACCCCGTACTTAGAACAGTGCTTGGCACATAGTAAGCACTTAAAAAATACCGCAATCATTATTATTATTATTATTTGTGGGGTTTTTAACTCTCTAAGGACCTGACAGGACCTTGCTTCTTCTGTTGCTGCTGTGACCTTCACCACTATCATTTTCATTCATTCATTTATTCAACTGCATTTATTGAGTGCTGCCTGTGAGCAGAACACCACTGCCTCTTCTGCAGCTGACATTCCCTATAATCCGGGACTGCAGTGTTGAGGTGCTAAGAGATCTGGGTGGGACAGGATGCCCCAGAAGCAGAATGACCTGGAGGACAGAGCACTGGCCTGAAATCAGAGGACCTGGGTTCTAATCCTTGCTCTGTCACCCGTCTGTTGTGTGACCTGGGGAAAGTCATTTCAGGTCTCTCTGTCTCAGTTCCCTCAACTGTAAAATGGCAATTATGACTGTGATCCCCTGATGGGACTCACACTGAGAGAATGGGGAAAGGTGAGGGATGTGCTCTGCACACAATAAGCGCTCAATAAATGCGACTAACTAACTGAATGGAGGAGGGAATGCAGGAGGGTCCAGAGGCGGAAGGTCCCTTAAGCACTTTGATAATCACTCCAACCCCACAGTAATTCTGCAAATATTTTATATTCTACTCTTTCCTCTAATCCTAATCTTGAAAAGCTGTGGTTAAAGTACAGACCTGGAAGACAGGGGACCTGAGTTTTAATCCCTGTCCCACCACAAATCTGCTGTATGACCTTGGGCAAGTCACTTAACTCACCTGCGCCTTAGTTCCCTCCCTGACAAAAGGGGTATTAAGACTGTGAGCCCCAAGTGGGACACGGACTGTGTCCAACTTGATTAACTTGGATATCTATGGCAGAAATTTGTACAGTGCCTGGCATGAGGTTTACCCTCAGTAAATATCATAAACAAAAAACCAAAAAATCCCTAATCTATTTTAATTACCAAACTGCCAACTCTGTTGCAGTGTACTTTCCCAAATGTTCGTTCAGTGCTCTGAACATCAGAAAAACTTAATAAATATCACTTATCATTCGTTCATCCAGTCGTATCGACTGAGCACTTACCACGTGCCTAAGCACTTGGGAAAGTATAATACAACAACTAATAATGTTGGTATTTGTTAAGCGCTTACTATGTGCAGAGTACTGTTCTAAGCACTGGGGTAGATGCAGGGTAATCAGGTGGTCCCACATGAGGCTCACAGTTAATCCCCATTTTACAGATGAGGTAACTGAGGCACAGAGAAATCAAGTGACTTGCCCACAGTCACACAGCTGACAAGTGGCAGAGCCGGGATTCAAACCCATGACTTCTGACTCCCAAGTCTGGGCTCTTTCCACTGAGCCACGCTGCTTCTCTAATAGACATATTATTCCCTGCTCACAGTGAGTTTACAGTACCATTTCTAACACAGACTAGCCTCGAACAGGTAAAAGTGACCCTTTACTGGCTCCAAGGGACACTGTAAGCGTTAAAGTTACATTCATTGTGCAAATCATCTCATCTCTTTGGAAGTTATTATTGCACTTATTAAAAATATAAGCTACTTGAAGTCAGGCCAGGTGTCTAATCCTTCTCTTGCATTTTCCAAGCATTTAGTACACTGTGTTGCACTAAGTAGACATTCAATAAATACCTTACTGCTATACCGATACTCGAAATGGCACCGTTTAATACAAACCAGTTTTCTACTATTGCAACATCAGAAAATACTAAATTCTAAGACTGTTTAAGGCTAGGCAGTGTGCGGCTGGCTTTACTGCATGTTTTTCTCTGTTGTGTGTTGGGCTATATTCCCCCTCTCTTTGACCTTGCCAGACAGACGTAACATACAACTACAATCCTGTCAAAGAATCTCTTTCTGCCTATATTCACTGCATTCTTCTTGACTAATATTCAGAAACAAATAAGCAAGAGCCAGTTGAACCCAGGACCACACTGCCGAATGAGACATTCTTCCCTACGGAAAGAACAATGGGGCTTTTTCCATCAGCTCTGATCAACTGTCGGCTTGAAAGCCCCCTTTCATCTCAAGAGGAAACATGAGGTCAGGTTTGGGGGGATAAAAAATGTATCCTCTCTTGCTTATGTTTCTTTTGCACTTGTGACTTACTAAGAAATAATTTTGAGAAAGAACTAGCGCTCCTTGGCATCAATAAATCAAGTCAAAAAAGTAATAGTATTTATGAAGAGACTAATGTGTTAAGCGTGTGATAGAATATAAAAGTGATAGAAACCACAACCTCTCAGGGTGGCACCTAGAGAGTTTCCGGTCCTCAACCAGTCACGACTATAGGAAGGAAAGTCAAGCAGAGGCCTGTCCATTCCATTCCTAGTTTGGCCAGTGGCTAGCGAGTGGAAGGCAATCTGCTACAAACCAAAACTCCCCTGTGCTGGGCAGCAGGGGTACGGGAGAGATTAGAGAGCAGAGACTCATTTACAGTGTGGAAGGAGGAAATGGTTAACTACCTCTGGATTTTGGGCAAGAAAACTCTACAGATACGCTACCAGAATGATTGCAGATGGATGTGGGGCGTTCTGGGAGAGATGTGTCCATAGCGTCGCTATGGGTCGGTCATGACTCGACAGCATAAAACAACAACAATAACAGAAAGCACAAGGATCTTACTATCTAATGTGGCGTCAGTATCACATTTATTATGATTTAATCGATTTTCCTTATTGGCCATTGATTTGAAAGTGGATGGCTCTTTAAAAAGTAAAATAAATGTGATATTTATTGCCAGAAAATGATTTTCTCTGTCATGCTGTCCTCCAGGGTTTGGGTTGTTAAAGTCATAATAAATATAGTCTCCTTCTTAAGCCACCGATTTGAAAATGGATAAATCAATGAGATACTCATCGTCATAAAATTATTTTATATTTCCAACTGTCCTCAGATCTTTAGTTCTGTATATAGTTTGCTATAATGCATATTGTTTTTTATTGGCCACTGGTTTGAAAATGGATGGCTTTTAAAAACTAAGTAAACGTGGTATTTATTTCAAGACGGTTCACTCTGCTTAACTCTCAGAAGGTTATGGAGATTGAAAGGAATGGGTCACCAAGGATACACCTTTACTTCAGCTCATGAAATCCTCTGGAGAGATATTTGATGATCATTTATAAGAATATTGTTTCTGAAATGTGAAAAGATGACTGTGATGGCACGTTGACTGCTATTGAGGCCAACAGGTGGTGAGGTACTGAATGCATTTAGTTGATCGACTCCATCGTGTGGGATGGTATTGGGTCTGACTCTTGGTACCTCAGTGCTCACTATACTGCCTGGAACAAAAAGCACTTATGCACTCATTAAATACCACTAACCAGTTTAACAAATGCCTCAGTTATTATTATGATGATTATCATCATCGTCATTATCACTAATAATGCTTACTGTGTGCAGAACACTGAGGAGAAGCAACTGGCCAAGGTAAAGTGCCAAAGCTTTACCTAATTAATAATAATAAAAATAATTCTCATTTAAGTTAAGTGCTTACTACGTGGCAGGCACTGTACTAAGCCCTGGGGTTGATACAAGAAAATCTGGTTGGACACAGTCCCTGTCCCACATGGGGCTCCCAGTTTCAATCCCTATTTTACAGATGAGGTAAGAGACGCACAGAGAAGTGAAGCGACTTGCCCCAAGTCACATAACAGGATTACTCACAACCTTCTAAGTCCTAGGTCTGTGCTCTATCCACTATGCTGCTCAGTTAGTTATCTAAGGGACAGAGGAGGCGTGGATCACTGAAGCGCATAGATCAACCCAGGCAACTGAGAAAAGCTACATGCAGTTACAGTCACCCCATTTTAGGAAGGACGAATAGAGGTAAATAATAATAATAATGTTGGTATTTGTTAAGCGCTTACTATGTGCAGAGCACTGTTCTAAGTGCTGGGGTAGACAAAGGGGAATCAGGTTGCCCCACGTGGGGCTCACAGTCTTAATCCCCAATTTACAGATGAGGTAACTGAGGCACAGAGAAGTAACATTACTTGCCCAAAGTCACACAGCTGACAAGTGGCAGAGCTGAGATTCAAACTCATGACCTCTGACTCCAAAGCCCGGGCTCTTTCCACTGAGCCACGCTGCTTCTCTTAGCTAAAGATTCCCCAACGAGGGCAACCAAGAAGCCGAGTGGGATGGAGTAATTCTGTGTGATGATCATCAACTGGAAAGATCAGAACTGAAAAAAAATAGGACTTTCCAGACTGGAAGAAGAAAGCAGAGAGGTCATGATTGATAATTTATTCATTCTTTCATTCAATCGTATTTATTGTGCGCTTAAAGTCACAAAGGGGAGGATTAAGCATAGAATTGTTGTTCACAAAATCCCATAGCAAAAGGATCAAGGGTGGATGAAGTTGACCGATGAGTGAGTGGCTGAAAAGGCCAGCATGGCCTAGTGGCAAGAGCACAGGCTTGGGAGTCGGAGGCCGTGGGTTTTAATCTCGGCTCTGCACTTGTCTGTTGTGTGACCTTGGGCAAATCACTTAAATTCTCTGTGCCTCAGTTACCACATTTGTCTACATAGTCATTCATTCAATAGTATTTATTGAGCGCTTACTATGTGCACAGCACTGTACTAAGAGCTTGGAAAGTACAATTCAGCAACAGATAGAGACAATCCCTGCCCAGTGATGGGCTCACAGTCTAAACGGTGGAGACAGGCAGCAAAGCAAAACAGAACCAAACAAAAGACATCATCAAGATAAATAGAATCAAGGGGAGGTACACCCCATTAACAAAATAAATAGGGTAATAAATAATATATACAAATGAGCACAGTGCTGAGGGGAGGGGAAGGGAGAAGGGGGAGGAGCAGAAGGTGGGGGAGAGGGGAGGGAGAGCAGAAGGACGAGGGGCTCAGTCTGGGAAGGCCTCTTGGAGGAGGTGAGCTCTCAGTAGGGCTTTGAAGAGGGGAAGAGAGTTAGTTTGGCAGCGGTGAGGAGGGAGGGCATTCCAGGACAGAGGTAGGACGTGGGCCAGGGGTCGACGGAGGACAGGTGTGAATGGGGGATGGGGAGGAGGTGAGCAGCAGAGGAGTGGAGTGTACGGGGTGGGCAGTAGAAAGAGAGAAGAGAGGAGAGGTAGGAGGGGACAAGGTGATGGACAGCCTTGAAGCCCAGAGTGAGAAGTTTTTGTTTCGGGCGGAAGTTGATAGGCAACCACTGGAGGTTTTCGAGGAGGGGAGTGACCTGCCCAGAGCGTTTCTGTAGGAAGATGATCCAAGCAGCGGAATGAAGAATAGACTGGAGTGGGGAGAGACAGGAGGAAGGGAGACCCGAGAGGAGGCTGACACAATAATCCGGTCGGGATATTATGAGATCTTGTACCAGCACGATAGCCGTTTGGGTGAGAGGAAAGGGTGGATCTTGGCAATAATGTAAAGGTGAGACTGGTAGGTGTTGATGACGGACTGGATGTGTGGGGTGAATGAGAGAGCTGAGTCAAGGATGACACCGAGGTTGTGGGACTGTGAAATGGGAAGGATGGTCGTGCCGTCCACAGTGACAGGGAAGTCAGGGAGAGGACAGGGTTTGGGAGGGAAGATAAGGAGCTCAGTTTTAGACATGTTGAGTTTTAGGTGGTGGGCAGACATCCAGGTGGAGATGTCCTGGAAGTAGGAGGAGATACGAGCCTGGAGGGAGGAGGAGAGAACAGGGGAGGAGATGTCTAATAGGGATTAAGACTGTGAGCCCTATGTGGGACAACCTGATTACCTTGTATCTACCCCAGTTCTTAGAAGAGCGTGTAGCACATAGTAAGCACTTAACAAATACCATAATTATCATTATTATCATATTAAGGACAATTAGGACCCAAGAATTCATCCACATTGTACACATGAAAAATCTGTCCCTTACTGTGTTGTCATGTTTAATTTCTTGCAGTGCCTGGCACTGTTTTCTCTTTTGCCCGATTTCTCATTCTTTATGAGAGTTTTGCTCCAAAAGAGCTGTATCTTTCTTAACAGCAGTACATGCCCTGCTGGTCCATTCTCAAGTAGTTAACTCCAGATTTTCAACCGGGATGCAGAACTGTCTGAGCCTTTTTTCGCTGTGTCCTTAAAACATCTCCCTAGCCTTCTTTACTTTCTGGTCCCCAGTTAGCCATGCCATTATTATTAGTCACTTCATGAGAAAATAATTCCCGTTCAAGGAAAAGCATCGTTTTCCTGCCTTTCTCCATGATGCATCCAGCCTAAGGTTTTCGTGAGAGGCCAAATGTTCCCAGTGGATAAAATGTGTATTGAAATTGGAGGGAAACAGGGTCTTTTAGACACTCCGGTTTTACTATAACTGGATAATACGATATCATATTTACTACTGAATTATTGTATTCTATTTCAACATCGTGAATGTTATTATAAATGATGCACATATATTAATATTGTAGTATAAATTACTTATTCATTCATATTAATGTCTGTCTCCCCCTCTAGACTGTAAGCTCATTATGAGCAGGGAACTTGTCTTCTAATTCTTTTATAATGCACTCTCCAAACTCTGCAAATAATAAGCACTCAACAAATAAGATTGACTGGTAATATATGTTTAAACTGACTGTTGCATCTGTAAAAATTCGTTTTCCCTAATTATGTCACAAATTTGTGGTTTACTTAGACCAATTTTTGATGCCCCGTGATTAGCGTGCGTAAACATATCTAACTATCATTATCACTCTGGAGTTTTGATTTCATGTCCCAGATGATTTCACCATCCATCATTTTATCTCCCATTTTCAAATCACAGTATGTTGTTTTAGTTGTTCTGAAAGTCAACCCAGACTTGAGAATTTCTGTCTTTGACTTTAAAGTGAGTTGGTGAAGTTAAGATAGGATACAGTGATAGTATCGCTATAACATTTTCAGCAGCCTTATCTCTTCCCTTCATATCTTTTAGTCCACCATTTGGGGTTCTATCCAACTTTATAAGGTAATAAAATAAGTGCTAGCTTAAACCCATCACCTCTGCTCATTAAGTCGATTCAATTTCAACTTTCCCATCAAGATGTTATGTACCACTGCACATTTGGTCTCTAACCATTTATATTTTCACCTGTCAGTTTGAAAAACTGTGACCATCTCTCTGCTTTTCTATGTCTTGCAACATCAGCAGAAGCAGAAATGGTGTCGCCTCTTTGGAAAGGACAGACTACACCCTTACACTATATTTTGCTGACTAACCCTGGGAGAAAACTTCATTCATTCGATCGAATTTATTAAAAGTGATTACTGTGCAGGGCACCGTATTAAACACTTAAGCAGATGGGTGGAACATTACTAGCCGGGGGCTGTTCTGGTGAAGGACTACCGTGACCTACTGGAAAGAGCACAGGCCTGGAAATCAGAGGACATGGCTTCTAATTCCACTCTGCCATTTGTCTGTTGTGTGACCTTGGGAAAGTCACTTAAATTCTCTGGGTCTCACTTACCTCATCTGTAAAATGGGGATTAAGACTGAGAGTGTCTTAAGATTGTTTGGGTGTCTCTCTCCCTCAGTAGAATTTAAGTCCCTTAAGGGCAGGGATCTTGTCTACTTTACTGCATACTCACCACTGCTTAATACAGTGCTTAGCTCATAGTAAGTGCTTAATAAATGCCATTTAAAAAAAGAGAGGAGCTAAAAGAGGAACCACGATGACACTCCATACCTAGCCAATTTCCTTATTCATTCATTCAATTATATTTATTGAGTGCTTACCATGTGTAGAATATTGTAATAATAATTATGATATTTGTTAAGCAGCGTGGCTTAGTGGAAAGAGCCCGGGTTTGGGAGCCAGAGGTCATGGGGTCGAATCCCGGCTCCACCACCTGTCAGCTGTGTGACTGTGGGCAGGTCACTTAACATCTCCGTGCCTCAGTTACCTCATCTGGAAAATGATGTATTAAGATGTAAAATGATTAAGACTGTGGCCCTCACGTGGGACAACCTGATTACCCTGTACCTACCCCAGCACTTAGAACAGTGCTCTGCACATAGTCAGTGCTTAACAAATACCAACATTATTATTAAGTGCTATGTGCCAGGCACTTCTCCAAGTGCTGGGGTAGATACAAGATAATCGGGTTGAACACAGTCTACGTTCTTTGGACCGTCAAATATAACATCCTCATCCTCTAGTCTGTAAATTCGTTGGGGGCAGGGAATGCGTCTCTTACTATTATATCGTAGTCTCCCAAGCACTTAGTACAGTGATCTGCACACAGTAAGCACTCTCACTACGACTAACCAACTGGCTGACTGAATCTTATTTGCTGCCTCGAATGCGGGTCTCCGAGGAGGGAAAATGGCCACTCTGTGGTTACGACCGACCTTCCCTTTTGAATCGACCCCCACGGAGACACGAGGATACAATCCGTTTCGGGTCTCCTCCCTGTTCCCGTCTCCACCTGGCCTCCTTGTCATCTGCAGGGGAACTCAGACTGGTGATGGTTTTCATTTGGACACAGTGGCATTTAATTAAACAAGTGGGATCTCAAGAAATGTCAAGGTGATAGCTGCATAGCATGCTTAATGAAGCGGGTTTCTAACGGTAGGAAGGCTGGCGTTGGAGTGGGCATTTTGTAACATGGACTGCAAGCGACCCATTCAGAAACAGGTTGCGGGGGGCGGGGGGCGTTGAGAGGTTCGGAACTTTTGTAACGTAGGCTCAGAGAGTCATGCTGCGTGTGGGAACGGTGGGGGGAAAAGATCGTGTGTGTGTATGTGTGTGTAAAAAATCCTTTATGGGTGAATGTAAACCAAGGGATTGCATTATAAAGAACTGTACAGGATAGCTGAGTTCCATAAAAGAAAAGCTGAGTTCCGTAGACTAATAGTAAGATTAAGAGACGACTTCAATCTTTCCTTGGGTTTTATGATGCACTTCTTAGTCCTTCTCCCTGCCTGTGTCTACCTTGATTATCTTGTGACTACCCTAGCACTCAGTATTGTGCTTAGTATATAGTAAATGCCTACCGAGCAGCATGGCGCAGTGAATAAAGCGTGGGCCTGGGCGTCAGAAGGTCATGGGTTCTAATCTTGGCTCCGCCACTCGTCTGCTGTGTGACCTTGGGCAAGTCATTCATTCATTCGATAGTATTTATTGAGCGCTTACTATGTGCAGAGCGCGTACTAAGCACTTGGAATGTACCGATCGAGTCGCTTCATTCCTCATATTCCTCATCTGTAAAATGGGGATTGAGACTGTGAAATCCACCTGGGAAAGGGACTGGGTCCAACCTGCTTTGCTCGTGTCTGCCCCAGTGCTTTAGTACAGCTCCTCGAACATAGTAAGCACTTAATAAATACTATCATTATTATCATCAAATACGACAGTGCTTATTATCATTCTGTCTTTACCTCTGTATGTGCCTTGAGCCTGTCCCCGCCGCTGTCATCCTTTGATCTTCTGCTGTTCTCTCGGTATCTGTCTCACAATCTGCGTGGATGTGTTTATGTCGGTCTGAGTTCCTGTGTTTGTTTCTAATTCCTTAAGGCTGTTACTTTTCTGTGGGTGTCCACGTCCGAGGCTTCCATATTTGTAGACATATAACCCTGCTTGTGTGTCCTTGTGAAGGTGTGTGTGTCTGCTTGTGTGTATGGATATAGGTGCGTATTTGTAGGCGTATAGTGAGTGTATTGGAGGTGATCCTCAAGGGCAGAGAACGTCTACAAACTCGATTATACTGTATTCCCTCAAGCGCTTAGTAGAGTGCTCTGCGCACAGTAAGTACTCATTTTTTTTAATTTTAGCTGGTAAGTGATAAGCACTTACTATGTGCCCGGCACTAAGAGTTGGGGTAGATACAAGATAATTCATTCAATAGTATTTATTGAGCGCTTACTATGTGCAGAGCACTGTACTAAGCGCTTGAAATGTACAATTCGGCAACAGATAGACAGAATCCCTGCCCAGTGATGGGCTGACAGTCTAAATGATCTAACGTGGGGCTCCCAGTCTGAATCCCCATCTTCCAGTTGAGGTAACTGAGGCCCAGAGAAGTGAATAAATAATGATTTGTTTGTTGAGCGCCTCCCGCAAATTGGGTTGGACACAGTCTCTGTCGCTCATAGGGCTCACAGTGCGACTGCCTATTATACAGATGAGGTAACTGAGGCACAGAGAAGTCAAGTGATTTGCCTAAGGTCACACAGAAGACAAGGGGGCAGGGCAGGGATTAGAACCCAGGTCCTTCTGACTCCCAGGCCCGTGCTCTCTCCACGAAGCCAAGTGAGTTGCCCAAGGTCACACCACAGACAAGTGGCAAAGCAGGAGTTAGAACTCAGGTCTTTCTGACTCCGAGGCCCATGCTTCATCCTCTAAGCTCTGCGGCTTCTCGATAAATATCATTTACTGATGTAGCTTTATGTAGGCAGATACTTGGATTGTGGTATGACTTCTAGACTGTGAGCCCGTTGTTGGGTAGGGATTGTTTCTATCTGTTGCCGAATTGTACTTTCCAAGCGCTTAGTACAGTGCTCCGCACACAGTAAGTGGTGTGGTATGAAAGTCTGTGTATGCTCTGGTGGTATATGGACAGGTGAGCTGGGGGTACTGGGAATAAATATCAGCGTGGCTCAGTGGAAAGAGCACGGGCTTCGGAGTCAGAGGTCATGAGTTCGACTCCCGGCTCTGCCACTTGTCAGCTGTGTGACTGTGGGCAAGTCACTTCACTTCTCTGGGCCTCAGTTACCTCATCTGTAAAATGGGGATTAAGACCGTGAGCCCCACGTGGGACAACCTGACTCCCCTGTGTCTACCCCAGCGCTTAGAACAGTGCTCGGCACATAGTAAGCGCTTAACAAGTACCAACATTAAATATGTGTGTGTTACGGGGACGTCTGTTAGATGAGCTGGGGGAAAGTTGTATAATATGTGTAGGCATCATCAGTTTGTATAAAGGTATAGATAAATGTTTCATTCAGTGGTATTTATTTTATTTTAATAGTATCTGTTAAGAACTCAGTATGTGCCAGGCACTGTACTAAGCACGAGAGTAGCTACAAGGTAATCAGGTTGGACACTTTCTCTGTCCTACAAGGGGCTCCCAGGCTTAATCCCCATTCTTCAGATGAGGTAACTGAGGCCCAGAGAAGTTAAACGTCTTGCCCAAGGTCACGCAGTAGACAAGGGGTGGAACTGGGGTTAGAACTTAGGTGCTTCTGACTCCTAGGCCTGTGCTCTAGCCACTAGGCCACACTGCTTCTATTATTGAGTGCTTAAAATATGTACCGAGCACACAGGAGACGACAATACAGGGGGGATGTACGGCTGCTGGGAGGTCAGTCCTTCTGTGTTCGGAGAGATCAAAGTAACGATAGTTGTATGTCCGTGGGTGAGCGCTCTGGGGAGTGCATGGATATGTGTGCGGGCGACCGGGTGGGAGTGTATGCTGAGGGGAGGTGATATGATGAGTTGTGTGGGGATGGCGGGGTGTGTGTGTGTGGAAGGGGAAGTGCATAAGAGAAGCAGCGTAGCTCAGTGGAAAGAGCATGGGCTTGGGAGTCAGAGGTCATGGGTTTGAATCCCGGCTCTGCCACTTGGCAGCTGTGTGACTGTGGGCAAGTCACTTCCCTTCTCTGGGCCTCAGTGACCTCATCTGCAAGATGGGGATTAAGACCGTGAGCCTCACATGGGACGACCTGATTCCCCTGTATCTACCCCAGTGCTTAGAGCAGCGCTCTGCACAGAGTAAGCGCTTAACAAATACCAACATCATTATTATTATTATGTGGCCCACATTTCTTAGTACAGCGCTCTGCACACAGTAAATGCTCAATAAATATGATTGAATGAAGGAATGAATTTTTGTAGCGGTGGCAAAGACAGAGAAATGGGGCTGTGACGTTAATAATGCTAATAATAATAATTCTGGTATTTGTGAAGCACTTACTGTGTGCCAGGCACTGTACTAACCAAATCAGATGGTACCCAATCCCTGTCCCCCGTGGGACTCACAGGCTCAATCCCCATTTTGCAGATGAGGTAACTGAGGCCCAGAGAAGTGAAATGACTTGCCCAGGGTCTTCCAGCAGACAAGCGGCGGAGCCGGATTTAGAACTCATGACCTTTTGACTCCCAGGCCCATGATCTTTTCACTATGCCATGCCGCTATCCCCGGGGAAGGCCAGCATGTGAGTCTGTTTCCACCCTGACTCCAGGGAAGCGGATAGAGTTCCCTGAGCCTGATCCCCCTGACCCTCGCGGAGGCTGGCCTGGAGCCATCGAGCCCGGCACGAAGACCCCCTCGATTCGGGTCTCTGGGTCCGCCCCCCCCCCCCAACCCCAAACTCAGATCCCTGTTCTGTTGCCCTGTCCTGGGGAAGCCTCCCCGCTCTCCCTCTGGAGAATCCTTCGTCCTGAGCTAGATATCCCTCGCTTAGCCATCCTCTCCTCACTTACTGGCCACCCGTCTCTAGACTGCAAGGGCAGGGAACGTTTCCTCCAAATGTGCTCAGCATTTAGTACAGTGCTCTGCACGTGGCAAGCGCTCAAGAAGTACGATCGATCAGTCGATCTCCAAGCCGGGAGGCTCTGGCCTCGGCAGGAAGAGAGGCTCCGCCGTGACGCTCTGCCTCACGCTGCTGCAGACGCCAAGCGGGACGGTGACACAGGGTCCACGGGCGTTTCCAACCTCGGCGTAAGGGAGCCGGGAGGGCGGAGGCAGCGTGGCCTAGTGGATAGAAGCCGGGCCTGGGAGTCGGAAGGTCCTGCGTTCTAATCCTGGCTCTGCAACTTGTCTGTCACGTGACCTTGGACAGGTCACTTCACTTCTCTGGGCTTCAGGTCTCCCGTCTGTAAAATAATACTAACAGTGATGGTATTTGTAGAGCGTTTACCGTGTGCCAAGCACTGTTCTAAGCGCTGGTAAAATGGGGATTGAGACTGTCAGCTCCACATGGGACAGGGACTGTATCCGACCCGATTTTCTTGTAACCACCCTAGTGTTTAGTAACAATACCTGGCACACAGTAAGCACTTAACAGATACCACAATCATTATTATTATTATTATAATCTAAAGTCCTCTCCCTCACTGCTCAGTGATTACTGTCTGCCCATCACTCAAACCAATCGGTGTCCTGAAGTTTCAGGACAGAGGGTTAGAAGCCATTTCATTCATTAAGTGGTATTTATTGAACAGCTACTGCATGCAAAGCACTGTACTAAGCACTTGGACCTTGATTCTACTTATTGCTACTGTTCTCGTCCGTCCGTCTCCCCCGATTAGACCGTGAGCCCGTGGAAGGGCAGGGACTGTCTCTATCTGTTACCGATTTGTACATTCCAAGCGCTTAGTACAGTGCTCTGCACATAGTAAGCGCTCAAGAAATACTATTGCATGAATGAACAATTAACAGACACATTCTCTAACAGGCACTCTACACTATAAAGGGAGACACAGATGTCAATATGGATAAATAAATAAATAAATAAATAAATAAACAAACAAACAAACAAATAAATAAATAAATAAATAAATAAATAAATAAATAAATAAATAAATAAATAACAGGTGTGTGTGTAAATAATGATAATAATTACAATATGAAATAAATAATAATTGTGGTACTTAAGCACTTATTATGTGCTAAGCCCTAGAGTTGTTATAGGCTAAGTAATAATGATAATAATAATAATAATAATAATGTTGGTATTTGTTAAGCACTTACCATGTGCCGAGCACTGTTCTAAGCGCTGGGGTAGATACAGGGTAATCAGGTTGCCCCACATCAGGCTCACAGTTAATCCCCATTTTACAGATGGGTGAACTGAGGCACAGAGAAGTTAAGTGACTTGCCCACAGTCACACAGCTGACAAGTGGCACAGCTGGGATTCGAACCCATGACCTCTGACTCCGAAGCCCAGGCTCTTTCCATTCATTCATTCATTCAATAGTATTTATTGAGCGCTTACTATGTGCAGAGCACTGTACTAAGCGCTGGGGATGAACAAGCCGGCAACAGATAGAGACGGTCCCTGCCATTTGACGGGCTTACGGTCTAATCGGGGGAGACGGACAGACAAGAACAATGGCACTAAACAGCGTCAAGGGGAAGAACATCTCGTAAAAACCGATGGCGACTAAATAGAATCGAGGCGATGTACAATTCATTAACAAAATAAATAGGGTAACGCAAATATATACAGTCGAGCGGACGAGTACAGTGCTGTGGGGATGGGAAGGGAGAGGTGGAGGAGCAGAGGGAAAAGGGGAAAATGAGGCTTTAGCTGCGGAGAGGTAAAGGGGGATGGCAGAGGGAGTAGAGGGGGAAGAGGGGGAAGAGGAGCTCAGTCTGGGAACGCCTCTTGGAGGAGGTGATTTTTAGGTGATTTCCACTGAGCCACACTGCGTAGTAGAAAAGACACAGTCCCTGCCTCACATGAGGTTCGCACGTGGCTTAGTGGCTTAGTGGAACGAGCACGGGCTTGGGAGTCAGAGGTCATGAGTTCTAATCCCAGCACCACCACTTGTCGGCTGTGTGACTTTGGGCAAGTTGCTTAACTTCTCTGTGCCTCCGTTACGTCATCTGTAAAATGGGAATTAAGCGTGTGAGCCCCACGTGGGATAGCCTGATTACCTTGTATTTAGCCCAGTGCTTAGAACAATGCTTGGCACATAGTAAGTGCTTAACAAATACCATCATCATTATTATCATTATTAAGGGGGAGGGAGAACAGATATTTTACAGGTAAGGAAATTGGAAGCACAGATAATTTGGACTTGCGCACATTCACACAGCAAGCCAAGTGGCAGATTTGGAATTAGAGCAAGAGAGAGAGAGAGAAAAATTAGACAAGTTACTGCAGGCATGTATATTCCTTTAAAGCTGATTAAAAAAGTAATGCAGTCTTAAAAGGAACATTACAGTTAACTGATCACAATCATAAACGTAATGGGCTTAAGTAAAAATATGTACGAATGAATAATGAAGGCAGAAAAAAGTCTAAAAGCACGTGGTTGCCTTACAGTACAATCCTGGAAGAAAGGATTCAATTCATCTAAAGCCTGACAAAAAGGCAAAAGAGAAAAATGATGAGTTGAAAATTCACAACTGCAAGGATAAGCGAACACATACTTAGAGTAATTGGCATCTTCAATATATTGATGAATAAGATACTCTAATTATTAGATAAAAGCCTCAATTTCTCCCAAAGCGTTGAAGTAAAAACACCACAGTAAACATGGGCTACTACAGAAGAAAACTTCTGCTACTGGATTCATTTCCTTAAGAAGCTCCACTTCCCACCCCCTAAAAACAACTTTTGAAAAAGACAATTAATTGGCAAACATTTCTGTGGCTTCAACTTCTTGATGAAACCTAGTTAACACAACACAGCGAGGGTCATATACCAGCTGAAATGATAACACCTGAATAAGAGACAGTTCAATAGCTCTTTGTGTTTTCTAAAGCATTTACTGCTCTTCATGGTCCTGAATTCTAAGCTTGTCCACGGTTTGATTTCTTAGCACTTTTGCACCCTAAGGAATGTGTTTTCCTCATTTAGATGCCTTGAAAATTTTTCCTGACCTAATCGATTACACAGATATGTGGCTGTTTGCATTTTCTTTTATATAGTTGATTATTTATTCTTCTAGTTCATCCTGCATTACTTGAGACAGTTTCAATTATATATTCATATCCGCTATCTGTTAATACCCTTTGGCCATCTAGCTTTTCAGATGTGAGCTGCCTGAGGGCAGGAATGTGTACCTCGCTTTCATCGTACTCCCCCAAGTGTTTAGTGCAGTGCTTTTCACTCAGCAGGCGCTCAACAGATACCACTGATTGACTGGCTATCTGACTGAAATGCCTGTTCATTCATTCATTCAATAGTATTTATTGAGCGCTTACTATGTGCAGAGCACTGTACTAAGCGCTTGGAATGAACAAGTCGGCAACAGATAGAGACGGTCCCTGCCGTCTGACGGGCTTACGGTCTGATCGGGGGAGACGGGCGGACGAGAACGATGGCGATAAAGAAGCTACGATTGGAAAACACAGGTAGAATGGACCCACGACAAAGTCTCATTCATTCATTCAATCGTATTTATTGAGCGCTTAAGCATTTGGGAGAGTACGAACCAGAACAGCATAGCGGATAGAGCATGGGCCTGGGAGTCAGAAGGTCATGGGTTCTAATCCCGACTCTGCTTCTTGCCTGCTGTGTGACCTTGGGCAAGTCACTTCTCTTCTCTGGGCCCTACCAGTTACCTCATCTGCAAAATGGAGATGGAGGCTGTGAGCCCCACGTTGGACAGGAACTGTGTCCAACCTGATTTGCTTGAATCCACACCGGCTGTTAGTACAGTGTCTGTCACATAGTAAGCACTTAAATACCACAGTCATTATTAACAATACACGGTCACGTTCCCTGCCCACAACAAGATTGGGGTCGTCTATCTAGGACCTGTTTCGTTCTTCAATTTCCTCAAAAATTAACTCCTTTTCGGAAACTAGGTCATCACCGGTGCCTCACTCTTTTTGACTCTGAGGGACGATGACTGAACAGAGAACAGAAATGAAGTACGGGTTTCTCGTTGAATTGTGTGGCTTACGGGACACACGATGGGTTGAAGATCACCATTTCATCTCCCCTGGAGGTCACCAGTTCATCTCTGGTATGGGCATTTGGGCTGGTTACTGGGAGTCTTAAAAGAGAGAGACAGAAATGGAGTGTTGGAGAACCTCACCTACCCTCTCACCCAGAGGGACCGTAAGCCCGTCAAACGGCAGGGACCGTCTCTATCTGTTGCCGACTTGTTCATTCCAAGCGCTTAGTACGGTGCTCTGCACATAGTATGCGCTCAATAAATACTATTGAATGAATGAATGAAAGCTGAAGCATACCGACAGAGCTACGTCACTGACGTCTCACAGATGCTGACTGTGTTGAGGAGAAATAGCCCTTCAGTTTCTAAGACAGCAGCTCACCTTAACACTAATTCACCTCAAAAAAAAAAAAAAAGATATATTCTTTGGATGTCCTGATCTGTAGTAATTTAAGATCTAGGGCTACTCGGGGCTGATATGATGGTTTATCATTTCCAGATGATTAAAATGATTAATGAGTTGACATAGACCATTAGAGGCCTAATAAAGCAAAGGAAATGGGTGGAGGAGAATTTTATCTTGTTTATACACAGGCACAGAGCAGATCAAAATCGTCCCACCGCCGAGGGAAGTAAATGAACGGATTAGCCAGTGAACAAAGGAAAATGATCCGTTCATTTGTGTAAAGGTAAGTGGAGCATTGAGAACTTAATATTAGACATATCCAGCAAGAAGTTGCTGTAAATGAACCAGTCTTTGGGGAAAAAAAGGACAAAGATCAGATAGCAGAAATAATTGAAGCCTCTCAGCACTCTCTACTGGGGAAGGCTCCAGTCAGAAAACACGTCAATCAATCAATCTTTTTCTACTGAGCACTGACTGTGTGAAGAGCACTGTTCTGAATGCTTGGGAAAGTACAATATAACAGAGTTGGTAGACATATTCCTACCCATAATGAGCTTACTGTCTAGAGAGTCATTCATTCATCCATTCATTCATGCATTCATTCAATCGTATTTATTGAGAACTTACTGTGTGCAAAGCACTGTACTAAGCACTGTACTAAGCACTAAGCACTTGAGAAGCAGCGTGGCTCAGTGGAAAGAGCACGGGATTGGGAGTCAGAGGTCATGGGTTTGAATCCCAGCTCTGCCACTTGTCAGCTGTGTGACTGTGGACAAGTCACTTAACTTCTCTGTGCCTCAGTTACCTCATCTGTAAAATGGGGATTAAGCCTGTGAGCCCCACGTGGGACAACTCAATGATCCTGCATTTACCCCAGCACTTAGAACAGTGCTCTGCACATAGTAAGCGCTTAATAAATACTAAATAAATACCAACACTTGAGAGAGTACAATATAACAATAAAGAGACACATCCTTTCACACATTGAGCTCACAGTGTAGAGGAGGAGACAAACATTAATATACATAAATAAACAAATACCTTATAGACATATATGTGCTGTGGGGGTTGGAGGGAGGACGGATGAAGGGAGCAAGTCAGGGTGACGGAGAAGGGAGTGGGAGAGGGAAGATTTCTTGGAAAAGACGTGCGTTCAAGGAGTATATTCATTCATTCATTCATTCATTCATTCAATCATATTTATTGAGCATTACTGTGTGCAAAGCATTGAACTAAATGCTTGGGAGAGGACAATATAACAACAAACAGACACATTCCTGCCCACAGTGAACTCACAGTCTAGAGGGGGAGACATACATTAATATAAATAAATGGATAAATAAGTAAAATACAGATATATGAATATATGCAGATATATTCATATGCAGGAGTTAAATTTTGGACACGTACATAAGTGATACTTGACTGAGCATAAGTGCTATGGGGTTTCAATTTTGGATCTGCTACTGAAGAATATTTTTGACCAAACAAACCAATGACACAGAATCACAATGGGGCTTTAGATAACTAGCAACAGCGGGTCAGATATGGGAATAGAGCAGGGAGCACCAATTTTAAGATTTCTATATGATTTACCTAGATCTCACAAAATCAATTAACATCATCCAATAGCTCTGGACTCTGGAAATTGCTTAGTAAACTTGAATATCCTGAAAAATTCAATAAGATTCCATTTCAAGATGGGATGGCACGATGGGCTCGGTCAGAGCAGGGGACGCCCTGCCCTATCCATTCCCTAAAACCAACCAATCTATCAGTACTATTCATTCATTCATTCATACATTCATTCATATGGATTGAGTGCCTACTGTGTGCAGAACACTGTATTAAATGCTTGGGAGAGTACAGATCGATTGGGTTGGTCATCCCGATCCCTGCCCACAAAGGGTTTACAGTCTAGAGTAAAACCAAAGAATAAAGCAGAGATGAGAAGTCGTGTTGTCTAGTGGAAAGCAGATCAAGAGAGAAGCAGCATGACGCGGTGGCTGGAGCACAAGCCTGGGAGTCAGAAGGTCACGGGTTCTAATCCCTGCTCCACCACTTGTATGCTGTGTAACCTTGGGCAAGTCACTTTACTTCTCTTTGCCTCAGTTACCTCATCTATAAAATAATAATAATAATAATAATGTTGGTATTTGTTAAGCACTTACTATGTGCCAAGCACTGTTCTAAGCACTGGGGGAGATACAAGGAAATCAGGTTGTCCCCCGTGGGGCTCACAGCTTTAATCCCAATTTTACAGATGAGGTAACTGAGGCCCAGAGAAGTGAAGTGACTTGCCCACAGTCACACAGCTGACAAGTGGCAGAGCCGGAATTCAAACCCATGACTTCTGATTCCCGAGCCCGGGCTCTTTCCACTGAGCCACCCTGCTTCTAAAATGGGGTTCGAGACTGTGAGCCCCGTGTGGGACAGGGACTGGGTCCAACCGATTTGCCTGTATCTACCCCAGTGCTTAATATGGTGCCTGGTACATAGTAAGTACCCAGGAGCAGCGTGGCTCACTGGAAAGAGCACGGGCTTTGGAGTCAGAGGTCATGGGTTCGAACCCCGGCTCTACCACTTGTCAGCTGTGTGACTTTGGGCAAGTCACTTAACTTCTCGGTGCCTCAGTTACCTCATCTGTAAAATGGGGATGAAGACTGTGAGCCCCACATGGGACAACCTGATTCCCCTGTGTCTACCCCGCGCTTAGAACAGTGCTCGGCACATAGTAAGCGCTTAACAAATACCAACATTATTATTATTATTAACACATACCACAATTACTATTATTAAATGAAGAGTATTTATTAAGCATTTGATGTGTGGAGGATATTGTATCAAGCGCTTCGGAAAGTACAGTCCAAAAGAGTTGTTAGTCTTGACTCCTTCCTAGAAGGGAGTACAGTGTAGAGGATCAGGGTTCCAAAACAACTGTGACACTGGGCAAGTCACTTCACCTGTTTTTTTTTTTCCTTAATGGTATTTGTTAAGGGCCAGTCACTGTACTAAGCGCTGGAGTCGATTCAAGCTAATCACCTTGTACACATGAGGCTCACAGACTTGCACCCTATTTTATATATGAGGTAACTGAGGCACAGAGAAGTTAAGTGACTTGTCCAAGGCCACACAGTCTTAAACCCTATTTTATAGATAAGGTAACTGAGGCCCAGAGAAGTTAAGTGACTGGCCCAAAGTCACACAGCAGAGAAGTGGCAGAGCTGGGATTAGAACGCTGGTCCTTTCAACTCCCAGGCCTGTGGTCTACCCACCAGGCCAACAACTTCCCAGACACTTCTATATGTCTCATTTATTTTGCAAAATGAGGACTAAACCTCATACTTACTCTCAGTCCCATGGGACAGGAACTTTGATGTGCTTAACTAGTAAAAACCCCATAGTTTAGTATATAGTGCTTAAGAAGCACCACAATAATTATTACTCATAGTGGACCAAGTCTGAAATTTAATAACGATGCTATTTTATTAAACCATTTGCACACTTTTGCAGGCCAAGGAAACTTTGCTCATCTCAACAAAGCTGGGCTAGGTGTCATGTTTGAAAAGCAAGGACAACAGGAGGGTATCCAAACGACTTCTCTATGGAATACTACATCTGAAAAACTGGAAGCAAGGAGAGCAGAGAAACCGTTTTAAGACTAGAGTGACACTAAACCTTAGTGTGGCCTCTCAGTTGTAGCAATAATAATAATAAGAAGAAGAAGAAGAATTCTGATATTTGTTAAGCACTTATTATGTGTCAGGCACTGTCCTAAGCGCTGGGGTGTGCACAAGAAAATTGGGTTGGACACAGTCCCCGTCCCTGTCCCAGTTCCACGTGGGGCTCCCAGATGAGGCAACTGAGACCCAGAGAAATGAAGTGATTCGCCCAAGGTCACACAGCAGACAAGTGGCACAGCCAGAATTAGAACCCATGACCTTCTGCCTCCCAGGCCCGTGCTCTATCCACTAGGACAAGTGCTTCAGTACAAGTCAACTACCCGGTCTAAACCATCATGGCAACTGCCACTGACAGAGGGTAGCATTTCTGAGCAGAAGGTTTGCACTGATGATGAGACTGTGAGCCCGTTATTGGGCAGGAATTGTCTCTATTTGTTGCTGAATTGCATTTTCCAAGTGCTTAGTACAGTGCTCTGCATATAGTTAGTGCTCACTGAGATGCAGTGTGCCTTAATGAAAAGAGCCCAGGCTTGGGAGTTAGAGGTCATTCATTCATTCATTCAATAGTATTTATTGAGCGTTTACTATGTGCAGAGCATTGTACTAAGTGCTTGGAATGTACAAATCAGCAACAGACAGAGACAGTCCCTGCCCATTGACGGGCTTACAGTCTAATCGGGGGAGACGGGCAGACAAAAACCATAGCAATAAATAGAATCAAGGGGATGTACACCTCATTAAAACAATAGCAAAAAATAGAATGAAGGGGATGTACATCTCATTAACAAAATAAATAGGGTAATAAAAATATATACAAATGAGCGGATGAGCACGGTGCTGAGGGGAGGGAAAGGGAGAGGGGGACGAGCAGAGGGAAAGGGAGTGAAAAGGGGGCTTAGTTGAGGGGAGGTGAAGGGGGGGGCAGAGAAGCAGCAGAGAGGGAGCAGAGGGAAAAGGGGAAGCTCAGTGTGGGAAGGCCTCTTGGAGGAGGTGAGCTCTCAGTAGGGCTTTGAAGAGGGGAAGAGAGTTAGTTTGGCGGAGGTGAGGAGGGAGGGCATTCCGGGACAGCGGGAGGATGTGGCCCAGGGGTCGACGGCGGGATAGGTGAGAATGGGAGACGGCGAGGAGGTGGGCGGCAGAGGAGCGGAGCGTGCGGGGTGGGCAGTGGAAAGAGAGAAGGGAGGAAAGGTAGGATGGGTCGAGGTGATGGAGAGCCTCGTAGCCTAGAATGAGAAGTTTTTCGTCTGTGTGGAGGTCGAAAGGCAACCACTGGAGGTTTTTAAGAAGGGGAGTGACATGTCCAGAGCCTTTCTGCAGGAAGATGAGCCGGGCAGTGGAATGAAGAATAGACTGGAGCGGGGAGAGTCAGGAGGAAGGGAGATCAATAATAATAATAATAATGTTGGTATTTGTTAAGCGCTTACTATGTGCCGAGCACTGTTCTAAGCTCTGGGGTAGACATAGGGGAATCAGGTTGTCCCAGAGTGACAGAGATCAGAGAGGAGGCTGACACAATAATCCACCCGGGATATTATGAGAGCCCGTATCAGTAAGATAGCCATTTGGGTGGAGAGGAAAGGGCGGATCTTGGCGATATTATAAAGGTGAGACTGGCAGGCCTCGGTGACGGATTGGATGTGTGGGGTGAATGAGAGAGCCGAGTCAAGTATGACACCGAGGTTGCAGGCTCGAGAGACGGGAAGGACGGTCGTACCGTCCACAGTGATGAGGAAGTCAGAAAGAGGATAGGGCTTGGGAGGGAAGATGAGGAGCTCAGTTTTGGACATGTTGAGTTTTAGGTGGCGGGCAGACATCCAGGTAGAGACGTCCCGGAGGCGGGAGGAGATACGAGCCCGAAGGGAGGGGGAGAGGACAGGGGCAGACATGTAGATCTGTGTGTCATCTGCATAGAGATGATAGTCGAAGCTGTGAGAGTGAATGAGTTCACCGAGGGAGTGAGTGTAGATGGAGAACAGAAGAGGGCCAAGAAGTGACCCTTGAAGAACCCCAACAGTTAGAGGGTGGGAGGGGGAGGAGGAGCTTGCGAAGGAGACTGAGAATGACCGGCCAGAGAGATAAGAGAACCAGGAGAGGACGGAGTCCGTGAAGCCAAGGTGAGATAAGGTGTCGTGGGTTCTAATCCCGGCTCCACCACTGGTCAGCTGTGTGACTTTGGGCAAGTCACTTAACTTTGTGCTTCAGTTATCTCATCTGTAAAATGGGGAATCAGACCATTAGCCCCACGTGGGACAATCTAAATACCTTGTATCTACTCTAGTACTCCAGAACACTGCTTGGCACATAGTAAGTGCTTAAATGCCATCATAATTATGATTAATAAATACGATTGAATGAATGAATGAATGAATGAGACAAGAAGACAGAAGTGAAAGGAGAGACATGCACTGCAATCAACAAATATAACTGGAAGACCATGGACAGTCCCTGGGTTTACGTAGTGTGGTAGAGATTGTGGATTCAGTACTTGCCTTTTTCAGCCTCACGTACATGAATTTCACCTTCTGCTCCTAAGGAGGCAGTACCCTTTTCAAAAATGCTTAAATTACTCACTCAGTGAAATATATGAACTAGGAGAACTGGGTAAAGAAAAATAGGTAATCGGAACATGCATCGAAGCAATATGCCGTCCCAAATCACAAAGGTTGTCCACACACCTTAAAGTTTTCATTAGTAAAAATAAATGTTGGAACAAATATCTATGGATTGCTTAGTTACAGTTAATTAAGCACATCTAATGTAGCCATCTGTTTTAGATTTCTCAGCAACTCATTTAAAGAACATGATTGTTTTAGACCATGATAGAATTACTTGCTAACATAATTTGACCTTTAAAATTATAAGCTTTTTAAGTGAGTATCCTCAAATTTTGTACTAATTAAGCAGATAATCCTTCTGTTAGGCATTTTCCATCTATCTAGAATCAAAGGTAAAATAGAAAAGATGTGCTAGGATGCTTAAACTAAGGGCTTCTGGGTCAGTGAGAGGGATATATTGGGCCGAGTCCACTGTTCATTAAAGTTTTCATAAATTTAAAGTTATTTGGACGTAACGCATCTGAATCATCATCAATATCCAAGAAGCTTTCTCCTTGTGCGTCTGCTCCGGGGGCTTCAACAGAGTTTCTCAGAATCTCAACCTTCTGGTAAATCCTGCTATCAGTCTATTGGACTCTAGACTCTCTGGAAAACTCTGGGAATCAGGAAACCAGGGTTCTAGACCCAGTTCTGACTAGTAAGGCTGTGCTATGAGGGGTGAAGGCTTTTGAACGAAGAATGCCTAGGGCATTTTGGGAATTGGACAGGTCAGGCAGGAATCCTAAAAATGCCAGGCCTTAGTGGGGGATGCAAAGATCACTGTGGCAGCCAAGGCAATTACTGGATAGATTATAATAATAATAATAATAATAATGGTATTTGTTCAGCCCTTACCATGTGCCAGGCACTGTACTAGAGAAGCAGCGTGGCTCAGTGGAAAGAGCCCGGGTTTGGGAGTCAGAGGTCATGGGTTCTAATCCCGACTCTGCCGCTTGCCAGCTGTGTGACTTTGGGCAAGTCACTTAACTTCTCTGGGCCTCAGTTCCCTCATCTGTAAAATGGGGATTAAAACTGTGAGCCCCACGTGGGACAACCTGATCACCTTGTATCCCCCAGCGCTTAGAACAGTGCTTTGCACATAGTAAGCGCTTAACAAATACCACTATTATTATTATTATTATTACTAAGCACTGGGGTGGACACAAGCAAACTGAGTTGGACACAGTCCCCGTCCCTTGTGGGGCTCACAGTCTCATTCCTCATTTGAGAGATGAGGGAACTGAGGCACAGAAAAGTCAAGTGACTTGCCCAAGGTCCCTCAGCAGACAAGTGGTGGAGCCGGAATTAGAACCCATGACCTTCTGACTCCTAGGCCCGTGCTCTATTCATTATGCCATGCTGCTTTTAGATCCTAGCTCTACGACACTACCGCTCGCCTAGTTGGTTGTGGCGTTCCACACTCAGCCTAAACATGACAGGCAGGAATGAGAGCTCAGGTTCTCAGAGGCTCCTCCGCTATTTCCTGTGGTCACACAGTCACGCTAGTGAATGAAGACTGCAAATCCAAGTGCATGGGTGACACAGAAGGGAGTGGGAGAAGAAGAAATGAGGGCTTAGATGGGCAAGGCCTTTTGGAGGAGATGAGCTATTAATAAGGCCTTGAAAGTAGGGAGAGTGATTCTTGCATATGAAGAGGGAGGGTGTTCCAGGCCAGAGTCAGGACATGGGCAAGAGGTCAGCAGTGAGAGAGATGAGATTGAGGTACAGTGAGTAGGTGAGCATTAGAGGAGTGAAATGTGTGGCCTGGTTTGTTGTAAGAGAGAGATAATAATAATAATAATAATAATGATGGTATTTGTTAAGCACTTACTATGTGCAAGGCACTGTAATAATAATAATAATGTTGATATTTGTTAACTGCTTACTATGTGCCGAGCACTGTTCTAAGTGCTGGGGTAGATACAGGGTCATCAGGTTGTCCCACGTGAGGCTCACAGTTAATCCCCATTTTACAGATGAGGGAACTGAGGCCCAGAGAAATTAAGTGACTTGCCCAAAGTCACACAGCTGACAGTGGCGGAGCTGGGATTCGAACTCAAGACCTCTGACTCCCAAGCCCGTGCTCTTTCCACTGAGCCACGCTGCTTCTCTGTACTAATCGCCGGGATGGTTACAAGCAAATCGGGTTAGACACAGTCCCTGTCCCACTTGGGGCTCCCAGTCTCAATCTCCATTTTCCAGATGAGGTAACTGAGGGCCAAGGTCACACAAAAGAAAAGTGGCGGAGCCGGGATTGGAACCCATGACCTTTTGTCTCCAGGCCCGTGCTCTGTTCACTACACCATGTTATAATGCGGTGAGGTAGGAGGGGGCAAGGTGGCTGAGCTTTCCGAAGGCTGTTCTGCCGACTGCACTCCTTGAGGGTATGGAACCTGTCTACCAACCCTGTTGTATTGTGCTCTCCCCAGTGCTTAGTACATTGTTCTTAATACATGAAGTGTTCAGTTGATACCACTGATTGATGATGATAGTGATTTTCCAAAATTTCAGAAAAATGTGCCTGTCTTAGGTTGATTCGTGGATTCCTGTTCTCTTAAAGGACCTTGTAGGTTTCAACTCCTTTGAAATACCTTGGAACTGCCACTAGGAACCTATTCTTTAATCTTATTTATAGATTCATTTTCTTTCTTGAAAAGTGATGCAACATTTTTTAATCCCCTAAATTTAGCTGGTTAGATGTGGTTAATAGATATTATAAGGTAACTGTGGGCCGGGAATGTGTCTGTTTATTGTCATATTGTACTCTCTCCCGAGCTTAATACAGTGCTTTACTCACAGTAAGCGCTTAATAATTACGACTGAATGAAGAAATGAATGGTGAAAGAAGCAGAACTATTTCTTCCCACTAGTTTAGAAGGTTCTTGAGGACTAGAATCCTGTCCTCTCCGCTGTCCTCTCAAATGCTTCCTGGAAGCTCGCTCTGTTCGTTCCCAAAATAATAGGATTGGGAGAGTCCCCTCTGAGGACCTGGCACGGTAAGACTGCTACCGCTCTCCCACTTTCCCTGAACCACTCTGCCAGTCGGTCGCTTTCTGTACCTTTGTTTGTACGTTAGCTGTAAATAAATGAACCAGGGTAAACCTGCAGTCACTGTGCTTGATTTCAGGTCACGAAGAGCTTTAATTAGTCTCACCCCATACTCATAGGGAGTAATCATCTTCATTTTGCAAAGGGCAATGATTATCCATAAATTACCTGCTTTTGCTAAAAACTGAGCTTTAGCACTAATCCAGTCTAAAATATCAGATTCCTCAAAGGCAATTAAGATTCTAAAGTTTCCTCAGGCAGTCTACCACAGACTTTACAACAGGTGGCTTCATTAGGCATGACAAAAGTCAGAGAAATTTGCACTGAAAGAAAAAAAAAAAGAGATGACCTGAAGGCAAGAGGAAATGAGAGTCTGCAGAGGAGAGAGATCAGGACTGGTAATGTAGAACTGGGAATCATCCACACAGAGATGACAGTTGAAGCCTTGGTAGAGAATGAGTTCTCCAGGGGAGTGGGTGTAGATGGAGAATAAATTGGGACCCAGAATTGAGCCTTAAGGGGTGGGAGCCCAAGAAGGAGCCCATGAAGGAGACTGCGAATGAGGGGCCAGAGAGAAGAAGCAAGAGAAGACAGTCAATCATATTTATTAGGTGCTTACTGTGTGCAGAGCATTGTAATGAACCCTAGGGAGAGTAAAATATAACAATAAATACACACATTCCCTGCCCACAACGAGCTTATAGTGTCAGTGAAGCCAAGGTTGGATGTTTCCGGGAGAAGATGGTGGTCAACAGTGTTGGAGGCAGCAGAGTGGTCAAGGAGGAATAGAATGGAGTAGAGGCTGTTGGATTTGGCAAGGAGATCATCGGTGACCTTTGAGAGGGGAGTTTCGGGGGAATGAAGGTGGTGAAAGCCAGAGTGGAGAAGATCAAGGAGAGAACTGAAGACAGAGGGCCTAAACAACCGGATCAAGGAGCTTGGAGATGAATGATAAGAGAGAAATGGGGCGACAACTGGAGGGAGCCTTGGGGTCAAGGGAGAATCCATTGACAGAATTAGCTTAGGGACTTACGTCTTAGTCGGAAAGAAAGGCGTGCTCTTTCCACTAAGCCGTGCTGCTTCCCCGGCATTTAGAATTTCATCCATTCATTCATTTAATCGTATTTATTGTTTACTGTGTGCAGAGAACTGTACTAAGTGCTTGGGTGCTTGGGGGAGTACAACAGAGTTGGTAGAAACATCCCCTTCCCGCAAGGAGGTTACAGCTAGAGGGGGAGACAGACATTTGTATGAATAAGTAAATCATGGATATGTACATAAGTACCGTGAGGCTGAGGCTGGGGTGAATATCTAGGGCTCGAGTGGTTCAGAATAAAGTGTCTAGGCAATGAAGAAGGGAAAGGAAATGGGGAAAAGAGGTTTAAATGGGGAAGGGCTCTTGGAGGTGATGGGACCTTAATAAGGATATGAAAGTGGAGAGAGTCGTGGACTGGTCTATACGGAGGAGAAAGGAGTTTCTGGCTAGGGCGAGGAGGTGGGAAAGCGGTCGGCGGTGAGATAGACGAGATCGGGGCACAGCGAGGAAGCTGTCGCTAGAGGAGCTGAGTGTGTGGGCAGGGCTGGAGAAAGAGATCAGTGAGATAAGGAAGGAAGGAGCCAGCTGATTGACTGCTTTAAAGCCAATGGAAAGAAGTTTCCATTTGATGCGGAGGTGGATGGGCAATCACTGGAGGTCCTCGAGGAGTGTGTGTGTGTGTGTGTGGGTGCAACATGGACTGAACTACTTTTAGAAAAGTGATCTGTGCAACAGAGTGAACTATGGACTGAAGTGGGGAGAGACAGGAGGTTGGGAGGTCAGCAAGCAGACAGATGCAGTGCTCAAGCCTGGTTATCACAAGTGCTTTGATTAATAATAATATTGGTATTTGTTAAGTGCTTACTATGCGCAGAGCACTGTTCTAAGCACTGGGGTAGATGCAGGGTAATCAGGTTTTTCCACGTGAGTCTCACAGTCTTCATCCCCATTTTACAGATGAGGTAACTGAGGCACAGAGAAGTTAAGTGACATGCCCACAGTCACACAGCTGACAAGCGGCAGAGCCGGGATTCGAACCCATGACCTCTGACTCCCAAGCCCGGGCTCTTTCCACTGAGCCACACTGCTTCTCCAAGCTGCTCTGATTAGCATAATAGCAGTTTGGATGGAGAGGAAAGGGTAGATTTCAGTGATGGCGTACATGTAGTATTGACCAGATTTGGTGACAGATTGACTACGCGGGTTGAATGAGGATAATGCCAAGACTTGGTAGATAGGGAGGATACTGATATTCTTCATATTTATATTAATGTCTGTCTCCCCCTCTAGACCGTCAGCTTATTGTGGGCAGGGATTGTGCATACCGAACCTGTTATATTGTTATTTCGTACTCTCCCAAGAGCTCAGAAGAGTGTTCTGCACACAGTAAGTGTTCGATAAATACGATCGACTGATCGACTGATTGCCTGCAGAGAAGGAGAGAGGTCAGGGTTGGAGATGTAGAGTTGGGAACTATCTCCATAATGATGGTAGTTGAAGTGATGGGAGTGAAGAAATTCTCCTAGGGAGTGAGTGTAGATGGAAAAAAGAAGGAAACCCAGACCCGAGCCCTGAGAGAAGCCCTTTGACAGAGTCAGAGGAGGAACCAGCAAAGAGACTGAAAGTAATGGACAGAGAGATAAGAGAAGAAGCTCGAGGAGACAGTGTTTGTGAAGCCAGGGCTGGATGATGTTTCAAGAAGCCATTAATATAAATGAATGAATAATATTAATAGTCTGACAATAATTATGGCTTCCATTAACACATACTAGGTGGTAATAATCATGATTATTATTAGTAGTATTATGGTATTTGTTAAGCACTTACTAGGCACCAAACACTGTAATAAGTGCTGGGGTGAATGCAAGCAAATCGGGTCGGACACAGTCCCTGGCCCGCAAAGGCCTCTCAGTCTCTTCATCCCCATGTTACAGATGAGGTAACTGAGGCACTGAGAAGTGAAATAGCTAGCCCAAGGCCACAGAGCAGACAGGTGGGGGAGCTGGGATTAGAACCCATGATCTTCTGATTCCCAGACCCATGCTTTATCCAAAAGCTGGAGTAATAATAATAATAATAATGTTGGTATTTGTTAAGCGCTTACTATGCGCCGAGCACTGTTCTAAGCGCTGGGTAGACATAGGGGAAGCAGGGTAGACATAGGGGCTCACAGTCTTAATCCCCATTTTACAGAAGAGGGAACTGAGGCACAGAGAAGTTAAGTGACTTGCCTACAGTCACACAGCCGACAAGTGGCAGAGCTGGGATTCGAACTTATGAGTAGAAACAAGATCAAAGTGGAGACATCTCTCTTCCTCCCTAGACCATCAGGCCAAGAGGGAGGGATTGTAAGTATCTCGTGCTCATTGTACAGATTGGGCCCAGAGTACTCAAGTCACCTGCCCCAAATCACACAGCAGACAGTATGCAGAGTCTAGATTAAAATCCTGGTCTGATTCTTTGGCCCTGTGATCTTTCCACTCAACAATACACCCTTTAGTGTATTGAAATAAAGATGTACATCATTGTTCTAGACTGTAACCTCAATTTTAGAGTTGTAAGCTCACTGTGAGCACGGACAGTGTCTACTAGCTCTTGTATCGTAATAATAATAATAATAATAACAATGATAATGACATTTGTTAAGCAAGTACTCTGTGCCAGGCATTGTACTAATTGCCGGGGTGGCTACAAGCCAATCAAGTGGGTTACAGTCCCTGCTCCTCTTGGGGCTCACAGTCTTAATCCCCATTTTACAGCTGAGATAACTGAGGCCCAAAGAAGAGAAGTGACTTGCCCAAGGTCACACAGAATACAAGTAACAGAGTGGGGATTAGAACCCATGTCTTACTGAGATCCAGGACCACGTCCGATCCACTAGGCCATGCAAGCATTTAAGTACAGTCTGTGCGGGGGAAGTGCTCAGTAAATATCATATCAAAAAATGTGTCCTTCCCATTCCATCCAAACTGCTATCATGCTAATCTGAGCACTTCTGCTGTCCCACCTTGACCACAGCATCTGCCTCCTCGCTGATCTCTCGGTCTCCTGTCTCTCTCCACTCTGCTGCTCGGATCATTTTTCTACCAAGGTATTCAGTATATGTCTCCCTACTCCTCAAGCACCTCTGATGGGTGCCCATCCACCTCCACATTAAACAGAAACTCCTTACCATTGGCTTTAAAGCCGTCAATCAGCTCGTCTACTCCTATCTCACCTCACCTCATTAATCTCCTACTACAACCCAGCCTGCACAGTCTGTTCCCCTGGTGCCACTATATTCACGGTGCCCCAATCTCATCTGTCTCGCCACCCTCCCCTGTCCCATATTCTCCTCCTAGCCTGGAATTTCCTCCTCCTCCAGATCCCCCAGACCACCACATTCCTCACCTTCAACAATAATTAAGATCACATCTCCTCCAACGGGCCTTCCCCGATTAAGCCTTCTTTCTGTCAGCACGCTCTCCCTTCTGCGTCATCTATGCCTTTTCTTCTGTGACCTTTGGACTTTTGATATTTGTCCCATCCCCAACCCCGCAACGTGTATGTTCATATCTTTAAATTATATATTATAAATTATTTATTTAGTCATGTCAATATCGATCTCACCCTCTACACTGTAAGCTCAATTTGGACAGGGAATATGCCTGCTAGTTCTCTTGTATTGTACTTTCCCAAGAGGTCAGGACCACGCTCTGCACAGAGTAAAGGCTCAATAAATGCAACCGATTAACTGATCATTGATTGATTAATCTTTTCTCTGGCCCTAGTGCCATCCAATAAAATAACAGTTGCACTTTGGGGGTGCTCAGTACTACAGCTATATTCTCTCTCTCTGTCTCAACACATATATATAATATACATATGTATAGATAATATGTATAAATAATATGGCTCAGTGGAAAGAGCCCGGGCTTTGGAGTCAGAGGTCATGGGTTCGAATCCTGGCTCGGCCACTTGTCAGCTGTGTGACTTTGGGCAAGTCACTTCACTTCTCGGTGCCTCAGTTACCTCATCTGTAAAATGGGGATTAAGACTGTGAGCCCCACGTGGGACAACCTGATTCCCCTGTGTCTACCCCAGCGCTTAGAACGGTGCTCGGCACATAGTAAGCGCTTAACAAATACTAACATTATTATTATTATTATTATTAATACATTTAATACCATCTATGCAGGGGAAATGCTCAATAAATATCATATCAAAAATATGTCCTTTCCTCTTCATCCAAACTGCTATCATGCTAATCTGAACACTTCTCCTATCTCACCTGGACAACAGCATCTGCCTCCTTGCTGACCTCTCATCTTCCTGTCTCTCCCCACTCCGCTGCTAAGATCATATATAAATATATAATAATACAATATATATATTATTCTAGACGAGGAGCCTCCAGTAAATCCAATTGGGCCAATTCCATTTGGGATAGCCCAAGGGACGCGGGGACAATTCTCCAGTTCTCCCGCTGGGAACTAGCTTGGCTGCTCAGGTGTGCCCACAAGCCTTCTGCAGTCTCAGATCCCTGGCAGAATCTGGTTATCAGCGTCCCGGAGGGAACCTAAATCTTCCAGCTCTGCTGGGTTCCCACTCATGGTTCCCCGCTGAGCCAAGGGGCATATGCCATATTAGCCACGGCACTGGGGGGTGAGGTGGGCTTCGCGCCCTGCCACGGATGCCCCTGGGAGTAGTTTGGAGGCCATGCTGGGCATGGATTGCTCACCCCACCTGTAGGTGGCCCCTAGGGGAGTCCTGACTCTGCCCTCCCACTTTTTCCACCACTATACCATCTTACAGAGAATCTCCTTGACACCCATCATCTTCATCTCCGTTATCATCGTCATAATAATCACGGTATTGGTTAAGCGCTCACTATGTCCCAGGTATTGCACTAAGCGCCGGGGTGGATACAGGCAAATCGGGTTGGACACAGCCCCTGTCCCACGTGGGGCTCACTATCTCTACCCCCATTTTACAGATGAGGAAACTGAGGCCCAGAGAAGTGAAGTGACTTGCCCATGTTCACACAGCAGACAAGTGGTGGAACCAGGATTAGAACCCATGACCTTCTGACTCCCAGGCCCGTGCTCTATCCACCGTACCACAGTGCTTCTCATAATCATCATCGTCAGTGGAATTTATTGAACACTTACAGTGTGTAGAGCACTATAGTCATAATTAGAATAACATTAACAATGATAGTGGTATTTGTTAAGCACTTACTATGTGCCAAGGGCTGTACTAAGAGCGGGGATAGATATAAGATCTTCAAGTTCCACATGGGGTTCGCATTGTAAGTAGGAGAGAGAAGACGCATTGAACCCTTATTTTACAGATGAGGCAACTGAGGCACAGAGACGTTAACTGACTTGTCCCAGGTAAGTCAAGTGGAAGAGCCGGTATTAGAACCCAGGCCCTCTGATATCCACGTCTGTCCTCTTTCCATGAGGCCACAGTGTTAACTGTTGTACTAATTGTTTGAGAGAGTAAGGGCCTGTCACTCCCCTTCTTAAAACCCTCCAGTGGTTGCCTATCAACCTCCGCTCCAAACAAAAACTCCTCACTCTAGGCTTCGAGGCTCTCCATCCCCTTGCCCCCTCCTACCTCTCCTCCCTTCTCTCTTTCCACCGCCCACCCCGCACGCTCCGCTCCTCTGCCGCCCACCTCCTCACCAGCCCCCGTTCTCGCCTATCCCGCCGTCGACCCCCGGGCCACGCCCTCGTGCAGTCCCGGAACGCCCTCCCTCCTCACCTCTGCCAAACATTCTCTTCCCCTCTTCAAAACCCTACTTACAGCTCACCTCCTCCAAGAGGCCTTCCCAGACTGAACTCCCCTTTTCCCTCTGCTCCCTCTACCCCCTCCTTCACCTCTCCACAGCTAAACCCTCTTCTCCCCCCATTTCCCTCTCCTCCTCCCCCTCTCCCTTCCCATCCCCTCAGCACTGTACTCGTCCGCTCAACTGTATATATTTTCATTACCCTATTTATTTTGTTGATTCTATTTATTGCTACTGTTCTCGTCTGTCCGTCTCCCGCAGTTAGACTGTAAGCCCGTCAAAGGGCAGGGACCGTCTCTATCTGTTACCGATTTGTACCTTCCAAGCGCTTAGTACAGTGCTCTGCACATAGTAAGCGCTCAATAAATACTATTGAATGAATGAATGAATGAATTAGTCATTCATTTGTATTTATTGAACATGCATTGTGCGCAGAGCACTGTACTAAAATACAACAATTAATAGACACAATGATCTTATAGTCTAGAGTGGGAGACAGACATTAATATGTAGAAATAGAATTACAGATATGGACATAAGTGCTATGGGGTTGGGAGGAGGTGAATAAAAGGAGCGAATCAGGGGGACGCAGAAGGGAGTGGGAGAAGAGGAAAGGAGGGCTTAGTCAGGGGAGGCCTCTTGGAGGAGATGAGCGTTCAATAAGGCTTTGAAGGGGGAGAGGGTAATTTTCCGTCAGATATAAATAACTCATACCTTCAGGATTTAAATCGGTAGCATTTATTGAGCTCTTGCTGTTTGCAGAGAACTGTACCGAGTGCCCAGGAGAGTATAGTACAATAGAGTTGGTAGACACATTCCCTGCCTAAAACGAGCTGACAATCCAGATCCTCTTCACCTGATTTTCCCCCACCGCCTAGTGCAGGGGAGAAAATCTGCTTCCACATCATTTTCATTTAAGTCCATATTCCAGGCAGCCTGGTCAACACAGGAAGTTTTACAAATGAAAGAAAAATGGACGGAGACCAGTTAAGCTCCAGCCACTCATTTAGATGTTAGAATTAAAAATTGCTGAACCTAATCTCTTTCTGCAGGAACCTGCCGCCGGCAAAATATTTAATATTAACCTTTCAGAGAATCATAAAAGTGATTGCTTCATCCAACCTGAGCTAAATACTTACCGATTGTTCCAAGATGGTGTTTCTGATAATTATGTCTCAATGCACAGTTCTGTCCGTGGGTGATTACGCTGGGCTAGACTTAATCTCATTTGCAAACGCAAGCGAATGGCAAATTCAGAGAGATGTGGTTAGTATTTTGCACCTCAAGTCACATTCGATTAATCTTGATACTTTGACTTGAATTGTTTTTGCGTTATCCCGTGGGTCTTTAGTGTGCTGTAATGAAACCGAACTAATTTTATCCTAGCCAAAGGACCCAGATTCCTGGATCTAAATTAGACTGCAGGTTAGTAAGGAGATTTCTTAGAGTAGTGTTGAGCTCTCTGAGAAAACTTTGTGTGGCTCATTAAAGCTGGGTTTAAAATAAAATGCAGGGGCTACATGCAGAGGCATGTGTTGTATAGTACACTCCCAAACACTTAATATAGGGCTCTGCACAGGGAAAGCACTCAGTAAATACGAGTGGCTGACAACTGCTATTTCAAAGCCCTCCATCTTTACTTTTTTGGTGCTATTAAGTGCTTACTATGTGTCAAACACTATTCTAAGTGCCACGATAGGTACAAGATAATTAGGTGGGACACAGTGTCTGTCCCGCATGGGACTCACAGTCTAAGTAGGAGGGACAACAGGTATTTAATCCTCATTTTATAGTTGGGGAAACTGAGGCACAGAGAAATTAATTATTATTATTATTACGACATTTGTTAAGCACTTACTATGTGCCAAGTAATGTTCTGAGCGTTGGGTAGATCAAGGTAAATCAAGTTGAAGACAGTCATGAGGTTCACACTCTTAATCCCCATTTTTCCAGATGAGGTAACTGAGGCACAGAGAAGTAAAGTGACTTACCCAAGGTCACACAGCAGACCCGAGGTGGAGCCAGGATTAGAACCTAGTTCTCTGAGTCCCAAGGCCCTGGTCTTGCCACTAGGCCATGCTGCTTTCCATATTGCATTAAGCGACTTGCCTCAGGCCACGCAGTAGGTATATGGTATATGAGAAGCAGCGTGGCTCAGTGGAAAGAGCCCGGGCTTGGGAGTCAGAGGTCATGGGTTGGAATCCCGGCTCAGCCACTTGTCAGCAGTGTGACTTTGGGCATGCCACTTAACTTCTCTGGGCCTCGGTTACCTCATCTGGAAAATGCGGATTAAGACTGTGAGCCCCACGTGGGACAACCTGATCACCTTGTATCCTTCCCAGTGCTTTGAACAGTGCTTTCCACATAGTAAGAGCTTAACAAATGCCATCATTATTATTATTATTAGTGAGGATTGGAACCCAGGTCCTCATCTCCTAGGCTAGGCTCTTTCCACTAGGCCAAGATGCTTCTCATTCTGCTTACGTCTGTTAAGATCCCAGTCAGGAGATCCCATTCAGGAGTTTCTGTTCAGTAGAAGATTTTGCACTCCTGGGTGTCCGGACACAATTTCTGTGCGTGTGCAAGTTTGTGACTGTTGAAGAGAGTTTGTTTAAACAAAGACACTGGACAAGCTGTAAGGCAGGACCGCGGGACTACAAAGACTGTCTAAAGTTGCCAATCAGTCAGTGGTATTTATCGAGCACTTATTGTGTGCAGAGCACTGTATTAAGTGCTTGGAAGAGTACAGTATAATGGAGTTGGTAGACTCGTTCTCTGCCCACATCCCGCTGACAGTCTAGAGGACGAGGTCAATCAGAAGACAGAATCCCTGGTGGGTCAGGCAATCACATTATGGAGTTGGGAATGAAGAGAGGGTTCGATTTATTTTCAGATGCCTAGGAAAACCATGCAATGATAATAGAGAAGCAGCGTGGCTCAGTGGAAAGAGCACGGGCTTAGGAGTCACAGGTCATGGGTTCTAAGCCCGGCTCCGCCACTTGTCAGCTGTGTGACTTTGGGCAGGTCACTTAACTTCTCTGGGCCTCACTTACCTCATCTGTAAAATGAGGATGAAGACTGTGAGCCCCACGTGGGACAAACTGATTGCCTTGTATCCCCCCAGCACTTACAACAGTGCTTTGCACATAGTAAGCGCTTAACAAATACCAACATTCATAATAATAATAAGAATCATGGTAATTGTTAAGTGCTTACTATGAGCCAGGCACTGTACTAAATGCTCATCCCACCACCCCACCACAGCGAACATAGAAACAACACGATTGACAATTGACACCACCCCCAACCCCAATCCCAGCACAAACTGGGGTTAGGATAGCAAAAACCAGATCACTAGTCGGGTAGTGATCACAGCACTAGAACTGCTTATTTAAGTTCAGAAATTTAATGGCTAAATAAATGCGCTCATTCTCTGTAATTCATTCCTATTTCCTATGTGCCTGTTCTCCCAAACCTAGAGTGTGAGCCCTACGTGGGACAGGAACTCTGTGGGGAACTGATTATTTTGATTTTTTTTCGCAGGGCTTAGACCAGTGCCTGCCAGTAATGAAAGCTCAGTGAATGCCATAATTAACTAACTAACGTGGAGCTGCTAATTTAAGGCTCAGAACATTAACTGAGGTCTTGGAAATCTTTTGTCCAGTTCTAGGCTCTGTAACATACACGACTGGGTCACAAGAGAACAGTCAAAAGGATGATTAACAGAGAGAAAAAAAAAGGATTTTTGAAGAAAGGCTAACGGATGACAGAATCGATGATTACTTAATGTTCTTAGGGAAGCAGCGTGGCTCAGTGGAAAGGGCCCGGGCTTGGGAATCAGAGGTCATGGGTTCGAATGCCGGCTCTGCCACTTGTCAGCTGTGTGACTGTGGGCAAGTCACTTAACTTCTCTGTGCCTCAGTTACCTCATCTGTAAAATGGGGATGAAGACTGTGAGCCTCGCATGGGACAACCTGATTACCCTGTAAATCTATCCTAGTGCTTAGAACAGTGCTCTGCACATAGTAAGCGCTTAACAAATATCAACATTATTAACCTGACTACCCTGTATCTATCCCAGTGCTTAGAACAGTGCTCTGCACATAGTAAGCGCTTAACAAATACCAACTTTATTATTCTATCATATTGGATGGAGGGTGGTGAGATCAACATCAGAAGAAAAGCTTGACGTGCTGGGAGAAGCGCTCGGAGAAAACTTCTGACATTGAAGACGTTATACACTTTGAAAGGGCTGCTAAGGGTCATTATGAGATCCATCTCCAAGAAGAGCAACCTCATCTGATCACATTTATTGAGTGTATACTGTGTGCAGAACACTGTACTATGGGCTTGGGAGAGTACACTATAGTAGAGTTGGTAGACACGTTCCCTGCCCACAATGAGCTAATAGTCTAGAGGATGAGTAGACAGTCTTCAGGGATCTCTCTCTGGGTTGGTTTAACTGTGGCTTTCTCAAGAGCCAGAAGACAGCGTCTCTCAATGGAATTGAGAAGCAGCGTGGCTCAGTGGAAAGAGCCCAGGCTTGGGAATCAGCGGTCGCGGGTTCTAATCGCAGTTCCGCTCTGGGACTTTGGGCAATTCACTTCACTTCTCTGGCCCTCAGTTGCCTCATCTGTAAAATGGGGATGAAGATTGTGAGCCCCATGTGGGACAACGTGATTACCCTGTATCTATTCCAGTGCTTAGAACAGTGCACATTGTAAGCTCTTAACAAATACCATCATTACTATTATTATTTACTTCTTTGTGCCTCAGTTCCCTAATCTGTAAAAGTTAAGACTCTGAGAAGCAGCGTGGCTTAGTGGAAAGAGCATGGGCTTGGGAGTCGGAGGTCGTGGTTCTAATTCCAACTCTGCCACTTGTCAGCTGTGTGACTTTGGGGAAGTCACTTCACTTCTCTGTGCCTCAGTTACCTCATCTGTAATATGGAGATTAAGGCTGTGAGCCCCACGTGGGACAACCTGATTACCTTGTATCTACCCCAGTGCTTAGGACAGTGCTTGGCACATAGTAAGGGCTTAACAAATACCCTTATTATTATTATTATTATTACTCTGGTGCTTACTATAGTGCCTGGTACACAGTAAGCCTTGAACAAATACCCATAAAAAATTCATCTTTAAATTAGTTTAAAGGAATTAGGCAGAAGTTGCTCCGAAAAGTGGATGTTGGCCACTGATCAGCAATGTAAGGGCAGAGGGAACAGTGTGACTCTAAAAATCTACATTCTTGCTCATTTTCTCTTTCCCAAACCTTAGTGTCCGCTTGCCTACCGTTGAGTGGAGAATGTTTACTGGACACAGCTTGGTCCAGTCTTCATGGATAAAGTGCTTGAGAGGAATTTTCTAATTCCTTGGTGGAACCCAAATATATGCCGGAAGCATATCTAACCCTTAACAGTACCGAATATCATCGGGGACGGTGCCTGACGAACAGTGGAAATGTTTGTGGGATCTGTGTATCACAGTACCTCCCATCCCCTTCAAAATCTTCAAGGGAACACAAATGGAATGAAGAATGAGCCTATCAGCCTGATTTGGATCGATAGGAGTTATTTCTGGCTTTTCCGGACTTAGATCTGTTCCTAAACTTAGGGGGGGAACTCTATAGGAAACGTCAGCATTAAGGCAGAAAGAATCTTAACAACTTGGAAAAACTCTGAAAACTTTGTTTCCTAGTAATCATTCAGAATGGACTCGCTGACCTCAGAGGAAGTCTCACTTGAAGGAAGGGAGATAAACACTTTAAGGGGCAGAGCTGCCCAGCAAGGCCCGGCGTAAAGTCGTTTCAGTAGCCCCAAATAGCTCTGCGGGGGAGGAAGAGGACTCGGCTCCTCCTAGTAGGAGATGGCTGCACAATATGGCCGGAACCATGGGTTCCCCCTCTGTCCTTTGCAGCCAAACATGAATCCATAGGAGAATTTCATTATCAGTGATGGTTTCTTGGTACACGAGAAGCAGGACCTGGTTGTTAGAGGACCTGGGTTCTGATCCCAGCTCCATCATATGTCTGCTGTGTGACCTCGGGCAAGTCACCTAACTTTTCTGCCCCTCAGTTCCCTCATCTGTAAAAATGGGGATTTAAGACTGTGAGCCCCCTGTGGGGACTGTGACCAGTCTGATTAACTTAATCAAGTAAGTGACCACCTCCAGTTCTTAATAAATTACTGGCATATAATAAGTGCTTAACAAATACCATTTTAAAAAAACAACAAAGGAGGACTCAAATAGGAACTAATCTATTGATGAAGTGCACTCATTACTTATCTATTTATTTATTTATACTAATGTCCGTCTCCCCCTCTAGACTGTGAACTCATTGCCAGCGGGAATGTGTGTTTGTTATTATATTGTATTCTCCCAACAGCTTAGAACAGTGCTCTGCACACAGTAAGCGCTCAATAAATATGATTGAATGAATGAAGGAATTAATCAATTAAACCAACAGGGAGAACAGGATCACCAACTCTATGGCCCTGGAATAAATGCAGCTCACCAACTTTGAGACGTTTACTGCTTTCAAATTTGCTTTGCAGCATAGCAAGGAAGGCACATGAAAGATGGCAAGATACCCAAACTACTATTGAATCCTGGTCAATTGAACCTATCTTCTAATCAGATTTGAAGAAAGGTATGGATAATTCATCTACTGAGTTTGACCCCCAAAACAAAGCCCTTGGAGACACTGCTTACTTTGATTTTCTAATTGGTGAAGTGCCAGAAGATATACCTTCACCGTGGAAGACAGTGTGGCCTAATGGAAAGGCCACAGGACGAGGAGACGACTGAATTCTTACTCTGGTTTTGCCAATGACCTTGCTGCGTGACCTCAGGCAAGTCATTTAACCTCTCAGTGCCTCAGTTTCCAGAGCAGTAAAATGGGGAAATGATGTCCACGCTACGACCCTCTGAAACGGTGAGTTTCATATGGGACAGGGACTGTATCCGAGCTAACCATCCTGTATCTGTCCCAGTGCTTGGTACATAGTAACTCTTCCTAAATTCTGTAATTAATATTTCCGTCACATTTATTCTATCACATGTTTTGAAACATTCATTAAATCATTCAGGTTATATCTAGGAACCCTGAGCAATTTTTTCTCTTTGGATCGTAATAGCTTCCCTAGTATTTTGCAGTAAATCACTTTTTTTTTCAAGCAATGGAACATCAGAAAGAGATCAGAGATATAGAATGAAGGACAACAAGGGAATCTTCTTGGGATCACAAGAGACCAAAAAAAACCCAACAATACGTAAGCCTAGCATTTCTATTATTAGATAATTTAGTGAGGACTTTTTGGAAGGTTTTTTTATGACCTAAGACTTGCTCCTAAGATGGCAATGACCACGTGTTTGTTCTTTAACAAACTTTCTAGGCTATTTCTCTTATCTTATGCTATCGTGTTGTCTCTGACCTATAGCAACGCCACGGACACATCTCTCCCTGAACGCCCCACCTCCATCTGCAATCGTTCTGTTAGTGAATCCAGAGTTTTCTTGGTAAAAATATGGAAGTGGTTTACCACTGCTTCCTTCCATGCAGTAAACTTAAGTCTCCTCCCTTGACTTTCTTCCATGCTGCTGCTGCCCAGCATGGGTGAGTTTTGATTTTGTAGCAGATTGCCTTCCACCCGCTAGCGACCGTCCAAGCTAGGAATGTATGGGTATGCTTCTGCTTGAATTTCTTTCCCAAAGTTGAGATTGGTAGAGTACTGGAAACTCTCTAGACGTGACCCAGAGAGAGGTTCTAAGCTATTGGTAAATTCCATTTCCAGGGCTGATAGTAGATCACCAGAACTTAGTCTACATGGCCATTTAGCTGATCCCTTATGCTATTTGTTAGAGCACTGAAAATATGTCAGAAAGTCCTGAATTCTAATCCCAGCTCCCCCACTTGTCTGCTATGGGACCTTGGGCAAGTCACTTAACTTCTCTTGTTTCAATCATCTTATCTGCAATATAAGGATTAAGACTCTGAGCCCCACGTGGGACACGGACTGTGTCCAACCTGATTAACTTGAATCTACCCCTGCATTTAGTACAGTGCCTGGCACGTAGTATTTGCTTAACAAATACCATTCGTGGCTCAGTGGAAAGAGCACGGGCTTTGGAGTCAGAGGTCATGGGTTCGAATCCCAGCTCTGCCACTTGTCAGCTGTGTGAGTGTGGGCAAGTCATTTAACTTCTCTGGGCCTCAGTTACCTCATCTGTAATATGGAGATTAAGACTGTGAGCCCCACATGGGACAAGCTGATTCCCCTGTGTCTACCCCAGTGCTTAGAACAGTGCTCTGCATATAGTAAGCGTTTAAGAAATACCAACATTATTATTATTATTAAAAGGAAAAAAAAATCAAAGAATACTCAAAAGGTACATTAGAAGGCTGGGTCAGTCTTTGGGTGAACACCCTTAAGGCAAACTTCTGTTCCTCCAGGAGCCTTACTTGTTTTTCATGTGAAACATAGTTTGTTGAGCAATGTGGTTTACCACAGTGACCATACAGCCTGTACTTCATGAGACGCTTTCAGTTGAGGTTAACCTCCTAATTTTTATCTCAAGATTTTCTGGGGTCTCAATTTGTTTTCTTTTAGAAGGTAACCCAAGTCAGAGTCAGTTATCGGATCTCTCTATATTCTCTATAGAATTATGATGAAAACGATGATTTATCTCTCCCTACTATAGTCCCTCACAATATTAAAATATTGACAACATTTGCACTCTAGCCAGCTAATTGGCCTTCACAGTTAAATCAGTCATCAAAGGTAGATGTTGTAAGAGGTGCTTTTCAGCAAAGCAAAGAGCAACATTTCCTAATAGTTATGGATGGGTGAGAGTCCTAGGACAGAATCTGTTAATCACAGAGCACATTTATTCCCCATTGTCAAGGTGGATGGGCTGGGGGGAGGAAGGATCATAGACTTCTCCAACACCAATTCCATTTAATGTGCAGATAAAGGAGTTCATAAATTATTGCAGACAATCTCATTGACTTCAGAAATGCAAAACTCTTCTTACAGGTTAAGCACAGTGGATCAAGCCATATCTCATGCATGTAATACAACAGATGAAGGACACCAAACTCCCAAGTCCATGAAAGGGGAGAAAGAGTGATCAATAAATTTGATCTCCACAATACCCATTTCCAAGGCACTTATTTACAAATGCCTAGTTTGCTATTCAAATTAAAGGTAAATGACCATGATAGAACTCATTTTGTTTCCGGCATTAGAAAATGCCATGGCCTTTCAACACCATAATATTAATCTTCAAACATAATTCTACTTCATTACTGGCAGATCCTTTTCCTATTCTTCCATCCACTCAGACCTTTACCATGGAAGACTGACTGAATTCCTCATTTTAAAGAACTATGTGCTGTGACCACATACATAAGTGTAGTTTGAATGGTCTACCTTCGTGTTTTTAATTCGACCACAGCTCAAAATTTCTGTAGATACAAAATAGATATAAAAGATTTTCAGAGGGATATAGCATTCTGTGAAGCAACTGCTCAACTGTCTAGGATTAAAATAACTGCTAGCCCAAATAACTTCCACCTAGGTTACCAAGAAAACCCTACGAATCAGAACGACTTGTACATTCCAAGCGCTTAGTACAGTACTCTGAACATAGAAAGTGCTCAGTAAATATTATTGAATGATTGAGTGATTTTATGACAAGAAGATGGAACCTTCTGAAGAAGGTGTATCCATTGGAATCACTAAGGGTCAAAACAACTCCACGGCATTTGAAGAATGAAGAGGTTAGCCTCAGAGTTGAAAAGAGGGTACAAGGAACAGTGTCTTTTGAAGGAGGAAGATGGAAAAACGACTGAGGAAATACGTTGGATGATTGTGTCGAAGAGAGGGCCTGAAGGTAGGAGGATAGGACAGAGAAGAATCTTTTGGGACTTGAAAATCATAAGCTCCTTGACAGGAGGGAGCATATCTAGCAAATATATTTTATTTTACTCTCACAAGAGCTTCAGGGCAGTGTCCTAAATGCAGTAAGTATTCAGTAAATATTACTGATTGACACTTCTTCCTTGTGTCTTCCTGCTCCTGCATGAAGAACTCAGAACCCATCATGTCAAGATAAACACATTCCTATAGCATCACTGTATTCCAGAAGTAAGATTATCTACTCTGAGTGTCGGTATCTTCTTGTTAACTACTTCCTCCTGTTTCTCTGTGACTTTTTAATGTAATTATTTATTTTTGTACCGCTTACAAAATCTGCTGCCCTTTCTCTGTTACCATATGCACAAAGCTTCAAAAAGACCAAAGGGTGGAAGGGAGAGGGGGTGGAAATGCACTGATTACCATGACGCAGTCGTAGGTAACAAAGGAGAGAAGGAAAATTCTTCATTAGCAAGGTTCATAGATCAAAAAAGCCCAGAAGAATGCTGCTTTTGGGTTTGATCATGTATAAATCAGGAGGATGCGGATTTTAAAATGGTAGAGGATCTGCTGCACAAAGTAAAAAAAACGACAGATGACGAAAAAGAATTTTGTTTATCAATTTCAGGCCCTTTCTCTATGAAGCATTAAAATGCCCTATATACCTCTAAATTTCTCCTTAATAATTGTTTGATTTATTCACAATCAGGCTGTCAGTGAAGTCCAGGGAGAGACTCACAACTCTCAAATTCATTGACCAAAGAGCAGAAGGGATACGCGGTCCTAGCGTCCTTATCATTTCTAGTGAATCCTCTGAAAACTACAATGCTAAATGAATAACATTTGCTCAAAAGTTACACCCTGAATGAACACTCATTCTTTTTGACTGAGACAAGAAAGATAGCAAGCTGGGGATGGAGAATCATGATTCCAGAATGAGCTGGCATATGGAGTCCTTTGACAAAAGTGTTAGAGGTTCACCGAGTCTTTCGGGAAGGATCGAATCCAGAATTCTCCTAGGATGTGCCGCATTTTACAGAACCTCAGAGTTCTTGTCAATGTGTATTGGATAAAACAACAGAATGAATCCAGGGGGGACACAGACATTCATTTCAGAGGGATGTATAGGGAAAATAGAAAAAAAAAAATTCAAACTGGGGTTTATCTGTGTAGGCTTTAGTCAGTCAATCAGTGGTAGTTATTGAGCACTAACTGCATGCAGAGCCCTGTACTAAGAGCTTCTGAGGGTACCATACAAGAGATAGGTAGATTTGATCCCTGCCTCAAGAAGAGCAATATGGGCTAGTAGAAAGAGCATGGGCCTGGGAATCAGAGGAGTTGGGTTTTAATGACGGCTCCACCGCTTGTCTGTTGTGTGACCTTGGGCAAGTCCTCTAACTTATCAGAGCCTCAGCCACCTCATTTGTAAAATTGAGCTTAATTCCGTAAGCCCCACATGGGACGTGGACTGTGTCTAACTGGATTATCTTGTATCTACCCCAATGCTTAGTATAGTGTCTGGCACATAGGAAACACTTCACATACGCCATAAAAAAAGAAGTTAACAATCTAGAGAGAGAGGGACAGACATTCAAATATATTACAGAGGCATATCTACTTAAAAGCTAAGGTCATGTCTTGTCTCATGCTGTCGAGTCATCTCCAACCCATAGCAACTACATGGACACATTTCTCCCAGAATGCCCCGCTCTCCATCTGCAATCATTCTGGGAGTGTATTATGCATAGAGATTTTTTGGCAAAAAATAGGGAAGTGATTTACCACTGCCTTCGTCTGCACAGTAAACTTGGGTCTCCTCCCTCGACTCTCTCCCATGCCGCTGCTGCACGGCACAGATGAGTTTTGACTGGTAGCAGATTACCTTCCACTAGCCACTGGCCAAACTAGGAATGGAATGGGTTTGCCTCTGCTTGACTCTCCCTCCTGTAGCCAAGGCTGGTAGAGTACTGGAAACTCCACAGGTGTGATCCCGAGAGCAAGTGCTAAGGGGGATGGGGTGAAAATCAAAGTGCTTAAGGGTCTCACACCCAAGTCATTCAATCATATTTATTGAGTGCTCACTGCGTGCAGCTACTCGTGTATTAAGTGTTTGGGAGAGTACAATATAACAATAAACAGACACATTCCCCGCCCACAACTAGCTTCCAGTCGAGACGAAAGTCCATACAGTCTAGTTTACAGTCTAAAGAAAGTCCATAGGGAAAGCAGAGGAGAGGGTAAAAATGGGAAATGAGGACTTAGAGAAGGCCTCTTGGAGCAGGTGAGATTTTAGTATAGGTTACGATGTGATGAGACAGGTGGTCTGTCAGTTAAAAACAGGAAGCGAGTTCAAGGCCTGAGGGAGGATTCGGGCAAGGGGTTGGCAGTGAGAAAGAGATCAAGTCACAGTTGATCGTATTTATTGAGCACTTGCTGTCTGCAGAACACAGAGCTTTGGAGAGTAGAATACAACAGAGTTGGTAGACATGCTGCCTGCCTACAATGAGCTTACAGTCAAGAGAGAAGCAGCGTGGCTCAGTGGAAAGAGCACGGGCTTTGGAGTCAGAGGTCATGAGTTCGAATCCCAGCTCTGCCACTTGTCAGCTGTGTGACTGTGGGCAAGTCACTTCACTTCTCTGGGCCTCAGTTACCTCATCTGTAAAATGGGGATTAAGACTGTGAGCCCCATGTGGGACAACCTGATTCCCCTGTGTCTACCCCAGTGCTTAGAACAGTGCTCTGCACATAGTAAGCGCTTAACAAATACCAACATTGTTAAGAGAGGAGCTGCCAGACTAGCTGCCAACCATGCTATTGATGTCTGTCCATTTCTTTTGTTTTGTTGTCTGTCTCCCCCTTCTAGACTGTGAGCCCACTGTTGGGTAGGAATTGTCTCTATCTGTTGCCAAAATGCACTTTCCAAGCGCTTAGTACAGTGATCTGCATACAGTAAGCACACAATAAATATGAATGAATGAATGAACCACGCCCTGCTCCTGAAGCATTATCCAACCTCGGCTTCACCGACACTTTCCTCTCCTGGTTCTCCTCCTATCTCTCTGGCCGTTCATTCTCAGACTCTGTTGGACTCCTCCTCTGCCTCCCATCCTTTAACTGTGGGAGTTCCTCAAGACTCAGTTCTGGGTCCCCTTCTATTCTCCATCTCCACCCACTCCCTTGGACAACTCTCATTCCCAAGGCTTCAGCCACCATCTCTATGCAGAGGATTCCCAAATCTACTTCTCCAGACCTCTCCCCTTCTGCAATCTCGCATGTCCTCTTTCTATCAGGACATCTTTTCTTGGATGTCTGACACCTCAAACTGAACATGTGCAATCGATCAATCAATCTTATTTATAGACTGCTTACTGTGTTGGGTACTGTACTAAGCGCTTGGTAGAGTACAACACAATTATATAATAGATTTATTCATTCAATCATATTTATTGATAGCTTACTGTGTGCAGAGCACTGTACTCAGCACTTGTGAGAGTACAGTGTAACAATAAACAGACACTTTTCCTGTCCATCACAGGCTTAGTGCATGCAAAGCACTGAACTGAGAATTTAGGGGAGTGCACTACAACAGAACTGGCAGAAACATTTCCTGGCCAGAGCGAGTTTACAGTCTAGAGGGGGAGACAGACATTAATATAAATTTATAAAACCAAAATTTCCAAAACAGAATTCCTTATCTTCCCACTCAAACCCTATCCTCCCCCTGACTTCCCCATCACTTTAAACAGCAACACGAGCCTCCTCGACTCACAAGCCTGCAACCTCGTCATTTTCCTTGACTCATCTCTCTTATTCAACCCACATATTCAATCTGTCACCAAATCCTGTCAGTTCTACCTTCACAACATCACTAAAATTCTCCTGTTCCTCTCCATCCAGACTGCTATCACACTGATCACCTTTAATACTGCATCACCCTCCTTACTGATCTCCCTGCCTCCTGTCTCTCCCCCCTCCAGTCCATACTTCGCTCTGCTGCCTGGATCATTTTTCTACAAAAACGTTCAGTCCATGTTTGATCACTCCTCAAGAACCTCCAGTGGTTACCCATCTACCTCTGCATCAAACAGAAACTCCTCAGCATTGGCTTTAAAGCACTCAATCATCTTACCCCCTCCTAGCTCACTTCGCCGCTCTCCTACGACAACCCAGCACTCTCATCTAATGCCAACTTACTCACGGTACCTCGAACTCGTCTAGCTCGCAGTCGCCCACATCCTGCCCGCATCCTGGAATGACCTGCCCCTTCATATCTCATAGATGATCACTCGCTTCATTTTCAAAGCCTTATTGAAGGCACATCTCCTCCAAGAGGACTTCCCTGACTAAGCCCTCATTCCTTTTCTCCCACTCGCTTCTCTGTTGTCCTTCCCCTTAGTTCACTCTTCCCTCAGCCCCACATCACTTATGTACATACCCATAATTTATTTATATCAAGTACTGTAAACCCTTTGTGGGCCAACTCCATTATAATGTCCTCACCCAAGTACTTAGTACAGTGCTCGGCACGCAGTAAGGACTCAACAAATATCATTGATTGATTACTCTCCCAAGCACTTTGTATGCTCAATAAATATGATTGATTGATTTCAGTGGGCAAGTAGGCTTTATTAATTCATTCAGCGTATTTATTGAGTGCTTACTACGTACAAAGCACTGTACTAAGCACTTAGGACAGTACAATACGACAACAAACAGACACAGTCCCTGCCCATAACAGCTTTAGAGGAGTCAAGTGTGCTGGCTGGGTTGGAGTAGGAAATCAGTGAGGTAAGATAAGAGGGGGAGAACTAATTAAGTTCCTTAAGCCAATGGCAGGGAGTTTCTGTTGGCTGAAGAGATGGATGGTCAAGCGTTGAAAGTTTTTGAGGAAAGAGGAGGCTTGGACTGAATATTAAAAAAAAACAACCCGCAATCTGGACGCAAAATGAAGTATGGACTAGAATGAGGACAGAGAGGAGTCAGGGAGGTCAGTGAGGAAGCTGATGCAGTCAGTAGTCAGAGCAGCAAAGCAGGATATGATAAGTGCTCAGATCAATATTGTAATAATAATAATTATAGTATTTATTAAGTGCCTACTATGTACAAGGCACTGTACTAAGCACTGGGGTATATACAAGCAAGTCAGGTTGGACACAGTCCCTGTTCCACGTGGGGCTCAGAGTCTCAATCCCCATTTTACAGATAGGGAACTGAAGCCCAGAGAAGTGAATTGACTTGACCAAGATCACACAGCAGACAAGTGTCAGAGCAGGGATTGGAACCCACGACCTTCTGACTCCCGGGCCCCTGCTCTGTCCACTAAGGGGGGTAAAATCTAGAGACGCTTTAAAAGTAGAACTGTCAGGGCTTAGTGACATTGAACATGTGGCTTGAATGCGTGAGATGAGTTGAGCCTAATGTCACGTTTATGGGTTCATTCATTCATTCATTCAATAGTATTTATTGAGTGCTTTCTATGTGCAGAACACTGTACTAAGCACTTGGAATGTACAAATTGGTAACAGATAGAGACAGTCCCTGCCCTTTGACAGGCTTACAGTCTAATCGGGGGAGACAGACAGACAAGAACAATGGCAATAAATAGAATCGAGGGGAAGAGCATCTCATTAGAACAATAGGAAATAAATAGAATCAGGGTGTTGTACATCTCATTAACAAAATAAATAGGATAATGAAGATCTATACAGTTGAGCGGACGAGTACAGTGCTGAGGGGATGGGACAGGAGAAGGGGAGGAGCAGAGGGAAAGGGGGGAGAAGAGGGTTTAGCTGCAGAGAGGTGAAGGGGGGGGTAGAGGGAGCAGAGGGAAAAGGGGAGCTCAGTCTGAGAAGGCCTCTTGGAGGAGGTGAGCTTTAAGTTCGTGAGACATGGTGGGGGTGTTTAGAACGGTGAGAAAGTCAAGGGGAAGACAGAGTTTGGGTGGGAAGATGAGGAGTTCTGTTTGTACATATTAAGTCTGAGATGTCAATAGCACATTCAAGAAGAGATGTCCTGAAAGAAATTTGAAATGGCAGAAAATGAGAGGGACCAGGACGGGAGAGATAGATTTGGGAACCATCTGCATAGACGTAGTATTTGAAGCCATAATCAAATGAAGAGTTCTCTAAGTTAGTTGGTGTAGATGAAGACTAGAAGAGGTCCCAGAATTGAGCCTTGATTGGCTTCCAGATAGGAAGTGGGAGGCAGAGGAGAAGCCCACGAAAGAGACTGAGAACGAGCATCCAGAGAGATAGAAGAATCAGGAGAGGACATTGTCAATAAAACCAAGGTTAGATTGGGTTTCCAGGGGAAAGGAGTGGCCCACTGTGTTAAAGGCAGCTGAGAGATCAAGGAGGATTAGGATGGAGTAGAGACCACTTTATTTTCCAAGTAGGTTGTCACTGGTGACATTAGAGAAGACAATTTCTGTGGAACGGAGAGGGTAGAAGTCAGATTGGAGGGGATCAATTAGAGAATTGGAGGAGAGGAAGTGGAATTAGCGGGGGTAAAACCATGAGCTTGGAGAGTTTAGAAGGAAAGTGTAAAAGGGAGAAGGGACAATGAGAAGAGGGTGCTGTGGGGACAAAGTAAAATTTTTGGTTGTCTCTCCCATAAACCCATCATAACAAAGGTGACTGTTAGCCCATCTAGCAAGCACGGTCCTAGTTTGGAGTAACTTTAAAAATGGCGGAAATATGGCAGATGAGTTTCTGAATGTCCCAGAAAACCTGCTCATTCATTCAATCATATTTATTAAGCTCTTACTGTGTGCAAAGCACTGTACTAAACACTCGAGAGAGTACATTATAACTATAATAAACAGACACATTCCCTGCCACAACAAGCTCACAGTTTACCTTCCACCAAACCCCCAGGTTCTATTACTCACTATTACTGTTGGACTGGTGATAAAAGAATCATTCATCTCTCCATCACACCCCATCCCCCCATTCCAGTGTTTGTTTTTGTCCTCTTTCATTTATTTCTTTTTTTGTTCATCAGATGTACACACTCGTAAAACACGGCCTAGTAGAAAGAGCATGGGCCTGGTAATCAGAGGATCTGAGTGCTAACTCCAGCTTCACTACTAACGGCTGTATGACCTTGTTCTAGTCACTTAATATCTCATCTGCAAAATGGGGATTAAATGCCCATTCTCCCTCCCTCCTAAACTATGTGCACCATGTGGGACAGGGAGTGGATCTGATCTGATAATCCTGTACCTACCCCAGCATTTAGTATGATTTTTGGCATATCGGTAAGGGCTTGACAAATCCTACAATTGTTATTTATTATTATCATTATTATGAGTGGCCTGGAAAATGAGGAATTATTTGTAAACAGGACTGGCTCTTTGAATAAATTGCAATCTACCTTGGCATTTCATTAGTAATTACATAGATAATTCATGAGAAATTCAGGTAGGGTACCAGGATAAGTTTCCCCTAAAATAGCTATGAATAAATCATTATGAAAGAGGAAAACAGATGACTATTAGCCAGGAGGAAGCTTCACATAACTAATGGAGAGTAGGGTACCAGACCTTGCCTGGGAGGTCCAGAAGGGAAGTCTGAAAATCTTATTTAGAGACTAACTTAATCTGAAAGTGTTTATGAAGTCAGAGAGTCTACCAGGTTTTGCAGTTTGGCTTAGTGGATAGAGGACAGGCCTCTGAGTCAGAAGGAGCCGTGTTCTAATCCTGGCTCCAGCATATGTCTTTTTGGTGACCTTGGGCAAGGTACTTACCTTCTCTGGACCTCAATTTACCTCATCTGTCTAAATGGGGATGAAGAGCATGAGTTCCATGTAGAATACGGACTTACCCCACTGCTTAGAACAGTGCTTGGCGCATAGTAAGTGCTTAACAAGTACTATAATAATAATTATTATTAATAGTAGTAATCATATAAAAAATGATCAAAAGTCCTATTTTTCCCCATTATGGCCAGAGTCTACTAAGTGAAATGTTGCAGGGTGACTTGTTCTAAACAAGCCCACGGAAATGTTTGTTTAAAATGGCTATCGTGCACATTGGAGAAGAAATAGCTTTGCTAATTGGAAATGAATTATTTCTAAAGAGCCAGGCGATAGAATGGAAAGGTGCTGCAGGAATATTCTATTTTAAGGTGAGACGTTGCTCAGCATTTACGTGATGGAATTATAATAGCGTGGGAATTGTCAAAATCAGGTTTTGATTATACACAATGAGCAGTGCAGGCCTCCTGGGAAGTATTTCCCATCACGATCCAATCCAATCTCCAGAACAGATATGAATATGGAGGGGAATACAATGTAGCATGCTAATGACCTCACCTCATACTACTTCTCTGAGCTCAGTGATTTTGGAACAGAAGCAGGAATTACTGATAACCCACCTCCTTATGTAGATCAATCCATCAACTACATCTATTGAGCGCTTACTGTGTGCGAAGCACTGTATTAAGTTCCTGGGAAAGTACTCTTCAACCAAGTTGCTAGACAAGTTCTCTGCCCACAGTGAGTTTACAGTCTAGGGAGTGAGACATCAGTGCTTCACTTCTTAATGGAGTTGAAGCTAGACTGACAAGGAGCTGGGAACTCTTTCTCGGGATGTGAATTTGGGTTCTTGAGCTGGGGGACAAATCTGTCGGCATTTTCTGCTTCTCCTATCTGAGTAGCGGGAGAGGTGAGAGGGGACTTCCCTCCCCACATCCTTATCACACACACACTCTCTCTTTTTCTCTCCCCCTACCCCTGACACCTCCAGAGATCAGGTCGGGTTAGAGTAAGGTCAAGTCAGGTCATAACTTAGCTTGGCTTGGAGGAAAACATTTCCTCCTCGCAGAATTAGTAGTAGTAACATCCCCTCCCCTCCCCACCTTCAAAGCCTTCCAAAAATCACATTTCCTCCAAGAGGCCTTCCCTGAGTAAGCCCTCATTTCCCCTATTAGCCCTCTTCGCCCTCATTATGCACTTGACTGCGTACCCCTTTGCTAACTGGAAATGAATTATTTCTAAAGAGAAAGACGATAGAATGGAAAGGTGCCGCAGAAATATTCTACTTTAAAGTGAGGCTGCTCCTCTGCTGGAAGAGCAGCATGGCCTAGTGGCAAGAGCATGAGCTTGGGAGTCAGAGGTCGTGGGTTCTAATCCTGTCTCCACCACTTGTTTGCTGAGTGACCTTGGGCAAGTCACTTAACTTCTCCGTGCCTCAGTTACCTGATCTGTAAAATGGGGATTGAGACTGTGAGCCCCACGAGGGACAACCTGATTACCTTGTGTCTACCTCAGCGCTTAGAATGGTGCTTGGCACATAGTAAGCGCTTAACAAATACAATGTTATTGAGAAGCAGCGTGGCTTAGTGGAAAGAGCACGGACTTGGGAGTCAGAGGTCGTGTGTCTACTCCTGGATCCACCACTTCTCAGCTGTGTGACCTTGGGCAAGTCTCTTTACTTCTCTGTGCCTCAGTTACATCATCTGTAAAATGGGGATTAAGTCTGTGAGCCCCATGTGGGACAACCTGATTACCTTGTATCTATTCCAGCATTTAGAACGGCACTTGGCACATAGTAAATATCAACATCACCATTATCATCGTCATCATTAAGCACTTTTCTACTCGCTCCAGCTCCAAAGCACTTATGTACATGTCCTTATATTCTAGAATGTCCCCTGTATGTACATGTCCTTATATTCTAGAATGTCCCCTGTCTTTAATTTGTTTTGTCTGTCTCCCCTATAAACTGTAAGCTCCTTGAGGGCAGGGATCACATGTACCAATTCTGTTACACCGTACTTTCCCAAGCACTTATACCCTGGTCTGTGCACAGTAGGTGCTCACTAAATACCAATGATTGATTAACAGATTGATAGCAATTATAGCCACGGGAATAGTAGTATAGTATTTCCTGAGCAATTACTTGTTGCAGTGTTGCCTAGAGGAAAGAACATGCAACTGAGGTTCAGGAGATCTGGATTCTAGTCTGCTACCGTCCTCTTGCCTGCTGGTGACCTTGGGCAAATCTCCCTGCCTCAGGCTCCTCATCTGTAAAATGGGGATTAAATATCTCCGCCAGGTTGATCACTTCAGCCACCGGAGTACTCAAAGGTGAACTTCGCCATCAGTAAAGTGTTCTTCACATAAGGACGGCTGTGTGTTCTGTGTGTGGATGTGAGAGAGAGAGCGAGAGTGAGTTTGTGTGTGTGTGTGTGTACACAAATATTCTCCCTCCCTCCTTCAACTTTGAGTTCCATAAGAAATGTGGACTAAGAATGATCTGATTATCTTGTATCTATCATCTCAGGCACATAGCACAGTGCTTGGCATAGAAGGGACACTTCTCATATACCGTCGTCATTATTATCAGATGGCTGACCCATCGAGTCAGGGTTCATCATCTCAGTCATCAATCAATTTGGATCAGAGTCCTTGGTTTATGAAGAATTTTTCCAGGATCTCTGATTAAATAAATAGAACAGAATTGTATTATGTTTGGGAAATCTACCTTTCCCAAATGTGTTTATGCAGCACTCGAGGCATTCGCCAGCTCAACATACTTTGGGCTTAATGGTTGACGGTTGTGTGCTTGGTATTGATCCTTGCTGATTTCGCTAAGTATCCCACGATACTCCTGCACTTCTCTTTTTCTGTGACAAATGTAGGTTAGAGAAACTGCTGGATCTCTTCAAACAACTCACTAATAGATGAAAAACAAAACTGTCCATGCTTCTTAAAGGAACAGTGATCATCCTGAAAGATTTCAAAAGAATTTTTGAGTGAAATGCATTACCTTCCACACTCTCCTCACTCTCTCTTTTTCAACTGTGTTTGTTTAGCAACTTACTATGCACCAGGCACTTTACTAAGCACTGGGTTAGATTCAAGACAATTGTGTTGGACATACTCCGTAACCACGTAGGGCTCCCAGTCTTAATCTTTATTTTACAGATGAGGTAACTGAGGCATGGGGAGGTGAGGTGACTTGTCCAAAGTCATACAACAGAAAAGTGATGGAGCCAGGATTAGCACCCAAGTCCTCTGACTCCCAGGTCCCTGCTCTTTCCAGTAGTGCATGTCCCACGTGGGGCTCAGAGTCTTAATCCCATTTTAAAGATGAGGTAAATGAGGCACAAAGTAGTGAAATGACTAGCCCAAGATCACACAGCAGACAAGTGGCAGAGCCGGGATTACAACCCTAAGTCCATGCTCTTCCCACTAGACCATGCTACTTCAGGTAAGATCACAATCAATCCGTGGTGACTAAACTTTTAGGTTGATTCTATAGTCAGACATGAACTCACACTAAGTGACTTTAACCCTGAGGAGTCAGATTTTAGGAGATACCAAAGAGACATCTTAAATTCAGGTGGTCTTGGTTTCAAAATAATGTACAGAAGCAACTTCTGCTTCACCATAACCACAAGATGTAAATTGCTATCACAAAAGGAAATGCATCTGTTTGAAAAAAAAAGTCACAAAGCTGGGTTGTTTAATTGGCAAACTTCCTGTGATCCTCTTGATCTATGTAAATTGATTTTTTGATGATTTGTTCTACTACTTTTCTGATTACAAAGCAGCTGAATAAAATGCATGTGGCAAAATTATGTGCTATGATTTATCGAGACACTTTAAAACTCATTTTCCCATTTTCCACTGCCTAATCCAGGCTTACCTGTGAAGGAAAGTGTTTTCAGTTCTATATAGGCTATCAAACACTGAAAATGAGAAGATTTTTTTTTTTAATTAAAAACTTCAAGCTTTTTAAAAGTGTAGTTACAACTTTATCTTTCATTATCTGTGGAAATAAGATTCCCATTACTTCATTCACTAAAAATGGGAATTGTTTCTTTTGTGTAAAACTAGATTGAGTTTTAAACTAGGTAAAACTTTATGAATGTATGTGTGCATGATGTGGTTATTGTATTCACGCAAGAAGCGAGAGTTACCTGTCAAGCTTGAAGAAGGTGGTGATGAGAGGAAGTAGAAATCATAGATCCCACTGCACACCAAAAGTCTGTCTCTAGTTATGCTGACATGCTTGGATTTACATGTACTTAGGTTTACGCCCTTTATTCACCCTACCCTCAGCGGCGCAGAACTTACGTCCACATCTGTAATTTGTTGATATTCATGTCTGTCTCCCCTTCTAGACGGTAAGCTCCCTGTGGGAAGGGAACATGTCTACTAATTTTGTTAGACTGAACTCTCCCAAGCTCTTAGTAAAGTGCTCTACATATATGAAGACCTCCAAAAAAACTGGATTGATTGACTGATTGTTTGCTGTGTCTGCTTTTACTTTTCCCTCCTGGTCTCATTGTCCTTTTGCCCAAAATAAGCTACTCCTTTCTTGACTATGCTACACATTTACTCAGGTCCATCTGTATGAATTCACTGTCAGTTTACAGTTCTGCTAAGGATAAAAAAAGTCACAGTGACTCATGAAAAACGGTACAAATACATTTATTACCCTAAAGCTCAGAGCGCAGAAAAACACACTCCGTAGCCACTCTTCCCCCTGTTAGATAATCTATATTTCTTTAAATATAACTTCTCATAATAACTGAGTCAGCCTCAATTAACTGGGCTAACATAAATTGCTGACCAAAGAACCAAGGATTGGATTTCTTGTATGTCCCTTATAGATACAGCAGTGTTGTTACTTGACACTCAACAAATATTGAATACATCAACACCAGGATAATTATTATAAGAACAACAATCATGTGAAACCTCTTTCTAAGTTTGTCTGCAGAAATGGTACCTGGATAGAAAAAAAATATTTCTCAAAAGGAAGAATTTTTATTCAATAATGATAATGATAACAACAGTGGTATTTAAGTGCTTACTATGTGCCAAGCACTTTACTAAGTGCTGGGGTAAATATAAGGTAACTGGAATGGACACAGTCCCTGTCCCACAGTGGGCTCAGTCTTAATTCCCATTTTACAGATGAGGGAACTGGGGCATAGAGAAGTGAAGTGATATGTTTTAGATTCCAGGCTTTACCAAGCTCATTGAGAGTTTATTTTGTTTTGCAAAATGGGAATATGGTCTCCTCAGGACTGTGGTTTTCAGTGTGCACGAATGCGAAGATTTTGTTCACATTTGGGATTAATTGGGAACCAGAGCCTTTTGGAAATGCCCAACCCATTCCTTACTATTTCAGAAAGCATACTCAGCTACTTTTCTTCTCCTCAGATCACAGTACAGTGCAAAGCATGACTACAGTGCTAAGCCCTTAGTAGAGTGTTCTGCCTCGAGTAAGCACTCAATAAACAGATTAGTGGTATTTATTGAGCCTTAACTCTATGCAGGGTAGTAATGGATCGATCAAATTCATCCTCCCATCCTTAGCACTTTCATATGCAAAGACACTCATAGCCCTTATCTGCACATTATTTCATGTATTCTCTTATTTAAGCACTTACTTATTCACCTGTTGAGACATCCATTCTCTATTTCCTCCAAACCATAATAACGTATCTCTCACCCTCCAGGGACTGTGTCTTTAACCTATTTTGTACTCTTCTAAGTGCTCAATACAGTACTCTGCCCACAGCAGGGATCTACCCAACACTATTTATCAAACAATGTTTTTATACTGTGGAATAGACATCACTGTCCACAGCACCAAATGACAAAGACTGATTTCCACGTGTCTCTTGCAGCCAGTTGAGAAGTGTTCTAACCTTAACCCTAACCCTCATCTCCAAAGAGAAAGCTTCATTCTGTTCTCAGGGGAACAGAATTTAAACATGCTCAGAAAGACTTCCCTAGTCACACAAATTAGAACGATACCTGACCAGTCCAAAATGTCGTTTTTTGTGGTATTTGTTAAGTACTTAATATACCAAGCACTGTATTAAGCGCTGGAGTAGACTCAAGCTAATCAGGTTGGATGCAGTTTCTGTCCCAAATGGGGCTCACGATCTTAATCACCATTTGGCAGATGAAGGAACTGAGGCACAGACGAGTGAAGTGACTTGCTCAAGGTCACACAGCAGACTAGAGGCAGAGAGGGAATTAGAACCGCTCCCCCTCCTCAATCCCTTCACCCTCGCCCGGCCCCCTCGTCAACTCTTCCATCCTTCCTAGCAGTATCATCAGAGAGATCTCGTGCCTCATCTCAAATGCTACCCCTTCTACATGTGGATCATTCATTTGATTTAAATGCATTTATTGAGAGCTTACTGTGTGCAGAGCACTGTACTAATCCATTGGAAAGTACAATTCAGCATCAGACCCCATTCCTTCACACCTTATAAAAATTCTCACCCCTTCCCTCCTTAACTACCATTTTTAACCACTCACTCTCCAATGGCTTCTTCCCCACTGCCTTCAAAAATGCCCATGTCTACCCCATCCTAAAAAAAATCCTACCTTGATCCCTTAGCTCCCTCCAGTTATCAACACATCTCCCCATTACCTCTCCTCTCCAAACTCCTTGAGCTAGTCTCTTACACGCACGGCCTCAAATTCCTCTTCTCCAATCTGGCTTCTGTCCTCTTCACTCCACTGAAATCCACTGAAACCTCCCTCTGAGAAGTCACCAATGATTTCCTCCTTGCCAAATCCAATGGCTCCCAATCCATCCTAATCCTTCTTGACCTCTCAGCTGCGTTTGACACTGTGGACTATCCCCCTCTCCTCAATACGTTATCCAACTTTGGCTTCACTGGCTCCATCTTCTCCTGATTCTCCTTCTTATATCTCTGGCCGTTCATTCTCAGTCTCCTTCAAGGGCTCCTCTGTCTCCCGACCCCTAACTGTGGGGGTCTCGCAAGGTTCACTTCTCGTTCCCCCTTCTATTCTCTATCTACACTCATTCCCTGGGAGAACTTATTTGCTCCTACAACTTCAACTATCATCTCTATGTAATCACACCCAAATCTACATCTCCTTCCCTGATCTCTCTTCCAGCTCCCAGCTCCTCCTGCCTTCAGGACATCTCTATTTGGATGGCCTCCTGCCACCTCAAACTTAAAATGCCCAAAACAGACATTTATATTCTCTTTATATTCCCTCCAAACCCTGTCCTCTCCCGAACTTTCCTGTGACCATAAATGGCACAACCATCCTTTCCATCTCACAAGCCCGCAACCTTGGTGTCATCCTTGACTCTGCTGTCTCATTCAGGCCTCACATCCAATCCGTCACCAAAGCCTGCCGGTCTCACCTTCACAACATCGCCAAGGTCTGCCCTTTCCTCTCCATCCAAACCGCTACCACGTTAAGACAATCACTTATCCTATCCTGCCTAAATTACTGTATCATCCTCTTTGCTGATCTCCCAACCTCCCATGCCTCCCTACTCCAATCCATACTTCACTCCTCTGTTCAGATTTCTAAAGAAATGCTCAGGGCATGTCACCTCCCTCCTCAAAAATCTCCAGTGGTTGCCTATTCACCTCTGTGTCAAGCAAAAACTCCTCGCTAATGGCTTTAAAGCTCTCCAACACCTTGTCCCCTCCTACCTACCTCACCTCCCTTCTCTTCTACAACTCAGCCCACACACTTGGCTCCCCTGGTGCTAAACTTCTCAATGTGTCTCTTTCTTGCCTGTCTCACCACTGACCCCTGGCCCACGTCCTACCTCTGACCTGGAGAACGCCCTCCCTTCTCAAATCCACCAATGACTCTCCCCCACTTCGAAGCCCTGCAGACGATGCATCTCCTCCAAGAAGCCTTCCCAGACTAAGCCCCACTTTTCCTCATCTCCCACTCCCATCTGCATCGTCCTGACTTGCTCCTTTTGCTCTTCCTTCTTCTCCCCAACCCACAGGACTTGTGAATATTTACACATATACAGATGCATTTATTTATATTGATGACTGTGTACTTGTATCGATATCTGGCTCCCTTCCTCTAGCCTGTTAGCTCGTTGTGGGCAGGAATGTCCCTCTTTATTGCTGTACTGTACTTTCCCAAGTGCTTAGTATAGTGCTCTGCACACACTAAGTGCTCAATAAATACGACTGAATGAATGAATGAATGATCCTTGGTCCCCTAAATTCTCGGCCTGTGTTCAATCCACTGGGCCACGTGGCTTCTTCGTAAAGGAAGCTAATCCTCCATCTTCATTGTTTACATCTGTGCTGTTTCTTTCATTTCATTTACAATTAGTCTCCTGCCTAGCAATCTATTTATATCTCACTTGGATTCCAGCTGGTTATATTTTAAAGATACGCTTTTGATCTCTCTCCTCGCTTCTGGGCCTAGGTCCAATTTGGCCGCCAATATTCCAGATGGGCCCTCGGGGACGGCGTCACTTAGGAGGGAGCCAGGCTGGGCCCCTCCTGACTTTTTGATTGGCCAGACCCTGGCTCCATCTGGGGTTGTCCGGCCTTCTGCTGGCACAGCCTGCTGGAAAAGTGGCAGGGCGCTACAGCGTTGTCAGAGGATCAGTCATCATAGCGGAAAACCAAGGTCGAGCTGCCATCTACGGTGAGGTGCTGAAAGACCCTCTTGCCTCTCATTTCCTCTTCTCCCACTTCCTCAGCCACCCTGCTTAGCTGCTTTTATTCACCCGCCCCGACCCCTCAGTCCCATGGCATTCTTGTACATATGCATACTTTATTTATTTATATTACCGTCTGTCTCCCCCTCTCGACTGTAGGCTTGTTAATAATAATAATAATAATAATAATAGTCATTAATGTATTTGTTAAGGACTTGTTGTGTTGCAGGCACTTGTAATAATAATAATAATGATGGTGGTATTTGTTAAGCGCTTACTATGTGCAAAGCATTGGTCTAAGCACTGGGGGGGTACGTGATTAGGTTGTCCCACATGGGGCTCACAGTTTTAATCCCCATTTTACAGATGAGGTCACTGAGGCACAGAGAAGTTAAGTGACTTGCCCAAAGTGACACAGCTGGCAAGTGGCAGAGCCAGGAATAGAAACCATGACCTGTGACTCCCAAGCCCAGGCTCTTTCCACTGAGCCATGCTGCTTCTCACTTATACTAAGTGTTGGGTTGGATACAAGCAAATGAAGCTGCACAAAATCCCTGTTCCATGTGAGGCTCACAGTCTCAATCCCCATGTTACAGATGAGGTAACTGAGGCACAGATAAGTGACTTGCTCAAGGTCACACAGCAGAAAAGTGGCAGAGCCGGGATTAGAACCCAGGTCCTTCTGACTCCCGGCCCTTGCGCTATCCACTAAACCATGCCATTGCTAAAGGAACACATTTACCAATTCTGTTCAGTTGTATTCCCCCAAGTGCTTAGTACAGTGCTCTGCATGCAGTAAGTACTCAATAAATGCAATTGATTGATTGATTCCTGATGTGCTTTTCTATTTCGGACAGAAGAGACTTTTGCCTTGTGGTTTAATGCAGATGAAGGTTTGCTCTGAGGGAAAGTTAAAAGCCAAGGGGTCAAGAAGGAGGAGGTGCTGGGCTCTCAATCAGTCAAGCAGTGGTATTACCTTGTCTTCTGTGTGACTCTGTGCACTTTCATTCATTCAGTCAGTCGTATTTATTGAGGGCTTACTGTGTGCAAAGCATTGTGCTTGGGAGAGTACAGTACAACATACGGATACGGTTCTTGCCCATAATGAGTTCACAGTCTAAAGGAGGAGGCAGACAATATGCATAAATGAATAAATAAATTACAGATATATACACATGTGCTTTGGGGTACTTAACTTCTCTGTGCCTCAGTTATCTCAGCTGTAAAATGGAGAGCCCCACGTGGGACAGAGACTGTGTCCAACCTGATTTGCTTGTATACAACTGAGTGCATATTAGAATGCTTGGTATACAGTAAGCTCTTAACGAATACCACTATTATTAATAATACTTTTATAAGAGGTTTGGTGATGGCTTAAGGCAGCATTCCCGGCCAACAAAGCTTCAGCATACGTAAGCTGGGAACTCCCAAGGTAGCCCTGAAGCCATTCATTTACTCAATCGTATTTACTGAGCACTTACTGTGTGCAGAGCAATGTACTAAGAGTGTGGGAGAGTACAATATAACAATAAACAGACACATTCTCTGCCCACAACAAGCTTACAGTCTAGAGGTCTGGGACCTGCTCTCCCTTCCTCTTAGAAGAGAAGCAGCATGGCCTAGTGGATAGAGCACCGGCCTGGGAGTCCTAAGGTCACGGATTCTAATCCTGGCCCCGCCACTTGTCTGCTATGTGAACTTGGGCAAATCACTTCACTTCTCTGTGCCTCAGTTACCTCATCTGCAAAATGGGGATTAAGACTGTCTTTGTGGGACAGAGGCTGTGTCCAACAATTACCTTGTACCTACCACAGTACTTAATATAATGCCTTGTACATAGTAAGCACTTAACAAATACCACGATTCTTCTTATTCATTCATTCAATCATATGTATTGAGCTCTTCCTGTGTGCAGAGCACTGTACTAAGCGCTTGGGAAGTATAATACAATAAAAAGTGACATTTCCTGCCCAAAACAAGCTTACAGTCTAGAGGGGAGGAGACATTCATTAATGCAAATAAATAAAATTACCAATATGTTCGTAAGTGCTTCTTACTGAGAGCCCCCATGGGGGACCAGGGCAGTTTCTGATTAAATCTTCCTGTATCTCCAGTGCTTGGGACACACTTTGGTACTTAGTATTCACTTAGTAAACTTTATCATTCTGATATCCTCTCTCCAAACCAATGTTCTCCTGGTATCCTTGCCCCGCCTCCTGTTTAGACTATGAGCCATGAGCCCCATGTGAGAGAGGGACTGTGTCTGACCAGATTATCTGGTATCTACCCCAGTGCTTAGTAGAGTGCTTGACACCTTGACTCCATTTATTGCCATTGTTCTTGTCCGCCTGTCTGCCCCGCTTAGCCTGTCAGCCCGTCAAAGGGCAGGGACTGTCTCTATCTGTTGCCGATTTGTCCATTCCAAGCGTTTAGTACAGTGCTCTGCACATAGTAAGCGCTCAATAAATACTATTGAATGAATGAATGAACCTAGCAATGACTTACTGGCCTGGGAGTCAGAGGATTGGGATCTAATCCCAGCTCTACCACTTACCTGCTGTGAGACCTTGGATGAGTCACTTCAGTTCTCTGTGCCTCAGTTCCCTCATCTGCATCATAGGCATTCAAAACCTGCTCTCCCTCCTCCTTAGACTGTGAGCCCCTTGAGGGATTTGATTATCTTGTACTTGCCCCAGTGCTTAGTACAGTCCTTGGCACATACTAAGTGCTTAACCAATACCACAGTTATTATTATTATTATTGTTAATGAATAATATGACAATGATAATAATTCCTTAGGGTGACCATCAGACAGTCCAGCTGACTTGGTACTTGTAACTTGAAAACATCTCATTCATGTCTTGAAAAATATTTTGGAGATTTTCCATGTGCATTTGTGTAGTTCTCGGAAGACTAAAACTTTACTGCCTTACTGGTGATTTCACAGAGTTAACAGTGAAGCAAGTACACCACAGTCTCTGAAGCAGCATGGCATAGTGGATAGAGCACAGGCCTGAGACCCCGAAAGACCTGGGTTCTAATTCTGATTGTGCCACTCGTCTACTGTGTGACCTTGCGGAGTCACCACTTCTCTAGGCCTCTGTTACCTCATCTGTAAAATGGAGATTGATACTGTGAGCCCCATGTGGGACAGGAACTGTGTCTACCCTATTTGCTTGTATCCACCCCAGCACTTAGCATAGTGCCTGGAATAAAGTAAGCATTTATTATTATTATTATTCGACCTCTCGGAACATTCCCACCTGAAAGCCGCTTCCTGTAACAAGTGCCCTAATTGAGGATGTCCTTCCTTGCTTTATGTGCTCCCCTCCTCTACCAACATCCCTTATATTTAACAACAGATCCCTGAACAAAATACTAAGGACATTTCTGTTCTTCTGCTACTGGATTTAGGGCTGCAGAAAAAATCAAAGAGAATTCTTTTCAAAACCATGAAGTAGCAAATTGATTTCAGTTCGGTTCAAAGAGAGAATTGATGATGAAAGCCTAGGGTTTTCTGCGAGAAGAAACCTAAATGCAGGCCAAAGAACATGAGACCAGGGGTAGTAATGCAGAGAGAAGCCTCTGGTCTCTAAAGAGGCCTCAGAAGGTGATGGGAAATCTCTTAGGGAAAAAAAGAGGGTGTCAGATCTGAAAAACTGAGAGGGCTGAGATGTATGTGGTTGGGAGGCTTCCCTGAGAATATTAATAAATGTCAGAGGCAAGTTGTAAGTGTATTGAACCAGGAGACAGGGTTCTTTTCTTTCTTTTCTCCTGTATCCCTGTCAATTTTTCCATTACTTTCATTCTCCCATTTGCCCCCCAAGGACATGAGGGCTGATTTTTTTGTAGGTTTCTAGTAGTAAGGTGATCTATATACATAAGGCTGTATAAGCAGCACTCAGCGTGGCGCAGTGGAAAGAGCACGGGCTTTGGAGTCGGGGCTCATGAGTTCGAATCCCAGCTCTGCCACTTGTCGGCTGTGTGACTGTGGGCAAGTCACTTAACTTCTCTGTGCCTCAGTTCCCTCATCTGTAAAATGGGGATTAAGACCGTGAGCCCCACGTGGGACAACCTGATTCCCCTGTGTTAACCCCAGCGCTTAGAACAGTGCTCTGCACATAGTAAGCGCTTAACAAATACCAACATTATTATTATTATAAGCAGCAAGGAGAATGATTTCACTCTTTTTGACATAGGAATCATGTTTGAGACGATTGGGGAGAGGTTACAACACGGGGTTGAAATGTGGTGTTATCAGAGGGAGGGGTGTTCAGGAGCATGCAATCAGTAAATGAAATTTATTGAGTGTGCACTCTGTGCCAAGCACTGTAATAAACGCTTGGAAAAGCACAATAAAACAGAGTTGGTAGACATCATCCCTGCTCACAAGGAGTTCACAGACAACAGGCTCCTTAAGGGTAGCTAGGAGGATGCAAGCTTCCGCATTAGACTGTAATGTAAGTCTCCTTGAGGGCAGATATTGGATCTATCAGCTCTGTGGTACTCTCCCAAGAACTTGGTACAGTTCTCGGGACACAGTAAGTGCTCAATAAATGCCACTGATTTTTGTTTTTTAAGTGGTATTTGTTAAGCCTTTACTATGTGCCGGGTCCCGTACTAACTACCAGGGTAGATACAAGCTAATTAGGTTGGACGCAGTCCATGTCCCACATGGGGCTCACAGTCTCAATCCTCATTTTACCCATGAGGTGACTGAGACACAGAGGAGTTAAGTGACTTGCCCAAGACCATACAGCAGACAAGTGGCGGAGCCGGGATTAGCACCCAGGTCCTTTTGACTTCCAGGTCCGTGCTCTGTCCACTAGGCCATGCCGCCGCTCACGCTGATATTCTATGGATCATTAAGGGTAAAGAGAAAGTTGAGATATCCAGAAAAAACAAATATGAAGGGTTTATTTGGGGGAAGGGGGGTGCAAGAGAAGGTAGAGAACCCCTAGAAACTGGTTCCAATAAAGTCTCAACGAGAAATTTTCTTTTCAGGACATTCATTGGGTTCTGAATATAGTGTCAAAACACTAAAATAGACCTGCAAGTGGGATTGCGATGCCACAGAAATAGCTTTAGATTAAGGTTTAGGAAAGAAAGATTCTGTTTTCATGCAAATTCTCTTATTGCTGAAAATAAAAAAGGGAAATTTAGAAAATGCACAGCCTCAAAGCAAAACAGTAGCTAACTGGAAAGCTTTTCAAAGTTGTCCACTCCCCATCAGCTGCTCTTTAAGCACACACTGTGCCCTATTTCAGTTCCAAAGAGTAAATGGGCTTTTATAATTACCACCGTTCTAACGGAACTGCAAAGAACAAGTAAATGACTTTTTTTTTTTTGCTTATGTGTGGCGAACGTTTAAGATCTGATTCTTCTGATTTCTCTTTGACAAGGGCTGCTCGCTTCCTCCTCCATCAAAGGTTCCTGTTACGATAGTGATCCCGGCAGACTCTGTTTATACCATTTCCAGGTAGAGAGGCTGGTGAAGGGGCTGAAGTTCAACTTTTGACCTTTTCCTCCCCCACCAAGCCCCGTGTCTTTTTCTACATGAAAGCAGTGGCGAGAACTGTTGTGCATCCAAGTGAATGTCACGCACCAGCTTAAGGTGGAAACTAGAGAGATTGTTCACATTTACCACTCTAAAAAAGCAATTTTGGTTGGTTGCACTTATCAGCTGAAGTTTGCCCTACGGCTCTAGTTAGAAACCTCTCCTAAACTTTTATCTGCCTGAGATAAAGTTTGATTTTCCCCAACCTGACTCCTGAAACCTAGTTTAGTATTCCTAGACAGTTCTTTCTGCCAGTTTTATATACTCGATGCCATCAATAAATCCCATCATCCATTCCACATCAAGGAGACACTCCAGACCTGTCTTTGAGCCAGTCAGTCTTCTCCTCCACACTTACCCTCCTCTCTCTCTCACTACACCTCAGCAGAGAAGTCAATGGAAAGAGGCTGGGCTTCAGAGTCAGAGGTCATGGGTTCGACTCCCTGCTCTGCCACTTGTCAGCTGTGTGACTGTGGGCAAGTCACTTTACTTCTCTGTGCCTCAGTTACCTCATCTGTAAAATGGGGATTAACTGTGAGCCTCACATGGGACAACCTGATTACCCTGTCTCTCCCCCAGCGCTTAGAACAGTGCTCTGCACATAGTAAGCACTTAACAAATACCAATATTATTATTATTATTACTTGAGCTCCGGCCCTGCAGCTCTTATGGACATATCCATAATTCATTTATTCATGTTAATGTCAAACTTCCCTGTCAGACCATAAGCTAATTACGGGCAGGGAACTGGTCAACCAACTCTGTTATATTGTACTCTCCCAAGCGCTTAATAATAATAACAATAATGTTGGTATTTGTTAAGTGCTTACTATGTGCAGGGCACTGTCCTAAGTGCTGGGGTAGATACAGGGTAATCAGGTTGTCCCAAGTGAGGCTCACAGTCTTAATCCCCATTTTACAGATGAGGTAACTGAGGCACCGAGAAGTGAAGTGACTTGCCCACAGTCACAAAACTGAGAAGTGAGAGAGGCAGCATTCAAACCCATGACCTCTGACTCCCAAACCCGGGCTCTTTCCACTGAGCCACGGTGCTTGCTCTGCACATAGAAAGTGCTCGATAAATACAATTAATTGATTGAATGATTGACTCATGGCTTCTGATAACCCAGGACTCCCAGCTTACCTCTGATAACGATAATGGTAACAATGATGGTATGTGTTAAGTGCTTACAATGTGCGAAGCACCGTTCTAAGCGCTGGGGGGAATACAAGGTGATCAGGTTGTCCCACATGGGGCTCACAGTCTTACTCTCTACTTTACAGATGAGGTAACTGAGGCACAGATAAGTTAACTGACGCCCAAAGTCACACAGCTGACAAACACCGGAGCCGGGATTAGAACCCGTGACTTCTGACTTCCAAGCCCGTGCTCTTTCCACTGAGCCATGCTACTTCTCTGAGGCATCCTCATCATTGTCTTCTCACTACTATTACTTTTCGCTGTACCTCTTATTTTTCTCTCTGCTAACCTCTTGCTGTCTTGCTCACACATTCTGTGTTTGGAACTCCCTCTCCCTCCACATCTGGTTGATCACCAGTCTTTCCGTCTTCCCAGTCCTCCGCTAGGTCTTCCCTGATTAATCTCTCAGGTTCCCCCCTTCTCCCCAACTCCCTCTTCTTGCCACTTCAGCACTTCCACATCCCTTAAGCCCCTGGATATACGCTCCCTCTCCATTCTCTCACACTGCACTCACAGGCATATCTTTACACTCTACTGCTTCCCAAAGTTTTCATCTGTTCCGTGATGTTTTGAATCTACTGGCAAGGTCTTCTCATGTCTTATTAAAGCCCTTTAGGAGAAAACAATATTGTATCTTACCTACTGGATGTTCGCCAGCTCCATTCCAGCAAAACCTCTTATTGTCAATCCCCATTATCTTAAAGGGACCGCTAGCTTAGGAGTAATATGAATGATGATAATAACGCTAATGGTGATATATGTTAAGCTCCTAGGTGTCAAGCGCTGTACTAAGCACTGGAATAGATGCATTATGACCAAATCGGTCTCCGTCTCACATGAGGCTCCCAGTCTAAAAGAGGTGAATTAGAGGCAAACTTACAACAATCAGTAGGCTTTTTACAGCTACCTAATATGTGGTAGCCCCTCTCAGGGTCGCACCTGGAGAGTTTCCATTACACTACCAGTCTCGACTACAGGAGGGAGAGTCAAGCAGAGGCCTACCCATTCCATTCCTAGATTGGGCAGTGGCTAGCGAGCGGAAGGCCATCTGCTGCAAATCAAAACTCCCCAGTGCTGGGCAGCAGCAGCACAGGAGAGAGTCGAGGGCAGAGACTCAAGTTGACTGCGCAGGAGGCGGCGATGATAAACCACTTCCGGATTTTTTCCCAGAAAACTCTTTGGATCCACTACCAGAACGATTGCAGATGGAGGTGGAACGTTCCGGGAGAGATGTGTTCATGGTGTCGCTATGGTTCGGAAACGACTTGACAGCATAAGACGAGAATCTGTGGAAATTGTGATGGACCCAAATCCCAAATTTTACCCGAGGAATGGAGTGAGGTGGGAATGAGGCGGGAGTGAGCCACCAGTCAGAATGCTGAGGGTTTTGGAAAACAGTGGGTTGGTACAGTTTCAGGACATCTTTGGGGTGGCCTAACCACTCTCTCATTCTGGGAAAATAATTCCCATTCAGATTTCTTGTCTCATTCCCATTCCTAATCCTTGTTTTTGTTTGCCAAAACAAAAACATGGAGCAGACGTCTGTGCTCAGAAATGGTGAGATGTTTTATCCACATATGCCAGCCAAATAATCAATTGTATTTATTGAGAAGTGATTGAGTGCAAAGTATTGTATCAAGGGTTTAGGAGAGGATATGGTCCCTGCCCTCAAGGAACTTACAGCTGGGCAAAAGAAATGACTCGTATTTTAAAGGTATTTGATAATAATAAAAATAATGGTATTTGTAAAGCACTTACTATGTGCCAAGCACTGTTCTACACATTGGGGTAGATAGAAGCTAATCAGGATGGACACAGTTCCCGTCCCACATTCATTCAACCACATTTATCGAGCGCTAACTGTGTGCAGAACACTGTACTAAGCGCTTGGAATATACAATTCAGCAGTAGACAGAGACAATCCTTGCCCAACAACGGGCTCACAGTCTAAAAGGGGGAGACAGACAGCAAAACAAAACAAAACATGAGACTCACAGTCTTAATCCCCACTTTACAGATGAAGGAACTGAGGCACAGAGAAGTGACTCGCCTAAGGTCACAGAGCAGACAAGCTGTGGAGCCGGGATTAGAATCCACGTCCTTCTGACTCTCAGGTCTGTGGTCTATCCACTAGGCCACACTGTTTGTTAAGCCCTTCCTCTGTGCCAGGCACTGTACTGAGCTCTGGGATAGATGAAATACAGTCTATTTCCTACTTGGCGCTCACAGACTTAATTGCTATTTTACAGATGAGGGAACTGAGACACAGAGAAGTGAAGTGACTTGGCCAGGGTCACACTGCAGATAAGTGGCGGAGCCAGGATTAGAAACCAGGTCCTTCTAACTCCCAGGCCACTAAGCCACACTGCTTCTCTTGTATGATATGGGAATGATAGGTGAAAAAATCAAATGCTTAAATAATAAAATAAGGTTAGTTCTTTGCTCTGTACACAGAGGAAATGCCAGTGATTGATGGAGAAGTACATAATATGCAGACTGTACATTTTCTGAATTTCTCTTTATTTCCAGTCACTCAGTTAATTTGTATAAATGCAGGATATTTCCTTTCTAAACCTCTCATCTCCAGTAATTTTTGTAGCATTGCAGCAATTCTTCTTGCAAGTTTAGTCCACTTTTTGGGACCCCATGATCAATTCTATCAGTTGAATAGTCCAAAAAGAAAAGTCCGAGTGAGATTCAAGCTACTGACAGTCATTAGGCAAAGCTAAAGACTGCATAGCTCACTGGGCGAACTATTACTCCTACATCAAAGATGCAGGGAAAATCTAGAGGAGGAGAAAGAGGAGGAGAGGGAGGAGAAGAAGAAAGAGGAAGAGGGGGAAGATGAGGATGCATAAAAGATAAACTGGGAGCCCTGGGTACACAGAAGCCATGAGATAATCAATCAAGCACTTAATTGTATTTATTGAGAGCTTATTATGGGCAGAGCACTGTATTAAGTGTTTAGGAGAGTACAATATAACAGAGTTGGTTGACAAGTTCCCCACCCAGAACTAGCTGGTCTGGAAGGGGACAATGACATTAGTATAACTTAATGAATTATGGATATGTACATAAGTACCGCAGGACTGAGAAACAGGTGAATAAAGTATGCAAATCCGAGAGCCGGGGTGACACAGAAGGGAGTGGGAGAAGAGGAAATGAGGGCTTAGTCGGGGTAGGCTTCTTGGAGAAGATGTGCTTTTAATAGCAGCGTGGCCTAATACATTCATTCAGTCATATTTATTGAGTGCTTATTGTGTGCAGAGCGCTGCACTAAGAGCTTGGAATGTACAATTTAATGGAAAGATCACGGGATTGGAAATCAGAAGGATCTGGATTCTAATCTCAGCTCCACCACTTGCTGCGGTGTGACTTCACTTCTTAGTGCTTCAGTTATCTCATCTGTAAAATGGGGATTAAGCCCATGAGCCCCATATGGGACACAGACTGTGTCCAACCTGATTAGCTGGTGTTTACTATTACCTGGGAAATAGTAAGCATTTCACAGACCCTATTAAGAAGCAAAGGTTTTGGATGTGGGAAGAGTGATTGTCTGTGGAAATTGAAGAGGAGAATCTAGGCCAGAGGCAAGATGTGGGTGAAGGGTCAGCAGCGAGATAGACAAGGCAGACAAGACAACTATATCCTACGGGAGGGCCTGAGAACTGTAAGGGTTTCAGCTGTTTCCAGGTTCAGAGCAGCTCAGAGAGATTTCTGGCATGGAATGGAGTCTGTTATGCTGAGGAAAGGCTGTTGGGAATGATCCGGAAGATTTAGCATTTTGTTTCTTCATTCAATTTGAATATAATTACATGGTCTGTCCTGGAATATACTGATTCCAAAAATTGAAATTAATGATACTAATCATAATAATAAACATGATGGTTATTACCATCATTATTAAGCACTTACTATGTTTCAAACACCGTCCTAAGCACTGGTTTGCTATATGGTAATCAGTTTGGACAGAGTCACTATCCCGCATTGGGCTCATGGTCTAAGTAGGAGGGGGAACAAGTACTGGATCCTCATTTAACTGCTGAGAAAACTGAGGCTGGGAGAAGTTAAGGGTCTCGCCCAAGGTCACACAGCAGGCAAACGGCAGAGGCAGGGTTAGAACCCAGTTCCTCTGACTCCCAGATCTGTGAACTTTCCATTAGGCCACACTGCTTCCTTATGACACATCTCGCTGTGTGGGAGACAGTGGAGGAGCCGGCAAAGGAGACTGAGAGAAGGAGAACCAGGAGAGGAGAATGACAGAGACAGTGAGGTAAGATAGTGTTTCCAGGAGAAGCGTATGGTCCATGCTGTGGATGAAAATTCTCCCAGAGTGGGTTTAATTAATCAGTAGCATTTATTTAGTACCTACTGCACATAGAACACTGTACTAAGTACTTGGGAAAGAAAAACAGAGGAGCATGGCGGTGACATGTCCTGAACGTTTCTGTGGAAAGCTGATCAACAGAGTAAAGTATGGACTGGAATGGGGAAAGGCAGGAAGATGGGAGGTCAACAAGGAGCTGATGCAGTAATCTAGGTGGGATAGGATGAGTGATGGTATTAACGTGTCTCGATCTCACCTGTCTTGCCGCCGACCCCCGGCCTACATCTTACCTCTGGCCTGGAACGCCCTCCCTCCTCAAATCTGACAGACAATTACTCTCCCTCCCTTCAAAGTCTTATTGAAGACACATCTCCTCCAAGAGGCCTTTCCAGACTAAGCCCCACTTTTCTTCATCTCCCACTCCATTCTGCCTCGCCCTAACTTGCTCCCTCTGCTCTCTCCCCACCCCCCAGCCCCACAGCACTTACATTTATAACTGTCAATTTATTTGTATTGATGTCTATTTGTATTGTTGTCTCCCTCCCTCCCTCTAGACTGCGAGCTCATTGGGGGGGCAGTGATTGACACTGTTCATTGTTCTAGTGTACTTTGCAAGCACTTAGTACAGTTCTCTGCACACAGTAAGTACTTAATAAATATGACTGAATGAATGAATGAATGAAAGAAGATACAATCTCGGGCCTCAAGGAGCCTACACTCCCACAGGGAAGACAGATGCAAAACAAACTCCAGAGAAGAGGAAGAAGACTCTGGAAGGAGGGAGTACATGGAAAAGCAAGTGATTTTTAATAATAATAATGATAATAATAATGATGGCATTTGTTAAGTGCTTAGTATGTGTGAAGCTCTGTTCTAAGCACTGAGCACTGTTCTAAGATTAAATATTTGAGAATGGATGTTAAGAAGTGCAGAAGTGTTACGGGTAGTTAGGGAAGTTGAGAGGATTCTAACAGCTGCCTTTATCTGGCCCCAAATAAAGGACTGATCCTTTAACCTGAAATAACCACTCAGGCTTGATATTCCTGTGGCCATGGAACAGTACCTGGGGGTGCAGGGTTTATCTGTTTCATTTCTGAATGCAAAAGTGGAACCAAGGAGAGTCATTCTTCACAGGTGATCTCTTTAGGGTCCCGGGACAAGGCGAAATGTCCGCTCCGCCTCTCTCCCCACCATCCATCAGCTATTTTCAAAACTTTTTGACTGGTCGGCACTTGCAAGACCTGATTAGATACTCTGGTAACTCAGATATACAGTCACAAAGATCGCTCCCTAGAAAGATCTCTGCAGGTCATGATAGACAATGGTGTTTACATGTGAGGCTCCCTCAAATTTCATTGCTAGATAGTGTGGGCGTCTTAAGGACATTATGTGGCAAGGGAATCGATCTCCTGATTATCATTCTTATCCTTTGATCCTATTATTCTGATTCAAAATGAGGTCCGCAGCGTAGCTTATTCTACTTTGGTCCAAAGGATGTGAATCTTCATTCATCTTCTTTAGAGCTAGTCAAGATATTTTATTGGCTCCGTAAATTCAAGTCAAGATTACCAAAGCTGAACAAAAAATTTAGAAAAATGAAATGAAGTTCATCAGTATAGTCAACTCTGTTATCTATGCCGAAGGAACCGAGATCCATTAATCAGTCAACCTATAGTACTTATTGAGCCCCTAATGGGTGCAGACCACTGTACTAAGTACTTAAGAGAGTAAACTAGAGGTAAAAGATACAATCCCTGCCCTCAAAAAATGTTCATTCTAACAAGAGAGAAAAATTTAAAAAAATTCCCTTCTGGTTCAAGAATAAGAGAATGGAACAATAGATAGGCAAACAAATAGCGCTTAAATTGTAGAGCATGCATTTTATATGTAAACTGATATATCCAAAACTGAACCTCTCATCTTCCTTTCCAAACTCTCTTCTTTCTCTAACTTTCCATCATTGTAGTCAAGCAACAGAAGCAATGTGGCATAATGGATAAAGCACAGGTCCTGGGTTCTAATCCTGACTCTGCCGCCTGTATGCTAGGTGACCTTGGCTAAAACACTTAACTTTTCTGGGCCTCAGTTATCTCATCTATAAAATAACAATAATAGTAATAATTGTGGCATTTGTTAAGCACTTACTGTGTGCCAGGCACTGTACTAAGCGCTGGGGTGGATAGAAGCAAATCGGGTTTGACCCAGTCCCTGTCCCACTGGGGCTCACAGCCTTAATCTCCATTTGAAAGATGAGGTAACTGAGACACAGAGAAGTAAAGTGACTTGCCCTAAGGTCACAGAGCAGACAAATGGCAGAGTTAGGATTAGAACCCATGATCTTCTGACTCCGAGGCCTCTGCTCTATCTATTACACCATGTCACTTCTCCCCTATGTGTGAGCCCTATGTGGGACAGGGATTGTGCCCAACTTGATTAGCTTGTAGCTACCCCAGCGCCTGGTACAGTGCCTAGCGCACAATAAACAATAAATATCGTAAAAACCCCTCTCCCCTGCCTCAGGAAGTTCATAATCTCGTCATTATCCTTGCCTCATCTCTTTCCTTTCACGCCGTATATTGTCAGCCACTAAATCTTGTTGAATCTATTTTCACAACCCTCCAGAATTTGCTCCTTCCTCTCCATCCAAACTCTCACCATACTGTTTCAAGCAGTTGCCATATCTTATTTCGACGACCGAATCAGCCTTCTTGTTAACATCTCTGCCTCCAGCCTTTCCCCTCTTCACTTTATATTTCACTTTGCTGTCTGCTCCCTGGATAATCTTTCTCAACTTTCTTCAAACATCCTCCCACTCCTCAAATGCCTCCGATGGTTGTCCGTGCTCCACATCAAACAGAAACTCTTCACCATCGGCTTTAAGGTGTTCTATTTGCTCTCACCATCCTTCCTAAACTTGCTCCTTTTCCAAAACAGTCCAGTTTACACACTTTGCTACTCTAATACTAACCCTATTTACTGTGACTCAATCTCAACTCACCCACCATCTGCATTTTATTCACACCTTCCTTCCTGCCTGGAACTCCCTCCCCCTGACCAAACTTTCATCCCCACCCTATTTTTCCCTCCCTCTGCTTTTCCCATGCATTTTAGTACATAATAATGATAATAATGATGGTATTTGTTAACTACTTATTATGTGGCAAGCACTGTTCTAAGCACTGGGGTAAAAAGTGCATCAGAACTATTTTTGTGTCCCACATGGGGCTCACAATCTTAATCCCCATTTTACAGATGAGGTAACTGAGGCACAGAGAAGTTAAGTGACTTGCCCAAAGTCACACAGCTGATAAGTGGCAGAGCTGGGATTAGGGCCCATGACCTCCGATTCCCAAGCCTGGGCTCTTGCCACTAAACCACGCTGCTTCTCCTCCCTGTCCCATAAGAGCCTAGGTACCTACCCATGCTTACTCCCACTGCACTTACATATTTATCCTTACATTCAGTTGCTTCCTCTAGTTGTGATTTATTTTAAAATAATTTTCTTCCCCGTTAGACAATAAATCCTTTGGGAGCAGAATCTGTGACTATCAACTGCATTTTTCCCTAGTGCTCAGTTCAGCATTCTGGGCAAAGTACTCAATAAACACCAACAACTATATCATACATAATACGATATTATGATACAAAATTATATAATATACAAAAATGCAGTAATAGACAAGATTTGAGGTGATAAGGTGATAATGACCTGGGAGGAAGAAGAAAGAAATAAGCATGAATAAAAGAAAAGCTAGATAATCCCCAAATCTACTCATTTGATTTTTTCCCCCTCACATAACTTTTGACAGCTATGGATAACAGTTGATTTGCACGATGTTTTCATAATCCAGTCGCAAATGATCATTAATGATAGAAAGCTGGAATTCACCTCGAAATGTTTAATGGCTGGAAAGTAGCACAGAAAAGAGGGAGGAAAAGCAAGGGCCAGAGTATTCAAGACACTCTGTGCAGCAGCGTGATTTAACGGAAAGAGAACAGGACTGAAAGTCAGTCAACTTATGTATGCATGTCTAATTTATTTATTGATTTCTATTAATGTCTTTCTCCCCCTCTAGACTGCCAGTTCGTTGTGGGCAGGGGATGTGTCCGTTTATTGTTCTACTGTAGTCTCCCAAGTACTTAGTACTGTGCTTTGAACACAGTAAGTGCTCAGAAAATATAAATGAATGAACGGAGACCTGGGTTCTAATCCCAGCTCCATCACTTGCCGGCCGTGTGGCCCTCGGCAACTCATTTAACTTCTCTGTGCCTGTTTCCTCATCTGTCACCCCCTTACCCTGAGAGGCCCATGTGGGACAGGCACTTTAATCTGATCTGATTGTATCATACCTACTCCAGCACTTGGTAAATAGTAAACAGATAAATATCACAAATATTATTGTCATATTAATGTTGGTATTTGTTAAGCGCTTACTATGTGCCGAGCACTGTTCTAAGCGCTGGGGTAGACACAAGGGAATCAGGTTGTCCCCCGTGGGGCTCACATTCTTCATCCCCATTTTACAGATGAGGTAACTGAGGCACCAAGAAGTTAAGTGCCTTGCCCAAAGTCACACAGCTGACAAATGGCCGAGCCAGGATTTGAACCCAAGACCTCTGACTCCAAAGCCCGTGCTCTTTCCACTGAGCCACGCTGCTTCTCATTAAAGCAGGTACTTCACAGTCAACCTACAAAAATAGTTCTGATGCACTTCTTTCTAACTAACCTTGATGGTTTCAAGGATCCCAATTGGACTAGTAATTTTAGTGGGAGAGTTCTGAAATTTTGAAAGCAGTAGACCCAGCCAGTATTGAGCGCTTACTATGTGCAGAGCACTGTAAGATCAAACTGGAGAAAGCACAGAAGAAAAATTGCAATACTTTTCACTTCAATACATTCCTCATATTATCTTCACACCGAAAAATTACTAAATGAAAAGTAAGGATTGTGTCGAGAGCAACCGATAAATTTCAACCTCATAATCGATAGAGAAGCAACGTGGACAGTGGAAAGAGCACAGGACTGCAAGTCAGGGGAAATGGCTTAAGAGCCCTTCTCTGTAACATCCCTGCTGTGTGACTTTGGGTCAGTTATGTGTCTTTTCTCTGCCTCAATTTCCTAACTAGAAAGTAGGGATTAAATATCCGTTCTCCCTCTCTCTTAGAAGGTAAGTCCATGGAGGATGGGGACTCTGTGTGACTTGATTGTCTAACATCTTACCCAGTGCCTAGCACATAATCATTCAATCAGTGGCATTTACTGAGCCCAGACTCTGCACAGAGAACTGTACTAAGCACTTTAGAGAGACGGGTAGAGGTGACAGCCACAAACGCCGACATCATAACAAATGCATAATCAGCCCCCAACCGAAAGAAAATATTAAAATAATCCGGAATTTCATCCTTTCAGCCTAGGGGAAAACATTCATAAATAGTATGTGTAATCTGATAAGGTATCCTGAGAATCGTCGTTTATCTTACACTTGTAGAATTTGAGGCTTCTTGAAACTATGAGCTTGAGAGCTAGCATATGCTTGTTAAATTGAGATTTAGCATCTGCTAAATTGCCCACTAATTACTTCCTTTTATAAGAGCATATTGTATAATGTACTACATAATGTGTGCGTACATTATCATCGTGTAGGATGATGATTAAAATTTAGCATTTCCGAGTGTCTGAGGTGAACAGAGTCCCTTTAAAGGATGTAAGGTATGCCTAGTCCCTTGTCTAAGATTGAAAGTCTATGCACAACAAGCTGAAATCAGGGGTTCGGTTTGGAAGCACAAAAATATACAAAGGGAAAATAGAAGACCCTTTGTAAAGATCTTCCAAATTTAGGGTATTTTATTAATCGCTATTTCCCCCTCCTACTGTGTCACTTAACGCTTGAGCCCCTACCCTCTAAGCACTTGGATTCTAACCCCTAAATCCCAGTATTTACACTCAGTTTCTTCCTCTAATTGCAATTTTAGTGTCTGTCTCCCCCACTGGTTTATAAGCTCCTTGAGAGCACGGATTGTGTCTAGTAAACCTAGTTTACTCTCAGAGGCTTAGTACAGGGCTCTGCACTTAAAAGATGCTTAATAAATATCGTTGTTGAGGATGATGATAAATTGACTTTCTTACTGCCATGTGCTTTGTTTTTCCTTTTTTTTTAGAAAATGGTATCTGTTAAGCGCTTACTATGTGCCAGACACTGTCCTAAGGGTTAGGGTAGATACAAGCTAATCAAGTTGGACTTAGTTCATGCTCTACTTGGGGCTTACAGTCTCAATCCCCATTTTACAGATGAAGAAACTGAGGCACAGAGAAGTGAAGTGACTTGTCCAAGGTCACGCGGCACACAAGCGGCACTGGAACCCAGGTCTTTCTGATTCCCAGACCAAACTCCATCCACTAGGATGCAGCAGTTTTTCCAAATGTTTCTTAGAAGAGATGAAATCTAGTAAAAGCAGTTAACCTTGAGGGTAGTGATTATATCTACAACTACCCTCTTCCCTCCTCCCCTCCCAATTTTTCCAGTTTGCCTCTCTCTTCTGCATCTTCTATTCATTTGGATCTGTGATCTTTGGGTATTCGCTATTCACCCCACCCTCAACCCCACATTTCTGTACATCTCTTCAAATTATGTACTATATACTTATCATATAGTAGAAATAACATTTTATTTATATGTCCATATCCACCTCTAGTCTGTAAACTCATTATGGACGGGGAATGTGTCTATTAATTCTGTTGTATTGTACTCTCCCGAGCACTTAGTATAGTGTTCTGCATATAGTAGATGCTTGATAAATACCATTGATTGATCGATATATTACATGGCACTCTCCAAGTGCTCAGTAAATACAATTATACAACATGATTTAATAAATAAGATATAATAAATATGATTATACAATATGATTGAATGAACGGACGAATGAATAGTATTAAGCACCCATTAAGCACTCAATAAATACCATTGATCGATTGATTGAGACCAGGATAAAGAGAGATCCAAAGTGAAGGAAATTAGGGACACTGTTCTTTGGCATATGCAAGTGCTCCACATTTATGATGAGGACGATAGGGGAGAGATGAAAGTGTCACATAGGGAATCAGGTAGATTGGAAACCCTTTGAGGGCAAAAACCAAGTCTTCTCCTCCCCCTGTATGCTTATAGTGCTTAGTACAGTGCTCTACCTAGAAGGTGAGGGTCTGCATAATGAATACTGATGCTGATTATATTTTTTAATCGATCAGTCATTTGTATTTATTGAGTGCTTACTGTGTGCAGAGCCCGGTACTAAGCACTTGGGAGAATACAATATAAAAATATAACAGACACATTCCCTGCCCACAGTGAGCTTATAGTCTAGAGCGGGAGATGGACATTACTATAAATAAATAAATTACAGATAATTTTAAAAATTATTTTGGTATTAAGTGCTTACAGCTTTCACCTGGGCTGAGCAGCAGCGGCACGGGAAAGAATCAAAGGCTGATGATCAAGTGATCAAAACGTTGATCAAAGACAACAGCAGAGACTCACGTTTTTACTGCACGGAAGAATAATAGTAATAATGATGGTGTTTGTTAAGCGCTTACTATGTGCAGAACACTGTTCTAAGGGCTGGGGTAGGTACAGGGTAATAATAATAATAATAATGATAATGTTGGTATTTGTTAAGCGCTGACTATGGGCCGAGCACTGTTCTAAGCACTGGGGGAGACATAGGGGAATCAGTTTGTCCCACGTGGGGCTCACAGTCTTCATCCCCATTTTACAGATGAGGGAACTGAGGCACAGAGAAGTTAAGTGACTTGCCCACAGTCACACAGCCGACAAGTGGCAGAGCTGGGATTCGAACTCATGAGCCCTGACTCCAAAGCCCGTGCTCTTTCCACTGAGCCACGCTGCTTCTCCTAATCAGGTTCTCCCACGTGAGGCTCACAGTTAATCCCCATTTTACAGATGAGGTAACTGAGGCACAGAGAAGTGAAGTGACTTGTCCACAGGCACACAGCTGACAAGTGGCAGAGCTGGGATTCAAACCCATAACCTCTGATTCCCAAGCCCGGGCTCGTGCCACGGAGCCACGCTGCTTCTAGAAGGCAATGGTAAACCACTTTCATATCTATATCAAGAAAACTCTACAGCTCCACATACCAGAATGTCTGTATGGCAGAAGATGGGATATTCTGAAGAGCGGTCCGCCCGTGGAGTCGCTAAGGATAAGAAATGACTCGACAGCATTTGAAGAAGAAATGAAGATGAACTAGCAAAGAAAATGAGGAGAAGCAAAATCAACACTAATCATGCACAGGATCAAACTGGAAGTGGGAGAAAGGGGAGAAAAAGGTTAGATGGGCAAAGATTTGAGACACCTGGAAGTCCTTAAAAGACTCAATCAATCAGTGGTATTTACTGAATGCATACTGTAAGCAGAGTGCTGTGCTAAGCACTCGGGAGAGCTAATTGAGAGCTTTAAAATCAATGGACAGGAGCTTTTTTTTGATGCTGAGGTGGACGGGCAACAACTCGAGGGTTTTGATGAGTGGAGAAATGTATCCTGAACTTTATTTAGAAAAATGATCCAGGCAGCAGAGTGAAATGAGGACAGGTGTGGGGTGTGGGGGAGAGACAGGAGGCAGGGAGATTAACGAGGAGGCTGATTCAGGAATCAAGGTTGGATTGTCTCTGTTGCCAAATTGCACATTCCAAAGTGCTCAGTACAGTGCTCTGCACATAGTAAGCGCTCAATAAATACGATTGAATGAATGAATAAATACTAAGAATAATTACAGTATTAAGTACTGTACTACGTACTAAGAATAATAAGTAATGAGAATGAATGAGTACTCAGGTCAGGGTAACAGCAGTTCGGATGGAGAGGAAAGGGTTGATTTTAGTGAAACGGTGAAGGCAGAAATGAAAGGATTTGGTGACATATTGACTATATGGGTTGAATGAGAGAGATGATCTACGGATGAATATGAAGTTACGTTGCCAAGAGCAAAATTGCATGTGGTAGAGACTCTTGATTCTTTAATCCGAAATTTAACTTTTTATTTATATTGTTTAATACTGAAGAAAAGCCTACATTATTAAAAACAATTTTTCAACTGTCAAAGGCAAATTTTAGAACAGACTATTACCCTGTCCTAGAGCGACAAATAGGGCAAACAATTAGTAAATTATGAACTAACTTCATATAAAAAGGCATTTTGCATAACCATCGTGGTATAGCTCCTCCACCAATACTCTGTCAGATGCAAATCATTATTAATCTCCTACTATTTAGACACCCAGATCCTTCAGACCCATCAGGATTTCGAAGGCCGAATCATCGCGAGTTAAGGCTCAATCCACATTAGCTTTTAACCCACAGAATATTCAAAGTGAGTGTCTTTCTAGTTATTAGTAAAATGCACAGGTCTTCTGGGATTTTAAAGAAGAATTTTATTGTTTAAGATTTTTAATACAGAGAAGGAATCTTGGATTGCTTCCCATCAAACCTGGATTGGAATGGAACCCAACTCCAATATTGAACACTTTCCATTACTTCGAGCGGTTAACCAATGACGACTGTGCTATTGGTTTAATCTGAGGAGAGACAGCCGCTGCCATTATAAAAGAAGAGTCTGAGACAGTGGAAGGTCAAACAGTTTAATTTGAAGGTTGAACTACTGGTTTGGATGTGATCAATGGGTCCCCTTCTATTCTACACCCACTCCCATGGAGAACTCATTCGCTCCCATGCTTTCCACTACCATTTCTATGCAGAGATTTCCAATTCTACATCTCCAGCCCTAATCTCTCTCATTTTCTGTAGTCTCACATTTCCTGCTGCCTTCAGGACATCTCTATTTTTATGTACCACCGACACCTCTAGTTTAACATGTCATCTTCCCACCCAAACCCCGTCCTCCCGTTGACTTTCCCATCACTGTAGACAGCTCAATTAATAGGATTGATTTGTTGACCTATATTAATACCACAAACAAACAGAAGATTAGGACGATGCACAATGGATTTCCGGTTCTGATCTTAGTTACCCAACTCCTTGTCAACAATCCTCCCGTAATTCCTCTCCATTGTCCATATAAACCCAAAACTCCGGACAATCAATCAGTGATATTTACCGAGTGCTTACTGTGAGCAGAACACTGCAAGATAGATGTTTTCCATCAGCTACTCTCCTGATGTATTACAATTATCTTCTCCCACTGCACCCCAGCTCCAACTCAGTGCTTCTGTCAAGTAATTCTCCTGATCATCTCTCTCAAATCTCCAACATCTGACTCAGGGCATCCACACCTGAGACTTTCTCCACTTCTGTAAGCTCACTGTGGACAGGGAATGTGTCCGTTTATTGTTACACTGTACTCTCCCAAGCACTTACTACAGTTCTCTGCACCCAGTAAGAACTCAATAAATACGACTGACTACCTGACATCAGCTTTGGCCATCCCTGTCCCTCCTCTCCTTTAAAGCTTTCCTGAATGCCACCTCCTCAATTATATCCTCTGTCAATCAACCAGTTGAAACAATCCACGTAGTTACTGATTGCTAAGTTTGCAGAGCCCCGCTCTGAGCATGTGGAGGAGGCAATTCACAAAATATGTGTCAATAGCTTTTGCCTCATGGTTTTCCGCATTAAACTGTAAGATCCCTGAGATCAGGGAATACGTATCTTGTTTTCGTTGGTCTGTCCCAAGTTTTTTTAGTTAATAATGATAATAATGATGGTATTTAAGTTCTTACTGTGTTCAGGCACTATACTAAGAGCTGGGGTAGATGAAAGCAAATCGGATTGGATAGTGTCCCTGTCCCACGTGGGGCTCGTAGTCTCGATCCCCCCTTTTACAGATGAGGGAAATGAGGCCCAGAGAAGTGAAGTGACTTGCCCAAGGTCACACAGCAGACAAGTGATGGAGGTAGGAATGGAACCCATAATCTTCCGACTTCCAGCCCCGTGCCCTATCCACTACATCAACCTGCTTCCCCTACACCGCATGTTTTGCATTTCGTAGGCACTCAGTACCACAGATTGGTCAACTGATTGAGCTGTATCCATATACTGATTCCACAACACAGAAATTTCAGTTCAATATGAATGCTCTTCTGCCCTTCTTGGCTCATCACACACATCACACACTCATTTATCTACATTCTTGACAGTCAACGTTCATTCACTAAGTCACTTGTATTTTTTGAGCATTACTGTTTGCTAAATGTCTGCATTTAGCATTGCTAAAGTTCAGTGGTCTGCATGCAGTAAGTGCTCAATAAATACCATTGATGACAATGATTGTCAAAGGGCAGGGACTGTCTCTGTTGCCGATCTGTCCAATCCAAGCGCTTAGTACAGTGCTCTGCACATAGTAAGCATTCAATAAATACTATTGAATGAATGAATGAATTGATGAGGATGAAATGTATTTAGTGTATTCTCCACTGAAATAGGCTCTGCAATATTTAAGTGCTTGGGAAAGTACAGTACCAGTAACTACTGTTACTTTCGATGTACGACAATGGTTTGTTTCCTCTGTTTAGGCTGTGTGCTCTTCAAGGTCAGGACCATACTATATACATGTTTTGCATGTCCTCTGAATGTAATAATAGCAATAAGAATATTATTGCATTCAAAGAACATGCAAAACAAGTATATAGTACGGCTCTTACTATGTGCCAAGCAATATACTAAGAGTTCAGGTAGATCCAATGTAATCAAATTAATCAGTCCTATTTATTGAGAACTTACTGTATGGGGAACACGGAACTGAACCCCCGGGAGAGTAGAACACGGCAATATAACAGATGTATTCCCTACCCTCTACAAGATTACAGTCTAGAAGAGCTTACAGTCTAGACAGCCAGTCTATACCACACACGCAAGGGGCTCACACTCTATGGGAAAGAATATGGTAATTTATCCCCATTTTACAGGAGAGGAAATGGAAGCACAGAAAAGTGAAGTGATTTGACCATGGTCACTCAGTAGGAAGTGGCAGAGCTGGGATTAGAATCCAGGTGTCCTGATTCCCAGGTCTGGGGTCTATCCACTAGTTCATAATCATACCAATATTACTACTACTACTAATAATAATGATAACAATAATGGCATTTGTTAGGCACTTGCTATGTGTCAAGTACTGTTCTAAGTACTGTAATAGATACCGGCTAATTAGGTTGGACTCAATCCCTGTCCTATTCGGGCCTCATGGTCTTAAATCCCAATTTCACAGATGAGGTAACTAAGGTACAGAGAAGTGAAGTGACTTGCCCAAGATCATACAGCAGACATCTGGCAGAGCTACAATTAGAAGCTATTTTTCAAAAAATTTAGCTGGTAAATAGTCTCTAAATATAAGTGTCCAGTGCAGTTTATAATGAGGATAATAACCCCATGAGAAAATACATTGGTTTGGGAAACTTCTCAGAAGTGATTAGGAATCAGTAAATGAGACTGCATTTGCTCTGGACTGTAAACTTATTGTGGGCAGGGAACCTGTCCACCAACCCTGTAGTACTGTTCTCTACCTATTGCTTAGTTCAGTGGTCTGCATGCAGTAAGTGCTCAATAAATCCCATTGATGACAATGATTGTCAAAGGGCAGGGACCGTCTCTGTTGCCGATCTGTCCAATCCAAGCGCTTAGTACAGTGCTCTGCACATAGTAAGCATTCAATAAATACTATTGAATGAATGAATGAATTGATGAGGATGAAATGTATTTAGTGTATTCTCCACTGAAATAGGCTCTGCAATATTTAAGAAGTCGCATAGCGGCTGCAGGATCCTTTAGGGAATAGAGGGGAGTGAGGCCTCGCAGCAATCAGTTAGAAGGAGCCCATGCAGAGTGAGGTGCCACGGACTATACTTAGTCTACAAAAGCTCCTTTGAAGACAAAAATCCTTTGAAAAACTAGCACGCTTGTCCTTCTCCCCAAACTCTAGCCAGCAAGGCTAGACTATGAGCTACCGTGACCGAGCAGCCAGATGGAACCACAGCTTGGGGGAGTGTCAGGAGGCCTTGTGTCCATCCAAGATGGTTTGCGATCTCTTGCGGTTGAAGGGGGAATATTGCTAACCCTAACCTTCTCACTGTACTTCAATCTCATCCATCTCGCCGCCGACTTCTCGCCCACATCCTGCCTCTGTCCTGGAACGCCCTCCCTCTTCACAGCCGACAGACAATGACTCTCCCCGCCTTCAAAGCCTTATTGAAGATTTATCTCCTTCGAGAGGCCTTCCATGACTAAAACCTCTTCTCCTCTTCACCCACTCTCTTCTGTGTCTCCCTGACTTGATCCCTTTATTCTTCCTCCCTCCCAGCTCTATAGCATTTATGCACACATTCATTCATTCGGTTGTATTTATTGAGCACTTACTGTGTGCAAAGCACTGTACTTAAAGCTTGGAAAGCACAATTCACCAATAAAGAGAGACTGTACCTGCCCACACCGGGCTTACGGTCTAGAAGGGGGGGGTCTGTAATGTATTTATTTATATTAATGTCTGCCTCCCCCTCTAGATCGTATGCTTATTGTGGGCAGGGAATGCATCTGTTTATTTTCATATTGTACTCTCCCCAGAGTTTAGTACAGTGCTCTGCATACAATAAGCTGTCAATACGATTGACTGTCTAACAATAATGATAATAATTGTAGTATTTGTTAAGCGCTTATTATGTTTCAAGCACTATTTTAAGTACTGGGAAGATACGGGTCGATAGGTTGGACAGAGTCCGAGGCTCACACAGGGCTCATTATCTAAGTAGGAGGGAGAACAGATCATTGAATCCCCATTTTACAGAGGAGTCAACTGAGGCACTGAGAAGTCGAGTGACTTGTCCAACGTCACACAGCAAGCATGTGTTGGAGCCAGGATTAGAACTCAAGTCCTTTGACTCCCAGGCCTGTGTTCTTTCCATTATATCATGCTGCTCCTCTACCAGTAATTGCTCTCCTCTATTTCTGCTCCATGTCCTGACCTCATATTTCCTTTTATATCACATTTAAGCATTTAAGATAGGGGAGAAAAACTCATCTGAAGGCAGGAGTCAATGGGAAGCAGCATGGCCTAGTGGATAGAGCAGGGGTCTGGAAGTCAGAAGGACCTGGGTTTGTGCATTATTCACATTATTCTGTATTATTCTCTGCCACTCGTCTGCTCCGTGACCTTGGGCGAGTCACTTCACTTCTCCGGGCTTCAGTGACCGCATCTGTAAAATGGGGATAAACACCGTGAGGCCCATGTGGGACAGGGGCTGTGACCGACCCGATTTGCTTGTATCCAACCCAGTGTTTAGCACCGGCACATAGTAAGCACTTAACAAATGAATTCACAATTAACTCCGCAGTCACTACCATGATGGAGAGAAAAATCACCCCACTTCAGGAAATCAAAACAGCTACAGAAGTTGCATTCGGGCCCAATGAGGAATCTTGGTATTAGAGGGAGAAAAGAGAGAGAGATGAAAACAAAGATTTATGCATCAAGAGCTCCTGCTAAAGAACAGCCTTTTAAAACCTAGTTTGGATCTCTCATCTGTCAAGCTCATTAGCTCCAGGCGAAGACACAGCAGTGAAAGCTACAACAGCAAATGTGAGTCGGCCAAGAAGGCTGATGAAAAGACATGACAAAAGCGACTGGTGAAACAGGTCGATTCATTAGACATCTGGAGGGCCCCGTCCTGGAAGGAATAAATGAATGCTCCCATCCGCGTTGGTTTCTTTAATACCAGATTTAAGTCAACAGCCTGCATGTAGTAAAGGCTAGTTAGTGACAAGTTTGGGAAATAAATATTGGGAATTGAGGGAAATGTGAGACAAGAACGTGGCTTACTGGAAAGATTTTAAGATTGGGAATTAGGAGTCCGGAGTTTTAATCCTGTCTCTGACACTTTCCTCTTGTGTCAACTCGGGCAAGTCATTTAACTTTTCCATGTCTCAGTTTTCTCATCTCTGAAATAGGAATAAAATACCTGTTCTCACTTCCTCTTAGACTGTGAGATGCATGTGGGCCAGGGACATTGTCTTATCTGCACAATCTGTATCTTCCCCAGTGCTTAACACAATGCTCAGGAAACAGGGGAGGTACTTGATGATGATAAAAAATGAAATGGCAGGAATTATAAGAAACGAGGGAAAAATTGGAGAGTAACAGAATATGGATGGAAGAGCAATTAGGAGACTATTTTGCTACTTTGAGTAGTGATTTTCTATTTTCTTATCAACTCTCTTCTAGTGTACTCTGCAGACAGTAAGCACTCAATAGACATGATTGAGTTGGAGGACTGTTTTATGCTGATCTGTCCCTGGTGTGTTATCTAAAAATTCAATATCCCTCCTCCTGCTCTTCTCTTTCTATTAGAATGGTAGGGCCATCTGTTGCTAGAACCCTGGGAAGTGGAGAGATGGAAAACAGGCAATCAGATCTCCTCTGCCACTCTGGCTAAAAGTGGGTGCCCAGTGAATCCCCAAAGAGGCCTTTCACGCAGTCGGATGGAAGTCCACCGTGGGTTTCCATCCCACAGAACATAGGACTCCTGGACCAGTTCCTCCTAGGACCTCCCTCATATTCCATGTATCAGTGATCCCAGTTAGCATGAAGTCATTCTCAAAAGCCATCCATGAGACAATGGGACCATTTCACATTAGGACATCCAACCGTCTCCAACTCTCTCTGAAAATGAAACCAGCCTCCTGTTTTCTAGTAACAATGATAATAATAATGAGAGTATTTGTTAAGCACTTACTATATGCTGTGCACTGTACTAAGTGCTGGGCGCTTACAAGCTTAGAACAGTGCTTGACACATAGTAAGCGTTTAACAAACACCATCTTTATTATTACAAGCTAATTGGGTTGGACCCAGTCCCTGTCCCAAATTATTAGGGTATTTGGTAAGCGCTTACTATGTGCCAAGCACTGTTCTGAGCACTGAGGTAGATATATTCATTCATTCGGTCGTATTTTTTGAGCGCTTACTGTGTGCAGAACACTGTACTAAGTGCTTGGAAAGTTTACAATTTGGCAAGAGAGAGAGACAAGCTCTACCCAACAACAGGATCACAAGGTAATCAGGTTGTCCCACGTGGGGCTCACAGTCTTAATCTCCATTTTACAGACGAGGTAACTGAGGCACAAAGTAGTTAAGTGGCTTGCCCAGAGCCACACAGTAGTCACTGGCAGAGACGGGATTAGAACCCGCATCCTCCCTCCCGAGCCTGTGCTCTTTAAATAATGTTGGTATTTGTTAAGTGCTTACTATGTGCAGAGCACTGTTCTAAGTGCTGGGGTAGATACAGGGTAATTAGGTTGTCCCACGTGAGGCTCACAGTTCACCCCCATTTTACAGATGAGGTAACTGAGGCACAGAGAAGTTAAATGACTTACCCACAGTCACACAGCTGACAAGTGGCAGAGCCGGGATTCAAACCCATGACCTCTGACTCCCAAGCCCGGGCTCTTTCCACTAAGCCGCTTAGAACCCATGACCTTCTGATTCCCAGGCCTGTGCCCTATCGACTATGACAACCACGCAGAGAAAATAAGAACAAACAGAAGACTTGTCACTTATCTGTCGAGGTACATACCATGGGAAACTAAAATGTATGGATATTCCACAACCTCCCTTCAGACCATTGCTTCAACTTTAAACCAGAGCCATTGACAACGGCCAAATTGACCCTACTGTTGTTCTGCTCCCTTCCTTCCTCCTGCCCAATTCAGGTCAAGAATCGGACAAAAGTCAAGCACGCGGCAGGACGGCACAGAAAGAGAGAGGAAAAACATGAATAATACACAAAGTGAATAAATGCCCCGGGTTGGTCAAGAGCTGTAAAGATGCTGTGGGGAGCTCTTCTACTTAATTTATGGAGCGCTACCTTGGATCAAAGTTGAAATTGATCAAGTTTGAAGCAGATTATCAACACCTTTCTCAGAATCAGTCTTTTTTTTTTTTTTTTTTGGTAAGATTAGTTATATCACTGGGGGGAAGATAGGGAGGGTTGGAGGTGTCATCTGATTGATTGCTTTGGATGGACCATGATTTGCATGCCAAGCCTGCCTCAGGGACCCTGGCTAATTTAGCCAGTGCCATCGGGTAGGTTAAGATAGGCAAATGAGTCCTCAGAGGCTCCCCTGTCCCAGAGCTTTAGTCCGGTGACAGTCTTGAATGGAAAATAAGGTCACCCCGACAGGTAGCCAGGGACTAAACAGTCTCACCCCGATAACTCTGGTTTATTCAAAAGATGAAACCTGCAATTTGGGGGGTTTGTTTCTCTGCCTTTTTTTTTTTACTAGTCAATCAATCAATTGTATTTGTTGAGCACTGTACTAAGCACTTGGGAAAGTACAGTATAACAATATAATACTCACATTCCCTGTCCCCAGCGAATGAGCTTAGGGTCTAGAAGAGGACATACTAGCAAATAATTCACTCGTTATCTTCTTCTTTTAGCTTGGCAGTGCCAGTTTTCCCATCAGAACTTGAAGTCTTTAAGCTTGTTGTGGGCAGGGAACAAATCTACCACTCTGTTGTAGTTCACTCTTCCAAGTGCTTAGTATAGTGCTTTGCACATGGTGAGCGCTCAATAAAAAAACATTGATTGGTTGATTGACAGGCACTGTGCAATTATCTTTAGAATATTTAGAGCATTTCACTCTACAAAAACTCGAACCATCCAACTAGAGGCATGGAAGAGTAATTCAATTTGTTTTAAAAAACAAGAATATTGTTTTCCCCAAGAGCTGATAGAAGAAAGGGACCTATGGTCTATTTCTTTTGTAGATATTAACTCTCAACCAGTTATGGTGATAGTATTTATTAAGCACTTTACAAAGCGTCTAGCATTTGCATAGAGCCGAGCTGAATACAAAATAATCAAATTGGAACGAGTTTGTATCTCAGACAGGGCTCACACAGAGAGGGTAAATAAGTTTTCCAAGGTGACACAGCAAATCAGAGATTCAAGTTTACTGTGCGGAAGGAGGCAATGGTAAACCACTTCTGTATTTTTACCAAGAAAACTCTATAATTATAATAATAATGGTATTTGTTAAGTGCATACTATATGCCAAGCACTGTTCTAAGTGCTGGGGTAGATACAAGGTAATCAGATTATCCTATGTGGGGCTCACAGTCTTAATCTCCATTTGACAGTTGAGGTAACTGAGGCACAGAAAAGTTAAGTGACTTGCCCAAAGTCACACGGCTGACTAGTGGCAGAGCAGTACCAGAATGATTAGACTGTGAGCCCGTCAACGGGCAGGGATTGTCTCCATCTGTTGCCGAATTGTCCATTCCAAGCGCTTAGTACAGTGCTCTGCACGTAGTAAGCGCTCAATAAATACTATTGCATGATTGAATTGCAGATGGAAGTGGGACATTCTGGGAGGGATTCATTCATTCATTCGATCGTATTTATTGAGCGCTTACTGTGTGCAGAGCACTGTACTAAGCCCTTGGGAAAGTACAACATAATGATCTAGCAGGCACATTCTCTAATAATAATGATGGCATTTGTTAAGCACTTAATATGTGCCAAGCACTGTTCTAAGTGCTGGGGTAGATACAAGGTAATCAGGTTGTCCCACGTGGGGCTCACAGTCTTCATCCCCATTTTGCAGATGAGGTAACGGAGGCTCAGAGAAGTGAAGTGACTTGCCTAAAGTCACAAAGCTGACAAGTAAGGAGCCGGGATTACAACCCACGACCTCTGACTCCCAAGCCCGTGTTCTTTCTGTTGAGCCATGCTGCTTCTACTCACAGTGAGCTTACAGTCTAGAGGAGAAGACAGACATTAATGTCAATAAATAAATTACAGATATCTACATAATATTTAAAGGTTAAACTTGGGGATTGGGTTGGATTTTGCAGTGCTCATTTGGCTGGGATTGGGCTGAGTCAATTCTGAGAGCCAAGTCCAAGTTAGAAACAACATTTAGACTTGGACAAGGTACCATATATCTATAACTATATTTATTTATATTGATGCCTGTTTACTTGTTTTGATGCCTGTCTTCTCCTGTCTTGACCGTAAGCCCGGTGTGAGCAGGGATTGTCTCTCTTTATTTGCTGATTGAACTTTCCAAGCACTTAGTACAGTGCTCTGCACATAGTAAGTGCTCAAAAAACCTGCTTGAATGAATGAATGCTCTGCACACAGTAAGCACTCAATAAATACCAATGAATGAATGAATGAATAGAAGGGGGATGGCTAACTTTTTTCAGGAGTTTCCGATTTTCCTGCTGGAGTGGAATCGCTTGAAGAGATGGCAAAGAGTGTCCTGGCTTTTTTCTCTCAAAGATCCAGCTGCATCTTCTCCTTTGATGCCCGAGCACTAAGTACCATGCTCTGCACATAGTAAGTGCTTAATAAATACGATTGATTGATGCCAAAACATCGAATGGGTGACTCCTAAAGGACACTACTGAAAAAAACATCAGTTTCCACAGAAAGAATAATAAATAAGGTTTAGACACATCAGAATCTTGGATTTTTGAGTTCAATAATGTTGTGTTCCCATTCACGTGAATATGCACAATTCAAATGAAAAGAAAAGAAGAGCATCTGGGTAAGACACATATAATCAACAACTCACAGATTTCAGCAGAAACTAAAGGAAGGGAGCTATGAAGGAGAATCGGGGGGTGTGGGGGGGAAGGTTAAGTTATTTGTCAAGTGCTTACTATATACCAGACATTGTAATAAGCAATGGGGTAGACACAAGCTAATCAGGCTGGACACAGTCCACGGCCCGTATGGGGCTCACAGCCTTAATTTCCATTTTACAGATGAGGTCACTGAGGCACAGAGAAGTTAAGTGACTTGTCCAAGATAACACAGCAGACAGGTGGCAGAGCCAGGACTAGACCCCAGGTTCTTCCGAATCCCAGACCCTTGCTCTTCCCAATAGGCCATGCTGCTTATTATTACCATTATCATTATTATTACTATCATTATTATATTTGTTAAGCACTCACTACATGTCAAGCACCGTGTTAGGTGCTGGGGTAGATACAAGCTAATCAGGATGAAAACAGTCCCTGACCTACACAGGGCTCACAGTCTTAATCTTAATTGGGAAGCAGCGTGGCTCAGTGGAAAGACCCCGGGCTTGGGAGTCAGAAGTCATGGGTTCGAATCCCGGCTCTGCCACTCGTCAGCTGTGTGACTGTGGGCTAGTCACTTCATTTCTCTAGGCCTCAGTGACCTCATCTGTAAAATGGGGATGAAGACTGTGAGCCCCACGTGGGACAACCTGATGACCCTGTATCTACCCCAGCGCTTAGAACAGTGCTCGGCACACAGTGAGCGCTTAACAAATGCTAACATTATTATTAATGCCCATTATACAGATGAGGGAAGTGAGATATAGAGAAGTTGAGTAACTTGCCCAAGGTCACACAGCAGTCATATGACAGAGCTGGGATTAGAACCCAGGCCCTTGTGATTCCCAGGCCTGCGCTCTATCCACTAGGCCATGATGTCATTCAATCTTCCCTACCTCCTTTTGTCACAAACTAGGGTTTATCTTCTTAATTTATTTCATGATAATAATGATAAGAATAATAATGTTAGTAGGCTCCAAGATGCTCAAAGTTTTATTTCATAACCCCATGTTATTTCTTTGCTGCTAAAGTTGTTCAGAAAAGTACTTGCATAAGGCATCGTATTTAAGAGAGGTCATATGATAGTTCATACTCGTCAATACAATGTAGTACTTTAAAATTGGTTTTAATAAGGGATCCCACATGTTTCGGTCAACAGGATCACATTAATTAAGATGGCTCACAGGGAGGGAGATTGGAGAAGAGAAAAAGTGCAGAAACGGAAATCTGTTTTCCCAGTAAACAAGTTTAAAATTCAGAAAGGGGGCAGTGCAAAGATTAAACCATAAGGAGAAGAATGAACAAAATGTGAGGGCTTGTTTTCCAGAAGGAAGGCAGCCAGAGCCAATGATAGTTATGTGCATCATTTGAAGATCCAAATATAAAAGCAGGTTAAGCACAAGATGCTTAAATTCATAAAAGCCATTGGAAGTCTCAGCAGAAGGCATAGCTTAAATCAAAGAAATCACAGCAGAAGTCTTTAACCCCGCTGCATTTGCTAAATAAAAAAAAAAAATCAATTTCATCTTGGTGATATTCAAAATGGACACCTTAAGGATTATGAATCCATTAATATTTGTCTCCCAAATAAAAGAACAATTGGGGAAAAATTGCATCTAGCAGAACCCATCTGAAATGGATGGGAGTTGAACAATGAATAATGAAGAAGAATGTAGAGGGATACATAAAAGGACTTGGACCATTTTGCAGCTAATAGGTGCCACAGACAGTTCATTACAGATAAAGGTAGAATAATGATGCCTTTAATGAGTCTTTTCATACAAATATTCATCATAAAACACAGAAGAGAAGTAAAAAAGAATCTTAAAGCATTCACGAGACGTGGAAAACAAGGACCATTTCAGTGCACAGAGAGGCACCAGATTGAGCACAATCTCCCTTCTGGTGGTTTTCCTCTTGGTATTCATCGCCATATTCCAGAATTTAAGCTTTTTCTCAATGATCAGAGACATCATAAATCAACCTAGGCGACAGGAGGAAAAGTCTAACATTCACTTTTTATTAAGAGTCAACCCTTTACTTGTGTTCAAAATTCATATTGGAGAGTTCAAGAACAATTCACCTTTCATCCCGCTCTTCTCCCCCGAGATTCTTTTAAAAACATAGGCGAGCGACGTTTGGGTAATGCAATCAATTCTCACGCTCCTGCCATTTTAGGAATGATGACTGTGGAATCTGTTAAGCGCCCGCTGTGTGCCAAGCACCAGACTAAAACTTGGGGGAATCACGACCTGGGCCTCAGTTATCTCATCTGTAACATGGGGATCAAGAGTGTGAGCCCCATGTGGGACAGGGACTGTGTCCTACCTGATTAACTCGTATCTACTCCAGAGCTAAGAACAGTTCTTGGCAATTAATAAGCACTTAACAAGTACCCTAATACCCTAATACCCTAATTCTCTTCCCCTCTTCAAATCCCTACTTAAAGCTCACCTCCTCCAAGAGGCCTTCCCACACAGAGCTCCCCCCCTTTTTTTCCCTCTGCTCCCTCTACCCTCCCCTTCACCTCTCCTCAGCTGAGCCCTCTTCTCCCCCCTTTCCCTCTGCTCCTCCCCCCCTCCCTTCCCCTCCCCTCAGCACTGTGCTCATCCGCTCAGCTGTATATATTTTCATTACCCTATTTATTTTGTTAACGAGATGTACATCACCTTGATTCTATTTATTTGCTATTGTTTTAATGAGATGTTCATCTCCTGGATTCTATTTATCGCCACCGTTCTCGTCTGTCCGTCTCCCCCGGTTAGGCCGTGAGCCCGTCAAAGGGCAGGGACGGTCTCTGTTGCCGATTTGTGCATTCCAAGCGCTTAGTACAGTGCTCTGCACATAGTAAGCGCTCAATAAATACTATTGAATGAAGTACCCTAACTGGTAAATATTAATCAGATTAGACCCAGTCCCCATCACACATGGGGCTTACAGTCTAGGGGGAAGGGAGAATGGACATCGCATCCCCAGTTGATAGATGGGGAAATTGAAGCCCAGAGAAGGTAACAGTAACTTACATAGCAGGCAAATGACCGAGGTGGGATTCGAATCCAGGTCTCCTGACTTCCAGTCCTACTCCCTTTCCCCTAGTCCACACTGGTTCTCATTTTCTCCTTAGAGAAGCAGCATGGCTCAGTGGAAAGAGCCTGGGCTTCGGAGTCAGAGGTCATTCATTCATTCATTCAATAGTATTTATTGAGCGCTTACTACGTGCAGAGCACCGTACTAAGCGCTTGGAATGAACAAGTCGGCAACGGATAGAGACGGTCCCTGCCGTTTGACGGGCTTACGACTCCCGGCTCTGCCGCCTGTCAGCTGTGTGACTGTGGGCCAGTCACTTCACTCCTCTGTGCCTCAGTTCCCTCATCTGTAAATGGGGATTAACTGTGAGCCTCACGTGGGACAACCGGATTCCCCTGTATCTCCCCCAGCGCTTAGAACAGTGCTCTGCACATAGTAAGCGCTTAACAAATACCAACATTATTATTCTCCTTACTGTCCTTAGACCTTCTTGGTTAATACAGTGTTTCTCAAGTGGCAGCCTGGTCGTTGGCATTTTGGGTTCCTCCGTGTCGGCCTAGTACAATCTCAGATCACTTCCAACCTTCCCAGCAGAGCAGTCTGAGAGCTTTATGAGAAGCAGCGTGGCTCAGTGGCAAGGGCCCGGGCTTGGGAGTCAGAGGTCGTGGGTTCTAATCCCGGCTCCGCCGCTTGCCAGCTGTGTGGCTTTGGGCAAGTCGCTTCACTTCTCTGTGCCTCAGGTCCCTCATCTGTAAAATGGGGATTAAAACTGTGAGCCCCACGTGGGGCAATCTGATCACCCTGTACCTACCCCAGCGCTTAGAACAGTGCTCTGCACATAGTAAGCGCTCAACAAATACCAACATTATCATCATTATCACTTGTATCCACTCTAGCGCGTAGAACGGTGCCTGGCACATAGTGAGTGCTTAACAAATACCGTAATAATGATTACGAATATTATTACCTATGTGGATCGTCACCAATGGTATTTATTGAATGTCCACTGTGTACAGAGGACCTTACTAAGTGTCAGGCAGTAGCCTTTCCCTGTCACGGAAAAAGGTAGTGTGGCTTTAGGTACTGGCTGTTTTTGTTTTGTTTTGTTTCATGTTTGTTAAGTGCTTACTGTGTGCCAGCCACTGCACTGTGCACTGGGTTAGATAAAATCTAATCAGGTTGGAAACAGGCCCCGTCCCACATAGGGCTTACGGGCTTAATCCCCATTTCACAGGTGAGGGAAACTGAGGCACAGAGAAGTGAAGTGACTTGCCCGAGGTCACACAGCAGACAAGTAGCCAAGCCGGGGTTAAAATGCAGGTCATCTGACTCCCAGACCTATGCTCTTTCCACTAGGCCCCACTGCTTGTTAATTCACTTCCCCAGGTTAGCTGACGGCGGTAGACATTGGCTGTGTGAACAGGATTATTAATAATAATAACAACAATAATAATCGTGACATTTGCTAAGCACTTACTACGCGCCGGGCACTTTATTAAGCTCTGGACTAGGTACGCAATCACACTGGACACGGGCCCTGTCCCACGTGGGGCTCACGCTCTCAATCCCCATTGTACAGATGAGAGAACTGAGGCCCAGAAAAGTGAAGTGACCTGTCCAAGGTCACACAGCAGACAAGTGGCTAAGCCAGGATTAGAACACATGACCTTCTGACTCCCAGGCCCGTGCTCTATCCTCTGAGTTCATTGCTTGCGAAACAGCCCACCGATAGATCCCGAGCCCCGTTTAGGATCACTTCTCGTTTCCAGGAGTTGATGAGCTTGCCGCCCAAAGGTCAGAGAGACAGTGCTCACTTCCCTTCTCACCCACGCCTCTCTTGCCCAGGCTCAGTGTGAAGTTGTGTGTTACTTAGGCTCGGCACGACCGTCCAACTGAGTCTCCTGCAATCTTTGGGCAAGTCACTTGACTTCTCGGTGCCTCGGTTCCCTCATCTGTAGAACGGGGATTCGGACTGTGAGCCCCACGTGGGACAACCCGATTACCCTGTATCGACCCCGGCGCTTAGAACGGCGCTCGGCACACAGTAAGCGCTTAACAAATACCAACATTATTATTATTATTATTATTAATAAACATCTTCGCCACCATGTGTTCAGTCCTTCCCCCGGGAAGGCCTCTGGGCAGCTTCGGATGGTCAGTTTCACTTACATCAGCTTCCACCTGCCGAGGGTTTGTCGCTCTCCGCGCCGTCTCCGGTATTACAACCTTTCTTCACCCCTCCCTCGCTGCACAGCACTTATTCCCTAACCGTAATTTATTTCTTTCTATTAACGTCCGTCGGCCCCTCTAGGCTGTAAGCTCGTAGCGGGCAGGGGACGTGTCTACCCACTCTGTGACCCTGCACTCTCCCATAAGCGCTCTATAAATGATGGGACGAATGTCTGTTGTGGGGGCTGACTTAGCGGGGGGCTCGTTCTTGCAGTGAAGGGGCTCACTCTTGCAACTGGGGGCTCATTCTTGCAAAAACGCTCTCGGCTCTCTGCAAGAAGGATACTCACCCTCCCAAGCGTTCCCATAAACGTGGAAGTGTCATAATCACCGATACGGCAGCTAGAAGCCTGGCTCCGGGCTCCGATGACAGAGAGAAATCATGTTCACAACTAGATCATGATGCAGTACTCTCCCACTAAACGTTACCTTATGCTTCCAAACCATATGGTTCCTTTTGCTCCTTCCCTTTCTGGAGGTTTAATTTCCAAACCAGATGCAGCGGAACAATTAGGTTTTCCTTTATTTTATGCATCTCGCCGTGGACACATCCGGGCTCCCGCTAATTAAATGTCTAGTTGGGGCTGGCGCGCGGCTTCGGACTCTGGCGCGCTTTGTTTCCCCTGCAAGTGTCGATGGGGGTCGGGTCCCTCTGCCGACACCTTTCCGCCGGGGCACGGACAATTAGATGCGGCTCCGAGGGTGTGAATCGAGGTGAACGAAATGTGATTTCCCTAGTTAAAACATCTCAGTGCGAAATTAGTTTCAAAGCAGGAAAACGAGGGGGCTTTTCTTTTCAAGTGCTTACTGTTCTGCTTGATTTGTGCAATAATAATATTTGTTAAGCGCTTACTATGTGCAGAGCACTGTTCTAAGCGCTGGAAGGGATACAGGGTAATCACGTTGTCCCACGTGAGGCTCACAATCTTCATCCCCATTTGACAGATGAGGGAAGTGAGGCCCAGAGAAGTTAAGGGACTTGCCCACAGTCCCTCATCTGACAAGTGGCAGAGCCGGGATTTGAACCCATGACCTGTGACTTCCAAGCCCAGGATCTTGTCACAGAGCCACGCTGCTTCTCTAATAGTGCCCTGGAGAAGGGTGGGGCCATTTTTCATTCATTCAGTTGTACTTACTGAGCATGCACAGAGTACTGTACTAAGTGTTTGGGAGACTACAACAGTAAATATTTATTATTCATTCAATTAAGCGTTTAGTGCAGAGCACTCTACTAAGAGCTTAGGAAAATTCAACAATAAACGGTGATATTCGCCGCTCACAACAAGCTCAAAGTCTAGAGGGGGAGAGATAGACACCAATACAGATAGATACATCTGCCAGTGGATGTGTGATAGACATTTCGACGAAAAGCTGCACCCTGAAGAATTTTCTCCGGAGTTCTTTTAATCTCCACCTAGTGATGGACTCAGCATCTGAACCTTTCTACCAGCATAATCCCTCACCACTTCTATTATTGGTATGACTACTAGTAGTAAAAGTATTCCTTAAGTGCTTACTGTGTGCGGAACAGTGTACTAAGCGCTCAGAGAAAATCCACAGGTGGGAATTAAACACAGACCACAACTTTAATGGGAAGCAGTGTGGTCTAGTGGAAAGAGCAGGGTCCTGGGAGTCAGAGGACCTGAGTTCTAATTCCGGCCCCGCCACTTGTCTGCTGGGGTGGATACAAGCAAATCGGGTTGGACACAGTCCCCGTCCCACATGGGCTCACAGTTTTAATCGTCTGTTACCGATGAAGGAACTGAGGTCCAGAGATGTGAAGTGACTTGCCCAAGATCACACAGCAATTATGTGAAAAAGCCGGAATTAGAATCCGGGTCCTTCTGACTCCTAGGCCCACGCTCTCATCACTCCACTGTGCTGCTTCGTAAGCACTTTTTATTCAGATAGTGAATTGATCGATGGTATTTACTGAGCTCTTATTGCGTGCAGAGTATTTTACCAAGCGCTGGGAAAATACAATGCAATCGAGTTGATAGGCAACAGTCGAGGCCCACAAAGCGCTCACCGTCTGGAGCGATGAAAATGAAACTCAACATAATTAGTAGTTAACAAAATGGTTAACGCTGCTTTCCTTTCCCAGACCTAAGAGAGGGGTTTGGAAGAGGAGGAGGAGGCCAGAGGCTCAGAGAGGTTTGAAAGCATCCTCCACTGTCTCCAGTTAGTAGACTAGTAGAAAGGGACCCTTATTTATTCACACTTTAAAATGCTACTTGGAATTTTCCGTGAATTTGGCATCGCTGCTGTGTCCGCCTCCTCACCCCAGAGTCACTGACCCCTCCACCGGCTCTATTAATATGAGTCTACCGATGTCCGCATGGCGATTCATTTCATATAATTAAGAGATCATATTTATTGAGTACTTACTGTGTGTAGAGCTCTTTAAAGCATTTGGGAGCGTACACTATAGCAGAGTTAGTAGACATGTTCCCTGCCCAAAAAAGAACTTACAACCCTAGAGAGGGAGGCAGACATTAAAATGAATTATGGTTGTGTACCAAAATGCCGTAGGTCTGAGGATGGACGAATAAAGGGTATAGAGCAAAGGTGAAAGGCAATGCAGGAGAGAGAGGGATTAGTATCTGGGGGGAAGACGGCTTGAAGGGGATGTGATTTTAACAAAGTAGTGGCATAGGACTCCTTGGTAGCTCTCCCTCAAGACTGTGAATTCTCTGTGGGCAGGAAACTTGTTTTTAATAAGAATAATAATAAGAATGGAATTTGTTAAGTGCTCATTTTGAGCCAAGCACCGAACTAAGTGCTGGGAGAGATACGAGATAATCAGGTCCCACGTGGGGCTCACAGCCTGGCCGAGGGAAGAGAGCACGGGCTCGGGAGTCAGAAGGACCGGGTTCTAATCCCAGCTCCGCCACTTATCTGTTGTGTGACCTTGGAAAAGTCACTTTACTTCTTTGTGCCTCAGTTCCCTCATCTGCAAAATGGGGATTCAGAGTGGGAGCCCCATGTGGGACAGGGACTGTGTCCAACCCAATTACCTTGGATCTACCCCAGCGCTCAGTACAGTGCCTGGCACATAACAAATACCACAATTATTATTACTCAGTCATATTGTATTCCCCCAAGTGCTTAGTACAGTGCCCTGCACACAGTAAACTTTCAATAAATGATTGATCGATTGACTGACTGGTAGTGGAGAAGGGTTCTCCAACTAGAAAGAGAACCTTCAAGCACCCTTCCCTCGCTTTAGATCCACTCATTCTCTATTCCCATGCGGTTTTCTTGAAAGGGATAGAGTCTAGAGAAGCAGTGTTGCTTAGTGGAAAGAGCCCGGGCTTGGGAGTCAGAGGTCATGGATTCTAATCTCAGCTCCGCCACTTGTCAGCTGTGTGACTTTGGGCAAGTCACTTCACTTCTCTGTGCCTCAGTTATCTCATCTGTTAAATGGGCAGGAAGACTGTGAGCCCCACAGACGAACACTCAAGGTGAAAGGAATTGACGCGCTTGACCTGTGGTTCCACTCCAATTTAGGGATTGCGGATTCTAATCCCAACCCAACCACTGAATTTCCACTCTGTCGAGCAGAATGCCTTAGACAAGCGTCCTACTGTAGCCAGTCATTTATTCCATTAAGACTGTGGAAGCTAATCCTCCCATATTCGTGAACTAACATGCTTTATGATGCTGAAAAGACGTCTCCCCTGCCGGATTATCTCTCCTCCGGCTGCGGGGACGCCACCTTCGAGCTCTGAGGACTCACCGCTGTTTGTGCGTAACAGGCCCCTCTGTGAGCTCGCTCCTCGTGAGTTTGTCAAAGAAGCATTCTGTCAGCCTAAAATGAACCAATACTGCCTTTTAAGAGCCCTGTGGGGGAGAGGGACTGTAGCTGTTCAGGTTATTTGGTATTTCTCTTATTCCAGCCCAGCCCACACACTCCACTCCTCTGATGCCAGTTTACTCACACTCTACAATCTTGTCTATCTCACCGGTGACCCCTTTTCCACATCCTCCTCCTCCGTATATGCCTGACCACCACTCTCTCCACCTTCAAAGCTTTAGGAAGGTCACGTCTCCTCTAAGAGGCCTCCCTGATTAAGTCTTCTTCTCCCCGGCTCGCTCTCCATTCTGTGTCATCTATGCACTTGGATCTGCGACCTCTGGACATCTGATATTTGGCCCATCCCCAACCCCACAACACTTAGGTACACATCCAATAATTATTCTCTCCACCTTCAGAGCCTCACTGAAGGCATATCTCCTCCAAGAGGCTTTCCCAAACTAAGCCCCCCTTTCTTCTTTCCCACTCCCTTCACGGTGGCCCTGAATTGCTCCCTTTATTCCTCCCCCCTCCCAGGTCAACAGAACTTATGCTCATATATGTAATTTATTTATATTAATGCCTATCTCCCTCTCTAGACTGTAAGCTCACTGTGGGCAGGGGATGTGTCTGTTTCTTGTTTTATTGTACTCTCCCAAGTGCTTATTACAGTGCTCTGCACACAGTAAGCACTCAATATGATTCACTGACTGACTGCGTATCTTTAAATTATATAGTGGAAATTATTGATTTATATCATATTAATGCCTGTCTCCCTCTCTAGACTGTAAGCTCATTGTGGGCAGGGGATGTGTCTGTTTCTTGTTTTATTGTACTCTCCCAAGTGCTTATTACAGTGCTCTGCACACGGTAAGCACTCAATAAATACGATTCACTGACTGACTGTGTATCTTTAAATTTTATAGTAGACATTATTAATTTATATCATAGGAATCCCTGTCTCCTTCTCTAGACTGTAAGCTCATTGTGGACAAGGAATGTGTCTGTTTCTTATTTTACTGTACTCTCCCAAGTGCTTATTACAGTGTTCTGCACATAGTAAGCACTCAATAAATATGATTCACTGACTGACCGCATATCTTTACATTATATAGTAGACATTATTAATTTATATTATATTAATGCGTGTCTCCCCTCTAAACTGTCAGAGGTCATGGGTTCGAATCCCAGCTCGGCCACTTCATTCATTCAATAGTATTTATTGAGCGCTTACTATGTGCAGAGCACTGTACTAAGCGCTTGGGATGAACAAGTCGGCAACAGATAGAGACGGTCCCTGCCGTTCGACGGGCTTACGGTCTAATCACTTGTCAGCTGTGTGACTGTGGGCAAGTCACTTAACTTCTCGGTGCCTCAGTGACCTCATCTGTAAAATGGGGATTAAGACTGTGAGCCCCACGTGGGACAACCTGATCCCCCTCTGTCTACCCCAGCGCTTAGAACAGGGCTCGGCCCATAGTAAGCGCTTAACAAATACCGACATTATTATTAAACTGTAGGCTCCTTATGGATAAGGAACATGCCCTTAATTCTGTTGCACTGTACTCTCCCAAATGCTTAGTACAGTGTTCTGCACGTAATAAATGATAAATACCAATAATTTATTGAGCGCATCAATCCCGGAGTTTAGCACAGTGCCCGGCACATGGTAAGCCCTTAACAGATAGTGATATGATGATGATGATTAGAATTGCTACTAGTAATAGAAGTAGTACAGTGAGTAGGTTGGCATTAGAAGTGGGAAATGTGAGCAGAGTGCCTCAGTTGGGTTGTATTAGGAGGCCAGTGAAGTAAGGTAGACTGTAAACTGTAAGCTCGATTTGGGTAGGGAATGTATCTGTTATATTGTAATAATTATGATGATAAGTGTGGTATCTGGGAAGTGCTCACCATGTGATTTCAGTGACCTAGGCGCTGGGGTGGATACAAGCAAAGCAGGCTCACGGTCTCGACTCCCACTTTACGGATGAGGTGAGGGCACCACAGAGAAGCAAAGTGACTTGTCCTAGGTCACACAGCGGACAAGGGGAGGAGCCAGGATTAGAACACAGGTCTTTCTGACTCCCAGGCCCGGGCTCTATCCACTAGGCCGTGCCGCTTCTCTGTTGTTATACTGTACTCTCCCAAGCGCTCAGGGTGGTGCTCTGCACATAGTAATTACTCAATAAATACAATGGACTGACTAAAGTATGAAGGGGAGACCTGACTAAGTGCTTCAAAACCCACGGTAAGGACTTTCTGTTGGATGCGGAGGTGGTTGGGCAACCAACCCCTGGAGGTTTTCAAGGAATGGGGAAGATATGGAAGGAATTGAAAATGGTCAGAGGGAAGGGGTCACAGCCCCGCAAGGTTTTCCACCTACTGTATCTCAGTGAGGTGTGTTGTATTAGACACACTGACTGCTAAGACTGATCTAGACCTAGATTTCAGCAAATGGTGCCTCAGCCCTCGTACTGTGTTTTTAAAGCAGAAATGCTCATCTGGCAAACAGCTCCCATATGTTCTCACTTAGGAAGTCAGGGAATAATTGGTACATTTAAGGAGAGCACGGAGAGGCCTCCGGCAAGAAGACTGGGACACATTCTGGGGAGATGGATCGCTTTCAGTCGGGTCCGGACGTGACAAGGAGAGCTGCTGCCCTCTACACGCCTTGGCCGCCTTCACAAGGGGGATAGTTTTGGTCCCATCTAATTGGGCCGCTAAATTTTGAGAGCGGCGTCAGTGTCTTCAGATCAAAAAGCAGGTAAGTAGCTAGTCGTCGAGCCAATCTATAAACACCCCCCAAACCCAGTGAAAATGTCAGAAGGAAATGAATATTTAGAAAATGAACCGCCGACCTCGGGTGCTCTCACATCTCGCCTTCGTTTTACAGAGGATCATTATCTTAGTTCGTAATTTCAGTTCAGTGCCGGGACCCGGCTAAGGTGCTTTCTTTTGCTGGTTCAGTTTTATTCTAAATCTCTCCTTGGAGTTTTCTCTTCCCTCCCCTCCCATATCAAAAACCTTTTTTGTCCATAATGTCCTAAGTAAATGACTATCGAATCCCTCAGCGCATACTCGCTCCTGAGAAAATGACCTTGTCTCTGCAGTGGGAGGTCCCACGTCTAGGGAAATAGGGGCTCCAGCTTTCCATCACACGAATAAGACCTGTTTCTCAAACTTCCCTTCTCTCTGGTGAAAGTAAGGGTTCATATACGTCCTGGACCAGGGTCGGGGGACCGGGGGAGGAGGTGCGGAGAGACACTTGTCTCTGTCCACATGGAAAAAATTAAAACTGCCACAGAAAAGTGAAAGATTGTATTTTTAGGCCTACTACCTATTCTTCAACTTGTCCATTTATGTTTCTTCTAGTAGATGGATCAGTGGTCGTTACTGAGTTTTGGGAATTTGAGAGTCCAAGAAACAGTGGGCTGGAAATGACCTCTTCTGGGATTGTCTGGTCCACATAATAATAATAATGATGTCATTTGTTAAGCACTTACTATGTGCAAAGCACTGTTCTAAGCACTGGAGAGGATACAAGGTGAACAGGTTGTCCCACATGGGGCTCACAGTCTTCATCCCCATTTCACAGATGAGGTAACTGAGGCCCCGAGAAGTGAGTGATTTGCCCAAAGTCACACAGCTGACAAGCGGCTGAGCCGGAATTTGAACTCCTGACCTCTGACTCCCAAGCCCGGACTCTTTCCACTGAGCCATGCTGCTTCTCGATCCCACGCTGCTCCACATCCCGTTCTTCAAGCAAAACTGCCTAGAGGAAAGAGCATAGGCCTAGGAGTCAAGACACCTGGGTTCAAATCCCATCTGCGTCCCTGGTCTGTTATATCAATTGGACAGATCTTTTAACACTTCCCCGTTGCCTATAACACCACCAACCCTTGGTCCACCTCCTGCCTCTGGCCTGGAATGTCCTCCTTCCTCAAATCCGATAAACAGTGACTCTCCCCCACTCATAAACCTTATTGAAGCCCTTCTCCTCCAAGGGGCCTTCCCAGACTAAGCCCCACTTTTCCTCATCTCCTACTCCTTTCCGCATCACCCTAACTTTCTCCTTTTGCTCTTCCTCCCTCCCAGCCCCACAGTACTTACATACATATCTGTAACTTGATGTCTATCTCCCTCCCTCTGTGAGCTTGTTGTCGGCGGGGATTATCACTGTTTATTGTTGGATTTTACTTTCCCAGGTGCTTAATACAGTGCTTTGCACACAGTAAGTGCTTAATAAATATGATTGAATGAATAAGCACTTAGTACAGTGTGCTGCAAAAGTAAGTACTCAATAAATAGTATTTATTGAATAATTGAGTAGCTGCGATGTGGGTATAAAACACCCCAAGCAGACGGCTACAAAGTGACCAGATGATCTGATTTCAGCAGGATAAACTTAAAAATATAAATGTCTGCTCTCACCCATTTTAGGGTTTTCCTGGCACATTTCTCACTCCAAAGACCAAAGTATACTGGGATGCAGGCCCTTTTAAAAGAAAAAAAAATTGGCCAGTGTGAGAGAAGATGGTGGAAACCAACAGTGGAAGGCAGAGGATGAGTTTCATCTTCGTTTCCCCCCCTCTGTTCCCACCTTTATCCCTCTTCTCCCCTTCCAATCAATTCATTTATTAACTGAGCATTTACCGGGTGCAGAAAAGTATACTAAGCATTTAGGAAAGTGCAATACAGTAGAGTTGAGAGATGCAAATCCTGCCCACAAGGAGCTTACATTTTCCAGCGGGCGAGAGACAATCAAATAAATTACTGATAGGAAGAATTGTAGAATATAAGGACATGCACATAAGTACTCCCCTCTCAGGATCACACCTGGAGAGTTTCCAGTACTTTACCAGTTTTGGCTAGGGAAGGGAGAGTAAAGCAGAGGCCTACCCATTCCATTTCTAGCTTGGCCAGCGGCTAGCGAGTGGAAGGTGATCTGCTACAAGTCAAAACCTACCTGTGCTGGGCAGCAGCGGCATGGGAGAGGATCAAGAGCGAAGACTCAAGTTTACTGTGCGGAAGGAGGCAATGGTAAACCACTTCCGGATTTTTACCAAGAAAACTCTATGGATCCACTACCAGAACGGTGGGGGATGGCGGCGGGGTGTTCTGGGAGAGATGTGTCCATCGAGTCGCTATGGGTCGAAGACGACTTGATGGCATAAGGCAAGACACATGTACTGTAGGGCTAGGGTATCAAGTACTTAAGAAGTACAGAGTGAAGGGAATACAGGTAGGTAGGAGAAATGAGGGCACAGGTAGGGAAGATCTGTGGGAGATGTGATTTTAGGAGGGTATTGGTGGTGGAGAGGATGTTGGACCGTCAGATATGAAGAGGCAGGGAATTTCAAGGGAGGACGTGGGCAAGAAGTTGGTGGTCCCCACTCATCTTCCATTTTGTCTCTCTCCACATAGCAGTCGGGATATTCCTCTATTCCATTTCATAGTACATCCGCTGCAAGTTCAATCACTTCAGGTTACGGTACTCTCCCAGGCACTCTTTCTACTAGGTCATACTGCTTCTCAAGTGGCAGTACGATGAGTTGGTAGAGCGATCGTGGCCTAGTGGACAGAGCACAAGCCTGGGAGTTAGAAGGACCTGGCTTCTAATTCCGGCTCAGTCACTTGTCTGTGGTGTGACCTTGGGTAAGTCGCTTCACTTCTCTGTGCCTCATTTACCTCATATGTGAAATGGGGATTAAGACTGTGAGTCACGTAAATAAAATAAAATAAAAAATGGTGGTATTTGTTAAGCGCTTACTATGAGCAAAGCACCGTTCTAAGCGCTGGGGGATATAAGGTGATCAGGTGGTCCCATGTGGGGCTCACAGTTTTAATCCCCGTTTTACACATGAGGTAACTGAGGTACAGAGAAGTTAAGTGACTTGCCCAAAGTCACACAGCTGGCAAGCGGCAGAGCTAGGATTAGAACCCACGACTTCTGACTCCAAAGCCCGGGCTCTTTCCACTGAGCCACGCTGCTTCCCATTTCATGTGGGACAGGAACTGGGGCCAACTTGATTAGCTTATATCTATGAATGAATGAATCCCAACGCTCAATACAGTGCCTGGCTCACAGTAAAACACTTACCAAATACCACTGAAGAAAAAACAAAAGAGATCCCTGCCCACGAGGAGCTTAATAATAATAATAACGTTGGTATTTGTTAAGTGCTTACTGTGTGCAGAGCACTGTTCTAAGCGCTGGGGTAGATACAGGGCAATCAGGTTGTCCCACGAGAGGCTCACAGTTAATCCCCATTTTACAGATGAGGAAACTGAGGCACAGAGAAGTGAGGTGACTCGCCCACAGTCACACAGCTGACAAGTGGCAGAGCTGAGAGTCGAACTCATGACCTCTGACTCCGAAGCCCAAGCTCTTTCCACTGAGCCATGCTGCTTCCAGTCTAAAGGGGAAGACAGACTCTAAAATAAATTATGGATACATATGTGCTGTGGGACTGAGGGTCAGTGTGGATATCAAGTGCTTAAAGGATGATATCCAAGTACATAGATAACACAGAAGAGATTGGGATTAGCGCAATCAATCTGAAGCAAGGACACTTTCCTGAAACACACCATGGATGGAAAATATCTAACCTCCTTTAGTAGCCCATTTTGCGGCAAAATCTCCCTGTTTAGTAGCTCTTCCAAAATCTTTGCCCATAAAGTGCTCCGTGAACTCAAAATAAGCAGTCATGTTCCTCCCCGAAGAAACCTTCATAAACTTGAAGAGTTACGAAGGTAACCTTTCACCTATTCTGTTCCAAGAGAAGAGAATGGAAAGTTTTAGTAATAGCAAAGAAAGGAAATATGTTTCTACTCTAAGATGAACCCCACTGATTTCTTTAACCTTCCTGCAAAGGAACCTATTTTCCAACCCTGGAAATGCTTCTCTTGTCAATTAGCAGCACGTGGTTTGGAGTTAGAATCCCTGGGAGCGGGGAACTTGTCTTCTGTTGTACTTTCACAAGTGCTAAATCCAGGGCATGACACTCAGTAGGTGCTTAATAAATATCCTCACTTCTTCTCTTAGTAGACTATTTTTTGGTAGAAATAAACCCAGGCAATTGTATTACTTTCTGGCAGATCTTTAGGAAAACATTTTTTCTCTGAATGTAAGTCAAGCCGCAAGTGTCTAGAAGCCACATATCAAAGCACTTTCTGGATAGAAACTAGTTTTTCCACTAACTGGGAAGAGATTGTCATGTTTAACCAACACAGGAAGGTTTATGCCCAAATGCTGGTTTCATTTTAACATTCTTCTAAGAAATCTCACTGCTCACAGAACTTATAAATACTACATTCGAAATAAAAAAGGATATGCATTTTTCAACAGATATAAAAAGGGTTTTAATATGTAGATCTAACTTTTTCAGAACAGTGCGTTTACTCAGGGCCAAGTTAGTCATGAGCGAGATGAAGTTTCCCTTGTGGGAATTCTTTAGTGCTTGTGATCGTAATGAAAATTAGTTTATGTCAAATGATATCAAATGTGATAATTTATGAATAAGCAAATATTCAAATGTACCCTCTATGGCGGGGGGCAATGATAATTTTATTTCATTTTTGATAGGGGATATTATAGTTGGAATCTCTTGTCAACTTTGAGGACAAGTTGTCATGCTCTATTTAGTCTCCCTACCCAAACCACCTTCCCTTGATGACCAAATTGACACCCTCAACACCTCCCTCTCTATAGAACTCAACTCACTAATGCACTATCCCTTCCTCAGTATCATACCGTTTACCCTAAGCTCTGCATAACCTCCACGGTCCACTTCCTTCGATTCTCTGCGTGAGCTTCAGAGAGCTGATGGCAGGAATCCAGATATCAGGCCGACCTCGGTCACCTCAAGTTCATCCTTGCGTGTTTTAATTCTGCCCTCTCCTCTGCCCAGCCAAATGATTTCTCCATCTTTATTGACTCCCATGGCCATTGGCCTCTCCAGTTGTTCCAGACATTTAACTCCCTCCTCAAACCCCCTTTCCACCAGCCTCCCCCATCTCTTGCCCCTAACGATCTGGCCATCTACTCTATTGAGAAAATTTGAAGTATCAGGAGTGATGTCCCTGAAATCGCCCGGATTCTCTCCAATCCCTCCCTCCTCTTGCCCCTTCTGCAACCTTCCCATCTTTCCCAGCAGTATCTCAAAAGCAGTTATCTGCCTTCAGTCAAAATCTACCACTTCCACCTCTACATCTGACCCCATCCCTTTTCACCTTTTCAAGGTAGTTGCCCACTCCCTTCTTCCCTCCCTGACCCTGACAGTCATCTTCAACTGTTCACCCTCTAATTGCTTTTACTGCACTGCCTTCAAACATGCTCCAGTCTCCCCATCCTAAAAAATCCCTCCCTTGACCCCAGGCTCCCTCCAGGTATTGCCCCATCTCCTTCCTACCATTCTTCTCCAAATCCCTTGTGATAATAATAATAATGTTGGTATTTGTTAAGCGCTTACTCTGTGCAGAGCACTGTTCTAAGCGCTGGGGTTGATACAGGGTCATCAGGTTGTCCCTCGTGAGGCTCACAGTCTTTATCCCCATTTTACAGATGAGAAAACTGAGGCACAGAGAAGTTAAGTGACTTGCCCACGGTAACACAGCTTTCAAGTGGCAGAGCCGGGCGTCGGACCCATGACCTCTGACTCCAAAGCCCAGGCTCTTTCCACTGAGCCACACTGCTTCTCTTGTGTGAGTTGACAACTCCTGCTGTCTCCAGGTCCTCTCCTCCAATTCTCTCCTTGACTCCCTCCAATCTGGCTTCCATCCCCTTCATGGAAACTTCCCCCTCAAAGGTCACAGAAGATTTCCTTATCAGAGCCAATGGCTTCTACTCCATTCTAATCCTCCTCAACCTCTCAGCTAACTTTGACAATGTCAACCACCCCCTTTTCCTGGAAATATTATCTAACCTTGGCTTTACTGATACCATCTTCTGTTGGTTCTTCTCCTATCTCTCTGGCTACTCATTCTCAGCCTCTTTAGTGGGCTCCTCCTTTGTCTCTCACCCCCTAACTGTGGATGTCCCTCAGAGTTCAGTTCTGGGTCCCCTTCCACTCTCCATCTACACCCACTCCCTTGAAGAACTCATTCACTCCCATGGCTTCAACTATTATCTTTATGTGGATGGTTTCCAATTCTACATGATCACTCTCATTCTATGCAGTCTCACATTTCCTCCTGCCGTCAGAACAGCTTTATTTGGATGTCTCGCTAATACCTCAAACAGAGCATATCCAAATCTGAACTCCTTATCTTCCCACCCAAAATCTTTCCTCCCCCTGACTCCCCATCACTATAGACAGCATCACCATCCCTCCCATCTCACGAGCCCATAATCTCGGCGTTATCCTCGAATCATCTCTCTCATTCAACCCACATATTCCATCTGTCACTATTTCCTCTCAGTTCAACCTTCACAACTTCACTAAAATCCATCCTTTTCTCTTCATCCAAACTGCTACCTTGTTAATCCCAGCACTTTTCCTATCCCACCGTGATTACTGTATCAGCCCCTTTGCTGACCTCTCTGACTCCTGTCTCTCCTCGCTCCAGTCCATACTTCACTCTGCTGCCTGGATCATTTTCCTACAAAACTATTCAATCCCTGTTTCCCCACTTCTCAAGAACCTCTAGTGGTTGCCCATCCACCTCTGTATCAAACAGAAACTCCTTCCCATAGAATTTAAAGCACTCAGTCACCTTGCCCCCTCCTACCTCACTTTACTTCTTTCCTACTACAACCCAGTTTGCACCTATGCTCCTCTAATGGCAACATTCACACTGTATCTTGCTCTTGTCTATCTCGCCGCCGACATTTTACTCACATCCTGCCTCCGGCCCGGAACATCCGTCCCCTTCATATCCTACAATCACTCTCCCCAAATTTAAAGCCTTATTCAAAGCACATCCCCTCCAAGATTCTTTCCCTGACTAGGCCTTCCCTTCCTCTTCTCCCGCTCCCTTCTGTGTCAAACCTGCACTTGGATTTGCACCATTTATTCACCCCTCAGCCCCACAGCATTTAGGTACATCCCCTAAATTCATTTCTTTATATTAATGTCTGTTTCCCCTCTAGATTGTAAACTCATTGTGGGCAGGGAACCAACTCTGTTATACCGTATTCTCCGAAACACTTGGTACAGTGCTCTTTACACAGTAAGCATTCAATAAATATGATTTAATGATTGCTGGATTGAATTACAAAATGTGAATACAAATTCCAATGAGCTAACGGGTTGTGCTTCTAAATGTATGCCGGAATTAGTGAATGGATAATTAGCAATTTTTAACTGGTCTAAAATGTAACACTTTATTTCAAAATTCTTTTTTCTGTTATTAATCATTAATTATCAATCATAGTCACTAATGATAATGGTATGTGTAAAGTGCTTACTATATGCTAAGCATTGAGCTAAGCACCGGTGTAGACATAATACAGTTGGATCAGACACAGTCTCTGTTCAACAAGGAACTTACAGTCTAAGAGGGAAGGAAAACAGAGGTTTAACTCTCATTTTACTGTTGAGAAAACTGAGGCACAGAGAATTAAAGTGACTTGCCCAAGGTCATCCACCAGTCCCATGCTCTTTCCAGTAAGCCATGATGCTTCTGTATCGAGTCTTTATTCTGTTCTGCTATTTTAGAATAAAATACTCGGTGGGGAAGGAGAAGCTTTTGGTGTGAGCCAGACAGCACAGTCAAGCCTCTCGAAGCTAAATAAGCTTATGAAAATCCTTTCCATCTCTGAACTGGAACGTGTTCCTGCTGTGTCTGCCTCAAATGTGTTAATGCCCCAAAACCCATTGGACCAACTTTATGTCTGCATCTGCAAACTTCTGTTCTGCCCAGATTAATGGAAAAAAAAATTAAAAAACACTCCACGGGCACTGGGCCAACAGCAGCTTCACTTTACCATGAAGGAGGGGGATGGTTTTTAAAAGCGCGCTTCCCTTCAACTGGATTAACCAACAGGAGAAATCCACCGGGACCTCCAGATCCTGGAGAGAACACGGCTACCAAATCTGTTCTAATAATAATAATGTTGGTATTTGTTAAGCGCTTACTACGTGCAGAGCACTGTTCTAAGCGCTGGGGGAGATACAGGGTAATCAAGTGGTCCCACGTGAGGCTCACAGTCTTCATCCCCATTTTACAGATGAGGTCACTGAGGCCCACAGAAGTGAAGTGACTTGCCCACAGTCACAGAGCTGCCAAGTGGCAGAGCCGGGATTCGAACCCATGACCTCTGACTCCCCAGGCCCGGCTCTTTCCACTGAGTCACTCCGCTTCTCTGTTGGACTCTCCCAAATGCTTAGGACTGTGCCCCGCACACAGTAGGAGCTCAACACGCTCACTAGGGGCAGGGAACGTGTCTGTTTATTGCTATATTGTACCCTCCCCGGTGTTGAGTTCAGTGCTCTGTACGCGGAAAGAGCTCAATAAATACGATTGAATGAAAGAATGAATACAACTGATTGACTGATGGGCTTCAGAAGGAGTGACTCTCCTTGGCAGGAGCAACTGAAAATTATCGCAACTAATTTTGGATCCGAACTCCTGGTCTACACCTCCATGGCGTCTCTCCCGTGGGGGAGGAATGAGCTCATCTGTGAGGACTTAGGGTTAGATTCCTCTCCGTGGAGTCTGTGGGAACTGACTGTCTCTCCATTCACCCTGCAAATTACCTCTGTGGTTTTAAGCTGCAGATAGGCCCCTCTGGAGTTGGAGAATACTCCAGAAATTTCCACGACACAAATAGAGAGTGCACGGAGAGCTAGCCTCCTGAGGGCTGGGAACCAGCAGAGAAACTCCTGTCGCTGAAGCCCCTCGCTCCCATGACAAAGCAGGTGCTGGGATAATAATAATAACAATGAAAACGACACATAATAATAATCGTGGTATTTGTTAATAATGTCGGTATTTGTTAAGCACTTACTATGTGCAGAGCACTGTTCTAAGCGCTGGGGTAGATACAGGGTAATCGGGTTGTCCCATGTGAGGCTCACAGTTAATCCCCATTTTACAGATGAGGTAACTGAGGCATAGAGAAGGTAAGTGACTCACCCACAGTCACACAGCTGACAAGTGGCAGAGCCGGGAGTCGAACCCATGACCTCTGACTCCGAAGCCCAGGCTCTTTCCACTGAGCCACGCTATGTGTCAAGCGCTCTTCTAAACTAATTAGGTTGGACGCAATCCCTGTCCCTCATGGGGCTCACAGTCTTAATACCATTTTACAGATGAGGTAACTGAGGCACAGAGAAGTTAAGTGACTTTTCCAAGATCACACAGTAGACATGTGGATCCAGCCTCTCTGAAAGCTTTCTCACCTTTCTACCACCCCTCCTTCACCACCCCTCTTAAAAATTGCAAAAACCTCCAGGCTTTGCTGCTTTAGTTCCTAAAAAAAGCAGCGAGGTCCAGTGAAGCAAACACGGGCCTGAGAGTCAGAGGACCTGGGTTCTAATCCCAACTCCGTCACTTGTCTGCTGTGGGACCTTGGGCAAGTCATTTTACTTCTCTGTGCCTCAGTTACCTCATGTGCAAAACAGGGATTAAGGCAGTGACCCCGATGTGGGACTGGGACTCTGTTTAACCTGATTATCTTGTATCTACCCCAGCCCTTAGTTCAGCACTTATCAAATGTCATTATTGTCATTATTATTACTACTAATAATATTAATAAGGTGCCTAAACTCCAGAGTCTGACAAACCAGAAGAAGCGAAAGATGGTGATTCTTAGGCAGTGAACTGAGTTCTTGCATGTAGGTAAAATCATCCAAATTCCGATTCCCTGAGCTATGTTCCCTTTCTACCATCTTCTTATTCACAAAGAATTTGGGGTAAAAATGGATGGGCAACCAGTGGAGGTTCTTGAGGAGTGGGGAAACGTGGATTAAACAATTTTGTAGAAAATGACCAGGCAGTGAAGTGTGGAATGAGTGGGAATAGGCAGGAGTCAGGGAGGTCAACAAGGAGACTGTGAGCTCGTTGTGGGCAGAGAATGTGTCTGTTATTGTATCGTGTTCTCCCAAGTGCTTAGTACAGTGCTCTGCACCCAGTAAGCGCTTAATACAGTTGGAACGCTCTGGGCAGATCACTCCCCTCCTCAAAAACTTCCAGTGGTTGCCTATCAACCCCCACATGAAACAAAAACTCCTCACTCTTGGCTTCAAAGTTCTTCATCACCTTGTCCCCTCCTACCTCACCTCCCTTCTCTCTTTCTACTGCCCACCTCGTATACTCCGCTCCTCCACCACTCACCTCCTTACAGTCCCCCGTTCACACCTGTCCCGCCGTCGACCCCTGGCCCATGTCCTACCGCTGTCCCGGAATGCCCTCCTTCCTCACCGCTGCCAAACTAACTCTCTTCCCCTCTTCAAAGCCTTACTGAGAGCTCACCTCCTCCGGGAGGCCTTCCCAGACTGAGCCCTCCCTTTCCCCTCTGCTCCTCCTCCCCTCCCCATCCCCCCTTCTCCCACCCTCCGCTCTTTCCCGTCCCCTCCCCTCAGCACTGTGCATATTTGTATATATTATTTATTACTCTATTTATTTTGTTAATGATGCGTATATATATATCTGTGATTCTATTTATCTTGATGATATCTTCATCAGACTACTTGTTTTGTTCTGTTTCGCTTTGCTGTCTGTCTCCCCCGTTTAGACTCTGAGCCCATTATTGGGCAGGGATTGTCTCTATCTGTTGCCAAATTGTACGTTCCAGGCCCTTAGTACAGTGCTCTGCACATAGTAAGCACTCAATAAGTACTACTGAATGAATGAATGGCCCTGAAAAAAGTTAAAAAAGACCAAAGGAATAAAGGAAAAAAACAACACCCCAGGCCATAGCACAAGTAAGGAGGGGCCAGAACAGCTGCATATTGGACTGGCCACTGTGAAATCAGATTAACTGGCCACCCTAGTGAGAATAACTCTGTGGCTCACTATATAGAGCGATACATACTGGAAACAAAGTGGTCCAGTTGAAAGAGCACAGGCTTGGGAGTCAGAGGATCTGGTTCTAATCTTGGCTTTCTTATTTGCCTGCTGGGTGATCCTGGGCAAGTCGCTTAACCTCTCTGGGTTTCAGGTTCCTCATCTGTAAAATGAGAATAAAATTCTACTTCCTCTGAGTTAGACTGTCAGCCCCAGGTGGACTGGGGACTGTGTTCAACCTGATTATCTTGGAGTATGGAAGAGTATGTTTGCTGAGTACAAGACTTGACAAATGGAAAGTACTTACCAAGTACTTGTTTATGGTATTTGTTAAGTGCTTACGATGTGACAGATACTATGCTAAGCACTGGGGTACATAAAGTTGTCAGATTGGACACAGTCCCTGTCCTGCATGGAGCTTACAGTCTTAATCCCCATTTTACAGATGAGGTAAATGGGGCAGAGAGAAGTGAAGTGACTTGCCCGAGATCATTCATTTATTCATTCAATCAATCTTCTCTGGGCCTCAGTTATCTTATCCGTAAAATGGGGATTCAATCCTACTTTCTCTTGCTTAGACTGCGAGCCCCATGTGGGACAGGTACTGTGTCCAACTTGATTAATTTGTATCTACTGAAATGCTTAGATTAGTGCTTGGCACATAGTACATGTACCATAATCAGAGAGGCAGCGTGATTTAGTGGAAAGAGCCCGGGCTTGAGAGTCAGAGGTCGTGGGTTCTAATCGCGGCTCTGCCACTTATCAGCTGTGTGACGTTGGGCCAGTCACTTTACCTCTCTGTGCCACAGTTACCTCATCTGTAAAAAGGGGATTTAGACTATGAGCCCCACGTGGGACAACCTGATTACCTTGTATCTGCCCCAGTGCATAGAACAGTACTCGGCACATAGTAAGCGCTTAACGAATACCATTATAATTATTATTATTATTATTACTCTCCCAATTACTTAGTACAGTGCTCTGACACAACAAAGGTCAATAAATACCAACAAGCACAATCAAAGGACTAAAAAAAAAAAACAAACAAACCAGAAACTCCTAATGCAGCTTCTAGACTTTAAAAGGTGAATCAAATCTAAGATTGTGTGGGCAGCCCATGTAATATTCACAGACTTGAAAGAGGAAAATGGCAAAATCCATAAATAAAAGAGTAATAGCAAAATATTCATGAGGCACTGCTGCAATCTAATTAAACGCTGTCCACGATCTCTGCACTGGGGCTAACATCTCTAGATAGCACATCTTTCGGGTCTAGTGGAAAGAATGCGGGACTAGGATTCGGGAAACCTGGGTTCTAATCCCAGCTCTGCCCTTGCCTATTGTTTGACCTTAGGCAAGTCCACTGACTTTGCTAAGCCTCTATTACCCCAACTGTAAAATGGGGGGGGTGAAATCAATTTTCTCTCTGTGAACCCCAGTTAGGACAGAAACTGTGTCTGCTTTGGTGGCATACGTTTCCCAGTGCTTAACAAATGCATCAATTAATATAACGATAATAATAATGAGGATAAGAATGGCAGCATGGTCTATGGTAGCGCCTGGGCCTTGGAGGCAGACGGATCTGGGTTCTAATCCTGGTTCTGTCACTTGTCTGCTGTGCGACCTCGTTCTCGCCTGTCCCGCGGCCGACCCCGGCCCATGTCCGACCTCTGGCCTGGAATGCACTCTCTACTCAAATCCGCCAAATTAACATACTTCCCCACTTCAAAGCCCTACTCCCCTTCAAAGCTCACCTCCTCCAGGAGGCCTTCCCTGACTAAGCCCTCATTTTCTCTGCTCCCCCACCCCATCACCCCCACTCGCTCTCTCTGCTCTACCCCCCACCCCACAGCACTTGTGTGTATATATGTACATATTTATAATTCTACTTATTGTATTAATGTGTATAAATCTATAATTCTATTAAGTTATATTGATGCTATCGATGCCCGCTTACTTGTTTTGATGTCCGTCTCCCTCCTTCTAAACTGTGAGCCCGTTGTGATCGGGGATTGTCTCTGTTGCTGAATTGTACTATCCAAGCGCTCAGTAGAGTGCTGTGCACACGGTAAGTGCTCAATAAATAAGATCGATTAGAACCCAGGTCCTTCTGACTCCCAGGCTCATGCTCTATCCACTAGACCATGCGGTTCATCCCCTGAGAAATCGGAGAAGCAGGAGTTGGTAATTTCCTCTGCGGCCGGTCAACGGATTTTCACTAGTCGATGACAATGATGAGTCCTGGACTCGGGTGACGTTTACCACCAAATTTCTGCCCTCTCCCACTGTCCAACAGTAAATTAATACCAGGGAGGTCATGGGTTCTAACCCCTGCTCTGCCACTTGTCTGCTGTGTGACCTTGGGCAAGTCACTTCACTTCTCTGGTCTTCAGTTACCTCATCTGTAAAATGGGGATTAAGACTGTGAGTCTCGCGTGGGCCAGGGATTGGGTCTAGCCCAATTTGCTTGTATCCGTTCCGGCATTTAGTACATGGCCTGGAACATAGTAAGCACTTACAAATACCGTTATTTATTTTAATTTTTCTGGCACATAGTAAGTGGTTAACAAATACCATAATAATAATAATGGTAATTATTATTATTACAATACAAAAGAATTAACAGTTACCTTCCCTTGCCCATAAGGAGTTTACAGACTAGAGGGATAGACAGACATTAATGAAAATACAAAGAGGGGAAATAGGGGAGTAAGTGCATAATAATAATAATGGTAATTATTATTATTCCAATACAAAAGAATTAACAGTTACCTTCCCTTGCCCATAAGGAGTTTACAGACTAGAGGGATAGACAGACATTAATGAAAATACAAAGAGGGGAAATAGGGGAGTAAATGCAAATTGGTAAAACATTAATTTCCTGTCGGACAGAGGGGGAGGGCAGAAATTTGGTTGTAAATGTCACCAGGGTCCACGACTCATCACTGTCATCTACTAGTGAAAATCTGTTGACCATCACAGAGGAAATTACCAACACTTGCTTCTGCTATTTGTCAGGAGACTCACAGCGTGGTCTAGTGAATAGAGCATGGGCCTGGGAGTCAGAAGGACCTGGGTTCCAATCCCACCTCCTCCAATTGTATGCTGCGTGACCTTGGGCAAATTGCTTCATTTCTCTGGGCCTCAGTTCCCTCACCTGTAAAGCAGAAATTAAAACTGTGAGCCCGTTGCAGAACAGGGACTGTGTCCGACCTGATCATTCTTTGTCTACCCTAGGGCTTAGTACAGCGTCTGGCACATAGCAAGCACTTAGCAAATACCATTTAAAAAAAAAAGGGAAGAGGGGAGACTTTGGGGGAGAGGTGAGATCTTCAATGGAAATCTGACAGACCAGTGAGTTCCCCTCTTTCAGTGACCTTTAAAATCCCACCTCGCTCAATCAATGGTATTTACTGAGCATTTACTTTGTGCAGAGGTAAGCTCTTGGAAAAGTAGAAGACAGCAGAATTAGTAGAGCATTCCCTTCCCACAAAGAGCTTAGAGTCCAGAGGGGGAGACAGACATTAAATTACAGTGGAAAGAGATCTTCCCTAAAATCTCACTTCCCTAAGGCCTCCCTTCTGCATTGTCTACGCACTTGGGTTTGCAACCTTTATGCACTCAATATTCACGCTTTCCCCAGGCCCACAGCACTTGTGTGTGTACCTATCGGTAATTATTTTAATGTCTCTCTCCCCCTCTAGGGTAAGTTCCATATGGGCCAGAATTCTCTATCAGGCACTAATCCCCACTCTGCCATATTCATTCATTCATTCATTCATCCATTCATTTAGTAGTATTTATTGAGCGCTTACTATGTGCAGAGCACTGTACTAAGCGCTTGGAATGTACAAATCGGTAACAGACAGAGACAGTCCCTGCCCTTTAATGGCAGTGTAATCAGGGGAGACAGACAAGAACAATGGCAATAAATAAAATCAAGGGGAAGAACATCTCAATAAAACAATAGCAATTAAATAGAATCAAGGGGATGAACAACTCATTAAAACAATAGCAAATAAATAGAATCAAGGTGATGTACATTTCATTAACAAAATAAATAGGGTAATGAAGATATATACAGTTGAGCGGACGAGTACGGTGCTGAGGGGAGGGGAAGGGACTGCTGGGTGACCTTGAGCAAGTCTTTTAACTTCTCCATGCCTCAGTTACCTCCTTTGTAAAATGAGGATGAGTGTGAGTCACATGTGGGACAGGAACTGTGGCCAACCTGATTAACTTGTATCATCCCCAGTGCTTAGACCAGTGCTTGGTATGGGAAGCAGCGTGGCTCAGTGGAAAGAGCACGGGCTTTGGAGTCAGGGCTCATGAGTTCGAATCCCAGCTCTGCCACTTGTCGGCTGTGTGACTGTGGGCAAGTCACTTAACTTCTCTGTGCCTCAGTTCTCTCATCTGTAAAATGGGGATTAAGACTGTGAGCCCCACGTGGGACAACCTGATCCCCCTATGTCTACCCCAGCGCTTAGAACAGTGCTCGGCACATAGTAAGCGCTTAACAAATACCAACAAATACCAACATTAACAGTGCTCTGCACATAGTAAGTGCTTAACAAATACCAACATTATTATTACTATCAGGGAATGGCTTAGTGGAAAGAGCCCGGGCTTGGGAGTCAGAGGTCATGGGTTCTAGTCCCTGCTCTGCCACTTGTCACCTGTGTGACCTCGGGCAAGTCACTTAACTTCCCTGTGCCTCAGTTACCTCATCTGTAAAATGGGGATGAAGACTGTGAGCCCCACATGGGACGACCTGATTACCTTGTACCTACCCCAGTGCTTAGAACAGTGCTGGCAAATAGTAAGCACTTAGCAAATACCAACATCATTATTATTAGTAGTAAGCACTTAACAAGTACCATAATTATCATCAACATTTTTATTATTATTAGAGTGCTCTGCACACAGTGAGAGTTCAATAAATACCCCTGATGGATTGACTGATATTGAGAAGTCTATTCCACCAGTTTATCTCTTACATTAATCAATCCATCAGATTTATTGAACACTTATTGTGTGTAGAGCCCTGGATTAAGCACTTGGGAGAGTACAATGAAGCAGCGTGGCTCAGTGGAAAGAGCACGGGCTTTGGAGTCAGAGGTCATGGGTTCAAATCCCACTCTGCCACTTGTCAGCTGCGTGACTGTGGGCAATTCACTTAACTTGTCTGTGCCTCAGTTACCTCGTCTTAAAATGGGGATTAAGACTGTGAGCCCCACGTGGGACAACCTGATTCCCCTGTCTACCCCAGCGCTTAGAACAGTGCTCTGCACATAGTAAGTGCTTAACAAATACGAACATTATTATAATTATTATTATTATTAAAACAGCCGCATTCCCTGTCCACAGTGAGCTTACATCAGTGGTTAAAAACGAAACACGACGCATTTCTTCATACCCTTCTTTGGAAAAACTTCAAGACGTAGAAACCTGACACTCCCACTTGAGCTAAACGTGTAAGGGCGACATTTCTCCAATGCAGCATACACAGAAGCGAGTCTCTCGGCCCAAGACACAACAACCCAAGCCAAAACGCTGCCTACTGATTAATTATATTTAATTCATTTGAGACGGAAAGCTGCTTGTGGTGGGGGTATTAATCTGCAGGGAATATGTAGGAAACCATGAACACAACTTAAAAATACCCTTTGCCAGGATAAAGGCCTTTATTCTTGAATGCCTTCTTGAGAAAGGAAATAGGATAGGTTTCCATAAATTATTTCCCAATCGTTCAAATATAACCCAGCTTGCTTTGCTTAACTCTGCTATGTGTTTCCTGCCGAACCGTCGCTTTAACTGAAAAAGGGAATCGTTGATTTTCAGGTTTTTATGAAAATTTAATAAGATTAGATTTTAAAGTCACACTGCCATCTGCTCAGCTTTCTTGAGAGGGTGATATCTAAGATAACATGGCAATAAAAATAGACCAGTACACCCATTCGGGGTTTGTAGCATCACTCATCTGTTAACTAGTAATGGAAAAGAAAGGTACCCAGTGGACATACAAAAACTCATTATAGTCCTATAGATATATTTTCATAATATTCTATGAGTCAAATTTTTAATTTAATATGATTTCCCTCAGTGATATGCTGAGTTGTTATGGATCTATTGAATAAAATTATTAGACGAAAGAGGGTTAAAAACAAGTGGATTTGGAAAATTAGGGAATGTATGAGCTGTGAAATACCTGAATGCAGTAATAATGGAAATACTGGGGGGCGGGGGGAGTGACAAAAAGGCAAATTTTCTTTCGTTTGGGTCTTTCTTTGGATTACTTAACAGAACAAAGAGTGGCCAGTAAGAGCAATAGCCAATCCTCATTTTAATGTCCATGAAGGCCAGCTTTCCGCAAAGTGTCTGAGCCCGTGGCTCAGTGGAAAGAGCACGGGCTTTGGAGTCAGGGCTCATGAGTTCAAATCCCAGCTCTGCCACTTGTCGGCTGTGTGACTGTGGGCAAGTCACTTAACTTCTCTGTGCCTCAGTGACCTCATCTGTAAAATGGGGATTAACTGTGAGCCTCACTTGGGACAACCTGATGACCCTGTATCTACCCCAGCACTTAGAACAGTGTTCCGCACATAGTAAGCGCTTAACAAACAGCAACATTATTATTATTTTGATCATCTTGCATCTATCCCAGTGCTTAGTACAGTACTTGACACATAGGAAGCACTTAATAAATATCACAATTATTATCATTATAGACATGAGGGAGACAGGGGATGGTTCTAGTTAGAACACCCACAGCCCTGACCCTCTAGGGATTTGCAATTAATACTGGGGCATTTTAAGGACGCAAAGGACTTTCACATTCATGAGAGCACTTAACTTGCTGTGCTGAATATGGCATTTATTGTGTTCTAATGGATTTTCTTTACTCTGCAATCAACCACCATCTTCCCCGATCTGTCTCTCTTGCCTTTGACTGAGATGAAGATCAAACCCACCACCATAAAGATTCAGAGAAGTTCATCACAGGAGTACAGATGGTGGATAAATTCATTGTAATGAGTAATGTCAAAGTCCAAGTTGGAAGTGATGTTCACATGTGAAGGAAAGTCATCAGGCTACATGGGGTTGGCAAACTCAACAAGGATGTCCTCCTTTGGCCTAATGGCCCTGCTATTGGTCCGCTGTGTGACCTTGAATAAGTCACTTAAGTTCTCTGCCCCTCAGTTTCCTCATCTATAAAATAGGGGATTCGCTACTGGTTCCTCCTACTTAGAATAAATCCCATGTGAGACAGGGACTCTGTCCCATTGGATTATCTTTACATACCCCAGTGTGTAGTGTAGTGTTTGGTACAACGTAATGATAATTAATAATTATGGCATTTTGTGAAGCTTTTACTATGTGCCAGGCACTGTTCTAAGCAGTGGGGTAAATACAAGGTAATCAGGTTGTCCCATGTGGGGCTCACAGTCTCAATCCCCATTTTACAGATGAGGTAACAGGCACAGAGAAGTTAAGTGACATGCCCAAAGTCACACAGCTGGCAAGTGGCGGAGTCAGGAATAGAACCCACATCCTGTGACTCCCAAGCCTGGGCTCTTTCCATTAAACCACACTGCTTCTCTGCGTGCTTTCAATAAATTGTCTTATGCTGTCAAGTAATCTTCGAGCTATAGCGATGCCATGGACACATATCTCCCAGAATGCCCCTCCTCCATCAGCAATTGTTCTTGTAGTGTATTCATAGAGTTTTCAATAAATACCATTGATTAAACATAAACATTTAACAAATAATGCTATTATTTGTATTATCATTATTATGCTAAGCGAGTGTACCAAACACAACCTTACGATGACCAACACTATCTTTTTTCTGCCAAATAAAAGACAGTAAAAGATCTAAAAGAGGCATCCCATTGATGACAGCTCAGTGCAGCAGAGATCTCAAAGATGACCTGCTCAGAGCAGCCATGTGTGAAGCTCAGTGTTGCTTCACACACCCCAAACTCACACTGTCCTTACGCTAACTGCATCAAAAATTGGTCCAAAAACCCACCAAACACCTAAACGTTAAACTCCTGGAAGACACTGAGAAGCAGCTCTGGAACACCATCGCATTAGCTCTCCTGAAACACAGAAAATCAAACCACAATCACACACAAGCATGACAAATGGGATTTATCTGTGTTGGTCTTTTTCAGCTAGTTCTCGGGTCAACTAGGTAGAGCCAAGAGACAGGTTTGATGTAAATAATTTGGAAATGCTAATTCTACTTGTTGCAAAGCAATGATTACAACAGTAATGTTGGTATTTGTTAAGCGCTTACTATGTGCAGAGCACTGTTCTATTTGCTGGGGTAGATACAGGGTAATCAGGTTGTCCTTCGTGAGGCTGACCACCATGAAGCCAAAATCTTCTACAGTAACGAAACCTACATTTCACTTACTCTGTCTCCACGTCGGTGCTGTCTATGCACTTGGATTTGTGCTTTCGGGCATTTGATGTTCCCCCCGCTCCCAGCCCCGCAGCACTTATGCCCATATCCATCATTTATTTATATTAATGGTCTGTCTCCACCTCTAGACCGTAAGCAGGCTCTAGGCAGGGAACATGTCTCCCAACACCATTGTATTCATTCATTCATTCATTCAATCGTTTTTATTGAGCGCTTACAATGTGCAGAGCACAGTACAAAGTGCTTGGGAAAGTATAATACAAAAATAGAGACAGACATTCCCTACTCACGATGAGCTTACATTCTAGAGCAGGGGAGACAGATATCAAATCAAAGTTACAGATACGTACTTAAATACTGTGGAGCTGGGAGGGAGGAAGAGAGAAGGGAGCAAGTCAGGGTGACGCAGAAAGGAGTGGGAGATGAGGAAAAGTGGGGCTTAGCCTGGGAAGGCCTCTTGGAGGAGATGGGCCTTCAATAAGCCTTTGAGGGGGGCAGGAGGGGAGACAGTGATTGTCTCAGATTTGAGGAGGGATGGCATTCCAGGCCAGAGGAAGGACTTGGGTTAGGAGTTGGCGGCAAGAAAGACAAGATCGGAGCAAAGTGAAAAGGTCAGCGCCAGGGTGAAGTACGCAGTCTGGGTTGTAAAACGAGGGAGGTTAGGTGAGATAGGAGGGGGCAAGGTGATGGAGTGCCTTAAAGCCAATGGTGAGGAATTTTTGTTTGATATGGAGTTGAATGGGTAACCATAATATCCCAACTGGATTATTGTGTGACCCTCCTCTATCTCCCTTCCTCCTGTCTCTCCCCGCTCCAATCTATTCTTCATTCCGCTGCCCAGATCATCTTCCTACAGAAACACTCTGGGCACGTCACTCCCCTCCTCAAAAATCTAGAGTGGTTGCCTATCAATCTTTGCAAAAACTCTTCACTCTTGGCTTCAAAGCTCTCCATCCCCTTGCCCCCTCCCACCTCACCTCCCTTCTCTCTTTCTACTGCCCACCTCGTACACTCCGCACCTCTGCCGCTCACCTCCTCACCGTCCCCCATTCCCGCCTGTCCCGCCATCGACCCCTGGCCCGCGTCCTCCCGCTATCTTGTTTTGTTTTGTTCTGTTTTGCTTTGCTGTTTGTCTCCTCCGTTTAGACTGTGAGCCCGTCATTGGGCAGGGATTATCTCTGTTGCTGAATTGTACATTCCAAACGCTTATTACAGTGCTCTGCACATAGTAAGCGCTCAGTAAATACTATTGAATGAATGAATGAACCACTGGAGCTTTTTGAGGAGGGGGGTAACATGTCCCATCATTTTTGAAGAAGAAATGAGGTATGAGTGAGGTATGGCGTGGAGTGGGTGCAGATGGAGAATTGAATGGGGCCCAGAACTGCACCTTGAGGGACCCCCCCCACAGTGGGAGGCAGAGGAGGAGCCCATGAAGGAGACTGAGAATGAACAGCCAGAGAGATAAGAGGAGAACCAGGAGAGGACAGAATCAGTGAAGCCAAGCTTGGATAACTTTGCCAGGAGAAGGGGGTGATCCACAGTGTTGAAGGCAACTGAGAGGTCAAGGAGGATTAGGATGGAGTAGAGGCCATTGGTTTTGGCGAGAAGAAAATCATTGGTGACCTTTGAGAGGGAGGTTTCTGCGGAGTGAAGGGGACAGAAGCCAGATTGGATGGGTCAAGGAGAGAATTGGAGGAGAAGAATTTAAGACAGTGGGTTTAGATGACTCGCTCAAGGAGTTTGGAGAGGAATGGTAGGAGGGAGATGGGGCGATAACTGGAGGGACTCATGGGGTCAAGGGAGGGGTTTTTTTAGGATAGGGGAGACTTGAGCATGTTTCAAAGCAGTGGGGAAGAAGCCACTGGAGAGCAAATGGTTGAAGATAGCTATTAGGGAGGAAAGAAGAGAGGGGACGAGAGCCATACTCTCCCAAGTGTCTACTACAGTGTTTTGCACATTGTAAGTGTTCAATACCATTGCTGACGATAACCTATTCACGTGGATTGGTACTCTTTAAGTACTTGATAATCGCCACCTTCATCTCCACAGCACTTCAGCACATTTTCAAAATTAATTTTAATGTCTGATTTTCCTTCCAGACTGTTAGGTCCTTGTGGCCAGGGAACGAGTTATATTCAAGTACCTGATACAGTGCTCTGCACATAGTAAAGTGCAACTAAGTCACAGAGAGGTTAAATGCCTTGCCCAAGGACATACAGCAGGCAAGTGGAGGAAATGGGATTAGAACCCAGTCCCTCTGACTTCCAAGCCTGTGCTCTTTCCATTAGGACAGGCTGCTTGATTGTTTATCTGCTATTCCTTATCTCTCTAATAATTAATTAATACAAGATAATCAAGTTGGACACAGTCCCTGTCCCATATAAGGCTCACAGTCAAAGTAGTTGGGAGAACAGGTATTTAATCCCCATTTTACAAATGAGGAATCTGAGGGTCAGAGAAGTTAAAGCATGGGCTTGATGGCCAGGGGATCTGGATTCTAATAGCGGCTCTACCACCTTTCATTAATTCAATAATATTTAATGAGTGTTTATGTGCAGACCACTGTACTAAGTGCTTGGAATGTACAATTCGGCAACAGAGAGACAATCCCTGTCGGATGACGGGCTCACAATCTAAACCTGCCTGCTGTGTGATCTTGGGCAAGCCACTTTTTTAAATGGTATTTGTTAAACGCTTACTATATACCAGACATACTGTGGGACTCACAGTCTCAATGGCCATTTTATAGATGAGGTAACTGAGGCACAGAGAAGTTAAATGGCTTGCCCAAGGCCACACAGCAGACAAGTGGCAAAGCTGGGGTTAGAACCCAGGTCCTTTTGACTCCCGGGCCCGTGCTCTAGCCACTAGACCATGCTGCTTCTCTAACTTATAGTAGCAGCATGGCGTAGTGGATAGAGCACGGGCCTGGGAGTCAGAAGGTCATGGATTCCAATCCTGACTCCGCCACTTGTCTTCTGTGTCACCTTGGGCAAGCCACCTCACTTCTCTGGGCCTCAATTACCTCATCTGTAAAATGGAGATGAGGCTGTGAGCCCCACGTGGGGCAGGGACTATATCAAATCCAATTTGATTGTATCCATCCCAGAGCTTAGTACAGTGCCTGGCACATAGTAAGCATTTAACAAATACCATAATAATTACTATTATTATCAACTTCTCCGTGCCCGTTTTCTCAACTGCAAAATGGGGATTTAATAACTGTTCTCCCTCCAACTTGCACCTTTAGTCCCCCGTGGGACTGAGACTGTATTCAGCCTGATTAACTTGTATCTATCCCAGCCCTTAGGACAGAGCTTGATAAACAGAAAGTGCTTCACAAATTCCATTAAAAAAATAGAAAGCTAAGTGATTTTTAAGTGACTTGCCAAAGGTCACACAGCAGACAAGTGGCGGAGCTCGAATTATAAACCCAGATTCCCCGACTCCTTGGCCTGTGTTCTTTTCATTAGGCCGTGCTGCTTCTCAAGAAATTCTTAACTTTCTAAGAAACTTCTTTAAAAACACTTTCAAAAATCAGATTCTTCAAATCCTGCTGTTTGGACATTTTGTTTTTATTATTATAGAACAAGATCTGGACTGCATTTCTCTGGCAAGGGTGTCTTCTCCCTTAGAGATCCTCTGATCCCGCCCTTGCTGACAAGGAGAATCTTCCTCATATTTTCTTGACACCAGTAGGCAAACACTGTTCCTTCTCCAATTTGAGGGGATTCAACTGAGCCCTTGAATCTTTTTCTGCCCCACCGTCCATAAGAAATCATCTGCAGGGAAGAACCTGCCAATCCAAAACTCTGTTTCAACGCTAATGTGCTTTAGTGTTGCCAGTCCAGACTGGAAAGTAATTCAGTCATTTCCTTTAGAATAATAAAGTATTGTAACAAAGTCTTCCTCAGCTTCAGGCAGGATTTCCCGCCTTTAATTTTCACTTTGACAGCCAGATGATTAGCTTCCTTGAGAGGGTGTCCAGAAAGCTCCCTCCTGTAGCAAAGCAGTCTGTTAAGAAGCCTCTGGTTTACTTTCAGAGGAGCCTTGTGTTTTCTGGGCAGTGGAAATGATGGCCGGAACCTCTGGCCCTTGAGCATTCGGAGTGATTAGGCTACTAATTCCAAGGGTGTTGTCTAATGATGTACCAATCACTGTTCCAAGCGCTGGGGGGGATACAAGGTAATCAGGTTGTCCCACATGGGGCTCACAGTCTTCAACCCCATTTTACAGCTGGGGGAACTGAGGCACAGAGAAATTAAATGACCTTCCCAAAAGCACTTATGGCGTAATGGATGGAGCATGGACGTGGGAGTCAGAAGGTCATGGGGTCTAATCATGGTTCCACCAGTTGTCTGTTGTGTGACCTTGGGCTGCTTAACTTCTCTGTGCCTCAGTTACCTCATCTGTAAAATGGGGATTAAAACCGTGAGCCCTCCATGGGACAACCTGATTACCCCAGGATAATCAGAAACAGTACTCAGCACATAGTAAGCGCTAACAAATGCCATAATAATTATCATTCTTATTATCATTTTCTGTCAGATTTGGGTTGAAAGTAGCCAATTCTCAAGCTGTTTGCTTCAACCTTAGCCCCTGTTTCCAATGGATACAGAGTCAAGGATTCCACATCAGGGCTTCTTAGAGAGGAGTGACAAAAATCCACACATTTTAAAATAATGTTTCTTCGGGTTCATGAGACTTCATAAGAGTCACAATTCATAATCTGTGTTGTTGCTGTTAATGATATTTGTTAAGAGCTTAATGTGTGCCAGGCATTGTATTAAGCACTGGGGTGAATACAAGATAATCAAATTGGACACAGTCCATGCCTCACATGGGGCTTTCTAAATAAATCCCCCATTTGACAGATGAGGGAACTGAGACACAGAGAAGTAGAGTGACTGGCCCAAGGTCACACAGCAAATAAGTGGCAGAACCAGGATTGGAACTTATGGCTTTCTGACTTCTGGGCCCATTCTCTATCCACTAGATGCCCCTGGCCCATGTCCTACACCTAGCCTGGAATGCCCTCCCTTCTCACATCTGCCAAACTAGCTCTCTTCTCCTCTTCAAAGCCCTACTGAGAGCTCACCTCCTCCAGGAGGCCTTCCTAGATGGAGCCCCTCCCCCTTTTCCTCTGCTTCTCCTCCCCTCCCCATCGCCCCTACTCCCTCCCTCTACTCTACCCCCTTCCCCTCCCCACAGCACCTGTGTATATATGTACATATTTATTATTTGATTTATTTTATTAATGACGTACATGGATCTATAATTCCATTTATCTATTTTGACGGTACTGATGCCTGTCTACTTGTTTTGTTTTGTTATCTGTCTCCACCTTCTTGACTGTGAGCCCGTTGTTGGGAAGGGATTGTTTCTATCTGTTGCCGAATTGTACTTTCATTCACTCAATCTTATTTATTGAGTGTTTACTATGTGCAGAGCACATACTAAGCGCTTTGAATGTACAATTCGGCAACAGATAGAGACAATCCCTGCCCAACAATGGGCTCACAATCTTTCCAAGAGCTTAGTAAAATGCTCTGCACACAGTAAGTGCTCAACAAAGATGAATGAATGAATGAATGAATGAATGAATGAATGAATGAATGAATGAATGAACGAATATATGTATAAACATCAGTTCCACCTGTGCCACTTGTCTGCTGTGTGATCTTGGGCAAGTCATTTCATTTCTCTGTGCCTCAGTTACCCCATCTGTAAAACGGAGATGAAGACTGTGAGCCCCATGTGGGACAACCTGATTACCTTGTAACAATAATAATAATAATAATAATGTTGGTATTTGCTAAGTGCTTACTATGTGCAGAGCACTGTTCTAAGCGCTGGGGTAGATAGAGGGTAATCAGGTAGTCCCACATGAGGCTCACAGTTAATCCCCATTTTACAGACGAGGTAACGGAGGCACAGAGAAGTGAAGTGACTCGCCCACAGTCACACAGCTGACAAGTGGCAGAGCCGGGAGTCGAACCCATGACCTCTGACTCCGAAGCCCAGGCTCCTTCCACTACCCCAGTGCTTAGAACAGTGCTTGGCACATAGTAGGTGCTTAACAAATACCAACATTATTATTATGATGATGATTATTATTATTACCTGGCTTCAAAACAGCTCTTCTCTGCTGCCATCTAACTTTAACCCCTTAGCCAAGAAAGGGGGAGCCTCTCAAGAGCATGTCACATCAACCTAGAATGACTGCTTAGGACCCAGCCAGAATGAAAGGACCTATTTCCCAAGTGCTTAGTACGGTGTTCTGCGTAAAATAATCATTCAATAACTACCGCCGATTGACTGATTGGGCACTTTGCAAGACCTGAACTTCTCAGGGGTCTCCCCACCCTTGCTTCGACCTCCACTCACCCAGCTTCCCTTCCAATAGCTGCGATAGCTACGGGGATCCTTGATATGGGGTGGCATAACTGTGAGCTGTCCTAATTTCCAAAGAAGAATTAAGCACCACATAGATTGTTAATAACCAAAAAACCACAAATAATTTCAATTACACATTACAAAACCGCAAAGTGCAGATGTTACAAATGCAAACACAGCATCTTAAAAGGCATAAAATGGAGAATTAAGAAAATGAATTCAATGCATTCTCTTTTCCTGATTAAATCAGCCACATAACCCATACAAAGCCAAAGCCGGTTTGTTTTTCCACTTGCAAAATGATCTTTATGCCGTAGCTCCCCTAGATATCACCATAGATTTTAAAAAGAATCAGCCCCACTCTAACAACGAACAATGTCAAGGAAGAAACTTGGCGTTTTATGTCAAATAGATAATTAAAGACTAAATAGGAAAGCACTGAGGGAAAAAAGTCAGTGAAAGTAATTCAGTAACTTTTGGAATTAAAAATATCTGCATTGTTTTACAATTGTTGTTTTTTTCTCATTTTGGCACGGAGCCAGACATAGACATGCATGTACACGCGCACACACACACGCACACACATATTATTTTTCAGCAGCTTGGAAATAGGCTTTGACTTATCACTTCATGTCTATTTAAATTATTGACTCACACAAAAGAGGAAAATGGTAAAATAATGAAAGACCATAAGAAAAATGAAAATCGATGTCATATTATGGACACCTCTATTAAGATTTATAAATGACTATATTATTACATGGTTTAGGTTGAAGGCTTGGATGAGATTATTAAAAAAAATTTAGCCAAGGTTAACTCTGCAGTAGAGATGCTTCAGACCTAACAGATGATAGTCTTCTGATGGAAAATGTATACAGAGTAGACAGAAATTTCAGAAAATTGAAGGATGAACATTTGAGCTCCCTCTCAGAATGTTTTTGATCCAAAGAGTATTTAAAGGAAATGGGATAATTTTCGGGGGGGGGGGGGATAGTCAAATTTTTCTAAGACTTCATATTTATAAATTCTAGGTCAGAGTCGCAATCAGCAAAATTCATTTGCCTGACTTTAAGAGGTGGAATTTAAAGCAGAGTTTATCAACCTTTACATTTGAAAACTCTCAGCTGTTTTCTTGAATTGGAACTGAACTGACATAGGGATAGGAAAAAAAAATAGGTCAGAAAGTTTACTTCTATTATTGACAACTTCAAAACCCTACTTAAAGCTCACCTCCTCCAAGAGGCCTTCCCAGACTGCTCCCCTCTGCTCCCTCTAATAATAATAATAATAATAATGTTGGTATTTGTTAAGCGCTTACTATGTGCCGAGCACTGTTCTAAGCTCTGGGGTAGACACAGGGGAATCAGGTTGTCCCACGTGGGGCTCACAGTCTTAATCCCCATTTTACAGATGAGGTAACTGAGGCACCGAGAAATTAAGTGACTTGCCCAAAGTCACAGCTGACAAGTGGCGGAGCCGGAATTCGAACCCATGACCTCTGACTCTACCCCCCCCCACCTCTCCGCAGCTAAACCCTCTTCTCCTCCCTTTCCCTCTGCTCCTCCCCCCTCCCGTCCCACCCCCTCAGCACTGTACTCGTCCGCTCGACTGTATAGATCTTCTTCACCTTATTTATTTTATTTTGTTTAATGACATGTACATCACCCTGATTCTATTTATTTGCCATTGTTTTTACGAGATGTTCTTCCCCTTGACTCTATTTATTGCCACTGTTCTTGTCTGCCCGTCTCCCCCGATTAGACTGTGTCTCTATCTGTTGCCGACTTGTACATTCCAAGTGCTTAGTACAGTGCTCTGCACATAGTAAGCACTCAATAAATACTATTGAATGAATGACTAAATAATATAATTGTTTATATTAATGTCCGTCTCCCTCTCTGCGCTCTAAGCTCACTGTGGACGGGGACTGTGTCTACCAACTCTGTCGTACCGTACTCTCTCAAGCGCTCCATACAGTGCCCTGCACAAGGTAAGTGCTTGATACGATGATGATGATGATGATAATCACTAATGATTGGTTGAGCTCCTCTCATTGCATGTCTTACTTTACATCTCCCCACGCCATTGCCATCTAGGACAGGTTTACAAAACCGTAATGGGTTTGGATAAGTTAAATCATGGGATTGCTGCTCACCACACTGCAAAATAACAGGGCAGTGAGGTTTCCAGTTCAAACAAACAAAGGGAAATACTTCTTTTCCCAGGGGTAAACATGAAATTAGCTGTAACGGGAATTTGGGCAGGCCAAAAATATCCAGAGATTCTAAATGGGATTGGAAACATTCATGAAACAGAGGTCCATAAATGGCTACTAGAGAGAATTTCTCCAAGAAGGATTCCATAAGGGAAAACATACGGAGGTCGTGAGGGCAAACATTTTGCTATTTCTCCAGGCATCCTCTTGCCATAGTGACAGGGCTGGCCTAATGGGACACGGTTTCTGTTGCCATGTCCACTTCCCTCTAAGTAAACTCGCTGCGATCGCTGGACAACTCCCACAGCCTGGCTGCCAATCACAGACCACTCTAGAATCAACTTATTTGGCTTTTCAACTGGCCTATCTCAGCGAACAACAAAATCAATGTTCTTGAAACAGACCCTTCAACGCTTCCCTCACATATAATCCCCTTCCTCTCTCATTATGCCATTGTTGAAGGCAACGATCAGTAATTAGGAAACATGAGTTATGGGCTATGTGAAAAAAAGTGCAAGGCAGGTGAAAAGCAAAGTCATCGGGTAATGGGGGACTAGGCACTGTCTGCTTAACGTTCACCTTGTTGTAAGAGAATAATGAATCGGCTTATTTGGATTATCTGGAAAGAACAGCCCACATAGTGGCAGAACACAGAGTTCTTTATTATCACATTGCCATCATCCCATAAGGCAAAGAGGGGTCTCACTATCAGTAGATCAATCATTGGTATTTAGTGATTGCTTACTGTGTGCAGAGCACTCTACTAAGGGCTTGGGAGAGAACAGTACATCAGAGTTGGTGGATACGGTACCTGCCCACAGTGAGTTTACAGTCTAGAGGGAGAGACAGATGTTAACATGAACGAAATAAATTATGAATATGTACATAAGTACAATGGGGCTGAGGGAGGGGTGAATAAAGGCTGAAAATCCAAGTGCAAGGATAAAAATAAAATATATCAATGGTGGTATTTAAGTGCTTACTATGTGCAAAGCACTGTTCTAAGCGCTGGGGGATGCAAGGTGATCAGGTTATCCCACGTGGGGTTCACAGTTTTAATCCCCATTTTACAGATGAGGTAACTGAAGCACAGAGAAGTTAAGTGACTTGCCCAAAGTCACACAGCTGGCAAGCGGCGGGGCCGGGATTAGAACCCACGAGCTCTGATTCCCAAGCCCAGGCTCCTTCCACTGAGCCACACTGCTTCTCCAAGGATGACACCGAGGGGAGGAAGAGGAAATGAGAGCTTCATCAGGGAAGGCCTTTTTGGAGGAGATATGCTTTTAATAAGCCTTGAAAGTGGAGAGAGTGATCTTCTGTCAGATATAAAGAAGAAGGGCATACTGGACCTGAAGCAGGATTCATTCAACCGTATTTATTGAGCACTTAATGTTGTGTAAAGCGCTGTACTAAGCACTAGGGAAAGTATAATATAGCAATAAACAAACACATTCCCAGCTCACAATGAGCTCAAAGTCTACATGTGGGCAAGAGGTCTGCGGTGAGATCAACGTGCAGTGAGTTGGTTGGCATTAGAGGAGAAAAGCGTGTGTGCTTGGGTGTAGTAGGAAAGTAACGAGGTAAGGTAGGAGGGGGCAAGAAGATTGAGTGCTTTAAAGTCAATGGTAAGGAGTTTCTGTTTGATGGGGAGGTGGAGGGGCAACCACTGGAGGTTCTGGAGGATTAGAGAAACGTGGACTGAAAGGTTTTGGAGAAAAATGATCTGGGCAACAGAGATAAGTAAGGAACCGAGCAGAGAGAGACAGGAGGCAGGGAACTCAGCAAGGAGGCTGATGCAGTAATCATGGCGGGACAGAATAAGTGCTTGGATTAATGTGGTTGCACTTTGGATGGCGAGGAAAGGGAGGATTTTAGCCATGTGACGAATTTCATCTGAGACATATACCCCATTCTCAGCCTTCCATTAACCTGAGTTTTGGCCCCCTTGATTTCCCGGGCTTGGGAGTCAGAGGCTGTGGGTTCTAATCCCGGCTCCTCCACTTATCAGCTGTATGACTTTGGGCATGCCCAAGTCACTTAACTTCTCTATGCCTCCGTTACCTCATCTGTAAAATAGGGATTAAGACATAGCTCCACGTGGGACAACCTGATTACCTTGTATCTACCCTAGCGCTTAGAACAGTGCTTGGCACACAGTAAGAGCTTAAAACATACTGGCATTATTATCCTCTAGACTGTAAGCCCTTTGTGGTCAGGGATTGTCTCTCCCCATTTTGTTCTTTCCAAATGCTTAGTACAGTGCTCTGCACACAGTAAGTGCTCAATAAATACGATTGAATGAATGAAAGGCGTAATAGAATTTTCCCAAACTGAGCCCCTCTTTTCCAGTCTGAGCCCCTCCTTTTCCTCTGCTCCTCCTCCTTTTCCCATCGTCCTGACTCCCTCCCTTTGCTCTACCTCCCTCCCTGTTCCACAACACTAGTATAGATATGTATATATTTATTATTCTATTTATTTTAGTGATGTGTATATATAATTCTATTCATTTTTATTGATGCTATTGATGCCCATCCACTTGTTTCGTTTCGTTGTCTGTCTCTCCCTTTCTAGACTGTGAGCCCGTCGTTGGGACAATCGTTGTCTCTATTGGTGGCCGAACTGTACTTTCCAAGCGCTTAGTGTGGTGCTCTGCACACAGTAAGCACTCAATAAATACGATTGAATGAATGAATTTCCATTGCTTTCATTAGAGGAAGTCGATGTTCAATGACCAAATAAGCCAGAGTGGCCACCCTACCTCCGTCCAGGAGGAGAATCGATCTTTCACTCCTCGCAAACTAAGAACTGGGGCCCTCTGTCCCAAGATCACATCCTGCAATATGAATCAGTCCCATCCTTCAAAGGAGGCAGGTGAGTTAACCTAGCGGCCAGGGGAGACTCCAGGAGAGGTCAGATCTGGGCAGTCCATTGGAGCTGGGTGAGAGCAGGAGAACCATGAGTCCTTCACTGAGCTCCTGAGGGCCAACGATGCCCCGGAGAAGAAGGGAAGGGAGTTTCCTGGACTCCGTGGTCGCTGACAGCTCTGAAGATTCAGTTGCTGAACATCACTCTCTATTCTGTCCTCATCGACCCAGGCACATCCAGATGCACGTCAGAGGAGCGAGGTTCTCATGGGGGTGGAGGAGACCTGAGTCTCTGTCCGCTGGTTCACTCCTCCAGATATGCCGGTTTGCTACAACCTCTAGCCGGCACTGGAGGAGAGAACTTGCAGGGTCAGGAAATAGGAGCATTGTGTAGTGGATGGAGCACGGGCCTGGGAGTCAGAAGGTCGTCAGTTCTAATCCCGGCTCTGCCACTTGTCTCTGTGTCTCCCGTTCCCTCATCTGTAAAATGGGCATGAGTGAGAACTCCAGGTGGGACAGGGACTGTGTCTATTCTGATTAACTTCATTCATTTTCATTTAATCATATTTATTGTGTGCAGAGTACTAAGAGCTTGGAAAGTACAATTCAACCACAAAGAGAGACGATCCCTGCCCACAGCGGGCTCCCAGTCTAGAAGGGGGAAGACAGACATCATAACAAGTAAACAGGCATTAATATGAATAAATAGAATTACAGATATGTACATATATACACAAGTGCTGCAGGGCAGGGAAGGGGGGTAGAGCAAAGGGAGAGAGTCAGGCGATGGGGAGGGGGAGCAGAGGAAAAGGGGCCTTACTCTGGGAAGGCCTCCTGGAGGAGGTGAGCCTTCAGTAGGACTTTGAAGGTGGGAAGTGAGATTGTTGGTGGATTTGAGGAGAGAGGACGTTCCAGGCCAGAGGTAAGACGTGGGCCAGGGGTCCACGGCGGGACAGGGTGAGAACGAGGCCCAGTGAGAAGGTTAGCGAGCCCAGAGGAGAGGAGTGTGCGGGCTGGGATGTAGAAGGAGAGAAAGGGGGTGAGATAGGAGGGGGCCAGGTGATGGAGAGCTTTGAAGCCAATAGTGAACACTTAAAGCAGTGTCTGGAACATTGTAAGTGCTTAAAGAGTAACACGGTTATTATCCGGACTCCTTATCCTGAAAGCTTCTTCATAACAGTTAGATCCAGAACCTTGGCACTGGAGAGGAGAGGATACAGCATCGTAAGACACAACATCTACTGTCTCCTTTGGAGAAGCAGTGTGGCCTAGTGGATTGAGTATGGGCCTGAAAGTCAGAGGAACTGAGTTCCAAACCCAGCTCCACCACTTGCCAAGTTACTGTTATATATTCTTAGGGATTGTGAAGGACTAGCTATTGTATTCTCCCAAGCGCTTAGTACAGTGTTCTGCATATAAGAAGTTCTCAATAAATACCAGTGATTGATTAGCTAGACCTGCAATATCTGCCCACACTCTCATCCTCAAAAGATGCAGTCCTGACAGATTCGTTCATTCAATCGTATTTATTGAGCGCTTTCTATGTGCAGGGATTGTGTCTACTTTATTGTACTCTCCCAAGCTCGTAGGACAGTGCACACAGGAAATGCTCAATAAACACTATTGATTAATTCGTCAATCAATAATGCATCCACCTATTAATGCTTCTATTAAGAAGCAGCATAGCCTAGTGGATAGAGCATGAGTCTGAGAGTCAGAAGAACCTGGGTTCCAATGCCGGCTCCACCACCTGTCTGCTGTGTGACCTTGGGCAAGTCACTCAACGTCTCTGTGTCTCAGTTCCCTCATCTGTAAAACGGGGATTAAGATTTAGGCCTCCAATCCGTGTCCAACCGAATATCCCCTCCAGTGCTTAGTACAGTGCCTGGCACATAGTAAGCATTTAACAAATACCACAGTTAGTATTAACATTCCAAGACCTGACATGACACGAAATATAGAACACAATGCAGCCTGGATACTCATTCCCACACACTTCCACCCTCATTATTTTTGGTTCATAGGCAGTTTCTGAAACAAATGGTATCATGTTCAACATTATCTCCAGTCAGCCAGGCGTGAACTTTGTGATCTCTAATCAATGTTTCAGAGGAGGAGAGGAAAATACTTGCCAAGCATTACAAGTATCTTGCCGTGATCGTCCGTTCTGGACGATCTTTTTCTTCCTTCTGATAGCGTTTAATTCATGTCTGCCTAGATATATTCAGATTACAAATTAATGAGCAACTTTCCAGCAAAACCATTACTGAAACAAGTTTCCAGATAAGGCAGGCAGAATTTAAAAGGGCTCCTCTGCTAGAGATAAAGATCACTTTGTAGCAAATGACACCTTGATGCTCAAGAAAAATTTAGCTGCTGAAAAGATTATCTCTGAGGATAGTGTGTAAGATGGAAGGCAGTCAAGGGAAATTTGAATTTCTCAACCTCGCTTGAACTCTCACGGGCAGCTACCGGAAAAAGAAATGCTCCCATTACCCCCATAATGCATGTTTTCACTCTGCAATGGGGTTAAAGCACATTTGGGAAATGAGGGATGTTTGTCAGACAACACACATATGTCTGGATAGACTGTGATGTGAAGTGGGAAAAACATAATTTTGTGCATGACTCAGGTGACAGGTCAAGGCATGAGCTTTTATAATGTGAGTTTTCCTTAATGTGAGATTCTTCAACAACACAACTCCCGCATTATAAGAGAATGACTGTATTGTGACGCTCCTTGACAACGATGGCTCCAGTCTGTCTTGCCTCAAATCACTTTCCTAAAAAGCGTTCCATCGACGTCTCCCAATTCCTCAAGAACCTCTAGTGGTTGCCCATCCACCTCCACATCAAACTGAAATTCCTGACCATTGGCTTTAAAGCACTCACTCAGCTCACTCCCTCCGACCTTACCTAAGTGCTCAGTAAATACGATTGAATGACCGAATGATCTCTCACTACAGCCCAGCCCACACACGTTGCTCCTTTTGCGCCACTTTGGTTCACTGTGACTCGATCTCATCTATCTCGCTGCCGACCTCTTTCCCACATCCTGCCTCTGGCCAGAAACTACCTCCTCATCATATCCATACTTCAAAACTATATTAAGGTTACATCTCTTCAAAGAAAACTTCCTTGCTTATGGACCCTTGTCTACAGCTCCCTCTCACTTCTACATCACCCTTGCACTTAGATTTGTACCCTTTATTCATCCCTCCCTCAGCCCCAAAGCTCTTATGTATAAATCCATAATGTAAGTGTTCATCTTCCCCTCTAGACTGTAAGCTCCATTCGTTCATTCAGTAGTATTTATTGAGCACTTACTATGTGCAGAACACTGTACTAAGCGCTTGGAATGTACAAATCGGTAACATACAGAGACAGTCCCTGCCCTTTGACGGGCTTACGGTCTAATCGGGGGAGACGGACAGATTAGAACAATGGCGATAAATAGAGTCAAGCGGAAGAACAACGCATTAAAACAATAGCAGATAAATAGAATCAGGGTGATGTACATCTCATTAAACAAAATAAATAGGATGATGAAGATATATACAGTCGAGCGGATGAGTACAGTGCTGAGGGGATGGGACGGGAGAGGGGGAGGAGCAGAGGGAAAGGGGGGAGAAGAGGGTTTAGCTGCGGAGAGGTGAAGAGGGGGTAGAGGGAGCAGAGGGAAAAGGGGAGCTCAGTGTGGGAAGGCCTCTTGGAGGAGGTGAGCTTTATGTAGGGATTTCAAGGGGGGAAGAGAATTAGTTTGGCAGAGGTGAGGAGGGAGGGCATTCCAGGACCACGGGAGGACGTGGCCCGGGGGTCGACGGCGGGATAGGTGAGACCGAGGGACGGTGAGGAGGTGGGCGGCAGAGGAGCGGAGCGTGCGGGGTGGGCGGTGGAAAGAGAGAAGGGAGGAGAGGTAGGAAGGGGCAAGGTGATGGAAAGCCTTGCAGGGAACGTAACCACCAACTCTGATGTACTGTATTCAACTAAGCTCGTACTACAGTGCTCTGCACACAGTACTGGAGAAGCAGCATGGCCTAATGGAACGAACACAGGCCCCGGTGTCAGAAGGACCTGGGTTCTAATCCCTGCTCTTCTGCTTGTTTGCTGCCAGACCTTGGGCAAGTAACTCGCATTCTCGGTGCCTCAGTTACCTCAACTACAAAATGGGGATGAAAGCCGTGAGCCCCACGTGGGACAGGGACTGTGTCCATCCTGATTACCTTGCATAATAATGGTGGCATTTGTTAATCGCTTACTGTGTGCCAAGCACTGTTCTAAGCGCTGGGGTAGATACAAGGTTTTAAGGTTGTCCCACAGGGAGTTCACAATCTTCATCCCCATTTTACAGATGAGGTATCTGAGGCACAGATAAGTGAAGTGACTTGCCCAAAGTCACACAGCCGACAGGTGGGGGAGCCAGGATTAAAGCCCATGTCCTCTGACTCCCAAGCCCGTGCTTCTCATCTACCCCTGGGCTTAGAGTAGTGCCTGGCGCATATATCATAAAAAAGGGCTCAATAAATACCACTGATTGATCGATTATAGGTATGTCTGTGCATTTCCGGGGATGCCCATTTTCCCACACTGCACGCCCAGAGAAAGGTTGAGGTATTCTCACTTCTGTCTATCCCTGCATCTGTGTTACTGTCTAGCTGGTGTTGGTTAGGTAGTCCAAATGTCCAGTAGGCTTGCCCAAGGGCTGAGTCTGGACACAACAGAGGGGTCAGATGGGAGCTCAAAATCCACAGAAGCATTATGTCAGTCAGTCAACTGCATTTACCGAGTGCTCACTGTGTGCAGAGCACTGTACTAGTGCTTGAGAAAAGTACAATAAAACAATAAACAGATATATCCCCTGCCCACAGTGGGTGGTTTCTTGTTAGCTCAGGGTTCCTCCAGGGCAGAGCAGAAAATGGACTCTCTCGCCCCAACTACTGATAATAATGATTATAACCTCTGTGCTGATGACACCCAAATCTACATCTCCAGCCCTGATCTCTCTCCCTCTCTGCAGTCTTGCATTTCTTCCTGCCTTCAAGACATCTCTACTTGGATGACCTCCCATCACCTCAAACTTAATATGGCTAAAACTGAACTTCTGATCTTCCCACCCAAACCCTGACTTCCTGCTCACTTTTCCGTCACTGTTGATGGCATCATCATCCTTCTTGTCTCACAAGCCTGTAACCCTGGTATTATCCTTGACTCCCCTCTCTCTCTTTCTATTCACATATCCAAGCCATCACTAAATCCTGTCAGTTCTACATTCACAACATCGCCAAAATCCGCCCCCTCCTCTCCGTCCAATCTGCTACCATATTAATGCAAGCACTTATTCTATCCCCAGCCTTGATTATTTTATCATCCTCCTTGCTGACCTCCCTACCTCCTGTCTCTCCCCACTCCACTCTATTCTGCTGCCTGAATCATTTTCCTTCAAAAACATTCAGACCTTGTTTCCGCACTCCTCAAGGAACTCCAGTGGTTGCCCTTTCACCTTTGCATCAAGCAGAAACTCCTCACCACTGGCTTTAAAACACTTGACCACCTTGCCCCCTGCTACCTCATCTCGCTGCTCTCCTACTACGACCCAGCCCGTGAACTTCGTTCTTCCGATGCTAACCTCCTCGCTGTACCTCGATCTCGTCTATCTTGCCGCCGACCTCTTGCCCACATCCTACCTCTGGCCTGGAACGCTCTCCGTCCTCTTACCAGAGAAATAATTGCTCTCTCCCACTTCAAAGCCTTATTGAAGACACTTCTCCAGGAAGCCTTCCCTGACTGAGCTCTCCTCTCCTTCTCCCACTCCCTTCTGTATATATATATATATACAGGGACTGTGTCCAAGCTGATAAATTTGTAACTACCCCATAGTGAAGGCTTAACAAATACCCCAACAATTATTCAGAGTGAGGAGTGAGAGGTCATAGATGTTGGTTAGTGCGACAGAGCGGGGATATTTTCTCTCTAATCCAGAGAGGCATGAGTTTCCTCATTATGTCTTTTATGCTAAATTCCTTGCGTTTACATAAACATGAAACTGGGGTAAAAGGCAGGGTGTTTTGGAAATGGTCCAAAGTCATTTTGCTACTCAGACCATTTTCCTCCTCCTGCCTTGTTTTCCAGTGTGGTGTGTGGAATATCTGAGCCCAGTCAGAGGCAATTAAAACTTTGGTCATGGAGAGTGAGTATCCTTACATTTTAAATTACAGGTTAATAGACTGGACCCAGGGAGAAACCCTAATTAATCTTTTAGAGCGAGGCATACACTTAACGATTTCAGGGTACCAAAGGTGCCTTCCACCCAACAAGCTTAGATTACAGGTGAGCACGTGGCTAGAAAAGCTCCGTTTGTCCTGAAATGTGTTGACTTTCACAACGCCTCTACTCAGAACAGGTAATTAATCCACCAAGACCTAGGCCCTTAAAGGATCTTCACAAACACTGAAGATTTTCTAATATGAGAGCGGGAAACATTTATTTTATGGTACTTGTTAAGCCCTTACAATGTGTTAAGCACTGATCTGTGTGCTGGGGTAGATAAGGTAATCAGGTTGGACCCAGTCCTTGTCCCACACGGGGAGCTCAGTCTCAGCAGTATAAAGAGCCGGGGCTTGGGAGTCAGAGGACGTGGGTTCTAATCCCGGCTCCACCACTGGTCAGCTGTGTGACTTTGGGCAAGTCAGTTCATTTCTCTGTGCCTCAGTTACCTCATCTGTCAAATGGGGATTAAGACTGTGAACCCCAACTGGGACAACCTGATGACATTGTATCTACCCCAATGCTTAGAACAGTGCTTGGCACATAGTAAGCGCTTAACATATACCATCATTATTGAGCCCCAGCTTGCCCCATCCTACCATAGCTCAATAATCTCCTACTCCAGGGCAGACTGCACACTCCGCTCCTCTAAGGCCAGCTTCCTCACTGTGCCCTGATCTGATCTCGACTCTCTAGATGCCGACCCCTTTCCTACGTCCTTTCCGTAGCCTGGAGCTCCCTCCCCTTCTATATACATCACACCACCACTCTCCCTACTTTCAAACCATTATTAAGGTCACATCTTCTCCAAGAGGCCTTCCGCAATTAAGCCCTCTTTTCCCTGGACAACTCTCCCTTTTATGTCACCTGTGCACTCTGATCAGTGACCTTTGGATATTTTATTCATTCATTCATTCAATCGTATTTGAGCGCTTACTGTAGGCAGAGCACTGTACTAGGAAATTGGGAGAGGACAATACAAAAACAAACAGATTCACTCCTTGCCCACAATAGCTTACAGTCTAGAGATGGGGAGAGAGACATTGACATAAATAAATTACAGATATGGACATAAGTGTTGTGGGGATGGGAGGGGAGATGAACAAAGGGAGTGAGTCAGGGTGACACAGATGGGAATGGGAGAAGAGAAAAGGGGGGCTTAGTCAGGGAAGGCCTCTTGGAGATGTGCCTTCAATAGGGCTTTGAACAGCAGGGAGAGTAACTGTCTGTCAGATATGAGCAGGGAGGGCATTCCAGGCCAGAGGCAAGACGTGGGCGAGGGCTGAGTGGCGAGATAGGTGAGAATGAGGCACAGTGAGAAAGTTGGAATTAAAGGAGTGAAGTGTATGGGCTGGGCTGTAGTAGGAGAGTAGCGAGGTGAGGTGGGATGGGGAAGGTGATTGGGTGCTTTAAAGCCAAATGTGAGAAGTTTTTGTTTGATGCAGAGGTGGATGGGCAACCACTGGTGTTTCTTGAAAAGTGGTGAAATGTCCTGAACGTATCCCCACCTCCAACCCCACAGCACTTACATACATAACTTCAATTCATATATTATCAATTATCATTGTCCAGTGAAGGACACTTTTTCTTCTAGAGGGAAGCAGCATGGCCTAGTGTATAATGTACGGGACTGGGAGTCAGAAGGACCTGAGTTCTAATTCTGACTCTGCCACTTGTCCGCTGTGGGATCCTGAGCAAGTCACTTAATTTCTCTGTGCCTCAGTTACTCCATCTGTAAAATGGGGATTAAGATTGTGATCCCTCTGTGGGACAGAGAGTGTGTCCAACCTGATTACATGCATCTGCCCCAGCACTTAGAATCAGGCTTGACTCATGGTAAATGCTTAACAAATACTATCATTATTGTTATTAAAATTATTATTATTCTAGAGGATGTACAGTATAATAATGATGGCATTTATTAAGCCCTTACTATGTGCCAGGCACTGTACTAAGGTATGGGGTGGACACTACCAAATCGAGTTAGATACAGTCGCTGTCCCATACGGGGCTCACAGGGTCAATCCCCATTTTACAGATGAGTGAAGAAGTGAAGTGACTTGCCCAAGTTCACACAGCAGACAAGTGGTAGAGCCAGGATAAGAATATGTGACTTTCCTACTCCCAGACCAAGGTTCTATCCACTAGGCCACGTTGCTTCTCATTCTCAATGCTCTCCCTGACCTCTCTGTGGGTGACAAGATCCATTTACCTTCTGTGCTAACTGTGCTAATGCCTGGGGAAAATGCGGGTTTGGGGGTTTTTTTATGGTACTTGTTAAGCACTTACCATGTGCCAGGCACTGTATTAAGTGCTGAAGTAGATACAAGCTAATGAGGTAGGACACAGTCAGTATCCCACATGGGGCTCAGAGTTAAACCCCATTTATAGATGAGGTTGCTAAGACACAGAGAATTCATTCAATAGTATTTATTGAGCGCTTACTATGTGCAGAGGACTGCACTAAGCGCTTGGAATGTACAATTTGGCAACAGATAGAGACGATCCCTGCCCAATGACGGGCTTACAGTCTAATCGGGGGAGACAGACAAAAACAATAGCAATAAATAGAATCAAGGGTATGTACATCTCATTAACAAAATAAATAGGGTAATAAAAATATATACAAATGAGCGGACAAGCACAGTGCTGAGGGGAGGGGAAAGGAGAGGGGGAGGAGCAGATGGAAAGTAGGGGGAAGAGGGGACTTAGCTGAGGGGAGGTGAAGTGGGGGACAGAGAGGGAGCAGAGGAAAAGGGGAAGCTCAGTCTGGGAAGGCCTCTTGAAGGAGGTGAGCTCTAAGTAGGAAGTGAAGTGAAGTATTTGCCCAAGGTCACACAGCAGACTTGTGGCAGAGCAGAGATTAGACCTCAGGTCCTTCTGACTCCAAGGGCTGTTCTCTTTCCATGAGGCCATGCTGCTTCTCCATTGGTAGAGAGAGAAAGGCCGACATTGAATCCACTTCCAGCAATACGGCTTAAGGCCTCTTTAAATACTTTTATCACAGACCATTATCTCTATCTAGATGGCACAGAATAGAGCCCGGCAAATTAGTTCTGGCTTTAATCATCTGGAGGGTAAAAAAGTAGATACGGTTAAGCTGTATCAAGCGTCTTCCATTTTTGAAAATGACCTTCAAATTTATATGCTTTGCAAGCCATTTTAATATGGAAGGGAAGATTCAAATTGAGAAATAGGTCCATCTCATAATCCGAACACCTGTGCCATAAAAATAGCTCATTGTCTCACTCCAAGATTGGACTAGGTTGAGGATTCTAAAGAAAGCTACTTCTATGGTGTTTGTTATTTTCTCTTTCCTCATCCTACTAAAATTCTGTCAGCAGCAGACCTCCCAAATCTGAAATGACTCAAGAAGAGATGTTTGCTCTCAGTTCCAGATACTGAGCTTCTCAGAAGCTGCAGGGATGGAGAGGGTGTGGGGAAAACATGTATAGCTTTGCCCACCGTGATTTGAAAAAGATACCTCTGAGATTCGATCAGTCGATGCGTAGGTGGCTCATAACTTTGATATATTACATACAAGTATCGAGTGTGCACGAAAACGTTGTCTGTACCCACCCCATCCCATCTGCCAACGGCAGGGCCAGATTCTCTCGGGTTTTATATCTGCCTCCTATCGTGATGGTGCTCTTAAAGTTCCCACTGGTACCTCCTTGTTCCAAAGTTCTCTGCTGACCATCTGCACTGTGAGCCGGGCGTTGAACTCAATCCCGGGGAGGCTACAACAGCAGAACCCCTAACCGCAGCCCCTCAAGGGGCTTCCAATCCAATGTGGAAAATGGGCAGAGAGAAATTAGTCACAAGAAGCATGAGGAAGGAGGAAGATGAAGGGTCCGTTGAAAATAGGAGTATGGAAAAATGAATAGATGAATAATTAGTTGCATAGAATTTAAAAAAAGTGGGGGGCGTTGCTTGTGCTTTAGATGGCAATATATATACAGAAGTGCTAAAGACTGACTTGAGTTGGGGGTGATACAAATGAGTCAGAGAAGGCTTCCTGGAGGCAGTGCGATTTCAGACGGCTTCAAAGGTGCTTTCGACTGTGGTCTGGAAGACCAAAGAGAAAAGACCAGGAAAAGGCTTGGCCAAGGAGTTGGAAGCATTGACAGTGAAGGAGATCTTCCTTTCCACACCCCCCGCAACTCCAACTCCCCCAAAGCTTCAAGTGGCTGCCCATCTAATGCAGCGTCTAATAGGAACTCCTCACCACTGGCTTTTAATAATAATGTTGGTATTTGTTAAGCCCTGACTGTGTGCCAAGCACCGAACTAAGTGCTTATGGGTACAGGCAAATCGTGTCGGACGCAGTCCTTATCCTACATGGAGCTCACAGTCCCAATCCCAGTTTTACAGATGAGGTAATTGAGGTCCAAAGAAATGAAGTGACTTGCCCAAGGTCACACAGCAAACAAGTGGCAGGTCTGGGAGTAGAAACCAGGTGCTTCTGACTCCCAGGACAGTGCTCTATCCAATAGGCCATGCTGCTTCTGCACATAAACTCTATGGGACTGAGGTTGGAGTGAACAGTGGGTGCAAATCCCTTCCAGGAAGACTTCCCTGATTAACCTCTCATTGCCCCACTCTATTTTCTTTCCATACTGTGTCATTTATGCACTTGAGTCCACTTCCCTTAAATACTCAGGTACCTGGTCTCTCCATACCGCTATACTTCCACGCCATCCTAATCCACCCCTCACCCCCCTCCCACTGCACTGGCCCCCGTCGACTCGCTCCCATCGAAACCCTTCTCACCCCTCATGCTGTCCCCTCCCCTGTGCTGTCCCCTCCCCCGCTACCCCACCATCCACAGATTCAGCCAAGTGGGCCTTTGGAACCCCTGTTCCATCGTCCCCCTTCATCCTTGACCCGTTCCTGTCTCAGTTACTCCTCCTCCTCACCACCACTAAAACCTGGATCTCCCCTGACGCCCCGGTCTCTGCTGTTATTCTCTCCGGAGGGGGCCTCATCCTCTCCCTCTCCCCCAAATCCACTGGGAAAGGAGGTGGTGTTGGCTTCCTTCTCGAGTCCCGGTGTCGCTTTCACACCATTCCACTTCCTCCACCTCTTACTTTCCCTTCCTTCGAAGCCCATATCATCTGCTTCTACCACCCACTCCAGAATCTAGTTACGGTCACGTACAGCCCCCAAGTCCCACCTCCAACTTCTTTAACCATTTTGATCCCTTTCTCACTTTCCTTCTCTCTGTCTGGGCCTACGCTGATCTTCGTGGACTTCGATAACCACAGAGATGTTCCCGATGTCTCTTCTGCTGCCTGCCTTCTATCACTCCTCAACTCTGCTGACATCCTGCTCCACCCCACCTCGCCCACACACCAACTGGGACACATAGTAGATCTCATCATCTCTAGCCACTATACAATGTCTACCCTCACCAACTCTGAAATCCTTCTATCTGACCACAACCTCCTCACTTGCCTCCTCTCCTACACACCTCCTCCCAGTAAACCTGTACTAATCCCCCACGGAGACCTCCGATCTCTTGACCCCGTCCAATTTTCTCAGCTCATCATGTCCCACTTAGCCTCCATACCCAAACTACCTTCCCTTGGTGACCAAATAGATGTTCTCAACACTATCCCCTCTACTGAATTCCACTCACTCGCTCCCCATCCCTTTGTTGATCTCATACCACTCACCCTCAGCCCTGGATCACCTGCACAGTCAAACTCCTTTGCTCCTGTGATCAAGCCACAGAGCGCTGCTGGCGGAAATCTAAATACCAGGCCGATTCAAGTTTATTCTTGCATGTTTTAACTTGCCCTCTCTTCTGTCCGGCAAAATTATTTCTTCATCCTTATGGACACCCATGCTCATAGTCCTCTCCAGTTGCTCCAGACATTTAACTCCCTCCTCAGGCTCTCTGTCCCCCAGCCTCCCTCCTCTTTTGCTGACTTCTCTGTCTCGTGTCTCTCCCCACTCCGGTCCTTACTTAGTACAGTGCCTGGCATACAGTAAGCTCTTAAATGCTATCATTATTATTCACTCTGCTGCTTGGATCATTTTCATACAAAAACATTCAGACCATGTTTCCGCAGTCCTCACGAACTTCCAATGCTTAACCATCCATCTCTGTGTCAAACAAAAACTACTCACCATTGGCTTGGAAGCACCAGGTCACCTTGCCCTCTTCTACCTCCCCTCGCTTCTCTCCTGCAATTCAGCATGCACTCTTTGCTCCTCTAATTCTAACCTTCTCATTGTACCTCAGTCTCATCTATCTCATTCCCGACCTCTCGTCCACATTCTGCCTCTATCCTGGAAAACCCTCCCTCTTCAAATCTGACAATTAGTCTCCCTGCCTTCAAAGTCTTTTTGAAGGTCCACCTCCTCCAAGAGGCCTTCCCTGACTAAGCCCTCATTTCCTCTTCTCCCATCCACTTCTGCATTGCCCTGACATGCTCCTTTATCCAACTCCTCTCCCAGACCCAGAGCACTTATGTTCATAGCTGTATATTTATTTATATCATTGTGTTTCCTTCTCTAGACCTTAATCTCATTGTGGACAGGGAACGTGCTTCTTATATTGCCACATACTCTCACAAGGGCTTTATACAGTGCTCTGCACACAGTGAGTGCTTAATATGATTGACTGGCTATTATCACTGAACCTACAATTACCCACATATCCTCAATAGTATTTACTGAGCGCCTATCTGTACAGATCCACATATTGCCAATAGTACACATTTACCCGTCTGAATTATTCTCCATCCCAAACTATCCTGATGACATCATCCACCAATCATGTAGGAGAGCAGATTTCATTGTGGTTAGCAACAGAGACTAATCCTTAAGGAGGGCCCATGAGTAATGTTTAGTGGGTGGATTTTGGCACCCAGCTGGAAAAATCTGCATTCTGCCCAAAGCAGAGAAAGTAGCACCTTGTGATTCATGAGTAGTGTAAACAGGCTTCACATCCCCTCTTCTCGGCTGAATGTCTTAATCCCCTAACTGGGAAAGGGCAGGGAGAAGGATCTTGCTAGAAGCACTTCATTTTCACTGTGCTTGAGTCAGCCGACACCTTCCTGATTTCGGTGACTGGGCTTTTTGAGTCCCAGTCAGAATTAGAACGTAAAAGGCAAACGCATTTATCCCCATGAAGTCTCCCATCAGAAAGTCCTGAGGTTTCAGGGCAGAGTGTCTCCTAGAACAGATTGCAGTGCTAATGGTTTGTACAATGCTTCTCAGTCCGCCGATCAATCGCTTACTAGTAGTAATAATATTTTATGGTATGTAAAGCGCTTACTCTGTGTCAGACACTGTACGAAGTGCTGCGGTAGAAAATCGCTAATCAGGTTGGACCCACTCAATGTCCTATATGGAGCTCACAGTCTTAGATCTCATTTCAGAAGCACCATGGCTTAGTGGACAAAGCATGGGTTTGGGAGACAAAAGAACCTGGGTTCTAATCCCAGCTCCACCACTTGTCTATGTGACCTTGGGAAAGTCACTTCTCTTCTCTGGGCCTCAGTTACCTCAATTGTAAAATGGGAACGAAGACTGTGAGCCTCATGTGGGACAGGGACTGGATATAGTAAGTGGCCAATAAATACCATCGACTGAATGACTGATTGGGAAATACAACTGATTGATAGATTCAAAGGCATCGACTCTGGTCTTTGGTGGGGATCGGGAAAGCCCACTTCTAGCAAAGAAGGAGAAACAAGAAAACACGCTCCCATCCCCACTAAGAGCTCCCAGGTTCCAATCCCTCCCATCTATCTCCTGTACTCATGATCAGAGTGCAAGCTGAGGCCAGGCACATTGGCTGAAATCCATTGACTCGAGGCAGTCTAACATAGAGTGATACCCCAGGCAGAGGATGGTCTGTTCCACTGCAGTCCTTAGCTAACTAGCCGCTAACAAACAGTAGGACATTGGCCAGATTTCGGAACCTAGAGGAAGGGGATTTTTATTTTTTCCAAAACATTAAGGTAAGTCTGCTCATTTGAGTCTGTGGACCCAAACTAGACAGCTCCACAAAGAGCCTTTCAGTAACACTATCCTTTGCCAAAGTCCGGAGATTAGGAGAGGAACAGAATTGCCACTCAAGTCCCGACGCACCGGATAATCCATTTCAGAAGAAGGGGTTTTTATCGGAGTGCAGTGAAATATTAAATTTGATTATAATGACTTGGTCCTGGAGGGGCTGTGGAGCCAAATCTGAAATGCCAGGACTTTCAAAATGCTAGGAATTTCTAAACTTCCTCTTTGGTGGGCCAATAACAGTCTTGATGGACCAAAACCCATCGATCCAATCTGGTTTTGGAAGCTGTCTCTTTCACCATTGAATGAGTTGGGTAGAACAGTGTCTGAAACGTAGTAAGCAATTCACTAATACCATCATTAGTATTATTATCATCATTACAGAGTTGCCAAGAAAAACAATATGATCAGCTGCCATTCCTGTGACACTAACAGCTCCTCACTGCAAATTTCATAGCTTCTAGTTTCCTTACTGGAAACCATTGCAGGAAGACACTCTATTTTGAAAATGCAGCCACATGGGAAACTGATGAATAATGAGAACGAAATAATCATTTTCAGCCTCGGACCAACCAAATAGAGTATCAATCAAAGGCATTTATTGATCACTGGTGTGCAGAGCACTGTACTAAACACTTGGGAGAGTACAATGCAAGGGAAGTGGTAGAGATGTTCCCATTCCTCAAGAAACTTAAAGAATAGAGTGGGAAACAGACATTCAAATACATTCCAGATTCATTCATTCAATCATATTCTTTAAGAGCTTACTGTGTGCAAAGCACTGTACTAAGTGCTTTGGCAGAGTACAATATAGCAACAGACACATTCCTGTCCACAATAAGCTCACAATCTAGAGATATGAACATTAATGTGATGGGGCTGAGGGTAGGGTGAATATCAAGTGTTCTAGGGTACAGATTCCAATTCCAGGGTGATACAGAAGGGATAGGAAGTAGGGGAGAGGAGGGCTTAGCTGGGGAAGACTTTTTGGAGGAGAGGTGATTTTAATAAGACTTTAAAAGTGGGGATAATCATAATCTGGCATACATAAAGTGGGAGGTAGTTCCGGGCCAGAGGGAGAACATGCTTAATAATAATGATAATAGTGGTATTTGTTAAGCACTTACTATGTGCAAAGCACTGTTCTAAGCGCTGGGAGGATACAAGGTGATCAGGTTGCCCCTGTGGGGCTCACAGTTTTAATCCCCATTTTAATCCCAGATGAGGTAACTGAGGCACAGAGAAGTGTGACTTGCCCAAAGTCACACATCTGGCAAGTGGCGGAGCTGGGTTTAGAACCCGTGACCTCTGACTCCCAAGCCCGGTCACTTTCCATTGAGCCACACTGCTTCATCTTTTCTATGTCCCCACTGATGCCTTAAGCTGGAGGTACAGTGAGTAGACTCGTATTTGAAGAATGATATGACCAGGCTGAGTTGTGATAATAATGGTATTTGTAAAACTCTTACTATGTGCCAAGCACAATACTAAGCGCTGGGGTGGATACTAGTAAGTCGGTTTGGACACGGTCTTTGTCCCATGTGGGGCTCACCGTGTCAATCCCCACTTTACAGATGAGGTAACTGAGGCTCGGAGAAGTGAGGTGACTTGCCCAAGGTCACCCAGCCTACAGGTGGCAGAGCAGGGATTAGAACTCATGACCTTCTGCCTCCCAGGCCCATGTTCTATCCACTACACCATGCTAAATCAGCGCAAAGCAGCAATGGCTAGAGCATGGGCCCGGGAGTCAGAAGGACCTGGTTTCTAGTCCCAGCTCCACCACTTGTCTCTTTCCCCTACTAAATTTTTAAGCTCCTCGATTTGCAGGGATCATATCTCTAACTTTATTCTACTCTCCTAAACACTTAGTACAGTGTCCTGTAGGCAGTAAGTACTCAGCTATCACCTACTGATTAATGTCAGGAGTTTTGATTCACATGGGAGGGCAAGCAAAGAATCTGGAAATCCACAGGTTGATCAATCCGTGTCTGGAAAGACAAAGCTGCCTGGATTTAAATGGTGCATTCAGTTTGAACCCAGTAGTGAAGGTCTTTTCATAAATTAAATCCCTTTTCATCACCGATACCATCGACATCTCTCTGAGGAAGCGTGTCGAATTTCCAAAGCTTCCCTTACCTAAAGATCCTTTTCTCTGTAATTGATTACCACTGCAAATCATACTAGTTCCTTCATGCATGAGATGATTCTCCTGATCCTCTAATTACCAGAAGGCCCTCATTTAATGTGCCAGTTTTGCAGTTTTAAGTTAAAGATCCTTTTCTGTGTCTTAGGAACAATATGGAAATGTGCTGGATGAATACATACCTAATTTTAGAAACAATTAGATTAAGAAGACTGGGGCTCTAACCAATCTGTGCAGTCCAAGATCAAGGTCAAACCCTTCAAAGAAGTTTGTAAACTCCCTGAGGGCAGGGATCATGTCTACAGACTCTCTTAATAATAATAATGATGATGATGGTATTTGTTAAGCACTTACTATGTGCAAAGCACCGTTTAAGCGCCGGGATAGATACAAGGTTATCAGATTGTCCCACATGGGGCTCACCGTCTTAATCCTCATTTTACAGATGAGGTAACTGAGACACAGAGAAGGAAAGTGACTTGCCCAAAGTCACAAGAAGTGAAGTGACTTGCCCAAAGTCACACAGCTGACAAGTGGCAGATTTGGGATTAGAAACCATGACCCCTGACTCCCAAGCCCGTGCTCTTTCCATTAAGTCACGCTGCTTCTCCATCGCATATATTGCTTTTTCCCAAGCGTTTAATATGGCGTTCTGCAACCACTCAATAGATATCATTGATTGAGTGATCACTCATGTTTAACAGTGCTCTGCACACAGTTAGCACTCAATAGACACGATTGAATGAATCAGTACCACTGATTGACCGGAGAGCTTCTTTTAATGCAAAATGTCACCTGGTAATAGGCTCTGGATGTAAATCCCTTCACCTGCAGTGATTCTGCAGCCAAAGGAATGGAGTTCATTTTAATCCTCAATTTCTCTTTTCCTGTCTGAGGACAGATCACTCACTGGACAGGCCATCATTCAATGGGATTTACTGTGTACTTACGATATGCAGAGCTCAATCAATTCAGGGAATGGTCAATTAATGGCATATATTGAGCACCTGCTGCTTGCAGAACACAGTACTAAACACTTGGGAGAGTACAATACTTCATACTATCCAAAGGGGGAGGTAGACATTAATATAAATAAGTTATGCTTGAGGTCTGTGGGGTTTAGGATGGGATATGTCATTGCCCGACACATGTTGACCTATTTTGACATTAAAATTGTGAACTCACAGGTTTTCTCTGCCTTCCATAAAGTACTTAGATTTTGCATGCAGTTCTATAAATAATGGAGATGCCAAATAGTCAAAATCTCAACATAGCTATTCCATATTAATAATGTTGGTATTTGTTAAGCGCTTACTATGTGCAGAGCACTGTTCTAAGCGCTGGGGTAGATACAGGGTAATCAGGCTGTCCCACGTGAGACTCACAGTCGATCCCCATTTTACAGATGAAGGAACTGAGGCCCAGAGAAGTGAAGTGACTTGCCCACAGTCACACAGCTGACAAGTGTCCGGTCTATTCTTCACTCCGCTGCCCGGCTCATCTTCCCGCCGAAACGATCTGGGCATGTCACTCCCCTTCTTAAACAACTCCAGTGGTTGCCTATCGACCTCCGCTCCAAACAAAAACTCCTCACTCTAGGCTTCGAGGCTCTCCGTCACCTTGCCCCTTCCTACCTCTCCTCCCTTCTCTCTTTCTACCGCCCACCCCGCACGCTCCGCTCCTCCGCCGCCCACCTCCTCGCCGTCCCTCGGTCTCGCCTATCCCGCCGTCGACCCCCGGGTCACGTCCTCCCGCGGTCCTGGAACGCCCTCCCTCCTCACCTCCGCCAAACTGATTCTCTTTCCCTCTTCAAAACCTTACTTAAAATCACCTCCTCCAAGAGGCCTTCCCAGACTGAGCTCCTCTTCCCCCTCTACTCCCTCTGCCATCCCCCCTTTACCTCTCCGCAGCTTAACCCTCTTTTTCCCCTTTTCCCTCTGCTCCTCCACCTCTCCCTTCCCATCCCCACAGCACTGAACCCGTCCGCTCAACTGTATATATTTTCGTTACCCTATTTATTTTGTTAATGAATTGTACATCGCCTCGATTCTATTTAGTTGCCATTGTTTTTACGAGATGTTCTTCCCCTCGACGCTGTTTAGTGCCATTGTTCTTGTCTGTCCGTCTCCCCCGATTAGACCGTAAGCCCGTCAAACGGCAGGGACTGTCTCTATCTGTTGCCGACTTGTTCATCCCAAGCGCTTAGTACAGTGCTCTGCACATAGTAAGCGCTCAATAAATACTATTGAATGAATGAATGAAAAGTGGTAGAGCCGGGATTCGAACCCATGAACTCTGACTCCCAAGCCCAGGCTCTTTCCACTGAGCCACGCTGCTTAGCACACTGGCTCTCTATAATGCTTGGAAAATCAGATTCAATCAACCAATGAGTGGTTTTTATTAAGGGATTACTGTGTACAGAGCACTGTACTAAGCTCTTAGGACTTGGAGGTGCAGCCGGAACTTGCAAAGGGACTTTTCGTGTCAATCCATCAGTGGTGTGTTTTGAGCACCTACTAAATAGGAAGTCCTGCACTAAAAACTTGCGAGAGTAGAACAGAAGCAAGCCACTCTTTCCCTGACCTCAAAGAGCTCACAGACTAAAGGATTCAAACCCAAACTACTTAGGAATAATGTGCATTGAATCAAATAGAAGGAAGTGCTTCAGGACAAAGTAGAAAAAGGAAATAATTGAATATGCAAATGAAAATCCACATAACGTACTTGTACATGTATATGTGTGCGCACACAAGCTCACACCCTGAGGAGGGTGAATTAAAATCTATTTGGGCTAATGGTACAGAAGCAGTGTGGACTAGTGGAAAGAGGATGGGCCTAGGAGTCAGAGGACCTGTGCTCTAAGACTGGCCTCGCCACATAACCTTGGCATGAAACAAAAACTCCTCACTCTTGGTTTCAAAGCTCTCCATCCCCTTGCCCCTTCCTACTTCACCTCCCTTATCTCCTTCTACTGCCCACCCCTTACACTCCACTCCTCTGCCGCTCACCTCCTCACCGTCCCTCGCTCTCGCCTGTCCCGCCGTCGACCCCTGGCCCATGTCCTACCACTGTCCTGGAATGTCCTCCCTCCTCACGACTGCCAAACTAACTCTCTTCAAAGCCTTACTGAGAGCTCACCTCCTCCAGGAGGCCTTCCGACACTGAGCCCCTTTCCCTCTGCTCCGCCTCCCCTTCCCATTCCCCTTCTCCCGCCCTCTGCTCTTCCCCCTTCCCCTCCCCACAGCACTGTGTATATTTGTATATATTATTTCTCTGTTTCGTTAATGATGTGTATATATCTATGATTCTATTTATCTTGATGATATTGACACCAGACTACTTATTTTGTTTCGTTCTGTTTTGTTTTATTGTCTCTCTCCCCCATTTAGACTGTGAGCCCGTCACTGGGCAGGGATTGTCTCTATCTGTTGCCAAATTGTACATTCCAAGTGCTTAGTACAGTGCTCTGCACATAGTCAGTGCTCAATAAATACGATTGAACGAATTGAATGAATGAATCTCTGCTGTGTGACCTAGGGCAAGTCACTTAACTTAGAGAAGGAGCATTGCCTAGTGGATAGAATATGGGCCTGGGAGTCAAAGGACCTGGGTTCTAATCCCAGCTCTATCACTGGTCTGCTGTGTGACCTTGGGCAAATCACTACACTTCCCTGGACTCCAGTTCCCTCATCTGTAAAATTGGGATTGAGACTGTGAGCCCCGTGGGCGACAGGGACTGTGTCCAACCTGACAAATTTGTATCGACCTCAGCAAATAGTACCGTGCCTGCTTCATAGTAAGTACTTCAATACTTAGTTAATATTTTTAACCCCATGTAGCCTATGGACTTTCTCATACAACCTGATTAGCTTGCATTTACCCCAGCATTTAGTTAAGTATTTGACAAATAGTAAGCACTTGACAAGTAACATTAATTTAAAAAAAAAAAAAACGTGCCTAGGGTTCAACTCTGATGGGATGTTGTGAATTATTCAGACAAGTATCCCTGAAGGAGGGAAAAGGCTTCCTGAGGAGGTGAGATTTGGGGAAGACTTTGAAGATGGAGAAAGTTGTGGCAGATTTTGGAGTGGAGGGAGTTCCCAGGCTGGAGAACAACTTGAGCGAGGGGTAGAGGTAGACGGTCGACAGCCAAAAACCACAACAACGCCAGCAGTTAACGGCCTTCTCTCTCCCCACTTGCAGATTCATGAAATGGTATTTGTTAAGCCCTCACTATGTACCAGGCACTGGGGAAGACTCAAGCAAATAGGGTTAGACACAGTCCCTGTCCCACGTGGGGCTCACAGTCTCAATCCCCATTTTACGGATGATGTAAATGAGGCAGAGAGAAGTGAAATGACTTCCCCAAGGTCACACGGCAATCGGCGGAGCCGGGAACCCAGGTCCTTCTGACTCCCAGGACCGTACTCTATCCACTAGGCCAGGCTGCTTCTTCTAATGACTCCTGTGAGTATTTCCACTGACATTTCGGGTTGAGACCCATCAGACACCCCACCTACAAATCTGTGCGGGACTAGGAAGCCGATCAGTCTGTAGTATGTACCGAGAGCTTACTATTTGCATAGCACTGTACTAAGGGTTTCGGAAAGTAGGAGAAGCAGTGTGGCCCAATGGATAGAGCACAGATCTGGGAATTAGAAGGAAATGGATTCTAATCTTGGATCTACCACCTGTCTGCTGTGTGGCTTTGGGCAAGCCACAACTTCTCTGTGCCTCAGTTACCTCATCTGTAAAATAGGGACTGTGAGTCTCATTTAGGATATGGACTGTGCCAACCTGGTTACTATGTATCTACCATAATTCTTAGTACAGAGACTGGCATATTGAAAGTGCTTAGCAAATGCAATTAAAATAAAAAATGTACAATCCAGAATTGCTGGATGTGATCCCTATCCACGAATCTACAATCTTCAGAGGAGCTTAAGGACTACCAACCTGACTGTGTACCTTTAAGCAGGAGCTGTGTACCCTTAAGAGGAGCAGCGTGGCTCAGTGGAAAGAGCCTGGGCTTTGGAGTCAGAGGTCATGGGTTCGACTCCCGGCTCTGCCACTTGTCAGCTGTGTGACTGTGGGCAAGTCACTTCACTTCTCTGTGCCTCAGTTACCGCGTCTGTAAAATGGGGATTAACTGTGAGCCTCACGTGGGGCAACCTGATTACCGTGTATCTACGCCAGTGCTTAGAACAGTGCTCTGCACATAGTAAGCGCTTAACAAATACCGACATTATTATTATTATTAAGCACCCTGTATCATAGGTATATATCTGTAATTTATTTATCTATGAATTTATATTAATGTCTCTCTCCCCTTCTAGACTGTGAGCTCATTGTAAGCAGGAATGTGTCTGTTGTTATATTGTATTCTCCCAAGCACTCAGTACAGTGATTTGCACACCGTAAGCACTCAGTAGAGAAGCAGCAAGGCATAGTGGATAGAGAATGTGTTTGGGAGTCTGAAGGTCTTGGGTTGCACTCCTGGCTCTGCTACTTGTCTTCTGTGTGACCTTGGGAGAGTCACTTCACTGGGCCTCAGTTCCCTCATCTGTAAAATGGGGATTGAGACTGATAGCCCATGTGGGACAGGGACTGTGTCCAACCAATTTCCTTGTATCCACCCCAGTGCTTAGAACAGTGCCTGATGCATAGTAAGCACTTAACAAATACCATTATTATTATTAATAAATAAGATTGAATAAAAGAATGAACCCTAGCCCCCAGAAGACATTATACCCCATTTCCCTTATCTTAATTCATTTCAAGGTCTGTCTCCCTTCATAGACTGCAAGCTCCTTGTGTGCAGGGGTACAAAAGAGTTGGTAGCTGGCCACTTGTCAGCTGTGTGACTGTGGGCAAGTCACTTCACTTCGCTGCGCCTCAGTGACCTCATCTGTAAAATGGGGATGAAGACTGTGAGCCCCACGTGGGGCAACCTGATTATCCTGTAGCTCCCTCAGCGCTTAGAACAGTGCTCTGCACATAGCGCTTAACAAATACCAACATTATTATTAGACATGATCCCTGGCCACAAGGAGCAAAAGGTCTGCAGAGGGAGTTTTCATTCATTATTCTCGTTAAAGCCTAAGCTAACTAGATAGTCCCGGGAAGCTGAGCCAATATCACTGATGACCTATTTGACTCTTTTTGGTTAGTGCTCAGCTCATTTGGATGGATAGAGATTTTTGAGGGCAGAACTCATTGCTTTTTCTTCAATCCCCACAAACAGGAATGAACCACGAAATCCCAATCGACCTTACAAGCAATCTACTGCACCAAATAGCAAGGCATCTACAGGGATTTTGTGGAAGGGGCTGTTTATCCATTTTTGTCAGCCCTGGGGTCAAATCCATTCTCCAGAAGCTCATTCCCTTTTCCATTCCTCATCTATGACTTCCCATCAAGTCAACTCTAGAACTCATGGATTTAGTTAGCTTTAGAAATATTTACCCAAATATCTACTGATTCCCAAACATTCATTTTCATTTCTATCAGCGGTTGGCTCATTTCAGGCTATTAACGTAAATGTGCAGCTAATTTTAATTAGCAGTAGAATTGACTAGGCCTGAGTCATTTCTTAGGAAAGTATGTTAAATTCGACCACTCAGGATTAAAAGTATCCATATTTATTCTGAGACTTCAGAACAATGAATCAGGATTAATATTTGTACAGGGAATGAGGAATCAGGTTGGCAATGCCTTGCAAAATTAATCAAAATATTTTAAGACTTTTTTAATGGGTTATTTAGTTAAATCACACTGAAGTAATGAGCCACACAGAGCCAAATTTTAATGTAGGAACTAGGCAATTGAGTATTTAATAATGTTTAGTCTTGTCCCACCTGAATGTTCATTAACTCATTCTTCTGCTACTGATATGTCTTTTTCTGGGGGAAATATTTAAAGGGACTTTTTTTTTCCTGCCAAGGAAATTACAATGCCAATATTTCAAGCTCAAGTGAATCTACTTCTATAACATAGATTTGCTTAGTGTTATTGTGAAACATCTAGTGAAAGAAAGGGCTAAAAAGTCTTTGGTAGAAATTCACTTCTGCACTTGGACCAAACTGCAAAGATCCCATGAAGTAGAATGAAAGATCGATGCTGTGGTCTTGGTTAAGAAACAGCAAAAACACAATAAATCAGGCTTGTCTAGATCATGCCTGACTCACTTTACCAACCTTCCTTTTGTTATTGCAGGACGAGAAACAAGTCCTAATGCCAGTCTTCTGTCTTCATGGAACTGATGAGAGGTTTGACAAAAAGAGAGTTCAATATCCTTGGCTCTGGACCCAGTATGCGTTCAGATCACAATAGACACTCCTCTTGTTGAGATCCTACTTGATAGTTTCCCACAGAGGGACTAAGGAATGAACAGAAAAGGAAAATGGATTTTCCCTTCAGCATCAAAACTAATTTCCTACCCAAACAATCCCCCAAGAACTCAACAGGAATGGTGGATGAAATTGTTAGCCAAGGGGATGCAGTACAGTAGAGAAATGAGAGTAGAGTCTTCAGAGCTCTGCATTATCAACAAACAAGAAGCCATGATTGTTCCCCAAATTCTTAAATGGGTAACAAACTACATTTCAAGAAGAAAATATGGAATAAGAGCCCAGTCCCCAAGGGCTAGGTCTCAGAGGGAATCTGATATTCATTTCAGTGCTAGCTTTTTTCTACTGCCAGCCAATTCCAATTTCCGCTAATGTCAGCTGGCTAATGGAAATAATGGAAGCTTTCTGCCTTTCACTGGTCAGATGGTTGTGCACATGAAAGAGCCAGAGCCTGAGGCCGTTTTTCTTCAGGCAGGGTGTTTGGAAGAAAATAGTGAGCCTTGGCCTAGATTCCCAACAACCTTTTAGCCCAACTTCCTTCCAAACACATGGCCGTATTTCTTTCTGCTTTCATGTCCTGAAAGCCTTTGACCCAAAGGAGGTAAGTCAGCTTTGAAGATCAGAGAAGAATCTAGAAGAAATAAGGAGAGTTTTATGCTCCGACCAAAGTGACTGCCAGATTTTTGTTTTTTTGTTTTTTAAAAAAAGAAAGACTAGAATCAAAGGGGACCCAGTGACGGATGTTCTAGAAAAAAACTTGAAAGTTAAGGTTCTTACTCAGACACTACCTCACTGTGGCCAAAAAAGGGATCATGCTTTCTCCTCCCAGAAATGAGTGCCAGCTTGGAAAACAAACAATCTTTTTTAGAAATTTTAAGAACATTTAATGGCCCAGAAGATGTATTTCCTTCCCCCAACTTCCATTCCCAAGATTTACAACCTTCAGCTGCTTCAGGGGACCCAATTCAACAACCAACAGCTAACTCCAGATTGGCATTTCACCAACACGAAGAGGCCAATTGCTAACCAAATAAATAGCCTGGACACCACTGAGGCTGACACTGTAAGGTTTTCCTTTTTCTTTTTTTAAGAGTATAAATGTGACTCTCTCTCCAGAGAGAATCCTCAAGGCAGGATTCCACCACCTTTTCAGCCAAAATTCAAGACCTCAAGTTTTCCCGTATCTCAGGCCTGGTCCATCTTTTCAGCTTTTGTGCAGTATTGTAGGGAGAAAACAGTCAAAATGTAGCTTGGCCTCTTTCTTTGAGTGGATATACCCCAGGCCCATTAAACAGAGATGCCTTATTTGATTGTACATGCTGTGCAGCAAAATGCTAATAATAATGATTGTGGTATTTGTTAAGCACCTACTATGTGCCAAGAACAGGACTGAGAGATGGGGTAGACATAGTACAATAAGACTAGAGACAATCCCTGTCTTATTTGAGGCTCACAGTTTTGGGTATTTTGGTTTTGGGGGGTATTTAATTGCTTACTATGTGCCAGACACCGTATTAAGCTCTGGGGAAGATAGACGATAATCAGGTTGGACACAATCCACGTCCTACATGGGGCTCAGAGTCTTAATCCCCATTTTAAAGATGAGCTGAGGCCTGGAGAATTTAAGTGACTTGACCAAGGTCACAGAACAGACAATTGGCCCAAATGGGATTAGAATCCAGGTTCTTCTGATTCCCAAGCCCCTTTTCTATCCACTAGGCTGTACTCCTTCCTAGGTCTAAGGCTAAATCATAGTCTAAGGTGGAAGGAGAACAGATATTTAATCCTCATTTTACAGATGAGGGAACTGAGGCAGAGAGAAATTCAGTGATTACCCCAAGCTCATACAACAGGCAAACAGAGGAGCCATGATTAGAACACAGGGCTCCTGACTCCCAATTGTTTGCTTTTTCCATTAGGCCAGCTGCTTCTCTGCAGCTTTCTATAAAATATGCTAAAGAAGAGATGTTTTTCTAAGTGGTGGGGAAATTCCAAAAATCACACAAATTGGGTTCTATTAATGGAGGTTTTCAATATCATAATGAAACACAACGAAAGGAAGAGCTAAACACTCCTGCTTCTTGTTTTACACCATTTCAGTATCCTACTATGTATGCCCTTCAAACCACTTCTGTTCCCACTTACCAGAGACTTAATTCCATTTTCATTTTCAATACCACACTTTTTTTCTATAATCATTCTTATAATACAGATGGAAAAATAAGCTAACAGGATCAATCAGAAAATCTGAGAGTCTGTTACAATACCCATCGATAAATGACCGTGAAATAGAAATAAACCTATTTCTTTGGCCAACATCATCTCTTTCCACTTCACTCAAAAGCATTTTATCTATTCAAAACTGTGAGTCACTGGAGAAGCGTGGGTCAGAAACATAATGGATCATGGGAGTTCGCTTCACCAAATTAATACAAGGATGAAAATTAGGCCCAAATAGAGATGACATACCTACCTCCTTCTCATTTAAGCTCTATGAGTGTAAGAGGTTCCCTGAAAACTGCACACCCAACTCCAGAAACAAAAAAACCTCCAAGTCTAAAATATAAGCAACTCTCTTCGGCTCATTTGCCTTCTTCCTTGTGACGTGGTGTCCACTAAGGGCCTTGCTGTGTTGTGGACATGTTGATATATGTGCTGCCACGTGTGTTAGGCAGCACGTATGTCACACAACATCGCATTAAAATGGGAACCATTTTCAAGAAATTGGGAATTCTGCAGGCTCCTCTGGGAAGAATCCTGAATGCCCTCCTTGCTTCAGAGTCTTTACATTCCTCTACCGGGAGCAGATGGAGTTGGGTGCCATGTCTAAGCTGTGCATATGGCAGTGGGGCCACTGAAAATAAGACTTTGAAGCATCCAATTCCATATTGGAGACCTTGGGCAAGTCACTTCACTTCTAGTGCCACAGTTACCTCAACTGTAAAATGGGGATTGGGACTGGGAGCCTCACATGGGACAGACATTGTGTCCGGCCTGATTTGCTTGTACCCACCCCAGCTTTTAGTATGGTGCCTGACACATAGTAAGTGCTTAACAAAAACCATAATTATAATTTTTTTTTAATGTCCAGGGGAAAAAGCAGATGAAAATTCAACCATCTGGTATAAAGCCAAACAAGTGGTCACCCTAAATAGGTGTGGAATTTTTTTTCTGTGCATAAGTGTGTATATTTATGTGACATTTGTGGAGTGCTTAATGTGTGCCAGGCACTGTACTGACTGCTAGAATATATGCTAGTTAATCAGGGTTTGACACAGTCCCCGTCCCACAGAGGGCTCGCAGTCTTAATTCTCATTTTACAGACAAGGTAACTGAGGTCAGAGTAGTTAAGTGACTTGCCCAAAGTTAGACAGCAGACAAGTGGAGGAGCTGGAATTAAAACTCAGGTCTTTTTGACTCCCAGGCCCGAACTCTAGCAACTAGGTCACGCTGCTTCACCTTCAAACCACAGGACAACTAGCATACATCACCTTGCCCCTTCCTACCTCTCCTCTCTTCTCTCCTTCTACCGCCCACCCCGCACGCTCCGCTCCTCCGCCGCCCACCTCCTCACCGTCCCTCGGTCTCGCCCATCCCGCCGTCGACCCCCGGGCCACGTCCTCCCGCGGTCCCGGAACGCCCTCCCTCCTCACCTCCGCCAAACTGATTCTCTTCCCCTCTTCAAAAACCTACTTAAAACTCACCTCCTCCAAGAGGCCTTCCCAGACCGAGCTCCTCTTCTCCCTCTACTCCCTCTACCACCCCCCCTTCACCTCTCCGCAGCTAAACCCTCCTTTTCCCCCTTTCCCTCTGCTCCTCCCCCTCTCTCTTCCCATCCTCTCAGCACTGTCATCGTCCGCTCAACTGTATATATTTCCATTACCCTATTTATTTTGTTAATGAAATGTACATCGCCTCGATTCTATTTAGTTGCCATTGTTTTTACGAGATGTTCTTCCCCTTGACTCTATTTGCCGTTGTTCTTGTCTGTCCGTCTCCCCCGATTAGACCGTAAGCCCATCAAACGGCAGGGACTGTCTCTATCTGTTGCCGACTTGTTCATTCCAAGCGCTTAGTACAGTGCTCTGCACATAGTAAGCGCTCAATAAATACTATTGAATGAATACCATTAAATCAGCCAAGTTCCACCTTAAAAGAAAGTGACTCCTCCCCTGTGGAGATGAGGAAGCTGATTAATAATAAGGATTAGCCTTCAAGTGTTAAAGACAGAACTGCAGAAATGCATTCAGTCATATTTGTGCACTTACTGTGTGCAGAGCACTGTACTAAGCACTTGGGAGAGTACAATATAACAATAAGTAGACATATTCCCTGCCCACAGTGAACATGCAATCTAAAGGGGGAGACAGAGATTAATACATATAAATTACAGATATGTACACCTGCTGTGGATCTGGGACCGGGTGTGTGTGTGTTTCTGTATGTGAAATCAAAGCAAAATCAAAGTGATACAAATCATATTTTTAAAAATAGGATCAATTGGCTGCAAAATTCTTCACTGAGATGTACTTTGAAATTAAGAGTAGTAGTTGTAATAATAATTGTGGTGCTTGTTAAGCATTTACTATGTGCCAGGCACTGCTCTAAGTGCTGAGGTAGATACAGGATAATTGGGATGGACACAATACCTGTCATTCATTCATTCAATCATATTTCTTGAGTGCTTACTGGGTGCAGAACACTGTACTAAGGGCTTGGGAGAGTACAATATAAGAATAAACAGACATATTTCTTGCCTCCAATGAACTTACAGTCTAGAATAGGAGACAGACATTAATATAAATGAATAAGTGAATTACACATATAGAGAGCCCTGTTATGGCTCAGTCTAAATCCTATTTTACAGATGAAGGAACAGACATAGAGAAGTTAAATGACTTGCCCAAGGTAACACAGCACACAATTGGCGGATTTGGGATTAGAACCCAGTTCCTTCTTACACTCAGGCCCATGCTCTATCCATTAGGTCACACTGTAATAATAATGATGGCATTTGTTAGGCGCTTACTGTGTGCAAAGCACTGTTCTAAGCGCTGGGGGATACAAGGTGATCAGGTTGTCCCACGTGGGGCTCACAGTCTTCATCCCCATTTTACAAATGAGGTAACTGAGGCACGGGGAAGTGAAGCGACTTGCCCCAAGTCACACAGCTGACAAGGGGCAGAGTGGGTATTCGAACCCATGACCTCTGACTCCCAAGCCCGGGCTCTTTCCACTGAGCCATGCTGATTACTGCACCAGACTCCTTGCTGATCTCCCAGCCTCCTTTCTTGCCCTGCTCCAGTTCGTACTTCACTCTGCTGCCTGGATCATTTTTTTTCAAAAACCTTGAGGATTAGCCATTCTGCTCCTCAAAAAACTCTAGGGCTTGCCCATCCACCTCCATAGCAAACAAAAACTCCTGATTGCTGGCTTTAAAGAACTCCATCACCTTGCCCCCTCCTAACTCATCTTGCTACTCTCCTTCTACAACCCAGCCCACACAATTCACTCCTCTAGCGCTAACCTTCTCATCTATCTCGCCGCCGACCCTCCATCCACGTTCTACCTCTGGCCTGCAACTCCTTCCCTCATCAAATCTAACAGATAATCTCCTCCTATTCAAAGCTTTATTGAAGGCCCATCTCCTCCAAGAGGCCTTCCCAGACTAGATCCCACTTTTCCTCATCTCCCACTCCCTTCTGCATCATCCTACTTGCTCCCTTTGCTCCTCCCCACTCCCAACCCTAAACAGAGAAGTAGTTAAGCAGTCAATTGTATTTATTGAGGGCTTATTGTGTGCAAGACACTGTATTCATTTATTCATTCAATAGTATTTCTTGAGTGCTTACTATGTGCAGAGCACTGTACTAAGCGCTTGGAATGTACAAATCGGCAACAGAGACAGTCCCTGCCCTTTGACAGGCTAACAGTCTAATCCGGGGAGACGGGCGGACAAGAACAATGGCAATACATAGAGTCAAGGGGAAGAACATCTACTAATCACTTGGGAGTGTGCAATATAAGAGCTGGTAAACACACTCCCTCAAGCTCTTAAAGAAGGCAAGAGGCAGGATTAGAACTTATGTCTTCTGACTCCCAGGCCCTCTATCCACTAGACCATGCTGCTTCCTTACAATTCCTACTACCACCAAAATCAATTCTTCTCATAGGGCACTAAGAGAGAATGTGGTCTAGTGGAAAGATCCTGGTTCAATGAGTCAGACAACGCGGGTTCAAGTCCCAGCTCAGCCACTAGCCTCCTGGGTCACTTTCGGAAAGCCTCTCTGTGCCTCCGTTTTCCCACCTGATAAGGGGAATATCCTTAGGCAAATATAATGTAGGACAATATGTCGTATTCATTGAAGGAATTCTAAAAAAATCAGAGATAGGCTCAAGTCTTTTTCTCAAAGTGAGGCTGTTGATCTATTTACAGCTTCCTGATGCTACTGTTGAGACTGAAAATAAAATTTTCCTCTCAGGGTGATATTTAAAATAAGATCCATTTCAAGGCACCTTCAGTGAGACTGTTTTTTTTTTTTTTAAGGGGCTCCCTGCATTACCCCATCAGGTGCTTACAACCTTTTGTCTCCACTAAATGACATGAAAAGTCATGACATCTGGAGAGACGAGTCTCAGTTTCAGGAACTATAAACAGTTACGAGGCAGATTACTATCCTCTAAAAAATCTTCTTCAGGTGGCTGCAATAAAAGTTGATCCAAACTAATACGATCTCATTTGCTTTAAAGGCTCTAAGACTAAAATGGAGAATGAGTGCTGACTATATTACTGTAACAAATAAACTGCCTTACAGTTTTACTTCCACAAACTTTCAATTTAGCGTTGGCTATTAAATGAGATCAGTTGATTGGTCCTTTTTCTTGGAAAAGCGTAATGTCCAAAGCATGCTTTTCCTATGGTACTCCAGGGGCAATGCGACAGCGAGTTAGATATGAAAATGCTAATGCTTAAAAGTAATAGCTTAAAAGTTAGCATACACCACGTAGAATCAGAAAAACAGTTTAGTTTTACTGTGTCCCAATCAGAAAAATAAAGATGTTCATGCTTAGCAATCCCAGCCAAATTATTAAAAAAAAAATGATTTAGGCCTTTTTCTCGAATGGGAGAGAGCAGAGGTGCACTACGACGAACTCAGTTTCAAATAAATTGAAAATACTTAGTATCCCCCAAAGGACACTGCACCAAAAAGGTCACTAACTCCTAAGATGCTATAAAGAGAGAAGCACAAGCGTAACAGAACGTGGAAAAAAATAACCCAGAGATTGTGTCTTGGATTCTTTTCTCTCCCTTCATGCAGTCTCTGCTCTCTTCCTCTCTACCCCTTCCCTCAGAAAGAGATTTGGTTCCCCTTTTTTTTTTTTTTAATGGCATCTGTTGAGGGCTTACTATGTGCCAGACCGTGTACTAAGCGCTGAGGTAGATACAAGCTAATCAGGTTGGATACAGTCCGTATCCCACATGGGGCTCACAATCTTAATCCCCATTTTAGAGCTGAGGTAACAGGCACAGAGAAGTGAAATGAAGGTCACACAGCAGACAAGTGGCAGAGCCAGGGTTAGAACCAGGGTGGCTCAGTGGAAAGAACACAGGCTTTGGAGTCAGAGGTCAAGGGTTTGAATCCTGCCTCTGCCACTTGTCAGCTGTGTGACTGTGGGCAAGTCGCTTAACTTCTCTGTGCCTCAGTTACCTCATCTGTAAAATGGGGATTGAGACTGTGAACCCCACATGGGACAACCCGTGCTCTGCACATAGTAAGCGCTTAACCAATACCAACATTAACCCAGGTCCTTTGACTCCCAGCCCTCTCCCTTTCCCTCTGCTCCCTCTGCTCCCCCTCTACCCCCCAACCTCTCCTCAGCTAAGCCCTCTTTTCCCCCGTTTCCCTCTGCTCCTCCCCCTCTCCCTTCCCCTCCCCTCCGCAGTGTACTCATCTGCTCAACTGTATATATCTTCATTACCCTATTTATTTTGTTAATGAGATGTACATCCGCTTGATTCTATTTATTGCTACTGTTCTTGTCTGTCTCCCCCGATTAGACCGTAAGCCCGTCAGAGGGCAGGGACTGTCTCTATCTGTTGCCGATTTGTACATTCCAATTGCTTAGTGCAGTGCTCTGCACATAGTAAGCGCTCAGTAAATACTATTGAATGAATGAACTGTTATAGATAACTCCCAATTCTCAACCGGTAAAGGCAGCATGACCTGAGAGAAAGATCATGGTGGTGGAAGTTAAGATTAACTTAATTTAATGGTTTCTAAATCCCGTTCTGCTACCTGTCTGTGTGATCCTTAGCAAGTCACTCAACCTCTCTGACCCTCAGTTTTCGTTTCAGTAAAATGAGGATAAAATGCCTGCTCTCTCTGCTCTGAGCCCTTTGTGGGCAACCACTTTTTATGGCCTTATTAACCCTATATCTATCTCTACACTTAGCACAGGGCTTGGAACATGGTACTTAAGGCACTTAATAAATACCATAATTATTAACTGCTATTTACTGTAATTTAATGAAAAGAGTAATGGTGATGACATTGATAAATACCTCATCATTGTGGGAATGTCTTGTCTTCTAGTGAAATTGAAAACTTCTAAATATATATCTCTGGCCCATCTCCTATTGCCGTTCGGTTTGATAAAAATCAAATGATTTAACAGGATCTTCATTCTCTCATCACCTGCAACACAAATTCAAGTGCTCCACTGCAACAATACCTGCTTGTAGAAAGTAGATTATGCCAATATTACATGTAACTGAGTTTAGGTAAATTAATGTCACACACATTTGTACTTTAGCAAAAGTTTCAATAAGGTAGTCTAAGACCGGTGAGACAATTATAAATGAGATCTATTTCTATTTGTAATTGTTAAAAAAGATCTATGAAGCTACTTTCCACTTCAGAATACGAAATGCATACGACTTGTTCTCCTTTTTTTCCTTCCATTTACTTTACTGTTACTGAATGATCAAATGAAAGAGAATTCTAGTAAAGTTGAGACAAAGTCTAGAAGTAACGTGGCGTAAAGGAAAGAGCAAGGGCCTGGGACTCCGAGGACCTGGGTTCTAATCCTGATTCTACCACTTGTCTGTTGTGGGATCTTAGGTCACAACTTCTCTGTGCATCAGTTATCTCATCTGTTAAATGGGAATTCTGCTTCCATCTTAGATTGTGAGCCCTGTGTGAGACAGGGACTATGTCTTACCTGACTATTTTGTATCTTTCCCAGCACTTAGAACAGTGTTAGACACCTAGTAAGTGCTTAACAAATACCACAATTATTATTTCTATTATCTAAATTGTAATCCCTCCTTTCCTATTTGCTTGCATTGTGACTTTGGAAAAGCCACTTAACTGCTCTGCGCGTTAGTTTCCTACACTGCAAAAGGAGGAGAAAAAAAATACCTGTTCTCTCTCCATCTTAGACTCAGAGTCCCCGTGTGGAAAAGGAACTGTGCACAACCCGATTCATTTGTAATCTACCCTCACCACTTAGAACAGTACTTGACACATAGTAAGTGCTTAACAAATACTGTAATAACGGGAACAAATAGAAAATTTTCAAGTAAAAATTTATTAAATTTACTTCATTTAAAATTGAAATTAAATAGCTACCTATTTGCTTACTTGATTTTCTTAGTAGCTGGTTTTAGTGGCTTGAATTGCTTCCTAATTATATAAATTCCTTTTCTTTGATGTATTCCTCATCTTTAAAAACACTTATTTTTAAAGTCTTCTGATTCAAACCACCTCCATATTATGGATTTGCTGTGATATTCTTTTTATGCATTCTTTTCAGTCCATTTCCATTTCAATCCATATGCAGTTTTCAAGAAGATGCTTGATTCATGCCTGCCTTTGAGAAGCGTTACTATAAACAAGTATATATGTATGTGTGTGTATATATATATATATATATATATATATGTGTGTGTGTGTGTGTGTGTGTGTACATATATATACACACACACACATATATATATATATATATATATATATATGTGTGTGCGTATTTCGTATAACTGAACTTTATAGATTGTATTATGTATTACTGAACAGTTACAAGTACTCTGCAATTGTTATTTATTGAGGGGTGTAACCTAGCAGATAAAGCACGGGTCTGGGAGTCAGAAGGACTTGGGTTCTAATCCCAGCTCTGCCACTTGTCTGCTGTGTGACCTTGGGCAAGACACTTCATTTCTCTGTGCCTCAGTTACCTCATCTATAAAATGAGAATATGACTGTGAGACCCATGAGGGCCACGGACTGCGCCCAACCTAATTATCATATATCCACCCCAGCACTTAGTACAGTACCTGGTGTATAGAAAATGCTTAACAAATACCCTAAAAAAACCTGCTTAGTGCAGAGCCTGGCAAGTGATGAGTGCTTAACAAATATCTTTCAAAAATGTAGGTACATATAATTGAAATATGGATTTTTAAAATGTACATATATACATGTATACATATTTATCAAATGATAAAACTAAATATTTGGAGACTCCAGAGAGGATAAAAGAGTGATAGAGTACTGATATATTTATACTACTTCTGGTTGAGTGATTTTTCTTCCTGCTTTCCCATTAGAAGGAGAACTGCTAGTCTCTCCCATTAGACTGTAGCTCTTTGAGGACCAGGATGATGTGTGCCCTTCTCTTACCCTCTCCCACACACTTAATATACTGCTTCTCACTCAGGATATGCTCAATAAATATCACGGGTTAATAGATCTCAATTAGTAATGTTCTCTCCAGGAGAAAGCAGTCGATTTCTCCTTATTTGTATGTTTAAATTGTTCTGATGCAATGGAAATGCAATCTTGTTCATCCCTTAAGCACTTTGAGACAGACAGTAGACCCACAGTACTAAGGTAAATATTTTTATACTCCACTATTTCCCCTCTCTCTAATCTTGGGACAATCCCAAATCCATTTTAGGGAAATTTATATTTCCCAAGAATATAGTATAGAGAACTATACTTTAAGCTCCCTGCAGACAAGCATTGAGAAGCACCATGGCCTAGTGAATAGAGCATGGGCCTGGGAGTCAGCAGGTCATGAGTTCTAGCCTCAGCTCCGCCACCTGTCTGTTGCGGGACCTTGGGCAAGTAATTTAACTTCTCTGTGCCTCAGTTCCCTCATCTGTAAAATGGGGATTAAGACTCTGAGCCCTATGTGAGACAGGGACTGCATCCAACCCGATTATCTTGTATCTACCCCAGCACTTAGAACAGCGCCTGGCACATTGTAAGAGTTTAATACCATAATTATTATTATTATTGGTTTTAGATAAAAATAAATTGCCACTTGAACCCTGGCTGTTCACCAATTTCATTAAGGTCTTTAGTAAGTTTGCAAATCCCTCTGCACCTCCATTTCTTCAATTGTAATCATGAAGAAAATACTGCATCTTTTCCCACTTACTGTGCAGTGACACAGTGAAAGTGATTACACTTGGAAGCAGCAAGGTCTAGTGGCTAGAGCATGGAACTGGGAGTCAAAAGACCTGGATTCGAATCCTGGTTCCGCCACTTGTCTATGTCACCTTAGGGGCTGAGTTCCTCAAAACAAATTATCTTCCCGTAATTTAATAGAGAAACAGAAAGTTCCCTCCAAACCTTCATTCATGACAAAGGAGGTGACTCTCATATCACTTGTACTGCTTTCTCCTTCGATTCAATTGCTTTTAATTGGTCACTGGATGATTTATTCATTTAAAATTGATATTAGTTATAAAAGCTTTCCAATCTGAAATATTTATCAATGATAATGATATGACTAATAATGATTAATATTCATTAAGTGTTTACTTTGTATACTGTATTTAGCATACACTTAGTGCTGGGGTAAAAAAAAAAATGACAATCATATTCAACAGTCCTTGTCCCCCTTGGGACTTACAGTCTAAAGGGGAGAGAGTATAAGAATTTAAACATCATTTTACACATGGAAAAACTGAGGCACGAATAATTTAACTGACTTGCCCAAAGGCTCCCAGCAGGCAAGTGGGGAATCCAAGATTAGAACCCAGGTTCCCTGGCTCCCAGTCTCATGCCTTTTCCACTAGACCACACTGCTTCTCTTTGCCATACCCTTTTAAAAGGACTTCAATAAATAGTTTCCTTAAGCAGAAGTCCTGTTCAAATTTCCCTATTCCATTCACTCCCTAAAAAGTTGCTGTATATGTAGGTAAGTTACTCAACCAAGGTCACTCAGCAGACAAATGGTGGAGAAGGGATTAGAACCCAAGTCCTTCTCACTCCTATGTCTGTGCTCTATACACTAGGCCACTCTGCTTCTCACTATATAGCAATTGTATGGTACTTGTAACTGTATAGTATGATATACACACACACACACACATATATATATATATATATAAGTTTAAACACATTTGTAATGGATGGAGAGAAGATTGAAATAGTTGACAGCATTTCTCTCCTGGGATCAATAATCCACAATAAAAGAAATAGTAGCCAAGAAATATACCAATTAACTATGAAGACCCTGGATAAAGTCATGAAATGTGCTGATATAACAATTGCCACAAAAATACAAATTATCAACTCTGTGGTATTTCCAGTCACAATGTATGGATCCAAAAGCTGGACAGTGAAAAAACAGGATAGAAAGAACATCGATTCTTTTGAAATTGTGAATACCATGGAGGGCCTGAAAGTCAAACAAATGGATTTTAGAGCAAATTACACCAAAGTGGTCTTTGGAAGGCCAAATGTCTCGACTTAGTATATTTTGGACACACAGTCAGGAGGACTAACTCTCCAAAAATGACACTAATGCTAGGAAAAGTCCAGGGAAAACGTGGAATAGGCAGACCAGCAGCTAGATGGATAGAGACCATAACAACGATAACGGAAGAACCATTAGAAAGGTTGAGAATTATGGCAGAGGACATGATGTTCTGGAGGAAGTATATCCATAGAGTCGCTATGAATTGGAAACAACTTGACAGCACTTAATAATAATAATAATAATAATAATAATAATATATAAATAAATCTATATTTCAATTAGTTCAGCACAGCTCCTTGGATTGGCATGATGTCATTTCCCTCCTCATCCATCACTTTCTCTTTCAGTATTGTTCTTCAAACCCTATCTCTGGTGTTTAAAGCCTCTCTTTTGCTTTCTGGTTTACCAGTACTGAATCTGTTCAAAAGCCACTTACTAGTTCTTTGCCCATTCTGCAGAAATGAAACAGATAGCCACCACCATTATGATTAAAATCACTTAATAAAAAAGTTTCCTATCAGTCCACTGTTTGAATTTTTTGATTACTAATTTATCCAGATTGAAAGTTGAGAGACACACTGGGGATTTTTAAAAAGTAACATTTAAAACCAGTTGTGGGGAAAACCGGCCAGGGAACAAACTGTCCCTCTTGGCCACCTGTTTCTGAAAAACACAAAATATTTCATTCAAAAAAGAAGAAAAAAGCAGAAACACAGAACAGATCACTGAGCTGAGCAGCTCACTAGTGCTGGGAGACAGTTAGGTGCAGTTCTTGGGTCAGTGGGCCACAGTGGATCGCTCAAACAGCCCAGTGGCATCAGTGATCTATAGATCTGCCACATCCCTTTAGTTTAGATTCTGCAGCTCATGTGCCGTTGATCCACATCCTGTCCGTAGGACAGCAGTCGGTTCAAGGATTTTGCAATCTTCCTTAAGAGCAAGTTTGTTTCGGTCAATGATGCAATAGGAACAATGTCTGTTTTTTTCTGCACACTTGAGAAAGTTACAAAATGTCCTCCAAGAGGCCTTCCCCAGTGAAACCTTTCTTTCCCCGATTCCCTCTTCCTTCTGTGCTGTCGACGCACTTGGATCTGTATTATTTGTGTATTTGATATTCACTCCACCCTCAGCCCCACAGTCCTTATATACCTATCTACAAATTATTTAATAATAATGATAATGTTGGCATTTGTTAAGCGCTTACTATGTGCCGAGCACTGTTCTAAGCGCTGGGGGAGAGACAGGGTCATCAGGTTGTCCCACGTGGGGCTCCCAATCTTCATCCCCATTTTACAGATGAGGGAACTGAGGCCCAGAGAAGTGACGTGACTTGCCCACGGTCACACAGCTGACAAGTGGCAGAGCCGGGATTCGAACCCACGACCCCTGACTCCCAAGCCCGGGCTCTTTTCCACTGAGCCACGGTTAATCGATTGTCTGCCTCTCCCTCTAGACTGTAAGCTCACTGTGGGCAAAGAACGTGTCCACCAACTCTGCTGTACTCACCCAAGTGCTTAGTACAGTGGTGGTATGCACACGTAATCCCGTCTACTGGAAACGTTATCCAACCTTGGCTTCACGCGAGCCTTACGTGGGACAACCTAATTACCTTGGATCTACCCCAGCGTTTAGAACAGTACTTGGCATATAGCAAGCACGTAACAAGTACCAGCATTATCATCATCATTACTGACTCTGTCCTCTCCTGGTTCTCCTCTCATCTCTCTGGCTGTTCATTCTCAGTCTCCTTCTCGGGCTCCTCCTCTGCCTCCCACCCCCTAATTGTGGGGTCCCTCAAGCTTCAGTTCTGGGTCCCCTTCTATTCTCCATTTACTCCCACTCCCTTGAAGAACTCATTCGCTCCCATGGCTTCAACTCCCACCCCTATGAGGACGATAGCCAAATCTACATCTCCAGCCCTGATCTCTCTCCCTCTCTCCAGTCTCGTGTCTTCTCCTGCCTTCGACATATCTCTACTTGGATGTTCTGCCATCACTTCAAACTTAACCTGTCCAAAACAGAGCCCCTCATCTTTCAATAGTATTTATTGAGCGCTTACTGCGTGCAGAACATTGTACTAAGCGCTTGGAATGTACAAATCGGTAACAGATAGAGACGGTCCCTGCCCTTTGACGGGCTCACGGTCTAATCGGGGGAGACGGACGGACGAGAACAGTAGCAGTAAATAGAATGGAGGGGATCTTCCCACCCAAACCCTGTTCTCCCCCTGACTTTTCCATCACTGTAGAAGACACCAACATCCTCCCGTCTCACAGCTGCTTAACCTTGGTGCCATCCTTGACTCCTCTCTGTCATTCAACCCATCACCAAATCCTGTCAGTCCCACCTTCCCAACATTGCTTAAAATCCACCCTTTCTTCTCCCTCCAAACTGTTACCACATCAATCCAATCATCACTCATCCTATCCCACTTGGATTACTGCTTCAGCCTACTTGCTGACTTCCCAGCCTCCTGTCTCTCCCCCCTGCAGGCCATACTTCACTCTGCTGCCTGGATCACTTTCCTACAAAAACGTTCAGGACGTGTCACCCCACACCTCAAAAAGCTCCAGTCGTTGCCCATCCATCTCCGCCTCAAACTGAAACTCCTCACCATTGGCTTAAAAAACCACTTCATCGCCTTACTCCCTCCCACCTCACCTCACTTCTCTCCTTCTACACCCAGTCCGGACACTTCGCTCCTCTGGTTAATAATAACAGTAATGTTGGTATTTGTTAAGAGCTTACTATGTGCAGAGCACTGTTTTAAGCGCTGGGGTAGATACAGGGTCATCAGGTTGTCCCACGCGAGGGTCACAGTTAATCCTCATTTTACAGATGAGGGAACTGAGGCACAGAGAAGTTAAGTGACTTGCCCACAGTCACACAGCTGACAAGTGGCAGAACTGGGATTCGAACCCATGACCAGTGAGAAGTTCTAACCTTCTCACTGTGCCTTGATCTCGCCTGTCTCGCCACTGACCTCTAACCCCCCTCCTGCCTCTGGCCTGGAACTGCCTCCCCCTCAAATCTGACAGATGATTATTTTCTCCCTCTTCAAAGTCTTATTGAGGGCACATCCCCTCCAAGAGGCCTTCCCATACTAAGCGCCACTTTTCCTCATCTCCCACTCCCTTCCGCATCGTCCGACTTTCTCTTCTCCCTTCCCAGCCCTACGGCACTTATATACTTATCCCTAATTTTACGTATTGATCTCTGTCTCCCCCCACCCTTAGCCTGCAAGCTTATTGTGAGCGGGAATGTGACTGTTTATTGTTGCACCGTCCTCTCCCAAGTGCTTAGTACAGTGCTCTGCACATAGTAAGCACTCACTAAATACTACTGCATGAATAAGAACTCAACAAACATGACTGGTTGATTTTTTTCTGAAATTTCCCATATGTGATTATCACCTTATCCCTCCTGTGTGAGCTTGTGGGCAGGGAATGCGGCTGTTTATTGTTGTACTGTAGTTTCCCAAGCACTTACTACAGTGCTCTGTGCATAATAAGCACCTACTAAATACGAATAAATGAGCCCTGTATGGGACGGAACCTCTGTCCAACCTTTCTTATTTCTACTACAGTGCTTAGCATAGTGTTTGGTATATAGTAAGCACTTACATATCCTAATGACGTTTTTGGATCTTGCATCACGTAGTGAGAGGCTACATGGCACAGTGGAGAGAGCACGGGCCTGGAGACAGAAGGTCATGGGTTCTGATCCTGGCTCCACCATTTACCTGTTTGGTGACCTTGAGCAAATCACTTCACTTCTCTGTGCCTCAGTTCTTTCATCTGTAAAATGGGGATCGAGACTATGATCCCCATTTGGGACAGAGACTGTGTCCAACAGGATTCAGGGATTCCAATCCTAACTGTGCCACTTGTCTGCTGTGTGACCTTGGGCAAGTCATTTCACTTCCTCTGTCCTCAGTTCCCTCATCTGTAAAATGAGAGTGTGAGCCCCATGTGGGACAGGGACTGTGTCCAACCCAAGTTGCCTGTACCCACCCCAGTGCTTAATACAGTGCTGGCACACAGTAAGCACTCGACAATTATCATAATTATTATTATTATTATGACTGCATCAAAAACCTTTCTTATCAAATTCTCACACTGAAAAGGCTCCAATTAAGCAAACATAGTGGACAGGTGACATAGGAAGCATTTACCCATCTGTCAAGTATTTTGAGATGACTAATTTTTTCCTCAGTTAAAAAAAAAAAAATGTACCACACATCTGGAAAAAACACCAGTCCAAAGAAACACCTGCAGCTAGATTATAGATACACAATATACAGCTGAACTCCATATTAGAAGAAGATACCATTGACAGTAAAGTTCATTGTTCATTCACAAGTGAACACTTCTTAGCTGAAAAGGCCAGTGTGGGATCCACAGCCCCGATCTCTCTGAGCACACAAAAACGTTTTTCCTTGTTGTGTTGTTGATGCACAAAAGACAATTCTAAACCTGTGTTGTGACATTTTCTCTGAGCTCTCTCTTTCAGCCCCTCATAGTCAGTATTTCAAAGGAAGCCCTTTGTCCCTTGAACACTGAAAAGAAAGTTTTAGCAAAAGCTGGTCACCCTATTGAACTCCCGCCTCCTGGGGTTAACATTAGATCATCCCCTCCCTTCCATCTCCCCACACTTCCCCGCCAAAAAAAATAGAATTTTAATCTGGCCCTTTTCTCCTTTCTCCCTCACTTTCCTGTCTTTTGTCCTTGCCAAACAATTTTGGTCTGGATTCCAATAAACAGTTATTTTAAGAAGTCCTCTCAAAGTGATGGCTAGAGGGAGGGGGCAGAGTAAGGAAGGATGGCGAGGGGCTCTGCACACTTCACCGCTCTAATGACAACTTAGTCACTGTACCTCGTTCTTGTCTAGCTCACCACCGATCCCTTTCCCCTGTCTTCCTTCTGGCCCGGAATTCCCACTCCCTCCATATCCGACAGACCACCACTCTCCCCACTTTGAAGCCTTCCTAAATCACGTCTCCTCCAAGATGCCTTACCCAATTAAGCCCTCTCTTCTCTTACTTCCCCTCCGTTCTGTCTCACCTATTCACTTTGTATCTGTACCTTGTATCTTTTATCTGTAGAGAAGCAGCGTGGCTCAGTGGAACCCAGGCCTGGGAGGCAGAGGTCGTGGGTTCTAATCCCGGCTCTGCCACTTGTCAGCTGTGTGACCTAGGGCAAGTCACTTAACTTCTCTGGGCCTCAGCTCCCTCATCTGTAAAATGGGGATGAAGACTGGGAGCCCCAAGTCGGGCAATCTCATTCCCTTGTCTCTACCCCAGCGCTTAGAGCAGTGCTCGGCACATAGTAAGAGCTTAACAAATAGCGACATTATTACATTTTAAGCAGTTGGTATTCACCCGTGAATCTGAAATATATTTATATTAATGTCTGCTTCCCCAAGTAGAATGTAAGCTCTCTGTGGGCAAGGAAGATTAGACTGTAAGCCCGTTAAAGGGCAGGGACGGTCTCTATCTGTTACCGATTTGTCCATTCCAAGCGCTTAGTACAGTGCGCTCTGTGCACATAGTAAGCGCTCAATAAATGCTATTGAATGAATGAATGAAAGGTACGTGTCTACCAACTCTGTTGCACTGTAGTCTTAGCACTTAGTACAGTGTGCTGCACACAGTGAGTGCTCAATAAATCCCACTGATTGATCAACTGCTTAACTACCAGGAGACGTTTATGAGAGGCAGACCGACCTGGCTTGCTATGACATAGGACAAATATTCTTCTAGCAGAAACTTCCAAAGGTCTGTGACCCTAAATGATAAAAATGGAATTCTGCTGTAAAATACTCCCCCGAGTGCTTAGTACAGTGCTCCGCACACAGTAAATGCTCAGTAAACACCACTGATCGATTCACTGATTGACGGTAGGGGTCATAGTAGTAACAATATCAGTGTGGCCTAATGGAACGAGCACAAGACTGAGGAATGAGGAGATCCGGGTTTGAGTCCCAGCTCTGCCACTGACCCACTCTGTGAACTTGAGCGAGTCACTGGGTCGTGGGTTCTAAATCTGGCTCTGTCACTTATCGACTGTGTGACTTTGGGCAAGTCACTTAACTTCTCTGTGCCTCAGTTCCCTCATCTGTAAAATGGGGATTAAGACTGTGAGCCCCACGTGAGACAACATAATAATGTTGGTATTTGTTAAGCGCTTACTATGTGCAGAGCACTGTTCTGAGCGCTGGGGTAGACACAGGGTCATCAGGTTGTCCCACGTGAGGCTCACAGTTAATCCCCATTTTACAGATGAGGTCACTGAGGCACAGAGAAGTGAAGTGACTCGCCCACAGTCACACAGCTGACAAGTGGCAGAGCCGGGAGTCGAACTCATGACCTCCGACTCCGAAGCCCAGGCTCTTTTCCACTGAGCCAAACATGATTACCTCATACCTACCCCAACTCTTAGAACAGTGCTTGGCACATAGTAAGCGCTTAACAAATACCATCAGTATTATCATTCTTATTATTTAACCTCTCTGGACCTCAGTTTCTTCATCTGTAAAATGGGGATAAGAAAGATTGTGTGTGGCCTGATTGCACCGTTACCTTCCCCAATACTTAGCACACGATAAACACATAAATACCTCAATCATTATTATTACCGAGAGGTCCGTGTCTCTCGTTAAATGATGATAATGGTATTTGTTAAGTGCTTACTATCTGCCAGACACTGCACTAAGCGCTGGGGTGGACAGAAGTTAATCAGGTGGGACACAGCCCCGACCCTCGTGGGGCTCACGGTCTCAATCCCATTTCACAGATGCGGTAGTGGGCACAGAGAAGTTAAGGGACTTACCCACTTGTCTACACAGCAGATAAGCGACGGAAACAGGATTAGAACCCATGACCTTCTGACTCCCGAGCCCGTGCTCTATCCACTGTGCCAGCCTGGGCCTTTTGAGGGTTGTCAGTCGGACCTGAACACTGATGTGAGCAGGAAGAGAGCGTAGAAAAGACTCACAACCACTTCAGGAAGAGATTGTTTCCCAGAGATATGGAACCCTAACTCTTGTAAACCCGTTGGGGGCAGGGAACGGGCCTGCTAATTCTGTTGTACTGGGGTCTCCCAAGCGCTTAGTACAATGCTCCGCAAATAGTAAGAACTCAATGAATATCACTGATTGATTGACTGAAGTGACTTCTCTCAAGGCACTGGCTCACAGAAGTGCCCCGTAAACATTCGATCTCACTCTAATAATAATGGTACTCAAGTGTTTACTACGTGCCAAGCATTGTTCTAAGCTCTGAGGTAGAAACAGATTAATGTGGGTATTTAATGCTGGCATTCGTTAAGCGCTGACTCTGTGCAGAGCACTGTTCGAAGCGCTGGGGTAGACACAGGGGAATCAGGATGTCCCAGGTGAGGCTCACGGTCTTCATCCCCATTTTACAGATGAGGTCACTGAGGCCCAGAGAAGTGAAGTGACTTGCCCACAGTCACACAGCTGACAAGTGGTAGAACCGGGAGTCGAACCCATGACCTCTGACTCCCCAGCCCATGCTCTTTCCACTGAGCCACGCTGCTTCTCTAATCAACTCACAGAGCAATTCACAGATCAATCAGGTTGGACAGTCCCTATCCCACATGGAGCTCATAGTCCAAATAGGAAAGAGTAAGATCTAGCCTCCATTTTACGGTGAGGGGACTGAGGTACAGAGAAGTTAAGCGACTACTCCAAGGTAACACAGCAGACATGTGGGAGAGCTGGTATTGGAACCTAGGTCCATCGGTTCCCAGGCCCTTGCTCTGTCCACTGAGGCACTCCGCTTCTCTACTCTCCCTGGCTCCCTCAGTTGGCCCATTCCACACCTAAATACAATTGAATGAATCAATCTTTCCACTCTGGACTTTGAATATCCCACTTTTGGGGAATGAAGGATAATTATTCCTTAGGATAATTATTCCCCAAAGCTGGTGACTTTCTAGATAAAATGCAGTGTGGTCTCCAAACACACGATAATAATCATCATCATGACAGTAATGATAACGATGGTATTCGTCAAGTGCTTACTATGTATCAAGCACCGTTCTAAGTGTCACGGTCGAAAATTGGTAATGAGGTTGGACACATTCCACGTCCCACCTGGAGCTTCCGGTCATAATCCTCATTTCACAGATGAGGGAACTGAGGCTCAGAGAAGTTTAGTGGCTTGCCCAAGGGGGTCACACAGTGGATGAGTGAGAGAACCAGAATTAGAACCCAGGACCTCTTCCTCCCGGGCCTGCACTCTTTCCTCTAGGCCACGCGGCTACTCGTGGCGTCGCGTGTGCACGCGGCATTAAACATTTTGAAAATCTCGTTTTGCGCTTTTCATCCCGTTAGAGTGCACGACCCTTGTGGCTGTGGATCACGTCATCCCATGTCACTATTTTGTTATTCTGTCTTTCCTGAATAACGACAACAGTCCACGAAAGTGGACACCGAATAAATACTACCACTGCTTCTGTCCTGGACACCTCAAACTGCTGAGCAAACTGTAGCAGCCAAATGGTCCCAAGGCACCAAGGGAGTCCTCAGTAAATGTAATTCCTATCGGTGCCTGCTGCTTCACGCTACCACTGTCGGTAAGAAGGTGAATACTGAAACGTGAGCTGGTCTTCGCTGGTGGTTCGGCGGGTACCTAACCCTTGCATTCTAGGAGAAGAGACCGGGTGATTCAGTGGCGGCCGAGTTATAGGGCAGCTTAGTGCTGCAAGAGAAATTTCCTTGCTAACCTGGGAAAATTGGCATCTATTTTGTGCTTGAAAAAAATAAAAAGACTATTAAGCAGCTTAGCTTCTTGGCCGCTTCCTTATCCTTTTCCTGCAGATTTCTTTTTTGGGATTTTGTTTGGAGAACAATGATCTCTTTCTGGGCACCCTCAGCCCATTTCCTCACCCAGCATCACATCACGGCTCAAACTTTCCAAAGATATTTTTCCCATTCTTGATGTGAAATGGTAAAGTCGTGTGGCTCAGAGAATAGACCATGAACCTGGGAGTCAGAAGGACCTGGGTTCTAATCCTAACTCTACCACTTGTCTGCTGTGTGGCCTCGGGCAAGTCACTTAACTTCTCTGTGACTCAGTTTCCTCATCTGTAAAATGGGGATTAAGACCGTGAGCCTCATGTGGGACATGAACTGTGTCCAACCTGATACTTTGTATCTACCCCAGTGCTTAGTATGATGCCTGGCACAAAATAAACAATTAACAAATACCATACAAAAACCCTGCTTAATAATGTTGGTATTTGTTAAATGCTTACTCTGTGCAGAGCACTGTTCTGAGCGCTGGGGGAGATACAGGGTCATCAGGTCGTCCCACGTGAGGCTCACAGTTAATCCCCATTTTACAGATGAGGTAACTGAGGCCCAGAGAAGTGAAGTGACTTGCCCACAGTCACACAGCTGACAAGTGGCAGAGCCGGGAGTCGAACTCATGACCTCTGACTCCGAAGCCCAGGCTCTTTCCACTGAGCCACGCTGCTTAGTGTGGTGCCTGCCAAGTAGTAAGTGCTCAACAAATATCCTTTTAAAAATCTAAGTACATATATTTGACATAACAAATAACATAAAATTTTTTTAAATGGTCCAACATCCGTTTAATTTTCTGCGCAGAATTTTCTGTGATGAACCTTTCTCAGCTCACTTGCCCTCACGGAAATGTTTCCAAGAAAATTCTCAAATAGAATCTTCTGCCAGGAAGACTTCACTTTCTCTAGTAAGTGTAATTCCACAACACATCATTTACCGACACAGAAACCTAGTGTTTATAAAGAGCCTCATGCGGGGGCTTTTCCGTAGAGGGAAATGCTGAGCAGGGGAAAAACCAAGTGAATTATTTGATTTTTCAGGTTCTAAAATCTACTTGTTATGCTTGATTAAACTATTACTGCTCTCATGTCCAGCATCACGACGACATGCCTCATTTTCCAACTTCTTTACTAGCATTAATTGAAAAATCCTTATGGTCTCCCTCAGGAGAAGCTAAATAATTACATCCATATAATAATGTACTTCAACATTTAGAGAAGTCAGGAGATTTGGGGGTTTAACTCCAACTATGCCTATGATTTGTTCTGCGATGTTAAAAATTCATTCACTCATTCAATTGTATTTATTGAGCATTTGCTCTGTGCAAAGGACTGTACTAAGCTCTTGGGAGAGTACAATCCAACAACACACAGGCACATTTCTTGCCCACAATGAGTTCACCGTCTAGAGAGGGAGAAAGATATAATATCATGGCCCATCTTGGTACCTCTGTTTCTGATCTGGTGGTCCTAAAAAGAAGGATGATGGGGATTCATAATCCAATAATAATAACTGTGTTTTTTGTCAAGTGCTTACTCTATGCCAAGCACTCTACTAAGTCTTAGGGTACATAATAATAAGGTCTCACATGTCGCTCACAGTCTAAGTAGGTGAAAGAAAAGGTATTAAATTCCCTATGTTGCAGATGAGGAAACTGAGACAGAGCGAAGTTAAATGATTTGTCCAAGGTCACGCAGCAGACTAATGGCAGAGTAGGATTAGGACCCGGTTCCTATGACTCCCAGGCCCGTGCTCTTTCCACTAGCTCACAAGGTCTTAAAATTCACAACACTTTGCTCTTTTCACACAGAGGAAACTGTCTTTTGAACACAGTGAGTTCACCATGGAAAACTCCCCAAATTAGTCAAAATTCACTTTGTATAACACACTTCTCCCACTTCATTTCCCACTACATTCAAATCTCCAAATTGCGGGTTTTGGTTAGAATGCCGTTGGGGATTAGGGAACTTTCTAACTAGCCACACTCATCAGTCTGGTTCAAAAGCGATGCGATGTCAGAAGGAATATTTGAGTGCATGGAAGCAGCATCACAGTAATACTACAGGTGTTACTCTTAACATGGCTGTGGTGATGGTGAGTGACTCCATTTTGTAACGCAGAAACCATTTTACAAGCAACCATCATTTGACCCCGTAAACAACACAGGAGGAGGAATTTGAAGAGGAGCAAAGAAGGACCGTGAGGAGGCAATGAACCGTCTTGCTATCGGGAAAAAGGTGGACTGACAGAGGTACACGAGATAAGCTACCTTGCTTAAACAGCCCACGGGGTGGGTGTGGGAGAAGGGGTAGCCGTCCCCCCGCCCCAGCTTTACCCGGTAACGGGTTTGAGACAGCAGGCAAGTCGAAGCAGTGAATCAGGTCCTGCTGCGGACCCCTCTGAAACAACCAACAGGAGTGGATAAAAAGGGGTCGGGGCGGGAGGAGTGACCGACTGACAAAAAGAGAGAGCAAGAAGAGCAAGCGTGGAAAATGGGGGCCGAACAACTGAAGCAGTCGGTCGCCATGAGCTAAAGAATACGACCCCAAGCAGCAGTAAAGACCATCTGAGCCGAGATAATTACAGCGCAGCTGCCAAGAACCACCTACAGAATCGCACCGGGATGATGTGCTGCAAGTGGTCAAACTCTCGAACTCTTCCAACATGAGACCATCTGCATGAACTTGGGGAAAACAGTTGGAGAGGGTAGCCTTGTATCTGTGTGCACACATCCGCATTTATCCCTTCAATTCGACTGAGAATTGACTAAAGCTTTCCGCTATACACCGCACCGGTTTGGTTTTACTGTGGCTTGACTTGATGATGAGCGCTTACTATGTGCAGAGCACTGTTCTAAGCGCAGGGGGAGATACAGGGTCATCAGGTTGTCCCACATGAGGCTCACAGTCTTAATCCCCTTTTACAGATGAGGTCACTGAGGCCCAGAGAAGTGAAGTGACTTGCCCACGGTCACACAGCTGACAAGTGGCAGGGCCGGGATTCAAACCCATGATCTCTGACTCCCAAGGCCGGTTTCTTTCCACTGAGCTACGCTGGGTTCTGATGGGGTGAGACCGGGATGGCCCTATAAGAGAGGCGCCTGACGGGACCGGGGACAGGCTTAAAGAGTAAGTGCCTGACTGTGTGAGACGGGCTCATGACAATGGTTTCTTCACAGATTAAACCCCTATGTTCTAGGAGAATGAGGCACTTTCAAATTCCTGAAAATTAAGCATGATCTGCCAAGACTATAGACTGCTTCTAGTCTCTAAGCTCCTTGTGGGCAAGGAATATGTCTACCAACTCTTGTATTGTGTTTTCTCAAGCAATTCGTGCACAGAATAAGTACTTAATAAATACATTTGATTGAAAGACCACTGCCTCCTGGAGTCACCCCTTAATTCTAGAACAGATTTATGTAGAGCCATAATCCCCAATTTCCTGGTAGGTAATTATGGGATTTAGTAGGCGCCCACGGTGGTCCAAAGACTGTGTTCAGCAGTAGGGGGGTTACACAATAATCAGATCAGACTCGGTCCCCATCTTACACAGTGCTCCACCACATAAGGTGAAGGGAGAACAGGTATTTCAGCCCCAGAAGAAGAGAAGAGGAAACTGAGGCACAGAGAAGTTAAGCGATTTGCCCAAGGTCATAAAGCAGGCATGTGGCCGATAGGGGATTAGAACTCAGGTCTCTAGACACCTGATCCCTTGTTCTTTTTGCTCAACCATCCTGCCTTCTCTTTGGCAGAGACTCATCTTGTAAAAACTGAATGGGAAGCTGGAGGCACTGAATTTAAAAAAACAAAAACAAAAAAACAATTAGTTCTCTACTTTCCAAACAAGAAATTGTTTCCTTGCTTGAGTGTCAATAAGTACAATACAATACAATAAATACAATGCCATAAATGTAACATCAATGCAATAAAAACATAAAGACAGAAGCCTTGATCTTTCCTGATTCTCCTCAGGCCAATATTGCAGCCAGTGTTTCTGCAGTTTCGACCTTCTTACGACACAGTCTCAAGGAGGTCACCAGCGGAGAAATAACCGAGGAAAGTTTATTTCATCAATCAATCATATTTATTGAGTGCTTATTATGTGCAAATAACTACTAAATGCTTGGGAGAGTACAATATAATAATTGAACAGATACATGCCCTGCTCATAGTGAGCTTACAGTCTAGAGAGGGGGGCAGACATTAATGTAAGTCTGTAAATACATTAGAGATTAAATTTTGTCTTTCGTAGTTTTCGTATTCATGGGATTTACTTCTTCTGAGGGCTTATTGGCAAGCACTTAGTACAGCGCTTTGCACACAGTAAGTGTTCAGTAAATGCAATTAAATGAATGGTGTTGGACCTGATTAGGAACACGTCTTCCAGACAATAGGTGGGTAGCTAACTACAAGATGGCACCAAATGGCTCTGAATCTCCCCTAATATTTTCCCACTACTCTTGGGCCCAACTCCATCATTTGCGATACTTTCAACCTTGCCATTCAACATCACTGGGTCCAAAGTAATTCCTCTTAGGCAAAACCGATCATGGCTTCAATAGGAAGCATGAACTGTCTTCTTCAAAACTGATTTTATTAAATACTATCTGGACACTGGGGCTTGGGTGGAGCAGGGAGACAGTTTCCCCTCTCTTGGAAAACGGAATTGCTTTAAATAGGAATAATAACTGTGGTATTTGTTAAGCTCTTACTATGTGCCAGGCACAGTCATAAATGCTGGGGTGGATACAAGCAAATCGGGGTGGACACAGTCCTGGTGTCGTGTGGAGCTCAGAGTTTCTATCCCCCTTTTACAGTTGAGGTAACTGAGGCACAGAGAAATAAAGTGCCTTGCCCGAGGTCACGCATCAGACAAGTGGCAGAGCCAGGAGTAGAGAAGCAGCGTGACTCAGTGGAAAGAGCCCGGGCTTGGGAGTCAGAGGTCATGGGTTTGAATCCCGGCTCTGCCACTTGGCAGCTGTGTGACTGTGGGCGAGTCACTTCACTTCTCTGGGCCTCAGTTACCTCATCTGTAAAATGGGGATTAAGATTGTGAGCCTCACGTGGGACAACCTGATGACCCTGTGCCTCCCCCAGCGCTTAGAACAGTGCTCTGCACATAGTAAGCATTTAACAAATACCAACATTATTATGACCTTTTGACTCCCAGCCCCGTGCTCTATCCACTACACCATGCTCCTTCTCTAATGGTAGCCACCAACTAATTCACCAGTTTACATTTACTCCTGATGACTTCCAGGACATCATTTAAATTTTCTACACAAATTCTACACAAACACAAAAAGTGTGTGGCAAAACCCCTGAGGTCAAAAGAAGATGAATCATTGGAATCTGAGAGCTTACTGTGTGCAGCACACTGTACTAACTGCTTCAGAGAGTACAGTATCACAATGTCTCCAGTCCACAAGGAACTTGCAGTCTACAGAACCATGGCCATATTTGGGAGACAAAACTCTCTGGTAATAATGGTGACATTTGTTAAGCACTTTCCGTGTGTCAAGCACTCTCGTGGCCTAGTGGAAAGAGCACAGGCCTAGGAGTCAGAAAGTCGTGGCTTCTATTCCCAACTCCACCGTTTATCTGCTGTGTGACCTTGGGTAAATCACTTCACTTCTCTGGGCTTCAGTTACCTCATCTGTTAAATGGGGATGGAGACTGTGAGCCCCACATGGGACAGGGACTGTACCCAACCTGATTTTCTTGGATCCACCCCAGCACGTAGTATAGTGCCTGGCACATAGTAAGCGCTTAACAAATACCATCGTCATTGTTATAACTAAGCCCTGGGGGGTAGGTATAAGATAACTAGACCCCCAAAGGGGTTCACAGCCTAAGTAGGAGGGAGAACACATATTGAATCCCCATTCTGTAGATGAGGGAACTGAAGCTCAGAAAAGGGACATGCCCACAGTTTCCCAGTGGCAGAGCTGAGAATACTGGGGAGAACTACCAGTCCTGTGGTCATTCCACTAGGCCCCACTGCTCCTCTGATGCTAGGCTTCACGAAGAAACTGTTTAATAATAATTATGGTATCTGTTAAGTGCTTACTATGTGCCAAGAACTGTTCTAAGCGCTGGGGCAGATACAGGGTAATCGGGTTGTCCCACGTGGGGCTCGCAGTCTCAATTCCCATTTACAGATGAGGCACCTGAGGCCCAGAGAAGCTAAGTGGCTTGCCCAAGGTCACACAGCAGGCTAGTGGTGGAGGCGAGATTAGAACCTGCGTCCTCTGACTCTCAAATCCACCCTCTTGCCACTAAACCATGTTGTTTCTCTAATGGGGCTATTAATGGGGCCAAACCTCCACTTAGGATGTCAAATGAAATTTAGTAATTTCTCAGGCTGGTCAAATATCAGGTCAGAGAACATAAGACACCAGATGTGGTATTGTATCCTGCTGAGAGGTAGCTCTTAACAGGGAGCTGTAAAAATGGGGTTTAAAAGATGTGAGCCCCATGTGGGACAATCCAATTACCCTGTATCTACCCCAGTGCTTAGAACAGTGCTCTGCACATAGTAAGCGCTTAACAAATACCATAACTATTATTATTATTATTAACAGAGGATAGTTGTGGATCTTTCAGTCAGTCAGTCTTATTTATTAAGTGTTTACGATGTGCAGAGACTGTACTAAGCACCTGGGAGAGTACAATATAACAATAAACAGACATTTCCTGCTCACAAGCAGCTTATAGTCTAGAGGTGGAGATAGACATTAATAGAAATAAATTACAGATTTGTAATTTCCTGAATCATCCCTCCAGGAAAAGAGATCTAGGCAAAGAAAGCAGATGGCAAATAATTTGAGGGTAGGGATCATGTTTATTAACGCTACTGTATCTATCCAAGGGTTTAGCACAGTGTTCTGCACAGAGCAGAGAAGCAGCATGGCATGTAGTGGATAGAGCCCGGGCCTAGGAATCAGAAAGTCATGGGTGTTAATCCCAGCTCCACCACCTGCCTGCTGTGTGACCTTGAGCCTGTCCCGTCACTTCTCTGGGCCTCAGTCGGTTCATCTGTGAAACGGGGATCGAGATTGTGATCCCCATAAGGGACAGGGACCATGTCCAACTAGATTTGCTTGTATCGTCCCCAGATCTTAGTACAGTGCCTGGCACATAGTAAGCACTTAAATACCATCATCATCATCATCATCAGTAGGTACTCGATAAACACAACTGATTAAGACATCTGACTCACTTTTGTGATTGTATTTTGAGGGATTTTTGCAAGACACACTCAGGCACACAGTTGGTACCCTTTCGATACTGGTCTTGCTAATCCTGTCTGCTCTTGGAAGGAATAAATCCATCAATGCTATTTCTAATTTGTGCATCCTGCCATTGAGTGACCCACATTCTCACTTTGGATTGTACCCACCCTTTCATTCTGGATGAAGTAGAGAATCTGGGATACGAGAATGCCAGGTCGTAAATGGAAACTCACACATGCACATCTATTTAAATTAGCATTCTAGCCAAACTGTCATCCTGGGAATACTTTTTTTTTTTTAACTATTCATCAATAATCCAATGACGTTTTTTCCAAACTCTAAGGAGGTTGGAATCCTTGGTGGATTATCTTTAAAATGTCTTTATGATTAGGAAGTTTGTTCTTTAACTGAATGCTTATCTGGATAAAGATTCTTTTCATGTATGATTCAAAATCCATACAATTTTGAAGGCCATCTGTGCTATAGAAGACTATATTACTAGCAAACTTCTGTCATTAAAAACTAAACAGTAACCTTCACCCATTTAAATCATTGCCAAAAATGTCAGCATAAATTTAGGGTGATTTTAAAAGGGCCAGACAACCTCAATAAGTATTTGACTGAGTGCTGAAAACAAAAAATAAAACATGATTTCATCTTTTGTTCACATGACCTCCCTTTTTTTATGGTGTTTGAAAAGCACTTATAATGGGGCCTGGCACTGTACTAAATACTGGGGTATATGCAAGCTGATCAGGTTGGACATAGTCACTTTCCCACATAGGGTTCACAGTCTTAATCCCTATAACAAAGATGAGGTAAATGAGGAACAAAGAAGTGACGTGACTTGCCCAAGGTCACCCAGCAGACACCACTCTACCGAGACTGCTCTCTCAAAGGTCACCCATGACCTCCTTCTTGCCAAATCCAATAGCTCCTACTCTATCCTAATCCTCCTCGACCTCTCAGCTGCCTTTGACACTGTTGACCATCCCCTTCTCCTCCACACCTTATCACATCTTGGCTTCACGGACTCTGTCCTCTCCCGGTTCTCCTCTTATCTTTCTGGCCATTCATTATCAGTCTTCTCTGCGGGCTCCTCCTCCCTCTCCCATCCTCTAACTGCTGGGGTTCCTCAAAGGTCAGCTCTTGGTCCTCTTCTGTTCTCCATCTACACTCACTCCCTCGGTGAACTCATTCGCTCCCACGGTTTCAACTATCATCTCTATGCCGATGACACCCAAATCTCCATCTCCTCCCCTGTCCTCTCCCCCTCCCTTCAGGCTCGTATCTCCTCCTGCCGCCCGGACGTCTCCACCTGGATGTCTGCCCACCACCTAAAACTCAACAGGCCCAAAACTGAACTCCTTATCTTCCGTCCCGAACCCTGTCCTCTTTCTGACTTCCTTCTCACTGCAGACGGTACGACCATCCTTCCCGTCTCTCGAGCCCACGACCTTGGTGTCATTCTTGACTCAGCTCTCTCATTCAGCCCATACATCCAATCCATCACCAAGACCAGCTGGTCTCACCTTTATAATATTGTCAAGATCAGCCCTTTCCTCTCCATCCAAATGTCTATTTTACTGGTACAAGCTCCCATAATATCCCTACTGGATCACTGTGTCAGCCTCCTCTCTGATCTCCCTTCCTCCTGTCTCTCCCCGCTCCAGTCTATTCTTCATTCCGCTGCCCGGATCATCTTCCTGCAGAACCTCTCTGGGCAGGTCACTACCCTCCTTAAAAACCTCCAGTGGTTGCCTATCAACCTCCACACAAAACAAAAACTTCTCACGCTGGGCTGCAAGGCTGTCCATCACCTTGCCTCCTCCTACCTCTCCTGCAATCTCTCTTTCTACCGCCCACCCCGCACGCTCCGCTCTTCTGCCGCCCGCCTCCTCGCCGTCCCCCATTCTCGCCTATCCCGCCGTCGACGCCTGAGCCACGTCCTACCGCGGTCCCGGAACGCCCTCCCTCCTCACCTCCGCCAAACTAACTCTCTTCCCCTCTTCAAAGCCCTACTGAGAGCTCACCTCCTCCAAGAGGCCTTCCCAGACTGAGCTTCCCCTTTTCCCTCTGCTCCCCCTTCACCTCCCCTCAGCTAAGCCCCATTTCTCTCTGCTCCTCCCCCTCTCCCTTCCCTTCAGCACTGTGCTCATTTGTATACATTTTTATTACCCAATTAATTTTGTTAATGAAGTGTCCATCCCCTTGATTCTATTTATTGTGATTAAGTTGTCTTGTTTTTGTCCGTCTGTCTCCCCCGATTAGACTGTAAGCCGGTCAGTGGAGAGGGATTGTCTCTATCTGTTGTCAAACTGTACATTCCAAGTGCTTAGTACAGTGCTCTGCACATAGTAAGCGCTCAATAAATACTATTGAATGAATGAATGAAAGCGATGGCTTAGTGGGTAGAGCACGAGCCCTGGAGCCCTTTCTGATCTCCCAACATCTTGCCTCTCCCCGCTTCAGTCTACACTTCACTCTGCTGCCCAGATTATCCTTCTACAGAAACGCTCTGGGCATGTCACCTCCTCCTCAAAAACCTCCAGTGGTTGCCTATCAACCTTAGTATCAAGCAAAACCTCCTCAATATTGGCTTTAAAGCTGTCCATCCTCTTACCCCCTCCTACCTCACCTCGCTTCTCTCTTTCTCCAGCCCAGCCCGCCCGCTCCGCTCCTCCGCCGCCCGCCTCCCCGCCGGCCCCCGTCCTCGCCCGTCCCGCCGTCGACCCCCGGCCCGCGTCCTCCCGCGGTCCCGGAAGGCCCTCCCTCCTCACCTCCGCCAAACTAACTCTCTTCCCCTCTTCAAAGCCCTACTGACAGCTCACCTCCTCCAGAAGGCCTTCCCAGATGAGCCCCCCTTTTCCTCTGCTCCTCCTCCCTCCCCATTCCCCCTACTCCCTCCCTCTGCTATACCCCCTTCCCCTCCCCACAGCGCTTGTGTATATTTTTTCATATTTTTTTTATTTATTTATTCTATTGATGATGTGCATATAGCTATGATTCTATTTATCTACTTTCATGGTACTGATGCCTCTCTACTTGTTTTGCTTTGTCGTTTCTAGACTGTGAGCCCGTTGTTGGGTAGGAACTGCCTCTATCTGTCGCCAAATTGTACTTTCCAAGTGCTTAGTACGGTGCTCTGCACATAGTAAGTGCTCGATAAATGCAATTGAATGAATGGAGTCAGAAGGACCTGAGTTCTAATCCTGGATCCGTCACTTGCCTGCTGTATGACCTTGGGCAAGTCACTTCACTTCTCTGTGCTTCAGTTATCTCATCTGTAAAATGGGGATTATTATTATTAATACTAATAATTAATAATAGCCACGGTATTTGTTAAGCACTTACTATGTGCCAGGCACCGTACTATGGGAGTGAGGCCCAGAGAAGTGAAGTGACTTGCACAAGGTCACACAGCAGACAAGTGGCAGAGCCGGGATTAGAATCCATGACCTTCTGACTCCCGGGCCCGGTCTCGATTCACTAAGCCACACTGCTTCTCTAAGCACTTAGCACAGTGTTCTGCACATAGTAAGCTTTCGACAAATACCACTGAATGAATGAACTAAGCCACACTGCATTTGGTATTCCCACCTCCCTTGTCCCTTCGGCATTTGTGTACATATCTGTAAATAATTCATTTATATCAACGTCCATCTCCGGTTCCAGACCTTGGGCTCGTTGGGGGCGGGGAATGGGTCTGCTGGTTCTGTTCTGTCGTGCTCTCCTGGACTGTCAAAGAAACTGAACTCTTCCCTACGTCCAAAGGGTAACTAGGTAACCACAAACTCGCTCAAGGGGTTTGGAGAGGAATGATAGGAGGGAGATGGGGCTCCAGAAAAAAAGTCTGGAATGGCAGCAGCACCACAGTAAAATCCACCATACTGTGCTCTCACTCTCTAATGAAATTTCATCCCGATAGTTCCCATATCCAAACTGGCATGCGGGTTTTCTTTTCTCTGGCTGCAGTGACACCAATTCTTTAATAATCATTACAACCAATTAAACTCAAAAGTTAGCAGTGGTTCTAACAGAAAGCAGTGGCACAGACCATAACTCTTGAAGTCATTTCCGACCTAAACAAACGAGTGCACATATTTTTCCCTGCCATGGGGGAAAATCTTTTTCTGCCTTTGAGCTACTCAATCCATACATACTGGTTGCAAATCACTGGACTAAGAGTTTGGAAGAATGCAGAGTTGGTGGAAACAATCGCTGACCTCAGAGAGCTTGCAGTCTAATGAGGAATCTAAGTGTTGGGGGGAGTACGATCAATAAATGGTATTTATTGAGTGCTTACTGTGTGCAGAGCACTGTATTAAGTGCTTGGGAGAGTACAATACAATAAAGCTTGGAGACAAAATCCCTGCCCTTCAAGGAACAAGTGTTACCAGTTTGTAAAGTCACATGAAAGAAGCACCTTAGTGGCCCAAATTCTTAGTGGAAAGAGCCTGGGTTTGGGAGTCAGAAGAGCTGGGTTCTAATCCCAGCTCCACAACTCAGTTTGTTTATATAATGTTGGTATTTGTTAAGCGCTTACTATGTGCAGAGCACTGTTCTAAGCGCTGGGGGAGATACAGGGTCATCAGGTTGTCCCACGGGAGGTTCACAGTCTTAATCCCCATTTTACAGATGAGGGAACTGAAGCACAGAGAAGTTAAGTGACTTGCCCACAGTCACCCATCTGACAAGCGGAGGAGCCGGGATTCGAACCCGTGAAGCCTGACTCCCAAGCCCATGCTCTTTCCACTGAGCCACGCTGCTTCTCTATCTATCCCAGTGCTTGCTACCTTGCCTGGCACATTGGAAGCGCTAACAAAAACCATCATTAATGTTGGGTAGCTGCTGTGTGACTTTGGAGAAGTCACTAAACTTCTCGTGCCTCAGTTCCCCGATCTGCAAACTGAGGATTCAATACATCTCCCTCCTATTTAGACTGTGTTCATTTATTCATTCAATCATATGTATTGAGTGCTTACTGTGTGCAGAGCACTATACTAAGCGCTTGCTAGGTACAATTTGACAACAGATAGGGACAATCCCTGCCCAACAATGGACTCACAGTCTAGAAGGGGGAGACAGACAGCAAAACAAAACAAGTAGGAATCAATACTATCAAGATAAATAGAACCATAGATATATACACATCATTAATAGACTAATATAATATATCCAAATATACACAAGTGGTGCGGGGAGGGGAAGTGGGTAGAACAGAGGGAGGGAGTAGGGGCAATGGGGAGGAGAGGAGGGACAGAGGTAAAGGGAGGGCTCAGTGTGGGAAGGCCTCCTGGAGGAGGTGAGCTCTCAGTAGGGCTTTGAAGAGGGGAAGAGAGTCAGTTTGGCGGAGGTGAGTGAGAAGGGAGGGCATTCCAGGTCAGAGGTAGGATGTGGGCCCGGGGTCGACGGCGGGACAGGTGAGAACGAGGCATCGTGAGGAGGTGAGCGACAGAGGAGCGGAGCGTGCGGGGTGGGCAGTAGAAAGAGAGAAGGGAGGTGAGGTAGGAGGCGGCAATGCGATGGACAGCTTTGAAGCCAAGAGTGAGGAGTTTGGGTTTCATGTGGAGGTTGATCGGCAACCACTGGAGGTTTTTGAGGAGGGGAGTGACATGCCCAGAGCGTTTCTGTAGAAAGATGATGCTGGCAGTGGAATGAAGAATAGACTGGAGCGGGGAGAGGCAGGAGAAGGGAGATCGGAGAGGAGGCTGATGAAATGATCCAGTGGGGATATTATGAGAGCTTGTACAAGCAAGGTAGCGGTTTGGATGGAGAGGAAAGGCGGATCTTGGCGACTGTGTTTCCCATGTGGGACTTGATTATCTTGTATCTACCCTAGTGCTTAGCACAACAGTGTTTGGTACATAGTAAGCTCTTTAATACCTCAATAATATTGACTACTATCATTCATGACTGAAATTCAGGACAATGCGCCTAAAACCACTGGGCTACTAGTCCTTTTTCTAAGAAATGCCGAAGCGATGAGCAGCATGGTACAAACGGCTAGAGCACGGGCCTGGGAGTCAGAAGCTCATGGGTTCTAATCCTGGCTCCACCGCTTGTCTGCTGTGATACCTTGAGCAGGTCAAGTTACTTCTCCGGGCCTCAGTTACCTCATCTGTAAAATGGCGATTGAGTGTGTGAGCCCCCCCATGGGACAGGGACTGTGTCCAACCCGATTCGCTTGTATCTAGCCCAGCACTTAGTACAGTGACCGGTAGATAGTAAACACTTAAATACCATAATTATTATCATTATAATGACAGTTCTACTTCCAATGGACAAATTCTCACACTCAAAGATTTCAACTCTGCCTCATAAAATAATATCTTGTATTTTTAAGGCCGGGTGTCGATTAAAAGGAAAATCGCAAGTACCAATGCGAAAAGTGGAGAGCTCCATATCAGAGAGTCACAGCTATAGTTCAGGCGGTATTTAGGAAAGGAGTTCATCAGAAGAGTGGAAAAGCGCAATCCTTTGAGAAATGTTCAAACCCCATAATCAAAGGTTCAGTAGGTTATCGTTTTATATAAACAATGAAACTAGATGATAAATGTTGGTTTTAACAAATCAACAATTAAGCAAGCTTCTTTTCATTTGGCTTGACCACAGGTGCTCAGACATGTTTGTCACATGGAAGGGAGACAGACCTACCCCTGTAGCAAAGAAGGAAGGAGAAAGGGTTACTATCCCATTTCCCAGATTTTACAAACTCCGTCACAATCTGTCTAGAGGCAGCGTGGCCTAATTGATAGAGCACGGGCCTGGGTTAGAGGACCTGGTTTAGAGGACCCGCCTCCACCACTTGTCTGCAATTCTGACCTGGGCAAATCACCTACCGTCTCAGTGCCTCAATTGCCTCAGCTGTAAAACAGGGATTAAGACTGTAAGCCCCATGTGGGAAATGAACTCTGTCCCAACCTGATGAACAATAATAATAGAAAAACAACAAGAAGAACTATGGTATTAAGCACTTACTGTGTGCTAGGCACTCTACTAAGCTCTGGGATGGACACGAGCAAATCAGGTCGTGTCTGGATCAGTGCGTAGTATAGCGCTTTACCCTATTTCTTTTGTTAATGAAATGTACATCGCCTTGCTTCTATTTATTCTATTGATTCTTTTTATTTGCTATTGTTTTAATGAGATGTTCATCCCCTCGATTCTATTCACTGCTATTGTTCTCGGCTGTCCGTCTCCCCCGATTAGACTGTAAGCCGTCAAAGGGCAGGGTCTGTCTCTATCTGCTACCGATTTGTACATTCCAAGTGCTTAGTACAGTGCTCTGCACATTGTAAGCGCTCAATAAATACTATTGAATGAATGCTTGCCACATAGTAGGTTCTTCAATACCGTAGAAAAAAATGAACACTGATGGGATATTTATTAAGAGACTAGATTCACCTCTTTGTGTAAAGTTGTAATGCCCAGAAAATTCTGGGAAGTACTACCTTTCTTCACAATCACGGGGAATGTAAAGCACAGGATAAATAATGTTGGTGTTTGTTAAGCGCTTACTATGTGCAGAGCGCTGTTCTAAGCGCTGGGATATACAAGGTAATCAGGTTGTCCCACGTGAGGCTCACAATCTCCATCCCCATTTTCCAGATGAGGTAACTGAGGCCCAGAGAAGTGAGGTGACTTGCCCACAGCCACACAGCTGACAAGTGGCGGAGCCGGGATTCGAACCCATGACCTCTGACTCCCAAGCCCGGCCTCTTCCCACTGAGCCACGCTGCTTCTCAAACGGGGTCAGGTTGTGACTGGATACTGTGTCATTGCAGCTCCAAGCTGTGAGGTGCTAGAGAAGCAGCCCAGCGGCTGGAGCCTGAGCCTGGAAATCAGGAGGACCTGGGCTCTAATCCTGGCTCTGCCACTTGTCTGCTGTGTGACCCTGAGCAGCATGGCTCAGTGGAAAGAGCACGGGCTTGCGAGTCAGAGGTCATGGGTTCGAATTCCGCTCTGCCACTTGTCAGCTGTGTGACTGTGGGCAAGTCACTCCGCTTCTCTGTGCCTCAGTTCCCTCATCTGTAAAATGAGGATTAAGATTGTGAGCCTCACGTGGGGCAACCTGATTACCCCGTGTCTACCCCAGCGCTTAGAACAGTGCTCCGCACGCAGTAAGCGCTTAACAGATCGGTATCGTTATTATCATTTCACTTCTCTGTGCCTCGTTACCTCGTCTATAAAATGGGGATTAAGACTGTGAGCTCCTTGTGGAAGAAGGACTCTGTCTAACCTGATTAAACTTGTCGATACCCCACTGCTTCCAACATTGCTTGGCACATAGTAAACGCTTACCCGATACCATCATCCTCATCATTACCACCATTACTGAGGCTCTGTGGTTGCCATCCTCAGGAAAGATCAGTGGCCCCTCGGCACGATTCAGATGCCCCAGACCGCCGGACTGCAGAGTCATCTCCACCCGGCGCGGCACCTCATCCCGGGTGCAACAGAAACAGCGACAGGAACGGCGGAAGAAGCAGCCCCCGCCATGCAATCCGCCCCTTCAGAAGGCCGCAGCCCTCAGCTGGATCGGTTGGACTCTTGAGCCACGACAACCCTAAAACTCTGCTGTCCTAGTCACGCCACCTGTCACCTTTTATTTCATTTCGGGTTTCTCCCCGTCCTCGTCTTTCACGCGCGGTGTGTCTTTTTATTGTTAGATTTTCTCCTTCGTGCCTGACGCCAGCCCTCTGATCCCCCGCAGCACTGGGGCTGGATCAGTTGGACTCTTGAGCCACGACAACCCTAAAACTCTGCTGTCCTAGTCGTGCCACCTGTCACCTTTTATTTCATTTCGTGTCTCTCCCCATCCTCATCTATCATGTGCAGTTTGCCTTTTTATTATTTGATTTTCTCCTTCCGTGCCTGACGCCAGCCTTCTGATCCCCTTTATTCCTAAATTGGAGGCCTCTTCTCCCCGATATAGTCTTTGCCAGTGTTAGTACAGTCCCTCAACACAGGAAGACCGCAAAGATCAGGGCTAATTCTCACCCTTGGGTGTTCTTCTCCAGCATTTAGTATAGTATATGGCATAGAGTAGGCACTTTAGAAATACTAATGGTATTTGTTAAGCGCTTACTATGTGCCGAGCACTGTTCTAAGCGCTGGGGGAGATACAGGGTAATCAGGTCGTCCCACGTGAGGCTCACAGTTAATCCCCATTTTACAGAGGAGGGAACTGAGGCCCAGAGAAGTGAAGTGACTTGCCCACAGTCACCCAGCTGACAGGTGGCAGAGCCGGGATTCGAACTCATGACCTCTGGCTCCCAAGCCCGTGCTCTTTCCGCTGAGCCACGCTGCTTCTCTTATTCCTGCTACTACTCTCTATAAGCGCTTAGTACGGTGCTCTGCACGCCGGAAGTGTTCAATAAATACAATTGAATGAATAAATACAATTGAATATTACCTCAAACATATCTGATTACCGTTCAGTGAGTTACATCGACAATCCCTACAGAAACTAGACTTTAATCGAGTAAGGATATTTATTGAGCAGTTACCGGGATAGTAAGTGCTATCACAAAAGAGTCGGTAGGAATGTTCCCTGCCCACAAGGGCAGGAAGCAGCAAGAGGAGCAGTGTGGCTTAGGGGATAGAGCACAGCCCTGGGAGTCAGAAGGACTTGGATTCTAATTCCATCTCCAACATCTGCCTGCTGTGTGACCTTGGGCAAGTTACTTAATTTCTCTGGGCCTCACTTCCCTCATCTATGAAATGGGGATTAAGACCGTGAGCCCCATGTGGGCCAGGGACTATGTCCAATCTGATTATCTTGCAGCAACTCCAGTGCTTTGAACTGTGTCTGGAACATAGTAATAATAACGATGGTATTTGTTAAGCGCTTACTACGTGCAAAGCACCGTTCTAAGCGCTGGGGGGCTACAAGGTGATCAGGTTGTCCCAGGTGGGGCTCACGGTCTTAATCCCCATTTTACAGATGAGGTAACTGAGGCCCAAGAAGATAAGTGACTTGCCCAAAGTCACACAGCTGACAAGAGGCGGAGCTAGGATTCGAACCCATGACCTCTGACTCCCAAGCCCGTGCTCTTTCCACTGAGCCATACTTAAGTGCCATTAATAGTATTACTATTATTATTTATGAGCTTCCAGAGTATGGGGAAACATATCTTTAAAACCCTTTGCCCCAGTTAATAAGAGAAAGCTGAAATGAGAAGCAGCGTGGCGCAGTGGAAAGAGCACGGGCTTTGGAGTCAGGGCTCATGAGTTCGAATCCCAGCTCTGCCACTTGTCGGCTGTGTGACTGTGGGCAAGTCGCTTAACTTCTCTGTGCCTCAGTTCCCTCAGCTGTAAAATGGGGATTAAGACTGTGAGCCCCACGTGGGACGACCTGATTCCCCTATGTCTACCCCAGCGCTTAGAACAGTGCTCGGCACATAGTAAGCGCTTAACAAATACCAACATTATTATTATTATTATTAAATGACCCACCTTCAAAATAGGGGAGACTTGAATTCAGTAGGTGTTGCTGTAGTCTGCAGATGCGGATGAAGTTCATTCACAAGCTACTTAAAAGTGACATTAATTCCCCAGGAGACATAAGACCCTCAACTGATTTCTTTCAGAATGCTTCGGGAAGGTAGTCTATTCAATCAACGAGTATTACTCCATGTGGTCTAGTGGAAGGAACAGGACTTGAGCATCACAACCCGTAGATTTTAATCTCAGCTCTACCACTTGCTCGCTGGGTGACCCTGGGCAAGTCACAATTTATATATGCCTTAGTTTCTTAATCTGTAAAATGGAGATGAATGGGACCGTGTCTGATCTGATCTCTGCTTGGCCCAGAGTAAAAGCTTAACCCAAACTATTATTATTACCGTTATTATCATTGTTAAAGCTACACTTAGTTATACTAGCACATGCCCAGTAGCGCTATCAAAAGTTGAGGAAGAAATTGCTAAACAATAAGAAACCACTCATTCTGGGTCCACAGACATCTGTAGTACCTAGGGGGCCAATCATTTATTTGAATATAGGCTCTCATTGTATTTTGCCCAGTGTCACCATCCAATTCCTCCCCGTGTCTCCGTTATTCTCATCCTCCGTAAGACTCACTAGTGGCTCCTTTTGGTCGGCGTATGCGATCACCCAGGGAAATTACCTACTCACTTGGATCCTGATTCTGAAATATCACCGCTAATTAACTGGGCTTCTCGGGCTGTCGTCGAGGTACCTCCGTTTCCCAAACCTCTTCTCGTTTGATAGTGTGACTGTTTTTCTTTTTCGACACCCTCAAATTCCTTCAGGTTTCAAGCTGTGAAACGAGCGGAGCTGATAATTGCCATTTCACATTGGTACCCCTAGGGTTACAGCCTGACCAGCCACCAAATTCACAATATATTCCCCACTGTCCTCTCTCTTTACAGCACTGTCTCCTACCCAGATCTGCAAGCCATTTGGGCATCCTTGGCATACAAATGCTCGATTAGAGTTATGTGACTGCCCCTCCAACCCCCGAGCAATAAATCCCCCCATTTCCGAGAATTATCGAAGGCACATCTCCTTCGAGAGGCCTTCCCTGACTAAGCCCTCCTTTCCTCTTCTCCCATTCTCTTTGGTGTCACCCTTACTCTCTCCCTATATTCATCCCCGCTCCCAACCACACAGCACTTACGTATGTAGCTGTAATTTTTTTATATTAACGTCTATCTCCTCCTCTAGACTATAAGCTCATTACGGATGGGGAACGTGTCTAACAAATCTTATTCTGTACGCTACCAAGTACTCTCCCATGCTCTATCCACTAAGCCACCCTGCTTCCCAATAGCAGTAGATAGAAGCTGATCAGGTTGGACACAGTCCTGTCCCACAAGGGGCTCATAGGCTTAATCCCCATTTTACAGTATTAACAGAAACGCCAGTGGGGCTTAATGGAAAGACCCCAGGCCTGGGGGTCAGAGGACCTGGGCTCTAATCCCACCTGCTGTGTGATCTTGGCCAAGGCACATAACTTCTCTGTGCTTTGGTTTCCTCCTCTACAAAATGACGAGTGAGTACCTGCTCTCCCTTCCCCTTAGACTGTAAGGCCCACGTGGAACAGGGATTGTGTCCGACCTTACGTAACTAACGATCGACCTGACAGTCGATCGGTGGTATTTACTGAGCATTGACTGTGTGCAGAGCATTGCGCTAAGCGCTTGGGAAAGTGCAGTCCGACTGATTTGGCAGACAAGTTCCCCGCCCAGCCAGTGTGTCTGGCACGGAGGGTTGAACAGCTATTGCTATGGTTATTATTCATGAGGTGGCCACTGAGAAGTCAGTCAGTTAATCGTACTTATTGAGCACTTAATGTGAACAGAGTATTGTAGTAAGTGCTTGGGAGAGAATAATACAACAATATAACAGACACATTCCCAATCGACGTAACGGCAGTTAAATATAGGAAAAAGACATATGACATCGCGTGTGTGACGAGATGCGTGCAGCATAAATAATGACAGCATACATGCTATTTTTTATCCTGAGTTCACCCTAACCCTGCAGTGCTCCTCCACAGGTAGGATCTTCTCTTTCCCACCTTTAAAGCCTTACTGAAGGCCCATCTCCTCCAGGAGGCCTTCCCAGACTAAGCTCTCCATTCCTCTTCTCCCGCTCCCTGCTGCATTGCCCCAACTGGCTCCCTTAGCTCAGTGGAAAGAGCCCGGGCTTGGGAGTCAGAGGTCATGGGTTTGAATCCTGACTCTGCCACTTATCAGCTGTGTGACTGTGGGCAAGACACTTAACATCTCTGTGCCTCAGTTACCTCACCTGTAAAATGGGGATGAAGACTGTGAGCCTCACATGGGACGACCTGATTACCCTCTATCTGCCCCAGCGCTTAGAACAGTGCTCTGCACATAGTAAAGGTTTAACAAATACCAACATTATTATGATTATCCCTTGCCCCAGCCCCACAACACTTACGTCCATATCTGTAATTTATTTATCCTAATGTCCGTCTCCCCCTCTAGACTGTAAGGTCACTGGGGGCAGGAAATGTGTCTGTTATATTGCTCCTCATGTACTCTCCCAAGGGTTTAGTACAGTGCTCTGCACACAGTATGTGCTCAATAAATGTGACTGACTGACCAACAAGCTCCAGAGTCTTTGTGTTTTCCCCCAGGTCCCTGTGAATGCAATGCTGTTCTGAGCCTCCAAACATCACTCCAGGAATCAAGATGTAGGGCGACTATGGGCTCAAAAAAAAAAAAAGGTGGTCCAGTATAAACCGGCTAACTGGTCACTTCAGTACCAAAAATTATAATGATGGTATTTGTAAGTGCTTACCACGTGTCTAGCACTGTACTAAGCACTGGGGGAGATGCAAGATTCATTCATTCATTCAATAGTATTTATTGAGCGCTTACTACGTGCAGAGCATGGTACCAAGCTCTTGGAATGTACAAATCAGTAACAGATAGAGACAGTCCCTGCCCTCTGACGGGCTGACAGTCTAATGGGGGGAGACGGACAGACAAGAACAATAGCAATAAATAGAATCAAGGGGAAGAACATCTCATTAAAACAATAGCAACTAAATAGAATCAAGGCGATGTACATTTCATTAACAAAATAAGGTAATGAAAATATATACAATTGAGCAGATAATTAGATAATTATATATCTATTAGATGATAAGATAATGAGATTGGACACATGGAGCTCGCAGTCTAAGTGGGAAGGAGAACACCATTTAACAGATGAAGAACCTGAGGCACGGGGAGTGAAGTGACTTGCCCAAGGTCACGCAGGAGACAAGAGGAGGAGCCGGAATTAGAACCAGAACCTCCGATTCCCAGGCCTGGTCTCTTTCTACCAGGTCACGCTGCTTCCGAATGTCAAACTGGATGTGAAAGCCAAATGGCCTGCTTCTCCTCCCTTCAAAAGCCTCCCGTGGGTCTTTGTATATCTTTGCATCAAAAACTCCTCACAGTTGACATCAAAGCTTTCCATCATCTGGCCCCACCATCCCATATGCTCTCTCAACTGGATATTTCCCATTAGCAGTTTTCGCTCTTCCCAAGCCAACCTTCTTACTAGCTCTATCTCATTCTCAACTCTAGGGAAGCAGCATTCATGTATTCATTCAATTGTTCTTTTTGATCACTTATTGTGTGTACCAAGCACTTGGGAAAGTACAATACAACAATAAACAGGGACATTTCCTGCCCACAATGAACTTAAAGTCTACAAGGGGGGCGGGGGGGGCGGGGAACAGGCATCAATACAAATAAAGTTAGAAATATTTACAAGTGTTGTGGGGCTGGGAAGAGAGAAGAGCAAAGGAAGCAAGTTAAGAAGATGCAGGAGTGGGAAATGAGGAAAAGTAGGATAGTCTGGGAAGGCCACTTGGAGGAGGTGTGCCTTCAATAAGGCTTTAAAAGGTGGGAGAGTAATTACCTGTCAGATTTGAGGAAGGAGGGCGTTTCAGGCCAGAGGCAGGATGTGGGCCAAGGGTCGGTGGTGAGACAGGTAAGATTGAGGCAAAGTGAGAAGGCTAGCACTAGAAGAAACGAAGTGTGCAGTCTGGGTTGTGGAAGGAGAGAAGCAAGATGAGGTAGGAGGGGAAAAGGTGATGGAGAGCTTTAAACCCAATGGTGAGGAGTTTTTGTTCGATACGAAGGTGGATGGGTAACCACTGGAATTTTTTTGAGGAAGAGGGTGACATGCCCTCAAAGCTTTTATGGAAAAATGATCCAGGCAGCAGTGTGAAGTATGGGCTGGAGTGGGAAGAGACAGGAGGCTGATGCAGCAATCCAGGCAGGATAGGATGAGTGATCGTATTAATGTGATAGCAGTTTGGATGGAGAGTAAAAGGCGATTTTAGGGATGTTGTGAAGGTGAGACAGATAAGATTCGGTGACGGGTGGAATATGTGGGCTGAATGACATGGGGGAGTCAAGGATAATGCCGAAGTAGTGGATAGAGCATGGGCCTGCGAGTCAGAAGGACCTACTTTCTAATCCCAGCCCCACTTGTCTCCTGTGTGACCTTAGGGAAGTCACTTCACTTCTCTGTCCTTCAGTTCGCTCATCTGTAAAATGTGGATTGAGAATGTGAACCCCATGTGGGACAGGGACTGTGTCCAACCTGATTTGCTTGTAACCAGCTAATACAAACTTAGTACAATATCTAGATATAGTAAGTGCTTAACAAATAGCACACTTTTTATTTTTGTTATCATTATCAACTCTTCCCACCTTCAGCCCCTTACTCACGCTGCCTCCAACTCCTTGCTTTAAACTCCCTCCTTCCCCTCAACAGACCACAGCTTTCTCCATATTCAAATCCCATCTCCTGCTCTCAACTTTCCCCAACTAATTTCCCCGTATTCTGAGCCGTCACCTTTTCAGTCCGCCCTGGCACTGATGAACCCTCTTAGCATTTACTTATTTGTCCCTGGCATTGATGAACCCTCTTAGCATTTACTTATTTGTCCTGTTCACTATCACTCATATTTCTCGAGTGCTTACCATGTGGAGATCATCCTAAGCCCTTGGGAGAGCACAACATAATTCAACAGACACGTTCTCTCCCACAACGAGCTTACAGTCGTTGGGGAAATGGACATTAATGGCAGTAAATATGAATTACGGATATGTAAGCGCTGTGGGGCTGGAGAGGCGAATAAAGGGCAAAGCAGAAGGGAGTGGAAAAAGAGGAAGTGAGGATTCAGTTAGAGAAGGCCCCTTGGAACAGATGAGCCTTCAGTAAGGCTTTGAAGGTGGGAAGGGTACTTGTCTGTCAGACAAGAAAAGGGAGGGCGTTCCAGGCGGGATGTGGATGAGTGGTCAAGTGTGAGATAGATGAGATCAAGGTACAGTGAGTAGGTTGGTATTAGAGGAGCAGAGTGTGTGGCATTTTCTGGGTCTTTAGGGTTTGTTGGTGTGTTTTTTTTTTTCCTTTTAAATGGCATCTGTTAAGCCCTTCCTATTTGTCAAGCACTTTTCTAAACTCTGGGATAGACACAAGTTAATCCAGCTGAATACCCATTGTTGGGTAGGGATTGTCTCTGTTGCCAAACTGTAATTTCCAAGTGTTTAGTACGGTGCTCTGCACCCAGTAAGTGCTCAATAAATACAACTGAATGAATGAATACAGTCATTCATTCAATAGTATTTATTGGGCACTTACTATGTGCGGAGCACTGCGCTAAGCACTTGGTCAGCGGCCCGTATGGGGTTTACAGTCAAGTAAGAGGAAGAACGGGTTTGGAATCCCCATTTTGCAGTTGAGGATGCTAAGGCATGGAGAAGTGAAGTAACTTGCCCAAGGTCACACAGCAGACCGGTGGCTGAGCCAGAATTAGAACTCTGACTCCCAGACCAGGCTCTTTCCACTAGGACACACTGCTTCCCATGGTAGACACGTTTGCTGCCCACACATATATTGTAGTTTAGTGGTGTGGTTTCACACTAAACTGCTCTTCTGGTACTCAGGGAAACAGCATGGTGGGGTGGATAGAGAACGAGCCTAGGAGTCAGAAGGTCATGGGTTCTAAACCTGGTTCCACCACTTGTCGGCTGTGTGACCTTAGGGAAGTCACCTCTCTTCTCCGTGCCTCGGTTATCTCATCGATAAAATGGGGACTGAGACTGTGAGCCCCACATGGGAGCTCCCATTAGAGAAGCAGCGTGGCTCAGTGGAGAGAGCCCGGGCTTGGGAGTCAGAGGTCATGAGTTTGAATCCCGGCTCTGCCACTTGTCAGCTGTGTGACTGTGGGCAAGTCACTTCACTTCTCTGTGCCTCAGTTACCTCATCTGTAAAATAGGGATTAACCGTGAGCCTCACGTGGGACAACCTGATTACCCTGTATCTACTGCAGAGCTTACAACGGTGCTCGGCACATAGTAAGCGTTTAACAAATACCAACACGATGGGGCCTGTTTCCAACTCGATTTGCTCGCATCCACCCCAGAATTCAGTACAGTGACTGACCCGTAGTTAGTGCTTAACGAATACCATAATCGTCATTATTTTTTTCGAACGACATTGTCAAAGCTGTTCTACTTGCAAAACTACTGCCTTGGGGTATATCGAGAACCAGTGATGTGCACCACTCCAAAGTACTGTTCTCCTTTCAGGGCCCAGCAGAAAAGAGTCACCAGTGATTAATATGTTATTTAATTAATTTCTAGCATTAGATTAGCAATAATAATAATACCTGTGGTATGTTAAGGACTTATTATATGCCAGGCATAGGGGTAGATACAGTTAATCTGGTTAGGTTGTATCTACCCCAGGGCTTAGAACAGGGCTTGACACATTCATTCATTCAATCATATTTATTGAGTGCCTGTGTGCACAGCACTGTACTAAGCACTTGGAAAGTCCAATTCGGTGAAAGAGAGAGACGACCCCTACTTACATCGGCCTCACGGTCTTGAAGACATATAAGTGCTTAAAATGCCGTCATTAATATTAAAGTCCCTGTCCCACATGGGGCTCAGATTGAAAGCTCCTTGAGGGTAAACAGCAGTCACTGACAACAGTTGTATGTTCCCAAAGACCTCTGCAAATGGCACCCTCATGCATTTTCATTTATAAAACTGAGGGACTGTTCCAGTTTCACTTGCTCTGCTCCAAAGCCTATTGTCTTCCTTTAGTAACTACTTTCCTTTCTCTCGCTAGTTAGATGTATAATCTGTTGCCACTTGTGGAAAGGAGGATAAACTATTTTGTTTACTACCTTGAAGAGGAAGATGCCTTGAAGATTGCAGCACAATATTTTAATTTAAATGGCAAGGAGGCAGAAAAAAAAAAAAATCACACCAGAGGTTTAGGTAGGTATCTATTTTCATTGCAAACTCTTTAAATCACTCCCTCCTCCCAGGGGATGGGTGTCTGAACTCTATATTGGACATCACAAACTGCCAGAAGACAGTCATCAATGGTATTTGATTTATGAGAAGCACCATGGTGTAGTGGATAGAGCACGGGCCTGGGAGTCAGAAGGTCATGGGTTCTAGTCTTGGCTCGCCTCTTGTCTTCTGTGTGACCTTGGGTAAGTCACTTTGGTTCTCTGGACCTCATTTACCTCATCTGTAAAATGGGGATTGAGACTGTGAGCCCCACGTGGGACAGGGATTTGATCCCATCCAATATGCTTGTATCCACCCCAGGGCTTAGTACAGTGCCTGGCACATAGTAAGCACTTAAATATCATCATTAGTAGTAGTAGCGGTGGTGTTTATTGGATGCTAACTGTGTGGAAGAGCCCAATATCAGGACTTGATCTCTTTGGTTCCTCACACGACTCCCTGAGTCCTCGCAGCCTGGTGAGGTAGAGAATTGAACGATTACTTGGATGATTTGCTGGATGCGTTTCTAGGCTTGGGGAAATGGGCAAACCCACCTGGATAAAATCATCAACGATTTTTAAAATGTGAGAACATAAACTTCGATGTCTTCATTTCTTCGTTAGTAAGCCAAAGGCAACAGTCTTTCAGGAAACCTGTCTCTCACGGCACCGGGTGCCGGGAAGATTGATTCACTCATTTTCTCGCTCAAACATCCAAGTGTGCGAAACTGTCTTTAAGACAGAGATGGAAGACATGGAAAATTTGCTTGAGGGTGGAGAGTTAGAGATGATGAGGTGGATGAATGTGAAAATCCCACATTCTGATTATTGGGAGTTAAATCATCAATTAGTAAAGTTTTTTGAGCATTTTTAGGTCATATAGAATTGTATGTATTGTAATCTCATCTATCTCACCACCGACCCCTCGCCCATATCCTACCCCTGGCCTGGAACTCGTTCCCCCTTCGTATCGAACAAACAATAATAATCATGGCATTTGTTAAGTGCTTACTATCTGCCAAGCACTGTTCTAAGCGCTAGGGTAGATATAAGGTAATCAGGTTGACCCACGTGGGACCCACGGTCTTAATCCCCATTGTACGGATGAGATAACTGAGGCACAGAGAAGTTAAGTGGCTTGCCCAAGGTTACACAGCAGACAAGTGGCGGAGTCAGGATTAGAACCCACATCCTTCGACTCCCAAGCCCGTGCTCTTTCCACCAAGCCACGTTGCTTCTCTAACAGATGATTACTCTCCCCGTCTTCAAGACCTTATTAAAATCACATCTCCTCCAAGAGGCCTTCCCTGACTAAGCCCTCATTTCCCCTATTCGCTGTCTCTTCTGCCCCACCTTGGCTCTTGGATTTATACCCTTTGTTCACCCCACCCTCAGCCCTTTCTCCCCACTAGGGTGTTAATTCCTTGTCTACTAAATCAGTTATATTATACTCTCCCAAGTACATAGTATGTGCCCAAGAAATGTGATTGGTTAAATGATTATACACGCCGTAGAATCCCGTGGTGGGTAATGGATCCATGTCCCGATTCTATAGTGCTTGCATTAATAGACCTACATGAAATAAAACTGAACTCACACTTGGCAGAGTGGCAAAGCATAGTGGAAGACCACGGGACTGGGTGTCAGGACATCTCGTTTCTAATCCCTCTCCACCACTCACTTTCTCTGTGATCTTGCATCGGTCACTTGACTTTTCCATGCCTCATTTTCCTCATCTGTAAATGGAGATTCAAAACCCGCCCTTAAAAATTATGTAGGAAAAGGACGGTGTTGGATTTAATTACTCTGTATGTACCAGCTCCAGAACTTAGTATAGTGCTTGGCACACGAGCACTTAAACATCACCATCAGCAACGAATTCATTTCAACTAAATGAGGAGCATGATTATATAAATTCACTACCTTATTACAAAATCCCGAAAAGTTTCGAACCACTTCAAAATGGAAAAAAAAAAAATTCACTCAAAAATATGGTCCCACTCACACACTGCACTCTAAGCTTCACACTCTAAGTGACACTGACACTGTCCTTTCCTGGTTCTCCTCCTACCCCTCTGGCTGGTCATTTTCAGTCTCTTCCATGGGCTCCTCCTCTGCTGCCCATCCCTTAACTGTGGGGGTCCCTCAAAGTTCAATTCTGGGACCCCTTCTTTTCTCCAGCTACATTCACTCCCTTGGAAAAATCACTCATTCGCATGGCGTCAACCGTTACCTCTATACCCATGATACCCAAATTTCCACCTCCGGCCCTGCTCTCTCTCCCTCTCTACAGTCTCACATTTCCTCCTACCTTCAAGAAATCTCTAGTTGGATGTCCTCCCGTCAACCCAAACTTAATATGGCTAAAACTGAACTTATTTTCCCACCCAAACCCTATCCTCCCATTCACTTTCCAATCTCTATAGACAGCACCACCAACCGTCCCGTCTCATAAATCCATATCGTTGATGCTATCCTTGACTCCTCTCCCTCTCTCCACCCACATATTCAAGCCATCATTAAATCCTATGAGTTCTACCTTAATATCACCAAAATCCACATTAATGCAAGCACTCTCCCCTGGCTTATTGTAGCAGCCTCCTTGTTGACCTATCTCTCCCCACTGTAGTCCATACTCCATTCTGCTGCCTGAATCATTTTCCTTCAAAAATGTTCAGACCACATCCTAATGCTGGCCTGGAATGCCCTCCCTCCTCATATCCGACAGATAATTGCTCTCCCTCACTTCAAAACCTTATTGAAGGCCACATCTCATTCATGAAACTTTCCCTGACTAAGCCCTCCTCTCTTTCTCCTACTCTCTTCTGCGTCACTCTTACTTGCTCCTTCATTCATCCTCCCCCTCATCCCCGTAGCACACACAGATTTATATATATATATATATATATATATATACACATATATTTATAAATCTCTATATATGTATGCATATATATATATATATATATATATATATCTGTGTGTATATCTGTAATTTATCTATTTATTTATTTATATTAATGTCTGTCTCCCCTCTAGACTGTGAGCTCATTGTGAACAGGAATGTATCTGTTTGTTGCTATATTGTACTCTCTCAAGAGCTTAGTACAGGGCTTTGCATGCTTGGTACATGGTAAGGGCTTAACAAGTACCATAATTATCACTATTATTATTAGTAAGCACTCAATAAATATGATTGAATGAATGAATACATGCATACCAGAAGCAAATTTGGTATACAAACCCCCTCATGTAGTCAATTCCCATATCAGACAACAAATGGAAGAGTTTGGTATTTGATAACCGGATAAAGTTTTGTATTCTCCTTCAGATTTTAGTCCACTCTCAGTGACAGGACTATTCTTTCAGCTCAGCGAGCCAGGATAGGAAAAAAAATTAGGCTGAGATTATGGAACCAAGATACTTTTCCAAGATACTGCTTCCATGAGAAGCAGCGTGGCTCAGTGGAAAGAGCCCGGGCTGGGGTGTCAGAGGTCATGGGTTTGAATCCTAGCTCTGCCACTAGGCAGCTGTGTGACTGTGGGCAAGTCACTTCACTTCTCTGTGCCTCAGTGACCTCATCTGCAAAATGGGGATGAAGACTGTGAGCTTCACGTGGGACAACCTGATTACCCTGTATCTCCCCCAGTGCTTAGAACGGTGCTCTGCACATAGTAAGTGCTTAACAAATACCAACATTATTATTATTACGAGAGGACCCATAGTGCTCTCTCCTCATTGATCCAGATGTGTCAGTGGACAGCTATTACCCAAGAAGCTTTTGATGCCATCTTAATGCAGAAATCCTGGGTATATTCTACCCTAACCCCTTTCTCCTCCCACTCCATGCCAGCATATCTCCAAAGTGCAGAGAGAGGACTGGGCAGATAAATAAAAGCCAGTCTGTCAGATGACTGATTTGCTGACATTAGCACTCTGGGAATGGGCTCACAGATGATGAAGATGATGGTTTTTGTTAAGCCCTTACTATGTACCAAGCACTGTTCTAAGCCCTGGGTTAGATACCCTCTTTTCCCCCCATTTCCCTCTGCTCCTCCCCCTCTCCCTTCCCATCCCCTCAGCACCGTACTCGTCCGCTCAACTGTATATATTTTCATTACCCTATTTATTTTGTTAATGAAATGTACATCGCCTCGATTCTATTTAGTCGCCATCGTTTTTACGAGATGTTCTTCCCCTTGACCCTATTTATTGCCATCGTTCTTGTCCGTCCGTCTCCCCCGATTAGACTGTAGGCCCGTCAAACGTCAGGGATTGTCTCTATCTGTTTCTGACTTGTTCATTCCAAGCACTTAGTACAGTGCTCTGCACATAGTAAACGCTCAGTAAATACTATTGAATACAAGGTAATCAGGTTGTCTCATGTGGGGCTCACAGTCTTAATCCCCATTTTTACAGATGAGGTAACTGAGGCACAGAGAAGTTAAGTGACTTGCCCAAAGTCACACAGCTGAGAGGTGGCAGAGTCGGGATTCAAACCCATGACCTCTGAACTCCCAAGCCCGGGCTCTTTCCACTGAGCCACGCTGCTTCTCGAGCATTTATTGAGCGCTTATTCTGTGCAGAGCCCTGTACTAATAATAATAATTACGGCACATGTTAAGAGCTTACTACATGCCAAGCACTGTTCTAAGCGCTACGATAGATACAAGCAATCAGTTTGGACAGTTCCTTGTTCCAAACTGGGCTCACACTCTTAATCCCATTTTGCACACATGAAGTCACTGAGGCACAGAGAAGTGCAATGACTTTCCTAAGGTCATACAGCAGACATGTGGCAGAGCTGGGATTAAGTGGCTTAGTGGAAAGACCATGGGCTTGGGACTCAGAGGACATGGGTTCTAATCCCGGCTTTTCCACTTGCCTTCTGAGTGACCTTGGGTGAGCCACTTCACTTCTCTGTACCTCAGTTACCTCATCTGGAAATAGGGGATTAAAACTGTGAGCCCCACTTGGGAAAACCTGATTACCCTGTATCTCTCCCAGCGCTTAGAACAGTGCTTGGCTCATAGTAAGTGCTTAACAAATAGCATAATAATAACAATAACCCAGGTCCTTCTGACTCCCAGCCCCACGCTCTATCGATTAAGCCACGCTGCTTCTCTAGGGAGAGTGCAACGATAAACACATTCCCTGCCCACAACGAGTTTACAGTCTAGAGCTTCATTCTCACTTCTGTGTGTTTATGACCCAGAATTCCCAAACTGGGGACATTTCTACCCAAACCCACCCAACCGAAGAAGTTAACTCCTGGAAAGCCCTCACGACCTTATGGGAGAGAACCTGCTTGTGAATTCAGATTAAGTTTTTCATTTCCATTTTAAAATTTAGGTCAGTGGAGTTCTTTAGGTTAACCAAAAGATTAGGCTATTTGTGGACGGGCTAAACAATCAATTCAGTAATGAATTCAGTGGGTGGCTAAGTTCATTTGAACACAAAATTAATTAAAATGCATCAAAGATATGCAAGGAGAATCGGATTTATTCTATAGGAGAATTGGACAAAGTCTATTCAACATCAATTTACACATAAGCTATGGAATATAAGATCACAGGTACGTAAAACTCTCAAAATAAAAATCTTTAGGCGTTGTAATCGAAGGCCCGTAGTATTCGGGCAGGATATATTATGGGTCAGGTTTTTTTTGTGACTAGCCCCATTGCCTGGGCTTAGAGCAAATTTTCATGAACTTCAAAAGATATTTGCTTTCAGATCAACTAATAGACTCCTGAGCAGACTGAGGAATGCACCATGCAAACTTTTATTTTTAAACATTTGACCTTTTCAATCCGTTTTAATATGAGCACTTTGGAAAAAGAAAGCAGCACCTCAGAGTCAGATTCCGGCTCTACGAACTTCTCCATGCCGCGCTGAGGCCCAGCCAATTACAGCGTGGTAATTCCCGGTTTCAGTACTGTTTCTGCTTCTACAGGCAATTTACAAATCTAGCCTCTTTGACTTTGGGCTTTCTTCCATCCCTCTGGGAAGATATTGCAGATACAGATGGAAAAGCAGCATGACAAAAAAATGGATCTGCCGTTCGGGGGATTTGGGTTCTAATCCCCTCCCCGCCACTTGCCTGCTGTGTGACCTCGGACAAGTGGCTTAACCTCTCTGTCCCTCAGTTACCTCATCTGTAAAATGGGGACTCAACACCTATTCTCCTTCTGCCCTAGAGTGTGAGCCTCGTGTGGGACAGCATATATGCCCAACCTGATTATCTTTTATGCAACCCAGTGCTAAATACAATACTTGGTACACAGTAAATGCTTAGCAAATTATTAAATCACTCTCCTTGGTGATAGAGTGATGTCATCTCAGCTAAAAATGTTAGGTAAAAATTTGGGTGCCAAAATGAAAACAGAGAGATTCTAGATAGGGCTCCAAGCTCAATCAATGAATGGTAGTTACTGAGGACTTACTACATACAGAACACTATACTAAGCACCCGGAAGAGTATAATCTAGTGAGTAGATATATTTCCTGCCACCAAGGACTTGACAGTCTAAAGTGGGAATGGCCCATGTCTAGTAGGATGTTGTTTGGATCCAATTCATCCGTTTTTCCACACTGTGAACCTTGATTCAAAGATTAAGACCCCGACGAATATTTTTTGTTTATTTTTTATGGTATTTAATAGTGATAATGTTGGTATTTGTTAAGCGCTTACTATGTGCAGAGCACTGTTCTAAGCACTGGGGTACATACAGGGTAATCAGGTTGTCCCACATGAGGCTCACAGTCTTAATCCCCATTTTTACAGATGAGGTAACTGAGGCACAGAGAAGTTAAGTGGCATGCCCACAGTCACACAGCCGACAAGTGGCAGAGACGGGATTCGAAACCATGACCTCTGACTCCCAAGCCCGGCTCTTTCCACTGAGCTACGCTGCTTCTTGTTAAGTACTTCTATGTGCCAGGCATTATACTAACTGCTAGAGGAGATACAAGGTTTTCACGTTGGACACATTCCCTGTCCCACAGGGAGCTCACACTCTTAATCCCCATTTTAAAGATGAGGGAAGTGCAATACAGAGAAATTAAATCACCTGCCCACAGTCAAGTGACAGAGTCAGGATTAGAACCCAGGTCCTTCTGACTCCCACGCCTGTGCTCGATCCACTAGGCCAAGTTGCTTCTCTTAAATTCTAAAGGAAAGGAGGATGGATGGATTTCAGTGGGCTCTATTTGAGCTGGTGGTCCATTGGGCATTTCACTTCACTTCTCTGGGCCTCAGTTATCTCATTTGCAAAATGGAAATTAACACTGTCCTACGTGGGACAAGGGTCTTTGTCTAACCTGAGTTGCTTGTATCTACTCCAAAGCCTAACAGATACCAGTGTTATTATTATTTTTAATCTTATACTCCAACCCAGCCCAGACGTTTCTCTCCTCTAACACCAACCTGCTCACTGTCCCTCCCTCTCGTCTATCTCGCCGCCGACGTCTCGCCTGCGTCCCGCCTCTGGCTCAGAACGCCCTCCCTCCTCAAATCCCGCGGACAGTGACTCCCCTCTGCTTCCAAGCCCTATTGAAAGCCCACCTCCTCCAAGAGGCCTTCCCAGACTAAGCCCCACGCTTCCTCATCTTGATTCTATTTATTTGCTATTGTTTTAATGAGACGTTCATCCCCTTGATACTATTTATTGCCATTGTTCTTGTCTGTCCGTCTCCCCCGATTAGACTGTAAACCCGTCAAAGGGGAGGGACCGTCTCTATCTGTTACCGATTTGTACATTCCAAGCGCTTATTACAGTGCTCTGCACATAGTAAGCGCTCAATAAATACTATTGAATGAATAGTACAGTGCCTGGCATAAAGTGCTTAAAAAAATACCATTTAAAAAAAAAAACCAAAACACTTTCTCCACATCACCTGGGCCACTGCCAAATTGATGTGTTCCTCAGTTTAATGATTAATCAAAAATGCCAGCAGCTGGAATTAGTGCTGTCTATTTTTCCTCTAATGTTTTGGATACTTGTAAAAACCCGAGTGTTCTATTAAAGATGAGGACTGACGAGAGTCTATGTTACAGAAAAGTGGTTGAAAAACCCTACTTGAACACAAATTTCACGGCACAGAGAAAGGAATGGACTGGAATAAGCTGCATGCATAACGTTCCTATATAGTCATGAATATAAATAGAATTGATTGCTATCAAGAGATGAGATTTCTAAATAAAATATAAATATAAATGTTAAGATAATTATTTAATTATGAGACTTCACTAAAGGGAATCATTAAAGCCTGAGAAAATTCACGCTCATAGGATATTTCTAAAGGTGCTGAAATAATTTGGTGTACCTGATCATAATGAAGAAAATAAAAGCAAATAGAGGAAATCTGCACATAAATCTCTATTTTCTGTAAGAAAAATCTGGAAAATGTTATGAAAGCAGTAAAGAAGCCTTAGAACATAGAGGAAAAGACCTTTTACAGCTTGTGGAAATTACAGTGGAGGATGTCTTTGCTGAAGCAGAACAGGTTCATTAATCTCGTGGTGGGCATGCTTGAAAGCACAACGGAGCATCTGAAAGCTATGTTACGATAGGATTCCACTTCTCTAGAAAACATTTTGAATCAAGAGTGGGCAGCATCAACACAAGCCTTTGAATCCTTCACTCTCCGTTCAGTCATTCAATAAACACTATTGAATGAATGAATGAATGAATGGATGACTTTACTCTGCAAAACACACACTGACACATGCACACACATGCCATAGTGGATAAAGCACAGGCCTGGGAGTCAGAAGGTCATGGGTTCTAATCCCATCTCCACCTCTTGTCTGCTGTGTGACCCCGGGCAAGTCATTTCACTTCTCTGTGCCTCAGTTCTGTCATCTGTAAAATGGGGGTTGAGACTGTGAGCCCCACGTGGGCCAGGGACTGTGTCTAACACGATTTGCTTATATCCACCCCAGTGCAGAGTACCGTGCAGGGCACATAGTAAGCACTTAAATACCACAAATATAAATGCTTATGTTCCCTTCAACATACCTCTCCAACAGCTACTGTGTTGCTCCAAACACTTAGATCCAACCTCAACTAGCACATCATCTGCCTGGTTGACCTCTCTATCTCTTGTCTCTGCTTTTATAATCCATACTTCACTCTGCTGCCTGGATTATTCTTTTCTTAAAGAGTATTATTTGCACGTATCCTCAGTCCTCAAAAACCTCGAGTGGTAGCCCAAACATCTCCACATCAAACTTCTCATAAGCTTTAAACTTGTTATGGGCTTCTTGATCTCTTGATCTCTGTAATCTTGCTGTGGTCAGGGAACATGTCTTCCAACTCTATTGTATTTTACTTTCCCAATCGCTCGGTACAGTGCTCTGCATCTAATTTACGGACTGATTGATTTAAGGTACTCAGTTAGCTCTCCCGCTTCTAGTTAACCTTGGTCTTGGCCCACTACAATCCAAGCCCACACCTTTACACTTCTAAAACCAGTCTATTTCCTGTGCCTCCATCTGGAAAATGGGGATTAAGAGTGTGATAATAATTATGGTACTTGTTGAGTGCTATGCGCCAAGCACTCTTCTAAGCACTGGGGTTAATCAGGTTGGACACAGTTCCTGTCCCATATGGGGCTCACACTCCTTATCCACATTTTAAAGATGAGGTAACTGAGGCTCAGAGAAGTTAAGTGACTTGCCCAAGATCACACAGCAGGCATGGGAGGAGTCGGGATTAGAACCCAGGGCCTTCTGACTCACAGACCTTGCTCTATTTACTAAGCTGTGCTGCAAGTGGCAGGAGCAATAAAAGGAGAGGCATACCTCTATGAATGTGGATATATATATATATATATAACAAAGTTCTGTATTCAAGTTTTCCAGTGACATCTTGAGTGCCCTGCAAAATGGAAAAATAAGGATTGTTTTCAAGAAATCGCCCAGATTCTAAAATAAGAACCATTTTGGTTTAAAACTGTAATTTGTTTTTTGTGGCGGGGGTGGGAGATTGGGGCGGTTGGCAAGACATAGCAGACTTACCTATCATTTAGTATATTCATCCCAATGCCTATTCACGGGCAGGCGGCGTTAATTTTTTTTTTGAATTTTTAAAAAAGAAACATGACTAGAAAAACCTTGGTAACATGATTTTTGTGATTAGCAAACCTGATTCCTATTCAAAGAAGACCGCAGGAGTTAAGGTGGAGGCATTTAGGTTTTTCATATGCAAAATACAAACTACCTCTTCGTTGACTCAAACAAAATGAGAGTTCTGTTCATTGCTTACCTCGCCTCAAGTGAGAGAGCAAAACCAGAAATCTATGATACCTATTTGTAATGTGGAGGAGAAGTGAAATTGGTGTAGTATGTTGGCAAGCCACTCGCCAAAGAGTTTAGTGAGCTCTTCGCTGGTTGGGAGAACTTGGGGAAAACGGGGATATAAAAATGGATTGTTTCCAGTAGATTGTTTTCCCCCCACAATACTCACACAAATCTACCATTTTATCTGTGAAAACATTAAAGACTACATAACAACCAAAGATGAGTTTGCTAAATATCTTGTAATAATAATAATAGTAATAATGGTATTTGTTAAGTGCACTTTAGTAAGTTCTGGGGTGGATACAAGCAAATTGGGTTGGACACAGTTCCCTGTCCCCCAGTGAGCTCACAGTCTCAAGCTCTATTTGACAGATGAGGTAACCGAGGCCCAGAGAAGTGAAGGGACCTGCCCAAGGGCATTCAACTTATTTTCCCGGTCTACTTGTTTTGTCTTGTTTTGCTGTCTCCCCCTCTTAGGCTATGTGCCCGTTGTTGGGCAGGGATTGCTTCTATCTGTTGCCGAACTGAGGATTCCTAGCGCTTAGTACACAGTGCTCTGCACACAGTAAGTGCTCAATAAATATGGTTGAATGAATGAATGATTAGAACCCATGCCCTTCTGACTCCCGGGCCCTTGTTCTATCCACTACACCATGCTGCTTCTGTAAAAACACCTTCAGCTCTTTGGATGAAGTATGTGATGAGACTGCAAAGACCACCGCTTACGAACACTCAAAAGAGGAAGTAAAAAATACACACTGGTCATAGTTCTCGGGCTGTGGCCACATTTCACAGGAAACCAACCCAGAGGCAGGCCAATACCATAAAGTTCCCCCCTTCAGGCAATTTCTCAGTATCATTCACACATTCACAAAATAACTGAGATAATTATCCTGCTCCATGGTCTTCCAACCAGCTCCTCAGAACTGGCTGGCCTCGGATCCTAATGACGCTCAGGTAAAACTCGGATTTCCTCTCCCCCAATCTACGTTTTATTGAATCAAATGAACACGCACAGAATCCTGCCCAGAAAAAGGTACGTGACAACGATTATTTATATACTCCGGTTGGAGAGTCCTATATCAGCCTATCTTAACTCAGCTTTAAAAGATTCTTGCTTTCTGCGGTATGGAAATAAACTCACACCTCTATGTGTAGTTTCTTGAAAGATGGTCGTAAGCTCCTTCATTCAATAGTATTTACTGAGTACTTACTATGTGCAGAGCACTGTACTAAGCGCTTGGAATGAACAAGTCGGCAACAGATAGAGACGGTCCCTGCCGTTTGATGGGCTTTAAAGCTCCTTGAGAGTGGGGATCATGTCTACCAGCTCTATTGTATTTTACTCTCCCAAGTGCTTAGTAATAATAATAATAATGTCATTTGTTAAGCACTTACTGTGTGCCTAAGCGCTGGGGTAGATACAAGGTAATCAGGTTGTCCCACGTAAGGCTCAACAGTCTTAATTCCCATTTTACAGGTTAGGCAACTGAGACACAGAGAAGTTAGGTGACTTGCTCATGTGGCGGAACCGGGATTAAAACACGTGACCTCTGACTCCCAAGCCCGTGCTCTTGCCACTAATAATAATAATAATAGTAATGATGGTAGTTGTTAAGTGCTTACTATGTGCCAAGCATTGTTTTAAGTGCTGAGATAGATACAAGTTTATCACATTGTCCCATGTGTCACATTGCTCACAGTCTAAATCCCCATTTTATAGATGAGGTAACTGAGGCACCGAGAAGTCAAGTGACTTGCCCAAAGTTACACAGCTGGCAGGTGGCAGAGCCTGGATTAGAACTCATGACCTCTGACTCCCAAGCCCTGGCTCTTTCCACTAATCCTCACTGCTTCTCTATATGTACAGTGCTTTGCATGAAGAAAAAGCGCTCAGTAAATACCGTTGATTGATTGACTACTACCTTGATAGTAACTCCCCAGAATCTATGGGAGTGGGTATTCAAGGGTCATTTAAACTGTTTAGGAGTCTGCTTTTTTAGGGCACATCTAAATCAAATGACAATACAGTAGGGAAGGGACCTCAATTAAATCTCTTGTGTGCTTCCATAGGCTTTAAACCAATCTCTCCTCCTTTAAAAAGCCCATAAATGGTTAATATATTGGAAACAAGAACTGATTGTACATTAAGAAAATTATATCCTTTTCAAAACTGTAATAGAAAAATAATGTTTGAAAACTACATTTAAATGCCGCTACCAATCTCCCGGACATGTTCTAGGGATTTTTTTTCTCCCTCTATTTCTTAAAGGATATCTCAGAGTATACGTTTGTGAGAGAAACAGAAAGACACAATCAATGGGTGGATAATCTGGCATTGAAAGAGAAAGTTGTTTTATTTCATTAGGGAAGAATTTATGCAATACTCGGTGGACTAAAATCACCTACTCAGTATGACAGAACTTTCCTTTACATGTTCAAGCATTTAAGCGTCTGCATTGCTTTCATTTTGGAAAAACTGTTAGCTATATTGTAATAGTCTAGATTGGCCTGGCTTTTTTTGAAGAGATAGGAAGAAAACCAGTCGTTAGTTTGGCTGTGGAAAACAGATGGTGGACAACGAGCGGTGAATGAAGCTCTAGATTATAAACTCATTGTGGGCAGGGAAAAGGCCTCGTTTATTGCTCTGCACGCGTTAAGTGCTCAATAAATACGATTGACTGACTGACTGAAAATAACAGCATTTATGTCAAGTTGGGAATAGTTGCAACATAAATCGGAGGACTAGTGGATAGAGGGAATGGAAAAATAACCTGCAAACTTCTGTCCCTTCTTTTCCAAAGGGATATAGTCGTGATTGATTTGAACCTCATTTGGAAAAAGTCCTCTTGGTTAAATGTCTTAATGAATACGCTCCTCTGGAAATAAAGTGCATAGACTGGATAGGTCTCCACACTGTCATATTATCTCTCTAACATCAGAAATGAAGATTAGGAAATTTGAGTGAGATGAGTCATCCCAGCAAAGGAAAGATAAGAAACTAATGAAATTCAATCTGATGTTGGAATCACAGGAGGCAGACAAAGAAGCCGTAGTCAGAAAATATATGCCTCCACCTGAAGCTGTAAGTGAGAGACAAAGCAGGACAAGAGCAGATCACTGGGTAGAGTTTGAAACTTTCCAGATCTTTATTTTGGAAATTCTCTTTTCCAGACAAAGCACTTTTGAGCTAAGGTCATTTTATTGTTCTTTTTTTTTTTTTCCATTTAAATCACATTCCAGCCTTTGCACTGGGATCTGGCCACAGATTAGTTCCCACAATTGAATTTCTCCCGTAGGTCCTGACTTCTGGACACATGTTGCAACTGATAGAACGCTAATGTGAGTCAATTCCCTAATTTTCAACTCTGTTATCATTGGAAAAATTGCACCTCAAACCTCTAATGTCTAGAAATGACCTTCCAAAGTCCCTGTGTGGCCTCAATTGTGTGGTCTCACTTTTTTGAGGATTCTCTATGATGGGATCTTGAGGCTGCACGCTAGAGAGGAACAAGACTAAGGTTTATTATAGACTAACTGGGTCATACTGATTTTTGTAATAGCCAACTTCAGTCCTCACAATCTCTCCTCATATAATAATAATAATAATGATAATTATGGTATTTGTTAAACACTTACTATATGCCAAGCACTGTTCTAAGAGCTGGGGTAGATACAAGGTAATCAGGTTGTCCCACATGGGGCTCACAGTCTTAAACCCCATTTTACAGGTGAGGCAACTGAGGCACAGAGAAGTTGTGTCTTGCCCAAGGTCACACAGCAGACAAGCGGCAAAGCCAGGATTAGAATCCACAACCTGTGACTCCCAAGCCTGTGTTCTTGCCACAAAACCTCGCTGCAGGACACCACAGAATAATTAGTTGGGTTTTTTTCTGGTTCCATTTAACTCAAACTGTTGGCTTCATCACTGAGAACGAAAACTTTGGGAGGAACTGACTAGCGGAAGTTAAAACTTCTGAACAAAAGGCATGCAAGGGGGAGAACATTAGAGAAATACAAAATATTAATCAGTTCAATCCCAGAGACCGTTCCAAGATTGTACGGATTTCTCAAACAGGAATGTGACACCAAAGTCACACTGCACAAAGAGAATGGGATAGGAACTTTTTCCTGATCAGAAGCAGTGAACGATCTTCTAAAGAACCTAACAAAACCCTATGAAAATAAGTTAAAAATCTATTATACATCCATTTATCAAAAATTCAATAAAGTTAGGACCGATGACCTGTATCTTAATTTAAAGTCTTGAGTGGGGTTTAGTGCGTCATGGTGAACAGGGAATTTGCTTGCTGAAATCTGTTGTATTGAAATGAATCATATTTGGTGAGCACTTACTTTGTGCAAAGCCCTGCACTAAGTGCTTGGGAGACCACCATACAATTTAACAGACACTGTCCCTGCCCATCAAGGAGTGTAGGGGCTAGAGGAGGAGACAGATATTAATATAAATAAATTCACAGATATATACGTAAGTGCTGTGGGGTTCTCCCAAATGCTCATTACAGTGTTCTGCACAGAGTAAGTGCTCAAAATGATTGCATTACCAAAATGCATGTGTACAATTATACATGAATATAGAGAGAAGCAGCAATGAGCCTGAGAGTCAGATGGTCGTGGGTTCATTCATTCAATAGTATTTATTGAGCACTTACCATGGGTTCTAATAATAATAATAATGTTGATATTTGTTAAGTTCTTACTATGTGCAGAGCACCGTTCTAAGCACTGGGGGAGATACAGGCTCATCGGGTCGTCCCACGTGAGGCTCACAGTTCATCCCCATTTGACAGATGAGGTCACGGAGGCACAGAGAAGTGAAGTGACTCGCCCACAGTCACACGGCTGACAAGTAGCAGAGCTGGGAGTCGAACTCATGACCTCCGACTCCCAAGCCCGGGCTCTTTCCACTGAGCCATGCTGCTTCTGATCTTAGCTCTGCCACTTGTCTGCTGTGTGACTTTGGGCAAGCCACTTCACTGGGCCTCAGTTACCTCATCTATAAAATGGAGACTAAGACTGTGTGCCCCACATGGGATAGGGTCTGTGTCCAACCCAATTTGCTTGTATCTACACCGGCACTTAATACAGTGCCTGGAACATAGTAAGCACTTAAATACCAGAATTATTATTATATATGTATGTATATCAGCGTAGCTCAGTGCAAAGAGCACGGGCTTGGGAGTCAGATGTCATGGGTTCGAATTCTGGCTCTGCCACTTGTCAGCTGTGTGACTTTGGGCAAGTCACTTAACTTCTCTGTGTCTCAGTTACCTCATCTGTCAAATGGGGATTAAGACTGTGAGACCCATGTGGAAAAATCTGATCACCTTATATCCTCTCCAGCACTTAGAACAGTGTTGTGCACATAGTAAGCGCTTAACAAATGTCATTATTATTATTATATACAAAGTTCATAAATACACCATTGTAAAGTCAACTATCCCCAGAATATATTTCTTCCTATTTCAAAAATAGCCACCCTTTCTGAATAGTTACCAAATAAGCCAAACCTTGAGTTGATGGAAAGTCAACTTTCTACATGTTTATATACAAAAATATTTTTTCTAGAAATAAATCATTTTGGAACAGAATTAACTGCTCCTATAGTATCTGGGGTATTCAGAATGTGTTGTTTTTAGTAACAGTGGTTTGTATCTTAATGAAATAAATGAGAAAAAAATATTTGTGGTTGAAAGGCCTAAATATCCCACCCTGTTATCAGCTGTAAAATGACTTGGGCCATCACCTTGATCTTATCCTTTTTTCGTGATAATTTTATATTTAGCTTTATGGCAGAAGCTCTTGGGACTCGGGGAGTTCATCGCCAATCACTTTTATTGAGCACTTACTGTGTGCAGAGCACTGTGCTAAGCACATGGGAGAACACAACACGGCAGAGTCGATAGACACATTCCCTGCCCTCAGTGAGCTTACAGTCTAGAAGGGGATAAGAACACCAATATAAATAAATTATGTGTGATAAAACTATAGTATTTGTTAAGCACTTACCACGTGCCAGGCATTGAACTACGTGCTGGGATGGATCCGAGCAAATCAGGTTGGACAAGGTCTCTGTCTCATATGAGGTTCACGGTCTCAATCCCTGTTTTACAGATGAGGGAACTGAGGCCCAGAGAAGTGAAGTGAATTGCCCAAGGTCACACAGCAGACAAATGAATATGTACCTAAGTGCTGTGGGGCTGAGGGAGAGGTGAATAAAGGGTGCAAAACCAAGTGCAGGGGCAACTGGGAAGGGAATAGGAGAAGTGGAAATGAGGGCTGAGTTGGGGAAGGCCTTTTGGAGAAGATGTGTTTTTAATAAGGCTCTGAAGGTGGGGAGGGTGATCGTCGATAGGATGCGAAGAGGGAGGGAGCTCTAGAACAGAGGTAGGATGAGGGCCAGAGGTCATGCGATGGATGAAACTGAGGTACTGTGAGTAGGTTGGCATTAGGGAAGCAAATTGTGCAGACCGGTTGCAGTAGGAAATCAAAGAGGTAAGGTTGGCGAGTGCTTTAAAACCTACAGTAAGGAGCTTCTGCTTGATGCAGAGGTAGATGGGCAACCACTGGAGTTTCTTGAGGAGCGGGGAAATGTGGCTTGAACGTTTCTGTAGAAAAATGATCCAGGCAGAAGAGTGAAGTATGGACTAGAGAAGGGAGAAAAAGGAGGCAGGGGGGTTACCAAGGAGGCTGTTACAGTAATTAAGGAGGGATAGGATAAGTGCTTGGATTAATAATAATAACTGTGGCACTTGTTTACCATTTACTATGTGCCAGGCACTGTGTTTAGCACTGGATTATCATGGTAGCAATTTGGATGGAGAGGAAAGGGTGGATTTTAGTAATGTTGTGAAGGTTGAACTGACAGGATTTGGTGACAGATTGAATATGATATTGAATATCAAAACTGGATGCTTAAAGCTGGAACTGTTCCATGTTTTCAATGCGTAAGGACATAAAGGGACAGGTCAGACATTGAATACAGTTTTTATTACAAAGGTTTGAGTAAAAATATCCATCTCTAAGATACGAGATATTCATCCAGGAGGGGGTTAAACCTAACAAGGAAGGTTATGGTGAAAAAGAAACACAGAACCATAACAGAAACAGTTTCCATGAGACAAAGAGAATCTCTCTAGGAGAACCATGAAATAGCATTAGTTGGTTGGTCCATTTTCAATTTTCAAACTTTATCAGATGGTATTAATTCTTTCAGAATTCAGAGCTAAAGTAAAATTCATATAAAAGTGTCCCTCGAATGCAAGAAAGCCTCACTGACCATGAAATTCCCCTTTCAGTGTATGACTGACTTATAAAGGCCTAGGGACACACAATCCCAGCCAGATAGTGGAAAAAAAAATCAATCCCTGCCAGATGGATAATTACCGGCCCAGCCCTTAAACATCCAGGTACATTTCTGGTCTACACTTCTTTGCCCAAGGGGGCTCTTGCAGAATGTGAGTTTTGCAGGTTACCAGCAACTTGCTCTGTTTTTCATTTTACTGCCCACTTTCTTCTGCTGACATCATTTCATTATTTTCCGGTAATTAAAGGGCACTCAATATTCCCTGATAAAGACAACAGCTTCAAGGCTTTTATTAATTAGATCCTATGTAGCTGAGGTGAAGAAGGAACATCCTTTTAATTGGTAAACCCTAACCCAAGAGAATTAGGGGACGACTCCTTTCTGATCTCAGATTCAAATTTTAGTTAGAACAATTAAAGTTATAAATTGTCCATGGGGGTTGGGAGGTGTGTGTGTGTATGTACTAGGCGGGTGGGGGGGAAGAGACATAGCCACCCTCAAATTTCTAGATATAGAAATCCTTCAGGAGAAATTCTCATGGGAAAACATAAAATCATTTTTCAGCTGCGGAAATCCTGAACATCAACTAGGATCTCAGATGGTTTCTTAGCCTCCCATTCTGCACGTTCCAGCAGATAACATTCCATCTGACCAAGTAATCACTACCATTCTCCACTCTGAATGGTTGTCCCTTTCATCTACCTTTCTGCTCAATCCATGTCACAAGAGGGATTCTTTGCAAAAATATGGGGGAAAGTGAGCAATTGAGATAGGCTCCAACTGAGAAATTCAAGGTGGAGGAACAGGTGTTATTAGTTAAAGGCCTAGCTTGTGTGAACTTGTAGAACATTTGGATCCAATTTGCTAAATTTCTTCCCTGATTAAATTTAGATAGGATTTGGAACATAAATTGCCACTCTACACAATTGAAAACCTTTTTCTACATGCATCGATGTTATACGGTCCTGGGAATTTCCCCCCCCCCCACTTCCACTGAACAATGAATTGAAAAATACTAATGTGTGAAGGATTTCTGAGCTGAGCATTCAAATCCACCATGACCATGTTAATTGTTTTGGGTACTAATCTATGGGATTAGATCCAGGCAGTTTTTTTTAGACAGTGTCTAGCTGCATTTCTTACAGTAGAATGATGAAGGCAATCCTAGTGAGAAGCAAACTGATAGTTCATTGCATGGCTCCTCTAGAAAAGCAAGGTTTTAACTTTCCTAAGTGTTTGTTGGGTAGATGTGTTTTTAAAGGGAAGCGTGACCTAAAGCATGGGCCCGGGAGTCCAGAGGGCCTGGGTTCTAATCCCTCTCTGCCACTTCATTCATTCATTGAATCGTATGTATTGAATGCTTCCTGTGTGCAAAGCATTATGCTAAGGGCTTGGGAGGGTACAGTGCAACCACAGACACATCCCCTGCCCACAACGATCTCACTTGTCTGCTGTGTGACCTTGGGGCAAGTCACTTACCTCCTCTGTGTCTCAGTTCCCTCATCTGTAAAATGTGGATTGAAACTATGAGGCGATTGTGGGACATGGACTGTGTCCAACCTGATTAGTCTGTATCCACCCTAGTGCTCAGTACAGTATCTGGCACATAATAAGTGCATAACAAATAGCATTAATGAGATAATCAAAGTGAAACCACTTTGGAAAAAATGAATACCACAAATGAGGGGGAAAAAAGGATATTTATCCTCCCTATTTATGTACATCCCAAAGGAGGCTTGGTGTTTTCCCCTGAATAGAGGTTGGATTTTTAAAAATGGGAATGTTACCACATCATTTTTTTTTGGTTTAGCTTGTTGACCTGGTGCTTTGTTTTTGTGGTTTGTTTGTTAGTCACACGCTTCTGATGGTTAAAGTTATTAAAACACTGCCTCCGCACTGTATGATACTATCCAATAAATTCCTCACAGAGGGCTTCAAATCTCTCTCTTCCTCAACTTTTCCAATCTTCCTTGTAGGATTCCCTTCCCTAGCTAGATCCCTTTACCCTTCTCGAGATCACCTGAGCCTCTCTCAAGTCCAAAGCCTCCGTCCCTTCACTCACACTGGCTCTCTGAGCCTCCAAATCCACCAGACCACAGGTTTCCCCGTCTTCACAGCTTCATCACTTGTCTGCTCTGTGACTCTGGGCAAGTCACTTCACTATTCTGTGCCTCCTGAAACAGGCTCAGCCTGCCATGTATCGAAGACACTGCTTGTGTGTATGCATAGGTACACTTGATTGGAAAGAAGAAAGCAGTTGGCCGTGTAAACCACGATTGCAGCACAGTTTTGGCAAAGCCATCAGGGTTGCAACAAATGCTATGGATTCAGTGCTGATGGAGAAACTTCTATCTGATTATCGTTGGAAATACAGTTTTTCATTTCTAAACTTCCATTAGAATTTGGCTGGAATAAGCCAGTTGTCCAATTTGGCGTCGCTGTTTTTAAATGTATTTATTTATTTATTTTAGAAGGGCCAAAACATTTTCGCATCTGTTCCGTTCGTGGGAGGCTAAAGGGGAATAGAAGGAAAAGAGAGAGGATTGTAGAGCCAAAACACTAAAATTATCAAATAATTTTCAATTCCCCTCACTGTATTGTTTAGTTGGGGGAATGGTAGTTTTGTCTTGGCTCTCTCCCACAGCTCTTTACATTCAAATCACCTTCCAGGCAGGAGCACTCCTCTTTCTATCTAGCTTTGTAGGAACACTGCAAAAGTCTACCCCTTCTTGGGATTGATATGGACAGTCAAGAAATAATAATAATAATAGAACTGGTAATGATTATATAGTATTTTGTAAGTACTTACTATAATATATGCAAAATACTCTATTAAGTGCTAGGGTAGATAGAAGATGATGATGTTGGTATTTGTTTGTTAAGCGCTTATTATGTGCACAGCACTGTTCTAAGCGCTGGGGTAGACACAGGGGAATCAGGTTGTCCCACGTGGGGCTCACAGTCTTAATCCCCATTTTACAGATGAGGGAACTGAGGCACAGAGAAGTGAAGTGACTTGCCCACAGTCACACAGCTGACAAGTGGCAGAGCAGGGATTTGAACCCATGACCTCTGACTCCAAAGCCCGTGCTCTTTCCAGTGAACCAAGAGAAGATAATCAGGTCAGTCACGGTCCCTGTCCAAATGGAACCCCCAGTCTTTAAAAAAAAAAAAAAAAACATAGCATACTGAACACTTTGATGCCATTTTAACCACTTAAAATATCTATCACTTACCTCTTAATTCATGACCCTATCAATGGTAAAATCCTCTCTGGGTATATGTCTGTAACCCGAATGACCAATGATACTTGGGAAGCAGCGTGGCTCAGTGGAAAGAGCCTGGGCTTGGGAGTCAGAGGTCATGGGTTCGGCTCCCGGCTCTGCCACTTGTCAGCTGTGTGACTGTGGACAAGTCACTTCACTTTTCTGGGCCTCGGTTACCTCATCTGTAAAATGGGGATTAACTGTGAGCCTCACGTGGGATGACCTGATTACCCTGTATCTACCCCAGAGCTTAGAACAGTGCTCTGCACATAGTAAGCGCTTAACAAATACCAACATTATTATTATTATTATTACTTCATTGTGTACATGTAAGTATTGGGTTGGAGGGGGAGAGAAACTCTATATTTGCCCCCAAAGAGACTGCCTCTGTTTTTGACATTGCTTCTTGGTATCCCCAGCTTCCCCAAGTTCTTGTCTAGGCTGGCTTGTCTCCCATGCTGATCTCCCAGAAGTACAGCTCCAGGGCATGGCTAGAGACTGTGTGTGAGATTGTCTTCAACTGGGAAGCAGGGTGCTCTTGCGGATGGAGCATGGGCTTGGGAAAGACCTGAGTTCTAATCCCGGCTCTGCCACGTGCCTGCTGTGTGACTTGGGGAAAGTCACTGAACTGTGCTTCAGTTCCTTATTCTGTAAAATGGGGATAATAATGTCGGTATTTGTTAAGCACTTACTATGTGCAGAGCACTCTTCTAAGCCCTGGGGTAGATTCAGGGTGATCAGGTTGTCCCATGTGAGGCTCACAGTTAATTCCCATTTTACAGATGAGGTAACTGAGGCACAGAGAAGTGAAGTGACTTGCCCAAAGTCACACAGCTGCCAAGTGGCAGAGCTGGGATTCGAACCCATGAACTCTGACTCCCAAGCCTGGGCTTTTTCCACTGAGCCACGCTGCTTCTCAATTCAATATCTGTTCTCCTTCCTATTTACACCGTGAGCCCCATTTGGGACCTGATTATCTCGTATCTATCCCACAGTTTGGGGTTTTTGTTATGGTATTTATTAAGTGCTTACTTTGTGTGGATTACTGTTCTAAATGCTGGGGTAGCTATAAATTAATTAAATTGGACACAGTCTCCATCCCGCATGGGACTCATAGTATGAGTAGGAGGGAGAACAGGCATTCAATCCCCATTTTACAGTTGAGGGAACTGAGGCGCAGAGAAGCTAAGTGGCCTGCACGAGGTCACACAGCAAGCAACTGGCAGAGCCGGGATTAGAACCCGGGTCCTCTGACTCCCGGGCCTATGTTCCTTCTACTAGGCCACGCAGTGCTTGACACAGAGTGTTTAAGTGACACAATTATTATCATTATTATCATGATATCCTCCCCACTCCCAACCCCACAGCACTTATGTACACATCTTCAAATTATATATTTTTTTAGTTCATATCAATGTCTGTCTCCCTCTCTGAACTATAAACTAGTTATGGGCAGGGAACGTGACTGCTAATACTGTTGTACTGTACTCCCCCGAGTGCTTAGTACAGTGCCCTGAACATAGTAAGTGCTCAATAAATAAGATTGATTGGCATGACCTCCCTGATTGCCCATGTCCCTTTTCAGTTTATCATACTGCAGCTGCATTCAGCGAAGCTGCATTGTTATGAACATTGCCTCGAAGCTGATAAAACCCATTCTGTTCCAGGCCTGGAGTGTGGGATATTTCACTCCAACATTTGATATTAGGCACGGTTTGAAGGCAGATGATAAAAGCAAACTTTCTGGCCAGGCCTCACCCTTGATATAAACTAAGTCCTGGGCCGCTTGCGAACTTAACCCGATCCAGTCTACTTTCAGAACGAGCCGGAAGAGGACCAGGAATACCAACCTACTCTGCCCCTTGCCGCTGAACAACCTTTGGCAATCCACTTAACTTCTCTGCGCTCTTTTCCCCACCTACAAGATGGGGATTGAATATGATGCTATCTTTTCCCTTAGATTGCTATCCTCAATAAGACTTTTAAGGCAGGAAGAATAATTGTCTGCAGTATATGAGGAGGAAGGGCATTCCAGGCCAGAGGCAGGACATGGGAGGGAGATTGGTAGAGAGATAGGTGAAATTGAGGTACAGATCAAATAGGTTATCATTGGAGGAAAGAAGTGTGCCGCCTGGTTGGAAGTAGGAGAGTAGTGTCCGTGAGTGGAATAAGGCCTTCGGGTTTCATGTGGAGGTGGATGGGCAACCACTGGAGGTTCTTGGGGAGTGGGGAACACAGACTGAATGTTTATGTAGGAAAATGATTCATCCAATCGTATGGTCCGAGATTGTCACTCTTTATTGCTGCATTGTACTCTCCTAAGAGTACAGTGCTCTGCACACAGTAAGCGCTCAATAAACACAACTGAAGATGATCCAGATAGTAGAGTGAGGTATGGCGTTTGTTACGTGCTTACTATGTGCCTGACACCGGCCTAAGCATCGGGACAGAGACGAGCTTATAAGATTGGATACAGTCCCCGTACTACATGGGGTTCCCAGTCTTAATCCCCATTTTACAGATGAGGCAACTGAGGCAGAGAGAAAAGTTAAGCAATTTGCCCAAGGTCACACAGTAGACTAGTGGTGGAGTAGGGATTAGAACCCAGTCCTTCTGCTTCCCAGGCCTGTGCTCTATCCACTAAGCCACAGAGGTTTAACTTGTATCTACTGCAGCATTTAGATCAGTGCTTGACACACAGTAAGCGCTTAACAAATACCACAGATAATACCACCTTGCCTAACGGAAGCAGCATCGGACTGTGAGTCGGGAGATGAAGGTTCTCGTCCTAGTTCTGCCATTAGCCTGCTAAGTGATCTTCAGTAAACTACTTAACCTTTCTGGTCCCCATTTTCCTCAACCATGAAACGGGGCTCAGGGCTTTCATTCATTCATTCATTCAATAGTATTTATTGAGCGCTTACTATGTGCAGAGCACTGTACTAAGCGCTTGGAATGAACAAGTCGGCAACGGATAGAGACAGTCCCTGCCGTTTGACGGGCTTACGGTCTGATCGGGGGACGAGAACGATGGCAATAAATAGAGTCGAGGGGAAGAACATCTCGTAAAAACAATGGCAAGTAAATAGAATCAGGGTGATGTACATTTCATCGCTCTTCCTCCTTCAGGGCTCTTCCTCCTTCATAGATGGTGAGCCCCCTGAGGGACAACCGGGTCTGTGATATTTTCCAAAGCGTAGAATAATCAAATTAATCAACAATATTTTTGGAGCATTGAGGGCAGAACACTGTACTAGCACTTGGGAGAGAACACTGAAAAAGACTTGGTAGGCAAAATCCCTGCCCCCACGGAGTATACAGTCTAAAGAGGGTCACGGACACTAAAATAAATTACACCTAGAGGAAGAGACAGAGTATAAGGATATGTACACAAGTGCTGGGGTGAATATCAAGAGCTTGAGGGGTGCAAATCCAAGATCATAGGTGATGCAGAAGGGAGGGTAAATAGAGAAAAGGAGGGTGTTTTCAGGCATGGCCTCTTGGAGGAGATATGATTTCAGTAGGGCTTTGAAGGGATTTGAGTAGGGCTTTGAGAGTGGTAGTCCATCAGATATGAGGGTGGGAGAGAGTTCTAGGCCAGGAAGAGGATGTGGGCAAGGGGTCAGCATCCAGACAGATAAGATCAACTGATATGAGACAGTGAATAAGCTGGCATTAGAAGAGCAAAGCGTGCGGGTCGGCTTGTAGGGCAGGATTGGAGGGTTAAGGTAGGAGGGAAGATCTGACCGAGTTCCTTAAAGTCAACGGTGAGAAGTTTCTGTTGCATGCAGAGGTGGGTGGGCAACCATCGGAGGTTTTTGATGAGTGGGGTGTTGTGGATTTGATTTTTTATTCTTTTTTTTAGAAAAATGATCCGGTTAGCAAAGTGACAGAATGGAATGGGGAGAGACAGGAGCCAGGGAGGTCACTGTGGAGGCTGATGATGTAGTAGTCAAGGTGAGATAGGATAAATGCTTGGAACAGCAGGGTAGCACTGTGGATGGAGAGGAAGGGGTGGATTCTAGAGATGTTGTGAACGTAGAACTGACATGATTTTGTGAAAGACTGAGTATGCGGGTTGAATGAGGGAAATATGTTTAACCAAAGCCCAGAATAATAACATTTTACTGAATTCCCTGAGGCGACCTCGACAGAAAAGAGATTTCAAAATCGAGAACTTGTGTGCTAAGTATAAACCAATTTCCCAATACAAATGATTGTTTATCCATCAAACACTACTAAGTGGCATCATCTATTTAGCATCGCCAAAATCAAAAAAAAAAGGGGGGGGCAAAAAATACATAAGAATGACAATTGAGTTTTTCAAAACCATCAACTTTATTTTGTTTCCTCAGGCTGCTCTGAAGTGTGTTCTTTATATGCCGGGTGCCAAGAACCATGAATAGACAGTAAGTAACATAATTCTATCATTAAATAAATATTCCCCATCCTGCACGTGACTTGCTTCCAGCTGATAATGTGCAGCGGATGAATAAAAGAACCTTACGTCCTGAAGGTTTTATAGGACGCATTTCAGCATTGGGTTCCGAGCCTGACAAGGAACAGCCATGGGGAGGTGATACTAAAGGAAGAAAATCCAGGGCAGTGATTCTTTTTTTTTTTTTTGAAACAAGTTATTTCTCCAGGGCTCTGACGGAGGAAAGTCAGTAAATGACAGCTCCAATTTGAGAGCCAGAAATGAAAGCCAACCTGAAAAGGTAGAACACTAATCCTCCTTCTTGACTTAACATGGTGCTGACTTTGCGCAGGGACTTCCCAACACTGAGAAATATGTGATGTTCTGTGTGTGTGTTTGTGTGCTGCCAGATAAGAAGCACATTTGCTCCCTTTGTTCTTCCCCACTGGCCCACAGCACTTACGTATATATCTGTAATTTGATTTATTTGTTTTGATGTCTGTCTCCCCCCATCTAGACTATGAGCTCATAGTGGGCAGGGAACGTCACTGTTTATTGTTGTACTTTCCCAAGCGCTTAGTAGAGCAGAGAAGCAGCATGGCTCAGTGGAAAGAGCAAGGGCCTGCGAGTCAGCAGTCATGGGTTCGAATCGTAGCCTTACTGCCTGTCAGCTGTGTGACTTGGGGTAAGTCGCTTCACTTCTCTGTGCCTCAGTTACCTCACCTGTAAAATGGGGATTAAGACTGTGAGCCCCACATGGGACAACCTGATCACCTTGTATTCCCCCCCAGTGTTTAGAAGAGTGCTTTGCACATAGTAAGCACTTCAATACCATCATTATTATTATTACAGCGCTCCGCACACAGTAAGCTCTTAATAAAGATGACTGAATAAATGAAGGGGCTTGGGAGTCAGAGGGATCTGACTTCTAATCCCGGCTCTGCCACTTGTCTGCTGGGTGACCTTGGGCGAGCCATTCCACTTCTCCGTGCCTCAGTTACCTCATCTGTGGTTGGTCAAATGTTCGGGGAAAGACAGCGAGGTTGAGATGCAGTCCCTGCATACTAATGATTACTTTGCAGAGAGTGTTGTACTCACCCACTCTCCACTTATTTTTGAGAACTCCCACCTGGGAGAGAAGAAGTATTCAATTGGGCACAGCCGAATAATTAAAGTTAGCAAGAGCGATTACTTTTTGAAAGGAGGAAGAGTGTTAGTGAAAGTGATTTGGTTTAGGCTTGATGTCTAGCATTTAGTAAAGGTGTATGTCAGATTCCATAACATCATGCCAAATAATTTAAACTCCAGTTACACAATTTACAGAGTTGAATTTTCTTAGGGAGAAGAATTATACAAGCTCCAAGACACAATAGACTGTTTCTGTATTGTGGCTCGAGTATCCCTCAAATATACAAATGAAACTTGCTAATACAGTTCACGGGTTGAATGTCTTCTGTTTCATTGTCAGATTTCAAGGCACATCGAGCCTTGAGTTATTCAACACAGTGTCCTGTGAAATGAACATGTGATGTCCAAAAATACCCAAAAAGTTTACAACTGTTATTTAACCTTGGCTTAAGAATGTTAGGAATGAGTCATTTCTAACTTCACACTTACTCAAGCTGAAAAAAGCTGTAAAAACCTTTATACATAACACAGATTGCCAATGCCAATCACCTCATGTGAAAGTAAACTTTAGTAGAGTTAGGATGGAGGTTCACACCCCTACAACCAGAGGATCAAGTTTCTACTGATTAATGATTACTTTAGCAGGATATTCTCTTGTTTTTCACAGTCTAGTAAAACCGCTCACTGACATCATCTTTCTGGAAACACTTCCATCAGTGAAACAAACACTAGCACAGCTATTTTCTCAGACCAGGCCAGAGTCTGCCACCTTTCCCAGTAACAAAACACCCAAACTATTTAGGAACGAGCTTGCTAAACTGGAGGACAGAATTGGAGAAGCAGCGTGGCCTAGTGGAAAGAGCCCAGGTTTGGGAATTAGAGGATGTGGATTCTAATTTCAGCCCTGCACTTGTCCGCTGTGAGATCTTGGGCAAATCACTTCTCTTCTCTGTGCCACATTTATGATGATGTTGGTATTTGTTATGTGCTTACTATGTGCCTAGCACTGTTCTAAGCGCTGGGGGAGATAAAGGGTCACCAGGTTGTCCCTCTTGGGGCTCACAATCTTAATCCCCATTTTACAGATGAGGGAACTGAGGCCCTGAGAAGTTAAGTGACTTGCCCAAAGTCACACAGCTGACAGGCATTTATCTCATCTGTAAAAGGGGATTTAAGACTGTGAGCTCCATGTGGGACATTGGCTCAAACCTGATGAGGGTGCACTTAACCCAGTGTTTAGAACTGTGCCTGGCACATCATAAATGCTTAATACTATAAAATAATACTTTTAAAAAATTATTTTTCTGAAGTAGCTTGTCAGAAACTTCAGTCTCATTAACCAGGGACTCTTGAGAAAATATAGCACATCAAAGCCTCTCTAACAGTGATCTTACTACAGTTCTTTCCATTTTTATTCAGAATTCTGAATGGTGCTGGGTGTCAATTGTAATCTGTAAATAAACCTGTTCACAATGAAGTAGAAGGTTTCCTTCAACTGCCACATTTCACACAAGTGTGTTCCTTACACAGCTCATTACATTCTTTGAACCCTGCATTAAATCCCTTAAACAAATAAAATGAAGACCCACATACTTTAAAAAGAACACTCAATGACCCACCTTGTGTCAGAAATGCTAGCAGTACTGGAGAAATCGAGATTAATAATTTTATATTTAAAAAAGTTTACTTACAGTTAAAGTACTCTCCTTGAGGGAAGTAGATCATATGTTCCATTAACCTTTCCTTCATGTTGGGTTAAATCACGTCAGCAATCTTTGATTTTGTCAACCTCTATGTTAGTCTTGAGGGGAAAAAAGAACCAGTAAGGCATGGCCTCCCTTCAAGGCGTAGAGTGTCTTTATAAAAAAAAAGTGTCAGGTACACCAGATTTATATAGTGTAATTAGACAGTGCTTCTAGTCAACACATGGGAGCCAAATTTCCAGGGGAATTTCGATGAGAGGTTAATATACCTCAGACATGTAGGGTATAGAATTTGGCCCAAATAATAGACATTCACATGCCTTGCTTTGTGTATTTCACTTGTTGATGAGGACATCTCACTAAAGGATAAGGCTTGCTTCAACTAACATCTTTTTTAAAAGTATACATTTTTTTAAAAAAATTCCAATATTTCACTTCCAACATTCCTGACAATAGGTGGTATATTTAATGTTCTTTTTCATCTACATACAATGGCTCAAGTTTGGTCTTTAAAAAAAAAAAAGAATTTAATGCAGGGCTCAAGTAGTACAATGAGCTACAAAAGACACAATTGTGTGAAATGTGGAAGTTATAGCAAACACAAGAAAATAGGCTATTTCCAGGTGGTCTTTCTATAATTTAACAATGGTGCTTGTTAACTGAAGATTATACCTTGAAAAATGTATGTTTTCAGTCACTAGTCAGCTAGGAACCATTTCCTGTCCACCCCAAAAAGACACTATCTTGGCTTTCGGCTACTGACCTGCATATCAGAGGACCTATCAGGTCTGGGGCGTTCACCAGTCGCATGCTGCAACACATTGAGCTGCAAATATTTATTTTCTCTTTACACCTGAGAACACTAACAGGCACTAAATTCTCTCAGTCTCAAGGAAGAAAATGAAATCTGAGTTTGGACTTACTTGAAGCCAAGAAGTTTCTTTTTCAGGTCAAAATAAATGACTACATACCCACCAGACGATAGTCTGAAGGGGAGTAAAGCCTGTGGCTTTTACTTTTTATCTGTGGCTCCTGATTGTGACTCATCACTTGCAGCTGTAGGCATCCGGTAGCTTCCCCTCTCCCCTTTTCTCCTCCTCTCCCCCTCCCCTTTCGCTAGCTTTTCCTGATACTCGTTTTGCAGAGGTGGGATGAATGTGCTAGGAATTCCCCAAAGGCCTTTGGGCTTCTGTCAAAAACCAGTCTCCTTTCAAAGGCTTATGCCTTCAACTACAATTATAAAGGTTCAAATCTTCCTTTGTTTCCTCACCCCAACTTTCCAGACCTGTTCTCATGGCACCTCCCCATTTTTCTAACAATCTGAATCTCAGTTTGGGAAGCTAGCCAACGCGGGCCTCCCCGAAGTCCCTTTGCTGGGTCATTATCTTGGATTTATAACCTCATCTGACCATTCTCTGAAGTCGGTTTACTGAGAGCGTTGTTACACACCTTTGCTGCTCAGCAACTCACCTGGATGAAGATTTATTTCCCTCTAGAGCCTCCCAGCTGATCAATTAATCAATGGTTTTTATTGATCCCTTACTCTGTCCGAAGAACTATACTAAGCCCTCGGGAGAGTACGTTGTAGCAGAGTTAGTAGGACATGTTTCCTGCCCACAAGAAGCTTACAGTCTAGAATGGGAGACGGACATTAAAATATATTAGGAATATGAAGGTATTATTATTACGAATATAAGTGCTGGGGGTAGGAAAAGAGAATTTTTGACCGTTCAATCACCTTGAGTTGAACTCTTTCCCTTAAATCTGCCATTCTCTCTCTCCTTCCTTGTTTCTTTATAACTAACATCCAGTTAAATATTCTTGCTGCCTCCCTTCAGTAGCACAAAGGGAAAGAAGTTGTTGAACTGAGAGGTGATGGATAATTACTTCCCTTTCTGGACAGCTGAAAGGGCATACCAAAGGCTCAGAGGTATACAATACTTTAATTGCAAAATGCAGAGAATTTTGCGCCTAAATCCCATTTGAGTTAATGGGGTTTCCGCTTATTAATTCTTGCAAATCCCAATGAGAAAGTGCCTGCGGAATGAAAATAAGGAGTCCAGAAATTTCTCTTATGAGTAAAGCGACTTGACCTAGTGGAAAGAGCAAGAGCTTGGGAGTCGGGAGTGCTGGGTTCTAATCCTAGCTCTGCCACTTGCCTACCGCATGAGTTTGGACAAGTCATTTAACTGCTCTGTGCTTCCTGTGAAGTTTCCTCACCTGCAAAATGAGATTAAATTGCTGTTCTCTCTTTCCCTTAGACTGTGAGTCCTATGTGAGATAAGGACTGTGCCTGACCTGCTTATATTGTATCTGCCCAAGTACCTAGTACAGTGCTTGGCACATAGTAAGCACTTCACAAATAAGACAGATCTTACTGTTATGGACATTTAATATTCTATATTAACATGTGCATATAAATCTATATTTTGAGTTGCGACAGGAGAGGTAAACAGGCGAGTTCAACAGATACTGATCTCTAGAAACTTGGAACCAAAAATATCAATCAGTCAGTGAATCCAAAAATGGTGTTTACTGAACACTTACTGTAGGCAGAGCACTGAAAAGCAGAGTGGCTCAGTGGAAAGAGCCCAGGCTTGGGAGTCAGAGATCATGGGTTCGAATCCCGGCTCCGCCCCTTGTCAGCTGTGTGACTGTGGGCAAGTCACTTCACTTCTCTGTGCCTCAGTGACCTCATCTGTAAAATGAAGACTGTGAACCTCACGTGGGACAATCTGATTACCCTGTATCTACCCCAGCGCTTAGAACAGTGCTCTGCACATAGTAAGCGCTCAACAAATGCCAACATCATTATCATTATTATTACTAAACGCTTGGGAGAGTACAATACAACACTCCCCGGCCACATTGAGTTTACAGTCTAGAAGGGAAGATAGACATTAACATAAATAATTTCTACCGTCCCCCTCCATATATGCTAAACCACCACTCTTCCCAATTTAAAGTTTTATTAAGGTCGCAACTCCTCTACTAGGCCTCTCCCGATTAAACCTTCTTTTCCCCAGCTCTCTTTTCCTTCTGCATCATCTATGCACAGCACTTTATGTAAATAGCTATAATTATTTACCATATTTTATGTTTTTATTTTAGAGTCTCTCATCCCCCTCTTGACTGTAAGATCACTGAGGTCAAGGAACGTGTGCTTAGTCCTGTAATCTTATCTTTAGACTGTAAACTCGTTTGGGGCAAGCAATATGTCTGTTATAGTGTTGAAGTGTACTCCCCCAAGTGCTGAGTACGGTGTTCTGCACACACTAAACTCTGGGGAGTCAGAAGTTGTGGGTTCTAATCCCGGCTCTGCCACTTATAATAAAAATGTTGGTATTTGTTAAGCACTTACTAGGTGCAGAGCACTGTTCTAAGCGCTGGGGGAGATACAGGGTAATCGGGTTGCCCCACATGAGACTCACAGTTAATCCCCATTTGACAGATGAGGTCACGGAGGCACAGAGAAGTGAAGTGACTTGCCCACGGTCGCACAGCTGACAAGTACCGTGGTACAGTGGAAAGAGCCCGGGCTTGGGAGTCGGAGTTCATGAGTTCGAATCTCGGCTCTGCCGCTTGCCAGCTGTGTGACTTTGGGCAAGTCACTTAACTTCACTGTGCCTCAGTTACCTCATCTGTAAAATGGGGATTAAAACTGTGAGCCCCACGTGGGACAACCTGATCACCTTGTATCCCCCAGCGCTTAGAACAGTGCTTTGCACATAGTAAGCGCTTAACAAATGCCACCATTTATTTATTTTTAAGTAGCAGAGCTGGGACTCGAACTCATGACCTCTGACTCCCAAGCCCGGGCTCTTGCCACTGAGCCACGCTGCTTCTCTTATCAGCTGTGTGACTTTGGGCAAGTCACTTACCTTCTCTGTGCCTCATCTGGAAAATGGAGATTAAGACTGTGAGCCCCACCTGGGGGAATCTGACAACCTCGTAACTCCCCCAGTGGTTAGAACAGTGTTTGGCACATAATGAGCGGTTAACAAATACCATCGCTATTAATTAATGCGACTGATTAACTGACTGGCTTACTAGAGTACTCTACACATAGTAAACAATAAATAGATCACCATTAATGATTTAATTAATTAAATGTGGGGCTGAGGGTGGGACGAATACCAAATACCCAAAGATCCCAGTACAAAATATTCAAAAGCAAATTTTGAAATGGTCGTGCTATCAGGGAAAAAAGAGACGCTTAACACGAAGGAGGAGAAGTGATGTTGCGGATCAAGAAGTTAAAGGATATCCTGCTTGTACCTGGTGCGAAGTTTTTGGTAAAGGACTACTAGCCTATCAGTAACATTCCATATTGGGATTATTCCATTCACGCCAGTGTAGCTGATGGACAAAGATCCTCCAATAATCGATGCTGACCAAAATCTAGAACCCAACAGAAATACAAAAATCTCCACTGTTCACTCATAAATCTTTGAGGATTCACAGATATTGGCACAAGAAACGTACACCAGAAGGAAGTATTATTCCCCGTGGTGCTTATCGTGAGATAAAGAAACACAGGAAGAAGTTTATTAGAGCTAAGAGACTCTGTAGAGTATTGACCGCTAATGAAAACAATGATATAATTCAGGAAAATGATATTCAGAAGGGGAAATAATCAACAAATACTCCCAATATTTTCATAACAAAATTGCATACTAATCTTTCAGGCCAGGAGACCTCACCTACTCTGCTACTACAATCCAGCTTGCACATTTCACTCCTCTAGCCTTCCTCCCCACCGCCTAACCACTGGGGGAGTTACGAGGTTATCAGATTGCCCCAGGTGGGGCTCACAGTCTTAATCTCCATTTTCCAGATGAGGCACAGAGAAGGTAAGTGACTTGCCCAAAGTCACACAGCTGATAAGTGGCAGAGCCAAGATTAGAACCCACAACTTCCGACTCCCCAGAGTTTAGTGTGTGCAGAACACTGTACTCAGCGCTTGGGGGAGTACACTTCAACACTATAACAGACATATTGCTTGCCCCATTATTAAGACTGTGAGCCCCACGTGGAAAAACCTGATTACCTTGTATCTAAAGTGCTTAGAACAGTGCTTGGCACATAGTAAGTGCTTAACAAGAACCCAAATTATTATTATTATCATTATATAGGGAAGCAGCATGGCTTAATGGGAAAAACACGGGCTTGGAAGCCAGAGGCCATGGGTTCTAATCTCGGCTCTGTCACTTGTCTGCTGTGTGACCTAATGCAAGTCACTTCACTTCTCTGTGCCTCAGTTCCCTCAACTGTAAAATGGGGATTAAGACTGAGCCCCACATGGGACAACCGCATTACTTCGTATCTACCCCAGTACTTAGAACGGTGACTGGCACATAGTAAGCTCTTATCAAATACCATCGTTATTATTATTATTATTGTATATATATGTATATATAATTTTTTTTATTTATATTGATGCCTGTTTACTTGTTTTGATGTCTGTCTCCCCCTTCTAGCCCGTGAGCCCACTGTGGGCTGGGTTTCTCTTTATTGCTGAGCTGTACTTTCCAAGCTCTTGGTACAGTGCTCTGCACACAGTAAGTGCTCAATAAATATGATCCAATGAATGAATGAATGAATGAATGAATGAATTCTCACTCTACCTCTATCTCATCTCTCTCAATGTCTACTCTAGCCCACGTCCTACCTCTGCCCTAGAAAGCCCTTCTTCCCCCAGGCTGATAGATAATCACTCTTTCCCCCTTTAAAGGCTAACTGAAGGCCCATCTCCTCCAAGAGGCCTTCCCTAAGTCCCCCCTTTCCTCTTCTCCCCGTTCCTTCTCCATCGCCCTGACTTGCTCCCTTCATTCATCCCCCGGTCCCAGCTCCACGGCACCTCCGTGTATATCTGTGATTGTATCTATTTATATTAATGTCCGTCTCCCCCTCTACACCGTAAGATCATCGTGAATAGGGAAGGTGTCTGCTGTTATACTGTATTCTCCCAAACACTTAGTACAGTGTTCAGCACACAGTAAGCACTCAATAAATACTATTGAATAAATGAGTGAATGGATAAGAATCATCTGAGGAATTTTCGAGAATGCCAAAAATACAAGACCCTGTGGTTTTAATTTCACCGTTGCTCCTCAAATGATACTTTTCTGTTAGGGCTTCTGGATTTGAGGAGCACTGTCTGTCCGCCTCCTCCCTGACCTCCCTGTCTCATTCATTCATTCAGTCGTATTTACCGCCTGCTTACTGGGTGCAGAACACTGTACTAAGCGCTTGGAAAAGTACAACAATAAACCAACCTATTCCCTGCCCCCAACGAGTTTACATTCCGTCTCCTGTGCCTCCCTGCTGCAGTCCATACTTCACTCCGCCGCGTGGATCATTTTTCTACAAAAACATTCAATCCGTGTCTCCACCCTCCCTAAGAACCTCCAGTGGTTGCTCGTCCACCTCCACGTCAAACAGAAACTCGTAATCACTGGCTTTAAAGCGCTAAATCCGTTTGCCCCCTCCTACCTTACCTCACCCGTCTCCTGTCGCGGCCCAGTCCGAAACCTCGGCGTCCTCAGCACCAGCTTTTCTCACTGTGCCTCGATCCCGTCTTGCCACCAATCCCTTTCCCAAATCCTCTCTCTGGCCTGGAATTCCCTCTCCCAACCCCATGAACCCCAGACCACAACTCTCTCCACCTTCAAAGGCTTTCTGAGGTCACATCAACTCCAAGAGGCCTTTCCCCATGAAGTCCTTTTGTGCCATCTATGCACTGAGATCTGTACCCATTCAGTACTTGATATTCACCCACCATCCGCCTCACAGCGCTTATTATGTACATAGCCATGATTTATCTCAATGCCCGTCTTAAGCAGCATGACTCAGTGGAAAGAGCGCGGGCTTGGGAGTCGAGGTCACGGGTTCTAATCCCGGCTCCGCCGCCAGTCAGCTGTGTGACCTTGGGCAAGTCACTTAACTTCTCTGGGCCTCAGTTACCTCATCTGTCAAATGGGGATTAAAAAACTGTGAGCCCCACGTGGGACGACCCGATCACCTCGTCTCCCCCAGCTCTTAGATCAGTGCTCTGCACATAGTAAGCACTTAACAAATACCACAGTTTATTTCCCCATTAGACTATGAGTTTAGGGAATGGTCTATCAACTCTGTTGAATGGTACTGTCCCGAGTGTTTAGTACAGTGTTCTGCAAACAGTAAGCGCTTAATAAATATAACTGAATGAATTAAATGCCATTGATTGATTGACAGATTGATCGTTTGCCCGATGGCCCAGAGATGAGACTGCCAGTGATCAGGCTGCATTCGTTATAATAGGGTTAGGCTCTACCAACTCCGTTACTTTGTTCTCTCCCAGTCAGTCAATCAATAAATGGCGTTTATTGAGAACTTACTGTGTTGGAAAATACAACACAAGAGAGTTGATAGACATCCCAGCTCTGCCACTTGTGAGCTGTGTGACTGTGGGCAAGTCACTTCACTTCTCTGTACCTCAGTTACCTCACCTGTAAAAGGGGGATTAAGACCGTGAGCCTCACGTGGGACGACCTGATTACCCTGCATCTACCCCAGCGCTTAGAACAGTGCTCTGCGCATAGTAAGCGCTTAACAAATACCAACATTATTATGATCTCTGCTCACAAGGAGTTTGCAACCCATAGGAGGAGATAGACATGATATTTAAATGCTGTTGTTGTTGCCTTATGCGGTCGAGTCGTGTCCGACCCATAGCGACTCCATAAACACATCTCTCCCAGAACTCCCCACTTCCATCTGCAATCGTTCTCGTAGCGTAGCCTTAGAGTTTTCTTGGTAAAAATACGGAAGTGGTTTACCGTTGTCTCCTTCCGCGGAGTAAGCAAGTCTCTGCCCTCAACTCTCTCCTGTGCCACTGCTTCCCAGAACAGGTTCTTGTCTGTCCGTCTCCCCCGATCAGACCGGAAGCCCGTCAAACGGCAGGGACCGTCTCTATCTGTTGCCGACTTGTTCATTCCAAGCGCTTAGTACGGTGCTCTGCACATAGTGAGCGCTCAATAAATACTACTGAATGAATGAAAGGTGAGTTTTGACTTGTAGCAGATCGCCTTCCACTCGCTAGCCACTGGTCAAGCTGGGCATGGAATGGGTAGGCCTCTGCTTGACTCTCCCTCCTGTAGTTGTGACTGGTAGAGGACTGGAAACTCTCCAGGCGTGACCCCCGAGAGGGATGACAATTGATTACCTAACATTGATTGATTGACTGCATCATTTTGCTCAGTCACCAATGATTAAGAGGGGAAAAGATATGCTGTGTGACCTCGGGCAAGTCACTTAACTGCTCTGTGCCTCGGTTTACCTCATCCGTAAAATGGGGATTAAGGTTGTGGGACAGGGATTGCGTCCGACCTGATTACCCCAACGTTTAGTGCAGGGCAGCGCACAGAGTAACAGCTTAACAAATACTATTGAAAAAAACAAAATAAAACAAGGTAAATATATGTCCTATTGCCAGCAGGATATGAAAGCTTGTCTTGTTTTTGCAGTAGTCAGTGATGGTGAGAAACAGCGAGGCTTGGTGGATAGAACACAGGTCTGGGAGTCCGAAGGACCTGGGTTCTAATCTCGGCTCTGCCACTTGTCTGATGTGTGACCTTGATCAGCTCACTTCATTTCTCCGTGCCTCAGTTACCTCAACTGGAAAATGGGGATTAAGACTGTGAGCCCTCTGCGGGACAGGGACTGTGTCCCACCCAGTTACCTTGCATGAGATCCCAGTGCTTAGTGCCTGGTACATATTAAGCTTTTAACAAATACCAAAATTATTGTTATGGTTTTGCACCTCTGTCTCTCTCCCAGTGTCCCTGAGCTTCCCAGTGGCAAGCCTAGAGAGCCAGCTGACGGAAGAAAAGGTGCCATCTGGATTTACAGCAAAGAGTGAAATTGCACGGGCGGATAATTCGATAGCCACCGACTACAGATGTATTAAAAATAATAGGAAAGATAAATTCTTTGACTTTTTATAATGAGTGGTGGCATTTAATTCCCATATCTCCAGATACGAAAAAGTGGTCGCACTGCATAATCCAGAGGTGAATAATCGTCTGACTTTCGGGTGCTGTTTTAAATGTGCAAGGGGGCTGGAATTGATTTTCATATACCCTAACGCTAGCCCTCATTCCCGCTATCAGTGGTGGAATTTGTGCTACCATTTCTGCTGACCGCAGCACATGGAAGACAGTGGAGAGCTGCAGAATGAAATCAAATTCTCTGAGACTTAGATGTGAGCTTCTCTCCACTAAAGCCAAACAACATTGACAAAAGTTGAGGATTTGGCAGTAATTACCCGGGTAACAATCTGTACTTAGCCCAAGAGTTGCAGATATATGTCTGATGTGTTCATTCTAGAGCTTAAAATGCATCATCGGACACTGTGAGCCTGGAAAAACCTTCACCATATATATTCTTTCTTGCTCAGAACATGTTCTATATTTAGTCTATGGCCCAGAAAGAATTCTTTTTGAGTATTTGACAAAACCTAGTTAGTTCTTTCTCCACTCCCTTCCCCTCTCGAATTGGAAATCGTTCCCTGGCACCTCACCAGAGAAAACTAGAAAATACTGCCTGTGCTATTTTCAGCCCCAAAATCACTCCGGACCCCTTTCCCATGGCTTCCCCCAGCCTGGAACTCCCTCCCTTCCATATAAACCAGACCACCACTCTCTCATCCTGCAAAGGTTTTTTAAGGTCACATCTTCTCCCCGAGGCCTTCCCGGATTCAGCCCTCTTTTCCCGGGCTTGCTCTCGTTCATTCGTTCGTTCATTTAATCGATCGTATTTATTGACCACCTACCGTGTGCAGAGCACTGTACTAAGCGCTTGGGAAAGTACGACATAGAAATAAACAGTGACATTCCCTGCCCACAGTGAGTTTACAGCCTAGAGGAGGGGAGACAGACATCAATACGAATAGTTGAATTCGACCTATGTACCTAAGTGCTGTGGGGCAAGGAAGGGGGAATTGCAAAGGGAGCGAGTCAGGGTGATGCAGGAGGGAGTGGGGGATGAGGAAAAGTGGGGCCTAGTCTGGGAAGGCCTCTTGGAGGAGGCGTGCCTTCAAAAAGTCTTAAAGCAGGGGAGCTCACCTCTTCCAGGAGGCCTTCCCAGACTGAGCCCCCCCCCCTTTCCCTCTGCTCCTCTTCCCCTCCCTCCCACCCTCTGCTCTTCCCCGTGCCCCTCCCCTCAGCACTGTGCTCATTTGTATATATCATTATCCTATTTATTTTGTTAATGCGGTGTATATCTCCTTGATTCTATTTATCTCGATGATGTTGTCTTGTTTTGTTTTGTTCTGTTTCGCTTTGTTGTCTGTCTCCCCCGTTTAGACTGTGAGCCCGTTCCTGGACAGGGATTGCCTCTATCCGTTGCCGAATTGTCCATTCCAAGCGTTTAGTACAGTGCCCTGCACATAGTAAGCGCTCAATAAATACTCCTGAATGAATGAATGGGAGAGTAGTTGCTTGGCGGATTTGAGGAGGGAGGGCGTTCCAGGCTAGAGGCAGGACGTGGGCCTAGGGGTCGGCGGTGAGGTAGACAAGATGGAGGCGCACGGAGAAGGTTCGCACTAGAGGAGCGAAGGATGTGAGCTGGGTTGTATGGGAGAAGCGCGACGAGATACGGGGGGACAGGGTCGTCTACATTCTTGGATCTGTGTCATTTGCTATTTACCCCACTCCCAACCCCACGGCATTTATGTACATCTTTCAATTCTATATTAGGAAGTATTCTGCCTCCCCCTCTTGCCCCTCTGGGCAAGTCATTTAACTTCTCTGTGCCTCAATTACCTCAGTAAAATGAGGATTAACTGTGAGCCTCACATGGGACAACCTGATTACCCTGTATCTACCCCATGCTCTGCACATCGTAAGCGCTTAACAAATACCAACATTATCATTATTATCATTATTAGACTATAAGCTCATTACAGACAGCGAACGTGCCTGTTCATTCTGTTGTACTGTGCTCTCCCAAGCACTTCATTCATTCATTCAATAGTATTTATTGAGCGCTTACTATGTGCAGAGCACCGTACTAAGCGCTTGGAATGAACAAGTCGGCAACAGATAGAGACGGTCCCTGCCCTTTGACGGGCTTACGGTCTAAACGGGGGAGACGGACGGACGAGAACGATGGCAATAAATGGCACCTGGTATGGTGCTCGGTACAGAATAGGCACTTAATAAATACCATCGATCGACTGACTGATTGACCCGCATTTAGGAACTGACAGGGCTCAGCAAAAGCAGTTCAGCTTCCCCAGGCCCAGCGTCAGAGAATCATCACTTCCTGTTGAATTAATATGTCTGTCTCCCCACGTCTAGTCTGCGAACTCACTGTGAGCAGGGATTGTCTCTCTTTATTGTATTTCTCTTTCCCAAACGCTTAGTACAGGGCTCTGCACACAGAAAGCACTTAATATTGAATGAATGAATGAATTCCTCTCCGTAAACTGGCCCTTCCCCAGATCAATCCTAATAATGGTGATAATTATGGGATGGGTTAGATGTTCCACCAAGTGTCTGAGGCGCTGGGGTAGATTCACGATGATCAGGTTGGACACAATCCCTAACCCACCCAGGCTTCAGAGTTTAAAAGAAGGATAACAGGTATCGAATCCCCCATTTTACAGATGAGGAAACAGAGGCACAGAGAAGGTCAATGACTCGTTCACGGTTACACAGCAGGTAGGTGGCAGGGGTGGGATTTAAACTAAGGTATCCTGACTCCCGGGCCAGTGCTCTTTCCATTGGGCAAAACTAAGTTTGATCAAAAGAAGAGGCAGTTTAATAATAATAATGATAATGATAATAATAATAGTGGTATTTGTTAGGTGCCGACTATTCGCCAGGCACTGTACTACGCACTGGGGTGGATATGAGCCGGTTGGGTTGGGCACTGTCCCCGTCTCACATGAGGCTCACAGCCTCAATCCTGTGAGAAGCGGCGTGGCTCAGTGGAACGATGCCGGGCTTGGGAGTCAGAGGTAATCGGTTCGAATCCCCGATCTGCCACTTGTCAGCTGTGTGACTGTGGGCAAGTCACTTAACTTCTCCGTGCCTCCGTTACCTCATCTGTAAAATGGGGATTAAAACTGTGAGCCCCACGTGGGACAACCTGATCGCCCTGTATCTACCCCAGCACTTAGAATAGCGCTCTGCACGTAGTAAGCACTTAACAAATACCAACATTATTGATCCTCATGAGATGAGGCAACGAAGACACAGAGAAGTGAAGCGATTTGTCTAATGTCACACAGCAGACAGGTGGACCTTCTGGCTCCCAGGCCCCTGCTCTATCCACTACACCAAGAAGCAGAATCGCAGCACGGGCCACTAATCTCACGAAGAAGAATGCCAGCCGGGACCCGGAGCAGCAAAAACGTTGCCTCGCCCCAGGCCCATCAAAAGTCTGTGCCGCTGCGGAGACGGGGTCAGAGAGACTGGGGGGAATTCCGCAGGATCTGAAGCAGCCCCTGTTTTTCAAATCCATAGCTCTTGGCAACTTTCAGGTAAACCTAAAACAGGTTCGGAGACATGCATAAAAATTGTGATTTTAGGGAGCTTACTATTTCACATCACAGGCGAGCTAAAGGTGCTCTGCTCACTTCAGAGCTTTATTCTTCCTGCAGAATGGTTTGAGTGTTATTCTTTGGGACCCCAAAGCCCACGGATCATCCAGAACAATGGCACGGAGAGGTCGGGAATGTGTGAACTCGGCTGAATTTCCGTTTCACGAAGCATCGCGCTTTTAATCTCTCACACTTTCAGAGAAATAAAGACGACCGTGTGAGCCACTTCGCATATTGTCCCCGGCAGTCTGAGAAAGAGCATGCTGGAATTTGCCAAGGTCTCTCATGACCTCTTCAGGTCAAAACTCTGTGGACACTCTTCGGTTGTTCTCTTTGATTCCCTTACCTCCCTCGCCTGAAATGGGAACCCAAATCAGAAGCTAGTGGAGAAGAGAGTTAGCAAGGAAACAGCCCAGGACGCAAAGGAGAGCGTGAGAGCGTGGGTTGAGGGGGAAGGAAAGGGATCGTTTACGAGGGTGAGAGACACCTCCTTACCGTCGGCTTTAAAGCACTCGATCGCCTCGCCCCTTCCTACCTCACCCGCCTACTCTCCTACTATAACCCAGCCTGCACACTCGGCTCCTCTAATGCTAATCCACACCTTGTACCTTTCATTCATTCATTCAATAGTATTTATTGAGCGCTTACTATGTGCAGAGCACTGGACTAAGCGCTTGGGATGAACAAGTCGGCAACAGATAGAGACGGTCCCTGCCGTTTGCCGGGCTCACGGTCTGATCGGGGGAGACGGACGGACGAGAACAACTCCATCTCGTCTATCTCTAGCCGCCCCTTGCCCACATAATAACAATAATGTTGGCATCTGTTAAGCGCTTACTGTGTGCCGAGCACTGTTCTCCGCGCTGGGGTAGATAACGGGGCGATCCGGTCGTCCCACGTGAGGCTCACAGTTAATCCCCATTTTACAGATGAGAGGCAGAGAGAAGTGAAGTGACCCGCCCACGGTCACACAGCTGACAAGCGGCAGAGCCGGGATGCGAACCCATGACCGCCGACTCCCAAGCCCGGGCTCTCTCCCCCGAGCCACGCTGCTTCGACATGCATCCCGCCTGTAGCCTGGAACACCCTCCCTGTCATATTCATTCGACAGTATTTATTGAGCGCTCACTATGTGCGGAGCACTGGACTAAGCGCTTGGAATGAACAAGTCGGCAACGGATAGAGACGGTCCCCGCCGTTTGACGGGCGCACGGTCTGATCGGGGGAGACGGAAGGACGAGAGCGATGGCGATAGATAGAGTCGGGGGGGAAGAACATCTCCTAAAAACAACGGCGACTAAATAGAATCAATTGCCCGTTCATATCTGACAGGCAATAACCGTCCCCACATTTAAAGACTGTTGAGGGCCCATCTCCTCCAAGATGCCTTCCCTGACTAAACCCTCCTTGCCTTTTTTTTCTCCCATCCTCTTCTGCACCGCCTTGACTTGATCCCCTTATTCATCCCCCTTCCCAGCCCCACGATACTTGTGTACATATCCGTAATTTTGTTTATATTAACGTTTGTCTCCCGTTCTAGACTGTGAGCTCACTGTGGGAGGGAATGCATCCGTTACATTCTCTGCTATCAGAGGAGCGGCGTGGTTGAGTGGAAAGAGCCCGGGCTTGGGAGTCGGAGGTCATGAGTTCGACTCCCAGCTCTGCTACTTGTCAGCCGTGTGACTGTGGGCGAGTCACTTCACTTCTCTGTGCCTCCGTGACCTCATCTGTCAAATGGGGATGAACCGTGAGCCTCACGTGGGACGACCCGATGAGCCTGTATCTCCCCCCAGCGCTTAGAACGGTGCTCGGCACATAGTAAGAGCTTAACAAATACCAACATTATTATTATTGTTACAGTGAACTCTCCCAGGGGCTTCGTACAGTGCTCTGCACGCGGTAAGCGGCTCCTTAATACGATCGACTGACTGACCTGATGTGTAGAAGTGGTAGTAATATTAATAGCAATGATTGATGCCCACTTGGTAAAAGTCACGATAGTTAACACCACAGGACTATGCAGAATGATGTACTGGCACAGTCCCCGCACACGAGGAGTTTACCGTTTAACGGAGAGACAGACATAAAGATATCTACATCCGGAGCGGTCAAAGTTAATGAACCGCGCAGACATACAGAGCATGGGCCCGGGAGTTAGAAGGTCATGAGTTCTGATCCCAGCTCTGCCATTTGTGTCCGCTACGCGGCCCCGGGCAGTGCCATCCATGCACCGAGGACGGGTTCGTTCAATAGTCATTCAATGGTATTTATTGAGCGCTTACCATGTGCAGAGCACCGTACTAAGCGCTGGGATGAACAAGTCGGCAACAGATAGAGACGGTCCCTGCCGTCCGACGGGCTCACGGTCTGATCGGGGGAGACGGACGGACGAGAACGATGGCGATGAATAGAGTCGAGGGGAAGAACGTCTCTGTTTGTTCGGGTTTGTTGGGGAATCGGTGCGGCGAGAGAAAGAGGGAGACCGGGGACAGAAAACCTAAGTTTTATACAAAATGTATTCCGCGAGGCGAATGGAATTATTTGATTATTTTGGATGCGGCAAGTTGACCCTCCCTTTCGGGAAAAATATGATTATTTAATGATATTGAGCTTCCCTGTCGTGAGGATATACTTACGTATTATTCGTGCGTGGCAGAACTCCAGGTCCCACCCAGGAGGAATCACTTACGCTTTTGTTGGCACGCGGTGAGGCGGCTGGCTCTCACCCACGAGCACTTCCCACTTGGAAGGAATCGATTTACGCGTTACACACCAGTGGTGAAGGAGGCTAGGCTCCCACCCACGAGCATCCCAGCGGGACACTCACCCGTCTCACAGCTCCCGACTCGGCTGCAAGACAGAGGCGGGCCTCTCACGCTCTGGGGACAGAGGGCGACCCGCGGCCGAGCTACCGCCAGATTCTCGACGCGGCTGCCCAGAAGGTCGGAGGCCGCGGGATTTATTACCTGCGCTTCTAGGTCCTTCCAGCTTCCGGCCTCAGTTTATCCAATCTCTGCCCTCCCCGCTTCTCCATAACTGATCTGATCGGCAGGGGGGTGAGAGACACCTTCTTCATTCCTGGCTTGGGCTGTCAATCTAGCGGTTTTAATTATATCGATTAAATTAAATAACAAAAATATCATCACGATTTCATTCATTCGATCCTATTTATTGAGCCCTTACTGTGTGCAGAGTATTGTACTAAGCGCTCGGAAAGCAACATTCAGCATTCAGCAACGAAGCGAGACGATCCCTACCCAACAACGGGCTCACAGTCTAGAAGGAGAGACAGACATCAAAACCAGTAAACAGGCATCAGTAGCGTCAATATAAATAATAACGTTGGTATTTGTTAAGCGCTTACTATGTGCCGAGCACCGTTCTAAGCGCTGGGGAAGATACAAGGTCATGAGGTTGCCCCACGTGAGGCTCACGGTTAATCCCCATTTTAGAGATGAGGTCACCGAGGCACAGAGAAGTTAAGTGACTCGCCCACAGTCACACAGCTGACAAATGGCAGAGCCGGGATTCGAACCCATGACCTCCGACTCCCAAGCCCGGGCTCTTTCCACTGAGCCACGCTGCAGAATTATGAATATATACACATCATTAATAAAATAAGCACGATGATAAATATGCGCATATATACCGTGGCTTAGCGGAAAGAGCCCGGGCTTGGGAGTCAGAGGAAATGGGTTCTAATCCTGACTCTGCCATTTATCTTCCGGGTGACCTTGGGCAAGTCGATTAACTTCTCTGTGCCTCAGTTACCTCATCTTGTAAAATGGGGATTGTGCGCCCCATGTGGGACAACCCGATTATCTTGTATCTCCTCCAGTGCTTAGAACAGTGCTTGGCACGTAGTAAGCCCTTAACAGATACCATGACGATAATAAACGATAATAATATAGACAGGTGCTGTGAGGTGGGGAGGGGGGTAAAGCAGAGGGAGGGAGTAGGGAGGACTCAGTGTGGAAGGCCTCCCTGGAGGAGGCGAGCTCTCGGCAGGGCTTCGAAGAGGGGAAGAGAGTTAGCTTGGCGGAGGTGAGGAGGGAGGGAGTTCCGGGAAAGCCGGAGGACGTGGCCCGGGGGGCGACGGCGGGACGGGTGAGAACGAGGCCCACTGAGGAGGTGGGCGGCGGAGGAGCGGAGGGTGCGGGCTGGGCTGGAGAAGGAGAGAAGGGAGGTGAGGTGGGAGGGGGCGAGGGGCTGGACGGCTGTGAGGCCAAGAGTGAGGAGCTTTCGCTCGATATCCCACCCACACTTTCGAGTTCCACCTCAGTGGCTCGAGATAGCATTTGATCTTGAGATGGTATTTGGTCTTGGCAACTTTCAGGTTGACTTTCAGGTAACCCTGGGCTCACCTTGGGACAGCAAGTCACTTCACCCCTCTGCGTCGCACTTTTACTTCATCTGTAAATGGGGAATGAGTATGTGAGCCCCATATGGGACAGGGACTGTGTCCAACCTGATTTGCTTATATCCACCCCAGTGCTTAGTGCAGTGCCTGGCACATAGTAAGCGATTAACAAATACCACAGTTATTATTATCGTCATCATCGTTATTCTTATTATGAGAGCGTAAGCTCCTTGTGGCCGAGGAACACCGCTATGGTTCTCGTCCGCCCGTCTCCCCGATTCAGACCGTAAGCCGTCAGAGGCAGGGACTGTCTCTATCGGTTACCACTGCTACATTCCAAGCGCTTAGTACAGTGCTATGCACATAGTGAGCGCTCAATAAATACTATTGGATGACATGACATGAATGAATACCAAATCTGTCCTACTCTCCAGGTACAATTCTCTGCAGAGCGTAGGTGCTCAGTAAATACCGTATTGACTGCGTCCAATCCAATTCGCTTGTCTCCCCCAGTGCTTAGTACGGTCTCTGCACATAGTAAGCGCTCAATAAATACTATGAAAATGAACGAATACCAGATCTGGCACTCTCCCAAGTCTTAGTACAATTTCTGCAGAGCGTAGTCTCAGTAAATACCGTTGATTGACTGCGTCCAATCCAATTCGCTGTGTCTCCCCAGTGCTTAGTACGGTGCCTGGCACATTTGGAGCGCTTAATAAATACCACAGTTGATTGATTAAGACTAAGGAGATGTCACTCTTGAGTACGGCTCAAGTTCTGGGAATTAATCGACGTGAATTTGCGGAGAGTGGGATCATAGGAGGATCTGAACGTGTGAAGCCCGTGGTCTCCTTCGATGGGGAAGCGGAGCTCTAAACTGACGAATAATATGATGAAACCACAGATAAGAAAAAGGAGATTCAAGAGATGGTATGCCTACAAGGTATAGAGAAGCAGCGTGCTCAGGGGAAAGCCCGGGCTTGGAGTCAGAGGTCATGGGTTTCGAATCCCGGCTCTGCCGCTGTCACTGGGTGACTGCGGCGAGTCACTTCACTTCTCCGTGCCTCATTTCCCTCATCTGTAAATGGGGATTAACTGTGAGCCTCACGTGGGACGACCTGATGACCCTGCATCTACCCCAGCGCTTAGAACGGTGCTCTGCACATCGTAAGCGCTTGACGAATTCCAACATTATTACGAGGTTGGTTTAGAAGGGGTGAAGACAACATCGGTGAGAGAGCGGATAGGGAGTAAGACGTTGCTTTGGGATGCCTGAGAGCCAACAGAGACTTCGAGGAGAGAGAGGTGGAGCCGAGACCTTCAAGGAAGTGATCCGTTCACGGCATCAGCCAGTCGATCGTATTTGTCGACTCGCTTACCATGTGCGGGCACTGTACTAAGCTCTTGGAGAGTACGATATAATGATATGACAAGACATTTCCCTGTGCACAACGAGCTGGAGAGGGGAGAGCCAGGGCCTGGTAGTAGCAGACGAGGTTAACGCATAGTAATAGCTTTGGAAGACTTGATAATAATAATTTGGTATTCGTTAAGCGCTTACTATGTGCCGAGCACTGTTCTAAGCGCTGGGTAGATACGGGGTCATCGGATTGTCCCACATGGGGCTCACGTCTTTCATCCCCATTTTACGGAATGAGGAACTGAGACGCGAAAGTGAATGACTCGCCCACAGTCACACAGCTGACAAAGCGGCGGAGCCGGGATTTGAACCCGTGACCTCTGACTCCCCGGCCCGGCTCTTTCCACCGAGCCACGCTGGATGGAGACTGTGGCCCACTTGGGATAAGGACTGTAGAAATCCATGCGGATAAGGACCCCAGCGCTTAGTGCAGTGCCTGGCACACAGTAAGCTTTAACAAATACCATAATTATTATCAATATTGACGATTTAGAATAATCTGGGTATTAGGTAAGTACTTACCGCGTGCCAAGCACTGTACTAAGTGCTGGGAGAGCACAAGGCAAATCAAGTTACTACGTGGGGCTCACAGTCAAAGTAGGAGGGAGAAAACAGATCGAATTCCCATTTTCTAGACCGCGTCAGAGAAGTGAAGTGATTTCCCAAGTCACACGTAAGTATGGAGCTTGGAATTAGAACCCAGGTCCTCTGACTCTCATCTCGCACTCTTTCCACTAGACGCTGTCGACCGACCGGGAAACTTAGTGGGGATCATACGGGGGGGGGGGGGAAGATAAGTTCTTTTTGAACCATGATGGAGTTCGAGATTACAGCGCCATCCAGGGGAGATGTCCTGAAAGAGGTGTAGGTCAGATAGTCAAACTAGAGAAGCAGCGTGCTCGGTGGAAGCCCGCTGGGAGTCGGAGGTCATTGAGTCGAATCCCGGCTCTGCCGCTTGGCAGCTGGGTGACCGTGGGCGAGTCACTTCACTTCTCTGGCCTCAGTTCCCTCATCTGTCAAATGGGGATTAACTGCGAGCCTCGCGTGGGACGACCTGACGACCCCGTATCCGCCCCCCGCTTAGAACAGTGCTCGGCCCATAGCAAGCGCTTAACAAATACCAACGTTATTCAACTAGACTGTGAGCTCGTTGCAGACAGGGAATGTGTCTGTTTGTTGTGGTATTGACTCTCCCAAGTACTTAGCACAGCGCTTTGCACGCGTTCCATAAATACAACTGAATGAATGAACGCAAGTCAGGATGGGAGATACGTGGCGTCGTACTTATAGAGGCGAAAGTTTATTCCGCATGAGCACGTGAACTTCTGAGACAGTGACTTTAAGCAAGAAGAGGAGGAGCCAATAACCAAAACTAGAAAGAACTAATAGACATAAAATAGAAATCAAAAATAGTACCGTCCCAGCAAAACAACGCCCGAGCTTTCATTCATTTTTCATTCAGTTCATTCGCTTGTATTTCTTCGGCACTCACTCATCTCTGACTCAGTTCCCTCCTCTGTACTGAGGATTGAGACCAGACAGAACCCCCTAATAATGTTTGGTATTTATAAGCGCTCACTATGTGCGAGCACCGTTCTAAGCGCTCAGGTCATCCCACGTGAGGCTCACAGTTAATCCCCATTTTCCAGTGAGGTCACTGAGGCCAGAAAGTGAAGTGACTCGCCCACGGCCACACAGCTGACAAGCGGCCGAGCCGGGAGTCGAACCCAAACCTCCGACTCCGAAGCCCGGGCTCTTTCCACTGAGCCGCGCTGCTTCCCATGTGGACGGGGACTGTTCCGACCTGATGAACTTGTATTTACTCCGCACTTAGGACAGCGTTTGCCTAAAGCAAGCGCTTAAATTTAAAATGATATAATAAAATAATCATTATTTTTCTGGCATCATACGGGAGAAGGAAAAGGAATGACCCTGAGATAGTGGGGGGAGGGGGGTGGTCCAAAGTCTCAGTAAGGAAGGGGAGGTAAGAGGATGAGCTGAGATAGGTGAAGCGGGGCTGGGGAGGCGGGGTGAAAGTCCCATTAAGGACCGGGCCCACGTTTGGGGCGGAAATAATAATATGCTATCTTTAAGTGCTTACTTGTGCCAAGCACTGTTCAAGCATGATAGATACAAGTAATCAGGTCGTCCCATGGAGGCTCACAGTCTCAATCCCAGTTTTACAGAAGAAGCAACTGAGGCACAGACAAGTATTCGGCTTGCCCGGGGTCACACAGCAGGCAAGCGTGGAATGGGATTAGAACCCATGTCTCTGACTCCAAGCCTGCTTTTTCCACTAAGTCAGGCTGCTTCTCTAAGATGTGGATGAGGTTGCAGGTTAGCAGGTCAGATCAGAAAGTGATATGACAAAACCGGTGCAAGCAGCGCGTGAAGCTCTTTTTTGAGAGTGCGATCTGTACTTTTCAAATTGCACAGTGGGCGATACATAAGAAAATAGCCATAAAAGATTGCGGTTAACCCCGGGATTTCCCAACAGTCTGTCAACCAGTCAACTAATCAATCGTCTATATTGAGCATTTACTGCGTACGGGGCCTCTACTGAGGACTCGGGTGAATTCGGGATTGTAAAACTCCCCCTCTACACTCTAAGATTTTCATGGACGGGACTGTGTCTGCCAACGCTACTGTACTGTTTTGTTTTTTTCTAAGTGCTTAATACAGTGCTCTGCACACAGTCAATACTCATTAAATACCACTGTGGCGGAGCACTGGCAAGCGAAGCCACTGGTACGATATACTCTACTAAATGTTGGAGTTGAAGCCGGAAGACACGCATTCTATACCCGAGGAGTTTACAGCCTAAATGGGGAAACGGATCCAAAATTATTTATCATCAGTAGGAGAAAGGGAAAAAGGAGAGATGGATAGGGTGGCTGAGAAGTACTTAAACAGTCAAGTATATAAGACAGTAGGTTACCGAAGTACTAAGCAACCTGGGTGACAAAGGCCGAAGGAACCGAAGCACGAAATGAGCCCTGTCCACCTTCCGAGTCTTCCGTGAGCCGTGGGTTCTAATCCCGGCTCCGTCACTTGTCAGCTCTGTGACTTTGCGCAAGTCACTTCACTTCTCTGTGCCTCAGTCATCTCAGCTGTAAAATGGGGATTAAGACTGAGCCCCACGTGAGACAATCTGATAACCCCGTAACTACCCTAACACTTAGAACAGTGCTTGGCACATTGTAAGTGCTTAACAAATGCCATCATCGTTATTATTATTAGTCCATAAAGAAGATGCTACTTTGTCCATCTAGATTGTAAGATTATTGGGCAGGGAAAGTCTCTGCTAACTCTGTTGCTTTGTATTTTGTTTATTTTGTTTAATGAGATGTACATCACCCTGATTCGATTTATTTGCCATCGTTTTTACGAGATGTCCTTCCCCTCGACTCTATTTATCGCCATCGTTCCCGTCTGCCCGTCTCCCCCGAATAGACCGTGAGCCCGTCAAAGGGCAGGGACCGTCTCTATCTGTTGCCGACTTGTCCATCCCAAGCGCTTAGTACAGTGCTCTGTACATAGTAAGCGCTCAATAAATACTATTGAATGAATGAACGAATAGCCTCTCAAGCACAGACTACAGTGCTCTGTTCATTCATTCATTCAGTGGTATTTATTGAGCACTTATTGTGTGCACAGCACTGTACTAAGTGCTCAATAAATATCCAGTGTGACAAGTGTTTGAACCAGTGCACTTCACAGAGTAAGCATTCAATAAATGCCCTCGATGGATTGATACTGTTCCACAAATGGCATATAGTGGCCGAATAATAATAATAATGATAATGTTGGTATTTGTTCAGCGCTTACTATGTGCAGAGCACTGTTCTAAGCACTGGGTGGACACAGGGGAATCAGGTTGTCCCACGTGGGGCTCTGAAAGAGCCAACGGTCTCTTGCAAATGGCTAACACATCCACTGAATGAGTACACGGGAGAAGTTTAGAAGTTCGAGAATAGATAAGTGGGAGCCTCGTGGAGTATTAATTTGCTTCTCTCCCCAGGTTTGCCCTGTAACTGTCGGGCAATCAGCGAGAATATGGTCACTTTCGTGACCGAAGGCAATCCCCGGGGTCAAGCAGCAATAGAAATCTCCGGTCCCCCATGTGTGGTGACTGCTGTTAAATCCCCATCTTTTATTATGAAGAAGGCGCCTCCTTGGTTGCTATAGCAACCTTAACGTCAGGGCTGCGACTTTGGGGTACTCGATATTTTCACCGCAGGGTTGAAGTTAGCAAGGGAGCTATTGCATTCAATGGGCATATTTACACTTCATAGTGCCCTTGGATTGAATTTTGTGTTATTAAGATCCCGTGTGTTCCCTGCAGCTCTCTATTCTTTTTAAAAGGTAAAATAAATAAGAAATATCTGAGGTCAATAGACTGCTTTTCTCTGGAAGTAGTTAAAATACAGTTGCAATAATTCAGCGGGGAAGTAAATGGGAGGAAGGAGGTGCGGGAGGGTTTAGATGACCTATTTTCTCTTTTGCCACTTCTGGCATCTGGGATTCTACAGTCGGGAGCTCTGATTCGCTTGTAATAAAATATTGCTTTTGGAACAATGGTCTTTCAGAAGTCCATCTGCTCGGGCTCTGATAGGAGGAGGTTTGGCCTACCGATGGGTATCGTTTGGCTCGGTATCTCTCGTCTGGGTTTTATTTCCCGGACTGACACATCAACGACCCGAAAGTTTCCAGCTAGGAGGAGGCACTTGTGTTAGAACAAACTTCGTGATTATTAAGAAAACATAGGTTGTCTCCAAAGTCTTCCAAAAAAAATCGTTTTCATTATTTCCAAAGGCAGAAACAACACCAATCCTAGTCAGACGTCTGGTAGCTTGTCAGAGGCAGGATCTTACGTCCTCCTTTGTAAACTAAGATTCATGCCCTTTCTTGGCAGTGCTGTTAACGTTAGCATTTCCTTATTCATGCTAAGGAATCTCAGTCCCTTCAACTTTTCCTCCTATTACCTATTGTCCAACTCTTTTACCTTCCCTGATCTGTGAACTTTACCCCAAGTCCCTCTTAAATGGTGAAACTGGACTCTCTGCTAGTAAAAACATGTTCATAAACGTTTCCTCCTGCTCTTTTAGTCATTCTTGTACACTCTGACTGTACAAAGTAACCCAGAGAAATGGCCCTGCATTACTTCTCATTTTCAGCCTGTGGTCTACTTCGAGCCAATCAATCAATCGATCAAACTCTGTGTTATTTTTTGAATACTTACTGTGCGCAGAGCACACGGATTCTTGGACACGATCCACGGGGCTTCCACGAATCCATAATCCAGTATGAAGACTGGAAACTTCCTTAATAATTCTTCATTTCTTCCAGATGCATCCCACGATTTAGCACTGGCCAACTCGGCTTTCAGGCCGTTCCACTTCTGTGGGTTTCAAGCTGCCAGCAGTTAGGAGAAGCAGCGTGGCCTAGTGGCTAGAGCATGGGCCCGGGGGGCAGAAAGACCTGGGTTCTAATCGCGGGTCCGCCACTTGTCTGCTGTGTAACCTTGGGCAAATCACTCAACTTCAACCCCAGTTCCCTCATCTGTAAAATGGAGATTAAGAACATGAGCGCTATGTGGGACAAGGATTGTCTTCAAACTGATTACCTTGTATCTACCCCAGTGCTTAAGACAGTGCCTGGCATCAAATACCACACAAAAAAAGTTATGGACACGCAATTCCCGTCGGTCTGACTGGCACAGTGAACTCTGGGGATCTCTTTTACCTCAGGCATCTCATCTGTAAAAGGGGAGTGAGATTATGAGCCCCACGTGGGACAGGGACCATATCCAATCTGATTAGTTTATATCCACCCCGGTGCTTATTAAGACATCTGGCACATAGTAAGCACTTAACAAACCCGCCAGTTATTATTATGATGTCATTTATGCCGTTTCACCTGTGTTTACCCGAGTTTGTCCGAGCCTGGGGCATTTCTTGATTCTATCTCTTGATTCTATTTCGTTGCCATCGTTTTTACGAGATGTTCTTCCCCTCGACTCTATTTATCGCCGTCCTCGTCCGTCCGTCTCCCCCGATCAGACCGGAGGCCCGTCAAACGGCGGGGACCGTCTCTATCTGTTGCCGACTTGTTCCTTCCAAGCGCTTAGTACAGTGCTCTGCACATAGTAAGCGCTCAATAAATACTATTGAATGAATGAATGAATTTCTTGGGGGAACTTCTAATTCCCTCCCACCACTTCCTCCAGAGCCCAGTTCATTTCTCTTCCAGGTTCCTGTTGGCACAGGGACTGTAAAACACGGCAGCAGGAGCAGAGGTGGAGTGAGGTGGGTGCTTCAAATCATAAAATCATCAGGTGCCATATCCGTGAAAGACAAGGGAGAGACCTGCTGAAAACTGGACCGTCCAGTATAAAACCAGGCAGGTGTCTACCCTTCGGAGATAGCTAAAATTTTCCTCCTAGACATTTATCACCTCTGTAAGTTGACTTCCCAGACATTTATCACCTCTGTAAGTTGACTTTCAAAAATCACAGTTCAAAAGACTCCAGTATTTCCTATTGTGTTGCTCAACAATCCACTTTCACCTAATAAATCCACGAATGAACATTCCAGAGGGAACCGTCGGGATGGAGTGGGGAGTCTAGAAAGAGAATCAGAAATTGATTGTCTTTGTTCATTCATTCAATCGTATTTATTGAGCATTTACTGTGTGTAGAGCAGAGTATTAAGCGCTTGGGAGAGGGCAATATAACGATAAACAGACATGGATTGTCTCTCTATTGCTGTATTGAACTTTCCAAGTGCTCAGTACAGTGCTCTGCACACAGTAAGCACTCAGTAAATACAATTGGATAAATGAACGTTCTCTGTCCACAGTGAGCTTACAGTCTCGAGGTCCAGCACTTCTATTAAATCTGGGACCTCTGGGATACCCTTTAATTTCTCTGAGACCTGCCTCATCAATTTATCCAGATAACTCGAGGTGAAGATTACATTTCTAAATTATCTGAGTGCATGAACGAGGTCCAGAAGCATCTATTTTCAGGTTCCTGATCATTAGGATAATCAAGGCCAAAATATAACCTGAATCATCCAGATAATTCATTAGGGGAACTCTCCCTTCAGTGCCTTCCTCTCAAAGATGAAGGGACCATTCTGCATATGAATACTGACCTACCTCAAAGGGCTGATGGAGGATTAATAGATAATAATGTTCACAAAGCGCTTTGAGTTCTTCCCACGATTCCTTCTGATAGAGCAGCTGTTAATTAGGTCCATCCCTTCTTGCCCCAGAGAGCTGATTCAAACCCAGATCCTGGCTTCGAAGTCATCTTCTCCGCTCAGATCAGCTCCGTGGGGGCCAACGGAGCAAGGGGTGAAATCCGTCCAAAAGGAGGGAGGATGAGAATCCGAAGCATGAATATTAAAAACGCCACACACTTACGTAGCATTTAAGTCTCTGAGCTCAATCTTATTAATTGCTCCACACAGTATCTCTGCGAAGCAGAGAAATATATTCTGGCCAATCTCTTGCTCTTGCCACAGAGCTCTCGTTTGTTTCAAAAAGAGGGGAGTTCGGGCTGCGGGCAGATCCAAGAAGGGATGAACAGCGAGTAGACCACTCTACTGTTCTTTTCTGGGAAACACCCTGACCTAGTGGAAAGAGCACGGACCCGGGAAGGAGCTCAGGTCTAATCCCCGCTTGGCCACTCACCCGCTGCTTACCTGCTGTGTGACCTTGGGCGAGTCGCTTAACTTCTCTGTGCCTCAGTTCCCTCCTCCACAGAATGGGGATTCAATATCTGTCCTCCCTCTTACTTAGGCTGTGAACCCCACGTGGAACCTGATTATTTTGCAGAGCTAAGTACAGTGTTTGGCACATAGTAAATGCTTAACTAATACCATGATTATGATTATTATTAGAAATATTAGTGGTGGTATTATTATTATAACACTTGAAGAACAGGGAGGTAAGACCACGCTGTTGTGGGAAATTACTACGGCCTTTTGCTTCTCTGGCAGCCAAAGGGGCTGAGAACCGTACCCAGCAAAGCCATAATTGTAGGTTTTACAAAGAGAGAAAGTGACGCGTAAAAAGGCGTAAAACGTAAGGCCCTTGCCTTACTTGAGAAGTAGGGTTGCCTGGAGGAAAACGCATAGAGCTGAGAGTCAGAGGACCTGGTTTCTAATCCCAGCTCCACTTGTCTGCTGTGTGACCTTGTTCAAGTCATTTCACTTCTCTGGGACTCAGTTACCTCATCCGTAAAACGGGAATTAAGACTGTGAGCCCCGTGTAACTACCCAGCATTTAGTACAGTGCCTGGCACAGAGTAGTGCTTAACAGAGACCATTACGATTATCATTATTAATCCAGGCTCTGCCCTTGCCCCAGGGTGTGACCTTGGGCGAGTCACTTAACTTTTTTGTAGCTCCTCATCTGTCAGATGGGGATTAGATACCTGTCCTCCCTCCCCTTTAGACTGTGAGTCCCAGGTGGGTCAGGGGCTGTGTCTGCTTATCTCGGATCTACCCCGACGCTTAATACAGTGCGTTCCACATAGTAGGCACATCACATGTACCACAGTTATTAGGGATGATTATCATTAAGCTCCTTGAGAGCAAGGATCATGTCTGTGCTTCGTAATAAGCGCTTAACAAATTGTTCGTCCGGCAACTCCGAGATACGCCAGAACGGCAAGGTCAGATGGCTTGATGTCATTCCTCTGTGTGGGTTGTCTAGCCCATCCTCCACCCGCCATCCACGCAGATCCTGGACTTCTAGGGCAGTTTTGGAAATAGAACTCATCTTGGGGGGGGGGGGGGTCTCAATAACACAAACAGGCTACGGGACAATAATCCAGCCTTTTTTTTTCAGTGGCATTTGTTAATAAGCACTTACTATTTGCCAGGCTGCCACCTGTCAGCTGTGTGACTTTGGGCAAGTCATTTCACTTCTCTGGGCCTCAGTGACCTCATCTGGAAAATGGGGATGAAGACCGTGAGCCCCGCGTGGGACATCCTGATTGCCTTGTATCTACCCCAGCGCTTAGAACAGTGCTTGGCTCATAGTAAGCGCTTAACAAACACCAACTATTTTTTTTTTTCCCCGATTAGACCGTAAGCCCGTCAAAGGGCAGGGACCGTCTCTATCTGTTACCGATTTGTACATGCCAAGCGCTTAGTACAGTGCTCTGCCCAAGACTGTAAGCCCGTCAAAGGGCAGGGACCGTCTCTATCTGTTGCCGACTCGTTCATTCCAAGCGCTTAGTACCGTGCTCCGCACATAGTAAGCGCTCAATAAATACTATTGAATAGTAAGCACTCAATAAATACTATTGAATGAATGAATATTAAGCACGGGGGTAGATGCAAGTTAATCACGTCTCTATGGGACTCCCAGTCTCAATCCTCTTTTTCACAGGTGAAGTAAACTGAGGCACACAGCAGACACGAGGACACACTGCAGGCACAGCAGCGTGGCTCAGTGGAAAGAGCACGGGCTTTGGAGTCAGAGGTCATGAGTTCGAATCCCAGCTCTGCCACTTGTCAGCTGTGTGACTGTGGGCAAGTCACTTGACTTCTCTGGGCCTCAGTGACCTCATCTGTAAAATGGGGATTAGGACTGTGAGCCCCACGTGGGACAACCTGATTCCCCTGTGTCCACCCCGGCGCTTAGAACAGCGCTCTGCACATAGTAAGCGCTTAACAAATACCAACATGATTATTATTCACACAGCAGGCGAGGGGCGGAGCTGGAATAGGAACCCGGGTCCTTGTGACTCCTCTATCCACTAGGCCACGCTAATACTCAAACTCCTCCGAAAATACAGATGCCTAGGTCCTTCCTGAGTGCTTAACTCTCCACCAACTCCCAACTATAAACCATTGTTTTATATTCATTAATGTTATCAGTTCAACGCCCTCCCCTGAAACTCGTGCTGAAGGTTGAGGTGCTCCCAACTTCTATGGCTGCCGGAACGGGAATCCTTCGGCTTCAGATCCAGCCGTGGCCGCCTTTGAAGTGAGGGAAGTCTAGACTCCCAGGAGAGAGATCCCCGCCGCCGGTTGAAAGCATCTGCTTTCCATCGGACTCAAAGTAGATTTGGAGCCGGGGTTTATGGCTTCCGCAGCTCCTAGAGCAAGTCCTGGGGCGTGTCAAGGGTTAGAAAAGTTCCAGAGTCGGTTTAGAAACACCGACATTAATATTTGAAAGGAAAGCCGGAGAAATTCGGGAGATAGGCACAGGCTTCCTTGAAAGAGGCTGGGAAGATGGCAATGGCCGTGGCCTCAGTAGAAGAGAGCCCGGGCTTGGGGAAGTCAGAGCGTCATGGGTTGGATATCCCAGCTCCTGCCAGCTCGTCAGCCGTGTGAACCTGTGGCAAGTCACTTCAACTTCCTCTGGGCTCAGTGACCTCTCTGTAAAAATGGGGAAGCAGACTGTGGGCCTCAACGTGGGACAACCTGATGACCCCGTATCTACCCACCGCTTTAAAGAAAAAGAGCCCCCCCGTGGCTCTGCACATAGTAAGCCGCCTAACAGCCTACCAAAATTATTATTCTTGCCTGCTGGTGCCTCCAGTGTACCCTCATCTGTGTAAATGTCATCTTGTTAAGAAATGTGAGCCCCAATGGGACAACCTGGTTACCGTTGTATCTCCCCCAGGCTTAGAACAGTGCTTGGCACATAGTAAGCGCTAGCAAATGCATCATCATTATTATTATTATTATATTATATCTATAGTGAGGAATTTGAGTCTGGTGTTTTTTCAACCAATCATTCGAATGGGATTGAGGGTTACCTGTGTGCAGAGCGCTAAACTGGGCACTTGAGAGAGTGCAGTGTAGACAATTAGTAGATACGGTTCTTGCCCCCGAGGAGTTTTGCAGTCTAGAGGGGGAGACAGAACCTTTAAATAAATTAACAGGTTGGGAATAGTGGATTAAAATAACCACCCCAGTTTAGTGAGGAAGACAACGGCCCAGTGGAAAAGGACAGGTTCTAATCCTGGGTTTCTAATCCTGGTTCTAATCCTCTATCTCTGCTGTGTCATCTTGGTGAGTCACTTTAGCTTCTCTGTGCTCAGTTCTTCATCCATAAAATGGGGGATTAAATCCTACTCCCTTCTATTAGACTGTGAGTCCCATATGGGACAGGAACTGTGTCCCAACCTGATACCTTGCATCTATCCCAGCACTTAGTACAGTGCTTGGCACAAAGTAAGTGCTTAACAAATACCATCGGAAGAAAAAGTGTTGTGAAGCTGAGAGTTGGGCACAAATCCAAGTGTTTAGATTCAAGCGCATCTGCTAAACTCTTGACTTGAGCGAGTTTGTATTTCGAATCCGAATGGGATTCCCCGCGTTACTTTGCCTAGGTGACTTTCGCAGCCTGTTGGAAATTTCAGCTTTCGTTTTACTAAGGAAGGGCCTAAAACAGGAATGAACCACGGCACTCTCTCCTCCAGAGGGCTCAACGGATTATCCCTCGAACCGAACAAAAAACTGGATAGATAGCTGTCAAAGCCCTCCTAAAATCCCATCTCCTCCAACAAGCTTTTCCCACTGAATCTCCCTATTGCCGGCTCAGCAAATTCTAGCTCTTCTATTGTACTCTCCTAAACTCTTAGCACAGTGTCTGCACCCAGTAGCACTCAATAATATAACTGATGAATCTAACAACAAACAGACACATTCCCTTCCCCCAACAGGGAGCTTACGGTAAAGAGGGGGGCATATCTTTGTGTGACTGTCTGTGACTTTTGACCCCTCTACGTGAAAATCCTTTAGGCTCGTCTCCCCCATTTGAATTGTGACATCTTTGTGGGCAGGGAACACGTCTCTTCTTTATTCTTTTTTTTTTAATGGTACTTGTTAGTAGCTTGATATGTCCCAGGCACAGTTCTAAGCGCTGGGGTAGATACAAGATAATCAGGTTGGACACAGTCCCTCTGCACACAGGGATCCCACTCTTAAATTCCATTTTATAGATGAAGTAACTGAGGCCCAGAGAAGTGAAGTGACTTGTCCAAGGTCAACAGAGAAATCCCGGCTCTGCACTTGTCGGCTGTGTGACTGTGGGCAAGTCACTTCACTTTCTCGGTGCCTCAGTTACCTCAATCTGGAAAATGGGGATTAAGGCTGTGAGCCCACGTGGGACAACCTGATTCCCTTGTGTCTACCCAGCGCTTAGAACTGTGCTCTGCACATAGTAAGCGCTTAACAAATACCAACATCATTATTATTATGTGGCAGAGCTAGGATTAGAGCCCAGGTTCTCTGTCGCCCAGACCTGTGTTCTTTCCACTAAGTCACTCAGCTTCTGTAGAAGCAGCGTTAGGGCACCGTACGTGATACGAGATGAATAAAGAGATATTGTCGATGCCCTGTAAGCACAGAAATTATTCAAGGACTAGGTAACTAGTGCTTGAATTTACACTACAGCTTCCTCTCCTCTCCTACCCAGGAAATAAAATGGGATTGGAAAACCTGCCTTAATAGATGGTAAGGTTCCTCAAGGGCTGGGATCATGTCCACCAACTCTATTGCAGCTGGAGTCTCCCGAGCGCTTAGTAAAGTGAGAAGCGGCACGGCGTAGTGGATAGAGCACAGGCCTGGGGAGTCAGAAGGTCATGGGTTCTAATTCCGTCTCCGCCACTTGTTTGCTGTGTGATCTCGGGCAAGTCACTTCACTTCTCTGTGCCTCAGTTACCTCATCTGTAAAATGGGAATGAGGCCGCCCAACTTGCTTTTGCTCGTATCCATCCCGGGGCTTAGTACAGAGCCTGGCCCATAGTAAGCTCTTTAAGAATACCGTGATTATTATCATTAATATTACGTGTTCTGCACATAGTAAATGCTCAGAAATATTATGAATTGATTAATATTCCTCTCCCTCCTTCTGGTCTAAGTGGACCAAATTGTCTTCCTGGTCACTGTGATTCAGCTACACTATGGAGAGTCAGAATAACAACAATAAGAATAATAATCATGAGAGTCTTTCATTCATTCCATTCAATAGTAGTTATTGAGCGCTTACTATGTGCAGAGCACGTACTAAGCGCTTGGAATGAACAAGTCGCAACGGATAGAGACGGTCCCCTGGCCGTTCGACGGGCTCACGGTCTGATCGGGGGAGACGGACGGACGAGAACGATGGCGATGAATAGAGTCGAGGGGAAGAAACAGTTCACAGCGACGCATGAGCTTGAAAAAGCTCAGAGAAAGTTTGCACCATAATAGACTCTGAGATTCCCTTACTGCTTAAAGTGTCTTTTCTAAGGAGTAGTTTAATTGTCTTTCAGTCCAAGCTGGCTGGACAGCAAAATATAGTGCTGGAAGCCCCATATGGCTTGTAGAAGGGATATTGCCTCTGCTTCAGATGAGGAGGGGAGCAAACCGGAAATGAGATGGCTAGGGATGAGAGATCAGAATCAGAGTGAGCTCAAAATTGTGTTGAATCTTGGCTCGGCTAAAATAATCGGAGAACAATAGATTTGGTCTCTGGGATGGCTAGACCTCGGGAATTTGGGGGAAAAATAGACCTGGGTAGGAGGGATAACGATCTTTCTAGAGCATCTGTCATTCAAAGACCTCAAAGCTCTTTGCCAACAAAAATTAAATTGCATAGCATTGCACGGACGGTTACTACCCGTTCAAAAATAACATTCACCAATCTTTCCCTGGGATATCATTTCACCTCTTGAAAAAGAAGCTTAAAGGCAACCTAAATGAATCCCTGCGCCGTTATACCTATATCTACTCACTAAATCTAGAGCTACTATAGAGTAGATGTATACAATATATTCTAAATCTAACTACGTTACCGTCTCACTGTGCCTCGATCTCATCTCTCTTGCCACCGCCCCTCGTCCACATCCCGCCTCTGGTCTGGTACGACCTCCCTCCTCAAACCCAACAGACAATGATTCTCCCCCATTCAAAGTTTTACTGAAGGCCCATCTCCTCCAAGAGGCCTTTCCCGACTAAGCCCCCCTTTCTTCTTTCTCCCACTCCCTTTCTGCGTCACCCGGACTTGCTCCCCTTTGTTCTTCCCCCCCTCCCAGCGCCACGGCACCTATGCCCATATCTGTATTTTATATATATATATTAATGTCTATCTCCCCTCCCCTGCTCACTGTGGGCAGGGAATGTGACCATTTATTGTATTGTACTCTCCCAAGCGCTTAGTACAGTGCTCTGCACACAGTAAGCACTCGATAAAGGCAATTGAATGAATGAATAATAACTACTGCAGTTAGAGGTTACGCTGAACTCGTTGCTTCTCGACCTAGGCAATGAGTCGATGATAGTCACTTCGAGCTTCAATTCTAAATGGCCTATATAATCAACCCCTTAAGAATTCTTTCTTGACCATCAAAATAATAATGATAATGGCGGTGTTTGTTGAATGCTTACTATGTGCCAAGCACTGTACTGAGGACTGGGGTAGACATAAGATAATCAGGTCCCACGTGAGAATAAGTAGGTAGGGGGACCGGGTATTCATTCATTCATTTCATCAATCATATTTATTGAGCGCTTACTCTATGCAGAACGCTGTACTACAGTTAATCAGATCACCAACCTCCAATCCAAACAGTAAGGAGAGTTGGTAAATTATACCTACTTGGAAGATGAGGGAAACTGAGGCCAGAGAGGTTTGGTGACGTCTCCAAGGTCACACAGCTACTGGAGCAGACAGAGACTGGAATACTCATCTTCTAACTCCCAAAACCTGGTCTCTCTTCCTGGCTGTGTCCTCCATTTTGACTGTTCTGGTTTGATCTTTAAGAGCGAGCAGCTGTGCTGTGGAAAGAAAAATATCTTCTACTCAGTTTAAAATATCGTGAGGCTGCTATCTTTGTAAAGTACAAAGGCACTGGTCCCTCACGGCAAAATGGACGTCGGGGAATGTCCGGCCTGGAACACCTCCCTCCTCAAACTCTACAGACAATTACTCTCCCCGCGTTCAAAGCTTCTTGAAAGCACATCTCCCCCAAGAGGCCTTCCTGACTAAGCTCAAATGGTTCGGGATTGCACTTGTCAGCTGTGTGACTGTGGGCAAGTCACTTCATTCTCTGTGCCTCAGTTCCCTCATCTGTAAAATGGGGATTAGGCTTTGGAGTCAGAGGTCATGAGTTCGAATCCCAGCTCTGCCACTTGTCAGCTGTGTGACTGTGGGCAAGTCACTTGACTTCTCCGTGCCTCAGTTACCTCATCTGTAAAATGGGGATTAAGACTGTGAGCCTCACAAGGGACAACCTGATTGCCTTGTATCTACCCCAGCGCTTAGAACAGTGCTCTGCACATAGTGAGCGCTTAACAAATACCAACATTATTATTATTATTATTATTATTATTATTTATTACAAAGATGCTTGGAAAGTACAATTCGGTAACAGAGACAATCCCTACCCAACAACGGGCTCACAGTCTAGGAGGGGGAGACAGACAGCAAAGCAAGTAGAGAGGCATCAATAGCATCAAAATAGATAAATAGAATTATAGAGACCCCACTTTGCACATGAGGAAACTAAGGCACACGTAAGCTAAGTAACTTACCCAACATCACAAAGGAGACAAGTGGTAGAGCCGGGATGTGAACTCAGAGATGTAAAATATAAACGAAGGAAACCTCCCAGCTTCATTATTCTGGATTCAATAAACGTGAGATGGGAGAAAGTTGTGGAATTTTGTTGCTTTTCCACCTTGAGGCGTCAAAATCTACCACATTCCTGCAACCTCAGACACAGGATTCATAGTAAGGATGAGGGAATGTACAGAAGGAGAGGTGAGATGATTCTTGAATCATTGTTGGCTGGCCCATTACAATTCAAGAATCATCTCACCTCTCCTTCTGTACATTCCCTCATCCTTACTATGAATCCTGTACTTACTATGTACTATGTACTATGTACAGAGCACTGTACTATGCGTTTGAGAGAGTGCAATGCAAAGAATTAGCAGACACATTCCCCGCTCATAATGAGGTATACTTGAAGCTAATATGAAGATCATTTCTGATCTCCCATCCTCCTGTCTCTCCCCACTTCAGTCTATACTTCACACCGCTGCCCGGATTATCTTTCTACAGAAACTCTCTAGGCATGTCACCTCCACCGTCGACCCCTGGCCCACGACCTCCCTCTGACCCGGAACGCCCTCCCTCCTCACCTCCGCCAAACTAACTCTCTTCCCCCCTTCAAGGCCCTCCTGAGAGCTCACCTCCTCCAAGAAGCCTTCCCAGACTGAGCATCCCTTTTCCTCAGCTCCTCCTCCCCTCCCCATCACCCCTACTCCCTCCCTCTGCTCTACCCCTTCCCTGCCCGCAAATATGTATATTTGTACATAGTTATTATTCTATTAACTTGAATAAGGATGCATCTATATCTATAATTCTACTTATCTATTTTGATGCTACTGATGCCTGTCTACTTGTTTTGTTTTGTTGTCTGTCTCCCCCTTCTAGACTGTGAGCTTGTTTTTGGGTAGGGTTTCTCTCTATCTGTTGCTGCATTGTACTTTCCAAACGCTTACTACAGTGCTCCGCGCACAGTAGGCGCTCAATAAATACGATTGAATGAATGAAAGATATACTTGAAGATAATCTGTTTCACATTTGAACACTGTGTTGGTGAAATTCTACTGGACTCTCCCAAGTGCTGCCCAAGAGAAGCAGCGTGGCCTAGTGGATACCGCACGGGCCTGGAAGTCGTGTAAAGACCTGGATTCTAATCCTGCCTCCACCACTTGCCTGCTGGGTGACCCTGGGCAAGGCACTTAATACCTTTAGGCCCCAGTGACCTCATCTGTGAGCCCATGTGGACATGGATTGTGTCCAATTTGATGACTAGACTGTAAGCTCACTGTGGGCAGGAACTGTGTCCGTTCATCATTATATTATACTCTCCAAGTGCTTAATACCGTGCTCTGAGCGCAGTAAGCACACAGTAACTACAATTGAATTAATTAATAGCTTGTACCTACCCCTGTCCTTAGTAGAGTGCCTGGAACATAGTAAGCGCTTAAAAAATGCCATAAAAAAAGTGTTGCATAGAGTGCTCTGCACAGAGTAAAAGCTTAGTACATTTCACTGACTGAAAATATAGCTGTGCACATTTTCTAGGCCACAGTTAAGAAAATTATTAAGGTAAAGATGTGCTCTACATCAAGCATGGCCTGAGCTTAACTTATTCTTGCAGTAGTGGTTCAGATTTGTACTGAGCCATCCAGATAAATAAAAAATAAAATAAATAATGGTATTTGTAAGTGCTTACTCTGTGCCAGGCACTGTACTACACCCTGGGGTGGCAGAAGCAAATCGGGTTGGATATGGTCCCTGTTCCACATGGGGTTCACAGTCTCACTCCCCATTTTCCAGATGAGGTAACTAAGGCCCAGATAAGTGAAGTGACTTGCCCAAGGTCACACAGCAGACAGGTGGCAGAGCAGGGATTAGAACCCATGATCTTCTGACTCCCAGATCCGGGCACTAGCCACCGTACCATGATTCCCCGGAGGATGGGAGAGTGCCTTTCTGGGCAACAAACGAGCTAGTTGATGAATCCCTCAGGGACTGGTGGCCACGAGGCCAGCGGGCCTGGCAAACTCAACACTTTCCCGAATCCCAAGGAAACCAGATTCAGATTTTGTTTTAAACAATTTAGAGGAAAAACTTTGCAGTATAACTGGATTCGGGCAGGGAAAATGGAGGGGGAGAGGAGCTTCCTTAGCACTCTGCTAATTCAGAGCTCTCTTCTGGTAGGGAGACAGGCCCAAGGCACCTGCTCCAGCATTGGCTGGGAATTTCATGTTTTGTGATTTAAAATATCTTAGAATCTCTGAAGAAAACAAGTTCAGCTTCTCGTTACCATATGTATAGTTTTGACTTCCCAACGCACCCACTCCTCCCTCTAATCCGACAAACACTCTCCGCCGCTTCAAAGCCTTATTGAAGGCACATCTCCTCAAAAATGCCTTCCCCGACTAAGCCCCACTTTTCCTCATCTCCCACCCCCTTCTGCATCGCCCTGACTTGCTCCCTTTGCTCTTTCCCCTTCCTAGTCTCAAAGCACTTAGGTTTATATCTATCATTTTATTTATCCCATTGCTCTTCCCACGTCCCAACTCCAAAATGCTTGGGTACGTATCCGTAATTTTATTTACTTGTACTGATATCTGCCTCCCTCGCTCTAGACTGTGAGTTCGTTGTGGGTAGGGAATGTCACTGTATATTCTGTTGTACTTTCCCAAACGCTTAGGACAGTGCTCTTCACACAGTAAGCCCTCCATAAATACGATTGAATGAATGAACTCCATCCGGATGGGGAACTAATCCAGTTTGGAGTCATAGCTTGATCCCAACGTGGGCTTTTGGTTGCAGTCGTGCTTTAGTAAGGAGCAAACTTCGTATATACATATACATACCTATATATATATACATATATGCATATACATGTGTATATATCTATATACACCTATATTATCCATCTGGGGTCCCAGACCAGAAGAATTCCAAGTCCTTCATGGACACCACAGTAATGGCAGCGCTTATAGTGAGCAGCATGGCCTAGTTGCTAGAGCACAGGCCTAGGAGTCAGAAGCAGCGTATCTTAGCAGAGAGAGCACGGGTTTAGGAGTCAGAGGTTGTGGGTTCTAATCCTAGCTCTGCCACCTGTCAGCTGTGTGACTTTGGACAAGTCACTTAACTTCTCAGTACCTCAGTTACCTCATCTGTAAAATGGGGATTAAGACTGTGAACTGTGCATGGGACAACCTGATTGCCTTGTATCTACCCCAGCGCTTAGAACAGTGCTCAGTACATAGTAAGTGGTTAACAAATACTAACATTATTATTATTACTATTAAGGACCTGGGTTCTAATTCCGGCTCTGCCACTTGTCTGCTGTGTGGCCTTGGGCAAGTCACTTCACTTCTCTGGCCTCAGTTTCCTCAATTGTAAAATGGGGATTAAGACCGTGAGCACCATGCGGGACAGGTACTGTGTCTAACCCAATTTGCCTCTATCCACCCCAGAGCTTAGTACAGTGTCTGGTCCATAGTAAGGCCTTAACAAATAGCACCCTAATTATTATTATTATTATCATTATTTGCTAACCACTTACTATTTTCCCAGCACCATACTAAGCATTGGAGTAGATGAAAGATAATCAAGTTGGATAGGTTCTGTTCAAGTCTGTAGTCCCTTTCCAAACATTCGTATGGGGCATTGCATCAGGTAGATAGTAAATGCCTTTGCTACTAAATAACTTTCCTCGAGCACTTTGGCATTATGCAGAGACAGCTTATCATGTCATTTTCTAATTCTCTGAAAAATCCCAGCTGCTTTCATCCCAGCAAGCAGTGAGAGAGTTGTGAACATTAGAGAAAGAAATATTTCCATATCTTCCTACTAATTGATACGTTTTCCAGATCTCTTCATCCTCAGCAGATGCTATTTTTCCTTAAATCTCTTTTAAAAACTTTATGCCTTTTACTTGGTCAGATCATCCATGTTCATCCATTGTTTCTGCTAGAGATGAAATCTAAAAATGGACCCTTAAGCATTTGATATTCAGTCAAGCAGTCAAGTGTATTCATCGCTTACTATGCGCAGAACATTAAAGCAAGCACTTGGGTGAGTATTAGCAGGCCTGCTCCCTGCCCACAAGGAGCTCACAGTGTAGAGGGGGAGAGAAAAATTAAAATAAATTACAAACCTGCACAAAGAAAGAGGAAGTAGGAGAAATGAGGGATTAGTTAGGAAAGGTCTCTTGGAGGAGATGAGACTTTAAGAAGGCTTTGAAAGTGGGCGGAGTGATGGTCTGTCAGATATGAAGGGAGAAGGAGTTCCAGTCCCGAGGCAGGTCACCGGCAAAATAGATGAGATCGAGGTACAAGCGAGTAGGTTGGCGTTAGAGGAACAGAGTAAATGCACTGGCTTGCTTTTGTAGAAAACACCAGGCAAGACGATGAGGACCAACCTAACTGTCCACAGAGGCTTTTTTCCTCACAAATGAATCAAATGTATAAGGACACAAATGCTGAGGGTGAAAGGTCCGTTATGAGCGACATAGTCTAAGGATTTTTTTTCTTCAACTAAGCTGAATTCCTGGTCACTCATTTCTATAAAGTCACTTTTTGGTCTCTCATCCTCCAAGAGCCTTCTAGTCCCGGAGCTGTGGTAGATCTCACTCACAGCAAGTTAGATGGCCCCACCCCTGGCTGCCTTCTAGATTGTTCTGCAGTGGTCACTGATCTTATCAGAAAAAATAATTTCTTTCTCCTCCCCATTGCAACATTCAAAACAGTTCTTTCCCTCCCTCATTACCTAGAAAAGCCTCCTTTGAGAAAGGAAATAAACAGAATGGGAGGCTTGTGTGTTCTCTGTTGGTCTCAGTAGTTACTGAATAATGAAGTTTGGTTTTTGTTTTTTTAATCAGCAGCCTAATGAGGAATGGGACAGCTAGAAGGAAGGAGAAAATATGCTCAAAAGAGAAGGGACAGGCAAAGTGAATCAGATGAAAGGGGACGGAGGTTTGGAATAGGGTAAACAAAGTGGTCGGAAGCAGCCTGGAGTAGTGGGAAGCAGCATGGTGTAGTGGATAGAGCATGGGCCTGGGAGTCAGAAGGTCATGGGTTCTAATCCAGCTCTACCATTGTCTGCTTTGTGGCCTTGGGCAAGTCACTTAACTTCTCTGTCCCTCAGTTTCCTCAAGTGTAAAATGGGGAGTGAGACTGTGAGCCCCAGCGGGATAGGGACTGTACCTGACCCAATTTGCTTATATCTACCCAGTGTTTAGGACGGTGCCTGGCCCACAGTAAGTGCTTCACTGATACCCTAATAATTATTGTTAATAATGGGAAAAACAAATAAAAAAAAGGTTAAAATAAAAGGGGGTGATGAGTGGCAATAAACAAAAAGGGAAATGCAGAAGGGAGGACATGATAAAATGAAAGGAGCAGGGAGAAGTATGGTATGTGGAAGTGGTATGTGGAATAGTGAAAAGAGCCCGGGCTTGGGAGTCAGAGGAAGTGAGTTCTAATCCCAGCTCCGCCACTCGACTGCTGTGTGACCTTGGGCAAGCTACTTAACTTCTTTGTGCCTCAGTTACTTCATCTGTAAATTGGGGATGAATAATAATAATGTTGGTATTTGTTAAGCGCTTACTATGTGCCGAGCACTGTTCTAAGCGCTGGGGTAGACACAGGGGGATCAGGTTGTCCCACGTGGGGCTCTCGGTCTTCATCCCCATTTTACAGATGAGGTCACTGAGGCACAGAGAAGTGAAGTGACTTGCCCACAGTCACACAGCTGACAAGTGGCAGAGCTGGGATTCAAACTCATGACCCCTGACTCCAAAGCCCAGGCTCTTTCCACTGAGCCACGCTGCTTCTCGATGAAGATCGTGAGCCCCATGTGGGATAACCTGATTTCCTTGGATCTACCCCAGCTCTTAGAACAGCGCTTGGCACATAGTAAGTGCTTAATAAATACCATTATTACTAATACTAGTAGTAGAACTGGTCTGCGAGCTCCTTGAGGGCAGCAGTCATGGCTACCAACTTCGTTAAGTTGTACTTTCCTAAGCACTTAATATAGTGCTCTGCCCACACTAAAGCACTCAAAAAATACCATTGATTGATTGAAAGAAATACATGGATGAGGTATAGAATTCGCGGGTGGGGGTGGCAACAGACACGTAAAGGAAGGCCAACAAAAATAGAAAGCACAAAGACGGCAACTAACGCCAAAGGAGCGGTAGGATTTCAGGCTCCTCATGGCTCAGACTAACCGGACCAGAAGTCTTAGCTGCAGCCATCACAGTGACCTTCTCACTGTTCTACCAGGTGAGGAGGCCTCATGCTGCCTCTGGTTGAGACCCTTCTGGGCTGAGGCAGGGGTCTATGGGAGCTTTTCTAATGCCAACCTTCTCGTTGTACCTCGATCTCCCCTGTCTCGCTGCCCACCCCTCTCCCGCAACCTGCCTCTGGCCTGGAACGTCCTCCCTCCTCAAATTTACTCTCCCCCATTCAAAGCCTTACTGAAGGCCTCTCTCCTCCAAGAGGCCTTCCCTGACTAAGCCCTCATTTCCTCTTCTCCCACTCCCTTCTTCGTCGCCCTGACTTGCTCCCTTTATTCATCCCTCCTTCCAGCCCCACAGCACTTATGTACATATCTGTAATGTATTCATTTATATTAATGTCTGTCTCCCTCTCTAGACTGCAAACTTGTTGTGGGCATGGAATGTGACCGTTGTATTGTTATACTGCACTCTTCCAGGCGCTTCAGACGTGTTCTGCACACAGAAAGTACTCAATAAATAAGTTTGAATTAATCAATTAATGAATTAATTAATGAGTTTCAGTGCCATGGGGATAGGGGTCAACGGGCCAAAGGGGAGAAGAGACCCATTGCATCATGGCAATGCCTTTGAAGGTATTTGAACATTTATTTCCAACTTTAGCCAACCAACACTGAAGCGAAAGAAAAATCAGATCTTTGAATCTCTAAATACCTTTTTTAGCTGTTTAAATTTTGGTATTTCTGGAATGCATAAATTATCTTACTAGTTCCTAAGGAAGCTGTGATTTAAAAGCTGGGTACAAAAAAAATCAAATAGAAAGCGAAAGGGATGGGGACAAAGTATTAATCATAATAATAATAATGTTAGTATTTGTTAAGCTTTTACTATGTGCCAAGCACTGTTCTAACCGCTGGGGTAGATACAAGGTAATCGGGTTGTCCCAGGTAGGGCTCACAGTCTCTGTCCCCATTTTAGAGAAGAGGTAACTGAGGCCCAGAGAAATTAAGTGACTTGCCTAAGGTCACACAGCAGACAAGCGGTGGAGCCGGGATTAGGTCTGCTGACTTCCAGGCCCATGCTCTTTCCACTAGGCCTCGCTGCTTCTCAGGAAAAACAAGAAAACACCCAATCGAATTGCACAAAGGATAAACTCCTATATCCCTCGGTTTTCTCAGAGTAGTTCACTCAAAGGTCATGTAACAGAAAAGGGGAGAATTCTGCTTGCAATTATTTTAATTACTTTTTTAATGAAATAACTACACTATTCTAAGGGATGATTGAATCACACCACAATGGAGTTTATGAGCCTATCAAAAATCTTGGGTGGTTTCACTGCTCTATATGAGGGAAATCTCAGTGTTAGAAATTATAGAAGAATCAGGCTGCGGTGTTCATGAAAGGCATTGGACTTTTCAGATGAAAGTCCCTTTCTGAATGGAAAATATTATGGTTAATACTCCATTTTCTGGTTAAACTCCTGCAATTTATTTGACTTGAAGCTACCTTAGACGACCTCCCAGCAACTTCAGTGTGTGCAGAGCTAAGTATGCACTCTACTCTAATCTGCATTAGTTAGCTAATATGTATGACCTTGGGGATAGAGAGGAGGAACAGCAGGGAGGAAATTTATCCACAGGCAAAATTTTAAATTTAGCCCACCGGGAGAGTGTTATTAGAGTGCTTGCCCGAGAATCAGAAGAACTTGGGCTTTGGACAAGCTCTTGAACTTAGTTTCTCCTTCTGTAAAATGGAAATTATTGATCGCGACCCTCCCAGTGGAAGAGCTAAGTAGTTTCCAGAGAGAATGGCTAGCATCTTCAGGAAAGCGCAGAACTCTTTCGGGACAAGGAAGCTTTGCTATGGAAATTGAAACTTTAGAGTACCTATGGATGACAAGAGGGGCTTGGGCCGGGGGGTTTTGTTGTTTTTTTAAATGGTATTCGTTAAACACTTACTACGTGTCAAGCAATAGTCATTCATTCATTCAATCCTATTTCTTGAGCACTTACTATGTGCAGAGCACTTCCAGGAGCTGGGGGAGATACAGGTTTATCAGGTTGGACACATTCCCTGACCCACATGGGGCTCACAGTCTAAGATGGAGAGAGGAGGATTTAACCCCCATTTTATAAAGGAGGTAACTGAGGCACGGAGAAGTTCAGTGACTTGCCCAAGGTCCCACAGCAAATCGATTGGCAGAGCCAGTACTAGAACCCGGATCCGCTGACTCTCAGGCCTGTGCACTTTCCACTAGGCCATGAGCTTCTCAAATTAATTCTCTCCTTGAGGTCTTCTGAGGAAGTTGGTTAAAAAAAAAAAAGTAAAACAAACATCAAACACCTTGAACTCCGCACAAGGAAAACACTATGCTCTGCCATTGATTTCCAAGATAATAATAGAAAGTTCAAAGTAATGAGTTGCTATTTGGGGGGGCCTCAAAACAGCAATATCATATATCAGCTACTGACTGCTCTGAGCTCGGGTTTATCATTAGGGCTTCCCAGCAGTAAAACCTAAGTGGAAATCGGTGACTGTCGTGATTTTGCTGGATTTTTTTCCAGGTCGACCCGTGTGGTGTCTAGCGGAAGAGAGACTATGTCCAATCAGCTCGTCCGTATCTACCCCAGTGCTTAGTGAAATGCTCAGCACGGCGCAAGCACGTAACAATGCTACTGTCCTTGTTAGGACGCCCAGATTTGGAGAAATGATTACCTTATCCTTCCTCATCGAAAGAAAGATTGCTTCTTAAGAGGCAATCCCCACTTGTCTGCTGTGGGTGACCTTGGGCAAGTCACTTCACTTTTCTGGGCCTCAGTTAATTCATCTGTAAAATGGGGATTAAGACTGTGAACCCCACGGGAGACAGGGACTGCATCCAACCCAATCTGCTTGTATCCACCCCAGTGCTTAGTACAGTGCCTGGCACACAGTAAGCGTGTAAGAAATACCACAGTTATTATTGTTACCATTTGACTGTACTTCTTCCAAGTACTCTGCCAAACAAAAATATAAAAGCTTAGGAATTTTTTTAAAAAAGGCTTATACTTCTGCATTCTTAGAATGTGTTCTTATTGCTGTGTGACCTTGGGCAAGTCACTTAACTTCTCTGTGCCTCATTTACCTCGTCTCTAAAATGGGGGTTAAATCCTCCTCTTTCTCAACTTAGTCTGTGAGCCCCACGTGGGTCAGGATAAACTTGTATCTACCCCAAGTTGACACAAAGTAAGTGTTTCACAAATACCATTTAAAAATACCAGTATATCAGATGTTACTGGTAATGGCACAAGGAAGAACTAATAATAATGAATTTGACATTTGTTCATCATTTTCCATTGCTAAGTGTTTGGGCAGTTATGGTCAGATAATAGTTGTGGTATTTTCAAAGCGCTTATTCTGTGCTAAGCACTGTACTGAGAGCTGGGGTTGATACGAGATAATCAGGTCCCAAATGGAGCTCACTGTCCAAAAGGGAGGGAGAACAGATATTGAATCCCCATTTTGCCGATGAGGTACCTGAGGCCCAGAGAAGTGAAGTGACTTGCCCAAAGTCATATAGCTGACAAGTGGCTGAGTCGGGATTAGAACTCAGGTCGTCTCCTCTTTACACTAGGCCATATAAATACACTTTCTTAGATTTTCTGAAGGGGAAAAACTATTTTAGGGACATAGAGTTGGCTATTCATTTTACCCATATTTAAGGCAAAAGCACTCCCAATTAATGTTTCAATTTATCAATCGCATTTATTGAGTGCTTACTGTGTGCTGAGCCCTGTACTAAATACTTGGTAGAGTTACCATATAACAGTTCATTCATTCATTCATTCAATAATCTTTATTGAGAGTTTACTTTATGCAGCGCTGTACTAAGCGCTTGGGAGAGTACAATATAACAATAGGACATAATGGTTAGAGCACAGACCTGGGAGTCGAAAGGTCATGGGTTCTAAGCCCAGGTCTGCCATTTGTTTGCCGTGTGACCTTGGGCAAGTCACTGCACTTCTCCGGGCATCAGTTATCTCATATGTTAAATGGGAAACGTGGGACAGGGACTGTGACCAACCTGATTTGCTTGTATCCACCTCAGTGCTCAGTACGGTGCCTGGCACATAGTAAGCACTTAAAAATACACAATCATTATTAAAATTATTATGATTAAATGGACACATTCCCAGTCCACAACAAGCTCTTGTTCTAATCAGAGAGTTCTAATTTTTTAGAACAAAGCATCTTCTAATGTCTTTGCCTCAGTAGATCACGTCTCCCTCTCTTGTCAGTCGATTTACACGCAGTGTGGGAGGTTTCAATTAAGCCCTGATATTCATTTCCACCAATGAGTCCACCCAAATTTCCATGACTGCTCTCAGCATTCTGAGTTAATAACCTGATCTATCCCCCTGACCCAGATAGGCTACAAAATTCAGCATAGTGCAATTGTTCAAAATACTTCAGCCAGAAGCGGGCCAAACCCCAAGCCGTTCAGGACTCTTTTCAATGTATTTTCATTTAGCACCTGATGAATATAACATCCCAAGTATCCATTTGCATGGCACTCTGCAGCTGGAAACACGCAAATTTCCCACTCGCTAAATACACTGCAGGAAATAGGAGAAACCAGGTAGCAGCTAGATAAGTACAGTAAAATGCACGGCTCTATTAAACAACAGTTTCCGGTCTCCAACCGACCATTTTTCCCATTTATTTTGTTGCAAAACTAAGCCAGCTAATTCCAGAACTCCACATGGCCCAGTCGGAAGTGTGATTCTGAGGACTATTTAAGGCAAAAAATTTTCCCAGTGTCTCAATCACAGAAATACCTGGGCTAAGAAACTCTGGGCAGATGACTGTGAAAAATGACAGAGGTTTCACTTACCCTTAGAATTCTTCACTTCGTACCTATGATGCTGTGGGATCTTAGAATAGCACTATCAGAAGCAGGTTAGAGTTTAAAGTCATGTGCAGCTTTGTGGATGAGCTAGGGAGAAAGTCCTGGGGGCTTCCTGATACTGCAAGCTATGTGTTTTAAAAACTGATATCTGTTAAGCTCTTACTACGCGTCAAGAACCGTTGTAAGCACCGGGGTAGACACAGTTTAGTCAGTTTGGACCCAGGGCCTATCCCACATGGGGCTCACAGGAGAAGTAAGAGGGAGAAGAGGTATTTAATCCCCATTTTACATTTGAGGAAACTGAGACAGAGAAATCAAATGACTTGTCCAAGGTCACATAGTAAGTAATTGGCAGAGGCAGGATTAGAACCCTCAAACAAAAACTACTCATCATTGACTTTAAACCACTTAATCACCTTGCCCCCTCCTAACTCACCTCTCTACTATCCTACTACAATCCAGCCCGCACAACTTTGTTCCTCTAATGCCAACCTTCTCGCTGTACCTCAGTCTCGTCTATCTCTCCGCCAACCTCTCGCCCACATCCTACCTCTAGCCTGGAACGCCCTCCCCTCCTCATATCCGACAGGTAGTTGCTCTCCCCCACTTCAGAGCCTTACCGGAGGCCCGTCTCCTCCAGGAAGCCTTCCCTGACTAAGCCCTCCTCTCCACTCCCTTCTGCATCACCCGATTTACTCCCTTCATTCATCCTCCCTCCCAACCCCACAGCATGTCTGTATATATCTGGAATTTATTTATCTATTTATTTATAATGTCTGTCTCCCCCCTAGACTGTGAGCTCATTGTGGGCGGAATGCATCTGTTTGTTGTTATATAGTACTCTCCCAAGTGCTTAAAACTGCTTTGCACGTCTGTCTCCCCGGATTCGTCTGTCTCCCGCGGTTAGACCGTGAGCCCGTCACTGGGCAGGGATTGTCTCCATCTGTTGCCGAATTGTACATTCCAAGCGCTTAATACAGTGCTCTGCACAAGCGCTCAATAAATACTACTGAACGAATGAATACGTGCTCAATAAATGCAATTATTAATAATGATAATGATAATAATAGAAACCAGGTCCTCTGACTCCCAGGCCGGTGCTCTTTCCCCTAGGCAATGCTACATATGAGGAAATTAAATTGAAGTCAGTTGGTTCTTTCACTGGATCTAAGTGTTTGATTTCAGAGAATCTATGACCGGGGCCCCAAACCTCTTCCTCAGTCTTATCCCTAAACATAAGATTGATCTAGAAATGTCCCAAACTGCCAGTATGATTTCAACCTTATAAGAAATACAGTTTATCCATTCATTTTATTGTATGTATTGAGTGCTTACTGGGTGCAGAGCACTGTACTAAGTGTTTGGGTTAGTACAGCGTGGCTCAGTGGAAAGAGCACGGGCTTGCGAGTCAGAGGTCACGAGTTCAAATCCCGCCTCTGCCACTTGTCAGCTGTGTGACTGTGGGCAAGTCACTTAACTTCTCTGGGCCTCAGTTACCTCATCTGTAAAATGGGGATTAACTGTGAGCCTCACGTGGGACAGCCTGATTACCCTGTATCTCCCCCAGCGCTTAGAACAGTGCTCGGCACATAGTAAGCGCTTAACAAATACCAACATTATTATTAACAATAAACACGTTCCCTAATCAGTCAATAGTATCTATTGAGGGTCCACTGCATCATCATTATTGCCATCACAAATCATATGTTTTGAGCACTTACTGTGCACTTACTTTACACTTTACACTTACTTTACACTTATTTTACACTTAAAGTTACATTTACTTTACACTTACTTTACACTGAAAGCACCGTGCTAGTTGCTTGGGAGAGTACAGTGCAACGGAGTTGGTAGACATGTTCCCTTCCCCACAACAAGCTTAGTTTCTAGAGGAGACTTTATTAAGCCCTTCATCTGAGCTGCAAAACTGATTAAAAATGTAACGCTAGACAAGAAGAAATAGGGGTTGCTTAGATTATTAGCCTCTCTAGGGACAGGGAACAGCAGCGTGGCTCAGTGGAAAGAGCCCGGGCTTGGAAGTCAGAGGTCAGGGGTTCGAATCCCGGCTCCGCCCCTTGTCAGCTGTGTGACCGTGGGCAAGTCACTGCACTTCTCTGAGCCTCAGTTCCCTCATCTGTAAAATGGGGATGAAGACTGTGAGCCCCACGTGGGACAATCTGATCACCCTGTATCTACTCCAGAGTTTAGAACAGTGCTCTGCACATAGTCAGCGCTTAACAAGTACCAACATTATTACTTCTATTTCTGACCTGGGTATTCTCTCCCAACACTTAGTACAGTACTCTACACAGAAAGTGCTTTTTTCTGGTATTTGTTAAATACTTACCATGTGCCAGGCACTATTCTAAGTCCTGGGGTGGATACCAGTTAATCAGGTCGGATGCAGTCCCTGTCTCACGTGGGGCTCACTGTCTTAATCCCCATTTTACAGATGAGGGAACTGAGGCCCAGAGAAGTGAAGTGACTTGCCCAAGATCACACAGCAGGCATGTGGCAGAGCTGGGATCAGAAATCAAGTCTTTCTGACTCCTAGGCCCGTGCTCTAAAAGGTACAAAGCTATGCCGCTCCTGTGGGATGTATGAGGAGAATGAGTGACAGCAGGACACCCGGACAGTTGCTGGATGAAGAGGTGAAATTTAGAAACCAAGAGCAAGGAGTCAGTTGCTGAGGACAGCCGAGTACGGTGTACTGTCATCAGACCCCGAGTGGCTCGCTCAAAGCAAAGGCTTCATAAGGAACTGGGGACAAGGAAGCAAAAGAGAAAATAACATCAGAAGCTGGAAAACCTCAAACATGAAAACACGAGGGTCAGCATTTTTATGTTCAGACTATGGTCAGGGCACTAAATTGCACATTGATCTTTCAGTCACGCAAGCACTCATAGGTGAAATTCACCATCAGTGGTATTTATTTGTTTAATACTGTATTTTTTCAGCACTTACTATGTGTCAAGCTGGGGGACATACCAGTTCATCTGTTTGGACACAATCCCTGTCCCACATGAGGTTCACAGTCGAAGCAGCAGAGACACTAGGGATTAAAGAGAACGCTCAGCCAAGGCCGAAAGCCTCTTTATTGCCGGATTTTACTTTCTAAGAGCTTAGTACAGTGTTCTGCACACAGTAAGCGCTTAATAAACGCGACAGAACAAATAAATCGTATTCCTGTAAATGGCAAGTTCGTTGTGGGGAGGGATCATGTCCACCATTTCTGTTGGATTATACCGTCTAAAACAGTACATAAATCCTCTCGACTCATTAACTGATCACCCATCATATTAAAAATAATAATGATGGCATTTGTTAAGCACTTACTATGCGTCGACCATTGTTCTAAGCCCTGGGATACAGGTTATCAGGTTGTCCCATGGGGCTCACAGTCTTAAAAAACATTTTCCAGATGAGGTAACTGAGATACAGAGAAGCGAAGTGACTTGCTCAAAGTCACTCAGCTGACAAGTGGCAGAGCTGGGATTAGAACGCACGACCTCTGACTCCCAAGCCCGTGCTCTTCTCACTAAGCCACACTGCTTCTCATGCGCACGATCCTTTCTTCCGACAGCATGTCATGCTGTGCTCAGAAACATTTCCAAATTCTGTCTTCAGGTTAAGGCCAAATTGCCTCGTGAAAACATGAGCTATAACAGAACTCAAGTCTCTATTTTAATATGTGTCTCCCCACCAGATCCACTCTGAAAGGGGAAGGAGTCTACGAACTCTATTGTACTCTCCCAAGTGCTTAATATAGTGCTCTACACACGGTAAGTGCTCAATAAATGCCACTGATTGATTGACTGAATCCCCAGTGACTCTTCCAAGAGTCAATATGCTGCAGGGACAGATCAAGTGTCTGTGTTCAATTTGATGATCTTGTATCTGCCCCAGTGTTTAATACAGAGCTCGGTAGACAGTAAGTGCTCAGCTTAGTGGCAAGAGCACAGGCTTGGGGGGGGGCAAAGGACGTGGGTTCTAATCCTGGCTCCACCACTTGTCTGCTGTGTGACCTTGGACAAGTCACTTAACACCTCTGTGCCTCAGTTATGGGGATTAAGTCTGTGAGTCCCTCGTGGGACAGGGACTGTGTCCAATCTGATTACCTGTATCTACTCCAGTGCTAATATTGTGCTTGATTAACAGTGGTTAATATAGTAAGTGTTAAACAAATACCATAATCATCGTTATTATCGTGATTATTATTACTAATCCAGGATCACTTATTGCAAGAGATAATAGAGAACAAGGGCTAGATGGGCCTTTGTTAAATTTTTAGAATTAAATCACTGGGTTTTATGACTTCTTTACTACCAGGTCTGAAAACAATGCTGAAAATGTGCTTTATTTTATGCAAATGTTTTGCGGTGTCTGGTTCCCCATCCCTGTGACAGATAAAAAGTTCAGGCATCTCTCAGTACTGTGAGAAGCTAAGATTTAGATGGATTCGATAAGGTACTTACAGTGTGTTTTCTAATATAAAGGATAGGTGCAAATGTAATAGGCCTACCTATACAGATATGTACGTAAAAAGGAAAACTATATTCGTATTCACGTTCAATCATATTCATTGAGAGCTTAACGTGTGCAGAGCACCCTACTAACACTTGGAAAGTACAATATAGCAATGAAGAGAGACGTTCCCTGTCCACAACGGGCTCACAGTCTAAACGGGGAGAGGCGGACATCAATACAAGTAAACAGGAGTCATTATAAATAGAATTATAGATATATACACATATGCATACAAGCTGTAGGGTGAAGAGCAAACGGAGCAAGCTGAGGTGACGCGGAAGGGAGGGGGAGTTGAGGAAAAGGGGACTTAGTCTGGGAAGGCGTCTTGGAGGAGGTGTGCCTTCTATAGGGCTTTGAAGGGGGGAAGAGTAATTGGTGGATTTGAGGAAGGAGGGAGTTCTAGGCCAGAGGGCCAGGGGTTGGAGGTGAAACGGGAGAGATGGAGGCACAGTGAGAAGGTTAGCACCAGAGGAGCAGAATGTGTGGGATGGGATGTAGAAGGAGAAAAGGGAGGTGAGGTAGGAAGGGGCAAGGCGATGGAGATCTTTAAAGCCAATAGTGAGGAGCTTTCGTTTGATGCGGAGGTTGACGGGCATCCATTGGAAATTTCTGAGGGGGGTGGGGGGGTGACGTGACCTGAACATTTCTGTAGAAAGATAAATGGGCCAGCAGAGTGAAGTATGGATTGAAGTGGGAAGCGGTAGGAGGTTGGGAGGTCGGAAAGGAGGCTGATGCAGTTATTCAATCGGGTTAGGATGAGTGACCTATGCTAACGCGGTAGTGGTGCGGATGGAGAGGAAAGGGCAGATCTCGGCAACGTTGTGAAGGTGAGACCGACAGGATTTGGCGACAGATTGGATATTTGGGGTGAATGAGAGAGCGGAATCAAGAATGACACCAAGATTAGTAAGCATACAGATAAGTAGTTATATTTACCCAGCCCAGCGCTGAGTTTGGTGCTTGGAGCGTAGGAGGTCTTGTCTTGTCTTACTCTTTCGAGTCGTTTCCGACTCATAGCAACTCCATGGACACATCTCTCCCAGAACTCCCCATCTCCATCTGCAATCCTTCCGGTAGTGGATCCACAGAGATTTCCCGGTGAAAATACGGAAGTGGTTTACCACTGTCTTCTTCCGCTCAGTAAACTCGACCGTCCACTCTCGACTCTGACCCGTGCCCCTGCTGCCCAGCAAGGGGGAGTTTTGACCTGTCGGAGATTGCCCTCCACTCGCTAGCCACTGGCCAAGCCGGGAATGGAAACGGGTACGCCTCTGTTTGATTCTCCCTCCCTTAGCCAAGACTGGTAGAGACTGGTAGAACTCCCCAGGTACGATCCTGAAAGGGGACATAGGCGGTGCTTAACAAATATCATTGTCATTGTCATCATTATTATGATCATCAGGTGTTTAGGAGGGAAAAGAGGAGAATTAAGTTAGACGCCATCCCTGACCTCAGTGAGCTTACATTCTAACGCGAGACGGACTCCACAATAATTTACAGTAGGTGATCGTTTTTATTCTCTGAATGTGAGACTCTTTCACTTAGTTTGAGCATAATCCCCAAATGACAAGGTAAATGAAAGCATAATTGAATACTAGCTATTTATATAATATATCAATATTATACGCATTTCATATATAATATAATTGTAATTCCATATATATATAATATAATATATATTATTATGCATATAAAACGAAGTGCCTTGATATAATAATGATGGTATTCGTTAAGCGCTTACTGCGTGTCAAGCACTGTTCTAATTGCCGGGGTACATACGAGGTAATCAGGTTGTCCCAAGTGGGGCTCACAGTCTTAATCCCCAGATTACAGATGAGGTCACTGAGGCACGGAGAAGTTAAGCGAATTGCCCAAAGTCACACAGCTGACGAGCGGCGGAGCCGAGATCAGGACCCACGACTCTGGCTCCCAAGCCTATGCTCTTTCCACTAAGCCAAGCTGCTGCTGTCAGACCAAAAAGCAAGTCGTAGTCACACGTGAGAGTAAAATAAATGTGACTTTTTCTTCAAGGAAAACAGAGCCTGCTGTTGGTCGGAGGTTCTTTCGGGACAAACCAAGCCAGTGCAGTTGGGAGGAAAGCTAGGGGAAGAGGGCTCTGGGTGAGTTACAGTGACACTGACTACCTTGAGGCCTTGATTTTCCTCCCTGGCCAAGAGGAGCTTTTAAGTCTGGCCCAGCATCCTCAGCCATAGAGAGAGGATGCCGGAGATGATATTGGTGCAGATGATTGAGCTTCCCTAGAAAGGAAGATGCCTCATGAATCTAAGTTTTTATTATCTGTCTCTGTTGGGTCTCCGGGTGGCTAGCTCTCCGAGGACCAACGTGCTCGGAGCACCTCCGGGTATGCTAAATGGAATCTCCAAGTCAGAGGTCATGGGTTCGAATCCCGGCTCTGCCACTTGTCAGTTGTGTGACTGTGGGCGAGTCACTTCACTTCTCTGGGCCTCAGTGACCTCATCTGTACAATGGGGGTTAAGACTGTGAGCCCCACGTGGGACAACCTGATTCCCCTGTGTCTACCCCAGCGCGTAGAACAGTCCTCTGCACATAGTAAGCGCTCAACAAATACCAACATTATTCTTAAATAGCAATATTACGGGAGGAGGTATGGTGCAGAATAGTAACAATTATGTTATTTGTTAAGCACTTACTATGTGACAGGCTCTGTACTAAATGCGGGGGTGGATTCAAGTAAATGGGGTTGGACACGGTCCCCGTCTCACGTGGGGCTCACAGTCCCAGTCATTCATTCATTCTTTCATTCGATTGTATTTATTGAGTGTTTACTGTGTGCAGAGCACTGTACTTAGCGTTTGAGAGAGTACAATATAACAATAAACAAACACATCCCCCGCTCCCGACGAGCTCTCAAACGCTTAATCCCCATTTTACAGATGAGGGAAGTGAGGCCCAGAGAAGTGAAGTGATTTTCCCAAGATCAAACAGCAGACACATGATGGACCCAGGATTAGAATCCAGGTCTTTTCTGACTCCCAGGCCCATACTCTATCTACTAGGCCGTACTGCTTCAATCCATCAGTGATATTTATTTAGCACTCAGTGCGGAGGGCACTGTACTAAACACTTGTGTCATCTGTTAGGCACCACAATCTGCCACCTTTGGACATTTGGTATTCTCGCCTCTCCCAACCACAGCACTTATGCACATATCTTTAAAGTATATATTAGAAATTATTTATTCACATTAATGTCTCCCCCTCTAGACTGTAAGCTCGTTATGAGCAGGGAATGTGTCCGCTAATTCTGACGTATTCTCCCAAGCACTTCGTACAGTGCTCTGCCCAAAGTAAGCGCTTGATAAAAGAGAAGCAGCGTGGCTCAGTGGAAAGAGCACGGGCTTTGGAGTCGGAGGTCATGGGTTCGAATCCCGGCTCCGCCACTTGTCGGCCGCGTGACTGTGGGCGAGTCACTTCACTTCTCTGTGCCTCAGCGACCTCATCTGTAAAATGGGGATTTACTGTGAGCCTCACGTGGGACAACCCGACGACCCTGTATCTACCCCAGCGCTTAGAACAGCGCTCTGCACAGAGTAAGCGCTTAACAAATACCCACATTATTATTATTATATTGCCTGGCACATCATAAGCACCCAACAGATGCCATTTAAGAAAACAAAAGCATCAATCAGCCTGTCTTCCGTTGGCAGGAACAACTGCACAGATGCTCCCAGAGAGATTTTCTGATCATTACTCATTCATCAGTGGTATTTACTGAGCACTTACTGTGTGGGGAGCGCTGTACTAAGCGCTTGGGAGAGTACAATACAACAATAGACAGGACACATTCCCTGCCCACAGCGATCTTGACATCGGTCTAATGATTTTTGCACACTGACAGACGAGGATCCAGTGCAAACCACTGGATGTAGAGTTCACCTATTTCCACTTTCTGACGAGATAGACTGGGAGCTACATTTAGCCAGATACAATGAGGTGAATCCAAAATATTCTTTTCATCTCAGTTTAATTGCCTCTTAAAAGTAGTTGGCAATTCTTCAGAGGGTCCGGAAGGTAGAGACAAACAAAAATACCTGAAACAAGAGTATATTTTATTTTCATTCCTACATTCGGCTCTAAGTTTGTGCAAAAAGACTCTTGTGGTTGCTTTAATAAATATCAAGATGTAGGTTAAAAGAAATGAGAGAACTTGGCTTTTATGTTGTCAGCTACCTGAAAATGCAGCTAGAGGAGGAATAATTTAGACCCTTAGTTCCTCGTGGACGGGGAATGTATCTATCGGCTCTTTCGCACGTACTCTTCTAAGTGCTTAGTACAATTCTCTGCGCGGCTCAGTGGAAAGAGCCTGGGCTTCGGAGTCAGAGGTCATGGGTTCGACTCCCGGTTCTGCCACTTGGCAGCTGTGTGACTGTGGGCGAGTCACCTCACTTCTCTGTGCCTCAGTTACCTCATCTGTAAAATGGGGATTAACTGTGAGCCTCAAGTGGGACAACCTGATGATCCTGTATCTACCCCAGCACTTAGAACAGTGCTCTGCACCTAGTAAGCGCTTAACAAATACCAGGATGATTATTCTCTGCACACAAGTAAGCACTTGATAAATATCACCGATCAGATAATGGATTGACTAATCGAGGAATCAGATTTCCCCTGATAGACCAACTCTGACCTAGTGTAGTCTACAGTCACTGTTCTGACACCCACAGAAACATGAAAATAGTGTTAAGATGAATCAAAATTACTCAAGCGCTTACTACGTGTCAGGCACCGTACCAAGTCCTAAGGTGGGTATGAGCAAATCAGGTTGGTCACAGTCCCTGTCTCACGTGGGGCTCACAGTCTCAATCCCCATTTTACAGATGAGGTCACTGAGGCACAGAGAAGGGAAGTGACTTGTCCAAGGTCACACAATAGACAAGCTGCAGAGCAGGGATTAGAATCCACTATATCCTCATACCCAGGGCCGTACTCTGTCCACTAGGCCATGCTGCTTCTAACTGCGCTGCTTTACTGTGCTCTCCCAAATGCTTAGTACAGTGCTCGGCACACAGTAAGCACCCAATAAATACCATTGACTGATTGACTGATTCTCTGTGCCTCAATTTCCTCATCTGGAAAGTGGAGCAAGTATAATTGTTCTCCCAAATTGTGAAACCCTCGTGGGTCAGGGACTGTGTCCGAGCTGACTGTCTTGTACCTACCCCAGTGCTTAGCACAGTCCTTGGCCCAAAGTGTTAAAACAGACGCCAATGTTATCACTGTCATTATTAAGGGTTGGAAGTGCCTATATAAGGACATTTGCTCCCTCATTTGAGGAAAGGGTACCAGAGTTCTAATTTCTCTTTTAGAATTGCAGTTGAAATCTTTATTGGGTTTCTCTTTAAAATCCAAGATTTCATTCTAAGCGTATTGCTTTTTTTTCAGTTGTTTCTATTAAATATTCAGGATCTTTCAAGCATGACAAGCTATAAATTAAATTTTGTTATGAAAAAATCCATTCAAGAATAAAGAACAATTTACTGTTGCTATTAGATTTGTTTATGATATCCATGGGGATGCTATTAAAATCTACATCCCCTGACAAAGGGGAAAGCAAAAAAAAAAAGTGTTTGAAGGACTTAATAAATGACTACCTTCCATTATTTTTGGTTAATTAATTATTTTGCCCTGAACACATTCAAAATTGGTATTACGCTTGGTGGGATTTAAATATTAAAAAATCACAAAATGTTTTCTAATTTACTCTATTAGATTTTTTTTTAATTTGACTACTTCAAAAGTATTGCTAAGAAATACTGTTTACCTGATAAAGCTCTTAAAACTGAATATTATGATAAAAAAAAAGTCTCCCCTCTTGTGTAAGGTAAGCTTGTTGCCGGAGGGGAATGTGTTTCTTTATTGTTAATTAATTCATTCCATCGTATTTATTGAGCACTTACTGTGTGCAGAGCACTGTACTAAGCACTTGGAATGTCCTCTTCTAGGGTCTTAGTACAGTGCTCTGCCACAGGAAGCGCTCAATAAAAGTGATCGAATGAATCATAATAATGGTGGTATTTAGTAAGCGCTTACTCCGTGCAAATCACCGTTCTAAGCTCTGGGAGGGGATACAAGGTGATCGGGTCGTCCCACGTGAGGCTCACAGTTTTAACCCCATTTTCCAGATGAGGGAACTGAGGCCCAGAGAAGGTAAGTGACTTGCCCAAGGTCACACAACTGAGAGATGGCCGAGTTGGGATTCGAACCCACGACCTGTGACTTCCCAGCCCGGGCTCTTGCCACGGAGCCACGCTAATAATGATGGTATCTGTTAAGCACTTACTACGTGCCAAGTACCGTTCTAAGCGCTGAGGTAGATACAAGGTAATCAGGCTGTCCCACGTTGGGCTCGCGGACTTAATCCCCATTTTACAGAGGAGGGAACTGGGGCATTCATTCATTCATTCCCTCGTACTTTTTGAGCGCTTACTAGGTGCAGAGCACTGTACTGAGCGCTTGGAATGGTCAATTTGGCAACAGATACGATCTCTGCCCAACAGCGGGCTCACAGTCTAAAAGGGGAAGACAGACAACAAAACAAAACAAGTAGCCATCAATACCATCAAGATAAATAGAATCATAGATATATACGCCTCATTAATAAAATAGAGTAATCGATAATATATACAAATATGCACAGGTGCTGTGGGGAGGGGAAGGGGGAAGAGCAGACGGAGGGAGGGAGGCATAGAGAAGTGAAGTGACTTGCCCACTTCTTACTGTGTGCGTAAATAAGGTGCACACGCATAGAGAGAGAGATAGATGATAAAGTCTGAGGCCCATGTAGGAAAGGGACTGTGCCCGACTTGAATAACTTGTATGTTCCCCAGCATTTAGAACAGTGCTTGGCACACAGTAAATGTTTTCCAAATACCATAATTATTAGTGGTAATATACATATGCACACAAATAGAGAGAGACAGAGAGAGAGACAGAGAGAGAAGCAGCACGGCTTAGCGGAAAGAGCCCGGGCTTGGGAGTCAGAGGTCATGAGTTCCAATCCCGCTCCGCCACTTAGCTGTGTGACTTTGGGCAAGTCGCTCGGCTTCTCTGTGCCGCACTTACCTCGTGTAAAATGAAGATTAAGACTGTGAGCCCCACGTGGGACGACTTGATTACCTCCTATCTACCCCAGTGCTTGGAACAGTGCTCGGCACATAGTAGGCACTTAACAAATACCATTACTATTATATGTATATGTACATGCATATCCGTGTATTATATATTTCCATCGATCGCTTGTATTCCTTGAGGGCTTACAGCGTGGTTCGGTGGAAAGAGCCCGAGCTTGGGAGTCGGAGGTCATGGGTTCGAATCTCGGCTCCGCCACTTGTCAGCTGTGTGACTGTGGGCAAGTCACTTCACTTCTCTGGGCCTAAATTCCCTCATCTGTAAAATGGGGATTAAAACTGGGAGCCTCACGTGGGACAACTTGATTACCCTGTATCTACCTCAGCGCTTAGAACAGTGCTCTGCACATAGTGAGAGCGCTTAACAAATGCCAGCATTATTATGTGCACTTGGGAGCACTAAGGACTTGGGAGAGTACAGTACAAGAGTTGGGAGACACATTCCCCACCACACATAGACATTCACACATACGTGTAGTTGTCCTACACACACACAAAAAAATGTAGTTGCCCTTAGTATTCGAAAAAGGCATCGCTGATGGCAAAATCCACCTGTCGGCACGTGTGTGGCTGGAAAGACCAATGCAAGATCCACAGTCCGGGCCACAGAAAGTACACAAAAAGGTCAACATCCTGTATGCCGTCAGGCTATTTTCTCTATTAAGATGGTATGTAAGGTGAAGACATAAGGCTGGATGCAGAAATGTTTTCATAAACTGGAACAGGACGGTGATTTGTGTACATCTAGAACACCTTTGCCCCCGTGCAGTCCTGCCGAGCTAAACCTGCACGCCCTTCGGTAGAAGGGGAAAACTCAACTAAATAAAGGCCCCTGCAGCCAGCAATCAAGTTGGCAGGGCTAAGGCTGTGAATTATTCCAATGCATGTACCCTGTGACTAAAAAGGGCCGTATATAATGTTATTAATGATCCATTTTGATGATTGCAGAAAAAAAACCGGATGGATTAGTACCATGTAGCATCAAACTGCAATTTCCATTTCCTCTGAGATGCCTTATCATCATTCTCTGCTTTTCTTTAGACATAGTTTCCATCTCTTTCATCCCGAGGACGTTAGATAGAGCTGCTTTCATTGCGGGAATTCCGGATGGGCAGATTACACTCGCGTTCATAGATACAAGCGCATACTGTACCTTACTGGTCAGTTTGAATAGCGGTATTGTCTCACGGGGCGGGAATGAATCTGTTACTCTGATCCAGAAACCTCTAGTTTCTCTAATCTTCACCATTCTTCAGCGTGAATTTGGGGCCTGTAGCATGGCGTGATTTAGGTAGGACTCTTCCCTGTTTAGTCTTTTCAGTGTCGTTCTCTCGCTGGAAAACAACGGCGATCGATCTAACCGTCGTTATTTGTGCACTCCTCCAACTGACATTAGCCCGCAGCAGTATTTACTGTTTAGGCGGCGTGGCCTAGTGGATGGAGCATGGGCCTGGGAATCAGAAGGACCTGGGTTCTAATCCCAGCTGTGCCACGTGTCTCCTGAACAACCTCGGGCAAGAACCTTCCCTTCTCTGTGTTTCAGTCACCTCATCTGTAAAATGGGAGTTAAATCCTCCCCCCTCCTACTTAGAATGTGGGGACAGGGACTGTGCCCAACCTGATTAACCTGTATCTACGGTAGCGATACTGATGGTAATAGTAATAGCAATAGTAGTAGTTACAGTAATAATAATAATAATAATGATTATGGTATTTGTTAAGCGCTTACTATGTGCCAAGCACTGTTCTAAGCACTAAGGTAGATACAAGGTCATTAGGTCGTCCCACGTGGGGCTCAGAGTATTAATCCCCATTTTACAGAGGAGGTAGCTGAGGCCCAGAGAAGTGAAATGACTTGCCCAAAGTCACAGAGCTGACAAGTGACGGAGCCGGGATTAGAACCCACAACCTCTGACTCCCAAGCTCGGGCTCTTTCCATGAACACATGCTGCTTCTCACAGTAGCATTTGGCACGGCCTGGTGGATAGAGTGCAGGCCTGGGAGTCAGAACGACCCAGATTCTCATCCCGGCTCCACCACTTTTCCGCTGTGTGACCTTAGGCAAGTCACTTTACCTCTCTGTGCCTCAGGTACCTCATCTATAAAATGGGGATTAAGACTGTGAGCCCCAAATGGGCCGGGGACTGTGTCCAACCCAACTGCCTTGTATCTACGCCAGAGTCTGACACACAGTAAGTGCTTAAAAAATACCACATTCATTGAATCCCCATTTGGTGAGGCGCTAATGGAAAGAACCCAGGGCAGGGGGGAGGAAACCCTGGATTGTCATTCTAATTTCACCACTTGCCCATTGTGTGACCTTGGGCAAGTCCAGAATTTGATATTGAACTCTCCCTTCTACTCAGCAATGATCCTCAGGTAAGAATAGGATTGGGTCTATTCTGATTATCTCGTATCTGATGATGATGATGATGATGATGATGTTGGTATTTGTTAAGCGCTTACTATGTGCCGAGCACTGTTCTAAGCGCTGGGGTAGACACAGGGGAATCAGGTTGTCCCACGTGGGGCTCACAATCTTAATCCCCATTTTACAGATGAGGGAACTGAGGCACAGAGAAGTTAAGTGACTCGCCCACAGTCACACAGCTGACAAGTGGCAGAGCTGGGATTCGAACTCATGAGCCCTGACTCCAAAGCCCGTGCTCTTTCCACTGAGCCACGCTGCTTCCCTACCCCAATGTATCTACCCCAATGCCTAGGACAACGCTTTATATATAGAAAGTGCTTAACAAATACCATTATTATTATTATTACTAACATTATTACAAGCCCCCTCTATACTGTAAGCCGTTGTGGACAGGGAATGTTTCTGTTTATCACTGTATTGTACTCTCCTAAGTGCTTAGTACAGTGCTCGGCACACGGTAAGCGGTTAATAAATGTGACTGCCTATTATTGTTATTATTATTATTATCCCTGAGTTCTAGTCTTAGCCTTTCCAGCTGTGTGTCTTCAGACAAACCTCTTATACTCCCTGGAACTGTTTCCTCTTCAGCAAAATGTAGAAAGATTCCTGCTCTCAAATTGCAAGCCTTACACAGAACGGGGACGTCGTCTGATCGGACTGAACTCCCATTTTCCTCAGTGCTTTGCCCAGCACTTACCACGCAGTAAACACTTAATAAAACCATGATTATTATTTTGGTCACTGACATCAATGTTTACTAAATCTTTTGGACAACCAACAGGGTTGTGAGATTGTCCCCTTTCCCATAGGAAGAGGATGAGCAATCATCTGTGGCAGATAAGTTGTAAAAATGATGATTTTGTTTATTTTTACTACAGCATCTGGATGGTAAATGCTGTAACCTGCAGGAAGGACAGTGGGTATAAAATTTTTGTGGCCTTATAAATTTTTTGTATTTACTTATAAAGCTACAGTAAATGTACCATTACGACCAGATTAACAGATGGAATATCTGTCTGGAAAAGTTGAGTTCTTTTTCCCAAGGTTAGGTAGCTAGGCCACGCAAAAAATGACTCACTTTCTCCTGCTAATCACTCAAGCTTTCTTCTCTTTCGGACCGAATTCTGGGATTGATTTCAAGGATAACATCTTTGTTCATAACAACCACAAGAAAGATGTTGCTAGAAGATATTTTTAAAGGCTATTCAATGAATTCATTCAAATGACAAATTCAAACTAATCCAACAAAACAATCAAAATTTTAAATATTATAAAATAACTCCCACTCTATTGAAAAATTATCTAGACTATTTGCTCTTTTAAGGTTTGACGCTCATTTGAAAATACCCAGATGTCCTGTAATGAATTAGAAGATATATTAAAACTAAGAAATCAATTCAACATAAAGTTGGAAGACAAAGATCACTGTTCGCAATAATGTAGATACTTCCCCCAATTTTTAATGATTGAGATATTAATTCAAATGATGTTCTAAAGACTTAATACACGCACCTTCATTTTAGTTAACTTTTCTTCGTTTCAGACAGTTTTTCTCAACATTGCATTTCTGACTTTAATGTTATTTTAATTTAATTGGATTGTAAACCCCGTGAGGGACCGAGACTTCTCTGATCTGATTATCTTGTATCTATTCCAGTGATTAACACAGAGTAATTGCTTAACAAATTTCATAATTATCATTTTTCAAATATATTTCTCTGATTAATTTAGCCAGTAACTTGATTTCTAAATGATATCTATTAATTGCAAGAATTCAAATGATACAAAGGAGCAGTAGCAGGAGTACATTATCCGAAGAGAAAAGGTACTATACCTGACAAGAGAACTGTGGGGGTTCAAAGTGAATCAATGTTCCGTATAACCAAGTAGCTCGTAGTGGGCAGGAATTTGTCTGTTGTGCTAGTGTACTCTCCCAAGCGCGTAGTACAGTGCTTCGCACCCAGTAAGCACTCAATAAATACGATTGAATGAATGAATGAAAGATCAAGGAACTGTGAGGTAGAGAACATGAATTCTAATCCCAATTCCACCACTGGCCTTGAAGAAATCACTTAACCTTTCTCGGCCTCAGTTTCCTCATCTGTAAAATGGCTATAAGATACCTCTTCATTCCCCCCTCATAGTGTAAGCCCCATATGGAACAGAGACTTTATTTGACCTGATTATTTTGTACTTACCCTTGTGCTTTGCACAGAGCAAAACCTCTATACATACCACAGTTATTATCATTATGCTAAACCCTTCATTTTGATGATAAATTACTGTATTAATGATTCTACTGAACTATGATGGTACCGTTAGTCAAACCGATTCATGCAGGGACAGGATCATTTTAACCAGCTTGATCCCCTCTTCAAAGCCTTATCGATGGCACATCTCCTCCAAGAGGCCTTCCCAGACTAAGCCTCACTTTTCCTCATCTCCCACTCCCTTCTGCGTCGCCCTGACTTGCTCCTTTTCCTCTCCCCGCCCCCCACAGAACTTATGCATATATCTGTAATTTTATTTATTTGCTTTGATGTCTGTCTCCCCACCTCTAAACTGTGAGCTTGTTGTGGGCAGGGAATATCACTGTTTATTGTATTATACTTTCCCAAGCGCTTAGAACAGTGCTCTGCACACAGTAAGGCCTTAATGAATACAACTGAATGAATGAATGCTTTCAGTAAATAACAATTGCTTGGATAGATGTTTATATGGCAAGAAACTGGGTAGTTATCACTGCAATATTTATTCATAATAATGTCTGATTCCCCCACTCGACTATAAGCTCCTTGCGGGCCCAGAATGTGTCAGCCAATTCTGATGTATTGTGCTCTCCCAGGCGCTTAGTACAGGGCTCTGTACATAGTAAACTCTCAATAAAAACCACTGAACGATTGATTGGTGCCCAATGAGGTCTGGGCTGATTGCCGCAATAGCCATGACTGGGTTATTTTCGCCTCCTTTTGTTGATGTGGAAATGATAGGGTATCAGAATGCCCTCAGCAGATGCCATGAATCGATATGCCGAAATCTTTTCGTTCGGCCCATTTCCATAAGCCAAGCGATAGATTATCTCGTGTAGCCGGCAACACACAGGCAACATAGCGTACCTCTGTCAACTACGTACAAGGAGAAGCAGCGTGACTTAGTGGAAAGAGCACGGTCTTGGAAGTCAGAGGTCGTGGGTTCTAATTCCGCCTCTGCCACTTGCCAGCTGTGTGACTGGCCAAGTCACTTAACTGCTCTGTGCCTAAGTTACCTCACCTGTAAAATGGGGACGAAAACTGTGAGCCCCACATGGGCCAGCCTGATTACCTTGTATCGACACCAGATCTTAGAACAGTGCTTGGCACATAGTAAGCGCTTAACAGATTCCATCATTATTAAGGACAGACCGGCACTGAAGTCTTCAGTTGATCGATCGAGAGTATTTACTGAGTGTCTACTGTGTGCAAGGCACTGTGCTAAGCCCATGGAAGAGTAAAATATGACAGAGTCAGTAGACATGAAGCATAAGCTCCATAAGGAGCTTACAGACCACTCAGAAATGAACTACAAATTAGGGGAAATGAGAGAGTAAATGATGATAAGCAAAAATACTTTGGGGCTGAGGGAGGGGTGAGTCCTTAAAGGTTGCAGATCCAAGCCCAGAGATGACATAGAAGGGAGGGGAAACGGAGGAAATGAGAGCTCGGTCGGAGGAGGCCTGACGGAGACGATGTGATTGAGGAGGGCTGTGAAGGTAGAGAGAGTGGTGGCCCGACAGATACGAAGGGGAGGGAGTTTCAAGCCAGAGGCAGGACGTGGGGAAAGAGGTGACGGCGAGATAGACGAGAGCGAGGTTCAACGAGAAAGTCGGTGCTAGAGGAGTGAAGCTTGTGCAGAGCAGCGAGGTAAGGTAGGAGGAGATAATAAATAGTAAATGCTCAAGAAATACCAAGAGTATTATTATCATTATTATTATCCTTGTTTTTTAGAATGGTGGGACTCAGAACAGGGCCTCAAGGGAAAACATAGGGGCTGAGAGTCTGAGGAGGAGTGGGAAAAAGAACAGAGATGGAGAACCCAAAGATGTAAGAGGAGAACTGGGAAAGAGTGGTGTCTGAAAAACCCAGTTTAGATTATATTCTTGGTTCCTCTTTGAAAGAGCGTCTTCCATAGGTATTCACTAGTTCCTTCGGGGGCTACTCTAACTACAGGGAGAGAAATATGAACATGTTTTTGTGGGAAAGCAGCATGGCCTAGTAGAGAGGGCACAGTCCTGGACATCAGAGGACCTGAGCTCTAATCTCAGCTCTGCCAATTTCTTGCTCTGTGACCTTGGGAAGCCACTTAACGTCTCTGTGCCTCGTTTTCCTCATCTGTAAAATGGGGATTAAGACTGTGAGCCCCATGTGGGACACAGACTCTGCCCAGTATCTACAGCATCTATCTGCCCGGCACATAGGAGCTGCTTAACAGATACCATGAAATGCCATTTTAGACAGGGAGCACAGGGCAAAGAGTAGAGATGAGGATGTCATCTGTTGTGATGTGATCTGTGATGTGATCACAGATGTGATGTGATGTGAACATGTGATCTGTTGCCGACTTGTTCATTCCAAGCGCTTAGTACAGTGCTCTGCACATAGTAAGGCGCTCAATAAATACTATTGAATGAATGAATGAATGTCAGCCAGCGGGGAGATGAATCAAAGATAAAGGTCTTCTTGCCTATGAAACAGAGATAGTGCTACAAATAGCAACTGGATTAAGACAACAGCCACAGATACCTCACCGGAGGACAGACTAAATTGATTCTCCATGTTCAAAAGGTAACAAGCCACATGGAGTAACACAATTTTTCCACAACAATGGCCGCAACAGAATCAGCTATGCCATCTGGGACCCTGAAAGGCAATCAGATAATATTGCAAATAAGTAATCGTCTCTTCTTTATATGACTGAACATCAATGCCTAGGGTTAATCTGGGTAATGCTTGTTTTACTTAACAATAAAGTATTCTTTTAGTAGAAAAACGAATAGTACTTAATGAGCCTGTGAGCCCCTTATGGGATGGGGACTGGGTCCAACCCTATTTGCTTGTATCCACAACAGCGCTTAGTACAGTGTCTGGCACGTAGGGAGTGCTTGACAAATACTATTATCATTATAATTATTATTACCAAGTGCTTGAGAGAGTACGATACAATAGGGTGGGTAGATCTAATTAATTCTTGCCCTCGAGGGGTTTGCCTTCTAGTGTAACAACAGTCTGGGAAGTTCAAAAAAGAGAAGAGACAGAGTGTCTGTCTAGAAGGAGTTTGCCCTCTATCTGTGAAGAAGGATGTACAATATTTTCAAATATTTCGGTCGAGAGAAGAGAGTGATTGTAGGGTTGAATTGCTGCTTATATAAAAGTGCTGAGGAAGTGCTGATAGATGAATCAGAGCTAGAGAGAAAACTGTTAAGCTGTCCCTGAGAGAGTTCAACCCACCAAGCTAGCCAATGACACCCCAGTGACAATCTTCTTTTTTCTTTACATCATTTAATCCCATTCAAGGGCTTCTGCTGACTTTCTCAGAGTTTCCAAGTCACTCCTTCTTAAAGGAATATTCTCCTCCACCAGTGTTGAGAAAGAAGAAACTGTGCGAGACGTATCATTCTAGGTAGAACCAGTCTTGCCCCCATTTTTCCTCAGGCCTAAGACTCCCTCCTCCTTCACATCCACAAGTCCACCACCTTTTCCCACCTTCAAGATCACATTTCCACCGAGAGGCCCTCCCGAACTAAGTCCTCTAGTTCCCCTCTCTGTCGTCGCCTCACCATCAACTATGCTTTTTCCCGTGAAGCCCTTAAGCACTTTGATAAATAATAATAATAATAATAATTGTGGTATTTGTTCCCACGTCCTTACTGTGTGCTAGGCACTGTACTAAGCTCCGGGGTGGACACGAGCAAATCGAGTTGGACACAGTCCCTGTCCCACATGGGGCTCACAGTCCCAATCCCCATTTTATGGACGGGGTAACTGAGTCACAGAGAAATGAAGTGACTTGCCCGAGATCACACGGCAGACAAGTGGAAGAGCTGGGATTAGAACCCACAACCTTCTGACTCTTAGGCCCTGTTCTATCCACTCTGCCATGCTACAATATTTATGCAAATATTCGTATGCTTTACTATTTCCCATCTCCCTAATCTATTTTCATGTCTGCCTCCCACTGCAGATTGTAAATTATTTGCGGGAAGGGATCACGTCTATAATAACGTTGGTATTTGTTAAGCGCTTACTATGTGCCGAGCACTGTTCTAAGCGCTGGGGGAGATACAGGGTAATCAGGTCGTCCCACGTGAGGCTCACAATTAATCCCCATTTTACAGATGAGGGAACTGAGGCACAGAGAAGTTAAGTGACCTGCCCACAGTCACACAGCTGACAAGTGGCAGAGCCGGGAGTCGAACTCATGACCTCCGACTCCGAAGCCCAGGCTCTTTTCCACTACCAACTCGGTTGTCTTGTACATTCCCAAGTGCTTAGTAAGCGCCCAGTAAATACTACTGACTGATTGAGTGTACTGCCAGAGGGGCCCAGAATCAATCAGTCGGTCAGTCAGCGTGGGACTCGTGAACCTGGGAGTCAGAGGATCGGGGTTCTAATCCTGGCTCTGCCACTTGTCTGCTGTGTGACTTGGGGCAGATCATTTCACTTCTCTGGGCCTCAGTTACCCCATCTGTAAAATGGGGATTAAGGCTGTGAGCCCCATGTGGGACACGGACTGCCTGATTATCTTTTATCTACCCCAGAATTTACTATAGTGCCTGGAACATAAGTGATTAACAAATATCATTTTTTAAAAAATCAATTGGTGGTACTTACTGAGTGTCTAGTGTGTGCAGAGCACTGTACTAAGCACTTAGAGAGTCCAGAAAAATGGGCATGATCCCTACCCTCTAGGATCTTAAATTTCAGTGCATTGGAACGGACCCAGGAACTTCCCCATTGCAGTGAAACTGCGCGACTGAAGGGAAGCAGAGAAGCAACGTGACTTAGTGGAAAAAGCCCGGGCTTGGGAGTCAGAGGATGTGGGTTCTTACCCTGGCTCTACCACTTGTCTTCTGTGTGACCTTGGGCAAGTCACTTCACTTCTCTGTGCCTCAATTACCTCATCTGTAAAATGGGGATGAAGACTGTGAGCCTCACATGGGACAACCTAATTACCTTTGATCTACTCCGGCTCTTAGCACAGTGCTTGGTACATAGTTAATGCTTAACAAATGTCATCGTACAGGGAAGCAGCGTGGCTCAGTGGAAAGAGCCTGGGCTTCGGAGTCAGAGGTCATGGGTTCGACTCCTGGCTCTGCCACTAATAATAATAATGTTGGTATTTGTTAAGCACTTACTATGTGCAGAGCACTGTTCTGAGCGCTGGGGGAGATACAGGGGAATCGGGTCGTCCCACGTGAGGCTCACAGTTAATCCCCATTTGACAGATGAGGTAACTGAGGCACAGAGAAGTTAAGTGACCTGCCCACAGTCACACAGCTGACGAGTGGCAGAGCCGGGAGTCGAACTCATGACCTCTGACTCCGAAGCCCGGGCTCTTTTCCACTGAGCCACGTTGCTTCCCGCTAGTCAGCTGGGGTGTTTTTTTTAAATAACTAAGGAGCTATTCATTTTTCAAAGTAGTTATTGATAAGAATTGTTACTTATTCATTCATTCAATAGTATTTACTGAGTGCTTACTATGTGCGGGGCACCGTACTAAGTGCTTGGACTGTACAGTTCACTTACAGAGATTGTCATACGAATTAAAGACTAAATTAAATTCTCTCACTTCAGATATGGACTACTGATCACAAGGGCCAAAAGAAAACATAGCAGTTAGATCAGCTTTGAAGCAATCAGCTTGCCCCCTCCTACCTCACCTCACAACTCTCCTACTACAGCCCAGCCCCCACACTTCACTCCCCTAATTCAATAGTATTTATTTATTTATTCAGTAGCATTTATTGAGCGCTTACTATGTGCAGAGCACTGGACTAGGCGCTTGGAATGAACAAGTCGGCAACAGATAGAGACGGTCCCTGCCGTTGGACGGGCTCACGGTCTGATCGGGGGAGACGGACGAGAACGACGGCAAGAAAGTTGATTGCCATTGCCTAATCGCCCATTGTCAACCGTCTCACTGTACCTTGATCTCGTCTATCTTTCTGCAGATTTCTCTCCCACGTCCTGCTTCCATCTGGAATGGCCTCCCTCCTCATAATAATAATAATAATAATAATAATGTGGGTATTTGTTAAGCGCTTACTACGTGCAGAGCACTGTTCTAAGCGCTGGGGTAGATACAGGGTAATCAGGCTGTCCCACGTGAGGACAATTATTCTCCCCTTCTTCTGTGTCCTATTGAAGGCCCGTCTCCTCCAAGAGGCCTTCCCTGCCTAAGCCCTCCTTTCCTCTTCTCCCACTCCCTTCTGCCTCACCCTTTGCATAACGGATAGAGCACCAGCCCGGGAGTCAGAAGGTCATGGGTTCTAATCCCAGCTCTCCTACTTGTCTTCTGGGTGGCCTTGGGCAGGCCACCTCACTTCTCTGGGCCTCAGTCACCTCATCTGTAAAATGGGGATTAAGACTGTGAGCCCCATGCGGGCCAGAGACTGTGTCCAACACGATTTGCTTGTATCCTCCCCAGCACTTAGTGCAGTCCCTGACACATGGTAAGCGTTTAACAAATACCACAATTATTATTATTATTATTATTATTATCATCATTCATCACCGCCCCCCCCCCGCAATCCCCACAGCACCTAGGTCTATATCTGTAATTGTTTTATTTCTACTGATGCCTGCCTCGCCCTCTAGACTATAAGCGTGTTATGGGCAGAGAATGTGTCTGTTATATTTTACTCTCCCAAGTGCTTAGGTTGGTTTTCAGCGCACAGTGAGTTCTCAATAAATTCAGTTGTCTATCTGACTGAGTCTGTCTCCCCCGATTAATAATAATGTTGGTATTTGTTAAGCGCTTACTATGTGCAGAGCACTGTTCTGAGCGCTGGGGGAGATACAGGGGAATCGGGTCGTCCCACGTGAGGCTCACAGTTAATCCCCATTTGACAGATGAGGTAACTGAGGCCCAGAGAAGTGAAGTGACTTGCCCACGGTCACACAGCTGACAAGTGGCAGAGCTGGGATTCGAACTCATGACCTCTGACTCCCAAGCCCCGGCTCCTTCCACTGAGCCACGCTGCTTCTCTAGACTCTAGTCTAATCTAGACTGATTAGACCGTGAGCCCGTCAGAGGGCAGTGACTGTCTCTATCTGTTACCGATTTGTCCATTCCAAGTGCTTAGTACAGTGCTCGGCACATAGTAAGCGCTCAATAAATACTATTGAACGAATGACTGAATGAATAATCTCCTTGAACTCAGGGATCCTTCCTACCAACTCTATTATATTATACTCTCTCCTGTACTTAGTAGAGTGCTCTGCACACCCTGAGTCCTCAAAAACATCGCTGATTGATTGATTGTCTAAATTTGAATGATTAATTCTTTAAATCAGGCTGGCTCAGATTGGGAATCAACTCCTGAAGTCTTATTCAACTACTGATATTTGTTGAACAGAATATGTTCTCTGTCTCTGCAGGGGCAACTTGAATTCAACCAAAGAAAGACACCTTTTTTTGAAGAACAAGAAGTTGAGCCTGCCAAAAATCAGGTGGGAAAAAATATTCATTTATAAAAAACTTTCGAGGAATGGGACTCAAAGTCCAGAACCTGGGTCCCACAGATCCCGGCCACTCAGAGACCGGGAGAAGTCTGGGTTGGAAGAGGCCAGTTTGGGAGCACTTCCAATAACAGGGTCCATATCTAATTCTCTCAATCATATTTACTGAGGGCTTAACACCGTGCTAGATGCTAGGGACAAATCAATCTCCTCATGGCTCTACGCACAGTAAACTCTCAGTAAATACTATTATTGCTACAGAGAAATAATACGTGGCTCAGTGGAAAGAGCACGGGCCGGGGAGTCAGAGGTCATGGGTTCAAATCCCCGTTCGGCCGCTTGCCAGCTGTGTGACTTTGGGCAAGTCACTTAACTTCTCTGTGCCTCAGTTACCACAGCTGGAAAATGGGGATGAACACTGTGAGCCCCACAGGGGACAACCTTGCAGCCTCCTCAGCGCTTAGAACAGCGCTTTGCACATAGTAAGCGCTTAGCAAATGCCATAATTATTATGATTATTACTACTACTAGAGGCCAGAGCACTGGGGAAAGGCCAAACAGACACACTGACCTTTCACAGAGCTGGAGTGAATTGTTTTCCTCCTCACGGCTACGGCAGAGAAGACCAAAGCCAAGGGGGAACCGAGAAGGAGTAGGAAGAATGAATCCATAAAAGCGGAAAGCAGGATAATCAATAGTCATTCAGTGATATTTATTAAGCGCTTACTGTAGGCAGAGCAGTCGGGACTGTATTGTATCAGATTACAGCATGGCGTAGTGGATAGAGCACGGGCCCGAGAGTCGGAAGGTCATGGATTCTAGTCCCGGCTCCGCCACTTGTCTGCTGTGTGACGTTGGGCAAGGCACTTGACTTCTCTGGGCCTCAGTTATCTCCTCTGTGAAATGGGGATTGACAACCTGATTTGCTTGTAACCACCCCAGTGCTTAGAACAGTGCCTGGCGCGCAGTAAGCATTTAACAAATACCATTCATTCATTCGGTCGTATTCATTGAGTACTTACTGTGTGCAGAGCACTGTACTAAACGCTTGGAAAGTACAATTCAGCAACAGATAACCACAGTTATTATTATTGGTAGTGGTAGTAATGCAATCCAACAGAGTTAGATGTTTTAATGAGATGTTCTTCCCCTCGATTCTATTTATTGCCATTTTCCTTGTCCGTCCGCCTCCGCCGATTAGACCGTGAGCCCGTCAGAGGGCGGGGACCGTCTCTATCTGTTACCGATTTGTACATTCCAAGCGCTTAGTACCGTGCTCTGCACATAGTAAGCGCTCAATAAATACTATTGAATGAATGAACCCTGCCCACAAGAAGCTGACAGTCTACAGGGGAAACAGACATTAAAATAGATTAGGGATAGAGGAAATAATAATAATTACGGCACTCGTTAAGTGCTTCCTATGTACCAGGCACTAAGCGCTGGGGTGGATACAAGCAAACCGGGTTGGACAGGGTCCCTGTCCCCCACGGGGCTCACAGTTTCAATGCCCATTTTACAGATGAGGTAACTGAGGGCCAGAGAAGCGAAGTGACTTGGCTAAGTACTATGGGCTGGGGTGAGTAACAGACAGCGGGGCTCAGTGGAAAGAGCCCGGGCTTGGGAGTCAGAGGTCATGGGTTCGAATACCGGCTCCGCCACTTGTCAGCTGGGTGACTGTGGGCAAGTCAATTAACTTCTCTGGGCCTAAGTTCCCTCATCCGTAAAATGGGGATTGACTGTGAGCCTCACGTGGGACAACTTGATTACCCTGTATCTACCTCAGCGCTTAGAACAGTGCTCTGCACCTAGTAAGCGCTTAACAAATACCAGCATTATTATTATTATTATCATTAAGGGGTACATGAGAAAGTGCACCGCTAATGGTGAGGGGATGACGAATAGGGGAAATAAAAAGGCTGAATCCGGGAAGGCCTCTTGGAGGAAAAGTGATTCTAGGAGGGTTTTGAAGATGGGTAGAGTGATGGAGCGTCAGATCTAAAGTGGGAGGGAATTCTAGGCCCGAGGGAGAATGTGGGCAAGAGGTCGGTGGGGAGATGCACGAGATGGAGGTACTGAGAGCTGGTTGGTGTTAGAGGAGAGGAGTGTGTGGGTGGGGATGTGGGTGTGAGAAGCAGCGTGGCTCAGTGGAAAGAGCCCGGGCTTTGGAGTCAGAGGTCATGGGTTCGAATCCCTACTCTGCCACTTGTCAGCTGTGTGACTTGGGGCAAGCCGCTTAACTTCTCGGTGCCTCAGTTACCTCATCTGTAAAATGGGGATGAAGACTGTGAGCCCCACGTGGGACAACCTGATTCCCCCGTGTCTACCCCAGCGCTTAGAACAGTGATCTGCACATAGTAAGCGCTTAACAAATACCAACATTAACATTATTATTAGGGATGGAGTAAGCGTTCGGCAATTCTAGGTCAGAGAAGGAGAGTTGATTAAGTGCCTTAAATCTGATGCTACAGAGATTCTGTTTGGTGGGCTGGTGGATGGACAACCATCTGAAGCTTTTGAAGAGTGTGGAGATACGAACCCGGGAAGCAGCGTGGTCTAGTGGATAGAACATGGCCCCGGGAGTCAGAAGGACCTGAGTTCTAATCCCGGCTCCACCACCTGCCTGCTGTGTGACCTCGGGCAAGTCGCTTAACTTCCCTGTACCTCAATCACCTCCAGGAGAGTACAGTACAATAAATGAGCAGCCCCGTTCCCCGTCCGTAACGAACTTACAGTCTAGAGTGGGAGACCGCCATTAATATGAATAGATAAGAAATTCATAATATGTAATTTAAAGAGAAGTGCCATACTAAGCGTTGGGGAAGATACAAATTATTCAGGTTCCACGAGCAGCTCAGCGTCTAAGTAGGAGGGAGAACGCGTTATTGATCCCCCATTTTGAAGATGAGGGAGCTGAGGCACAGAGAAGGAAAGTGACTTGTCCAAGGTCACACAGCAGACACCTGGCGGCGCAGAGACTAGAACCCAGGTCCTTCGGCCTCCTAGGGCCGTGCTCTAGCCACTAGGCTACACGGCTTCCTCCTAAGTGAAGCGGCCCTTAGAGGAGCGAAGTAGTTGGGCGGTGGCGAGAGAGAAGCAGGGAGAGAGTGGACTTAAAGCCGACCGCCCTGAACAACTGCTGTCTCTCTGCAGAGGCCTCTGCCTTAGCCCGTGAAGCAACGAGAGTAGCTGGGGATGTTTGAGTGATTTTCTAGAGTTAATTATGTATATAAAGAATTGTGACTGTGCTCAGGAATGTATTTAATGTGAACATTAAGTACATTTAAATTTAAATAATGATTTTCCGTCAGCTCCTCTCATTATTACACAATGAATATAAATGGGCTATAAAATGGATTAGAACCATTCCTTCAAATTTGGGTAGTACAAACAATTACCGTCGAAGTGATATTTACAATTAAGTAAATACAACTAGAAGTACTTGCTTTCTCCCAATAAATTAGTTTTGGATGTGTCATAGCGTGCTCTAGAGATATTAAAAAGAGCAACAGATGAGGGTATAGCAATCTGTTACAAATCATTTATAAATCAGAATTTTCTTTGGAAAATGCATATACACACAAATCACTCTGCTGGTGCATATTTTATAATGAGAGGTGCTATGCAAATACAAAGTATTACTGGGGATTTAGGCAAACAACAGAAATTTCTACGAAATGCATATTTTGGGCTGTTACTTGAATAGCTGGTATATTTTGGATTCACATCTCGGCCCAGATAGCAAATGTGCAAACCTGGATCATTCCACCATACAAGGGGATCGTTCTGCTCTGGTCACGTTTGCTGTCGTCTACTGTGTGACCTCGGGCAAGTCACTGATCTTCTCCATACCTCAGTTACCTCATCTGTAAAATGGGGATTGAGACTGTGAGCCCCGTGTGGGACAGGGACTGTGTCCAACCCAACTAGCTTGAATCTACCCCACTGCTTAGAACAATGCCTGGCACACAGTAAGCGCTTAACTAACACCATCATTACATGTTGGTGTTAATGATAATAATAATTATGGTATTTGTTAAGCGCTTACTGTGCAGAGCACTGTTCTAAGTGCTGGTGTAGATACAGGGTAATCAGATTGTCCCATGTGAGGCTCACATTTTTTAATCCCCATTTTTACAGATGAGGTAACTGACACACAGAGAAGTTAAGTGACTTGCCCAAAGTCACACAGCTGACAAGTGATGGAACTGGGATTAGAACCCACGACCTCTGACTCCCAAGCCCGTGCTCTTTCCACTAAACCACGCTGCTTCTCTAAGCACGAATATCAACCAGAGAATATCTCCTGTTTTACAGTGAAAACCAATGGTCCCCTCTCCACCGGATTCTTATTTCTTTGCAGGGTCCTCATCAATCAATCAATCAATCAATCAATCGATGGTATTTATTGAGCACTTATTGGGTGCAGAACCCTGTACTACAGAGATCGACACAAGTACCATGATCATTATTATTTTTGCTAGCCCTTGGGAGAGTACAATACAGCAGAATTAGCAGACCCGCTCCCTGCCCATAACCACCTCTTTCTGCCATGAAGTAAGAGAGAGAGATGAGATTCTGGGATAAACTTCTCTCACCTCCTCCGAAAAATATATATATACTACACAAATTGCAGTTGGTGTCACGGGCCCCCGTATCTTCATTTCTGAAAATGAAGCAGTGGGAGAGTTACACTGAACCCAGAAATCGACTACATTTTCCCCAAATTCCTCTATTTTTTGAAAAGTATTTGTCAAGGCCTGCTCTGTGCCGAACACCGTGCTGAGCGCTGGAGTAGATACACCGCAATCAGACCGATCAATCCATCGATCGGTGGTATTTATTGAGCGCTTACTGTGTGCAGAGCACTGTAAAAAGTAGTTGGGGGAGTACAATGTAACAGAATTGGTAGCCACGTCCATTACCCTCAAGGAGCTTCCAGTCTAGAAGGGAATAGTCTAGATCAGCTAGTCTCTATCTCACATGGGGCACTCAGTTTCAGAAGAAAGCCCCAGCGCTTAGAACAGTGCTCTGCACATAGTAAGCGCTTAACAAATACCAACATTATTATTATTAAGGAGAACGGGTATTATAATCCCTTTTTACAGATGAGGAAACTGAGGCCCAGAGAAGTAAGGTGACCTGCCCTAGAGCACAGAGCACCCAAAAGAACCCAGATTTCCTGACTTCCCATGCTCTACTCCACTGGACCGAGCCATTTCTCTATAAATCTATAATTCCCAACACCTCTGCAATTCTCCACAGTTATTAAAGTCATGGATTTCCCAGGTCTTGATCAGAGACGTCGGAATCGCTTCCAGGTTGGTTTGGTCTTTTGTCTTCTGCATTTGTGGCTTAGTTTCTGAAGCATCAGATTTTCAGGAATGAATCCGCTTGGCAGCCAAGATCATTTTTAGCTCCGGGACGTTCAATGTGCGGTGGAATTGAAGCAAGCCGGAGTCTTCTTGTCCTCTTAAGAGAGAAGCGAAAAGGCAGCGAGAGTCCTTCAGGGGTGAGAATGAGAAGAAGGAGCCGAGTTAACTTAGGCCCGGAGTGGAATATCAGCATATCAGTCCAGACCTGGAGCAGAATAATAATTATGGCTCTTGTTAAGCGCTTACTATGTGCCAAGCCCTGTTCTAAGCACTGAAGAAAGGTGAGGGAATCTCGGCTGACCGTAGATCGACCTGTAAGTGATTCTTACTGAGCACCTACTCTACGCGGAGCACTGAGCAGGGAACAAGGGAGAATTTAATGGGGGAGAAAGACAAAGCCCTGGCCCACAAACTGCTTTGGCAAATTGAACTGGGAGACAGGCACGAAATGAAATAGTTAGGAGGGAAAAGATACGGGAAAGATGGGTAAGTGAATAACGAAGTGTTTAAAGAGAAGAGTTCAAAAATCAATATGGACATAAGTGCGACGGGCAGCTGTAAATACACAAGTGTGGAGCTGGGAGGATGTGACCTTGGGAGAAGAAAATTAAACAGGGAATTGACTCGTGGAATGAAGGGCAGAGGGGTTTGAAGCAATACGGCATAGAGCCCAGGCCTGGGAGTCAGAAGGTTGTGGGTTCTAATCCCACTTCCACCACTTGTCTGCTGCATGACCTTGGACAAATCACTTCACCTCTCTGTGCCTCAGTTACCTCATCTGTAAAATGAGGACTGAGACTGGGAACCCCACGTGGGACAGGAACGTAGTAAGCACTTAACCAAAATCATAAAAACAGTCATCTGCACACAGTAAGTGCTCAATAAATACTATTGAATAAGACTAATAATCATTTTTATTATCATTATTAACTAGACTGTAAGTTCATTATGGGCAAGGAAACTGCCTCCTATTTTTTTGTGTGTTGCACTCTCCCAAGTGCTTAGTAGGGTGCTCTGCACATAGTAAGTGCTCAATAAAAACCACTGAGTGATTGACTGATTCTCAGAGAGAAAGTGGATGGCTTAGAGACTGACTGAAAAATGAAACATTCTGTAAGGGCCTTGAAGCAAAGCCAGGAGGGAAGGAAGGGAGAAAAGAGGCAGGAAGGAAGCCAGCTTAGAAAGTATGGATTCAGGGAAACATTCTACTGCAGCACGGGAGAGAGTCGAGCGCAGAGACCCAAGTTTACTAGGTGGAAGGAGGCAGTGGTAAACCAGCGTGGCTCAGTGGAAAGAGCATGGGCTTTGGAGTCGGAGGTCATGAGTTCGAATCCCAGCTCTGCCACTTAGCTGTGTGACTGTGGGCAAGTCACTTCACTTCTCTGTGCCTCAGTTCCCTCATCTGTAAAATGGGGATTAAGACTGTGAGCCCCACGTGGGACTACCTCATTCCCCCGTGTCTACCCCAGCGCTTAAAACAGTGCTCTGCACATAGTAAGCGCTTAACAAATACCAGCATTATTATTATTATTATTATTAAACCAATTGCAGATTTTTACCAAGAAAACTCAATGGATCCACTACCAGAACGATGGCAGATGGCAAGTGGGGCCTTCTGGGAGGGATGTGTTCGTGGAGTCTCTATGGGTCAGAGAAAACTTGACAGCATAAGACAAGACAAACATATTACTACTATTTCTACTACTGGATAGAGCACGGGCCTGGCCATCAGAAGGTCACGGGTTCTAGAAGCAGCATGGCTCAGTGGAAAGAGCCCGGGCTTGGGAGTCAGAGGTCACGGGTTCTAATGCCGACTCCACCGTTTGTCAGCTGTGTGACTTTGGGCAAGTCACTTCACTTCTCGGTGCCTCAGTTCCCTCATCTGTAAAATGGGGATGAAGACTGTGATTACAACCCGATTACGTTGTATCTACCCCAGTGCTTAGAACAATGCTCCGCACATAGTAAACGCTTAACAAATACCAACATTATTAATCCCTGTTCCGCCACTTCTCATTCATTCTTTCATACAATCGTATTTATGGAGTGTTTACTGCGTGCAAAGCTTTTTACTAAGCGCCAGAGTGGATACGAGATAATCAGGTCCCACATGGCCCGTAGGAGGAAGAGCAGGTATTGAATTCCCATTTTGCTGATGAGGGAACTGAGGCACAGAGTAGGTAAGTGACTTGCTCAAGGATGCAAAGCTGGTCCATATGGAGACAAAGGAAATGAAGTAGTCTCTCTAACATATCCCAATTGTATCCCCTTCATAATCAAGCAGATCATTTAGAAAACTGGTGAAAAAGAATACTACATCATTCCCCCTAAGCAGCCCACTTGCCTGGCCTAGTGGATAGAGCAGAGGCCTGGCAGACAGAAGGACCTGGATTCTGATCCCAGGTCTGTCACTTGTCTGCTGTTTGACCTTGGACAAGTCACTTAACACCTCTGTGCCTCAGTTACCTCATTAGAAAAATGGGGATTAAGACCGCGGAGCCGGGCGGGGGGTGCGTATGTCGCATCGTTTCGAGGTACTCTCTCAAGCACTTAGTACAGCGCTCTGCACACAGTAAGTGTTCAATAAATATGATTGATTGACAGGGACTTTGGCTAACCTGATTCGTTGCTTTGTATCCACCCCAGAGTTTGATACAGTTCCTGACAAATAGTAAGCGCTTAACAATTACCACTATTAGTGTAAGTCTCCAGCCCAATCAATGGCATTTCCTGAGCACTTACTCTGTGCAGAGCATTGTTCTAAGCACTTGGGGTTTGGTCCCTCCCCTCAAGGAGCTTAGAGTGTAGGAGAGCTTCCACTACTGTACAGTTGCACAGAGAGGAAGGAAGCCACATTTTCTGCTAGATGTAGGGGGTCCGGCCTCTCAAACCCATTCATTCATTCAGTCGTGTTTATTGAGCGCTTACTTTGTGCAGAGCACTGTACTAAGCACTTGGAAAGTACAATTCGGCAACAGAGGCAATCCCTACACAGCAATGGGCCCGCTGTGGAAGTCACCGAGGCCAGCCTATTGACAGGGACTGTGTCCAGGCTAATTAACTCGTATCCACCCCAGCGCTCAGTACGGTGCCTGCACTTAAAAAATACCACAATTAGTAGTAGTAGTAGTAGTAATAATAGCCTCGTTAGCGTAGATAAGGGACAACAGCGGTCGAAATTTCCTGACAGCATTTCCCATCCTTCACCTCTGCAGTCAGAAGGCTTAAGGTGAACCCAGGAGCCACCGGATTCAGTCTGTGAGCTTCCTTTGGGTCATATTAGCCTCCTGTTTCTTGTTTACCTGATATCTCCCTGCACCTTAAACTCCATTAAAAGGACACGATCCTCCCTCTCCCCCCGGAGCCCCGCCTCTCCTAGAAGATCTTCGGTCGGGAGCCCAATTGGAATAACAACTTCTCCACAAGATCTCTCGTTAACGCACACGGCAGGTTCTGAAGAGCGGAAACCCCCTGGAGATCGAGGCCCCGAAGGGCAGGCGTGACGTTGGAATAGGCATCAAGGTGTCAGACCTTCACCGAGGCGCTGATCCACTGAGACTAAACCTTGGAAATCTAGAAAATTGAGCGTAATGACAGTAATAACCATGGAGTTTGTTAAGCGCTTAGTAGGTGCCAAGCACTGTTCTAAGAACCGGGGTAGATATAAGGTAATCGGGTTGGACATAGTCCCTGTCCCATATAATAATAATAATAATAATAATTATGGTATTTGTTAAGCGCTTACTATGTGCAAAGCACTGTTTTAAGCGCTGGGGTTGATACAAGGTCATCAGGTTGTCCCACGTGGGGCTCACAGTCTCAATCCCCATTTTCCAGATGAGGTAACTGAGGCCCAGAGAAGTGAAATGATTTGCCCAAGGTCACGCAGCAGACAGGAGGCGAAGCCGGGATTAGTAAATCAGGGCCGAATGAGGAAACGAGATGGATGGAACCGGATGCCCTCTGGACTGGGGACTCGTTGTGGGCAGGGAATTTGACTATTTATTGCTATATTGTACTCTCCCAAGACCTTAGTCCAGTGTTTTGCACACGGTAAGCGTTCAGTAAATAAGACTGAATGAATGAATGGATCATCGGTTGTAATGGTAATAATAATAACGATGACGGTATTTGATAAACACTTACTATGGGCAATGCACTGTTCTAAGCGCTAGGGTAGAGACAAGGTAATCAGGCATCCCACATGGTGCTCAAAATCTTAATCCCCATTTTACAGATGAGGTAACTGAGGCACAGAGAAGTGAAGTGGCTTGCCCAAGGTCACACAGCTGACAAGCGGCAGAGTCGGGATTAGAGCCCACGACCTCTGACTTCCAAACCCGGGCTCTTTCCACTCAGCCGCGCCGCTTCTCATACGCACACTGCTTGTACTCTCCCAAGCATGTACTACAGCGCTCTGCACAGAGTAAGCACTCAATAAATACAATTGATTCACTGACCATTTTAAAGCTGAAGAATCTCTTCAGATTCGGAAGAGCGTTTGGAGTAATGAGAATAATGGTGATATTTGTTAAGCACTTACTATGTGCTTAACAAATAGTTAAGTTGAGAAGCGTAGTTGGGAAGCAACGTGGCTCGGTGGAAAGAGCCCGGGCTTTGGAGTCAGAGGTCATGGGTTCGAATCCCAGCGCCGCCACTTGTCGGCTGTGTGACTGGGGGCAAGTCACTTAACTCCTCTGTGCCTCAGTTCCCTCATCTGTAAAATGGGGATGAAGACTGTGAGCCTCACGTGGGACAACCTGATTACTCTGTTATCTACCCAGCGCTTAGAACAGTGCTCTGCACATAGTAAGCGCTTAACAAATACCAACATTATTATGTGCCATTGGGATCGATAGAAGCAAATCGGGTTGGACACAGTCCCTGTCCCACATGGGGCTCACAGACTGAATCCCCATTTGACAGATGAGGTAACTGAGGCACAGAGAATTAGAGTGACTTGCCCAAGGTCACACAGCAAAGTGGCAGAGCCAGGATTAGAACTCACTTCTTTCTCCCTCCCAGGGCCGGGCTCTATCCACTAGATCATGCTACTTCTCTGAGTAAAATACTATTAGCCTGTGGGCTTTGGAGTCAGAGGTCACGGGTTCGCATCCCGACTCTGCCACTTGTCAGCTGTGTGACCGTGGGCAAGTCACTTCACTTCTCTGGGCCTCAGTTCCCTCATCTGGAAAATGGGGATGAAGACCGTGAGCCTCACGTGGGGCGACCTGATTTCCCCTGTGTCACCCCAGCGCTCAGAACAGTGCTCTGCACATAGTAAGCGCTTAACAAATACCAACATTAATTCTCCCCCTCTAACAACTGATCAGTCAATCAACGACACTGGTCAAGCCGTTACTGTGAGCAGAACGCTGTAGTGAGTGCCTGGGAGAATACAATACAACAGAATTGGTGGACGTGTTCCCCTCCGACAGCGAGGTTACAGTCTTGAGGCTGTAAGTACCAATCGGTGGCACTTATTGAACACTTACTGTGTGCAGAGCACTGTATCCAGTGTCTGGGGAAGTACAATATGGTAGAGTGGTAGTCACAAGGAACTTACCGTCTAAAATGGGAGCCCCACGTGGGACAATCTGATTATCCTGTATCTACCCCAGCGCTTAGAACAGTGCTCTGCACATAGTAAGTGCTTAACAAATGCCATAATTATTCATTATTATTAAAGGCAGAGCCTGGCATTTAAAATAGATTGCAGACAGGGAAATACGCAGATGGCTCATTTTACCTGATCACTGGGAAATATCATTAATTGCAGGTTTTTCGTGGGGGCAGAAGTCAAGGAGGCTGGATGGGGCTTTAATTAAAACATAGGAAATCTCATATTCCAGAAGTTTCAAGGCTGAAGAGAGGGAGTTGCTACTTACTGGTCAGTTAATTTCTCCTAAATCTCAGTGCAAACTGATGAACGTAAATGGTAACTGGAATAATAATAAATAATAATGTTGGTATTTGTTAAGCACTTACTATGTGCAGAGCACTGTTCTAAGCGCTGGGGTAGATACAGGGTAATCAGGTCATCCCACGTGAGGCTCACAGTCTTAATCCCCATTTTACAGATGAGGGAACTGAGGCACAGAGAAGTTAATTGACTTGACCAGTCACACAGCTGACAAGTGGCAGAGCTGGGATTCGCACCCATGACCTCTGACCTCTTTCCACTGAGCCACGCTGCTTCTCACTGGAAATAATGAAGCAGCAGCATCAGAGAAACTGGTTCCAGATTCAACAGGAGGATAGATTACGAGCCCTAAAAGCCAGAATAGGCAACAGAATTCTAGTCTTCTGCCTCACCTCAGATGTGTCTGTGACCTTGAGAATAACGTTCATCTTCCCTCCCTTCCCTCCTCCTTTCTCTTCCCGCTTCCTCCTTCCTTTTCCCCCTTCTCCTCCTCATCTCCAACTCAGCAAGTGTTCCCTGAAAGCCTAAGGGTGCCTAGATCCAATCTCTGGGGGGCCGATTCCCCATCTGTAGATCGGGCATAAAAATATTTGCTTTGCATGTGTGTTGCGACGCTTAATTAATTGCTCTCAGTGACGCAGTTTGAGAGCCTCAGAGGAAAGGTGCAATGTGAATGCAAGGGTTTATCATCGATACACAAACAAGCCAAATCACGGAAGTGGAATTATATCATGCTTTCCATTGCCTCGGGACTTGTCTTCCGGAAACCGCTGCATCTGTTGATCTCTGAAACCGTTCTAAAACATTGGCCTCCGTTTGTTTGTGTGCAAAGTCTAGGCAAATATACATGCAGTACATGTGAGTTCTCTTTTACATTGTAGATCATGGTTCCACAAAAATGCAGCAGGTAAGATGGAAAAATGTGCTTTATGTAAATGAATGGATTGATGACACTTTATTCAGGTGGGGTTTTTTTTTTCCTTTCCCTTCACCTTAAGGAGCAAGATTTTGTGACGAGTCCCAGACTTCTACCTGGAGATAAGACCTAGATAGCTAGAGGCTGGAAGGGATGGGGAGAATGAGAACGAGACAAGAGAGAAGATGAGGAGGACAGTAGGCAAGAGGAGTAAGAGGAAAAGAAAAGATACCCACAGGGAGTGAGAGAGAAAAGAGACTGGAATGTTCATTTGTGAGCTGTGTCATCATTCACAGAATTCCCCAAAGCGCTTTTTAATACCAGAAGCACTTTATAATATCAGACAAGTAATGACCCCTTACAAGTATAATGAAAAGCTCATAGATCAAATTTCTCTTTGAGAAAAATTTCCTATTAAACTGCCAAGTCACCACCAACATGACACATCAAAACTGCATTAAAAAAAAACCACCACACACTTCATTATTCTGACTTAGCTAGATATCTGAATATGCCGGACTGAGAATGTGTCTGCTATTTTGTTCTGTTGTACCCTCCCGAGCGCTTAGTACAGCACATAGTAAGAGCTCAGTAAATACAACTGATTGAATGAATTTTCCTGCTCTTTAGACGATGGTACAACCCCATGTCTTTCACCACTTTTTTCACCCCCAATTAGACGTGGGATCTGCCTTCCTTTGAATGAAGAATAAAAGGAGAGCGTTCGTAGCCTCACTGGAAACTCCTGACCTGGATTTACTGTCCATCTCTTTTCAGAAAGCAGCTCCATCAAAACTCCCCACGGCCCCTTATTTGAACAATCGGGCCATACATTGGGGAAAAGAAAGGAGAAATTCGTTTTCCTTGTGTCTGGGAGCATTTCGCCTTACTGGTTTACAAGAAACAGAGTCTAGTTACTGAAAGAAAAAGGCGACAAGACAATTTAGCATTTTGAGGCCCAGAGATGAGCCCGGCAGGTAGGAGAGAATAAGTGAACATGCAATGCCATCTGCTGGATTTTCCTCAACTCGCCAATATTCACCGAGGGGCGAATCATGCTCCGATCATTTCTTCTCGTGTTGAAGTTCATACTCATTCTAACTAAAAACTCCCTGGGCCGATTCCATGCTATCATACTCAGGAACACCAAACACCGCCATGGCTTAAAAATCACCACCATTCCCGGAGTGGACCTGAAAACTGAGTTTTAAATTCAGAGCGGAAACCGGGGGCTGAGATTTCAGTCCCCTCGAAGGCCGAATTTTTCCTTCGAGGGTCGGCGGCTTCCTTCAAGTTCCAGCCCAGGTCGATTTAATTGGACCCGTGAATATAGTTCCCACAGAGATACAGCGATTAGAGTTTCGACGGTAAAGAGGAGCGGGATTCAGGACACCCGTCCGTTTTGCAAAAAAGTGATTGATGTTCATGTAAATTCCCATTTTTTCAGAGAATGTATGAGACTTTGATTTGTCTGAAGCATTGCAATGGTGTTCAATTAATTCTATTTGGACAATTCCAAGGGCATCTTGTTTGAGAAAACAGCATTCAATGTATCCATTAATGCAAGCGTGGCTTAGTAGATAGAGCACAGGCCTGGGAGTCAGAAGGACCTGGGTTCTAATCCCAGTTCCACACCTGTCTCCTGTGTGACCTTGGGCAAATCACTTCATTTCTCTATGCCTCAGTTACCTCATCTGGAAAATGGGGATTAAGACTGTGAGCCGCCTATGGGACGGGGACTGTGCCCAACCCAATTACCGTGTATCTACTCCAGTGCTTAATACAGTGCCTGGCACATAATAGGTACTTATCAAGTTCCATAACGACAACAAAAGAAAAAGAAGATTCTCATTGTCTCTCTCACTCTCCTCATTTTCTCACCCACTAGCTTTCTATTCACCAGTAGAGCGGTGTGTTTAATAATGAGGGTATTTGTTAAGCACTTACTATGTGCAAAGCACTGTTCTAAGCACTGTTTATGAAGGTAGCTGAACAGCGTTTTCTAGTGGAAAGGGAATAGGGCTGGGAGTTAAGATATCTGGGCTCCAAGACACGGCTCTTCCAGGTCTGCTTTGTGATATCTTCTTTTATTTTGTTTTAATGGTATTTGTTGAGTGCTTACAATGTGCCCCGCACTGTACTAAGTGCTGGGGTAGAAACAAGCTAATCAGGTTAAACGTGGTCCCTGTCCCACATGGGGCTCACGATCTTAATTCCCCTTTTACAAATGAGGTACCTGAGGCACAGAGTACTTGGGTAAGTCACTTATCTGTGCCTCAGTTTCCTTATCTGTAAAAAGGTGATTCGAAACCTGGTCTCCTTTCCCCTTAGTCTGTGAGCTCCATGTGGGGCAGGATCTGTATGTGACTAAATTCTTTTGTATCTACCCCATTGCTCAGCAGAGTGCTTGGAACATAACATAACTTAACATAACTTGTAAGCAGTTATTATTATTATTATTATGTTTAACAGTACATTTCCCTACAGCAAATGGGCATTTTGACATATATGATCATCAAAGAAAATAAAGCTAATGGAAGAAATATTTCCTTTCCCTTACACCTGTGGAATACTACCTGTGTCCAAATGTTTAGGGGGTCTATGGGATTTGCTTCTGTCTAACCATGTTTTCTATCCAAAAGTACAGGTTTTCTTCCTTCCCTTTACATTGTATAATAATGTTGGTATTTGTTAAGCGCTTATTATGTGCGGAGCACTGTTCTAAGCACTGGGGTAGATACAGGGTCATCAGGTTGTCCCACGTGAGGCTCACAATCTTAATCCCCATTTTACAGATGAGGTAACATCATTATTTGCACAAGTACTGGTATGTTGGTCTAATCTCCATGGTCAGACTTTTGCACTCCACCAAAAATGCCCTCCCTCTAGATATTAGTCAGTTTACCCTGACAACCAGTAATAATAATAATTAATAAGTGTGGTATTAGCTTAGTACTAAGCTTTGGGATGGATACAAGCAAACAAGGTTGAACTCAGTCCCTGTCCCATATGGGGCTCACAGTCTCAATCCCCCTTTTACAGATGAGGTAACTGAGGCATAGAAAAATGAAGTGACTTGTCCAAGGTCACATAACAGACAAGTGGTGGAGCAGGGATTAGAACCCATGACCTTCTGACTCCCAGACCCACGCTCCATCCACTACATCATGCTGCAACCCCTAGGGTCTAACTGATGGAAATCTATTCATCGATTAATAAGTGAATCAACAAGATTTTTATTATAATGGTAGTATTTGTTAAGTACTTACTAAGTGCCAAGAACTGCATTAAATGCCGAGGTAGATAAGAACTGCATTAGACGCCGAGGTAATAATAATAATAATGTTGGTATCTGTTAAGCGCTTACTATGTGCAGAGCACTGTTCTGAGCGCTGGGAGAGATACAGGGTAATCAGGTCGTCCCACGTGAGGCTCACAGTTAATTCCCATTTTACAGATGAGGTAAGTGAGGCACAGAGAAGTTAAGTGACTTGCCCACAGTCACACAGCTGACAAGTGGCAGAGCCGGGATTCGAAACCATGTAGATACACAATAGTCAGGTTGGACACAGATAACATGGTTTCACAGTCTAGGTAGGAGGAAGAAGTGATATTTAATTGCCATTTTACAGATGAGGGAACTGGGGCACAGAGAAGGTAATGATTTTCTCATGGTCACACAGCAGGTAGTTGGTAGATCTGGGGTTCAAAGCCAGGTCTCCTGACTCCCAGACCCATGCTCTTTCCACTAGGCCACACTGCCTGCACTTTATTAAGCACCTGGTAGAGTCCTTAGAGGAAGTAGACACAATGAGTATCCTCCAGGATCTTAAAGCAGGGAAAGCAGAAACTGAAATAATTTACAAATAGGATGAAGAAGGGGAGGTGGGCGAGAATATGAGTTAGGGAAAGGCAGAAGTTATTTTCTATTTCAGAGGTTATAAGTAAGGCCCAAAGATATGGGGTTCGGTTTGTGAGTCAATAACCATGAGGATCCACTCTAGGAAATGGAGAGGTTCGAGCCCTGCATCAATCGATGACACCATACAATAATAATAATAAAAATAATAATAATGACGGGATTTGCTAAGCGTTTACCATGTGTCAAGCACTGAGCACAGGGGTAGATACCCCCTAATCAGGTTGTTCACAGTCTTTGGTCCCACATGGGGCTCACATCCTTAATCTCCATTTTACAGATGAGGGAACTGAGGCCCAGAGAAGTGAAGTGATTTGCCCAAGGTCACACAGCAGACATGGGGCGGAGCTGGGATTAGAACCCATGACCCTCTGACTCCCAGGCCAGTGCTCTATCCACTATGCCATGCTGCTGCTCTTATTTGGGTGGACCCGATATTTGTCCACAAAAAATGATACCTTTCCCAAACCGAAGCATCGCAAGATTATCGCAGGAGCCTTTCTGTATTCAGCAAACGATGCCTAAATTTGCCCCAAAGCTTCATTTTTTTTTTAAATGGTATGGATTAAGGCCTTCCTATGTAACAGACACCTTACAGAGCACTGGGGTAGGTACAAGATGATCAGATCGGACACAGTCCACACCCTACATAGGGCTCACGGTCTCAATCCCTATTTTACAGATGGGGATTCTAATTTCGGTTCTGCCTTAGGAAGAGCTTTGAACTTAGGCAAGACACTCAGCTTCTCTGGGCTTCAGTCTCCTCAACTCTAAAATGGGAATAAGATACTTATTCTCCCCTCCCATTAGACTATGAGCCCCATGTGAGACAGGGACTGGATCCAGTTTGTTTATATGGTCATGGGTTAGAATCCCGACTCTGCCACTTGTCAGCTGTGTGACTGTGGGCAAGTCACTTCAGTTCTCTGTGCCTCAGTTCCCTCATCTTTAAAATGGGGATTAATTGCAAGCCTCACATGGGACAACCTGATTACCCTGTATCTCCCCCAGCGCTTAGAACAGTGCTCTGCACATAGTAAGCGCTTAACAAATACCAACATTATTATTATTATTACAGGGAATGTGCCTGTTTATTGTTGAACTGTACCTTTCCAAGCCCTTAGTACGGTGCTCTGCACACAGTAAGCACTCAATAAATAGGACTGAATGAACGAATGAATGCTTGGCACAGAGTGAGCATTTAGCAAATACGCCCATCACTGTATGAATAAATACATGAATGGAAAGCTGTTCAGTGATTTGTAAACTGGGGTGGTCAGAGAGTGCCAGACTTCGTATTTTTCTGTGTGTTACCAGGATTCTACTGGGAGGAAATGTTGGAATAGAAGCGACTTTTGTTCAGATTGGCAGATTGGTCTGTGAATTTTTTCATCAGCTGATTTTCCCGAAACGTCAGGGATCGCAGTCCAGAACAGCTTTGTGGACCACCCGGGCCCCTGGCCTCTGCAAAATGAGGTTGCCCTCGGGAAGAGAACTCTAAATGGTGCCGTTTACCGAATGCACTGGCCTCGCTCCCCTGGAGGCCCAGGTTCAAATAACTGTTTACAAGTGAAAATAAATCTGGGAGTCTCAGCCTAGCAACATATTTCATCCATCTTTCAAAGAAGACATAAAACCGAAGCCCTGAGCACTGGCGGTCATTAAAGCTGCCCCGGCCCTTCCTGTAGGAGTGGAAGTCAGCCCTGCCACTCTGGCAAACTTCCAAGCTGTGGTAATTACATTCTGCCTGGAACTAAATTCCCCTTATACTTTCAGTTAGACCCATTTACCCTTCTTTTCCCTCTCCAAAGTAGAGGAAAACAACTCCAAAAGTTCAGGTGGTGTCGCCCCTGCAGAAACGGTCCCGCTGATGTGTATTTTGACACCCCAAGCGCTTACTATGGTGCTCTGCACACCCTTAGTGCTCAATAAATCGCATCGATTGACTGATCGCCAGGTCACATGAGACGGCCGATTATCGCACCGACCCTCCCGCCACGATCACGCCTCTCAACGATTGACGTGTGTAACCCCTCCAGCACGCACCCTTCGGCTTGACGGAAGTGTTACCACGAAGAATCCCTCCTCTCCTTCAGGGAACATGTCAGAGTGACTCAAGTGGGGTCCGGGATTGAAACGGCACAGTGCCAGAGTCATAAGCCAGGCAAACCGGGGGACCTGTGTGGAGCCGTTTTCCTTCCGCAAAATGAACTCGGAAATCATTGCGTTCACTAGTAACAATCTGCACAACCATAGGGGCGAATCATCACTATTAACGTTCTCTTCATTGGCTCCTTCTGGTTCGTCAGAACCTAACGGGCGACCTTATTAACACAACTCCGAGAGAAAGCGCAAATTGCTCTTCAGAAGGATTGGCAAACGTATCCATTTCTGCTGTCAGCGATCTCACGCTGAATATAATTGGTGTTGGGTCAGACTACATAATCCGAATTAGTGCCAGAAGAGTGCTTAAAGGCTGCCTAGACTAACTGTAGCTGTGGTGTGGAGACAGGGAACAGGTGCAGAGCATTCTGGCTCTCCTCTCCTCATTATTACATGTAAATTAATGAACTGGAAGAGCCTTCTAACTGTCTCTGATAATGTTTGGAGAGTAAACATTTCCTTCATTACCACAGACAGAGTACGGCATCCAACCAAAACAGTCTCTGTGCGTGACCCTGATTAACCTTAATTAAAAATGAACAAGGCACGGTCCCCTTGCCCACCAGCATCAGAGCACCATTACTGCAGTAGAGTAAGACTTTGCAAAAATTGTTTTTTCAAAGAGGTTATTTGAGGTGAAAAAGCACATTCTGAGGCAGCTCCACCTTCTTTCTAGGCGTTAGGAGATGGTGGTAACAGCTGTAGTTTGCTGACTCGAAATTCTTCTCCTCTATTTGGAGTGGGTCCAATTTTGCAGGGGAAAGGGTCTAGAATTTCTCTCTTCCAAATCAAAGTCACTAAAATAAATGGATTCTGAAAGATCTGATTATCTCTTTCAAAGAGAAAGGTCCAAAAACTAATAATAATGTTAATAATGTTGGTATTTGTTAAGCGCTTACTAGGTGCAGAGCACTGTTCTAAGCGCTGGGGTAGATTCAGGGTCATCAGGTTGCCAGCAGCAGAAAGACCCAATGAGAGACATACGGAACTTCTTCATAGTTGGATTTTAAGATGATGATGGTATTTATTAAGCACTTACTATGTGCCAAGCACTGTTCTAAGCATTCATTCATTCATTCAATAGTATTTATTGAGTGCTTACTATGTGCAGAGCACTGTACTAAGCGCTTGGGATGAACAAGTCGGCAACAGATAGAGACAGTCCCTGCCGTTTGACGGGCTTACAGTCTAATCGGGGGAGACGGACAGACGAGAACAATGGCACTAAACAGCGTCAAGGGGAAGAACATCTCATAAAAACAATGGCAACTAAATAGAATCAAGGCGATGTACAATTCATTAACAAAATAAATAGGGTAATGAAAATATATACAGTTGAGCGGACGGGTACAGTGCTGTGGGGATGGGAAGGGAGAGGTGGAGGAGCAGAGGGAAAAGGGGAAAATGAGGCTTTAGCTGCGGAGAGGTAAAGGGGGGATGGCAGAGGGAGTAGAGGGGGAAGAGGAGCTCAGTCTGGGAAGGCCTCTTGGAGGAGGTGATTTTTAAGTAAGGTTTTGAAGCACTGGGGTAGATACAAGCTAACCAGGTTGTCCCACGTGGGGCTCACAGTCTTCATCCCCATTTTACAGATGAGGGAACTGAGGCACAGAGAAGTGAAGTGATGCCCAAAGTCACACAGCTGACAAGTGGCAGAGCCGTGATTAGCATCCACGACCTCTGACTCCCAAGCCCGGGCTCTTTCCTCTAAGCCATGCTGCTTCTATGCTGTTTTTATGAACAAAGGCGGCAGTATTTTTTGTTTCCTAAAGCATAGAAGAACTTTACTGATTATCAGAGAAGAACTAAAGTATGGTCTAGTGCACAGGGATTGTGAATTACTTGGCATGAGGTCTATATTTATTTTAATCAATCAATCGAGGTATTTATTGAGTGCTTACTGTGAGCAGAGCAATGTCATTCATTCATTCAATCGTATTTATTGAGCGTTTACTATGTGCAGAGAGCTGTACTAAGCTGTTGGAAAGTACAATTCAACAACCAAGAGAGACAATCCCTGCCCACAACGGGCTGACAGTCTAAAAGAGGGGAGAGAGACACCAAAACTGTCCTAAATGTGTGGGAGAGTACAATGGACAGGTTTTCTTCCCAAAAGGAGCTTACAGTCTCGATGAGGATAGAGACTTTAAAATGAATTACAGATATGTGCATTAGTGCTGTGGGGCTGAGATTGGGGTGGATATAATAATTAATAATTGTGGTATTTGATAAGCGCTTACTATGTGCTAAGCGCTGGGGGAGATACAGGGTAATCAGATTGTCCTACGTGGGGCTCACATTTTTTAATCTCCATTTTTACAGATGAGGTAACTGAGGCCCAAAGAAGTTAAGTGACTTGTCCAAGGTGACACAGCAGACAAGTGGAGGAGTCGGGATTAGCACCCACGACCTCTGACTCCCAAACCCGGGCTCTTTCCACTAAGCCACACTGCTTCTCTATCAGTTCTTAAAAGTGCATCGGTGAAGGGAGAAGGAGTAGGGAAAATGAGGGCTTGGTACGGGAAGGTCTTTTGGACGAGATGTGATTTTAGGAGGGCTTTGAAGGTGGCAAGAGTGGTGGTCTATCAGCTATGAAGAGGGAGGGGTTCCCAAATTTACATCTGAGGAAGCTGAAGCACAGAAAAATGAAGTGACTTGCCCAAGGTCAACCAGCAGGAAAGTGGTGGAACAGGGAGGGAGGGAGTCTCAGGCCAGAGGCAGGACATAAGCACGGGGTTAGCAATGAGATAGATGTGATCGAGGCAGAGTAAATAGGTTAGTTCTAAAACTGAAGTGGAATGTTGGAGTTGGGATTTTATAGGAAAGTGCTTTAAAGCTGATGGTATGGAGTTTCTGTTTGATGCCAAAGTGGATTGGCAACTACAGGTTCTTGAGGAGCGGGGAGGTATAGACTAAATTATTTGTAGAAAAAAGTTTCGGGCCGTAGACTGAACTACAGACTGGAGTTGGGAGAGACAGGAGGTAGGGAGGACAGAGAAGTGGCTGATCAAGTAGTCCAAGTGGGCTCTAAGTGTTTGAATCAGAATAGTAGCACTTTGAAGGGCGAGGAAAGGGCAGATTCTGAAGATGTTATGAAGGGAGAACAGTTAGGATTTGGTGATAGACTGAATACATGGGTTGAATGAGAGAGATGAGTTGAGAATAATCCCGAGGTTTACATGTTTATGAATGAGGGAGGATGGTAGTGTTGTCAACAACGTTAAGAGAGTCGGGAAAGGATAGGGTTTGGGTGAAAAGTTGAGGTCTTCTGTTATGAACATGTTAAGTTTAGGGTGTCGGTGGGACATCCGAGTAGAGATGACCTAACTACAGAAGAAGATCTGTAGAGAAGGGGAGAGATCAGGGCTGGAGAGGGAGGTTTGGGAGTTATCCGCATAGTAAACTATCTCCTGCTATTATTTCATTACCCTAAAGTATTCAAGACCAGAAAAGAGACTATTTGGGTTGAAAAAGATAAATTTTCTTCATTTGGACATATCTCCTTTTTGTTATGTCACTTCTCGATTTTAAGGCATTTTAATTGAAAATGAATAAGAATATTTGTTATGCGAGAGTAATAATGTGCTTCATGAAAAGAAAATATATCCATCTATTTTCTTCATTTGGACATATCTCCTTTTTGTTATGTCACTTCTCGATTTTAAGGCATTTTAATTGAAAATGAATAAGAATATTTGTTATGCGAGAGTAATAATGTGCTTCATGAAAAGAAAATATATCCATCTATTTTCATTACCCTCTACAGAAGAAGATCTGTAGAGGAGGGGAGAGATCAGGGCTGGAGAGGGAGGTTTGGGAGTTATCCGCATAGTAAACTATCTCCTGCTATTATTTCATTACCCTAAAGTATTCAAGACCAGAAAAGAGACTATTTGGGTTGAAAAAGATAAATTTTCTTCATTTGGACATATCTCCTTTTTGTTATGTCACTTCTCGATTTTAAGGCATTTTAATTGAAAATGAATAAGAATATTTGTTATGCGAGAGTAATAATGTGCTTCATGAAAAGAAAATATATCCATCTATTTTTCCACCTATGGCGTTCGGGTGCCTGGAAAGACAATACTTATGAGCTGGGAAAGGAGATCTTTTGCTTCAAGCAGAAAACGTTTCTGTTTGTTACTCCACCTTAGGCCTTCAAGGTCTTTAATAGAGAATTTAGAGAACATATACAACTTGGAAAAGGAGAAATGTACTTCATGTGAACAATCTCCTGCTTGAATTTGACTGAAAGACAATATACAGGTTTGAAAAATGGAGAAATCTGCTTCATTCAAAAACTGGCTTGATTATTTTCCTACCTAAGCTCTTCAAGGCCTGAAAAGAGCATAGATGGGGTTAAAAAAGGAGATATTGGCTTCATGTAAATACTCTTCTAATGTACTTTCCAAGGTTTTCAAGACCTGAAGAGAAATATATGAAGCCGGAAAAGGAAAAAATTGCTTCATGCAGACACACCTCCTGTGCATTTGTCCACTTCAAGCCTTCAAGGCCTTTAAATTGAGAGTGACTCAAGATTATGTGAGGTGAATAAGGAGAAGTTTGCTTCATGCAAACACAGCCTTCTGCTTTTCATTCTTCTACCTCAGGTCTTCAAGGTCTGAAAAGAAAATATTTGAGGTGGAAAAAGAAAAATTTGCTTTTTGCAAAATCTCTCCCCTCAAGGTGTCCTCCTAATATCTTCAAGACCTGTTGAGAAAATATATGAACTAGAAAAGGAGAAATTTTCTTCTTAAAGAAATGTCCCCTGAAAAGAACTTCACCTGCAGCTTTCAAGGCCTTTTAACTGAGAATGAATGAATACGAAATTTATATTTATATTGATTCTATTGACCTTGGGTGAGTCACTTCATTTTTCTGTGTCTCAGTTACCTCATCTGTAAAATTGGGATTAAGACTGTGAGCTTCATGTGGTACAGGGACTGTGTCCAAACCAATTTACTTGTATTCACCCCAGCTCTTAGTACAGTGCTTGGCACATAGTAAACATTCAACAATTGCTACAGCATTTATTATTATCACTACTAAACGCTGGAGTAGATACAGTTCAAGCAGATCAAACACAGTCCCTGTCCCATGCGAGGCTTACAATCTAAGGCTGAGGAAAAAACAAGCACCGATTCCCAAATTTACATCTGAGGAAGCTGAAGCACAGAAAAATGAAGTGACTTGCCCAAGGTCAACCAGCAGGAAAGTGGAGGAGCAAAGATTGGAATCCAAGTCCAAAGAGTAAGTACTTAACAGATGCCACAGTTATTATTATATGGAGACATTTACATTTTGGTTTGTGTTTTTTTTTAGAAGGCAAGACCAGAAATACTGAAGTAAATCCATCCAGTGAGGTAAATCTGTTCATTTTCCTTTTCACCTTTCTTAAAAATGGCCACTTCCTTTGAAACTGAGAGAAACTCTTCCCTGGATGTATGGTTTTAACCTCTCGGAAGTTCCTCACTCTTAGGTAGCTAAATTACTACCTTCTAAGCCTCTGCCAAAATTGATAAGGTTCACTTGCAGTATGGCCAAGTAGAAAGAGCCTGAGCCTGGGAATCAGAGGACCTGGGATCTAATCCCAGCTCTGCCGGTTGCTTGCTGTCTGACCTTGGGTAAGTCACTTCTCTGAGCCTCAGTTTTCTCACCTGTAAAATGGGGATTCAACGCCTGCTCTCCCGCCTACTAAGACTATGAACCCCGTGTGGAGCAGGGACTGTGCCCAGACCTGATTAATTTTGCACCTATCCCAGCGCTTAGAACAGTGCTTGACGCGTAGTAAGCACTTAACAGATGCAATAATAACAGAAACCAATATGTCTGCATTCGAGTTATGCACACCCACACCTTCACCCACACATATTTGTCAATGTTCATAGTTACGTAGTAGATCTCAGATGGTCATTGCTATATAAAGTTCAATTTTGGTGTGTGCTACTGTTTTCTTTGCTCTGCCAAGCACAGTGCCATCTTGAAAATGTTCAGGCAAACCTGGACAGAATAGAGGTAAAAGCAGTTCCACAAGATCCAACCGGTATTACCGAACATGTTATACGCTACTCTCCCAAGCGATTAATACAGTGCTCTGCACTCTGAGCGCTCAGTAAACACCACTGATTGATAGATTCATATCGTATGCCCAAATCCCTCCCTCCTCTCCAACTCAGGCAGTATATTAGAGTAAGTGATACTGTAAGGGGCAAAGAATTAATGCTGCTTCAAAGGCACGTTTTTACTGTATTGTTTACATGTTTACTATCTGCCAAGCACTGTACAAAGCACTGAGGCAGATACAAGGTATCGAGATTACCAAGGGACACTGTCCCTGTCCTACCTGGGGCTCACAGTCTAAGCAGGAGCGAGTTGAGCAGTTAAGTGACTTGCTCAAGATCACACAGCAGGCAAGTGACAGAGCTCAGACTAGAACCCAGGACTCCTGAGTCCCAATCCTATGTTCTTTATAATAATAATAAACATTATTAAATAATGTTGGTATCTGTTAAGCACTTACTATGTTGCAAACACTGTTCTAAGCGCTGGGGGAGATGGAGGATAATCAGGTTGTCCCAGGTGGGACTCACAGTCTTCATCTCCACTTGACAGATGAGGTCACTGAGGCGCAGAGAATTTAAGTGACTTGACCAAAATCAAACAGCTTTGTCAACAGAGGCCTTAGTGGCAGACTCGGGATTAGAACCCATGACTTCTGACTCCCAAGCCCGGGCTCTTTCCACTAAGCCATGCCGCTTCTCCAGTGGACCACTTAGCCTAGGTCTGTCAATGTTCTTGCCCTACCTGGAGGTCACAGTTTTAATAGGAGGGAGAGCTGAGATAGAATCCACATTTTATGGCTGTGGGCAATGAGGCAGAGAGAAGTGACTTACCCAAGGTCACACAGCAGGTGGGCCGAGGACATGGAGGAGTGGCATTTGATGAAAATCAGTGGGGAATCCGTTTGGGAAACCAGGGGCTGTTCGTCGCAGCCGAATCCGGTCCATGTGGCCGATTCTACTCCCGCCCCACGGCTGATGCCGTGAATCACGATTTCATCTCCACCGGTTCACGTTAATAAAATCCCCAGGCCAATCAAATTTTGAAATTACAGTGTGTCATTCATCTCGTGCTCCAATTTAGAAGCAATGGAGTTCTTTCTGAGGGAAGGTGTGATAGGTTGAGAACTTCTGACTGTACGATACTGTAAGCCCCTACTCCACATGAGCCAATTACTTACTCGAAAAACTGGGATGAGTTTCATAACGAGAACAGAGTGAACTCATCCCTCGATGTAGGAATCGAAAGATGTTTTAGACCCGCAGATGACAGAACTCTGCAGGGTGCTCTCAATAAACTCTGTGAAAACTTCTGCTAGGCATTATGCAGAGGAATTGGCTTTATTGTTCCCATTCTTTTTCATCTGATAGTTTATCTACGAGGTATATTTTATTCTATTATCTTTTAAAATGTTATACTCTTTCTGAGGCGGTGTGGCCTACCGATAATACTTAAGGTAACTGTTCAGTGCTAGATATGTACCAAGCACAGTGCTAAGTGCCAGAATAGATACAAGATAATCAAATTAGCCACAATTCCCATCTCACATGGAGCTCAAAGTCTAACCTAATTCCCATTTTACACCTGAGAAAAGCACAGAGGATAAAAACAACCAATCCATATTTATTAAGTGCTTACTATGTGCAGAGGACTGTATTAAGCACTTGGGAAAGTACCTAATAGCAGAGTGGGTAGACAATAAAATAATATTTTGTTAAGTGCTTACTATGTGCAAGCATCGTAGATATGAGAGATATGTGATTATCAAGTTGGACACAGTCTCTGTCTCCCCCGGGGCCCACAGTTTAAGATGGAGGGAGTTGAGTGGTTAAGTGACCTGCCCGAGATCACACAGCAGGAAAGTGGCAGAGCCTGGATTAGAACCCAGGACTCCTGAGGTCACAGTGACCTTTATACTAGGCCAAACCATAGTGGAAAGAACATGGGTCTGGGAGCCAAGACATGGGTTCTAGTCCAACCTCTGCCAGTGGTCTGCTGTCTAGTCTTAGACAATTCACTTACAAAATTCACCTAACTCTCCATGCCTAAATTTCCTCATCTGTAAAATGGGAGAAAGATACCTGTTTTTTCTTTCAAGAACTTAGACACTGAGCTTCGTGTAGGCTAAAGATGTGTCCACCCTGATTATCTTGCATCTATCCCAACATTTAGTTACACAATATTCCATTGAAACAAAACAATCTCATAAGTCGAAATAAATAGAGAAGCAGCACAACCGAGTGGAAAGAGCACGGGCTTGGAAATCTGGATCTGGGTTCTAATTCTGGCTCCACAACGTGCCTGCTGTGTGACCTTGGGCAAGTCACTTAACTTCCCTGTGGCTCAGTTCCCTGTGGCTCAGTTCCCTGCTCTTTAAAATGGCAGGGATTGTCCCTCTTTGTTACTGAATGGTACTTTCCAAGCGCTTAGTACCGTGCTCTACACAAAGTAAGTGCTCACTAAATACAATTGAATGAATGACTGAATGAAGACTGTGAGCCCCATGTGGGACATGGACTGTGTCCAACCTGATTAGCCGGTATCCACCACAGTGCTTATTTCAGTAGCTGGTACATAGTAAGCACTTAACAAAGACCATGAAAATAGACGATAGATATTTATTTAGCTCCTTAAACCAAGGGAAGGGAGTCCCTAAATAGTCAGCAGTGACGGCAGATCTGAAGAGCCCAAAAAGTGGATAACTCCTGTATTGTCTACTAGCACTCACTACTTTGTATGTGGTGGGAAGGGAGGTGCAGAGAGAACTTTTAGACAAGGTTGCTTCTCCAAGGAGGTCCAGAAAGAATACCTTTCTTTCTGGTCCTCCGTCCAGTATGGATGGAGTTTTAGAGATGATGTCGATTCAGTGATCGTGAGAAAAACAAATTAAAAAAGACTTGTCGATCAATCAGTGGAGTCGACTGAGCACTTACTTTGTGCAGAGCATTGTACTAAGAGGTTAATAATAACAATGGTACTTGTTAAGTGCTTATTATGTGCCAAGCACTGTTCTAAGCCCTGGCGTAGATACAAGGTAATCAAGTCCCTGTCCCACATGAGGCTCACACTCTTAATCCCCCTTTTACAGATGAAGTAACTGAGGCCCAGAGAAGGGAAGTGACTTGCCCAAGGTCACACCGATGACACATGGCGAGGATGGGATTAGAACCCAGGTCCTTCTGACTCCCAGGCCTGGGCTCTAACCACTAAGCCACGCCACTTCCCTCTCTGTTGGGAGAGTACAATATAACAGAGTTGGTAGACTGGTTCCCTGCCTTCAAAGAGTTTACAGTCTAGTGGGCAGGGATCCTGTCTACCCATTCTATTGCATGGTTCAGAGCCAAAGAAGGTCCTGGTGATCAGGGAATGTGGCTACCAACTCTGTTATATCGTACCCTTCCGAGCACTGATTATAAAATGCTACACATATTAGGCGCTCAGGAAATACCATGGATTGATTGAACTGTGCAAACCGTTTACACCGGTTTCAGCCTATTCATCTAGCTGGTGTGTAGCTAGGGACACTAAGTGCTGTCTGGGTCACAGGGGCCACCAACCTGAAAGGGGGAGGCAGAAAAAGACGATTTGGTGAAAACATCACTAGTCTCTACCTGGGAGTCCACAGAATGAGATCGTCATCTTGTAGTTCGTTACCTTCCCTGGGGCAGGGCTCTTTCAAAAATGGAGCTGAGCAGATTTCAGCTGCAGAGACACACCTGATGAGAATCAAGGCCGAGCTCTCTGTAGTGAATGAGAACATCCATAGTCCAAGATAAAGTTTGTAAGTACAATGTTTTTGTGCCCATTTATTTTTGGGTACTTAAGCACTTACTTTGAGCCAGGCACTGTTTTAAGTTTTGGGGTAGATATAATATCATCAGATTGGACCCAATCCATGACCCTCATGGGGCTCACAACCTTAATCCTCATTTTACAAAAGAGGAAACTGAGATAGAGAGAGGTTAAGTGACTTGCTCTATCCACTAAGCCACGCTACTTCTCTACTTCGGATGTTGTTTGAATAGAAGAGCCAGAACTTGGGAATGAAGATAAGGGACAATGAAGAATTAAGCTCAAAATATATTTGTTCAATCGATCAAATGATATTTATTGAGCACTTATTTTGTGCAGAGCACTGTATTAAAAGCTTGGGCGGATATAATACAATAGACTTGATAGACACGATCCTTGCCCTCAAAAAACATCCAGTCTACTGTCTGCAGAATACTGTGCTGAGTGCTGTACAATACAGCTAGTAGACATGAGCCCTGCCCTCAAATAACTTAACAGCCATTAGTATTCTTCTTTTTTCTTTTTCAGGGTAAAGCATCTGAACTTTTCGATTGCACATCACTGAATTGTTCTAGGCTCCCATCTTTCCCTTCAGAGCCCTACCGATATCATTTCTCCTCCAGAAAGTCTCCTCTGATTAACCTCTAATCTCCCAATTTCATTTTCCCACTTTACTGTATCACCTATGCACTTGAAACCGTACCCCCAAAACTACCTAGGCATTCACCACCCCTCCCCATAGCATTTAGGTAAATATCTTTATTCATTCATTCGTTCATTTGTATTTATTGAGCACTTACTGCGTGCAGACCACTGCACTAAGCTCTTGGGAGATTATAGCATAACAATAAACAGACACATCCCCTGCCCACAACGAGCTGACGGTCTAGAGTATCCTTATACTCAGTTGCTTCCCCGACCCTTCTTCCCCACTAGATTTTAAAGTCACAAAGGGCAAGGATTGTACCTCCTTACTCTTACTGTACTACTAAAGTGCTCTGCACGCATAAAGTGCTTGAAAAATAAAATGACAACACTCACGTACATATACGTAATTTATTTATATTAATGCCTGTCTCCCCCTCTAGGCTGTAAGCTCCTTGTGGGTAGGAAAATGTCTACCAACTCTGTTATACTGTACTCTCCCACTTTTGATTGATTCGTTCATTCATTGTATGGAACAGACTTTAAAATCTTCGATTTATTGAGCACTCACTGTGTGCAGAGCACTGTACTAAGCGCTTGGGAGATTACTGTATAACAATAAATAGGCACAGTCCCTGCCCACAATGAGCTTTCAGTCTAGATGTGTTCTGAGCAAATCTATTGACACAGCTGATGCCATGTCTTCCTCTCTGATCTGCATCTCCATTTTGTCTTCTTTTACCTTACCTAGTGCTCTCTTCTACTTAGGCCAGGAAGTTTACCAAAGGGCTTGTTGGAGCAGAAAGCAGCCGTGGTGATTACGAAGACCCAAATGACTACGACACCGTGAAAACCTTTGAAGAGGACGGATTTAAGTCGCTGAGAATTCTCCCCCCGCGACCTATTCAGGAATCAGAATATGCAGGTAACTTCTGCCCCGAGATTGTAATGTGAAAATGCATAACCATTTGGTGAGGTGTAAAAATAGGATTAAGGCCTGCTCATAGTTTTCAGTCTTCCCTAAGGAAAGAGGCATTGTAAGCCTACATTTCTTGCTCATTGCATTTAGGAGCCATCAACAGTTTGCATCTTTTGGAATAATTCATCTTGTTTCATTCACTGTAACAAAGCAGTGTCTTTCAATTACGGCTACAAAAAAAAAAAGATTATTGAGTCAGTATATGTATTTACCACTAAAGCATTTAATCTGCACTGGACATTGTCTGTACCCTGATTTCCCATGGGGCAAAGCAAAGTATTTGTTGTATATTACTTTATGAAAACAAGCTAATTGTTTCAGCTATAATTTTGGACTAGAGAACTTTCCCAATATGACAATCAATCTCCCCACCTTCAAAACCTTATTAAAATCACATCTCCAAGAGGCCTTTCCGGATTAAGCCCGCCTTTCCCCTACTCCCTGTCCTTTCTGTGTCTCCCTTGAACTTGGAATTGCACTCATTATTCGCCCCACAGCAGCTGTGTACATATCTGTAATTTATTTATTTTTATCAGTCTCTGTCTCCCCCCTAGGCTGTAAGCTCCTTGTGGGCAGGGAATGTGTCTTCCCAGTCTGTCGCACTGTACTCTCCCAAGCGCTTAGTACAGCACGCTGCACACAGTAGGCCCTCAATAAATACGATTGATTGATTGTGGCAAACAAGAAGCACTGCCTCCAGTAATTCAGAACTGCCCCTAAACCAACCCAGAAAGATGTCTTCCTTCTTAAGATCTCCTGGGAGATCCAATAATAAGAATGTTTGTAATTGTTAAGCGCTTACTCTGTGCCAAGCACAGTTCTAAGCACTGGGGTAGGTACAAGGTAATCAGGTTGTCCCACATGGGGCTCACAGTCTTCACCCCCATTTTACAGATGAGGTCGTTGAGGCCCAGAGAAGGTAAGCGACTTGCCCAGAATCACACGGTTGATAAGTGGTGGAGCCGGGATTAGAACCCATGACCTCTGACTCCCGAGGCCGTGCTCTTGCCACTCAGCCAAGTATCATACTCAATCCAGTGTCAGCCACTCCCGTGACAAACCGCACCTAGCTGTAGTAGTAGTGATAATAGCATTCTATTTTGTTCTTTTTTTATGGCGTTTATTAAATGCTTACTATGTGACAGGCACTGTACTAAGCACTGGGGCAGAAACAAGCTAATCAGGTTGGACACAGTCCACGTCCCGCACGGACCTCGCAGTCTTTATTCCCATTTTACAGATGAGGTAACTGAGGCACAGAGAAGTGAAGTGATTTTCCCAAGGTCACACAGCAGACAAGTGGCGGAGCCAGGATTAAAACCCAGGTCCTTCTGACTCTCACGCCCGTGCTCTAGCCACCTGGCCATGCTGCTTCCCTGTGATTTGTTAGTCAGAAGGACCTGGGTTCTTATCCCGACTCTACCACTTGTCCACTGTGTGATGTTGAGTAAGTCACCTAACTTCTCTGGGCCTCAGTCACCTCATCTGTAAAATGGGGACAAGAGTATGAGCCTCATGTGTGATAGGGATTGTGTAAAACCCGATTAACTTGTATCTATCCCAGTGCTTAGTAAGTGCTTGGCACATAGTCAGGGCTTGACAAGTACCGTAATTCTTCAATATTGTTCACGTCCACCTTTCTGCAGAAGATTTCTCAGCATTTTGGAGTGTATCACATTATCCTTTCCCTTTCCTTATGGGGTAGGATAAGCTCACTCAGTCAGTCAGTCAGTCAATATACGTGAGCTCCAACTTAAGCCATTTTTTGCCTTTTTTTTTTTGCCTTTAAGGAAGCTGAGACAGAGAGCCATTAAGTGATTCACCCCAGTTTAGACGTTCTGTCAGTAGACAAGCCCAAAACAGACCTAGACGTTTCTTCTCCCACCTACTTAGAATATTATCCCAATCAGGGACCGCGTCTGACCTGATTATCGTGTATCTACCTCACTCCTTACTATAGAGCTTGAAACATAGTAAGTGCTTAACAAATACCACAGTTACCGTTATCATCATCATCATTAATATCCTCAGCTCGGGACAATTAGACTATAAGCTCGTTGGGGGCAGGGAATGTGCTTATTATAATAATAATAATAAAGTTGGTATTTGTTAAGCGCTTACTATGTGCAAAGCACTGTTCTAAGCGCTGGGGTAGACACAGGGGAATCAGGTTGTCCCACGTGGGGCTCACAGTCTTCATCCCCATTTTACAGATGAGGTAACTGAGGCCCAGAGAAGGGAAGTGACTTGCCCACAGTCACCCAGCCGCCAAGTGGCGGAGCTGGAATTCGAACTCGCGACCTCTGACTCCCAAGCCCGTGCTCTTTCCACCGAGCCACGCTGCTTCTAAGGACCTGGGTTCTAATCCCATCCTTGCCATGTGTCTTCGGTGTGACCTTGGGCAAGTCTCTTCCCTTCTCTGGGCCTCAGTTACTTCATCTGTAAAAGGGAGATTAAGAGTGTGAGCCCCATGTGGGACAGGGACTTGATTACCTTGTATCCATGCCAATGCTTAGAACAGCGCTTGGCACTTAACCTCTTAGTACAGTGCTTTAGACAAAGTAAGTGCTCAGTCGACACCACTGATTGATTGATTATTGTATTATACTCTCCCAAACATTTAGTACAGTGCTCTGCACACAGTAAGCGCTCGATTGAGTGAATATGATGGCTGTAGGAGAGTGTGCTGTCTTTTCAGTGCGGGTACGGAGACAGAGCTGTCTGAAGGAACAGGGAAGCAGCACGGCGTCGTGGATAGAGCCCAGGTCTGAGAGTCGGAAGGTCATGAATTCCAATACCAGCTCTGCCACTTGTCGGCTGTGTGGCCTTGGGCAAGTCACTTAACTTCTCTGTGCCTCAGTTACCTCATCTGTAAAATGGGGATGAAGACTGTGAGCCCTGTGTGGGACAGGGGCAGTGTCCAACCCAATTTGCTTGTATCCACCCCAGTGGTTAGTGCCTGGCATATAAAAAGCACTTAAATACCACAAACAGTACTGTTAAGGAAACGTGTGCGCCAGATGATTTCTGCTGTGAACCACGGAAAGCACGAAACATCAGAGCGGAAGATTAAACTGTCTGTGTATCTGTTTATGTCATAGACACACGTTGTTTCAGAGCCACAGCGAACACTCACATTTCCATAGACACTAAGACCCATATCACCATAAAGCAGCAGGCCTGTGACTCCCAGACAAGTCTGCATGTAAGTAAAGAACACACGACCTCCTCCGATAGCCGGGCGTCTGGCTTGATCGTCGAGCGCTTATCTTGCATTGCGAAGTGCTTTGCCAGCAACCTCGTGAGGTACCGCCACTCTGGAGGATCTCCGAGGAGGTCTGCTTTGCCTGGAAGTCTGGCTTGGCCAAGCGAAAAGGCACCAAGCAGCTTAATAGTGATAGTTGTTATTGCGGTAATAATAATGCCTCTAAAGTCAACCTCCTCGCTCTACCTCCATCTGGTCTATCTCGTCGCCGACCACTGAGCCACGTCCCGTCTCTGGCCTGGAACACCTTCCCCCTTCATATCCAACAATCACGATCCGCCGCTTCAAAGCCGCATTGAAGGCACATCTCCTCCAAGAGGCCTTCCCTGACTAAGCCCTCATGTCATCTCTTCTCTCACTCCCTTCTGCGTTACTCTCATTTGCTCCTTTTTTTTTTTTACCGCCCTCCCTCAACCCCACAACTGTTATTCATTTATACTAATGCTGTCCTCCCGCGTAGACTGTAAGCTCGTAGCACGGAACGAGCCCGTAATATTGTATTCTCCCAAGTCTTGTTTAGTATAAAGCTCTGAACGTGGTAAGTGCTCAGGAAATGTGATCGGTAGTAGTAATAATAATGATATTTATTGAGCGTCCACTCGACGTGGAGCACGAGAGTAGGTTTTTGGGGAAATACAGAACGAGAAGCGATATGTTCCTTGCCCACAGGGAGCTTACACTCTAGTAGTGGGGACAAATGGAAAAGTATTTCCAACTGGAGTGGTAAAAATAAAGAATCGAATAAATGTTTAGATTCAAATGCTGAGCATGAGTGTAAAGGAGTCCGTAAAAGCTTGAGTTGATTAATGGTTCCTACGGCTAAGGGAATTGAGAAATAAATAAGGAAGGTTTGTTAGAGGAGGTGGGATTAATTATGGTAATAATCATAATAATAATAAGTGTAAAGCGCTTCCTATGTGCCAAACATTGGACTAAGCACTGGGAGAGATATGAGGTCATCAGGTTGGACCCAGGCTCTGTCCCACACAGGACTCACAGTCTAAGTAAGAGGGCGAAGTAATAACTAGGCCCATTCTTGGTTTGTCTCCTGGGAAAATGTCTGAGTCTGAAGGAAAAAACAATCAATAAGCCAATCAACCAAATTCTGTTCAAAGGTATTGGATTTCCCTTTGACAGATGAGGAAAACCTGGGTCTGGAAGTCAGAGGACCTGGGTTCTAATCCCAGCTGAGTGACCTTGGGCAATTCACTTCTCTGGGCCTCAGTTACCCCATCTGTAAAATGGAGAATAAGAATACGAGCCCCATGTGGGAGAGGAACTGTGTCCAACCTGATGAGCTTGTATCTACCCCGGTGCTTCGTTCAGTGCCTGGCACATAGTAAGTGCTTAACAAATGCCAATAAAAAAATAATAACCCTGGCATGTATTAAGCACTTATTATCTGCCAAGCACTGAATTAAATGCTGGGGTAAGAACAAGACGACCTGGTCAGATCCTTTCCTTCTGCTCCTCCCCCTCCTCCTTCCCCTCCCCTCAGCACTGTGCTCATTTGTATATATATTTTTATTACCCTATTTATTTTGTTAATGAGGTGTACATCCCCTTGATTCTATTTATCATGATTATGTTGTCTTGTTTTTGTCCGTCTGTCTCCCCCGATTAGACTGCCGTCGGTGGACGGGGATTGTCTCTTTCTGTTGCCGAATTGTACATTCCAAGCACTTAGTACAGGGCCCTGCACATAGTAAACGCTCAATAAATATTATTGAATGAATGAATGAAGGCCTTGACCCATATGAGGCTAACGGTCAAAGGGGGAGGGAGAACAGGTACCACTGACGAAGAACAGATATTTAATCCCCACCTTATGGATGAAGAACTGAGGCATGGAGAAGCAGCATGACCTAGTGCAAAGAGCTTCCATCCCCGGCTCTGCTAATTGTTTGTTGTGTGACCTTGGGCAAGTCACTTTGCTTCTCTAGGCCTCAGTTCTCCTGTTGTCCCTCCTACTTCGTCTGTGGGATAAAGCCTGTGTCCAACCTAATGAACTTGCATCTACCTCAGCGCTCAGATATTAATAACAATAAGAAGAAGAAGGAGGAGGAGGAGGATACAAGGTGATCAGGTTGTCCCACGTGGTGCTCACAGACAATCCCCATTTTACAGATGAGGTAACTGAGGCACAGAGAAGTGAAGTGACTCGCCCAAAGTCACAGAGCTGACAAGCGGCAGAGCCGTGATTAGAACCCATGACCTCTGACTCCCAAGCCCGGGCTCTTTCCACTGAGCCACACCGCTTAGATCGGTGTTTGACACCTTGTAAGTGCTTAACAAAGAGAAGAAGCAGCGTGACTTAGTGGAAAGCGTACGGGCTTGGGAGTCAGAGGACGTGGATTCTAATCCCCGCTCGGCCACCTGTCTGCTGTGTGACCTTTGGGCAAGCCACTTAACTTCTCTGTGCCTCAGTGACCTCATCTGTAAAATGGGGATTAAGACTGTGAGCCCCGTGTGGGACAACCTGATTACCTCTTATTTATCCCAGTGCTTAGAACAGTGCTCGGCACATAGTAAGCGCTTAACAAATACCAACATTATTATTATTATTATTAAACAGATATATTCCCTGTCTACAATGAATTTACAGCCTAGAGGGGGAGACAGACATTACTAGAAATAAATAAATGACAGGTAGGTCCACAAGTGCTACGGGGCTGGGAGAGGGGGGATAATAATGATGTTGGTATTTGTTAAGCGCTTACTATGTGCAGAGCACTGTTCTAAGCGCGGGGGTAGACACAAGGGAATCAGGTTGTCCCACGTGGGGCTCACAGTCTTAATCCCCAATTTACAGATGAGGTCACTGAGGCACAGAGAAGTTAAGCGACTTGCCCAAAGTCACACAGCTGACAAGTGGCGAGCTGGGATGAATGAAGGGAGGGAATCAGCGTGACACAGAAGGGAGTGGGAGAAGAAGAAAGGAGGGCTTAGGCAGGAAAGGCCTCTTGGAGGAGACGGGCCTTCAGTAAGGCTTTGAAAGGGGAGAGAGTCATTATCTGTCGGATTCGGGGAGGGAAGGCCTCAGTTCTCCTGTTGTCACAGCTGACAAGCGGTGGTGCCGGGATTCGAACCCACGTCCTCTGACTCCCAAGCCCGGGCTCTTTCCACTGAGCCACGCTGCTTCCCTACTCGCCCGAGTTCTTATTACAGTACTCACAGTAAGAGCTCAATAAAATACGATTAAATGAATGAATGAATAAATGCATACAGCCAACGAGTGGCAGAGTCGGGATAAGAATGTGGGTCGGGTATGAGCCCTTTCCATTAGGCATCACTGCTTACCTTCTCTCTCTGTCTCTCCTAAGCAGCGTGGCTCAGTGGAAACAGCCCGGGCTTGGGAGTCAGAGGTCATGGGTTCGAATCCCAGCTCTGCCACTTGGCAGCTGTGTGACCTTGGGCAAGTCACTTCACTTCTCTGGGCCTCAGTTACCTCACCTGTAAAATGGGGATTAAGACTGTGAGCCCCAGGTTGGACAACCTGATTACCCCAGCGCTTAGAACAGTGCTCTGCAAATAGTAAGCACTTAACGAATACCAACATTATTATTCTTCTTATCAATTTCTCTCTCTGTCCCTCTCTCTCTCTCTGCCTCTCTCTCCCTCCATAACACTGACCAGTCCAGAAGCGGAATCCCAGGGAACCGGGATAGTGGAAACCCACACACTCACATCCAGAATGTAACAGTCAAGCAGCAGGAAGTCAAAAAAGAGCAGAGGGAAGAAAGGAGAGGAAAGGAGTGGGGAGATTTGGGGAAATGAAGGTTGTACATCCTCAGGCCTGAATTCCCCCTTCCTCCACTCTTATCTCCTTCCCCTCAATACCCCTTTTCCAGTGCCCAAAATACCGAGACATGTCATTTCTCACGTTATGGTTCTAATCCTGACTGGGCAGCGTGGCTTAGCGGAAAGAGCACGGGCTTGGGAGTCAGAGGATATGGGTTCTAATCCCGGATCAGCCACTTGTCTGCTGTGTGACCTTGGGCAAGCCACTGCACTTCTCTTTGCCTCAGATCCCTCATCTGTAACATGGGGATTAAGACTGTGAGCCCCACGTGGGACAACCTGATTACCTTGTATCTACCCCAGAATAGTGCTTGGCACATAGTAAGCACTTAACAGATACCATAATTATCATTATTATTGTTATTATTGCCTGCTGCGTGATCTCGGGCAAGTCACTTCACTTCTCTGTGCCTCAGTTCCCTCGTCTGTAAAATGGGGATTGAGACTGGTTGCTTAGAACAGTGTTTGGCACATAGTAAGCGCTTAAGAAATACCATTATCATCATCATGTTGGACAGAGACCGTGTCCAAGCCGATATGCTTGTATTCACCCCAGTGCTTAGTACAATGCCTGGTACTTAGTAGCATGTAATAAATATTATTATTATTATTATTATTATTATTGTGAGAAGCAGCATGGCCTAAGAAAAACAATGTGTTCTACTGGATAAAGCACAGGCCTGGGGGTCGGAAGGAACTGGGTTCTAATCCTGGCTCTGCCATGTGTCTGTTGTGTGACCTTGGGCAAATCACTACTTCTCTGTGGCTCAGTTACCTCATCTGAAGACTGTGATCCCCATGTGAGTCAGGGACTGTGTCCAACCTGATAAGCTTGTATCTACCTCAGTGCATAGTAAAGTGCTTGGCACATAATAAGTACTTAATACCATAAAAAAAAATCATGCCTCTGATTACCCTATTTATTTTGTTACCCTATTTATTTTATTATTACCCTATTTATTTTGTTAATGAGATGTACATCACCTCAATTCTATTCGTCGCTATTGTTTTAATGAGATGTACATTCCCTCGATTCTATTTATTGCTATTGTTTTTGTCTGTCTCCCCCGATTAGACTGTAAGCCCATCAATGGGAAGGGACTGTCTCTATCTGTTGCCGATTTGTACATTCCAAGCGCTTAGTACAGTGCTCTGCGCATAGTAAGCGCTCAATAAGTACTATTGAATGAATGAATGCCTGCATTCAATCAATCAGTGGCATTTTTGAGTGCTTACTGTGTGCAGAGCACTGTCATAATGGCTTGGGAGAGAACAATGTAACAGACGCACTGCCTGCCCCCATTAACCAACATGGCTGAAAGCTGAAGGAAGGAAGATGGAGGGGAAATGGTGGATTTTTCTGTTCCCATAATTGAGGTAAATCAGATTCATTCTTCAACTCAAACACCCAAACATTGTCCCATAGGCTTGGAGTTGGGGGTGGTTAGCTCCCCCTGAAATGAAGCGGTGACCCTCTTTGAAATAAAAATCCCTTCTGCCCCTGGAAATACCCACCACAGGCTGGCGAGCCCAGACCCGGGAGTGTTCAAGACATTTAAGGTGTTCAAGACATTAAAGAATATGGTCTTGGTGCCTCAGATCTGCAGGGCCAACGGGGTGCTTAGAAAAGGAGTCACAGCAGGACTGGAACACAATTTCCTACATGGTGCCGCTTGTCTTGTAAGTGGAACCACTCACACTGAAAACGCACGGGCCCAATTTAGGCAGCCGGGGGAGATTTCCCACAAACGAGGTGTGACAGGAACATGGCCCCATTTCAGATAAGAGCTTCATTTTGATAATCAAGGTTTGGATAATTAAAGTCTGAGGGTAAATCTGCTTTTCACTAGTAGTTCCATTCCCATTCCTAGCTCTTTTGTTTTTTGGGGTTTTTTTCCTGTTGGCTAATGGGTGTAAAGACCACACATGCATTTCCCCAAGGCCTAAACCCCTGCATACCAACTAACTCACTGAATTCCAAGGCCCAGCAGAACCAAGACCGGAAGAGAGCATGGCTTAGTGGATAAAGCACAAACCTGGGACTCAGAGGGTCATGGGTTCTAACCCCGGCTTCGCCACTTGTCTGCTGTGTGACCTTGAGCAAGTCACTTCACTTCTCTGGGCCTCACTTCCCTCATCTGGAAAACGGGAAGGGAGACTGAACGACACGTGGGACAAGTCTGCGTCCAACCCAATTTTCTTATATCCACCCGGTATATAGTACAGTGCCTGCCCAAAGTAAGCCTTTAACAAATACTATAAGTATTATTAATATTATTTAAGGGACAGGGTGTGAGTGGTAGTGGGCAAACCACTAACACTACAATCAATTCCTGTATGTAAGTTCTTGGCCTGGCTGTCTTGGTGCTGTGGATGAACCACCATCCCTAATGGGGAACTCCAACATCATTTTGTTTGGAATATTTGAAATGAGATAAGGAATGTGTTAAAACTAAAATCTTGTTCACTAAATGTAGTCTTCTCAAATAGGCTGTTTACTCCACTCAGCATGGCCTAGTGAATAAAGCATGGACCTGGGAGTCAGAGGACCTGGATTTTAATCCCAGCTTTACCACTTGTCTGCTGTGTTACCTTGAGCAAATCATTAATCAATCAGTCAGTCAGTGGTATTTATCGAGCGCTTACTCTGTTCAAAACACTGTACTAAGTGCTTGGGAGAGTACGATACAAGAGAATAAGCAGATTCCCTGCCCATAACAAGCTTACAATCTAGAAGGGGAGACTGACATTAATATGACTAAGTAATTTATAATATATAATTTAAAGATATATACCTGAGTGTTTGAAAGTTAGGGGTGGGCCAAATATCAAATGTCCAGCAGTTACAGATAATAACAATAATAATAATGATGATGATGGTATTAAGTTCTTTACTATGTGCCAAGCACTGTTCTAAGCGCTGGGGTAGATACAAGGTGTTAAGGTTGTACCACATGGAGTTCACAGTCTTAATCCCCATCTGACAGATGAGGGAACTGAGGCCCAGAGAAGTTAAGAGACTTGCCCCAAGTCACACAGCTGACAAGTGGCGGAGCCAGGATTAGGATCCATGACCTCTGACTCCCAAGCCCGGGCTCTTTCCACTAAGCCACGCTGCTTCTCTATACAGACCCAAATTCACAGATGATGCAGAAGGGAGAGTGAGCCGGGGAAAAGAGGGCTTAATCGGGGAAGGCCTCTTGGAGGAGATGTGACCTTAACAAAGCTTTGAAGGCAGAGAGAGCGGTGTTCTGGCATATCTGGAGCAGGACAAAGTTCCAGGCGTGGGGCAGGATGAGGGAAAGGGGTCGGTGGTGAGATAGATGGGATCGGGACACGGTGAGAAAGCTGGCACAAGAGGAGCGGAGTGTGCGGACTGCGCTGCAGTAGGAGATCAGGGAGGTGAGGTAGGATGGGGCAAGCCGACTGACGCCTGTAAAGCCGACAGTAAGGAGTTTCGGTTCGATGTGGAGATGGATGGGCAGCCATTGGAGGTTCTTGAGAAGTGGGGAGACATGGACTAAACGTTGTTGCTGTAAATGATCCGCGCGGCAGAGCGAAGTACGGATTGGAGTGGGGCGAGACAAGAGGCCGGGAGGTCGGCGAGGAGGCGGATGCAGTAGTCAGAGCAGGATAGGATATGTGCTTGGATCAGCATGGTAGCATTTTGGTTCGAGAGGAAAGGGCAGATTTTAGCAATGTTGTGAAGGTAGAAATAACAGGATTTGGTGACCCTCACCACCAGAGGGTGGGAGGCAGAGGTGGAGCCCGCAAAAGAGACTGAGAAGGAGCAGTCAGAGAGATAGGAGGGGAACCAGGAGAGGACAGTGTCAGTGAAGCCAAGGTTAGATAGAGTTACAAGGAGGAGGGGATGGTCTACAGCGTCAGAGGTGTCTGAGAGTTCTAAGAGGATTAGGATGGAGTCGAGGCCGTCCGATCTGATGAGAAAAAGGTCGTTGGTGACCTTAGAGAGGACTGTTTCTGTGGAGTGAAGGGGACAGAAGCCAGATTGGAGGAGATCTAGGAGAGAATTGGAGGTTAGGAAGTGGAGACAGCAGGTGTAAACAACACCGGGTGCAAAGAATTAACTTCTCTGTGCCTCAGTCACCCATCAGTAAAATGGGGATTAAGTATCTGAGCCCTATGTGGGACAGGAAATGTGACCAAAGTGATTATCTTGTATCTACCCCAGGACTTAGTACAGTGCCTGGTATATAATAAACATTTGACATAAACCATTAAAAAATATAAAAACACGATTTATTGACACCTCTCTAGTGAAACTAGTTGTTCAATGATGTGGCAAAATATCCCTGAGGAGAGTTACTACACAGAAAGGAGCATCATGAAATGACTAATGGAATATAACAATAATAATAATTATGGTACTTGTTAAATGCTTATTATGTGCCAAGGACTGTTCTAAGCCCTGGGGTAGATACAAGTTAATCAGGTTGGACACAGCCCCTCTCCCATACTCTGAATCCCCATTTTACAGAGGATAAAACCGAGGCACAGAGAAGTGAAATGACTTGTTCAAGGTCACACAGCAAACAATTGGCAGAGCCGTGATTAGAACCCAGGTCCTTCTGACTCCCAAGCCCAGGCTACTTGCCAAGGTTTCAGTTGTTTGATCAGGTTCTTCAATTTTACATGCTAATTTCGATTATATATGGAAATTTTCTACCTCTGACTTGAATGATGAGGGTCCATGCTATTTCATATTTCTTAATTAAACCTTTCTGATTTATTGCTACATCTCTGTTATTTGATGATTCAAATGCTGTGCAAAGTTTTTGTAAGTAAAAAAAAAATCCTTCTCCTAGCATATTTGCAATATTTGTGATCTTTCTAGTCTTTGAGGAAATGAAGATTGGAAGAGGTGAGCTGACTTTAATCCACACAAAGCCTTCATTCATTTCTTCAATCTATTTACAGAGCTCTTACTGTGCAGAGCACTGTACTAAGCGCTTGGGAGAGTACACCTCAATACAATACAACCTTTTCACTGAAATACTAGAAAGTTAGTGTAGCTTCGCTAATTGTCTAACACATCACCCGAAAGGTCCTCGATGAAGGAGCCAGAGAACAAGCTGACCTAGTATTTTCCGGAGTACGTTCAACAGAGCTTCCTAAACTCCTGCTCCGCACCACTTCGTGGTCACACTGTGGAAGGAGGGGAGTGAGGGAGAAGAAAGAGGAGGGGGGAGAGAAGGATAGAGGGTTGGAGGGAGGGATTAGTCCATGAACTAAGGAGGGAGAAAAGGATGGATGGAGGGAAGGAAAGATGAAGGGAAAGAGAGAAGGAGGGTGGTGGAGAAGGAAGGACACCCTTCACTTGTCACCGTATAGGCCTCAAAGAGGAATGTAGAGTTTCTGTAGTGGATTGGGATGAAAATTTTCTCACTTCTGCCCCTCGAAAGACCACGATGAATACCGTCCTGGGGTGAACTGGGGACTGAGAAGCGGGAGAATGATCTGGTCATCGGGAGCAGAGCCAATCGTTCTGTTTTGTCTCTTTTGCAGAATTATAAACAGATTTCAGAAGAGATCAGAAGCCGGAATGCTAAAGGTAAAGACAAAGAGGTGAAAGAAGAGTAGAAAATTAAGGAATGGGAGCTTTACTTATATTGATTTTTCTGTCAAAGATCAATTTGGAAATATGGGAAAGTCCACTTGCTTTCTATTTTGTATCACTTAGCAATGCCATAATTCCACGACATGTCATCCTAAATTATTAAAGAAGACATGATCCTCTAGACTGTAAGTTCCTTCTGGGCAAGGATTTTGTCTATCCACCTCTATCAATCAGTTGTATATATTGAGTGCTTGCGTGTGTGCAGAGTACAACAGAGCAGACTTGGTGGATATATTCCCCACCCACAAGGACTTTACAGACTCGAGGTGAAAGACATTAATATAAATTAATAAATGATGGCTTTGTACATAAGTGTTGTGACGCTGAGGGTGGGATGGACTCCATGGGTAGACTCTGGGTACTTTCCTAAATGCTTAATCAATCAATGGTATTTATTATTAAGTGCCGTCAAGTCGTTTCTGATTCATAGCGACGCCGTGGATATACTTTCTCCAGAACATCCGGTCCTCTGCCCTAATCCACAACCTTCCTAATAGTTCTTCCATCATCATTGTTATGGTCTCTATCCATCTAGTGGCCGGTCTGCCTCCTCCACATTTTCCCTGGACTTTTCCTAGCATTAGTGTCTTCACCAGAGAATTAGTCCTCCTGATGATGTGTCCTAAATATGCTAATCTAAGTCTTTCAAAGACCAGGTTGGTTTAATTTGTTCTAAAATCCATTTGTTTGTTTTTCGGGCCATCCAGGATATTCGCAAAAGTCTTCTCCAACACCACATTTCCAAAGAATCGATGTTCTTCCTATCCTGTTTTTTTACCGTCTAGCCTTTGGATCCATACAGTTGTTGACCATTTGTATTTTTGTGGCAACTGTTGCATCAGCACATTTCATGTAATTGAGTGCTTACTATGGGCTGAGCATTGTACTAGCGCTTGGGAGAGTACAGCGTGGCTTAGTGGAAAGAGCCTGGGCTTGGGAGTCAGAGGTCATGAGTTCGAATCCCAGCTCTGCCACTTAGCTGTGTGACTGTGGGTAAGTCACTTAACATCTCTGTGCCTCAGTTCCCACATCTGTAAAACGGAGATTAACTGTGAGCCTCACATGGGACAACCTGATTACCCTGCGTCTACCCCAGCGCTTAGAAGAGTGCTCTGCACATAGTAAGCGCTTAACGAATACCAACATTATTATTATTATTACAACAGAATTAGTGGACAGGTTCCCTGCCCATAACGAGCTTACTTAATACAGTACTCTGCACACAGTAAGTACTCAATAAAAAGCACTGATTAATTAGTTGATCCGCAGGAAACAAAATACCTTGAAATATTATGGATATTGTTCTCTTTATAACCGATGCAATTATTTGGCCCAGAGAATGGCGAAGACCAGATATCTCATCCCGTGATTCGTTTCCTCTCTGAAATTTTCTTTTCTCCAAAATTGAGAATCAGCTATCCAGTTTGTAAAATGGAGGCCTCCTTTACGTATCGGAGGGTGCAGAACCAAACTGGGAATGAATACACCTTGCCAGGGATTGTCTCTATTTGTGGCTGATTTGTACTTCTCAAGCGCTTAGTACAGAACTCTGCACACAGTAAGAGCTCAATAAATATGATTGAATGAATGAATTGTCCCATTCCCAGATGGGCCAAATGATTGCAGATGAAGTCTTTCCAAGACAACAGCCATCTCGGCAACTCAAACCCCACCCATCTCTCCCACGTCCAAATTCCCATGTCTCTGGAAACCAGGAGCGAGGGAAGGGATGGGACTGGTTTGTTTCTAGGCCCCTATTTGCTCTTTCCCCGCAAAAGAGTGTTCTCTTTTGTGCTTTCTTACTGCTTCCAACAGCAAAGGAGACAACTTTTGCAGTTTTACTTTTCAACTTTGGGGGAAGAATCTGTATTTCTACAATGCAGTTTTACCCGCAGAAAATCTAGTAGATGACATTTCTTTCAGGGAGCTCAAACAGGAATAATAATAATTACGGCATTTGTTAAGCACTTCCTAAGTGCCAGGTACTGTACTAAGAATTGGGGTGGATACAAGCGAATCAGATTGAACACAGGCCATGCCCCACATGGGGCTCACAGGCTTAATCCCCATTTGACAGATGAGGTAACTGAGGCGCAGGGAAGTTAAGTGACTTGCCTAAGGCCATTCAGCAGGTAAGTGGCGAGCCGGGATTAGAATCCATGACCTTCTGACTCTCAGACCCGTGCTCTAACCACTACACCATGAATCAGATTCTTCTGAATATGCCCCTTTCAAAATGAAAAAGACAAGAATGATCCTTTACCCCAAATCTGTCCTTGTTTCTTCTTGAGTTTCCCAGCCTATCCTTAGTTTGAGCTGCATTTTCCCAGAAGTTTCCTGAAGAACTTCCCACTAGATTGTAAATTCCTTGACGGTGGGGATCGTGTCTTCTAATTCTAGTGTACTCTCCCAAGCGCATAGTAAAGCACGTTGCATGCAGCGGAACCTCAATAAATACTTTCGATTGACTGAAGAAATGACCTAAGTAGTTTGTCGGTATACTTCATATTAAGCTTTATTCAAACATCCGTTCAATCTTTCAGTCATATTTCATTCAGTTGGATTGACTGAGTACTTACTGCATGCAGAGCACTGTACTAAGTGTGAAACATAAATGGGGATGGAGCTCTAGAGAGGAAAATAAACATTCTAGCGAACATACGCTATGTATCTCACCCAGAGTCTACCCGTGGAGTCCTATTGTTAGTATGTCCCCGTGGTTATCTAGGCCTTGTCGGACTTTATCGTACCATCCGGTGACTCCATCCACTGCCACCTGAGGAGCCAACAAGGGGGTGAGAAGGAGAACGCATCAATTCTGAGAAGCAGCGTAGCCTCGTGGCTAGAGCATGGGCAGAGGACTCTAAAGGACCTGGGTTCCAATCCCGCCTCTGCCACTTGTCTGCTGGGTGACCTTGAGCAAGTCACTTCACTTCCCTGGGCTTCGGCTCCTTCATCTGTCAAACGGGGATTAAGACTGTGAGCCCCATGTGGGACATGGACTGTGTCCAACCCGCTAGCTTGTATCTAACCCAGTGCCTAGAGCGGTGCCTGGCACATAGTAAGCGCTCAACAAGTACCATTAATAAAAAAGAGAAAGCAGAACCCCGGTCCAATCAGAAGCCACATGGCAGGATGCATTTTCACATCAAAAAACAAGTATTCTGTTTTCCCCAAACTCAACTAGATGTGGAGTCAGAGGACCTGGGGTTGAATTTCACTCCGCCACTTGTCTTCTATGTGACCTCGGGCAAGTCACATCACTTCTCTGGGCTTCGGTTCCCTCATCTGACAAATGAGGATGAAGACTGTGAGCCCCATGTGGGACGCGGACTGTGTCCAACCTTTATTGCTATTGTTTTTGTCTGTCCGTCTCCCCCGATTAGACTGTAAGCCCATCAGTGGGCAGGGACTGTCTCTATCTGTTGCCGATTTGTACATTCCAAGCATTAGTACAGTGCTCTTGCACATAGTAAGCGCTCAATAAATACTATTGAGTGAATGAATGATAGCTTGTATCTACCCCAGTGCTTAGAACGGTGCCTGGCACATAGTAAGTGCTTAACAAATACCATTAAAAAAAGAGAAAGCAGAACCCTCGTCCAATCAGAAGCCACGTGGCAGGATTCATTTTCACATCAAAAAACAAGTTTTCTGTTTACCCCAAACTTGATCGGATGTAGAGTCGGAGGTTCTGGGTTCGAATTCCACTCAGCCACTTGTCTTCTATGTGACCTTGGGTGAGTCATTGAACTGCTCCGTGCCTCAGTTACCTCCTCTGTAAAATGGGGATTAAATCTCCCACCCCCTCCTCCTTCTTAAACTGTGAGCCCCATGTGAGATCAGGACTGTATCCAACCTGATTATGTTGTATCTATCCCGGGGCTTAATACAGGGGCTGGCGCATAGTAAGCGCTTAACAAGCACCACAAAAAATGTGTTTCAGCTTTACTTGCCAAATTTCAAAGATGAAAAACTCTATGGGTACCCTATCAGAAGGACTGCAGATGGAGTTGGGGGTTTCTGGGAGAGATGTGTCTATGGCATCGCTACGGGTCAGAGATGACTCGGTGAAGCAAATCTCCCTACTTCTACTTGGCTAAGTCAAAAAACTTGAAAGGTACCAGGGGAGCTGCTGAACTATTTTCAACACATTAGGTTTCTCCTGGGCAGACCCGGCCTTGGTTTCAAACAATAATAATAATAATGGTATTTGTTAAGCACTTATTATGTGCCAAGACCTGTTCTAAGCGCTGGGGTAGATACAAGTCAATCAGATTGGACACAGTCCCTGTCCCACGGGGAGCTCATACTCTTAATCCCCGTTTTACAAAGGAGGGAACTGAAGCCCAGAGAAGTAAAGTGACTTGCCCAAGGTTACCCAGCAGACAAGTGGCAGACCGGAGGTTAGAACCCGGGTCCTTCTGACCCAGGCCCGGGCTCTATCCACTAAGTCACGCTGCTTCTATTTTTTTGGTATTTCTTCAAGACCTACCAAGGTGTTAGAACCCCAGAGTGGTGTTTGATTTTGTCAACCAATCAATGGTATCTGTAGACTGTCTACACTGTGCAGAGTTTGTACTGATTCGGAAGTTCCAGGAATGACCTATTCCTTCATGGATGGCGGTGCTACTATCCGCTAGACTGTAAGCTCACTGTGAGCACGGAATGGGTCTGTTGAATTAGAGCACAGGCGTGGGAGGCAGGGGACCTGGGTTCTTTCATTCATTCATTCAGTAGTATTTATTGAGGGCTTACTATGTGCAGAGCACTGTACTAAGCGCTTGGAATGTACAAGTCGGCAACAGATAGAGACGGTCCCCGCCCTTTGATGGGCTTACGGTCTAATCGGGGGAGACAGGCAGACATGAACAATGGCAATAAATAGAGTCAAGGGGAAGAACATCTCATAAAAACAATGGCAAATAAATAGAATCAGGGTGCTGTACATCTCATTAAACAAAATAAATAGGGTTCTAATCCTGGCTCTGCCACTTTTCTGCCGTGTGACCTGAGGAAAGTCACTTAATTTCTCTGTGCCTCAGTGTCCTCATCTGCAAAATAGGGATTAAGTCTGTGAGCCTTCTGTGGGACATGGATTGTGTCCCATGTGGTTATCTTGTATCTAGCCCAGCGCTTAGAACAGTGCCTAGAGCATAGTAAGCACTTAGCAAATACCACAATTATTAATGCTCTCCTAACCGTTTAGTAGAGTGCTCTGCACACAGTAAGTACTCCATAAATTCCACTAATTAATCGGTTAATGCCTGATTCCCCCTTTAGACTGTAAGCTTGTTGTGGACAGGGAAAGTGTCTGCTAACTCTGTTGTACTCTCCCAAGTGCTTACTACTATAGTAAGTGCTCAATAAGTGCTATCGATTGATCGATTGATCTGGCAATCCCTTAAAAATTAGCAGCCAGTACAATTGAGGTTGAAAATTAGATCTTTGTCCAGAAGTTGCTGAAAGGGCAGCATTTTCCTTCACATTAATCAGCCTATTTTTCAGCTTCCGCATAAGCCACTTGTCGGCTGTGTGACTGTGGGCAAGTCACTTAACTTCTCTGTGCCTCAGTTCCCTCATCTGTAAAATGGGGATTAAGACTGTGAGCCCCATGTGGGACCACCTGATTCCCCTATGTCTACCCCAGCGCTTAGAACAGTGCTCGGCACATAGTAAGCGCTTAACAAATACCAACATTATTATTATTATTATTATAAGCACCCGCTTCTCTGCTACCTGGGTGAGGCCTTGTGAAACAAAGGTACTTCCAGAATGAAGGGCATTAGTGGAAGCAGCTTGGCCTAGTGGAAAAGGCACAGGCCTGAGTATGAGAAGGTCCTGGGTTCTAATCCCAGCTCTGCCACGTGTTTGCTGTGTGACCTCGAGCAAGTCACTTAACTTCTCAATTACCTCACCTATAAAATAGGGATTAAGGCTGCGAGCCTCACGTGGGACATGGACTGTGTCCTACCTGACTGGCTTGTACCTGCCCCAGCGCTTAGTACTTAGAGAAGCAGCCTAACCTTCTGGATAGAGCCTGAGCCCGCGAGGCAAACGGACCTGAGCTCGAATCCCATTCCGCTACATGTCTGCCGTGTGATCTTGGGCAAGTCATTTCACTTCTCTGGGCCTCAGTTTTCTCATCTGTAAAATGAGGATTAAGACTATGAGCCCTATATGGGAAAGGGACTGGGTTCATCCCGATTTGCTCATATCCACTCCTGTGCTTAGTACAGTAATAATAATAATAATAATAATATTGGTATTTGTTAAGCGCTTACTATGTGCAGAGCACTGTTCTAAGCACTGGGGTAGATAGAGGGTTGTCAGGTTGTCCCACGTGAGGCTCACAGTTAATCCCCATTTTACAGATGAGGGAACTGAGGCCCAGAGAAGTGAAGTGACTTGCCCACAGTCACACAGCTGACAAGTGGCAGAGGCGGGATTCGAACCCATGAACTCTGACTCCCTAGCCTGGACTCTTTCCACTGAGCCATGCTGCTTCTCTCCTGTGCTTAGTACAGTACCTGGCACATAGTAAACACTTAACAAATACCACAGTCAACAAACATCATCTTAATTACAGTGCCTGGCACCTACTAAGCACATAACAAATACCATTTTAAGGAAATGTACTAATAGTATTTATTAAGCATTAACTCCCCTCTCGGGATCACACCTGGGGAGTTTCCAGTCCTCTACCAGTCTTGGCTTTGGGAGGGAGAGTCAAGCAGAGGCCTGTCCATTCCATTCCTAGTTTGGCCAGTGGCTAGCGAGCGGCAGGCCATCGGCTACAAGTCAAAACTCAGCCGTGCTGGGCAGCAGCGGCGCGGGAGAGAGTCGAGGGGCCGAGACTCAGGTTTACTGGGTGGAAGAAGGCAATAGTAAACCACTTCTGGATTTTTACCAAGAAAACTCTCTGGATCCACTACCAGAATGACTGCAGATGGAGAGCGGGGCTTTCTGAGAAGCAGAGAAGCAGCGTGGCTCGGTGGAAAGAGCCCGGACTTGGGAGTCAGAGGTCATGGGTTCAACTCCCGGCTCTGCCACTCGTCAGCTGTGTGACTGTGGGCAAGTCACTTCACTTCTCTGTGCCTCAGTTCCCTCATCTGTAAAATGGGGATTAAGAGTGTGAGCCCCACGTGGGACAACCTGATTCCCCTATGTCTACCCCAGCGCTTAGAACAGTGCTCTGCACATAGTAAGCACTTAACAAATACCAACATTATTATTTCTGGGACACCTGTGTCCATGGAGTCTCTATGGGTCAGAGACGACTCGACGGCATAAGACGAGACAAGCACTTACTATGTGCAGAGGAATCAATCAGGGGTATTTATTGAGTGCTTATTCATTCAATCATTCAATAGTATTTATTGAACTCTTACTGTGTGCAAAGCCCTGTACTAAGTGCTGTGTGCAGAAGTGCTTCCCAATCTGAGGATCAGAGACAGGGTCCATAAAAGGCAGGCATTCTTGATAGTCACTGCAGAATGCCTTGCTTTAGATTAATCAGTCAGTGGCATTTATTGAGTGGAACCCTGATCCAATTTACTGGACAGAGAAGCGGCACGACTTAGTAGAAAGAGCACGGGTTTTGGAGTCGGAGGTCATGGGTTCTAATCCCAGCTCTGCCATCTGTCGGCTGTGTGACACTGGGCAAGTCACTTAACTTCTCTCTGCCATTTGTCAGCTGTGTGACACTGGGCAAGTCACTTAACTTCTCTCTGCCTCATTTACTTCATCTGTAAATTGAGGGTTAAGACTGTGACCCCCACGTGGGACAACCTGATAACCTTGTATCTACTCCAGTGCTTAGAACAGTGCTTGGCACATAGTCAGTGCTTAACAAATGCCATCACTATTATTATTATTACTGAGCACTGACTATGTGCAGAGCACTGTACTAAGCACTTGGGAGAGTACACTACAACAGAACTGGAAGAGCATTCCTGTCCCCATGGAACTTAGAGACTAGATGGGGAGGCAGACATCCAAATAAATTGCAGAGAGTTACATAAGTGCTGAGGGGATCGGGATGATGAAGGAGGTGAATGAAGGGCATAAATCCAAGTGCATGGATGACTACAAAGTGCAAGAAGGGAGATAAAGTGCAAGAAGGGAGAGGGAACGGGGAGAAGAAGGTTTAGTGGGCGAAGGCAAATTTATCCTCAGATCATTTATTCCTCCCCATAAAATTTCAGAGTATTGGAAAACATATTGGTTGCTTTGACTCAATGCAGGAATTTCTAATGACATTTCTCATTAAGCCGTGTCACTTTAATACGTTATGGTAGTTTTATGTTAATATCCCTAACTTTTTTTTTCTTTATCCCTTTAAGACATTATTCGGCTTGTATCCACTTTAAAGACTGTATCATCTCTAAAGCTCTTTCAAAATTTGCATGAAATTGATTTTTGTTCAGTGGATTTATGTCATTCCATTAACGCTAACCCTGGAATGAGAATTTTAAAACGTGTATATAGTGGTATCGTTCTTGTTCAACTCTTCCGAGATCCCTACACTATAAAAGAAGAATGTGTACTGTTTCTTTTGTAGGAATGGGTCTTTTGGGCACAAAACCAAAACCAATATCCTGCGAAATGACAAGTAAGTATAAAGTAGACAAAAATTACTTTATAAAGTAAAAATGCCTGTGACATTTTCAAGGAAATCCAGTTATGGAAATATTATCAAGTGATTCAACATGGAAAAGTTACAATTGTCACCTTGGCTGGAAAAGTACTGTTGATTGAAAGAAAGAGTGGTTTGACAACAAAACAAAAGATCAGTGGATAAAACTGCGAAACAGCCTAGTCATTTGGAAATGAATTTTCATTATTATCCTTGAGAATTTCAAAATAATAACATTACAAATTCTCAATTATGATCACTCTTTTTGGCAAGCTTTCAATTTCTTGTGCAAGCATTTCACCAGTCTTAGAAGAAAATTCTGAAGTTCACTGTATGTGTGCCTGTAGATGATTTTCCAAACATTTAGCTTCAATTTGCCTTTCACGGATCACTCTCATCTTTGAGTATCAATGCCAAGAAAGACTATTTTTATTATTTTATTAACCTTGCAAACATTGATAGATGGTTATCATGTTCCCTCTTTATGTTCTAGCTACCTAATAATAATAATAATAATAATGATAATGGTATTCGTTAGATGATGTGGCACTTGGTATTTGTGAAAGTCACAAGATTATCACATCAGACACAGTCCATGACTCATATAGGGCTTACAATCTAAGAGGAGTTAGTGTAGGAAATTAATCACCATTTTATAGATGAAGAAACTGAGGCCCAGAGAAGTTAAGCAACTTTTCCAATGTCACACAACAGACAAGTGGCAGAGCCAGGATTAGAACCCAGGGCCCTTGACTCCCAAACCTATGCTCTTTCCAGTAGGCCACACTGTTTCTCAAGGAAATGCTGAGAACGGTATTTACCCTGACTTCTTGTCAGGGGTAAGGAAATAGCAGCAAGGAGCAAGAAGATGATTACAAGGATACTGGATCAGTTGTGAAATTGGTTGCTAGTGGACAAAGCGTGGGCCTGGAAATCAGAAGGACCTGGGTTCTAATTCTGACTGTCATTTGTCTGCTGTGTGACCTTGGACAAGTCACTTCTCTAGGCCTCAGTTACCTCACCTGTCAAATGGAGATGAAGACTGTGAACCCACTGTGGGACAGGGACTGTGCCCGACATGATTAGTTCATATCTACCCCAAGCTTAGTACGGTGACTGGATCACAGTAAGTGGTTTACAAATGCCATCATGGAAAAAAAAAAAACAACAAGACTCTTGACACAAATGACCGAGCTGTGGATTAGGAACTTTGGAATCCTATATAATGCTGTTGATTAATTGACTGACTTGCAGCCAAAGTCGCAAGTTGAAGGCTTGCAACTGAAGGACATGGAGATAGTGAGAACGGCATCTGTTTCACGCAGACACTGAGTCTTAAAAGGAGACAAGACCCAGGAAAAATCTGATTCATAATAATTGTATTATTTGTTAAGCAGTTACTATGTGCCAAGCACTATACTAAGCGCTGAGGTAGATACCAACAAATCAGGTTCCACATGCTTCTCGAATGTGAGCCCATCGTTGGGTAGGGATTGTCTCTGTTGCCGAATTGTACTTTCCCAAGCGCTTAGTACAGTGCCCTGAATACAGTAAGGGCTCAATAAATATGATTGAATGAATAAGTAAGAGAGAGAAGAAGTACTGAATCCCCATTTTTCAGATGAGGGAAGGGAGGCCCAGAGAAGTTAAGTAACTTGCCCAAGATCCCACAGCAGACTGTGAGCTCGCTGTGGGCAGGAATGTGTCTGTTGTTACATTGTACTCTCCCAAGAGCTTAGTACGGTTCTTTGCACACAGTAAGCGCTCGATAAATACGACTGAACGAATGAAAGTGGGGGAGCCAGGATTAGAACGGAGGGTTATCGATTTCACATTCATTCCTTCTTTACTAAGCTTCCTTTCTCCGGGTTTTCCCCCCGACTCTTTTCAAAGTAAGACTTGCTTGAACACGTCTCCACACTCCTTCCTTCCTTCCTTCCCTTGCTCGCTCCCTTTAGAGGATTAGAAATCCTCCAGGGTTCAGCTCTTTGGCGGCACAGACAGATTTGGTTGAAATCAGAAACAGATGCAAGAAGCCAGTTGCGGTGCTTTAACACCTCCATCACTTGCTAAACAGCAGTCTTCCTGTATAAACTTCCTCAACTGTTATACTGAACAACTGTCTACCACCGCATGTTTTTCTGAATGTTCTGATGGATCAAAGCGAATCGCTCTAAGTGTTCTTTGCAGGGTGCTATTTTTGAGGTGTTTATAAGGAGACAGGGAAATAGCATGGCATAGCGGATAGAGCACGGGCCTGGGAGTCAGAAGGTCATGGGTTCTGATCTCAGCTCTGCCAGTTATCTGCTGCATGGCCTTAGGCAAGTCGCTTCACTTCTCTAGGCCTCAGTCCCCTCATCTGTAGAATGGGGATTGAGACTGTGAGCCCTATATGGGATAACCTAATTTCCTCATATCTCCCCCAGCACTTAAAACAGTGCTTGGCACATAGTAAGTGCTTAACAAATACCATCATCATTATTATTATTAGTTTGTACATGTGTACAGTTTGTATCCACTCCAGTGCTTAGTACAGTGCCTGGCACAGAGTAAGTGCTTAACAAATACCATAATTATTATTATTATTATTTCCGCTAGAATCTCCGGATCCCATAAAATGGGGTTGTCCCATTATGTCCATTCATTCAGTAATTCAGTGAATCATTCATTCAATCATATTTATTGATCACTTTGTGTGTGCAGAGCAGTGTACTAAGCACTTGGGAAAGTGGGAAAGTACAGCACAGCAAGAGAGAAACAATCCCTGTCCACACTGAACTCCCAGTCTAAGGGGGTCCATTCATTTCCCTCTCCTAAACTACCTGCACAAAACCATAGCCAGTGGTGTATTGTTTAATAAAGGGCATCGTGTCTCTGAAAATTAAAAAACAAAACAAAACACCTGAGGAATGTATATGTGAGGGTCATGTAGTCATTTTGGGGATGATGGTGATTATTGAAATGCTGTCCTCTCCACCTTACCTTCCCTGATGGCCATCTTCAACTGTTCACTCTCCGTGTCTCCTTCCCGACTGCTTTCAAATGTTGCCTTGAATCCCCTTTCCTAAAATCACCTTTCTTGCATTTACTTCCCCAGCTCCCACCCACCTTCTTTTCCAAGCTCCTCAGTTGTTTACACTGACTGCCCCCACTTCCTCTCTTCCGATTCTCTCCCTGACCCCTCCGACCTGACTTCTGTCCACCTCCAATCCAGGGAGCCCATCCTCCCTAAGGTCGCCAGTGACTTCCTTCTTGCCAAATCCAACGACCTCTACTCCATCCTAATCCTCCTAGAGCCCTCAGATACCTCTGAAACTGTATCATTCACTTCTACTGGAAACCCTCTCTTACCTCAGCTTCATTGACACTGTCTTCCCCTGAGTCTTCTCCTATCTCTCTGTCTGCTCCTTCTCAATCTCTTACACAGGCTCCTTCTCTGCCTCCCACCTAACTGTGGGAGTCTCTCAAAACTCAGTTCTGAGTCCCCTTCTAGTCTCCATCTACACCCTCTCCCTTGGAGAATTCATTTTCTCTCACAGCTTCGACCTCCATCTCTGTCCAGATGATTCCTAAATCTCCATCTTCAGCCCTGACCTCTCTCTTTCTTTGCTGTCTCCCATTTCCTCCTACCTTCAGGACATCTCTAGGTGGATGTCATTCATTCATTTATTCATTCATTCATTCAATAGTATTTATTGAGTGCTTACTATGTGCAGAGCACTGTACTAAGCGCTTGGAATGTACAAATCGGTAACAGAGACAGTCCCTGCCCTTTGACGGGCTCACAGTCTAATCGGGGGAGACGGACAGACAAGAACAATGGCAATAAATAGGATCGAGGGGATGAACATCTCATTAAAAAAATAGCAAATAAATAGAATCAAGGCGATGTACATCTCATTAACAAAATAAATAGGGTAATGAAAATATATACAGTTGAGCGGACGAGTACAGTGCTGAGGGGAGGGGGCGGGAGGGCGGAGAAGCAGAGGGAAAGGGGGGAAAAGAGGGCTTAGCTGAGGAGAGGTGAAGGGGAGGTAGAGGAAGCAGAGGGAAAAAAGTGGGGAGCTCAGTGTGGGAAGGCCTCTTGGAGGAGGTGAGCTCTAAGTAGGGTTTTGAAGAGGGGAAGAGAATGAGTTTGGCGGAGGTGAGGAGGGAGGGCGTTCCGGGGCCGCGGGAGGACGTGGCCCCGGGGTCGACGGCGGGATGGGCGAGAACGGGGGACGGTGAGGAGGCGGGCGGCAGAGGAGCGGAGCGTGTGGGCTGGGCGGTGGAAAGAGAAAAGGGAGGTGAGGTAGGAGGGGGCAAGGAGATGGATAGCCTTGAAGCCTAGAGTGAGATGTTGTCCCACCAAGACCTCAAACATAATAGATCCAAAACAGATCTCCTCATTTCCCGCCCAGACTCTTTCCTCCTCCTGACTTTCCCATCACCGTAGACAACACCACCACCCTTCCTGTCTCATAAACCTGTAACCTTGGCATTTTCCTCTTTCATTCAACCCACACATTCACTCTATCATCAAATCCTGTCAGTTGCACTTTCACACCTCTAGAATCCACCCTTTTCTCACCAGCCAAACTACCACCACACTTGTCCAAGCACTGACCTTATCCAATCTGGACTACTGCATCAGCCTCTTTGCCGATGTCCCTGTCTCCAACTCTCTCCCCACACTAATCCAAGCTTCACTCTGCTGCCTGGATCATTTTTCTAAAAGAAACATTCACTCCCCATCCACCCAATCCTCGAAAACTTCCAGTGATTGCCCTTTAAAAAGAAACTCCTTATGACCAGTTTTAAGACCCTCAATCAGCTCTCCCCCTCCTATCTAACCATGTACTTCTTTCTTCTACTCGGCCCACATATTCCATTCTTCTAAATCCAACTCATTTGATGTACCTTTATCTCATCTTTCTCGCCATTAATCCCTCGCTCCCTGACCTAGAACTCCCTCCTCTTTCATATCCAGAAGACCACCACTCTTCCTTTCTTCAAAGCCCAAAAGCAGCGTGGCTCAGAGATCGTGGGTTCTAATCCCAGCTCCGTCACTTGTCAGCTGTCAAATCGCTTAATTTCTCTGTGCCTCAGTAACCTACTCTGTAAAACTGGGGATTAAGACTGTGAGCCCCAAATGGGACCTGATTACCTTGTATCTATCTCCCCCAGTGCTTAGAACAGTGCTTGGCACATAGTAAATGCTTAACAAATGCCATCGTCATTATCATTATTAAAATCACATCTCCCCCCAGAAATCTCCCTTGACCTCTCGTTTCACCGGGCTTTTCTCCTCTCCCTTCTGGCTGTCTACACTCTTGAGTTTGTTCCTCTTCGACACTTCGATACCCAACCTCCAACAAACATTCATTCATTCATTCAATCATATTTGTTGAGCGCTTACTGTGTGCAGAGCACTGTACTAAGCTCTTGGAAAGCATAAAACTGCAATATAGAGAGGCAATCCATGCCCACAATGGGTTTACAGTCTCGAGCGGGGAGACGGATATCAAAACGTAGCACTTATGTACATATGATAATAATGAGGGGGCTTGTTAAGCACGTGCTCTGTGCCAAGCACTGTACTAAGCACTGGGGTAGCTACGAGTTAATCAGGTCTGACACAGGACTTGTCCCACAAGAGGCTCACAGTCTAAGTAGGAGGGAGAGGGATTTAATTTCCATTTTAATTCCCAGATGAGGTAACTGTGAAGTGATTTGCCCAAGGTCACCCAGCAGACAAGTGGCGGAGCCAGGATTGGAATCCAGGTCCTTTGATTCCCAGTCCCGTGATCTTTCCACCCTGACCATGCTGTTTCTCGCCGTCCTTATATTTTGTACCATGTTTTAATGTGCCTCTCCTGCTAGATTATAAGGGCCTCATGCTCACCAACTATACTGTATTATACTCTCCGGTATGCTTAGAACAGTGCTCTGCACATAGTAAGCGCTTAACAAATACCAACATTATTATTATTATTAAGTGCTTACTACATGCAGAGCACTGTTCTAAGCGCTGGGGTAGATGCAGGGTAATCAGATTGTCCCACCTGAGGCTCACAGTCTTCATCCCCATTTTACAGATGAGGTAACTGAGGGACAGAGAAGTTAAGTGACTTGCCCACAGACACACAGCTGACAAGTGGCAGAGCCAGGATTCAAACCCATGACCTCCGACTCCCAAGCCCGGGCTCTTTCCACTGAGCCACGCTGCTTCTCTGAAATAGGACGTGGATTCTAATCCCAGCTCCGCCACTTGTCTGCTGGGTGACCTTGGACAAGCCACTTCACTTCTCTGGGCCTCAGTGACCTCATCTGTAACATGGGGATTAAGACTGTGAGCCCCATGAAGGACAACCTGATGACCTTATATTTACCCCAGACCTTAGAACAGTGTTTGGCAACTAATAAGCACTTACTAAATACCAGAATTATTATCATTTACAAAGAGAGTAATCAAAATAAAGAAGTGAATGTATATTTACATTATCCTATTTATTTTGTTAATGAAATGTACATCGCCTCGATTCTATTTCGTTGCCATTGTTTTTACGAGATGTCCTTCCCCTCGACTCTATTTATCGCCATCGTTCTCGTCTGCCCGTCTCCCCCGATCAGACCGTAAGCCCGTCAAACGGCAGGGACCGTCTCTATCTGTTGCCGACTTGTTCATTCCAAGCGCTTAGTACAGTGCTCTGCACATAGTAAGCGCTCAATAAATACTATTGAATGAACGAATGAATGTCTAACAACAAACGGTAAGTGCTGAGGGCAGGTATAAATCAGCACATAAGAGGGAGAGCTGGCTGACAGGTTTATAGGATTTGGGATGCTGGAGAATGATAAGGAATCTTTAGTCGAAGAAGAAAAAGACCGAGAAGAGGAGAATTGCATAAATAAGGATGGAGTCGGAGTGAATTTAAAAAGACTGTTCCTCAAATGCCACACCTGCAGGAAGATATGAGTTGAGGGGTGTGGGTGGGGGGAATTCACTGATGCTTGAAGGTGGTAGGTTCAAGCGGAGAGGAAGCTCTCCTGTCAAACAGCTGGTGGGATCCACTTGAAAGCTGTTACCACAGGAAGTTTTGCAGGCCCAAAATACCAGTAATTTCACAACCAAAGAGCTCCATAACGGGTTACTCGAGTGAAAAGTTAAGGGTGAAGAGGGAAGGGGTAGGAATGTAGATGTCGCGGTATTAATTATTAAGATGGGTAATTACAACGGTAGCGTTTGTTAGAAGTGCTTTCTATGTGCCAAGCACCGTCTTAGCTCTGGGACAGATATCAGATAATCAATCGATCGTACTTATTGAATGCTTACTATGTGCAGAGCACTGTACTAAGCGCTCGGGAGAGCAGAATTCAACAGAGTTAATAAACACATTCCCTGCCCATTAGGCGGTTACCATCTAGAAGCCGGGCCACAAGGGGTTCACAGTATTTATTATGGAATTTGTTAAGTGCTTACTATGTGCCAGGCACTGTACTAAGCGCTGGGATGGTTACAAAGAAATGAGATTGAACGCAGTCCCATGTGGGGCTCACAGTCTCAATCTCCATTTTACAGATGCGGTAACTGAGGTACAGAGAAGTAAAGTCACTTGCCCGAGGTCACGCAGCAGACGAGTGGTGGAGCCGGGATTAGACTCCAAGACCTTCTGACTCCCAGGCCCGGGCTCTCTCCACTACACCATGCTGCTTCTCTAATTGAAGTAGGAGGGAGAACAGGCGGTGAATCCCCATTTTACAGATGAGGATACTGAAACACCGAAAAGTTAAGACCAAGGTCAGCGGGCTACCGGGTGACAGTCAAGATTAGAACCCAGATCCTCTAACTCCCAGGCCTTGCACTTTCCACTAGGCCAAATTGGAGGACAAGAAGGGCAGCCTTCTTCCTTTCCTTCCAAACCTCTTGTAAGAGCCCCAGCTGGCGAGAGAATCCAGGGCTGAATGGACCACTGGCCTGACCCACCCATGGCATTCTCTTTTTATTTTCCACATTAAATTGACTCGAGATTCAAATCAACACACGAATGAAATCTAGTACTTGCAGACACTTAAAACATGTGACCCCCCCCTCACAGAGGTGAGCTATTATCCTGCGAAGCTGGCAGCAATCTGACAGGGAATTATAGCCAACTAAAGTAACATCCATGGTTAAATGGACCATCCATCTAGCACCGTAATGGACCATTTTATTTTTAGGTCCTTCATCCACCAACCTGTGCACTTTAGAGGAAGGAGCAGAGCTGGGAGTCAGGAGGCCTGGTTTCTATTCCCGGCTCAGTCGCGTGCCAGCTCTGTGATCTTGAGGAAATCACTTCGTTTCTCTGTGTTTCCCACTTTTGTACCTCCCTCAGAACAGAGTAAATGCTTAACAGTCTTATTATTAGAGAAGCAGCATGGCCTAGTGGAAAGCGCATGGGCCTGGGAGTTAGAGGATCTGGGTCTAATCTTGACTGTCACCTGGTGGCCCGGTGACCATGGTCTTAACTTTTCTGCGTTTCAGTATTCTCATCTGTAAAATGGGGTTTCAATGCCTGGTCTCTCTCCTACTTCGATTAGATTAGAACCCATGCCCTCTGACTCCCAAGCCCGGGTTCTTTCCACTAAGCCACACTGCTTCTCTAGTACAGTGCTCTGCCATAGTAAACGCTCAGTAAATACCACTGATTGATCTGATGGATTTACACATACACACCCGAGTCTTCAGTCATTCATTCATTCAATCTTATTTATTAGGGTATTCAGAGCACTGTACTAAGCGCTTGGGAAGTACAATTCAGCAACAGATAGAGACGATCCCTGCCCACAACGGGTTCGCAGTGTAGAAGGGGGGAGACAGACATCAAAACAAGTAAACGGGCATCAGTCACGTGGTTATAAATAAATAGAATTATAGATATATGCATGTCCTTAATAAAAATTAATAGAATTATCAGTAGAGTACTATCCCCACTCAACTCACAAACACATTACCCCACACTGGTTCCCCAACCTGTCATCACCATCAATGTCAGCATTTGTTGAGCACCCTGTATGGGTAGATCGCTGGAATTTTTGCTTGGGGAGATAATAATAATAGTGATGAAGGCACCTGTTAAGCACTTACTATGTGTCAAGCACTGTTCTAAGTGCTGGAGTAGATACAAGGTAGTTGGGTTGGACACAGTCCCTGTCCAGAAGTAACCTGGGTTCTAATCCCTGCTCCAGCATAATAATAATAATGTTGGTATTTGTTAAGCGCTTACTATGTGCAGAGCACTGTTCTAAGCACTAGGGTAGATACAGGGTAATCAGGTTGTCCCACGTGAGGCTCACAGTTAATTCCCATTTTACAGATGAGGGAACTGAGGCCCAGAGAAGTGAAGTGACTTGCCCACAGTCACACAGCTGACAAGTGGCAGAGCCGGGATTCGAACCCATGACCTCTGACTCCCAAGCCCGGGCTCTTTCCATTGAGCCACGCTGCTTCTCTTAATCTGCTGTGTGGCCTTGGACAAGTCGCTTCACTTCCCTGTGCCTCAGTTCCCTCATCTGTAACATTCATTCAATAGTATTTATTGAGCGCTTACTATTATGTGCAGAGCACTGTACTGAGCACTTGGAAGGTACAAATCGGTAACAGATACAGTCCCTGCCCTTTGACGGGCTTACAGTCTATAAAATGGGAATTGAGAACTGTGAGTCCCATGCGGGACAGGGACTGTGTCCCCCCTGATTAGCTTGGTTCTATCCCAGCTCTTAGAACAGTGTTTGACACATAGTAAGAGCTTAACAGATACCATCATTATGATGATAAGAATAATAATAATGTTGGTATTTGTTAAGCGCTTACTATGTGCAGAGCACTGCTCTGAGCGCTGGGGTAGACACAAGGGAATCAGGTTGTCCCACGTGGGGCTCGCGGTCTTCATCCCCATTTTACAGATGAGGGAACTGAGGCACAGAGAAGTGAAGTGACTTGCCCACAGTCACACAGCTGACAAGTGGCCGGGCCGGGATTCGAACCCATGATCTCTGACTCCAAAGCCCGTGCTCTTTCCACTGAGCCACGCTGATGATGATGATGATGATTAGCGCGAGCCAACCTCCATCTGTCCGCCCTAGAAAGCCACAATTTCTCAGAATTTGCTTTAGAAGTTTGTGCCAGCATCAAAGATGCCTGGACTCATCTCCACCAACAGTGAACCTGACAGCATCACACTGATTTTCTGGACCTTGAGGGTTTTGCCTCACAGGCTAGTGGCATCACGAATAGCTGTCAGGGAAGATAGCACATTTGCTTTCTCCTGAAATAGTTCTGCCATTATAAAAAAAGGGTTTCCAGCCTCCATCTGTTCCTAGCTATCTTCAAAGAGATAAAATTCCATTTTCACGCAGCTGTCCTGCTGAGTAAACGGTATGTAATGTGTTGAGGTTAATTTAGTTAACCGGAGTAAAAAAAATGCACTTCGAGGTTTAAAGCAGAAGCCGGACCCTCTACCCACCATCACTTGCGGTGAGCTGAACCAGCACGGTCGACTGGGAGGAGTATAGGCCTGGGAGTCAGGGGACCTGGGTTCCAATCTCAGCTCTGCCATTTTCCTGCTGGGTGACCTTGGGCAAGTCACTTCCTTTCTCCGTGCTTCAGTTTCCTCAGTTGTAAACTGTACTTCTCTGTACCTCAGTTACCGAATCCGTAAAACGGAGGTTGAGACCGTGACCCCCACGTGGGACAGGGACTGTGTCCGATCTGATTTCTTCGTATCCACCCGAGCGCTTAGTACGGTGCCTGGCATAGTAAGCGCTTAACAAATACCATGATTATCAATATTATTATCATCACCATTAGGCTGTGAGCCTCATGTGGGACAGGGACCGTGTTCCATCTGCTTATATCGTATCTACACCAGCACTTAGTAATGATTATAATAATAATCATGGTATTTATTAGGCATTTACTATGTTCCAGGCACTGTACTGAGCGCTGGGGTAGACCCAAACAAATATGGGTTGGACATGGTCCCACAGTCTTAATCCCGGTTTTACAGATGAGATAACCGAGGCCCAGAGAAGTGAAGTGACTCGCCTAAGGTCGCACAGCAGGCAAGTGGTGGAAGTATGGCATAGTGGATGGAGCCCGGGCCAGGGAGTCAGAAGGTCATGGGTTCTAATCCCAGCTCCGCCACTTGTTTACTGTGTGACCTTGGGCAAATCACTTCACTTCTCTGGGCCTCCGTTACTTCATCTGTAAAACAGGGATTGAGACCGTGAGCCCCATGTGGGACGGGGACTGTGTCCGACCTGATTACCTTGTATCTACCCCAGCGTTTAGAACGGTGCTTGGCACAATGTAAGCACTTAACAAATACCACGATTATTATTATTATTCCTTAAAGCCAATGGTAAGTTTCTGCTTGATGCAGGGGTGGAAGGGTAACCATTGGAGATTTTTGAGGACGAGGGAGATATGCACAGAATTATTTTTTTACAAAAATAATCTGGGACGGGAATGAAGTGTATATTGTGGAAGAATAAAGTTAAAAGCCAGAGAGCAGGTCAAGGTGGTAGTTGAGAGGGAATATGACAAGCGCTTGGACTAATAATAATAAAAACGATGGTATTTGTAAAGTGCTTACTATGTGCCGGGCACCGTATTAAGCATTGGGGTGGATACAAGCAAATTGAGTTGGACACAGTCCCTGTCTCACGTGAGGCTCATAGTCTCAATCCCCATTTTACAGATGAAGTAACTGAGGTACAGAGAAGTGAAGTGACTTGCTCAGGGTCACTCAGCAGAGAAGTGATGGAGCCGGGATTACAACCTCTGACTTTCTGACTCCCGAGCCCGTGCTCTATCCACCACAGCAGTTGGGATGGAGAGTCGGGGAGGATTCTGGAGAAATTATGTGTCAACTCTCAGCTCAATACGACAGTGAATTTTATTGACCGACGGAGATCCCCCTCCACCCACTCAGACCCTCTGCCCTGAATTCATGGATGCTTAAGAAAACGGCTAATACATCTTGACTTTGTAAAGGTGAACTGTGAATTTTTACCATGTGTAATGATTCTTTCTTCTTTTTAGGAGAAAAAGAAATAAGACAGAGAGCGGTAAGCTACCTCATTGCAATTTCCTTCTGAGAGATAGAATTATGAATATCTGAAATTTTAACTATAACTATGCTAAATACGTGCCCCAAATTGTGATACTTCAGAGTTTTCCTTTTTAAAATCTGAGGGCATTTGTCATTGCCTCTGTTCTTACAACAAGAAAGAATCTGACTTTCTGTTTTTTTTTTCTTTTTTAGAATCCTTTACCACCTCCACGGTAAGATTTTTCTAATGTTTTCTCTAAATGACGAGTCCAAATGCTCGAGAAGGGAGTTCAGAGGACTTTTGGATTTCCCAAGGAGGAAGGAAGTAGCTGGTTTAGGTCTCCCTTCTGCTGGGGAGACCCTCTCCCCTCTCCTTTGTCCCGTCCCCTCTCCCTTCTCCGTTTGGCCGGGATATGCAATCTGGGGAACTCCAAGCTAGAAGGAGGTTACAAAGTGAGATGGGAGATTAGGGGGAGGATATGCAGTCATGGAGACAGAGCAGTGTGGGAAAACCAATCGATCAGTCAATCGTATTTACTGAGTGCCTACTCTCTGCAGAGCACTGTACTAATAATAATAATAATAATGTTGGTATTTGTTAAGCGCTTACTATGTGCCGAGCACTGTTCTAAGCGCTGGGGTAGACATAGGGGAATCAGGTCGTCCCACGTGGGGCTCACAGTCTTAATCCCCATTTTACAGATGAGGGAACTGAGGCACAGAGAAGTTAAGCGACTCGCCCACAGTCACACGGCCGACAAGTGGCAGAGCTGGGATTCGAACTCATGAGCCCTGACTCCAAAGCCTGTGCTCGTTCCACTGAGCCACGCTAAGAGTGTGGGAGAGAACAATACAATAATAAACAGACACATTCCCTGCCAGGGCTGGGGCCAGATAAAATAATAATAATAAATAACCGCGGTATTTAAAGCTTACGATGCTCCAGGCACTTTATTAAGCACTGGGGTAGATAGAAGCAAATCAGGTTGGACACAGTCCCTGTCCCGCAGGAGGCTCACAGACTTAATCCCCATTTTACAGACGAGGTGACAGAGGCCCAGAGAAGTGAAGTGTCTTGCCCAAGGCCACACAGCAGACAAATGATGGAGCCAGGATTAGAACCCATGACCTTCTGACTCCCAGGCCCGCGTTCTATCCACTACGCCATGCTACAAAAGGATAAGGCCCACCATGAGAAGGGAAGGGGAGGGAGGGAGGGAAAGGAGGAAAAAAAATGTTGGGGAAAGCATCACTAATTATGACATTTAGAATTACCGATCGATATAGTTTTTTGAGCTTTTGTGTTACACAGAGCACTGTACTAAGCACTTGGGATAGTTGTTAGATATGATCCCTTCTCTCAAGGAACTTGCAATCTTATTAAGTGCTAAGTACATACTAAATCCTGGAGTAGAAACAAGAAGATCAGATTGGTCCACAATTCTAAAGGGAAGAAAAACAGCATGCCCTAGTGGGTAGAGTCCTGGCCTGCGACTCAGTAGGACCTACGTTCTAATCCCGGCTCCATCACTTGTCTGCTGTGTGGCCTTGGGCAAGTCACTTCACATCTCTAGGCTTCAGTTACCTCATCTATAAAATGCAGATTAGTCTGTGAGCCCCGTGTGGGACAGTGACTGAGTCCACCCAGTTGAACTTATATCTACCCCAGCGTTTAGTATAATGCCTGGCATGTAATAAATGCTTAAGAAATACCAAAAATTAAAAGAGAAGTTGTATATCTTAGCCTCGTTTCACAGATGGGGAAACTGAAACGTCCAGCGGGTAAGTGATTTGGCCAAGGTCAGACCACGAGTGGAATTAGGCCAAGGATGCCCGTCTCCTGACTCCTGGCTCTAGATTCTGCCTCCGGTCACTCTCCCCTTTCCAGACCATACTTCATTCTGTTACCCAGATCATTTCTCTAAAACACTGTTTTACACGTCTCTCCTCTCTGCTCGTCCCATCTTCAGAGCCCTTCTAAAATCCCACCTCCTCCAGCAGGTCTTCCCTGATGAATCTCTCAACTTGGCACTCTGTTTCCCCCATTCCTTCCAGTTCCGCCCTTCCTTGTCCGAGAAGCAGCGTGGCTCAGTGGAAAGAGCACGGGCTTTGGAGTCAGAGGTCATGAGTTCGAATCCCTGCTCGGCCACTTGTCAGCTGTGTGACTTTGGGCAAGTCACTTAACTTCTCGGTGCCTCAGTTCCCTCATCTGTAAAATGGGGATTAAGACTGTGAGCCCCACGTGGGACAACCTGATTCCCCTGTGTCTACCCCAGCGCTTAGAACAGTGCTCTGCACATAGTAAGCCCTTAACAAATACCAGCATTATTATTATAGTCAGCGCTTAACAAATGCCAACATTATTAACATTATTACTGTCACCGAAGCACTTGGATACGCAATCTCCATCAGTAACACCGACGCACATTTAAATCTAAGTACGGGTTGCTTCCCCTACGTATATTTCCCTTCAGTGTTGGTCTCCCCCACTAGATGCTAAGCTCCCAAGTGCTTAGTGCTCTTCACACAGAGTAACCACTCAAGAAATACCCCTGATTGTTTGATCGACAACTACTAGAACCCTCCCAAATAGGAAAGGTGGAGTCAATCAATTAATAGTGTTTACTGAGCGCTTACCTTGGACTAAGCACTTGGTAGAATGTAATAGAGTTGGCAGGCTCCATCCTTGCCCACAACGAGTTCATAGTATAGCAACGTCTTCACAACCAGATAGATTAGAGAGCTAAGGGTGGGCTGGAAAGGATGAGAGGTTTTCCAGTTCCCCGGGCGCTTCTCCATAGCAAACTTCCAACAGCTAGATAATGGGCTTAAAACGTCCTCCGGGTCTCGGGGATTTCAGTCAATCATTCGATCATATTTACTGAGCACTTACTGTGTGCAGAGCACTGTACTAAGCACGAAGCGCTTGGGAGAGCACCATATTAAGGAGCTTGTAGACACGATCCCTGCCCACAGCGAGCTTACAGTCTATAGGGAGCTTTCAGTCTAGAGGGATTTAGTCATTTGGGGGGAAATTTGAACGAGTGTCGCCCATATGACAGAAGTGATTCTACTCATCCCATCCAATGTGCTCAGTGACTGGGCTTAAATATCTACTAGACTGCAAGCTTCCTGAGGGTAAGGCTCATGTCTTTTAAATATTGAATTTTCCTATGCACTTAGTACACAATAGATGCTCAATCAATTCCATGACTTAAATGATGTCAGGCTTCATGGTAAGCACTTCTAGGCAGGGAATCACAGCCCAAGGAATGGAATTCCCAAGTGAAATAAGAATAACGGTAATAATAATAATAGTAATGGCACTTGTTAAACGCTTACTATGTGCCAAGCATTGTTCTAAGCACTGGGGTAGATACAAGTTAATCAGGTTGGACACAGTCCCTGTCGTACACGGGGATCACAGTCTTAATCTCCATTTTACAGATGAGGTAACTAAGGCCACAGAAGTTAAATGACTTGCTTAAGGTCACACAGCAAACTTGTGGTGGAGCCGGAATTAGAACCCAGGTCCTTCTGACTCGCAGGCCCATGCTCTATCCACTAAGCCACGCTGCTTAACACCCATCTGGTGAAGACCCAGCAACTGCAGGGATTTGCTGTAGACGCAGCTACTGTCTGAACTATTGGCCCGATATACCCTGATGAAGCTTCATCCAAAACTGAAAAATTAATGTATTCAATGAACTTCAGTGCCAAGTCTCTGACCGCTTTACTAGATGCCGCTTGCATTTTAATTCCCGTGAAAATTCTGACTAGTATTTTAGCCACTAGACATCATATTCTAGGTGGCAAGAGATCAAGAGAGGGCTGCAAAAAGTCTTGACAAAGACAAGCTCCTCCACTGACCCACTGGGTGCCCTGAAACAAGTCACTTGAACTCTCGGTTTTCTCAATTTCATTATCTGTAAAATAGGGATGGCCTTAGCTGACGCCCACCACCTCCGGAACGACTACATTTGTTAAGCACTTATCCACGGCAGCCAGTAGATACAAGAAGAAGCGAGGCTTAGTCAGTAGAGCGCTGGCCTGGGAGTCAGAAGGACCTGGATTCTAATTCTGCCTCCACCTCTGTCTGCTGTGTGACTTTGGGAAAGTCACTTAACTTCTCCATGCCTCAGCTACCTCAACTGTAAAAAAATGGGAATTAAGATTGTGAGTCGAGTGTGGGACAAGGACTGTGGCCAAACTGATTAACTTGTATCTACCCCAGTGCTTAGAACAGCGCTTGGTCCATAGTAAGTGCTTAAGTACCATTATTATTATAATTATTGTTGTTACCATAATCATATTGAGCACATTCCCTCCCTCCACTGAGCTTAAAGCGAAAGAGGGCCAGAAAGCTGGGCTCTCATCCCCATTTTACAGAGGAGGAAACTGAGCCCAGAAAAGTTAAGCGACTTAAAGTCACACAGCAGGCCAAGGGCAGAGTGTCTCCTAACTCCCAGCCTCTGTTAATAATAATAACTGTATTTGTTAAGCGCTTACTATGTGCCAAGCACTGTTGTAAGTACTGGGATAGATATAAGGTAATCAGGTTGTCCCACGTGGGGCTCACAGATTTAATCCCCATTTTATAGATGAGGAAACTGAGACACAGAGAAGTGAAGTGACTTGCCCAAAGTCACAAAGCTGACAAATGGAGGAGTCAGAATTAGAACCCACGACCTCTGACTCCCAAGCCCGTGCTCTTTCCACTAAGCCACGCTGCTTCTCAGCAGTTCCTTTTAGACATGGCTGTAAAATTGGTTTGAAGCACCTATAAATGAAAAGTATAGAATGTTAAAACCAGAGTGTCGAACCGCATACTGCGCAGTACAATTCACTTTGTACAGTCTTTGTGCTGAGAACATTTTTCTAGACCCTGAAGGGAGCTCAAACCCCTGATCTTAAGGTGCTTACAGTTTAACGGTCTAGTACCTGACAGAGTATTGTTTTCTTGAGTCAGTTACAACCTACTAAGTTTCATATGACCTCCATGTCCACAGGTCACCCAATCCACAACCGAAGAAATACCAATCCCTTCCTCCTGACACAGGGCAAGGCAGCCTGAACCTCCACCAGAGGCATATCAACCCCGAAAGAGGAAAGGGGACAAGGTAACACAACCTCTTCTGCTCATTTGCGAAGACACCATGGGACGTTCGTTTCCTTTCAACACTAAAAAGTGCCTAGAATTTATAAAGAGATTATATTTAAAAACCGAAAATAACTGCGGTTGTTTTTTGTTTTTTTTGCCTGGCTCTGACAGTTCTTATGTTACCAATCACTAACTCTGAAGGAAGAAAACATTTAGCGAGAACACATTTGTCAAAAATTGCCATCGCCTTTTTGACAAATAAATATTGAAAATCCAGACCCCTAATATCAAGTGTACATGATAGATGGCTGCTTCCAAAACTTGAAGAATGTGTGTCAGAGTTCTGTAATCATAAAATTCAACCAGCCAGAATAGAAACATTTTTCCAGCAGAGTTAGATTATTTTTTTTTTTTAAATCCCTTCTTTTGGCTCCAGTGAAAGATTAGTGACCCTTTCTCACTGCTTTGAAACTTGACTTTCTCAAATTGCAAGTTAGAAGCAAGAGGAGGTAGTTGAATTAATAGTATTTATTAGATGTTTATTTTATGTTGAGCACCATACTGAGTACTGGGAAATTATACAGAGGTGAGCATCCCTGGCCCCCAAGGGGCTCACAGTCTAAGAATCTGGATACCGAGAATAAGCATTTCTCATGGGCCAGATATTTGTAGAATTATGTTTCTGTCGTCCTCATGAATGTACACTAAGGAGGATTCTACCGCGGCATCCTTAGAGGTTATTACAGGCCAGGGAATTGTCTTCAGATGATAAGATAACACACCCTACTATGGCACTCTCCACTTTCGGTGTTTAATAATTAATTTCAAGCAAAACCACCCCTTTGAGGAAGAAAGAGCTGTTTGGGAGTTTATAGCAAATACTTTTAAGAGCTTCCAGTTTTAACCTTGTACTTCCTCCAGCTTTCACTCTCTGTAAATATGTTTTGTCTGTCTCCCTCATCTAATTGTAAGCTCCTGTAGGGCAAGGACTGTGTTCTGTGCCATTGCTGTACTCTCCTGAGAGCTTGGTACAGTGTCTAGCCCTCATTAGACATCCAAAAAATACACTGATTAGCTAATTTTAAGAGAATAGCCTGTTAGAGAATACAGTCATTCCTGTGATCTTTACAACTTGCAGCAGGAGAATATATATACACACACAAATATATATTCATATATATTACATTATATATAAATATATCTCCAGAGGATCATTACATCTCCTTTCCCCCTTCCCCTTAGTTTTCCTAGGCACATCTCTCCTTCTCCACCTGCCATGAAAAGCAGTACAATGATCTGAAAATACTAACTTCCCGCGATTCTCGACGTGCACTGTAATATTAATAGCAATAACTGAGTACCCACCAGGTGTGATGCCCTGGGGTAAGCACTTGGAAAGTTCAAAACGAAGAAATGACAGTTTCCCTTTCCACAAGCAACTTATATATTTGGGACCCAATCTGTCATTCTGCAATATTTGGAGAAAGCAATGACGGCTAGCGACGCAACTTAAAATGGATGGCCAGCAATAGCACCTAAGCACATTCTTATGCCTCCATTTCTAACTCTGGGCCTTTTAGAAAGGAACAGATTCCCAAGCTGTAAAAGTAAGTCAACTCCCAGAGAAATACACAATGACTCCCTCAAAAAAAAAAAAAAGAAGATTAAATGTACTAATTAATTCAATGCACTGAGCACTTTCATGTATCGAGCACTCTTCTAAAGCACTTGGAAGAGTGCATTAGAGCTGGTCCACATGATCCCTCCTCTCAAGGAGTTTACAAATCTACTGTGTGCATAGCACTGTACTAAGTGCTTGGGCGAATGCATTTAATTGAGTAGACATGATCCATGACCTCTTGGAACTTGCAATCTAGAAGGGAAGGCAGACAACGAAAATAATTTACAGATAAAAGAAAGACTGAAAGGAAGTATGCACGTGAATGACATAGTGCTTAAATAATAGAATATGAAGTTCTGTGACTACATTCTGGTAGTGGATCCAGAGAGTTTTCTTGGTAAAAATCCAGAAGTGGTTTACTATTCTAAAGTACTTACTTACTTACTACTAATCGAGGTGGTCATTTTAAAAATGTAAATAAAATTCTAAATAGATATAAACTGATATATCTATTTAGAATTTTATTTACATTTTTAAAATGACCACCTCGATTACCATCTCAGGAAAGCTATAGTGGATAGAGAACGGACCTAGGAGTCAGGAGGACCTGGGTTCTCAGACCAGCTCTGTCATTTGTCTGCTGAATGACCTTGGGCAAGTCACTTCACTTCTCTGTGCCTCAGTTACCTCCTGTGTAAAATGGGGGTTAACACCGTGAGCCCCATGTGGGACATGGATTGCGTCCAACCAGGTTATCTTGTATCTACCCCAGCGCCAGGCACATCATCAAATGCCGTCGAGTCATTTCCGATCCATAGAGACTCCACGGATATATCTTCTCCAGAATGTCCTATCTTCTGCCATATCTGGAGTCATCCTGGTATGCATATCCAAAGAGTTTTTTCGGTAAAAAAATAATGCAGAAGTGGTTTACCATTGCCTCCACACTGTAAAAACTTTGGCTCCCTGCCATTGTCTTTGATCAACATTTTGATCATCTGATCACCCGCTTTTGACTCTTTCCCACGCCGCTGATGTCCAGCACAGGTGAATCAACTTTGTCCGACGCTTTGGCTTAGAGCTTTCCATCATGGGTAACCCTGACGAGAGAATATCTCTCAGTGGCAGAGCTCGAGGCCTACACAGACTCTCCTGCCATGATAAGGTGTTGATTCATAGGAGACTCTTACACATTGTCCTCTAGACTGTGAACTCAATGTGAGCAGGAATGTATCTGTCTGTTGTTATATTGTACTCTTCCAAGCGCTCAGTAGAGTGCTTTGCACACCACAAGTGCTGGAGTACATACAAGATAATCTGGTTGGACACAATACCATTAAATAAAAATTACCACCAGCAAGACTTCTGCAGGAGTAGTCCCTGGCTATACTCTTCTAATTTGGGGTTCCAACTGCTACTTTCCCCCACCCAACCCCATATACGTGTCTTCTTTAAATTGAGAGTTAAATGACACCCTAAATTGTTGAACAATTGACATATGTTAATTTCTTTCAAGATTTTGCATGATAGATACTCTAAAGTTACCTCATCTGTAAAATGGGGATTAACTGTGAGCCTCACGTGGGACAACCTGATTACCCTGTATCTACCCCAGCGCTTAGAACAGTGCTCTGCACATAGTAAGCGCTTAACAAATACCAACATTATAAAGTGCTGTGATAGAGTTTTAACATACAAGAGGCAGAGCAGTTGCCATAAAACCCAGGTGCCTTGAATGAAAGTTATTCCAACAACCTTGATTATACCAGAACCAGAGTAAACATTCCAGTATGGAGCCCTCTTTTTCATACTATAGAATGGTGCTAGAATTTTAAGTGTTCTAGATTGATCCCTTCTTTACTACTGTTTTTCCCCTTCTACCTGACTTAATCCTCCTACACTCCTCTGATTCATGGTTTATAAATTTCATTTTTAAGAATACTTTTACTTCCTTGAAGTAGGGACTGGGAATCTTAAAATTGCGGCATTAGTGGTAAGTATGATTTTTCTAGGGAAGGTGGTACGGTGAGGATAATGGTAATGAGAAACACTGAAAGTATTAAAAATCTCCTAAATGAACCTAGATAACATATATTTCGAGGAGAATTTAATTCATGTCACCACCATTTATAGAGGATCGTAACTCTTTTATTCAAAAAAGTTATGTGAAAAACCTAGGTTTGGTATTATATAGCCATAATAAATTTCTTACCAGACCATGGGCTGTTAATTCTGCAGTGAAAATGTAATCAAAAATTTTAAGTACTCAGAATTATTTCAGCTTATGAAATATTTTATATGACCATATATTTCTCTCTGTTCTAGACCGATCTGTTTGAAGGATTTAAGCGGAGTAAGTAGTATTTTTCTAGACTCAAAATAAAAGCTAGTTCCTTAAAAGTCCATATTTTCCCTAAAAACTGTGGGAATGTTGTCTTAAAAGGAGTACTATTCTCAATGGAGAGACTGCTGCCAATTAAAATTGAATAGCCTGCCTGTGGATTTTCAGGAAACGTAGAAGATGACACACAGGATAGACACCAAATTTTATGTGTTTCTCAATATTAGTAATATCTAGAAAAGGAGAGGAGAATCAGGCATCAGAAGAGGAAGGGATTCTAGTTCATTCCATTAGGAAATTTCACAGATTATGCACTTGACTCTGTACCTCTTAAGCACTCTTATACTCACCCTAGCCCTAACGCACTTATGTATATTCATTCATCCATTCAATTGCATTTATTGAGCACTTAATGTGTGCAGAGCACTGTACTAAGCACTTGGGAGTGTACAATATAACAATAAACAGACACATTCCCTGCCCACGATGAGCTACATATCCTTGTACTCTACCGGTCCCCCCTCTGTAATTGATTTGAACGTCTGTCTCCCCCCTAAACTACCAGTTTTGTATGGGCGAGGGTCTCGCAATCACCTATGTTCTATTATGTTATGCTTTCCCAAGTGTTTAGCACAATGCTCTCCACACAGTAAATGCACCATAGATATCTTCAATTGATTGACGGATAGACCGATGGAGTCTCCCATCAGGAATGGCAGACGCGCCTGGGTTCTGAAGGCTCAAGACCCTGTGCAGAGGAGTTGATTTTAGTGCTAGTGGCTCGCACGGTTCCGCCCGCACTCTCTCGCTCCTGTCAGCTGTGTTTCCACTGGGGCAGCGAGCACAGTGAGCAAGTAGACGGGCCGGGGTGCGAAACATATGCATGGCTCGCCTTCGTCCACGTTGGCTACTGCTTGAACTGGGGCTAGAAAGATAGAGCCCGGGCCTGGGAATTGGAAAGAGCTGGGTTCTAATCCTGGCTCTGCCGCATGTCTGCTGTGTGACTTTGGGCAAGTCACAACTTCTCGGTGCCTCAGTTTCCTCAACTGTAAAAAATGAGGATTGAGAATGTGAGCACAATGTGGGACAGGGACTTTGTCCAACCTGATTAAGTTGTATCTACCCCAGCGCTTAGAACAGTGCTTGACACACAGTAAATGCTTAACAAGTAACATAACTATTATCATTACTATTATTATTATTATTGTCCTCTCCACTGGCAAAAATGTGGCTTTTTTTAAACGGTATTTGGTAAGCTCTTTCTATGTGTCAGGCACTGTAGTAAATGCTGATTAGCGCAAGATAATCAGATTGGGCACAGTCCACGTCCCACATGGAGCTCACAGTCTTAATCCCCCTATTTTACAGATGAGGTAACTGAAACATAGAGAAGTCAAGGGACTGGCCCAAGGTCACCCAGCAGACAAGTTGTGGAGGCGGGTTTAGAACCCAGGTCCTTCTGACTCCTAGACCCAAGCTCTTTCCACTAGGCCATGCTGCTTCCCAAGCCAGCAGACTGTCATTATAGCCGGGACAAGAATACTGAGCACCCAAAGAAATTCAAAGAAATTCTCTCGGGAGAGACTAGCCAGAGATTGGACAAGCAGCATGGCTGAGTGGCAAGAGCCCGGGCTTGGGAGTCAGAGGTCGTGGGTTCTAATCCCAGCTCCGCCACTTATCAGCTGTGTGACTCTGGGCAAGTCATTTCCCTTCTATGTGCCTCAGTTACCTCATCTGTAAAATGGGGATTAAGACTGTGAGCCCCATGTGGGACAACCTCATTACCACAACCTGATTACCTTGTATCTACCCCAGCGCTTAAAACAGTGCTTGGCGCATAGTAAGCGCTTAACAAATACCATCATTATCATTATCATTACTATTATTGACCATTAGAGATCTTGGGTAAACCACATCATTTCTCTGGGCCTCAGTTACATTATCTGTAAAATGGGGATTAAGACTTTGAGCGCCATGTGGGACAGGGACTATGCCCAACCCAATTTGCTTGTAACCACCCCAGAGCTTAGTATAGTGCCTTTCACACAATAATTGCTTAACAAATACCATCATTGTTAGTAGTAGTAGTAATAATAATAATAATGTTAATTGTATGGCTATACATTTGCTAATTAACTTCTATCCTCTTGATTTCATAAACTTCATTCATTTAGTGAAATATAAAGCACCTTGTCTAATCCTCATTATCTCTGAAACCTAGATGAATATGAGTTAACAGACAAAAATAATTTCACTCTTGAAATGAAACACATGAAAGAGAAAAGATTCATTTCTTTTCCCCCTTGGAGAGTTTTGTCCTAACTGAATTTAAAATTCCAAATGAATTATAAAAACGCTGGGTACAATGAGCCCGTAATACGTTCAGTGCCCTGACATTTAGACGAACAAACACATCAAAGAAACAGGGAAATAGAATTGGACCTGCAGCGGTTGGAAATTCGAAGGTACGGGCAAGATAATATCGCAAACGGATTTAGTCCCGGAAGTTACAAAGGAAATATTCGGGAAGGCAACTGAATTTACGATTCTGATGCTGAAATCATTTTTGTCTAATTCAGAAGCTGCCAGAGATGATAATGGTTATAAAAAATATCTAAATTAGTAACTGGAAGAATAGCATTCTAGCCAATTATATAATTTTCTTCAACCCTTCAAACGGAAGAAAGATACAAAGAGAATATTGGATTATTTTTGCTATTGAAAAATGCTCATTGATCCTGTTTTATTTCATTTAGGCACTTGGAAGAGAAAAAGGTAAGCATCAATATTTGAATTGCAGAATGGAGGCGTAAAAGAATGCCATTTGCTGTTACTACTGTACACTTTAAATTATTAATGCTTCAGGACCTGTAACTCCAATTTTATCATAATTGCTGTTGAGTCAAATAATACATTCAGGTAAGGGAGATACCATCCAGCCAATTCCTTTTATGTGTATGCGGCACTCACCGTGGTCTAAGCGCTGGGGTATATACAAGGTTATGAGATTGGACGTAATCCCTGTCTACGATACCTCCCTTAGAGTCAAGTCCAAAAGTCTATATTCCGTCCTGATCCTCCTCGACCTCTCGGCTGCCTTTGACGGGGGAAAGCCCAACTCCTTGAAACATTATTCATGATAATAATTACTAGCTATTTATTAAGCCTTACTATCTGTCAAGCACTGTACTGGGCAGTGGGGTAGATCCAGTACAATCGGATCAGGCGAAGCCCCTGGATATCGCGGTCTAAGAAGGAGGGAGAGCACGTATCATATTCCAGCACCGTCATCCTTCCTGTCTCACAAGCCCATAACCTTGGCATTATCCTCAATCCATCTTTCTCTTTCGACCCACATATTCAATCTGTCACTAAATCCTGTCGGTTCAACCTTCACAACATCACTAAAATTCATCTGTTCTTCTCCACCCAAACTGTGACCACATTAATCCAGTCACTTATTCTATCCGGCCTCGATTTCTGTATCGGCTTCCTTGGTAACCTCCCTGCCTCCTGTCTCTCCCCTCGGGCCGGTCCGTCTGTCATTCTGCTGCCCGGATCGTTTTTCTAGAAGAAACATTCAGTCTATGTTTCCCCACTCCTCAAGAACCTACCAGTGGTTGTCAGCTACCTCTGCATCAAACAGAGCTCCTCTCCGTAGGTTTTTCAAGCATTGAATCACTTTGCTCCCTCTTTTCTTACCTCACTGCTCTTCTACTCCAACCCAGCCCACACGCTGAGCTCCTTGAATGCCAACTACCCAATTATATCTCAAGTGCTTAGTATAGTGCTTTGCACACAGTAAGCGCTCAATAAATACTACTGAAAGAACCTCAATCTCATCTAGTTCACCACCAATCTCTCACCCACTTCTTGCCTCTGGCATGTAACGCCCTCCCTTTTCATATCCAACGGACAATTACTCTCCCCACCTTCAAAAGCCTTATTGAAGGCCCATCTCCTCCAAGAGGCCTTCCCTGAATAAATCCACCTTTCCTCTTCTCCCACTCCCTTCTGCCTCGCGCTTGCATTTGGATTTGCACCCCTCCATCACCTTAAGCACTTACGTACATATCTGTGCTGTTGTACATGTCTATCCATAAGTACTGTAGAAAACATCTGCGGAAGCAGCATGATGTAGTGGATAGAGCAGGGGCCTGGGAGTCAGAAGGTCATGGGTTCTAATCCCAGCTCTGCCACTTGTCTGCTGTGTGACCTTGGTCAAGTCACTTTACTTTTCTGTGCCTCAGTTACCTTATCTGTCAAATGAGAATACTATGGGCCCCATGTGGGACAGGGACTTTGTCTAACCTAATTTGCTTGTATCCACTTAGTACAGTGTCTGGTACATAATAAGTGCTTAACAAATACCACAGTTATCGTTATTGTTATTATTATTATCTGTAATTTATTTATATTAATGTCTCTCTCCCCCTCTAGGCTGTAAGCTCATTGTGGTCAGCAAATTTGTCTGTTTAGTGTTATAATGTACTTTCCCAAAGAGTTTAGTACAGTGCTCTGCACACAGTAAGCACTCAATCAATATGACTGATGGATTATTTTCAAATGAAAACACTGAGGCCACAAAGGTTAAGTGACTTGCCCAAGGTCACTCAGTGGGCCAGTGGCAGAGCTAAAATTCAAACCCTTGTCTCTTGACTCCTACTCCCATCTTCTTTCTACTAGGACATAGTGCCTCCTGATCAGTTGGGTGGCCAAAAGATGAATCACAGTGGTGATGTCTTTGAATGTTTCAGATGTATCACCAGGCCGGAAGAATTCCAAATTCTTCCATCCCTACATTTATTTTCCAGAGAGAGGCTATTTTTCCATCCCTATATTTTCCAGAGAGAGGATATTTAAATCATGTAAACCCTTATAATCAATCAACCAATCAATCAACGGGTATTTATTGAGCATTTACTGGGTACAGAGGATTACGCTGAGCACTTGGGAGAGTACAACAAAAAAGCTGCCCACAAGGAGCTTTCAATCTCAGAGGGGGAAAAAAGACATTAAACTTGATTGCAGATAGGGGAAACGGCAGAGTATATGGATATCTACAGAAGTGAGGTGGGGCTGAGGGTGAAATATCCAAGTGCTTCAGCGCTACAGATCCAAGTGCGTAGGCGATGCAGAATGAAGGGTGAATACGGTGGGGAAACGAAGGGTTTAGTCAGGGAAGGCCTCTTGGGGGAGATGTGATGTTCGGGCTTTAATAATAACAGTTATGGAATTTGTCAAGTGTTTTGGGTGGGGAACGTGTCCTTGAACTCTGTTATATTGTCCTCTCCCAAGCGTTTAGTACGCAGCGTGGCTAGAGAAGCAGCGTGGCTCAGTGGAAAGAGCCCGGGCTGGGGAGGCGGAGGTCATGGGTTCAAATCCCGGCTCCGCCACTCGTCAGCTATGTGACCTTGGGCAAGTCACTTAACTTCTCTCTGTGCCTCAGTTACCCATCTGTAAAATGAGGATGAAGACCGTGAGCCCCATGTGGGACTACCTGATGACCTTGTATCCTCCCCAGCGCTTAGAACAGTGCTTTGCACATAGTAAGCGCTTAACAAATGCCATTATTATTATTATTACTCTGCACACAGTAAGTGCTCACTAAATACCACTGATGATGATGATGATAATAATGTGCCAAGCACCATACTAAGCATGGGGTAGATACAAAATAATCAGGTCCCACATGAGGCTTACTATCTAGGTAGGAGGGAGAACAGACACTGAATCTCCATTTAGCAGATGAGGGAACTGAGGCAAGGAGAAGTTAAGTGACTTACCCAAGGTCACTTAGCAGACAAGTGGAGGAGCTGGGATTAGAATCTCTGTCTTCCAGGCCTGGGCTCTTTCCACTAGGCCATGCTGCTTTTCAGTTCTTCCCTGAAGATAGGGAGAGTGGCAGCCCGTTGGAGATAATTGGGGAGGAAATTCCAAGCCAGAGGGAGAACGTGGGCGGGGGATAGAAGGTGAGAAAAATGAACTGGAGGATCAGTGAATAGGTAAATATTAGAGGAGCTAAATGCATGGATTAGGGTGTAGTACATAAGCAAACTAAGGGAGCAGGGGGAGAACAGATTGAGTGCTTTAAACCAAATCATCATCATCAAGGGTATTTTTTACTGATGGGCAGAGCATTGTACTAAGATCTTAGAAGAGGACAGTACAACAGAGTACTATCCCAGCCCCCGAGGAGCTTACAGTCTGGTAAAAGGTTTCTGATAGATGTGGAGGTGTATGAGCAACCACTGAAGGTTCTCGAAGAGAGGGCAGAAGTGAGTTGAACAGTGTGTTAAAAAAATGATCTGGGAAGCAGAGTGATGTATGAACTGGAGAGGAGAGAGGAGGCAGGAAGGTCAATGAGGAGGTTGATTTGGTAGTCGAAGTGGGATATTATCCGTCACCCCCAACGATCTGGCCACCTACTTCATCACGAAAATTAACACAATCAGGTCTGAGCTCCCCAAAGTCACCCGTCCCCCTTCTCCATCCCCCCAGCTCCCAACTCTCTCCCCTGCTTTCCCATCCTTCCCTGCCGTATCCTCAGAGGAGATCTCCTCCCTCCTCGCAAGTGCCACCCCCTCCACCTGCGCCTCGGACCCCATTCCCGCTCACCTTATAAAAACCATCGCCCCTTCCCTCCTCCCCTCCTTAACTTCTATCTTTAACCGCTCACTCTCCAATGGCTTCTTCCCTTCTGCCTTCAAACACGCCCACGTCTCCCCCATCCTAAAAAAACCCTCTTTCGACCCCCCTTCCCCTTCCAGTTATCACCCTATCTCCCTCCTACCCTTCCTTTCCAAACTCCTAGAACGAGTCGTCTACACTCGCTGCCTTGAATTCTTCAACTCCAACTCTCTCCCGGACCCCCTCCGATCTGGCTTCCGTCCCTTCCACTCTACCGAGACTGCTCTCTCAAAGGTCACCCGTGACCTCCTTCTTGCCAAATCCGATGGCTCCTACTCTATCCTGATCCTCCTCGACCTCTCAGCTGCCTTTGACGCTGTTGACCATCCCCTTCTCCTCCACAACCTATCTCACCTTGGCTTCACGGATTCCGTCCTCTCCCGGTTCTCCTCTTATCTTTCTGGCCGTTTATTCTCGGTCTCCTTCGCGGGCTCCTCCTCCCTCTCCCATCCTCTAACTGTAGGGGTTCCTCAAGGGTCAGTTCTCGGCCCTCTTCTGTTCTCCATCTACAGTCACTCCCTCGGTGAACTCATTCGCTCTCACGGCTTCCACTATCATCTCTACGCCGATGACACCCAAATCTACATCTCCTCCCCTATCCTGTCCCCCTCTCTTCAGACTCCTATCTCCTCCTGCCTCCGGGACGTCTCCACCTGGACGTCCGCCCGCCACCTAAAACTCAACGTGTCCAAAACTGAGCTCCTTATCTTCCTTCCCAAGCCCCGACCTCTTCCTGACTTCCCTATCACTGTGGACGGTCCGACCATCCTTCCCATCCCTCAAGCCCGCAACCTTAGTGTCATCCTTGACTCAGCTCTCTCATTCACCCCACACATCCACTCTGTCACCCACGTCTGCCAGTCTCACTTTTACAATATCTCCAAGATCCGCCCTTTCCTCTCCATCCATCAGCTATCGTACTGGTCCAAGCTCTCATAATATCCCGGCTGGATTATTGTGTCAGCCTCCTCTCTGACCTTCCTTCCTCCTGTCTCTCCCCACTCCGGTCTATTCTTCATTCCGCTGCCCGGATCATTTTCCTGCAGAAACACTCTGGGCATGTCACTCCCCTCCTTAAAAACCTCCAATGGTTGCCTATCAACCTCTGCAAGAAACAAAAACTCTTCACTCTGGGCTTCAGGGCTCTCCATCCCCTTGCCCCCTCCTACCTCACCTCCCTTCTCTCTTTCTACTGCCCAGCCCAATGCTCCGCTCATCTGTCACTTACCTCCTCACCGTCCCCCATTCGCGCCTATCCCGCCGTCGACCTCTGGCCTACGTCCTAATGTCCCACGTCCACATCCCGGAATGCCCTCCCTCCTCACCTCTGCCAAACTAACTCTCTTTCCCTCTTCAAGGCCCTACTGAGAGCTCACCTCCCCCAAGAGGCCTTCCCACACTGAGCTTCCCCTTTTCCCTCTGCTCCCTCTGCTCCCTCTCTGCTCCCCCTTCCCCCTTCACCTCCCCTCAGCTGAGCCTCCTCTCCACCCTTTTCCTCTGCTCCTCCCCCTCTCCCTTCCCCTCCCCTCAACACTGTGCTCATTCATATATATTTTTATTACCCTATTTATTTTAATAATGAGGTAAACATCCCCTTGATTCTATTTACTGTGATTAAGTTGTCTTGTTTTTGTCCATCCGTCTCCCCCAATTAGACTGTAAGCCCATCGATGGTCAGGAATTGTCTCTAACGCTGCCAAATTGTGCATTCCAAGCACTTAGTACAGTGCTCTGCACACAGTAAGCGCTCAATGAATAATATTGAATGAATGAATGATCTCTCCCACTCCTGCTGGATCCTCCGGGGATGAAGACCTGTGATCTCTGACCTGCATTAATATCCAGTTCTTGCCTCACAGGAGTCAGAGTATCCAGGGAGGGAGTTGTTGTCTCTTCCAGTTATCCCCTGGATCGTTCCAAGAATCCCATCGCCCTCTGAGTTTTCTTCTACCATCATTATTATTATTGCATTTGTTCATTCATTCAACGGTATTAATTCAGTGCTTTCTGCGCGCAGAGCATTGTATTAAGCACTTGGGAGAGTACAATAATACAACAATAAATAGACACATTTGCTGTCCATAACAAGCCTGCAGTCTAGCTCTTAACTATTTAAGTGCTTACTACGTGCCATGTATCGTTCTAAGCTCTGGGGTGGATACAGGTTAATCAGGTCAGACACAGTCCCTGTCCCACATGGGGCTCACACCCTCGTCCCCATTTTGCAGATAATAATTCTAATAATGATGGCATGTGCCAAGCGCTGTTCTAATCGCTGGGGTAGATACAAGGTAATCAGGTTGTCCCACGTGGGGCTCAAAGTCTTAATCCCCATTTTACAGATGAGGTAACCGAGGCACAGAGAAGTGAAGCGACTTGCCCAAGGTCGCACGGCAGAGGGGTGGCGGAGATGGAATTAGAACCCAGGTCCTTCTGACTCCCAGGCCCTGAGATAATAATAATAATGTTGGTATTTGTTAAGCGCTTACTCTGTGCAGAGCACTGTTCTAAGCGCTAGGGTAGACACAGGAGAATCAGGTTGTCCCACGTGGGGCTCACGGTCTTAATCCCCATTTTACAGTTGAGATGACTGAGGCACAGAGAAGTGAAGTGACTTGCCCGCAGTCACACAGCTGACAAGTGGCGGAGCTGGGATTCGAACTCATGACCTCTGACTCCAAAGCCCATGCCCTTTCCACTGAGCCACGCTGCTCTAACCGCCAGGTCACGCTGCCCCCTGAATCCCCTGCCGCGAACTCCCCCGATCAGACCGTAAGCCCGTCCAACGGCAGGGACCGTCTCTATCTGTTGCCGACTTGTTCATCCCAAGCGCTTAGTCCGGTGCTCCGCACATAGTAAGCGCTCAATAAATACTATTGAATGAATGAATGAACCTGCCAAGGATCAGTCCCAGAACCCCTATGGGAAGTCACAGGTGGGGCCGATGTCACTGAATATGCCACATTTAAGCGGTAAAGAGGAGGCCAGTGATTAAGAATGACGACGTTTTGAACATTCCCTTTCGTAATACAGTTTCGGAGCTTGGGTCTCCATGAGAAGAGAAAAATTTGGAGCGTTTACATCATGATGGGACTTTACGAGATAAATTATGGAGGAACTAATTAAGCTTCCCTTTTAAGTAAGAGTGCCAGGTCTGCTGATTGTTAAAGAGGGAATTCAACGAAGAGAAAGACTTTGAAGTCTACCGCAACTCCCTCATGCCACACAGTGGCCAATCAGTGCCAAAGGGAAAGAATGATGAAGGATTTTTAAAATCTCTAGATCCCCCCTGAATCCTAAATGAGCTAAGGATCGCTTGATACTCACCCCACCCCCCCGCCCCCCCAGCCCCACAGCGCATATTTACATCTCCTTATACTTTCCCATTTCCCTAGCTGTAATTTATTTTAACATCTGCCTCCCCTACTAGGCTGTAAGATCCTTGAGGGCAGGGATCGTGTTTACCAACCCTAAGCGGCGTAGCTTAGTGAAAAGAACACGAGTTTGGGAGTCAGAGGACGTGGGTTCTAATCCCGGCTCCTCCGCCTGTCTGCTGGGTGACCTCGGGCAAGCCACTCGACTGCTCTGGGCCTCGGTTTCCTCGTCTGTAAAGCGGGGATGAAGATCGTGAGCCCCACGTGGGACAACCCGATTGCCTTGTATCTACCCCGGCGCTTAGAACGGTGCTCTGCACCTAGTAAGCAATATCATCATCACCACAGTGCTTGGCACATAGTAAGTGCTTAACAAATGCCATAAACGTTATTATTATTGCACTCTCCCAACTGCTTAGTACAGTGCTCTGCGCACAGTAAGCGCTCAGTAAAAACTATTGATCCTGCATATTACTACTACTCCTTTCCATCACGATTCAGCAGGGAGCCCGTCACCGGGCAGGGAGCGTCTCTAGCCGTTGCCGAACTGTACATTCCAAGCGCTTAGTACAGTGCTCTGCACATAGTAAGCGCTCAATAAATACTATTGAATGAATGAATGGAAAGGAAGGAGGGTGAGCGGTAGCGTGGGAGGAGGAAGGTGGGGGTACTTTGGCCATGGAGCTTCATTTTCAACACCACCAGCCTGCCTGACCCCGGTGACTGTTGCAAGCCCCTCCCGCCCCTCCCCACAGGGATCTCTGGAAGAATAATAATAATAACGATGGCATCTGTTGAGTGCTTACTATGTGCCGAGCACTGTCCTAAGCGCTGGGGTAGACATAGGGGAATCAGGTCGTCCCACGTGGGGCTCACAGTCTTAATCCCCATTTTACAGATGAGGGAACTGAGGCCCAGAGAAGTTAAGTGACCTGCCCACGGTCACACGGCCGACAAGTGGCAGAGCTGGGATTCGAACTCGTGAGCCCTGCCTCCAAAGCCCGTGCTCTTTCCACTGAGCCACGCTGCTTCTCCGTGCTGGGGAGGATATCCGAGGTGATCGGGTTGTCCCACGTGAGGCTCACAGTCTTAATCCCCATTTTACAGATGAGGTCACTGAGGCACAGAGAAGCGAAGTGACTCGCCCCAAGTCACACAGCTGACAAGCGGCTGAGCTGGGATTTGAACCCATGACCTCTGACTCCCAAGCCCGGGGCTCTTTCCACTGAGCCACGCTGCTTCTCCCAAGCGGGGAAGGGGCGGGAAAAGGCTCAGTAAGGGAAACACCAGGATGCCCGCTGAATCGTGCAGCATTCGGCTTCAATCCTGAGAAGCAACGTGACCTAGCGGAAAAAGCACGGGCCTGGCAGTCGGAGGACCTGTGTTCTAATCCCGGCTCTACTCCGTGCCTGCTACGTGACCTTGGGCAAGTCTCTTAATTTCTCTGTGCCTCAGTTTTCTCCTCTGTATAAATGGGAATAACATACCTGGGGTTTCTTTTGTTTGTTTTGGGCATTTGTTAAGCTCTTACTAAGGGCCTCTTCCCTAACCCTTAGACTCCGAGGCCCGTATGAGAGAGTGGCTCCGTCTGATCTGCACGGCGTAGTGGATAGAGCACGGGCCTGGGAATCAGAAGGTCACGGGTTCTGATGCCGGCTCCGCCACTTGTCTACTATGTGACCTTGGGCAAGCCACGTCACTTCTCTGTGCCTCATTGACCTCATCTGTAAAATGGGGATGAAAAACGTGAGCCCAGTGTGGGACACAGACTGCATCCGGCCGGATTTGCTTTCATCCACCCCGGCACTTAGTACAGTGCCTGGCACATAGTAAGCGCTTAGAAAATACCATAATTATTATTATTATCTGCCATTAGTACCGCCCTTGTTCCGCACACAGTAAGTACTCAATAAATACCGTCGCTTGAGAGTAACCAGGAGATCAGTCGATGGTATTTGGGCACTCACTGTACAAATACCACCGAAGTGAAGTAATGGGGGGTTCAAACTGGGTTTGAGTCCCAACCTGACAGAATCCTCGCCTACTTTCAGGGACGGAGGTTGGGGAAGAAAAAAGCCACCTGGGGAGGGAGGCCCCATAATATAAACAATGATAATATCTGTGTGCCAATAATAATCCTGTGTGCCAAACACTGTGCTAAACCCTAGCATAGATACAGTATATATGGATCGGACACAGTCCCTGTCCCTAATGGGGCTCAGAGGCTAAATAAAAATAAAAATAAATAAATAAATGATGGTATTTGTTAAGCACTCACGATGTGCCAGGCACTGTTCTGGCTGGAATCAGAACCCAGGACCTTCTGACTCCCAGGCCTGTGCTCTGTCCACTATGCCATGCTAGGACCGCGTAGGAAGGAGAACATCTATGGAAAGAGCCAGAGCCATCTTATCCCGGGTATTGCAGCGTGGCTGGAGAAGCAGCGTGGCTCAGTGGAAAGAGCCCGGGCTTGGGAGTCCGGCGTCTTGGGTTCGAATCCCAGCTCTACCACTTGTCAGCCGTGTGACTTTGGGCAAGTCACTTAACTTCTCTGTGTCTCAGTGACCTCATCTGTCAAATGGGGACGAAGACTGTGAGCCTCATGTGGGACAACCCTATGACCCTGTATCTACCCCGGAGCTTAGAACAGTGCTCCGCACGTAGTAAGCGCTTAACGAATACCAACATTATTAGTGCCGAAAAAACAATCCTTCTTGCTCCCAACAGGTCAGATGTGAAAGTGTAGCACTGGAGAACGGTTTAGGCGTTGAGTGCCCCAGCCCTGAAACATTCCCAGAGGTCAGGCGTGGACACCAAATCACCATCCACTCCTATGTCCAGTCTAGAGAATAGAGCAGGTGGCTGGGAATCAGGAGACCTGGCCCTTACTGCTCTGCCCCGTCCTACTGCGTGACTTGGGCAAGTCACTAAACCTCTCTGGGCCTCAATTTCCTAATTTGGGATGGCATCATCAGCCAACCCTCACCTCGAAAAGATGTTGTGAGGATAAAAGTAGCAACGTAGATTACTGAAAAGAGAACGGACTTGGGAATCAGCCCTAATCCCAGCTCTGTCACTTCTCTGCCGTGTGACCTTGGTCAGGTCACCTAGCTCCTTTGCGCTTCAATTACTCCATTTATAAAATGGGGATTCAAACTGGGAACCCTATGTGGAACATGGGCTGTGTCCAACCTGGTTAGCGTATATCTACCCCAGAGCTTAGTACAGTGCCCGGCACATAGTAAACGCTTAACAATTACCACTGAATCATTGTGGACAGGATACGTCTACCATCTCTGTCATACTGTTATAGTGTACTTTCCTAAGTGCTTAGTACAGTGCTCTGCACACAGTAAGTGCTCGATAAATACGATTGGTTAAAGAAAAAAGAAATAAAAGGAGATTATCAATGTGAAAGCACTTTGGGAAAATAAAAAGTAGAGTACAAAAAAATGGTATTGTTTCAAATGCATATTTGGAAACTCTTGGCTCAGTCCAGGTCTTCCCTCCCTTACCTCAGCCTCTAAGCTTCCTGGAGACCCCTTGAGTGGACCACTGAGGCCCGACCTTCTAGGGACTGGGAAAAACTGAACAAGAGAAGCAGCATGGCCTAGTGGGACCTGAGAAGTCCTGGGTTCTCATCCCGACTCTGCCACCGATTAATATTAATAATTATGGTACTTGTTAAGCACTTACTATGTGCCGAGCACTGTTTTAAGCACTGGGGTAGATAGGAGTTAATCATGTTGGGACACAGTCCCTGTTCCCACATGGGGCTCACACTCTTATTCCCATGTTCCAGATGAGGTAACTGAGGCACAGAAAAGTGATGCCTGTCTACTTGTTTTGTTGTCTGTCTCCCCAGACTAGACTGTGAGCCCATTGTTGGAGAGGGTTTGTCTCTATCTGTTGGCGAACTGTACTTTCCAACCGCTCAGTACAGTGCTCTGCACACAATAAATGCTCAATAAATATGATTGAATGAATGAATGAATGAAGTGACCTGCCCAAGGTCACACAGCAAACATGTGGCAGAGACGGAATTAGAGCCCAGGTCCTTCTGACTGCCAGGCCCATGCTCTGTCCACTAAGCCATGCTGCTTCTCTGCGACTTGCCTACTGTGTGACCTTAGGCAAGTCACTTAACTTCCCTATCCCTCCGTTTCCTCATCTGTAAAACGGGGATTCACTACCTACTCTCCCTCCTACTTAGACTACAAGCCTCATGCGGGACAGGGATTGTGTCCAACCTGATGATCTCAAGCAGCGCGGCTCGGTGGAAAGAGCCCGGGCTTGGGAGTCAGAGGTCAAGGGTTCGAATCCCGACTCTACCGCTTGTCATCCGTAAATGGGGATGAAGACTGTGAGCCTCACGTGGGACAAGCTGATGACTCTGTATCTCCCCCAGCGCTTAGAACAGTGCTCGGCACATAGTAGGCGCTTAACAAATACCAACATTATTATATCTACCCCAGCATTTAGTCCAGTTCTTGGCACATAGGAAGTGCTGCACAAACACTACGATATTTATTATTACCTCTGATTCTCATCCATGCATGTTGCCAATAAGGTCTTAACTCTTGAATCAATCAATCAGTAGTATGAATTGACCACTCACTGTGTGCAAAACACTGTACTTAGCGCTTGGGAGAGTACAGTGTACTAGAGTCGGATCCAATTATGACGGTTTTCAGGATCGCGGTTTTATTTTAATGATGTACCTTTTGAATTTAGAAAGACTAAGTCTGTATGTTTATGACTTTCCAGATCCAAAGAAACCGGAATTGTCTATCGCAACTCAACAACCGAACTGTAAATATCTCCCCGTTCCCAGGTAGGAGCACTGACATAGCAGCATTTCACCGCACTGATTCTATCTAGAATATTGTCTGGAATAGTGATATGCCAGATGCCTTCCCAAGAATATACTTTTCCCAAACGATAATAATGTTGATATGGCATTTCTTAAGTGCTTACTATGTGCCAGGCACTATACTAATGTAAGCTGGAGTAGATCCAAGCAAATCGAGTTGGACACGGTCCCCGTCCCACCTGGGGCTCACATTCTCAATCCCCATTTTACAGAAGAGGTGACTGAGGCACAAGTGACTCGCCCAAGGTCACACAGCAGAGCCTCAATTCGAACTCGTGACTTTCAGCCTCCCAGACCCCTGCTCTATCCACTACGTCACGCTCCTTCTCTAAATCTAAATCCGAATAGACTGTAAACCCGTCAAAGGGCGGGGACTGTCTCTATCAGCTGCCGACTTATACATTCCAAGCGCTCAGTACAGTGCTCTGCACGTAGTAAGCGCTCAATAAATACTATTGAATGAAATAAATAACATTGAATAAATCAATCCGGTTCCGGTTCCGTCCTATGTGAGGAAGCATTAGCGTTAATCATTCAATCAACCTGGTATTTATTGCATGCTTACTGCGTGCAGGGGACTGTACTAAGCGCTTGGAAGAGTACGATTCCACAGAATTGATAGACACAATCTCTGCCCTCAAGAAGAAGCAGTGTGGCCAATAGAAAGAGCATGAGCCTAGGAGACAGAAAACCTGGGTTCTAATCCTGCTTCTGCCACTTGCCTGCTGTGTGACCTTCGGCATTCAGACTGAGCCCCCCCGTTCCCCTGCTCCTCTTCCCCTCCCCATCACCCCTACTCCCTCCCTCTGCTCTACCCCCTTCCCCTCCCCACAGCGCTTGTATTTGTACATATTTATTATTCTATTTATTTTATTAATGATGTGTATATATCTATAATTCTATTTATCTATGTTGATGCTATTAATGCCTGTCTACTTGTTTTATTTTATGGTCTGTCTCCCCCTTCTAGACTGTGTGCCCATTGTTGGGTAGGGATTGTCTCTACCTGTTGCTGAATTATATTTTCCAAGCGCTCAGTACAGTGCTCTGCACACAGAACGCGCTCAACAAATACGACCGAATGAACGAATTTAACTGCTCTATGCCTCAGTTTCCTCATCTGTAAAATGAGGATTCAATACCTGTTCACCCTCCTACTTAGACTGTGAGCCCCATATGGGACAGGGACTGTGTCTGACCCGATTAACTTGTATCTACCTTAGCACTTACAACAGTGCTTGTTACACAGTAGGTACTTAATGAATACCACTGATACTAACAGTATTATTATCAGGTTTCTCATCGAATGTTCCATATTGTTGCCAGTTTTAAACCCTGAGAATCAAAGAATCAGAATATCCGTTGAAGTTTTCATCACTCTTCCTAGTCTTCTTAATGAATGATTAAGAGATTTCAACAGTTTGGGTTTGGGGTTGGTTTGGTGTTTTTTTTAACGTAGTAAGAGGGGCAGGAAACAAGGCCAGGGAGGTGAAAGTGGTTCTATTAGTGGAAGATTTTGTCCTGGCCTAAAATAGTTGCCAGTTAGGCAGAACTCACTTGAGCATCAAACCAAAAACATTGTGTATCTGGCCACTAATTCACTGTTTTGCCTGGAAATCTCCCACGTCCCTTTACGTGGAGTATTTTGTTTTATTGAAGGGTTTCATCTGGCCTATCATTTTCGGCTACAATATTATATTTCTCTTTCAAAATAAGGCCAAAGAATTCATTAATATTATTTAAGGGCAACCTACAGCACAAAAGCACTGTACTAAACATTTAGGAGAGGACAATTGAGAGAGACATCATCCCTGCCTTCAAGGAACTTGCAATCTAAAAACAAAATGCCCAACTTTTGTTCCTTTTGCCTATTCCCTTTTGTCATACTTATAAACGATGTACTGAAACTAAAAACACTTCACAGACATTTTCTCCTCTCTTGATTTTTCTCTTTTAAAACCGAGAGGAAAATGTGAGAGGCGCTTAGCGAAATCTTCATTCTTCCTTTTTGCTAAACACTCAACCAAATTATGCACTTTTGCACTTTCAAAAAGACCCTGGTTTTAGTGAGTGCAATAGTATGAAGAAGAAGAAAGAATGTTGGTATTTAAGCGCTTACTATGTGCAGAGCACTGTTCTAAGCGCTGGGGTAGACACAGGGTCATCAGGTTGTCCCACCTGAGGCTCACAGTTAATCCCCATTTTACAGATGAGGTGACTGAGGCACAGAGAAGTGAAGTGACTCGCCCACAGTCACACAGCTGACAAGTGGCAGAGCCGGGAGTCGAACCCATGACCTCTGACTCCGAAGCCCGGGCTCTTGGAAGTTCGGCTTAGGCGGACAGTGGAGTCCCAGGCCCGGATCTGTGGTTGGGTGATTTGCTACTATTGCATAGACAAAACACAATGTCACTCGAGGTCCCATTCAAGATAGCGAGAGCCAGAAATAGCAGTGTGTTTACTTTGATGACACTGATATTCCATTCACCCAAAGGAGTTATAACCCAAAGAGTTCGAGCCAGAAAAATCCCTTGACTCAGGCAATCAGATCCCAAGTAGCTGATGGGGTCTACAGACCATTAAAGAGAGAATGAATAAGAAGATCTAAGGCAAAAGACAATTTTCAGGAAAACCCTGATGTCTGGAAACCCTTGTTTAAGGATGTGTTTTTCCACTCACTGAAAAGCACATCCGTTTCTTAATTATTCCTTCAGATTTTTGGATAATAGTTTCCCTTTCATGCTTTCCTTTGCTCATCTTCCATGAAATTGTCTTATTAGCGATTCTAGTCTTGGTCTTCTTCCTCTTTCTTCGGCATTGGCTTCTTCCTCCTTATACAGTATATTATTTTCTTTTTTGGTATTTGTTAGGTATTTACTATGTGCCAGAAACTATACTGAACACTACAATAAGCACAGGCGTAGATACAAGATAATCAGTTTAGACAAAATCCCCGTCACATGGTCTACGTAGGAGGAAGTAGGATTCATTTATTCATTAAATCGTATTTATTGCACGCTTACTGTGTGCACTGTACTAAGTGCTTGGGAGAGTACTATACGACTATAAACACACACATTCCCTGCCAACAACAAACTTCCAGTCGCCAGAAGGGGAGACAGACATCATTTACAAATACATAAAATTACAGATACGTACATAAATGCTGTGGGGCTCGGAGAGCGGGTAGGAAGAGCAAAGGGAGCAAATCAGGGTGACGCAAAAGAGAGTGGGAGATGAGGAAAGCGGGGCTTAGCCTAGGAAGGCTTCTTGGAGGAGATGCGCCTTCAATAAGGCTTTGAAGAGGGGGAGAGTCACTGTCTTGCGGATCCGAGGAGGGAGGGCGTTCCAGGCCAGAGGCAGGAAGTGGGCTAGGTGTGGGCGGCCAGACGGGGCCAGATGGAGGCACAGTGCAAAGGTTAGCACTAGAGGAGCGAAGTGTGGGGGCTGCGTTGTAGAAAAATAGAAGCGAGGTGAGGTAAGAGGGGGCAGTGAATCTCCATTTTACAGATTGGGTAACTAAGGCACTGATAAGTTCATTCATTCATTCATTCAATCGTATTTACTGAGCGCTTACTATGTGCAGAACACTGTACTGAGTACTTGAAATGTACAATCCGGCAACAGATAGAGACAGTCCCTGCCCAGCAAAGGGCTCACAGTCTAAGCGGGGGAGGCAGACAACAAAACAAAACGAGTGGTCGGGCGTCAATACCATCGAGATAAATAGAATCATAGATGCATACACATCGTTAACAAAATAAATAATCAATAATATATACAAATAGGCACAGGTGCTGTGGGGAGGGTAGAGGAGGGGAGAAGGGGGAATGGGGAGGGGAGGAGGGGCAGAGGGAAAGGAAGGGCTCAGTCTGGGAAGGCCTCCTGGAGGAGGTGGGCTCTCAAGTTAAGTATCGCCCAAAGTCATCCAGACGAACCCAGGTCCTCTGATTCCCAGGCCCATTCTCTTTGCACTAGGCCACATTCTTTTCCTTCTCTCCCCATTATTTTGCCCTCTGATGCTCCTTTTCCATTGTATTTATTCACTGAGTGACCGGGTTTCCTCCATATTCATTCATTCATTCATTCAATCCTATTGATTGAGCATTTATTCTGTGCATAGCACTGAAATAAGCACTCAGGAGACCACAATATGACAGTAAACAGACATAGGCCCTGTCTGTACGCAACATATACGCAACAAACTTACAGCCTAGAGTGGGCAAAGTCTCGAGAGAGGGAGCTTCTAGGGATCGAGCCTTTCCTAGGGTCAAACGTCAACACCCCTCAAGCCAGGGAGAAAGAGAAAGAAACACAGAGCTCCCCAGGGGCCTACAGAGACAGCCCCATCTTTCCGGCCCTCGCCCGCCTTATTCTCAAATCCACCTGCACTCTCAGCGTTCACCTCTTTCCAGACAGAGACCGGGCAAGGCCCTAGGGGAGGCTCAGGAGAGGGGAAGGGAAGGGGCCACGCGGGATAAGACATACCACCGGAAGCCCATCCATTCAAACATTTAGCCCCGCTCTTGGCTGCGTCCTGTTGGCCCACCCTTGATCACCGGTCCATTACTGACTCCTGGAGCTTTCAAAATAGCACCAAGGATAGACAATCACCTCTAAGTCTTTCTCCCTTCTGGACAGGGGGAGGCTTGGCTGAGATAACTGGATGCTTCTGGTGCGACCTTTGAAGTTCGCCGGAAAACAGATGCCCGGCGGGAAGGGGGCCAGACGCTGAGTTCTATGGGGCGGGTGGTATTTCAGGCCAGCCAGATGAACCGGGGAGTCGGCCGGACGCACGGACAAACATATAATAATAATGGTGGTATCTGTTAAGCGCTCACCATGTGCAGGGCACTGTTCTAAGCGCTGGGGGAGATACAGGGTAATCAGGTTGTCCCACGTGAGGCTCACAGTCAATCGCCATTTTACAGATGAGGTAACTGAAGCACCAAGAAGTGAAGGGACTTGCCCACAGCCACACAGCGGACAAGTGGCAGAGCCATGGATTCGAACCCATGACCTCTGACTCCCAAGCCCGGGCTCTTTCCACTGAGCTTCGCTGCTCCAGGTCATAAACCGACTCTATCAATCTATCAAACGGTGGCATTTACTAAGTGCTTACTACGTGCAGAGCACGCACTAAGCATCTGGGAGAGTACAATACCGGAGCGATGTTAGGCACAATCCCTGCCCACAGGAAGCGTAGAGTCTATTCAGGCCAACTTCGACATCTTCAGCCCTCTTCTATATATTTTTCATTCAATTGTATACTCAACTGTTCATATGGACTACTAGTGCAAAGATTTTTACACCGGTCTCCTCCATTAGAGTGTAAGCTGCTTGTGGGCAACAAACGCATCATTTCCTAAATTCTGTACTTCCCCCAAACTGCCCACTTTCCCAACAAATACCATCCTTATTTATTTATTACTACTACTATTAATATTACTGATACAACTACTGTTACTCCTTGTGGGTAAAGAATGTGTCTGTTAATCGTTATATTCTGCTCTCCAAAGCACTTAGTACGGTGCTCTGCACAGAATAAACTCTCCATTTGTCCATTCAATCATCTTTATTGAGGGCTTACTGTGTGCAGAGCACTGTACTGAGCGCTTGGAAAGTACAAGTCGGCAACAAATAGAGACAATCTCTGCCCAACGACGGGCTCACGGTCCAGAAGGGGGGAGAAATGATTGAAATGAGTGAATGGATATTACTACACTACACTATTATTACCACTGTTATGATTTATTCTACTATTACCACTGCTACGACTACAAATGCTCACTTATATACACTTACGTACTGATGTCAAGCACCTAGCACAGTGCTCTGCACACAGTAAGAGCTCAATAAATATGATTGAATGCACAAATGTCTGTAATTTGTTGATTTATGTCAATGCCAGTCTCCCCCTTTAGACCGAATGCTCCTCGAGAGCAGAGAACGTGTCTACCGACTCTGTCGTATTGTACTCTCCCAAGCGCTTAGCGCAGTGCTCTGCAACAGTGCGTGCGCAACAAATGGGATTGCTTTTGGACTGATTCGTTCTACTCCACTGCTGCTCCGACTGCTGTTAATAATAATGGTGGTTTCTGTTAAACGCTTATTATGCGCACAGCACTGTTCTAAGCGCTGGGGGGATCCAAGGTGATCAGGTTGTCCCACGTGGGGATCACAGTTTTTAATTCCCATTTTACACATGAGGTAACTAAGCCACAGAGAAGTGAAGCGACTTGCCCAAAGTCACACAGCTGGCAAGCGGCGGAGCCGGGATTAGAACCCAGGACCTCTGACTCCCAAGCCCGGGCTCTTGCCACTGAGCCACGCTGCTTCTCTACGTAGTACTGCTGCTCTCTAGTCAGGGTTCACAGAGGGGATCTCCAAGTCCCAAATTTCCAAGCAGAAAATCACCTCAGTGGCATCTAGAAACACCACAAATAGAGTATTTTTGTGTAAGAAAATGTAAACAGTGCATTCATCCATTTAAACTGGGTTTGTAATATTTTTATATATGTTCTAATTGGTTGGTTCCTATCTATTGTCCCTCTACCTAAAGCAGGCAGGAAGATGCAGATAAAAAGGGAGAGAAGCAGCGTGGCTCAGTGGAAAGAGCGCGGGCTTTGGAGTCAGAGGTCATGAGTTCGAATCCCGGCTCTGCCACTTGTCTGCTGTGTGACCTTGGGCAAGTCACTTCACTTCTCTGGGCCTCAGTTCCCTCATCTGGAAAATGGGGATGAAGACTGTGAGCCCCACGTGGGACGACCTGATTCCCCTGTGTCTACCCCAGCGCTTAGAACAGTGCTCTGCACATAGTAAGCGCTTAACAAATACCAACATTATTATTATTAAGTTTCTACAACACTTCCCCCCATTCACTCTTGGTCTGGTCCCTGAATGTTTTCATATCCAGGATTTGCTATGCCGTGAGAAATCATAATGCTACTTTCATTTGAATATTTCCCTTAGCTCTTCATTCACGGTGAACGAGACAAGCTATCCAACCTCAGGTAAGACCTGTTTTGGCTTCGTGTCATAACTTGAAGACAAGCAGATGTATTTTTTAAAATCACAGAAACCTCTCCCAACATTTTGTTCCTTTGCTTTTCCTTCAACTGTTAGTACAGTAGCCGAAAACTTTACACAGTACTGACTGAAGATTCCCTCGGTGGAAAAGTTAACAGGATTTTTTAGGCAGCCATAGCATAAAGAGAATTGTACTTTCCTCAGGAACTAATTCTCCCACTCTTTAGGGCTTACATTTTGGTCAAAACCCATGAGAAGAAAAACGTGGGCTGTGTCCTCGCCCACTGTGATATGACAACCATACTAACACCACCGCCACTTTACCCAAATCGGCTCACAAAGTCTTACAAACGCCAACTCGTCTTCCCCTATTAATTCCCAGAATCCCAACTCTTATAAATCCATTGTATGCCCACTTATGATGCCCATTTATTCATTCGATCATATTTATTGAGCACTTGCTCTGTGCAGAGCACTGTACTAAGCGCTCGGGAGAGCACAGTGGAACAAGAGACCTCCCAACCTAAATAATAATAATGTTGGTAATTGTTGAGCGCTTACTATGGGCCGAGCCCTGTTCTAAGCGCTGGGGTGGACAGAGGGGGATCAGGTTGTCCCACGTGGGGCTCACAGTCTTAATCCCCATTTTACAGAGGAGGTCACTGAGGCACCGAGAAGTTAAGTGACTTGCCCACAGTCACACAGCTGACGAGTGGCCGAGCCGGGATTCGAACCCATGACCTTGGACTCCAAAGCCCGTGCTCTTTCCACTGAGCCACGCTGCTTCTCACATCTCTCCCCACTCCAGTCCATATTTCACTCCGCTGCCCAGAACGTCTATTGTACAGAAATGTTCAGGACACGCCACCCCTCTTAAAAATTATGATGAGGATGATGATGATGGTATTTGTTAAGCACTTACTCTGTGCCAAGCACTGTTCATTCAGTCGTATTTATTGAGCACTTACTAGATGCAGAGCACTGTACTAAGCACTTGGAACGTACAGTTCGGCCACAGATAGAGACAATCCCTGCCCAATGACGGGCTCACAGTCTAAACGCTGGGGTAGATACCAGGTTGTCCCCCGTGGGGCTAACAGTCTTAATCCCCATTTTATAGATGAGGTAACTGAGGCACAGAGAAGTGAAGCGACTTGTCCAAGGTCACACACCTGACAAGTGGAGGAGCCGGGATTAGAACCCTCAACTCTGACTCCCAAGCCCGGGCTCTTTCCACGAAGCCATATCGCTTCTTGCAAATAGCTCCAGGGGTTGCCCTTCCACCCTCGTCTCAAACAAAAACTCCTCGCCATTGACTTCAAGGCCGTCCATCCCCTGGCCCCCTCCTCCCTCAGCTCCCTTCTCTCCTTCTCCAGCCCAGCCCGCACACTCCGCTCCCCTGGGGCCGCTCACCTTCTCCCCGGGCCTCCATCTCACCTGTCTCGCCACTGACGCCTGGCCCTGCCCTGCCTCTGGCCTGGAACGCCCTCCCTCCTCCATCTGACAGACGATGACACTCTCCCCATTCAGAGCCCTCCTGAAGGCCCGTGGCCTCCAAGAGGCCTTCCCTGACTAAGCCCCACTTTTCCTCAGCTCCTGCTCTTCCACCACCTCCCAGTCCCACGGCTCCTTTGTATATCTCTGTAATTTTATTTATTTGTATTGATGTCTGTCTCCCCGCCTCTAGACTGTGAGCTCACTGTGGGCAGGAAATCTCACTGTTTATTTTTGCATTGTACTTTCCCAAGCACCTAGTACAGAGAAGCAGCGTGGCTCAGTGGAAAGAGTCCGGGCTTGGGAGTCAGAGGTCACAGGTTCCAATCCCGCCTCTGCCACTGTCAGCTGTGTGACCTTGGGCAAGTCACTTGACTTCTCTGGGCCTCAGTTACCTCATCTGGAAAACGGGGATGAAGAATGTGAGCCCCACATGGTACAACCTGTTTACCTTGGATCTACCCCCAGCGTTTAGAACAGTGCTTGGCACATAGTAAGCACTTAAATACCAACATTATTATTATTATAGAAAGAGCTTAATAAATATGATTGAATCAGTGAATGAACAATAGACACATTCTCTGCCCACAATAATAATAATGATAATATTGATGGTATTTGTAATCAGGTTGTCCCACGTGGGGCTTACAGTCTTAATCCCCATTTTACAGATGAGGTAACTTAAGGCCCAGAGAAGTGAAGTGACTTGCCCAAAGTCACACAGCTGACAAGTGGAGGAACCGGGATTAGAACCCACGACCTCTGACTCCCAAGCCCGGGGTCTTTTTACTGAGCCATGCTGCTGTTATTGTTATGCTGTACTCTCCCAAGCACTTAGTACAGTGTTCTGCACGCAGTAAATTCTCAATAAATACGATTGAATTAATGAATGTACTTAGCACACAGTAAGCACGGGAAGCAGCGTGGCTCAGTGGAAAGAGCCTGGGCTTCAGAGTCTGAGGTGATGGGTTCGACTCCCGGCTCTGCCACTTGTCAGCTGTGTGACTGTGGGCAAGTCACTTAGCTTCTCTATGCCTCAGCTGCCTCATCTGTAAAATGGGGATTAACTGTGAGCCTCACGTGGGACAACCTGATGACCCTGTATCTCCCCCAGCGCTTAGAACAGTGCTCTGCACATAGTAAGCGCTTAACAAATACCAACAATATATAAATGTCGTAACTGCATCCAACTCTCCTTTAAGTGAAGCCAGCACCACAGAGCCCATCTCCAAATCCACCTCAGGAATTTCAGCACGTTCGTCTTTCCCCTCACCTCAGGCCCTTTTCCCGGGGGTCTTCTTTATGGAAATAAGGTCATCCCGACTCTGCCCCTTGTCAGCTGTGTGACTGTGGGCAAGTCACTTCACTTCTCTGTGCCTCAGTTCCCTCATCTGTAAAATGGGGGATGAAGACTGTGAGCCTCTCGTGGGACAACCTCATTCCCCTGGATCTCCCCCAGCGCTTAGAACAGTGCTCTGCACTGTGTAAGTGTTTAACAAATGCCAACATTATTGGGAAGCAGCGTGGCTCAGCGGAAAGAGCCTGGGCTTCGGAGTCAGAGGTCATGGGTTCGACTCCCGGCTCTGCCACTTGTCGGCTGTGTGACTGTGGGCAAGTCACTTAACTTCTCTGTGCCTCAGTTACTTCATCTGTAAAATGGGGATTAACTGTGAGCCTCACATGAGACAACCTGATTACCCTGTATCTACCCCAGGGCTTAAAACAATGCTCTGCACATAGTAAGCACTTAAAAAATACCAACATTATTATTATTATTATTATGTCTCCTCCATTAAAGTGCAAACTCGCTGATGGCAGGGAACATGTCAGTTTGCTATTCTGTACTTCCCATACACCTGAACTTGACTCTCCCATCTCCCCCGATCAGACCGTAAGCCCGTCAAACGGCAGGGACCGTCTCTATCTGTTGCCGACTTGTTCATTCCAAGCGCTTAGTACAGTGCTCTGCACATAGTAAGCGCTCAATAAATACTATTGAATTACCACAAATGAGTGCTCAATAAATGCTATTACTCTAAAGTTTCTAATTCTACAGTACCTATTTCAATCTCGTGAAAATTCACCAAAATGGACACAGCTTAAGAAAAAATAGTCAAGAACAATAAAAGCAGAAATAAATTTCAAACAGGATGTGTAGTGTGCTCCAAATTCTTCTTGCACTATGCTTCAAACTATTTCAAATACCTCATTTGATTTTGATATTCAAGCCATGTACTATAGGATGAGAAACAGCGTTAGGTAAAGGAAATGAAATGTTTAACACCCAAACACCCATTTTCAGAGGCACTGACCAGCAAGAAAAAATAGAAAAGCCAATGATAATACCGATTTTCCTCTCCCAAATGCGTCCTCGGAACATTTGGAACCTCAGCATTGTGGGAAAAGGTTTATAATGATAATAATAACTGTAGTAATTGTTAAGCTCTTACTAGGTGCCAAGCACTGTGGGCTGAATCAGGTTGGACACAGTCCCTGTCCCCCATGGCGCCTTGCAGTCTCAATCTCCATTTACACATAAGGTAATTGAGAAGTGAAGTGACTTGTCCAAGGCCACACAGTAGACAAGTGGTGGAGCCGGGATTAGAACCCATGACCTTCTGACTCCCGGGCCTCGCTCTATCCATTCCACCGTGCTGCTTCTCTTATCACTTCTCTTTATCGCTGCCACAAGGCCCGTCATATGACAGGACCCTGAATGTGGTTTGGGTAAAACACAGCTATGTTATTAGAAACTGTCAACAGAAAATAGTAACTGTGGAATTGGTAAAGCTTTTACTATGTGCCAGACATTGTTCGAAGCACTGGTGTAATAATAAAAAGTAATCACGGTGGCATTTGGTAAGCGCTTACTGTGTGTGAAGCACTGTTCTAAGCGCTGGGGAGGATGCAAGGTGGTCAGGTTGTCCCACGTGGAGCTCCCAGTCTTAGTCCCCATTTTACAGATGAGGGAACTGAGGTCCAGAGAAGTGAAGTGACTTGCTCAAAGTCAGCTGACAAGCGGTGGAGCCGGGATTAGAACCCATGACCTCTAACTCCCAAGCCCGGCCTCTTTCCATTGAGCCACGCTGCTTGTGTAATAATGTTGGTATTTGTTAAGCGCTTACTAGGTGCAGAGCACTGTTCTGAGCTCTGGGGTAGATCCAGGGTAATCAGGTTGTCCCTCGTGAGGCTCACCGTCTTAATCCCCATTTTACAGATGAAGTAACTGAGGCACAGAGAAGTTAAGTGACTTGCCCACAGTCACACAGCTGACAAGTGGTAGAGCCGGGATTCGAACCCACGACCTCTGACTCCCAGGCCCGTGCTCTTTCCACTGAGCTTCCACGCTGCTTATCAGATAATCAGGGTCCCTGTCCCATAAGGAGCTCTTAGTCTAAATAGGAGATCACACAGCAAGGTCCCACAGCAGACAAGTAATAATAATAAAGATGGCATTTGTTACGCGTTTCCTATGTGCCAAGCAGTATGTGCTAAGCGCTGGGGTAGATGCCTCAGTTACCTCATCTGTAAAATGGGGATTAACTGTGAGCCTCAGGTGGGACAACCTGATCAACTTATATAATAATAATAATCATGTTGGTATTTGTTAAGCGCTTACTATGTGCAGAGCATTGTTCTAAGCACTGGGGAAGATACAGGGTAATCAGGTTGGCCCACGAGGGGCTCACAGGCTTAATCCCCATTTTGCAAATAAGGTAACTGAGGCACAGAGAAGTTAAGTGACTTGCCCAAAGTCACCCAGCTGGCAAGTAGCGGGGCCAGGATTAGAACACACGACTTCCGACTCCCAAGCCCGTGCTCTTTCCGCTAAGCCACGCTGCTTCTGGGTGCTTCTACTCCTACTTACAAGTGGTGTAACTTCTCTGTGCCTTAGTTACCTCATCTGTAAAATGGGGATTAAGGTTGGGAGCCAAATGTGGGACAGGGACTGTGTCCAACCTGCTTAGCTCGAATCTACCCCAGTGCTTACTTGACTCATAGTAAGTACTTTAGCCAATACCATAAAAGAATAATAATAACCTTGGAGGAACCTGGAATTCTGCTCTCCTAACCTGATTTTTGTGTTTATCTGTCCAAGGGCCAGGGACCATGTCTAGTCAATCAGTTCATCCAATCGTATTTATTGAGTGCTTACTGTGTGCAGAGCACTGTACTGAGCGCTTGGGGCAGTCCACTATAACAATAACAATTTTAACAGCCTACAGGACTGCAATTATTAATGAATAATAATTGTGGAATTTGTTACTTTGGGCCAGGCCCTGTTCGAAGCACTGAGGTAGTTACGAGATAATCGGATTGGACACAGTCCCTGTCCCACCTAGGGCTCTAGTCTTAATCCCCACTTTACAGATGAGGTAACTGAGGCTCAGAGAAGTGAAGAGACTTGCCCAAGTTCACCCAGCAGACGAGTGGCAGAGCCAGGATCAGAACCCAGGTCCTTCTGACTCCCAGGCCCGTACTTCATCCATTAGGCCACGCTGCTTCTCATTCTTTTGCAGCACTTAATAGAGTGGTCTGCTCACCATAAGTGCTTAATAAGTATTATTCATTCATTCAATAGTATTTATTGAGCACTTACTATGTGCAGAGCACTGTACTAAGCGCTTGGAATGGACAATTCAGCAACAGATAGCAACAATCCCTGCCCAATGATGGACTCACAGTCTAATCAGGGGAGACAGAGAGCAAAGCAAAACAGAACAAAACAAAACAAGACAACATTATCACGATAAATAGAAATCAAGGGGATGTACATCTCATTAACAGAATAAATAGAGGTAATAAATAATATATACAAATGAGGACAGTGCTGAGGGGAGGGGAAGGGGGAGGAGCAGAGGGTGGAGGGGGAGCAGAGGGAAAAGGGGTAGCTCAGTCTGGGAAGGCCTCTTGGAGGAGGTGAGCTCTCAATAGGGCTTGGAAGAGGGGAAGAGAATGAATTTGGCGGAGGTGAGGAGGGAGGGCGTTCCGGGACCGCGGGAGGACGTGGCCCGGGGGTCGACGGCGGGATGGGCGAGAACGGGGGACGGTGAGGAGGTGGGCGGCGGAGGAGCGGAGCGTGCGGGGTGGGCGGTGGAAAGAGAGAAGGGAAGTGAGGTAGGAGGGGGCAAGGTGATGGAGAGCTTAATACTTCAAGTAGGTCCTATAGGCATTCTGCTCAAAACATAAGAGAATGGTTGACTTTTACAGGACAGAAATTAAACGCAAATTCACGATCACCGTCCCCAGCGAAGTGTAAACCTCTGGAACAGGAGACACTATCGACCTACGAAAATCAAAAAGGGGCAACTTTCAGCAATCCAAACCAAAGGGTAAAGACTTTTGTGTCAGAAACTAAATATCCTGCCGAACCTCTTCATCACTTTATATACGTTCACTGAACTCTGTAATAATTAAGGATAATTGTGGTATTTATTAAATGCTTACTATGTGTCGCGCACGGTACCTAAAAATCAAGCCATGAAAAAATCCATCAATGGTATTTATTGAATGCTTGCTGTGTTCATACGTTTAGGGTCTAGAGGGGGAGCAGATAGTTGTATAAATAAGTAAATCACGGCTACGTAGGTAAGTGCTGTGGGGCTGAGGATGAGGTGATTATCAGGGACTCTAAAGGTATAGAGTTTCCAGTCCTCTACCAGTCTCGACTACAGGAGGGAGAGTCAAGCAGAGGCCTGTCCATTCCATTCCTAGCTTGGCCAGCGGCTAGCGAGCGGCAGGCCACCGGCTACAAATCAAAACTCAGCCTTGCTGGGCCAACAGCGGTGTGGGAGAGAGTCGAGGGCGGAGACTCGAGTTTACTGCGCGGAAGGAGGCGATGGCAAACCGCTTCCGTATTTTTACCAAGAAAACTCTCTGGATCCACTACCGGAACGATCGCAGATGGAAGTGGGGCGTCCTGGGCGTCGCTATGGGTCAGACACGGCTCAACGGCGTAAGAAAGCAAGTCGCGTAATTATCACAAATTCTTTCAGTCAATTAATGGCATTCTTTGAGTGCTTACAGTGTGCGGAGGACTGCGCTAAGTGCTGGAGAGAGTACATTCTAACAGAGGTGGTAGACATGTTCCCTGTTAACATGAAGCTTATAGTCTTTCTCAAATATTTATGTAGAATCAATCAATGGTATTTATTGAGGGCTTACTATGTGCGGTGCACTGTACTAAGCATTTGAGAGAGTACGACGGAATAATTGGAAATGTTCCCTGCTCATAACGAGTTTATAATGGCATTTACTAAGCACTAAACTTTGTGTTAAGCACTGGGGGAGGTACAAGATAATCAGATCGAGCTCAGTCCCTATTCCAAATGGAGCTGGCGGTCTAAGAGGTAGGGTAGATTGATCATTTTTCCCTGTTTTACAGATGAGGACATTGAGACACAGAGAGAGGTTAGGAGACTTGACTACAGATGCACAGCAGGCCAGCAATAAATTTGGGACTTCCCATCCAGTGCACTTTCCACTAGGCCAGACTACATTCCATTGTTGTCATTTAAAAAATTGAGGTTTTCGTCATTTACTAAACACTGAGAATGTACTAAGGGATGGAACAGAAAGGTTATGATGTCAGTCACAGACTTTGCCCCCACATAGACTCCAAAATGGTCTCATTTCCATTTGACAGATGAGGAAATCGAAGCCCAGAGAGGTTAAGCGACTTGCCCAAGGTCCCACAGTAGCCCGATGGAAGAGCCGAGACCAGAATCCAGATCCTCCTGGCACTAGTGAAAGCCAGGAAGACGAGAAGCAAGGGCTAAGCAAGAGCGTGGCTTAGTGGAAAGAGCTCGGGCTTGGGAGACACAGGTTGTGGGTTCTAATCCCCTCTCCACTATTTATCAGATGTGTGACTTTGGGCAAGTCACTTCACTTCTCTGGGCCCCCATTCCCTCATCTGTAAAATGGAGATTAAGACTGTGAGCCCTACGTGGGACAACCTGATGACCTTGCATCTACCCCAGCGCTTAGAACAGTGTTTGGCATATAGAAAATGCTTAACAAATCCCATCATTATTATCCTCTGGACTGTAAGCCCGTTGTGGGCAGGGATTGTCTCTATTGCTGCATTGTACTTTCCAAATGCTTAGTTCAGTGCTCTGCACACAGTAAGCGCTCAGGAAATGCGATTGAATGAATGAATGAAAGGAGTAGTAGAATTTTAAAGGAATGTATTTCCTGGCTTGAACATGTTTTATAGTCGACCGTCCTCACATTCCGTTTAGTTCTTCATTCTCTACTCTCTCACCTCTGCCAAACACCGACACGATAAATGCTGTGAATTCTGATTATGCTTTGTGGCCTGAGAAGAAGTGAGACCCAGTGGAAAGAACCCGGGCCTGGGATTCAGAGGACCTGAGTTAATAATAATGTTGGTATTTGTTAAGCGCTTACTATGTGCAGAGCACTGTTCTAAGCGCTGGGGTAGATAGAGGGGCATCAGGTTGTCCCACGTGAGGCTCACGGTTAATCCCCATTTTACAGATGAGGGAACTGAGGCCCAGAGAAGTGAAGTGATTTGCCCACAGTCACACAGCTGACAAGTGGCAGAGGCGGGAGTTCTAATCCCGGCTCTGCCACTTGCCTGATGTGTGACTTTAGCAAGTCACTTCACTTCTCTGGGCCTCAGTCTCTTCATCTGTAAAATGGAGATACCGTACCTGTTTTCACTCCTACTTGTATCTTCATGTAGGATATCCAACCTGATTCTCTTGCTTCTATCCCAATGTGTCGCACAATGCAAGCACTAAACAGATACCAGTACTATTATTCTGGATTTATTTAGCCAAAAGAGGCTGCTGGGACATTCCAGGATAAATTAGCCTACTAATTTAGACTATTCTTGCATGCTTAAAATGTTTGGACAACCATGCCAGGGCCGGAGCATACTCACAAAAAATTCAGTTTCTGTCCCTCAGCATTAAGGAAATTGTAGCGTAGACATCTCTGAATTTTCTCCTCTTTCGACTGATACAAATTTAAGCTGGTGTCCCAATTTTCAACAAATACGGCAACTCATTCTTAAGCCTTAACATTTTTCCTGACAGTTATGGGTCATAGTAATGTCCATTATGCTTATCACTTCAAAAGAACCTTTACCAATTCAGTGGTGATTGTATACATGGCCTAGACTGAGATAGGGCAAGGGAACAAATAGCCTTTTGTGAGTCGTGATTGCCCAAGTCCCATTTGGATTAAAGCCATTAGCATAAATACCCCAACACAGGATTTCAGGCAACAGATTTAAATAGTTCAAGGTACACAAACTCTGAGGTAAATGAGATTGGGCCTGAAGCAGGAACAGAGATACAGTCCGAGTATCTGAGTCCTCTCAGGGTGCAATTTTGCACAGAATTTGGAGACATTGGGTCTCATTCACATTACCCTACTTATACTACCTCAGATTCATCTCTTTTGTTCATGTCCTTCCTCTGGCCTGGAATTCTCTCCCCCTTCATATCCAAACGATGATAGTAACAACAACAATAATAATAATATCATCAGACCACTACTCTCCCCAAGTTCAAAATCCTCCTAAAATTACATCTTCTCCAAGAACTCTTCCCCGACTAACCTCTCTTGTCCCCAAATTTGATTTGATTCCCAAATCTACATATTCAACTCTGACCTCTCTCCTTCCCTGCAGTCCCGCATTTCTTTGTGCTGAAATTCTGAACCGCTGCCTGACCCTTTCTAAAATGTCTGGCATTCAGAATTGCAACACTAGGCACATACTGGCAGACTTTAAGAGCAAGAGAAAGAATCTAGGACTTTTTGTTGACGGTGGCGGTGCTTAGTTTTGTTTTGTTTATGGCATTTGTAAGCGCTCACTATGTGCCAGGCACTGTACTAAGTGATGGGGTAGGTAGACAAAAGCTAATCGGGTTGGACACGGCCCTCGTCCCACATGGGGCTCACGGTCTTAGAGATGAGGTAACTAAGGCACAGAAAAGTTATGTCACTTGCCCAAGGTCACACAGAAGGCAATTAGCAGAGCTGGGATTAGAACCCAGGTCCTTCTGACTCCCAAATGAGTGATCTACCCACTAGGCCACACTGCTTCCTCTTGCAGTGGTTGGAATGGCTGCTTTAAAGAAATTGAGCGAATACCATCTGGCTCAGCTTTCCCCTACACCCTCTCCTGACTGAGACAAACTCATTCTAAAACATGTCGTGCAGAGACACCTAAGAAGGCCGGGCCAGTTTTTGCTCTGGATAACATCAGTCACGCCCATACGTTATCTGTTTATCACTGGAAGAGGCTCCCTCCTCTGAGTGTGGAGTGCAACAGAGACTTGTTTCCTAATGGCTGGTTTCCAGTGGACTCCTCTAATCTGAATATTTTATCTTGAAATGCAGGCTCCAGCCCGGAGAAATTGGTATATCGGAGAATGTAGCCGTCGAGAAGTGGAACGAGCATTACTCACAGAGAACAGTGTAAGTACTGAGGTTGTTTGGTTCTGGTGTATAACTTCCAGAAAATCTGGATTGCATTTTTCCTCGAGTAGTAATAGTATGAATCAATAAATCAATGGTATTTATTGAGTGTTTACTGTATGACCCCAGCACTTAGAACAGTGCTCAGCACCTAGAAAGCGCTTAACAAATACCTTTTTTATTATCATTATAATTATTATGGCAAAGACGGCTGTGAAGGCAGCAGCAAGGGCTCGTCTCGGAACAGGCGCCCAGTCAAAGGCAGAGCTGTCCCAGGGTAGAAGCAGCGTGGCTCAGTGGGAAGAGCCGGGGCTTGGGAGTCAGAGGTCATGGGTTTGAATCCCGGCTCTGCCACTTGTCAGCTGTGTGACTGTGGGCAAGTCACTTCACTTCTCTGGGCCTCAGTTACCTCATCTGTAAAATGGGGATTAACTGTGAGCCTCACGTGGGACAACCTGATGACCCTGTATCTACCCCAGCGCTTAGAACAGTGCTCTGCACATAGTAAGAGCTTAACAAATACCAGCATTATTAATGGCATACACTTCCTGCTTTCCTTCGCCCCCCTTCTGGAGCGAAGACTTCCTTGGGGAATACATTATTCTGGGTGTGTTTCTATATTGTCAGTCAGTCAGCCAGTCGTATTTATTGAGCGCTTAAGGTGTGCAGAACACTGTACTAAGCGCTTGGGAGAGTCGATAGTCTGATATAACAATAAAGACACACGTTCCCTGCCCACAATGAGCTTACAGTCTAGAGGCTTGTATTTCTTCTTTGAGTGTCAGGGACCCCACCTGCATCCCTTTCTCTACTTTATCCTTCTTTCTCTCTCTGTCCACCTCTCAGTCTTTCCTACCTTCTTTCCCCGCAACCATCTAATCTTGACCCCTGGTTCCAACCTGGTCCCTCTTTAGGCTGGGGAAAATATGGTCACTGGAAGCAGGAAGCAAGGAATGACACACGCTGTGAAGCAATTTCTGAAGAGTGTGGGAGGGGAAAAGTCTTTTTGTCTAGCAGTTGCCTGGCCTGGGTTGTGTCTTTCTGTATCTCCCTAATCCTTTAGACAATTCCTTTCCTTCACGGGATTCTGGTCATAGGTGGCCCAGGTACTATGCATTCCTCCTACTAAATCCCCTTAAAGGTTGTACCCTCCAAAGGGCAATTAGATAGCATTTGGGGAAATGCTAAACTTCCCTTCCCCTTTAATCCCAGAAGGCAGGAGGTTAGAACAAAACCCTGAGGGAGAAGGGTGGGGGGACTGTAGGAAGGTGAAAAGGGAAATTGGAAGCCTAAACAATAAGATGCGGGGAACAACATAAAATGTCTTTTCCAGTTGGTGGAGAAGAATAAAAATGCCAAAGGGGCATGCAAAGGCTACAGTCTTATAACCATCTGGAGAATATTAGCCACCTGCCCAAAAAGGAATATAAACTCTTCCCATCAGGCTGCCTATTCTTAATCATATTCAAGATCAATCATCTTCATACATAGGTGAGAAAGGCTCAGGAAAATGCAATATAAATAAGAACACGGTTCTCAGGAGAACTGGGTTACCCCCAGGGTTACCTGAGTGTGAAAGAACTATTTTTCATGCCCATTTGGAAATATATTAATGTGGCAGAACAATTACTTCTCTCGAAATCAGAACCTGGTAAGGGCTAAAAAGGAAACATGAATGACTGAAAGGAAGATTTTCAAAGGATAATATCTGTTAGAATAATCATTCAAAGATTGTCTTTGGATAAGCAGTGAGGTTACACTGTTTCTAATAAACACTTCCCCTCAGGAACACTAAATTTGCCTTCTGTGTTTCCTATAAAGCTGATGCCTTAGGATTCCCAAAGTATCTCATTTAAAATATGATCTCATGGCAAAGTGGTGATCACAGGAATAAAATTACAGGCTCCCTGGACTAATTGGTGTTGGTCAACAATAATTGGACAACAAGGGTCTCCTTCTTATTTCTTGACCTTCAATTTTCTACATATTCTGGGCAGAGAACATAACTACTAACTCTGATATATTGTGCCCTTCCAAGCATTTAGTACAGTGCTCTGCACACAGTAAGTGCTCAGTGAATAGCATTGATTCTTCTTTATGAGCTCCATACCTGGCAAGTGCCAGGTTTGTCAAAACTGCAGCAAACTGTTGACCTCATGTACATATGTATCAATTACACTAATTTTTTTTATATTAATGTCCATCTCCCCTACCTAGATTCTAAGTTCCTTGTGGTCAGAGAACATGCTTGGCACACAGTAAGCGCTTAACAAATACCATAAGTATTATTATATGTACCAACTCTATTGTAATGAATTCTGCCCAGCACTTAGTACAGTGCTCTGCACACAGTAAGCACACAATAAATACTTTTGATGGTGATGATGATGAAAAGAATCTGTGTGGAATACTGCAACGTCTGAAACTATAAGCACCACGGGAAGTAAGAGTGGTGATTTCCAAACAATAAAACAATCGAAGGCATCTATTGAATACTTACTCTATCAGAGCACTGTTGTAAGGCTTGGGAGAGTAATACAAAGTTATTATTATTATTATTATTAAGTGCAGCTGAGTCGTTTCTGATTCCGATTCGACTCCGTGGATATCCTTTCTCCAGAAAGCGGTGTCCTCTGCCATAATCCGCAACCTTTCTAATGATTCTGCTGTTATCATTGTTAAGGTCTCTATCCATCTAGTTGCCATTCTGCCTCTTCCACATTTTCCCTGGACTTTCCCTAGCATTAGTGTCTTCTCTGGAGAATTAGTCCTCCTAGTGATGTGTCCAAAATATGCTCATCTAAGTCGAGTCATTTGGTCTTCCAAAGACCACTTAGGTTTAATTTGCTCTAAAATCCATTCCATGGTATTCTCAAAAGCCTTCTCCAACGTCACTTTTCAGAAGAATCAATGTGTACTACAGGGTAAGGACACACAATCCCTTACCTCAAAAAGCTTGCAGTCTAGGCTGAGAGCTAGACATTAAAATAAGTTATAGGTAGGGGAGCCAAATAAGTATAAATATATGACGTAAGTGCTGTGGAGGTGGGGGGCAAGGCGAGAATCTAAGTGCTTAGGGGATATGGACTCAAGTCCAGAGGGGATACAGTAGAGAGGGAAAATAGGATGAGGAGATGAGAGATTAATCAAGGAGGACTTCCTGGAAAAGTAATCATGATAATACATCACAGGAAATAAACATATAATACAATACATGAAGAAAATTAGCATGAACCTTGTCTTCTCTCTCAAGATCACTTTTTCTTCCATCCTGGAAAAAGTTCCAGGGTGTTCTCCTTAAAATTAAACATGAGTGTGTGGAGATTCTGGTTAACTGTACACGTTCATGATAGCAGACATTTGGGAACCACTTGAATAAATGTATTTTTCCTGAAATACTCTAGTAGGGATCCGTGGCTCATCTTGAGAACCATCTTTTTTCCCTTTTCAAATATTCTAACTTTTCTCATCGGTGACTATTATTTAAGATTACACCCCCCAAAAACAATAATAACAATAAAATAAACAACTATCACTCAAACCCAGTCCAGAAGACCTATTTCGTGGAATAAAAGGGACTGAGTAAAAGTATTTGTGTCTTCCAAAAGATTAGAATTTTCAAATGGATTATCATTACATCTGCAGTCTATCAGGGAGTCATTTGCATAATAATGTTGGTATTTATTAAGCGCTTACTATGTGCAGAGCACTGTTCTAAGCACTGGGGTAGACACAGGGGAATCAGGTTGTCCCACGTGGGGCTCACAGTCTTCATCCCCATTTTACAGATGAGGGTCTCGGTGTGAATTATGGAACTATTAAATCACTAATGTCATCACTCATTAAACCACAGGACGGGACATTTTTAGTCAGAGACTATTCGAAGAAATCAACGGCAGAGCCGTATGTTTTGGCCCTACTTTATCAAAACAAAGTTTACAATATCAAAATCCGTTTTCTGGAGAGAAGTCGACAGTATGCCCTAGGAACAGGACTCAGAGGAGACGAGGTAAGTGAAATACATTACTCAGTTTACCCTATTGCTTACTCTTACCCAGAATATAGCGGTAATTCATTATGCATGCTCAAACATGAAAATAATGTTTTGGATGATTTGTCTCAGCTTCACTTGGGATCATCATATTGCGCTCCGCAAAGCTGTGCCCAAGTCATTCTAATAGCTTTGTTATTAGTCATTTGTTTTAAAAAGAACCGCTTCTCTCAAGCATGGCTTAATTTCAGGGCTATAATTAGTTTTAAATGGAACCCTAGTCAATGATCTGTGCGTGGTTTTTCGTTACAAACGAAAATGAAAGAGAGTTTCTCGCATCTCTCTAAACCTTCAACTTTTGCGTGTTTGGGAAGGTGCACTGAAACCAACTAGGGCTTCCGGGCTCATAGGCAAAGATAGCTTTATAGATTTCAATCGACAGAAATTCAAAGAAGGCCAATCAAATGACCTGGGCACCAACAATTTTAAAGCATTTCCCCAGCCCAAAGTAGAAAACAGTGATCTGGGCACGTGCACTCTTGACTCAGAGTTAAAGAAGACAACATTTATGGGTTTGATCTGGGCCTTCTACTTGGGCTGATACTGAAATGGATACATCCAGTGGGAACTAACCTAATGGGTCAGTTTCTACCTGGGAAGATCATGATCAATCAGTGGTTCAGTGGTATGTACTAATGCTTATTGTGTGCAAAGCCCTATACTAAGTGCTTGGGAGAGTACGATACAACAGAGTTGGTAGACATGCTTCTTACTCATTCGGAGTTTATAGTCTGGATGGAGAGACGGCCATTAAAATAAATTATGGATATGTACATAAGTGCTGGGGGAGGAGAGGTTAAGAATATCAAGTGCTTAAAAGAATACAGATCCAAGTGCATAGATGGGAGAAGGGGAGGAGTAGGGGAGAAGAGGGCTTATTTGGAGAAGCCAGTAGAAGGGGATTAGCTTTTCAAAAGGTCTAGGAAATGTAGAAAAGTGAACAAATCTCTAATAGCAACAGCATGAGCCTGTTGTTTTAGACTGTGAACCTTTGGTTGGGCAGGGATTGTCTCTATCTGTTGCCGAATTGTACATTTCAAGTGCTTAGTACAGTGCCCTGCACATAGTAAGTGCTCAATAAATATGAATCAATGAATGAATGTATTGACTTCCAACTAGGTGCAATGCCTTGACTTGTTCACTAAAATTTCATATACATTTTCTTCAAAGCCCTTGGAAAGTACGAAGTAAAGAAGTGATATTCCCTGCCCACAAGGAGTTTACAGGGGAGGCAGATGTAAAATGATTTACAAATATTCAAGATTAAATGAAGTGTAAAATTGGATCAACATATCTGCAACAGTGCTGAGTATAGCTACAAATAGGTTCCCTAGTGCTAAAAATGACTGATGGGTTTGTAGGGTTTAGCAGAATGGGACATCTTGAAGGAAATATAAAGAATTTTAGTTACCATTTCACTAAGAAAAGAATGTGATTTACAAATGTAGTCAGGACCAAAGGCATTAATGAGCTGATAAATCTCAAAAAACCCGAAGTTGCGAACTACTTATCCCTGTGAAACCACACACATACACACACGTGACAGATTTCTATTTTCCACACTGATCCAGTCATCCAAATTCTGCTACATAGGCAGAATTTCAATGATGCACAGATACAAAGAAATTGAAAGTAGAGTTCTAAAAAATCCAGTGTGCCTCTTAGGAGTTTGATAGAGATTGGCTATAAGGAAGCATCACATTTCATTCCAAATTGAAAGTTTCTAAGTCTGTAGTGTGACCTACAAAAGCATCCTTTTCTAAAGGACAGCTGGTTTTATGGCAGAAAGGGTGTCATCAGAGTTGTCTAAAATAGCAGAATCCTAAACAACTGCTTGGGGTCAACTGGAAGTGCTTATCTGAACAAAGGGAGGACTGTAAGCCCGTCAAAGGGCAGGGACTGTCTCTATCTGTTACCAATTTGTACATTCCAAGCGCTTAGTACAGTGCTCGGCACATAGTAAGCGCTCAATAAATACTATTGAATGAAATACTATTGAATGAATAAAACAAACATTTTAAAGCCATGTAAGCTTATTATGGGCAGGGAATATATCTGTTTACTGTTTACACTCCCAAGCACTCAGTACAATGCTTTGCACACAGTAAGCGCTCAGTAAATATGATTGAATGAATGAGACAAATTCAGTAGATGAATGAACCTGGTGGGGAGAAATTGAGAGAGGATTTTTCTTGAGTGAAGACAGTTACATTTTCTCCATGATAATCTCATTCATGATAAGCTCATTGTAGGCAGGGAACATATCTGTCAACTCTATTGTATGTACTCCCCAGGTGTTTTTTTTAGTACAGTGCTCTGCACACAGTAAGTGCTCATTAAATACCTTTGATGATGATAGTACTGGGACATCAAAAGTCAGAGTTAATTAGAAGCAAAATGTACTTATTTTGCTGGAATGTATGGTTTTATTTTCCTAGGAAACATATATTTAAAACTCAAATGTTATTGAACCAAAGTGTGCTTATATTAATAAATGCCTTTAAGAATTTTTGAATGGAGTAGATATATATTTTTGGAAATTTAAAGGAACGGTGGGTAAATAAATAAAGCAAACAGAAAAATACCAAGCAGCCTCTGAGGTTTAAGATATAACATCAGTGTATCATTTGCTATCCACTGGAAAGATGGATAGATTTTCTGTTACCATTATGATTAAATTCTTATTTTTTATATTCAAAACTCCTTAGGGTGAAATTTCAACTACAGGGCCAAACACTAGAGACAAATAATGAGAAATGACAGGATGACTAATTGTACATTCCTGGCTGCTGCTACCTGTTAAAATTATCCTTTTCTACAAGCACCATCCAATTTATAGATAGTTAAAAACAATTATCATTTAATTCATTATTTCAGCATAATCCTAGAAAAAAAGGAGAGGTTGAATATAAAACAGGCTTTTGCTCATAGAAGATTAATATCAAGCAAGAACATTTGGCTTCCTGAATTACAGGTTAACACAGAACTGTGCATAGAGATGATCTCTTGCTCCTCTTTCCTTCACACTTGAAAAAGCCAGGAATAATGACAAAAAAACTGAGGTCTTTGCTTCGCTACCAAACATTTGTTTCCCCATTTCTGTTCATTGTAAAAATCTCTAAATTCCTTTTCCAGTAAATGTTAAAAGTCTTCCTACTTCTATCTATATCCTTGTACTTGCTTCTGCTTCCACTCTGGGAAATATTTTCGTCCACTGTCCATCCCGTTAGATTGTAACTTTCCTGCTGTGTGACCTCGGACAAGTCACTTCACCTCTTTGGGCCTCAGTTACCTCATCGGCAAAATGGGGCATGAGACTGTGAGCTCCATAAAGGATAGGGACTGTGTTCAACTCGATCTGCTTGTATCCACCCCAGTGCTTAGTACGGTGTCTGGTACATAGTAAGTGCTTAACAAATACCCCAATCATCATCATCGAGTTTCTGGAGGACAGTGAGGGTGTGCCTTCCTCCTTCTGAATTTTCACTAGTACTTATTACACTCCTTCTACTTATTACACTCCTTCACACTTCATGTTCTATACATATCATTGACGTCCTTGACTAATATTAGTTATAAATGATGTAATTATTACCCCTGTCAGGATCACGCCTGCAGAGTTCCCAGTACTCTATCAGTCACGACTATGGAAGAGAGTCAGGCAGAGACATATGGTGGCTTAGTGGCAAGAGCACAGGCTTGGGAGTCAGAGGTCATGGGTTTTAATCCCACCTTGGCCACTCATCTCCTGTGTGGCCTTGGGCAAGTCACTTCACTTCTCTGTACTTCAGTTACCTCATCTGTAAAATGGGGATTAAGACTGCGAGCCCCACATGGGACAACCTGATTTCCTTGTATTCATTCATTCAATAGTATTTATTGAGCGCTTACTATGTGCAGAGCACTGTACTAAGCGCTTGGAATGTACAAATCAGCAACAGATAGAGACAGTCCCTGCCCTTTGACGGGCTTACGGTCTAATCGGGGGAGACAGGCAGACAAGAACAATGGCAATAGAGTCAAGGGGAAGAACATCTCATAAAAACAATGGCAAATAAATAGAATCAGCATGATGTACATCTCATTAAACAAAATAAACAAAATAAATAGGGTGATGAAGATATATACAGTTGAGCGGACGAGTACAGTGCTGAGGGGGTGGGACAGGAGACGGGGAGGAGCAGAGGGAAAGAGGGAAGAAGAGGGTTTAGCTGCGGAGAGGTGAAGGGGGAGGGTAGAGGGAGCAGAGGGAAAAAAGGGGGGAGCTCAGTCTGGGAAGGCCTCTTGGAGGAGGTGACCTCTCAGTAGGGATTTGAAGTGGGGAAGAGAATTAGATTGTCAGAGGTGAGGAGGGAGGGCGTTCCAGGACCGCGGGAGGACGTGGCCCGGGGGTCAACGGCGGGATAGGTGAGAACGGGGGACGGTGAGGAGGTGGGCGGCAGAGGAGCGGAGCGTACGGGCTGGGCGGTAGAAAGAGAGAAGGGAGGAGAGGTAGGAAGGGGCAAAGTGATGTAGAGTCTCGAAGCCTAGAGTGAGGAGTTTTTGTTTGGAGCGGAGGGCGACGATAGGCAACCAACGGAGGTGTTTAAGAAGGGGAGTGACAGGCCCAGATCGTTTCTGCAGGAAGATGAGCCGGGCAGCGAAGTGAAGGATAGACTGGAGTGGGGCGAGAGAGGAGGAAGGGAGATCGGAGAGAAGGCTGACACGGTAGTCTAGCCGGGATATAACGAGAGCCCGTAGCAGTAAGGTAGATGTTTGGGTAGAGAGGAAAGGGCGGATCTTGGCGACATTGTAAAGGTGAGACCGGCAGGTCTCGGTAACGGATTGGATGTGTGGGGTGAACGAGAGAGACGAGTCAAAGATGACACCGAGGTTGCGGGCCCGAGAGACGGGAAGGATGGTCGTGCCATCCACGGTGATAGGGAAGTCTGGGAGAGGGCCAGGCTTAAGAGGGAAGATGAGGAGCTCAGTCTCACTCACGTTGAGTTTTAGGTGGCGGGCCGACATCCAGGTGGAGACGTCCCGGAGGCAGGAGGAGATGCGAGCCTAAAGGGAGGGGGAGAGGACAGGGGCGGAGATGTAGATCTGCGTGTCATCTGCGTAGAGATGGTAGTCGAAGCCGTGAGAGTGCATGAGTTCACCGAGGGAGTGAGTGTAAATGGAGAACAGAAGAGGGCCGAGAACTGACCCTTGAGGAACTCCAACAGTTAAAGGATGGGAGGGGGAGGAGGCGCCCGCGAAGGAGACCGAGAATGACCGGCCAGAGAGATGAGAGGAGAACCGGGAGAGGACGGAGTCCGTGAAGCCAAAGTGAGATAAGGTATGGAGGAGGAGGGGATGGTCGACAGTGTCAAAGGCAGCAGAGAGGTCGAGGAGGATCAGAACGGAGTAGGAGCCATTGGATTTGGCAAGAAGGAGGTCACGGGTGACCTTAGAGAGAGCAGTCTCGGTAGAGCGGAGGAGACGGAAGCCAGATCGGAGGGGGTCCGGGAGAGAATGGGAGTTAAGGAATTCTAAGCATCGATTGTAGACGACTCGTTCTAGGATTTTGGAAAGGAAGGGTAGTAGGGAGATAGGGCGATAACTGGAGGGGGAAGTGGGGTCGAATGAGGGTTTTTTTAGGATGGGGGAGACGTGGGCATGATTGAAGGCAGAGGGGAAGGAGCCATTGGAGATCGAGTGGTTAAAGATAAAAGTTAAGGAAGGGAGGAGGGCAGGGGCGATGGTTTTTATAAGGTGAGAGGGAATGGGGTCCGAGGCGCAGGTAGAGGGGGTGGCACTTGTGAGGAGGGAGGAGATCTCCTCTGAGGATACTGCAGGGAAGGATGGGAAAGTAGGGGAGAGTTGGTGGGGGGGAGGGGAGAGGCGGAGGGGTGACTTTGGGGAGCTCAGACCTGATCGTGTTGATTTTTGTGATGAAGTAGGTGGCCAGATCATTGGGGGTGAGGGATGGGGGAGGGGGAGGAACAGGGGGCCTAAGGAGAGAGTTACCCCAGTGTTTAGAACAGTGCTTGGCACATAGTAAGCACTTAACAAATACCATAATTATTATTGTTATATCCATTCCATTCCTAGCTTGGCCAGTGGCTAGCGAATGGAGGGCCATCTGCTACAAGTCAAAACTCACCTGTGCTGGACAGCAGCAGCATGGGAGACAATCAAGAGCAAAGACTCAAATTTGTTGTGCGCAAGGAGACAGTGGTAAACCGCCTCTGTATTTTTACCAAGAAAACTCTGTGGATCCACTACCAGAATGATTGCAGATGGAGGTGGGGCGTTCTGGGAGAGATGTGCACAAGGCGCCGCTACGGGTCATAGATGGCATAAGACAAGACAAGACGCGATTATTAGTATGATTAGAAGCAGCATGGCCTAGTGGAAAGAGCACTGGGTTTTAGGAATGCCCCATCAACACCTTCTGTTGGTCATGATTTGTTGAATAAAGAATCGTACGAATGCTGTAGTGTTGTAAAGCAGACTAAGCAACAAAAGCAGTGTTGATACATTAAGGGGTAAAGAGATGCAGAGCTATGTTACTCGTCACTGAATTGAGACTGTGGCTCGCCTCCAAAGAAGCTACCCGCAAGACCCCTTTTCTATTTGCAGGGCACAGTTGAAGACTTTGGTCAAGCCTCTACCCTCATCACAGACAAGATGAAAACCAAGGGAGCAATGCCTCAGTGAATTTCTAATTTGCTCTCCACCACAGAAAACCTCCCAGAAAGCAACAGCGTGGCCTTCGCTTGAGTTTTTGAGGAAGTCACTACCGTAGACCCAAGGTGTGAAAAAATGGTTAGGACCTGGATCTGTAGATGTGGTTATCAAGGGTTGAGTACAGTGCTCTGCCCACACGAAGCGCTCAATAAATACCACTGACCGATTGCCTGAGGGTCTACTGAGCACATAGCTGACATTTACAAGGAAGACTTTTCGGCGCAGACTTTTCCTCAACCTCGGGTACGCTGAAGACTCCCAAGATACGACCATAAATGTCATTGCCAAGAAGCGAGGTGTTAGAGCTAAAAACTCCTGGGAACTTGTGTTGATCTTCAGGGCTGCCAAGATCCTACCCAGTCCTTTTGGACAGGAACCTAAAGTCTCATCTGTTCTCCCATGATGCTAGAACATTATTGGGAAATCAGGGAATGTTTTTCCGAGTGCACGGAAAGTGTGAATAAGGCAAGATGGAGATAGGTAGAGCTGCGCACTTGCACACAGAAATCAAGGCACGAGGAATAATGACTATGGTATTTGTTCAGACGTTGCCTTTTCTCATGCTGTGGAATCATCTCCAACCCACGGTGACTCCATGGACACACCTCTTCCAGAATACCACACCTCCATGTGCAGTAGTGGCTCCACAGAGTTTTCTTAGTAAAAATACGGAAGTGGTTTTGGTAGGATAGTATCGAGGTGAGGTAGAGGGGGATAAGGTGATTGAACGCTTTAAAGCCAATAGAAAGGAGTTTCTGTTTGAGGCGGGGGTGGATGGGTGTGCCAAGGTGGACCTTTATTGCCATCGTTCTCGTCTGTCCGTCTCCCCCGATCAGACCGTAAGCCCGTCAAACGGCAGGGACCGTCTCTATCTGTTGCCGACTTGTTCATTCCAAGCGCTTAGTACAGTGCTCTGCACATAGTAAGCGCTCAATAAATACTATTGAATGAATGAATGACCTGGCCACCGGCTACCCCGAGGTCAAAATGCCACCGGTGACGTAACCTCTCTGGCCAGAGGGGACGGGGTGGGAAGATAGGTGTCCCTCACCTCTGTGCCCACCCAATAAGGTATGGAAGGGGAGGGAGCGGAAGGGACGGAGATTGAACAGAATGGAAGTTGGGACTACCCAAACCACAGGTAATAATAATAATAATAATGTTGGCATTTGTTAAGCGCTTACTATGTGCCGAGCACTGTTCTAAGCGCTGGGGTAGATACAGGGTAATCATATTGTCCCCCGAGAGGCTCACAGTCTTAATCCCCATTTTCCAGATGAGGGAACTGAGGGACAGAGAAGTGAAGTGACTTGCCCACAGTCACACAGCTGACAAGTGGCAGAGCCGGGATTCGAACCCATGACGTCCGACTCCCAAACCCGGGCTCTTTCCACTGAGCCACGCTTACCTGTTGCCTCTGGTGCTCTGGTCTCTTGGAGGATCACAGCGGTAGCAACAGCCACCCACGTGTCTTTCCCTGCCCAGAGCGCCAGACGCCCATTCTGCCACCAGGACCAACGCACAGAGACGGGGGTCGTGGGACGGGTGAGTGGTAACGAATAAGTGGGTTCGGTGCATGAGTGGGTAAAGTATAAGTGAGTGTAAAGCCTAAGTGGGTTCGCTGCATAAGTGGGTTCGGTGCATAAGTGGGTAATGTATAAGTGAGTATAACGCACATGTGAGTTTAGTGCATAAGTGGGTAGCGTATAAGCGAGTGTAACGCACAAGTGAGTTGAACGCATACGTGACTGTAACGCATAAGTAAGTCTAAGGCATGTCATGAGTTGGACGTCCGGCTCAGGCACTTGTCAACTGTGTGACTGTGGACAAGTCACTTCACTTCTCTGGGCCTCAGTTACCTCATCTGTAAAATGGGGATTAACTGGGAGCCTCACTTGGGACAACCTGATTACCCTGTATCTACCGCAGCGCTTAGAACAGTGCTCTGCACATAGTAAGCGCTTCACAAATACCAACATTATTATAAGTGGGTTCAGCGCATAAGTAGATTGAACGTCTAAGTGGATTCCTCCCAAGTGGGTGCGCACGTGGTGAGAGCTAGCCGCCTCACCACGTGCAAGTAGCGCCTACGTGAGCTTAACGCGTAAGTGGGTTTTAACGTATAAGTGGGTTTAACGCCTAAGTGGGTTCCTCCTCAGTGGGTGCGCACATGGTGGGAACTAGCCGCCTCCCCACGTTGTGAGTAAACCATAAGCGAGCTCTGCCTGGGCGGACCCAGCTGTCCTCACACACGCGGGTAAAATACCACTGTATTCCTCCCGTTAGGGAAGCTCTAACACCATATTCCTCCCAAAGGGGAAGCTTTAACACCATATTTCTCCCAAAAGGGAAGGCCGATTGTCACGTCTACATTATTAATTCAATTCGCCCGTGGAATAAATCCTATACAAAACTCAGGTTTTCCATCCCGGGCCTCCCTCTCTCTCTCGCCACGCCGATTCCGAAAGAACCTGTCCCCGGCGACGGGTGACAATGGGCAACCGCTGAAGGTTCTTGAGGAATGGGGAAACGTGGACTGAACGTTTCTGTAGAAAAATGATCCAGGCAGCAGAGTGAAGTATGGCCTAGAGTGAAGGAGGCAGGGAGATCAGCAAGAAATATTAAGTATTAAATCTATGCCAGTGCACTGTGTTAAGCTCCTTGATAAATACAAGGCGACCCGATAAATTCGTCCCAGTTCCACAGGAGATCCGCAGTATATCACCCCCCACCTGCAAAACTCAGTTTGACGGGCAGAATCGATTGATTTTATTTAATCAGTGGTATTTATTGAGCATTTACTATGTGGAGAGCATTTTACTAAGCATTTGGGAGGCTACAATGCAACAACGTTAGTAGTCACATTCCCTGACCACAGTGAGTTTACAGTCTAGAGGGGTGTGAACAGAAGTGACATGTTCCCTGCGTACTAGGAGCTTAAACTCTATTTATATTAATGTCTGTCTCCCCTTCTAGTCCATAAGCTCGCTGTGGGCAGGGAAAATGTCTGTTGTTATACTGTACTCTCCCCAGCACTTAGTACAGTACAGTACCCCACGTCCCCCTCCAGTTATCGCCCTATCTCTCTACTACCCTTCCTTTCCAAAATCCTAGAACGAGTCGTCTACAATCGATGCTTAGAATTCCTTAACTCCCATTCTCTCCCAGACCCCCTCCGATCCGGCTTCCGTCCCCTCCGCTCTACCGAGACTGCTCTCTCTAAGGTCACCCGTGACCTCCTTCTTGCCAAATCCGATGGCTCCTACTCCGTTCTGATCCTCCTTGACCTCTCTGCTGCCTTTGACACTGTCGACCATCCCCTCTTCCTCCATACCTTATCTCACCTTGGCTTCACGGACTCCGTCCTCTCCCGGTTCTCCTCTCACCTCTCTGGCCGGTCATTCTCGGTCTCTTTCGCGGGCACCTCCTCCCCCTCCCATCCTTTAACTGTTGGAGTTCCTCAAGGGTCAGTTCTCGGCCCTCTTCTGTTCTCCATTTACACTCACTCCCTCGGTGAACTCATTCGCTCTCACGGCTTTGACTACCATCTCTACGCAGAGGACACGCAGATCTACATCTCCGCCCCTGTCCTCTCCCCCTCCCTTCGGGCTCGCGTCTCCTCCCGCCTCCGGGACGTCTCCACCTGGATGTCGGCCCGCCACCTAAAACTCAACGTGAGCGAGACTGAGCTCCTCATCTTCCCTCCCGAACCCGGTCCTCTCCCGGACTTCTCTATCACCGTGGATGGCACGACCATCCTTCCCGTCTCTCGGGCCCGCGATCTCGGTGTCGTCCTTGACCCGTCTCTCTCGTTCACCCCACGCATCCTATCCGTTACCGAGACCTGCCGGTTTCACCTCTACAATATCGCCAAGATCCGCCCTTTCCTCTCCACCCAAACGGCTACCTTACTGCTACGGGCTCTCGTTATATCCCGGCTAGACTACTGTGTCGGCCTTCTCTCTGACCTCCCTTCCTCCTCTCTCGCCCCGCTCCGGTCTATCCTTCACTCCGCTGCCCGGCTCATCTTCCCGCAGAAACGATCCGGGCCTGTCACTCCCCTTCTTAAACAACTCCAGTGGTTGCCTATCGACCTCCGCTCCAAACAAAAACTCCTCACTCTAGGCTTCGAGGCTCTCCGTCACCTTGCCCCTTCCTACCTCTCCTCCCTTCTCTCTTTCTACCACCCACCCCGCACGCTCCGCTCCTCCGCCGCCCACCTCCTCACCGTCCCTCGGTCTCGCCCATCCCGCCGTCGACCCCCGGGCCACGTCCTCCCACGGTCCCGGAACGCCCTCCCTCCTCACCTCCGCCAAACTGATTCTCTTCCCCTCTTCAAAACCCTATTTAAAACTCACCTCCTCCAAGAGGCCTTCCCAGACTGAGCTCCTCTTCCCCCTCTACTCCCTCCGCCACCCCCCCCTTCACTTCTCTGCAGCTAAACCCTCTTTTTCCCCTTTTCCCTCTGCTCCTCCACCTCTCCCTTCCCCTCTCCACAGCACTGTACTCGTCCACTCAACTGTATATATTTCCATTGCCCTATTTATTTTGTAAATGAATTGTACATCGCCTTGATTCTATTTAGTTGCCATTGTTTTTACGAGATGTTCTTCCCCTCGACTCTATTTATCGCCATCGTTCTCGTCTGTCCGTCTCCCCCAATCAGACCGTAAGCCCGTCAGACGGCAGGGACTGTCTCTATCTGTTGCCGACTTGTTCATTCCAAGCGCTTAGTACAGTGCTCTGCACATAGTAAGCGCTCAATAAATACTATTGAATGAATGAATGAATACAGTGCTCTGCACAGGGTAAGCACTCGGTAAATATGATTGACTGGCTCACAGACGAAGTGGGGAAAATACTTTCAAATAGAGTAATCAGAATAATTTGAATTTGCAATTGAGAAGCAGCACAGCCTTGTAGCTAGACCAGGGGCCTAGGAGTCAGAAGGACCTGAGTTCTAATATCAGTTCAGGTACTTTTCTGTTGTGTGACCTCGGGCAGGTCACTTCACTTCTCTGTACTTCAATTACCTCATCTAAAATGGGGATTAAGATTATGAGCTCCATATGGGACATGGCCTGTGTCCAACCTGATTCACTCCAACCTGATTCACTTGCACCTATCCCAGCCTTAGTACAGTGCCTGGCACATAGTAAGAGCTTAACAAATACCATTTTTTTTAAAAAAATCAAGTAACATATTTAAAATGCTGCGGATGGATAGAAATAAATACGTTAAGTGTTCGAAGTAGCTTGTTAGAGGAGGAAGTATTTTAGGAGGGCTTTGGATGTCGGGTGAGCTGCGATCTGTCAGATTTCGGGAGGAAGGAACCTCCAGTCCGGAGGATCAGCGCAAGTAAGAGAAATCCATTTTGAAGTTCACGTTGTTAAAGGTTCTCTAACAAATGAGATGTCGTTTCTTCCCAACAAGTAACCACTCCATTCGCTTACGTTCTTTTCTTGATTGAAACTTTTGTTAGTTTAATGAGACCAAAAATACATATACTTCATTTAAAATCATGTCTGTGTCCTAAATTGTTTACTTTATCTCTGAAATCGCCCAAAGTATGTGTTTTAAAAAATCACTGGAATTTCTTTTGTCTTTCAGAAATTTGATTCAGTGGAAGATATCATTGAGCACTACAGATATTCTCCAATTACACTCATTGATGGAAAAGATAAAACAGGAAACAACAGAGAACAATGCTATTTAACACATCCGCTTCCTTTCAGAAAACATCCTCACTTTCCAAGTTCTCGTTAAAATGTGCTAAGTGTAAAATGACGTTTTTGTTGAACTCTTCACACTCTTCAAGAGACAACTTTCTACGATAGCATTTGGAATGAAAGGCATGTTTCATAACTAGAAAAAACATTCAAATTTCTCCAAGAAAAAACGGCTCCCAAAGACTACAAAAGAAATGAAACTGAAGAATCAACATTTTCAGTCCTCACTTGTGTTGTAAACAGGGCTAAGAAAGTAATTGGTGGGGACTGGATTTGATAATGTTCCTCCAAGGTCAGATTCACTGAAATCACCGCGGCCCAAATCCGCCAATGAAAGGAAGATGGCCTAGAAAATAGTCCCGTCATCGAAGCCATCGGCCTCAGCGAAAGACAATGACCAGAGTGGAAGTGAGGTGTGGGATCCTGGGAGTGGAAAGGCACGGCTCTCTTGGCGGGGAGACTGTGGCGTTGCTATACTCGTGCCTGAACAAGACTCCAATCATGGCGACAACCCAATCCTGTCATGGTCGTTCAACCCATTATCCCAGCGGTTCTCAGTGGCCAAAGGAGTTCTGGGACAGAGTTGTTGGTGAGATGAGGGGCAAGATAAAGTTCCTGTTAACACCTGCCCCTCCCTCCCTCATTGATTAGGAAACCATGCAGTTTAGTGGAAAGAGCCCAGGCCTGGGAACCAGAGGACTGGAGTTTTAATCCTGGCTCTGCCACTTACTACAGTGTGACCTTCGGCAAGTCATTTAACTTCTCTGTGCCTCAGTTCCCTTATCTACAAAATGGGGATTCAAGACTTGTTCTCCGTCTTACTTCAACTGTGAGCCCTTTGTGGGACCTGATGATCTTGAACCCGCCCCAGCGGTTAGTACATTGCTTGGCACCGAGTAAGCACTTAAATACCACAATCATTGGAAGAAGGCAGAGGCAAGAAGAACAAGGTGCCCCATTCCTCCCCATCCGCTACTCATCGTGATGAAGAGAGGCCTGTGTGTGCCAACCAGCCAAAGGCATGGAGAAGCAGCACGGCATAGTGGATAGAGCCCAGGCGCGAGAGTCAGAAGGTCATGGGTTCTAATCCTAGGTCTGCCACTTTTCTGCTGTGTGACCTTGGGCAAGTCACTTCTCTTCTCTGGATCTCAGTTTCTTCATCAGTAAAATGGGGATTGAGAGTATGAGCCCCACTTGGGACAGGGACTGTCCATATTAATCCCAATGTTTAGTACAGTGCCTGGCACAGAGTAATAATAATAATAATTATGGTATTGCTTAAGCACTTACTATGTGCAGAGCACTGTTCTAAGCGCTGTGGTAGATACAAGGTAATCAGATTGTCCCACGTGAGGCTCAAATTTTTTAATTCCCATTTTTACAGATGAGGTAACTGAGGCACAGAGAAGTTAAGTGACTTGCCCAAGGTCACACAGCAGACAAGTGGCAGAGCTTAAGCACAGCAAGCAGACAAGTAAGCGCTTAAATGTCACAAGTATTATGTTCAAAGGAAACAGGAAGCTCTCCCATGATGATACGTTTGTCACACCTGAGAATCGTGCTAAATACCAATCCCAACTTTTAGTTGCCACTCTGTCAGATACCATGTAAAAAGCATTCTCACATTTTTCCTAAAAAAGCATCTATATTTATTCACTTGATGATGCATTAAAGTAATAATCATAATGGCTTTAATTAAAAACTTATTACATGTTAAGAGCTCGGGTAAGTATGAGGTAATCAGTTGGACAGAGTCCCTGTCCCCTACAAAGCTCACAATCTGTCATGTCCAGAGAAGGAAACTGAGGCCTGGAGAGGTCAGGTGGTCTGCTCCAAGTCACACAGCAGGCAGTGGCAAAGCTGAGACTAGAACCCAGGTTTTCTGTATCCCAGGACTCTGCTCTTTCCATTCCACTGTCCCTCAAGATATGTTGAAATCCTGATTCTCTTATATAGTATCTCTTTAAGATAAACCCAGAAGTGTTTGTTCGATGAATATATAGTGTTTATTGAGCCCCTCCTATGAATTGAATGCCTCCTGGGTGCAGAAAACTGTACTGAGCACTTGAAAGAGTACAAAGCAATTAGGAGAACACAGTCCCTACCCTCAAGGAGTTTACAGTTAATTGGAAGAGACCAGGAGACACATAATATTTAATAACAATAATAATAATAATAATTATGGTATTTGTTAAGAATTTACTATGTTCCAGGCACTGTACTAAGTGCTGGGGTGGTTGCAAACATATCGGGTTGGACAAGTCCCTGCCCTGCATGGGGCTCACAATCTTAATCCCTATTTTACAGATGAGGTAACTGAGGTACTGAGAAGTAAAGTGACTTGCCCAAGGCCAGAGAGCAGACAAGTGGCAGAGCTGGGTTTATAAATAATGGGAGGAGAAGGAGAAGAAGGAGAAAGAAGAAGAGGAGGAGGAGAGGAGGAGGAACCTAAAGACTAAAGGACCTAAAGGTGTGAAAGGAAAATAATTACATTTGTTAAGCACTTACTATGTGTCAAGCACTGTACTAAGCCCTAGGGTAGAAAATACAATGTAAGCAGATCAGACACAACCCTAACCCACACAGGATGGAAGGATAAACTGATGAAAAGAATTAAGTGATGAACGATCGTTTGGATCAAAATATACTTTTGACTTTTCTCCTTCCCAAAATTGCTCATTGCTTATTCTCCCTCCACGGGTTCCAATCCTGGCTCTGCCACGCGTATACTGTGTGACCTTGGGCAAATCACTTCATTTTTCTGTACTTCAGTTACCTCATCTATAAAATGGGAATGAAGACTGTAGTCCCGTGTGGGACAGGGGTTGTATCCAACCTGATTAGCTTGTATCTACCCCAGCTCTTAGAACCGGGCTCGATGCACAGGAAGGATTTAACAAATACCATCTTCCTCCTCATCATCATTTAAGAAAATGATCCAGTTAGCAGAGGGTACTTCAGTTTGGTAAATTTCCTTATTCAGAGTGGCTAGCGGAAAGAGCACAGGGCTGCTAGTTGTGTGACATTGGGTAAGTCACTTGATTTCTCTGTGCCTCCATTTCCTCTTCTGTAAATGGGGATAAAATACCTGTTCTTCTTCCTACTTAAGACTGTGAGCCACATGTTGCAAAAGAACTGTGCCTGATCTGATTATCCGGGGCTTAGTGCTTACTAAGTGCTTAGTGCAGTAAGTGCTTAGTAAATATCACTATCATAATTATTAGTGTTATTATCATTATTATCAATGTATAGCTTCATTCTGTAATGCTTTATCAGCTATATACAAAATATTGAGCAGATGCAAAATATTAAGCACACTGCGCATCGAATTTAAGCTTCAGTGTTTATTTCATTAGGTTTCTACCTAAGTTCTGTTTAGATGTAAAAAGCAATGTCAGTCACTTATTTCTACAGTTAAATTTCAACTTTAAACACATTTATTCACTGTTTTGGAACTTTTCAAGATGTCACCAATGGCAATAGTGATCATTTACAAGCAGCCCACGAGTAATCAACAACAGCACCCCTCTTGTAAAAAGCTCCCCCATAAGCAGCCAAAAGTCGAAACCAAGCGAGTCAATGTGGCTCGACCGCAGGATCACGTCGAGTGATCTTTTGAGCCCATTCATTACAACAGAACGACTCCTCAGCGGCCCACAACACTCCCGTACAATCCAAGTAAACATTCTCATCGAGATTCCAATTCCAAGACTGCCCCTTGCTTGAGACAACTCCCCGGCCCCATGAGGAAGTCGTTCTACCACAAGCTTTTTTAAAAAATACGTTTTTAATTAGCTCAAGTCGTTACCGCAGCCACTTTCTGGTCAGACCCAAAAGAGGACGAGATGTGGGTTCTTAGACTCTTCCGTTTCTGCCCAAATAAATGTAGATCTGCTAGATGGGTTCGGGTTCTCAACCTGGGAACTTTGAAAAGGGAAAATGTGTAACTTTACCTCATCATTTTCATAGTCCCTGTTCTCTGGATTGTAGATTTTGCCGATCGCCTTTCCTGTGGCAGAGAAATTTAGGAAATGTCAAAGGGGTTTTTATACAACTTCTGCAATAATTGTAACAGCCAGCAGAGAGAGCGATAAAATGTTTCCAGTGCTCTGATGTCATGGTCATCGTTTCTGGCTAGAACGCAGACATGGAAATTACAAAACACAATCACGAGGGCTTTGAGGTTCGGGAGGAAAGAGATAATGTCTGCCAAATGGAAAACGGCAAAACTTAGGAAAAGGTTATTTTCAGTGGAGAGAAAAAAATGATTTTTGTTTCTTTAATCCGATTTCGTTCATGAACTAAGCAGAGCGTTGAGTTCTGTCCTCTGTAAATATGACTTTTTGAATGTTCCAATAAAACTTTAAAAGCTGTTTCCATATTGTGTGCATACCAAAAAGGGTCACATTGCCCAGATTCATAAATGCTCATTACTCTTATGCTAAATGCTTAAATTTGTTCCAGTTGATACACTTTCAACTTTTATGACCTCTACTGCATCGCATTCTCCCAATCCTGTAGGACGGTGTTCCACACTAAGGAAATACTCCACAGATAACCATTCATTCATTCAGTCGTATTTATTGGGTGCTTACTGTGTGCAGAGCACTGTACTAAGCGCTTGGGAAGTACAATACAACAATAGAGACAATCCCTGGAAATACTCTATAGATACCACGGATTCACTGATGGATACATATATATGTATATATGTATATATTTATATATAATATATCATATATATATATTTATAAATATATATATATTTATATATATATATATAAAAGATTGCTGCATGATCAGTTTGTCAGGCATGATAGCCTATGTGTCCTTTCAGTCTCACCAAGACTTCAGCATCTTCAAACTCAAGATCATTAAAATACACATGTAGGCATATACATAATATAAATGTCTATTCAACTGTACTGAGCGCATGTTTGCAGAGAAGCAGCATGGCTTAGGGGAAAAAGCACAGGCTTGGGAGTTCTAACCCCAGCTGTGTGATTTTGGGCAAGTCACTTCACTTTTCACTTTTAGTGAGAAGCAGCGTGGCTTAGTGGAAAGAGCACGGGCTTGGGAGTCAGACGTCATGGGTTCGAATCTCGGCTCTGCCACTTGTCAGCTGTGTGACTGTGGGCAAGTCACTTAACTTCTCGGTGCCTGTCACCTCATCTGTAAAATGGGGATTAAAACTGTGAGCCCCACGTGGGACAACCTGATCACCTTGTATCCCCCCGCGCTTAGAACAGTGCTTTGCACCTAGTAAGCGCTTAACAAATACCACCATTTATTTTTATTTTTTCTGTGCCTCAGTTACCTCATCTGTAAAATGAGGATTAAGACTGTGAGCCTCTGGGACAACCTGATAACCTTGGATCTAGCCCAGTGCTTAGAAGAGTGCTTGGCACATAGTAAGCGCTTAACAAATACCATTATTATTATTACCATTATGTTAAACACCATTTGTTCTGCAACGGTTTCAGAAAAAATAGTACGCACGTAAACAGGAAGCAGATATAGATTCCCACTCTCAAACCATGGGCAATCAATCAATCAATGTTATTGATTGTAAGGGAAGCAAATGAATATAAGGATGAGTACGTTAGGTGTTGGCGGAGTGTGGATGAGGGGGTGAGACTGAGTGCATCGGTGAAGGCTGTAGGGAGGGGAAATAGCATGGGCGGAATGGCAGGTTAATCCAGGAGGGCTTCCTGGAGGAGATACACTTATCAGTAGGGCTTTGGAGTTGGAGAGTGTTCTGGACTGTCACTTATGTCGGGGGAGGGAACTCCAGGCAGGAAGGAGGGTGTGAGCCAGGGGTAGACAATGTTAAAGCAGCAGACAAAATAGGCCAGACATGTTTCAGGTGGTGTATTTCATTATCATTCACGAGGTTGGAAATAACGGGCTTAAAGTCAAACCTCTCTCCATTTGGATTTTTCTCTTTAGCTATGCATACGGTATGGCTCCGTTTTGAAGATGGCATTATTAATAATGTTGGCATTTGTTAAGCGCTTACTATGTGCAGAACACTCTTCTAAGCGCTGGGGGAGATACAGGGTAGGCAAGTTGTCCCACGTGAGGCTCACAGTTAATCCCCATTTTACAGATGAGGTAACGGAGGCACAGAGAAGTGAAGTGACTCGCCCACGGTCACACAGCTGACAAGCGGCAGAGCCGGGAGTCGAACCCATGACCTCTGACTCCGAAGGCCAGGCTCTTTCCGCTGAGCCGCGCTGCAGTGAAATCTTGTTTACGGTCCACTAGACTGTGAACCCCTTGAGGGCAGGATCAGTCAGTAGTATTTACTGAGCGCTTACAGGGTGTAGAGCACTGTACTAAGTGCTTGGGTGAGTACAATGTTACACCATAACGGACACATTCCCTGCCCACCATGAGCTTACAGTCTGGAGGGGGAGACAGACATCAGTACCACAGGGAATGCCCTTCTTTGTGAATCACTTCTTCAAGGAGCAGCCTCTCCTCATTATTATTATTATTATTTAATTATAATAACTAGTAATTCTTGATAATTATTAATGATGATGCTGATGATGATAATCGTGATAATGATAATAACGATAAGTGGTTACTATGTGCCAAGCACTGTACTAGGTGCTGGAGTAGATGCAAGACGATCCAGTCAGACACAGTTCTTGGACCACATGGAGCTCACACCCTAAGGAGGAGGGAGAACAGATTTTGAATCCCCATTTTACAGATGAGGAAACTGAGACCCAGAGAACGATGATGATGACGGTGCGATGGTATTTGTTGAATGCTAACTCTATGTAAAGCACTATTCTAAGCACTGGGATAGATACAAGCCAATCTGAGATCCCCGTTTTACAGATGAAGTAACTGAGGCACAGAGAAGTGAATTGACTTGCCCAAGGTCACACAGCAGACCAGTGGCAGAGACAGCTTGGCCTAGTGGATAGAGTTTAGGCCTGGGAGTCAGAAAGACCTGGATTCTTAATCCCAGCTGCTCCACTTGCCTGCTCCCAGGCACTGTGCTAAGCTCTGGGGCAGATACAAGTTAATCAGGTAGGATACAGTCCCTGTCCAACATGGGACTCTCAGTCTTAATTATGAGAAGGAGCGTGGCTCGGTGGAAAGAGCCCGGGCTTGGGAGTCAGAGGTCATGAGTTCTAATCCTGACTCCACCACTTGTCAGCTGTGTGCCTTTGGGCAAGTCACCTAACTTCTCTGGGCCTCAGTTACCTCATCTGTAAAACGGGGATTGAGACTGTGAGCCCCACATGAGACAGGGACTGTGTCCTTCCCGATCTGCTTGTGTCCACCCCAGTGCTTAGTACAGTGCCTGACACATAGTTAAGCACTTAACAAGTACCATTATTATTATTATTATTATTAATCCCCATTTAACATTTGAGGTAACTGAGGCACAGAGAAGTGAAGTGACTTGCCCAAGGTGACACGGCAGACAAATGGTGGAACTGGAATCAGAACCCAGGCTTTATTGACTCGCAGACCTGTGCTCTATCCACTAATAAGAATAATAATTATGGTATTTGTGAAGCACTTACTATGTGCCAAGCACTGTTCTAAGCACTGGGGTAGATACAAGGTAATCAGGTTGTCCCACGTGGGGCTCACAGTCTTAATCTTTGTGATTCAAATACCCTCATTATCATTATTATTATTATTATTAATCCTGATTTTGCAGATGAGGTAACTGAGGCACAGAGAAGTTAAGTGACTTGCCCAAAGCCACACAGCTGATAAGTGGCAGAGCCAGGTTTAGAACCCACGACCTCGGACTCCCAGACCTGTGCTCTATCCACTAGACCACACTGCTTCTCAGGTTCTTGAGTGGGGGAACACGGACTAATTTTTTTTTTAATAATCCAGGCAGCAGCGTGAAGTATAAACCGGGTGGCAAGCCTGGGAGATCAGAACTTCAGGTTCTTGCTCCACCTCTAGCCTGATGGTCACATTACCTCTCTCAATCTCAGTTTCCTCAGCTGTAAAATGGGGATAAGAGCTGGTGAGTCCCACAGGACCCAAAGTCTGTGTCAGATCTCATAACCTACCCAAGTGTTTAGCACTTAGCAAGCACTTTAAGAATGGCATAATAATCAGTATTATCCTATTGCTAGTCTTTCCGGCTCTGATATTAGGAAAACCTGAAAGCAAATAGAAACAACTGCCTATCGGGAAGACAAGACACGGGGAATTTTCCATTCCTATCCAGCTGTTGCTTTCTTTCTGGCCTGCTTCCCAGACTAGTTGAGATTGAGCCCAACTCCTTCATCTATTACTTATTTTTCTCCCCTGTTTTCCAGCTCCCAGCATCCACCCTACACTGGGTGATCTGGAAGCCAATTAACACAGCTGTACCAATTTGCCACCTGCCCTTGAGGGCTAGCTGAAAGTGCTATATGAACCTGCTCTGCCCTAAAAGTCTACGTTACCCACTCTGGGCTTATTTTTAGAGCTATGATGGGTCACTCTGGGAAGAAAATTCCTTCCTGTAGATTTTCTTCAGTGTCATAGGGAAGGTAAATGACAGAGACAATCTGATCTCCCTTCCTCCTGTCTCTCCCGGCTCCAGTCTATTCTTCATTCTGCTGCCCGGCTCATCTTCCTACAGAAACTCTCTGGGCATGTCACTCCCCATCTTAGAAGCCTCCAGTGGTTGCCTATCGACCTCCGCACGAAACAAAAACTTCTCACTCTAGGCTTCAAGGCTGTCCATCTCCTCGCCCCCTCCTACCTCTCCTCCCTTCTCTCTTTCTACCGCCCACCCCGCACGCTCCGCTCCTCTGCCGCCCACCTCCTCACCCTCCCCGCTTCTCGCCTATCCCGCCGTCGACCCCTGGGCCACGTCCTCTCACTGTCCTGGAATGCCCTCCCTCCTCGCCTCCGCCAAACTAATTCTCTTCCCCTCTTCAAAGCCCTACTGAGAGCTCACCTCCTCCAAGAGGCCTTCCCAGACAGACCTTTTCCCTCTGCTCCCTCTGCTCCCCCTTCACCTCCCCTCAGCTAAGCCTTCTTTTCCCCCCTTTCCCTCTGTTCCCCCCTCTTCTCCTCCCCTCAGCACTGTGCTCCACCACTCAATTGTATATATTTTCATTACCCTATTTATTTTGTTAATGAGGTGTACATCACCTTGATTCTATTCATTGCTATTGTTTTAATGAGATGTTCATCCCCTTGATTCTATTTATTGCTATTGTTTTTGTCTGTCCGTCTCCCCCGATTAAACTCTAAGCCCGTCAATGGGCAGGGACCGTCTCTATCTGTTGCCAATTTGTACATTCCAAGCACTTAGCACAGTGCTCTGCACATAGTAAGCGCTCAATAAATACTATTGAATGAATGAATCTGAATAGAGACTTTAAGCTTGTTATGGGCAGGGAATGTGTCTGTTGATCGTTATATTGTACTCTCCCAAGCACTTAGTACAGAGCTCTGCACACAGTAAGCACTCAATAAATAAGATTGAGTGAAGGAATGAATGAATGAATGAATAGTGGAAAGAGCCCACACGTGGGAGTCAGAGGATCTGGGCTCTAATCCTGGCTCTGCCAATTGCTTGTTGTGTGACCTTGAGCGAGTCACTTCATTTTTTTAGTCCTCAGTTTCCTCAACTGTAAAATGAAGAGTAAATGCCTGTTCCCCCTTCTACTTAGACTGTGAGTCCATAGGGGACAGGACTGTGTATGAGCTAATTATCTAGGACCTACTCCAGCCCTTACAAGTGTTTGACACATAGTAGGTGCTTAATAAATACCATTTAAAAAAAAAATAACCCAGAAGCCCCCGTATGCCCTATCACTGGATATGGTGGTTTTCAAACTCTTTTGTCTCATGCTTTTGAACCATATCTCTAGTCCTGGTGGCATCAGAGAAGCAGCGTGGCTCAGTGGAAAGAGCCCGGGCTTGGGAGTCAGAGGTCATAGGTTCGACTCCCGGCTCTGCCACTTGTCAGCTGTGTGACTGTGGGCAAGTCACTTCACTTCTCCGTGCCTCAGTTGCCTCATCTGTAAAATGGGGATTAACTGTGAGCCTCATGTGGGACAACCTGATTACCCTCTATCTCCCCCAGCGCTTAGAACAGTGCTCTGCACCTAGTAAGTGCTTAACAAATACCAACATTATTATGATTATTATTATCTTTTAGACTGTGAGCCCATTCTGGGCAGGGATTGTCTCTATTTGTTGCTGAATTGTACTGCCCAAGTGCTTAGTACAGTGCTCTGCACACAGTAAGCACTCAATTAATATGAGTGATTGAATGAAATTTCTGAAATCACATCAGATGCAAGCAGTACTGAAATAAGGATAGCATAATTCATGGCTGCTGCTTCTACGGTCTAGCCACCCGGGGGGCAATGCCCACATTTATGTTAAATACAAGTAAGAGAGCAAGGGGAGAGAAAGATTAAATCCAGTTTCTTACCTCTCGGTAATTACACAGGTTTGACTTCACAGACTTGGGCCTAAGAATTTGCCTTTTAGGCATGAAAAAAAGCTAACCTCGGGAACAAGAAAGCAGCTGCTCAGCACACTCCTCCCTTGGATTTAAGAGTTCTGCCTGACAGGGATAGGGCTAGCTCCTCCTTGGCTTCTATTGGCCAGAAAGTTCCCATGTCCCAGAAGAGTCGGGGAGATGTCCTCCTCTAGTTCCTAAATAGGAAAGCATCACAAGGATATCCCAACACCTCTTTGGTCTTCCTCTAGTAGGGGCCTGAATAGCTCATTGTGTCTGTTTACTGTTGTTTTGTAGCCTCCCAAGCACTTAGTACAGTGCTCGGAACACAGTAAGTACTCAATAAATACCATCGAATGAATACTAACATATTGAGGATCCTCTAGAAAATAACTCCCTAAAGGATCGGGAAGAGGATAGGCAGTAAGGGAAAGTTCCAATTCACTGACCAACAAGAATGTCACTTTGACAGGAGACTCATGGGTCGATCTGTGACTTTTATGGGCATTTGATATTTGCCCTACCCTCAACCCCACAGCACCTATGTGCATATTTTTAAATTATATATTATGAATTATTTATCTGTATTCACGACTGACTCCTCTTGACTGTGAGCTTTGGACAGGGAATGTGTCTGCCAACTGTTGTGTTCTACTCTCCCAAGAGCTTAGTACAGTGCTCTGCACATAATAAGCACTCAATAAATATCATTGATTGATTGATTGATCAATACATTTGGTAAGCAGAAGGAATAGGGTCTTATGTTCCTGTTTTGCCTCCATGAAGCCCGGAAAAAGAGCAGCTCAGGATTGGTTTCTGTGATGCAATTTTAAGAGCACTGTTATGTTCCCGTTTTGCCTCCATGAAGCCAGGAAAAAGAACAGCTCAGGATTGGTTTCTGTGATGCGATTTTGAGAACACTGCGAGTTAGGAGATTTGGCTTTTACTCTTTGCTCTGCTTATGAATCACCAGGTGACTTTAGTTAAGCCATTTAACTCTGAATCAATTTCCCATTCTTTAAAATGAAGATGTCACCTTAACTTTTGTAAAACTTCTTATGTTTATAAGAATAGCAGAGGAAAAGAGGTAGCATGGCCTAGTGTATAGAGAGATTGGGCCCGAGAGTCCTTGAAGCAGCATAGCATAGTGGGTAAAGCCTGGGCCTAGGAGTCAAAAGTCAGGGGTTCTAATCCCAGCTCTGCTACCTGCCTGCTGTGTGACCTTGGACAAGTCACTTCACTTCTCTGGGCCTCAGTTACCTCATCTGTAAAATGGGGATTGTGACTGTGAGCCCCATGTGGGATAGGGACTGTGTCCATCTCAATTTGCTTGTATACACCCTAGCACTTAGTACAGTGCCTGGCACATAGTATTTTACAAATACCATTATTATAATTATTACAGTCCAGAGGGGAGGCAGACATTAATATAAATAAATTAATTGTGGATGTTTACATAAGTGCTGGGTGCTGGGGATAGGGGTGGTGAATAAAAGAAGCAAGTCAGGATAAACCAGAAGGGAGTGGGAAAAGATGAAATGAGGGCTTAGTCAGGGAAGGCTTCTTGGAGGAGATGTGCCTCCAATAAGCCTTTGAAGAGGAGGAGGAAGGGGGAGTATTGTCTGTCAGATATGAAGAGTGAGGACGTTCCAGGCCAGACTCAGGATAATAATTAATAATAATAATAATTGTGATAATTGTTAAGTGCTTATCACTTGCCAAGCACTGTTCTAAGCACTGGAGTGGATACAAGAAAACCAGGTTGGAGACCGTCCCTATCCCATATGAGGCCACAATCTTAATCCTCATTTTACAGATGAGGTAATTGAGGCACAGAGAAGTGAAGTAACTTGCCCAAGATCACACAGCAGATACATGGTGGAGCCAGAGGTGTGTGAGTGGTCGGGTGACATGGAGGAGATCAAGGTACAGTCAGTAGATTGACATTAGAGGAGCAAAATGTGCAGTCTGGTTTGTAATAGCAGAGGAGTGAGGTGAGGTGGGAGGGGGCAAGGTGATGGAGAGCTTTAAGCTGATGTTGAGGAGTTTCTGTTTGATTCGGAGCTGGATTGGCAACCTCTGGAGGTTCTTGAGGAGTGGGGAAACACGGCCTGAATGATTTTGTAGAAAAAATGATCTGGGCAGCTGGGTGAAGTCTGGACTGGAATGGGGAGAGAAAAGAGGCAGGGAGGTCAGCAAGGAGGCTGATACGGTAATCAAGGCAGGATAGGATAAGTGCTTGAATTAACTTGTTGGCAGTTTGGCTGGAGAGGAAAGGGCAGATTTTAGCAGTGTTACGAAGGCTGGACAGGATTTAGTGATAGATTGAATATGGGGGTTGAATGAGAGCTAAGAGTCATGGTTAACGCAAAGATTATGGGCTTGAGAGACCGGAATGATGCTGGAGCTGTCTACAGTGATGGGGAAGTCATGGGGAGGACGGGGTTTGGATGGAAAGATGAGGAGTTCTGTTTTAGACATCTTAAGTTTAAGGTATCAGCGGGACAATCAAATAGAGATGCCCTGAAGGCAGGAGGAAATGTGAGACTGCAGAAAGGGATAGAGATCAGGGCTGGAGAGATAGATTTGGGAATCATCCGCATAGAGGTGATAATTGAAGCCATGGGGGGAAATGAGTTTTCCAAGGGAGTGGGTGTAGATGGAGAATAAAAATTGGACCAGAACTGAACCTTAAGGGACCCCCTGTGGGAGGCAGAGGCAGAGTCCGTAGAAGAGACTGAAAATGAGCGGCCAGAGAGACAGGAGGAGAATTAGGATAGGACAGTGAAGCGGAGGTTGCATAATGTTTCCAAGGAGAAGGGAGTGGTCACCAGTGTCGAAGCCAGTTGACCATCGAATGGGACAGAGACCTGCCCGAGGACAACAAGATCTCTCTACTGATCGGCCTCAGCCTGACCAAGTCATCGGCCACCGGAATCACTGCCTACCATCTGCCCGCCCCCTCCGCCCCCCGCCCCCGGGATTACAGGACATTGCGGTCCAGATCTGCTGCAGCCAAGAAGTGGACATTTTCCTCATCTTCCCTCTTTCCCTGTGGTCAGATCAAGGTGTGGTGGCCTGGCCTAATCCCCAGGTGACCAAGGCCCAGATTCATACATTATTACATTTCAAAAGCTGCCTGACTTCACACCTACTCTGCCCAACCTAGCCTGTTTACTTCTACTCACTGGCCTCTTCACTCCCAAAGCCCCAAGGACAATTCAACCATCACCTCAGGGTTCCCATAAACGCTGGACTCTTCACTCTCCATGCTCCAGGGGTGATTCAACCATTCATCGTCTCAGGGCTCCCCTAGCCGCGGTCTTTTCACTCTCAACCACCCACGAATAATTCAACCGTCTCCTCTGGGTATCACCAGATTAAGTTGTTATTGCTGTCCTTTGCCTCAGTGATCCCACCATGACCCTCCAACCCCCCTTCCTGTCAGCCCATCCCAGTCCTCTCCTTCCACCTCACTGCCCCCACTCCCTCTGACACTCAACTCTTCCCCTCCCCTTGAGCCGCTCCCACCCCTCCCCTCCTCCCCATCCCTGTAATCCCTGTGTCCCAGTGCCACCCCTCAGACCCCTCCCTCCCACACCAGCCCCTGTCAACTCACTCCCATCCAAACCCTTCCCACCCCTTCCCTCCCCTCCTCCCCTCTCCACAGCTTCTGCCAAGTGTGACCCGTGGAAGCTCCACTCCATCATGGGGAAGCTTCCCTTCATCCTTGACCTGGTCCTGACTCAGTCACTCCTCCTCCTCCTCGCCATCACTGAAACCTGGCTCTCCCCAGATGACACGGTCTCCCCTACTGCTCTCTCCAGAGGGGGTCTCATCTTCTCCCACTCCCCCAGACTCACTAGGAAAGGAGATGTCGGCTTCCTTCACACACTCCAGTGCCGCTTTCGCACCATCCCACCTCCCCTTTCCTTTTCTTTCCCTTCCTTTGAAGCCCAGATCAATCTCCTTCTACCACCCACTCCAGATTCAGATCTACCATCCTCCAGGTCCCACCTCCAACTTCTTTAACCATTTTGATCCCTTTCTCACATTCTTTCTCTCTCCACACCCACACTGATCCTTAGGGACTTGGATATCCATATAGATGTTCCTGATGACCCTTCTGCTGACCACCTTCTCAACTCCGCTAATCTCCTGCTCCACCCCACCTCGCTCACTCACAACCTGGACAAAGACTGGATCTCATCATCTCTAACCCCTGCACAATCTCTACCCTCACCAACTTTGAAATCCATCTGACCACAACCTCCCCATTTGCCTCCTCTCCCACTCACCTCCTGTCCATAAATTTGTATTATTCGCCCCCAGAGACCTCCGATTTTTGATCCCTTCCAATTTTCTCAACTCACCATGCCCCACTAAGCGTCCATACCCAAACTATCCTCCATGGTGACCAAATAGATGCTCGCTTCCGAACTCAACTCACTCGCTCCCTTAGCTCTTTGTTGAACTCGTACCAACCCACAGCCCTGGATCACCTGCCCAGTTCCTTTGCTCCTGTGCTCAAGCCATAGAATGCTGCTGGCGGAAAACTAAGTATCAGGCTGACTTGGTCCACTTTTAGTTTATCCCTGCATGCTATAACTCTGCCCTCTCCTCTGCCTGGCAAAATTATTTCTCCAGCCTTATTGAAACCCATGCCCATCGCCCTCACCAGTTGCTCCAGACATTTAATTCCCTCCTCAGGCTCCCTGTCTCCCCACCTTCCCCATTCCTAGCCCCCAATGAGCTGGCCGCCTGCTTTCCCAAGAAAAATTGACACTATCAAGTGTGAACTCCCTAAAATAGCCCCTGCCCCTCCTCAGTCCCTCCTCCTTCCAGTCCCCTCTTCTACTCTCCCATCCTTTCCAGTAATAACTCTAAAGATCTCCTGTTTCCTCTCAAAATCCACCCCCTAGACTTGCTCATCCGACTTCATTCCTTCGCACCTTATCAAAACTCTCACCTCTTCCCTTCTTCCTTCTTCCTTCCCTAACAACCATCTTCAACTGTTCGCTCTCTAATGGCTTCTTCCCCACTGCTTTCAAACATGTCCAAGTCTCCTCTATCCTAAATAACACAACCCTTGACCCCTCAGCTCCCTCCGGTTATCGCCCCGTCTTCCCCCTACCATTCCACTCCAAATTCCTTGAGTGAGTCGTCTACACCCACTGTCTCAAATTCCTCTCCTCCAGTTCTCTCTTTGATACCCTCCAATCTGGCCTCCGTCTCCTTCAGTCCACAGAAACTGCCCTCTCAAAAGTCGCCAATGACCTTCTTGCCAAATTCAATGGCCTCTACTCCATCCTAATCCTCCTTGACCTCTCAGCTGCCTTCGACATTGTGGACCACCCCCTCCTCCTGGAAATATTATCCAATCTTGACTTCACTGACGCTTTCCTCTCCTGGTTCTTCTCTCAGTAATTAATAATAATAATAATTACGGCATTTGTTAAGCATTTACTACATGCCAGGCACTGTACTAAGCATTGGAGGCACTGTACTTCATGCTGGGGCACTGCTAAACTCTGGATTATCTCTGGCCGTTCATTCTCAGTCTTCTTCATGGACTCGTCCTCTCCCTCCCATCCCATAATTGGGCAGGTCCCTCAAGATTCAGTTCTGAATCCCCTTGGAGAACTCATTTGCTACCGTGGTTTCAAATACAACCTTTATGTGGATGACACCCAAATCTACATCTCCAGCCCTCATCTGTCTCCCTCTCTGCAGTCTCGCATTTCCTCTTGCCTTCGAGACATGTCTATTTGGATGTCCTCCTTTCACCTCAAGCTTAATATGTCCAAAATAGAACTCCTATCTTCTCACCCAAACCCTGTCCTCCCTCTGACTTTCACATCAGTGTAGACGGCACCACCATCCTTCCTGTCTCACAAGCCAGTAACCTTGGTGCTATCCTTGACTCCGCTCTCTCATTCAATCCACATATTCAATCCATCATTAAATCCTGTTGGTCCCACCTTCACAACATCGCTAAAATCTGTCGTTTCCTCATCGCAACTGCTACCAGGTTAATACAATCACATCCTATTCCACCCGGACTACTGCATCAGCCTCCTTGCTGACCACCCAGCCTCCTGCCACCCCAGTCCACACTTCATTCTGATGCCCGGATCATTTTTCTACAAAAACGTTCAGGACACGTCAGGCCCCGCTCCTCCAAAAACTCCAGTGATTGCCCATTCACCTCCACATCAAACAAAAACTCCTCACCATTGACTTTAAAGCATTCCACCACCTTGCCCCCTCCTTCCTCACTTTGCTTCTCTCCTACTACAATCCAGCCTGCACATTTCACTCCTCTAAAGCTAACCTTCTTACTGTGCCTCAATCTCGCCGATCTCACCACCGATCCTTTGCCCATGTCCTGCCTCTGGCCTGGAACACCCTCCCTCCTCAAATCTAATAATTACTCTCCCCCACTTCAAAACCTTATTGATGGCACATCTCCTCCAGGAGGCCTTCCCTAACCCCCCCCCCACCTTCTTCTCCCACTCCCTTCTACATCACCCTTACTCCCTTTGCTCTTCCCCACTCCCAGCCCCACAAAACTTCCATACATACCTGCAATTTACTTTATATTAACATCTGTTATCTCCCATCAGACTGTAAGCTCATTGTGTGCAGAGAATTTGTTTATTGTTCTATTACACTCTCTCAAGCACTTAGCACAGTGCTCTGCACATAGAAAGTGCTCAATAAATACGATTGAATAAATTAATGGGAGGTCAAGAAGGATTAGGATCACTGGATTTGGCAGAGAGACCACTGGTGACCTTTGAGAGGACGGGTTCTGTGGAGTGAAGAGGAAGGAAGTCAGATCGGAGGGGTCAAGGAGAGGATTGGAGGAGAGGAATTTGAAACAGCGGGTATAGATGACTCAATCAAGGAGTTTGGAGAGGAATGGTAGGAGGGAGATGGGACGATAACTGGAGGGAGCCGTGGGGTCAAGGGAGGGCTTTTTTAGGATAAAGGAGTCACGGGCAGGTTTGAAAGTAGTGAGGAAGAGGCCACTGGAGAGCAAACAGCTGAAGATGGCAATCAGGGAGGGAAAAAGGGAGAGGGCAGTGCTTTGATAAGGTGCAAAGGGATAGGGTCAGATGAGAAAGTGGAGGGCTGGGTTTTGAGCTAAGGCATGAGATCTCCTCTTGAGTTACTGGTGGGAAAGAGGGTAGAGTGGAGTTAGGCCCAGGAGATCAGAGAGACCGCAGAGGAGAAGGGGAGATTTTAAGGAGAACAGGCCTGATAGTTTCAGTTTTTCAATAAAGTAGGCTGTCAGGTCACTAGGGGCGGGAGATGGGGGAGCCAGGGGAACATGGGGTCTGAGGAGGGAGTTAAATGTCTGGAACAACTGGGGAAGGCAATGGGTATGGGTATCAATAAGGATGGAGAAATAATTTTGCCAGACGGAGAGGGCAGAGTTAAAGAATGTAAGAGTGAACTGAACTTGAGGTGAACAAGGTGGGCCTGGAATCTAGATTTCCACCAGCAGCGCCCTGCACGACTGTTGCCTCTCAGTGAAGAGATCTCAGTGCCGTCGGGAAGGTCTCTATCCTAGCAATCTTAGATGGTTTGTATCAGCTGTGGCCGCTCGGCGGAGAGATCTCAGTGTTCTCGGGCAGGTCTCTGGCTCAGGCAATGGTCGATGGTCTGCTCCACTTCGGGGCCTCTCAGTGGCGAAATCTTATTGATCTGGAGGGATCTTAGCGCCGCGAGTAGGGCCCCGACCCAGGCGATGATGGATGGTCCGCACCGACTGAGGCCACTCGGCGAAGAGATCTCGTTGTCCTCGGACAGGTCTCTGACCCGAGCGATGTTCGATACGTGATACGTACGCTAAGACAGCAATTTCATTCAATCATTCAATCGTATTTATTGAGCGCTTACTGTGTGTACCGCACTGTATTGAACGCTTCGAGGAGTACAATACAAAAACAGACACATTCCCTGCCCATGAAGAGCTTCCACTGGGGAATTTTTTTTTAATTGCATTACAGAAGTCAGGTGGGCAAATACCACTAAGTTGGCCAGTGTCATGACCTACTGAGGGAGGGATAACCTCATCCTGTCTTGAGACCTTGACATGCCAAGTTCCCTAAGAAGGCAGACACCTGTACAGGATGAACAAAGAAGTCTGGGAGAGGATATAGGATGTGCTCACTCTGAGTAAATGACAGCGTGGCCAGAAAAAATGGAGTCCAGCCTAAAGCTCCATCGCACTCCACCCCTTGTTATCCTACCACTCCTACGGGGATATTCTTGTTCACTGAAACATGATAGTTATGAGGTAATCGAACCGGCTTAGAGGCAGAACAGCTCTGAGGGGACGTTCCGAAATGAAAGGGACTAATGCAAGACCCACACAACTGTGTTTCCACGATAGGAAGCTTTTTACACAATCCCAAAACAAGCTTACTCACCTTAACTCCTAAACCTTGATTCTTTGTCTGCATAAGCCAACTTTGGTTTCCCTCCTAGTGGGTTGAACTGAGACACAGATAGGCGAATACCACACTTCAACACAAAGCTGGTATTGTTTGGGTCAGTATGAAGGAGTGTCATATTTTCACTTATTTTTTCCCCCATCAGCTGTGAGATTTGAGTAGGGCAATCCTTAGCTAATCAAACCTAGTGTTCCTTAAATGGAAGACACTGGTAAGGAATATAGAGAAGCAGCGTGGCTCAGTGGAAAGAGCCCGGGCTTGGGAGTCAGAGGTCATGAGTTCGAATACTGGCTCTGCCACTTGTCAGCTGTGTAGCTTTGGGCAAGTCACTTCACTTCTCTGTCCCTCAGTTACCTCATCTGTAAAATGGGGATTAACTGTGAGCCTCACATGGGACAACCTGACTACCCTGTATCTACCCCAGTGCTTAGAACAGTGCTCGGCACATAGTAAGCGCTTAACAAATACCAACATTATTATTATTATATTTACAGCCACTCAGTACTCAGGTGCCGCTCAACTTATTTTGACCCATCAAGTTACAAAGCCAACATAGTCACGGTATTTCCATCTCTTCTATCTTGTCACCGACCCCCGGCCTATAACCTCCCTCCGGCCTGGAATTTCCTTCCCTTTCATATCCTACAAGCCACCAACCACTCTCCCCTCCTTCAAAGCCTCAGTAAAATCACATCTCCAAGAGACTCAGCTCATTTCCCCTTCCTCCCCTCTCTTCTGTGTCACCTCTGTACTTGAACCTGTACCGTTTAAACACTTGATCCAACCCTCAGCCCAACAATACTTACGTACGGATCTCTAGTTCATTTTAACGTTGGTCTCCCCCTGTAGAGCGTGAGCTCAGGGAACCTGTTTCCCAACTTTTTCTTATTGCATTCTTTCAAGCATTTAGTGTGCTCTGCACCCAATAGGTGCTCAAAAAATAGCACTGATTAATTGATGTCTCTGCCTCAGTCTCAGATGTAAAATGGGAATACAATACCTGTTCTCCTGCCTCAGATTGGAAACCCCATAAGGAAAAGGGATTGGGGGCAGACTTATCTTGCATCTACTCCAGGGCTTGGTACCTAGGAAGAGCTTTCCAAGTACCACAGTTATTTCTACTGAGAACCGGCATGGCGTAGTGGATCGAGCACGGTCCTGGAGTCAGAAGGTTATAGGTTCTAATCCCGGCTCCACTATCTGCTGTGTGACCTTGGGCAAGGCACCTCACTTCTCTGTGCCTCAATTACCTCATCTGCAAAATGGGGATTGAGACTGTGAGTCCCACATAGGACAGGGATCGGGCAGCGTGGCTCAGTGGAAAGTGCAGGGGCTTGGGAGTCAGAGGTCATGGGTTTGAATCCCAGCTCTGCCATTTGTCAGCTGTGTGACTGTGGGCAAGTCACTTAACTTCTCTGTGCCTCAGTTACCTCATCCGTATAATGGGGATTAAGACTGTGAGCCTCACGAGAGACAACCTGATTACCCTGTATCTACGCCAGCGCTTAGAACAGTGCTCTGCACATAGTAAGCGCTTAAATACCAAGATTATTATTATTCTGTACGAACCAAGCACCTGATACAGTGCACTAAACCAAGGGGGTGCTCAATAAAGGCGACTGCTTACTTTAAAATGGGTCCGCTTTACAAATTAACAACGGAAACAAAAAGGAGTTGCAAGTGTTTTATTTAACAAAAATTTACAATTTAAAGCTTTGACACTTCCAAGATTATGTACAGACGTTTATTTTGAAATTATAATAGCAGACACAAAATGGTAACATAGCTCTTAAAAACAAGGTTTAGTTTATTCTAAGCATAGTACTGAACTATATAAATACTTGAGTGTACAGTTAATGCGTGAATAACATACCTTCTTTTCTATTCTCTTTAATGTTCTTCACCAATCGAGGTTGTTTAGTGTTAGTACAATTATTTTCAAATCAATACTCATCTAAGACAGTAATTCATAAATGGTCATCATTATACAGAGCATCTATATGGACTGTTCCAAAAACGAAGTTAACTTAAATACAAATCTGCAAAAATAATTTTCTAGTCCCCTTTCAAGGAATTAGTTTGAATGCACAATGAGCCCTACCTGTAAAACGTATTTCATCGAACCCTGTAAACTGAGATGGGAAATATAAAAAGGGATGGGGAGGAGAAGATTCTGGGTATTTGTTACTTCTCTATTTTGTGTTTATAAATATTTCCAAGTACAGGAAACCATGGCAGACCGTGGCAGTACACCATGGAATCAACGTAAAAAAAACAGTCATGGACATTCCCTAAGGGAGTCTCCAGACGCTTCGAATTGGAATGTTCGATCCAACTATAAAGCATTTCTAAGATGGGAATACACATCCACGTTCCCTTGCTAAATCTAGTCAACGAGAAATATCTACATGTTGTAGTGAAACAGCACTTGAATCGGATTCAATAGCACAAGCATTCGCTGTCCTTTCCAAGTTACACCGCTCTCACTTTAGCCCCCACGAACAGCCCGGAAACCACTGGAATCAGGGCTACGGGACCAGAAGAGAATACAGTACATAGCCCAAGACTGTGGAGCTCATATGGGATTAGCGAGCCTTCACCTGCACCCTTCCCCTTCCTCTTGTGTCTGAAGGGCTTCAGCAAAATAGAATATTGGAGGGAGGGGAGGGGCTAGGCTAAGTGTATATTTATTTAAGTGTTCCACTCCTTCTCATTAAACGGGCAATAGGGCCACGCTAAAAGAAGAACATTTCAATCAACGATCACATTCTCAGCAGCTGCCACTGTCTCCAACACAGGAATCGCAACGGGTGTTGTGTATGTCTAGAATCATCCGGCCAGTTAAGGACATCATGATCCTTTGATATTTTTGCCCCCCCCCCCCCACTTCCCATCTCCCCGGTATATCCCCGCGCAAAAAAAAAAAAAATCGGTTTGCTCTCCTCTCAGGCCCAGGCACGTACCAAACGTCTAGAGCGTGTACGACAACCCCAGTGACTAAACAACCTCTCTCAATAACTCGGTAGTCGTAGCTTTAAAATGGTACCCACGGATGGTGTATACTTACTCTGAGTACATTTAAGATTTGCAACTTTTTGCCTCAGAGGGGCATGATAGGAGATTCCAAAATCCCATTCCTCAAAGCATCAACTGAAAAATACTGCGCACATCAACCCTTTAAAGACCGCACGATGAAATGCGGCGCAACTATTTCTAGACGATTTTGTCCTTCTACGGCATATCTCCGCCACAGCAAATTGTGCTTTCATTGTTCTCAAAACTGGGGTTAACAAATACTTATCAAAAATGTACTTCTAGAATTAAATATGTCATGTAATCTCTACAGTAGAAAACGTACTTAAATAGTTCTGACCCGATTTCCTTATAAAAGGGGTCGCCCTTAAAAATCAGCGACTCCCAGTACTTTCTTTACAAGTAGTGCCTTAAAAATAATTCTGTATGTATATGTATAATCACATAGATGCACACCCAAAAGTTATTACTTTACCGGTAAACTTAAGATGGAATAACTCCAGATCACACCTGTTAACATGAGAAACTGTAAAATAATCCATTAAAAATGATGTTTGTACCAGAGGGCCAAGGTACGGGCTGAACATTTTCCATTCTAAATTCCAAACACTAACAAATGCAGCTTTTAGAATTCAGGATTCCTCTTTCAAGTGGTGCATCTCCTATAAGAAAAAAAGACGGAACTGAAAGGTCCTTCATAATCCTTCCTCCTCGCCTCCCCCCTCCAAGACCACACTGATTTAGCACTGCTTTCACATTAATAATTCACACTCTCCCCTACTAAGAACGTACGCTCCCTGAGGAGAGGGAGCTTTGTTATTATGTACTTCACAGGCGCCTAGTACACTGCACCACACCAAGTGGGTGCTCAATAAATGCTGTTGCTACTATCACACAGATCCAAGGCTCTGCACTTGCTAAAATCAAGAGTATCTAAGAACCATGAGACCATGAGACCAGGCACTAAAAAGTAAACTAGGCACTTGAGAAGAAAAGCTTCTCCCTTTCCCCCAGAATCATACCTGGTAGGTTAATCTATCAACTTTTGCATCAACGATCCTAGGATCGGGGCAAACCGAATGGGGAGAGATCACTCGAGGCCAACAGTCACTCTGCTATGGAGAGGGGAGGTTGTGAATCCATTAGGATGAAATTATAACCCAAGATGCTCTTGTTGGTTCTCCATCAGATATCTGAACCATTCAACCGGACCGACCGTAAGCCTTTAAAAAATTCATAAGGATATGGCATTTTACGTCATTCTATTTATTCCTGCCGGGAGAAAAGGTGCTGATGGTTCGTTCCCCTGTCCAAAAATGAATTTTATTTTCCAAGAGCAAATGATTAGTTTCGTTCATTCAAAATCCTCCCTGGCCTTTTTTTTTTTAAAACCCATCCATAAATCCCTGTGCTCCATAACAAAAAAAAAAAAAAGAAAAAAATCCCCTGAACGCCAAAGTACAATTTTTTGTTTGTTTGCTTCGACGACAGCTCACCCCTTGGGATCTTCCAGAGGAAGAGAAAGCATATCCCAATCTCTGGTGGCTTCTATCAAGTGGCGTTGTCCATGGCTCATCCACTCTTCTTGATCTTCATACAACCTCCCGCAAAACCAACACTTAAACATACACTGCAATGACCCTTCGGGTAAGGAATCCACTACCTGGTAGTTGTTCTTGTGGATTTTTTTCAGTTTCATCTTCAGCATGATCTGCTTTTTCACCGGACTGGCCGTCTCCAAGTTCCGACAGGTGAGCCGTCTGTGGTTCCGCCTGATGCCCAGCTGGTGGCTGGTCCTTTCCGACAGGACCACTTTGAGGACGTTGCCTTTGTACTTGTTGATGATCTTCATCACGTTGATCACTTCCGGAGGGTCCACGTCCGGGTGGTTGAGCACGATGACCGGCTGGTTACGGCGGGGGCACTTAATCAACTGACCCACCTTAGCCGGCGCCAGGCGCAGCTGCCTGGCCACCACGACGTGCGGTCGCTCGCCCGAAAGCTGGCCCTTGGCTTTCTTCCTCGACTGGTTCCCCGGCTTCGACTTGCATCGGGGAGTTGGGGACCCTTTAGCCGCCGGTCTGCTGGGCTTGTTTGGGTTGCTACCCTTCGGTGGGTGCGGCGGGGTGGGGGTCTGTTTGCTGGTGGGGCTGTGGGGAGTCGCCTCTCTCGCCGCCTTGCTCCTCGCAAACGCTCTCAGGTTCCTGGGCCTGTCCGTCGATTCGACGTCCCCCAGCAGAGACGGGAAGTCCGGGCCGGGCTTCTCCAAAGCACTGAGCGGAACGGGCCTCGGGAGCAGCGTCTCGTTGCAATAAGGCTTGAGGGGTTCCTGGGACTCGCTCTCGACTTCGTGGGCCTTTTCACCGCAGTTGAGGACCCTCAGCACCGTTCCTTCGGGAATAAACACCGGAGTAGCGATATGAGCCTTCTTCATTCCCCGGAAGTTGATTTTTCTATCGCCCTCGTCACCGGGAGGACCCACCGCCACGTGAACGAACTGCTCGCCGGCTTCGCCGCCGTTCTGCGTTTCCGGAGGGGACGGGGAATCGGTCCCCGGCCCTGGGACGTCCAGACCTTCGAGCGACCGGCCTTTCAGAAGTTCCGCGGGAACCGAGTGCTGCTGCTTGGCCGCCGGGAGGCAGAAGGAAGGCCTGGCTGCCGACTCGCTCGCGGATATCAGCCGGGCAATCTTTTCGCACAAAAGAGCCGCGGACTTGCTTTTGTGCGTGGGATCGCCCCACTTTATGCCTTCGGGGACGTTTTCCTCCCCGGTGCTGAGCGAAAACACCGACGAGATGACGGGGCCCTCGGGAGACCTCGGATGGCCCGTGGAAATGTCCAGTTCTAAAGAGTCCCCGGGCGTAGTCTCGAGCGTTTGAGATACGTCACTGGATACTGGAGTCAAGCCGTTGGGGGCGAGAGCAAGTTCGCTAAGGTGGGAATCCCGTCCCACGACCGAAGTTTCCAGAGGCAGATGAGAAGGCGGGATCTTACAGAGGGAGCCGGCCCCAGTCCCGGAACCTGAGCCACCCTGGCCGGATGGCGACGCACCGAGGTGAGAACCGGCGGCCGTCGACGGGCCTTCATCCGCAGGCCGAGTCGGCTGATCCCCGGCCCTCTTCCCGTCTTCCCGATGGAAAGCAGCAGAATGAACCGGGAGAACAGCCGCTTTTCTCTGCGTGCGGCAGGAATCTCCATTTATCCCTTTAGAGAGTTTAGGAGTGACACTGCTACCGTCCCCGTCAAGGGGCAGCAAGGAAACGGGAAAACGATCTGGCCTACCCGACTCTGAAATCGTCTCTCTGGTCAAAGCCACTCCGGGATCACGGCCGGGGCAGGGCTCGCCTCGGCCCTGAGTGTTTGCCGAGCTCCAACCCGACGGACAAGGGTAGGAAGATCCGAGACGTTCCGATCCCTTGTGTTTCCCGTCGCCGCCGTCGGCTGGTTCTCGGACCCTCCCCGTAGGGCTCGGTGGCTTGGTCGGAGCAGCGGGGGCTGACTTTCCCTGCTCGCTGACTGCTTGAGATGAAGGGAAGTTTGACCTTTCGGGGGCAGGACCACAGGCAGGCTTAAAGAGATTCTTCTCTCTGAGTGGAATAAGTTTCAGAATGAGTTGTTGGGTCCCGTTGACCGTCTTAATGTCCAACAACTGTGCTAAACAATTGGCTGGAACTACTAGTTCGGCCGGAGCTACCACGGTTAACGGCATGCCGGGAAGGACCGGCTCTTTGACTGGAGAAACAACTTCCACCTCCACGTTTCTATCCTCAAACAGCGTTTCTCCGGTGGAGTCTAGAACGCCGACCCTCTCGGGAACGGCCGCGGTCTCTTTGCCGGGTTCCCTGGGGTCGGCCCGACCCCCCACGCCTACTTGGCCCTCCCGGAACGGGCCCGCTGATGACGGTGAATTGAACCGCCCTTTTGTGTTCGGGCCGTTCTGAGCTCCGAGCAGCCCCTTGTCTCCCGGCGGCCAGGCGGCCCTCTTCCGCGCCGGGCCGCCGTTCGGTTTTATTTGCCGCTTGTGGTTAACCGTCTCGTGTACCCGTCTCGTATGCTTGACGATGTAATCGTTTCTAATAGCCCCGTAGCTGCAGTATTCACACTTGTAAGGAAAAGTCCCTGTGTGTTTTACCAAGTGCCTCTGGAACTCTCCCTTTGTGTAGGAGATATGGTTACAATGAGAACAGATGAACTGAATCTCTTCGTGCTGTATCATGTGCTTTTTGTACTGCAGGGGGTCCTTGGTGGAAAATCGACACTTATCACAGTAGTATTTTCCCGGCTGGAAGTTCCTCACTTGAAACTTATTTTCATTTTTCCTTGGGATACTTTTCTCCGTACTGCCCACGTCAACGGCACCCGCTGTATCGGATACGAAATGGAAGGGTGGAGGCACGCGTAGACTGCACTGGTTACAGACGAAAAGCTTTTGGTCGGCACTTGGGCTTCGCTGGTTTTGCTTCTTCGAGTCCGTCGTCGGGATCTGATGAACACTTCCGCACTTTCCACACGTCACGGCTGACACCCGGCCACCCTCCGCCTCGTTTCCTTGGTAACAAAGACTCTGGGCTTCCTGCCCATTGGGCTGCTTTCCTTTTTCGCTCTTGGGCTGCTTGGGCGAAGTACTCGAGGAATCATTTGCGTCATTCGTTTGCTGGGCATATAATGGAGGGACCATCTCCTTCATTTTTTTAATCTGCATTTCCAGGAAAAAGTGCATATCAAAATCCCAATCCAAGAAGTACGATGATCTAGCAGCTAGACCTTCCACATGTCCTTTCATTGGCATAGGGGCAGCTTCTTAGTCAAGACTATGAAATCTCTGTTACTTCGGGGTTCTGTATCCCACACGCTTAAGCACTTTAAATTCTTCGATGCCTTGAATCAACACTAGAAGAGGGAAGAGAAACGAAAACACAAAAGAATGTGGTTTACTAATGACTACATTTACGATAACGATAAAGAAACAGTCCTGCTACAAAAATCCTTTGTCGGTTATGAAGATTTTCAGACATGAAAAACTTGAATGACCTTTCAGAAACCTGAACGCCTAAGCCAGGTGAGCAGATGGCTTGAAAATACCATTCAACCACTTCAACGTTTCGCTACAATTCCCACTTGACTAAATACACCCAGGTGCCCTACGGCACCAGATTGTGTTTCCCCAAGGCAACCCCTGAGAGTAACTGTGGCATCTGTTAGGCCCTTACTGCGTGCCACGGCCTATACTAAGCGCTGGGGTGGGTACAAGATAATCGGGTCCCTCAAGGGGCTCGTGGTCTAAGTAGGAGAGAAAACAGGTATTAAATTCCTATTTTACAGATGAAAAAACTGAGGCCCAGATAAATTAAGTGACTTGCCCAAGGTCGCAGAGCGGGTAGATGGTGGGGCTGGGATCAGAACCCAGGTCTTCTGACTCCCAGGCCCGTGTTCTTTCCACTAGCCGCATTGCTTCCCATTGGCTCAGGTCAATGCACGCTTCCCTCCACAATCTACTCTCGCACGCGCACACCTACACACACTCTACGGGCCCTTCCCCCGACCCTCCTCACAACCCTCACCCCCCGCCCACAGGTCATACTAATCAAGACCCTCCTGGACCGGGGAAGCCTCGGTGACACGTAGTCAAACCACAACTCTGATCACCAAGGTTACTGTGGAAAGTTCTTTAGTTTCACCAACGTCCAAGGGAGTGACCCATACACACACTCACTCCCTCCACTCCGACGTGCAAGGGAGTGACACATGCACACACTCCCTCCGCTCCACCAAGAGTCCAATGCCAGTCTGCTGGTCAACAGAGCCCGTTCTGCCAACGCTTCTTTCGGCTTCCGAGTGCGGTTGCCTTCTCCTGCTCCTCTCGGTGTGCTTCCTTCTTGCCTCTCCTCTGCATGCCCGTGGCAGTCATTGATTAGTCCAGGCCCGTTACTGGGTAGAAGAGGGAGAGGAGACCACGCCTCCCTCCATTCTCCGCCCCCGCTCGGGCCAGCCGTCACCCGCCTCACGTAAAGCCCATGAGTGCCTTCGCCAGCCTCTTCCTCGTTGTTGCTCACGGGACCACAAAAGGTCACTATTAAGGCAGCTTGTTGTGGGCTCACTACACACACAAACACACACCAAGAGCTATCATCCCGCTTGTTTTGCTTTGGCCTCACCGCTGCTGCTCCTTTCTTGATTATCTCAGGAGACGTGTACTCCCGAAGGTAATGAATCCCAGGTGAACCCAACATCCCTTCCAACTGCTTTGTCTGGAACCCGCTGGCGTTTCGAAGGAAAACTTTAATTGCACAATCCTACGCGTCTTTACTGCTCACCTGAGGCTGATAAAAATCCAAGAAGAGAAAATGGAGAACGCCGCTGCCTGCTGCAGCCAAAGGCATGGCGCCTATCATTCAATCATTGAATCGTATTTACTGAGCGCTCACTGTGTGCAGAGCACTGTACTAAGCGCTTGGAAAGTACAATTCGGCAACAGAGACGATCCCTGCCCGACGACAGACTCACAGTCTAGAAGATACCGTCATGAGTCATGAGAAGATACTGTCACCCAAGGCACCCAAGTGGCTTCTTACTGTCTGTAGCATTTCTCTCCAGAATGACAATTGGATCGATTACGGCATTTCCTTAAGCACCTGTGTTGCAAAACATCACGCTAAGCGCGGGAATAGATACAGAATAATCGTACTGGCCACAGCCCCTTTCCTTCACAGGACTCACAATCGAACACGGAAGGAGAGTGGGTATTTTATCCCCATTTTTCAGATGAGGGAACTGAGGCTCAGACCAGAACTCAGGCCTCCTGTGCCCATGCTCTATCCACTAGGCTGTGGAAGAAACACTTGATGAACTCTATGTTGTGCTTAAAAAGGGGACGCTAGAGAAAATTTTATCACTACTAGGGCTTCCTCCAGCACTAGTAGAGAGAGGCGATTGAAAGGCAGAGACTCCCCTGCTAATCAGGGCCAGTAAACCAGCGCTTCTTTTACAATGCACTTCTTGGTTTTGCTTTATTTTGTCCTGTTTCTTTCCTTGTAAGGGTCGCTAAGATCAGACTGTGTGCCACATGGCCAGGAACTGGGTCTGATCTCTCAACATATCCCGACTGGATTACTGCATTAGCCTCCTTTCTGATCTCCCATCCTCCGGTCTCGTCCCGCTTCAGTCTATACTTCACTCTGCTGCCCGGATTATCTTTCTACAGAAACGCTCTGGGCGCGTCACCCCCCTCCTCAAAAACCTCCAGTGGTTGCCTATCAACCTCCATATCAAGCAAAAACTCCTCACTCTTGGCTTCAAAGCTGTCCATCACCTCGCTCCCTCCTACCTCACCTCCCTTCTCTCCGTCTACAGCCCAGCCGGCACACTCCACTCCTCTGGAGCCGCTAACCTCCTCACGGTGCCTCGTTCTCACCTGTCCCGCCGTCGACCCCTGGGCCACTTCTTACCTCTGGCCTGGAACGCCCTCCCTCCTCACCTCCACCAAACTAGCTCTCTTCGCCTCTTCAAAGCCCTACTGAGAGCTCACCTCCTCCAGGAGGCCTTCCCAGACTGAGCCCCCCTTTTCCTCTGCTCCTCCCCGCCACTCCCTCATACTCCCTCCCTCTGCTCTACCCCCTTCCCCACGGCACTTGTACATATCTGTACATATTTATTACTCTATTTTATTAATGTGTATATATCTATAATTCTATTTACCTATTTTGATGGTATTGATGCAAGTCTACTTGCTTTGTTTTATTGTCTGGCTCCCTCTTCTAGACTGTGAGCCCGTTGTTAGGTAGGGACTGTCTCTATCTGTTGCGGAATTATACTTTCCAAGGGCTTAGTACAGTGCTCTGCACACAGTAAGCGCTCAATAAATGTGACTGAATGAATTAATTACTGTCCTTGTAACAATCCATCAGTGGTTTTTCAGTGCTTACTGTGTGCAGAGGACTGTATTAAGAGACTGGGAAGAGTACAAAGCAATAGAGTTGGTAGACGTGATCCCTGCCCAGAAGGAACTAAACAACATTCCTCCGGGTTTTGTGGAAGAGTATCCATTCATTCAATCGTATTCATTGAGTGCGTACTGTGTTCAGAGCATTGCACTAAGCGCTTGGAAAATACAATTTGGCAACAGATAGAGAATCCCTCCCTAACAATCGGCTCAAAGTAATGCAATAGAATTGGTAGATATGACCTCTGCCCAGAAGAAACTAAACAACATTCCCCTGAGCTTTGCCCAAGAGGTTAAACAAATACAACAAACAAAAGTAAGAGTTCCCTTGCTGCACGAAGCCTGCTTATTGGTATCACAATCTCTGCCTAGCCTTGGCTCGGAGCGGAATGTGCAGGCTGGGCTGTAGTAGGGGATCAGTGACATGAAGGAGGGTGGGGTGAGCTGATTGAGTGCTTTAAAGCTCTCTTTTTAAGGAGTTTCTGTTTGATGCGGAGATGCACGGGCAGTCTTTGGAGGTTTTTCAGAAGTGGGGAGTCACAGACTGAAACATTTTGGTGATAAACGATCCAGGCAACAGAGTGAAGGACGGACTGTAGTGGAGAGAGAAAGGAGGCCCGAAGATCAGCAAGGAGGCAGATGCAGAAGTCAAAAAGCAGGATAAGTGTCCGGATCAGCACGGCAGCAGCTTGGATAAAGAGGCGAAGGTGGATTTTAGCAGCACTGTGTAGGTAGAACTGACAAGATTTGGTGACAGACTGAATTTTTGGGTGGAGTGAGATGAATTGTGGGCAATGCCACCATTACGGGCATGTGAGATAAGGAGGATAGTGGTGATGTCTACAGTGATGGGAAAAATACCAAATGTAGATGCCATTCGGCAGTGATGCCGAATTGTATATTCCAAGCACTTAGTACAGTGTAAGCGCTCAATAAATACTACTGAATGAATGAATGAAAAACTGCGAGAGGAAAGGGATCGGGTGGGAAAATAAGGAGTTCAGTTTTAGAAATGTTTAATCGGAGGTGCGGGCAGAACATCAAACCATGTATGCCACCTGTGGAGCTTGGGGATGCTTCCTTTCATTTCACCCCATCCCAGCTGCTGGGATATTCTGCTGGCCCCCGTCCAGCCATTTACATTAAAATCTGTCTCCCCTTCTCAACTGTAAGCATGTTAATGGGCGACCAGGGAAGGTGCCTAATTCTCTTGCATTGTTCTCTCCCAAGCGCTTAGTACAGTGCTCCGCACATAGTAAGTGCTCAATACATCAGTCAATACCACTGACTACTCCAGTCCTCCTCACACATCCCACCCACAACATGTGAGGCCGGGGATATTGCTTCAGTAGAAGCAGCGTGACTTAGTGGAAAGAGCACGGGCTTGGGAGTCAGAGGACGTGGGTTCTAATCCTGGCTCTGCCACTTGTCTGCCGTGGAAGCCTGGGCAAATCATTTCACTTCTCTGTGCCTCAGTTACCTCATCTGTAAAATGGGGATTAAGACTGTGAACCCCACATGGGACAACCTGATTACCTTGAATATACCCCAGCGCTTAGAACAGTGCTTGGCACAGAGTAAGTGCTTAACAAATACCATCATCATCATCATTATCTACCCCAGCATTTAGAACAGTGTCTGGCTCACAGTAAGCACCAAAGTGATGTTGGTGACAAGAGGTTATGTCTGGTCCTAAGTCCAAGTTTAGCTTCTCTAAAAAAAGGCTGGACACCACAACAGCCTTACAGTTTGGTATGGAGATTTTGGATCCATTCTCTTCCAACTGTCCTTCAGCCTGTCAAAGTCTTGCTGGGTTTTTAAAAATCCTGGCTGGTTCCTTCATCTAGCCAGGCACTGTACTGCCCAGGTAGCAGAATCCAGGGACGGCAGTAGGTTCTGTCTGGCTGGTGAAAATCTTTGATTCTAAGTAGGGTTTCCCAGCAACTGGTTAGTACCTAACCAGTTTTCTTTAAACATAATGTCAGTCTCTGGTGCTGTGTTGAAACTGTGAAGAGATTCACCATCATCTGCATAACATCAATTGCATGATAGGTCTAACTGCAAAATCATCCGCATAAAGGAGTTACCGAATTACTTCCCTGAAGTCTTTGGATGATGCCTGTAGACAACTGACCTGAAAGCATTTTCCAGTGGCTTATATGTTTATTCCAATTCCAGCTTTCAGACCCCTGGCTGCCTTGTGTGACATAGAATACATTGGCCAGGATTGGACCTACGAAGATAGGAATGACACATTCTGATCCACCCAACAGCAGCATTTTGGAATAGCCTGAAGTTCTGTGTCAATTTTCTTAGCCACTGCCGGAACCCTAGTCTACTGATGCTTTGCCAGATCAACAAACACGGCATATACCTACTCTCCTTCCTAGGCTGTGAACCCCAGGTGGGACAGGGACCATCACTGGCATTTACTGAGTGTTAGGTGAGGAGCACTGTACTAACCACTTGGAACAGTACAAAACAATAAAATTAGCTGACCCATTCCCTGCCCCTAACGAGCTTATATCTACCTCTAAGTGCTTCGTACATAGTAAACTCATAACAAATACCACTATTTTTATGATTTATCAAATAAGTTTTGGAATTCCGCTCAGCACCTTTCTGGTACCTGTAGTTCGGCAATGATCGTATCTACTGTGCTGGGTTTTACTCTGGAGTGAAACTACAGTTCAGATAGCATTTATTGAGTGCTTACTGTGTGAAGAGCACTGTACGAAGCACTTGGGAGAGTAAAGTACAATACGGTTGGTGGACACAATTCCTGACCTCAAAGAGTCTACAGGGAGATGACAGACATTAAAATAAGCTACAGATAAGGGAGGCGGCAGAGCATAAGGAAATGGTTTCGGGAAGCGCAGTGGAGCTGGAAACTGTGTGATTCCCCAGCAGATTCCCCAGCCAACATCGCTCCAATATCTTCTTGAAGACGGAGATTACTGTGGCAACGGAGACGATAACAGGAAATATGTGGAGGAGAACCTTTCCAGATGTCCGAAGACCAGTTCCCTTCCTGGTTTTAGAGTTCTGTAGAAAAGTCATCAGATTCAACTGCTTCTCCATTTTTCCTCCCAAGTTGGAGCTAAGGTCATTCCTTCAAATTGTGGCTAGTTTTCCATACCTCAAAAGGCCTCTTACTCTTCAGTGGTGGAAAGCATGGAGTTTAAGTTATAGTGTTAGCACCGCCAGCATGAGAATCCCTCTTTGTGATAATGATGGTTCCACTGAAGTCTTCTGAACTGCCCCTGTGGTGAAGTGGGGACCCCAGAGTTCCTTTGATGATGAGTAAGTTGGAAGGTGTTCGGCCTATCCTCGCTTCTCTTCAACTCTGCTAACCTCCCACTGGTCCCATATTTTTGTCTTAGCTTGGGCCAAATGTCTTGAAAGTCTTCACAGATGGTTGCACATCCAACTCCTAGAGAATGAGAGGTTCTCCAGAACACTCGGGTAGCCTTTTGGACGCCCAACATCCTGCTCTCAGGATCACACCTGGAGAGTGTTTCCAGCACTCTAGCGATCTCGGCTAGAGGAGGGAGAGTCAAGCAGAGGCATATCCATCCCACTCCTAGCTTAGCCAGTGGAAGGCAATCTGCTACATGTCAAAACTCACCTGTGCTGGGCCGCAGCGGCGTGGCAGAGGGTTGAGAGCGGAGACTTGAGTTTACTGCGTGGAAGAAAGCAATGGTAAATCACTTCTGTATTTTTACCAAGAAAACTCTGTGGATCCACTACCAGAATGACTGCAGATGGAGGTGGGGCATTCTGAGAAAGAGGTGTCTACGTAGCTGCTATGGGTCAAAAACGACTCAAGAGATTAAGACAAGACCGGACCCCCAGTGTAAATCCCAAGGCCAGCAAATGGAGGGCTCTCCAAGATGCTACTTTCCAAGCATTAGCAAGTAAACGACACAACTATGACTGGTTTGATGAAAATTAGCCGGATATTTAAAAATTTCTTGCGGCAATTTTCAACACTTTACAACTCGTTTTGCTCAGAGAAGAAATGATTCATGAAATCTGCTTCAAGATGCTGTTTGGACCCCCCACATTCACCCTCTCAACCATTTCTCAAGAGATCTCCTGCTTGCTTTCAAAAAAAAAAAAAATCGGCCCCATTCATCTGTACCTCTGACCACCTGACCACATCCTGCCTCACCTTCTTTAAACACTACCGACCACCCTTCTTCCCTTCCTGACTGACACTTTTGACACCTCACTCTTGGCCTTGAAACAAGTCTGTCTCCCTTACTCTTAAAAAAAAAAGCAACCAACAAACCCAAAAACCCAAAAACAAAAACCCTTCTCTGGACCACAGAGCTACCAGCCCAACTCCCTCCTGTCCAAACTCTTGAATGAGCTGACACCACTTTCTCTCCTCCAAATTCCTTCCCTGACACCATCTTCCATCTGATTTCAACCCCATCTGTTCAACTGAAGCAGTCTCTCCCAGAACGCCAATGACCTTTTTCTTGTTGAAACTAACAGACTCTACTGCGCCCTAATCTTCCTCTAAATCTGCATTAGACTGTAGGCTCCTTGTGGGTAGGGAACCAGTCTCATGCTTCTTTTGGTTTTTTTCCCAAGTGCTCAGCACACTGCATTGCAAGCAATGGATGCTCAATAAACAGTTTTACTATTTCTACTATTCTTGGCTGCCTCGGATGCCGTAGACTACTTACTTTTTCTGGATCCATCTTTGTTTTTTCCTTACAGTTCTCTCCTGGTTTTCCTCTTAGTTCTCTGGTCAATCCTTCTGGCCTCTCGGGCTCCACCTCTTATCAGCGGGTGTTCCTCGAGACTGTGCCAGATTCCGTAGTCATCTCTTGGGAGTTCATCCCCTCTTAAAGCCTTAAGGAAGAAGACACTCAAATCAACCTCACTAGCCTATCGCCTCCCCGCTCCTCTGCGGTCTCTTATTTCCTTCCACCACTAGGCTCTCTCAACGTGGAACTATGCTGGTAAATCAAGATCAACAGGTTTCCAACAGAATTCTTCATCCTCCCCTTCACCTCTCTCCAGCTGGAAATCAACATCCTTCCCTTTTCTCAAGCCCAAAACTGCAATACTCTACTATCCTTGACTCCTCTCTTCCTTTTAAAAGTCAAATTCATTGTCACCAAATATCCTTGGTTCACTTTTTTATGGTATTTGTTGTGTTTTCCATGCACCAGGCATGGTACTAAGCGCTAAGATAGATGCAATTTATCTGGACACAGTCCCTGTCTCACATGGGGTTCACAGTCTTAATCCCCATTTTACAGATGAGGGAACTGAGGCTCAGAGTAGTGAAATGACTTGCCCAAGGTCACACATCAGGCAAGTGGTGGAGTGGGATTAGAACCTGGGTCCTGTGACACCCCCCCCCCCCGCCACAGGCCCGTGCTCTGTTCACTAGGCCAGGCTGCATCTCCCCAGCATTTCTTCAATTCAGCCCTCCCTTTCCAGCCAAAATGGCTACCTTACTAGCCCAAGCATTTGCCAGATCCTGATTTCTTCCTGCTGCATCAGCCTCCTCGTTGATCTTCTCGTCTCCATCCTCTCCCCCCTTCAGTCTACGTTTCACTCTGCGTCCCCTATCATTTTGCAAAACTGTCATAATGCAGACCACTCCCCACTAGAAAAGAGACCCCATTAATTATCCATTCTCTCCGCAGGAAGCAAAAACACCTGACAATTGCTTAGAAACATATTTAGCTCTTGCCTCCTATTTCTCCACTTCCTTCTCCCTCAGCTCACACTCCGTGCTCCTCTCAAATCAACCTACTCACTGTGCCTCCTTCTCATTTCTCCTGCCACCAAACTCCTGATCTGCTCTTATCCCTACTTGGAACTGCCTCCCGCTCAAGCAACCATATTTATTGACCACTTACTGCATGCACAACACTGTACTAAGCACTTGGGAGAAATCAATGTAACACAGTTGATAGACACGTTCCCTGCCCACAAAGAGTTTAGAGTTTCTCATCCAACAGACCACAGGATTCCCATCTTCAAAGCCCCGCTGAGACCACATCTTCTCCAAGAGATAGCTAATTCCCTCCAACCTTACATCTCCCAATTGCTACTCCATGCTCCCAAGGAGCTTACAGTCTACAGGACAATATATGGAATTCTGAGTAGTTTAAGAAGGCTCCAGTCTATAAGAGGAAGCAAAACGGACAAAATAAACCAACTTAAATCCAATAAATAAGATCTTCAATAATCACCAAGATAACAGGTAAATACTGCAAACGATGGGATGTCAAAAGCAAATCCAGACCTCTGAGGATGTCTATCGAGTGCCAGATGTACCCTTCGTTCTATCAGAACTTGAGATTTCACATATATTTGGCCTAACACGCAGTTAGGGGATTAGGGAATTTCTGTCCAACACAATCCTGTCTGGATGCAGAGAGTCAGAAGAAACGGTTGTGCGCACGTGAACTGCATCGGATGCGGTGAGGACTGCAAAACCAGTTACCCTGATGACGGGGCTTCCCAAGAATGCGGCCGCCTCTCTGTAGAAGAACTGAGGGTATTGCAGCCTGAGGAAGGCAAATGAACCCACATTCTCCAATGGGGAATGAGCATAATGCGAGGAATGTTCTGAAGATTCTCGCGTTCACGAGAACTCGAGCTAATCAGTTCACACAATGTCTGACATCACGTTCCTGCACAGCGCATCATCTCTTCCAACACCCCCTTTGTGCTGCACACGACAACCCTGGGAGAAAGAACTTCCCTTACTTCCGTAATAGTGCACTACTGAAAACACGTAATGAAAGCACAAGATACAGCACAAGCAGCTGTACTTCCTGGAAAGTTTCACGGCTCCCAGCGTTGTGCTCTGCATTTTCAGAATCCTCAGTCAATTCATAGTACATTTTAAGCACCTGTGTGCAAAGCCCTGTACCATGTGTTTGAGAGAGCACGTCAGAAAGAGGGCGTGATCCCTGCCCTCAAAAGACTCAGAATCTACTTTACGATCGAACATGTCTAACTTCCTCCTGTATATTCTTTCCCAGCGCTTAATACAGCGCTCGGCACCTGGTAAGCGCTTAATAGAAATGCCGTTACTACTACTCGATCCTGCTGGCTGACTCATCAGATAAAGAATCCTGGAAAGAGAGCAACATTTCAGGGACCCTGTTACTAAACCTCCCAACGGTACAATTTTGAGTCCCAGGAAGTCTAGAGAGCCCGTCAAATTGCAGCATTACAAACTCGGCCCCGACTTCTGTTCAGCCCAGCCCTAAAATCGGCCACGCTCCTGGCAGAGGGCAAGTCAGGGAAATGAGGGATGGTGTGTAGCCCTCGCTTCGACATGAGGGTCCCGCCTGACGAAGGGTGATGGGCAAAAGGCTCCGACCAGTGAATTCCAGATCGAAAACTCTTGGACAGGAGTTGACGGGGAGAGGGGTCTGGCCATCCGCCTTCTGGTCTCTGCCGCTCTTGTTCCCACTGGGGCTTGGAGTTCAAGGAGCCAGTAGGTGGGCACAGGGCTGCAGCACAATGTGCAGAACACTGTGCAACACACTGAGATTCCCTTATGGGTGAAACCCATTTTCTGGGCAACGACTGCAGCACAGCCCCGACGCTATAAAATAATAATCCATAATCCCACAGGGAATGCCTCGGGATCTGCGGCTGCCTTGGCCGCCCTCATAAATCCACGAGTGTGGGGGATTCCTGCTCAGCCCTATACCTCAAATCCTCTGAAGGCAGAAATCTTCACTACCGTCGCCTCTACCTGCAGAGCCGGGACTAGAACCCCGGCCTCCCGATTCCCAGAGGTGTACTCTTTGCGGTGGACCGAACGGAGGGGGTTTACCAAGGCCGAGGCAATCGTACACGACTTCACCAATCATCAGACCCATCAAGATGGCAGGCAGAAGCTCGGAGCATTTTCACTTGCAGACAAGGAGTAAGGGGTCTAAAGCTACGGATCCGTCAACAACGGAGTATCCAGTGCAACATGGTTTTAGACCAGTATAGAGAAGTCCAGCGGACACAAACTCCACCATAGCCTAGAGTAGATGCAGAAATGGAAAGAGCAACAGAAAGCCAAACTGTGTTTCGACATTTCGAGCACGTTGGATACCAAAAATGGGTTCTGTCAGCTATTGGGCAAATCTGGCTCCCCTGGATAAATTCACTAAATTCACCATGTGGGACAGGAACCATCTATAATTTGATTATCTTCTAGTTAACCCAAGGCTTAGCACAGTACTAGGCATAAAGTACTTATTACCATTATTATTATTATTATGAAGCAAACTTCAATGAAAGTGACAATCTCAAAATCCTAGCACAATAAATCTTAGTTTTTAATTTTTTTTTTTGACTGGCCTCTACATAACTACTTATGCACTCAGTCATGAGGCAATATGGCACCGAAACCCAGACAGGTTTGTGTTGCTGAAAGAGCCTTCCCCGATTTTGTAATCACGTTCCTTCACTGATAATATTTACCGAGAGTGGAGGGTGTTCAGAGACCTGTTTTAAGTCCTTGAAAAAGAACCAAAAAAATAAATAAAGAGTTAGTAGACCTAGTGTCTGCCCTCAAGGAGTTCATAGCCCAGAGGGAGGGCTGACCCTGAGGAAGGACCCTTAAATAAAGGATAGACAAGGAGACCAATCTAAGATACGACCCTAAATGCTACGCCGGGCTAATTTAAGTGCCCGGGTGGCATGGAGGGACAGAGGTGGCAGTGAGAGAAAATACAGGGTGGGAAGACTACCGATTTATCAGGGAAGACCTCCTGGAGGAGATGTGATCTCAGAAAATGCCGAAGAAGGGGAGAGCTGGGGTCTGTCAGACACCAAAGGTGTGGCCAGCACCACATCGGCCTTTTCAGTCGCACACACACGCTGTGATTATCACCATTGGCAGGTCTTCTTTTAATACCAAAGACACCTACACAGACAGATAAAGGGAAAGGAGTTCCAAATTCATTCAATCGTATTTACTGGCACTTCCTGTATGCAATGCACTGTACTGAGCACTGGGCTACGCACTTTAAGGTAAAAGTGGGTGACTCTCAAAGATCTGGCAGCTTGGATGCTTTTTAACACAAGCTACCACAAACCAAACTGTAACAAAACTATTTTCCTCGGGCATCCATCGGATCGCAATCGTTCTCCTTCTCTGCCGACTACGACACTCGAATCCAACCGCCACTCTTGGAAACCTGTCGCAAGTTCTGTGGAGAAGTTTCGGCAGAGGGCTGAAGATTCTCATTTCCATCCTCCTGAATGCCTTCTGAGTGGTCCAAGCCTCTTCCTGGCTGACAGTGTGGTTTAAGGGTAATCGGTGATGAGCGCTGCGACTCTGCATGTTGGAAGGTTCCAACATGGACACTTTAAAGGGCCTCCTCTTCACCAGGAGAAGGGTCGTCAAGGAGAACATTGAAAAAATGTTCCTGCCGAGATCTCTTCGGGAGTCTTTCCTTTGTCCTGGATGAGCCAGCCGTCACCTTCACTCTTCAGAGGTATCGTGGGGGCCCGTTCCGGGCCCCTTCGTAATGTCTTTCGTGATGCGCACAAAGCGCTGGAATTGGTTGCCTACCCAGTGGATCTTGCTGGATCCAGCTGCAGGGACATTTTCCAGAGTTCTGACTGCTGACTACTGAGGAAGTAACTGCAGCAGCAGTGTGAAAGACAGCAAACTACCTGGACCCGAGAGCAGACCAAGCGAGATAAATACACCCACACACGAGGTACCTGCTTAAGCCTTTAGGGAAGCTCTCCCTCAACACGCGGACCAGAAGCAATGCCATAATCTTCACCCATCATCACCTTTGTGAAGAAAGGGGAAAGATCAACTCACAGCGAGTACTGAGACATCTCACTGCTCTCCATCACTGGCAAGAGCTGACCAGAGGCCTCTCCAATCGACCGGTGAAGGATACTGTTGGCCAGATGCTTCCCCACCCAAAAGTCGCAACGTAGCTTCAGATGCCCTTGTACTTTCCCAAGCGCTTAGAACAGTGCTCTGCACAGGGTAGGTGCTCAGTAAATACGAATGAGTGAATCACAGTGGAGCAGAATGGCACCAAGACCCCGACAAGGCTTTCCTAGGCCTTTCAAAGGCATGGGCTACCACCCGTAGACGTTTTCAGTAAACGTGGCTCACCTGAAATGTTTATCGAGGTCGTGAGACTGGACCGCGATGGCGTAGCTGGCTGGGGCACATCTGAGGGTGCCCAGCCTGACTCGTTCTCCATCACTAGAGGAGTAAAGCAAGGATTGTGTCATGGGCCCAGTACTGCTCAATTTATTCCAGGTGGCCCAGATGTGACCAGAGACCTGGATGCAGGCCTTCCCACTCAACAGAGTTTGAGCCCTATCCAGAGCCCATGACATAAGTCATTCAAGAACTCTTGTATATAGATGACTATGTTCCCAAGTCACTAGGTGTTACCGCCCGAAACTAAGTCTAAAGAAGTGGTATGGCTTGGTGGAAAGAGCGCGGACTTGGGAGTCAGAGGTCATGGGTTCTAATCCTGGCTCTGCCAGTTGTCAGCTGTGTGACTTTGGGCAAGTCCCTTAACTTCTCTGTGCCTCAGTGACTTCATCTGTGAAATGGGGATTAACACTTTGAACCCCACCTGGGACAACTTGATTTATCTTGTATCTACCCCAGCGCTTAAAACAGTGCTTGGCACATAGTACACGCTTAACGAATGCCATAATTATTATTATTATTATTAAAAAGTGACGTATCCTCCTCTAGCAGGGAAGCCACACACACAAAAACATAAAATTCAATGCTTAGAACAGAGCTTAAATACCATCATTATTATTATAAAACCAAGAATTTCCATTGGCAACCCAAAGCTGGAGGCTGTCACAGAATTCTGTTCTCTAGGCAGCATAATGACCAACGACCCAACAATAGACACGTAGAAAACAGAATCAAGATGATCAGCACATCCTCTAGGAGACTGTCAAAATGGTGGCAGAATCCAAAGTCAAGGTCTATAGTGCTGTCCTACTTTCTCTACAGCTGCAAGACCTAGACACAACACACATCACATCCAGCTCCTTGAACAGTTCCACCCACATCAAACGGCAAGACAGAATCACAAACGACGAAGCTCTGGAATGAAGTCAGTCTCTGAGCACTGAAGTTACGATCACTTCAAACAGCTACGCAGGAGAGAAGGAGTGACAGCAGGATACCCGAACAACTACTAGCTGGCCGAATGAAATCAGACCAACAAAAGCACGGAGAACAGAGGAAGTGATTTAAGCCCATGGTAAAACAAAGGCGGAGACAAACAATGCTACTGCTGGAAATTCTCAGCTGGAAATTGGCAGCCAATGGCCATGGATTGGGCCACCCGGCGCACTGCAAATAGGACTGGCTCCCTGACCAAACGCTTCATCTGTAGTTGCAGAAAACCAAGGAAGCAAACGAGAAGACAACACCAGGCTCTGTGAACATCAGACAGGACAGCTTTCGTGTGGCCTTTTCAATCACGTGTGCCCATAAGTGAATTTCACTAACTATCCACCGTATCTTCTTTAGGTTCACAAGACTATATATATACACACACACACACACATACACATATATATATATCTACACATTTTATATATATATATACACATATATAACGTACATTTTATATATACATATATATATACACACACACCTTTTATATACACTATATATATATATATATATATATAGTGGTGACACGGAAAAGCCTTTGACTATTCAGTTAAAAGCAAGAGTTTCAAATTGCTCCATCAGGTTTTCTTTTGAACTGGAAAAGTGCGTGTGGGGAGGGCGACAGCACAAAACAAGCAATAGGGGCACGTGATAAATTTCAAGATACATTCCTTTCACGAGATAAAAGTGCAGCTATCAGGGCTCGTTGCGCAGGCTTGAGGCAGAAATGGTAGCTCTACCACCATCTTCTTTCGCTTCCAGGAGCTATTCTCCACAAATGTTGGTTTGATGCCAATGGCTAGTTTCCACCAGGGAAGGTGACTGCCGATGAAAGGCACCCTCTGCCCCAAAAAGCTAAACATAAAGTGGCTTCCCCAAGCACACTAAGCCACTCTCTTTTTGGCTTTTAGATTTTGACACTGTAATTTATAAACATGATAGCCTTTCATTTTTCTAACTTTCGTTATTTCCCCCTTTCTAAGCAAGATAAAATGCTGTGCACAAAAACTTGTATAATGCAAAACCTATTCTCTCCTGGAACAACTTATCACATCCACACCTTATTTTATCTGGGCATTAGCCAGTCTGCTGAAAACTTAACACCGAAAGGCAAAAAAAAAAAAAAAAAGAAAAGACAGAAAATATCAAGATGCCTCCTGCAATGTCCAAGAACCAAAGATAATGACACTACCGGTAAATGGCTTAAACTAGTTCTTAGTACGTGACTAGAAGGAGAAGAAGGAAAAATGAGATTTATTGAGTTACTACATGCTAAGCACTGGAATAAACACAAGATCAGGATTTTGCTGGGATAACGGTCACAAATCAGCGGAGAAGGATCGGAAAAACCACGTAAAAAGAATTAGAAATCATGTATTTTCAACTTGAAGAAAGTAAGGACACCACCGGTTTGAATTTTTACTTTATTGCAGCATAAATATTGTTCTCCAGTATTTCACTTTGAATAAATTTAGAATGTGAGCAGGGCTACTTCATACATGACATTATAAAAACCGCAAACCACAAAACTGGTTCAAAAGCGAGCTAGGCTTTTCTAAGATTTTAAATTGGGGACATATTTTGTCCAGTCATATCATTCTGTATTTACACTCTAAAAAGATCCCAGATATTACTTACCTTATCAGTCCTAAGGCTAAGTAGTCACCCTGGGTTCACTGGCGAGAGAGTAACTTGAGAGCCTGCAGGATTTACGAGCAGTGACCCCACGACAGATTGTCTACGCAAAAGAAACAGCACATTTTTGAGGCGTCCTAAGTGGATGAAAGCCAAACTACGTTGTGGGGGAATAAAAACTCAGAACAAGTGGGTTGACCCACTTCTCCTTTCTCCTCTGGTACACTTAGCAGATTTGGAAAGATGACTCCCGCCGGGCGGATGGTCAACAAAGAAGTTGGAAGACAAAATGGCTGAGGGCTCAGAGAAAGAGGTGAACTGACCACTTCCTTCCTGCCAGTGTTGTCTGAAAAATGAGCTGAAGCTTAGCTCTGTAACCCAGAAAAAAGAGAACTGCAGGCGACGAACCCGTTCGTCGCAGAACAGCGCCCAACCCCCCAAGACGGCATAACTTGAACTTCTCATCCTCTCAAGAGAACATCTTTGTAAGTGTAAAGCCAGAAGTGTCGCCATTTTAGGCAGTCATCCTGAGCCTGCTACGTGCCTCTGCTCGGATGCACGTAAGAGAACCAACGGGGAGATGCCCTACTTAGGAGAAAGGGGAATGTCCTCTTTTGTATTCCCTCTTTTGTATTCTCCCAAGCGCTTTGCGCTCCGGAGTAGGAGGCTATTTATTAAGCGCTTACTGTGTGCAGAGCTCTGCACTAAGCACGTACTAAGAATACACACGTGTGAGTTAGTCACAGCCTGTCTCTCTCTAGGAGCTCAGGATGGCCAAGTCATCTCAAGACATCCCTTAACTCTGCTGCCTTAGTTAGAAAAAAGGTCTCCACGATGCTTTCTAAGCAACGGTTGGGATCACAGAGCCTTGCCCAGTAAGGAGGACGGGACAGCCACACCTCACCCGGTCCTACAGTTGCCCATCCTGCCTACCGCAAATTGGCTAGTAGGCAGCCGCCGGGCCGGAAGGGACTGCGGACCTAATGCCTGTCCAACGGAGACCCGCTTAAGGTATCTGGCCTCCCCGAGGAGGGGAAAAACTCATCCTCCGGGGTCCCTGCTGGTGGACGACGGCGGAGGGTCGGCGGTATTCCCCTCACCTGGACCGCTTCTCCGTGGTCCCCTCCCAGCTCCGGGGGAAGGGGGCCACAAAGGCAAGACCACCCCCTCTGTGATATCAGAGGTGATTCTCGGGGCTCGGAGCCTTCTACGGTGACATCGGATGGGCCATTGTGCAGACGATCGACTCAACCTAGAGGGGTTTCGGGGGCCCGGGGCCGGTCCCTTGTCCCAGCCAGGGCTTAAGCTCGCCTTCCCACCACCGGGCTTCGCCAGGAGGAAGCCGGGCGCCGAAAATAAAAACCCTGGACGGAAAGTGTCGGGCTTCTGGGGTCGCCACTCACCGGGGCGCTGGTTCCTTCCTGGAGGGTGGCGATGCGGCCTCCGGCCTCACCTCGGGGCGGCCCCCGCCGCAGAGGCGCCCCGAGGCCGTTCCACCTCCCGGACCCCGACCGCCGACGCTGGACAAATCCACGTCCCCAACCCCTCGACCCAACCCCAACCCCACTTGCCCCCACGCTGCAGGAAGGGACCTTCCGGCCGGCCAAGGGGGGTTGCCACCCGCCCGTCGATTAGCGCGGTGCTCAGCACAGAGCAGGGCTTTCAGTCCCTCATTCCTTCATCAATCGTATTTCTTGAGCCATTACTGGGTGCAGAGCCCTGTACTAAGCGCTTGAATGGCGCATCCCACGGTGTTTAGGACGCCGCTCTCCTCCCCCGGGTGTCCGATGACCGGGCGGTTCAGCCCGGCCGCCTCCGGGGGGTGAGGGGGGAGGACGGGGAGGCCGAGAATAAATTGTTTTGTATGTTGTCTTGTTTCGTTCTGTTTTGCTTCGCTGTCCGTCTCCCCCGTTTAGAGCGCGAGACTGTCATTGGGCGGGGACGGTCTCGATCTGTTGCCGAATTGTGTGTTCCAAGCGCTCAGTCCAGTGCTCTGCACATAGTCAGCGCTCAATAAACACGATTGAATGCACATTTCAAGAGCCTAGTCCAGTGCCCTGCACAGAGTAAGCACTCAATCAATACTATTGAATGACTCAATGACAAGGAAGACGAGGCCGGGGAGGAGGAGGAGGAGGAATTGCCCATTCCAAGTGCTTAGTCCAGTGCTCTGCACATAGTAAGCGCTCAATCAGAACTACTGAATGAACAAGTGATTGACGAGGATGATGAGGGTGGGGAGACAGGCCCGGTAGAAGGAGGAGGCCGAGGAGGAGGATGGGGAGGAGGAGGAGGATGGGGAGGATGAAGAGAAGGAGGAGGAGGTCGAGGAGGATTCATTCAATCGTATTTATTGAGCGCTTACTATGTGCTGAGCACTGTCCTAAGCGCTTGGAATGTACAATTTGGCAACAGATAGAGACCATCCCTGTCCAACAATGGGTTCACAGTGGGAGGAGGAGGAGTGGGAGGAGGAGGAGGCGGCTGAGGACGACTCATTCATTCCATCGTATTTATTGAGCGCACACAAGGTGCAGAGCACCGTCCTAGGTGCTTGGAATGGACAATTCGGCCACCGATAGCGACCCACCAAAAGGTTCCCAGTGGGAGGAAGGGGTGGACGAAGAGGAGACAGAGGATCCCTTCACTCCATCGTATCTATTGAGCGCTTACAAGGTGCAGAGCACCGTCCTAAGCGTTTGGAATGGACAATTGGGCCACCGATAGCGACCCACCAAAAGGTTCCCAGTGGGAGGAAGGGGTGGACGAAGAGGAGACAGAGGATCCCTTCACTCCATCGTATCTATTGAGCGCTTACAAGGTGCAGAGCACCGTCCTAAGCGTTTGGAATGGACAATTGGGCCACCGATAGCGACCCACCAAAAGGTTCCCAGTGGGAGGAAGGGGAGGACGAAGAGGAGACCGAGGATCCCTTCACTCCATCGTATCTATTGAGCGCTTACAAGGTGCCGAGCACCGTCCTAAGCGCTTGGAATGGCCAACGGGGCGAGAGAGGGAGCCAATCCCCGCCCGACGAGGGGCTCCCGTGGGAGGCCGCTGTCACCGGCGCCGGCCAAGGCCGAGCCTCGGGCTGCCAAGGCCGAGAGCCGCTCAGTACAGTGCCCCGCACGCAGGAGACACGACCGAATGAATAAACGCATGACTAAACAGCCGCACGGACGAAGCAATGACCGGGGGGCGGCCGGGCTGGAGAAGCGCCGGGCCCCTCCCCGCCGGCGCCGGGCTCCTTTACACCTCCAATCGACGTTCTTATTGATTTCCCCGGGGTCTTGGGGAGGAGCCGCCGCCCGGGCGCCTTGTCCGGGCGGGCCCGCGGCGGCGGGAGGGGCCCGTTCGGAGCGCTTAGGGCAGGGTTGGGACCGGAGGGAGGGAGGGAGGAAGGGAGGGAGGAAGGGAGGGAGGAAGGGAGGGAGGAAGGGAGGGAGGCAGGAGGGAGAAGGGGACACTCACCGAGCGGCCGGTCCTGGGGGGAGGGGAGGGAAGGGGGGCGGCGGCGCGCCGGACGCCGCGGCTCCTTCTCGGCCCCACCTCGGCGGCCGCGCGCACGGCGGGGACGCGGGCGCGCCCCCCGGGTAGTTCCCTACCGCCGCCGGGCGCGGCCCCGGCGCTGAGCATGCGCCGTGCCGCCGCCGCCGCCGCCCCCCTCCTCCCTCCTCCCTCCTCCCTCCCCCCGCCGTGGGGCCGCGCGGGAGGCCGCCCGCGCCGCTCCGCCTCCCGCGCTCCGGGTTTTCCCGACGCCGGGGCTAAGGACCGGCTCCCCCCCGCCCCCCCGCCCCTCCAAACCTCCCCGCTCCCTGCGCGGAGCCCCGCGTTGAGCTCCCGGCAGAGCCGCCAGCGGCGAAGCCCGCCCCGCTACGGCTGAATTTTTCTGTCTTTGCCAAAGGCCCAGCGGAGCCCATCCCGTCCCCGCGGGGTCCGGGCCGGGTTTTCCCAACGCCCGGAGCCCCCGCGCGCGCCCCCTGGCGGCCGCCGCTCGCCCCTGCCGGCCGCTCCCGCTCTTCCCGCTCTTCCCGCTCTTCCCGGCCTTTCCCGTTTTTCCCGGCGGGAAGGGATGACTCGGCCCGGGGAGCCAAAGGTCCCGGAAACCTCGTGCTCCAGGGGCCGCCAAAATGCCGTTAAATAAAGGAAGGAAAGAGCCAAAAGATGGAAGTTTGGCCAGTGGATGAGAAGAAGGGGGAGGGAGATTCGGTTATTCGATTGTAGTTACTATAATAATGAGGTTGGGGTTGGTTAAGCGCTTACTACGTGCAGAGCACTGTTCTAATAATAATGTTGGTATTTGTTAAGCTATTACTCTGTGCAGAGCACTGTTCTAGGCGCTGGGGTAGACCCAGGGGAATCAGGTTGTCCCACGTGGGGCACACAGGCTTCATCCCCATTTTCCAGATGAGGGAACTGAGGCCCAGAGAAGTGAAGTGACTCGCCCACAGTCACCCAGCTGACAAGTGGCAGAGCCGGGATTCGAACTCATGACCTCTGACTCCAAAGCCCGGGCTCTTTCCACTGAGCCACGCTGCTTCTAAGCGCTGGGGGGGAGATGCAGGGTCATCAGGTTGTCCCATGTGAGGCTCGTAGTCTTCATCCCCATTTGACAGAGGAAGGAACTGAGGCCCAGAGAAGTGACTCGCCCACAGTCACCCAGCTGACAAGTGGCAGAGCGGAATTCGAATCCACGACCTCGGACTCCCAAGCCAGGGCTCTTGCCACTGAGCCACGCTGCTTCTATGTGTGCGAGGATATGAGAGCGCTCATATCTACTATGGGCGAAGCACTGCGCTAAGCTGTCGGAGGCCCTCCGCTGCAAGCTGCTTTGGGGCATCCCTAATTCTCTTCTGTTGTACTCCCCCAAGCGCTTAGTAATAATAGCGCTTAGTACAGTGCTCTGCACATACTAAGCGCTCAATAAATACTATTGAATTGAATGAATTAGGGTATTGAAGTACTTATTCATTCATTCATTCAATAGTATTTATTGAGCACTTACTATGTGCAGAGCACTGTACTACGCGCTTGGGATGAACAAGTCAGCAACACATAGAGACGGTCCCTGCCGTTTGACGGGCTTACGGTCTAATCGGGGGAGACGGACAGACGAGAACAATGGCAATAAACAGCGTCGAGGGGAAGAACATCTCATAAAAACAATGGCAACTAAATAGAGTCGAGGCGATGTACAATTCATTAACAAAATAAATAGGGTAACGAAAATATATACAGTCGAGCGGACGAGTACCGTGCTGAGGGGAGGGGAAGGGAGAGGTGGAGGAGCAGAGGGAAAAGGGGAAAGTGAGGCTTTAGCTGCGGAGAGGTAAAGGGGGGATGGCAGAGGGAGTAGAGGGGGAAGAGGAGCTCAGTCTGGGAAGGCCTCTTGGAGGAGGTGATTTTTAAGTAAGGTTTTGAAGAGGGAAAGAGAATCAGTTTGGCGGAGGTGAGGAGGGAGGGCGTTCCGGGACCGCGGGAGGACGTGACCCGGGGGTCGACGGCGGGATAGGCGAGACCGAGGGACGGCGAGGAGGTGGGCGGCGGAGGAGCGGAGCGTGCGGGGTGGGCGGTGGAAAGAGAGAAGGGAGGAGAGGTAGGAAGGGGCGAGGGGACGGAGAGCCTCGAAGCCTAGAGTGAGGAGTTTTTGTTTGGAGCGGAGGTCGATAGGCAACCCCTGGAGTTGTTTAAGAAGGGGAGTGACATGCCCGGATCGTTTCTGCGGGAAGATGAGCCGGGCAGCGGAGTGAAGAATAGACCGGAGCGGGGCGAGAGAGGGGGAAGGGAGGTCAGAGAGAAGGCCGACGCAGTAGTCTAGCCGGGATATAACGAGAGCCCGTAGCAGTAAGGTAGCCGTTCGGGTGGAGAAGAAAGGGCGGATCTTGGTGATATCGTAGAGGTGAAACCGGCAGGTCTCGGTAAAGGATAGGATGCGTGGGGTGAACGAGAGAGACGAGTCAAGGATGACACCGAGATCGCGGGCCCGAGAGACGGGAAGGACGGTCGTGCCATTCACGGTGATAGAGAAGTCTGGGAGAGGACCGGGTTCGGGAGGGAAGATGAGGAGCTCAGTCTCGCTCACGTTGAGTTTTAGGTGGCGGGCCGACACCCAGGTGGAGACGTCCCGGAGGCGGGAGGAGATGCGAGCCCGAAGGGAGGGGGAGAGGACAGGGGCGGAGATGTAGATCTGCGTGTCATCTGCGTAGAGATGGTAGTCAAAGCCGTGAGTGCGGATGAGTTCACCGAGGGAGTACTTACTTACTACGTGCCAGACACTGAACTAAGTCCTGGGGTAGAGAAGCAGCGTGGCTCAGTGGAAAGAGCCCGGGCTCGGGAGTCACAGGTCATGGGTTCGACTCCCGGCTCTGCCACTTGTCAGCTGTGTGACTGTGGGCGAGTCACTTCTCTGGGCCTCAGTGACCTCATCTGTAAAATGGGAATTAACTGTGAGCCTCACGTGGGACGACCTGATGACGATGTATCTCCCCCAGCGCTTCGAACAGTGCTCTGCACATAGTAAGCGCTCAACAAATACCAACTTTATCATTATTATCATCCAAGCAAATCGAGTTGGACACAGTCCCTGTCCCGCAAGGGGATCACAGTCTTCATCCCCATTTTCCAGATGAGGGAACTGAGGCCCGGGGAGGTGAAGTGACTTGCCCGAGGCCACACAGGGGACAAGTGGCAGAGTGGGATGCAGGGTTGTGCACCCAGTAAGTGCTCAATAAATACCAGTAAATAAACAAATACCCCAACACCAAAACACTTCCTCTCCCCCGTTTAGACTGTGAGTCCGTCACTGGGCAGGGATGGTCTCTATCGGGTGCTGAATTGTCCAGTCCAAGCGCTTAGTACAGTGCTCTGCACAGAGTAAGCGCTCAATACTCTCGAATGGATGAAAGCACTCAGATACATACCTTTAAATTCCGTCTATAACAAATTATTTGTTCATATCGATGTCCATCTTCCCCTCTAGACCGCAAGCTCACTGTGGGCAGGGAATGTTTCCGCTAATTCTAGTGTCTTGCAGCCACCCAAGTGCTTAGGAATGTGTTCGTTTAATGTGACATTTGTACTCCCCCCAAGTGCTCAGGAAATACGCCCTGCACTCAGTAGGTGCTCAATAAATACAACTGACGGACTGTTCTGCACATAGTAAGCGCTCAGTAAATATGATTGAGTGATTAATTGACAGGGAAGCCGAAGTTCATCCGTAGCATCGGGTTCTTCACCAGAACGGAGATGCAGGACTCTAGGAGAAGACCCTCACTTCTCTGTGACACCTCTCTGTGACCATCAATCGATCACATGTATCGAGCGCTTAAATAATGTCGGTATTTGTTAAGCGCTTACTACGTGCAGAGCACCGTTCTAAGCGCTGCGGTAGACACAGGGTCATCGGGTTGTCCCACACGAGGCTCACAGTCTTCATCCCCATTTTCCAGACGAGGGAACTGAGAAGTGAAGTGAACACAGCTGACAAGGGGCAGAGGCAGGATTCGAACCCATGACTTCTGACTCCCGAGCCCTCCCCACTGAGCCACGCTGCTTCTCCACTGTATGCGCTTACCGTATGCGGGTACTGTACTGAGCACTTGGAAGAGAGAGCTCACTGTGGACAGGGAATGTGTCTCCCAAGCGCTCAGTACAGTGCTTTGCACACAGTTAGCACTCGCTATTTACTAATCCCCGTCTAGAGGGGGCGGCTACCAGGACTCGGTGAGGACACCTGCACCCCGGGGAAAACACTCCAACAACTTGTCCCCGAGTGATTAGGTAATAATAATAATGTTGGTATTTGTTAAGCGCTTACTATGTGCCGAGCACTGTTCTAAGCGCTGGGGGTAGATACAGGGTAATCAGGTTGTCCCACGTGAGGCTCACAGTTAATCCCCATTTTACAGATGAGGTCACTGAGGCACCGAGAAGTGAAGTGACTCGCCCACAGTCACCCAGCTGCCAAGTGGCAGAGCCGGGATTCGAACTCATGACCTCTGACTCCCAAGTCCGTGCTCTTTCCACTGAGCCACGCTTTCAGGTCAGTTCGCCGTCTGTTTTCAATGGTTCAGTGGACGTGCTCACAATGTGCCAGTAAATAGACGGTAAATGCTGGAGGAAACGCAACATGAGAAGCAGCGTGACTCAGTGGAAAGAGCCCGGGCTTGGGAGTCAGAGGTCATGGGTGCGAATCCCGGCTCTGCCACCTGTGAGCTGTGTGACTGTGGGCAAGTCACTTCACCTCTCTGGGCCTCAGTGACCTCATCTGTCAAATGGGGATTAACCGTGAGCCTCACGTGGGACAACCTCATTGTTCTCGTCCGTCCGTCTCCCCCGATTAGACCGTAAGCCCGTCAAAGGGCAGGGACTGTATCTGTTACCGATCTGTCCATTCCAAGCGCTTAGTACAGTGCTCTGCACATAGTAAGCGATCAATAAATACTATTGAATGAACGAACGAAATCCTGTATCTACCCCAGCGCTTAGAACAGTGCTCTGCACATAGTAAGCGTGACTCAGTGGAAAGAGCCCAGGCTTGGGAGTCAGAGGTCATGAGTTCGAATCCCAGCACTGTCACTTGTCAGCTGTGTGACTGTGGGCAAGTCACTTCACTTCTCCGTGCCTCAGTGACCTCATCTGTCAAACGGGGATTAACCGTGAGCCTCACGTGGGACGACCTGATCACCCTGCATCTACCCCAGCGCTTAGAACAGTGCTCTGCACACAGGAAGCAGCGTGGCTCAGTGGAAAGAGCACGGGCTCGGCAGTCAGAGGTCATGAGTTCGACTCCCGGCTCTGCCACTTGTCAGCTGTGTGACTGTGGGCGAGTCACTTCACTTCTCCGGGCCTCGGTGACCTCCTCTGTAAAGTGGGGATGAAGACTGTGAGCCTCTCGTGGGACAGCCTCATTCCCCTGGATCTCCCCCAGTGCTTAGAACAGTGCTCTGCACATAGTAAGGGCTTAACAAATATCAACATTATTATTATTGTTATTATATTCCTCTCCTTCTACACCTGAGTATCTAGTAATAGTCGGCGGAGAATCAGTATTAATTAACTGCAAAAAATGGGCAAATCCCTGTAGTAATCTCTGGGAAACATGTACGGGATGAAATGTAGAGCCAGCCCCTAGTTCCCGGGGGGCTCACAATCTAGCAATAAGAAAGGGAAGAAGAAGTCTCACAATAAGCACATAACGAAAGATGAAAAAAAAACCAGCTAAAATGCAAATACAAAACAGGGAAGAGGCAGCTGGATTTCAGGCGACAAGCCTAAACACTGTCATAAAAAATAACAATAATGTTACCATGAGAGATGAGAGAACTGAAGCCCAGAGACTGATACGTTTGTATCCACCTCAGCGCTTAGTCCAGTGCCCGGCACAATGTAAACGTTTAACGAATACCACAGTTTATTATTATTTTCCCCTTTCCCATCAAACTGCGGAGATGTTTACTGGAGATCAGCCAAAACTGAAGACAGTCATGAGTAGGGGCATGTGCAGAAAGAGCCTGCCTGACAACTGAGAGGTAAGTACATGGTGTAAGAAGTATATTGTGTATATTTGTACATATTTATTATTCTATTTCTTTTATGAATGATGTGTATATATCTATCATTTTATGTATTTGTATGCTATTGATGCCTCTCTACTAGTTTTGTCTTGTTTTCCGTCTCCCCCCTTCTAGACTGCGAGCCCAATGTCGGGTAGGGATCGTCTCTATCTGTTGCCGAATTGTACTTTCCAAGCGCTTAGTACAGTGCTGTGCACACGGTAAGCGCTCAATAAATACAATTGAATGAATGAATGAAAAGAAGTCTCAGGTTGGAAAATGCTGCAGCATCCTTACTAATATTGCCCAGGGCTAAACAGGGCACCGGTTTACCTTGCAGCCTTAGGACTCTGCTGTCATCTATCATCATCATCATCATCATCATCATCATCATCATCATCCATATACCTCCTAATATAGCATCAGCAAAGAAAATAATAATAATGTTGGTATTTGTTAAGCGCTTACTATGTGCAGAGCACTGTTCTAAGCGCTGGGGTAGGTACAGGTCATCCAGTTGTCCCACATGAGGCTCAACGTCTTCATCCCCATTTTCCAAGATGAGGGAACTGAGGCCCCAGAGAAGTGGAAGTGACTCGCCCACTAGTTCACACAGCTGATGCAAGTGGCAGAGCCGGAATTCGAAACTCATGACCTCTGACTCCCAAGCCCGGGCTCTTTTCCACTGGAGCCACGCCTATGTGCATTTGGGTTTTACTCTGCACTTCCTCTGGCTGTGCCTTTGGGATCCCAAATGTGGCCTGCTCAACGTTCATTCGTTTAATAGTATTTATTGAGCGCTTACTATGTACAGAGCACTATACTAAGCGCCTGGACTGAGCGCTTGCTGTGTGCAGAGCGCCGTCCTAAGCGCTGGGAAAGTACAATTTGGCAACAAATAGACAATCCCTACCCAATAAGGAGCTAGAACTGGTCCTGGGTTCTAATCCCAGCTCCTCCACTTGCCTGCTGTGTGACCTTGGGCAAGTCAGTGCATGAAGCAGCGTGACTTCAGGGGAAAGAGTCCGGGCTTGGGAGTTCAGAGGGTCATGGGTTCGAATCCTGGCTCTGCCACTTGTCAGCTGTGTGTCTGTGGGCAAGTCACTTCACTTCTCTGTGCCTCAGTTACCTCATCTGTAAAATGGGGATGAAGACTGTGAGCCTCACGTGGGGCAACCTGATGACCCTGTATCTCCCCCAGCGCTTAGAACAGTGCTCTGCACATAGTAAGCGCTTAACAAATACCGACATTATTAAGTCACTTGACTTCTCTGTGCCTCAGTCACCTCATCTGCAAAAATGGGGATTAAAAAACATGAGCCCCAGGTGGGACCATCTGATCATCCTGTATCTACCCCAGTGCTTAAAACGGTGCTCGGCACATAGTAAGCACTTAACAATTACCATCATTATTATAGGGGAAGCAGCGTGGCTTAGTGGAAAGAGCCCGGGCTTGGGAGTCAGAGGTCATGGGTTCGAATCCCAGCTCTGCCCCTTGTCAGCTGTGAGACTGTGGGCGAGTCGCTTCACTTCTCTGGGCCTCAGTTCCCTCATCTGGAAAATGGGGATTAACTGTGAGCCTCACGTGGGACAATCTGATGACCCTGTATCTCCCCCAGTGCTTAGAACAGTGCTTGGAACATAATAAGCTCTTAACAAATACCAACATTATTATTATTGTTATTCTTCTTAGCAGGGGGGAGGCTGACAACAAGAGAAAACAAGTCAACAGGGATCCATATAAAGAAATGCGCTTTCCCCCGTCTCCTTTCCCTGTTTTTGTTTTCCCGTGTGCTAGCTTGTCTTTAAAAATAAAAACAATGTGATTTTTTTCCCTTCCAGGGTGGAATCTCCTCCCTCCCTCCCTCCCTCCTGTCACTCTCCTCGGTCGCCTGCAAAACCCGGAGAAAGTGGGTTGCGCAGTCCGTTCCGCGGCCGGCTCCAACTGCGCATGCCCAGTAGCCCGCTCCGGCTCTGCTCCCGGCGAGAAGGCGACAAAGGCCCTGCCCAACCCCCCCCCCCCCCCCGCCCCCAACGCGCTGACGAGCGCAGCCCGGCCCGGGATTGGTCGGGCGGCACCGCGACCCGGCTCGGGATTGGTCGTCCGGAAAAGCCCACGCGGCTCGGGATTGGTCGATCGGAAAAGCAGCCCGGCTCGGGATTGGTCCGGCGCCGCCGCGGCTGTTGCTATCGCCCTCCGGACGGATAGATTTCTACGCGGCCCGGTGCGGCGCAGGGCAGCGCCTCCAGCGGCAAGAGCGGTCCCGCGCCGCGCCCCCCTCGGGGCTGCAGGAGCTTTAACCCTTCCTCCCCAGGGCGCCCCCCAAAAAAGCTCCCTCCCCTTTCCTTTCAGTTTGCGTTTCCAGGCGCAGGTGGGAACCAAACAGCCAGGCTGGGGATCACCATTCCGATGCGCGAGGGGCGGCCCGACGGCATTTGGCCATGGAAAATGCTTCCCTCAATAGGAGCAGATGATGTCATTCTTAAACTAGAAATTCTCCTTGGCACAATGACTCCCTCCCCTCCTCCATTTGTAGCTAAAAAGATTGAGGAGTCGGGCCACTCCGCATTCTTTTGAAAACGTGCTGCACGTTGCAACCGTTCCAGTTAGAGGAGGAAAAAAAAAGCAGGCATTCTTCTTTCAATTTTTTTGTGATTGGGGTCGACCCCCACAGAGGCATTTGCAATTTACTTTCAGGGCCCTGTTGCCTTCCTTTTCTTTAGACTTCATTTGAACTTTCCACCCGAGCCTGCCTCTTGAAGCCGGGTTGAGGCTTTAAACAAGAGTCCTCTTTCCCAGGGGTCATAGATATATTCTATCAAAAAAAGGAACAGAAGTGAAGTTGCCACTGAAAACTCTGCTCCCATTCCACTTTTCATTCATTCAATTCGTTCAATCGTAATTATTGAGCGCTTACTAATAATAATAATGTTGGTATTTGTTAAGCGCTTACTATGTGCCGAGCACTGTTCTAAGTACTTGGGGTAGACACAGGGGAATCGGTCCACGGTGGGGCTCACAGTCTTAACCCCATTTTACAGATGAGGTCACTGAGGCACCGAGAAGTGAAGTGACTTGCCCACAGTCACACAGCTGACAAGTGGCAGAGGTGGGATTCGAACTCATGACCTCTGACTCCCAAGCCCGGGCTCTTTCCACCGAGCCACGCTGCTAGGTGCAGAGCACTGTACTAAGCGCTTGGAACGGACAATTCCGCAACAGATAGACACAACCCCTGCCCAATGACAGGCTCACGGTCCAAACGGGGGAGACGGACAACAAAAACAGAACAAAATAAAACAAGTAGTCTGGAGTCAATGTCATCAAGATAAATAGAATGGTAGATATGTCCACATCATTAACAAAATTAATAGAGGCATAAATAATATATACAAATAGGCACAAATGCTGTGGGGAGGGGAAGGGGGCAGCGCAGAAGGAGTAGGGGTAATGAATGGGGAGGGGAGGAGGAGCAGAGGGAAAGGGAGAGCTCAGTCTGGGAAGGCCTCCTGGAGGAGGTGAACTCTCAGTAGGGTTTTGAAGAGGGGAAGAAGAGTTAGTTAAAAAATAGGGAACGCTTCCCGCTTCCGATCTTTATTGCTGGCGACCTCAGCCATAAATTGGAATTGCTTCATCCAGCCCCACTCATGACGGCCGCCGCAAGGTCCGAAATATTCTCTTTGCAGGTTGTGACTTGTCGGACAGCAAAGAGGAAGACAGAGACGGATTGTGGATTTTGCTCCGGACTGTAAACTCGTTGTGGGCAAGGAATGGCACTGTTTAATAATAATGATGGTATTTGTTAAGCGCTTACTATGTGCCAAGCACTGTTCTAAGCATCGGGGGAGATTCAAGGTAATCAGGTTGTCCCACGTGGGGCTCACAGTCTTAATCCCCATTTTACAGATGAGGTCACTGAGGCACAGAGAAGTGAAGTGACTTGCCCAAAGTTCCACAGCTGACAAGCGGAGGGGCAGGAATTAGAACCCACAACCTCTGACTCCCAAGCCCGGGCTCTTTCCACTAAGCCGCTTCTCTATTGTTCTAGTAATAATAATAATAACTGTACTTTTTGGAAAACAGAGAAGCAGCATGGCCTAGAGGATAGGGCTCAGGCCTGGGAGTCAGAAGGACCTGGATTCTAATCCCGGCTCCGCCACTTGGCTGCTGTGTGACCTTGGGCAAGTCACTTCACTTCTCTGGGCCTCAGATACCTCATCTGTAAAATAGGGATTAAGACTGTGAGCCCCCTGAGCCCCAACTTGATTAACTACAAACTACACTCCAGTGTTTAATACAGTGTCTGATACATTGCAAGTGCTTAACAAATATTTAAAAAAATGGTGATCCGGCTTCTGGAAAGAGAGATGTTTTTAAAATATGGAAAGCAAAAATGCAGGAAAGCTTTCTCAACAACCCATCAGGCAAGGCTTTTCTGTGCCTTTTATCATTCATTAGGAAGCGTTGTAAGTTCCAAAATAAGGCAGGATTTTACTGGCAGTCATACTGAGTATATTAGAAAATGCACTGCTAGAGAATTCCGAGTGGATGCCAATAATAACTGAAATAATAACTGAAATAATAAAAATAACTGACAATAACTGAAATAAATGTCCCACATGGGGCTCAGTAAGCGCTTAATAAATACCATTATTATTAAGACTGTGAGTCCCATGGGGGAACTTCATTACCTTGTATCTCCCCCAGCACTTAGAACAGTGCTTGGGACATTGTAAGCACTTAAATATCATCATTATTATTACTATTATTATTAAGACTGTGAGCCCCATGTGGGACAACCTGATTATCTTCTATTGGAGAAGCAGTGTGGCTCAGTGAAAAGAGCTTCGGAATCAGAGGTCACCGGTTCGACTCCCGGCTCTGCCACTTGTCAGCTGTGTGACTGTGGGCAAGTCACTTAATTTCTCTGGGCCTCAGTTACCTGTCGTTAAATGGGGATTATCTGTGAGCCTCACGTGGGACAAACTGATTACCCTGTATCTGCCCCCGTGCTTAGAACAGTGCTCTGCACATAGTAAGCGCTTAACAAATACCAACATTATTATTATTGTAGCCCCCTCGCATTTAGAACAGTGCTTGGCACGTAGTAAGTGCTTAACAAATACCATCATTATTATTAAGACTGTGAGCCCCATGTGGGAGAACCTCATTACCTTGTATCTCCCCCAGCGCTTAGAACAGTGCTTGGCACGTAGTAAGCGCTTAACAAATGCCATCATTATTATTTATTAAGTGGTGCTTACCAAGTGCCAAACACTGGATTAAGCACTGGGTTTGGAGATAATCAGCTCAGATATAGTTCGTGTCGCACATGGGGTTCACTGTTTAAGTGGGAGGGGAAATAGATATTAATTTTACCCGTGAGAACACTGAGGCCCAGAGAACTGAAACACTTGCCCCAGTGAGTCCCAGAAGGCAGATGGAGGAGTTGGATTAGAACCCAGGACCCCATCTCGTCTCCCAGACCTGTGTTCTTTTCACTAGGCCACCCCGCTACTTAGGGATGGAGACAGCCACGAGGAACAATGGGTGACCCTCTTTGTTATTAGTAGTATGGGATTTGTTAAGCGCTTACTATGTGCCAGGCATTGGACTCGGCACTGAGGTAAATGCAAGTTAATTCATTCAATCGTATTTATTGGGCGCTTACTGTGTGCGGAGCACTGTACTAAGCACTGGGAATGTACAATTCAGGTTAGACGTCGTCCCTGCCCCGCACGGGGCTCACAATCTTAATCCCCATTTTCTAGATGAAGTAACAGAGGCACAGAGGGGTGAAGTGACTTCCCAGAGGTCACACAGAAGACTAGCGGTGTGGCAGGGATTAGAACCCAGGACCTTCTGATTCCCAGGCTCGTGCTTTATCCACTAGGCCACGCTTCTTCTCTGCTGGAATCTTCAGAACAGACTTCGGAACCGAAGTCTGGGTTCTAGATTTTAGGACTGAGAGGTTCATTCATTCATTCAATCGTGTTTATTGAGCGCTTACTGTGCGCAGAGCACTGTACTAAGCGCTTGGAAAGTACAATTCGGCAACAAATAGAGACAATCCCTACTCAACAACGGGCTTGGGGGGCAGGGGACGTTTCTATCGACTCTTTTGTATCAAATTCTCCCAAGCACCTAGTCCAGTGCTCAGCATGTAGTAAGCGCTCTATAAATACCACTGATGATAACGATGAGGATGATGAGAGACTGGCTGAGAGCACCGTCGTCCACCCTCTCTGTCCTGTCAGAAGGAAACCCGCTGGGATAGCAGCCTGATGTAGTAGACAGAGCACGGGTCTGGGAGTCAGTAGGTCATAGGTTCGAATCGTGGCTCTGCCACTTGTCCGCTGTGTGGCCTTGGGCAAGTCACTTCGCTTCCCTGTGCCTCAGTTACCTCATCTGAAAAGTGGGGATTAAGGCCGTGAGCCCCATGAGGGCCAGGGACTCTGTCCAACCCGATTTGCTTGGATAATAATAATGTTGGTATTTGTTAAGCGCTTACTATGTGCAGAGCACTGTTCTAAACGCCGGGTAGATACAGGGTAATTGGGTTGTCCCCACGTGAGGCTCACAGTTAATCCCCATTTTCCAGATGAGGGAACTGAGGCCCAGAGAAGTGAAGCGACTTGCCCACAGTCACACAGCTGCCAAGTCGCAGAGCCAGGATTCGAACTCATGACCTCTGACTCCCAAGCCCGGGCTCTTTCCACTCCACCCCACTGCTTAGTATGGTGTCTGGCACATAGGAAGTGCTTGACAAATGCCATAATTATTATTATTCCAGACTGAAAGAGGCAGACAGCCGGGCACCGCCCGTGCAGTCTTTACCCTCGCTAGCCAGAGACAAGCAGAACCCGTCTTGTTGCCGAACTGTCCATTCCAACCGCTTAGTACAGTCCTCTGTGCATAGTAAGCGCTCAAGAAATACGATTGAATGAATGAATGAACCGGGGCTAGGACCCAAGTGTCTCGAGTCCCCAAGGAGAGCTCTTTCCCCTGGATCCACAGCAGAGCTAAAGAAATCATAAATGGATTTGAAAAAAGCACACTATTAAAATTAGTCCCATCTGAATGCTTATAAAAGATGAAATTAACTCTCTTCTCCCCCTTCAAAGCCCTACTGAGAGCTCACCTCCTCCAAGAGGTCTTCCCAGACTGAGCTTCCCCTTTCCCCTCTTCCCCTCCGCTCCTCCCCCTCTCCCCTCCCCTCAGCACGGTGCTCATTTGTATAGATTTTTATTACCCTATTTATTTTGTTAATGAGGTGTCCGTCCCCTTGATTCTATTTATCGTGATTATGTTGTCTTGTTTTTGTCCGTCCGCCTCCCCCGATTAGACCGTGAGCCCTTCAGTGGGCAGGGACTGTCTCTATCTGTTGCCGAGTTGTCCATTCCAAGCACTTAGTACAGTGCTCTGCACATAGTAAGCGCTCAATAAATACTATTGAATGAATATAATAGAACCCAGGTCCTTCTGACTCCCAGGCCCACGCTCTTTTATTCTACTGTACTTTCCCAAGGCCTTAGTACAGTGCTCTGCACACATTAAGTGGTCAACAAACACCCATGATGGGCTGGAAGAGAGTAAGATTGATTGATTGACTGATTGACTGGAAATCCTGTTCCAACACCATCCTCACCCTTAAAAGGAAAAGTTGACCCACAGGCAATGAACACCTACATTTCCTATGAGAAGTTCTGGAGGAAAATGTGTGTTGTAATAATGAATAATAATATAATTTCGGTATTTTACGGGAATGTACTATTCGGCAAGATAGAGACCAACCCTGCCCGCTGACGGGTTTACAGTCTAGTCGGGGGAGACCGAAGGACAAAAACAAGACAACTTAATAACAATAAATAGAATCAAGGGGATGGACACCTCGTTAACAAAAGAAATAGGGTAATAAATATACAAATGAGCAGAGTGCCGAGGGGAGGGGAAGGGAGAGAGGGAGGAGCAGAGGGAAAGGGGCCTTAGCTGAGGGGAGGTGAAGGGGGAAGGGAGGGAGCAGAGGGGCGGAGGGGAGCAGAGAGAGAGCAGAGGGAAAAGGGGTAGCTCAGTCTGGGAAGGGCCTCTTGGAGGAGGTGAGGCTCTCACACCTGTCACACTCCTGCCAGTTCACTTCTCTGCCTTCAGTTTCCTCATCTGTAAAATGGGGATTAACGAATTTGGGCTCCACGAGGAGTCCACGACTCTGAGTCCAAACCTGATCTGCTTGTTTCCACCTCAGCGCTCAGTACAGTGCCTGGCACATAGTAAGCGCTTAACAAGTACATAAAAAATACGCAGGGTCTGATCGATCGACTGATCTGGTTCCATCCACATTTGGAGGCCGGAGAAAACCTAGTAGGGATCGGGAAAGCCTCTGGTCAACACCTGGCCACGGTGGCTCACGAGTGCCAAGACGGTAGCCCCTTTTCCTGCTGTCTCCCATCCACCTCCACAGCGGCAGGACGGGATATCTATGTGAGCTCATCCTCCAGACCCCCAGACTTGTTGTGGACAAGGAAACGTCTACCAGCTCGGTTGCCTCAAACCTCCCAAGCGTTTAGTGCAGTGTTCATGTCATTCATTCATTCAATAGTATTTTGTTGAGCGCTTACTATGTGCAGAGCACTGTCTAAGCGCTTGGAATGGACAATTCAACAGATAGAGAGAGATCCCTGCCCACTGACGGGCTACAGTCAATCGGGGGAGACGGACAAAACAAGACAACATAATCATGATAAATAGAATCAAGGGGATGGACACTCATTAACAAAATAAAATAGAGTTAAAAAAAATAGACTGAGTGCTCAATCAATCGATCAGTCGTATTTCTTGAGCACTTACCGTGTGCAGAGCACTGTACTAAGTGCTTGCGAGAGTGCTTAATACCACCGATGGATTGAAAGCTGCCTTTTTCGGAGAATAACTATGGGGGTGAAGCTGATGGCGTCACTTCCGTGAAGGGGGGAAGGGCAAGGTAAACCCACACCTCACGGGAGCTTGAGCCTAGTTTTCAGTAGGTGTGAACATCTCAGCAAGAAATAGATGGGCGGAACCAGCCTGCGGGATAACTCGTGAGTTTGGAGATCGGAGGGTTGGAAATGGACTCCACCCTTGAGCGTTCTGGAAAACGGAAGCGAGTGTTTGGAAATTATAGCCCAAGGAATCCACCAGAGGTAATCCACCGAGAGCAAAGCCTTCCTAGGCCGACGAAGCAAAAAAATCTAACTGGTCTACCCGGTCCCTAACTTCTAACAGCTGGTGGAACCACTGCATCGGAACTCTACGAGCGCTTAGAACAGTGCTCTGCACGCGGTAAGCCCTCAATAAATGTGACTGAATGATCTACCTCTGAATGTCCAGGGTTACTCTTCCGATCTCCCAGGGGTTTACCTTTCGAATCGTTGTGGCTACCTTGTGGTTGAGATCCTCGACCATTCATTCGTTCGTCATTCAGTCGTGTTTATTGAGCGCTTACTGTGTGCGGAGCACTGTACAACAGAATTAGCAGAAACATTCCCGACCCGTAACGAGCTTGCAGTGTAGACGTATCCAGGTTTTAAGTTTCCACTCTTTATCGCGCTAATCTTTCCGTTACGATTTGCTCTCTTTGGTAGCAGACTCCACAGTCTGTCATTTTGGAGGATAAGAGTTCTCACTCTTCATTCACTGTGTGACTGTGCCGACTTGTTCATTCCAAGCGCTTAGTACAGTGCTCTGCACATAGTAAGCGCTCAATAAATACTATTGAATGAATGAATGAATGACTGTGGGCAAGTCATTTCACTTCTCTGTGCCTCAGTGACCTCATCTGTAAAATGAAGATTAACTGTGAGCCTCACGTGGGACAACCTGATTACCCTTTATCTACCCCAGCGCTTAGAACAGTGCTCGGCACGTAGTAAGCGCTTAACAAATACCAACATCATCAGCACTGTACTAAGCACTTGGAACACTCACTTCTCCTTGCTCCAGGGAGGAGGTCCGATCGGTCACACGGGGTCCGACAGAGTGGGCGAGCCCCGGGTCTGGGCTAGAGGCGACTCGCCACATCGATGTGACGGAGTTCATCCATCCAATAGTATTTATTGAGCACTTACTGTGTGCGAAGCACTGTACAGAGTTTCCAATCCGTCTGGAGTTCTGGAGACACTTCCCCAGATATACCCCGCAGTAGCGTGGCTCAGTGGCAAGAGCCCAGGCTTGGGAGTCAGAGCTCACGGGTTCGAATCCCGGCTCTGCCACTTGTCAGCTGTGTGACTGTGGGCAAGTCACTTCACTTCTCTGGGCCTCAGTGACCTCATCTGTCATTCATTCATTCAATAGTATTTATTGAGCGCTTACTATGTGCAGAGCACTGTACTAAGCGCTTGGGATGAACAAGTCGGCAACAGATAGAGACAGTCCCTGCCGTTTGACGGGCTTACGGTCTAATCGGGGGAGACGGACAGACAAGAACAATGTGGTGCCATCTGTCAAATGGGGATGAACTGTGAGCCTCCCGTGGGACAATCTGATGACCCTGTATCTCCCCCAGCGCTTAGAACAGTGCTCTGCACGTAGTAAGCGCTTAACAAATACCAACCTCATTACTTCCCGATTCCCCCCCAACCCCCCACCGTCATTTGGGGGAAGATGTTGGGCAAGACTCATCGGGAATCCTTCACTCCGGTGCCCCTGTGGGTTTTCGGGCCTTCTCGCTCACCGCCAGCCCTCCGACATCCAGGGAATTTTGTGGTTTTTCAGAATCGAGGGGTCCCACGGTTTCTCGGGTTGGCACCGGGGGTAACGTGGTGTTTGTTCAGAGCGAATGGTGGCTTGTTACGAGATGGAGTTGGTCTGGCCAAGGCCCGACAGGATCAAACACCACCCTAAAAAAGACTTAACCTACAACCCAGACCCAGAGGAAATAAGGATCAAACGGAGGGGCTTATGTGAACCTTCTCTGTGGTTATTCAATCTACCGAAACTGGGAAATAATGAATTCACTGAGGAACAGCTCTCGTGTCCCCTAAAGAGAAGCAGCGTGGCTCAGTGGAAAGAGCCAAGGCTTGAGAGTCAGAAGTCATGGGTTCGAATCCCGGCGCTGCCACTTGTCAGCTGACTGTGGGCAAGTCACTTAACTTCTCTGTGCCTAGTTACCTCATTGTAAAATGGGGATTAAGACTGTGAGCCTCAGGTGGGACGACCTGATGACCCTGCATCTACCCCAGCGCTTCAAACAGTGCTCTGCACATAGTAAGTGCTTAACAAATGCCAACATTATTATTATTATTATTGTTCAAGTAACTATTGGAGAAATTTGTCTTCAAGCTAAAGAAGATCAAGGACTCCTTATTTTGTGTGGTATCCAGCAACAATTCACAGTCAGTTCTAGTCTGTCAATCATATTTTTTGAGCACTTACTATGCTAAGCGCTTGGGAGAGTCCAATATAACAGACACAATCCCTGCCCACAACGAGGTTACAGTCTAGAGGGAGAGACAGATGTTACTATAACACAGGGCAAGTCACTTCACTTATCCGTGCCTCAGTTTCCTCAACTGTAAAACGGGAATTTATTACCTGTTCTGCCTCCGACTTTGGCTGTGAGTCTCAGGTGGGACCTGATTATCTTGTATCCACCCCAGAGATTAGTAGAGAGTTTGGCACATTCATTCATTCGATCGTATTTATTGAGTGCTTACTGTGTGCAGAGCACTGTGTGCATTGAACAAATACCACAGTTATTATGTCTGTTCATTCGATTGTATTTATTGAGCACTTACTGTGTGCAAAGCACTGTAGTAAGCTCTTGGGAGAGTACAGTATAACAATAAACTGACACATGCCTTTCCCACAAAGAGTTTACGGTCCCGAGACAAGGAGCTTACATGAGACCTGATTCTGTTGCATCCACCCCGGCACTCAGGACAGTGCTCGGCACATTGTAAACACTTAGAGAAGCAGCGTGGCTCAGTGGAAAGAGCATGGGCCTAAGCGTCAGATGTCATGGATTCTAATCCCGGCTCCGCCACCTGTCAGCTGTGTGACTTTGGGCAAGTCACTTGACTTCTCGGTACCTCAGTGACCTCATCTGTAAAATGGGGATGAAGACTGTGAGCCTCACGTGGGACAACCCGCTCACCCTGTATCTACCCCAGCGCTTAGAACAGTGCTCGGCACAGTGTAAGTGCTTAACAAATACTAACATAATTATTATTACTTAAATGCCACAATTATTATAAAGAAGAGAACCAAACCCAATACTTAGGAAATTTACTAAAGTCCAATTGAGTTCTAGTCATTCGATTGAATGATTCATTCATTCAGTGGTATGCATTGAGCGCTTACTGTGTGCAGACCACTGTATTAAGCGCTTAGGAAAGTACAGTACAGCAACAGACAGTCACATTCCCCGCCGACGTGCCCACAGCGAGCTTACGGTCTTGAGGGGGAGACAGTTATCGCTGTTTAATTAACCCACCAGTCATTCGGTGACGCAGCGGGGAAACTGTAACTATTTTCATTCCTTCAGTCCGTCTTATTTATTGAGCGCTTACTGTCAGCAGAACACTGTACTAAGCGTTTGGGAAAGTACAATACGACAAAAAGCAGTGACATTCCCTTTGAGTCAAAGCAGCGTGGCCTAGCGGAAAGAGCACGGGGTCGGGCGTCGGGAGAGCTCGGTTCTAGTCTCCACTCGGAAACCTGCCAATTTTGAGCTTCTAGTTTCTTAATTTAAGCTACTTAACTAACCGCTGTTTGGAGCTTCACTTTTCTTATCTGTCAAATGGGATTAAATACCTGTTCTCTCTACCCCTTAGATGGGGAGTCCCATGTGGAACAAGGACAGGGGCCAATTTGCACATCTCTGTACCTACCCCAGTGCTTAATACAGTGCTGGGCACATAGTACGCCCTTAACAAACCATGATTATTTGCAAGAAAAAAAGCAGAAAGACCAGGAAGGCTGGAATTTGAGCACAGATCTTCAGACCTGGTCCGAAGAAAGTCGTTGGAGACTTCACTGGGAAGCCATGATCGTGCTGAGAGTAGTACTTTCCAAGCGCTTCGTACAGTGCTCTGCACACAGTAAGCGCTCAATAAATATGATTGAATGAATGAAGTCCCTTTAGATTTTAAGTTCATTAAGGGCAGGGGTCATGTCCATCAACCGTGTTGTACTCTCCCAGGCAATTAATTCAGTGCTCTGCACCCAGTAAGTGCTCGATATTCATTCAGTCAGTCGTATTTATTAAGCACTTACTGTGTGCAGCACACTCTACTGAGCGCTTGGGAAAGTAATAATAATATTGGTATTTGTTAAGTGCTTACTATGTGCAGAGCACTGTTCTAAGCGCTGGGGGAGATACGGGGTCAACAGGTTGTCCCACGTGAGGCTCACAGTTAAACCCCATTTGACAGATGAGGTAACTGAAGCACAGAGAAGTGAAGTGACTTGCCCACAGCCACACAGCTGACAAGTGGCAGAGCCGGGAGTCGAACCCATGACCTCTGACTCCCAAGCCCGGGCTCTTTCCACTGAGCCACACTGCTTCCCAAGTACAAATACAATACAATAAATATCATTGCTTGACTGATTCTTCTCCCATTCCCTTCTACATTGCTCTGGCACTTGTATTTGTACCCTTTATTCACTCCACCCTTGGCCCCACAGCAAATAATCATTATTATTATTACTATTATGATATTTGTAAAGCGCTTACTATCTGCCAGGGGCACTGTACTAAACACTCAGGTGAATAAAAGCAGATTGGGTTGGACACAGTTTCTGTCCCATGTGAGCTTCACAGTCTCAATCCCCATTTTACAGATGAGGGGATTAAGGCACAGAGAAGCGAAATGACTTATCCAAGGTCACACAGCAGAAAAGTTGAGGAGCCGGGATTAAAACCCATGAACTTCTGACTCCCAGGCCAGTGTTTTATCCAATATGCCATGCTGCTTCCTATATATATGTATATATATATAAAATTTACTTATATTTCATGCCTGTCTTCCCCTCTATACCGTAAATTTCTTGCGGGCAGGGCATATAGTTGACAACTCTGCTGTATTGTACTTTCCCAAGTGCTTAGTGAAGTACTCCGCACACAATAAGTGCTTAATAAATATGATTGATTGATCGAAGGAGGGGGCAGGAGAAGCAAAATGGCCTAAAGGAAACAGCACAGACCTGGGAGTCAGAAGACCTGGATTCTAATCCCAGCTCTGCCAATTGTTTACAGTACGACCTCAATTACTCTATGTGTAAAATGGGGATTAAGACTGTGAATGCCGTGTGGGACAGGCACTGTGTCCAACCTGATCATCCGGTATCTACCCCAGTGCTTAGTACAGTGCCTGACTCAAAGTAAGCGCTTAACAAATACCATACGGAATTGGAGGGTGAGCTAGAAAGAGGGATTTGTTTGGGAAACGGCCATCATTCTGTAAGACCCAACTATGCTCGCAAATTAACAGATGAAGGTTCATCTTGACTGTCCTTCACTTGAGAAGAAGTGAATAGAGAGCACGGACCTGGGAGTCAGAAGGACCTGGGTTCTAATTCTGACTCCGCCACATGTCTGCTGGGTAACCCTGGGCAAGTCACTTCACTTCCTTGGGCCTCAGTTACCTCATCTGGAAAATGGGGGCTAAGACAGTGAACCCCCTGTGGGATAGGGGCGGTGTCCAACCTGATCAACTTGTATCTACCCAAGCACGTACAACAGTGCTTGGCACAAGGTAAGCACTTTTTTGGGCATTTGTTAAGCGCTTACTACGTGCGGAGCACTGTTCTAAGTGATGGGGGAGATACAGGGTAATCAGGTGGTCCCACATGAGGCTCTCAGTCTTCATCCCCATTTTACAGATGAGGGAACTGAGGCACAGAGAAGTCAAGTGGCTTGCCCAAAGTCACACAGCTGACAAGTGGCAGAGCCGGGACTCGAACCCATGACCTCTGACTCCCAAGCCCGTGCTCTTTCCACTGAGCCACGCTGCTTCTTAACAAGTACCATTATTTATTTTCTGTATTTTTTTTTTTAATTTTGGTCAGCATCACTGCATTTTTCTAAAGAGGCCACCAGGAGAACAGCTCACCTATTCCGGATGCGGGATTTCTGCGATCGCCTGTACTGTGCTTTGTTTTCTAGTGTGGAAGCATAACGGTTAAAGTCCTGCGTGTTTCAGCTGCAGGTCTGCCTCTGGTTACCAAGGCAATCCAGTTCACAACACGTCTTCACTTCGTTCTCCAGGAGTAGCTGAAAGCAAGATGAAACTACTCCTTTAGTGGGGTTGAGTGGCTTTAATCACCTCGAAAACAAGGTAGAAAACCCGGCCCAGGGGCTGTTGCTGCCCATCCTGGTGTATTTATCCTGTATTGTACTTGGTTTAAATTTGATGCTGTGCTGTATAAAAGGAAGCTCTCCTTTATTCAGAATAAACTGGCTTTGCATAGCAGGGGAATCTCTGCCTCCCAACCGCCTCTCCCTCTCCCTACTAGAACCAGACGTAGTAATAAACTTGTCTCTGACATACTCCCCCTTTACTAAAACCCAACGCAGAATTCATGGGGTCGTCTCCATTCGTTCATTCGATCGTATTTACTGAGCGCTTACTGCGTGCAGAGCAGTGTACTGAGCGCTTGGAAAGTACAAATGGGCAACAGATAGAGACAACCCCTACCCAACCACGGGCTCATAGTCTAGAAGAAGGGAGAGAGACAATGAAACAAGTAGACAGGCATCAGTAGCATCAAAATAGATAAATAGGATTATAGATATATACACATTAGCCCACTATTGTCACACATTTGGTTGTCCCTCTGGCAGTTGCCGCGGCACATTCGTCACGGTATTTGTTAAGCGCTTGTCTTGATTTATGCCGTCGAGTCGATTCCTACCAATCTCTCCCAGGACACCCCACCTCCATCTGCAATCCTTCCAGGAGTGGATCCAGAGAGTTTTCTTGGTTAAAAACACCGAAGTGGTTTCCATTGCCTCCCTCCATGCAGTAAAGTCGAGTCTCCGCCCTCGACTCTCTCCCGTGCCGCTGTCGCCCAGCACAGGGCAGTTTTGACTTGTGGCAGATGGACTTCCACTCGCTAGCCACTGGCCAAGCCGGGAATGGATTGGACAGGCCTCTGCCTGACTCTCCTTCCCGTAGCCGAGACTGGTAGAGGACAAGAAACTCAGCGCGGCTCAGTGGAAAGAGACCGAGCTTGGGAGTCAGAGGTCATGGGTTCGGATCCCAGCTCCGCCACTTGTCAGCTGGGTGACTGTGGGCAAGTCACTTAACTTCGCTGGGCCTAAGTTCACCCATCTGTAAAATGGGGATTAACCGTGAGCCTCACGTGGGACAACTTGATTACTCTGTATCTGCCTCAGCGCTTAGAACAGTGCTCCACACATAGTAAGCGCTTAACAAATACCACCGTTATTATTACCCTGAGAGGAGGTTAAGCACTTACTATATGTCAAACACCATTCTGAGCACTGGGGTAAGCACCTGTTAATTAAGTTGGACACAGTCCCTGTCTAAGTGGGACTCACAGTCTACACAGGAGGAAGAACAGGTATTTCATTCATTCATTCAATCGTATTTATTGAGCGATTACTGTGTGCAGAGCACTGTACTAAGCGCTTGGAAAGTACAATTCAGCATCGAATAGAGACAATCCCTACCCAACAATGGGTTCACAGTCTAGAAGTGGGGAGACAGACAACAAAACAAGTAAGCGGGCAGCGATCGCATCAATTTAAGTGAATAGAATTATAGACATATACACATCATTAATAAAATAAATAGAATAATAAACATGTACATATATACACCAGTGCTGTGGGGTAGAGGGGGGAGGAAACTGAAGCACAGAGAAGTGCTTTGGAGTCAGAAGTCATGAGTTCGAATCCCGGCTCTGCCACTTGTCAGCTGTGTGACTGTGGGCAAGTCACTTCACTTCTCTGGGCCTCAGTTCCCTCATCTGTAAAATGGGGATGAAGACTGTGAGCCCCACGTGGGACAACCTGATTCCCCTGTGTCTACCCCAGCGCTTAGAACAGTGCTCGGCACATAGTAAGCGCTTAACAAATACCCACATTATTATTAGAAGGTAAGTGACTTACACCATATCACGCAGCAAGTAAGTGGCGGATTAGATCCCAAGTCCTCTGTCTCCCAGGCCCTTCCTCTTTCCAGGAGGCCACGCTGTTTTCCATTGGACTTTTGGACCAAAGTACTTTAAGAGAGAAGTCCAAGATCTCTTTCTTTAATTACTACTCTAGTTCGGAAAGAGTCAGTAAAGTCATTAGAGTCACTGTAGCTAAAATTAGGATTGATTCTCCCCAGGTACATTCCCTTACACAAGTTAACATCAGAGAAGCAGTGTGACTTAGTGGAAAGAGCGAGGGTTTGGGAGTCAGAGGTCGTGGGTTTTTATCCCGGCTCCGCCCCTTGACAGTCGTGTGACTTTGGGCAAATCACTTAACTTCTCTGTGCCTCAGTTACCTCATCTGTAAAATGGGGATTAAGACTGTGAGTCCCATGCGGGACAACCTGATCACCTTGCATCCCCCCCAGTGCTTAGAACAGTGCTTGGCACACAGTAAGTGCTTAACACATACCATTATTATTATTCAAGATTATATTCAATGGGATAATTGGGTATTTTTTAAAGCACTTACTATTAGAAGCAGAGTGGCCTATTGGAAAGAGCACAGGCCTGGGAGTCAGAGGTCCTGGTTGCAAATCCCAGCTCTGTCACATGCCTGTTGTGTGACCTTGGGCAAGTCACTTCACTTCTCAGTGCCTCAGTTCCCTCATCTGTAAATTGGGGGTTAAAATTGTGAGCACCCTGTGGGCCAGGTCTATGTCCAACCCGACTTACTTGTATCTACTCCGGCGCTTAGAGCGGTGCTCCGCACAAAGAAAGGGCTTAACAAATTACTATTATCATGTTTTATTATTTTATGAACCAAGCAGGGTAGATATAGTACAATCAAGTATCAGACACAGTCACTGTCCCACGTGAGGTTCACAGTTTAAATGGTTGGAGAAGAGATATTTAATCCCCATTTTACAGATGAAGAATTAGGCTCAGAGCAGTCAAGTGACTTGTCAAAGGTCACCCGGCAGGCAAATGACAGAGCCTGGACTAGAACCCTAGTCTCCCGACTTTCAGTCCCGTGTAGACCACGCTGCTTTTTCACTAATTGACTCACTCATTCAAAAGTGTTTCTGAAGCATCTGTTGTTTACAGAGCACTTTTACTAAGCACCTGGGGAGTGTACAGTAGAGTAGGTAGATATGATCCCTGCCCAAAGGAGGTAATAATATGGTGGTGGAGAGGAAAATTAAAATAAATTACAAATAGGAGGAAGAAGATTGAGGACATATGGGCATGACTCAGTGCTTAATAATATGGTGTATAAGCGTGTCTTCGTGGCAAGAGCGTGGGCTTGGGCGTCAGGGGTCGTGGGTTCTAATCCCAGGTCCCCCACTTGTCAGCTGAGTGACTTAGGGCAAATCACTTAACTTCTCTGTGCCTCAGTGACCTCATGGGTAAAATGAGGATTAAGAGTGTGAGCCCCATGTGAGACAAGCTGATTACCTCGTATCTACCCCAGGGCTCAGAACAGTGCTTGGCAAATAGTGAGCGCTTAACAAAAGCCATCATCATTATTATTACTATTACTAGTGCTACAGGAGGTTGTCAGTTCTTAAGCGGACTTTAGGTGGTGCGCCAATGCTGGAAAATAAATAGTGGGAGGGAACAAGGTGGGGAGATAAGAAAGTAATCCGGGAGGGCCTCCCGGAGGAGATGTAATCCCAAAGGGTTTCGAAGATGGGGTGAGTTGTGGACTGTAGAAATCAAAGGGGAGAGGAGTTCCAGAAAGCAGGAAGGGTTTGAGCAAGAAGTTGGCAGTGGGACTGATAAGAATGAGAGAATGAGGCACAGAAGTGTATGAGCTGGGCTGCAGTGGGAGAAGAGAATGGGCAAGTACTTCATTTTGCTGCTTGGATCATTTTTCTGAAAATAACTTTCAGTCCATGGCTCCCCACTTCTCAAAAGCCTTCAGTGGTTGCCCATTTACCTCTCCATTAAATGGCCATTTCTCACCAGAAGCTTTAAAGACATTCAGTCGGCTCTCCCCCTTACCTGGGTGACCTTACCTCGGGGATTTCCTACTACAACCCAGTGCACACTTTACTCCTTTAACCCCAAACTGCTTATCTCACCTCGATCTCATCTCTCTCGCCTCCAATCTCTTGTCTACATCCTTCATCTCTTCTGAAACTTTCTCCTCTTTCATATTTCTCCAATCCCTTATCTGTTTCAATAACTGTCTCCCCTGTAGTCTGTAAACCCCTCTTAGGCAGAGATTGTGTTTACCAACTCTGTTGTATTGTACTTTCCCAAACAGTGCTCTGCACGTAATTAGCATTCAATAAATACCACTGATTGATATACAACAGACAACCACTCTCTCCACCTTCAAAACCCTACTAAGAACACATCTCCTCCAAGAGGTCTTCCCAGTCTAATCCCTCATTTCCCTTATTCCTTCTCCCTTTTGCATTGCCTCTCCCTTCTGCATTGCCTCTTCCCTCTAGACTGTAAGTTCATCGTGGACAGGGAACATGTCTATTCATTCAATCATATTCATCTATCTGTTGCCGAATTGTACTTTCCAAGGGCTTAATACAGTTCTCTGCACACAGTAAGCACTCAATAAATATGATTGAATGAATGAGAAAGGAGTCAAGGATAAGGGGGTTGTGGGCTTGTGAGACAGAAAGGATGGTGGTGCTGTCTACAAAAGTGATGGGAAAGGCAGGGGGAGAACAGGGTTTGGGTGGGATGATAAGAAATGCTGTTTTGGACATGTTAAGTCTAAGGTAATGGCTGGGCATCTAAGTAGAAATAACAACAATAATAATAATAATAATATTATGGTGTTTGTTAAGAGCTTACTATGTGCCAAGCACTGTTCTAAGAGCTGAGATAGATACAAGGTTAGCAGGTTGTCCCTTGTGGGGCTCACGGTTTTAATCTCCATTTTACAGATGAGGTAACTGAGGCCCAGAGAAGTTATGTGGCTTGCCCAAAGTCACACAGCTGACAAGTGGCAGAGCTGGGATTAGAACCCATGACCTCTCACTCCCAAATTCATGCTCTTTCCACTAAGCCACATTCAAAACTGCAGAGAGAGAGGGAGCTCAGGGCTGGAGATGTACATTTGAGATTCATCCACGTAGAGTTGATAGTTGAAGCCATGGGAGAATAAAATGCAAGCGAGTAGACACACTTCCTGCCCACCAAGAACGGGAGCCTAATCGAAACCATGGGAGGGGATCATCTCCCCAAAAGAGGGAGTGAAAATTAAGATGAGAAGTGGAACCAGAACAGAGCCTTAAGGGACACTTACAGGTAGTCACCAAAACCTTTCATTCATTAATTCAATAGTATTTATTGAGCGCTTACTATGTGCAGAGCACTGTACTAAGCGCTTGGAATGAACAAGTCGGCAACGGATAGAGACGGTCCCTGCCGTTTGACGGGCTTACGGTCTGATCGGGGGAGACGGACGGACAAGAACGATGGCGATAAATAGAGTCGAGGGGAAGAATATCTCGTAAAAACAATGGCAACTAAATAGAATCGAGGCGATGTACATTTCATTAACAAAATAAATAGGGTAATGAAAATATATACAGTTGAGCGGACAAGTACAGTGCTGAGGGGATGGGAAGGGAGAGGGGGAGGAGCAGAAGGAAATGGGGGGAAAAGAGGGTTAAGCTGCAGAGAGGTGAAGGGGGGGTGGCAGAGGGAGTAGAGGGAGAAGAGGAGCTCAGTCTGGGAAGGCCTCTCAGAGGAGGTGAGTTTTAAATAGGGTTTTGAAGAGGGGAAGAGAATCAGTTTGGCGGAGGTGAGGAGGGAGGGCGTTCCGGGACCGCGGGAGGACGTGGCCCGGGGGTCGACGGCGGGACGGGCGAGACCGAGGGACGGCGAGGAGGTGGGCGGCGGAGGAGCGGAGCGTGCGGGGTGGGCGGTAGAAAGAGAGAAGGGAGGAGAGGTAGGAAGGGGCAAGGTGATGTAGAGTCTCGAAGCCTAGAGTGAGGAGTTTTTGTTTGGAGCGGAGGTCGACGATAGGCAATCACCGGAGGTGTTTAAGAAGGGGAGTGACAGGCCCAGATCATTGCTGCGGGAAGATGAGCCGGGCAGCGGAGTGAAGAATAGACCGGAGCGGGGCAAGAGAGGAGGAAGGGAGGTCAGAGAGAAGGCCGACACGGTAGTCTAGCCGGGATATAACAAGAGCCCGTAGCAGTAAGGTAGCCGTTTGGGTGGAGAGGAAAGGGCGGATCTTGGCGATACTGTAAAGGTGAAACCGGCAGGTCTCGGTAACGGATAGGATGCGTGGGGTGAACGAGAGAGACGAGTCAAGGATGACACCGAGATCGTGGGCCCGAGAGACGGGAAGGATGGTCGTGCCATCCACGGTGATAGGGATGTCTGGGAGAGGACCGGGTTCGGGAGGGAAGATGAGGAGCTCAGTCTCGCTCACGTTGAGTTTTAGGTGGCGGGCCGACATCCAGGTGGAGACGTCCCGGAGGCGGGAGGAGATGCGAGCCCAAAGGGAGGGGAGAGGACAGGGGCAGAGATGTAGATCTGCGTGTCCTCTGCGTAGAGATGGTAGTCAAAGCCGTGAGAGCGAATGAGCTCACCGAGGGAGTGAGTGTAAATGGAGAACAGAAGAGGGCCAAGAACTGACCCCTGAGGAACTCCAACAGTAAAAGGATGGGAGGGGGAGGAGGCGCCCGCGAAGGAGACCGAGAATGACCGGCCAGAGAGATGAGAGGAGAACCGGGAGAGGACGGAGTCCGTGAAGCCGAGGTGAGATAAGGTGTGGAGGAGGAGGGGATGCTTGACAGTGTCGAAGGCAGCAGAGAGGTCAAGGAGGATCAGAATGGATTAGGAGCCATTGGATTTGGCAAGAAGGAGGTCACGGGAGACCTTAGAGAGAGCAGTCTCGGTAGAGTGGAGGGGAAGGAAGCCAGATCGGAGGGGGTCCGGGAGAGAATGGGAGTTAAGGAATTCTAAGCATCGATTGTAGACGACTCGTTCTAGGATTTTGGAAAGGAAGGGGAGTAGGGAGATAGGGCGATAACTGGAGGGGGAAGTGGGGTCGAGAGCGGGTTTTTTTAGGATGGGGGAGACGTGGGCATGTTTGAAGGCAGCGGGGAAGGAGCCATCGGAGATCGAGTGGTTAAAAATAGAAGTTAAGGAAGGGAGGAGGGCAGGGGCGATGGTTTTAATAAGGTGAGAGGGAATGGGGTCCGAGGCCCAGGTGGAGGGGGTGGCACTCGCGAGGAGGGAGGAGATCTCCTCTGAGGATACTGCAGGGAAGGATGGAAAAGTAGGGGAGAGGGTCGGTGGGGGGGAGGGGAGAGGCAGAGGGGTGACTTTGGGGAGCTCAGACCTGATCGTGTTGATTTTCGTGATGAAATAGGTGGCCAGATCATTGGGGGTGAGAGATGGGGGAGGGGGAGGAACAGGGGGCCTAAGGAGAGGGTTAAAGGTCCGGAACAATCGGCAGGGGTGACGGGCATGGGTGTCGATGAGGGAGGAGAAGAAGCTTTGCCTGGCGGAGGAGAGGGCAGAGTTAAGGCAGGAAAGGATAAATTTAAAGTGTGTGAAGTCGGCTCGGTGCTTGGATTTTCACCAGCACCGCTCGGCAGCTCGAGCGTAAGAGCGTAGGAGGCGGACAGAGGAGGTGATCCAGGGCTGTGGGTTAGTGGAGCGAGAGCGGCGGAGGGAAAGGGGGACGAGAGAGTCGAGATGAGTAGAGAGGGTGGAGTTGAGAGCGGAGACCTGATCATCGAGAGTGGGAAGTGAGGACAGGGCGGCAAGGTGGGGAGAGATGCTTTTGGAAAGACGGATGGGATCTAGAGAGCGGAGGTCTCTGTGGTCTCACCTCCAAGATATCGCCAAGATCCACCCTTTCCTCTCCTTCTAAACCTCTACCACCTTAGTACAACTACTCATCCTATCCCCACTGGGTTACTGCATCAGCCTCCTCTTTGATTTCCCAAACTCCTGTCTCTCCCCGCTTCAGTCTATACTTCATTCCGCTGCCCGCATTATCTTTCTATAGAAACGTTCTGGGAGTGTCACCCCCTCCTCAGAAACCTCCAGTGGTTGCCTATTAGCCTCCGTATCATGCAAAAACTCCTCATTCTTGGCATCAAAGCTGTCCACCCCCTTACCCCCTCCTACCTCACCTCCCTTCTCTCCTACAGCCCAGCCCGCACACTCCTCTCCTCTGGTGCCACTAACCTCCTCATGGTGCCTCGTTCTTACCTGTCCTGCCACTGACCCTTGGCCCACATCCAACCTCTGGCTTGGAACGCCCTCCCTCCTCAAATCCGCCATTCACACTTCCCCCCTTCAAAGCCCTACTGAAGGCTCACCTCCTCCAGGAGGCCTTCCCAGACTAAGCCCCCTTTTCCTCAGCTCCCCTCCCCATTGCCCCGACTATCCCCATTTGCTCTACCCCCGACCCCACAGCACCTGTGTATATATGTACATATCTATAATTCTATTTATTAATATTGATGTTATTAATATCTGTCTACTTGTTTTGATGCCTGTCTCCCCCCCTTCTAGACTGTAAGCCTGTTGTGGATAAGGACTGTCTCCCTTTATTGCTGAATTATACTTTCCAAGTGCTTAGTACAGTGCTCTGCACACAGTAAGCTCTCAATAAATATGAATAATGAATGAATGAATGAATGAATGAATGAACGAATGAATGAATGAATGAGGCAGAGAGGAAGAGCCAGAGGGGCTTGGCTAGACATGGAAGGGGGGAACCAGAAGACATCTGTAGCACAAATCAGATCTGTGAGATTTGGCAAGAGGGATGGACTTGATGGTCTTAAGCCGGTTGGTTACAGTGGGGTTTAAATGGCTAGAACTGAATTATAAAGAGCTAAGAAGGCAGCTGGATGAGAGAAAATGGACGTAGCAGGTTATGTGGATTATTTCCACCTGTAAGGCATTTCGGTGTTGGAGAGTTTACTGTAATCTGCAAACTTATCCTATTCTGCCTTGATAACAGTATCAGCCTCCTCACCGACCTCCCTGCCTCTTGCCTCTCCCCACTCCAGTCCATACTTCACTCTGCTGCCCGGATCATTTTTCTACAAAAACTCTCAGTCCATGTCTCCCCTCCCCAAGTGCTTAATACAGAGCTCTGCATTTGTTCATTCAATCGTATATATCGAGTGCCTACTGTGTGCAGAACCCTGTACTAAGCACTTGGAAAGAAGAGTTTGGCAACAAAGAGAGACAATCCCTTCCCACAACGGGTTCACAGTCTAGAAGGGGGAAGACAGGCATCAAAACAAGTAAACAGTAAGCACTCACTGAATATCATTGATGATCAAATCTGCTAACTATTGTACTCTTGAAAGTCAATTTATCAATTAACCAATAGCATTTATTGAATACTTACTGTGTGCAGAGCATTCTTATAAATACTTGGGAGAGTACAGTAGAGTTAATAGATTCAATCCCTGCCTTCAAAGACCTTACATTTTAGATGGGGAGATGGACACTAAAATAAGATGAAGGTCAGGGGAAGCAGCAGATTCAAGGTATATATATAAGTGCTATCGGGAGGTGAGGAGAGGGGGCGTGCTCAAGGGGTGAGGGATGAAGTCCATTAATGGGGTAGGATACAGGGTGGGGAGATGAGAGATTAGCCAGAAAACACCTGCTGGAGGAGATGTGATTTTAGGAGGGCTGTGAGGATTGGAAAGGTTGAAGTTTTCTGGGTCCTTCAAAAAAATCAATTGTGTTTATTGAGCACTTACTGTGTGCAGGGCAATATTTTAAGCACTTGGGAGAGTACAATATAACAATTAGTGGACACATTCCTGGATAAAAATTATGGTATGTGTTAAGTGCTCATTATGTGCCAGGCACTGTACTAAGCACTGGGGAGGATACAAACAAATCGGGTTGGACACAGTCCCTGTCCCACATGGGGCTCACAGTCTCTATCAATATGGCTTAGTGGAAAGACCTCAGGCTTGGGAGTCAGAGGTCTAATCCCCCAGCTCTGCCACTTATCAGCTGTGACTTTGGGCAAGTCACTTAACTTCTCTGGGCCTCAGTTCCCTCATCTGTAAAATAGGGATTAAGACTGTGAGCCCCACGTGGGACAACCTGATTACCTTGTAATAATAATAATGTTGGTATTTGTTAAGCGCTTACTATGTGCAGAGCACTGTTCTAAGCGCTGGGGTAGACACAAGGTATCAGGTTGTCCCACATGGGGCTCACAGTCTTAATCCCCATTTCACAGATGAGCTAACTGAGGCCCAGAGAAGTTAAGTGACTTGGCCACGGTCACACAGCTGACAAGTGACAGAGCTGGGATTCGAACCCATGACCTCTGACTCCAAAGCCCGTGCTCTTTCTCCACTGAGCCACGCTGCTGCCCACCCCAGCGTTTAGAACAGTGCTTGGCACGTAGTAAGCGCTTGACAGATACCATAATTATCACTCTTATTATTTTCCAGATGAGGTAACTGAGGCACAGGGAAGTGGAGTGACTTGCCCAAGGTCACACAGCAGACGAGTGGAGGAGCTGGAATTAGAACCCATGGCCTTCTGACTCCCAGGCCCTTGCTCTAACCACTACAGCGTGCTGCTTCCTGGATGTGAATGGGAAGGCATTCCAGGTAGGAGGGATGGGAGAGCAAGGGATTGACAGCAAAAGAGATGAGAGGAGGGAGAGTGAGTAGGTTGGCATTCGACAGCGAAGCATGGAAGCGGGATGGTAGTGGGAGAGGAGCCAGGTGAGGTGAGGGGAAGAGCCGACTGAGTGGTCCGAACCCTTGGTCAAGAGTTTCTATGGCATGCAACTACTGGGGGGTGTTTCTCCCCTTCTAGACTATAAGCTCGTTGTGGGAAGGGAAGTCGTCTACCAACTCTTTCATATGAAACTATCGGGTATGATCTCCCTAAAACCTCCCCTGCTCCTCTCCAGTCCCTCCCTCATCCTGCCCCTTCTTCAACTCTTCCATCCTTCCCAGCAGTATCGCATGCCGCCTTCTCTCAGAATCCACCCCCTCCACCTGCGTATCTGACCCCCCTCCCTTCGCATCTTATTAAAACACTTTTCCCCTCCCTCTTCCCTCCTTGACTGCCATCTTCCATTGTTCACTCGCCAATGGCTTCTTCCCCACTGCTTTCAAACGTGCCCGTGTCTCCCCTATCCTAAAAAAACTCTCCTTTGATCCCATGGCTTCCTCCAGCTAATGCCCCATCTCCCTCCCCCCATTCCTCTCCAAACTCCTCGAGCGAGTTGTCCATACCCCTTGTTTCATGTTCCTCTCCTCCAGTTCTCTTCTTGACCTCCTCCAATCTGGCTTCCATCCCCTTCGTTCCACAGGAGGTGCCCTCTCAAAGGTCACAAATGATCTCCTTCTTTCCAAATCCAATGGCCTCTTCTCCATCCTAATCCTCCTCGACTTCTCAGCTGCCTTAGACACTGTTGAAGACCCCTTCTCCCGGAAACATTATCCGACCTCGGCTTCATTGATACTGTCCTGTCCTGGTTCTCCGATCTCTCTCTGCCTGCTCATTCTCAGACTCCTTCATGGCTTCTCCCTCTTCCTCCTACGCCCTAACTCTGGGTATCCCTCAAGACTCTGTTCTGGGTCCCCTTCAATTCTCCATCTAATCCCACTCCCTTGGAGAACCCATTCACTCGCAAGGCTTCAACAATCACCTCTACAGGGATGACACCCAAATCTACATCTCCAGCACTGATTTCTCTCTGCAGTCTCACGTATCCTCTTGACCTCAAGATATCTCTTCTTGGATATCCTGACATCATCTCAAACGTACCAAGTCCTAAACAGAACTCTTTATCTTCTCACCCAAATCCTCTCCTCCTCCCTAACTTTGCCATCACCACTGACAGCCCCATCATCTTTCCTGCCTCACAAGCCTGTAACCTTGGAATTATTCTTGACTCCTCTCTCAGTGCTCTGCACACAGTAAGCGCTCAATAAATATGACCGAATGAATGAATTCGACCGACATATTCAATCTACCACTAAATCTTGTCTGTTCAACCTTCGCTGAAACCCACCCTTTTCTCTCTATCTAAACTCCTAGCATGCTGATCCCAGCACTTATCCTATTCTGCCTTGATAACAGTATCAGCCTCCTCACCGACCTCCCTGCCTCTTGCCTCTCCCCATTCCAGTCCATACTTCACTCTGCTGCCCGGATCATTTTTCTACAAAAACTCTCAGTCCATGTCTCCCCTCTCCTCAAGAAACTCCGCTGGTGCCCACCCACCTCCGCATAAGACAGAAACTCCATATCATCAGCTTTAAAGCAGTCCACACCCTTGCTCCCTCCAACTTCACCTGGCTACTCTCCTACTACAACTCAGCTCACCCACTTGGCTCCTCTAATGCCAACCTGCTGGCTGTACCTCGATCTCCTCTATCTCACCGCCGACCCCTTGCTCACATCCTGCCTCTGGCCTGGAACGCCCTCCCTTTTCGTATCCAACAGACAATTTACTCTCCCCACCTTCAAAGCCTTATAAAAGGCCCATCTCCTCCAAGAGGCCTTCCCTGACTAAGCCCTCCTTTCCCCTTCTCCCGCTCCCTTCTGCGTCACCCTGACTCCTTCCCTTTATTCATCTCACCTCCCGGTCCCACACCACTTTTATACACAGCCATAATTTATTAATTTATGTTACTGTCAGTCCCCCCTCTATACTGTAAACTCACTGTGGGCAGTCAGTCAATCAGTCATATTTATTGAACTCTTACTGTGTGCAGAGCACTTTTTTCATATTAAGTTGTATTCTTCCAAGAGTTTAATACAGCGCCCTGCACACAGTAAGTGCTCAATAAATACGATTGATTGACCCTCTCCCAAGCTCAGCCTACAGTGAGTTTTCAGTAAATATGATTGATTGACTGATTGATTGGGGAGTGGAGGGACCTAGTGGAGAGAGCAGTGTCCTGGGAGTCAGAGGATCTGGGTTCTAATCCCAACTCCTCCTCTTGCCTGCTGTGTGTGACCTTGGGCAAGTCGCTTAACTTCTCTGTGCGTCAGTTACCGTATCTGTAAAATGAAGATTTAGACTGTGAGCCCCCTGTGGAACAGGGGCTGTGTGTCCATCCTGATTATTTTGTATTCATTCATTCATTCAATAGTATTTATTGAGCTCTTACTATGTGCAGAGCACTGTATTAAGCACTTGGAATGTACAGGTCGGTAACAGATAGAGACAGTCCCCGCCCTTTGACGGGCTTACGGTCTAATCGGGGGAGACGGACAGACGAGAACAATGGCAATAAATAGAATCGAGGGGATGAACGTCTCATTAAAACAATAGCAAATAAATAGAATCAAGGCGATGTACATCTCATTAACAAAATAAATAGGGTAATGAAAATATATACAGTTGAGCGGATGAGTACAGTGCTGAGGGGAGGGGAGGGGAGGGGAGGAGCAGAGGGAAATGGGGGGAAAAGAGGGTTTATCTGCGGAGAGGTGAGTATCTACCCTCACGCTTAGTACAGTGCCTGGCACATAGTAAGCACTTAACAAATACCACCAAAAATAAAATAAAATGAACCTGAGTTCTAATTCAATTCTGATAATTGCTAGGTGGGTGACATTGGTCGAGTCACTTAACTCCGCCACTTGTCTGCTGTGTGATCTTGGGCAAGCTGCTTAACTTCTCTGTGCCTCAGTTACCTCATCTGTAAAATGGGGAGTAAGACTGTGAGCCCCACATGGGACAACCTGATTACCCTGTATGTACTGCAGCGCTTGGAACAGTGCTTGGCACATAGTAAGCACTTAACAAATACCTTTATTATTATTATTCTCTGAGCTTCAGTTACCCTATCTATAAAGTGAAGATTAAACCCGTCTCCTTCCAATTTATACTGTGACCCCCAAGGAGAGAGGGATTGCGCCCAATCTGACAAACTTGCATTTCCAGTGCTTAACACGTAGTAAGTGCTTAACCTATACCATTAATGAAAAAACTAATATAGGATAAGTGCTTGGTTCAGCACGATAGTAGTTTGGATGGTGAGGATAGGGTAGATTTTTCTCAATATTATGAAGATAGAACCAAAAGGATTTGGTGATATTGAATAGGTGCTCAGTACAGTGTTCTCTACACAATAAACGCTCAAAAGAAACTGACTGATCGATAGATTGATGAGCATTGCTTGAGAGATGAGTCGAGGACGATGCCAAGGCTCTAGAGTTGGGAGGTACATAAGATAGCGACAGTATCTATACTGCTACATCAGCTGACCCTGTATTCCGGGAATAAGGTGAGGCCCAGAGAAGCAGCATAGCTTGGGTGGTAAGAGCCCGGCCCTAGGGCTCAGAAGACCTGAGTTCTAATCCTGCCTCCACCACCCACTGCTGTGTGACCTTAATGAAGTCACTTCACTTCTCTGGGCTTCAGTTTCATCTGTAAAATGGGTATTTTATTGCTATTGTTCTTGTCTGTCCGTCTCCCCCGATTAGACTGTAAGCCCGTCAAAGGGCAGGGACTGCCTCTGTTACAGATTTGTATATTCCAAGCGCTTAGTACAGTGCTCTGCACATAGTAAGTGCTCAATAAATACTACTGAATGATTGAATATTTGATGCCTGTCCTCCTTTTGGCTTTAACTGCGAGCCTAATGTCGGACAGGAATTGTGCCTGGTCTGATTATATTGTAGGCACCCCGGTGTTTGGCATAATGCTTAGTATGTAATACAGTGTAATCGGGAGAGACAGACAGCAAAGCAAAACAGAGCAAAACATTAACAAGACAACATCATCAAGATAAATAGAATCGAGGAGATATACACCTTATTAACAAAATAAATAGGGTAATAAGTAAAATATACAAATGAGCACAGTGCTGAGGGGAGGGGAAGGGGGAAGATCAGAAGGTGGGGACGAGGGGAGGGGGAGCAGAGGGAAAGGGAGGGGGGCTCAGTGTGGGAAGGCCTCCTGGGAAAGGTGAGCTCTCAGTAGGGCTTTGAAGAAGGGAAGAGAGTGAGTTTGGCGGAGGTAAGGAGGGAGGGCGTTCCAGGCCAGATTTAGGACGTGGGCCCCGGGTCGACGGCGGGACAGGCGAGAACAAGGGAGAGTGAGGAGGTGAGTGGCAGAGGAATGGAGTGTATGGGGTGGGCAGTAGAAAGAGAGAAGGGAGGTGAGGTAGGAGAGGGCAAGGTGATGGAGAGCTTTGAAGCCAAGAGTGAGGAGCTTTTGTTTCGTGCGGAGGTCGATAGGCAACCACTGGAGGTTTTTGAGGAGGGGAGTGACAGGCCCAGAACGTTTCTGCAGGAAGATGAGCCGGGCAGCGGAGGGAAGAATAGACTGGAGTGGGGAGAGACAGGAGGAAGGGAAATCTAAGAGGAGGCTTACACAGTAATTCACTCGGGACATTATGAGAGCTTGTAACGTTGGTATTTGTTAAGCTCTTACTATGTGCCGAGCACTGTTCTAAGCTCTGCGGTAGATACAGGGGAATCGGGTTGTCCCAGGTGGGGCTCACAGTCTTAATCCCCATTTTCCAGATGAGGTAACTGAGGCACCGAGAAGTGAAGAGACTTGCCCAAAGTCACACAGCTGACAAGTGGCCGAGCCGGGGTTTGAACCCATGACCTCTGACTCCAAAGCCCGGGCTCTTTCCACTGAGCCACGCTGCTTCTCTGACGATAGCCGTTCGGATGGAGAGGAAAGGGCGGATCTTGACGATATCGTGCGGGTGAGACCGGCAGGCGTTGGTGATGGATTGGATGTGTGGGGTGAATGAGAGAGCCGAGTCAACGTTATTATTATTGCTGTTATTTAGAATGGGCATTAAACCCCGGTTAGCTTCATGAGTTACCTTAAAATGAAATATACTTTGGTGGCTCACATGATCTCATTCATTCCATAGTATTTATTGAGCACTTACTATGTGCAGAGCACTGTACTAAGCGCTTGATCTCATTAGCTCCACAACTGAACTCTAAAGGAGGAAATCACGGTTTGCTTGACATTCCAAAAGCAAAATATTTAGGAGCGGATAACTTCATCTTAAATTGTCGTTCTTTGTCTAATTTTAAATGTGTAGTTACCCCATGGGTAATTAAAGAGCTTCTTAGGGATGCTTTACCGAAAGGATCTTGGGAATTACCGCTTTTTTCATTCTTCGTTTCTTTCCTTTTGTCATGTAGGTTCCTCCCAGCTTTCCCACTTTCTGTAATTTCCTCTACTTTGCCTATCAACTTTCCTCACTTTGTTATAAACTACTGTTTACAGAACATATTATCCTACCATTGGGCAGAGATAAGAATAATTATAATATTAATTAATAGTAACAATTATGGTACTTGTTAAACGCTTCCTTTGTGCTAAACACTGTTCTAGGCTGGGGTAGATACAAGTTCATCAGGTTGGACACAGTCCCTGTCTCACATGAGCTTACAGTCTTACAGTCTTAATCCCCATTTTACAGATGAGGTAACTGAGGCACTGAGAAGTGAAGTGACTTGCCCAAGGTCACACAGCAGATAAGTGGTGAAACCAGGATTAGAACCCTTGACTTTCTGACTCCCAGGCCCGTGCATTATCCCCGCTCTGCCACTTGTCAGCTGTGTGACTGTGGGCAAGTCACAACTTCTCTATGCCTCAGTTACCTCATCTGGAAAATCGGGATTAAGACTGTGAGCCTCATGTGGGACAACCTGATGACCCTGTATCTACCGCAGCGCTTAGAACAGTGCTCTGCACATAGTAAGCGCTTAACAAATACCAACATTATTATTATTACACCATGCTGCTTCTCACAACTGATTCATTCTCTGCCCACAAAGAGCTTCACCTGCATTTGTTTTTTATGGTATTTGTTAAACTCTTTCTATGTCCCAGGCCCTGTACTAAGCTCCGAAGTAGATACGAGTTTATCAGGTTGGACATAGTCCCTGTCCCACGTGAGGCTCGCCCTCTTAATCTCCATTTCACAGGTGAGATAACTGAGGCATAGAGAAGTTACGTGACTTGCCCGACGCCGCACAGCAGACAAGTGGCAGAGCCGGGATTAGAATCCAGGTTCCCTGACTCCGGGGCAGGTCGTGCTCTTTCCCCTAGGCCAAGCTGCTTCTTATTCCACCCTCAGAGCTCATTTATACACCTATTTACGCTCTACTATTTCCCCTGTCTGTAATTTATTTAACATCTGTCCCCCGCTGTAGACAGCAAGCTTCTTGAGGGTAGGGATCACGTCTACTAACTCTAGGTACTTTCCGAAGCGCTTAGTACGGAGCTCTGCATACGGTAAGGGCTCAAAAAATAATCATTCGTTGATGATTTCATTCTAGTCACACGTTTTAAACAACTTTGAAAATGGAGTCAGTCAACTCACTAGCTTATCTGGAATTCATGGATCAGCATTGCATTCTCTGACTGAAAAACTGATTTGGATTATTTTGGCACCGCTCTCAAATTTCCTTTCCCTGCCTATCATATATGTGCCAATCTACTGCTCCTTCTTTCGCGAGCATTCTCACGCTGTGCAGTTTTTTTGGTGTTCTTCTCAATTCTCTTGTCACTACTTCTCCGCTCTCCACAGTGTTTGAGACACTTCCCGATTTTGTTTCAACTGTAAATCTAATGATCTCCGTATCCCTGCTCCCAGATCATTAAGAGAAGTGTTAAATAAAACTAGTCTTCATGCTAATCCCTCTGACGCCTCATTAGACACTTCCTCCCCACTTGTTAAGGTGTAATTTATCGTTATTCAGTTATGATCATTCATTAATCAATTCCGAATCCCTATCCTGGTAAACCTACTTCTGTTGCATTGTGTTTTCCCAAGCGTGTAGTACAGTGCTCAGCACACAGTAAGCGCTCAATAAATGCGATTGAACGAATGAATATGGTTGAGGCTCCAGCAATTACAGAAGCAGCGTGGTTTACAGGAAAAAGCACAGGCCTGGGAGCCGGGAGATTTGGATCCTGCCGAACTTTCTAAATGCTCAGTACAGCGGGTTGCACTAAGTAGTCACTCAGTAGTAAGAATAATAGTAATAGTATTCACTGTGTCCTTGAGAAGCAGTGCGGCCTAATGGAAAGGTCAAGGGCCTGGGAGTCTGAAGACCCGGGTTCTAATTCTGACTCCGCCACTTGTCAGCTGTGTGACTGTGGGCAAGTCACTTCACTTCTCTGTGCCTCGGTCACCTCATCTGTAAAATGGGGATTAAGACTGTGAGCCCCACGTGGGACAACCTGATCCCCCTGTGTCTACCCCGGCGCTTAGAACAGTGCTCTGCACATAGTAGGCGCTTAACAATTACCAGCACATATGGTTCACAGTCTAAGCAGGAGGGAACCAAGGATTGAATCCCCATTTTGTAGATGTGGAAACTGAAGCACAGAGAAGTGAAGTGACTTTCCCAAGGTCGCACAGTAGACAAGTTGCAGATCTAGGATTCCAACTCATGACCTCTGACTCCAAAGCCCGTGCTCTTTCCACTGAGCCACGCTGCTTCTCTAATAATATAATAATAATAATATGTGGGACCTGATTATCTTGTGACTATCCCAGCGCTTAGTAGAGTGCTTGGCACATAGTAAGTACTTACTACGGTTATTATTACTGTGTGCAGAGCACTGTTATTAAGCGTGGAAAGAATGCACAGGTGGGAATTAGATATGGTCCCTATCCCTCTGGGAGTCCCCTATAGTGGCTTAGTGGATAGAGCTCGGCCTGGGAGGACCTTGGGTTCTAATCCTGCCCTGCCACTTCTCTGCTGTGTGATGCTGGGCAAGTCACTTCACTCCTCTGGGCCTCAGTTACCTCACCTATAAAGTGGGGATTATTATCAACAATAATGATGATGATATTTGTTAAGCACTTACTATATGCTAAGCACTGTTCTAAGTGCTGGGGTAGATATGAGGTTATCAGGTTGTCCCAAGTGGGGGGGGTCACAGTCTTAACCCCCATTTTACAGATGAGGAAACTGAGGCCCAGAGAAGTGAAGTGACTTGCCCAAAGTCACACAGCTGATAAGTGGCAAAGATGAGATGAGAACCCACGACCTCTGACTCCCAAGCCCGGGCTCTTTCCACTAAGCCACGCTGCTTCTCATTACGAGTGTGAGCTCCATGTGGGACGGAGAGTGTTTCCGTCCCACCTGATATACCTGAATCTACCCCAGGATTTAGAACAGTTCTTGGCACATATAGTAAGCGTTTAACAAGTACCATAATCATTATTATTACTATGTGAGGAGAAAGGACTGGAGACAGATATATCAGGAATGATAAAACTTTGAAAGACAGCACAAATATAGAAAATAAAAACAAAACTAGTAGGTGATGGGGCCAGAGGAGTAGAATTTCCAACTCCTTGTGGCTGAGAGTCCAGGGCCCAGCCAAAGCCACAGTGGCCAGTACGGCAGCCACCTGGTAGTCTTCCCGGGGTTTTGTGGAGGCCTTGTCCTGAGGGTGCTGTTCTCTGGCCCTCCGGGGTGGTGGAGGAGTCAGGGCTGGACCGAATCTCCTCGCTGGCCTGGAGGAGGAGAGCCAGTGGTGCTCCCGGAGGACTGGCTCTGGGCCGCAATTCTTCTCTCTCCTGTCTGTCGATTAGACTGTAAGCCCGTCAATGGGCAGGGATTGTCTCTATCTGTTGCCGAATTGTCCATTCCAAGCGCTTAGTACAGTGCTCTGCACATAGTAAGCGCTCAATAGATACTACTGAATGAATGAACGATGATGATGGCAGGCAGTCCTGAAAGCTACCGTGCTCCGGTTTTAGAAGACTGGGCCGTGGGCGGCGGTTTCTGCTCTCGGCCCTCCCGGCCGGAGGAGGGGATGAAGGGAGCCCTAGTGCCTTTAATGACCTGATGTTAGAGGACACCACGTGTTAGAGCCCTGTCCCTGTTCCTCACCCGCCCGGCCGGAGGAAGGAACGATGGCCGTCCTGGCGGCTACGGTGATCTGGTGTTAGAGGACTGGCTGTGGGCCGCAGGTCCTTACACTCCCGGCTAGAGGAGGGAACGATGGGAGCAGCGTGGCTTAGTGAAAAGAGCACAGGCTTGGGAGGCAGAGGTCATGGGTTCGAATTCCGGCTCTGCCGCTTGTCAGCTGTGTGACTGTGGGCAAGTCACTTCACTTCTCTGTGCCTCAGTTACCTCATCTGTAAAATGGGGATTAAGACTGTGAGCCTCATGTGGGACAACCTGATTACCCTGTATACCCCAGCTCTTAGAACAGTGCTCTGCACCTAGTAAGCGCTTAACAAATATCAAATACATGGGTTCTAATCCCAGCTCCGCCACTCTTCAAGCTGCTCAACTTCTCTCTGCCTCAGTTACCTCATCTGTAAAATGGGGATTAAAACTGTGAGCTCCCCCTCCCTCCATGGGATAACCTGATTACCTTTTATCTACCCCAGGGCTTAGAAGACTGCTCAGCATATAGTAAGTGCTTAACAAATACCATTATTATTATGGGAGTCGTGATGGTTGTGGTGCTCTGGTGTCAGAGAAGAGGATGTGGGATGGTGTCCTTGCTCTTTCCCCCCCCGGCTGGAGGAGGGGATGATGGGAGTTCTGGCAGCTGGTGATGGTGGTGATGATGATGGATGATGGATGATGGCGCTCTGGCGTTAGAGGCCTGGCTTTGGGCTGTGGCTCCTCATCCTCCTTCCTGACTGGAGGAAGGGCTGCCGGGAGCCCTGATGGATACGGTGTTGCGGTGTTAGACGGCAGCCCGTAGACCCGTTCCTGTGCTCTTCACCCTACTGGCTGGTGGAATGCCAGTCTACTCCCTGTACCGCAATCTCATCTACTCCCCGCTTATCCCTCACCCACGGCCAGCTTCTGGCCTGGAACGCCCTCCTCCCTCTTCATATCCGACAGACGATCGCTCTTCCCCCCGGCTTCAAAGCTTTCTTAGAAGCACGTCTCCTCCAAGAGGCCTTCCCCGACTAAGCATTCATTTCTTCTTCTCCCACTCTCTTCTGCATTGCCCTTGGACTTGGACTTGCAGCCTTTATCCACTCTTCCCTCAGCCCCACAGGCCTTACATACATATCCGTGATTCATTTCTTCATATTAGCATCCACCTCCCCCTCTAAACTGTATGTTCATTTTGGGCAGAGAACGTGTCTACCGACTCTATTATATTGCATCCTTCCAAGCACTTAATCCAGTACTCAGTAAGCGCTCAAAAAAATACAATTGATTGATTGAATGATGACGAGAATCCCTGGGCTGTAGGGATAATAATAATAATATTAATGTTGGTATTTGTTAAGCGCTTACTATGTGCAGAACACTGTTCTAAGCGCTGGGATGGATACAGGGTAATCAGGTTGTCCCACGTGAGGCTCACAGTCTTAATCCCCATTTTACGGATGAGGTAGCGGAGGCACAGAGAAGTTAAGTGACTTGCCCACAGTCACACAGCTGCCAAGTGGCAGAGCCGGGATTCGAACCCATGACCTCTGACTCCCAAGCCCGTGCTCTTTCCACTGAGCCAGGCTGCATAATAATAATGATTATAGTACTTGTTACGCGCTTACTATGTGCCAAACCGTGCTCTTTCCACTGGGCTTCTCTAGCAGGGGAGAAGTGTGTGTGTGGGTCTGAGTGATTATTATTATCATTGTTATTAGTGTGGTATTTGTTAAGCGCTTAATGTGTGCCAGGAACTATACTAAGCACTGGGGTGGTTACAAGCAAATCAGGTTGGACACAGTCGCCATCCACATGGGGCTCACAGTCTCCAACCTCATTTTCCAGATGAAGTCACTGAGGCACAGATGTGAAGTGACTTGCCCAAGTTCACACAGCAGGCAAGTGCAGAGTCGGGTTTGTGAGAGAAATGGAGAGAGAGAATGAGTTCTGAGACAGTATCTGTGTCAATCTGCTTACTTTCATTCATTCATTCATTCCATAGTATTTATTGAGCGCTTACTATGTGCAGAGCACTGAACTAAGCGCTTGAAATGTACAATTCGGCAACAGTTACAATCCCTGCCCAGTGACGGGCTCACAGTCTAAACGGGGGAGAGACAGACAGCAAAGCAAAACAGAACAAAACAAAAACAAGACAACATCATCAAGATAAGTAGAATCAAGGGGATGTACCCCTCTAACAAAATAAATAGGGTAATAAATAATATATACAAATCATATATACAAATGAACACAGGGCTGAGGGGAGGAGAAGGGGGAAGAGCAGAAGGTGGAGGGGAGGGGGAGCAGAGGGAAAGAGGGGGCTCAGTCTGGGAAGGCCTCCTTGAGGAGGTGAGCTCTCAGTAGGGCTTCGAAGAGGGGAAGAGAGTTAGTTTGGGGAATCTTGCTCTGCGGACGTTACGCCGAGAGGCGAAGCCTTAAACTACCCCCGCATGAAAAATCTGCCTGCTTCCTGCTCCCTCCCCCCAACGGGATCTCCTTTGTATCTACCCCAGCAATTAGCACAGTGTTTGGCATAGAGTAAGCACCTAATAATAAATACCGCCATCATGATTCATCGACGGCTCGAAAGATCTCCAGCTTTTTTCTGCGAGATCTATACACACACACACAAACACACACACACACGGAGCCTGGTGATGTCATCGAACTGTTGGAAAAACAAGTTGGAAACAGATTTCAGAAATAATAAACACACTCAGAGGTACAGAATGTGCTTGATTGCTTCCTATGTTGACCATCTTTGCAGCCGGAGATTCTGCAGATAGAAGCTGCTGCAGCATTTTCGGTTTTAAAAGGGCTTTAATGGAAGCTTCATAGCAGGAAAAGAAAAAGAAGTGCTTAGATTTGAAAAGCCATCATGTGAATTATGGACCGGCTTAGAAATCTGTATGTCTGTCTCAATATTGTACTCTCCCCAGTGCTTAGTACAGTGCTCTAAACACATTCAGTGCTCAAAAATCACTATCGATTGGTTGACTGAAGGCTTTGAAACATTAAAATGCTGCCAAACTAGGCCAACTGCATCGACCGTTCTTACTGGTTTTTAGCAGTTGATTACGGAGTCATACCAAAATGAGTTGTCGAGCAATCAACAGAAGCCCTAGGTTGTTTTGGTAATGAGCGTGGCTGCCTTGAGAAAGCGGTAGAGTTTCTTTTCTACTTTGCGGAAGAGCATCTTGACTGAAAGAATGTTCCGAATGCTGCCTTTCAGTCTGATTTGTTAGCCGTAAGAGGGCATAGCCATTAAGGGTTTTTTTTAATCTTGGTAACCAGAGTCCACACAGATTTGCGGGGGTGAGACCCTAGCCTCTGCAGAGAAAGTCTTCTTTTTCTTAGCTTGCCCGTGTGAAATCACCCCTTCTGGTTTTTGCCATTCCCCACTCATCCTAGAGAGGCTTATCACCATGGCAACGTAGCCTTCCTCCATCTCACCCAGCTGACAGGGTTCCACCATCCTGCCCCAGGCAGATGTTTTTCAAAATAACTCAGGGAACCCAGAGTCAGAAGACCCAGGTTTGAGTTCCAACTCCTCCACTGGCCTACTCTGTGACCATGACAAAACACTTCACCTCTCTGAGTTTTTGTTTCTTAAACTCCCTCACACAACCCACATATTCAGTCTGTCCCAAATCACTAAAATCCAGCCTCTCCTCTCCATCCAAATCGCCACTATGCTGATCCAAAAACTTACCCCATCCCGCCTCGACAACTGACTTCATCAGCCTCCTCGCTGACCTCCCTCCCTCTTGTCTCTCCTCACTCCAGTCCAGACTTCACTCTGCTGCCCAGAACCTTTTTCTAAAAAAATGATCAGTTCACATCTCCCCTCAAGATCCTCAAGATCCTCCGGGGGTTGCCCTTCCACCGCCACATCAAACAGAAACTCTTTATCATCGGCAGCATGGCTTAGTGGATGGAGCACGGGTCTGAGGGCCAGAAGGCCGTAGGTTCTAATCCTGTCTCCATCACTTGTCAGCTGGGACCTTGGGCAAGTCATTTCAATTCTTTGTGCCTCAGTTCTCTCAGCTGTAAAATGGCGATTGGGACTGTGAGCCCCAAACGGGACAAGGATCGTGTCCAACTTGATTTCTGCCCCAGCCAGCACTTAATACAGTGCCGGGCATACAGTAAAGCGATTAACAAGTACTTTCATTATTATCATTATTTTAAAGCACTCAGTCACCTTGCTCCCCCCCTTTATTCATTCATTTAATCATATTCACCCAGTGCTTACTGTGTGCCAAGCACTGAACTGCTAGCCTGGGAGAGGAAAATACAACAACAGGTATATTCCCTGCCCACAAAGAGCTCACAGTCCTCCCTCCCCATAAGGGAGATATGGCAGAAGAATAGTGAGGAAGGGTCTTAGTGACGCTTAACCCATCGAAAGCGCAAGGCTCGAACAGACCCGCCACACATCTCCCACTGCCAACGCAACTGTAGACCCCACCGGTCGTATTTGAGGAGGGAGCCCGGGCTTGGGAGTAAGAAGGTCATGAGTTCTAATCCCGGATTCACCACTTGTCTGCTGTGTGGCCTTGGGCAAGTCGCTGCACTTCTCTGTGCCTCAGTTACTTCATCTGTAAAATGGGGATTAAGATTGTGAGCCCCATGTGGGATATAGACTGTGTCCAACCTGATTATCTTGTATCCATCTTGTATGCCTAGCACATAGTAAGCGCTTAACAAATACCATTATTATTATTATTATATTCCCTGGGAGGGAAGAAGACCGCTGCATCCCCGTCTTAGGTGTGGAACGACCCAACTCTGGGAATGTCATCCTCATCTCACAGAGCAAGGACAAACACAAAAGTCTGGACTGTGGGGAAACAACTGCTTGACTTGGTCGGGAGGAAACTTCCCATAGCCCCTCTCCTTCTACTGTTAAATAATAATAATAATAGTACTTGTTAAGTGCTTTCTGTGTGCCAAGCACTGTTCTAAACTCTGAGGTAGATACAAATAAATTAGATTGGACACAGTCCCTGTCCCACATGGGGCTCACAGTCTTAATCCCCATTTTACAGGATGGATACCCGCTGTCTGTCCTGCTTGGAGCCCCCAGTCTAAGTAGGAGGGAGAACAGGTATTATTATTATTATTACTACTACTAATAATAATGATAACAGTGTTACTTGTTATGCACTTATATGTGCCAAGCCCTGTTCTAAGTGCTGGGATAGATACAAATAGATAAGATTGGACACAGTCCCTGTCCCACATGGGACTCACAGTCTTAATTCCCATTTTATTCATTCATTCATTCAATAGTATTTATTGAGCGTTTACTATGTGCAGAGCAATGTACTAAGCACTTGGAATGAACAAGTCGGCAACAGATAGAGACAGTCCCTGCCGTTTGACGGGCTTACGGTCTAATCGGGCTTACAGTCTAATTGATGGACACTTGCTCTCTGTCCTGCTTGGGCCCCACAGTCTAAGCAGGAGGGAGAACAGGTACTATTATTATTATTATCATTATTATTACTACTAATAATAATGATAACAATGTTACTTGTTATGCACTTACTATGTGCCAAGTCCTGTTCTAAGCGCTGGGGTAGATACAGGTTAACAAGATTGGACACAGTCCCTGTCCTACATGGGGCTCACACTCTTAATCCCTATTTTAAAAGATGACATAACTGAGACCAGATGAGACCCAGAGAAGCGAAGCTACTTGCCCAGAGTGTCACAGAAGACACATAGCAGAGTCAGGATTAGAACCCATGTCCTTCTGGCTCCCAGACCCGTGCTCTAGCCACTAAGCCACACTGCTTCCTGAAGCCAGTACAGTTTATAAAAATGTGCTGCTTCCCCCCAGCACTTAGTACAGTGCCAGGCACATGGGACTTAATCAGTTCACGAACCTGGAAGAGATGACCTTAAATAGGCTTTGAAGATGGGGAAAGTGGTGCCCTGGTCTTTGTAATAATAATTATGGTATTTGTTAAGCACTTACTATGTGCCAGATACTGTTCTAAGCACTGGGGGAGATAAAAGGTAATCGGGTTGGACACAGATCCTACAAAGGGCTCAGAGTCTCAATCCTCTTTTTAAGATGAGGGAACTGAGGCACAGAGAAGTTAAGTGACTTGTCTAAGGTCACACAGCTGGTACGGGGAAGAGCCGGGATTAGAACCCATGACCTGTGACTCCCAAGCCCGTCCTCTTTCCACTAAGCCACGCTGCTTCTAAGTGCACAGCTTGTGACCGAAAGCCACCTCGCCCACCAAGCTCTGCCGAGCTTCTCCTAGATGCTTTCTCCTGGGCCTGGGGACCAAATCCAGCCTCATCTTAACGATCACTGCCCCGATCATGATGACGAAGATGCTCATGAGGTGATGATGAAGACACTAATGCTAGGAAAAGTCCAGGGAAAACATGAAAGAGGAAGACCGGCAGCTAGATGGGTAGAGACCGTAACGGTGATAACAAAAGAACCGTTAGAAAGGTCGCAGATAATGGCAGAGGACAGGATGTTTCGGAGAGAGTACATCTACGGAGTCGTTACGAATCGGAAACGACTCGATGGCACTTAATACGTAAGTGTCGTGGGGCTGAGGGTGGGATGGATATAGGATGCAAATTCAAGCGCAAAGGCAATGCAGAAGAAAGTGGGAGAAGAGGAAATGAAGGCTCAGTTGGGGGAGGCCTCTTAGAGGAGATGTGCTTTTAATAGGCTTTAAAGATGGGGAGAGTGATCATCTGTTGGGTATGAAGAGGCGGGGGATTCCAGGCCAGAGGCAGGACGAGGGCCAGAGGTCGGTGGCGAGATAGACGAGATTGAGATACGGTGAGTAGGTTGGTATTAGAGGAGCGAAGTGTGTGATCTGGTAAGGTAGGAGGGGGCTGAGTGATTTAGTGCTTTAAGGCCGATGGTAAAGAATTTCTGTTTGATGTGGAGGTGGATGAGCGGCCACCTTGAGAGAGAAGTGGAGAGTGTTTAGGAGTAAACAGAGGGCTCGATAGATGTGAAAGCAGGCAGATGTCGATGTGTAAAAACCTGGGTATCTGTCACTTTCGTGTCAGACAACCCCACCTGTTCGATGTTCTCCTCCACTGCAAATTCAGGCTGGGCTGCAGGGACCGGGGAGGAGGGAAAGATGAAGAAACAGCAGCTTCTCAGCTGCAGTAGTTTGGGAGCAAAATTCCCTTCTCCTTCATTCATTCATTCAATAGTATTTATTGAGCACTTACTATGTGCAGAGCGCTGTACTAAGCGCTTGAAATGTACAATTCGGCAACAGATAGAGACAGTCCCTGCCGTTTGACGGGCTTACGGTCTAATCGGGGGAGACGGGCAGACAGGAACAATGGCAATAAATAGAGTCAAGGGGAAGAACATCTCGTAAAAACAATGGAGAAGCAGCGTGGCTCAGTGGAAAGAGCATGGGCTTTGGAGTCAGGGCTCATGAGTTCGAATCCCAGCTCTGCCACTTGTCAGCTGTGTGACTGTGGGCAAGTCACTTCACTTCTCTGTGCCTCAGTTCCCTCATCTGTAAAATGGGGACTAAGACTGTGAGCCCCACGTGGGACAACCTGATTCCCCTATGTCTACCCCAGCGCTTAGAACAGTGCTCGGCACATAGTAAGCGCTTAACAAATACCAAAAAAAAAAAAACAATGGCAACTAAATAGAATCAAGGCAATGTACAATTCATTAACAAAATAAATAGGGTAATGGAAATATATACAGTTGAGCGGACGAGTACAGTGCTGTGGAGAGGGGAAGGGAGAGGTGGAGGAGCAGAGGGAAAGGGGGAAAAGAGGGTTTAGCTGCGGAGAGGTAAAGGGGGGTGGCAGAGGGAGTAGAGGACGATAGACAGTGGTTCCAACGTTCAGTGGCCGACTGAGGCGGCTTGGCATCAGCAGCAGGAATGGTGTTTATTGAGTGTTCATTATGTGCAAAGAACTGTACTAAGCAGTGGGGAGGGTACAATACAACAGAGTTGATAGATACGTTCCCTGCCCTCGACGAGCTTAGATCTCTGCGGTATTGATGAGATTGATGGCATTTATTAATAATAATAGTAATAATGATGCTGATGGTATTGGTTGAGCACTTACTATGTGCCAGGCACTGTTCTAAGCTCTGGGGTAGATACAATGTAAATAGGTTGTCCCCCGTGGGGCTCACAGTCTTAATCCCCATTTTACAGATGAGGTAACTGAGGTACAGAGAAGTTAAGTGACTTGCCCAAAGTCACACAGCTGATAAGCGGCAGAGTCGGACTTAGAACCCATGACCTCTGACTTCCAAGCCGGTGCTCCTTCCACTAAGTCACTCTGCTGTGTGAAGGACACTATACTGAGTGCTCGAAAGAGTACAGCGCAATAGAGTAGGTTTGCATGATCCCTGCCCACAGGATATTACAGACTGAAGGGGAAGACAGGCATTAAAATAAATTATAGATGAATATGTACTAAGTGCTATGGGGCTGGGGGGAGGGTCAATATCACCAATTTAAAAGAAACCTCAGAAATAGGACCCCAAATTGAAAATTATAAGCTCAAAAATAATTTCTGTCTGATGTATGTGTCACCCTTAGGGAACTTTTAATTTGAGTCCATGTGGTTTTTCAACCATTTTCAATGAAGGTGATTTTTTTTTTTATCTGCCTTGATTGGGCAAGTTGGAGACTTATGGGCCGGGTGTGGAGGGTTTGGGGGGGGTTGGTAGTGGGAGATGGGGGGTGGGTGTGGGTGTGTAGAGACTGTGAGCCAGTCATTGGGCAGAGATTGTCTCTATCTGTTGCCAAATTATATATTCCAAGTGCTTAGTACAGTGCTCTGCACATAGTAAGTGCTCAATACATACTACTGAATGATTATATATATATATATGTGTGTGTGTGTGTGTGTGTATGTATGTGTGTGTATATATGTGTCTAGATCTTTATATCTGTTTATCTTTATATGTATATATATCTTTATATGTATATATATATAGATATATATATAAAGATAGAGACAGATATAAACACCTAGACACATATATATGTTTATGTGTATACATATGCATATAAAGATATGTATACATATAAAGATAGAGGCATATAAATGTAGAGATAGAGACATAAAATATATATAAATATGAATACATAAACACAGAGAGGAAAAGGTTTGGGCATGATTAATATATGAGGTATGAGGCACTCAAAATATTTTGGGGAAAAATAATAAATGATAAACAACAGCATTAGTGTTCTACTAAGTACAGCATATTCTCCCTGCAAGTTCGTCTCTTGACTGTAAACTCATTTTGGGCAGGGAATGTCGTTATATTGTACTCTCTCAACTGCTTAGTACAGTGCTTTGCACGCAATAGATAAGATTGAATGAACGAAGGAATCTATTGAGTATAGTGATCTACACAGAGACACTGCCCTATGAATATGATCGATTGACCAGTGGATAGACGAACGGGGGCAGTGAGGGTGGGGCAGCAGCTGACAGCAAGAAGGGAGAAAGAGGAGATCATTTTCAGGATAAAATAGATTATGAGTCAAAGAATGGGAGGAGCCCCCCCGCCCCAACCCTGGCCCTTCCCTTCTCTGTTGGGTCAGATCAGAAAAATGTCCAACCACCAAGCTCAGGGGTTTTGAAGGAGAACATAAAATTGGAATTGTTCCAGCCCCCTTTACACAAGACCCTTGGCCAGGAACACCCCAAATTATTCAGGAATGTCCTAGGTCCTCTGAGAAATGGCGTACCGATGGACAGGCCTGCCTTCTGAGGTAAAACTATGGAGGAGAGAGGGATTTTTTTTGATGGGGGGACACAAAGGGGACCTTGGGAGACAGTTCTGGGCCCCTGGCCCTTCTCCTTCCCAAGCTGTGTGGCCTAGTGAAAAGAGCTTGGACCTGGGAGTCTGAGGACCTGGGTTCTAATCCCAGATCAACAACTTGCCTGCTGTGTGACTTGGGGCAAATCATTTCACTTCTCTGGGCTTCAGTTCCCTCAAGTGTAAAATGGAGATTAAATACCTGCTCTCCATCCATTTTATATTGTGAGCCCCATGTGGGGCAGGGATTCTGTCTGACCTATCTTGTATCTACCCTATTGATTAGCCCAGTGTTTGGCATACAGTAAGGGCTTAACAAAAACTGCCGTTATTATGGTCGTTTCTGGGTTCAGTAAACTGTTGACTTGGTGTTTGGGCTGGGATGTAGGGTCGAGGGGTTGGAGGTTGCAGCTTTTGGGGGGTTTCTTACTGGGAGGATGTTGTTCGGCAACAAAAAGCACAGCAAAAATGAAAGATCTAATCTACATTACAGTCTTGGATCCGAATGAAAAATGAGGAAGAGCGAAATGGAGGGGAAGAAAAAGTATCCTGAAAATATAGATGGTGATAAGGTGTGGAAGATATTAAAACATTTTTTCATAAATGGCTGAATGGCTCCGGAGAGTCCCATTCATTTTGCAGAGTGAAAGTGAGATCTCAAAATCCCTGAATTCCAACGTAATATCTCGGGGTCTCAGGGTCAAAGAGAGCAGAGAGCCATTTTCAGGCTGCAGGTGACGGAAGGGGAGGGAGTCAAAACGAGAGAAGAGGTAGTGACTAATGATAAAGAAAATAATAATCATAATGTTAATGATCATTTTAATGCTATTTGTTAAGGGCTTACTATGTCCTAAGCACCGTACTAAGCGCTGGGGTAGATATAAGCTAATCAAGTCCCACATGGGGCTCACAGTCTTAATCCCCATTTTACAGATGTGGTAACTGAGGCACAGGGAAGTGAAGTGATTCGCCCAAAGTCACACAGCAGACAAAAGGTGGAGCTGGGATAATATGATAAAACTCCTACTAGGTGCCAAGCACTGAACTAAGCACTGGAGTAAAATAGGAGTCAATCAGGTTGGACAGTCTCTGTCACACAGACTAAAGGGGAGAAAGAGCAGATATTTAACTCCAATTTTATGGTTGAAGAAACTGAGGCCCAGCTATGTAATAATAATAATAATGATGATGATGGCATTTGTAAAGTGCTTACTATGTGCCAAGCACTGTTCTAAGCATTGGAGATATACGAGGTAATCAGGATGTCCCACATGCGGCTCACAGTCTTAATGCCCATTTTACAGATGAGATAATTGAGGCCCAGAGAAGTTAAGTGACTTGCCCAAAATCACACAAATGACAAGTGATGGAGCCGGGTTTAGAACCCACGACCTCTGACTCCCAAGGCCGTGCCTTTTCCACTGAGCCGTGGCGAAGGGGGCTTGCTCAAGGCTTAATCAGGGAAGGCCTTTTGGAGGAGATATGATTTTAATAACGCTTTGAAGTATTTATTAAGCACTTACTGTGTGCAGTGCACGGTACTAAGTGTTTGGGAAAGTACAATACATTAGAGTTGGTAAATGCGATAGCCCGTTATTGGGCAGGGATTGTCTCTATCTGTTGCCGAATTGTACATTCCAAGCACTTAGTACAGTGCCCCGCACATAGTAAGCGCTCGATAAAAATACTATTGAATGAATGCGATCCCCGTCCACACAGAGCTTACAATGGGAGACAGACATTAAATCACAGAGAGTGGAAATGGTAGAGTACAAGGATATGGACCTAAGTTCTGTGGGGTTGGGGGAAGTTTCAAAGTGCTTAAGGGGTGCCCAGCCAAGAGTCCAAAAAGCAACATGGCATAGTACATAGAGCACAGGCTTGGGATTCAGAAGGTCATGGGTTCTAATTCCAGCGCTGTCAGTTGTCTGCTGTGTGACCTTGGACAAGTCACTTTACTTCTCTGTGCCTCAACGACCTCATCTGTAAAACGGGAATCGAGACTGTGAGCCCCACATGGGGCGGGGACTGTGCCCACCTTAATATGCTTGTATCTGCCCCAGTGTTTAGTACAGTGCTTTAGTACAGTGTAGAAAGCGCTTAACAAATACCACAACTATTATTTATTATTATTATTGTTAAGTCCAGAGTTGACTCAGAGGGGAAGATGGGAAGGGAAAATAAGAGGTCTTAGTTGGGGAAGACCTCTTGGACTGTCAGGTGGGAAAGGATTTCCAGGCCAGAGGGTGGACATGGGCAAAGGGTCAACGATGAGAAAGACCAAACAGAGAAAAAAAAAATCCTAATGCCAGTGGGAGCAGAGGAGTCATCCGTGGCAATCTTATGCAGCCTTCCTTTAACGGTACTCATTTAAATTCTACAGTCATTTGAGACAAAATGACTTTTCATTAAAGACAGGACTTTAATTTCCTGCCCGACAGCTACACATCTATACCAAAATAACTTTTCAGATGAAACTTGAACTTCCAACAGCTCTGATGGAATTAAATGGGTGGGATAGACAAAAGATTGTGCTGAAAAAATAGAATTTTCTACCACACGGGAAAATATTTATTTCCTTTGGCAAAACATGACAAAGAATAGATAATGGCGGCAATTAATGAATGAGTCAGTGATATTTGTTGAGCGCTTACTGAGTGCAGAGTAGCGTGGCTCAGTGGAAAGAGCCCGGGCTTGGGAGTCAGGGGTCATGGGTTCTAATCCTAGCTCCGCTGCTTGTCAGCTGTGTGACCTGGGGCAAGTCACTTAACTTCTCTGTGCCTCAATTCCCTCATCTGTAAAATGGGGATGAAGATGGTGAACCCCACGTGGGACAAGCTGATGACCTTGTATCTCCCCCAGCACTTAGAACAGTGCTTGGCATCTAATAAGTGCTTAACAAATACCGTCATTATTATTACTATACTAAGTGATTGGGAGAGTGCGATGCGATAGAGTTGATAGACATGTCTCCTGTCCACGATGATCTTACGATCTAACAGGGGGAGACTAACATTAATGTAAAGAAATCATTTTTCGACGTGTACCTAAGTGCTGACCCCTCTCAGGATCGCAGCTGGAGAGTTTCCAGTCCTCTGCCAGTCTCAGCTACGGGAGGGAGAATCAAGCAGAGGCCTGTCCATCCCATTTCTAGCTCGGCCAGTGGTTGGCGAGTGGCAGGCCATCGGCTACAAGTCAAAACTACCTTGCGCCGGGCAGCAGCGGCACGGGAGAGAGTCGAGGGCGGAGATTCAGGTTTACTGTTCAGAAGGAGGCAGTGATAAACCGCTCCCATATATTTACCGAGAAAACTCTGTGGATCTACTACCAGAAGGATGGCAGAAGGAAGTGGGACGTTCAGGGAGAGATGTGTCCATGGTGTCGCTATGGGTCGGACACGACTCGACGGCATAAGACGACAACAAACGGATTCCCCCACCACACATACATGCCCACACAATTCCCTGCGTCATACCCTCACACAGGCTATTCAGTCGATTAATTGATCAATCGACGGTATTTACTGAGGGCTTACTGTGGGCAGGTCATGGTTCGGAGCGCTTGTGAGAGAGCAGCAGAGTCTGTAGACGGGATCCCTGGATCATTGCCGCCTCGTCCCGGGGTCTTTGGGTCTGTGAGAGCAAGAATTAGGCACCACAAGTGTCTGGGAGGTAGGTTCGACTCAGCAAACCTCCCGATAGAAGGAGCAGGAATCTGAAACTCATGCGGCTCATACCGGACACGAGACTGTAAGCTCACTGTGGGCGGGGAACGTGTCTATCAACTCTGTTATATTCAATCAATCATTCGATCTATCTTATAGTAAATAAATAAATAAATAAATAAATGAATAAATAAATAAATAAATAATTCTGGTATTTGTTAAGTGCTTACTATGTGCCAAGCACTGTTCTAAGCACTGGGGTAGATACAAGGTAATCAGGTGGTCCCTCGTGGGGCTCACATACTTCATCCCCGTTTTGGAGATGAGGTAACTGAGGCACAGAGAAGTGAACCGACTTGTCCAAAGTCCCACAGCTGACAAGTGGAGGATCGGGATTAGAACCCACGAGCTCTGACTCCCAAGCCCGTGCTCTTTCCAATAAGCCATGCTGCTTAGTGCTTAGTACAGTGCTCCGCCCACAGTAAGTGCTTAGTAAGTAGGATTGATTGATCACATTCCCCTATTCAGTTGTACTCACCCTCCCGGCCTTCCCACTGATTCTATTTCAATGACCCACTCGATGCTTTAATTCAGAAATCCGCAGGCTGCTCCAATCATGTTTGGACTGAAAATAGCAGATGAAAACATTCATAAATGGCCTTGAGGAAATTACATTTTCACTGCTGAATTCTCTCTAGTCCAAGAAAAAAGGCAAGAGGGTCAGCCTCCCGCCCCACCCGCCACTGCCCGCTCTGCTGCAGTGATGTAAATTTGGCTCCTAAACTCTAATTTTCATTCATTCATTCATTCATTCAATCGAATATATTGAGTGCTTACTGTGTGCAGAGCAATGTACTAAGCGCTTGGAAAGTACAATTCAGCAATAGATAGAGACAATCCCTCCCCAACAACGGGGCTGATGGTCTAGAAGGGAGAGGCAGACAACGAAACAGAACAAGTAGACAGGCATCAATAGCATCAAAATAGATAAATAGAATCATAGAACTATACACATCATTAATAAAAGAGAGTAATAAATATGTACAAATATACACAAGTGCTGTCGGGAGGGGAAGGGGGTAAAGCAGAAGGAGGGAGTTGGAGTGATCGGGAGGAGGAGCAGAGGGAAAGGGGGCTCAGTCTGGGAAGGCCTCCGGGAGGAGGAGGTGAGCTCTCGGTAGGGCTTTGAAGAGGGGAAGAGAGCTAGTTTGGCGGATGTGAGGAGAAAGGGCATTCCAGGCCAGAGGTAGGGGGCCATTTCATTTCTAACCCACATCTTCTTCTTGGCAGTTAATACTGATTGTCAGTCCCCATTGAAACAAATTTAAAACAGCTATCGTGGTTTCTGAATGTTTTACCACTTAACTATAACATTTGCAATCTGCTGTTTATTAAGCTTTGGCTGTAATTACATGCTTGAGGCATTAGTGTAAATGTCTGAAAGAAAAAGAGAAATTGAGAGAGAGAGAAAAAAGAGAGAGGGTTTTTCTAGTACCCAGAAAATAACAAGCTTTTACAAATCAAGAAACTTGTGCTTCCCCATGAAGTCTCTTTGATTCACCACTCGCCACCCACGCTGGTGTCAGTAGTCCTATAACATATCATCGGCATTTAGACGGGATTTAGCATGACATTCCCATGCATGGACAGCTGGCCAGTGATCACTTCTGCTCCCGCCCAGTCCACCCACTTCGCTCCTCTAATGCCAACCTGCTCGCCGTACCTCGATCTCCTCTATCTCACCACCGACCTCTTGCCTCCTTCCTACCTCTGGCCTGGAACACCTTCCCTCTTCATATCCGACGGACAGTGACTCTCCCCACCTTCGAAGCCTTAATGAAGGCCCATCTCCTCCAAGAGGCCTCCCCTGACTAAGCCCTCCTTTCCTCTTCTCCCACTCCCTTCTGCGTCATCCTGATTTGCTCCCTTTATTCACTCGCCGCCCCCCAGCCCCACAGCACTTGGGTACATACCTGTAATTTTCTTTATTTATATTAATGTCTGTCTCCCCTCTAAACTGTAAGGTCACTGTGGGCAGGTAATGTGTCTGTTATATTGTTATATTGTACTCTCCCAAACGCTTAGTACGGTGCTCAATCAATACGATCAACTGACTGACTGATTTTGACCTGGTTCAAGCGATGCTCCCCGCTCTAAACGGTCATACTAGTCTTTCCTGCCTGCTGGACAAGGAGATAATAATAATGGTATTTGTTAAGCGCTTACTATGTGCCAAGCACTGTTCTAAGTGCTGGACTGAGGAGCAGCATGGCCTAGAGGAAAGAGCAGGGGCTTAGAAGTCCCAGGATCTAGATTCTAATCCCAGCTTCGCCACTCGTCTCCTTTGTGAAACTGGGACAAATCACTTAACTTCTATTTTCCACCTACACCCCCTCCTTTGGAGAACTCATTCGCTCCCACGGCTCCAACTAAACTACCATCTTCCCACGGTTGATTCCCAAATCTAAGTCTCCAGCCCTGATCGCTCTCCTTCTCTGCAATCTCGCATTTCCTCCTGCCTTCAGGACATCTCGACCTGGATGCTCTGTCAACACGTCAAACCAATCATGGCCCAAGACTGAACCTCTTATCTTCCCATCCAAACCCTGTCCTCCCCTTGTCTTTCCCATCACTGTAAACAACACCATTAACTTCCCTATCGCACTAGCCTGTAACTTTGGTGTTGTCCTCAAATCAACTCTTTCATTCCACCCCCATGGTCGACCTGTTACCAAATCCCGTCGATTCAACCTTCACAGCATCGCTAAGATCTGCCCCCCTGTCCTCCCCATCCAAACTGCTACCGTGCTGATCCAAGCACCCTGTGAGGTCCTGACTTCCGCATCAGCCTCCTCGCTGACGCTCCGGCCTCCTGCCTCTCGCTGACCTCCCGGCCTCCTGCCTCTCGCCACTCCGGTCCATACTTCACTCTACTTCCCGGATCATTTTTCTAAAGAAAATTGATTCCACGTCTCCCCACTCCTCAAGAACCTCCATCTTCACTTCAAATGGAAACTCCTTACTTTTGACTAAACAGTCATCACCTCAACCTCACCTCACTCTTCTTCTACTTCAGTCCAGACACTTGTCTGCTGTGTGACCTTGTCTAAATCACTTTAATTTCTCTGGGCCTCAGTTACCTCAGATGTAAAATGGGGATTAAGACTGTGAATCCCATGTGGGACAGGGACTGTGTCCATACTGATTAGCTTGTATCAACCTAACCAGAGTTTAGTACGGTGTCTGGCACATAGTAAGTGTTTAAGATACCACATAGACACAAACACACACAAAAACTCATTCATTCCTTCATTCAATAGTATTTATTGAGCGCTTACTATGTGCAGAGCACCGTACTAAGCGCTTGGAATGAACAAGTCGGCAACAGATAGAGACGGTCCCTGCTGTCCAGTCTACTTCATCACTAACTTCATCACTAACTGGCCTTGTTTCTCGCAGAGTATTTTTTATGATATGTGCTAAGTGCTTACTATGTGTCAAGCACTGGGGTAGATACAAGATAATCAGGTTGGTCACATTCCTTGCTCCACATGGAGCTCACACTCTTAATCCCTATTGTACAAATGATGTAACTGAGGCTCAGAGACATTTAGTGACTTGCCCAAGATCACGCAGCAAACAAGTGGCAGAGCTGGAATTAGAACCCGTGACCTTCTGACTCCCAGGTCCAGTGTCTAACCACTGAGCACACTCCTTTTCAGTGCTGAGTGTTATTAATAATAATAATAACGATGGTCTTTGTTAAGCGCTTACTATGTGCAAAGCACCGTTCTAAGCGCTGGGGGGATACAAGGTGATGAGGTTGTCCCACGTGGGGCTCGCAGTCTTAATCCCCATTTTACAGATGAGGGAACTGAGGCCCCGAGAAGTGAAGTGACTTGCCCAAAGTCACACAGATGACATGCGGCGGAGACGGGATTAGCCCGTGACCTCTGACTCCCAAGCCCGAGCTCTTTCCACTGAGCCACGCTGCTTCTCGTGTTTTATCCCTGGTCCCTATTGGACAAATTCCACACACTGCCCTTGCTTCTTTCCCGTTTCCCCAAGACCACTCTGCCCCTACATCTTTATTTAATGGTGCTCGTAAGCACTTACTAGGTGTCAAACCCTGTTCTAAGCCCTGGGGTAGATACAAGTTAATTAGCCTTTCTGCATGGCGTTCACAGTCTAAGTAGGAAGGAGAACAGGAGACCTGAGGCACAGAGAAGTTAAGTGAGTGACCAAAGTCACACAGCAAGCAATTGGCAGAGCCAGGATTAGAACCCAGGTCCTCCGATTCCCAGGCCTGTGCTCTTTCCACTAGGCCATGCTGCTTCTCTTGCTGCATCTCTTTGTTTCCTCAATTTGCAGTCCCTAATTCCTGTTTTTTTAATCAACAGACCGTTCTGTTTTGCCACCAGCATTTCTCAGTCAGTTTACCCGTGGTACTTATTGATCACTTACTCCATGCAGCACACTCTACGAAGTGCTGGGGAGAGTAGATAGGAACCCTGCACTCAAGCAGCTTGAAGTTCAGTGGAGGAGACAGGAACTCAAATTCATTCATTCATTCAATAGTATTTATTGAGCGCTTACTATGTGCAGAGCACTGTACTAAGCGCTTGGAATGAACAAGTCGGCAACAGTTAGAGACATTCCCTGCCCACTGACGGGCTCCCAGTCTCATCTAAATTACAGGAAGCAGCCGAGTATGAAGAATGACACATAAGAATTACCCATAAGAATTACATATAAGTACACATAAATAGGGTGGGGAGATGAGAGATTTGTCAAGTGCATCCTGGAAGAAATGTGATTTAAGTAGAGCTTTGAAGAAGAGGAAAATGGTGGTCTATCACATGTGAAGGAGGAGGGAGTTACAGGAGAAGCAGGGTCGCCTAGTGGATAGAGCCCAGGCAGGGGAATCAGAAGGGCCTGGGTTCTAATCCCTGCTCTGCCACAAGTCTGCTGTGTGACCTTGGCCAAGCCACTTCACTTCTCTGGGTCTCAGTTATCTCATCTGCAAAATGGAGATTAATAATGATGGTATTTGTTAAACGCTTACTGTGTGCCCAGCGCTGTTCTAAATGCAAGGGTAGATACAGGGTAATCAGGTTGTCCCACATGAGGTTCATGGTTTTAATCCCCATTTTACAGTTTTGATAAGAGGCACAGAGAAGTTAAGTGACTTGCTCAAGGTCACACAGAAGACAAGTGGTGGAGGCGAGGTTAGAACCCACATCTTCTGACTCCCAAGCCCGTGCTCTTTCCACGAAGCCATGCTGACGTCTTCAGACTGTGAACCCATGTGGGACAGGGACTGTGTCCAACCCTATTACCTCGTATCAACCTCAGCACTCAAAACAGTGCCTGGCACATAGTAAGTGCTTAACAGATACCATAATAATAATAATAATATTATCATTCTATTACCATTATTACTATTAGATCAGAGGGAGGACAGGAGCAAGAGGATGACAGTGAGAGAGACAAGAGTGAGGCACAGTGAGTAGGTTGGTTTTAGAGAAGCCAAGTGTGTGGGTTGGGTTGTCATGGAACTTTATTAAATTTTGATCCTTCGATTCATAATTCTTTGATTTAGACAGTTTTTTTTTCATTTGTCAGTTAAGCGTTAAGGATTGCGGCCTCATAGAAAGAGCAGGAGATAGGAAATTTAAAGATCTGGGTTTTAATCTCACTCTTGCCAGTGACCTGCTAGGTGATCTTGGGTAAATCACTAAATCTCTCTGAACTTATAATAATAATGGTATTTATTAAGCGCTTATAATTAGAAAATAAACTGTTCTAATTGCTAATTGCTGTATCTAATTAGATACAAGGTAAGCAGAATGTCCCATGTGAGGCTCACAGTCTTAATCCCCATTTTACAGATGAAGTAACTGAGGCACAGAGAAGTTAAGAAGCTTGCACAAGGTGGTGGAGCTGGGATTAGAACCCACGACTCTGACTCCCAAACCCGGGCTCTTTCCACTAAGCCATGCTGCTTCTCTTCAGGCTTTTTATCTGTAAAATGGGAATACGATTCCTGTTTTCCCCATTTTTTTTTAGACCATGAGCCCACGTATGACAGAGATTGGGTCCGATCTGTCTAATAATAATAATAATAATAATAATAATGTTGGTATTTGTTAAGTGCTTACTATGTGCAGAGCAGTGTTCTAAGTGCTGGGGGAGATAGAGGGTAATCAAGCTGTCCCACGTGAGGCTCACAGTCTTCATCCCCATTTTACAGATGAGGTCACTGAGGCCCAGAGAGGTGAAGTGACTTGCCCACAGTCACACAGATGACAAGTGGCAGAGCTGGGATTTGAACCCATGACCTCTGACTCCCAAGCCCGGGCTCTTTCCACTGAGCCACGCTGCTTCTCTAATATCTACACCGGTGCATAGCATGAAACTTAGAACATAACACACTTAATAAATACTATTAATATAAGATGCAAAATCTATTAGGAGAAAGCTGAACATTTTCTCTAACAAAGCATAGTGAAAAAAAATGCTGTTAACTGAACTGCCCCCACTTAATAATGTTGGTATTTGTTAAGCGCTTACTATGTGCAGAGCACTGTTCTGAGTGCTGGGGTAGACACAGGAGAATCAGGTTGTCCCACGTGGGGCTCACAGTCTTAATCCCCATTTTACAGATGAGGTAACTGAGGCACAGAGAAGTTAAGTGACTTGATTCTGGCTTCTTTAAGCTTGTTGTGGGCAGGGAACATGTCTTTTTATTGTTATACTATACTCTCCCTTGCACCTAGTACAGTGCTCTGTATGCAAAGCTCAATAAATACAATTATCTTTCTTCCTCTCCCCTCCTGCCCCAATTTCCCCTCTCCACCTTTCCTCACTGGGATTTACCATCAGCATCTGACAGAAAATGGCAGCAGGGAATTGGAACCAGGGTTCAATCCATCAAACCATCGATGGTATTTATTGAGCACTTAGAGCACTGTACTAAATAATAACAATATTGTTATTTGTTAAGCACGTACGTGCTTGTTCTATGTGATGAGATAGATACAAAGTAATCAGGTTGTCCCACGTTGGGCTCACCATCTTCATCTCCATTTTACAGATGAGGGAATTGAGGCACAGAGAAGTTAAGTGACTTGCCCCAGGTCACACAGCTGACCAGCAGAGCCGGGATTAGAACCCATGACCCCTGACTCCCAAGCCTGGGCTCTTTCCACTGAGCCACGCTGCTTCTCATAAATCTCTCGCTTTTTGCAGGGACTGGTCTGAGAAACCTCAGCGAATGAGGTGATGGCAGAGTCACCTAAAACATCAGAAGGTCTGTCAGTCAGTAGCATTTACCGAGCGCCTACTGTTAGCAGACCACCATCCTAAATTCTTGGGAGGTGCAGCAGTTGTTTAGACATAATCCCTGCCTTCAGAGTGCTTACATTCTAGCCAGGGAGATCAAAATTAAAATGAATTACAGGTAGGGGAAGCAACAAGATGAAAAGCAGTGAAGGTCAGTGGAAAGAGGCCGGGCTTGGGAGTCAGAGGTCACTTGTTCGAATCCCAGCCCTGCCACTTGTCAGCTGTGTGGCTGTGGGCAAATCACTTCACTTCTCTGCGCCTCAGGTACCTCGTCTGGAAAATGGGCATGAAGACTGTGAGCCTCACGTGGGACAACCTGATTACCTTGTATCTACCTCAGCGCTTAGAACAGTGCTCTGCACATAGTAAGCGCTTAACAAATACCAATATTATTATTACTATTACAAAGTGCTGTAGGAGAGTATCTAAGCACTCAGGGGTGAGGACACAACTCTCCTCCAATGCCAACCTACTCACCGTACCTTGATTTCAACTATCTCTCCGCTGACCCCTCGCCCATCTCCTGCCTCAGGCCTGGAACACCCTCCCTCTTCATGTCCGACATATTACTCTCCCCCCACTTCAAAACCTTATTCAAGGCACATCTCCTCCAAGAGGCTGGGCCCGGGAGTCAGAAGGACCAGAGTTCTAATCCTGTCTCTGCCCCTTGTCTGCTGTGAGGCCTTGGGCAAGTCACTTGACTTCTCTGTGCCTCAGTTACCTCCCTTGTAAAATGGGGATTAAGACTATGAGCCCCATGTGAGACAGAGATCGTGTCTAGCCTGATTATCTTATAACTAGTGCAGCAACTTGAAGAGTCCTTGACACATAGTAAGCCCTTAACAAATACCATCATCATTATTTTTATTATTATTATTATCACCCTGATTTGCTCCCTTTATTCCCCCCACCACCCAGTCCCACAGCAGTATATTTTATTTATTTCTATTAACATCTGTCTTCCCCTCTCTACTATAAGCTTACTGTGGGCAAGGAATGTATCTGCTTTAGTGGCATGGCTTAGGAGAAGCAGCGTGGTTTAGTGGAAAGAGCACGGGCTTTTGAGTCGGTGGTCATGGGTTCTAACCCTGGCTCCACCACTTGTCTGCTGGGTGACCTTGGGCAAGTCACTTAACTTCTCTGTGCCTCAGTTATCTCATCCTACTGAGAGCTCACCTCCTCCAAGAGGCCTTCCTACACTGAGCTACCCCCTTTTCCCTCTGCACCCTCTGGTCCCTCTCTGCTTCCCCTCCGCCCTCTGCTCCTCCCCCTTCCCCCTTCACTTCCCCTCAGCTAAGGCCCCTTCCCTCTCCTCCTCTCCCTCCCCTTTCCCCTCCCCTCAGCACTGTGCTCATTTGTATATATTTTTATTACCCTATTTATTTTGCTAATGAGGTATACATCCCCTTGATTCTATTTATCGTGATTATGTTGTCTTGTTTTTGTCCGTCTGTCTCCCCCGATTAGACTGTGAGCCCGTCATTGGGCAGGGATGGTCTCTATCCTCTGCCCAATTGTACATTCCAAGCGCTTAGTACAGTGCTCTACACATAGTAAGTGCTCAATAAATACTGTTGAATGGATTGAATGAATGAATAAAAATGGAGATTAAAAAATGTGAGCCCCACGTGGGACAATCTGGTTACCCTGTCTCTCCATACATAGTAAGCACATAACAAATACCGTAATTATTATTATTATTGTTATAATGTACTCTCCCAAGTGCTTAGTACAGAGCTCTGCAAACTGCACTCAATAAACATGATTCATTGACTGACTGATGGGTAATGTGGGAGAGACGGAACTAGGATGGGGAGAAGAGAGATTTGACAAGGAAGGTGAGGCGCATAACTAAGTGCCTGGAAGGGGAAGACTCAAATGCACAGTTGACAGTAAGAAGGGAAAACGGGGAGAGGAGATGAGAGATTAGTCAGGGAAGGCTTCCTGGAGGAGATGTGAGTTTAGAAGGGCTTTGAATTTGAGGAAAGCGCAGGTCTGTGAGTTTTCCCCTCTAAACCGTAAACTCCTTGTGGGCAGAGAATATGTCTGCCAACTCTGTTGTATTCTACTCTCCCAAGCACTTAATACAGTGCTCTGCATATAGTAAGTGCTCAATAAATACCATTGATAATGACGATGAGGGACTTCCAGACAGGAGGAGGGCTTGAGCAAGGGCTCAACTTCAAGAGAAAATCAAGTTAATTGTAATAGTACTAGAAATGGTACTTAATGAGGGCCCCCTGGGTGAAGTGCTCTGTACTAAACTTGGGAGAGTGCAAAGAGAAGCACAGAAAACATTGCCCGACCACAGGGAGACTACGCTCTTACAGGGGAGACAGATGGAAAACGGTACGGTCGGTTCTTCCATATTGTGTGTTCTCAGTAATTGCTTTGGCTGGGACGGGAGTTGGGAGTAGGGAACATTTTGCCTACAACGTGGCTCCTTCTGGATAGAAGGAGATGGAAGCAGGAAGAAACAGTTGCTCTGTCAACCTAGGCTGTGGACTGTGTCACAAGCTCTCTTTAACGTGAGGATCTTTGAAGGCGTGGCCTTAAAGTTCGAGGAGAGGAGCCAAACTGTAAGCTCCTTGAGGACGATCAATCAATCCATTAATCATATTTATTGAGTCCACACTACGTGCAGAGCTCTGTACTAAGTGCTTCGGGAGAGTATAATAGGAGTTGGTAGACATGTTCCCTGTTGATAGATATGTTCCCTGACCACAGTGAGCTTATAGTCTAGAGGGGGAGACAGACATTAATATCAATATATGAATTACGGATATGTGCTGAAGTGCTGTGGGACTGAGGGAGAGGTAATTAAAAATGCAAATCCAAGAGCAAGGGTGACCCAGAAGGGAAGGGGAGAAGAGGAAAAGAGGGCTTAGTCCAGGAAGACCTCTTGGTGATGTGCTTTTAATAAGGCTTTTAAGACAGGGAGAGTGATTGCCAAATATGAAGTGGGAGGGTGTTCCTGGCCAGAGACAGGATGTGGGAGAGGGGCCGGGGCAAAATTGATGAGATCGAGATGCAGTGAGTACTTGAATTATACTTTCCAAGCCCTTAGTACAGTGCTCTGCACACAGCAAGCTCTCAATAAACACAATTGAAAGAGTAGGTTGAATTAGAGGAGCATAGTGCGCGGGCTGGGTTGAAGTAGAAAATCAGGGGGTCGAGGTAGGAGGGGACGAGGCGATCCGAGTGCTTTAAAACCGATGGTTAGAAATTTCCAGGTGATGCAGAGGTGGATGAGTTTGGAGAATCTTGAGGAGTTGAGAAACATGGACTAAATGGTTTTGTAGAAAAATGATCCGGGCAGGGATTGTATCTACTAAATTTATTGTATTCCCTCAACTTCTCAGTAGAGTGTCCTGCAAGCAGTAGATTGAAAGCTCCTTGAGGACAGGGTTTGGGTACACTAGAGCTATTGTACTCTCCCAAGTGCTTAGTAAGGTGATCTGCATACAGTAAGTGCACAATAAATACCCCTGATGGATGGATTGATTAGTGGATTAAATGAAATTCTTTAAAGACCCACAGAAAAAAGAAGATGGATCACAGCCCTCGATACCCGAAGTTTGCTGCCTCTTGGAGCAACAAGAGTTGAGATTATTGATCCCTAGGCCAGGAACTGTATTAAATGTTTCCCACAAGCTGATCCAGCCAGGAGACCTTTCTCCCTCCAACAACTCTGCCTGCTAAGGGAGAGGGAGAAGCGACGTGGACTGGAGGACAGAGGACGGGCCCGAAAGTCAGAAGGACTTGGATTCTAATCCTAGCTCCCCACTTGTCTGCGGTGTGACCTTGGGCAAGTCATTTCACTTCTCTGCACCTCAGCGACCTCATCTGTAAGATGGGGAATATGACTGGGGGCCCCACGTCGGACTTGGACTGTGTCCGACGTGATCAGCCCGTATCTACCTTAGCGCTTAGTACAGTGCCTGACACATAGTAAGTGCCTAACAGACGCCATAAGCCAAAAAAAGAGGCAAAGTCAAAGTAGGTTAAGAGAGGGAGAAGCCGCAGATGGGTGAAGGTTCTAGTGGCAGTGGGGGCTGAGAAAGCATCACTCATTCATTCTTTTGGTCGTATTTATTGAGCGCTCACTGTTGCAGAGCATTGTACTAAGCCCTCGGGAGAGTACCACGACAAACAGACGCAGGCCCTGCCCGCAGCAAGCGCACTCTTATTCGGGAGGTCGGCTAAACTGGACTGGGCCCAAGTCAGCTCCGGAGAGACGGGGCCGTGGGCCGCAGCAGGGGACCGCGCTGGTCCTTTAAGCGGGGGGTGTCGAGGTGCCCGCCGAACCCCGACCATCTGCCTGAGGCGAGAAGGGGCGGTCACACCTGGCCGGTCCCATCGCCGGCTCCTGTCCTGGCTGTCTCTTGCTCGTCACCGCTGGTTGTGGCTCGCTACCGCGTGCCACCGCTCAACAGCACTGTCTGCCATCGCCAGCCCTTCCCCGCCGCTCAACAGCCACTCTCTGCCACTTCCTGCCACTCCTCCCCCCTCACCAGCCACTCCTTGCCATTCCGCACCATTCCTCGCCGCTCCCTGCCACTTCCTGCCGCCTCTCGCCACTCACCAGCCATTTGCCAGCCACGTCCCGCCGTTCCGCACCATTCGTGGCCGCTCACCTGACGCTCCCTGCCATTCCTCACAACTCACCAGCTGCTGACCAGCCTCTCCTTGCCACTGCCATTCAGCACCACTCATCTCCACTCGCCGGCCTCTCACCAGCCACTTCCCACCATTTCCTGCCACTCCTCACCAGCTACTCCCCACTACCCCTCACCGCTCACCGGCTGCCCGCTAGCCACGGCCAACCACTCTCCACTGCTCACCGGCCACTCGCCAACCACTCTCTGCCACTCCTCACCATTCACCAGCCTCTAGTCAGCCACTTCCCGCCACTCCTCGCCGCTCGCCAGCCGTGCCCTCCCGTTCTTCGCCATTCCCAGCCGCTCACCGGCCACTCCCTGCTACTCCCCACCACTCCTCACAACTCACCAGCTGCCTCCCGGCCACTCCTTGCCACTCCCTGCCGTGGGGCATCACTCCTTGCCTTTCACCAGCCACTCGCCAGCCACTCTGCCGCTTCCTACCTCTCCTCAACACTCACCACTCACCCACCGGCCGCTCCCTGCCACTTCCTGCCACTCACCAGCTGCTCACCAGCCACTCCCTGCCATTCTGGAAGCAGCGTGGCTCAGTGGAAAGAGCCGGGCTTCGGAGTCCGAGGTCATGAGTTCGACTCCCGGCTCCGCCACTTATCAGCTGTGTGACTGTGGGCAAGTCACTTCACTTCTCTGTGCCTCAGTTACCTCCTCTGTAAACTGGGGATTAACTGTGAGCCTCACGTGGGACAACCTGATTGCCCTGTATCTACCCCAGAGCTTAGAACAGTGCTCTGCACATAGTAAACACTTAACAAATACCAACATTATTATTATTATTATTATTATTCTGGACCATTCCTTGCCACTCACCAGACTCTTACCAGCCAGTCCTCCACCACATCGAGACTGTCAGCTCGTTGTGGGCAGGGAATGTGTCTGCTTATCCCTCTATTGGACTCTCCCAAGCGCTCGGTGAAGTGCTCTGCACACAGTAAGCGCTCGATCGGAAAGAGCCTGGGCTTAGTAGTCAGAGGTCGTGGCTTCTAATCCTGGCTCCGCCACTTGTCAGCTGGGTGACCTTGAGCAAGTCACTTTACTTCTCTGAGCCTCAGTTACCTCATCTGTAAAATGGAGATTAAGACTGTGAGCCCCATGTGGGACAACCCGATTACCTTGTCTCTATCCCAGCGCTTAGAACAGTGCTTGGCACGTAGTAAGCGCTTAACAAATACCATCACTATTATTTTTATTATAATTATTATTGAATGAACTGAATGAACTCCCTGCCACTCTGCTACTCCTTGCCACTCGCCAGCCGCACCAGCCACTTGATGCCACTTCCCACTGCTTGCCAGCCATTCCCCGCCTCTCCTTGCCACACTTCACTGCTCACCTATCGCTCGCCACTGCTCCCTGCCACTCCTCTCATAATAGTAATAATAATGTTGGTATTTGTTAAGCACTTACTATGTGCAGAGCACTGTTCTAAGCCCTGGGGTAGATACAGGGTAATCAGGTTGTCCCACGTGAGGCTCACAGTCTTCATCCCCATTTTACAGATGAGGTAACTGATGCTCCGAGAAGTCAAGTGACTTGGCCAAAGTCTTACAAGTGACAGGTGGCGGAGCCGGGATTAGAATCCATGACCTCTGACTCCTAAACCCGGGCTCTTTCCACTGAGCCACGCTGCTTCTCTAATCAACCTTGGGAATGACTGCTTCCCTTCTGGTGTTTTGCCCACCTCCCTCTCCATGCCCTGGAAATTATCTGAATGCTAATGCAAGTTTTTTCAATGCACCTGCTATTTTTGAAAAATTGAATCTATGTAATGACCAGGCTGAATAAAAGATAAACAACACAACACATAGAGAAGCGGCGTGGCTCAGTGGAAAGAGCACGGGCTATGGAGTCAGAGGTCATGAGTTCGAATCCCGGCTCCACCACTTGTCAGCTGTGTGACTGTGGGCAAGTCACTTCACTTCTCTGTGCCTCAGTTACCTCATCTGTAAAATGGGGATTAAGACTGTGAGCCCCCCGTGGGACAACCTGATTCCCTTGTGTCTACCCCAGCGCTTAGAACAGTGCTCGGCACATAGTAAGCGCTTAATAAATGCCAACATTATTATAGAGAACTGGAGAATCAGAAGCAAAATGAAGAGTAATGATTGGAAGATAACTGTTTGCCAACATTCCACATGTGGTTTAGGGTCCGGGAATCAGTACTCCTGGGTTCTAATCCCAGCTCCGATACTGGCCTGCTACATGACTGTGGGCAAGCCAGTTAATCTCTCTGAGCCTCAATCTCCTTACCTGTAAAATGGGGATAAGGCACTTAATAATAATAATGTTGGTATTTGTTAAGCGCTTACTATGTGCCAAGCACTGTTCTAAGCGCTGGGGTAGACATAGGGGAATCAGGTTGTCCCACGTGGGGCTCACAGTCTTAATCCCCATTTTACAGATGAGGGAACTGAGGCACAGAGAAGTTAAGTGACTTGCCCACAGTCACACAGCCGACAAGTGGCAGAGCTGGGTTTCGAACTCATGAGCCCTGACTCCAAAGCCCGTGCTCTTTCCACTGAGCCACGCTGCTTCTCCAATTCTTTGCAGCTTCAAGACTGTGAGCCCTGTGAGACAGATAATGATATCCAGTACGATTATGTGCATCTCAACCAGTGCTTAGCACAAGGATTTGACTCATAGGAAGTTCTTAATAAATATCATTTATTATTAGTAGTAGTAATAATGATAATAATAATAAAATGGACATTAAATGGAATTTAAATGGAAGCAGCATGGCCTAGTGGAAACAGCGCAGGCGTGGGAGTTAGAGGACCTGGGTCCTAATACCGGCTCCACTATGTGTCTGCTGTGTGACCTTGGGCAAGTCACTTAACAACTCTGTCTCAGCTCCCTCATCTTCAAAAGGTGGAGTCATTGCCTGTTCTCCCTTCTACTTCAACTCTGGGCCCGAAGTGGGTTCACCCACTCTTTACCCACCCCAATGCTTAGTACAGCGCACTGCACATAGTAAGCCCTTAAAGAATATTATTATAATCATCATCATTATCACTATTATTATTTTTCTCATTATCATCTCATCACTGGATAGGTGTCATAAAGTTTAATTTGCGCTGGAGTACAAATCTCGAAAAGGATTCTTCAAAGGCAGTAATTAGAAAAAAAATCAAGGTGTCACAATTACAGGCTTTAATTGGCCAGAGTTTGAAGAGAGCAATTTATAATTCTAGGGGATGTGTCCACTAATTCTGTCGTATTGTCGTGTGCTTAATACAGTGCTCTGCACATAGTAAGTGCTCAATAAATGTCACCGATTGAATGATTTCGGCACGACTGTCTCGAGGAAGTAGGGAAATCAGAAAGGTGACACAGCCCTGCCTACTTCCCCTGTAGTATTCATTCACTTCGAGTCAAAGCAGGCATGGGATTAAGTGATGACTTTATTCGTAAACACGTGAGTCAGAACATGGCAAGACTGGCTTAAATCCGTAGCCTTGATCTCCTGAAAGCCGGCTGGGAACACGTTCACAAAGAAGCAGCCATTTGTTGCCACGTGGAAGTTTATTTTGTTTCACAATCTTTGAGACAGTTCCAAGAGGAGGCCCTTTGTAAATATCCCCTGGACACGTTATTGCACCATCTGGAGCTTTCAGTACAGTGCTCTGCACACCAAAAGCATCAATAAATACCACCGATTGATTGATGTGGAGTTTTAGAGAGAATATTTTTCTTTGATGAAGGCTGACTTCCCTGGAGTAGGTGTGTCTGGCCTGAATATTCATCTTGTTGGCAATGATGGTACTTATTAAATGCTCACTATGTGCCAAACACTGGGTCAGGTGCTGGGGCAAATATAAAATAATCATATTGGACATAGTCCTTGTCCCATATGAGGTGCACCATTTAAAAGTGAGAGAATAGGTATTTTATTGCCATGCTATAGATAAGGAATTGGAGTCACTGAAGAAGTCCCTGGGATGTGGCATTGCCTCAGAGATAGAGCAGGGAGAGTCCCAAGGTCCAAGATCCACCCTTTCCTCTCCATCCAAACTGCTCCCTTGCCGGTACAAGCTCTCATAATATCCCCACTGGATTAGAAGCAGCGTGGCTCAGTGGAAAGAGCATGGGCTTTGGAGTCAGAGGTCATGAGTTCGAATCCCAGCTCTGCCACTTGTCAGCTGTGTGACTGTGGGCAAGTCACTTAACTTCTCTGGGCCTCAGTTACCTCATCTGTAAAATGGGGATTAAGACTGTGAGCCCCATGTGGGACAACCTGATTCCCCCGTGTCTCCCCCAGCGCTTAGAACAGTGCTCTGCACATAGTAAGCGCTTAACAAGTACCAACATTATTATTATTATTGTGTCAGCCTCCTTTCCGATCTCCCATCCTCCTGTCTCTCCCCGCTCCAGTCTATACTTCACTCCGCTGCCCAGATCATCTTTCTACAGAAACGTTCTGGGCATGTCACTCCCCTCCTCAGAAACCTCCAGTGGTTGCCTATCAACCTCCATATCAAACAAAAACTCCTCACTCTTGGCTTTCAACCTCTTCATCCCCTCGCCCCTTCCTACCTCACCTCCCTTCTCCCCTTCTCCATCCCAGCCCGCATACTCCGCTCCTCTGCCGCTCAGCTCCTCACGGTCCCCCGTTAGTGCCTGTCCCATCGTCGACCCCTGACCCACGTCCTCCCGCTGTCCAGGAATGCCCTCCTTCCTCACCTCCGCCAAACTAACTCTCTCACCTTCTTCAACGCCCTACTGAGCACTCACCTACCTCCTCCAGAAGGCCTTCCCAGACTGAGCCCTCCCTTTCCCTCTGCTCCTCCTCTCCTCCCCATCGCCCCGACTCCCTCCCTCTGCTCTACCCCCTTCCTCTCCCCACAGCACTTGTGTATATTTGCATATATTATTTATTACTCTATTTTATGAATGATGTGTATATATATCTATGATTCCATTTATTTTGATGGTATTGATGCCTGACTACTTGCTTTGTTTTGCTGTCCGTCTCCCCCTTTTAGACTCCGAGCCCATTGTCGGGCAGGGATTGTCTCTATCTGTTGCCGCATAGTACATTCCAAGCGCTTAGTACAGTGCTCTGCACACAGTAAGCGCTCAATAAATACGACTGAATGAAAGGAATGAAAAGTCATGTGGTTCTAATCTCAACTCGGCCACTTGTCTGCTCTATGGCCTTTGGGTAAGTGACTTCACTTCTCTGAGCCTCAGTTACCTCATCTGTAATTGGGTACTGTGAACTCCATGTGGGACATTGACTGCATCCAACCTGAGTAGTTTATATCTATCCCAGCACTTGGTACAGTGCCTCACACATAGTAAGCGCTTAGCAAATACTTTTAAAAAAAGAGGTAGGTGACTTGCCCACAGTCACGCAGCAGGAAAGTGGCAGAGCAGGGCTAGAAGTCAGGTGTTGCAACTCCCAGTTCTGGGCTCTTTCCATTAGATTATGTGAAGCACTGTGTGGCTTAATGGATAGAGCCCGGGCCTGGGAGTCAGAAGGACCCGGGTTCTAATTCTGGCTCCACCACATGTCTGCTGTGTGACCTTAGGCTAGTCACTTCACTTCTCTGGGCCTCAATTCCCTCATCTGTAAAAGGGGATTAAGAGTGTGAGTCCCAAGTGGGACAGGGACCAGGTCAAACATGGTAAACTTGTATCTCCCCCAGCGCTTAGAATAATGCTTTGCATATAGTAAGTGCTTAACAAATACCATTATTATTTGTTATTATTATTATTAGATTATACTGCCTTTCACAAGAAACCACTCCAGCCCCTGAAGATCTGCTTTTAGAGGGAGATTTTGCAGAGGCCTATCATGAGGGAGGATTCCAACCAAACATTTGGTCATCACACCTGCTTCAAGAGGGACCCGGCAGTTGTTTCTCACCTTATTTAGATCCCTCCCTTAATGACCTAAGTGATCAAAGAAACGGGATCAAAGCAAAGCTGGCCTTAATTGAGAGTGAAAATCCTTGTATCCGCCAGACCATCAGGCAGGCAAGGTGTGACTTGGCCGTGGGTCAAAGAAGACAAACTGTGCTCCTCTCTTGGTCAGTTGGAATTTCAATCTGGAATAATCACTTTTACTACATGCTCACTGTAAGACTGTATTAAGTATGTAGGAGCAATAATAATGATGATGATAGTAAGACTAATAATAATTATAATTGTGATATTTGTTAAGCACTTATTATGTGACAAAGACTGAGAAGGACGGGGGCCTAGTGGATAGAACATAAGCCTGGAAGTCAGAAGGACCTGGGTTCTAATCATGGCTCCGCCACTTCTCTGCTGGTTGACCTTCGGCTAGTCACTTCTCTTCTCTGTGACTCAGTTACCTCATCTGCGGAATGGGAATTGAGACTGTGAGCTGCATGTGGAGAAGCAGTGTGGCTCAGTGGAAAGAGCCCGGGCTTGGGAGTCAGAGGTCATGGGTTCGAATCCCAGCTCGGCTGCTTGTCAGCTGAGTGACTGTGGGCAAGTCACTTCACTTCTCTGTGCCTCAGTTACCTCATCTGTAAAATGGGGATGAAGACTGTGAGCCTCACATAGGACAACCCGATGACCCCGTATCTCCCCCAGCGCTTAGAACAGTGCTCTGCACATAATAAGCGCTTAACAAATACCAACATTATTATTATGTGGGAAACAGACTGTGTGCAAGAGGCAGCATGGCATACAAGGGCCTGGGAGTCAGAAGGTCATGGGTTCTAATGGACATGATTTCTAAAACAGGCTCTGCCGTTTGTCTTCTATGTGACCTCGGGCAAGTCACTTCACTTCTCTGGGCCTCAGTTACCTCATAGGGATTGAAACAGTGAGACCCATATGGGACAAAGAGTGTGTGACCAGCCTGAGTTGCTTGTATCCACCCCAGCGCTTAGTACAGTGCCTGGCACATAGTAAGCACTTGAATATCAGAATCATTGTTATTATTATCTACCCCAATACTATTATTATTATTATCTACCCCAGTACTTCAGAACAGTGCCTGCAACAAAGTAGCACTTAACAAATACCATTAAAAAAAGGACTGTACAAAGTGCAGGAGTAGATATAATACAAACGTATCAGCCCGAGTGCCTGTCTCATAGTGCAAAGGGGAAGGAGAACAGGTATTTTATTCCAGTTTTACAGATAAGAAAACAGGCACAGAGAAATTAAGTGACTTGCCCAAGGCCATACAACAGGCACGTGGCAGTTCCAGGATTAGAGCCCATGACCTCTGCCTCCCAAGCCAGTTCTTTTTGCACTGAGCCATGCAGCTTCTAAAGTACAAGTATCCTAGTACTTAGGGACAACTAATTAAACATGGAAAGTAAAGTACTGTCTTTCGTAATAGGATAATAATTATTAAAACATGTTGCTACAGAATTCTGGACTTGTTTTGTTTCAGTTCGGGTGTCTCTTGGGTGCACTCCTATTAAACCACAGTTGGTCTATAAAGCCCTTAAACCAGTGTTTTAATGAGTACTTTTTTATTAAGCATAGTGAGCATTTTTGAAGTGCTTACTATATGCCAGGCACTGTCTTAAGAGCTGGGATAGATACAAGGTAATCAGATTGGACACACTCTCTGTCCCATATGGGGCTCACAGCCTTAATCCCCTGTTTACGGTTGAGGTAACTGAGGCATAGAGAAGTACAGTGTTCTGCACATAGTAAGCACTCAATAAATACTATTGAATGAATAAATACTATTGAATGAAAGTGAAGTGATTTGCCCAAGATCACACAACAGACAAGTGGCAGAGCCAGTTCATTCATTCATTCATTCATTCAATAGTATTTATTGAGCGCTTACTATGTGCAGAGCACTGTACTAAGCGCTTGGGATGAACAAGTCGGCAACAGATAGAGACAGTCCCTGCCGTTTGACGGGCTTACGGTCCAATCGGGGGAGATGGACAGACAAGAACGATGGCAATAAATAGAGTCGAGGGGAAGAACATCTCGTAAAAACCATGGCAACTAAATAGAATCGAGGCGATGTACAATTCATTAACAAAATAAATAGGGTAATGAAAATATATACAGTTGAGCGGACGAGTACAGTGCTGTGGGGAGGGGAAGGGAGAGGTGGAGGAGCAGAGGGAAAAGGGGAAAAAGAGGGATTAGCTGCGGAGAGGTGAAGCGGGCGTGGCAGAGGGAGTAGAGAGAGAAGAGGAGCTCAGTCTGGGAAGGCCTCTTGGAGGAGGTGAGTTTTAAGTAGGGTTTTGAAGAGGGAAAGAGAATCAGTTTGGCGGAGGTGAGGAGGGAGGGCGTTCCGGGACCGCGGGAGGACGTGGCCCGGGGGTCGACGGCGGGATAGGCGAGAACGGGGGACGGTGAGGAGGTGGGCGGCAGAGGAGCGGGGCGTGCAGGGTGGGCGGTAGAAAGAGAGAAGGGAGGAGAGGTAGGAAGGGGCAAGGTGATGGAGAGACTCAAAGCCTAGAGTGAAGAGTTTTTGTTTGGAGCGGCTGGAGTTGTTTCAATTCCTATGTCTTGGGGTGCTGTAGCAAGAGTTTAGGGAGGATGATTTAGGGCACAGAAAGAAGAAAAAGAACAAAAGAAAAGAGTTCCAGTGTCACAACTCTCTGGGCCTCAGTTTCCTTGTCTGCAAAATGGGGTTACAATTCATGCTCTCCCTCCCTCTTAGACTGTGAGCCCCATGTGGGACAGGGACTGTGTCCAGTTGGTCTACCTTGTCCCCTCTCTACCCCAGCACTTAAAGCAGTGCTTGGCAGAGAGTGAGTGTTTCAAAGTATAATTATTATTAGTAGTAGTAGTAGTACTATCAATTTTGTTTCAAGGAGGAGCACTCAGTGAGAGTCTATAATGTGCTAGACCTGCAGGTGGGGTTGGTTTGGTCGAACCTGAAATCTGGGAGAACAGCGAAAGCAACATGAATTAATAATGGCTTCAGGAAATGTGAGTAGCCAGGCTGGGAAGCAGGAAATACAAGTGCGAAGTCGCAGTATTGCTGTGATGGATAAGGCTGAGGTTGAGTCTTGAGTTGCAAACTGAGGCATTATTAACTTTGATAATACTGACTCCCAGAAACCGATAAGTTACATCCAAAATGAAAAAAGAAAAAAAATGACCTCTGGTTGAATGGAGGCCAAAGCAAAGAGCGCTAGATATTGGCTTCGAATTCCTATACGTTGAGGTCGTGAGACATCGCTTGGACGAATTTCCTATTTCCCGATTGTGAGATGGAGAAAATGTTAGATGATGATTTGTGTAGTTGAAGAAAATAGATTGATCTTCTGTATTTGCTGTCGTCTCTGTCAATCAACCGATTAACTAATCAATCGAGCGCATTTATCGCATTCCTACTATGTGTCAAGAAGTGTGTTGTTTGGGAGAATCCCCTAAGTTAGTAAAAATGATCCCTGCCCTCAGGAAGCTTACAATCTATCAGGGAACAGACAGTAAAATGAATTAAAAACCGGGGAAAGCAAAGGGGTTTAAAGAAACATTTTTAAGAACGTGCCTACCACCTCTGTGGTATTGCGCTCTCTGAGAACTCACCTCCAGAAGGCCTTCCCACTCTGAGCCCCTCCTTTCCCTCTGCTCCTCCTCCTCTCCCCATTCCCTCCTCTCCCGCCCTCTGCTCTTCCCCCTTCCCCTCCCCTCAGCACCGTGCATATTTGTATATATTATTTATTACCCTATTTATTTTGTTAAGGAGGTGTATATCTCCATGATTCTATTTATCTTGATGATGATGTCTTGTTATGTTCAGTTCTGCTTTGCTGTCTGTCTCCCCCCGTTTAGACTGTGAGCCCGTCATTGGGCAGGGATTGTCTCTATCTGTTGCTGAATTGTACATTCCAAGCACTGAGTACAGTGCTCTGCACATAGTAAGCTCTCTGTAAATACTATTGAATGAATGAATGAATGAATGAATGAATGAATGGATCGATCAATTATATTTACTGAGTGCTTACTGTGTGCAGGGCACTGTATTAAGCACTTGGGAGAGTATAATGTAATAATGTATCAGGCACATTCTATGCCCATAATGAGTTTACAGTCTAGCGGGAGAGACAGACATTAAGATGAATAAATTATGGATATGAACATAATCAATCAATTAATAGTATAAGTGCTGTGGGGCTGGGAGATGCAGAAGCAGCATGGCTTAGTGGAAAGAGCACAGGTTTGGAAGTCAGAGGTCATGGGTTCTAATCCTGGCTCCACCACCTGTCCGCTGTGGGACTTTGGGCAAGCCAGTTAACTTCTCTGTGCCTCAGTTACCTCATCTATAAAATGGGGATTGAGACTGTGAGCCCCACGTGGGACAAACTGATTACCTTGTATCTACCCCAGTGCTTAGAACAGTACTTTGCACTTAGTAAGCATTTAACAAATGGCATTATTCTTATTATGCGGAAATGAGGGCTTAGAAAGGGAAGGCCTCTTGGAGGAGATGTGGCCTTCAATAAGGCTTCGAAGCCGGGGAGAGTAATTGCCTGTCCGATATGCAAAGGGAGGTTGATCTAAGCCAGAGGAAGGACGTGGGGGAGAAGTAGGTGGATAGACGAGAGTGCTCTGCACACAGTAAGCGTGAGGGAAATACCACTGATTGATTGATAATAGTATAAGGATGGGAGTTGCAGAGAGAGGAGATAAGTACCCAAGAGTGTAGCAGATACGGAAGGACTGAAGTGGCAGAAAGTGGGGAAACGGGGTGGGGGGTTAATCAATGGCTGAGACTATCAAAGTGCTTCAAATCAATCCATTTCTGAAGACATCATCATTAGTGGTATTTATTGAGTGCTTACTGTGTGCAGAGTACTATACTAAGCAGTTGGGAGGGTATGATACAACAGAGTCTGTAGACAGGTTCTCTGCCCTCAGTGAGCTTACAATCTAGAGGAGTTTACAATCTAGAGGCTTTTCATCTTTTTACTATCCTTTCACAAAACATGTAAATTTCTTGTTGAGACTAATCACATGTTAGATGGTTAACATCTTGAGAACAGGGATTTTGTCTTATTTACTCTATAGTACTCTCTAAGCACTTAGTACAGTGCTCTGCACACAGTAAACACTCAATAAATACCATTGTTTGATTAGTTAATAATAATTAGTTCATAATTATGGTATTTGTTAAGCCAAGATCCGCCCTTTCCTCTCCACCCGAACGGCTACCTTACTGCTACGGGCTCTCGTTATATCCCGGCTAGACTACTGCGTCGGCCTTCTCTCTGACCTCCCTTCCTCCTCTCTTGCCCCGCTCCGGTCTATTCTTCACTCCGCTGCCCGGCTCATCTTCCCGCAGAAACGATCCGGGCATGTCACTCCCCTTCTTAAACACCTCCAGTGGTTGCCTATCGACCTCCGCTCCAAACAAAAACTCCTCACTCTAGGCTTCGAGGCTCTACATCCCTTCGCCCCTTCCTACCTCACCTCCCTTCTCTCTTTCTACCGCCCACCCCGCACGCTCCGCTCCTCTGCCGCCCACTTCCTCATGTCCCTCGGTCTCGCCCATCCCGCCGTCGACCCCCGGGCCACGTCCTCCCGCGGTCCCGGAACGCCCTCCCTCCTCACCTCCGCCAAACTGATTCTCTTCCCCTCTTCAAAACCCTACTTAAAACTCACCTCCTCCAAGAGGCCTTCCCAGACTGAGCTCCTCTTCTCCCTCTACTCCCTCTACCGCCCCCCCTTCACCTCTCCGCAGCTAAACCCTCTTTTCCCCCTTTCCCTCTGCTCCTCCCCCTCTCCCTTCCCATCCCCTCGGCACTGTACTCGTCCGCTCAACTGTCTATATCATCACCCTATTTATTTTGTTTAATGAGATGAACATCACCCTGATTCTATTTATTTGCCGTTGTTTTTATGAGATGTTCTTCCCCTTGACTCTATTTATTGCCATCGTTCTCGTCTGTCCGTCTCCCCCGATTAGACCGTAAACCCATCCAACGGCAGGGACTGTCTCTATCTGTTGCCAACTTGTTCATTCCAAGCGCTTAGTACAGTGCTCTGCACATAGTAAGCGCTCAATAAATACTATTGAATGAATGAATGATTTAAGCACTTACTATGTGCCAGGCACTGTACTAAGCACCAGGATGGATGCAAATTGGGTTGGACACAATCTCTGTCCCACGGGGGGCTCAAAGTCTCAATACCCATTTTACAGATGAGAGCACTGAGGCCAAGAGAAGTTAAGTGACTTGCCCAGGGTCACACAGCAGACATGTGGCAGAGCCGGGATTAGAATCACAGAAGCGAGAGCAAATCTGTAGTCCTCCCTCAGCAGGGCAGTGAACAACAATGGCTTACGAAGAGCACACTTTCAACTCTTCCACTATCATAGTCAACAAAGCCAGAAACGTTGTAGATAGCGTCTTCATATTTTTAATTGGGAGGGACCAAAATGAGGTCCAAGGACCCAAAGGAGCCCAGAAGCATTTCTAAAGATGTTTTAAAATATTTTATAGGAAGTCAGTGTCATTCTTAAAGCTACAGAACAACCAAATATCAATTTTATGGCCCAACAACAGAGTCTCCGGTACATTTTGACCCAAAGGTCTCACCAGCACCTCAAACTCAACATGCCTGAAGCACAACTTCTCATCATCCCTCCTAAACTCAGTCCTCCTCCTAGCTCTCCCACCTCTACCGATAACATCACCATTGTTCCCAGCCTTGAAGTTCACCACCTTGGTGTCATCTTCTACTCCTCACTGTCTTTCAGCTCTCACATTCAGTTCAACCGCTAAATCCTGATGTTTCTCCCTCCATAGTATTTCCCAGATCTGCCCCTTCTTCTCCACCCATCCTCCTGGTTACATCACAGTTAGTTAGAGTTCTGTATTAGCTTTCTCCCTGGGTCTCTTTGCCTACCCTCATTTCCTCTTCTCCCACTCCCTTCTGCAGCACCCTTTACTCACCCATTCCTCCACCTCACAGCGCTTATGTTCATATCAGTAATTTATTTGCTTATTTTAATACCTCCCTCTGCTTCTAGACTGCAAGCTCATTGTGGGCAGGGAACGTGTCTACCAACTCTGTTGTATTTTACTCTCCCAAGCTCTGCACACAGTAAGTGCTCAATAAATACAATCGATTGATCGATCGATTACTACAATCTGCTGCCCATATCTTCTTCCTTAAACATTGCTTGGCCCATGTCTTTTTACTCCTCTAAAACCTCCAATGGCTACTCATCTTCCTCTACATCAAGCACAGATTCCCATTGTTGACTACCAACGTTTCTACTGGCTTTCTCAGAATAATAATAATAATCATGGTATTTCTTAAGCCCTTACTATGTTCCGGGCACAGTACTAAGCGCTGGGGTGGATACAAGCAAATAGGGTTGGACATAGTTCCTGTCCCATGTGGCTCTCAGTCTCAGTCCCCGTTTTCCAGATGAGGTAACTGAGTCACAAAGAAGTGAAGTGACTTCCCCAAGGTCACATAGCAGGCAAATGGCAGAGCCTGGATTAGAACCCAAGACCTTCTGCCTCCCAGACCCATGCTCATCATGTCTATCATCTCTGATCATCTTCTACTCGTGCTCCTCATGCCTTCCCAGATCACCTCCCAAGTGGACCTGGCTCTGGACTCTTCTGCCTCTGAACCTTTTCAAATCTAGACAAGCTTTCTTCATCGCCAAGTCCCTTTTTCCAAATTTTGCTCCTCGAGATCGCAGGAACAACCAATCGACCAGTCGTTAGTATTTACAAAATTTTTAAATCCCTCCCATTAGTTGATTGAGCGCTTACAGTGTGCGGAGCACAGACAATTACTATCTGGCAGACAATTATTATCTGACAGATAATGACTCTTCCCACCTTCAAAACCTTATTAAAGGCACATCTTCTCTTAGAGGCCTTCTCTAAGCCCTCCTTTCCTCTTCTCCCACTCCCTTCTGCATCACCCTGACTTAGTCTCTTTATTCACTTGCCTCCCCCCACAAGCCCCACGACATTTATGTATATATCTGCAATTTTATTCATTTATATTAATGCCTGTCTCCCCCTCTAGAATGTAAGCTCCTTGTGGACAGGGAAAAAGTCTATTATATTGTTAAATTGTACTCTCCCAAGCACTTAGTACAGTGTTCTGCACATGGTAAGTGCTCAACAAATACGAATGACTGACTCAAGGAGTTTTTGGAGGAGACAGACCTGAAAATAAATTGCAGGTAGGAAAGGGTTTTCCAAATATAAATGTTGCGAGTGTCGGGTGAATGCTAAGAGTTTAGGGAATGAGGACTCAAATGTTTGGTGCTTGGGTATTAACCAAAATCCTCCTTTAAATAAATGATCCCCTAGATGGTATTTCCTGACTTGCTCATTTTTGGAGAAAGTCGATCGATCAGGGAATCACTGGTTTTTACGGCAAGCTTATTGTGGAAAGAGCACCACACTAAGCCCTTGGGCGAGAACAGTGTGTCCCTGATAGTGTAAGCTCCTTGTGGGATCGCGTCTACTAACCGCGTCGTACTTCCCCAAGCACTTAGTACGGTGCTCTTCGCATAGTAAATCCCCAATAAATGTCACTGATCGATTGATCGATTGGATCAATGCAACAGAGTCGGCTGACACACTCCCACAAGAAGCTTACAGTCTAGCGGGGGATACAGATGTGAAAATATATCGCAGATATATACGTCAGTGCTTTGGGGCTGAGGGTGGGGTGAATATCAAGGGTTTAAAATGTACAGATCCAAGTGTGATGTGAAAGGGAGAGAGAGAAGGTTGAAATGAGGACTTAGTCTGGAAAGGTCTCTTGGAGGAGATGCGATTTTCATAAGGGTTTTCAGGTGGGAAGAGTGATATCTGTCGGATATGAAGGGGGATGGGTTCCAGGGGGGCTTAATTTGGGACGGCTTCTTGGAGATGTGCCTTCAATAAGACTTGAATAGGGGGAGAGTAATTGTCTGTCATATTTGAAAAGGGAGGGCATTCCAGGCCAGAGGGAGGACGTGAGCAAGTGGTCGGAGATGAGATAGTTGAGGAACAAAGTTGATCCAAATTGATGGAGCTAGAGATATTCCTTTGGACCTCTTCATTTTGCTGGAGATCACTTCACAACCATTTGGAATAAAAAGTCAAAGGGCCCAGAAGACTCCCCAGGATTCTGATCATGCTAATATACTGGGTAAACTTTACAGTTCTACTCAATCAACATTCTTAATCTTCCAGAGAAAAGGTGGAAAATGAGCCGGGTGATAAGAAAGCAGGACTCCATGCAAAATGACTTTAGCTCATCGTGGGCATGGAATGTGTCTACCAACTCTGTTATACTCATTTATTCAGTAGTATTTACTGAGCGCTTACTGGGTACAGAGAACAGTACTAAGCACTTGGGAGAGTACAATACAACAATAAACAGACCCATTCCCTGCCCACAACGGGCTTACAATCTAGAGGGGGAGGCAGACATTAATATAAATAAATGACTGATAAGTATATAAGTGCAGTGGGGCTGGGAGGGAGAATGAATAAAGTCAGGGTGTCGCAGAAGGGAATGAGAGAAGAGGAAAGGGGTATTTAATCAGAAAAGGTCTCTGGGAGGAGTTGGACCTTCAATAAGACTTTGAATGGGGGGAGAGTCATATCTATCATTTGAAGAGGGAGGGCAGCCCAGGCCAGAGGGAGGAGGGGAGCAAAGAGTTGGAAGCGAGATAGACGAGCTCGGGGTACAGTGAAAAGGTTAGCATTAGAAGAGCAAAGTGTGAAGGCTGGGTTATATTGTTATAGAGTACTCTCCCGAGCATTTAATACAGTGCTCTGCACACAGTAAGAGCTCCATAAATACCACTGTTTGAATGATCGATTGACTTTCTCCAAAACCGAGCAGGTCAGGAAGTATCATGGCAGGGACCATTTGAAGGTGGATTTTAGTTTAGGTTAACAAACCAGGTGACTTAGCAATTAGCAAGCTTAAGTCGGTCAAGAAATACAGGGACAGTCTTAGAGATGAGTTAGAGATAGCAGGACCAGCTGTGAAGGCAACCATGTACAACTAATTATGAAAAACAACCCTGCAAGGATAGAGCACTTTTTTGAAAAGTAGAAGACTTTTTTTAGACTACGGACTGTTTCACGCTGAGACCTTCAAAAGCATCATTGATATATTTGGTCATGATTCATATTTCAGGTTTCAACCCCAAGGCACTTTACCAAATTGTAGGACACTCAAGAAGGCTCAAATGAGAGTCAAAAAGAGTAAGATTTTTCTTGCGACATTGGGCTCTCACTACAATCACAGGCAAAACATCTTTGTTTAGGAACTGGGAGCTTATGAAATGTAGTTTCCATATTTAATTTTGACTGTTCTAAGCATTTGTCTGGCTACCTTAGAGTTAATAATTCACTCCTGCGTGACTGTGTGTTAATTTCACACAAATGCAACACCAATTAAAGCAGTGTGGCCTAGTGGAAGGAGTGCAGGAATGGGAATTCATCCAATCATATTGATGGAGCGCTTACTGTGTACTAAGTGCTTGAATCAGAATGCCTGGCTTCTAATCCAGGGTTCACCACATCTTCTGTGCGACCTTGCGTAAGTCATTTGACTCTATGCCTCAGTTTCCTCGTCTATAGAATAAGGATCAAATACCTGTTCTCCCGCTCCCTGAGGCTCTAAGTCCCATGAAGTACAGGGACTATTGTACTCTTCCAAGCGTTTAGTACAGTGCTCTGCATATAGTGAGTGCTCAATAACTATGGTCGATCGATTGTCTAATTTCATGTTACTGTGCCTACCCCAATGATTGGCACCATGTAAACACTTAACATACGCCACATGAGCAAGCGGTCCACGGCGAGATAGATGAGATCAAGTCACAGTGAGAAGGTTAGCATTAGAGGAGCGAAATGTGCGGGCTGGGTTGGAGTAGGAGAGTAGCAAGTTGAGGTAGGAGGGGGCAAGGTGCCGGACGGCTTTAAAGCCGACAGTGAGGAGACAAGCTTATTTCTACTAGTGCTGGTAGGCAGTGATGGTTGACAAGCAGAGTTTCCTTAACTAGTTAAAGCCAACTCAGTTCCAAGCAATACAGAGGTTTTTTAAATATATATATATATATACACAGTTGGCATAGGATCTGAGCTTTGCCTGTGTTGGAAGAGGCGATTATACGATATAGTCTCTAAGACAGGCAGTCGTAAATTTCTACTCAGGCTAATTGCTCGGCCCAGCCTGGTTCTCCTCATTATTAAGTTCAGGTGGGCAAACACCCCCCTCTCAGGCTAATAAGCCGGCTGGGGTCCTGACTTTGCTAAGGGAGGAATAGTACCATCCTGTTTTGAGACCTTGACATACCAAGCTTCCCGATAAGGCAGACATCTGGACAGGATAAACAATGGTGGGAGGATTTGGGAAGTGCTCGCTTTACGTAAATGGTGGTTTGGCCAGATAAAATGGAGTCCAGGCCTAAAGGTCCATTGCATTCCATCCTTTGGTATCTTACCACTCCTAGGGAGAAGCAGGAGGGAAGCAGCATGGCCTAGTGGACAGAGAACTGGCCTAGGAATCAGAAGGATCTGGGTTCTAATTCTTGCTTTCTGTGTGACCTTGGTCAAGTCACTTCACATCTCTGGCCCTCAATTTTCTCATCTGTAAGCTGCCCGAAAAACAAACCAATGGGCTTTGAAGCAAATTAAGCCAGTGTGGTCTTGGAAGGCCAAATGACTCGATTTAGATTAGCATATTTGGGACACATCATCAGGAGGACTAATTCTCTGGAGAAGACGCTAATGCTAGGAAAAGTCCAGGGAAAAGGCGGAAGAGGCAGACCGGCAGCTAGATGGACTGGAAACCATAACAACGGTAATGGAAGAACCGTTAGCAAGGTTGTGAATTATGACATTTTGGAGAAAGTATATCCATAAAGTCGCTATGAATCAGAAATGACTCAACAGCATTTTATAATAATACTAAAATGGGGATTAAGTCTGTGAGCCCCATGTGGGACGGGGCTGTGTCCAACCTGGCTAGATTGTACCCTACTGAAAGCTCACCTCCTCCAGGAGGCCTTCCCAGACTTCCCTCCCTTTCCCTCTGCTCCTCCTCCCCTCCCCATCGCCCCGAATCCCTCCCTCTGCTCTTCCCTCTTCCCCTCCCCACAGCACTCGTGTATATTTGTACATATTTATTACTCTATTTTATTAATGATGTGTAGATATCTATGATTCTATCTATTTTGATGGTATTGGTGCCTGTCTACTTGTTTTGTTTTGTTATCTGTCTCCCCCTTCTAGACCATCAGCCCGCTGTTGGGCAGGGATCGTCTCTATCTGTTGCCGAATTGTACTTTCCAAGCACTTAGTATACTGCTCTGCACATAGTAAGCGCTCAATAAAAATGATTGAATGAGTGAATGAATAAATGAATGAATGGAAGTCACACAACTGACAAGTGACGGAGCGGGGATTAGAACCCACGTCCTCTGACAGGGTAAGCACTGTGGCTCAGTGGAAAGAGCCCGGGCTTGGGAGTCAGAGGTCATGGGTTCGAATCCAAGCTCTGCCACTTGTCAGCTGTGTGACTGTGGGCAAGTCACTTAACTTCTCTGGGCCTCAGTTCCCTCATCTGGAAAATGGGGATTAACTGTGAGCCTCACGTGGGACAACCTGATTACCCTGTATCTACCCCAGCGCTTAGAACAGTGCTCTGCACATAGTAAGCGCTTAACATATGGCATCATCATCAGAAATGGCATCTAGATCAGAGGGCCTAGTCCACCTCAGGCCCTAGTCCAGGCCGGCCGGCTAGCCGTCCCCACCCAGGGAGGAGCGGGAGGGAGGAACCGCGACTGAGGCTGGCCTAACTGGATGGCTAGACCTGCCAAAACAGGCCGTGATGTGGCTCAGTGGAAAGAGCCCGGGCTTGGGAGTCAGAGGTCATGGGTTGGAATCCAGCATCTGCCACTTGTTAGCTGTGTGACTGTGGGCAAGTCATTTCATTTCTCTGTACCTCAGTGACCTCATCTGTAAAATGGGGATTAAGACTGTGAGCCTCATGTGGGACAATTTGATTACCCTGTATCTCCCCCAGCGCTTAGAACAGTGTTCTGCACATAGTAAGCACTTAACAAATGCCAACATTATTATTATTATTATTATTATCTGCTGCCTTCAAGGGGCAGGCATAGATGGGCAGTGTATGAGCTGGGGCCTTGCCAGAGTGGGGCTGGAGTAAAGCTGGGGTCGAGTGGCAGAGGATTCGGGGAAGGAGCTGGGGTTGAGCAGGGTGGGTAGGACTGGGGTCAGACAATCATATTTATTCAGCGTTTATTGTGTGCAGAGCACTGTACGAAGCGCTTGAGCCAGAGCCGGGGCCTTGAGGGGGCAAGGGAATGGAGGAGCAGGGCATGAGGGATTTGATTGAAAAGGGCTCTTCGAATGACTCCTCAACCTGTAGCTCTGCTAATAATAATGATAATAATAATAATGATAATGTTGATGGTGGTATTTGTTAAGCACTACGTTGAAGACACTACACTAAGCGCTGGGGTGGATGCAAGCAAAACCGATCGGACCCAGTCCCTGTCCCACAGGGGGCTCACCACCTCAATCCCCATTTTACAGATGAGGTAACTGAGGCCCAGAGACATGAAGCGACTTGTCCTAGGTCACACAGTGGTGGAGCCGGGATTAGAACCCAGGACCTTCTGACTCCCAGGCCTGTGCTCTCGGTTACACCGTTCTGATGACAGATCTCCTCCAGAAAGCTTTCCCTCACAAACTTCTCTAACCCCCCCATCTCCCCTTCTACTGGGCAACCTACAAGCTTGAGTCCTCACCATCTAAACCCTGAAGTCTTAACATCCTTTTCCTCTACAGGACATATCCGTAAACTGAATCAATCGATTAATCGATCGAATGTAGACTGTAATCAACCCCTTGGCTGTAAGCTCCTCCTCTAGATTGTAAGGGCAGGGCATATGTCTGCTAATTCTCTTGTACCGTACTCTCCCAAGTGCTTAGTATAGTGCTCTGCACAGAGTACGCGTTGATTCCATTTATTGCTATTGTTCTTGTCTGTCCGTCTCCCCCGATTAGACCGTAAGCCCATCAAAGGGCAGGGACTGTCTCTATCTGTTACCGATTTGTACATTCCAAGTGCTTAGTACAGTGCTCTGCACATAGTAAGTGCTCAATAAATACTATTGAATGAATGAATGAATAAGTATGATTGATCGAGTGCTTAGTGTGCGCAGAGCACTATACTAAATGCTTGAGAGAATACAGTGTTGGTAGGCACATTCCCTGCCCTCAACAAGCTTACAGTCTAGAGGTTGCTTCCTTGATTGCTTCCCTCTTGTCTTATGCTGTCGAGTTGTCTCCGACCCATAGCGATGCCGCAGCCTCATCTCTCCCGGAACGCCCCGCTCTCCATCATCTGCCATCGCCCTGGTGGTGGATCCCTAGAGTTTTCTTGGTAAAAATCCAGAAGGGGTTGATCTCTGCCTCCTTCTGACCAGTAAACTTGAGTCTCTGCCCTCAACTCTCTCCCGTGCCCAGACCAGGTGAGTTTTGACTTGTAGCCGACGGCCTGCCACTCGCTAGCCACTGGCCAAGCTAGGAATGGACCGGACAGGACTCTGCTTCACTCTCCCTCCAGTAGTCGAGACTGGTAGAGGACTGGGAACTCTCCAGGTGCCACCCTGAGAGGGGTTGCTTCCCTCCCACCTCTAATTAATTCCCCTTTCCTTTAAGGTCCTTGAGAAAGGGATCATTACTAATTCTATTGTATTTTCCCAAACGGCTAGTATATTGCTTTGCCTACGGGAAATGCTTAATAAATTCGTTCATTCAGTCATTCGATCGTATTTATTGAGCGCTTACTGTGTGCAGAGCACTGTACTAAGCGCTTGGAATGTACAATTTGGCAACAGAGAGAGACAATCTCTGCCCAACAACGGGTAAATATCATCATTTGATTATCCTACACACCTGATCTGGCCCTTGGGCATATCCACCTTTAGCCACACTCTTTGGGGACGGCGGATGTTTGGGAAGCAGGTTGACCTAGTGGATAGAGCAGCATTCTGGGAGGCAGAGGACCCGGGTTCTAATCCTAGCTCTGCCATTTGTTTGCTGTTTGACCTTGGACAAGTCACTCCACTTCTCTTTACCTCATTTCCCTCATCTGTAAAATGGGGATTAAGGCTGTGAGCCTCATGTGTAGAACACGATGGTCTTGTATCTACCCCAGTGCTTCGTGCAGTCAATGAATCATTTTTACTGAATAATTACTGCGTGCAGAGAACTGTACTGAGTGCTTGGGAGAGTACAACAGAAAAATTGCACTGCCCACAGAGAGCTTACAGCCTAAGACAGTGCATGGAATATATTTTTAAGTGCTTAACAAATATCATTAAAAAACTTAAAAGGTCCAAGCAGAAAGATATTTCATGGAACAATCAGAAGGGGAGACTCTTAGTTTACTAATAAAAGAGGTACCCGTTTTTACCTAGCCCTGTAAATGGATAGGGCCAATAGTTGGGCCAGTAAGAAATATTTACATTGAAGTTGTGCCTCCAGTGCTTAGAACAGTGCTTGGCACCTAGTAAGCACTTAATAAATGCCATCATTATTAAGGGTGACAGGGGCCTGGACAACTGAACATCCTAACACCAAGGAACGGCGGCTGAGGGGAGGAGCTAGAGAAAGGCCCCCCGAGAGGAAAGAGTAATAATAATGATGATATTTGTTAAGCGCTTACTATGTGCTGAGCACTGCTCCGAGCACTGGGGTAGATACATGGTGATCAGGTTGTCCCACGTGGGGCTCACAGTCTTAATCCCCATTTTGCATATGAGGTAACTGAGGCACAGAGAAGTTAAGTGGCTTGCTTAAGGTCACGCAGCAGTCAAGCGGTGGAGTGGGATTAGAACCCACGTCCTCTGACTCCCAAGCCCAGGATCTTTCCACTGAGCCACGTTGCTTCAAAGAAGCTACAAGAGGAGCTGGGCAGATCCAAAACCTCAGGGAGTCTGGAGAATTTTTTGCCCTAAACCCTGTCCCGGAGTCAAGTGGAGATGAACCTCTTTTAGAGGATTGGCAGCTGTGCTGGGTTACCGTCAGAGCAGCTACAGGGGTCTCTCAGACTTGGAAAACTATGAGGCCAACTCTACTTCCAGATGAGAAATGATGAATTTGTGGAGCACTTACTATGTGACAAGCACTATACTAAGTCAGTGGTGTTGATTGAACGCAAAGTATGTGGAGAGCACTGTACTAAGAGAATTAAGTGCTTAGTACAGTGCTCTGCATGCAGAAAGCGCTCAGGCAATACGATTGAATGAATAAGAGCTTGGGAGAGTATAATAGAAAAAGCAGACATGTTCCCTTCATATAATGAGTTTACAGTCTAGAGGAGACAGATATTAATAGAAATAAATAAGGAATTCATAATATGTAATTTGCAGATATGTATATAAGTGCTGTGTGGTTGAGGGTAAACACTAAACTAAAAACTCCAGTAAATTCAAGATAATCCAAACTTAATTCCTGACCCCAACAGGACTCACAGTCTGGGATGGGGGAGGGATAGTAGGCTTTCAATCCTCATTTTACAGATGAGGAAACAGAAGTCACTTGTCCAAGTTCACACAGCCAGGATTATTATTTTCCCAAGTGCTTAGTACATTTCTCTACACACATTAAGCGCTCAGAAAACACCGATGATGATAATGATGACGATTTTCTTTCCACAGGGCCGCAGTGCTTCTTCTGACACATATGTGGCCTCCCCCAGGGCTTCGGACCCTAAACGGTGTGGTCTAGTGGACAGAGCAGGGACCTGGGAGTCAGAGGACCTGGTTCTAATCCTGGCTTTTCCACTTGTCTGCTGTGTGACCTAGGGCCAGTCACTTCACTTCTCCGTACCTCAGTTTCCTCATTGGCAAAATGGGAATTCAATACCTAGAAGTTCTCCCTCCTATTCAGACTGTGAGTCCCATGTGGGACCTGATGATCTTGTATCTACCCAGTGCTTAGTACAGTGCTTGACACATAGTAAGTGCTTAAATGCTATCATCATCATCATCATCATTATCATTACTATTATTGTTGCATTATTATTGTTGTTATTATTTTCATGCAAATGAAATGATTACCATGGAAAGCTTTCTTTTAAGTTTATTTTTATAGTATCATTAATAATAATAATAATTATGGTATTTATTAAGCACTTACTATGTACTCTTTAAGCGCTGGGGGGGTGATACATGGGGATCAGGTTGTCCCACGTGGGGCTCACTGTCTTCATCCCCATTTTACTTTAACTGAGGCCCAGAGAAGTGAGGTGACTTGCCCAAAGTCACACAGCTGACAAGCAGCTGAGCCAGGATTAGAACCCATGACCTCCGACTCCCAACCCGCGCTCTTTCCACTGAGCCATACTGCTTCTCAATTAAGCAATTCCTATGTGCCAGGCATTGTATCTGGGGTAGATACAAGGTTGTCAGGTTGGACACAGTCCCTGTCCTACATAGAGCTCACAGTCTTAATCCCCGTTTTATAGATGAGGGAATTGAGGCCCAGAGAAATGAAATGTCACAGTACGTGCTCAGTAAATACGATTGACTGACTGACTTGCCCAAGCTTACCCCACAGACAAGTAAGCGCTCAGTAAATACGATTGAATGAATGATTGAAGTGGCAGAGGCGGAATTAGAACCCAGGTCTTTGACTCCCAGGCCTGTGCTCTATCCAGTAGGCCATACAGTTTCTTTAATTCTTTTATTTCCTGCGGTGCTCATTCTTAACATTTAGTAAATCAGCAAGTCAGCAGTGGTGCAAAAATACCATATGAAGCAACTATGTTTTTCTGATGACCAGAACTTGCATTAATTATTTTGTCTGGGTAAGTCAGCAATGGTGCAAAAAGACCCTATGAAGCAACTATGTTTTTCTGATGATCAGAACTTGCATTAATTATTTTGCCTGGATAAGTCAGCAGTGGTGCAAAAAGACCCTATGAAGCATTTTGGGGTAGGGGGTGGAGAAGGTTTGTGTGTTGTGCCGAAATCATAGAAAATTTTCTCTGCATAAACTATAGTCGCAAGTGTTTTGAAAAAGCATGCTCCCAAAGTGACCTTCAAGAAAATCTTTAAGTGATACTAGCTGAGAAAGTCAAGTGATATTTTAAAGCCATCAAAATATCAAACAGCATGGATTGAACTGTTTAGGGGTGGTTTTTCGGATGCTGTTTCCAGGCGCGAAACTAAGTCAGATGTCTTTGTTCCCTGGATGCTTGGAACGCTTTATGTAAAATAAATGGAACTAGCAGATGATTTCAGAGTCTGTCGGGGGACACAAAGCCTATAAACTGTCAAGCACCGAGTCCTATATATCTTGAAGAATGTAGACTTCCTGGCTAGGGAAACAGGGTGGCTCGAGCTCATTATTTCGCTTGGCTTCTGCTACCAATCCCCAGAGGAGAGCAATAATGGTAATAATTGTGGTGCTTACTGTGTGCCAAGCACTCTACTAAGCACTGGAGCAGATTCCAGATAATCAGGTCTCACATGGAGCTCACAGTGTAAGTAGGAGGTAGGAGAAGCAGCGTGGCTCAGTGGAAAGAGCACGGGCTTTGGAGTCAGGGCTCATGAGTTCGAATCCCAGCTCTGCCACTTGTCGGCTGTGTGACTGTGGGCAAGTCACTTCACTTCTCTGGGCCTCAGTTCCCTCATCTGTAAAATGGGGATGAAGACTGTGAGCCCCACGTGGGACAACCTGATTCCCCTATGTCTACCCCAGAGCTTAGAACGGTGCTCGGCACATAGTAAGCGCTTAACAAATACCAACATTATTATTATTAGGAGGGAGACCAGGTATCGAATCCCCATTTTGCGGATGAGCTACCCGAAGCACGGAGAAGTGAAGTGACTTACCCAAGGTCATACAGCAGGCAAGTGGCAGAGCTGGGATTACTCATTCATTCATTCCTTCACTTGTATTTATTGAGCTCTTACCCTGTGCAAAGCACTGTACTCAGCGCATGGGGGAGTCCAGACTTGTCCACTACGAGCTTACAGTCCTAAACCCACGTTCTCGCAGACTGTAAAAATAAATAAATAAGTAGATAATTGAATAAATAAATGAATTATGGATATATACATATGTGCTGGGGATGGAAGGGAGGATGAGTGAAGGAGCAGGTAAGAGCAGCGCAGAAGGGAGTGGGAGAAGAAGAGAGAAGGGCTCAGTCAGGGAAGGCTTCTTGGAGGAGCTGGGCCTTCAATAAAGATTAGAGCCCAGATTCCCTGACTCCCAGACTCTTCCCTCTAGTCCCCTCTGCTTCTCAAACAGTCAAAAATAACCAAACAGCAGCTCACTGAAATCCAAGTGCCTTCATAATAATAACGATGATGATGATGATGGCATTTGTTAAGCACTTATTATGTGCCAAGCATTCATGTATTCATTCAATCGTATTTACTGAGTGCTTACTGTGTGCAGACCACTGTACTGAGTGCTTGGAATCTACACTTCGGCAACAGATAAAAGACAGTCCCTGCCCAACAACGAGCTCACAGTCTAATACAGGGAGCCAGACAACAAAACAAAACAAGTAGTTACTGTTCTAAGCATTGGGGTAGATAGAAGGTGATCGGGTTGACCCACGTGGGGCTCACAGTCTTCATCCCCATTTTACAGATGGAGTAATAATAATGATGATGGTATTTGTTAAGAGCTTACTATGGGAAACTGAGGCCCAGAGAAGTGAAGTGACTTGTCCAAGGTCACACGGCAGACGAGGGGGTGGATCAGGGATTAGAACCCACGTCCTCTGACTCCCAAACCCGTGTTCTCGCAGAGGGCCCCGACACGTATCCACGGGCCCAGGCTCTTAGCACCTGTTGTCTCTGCATCTGTCCACATTTACCCAATCCCGGCCGCAGATCGTGGATCCCGCCGGAATGGGAACAGATCCTCCATGGTCTTCCATTGGCGGCTGGGTTGTCAGTCAAGTTCCCTCAGCTAATAATAATAATAATAATGTTGGTATTGGTATTAAGTGCTATTTGCCGAGGACTGTTCTAAGCTCTGGGGTGGATACAGGGTAATCAGTTTGTCCCACGTCCTTAACGAATACAATAATAATATTCATTCATTCAATCGTATTTATTGAGCGCTTACTGTGTGTAGAGCACTGTACTAATAGAGACAGAAACAATCCCTACCCAACAATGGACTCATAGTCTGGAAGTAATAATTATAGTAATCGATACTAAGAGTTTGAGAGAGTACAATAAACAGTAGATAAGTAAGCTCCTTGCAGACAGGGAATGTATCTATTTACTGTTGTACTGTATTTTCCCAAGTGCTTAATGCCATGTTCTGCACACAGTAAACACTCAATAAACAACTGAATGAATGAAATCCCTCCCAGCCCACAACAAGCTTCCAAAGACTCATCTCCGAGATGGAGAATGACCGAGTGTTCATCAAAATCTTTTCTGTGAGGAGAATCAAGGCCTTTTAATTAAAAAAAATAATAATTTACCTGTTAGAGAAGTCCAGGTTTCTAGGGCTGCCGGGCTAAAATGAAAATGAAGCATCCTGGAATCGCTGCCAGAATGAACAGAGCATGTTGTCAGCTCTCTAGCTGAACGGGTCTGGTTTTCAGAGCTTTCTCTCCCGGCTGAAAAGCGATCGATCCCTGCAAAGTAGAACTTGTCCACTTCAATTACAGGGGAGAAATGTGGCAATAGTGCAATGGGCTGAATTGCAAGTTTCAGGAGAAACAAATACAATGGGCTTTAAGGTGCAACATGCTCTGATTAGAGAGTAGAATGAATCACTCAATCAATCGCATTTATCGAGCGCTTGTTGGATACAGAGCATAATACTAAGAGCTTGGGAGATTATGATGTAACAATATAACATAGTCCCTGCCCACAGTGAGCTCACAGAGGGGGAGACAGGCAATATAAATGAATAGATTACGGTACATACATAAGTGCTGTGGGGCCGAGGGAAGGGTGAATGAATGGTGCAAATCCAAGTTTAAGAGTGATGCAGAAGGGAATGGGACAAAAGGATGTGAGAGCTTAATCGGGGCAGGACTCTTGGAGGAGATGTCCTTTTTAAAAGGCTTTTTAAGGTAGAGAGAGTGGCAGTCTGTCAGATATGAAGAGGGAGGGAGTTCCAGGCCAGAGGCGGGATGGAGCTCAGGGGTTGGTGGTGAGATAGGCAAGATCGAGAATAGATTGGCATTAAAGGAGTGAAGCTTGCGGGCTGGATCGTAGTAGGAAATCAGGGTCGGAAGGCAGGAGGGCGCAAGGTGATCGAGTGCTTGAAAGCTTGGGGAAAGGAGCTTCTGCTTGAAATGAAAATGAAATTACATTTTAGCAGGTGTCTTAATAATGATAATAACGATGGTGGTATTTGTTAAGGGCTTATGGTGTGCTAAGTACTGTGCTAAACACGGGTGGATAAAAGATAATCATGCCAGACATAGTCTCTATGCCACATGGAGAGTTCACAGTCTAGATAGAAGGAAGGACAGGTACAGAATTCCCACTTTTTGTCTTGTCTTATTGCTGTAACGTTGTCTCCGACCCATAACGACACCATGGACCCATCTCTCCCATAATGCCCCACCTCCATCTGTAATCACTCCGGTAGTGGATTCACAGAGTTTTCTTGGTAAAAATTCAGAAGTGGTTGCCTCCTTCTACGCCGTAAACCCGAGTCTCCGCCCTCGACTCTCTCCCATGCCGCTGCTGCCCAGAGCAGGGGAGTTTTGACTTGTAGCAGATGGCCTGCCACTCGCTGGCCACTGCCCAAGCTAGGAATGGGATGGACAGGCCTCTCCTTGACTCCCTCTCCCATAGTCGAGACTGGTAGAGGACTGGAAACTCTGCAGATGTGACCCTGAGAGGTCCCCATTTTACAAATGAAGAAACTGATGCCCAGAGAAGTTAAGTGTCACACAGCAGGCAAGTGGAAGAGCTGGGATTAGAACACAGATCCTCTGATGCCCATTCCTGGGCTCTTTCAACAAGATCAGGCTGGACAAAATATAATTGGGGTTAATAAAATGTCACTAACTGACTCTTCAAAGAAGAAGCTCAGTTGATCAGCTGCTCCCACCTTTCTCTCTCTCTCTTCTCCCTCTCTCTCGTGTTCTCTCCCTTTCTTTCGCTATCTATCTCTTTCCCTCTTTCTCTCCTCCCCTCCCTTCCTCTGCCTTTTTCTTTCTCTCTTTCCCTCTCTCTATCTCCCTCTCCCTGTCTCTCCCTCTCTCAATCAACTGATTTATTTAATAATAATAATAATAATGTTGGTATCTGTTAAGCGCTTACTATGTGCAGAGCACTGTTCTAAGCGCTGGGGTATACAGGGTAATCAGATTGCCCCACATGAGGCTCACAGTCTTAATCCCCATCTTACAGATGAGGTAACTGAGGCACAGAAAAGTTAAATGACTTGCCCACAGTCACACAGCTGCCAGGTGGCATTTATTGAGGACTTACTATGGGCAGAGCACTGTACTAAGTGTTCTCTCTCCTTCTCTGTCTCTCCTTTCCTCTCTCTTCCTCTCCCTCCTCCTCCTCTCTCTCTCTCTCTGTCTCTCCAGAAGGCTTATAATTACCTATACACCATTTTATTATATCTGTTAAGTATTTACTATGTGACAGGCACTGTACTAAGCGCTGGGGTAGCTACAAGATCGTCGAGGTTGGACACGGTCCCTGTCCCACACTGGGCTCACAGTCTTAATCCCCACCTTACAGATGAGATAACTGAGGCAAAGAGAAGTGATTTATCAAGGTCACCAAGCAGACAAGTGACAGAGCCTCATCTTTTTTACATGCTTTTTCCCTCCTCTTCCCCTTATCTAGGAGAGCGGGTTCTAAACTGTCTTTGACAGAAATTGCGAGGTCATTGGAGGACTTCACATTCTTAATTCCGGCAGTGCCCCCACAGAATGAATCCACAGGTAATTCAGGAATGTGTGTGACATTTCAATCAATCAATAGCATTTATCGTGTACTTACCGTGTGCAGAACACTGTACTAAGTGGTTGGAAGAGTGCAATATAAATGTGTTGGCAGACACGTTCCCTGTCCTCAACAAGTTTACAGTCTAGAGGGGACTTAAAGTCTAGACTTTTGATTTAAAATCCATTCAATTCATTCAATTTTATTTATTGAGCGCTTACTGTGTGCCCAGCACAATACTAAGCACTTGGGAGAGTACAGTACAACACTTAAGCTGAAGTAAGTGTTCCCTGCTTACAGTGAGTTTACGATCTAGAGGGGGGAGATGGGCATTAATATAAAAAAAAATAAAGAAATGACAGAGATGTACATACATAAGAGATGTGGGGCTGGGAGGGGAGATGAACAAAGGGAGGAAATCAAGGTGATGCAGAAGGAGAAGAAGAAAGGGGTTTAGTCAGGGAAGTGCTGATATTGGAATGTATTTATAATGAAGCCATCGTCTCAAATGCCATAGTCTATCATTTAGGCGACGTATTTAATCTAGACTCCCGCGTCTTGAGGAGACGCCTTTGGGGCCGTCTCAGCAGCATAGCTCAGTGGAAGGAGCACGGGCTTGGAAGTCAGAGATCGTGGGTTCAAATCCCCACTCTGCCATTTGTCACTTGTGTGACCTTGGGCAAGTCACTTCACTTCTCTGTGCCTCAGTTACCTCATCTGTAAAATGGGGATTAAGACTGTGAGCCTCATGTGATTACCCTGTATCTACCCCAGCCCTTAGAACAGTGCCCTGCACATAGTAAGCCCTTAACAAACACCAACATTATCATCATTATTATTATTATTATTATTATCAGCAGTGTGATGTAGTGGATAGAGCTTGGGTCTGGGAGTTAGAAGATCATGGGTTCTAATCCCAGCTCTGCCACTCGTCTTCTGTGTGGCCTTGGGCAAATCACTTCACTTGTCTGGCCCTCAGTGACCTCATCTGTAAAATGGGGGAGGAGGCCCTGAGCCCCACGTGGGACAGGGACTGTGTCCAACCCGATTTGCTTGTATCTACCCCAGCTCTCAGTTCAGTGCCCGTCGCCTAGTAAGCGCTTAATAAATAACAGAATTATTATAATATTATTATCGTTACCATTGTCAGTAGAAAACATTCATTCAATAGTATTTACTGAGCGCTTACTATGTGCAGAGCACTGTACTAAGCGCTTGGAATGGACAAATCAGTAACAGATACAGTCCCTGCCCTTTGAAGGGCTTAAGGTCTAATCGGGGGAGACGGACAGACGAGAACGATGGCAATAAATAGAATCGAGGGGATGAACGTCTCATTAAAACAGTAGCAAATAAATAGAATCGAGGTGATGTACATCTCATGTCACTCCCCTTCTTAGACACCTCCAGGGGTTGCCTATCGACCTCCGCTCCAAACAAAAACTCTTCACTCTAGGCTTCGAGGCTCTCCATCCCCTTGCCCCTTCCTACCTCTCCCCCCTTCTCTCTTTCTACCACCCACCCCGCACGCTCTGCTCCTCTCCGGCCCACCTGCTCACCGTCCCCCGTTCTCGCCTATCCCGCCGACGACCCCCGGGTCACGGCCTCCCTGGTCCCGGAACGCCCTCCCTCCTCACCTCCGACAATCTCATTCTCTTCCCCTCTTCAAATGCCTACTTAAAGCTCACCTCCTCCAAGAGGCCTTCCCAGACTGAGCTCCCCCTTTTTTCCCTCTGCTCCCTCTACCCGCCCTTCACCTCTCCGCAGCTAAACCCTCTTCTCCCCCCTTTCCCTCTCCTCCTCCCCCTCTCCCGTCCCACCCCCTCGGCACTGTACTCGTCCGCTCGACCGTCTAGATCATCATCACCCTATTTATTTTGTTTAATGAGATGTACATCACCCTGATTCTATTTATCTGCCACTGTTTTTATGAGATGTTCTTCCCCTTGACTCTATTGCCATTGTTCTTGTCTGTCTCCTCCGATTAGACCGTGAGCCCGTCCAAGGGCAGGGACCGTCTCTATCTGTTACCGATTTGTCCATTCCAAGCGCTTAGTACAGTGCTCTGCACATAGTAAGCGCTCAATAAATACTATTGAATGAATGAATGAATTAGCAAAATAATCCTATTGAATGAAAACCTTCCCCGGTTGGGGGCTGGTTGCAAGGTGTCGTGGCGCCAGCAGAGGGCGCCAGAGGCGCACAAACGTATCCCAGAAGGAGCGGGATTTCCAGGCCAAACCTCACTGGGAATTTCCTCTTTCCCCCATCAGGAAACATTCCATTTCTTTTCATTTAGCTCGCATTCTCCTTGGGACACTGACTGCTAGCCTGTTCAAACGAGAAATCGCTTTGGTTTTAATTTTTTCGAAACTCCTGCAGAACTGACTGCCCTCCCGTTCAAATGAGCCCAAATGGTAACCGGTCCAATCTCCGGGGGAGGGAATAAATGATCATTGTAAAATCTCATCTGCCAAGCGTAGGTTAAGACTCTGCGCCCCATGTGGGATGTGGACTGATGAGCTTTTATCTAGAAGAAGCGGCGTGGCTCGGAGGAAAGAGCCCAGGCTTGGGAGGCCCAAGTCATGGGTTCTGATCCCGGCTCTGCCACTTGTCAGCTGAGTGACTGTGGCCAAGTCACTTCACTTCTCTGGGCCTCAATTACCTCATCTGGAAAATGGGGATTAAGACCGGGAGCCTCACGTGGGACAACCTGATTCCCCTGTATCTCCCCCAGCGCTTAGAACAGTGCTCTGCACGTAGTAAGTGCTTAACAAATACCAACATTATCATTATTATTAGATTGTAAACTCATTATGGGCAGGGAAGCGGTGTGGCCCAGTGGCTGGGGAGTCAGAGGCCATGGGTTCTAATCCTGGCTCTGCCACTTGTCCGCTGTGTCAAGTTGTGACTTGTTGGGCAAGTCACTTTACTTCTCTGGGCCTCAGTTCCCTCATCTGTAAAACGGGGATTAGGACTGTGAGCCCCCTGTGGGACAACCTGATGCCCTTGTATAATAATAATAATAATTATGGTATTTGTTAAGCACTTACTATGTGTCAAGCACTGTTCTAAGAGCTGGGGTAGGTACAAGGTGATCGGGTCATCCCGTGTGGAGCTCACGGTCTCAATCCCCATTTTACAGATGCGGTAACTGAGGCACAGAGAAGTGAAGTGACTTGCCCAAGGTCACTCAGCAGACAAGTGGCGGAGCCCGGATTAGTATCTACCCCGGTGCTTAGAACAGTGCTTACCACATAATAAGTGCTTAACCAATGTCTCATTATTATTATTATTATTATTATTAATGTGTCTAGTTATTATTGAACTGTACTCCTCCAAGTGCTTCCAAATAAAGAAAAATAAGATTGAATAAATGAATGAATTCCTGTCCCAGTGCTTAGAACAAAGTCTGGCATATAGTAAGTGCTTAACAACTACCTTCAGATAATTATTATCATTATATTTGTTAAGCACTGATTATATGCTAAGCACTGTCCTAAATGCTGGAGTAAATACAGGATAATCAAGTTCCACATTGGATCACAGAGTAACTAAGAGGGAGCATAGGTAATAATAATGTTAGTGTTTGTTAAGCGCTTACTATGTGCAAAGCACTGTTCTAAGCGCTGGGGGGATACAAGGTGATCAGGTTTTCCCTCATGGGGCCCACAGTTTTCGACCCCATTTTACAGATGAGGTAACTGAGGCCCAGAGAAGTGAAGTGACTTGCCCAAAGTCACACAGCTGACAAGTAGCGGAGCCGGGATGAGAACCCATCACCTCTGACTCCCAAGCCCGGGCTCTTTCCACTGAGCCACGCTGCTTCTCATGAAGTGGGGGTATTGAATCCCCACTTTGCAGTTGAGGGAACTGAGGCACCGAGAAGTCAAGTGATTTGCCCAGGATCACGCGGCAGGTAAGTGGTGGTGGTGAGATTAGAATCCAGGTCCTCTGACTCCCAGGCCCATGCTCTTTCCACTAGGCCGTGCTGCTTAAGAAGCAGTGGAAAACTAGTGGAAAACGCAGAGGACCCAGAGTCGGGGGACTTTTTATTTTTCTTAACGGCATTTATTAAGCACTTACTGTAGGCTGCACAGGGTTCAAAGTGCTGGCTAAGTGAGGCCCAGAAAAGAGAAGTGTCTTGTCCAAGGTCAGACAGCAGGCAAGTGACAGAGCTAATAATAATAATGATGGTATTTGTTAAGCGCTATCTGTGTGCTAAATACGGTTCTAAGCGCTGGGGTAGATACGAGATAATCAGGTCGTCCAACCAAGGGGCTCACAGTCTTAGTCCTCATTTTACAGATGAGATAACTGAGGCACAGAGAAGTGAAGTGAGTTACCCAAAGTCACACAGCTGACAAGTGGCGGAGTCAGGATTAGAACCCGCGTCCTCCGACTGCCAAGCCTGCGCTCTTTCCACTAAGCCACGCTGCTTCTGGCCTTTGGCCAGAGCAGGGAATCTGCATTCAGAGAACCCGGATTCTAGTCTCGGCTCCGCCACTGGCATGCTGTGGGACCTCGGGCAAGCCACGGAAGGTCCAGTGCTCTGCACAAAGTAAGCGCTTAATAAATGCTATTGTGACTACTCTACTAGTCGGTTCCCTCGTCTATAAAGTGGACATAAGATACCTGTTCTTCCTGCTGCTTAGCCTGTGAACTTCATGTGGGACAGGAATTCGTTTTGATCTGCTTAGCTTGCAGCTCCCCCAGTATATAGCACAGTGCTTGGCTCTTAGGAAGTCCCGAGAGTCAGAAGGACCTGGGTTCTAATTCCGGCTCCGCCGCATGTCCGCTGTGTGACCTCGGATAAGTCACTTCACATCTGCCTCAGTTATCTGGGCCTCAGTTACCTCATCTTTAAAATGGGGATTAAGGACGTGAGCCCCATGTGGGATGGGGACTGTGTCCAACCTGTTTAACTTGTATCTACCCCAGCGCTTAAAACAATGCTTGGCACAAAGTAAGTGCTTAACAAGTACCGCAATTATGATTATTATTACCTCTATCATTATTATTATTGTATTTTCCCAAAGGTCTAGTACAGTGCACTGCTCCCAAGAAGGCGTAATCAGCAGTAGAAGCATCATGGCCTAGTGGCTAGAGCACCCTGGGAGTCAGAAGGTCCTGGGTTCTAATCCTGGCTCCGCCACTGGTCCACTGTGTGATCTTGGGTAAGTCACCTAACTTCTCTGTGTCTCAGTTGCCTTATCTGTAAAAAGAAGGTTAAAACTGTGAATCCTATGTAGAACAGGGACCGTGTCCAACCTGCTTAGTTTGTATCTACCCCAGCATTTAGTACAGTACCTGGCTTAACAAATACCATTTAAAAAAAAAAGCTATACAGTTGCCCTTTGTCTTCAAAGAAGACAATAACAACAACAGTAATAATGATATTTGTTAAGCACTTACTATGTGCCAGGCACTGTACTAAGGGCTGGGATGGATACAAGCAAATCTGGACGGACACAGTCCCTGTCCCACATGGAACTCAGTCTCAATCCCCATTTTCCAGATGAGGGAACTGAGGCACAGGGAAGTGAAGTGACTTGCCCTAGGTCACACAGCAGACAAGTGGCAGAGCTGAGATGAGAACCCATGATCTTCTGACTCCCAGGCCCGGGCTCCGGCTACTGTGAAGTTCACCCCTGAATGCGTTTGAAGCGGAAAAGGCCAATGTGGGAGCTAAAGTGGGGTTCACAATGTGCACACGCAAAAAGTCTGTCCCTTACTGTTATATTTGAGCAGAGTGGCTTAGTGGAAAGAGCACGGCCTTGGGAGTCAGAGGTTGTGGGTTCTAATCCCAGCTCTGCCACTTGTCTGCTGTGTGACCTTGGGCAAGTCACCTCACTTCTCTGTGCCTCAGTTCCCTCACCTGTAAAATGGAGATTAAGACTGTGAGCCCCATGTGGGACAACCTCATTACCTTCTATCTACCCCAGCACTTCCTCCTCCCCTCCCCATCGCCCCACTCCCTCCCTCTGCTCTACCCCTCTCCTCGCCCCACAGCATTTGTATATATTTGTACATATTTATTATTATTCTATTTATTTTATTAATGATGCATCTATACCTTTCATTCTATTTATATTGACGCTATTGATGCCTGTCTACCTGTTTGTTTTGTTTTGTTGTCTGTCTCCCCCTTCTAGACTGTGAGCCCATTGTTGGGTAAGGAATCTCTTGTCTGTTGCCGAATTGTACTTTCCAAGCGCTTAGTACAGTGTTCTGCAGACAGTAAGGGCTCAATAAATACAATTGAATGAATGAATACATAATAAATGCTTAACAAATGCCATAATTATTATTATTATGTTAGCAGCATCTGGGACCGTTGACTCTTTTCTCCTCACCTCCCGTTTCTTAAGAAGCTTCTGCTCCAAAAGAGCCAGTCCTCTCTTGACTGCAGAGTGTGTCCTCTGACTCCCCGTTTTCAGCTGGGACTGTGCAGCGTAGCCCGTTACCCTTACTATTCCTCTGATTATCTGTGCCGGAGCTAACAGCGTACGGCAAAATGGGAAGTGTTGCCCAACATCAAAGAAACACAAGGAAACTGATATTTTTGCTCCCTTTTGGGTGACCGACATGTTCAAATTCTAGGTAGTTTAGCCAAAAAGGAAAATGAAAAAAGAGCCAGGATATTTTCAATTTCTTAGCTGTCAGCATGGAAGTGGCCTACATCCCTAAAAGACCAATCAACTCGGCGCACCAGGAAGGGTAATTCAGAAGGGCAGAGAGGCAGTAATTAGCATTACTTGTCGTAGGGACAGAGATGAGCACTGTCACCGTTGCTTTCGGCACAGGAGTAAGCAAGAAAGAGAAAGAGAAAGAGAGAAATAGATAAGGACGTACAGAGATAGAGAGAAAGATATGTGTGTGTAGATAGAGAAAGAGGGAGATGGGAAGTGGCGTGGCCTAGTGGGAAGACGATGGGTCTGGGAGTCAGAGGGCCTGGGTTCTCGTCCCTGGTCTCTGTCACATTCTGTGACCCTGGGCAAGTCATTTCACTTCCCTGTGCCTCATTTCTCTCATCTGTAAAATGGGGATTAAAACCGTGAGCCTCACTATGGGAAGCAACGGGCTCAGCGGAAAGAGCCCGGCCTTGGGAGTCAGAGATTATGGGTTTGAATCCCAGCTCTGCCACTTGTCATCTGTGTTACTGTGGGCAAGGCTCTTCACTTCTCTGGGCCTCAGTTCTCTCATCTGTAAAATGAGGATGAAGACTGTGAGCCTCATGTGGGACAATCTGATGACCCTGTATCTACCCCAGCGCTTAGAACAGTGCTCTGCACGTAGTAAGTGCTTAACAAATACCGACATTATAATTATTATTGTTATTGTAACCTGATTACCCTGTTCCTACCCCTAACTGTAAAAGCAGCGTGACTCAGTGGAAAGAGCACGGATTTAGGAGTCAGAGCTCATAGGTTCTAATCCCAGGTCTGCCATCTGTCAGTTGTGTGACTTTGGGCAACTCACTTCACTTCTCGGTGCCTCAGTGACCTCATCTGGAAAAGGGGGATGAAGACTGCGAGCCTCACATGGGACAACCTGATTAACCTGTATCTACCCCAGTGCTTAGAACAGTCCTCGGCACATAATGAGTGCTTAGCAAATACCAAAATTATTATATACATTAGTAGTTGAGGTCGTATTTATTGAGCTTCTACTGAGCATGGTGTGATATTCCAGGTGCTTGTGAAGTGCTTTCTTTGGAAGAGGGGAAAGTTTTTCCTTTAACTGAGCTACATTTTGCCATCCAACACAACACAGATTCAAGGGTGATTGGAGGACTATCAGTCACATTCTCCAAATGGTAGAAAGGTGGTGATGTTTGAATTGATTTCCACTGGAAATAGATGACTTGGGTTTCCGGTAGATCACGGAACATCATTTTTAAGAATATGGGGAAACACCATTCAAAGGTGGCGTACCGGACGACAGAGGGGTTCTCAGCGCTCTCACCACAGACCTCTTGCTCACGTCCTCCTTCCTGGCTAGAACTCCCTCCTGCTTTCTATCTGACAGACCACCACTCTCACACTCTCCTCCTAAAATCACACCTCCTCCAGGAGGCCTTCCCCAATTAATTTCTCATTTTCCCAGTTTCTGTCCACCACCTCCCGGGCCTAGGCCGCGAAGTACATCGGGATTTATCGGAGGGGTCGGGCCTAGTCTCAAGATCGACACCACTGACCAGGGACCCAAATGACTTACAACAACTTCTCTCCCCACTTCCCGGTCAAAAGGGTGTCCCGAGCCCAGAAGTGTGACTGACCTTGAGTAATAATAATAATAATGTTGGTATTTGTTAAGCGCTTACTCTGTGCAGAGCACTGTTCTAAGCGCTGGGGTAGACACAGGGGAATCAGGTTGTCCCATGTGGGGTGCACAGTCTTAATCCCCATTTTAGAGATGAGGTAATTGGGACCCAGAGAAGGGAAGTGACCTGCCTAAGGCAACACAGCAGACAAGTAGGAGAGCTAGGATTAGAACCCATGACCTTCTGACTCCCAGGCCTTTGCTCTGTCCATTTCACCATGCTGTTTCCCCCATATTCATCCAGTTCTGCTGAAACTCACCTTTTCTTTACACAGCAGTTCGGTCTGGGACATGTTAAATTTGAGGTGACGGCCGGTCATCCGAGTAGAAATTCATTCATTAATTCTAATCGTATTTATTGAGCACTTACTGTGTGCTGAGCACTGTACTAAGCGCTCGAAAAGTACAATCTGGCAATAAATAGGGACAATCCCTAACCAACAACAGGCTCACAGTCTAGAAGCAGTGAAGAGAAGCACAGAGAAGCATCGTGGCTCAGTGGAAAGGGTGTGGGCTTGGGAGTCAGAGGTCACGGGTTCTAATCCCGACTCCACCGCTAGTCAGCTGTGCGACCTTGGGCAAGTCACTTAACTTCTCTGTGCCTCAGTCCCCTCATCTGTCCAATGGTGATTAAAACTGTGAGCCCCACGTGGGACAACCTGATCACCTTGTATCCCCCGGCGCTTAGAACAGTGCTTTGCACATAGTAAGCGCTTAACAAATACCTTTATTTATGTATTTAGAAGGGGGGGTGATGTCTTGAAGGCAGGAGGAGATGAGAGACTGGAGAGAGGGAGAGAGATGGGGGCTGGAGATGTAGATTTGGGTGAGAACTGGTAGTTGAAGGAAGTAAAGTGACTTGCCCTAGGTTACACAGCAGGCAACTGGTAGTTGATAATTGGTAGCTGAGCCACGGGAGGGAATGAGTTCTCCAAGGGAGTGGGTGTAAATGCAGAATAGGAGGGGACCCAGAGCTGAGCTCTGAATCAGTTAGGGGGTGGGAGACTGTAAGCCCGTCAATGGGCAGGGACTCTCTCTATCTGTTGCCAAATTGTCCATTCCAAGTGTTCAGTACAGTGCTCTGCACATAGTAAGCGCTCAATAAATACTATTGAATGAATGAATGAATGAGGAGTCCACGAAAGAGACTGAGAAAGAGCAGCCAGAGAGGTAAGAGGAGAACCAGGAGAGGACAGAGTCAGTGAAGCCGAGGGTTGGAAAGGGGGATGGTGGACTGTGCATTTAAACAGCGCCATTCTGTAGATTATGTTTTGATGATACCTTTGTAAGGTAAAGAGTCCTCAAAGACGGACATTTCCCAGCAGACATGCTTAGAGCATAATGTTGGACAAAAGGTCATCTCATATTACCGCCCAAAAAGAAGACATCCCGGGTACATTTCTGATTTAATAATAATAGTAATAATTATGGTTCTTTTTTCGTCAGCTGTGTGACTGTGGGCAAGTCACTTAACTTCTCTGTGCCTCAGTTACCTCATCTGGGAAAGGGGGATGAAGACTGTGAGCCTCACGTGGGACAACCTGATGACCCTATATCTCCCCCAGCGCTTAGAACAGTGTTCTGCACGTAGTAAGCGCTTAAATACCAACATTATTATTATTAAGCACTTACTATAAGCCAAGCACTGATCTAAGCCCTGGGATAGATACACGCTCATCAGGTTGGACTCAGTCCCTGTCCCAGATAGTGCTCACAGTCTTGATCCCCATTTTACAGACGAGGTAACCGAGGTACAGAGAAGTGAAATGACTTGCCTCAAAGATGGACAGGTCGCAGCAGCCGTGCTTAGAGCGTAAGGTTTGGACAGAAGACCGTCTCATACTATCCGCGCTCATCAGTACCCTTAGAACCCCAAACTGGCCTCCGAGCCCCCAGAGCAGCCGAACGTTTGTCTAGAGAACAAAGGCTTTCGTAAGGAGCTGAACGGCAACGAGAAAACCAGACCCCCAACCCCCAACCTAACAGAGGCAAGGAATTAAGAAGCAGCGTGGCTCAGTGGAAAGAGCGCGGGCTTGGGAGTCAGAGGTCACGGGTTCTAATCCCCGCTCTGCTGCCAGTCAGCTGTGTGACCTTGGGCAAGTCACAACTTCTCTGTGCCTCATCTGCCAAATGGGGATTAAAAGTGTGAGCCCCACATGGGACAACCTGATCGCCATGTATCTCCCATGCTGTGCACATAGTAAGGGCTTAACAAATACCGCAATTTACTTTTTTATTTTTATTTTTTATTGCTGCCTATTGTCATGTTCGGGCAAATCCATCAAAGCAGGATGGACAACCACTGGAGCTTTTTAAGAGATGGGGAGATATATATGGATATTTTTTTATATGATCCAAGCAGCAGAGCGAAGGTTAATATTCATTCATTCAATAGTATTTATTGAGCGCTTACTATGTGCAGAGCACTGTACTAAGCGCTTGGGATGAACAAGTCGGCAACAGATAGAGACGGTCCCTGCCGTTTGACGGGCTTACGGTCTAATCGGGGGAGACGGACAGACGAGAACAATGGCAATAAACAGCGTCAAGGGGAAGAACATCTCGTAAAAACCGATGGCAACTAAATAGAATCGAGGCGATGTACAATTCATTAACAAAATAAATAGGGTAACGAAAATATATACAGTCGAGCGGACGAGTACGGTGCTGTGGGGAGGGGAAGGGAGAGGTGGAGGAGCAGAGGGAAAAGGGGAAAGTGAGGCTTTAGCTGCGGAGAGGTAAAGGGGGGATGGCAGAGGGAGTAGAGGAGGAAGAGGAGCTCAGTCTGGGAACGCCTCTTGGAGGAGGTGATTTTTAAGTAGGGTTTTGAAGAGGGAAAGAGAATCAGTTTGGCGGAGGTGAGGAGGGAGGGCGTTCCAGGACCGCGGGAGGACGTGGCCCGGGGGTCGACGGCGGGACGGGCGAGACCGAGGGACGGCGAGGAGGTGGGCGGCGGAGGAGCGGAGCGTGCGGGGTGGGCGGTAGAAAGAGAGAAGGGAGGAGAGGTAGGAAGGGGCAAGGTGATGGAGAGCCTCGAAGCCTAGAGTGAGGAGTTTTTGTTTGGAGCGGAGGTCGATAGGCAACCACTGGAGTTGTTTAAGAAGGGGAGTGACACGCCCAGATCGTTTCTGCGGGAAGATGAGCCGGGCAGCGGAGTGAAGAATAGACCGGAGCGGGGCGAGAGAGAAGGAAGGGAGGTCAGAGAGAAGGCTGACACAGTAGTCTAGCCGGGATATAACGAGAGCCCGTAACAGTAAGGTAGCCGTCTGGGTGGAGAGGAAAGGGCGGATCTTGGCGATATCGTAGAGGTGAAACCGGCAGGTCTCGGTAACAGATAGGATGCGTGGGGTAAACGAGAGAGACGAGTCAAGGATGACACCGAGATCGTGGGCCCAAGAGATGGGAAGGATGGTCGTGCCATCCACGGTGATAGAGAAGTCCGGGAGAGGACCGGGTTCGGGAGGGAAGATGAGGAGCTCAGTCTCGCTCACGTCGAGTTTTAGGTGGCGGGCCGACATCCAGGTGGAGACGTCCCGGAGGCGGGAGGAGATGCGAGCCTGAAGGGAGGGGGAGAGGACAGGGGCGGAGATGTAGATCTGCGTGTCATCTGCGTAGAGATGGTAGTCAAAGCCGTGAGAGCGGATGAGTTCACCGAGGGAGTGAGTGTAAATGGAGAACAGAAGAGGGCCAAGAACTGATCCTTGAGGAACTCCGACAGTTAAAGGATGGGAGGGGGAGGAGGGTCCAGCGTAGGAGACGGAGAATGATCGGCCAGAGAGGTAAGAGGAGAACCAGGAGAGGACAGAGTCCGTGAAGCCAAGGTGAGATAAGGTATGGAGGAGGAGGGGATGGTCGACAGTGTCAGAGGCAGCAGAGAGGTCAAGGAGGATCAGAATGGAGTAGGAGCCATTGGATTTGGCAAGAAGGAGGTCACGGGTGACCTTAGAGAGAGCAGTCTCGGTAGAGTGGAGGGGACGGAAGCCAGATTGGAGGGGGTCTAGGAGAGAATTGGAGTTAAGGAATTCTAGGCATTCCTTAATTAATTAATTAAGGAATTAATTAAGGAATTCCTTAACTTAATTAATTAAGGAATTAATTAAGGAATTCCTTAACTTAATTAATTAATAGTGACTGTGGTATTTGCTAAGTGCTCCATTCATTCGATCGTATTTATTCAATCGTATTTATTGAGCGCTTACTGTGTGTAGAGCTCTGTACTAAGTGCTCGGGAAACACAATTCAGCAACAAATAGAGACAATCCCCGGCCACGACGGGCTCACAGTCTAGAAAGGGGGAGACAGACATCAGAACAGGCAAGTGCTTACTATGTGCCGGACGCTGTACTAAGCGCTGGGAGGGATACAAGCAAATGGGGTCGGGCACGATCCCTGTCCCAGGTGGAGCTCACAGCCTTCATCCCCATTATAGTAACTGAGGCCCACACAAGTGAAATGACTCTCCCAAGGTCACACAGCAAACAAGTGGTGGAGCCGGAACTAGAACCCAGGACCTTCTGACTTCCAGTCCCGTGCGCTATCCACTACGCTAGAAGCTTGGGCTGGAGTGGGAGGGGTTGGAGGTCCAGGAGGTCAGAGAGGAAGTACTAGTATTTATTGCTTAGTACAGTGCTCTGCACGCAGTCTTTTCTTATGCCATCTAGTCATCTTCAACCCATAGTGACATCGTGGACACCTCTCTCCCAGAACGTCCCACCTCCATCTGCGATCGATCTCGTAGTGGATCCAGAGAGTTTTCTTGGTAAAAATACAGAAGTGGTTGACCATTGCCTTCTTCCGCGTAGTAAACTTGAGTCTCCGCCCTCGACTCTCTCCCGTGCCGCTGCTGCCCAGCATGGATGAGTTTTGACTTAATAAGAATAATGTTGGTATTTGTTAAGCGCTTACTATGTGCAGAGCACTGTTTTAAGCGCTGGGGTAGACACAGGGGAATCAGGTTGTCCCACGTGGGGCTCACAGTCTTAATCCCCATTTTACAGATGAGGTCACTGAGGCCCAGAGAAGTAAAGTGACTTGCCCACAGTCACACAGCTGACAAGTGGCAGAGCTGGGATTCGAACTCATGACCTCTGACTCCAAAGCCCGTGCTCTTTCCACTGAGCCACGCCTGCTACTCGCTAGCCACTGGCCAAGCTAGGAATGGAATGGACAGGCCTCTGTTTGACTCTCCCTCCCGTAGTCGGGACTGGTAGAGGACTGGGAACTCTCCAGGTGTGACCCTGAGAAGATACTTGATTCTATTTAGTCTTGATTCTATTTAGTCTTGATTCTATTTAGTTGCCATTGTTTTTACGAGATGTTCTTCCCCTCGACTCTATTTATTGCCATCGTTCTCGTCTGTCCATCTTCCCCGATTAGACCGTAAGCCCGTCAAAAGGCAGGGACTGTCTCTATCTGTTGCCGACTTGTTCATTCCAAGCGCTTAGTACAGTGCTCTGCACAAAGTAAGCGCTCAATAAATTCTATTGAATGAATGAATGAATACTGCATAGAGTGGGCGCTCAGTAAATATGCTTGATTGATTGACTGACTGAGGGCTCTCTTGAGGCAGTGAATTCTACTAGGCACTTGAGAATGACATAATAAAGACAGAATCAAGTTCCCATTCCCTAGTCACAGAGCCGTCACCAAAAATGTTTAATGTAAGCCTTAGAGGTTACTATATCAAAACAATTTCCTTTCCTATGGAAAAATAATTAAAATTTCATCCTTTGGAACATCTGGTATCAAAATCCACATCACCTGATAATGAACATTTTGTAAAATCAACCCAGCCACCAACTAAAAATGTCATTTATAAGGTGTGAACTATCAATACAGACTGGAGATACTTTTTAACCGGAGGATTTGATTTGCACTAGGATTTGCCTCTAGCAGTTCATTTTCTGATCTCACTAAAAGCGAAAGACATTTTATTTTATTCCTACTTCTTTATGTATCAAGTGATTCGCCAAGCTTATAAAAACCAGTGAGAGCTTTCGGACGTATGTTCTTTGAAAATCCTCGGTTTAGGTTTTGGGTTCCCGAGGGCAGGTAATCAATAAATTAACGGTATTTTTTCATTCATTCATTCATTCAGTCGTATTTATTGAGGGTTTATTATGTGTAGCGTACTAAGTGCTTGGGAAGGTACGACACAACAGATTAGCCGACGCGTTCCCTTTCCGTAACAAGTTATTGACTAGCACCAAATGGATCTTTGGATCGTCAGCTTTACAGGGAAAGCTTCTGGGCCAGACCAGCAACTTTTTAAATGGTATTTGTGAAGTGCTTACTATGTGTTCAACACTATTCTAAACACTGGGATAGGTACAAGTTAATTAGGTCAGACACGTCTCTGTCCCACATGGTACTTACAGTCTAAGTAAGAGGGGGAACATGTTTAAGCCCCATTTTACAGTTGAGGAAACTGAGGCACAGGGAATTTAAGTGACTTGACCAAGGTCTCACAGCAAGCAATCGGCAGAGCTGAGGTTAGAACCCAGGCCCTTCTGACTCCCAGGCTAGTGCTCTTTCCACTAGGCCATGCTGCTTCTCAATTAATGATAATAATAATCGTGGTATTTTTAAAATGCTTACTATGTGCCAGGCACTGTACTAAGCACTGGGGTGGATACAAGCAAATCGGATTGGACAGAGTCCCTGTCCCATTTTACAGATGCGGTAACTAAGGCACAGAGAAGTTTAGCATCTTGCCTAAGGTCACACAGCAGACAAGTAGTGGCACTACTGGGATTAAAACCCAGGTCCTTCTGACATTCAGGCCTATGCTCTTTCCACCAGGCCATGCTTCTTTCAATCATTCATTTAATAGTATTTATTGAGCCCTTACTATGTGCAGAGCACTGTACTAAGCACTCGGAATGTACAAATCGGCAACAGATAGAGACAGCCCCTGCCCATCGACGGGCTTACAGTCTAATCGGGGGAGACAGACAGACAAAAACGATAGCAATAAATGGAATCAAGGTGATGTACATCTCATTAACAAAATAAATAGGGAAATAAAAAATATATACAAATGAGCGGACGAGCACAGTGCTGAGGGGAGGGGAAGGGAGAGGGGGAGGAGCAGAGGGAAAGGAGGGGGAAAGGGGGCTTACCTGAGGGGAGGTGAAGGGGGGGTAGAGGGGCAGCAGAGGGAGCAGAGGGAAAAGGGGAAGCTCGGTGTGGGAAGGCCTCTTGGAGGAGGTGAGCTCTCAGTAGGGCCTGGAAGAGGGGAAGAGAATGAGTTTGGCGGAGGTGAGGAGGGAGGGCGTTCCGGGACCGCGGGAGGACGTGGGCCAGGGGTCGACGGCGGGATGGGCGAGAAGGGGAGAAGGTGAGGAGGTGGGCGGCAGAGGAGCGGAGCGTGCGGGGTGGGCGGTGGAAAGAGAGAAGGGAGGAGAGGTAGGAAGGGGCAAGGTGACGGACAGCCTCGAAGCCTAGAGTGAGAAGTTTTTGTTTTGCGCAGAGGTCGATAGGCAATCATTGGAGGTTTCTAAGAAGGGGAGTGACATGCCCAGAGCGTTTCTGCAGGAACTTCAGAGTTAAGAACTTTTTTCTTAACTTTACCTGAAATGCAAGTGCCCTACAGGAAATTCCTGGTGAAATATGGCATCACTCAATCAGTGGTATTTACCGAGTGCTTATTGCATGCAGAGCACTGTACTAAGCACTTGGGAGAGCACAGTACAACAGAGTGAGTGGATCCATTCCTTGCCTCAGCTCTGGAAAATAAATATACAGAGAAGTGGTTGAGGTTTAAGAGGGTTTGGCTGGGGAGTTGGACCCTGCCAAAACCACCCATCCACCTCCTTGGAGAGCTCATTCATTCATTCAATAGTATATATTGAGCACTTACTATGTGCAGAGCACTGTACTAAGCGCTTGGAATGTACAAATCGGTAACAGATAGAGACGGTCCCTGCCCTTTGACGGGCTCACGGTCTAATCGGGGGAGACGGACAGACGAGAACGATGGCAATAAATAGAATCGAGGGGAAGAACATCTCATTAAAACAATAGCAAATAAATAGAATCAAGGTGATGTACATCTCATTGACAAAATGAATAGGGTAATGACAAAATAAATAGGGTAATGGAGAGTTCTCGTTTCACTCCTCGTCCAGACACTGTCAGGTCTTCGAAAATAAGTCAGTCCACTCCACAAAAGCTGCTGGGCTATCCACACTCCAGTTAGGCTGGGCACGGATGCCAAGTTGTTTCCGGTTGGCAAATTAGGGTGGAGTGATATCAGGTGGGGCTCTTGTAAGTTCTTGGGAGAGTACAACAGGTGATAAACGGACACATTCCCTGCCCACAGTGAGCTTACACTCTACATGGAGAGACAGGTTTTAGTATAAATAAATAAATGATAGATATAGACATCAGTACTGTGGGGCCGGGAGGGGGAATGAATAAAGGGAGCAAGTCACTCTAAAGAATCCCCCAAATCAGGAACACTGCAAAGGCTCCCAAGTTACCAAGGCGGAGCCCAAACTATTAATCGGTGCCCAGGGAGCTGAGATCAGAGAAGCAGCCTGACTCAGTGGAAAGAGCCCGGGCTTGGGAGTCAGAGGTCATGGGTTCAGATCCTGTCTCAGCCACTTGTCAGCTGAGTGACTGTGGGCAAGTCATTTCAATTATCTTTATCTGTTACCCCATCTGTAAAATGGAGATTAAGACTGTAAGCCCCTCATGGGACAACCTGATTACCTTGTATCCTCCCCAACACTTAGAACAGTGCTTCGCACATAGAAAGCACTTAACAGATGCTTTTCAAAAACAAAAAAAAAAAACCCACTGTAGGAAACATTATAGAAAGAATTCCCTATTATCTACACAACCATCAATCAGACAATCATTTGGATTTATTAATTTTTTTAATGATATTTGTTAAGCCCTTACTCTGTCAGGAACTGGAGTAAACACTGGGTTACACAGAAGATAATCAGATGGGTAACAGTCCATTTCCCACATAGGGCTCACAGTTTTAATCCTCATTTTACAGATGAGGGAACTGAGCCACAGAGAAGTGAAAGGACTTGCCCAAGGTCACATGGCAGACAAATGGCAGAGGTGGGATTAGAGTCCAGGTCCTCTGACTCCCAGACTCGTGCTCTATTCACTAGTCCTCGCTGCTTCTCAAATTTTATTTATTAATAATAATAATAATAATTATGTTGATTGCAGTTGTTAAGTGCTTACTATGGGCCAAGCACTTTTCTAAGTGCTGGGGTAGATACAAGGTTATCAGGTTGTCCCATGTGGAGCTCACAGTCTTAATCCCCATTTTCCAGATGAGGTAACTGAGGCACAGAGTAGTTAAGTGACTTGCCCAAAGTCACACGTCTGACAAGTGGTGGAGTTGGGATTAGAACCCACGACCTGTGATTCCCAAGCCCATATTCATTCATTCATTCATTCATTCATTCATTCATTCATTTATTCATTCATTCATCCAATAGTATTTGTTGAGTGCTTACTATGTGCAGAGCACTGTACTAAACGCTTGGAATGTACAGATCGGTAACAGATAGAGACAGTCCCTGCCCTTTGACGCGCTTACAATCTAATCGGGGGAGACGGACAGACGAGAACAATGGCAATAAATAGAATCGAGGGGATGAACATCTCATTAAAACAATAGCAAATAAATAGAATTAAGGCGATGTACATCTCATTAACAAAATAAATAGGGTAATGAAAATATATACAGTTGAGCGGACAATTACAGTGCTGAGGGGATGGGACGGGAGAGGGGGAGGAGCAGAGGGAAAAGGGGAAAAAGAGGGTTTAGCTGCGGAGAGGTAAAGGGGGTTGGTAGAGGGAGTAGAGGGAGAAGAGAAGCTCAGTCTGGGAAGGCCTCTCGGAGGAGGTGAGTTTTAAGTAGGGTTTTGAAGAGGGGAAGAGAATCAGTTTGGCGGAGGTGAGGAGGGAGGGCGTTCCGGGACCGCGGGAGGACGTGGCCCGGCGGTCGACGGCGGGACAGGTGAGAATGGGGGCTGGTGAGGAGGTGGGCGGCAAAGGAGTGGAGGGTGCGGGGTGGGCGGTGGAAAGAGAGAAGGGAGGAGAGGTAGGAGGGGGCAAGGGGATGGAGAGCCTCGAAGCCTAGAGTGAGAAGATTTTGTTTTGCGCGGAGGTCGATAGGCAACCACTGGAGGTGTTTAAGAAGGGGAGTGACAGGCCCAGAGCGTTTCTGCAGGAAACTCTACTGTGTTCTATTGTGTGCAGAGCATTGTACTAAGCCCTTGGGAGAGTACATTACAACAGATTTGGTAGATATGTTCCCTGACCACCTGAAACTAACAGGCTAAAAAATACTTTGGTTTTCTATAGCACTCTTACCATTCAGTACCCTTTATCGAGCGCTTACTGTGTGCAGAGCACTGTACTAACCTCTTAGGAGAGTACGCTGTTATGAGCCGCAGCGTGACTCAGTGGAAAGAGCACGGGCTTGGGAGTCAGAGGTCATGGGTTCTCATCCCGGCTCTGCCGCTTGTCAGCTGTGTGACCTTGGGCAAGTCACTTAACTTCTCGGTGCCTCAATTACCTCATCTGTAAAATGGGGATGAAGACTGTGAGCCCTACGTGGGACAGCCTGATTACCTTGTATCTACCCCGGCGCTTAGAACAGTGCTTGGCACACGGTAAGCGCTTAACAAATAACAACGCTATTACAATGCTTCAGAGTCAGTAGACCCACTCCCTGCCCACGAGGAGCTGACAGTCTAGACGGGGAGACAGATATTCATATAAATACGTAATTTATAATGCACAATTTATAGAGGTGTACGTAAGTGCTGCGGGGCTGAGGTTAGGGCAAATATCAAATGCCCAGCTACATCGGTTCATTTTCACTCTTACAGTAACGCCGTGAGGTAGGTAGGAAAGACAGGAACTTTGATCGCCATTTTGCAGATGAGAAAACTGAGGCTCAGAAAAGCTAAGAGACTGGTTCGTTGTTACAGAGCCGGTTAGCGCTCAGCGCAGCTCAGACTCAAACCCAGTTCCTCCATCTCCAAGACGTACTCTCTACCTCTTTGCCAACACTACTTTTCATTAATTCGTTCAATCGTATTTATTGAGTGCTTACTGTGTGCAGAGCACTGTACTAAACACTTAAGAGAGTACAGGATAACAATAAACAGACACATTCCCTGCCCACAGTGAGCTTACAGTCTAGACGGGGGGAGATGGACATTAATATAAGTAAATTACAGATATGGACATAAGTGCTGAGGGGTGCCCTTATCAAACCGTTGCGGGGCAGGGATTGTATCTGTTTGTTATTGCACTGTATTCTCCCAGCCCTTAGTACAGTGCTCTGCACACGGTAAGTGCTCAATAAAGACGATTGAATGAATGAAAGATTGAATCCCATCAACACCAATTGACATTCCCACCAACAGGGTCTCCATCCCCTCGCCCCCTCCTACCTCTCCTCCCTTCTCTCTTTCTACCGCCCACCCCGCACGCTCCGCTCCTCCGCCATCCACCTCCTCACCGTCCCTCGGTCTCGCCCATCCCGCCGTCGACCCCCGGGCCACGTCCTGCCGCGGTCCCGGAACTCCCTCCTTCCTCACCTCCGCCAAACTAACTCTCTTCCCCTCTTCGAAGCCCTGCTGAGAGCTCACCTCCTCCAAGAAGCCTTCCCAGACTGAGCTTCCCCTTTTCTCTCTGCTCCCTCTCTGCCCCCCTCTTCACCTCCCCTCAGCTAAGCCCCCTTTCCCCCCCTTTCCCTCTGCTCCTCCCCCTCTCCCTTCCCCTCCTCTCAGCACTGTGCTCGTCTGCTCATTTGTATATATTTTTATTACCCTATTTATTTTGCTAATGAGATGTTCTTCCCCTTGATTCTATTTATTGCTATTGTTTTTGTCCGTCTGTCTCTCCCGATTAGACTTGTAAGCCCATCAATGGGCAGGGATTGTCTCTATCTGTTGCCTAATTGTACATTCCAAGCGCTTAGTACAGTGCTCTGCGCATAGTAAGCGCTCAATAAATACCAAGTGCTTAGTACAGTTCTCTGCACATAGTAAGCGCTCAATAAATACTACTGAATGAATGAATTAATGAACAGCACCAAATTGCACTAGAACTTGTGTTCTTTTAATGGTACTTATTAGTATCATCATCATCATTATCAATTTTATTATACTCGTTAAGCGTTTACTATGTGTCAAGCACTGTTCTAAGCACTGGGGTAGATACCACTTAATTAGGTAAGACACAGTCCCTTTGCCACAAAGGGCTCACAGTCTAAGTAATCGATCAATCGTATTTATTGATCACTTGCTGTGTGTAGAGCACTGTATTAAGTGCTTGGGAGAATACAATGTAAGAGAATTGGTAGATATGTTCCCTGCCCACAGTGAACTGACAGTCTAGATGGGGAGGTAGACTTTAATATCAATACAAAATTATCAGGCATGGACATAAGCACTGTGGGGCTGAGAGGGGGCATTAAGAAAGGTCCAAATCCAAGGGCAAGAGTGATGCAGAAGGGAATGGGAGAAGAAGCACATTAAAGAGGCTGCAGAAATGAAATTATTTTGTAGGAAGGGAGACAACTGGAGAAGTAGCACGGCCTAGTGGCAAGAGCCCGGGCTTGGGAGTCAGAGGACATGGGTTCTAATCTCGGCTCCGCCACTTGTCTGCTGGGTGACCTTGGACAAGTCACTTCACTTCTCTGGGCCTCAGTGACCTCTGTAAAATGGGAATTAAGACTGTGAGCCCCACATGGGACAGCCTGATTACCTTGTATCTCCTCCAACTCTTAGAACGATGCTTAGCATGTACTAAGCACTTAACAAATACCCTCATTATTATTATTACTGGGAAGGGAGACAGAAACACCTCCAGAATTTGCAGTGACATTTCCAGAAAGAATCGCAAAACCAACTGAACAGAATTTGCTAATCAAAGGGTAAGACCACTGAAGATAATATGATCTTTATTATATTAATAAAATGGGGATTCAATACCTTCTCTCCTCGCTACCCAGACCGTGAACATCCTGTGGGAGAGGCACTGCTTCTGACCTAATAAATTTGAATCTCGTTTGTAGGAGGAAGAACGAGGACTGGATCCCCATATTACTGTTGAGGAAACTGAGGCACGGAGAAGGGAAGTGACTTGCCCAACATCGCACTGCAGGCAAGTGACAGAGCCAGGTTTAGAACCCAGTTCCTCTGACTCCCAAGGCCTGTGTGCTTTTGACTAGGGCAAGCTGCTTCCATTAAACACTTAGCACGTGCCAGACACTGTACTAATTCCGGGGGTAGATACAAGATAGTTGGGTTGGACACAGTCCCTGTCCCACATGGGGCTCACAGTCTTAATCCCCCTTTTACGGATAAGGTAACTGAGGTGACTTGCCCAGTATCACTCAGCACACAAGTGGTGGAGCTGGGATTAGAACCAAGGTCCTCTAACTCCCAAGCCTGGACTCTCTCCACCAACTCATGCGGCTTCTCTCGTATGTAGATGTAGATTTCCTTCCTAGATGTTCATCTTTATGTTAAGGGATCTATTAGCAATCTGCAAGGTAAGGCTACTTTTCCATGCTTTATACAGTTCATACTGTATATAAAAAATCAGTCAATTCACTGAACACTCACTTGGTACAGTCTACAAATTTACATCTCCAGCCCTCATCTCTCTCCCTCTCATCAGTCTCACATTTCCTCCTGCCTTCAAGACATCTCTACTTGGATGTTCTCCTGTCACCTCAAACTTAATGTGGCTAAAACTGAACTTCTTATCTTTCCACCCAGACCCTGTCCTCCTCTCACCTTTCCCATCACTGTAGACGGCACTACCATCCTTCCTCTCACAAGCCTGTAACCTTGGCATTATTCCTGACTCCTCCCTCTCATTCAACCCACATATTGGAGCCGTCACTAAATCCTGTCAGTTCTACCTTTGCAGCATCGCTGAAATCCACCCCTTCTTCTCCATCCAAACTGCCACGAAAGCACTTATCCCACTTTGATTGCTGTATCATCCTCCTTGCTGACCTCCCTGTCTCCTTTCTTTCCCCACTTCTTCTCCACTCCGCTGCCCAGATCGTTTTCCTTCAAAAACGTTCGGACCACGCTTCCTCACTCCTCAAGAAACTCCAGTGGTTGCCCATCCACCTCTGTCGAACAAAAGCTCCTCACCATTGGCTTTAAGCCGTCCATCACCTTGCCCCCTCCTACCTCACCTCACTACTGTCCTACAACAAAACCCGGTCCGCACACTTCACTCCTCTGATACCAATCTTCTCACTGTACCTCGAACATGTCTATCCCACTGCCAACCTCTCACCCACATCCTACCTCTGGCCTGGAATGTCTTCCCTCCTCATATCAGTCAGATAATTGCTCTCCCCCACTTCCAAGCCTTATGGAAGGCCCATCTCCTCCAAGAAGCCTTCCCTGACTAAGCCCTCCTCTCCTCTTTTCCCATTCTCTTCTGTGTGGCCCTAACTTGCTCCCATCCTTCATCCTCCCTCCCCTCCCCACAGCACATATGTATCTATCTGTAATTTATTTATATTAATGTCTGTCTCCCCCTCTAGATTGTAAACTCACCCTGGACAGGGAATGTGTCTGTTGTTGTATTGTCCCAAGCGCTTATCAGAGTGCTTTGCATGCAAATAAATACAATTCAATGAGCAAATGAATACAGTGGGGAAGTACAATAATAATAATAACAATGATGGTATTTGTTAAGCGCTCACAATGTGCCGAGCACCATTCTAAGAGTTTGGGGGGATACAAGGTAATCAGACTGTCCCACGTGGGGCTCACAGTCTCGTCCATTTTACAGATGAGGGAACTGAGGCCCAGAGAAGTTGTGACTTGCCCAAAATCACACAGCTGACAAGTGGTGGAGCCAGGATTAGAACCCATGATCTCTGACTTCTGAGTCCGTGCTCTTTGTATTGAGCCACGCCGCTTCTTTGATAGAAGCAATAGAAAACTGTTCAATCCATGTTTCCCCATCACTCCTCAAGAACCACCAGTGGTCGCCCATCCACCTCCGCATCAAACGAGAACTCCTGACCATCGACTTTAAAGCCCTCAATCACCTCTCCTGTCCGATCTTACCTGGCTGATTTCCTACTCCAATCCAGCCCTCACACTCTGGCCCTCGAACGCCGACCTCCTCGCTGGACCTTGAGCTCCTCTATCTCACCGCCGACCTCTCACCCACATCCTTCCTGTGACCTGGAATCCCCTCCCTCTTCCTATCCTACAGACAATCTCTCTCCCCACCCCAGAGTCTTATTATAAGCACACCTCCTCCAAGAGGCCTTCTCCACCTCAGCCCTCCTTTCCTCTCCCCCCACTCCCTTCTGTGTCACCCTCGCACTTTTATTCACCCCAGCCTCGACCCCACAGAACTTACGTACCTAGCCGTAATTTATTTATTTGTATTAATGTCTGTCTCCCCCTTCTAGACCGAAAGCTCAACGTGGGCAGAGAATGTGTCTGCCTCCTCTGTTTTATTGTACTCTCCCAAATGCTTAGTACAGAGCCCTGCACACAGTAAGCACTCAAAAAATATGATAGACGGATCGATTGATTTGTTGATTAGCAGAAACAATCCCTGCACAAAAGGAGCTTGCAATCCTGCCGGGCGAGACAGATGTTAAAAGAAATTGCTCTGCACACAGTAAGCGCTCAGTAAATACGATTGAATGGATTGGATGAATGAATTGCAGGTAAGAAAAGCAACCAAGTTTAAGGATATGGACATAAGTGCTGTGGGGCTGGGTGTGGGGTAAGAGCCTTACATCATCCTTCTGCTTTGCCCATAATTGGTCATCACTGACCTCTGAGGAAACTCTCAGAGGGCTGGAGACATTCATGTCAAACTTTATTTCTGGCACTTATGCTCGATTCCTGAATTCTTCCGTCCGTCATGGTGTATCATTTATACTTATTACTAAGCAAATGACTCCCTTTATTTTTGTCTGTAGAATTTAAGGCTCCTTGTGAGCGGCGATCCTATCTTCCAACTCCATTCAACTGTACTTTCCCAAGTGCACAGTACAGTGCTCGGCCCACAGTAAGGACTCGATAAATAACACTGCTCGACAGACGTTTGTCATGCCATTTCAATAATTTGCCGGAGTGCTGTGATCTTGAAGCAATTTACTGAAGTGTTAGTTTCTATTTATAAGGAAGTGGTCTTCCATTTTGTTTTGGTTATGTTCTTACAGTGTTTCTGTCATTTTGCTTTGGTCTTTGAAACTAACAGAGATGTTCCTCAACAGCCTTCAGTGGTCGTCCATCCACCTCTGCATCAAACAGAACCTCCTTACCATCGGCTTTAAAGAGTTCGATCGCCTTGCCCCTCCTACCTTACTTAGCTGCTTTCCCACTACAACCCAGACAGCAAGCTTCGCTCCTCTACTGACAATCTACTCACTGTACCTGGATCTCATCTCTCTCACCCCCAATCTCTCACCCACATCCTGCCTCTGGCCTGGAACACTTTTCTCCTTCATACCTGACAGACAGTGACTCTCCCCACCTTCAAAGCCTTATTAAAAGCACATCTCCTCCAAGAGATCTTCCCCAGATAAGTCCTCATTTTGTTCATTCATTCATTCAATAGTATTTATTGAGCACTTACTATGTGCAGAGCACTGTACTAAGCGCTTGGAATGTACAAATCGGCAACAGATAGAGACAGTCCCTGCCCTTTGACGGGCTTACAGTCTAATCGGGGGAGATGGGCAGACAAGAACAATGGCAATAAATAGAGTCCAGGGGAAGAACATCTCATGAAAACAATGGCAAATAAGTAGAATCAGGGTGATGTACATCTCATTAAACAAAATAAATAGGGTGATGAAGATCTATACAGTCGAGCAGACGAGTACAGTGCTGAGGGGGTGGGATGGGAGAGGGGGAGGAGCGGAGGGAAAGGAGGGAGAAGAGGGTTAGCTGCGGAGAGGTGAAGGGGGTTGGTAGAGGGAGTAGAGGGAGAAGAGAAGCTCAGTCTGGGAAGGCCTCTCGGAGGAGGTGAGCTTTAAGTAGGGATTTGAAGAGGGGAAGAGAATTAGATTGTCGGAGGTGAGTAGGGAGGGCATTCCAGGACCAGGGAGGACGTGGCCCGGAGGTCGACGGCGGGATAGGCGAGACCGAGGGACGGTGAGGAGGTGGGCGGCGGAGGAGCGGAGCGTGCGGGGTGGGCGGTAGAAAGAGAGAAGGGAGGTGAGGTAGGAAGGGGCGAGGTGACGTAGAGCCTCGAAGCCTAGAGTGAGGAATTTTTGTTTGGAGCGGAGGTCGATAGGCAACCACTGGGGGTTTTTAAGAAGAGGAGTGACATGCCCAGAGGGTTTCTGCAGGAAGATGAGCCTGCAGAAGGCTTTGTTTTCTTCCACTCCCTCCTGCGTCACTCTTGTACTTGGATTTGTGGCCTTTATTCACCCTGCCCTCAGTCCCATAGCATTTACGTACACATCCTTAATTAATTCATTTATTTTAACATCTGTTTTCCCCCTTTAGACTGTAACTTTATTGAGGGCAGGAGATGTATCTATCAACTCTAGTATACTGTCCACTCCCAAGAGCTTAGTAGAGTGTTTTGCACACAGTAAGTGCTCAATAAATGATTGATCGATTGATTAGTTTATTTAGACTGTAAGCCTCAGGTGGGAGAAGGACTGTGTCCACTCTCATTCTTTCCTACAATCATATTTTTTGGGTGCTTACTGTGTGCAGAGCACTGTACTAAGCGCTTGGAAAGTACAATATAGCAAATAAAGAGAGACAATCCCTGCCCACAATAGGCTCACAGTTTAGCGGTGGGGAGACAGGCATCAATACAAATAAACAGGCATTAATATAAATAAATAGAATTATTGATATACATTATATATAATCAATGCTATGGAGAGGGGATGGGGGGAAGAACAAAGGGAGCAAGTCAGGGTGACGTAGAAGGGAATGGGAGCTGAGGAAAAGTGGGGCTTAGTCTTGGAAGGCCTCCGGGAGGAGGTGCTCCAGTAGGGCTTTGAAGGGAGGGCAGTGATTGTCTGGTGGATTTGAGGAGGGATGGTGTTCCAGGACAGAGGAAGGATGTGGGCCAGGGGTCGATGGCGGGACAGGTGAGAACCAAGCACAGTGAAGAGGTTAGTGGTACGAGAGGAGCAGAGTGTGTGGACTGGGATGTAGAAGAAGAGAAGAGAGATGAGGTAGGAGGGGGCAAGAGGATGGAGAGCTTTAAAGCCAACTGTGAGGAGTCTTTGCTTAAGACAGAGGTTGATAGGCAACTGCTGGAGATTTTTGAGGAGGGGGGGGTGACACACCCTGAACGTTTCTGTAGAAAGATAATCGGGGCAGTGGCGTGAAGTATAGTCTGAACAGGAGGGTGGGAGATCAGAAAGAAGGCTGATGCGGTAATTTAGACGGGATAGGATGAGTGATTCTATTAACGTGGCAGAAGTTTGGATGGAGAAGAAGGGGTGGACCTTAGCGATGTTGTGAAGGTGAGACTGCCAGGATTTGGTGACGGATTGGATATGTGGATTGAATGAGAGAGCGGAGTCAAGGATGACACCAAGGTTGCGGGCTGTTCCGATGGAAAGGATGGCCGTGCCCTCTACAGTGACCGGAAAGTTCGAGAAAAGACAGGGTTTCGGAGGGAAGCTCAGTTTCGGACATGTTGAGTTTGAGGTGGCAGGAGGACATCCAGGTGGAGATGTCCCGAAGGCAGGAGGAGATGAGAGCCTGGAGAGATGGAGAGAGAACAGGGAAGGAGATGTAGATTTGGGTGTCATCTGCATAGAGGTGGTAGCTAAAGTCGAGGGAGTGAATAAGTTCTCCAAGGGAGTGAGTGTAGAAGGAACCTGATAATATTTATCAATGCTTAGAACAGTGCCTGGCACCTAATAAGTGCTTATCAAATACTTTGTTTTTTGCTATTATTATCACTTACATTTTCAAGCAAGTGGGAAAATGCTACAGATAGATGGCCCATTTTACAGCGGGTACTTAATTTCTGTTCCCTAACGGTATTCCCTGTCTTTTCATTTACTGTAAGGCTGGAGAAGTTATCCTGCACAGTCCTCCTCCTCCGCTCTTGGGCTCGAACAGCAGAGCGCTGCTGGCGGAAATCTAAATATCAGGCCAACTTTGTCCACTTCGAGTTTATAATAATAATAATAATAATGTTGGTATTTGTTAGTGCTTACTATGTGCAGAGCACTGTTCTAAGTGCTGGGGGAGATACAAGGTAATCAGGTTGACCCATGTGAGGCTCACAGTTAATCCCCATTTTACAGAGGAGGTAACTGAGGCCCAGAGAAGTGAAGTGACTTGCCCACAGTCACACAGCTGACAAGTGGCAGAGCCGGGAGTCGAACCCATGACCTCTGACTCCGAAGCCCAGGCTCTTTCCACTGAGCCACGTTTATCCTTGTGTGTTTTAACTCCACCCTCTCCTCTGCCCAGCAAAACTATTTCTATGCTCTTATTGACACCCATGCCCATTGCCCTCTCCAGATGCTCTATTCATTCATTCAGTCAGTCAGTCAGTCGTATTTACTGAGTGCTTACTATGTGCAGAGCACTGTACTAAGTGCTTGGAAAGTACAATATGGAAATAAAGAGAAACAGTCCCTACCCACAGTAGGCTCATATTCTATGGCGTTGTCAGGGAAGGATACTGGGGAGAGTCTAGGGACTCCCATTTTTTGAGGGGAAATGTTTAGGTTTCATCTACAATTAGCAGGCGTACCATCAGTAGACATTATTCAAATAATAATAATAATAATGGTGGTATTTTTTAAGCACTTACTATGTGCAAAGCACTGTTCTAAGCGCTGGAGGGGATACAAGGTGATCAGATTGTCCCACATGGGGCTCACAGTCTTGATCCCCATTCTACAGATGAGGGAACTGAGGCACAGAGAAGTTAAGTGACTTGCCCAAAGTCACACAGCTGACAAGTGGTGGACCTGGGATTAGAACTCATTACCTCTGACTGCCAAGCCCGTGCTCTGTCCACTGAGCCAATAAAAGTTGCCCATTACGATTTGAGCCCACCTTCGAAAAACCAATTTTTCCTCAACATAAAAATTGACCATTGGGATCGAGTACCTCCGGTGTAACAAAGTAATCCAAGAAGTGCATCTTTATTAAATATTAATGCGAATATGAAATATTAACCACAGAATAGCAGGATCGTGTGCATAAATGTCATTCGGCTGAATTCGTATTTTGAGAATAACCTGTACGTCACCTTACTAGAGGATATTTTAGCATTTCTAAACCAGTAATGTCTTCTGAACTGAGTCATCTCGGAAAAAATGCTATTAACTCCCTCCCCGGGCCCCATGTCCCCTTCGCCTCCCCCATCCCTTGCCCCCAATGAACCGGCCACCTATTTATTAAGAAAATTGACACCATCAGATGTGAGTTCCCTAAAATCTCCCCTGCCTCTCCTCAGTCCCTCCTGCTTCGTGCCCCCTCTTCAACTCTCCCCTTCTCCCCAGCAGTATCTCCAGAGGAGATCCCCTGCCTCCTCTCAAAACCCACCCTCTCCACATGTGCATCCGACCCCATTCCTTTGCACCTTATCAAAACTCTCACCCCTCCCTTCTTCCCTCCCTAACAGCCATCTTCAATCGTATGCTCTCAAATGGCTTCTTTCCCAAGGCCTTCAAACATGCCCACGTTCATTCATTCAGTAGTATTTATTGAGCGCTTACTATGTGCAGAGCACTGTACTAAGCACTTGGAATGTACAACTCGGCAACAGATAGAGACAGTCCCTGCCGTTTGACGGGCTTACAGTCCATGTCTCGCCTATCCTAAAAAAACTCTCCCTTGACCCCAAGGCTCCCTCCGGTTATCGCCCTGTCTGCCTCCTACCCTTCCTCTCCAAACTCCTCGGGCAAATTGTCTACACGCTGCCTCAAATTCCTCTCCTCCGATTCATTCATTCATTCACTCAATCGTATTTATTGAGCGCTTACTATGTGCAGAGCACTGTATTCAGCGCTTGGAATGTACAATTCGGCAACAGATAGAGACAATCCTTGCCCTATAACGGGCTCACAGTCTAATCGGGGAAGACAGATGGCAGAGTAAAACAGAACGAAACAAAAACAAGACAACATTATCACCATAAATAGAATCAAGGGGACGCACACCTCATTAACAAAATAAATAGGGTAATAAATAATATATACAAATGAGCACAGTGCTGAGGGGAGGGGGAGGGGCAGAGGGAAAAGGGGGCTCAGCTAAGGGGAGGTGAAGGGAGAAGGGGGAGGAGCAGAGGGTGGAGGGGGAGCAGAGGGAAAAGGGGGGAGCTCAGTCTGGGAATTCTCTCCTTGACCCCCTTGATCTGGCTTCCATCCCCTTCGCTCCTGGAAACCACCTTCTCCAAGGTCACCAAGAGCTCCCTCTTGCCAAATCCAATGACCTCTACTCCCTCCTAATCCTCCTTGACCTCAAGGCTGCCTTTGATACCGTGTACCTCCATCTCCCAACTCCCATAGAGAACTCATTTGCTCCCTACCAACCTCAGATTCTACAGACAATTATTCTCCCCCCGCCTTCAAAGCTTTATCGAAGGCGCATCTCTTCCAAGAGGCCTTCCCTGACTAAGCTCCCCTTTCCTCTTCTCCCACTCCCTTCTGCGTCATTCTGACTTGTTCCCTTTGCCCTTCCTCACTCCCAGCCCCACAGCACTTATATACGTATCTGTAATTTTACTTACTAGTACTGGTGTCTGCCTTCTCCCCTCTAAACTGTAAGCTCGTTGTGGGCAGGGAATGTGTCTGTTTGTTGTTGTACTGTGCACTCCCAAGCGCTTAGTAACAGCGCTCTGCACCCAGTAAGCGCTCAATAAATACGATTGAATAAATGAATGAATGAATGAGCTATCCTCACATCTTTGGAGATTTGCATCCACCCAAATTTAAGGAAAAACATACACTCACACACAAACTCACTTCAATTTTCAAAAATGGGATTTGTCAGGCATGCTTAGCTGAAAAGAATGACGAATTTATCAGAGGTCTCAGGAGGGTTCCTGATGTTTGTTTTTGTGTGAGACACACCCTTGCCAAATCAAGATACCTAGCTGAGTCACTGTCTTGCAGGAGACTGGGCAGCAGAATTACTCAATTTGGGGCATGCAGAGGGAAACTCTGCCTTGTAGGAGAACATATAATCTAATAAGTACTAAAGAATGTCAGAATGACTTAATACTACATGCTCCCAAAGATCTTTTTCCTTTAGACCTTCCGTTTCGAAGGCAAACAAAAGAATCAATTCGTGGGAGCTTTATGGCTGGCTTGTTTCTAGGGCCTTCAGGGCAGCACGTTGCCTTAGGTTAAATAAAAGCTAAAAATAAACTTGCCAGCACATCATTTTACAAGGGGCTTTGGAGTGTTTCCCAGCTTTGCTAAAGGACCGTTTGCTTTACCCTCGCCGAATCTGAGATTTAGGAACGAAGGCATCCATACGTTTCAGCACAGAAAATTGGGATGGATGTTTAGTAGGCCTCATCTTCAGAGATCATCTCTTATATTTTATAAACTTGCTTTTCGTTGCTGTTTCCTCTGTAAATAGTAAGCACTCAGTAAATAACAGTGATGGGGCTGTTTTGACTGTGTTATTTTTTACAAGTGGAGGAATGAGAAAAATCTGTTAATCACGTTCTACTACAGGAATTTTTTGTTGGTGTGATCACTACATTCCTTCCATTCATTCATTCAATCGTATTTATTGAGCGCTTACTGTGTGCAGAGCACTGTACTAAGCGCTTGGAAAGTACAATTCGGCAACTGATAGAGACAATCCCTATCCAACAACGAGCTCACGGTCTAGACGGGGGGAGACAGAGGGGAACAGGGAAGAGCAGAGGGTAGGAGGGGGAAGAATAGGGAGGGGAGGAGGAGCAGAGGGAAGGGGGGGCTCAGTCTGGGAAGGCCTCCTGGAGGAGGTGAGTGCTCAGTAGGGCTTTGAAGAGGGGAAGAGAGTTAGTTTGGCGGAGGTGAGGAGGGAGGTTATTCCAGGATAGCGGGAGGATGTGGGCCAGGGGTCGATGGCGGGACAGGCGGGAACGGGGGACGGTGAGGAGGTGGGCGGCAGAGGAGTGGAGCATGCGGGCTGGGCTGGAGAAGGGAGGTGAGGTAGGAGGGGGCCAGGTGCTTCCCTCAGTGGATTTTTTTTTAACTAGGGATGAGAGTGCCTAGTTAACGAATGGTTTTCATTTTTACAAACTATTTGCAAAGTTTTATTTCTTGGCAAAGCCTAATTTGCAGAGGAAATCCTCAGCCCCGGGGTAGGACTTTGAAAGATCTCTGAGAGCACTGACTTTCTCTTCATCCCTAACTTCCTCTTATAAGCACAGAGCAGCTCATTTCCTCACACGCACGCACACACACACGCCTTAGGGTGGACGGTCGGTGTCCTACTGGGCAGAGCCATGCGTGGGTGGTCCTCAAAGTGAATTGAATGCACAGGGGTGCTGGGGAGGGGAGATCTGACTTGTTCCTCAAATGCATGTTCTGCAAACAAACCAGCTCTTTGCGGTTTAGCAGACCCTTCAGTCCATCCTTCATCATATTGAAATAATGTACTTTATTTCAAAACTGAACTTTTCCATTACTGAAAAGTAGCACGGCGTAGTGGAGAGAGCTCGGGCCTGCGAGTCAGAAGGTCATGGATTCCCTTCCCGGCTCCTCCACTTGTCTGCTGTGTGACCTTGGGTAAGTCACTTCTCTGTTCCTCAGTTCCCTCATCTGGAAAATGGGGATCGAGACTGTGAGCTCCACATGGGACAGGGAGTGTGTCCAACCCGATTTGCTTGTAGTCATCCCAGCGCTTAGTACAATGTCTGGCACATAGTAAGACCTTAACAAATACCAAAATTATTATTATTTATTGAGCACTTACTGTGGGCAGAGTACTGTACTAAGTGCTTCCAAACTGAGGAAACTTTAATAGTTCCGAGGAGCCAGCAGTCCGGGTGTGATGCAGTTATGTGTATTAACAGACTGTGAGCCCGTCTTTTAGACTGTGAGCCCGTCGTAGGGCAGGGATTGTCTCTACCTGTTGCCGAATTGTACATTCCAAGTATGAGAATGAGAATGAGAATGCTTCTCATTCCAATGAGAAGCAGCGTGGCTCAGTGGAAAGAGCACGGGCTTTGGAGTCAGGGCTCATGAGTTCGAATCCCAGCTCTGCCACTTGTCGGCTGTGTGACTGTGGGCAAGTCACTTCACTTCTCTGTGCCTCAGTTCCCTCATCTGTAAAATGGGGATAAAGACTGTGAGCCCCACGTGGGACAACCTGATTCCCCTATGTCTACCCCAGCGCTTAGAACGGTGCTCGGCACATAGTAAGTGCTTAACAAATACCAACATTATTATTATTATTATTATTCCAAGTGCTTAGTACAGTGCTCTGCACATAGTAAGCGCTCAATAAATACCATTGAATGAATATTAATAATGATAAGAATAATGGTATTTGTTAAGTGTTTACTATATGCCAAGCACTGCTCTAAGCGCTGGGGTTGATACAAGCTAATTCATTCATTCAGTAGTATTTATGGAGCAATTACTATGTGCAGAGCACTGTACTAAGCGCTTGGAATGCACAAATGGGTAACAGATTGAGACAGTCCCTGCCCTTTGACGGGCTTACAGTCTAATCAGGTTGACCCACATGGGGCTCACAGTCTTAATCCCCATTTTATTCATTCATTCAATAGTATTTATGGAGCAATTACTATGTGCAGAGCACTGTACTAAGCGCTTGGAATGAACAAGTCGGCAACAGATAGAGACAGTCCCTGCCGTTTGACGGGCTTACAGTCTAATCGGGGGAGACGGACAGACGAGAACAGTGACAATAAATAGAGTCAAGGGGAAGAACATCTCGTAAAAACAATGGCAACTAAATAGAATCGAGGCATGTACATCTCATTAACAAAATAAATAGGGTAATGAAAATATATACGGTTGAGCAGACGAGTACAGAGCCGAGGGGATGGGAAGGGAGAGGGGGAGGAGCAGAGGGAAATGGGAGGAAAAGAGAGTTTAGCTGGGGTAGAGGGAGTAGTGGGAAAAGGGGAGCTCAGTCTGGGAAGGCCTCTTGGAGCAGGTGAGTTTTAAGTAGGGTTTTGAAGAGGGGAAGAGAATCAGTTTGGCGGAGGTGAGGAGGGAGGGCGTTCCGGGACCGCGGGAGGATGTGACCTGGGGGTCGACGGCGGGACGGGCGAGACCGAGGGACGGCGAGGAGGTGGGCGGCGGAGGAGCGGAGCGTGCGGGGTGGGCGGTGGAAAGAGAGAAGGGAGGAGAGGTAGGAAGGGGCAAGGTGACGGAGAGCCTCGAAGCCTAGAGTGAGGAGTTTTTGTTTGGAGCGGAGGTCGATAGGCAACCCCTGGAGGTGTTTAAGAAGGGGAGTGACACGCCCAGATCGCTTCTGCAGGAAGATGAGCCGGGCAGCGGAGTGAAGAATAGACCGGAGCGGGGCGAGAGAGGAGGAAGGGAGGTCAGAGAGAAGGCTGACACAGTAGTCTAGCCGGGATATAACGAGAGCCCGTAGCAGTAAGGTAGCCGTTTGGGTGGAGAGGAAAGGGCGGATCTCGGCGATACTGTAAAGGTGAGACCGGCAGGTCTCGGTAACAGATAGGATGTGTGGGGTCAACGAGAGAGACGAGTCAAGGATGACGCCGAGATCGTGGGCCCGAGAGACGGGAAGGACGGTCGTGCCATCCACGGTGATAGGGAAGTCCGGTAGAGGACCGGGTTTGGGAGGGAAAATGAGGATCTCAGTCTCGCTCACGTTGAGTTTTAGGTGGCGGGCCGACATCCAGGTGGAGACGTCCCGGAGGCAGGAGGAGATGCGAGCCTGAAGGGAGAGGGAGAGGACAGGGGCGGAGATGTAGATCTGCGTGTCATCTGCGTAGAGATGGTAGTCGAAGCCGTGGGAGCGAATGAGTTCACCGAGGGAGTGAGTGTAAATGGAGAACAGAAGAGGGCCGAGAACTGACCCATTCATTCATTCATTCAATAGTATTTATTGAGCGCTTACTATGTGCAGAGCACTGTACTAAGCGCTTGGGATGAACAAGTCGGCAACAGATAGAGACAGTCCCTGCCGTTTGACGGGCTTACAGTCTAATCGGGGGAGACGGACAGACGAGAACAATGGCACTAAACAGCGTCAAGGGGAAGAACATCTCGTAAAAACAATGGCAACTAAATAGAATCAAGGCGATGTACAATTCATTAACAAAATAAATAGGGTAACGAAGGGTACTCAAGGGTAAGACCCTTGAGGAACTCCGACAGTTAAAGGATGGGAGGGGGAGGAGGCGCCCGCGAAGGAGACCGAGAATGACCGGCCAGAGAGGTGAGAGGAGAACCGGGAGAGGACGGAGTCCGTGAAGCCGAGGTGAGATAAGGTGTGGAGGAAGAGGGGATGGTCAACAGTGTCGAAGGCAGCAGAGAGGTCAAGTAGGATTAGAACGGAGTAGGAGCCATTGGATTTGGCAAGAAGAAGGTCACGGGAGACCTTAGAGAGAGCAGTCTCGGTAGAGCGGAGGGGACGGAAGCCAGATCGGAGGGAGTCCGGGAGAGCATGGGAGTTAAGGAATTCTAAGCAGCGAGTGTAGACGATTCGTTCTAGGATTTTGGAAAGAAAGGGTAGTAGGGAGATAGGGCGATAACTGGAAGGGGAAGCGGGGTCGAGAGAGGGTTTTTTTAGGATGGGGGAGACGTGGGCATGTTTGAAGGCAGAGGGGATTGAAGCCATTGGAGATTGAGTGGTTAAAAATAGAAGTTAAGGAAGGGAGGAGGGCAGGAGTGATGTTTTTTAAAAGATGAGCGGGAATGGGGTCCGAGGCGCAGGTGGAGGAGGTGCCACTTGCGAGGAGGGAGGAGATCTGAAGGGAGGGGGAGAGGACGGGGCAGAGATGTAGATCTGCGTGTCATCTGCATAGAGATGGTAGTCAAAGCTGTGAGAGTGAATGAGTTCACCAAGGGAGTGAGTGCGGGCCCGGGAGTCGGAAAGACCTGGGTTCTTATCCCGGCTCCGCCACTTGTCTGCTGTGTGTGTGACTTTGGGCAAATCACTTCACTTCTCTTTGCCTCAGTTCCCTCACCTCTAGTCGCTTCACTTCTCTGTGCCTCAGTTCCCTCACTTGTAAAATGGGGATTAAGACTGTGGGCCCCATGTGGGACGGGGATTGTGTCCAACCTGATGAATAATTGCGGTATTTGTTAAGCACTTACTATGTGCCAGGGACTAATAATAATGATGATGATGTTGGTAATTGTTAAGTGCTTGCTATGTGCAGAACACTGTTCTAAACACTGGGGTAGATACAGGGTAATCAGGTTGTCCCACTTGAGGCTCACAGTCTTAATCCCGACTCTGCACCTCGTCAGCTGTGTGACTGGGGGCAAGTCACTTCACTTCTCTGTGCCTCAGTTCCCTCGTCTGTAAAATGGGGATGAAGACTGTGAGCCTCACGTGGGACAACCTCATTCCCCTGTATCTACCCCAGCACTTAGGACAGTGCTCTGCACGTAGTAAGCGCTCAACAAATACCAACATTATTATTATTATTAATTCCCATTTAACAGATGAGGTAACTGAGGCCCCGAGAAGTGAAGTGACTTGCCCAAAGTCACACAACTGACAGGTGGCGGAGCTGGAATTAGAACCCATGACCTCTGACTCCTAAGCCCGGGCTCTTTCACTTAACTTCTCTGTGCCTCAGTTACCTCATCTGTAAAATGGGGATTAAGACTGTGAGCCCCACGTGGGACAACCTGATTCCCTTGGGTCTACCCCAGTGCTTAGAACAGTGCTCGGCACATAGTAAGTGTTTAACAAATACCAACATTATTATTCTTATTTCCAATGAGCCACGCTGCTTCTCTGTGGCATGGACTGTAGCAAACATAGGGGTAGATACCAGTTAATCAGGTTGGACACAGTTCCCGTCCCACATGGGCCAAACTAACTCTCTTCCCCCCCTTCAAAGCCCTACTGAGAGCTCACCTCCTCCGGGAGGCCTTCCCAGACTGAGCCCTCCCTTTCCCTCTGCTCCTCCTCCCCTCCCCATCGCCCCGACTCCCTCCCTCTGCTCTGCCCCCTTCCCCTCCCCACAGCACTTGTCTATATTTGCATATATTATTTATTGCTCTACTTATTTTATTAATGATGTATATCTATAATTCTATTTACCTCTTTTTATGGTACTGATGCCTGACTACTTGTTTTGTTTTGCCATCTGTCTCCCCCTTCTAGACCGTGAGCCCGTCGTTGGGGAGGGATGGTCTCTGTCTGTTGCCAAATTGCATATTCCAAGCGTTTAGAACAGTGATCAGCACACAGTACGCGCTCAAGAAATACGATTGAATGAATGAATGAATGAACATGGGGCTCGCAGTCTTAATCCTCATTTTACAGATGAGGGAACTGAGGCACAGAGAAGTGAAGCCAGTTGCCCACGATCGCACAGCAGAGACGTTGCGGAGCTGGGGTTAGAATCCATGCCGTTTTGGGCAGGGATTGTCTCTCTGTTGCCAAATTGCACATTCCAAGCGCTTAGGACAGTGCTCTGCACATAGTAAGTGCTCAATAAATACGATAGAATGAATGAGCGTGGCTCAGTGGGAAGAGCCCGGGCTTAGGAGTCAGAGGTCATGGGTTCGAATCCCGGCCCTGCCACTTGTCAGCTGTGTGACTATGGGCAAGTCACTTAACTTCTCTATGGCTCAGATACATCTGTAAAATGGGGATTAAGACTGTGAGCCTCACGTGGGACAACCTGATGACCCTTTATCTCCCCCAGCGCTTAGAACAGTGCTCTGCACATAGTAAGTGCTTAACAAATACCAACATTATTATTATTGTAACTCCCAGGCCTGTGCTCTTTCCGCTTCGCCATTAGCTTGCATGTACCCCAGCGCTTACTACAGTGCCTGAAACATAGTAAGCAGCATGGACTCCCGGATAAAGCATGAGCCTGGGAGACAGAAGGGCCTGGGTTCTAACTACGGCGCAGCCACTTTGCTGTGTAACCTTGGGCGAATCACTTCCCTTCTCTGGACCTCAGTTACCTCAGCTGTAAAGTGGAGATTAAGACTGCGAGCCCCATGTAGGACAGGGACTAGGCCCAACCTGATTAGCTTGTAACTACCCCAACGCTTAGTCCAGTGTATGGTCCGCCGTGAGCGCTTAACTAATTCCATTTAAATAAAAAAAGTGCCATAAAAAGGCGAGCTTATAGCCTATAATAATAATAATGTCGGTATTTGTTAAGCACTTACTATGTGCAGAGCACTATTTTAAGTACTGGGGTAGATACAGGGTAATCAGGTTGTCCCACGTGAGGCTCACAGTCTTAATCCTCATTTTATAGATGAGGGAACTGAGGCTCAGAGAAGTGAAGTGACTTGCCCACAGTCACACAGCTGACAAGTGGCAGAGCCGGCATTCGAACCCATGACCTCTGTCTCCCAAGCCTTTGCTCTTTTCACTGAGCGGGCCAGAGGCTGCGTGGCTTAGTGGCAAGAGGAGTAAAAGGAATCTGGACTCTAAGCTCAGTGTAGAGAAGCAACGTGGCTTAGTGGAAAGAGCACGGGCTTGGGAATCAGGGGTCGTGGGTTCTAATCCTGGCTCTGCCACTTGTCAGCCGGGTGACTTTGGGCAAGTCACTTCACTTCTCTGGGCCTCAATCCCCACATCTGTGAAATGGGGATGAAGACTGTGAGCCTTACGTGGGGGCATCCTGATGACCCTGTATCTACCCCAGCGCTTAGAACAGAGTAAGCCCTTCACAAACGCCAGTGGAAAGAGCCCGGGCTTGGGAGTCAGAGGTTGTGGGTTCTAATCCTGACTTCTCCACTGGTCAGCTGTGTGACCTGGGACAAGTTGCTTCAGTTCTCTGGGCCTCAGTTCCCTCATCTGTAAAATGGGGGTTAAAGGTGTGAGCCCCACTTGGGACCATCTGATCACCCTGTATTCATTCAATTCATTCAATAGTATTTATTGACTGCTTACTATGTGCAGAGCGAGCACCGTATCTTCCCCAGCACTTAGAAGAGTTTTGGCACATAGTAAGCGCTTAACAAATACCATCATCATCATTATTCTTATTATTATTGAGAAGCAGCGTGGCTCAGTGGAAAGAGCCTGGGCTTGGGAGTCAGAGGTTGTGGGTTCTAATCCTGCCTCCACCACTTTTATGCTAACTGTGGGCAAGTCACTTTACTTCTCTGTGCCTCAGTGACATCCTCTGTAAAGTGGGGATGAAGACTGGGAGCCCCACGTAGGACTACCTGATTACCCTGTATCTCCTCCAGTGCTTAGAACAGTGCTTGACACATAGTAAGAGCTTAGCAAATGACATCATTATTATTACTATTATGGACATAAGGAGACAAATCCTTAAAATGGGGATGAAGACTGGGAGCCCCACGTGGGACAACCTGATGATCTTGTATCCCTCCCCCCTCCCAGTGCTTAGAACAGTGCTTGACACATAGTAAGAGCTTATCAAATGCCATTATTATTATTATTATGGACATAAGGAGACAAATCCTTAAAATGGGGATGAAGACTGGGAGCCCCACGTGGGACAACCTGATGATCTTGTATCCCTCCCCCCTCCCAGTGCTTAGAACAGTGCTTGACACATAGTAAGAGCTTATCAAATGCCATTATTACTATTATTATGGACATAAGGAGACAAATCCTTAAAATGGGGATGAAGACTGACTGTGAGCCTCAGGTGGGACAACCTGATGACCCTGTATCTTCCCCAGTGCTTAGAACAGTGCTTGGCACATAGTAAGCGCTTAGCCAATGCCATCATCATTCTTATTCTTATTATTCTGGTCATTAAGGAGAAAGATCCCCAATTGGGGGGGGGGGGGGAAGGAGCCTCTTCCCAGCAGGCCCCGCGCGGCCCGGGCAAGGGGAGGGGGAGAGAGGAGGAGGGCGCGGCCCGACGTCACGTCCGGGGGCGTGGCCAGAGCGGTGACGTCAGGGGGCGGGTCCGGGCGGCGCTCGGCGCGGTGCAGAGTTGACTATATATGGGCAAAGCGCGGGGCGCGCCGCCCTCACGGGCACGCGCAGGCGCGCTTCCGGGTTGGCGTGCTCGCGCAGCAGATGCCGCGCCGGGGCTGAGCCGCCCGCACCCCGACCCCGACGCCGCCGCCGCCGCCGCCTCCGCCGCCGCCGCTGCTGCTGCTGCACCGGAGCTCCGCCCGGGCTCGGCCCCGACCTCTGCCCTCCTCCTCCTGCTCGTCCTCCTCCTTTTGGCCGTTGCCTTCGAGGCCCGGCCCGGTCCGGTCCCGCCCCGCTAACAAGTGGGCGACGATGCCTTTCGAGATCAGTAAGTGGTGGGCGCTGCCTGCTCCTTTCCCCCTAGGTCCTGCTCTTTTCCCCCCAGAACCTGCGCTTTCTCCCCTAGATCCTCCTCTTTCTCCCCCAGATCCTGCTCTTTCTCCCCTAAATCCTGCTCTTTCCCCCCTAGATCCTTCTCTTTCCCCCCTAGATCCTGCTGCTTCCCCTCTAGATCCTGCTGCTTCCCCTCTAGATCCTGCTCGTTCCCTCCTAGATTCTGCTCTTTCCCTCCTAGATCCTGCTCTTCCCCCCTAGATCCTGCTCTTTCCCTCCTAGATTCTGCTCTTTCCCTCCTAGATCCTGCTCTTCCCCCCTAGATCCTGCTCTTTCCCTCCTAGATTCTGCTCTTTCCCTCCTAGATTCTGCTCTTTCCCTCCTAGATCCTGCTCTTTCCCTCCTAGATCCTGCTCTTTCCCTCTTAGATCCTGCTCTTCCCCCCAGATCCTGTTCTTTCCCCCCCAGATCCTGTTCTTTTCCCCCTAGATCCTGTTCTTTCCCCCCTAGATCCTGCTCTTTCCCTCCTAGATCCTGCTCTTTCCCTCCTAGATCCTGCTCTTTCCCTCTTAGATCCTGCTGCTTCCCCCCAGATCCTGTTCTTTCCCCCCTAGATCCTGTTCTTTCCCCCCTAGATCCTGTTCTTTCCCCCCTAGATCCTGTTCTTTCCCCCTAGATCCTGCTCTTTCCCCCCTAGATCCTGCTCTTTCCCCCTAGATCCTTTTGCTTTCTCCCCTAGATCCTGCTTTTTCCCCGCCTAGATCCTGCTCTTTTCCTCCCAGATCCTGCTCTTTTCCTCCCAGATCCTGCTCTTTTCCTCCCAGTTCCTGCTCTTTTCCCCTAGATCCTGCTGCTTTCATTCATTCAATAGTATTTATTGAGCGCTTACTATGTGCAGAGCACTGTACTAAGCGCTTCCCCCTAGAACCTGCTGCTTTCCCCCTAGAACCTGCTGCTTTCCCCCTACATCCTGCTGCTTTCCCCCTACATCCTGCTGCTTTCCCCCTACATCCTGCTGTTTCCCCCCTACATCCTGCTGCTTCCCTCAAGCTCCTGCTTTCCCCCACATCCTTCTGCCCCCCCACCCCCATCCTATTTCTTCCCCCTGCGGATCCTGCTTCTTGCTCCCCTCCCAAGTCCTGCTTCTTGCCCCCCTCCCAAGTCCTGCTTCTTGCCCCCCTCCCAAGTCCTGCTTCTTGCCCCCCTCCCAAGTCCTGCTTCTTCCCCCCCCTCCCAAGTCTTGCTTCTTCCCCCCCCAAGTCCTGCTTCTTCCCCCCGCCCTTCAGGTCCTGCTGCTTTCCCCTCAGCCCCTGCCCCCTCTCCAGCCCCCCTGCCCCCTCTCCAGCCCCCCCCGCCCCCTCTCCAGCCCCCTCTCCAGCCCCCTGCCCCCTCCCCAGCTCCTGCTGCCACAACTGGTTGGCAGCCTTTGGTTGCCTGGGCCCGGAGGCTGGACCAGGAGGCGAAGGAGCCTCGCCCATCCCCTGCCCACCCCCTGCCCACCCCCTGCCCACCCCCTGCCCACCCCCTGCCCACCCCCTGCCCACCCCCTGCCCACCCCCTGCCCACCCCCTGCCCACCTGTCCTCCCAGGCCCAGCTGGGTGGAGGGTGTTGCTCAGCTCTCCTCTGTCGTGCCCTGCCCCGCCCTCGGGTCGGAGGCTTTTGGGGCATGGTCAGGACTGGGCTTGCAGTGCGGAAACGGATCCCTCTCCACCCCCTGCCCCCGCCCAGGTGCACTGTACTAAGCCCTCGGGAGGGTAGATGTCACAGAATTAGCGGCCAGTCAAACGTACTGAGCCCTTACTGCGGGCAGAACGCTCTAAGAAGCCCTTGGGAGAGTAGATGCATCACTGGCGGACAATCTGTCGTATTTATTGAGAGCTTACTGAGTGCAGAGCACTGTACTGAGCGCTCGGGGGTACAGCGTGACACCTTTCCTGTCCCCCAAGGAGCTTAAGAGGGTAGAGGGGGAGATGTTTGGATGGACAGGGTGGGGATCCTTCGAAACCTGGCCGGGCCGTAGTCGCCCCGGATGCTTTGGAGGATTTGCAAGGTCCGTTTTGGTTAAATCCCAGAAGCCCATGATTTTCCTACTGGCTCCTCCTTGCTCTGACTGAAGCCTGCAAGTTGTTTGCTGAGTAGAATGCTAATGGCTCGTCTCCATCGCCACGCAACAAGTGATTTAACTAGAAAATATCATCTTCCCCCTCCCACTCCCTCCCATCAGAAATGCACCGTAAACGCAACTCGACCTCCGAGGCGCTCAAGGGAATTTCTGTCCTCTGTCCTGTCTTTGCAGAGAAAGTCTTCGCCAGCCTCCCCCAGGTCGAGAGAGGCGTCTCCAAAATCATCGGAGGTGATCCGAAGGGCAACAGTTTCCTGTACACCAATGGGAAATGCGTCATCATAAGGAATATCGACGTAATGTATCTCGTTGGTTTTTCCTCTTTTGAATACTTGGTGCTCACGGGGATCTGCTGTTCCGGAAGTTTTCATTCGTCTGCTGCCAGGCCCCCCCGGGTTCCTTTTGGAAACTCCTCTTACGGTGCTGATGAGAGAGAAGTAGCTGGAGCAGAGCGGTTGGGTGGCACGTGTGTGGTTGTCTGCCGCGCGCCCCGCCCCGGGATGGAAAGTCGTAACCCAGTGTGACTGGCAGATTCAGGCAACCCCAGCCAGTCCTCAGCGCCTACAGTGTGAGGAGCACTGTGCTAAGCCCTTGGGCGAGCGATAATAATAATGATGGCATTTGTTAAGCGCTTACTACGCGTCAAGCACCATTCTAAGCGCTGGGGGGTATGCACGTGGGGCTCACAGTCTCCATCCCCACTTTACAGATGAGGTAACTGAGGCCCAGAGAAGTGAAGTGACTTGCCCAAAGTCACACAGTTGACAGATGGCAGAGTTGGGATTTGGAACCCATGACCTCTGACTTGCCAGCCCGGGCTCTTTCCACCGAGCCACACTGTGCCGTACAACAGAGCTGATGGACGTGATCCCTGGATTTCCTTTTTTTCTTTTTCTTTTTTTAAAATGTTTATTCCCATGGCCCTTAAATCGACCACAGTATTCCCACTCTGTGGGAATCCAGTGCCCAGTGGGAATCTAGCCTTTTTATTTTTTTCCAAGCCAACCAAGCCTAAGGTTTGAAAGCCTTCTTGGTAATAACCAAAGCAAGTCATTCCCCCTAAACTGTACCTATTCCAGACATGACTCTCTTTTTTCTACACTTGTTTTCAGTGGAATAAAACGTCAATACTTAGCAGGTATACTAGCCAGCTACTCATCAGCAGTGAGCTCTTACCAGCCTTTCCATTTAAATGCTAATACAGTAGTCAGCTAATCAAGCTCCACTAATAAAGCAGTATTCCCACAGAGGAAGGAACTAGTGAACTTCTTGGGTGAAATTTGCATTTTAAAGCTGGGCTGGAATGATTTTTCTTTTATTTTGGTTTCCTCTAAAGACAACACATTTTCATATCTTTATTTTTCCTCTTGCATTCCTTGGCGTCGACTTAAACTGCGTCCCTTTTTTTGGCTTTCTGCATAATGCTTGTGTAGTGCAGCTTGTGCCTAGACTTGGAGGGACTGAAAAGCATCTTAAGGAACATTTTCAAATCCTTCAAGTCATAAGACAATGATGAAGGGACTTGGAGATTAAAATCCCTCCTAAAATTCTGCTTTCCCTGATAAATCCATATTATTGAGTCTCCGAGCCCCACAGCATTTTTGGACATATCTGTCATATATTTATATTAATGTCTGTCTCCCCACTCTAGACTGTAAGCTTGTTGTGGGCAGGGATTGTATCTTTTATATTTAGATTGTCCTCTCCCAAGTGCTTAGTGTTCTGCACACAGTAAGCGCTCAAATGCGATTGACTGACTTTGCAGATCGGTGTACTAAGTGCTTGGGAGAGTCTAAGAGCTGGTAGACAAGATTCCCTTTCCCCAAGGAACATACAGATCATTTCCCCGGACCCTAAGGTATGTGGGAAGCAGCACGGCCTAGTGGCAAGAGCATGGGCTTGGGAGTCAGAGGTCATGGGTTCTAATCCCTGCTCCACCACTTGTCTGCCCTGTGACCTTGGGCAAGTCACAACTTCTCTGTGCCTCAGTTCCCATCTGTAAAATGGGGATTAAGACTGTGAGCCCTGCATGAATCAGGGACTGTGACCAACCCGATTTGCATGTACCCACCCCAGCACTTAGTACAGTGCCTGGCACAAAGTAAAAACTCAACAAATACCACTATTATTATTATTATTAGTCTGTACTTCTCAAGGGCCTAATAATGTTGGTATTTGTTAAGCACTTACTATGTGCAGAGCACTGTTCTAAGCGCTGGGGTAGACACAGGGGAATCAGGTTGTCCCACGTGAGGCTCACAGTTAATCCCCATTTTACAAATGAGGTAACTGAGGCACCGAGAAGTTAAGTGACTTGCCCACAGTCACACAGCTGACAAGTGGCAGAGCTGGGAGTCGAACCCATGACCTCTGACTCCGAAGCCCAAGCTCTTTCCACTGAGCCACGCTGTTTGCCCAACAGGCACTTTGCCAACAGGGCTCTCAATAATTGTGGTATTTTCTAAGTGCTTACTATTTGTCAAACATTGTAGTAAGTGCTGGGGTAGATAGAAGATAATCAGGTACCACATGGGGCTCCCAGGCTAAGGAGGAGCCAAGTAGGAGTCAGTCAGTCATGTTTATTTTGTGCTTACTGTGTGCAGAGCACTCTACCAAGCGCTTGGGAGAATACAGAGTAAAAGTTGGTAGACATATTCCCCGCTGATTATCCGGGGTCGTGCGTTTTAATCCCAGCTCCGCCACTTGTCTGCTGAGTGACCTGGGGCAAGCCACTTGTCTTCTCGGTGCCTCAGTTACCTCATCTGTAAAATGAGGATGAAGACTCTGAACCCCACGTGAGACAACCTGTTTACCTTGCACACCCCCCAGCGCTTAGAACATGCTTGGCACATAGTAAGCGCTTAAATGCCATCATTATTATTATCGTCATCGCTCGCCCGAGGGCTTCGATTAATATCAATAAATTATGGATAATAATGTTGGTATTTGTTAAGCGCTTACTATGTGCAGAGCACTGTTCTAAGCGCTGGGGTAGATACAGGTTCATCAGCCACGTGAGGCTCACAGTCTTAATCCCCATTTTACAGATGAAGTAACTGAGGCACAGAGAAGTTGCGTACATACATGCTGTGGGGCTAAGGAAGTATTAAATCCCCATTTTACAATGAGGGATCGTGGCAGAGTCAAGGGATTTACCCAAGGTCACACAGCAGGCAAATGGCAGAGCTGGGTTTAGACCCCAGGTCCTAGGATTCCCAGGCCGCGCTCTTTCCACCAGGCCACACTGTTTCTGCAAATATTGCTAGTAATTCAGTTCTCAAATGTGACCTGGGCCTCTCTGGTTGGCTACCAAAAGAGGAATTCATAATCTCATGGGAAAACCCTGTTGAGGCACAGTGGCAATACAAACTCAAAATGAAGTGTTCCCTGCTGACAAGGAGATCGCATCTAGTCGGGGGTCGGGGGAGGGATATAAAAATATTTTGCAGTTAGAGTAGTCAAAATTCATTATTGAAGGTACAGTTTAAACCCAGTGATGGGTATTAAATTTCATTTGTGCTAATGTAGTTCCTGAGTTCTTAATTGCCTAGATAGCGTCAACTACAACAATTTATCCCTGTTAGCCCAGGTTTTAAAGGATGCAACAGTCATAACAGTAGAAGGTTTTGCCTTGTCTGGGAAAATGGAAGTTAGGAACTTGGGCTTCGATCATTTGAGATTCAGAGCATTTCCAAATTAGGATTTGATTCCTCATCAATAAATACTATTGAATGAATGAATGAATGAATGAAATAGCAAAATGTCAGGTAATAATGAATTTCAGAGAGGCAGCGTTGCCTAGTGGCTAGAGCACGGGCCTGGGAGTCAGAAGCACCAGGGTCCTCATCCTGGCTCCACACTTTCTGCTATGTGACCTCGGGTAAATTGCCTCATCTGTAAAATAGGGATTAAGACTCTGGAACCCTTTATGGGACAGGGACTGTGTGCAACCTGATTACCTTGTATCTGCCCTGGTGCTTAGTACAGTGCCTGGCACATCATCGTAAAGGGCTTAACAGATACGGTGGAAAAAAATGTCTTGAAGTCTTCTTTGTAGTTCTTTAGATTTAACAAATACCGTGGGATAAAGCATTTAGAGTTGCTTGACGTCTTTGAATGTGGCTTAGTGGAAAGAGCACAGGCTTGGGAGTCAAGTCGTGGGTTCTAATCCTGACTCTGCCGCTCGTCAGCTGTCTGATTTTGGGCACGTCACGTGACTTCTCTGTGCCTCAGTTACCTCACCTGTAAAATGGGGATTAAGACTGTGAGCCCCACGTGGGACAATCTGATTACCTTGTGTCTACCCCAGCGTGTATAACAGTGCCTGGCACGTAGGAAGCGCTTAACAAGTACCATCATTATTATTATTATGTAGTTCTTAAGACCGCAGTTCCATCTGAGGAGAAGGCAGCTTCTTAAATCCTCTTCCGCCCCTCGAGGAACAGGGTCTGAATCCAACTTTGACCCTGTACTCAGTCCTGGGAATGAAGGTCCAGTGCTCTGTACACAGTAAGCGCCTAATAAATACTGTTACTGCTACTCCAAATGGGATCCATCCCCAGTCCAAATGCCTGCCCGCTCAGTTGGCAAAGCCTTCCTTAACGCATCCCGATGCCTCTGGCTCAACTGGAGGTTTCGGAGTAACGACCGAAGGTGGTATCCTCAATCTCTTCTCAAATCAGCTTTCGGCCAGCGGCCGGTCAGGTAATTAAAGCCTGTTCTCTTAGACGTTCCGGACCGAAGGCGTCCGTACACTGCTGTTGCTATCTTTTTTCTTCTTTTAAAATGGCGTCAGGCACTGTATTAAGCGTAATGGGAAAATACAGTGTTGGACACGGTCCATGTCAGTCGGTTTTATTATGTGCAGAGCACTGTTCTAAGTCCGTGGGTGAATACAATAAGATACATTCCCTGCTCACCAGGAGCTTGCAGTGTTAAAGACCTACATGGGACTCTCAGTCTTAATTCCCATTGTACAGGGAATTAAGGAGGTCACTGAGGCACAGAAAAGTGCCTCCCTGTTTTCCTGCCAGAATACCCACCCTTCAGAACCAGTCGAATCACCACAGGCTCAGTGGGCCTGAGCGTAAGGGAATTGTGAGGTGGGTGAGGCATAGAAAAGTTTTTAAGCGACTCTGCCCAAGATCAGAGAACAGACAAGTGGCGGAGGCGGGATTGGAACTCAGGTCCTCCTGACTTCCGGGTCCGCGTTCTTAACATTTGTCCATGCCGCCTCTCCCCATCTATCAGAGGCGTGTCTTGTATGTTCAGCTCCCAGCCTTAGGGGTGAGGTCTGCAGTTGATTGCCGTTTCAGGGTTTATTCTTTGGCCAAAGGTTCGGTCCCTCTATTTATTTGTAACCTGGGCAAGGACGGTGTTGGTTGAATGTTCGCCGGGCCGTCATTACTCTGAAAGAGTTCTTTGTTAAAGATCGTGAAGTGCTCCGGTCTAGGCTTCCTGGAATTTGTTGACCGGCAGAAGTTGGGGAAAGTATAAGCAAACGGGAAGCAAGTTTATGGGGATGTGGGGGAAGGTGAGAGTGGGGCCCATTTGACTTGGATTTTGTCTTTGGGATGAATTTACGTTGCGTGGAGACGAGGGGCGTGTACGTTTGAATCTGAACTTTGGGCGTATCGCCTGTTTGCTGGCCGGGGCTATTTGTCAGCATTAAATCCCTGGGGAATAAAATTCCTCCCTGGGGAATAGTCCTCATTCTATGCTGACTTCTTCAGGTGCAGCCAGATGTGCAGAAGTGTTGTCTATGGCCGCTACACTGCGTATTTAGAATCAATTTTATTTTTTTCACACAGAGCACTGAAAGCGCTTGGGAGAGCAGAATATAATTGTCTTTATGCGCCAAGTAATAATAATAATGATGGCATTTGTTAGGCGCTTACTATGTGCAAAGCACTGTTCTAAGCGCTGGAGAGGATACAAGGTGATCAGGTTGTCCCACGAGGGGCTCACAGTCTTAATGCCCATTTTACAGATGAGGTAATTGGGGCACAGGGAAGTTAAGTGACTTGCCCAGAGTCACACAACTGACAAGCGGCGGAGCCGGGATTCGAACCCATGACCTCTGACTCCCAAGCCCGTGCTCTTTCCACTGAGCCACGCTGCTTCTGGGCTGAATACTGAGTACTGGGCTGAAGCACTTGGGAGAGTACAACAGAGTTGCCCACAAGGAGCGTACAGTCTAGAATCTAAATTCACACAACTAGGAAAAGAGAGTTCATTAGTCACCCCACTTCGAAAATGTGCATATTCAGGTACTGCTTAAGATCACACTTGTATACCAGCACAATTTGTATTTCTAGCTAGCCGAAGCTAAAAATGAGGCAGAATGGGTTTTATTTAAGTGGAGTGAAATACATAGTTCCATCTGAAAACTGTCTCTTGTTCTATATGGAATTTACTAAGAATGGGGACTAGTTTTAGCTGTGTCACTTTGGACAAGTCACCTACCCCCGCTTGAGGAAACTGAGGCCGAGAAGGCTGAGAGCTGCCTCTGCCTGTGTCCTGGTGTAGGAGCCAGTGTGGGACCGGCACACTCCGTCAGACCTGACTACCTTGATCTACCCAGGGAATGTGTCTGTTGACGACTTTTCTGTGGTACTCTCCCAAGCGCTCAATAAATACGATTGAAGGAATGCGTGAATACCCCAGAACTGAGCACATGGAGTCCCCTGAGCTTGTGGTGATTTGACTGTTTCTGAAGGGTTTGTATTCTGGCAGGGAATACAACCAGCTTTTCCATCCGATCAGCCAAGTGATAGTCATGATGTGCTTATGGTGTAGGTGCTTTGCACGCCCTCTGACTCCCAAGCCCGGGCTCTTGCCACTAGGCCATGTTGCTTTCCATGGCCTAGCGACTTGCCCTACGTCCCAAAAGGGAACAGGGATCTGAACCCAGGTTTCATTCATTCAATTGCATTTATCGAGCGCTTACTGTGTGCAGAGCACTGTACTGCTTCCTGAATCTCTTGCTTTTCTCACTAAAGCGTGCTGCCGGATCTTGTTGGATAGTGAATCCTGTGGCTTTTGGGAACCTAACATTATTACCAAAGTGTCGATCACCATGACCAAAGTTTTCATTTGTTGGGGCTAGGGAGTTTTTTCCCCTCAGAGAGGGTTCTGCTCCATAATTGAGTGGTGATGCAGGGTTCCCAGCCCGTGCATTCTGACGCTTCTCTGGTGTGCCCTGGCCAGTTTTTTGGGGTGCCACCTTGGTGGATATCAGGGCATCCATCCTGCATGTGGTTGTGTCCCTGTGTTCGGGGGCATGCTGGTGTCGTCAACTCCTAGGGGAGGCGTGTCATATCGGAGGGACTAAGATGGCCAACTGTCCTTTTGCAGCCCGATGTGAGGGGAGAAATCTGTAGTAGAGGGGAGTTATGAGGAGCAGCGTGGCTTAGTGGAAAGAGCCCGGGCTTGGGAGTCAGAGGACATGGGTCCTAATGCCGGCTCCACCGCTTGTCTGCTGTATGACCTTGGGCAAGTCACTTAACTTCTCTATGCCTCATTTTCCTCATCTGTAAAATGGGGATTAGGACTGTGAGCCCCACGTGGGACAGCCTGTTGACCTTGTAACTTCCCCAGTGTTTAGAACAGTGCTTGGCACATAGTAAGCACTTAAATACCATAATTATTATTAGTATTTAATGAGTACTTATTGGGTGTAGAGCACTCTATTACTAAGCGCTTGGGAGACAATGATACAGCAGACTTGCACCTCTTGCATTTGGTGCTTGATGTATTCCCTGGCCCCAAATCCTGGGAAGTCTTTGCCTAAGACTCATCTTTGCTGGGTTTTGGGTGATTTTCATGTAATTTCTCAAATCCAAAAAGTCTCAGAAACCTTCCCCTCCTTTATGTGTTTTTATTTTTAAGTTAGTGAAATTAGTGATGTATACCAACTGTTTTGACTTGATCAGAATAGTGCCTTGTTTTTCGTAGCTTGCTTCTTAAATGTTTCCAGTGTGCTTTCACCCAAGTCATCTCACTTTATCTGCAAAACATCCCTGTGAGATAGGGAAAGGTAGGCCTTATTATTGCTCCTTTGCAGTTAGTAGAAGTCGTAGCAGTACTTATAGAACACCCACTTTGTGTAGCACACTGTGGTGTGTGCTTAGGAAGTTCAGATTAACCACGTGACACTTTCCCCACCGACAAGGAGTTTACATTGAAATGGGGAGACTGGAAATATAAAAATCTTTACAACTAGTGTTTCCAAACAGAGCACATCTTGCACAGTGCTCTGCACAGCGAAAGCCCTCAATATCATTCTGAGTCCTGAAGGTGGACATAAATGTGTTCATAAGTGCAAGAGTTGGTAAGCTCCTTCTAGACTGTAAGCTCATTTTAGGTAAGGAACCTGTTTGCTATATTGTTACGTCGTACTCTCCTAAGCACTTAGTACAGTGCTCTGCACACAGTAACCGCTCAATGAACAGGATTGACTGGTATAGATTGAGGGCTTACTGTATGCAGAGCACTGTGAGAAGCGTTTGGGAGAGAACATTAAAGCAGAGTTGGTAGACATATTCCCTGCTCAAAAGAACCTCGTAGTCTAAAGGGGGGAAGGCAGACAATTTTATTAAAATTGAAATCACAGCTCTGTACATAAAAGTACATAAAGGGTACAGATCCAAGTGCTTAGGTGATGCAGAAGGGAGAGGGAGTAGAGAGAGAGCTGTGAGCCCATTGTTGGGTAGGGATTGTCTTTCTCTGTTGCTGAATTGTACCTTCCAAACGCTTAGTACAGTGCCCCGCACATAGTAAGCGCTCAAATACGATTGAATGAATGAAAAGATGCACACTTAGGGAAAGATTCCTCTGCTTGAAGGGGCTGAGAGAGTAATCGGGGAGGGCTTGTTGTCAGAGGTGACACTTGAAGCGAAAGAGTGTGCCCGGGTGGAAAGAGCACGGGCCTGGGAGGCTGAGGACTTGGTTTCTCCTCCTGTTTTCACTCCTTACCCACTGCGGGATGTTGGATGAGTCACTTCTTTGAGCCCGTTTTCTCTTGTAAAATGGAGATTCAAAATCGGTTCTCCCTCCCTCTTAGACTGTGAGCCGGGGTGGAGACAGGGACTGAGTCCAATCTGATTATCTCGTTTCTACGCCCTTTAAGAAATAGCACTCAGGGAGTGGAATGTGGGGAGAATTGTGGTCTGTCTGAGGTGGGAGGGGAGGGAATTATTTTAGACCGTAAGCTCCTTCAGACTGTGGTATCTCACCAGCACTTACTCTGTACAGAGCACTTGACTAAACGCTTGGGATAATGCAATACAGTAGAGATTGTTGACGCGTTCCCTGCCTACAAGGACCTTCTGGTCCAGAAGGGGAGACAGACCAGTGAAATAAACTACAGGTAGGGGGAATGACAGGATTTATGGATATCAATGTTTACAGGATACAGATCCAAATGCAAAAGTGACACTTAGGGAGAGTGAGAGCTTAGGGAAGGCCCCTTGGAGGAGATGTGAATTTTTTAAAAGTTTTTTTTTAAATAAGACTTTGAAGGTGATGAGAGATTGTTGGATATGAAGAGTGGGGGATGTGGGTGAACTGTTGGTGGTGAGCTAGACAAGATCGAGGGACAGTGAGTAGGTTGGTACTAGAAGAGTGAAGTGGGCAGTAGTAGGAAATCACTCATTCAGTCCTATTTATTGAGCCATTACTGTGTGCAAAGCACTGTATTAAGTGCTTGGGAGAGTACGGTATAACAGACACATTCCTGCCCACAGTGAGCTCACAGCCTAGAGGGAGAGACACACATTAATAGAAATAAACAGGTAAATTACAGATATATACAGATTTATGCATTTGTGCTTTGGGGTAGGAGGGAGGATGAATGAAGGAGCTAGCAAGAGCGGTGCAGATGGGAGTGGGAGAAGAGGAGAGGGCTTAGTCAGGGAAGGCTTCTTGGAGGTGATGGGCCTTCGATAAGGTTTTTGAAGTGGGGGAGAGCAATTAGCTGTCGGATATGAGGAGGGGAGGGCGTTCCAGGCCATAGGTAGGATGTGGGCGAGAGATCGGCGGCGAGATAGATGAGATCGAGGTACAGCGAGAAGGCTAGCATTAGAGGAGCGAAGTGTGCAGGCTGGGGTTGAAGTCAGAGAGTAGCGAGGTGAGGTAGGAGGGGGCAAGGTGATGGAGGGCTCTAAAGCCAAAGGCGAGGTGTTTTTGTTTGATGCGGAGGTGGATGGGCAGACACTGGAGTTTGTTGAGAAGTGGGGAAACATGGAATGAAGGTTTTTGAAGGAGTGAGGAAAGGTAGGTGGGGGCAAGCTGAGAGCTCCAAAGCCTGTAATTATAATTATGGTCCTTAAGTGCTTACTGTGTTCCAAGGAGTGTTCTAAGAGCTATCTTTAGGGATTTGGGAGGAAGTAGGTGGGCAGCCACTGGAGGTCCTTGAGGGGGGAATATGGACCGAGCAGTATTTTTTTAGAAAAATGATCCTAACAGCAGAGTGAAGTATGGACTGGAGAGGGGAGATTCAGCAGGCTCAATAGAGAAGTAGCATGGCATAGTGGATGGCCTGGGAGCCAGAAGGACAGGGTTCTAATTCTGGCTACTTGTCTGCTGTGTAACCTTGGACAAGTCACTTCACTTCTTTGGGCCTCAGTTATCTCATCTGTAAAATGGGGTTTGAGACAGTGAGCCCCACATGGGACAGGGACTGTGTCCAACCTGATTACCCGGTATCCACCCCAGTGCTTAGTATAGTGCCTGGCACATAGTAAGAGCTTAACGAATGCCATTATTATTATTATTGTAATTAGTAGTAGTTACGGTGGGATAGGATCAGCATGGTAGCAGTTTGGATGGAGTGGAAAGGATGGATTCTGTGGGCAGGGATCATGTCTCTGTTACCGATTTGTACATTCCAAGCGCTTAGTACAGTGCTCTGCACATAGTAAGCGCTCAATAAATACTATTGAATGAATGAATGTCTACCAGCTCTGTCGTACTCCCCCAAGCGATCGGTACAGTATCGATCGCTTGGGGCAAGCGCCTGTGGGCAAGTCACTTAACTTCTCTGTGCCTCAGTTCCCTCATCTGTAAAATGGGGATTAAGACTGTGAGCCTCACGTGGGACAACCTGATTACCCTGTATCTACTCCAGCGCTTAGAACAGTGCTCTGCACATAGTAAGCGCTGAACAAATACCAACATTATTACAGTACTCTTGCACATGGTAAGCACTCAAATCCACTGAGCAATTCCAAGCTGGGGAGGAAACGGTGGCCAGAGAAGTTAAATGACATGGCCAAGATCCCGTAGCAGGTCAGGTCAGGATAGAGCTGGAACTAGAACTCAGGTATCCTAGCTTCCGTTCCTGAGCCCTCTCGATAAACTACAGTGTTCTAGTTCATAAGGTGCAGTTTCAACGTGCCGCATTCATATTCCCTCTGTGGGACAAACTTGACAGTTTTAGATGGAAAATACTACGCCGACAATATCGGTATAATCAAATGTGCAGTTGTGGCAGTAGCTAACAGACGAGTTTAGTGCAACGTTCCAGCAGTCTGGATGTGGGCGTATCTTTACTTTTGCTAGTGCAGGAGCAGCAGCTTGGCCTAGTGGCTAGAGCACGAGCCTGGGAGTCAGAAGGACCTGCGTTCTAATGCTGGCTCTGTCACTTGTCTGCTATGTGACCCTGGGTAAGTCGCTTCACTTCTCTGAGCCTCAGTTACCTCATCTGTAAAATGGCGATTAAAAGGGTGAACCCCATGTAGGGCAGAATGGGTCCAACCTAATTAACTTGTATCTACCCCAGAGCTTGGAACAGTGCTTGGTACACAGTAAGCTCTTAGCAAGTACCATAATTATTATTCTAACCCTCATTGGGACCAGTTGCCACCAGCATTGATGGAGTCAGATTACTCTGGCCCGAGCAGTTTTGAGAGACCGAATTTGCTTAATTCATGTTTTTCTGGTGCCTTACCTCACTCCTATCAGACAGACAAGCATTCTCACCTTCTTCAAAGCCCTACTAAAATCCTATCTCCTCTGGGAAACCTTCCTTGACTAACCTCTCCTCACCGAACCCCTAACTCCTAAGGTACTCACCCCAACCCAGGACCCACTCCACTCCACGTGTGTATGTTACATTCAGTTGTTCCCTGTGCCAGTTGGGTGAGCAGCCAGATGCCTTAGAGGGTACAGACCCAAGTGGATGGATGACACAGAAGGGATAGAAAATACGATGGGAAGATGAGGCTAGTCAGGGAGGGCTCAGTGGAGGAGATGGGCTTTTAGAAGAGCTTTGAACATAGGGAGAGCGTTGGTCTGGATGTTTGTGCAAGGGAGGGCCAGATAGGAAGGTGTGAGCATTGAAGAGGTGAGATTGGAGCACGGTAAGTACAGGGACTGGTAGTCAGGGGACTTGGGTTCTTATCTCGACTCCATAACTTTCCTGCCGTGTGACCTTGGCTAAGACATTTAACGCTCTGTGCCTCAGTTTCCTCATCTGTCAAATGGTGTTTCGATGCCTGTTCTCCCTCCTACTTTGACCTAGACCCCCTTTTGGGCCGGGACTGTGTCTGACGTAATCATCGCGTATCTACCCCAGTGTTCAATATCCGTCGGGCACACGGTAAGCACTTAACAGATGCCACAATTATCAATAATAATTAAGCTCCTTGAGAGCAGGGCTCATGTTTACAAGTTGTACTCTCCTGCTTGTCTGCTGTGACCCTGGGAGGGTCGCTTAACTTCTCTGTTCCTCAGTCACATGATCTGTAAAATGAGGATTAAGACTGGGAACCCTGTGTGGGAAAAGGACTGTGTCCAACCTGATTCTCTTATATCTACCTCAGTGCTTAGTACAGTGTCTGGCACAAAGTAAGTGCTTAACAGATACCATTTTTTTTAAGTGCTAAATACAGTACTCTGCACAGAGTAAGTGCTCAGTAAGTAGTAGTAATTATTATTTTGGTACTTAAGTGCTTATTATGTGCCAAGCACTGTTCTAAGCAATAGGGTAGATAGGTACAAGTTAATCGATCCCACATGAGGCTCATACTCTTAATCCCTATTTTACAGGTGAGGTAACTGAGGCCCGGAGAAGTGAAGCTACTTGCCCAAGGTCACACAGCCGTTGTGGTGGAACCAGAATTAGAACCCAGGTCCCTCTGGCTCCCAGGCCCTTGCTCTATCCACTAAGCAAAGATACTTTGGTCTTGCACCTGAAAATCAGTTAACCTGGGTAGTCAGACCTGTTTATAAAAGGGTGGAGACAGGTGCAGCCACACTGAGGTAGGGCAACCGGGAACCAACGTGTTTGACAGTGCATATGTGAAATGTGAACTTTGACATCACTTAAATGATGAAGAATGTGTAAGAAAATGAAATTTCTGATGCCTAGTAAACTCAGTTTTCAGGTTAGGTGGCTTGAGCGAGCCTCTAGTTGATGAACTCCACTCGTTTAATAATAATAATAATAATAATAATGCCGGTAGTTAAGTGCTTACTACGTGCCAAGCACTGTTCTAAGCACTGGGGTAGATACAAGGTAATTAGTTTGTCCCGCATGGGGCTCACAGTCTTCATCTCCATTTTACAGATGAGGTAACTGAGGCACAGAGAAGTGAGTGACTAGCCCAAGATCACACAGCTGAGAAGCGGCGGAGCCGGGATTAGAACCCGTGACCTCTGACTCCCAAGCTCGGGCTCTTTCCGCTAAGCCACACTAGATTCTCTCCGCTCTGCCGCTCTGCTCCTTGTAAACTAATTAAGGAACTGTTGCTGCTGCCTTGCTAGGTCTCCCAGGATAGCACATCTTTTCCTTCTCCGCTCAGGGAGTGCTACCTGCTGGCTATTTATAGTCTCGTGTCCCAGTTTTGTGGTGGTTTTTTTTTTTTTTTGGAAGTGGTTTTGAATCTGTTTGGTGACTTTGTACTTGGAATTTTCAAAAGGAATAGCCAGAGCCGGTCGGTGCTGACAATCCCCCTGTAACTCACTCGTAGAATCCAGCGGTTGCCGACATCTACACGGAGCACGCCCACCAAGTCGTCGTGGCCAAGTATGCCCCCAGTGGCTTCTACATCGCGTCCGGAGGTGGGTACGGTGGCTGGACCTGGCTTGGCACGGGTCTGTCTGCCCTTTACGGTAGCTGCGCTGACTACGTCTGCCCTTCGTGGGGACCTGGGACGGGGTGGGAGGTCCGTCTAATTCACTTTTATTTAAAAAGGATCGACATACTAAGGAACCACCGGGTTCCAGGGCCCAGTTGATCATTTTTATTGAGCGCCTGGGAGAGTACATTGAACAGACTCATTCCCTGCCCACAGTGAGCTTACAGTCTAGAGGGGGTGAGACAGACATTAATATAACTAAATCAGTTGCAGATATGTACGTAAGTGCTGTGAGTCTGGGAGGGCGGTAAATAAAGGGAGGAAGTCAGGGTGACACAGAAGAAAGTGGGAGAAGAGGAAAGGAGGGCTTAGGGAAGGCCTCTTGGAGGAGATGGGCGTTCAGTAAGGCTTTGAAGAGGGGGCGAGTCATTGTCTGTCAGATATGAGGAGGGAGGGCATTCTAAACCACAGGCAGGATGCGGGCGAGAGATCGGCGACAAGATAGACAAAGTCGAAGCGGTTCTCGGGCTTTGTTTTATAGGTTCTACTGGTTCAGGATTCTGATACTAAAATGTTTGAATTGACTTTCTCCTGAGCTGGATCTCGGTGGTTCCTGAAAGAGTCTTCTGACCTATATGGTGGGTGGGAGGGACTTTGATAGGTCAGTGGCTCGAATGCCTAGTGGAGAGAGCACAGGCCTGAGAGTCAGGGGACCCGGGTTCTAATCATGGCTAAGCCACTTGTTTGCTGGGTGACTTGGGGTAAGTCGCTTCATTTCTCTGGGCCTCAGTTTCCTCAACTGTAAAATAGGGATTCAGCACCTGTTCTCCCTCCTGTTTAAACTGTGAGACTGGGACAGGGGCAGTGACCAACCCATTTAACTTCTATCTACCCCAGCTCTTAGAACAGTGCTTTTCACATAGTAAAGGTTTAATCACGGCCATTATTATTACATTGTGCTACCTCTCTTTTGTTGTGTGGAGAAAGAGCTGATAAGGAATTAACCAGGGGCCATCACTGAATCAGATCAGTGATATTTATTGAGCTGTTATTGTTTGCAGAGCACCATACTAAGTGCTTGGGAGAGTAGAGTATAATAGAGTTGACAGACATGTTTCCTGCCCACAGTGAGCTGACAATCTTATTTGAGGGCTTAGACTGTGTGGAGCCCAGTTTTAATAATAATAATAAGAACATTGGTATTTGTTAAGCACTTACTATGTGCAGAGCACTATTCTAAGCGCCGGGGTAGATACAGGGTAATCAGGTTGTCCCACATGAGGCTCACAGTTAATCCCCATCTTACAGATGAGGTAACTGAGGCACAGAGAAGTTAAGTGACTTGCCCACAATCACACAGCTGACAAGTGGCAGAGCCAGGAATCGAACCCATGACCTCTGACTCCGAAGCCCAGGCTCTTTCCACTGAGCCACGCTGCTGTTAAGCGCTTGGGAGAGTGCATTAAGTTGGCAGGCATGATCCAGTGAATTGTGGATACAGCAGTATATGCCTCGTCCATCTCCGTCCCATCTAACCCCACTATTATAGCAATACTAATAATTATCATACTTGTTAAGTGATTCCTATCTGCCAAGCACTGTGGTAAGCGCTGGGGTAGATACAAGATAATCGGGTTGGACGCAGTCCGCGTCCCACATGGGTCTCACGCTTTCAATCCCCATTTTACAGATGAGGTAACTGAGGCCCAGAGAAGAGAAGTAGAGCGCTTAACAAATACCATAAAAATACATATAGTTGGGACACAGCCTCGATCACACCTAGGGCTCATCATCCAAGGAGGATGGACAGAAGAGAATCAGCGTGGCTCAGTGGAAAGAGCATGGGCTTGGGAGTCAGAGGTCATGGGTTTGAATCCCGGATCTGCCACTTGTCAACTGTGTGACTGTGGGCAAGTCACTTAACTTCTCTGTGCCTCAGTTCCCTCATCTATAAAATGGGGATTAAGACTGTGAGCCTCATGTGGGACAACCTGATTACCCTGTATCTACCCCAGCACTTAGAACAGTGTACTACACATAGTGAGTGCTTAAATACCAACATCATTATTATTATTATTATTAAACCCCATTTTGCAGATGAGGAAATTGAGGTCCAGAAAAGCTACTGGATCAAGGTCACCCAGCGGACATTTTCCTGCCCATTTTTTGTGTTTTTCTCTATCTCAGCTTACAGAGATACGTAGATCGGTCTCAGTCCTGTTTCAAAAGAGCTCTCCATCCAAGGGGGAGGAGAACAGGTATTGAATCCCCATTTTGCAGGCAAGGAAGTAGAAGCCCAGAGAATTTGTTACTTGCCCACGATCACCCAGCAGACGTATTCTTGGCCGGCGAGCAGAGGAACCTGGGCATTTTCTAAGTCTCGCCTGGTGAAGAGCCTCTGCGGTCTGGGAGCGGTGCTTCTTCCATCGTTCCTTGTGACCCGACTTGGCTGCTGAAGAGCAGAACTGGGGTTGATCCTTTCCTAGATCCATTAAGAAAGTCAGAGCTGTTAGAAGAGGATGGGGAATCGATGCCTGGCCAAAGAGATGATGACACTCGATGAGAAAAGGAGTTTAGAGGACGTTACCATGAGGCGTGTACGTGAATAATTTATAGGCACTTCTCCTGGAAGTTTCCTCCTGTCGGGGTGGGTTTCTCTTCAGGGGAGTGGCGTGTTTATTTCTGGGCTGAGGGCCTTTTAGGAAAATGGTTTATTTTTATGCCTCTGAGCCCTAGAAAGTGGGACTCTAGTGAAGCTCCTAAAGGGCCGTCTGCCAAAGAGGTGTCGACCGTTAGACGCTGGGAAGTCGAGTAGTAGTATTCAGTGGGTGCACAGCACTGTACTAAGCGCTTGGGAGAGTATGCTGCAATAGAGTTGGTAGACATGGTCCTGCCCACAAGGAACTTCCAGTCTAATTGGAAGGAGGCAGAAAGCATCAAGTAACTTAATGACATTAAGCACTTACGGTGTGCCAGGCACTGTTCTAAGCGTTGGGGTAGGTTCAAGTTAATCAGGTTGGACACAGCCCGTGTCCCACATGGGGCCCCTGCTATTTATCCTCATTTTATAGGTGAAGTAACGGGCCCAGAGAAGTGAAGTGACTTGCCCAAGGTCACACAGGGTAACTTTGGTGTGGGAGGGGAAGAGGGAGGAGTTCAGTCCTTACTGAAGGGAGGACCAGCTGGGAGTCAGGAGATGGGAGTCTCTGGAAGCCAGGTTTTGTGGGTACCCTGAGCTAGCTGAGTCATTTCCTGGTGCCAAAGTACCCTTTCCACAGTGAATCATCCTCAGCGATGTATTTCATTTTTTCAAATAATGGTATTTAAATGCTTACTCTGTACCAGTCAGTGTACTAAACGCTGGGCTAGATACAAGATAATCGGGATGGACACAGTCCCTGACCCACATGGAGCTCCCAGGGTTAACTCCCATTTTACAGACGAGGTAACTGAGACACAGAGAAGTGAAGTCACTTGCCTAAAGTCACGCAACAGGCAAGTGGAGCAGCTGGGTTGAGAACCCAGGTTGTCTGAATTCCAGGCCCAGGTGCTCTCTACTATGAACATGGTCCTGGGAGATTCAATACTTGTCCCGCTTCCTACATAAACTGAGACCTGTGTGGCATAAAGATTGTGTCCACCCTGTTTATCTTCTCTCTACCCCAACATTTAGTACAGTGTTTGGCACATAGAAAGCACTTAACATATATCAAGTATTATTACATAAAAATAACAGTATTGCCTCATCACCTCTCAAATGTTGGGCCTTTCAAGTTAATAATAATAATGGTATTTGGTAAGCGCTCACCGTGTTGCCGATTTGTTGTTGTTGCCGATTTGCGCATTCCAAGCTCTTAGTACAGTGCTCTGCACATAGTAAGCGCTCAATAAATACTATTGAATGAATGAATGAAAGTGTACCAGGCATTGTTCTAAGCGCTGGGGTGGATACAAGCCATTCAGGTTGGATACAGTCCCTGTCCCACATGGGGCTCACAGTCTCAATCCCATTTCACAGATGAGGTAACTGAAGCATAGAGAGATGAAGTGACTTATCCAAGGTCACACAACAGACAAGTCTTGGGCTTGGCCTGAAGGCTCTTTGTGTAACCATTTACACCTGCTGATGGTAAAGACCATCAAAAGAATAATCAGCAAGAAGGTGTGATGACAGCTTTGTTCCATTCTTAGTTTGACAGAGTTGCAGCAGGGCTCAAGCAGTTAGAACACAAATAATAATGTTGGTATTCGTTAAGCGCTTACTATGTGCAGAACACTGTTCTAAGCGCTGGGGTAGATACAGGTTAATCAGGTTGTCCCACGTGAGGCTCACAGTTGATCCCCCATTTTACAGATGAGGGAACTGAGGCCCAGAGAAGTGAAGTGACTTGCCCACAGTCACCCAGCTGACAAGTGGCAGAGCCGGGAGTCAAACTCATGACCTCTGACTCCGAAGCCCAGGCTCTTTTCCACTGAACCATGCTGCTTCCCTATCATATAGGTTGCATACAAAGCAACCTATCAGGGTACTGGGGGTTAGCGTCTCTGCTTTCTTAAAAATGCCTCCACTTAGCTGAAGAGTTCCATCTTGAATAAGCTCTTAAATATTATAATTGTCTCCTGACCATCCCCCTTTGGCCTTTTCACCGTGGTCCCTTCTTTAGGATAATAATAATAATAAAGGTATTTGTTAAGGGTGTACTATATACCAGGCACTGTACTAAGCACTGGTGTGGATGCAGGCAAATTAGGTTGGACCCAGTCCCTATCTCACATGGGGCTCACAGTCTCAATCTCCTTTCTGTAGATGTGGTAACTGAGGATCAGTTTCGTCATCTGTAAAATGGAGACTCAGTATCTGTTCCCCCTCCTACTTAAGCAGTGAACCCCATGTGGGACAAGGACTGTGTCCATCCTGATCAACTTTTATCTACCCCAGTGCTTGACACATAGTAAGTCCTTCATAAATGCCATAATTATAAGTATTATGTTCCCAAGTGCTGAGGGTTGCTTGAAATCCAAAAGTGGTAGGTGGCCGTTGAGTTAATGTGACTTAGAGTGTTGGAAATTAATTGGAGGAGGTGTGATTTGTATTTATTTTCTGGAGGGTTGAGTTTTTTTTCTCTGAAACCATGTGTTATATTTCTCACATGCTTTTCGTTTAAGAACTTTGAGATGAATTTGTTCTTGAGTCCGGCTTTTGGAGAGGCTGTCCCACTTTCTATTTTTAAGCTTCGATTTAAAAATGCTGAAGCATTGATTAATCTACCTATTGTGGGATGTGGCACCTTAGTAGCCTGCTCTTTCTCTCAGTCTTCCTCAGGATCCTTGAACATCTTACTGACAGATGGACAAGTCACATGACCACCAGATCCTTGCTGGAATAGTGATTTTTTTTTTAATTTTTTCATTTTTAATTGTGGCAGATGTCTCTGGAAAGCTGAGAATCTGGGATACGACACAGAAGGAACATCTCCTGAAATATGAGTATCAGCCTTTTGCTGGAAAGATCAAGGACATTGCGTGGACCGAAGACAGCAAGAGACTTGCGGTTGTCGGGGAAGGACGAGAGAAGTGAGTAATTGTGCTCTGGTGACAACCTGTACAGTCTGATGATGAGTCCAAAAGACAGGGAATTTAGTTTCCATGACTCTTGGACATCTTACCCATCAAAGAGAAGCAGCGTGGCTTAGTAGATAGAGCACGGGCCTGGGAGTCAGAAGGACCCAGGTTCTAATCGCGGCTCCGCCATATGTTTGCTGTGTGGCCTTGGGCAAATTCCTTTTCTCTGGGCCTCAGTTTTCTCATCTGTAAGTTGGCTATTGATAGTGTGATCCCTCTGTGGGTCAGGGACTGTGTCCAAACTGATTACCTTGTTTTTTCCAGTTCTTAGAACAGTGCTTGGCATATAGTAAGTGCTTAACAAGTGCCATAATAATAATTATTATTATTTATAAATGTGCTGGGTGGGTTGGAGACTAGGTAGGATTCTTAAGCTCACTGTGGGCAGGGAATGTGTCTTTTTATTACTACATCGTACTCTTCTGCGTACTTTGTAAGGTGCTTGGCACACAGCACTCAATTTATACGATTGAATGAATAAATGAATTTCAGGTCCTGAATCCTTGTGCAGAAATTCTCTTTGCTGATTTATGGACCATGTTGCGAGATAATTGTAATTGTGGTTTTTAAGCCCCTACTATCTGGCAAGCGCTGCACTCCATGCTGGAATGGATATAAGATCATCAGTCAGGCCCAGTCTCCGTGTCACATGATGATAGACGGGAAGTGATTTAGGGGGCAGTGTGGCCCAGTGGAGAGAGTACAGGACTGGGAGTCAGGAGACCTGGGTTCTAATCCCAGCTGTGCCATTTGCCTCCTTTGTGACCTTGGGTGAGTCATTTAACTTTCTGTAAAATGGGATTTGAATACTTGTTCTCCCTCCCCATTAGATTTTGAGCCCAGTGTGGGACACGGAACCATGTATTGAGCACAGTGCTTGGCATGTAGTAAGTGCTTAACCTATACCACAATTCAGTAATTGTGACAGGACAACCTTTTTGCTCCTGAAGGAAAATCCATACTTCGCAAACCTTCCTCAGCCTGCTTATTATTTTTCTGCCACTTCACCGTCAATGGTGTTTGAACACTTGCTGTGCAGAGCACTGTTCTGAGTGCTTAGGAGAATACTTAGAGAAGCAGCATGGCTCAGTGGAAAGAGCCCGGGCTTGGGAGACAGAGGTCATGGGTTTGAATCCCGGCTCTGCCACTTGTCAGCTGTGTGACTGTGGGCAAGTCACTTCACTTTTCGGTGCCTCAGTTTCCTCATCTGTAAAATGGGGATGAAGACTGTGAGCCTCACGTGGTACAACCTGATTCCCCTGTATCTACCCCAGCGCTTAGAACAGTGCTCTACGCACAGTAAGCGCTTAATAAATACCAACATTATTATTATTACAGTAAAAGAGAGTTGGTAGACAGGTCCCTTACCCTCAGACAGCTTACTGTGTAGAGGGGGAGACAGATTAGTATGAATAAGTGCCTCCAGACTTTTAAATGATTCCATGATGAGGCTGATTTCCTACCTTGTGCCTTCTTACCTCTCTGATTAGCTTAGCCAGTTTTGGGTTTTTTCATGGTATCTGTTAAACGCTTACTGTGTGAAGTCGATACAAGCTAATCAGGTTGGACACAGTCCGTGCCCCACATGGGACTCAAAGCTTTAATCCCCATTGTATAGATGGGATTAACTGATGTCAGAGAAGTTAAGTGACTTATCCAAGTTCACCCAGCAGAGCTGAGATTAGAACCCCAGTCCCCTGACTCCCAGGCCCGTGCTCTGTCCACTAGACCACCCTGCTTCTGGAGCCCCAGTTCCCCCTGCTACACACAATCCAACACACAGGTGCCCTTCCACAGCATTCGTAGGCACGGCCCTGATGAGAGCAGGATCGAATCACTCTCTTCCTGCTCTCTGTGTGTACTCTATCCCGTACCCTTCCCCGCTTCTTTTCCTAACTTCCACCATTTAGTCGTATTTATTGAGTGCTGACTGTGGGCAGAGCGCTGAACTAAGCTCTTGGGAGAGTCCCAACAGAACAATAAGCAGACCTACAACGAGCTTCCAGTCTAGAGGGGGAGACAGACGTGAATAGAACTGATGCGTGCGCGTCTGTCCCTCGACGCGTAGGTTCGGCGCGGTTTTCCTGTGGGACACGGGCTCCTCTGTCGGGGAGCTGACCGGACACAATAAGGTCATCAACAGCGTGGACATCAAGCAGACCCGGCCCTACCGGCTGGCCACGGCCAGCGACGACAACTGCGCCGCCTTCTTTGAGGGGCCGCCCTTCAAGTTCAAGTTCACCATGGGCGTAAGTCCGGCGTTTTCGTCTCCCCCGCCCTCCCCCCCAGGGCGGCGCGTCGTAACCGGTGGCTCTTTCTGCCCATCCCGGGGGTTCTCGGCTGGACGGCCTCCTCTGACCTCTGGCTCCACTGCTGTCGGCTAACCTGCCGTCATCTCTTTAATCACGGGTATACCGAGAGCTGCCGGCTCTGGTCTGGGGAAAGACCGAACTTCATCATTATCTCTGCCCTGAGCTCAGAAAGAGAAGGAAACTACGGGGTTGTCCACATGGTTTTCAGCTTTCACGCCAGTCTGGTGGAGCTGTTTTTCTGGTTGGTTTGTTTTTTTGTTCCGGGGGCGGTTTGAAGCTAATGTTTGGAGGAATGCCCACTTAAAGGAGAAACCCACACATTCCTCTTTTTTCAGTATATCTCGGGGGGTGGGGTGGCCCCACAATCTAAGTGGGGAGGAGGGACTGGAGACGGACACATCTGGAATGATGAAACATTAAAATCCAACCCAGGCCTATATACAAGATGAGAAGCAGCGTGGCCATAGTGGATAGACCTCAGGTCTGGGAGTTAAAAGGACCTGGGTTCTAATCCCAGCTCTGCCACTTGTCTGCTTCGTGACCTTGGGCAAATCTCACGTGTCTTTGCTTCATTTATCTCATCTGTAAAATGGGGATTAAGCCTGGGAGCACCGTGTGTGGGACAGAGGCTGTCCAACCTGATTATCTTGTATCTACCCCCATGCTTAGTAAAGTGTCTGGAACATAGCACTTAGCAAATATCATAAAAAAAAAAAATCAGAGTGCAGTGGCCAGAGGATGAGAATTTGAGGCTCTTTGGGCTCATGATGATGATAATGGTACTTGCTAAGCACTTAATATGTGCCAAATACTGTTCTGAGCACTGGGGTAGATATAAATTAATCAGATTGGTCACAGTCCCTGTTCCACATGGGGTTCATTCATTCCGTAGTATTTATTGCGTGCTTACTATGTGCAGAGCACTGTACTAAGAGCTAGGAATATACAATTCGGCAACAGATAGAGACAATCCCTGCCCAATATCGGGCTCACAGTCACTCTTAATCCCCATTTTACAAATGAGATAACCGAGGCCCAGAGAAGTGGAGCAACTTGCCCAGGGTCACACAGCAGACACGTGGCAGAGCTGGGATTAGGACCCAGATCCTTCTGACTCCCAGACCTGTGGTCTATCCACTAAGCCTCGCGGCTTCTTATAGCTCAGGCTTCAGGACACATTTGACGTTACACATGTCTTCTGGGGAGGTTTTGTGGCTCCTCATGCCTTCTTTCCATCTCTCCCCCGGAAGGATGGGGTGGGATGAATCTCCTCACCAGGACGGAGACGGAGAGCCAGTGTCGGGTCCCGGAGAGGCAGTGGGACTGGCCGTCTGTCCAGTGTATGGAGAAGGCGAGAGCGTGTGGGCGCAGCTTTTATCCACGGAGCTTGCCAGGACTGGGGACCCTCGGTGGTGGGAGGGAAGGGGAACGTTACCACAGGACTCCTCTTGGCAGGGTTGGAGGAGTCAGAGCACGAGGAAGAGCTTTTATGCCCAACACAGTGGGTGCGGAGCGGAGCTTGCCAGGACCAGGAACCCTCGGTGGTGGGAGGGAAGGGGGAGGTGCTTTTCTCGGTGCTTTTCTCGGTGGGGAGGGCGGAGTCGGAGAGCAGGCGAGGGCAGCTTTTGTGGTGGGCATGGAGTGTGCTTGAGGGCAGAGACCCTCGGGTGGGAGGGAAAGCAGCTGGGAGGGAAAGCGGCAGTTCCCGTGAATGCTTTTCTCCACCTCGGTCAAGGGGCGCAGGAGCCTCTTCCCGTCCCCCACCCAGTGCTGTAGACTCATTCATTCATTCATTCAATAGTATTTATTGAGCGCTTACTATGTGCAGAGCACTGTACTAAGCGCTTGGAATGAACAAATCGGCAAAAGATTCAGACGGTCCCTGCCGTTTGACGGGCTTACGGTCTGATCGGGGGAGACGGACAGACGAGAACGATAGCGATAAATAGAGCCGAGGGGAAGAACATCTCGTAAAAACAATGGCGACTAAATAGAATCGAGGCGATGTACATTTCATTAACAAAATAAATAGGGTAATAAATATATACAGTTGAGCAGACGAGTACAGTGCTGAGGGGATGGGAAGGGAGAGGAGGAGGAGCAGAGGGAAATGGGGGGAAAAGAGGGTTAAGCTGCAGAGAAGTGAAGGGGGGGTGGTAGAGGGAGAAGAGGAGCTCAGTCTGGGAAGGCCTCTTGGAGGAGGTGAGTTTTAAGTAGGGTGTAGACGCCATTCCCGGATACCTTCCGGGCCCTAGGGGGAGAAGGGAGCCTCGAGGCATGCTGGAGTTTGCATCTCCCGATTATCTGTGTGACAGGAAACTTGGAGCCAGGGAGGTGGTGGGGGAGTTACACCTGGAGAATAATAATAATTATGGTACTTGTTAGATGCTTACTATGTGCCAAGCACCGTTCTAAGCCCTGGGGTAGATATAAGTTCATCAGGTCAGACACAGTCCCTGTTCCACGTGGTGCTCACAGCCTTAATCCCCGTTTTACAGGTGAGGGACCTGAGGCACAAAAAAATGAAGCGACTTGCCCAAGGTCCCTCAGGAGACGTGTGGAGGAGCTGAGATTAGAACCTGGGTGGTTTTTGCTCCCTATCCACTAAACCACACTGCTTCGAGCCCAGCCTGAATTAATACAATCGTTTCCACCCTCTCCCTCCCCCACCCACAAAACCCTCCAGTCAGTGTTATTTATCGCACCCATTCTGGATGCAGAGAAGGAAAAGATCCTGTCCTCCTCCCTTCCCCCTCACCAGGGCTCAAACACATAATGATTATAGTAATAATGGTGTTTATTGTGTGCCGACGGCTGGGGTGAAGACAAGGTCATCCGGTAGGACACAGGCCCTGTCCCACAAAGGAATCACAGTCCAAGAAGGAGGGAGAACTGGTTTTGAATCTCCATTGTATGGTTGAGGAGAATGCGGCACAGAGAGGTTGTGATATCAAACGGTCATATTTATAAAGTGCTTACTGTGTGCAGAGCACTGTACTAAGAGCTTGGGAGAGCACAATTCAACAGATACATTCCCTGCCCACAAGGAGCATAGAGTTTAGAGAGGGAGACGGACATTAATAGAAATAAATTACGAATATGTACATAAGTGCCTTGGGGCTGGAGTTGGGGGGTGGGGATGAATAAAGGGAACAAGTCAGGTCTACACAGAGGGAGTGGGAGAAGAGGAAATGAGAGCTTAGTCTGGGAAGGCCTCCTGGAGGAGATGTGCCTTCAATAAGGCTTTGAAGCAGGGGAGATTAATTGTCTAGCGGATATGAGGACGGAGGGCATTCCAGGCCAGAGGCAGGATGTGAGGGAGAGGTCGGAGAAGACAAAACTGAGGCACATTGAGGAGGTTGACATTAGAGGAGCCAAGTTTGTGGGCTGGGTGGTAGTGGGAGAGTAGTGAGGTGGGAGGGGGCAAGGTGATCGAGTCCTTTAAAACCTACGGTAAGGAGAGGACAGTGTCAGTGAAGCTGAGGTTGGATCATGTTTCCAGGAGAATGGGGGTGGTCGACAGTATCAGAGGCGCTTGAGAGGTCAAGGAAGATTAGGATGGAGTAGAGGCCGTTGGCAAGAAGGAAATCATTGGTGACCTTTCAGAGGGCAGTTTCTGTGGAGTGAAGCAGACAAAAGCGGGATTGGAGGGGGTCAAGAGAGAATTGGAGAAGAACTTGAGACGGGGTGTAGACAACTCTCAAGGAATTTAGAGAGGAATAGTAGGAGGGAGTTGGGGCGAGAAGGGAACAGTAGGAGGGAGCCATGAGATCAAGGGAGGGTTTTATTTAGAATAAGGAAGACAGACATGTTTGAAAGCAGTGGGGAAGAAGCCATTGGAGAGGGAACAGTTGAAGATGGCGATCAAGGAGGGAAGAAGGGAGGTGGCAGGTGGTTTGGTAAGGTATTTGGGGATGGGGTCGGATGTGCAGGTAGAGGGGGTGGATTTTGAGAGACTGCAGGAGATCTCTTCAGATACTGCTGGGAAAGATGAGTGGGCTGAAGAAGGGGCAAGAGGAGGGTAGGACCAGAGAGGAGCAGGGGAGACTTTAGGGAGATCACACCTGCTATTTTGAAAGTGATTTGCCCAAAGTCTCCCAGCTGGGGTTAGGTCACGCTGCTTCCCACAAGTTCAACCTAATATTAGAAGTTGCTCTTTTAGCGATTTAACCTTTTTATAAGCCTTCCCGCTTATTCAGGCTTTCTCATATCCAGCCCTTCTCCTCCCTCCTCCCTCCCCCTCACCCCAGCTCTTGTGACTGTGGCTGCACATCAGCACTCTTTATGAGCTGACTTTCTAGGACCCGAGAGTCATTTCCATGAGAAGCAGCGTGGCTCAGTGGAAAGAGCATGGGCTTGGGAGTCGGAGGTCATGAGTTCGAATCCCAGATCTGCCACTTGTCAGTTGTGTGACTGTGGGCAAGTCGCTTCACTTCTCTGTGCCTCAGTTGCCTCATCTGTAAAATGGGGATTAAGACTGTGAGCCTCACGTAGGACTACCTGATGACCCTGTATCTACCCCAGTGCTTAGAACAGGGCTCTGCACAGAGTAAGCGCTTAACAAATACCAACATTATTATTTCCAAGTCCAGTGGGGAGTGGAGAGGTGGACTCCAAGGGACAGATGCTGATTTTGGTTATATCAAGTCCCTTTCTGGCTCAGAGAGGCTCGGGAGCCGGTAGCGGGCTTGGGGTGTGTGGCCCCCCAAAGCCACGGGGTCAGTAGTCAGTTACGAAGCTGCTGGTGGGGGCAACCGCTGCGTTTCTGTGGAGAGATTGGCAGCCAGAACCCGGCCCGTGATCCTCTCTGGTGAACTGATTCCGGCCTGTGTGGTACTTACCCTTCTCTGGATTCCACCGTGGTATTTCTGTGGGCAACCCATTTGCAACAAACTTCGGAGCAATCTGTCATGTTACGTGAGCACTTACATTTGGAGAAGCAGCATGGTATATTGGGTAGAGCATGGGCTTGGGAGTCAGAAGGTCATGAGTTCTAATCTTGCTCTGTCACTTGTCTGCTTTGTGACCTTGGGCAAGTCACTTTGCTTCTCTGTGCTGTAGTTACCTCATCTGAAAAATGGGGATTGAGACTGAACCCCTCATGGGGCAGGGATGGAATCCAGCCCAATTTGCATGTGTCCACCCCGGCGCTTAGTACCGTGCCTGACACACAGTAAGCGCTTAACAAATACCACAGTTATTACTCAGTGGAAAGAGCCCGGGCTTGGGAGTCAGAGTTCATGGGTTTGAATCCCGGCTCCGCCACTTGTCAGCTGTGTGACTGTGGGCAAGTCACTTAACTTCTCTGTGCCTCAGTTCCCTCATCTGTAAAATGGGGATCAACTGTGAGTCTCACTTGGGACAACCTGATTACCCTGCATCCCCCCCAGCACTTAGAACAGTGCTCTGCACATAGTAAGCACTTAAACAAATACCAACATTATTATTATTATTATTACTATTATCATTAGTAGGAGTAATAGTAAGTGCTTGGGAAGGTACAGTAGCTAGTAGATACAATCCCTACCCTCGAGGAGCATATAATACCAGAGAGCTAATTCCTTCTTCAGTTCCTCCACTCGTATATACTGAGCACTTACTGTGTGCAGAGCACTGTACTAAGCTCTTGGGAGAGAACAATACAACAATAAACAGTCCCATTCCCTGCCCACAAGTAAATCCCCCTCTAGACTGGAAGCTCTTTGTGGGCACGGAGCATTTCTGCCAACTGTGTTATATTGTAGCCTCCCAAGCGGTTACTACAGTGTTTTTCCAAAGTGCTTGATAAATGCCATTGATAGTAGTAACCAGTATTTGTACTCAGTGTTTGGGAGGCAGCTCCCAGAAGCATCAGAAACATTCCTTGCCCATGGGCCTAGTGGAAAGACCATGGGCCTGGCAGTCAGAAGATCTGAGTTAGAATTTTCTGCCCCGGTCACTGTGTGATTTTGGGCAAGGCACTTAACTTCTCTAATTGGTGCTCAGCATAGGGCTCTGCACCCAGGAAGTACTCAGATACCATTGATTGACATATTCTACCTCATCTGTAAAATGGAGATAAAATCCCTTTCTACTGTCCCACTGAGTGAGCCTCCGTTTGGGACAGGGATTGTGTTTGACCAGATTGTATAGTGCTTAGTACAATGATTGGCACGTAGGAAGAGCTTAACAAATACCTCTATTAAATTGTTATTATAGTAAGCGCTCAAGTAGCACTCTTATTAGTGGAAGCTGATATTGAAAATATTTTTAAATTGTGGGAATGACAGGAAAAGCAAGTGCTAATTGGAGTAGATTACCTATAACATGTCAGAAGTAATAATTTAGTATTCATATTGGCTGGGGTTGGGTATAACTGCATGAGTGGGTGTGGTTGTTGGGTTAATACAATTTGGAAGGTTCAGAATTATTGAGGAAGGTTTGCTAAACGAGTTGGCCTGTTTCTCTTTGGTCAATAATAATATTGCTATTTAGTAAACATTTACTATATGTTAAGCACTAGGATAGTTACAACACAGGCTGATAAACTTGCCTATCCCCACCCAAGGCTCACAGTCTAAGGGGGAAGGGGAATGAATGAGGAAACTGTGGCCCAGAGAGGTTAAATGACTTGTTCAAGGTCAGACAGCAGGCAAGCAACAAAGCCAGGACTGGAACCCAAGTCTCCTAACTTCCAGTTCCTTGCTCTTTCCATAAATGGCTGAAAGGGCATGCTGACCTGCCAGGGTGTTTCCAATCTCAGGTTGGTATTTTATTTTTTTTAGAGGCCAATATGACTAGTTCAGGCAGAGAGTTGGAATGTACATTCCCACATCTCCCATGGGAGAGCTTTCCATTTTGAAACTCCAAAATCTGTGTCTAAAAAAAAAAAAAAATTGGTTAAATCTCCCAAACACTTCAGCAACATTTCTGGCGAACTGCGTATTTAGGTGGACACGGACTTGGTTCTGCAGAAGCTGCCCTCTGTTTCAAACGCACTCAGAATCTAGATCTTCTGCGGCTGAGTTGTCTCTGTGTCCGATATAAAAAGGCAGAACGAACCCCTCTCCTAAACTGCCCCTCACCCCCTCCCGCTCCCGTCTGAACAGAAAAGGAATTCCGTTTTAGACTCTGGTGAATGAGTAATTTCAAAATCACTTCTGGGTAGCAACTTCCCCAGCTCTCATGCTTTTCTCCCTTCCCCCCTCAATCTTTGAGTCCTTCAAAGGGTCTCTACCAGCTCCGCAGTCTATACTTGCTGGGTGTTTTGTCACTCAGTAAATACTTCCACTCCCATTTCTCCTTCTGCTTCTACTGCTGATACCTCCAACTTCTGAGGCGTGGCCTAGTGGATGGAGCAAGAGCCTGGCAGTCAGAAGGACCTCGTTTCAAACCCCGGCTCCGCCACTTGTCTGGGTGACCTTGGGCAAGTCACTTCACTTCTCTGGGCCTCAGTTCCCTCATCTGTAAAATGGGGATGGAGACTATGAAACCCATGTGGGACAGGGACTGTGTCCAACCCCAGTGGCTTGTATCCACCCCAGTGCTTAGTATACTGCCTGGCACAGAGTAAGCCCTTAACAAATACCATTATCATCACCAAAAGAACCATTTCCAGAAGAGCTTTTGAATGGAGGGGAGGGGGTGAATAGAGGGAGGTGTGCATGTGGACTCATAGTAATGATATTTCTGAAGCCCTGGGGTCCGACACAGCTCCCGTCCCTCACGAGCTCACACTCTTAAGAGGCTGACGACAAGCATTTGCAGTGGGTGTTTTGGGGTCAAGTGCAGCAGGGAGAATGGTTTGATTTTTGAGCTACCCATTTCCCACACTTCAAGCTTCCCCTCAAAACAGCTTGGGCGGCGGAAGTCCACTGGGCCCTCTCTCTTCATCTCCTCCTTCCCTCCCCTCCACATTCCTCGCGGCTGTTGGACGTAGTGAGGAAACGTGGGCTGGGATGATGTCTTCCGTGGAAGAGAGGGAGAAGCAGCGTAGCCTAGTGGGTAGCTCCCGGGCCTGGGAGTCTAAAGGACCTGGGTTTTAATCCCGCTCCGCCACCTCTGTGCTGTGGGATTTTGACCAAGGCACGTCTCTTCTCCGGGCCTCAGTTACCTCATCTGTAAAATGGTGAAGACTCTGAACCCCATGTGGGACAGGGGCGGCGCCCAACCTTATTAGCTTGTGTCCTCTTGACCTCTTGGTACAAGGCCTGGCATATAGTAAGCGCTATGGGCTTACTGTACTGGGCAAATGTTTAAGAAAAAATATGGGGACTCCAAGGAAGGAGTCAGTTTCTCTTTCCCTCTGTCACTCCTCCATGGCCTATGCACTTGGCCTTATACCCCCCCAAAAATGGGCTACTCACCCCAAACCCATCCCTACAACATTTATGCACATATCCCTATACTCTGCTTCCCCTAAACTCTTTGAGGGCAGGGATCACGTTGCTCTCCTAAGCAGTGTTCAAGTGCTTGGCAGAGTGCTTTGCGCACAGTCATAAATATGATTGAATGAGTGACTGAATGAAGAGCACCACACACAGTAAAGGCTGAAACTCCTTTGATTGAAGGGTGCTGTGACCTTAACGACCATTCAGGGAAGCAATTTGATGCGTTTCGGACTCCCCTCGAGCTCTAGGGGTGGGGAGGGGCGGGGAGGCCTTCCCAGATGCCCAGCCCTATTACAGTACTTCATATTTAGCGTTCACTAAATAGTCTCCTCTCTTATAAGTAGTCTATTTAGGGCTTGTGCATCAGTGTCCTATATATTTAGAGATTGGCTTCAGGGTCTATTCTTGGGCTGCAGGAAAAATGTATTTGAAGTACCGTCCAAGGCAGCAAACACCTATTCTAAGTAATAGGCTCCGGGGGCGTATGGCTTATCTACTCCCTGGTGCTTAGGATCACTCTTCCTTGTTGAGAAAAGCTGGAAACGAATCAGTCGGTTTTATTGCTTGAGCCCTCACCCAATGCTGCCCGCTGTACTGAGTGCTTGGGAGAGTAGAATACAACAGAGTTGGTAGACATGTTCCTTGCCCACGAGTTTCTAGTCCAGAGGGGGAGATAGACTTGTCCTCTTTGTTTTTTGAAGTGAGTTATATGGCCTAGGGTCGATAATAATTAGACTTGTGGTATTTAAGTGCTTACTATGTGCCAGGCACTGTACCTTAGTAGATACAAGCAAATCAGGTTGAACACAGTCCCTGAACCTCGTGGGGCTCATGTCGTAAGCCCCATTTTACAGATGAAGGAACTGAGGTACAGTGAAGTGACTTACCCAAGGTCCCACAGCACTCAAGAGGCAGAGCCAGAATTAGAACCCAGGTCTTTCTGACTGCCAGGCTCTATCTCCTAAGCCACGCTGCTTCTGGTAAGCTCTGTGAGGGTGGCGATAATGTCTACTGACCTGTGGTACTCTTCCCAAGCGCTCAGTACTGGGTTCTAGCCTCAGGAGTCAGGGACTTCATAGGTACTATTGATGGACTATTAATAAGAGGTTTGGAGGTGAATAATATAGTAATTGTGGTATTTAAGTACTTACTATGTGCTAAACATGGGGGTAGATACAAAGTAATCAGGTGTGACACAGTCCCTCCCCTACAGTGGGGCTCACAGTCTTAATCCCTATTTTACAGATGGAGTAACTGAAACCTAGAGAAGTGAAGTGACTTCCCCGAGGTCACACAGCAGACATGTGGCAGACCAGGATTAGAACCCATATTCTCTGACTCCCAGGCCTGTGTTCTGTCCACTAGACCACAAAGGCCCAGGGTGATACTATGAAGAGTGAAATATTGGAATTGAGTAGTATTAGCTGGATATCTTACCTCAGTATATGGAATACTGAATATAACCAAGGAAGAAACTTGAATTTTCCTTCCTCCCTTCCCCCTTTCTCCCCTTCCCTCTCCAACGCCTCTGACTTGGGGTTTCAAAGAAAAGCAGGACTCCAGCCTTTCCACCCAAATTTATTATATTGTGTTTGTTTTATTTATTTATTTTATTTATGGTATTTGTAAATCACTTCCTATACGCCAGGCTCCTTGCTAAGCGTTGGGGTAGATATTACCCTATTTATTTTGTTAATGAGGTGTCCATCCCCTTGATTTTATTTATCGTGATTATGCTGTCTTGTTTTGTCTGTCTTCCCCCGATTGGACTGTGAGCCCATCACTGGGCAGGGATTGTCTCTATCTGTTTCGGAATTGTACATTCCATGCGCTTAGTACAGTGCTCTGCACATAGTAAGCACTCAATAAATACTAGTGAATGAATGAAGTCAAGCTAATTGGGTTGGATAGCGTCCATTTCCCACATGGGTCTCAGTCTTAATCCCCATTTTACAGATGAGGTAAATGAGGCCCAGTGAAGTGACTTGGCCAGCCATATCGAGAGGGTAGATCCTTTGTGCCCCTGGTATTCAGTGATGTTAACTCGAGCCACGCTTGCTTCGTGGACGTGCTCTTGGCTGATTTGCCCCTTGGGTTTGGTAACAGGAAATGGAGAATGTATTAGAGAAGGAACCCAAGGAAAAGCATCTGGCTAGTGAGGGAGAGTTCTCTCAGCGTGACTATCACATCCTTTCATCGTTTGTGGTTATCTGCCATGGAAGTCTGTTTGGAGATGAAACCTGATGAGGTAAAGCAGGAGAGACCCTGAAACCCAGCTAGCTTTACTGCTCTCTGTCGTGGCTATTGAGCTGTGTTAATGTGCAGAACACACACCAACTAGACTCATCTCCCAGTATGAATAGAGCCATTGTTATATTATCATCATCTTCATCCTCGAATCTTCCGCTCTTAATTTGTATTTGTGGGTCTCGGAACTCCTGAATCCCCCACAACACACACGTACACCCCAGGTACCTCATCCATAAAATGGGGATTACGACTGAGCCTCATGTGGGACATAGACTGAGTCGAACATGCATGTATCTGTTCCAGCACTTAGAACAGTGCCTGGCATATAGAAACCACTTAACTAATACCATTTTTTTAAAAAAAGAACGTTTCCCTCACTTTGAAGCATAAATGTAGTCACCTGAAACTCTGAGGGTTTTATGAAATGTATCTTTGCATTTTTCACCCCTAGAATCATCAAGCCCATATGATTTTTTTTTTTCTGAAAGGGGTAGTCAATCAATAGTATTTATTGAACGCTTATGTGCAGAGCACTGTATTAAGCACTTGGGAGAGTACAATACAACAGAATTAGCAGAAACATTCCCGACCCATAACGAGCTTGCAGTGTAGAGGTACCCAGGTTTTAAGTTTCCACTCTTTATCGCATTAATCTTGCATTACGATTTGCTCTCTTTGGTAGCAGACTTCACAGTCTGTCATTTTGGAGGATAAGAGTTCTCACTCTTCATTCACTGTGTGACTGTGGGCCAGTCACTTAACGTCTCTGCGCCTCAATTATCTCATCTGTAAAATGAAGATTAACTGTGAGCCTCACATGGGACAACCTGATTACCCTGTATCTACCCCAGCACTTAGAACAGTGCTCGGCACGTAGTAAACGCTTAACAAATACCAACATCATCATCATCATCTTCTCATTTGTGTAATCTCTGACCACTTCACGTTCAGGATTTAGAGTAAAGCTCAGAAAGGCAGCCTGGGTTTGAGTTGAGAAGGCTGGGTTCTGGTCCCCTCTCTGCCACTGACTTGCTCTGTGATCTCGGGCAAGTCACTTAACCTCTCTGGGCCTCAGTTTCCTTATCTGTTAAATGGGGATAAGACACCTGCTCTCCTTTCCTCTTAGACTGTGAGCCTTTGATAAGGCACACTGTGTCATCCACCTGTCTTGTAGATGAGGGCTTTTAGTGGGAAATAGAGGAAAAACCACTCACATGAGACTTTAAACACCAAAATGGAACTTTTGACAGCTCTCTAACCTTGGGCTCTTGTGCTGTAGGCCCTGTGAGGATCTTTTGTAGTCATTGTCAGCCAGTTGTATTTATTGAGCACAAACAGACATATTCTCTGCGTACAGCCAGCTTACATTCTAGAGGGGGAGACAGATATTAATATGAATAAGTTATAGTTTATATACATAAGTACTGTGGGGCTGGGATTGGGAAGATGAAAAAAGGGAGCAAGTTCGAGTGACGCCGAAGGGAGTCGGAGAGAGGAAATGAGGGCTTAGTCTGGGAAGCCCTCTTGTGCCTTCAATAAGGCTTTGAAGGGAGGTAACGCCATTGTCTGTCGGATATGAGGAGGGAGGGTGTTCCAGGCCAGAGGTAGGATGTAGGCGAGGGGTCGGTGGCAAAATAGATGAGATCGGGGTTCGGTGAGAAGGTTAGAAAGTCATTGAGAGAAATGAAGTGTGTGGGCTTTGCTGTAGTAGGAAAGAAGTGAGAGGAGGTGGGAGGGGGCAAGGTGATTGCTTTAAAGCCAATGGTAAGGAGTTTCTGTTTGATGTGGAGGTGGATGGGCAAACACTGGAGGTTCTCGAGGAGTAAGGAAACGTGGCTTGAACGTTTCTGTAGAAAAAGGATCCAGGCAGCAGAGTGAAGTAGGGACTGGAGTGGGGAGACACAGGAGGCTGAGAAGCAGCTGCGTGACTTAGTGGAAAGAGCTTGGGCCTGGGAGTCAGGAGGACCTGGGTTCACATGTCTATGTGACATGAGAAGCAGCGTGGCTCAGTGGAAAGAGCACGGGCTTTGAAGTCAGAGATCATGGGTTTGAATCCCAGCTCTGCCACTTGTCAGCTGTGTGTCTTTGGGCAAGTCACTTAACTTCTCTGTGCCTCAGTTACCTCATCTGTAAAATGGAGATTAACACTGTGAGCCCCACGTGGGACAACCTGATTCCCTTGTGTCTACCCCAGCGCTTAGAACAGTGCTCTGCACAGAGTAAGCGCTTAACAAATACCAACTTTGGGCAAGTCAGTTAACTTTATTGAGCTTCAGTTATCTCATCTGTAAAATGGAGATTCAGAGTGTGAGCCCCATGTGTGTCCAGTCTGACTAACTTGTATCTACCCCAACATGTATAGGAAGTGCTTAAGCACCATAATAATTATTAATTACTGTTACGAGGTTAACAAGGAGGTTGCTATGGTAATGGAGGTGAGATAGGATAAGAGATTGGATTGACGTGGTAAAAGACATAAAACTGGAGATGTGACTTGGTCTGCAGTGGCTCGAACAGGACTTGGGACATTTTCCTTTCCTTGAACTGATGTGCAGCTTTATCTAAAAGCAGTGTTTTGATTAGTCAGACAGTGGTACTTACTGAGTGTTTATTGTGCACAGAGCACCGTACTATGTACGCTATATACGGGTGGTCTCCGATGTAACTTGGAGTTCAGAGGCACGTGTGGGTGGTGTGCCATATAAAATGGAATGTCCAGTATGCCTCATCCCCTTTATTCCTTGGTCTGATCGTGAAAGGGAGGAAACCCTTTGGGTGAGGGGGTGGAAGTTGTTCACTTCCTAGGTGAAGGAGGTAATACCAAACTTGGGAAGTATAAACCGGAGAAATGGTGGGTCCCCTGCCCAGAGGAGTTGATTATGCTCTAACGGAAGTCTTAACCGTTGAAAACGGCGATAGCGGTTTTGTAACATTAAATGGCCCAAGTAGAGTAACTTTACGCCAATTACTGGCTAGTTGGTGGTTTTTTGGGTTTTTTTTTTGGAGGTGAGCAGGGGTTGTTGGTTTAATTTGAATAGCAACTCGTGTAGATCCTCGTGTTTCTAAATAATAGGTAAGATTTCAGAAGTGGCTACTTTGCCTCTCGAGACAAGATCATTTCTAACAATTTTTTACTCTATGAAAAACTTGCTCATCTCTGCATAGCCACTCAATAAATGCTACCTGTGATGATTCCCCTGGCGAAATTGGAAAATCCATTCTTCAAGATGCTGTCCAAGAATTATAATCGGATACATTGGACAGTCTTCGTGGAGGTCAAGTCCCGGTCATTCCTGTCTGGCTAAGACTTTTTATATCCATTGAAAAGTTGATTTCTGTTTTTTAACAGGACCACAGTCGATTTGTTAACTGCGTGAGGTTTTCTCCCGATGGAAACAGATTTGCTACAGCTAGTGCTGATGGCCAGGTAAATATTTTCTTTGTTACTAAATGGATTTATTGTGGTGTGTCTTACTATTTTGTTTATATTTTTGACTGTCGAGGTCGATTATACCAAAACTTGGAAATGTTTCACTCTTTCCAACTGCTCCCAGTGTGCTACTCATCCAAGAGCCTTCCCATCTCTTCTCCTATCAATTAATATTTAATCAACATTAAATATTCATATTTAATGCCCCAGAGTGATTTAAATTCAAATTGACACTGATATTTGAGGGAGGTTGTTTTTTGAGGCACTTTTAAAGGGCAGGAAGGACTTTTAAAATGTATATCTGTCTTCTCTTTGGCAAGATTTATGTCTATGATGGAAAGACTGGAGAGAAAGTCTGTGCTCTAGGAGATAGCAAAGCTCACGACGGAGGAATTTATGCCGTAAGTGTGATCCATATTTTATTGGGGTCTTATAATGCTCAAGCTCAAGGTGGTCTTGTGTTGTTTCATATGATGGGAAAGTGGATAGGCCCTGGGCCTAATTAGTGTCTTGGGTTCTAATTCTGCCTCCTCCACTTCTCTGCTGTGTAACCTAAGGCAAGTCTCTTCACTTCTGTGTCTGTTTACTCATTTGTAAAATGAGGATTGAGACTGTGAACCCCACATGGGATAGGGACTGTGTCCAACCCGATTTACTTGTATCCACCCCAGCGCTTTGTACAGTGCCTGGCACATAGTAAGTGCTTAACATTCATTCAGTTGTATTTGTTGAGTGCTTACTGCGTACAGAGCACTGTACTAAGTGCTTGGAAAGTACAATACAGGATATAGAGAGACAATCCCTGCCCACAACGGGCTCACAGTCTCGATGTGGGGAGGCAGATATTAATATAAACAGGCATCAATATAAGTAAATAGAATTTTAGATATATACATAAGTGCTGTGGGGCGGGGAGAGGGGGGAAGAGCAAAAGGAGCTAGTCAGTGTGAAGTGGAAGAGAGTGGGAGCTGAGGAAAAGTGGGGCTTAGCCTAGGAAGGCCTCTTGGAGGAGATGTGCCTTCAGTAGGGCTTTGAAAGGGAGGAGAGGATTGGCGAATTTGAGGAGGGAGGGAGTTCCAGGCCAGAGGCACGACGTGGGCCGGGGTCGGTGGTGAGATAGGCAAGATGGAGGCCCAGTGAGGAGGGGAGCAGCAGCAGAGGAGCGGCGTGTGCAGGCTGGGCTGTAGGAGGAGAGAAGGGAGGTGAGGTAGGAGGGGGCCAGGGGATGGAAAGCTTTAAAGCCAATAGTGAGTTTTTGTTTGATACAAAACCCATTATTATTGTCATCCTTATTATTATTGAAACTGAACTACTATTTTGGATCCCAAGGAAACGCAGAAGAGGCTTAAAAGGCCACTTTGATGATTCCTCCCGTGTCCCTGCCCTTCATTTCACAGATCAGTTGGAGCCCCGACAGCAGCCAGTTGCTTTCCGCTTCCGGAGACAAGACGGCCAAGATTTGGGATGTGGGGGCTAACTCCGCGGTCAGCACATTCAACATGGGTTCGAACGTGCTGGATCAGCAGCTGGGCTGCTTGTGGCAGAAAGACCACCTGCTCAGCATTTCTCTGTCCGGCTACATCAACTACCTGGATAAAAACAACCCAGACAAGCCCCTGCGGGTCATCAAGGTAACCCGATGCTCGGGACACCCCGCCCCCGGCCAGCTCCTCACAGACATTTGTCGAGGAACGGCAGGGGCCGGCGGGACTGGGGACCGGGGAAGGGGCTGGTTGGAGATTGGGGGTCAGTGGCGGAAAGTGGCAAGATAAACCGTGGTTGAAGGCAGCAGCGTTAGGGTCGTGGCGGTGGGTCGTTGGGGTCGCCTCTCTGGCTGCTGAATTGGCCACGAAGTTAAGTTGGGCCCCGCTGGACTATGGTTATTATGCAGCATATCGTAGTAGATGGAGCACGGGCCTGGGACTCAGAGGGTCGTGGGTTCTAATTCCAACTCCACCACTTGTCTGCTGTGTGATGTTGGGCAAGTCACTTCACTTCTCTGGGCCTCAGTTACTTCATCTGTAAGATGGGAATTGCAACTGTGCAATTTTGTTAATTTCGTTAATGAAATGTACATCGCCTTGATTCTGTTTAGTTGCCATTGTTTTTACGAGATGTTCTTCCCCTTGACTCTATTTATTACCATTGTTCTTGTCTGTCTGTCTCCCCCGATTAGACTGTAAGCCTGTCAAAGGGCAGGGACTTTCTCTATCTGTTGCCGACTTGTTCATTCCAAGCGCTCAGTACAGTGCTCTGCACATAGTAAGCGCTCAATAAATACTATTGAATGAACTGTGAACCCCATCTGGGACGCAGGACAGTGTCCAAACAGATTTGCTTGTATTTACCCCAGGGCTTAGTACACTGCCTGGCACGTAGTAAGCGCTTAAAAAAGACCCTTATTATTATTCTGCCGAGGTTGAGGCTGGGTGGTTTAGTTGTCCAGAGGATAGCTTGGCCTAGATCAGCCCCTACAGATTCATCCAATTCCCTAGAACAGAATGGTAACATAGCAGGAGAACTCTCTTGGGCCTCTTTCCCTCTTCCCACCAAGAATTCAATTTCCTCCTAATTATCAAAAGTTGGTAACTGATGCAGATGAGCTTGGGGGTCACCCCTTGAATTAGGAAACAACTGGGCCAAGTGGAAATTGTACTCTGCCAAGCTTTTAGTACATTGGTCTGCACGCAAGTAAGCGCTTAGTAAATACAATTGACTGGCTGACTGACTGGAAAGTGGACAGGCCAGAGTCAGGGAACTGGGGTTCTAATCTCGGATCCATCTTCCTGCTGCGTATCCTTGGGCAAGTCATTAAACTTGCCTAGACTTCAGTTTACTCGTCTGCCAAATGGGGATTTAATACTTAATAGTAGTTGTGGTTTGTGTTATGTGAAGCACTGGGATAGATTCAAGTTAATGAGGTTGGGGCAGTCCATGTCCCACATGGGGCTCACAGTCTGTTAATATTAATAATAATTATGATATTTATTAAGTGTTTTCTATGTGATTAGCACTGTTCTGAGTGCTGGGGTAGTTACAAGGTAATCAGGTTGTCCCACGTGGGGCTCACGGTGTTAATCCCCATTTTACAGATGAGGTAACTGAGGCACAGAGAAGTTAAGTGATTTGCCCAGGGTCACACAGACAAGTGGCAGAGCGGGGATGAGCTCTGACCCCCAAACCTGTGCTCTTTCCATTAAGCCATGCTGTTCTCTCTTCCCCATAGGCAGTGAATCCCATGTGGGACAGAGACTGTGTCTGACCCGATCATCTTGTTTTCTACCCCAGCGCTTGGCCTAGAGTGAGCACTTAATAAATACCACACCCTTGAGAAACAGCATGGCATAGTGAACAGAGCACGGGCCTCTGAGTTAGAAGGTCATGGAGGTCTCATCCCTCCTCCGCCACTTGTCTGCTGTGTGACTTAGGGCAAGTCTATTCACTTCTCTGTCTGTTTTCTCATCTGTAAAATGAGGATTGAGACTGTGAGCCCCACGTGGGACAGAGACTGTGTCCAACCCGATTTGCTTGTATCCACCTGAGCGCTTAGTACAGTGCCTGGCATACAGTAAGCGCTTAATAATTATGGTATTTAAGTGCTTACTATGTGCCAAGCACTGTTCTAAGCGCTGGGGTAGGAACAAGGTAATCAGTTTGCCCCACATGGAGCTCATAGTCTTAATGCCCAATTTACAGATGAGATAACCGAGGCACAGAGAAATTAAGTGTCTCGCCCAAGCTCACACACCAGATAAGTGGCAGAGCTGGGGTTAGAACTGTGTCCTCTAACTCTCAAGCCCATGCTCTTTCCACTAAGCCACGCTGCTTTTTTTTTTTCAAATATAATTATTGTTATTTTGATTCTTACTATTATTTGTCTTCCCCACTAGGGTTGGAGGATACAGTCCTCCTTCACTCCCATTTTATTATTTATTTATTTATTTATTTATTTATTTATTTATTTATTTATTTATTTTTAGTGTTGTTTGTTAAATCCTTATGAGCCAGGTATTATACTAAGCTTTGGGGTAGATACAGTATAATCAGGTTGGACACAGGCTCTGTTTCACATAGGGCTCACAGTCTTCATCCCCATTTTTCAGATGAGGAAACTGAGGCAGAGAGAAGTGAAGTGGCTTGCCTAAAGTCACACAGCAGATCGGTGGCAGAGCTGATGATTCCCAGACCTCGCTCTTTGCATTAGGCGACACTGCTTCTCAGATTTAATCAGTTTTTTGAGTGTTTGCCCATCATAAGGGAGAGAAACCCACCAACCCCTCTTCTCTTCTACACTATCTGCACCCATTAAAGGGTTTAAAGGAAGAAAACTGGCCGAGTTGGGTTTTTCCCTCAGGGGCTAGGAAAGCCAAATTCGAAAGTATTTCTAGGTATCCTGTGCTGCGCATAAGGTTAGCTTACACCGGTGAGTCATTCCCCCAAAGAAGCCTTATCGTTGAACGCACAAAAGCCACAGTCTTTTTTTTTTCTGCATCTGTCTATTGTTTAGGAGCCGTCTTGATGATAGTGCTCTTTCGCTAAGTGAAACAGTCTAGAGGCAGCTGTTAGAGTAAGAGCGCACACACTCTGCTCATGTGTGAAGGGAGCAGGCTAACTTCCATTTTTAGGTCACCGTAGGAGTCTCACGGGCTTTTAAATGTCTCGCACTGAGTTGGAAATCATTTATTCCAGCCGCACCTTCTACCTCTTTTTGGGTGCCAAAGGAAGTAAGCTGCCTGCTTTAGTGGCTAGCCAAAGAGATTAAAGGCCTGTTTTTCAAAGTCCAAGACGGAAGCTCAGCAAGAGCTCTGAGGCACCCTTGAAGAGCAGGGTGAATCGTCATGGTCTCCATTTGCAAAGAAATGATACCATCGTGAACTTGAAGCGGGGGAATTTGGTCCCATGGTGTTCTCCTTTAGTGATTAAAATGTGGCTCATCTGCTGGAACAAATCTGGAGACCAACAATTCGCAGGCTGAATATCAGTTTAGTATTTCGCCCTGTTTCCTAAATAAATAGCAGCCTTATTTTCCCTTTTTTTTTTTTTTTTAATGAAAGGAGCAGTGGGGAGAGAGGGAGGTTGGTGTTTGGTGTGTGATGAGCATCGATAACCGTGTTCTTCTCTTCACAGGGTCACAGTAAATCCATCCAGTGCCTGACCGTGCATAAAAATGGTGGGAAGTCTTACATTTATTCCGGTAGCCACGATGGACACATCAATATCCTTTCAATCTCAATTATAGTAGTTGTAAAGTGCTTACTATGTGCTAGGCATTGTATTAACCTCAGGAGTGGATACATGCAAATCGGTTGGTCACAGTCCCTGTCCAGACAGATGAGGTAACTGAGGCACAGATCTTGCCCAAGGTTAGTCAGCAGACAGGTGGTGGAGCCGGGATTAGAAGCCTGACTTTCTAACCCCCGGGCCGGTGCTCTATCCACTACGCCATGATGCTTCTTAGGGGCTTTACCACTGGTCTTAGAGTTGACTGTTCGTTTAAGGGCATTTAAATTTTTGCAGTCCTCAGAGGACATGGTGCCTCTAACTTGCTAACTTGTCGGTATTTACAGCAGTATTTATTTATCTCCTTGTTTGTTTTGCAGAGCTAGGCAGAGTCAAAGAAACAGTAATGGTAATAGCAATAGTGTTAAGCATATGCTGTGTGCAGAGCAGTATACGAAACACTGGGAAAGAATGCATAGGTGGGATTAGACATGGTCCCTGTCCATCTTATGGCTAATGATAATGATGTTTGGTAAGTGTTTTCTACGTACCCGGCACTGTACTAAGCACTGGGGTGGATACAGGCAAATGAAGTTGGACACAATTCCCATTCCACGTGGGGCTCACGGTCTCAACCCCCATTTTGCAGATGAGGTAACTGAGGCACAGAAAAGTGAAGTCTAAGGTCACACAACAGGCAGGTGTTGTAGCTAGGATTAGAACCAGTGACCTTCTGATGCTAAGGCCTGTGCTCTATCCATTACACCATGCTGCTTCTGCTTACAATCTAGCATGGTCTAGTGGAAATAGGGATCTGGGAGCTGGCCCTGACACTCTGCTCTGTGACCTTTGGCAAGTCACTTCACTTCTCTGGGCCTCAGTTATTTGTAAAATGGAGAATGATACTGTAAGCCCCACAAGGCCTTCAGCACGTTACCTAACCCCTCTGGACCTCGGTTTCTCCAGCTGTAAAATAGGAGTGATGACTGCCTTTCTTTAGCCCCTGGTCATCGGGACGGCAGAAGTGAGAATGAGCGTGCTTTGGAAAACGAAAGTGTTTTAAAAAGTCAAAGTTCAAAGGTCCGACAGGAGAGCCCTGACTCAGGCGTAGCCCCGGGAGATGAGCCAAGTCTACTGGGACCACTAAAGTAGGATTCACCAAACTCCTCCTCTGGGCCCTTCTCTGCTTCTTTGGCTTCCGGTCAGAGGGGCTGTCCCGGCCATTGGTGTGTGTTTGGACGTCGAGGCGTCTACCCCCGTGCTTTGAGCGACAACCGCTGCCGCTACTGTTTGAACGATGGGGAGTCCCCGTGCCTCTGCCCGGCTCCGAGAAGGAGATGGGCCAGGGTAGCTCCGCCTCGGGAATCCAGAAGCGCTGGTATTTAGTGAACAGCTACTGAGTGCATTAAGTGTTCGAGGGAGTACGGCTAAAGCCGCCCTTGAGGTCACTTGCCTCCCAGGAGTTTTTGCTCGTATCCACCCGAGCGCTTAGAACAGTGCCTGGCATATAGTAAGAGCTTAATAATAATGATTATGCTGTTTGTTAAGCACTTGCACTTGACTAAGCACTGGGGTAGATCCAAATTAATCAGATTGAGCACAGTCCCTGTGTCCACATAGAACCAACACTCTTAATCTGTAACATGGGGGTTGAGTCCCGGAGCCCTACGCGGGACAATGACTCTCCATCCCGATTTGCCTGTATCCACCCCAGTGCTTAGTACAGTGCCTGGCACATAGTAATTGCCTAACAAATACAATATTTTTTTTTTTTAATCGTCATTTTACAGCTAAGGTATCTGAGGCCCAGAAAAGCTAAGTGGCTGCCCGAGGTCACACGGCAGACAGGTGGCAGAATCAGAATTACTGATTCTGTTTTACTTTCTCAAGCTGTTCAGTGTAGTCCAAGGCACGTGGTGAATATGCAGTACCATTCCTGTGATCACTGCCATCATTGCAGATCGATTTGGGGCCTCCCCTGGAATTTTGTACCAGGATCTCTGATTTCGCCCCCCGGGGCAAATCCGAGTCGGACTTTCTTTGTTGGTGTCCGGTGAAGTGTTAAGTGGCTGGTTACCCTGAAACCGTCAAGTGTGGTAGCGTTGAGGGCCACCGGATCCGTGGACAGACCACTCGGTCCCTACGTTCTCCGTCTCACTGTCGTCGTTTTCACTTCAAAGCCCTCCTCGCCAACCCATAACCATTATGAATGGTTTGGGGATCAATGGATCAGTGGTATTTTTTGAGAGTTTTCCACGTGCAGAGCACTATACTAAGCAATTGGGAGAGTACGGTGCAACAGAGTTCATTCGATCGTATTTATCGGGCGCTCACTGTGTGCAAAGCACTGTACTAAGCACAATGCAACAGACAGACACATTCCCTGCCCACAACGAGCTCACAATCTAGAGATGATATCAGTGTTTCTGTGCGTTGCTTTTATTACCAAAGTGCCTTACATTAATTAGTTATTTAGAGAAGCATCGTGGCTTAGTGGAAAGAGCCCGGGCTTGGGAGTCAGAGATCGACGATTCTAATCCAGGCTCCGCCACTTGTCGGCCGTGTGACCTTAGGCAAGTCACTTCACTTCTCTGTGGTACGGTTACCTCCTCTGTAAAATGGGGATGAAGACTGTGAGCCCTAGTGGGTCAAGCTGATTACCTTGTTATCTATCCCAATGCTTAGAACAGTGTTTGCCACATAGTAAGCGCTTAACGAATGCCAACGTTATTATTATTATTACTCCTTGGAGGAGGTAGTAGGCATGTTCTATACCCACAAGGAGCTTAGAGGAGTTTCTAGCCCTAGACTCTTCCTGAGGGCAGGAAACTTGTCTCTTGTACTCCATAATAGCCTGTTACGTGGGAGACCTCGGTTCAATTCCCTAATGCGAGTAAAAGTTTTCAGCACTTAGAACAATTCTTGACACATTGTAAGCGCTTAACAAATACCGTCACTATTAGTTCTTGATAAGAGGTATTTCAAGGAGGAGGAACTCAGTGTTTATCCATGGTGGTATTTAAAATGTTCAGTGGTATTTATTGAGCACCAACTGGGTGCAGAACACTGTACCGAGCGCTTGGGAGAGTACAAAGTGCTTGGCACATAGTAAGCGCTTAACAAATACCGTCATCAGTATAGAGCTGGTAGCGCCCACGTGGAATTTACGATCCGTCGGATCCAGATTCCCTAAGGGTGGGTTGGGCGTGTCCATCGGGAATGTGCTAGCTTCTCCACGTTCCTTAACCGCGTGTCGCACATTATTGGGATTCTGAGACCGGAGAGAACGATGCCTTTGCCGGAAAAGGCCACACCAATCAGGTGTCCAGGATGACCGTGGACGAGTCCGCCCAGCTGGTCAGCTGCAGCATGGACGACACCGTGCGCTACACCAGTCTACTCCACAAAGACTACAGGTCAGTGCCGAAGAAGGGGGCGGGAATGGTAGGCAGGGAGTGTTCTATTGAAGAACGTTATTGTGTTGTCCTCTCCCAAGTGCTCAGTACAGTACTTTGCACACAGTGAGCCCTCAATAAATATGATTGAAGGAGCCAGAATAGCAGTATTGACTAAGCACCTCCTAGCCACCGTTCTAAGTGCTGGGGGGACAGAATACTTGGGTGAGAGTTAGACCCTGGTCCCTCAAGGGCTATTCAGTCATATTTATTGAGCGCTTAGGGTGTGCAAAGCACTGTACTAATCGCTTGGGAGAGACAGCACAACAATGGGTAACAGCACATCCCCCGCCCAAAACGAGCTCGGGGTCTAGAGAGGAGCTGACGGTGTAGAGGTGTGACTTTGGGTTCTTTGGAGAGCTAATCACGGGAAATATTCAATCCTTCCTGAAGAACAGAGAAGGGAGGAGACAGGATTTCTCGATTTTACTGAAGGCGCTTGAATTTCCTCATCTCTCTCCCCGATCTAGTAAATGGCACTTACACGACCCAGTGGATATACCACCCAGCTCAATTCAGATTTCCTGAAGAAATACTAATCACCCCCTAAGCTTCTCCGCGGTAATTCTCTTATATTAAAATTGTCTCTAGGAGACGGCAGCTCTTAACAATTCATCCTTTAAATGTGCCTTCAGAAACCAGTACCTGGCCTAATGACTTTCCCTGTTGGGCATTTAGCCATGGTTTTCTTTTTTTTTCTAATACTTCCAAAGGACTAGAAGCAATTTGCTTAAACGATGAAACCTTGCCAGTCTAAAACTAAAACTTTTTTTTGCTCCCCCCTCCTCTTTCTTTAGTGGCCAGGGAGTGGTAAAACTGGATATACAACCAAAGTGTGTTGCAGTTGGTCCAGGGGGTTATGCAGTTGTGGTTTGTATTGGACAAGTAAGTATTACTATTATTGTTCTACTACTATTATTATTTCTATTATTACTAGTATTACCTTAATTAATCAGTTACCCCATCTGGAAAATGGGGGTAACGGCCTGTGAAACCCATGGGGGACGGGGAGCAGCGTGGCTCAGTGGAAAGAGCCCGGGCTTGGGAGTCAGAGGTCATGGATTTGAATCCCGACTCTGTCAGCTGTGTGACTGGGAACAAGTCACTTAACTTCTCTGTGCCTCGGTTACTTCATCTGTAAAATGGGGATTAAGACTGTGAGCCTCATGTGGGTCAACCTGATTACCCTGGATCTACCCTAGTGCTTAGAACAGTGCTCTGCACATAGTAAGCGCTTAACAAATACAAACATTATTATTATGTCCAATGTGATTTGCTTGTATCCACCCCAGTGCTTAGTACAGTACCTGGCACATAGTAAGTGCTTAACAAATACCATTATTTAGGATTATTATTAGACTCGTTGCTGTCCAGAGGTTAGTCGAGCAAAATTTCCCACCCCTTGACAGAATGTGGATGTCGAGGGTAGATTTGTTTGTTTGATATCGGTAACAATCAGTGATATTGATTGTGCGCTTACTCTGCAGAGCATTGTACTAAGCACTTGAGTAACAGGTTTTCTGACTCATTTACACATGGGTGGGGGTCATTTATGAGCAAAGAGGAGAAAGTCTTGTTAATGACAATTATTATTGTCAATACTATGTATCTAGCACTGTTCTAAGCACTGGGTTACATTTAAGTTAAGCAGGTCAGACACGATCCCCATCTCACGTGGGCTCACAGTCTGTCAGAGGGAGAATAATAATAATAATAATAATTATGGTACTTGTTAAACACTGTGTGCCAAGCACCGTTCTAAGCACTGGGGTGGAGACAAGTTAGGCAGGTTGGATATGGTCCCTGTCCCACATAGGCCTCACACTCCTAATGTACATTTTACAGATGAGATAACAGACCCAGAAAAGTGAAGTGACTTGCGCAAGGTCACACAGCAGTCATGAGGCGGAGCAAAGATCAGAACCCATGATCTTCCGACTCCCAGGCCCATGCTCTGTCCACTGAGTCACGCTGGTAACAGAGCAGATATTAATCCCCATTTTACGGTTGAGGAAACCGAGGCCTCGAGAAGTTGAGTGAGCTTCAGTGTCGCAAACAAGCAGTTGGCAGAGCCAGGAATTAGAACCCAGGTCCTTTGACTCCCAGGCCCGTACTCTTTCCATTAGGCCACGCTGCTTCTCATTCTTCCCCTCTCGCCCCCCATTTTCGGGCAGGGGAGGTGGCAAATCCAGAGGGGAGGCCTCCTGGTTTGACCACCTAGAATCATCATTATCATTATTATTATTATTATTAATCGTGGTCCTTTGATAAAACTGTCTTGGTTGAGGGAGGGACAGAACAGGGAGCCTCGCCCATATTACGGGGGAGGGGAGCGTTGGAGCACGTTGGCCCCAAAGTCTCTTAGCGTCAGTCTCGTGGCACAGTGGAAGGAGCACGGGCTTTGGAGTCAGGGCTCATGAGTTCGAATCCCAGCTCTGCCACTTGTCAGCTGTGTGACTGTGGGCAAGTCACTTAACTTCTCTGGGCCTCAGTTCCCTCATCTGTAAAATGGGGATTAAGACTGTGAGCCCCACGTGGGACAACCTGATTCCCCTGTGTTTACCCCAGCGCTTAGAACAGTGCTCTGCACATAGTAAGCGCTTAACAAATACCAACATTATTATTATTATTATTCTTCCCACCGGCCCGCGCGAACAGCCGTGTCCCGCGTCTTGACGTCGTGTCTTGATCTCTCTTGTAGATCGTCTTAATGAAGGATCAGAAGAAGTGCTTCAGCATCGACGACCCCGGCTATGAGCCGGAAGTCGTGGCGGTCCATCCGGGCGGAGGGACGGCGGCCGTGGGCGGAGCCGTAAGGACTCCTTTCTCTCGTCTCTACCGGAACGTTGGAAAATAGAGTCCCGGGGGCCTGCTCCCACGATTTCATTCCCTCCGGAGCTCGCCACGGCACTCCCGAGTTTCCTCGCATCACATCTCATTCATTCACTCAGTCGTATTTATTGAGCGCTTATTGTGTGCAATGTGTTGTATTAAGCGCTTGAAAGAGTAAAACACAACAATAAACAGTCACATACCCTGCTTACCACGAGCTTACACATCTCCTGGGTGGCCCAAGAATCAGAATTGTGGTGGGGACGGAGTGCTTACTCTGCGCCGAGCACTGTGGAAAGCGAGGGGGCTAGGTACAAGATAACCGGCTGAGATACGTCCCTCAGGGGCTGTTAGTCTAAGAAGGAAGAGTGGGTATCATCAACTCTGTTTTACAGATGAGGAAACTGAGGCCCAGAGAAGTTAAATGAGTTGCCCAAGGTCACACGGCAGGGAAGCCTCAGGGCCTAGCGGAAAGAGCCCGGGCCTGGGTGTCAGAGGACCTGGGTTCCAGTCTCGGCTTCGCCACTTGCCTGCTCTGTGACCTCGGGCAGATCCCTTCTCTGTGTTTCAGTTCCTCATCTGTCCAATGGGGATTCATTCCTCTTCCTTCCTACTTAAACCATCAGCCCCATATGGGACAGGGACCGTGTCCAACCTGATGATGTTGTATCTACCCCGGCTCTTAGTACGGTACCATTAACGAGTGCCATTTAAAAAGCAGTAAAATGGCAGCCGGGATAAGAGCCCGTTAGGATGATGGATGAAACAGTCCGTTCCTCCCTTGCAGGATGGGAACGTCCGATTATATTCCATCCAAGGGACCACCTTGAAGGACGACGGCAAGCTGCTGGAAGCCAAGGGCCCGGTGACCGACCTGGCTTATTCTCACGACGGCGCCTTCCTCGCTGTCTGCGACGCCAGCAAGGTGGTCACCGTCTTCAGCGTGGCGGACGGCTACACGGTAAGACCGGTACCGGTCTGTTCTGGCGTCACCCGGCCCGCAGGCACGGGGTCGAGGAGCGGCGAGAGGGAGGAAGGAGACCCTGGTCAGTGAGGCTCAGACACGCAAGGCTCATTCGCACACGGCGAATTGAACTTCCCTCTCGGGAGGGATACGCGTAGGCGCTGCTTGCGGGTAGTGAAGCACCTAGCTGCCGCCCAGAAAGGCTTCCCGCTCGGGAGGAATCCATTTATGCGGTGAACACACGCAGCTCAGCGCCCTCGCTTGCAGCACCACGAGCGCTCAGTGGGACACCGACCCGTCCCCAGGCTCCTCACTCGGTGCGAGCGGAGCGGGCATCCCACGCTCTGGGCAGAGGGGACACGCAGCCCGGCTGCCGCCCGGCTCCGCTGCCCAGAACGGCAGAGGCGGCAGGTGTTTATCACCTGTCCTTCCGGGCCGTTCGGCCTCCCGGTTTCTGCTTGTCCAAACTCCTTCCCCCGCCCCTACCGTATTTGGCACGGTGGTGAGGGACACCTTCTGTATTCTTGGCCTGGGATATCAATCTAGTGGTTTCGATGCAGCCTCTGCTGCTAGCACGGCTTGAAGGATATAGATGTGGGGAGACGGGTGTTTTTGTAAAATGCTTCTGAGGTTTTTTTGTTGTTAATTGTTTTGTTAAGAGCGAGAGAAGCAGCATGGCATAGTGGAAAGACATGAGCCTGGGAGCCAGAAGGTTGTGGGTTCTAATCCCAACTCCACCACTGGTCTGCTATGTGACCTTGGGCAAGTCACTTCACTTCTCTGTGCCTGTGCCTCAGTTACTTCACCTGTAAAATGGGGATTAAGATCGTGAGCCCCATGTGGGACCGTTCAACCCAGTTTGCTTTTATTTCTCCTCCCTGCCCCCCAGATGCTCATGCTCAGTACAGTGCCTGGCCCATAGTAAACACTTAAATACCACAATTATTATTACTAATATCCAGAGACCAGCTTAAACGTACCCATCTGAAAACAACAAAAGAAATAGTTGTTTCTTCCTAATAGTTAAAAAAAAATAAATATGTAATATTTAAGTGCTTCCTAAGTGCTGGGGTTAAATATAATACAAATGGATCGGACACAGTCCCCGTTCCACAAGACCCACATTTCAGGTAGGAGAGAGTAGGATCCAATCCTCAGTCAGTCGTATCACACTTAACTTTGTTCAGAACATAACACCCATATACCCTGCCCACGGTGAGCTTACAGTCTAGAAAGGGAAGACGTTAATATAAATAAGGAAATAGTGGCTAGGTACATGTGTGCTTAGAGGGCAGTGAATAAAGGAAGCAAATCGGGGTGATGCAGAGGGGAGAGGGAAAGGAGGAAATGAGGCCTTAGTCAGGGAAGATCTCGGAGGAGACGTTCCTTCAGTAAGGCTTTGAAGGAGGGGAGGGTAATTGTCAGATACGAGGAGGGAGGGTGTACCAGGTCACAGGCAGGTTGTGGCCGAGAGGTCGGTGGTATTCGTTTTACGGTTGAGGAAACCGAGGCACAGAGAAATCAAGTAACTTGCCCGAGGTCACGCAGACAAGTGGCGGAGCTGGGATGAGAATCTAGCTCCCCTGACTCCCAGGCCCATCCGTACTCTTTCCAGTAGGCCGTGCTCCTCCTAAAATCTCACTTGGGCTATCAAAGCTTTCCCGATTTTATTTGCACAGTGCTCTGTCTTACTCTTATGGTCTCAAATTGAGCAAGCCCATAAATGAACTTTATGTTTGTATCAAAGAGGTTAGTGTCCTTGACTTCAGTGTTAAAGTGCAAAGCAGCCTGTCATCAGGGGTGAGATGATCGAATTACATTGAGGACTCTTTGGGAACCTGATATCAAACTGCAACCAGGAAGCTTGGTTGAAAAAAGTGTTTTTATGTTTTTTTGGGTTTTGGGTTTCTTTTTCCAACAGGAGAACAACATTTTCTATGGACACCACGCCAAAATAGTGTGCATCGCGTGGTCACCTGACAATGAGCATTTCGCTTCAGGGGGCATGGACATGATGGTGTACGTTTGGACTCTCAGCGATCCGGAAACCAGAGTCAAGATACAAGGTAATGTGCCCGTAGAGTCGATCGATCCTTTTATTTATTGAGCGCTTGCTGGGTGTTGACCACTGCACTCAACGCTTGGGAGAGTACAGTACGGTAGAGTTGGTGGATACCCTGCCCACGAGGAGTTTACGGTCTAGATGGGGAGTAGGTAAGGCTTCGATCTACAGAGGCCTGGAAGTTGCTAGGCTAAGATCCGAGCGGTCACCAGCTGACTCACTCCGCCTACCACCTAATTACTCATAGTAATTGTCGTAGTTGCTAAACACCAGAGTCGGTACAAGCTGACACAGTTCCCGTCCCACCTGGGACTCTCAGCAGTCTAACTGGGAGGGAGAACTGGTAGTGCCCATTTTAGAGATAAGAAACCCGACGCTCAGGCAAGTGACCTGCCCAGGGCTATACCCCCCGGCAGGTTATGGAGCCGGGATTCGATTACCCGGCCCACCAAAGATAACCATTTTGAATTTTGCCAAGTCCCACCTGCTGAGGGTCGTCAGGCTCTGCAGTACCTGCCTTTCCCTTGTATTCATTCAGTCGTATTTATTGAGCGCTTACCGTGTACTAAGCGCTTGGGAGAGTACAGTACAACAATAAACGGGCACGTTCCCTGCCCATGACGAGGTTACAGTCTAGAGAGGGGGAGAGAGACGTGAATACAAATTAGAGATATGTACATAAGTGCCGTGGGACTTCTATCCACCCCCAGCGCTTAGTACGATGCCTGGCACATGGTAACCGCTTAATGAATACCATAATTACCGTTATTAATGAATATTTTCTTCTGTTAACCGTCGGCATCTGCGTAGTACTCAGCAAGAGGCCAGAAGAGGGGCGGAGCTGGTTTCCATGGGCGCCAGACAGAAGTTCTCTGGGGGCGCTCAATCAATCAGTGTTCAATAAATCAATCAATTTAGTTGCCATTGTTTTTACGAGATGTTCTTCCCCTTGACTCTATTTATTGCCATTGTTCTCGTCTGTCCGTCTCCCCCGATTAGACCGTAAGCCCGTCCAACGGCAGGGACTGTCTCTATCTGTTGCCGACTTGTTCATTCCAAGCGCTTAGTACAGTGCTCTGCACATAGTAAGTGCTCAATAAATACTATTGAATGAATGAATGAATGAAAGGTTGTCCCACGTAGGGCTCACAGACTTTTAATCTCCATTTTACAGATGAGGGAACTGAGGCACAGAGAAGATTGGGTTATGTACCTAAGTGTTGTGGGGAAGCAGCATGGCTTAATGGATAGAGCACAGGCCTGCGAGTCGGTAGGACCTGGGTTCTAATCTCAGCTTCCCCACTTGTCTCCTGTGTGACCTTGGGCAAGTCACTTGACTCCTGGGCCTCAGTTACCTTATCTGTAAAATGGAGATTGAATGTGAATTCCATGTGGGACAGAAACCGTGTCCAATCTGATTAACTTGAATCTCAGCGCTTAGCACTGTGCTTGGCACCTAGTAAGAGCTTAACAAGTACCATTATCGTCGTCGTCGTTATGGGGTAAAAGTTCACTGACCTCTTCAACCGGAAGGACCGTTCTCAAAAAGATTCTTAACGGAGGGGTGGTGGAGTGGAAGTTGGGGCCACATTGGCGAAAGGAGGCTTGTTGTAGCATTGATTTGTCTACGGAATCTCCCGTTCTAAAATGGGGAGTGAAATGGAATCCGAATGGGATTTGGTTTCCTGGAATTTGGGATTAGGCCTAGATTGGTATTTCTGTACAGAATCATTTGAGGAAAAAAGCCTATGTCCTTTTAAAAAATTAAAAAAAAAAATCTCTCCCTCTCCTAGATGCCCATAGATTACATCACGTAAGCAGTTTGGCTTGGTTGGATGAACACACCCTGGTAACAACCTCCCATGATGCTTCGGTCAAAGAGTGGACAATCTCCTACAATTGAACGCGCACCTTGTATTTGGAAGGGCCTAAGCAGGGACTAGAATGAATGCAGTGCAACGTGGCATTTCTTTAAATGTTTCTGTCGAGGCCTCCGGGTCTTCTTAATCATTTATCTTTCATCTTTACAGGGTGTTCATATCTGTTAATGTACTTCGAAAGCTTTAGCCAGTAACAGTTTGCACATGGCAATGTGGGGGAGGGGGAGAAAGCACTTAAACTCTGTCTGGAGCTTCAAACCTTGTTTCGCGCGAGTGTGTGTGCTGAACATTCCAGAGGCAACAGCCTAGCGAAAGCCCCCCCCGGAAGATTGAAGAAAAAAAATGAAATACCCCCCCCCCCCGCCCTGCCTCTTCCCCACAGTGGTTCTTCGTTCCTAACAGCGCAAACATGTGAGATTGTACAGCATGAGATAAATATTTCTCATCTTTCTAATTACAGAACATTTCTGTACTTGCAATCATAGTGAACGTTTAGTCACGCCCGATGATAGCCGAAAGCTGTGTGCAGCAACTGTATATTACTTGCTTGTCTCTACTGCACCAAACCGTTGCCTCAAGATTGTCTTCCTCCAGGTCAGCGAGGTACAGACGTAATAAACTTTTTATGTACTTCCCGGCAGGTTTTTGTGCTTCATTTTCAAGGTGGAAAGTGGGATTTTGATGTACGTACTGTTGTCCGTTCAATGTTTACAAAACTGGCGTTCTCAGCTTTTAGGGATCTTGTCTTATGGACTGAGGCATTTTGGTCACCATTTCAACGATCAATTCCCTGACTTTCTTTTCTCTTCTTTAAAGATTTAAGGAAAATGATTGAATCAGTGTAAACTAATCTATGATAATGTCACCTTTTTTTCTTTTTTCAGTGCCGAAATTAAACCAAGTAAAGCACCAAGACTCGGGTGGTTTTATTTTTTTTAACCAAATGTCACGTTTTTCATTACGTAGCGAGAACAATCCCCTGCACTTGTAGAAACACTTTGAGCTTCTTGAGAGACTTAGTTGACTTGCCTTCCAAGTCGCGTCGGAAAGTTGACGGAAATGGGTGGAGGGAAGGGGAGGTGTTGGCTAGGATGATGAGATTAGGTATGAAAAGGTTCATCAACTGCCCCTACCCCCATCCTGATCAGAGAAGCAGCGTGGCTCAGCGGAAGGAGCCCGGGCTTGGGAGTCAGAGGTCGTGGGTTCTAATACCGGCTCCGCAGCTTGCCAGCTGTGTGACTTTGGGCAAGTCACTTCTCTGTGCCTCAGTTCCCTCATCTGTAAAATGGGGATTAAAACTGTGAGCCGCAGGTGGGACAACCTGATCACCTTGTATCCCCCAGCGTCTAAAACTTTGCACATAGTAAGCGCTTAACAAATACCACCGTTTACTTTTTATTTTTTTACAGACCGGCCAAGTGATTAGTTCAATCGTATTTATTGAGCACTTACTGTATACAGAGCACTGTGCTCAGCACTTGGGAGAGTACAATAAACAGACACGTTCCCTGCCCACAATTAGCTTACGGTCTAAAGTGAGTTTCTGACTGGGCACCAGTCAACTACCGCTGACAGTTTGCACGGTGTGGAGCAATTGCTTTAATCAATCAGTGGTATTTATTGAGAACGTATTTTGGTCAGAGCACTGTACTAAGCACTTGGGAGAGTACAAGAAAATTGGCAGACACGATTCCCACTCCTAAGGAGGGAGCAGCTTAATGGTCAAAGAGAAAATCTGGATTTGGGCTGTCGAACATTCAGCCTGTGAACCGCATTCAACATCTCATTCCGCTTCCCAGTTACAATGGGAAGTAACATGGCCTAGGGGATGGAGCACGGGCCTGAGAGTCGGAGGACCTGGGTTCTAATCTTGGTTCATTCATTCTCATGCAATCGTATTTATTTAGCGCTTACTGTGTGCCGAGCACTGTATTAAGCGCTTGGTTCTTCCAGTTGCCTGCTGTGACCTTGGGCAAGGCATTTCACTTCTCAGTTACCTCATCTGTGACATTGGGATTAAATCCTACTCCCCGCTTCTTAGACTGTAACCTGCCTCCGTTGCATCTTCCCCAGCACCGCAGATTATCTTACAGCTAGAGTTCGTGGCAAATAGTAAGGGCTTAACGAGTACCATTAAAAAAATCTGGACAGTGCTGTCGGGGGTTTAGGAGGGGGAGTGGCTGATTCTTTGATTGGTAAAACCGTTCTCCAATCCCTGTTTCAACTACAGTCGAAACACCTGAGTGCTTACTATGTGCAGAGCACTGTACTAAGCACTTGGGGGAGTTCAGTACAACAGAATTGACAGGCACGTTCCCTGCCCACCTCGAGTGTGTAGAGGACACTTACCTGAAATATGAGCTTTGAGAGCAGAGTTGCCAAGAATTCTTGTGCTAAAACTTCCTTTTCCTGTGACCCTCCTGTCTCGGTCACTACTGTTCCACGAAAAAGCTTCCTGGATACCACAGGAGCGTTTCGCACAGCCGATAGCGTTGCGCGAACATCAAGACCGAGCTGCTTGCTTGAAGCACACACAGCTTTTAGCTTGGCAGGGATTCACGGAGCCATTATATTCAAAATGGTGGCGGACACATGAGCGCAGCAATTGAGGGTAAAACAAGCCCTGGTTCTAGGACATAGTGGATAGAGTACGGGCCTGGGAGTCAGAAGGTCCTGGGTTCTAATTCTGGCTCCGCCACTTGTCTCCTGTGTGACCTTGGGCAAGTCACTTCTCTGTGCCTCAGTTACCTCATCTGTAAAATGGGGATTCAGACTGTGAGCCCCATCTGGGACAGAGACTGTCCAACCTGATTAGCTTGTATCTACCCCGGTGCTTAGAACAGTGCTTGACACATAGTAAGCACTTAATAAATTCCATCATCACCATCACTGGTATTTGCAAACACATACAAGCGCCCCAGGAGGGGCTGCAGAGTTTTTCACAGCATCCCTCCTTCGCTCCATGGTGGTTCATCAGATGGGTTTTTAAGGCTATTTCTCCAAACCGAAGCAGTAAATCCAAGTGGGTTTGGGTTCTGTGTCAATCCTAGAACTGAAGCATTTCTGAAATAAACATGGGTAATTAAATGAGTCGCCTCCCCTTCCCTCACCTTAACAACATTAAGAGGAAGGATTTTGATTTTTCCCTTTCTTATGGAAAGAGACTGATCAGTGGTATTTATTGAGCACTTGTATGCAGAGCATTGTACTAAGTGCTTGGGCGAGTATGGTTCTCTCCATAAAAGCGATGTATTGGACTTCAGGCCTTGTAGGACACTTATGGTGGTTCAGCATCAAGGGACCTAGGGGGTTTTATTGGACTACTGTATGATCCCAGTGAAGTGGAGGATTGAGGGATATTTTTATGGTATTTGGTATAATTATGGAGAAGCAGTGTGGCCTAATGGAAAGAGCACGGGCCTGGAAGTGAGAGGACTTTGGTTCTAATCCCAGCTCCACCACGTCTGCTGTGTGACCTTACGCAAGTCACTTCTCTGTGCCTCGGTTACCTCATCGGTAAAATGGGGATTAAGGCTGTGTGCCCCACGGGGGACAGGGACTGTGACTGACTCGATTGCCTTGTATCTACCCCAGTGCTTGGAACAATGCTTGGCACATAGTAAGCACGTAACAAATACCACAATTATTACCTGGTTTACTTGGTGTGACTGTTATGAAATTAAGTGCTTACTATATGGTAGGTGCCGGGATAGACACTGAATAATCAGATTGTCCGCATCCTACAAAGAGTAGACTGGAGAGTTCCAGCCACTGGTTTTCTGACATTTGATTACATTGTGGGCAGGGAATGTGTCTGTTCATTGTGTATTGTACTCGTCCAAGTGCCCTGCACACAGTAAGCACTCAAATAAATAAAAATAAACACTCAATAAATTTATAAATAAATACAAATGAATGTAAATCAATAGGATGATTGCACATGCCCCCTTCAGTCCTCCCCCATTACATTTTGGCTCTGCAGCCAGTGAAGACCTTTTAACCATTCTGGTTGCATTTATCAATCAATGGTATTTATTGAGCACTTATTGGGTGTAGAGCATTGCAGAAAGTGCTTGGGGGAGAAAAGCACAAGAGAGTTCGTAGCTCTTCCCTGCTTTCATTTCCTGTATCCCCACAAGAACCTGCCTTGAAAGTCTATCTTATTTTTCTTGGAGGAACAATTGTTCTTGTTCCTGAGGAAGCCACTGCCAGCCTGCTGCTGTTTTCAGCTGTGTCTGCTCCCGAGAAGCAGAGGAATCAAACATCTCACTCTGCAATGAAGAGAGAGTTAGTACCTATTCATTCATTCATGCAGTCATTCAACTGTATTTATTGAGCACTTACAGTGTGCAGAGCACTCTACTAAGCGCTTGGAAAGTACAATTCAGCAATAGAGACAATCCCTGCCCATGCTGGGCTTACAGTCTAGAAGGGGGGAAACAGACATCAAAACAAGTAAACAGACATCAATATAAATAAATAGAATTATACACACATCAAAACAAGTAAACAGGCATCAATATAAATAGAATTATAGATATGGACATATATACATAGGTGCTGTGGGGCAGGGAGAGGAGGGTAGAGCAAAGGGAGCGAGTCCGGGCGACGTGGAGGGGAAGGGGAGCTGAGGGAAAGGGGGGATTAGTCTGGGAAGGCCTCTTGGAGGAGGTGAGTCTTCGAAAGACTTGCCTCGTGTGTGGCCTAAATTGTTTCTTATTTAGTGGTCAGTGGTCCCAATTGTATTTTGAGTGCTTACTATGTGCAGAGCACTGTACTAAGTGCTTGAGAGAGTACAATTCAATAGAAATGATGACGTGTAGATCGAGCTTACAGTCCTCCTTGTGCTGCTTAAAGGTACAATAAGGGATATAATCAGAACCTTATCTATAAAACACAACAGAGAAATGTGAGGTTCAGTGAATTTTTTACTCCCAATTAGCTTCATTTTTCTCCTGAGCAAATTGATATGCCTTATAATAATAATTATGGAATGTGTTAAGCGCTTACTGGTCTAAGTGCTGGGGTAGGTACAAGGTAATCAGATTGTCCCACGTGGGACTCACAGTCTTAATCCCCAATTTACAGATGAGGGAACTGAGGTCCAAAGAAGGTAAGTGACTGGCTCGAAGTCACACAACTGAGAAGTGGCAGAGCTGGGATTAAAACCCACGACCTCTGACTCCCAAGCCCTTTCCACTATACCACTCTGCTTCTCGTTATACCAGTTACACTGGGAAATTATTGAGATCAAATGAATTTCATCCAAACACATTCAGTGCAAGGTGTATAATAGGGAGCAAAAATGACCATTTCTCTTTGAAGGGAAAGTGAAAGGTAAAACGTCCCCTGTGATTCATTTTAAATTATCAGAGGACAGCAGTCAATCTGGACTACACTATAGTTTTGTACTCTCCCATGAGCTTAGTATGATACTCTACACACTGTAACTGCTCAGTAAATACCATTGATTGATTATACTGCTTTTCCTTAAATGTATTAAATAAAGTGGAAATTGGCTTGATGTGTCCTTCGATAAGACCTTGGTATTTGAATCTAATATGCAAGAAAATTGAGTGCCTTTACCATCCCAGTAAAAAAATGGTAACCAGTGAAATGATCATCTAAGGTCATCTCAGTTTCAGATAGTCTTTGTAGGTTCAAGTCCCGCGAAGTCTAATGTCAAGGCATATTCCAAATTCAGCAGCCGTAAAGATAACCGTTCCTCCATGTTTTGATGGAGTAAAATATCTTTCCCATTGGCCTTTTGAGTTTGACTATCACTTAATCAGATGTTTAGGGAAACTGAAGGAGTTACAAAAGATCTGCTTGGAGTACCCATCCTTTGTGTTTTCTTTCTCTGCCTTTAGTCTATCAATCAATGGTATTTATTGAGACCCCACTTTGTTTCGAGCACTGTACTATTCAATAGAGAGGTGGATATTGACTTTCCTTCTGGTTGCATCTCAAAAAAGACCCAAGATACGTAGGTTGGCACAAACACCAACCTTCATTGACAAGTATTATTTCATTGCACTTGAATTCCGAAGAATTAAACAAGAGCATCAACCTTTTAACTTGCCCTTCTGTGGCATCTTTTTCATTGGCCACTTTTAAGACCTATTTTTAAATGTCTGTGAAATTAGTTTTCGGTGCATTGTGTTTTAAACACGTACAACTCACTTCAAAAACGGCAGGACCGACTGCTTTCTGATTTGCCAAACGGTGCTTCATTGCAATGGGAAAGTTGGCATTCCAAGCAGTCATATTCCTGCAAGCCGGAATTTCTTCGAAATACCTCTTGGGTCTGTGCATCGACATACCTTTGAGATTGTCGTGAGCAGGGAATGTGTTTGATTATTATATTGTACTCTCCCAAGCTCTTAGTACAGTGCTCTGCACACAATAAGCGCTCATAAATACTATTGAATTGAACCTCTATGAAATATCTTCATATTTCATTTGTCACTCAGAATTTTCAGACAAAACTGAAAAAGAAAAGTAGCCTGCTAGTGTTTCACTTCTGAAGTTGTTCCGTGCTGTTATCTGGCTGATCTGCAATTTCTGGTGATTCTTTGTGTTTCACTGAACCTCATGATTCAGTTGTATCGTGAACACGGAGTGGCCTATTTTTCATGACTTGTGGAGATTAACTCTTAAGATGCTTTGTTGATGATAGTCTAACATTTTGGCTCTACAGTGCTTACAGTGGACTTGTTAATGGCTTGTTTGGAGATTGTATTCTTGATTTAAGTAATTATCGTTTCATCTTTGTGATCCAGTGAAAGACTCCTGGCTCCGTGTAACTACAATGTAAATTGTTAGAAGGTATTTACCCCTTTTTGGACTCCGCATGAAAGCTTTGGTGAAATTATAGTCACTGTGATGTAAATTACTTTTTGAAAAATGGAGATTTGTATTCTAATTGAAATCGCATAGTAACCTCTTTCTCTGTTTTATACATAGAACGTTATTGAAATGAGACCCTTTTTGTCATCATTCTTACGAGATTGATATTTCAAAGAAAACTGTGATTTTACAACTGCTCTCTGGAATCTTTGCAGCTCCATTAGGATCCATATTTAACTCACTAACTGTTGGCCAGTAGTTATTAACACTCCTCATGGTTTTTGTATGGCTTCTTATATTGTTTTGGCATTTTACCGGTATTTACTTGTTATCCCTTAACTGCAATGTCATGGAGTAGATAGTTGTTATTCAGGCCTTATTAATGATTGCTGTTGGCTGATCTTCCTCTTTTAATATAATTGCATAATGCCAAGCAAACATGTTTAGTTATGACGAGCGTGACACATTCGTTGAATTGTCGTTATTAATATTATTCATTAAAACACGATTTTCGTTGGCTCTCTTGTGTCCAGCAGTCACATCCTCCCGTCCCTTTCATTCATTCATTCAATAGTATTTATTGAGCGCTTACTATGTGCAGAGCACTGTACTAAGCACTTGGAATGAACAAGTCGGCAACAGATAGAGACAGTCCCTGCCGTTTGACGGGCGCACGGTCTAATCGGGGGAGACGGACAGAGGAGAACAGTGGCAATAAATAGAGTCAAAGAGTTTGTTATTTGGCTTCACGCACTTGGTGTGTTTTGGAGAGGAAATGTTTTTCAGGGGGAACCACCCGCTTTTGAGCGTCATTCACTTGGCTCAAAGCCAACCTCTGGGGCCAAGTTAGCTTTTGCCAGGATTGTTGTAAGCTTTTAAGGTCGACTCCTTGAGCCTGGTGGTCCCTCCTCCAAGTCTAGCCGGAGGCCCTGGCATTGATTCGTCTCCTGGCTGGCAATCTGGCTTGCAGGCCCAAGTCACCTAATAATAATAATAATGATAATGATATTTGTTAAGCACTTACTATGTGCCAAGCACTGTTCTAAGCACTAGGGTAGATACAAGGTAATCAGGTTGTCACGTGGGGCTCACAGTCTTAATCACCATTTTACAGATGAGGTAACTGAGGCACAGAGAATTTAAGTGGTTTGCCCAAGGTCACACAGCAGACAAGTGGCAGAACTGACATTAGAACCTATGTCCTCTGACTCCCAAACCCTGCTCTTTCTACTAAGCCATGCTGCTTCTCAGCAACACTCGGCAGGGAATGGCTGAGGTCTGGAGAACCCCCGCTTTGACCTGACAATCCTGGACAGAAGATTGGATAGAGACAATCAACCAATCGGTGGTATTTATTGAGCGCTTTCTACGTGCAGAGCACTGTAATAATAATAACGGTACTTGTTAAGCACTTGCTATGTGCCAAGCATTGTTGTGAGCACTGGGGTAGATACAAGATAAATCAGGTTGTCCCACATGGGGCTCACAGACTTAATCCCCAGCTTTACAGATGAGGTAACTGAAGCCCAGAGAAGTTAAGTGACTTGTCCTAGGTCACACAGCAGACATGTACCGGAGCCGGAATTAGAACCCAGGTCCTTCCGACTCCCAAGCCTGTGCTCTATCCACTAAGCCACGCTGCCTCTGTATTGTACTAAGCACTTGGGAGAGCACAATATGACAGAATTAGCAGGCACATTTCCCTCCCCTAATGAGCTGTGACAGTCTAGAGTCACGGTCACAGACTAGAGACGGTGTTCTTGCCTCCACTTCCAGCGAGCCCAGCAAAGAGGGGGTGCAGGACTGGGCTCTTAGGGGACAGAAATGCTAGCTCTCCCTTCTTCCATAGGGCAAAACTAGATTTGACCATGATGGTTTTCACTCTGCACTTCTTCACCCTAAACGCCGGGAAAAATACAAGATAATCAGGTTGGACACGGTTTACTGGTCCCCAGTCTGAGGGAGGGGGAACAGGTGTTTTATCCCTTTTTCCAAATGAGTTAACCGAGGCGTGGAAAAGTTAATCATGGTATTTGTTAAGAGAAAAGCGTTTCTAATCTAGTGAAAGTACCGACACTCTCTTCTGATTCATACCAAGCAGCATGGCTAAGTGAGAAGCAGCGTGGAAAGAGCACGGGCCTGGAAGTCAGAAAGACCTGGGTTCTAATCCTGACTCTGCCACATGCCTGCTGTGTGACCTTGGGCATGTCACATCTCTGGCCCTCAGTTACCTCATCTGTAAAATGGGGATTAAGAGTGTAAAGTGGGGATTAAGCCTCTTTAAAGGGGGATTAAGATTTACCTCATCTGTAAAATGGAATTGCGTCCAACCCGATTACCTTGCATCTACCCCAGTGCTTAGAACAGTGCTTGGCACGTAGGAAGCTCTTAACAAGTACCATAATTATTATCATCATTATTCTGTGCCAAGGTCTGGGATAGATACAAGATAATCGGGTCAGACACAGGCCCTGTCCCCCATGGGGCTATGTTGTAAATTATATATATATTAGTGTCTTTCTCCCCCTCTTGAATGTAAACTCACTGTTTGGCAGGGATCGTGTCTGCTAATTCTGTAGTCTCCCAAGTGCTTAGTACAGTGTTCTGCACATAGTAAGCGCTCAATGACTATCATTGACTGATTGATTGAGGGCTGGGGCTCACAGTCTAAGAAGGAAGGAGAACCGGTATCGAACCTCCATTTTACAGAGGAGGTTAGTGAGGCACAGAAATGAAGTGACTTGCCTGAGGTCACGGAGCAGTCGAGACCTTCCAGGCCCGTGCTCTTTCCACCGGTGACACTGTGTCTTGCCTAAGGTGACTTGAATAAGGTAGGGCTAGAAGGAAAATCTCCTGACTGCCAGATCTGTGCTCTTTCCAGTAGGCCACGCTAGCCCGTGGCTCCAGCCAAACCCCAGCCATCGCGCCCGGTAACTCGGAGGATTTGATCCAATTCTTTAGGAATCAGGTGGTAAGTGTACCTTTGACTCCCCTTACAAATTGTAAAGTCAGTGTCTTCTCCCCGCTGCTAACACTCTCATTCATTCACTCATTCATTCAGTAGTATTTATTGAGCGCTTACTGTGTGCAGAGCACTGTACTAAGCGCTTGGAAAGTACAGTTTGGCAACAGAGACATTCCCTACCCAACATCGCGCTTACAGTCTAGAAGGGGGAGATAGACAACAAAGCAAAAGAAGTAGACAGGCATCACTACCCTCAAAATAGATAAATAGAACCAGAGATAAATGCACCTCATTAATAAAATAAATAGAGCAATAAACATGTGCAAATATGCACAAGTGCTGTGGGGAGGGGAAGGGGGTAGAGCAGAGGGAAGGAGTCGGGGCGATGGGGAAGGGAAGGGGGCAGAGGGAAAGAGAGGGTTCAGTGTGGGAAGGCCTTCTGGAGCAGATGAGGTCTCAGTAGGGCTTTGAAGAGGGGAAGAGAGTTAGTTTGACAGATTTTAGGAGGGAGGGCATTCCAGGCCAGAGGTTTAGGGTGTCTCAGGAGGAGGGCCGAGGGGAGGGAGAGGCTACCCACCCCACGGCCCCCCCAACAGTCCACAGGGATCCCACCTCAGCCGGCGCGATCATATTTATTGAGCGCTTACTCTGTACCAAGCCTTGGGAGAGTACAATACAAACAATAAACACTCACATCCCTTGCTCACAATGAGCTTACGGTCTTATACTCTCATTGCACCCGGTAAGGTGCCAGGCATATGAGAGGCCTGTCTAATATTTCACCATTATAATAATGATGTATTTGTTAAGTGCTTACTTTATGCCAGGCATTGTACTAAGAGTTGGGGTGGATACAAGCAAATTTAATTGGACACAGCCCCTGTCCCATGTGGGGCTCAGACTCTCAATCCAGATGAGTAACTGAGGCACAGAGAAGTGAAGTGACTGGTCCAAGATCACACAGCAGACAAATGGCAGAGCCTGGATTAGAATCTTCTGACTCCCAGGCCCAGGCTCTATCCACTTCACCATGCTGCTTCTCATCATCATCATCAGTGATATTTATTGAACATTCATTCATTCATTCAATCGTATTTATTGAGCACTTACTGTATGCAGAGCACTGTACTAAGCACTTGGAATGTACAATTCAGCAACAGATAGACAATCCCTAGAGACAATCCCTCCCCAAGAATGGGCTCACAGTCTAAAAGGCGGAGACAGACAACAAAGCAAAACAAGACAAAATCAAACAAGTAGTCAGGCATCAATACCCTCAAGATAAATAGAATCATAGATATATACACATCATTAATAAAATAGAGTAATAAATAATAAATACAAATATAGACAAGTGCTGTGGGGAGGGGAAGAGGGTAGAGCAGAGGGAGGGAGTAGGGGGAATGGGGAGGGGAAGAGAGGCAGAGGGAAAGGGAGGGCTCAGTCTGGGAAGGCCTCCTGGAGGAGGTGAGCTTTCAGTAGGGCTTGGAAGAGGGGAAAAGAGTTAGTTTACTGATTGGGTGCAGAGCACTGCACTGCTTTTTTTGTTTTTTTGTGTTTTTTCAGTATTAAGTGATTACTATGTGTCAGGCACCGTTCTAAGCACAGGGGTGGATTCAAAATAATCAGTTTAGACACAGTCCATGTTCCACGTGGGGCTCACGGTCTTAACCGCTATTTTACAAATGAGGGAACTGAGGTACGGAGGAAGTGAAGTGACTTGCCCAAGGTCACACAACAGACACGTGGCAGGGCTGGGATTAGAACTCAGGCCTGTGCTCTATCCAGCAGGCCACGCTTCTTCTCTAAGTGCTCGGGAGAGTACAACAGAGTTGGGAGGCCCGTTTCCTGGTGACAATGAGCTTATGGTTTGAAGGACTTGTTAATATCACTTTAACCACCAATGCCGATGGGAACAGATTGGGTAAGCTTCGGATGGGTAAACTTCCTCATTATTGCTCAAAAAGAGAAGTGGTCTGAGATAGTGCTTCAGTTGCAGCTTGGCCTGGTGGGAAATTCTGAATTTGAAACGTTGCCACTTGTCTGCCGTGACACCTTGGGCAATTCACTTCACTTCTCTGGGTCTCAGTTACCTCCTCTGTAAAATGGGGATGGAGACTGTGAATCCCATGTGGGACAGACCGATTAGCTTGTGTCTACCCCAGGACATCGTACGGTGCCTGGCACATAGTAGGTGCTTAACAGATACCATTAAAAAAATAAAAAGTTGAAGACCTCCAGTCTATACCTGGCTCTGCTGCTGTGTGACCTGGAGCAAATCACTTAATAATAATAATGTTGGTATTTGTTAAGCGCTTACTATGTGCAGAGCACTGTTCTAAGTGCCGGGAGAGATACAGGGTCATCAGGTTATCCCATGTGAGGCTCACAGTCTTAATCCCCATTTTACAGATGAGGGAACTGAGGCCCAGAGAAGTGAAGTGACTTGCCCACAGTCACACAGCTGACAAGCGGCGGAGCTGGGATTCGAACCCACGACCTCTGACTCCCAGGCCCGGGCTCTTGCCACTGAGCCACGCTGCTTCTCTTACACTCTCTATGCCTCAGTTTCCTCATCTATAAAATGGGGATTAAATACTTGTTCTCCCCTGTAGATTGGGAGCCCCATGACAGGCAAAGTCTTGGATAGGTTTATATTATTCCTAACCCTAATGTTTGGGATAGTGCCAGGCACATAGTAAAGGCTTATTAAATGCTGCAAATATCCCCCTCTTGCTTCCTCTTTGTGGGTCAGGGGCTGCGCCCGGTTGATCTAGAATTTATCCTAATGCTTGGCATAATGTTTGGCACATAGTAATCCCCGATAAATGCCTTGAAAAATGCCTTCTGATCCCCAAATCTTAAATCCTATAATCATGCAATGAGTTACCTTCTCAGAGTCTGGCAATTGGCCTTTATAATAATAATAATAATTTTTAGGGTATTTGTCATGAGCTATGTTCCAGGCACTGTACTAAGCTCTGGGGTGGATATAAGCAAATCGGGTTGGACGCATTCCCTGCCGCACGTGCGGTTCACAGTTTCATTCCCCATTTTACAGATGAGGTAACTGAGGCACTGAGAAATGAAGTGACTTGCCCAAGGTCCCACAGCAGTCAAGTGGCGGAGCGGGAATTAGAACTCATGACCTTCTGGCTCTCAGGGCCGGGCTCTCTTCACTAGGCTATGCTGCTTCCCAGCTGATGCCCGCCAAGTCACATGACTCCATCTGCTAACAACAGAAGCTGCTGCCAACTCAGCCTCTCTGTGCCCAGTTATTGGTGCCAAGGTGCAGCTGGTGGTGGAACAGACCAGTGGTCTTTAACCCATCTTCTTGTGGATGTGCTCTCATATGTAGTCTTCTTGTTCATTCATTCAATAATATTTATTGAGCGCTTACTATGTGCAGAGCACTGTACTAAGTGCTTGGAATGTACGAGTCAGCAACAGCTACAGTCCCTGCCCTTTGACGGGCTTACAGTCTTGTTCTCTATCATAATGCCAATGCCCATCGATGCCCTATCCATTATACTTCATGCTTTATGGGAAACATTGTGACCCACTGTCAAGAGCCCGGGCTTGGGAGTCAGAGGCCCTGGGTTCTAATCCTGGATTCACCACGTGTCTGCTGCGTGACCTAGGACAAGTTACTTCATTTCTCCGTGCTTGTTTCCCCATCTGCAAAATGGGAATTCTGTATCCGTTCCCTGTCCTCCTTAGACTGAGCCCCATGTGGGAAGGGGCTGTGTCCAACCTAATTTTCTTGTTTCTACCTCAAAACGTATCCCTGACCCACCTGGGGTTCACAACGTGCATTTTACAGGTGAGGAAACAGGCCCAGAGAAGTTAGTGATTAACTCAAGGTCACAAGCAAACCAGTGGCAGATCTGGACTTGGAATCTGTCTCCTGACTCCCAGAAAATCTTCTATTGGCCCATTTCACATTGTCTGTATAGTCCTTCCAAATTACCCAGCAAGTAGGAGCCTTTTGGCCAATATGCTTATTTGCCAGAAGACTATTTTAAAACCATTGGAAAAAGGTTAAATGGACTGAGGAAAAGAATGCTTTCTGCTGAATCTCTGTCTCACCTTTTGATCCCCTCCGATTTTCTAAAGTCATCATACCCCATTTGGTCCCCATACCCAAACTATCTAGTCGCAATTGCGCCGTTTCCACTGAGCTCCGCTCCCTCGTTCCCCTGCCCCGCCTCCTATCTCGGACCTCTGACCCGCCGCCCTGGATCCCCTCCACAGTCCTCTTCCTCCGATCCCGTGCTCGAGTCACGGAGCGCTGCTGGCAGAAATCCAGACACCAGGCTGATCTCGTCCACCTCGATTTCATCCCTACCTTTAACTCCGCCCTCTCCTCCACCCAACAGCGATACTTCTCCATCTTTATTGACTCTCATACCCATTGCCCATGCCAGCTGCTCCAGATACATAACTCCCTCCTCAAATCCCCTGCTCCTCTATTCCCCAATCTCTTTCCCCTAATGGCATGGCTATTTATAGGTAAAAGTGAAATCTTCAGGGGTGAGCTCTCTAAGATCTCACCTGCTCCTCTCCAGTTCCTCCCTCCTCTTGCCCCTTCTTCAGCAATCCCATCTTTCCCTGCAGTATCTCAAGAGGAGATCTCCTGGTTCCTCCCAAAGTCTACCTCCTCCATCAGCACCTCTGACTTTTCCCTTCTAATCTCCCTGATCACAGTCTTCAACCTTTCGCTTTCCAATGGTTTCTTCCCCACTGGACTCAAACATGTTATTGTAACCCAATTCCTAGCCTCCTTAACTCTCATGGTTCCCTCTAATTATCGCCTCATCTCCCTCCTTCCTTTTCTACCCTTGTTGCACCCAAAGATCCTCTCCTCCAATTCTCTCCTTGACCCCCTCCAATCTGGCTTCCACCCTCTCCACTCTGTGGAGTGGAGTTCCATATACACCCACTTCCTGGAGAACTCATTTGCTCCCATGGCTTCCACTACCATGCCTGTGTGGATGATTTCTAAATTTACAACTCCAGTCCCAACCTTTCTCTTTGTCTGCCGTCACGTATTTCCTTCGTCTTTCAGGACACGGATGCTCCACCAACAGCACTCAAACTAAACATGTCCAAATCAGAACTAATCTTCCCTCTCTCACAACCCCTTAATTTTGGCATTATCCTCGACTCAAATCTCTCAATCAATCTGTCATTCATTCATTCATTCAATAGTATTTATTGAGCGCTTACTATTTGCAGAGCACTGTACTAAGCGGTTGGAATGTACAATTCCGCAACAGAGACAATCCCTGCCCAATGACAGGCTCATAGTATAATTGGGGGAGATAGATGGCAGAACAAAACAGAAAGAAACAAAAACAAGACAACTTTATCACGATAAATAGAATCAAGGGGATGTGTACCTCATTAACAAAATAAATAGAGTAATAAATCATTTATACAAATGAGCACAGTGCTGAAGGGAAGGGAAGGGGGAGGAGGAGGAACAGAAGGTGGAATAGGGAGGGGAGGGGGAGCAGAGGGAAAGGGGGGCTCAGCTGAGGAGAAGGGAAGGGGAGGAGCAGAGTGGGGAGGGGGAGCAGAGAGAAAAGGGGGGAGCTCAGTCTGGGAAGGTCTCTTGGAGGAGGTGAGCTCTCAGTAGGGATTTGAAGAGGGGAAGAGAGTTAGTTTGGCAGAGATGAGGAGGGAGGGCATTCCAGGACAGCAGGAGGACGTGGGCCAGTGATCAACAGTGGGATAGGCGTGAACGGGGGACAGTGAGGAGGTGAGCGGCAGAGGAGTGGAATGTATGTAAGGGGTGGACAGTAGAAAGAGAGAAAGGAGGTGATGTAGGAGGGGGCAAGGTGATGGAGAGTTTTGAAGCCAAGAGTGAAGAGTTTTTGTTTCATGGGGAGGTGGATGGCAACCACTGGAGGTTTTTAAGGAGGGAAGTGACATGCCCAGAGCCTTTCTGTAGGAAGATGATTCGTGCAGCGGAATGAAGAATAGACTGGAGTGGTGAGAATCAGGAGGAAGGGAGATCAAAGAGAAGGCTGACACAAAAATCCAGTCGGGATATTATGAGAGCTTGATCCTGTCAGTTCTTCCTTCACGACATTGCAAAAATGTGCCCTATCCTCTCCATCCAAACTGCTCCTATGCTGATCCAAGCACTTATCCTCTCTTGATTACTGCATCAGCCTCCTCTCTGACCTCCCAGTCTCCTGTCTCTCCCCACTCTAATCCACACTTCACTCTGCTGCCTGGATCCTTTTTACTAAATGTCATTCAGTCTACATCTCCCTCCTCCTCAAGAACCTCCGGTGGTTGCTCACCCATCTCCACATCAATCAGAAACTCCTTACCGTCGGCTTGAAGACATCCAGTCAGCTCTCCCCCTCCTTCCTTACCTCGCTGGCTTCCTACTTCAAGCCAGCCTGCACACTTCACTCCTCTAATGCCAAGCTATTCTCTGTAACTCAGTCTCGACTATCTTACTGCCAACCCCTTGCCCATGTCCTCCGTAATCATCAGACCAAATACCAACATTATTAGGAGACCAACACTCTACCCAACTTCAAAGCCTTATTAAATCACATCTCCTCCAAGAGACTTTCCCCAGTTAAGCCCTCTTTCCCTCTACTCCATAACCCTTCTGCATTGCTTATGCCCTTGGATCTGCTCACTTTGGGCACTTGCCATCCTCAACATTTATTCATTTATTTATTAATGATTTATTATTAATTTATTTATGTCTGTCTCCCCTTCTAAACCATAAGCTTGTCATGGGCAGGGAATATGTCTACCAACTCTTTGTATTGTACTCTTCCAAGTGCTTGGTACAGTGGTCTGCACACAGTAAGCACGCAATAAGTGCCACTGTTTGACAGATGACCAAGCCTGGTGTACTCTCTTCTCCTAGTGCTTAGCAAGTGCTGTGCAAACAGTAAGCCATCAATAAATACCACTGATTTTTTTTAATGGGATTTGTTAAGCACTTACTATGTGCCAAGAACTGTACTAAGCCCTGGGATAGATACAAGCTAACCAGTTGGACACAGTCCCTGTCCTAATTAGGGCTCACAGTCTTACTCCCCATTTTATAACTGAGGGAACTGAGGCCCGGAGAAGTTAAGTGACTTGCCCAAGTCACACAGCAGGTAAGTGGTGGAGCCAGAATTAGAACTCAGGTCCTTCTGACTTCCAGGCCCATCTAGCAGGCCACTCTTCTTCAATTGACTGAAATGAGATTGGCAACATTTTTTTTTCCATTCAGTTATCTTCATAATGCTGGGCTTTTTAAGACATGAAAAGTCTGTTTCTGATCAGTATCTTTTGTGTACAGAGTACTGTAGTTACGTGTTTGGGAAAGAACCATAAAGGTAACAGGCTTGTGATTGGCTCAGGAATCCATGTGACTAACAGTGGCTAACTGTCCTTCCTATCTTCCTATAATAATAATAATAATAATAATAATGATATGTTTTAAGCACTTACTATGTGTAAGGCACTGTACCAAGCACTGGGGTGGGTACAAGCAAATCGGGTTGGACACGGTCCCTTTTCCCATGAGGGGCTCACAGTCTCAATCACCATTTTACAGATAACTGAGGAACAGAGAAGTGAAGTGGCTTGCTCAAGGTCACACAGCAGACAAGTGCCAGAGTAGGGATTGGAACCCTGACCTCTTGACTCCCAGGCCCGTGCTCCTCACTACCCATTTAGTGGCATTCTGGGGTCACATTGGGAAGCAGCAGTGAGATAGGATAGTGGAAATGCCTGAAACGTTCTCTGTCAAGCACAGCAACTTCACGATTCCTATGGACTGAGAGGGCAGGCTCTGTCACCCCTTTCCCTAATGGAAAGTTGCAAGACCATCTTCAAACTTTATATCAATGAATGAATTATGGATATGTGCTTGAATGTTCTGTGTGGCTGAGGGTGGGGTGACTATCAAGTGCCAAACTAGAGCCGATCCAGTTGCATAGGCAGATTCAGATGGAGAAGCAGCAATGGCGGAGTGGATACACGGGCCTGGAAGTCAGAAGATCATGGGTTCTAATCCCTACTCCGCCACTTGTCTGCTGTGTGACCTGGGGTGAGTCACTTCATTTCTCTTAGCCTCAGTTACCTCATCTGTAAAATGGAGATTGAGACTGTGAACCCCATGTGGGACAGAGACTATGTCCAACCTGATTAATTTGTATCTACCCCAATGCTTAGAACAGTGCTTGACATGTAGTAAGCACTTAAGAAATACCCCAATTATTATTATTAGGTAGGCCATCCTGCAATCAGACCTCAGGTCTTAGATCGGGTGCTCAGTTGCTCCGTCCCACTGGCCCGCTGGCCCCCTGGCCTGCTGCCACCATGTGTCACCTTCTTTTCTGTCCTATTTCCCGTGTCCTGGACCGAGTCCCAGACCTCAGCCGGCTCACCAGGCTTCACACGGACCCGGGAGGGAAAGGCAAGGTCCTGGCCGCTCTGGGGAGGCTCAGAGTATTTCAGAAAATTGCTTGAAGTTGGGGCCGATTCAGGCAGAATTGTGCAGACCTCCCCCAGATGGTGGCCAGGTGATGTCATCACAACATGTGTGGCGTGTGATGTCTTGGGTGACTCGAGTTCTTTAACCCTAACCCTATTTTTTTCTCCCCTCCCACCCCTCTTTCTGAACTGGGCCCCCAGCCTCGCTCACTTCAGATCTCTCACATCCCCCGGAAGTTCCATTCCAAACTGAAAGGAGCCAAAATGGGGACTTTGTGGCTTGTGAGTTCCTTGATGCCTGCCTCCTCCCAATAATGATAATAATAATAATGGCACTTGTTAAGTGATTATTACATTCCAAACACTGTTCATTCATTCATGCAATCATATTTATTGAGCGCCTACTGTGTGCAGAGCACTGTACACAGTAAGCGCTTGCACTGTACTCAAAGTGCTGGGGTAGATACAAGATAATCAGAGACACAGCCTCTGTCCGACATAAGGCTCTCAGTCTTAATCCCCATTTTACAGATGAGGGAACAGAGACACAGAGAAGTAAAGTGACTTGCCCAAGGTTACACAGCAGAAAAGTGGTGGAGCAGGATTCATATTTGTTCAATAGTATTTACTGAACACTTAATACGTTCAGAGCACTGTACTAAGCACTGGAGAGAGTACAATAAGACAATAAACAGATACATTCCCTGCCCACTGTGAGTTTTCAGTCTAAAGATTAGACTCCAGGTCCTTCTGACTTCCAGACCCATGCTCTCTCCACTAGACCATGCTATTTCATGCTCCCAGCCATCAATCCCACAAAAATCCCTGTCCCTTTTCCTACCCTTTTCCAGAGAAGCAGTGTGCCGCAGTGGAAAGAGCACGGGCTTTGGAGTCAGGCTCATGAGTTCGAATCCCAGCTCTGCCACTTGTCAGCTGTGTGACTGTGGGCAAGTCACTTAACTTCTCTGTGTCTCAGTTCCCTCATCTGTAAAATGGGGATTAAGACTGTGAGCCCCACGTGGGACAACCTGATTCCCCTGTGTTTACCCCAGCGCTTAGAACAGTGCTCTGCACATAGTAAGTGCTTAACAAACAAATACCAACATTACCCTCACGCTCCAAATGAAAAGTTGATCACTACTAAAGCTTCTAAATTGATTCTCCACACAGGTTTTTAACAAATCCCTTTGGCTTCAGCCACACATTTTTCATTATCTCCCAAATATAGAGTTTACTAAATGACCATGGTGACCATTTGCATCATTCAATCAATGGCATTTATTCATTCATTCAATCGTTCATTCAATTGTATTTATTGAGCAATTACTGTGTGCAGAGCACTGTACTGAGCACTTGGAAAGTACAATGCAGAAATAAAGAGAGACGATCCCTGCCCACAACAGGCTCACAGTCTAGATGGGGGGAGACAGACATCAATACAAGTAATGAAGCAACAATATAAATAAATAGAATTATAGATATGTCCATATATACTAAAGTGCTGTGGGGCAGAGAAGGGGAGAAGAGCAAAGGGAGCGAGTCAGGGTGACCTGGAAGGGAATGGGAGCTGAGGAAAATTGGAGCTTAGTCTGGGAAGGCCTTGATCAGTCGATCAATCCATGGTATTTACTGAACACTCATTATATGCAGAGCACTGTTCTAAGCACTTGGGAAAGTACAACAGAATTAGCAGGCATTTTCTGTGTGCAGAACACTATATTAGTCACTTGGGAGAGCACAATTCTGGAATTGAGTTGGTAGATACGACCCCTGCCCTCAAAGAACTTGCATAGTGGGGGAGACGTGTTAAAATTCAAATAAGGGATATGGCAGAGTATAAAGACATGTCCACCAAATACGCAGTCTGTTGCTTTTGGAAATACACGCGTTGCAAATTGTTCTACTCAGCTCTGTTGCCACTGGTTAGGGGTAACTTTCCTTTCCTGAATCATCCACTGTAGAGTCTTCCTAATATGGTCTGAGTGGGATGTTCATCTGTGGTTAGCTTTATAGAGGCTTCCAAGGGACTTTTATCAAATAATTATCATCCATCTCCAACCATTTGCTTTTTGGAGACCAGAAGCTCCGGGTTCATTTTTATCATTGAATCCAGCTGAGTTATAAATTCAGATTGATCAAACCACCCTTTATCAGTCTCTCACTTGCACGTTCTACAAAAAAAATAAATAATAATTTACTCAAAGATTTGAACTCAATCTCTTAAGGAGCAGGGGCAAAGAATTAGTTAGCAAAATGCCCGGAGACATGTGTCTCTTCCTTGAATATGTGATATGTGGTTCTAATACATTCTACTATTTCCAGGACACAGTGAAGGAAAATCCTGGTTTGGTGTGAAAGTCCTTTGGAAAATAGCATCCAAAATCGTAAGTGCTCAGTAAATACAACTGATTGATTTTTGATGAACTCAGCCACATTTAAATTGATCTCCATGGAGACTCATTATACTACAACAAAATCTGACTCATCCCAACTATGACCTTGGGTGTTACTTTACTTTACTGTGCCTCAGTTTTCTCACCGGTAAAATCGGAATTTAATATTTGTTCTCCCTCCCCTTTAGGCTGTAAATCCTATGTAGGCTAGGACTGTGTCTTGATTATTTTAAATCTACCCCAGGACTTAGCATGATGGTTGGCATATAGTAAGCAGTTAACAACTACCAGAAGTATTATTATGATTCTTATTACTAATAAGTGTGGGTGGCCTCGTATTTCATCAGGGCAGAATAAAAATGTTAAAGATAATTCTTAAGTCTTCTGGTATATTTTTTTGATAATTAGAACTCCACAATCTCAAGATGGACCTGGAAAAAATCAAGAAAAAAAAACTACAAGAAAGGACTAGAAAATATAAGCTTTGAGAAAAGGTGCTATCAACTGAGAATCTTCAGCCTGGAAACTTACAAAGTAGCAGTATTGTATTTTTGGAATGTCCATTTGGGTATACTTAATTAAGCTCTTTCACCAGCCGTTCTGCATTATTCCACTGAGGACCAAGCCAGGTGGCTTGAATTAACTGTGGCTTGAAGGATTCTGACGAGAAATGAGAGAATTTCTTCATGGTGTGACTTGTTAAACGTTCAAATAAATTTCCAAGTGGAAGAAGCACTTTTCAGTGAGTTCTTTAGAAGCTGCAGTCCTGAAGTGTGGGTTTTGCTCTGAAGATTGTTTAAAGGGTCTTAACGCTTAAGGTTAAAGGTTAACTCCTTTTTAATGATTTGCCCGCTTCTAGTTAGACACAGTGTGTCTGAGTCTTGTTTTGCAATACTGTTTTTGAAAACTCTCAAGAAGTTCTCCGCACTTAGAAGCACGGTCATAGGCAGGAGTTGGGACTGGCTGAAATCTTCAGCTCCTCTCCCGCTGTACTGTTTTTTAATTTCATGGCGGACTGTGAAGCACGGAGACTAAAGATTTTTCTGAAAGTTTCGCAAGCACGAAGGGAAATCATATGACTTCCTGATGCTGGAGGGCTCTGTGCTGAGATGGAACAGAGCTTAGTGTGTCACTGCTGAACTGTGAGTCCTGAGACCCAAGCAGGAAATCATGATGACAAGGTAAGGAAGTCCACTGAGTTTTCTGGGGTCTGTGACCCTCAAGCTAAAGTGAGAATCACCCATGGCTTTGGGGAGGGGAACATTCAGGAGGATTAAGAAGTCTTGGGGTCGGTGGCACTGGGTACCCCAAAATCTACTGGGAAGGTGCTGGGATCTTAAGAGAAAATGCTGCCTGCTTATGGGAACAAAAATCACTGGGGGAGGGGCAGTCAGTGGTGTTTACTGAGCACTTACTTTGTGCAGAACACTGTACTAAATGTCTCGGAAAGCGTAATTGACATAGTAGATCCGGGCCCTCGACTATAAAGATATGTATATAAGGGCTGTGGGGGTGGAGTTTATGACGAAGTGCTTAAGAGAGAATGAAGGAAACTGAAAATATGAAGCAGAAGGGAGATGAGATATTAGTTCCAGAAGGCTTCCTGGAAGAGATGTGTTCTTCTCTGGGCTTGGAAAGACCACAGATCTGGGTTTTAATCCTAACTTTGCTTGCGCTTTGCCTGCTGAGTGAGCTCGGGTAAGCCACTTAACTTCTCTGTGCCTCCGTTTCCTTATCCAGAAAATAGGGACTCGTTACCTGTTCTCCCTCCTGTTTAGACAGTTAGCCCGATGTGGAGTGTGTCCAACCTGATTATCTTGTATCTATCCCAGTGCTAACCACAGGGCTTGTCATGTAGTAAATCCACCAGTTGCATTTACGGAGCACGTATGTGCAGAGTACTGTATTAAGCAGTTGGGTGTCCAATATAACATAGTTGGTAGACAGGTTCCCTGCCCACAGTGAGCTTTTAAGTCTAGATGATGCTTAACAAATACAACAGTTATTGTCAGCGCTCTGTTGTTATCAGGAGGGCAGTTGTCTGTCAGATGTGAATGGTCAGGGAGTTCCAGCCATGAAGGAGGGACGTGAGCAAGAGAGGGAAAGACCCGAGATGAGATCAAGGCACAGTGAGGAGGAGGGTGGCGTTAGAGGGGCGAATCAATCAAGCCGATGGTATTTTTTAAGCACTTACTGTGTACAGAACACTGTACTAAGTGTTTGGGCAAGTATAATATAACAGACACATTCCCTGCCCACGAGGAACTTGGAGTCTAAAGCGGGAGGAGGAGCTGCACTGAGTTGTAGTGGGAGCAGAGTGAGACTAGGCTGCTCTTTGGGGTGCAGTTTAACCGGTGACCTTTTCTGAACAAACTCAGCTGCTCTGATCAGCCATATTTTTTTTTTTATGGTATTTAAGAGCTTACCATGCATCAGGCATTGTGCTAAGTACAGGGGTAGATCTAAGGGAATCAGGTTGAAAACAGTCCATGTCCCATACGGGGCTCACAGATTTAATCCCCAGTTTGCAGATGAGGTAACTGAAGCACTGAGGAAATTCATTCATTCAATTGTATTAAGTGCTTACTGTGTGTGGAGCGCTGTACTAAGTGCTTGGAAAGTACAATACAACAATGAAGAGTGACAGTCCCTGGCCAGTGAACTCATAATCTAGAGGGAGGGAGACGGACATCATTACAAACAAACCAACATCGATGCAAAGAAATAAAAATTACAGATATATACATAAATGCTGTGGTGCTGGGAGAGGAGGGAAGAGCTAAGGGAGCGAGTCAAGGGGATGCAGAAGGGAGTGGGAGAGGAAGAAAAGTGAGGCTTAGTCTGGGAAAGCTTTTTGGAGGGGATGTGCCTTCAGTAAGGCTTTGAAGGAATTGTCTGGTGGATTTGAGGAGGGAGGACGTTCCAGGCCAGAGGCAGGACGTGGGCCAGGGGTCGGCGGCAAGACAGGCAAGATCGAGACACAGTGAAAAGGTTAGCGGCACCAGAGGAGCGAAATATGCGGGCTGGGTTGTAGAAGGAGAAAAGCTGGGTGAGGTAGAAGGGGGCAAAGAGTGCCTCACTTTCCTCATCTGTAAAATGGGGATTCAATATCTATTCTACCTTCTACTTAGACTATGAGGGAGGGGGACTGTGTCCGATCTGGTAGTTTTATATCTAACCTGGTGCTTAGAACGGTGCTTGGCACATAATAAACACTTCTCCAAGAGGTCTTTTCTGACTAAACCCTCCTTTCCTACCTTCCCATTGCTTTCTGGGTCACCCTGACTTGTTCCGTGTATTTATCCCCACTTCCAGCCCCTCAGCACTTTATTTCTATTAATACAGCCTCCCACTCTAGACTGGAAGTTCTCTATGGGCAGGGAATGTGTCTATTTATTGTTGTACTCTCCCTTGTACTTAGTATAGTGATCTGCACACAGTAAGGGCTCAATAAATAAGACTGACTGAGTGAAGGAAATACTCCAGTGGTTTTTCTTTCCTTTCGCAGGTCTCCCCTCTCCTCCCCAGGAAGGCCAGCAATGGACCGTGAAGGTTTTGTCTCGAAGTAGACTGTGGCCTTGGGATTTGAGGCTCTGAGGAAGGCCCCGGAGCCGCTTCCTGGGGGAGATGACGACAACATCCCTGTCACCCTGACAACACGAGGTAGGTCTCACCTCTAAGCACTGCCCCCACCCCCTTTTTTTTCCTAAATTGACTGTCTCTATCTGTTACCGATTTGTACATTCCAAGTGCTTAGTACAGTGCTCTGCACGTAGTAAGCGCTCAATAAATACTATTGAATGAATGAATGAAGCATTTACTTTGTGTCAGGCACTGTGAAGCAGCGTGGCGTATGGATAGAGAACAGGCCTGGGAGTCAGAAGGCCATGAACTCTAATTCCGGCTCTGCCACTTGTCTGCTGTGTGGACTTGGGGCAAGTCATTTCATTTCTCTGGGCCTCAGTTCCCTCATATGGAAAATGGGGATTGAGACCATGAGCCCCATGTGGGACAGGGACTGTGTCCAAACTGATTTGCATGTATCCACCCCAGTGCTTGGTACAGTGCCTGGCACATAGTATGTGCTTAAATGTCATTATTATTTTTATTATTAATAAACGCAATGTTTCTTCTTCCACTTCCAAATTTTGCCAATCTCTGTCCCTGGTGCTATGCCCTGAGGCAATCACCTCTCTCATGCTTAGTGTGAATCTGACCTTGCAGAGACCACTCAGGAAGATAGTAATAGTGGTATTTGTTAAGCGCTTACTCCATGACAAGCACCGTTCTAATCGTTTATCGTGTAGGACCCGGTTCCTGTCCCATATGAGGCTCACAACCTGAGTAGTCAGTCATTTAATCATATTTACTGAGCGCTTACTGTGTGCAGAGTACTGTACTAAGTGCTTGGGAGAGTACAATACAATGGACATGTTCCCTGCCCACAGTGAGGTTTCAGTTTAGAGGGAGGGAGAAGTTACTTAACCCCCCCCCCCTTTTACAGATGAGGGCACTGAGGCTCAGAGAAGTGAAGCAACTTGCCCAAGCTCACACATTCTGCAGACTTTACCTAAGACCTGTCACTCTCTATGCTCACTGGCACAAGCCTAAATAATAATTGTGCTATTTAAGCGCTTACTATGTATCAGACACTGTGCTAAGTCCTGGGGTGGATACAAGCACATTGGGTCGGACAGAGTTCCTGTCCCACATGGGGTCACAGTCTTAATCCCCATTTTATAGATGAGGTAACTGAGGCACAGAGAAGTTAAGTGACTTGCTCAAGGTCACACAGACAAGCGGGAGAGTTGGGATTAGAACCCAAGCCTGTGTGCTCTATCCACTAGGTCACGCTGCTTCTCTTTCTCTAGAAAAGCAACTGATAACCAGAGCTAGATTTGTTAAGTGAGACTGACTTCGGATAATAATAATAATGGTATTTAAGCACTTACTATGTGCCAGGCCCTGTTCTAAGTGCTGGGGTAGACAGTTGAGTCCCATCAATTTCAATCAAGCATATTGAATGCATACTGTGTCCAGAGCACTGTACTAAGTGCTTGGAGAGAGTACAGTACAACAGACTCTGTAGGCATGTTCCCTGCCCACAGTGAGTCTACAAACTAGAGGAGGAGCTTCAGAACACTGTACTAAACACTTATTCATTCGATAGTATTTAGTGAGTGCTTATTGTGTGCAAATCACTGTACTAGAGCTTGGAAGAGTACAATACAACAACAAAAAGACGCATTCCCTGCCCACAATGAGTTCGCAGTCTAGAGGGGGAGACAGACATTAATATAAATTACAGATCTATACATATGTGTCGTGGGGTTGGGAGGGAGGATGAAGGAAGGGAGCAAGTTAATGTGACACAGAAGGGAGTGGGAGAAGAGAGGAAGGCTTCTTGGAGGGGATGGGCCTTTAATAAGACTTTGAAGTGCTTAGAGTATAACAGAGGAGGTAAACACAATCCCTGCTCTCAAGAAGCTTTTAATCCACCAGGGGAGACACATACAAACAAATTCCAGGTAGGGAAAGCAACAGAGTATAAAGATATGTACATTAAGTGTTGTGAGAGGAAGGAGTGGAGTGAAGATTTAAGTGCATAGGTGAAGCAGAAGTACAGTGTGCATAGCGGCAGCAGTGTGGCCTAGTGGATTGAGCACAGGCCTGGGAGTCAGAGGGACCTGAGTTCTAATCCTGGCTCCAACACTTGTCTGCTGTGTGACCTTGGCTAATTTTCTTCTCTCTGCCTCAGTTACCTCATCTGTAAAATCAATCAATGGTGCTTACTATGTGCAAATCACTGGTCTAAGCGTAAAATGGGGATTAAGGCTGTGAGCCCTATGTGGGACAGGTACTCTGTCCAACCTGATTAACTTGCATCTACCACAGTGCATAGTTCAGTGCCTGGCATAAAGTAAAACACTTAACAAATACCATAAAAAGGTGGGGGAGGGGACCTGGGGGACATGAGAGAATTTAGCTTTTGAAAGAGTAGTAGAATTGATAGTGCAATCACTGGCTATTCAGACCCAAAATGCTGCATGATTCAAATACCAGATCGAGAGGTGGTTTGTGTGTTTATAAAGAAGAAATATTTCTACAGACTCATCTCAATTTTCCACGGTGGCATTGAAATCCTTCTTTCTAGGACTTCCTTTATACTGAACCTGCATTTGAGCTTTCACTGCATATCACTGAATAGCCATCATCAGCTAAACAAGAATAGATTTCTGCAGTCTCCTCAGCACTAGGAACTGCAAAATGTGATTGACATCCCATTGTTTAATCAATCCATGGTATTTATTGAGCTCCTACTATGTGCAGAGCACTGTACTAAACAATTGAGAGAGGGCAATACAACAGAAATAGCAGACACGTTCCTTGGCCATAACGAGCAAACTGCCGATCCAATTTAGTTTCGATTTAAAAAGACTGGAAAACAGTCCCTGAGATTCATAACCTCTTTGTCCTGTGAATCTAAATTTGCTTTCAATAATTAATCCCTAGAATTGATTCCATGCTCATGTTTTGCGACTGCTTGCGACTTCTGATATGAAGAGTAAATTTTTTTTTGCTATGGTGTATAAGCTTGGGGCTGGTGAAGAATGATGAGTCAGGCTGCCTGATATTTGCCAGGCAGATTAATAATAATAATAATTGGGATATTTATAAGTGTTTGCTGAAATACAGTAGATATGAGTAGAAATGATTCAATCAGATCAGGCACAGTCCTTGCCCCTTAATCTGAGTGGGAGGGAGGTGAGAGACATTTTTTTCCCACCACTGACAGGTGAGGAAGCAGAAGTTAGGTGACTTGTCTAAGGTCACACAACAGGCAAGTGGCGGAGCAGAGAAAAGAACCTAAATCTCCCGACACCCAATCCTGTGCTCTTTTACAAGGGCACATTGCTTCTCCTTCAGTGATTCCAGGGTGGGTGACTTCCAGGCCCGTGCTCTCGCCACTAGGCCAAACTGCTGGGATGGATACAAGTTAATTAGGTTGGACACAGTCCCACGTGGGACTCACAGTTTAAGTAGGAGAGAGGACAGGCATTGAGTCCCCATTTTACAAGCTCATTTTGGGCAGGGAACACATCTGCTCACTCTGTTGTAATAATTATGGTGTTTGGTAAACGCTTACTATGTGCCAAGCACTGCTCTAAGCAGTGTAATGCTTAGATGCAGAGTAATCACATTGTCTCAAGTGGGGCTCACACTTTTAATCTCCATTTTACCCCGATCAATGAGGCAGCTGAGGGACAGAGAAGTGAAGTGACTTGCCCAAGGTCATGCAGCAGATGAGTGGCGGAGTCAGAATTAGAACCCAAGTCCTCTGACTCCCAAGCCCATGCTTTTTCCATTAAGCCACACTGCTTCTCCCAAGAGTTTAGTACAGTGCTCTGTACACAGTAAGTATTCAATAAATATTTAGTTATATTGTGTGCAGAGCAATGTACTAAGTGTTTGAGAGTACAGTAGAACAATAAATGGACACATTCCCTGCCTATAACTAGCTTGATTGGGGTATTTTTTTTGTTTGGGTTTTTTTTTTTTTTTTAAATCTTCCCCTGGAAATGGAGTTGAGGAATAAATTCCATGGTTTCCTCTTCTGTGCCTTCAGGCATTTCCTTATCTTTCTCTCAGCCTTCTGGCGCCAGGCTGGGGTATAGATAAGGAGTGAACATGCCAGAGTCACGTTGGCCAGAATGGATTGACTGCTGTTCTGAACTTCTGCCCTTCTTTCCAGCTCCAACCCGCCCTCCCTCAACTCCTGCCACTGAGTTCTGTGGCTCGGACACGGCGCCCGTATTTCCAAAGACGCAGGAGGAAAGGGGTCAGATGTCCACCCAGAGAGAGAGAGACATTCTGGTTCAGAGGAGCTCAGCATGCTTCCACAAATTGGTGCAGGCGGTATGATGGCATCCTGTACAGTGCCCAGGATATCTTGGCAGCCTTAGTTTCCGGAAACTCTGAATTCATTCAATTGCACTGAGCGTTCACTGTGTGCAGAGCACTGTATTAAGCACTTGGGAGAGTACAATACAACAGTAAGCAGACACAATCCCTGCCCACCTATCTGATCCAGAGAAGAAAAGTACCACCCACTATGGGATCCCTGCCACGTCAACTGGTCGTATTTATTGAGCGCTTACTGTGTGCAGACCACTGTACTAAGCACTTAGGAGAATACAACGTAACAAGGTTGCAAGATATGCTCCTTACCCGCAATGAGTCTAGTGGGGGATATAGACATTAATGTGAATAAATTAAATTATGAGTATGTACATAAACTCTATAGGGCCCAGGGAGGGTTGAATTAAGGATGCAAATCCTAGTGCAAGGATGATGCAGAAGTTTGGCCTCCAGCCTCGTTTCCCCCTCTCCACCATTCCAAGTCAGTGCAGCTGCTGAGGGCCACGCAACGAAGAAGTAGAGGAGAATCATGGTCTAGGGGAAAGAACCAGGGTCTGGGAGTCAGAGGACCTGGGTTCTAATCAAGGCTCTGTCAGTTGCCTGCTGTGCACTTTGGGCAAATCACTTCTCTGTGCCTTGGTTTCCTCACCTGTAAAATGGGGATTCAATGCCTGTACTCGGTCCTACTTAAACTCTGAGTGCCAGGTGGGACAGGGACTGTGTTGGTATTTAAGTGCTTACTATGTGCAGAGCACTGTTCTAAGCACTGGGGTAGATACAGGGTAATCAGGTTGTCCGACATGAGGCTCACAGTTAATCCCCACTTTACAGATGAGGTAACTGAGGCAGCAAGAAGTGAAGGGACTTGCCCACAGCCACATAGCTGACTGTGTCCAACCTGATTAACTTGTATCCACCTCAGCAGTGTGGTCTAGTGGCTAGAGCACAGGCTTGGAAGTCAGAGGGCCTGGGTTCTAATCCCAACCTCACCACTTTTCATTCAATATTCATTCAATATTGCAGAATGAATATGTGCAGAGCACTGTACTAAGCGCTTGGGATGAACAAGTCGGCAACAGATAGAGACGGTCCCTGCCGTTTGACAGGCTTACGGTCTAATCAGGGGAGATGGACAGACAAGAACGATGGCAATAAATAGAGTCGAGGGGAAGAACATCTTGTAAAAACAATGGCAACTAAATAGAATCAAGGCGATGTACAATTCATTAACAAAATAAATAGGGCAATGGAAATATATACAGTTGAGCGGACGAGTACAGTGCTGTGGGGATGGGAAGGGAGAGGTGGAGGAGCAGAGGGAAAAGGGGAAAATGAGGCTTTAGCTGCGGAGAGGTAAAGGGGGGATGGCAGAGGGAGTAGAGGAGCTCAGTCTGGGAAGGCCTCTTGGAGGAGGTGAGTTTTAAGTAGGGTTTTGAAGAGGGGAAGAGAATCAGTTTGGCGGAGGTGAGGAGGGAGGGCGTTCCGGGACCGCGGGAGGATGTGGCCCGGGGTTCAACGGCGGGATGGGCGAGACCGAGGGACGGTGAGGAGGTGGGCGGCGGAGGAGCGGAGCGTGCGGGGTGGGCGGTAGAAGGAGAGAAGGGAGGAGAGGTAGGAAGGAGCAAGGTGACGGAGAGCCTCGAAGCCTAGAGTAAGGAGTTTTTGTTTGGAGCAGAGGTCGATAGGCAACCACTGGAGTTGTTTAAGAAGGGGAGTGAAATGCCCAGATCGTTTCTGCAGGAAGATGAGCCGGGCAGCGGAGTGAAGAATAGACCGGAGCGGGGCGAGAGAGGAGGAAGGGAGGTCAGAGAGAAGGCTGACACAGTAGTCTAGCCGGGATATAACGAGAGCCCGTAGCAGTAAGGTAGCCGTCTGGGTGGAGAGGAAAGGGCGGATCTCGGCGATATCGTATAGGTGAAACCGGCAGGTCTCGGTAACGGATAGGATGCGTGGGGTGAACGAGAGAGACGAGTCAAGGATGACACCGAGATTGCGGGCCTGAGACCCGGGAAGGATGGTCGTGTCATCGACGGTGATAGAGAAGTCTGGGAGAGGACCGGGTTTGGGAGGGAAGATGAGGAGCTCAGTCTTGCACTTGTCTGCTGTGTGTGACTTGCCTAAAGTCACTTCTCTCTGCCTCAGTTACCTTATCTGTACAATGAGGATGAAGACTGTGAGTCTCATGTGGGACGGGGACTGTGTCCAACCTGATTTGCTCGTCCTCCTCAGTGCTTAGTACAGCGCCTGGCACAGAGTAAGAGCTTAAATACCACAGTTATCATTACTACTGCTTAAAACACAGGAAGCACTTAGCAAATACAATAATAATGAAGGCTCCAACTGCAGATTAAACTTCCATTTTGTGCCCCAGGACAAGACTGGGGAATTAGCCGGGTAGATGTCACTTGAGGAAAATGTCACTTGGATGGTGATGGGCTGATGGGAATTTGAAAAGGGTGTTGATGCAGTGTTGTGTATTGAGCAGCAGGGAGCAGCTGATGACTGCTCTTGGGAAGTGTCTGTGGAACTCAGATGGAGATTACTTTTGTGAATTTATATATATAATATATATACATATATATATGTATATATTTAATACTGACAAGTCTATCAGACCTGTCAGTTTTTACTTTTCAGAAGCTACGGCAAAACTGGGGAGTTCTATAAAGCTAAAATGATTTCCCCAAGGGAGTTGTCATGCGTCGAGGCACTGGGTTATCGGGATCTTTTCGGCAAATAGGACATTGCCTTGTGTCTGAGGAATCAATCAGTGGTAGTTACTGAGTGCTTGCTTGGTGGAGAGCACTGTACTAAGCTCTCGAGAGTGTTCAGTAGGGTTAGTAGACAAGATCTCTTCCATCAAGGACATTAGAGAAACAGCAGGGAATAGTGGGAGGAGCAGGGCCTGGGAGGCAGAGGAACTCTAGTCTGTAAGCTCGTTTTGGGCAGGGAATGTATCTGTTTATTGCTATAGTGTACTCTCCCAAGCCCTTAGTACAGTGCTTTGCACACAGTAAGTACTCTATAAATACGATTAAATGAATGACAGGGTTCTAATCCCAGCTCCACCTCTTTTCTGCTTGGTGACTCTGGGGAAGTCACTTTGCTTCTCTGTGCCTCAGTTTCCTCACATTTAAACTGGGGATTCAATACCTGTGTTTCCTTCTACTTGGACTGTGAGCCTCATGAAGGACAGGCACTCTGTCTGATCTGGTTACCTTTTTTGATACATACTGATATGTACATAGCTACTGAGAAGCAGCATAGTGGATTCATTCAATTGTATTTATTGAGCGCATACCGTGTGCAGAGCACTGTACTGAGCGCTTGATCATGGGCCTGGGAATCAGAAGGGCATGGGTTCTAATCCCAGCTCTGACACTTATCTGATATGTGGCCTTGGTCAAGTCACTTCAGTGCTCTGGACCTCAGTTCCCTCATCTGTAAAATGGTGATTGAGACTATGAGACCCTCATGGGACTCATAAATACCACAATAATTGTTATTATTAAGAAGACTTAGTAGCCCCCGGTAAGTGGGGGATGTTGGAGAGGATCAAGTAGCCAACACCTCTCCGCTGTTTTCATGGACCCATGTAAGTGTCCTTCAGGGCCTCTGTCCACCAGTAGTCAGGCAATGGTATCGAGCGCTTACTTGTACAGAGCACGTCACTAAGAGTTGGAAGAGTACAGTGTAATTTATCAGACTCATTCTCTGCCCACAATGACCTTATAGTCTCCAGGAGGAAACAGACATTAATAGAAATCAATAAATTATGGATATATGCATAAGCATTTAATAAGCGCTTATATGCAAAGCAATGTATAAGCACTGAGCAAGAAGTGCTGACCTTCTCGCTGTGCCTCGATCTTGCCTATCTCCCCGCAAGCCCCAGGCCCACATCCTGCCTCTGGCCTGGAACTCCCTCCCTGCTCAGATCCGAAAGACAAAGACTCGCCCTCCTTTCAAAGCCTTATTGAAGGCCCATCTCCTCCAGGAGGCCTTCCCTGACTAAGCCTCCCCCATTCTTCTTCTCCCTTCCGCGGTGTCCTGACTCGCTCCCTTTGTTCCTTCTCCTGCCAGCCCCACAGCATATCTATAACTTATTTATATTAATGTCTGTCTCCCCCACTTTAGACTGTAAGGTCAGTAATAATTACAGTATTTGTCAAGCGCTTAGTATGTGCCAAGCACTGTTCTAAGTGCTGGGATAGATACTTAGAACAGTGCTTGGCACATACTAAGCGCTGGGATAGATACAAGGTAATCAGGTTGTCCTATGTGGGACTCACAGTCTTAATCCCCATTGTACAGATGAGGGAACTGAGGCACAGAGAAGTTAAGTGGCTTGCCCAAGGTCACACCATAGACAAGCGGCAGAGCCGGGATTAGATCCCACGACCTTTGCCTCCCAAGCCCGTGCTCTTGCCCCTAAGTCACGCTGCTTCTCAATAATAATGTTGGTATTTGTTAAGCGCTTACTATGTGCCGAGCACTGTTCTAAGCGCTGGGGTAGGTACAGGGTGATCAGGTTGTCCCACGTGAGGCTCACAGTTAATCCCCATTTTACACATGAGGTAATTTAGGCACAGAGAAGTGAAGTGACTTGCCCACAGTCACACAGCTGACAAGTGGCAGAGCCGGGGATCGAACCCATGACCTCTGACTCCGAAGTCCAAGCTCTTTCCACTGAGCCACGCTGCTTCCAGTGTGGACAGGGAACGTGTCTGTTCATTAATAATAATGTTGGTATTTGTTAAGCGCTTACTATATGCCGAGCACCGTTCTAAGCGCTGGGGTAGACACGGGAATCAGGTTGTCCCACGTGGGGCTCACAGTCTTAATCCCCATTTTACAGATGAGGTAACTGAGGTACCGAGAAGTTAAGTGACTTGCCCAAAGTCACACAGCTGACAAGTGGCCGAGCCGGGATTCGAACCCATGGCCTCTGACTCCAAAGCCCGGGCTCTTTCCACTGAGCCACGCTGCTTCTCATAATGTTGGTATTTGTTAAGCGCTTACTATGTGCCAAGCACTGTTCTAAGCGCTGGGGTAGACACATTACGGTATTGTACCCTCCCAAGTGCTTAGTACAGTGCCCTGCACTTAATAAGTGCTCAATAAATATGACTGACTGAAGAAATGAAAGTACACGGTTGAGGCCCAGACATGGTTCTGGCTCCTCGAGAGCCAAAATGAAGGACACAGGGAAGTTCACTGTGGGCAGGGAATGTGACTATTGTTTTATTGTACTCTCCCAAGTGCTTAGTACAGGGCTCTGCACTCGGTAAGCGATCGACAAATAAGATTAGATGAACGAATCACGGCCCGTGCCATAGCACCAATCTTCCCAGCGTTTTCAAAGTTGAGCAGGCTTCTCCCTCCTTCCACTGCTGTCTGGATCTTTCCAAGGCTGGAGCGGTGGCCCCTGGGCATCCCGGACGTTCTGAGGCCGTAGGTGCAAGAGCCGAGTAGTTGAACAGTAATAACAATAATCACTGAGGTATTTATTAAGTGCTTACTATGTGCCAAGCACTGTACTGAATTCTGGGGTAGATACAGGTAATTGGGTTGGACACGGTCCCTGTCTCACATCGGCCTCCCAGTCTTCATTTCCATTTTACGGATGAGGTAACTGAGGCCCAGAGAAGGGAAGTGACTTATCCAAGGTCCCACAGCAGATACATGGAGGAGAGGGGGATTAGAATCCAGGTCCTTCTGACTCCCAGGCCCGTGCTCTATCCACTAGGCCACATTGCTTCCTTCTCTAGGAGTACAGCACGTCATAGTGTAGGACAGGAAAAGATTTAATGACGTAGTGGATAGAGCCCAGGACTGGGTGTCAGAAGGCCATGGGTTCATTCAATAATATTTATTGAGTGCTTACTATGTGCAGAGCACTGTACTAAGCGCTTGGAATGAACAAGTCGGCAACAGATAGAGACGGTCCCTGCCGTTTGACGGGCTAACGGTCTAATGGGGGGAGACAGACAGACAAGAAGGATGGCAATAAATAGAGTCAAGGGGAAGAACATCTCGTAAAAACAGTGGCAACTAAATAGAATCAAGGCGATGTACAATTCATTAAAGTAAATAGGGTAAAGAAAATATATACATTATGGGTTCTAATCCTGGCTTCTCCACTTGCCCACTGTGTGACCTTGGGCAAGTCACTTCACTTCTCTGGGCCTCAGTTTCCTCATCTGAAAACGGGGATGAAGTCTGTGAACCCCACGTGGGACAACCTGGTTACCTTGTATCTACCCCAGCACTTAGAACAGTGCTTGGCACATAGTAAGCACTTAAATACCATTATTATTATTTAATATACAAAGCCCATTTCTGTCCCAGGAGTCCATGTCTCTCTCTTGATCCGAAACCATAGATCCAGGGACCAAGAAGCAACTGTGCCCACACTGGCTGCTATTTTCAGGAGTCCATCTGAGTTCGCCCACCATGAGAGACGCCTCATTTAGCTTTTGGGTCAGATACCTTTCCCGCGGCTGGGTTAGGGCCAACATTCCTTCCTTCCGCTTGGCCGTGTCTTCTGCGGCTCATGAGGCAGTGTTTCTGACCAGCACACGGGAAGGCATGGCTTACTGGCAAGGGCTTGGGAGTCAGAGGATGTGGGTTCTAATCCTGGCTCTACCACTTGTCTGCTGTGTGGCCTTGGACAAATCACTTCATTCCCTGTGGCTCAGTTACCTCATCTGTCAAAGGGGGATTAAAACTGTGAGTCTCACGTGGGACAACCTGTACCTACCCCAGCACTTAGAACAGTCCTTGGCACGTAGTAAGCGCTTAACAAATACAGCGTGGCTCTGTGGAAAGAGCCCGGGCGTGGGAGTCAGAGGTCACGGGTTCGAATCCCGGCTCTGCCGCTTGTCAGCTGTGTGACTGTGGGCAAGTCGTTTAACTTCTCTGTGCCTCAGTTACCTCATCTGTAAAATGGGGATTAACTGTTAGCCTCATGTGGGACAACCTGATTACCCTGTATCTATCCCAGTGCTTAAAACAGTGCTCCGCACATAGTAAGCACTTAACAAAGGCAACATTATTAAATACCAACATTATTATTAACAAATACCATATAATTAATATTATCATTATTATCTGGCCACGGGCAGCTGGGGGAGCCCAAATCTGAACCAGAAAGGCAGGGTGCAGTCTAATAGGCAGCATGAGAAGCAGTGTGGCCTAGTGGAAAGAGCACGGGTCTGGGAGTAAGAAGGACCTGGGTTCTAATCTCCGCTCACCACTTGTCTGCTGCGTGACTTTGGGCAAGTCATTTCACTTCTCTGCCCCTTAGTTTCCTCACCTGTAAAATGGGGATTAAGACCGTCAGTCCTATGTGGGACATGGACTGAGTAACGTGATTTGCTCGTACTACGCCGTCGCTTAGAACAGTGGTTGGCACAAAGTAAGCGCTTAACGAATACTATTTTTTTTAAAAAAAGGCAATCCAAACTGATAGGTGGTGAGATGGCATCTGGTAGTTACAATTCTCAAGGGCAGATTTCAGAAGCATGCTTGCCCTACTGCTTTTCTGGGGTACAGAACCCAGGAGACTCGTGTGGTTCTATTTTCCAAGCAAAGTAACGTTTTTTGCCTATGGGAGAGAGAGATTGGACAGGCCTGGGCAAGAAAAGCCATTTCTGGAATGTTCCAGCTCCCGGTTCGGTAAAGAGGGCCTCGGACCACCTTGGCGATTCCCCCTCAAGCCGAAACACCTGGCGTTAAACGTCTTCCGTGGCGTAACGCTTCGATGTCACGCGCTCCAGGCTCCTGGATTATTACCAGTTCTTTTGCCCGGACCGAGAGCATTGCTCTGAAGTGACCGCTGAATTCTCCATTTGCTCCAGCATCTCTGTGTTCCTATTTTTGTTGGGAGAAGTCTGGCACAGTCTGGGTTATTTTTAGAGCCTTTACTGTGTGCAGTGCGCTACGCTGGGGTGGGTACAGTGGAGTATGGAGTCATGAACCCTGACCTCAAGGAGCTTACAATCTGGAAGGAGAGATGGACACTTAAATGAATTGCAGGTAGGGGAAGAAACCGAGTATAAGGAAATGGGCCGAAGTACTTGGGGGTAGCGGGGGAAGGCACGGCTAAGGGGGTGAGCATCTAAGTGCTCATTTTTCAATCGTATTTACTGAGCGCTTACTGTGTGGAGAGCACTGTGCTAAGGGATAATTATTCTCCTCCCCTTCAAAGCCTTATTGAATGCCCATCTCCTCCAAGAGGCCTTCCCTATGTCCCCCTTTCCTCTCCTCTCACTCCCATCTGCGTCACCCTTCTGCGTCACCCGGCTCCCTTGACTCATCCCCCCCCAGCCCCTCGGCACTTATGTACATATCCGGAATTTATATTAATGTCTGTCTCCCCCTCTAGACTGGGGATAGAGCCCGGGCCGGGGAGTCGGAAGGTCATGGGTTCTAATCCCAGCTCTGCCACTCGTCCGCTGTGTGACCTTGAGCAAGTCACTTCACTTCTCTGGGCCTAAGTTACCTCATCTGTAAAGTGAGGATTAAAACTGTGAGTCCCATGTGGGACAGGGACTGTGTCCAACCCAATTACTTTGTATCTACCCCAACGCTTAGTACAGTGCCTTGCACATAGCTCTTCACAATTACCCCAGCTATTATTGTGGGCAGGGAATATGTCCGTTCTATTGCTATATTGCAGTCAGTCAATTCTATTTATTGAGTGCTTACTCTGTGCAGAACACTGTACCAAGCTCTTGGGAGAGTACAGTGTAGCAATTAAACAGATACATTCCTGCCCACAACGAGCTTACAGTCTGCAGGGAGAAACAGACATTAATATAAATAAATTACAGCTATGTACAAAAGTGCTGTGGGGCTGAGATGGGGGATGAATCTCACAAGCCCATAACCTTGTGAGAATGGAGGGGAGATGTACTCTCCCAACCAAATGCTCAATAAAGTGCTTTGCACAGAGTCAGTGCTCAAGAAATACAATTGATTGACAGGGGCACGGGTGATGGAGGAGGGAAGCTGAAGGTTTAAGGAAGGCTTCATGGAGATGTTTTGTTGGGCTTTTTTTATCAGCACTTTGAAAAAGGGAGAATGGTGTTCTGTTGGATACAAAAGAGATGTTGAAATTGTAGAGGATTAGAGGGGGTGGAGGCTCTTTTTAAAATGGTATTTAAGCCCTTACTCTGTTTCAAGCGCCTTGCTAAACTCTGGAGTAGTACAAGACCATCAGGTCAGACACAGTCCCTGTCCCACATGGGGCTCACAGTCTAAACAGAAGGGAGATCATGGATTGAATCCCCATTTTATGGATGAAGGAAACTGAGGCCCAGAAAATAATAATAATGACGGTATTTGTTAAGCCCTTACTATATGCCAAGCACAGTTCTTAACACTGGACTAGATACAAGAGGTAATCAGGTTGTCCCACTTGGGGCTCGCAGTCTAAAACTCCATTTTATAGATGAGGTAACTGAGGCACAATGAAGGGACTTGCCCCAGGTCACACAGCAGACAAGTGGCAGATCCGGGACTAGAACCCACGTCCTCTGACTCCAAGCCTGTGCTCTTGCTACTGTGCCATGCTGCTTGACTTGCCCAAATCCACCCAACAGGTAAGTGGCAGAGTGAAGATTAGAACCTAGGTTTTGTGACTCCTATCCCATGCATTTTCCAGGAGGCCACGCCGCTTCTGTTGCTGAAGTTTGTCTGGAGATCTCCGAAGGGAATTCGGGGTGGGGGGCTACGCTCGGCCTACACGAGAGGAGCCAAGGGCAGAATTGTAATGAGATAACGTCTTCTCGGCCTAATAGAAAGAGTCCTGGATCGGGACTGGAGACCCACGTTCCGATCCTGGCTCCACGCTTGCCTGCCACGTGATCTCGGCCAAGTCATTTAATTTCTCCATACCTCCATTTCCTCATCTGTAAAATGGGGATGAATTACTCATTCTCCCTCCTCCTCAGACTGTATCCGACCTGATTATCTCATCTGTACCCCAGCACTTAGTCCAGTGCTTGGCACATGGTAAGGGCTTAATGAAAGGACTATGATTATTACTATTAGAGAGTCGGGAATTGGCTTGTGTTGGTGTTACTGGCAAGATTGCCCAGCTTGACAAGTCCAGGGGTGAAGAATGACACCGGCCAGGTTGAGAGGAACAGGGTGTAGAGAAGAAACGTGGCCTAGTGGATAGGACATGGGGCTGAGAATCAGAAGGACCTGGGTTCTAGTCCCAGTTTTGCCACTTGTCTGCTTTGTGATCTTGGTTAAATCACTTCACTACCTCAGTTCCCTCATCTGTAAAATGTGGATTAATACTGTGATTCCCATGTGGGACACGGACTGTGTCCATCCTGATAATCCTGTATCTATCCAGTGCTTAGAATAGTGCTCAGAGTAAGCGCTTAATAAATGCCACAATTATTATAATTAATGGGCTGTCAAGAGGGCTGGAGCAGGTGTTGGTGAGGCTCAAAAACCACCTCTCTATGGAGGCCAGGAAAGACGGCGCCGGAATGTGCTTGGGTGGAGACGGAAGGATGGGTTCAGAGGGTTGGGTACTAGGGAAGATGAGCATGATGCCGTTTAGAGGCATATAATATATGTACATGCACAAACACATCAGTCAATGCTATTTATTGAGTGCTACTGTGGGAAGAGTATACACATCCATCAATGATGTTTATTGAGCTCATACTGTATGCAGAACATGCACAGAAGGACATCAGTTATCCAGACTCTGCCACTTGTCTGCTGTGGGGCCTTGGACGAGTCACTTCTCTGTGTCTCAGTTATTCATTCATTCAATCATATTTATTGAGCGCTTACTATGTGCAGAGCACTGTTCTGGGTGCTTGGAAAGTACAATACAGCAATAAAGAGAGACAATCCCTGCCCACAACGGGCAGCTGACAGTCTAGAGCAGGGGAGACAGACATCAAAACAAGGAAATAAAATTACAGATAATTGCATAAGTGCTGAGGGACTGGGAAGAGGGGAAGGGTAAAGGGAAAAACAAGGAGCACTTGAGGAATTGGCATAGGCTGGTCCTCAGCAATGGACTCGCAATTTTCAGCTGGGCTGCAGTCCCGTCTGAGTCAATCAGTCAGTTGTATTTATTGAGTGCCTATTGTGTGCAGAGCATTGTACTAAGCGCTTGGGAGAATACAATAGAACAATAAACATTCACATTCCCTGCCCATAGTGAGCTTACAGCCTAGAGGACTGTAGGGTCTTTAACACGAGAGTTTTTGGGTTACCTACTTAGGTGGAAGGGCAGAAGAAACTGACACAGGGCAACCAACCCTGTGACAGTCTCCTTCCTGTGCGAGGAATGGTCCTTGGTTTGGAAATTGTTGCTGCTCTTTCCCTTCCCTAGTCTGCTGTTTGCATCTGGCTCTCTTCCCTCTTGTTGTGGACAGGGAATGAGTCCGTTCTATTGTGTTATACTCTCCCAACCACTCAGTACGGTGCTCTGCACACAGCAAGGATTCTATAAATACAACTGGCTGAATGGCAGGCTGCTCCGTCTGCCCACAGTCCATATGAACCAGTCTTATTTTTTTGAGCGAGCACTGTATTAAGTACTTAACACTGCCGCATCCATCTCCGCATCAAACAGAAACCCCTCACCATCAGCTTTAGGGCACTACCTGCTCTTTTCACTCCCCGCTTCCCCCTCCTATCCTCGCTCCTCTCTCACTACATCCCAGCTCACACTCTTAATTTCTCTCAAGCAGCTGTAGTCTAGTGGTCAGAGAATGGGCCTGGGAGTCAGAAGGACCCGGGCTCTGCCACTTGTCTGCTGGGTGATTTTGGACAAGCCACTGCACTTCTCTTTGCCTCAGTTTCCTCATCTGTTAAATATGGATTAAGGCTCTGATTCCTATGTGGGACAGGGACTGTGTCCAACTTGATGAAATTGCATCTACTTCTGGACTGAGTACAGTTCCTGGCTTGTACTAAGCAGTTAGCAAATCAATTGCATTTACTGAGCCGTTACTATGCACTCTACTAAGTGTTTTGGGAGAGCATAACACAACAATAGAACGGACACGTTCCCTGCCCACGACGAGCTTACCGTCAAGACGGTGAGACGGACATTAATATAATTAAATTACGGATATGTACATAAGTACTGTGGGACCCGGGGTAGGCGGTGGATGTGAATAAAGGGTGTGAGTCAGGGTAATGCAGAAGAGAGTGAGAGAGGAGGAAAGGAGGGCTTAGTCAGGGAAGGCCTCTTGGAGGAGTTGGGCCTTCGATATAGCTTTGTAGGTCAGGAGAGTCATCGATGGATATGAAGAGGGAGGGCATTCCAGGTCGGAGGAAGGACGTAGGCGAGAAGTTGGCAGCAAGATAGACGAGATTGAGGTACAGTGAGTAAGTTGGCATTAGAAGAGCGAAGTGTGTGGGCTGCGTTGTAGTAGAAGAGTAGCAAGGTGAGGTATTGATTCATTCATTCATTCACTTGTATTTATTGAGCACTTACTGTGTGCAGAGCACTGTACTAAGCACTTGGGAAAGTACTGTACAGCAATAAAGAGTGACATTCTCTGCCCACAGTGAGCTGCAAAGTCTAGAAGAGGGAGATTGACATCAATATAAATAGACATCAATACAGTAAATAAAATTACAGTTATATACTTAAGTGCTGTGGGGCTGGGAGTGCGGAAGAGCAAAGGGAGCAAGTCAGGGTGATGCAAAAGGGAGTGGGAGATGAGGAAAAGTGGGAGTTAGCCTGGGAAGGCCTCTTGGAGGAGATGGGCCTTCAGTGAGGCTTTGAAGCCCGGGGGAGAGTCATTGGCGGATTTGAGGAGGGAAGGCGTTGCAGGTCAAGGCTCTCCATCACCTTGCCCCTTCCTACCCCTCCTCCCTTCTCTCTTTCTACCGCCCACCCCGCACGCTCCGCTCCTCCGCCGCCCACCTCCTCACCGTCCCTCGGTCTCGCCTATCCCGTCGTCGACCCCCGGGTCACGTCCTCCCGCGGTCCCGGAACGCCCTCCCTCCTTACCTCCGCCAAACTGATTCTCTTTCCCTCTTCAAAACCCTACTTAAAACTCACCTCCTCCAAGAGGCCTTCCCAGACTGAGCTCCTCTTCTCCCTCTACTCCCTCTGCCATCCCCCCTTTACCTCTCCGCAGCTAAACCCTCATTTTCCCCTTTTCCCTCCGCTCCTCCACCTCTCCCTTCCCATCCCCACAGCACTGTACTCGTCCGCTCAACTGTATATATTTTCGTTACCCTATTTATTTTGTTAATGAATTGTACATTGCCTCGATTCTATTTAGTCGCCATCGGTTTTTACGAGATGTTCTTCCCCTCGACTCTGTTTATCGCCATTGTTCTCGTCTGTCCGTCTCCCCCGATCAGACCGTAAACCCGTCAAACGGCAGGGACTGTCTCTATCTGTTGCCGACTTGTTCATCCCAAGCGCTTAGTACAGTGCTCTGCACATAGTAAGCGCTCAATAAATACTATTGAATGAATGAATGAATGAAAGGTCAGAGGCAGGATATGGGTCAGGGATCGGTGGCGAGACAGGCAAGAATGAGGCCCGGTGAGAAGGCTAGCGGCAGAGGAGCAGAGTGTACGGGCTGGGTTGGAGAAGGAGAGAAGCGAGGTGAGGTAGGAGAGGGCCAGGTGATGGAGGGCTTTAAAGCCATTGGTAAGGAATTTTTATATGATAAAGAGAAGGTAGGAGGGGACAAGGTGATGGAGTGCTTTAGAGAAGCAGCGTGGCTCAGTGGAAAGAGCCCGGGCTTGGGAGGCAGAGGTCATGAGTTTGACTCCCGGCTCTGTCACTTGTCAGCTGTGTGACTGTGGGCAAGTCACTTCACTTCTCTGTGCCTCAGTTCCCTCATCTGTAAAATGGGGATTAAGACGGTGAGCCTCACATGGCACACCCTGTACCTACCCCAGCACTTAGAACAGTGCTCTGCACATAGTAAGCACTTAACAAATACCAACATTATTATTATTAAAGTTGACAGTAAGGAGTTCCTATATGATACAGAGGTGGTTGGGTAGCCACTGGAGGCCCTTGAGGAGTGGGGAAACATGTGTTGAACGTTTTTATAGAAAAATGATCCAGGCAGCAGAGTGAAGTATGGAGTGGAGTAGGGAGCGACAGGAAGCAGGGACTGCACACAGTATGCACTTAATAAATACGACTGAATGAAATACCACAAAAAATCCCCTACTCACTGAGCCTCATTCTCCTCTGTGTCACCACCAAGCCTTTTGCTGAAGGCTTCCCTCCTGCCTGGAACTCCCTGTCCCTTCCAATCCACTTGTAGCTCTACCCTTAGTAATTGGCCATCTGAAGCGACAGCTCCTCCAGAAGGTCTTCCCTGATTACTCCCTCTCCAAACTATTCCCCCTCCCCTCCTGCCACTGTAGCACTTCTGCATCCCCTAAGCCCTTGGCTCCTCCCCGCCCCCACCCCGACTCCAAGCATTATTATTCACCTCTGTCTAGCTACACCTACTTTTTAAAGTATCCTTTATTTTTAGGGCATTTTTCTAGGTAAGACTCTTCCAGTGGTGGCTTTGAATGTCATAGGTGAAAATGACACTGCTGATTTTTATTTTTTCCACCACTGAGGACTCATGCTTAAGTGGCTTCAGAGCAATTCACCAACTTGTTCCAGGGGAGGACTCATACATAAGTGGCTTCAGAGCAATTCACCAACTCACCCCACCCTGCCCATCTTGCTCTCCCCCACCGCGATCTGTCAAGCTGTCTCTCAGGCTCGGCTGTCTCACTTCCGTTCCCCTGCCCACACGGTCTCCCGGCCTTGAGCTTCCTCGCTCCTCCGGACCCTACCGACCACAGCTCACCCCCCCAGGGTCAAACCCTTCTTCAAAGCCCATTTCCTCCAATAAGCCTCCCCAGATTAATTCCCCAGTCCAGTAAAGCTACGTGGGACATCCTGATTCCCCTGTGTCTACCCCAGCGCTTAGAACAGTGCTCGGCACATAGTAAGTGCTTAACAAATACCAACATTATTAAAGCTACCAGTTCTCACTAGCACAGATGCACTTGAACCCATTCTCAGCTCTTACGTCTACATTGGTTGTTCCGTTGTAAATTTATTTTTATGGTACTTGTTAAACGCTTGCTATGTGCCGGGCACTGAACTTATTGAACAGTGCTTCACATATAGTAAGGGCTCAATAACTATGATTGAATATGCCAAGTGTTGGAGTAGTTATAATAGACACAGTCCTTGTTCCACCTGGGGCACTCACTCTTAATCCCCAGTTTATAGATGAGGTGACTGAGAAACAGAGAAGTGAAGTGATTTGCCCAAAGTCACAGAGCAGACAAGTGGCAGGGCTGGAATTAGAACCCAGGTCTTCTGACTCCCAGGGCTGTGTTCCTTCCATTAGGCCTCACTGCTTCTCTAATATTCAAACATTTATTTTCATTGCTGTTTGTAAATACTTATGTCAGTCTCTAAGTTAGACTGTAAATTCCTGGTGGGCAGAGAATGCGTCCCCGGAGTGTTCTGTTATAACCCAAGGGTTTAGTATAATGCATTGCACCAAAAGAGGGCTCAATAAATGTTCTCTCAGTGCTGCTGCTGCTGCTGCTAATCAGCTTATGTGTGAGTGGATAAAAATGTCCTGTGCCATTTCTCACCCAAATAGAGTAATGAAGTGGCCAGTGGCAGGTAGGCTATTGATCTGGTCATTGTTATTCTTATCACCATTATTATCTATCATCATTAATAACGATAATTGTGGTATTAAACACTTACTGTGTGTCAAGCACTGTGCTAAGTGCTGGGGTAGATCCAATCAGGTTATACACATTCCCCATCCCACACGCACTCACAGTCTCGGTAGGAGGGAGGTATTAATCTCCATTTTACAGTCGAAGCAACCGAGACTCAGAGAAGTTAAACGACTTGCCCATGGTCACGCAATGAATGTGTAGTGTAGAGGATGAGCTTACAATAGTGGCTTAAGGCTGTAAGGTCTAGAGGTCTAAATATTTCTATAATAATAGCAGTAGTATTTGTTAAGCGCTTACTGTGTGTAAAGGACTATTCGAAACGCTGGGGTAGATACAAGGTTATTAAGTTGAACACAGTCCTTGTTCCCTTTAGGGCTCACAGTCAAAATAGGAGGGAAAACACGTAATGAATTCCCATTTTAAGGCTAAGGAAACTGAGACACAGTGAAGTGACTTGCCCAAGGTCACACAACAATCAAGTGGTGGAGCTGAAGTTAGAACCCAGATCACCTCCCAATTCTATACTCTTTCTGCTTAACAAATATCACAATTATTATTATTATTATTAACAAGGCAACACCCTTAATGGAAAGAGTTAAGGGTGTTGCCTTGTTAATAATAATAATTGTGATATTTTTGAAGCAATTACTCTGTGCCAGGCACCATACTAAGCACTGGGGTAGATACAAGCAAATCAAGTTGGACACAGTCCCTGTCCCATGTGGGGCTAACCGCTTCGATCGCCATTTTACAGATAGGTAACTGAGGCACAGGGAAGTGAAATGACTTGCCCAAGGTCACACAGCAGGCAAACGGCAGAAGCAGAATTAGAACCCAAGTCCTTCTGACTCCCAGGCCCGTGCTCTTTCATGAGAAGCAGCGTGGCTCAGTGGAAAGAACACGGGCTTGGGAGTCAGAGGTCATGAGTTCTGATCCCGGCTTCGCCACTTGTCAGCTGTGTGACTTTGGGCAAGTCACTTAACTGCTCTGTGCCTCAGTTCCCTCATCTGTAAAATGGGGATTAAGACTGTGAGCCCCATGTGGGACAACCTGATTACCTTGTATCCCCCTCCCCCTAGTTAGAACAGTGCTTGGCACATAGTAAGCTATCAGCAAATGTCATTATTATCATTATTATTATGTTCATGTTCTTTCAAGTTCATCTGAAGTGACTTCTAAATTGCAGATAGATAATAGCTTGGAACTTCTCTGGGCCTGAATTTCTTTCATTGTAAAATGGCAAACATCTGCTCTCCCTCTTAGGCTCTGAGCCCCATGTGGGACGGGGACTGGATCTGATCTGATTGGACTGAATTGTAGCACAGTGTTTGGCACCTAGTACGGGCCACTGTTATTGTGGTGGTGATGATCTGAATCATAACACTTTATCATTAAATAATAATAACAGTGGTACTTGTTAAGTGCTTACTATGTGCTAAGCTGTTGTAAACACTAAGGTAGGTCCAAGTCAATCAGGTTGAACTCGGTCCCTGCCCCACATGGACTCCCACTTTTAATCCTCATTTTCCAGATGAGGAAACTGAGGCTCAGAGGAGTGAAGCGACTTGCTCAGGATCACACAGCAGATAGGAGGCGGAGCCAGGACTAGAACCCAGGTCCATCCGACTCCCAGGCCCTTGCTCCATCCACTAGGCCACGCTGCTTCTCTTAGACCGTCACAAAGCGCCTGAAATCCACCAGGCTCAGTGTCGAGGACTGTCCCTGAAGCTTTGCCTAGTTGATGGGGTAATCTTTAATGACAGGCGAAGATGCCTCTATTAGCCCTTGGCATCCAGCTAGGTTTCCTCAGCCAGTTGAACCACCTGGACCTTGGGTGGCGGAGCATGGAGCTCCGAACTCCATAAAAGAAAGTGCTGCCTCAGCAGATGTGGAGGAAAGAGAGAAGAGCGGACCTGGCAGCCGCGTTTGACAAAGAAAATAAACACACGAGTCACTGAGCCGAGGAGCTATAAGCCTTGACTTGAAAATGGTATTAATGATAGTCACGTGATTCCCCTCACAGGACCTCTCTAAAATCATTTCTGGAGCCGGGGCTACTTTGTTCATCCTGGACTCGGGACCTCTTAAGGTAGGAAACGCTACCCGCTGCTTCGTTTCCGTCCCATCCTCCTTTTCCTGAAAATGAGAGACAAGAGGATTAGTAGAGGAAACGCTCTTCAGGAAAGTCGCAGGTGCCTTTCGAAGGTTGAGGATTTCGTTGAGGAGTCTCTTCCTCTCCTTCTCCTTGGGGTAGTGGCCCAAGGCGGCAGGTGAAGAGACTCTGCGGAAGTCAGATCCTGAGAAGGCGAATGAGGGATTAGGCCTCAAGTTCTGTCTGGGGGTCGAGGGGGTGGAATCTTGCTCCTGCGGGGAGAAAGAGTTTCTCTTTAAATGGAGGCTGCTGGTTTGTTGAGTTTGTTATGGGCAGGGAATGTGTCTGTTGCTCTCCTGTACTCTCCCAAACGCTTAGTACAGTGCTTTGCACACAGTAAGTGCTCATAAATACGATCGAACGAATGAATGGTGAGCACATGTGTGATGAGCCCCTGCCTGCTGGCGGAGAATTTTGATCATGGTGATAGTGATCCCTGGGTTTCCTGAATTGCCTTACCTCGGGAAGAAGGGGTGGCCTGAAATATCAGGATAATCCCAGCATAAGACAGAAATCCGGGAGGGTGGTGGAGAGAGATTTCTCTGGGAATCTGAGTGGACGGGTTGCAAGATTCCTTCCTGAATAAAGCTGAGAGCTGAGCTGAACTCACCGTTGTATTTTCATCACTCAGTTTCAGTAAACTACAGTATGAGAAGCAGCATGGCACAGTGACTAGACTACGGGCCTGGGAGTCAGAAGGTCATGGGTTCTAATCCCTCTCTGTGTCTTGTCTGTCATGTGCCCTTGGGCAAGTCAGTTCACTTCTCAGGGCCTCAGTTACCTCATCTGTAAAATGGAGATTGAGACTGAGCCTCATGTGGGACAAGGACTGATTATTTTGTATCTACCCCAGTATTTAAAATAGAACAGTGCTTAACACATAGTAAATGCTTAACAAGTACCATTATTATCATTGCCCCTACTCCCTCCCTCTGCTCTACCCCCCTCCATGCCCCACAGCACTTGCATACATATGTGCATTTTTATTATTCTATTTATTTTATTCATGATGTGTATGTATCTATAATTCTATTTATATTGATGCTATTGATGCCTGTCGTTTTGTTTTGTTGTCCATCTCCACCCTTCTAGAATGTGAGTCCGTTGTTGGGTAGGAATCGTCTCTGTTGCTGAATTGTACTTTCCAAGCACTTAGTACAGTGCTCTGCACCCAATAAGCACGCAGTAAATACAATTGAATGAATTATTACATGTTTCATTTCTAAATACAATTGAATGAATTATTACATGTTTCATTTCCTACCCTTTGGAGGTGAACTTACTCTTTCAGAACCAACGTACCCCAGGGCTAGCTCAATCGATGGTATTTTCTAAGTGCTTGGGAGAGGACAGTAGAGAAGATTTGATAGACACAATCCCTTCTTCAAAGAGCTTACAGTCTAATGGAGCCCCGGGCCTAGGCAAGGCAGAGGAAGCCTGGGGATGCAAAATGAAAATACCATGCAAAACAGCAAAGGCTTTCTCAGGACCAGATGGGACTAGACCGGCTGAAAACTAAAGTAATTGGAATGATAATAATGGCATTTGTTAAGCGCTTGCTAAGTGCTGGGGAAGATATAAGTTAATCAGGTGGGACACAGTCCCTGTCATTCATTCATTCATTCATCCAATCGTATTTATTGAGGGCTTACTGTGTGCAGAGCACTTTACTAAGCCCTTGGAAAGTACTATTCGGCAACAGATACAGTCCCTACCCAACAACGGGCTCAGAGTCTAGGAGGGGGAGACAGACAACCAGACAAAACCAAGAGACAGGCATCAATAGCATCAAAATAGATAAATAGAACTATAGATATATACACATCATTAGTAAAATAAATAGAATAATAAATATGTACATATATGCACAAGTGCTGTGGGGCAGGGAGGGGGTTAGAGCATAGGGAGGGAGTAGGGGCAATGAAGAGGAGAAGAGGAGCAGAGGGAAAAGGGGGAGCTCAGTCTGGGAAGGCCTTCTGGAGTAGGTGAGCTTTCAGTAGGGCTTTGAAGGGGGGAAGAGAGCTAGTTTGGCAGATGTGAGGAGGGAGGGCATTCCAGGCCAGCGGTAGGACGTGGGCCAGGGGCCGATGGCGGGACAGGTGAGAACAAGGCCCAGGGAGGAGGTTAGCGGTGTCAGAGGAGGTGTGTGGGCTGAGCTGGAGAAGGAGAGAAGGGAGGTGAGGTAGGGGGCAAGGTGATAGCTTGCTTCATTTGAAGGTTGATAAGCAAGCACATGAGGCTCACACTCTTATCCCCACTTTTACAGATGAGGTAACTGAGACCCAGAGAAGTCAGATGACTTGCCCAACGTCCCACAGCAGACACGTGGCAGAGCTGGGTTTAGAACCCAGGTCCTTTTGACTCCCGGGCCCCTGTTCTGTCCACTGTCATGCTGCTTCTACCGTCTGATAAGAAACTGGCAGTGGGCCACTTTCGCAGAAACCCACATTCCATCAGGTGGCCAATTCCAAGCCTGTCTACTTAGCCCTTTACCGATGCTTGCAGTAGAAGAGGAGGAAGCAAATCTCGAGGGTGAGAAGTTCTCCAACACAATCCCCCACTAAATGGACAGCCCCCTCGGCATATTTTTTCAAAGCTCTGGCTCTGCTCTCCTTTCCGACCACATCAAACTGGGTCTGCCACGGCCTCGTCTCGAAATTGCGGGTTGGAGAAATGGGCTCATTATGAAATTTATAAAAGAATCTAGAAGGACTTTAATGAGTGGTTTGGTGGGCAGGCAGGGCGGTGGTTCCAATCACAGGTTGCCACATGATTCCCGTCTCCCCACCCTCTTTGCCCTTCTGTTCTGCGTCACCCTTGAATTTGGATCTGGCCCCCCTTAAGCACTTTGCCACTCACTCCACCCTGCATCCTGCAGCAGTTATGTCCATATCCTTATAATCTGCCATTTCCCCTACCTGTACCAACGTATTATTTTCATTTCTATCCCTCCATCTAGGCTGTAAGTTCCTTGTAGACAAGAATCGTGTCTACCTTCTCTATTTTGTTGTGCTCTCCCAAGTGCTTAATACAGTGCCCGGCAAATAATAAGCACTCGTGAACACTACCGATTCATTGACCGGTGAAGCGACGTGCATTTTCATACTAGTTTCCATCGAGGAAATGGTTGGAGAGAATAGGCCAAAGGGTCTTCAGCTCATGCTTGGCAAATAGTAAGCGCTTAACAAATACCGCTGTTGTTGTTATTATCTGAATCTTAGAGGCTGAGGGCTCAATTTATTTTGCATTTGTTTCTGTATTATAGCAAGTGATGAGAGCCAGCTGGCCAATGGGCAAAGCTGGGGCAAGAGGAAGAAGGTTTGAGACTAGCGGCTGGCTAAGAGAAGTGATAAAGGTCTAAAGTTATTGAATACCCCCAAAGTCTATTCCCCTCTATATTGTAATTAAATGCTATTGATCCACTGGAGTTGTAGAGTTCCTAAAATGAAGGATAGATCTCTCCAGAGGTGACTCCCAACCCCTGGCCTTTCCCCTGTCATAAAATCACGCAATTCTTTGTGCTCCCAATAATCTCCAGCCCCTTAAACTCGGTACTAAGCACTGGGGAGAGTACGGTAGAATTAGGTGACATGATCCATGTTCTGGTACGAGGCCAGCAGTCTCTGTGTTCATTCATTCAATCATATTAAGCGTTTACTGTGTGCAGCGCACTGTACTAAGTTTTTGGGAAAGGACAACACAGCAATAAACAGTGACATTCCCTGCCCGCGACAAGCTCACAGTCCAGAGCAGGGGAGACAGACATCTATAACAATAAATAAAATTACAGTTATATACATAAGTGTTGTGGGACTGGGGTAGGGGGAAGAGCAAAAGGGAGCAAGTCCGGATGACACAGAGGGAGTGGGAGATGAGGATGTTAGTCTGGGAAGGCCTCTTGGAGGAGGTGGGCCTTCAATAAGGCTGTGAAGGAGAACGGGGAAAGTTTATTGTACTCTACCATGTGCTTAGTACAGTGTTCTGCACAGGAGCAGTTGAATGAGTGAATGACGTTGGACAGGGTGGGAAGAAGCTGGACCCGGGGCTGCCCTCCCCGCTTCCGTGGCCAGGTTGAAATCCAGTTCCGTAAGAGTTGTTTGAATGTTGGGGGGTCGTGATGGGGCGGGGAGAGTGTTTAGCACCAGACCAGAAGGGAACCTGACGACTTGAGCTTCTGGGGGGTGACGAGGAGGAGCCCCCTTGCAATGGGGTTTCACAAGGTTCCTAGAAGCGGGGCTGCTTTCTGTCAGAACGTGAACCCAGAGGCACTTGTTCCCCTTCTAGGCTGTAAACTCATTGTGGGCAAGGAATATGTTCATTTATTGTTGTATTGTACTTTCCCAAGCACTTAGTACAGTGCTCTCTGCACACAGTAAGTGCTCAATAAATACCACTTACTGACTCATCTGTAAAAAGGGGATTCATTCATTCAATCGTATTCATTGAGCGCTTACTGTATGCAGAGCACTGTACTAAGTGCTTGGAAAAGTACAATTCAGCAACAGAGATAATCCCTGCCCAACAAGGGGCTCGCAGTCTAGAAATCCCCATTCTACCTCCCCATTAGATTGTGAGCTCGGTGGGGCAAGAGACTGTCTGACACGGTTATCTGCCTCCGCCGTAGTGCTTGGCACATGGTAAGGGTTGAACTAATCCCACTCACTCTTCTTATTGCCTGGTGCCATGTCTACTCACCCACTGTTTCCGCAAGCCCCGTGTTGGGCTGAGTCCAGATAGGGGCACGTGGGCCCAAAGTACATTCTCTCCAGCTGCCATAGCTACAATCCAGACATTTGATTGATTCATTCATTCAGTCATATTTATTGGGCGCTTTCTGGGTGCAGAGCACTGTACTAAACACTGGGGAGAGTACAACATAACAAACAGATACATTCCCTGCCCACAACAAGCTTACAGTCCACAGAGAGAAGGATACATTATAAATAAATTACAGATATGTACATAAGCGCTGTGGGGATGGGAAGGGGGGATGAATCAAGTAAGCAAGTCAGGGTGACGCAGAAGGGAGAGAGAGAAGAGGAAAGGAGGGCTTAGAGTGCCAAGTGGAAAGAAAGCTGGTGCTGGGGCAGAAACAAGTCTTTAATAAATGTATTTTTTTTTTTTTTACAAGAAATGATAATGTTGAGAAGCAGTGAGGCCTAGTAAAAAGAGCCTGGGGGACAGAAGGACCTGGGTTCTAATCCCAGGTGTGCCAATTGGTTGCTGTGTCAATTTCTCTGGGCTTCAGTTTCCTCAACTGTAAAATGGGGATTGAATTCCTGTTCTTCCTCCTACTTTGACTACGAGACCCAGGTGGGATAGGGACCGTGTCCAGACTAATTAGCCGGTTCCTACCTTAGCTCTTAGAACAGTGGTTGACGCATAGTAAGTGCTTAAGAAACACCATTAAAACAATGTTAAGTAATAATAATTGTGGTATTTGTTAAGCACTATCTGCCAAACACTGTACTAAGGGCTGGGGTAGATATGAGATAATCAGATTGGACCCAGTCCGTGTCCCAGTCAAGGCTCCCAGGCAAAGGAGTAGAGAGAACTCTCCCAAGCACTTAGTACACTGTTCTGCACACAATAAATTTTGAATAGATGCCACTGATTAATTTATTTTAATCCCCATCTTACAAGAGGAAACTGAGACAACAGAGATTGATTCATTTAATAGTATTTATTGAGCGCTTACTATGTGCAGAGCACTATACTAAGCACTCAATGTACAATTCAGCAACAGATAGTGACAGTCCCTGCCCAATGACAGGCACACAGTCTAAAAATGACTTGCCCAAAGTCACACAGCATGCAAGTGGCAGAGCTGGGATGACAACCCAAGTATTCTTACTCCAAGTCTTGTGCTCTTTCCATTAGGCTGTACTGCTTCTCTCACTTATAATGTTATGATTATTTCAAATTTTATTGAAAGGCCTATCCAAGGGATGGTGATATACGTGATGCCTACGGGCAGTGAAATGATGGATGAATAAGCTCCAGGGAAAGTCTGACAATGACCTGCTTGTCTGATTTGCGTTGCGAAGTGTCCGTCTCCGATCTGACGGGTTGGTTGGGTCGTTGGCGTATCTGGCGCTGTCTCAGTAGATTGTAAATCTCCTCGAGAGCAGAGCGGAGAACCTGTCTTCTCATTCTTTCGTAATCCAGTAGATGGTGCGTGGCCCCAGCAGGTGCGAAGAAAAACTGCCCATTTGCTAACTCGAGGCGACTTTCGTTCTCCTCAGAAACAAAAGCTTCTCTGCATCCTGGGCTGAGAACACCGGACTCAAGAGCAAAGAACCAGGGGGAGTGGGAACAGGACCAGGGTTTAGAAGGTGAAGGTGACTGAGGGCACCTGTAGCTAGCTCTCGGTGGGCAGGGATCATGTCTCCCAGCTCTGTTGTAGGGTACTTTCCCAAGTACGTTGTCATTTTTTTTTTTTGCAAGAAATGAAAAATGTACTGCATCAGAACGAGCATGGCCTGGTGGATAGAACATGGGCCTGGGAGTCAGAAGGACCTGGGTTTTAATCCTTGATGTGCCACTTACCTGCTGAGTGACCTTGAGCAAGCATTGTGTAGTGGCTAGAGCCCGGGCCTGGGAGTCAGAAGGTCCTGGGTTCTAATTCTGGCTCAGCCACTTGTCTGCTGTGTGGCCTAAGACAAGTCACTTCACTTATCTGTGCCTCGGTTAGCTCATCTGTAAAATGGGGATTAAGACTGTGAGCCCCATGTGGAACAGGGACTGTGTCCAACCCAATTTGCTTGTATCCACCCCAGGGCTTAGCACAGTGCCTGGTACACAGTAAGCGCTTAACAGTAGCACAGTTATTATTACTAGGTCAGTTCAGTTCTCTGGGCCTCAGTTCCTTCATCTGTAAAATGAGGATTAAGACTAGGAGGCCCCATGGACTGAGTCCAACCTGATTAGCTTGCATTTTCCCCAGTGCTTAGTATAGTGCCTGGCACACCGAATTTGCTTAACAAATACCAATAAAATTAAAAGTGCTTAGTTTGGTGCTCTGTACTTAGCGCTGAAGAAATGCCATTAATTGAAAGATTGATATATATCGAGAAGCAGCGTGGCTTAGTGGAAACAGCATGGGCTTGGGAGGCAGAGGAGGTGGGTTCTAATCCCGCCTCCGCCACTTGTCTGCTGTGTGGCTAAAGTTTTGAAGCAAGTCATTTCAGTTTTCTGTGCCTCAGTTCCCTCATCTGTAAAATGGGGATTAAGTCTGTGAGCCCCACATGGGACAACCTGATTACCTTGTAACTACCTCAGCGCTTAGAACAGTGCTTGGCACATAGTAAGCACTTAACAAATACCATGCTCTGGCGGGAAGCCAAAACCTCTTTGCTGGGAGACACTATCATCAATATTAACTCTTCCCTCTTTTTTGCCTAGCGAATGTCAGCTAGCCTGATAATAATAATAATAATAATGGTTGTATTTAAGCACTTACTATGTCCCAAACGCTGTCCTAAATGCTCGGTCGGTCGGAGGATGGTCAGAAGAGAAGCAGTGTGGGTCAGTGGAAAGAGCACGGGCTTTGGAGTCAGGGCTCATGAGTTCGAATCCCAGCTCTGCCACTTGTCGGCTGTGTGACTGTGGGCAAGTCACTTAACTTCTCTGTGCCTCAGTTCCCTCATCTGTAAAATGGGGATTAAGACTGTGAGCCCCACGTGGGACAACCTGATTCCCCTATGTCTACCCCAGCGCTTAGAACAGTGCTCGGCACATAGTAAGCACTTAACAAATACCAACATTATTATACAAGGTGATCACGTCGGTTGCAGTCCCTGTCCCACATAGGGTTCACAGTCTAAGTAAGAGGTTAGATCAGATGTTGAATTCCCATTTTACTGTTGAGGAAACCGAGGCCCAGAGAAGTTAAGTGACTTACCCAAGGTCACGGAGCACAGAGAAAGCACTTAACAAATACTATTATCTTTATTCTAACCCTTGTTCAATCAATCAATCGTATTTATTTCATGCTTACCATGTACAGAGCACTGTACTAAGCGCTTGGGAGAATACAACAGAATGAGCAGACGCGTTCCCTGCCCGTAACGAGCTTACAGTCTAGCTCTTGACCTTTCTTTCTCCCTACAGTCACCAGAAAAAAGTATCAGTCGGAGCCTGTCAGGGTCCTGGTGAGGATGAAGTGATGAGTTCATTTTTCTTTTTCCTTAATCCAGTTTGGAATGGGCTCCTAAGCAGATGTGAAGCAATACCCGAAAGGGCCTCTCTCTCTCTGCTCTTTCCTAAAATCCAGCTTTACTCTCAAGCTTTCGTAACGCTTATCATTTCTAACAAATCCTGCCTCCATTTCCTTGGACTGTTGACCACAGTCATTAGTAGTAGCATTATCATCATTTTTCATTACTATATTTAAGCGCTTACTGTGTGTTGAGCACTGTTCGAAGCTCTGGACACTGTTCTGAGTGCTGAGTTGGAAGTTCTAGTACTGTATTGTTCCCAAATTTCAGCCTGGGGAACTGAAAATGCTGCTTGAATAGTGGTATAATATAAAGCAACATTCACCGTATAAAAATGAGGTTTTTATTAAGCATTTATATGCCAAGAACCTGTCTAAGAGCTGGGGAGATACAAGCTAATAGATCATTCACAGTTCTTGTTCTATTTGGGTCTCACAGCCTGAGAGGGAGGGAGAGCAGGGATCTTAGTCTCATTTTACAGATGAGGAAATGGAAGCAGAGAAAAGGGAAGTGACTTGCCCAGGGTCACATGGCAGACAAGTGGTGGAACAGGGATTAAAACCTAGGTCTCCCGACTCCTGTGCTCAGGAACCCAGGTCTGTGCTCTTTCCCTTAGACCATATTGTCAACAAAAGTTCATTGTTTAAATCTCCACAACTATAAGAAGCTACGATACAATGGAAAAGGAGACGGAGATATGGATTTGATGAAAATAACTAAGGAGAGGAATTATTCTGGTACAGAGTTTCTGAACCAGAAATGGATGGAACAAGATTGGAAAGAGAAGGCCTAGAGAGAGAGATATCTTTAGTGGAAGGACAATAAATTTTGGTTTAGCAGAGGTTCTATCTCTTAGTATTTTTAAAATAGCTTGTAACAAAATGCTTGCAGTTATATCACAAGTAACAGCCATGTACAGTCCCGAGAGAACAGAGCATGGATGACATAACCATTCCTTTCATATCTCACTCTGTGATTCACTCTTTACTACCAAATAAGTCCATTAGCTTAAGGCAGTTTGTCTGACTTTAAACAAATCAGATGTTAGTACAAGTGGACCTGGCCTTGATTCAAATCCAGTTCCAAACTTTTTTTTTTATTTTAAATCGTCGGGAGTACGCCTGAGGTTCTGATGACTAACAGGAGTTTATTCTGGGAATTTCAGAGAAGCAAGTTTACCTTAGTGGAAAGAGCATGGGTCATGGCACTCGATCTCCCGGTCGCTTCCCACTTCGCCTCGCTGATCTAGTACAAACCAGCTCGTGCACTTTGTTCCTCTAACTTTCATTCATTCAATTGTATTTATTGAGCTCTTACTGTGTGCAGAGCACTGTACTAAGCGCTTACACCAACCTGGTCACTTGTGCATCTGTCTCGTCTGCCCTACCAATGACCCCCTTGTTCACATCCTCCCTCTGTGCCTCGAACTCCCTCCCCATTTGTTTGCAACCGTCCATCATTCTCCCCTCCCTCTCCCCACCTACAAAACCTATCTAAAATCACACAATAATAATAATGATAGTTATGGGACTCAGAGGTCATGGGTTCTAATTCAGGCTCCACCACTTCTCAGCTGTGTGACTTTGGGCAACTCACTTCACTTCTCTGTGCCTCAGTTACCTCATCTGGAAAATGGGGATTAAGACCGTGAGTCCACGAGGGACAACCTGATTACCTGGTATCTACCCCAGCGCTTAGAACAGTGCTTGGCACATAGTAAGCGCTTAACAAATCCCATTATTATCATTATGATGATTAAGTGCTATGTGCCAAGCACTGTTCTAAGCCCTAGGATAGATACCAGGTAATCACGTTGTCCCACATGGGGCTCATGCTGTTAATCCCCATTTTACAGATGAGGTAACTGAGACACAGAAGTTCAGTGGCTTGCCCAAGATCACACAGCAGACAAGTGGCAGAGCCGAGATTAGAACCTCCGTCCTCTGACTCCCAAGCCCATGCTCTTTCCACGAAGCCACACACATCTCCTCCAAGAGATCTTCCCAACAGACCCTCATCTCCCCTACTTCCTCTTCCTCCTGCATCACCCTTGCACTTGGATTTGCAATAATAATAATATTTATGCTATTTGTTAAGCACTTACTGTGTGCCAGGCACTGTACTAAGCGTGGGGGTGGATACAAGTAAATTGGATTGGACACAGTCCCTGTCCCATGTGGGGGGAATCACAATCTTGATCCCCATTTTAAAGATAAGATAACTGAGGCTCAGAGAAGTTAAGTGACTTGCCCAAGGTCACGTAGCAGACAAGTGGCAGAGCCGGGATTAGAATTCATGACCTTCTGACTCCAGGGCCTGTGCTCTATCCATTACTCCATGCTGCTTTCCGCCCTCAGCCCCACAGAATATCCATAATTTATTTTAATGTCTGCTTTCCTTCTAGAATGTAAGCTCAAGGTGGGTAAGGTACAGCTCTACCAACTCTGTATAATAAACAATATATCCTTCTCTCAGTTTTGCTATTTCTACGTAGTCAGGTTCTTGTCCTGACCTACTCTCTTCTAATAATGTTGGTATTTGTTAATGGCATAATAAATAGCACTCTCCCAAGTGCTATAATGGTCTGCACCCATTAAGCGCTCAATAAATACCATTGATTATTGTGTATTATTCATGTCAGTGTCTGTCTCCCGCTCTAGATTGTAAGCTTGTTTTGGGTAGGGAACATGTCTGCTAATTCTGTTTTGTTTTGTACTCTCCCAGGTGCGTAGTATATATTCTGCATATAGTAAGTTCTCAACAAATATAATTGATTGTATTGATTTAGGACTTGCACACAGTAAATGCTTAATAAATACCATTGATTAATCAACTGAAAGTCAGGAGACCCAAGTTCTGGTGTTTGTTAAGCGCTTACTGTGTGCCAGACACTGTACTAAGCCCTTGGATGGATACAAACAAATCCGGTTGGGCACAGCCCATGTCTCACAAGGGGCTCACAGTTTTAATCCCCATTTTATAAATAAGGCAACTGAGGCACAGAGAAGTCAAGTGAGTTGTCCACGTTCATACAGCAGGCATGTGGTGGTGCAGTGGGACCTTGGACAAGCCACTTAACCTCCCTATATCTCAGTTTTGTCATCTGGAAAGTGGGGATAGTATCTGCTCTCCCTCCCTCCTAGACTATGAACCTCAGGTGTGACAGGGACTGCATCGGGAACAATGATCTTGATTCACCCTGGTGCTTAGCACATAGGAAGTGTGTGCTTATTGTTAGAGTGGAAGCCGAGGGAAGCAGTCTGGACTAGTGGATAGAGCATGGCTCTGGGAGTCAGAAGGACATGGGTTCTAATCCCTGCTCCCCCATTTGTCTGCTACGTGACCTTGGGCAAATCACTTCATTTCTTTGTACCTCAGTTTCCTTCTCTGTAAAATGGAGATTAAGACTGCCAGCCCCATGTGGGACATGGACTGGGTCCAGCCTGATTGTCCTGTCTCTACCCCAGTGCTTAGTACAGTGCCCGGCATATAGTAAGCACTTAAATACCATTCCAAAAAAAATCCAAAAACAAGCACCTGTCTCTCTACCTCTTAGACTGGAAGTCCTATCTGGGTCAGGGCTTGTTTAACTGGTTTATATTGGATCTACCCTAGATCTTGGCTCTTGGTATATCAATTTATCTAAATCTATGGCTATAGATATATAGATAAATCCACGCTCACAAACAATTGTGGTTTGTATTAGAAGAAGACACCACACTGACTGTGAAATTCACCTGTGAATGCATTTGTGACTGACAAAGCCAATGCAAGATCCAGAGTCTCAGCCCTAAAGTGATGTTGGTATTTGTTAAGCACTTACTATGTGCAGAGCACTGTCCTAAGCGCTGGGGTAGATACAGGGTCATCAGGTTGTCCCACGTGGGGCTCACAGTTAATCCCCATTTTACAGATGAGGTAACTGAGGCACAGAGAAGTGAAGTGACTTGCCCACAGTCACACAGCTGAGAAGTGGCAGAGCTGGGATTCGAACTCATGACCTCTGACTCCCAAGCCCAGACTCTTCCCACGGAGCCACGCTGCTTCAAAGACAGTCCCTTGTCGTGTTGTTATGTTTAATGTCTGTCACAACTGACACTATTTTCTTTTTTTGTCTCCTTAATTCTCGTTCCTTTAATAATTACGGTATTTGTTAAGCGCTTACTATATGCCAGGCACTGTACTAAGCATTCGGTGGGTACAAGCAAGTCGGACGGTACACAATTCTTGTCCCACAGAGGGCTCTCAGTCTTATTCCCCATTTTACAGACGAGGTAACTGAGGCACAGAGAAGCGACGCGGACTTGCCTAAGTTCACACAGCGGACAAGTGACAGAGCCGGAATTAGAATCCGTGACCTTCTGACTCCCAGGCCCTTGCTCTCTCCACTATGCCGTGCTGCGTCCTATGAAGTTCGTGTATGAAGTTTATGGTCGAAAAGAGCAGCTTCTTTCTTGGTGGCAGTTCTCCACGCAGATCTGTCTATCCTCAGCAAACTGACCCTCAGTTTTCAGCTGGGCGCAGCACTGCCTGAGGCTTTGTTTTACCTTATGCTTAAAATGGTTCCTCTGCCCTCCTTTTTTGTTTCCTAATTTCAGATCCCCATCCAGCAGCAGGTTGGGACTTCTGCTGTCGTCGTTCATTTTCCTTACATGTCCCACCCAGCAAAGGTCTCGTTGGGTGTTCTTAGCTCTGAAGCTGGGAGTACTGCATTTCAGAACTTCATTGTTCAGGATCTAGACTTGCTATTTGAGTATCCTCGTTTTCCCACCCCAAACCCTGTCCTCCCAAGACCTTCCCGTCACTGTAGATAACACCACCAACCTCCCTGTCTCACAAGCCCTTAGCTTTGGCATTATTCCTGATTCAGCTCTCTCGATCAACCCACACATTCAGTCTGCCACCAAATCCTGTCGATTTTACCTTCTTAACATCTGCCTATTCCACTCCATCAAAACGACCGCCATGCTAAACACTTATCGTACATGGGGAAGCAGCGCAGCTCAGTGGAAAGAGCCTGGGCTTCGGAGTCAGAGGTCATGGGTTCGAATGCCGGCTCTGCCCCTTGTCAGCTGTGTGACTGTGGGCGAGTCACTTCACTTCTCTGGGCCTCAGTTACCTCATCTGTAAAATGGGGATTAACTGGGAGCCTCACATGGGACAACCTGATTACCCTGTATCTACCCCAGCGCTTAGAACAGTGCTCTGCACGTAGTAAGCGCTTAACAAATACTAACATCATTATTATTATTATTATCATATCCCACCTGACTACTCTACCAGGGTGGCCTAGTGGATAGAGCACAGACCTGGTAGTCAGAAGAAGTTCTAAACCTGGGGCTGCCAGTTGTCTGCTCTGTGATCCTGGGCAAGTCATTTCACTTCTCTGTGCCTCATTAATCTCATCTGTAAAATGGAGAATGATACTGTGAGCTCAGTGTGGGACAGGGCTCACAACCCAATTATGTGTACCCAACCCATAACACTGGGCTGTGTATCCAACCCACTTACCCTGTATCTACCCCAGTGCTTAGTACAGTGCCTGGCACATAGTAAGCTCTTAAATACTACAGTTATTATTATTAGTAGTAGTAGTAGTATTATCAGCCCCCTCAATGACTTCCATGCCTCCTATCTTTCCCCTCTCTAGTTCATACTTCACTCTGCTGTCTGGAGACAGTAAGCTCATTGGCAGGGAATGTTTCTGTTGTTATATTGTATTCTCTGAAGTGCTTAGAACAGCATTCTGCACACAGTACGCACTCAAATACAAATGACTGACTAAAAGACAGTTCAGTCCACACCTCTCCACTCCTCAAAAGCCTCCAGTGGTTACCTATCTACCTCTGCATCAAAAAGAAACTTGTTACCATCAGTTTTAAGAAACTGCTCCCACTTTCTACCTCGCTTAGCCGACCTCCTACTACAAGCCAAACCGCCCACTTCTCTCCTCTAACACCGTCCTACTTGTTCTATCTCCGTCTCGTCTACCTTAACGCCAGTCCACCACCCATGGTCTTATTTGGGCCCGTAACTCCCTCCCCCCTCAACAACCAACAGACCATCACTCACCCCACCCTCAAAGCCCTGTTAAAATCAGATCTCCTCCAAGAAGCCTTTCCTGACGAAGCTCTCATTTCCCATCCCACCCTCCCCTTTGCATTGCCCGTGTGCTTAATAATTATAATTATGGCACTTGTTAAGCACTTACTGTGTGCCAAGGACTGTTCTAAGCGCTAGGGTAGATATAAGTTAATCAGTTTGGACACAGTCCCTGTTCTATATGGAGCTCACAGTCTTGATCCTTATTTTTCCAGGTGAGGCAACTGAGGCACAGAGAAGTTAAGGACTTGCCCAAGGTCACATGGCAGGTGGCGGAGATGGGATTAGAACCCAGATCCTTCTGGCTTCCAGGCCCGTGCTCTAACCATTAGGCTACGCAGCTGGAGTTGGGATCCCGGGTGATGGAGGCAGGCCTGCTGATGCTTCTGTCTGCGTACCCCTAAATCACCTTGTTATTCCCCCCAGCCCCACAGCTCTTACGTACACTGTCTACTATTTCCCCTATCTGTAATTTATTTTCATTTCTGTCTCCCACTACAGACTGTAAGTTCTTTGGGGACAGGGATCGCATAATAATAATAATAATAATAATGACATTTGTTAAGCACTTACTATGTGCGAAGCACTGTTCTAAGAGCTGGGGGGGAATACATGGTGATCAGATTGTCCCACGTGGGGCTCACAGTCTTAATCCCCATTTTCCAGATGAGGTAACTGAGGCACAGAGAAGTTAATAATAATAATTATGGTATTTGTTAAGTGCTTCCTACGTGCAGAGCACTGTTCTAAGCGCTGGGGGAGATACAGGGTAATCAGGTTGTCCCATGTGAGGCTCACAGTCTTCATCCCCATTTTACAGATGAGGGAACTGAGGCCCAGAGAAGTGAAGTGACTTGCCCGCAGTCACACAGCTGACAAGTGGCAGAGCAGGGATTCGAACCCATGACCTCTGACGCCAAAGTCCTGGCTCCTTCCACTGAGCCACACTGCTTCTCTACCAGCACTATTGTTTCGTATTCATTCATTCAATAGTATTTATTGAGCACTTACTAGGTGCAGAGCGCTATACTAAGTGGTTGGAATGTACAATGAGACAATCCCTGCCCAATGACGGGCTCACAGTCTAAACGGGGGAGACAGACTGCAAAGCAAAACAGAACGAAACAAGACAACATCATCAAGATAAATAGAATCAAGGAGATATACACCTCATTAACAAAATACTGTACTCTTCCAAGTGCTCTTTGTTGCTGTATTGTACTTTCCTATCAGTTATTACAGTGATCTACAAAATAAGCACTCAATAAATACGATTGAAGTGCTTAGTATAGTGCTCTGGACCCCGTAGGTTCTCGATAAAGCCTTTAATTGATCCCTGTCCTCCAATAGTCTTGCCCAAGGTAGCACCACTTTTTGATAATGGTATTTAATCAATTGTTAAGCGCTTACTATGGGCCGAGCACTATTTAAAGTGCCGGGGTAGATATAAGAGAAGCAGCGTGGCTCAGTGGAAAGAGCACGGGCTTGGGAGTCGGAGGTCATGAGTTCAAATCCCGGCTCAACCACTTGTCAGCTGTGTGACTGTGGGCAAGTCACTTAACTTCTCTGTGCCTCAGTGACCTCATCTGTAAAATGGGGATTAACCGTGAGCCTCACGTGGGACGACCTGATGACCCTGTATCTACCCCAGCGCTTGGAACAGTGCTCGGCACATAGTAAGCGCTTAACAAATACCAACATTATTATTATTATTATTATAAGTTAATCAGGTGGGACACAGTTTCTGTCCCACAGGAGGCTCACAGTCTAGGAGTGAGGAGGGTTGAATCCCCTTTTACAGATGAGGTACTTGAGGCCCAGAGAAGTGAAGTGACTCATCCAAAGTCATACAGCAGACATGGCGGAACCGGGATCAGAACCCAGGTCCTTCTGACTCTCAGGTCCGTGCCCGATCCACTGGGCCATGCTGCTTCTCTAGTGGTTTACAGTCTGCCAGAGCACTGGAACGGATCATCCGATAGCATTTGCAGAGTGTCTACTGTGTGCGGAGCACTGTAGTCAAGGTTTGAGAGAATACAATCTGGTAGACGGGATCTCTGTCCTTAAGCAGCTTACAATCTAGTAGGGGAGGCAAGCCCTAGAACAATGCAGAGCCATGACATTAAGCCCAGACTCTGTCCCCACCCAATCCAAGAAACAGGAAGAGCAAGGAACTCACCTCGCTTATTTAACAGAAGAGGAACCTGAGGTCGTGACCTGCCCAAGGTCACAAAGAGTTTAGCGACCGAACCCAGGTCTCCTGAGTCTCCAAAAGATTCTCTTTCACAAGGCTGCTCTTAAAAATAACTGCTGTATTCAGTAATCATTCATTCATTCAATTGTATTGATTGAGCGCTTACTGTGGGCAGAGCACTGTTCTAAGCGCTTGGAATGTACAAATCGGTAACAGATAGAGACAGTCCCTGCCCTTTGACGGGCGTACGGTCTAATAGGGGGAGACGGACAGATGAGAACAATAGCAATAAATAGATAAAGGGCTTGAACATCTTATTAAAACAATAGCAAATAAATAGAATCAAGGCGATGTACATTTCATTAACTAAATAACTAAATAAATAAATAACTATAAATAGTAATAATAATGGGGGCATTAAGTGCTAAGTATGCGCCAGGCACAGTACTTAGTATTCATTTATTCAATCGTATTTATTGAGCACTTACTGTGTGCAGAGCACTGTACTAAATGCTTGGAAAGTACACTTAGGCAGCAGATAGAGACAATCCCTACCCAACAAGGGGCTCACAGTCTAAAAGGGCAAATCAGGTTGGATGTAGTCCATGTCTCATGTGGCACAGTATCATTCTCCATTTTAAGAGGAGGTAACTGAGGCACAGAGAAGTGAAGTGCCTTGCCTAAGGTCACACAGCAGATACCTGGTGGACCTTCTGACTCCCAGGCCCTTGCTCTATCCACCACCACCCTGCTGCTTAAGCACGTACTATGCGCCGAGCCCTGTGCTAAGTGTTAGGGTAGATAAAACATATTCAGGTTGGACACTGTCCCAGTTCCAATGGGGCTTACAGTCCAAGTAGGATTGAATCCTCATTTTACAGATGAGGGAAACTGAAGCCCAGAGAAGTTCAACGACTGTACATTCATCTGTGAATGTAACATACATAGACTCATTTCCTGCCTTCACATCATCGAGGAAGACAAAGACTAGAATTAGTTTCAGCCCTGGAAAATGTGATTGCGTGTTCAAACCAGCCAGCCCTTTTTTAGAAAAGGAAGTAGTGGAGAGAACCAGAGCTAGTGAAAACACTTTGGATTTTTGCTCAAATTCCTACTTTCCATCAGTCTGATTTTTGTTTGTTTTTTATATCAGTCTAATTTATTCTTCTTTTACTCACTAGCCCTAGAGAGTTCTTAAGATGGTTAGGACAGCCTAAGGAAATTTTTAACAACCACCGTCTGTCTTGCATGTTTTGTACTTTTTGGAGGAATTGTAAAGTACATTCTTTTTTAGCTTTATTCCTTATATATCTTTCAGGTAACAGATTGGATCCGTTTTTATGGGGGGTGGTGGGGTGCATTTTAGTTGATGAAGCAGCATGGCCTAGTGAAAAAACCATGGGCCTGGGAGTCAGAGGACCTGGGTTCTAATCCCAGCTCTGCCAATTGCTGTGTGACCTTGGGCAAGGCACATCTCCATGCTTCAGTTCTCCAACTGAAAAATGACTTGTTCTCCCTCCTACTTAGACCCTGACCGTGGGACAAGAATCATGTACGACCTAATTAACTTTTACCTACCCCAGCACTTAGAACAGTGTTTGACACATAGTAAGCACTGTAGAAACATATATATATATATATACATATAGAAAATGAAAAGTTTAGACTAGATGGCAGAATTCAACACTCTTTTTTGTGTGAAGCCACATTCACTTCCTTTCCCAACAACCCGAGACAATAATCTTATTACTCTGATGAACATAATAAGAATAATAATTGTGGCTTTATTAACCACTTACTCTATGCCTGATGACTTCATGCCTACCTCCACCCTCTGGTCTGAAACTCCCTCCCCATTCATATCCTACAGACCACCACTCTCCCCACCTTTCAAAGCCTTACTAAAATTACACATCTCCAAGAGACCTTCCCCGATTAAGCCCTTATTTGATGATGATGATTATGGTATTTGTTAAGCACTTACTCTTGTGCCAAGCACTGTTTGAAGCACTGGGGTAGATATAAACTAATCCAGGTTGGATATAGTCCCCTCCCCGCATGGGGCTCACGTTCTTAATCCCCATTTTACAGATGAGTGAACTGAGGCTCAGAGAAGTGAAGTGACTTGCCCAGGGTCCTACAGCAGACAAGTGGTGGAGCCGGGATTAGAACCCACATCCTCTGACTCCCAAGTTCGTGCTCTTGCCATTAGGCCATGCTGTTTATTTCCCCCGATTCCTCTCCCTGCTACATCACCTACACTCTTGTACCCTTTAAGCAGTTGATATTCACCCCACCTGCAGCCCCAGAGTATTTATGTACATATTCATAATTTATTTTAATGGCTCTCCCACTCTAGACTGTAAGCTCACTGTGGTCAGGGAATGTGTCTGCCTACTCTGTTGTATTGTACTCTTGTGCTTAATACAGTGCTGTGCACATAGTGAGCACTCAGTAAATACCAATGAATGAAGAAGTTTAACTATCAGACAGGGTAAAATTAGTTGATGATGATGCCGATGGTATCTGTTGAGCACTTAATAATGTTGGTATTTGGTAAGCGCTTACTATATGCATAGCACTGTTCTAAACGCCGGGGGAGATACAGGGTTATCAGGTCGTCCTACATGAGGCTCACAGTTAATCCCCATTTTACAGATGAGGTAACTGAGGCACAGAGAGGTTAAGTGACTTGCCCACAGTCACACAGCTGACAAGTGGCAGAGCCGGGAGACGATCCCGTGACCTCTGACTCCGAAGCCCAGGCTCTTTCCACTGAGCCACGCTGCTTCCCCTATGTGCTTACCTGGCACTTACTATGTGCCAGGCACTGTTTTAAGCACCGGGTTAGGTACAAGCTAATCCTGTTGGACACACTTCATATCCCACATGGGGCTCACAGCATTAATCCCCATTTTACAGATGAGGTAACTGAGGCACAGAGAAGTGAAGTGACTTGCCTGAGGTCACACAGCCGGTATTATAACCCACGTCCTTCTGACGCCCAGACCTGTGCTCTACCCATTACGCCATACTGCTTCTCCCCATTGTGTCCGTTATGTTGTTGTACTGTACTCTCCCAAGAGCCTAGTACCGTGCTCTGCATACACTAAGTGCTCAATAAATATGAATGATTCCACCAGATGATGAAATTGGCTCTACGGCTCAGAGGTGAGAGCACTGGTCTCGTAAACCAGGGGTCGTGAGGTCACATCTCACCAGGGCCTACCTACAACTACCCTCTAGACGGTAAGCTCGTCGTGGGCAGGGAAGGTGTCAGTTGATTATTACAGCGTACTCTCCCAAGTGCTTAGTATAGTGCTCTGCACCCAGTAAGTACTCAATAAATATGACCGAGTGAATGAATGAATCCCACAGAGCCAGCGTCATGCGAGCAGAATTTTCGGGGCAGGGCATGTGGTGATGAAGAATGTCTCCTTTGATGGGGTTGCAGGATTTATGAGCATAATAAATCTTATGAAGTTCTGAACGGACTTAGGTGTTCCCTACAAGACATTTCCACAGCACTTATGTACATAGCCTCGTATACTACTATTTCCCCTTTGTGCAATTTATTTTGTTGTCCGTCTTCCCATGTATTCTGTAAACTCCCCGTGAGTAGAGATCGGGCTAATCAAGACGCAGCATAGCCTAATAGAAAGAGCCTGGCCTGGGAGTTCTAATTCCGGCCCCGCCAAGTTGGACAAGTTGCTCAACTTCTCTGTGCCTCAGTTCCCTCATCAGCAAAATGGGAATTCAATACCGATCCTCCCGCCTACTTAGATTGTGAACTCCATGTGGGACTTGACTATCTTGTATCTACCCCAGCTTTAGTACAATGCTTAATATATAGTAAATGCTTAAATACCACTATTATTATTTCTAATGAATCGTACTGTGCCGGACACTTAATGCGGTGCTCTGCACAGAGTAGATGTTCAATAAATACCACTGATTGATGAAGAAAATCATCATCATCATAATAATGGTTTTGTTAAGTGCTTACTATGTGCCAGGCACTGTTCTAAGTGCTGGGGTAGATACGAGGTAATCAGGTTGTCCCTCGTGGACTCACAGTCTTAATCCCCATTTTACAGATGAGATAACGAGGCCCAGAGAGGTTAAGTGTCTTGCCCAAGGTCACACAGCAGATGAGTGGAGGAGCGGAATTAGAACCCATGTCCTCTGACTCCCAAGCCCGCGTTCTTAGAATGGGGAGAATAGGGGGTATCACCCAGCCCTAGTGGGCAGTTAGTTAAGATGTTTGAACAAACTGAGTCGGCAGTAGACTACCATTTTCTCCAAGTTTTCAGAATGGAAAAAGGGCCAGTTTGCATCAAAAATGAATGGTTTTGGTAGTGCTGATTCCAGAAACTAATTATAGTAAATTATTGTCATTTATTTATTTATTTGTAATAATGTTTGTCTCCCCTTCTAGATTGCAAGCTCACTGTGGGCAGGGAATGTGTCTCTTGTTATAACGTACTTTCCCAAGCATAGTACAGTGCTTTGCACACAGTAGATGCTCAATAAATATGATTGAATGAATAAATGAGTGAATGACCCAGGATGGGATAAAAGAACCATGGTCTGAACTCGTTCAGAGAAGCAGCGTGGCTCAGTGGAAAGAGCCTAGGCTTGGGAGTCAGAGGTCATGGGTTCTAATCCCTGCTCCGTGCTTGTCAGCTGTGTTACCTTGGGCAAGTCACTTAACTTCTCTGTGCCTCAGTTACCTCATCTGTAAAATAGGGATGAAGGCTGTGAGCCCTATGTGGGACAGCCTGATTACCTTGTATCTACCCCAATGCTTAGAACAGTGCTTGGCACATAGTAAGCGCTTAACAAATACCAACATTATCATTATTATTATTTTGCGCTCCTAAAATTGTTCTTAACCCGTGTGAACTGACTGAGCTCTTTCCATAGTAGATTCTCCCCCTCCCTCCCTTCCCCACACCCCACCCCTACCAAAACCACCCAAAATCAGAGGAGAGGAAGTGAAAATTAGTTTAGAGTGGATAGAGGTCTTTACGTTCTCCTTTCATAAGAGTTGGAGTCAATTCAAATTTCAGAATGTTTAATATTTAAGCACCGAGTTAGTTGTTCCATCACATAGTAATCCCTTCAAATTAGATTCAAATTTACAATGCCGATAAAGAAGGTGCCAGGCATATTTATTCTCTGTAATGACTGATGGATGTTTGGATTGGCCCCGTGCTACACGAAACACCAGGCGGAGTTGTGTAATCGGACGTTTCCAAAACAGCTCTGGAGGATCAGGAGGAATGTAGGAAGGGAACACACGGCCTTGTTGGTATTTCTTAACTTTTGGAAGCTGGTGACGGAAGCTGGGTGTTTCCTCATTGACCAGTGGCCCGCTTTTGACTGTAAGCCCCGGAAGGGTAGGCACAGAATTGTTTTCTTTCCTATAACTCCCACTATGACCTACTCAGAATAAATGGGCAGTCGACAGTGTTGATTCACTGACCCACTTAGACGCCTGGCCCAGCCCCTGACTTGTGCTACTTATTTATGGAATTTGCTAATAGTAATAATTAGTAACTGTGGTGTTTGTTAAGCACTTACTAGGTATCAAGCCCTGTTCTAAGTGCTGGGGTACATACAAGGTAGAGAAGCAGCGTGGCTCAGTGGAAAGAGCCCGGGCTTTGGAGTCAGAGGTCATGGGTTCGAATCCCGGCTCGGCCACTTAGCTGTGTGACTGTGGGCAGGTCACTTAACTTCTCTGTGCCTCAGTTACCTCATCTGTAAAATGGGGATTAAGACTGTGAGCCCCACGTGGGACAACCTGATTCCCCTGTGTCTACCCCAGCGCTTAGAACAGTGCTCTGTGCATAGTAAGCGCTTAACAAATATAAACATTTTTAAGGTAATCAGGTTGTCCCACGTGTGGATCAGTGTCAATCCCCATTTTACAGATGAGGTAACTGAAGCACGGAGAAGTTAAGTGACTGCCCAAGGTCACACAGCAGACAAGTGGCAGAACCAGGCTTAAGCAATTACTGTGCTCTTACTAAGGCACTTATTAACTTAAGCACTTACTGCATGCCACAAAATGTACTAAGCGCTGGGGTAGATTAAAGCTAATAAGGTTGGACACAGTCCCTTTCCCACATGGGGCTCCCAGACTTAGTCCCCAGATGAGAGAACTGAGGCCCAGAGGAGTGAAATGACTTAATAATGTTGGTATTTGTTAAGCGCTTACTATGTGCAGAGCACTGTTCTAAGCGCTGGGGGAGATACAAGGTAATCAGGTCATCCCACCTGAGGCTCACAGTTAATCCCCATTTTACAGATGCGGTAACTGAGGCACAGAGAAGTGAAGTGACTTGCCCACAGTCACACAGCTGACAAGTGGCAGTGCGGGATTCGAACTCATAACCTCTGACTCCGAAGCCCAGGCTCTTTCCACTGAGCCACGCTGCTTCTCTGACTTGCCCATGGGTATGCAGCATTCATTCAGTCATTCAATTGTATTTATTCATTCATTCATTCATTCAATAGTATTTATTGAGCACTTACTATGTGCAGAGCACTGTACTAAGTGCTTGGAATATACAATTTGGCAACAGATAGAAGCAATTCCTGCCCAATGATGGGCTTACAGTCTAATCGGGGGAAACAGATGGACAAAAACAAGACAATGTAATCACGATAAATAGAATCAAGGGAATGTACACCTCATTAACAAAATAACTAGGGTAATAAACTATATACAATAAAATAATAAATAATGATAATAAAAATATATACAAATGAGCACAGTGCTGAGGGGTGGGGAAGGGAGAGGAGGAGGAGCAGAGGGAAAAGGGGCTTAGCTGAGGGGAGGTTAAGAGGGGGAAGAGGAGTGCTTACTTACTGAGTGCTTACTGTGTGCAGAGCACTGTACTAAGTGCTCGGGAAAAGTACAATATAACAGACACATTCCCTGCCCATATGAGATTACAGTCTAGATGGGGAGACAGACATTAATATAAATAACACGTGGTGGAGTCAGAATTAGAACCCAGGTCCCTCTGGCTCCCAGCCCCGGGCTCTATCCACTAGGCCATGCTGTTTAGGACGTAATAAAAATCACTCTGAGAAACTATGTCTGGGGTGTTCTCTTTTCAGAGTCCAAATTCCATTCAGGTCTAGCCCTGGCTTGGGCAGATACAAACCCTCTGAACTCTCCCCTGAGGCCCAGACATAAAAAAGCCTGTTGAAACAACAGACTCTAAATCCTGAACCTTGGCCATAACACCTGCAGCTATAATCTAAAAAATAGTCATTTCCTCTCCTATCAATCACTGGTATTTATTGAGCACATACTGTATACAGAGCATTCATTCAATCATATTTATTGAGTGCTTACTGTGGGCAGAGCACTGTTCTAAGTTCTTGGGAGTACAATACGCCAATAAACAGACACATTCGCGGCCCACGATTAGCTTACAGTCTAGAGCGGGGGAAACAGTTATTGATATAAATACATAAATTGCAGATATGTATATAAATGTTGTAAGGCTGGGAGGTTGGGGTGAACAAAGGGAGAAGAAAGTCAGGGTGTGGGGAAAGAGGAAAGGGGAGCTTAGGGAAGGATAACGTGGCTCAGTGGAAAGAGCCTGGGCTTCGGAGTCAGAGGTCTTGAGTTCGACTCCCGGCTCTGCCACTTGTCAGCTGTGTGACTGTGGACAAGTCACTTGGCTTCTCTGTGCCTCAGTTACCTCATCTGTAAAATGGGGATTAACTGTGAGCCTCATGTGGGACAACCTGATTACCCTGTATCTACCCCAGAACAGTGCTGTGCACATGGTAAGCGCTTAACAAATACCAACATTATTATTATTCCAATAAGGCTCTGAAGGACTGAAGAATAATTGTCAGATTTAAGGAGGGAGGGCATTCCAGGCCAGAGGCGGGACATGGGTGAGGGATGGGCAGTAAGGCAAGTGAGATGGAGGCACATTGAAAAGGTTAGCATTAGAGGAGTGAAATGTGCAGGTTGGATTGTAGGAGAATTGCAAGGTGAGGGCAAGGTGATTTAGTGCTTTAAAGCCAGTGGTGAGGAGTTTATTTTTGAGGCGGAAGTGGATGGGCAACCACTGGACTTTCCTGAGGGGTACTGTACTAAACACTTGGAATCATTCACCCCTCCAGGAACTTTCTCCAATCCTGTAGTTCCCGCACGGTTCCTCTCCAGGTTCCCTGGACTGTCAGCACCTGCCCAGGACTGTGAGATTGTGGGAAAATCCCTGGTTGATGGTACCCTTATGGGCCACGTTGGAAAATTCCAGTTTTGAGTGGCCTAACTAGATTGTAAGTTTCTCGAGGGTAGGGATCATGCTTTCCAGGTCTGTCGTATTATAGGGAAGGAACGAGGTCCAGCGGAAAGAGCAAAGACCTGGGAGTCAGAGGACCTGGTTCGAATCCTGGCTCCACCTCTTGTCTGCTCTTGGTCCCACCTAACTCCTCTGTGCTTCAGTTTCCTCATCTGTAAAATGGCATTAAATTATACTCCCCTGTAATTAGATTATGAGTCCTATGTGGGACAGGGACTGTGTCCTAACTGATTATCCTGCATCTACCCCAGCACTAAGTATGATGCGTGATACAAAGTAAGTTCTTAGCAAGTACCATCATAATTATTATTACTCTACCAAGCACTTAGTACAGTGCTCTGCACCTAGTAAGTGCTCCATAAATACCATTCACTGATTGATTACTTTGGCTTTTTTTTGATCCTTGGCCCTCATCTTTGCTCTACTTTCTATCAGTTTATGAAGTGTCACTTTTAAAATGCTTGAAAAACTACCGGGAAATTTTATTGCCTCTTGGTATACATCGTATAGCCGGGCAAATTCATTTAGAGGGCACATAGTACCTTAAAAAATAATCATTATAATTTTGGTAACTGTTAAGCTTACTATGTATCAAACATTCAACTAAGTGCTGTGATAAATACAATAAAAACAGATTTATTACAGGGGTTTTTTTACAGTATTTGTTACCTCATACTATGTGCCCAGGACTGTGCTAAGTGGTGGAGCTAAAGATAGATCTCGGATCTCCTGACCTCCAGTGAAAGTTGTAGTGGCACCATTGATTTAACTAAATCACCTCACTCTATATAAAAAGATTGAATAAATATCACTCCCATGCGGGATAAAGATAAACCAATTACATCTTACAGTGCCAGAATTATAGGATTAAGAAGACACCTTAATTAAAATATTAAAATATCAGGTACTAGATTGACATAACCACCACCACATTAAATCTTAACTCTATCCTTGACTTCTCCTTCTCTCTCAACCCCATATTCAACTCTTGTCCATTTTTCCTCATATGCCATTACTAGGCTCTGCCCTTCTTCTCCATTCTAATTGTAACCATTATTTCCAGACACTTATCAGATTTTGACTTAATTACTGCATCATCATCCAGCATTGTGTCTTGGTGGAAAGATCACGGGCCCGGAAGTCAGAGGATGTGGGTTCTAATCCTGGATACGCCACTAGTCTGCTCTGTGATCTTGGGCAAGCCACTTAACCTCTCTGGGCCTCAGTTACCTCATCTGGAAAATGAGGATTAAGACTGTGAGCCCCATGTGGGACAACCTGATTACCTTGTATCTACCCCAGTGCTTAGAACAGCGCTTGGTACATAGTAAGCGCTTAACAAATACTCTTCGTCTTCTTCTTCTCGCTGATCTCCCTGCCTCCAGCCTCTCCCCTCTCCAGTTTACACTTCACTCTTCTGCCAAGATTATTTTTCTAAAATGAAATTAGAACCCAGGTCCTCTGACTCCCAGGCCTGTGGTCTTTCCACTAGGCCACTCTGCTCCTCTGTGGACTCACCTCTTTCAGCCTCTTCCACAGGTGGGATCCATAGCTGTCCTTTGGTGAAAATGCCCCTCCGTCCACCCAGTATTATCCAAGCCCAATTGATCAGGGGAAAAATAAGTCATTTGATAATTCAAGAGAAGACATTTTGAGGCATGTTTAATATTTCTGTGAATCTGTTATTTTGGCCCCATCTGAGATGGATCTGTGAATAAATCCCATATGGAAAAAAGCAACCATTTAAACAGAGTGAAAGGTGGGAGCGCATTTTATAAGTGTAATTTTATGTGTAATTGTAGACTGTAAGCTCGTCTCTCAACTGTAAGCTTGCCATGGGCGGGGAATGTGTTAACTGTTATATTGTGCTCTCCCAAGCACTTAGTACAGTGCTTTGCACACAGTAAGTACTTAATAAATATGATTGAATGAATGAACTCTAAATATTCCCAGTGTTAGGGAGTAGATCTTATTGACATGACATACCTAAATAGTTTACCATCTTTTTCGCCACCCAGTTCCACCATTTGTCTGTTGTGTGATACTGGGCAAGACACTTCACTTCTCTATTCCTCAGTTACCTCACTGGCAAAATGGGGATTAAGACCGTGAGCCCCATGTTGGACATGGACTTTGTCCAACCTGATTAGCTTGTATCTATCTGAGCGCTTAGTAAAGTGCTTGGCACAGAGTAAGTGCTTAACAATTTCCAGAAAAATCCCCCCAAATCTGTGCAATCCCTGCAGATTGTTGGCATGGTGGCACATTGGGTCCAATAGCTTTCTATCCTCCTTCCCCGCCCCAGTTCTGGTCGGAATGGGACGGAGAGGGCAGATGGCAAGTACTGCTTGTCTTTACTGTCAACACAAATGGTGAAAATCCACACAGTCTTACTCCCCATTTTACAGATGAGGGAACTGAGTTAGAGAGTTAAGTGATGTCTAAAGTCACATAGCAGACAAGTCAGGTCCTTCTGACTCCCAGGCCCATGCTCTTCCCACTAGGCAATGCTGCTTTTTATGTTCTCTAATAATGATAATTATTATATCATTATATCATTATGTGCCAGGCACTGTACTAAGAGTTGGGGTGGATAGAAGCAAATCAGGTTGGACAAAGTCCCTGTCCTACAGAGGCCTCACAGTCTCAATCCCCATTTTACAGGTGAGGTAACTTAGGCACAGAGACATGAAGTGACTTGCCCAAGGCCACACAGCAAATGGTGGAGCAGGGATTAGAACCCATGAACTTCTGACTCCCAGGCCTGTGCTTTAACCACTATGCCATACTGCTTCTATCTTTTTTTCCTTTCCTTTCCTTCTTTTCTTTCCCCTCACCCTTTCTATCCTCTTTCCTGCTTTGTTACAGAACCCTGATCTTCTGACTCCCAATCCTGTACTCTTTCCACAAGAGCTGTGGCCAGGTTTTAGGATTCTTTTATCGAACAGCTCCTGTGATCCCCATGACTAACTTAATTTGGCAGGAAAGGATTTAATGCATAACTCATTTGGTTTTTTTCCACCCCGTTAAAGATGGGGAGAGGATCGGACCAGACTAGACCAATCCTATTCTAAATTGGCCAGGCAAGTTATCAATCAATCAATCAATCGTATTTATTGAGCACTTACTGTGTGCAGAGCACTGTACTAAGCTCTTGGAAAAGTACAAAGTAACAGGGTCAGTAGACATGTCCCTTGCCCACAACGAGCTTATAGTCTGAAGGAGGAGACATTAATGTAAAGAAATAAGTTACAGAGATGTACGTAAGAGCTGTGGGGCTGAGGGAAGGGTGAATAAAGGGAACAAATCCAAGTACAAGGGGGAGAGAGAAGGGAGTGGGAGAAGAGGAAATAAGGTCTTAGTTAGGGATGACGTCTTGGTGGAGATGTGCTTTTAGTAAGGTTTTGAAGATAGGGACGATGATCGTCTGTCGGATATGAAGAGGGAGGGCGTTTGAGGTCAGAGGCAGGATGTGGGCAAGAGGTCGGCGGTCAGATAGACGAGATCGAGGTACAGTGAGTATGTTGGTATTAGAGGAGAGAAGTGTGTGGGCTGGATTGTAGTAGGAGAACGGCTAGGTAAGGTAGGAAGGGTCAAGCTGATAGACTCCTTTGAGGCTTTAATGTTATCCCAGAGTATCAATCAGTAGAAACAGCGTGGCTTAGTGGATAGAGCACGGGTCTGGGAGTCTGAAGGACCAGTGATCTCATCCTGGCTCTGCCACATGTCTGCTATGTGACTTTGGGCAAATCACTTCACTTCTCTATGCCTTGGTTACCTTATCTGTAAAATGGGAATTAAGACTGTGAGCTCCATGTGGGAAAGGGACTGTATCCAAACTGATTATCTTGTCCCAGCAGTTAGAACAGAGCATGATGCAAAGTAAATGCTTACCAAGTACAATAGTAATAATAATAATTATCATTATTTATAGAATTTTACTGTGCCCAGAATACTGTCCTGAGTGCCTAGGAAAGTACAGGAGAAATGAAAGACATGATCCTTACCCTCAAGGAGATAAATCAAGCTGGGGAGGCATACACTAAAATAAATTACAGGTGGGGGAAGCTGCCAAGTATAAACAAAGCTTCAAAGAATGATAAATTTGTTAGAGTCGCTCAACCTTTTGGGTTGTGCAAGATCTCAGGCCAGGGGAGATGCCAAAGATGAAACACAGAAGGCCAAAGTAGGTGCCAGCCTGACCTTCAGTCCAAGGTAAAGATCATGGATCAGGAGTGGCAGGCAACACATCTGAGAGAGCCAGGCATACTTTCATTCAATCATATTTATTGAGCGCTTACTGTGTGCAAACTACTGTACTAAGTGCTTCCGCAGGATGTTCCATCTACTGCCTTAAACCGTTTCATCAGCGTTTCCTGAGGTGGCAAGCCAGGAGGCCAAAGAATGGAGAAAATAAGCCATTGACTGTTTACCATATCAAAACCAGGCTGGAGTGGACATGGGAGGAGACTGGAGTTTATTCAATCAGCTAGTGGGGGAGATGTGGATAAAACAGCAAACTGCAAATCGGGAGACCCAGGCTTCTAAGTCCAGACTGTTGTGTGACCATGAGCAAGTTAATCAGTCAATCACTCAGTCATATTTACTGAGTACTGTGTGCAGAGTACTGTAGTGAGCTCTTGGGAAAATACAGTACAGCAATATAACAGAGTTGGTGGACAAGTATCCTGTCCACAAAGGCTACTTACCTCAGTATCTCCCTCTATAAAATGATAATAATAATGGTTTTGGTTAAACACTTACTATGTGCCAGGCACTGTACTAAGCTCTGGGGGAAATAAAAGGTAATTGAGTTGTACATAGTCCCTGTCCCACATCAGACTCAGTCTTAATCTCCGTTTTACAGATGAGGTAACTGAGGCACAGAGAAGTGAAGTGACTTGCCCAAGGGCCCACAACAGACAAGTGGCAGAGCTATGATTAGAACCCATGACTCCCAGGCCCGTGCTCTATCCACTAGGTCATGCTGCTTTTCAGGTGCCAAGTAGAGTGCTTGGCACCTAAATGCTTAACAAATACCACAATTATTATCGATAGCCAGTTTCATGTGGGTCAGCAACTCTGTCTGATCTGATTATCTTGTGTTTACCCTTATGTCTTGCTTGAATCTACTTGCATCCTGTAGTGACTTGTGGAGAACAAGCTTGCGAATTCCAAAATAACAAGCGATTCCTGGCAGCGAGAGGGGAGAAACACTAAAAGGGAGAAAAAAATCAGCTCTCGAGTGAGATAAGCACAGCAGGTGTTCCACCCCACAGTGAAAGCAAGAGATCCGACAAATCCTATCGTTAAATTCTCAAACACAAGTGTGCAGACTGACAGATTCTCTCTGCTCTGGTTTAGAGGAAGATCACAAGGCCTTCCCTAACTAAGCCCCCATTTCTCCTATTCCCTCGCCCTTCAGAATCGCCCACGTACTTAGACATCTTTTCTCGGATGTCCCACTGATACCTCCAACTTAACATGTCTAAAACAGAACTTCTTATCTTCCCACCTATACCCTGTCCTCCCCTTGACTTTTCCATCGTTGTAGACGGCACCACCATCCTTCCTGTCTCACAGGCTCCTTACCTTGGCGTTTCCTCTATTCACAGAGAAGCAGCGTGGCTCACTGGAAAGAGCATGGGCTTTGGAGTCAGAGGTCATGGGTTCAAACCCCGGCTCTGCCACTTGTCGGCTGTGTGACTGTGGGCAAGTCACTTAACTTCTCTGTGCCTCAGTTCCCTCATCTGTAAAATGGGGATTAAGACTGTGAGCCCCACGTGGGACAACCTGATTCCCCTGTGTCTACCCCAGCGCTTAGAACAGTGCTCGGCACATAGTAAGCGCTTAATAAATACCAACATTATTTATTATTATTACCTCTCCTTCAACTCACATATTCTATCTGTCACTAAATGCTATCGATTCAACCAGCACAACTGTGCTAAAATCCACCCTTTCCTCTCCATCCAGACTGCTATTACATTAATCCGAGCATTTATCCAATCCCACCTTGCTATCCTCCCCGCTTCCTGTCTCTCCCTACACCAATCCAGAGTTCACTCTGCTGCCCAGATCATTTTTCTACAAAAATGTTCAGTCCACGTTTCCCCACCCCTCAAGAAACTCCGGGGGTTGTCCATCCACCTCCGCATCAAACAGAAACTCCTTACCGTCAGTTTTAAAACACTCGAGCACCCTGCCCCCTCCCACCTTACCTCACCCTGGAAATTAGATGTCTTGAAATTTTACTCCCCAAACGGACTAACCATAGCTTTGTTCTTCAACACTACAAGACGTTTACACTTTCCAGGAGGCAATCAGTTGATCAGTCGATGGTATTTATTAATAATGTTGGTATTTGTTAATAACAATAATGCTGGTATTTGTTAAGCGCTTACTATGTGCAGAGCACTGTTCTAAGCGCTGGGGTAGATACAGGGTAGTGCTCGGCACATAGTAAGCGCTTAACAAATGCCAACATTATTAGGTTGTCCCACGTGAGGCTCACAGTTAATCCCCATTTTACAGATGAGATAACTGAGGCACAGAGAAATTAAGTGACTTGCCCACAGTCACACAGCTGACAAGTGGCAGAGCCGGGATTCAAACTCATGAACTCTGACTCCCAAGCCACTGAGCCATGGCTCTTTCCACTGAGCCATGCTGTTTCTTATTTATTTATTGAGCGCTTACTGCATGCAGCGGTCTCTACTAAGTGCCTAGGAGAGTACACTATGGCAGACTTGGTAGCCACATTACCTGAGCACAAGGAGCTTACAGACTCCAGGGGGAGACAGACATTAAAATAAATCGCTGAACTTCTCTGTGTCTCAGTTTCTTCATCTATAAAATGGGGATACGGCAGGAGAGCAGCGTGGCCTAATGAGGCAAGCACAGGTCTAGGAGTCAGGGAACCTGGATTATAATCCTGGCTCTGCCACTTACCTCCTGTGTCACTTGGGAAAATCACTTAACTTCTCTGTGCCTCAGTTACCTCATCTCTAAAATGGGGATTTTGATTATGAGCCTCATAAGAGGCGGGGATTGTGTCCAGCCTGATTGCCTGGCGCCTATCAGATCACTTAGTACAGTGCCTGGCACAAAGTAAGCACTTTACAAATACCATTTTTTAAAAAGTGTCTGTTCTCCCTCAATTTTAAACTGTGAGCTCTGTGTGGGACAAGGACCATGCCTCACTAGATTTCCTTGTGCTTACCTCAGCGCTCAGAGCAGGGTTTGGAACACAGTAAGCACCAAACAAAATCCCACACCTAATATTACCATTACTCTATGCCTCTACTCCAAGAAAGTCTTCAGATGTGACTTCCCAACTTTCCACTGCTTTTCTGCTTGGTTTGAGGTTTTGCTCCATTTTTGACTTTTAAGTCTTTTTTATAGCCACCTTTTTTTTTTTCCCATTTCAGCTCAATCTAGAGGAGTCACTTGGGTATATTACCGCGCCTCCATTCTCCTGCCTTATCAGGAGACTCAGCCGATCAATCAATACTATTTACTGAGTGATTTCTGTGTTCAGAGCACTGTAGTAGATATTTGGGAGAGTACAGTAGTAATAATAGTGGTATTTGTTTAGCACTTTGTGCCTGGCACTGTACTAAGTGCTCGGGTGCACACTCATCTCCATTTTAAAGATTAGGTGACTTAAAGATGGGTAAGTAACTTGCCCAAAGTCACACAGCAGACATATGACGGAGTCGGAATTAGAACCCAGATCCTCTGACTCCCAGGCTCATGTTCTATCCACTAAGCCACATCGCTTCTCACAGCAGCATGGCGTGGAAGCAGCATGGCGGAGCGGATGGAGCGTGGGCCCTGGAGTCAGAATGTCGTGGATTCTAATCCCGGCTCCACCACTTGTCTGCTGGGCAGACTTGTCTGCCTTGGGCAAGTCACTTCACTTCTCTGTGCCTCAGTTCCCTCATCTGTAAAATGGGGATTAAGACTGTGAGGCCCATGCAGGACAGGGCCTGTGTCCAAGCTTATTTGTTTGTATCCACCACAGTGTTTAGTACAGTGCCTGGCACATAGTAAGCACTTAACAGATACCACAGTTATTATTATTATTACAATGTAGCAGAGATGACATATTCTGATATCAGCTGCACATAGGAGGAAGTGGGTATATAAAGGTATGTAAAGAAGCACACCGTGGGAGTGTGGTTAGCCAGGCACTTAGGTGACACACTTTGAGGTGGCAGATGGTGGGAAAATAGGGTGGGGTGATGAGAAATGAGGGCTTCCGGGAAGAGGTGTGATTTCAGAGGGACCTTGAATATGGGGAGAGCAGTGGACTGCCTGGTGCGAAGGGGAAGAAGGGAGCAGTGTGAGGGAGAAGTCGACGGTGAGCGAGACGAAACCGAGGCCCGGTGAGTAGGTTGGCTCGAGAGGAATGAAGCGCGTGGGCTGGGATGGAGTGGGAGCGGAACAAGGATAAGTAGGACTAAAAGGAACAGTTTGGCCTAGAGAAGCAGCATGACTTACTGGCACGAGCATGGACTTTAGAGTCAGAGGACTTAGGTTCTAATCCCGGCTCCTCCACTTCTCTGCTGTGTGACTTTGGGCAAGTCGCTTCATTTCTCTATGCGTGATACCTCATCTGTAAAATGGGGATTAAGACTGTGAGCCCCAGGTGGGACAACCTGATTACCTTGTAATAATGTTGGTATTTGTTAAGCGCTTACTATGTGCCAAGCACTGTTCTAAGCACTGGGGTTGACACAGGGGAATCAGGTTGTCCCACGTGGGGCTCACAGTCTTAATCCCCATTTTACAGATGAGGTAACTCAGGCACCGAGAAGTGAAGTGACTTGCCCAAAGTCACACAGCTGACAAGTGGCCGAGCCTGGATTCGAACCCATGAACTCTGACTCCAAAGCCCGTGCTCTTTCCACTGAGCCAAGCTACCTCAGCATTTAGAACAGTGCTTGGCACATATTAAGTGCTTAACAAATACCATCATTATTATCATTATTATTAGGAGGGACAGAGCTAATTGAGTGACAGTCAATGATCAGGAGTTTCTACCTGATGTGATGAGGAATGGGAGGAGGGATGAGAAGAGGGAATGCGGAGGAGCAGGGCATGGTGGATAGAGCCCAGGCCTGGGAGTCAGAAGGTGATGGGTTCTAATCCTGGCTCCGCCACTTGTCTGCTCTGTGACCTTGAGCAAGTCACTTCACTTCTCTGGGCCTCAGTTACCCCATCTGTAAAATAGGGATTGAGACAGTGAGCCCCATGTTGGACACCGGACTGTGTCCAACACAATTTGCTTGTATCCACCCCAGAGTTTAATACAGTGCCTGGCACATAGTAAGCATTTAACAAATACCATTATTATTATTATTATTATTTCATCTGTGAAATGGGGATTGAGGCTGTGAGCCCCTTGTGTGATAAGGGACAGTGTCCAATATGATTTGCTTGTATCCACCCCAGAGCTTGGTAGAGTGATGCATAATAAGCACTTAACAAAGACCATCATTATTATTATTATTATCAATAATGTTTACCTCATCTGTAAAAGTGGGATTGAGACTGTGAGCCCCACATGGGACAAGGCCTGGGTCCAACCCGCTTTGCTTGTAACCACCCCAATGCTTAGTATAGTGCCTGACACATAGTAAGCATTTAACTAATACTACAGTTATCATTTTTGTTATTATATGAGAAGCAGGATTGTTTTTGGGCAGAGTGAAGGATGGACCGGAGAAGGGAGAGACCAGAGGGAGGGAGGTCGGAGAGGAGGCTGATGCAATAGTGAAAGCAGGATATGACAAATGCCTGAAGGAAGCACAGGTGGAGAGGCAGGGTGGATTCTTGAGATGTTATGGAGGAAGAACTGACATGATTTAGTGACAGGCTGGATGTGGAGAATGAAAAAGAGAGAGAGGGGTTGAGGATATTACCAAGGTTCTGGACTTGAGAGAAGGGGAAGACAGTGGTGTTGACAACAGTGATGGGAATGTGAGATAGAGGTGAGGTTATGGAAGGGAAGATGAGGAGTTCAGTTTTGGACACTCTGAATTGGAAGTGATGGTGGGACATCCAAATAGAGATGTCCTGAAGGCAGGAGGAAATACGAGACTGCAGAGAAGAAGAGAGGTAAGGGTGGGGGAGTTAAATTTGGGTGTTATCTGCATAGAGTTGGTTGTTGAAGGTATGGTAACGGTCAGCTTCATGAGGGAGTGAGTGTAGATGTCGCATAGAGGGAGACCCAGCACTGAGCCTCGAAGGACTCTCACAGCTGGGAGGTAGGCAGAGGAGGAGCTGGTGAAAGAGATGGAGAGGCCCAAAGGGTAGGAGGAGACCCCAGGGAGGAATGAATGGGTCAGTAAAGCAAGGCTTAGATTGTGTTACCTGGTGTGTGTTGGGGCCGGGTGGAGGGGGGGAGGGTTCAAAGCCCGAAAGGCAGCCGAGAGATCGAAGAGGATTGGGGTAGAATTGTGTCGGTTAAATTTAGTGAGGAAGAGGTGGTATTGGAGAGAGCGGGCTCAGCTGAGTGAAGGAGACAGAAGCTGTATTGTAGAGGGTCGAGAAGGGAGTTGGAAGCAGCAGGTGTAAACAGTGCATTTTAGGAGTTAGGACTGGAAAGGAATGAAGGGGAAAGGACAAAAATTAAGGGTGCAGTAGAGTCGGGGAAAGGTTTTTTGAGGACGGGGATACGCGGGCATTTTTGAAAGCAGAGGAGAAGGAATCATTAAAGAGTGAGAGATGAAGAGTGAGAGATAATAATGTTGGTATTTGTTAAGCGCTTACTATGTGCAGAGCACTGTTCTAAGTGCTGGGGTAGACACAGGGGAATCAGGTTGTCCCACGTGGGGCTCACAGTGTTAATCCCCATTTTACAGATGAGGGAACTGAGGCACAGAGAAGTCAAGTGACTTGCCCACAGTCACACAGCTGACAAGTGGCCGAGCTGGGATTCGAACCCATGACCTCTGACTCCAAAGCCCGTGCTCTTTCCACTGAGCCACGCTGCTTCTCACAATTGAAGGGGATGGTCAGGAAGGGAAGAAGAGTGGGCTCGGGTGTTTTCTTAAGGTGTGAAGGGATGGGGTGAGAGGCACAGGTGTAAGGGGTAGATTTCCAGAAGAGATAATAATAATTATGGTATTTGTTAAGCGCTTACTATGTGCAAAGCACTGTTCTAAACGCTGGGGTGATACAGGGTAATCAGGTTGTCCCATGTGGGGCTCAGTCTTAATCCCCATTTTCCAGATGAGGTAACTGAGGCACAGAGAAGTCAAGTGACTTGCCCAAAGTCACACAGCTGATAAGTGGCAGAGCCGGGATTACAACCCATGACCTCTGACTCCCAAGCCCGGGCTCTTTCCATTAAGCCACGCTGCTTCTCATGGGACCTCTCCTCTTGAGAGATGGCTGAGAAGGCTGAGAGAATGGATGTCAGGGTCAGTGGGATCCGGCCAGGTGAGGGGGAGATTTTGGAGAGGTCACCCCTGAGCGTTTCTGTTTTAGCAACAGATTAGTTGGCAAGATCATCGGGGTGAGCGAGGTGTAGAGTGGTGAGCGTTGCCTGGAATGCCTGCATTCCCAGAACTCATTTCCGAACCTCATTTCCAAACCTCATTCCAGATCCTCATTCCAGAACTTCATTCCAGAATCTCCCATCATGTCCCTTGCCAAGTACTGCACCCATGGAGCACTGGTGGAAACACTGTAGAGTCTAAAGTCAGATGAGTCGCCTGTGGCCTCACGGCCTTAGGAAATCTGGATCCTACAATTGCTCCACAGACCTTTGACCTGTCTGAATAGGAAGACTCTATTGGTGCCTAATTAGATTGTGTCCAATTCCCAACTGCGTATACCTTCTCTCTGCTCAATACAGTGCCCTACACACAAGAAGCACTTAATAAATATAGTTATTACTACTACTCTTTGTCATGCTGTCCAAGGCACTCTTTAGAAGCTGCATGGCTTAGTAGATTGAGCACCATCTTTCCCATCTCACAAGCCTGTAACCTTAGCATTATCCTTGACACCTCTCTCTCCTTCAACCCACATATTCAATCCGTCACCAAATCCTGTGGGTCCCACCTTCACAACATTGCTAAAATCTGCCCTTTCCTCTCCCTTCCCTTCCCTCGGTTCCCTTATCTGTAAAATAGAGATTAAGATTGTGAATCCCGTGTGGGACAGAGACTCTGTTCAACCCAATTTGCTTGTATCCACCCCAGAAGTTAGTACAGTGCCTGGCACATAGTTAACGCTTAACAAATTCCACAATTATTAGTATTATTATTGTTATTATCAATCTCCGGGATCCCACCCAGCACAACTCTTACCATGGGCATTGCTTCCGGGTCAGAGGGCCGAATGTTCTTTCTGGCCCTCTCTAGAGGATCTTGTCCTCTTCTTTGATGCTGACAGAGAATATCCCGAATATGATACAGGTGAAAGTGTTCAGAGAGCTGGAGGTGTCAGAATGACAAAATAAATGTGGGATTTGTTAAGCGCTTACTCCGTGTCCAGCACTGTACTAAGAGCTGAGGTAGATACCCCCAAAAGCAGATTGGTCACCATCCCTGACCCACAATGGCACTCACAGTCTAAGAAGGAGGGAGAACAGGTATTTTGTCCCCATTTAACAGATGAGGAAACTGAAGCACTGAGAATTCAGGGACTCGTCTGTCGTCACACAGCCAGCCAGTGATGGAGCTGGGATTAGAACCCAGGTGCTCTCCCTCCCAAGTCCCTGATCTTTTCACTAGGCCATGCTGCTTGTTGTCAGTTGGGGGTAGGTTCAGATCTTGCAGCCATAGAGATGGTGAACACTATAACATCTTTTTAGTTTCAGCAGCTGGTCACCAAATTCTGTCAAAGTCAAAAAAGCCATGCTATCTTTTTTCACTTCTATCTTTTATCTTTTAGTTTCGCTGTACGTTTCTTGGGTGTGTATTACTGTCCGTGGAACAGAATTTGGGAGCCGCGTTAAATTCCAGTTACTAAGAAAATCTTTGGTTTCTTATGGTTTTTTGGGTGGGTATAGATCGGTGTATAACCTTGGTTTTCTTCAAACCAAGAAATTGTAATTGACAATTGTAATTGTCAATTCAGATGTGCATTGCTCAAGGGAGGAAGGGGGAGAGAGAGAGTGTGTGTGTGTTTGTGTGTGTGTGTGTAAAAGCAGTTTGTCCTGTGTCCCAGGGAACTGCTGGTGGCCTGATTGGCCTGTTTGCCTGTTAGTACAGTCACTCGTCATATCCCAACTGGATGACTGCATCAGCCTCCTTTCTGATCTCCCAACCTCCTGTCTCGGCCCGCTTCAGTCTATACTTCACTCCACTGTCCAGATTATCTTTCTACAGAAACGCTCTGGGCATGTCACCCCACTCCTCAAAAACCTCCAGTGGTTGCCTTATCAACCTTCACATGAAACAAAAGCTCCTCACTCTTGACTTCAAAGCTCTACATCACCTGGCCCCCTCCTACCTCACCTCCCTTCTCTCCTACATCCCAGCCCGCACACTCCACTCCTCTGCCACTAACCTCCTCACTTGTGCCTTGTCCTTGCCTCTCCTGCCGTCGACCCCTGGCCCATGTCCTACCTCTGGCCTGGAATGCCCTCCCTCCTCACATCTGCCAAATTAACACACTTCCCCCTTGCAAAGCCCTACTGAAAGCTCACCTCCTCCAGGAGGCCTTCCCAGACTGATTCCCCCTTTTCATCTGCTCCTCCTCCCATCCCCATCACTCCTTCTCCCTCCCTCTGCTCTACCCCCCCACCCCACAGAACTTGTGTATATATGTACATATTTATTATTCTATTTATTTCATTAATGATGTGCATATATCTATAATAATAATGGTATTTGTTAAGTGCTTACTATGTGCCAAGCACTGTTTTAAGAGCTGGGATAGGTACGGGGTAATCAGGTTGTTCCACGTGGGGCTCACAGTGTCAATCCCATTTTCCAGATGAGGTAACTGAGGCACAGAGCAGTTAAGTGGCTTGCCCAAAGTCACACAGCTGACAAGTGATGGAGCTAGGATTAGAACCCACGACCTCCACCTCTCAAACCTCTGCTCTTTCCACTAAGCCACGCTAGTGAGGTTTGGTAGGATGGAGGAAGCCGACTGAAGCTTTAAAGCCAATATTAAGGAGTTTCTTTTTGATGTGGAGGTGGAAGGGTAGCCATTGGAGGCTGTTGAGAAATGGGGAGACATGGAATGAACATTTTTAAAGAAAATGATTGTTGCAGCACAGTGAAATATGGACTGCAAAGGAAAGAGACAGAAGGCTGGGGGTGTGGTCGGTGAGAAGACAGACAGTAGCCAAGGTGGGATAGAATAAGTGCTTGGATCAGCATGGTAGCAGTCTGGGTAAGTCACTTAACTTGTCTGTGCCGCAGTTACCTCATCTGTAAAATAGAGATTAAGACTGTGAACCCCAAGTGGGATAAGGTGTGTCCAACCCAATTATTTTGTAAACACCACAGTCCTAAGAGCAGTGCTTGGCACATAATAAGTGCTTAACAAATACCCAAATTATGATCATTATTATTTGGATGGAGAGGAAAGGGAGTATTTTAGTAATGCTGTGAAGGGGCCAACAGGTTTTGGTGATGGATTGAATATGTGGGTGGAATGCGAGAATTGAGTCAAGGTTAACGCCAAGATTACGGACTCTGAGATAGGGAGGAGAGTAGTATTGTCTTCAGTAATAGGAAAGACTGGGAGAGGACAGGGATTGGGAGGGAAGATATGGAGTTGTGTTTTGGACATGTTTAATTTGAAGTGTCTGTGTTCCCAGGAGGAGGAAATGTGAGATTTCAGGGAAGAAGAGCCGTCAGGGCTGGAGGTTAGATTTGGGAATCATCTGCATAGAGATGTTAATTGAAGCCTAATTGGGAGCTAATGAGTTCTCCAAGGGAGTGGGTGTAGAGAGAGACTAGAAAGGGACCTAGACGTGAGGCTTGAGGGATTCCCACTGTCTGAAGGTGGGAGGCAGAGGACGAGTCAGCATAAGAAACTGAAAAAAGAGAGAGAGGAGGAGAACCAAGAGAGAACAGTGTCAGGAAAACCAATATTTCAAAGAGAAGGGGGTGGTCTACAGTGACAAAGGCATCTATTCATTCATTCAGTAGTATTTATTGAGCGCTTACTATATGCAGAGCACTGTACTAAGCACTTGGAATGTACAAATCGGTAACAGAGACAGTCCCTGCCCTTTGACGGGCTCACAGTCTAGGCTACAGTAGAGACTTTCATATTTGGTAAGAAGGAGGTCACAGTTTACCTTAGGGCAGTTTCTGTGGAGTGAAGTGGGCAGAAGCTAAATTGGAGGGGATTGAAGACAGGAAGTGGTGACAGTTTGTGTAAACTTCTCTAAAGAAGTTTGGAGAGAAGGAGCTGGTGGGAGCCATGGGGTTGTTAGAGAGGGCTGAATTGAAGCAGACGAGAATGAATTTAAAGTGGACAAGGTCCGAGAGATGTCAGGGTTTCCACTAACATGCTAAGCAGCTCAGGCACAGGAGAGCCTTTCTATTCTCCATCTACACCCTCTCCCTGGTAGAACTCAATCTCTCCCATGGCTTCAACTACCACATCTTTGAGAATGATACCCAAATCTACATCTCCTGCTTTCATCTCTCTCTCTCTGCACTCTCACATTTCCTTTTGTCTTCAAGACATCTCTATTTGGCTGTCCTCCCATCACCTCAAACTTAACATGTCCAAAACAGAGCTCCCTATCTTCCCATCTAAGCCCTGTCCTCCCCCTGACTGTAGTTGGCACCACCATCTTGCCTGTCTCACAAGCCCATAATCTTGACATTTTACTTGACTCCTCTCTTTCATTCAACCCGCGTATTCAATCCATCATAAATCCTGTCAGTCCCACTGTCACACCGTTTCTAAAATCTGCCCTTTTCTCTCCAACTAAACAGCTACCACATGAATGCAGTCACTCATCTTAGTGCCATTGTTCTTGTCTGTCCGTCTCCCCCGATTAGACTGTAAGCCCGTCAAACGGCAGGGACTGTCTCTATCTGTTGCCGACTTGTTCATCCCAAGCGCTTAGTACAGTGCTCTGCACATAGTAAGCGCTCAATAAATACTATTGAATGAATGAATGAATCTTATCCTGCCTGGATTACTGCATCAGCCTCCTTGCTGACCTCCCAATCTCCTGTCTCTCCCCACTCCAGTCCATACTTCACTCTGCTGCCTAGATCATTCTTCTACAGAAAAGTTCAGGACATGTCACCCTGCTCCTCAAAAAAACTCCAGTGGTTGCCCATCCACCTCTGCAACAAACAAAAATTCCACCATCTTGTCCTCTCTTACCTCACCTCGCCACTCTCTTTCTACAACCTAGCCCACATACGTTGTCTGGCATCTTCCACTGGCATCTTGTAATGCTAACCTTCCCACTGTGCCTCAATCTCATCTATCTCACCACCAACCCCTAGCCCACGTCCTGCCTCTAGCCTGGAACACCCTCCCTCCTCAAATCTGACAATCACGCTCCTCCCTTTCAAAGCCTTATTGAAGGCACAGCTCCTCCAAGAAGCCTTCCCAGATAAAGCCCACCTTCCCATTTCTCCTATTCCCTATTGCATCACTCTGATTTGCTCCCTGTGTTCTCTCCCCCTCACAGTCCCACAGCACTTATGTCCATATCTCTAATTCATTTATTTATATTAATTTCTGTCTCCCCCCTCTAGATTGTTAGCTCATTGTGGGCAGGGACTGTGTCTGTTTACTGTTGTATTATATTCATTCATTCAGTCATATTTATTAAGCACTTACTGTGTGCAGAGCACTGTACTTAGTGCTTGGGAAAGTACAATACAACAATAAACAGTGACATCACTGCCCACAGTGAGCTCAAAGTCTAGAAGGGGGGAGATAGACATCAATACACATCAATAAAACTATCTATCTCTATATATATATATGTAAGTACTATGGGGTTAGGACGGGGGAAGAACAAAGGGAGCAAGTCAGGGCGACACAGAAGGGAGTGGGAGATGAGAAAAAGTGGGGCCTAGTCCAGGAAGGCCTCTTGAAGGAGATGGTGCCTTCAGTAAGGCTTTGAAGTAAGGGGAGAGTCATTGTCAGATTTGAGGAGGGAGGGCATTCCAGGCTAGAGGCAGGATGTGGGCCAGGGGCCGGCAGCAGGACAGACAAGATGGAGGCCCAGTGAGAAGTTTAGCACCAGAGGAGCAAAGTATGTGGGCTGGGTTGCAGGAGAGAAGTGAGGTGAGGTAGGAGGGGGCAAGGTGATGGAGAGCTTTAAAGCCAATGGTGAGGAAATTCTGTTTGATATGGAGGTGGATAGGCAACACTGGAGATTTTTGAGGAGGTGGGTGACATGTCCTGAACGTTTTTGTAGAAAGATAAACCGAGCGTGGAGTGAAGTATGGACCGGAATGGGGAAAGGCAGGAGGTTGGGTGGTCAGAAAGGCGGCTGATGCAGTAATCTAGGCAGGATAGAATGAGTGATTGTGTTAACTTGGTAGCAGTTTGGATGAAGAGGAAAGGGCAGGTTTTAGTGATGTTGTGGGACCCACAGGATTTGGTGACAGATTGAGTAAGTGTGTTGAATGAGAGAGAGGAATCAAGTATAATGCCAAGGTGAAGAGTGAGATGGCATGCACGGTGGTGCCATCGACAGTGGTGGGAAAGTCAGGAGAAGACAGGGTTTGGGTGGGAAGATAAGGAGCTCTCTTTAGGACATGTTAAGTATGAGATGATGGGGGACATCCAAATAGAGAGGTCTTGAAGGCAGGAGGAGATACAAGCCGGGAGAGAGGGAGAGAGATGGGGGAGGAGATGTAGATTTGGGTATCTTCTGTATAGAGATGGTAGTTGAAGCCATCGGAGTGAATGAGTTCTCCAAGGGAATGAGTGTAGAGGGAAAACAGAAGGGGACCGAGAACTGAACCTTGAGGGACACCCCACAGTTAGTGGGTGAGAGGCAGAGGAAGAGCCCAAGAAGGAGAATGAGAATGAGGGATAAGAGGAGAACCAGGAGAGGACAGAGTCAGTGAAGCCAAGGTTGGATAATGTTTCCAGGAGAAAGGGGTGGTCCAGACTGTCGAAGGCGGCTGAGAGGGTGAGGAAGTTCAGGATGGAGTAGAAGCTGTTGGATTTGGCAAGAAGAAGCTTATTAGTGACCTTTGAGAGGGCACTTTCTGTGAAGTGAAGGGGATGGAAGCCACATTGGCAAGGGTCCAGGAGAGAATTGGAGGGGAGGAATTTGAGACAGCGCTCTAGAAGTTGGGAGAGGAATGATCCAAACGCTTAGTACAGTGCTCTGCATATAATAAGCACTCAATAAATATGATTGAATGAATGAAGGAATGAGAGGAGGAAGTGTACCGCGGAGGTGATCCAGGGTTGTGAGTAAGTGGTACCAGACTGGTGGAGGGACCAGGGAGCAAGGGGATTCAGTTCAGTGGAAAGGGTGGTGTTTGAGGGAGCTTGCTGCTGACCCCTGGCCCATGTCCTACCTCTGGCCTGGAACTCCCTCCATCCTCAATTCCACCAGACAATCACTCTCCCAGCCCTTCAAAGCCTTACTGAAGGCACGTCTCCACGAGGCCTTCCCAGACTAAGCCCCACTTTTCCCCATCTCCCGCTCCCTTCCGTGTCTCCCTGACTCGCTCCCTTTGATCTTCCCCCCTTCTCCCCGCCCCACAGCATTTATGTATATGTCTGTCATTTTATTTTATATTGATGACCGTTTACTTGTATTGATGTCCATCTCCCCACCCCGCAGACTGTGAGCTCATTGTGGGCAGGGATTGTCTCTCTTTACTGCTGTGTTGTATTTTCCCAAGTGCTTAGTCCAGTGCTTTGCACATAGTAAGCACTCAATAAATACAATTGAATGAATGAGGACATTGATGTGTGTCAGGAGAAGGTTGTTTGGGTCTGGAAACCAAATGGGGAAGGATGACTGTAAAATATTGGAGGGGGTCAAAAGACCAGATGTCTCTGTGTGGGGAAAAGAAAGATTTGTGGTGGTGGGTGTGTGGGAAAGAGACCAGGTGAGGAGGTTGTGGTCTGATAGAGGAATTTGAGAATTGGTGAGGGTAGAGATTGAGCAGTCACTGGAGATTATAAAATCAGGTGTATGCCCAAATTGGTGAGCATGTGGGAGGCGGGGGTAGGGGTGGAGCAGGAGGTCATCGGAATAGAGGAGATGGACAGTGGAAGGATCACTGGGATCATGCACGTGGTTATTGAAATTCCACAGGATCAATGTAGGGATGGAGAATAGAAGAAAGAATCTGAGAAAAGGATCAAAGTGGTTCCGAAAGTTGGAGGTGGGACCTGGGAGGTGACAGTGCCTAGAAATTGGAGTGAGTGGTAAAGGCAGATGATTTGGGCTTGAAAGAGAGGGATTAGGGAGGTGGGATGGTGTGAAGCAACATAGGGAATGAGATGGAAGTCGAGTTCTCCCCCTTTCCCAGTGAGTCAGGGGGAATGGGAGAAGCCCCCAGGAAAGCCCGAATTAGCACGTGATGACGCTCTACAGGAAGACAGACCAGAACCTGGAGAAGCCGAGTTGACCCCTGTAAAGAGCCGAGGATTGGGAGTCAGAAGGACCTGGGTTCTAATCTCCACTCCTCTAGGCCATCCAATGGTTGCCCATCCATCTCTACATCAGAGACTAACTCCTTATCAATTGCTATAAGTCACTCAATCATCTCTCTTCCTCCTGCCTGTTCTCACTCACCTCCCACTTATACCCCAGTCTGCACACTTCACTCTTTGAATACAGATCCTCTGAATCTCTAATAAAAAAAATAATAATAATAATGGTATTCATTAAGTGCTTGCTATGTGTCAGGCACCATTCTATGCGCTGGGGTGGATACAAGCAAATCGAGTTGGATGACACAGTCTGTGTCCCACGTGACGCTCACAGTCTCAGTCCCCATTTTACAGATGAGATAACTGAAGCCCAGAAAGGGAAGTGACTTGGCCAAGGGCACACAGCTGACAAGTGGTAGAGCTGGGATTAAAGCCCAGGTCCTCCTGACTCCCAGACCTGGGTTCTATCCACTATGCCATGCTCCTTCTCTGCCCATTGGGCATCTGAATTTCACCCCACCCTCAACCCCACAGCACTTTTGTACATATCTATAAATTATTTTTTATATTAATGTGTCTCTTCCTCTTTAAACTATAAGGGTAGGGAATGTGTCTACCAACTCTGTTGTTTTGTCTTCTCCCAAGCACTTGGCACATTATTCTGCACAAAGTAAGCACTCAGTAAATACCACTGATGGACAGATTAATGGTACCTTCCTTAGCGGTTTTGTTGTTCATTGTACACAACCTTCAGAGTAAAAATCCCTTGGAGAATGTCATGTTCCTGTAGGGAATGGTCCATTTCCGACTTCCATCCTCTTGAGGCATCCACAGGTGCTCTAAGCCTTTGACCTCTGAATTTTTGTCCTAGGGCAAGGAGAGTGTCTACAGTCTGGGGTTCAGATGTAATTAACCAGGATTGCTGTGTCAACAAGATTATCACTGGCTTCTGCTAATTGGCTGTTAATCATTTATCACTTATCGGAAGCCCCTATCAGAGAAACTTGAGAGTGGCCTGTTCAATGATTAATTTTCTCTTCTTTTCTGTTTCCAGAGTTGGCACATGATTAGACCAGCAGCTGCTTAATCTCAGGGATTTACCCTAATTGTTCTTTAGACTTGGACCCACGGGGAAGAGCCAGAGCAGGTGGTAAGTAACATCCATGGATTTCCTCTTCTTTTCTGGAGCTTTTCATGACCACTTTCTTAATGATAACAAGTGATCTATGGATTTTTTTTCCCCTCCACATGATTACTCCGCATTTCCACGTAGAGTGAACGCTAGTGCTGATTTCCAGAGGCAGTAAATGAAATCCAAATCTGTTTGGGAATTCCGAGTTACATTTCCAGGAATCGAGGGATGCAAATGTCAATCCAGACTATTTAACGGGTAACCGGCTCCGTTGTTCCCAACTCTGCAACACTGCTATCAATCTAAATTCAAGATTGTAAAATGATGGGAAATCTTTTTCCGAAAGAGTTTTGAAGTTTTAGGACAGGAAACGGGAATATGAAAACCTGGTTCTCTCAGGCTCTCAGTCACCCTGAGACTCTCAGCAAATGATGCCATAGAACCAGAATCCTCATCCCCAGGAGTGGGGGAAAAGGGATTTTTATGTAATAAGCTCCTGTTTGTGCAAGGGTGGGTGATCAAAGTCAACAGCTGTCCAAGTGAGAATCTGCATTTTGGGAACTAAGTCTGAGGACCCTCCGTCCTACTGGGTGATAAATGTCCTGTTGAGTGGAGGGATAAAGGACTGTGTGTTTTGGGGGTTCCTGACTCGAGGCTGTAAAATCATCATTTGCTGTTGATTGACAGCTGGGTCTAGGGGACCACAACTCTTCCCGCCTGTCAAATGGCCAGGCAGCCAGGGTGTGGACAAAGACGATTCTCTCCATCATGCAAAATCATCGGTGGAAGTGAGCATAGTGCGGAAGGTGGTGTCAGGGTACCTTCCCCCCACTATGTGGTCAAGAGAAACTAGTGTCTTCCAATCCCGCCACCCTGCCAAAGAGAGAATTAAAGCAGTCAATCACCTAGCCCACTCCTTCCTCACCTTGCTACTCTCCTACTACAACTCAGCCCTCACACTTCACTCCTCTAATGCCAACCTCGATCTCGTCCATCTCACAGCCGACCCCTCACCCATCTCCTGCCTCTGGCCTGGAACGCCGTCCCTCCTCATATCCTACAGATAATCGCTGTCCCCTCCTTTAAAGCCTTATTGATGGCACATCTCTTCCAAGAGGCCTTCCCCGACTAAGTCCCTTTCCTCTTCTCCCACTCCATTTTGCATTGCCCTGACTTGATCCCTTTATTCAGCCCCTCTGCCCCCAGCCCCACAACACTTTTGTACATGTCTGTAATGTATTTTATTTATATTAATGTCTTTCTCCCCTTCTACACTGTAAGCTCACTGTGGGCAGAGAACGTGTATGTTATATTGTTATATCGTACTCTCCCAAGCACTTAGTACAGTGTTCTTCACACAGTAAGCGCACAATAAATTCAGTTGACTGACAGAGATTGAGATATTCAGACCCACATACTCTGTAAACTGCCTTCAGTGCTCATTTAAAAATGATCAAAAGAAACTTGTTGCCTGCATCATGGCTCCCTCCTTCTCCTGGACCTTCCAGCCTGATTTTTCTTGAATAGTAATGTTGGTATTTGTTATGCGCTTACTCTGTGCCAAGCACTGTTCTAAACGCTGGGGTAGATACAGGGTAATCAGGTTGTCCCAAGTGAGGCTCAGTCTTAATCCCTATTTTAAAGATGAGGTAACTGAGGCACTGAGAAGTGAAGTGATTTACCCAAAGTCACACAGCTGACAGGTGGTGGAGCCGGGATTAGAATGCCTCCAAGACTTCAGAAAGCTGAGGAAAGCATTTCGGGAAGGGGCAAAAGCAATGAAACGCATTAGGAGAACACAAATTGAGTTTAGGGACCCGTTAACAAGACTGACCAGATCTTTCGGGTGTTCCTATTTTCACAGTATATTCACAAAAAAGAACTCCTCGATTTAATGAAGTGCCACAACCTAGGGCAAAATAAAAAGAATCCCAGGATAATTTCCAAACTATCCACAGGCAAGCCTCTTTAAAATGTCTCCATCTCTTGTTATGTGTCTTGTTTATCAGTTTCTTTGGTCCGGTTCCGTCCTTCGTGCCTATGTTTCTCGGTTGATCTTGTGTCTTTGTCCTGTCTTAATTAGCGTCAGCTCCTCGTAGCTAAAAATATTTTGTTTCTCCTCTATAACTTTCTGCAAATACCTTGCATAGTGCTCTGAGTGTAGCGAATGTTCGATAAATACTGCTGCTGGTGGGTGGTGGTGGTAGTCATAGTGATAGAAGAAGTAATAAGGTTGGTATTTGTTAAGCGCTTACTATGTGCAGAGCATTCATTCATTCATTCAATAGTATTTATTGAGCGCTTACTATGTGCAGAGCACTGTACTTAGCGCTTGGAATGAACAAGTCGGCAACAGATAGAGACGGTCCCTGCTGTTGGACGGGCTTACGGTCTGATCGGGGGAGACGGACAGACGAGAACGATGGCAAGAAATAGAGTCGAGGGGAAGAACATCTCGTAAAAACAATGGCAACTAAATAGAATCGAGGCGATGTACATTTTGTAATGAACAAAATAAATAGGGTAATGAAAATATATACAGTTGAGCAGACGAGTGCAGTGCTGAGGGGATGGGAAGGGAGAGGGGGAGGAGCAGAGGGAAATGGGGGGAAGAGAGGGTTAAGCTGCGGAGAGGTGAAGGGGGGTGGTAGAGGGAGTAGAGGGAGAAGGGGAGCTCGGTCTGGGAAGGCCTCTTGGAGGAGGTGAGTTTTAAGTAGGGTTTTGAAGAGGGGAAGAGAATGAGTTTGGCGGAGGTGAGGAGGGAGGGCGTTCCAGGACTGCGGGAGGACGTGGCCCGGGGGTCGACGGCGGGATGGGCGAGACCGAGGGACTGTGAGGAGGTGGGCGGCAGAGGAGCGGAGCGTGCGGGGTGGGCGGTAGAAAGAGAGAAGGGAGGAGGGGTAGGAAGGGGCAAGGTGAAGAGCAGAGGTGAAGGGACAGAGCACTGTTCTAAGCGCTGGGGTAGACATAAGGTAATCAGGTTGTCCTACGTGAGGCTCACAATTAACCCCCATTTTACAGATGAGGTAACTGAGTCACAGAGAAGTGAAGTGACTCGCCCACAGTCACGCAGCTGACAAATGGCAGATCCGAGATTCGAACCAATGACCTCTGACTCCCAAGCCCGTGCTCTTTCCACTGAGCCACACTGCTTCTCCAATAATGATGTTGGTATTTGTTAAGTGCTTACTCTGTGCAGAGCATTGTTCTAAGCGCTGGGGTAGATACAGGGTAAACAGGTTGTCCCACGTGAGGCTCCCAGTTAATTCCCATTTTACAGATGAGGTAACTAAGGCACAGAGAAGTGAAGTGACTTACCCAAAGTCACACAGCTGACAAGTGGCAGAGCTGGGAGTCGAACCCATGACCTCTGACTCCGAAGCCCAGGCTCTTTCCACTGAGCCACGCTGCTTCCCCCGCCCTTAGAACAGTGCTCTGCACATAGTAAGCACTTAATAAATACCAACATTATTATTTCCTCTTCTCCCACTCCCATCTGCGTGGATTTGCACCCTTTATTCACCCGTCCCTCATCCCTACAATGCTTACATTCGTAATTTATGCAATTAAATGAGGGCTTAGTCGGGGAAGGCCCCTTGGAGGAGATGTACTTGGGAGAGTACAATTATCTTCTGAAGCGGTTGACAAACGTACTGACGAGAGTAGAGAGATGACATCAATTTTCTTCATCATCATCAACAAACATGAGGTGGAGAACTTTGTACTAGCATGGTTCAGTGGAAAGAGCACGGGCTTCGGAGTCAGAGGTCATGAGTTCAGATCCCAGCTCCACCACTTGTCGGCTGTGTGACTGTGGGCAAGTCACTTAACTTCTCTGTGCCTCAGTTACCTCATCTGTAAAATGAGGATTAAGACTGTGAGCCCCACGTGGGACACCTGATTCCCCTGCGTCTACCCCAGCGGAGTGCTCTGCACATAGTAAGCGCTTAACAAATACCAACATTATTGTTATTATTATTATTATTGCTATTGATAGCTTCCTTTAAAAGCACGGCTCCTCATTCTCCTATTGAGATGAGAAAGATACTTATGTTGTCGAGCACAGCCTCCTGGCAGCAAGGTAGAGGGGCTTCTGTAAGAGAACACCTCTCTTGCCCTCTCAAAAAAAGGAAATAATAATGTTGGTATTTGTTAAGCGCTTACTATGTGCAGAGCACCGTTCTAAGCGCTGGGGTAGACACAGGGGAATCAGGTTGTCCCACGTGGGGCTCAAAGTCTTAATCCCCATTTTCCAGATGAGGTAACTGAGGCCCAGAGAAGTGAAGTGACTTGCCCACGGTCACACAGCTGATAAGTGGCCGAGCCGGGATTTGAACCCATGACCTCTGACTCCAAAGCCCGTGCTCTTTCCACTGAGCCAGAACCCATGTGTCGCCCCGGTATAATTACCAATCCAAGAACACGATGATGTGTTGAGAAAGCCACAGCAACGCAGTTTCCTGACTCACCTATACTCTGGTGTTCGGACCAGTGGACTCCAACCCGCAGAGCCAAAAGCATTTTCAGTCCGTCGGTTAGTCATCGTACCTACTGAGTGCTTACTGTGTGCAGAGCACTGTACTAAGCGCTTGGGAGAGGGCAGTGCATCGTCTCCGGGACACTCCTTTTCTAACCTTCAACGTTCCTCGTCCCTCCCCCGTCCCACCTTGAAGGTGGACACCTTCCCCTCTGAGGGCCGTCTGGGTGGTCGGGGGAGTTGCCGAGGTGTCTGCGTATTTCAGGACATCCTCTGTGGGGAAGTCTGGGCGGGTCTTGCCCAAGGGTCATAGCGTGGCTCAGTGGAAAGAACCCCGACTTGGGAGTCAAAGGTCATAGGTTCTAATCGCGGCTCCGTCCCTTGTCAGCTGCGCGACTTTGGGCGAGTCACTTCACTTCTCTGTGCCTCAGTTACCTCATCTGGAAAATGGGGATTAAGACTGTGAGCCCCACGTGGGACAACTGATCACCTTGTGTCTCCTCCAGTGCTTAGAACAGTGCTTGGCACATAGTAAGCGCTTAACAAATACCATCATTATTATTCTTATTAGTCAGGTCTGCTAGTATGCCAGCGTGGCTCAGTGAAAAGAGCACGGGTTTGGCAGTCAGAAGACATGGGTTCGAATCCCTGCTCTGCCACTTGTCAGCTGTGTGACTGTGGGCGTCACTTAACTTCTCTGTGCCTCAGTTCCCTCATCTGGAAAAATGGGGATGAAGACTGTGAGCCTCACGTGGGACAACCTGATTACCCTGTATCTACCCCCGCGCTTAGAACAGTGCTCTGCACATAGTAAGCGCTTAACAAATACCAACATTATTATTATTATTATTATGCCCTTCCTGGGGTCATCCCTGGGCAAATTTTTCCTGGCCCCTTTAATATATCCAACATTTATTAGCTTTCCTGGTGGTGATGGGATGATCTGTACTCTGTTATAGCCCTGTTGTCCCTTGTACTTACCCTGATCCTTTTCAGTCATATTTAGTGATCTCTTACTATGTGCAGGACACTGTACTGAACGCTTGGTAGAGTTCTCTCAAGTGATCCCCGGTATCCAGCTGACGGATGGCGGAGCCGGGATTAGAGCCCTCAGAGCTGCGGTCCTCCCTGAGCCTCAGAGTCGTTTTAAGGGCCAAATCTGCTCCCCCACCCACCCAAAGGTGCGTGGCAGACCAACTCCGCTGCTGCTGGACCCGTGGGCAGCGTTCACATCCTGTAGTTGCTGGGGCATCCCGACTCTGCCCCTTGTCAGCTGTGTGACTGTGAGCAAGTCACTTCACTTCTCTGTGCCTCAGTTCCCTCATCTGTAAAATGGGGATGAAGACTGTGAGCCTCACGTGGGACAACCTCATTCCCCTGTATCTACCCCAGCGCTTAGAACAGTGCTCTGCACGTAGTAAGTGCTTAACAAATACCAACATTATCATCATTATTATCCTGCATTTTTGTACGAATTGCCGGCCCCATCCCGTTCTCCTGCTACTTCCTCTCTTCCTCATACCTACAATTTGAGTTCCCCAGTATCGGCCCTAAGACCCCTCCACCTCACTGCCCAGCCTCCGGAACAGTTAATGTTGGTGTTTGTTAAGCGCTTACTATGTGCCCAGCACTGTTCTAAGCGCTGGGGGAGATACAGGGTAATCAGGTTGTCCCATGTGAGGCTCACACTTAATCCCCATTTTACAGATGAGGGAACTGAGGCACAGAGAAGTTAAGTGACTTGCCCACAGTCACACAGCTGACAAGTGGCAGAGCCGGGAGTCGAACTCATGACCTCTGACCCCGAAGCCCAGGCTCTCTTCCACTGAGCCACGCTGCTTCCCAACAGTTGTGACCAGACCCCTCTTACCTCCAGATCACTTGGGTGGCGAGGGGAGACGGGGTGTGAGTAAGATGGCCTTGGTCGTCTCCCCAGTGGGGTTGAGAGGTCGGCCACAGCTAGCGGGAAGTGTAGCTTGTCTGCTGTGTGACCTTGGGCAAGTCACTTCACTTCTCCGTGCCTCAATTACCTTATCTGTAAAATGGGGATTAAAAGTGTGAGCCCTATGTGGGACAACCTGATTACCCTGTACCTACCCCAGCGCTTAGAATACTGCTTGGCATATAATAAGCGCTTAACAAATACCACGATTATTATTCCCCTCCGTGAAACCGCACAGTAGTGGAATTGCTCGGCTAGACTGTAAGCTCCTCGAGGGCAGGGATCATACAACAAGTGCTTAGAACAGTGCTCTGCACAGAGGAAGCGCTCAGTAAATGCCATTGATTGATTGGGCTGGAGACTTACCGATTATCAATAATAATAATAACAGTGTTTGTTAATAGCATTTAATATGGAAAGCTGTGTGGCTTAGCGGAAAGAGCATGGGTTTGGGAGTCAGAAGATGTGGGTTCTAATTCTACTCCGCTACTTGGCTGTTGTGTGACCTTGGGCAAGCCACTTGACTTCTCTGTGCCTCATTTACCTCATCTGTAAAATGGGGATTAAGACTGTGAGCCCCAGGTGGGACAATCTGATGACCTTGTATCTACCCCAGTGCTTAGAACAGTGCTTGGCACATAGTAAGCGCTTAACAAATTCCATTCTTTCTTTCTTGTTAAGCACTTTCTATTCGTCAAGCACTGTATTAAGCGCTGGGGTGGGTACAAGCAACAAAGCACATTCTCTGTCTCGCATGGGGTTCACAGTCTTAATCCCCATTTTACAAATGAGGTAACTGAGGCACAGAGAAGTGAAGGGGCTTACCTAAGGCCACACAGCAGACAAGTGGAGGATCCCAGGTTAGAACTCAGGACCTTCTGACTCCCAGGCCTGTGCTCTATCCACTAGGTCATGCTGCTTCCCTTGTATATGGGCAACTCCCCTTCCAGCCTCTCCTCCAGTCTGGTGTCTACTTTTTCTGAAACAGTTGGATGCCGGCTTTTCATTTTGAGCTCGGGGGTCGTGAGGGAAGTGGGTCAAGGGGACCAGGGGCAGTGGAGAAGCAGCAGGGCCCTAGAAGAAACACAAGCCTGGAAGTCAGAAGCTTCTGGGTTCTAGTCCCAGCTTTGGCACTTGTCTGCTGTGTGACCCTGGGCAAGTCACTTCACTTGAACAGTGCTTTGCACAAAGTAAGCGCTTAACAAATGCAATTAATTTAGTTCATTTTTTTCTCTGGGCCTCAGTTACCTCATCTGTCAAATTATGATAGAGACTGTGAGCCCCTTGTGGGACATGGACTGCGTTCAAAGTGATTGTATCTACCCCAGCACTTAGTACAGTGCCTGGCACATAGTAAGCACTTAACAAATACCACAGTAATTATTATCATTATTATTACTATTATTACAGACTGTCCAAAGTGGCCCAAACCAGTTCAGCGTCAGCATCAGAAGTTTCTGGGTTATAGTCCCAGCTCTGCCACTTGTCTACTGTGTGCCCTTGGACAAGTCATTTAACTTTGCTGGGCGTCAGTCACCTCATTTGTAAAATGAGGATTCAGACTGTGCGCCCATGTGCGACATGAACTGTGTCCAAACTGCATGTATCTACCCCAGCGCTTAGAACAGTGCCTGGCACATAGTAAGCATTTAACATATACCACAATAATTATAATTATTGTTATTATTATTATTATTACATTTAGGACTACCCGAGTCCCAAATCTTCAGTAGGACCACCATCTTCACAAGTCTACCTCTGGCCAGCTTCCACTCAGCAACTAAATGTGATGTTTGTTCATTCATTAATTCAATCGTATTTATTGAGTGCTTACTGTGTGCAGAGCTCTGTTCGCCACTTACTATGTGCCAAGCACTACACAAAGTGCTAGGATACATGATCAGATCAGACACAATCCCATCCCACACTGGACTATCATTATTATTATTTAGCGTTCGACAAGTATCGATTAAAAAAAAGTCACAACTTCTCTGGGTCTCAATTTCCTCCTCTATAAAATAGAGAATAAGTATTTAATCCCTATTTTATAGTTGAGGAAACTGAGGTCCAAAGAAATTGTGACTTTTAAAAAAATGATATTTGCTTAGCACACACTGTGTGTCAAGCACTGTTCTAAGCCCTGGGTTAGATGCACGTTCTTCAGGCAAAATATAATCCTTGTCCCACGTGGGGCTCACAGTCTACATAGGAGGGAGAACAGGTATTGAATCCCCACTTTGCCATTGAGGAAACTGAGGCACAGAGTAGTACACTCATTCAATATTGAATTCAATAGTATTGAATAAATATTGAATTTGAATATTGAATTGAATTGAATAATATTGAATGAATTCAATAGTATTTATTGAGCGCTTACTATGTGCAGAGCACTGTACTATGTGCTTGGAATGTACAAATCAGTAACAGAGACAGACCATGACCTTTGATGGGCTTACAGTCTAATCGGGGGAGACAGACAGACAAGAACAATGGCAGTAAATAGAATCAAGGGGATGAACATCTAATTGAAACAATAGCAAATAAATAGAATCAAGGTGATGTACATCTCATTAACAAAATAAATAGGGTAATGAAGATATATACAGTTGAGCGGACGAGCACAGTGGTGAGGGGAGGGGAAGGGAGAGGGGGAGGAGCAGAGGGAAAGGGGGGAAAAGGGCTTAGCTGAGGAGAGGTGAAGGGGGGGCGGTAGAGGGAGTAGAGGGAGAAGGGGAGCTCAGTCTGGGAAGGCCTCTTGGAGGAGGTGAGTTTTAAGTAGGGTTTTGAAGAGGGGAAGAGAATGAGTTTGGCGGAGGTGAGGAGGGAGGGCGTTCCAGGACCGCGGGAGGACGTGGCCCGGGGGTGGACGGCGGGATAGGTGAGAACGGGGGACGGTGAGGAGGTGGGCGGCAGAGGAGCGGAGCGTGCGGGCTGGGCAGTGGAAAGAGAGAAGGGAGGAGAGGTAGGAGGGGGCAAAGTGATGGAGAGCCTCGAAGCCCAGAGTGAGAAGTTTTTATTTTGTGTGGAGGTCGATAGGCAACCACTGGAGGTTTTTAAGAAGGGGAGTGACAGGCCCAGAGCATTTCTGCAGGAAGATGAGCCGGCAGCGGAGTGAAGAATAGACTGGAGTGGGGCGAGAGAGGAGGAAGGGAGATCAGAGAGAAGGCTGACACAGTAATCTAGCCAGGATATTACGAGAGTCTGTAAAAAGGGTGGATCCTGGCGATATTATATAGGTGAGACTGGCAGATCTCGGTGACGGATCGGATGTGTGGGGTGAACGAGAGAGCCGAGTCAAAGATGACACCGAGGTCGCGGGCCTGAGAGACGGGAAGGATGGTCGTACCATCCACGGTGATAGGGAAGTCAGGGAGAGGACCGGGTTTGGGAGGGAAGACGAGGAACTCGGTTTTGGTCATGTTGAGTTTCAGGTGGCGGGCAGACATCCAGGTGGAGACGTCTTGGAGGCGGGAGGAGATACGAGCCTGAAAGGAGGGGGAGAGGACAGGGGCAGAGATGTAGATCTGTCTGTCATCTGCATAGAGGTGATAGTTGAAGCCGTGAGAGCGGATGAGTTCACCGAGGGAGTGAGTGTAGATGGAGAACAGAAGAGGGCCAAGAACTGACCCTTGAGGAACCCTACAGTTATAGGATGGGAGGGGGAGGAGGAGCCTGCAAAGAAGAGCGAGAACGACCGGCCAGAGAGATAAGAGGAGAACCGGGAGAAGACGGAGTCCGTAAAGCCTAGGTGAGATAAGGTGTGGAGGAGAAGGGGATGGTCGACAGTGTCAAAGGCAGCTGAGAGGTCAAGGAGGATCAGGATAGAGTAGGAGCCATTGGATTTGGCAAAAAGGAGGTCACGGGTGACCTTAGAGAGAGCAGTCTCGGTAGAGCGGAGGGGACGGAAGCCAGATCGGAGGGGGTCCAGGAGAGAATGGGAGTTAAGGAATTCTAAGCAGCGAGTGTAGACGACTCGTTCTAGGAGCTTGGAGAGGAAGGGTAGTAGGGAGATAAAGCAATAACTGGAAGGGGAAGTGGGGTCAAGAGAGGGGTTTTTTTTAGGATCGGGGAGATGTGGGCATGTTTGAAGACAGAGGGGAAGAAGCCATTGGAGAGTGAGTGGTTAAAGATAGAAGTCAAGGAAGGGAGGAGGGCAGGGGCGATAGTTTTTATAAGGTGAGTGGGAATGGGGTCCTAGGCACAGGTGGAGGGGGTGGCACTTGCAAGGAGGGAAGAGATCTTCTCTGAGGATACTGCAGGGAAGGATGGGAAAGTAGGGGAGAGGGTTCGGGGGGGGAGGCAGAAGGGGGAGAGGTGACGTTGGGGAGCTCAGACCTGATTGTGTTAATTTTTGTGATGAAGTAGGTGGCCAGATCATTGGGGGTGAGGGATGGGGGATGGGGGAGGAACAGGGTGCCTAAGGAGAGAGTTAAAGGTCCGGAACAATCGGCAGGGGTGACGGGCGTGGGTGTCGATGAGGGAGGAGAAGAAGTTTTGCCTGGCGGAGGAGATGGCAGAGTTAAGGCAGGAAAGGATAAATTTAAAAAGGATAAGGTCGACTTGGTGCTTGGACCTTCGCCAGCAGCGCTTGGCAGCTCTAGCATAGGAGCGTAGGAGGTGGACAGAGGCGGTGACCCAGGGCTGTGGGTTAGTGGAGCGAGAGCGGGGGAGGGAAAGGGGGGCGTGATTTTCCCTAAGTCACACTGCAGACAGGTGGCAGAGCCGAAATTAGAACCCAGTTCCCTCTGACTCCCAGCCCCATGCTCCAGCCATCCAGCCATGCTGCTTTCTTGACTTCCCTGACTTGTTCCAAGTCACATAGAAGGCAAATGGCAGAGCCGGGATTAGAACCCAGGTCCTCCAACTCCCCATCCAGTGCTCTCTCCACTAGGCCCCGTTGCTTCTCTAAGACCTCTAGCTCAGACTGTCTGTCCTGGCACCACTGTTAGAGAAGAGGCACCTTGGTCAAATATCTACAAGGAGAAGTCTTGGCTGTCTTTCCTAAAATCAAACATTCCAAAGGCATAAAAATGATGTGGAATCTGGCCGGAATCTCGAAGGAAACTCTTCCTGAGTGCCTTAAATAACTCTAAAACTCGGATTACACATAGCTGTGCCCAATAAATACTTTAATCAGAGATATAATTGAAAAGAATGACACAAATTCCAATAGAGATGCAAAACCACAAACTAAGCAGTACACCGGAAAACCTCTAAATTAGATGGATCATCGAAATCCACTTCCCGGCCTACCTTCCCTTCAGCTTAATTTGGGGCCTTAATTCGGGAGCCAGTTCTCCAGAGGCAGATGAAGAAACCTCCTCACTTCTCAGCATCCCGACACCAAAGAGGCCCGGTTCCAAAAGAATTCAAGGACTTGGCTTCACCCACGGCCACCCCTTAATGTGGGACATGGGGGTTATTGGTCAGCTCTTTGGTATTCTGGGAATTGAGCTTTCTCATTTCCTTCTCTCAATTCCCTGGCCAACCTTCAACCAGACTCTTTGAATATTTGGAATGTCCAGCGCTCTTGCCTAAGACACCTGTGCCAAGGGCGAAGCTACCGGCTTCCGAGAGGGTGATGATCCCCTTACCTTCTCTTGCTCTTGGAGAAGCAGCGTGGCTCAGTGGAAAGAGCATGGGCTTTGGAGTCAGGGCTCATGAGGTCGAATCCCAGCTCTGCCACTTGGCTGTGTGACTGTGGGCAAGTCACTTAACTTCTCTGTGCCTCACTTCCCTCATCTGGAAAATGGGGATTAAGACTGTGAGCCCCACGTGGGACAACCTGATTCCCCTATGTCTACCCCAGCGCTTAGAACAGTGCTCGGCACATAGTAAGCGCTTAACAAATACCAACATTCTTCCCTGGCACTGGTGCCTCTGCCTTCCCTTCCGTGCCATTTTGTTTCCTCATTGTCCTTGTGTTCCCTCTGCTGAGCCTGTCCATTCAATAGTATTTATTGAGCGCTTATTATGTGCAGAGCACTGTACTAAGCGCTTGGAATGTACAGTTCGGCAACAGAGACAGTCCCTGCCCATTGACGGATTTACAGTCTAATCTCCCTCCGAATGGATAAACTTTGATGCCTGCCCAATCTCAGGAAGGCACTTTGGGGGAATCATAACTTAGAGTAGCAGCATGGCCTGATGGGAAGAGTGGGGAAACTTGGGCAAGTCAGAGGAGATGATGATAATAATAATGATAACTATGTCATTTGTTAAGCACCTACTATGTGCCAAACACGGTACTGAGTGCTGGGGTGGATATGGAGAAGCAGCATGGCTCAGTGGAAAGAGCACGGGCTTTGGAGTCAGAGGTCACGGGTTTGAATCCCGGCTCTGCCACTTGTCAGCTGTGTGACTGTGAGTGAGTCACTTAACTTCTCTGTGCCTCAGTTACCTCATCTGTAAAATGGGGATTAAGACTGTGAACCCCACTTGGGACAGCCTGATTCCCCTGTGTCTACCCCTGTGCTTAGAACAGTGCTGTGCACATAGTAAGCGCTTAACAAATACCAACATTATTATTATTATTACAAGCAAATGGAAAGTCTCAATCCCCATTTTACAGATGAGGTAACTGAGGCCCTGAGAAGTGAAGTGACTTGCCCAAGGTCACACAGCAGACAGGTGGCGGAAGTGCGACTCGTTGTTGGGTAGGGATTGTCTCTATCTGTTGCCAAATTGTATTTCCCAAGTGCTTAGTATAATGCTCTGCACACTGTAAGAACTCAATAAATACAATTGTATGAATGAATGAATTGGAACCCCTGACCTCCCAGGCCCGTCCTCTATCCACTATGCCATTCTCTGGGTTCTAATCCCAGTTCTTTCACTTGCCTGCTGTATGACCTTGGGCAAGTCACTCAAATTCTCTGTGCCTCATTTTCCTCATCTGTAAAGTGGGGATTCATTACCTTCATTCAGAAGCAGCGTGGCTCAGTGAAAAGAGCCCGGGCTTGGGAGTCAGAGGGCATAGGTTCAAATCCAGGCTCCGCCACTTGTCAGCTGTGTGACTGTGGGCAAGTCACTTCACTTCTCTGTGCCTCAGTTACCTCATCTGTAAAATGGGGATTAAGACCGTGAGCCTCAGGTGGGACAACCTGATGACCCTGTATCTCCCCCAGCGCTTAGAACAGTGCTCTGCACGTAGTAAGCGCTTAACAAATACCAACATTATTATTATTATTATTATTATATTACCTGCCCTCCCTCCTTAGACTGTGAGCCCTGAGTGGGATGGGGACTGGGCCTGTACTGATTAACGTGAACCTACTCCAGTGCTCCGTAAAGTGCCTGGCGCATAGTAAGCACTTAAATGCTATAATATTGATCGTTATTATTTACGATGATGGTGATTTATAGGTTGATGTCTCAAGAATGGAAATCTTAGGTTTCTTGGGAAAGGCAGGAGGGGAAGAAGATGACTCAGACATTGAGCTTCTGCACCATTAAGGACACAGCCTTCACCACTCTTCCACGCCTGAGCTGCAGTGTCCCCTCCCTTCCCCCAAACCCCCATCTCAGGCTCTCTGGTCCCCCCAAGGCCCTCCAACACCCGAAAAAGAGTCAGGGGTGGCTGACAGAGGACAGCAGCAAGGGATCTGAGGTGATGCCAGTGGGAGCAACATGGAGGCCATCCAAGCTAAGTGGAAGCCCGCAGATCAAGTGCTTAGTACAGCCCTCTTCTCTCACTCGAGCCTCGCTATTTACCACAGAGTGTGCAGGCTCGTCTCTGAGGCCCAGTCGGTTAACGGAGCTGCCTGCTGACCGAAAGCTTGGTGATTTGAGCCCTCCCAAGGATGGTGACATTGTATATAGAGAAGCAGTGTGGTCTAGTGGCTAGATCCCGGGCCTGGAGTCAGAAGGACCTGAGTTCTAATCCCGTCTCCGCTACTTGTCTGCTCTGTGACCTTGGGCGAGTCGCTTCATTATGGGGCTCAGTTACCTCATCTGGAAAATGGAGATTACGTCTGTGAGCCCCAGGTAGGACAGGGATGGTGTCCAACCCAACTACCTTTTATCTACCCCATTGCTTAGTATGGTGCTTAACAAATACCATCATTATTATTATTATTATTGCCCTCAAGGAGTTTATAATCTAGTTTTTTTGGATGCTCACAATAATTATGGTATCTGTCAAGCAAAGTGTGCCAGGCAGTGTACTAAGCGTTGGGGTGGATACAAGCATATCAGGTTGGACACAGGTTGGATGTAGATACTAAGGATCGATTGACAAACGAGTGGCATCACCTGGCATCTAGCCAGAAGTAAGAAGGCCTGGTGCATCACTGATATCACGTATGTGCCCACAGCCCTTGGATCAATATCCTCACACTCTACAATTTCCCGCAGACGGAATTAATTTAATGTCTCCCCCTGCGGACTGTAAGCTCCCTGTGGCCGGGGTTCATGTCTGCCAACTCTGTTGTATTTTATTCTCCCAAATTCTCAGTACAGTACCCTGCACACAGTAAACACTCAGTAAATACCATTGATTGAGTGATTGACAGCATTTATGTGCCCATCAGCACTTAGGTCAACGTCATTATAGTCTTCTGTTTCTCTCATCGGTAACGATTCTAATGCCTATCTCCTCCATAGACTGTAAGCTCCTTATAGGCAGCGATCGTGTCTACTAACTCTGTTGGATCCTACTCTTCTGAGCTCTCAGTACAGTACCCGGCACACAGTAAGTGCCCAATAAATACTATTGATTGATTGGCAGCATTTATTTGCCCACTAGGACCTATGTCGACATTGTTATACTCCACTGTTTCCCCCATGCGTAATTATTTTAATGTCCATCTCTCCCTGTAGACCGTAAGCTCCTTGTGGGCAGGGATCGTGCTTTCCGACTCTATTGTACTGTCCTCTCCCAAGCGCTCGGTACACAGTAAACGCTCAATAAATGCCATTAACTGGCAGGCTCTAGGCTGGCGGTTGTCGGAGCCCACACTGGAGCAACTCTGTGAAGTTAGAGGGAAGGAAGCATCATTACTCTCGTTCGACCCGTGGCCAAAGGAGGCGTGCGGCAAGTGACCTCTGGGATTCCTGCCTCAGCAGGGTCGAGGCTGTGGATGGGAGAGCCGATAGGCTCAGCACGTAGAGATGGCAGGGAACTTGAGATTTGCCGTTCCACAAAACCAAGGCTCATAGCCATTGTTCAGGGTTGGGCAACTTCCACCGAGGACGATTCGAGGTTGCTGATGACCCTTCCTTTTCCCCCAACAGAAGAACCAGGTCAAAAGACAATGACGGCCAGCGGAAATGACAAGGCGGGAAGCAAAGATGATGGCGCGGTGAAGTCCGTCAACGAGGTGAAGAAGAAATCGGTTAGTGCTCGACTGTCGAACTGACTAATCCTCCATTTGTCAGTGGGTGATAAGAGCAAGGGAGACCTCTCAAATCTGGGAGCTGGCAGGAGTCCAGGGATGAGGGAGAAGAAAACCTGGGTTCTAGTTTGGCTCTGATGTTGTTTTTGCTATCATTATTATTATTATAAATGTTAAGCACTTACTAAGAGTCAAGTACTGTTCTAAGAGCTGAGGTAGATGCAAGATAATCAGTTCGGACATGGTCCCTGTCCCACACGGTGCTCATAATCTAGGAGGGAGAACAGGCATTGAATTTCCATTTTGCAGATGAGGAGACAGAGGACCAGAGATGATAATAATAATAATGATACTAGTAATAATGATGGCATTCGTTAAGTGCTTACTATGTGCCAAGCACTGTTCTAAGGGCCGGGGTAATAATAATAATAATGATGTTGGTATTTGTTAAGCGCTTACTACGTGCCGTGCACTGTTCTAAACGCTGGGGTAGATACAGGGTAATCAGGTTGTCCCACGTGAGGCTCACGGTTAATCCCCATTTTACAGATGAGGTAACCGAGGCACAGAGAAGTGAAGTGACTTGCCCACAGTCACACAGCTGACAAGTGGCAGAGCCGGGGATTTGAATCCATGACCCCTGACTCCGAAGCCCAGGCTCTTTCCACTGAGCCACGCTCAGGTTGTCCCACGTGGGGCTCACCCTTTTAATCTCCATTTTCCAGATGAGATATTGAGGCTCAGAGAAGTTAAGTGACTTGCCCAAGGTGATTTGCACATCATACAGCAGGCAAGATGGGGAGCCAGGATAAGAACCCAGGTCCTCTGATTCTCTCTTTTTCTCAGACCGTGAGCCTTGCGTAGGACAGGGACTCTGTCAAATCTGATTCTCTTGTGTCTTCCCCAGGGCTTAGCATATAGTGAGTGCTTAGTAAATACTATAGGGAAAAAGAAAAGAATGGATAATAATGTTGGTATTTGTTAAGCGCTTACTATGTGCAGAGCACTGTTCTAAGCGCTGGGGTAGATACAGGGTAATCAGGTTGTCCCACGTGAGGCTCATAGTAAATCCCCATTTTACAGGTGAGGGAACAGAGGCCCAGAGAAGTGAAGTGACGTGCCCACAGTCACACAGCTGACAAGTGGTGGAGCCGGGATTCGAACCCATGACCTCTGACTCCTAAGCCCGGGCTCTTTCCACTGAGCCACGCTGCTTCTCCAAGGAAGCACTGTGTGCCTCACTGTGTGGCCTGCCAGAAAAAGGAAAAGCCTTTTCTAACCCCAATTCTGCCACTTACCAGCTCTGCGACCTTGGGCAAGTCACTTAACTGTCACCGTGCCTCAGTTACCTCTTCTGCAAAATGGGGATTCAGTAACTGTTCTCCCTCCTACTTAGGCTGTAAGTCTCATGTGAGACGGGGCTGCGTCCGAACTGATTATCTTGAATCTACCCGAGTGTTTAGTATTCAGTGCTTGGAACACAGTATAAGCACTTAACAAATACCATAATGGTAATAATTATTATTAGGCACGGTCAACCGGGAGATGGGCAAACCCATTATTAAATTAGCACATTCCAAAGATAAGACACGGCTTAGGTTTGTGACTAGTAGTTTCAGTGTCAACCTCCAAACCACTGAATGAAAAACACTTTACCGATCAGGGCCTGCAGTCAGTGGTATTTATAGAGAAGCAGCGTGGCTCAGTGGAAAGAGCCCGGGCTTGGGAGTCAGAGGTCATGGGTTCGAATGCCGCTCTGCCACTTGTCAGCTGTGTGACTGTGGGCAAGTCACTTCACTTCTCTGGGCCTCAGTTACCTCATCTGTAAAATGGGGAGGAAGACTGTGAGCCTCACGTGGGACGACCTAATGACCCTGTATCTCCCCCAGCGCTTAGAGCAGTGCTCGGCACATAGTAAGCGCTTAACAAATACCGTTATCGTCATCATCATTGAGTGCTGCCTGTGAGAAGAACACTGTACTATGCCCTTGTACTTCCTTCTCTTAACACCAGATGAGAGGATTTCAAAACCAGTCTGCAGAGCCCAAACAAAGCTAAGGAAGAGAAGCAGCATGGTCTAGTGGAAAGAGCACAGGCCTGGGAGTCAGAGGCCCTGGGTTCTAATCCTGACTCTACCACTTACCTGCAGTGTGGCCTTGGGCAAGTCACTTCACTTCTCTGTGCCTCAGTTTTCTCATCTGCAGAATGGAGATCCGATGCCTGTTCTCCCTCTTACTTAGACCGTGAGCTGCATGTGGGACCTGATTCTCTTATATCTACCCCAGCGTTTAAACGCAGTGCTGCTCTAGACTGCAAGCTCTTTGTGGGAAGGAAACGTCTTTCAACTCGGTTGGAATATAGTCTCCCAAGCACTTAGTACAGCGTTCTGGACACAGAAGGAGCTCAAGGAATATGATTGTTTGATTCACTGGCACATAGTAAATGCTTAACAAATAGCATAATTATAATTATTATTCATTCATTCACATTTATTGAGCACTTACTAGGTGCAGAGCATTATATTAAGCACTTGGGAAAGTACGATATAACAATACACATTCCCTGCCCACAACAACGTGGCTTTTGAAAGGCTTGGCGGGGCATCAACAGCAATGCTTTCGGCTACCAGACCTGGCTGAGGGAATCCTTCCTCCTTTGAAGACCACTGGAAAGCTTTAAAAAAATTGTGGTATTAAGCGCTTACTATGTGCAAAGCACTGTTCTGAGCGCTGGGGGGATACAGTAGTGTGTCAGCCAAGGAATGTGTCATGTGTTTCCGTTGTTCTCCCCCAGTGCATTGAACAGTGCACTGTACTCCAGTGGGAGCTCAGTAAATACCATTTCTGCTGCTAGGACCATCCTACAGGTGCCTGCTTAGAAGCAGCATGGCTTAGTGAGAAGCAGCATGGCTTCTTCATCATTCATTCGTTCATCCAACCGTATTTTATTGAGCACTTACTGTGTTCAGAGCATTGTACTGAACGCTTGGGAGAGTACAATACAACAGTAAGCTGACACATTCCCTGCCCACCATAATAATAATAATTGCAGTACTTGTTAAGGGCTTACTATGTGCTGAGCACTGTTCTAAGCACTGGGGTAGATATAAGGTAATCAGGTTGGGTACAGCTTCTATCCCACATGGGGCTCACTCTAATAAAAATAATAATAATAATGTTGGTATTTGTTAAGCGCTTACTAGGTGCCGAGCACTGTTCTAAGCGCTGGGGGAGATACAGGGTAATCAGGTTGTCCCACGTGGGGCTCACACACTTTTAATCCCTATTTTACAGATGAGGAAACTGAGGCACAGAGAAGTTAAGTGACTTGCCCGCAGTCACACAGCTGACAAGTGGCAGAGCCGGGAGTCGAACTCATGACCTCTGAGTCCGAAGCCCAGGCTCTTTCCACTGAGCCACGCTGCTTCTCCATTTTACTCTCTTTATCCCCATTTTACGGATGAGGTAACTGAGGCCCAGAGAAGTGAAGCCCAAGGTCACGCAGCAGATATGGAGAGGAGCGAGGATTAGAACCCATGACCTTCTGACTCCCAGGCCCATGCTCTATCCACTGAACCACACTGCTTCTCCCGGATAGCTCATGGCTAGAGTTTAGTGGATAGAGCACTGGCCTGGGAGTCAGAAGGACCTGGGTTCTAATCCCAGCTCCACCACGTCTGCTGGGTGACCTTGGGCAAGTCGCTTCACTTCTCTGGGCCTCACTTCCCTCATCCACAAAACGGGGATTAATTCTGTGAGCCCTATGTGGGACAGGGACTGTGTCCAACCTGATTGCCCCGTATCTACCGTAGTGCTTAGAACAATGCTTGGCACACAGTAACTGCTTAACAAGTTCCATAATTATTAATTACTAGACCAGCCTTATCTTCAGACCTGTCCCAAAACAGTGGTTCCTATTGGGCTGAGATTCCGAGCTACAACAGTAAACTTTTCTCAGCTCAGGTGAGGAGCATGTCTTCTGTCGCAGTGGGTACCATCATTGTGAAGAGCGTAACAAACAGGGTGACTGTCAGGTTTGATACTGGACTATCTGGTTGAAAGCGGGTCTGTCCCCTCTCCAGTCCAGGTAGAGCAACAGGCAGACTTAATCTCAGTGCTAATAATAATAGTGATGATATTGGCGGTACTTGTTAAGTGCTTACTACGTGCCAGGCACTGTTCTAAGTGCTGAGATCGTTATAAGCTAATCAGGTTGGACACAGTCCATGTCCCTCATGGGGCTCACAATCTTAATCCCCGTTTGACAGGTAAGGTCACTGAGGCCCAGCTAAGTGACTTGTCCAAGTTCACATGGCGAACAAGTGAGTGACATAGCCAAGGTTAGGGAAAAAACAAGATGGTATTGGTTAAGTGCTATGTGCAGAGCACTGTTCCAAGTAGTGGAGGGGGGGGGATACAAGGTGTCGGGTTGTCCCACGTGGGGCTCACAGTCTTAATCCCCATTTTCCAGATGAGGTAACTGAGGCACAGAGAAGTTAAATGAATGGAGGGGGAGGGGGAGGGGTGCAAAGGTTTTGGAGCACAGAAGGATTCGGGGTCTCCCTCACTGCAGACGTGCTCTTGGTTTGGCAGATTTTCAGCAGTGGTTCCACATGAGAACCACAGAAGGAGCGTGGCTCAGTGGAAAGAGCACGGGCTTTGGAGTCAGGGCTCATGAGTTCGAATCCCAGCTCTGCCACTTGTCGGCTGTGTGACTGTGGGCAAGTCACTTAACTTCTCTGTGCCTCAGTTCCCTCATCTGTAAAATGGGGATTAAGACTGTGAGCCCCACGTGGGACAACCTGATTCCCCTATGTCTACCCCAGCGCTTAGAACAGTGCTCGGCACATAGTAAGCGCTTAACAAATACCAACATTATTACATGAAGTCAATTAATGATGGTATTTGTTAAGCACTTATTATGTGCCCTTCACTGTACTAAGCACTGGGGTGGATACAAGCAAATCGAGTTGGATACAGGCCCTGTGCCACGTGGGACTCATAGTCTCCATCCCCATTTTCCAGATGAGGGAACTGAGGCCCAGAGAAGTTCATTGATTCATTCATTCAATAGTATTTATTGAGCGCTTACTATGTGCAGAGCACTGTACTAAGCGCTTGGAATGTATAATTCGGCAACAGATAGAGAGAAACCCTGACCAATGACGGGCTCACAGTCTAAACAGGGGAGTGATTTGCCCAAGGTCACACGGCAGACAAGTGGCGGAGCCGGGACTAGAACCCATGACTCATGCGATTTCTTTAGAGTGTACAACTATGTGACACGCCTTACGTGATTTATGCCTGTTACTTCCCGGTTGGCAAAGGGACATCCAGGCCCAACAGGTGGCATCCCTGGCCACTCTGGTTCCAAGGAACAAAAAGAGTGTTTATCAACTGTAGCTGCTTTCCCACCCGGGAAGACTAGTGAGCACTGTACTAAGCGCTAAGGCCGATACAACAGGTCCTACGTGGGACTCACAGTCTAAGTAGGAAGCTGCATAGGTATTGAGTCCCCATTTTGCAAATGAGGAAACTGAGGCACAGACTTGCCCAAGGTTACAGAGCAGACAAGTAATAATAATACTCGTAATAATGATAATTGTCGTATGTGTTAAGCGCTTACTGTGTGCCAGGCACTGTACTGAGTGCTGGGAGGGAGCACAAGCAAAACAGGTTGGACACAATCCCAGTCCCAAGCGGGGCTCACAGTCTTAATCTCCATTTTACAGATGAGATAACTGAGGCCCAGAGAAGTGAAGTGACCTGCCCAAGGTCACCCAGCAGACAAATGGAGAAGCAGGGATTAATAATGATGGTATATGTTAAGCGCTTACTAGGTGCCAAGCACTGTTCTAAACACTGGAGTAGATTATATGGTAATCAGTTCATCCACGTGGGGCTGACAGTCTTAATCCCCATTTTACAGATGAGGTCACTGAGGCACAGAGAAGTGAAGTGACTTGCCCGAAGTGGCACAGCTGACTAGTGGCAGAGCTGGGATTAGAACCCGTGACCTTCTGACTCCCAAGTCCGAGCTCTTTCCACTCAGCCCCGCGGCTTTCTCTCCAAGATCTGAGCGCCATTTTTCACCCAATGTGAGCATGTCCCGAGCCAGGGGAAGAAACAGATGCTCTCGGCCAATCCATCCAAGGCTGCTCCAGTGGGAAGCGGGACACTTCCCATTTTGGCCCCAGCCTCCCGCCCCGGACAGTGGCCCCAGTCCAGGCCAGAAGGAGACACACCCTAATCATTTACCTCTCTCTGTTGAAAGCCCGGCTCTTCGGGGAAAGTGAAATCTCTCAGGCCCTGACTTCAGTAAGCAGGGCGGTGACCGTCAGCAAAACTGAAAGTTGCCGACTGGACCAAAGGCGAATATCCTCAGTGAACCCCAATCGCCTAACCAGCGTCTGACTTCCTTACAGATTACGGAGAGGGCCTTAGCCCAGATAAGGAACGGGGCCCCTTTAAGGATGAGGTATCCATCGCACAGCCCTGGGAGTGGGAGCTATTAGGGTCCGGGAAAAAGAGCCCATATTGATATCAGACCTGGAGACGAGGATCTCCTCTCGGCGTAAAGCCCTCCTACGCAACGGGACGGCGGGACGGACAGCCCGAAGACGAGGGACAACCATTAGGGCGGCTGTTCTCACGGCCCCGCTGGGACAGGATTGGTCGGCTTGGCTGGAGGAGGTGGAAGAGGAGGAGGAGGGCGTGAGGTATGTGAGGCCCAAAGCTGCTTGTTTGCTCAGCTCACAAGGCAACCGGCTGTGAGGCCAGACGGTTATGAGAAACCGAGCGAGACCTCCCCGCTCCAGCGCTTCGCTCCAAAAATGTAACCCCGTCCTGGGCCAATGCACAATTTGCAGCAAACGCCCGTCCACCGACCTCTCTCTCCCCCTCTCCTGACCCTGTGTCTGGCACCTGCTGAATTCCAAAATCCTTCAGCCGTCCTGCCGGAAGAGCTTCTGATCCCCGTCCCCTCCCGAGAATCAAAGCTTCTTTTATTGCAACTCACCTAAAACCAACTCCCATGGAGAGAGACAGAGACAGGAAGCGGAGCACGGATTGTTCTGAAGTGCCGGCTTCTGGGATTTCTCAAAGGCCGGTTCCCGGCGGGGGTGTTGGGTGTTTATGTCGAGAAGGGCTTATTTCAACCAAAGAAGTCAGATGTGATGAAGGGGATATTAGTGGGGTTACTAAGAGCAGAGACTCCCCGCCCTAAAGAGCGTGAAAGCTTCCCCCGGAGGTATCTCTTCCTCAAATCTGATTCCAGCACAAGAGACCTGATCCAAGTGGTCCCAGAAGCAGAGCCCACCCTGAAGGGGCAAAACTGCCTTAGAGCCTGAATAGATGGAAGCCAAAGTTCCTATCGATGGTCAGATCTGACAGAGTTTTGAACCGAATAGATGGGAGCCGAAGTTCCTATCGATGGTCAGATCTGACAGAGTTTTGAACCTGTTCCACACTCATCTTCAGCCCAACTAAGAGTGAATAAACGCAACGTAATCCTATTACGGTAATGCGATTGTAGGCTATCTCATTTAGAGGGCCTCATAAGCCTCTCTAAAACTCCCTCCGAGGGGAGGAGGGGAAGGGAGGGGGAAATCCCTTCTCTTTGGACTGCTGCACTGTGACCGTGCTTCAAAGGGAAAAGCAGAAATAAGCTGATCGAGAAATAGCGAGTCCACTGGGCCGGTTCTTCTTTCCTGTGGCGTTTTCCCCCTTCAGGTCCAGGATACTATTACAGCTCCAGCGTTTGGCAAACCGCGTGTGGAGTTCGGCCTCAATTGCCACATATCCTGTATACACACAAGTCCCCGGTGCATTTCCTGTTCTGATTTTGCCTCCCTTCCTTTGGACTCTGCCTTTCTCCGTGGCTGGAAGGCCAGCCCGGTCCCTGTCCCGGCTGGGTTATTTCAGTGGAGCTGGAGAAGCTGAGTCAGAGCGGTAGCGCTGAGGGAAAGTTCTCCCTCCGATCGCTGCTCGCTGAAGCCAATGGATCATGGAGAAGCTAGCGCCCTGCCGCTGACCCAGGGCTCCTGGGGGGAAAGGGCCGGGGGCTTGGAGGATCGCGGAGGAGGGCATCCCGAATCCCAACACTGGATCGCTCAGGGGTCGAGCCCAAGGAAGACGAAGGTAAAGCTTCAAAGGGCCTGCCGGGATGCCAGGAGAAGTAGCGTGGCCTAGTGGGCCTGGGAGTCAGGAGGACCTGGGTTCTAATCCCGGCTCCGCCACCTGTCTGCTGTGTGATGTTGGCCGAGTCATTTCCCTTTCTGTACCTCGGTTACCAGAAGCGGCACGGCCCAGTGGAGAGAGCCAGGGCCTGGGAGTCAGAAGGTCATGGATTCTAATTCCGGCTCTGCCGCTTGTCTATTCTTTGACCTTGGGCAGGTGAATTCACTTCTCAGTTCCCGCATCTGCAAAATGGGGATTAAGACCGTGAGCCCCGTGTGGGACAGGGACTGCGTCCAACCCAATCACCTTGTGTCCACCCCAGCGCTTAGAATAGTGCTTGACCCATAGTAGGGGCTTAACAAATACCCTAATTATTATTATTATCATCATCTGGAAAATAGGAATTAAGACTGAGCCCAATGTGGGACCGGGACTGTGTCCAACCTGATCAGCTTCGTGGCTCAGTGGAAAGAGCACGGGCTTTGGAGTCAGGGCTCATGAGTTCGAATCCCAGCTCTGCCACTTGTCGTCTGTGTGACTGTGGGCGAGTCACTTAACTTCTCTGTGCCTCAGTTCCCTCATCTGTAAAATGGGGATTAAGACTGTGAGCCCCACGTGGGACAACCTGATTCCCCTATGTCAACCCCAGCGCTTAGAACAGTGCTCGGCACATAGTAAGCGCTTAACAAATACCAACATTATTATTAGCTTGTAACTACCTCAGCTCTTAGGCCAGTGGATTAGGACTTGAAGGGCAGTGGTTTGGAAGTCTTGGAGAAGCAACTTGGCCTAGTGGAAAGTGGGCTGGGAGTCAGAGAGCCTGGGTTCATTCATTCATTATCTTGCTAATTGAGCGTTTACTGTGTACATAGCACCGTAAAAGTGCTTGGGACAGTACAATGCAACAATAAATGGGCACATTCCCCACCCACAAAGAGCTTACAGTCTAGAGGGGTAGACAGAGAATGTAAGTCAATCAATAAATAAATTACAGCTATGTATACAAGTGCTGTGGGGCTGGGAGGGGGGATGAATAAAGGGAGCAAGTCGGGGGCGACACAGAGGGGAGCGGGAGAAGAGGAAAGGAGGGCTAAGTCAGGGAAGGCCTCTTGGAGGAGATGGGCCTCCAGTAAGGCTTTAAAGGCAGGGAGAGTCTTTGTCTCTCAGATATGAGGAGGGAGGATGTTCCAGCCCAGAGGCAGGATGTGGACTGGGAGTCAGTGGAATTTGGCGTCAAGAAATTGAGGTTCGGTGAGAAGGTTAGCATTAGAAGGTTAGAAGGTTAGAAGGTTAGCATTATTGTTTTTACGAGATGTTCTTCCCCTCGACTCTATTTATTGCCATCGTTCTCGTCTGTCCCTCTCCCCCGATCAGACCGTAAGCCCGTCAAACGGCAGGGACTGTCTCTATCTGTTGCCGACTTGTTCATTCCAAGCGCTTAGTACAGTGCTCTGCACATAGTAAGCGCTCAATAAATACTATTGAATGAATTAGAAGAGCTAAGGGTGCAAACTGGATTGTAGTAGGAGAGTAGCAAAGTGATGTAGGAGAGGGCAAGAGGATTGACTGCTTTAAAGCCAGTGTTGAGGAGTTTTTGTCTGATGCGGAGGTGGCCCGGCAACCGGTGGAGTATCTTGAAGAGTGGGGAAATATCGTCTGAATGTTTTTGTAGGAAAATGATCCTGACAGCAGAGTAGAGTATGGACAGGAGTGGGGAGAGACAGGAGGCAGGGAGGTCGACGAGAAGGCTGCTACAGGAATCTAGGTGGGATAGAATAAGTGCTTGGATTAACAAGGTTCTAACCACTGATCCAGTCAATCGATCAATGGTATTTAATTGTGGACAGAGCACTGTACTAACTGCTTGAGAGAGTACGGAACAACAGACTTGGTAGAAGCCAGTCCACTGCATCAGTGATTGGATCTAATTCCCACCTGTGATCTTCTCCCAGTGCTAAATACAGTGCTCTGCATCCATTAGGAGCTCAATAAATATTCCTGTTATTATTGCATGGTACGGGATGATGCTTCAGTTCCAGTGTTTGTTGAATGAGTCATCCAGAACTGCTTTACCATCAAACAACATGTGAAAGTGAATTTGATTTCATTTCCGTGATATTCAGTGAGCCCTTACCGTTTGCAGAGCCCTGTACTAAGCACTTGGGAGCGTACAAATTTAAATAACACATTGAGGAAACGTGAGGAAACACAGCGTGGCCTAGTAAGCGGAATGAGCACGGACCTGCAAGTCAGAGTCTGGATTCTTGCTGTTATTATTAGTAGTAGTAGTATTAGTAATTTTATTAATAATAATCCCAGCTCTGCTCCTTGCTTGCTGTGTGACCTTGGGCACGTCACTTAATTTTGCAGTACCTCAGTTTCCTCATTTGTAAAATGAGGATTAAATACTTGTTCTCCCTCCAGTTAAACTGTGGGCCTCATGTGGGACAGGGACCGTGTCCAAATCCGGTTGACATAGGGCTCGCAGTCTCAACCCTCATTTTATGGAGGAGGTAACTGAGGCCCAGAGAAGTGAAGTGACTTACCTAAGGTCACACGGCAGGAAGAGCCCGTATTAGAAAACATTATCTTCTGACTCCCAGGCCTGTGCTCTGTCCACTACACCATGCTGCTTCTCTTTCACCTAGACTAGCTTTCTCATGGTCTCTGTGATGTTAGATTATCGTACATCTCTCTGATTATTGTACATCTACCCCAGAGCTTAGAACAGTTAGAACTTAGAACTAATTCTAAGCTTAGAGCTTACCCCAGAGCTTAGAACTAATTCTCTTCCCCTCTTCAAAACCCTACTTAAAGCTCACCTCCTCCAAGAGGCCTTCCCAGACTGAGGTCCCCTTTTCCCTCTGCTCCCTCTGCTCCCCTTCTACCCCCGCGACACCTCTCCTCAGCTAAGCCCTCTTTTCCCCCCTTTCCCTCTGCTCCTCCCCCCTCCCTTCCCCTCACCACTGTACTCGACCGCTCAACTGTATATATCTTCATTACCCTATTTATTTTGTTAATGAGATGTACATCACCTTGATTCTATTCATTTGCTATTGTTTTAATGAGATGTTCATCCCCTTGATTCTATTTATTGTCATTGTTCTTGTCTGTCTCCCCCGATTAGACTGTAAGCCCGTCAAAGGGCAGGGACTGTCTCCATCTGTTGCCGATTTGTCCATTCCAAGTGCTTAGTACAGTGCTCTGCACATAGTAAACGCTCAATAAATACTTTTGAATGAATGAATGAACAGTGCTCAACAAATGCCACTGTTTAATGTAATAGCAATACTAGCTATTATTTTTGTCTTGTTTATCTCGCCACCACCCCTTTCCCACATCCTCCCCCTAGCCTAGAATCCCTCACCCTCCACATACACCAGACCACCATCTCTCCACCTTCAAAGCATTATTAAATTCACATCTTCTCCAAGAGGACTACCTCACTTAAGCCCTCTTTTCCCTGCCTCACTCTCCCTTCTGCTTCGTCTATGCATTTAGATAATAATGTTGTTAAGCGCTTACTATGTGCAGAGCACTGTTCTAAGCCCTGGGGTAGACACAGGGGAATCAGGTTGTCCCACGTGGGGCTCACAGTCTTCATCCCCATTTTACAGATGAGGTAACTGAGGCACAGAGAAGTTAAGTGACTTGCCCAGAGTCACACAGCTGACAAATCTGTGACCTCTGGACATTTGATAGTCCCTAACCCCACCAAACTTATGTACATCTCTTCAATTACATATTATAAATTATTTATTCATATTAATGTCCATCTTCCTCTCTAGACCAAAGCTCATTATGGGCAGGAAGCGTGTCTGCTAATTCGGTTGTATTTTACTCTCCCAAGTGCTTAGTACAGTGCTCTGCACATAGTAAACGCTCGATAAATACGATTGCTTGATTGGTTATTACCCAAAAGAGTTTTCCCAGAGTCAGAGTGTGATTGGCCACAGGCCAAGGAAGCAGTGTTTCACGGAAGCAGGTGACTCCATCTTTCTTTCCTTTTTTCTGCAGAACTGGACTTGCTCCCTTCTGACTGCCTCATTTGTTGGAGCTTTTGGATCTTCCTTTCTGTATGGTTACAACCTCTCTGTGGTCAATGCACCCACCGTGGTGAGTATCTAATACCCAAGAGAGTGCAACAGGACACCCATCAGTCAAAATAGCAAAAATAAAAAAGTCTCAGGGGGTAACTCGTACTGTCCAGAAAAGTGGTATGTTCACTAACACTAATAATGGTATTTGTTAAGGGCTTATTATGTGCCAGGCATTGTACTGAGCGCTGGGGTGGATATGAGCAAATCGGGTGGCCGCACTCCCTATCCCACATGGGGGTCGCAGTCTCAATCCTCCATTTTACGGATGAGGTAACTGAGGCCCAGAGAAGTGAAGTGACTTACCTAAGGTCACAGCAGGGAGAGCCCGTGTTAGAACATATTATCTTCTGACTCCCAGGCCTATGCTCTATCCACTATTCCATGTTGCTTCTGTTTCACCTAGACTAGCTTTCTCGTGGTCTCTGTGATGTTAGGAAACATTGTGGGGTGTATAGATCTGCAGTTTATTTATTTATATTAATATCTGCCTCCTCCTCTGGACTGTAAGCTTGTTGTGGACAGGGAATGTGACTGTTTATTGTTGTAGTGTCCCCAGAGCTTAGTTGAGTGTTCTGCACCCAGTCAGTAAACGTTCAATAAATACGATTGAAGGAATGAATGAAGGGTGGTGGGAGTTTGAGGTACTCATGAGGGCTTTGAGGTGGTTGAGAAAATAATGGTTCCTACAAACACATGTATACGTACATACAGTTCTCGCTCACCACTGAATCCTTAAACCCAGGCAATGAATCTATCAAATTTATCATATTTGTTAAGCACTTAACTATGCCCCAATAATAATTGTGGTGTTTTTTAAGCCTTTACTATGTGCCAAGCACTATATGAAGCACTGGGTTAGATACAAGATAACCAGGTCCCACATTCTCACAGTTTAAGTAGGAGGGAGAAGAGGAATCGGAATCCCAATTTTGCAAATAAGGGAAGGGAGAAACAGAGAAGAGGAGTGACTTGCCCAAGGGCACACAGTTGACAGCCTGGCTTAGTGGATAGAGCATGGGCCTGGGAGTCAAAAGGACCTGCATCCTAATCTCGGCTCCACCACTTGTCTGCTGTGTGACCTTGGGCAAGTCACTTCACTTCTCTGGGCCTCAGTTACCTCATCTGTAAAATGGAGATTAAGACTGTGAGCCCCTGTGGCACATGGACTGCGTCCAACTTGATTAGCTTGGATCTACCCCAGAACATAGTACGGTGCTTAGCGCACAATAATTCATTCATTCAATTATATTTAGTGAGTGCGTTATTGTGAGCAGAGCACTTGGGAAACTACGATAGAACAATGAACAGACACATTCCATGCCTACATTGAGCTTACAGTCTAGAGGGGGAGATAGACATCTATATAAATAAGTTACAGATATGTCCATTAGTGCCGTAGGGCTGGAAGGTGGGGGATGAATAAAGGGAGAAGGTCAGGGAAATTCAGAAGGAAGTGGGAGAAGGGGAAAGAGGGCTTAGTCAGAGAAGGCCTTTTGCAGGAGATGGGCCTTCAATTAGTCTTCGAAGTGGGAGAGAGTAATTGCCCATTGGATATGAGGAAGGAGGGCGTTCCAGACCAGACAGGAAGTTCATTCATTCATTCAATAGTATTTATTGAGCGCTTACTATGTGCAGAGCACTGTACTATGCGCTTGGAATGTACAAATCGGTAACAGATAGAGACAGTCCCTGCCCTTTGACGAGCTTACGGTCTAATCGGGGGAGACGGACAGACAAGAACAATAGCAATAAATAGAATCGAGGGGGTGAACATCTCATTAAAACAATAGCAAATAACTAGAATCAAGGCGATGTACATCTCATTAACAAATAGGGTAATGAAAATATATACAGTTGAGCGGACGATTACAGTGCTGAGGGGATGGGAAGGGAGAGGGGGAGGAGCAGAGGGAAATGGGGGAAAAGAGGGTTTAGCTGGGGTAGAGGGAGTAGAGGGAAAAGGGGAGCTCAGTCTGGGAAGGGCTCTTGGAGGAGGTGAGCTTTAAGTAGGGTTTTGAAGAGGGGAAGAGAATGAGTTTGGCAGAGGTAAGGAGGGAGGGCATTCCGGGACCGAGGGAGGATGTGACCCAGGGGTCGACAGTGGGATAGGCGAGAACGGGGAACGGTGAGGAGGTGGGCGGCAGAGGAGTGGAGCGTGCGGGGTGGTTAGTGGAAAGAGAGAAGGGAAGAGAGGTAGGAGGGGACAAGGTGATGGACAGCCTCGAAGCCTAGAGTGAGAAGTTTTTGTTTTGTGTGGAGGTTGATAGGCAACCACTACAGAATGTTCCTACAGAAACACTCTGGGCATGTCACTCCCCTCCTCAAAAACCTCCAATGGTTACCTATCAACCTCTGCATGAAACAAAAACTCCTCACGCTTGACTTCAAAGCTCTCCATCACCTTGCCCCCTCCTACCTCACTTCCCTTCTCTCTACTGCCCACCCCGTACAGTCTCCTTCTCTGCCGCCCACTTCCTCGCTGTTCCCCGTTCACGCCTGTCCCGCCATCGGCCTCTGGCCCATGTCCTCCAGCTGTCCTGGAATGCCCTCCCTCCTCACCTCCACCAAACTAACTCTGTTCCCCTCTTCAAAGCCCTACTGAGAGCTCACCTCCTCCAAGAGGCCTTCCCAGACTGAGCCCCCCCCTTTCCCTCTGCTCCCTCTGCCCCCTCTCTGCTCCCCCTCCACCCTCTGCTCCTCCCCCTTCCCCTCCCCTCAGCTGAGCCCCCTTTCCCTCTGTTCCTCCCCCTCTCCCTTCTCCTCCCCTCAGCACTGTGCTCATTTGTACATATTATTACCTTATTTATTTTGTTAATGAGGTATACATCATTAGAGAAGCAGTGTGGCTCACTGGAAAGAGCCCGGGCTTGGGAGTCAGAGGTCATGGGTTCGAATCCCGATTCTGCCCCTTGTCAGCTGTGTGACTGTGGGCAAGTCGCTTCACTTCTCTGTGCCTCAGTTCCCTCATCTGTAAAATGGGGATGAAGACTGTGAGCTTCACGTGGGACAACCTCATTCCCCTGTATCTACCCCAGCGCTTAGCACGGTGCTCTGCACGTAGTAAGCGCTTAATAAATACCAACATTATTATTACATCCCCTTGATTCTATTTATCGTGATAAAGTTGTCTTGTTTTCATTTCGTTCTGTTTTGCTCTGCTGTCTGTCTTCTCCGATTAGACTGTGAGCCCGTCACTGGGCAGGGTTTGTCTCTATCTGTTGCCAAATCGTCCATTCCAAGCACTTAGTACAGTGTTCTGCACATAGTAAGCACTCAATAAATACTAGTGAATGAATGAATGAAGTGGACACGAGGCCAGAGACAAGATAGATGAGATTGAGGTGCAGTGAGTATGTTGGCATTAGAGGAGTGAAGTGTGAGATCTGGGTTGTAGTAGGAAAATATCGAGGTGAGGTAGGAAGGGGCAAGCTGATTGACAGTTTTAAAGGCAATGTTGAGGAGCTTTTGTTTGATGTGGATGTGGATGGACAACCACTGGAATTTCTTGAGGAATAAGAAAGTGTGGCCTGAATGTTTTTGTAGAACAGTGATCTGGGCAGCAGAGTGAAGTATGGACTGGAGTAAGGAGAGACAGGAAGCAGGGAGATCAGCAAGGAGGCTGTTACAGTAATTAAAGCAGGATAGGAGAAGCAATTGGATTAACGTGGTAGCTGTTTGGATGGCGAGGAAATGACAGATTTTAGCGATGTGAGACGGTGGAGCCATCAGGATTTAGTGATGGACTGAATATGTGGGCCGAAGGAGTCAAGGATAATGTCAGGGTTATGGTCTGTGAGACAGGAAGGATTGTGTTGCTGTCAACTGATGGGAAAGTCATGGGGAGGAAAGGGTTTGGGTGGGAAGATAAGAAATTCTGTTTTAGCCATATTAAGTTTGAATGATGGGAGGACATTCCAAGAGAGATGTCTTGAAGGCAGGAGAAAATGTGAGACTGCAGAGAGGGAGAGAGAAGAGGAGATGTAGATTTGGGAATCAACTGCAAAGAGGTGGTGGTTGAAGCCATGGGAGAGAATGTGTTCTTCAGGGAGTGGGTAGCGATGGAGACTAGGACTCAGAACTGAGTCTCAAGGGACACCCACAGTTACGGGGTGGGAAGCAGAGGAGGAGTCCACAAAAGAGACTGAGAGTGATCGGCTAGAGATATTGGAGGAGAACCAGGAGCGGACGGTGTCAGCCAAGACAAGGTTAGGGAGTGGCCGACAGTGTCCAAGGCAGCCGAGAGGTCGAGGAGATTAGATGGAGTAGAGGCCATTGGATTTGGTGAGAAGGAGATCATTTGGTGGGAAGCAGCGTGGTTCAGTGGAAAGAGCACGGGCTTGGGAGTCAGAGGTCATGAGTTCGAATCCCGGCTCTGCCACTTGTCAGCTGTGTGACTGTGGGCAAGTCACTTCACTTCTCTGTGCCTCAGTTACCTCATCTGTAAAGTGGGGATTAACTGTGAGCCTCATGTGGGACAACCTGATTACCCTGTATCTACCCCAGCGCTTAGAACAGTGCTCAGCACATAGTAAGCGCTTAACAAATACCAACATTATTATTATTATTATTATCATTGGCGACCTTCGAGAGGGTGGTTTCTGTGGAGTAAAGTGGACGGAAACCATATTGGAGGGGATCAAGGAAAAAATTGGAGGAGAGAAACTTGAGACAGTGGGTGTAGACAACTCGTTCAAGGAGTTTGGAGCAGAATGGTTAGGAGGGCATTGGGGCGGTAACTGGATCTTAACAAATACCATTTAAAAAAATGGCAGCACTGGGATTAAAACCCAGTTTTGACTCCCTGGCCCATGTCCTTCCCATTAGGTCATGCTGCTTCCCTAATGTGCAGCCCATCCATTTCACACTTGGAAAGAATTTCTGCAGACCTGAAAACCCCAGCCTGGCTATAACAACTCTTGGTTACACTGCTCACAGACGGAAAGTTTTTTATAGACTCCTTTATCCCATTCACTGGACACAAAAATATTAAGGCTAATTCTCACACTTGTGGAGGTGGAAAATCAACCGCCATATGGTGATGGAAACTTTTCCTTATAGACTTTTAAAGGATCAAAAAATACTCCCTCCCCACTGCTGGGAACAGAAGGTTCTAGAACAGGGGTTCAGAATTTCCCTGTGCGGGAGTGGGAGAAAGCCCCACTGTGGCAAGCATTGCTCAGCTCCCCCATATTTTTTATGGTATTTAAGCGTTTTCTATGTGCCAAGCACTGTTCTAAGCACTGGGGTAGAAACAAGATAAGCAAGCAGGACACAGTCCCCGTCCCACATGGGATTCACAGTCTTAATTCCCATTTTATAGATGAGGAAACTGACACACAGAGAAGTGCCTTGCCCCCTAAAAGTGCTCAGCCCGAGAGAGGTGTGATGGGAAGTGCAGAGCATGGAATAGCTGGCTGAGAAACTCCTTGCTGTCCAAGGAGTCACCCTCGGCTAGAAGGAGGGATAAGTTTGAATCCAAAAGGGAAGCAGCATGGCCTAGTGGAAAGAAACAGACCCGGGAGTCAGAAGACCTGAGTTCTAATCCCAACTCTGCCTCTTGTCCGTTGGGTGACCTTGGGCAAATCGCTTAACTTTTCTGCCCCTCGGTTTCCTTATCTATAAAACGGGAATTAAATCCTATGCCCTCTTACCTAGATTATGAGACCCAAGCGGGACAGAGACGGCATCCAATCTGATAATTTTACATTTACCCCAGCACTTTGGAATGATGCTTGGCACATAGTGAGCGCTTAACAAATGTGGTAGATTGGATACCATAAAACCATTAAACCATTACTTGGGTTTAATGGTGAGCAAGCTAATGTGTGGGGGCGGGTGGGGGGGGAGGGTGGGAAGGGGTGTAGAGGAGCCAAATTGGGGAGATTATACTGTGTTTCAAGTCTAACTTCTTCTCTGACTGAACCCTTGAATCTTGCTTGGCCCTGGTGACTCATTTTTGAAATCTATACAATCCTACTGAATACAAGCTGAACTTCCACAAAGCACGGAGCTGTTTTGTGGAACCACCCACTTACCTGTGTCAGATACCTCGCTGTGCGTGTCTCCGAAGGCCGGAGGGTGGGGAGAGTGCCTTGGGCCCAGAGCAGTTGATGGTTTACATAGCCCCCAAAACTTGGAAAGTTGTTGAAGAGAGCCAGTCGATACAGTGGGGAAAGTGAGAGGAGGGCATTGAAGCCAATAACAATAATAATAATGGTGTTTATTAAGCACTTATTATGTACCAGGCACTGTACTAAACAGTGGAGTGGTTACAAGCAGATAGGGTTGGACACAGCCCCTGTCCCTTGTGGGGCTCACAATCTCAATCCCCATTTTACAGATGAGGGAACTGAGGCCCAGAGAAGTGAAGTGACTAGCCCAGAACAGACAAGTGGTAGAACAGGGATTAGAACTCATGACTTTCTGACTCTCAGGCCCGTGCTCTATCCACTAGACCACACTGCTTCCATTGCCTCCAACCTTCCATTCCCTCCAACCTTCCATTCCTCACATTCCTCAGCTGAACCACATCCTGTCAATAACAGGACCCCCAGCCAAGAAAAGACTAAGCTCGTTGTGGACAGGGAACATGTCTGCTAATTCTGTGGTTTTGCACTCCCCAAAGAGCTTAGTACATTCATTCATTCATTCAATAGCATTTATTGAGCTCTTACTATGTGCAGAGCACTATACTAAGCGCTTGGAATGTACAAATCGGTAACAGATAGAGACAGTCCCTGCCCTTTGACGGGCTAACGGTCTAATCGGGGGAGACGGACAGACAAGAACAATAACAATAAATAGAACCTAGTACAGTGCTCTGCACACAGTAAGCACTCAATAAACACCATTGATTGATTAATTATGGGCTCCACTAATGCTCGCTATGTGCAGGACACTGTGCTAAACCCTGTGGCTGAAGCCAGATGATCAGATTAGACTTTGTCTCCCCCGGACCTGGGCAAGATGCTCAGCCTGAGGTAGGGAGAGCACAGCTCATTTTGCTCCTAAGGAAAGAGCAAAGGTCTTAGGTGACTCCCCCAAAGTAATAATAATAATAATAATAATAATAATATCTGTAGTATTTGTCAAACCCTTACTTTGTACCAAGCACTGTACTAAGTTCTGGGGAAGATGCGAGATCATCAAGTGCCACAAGGGACTCACAGTCTAAGTAGGAGGGAGAACAGGTTTTAAATCTCTATTTTGCCGATGAGGGAACAGAAGCACGGAGTTAAATGACTTGCCCAGGGTCACACAGCAGATTAAAGGTGGAGCTGGGATTAGAACCCGAGTTCTCTGGCTCCCAGTCCCATGTTCTTTTTACTCCAAAATGGGTACTTTATTCATAAGAGTTCTTTAAAATACAAACAGTAAAGTTTGCCGATGTAAATCCTCTGGGGAGCAAAAGACGAAGGGCACTGAGTCATCAGGAAGAAGTGTGAAATCATTTTTTTTCTGGAGAAAAAATATAGAACATCAAGTCTTTGTTTTCTGATCAGTGGACCTAATTTTTGTTTGAGACAGTCATTTAAAACAGATTTTGGCTATGTACATAAGTGAATATAATGAATGAATGAATAAGTGCTGTGGGGCTGAGGGTGGGGTGATTATCAAGTGCTTAAAGAGTACAGATCCAAGTACAGGGGTGACACAGAGAGGGACTAGGGAAGCAGCGAGGTCTTGTGGAGAGAGCACAGGCCTGGGAGCCAGAGGACCTGGGTTCTAATAATAATAATAATTGTGGTATTTGTTAAGCGCTTACTATGTGCAAAGCACTGTTCTAAGCGCTGGGGGATACACGGTTGTCCCACGTGGGGCTCACAGTTTTTTTCATCCCCATTTGACAGATGAGGTAACTGAGGCACAGAGAAGTTAAGTGACTTGCCCAAGGTCACACAGCTGACTAGCGGCAGAGCCGGGATTAGAACCCATGACCTCTGACTCCCAAGCCCACGCTCTTTCCACTGAGCCACGCTGCTCGGCCACTTACCGGCTGTGTGACCTTGGGCAAATCACTTAACTTCTCTGTGCCTCAGTTCCCTCACCTTTGAAATGGGGATTCAATGCCTGTTCTCCCTCATACTTAAACTGTGAGCCCCACGTGGGACCCGATTATCTCATATCTCCCCCTTAGTACTTAGTGCAGTGCCTGGCACATAGTAAGCGCTTCACAAATACCCAAGTTATTGTCATTAGGGAAAGTGAGGGCTTATTCTGGGAAAGCAGTATTCTAAATTCATTATCGACAGGGAGCGTGTCTGCTAATTCTGTTCTATTGGCCTCTCCCAAGTGCTTACTACAGTCCCCCAATTAGACTGCAAGCCCGTCAAAGGGCAGGGACTGTCTCTGTTACCGATTTGTACATTCCAAGCGCTTGGGATGAACAAGTCGGCAACAGATAGAGACAGTCCCTGCCGTTTGACGGGCTTACGGTCTGATCGGGGGAGACGGACAGACGAGAACGATGGCGATAAATAGAGTCGAGGGGAAGAACATCTCGTAAAAACAATGGCGACTAAATAGAATCGAGGCGATGTACAATTCATTAACAAAATAAATAGGGTAACGGAAATATATACAGTGGAGCGGACGAGTACAGTGCTGTGGGGATGGGAAGGGAGAGGTGGAGGAGCAGAGGGAGAAGGGGAAAAAGAGGGTTTTTAGCTGCGGAGAGGTAAACGGGGAGTGGCAGCGGGAGTAGAGGGAGAAGAGGAGCTCAATCTGGGAAGGCCTCTTGGAGGAGGTGAGTTTTAAGTAGGGTTTTGAAGAGGGAAAGAGAATCAGTTTGGCGGAGGTGAGGAGGGAGGGCGTTCCGGGACCGCGTGAGGACGTGGCCCGGGGGTCGACGACGGGATGGGCGAGACCGAGGGACGGCGAGGAGGTGGGCGGCGGAGGAGCGGAGCGTGCGGGGTGGGCGGTAGAAAGAGAGAAGGGAGGAGAGGTAGGAAGGGGCAAGGGGATGTAGACCCTTGAAGCCTAGAGTGAGGGGTTTTTGTTTGGAGCGGAGGTCGATAGGCAACCACTGGAGTTGTTTAAGAAGGGGAGTGACATGCCCAGATCGTTTCTGCAGGAAGATGAGCCGGGCAGCGGAGTGAAGAATAGACCGGAGCGGGGAGAGAGAGGAGGAAGGGAGGTCAGAGAGAAGGCTGACACGGTAGTCTAGCCGGGATATAACGAGAGCCCGTAGCAGTAAGGTAGCCGTTCGGGTGGAGAGGAAAGGGCGGATCTTGGCGATATCGTAGAGGTGAAACCGGCAGGTCTCGGTAACGGATAGGATGCGTGGGGTGAACGAGAGAGACGAGTCAAGGATGACACCGAGATTGCGGGCCCGAGAGACAAGAAGGATGGTCGTGCCATCCACGGTGATAGAGAAGTCTGGGAGAGGACCGGGTTTGGGAGGGAAGATGAGGAGCTCAGTCTCGCTCATGTTGAGTTTTAGGTGGCGGGCCGACATCCAGGTGGAGACGTCCCGGAGGCGGGAGGAGATGCGAGCCCGAAGGGAGGGGGAGAGGACAGGGGCGGAGATGTAGATCTGCGTGTCATCTGCGTAGAGATGGTAGTCAAAGCCGTGAGAGCAAGAAAGAGCTCAAAAAATACTATTGATTGGTGTCAGCCAAGATGTCCACCTACAGAATTCACACTCTCTCTCCAGGTTGTAGTTTGATTCAGTCACTCAGTTGTATTTATTGAGGGCTTACTGGGTGCCGAGCACTGTACTAAGCACTTGGGAGAGTACAATATAACAATGTAACAGTGGTAGATATGACTAGATTTTGTGCCTGTTTAACTGTCAGTGGAGGCACCCCTTCTGTTCTTCTTCCTTACAGCAGTGGGTCAGAATCGCCATATCCCATGAAAATTAAGCAGATTTTGAGTGGCTTGGAGCCACTGTGTCCAGAGATAGAAGGAATTCTGAAAGAGCAGAAAGATTATTTTATAATTCCCATGCAGAGGGAAAAAAACCTAAATCTCATAATTATGTATGGTCATGAAACTCCATGGTGTTTTGATAGTTGAAACTGACCCTAGATTTTTGTTGACTGTAAGATCCTTGTGGACAGGGAACGTGTCTACCCACCCTGTAATATTCTTCCAGGTGCTTAGTACAGTCCTCAATAAATATGATCGATTGACTGTATTTACCCTGCATGTTTCTTTGTTGGTAAGCTTGGCTTTGCTATTGCTCGATTTCTCCAAAATGTTTTCACTGCCAACCATTTTATCTACTGTGCAAAGCATCTGCAAATGGAACAGCTAAATCAAGATTTTGTTTACATAAAAATCAAATGCAGCATGATAGTAATTTGCTTCAGTTTTCTGGCAATCATGCTTTTCTGCTAGATTAATTGCCACAACAAAACATGTTAACGTGACACATAACGAATGCCTTAAGATCTGTGCTGACACTCTGTCCTTGAGAAAATAAGGCACTTTAAGAGGAACAATACATCAATTTCCTTTTTCTCTCCCAGAACTTTTATGGGCCTGTATTGTTTTTCTCACACTAATTCACATTTCAACTCAAAAGCTCACCGTGGGCAGGGATTGAGTCAGTTTATTGTTGCATTGTACTTTCCCAGGCGCTTAATAGAGTGCTCTGCATAAGTGTGCAGTAAATACCACTAAATGAATTAACAGTAACTATCATTAACAGTAGTGGTATAATATTTATTATGCTTGACTATGTGCTAAGTGGTGGGATAGATAAAAGGTTATTTGCTCAAACGCAGTCACTTTTGCACCTGGCCTCACAATCTACCTTATGCCTATTTGGCAGATGAGGAAACTGTCTGGTTGTGGCTAACAGACAGTCACACAGTAGTCCAAAGGTGGAGTTGTACCTAGAATCCAGGTCTTCTGAAATACAGTCTCTGACTCCCCCAATTTCCTGTTGCTTTCCATTAGGTTCCCCCCCCAAACCTCTCTGTTGCTTTCCTGACTCTGCCACTTGACAGCTGACTGTGGGCAAGTCACTTAATTTCTCTGTGCCTCAGTTCTCTCATCTGGAAAATGGGGATTAAGACTGTGAGCCTCACGTGGGACAACCTGATTACCCTGTATCTACCCCAGCGCTTAGAACAGTGCTCTGCACATAGTAAGCACTTAACAAATACCAACATTATTATTATTATTATTTCCTCAAGAACCAAGTCTAGGCTTGGATTTGCACCCCTTATTCAACCCACCCCCACCAATGTACATGTCTGTAATTTATCTCTTTATAATAATGTTGGTATTTGTTAAGCGCTTACTATGTGCCGAGCACTGTTCTAAGCGCTGGGGGAGATACAGGGTCATCAGGTTGTCCCACGTGAGGCTCACAGTCTTAATCCCCATTTTCCAGATGAGGTAACTGAGGCCCAGAGAAGGGAAGCGACTTGCCCACAGTCACACAGCTGCCAAGTGGCGGAGCCGGGATTCGAACCCATGACCTCTGACTCCCAAGCCCGGGCTCTTTCCCCTGAGCCACGCTGCTTCTCTTTATATTAATATCTGTCACCCCCTCTAGACTGTCAGTTCAGGGTGGATAGGGAGTGTGTTTATAAACTCTGTTATATTGTACTCTCCCAAGTGCTTAGTACAGTATGTACACAGTAAGTGCTCAGTGAATACTATTAATTTTTTTTAAATAGTACATGTTAAGTGCTCACTATGTATCTTCCCCCTTCAAAGCGCTACTGAAGGCTCACCTCCTCCAGAAGGCCTTTCCAGACTAATCTCCCCTTTTTCTCAGCTCCCCCTTCCCTCCTCGTCACCCCGTCTCGCTCCCTTTGCTCTACCCTCCCTCCCCGCCCCACAACACTCGTGTATATATGTACATATCTATAATTCTATTTATACTGATGCTATTGATGCCTGTTTACTTGTTTTGATGTCTGCCTCCCCTCTTCTAGACTGTAAAGCTGCTGTAGAAAGGGACTTTCTCTCTTTGTTGCCGAATTATTGCCATTGTTCTTGTCTGTCCGTCTCCCCCGATTAGACCGTAAGCCCGTCAAAGGGCAGGGACTGTCTCTATCTGTTGCCGATGTGTCCATTCCAAGCGCTTAGTACAGTGCTCTGCACATAGTAAGCGCTCAATGAATGCTATTGAATGAATGAATTGTACTTTCCAAGCACCTAGTACAGTGCTCTGCACACAGGAAGCGCTCAATAAACGCGATTGAATGAATGAATACTGTCCTAGACACTGGGTTAGATATGAGTCCTGCGTGGGATTAACAGCATAAGTAGAAGGGAGAATAGCCATCCTCGTTTTACAGTTGAGGAATCTCAAGCACAGGGAAGTGAAGTGACTTGTCCAAGGTCACACAGAAAGCAATTGGCAGAGCTGGGATTAGAACCCAGGTCCTTCTGACTCCCAGGCCCGTGCTCTCTCCGCTAGGCCATGCTGCTTGATCATTCATTCATTCATTCAATAGTATTTATTGAGCACTTACTATGTGCAGAACACTGTACTAAGCACTTGGAATGTACAATTTGGCAACAGATAGAGACAATCCCTGCCCACTGACGGGTTTACAGTCTAATCGGGGGAGACAGACGGACAAAAACAAGACAACTTAATCACGATAAATAGAATCAAGGGGATGGACACCTCATTAACCAAATAAATAGGTTTATAAAAATATATACAAATGAGCTGATGAGCACAGTGCTGAGGGGAAGGGAGAGGGGGAGGAGCAGAGGGAAAGGGGGGGGAAGGGGGCTTAGCTGAGGGGGAGGTGAAGGGGGGAAGCGGGAGGGAGCAGAGGGCGGAGGGGGAGCAGAGGCGGAGCAGAGGGTGCAGAGGGAAAAGGGGAAGCATGCGGGATGGGCAGTAGAAAGAGAGAAAGGAGGTGAGATAGGAGGGGGCAAGGTGACGGAGAGCCTTGAAGCCCAGAGTGAGAAGTTTTTATTTAATTTGATAAGCAACCACTGGAGGTTTTTAAGAAGGGGAGTGACACGCCCAGAGCGTTTCTGCAGGAAGATGAGCCGGGCAGCGGAGTGAAGGATAGACTGGAGTGGGGAGAGAGAGGAGGAAGGGAGATCAGAGAGAAGGCTGACACAGTAATCCAGCCGGGATATTATGAGAGCTTGTATCACTAAGATAGCCGTTTGGATGGAGAGGAAAGATCGGATCTTGACGATATTGTAAAGGTGAGACCGGCAGGTGTGGGTGATGGATTGGATGTGTGGGGTGAATGAGAGAGCTGAATCAAGGATGACACCGAGGTTGCGGGCTTGTGAGACGGGAAGGATGGTCGTACCGTCCACAGTGATAGGGAAGTCAGGAAGAGGGCAGGGCTTGGGAGGGAAGATAAGGAGCTCAGTTTGGGATATGATTATTTCATTTATGAGTTAGGTGAAGAGATGCATTGAAACCTAGAGGAGAGAGAACAAGACCAGGATTCAGGCAACTTGGGTTCTGACCCCGTTCCTCCATTTCCCTGTTTTGAGAGACCCTGGGAAAAGTCCTTGTAACTTCTCTGGGCCTCAGTTCCTTCATCTTAAAATGGGGATAAAATACCTGTTCCTCCTCCCTCCTTAGACTGTAAACTCTGTGTGGGCCAGGGACTGTCTGAGATCAGATTATATCGTATATACCCCAGACCTGAATTACCATTAACTGTAATTTTAATGTAAATGTAATTGAGAAGCAATCTGGCCTAGCGGAAAGAGCGTAGGTCTGGGAGCTAGAGGACCTGGGTTCCAATCCTGCATCTCCCACTTACCTGCTGTGTGACCTTGGGCAAGGATCTTAATTTCTCTATGCGTCAGTTACCTCATCTGTAAAATGGGGATTAAAAGTGTGAGTCCCACGTGGGACAACCTGTATCTACCCCAGCGCTTAGAATAGTGCCTAGCACATTCTAAGCACTTAACAAATACCATAATCATTATTATTATTATTACCCCAGCGCTTAGTACAGAGCTTGACATGTATTAAGCACTTAACAAAAGTCCCTATTACTACATAATTCTTATTTTTGTTCTCAATATTAAAAATTATAATTATCTTATTAGAATCATTATCATTTTAATTATGCTCATTCTCTTGTTAATAGCGGAGTGAGCAATGTGAAGTAAATGCCTAGTAGAGTGCACTGTAGCCAGTAGGTGCTCGATAAATTCCACTGCTATGACAGTTACTATTTCAAAAAGTAAAAGTCTGTACTTTTTGGTCATTTTATTTCTACAAGTCTAGTTTGCTACCTAGCTATATAATAATTATAATAATGGAGGTATTTGTTAATTATGAAACATTTCTTATAAGACAAGTACTGAATTAAGGGCTGAGATAAATTTATGAGTATTAAGTTGGACACAGTTCCTGTCCCACATGGGGCTCACAGTCTTAGTAGACGGAAGACCAGATATTGAGTCCCCATTTTTGCAGAGGAGGAAACCGAGGCACAGAGAAGTGAAGTGACTTGCCCAGGGTCACACAGCAGGCACATAGCAGACCTAGATTAGAAGATGAGAAGCAGCATGGCAGAGTGGATAGAGCAAGGGCCTGGGAGTCAGAAGATCGTGGGTTCCAATCCCGACTCCCCCAGTTACCTGCTGTTTGGCCTTGAGCAAGCCACTTCTCTTCTCTGTTCCTCAGTTACCTCATCTGTAAAATGGGGATGAAGACTGTGAGACCAATGTGGGATAGGGACCGTGTCCAACCTGATTTGCTTGTATCCACCCCAGCGTTTAGTACAGTGCCTGGCACATAGTAAACACTTAACAAATGCCATTATTATTATTATTATTATTATTAGAACCCGGGTACTCTACTTCCGAAGCTCCACTGGGCCTTGCTGCTTCCCACCAATGCACCGTAACGAATGGCACATACCGACAGGAAGGCGACACTGCCAAAATTTTCTGCTGGATTATTCATTCGGCATTCATTTCCGGATAGACCCTGGTCTTGCAGTTTCATTACCACAGCCTGGCTCCAGCGCTGCCCGTCACGCCAGCACGGATGTATCTGGCTCTCTTTCGACTCACTGCCTCTGAGTCACGGGCCATTCCTACTTGGGCCCTGTCCACCTTCTACCAAGCTGCCCTGCCGAGCAGGCTTTTTGTCAAACCCCTCAGCGTCATTTGGAATAAGCCTGCCAGAAACCGGAATGGAGGAGTTATTCCATGACCAAATAACTCTTGAGTGAGAAATTCAAAATTTAAAATGATCCAGCAGTGCCATCGAAAACACATAATTCAGATTTTTTTTAATGGTATTTGTTAAGTGTTTACTACATGCCAGGCATCGTACTAAGTAATGACCGAGAAGTGATACGTGCTTTGAACTAGTTGGGAAGAGCAAACAGTGATAAAGTCATAGTAATAACACCCACTTGATGTGTAGTATCTGACCTCGACTTCACTGACACTGTCCTTTCCTGGTTCTCCTCCTATTTCTCCTGCCACTCATTCTCAGTCTTTTCATTCAGTAGTGTTTATTGAGCACTTACTATGTGCAGAGCACTGTACTAAGCACTTGGAATGTACAAATCGGTAACAGATAGAGACAGTCCCTGCCCTTTGACGGGCTTACAGTCTAATCGGGGGAGACGGACAGATGAGAACAATGGCAGTACTAGAATCGAGGGGATGAACTTCTCATTAAAACAATAGCAAATAAATAGAATCGAGGCGATGTACATCTCATTAACAAAATAAATAGGGTAATGAAAATATATACAGTCGAGCGGACGAGTACCGTGCTGAGGGGAGGGGAGGGGAGAGGGGGAGGCTTTTTCACGGGCCCCTCCTCTGCCTCCCCCCGTTTAACTGTGCCAGTCGATTGTGTGTACAGAGCACTACTAAGCACTTAGGAGAGTACACTATAACAGACACATTCCCCGCTCACAATGAACTTACAGTCCTTCAAAGTTCAGTGCTGGGTCCCCTTCTAGTCTCTATCTACATCCTTTCCCTTGGAGAACTCATTCACTCCCAAGGCTTCAACTAGCAACTCTCTGTAGATGATACCCAAATTTACATCTCCAGTCCTCATCTCTCCCCTCTCTGCAGTCTCTTATTTCCTTCTTCCTTCAAGACATCTCTACTTGGATGTCCTGCCACCAACTTAAATTTAACGTGCCCAAAAACATGGACATGGATTTAACATGGTGCTCAAATCTGCCCTTTCCTCTCCATCCAAACTGCTACCATGTTAATCCAAGCATTTCTCCAACCCCGCCTTGATTACTCTATCAACCTCCTTGCTGTCCTCCCTTCCTCTCACCTCTCTCCAATCCAGTCCATACTTCACTCTGCTGCCCTGATCATTTTTCTAAAAACGTGTTCAGTCCCTGTCTCCCCACTCCACATGAACCCTCAGCGGTTGCCCATCCACCTCCACATCAAATCAAACTATTTTTCATTGACTTAAAAGCACTTGAGTGTTTAGTAAAGTGCTCTGCACACAGTAAGCACTCAGTAAATGCGATTGAAAGAAATTAATCATCTTGCCCCTCCTAACCTCACTGATTTCCCAGTACGTTCACTTTGCTCTTTTTAATGCCAACATACTCCCTGTACCTCAGTCTCGTCTATCTCACCACTGACCCCTCGCCCACGTCCTGTCTCTGGCCTGGAATGCCCTCCAGCGTGGCTCAGTGGAAAGAGCCCGGGCTTGGGAGTCAGAGATCATGGGTTCGAATCCTGGCTCTGCCACTTGGCAGCTGCGTGACTGTGGGCAAGTCACTTAACTTCTCTGTGCCTCAGTTACCTCATCCATAAAATGGGGATTAACTGTGAACCTCACATGAGACAACCTGATCACCCTGTATCTACCCCAGCGCTTAGAACAGTGCTCTGCACAAAGTAAGCACTTAACATATACCAACATTATTATATCTGACAGATGATCCCACTCCTCACATTCACAGCCTTATCAAAGGCACATCTCCTACAAGAAACCTTCCCGGGCAAAGCCCTCATTTCCCCTCTAACCTCTTCCTTTTATAATAATGATAATGGGGATAATAATAATAATAATTGTGGTATTTAACTGCTTACTATGTGCCAGGCATGTACTAAGTGCTGGGGTAGATACAAAGTAATTAAGTCAGCCTCGGTTTCTGTCTCAGTTGGGGCTCACGTTATTAGTCCCCATTTTAAAGATTAGGTAACTGATGCGCAGAGAAGTGAAGTGACTTTCCCAAGGTCACATAGTAGATGAATGGCAGAGCTGGGATTAGAACCCAGGTCCTTCTTACACCCGCTGTAGCCACTGATATGCTACACTTTATTTACATCTCAGCCCCATAGCACTTATGTATATATCCATCTTTTAATGTCTGTCTCCCTCTTTCGACTGTAAGCTTATTGTGGGCAGGGAATGTGTCTCCCGATTCTGTTATATTGCAGTAGTAACAGAAGTCAGTCGTTTGTATTTATTGAACACTTATTGTGTGCAAAGCACTGTAATAATGTTGGTATTTGTTAAGCGCTTACTATGTGCAGAGCACTGTTCTAAGCGCTGGGGTAGATAGAGGGTGATCAGGTTGTCCCACGTGAGGCTCACAGTTAATCCCCATTTTACAGATGAGGTAACTGAGGCACAGAGAAGTGAAGTGACTTGCCCACAGTCACGCAGCTGCCAAGTGGCAGAGCCGGGATTCGAACCCATGATCTCTGACTGCCAAGCCCGGGCTCTTTCCACTGAGCCACGCTGCTTTAACTGCTAGGGAGAATGCAGTATAACAATAAACAGACACATTCCCTGCTCACAAAGAGCTTACGGTCTATAGGGGAGACAGATATTAATATAAGTAAATAAATGACAGATATGGACATACGGGCTGTGGGGCTTGGAGAGGGGATGAATAAAGGGAAGCAGCGTGGCTCAGTGGAAAGAGCACGGGCTTTGGAGCCAGAGGTCATGCGTTCGAATCCCAGCTCTGCCACTTGTCAGCTGTGTGACTGTGGGCAAGTCGCTTCACTTCTCTGTGCCTCAGTTACCTCATCTGTAAAATGGGATTAAGACTGTGAGCCCCACGTGGGACAACCTGATTCCCGTGTCTACCCTAGCGCTTAGAACAGTGCTCTGCCCATAGTAAGCGCTTAACAAATACCAACATTATTATTATTATTATTAAAGGGAGCAAGTCAGGGTGAAGCAGAAGGGAGTGGGAGAAAAGGAAAGGAGGACTTAGGAGGGCCTCTTGGAGGAGATGTGCCTTCGGTAAGGCTTTGAAAAGGGGGAAGAGTCATTGCCATTCGGATAGGAGGAGAGAGGACGTTCCATGTCAGAGGCAGGACATGGGAGAGGTTGACAGTGAGATAAGGCAAGATCAAGGTACGGTGAGAAGTTTAACATTAGAGGAGCAAAGTGCGTGGGTTGTGTTGCAGTAGGAGAGTAGCAAAGTGAGGTAAGAAGGGGCAAAGCAATTGATTGGACAACTTGGTTCATCCGCAGGGGTGACAATTTATAAATCCCTATAAACTTCCAGCTTCACCCTCACTGAAACCTTCCGTTTTGCAAATGTTTGAAACACCTGCAAGTCCCTAGGCAAGGATCCATCCAGAGTTATGTGGGTCTCAGAGAGGTACGTTAACACCGAAAAACCGAGACAAGGCCATTCGGCTTCTAAAACACAGGTCATTTTCATTTGTCATTTTGTTGTTTTCAAACGAAAGCTTCGGGAACTCTAGGAATGACAATGGGCTTGGATGTGAAATCCAGGCCATTTACAATCTGTGTGCCCAGAGCTGTGGCAGCTATTCATATTTTTTTATGGTATTCGTTAAGCGCTTTACTATGCATAAAGCACTGTTCTAAGCGCTGAGGTAGGTAGAAGTTAATTAGGTCAGACACAGTCCCTGTCCTGCATGGGGCTCACAGTCTAAGTAGGAGAGGGAACAGGTATCGAATCGCCATTTTACAGTGGAGGGAACTGAGGCCAAGAGAAGTTAAGTGTCTTGCCCGAGGTCACACAGCAAGCAGTTGGCAGACCCGAGGTGAGAACCCAGGTCCTCTGGCTCCCAGGCCGGTGCTCGTTCTACTAGGGCAGGCTGCTTCTCTGCCTCATTTCTTTAGTGAAAAAGGAGTGTGGTCTAGTGGCAAGAGCACAGGTCTGAATGTCAGGAGATAATAATGTTGGTATTTGTTAAGCGCTTACTATGTGCAGAGCACTGTTTTAAGCGCTGGGATAGATACAGGGTAATCAGGTTCTCCCATGTGGGGCTCACAGTCTTAATCCCCATTGTACCGATGAGGGAACTGAGGCGCAGAGAAGTTAAGTGACTTGCCCACAGTCACACAGCTGACAAGTGACAGGCTGTGAGAGCTCGGGCAAGTTACTTTCTTGTACCTCAGTTTCCTTGTCTGTAAAATAAGGATTCAATGCTTCTCCCTCCCCCTTCGGCTCTGTCGAATCTTCTTATAGTGTACCTATCTCAGTGGTTAGCAGATTAGCCAGCACTTAACCAGTGCCACAGTTAGGGCTTGACACTTAACTGTGTAAAATCTTGATTTTTCATCACAACTTTAAATCTTTGGAAAAACAGTGCACGAATGAATCCAGAGCTCACATCACATTATTTCACATCATCCACATACGAAACAGTGTGGCTGAGTGCATAAAGCATGAGCCTGGAAGTCAGAAGGACCTGGGTTCTAATCCGGATCTACCACAGGTCTGCTGTGTGACCTCGGGCAAGTCACTTCACTTCTCTGGGCCTCAGTTACCTCATCTATAAAATGGGGATTAAGAATGTGAGTCCCACCTGAGACAGGGAGTGGGTTCAACCTGATTAACTTATATCTCCCCAGTGCTTAGAACAGTGCTTGGCACATAGTAAGTACTTAACAAGTACCATAATTATTATTATTATCATTATTATTATAGAGGAAAGAGTCCAGAGACAATTACAACTGTAAGTCAGCATTCCCTCTTTAGAATGTAAACTCCTTGAGGGCAGGGATCATATCTACTGACTGTTGTACTCTCCCAGCGATCCGTATGATGCTTGGAGTGGTCGGTGCTCAAAAAGTACTATTTATTGCTTGAATTCAAATGTTCCTTGGGGCAATGGATCAAATACAACCAGCTACAGGCCTAGAAGAAATTCAGTAAAACTCTGCCTCTCCTTTGCGTGACTATCTTACGATTTACATATTTTTTGTATCAGTGAAGGAATTGGCAAAAGTTCTGGATAATTCTGACTTCCAGATGATTAGTTTGGCTTCAGTCTTCTAGTATTTTAAGACAGTTTCTTCCTCTTTGAAATATTCTGATAATTGATGTAAAAAGTATGTTTTTTAGGCTAGAGTTATCTCAGTTCCCTTGGTACACACAACTGCAGAGAGATGTTTGGTCCTCTGGTCTATGGGAGGGAGTGGAGAAATTTACAGTGAAGCAGCGTGGCCTAGTGGAAAAAGCATGGGCCGAGGAGTCACAACACCTGGGTTCTAATTCTGACTCCACCACCTTTCTGTTGTGTGACTCTGGGCATGTCACTTCACTTCTCTGTGCCTCAGTTACATCATTATTTGTAAAATGAGGATGAAGACTGGGATCTTCATGTGGCACATGAACTGGATCCAACTTGATTAGCTTGTATCTAACCCGGCACTCAGTACAGTCCCTGGCACATAGTAAATGCTTGTAAGCATGATATGGACAGGGAACGTGCCCACTAATTCTGTTGTATTATACTCTCCCGAGTGTTTAGTATCAAGCGCACATACGCTGCACAAACTCCTCAGTAAATAATACTCAATAAATACTCAACAATGCTCAATAAATACCACTGGCTGATTGACAAATTCAATTAAAAAAAAAACAAAGAGCCATCATGGTTGATAGGTAGCTTCCTTTTGTCCCAATTCTTTGCCCCAGTGGTGCCTTGAATTAACTCCCAGTGGAAAGAACAAGGGACAGGGACTTTGTCCAACCCAATATGCTTGCATCCACTCTAGCGCTTAGTACAGTATCTAGCACATAGTAAGCACTTAAATACAAAATATTTTTATTTATTGAAAACTTACTCGTGCAGAGCACTGTACTAAGCACTTGGGAGAGTATAATACAACAGAATTAGCAGACACGTTCCCCAACCATAATGTCTCGAGACATTAATGGAAATAAAGAAGTGACAGATATGGACCTAAGTGCTGTGGGTCTGGGGAAGGGGTGGTGAATAAAGGAAGCACGTCAGGGTGACACAGAAGGAAGTGGACCTATTTATCATGAAAGACCTCATATTACCATTATTGTTATTAATTAATGATGATAAAATAACAGCACCAGTAATTGTTACCCTTGCTAAGCTCTTACTATATCCTAAGACCTGTGGCAGGAAAAGTAACTACCAACTCTATTGTATTGTACTCTCCCAAGCACTTAGTACAGTGCTCTGCACACAGTAAGTGCTCAATCAATGCCGTTGACTGACTGACTGAACTCAGGACCATGAGTTGAGTTTGACCAGCAAGAAAAAAAAATGAATGTTCATGATCTCAACCTTTCTTTTCAGTACATCAAGGCCTTTTACAATGACTCTTGGGAAAGAAGATTTGGCCACTCAGTCCATCCTGAGACGCTAACTCTTCTGTGGTCGGTGACGGTGTCTATTTTTGCCATTGGTGGAGTTGTGGGGACTTTTATAGTGACTCTGATTGGAAAGCTTCTTGGGAGGTAAGAAGACAACGTCGGCTTATCTCTGTCTATGTCTAAATGGATGGGGTCAGCTCCTTCTCCCTTCCTCCTCCTCACCAGGTCATTCTCCCCTTCCCCTATCCTCTCTTCTCTCCATACTCTTTCTCACCCCTCTTCAGGGGTGGTTCAGTGGAAAGAGCCCAGGCTTGGGAGTCAGAGGTCATGGGTTTGAATCCCGGATCTGCCACTTGTCAGCTGTGTGGCTGTGGGCGAGTCACTTCATTTCTCAGTGCCTCGGTTACCTCATCTGTAAAATGGGGATTAAAACCGTGAGCCCCACGTGGGACCACCTGATCACCTTGTATCCCCCCAGCGCTTAGAACAATGCTTTGCACATAGTAAGCGCTTAACAGATACCAACATTTATTCTCTCTCTCCCTTTCTATCTCCTTTCTCTCTCTCCAGCTCCCTCTCCCTTTATTTCCAGCTCTCTCTCTCCTCCCCCGTTCCTGTATGTAGAATACCAAATAGCTACCTGTGAATATATTATTGAGTGTCAAATAAGACAAGTGTGCTACAAAGAGTCTCTGGTTGCACTCTAAGATAATCATTCTTTGTCTTCATTCCTCGAAATGAAACAAAAGCAGTTCCTCCAGCATTATGCACTCCTTAAACAGAAGAGGAATAGCCTCTAAGAAAATCCAAGGCCAGTGGCGTATGCCAAGAAGCAATTGCTTAAAATTAAGTGATCATTTCCCACCCTCGAGGAGTCTGGAAGTTAATGAAGCAAGAGGAATTATCTTCTGTTTTGTTTTGTTTTTTTAAAATGGTTTTTGTTAAGCACTTACCATGTACCAGGCACTGTAGTAAATTCTGAGATAGTTACAAGCTCATCAGTTTGGACACCGTCCATGTCCCAGATGGAGCTCACAATTTTAGTCCTCATTTTACAGATGAGGTAACCGAGGCCCAAAGAAGTGAAGTGATTTGCCCAAGATCACACAGCAGGCAAGAGGCGGAGCCGGGATTTGAACCCATGTCCTTCTAATTCCCAGCCCTATGTTCTATCCACTAGTCCTTGATATTTCTCTAGGTTCTATCATTTTAACTTTAGGGCTTTGGGTTTCAGAAAAATTGACCCATGACCCCAGATACTTTCTGTTATATCGTACTCCCAAGTGCATAGCACAGTTCTCCGCACACAGTAAGTGCTCAATAAATGCGATTGATTGATTTCCAGCTTCTGGCTGTTCCCAGGATGCTGAAAATCAACCCGACTCTGGGTTGGTGGAATGAGAGGGGCTGAAGTTGGATGCAACCATGAATCAGGAACAAATTCCAGGTTAGGAGTTGGGAATTTGGTTACATTTCTAGATGTCTAAGCTTCTAGTTCCCTGGTGTTGCCGGTGGGGTGGGGTAGAATCTGTCCCAAGGGCAGCAGCTGAAAGCATTTTAGAGCAATAATGATGAAACTGTCCTTCTGCTAGCCCAGCTGAAGGAAAATCTTGGGGTTTTTGCGAACCCACCAAGACTGTGCCTCTGTAGACTGTAGCTTACAGTCCTCTAGACTGTAGGCTCATTGTAGGCAGGGAATGTGTCTGTTGTAATAATAATAATAATGTTGGTATTTGTTAAGTGCTTACTATTCATTCATTCATTCAATAGTATTTATTGAGCGCTTACTATGCGCAGAGCACTGTACTAAGCGCTTGGGATGAACAAGTCGGCAACAGATAGAGACAGTCCCTGCCGTTTGACGGGGTTACGGTCTAATCAGGGGAGACGGACAGACGAGAACAGTGGCAATAAACAGAGTCGAGGGGAAGAACATCTCGTAAAAACAATGGCGACTAAATAGAATCGAGGCGATGTACAATTCATTAACAAAATAAATAGGGTAACAAAAATATATACAGTCGAGCGGACGAGTACAGTGCTGTGGGGATGGGAAGGGAGAGGTGGAGGAGCAGAGGGAAAAGGGGAAAATGAGGGTTTAGCTGCGGAGAGGTAAAGGGGGGATGGCAGAGGGAGTAGAGGGGGAAGAGGAGCTCAGTCTGGGAACGCCTCTAGGAGGAGGTGATTTTTAAGTAAGGTTTTGAAGAGGGAAAGAGAATAAGCCTAGAGTTTATTATTATTATTATTATTATTATTATTATTATACTCCCCACCAACAAGGAGCTTACAGTCTAGAGAAGCAGCGTGGCTCACTGGAAAGAGCACGGGCTTTGGAGTCAGAGGTCATGGGTTCAAACCCCAGCTCTGCCACTTGCCAGCTGTGTGACTTTGGGCAAGTCACTTTACTTCTCTAGGCCTCAGTTACCTCATCTGTAAAATGGGGATTAAGACTGTGAGCCCCATGTGGGACAACCCGATTCCCCCGTGTCTCCCCCAGCGCTTAGAACAGTGCTCTGCACATAGTAAGCGCTTAACAAATACCAACATTATTATTATTATTACCCCAGCTTAGTACTATGCCTGACATACAGTGATTGCTTAACAAATACCATTTACAAAAAAAGGAAAAGACTGTGAGGAGTTTTTGTTTGGCGAGGAGGCCCACGAACGTTTTGAGGAAGAGGGAACTACGGGCCCAGTGATGCTTCGGAAGGCGATCTGTTCAGGAAAGGGGAGTGGAAATCGGAATGAGGAGAGGATTAGCTAGGTGGCTAGTGCAGTGGTCTAGCTACCACCAGACGTGAGCTTGTCTTGAGGGGATGGAGTTTGATGGAGAGGAAAGGGCAGGACTGGGAAACACTGTGTAGGAAAAGCCTGCAGGATTGGGCGTTCCACTGAAGGTGAGTGTTGAACTTTGACAGAGTTGAAGACAGATGAGCGTTGGGGGCTTTTGGGATGGGGAGGTGGGATCATGTTGATAACTGACTTGGAAAAGTTAGGGAAGGGAGTGGCTTGCAGGGAAATATGAGCAATTCTGTTTTGTTAGGATTCTGAAAATCATAGTGTAAATATGTGGGCCCCCTGTGGGCAGGGATTGTCTCTGTTGCTGAATTGTACTTCCCAAGCGCTTAGTACAGTGCTCTGTACACAGTAAGCGCTCAGTAAATACTATTGAATGAGTATTTGTTAAGTACTTAATATGTGTCGGAGAAGCAGCGTGGCTCAGTGGCAAGAGCCCGGGCTTGGGAGTCAGAGGTCATGAGTTCGAATCCAGGATCCGCCGCTTGCCAGCTGTGTGACTTTGGGCAAGTCACTTAACTTCCCTGTGCCTCAGTTACCTCATCTGTAAAATGGGGAGTAAAACTGTGAGCCCCACGTGGGACAACCTGATCACCTTGTATCCCCCCAGCGCCTAGAACAGTGCTTTGCACATAGTAAGCGCTTAACAGATACCACCATTATTGTTATACTAAGTACCTGGGAGAGTTCTCTCTGCCCCTGAGCCGTGGAGTCTGGCACATGCACTGTGTCCAGTCAGATTACCTTGTGAGCTCGTTGTGGGCAGGATTGTGTCTATTATATTGTGCTCTCCCAAGAGCTCAGTACAGTGCTTGGCACACAGTAAGCGCTCAAAAAATATGATTGAATGAATCTCATATCTACTCCAGGCCTTAGTACAGTGATTAGCACACAGTGTTTAAGAAATACCCCAATTATTTTTACTTAGCATTTTTTAATGGGGTTTCTTAAACACTTACTATGGGTCAAACACTGTTCTAAGTGCTCAGGTAGCTTCAGGTTAATTAGGTTGGACAGGGTCCCCGTCCCACACAGGGCTCATCATCGAGGAGGGAGACAGGTATCCCCATTTTACAGTTGAGGAAATTGAGGCATAAGGAAGTTAAGTGACTTGCCCAAGGTCACAGAAGAAGTAATTGTCAGAGCCAGGATGAGAACCCAGATCCTTCTGACTCCCAGGTCCGGGCTCTATCCACTAGACCAGGCTGCTTCTTGTTTCGTTTTAATGCTGACTCTTTCATTGTTTTAATGCTGACTCTTTCAAGGTCATCTTGAACCTTGGGCTCGATCATAGTATCAAATGATTTGCCATACTATAAAGACATGCAAGCTAAGAAAATGATTCTGTCAGCTTGTTAGCCAAACTTAGTTATAATTGTTTGCTTTCCCGGTAGATCTTACAAAGTCTCGGTACGTGTGAATTAGAAGATATTGATTTCTGAACATCATAATGGAAATTAGAACTGGAATTAATATATGACAGTGATTGATATTAATTAAAGGGAGACATTATATGGTTTGGAAAATTACTCTTCCAGTTACAGGCTTGAGTTGGCTAAAACCCAATTCGATTGAGTCACAGATACAAGGAAGTTTTTCTCTCGGTATAGAATGATATAGTTCAAGTACAGTCATTCAATTTAAAAAGTGAGTGTGTTGGAGAGATTGACTTTGAACTGCTTGATAACTGCCTGATGAATAGTATGTTTCCGGAGGCTCCCTCAACTATGAGGAGAAGCCTGGAGAAGTAAAGGAGTGTTTTCAGATCATTAACAAGAGATCTTGTCTGTCTTGCCACTGCCCTTTGGCCCTCATCCTTCCTCTGGCCCGGAGCCCACTCCCTCTTCATATCTGACAGATGATCATTCTCCACACCTTCAGAGCTTTATTGAAGGCACATCTCCTTCAGGCAGGCTTCCCGGAATAAGATCTCATTCCTCTTCTCCCACTTCCTTCTGTCACTCTTATGCTGGGATTTAGATTCAGTGAAAAGAGCATGGGGTTGGGAGTCAGAGTAATGGTAATGGTAGTAATGCCATCATTATTATTATTATTTTCATCCTTTATTCACCCCTTTCTCAGCCCCCCAACACTTATGTACATACCAATAATTTATTCATATTAATGTCTCTATCCCCCTTTAGACTGTAAGCTTGTTGTGAGCAGGGAGCATGTCATTTGTTCATTCATTCGTCTTTATTGAGCGCTTACTGTGTGCAGAGCAGTGTACTAAGTGCTTGGAAAGTACAATTCAGCAATAAAGAGTGACAATCTCTGCCCACTCCGTGCTTATGGTCTAAAAGGGAGGAAACAGACATCAAAACGAGTAAAGAGGCATCAATATCTACCAACTCAGTTACATTCTGCTCTCTCTAATGCTTAGTACAGTACTCTGCCACAGTAAGCGCTCAACAGATACGGTTCATTGATAGATCGATCGATTTGCTCAGTGGCCAGCCACAGAGACCAGCCATCCTGTGGTAACAATAATAACTGAGGGATTTGCTAAGCACCTACTAGTGCCCAAACCTAGTACTAAGCGCTGGTTAGATACCAGATAATCAGGGGAGACACAATCCTTGTCCCACATGAGGCTTACAGTCTAAGTAAGAGAAAGAACAGATGGTGAATTTTCATTTTGCAGATGAGGTAACTGAAGCACTGACCTGCTCAAAGTCCCACAGCAGGCAAATGGGACTTGTAGGTCTGTGCCCCTTCCACTAGGCCCCAATGTTTCTCAGTTCCTAGCCCACTTCCCTCTGACCTTGAATGACCTTAAGCTGCCCAGAGCACTGCTTGCCTGCCATGAGAATATTAATAATGTTGGCATTTGTTAAGCGCTTACTATGTGCAGAGCACTGTTCTAAGCACTGGGGTAGACACAGGGGAATCGGGTTGTCCCACGTGGGGCTCACAGTCTTAATCCCCATTTTACGGTTGAGGGAACTGAGGCACAGAGAAGTTAAGTGACTCGCCCACAGTCACCCAGCTGACAAGTGGCAGAGCTGGGATTCGAACTCATGACCTCTGACTCCAAAGCCCATGCTCTTTCCACTGAGCCACACTGCTTCTCTAAAGTAATACTAATAATTGTGGAATTTGTTGGGCCTAGCACTGTACTGAACACTGGAGTAGATATGAGCACATCAGGTAGGAAACAGTCCCTGTCCCACATGGGGTTCACAGCTTCAATCCCCATTTTGCAGATGAGGTAACTGAGGCCCAGAGAAGTGAAGTGATTTGCCCAAGGTCACACAGCAGAGAAGCGGAGGAGCCGGGATTAGAACTCCCAGATCCATTCTCTATCCACCACGCCAAGCTCCTTCACCAGAGAGATTCTAAGTGATCAGGAGGAACAGAGGGAGCTGAGCGGAGAGGAGCATGGCGGTCACAGCCACCGTGGCCGGCTGGCTGCGGAAGGGACTTAGCTGCCATCCCCCTTCCTGCCAACCTTGACCCTGTGCTGCAGATGGACAGAGATCCTGACCAGTCACATAGTCTGCTATGAGCATAAAGCAGTTTAGCAGCTGCTGCTGCTGACTCCTTGTATCAATAAGTTAGAAATAGGCCGGATTTTCCAACTCTCAGACCACGTCATCCCACCAGCTGTGTAATTTACATGGAGCACTCCAATATGGTGGCCACTACAGTCCCCTCACCCCCAGTCAAATAGAGTTACACAATCTCTTTGGAAATGGACATCACCACCATCAGCGCTTAGTACAGAGCTCTGCACATAGTAAGCGCTCAATAAATGCTGTTGAATAAATCGTCATCATCAACAGTACTTGTGGTATTTGTTAAGTGCTTACTATGTGCCAGGCACTGTACTAAGATACAAGATAATTGGTATAGATACAAGATAATTGGGTTGGACACAGTCCCTATCCCACATAGGGCTCACAGTCTTAATCCCCATTTTACAGACGAGGTAACTGGGGCAACGGAGAAGTGAAGTGACTTGCCCAAGGTCACACAGCAGACAGGCGGCAGAGTCGGGATTAAAACCCAGCTCCTCTGACTCCCAGGCCGGTGCTCTTTCCCCTAGGCCGCACTGCTTCTCACTCTTCCAAGTGCTTAGTGTAATGTCTTGCATAAACCCCTGCATCCAGTAGAAATACTGTCGATTGACTGTTGACTGATTGAGTCTCTAAGGCCCCGTGCAGGGCCACTGTAGAGTCAGAGGATCAGAGGTGTCGAGGAGCAGGGACACAATAAGGGACATCTTCGCTCTTGAGTTGAGGATGCTCTGGAAGGGAATTCTGGCTTGAAGAGGCCACAGAAGAGAAACCCAGAGGCGTAGTCATTTCCCGGAACTTTTACCGTCCTAGATTGCTACGGTACGAACCGATGATGACGGGTGGGAAGCCTTCTAATTTTCCATGATTATGGCCAAGCTCGGTGAGTCACAGCAAACACTGTTTGAAATGGAAACGTCAGGCCTCTAGCAATCACCATCAATGTACAGCTGGAAAAAACCAAACAGATGAGTTGCTCTGGGATGGGACGATTTTTCTGACCTGGAATGCCCTCCCTCCTCATATCTGACAGTTACTCTCCCCCACCTTCAAAGCCTTATTGAGGGCACATCTCCTCCAAGAGGCCTCCTTCCCTGATTAAGCACCCCCTTTCCTCATCTCCGTCTCCCTTCTGCGTCACCCACTACTAGCTCCCTTTATTCATCCCCACTCCCGGCTTCACAGCTCTTATGTACGTATCTGTAATTTATTTATTTCAGTTAATGTCTGTCCCCGCTCTAGAATGTAAGTTTGTGAGCAGGGAATGTGTTTGTTAAATTGCTATATTATACACTCCCAAGTACTTAGTGCAGTGCTCTGCGCCCAGTATGTACTTAATAAATACCACTGACTGACTGCTCCCCTGCTGCCCACCTCCTCACCGTCCCCCGGTCTCGCCTGTCCCGCCGTCGACCCCTGGGCCTACGTCCTCCCGCGGTCCTGGAACGCCCTCCCTCCTCACCTCCGTCAATTAATTCTCTTCCCCTCTTCAAATCCCTACTTAAAGCTCACCTCCTCCAAGAGGCCTTCCCACCCGGAGCTCCCCCCTTTTTCCCTCTGCTCCCTCTACCCCCCCTTCACCTCTCCACAGCTAAACCCTCTTCTCCCCCCTTTCCCTCTGCTCCTCCCCCTCTCCCGTCCCATCCCCTCGGCACTGTACTTGTCCGCTCAACTGTATAGATCATCACCCTATTTATTTTGTTTATTTTGTTTAATGAGATGTACATCACCCTGATTCTATTCATTTGCCATTGTTTTTATGAGATGTTCTTCCCCTTGACTCTATTTATTGCCATTGTTCATGTCTGCCTGTCTCCCCCGATTAGACTGTAAGCCCGTTAGTGGGCAGGGACTGTCTCTATCTGTTGCCGACTTGTACATTCCAAGCGCTTAGTACAGTGCTCTGCACATAGTAAACGCTCAATAAATACTATTGAATGAATGAATGAATGATTGCTGAGAAGGCAACCTCATCAGACATAAGTGCTGACAAATACAAGGGGGGATGCTTTTTTATGGATCTTTTGTCGTCAACAGGGTATCTGAAACTGGGGAGATTCCAAAAGACATTGATACCTCTTTCTAGCATGGTGGAACTGATATTGTCCACTGATCTAGGGCTCTTAGTTTTCTGGGTTTTGTTTGTTTATGGTATTCGTTAAGCACTTACTATGTGCCAGACACTGTACTAAGCCCTGGGGTAGATACAAGCTGATCGGGTTGGACACAGGCCTTATCCCACAGGGGGATCACAGTCTTAATCCCCGTTTAATAGATGAGGTAACTGAGGCACAGAGAAGTGAAGTGACTTGCCCAAGGTCACCCAACAGACAAGTGGCAGAGCTTGGGTAAGAACCCAGGTCCTTCTGAATCCCAGGCCTGAAGCCTTTCCACTAGGCCACACTGCTTCTAACTGATGAGACCGTAAGCCCGTCAAACGGCAGGGACTGTCTCTATCTGTTGCCGACGTGTTCATTCCAAGCGCTTAGTACAGTGCTGTGCACATAGTAAGCGCTCAGTAAATACTATTGAATGAATGATGGATTGATTCAAGTCCTAATCTCAGTTCTGTCACTCGCCTGCTGAGAGACCTTTTCCAGATGAATTCATTTCTCACTTTATCTGGTTTACAAGGGAGAGGGGAAGGAGAGGGAAAAGGACAACCACACATTTACCATTGTAAATTGTACTTCTCAAGCACATAGTACAGTGCTCTGCACACAGTAAGTGCTAAATAAATACGATTGAAAGAATTTTCCAACTCTGTTGCATTGAACATTCTCAAAGTCTTAGTACAGTGCTCTGCATGCAATAAGTGATCAATAAATGCCACTGATTGAGTGATGATTGAAGCACCCCTTCTTTATGTATGTGTATTTGTCCTCAGCACATTTGTAATAATAATAATAATAATAATGTTGGTATTTGTTAAGCGCTTACTATGTGCAGAGCACTGTTCTAAGCGCTGGGGTAAACACAGAGGAATCAGGTTGTCCCACGTGGGGCTCACAGTCTTAATCCCCATTTTACAGATGAGGGAACTGAGGCACAGAGAAGTTAAGTCTGTGTGAATATTCAGTCATATAGATTCAATGATTTATTCTGATAAATATCTGTTAAATATCCTGCCAAAAGCGTTCTGCTTCCTCTCTGCCCTTGATCCTTCTATTTGCCTGCTGCTTCTTACTGATGGATCGACTCAAGTCCTAATCTCAGGCCTGTTACTCACCTGTTGAGAGACCTTTGCCAGATCACTTCATCTCTGTGCCCCATTTTCCTCATCTGTAAACTGGGAATCTTATATGTACATATGTATATATTTTCCTTCCATTTCTCCATCCCTAAACTGATCACCTTGTACTATCCCAGTGCTTAGTACAGAGCTTTATTGCCATTGTTCTTGTCTGTCCGTCTCCCCCGATTAGACTGTAAGCCCATCAAACGGCAGGGACTGTCTCTATCTGTTGCCGACTTGTTCATTCCAAGCGCTTAGTACAGTGCTCTGCACATAGTAAGTGCTCAATGAATACTATTGAATGAATGAATGAGCTTGGGATATAATTAGTGCTTAACAAATGCCACAATTATTATTATTACAATCTGGAACACAAACCTGAACCCCACATTTGTAAGTAGTGTTGATCATACACTTGAAAAGCATCATGACGTAGTGGATAGGGCACAGATCTGGGAGTCAGAAGGTCATGGGTCTGATCCTGACTCTGCCACATGTCTGGTAAGTCACTTCACTTCTCTGTGCTTCAGTTACCTCATTGGTTAAATGGGGATCAGGATTGTGAGCCCCATGTGGGACGGGGACTGTGTCCAAACCGATTTGCTTGGATCTACCCCAGCTCTTAGATTCAGTGTCTGGCATGTAGTAAGAGCTTAACAAATAGCACATTTATTATTATTATACATGCATCCTTGCTTTTTTCTTTCTCTTTCCTTCTCTGTTACTCTCAGTTCCTCTTCTCTTCCTTTCTCTCTTTCTATTTCCTTCTCTCCTCATCACTCTCTCCCTCCCCCCGCCCCCCGGCCCCAATATATCTCTGTAAATGAAAAAGAGCAGGAAATTTTTGTTCAAAAAATGAAATAGATTAAACTCTATTTTTGAGTCATTAAAGTCATTCACAAGATTGACTAAAGGCCTAATCTTGAAATAGCATACTACAGAAAACTGCCAAAATTTTGGCATCCCTTGCTGTCCATTCTGCTGTTAATAAACACAGACCACCAACTTGGCTGTAGAGGAATTTGATGTTTGTCATGAATCAGAGTTCAGTAACCTTCCTCATTTCATTAAGCGGGTCAGACCCAAAACCAATGGAATGAATTATTCCAGTGGTAACCTCTCTTGGCAAAAGTCAACCCCTTCTAAAATGAATGAGGGAATTGATGGATACAAAGAATCTCTTTATGAGCATATTTTAAATTATATTTTCTAAGTTATGTATTCGTATTTATGTCTGTCTCCCCCTCTAGACTGTAAACTCATATGAGCAGGGAAAGTGTCTGCTAATTCTGTTGTACTGTACTCTCCCAAGTTCTTGGTACAGTGTTCTGCACATAGTAAAGGCTCAAGAAATACCATAGATTGACTGATGAACAATTTGGGATTTAGCTAAAAAAAACCCAAAAACCTGCCAAATGGAATCGGGCCATTTTTGAGTAACCAGTGTAATTTTTTTTTCTGATGGTCTTAATACAGTGTTCTGCACACAGTAAGTGCTCAATAAATACGATTGAATCAATCAATCACTACTCAAGCATAGCTGAGTTGGTGTAACAGGTTTTCAGAGCGATACCCAAGAATTAAAAAAACATAACTCTAGTGGAGAGAAGCAGTGTAGGCTAATGGTTAGAGCCTGGGAGTCGGAAGGACCTGAGTTCTAATCTCAGCTCCACCACTCATCTGCTGTGTGATCTTGGGGAAGTCACTTATTTTCTCTGTGCCTCAGTTGCCTCATCTGTAAAATGAGGATCAAGGTTGGGAGCCCCATGTGGGACAAGGGTTGGGTCCGACACAGTTTGCTTGTATCTACCCCACTCTTAGTACGGCGGCTGGTACAGAGTAAGTGCTTAGCAAATACCACAATTCTTGTTACTATTATCATTGTCATTATTATTATTATTCTTAGAACAACCACACCAAACAGCGTAGCTCAGTGGAAAGAGCCCAGGTTTGGGAGTCAGAGGACACGGGTTCTCATCCCGACTCCACCACTTGTCAGCAGTGTGACTTTGGGTAGGTCATTTCACTTCTCTGGGCCTCAGTTACCTCATCTGGAAAATGGGGATTAAGACTGTGATCCCAACATGGGACAACGTGATCACCCTGTACCCCTCCCCCCCAGAGCTTAGAACAGTGTTTGGCACATAGTAAGTGCTTAACAAATACCATCATCTCAGTTGAGAAGTAGGAAGAGTAGATACTCAGGTTCCAGTCAGCGGAGGGAGACCCGAAGGGGAAGTAGCCACAGGGAGAGTCTAGATACTGAAAGGTCCATGGCAAGTGTCATGGCGAGTGTCATGTCATGCTAAAGCTGTGCAAGTTAACTCTAAAGGGTGGCTCAGGAGCTTTGCATACACAACAGTAGATGTGTATTATCACTTTGTGAAATACCCTCCCAGTATCGTCCCACAGGCCAGATGTTTGGGTTTGTCCTTGCTCTGTGATGTCTAACTGTGCTCTATTGGGAGTCTGAAGGTCATTGGCATCATAAGCCCGTCTCAACCCGTCAGGCATTTATTCATAAGTCCATCCCTGGTAATAATAATGTTGGTATTTGTTAAGCGCTTACTATGAGCCGAGCACTGTTCTAAGCGCTGGGGTAGACACGGGGGAATCAGGTTGTCCACGTGGGGCTCACAGTCTTAATCCCCATTTTACAGATGAGGTAACTGAGGCCCAGAGAAGTGAAGTGACTTGCCCAAAGTCACCCAGCTGACAAGTGGCCGAGCCGGGATTCGAACCCATGACCTCCGACTCCAAAGCCCTTGCTCTTTCCACTGAGCCACGCTGCTTCTCTAATTCACCCTGTCGGGCCCTCAGTGACAAGTCAAACCACAGTGAAACCAAACCGCCACGGTATTTAGCGGAACGCTTTAGTCAATCCTCAATCTAATTGAAGGGTAAATTCATATGAAAATACAAACACGCACACACACATATATATATTTATCTACCCTGTCCAACTGTTTTCCCCAAGTTCATGCAGAAGGTCCCATGTCGGAGGAGTTGAAGGAGCCTGGCTGCTCGCAGCATGTCTTGCTGGTACAAGTCTTTAGGTGGTTCTTGGCAGTCTCGCCATAGATGCCTCAGCTCGGGTGGCCTTTGCCTCCGCCCGGAGTCACATTCTTTAGCTCATGGAGTCCACCTGCTTCAGTTGTTCGGGCCCCCTTGTTCGACGCTCGCTCTTCTAGCTCTCTCTTTTTCTCTTATTCTTGTCGGTGGTCACTCCGCCACTTCCCCCCTTTGTATCCACTCATGTTGGTTGTTTCAGAGGGGTCGCGGCAGGTCCTGATTCACTACTTCGACTTGCCTGCTGTCTCAAGCCCGTTAGCGGGTAAAGCCTGGGGGAGAATGGGAGAGGGGACAGCTGCCCCTTCCCCCGCGCCCACTCCGTGGACCGATTTTGCAAGGTAGCTTATCTCGTGTGCCTCCGGCAGTCCTTTTGCTCATTGGCAAGATGGTTCACTGCCTCCTCAAGATCCTCCTTCTATGTTATCGGTTCCTCCCCAAATTCCTCCTTCTATATTGTCGTTCACGGGCTCAAATGATGGTCACTTGTAGAATGGTTTCTGTGTTACAGAATGTCGTGCTCACCACAAAGTGTTCTAATCCCAACTCCTCCGCTTGTCTGCTGGGTGACCTTGGGCAAGGCACTTCACTTCTCTGGGCCTCAGTTACCTCATCTGGAAAATGGGGATCATGACTGTGAGCCTCACGTGGGACAGGGACTGTGTCCAGCCTGATTTGCTCATATTCATTCCTTCATTCAATAGTATTTATTGAGCGCTTACTATGAGCAGAGCACTATACTAAGCACTTGGAATGTACAGATCGGTAACAGATAGAGACAGCCCCTGCCCTTTGAAGGGCTTACGGTCTAATCGGGGGAGACGGACAGACAAGAACAATAGCAATAAATAGAATTGAGGGGATGAACATCTCATTAAAACGATAGCAAATAAATAGAATCAATACATACATCTCATTAACAAAATAAATAGGGTAATGAAGATACATACAGTTGAGCGGTCGAGTACAGTGCTGAGGGGAAGGGAGAGGGGGAGGAGCAGAGGGAAAGGAGGGAAAAGAGGGCTTAGCTGCAGAGAGGTGAAGTGGGGGATAGAGGGAGCAGAGGGAAAAGGGGAGCTCAGTCTGGGAAGGCCTCTCGGAGGAGGTGAGCTTTAAGTAGGGTTTTGAAGAGGGGAAGAGAATTAGTTAGGCAATTAGTCATATCCACCCCAGTGCTTAATACCGCGCCTGGCACATAGTAAGGGCTTAACAAATACCATAATAATAATAATCATTATAATAATAATATTGGTATTTGTTAAGTGCTTACTATGTGACAAGCATTATTCTAAGCACTGGGGTAGATACAGGGTAATCAGGTTGTCCCACGTGAGGCTTACAGTCTTAATCCCCATTTTACAGATGAGAGAACTGAGGCCCAGAGAAGTTGTGACTTGCCCAAAGTCACACAGCTGACAGGTGGTGGAGCTGGGATTGGAACTCATGACCTCTGACTCCTAAACCCGGGCAGTTTCCTCTGAGCCACGCTGCTTCTCTATTATTATGAAGTAGTGTGCCTTAGTGAAAGAGCATGGGATTGGAAGTCAGAGGTCATGGGTTCTAATCCCAGCTCCGCCACTCGTCAACTGTGTGACCTTGGGAAAGTCCACTTCACTTCTCTGTGCCTCAGTTACCTCATCTGTAAAGTGGAGATAAAGACTGTCAGCCCCACGTGGGACAACCTGATTAACTTCTATCTACCCCAGTGCTTAAATGGTGCTTGGCACTAGACTGTAAGCCCATCAGTGAGCAGGGACTGTCTCTATCTGTTGCCGAATTGTACATTCCAAGCACTTAGTACAGTGCTCTGCACATAGTAAGCACTCAATAAATACTATTGAATGAACCCAGTAAGTGCTTAATAAATAACAACATTGTTATTCTTATTATTCAGTTGTACAGTTAATTATTTTACAATTTCATCCTCATATATGAATACTATCTTACTGGAGATCCTTGAGAGCCAGAATCGTATCCATTTACTTTATTGTACTGTTCTCTCCCAAGTGCTTCATACTGTGCTCTGTACACAGTAAATGCTCAGTAAAATACATTAATCAACGAGTGGCATATACTGAGTGCTTGCTTACTATGTGCAGTGTTGATAAACAGGTTTCCTGCCCACAGTAAGCTTGCTGTCTAGAGAGGGAGACAGACATTAATGTAATAGCTATTGAGTGTCTTTAACCTTCATAATAATTGTGGGCAGGGAATGTGTCTGTTATATTGCTTTATTATACTCTCCCAGGCACTTAGTAATGAGCTCTGCACATAGTCAGCGTTCAATAAATATGGATTGATTGATTATCATTAGTTGCTTACTATATGCTAAACACTTTACTAATATATGCAATGATTTATATATGTATATATATATATATGTTTATATAATCATTTTTCCATACTCGTGCTATTTCCCCTTTGAATTTTGTCTACAACTTCTCCAATATGTATTCAATTACTATCTTACTATCTCCTGCTTTCAATTCTAAACTCTAGGGAGGGATTTGGGGATTTTAGTAATAATAATAATAATGTTGGTATTTGTTAAGTGCTTATTATGTGCAGAGCACTGTTCTAAGTGCTGGGGTAGATACAGGGTAATCAGGTTGTCCCACGTGAGGCTCATAGTTAATCCCCATTTTATTCATTCACTCATTCAATAGTGTTTATTGAGTGCCTACTATGTGCAGAGCACTGTACTAAGCGCTTGGAATGAACAAGTCGGCAACAGATAGAGACAGTCCCTGCCGTTTGACGGGCTTACGGTCTAATCGGGGAAGATGGACAGACGAGAACAATGGCAATAAATAGAGTCGAGGGGAAGAACATCTCGTAAAAACAATGGCAACTAAATAGAATCAAGGTGATGTACATTTCATTAACAAAATAAATAGGTAATGAAAATATATACGATTGAGCAGTCGAGTACAGTGCCGAGGGGATGGGAAGGGAGAGGGGGAGGAGCAGAGGGAAATGGGGGGAAAGAGGGTTTAGCTGCAGAGAGGTGAAGCGGGGGCGGTAGATGGAGCAGAGGGAAGAAAGGGGGGAGCTCAGTCTGGGAAGGCCTCTGGAGGAGGTGAGTTTTAAGTAGGGTTTTGAAGGGGGGAAGAGAGTTTGGCGGAGGTGAGGAGGGAGGGCGTTCCAGGACCGCGGGAGGACGTGGCCCAGGGGTCGACGATGGGATAGGCGAGACAGAGGGATGGTGAGTAGGTGGGCGGCAGAGGAGCGGAGCATGCGGGGTGGGCGGTAGAAAGAGAGAGGGGAGGAGAGGTAGGAGGGGGCGAGGTGATGGAGAGCTTCGAAGCCTAGAGTGAGGAGTTTTTGTTTGGAGCGGAGGTCAATAGGCAACCACTGGAGGTGTTTAAGAAGGGGAGTGACAGGCCCAGATCCTTTCTGCAGGAAGATGAGCCAGGCAGCGGAGTGAAGAATAGACTGGAGCAGGGCGAGAGAGGAGGAAGGGAGATCAGAGAGGGCTGACACAGTAGTTTAGCCGGGATATAACGAGAGCCCATAGCAGTAAGGTAGCCGTTTGGGTGGAGAGGAAAGGGCGGATCTTGGCGATAATGTAAAGGTGAGACTGGCAGGTCTCGGTTACGGATAGGATGTGTGGGGTGAACGAGAGAGACGAGTCAAGGACGACACCGAGATCGCGGGCCCGAGAGACGGGAAGGATGGTCGTGCCATCCACGGTGATAGGGAAGTCTGGGAGCGGACCGGGTTTGGGAGGGAAGATGAGGAGCTCAGTCTCGCTCACGTTGAGTTTTAGGTGGCGGGCCGACATCCAGGTGGAGACGTCCCGGAGGCGGGAGGAGATGCGAGCCCCAAGGGGGGGGAGAGGACAGGGGCAGAGATGTAGATCTGCATGTCCTCTGCCTAGAGATGGTAGTCAAAGCCGTGAGAGGGAATGAGTTTACCGAGGGAGTGAGTGTAAATGGAGAACAGAAGAGGGCCAAGAACTGACCCTTGAGGAACTCCGACAGTTAAAGGATGGGAGGGGGAGGAGGCGCCCGCAAAGGAGACCAAGAATGACCGGCCAGAGAGATGAGAGGAGAACCGGGAGAGGACGGAGTCCGTGAAGCCGAGGTGAGATAAGGTGTGGAGGAGGAGGGGATGGTCGACAGTGTCGAAGGCAGCAGAGAGGTCAAGGAGGATCAGAATGGAGTAGGAGCCATTGGATTTGGCAAGAAGGAGGTCACAGGTGACCTTAGAGAGAGCAGTCTCGGTAGAGCGGAGGGGACGGAAGCCAGATCGGAGGGGGTCCGGGAGAGAATGGGAGTTAAGAAATTCTAAGCAGCGATTGTAGACGACTCGTTCTAGGATTTTGGAGAGGAAGGGTAGTAGGGAGATGGGGCGATGACTGGAAGGGGAAGTGGGGTCAAGAGCGGGTTTTTTTAGGATGGGGGAGACATGGGCATGTTTGAAGGCAGAGGGGAGGGAGCCATTGGAGATTGAGTGGTTAAAAATAGAAGTTAAGGAAAGGAGGAGGGCAGGGGCAATGGTTTTTATAAGGTGAGCGGGAATAGGGTCCGAGGCGCAGGTGGAGGGGGTGGCACTTGCGAGGAGGGAGGAGATCTCCTCTGAGGATACTGCAGGGAAGGATGGGAAAGTAGGGGAGAGGGTTGGTGGGGGGGACGGGAGAGGGGGAGGGGTGACTTTTGGGAGCTCAGACCTGATTGTGTTGATTTTTGTGATGAAGTAGGTGGCCAGATCATTGGGGGGTGAGAGATGCGGGAGGGGGAGGAACAGGGGGCCTAAGGAGAGAGTTAAAGGTCCGGAACAATTGGCGGGGTGACGGGCGTGGGTGTCGATGAGGGAGGAGAAGTTTTGCCTGGCAGAGGAGAGGGCAGAGTTAAGGCAGGAAAGGATAAATTTGAAGTGTGTGAGGTCAGCTCGGGGCTTTGACTTTCGCCAGCAGCGCTCAGCAGCTCGAGCATAGGAGTGTAGGAGGCAGACAGAGGAGGTGATCCAGGGCTGTGGGTTAGTGGAGCGAGAGCGGCGGAGGGAAAGGGGGGCGACAGATGAGGTAATTGAGGCACAGAGAAGTAAAGTGACTTGCCCACAGTCACACAGCTGGCAAGTGGCAGATCAGGATTCGAACCCATGACCTCTGACTCCCAAGCCCAGGCTCTTTCCACGGAGCCACGTTTATGAGAGCTCTTAGTACAGTGCCCTGCCTGCTGGAGGAGCTAAATAAATAATTCCAATAGAACAGAATCTGTGACTACATCTGGTGATAACCAGAAAGAGGTGGTGGAAACTAGTGCTTGAAGCATTTTAAAGGAAGATAAAGATTGGAAAGATTAAAATTATGATTAAGATCATGATTAAGAATGCTAGTAAGAATAAATGACACCTCTCTCCTTTTAATAAAACCAAGCACACCAATAGCCAGGTATATTTACCTGTTTAGGATTCACATAGTCTTTTGCGCACAGTAAGCACTCAATAAATGCAATTGAATGAATTTCTGAATAGACCCCCTAAGTGATCACTTTAATTAGTATGGAAAGTATTTCAATTGTTGGAACTTTAGATACTGAATGGAATGTTCCCTCCTTTGTATTTAAATAGCAATTGTATATTTATGTGAGTAATCCCAGCATTTAGTACTATGGTGGGCACATAGAAAGCGCTTAACAAATATCATAATTATTTTCAATGATCATTAATCTCGAACACTGTCGCTTGGCCTGCTATAACCCTCTAGTCACCCAACTTTGGAGAACTGAGATTTAGTTTGTGAAAGGGCCAGTGGATATATTCTTATATGAAGTATTTCATAGAAGTATTCTGGAATTCCACCTTAATTCATCAGATTTTTATTGGCAGAAACTTTTCTCTTTCTCATTTCCTTTTGAATTTTGAGCATATCTTGGGATTCTTGAAGCTGCTCTGACCCTCCCCTCTGCTTCATCTACTTGAAAGTGTAACCTCTTTCAGCCCTTTGATATTCACTCTAACCCCACAGCACTTGCGTACATATCCTTATACCCTAGTATTTTTAGTGGTAATTTTTAAGCATTTACTTTGTGTCAAACACTGTCCTAAGCGCTGGGGTAGATACAAGTTAATTAGGTCAGACACGATCCCTGTCCCGCATGGAGCTCACAGTCTAAATACTATTTCTCCTCTGGGTAATTTATCTTTCCTTCTTTCTCCCCCTCTAGACTATAAACTCCTTGTGGTCAGGGCCTGTGTCCGCCAACTCTATTCTTTTTTACTTTCCCAAATGCTTTGTTCAGTGTTCTGCCCACAGTAAGCACTCAATAAATACTACTGATTGAGTGCTTGAAGTAAGTAAAAAATAAATATGGGCAGCAGCATGGCCTAGTGGAAAGAGCACAGGTCTGGGATTCTGAGGACCCGGGTTCTAATCCCAGCTCCACCACTTGCCTTCTTTGTTACTTTGTGCCTCAGTTTCCTCAACTGTCAAATGGGGATTCAGTACCTGCTCTTCCTCTATTTAGACTGTGAGCCCCTATAGGGAGAGGAAGTGTGCCTGACCTGATTAATTTTTATCCACCCGAGCACTTAGTGCTTGACAAATGCTTAGCCTTTAACAAATGTCATAAAAAAAAATTGTATTTGTTAAGCACTATGTTTATTCATTCAATCATATTTATTGAGCGCTTACTACGTGCCAAGCACCATAATAAGGACTGAAGTAGATGCAAGATAATCACGTGGGACACAGTCTAATTAGCATTCACTCAGTTGTCCATACCTTGTGGTTTCACTACAGGTTTTGGAGAGCATGCTGGCTGGGAATAAGTGTCTTTTTTACCCCACAGCAGATGGGTATCAGCATAGAAGAGTGCCCTGCTGTATGGACTGGGGCAAGTCACTTAACTTCTGAGTGCCTCGGCTTCCTCGACGAGAAGAAGCAGTTGTGCACAGATAGGCAGCATCATTCAAGGTTTTCTTTAACATAGGGCATATATAGGATGTTAATGATGGAACTTATGTAGTGCTTTCTCTATGCCAAGCACTGTTCTGTGCACTGGGGTAGACATGAGATAATCGGATTGGCCACCAATTCCTGCCCCCCACAGGGCCTGCAGTCTTAAAGGGAGGGAGAAAAGGTATTTTCCCCCCATTTTACAGATGTGGAAACTGAGGCCGAGAGAAGCGAAGTGACTTGCCCAAGGTCACACCACATTTAGGTGATGGAGCTGAGGCTAGAACCCGGGTCTTCTGATTCCCAGGCCCGGGCTTTATCCCATCTGGTCATTCCACTTGCTAAGAAGACTGAGCACATGACTGTGCTGTGATCCAGTTTATCCTTTTCTTTCAGAAAGCAAATGTTACTGGCCAATAATGCATTTGCAGTTTTAGCTGCACTGTTGATGGCTACCTCACCACTGGCAGGATCATTTGAAATGCTCATCCTGGGTCGCTTTATCATGGGTGTCGATGGAGGTAAGATGGTTTTACGCTTGTTCCACGTTTTTGGGCAAGATGGTTTTACGCTTGTTCCACGTTTTGGGGTTTCAGACCCGTTATTCTGGCCCAGAGATACGTGAGTCATTTCCTCTGATGCCGGGAGGGGAAAGCACTGAAACTGAGTTAAAGAGGTGTGAAGAGAACCTCTCTTTAGGTTTAATGCATGGGCAGTGGTGGGATTGGATAGAGCTCTCTGGAGAGAGTAATTTATTTGGAGTAGATACTTTCCGAGCCATTAAATGCTGCTTTTCCTGCTTTTGGATGAGATTTAACCAGGAAGATATCCTTTAGAGCCGAGAAGGCTCATAGGAGTTCTGTTGGCTGAGAGAGCCTCTTATGTATCATCAACTTTAATGATTAAAAAAAAGAAAAAGTCCAAAGGATTTTTTTTCCCCAGTAAAATTCTAAATTCTTAACTGTTGCCCTCCCATGTCTTCCCTTCTTAGAATCGGATGTGACTCACCCATTGTCGTCACTTTGTTTATAATAAGTTATATCTGTAATTTATATTAATGCCCATCCCCCCTCTAGACTGTAAACTCACTGTGGGAAGGGAATGTTTTTATTTATTGCTATTTTGAACTCTCCCAAGCATGTAGTACAGTGCTCTGCACACAACACTCAGTAAATATGAATGAGTGTTCTCCTCCCACTAAACGCCTTTCGCAGAGTCAAACAACCAGTTAGTCTTACACATGCCGCTAGATTTTTTGGGGGGTTCAATTCATTCAGTAGTATTTATTGAGCGCTTACTATGTGCAGAGCACTGTACTAAGCGCTTGGAATGTACAAATCGGCAACAGGTAGGGACAGTCCCTGCCCACTGACGGGCTTACAGTCTAATCGATTTGATATAGAGATAGTTACACTAATCTCTTTCATGCCTTAAGTCCTATGAGATCAAAATAATACTTGTGGTAGTTTATGAGCCGCATGGGAGGAAGGGATTGATACTGATCTGTTATCAAATATCTACCCCAGTACTTAGTAGAGTGCTTGGCACACAGTAAAAACTTAACTGCACATAGTAAGAAATAATTATCAATTATCAATTATTTATAATTTATTAGAGGCCAGACACTGTACTAAGTCCTGGGGTAGTTACAAGTACTGGGCACATAGTAATAGCTTAGTTATTATTATGATTATTATTCATATATTATGGACCAAACACGACTAAATCCTGGGGTTGGTTACAAGTGCTTGGCACATAGTAAGAACTTAACAAATACTATATTATCATAATTTTTTTTTTTGTTGGCAGGGAATGTGTCTGTTTATTGTTATATTGTATTCCCCCAAGTGCTTGATACAGTGCTCTGCACACAGTAAACACTCAATAATAAAGATTGATCATCATCACCATTATTAATTTACTATGGACCAAAACTGTACTAATCCTGCGGTAGATACAGGTGTTTGGTACATAGTGAGAATTTAACAAATACTATTGCATCATTATTATCATCATCATTATTATTGTTGTTATTGTTATGCATTTATTGTGTGCCAAACACTGTACTAAATCCTGAGGTAGGTATACATTAATGAGGTCAGACACAGTCCCTATCCCACATGGGGTTCACAGTCTAAGTAGGAGGGAGAATAGGTAACTAAGACTCAGGGAAGTTGTTACTTGGCCAAAGTCACAGAGCAGTCAAGTGGGAGAGGCAGAATTAGAATCCAGGTCCTCTGACTCCCAGGCCCCTGTTCTTTCCACTAGCCACTCTGAGATGCTTCTATAAGAGTCAGTGAAGCCTAGTAGAAAGAGCATGGAGATGAGAGCCAGGAGACCTAGGTTCTAGTCGCAGATCTGCTTGAGGCCTGCTGGGTGACTTTGGCTGTCATTTTACCTCTCTGGGACTCAGTTTCCTCATCTGTAAAATGGGCAGATGTTCTTCCTTCCTCTTCGACTGTGAGCTTCAATCTATCAGTGGTATTTATTGAGCCCTTACTGTGTGCAGAACACTGAACTAAGCATTTGGGACACTGCAGTAGAGTCGATAGTCGTGAATCGTGCCCTGAAAGAGCTTAGTTAAGATCTACAAATTGAGCAATTACTATTTGCAGAACATGTACTTAGCACATGGAAGAATACAGTAGAGTTGGTAGTCATGAAATTTGCCCGCAAAGAGCTTACAATATAAAGGGGGAGGCAGGCATTAAAATAAATTATAGAGCAGGGTCTTGTGCGTGACACAGCTTAGGTCTGATCTGATTATCTTGTAATAGTAGTAATAATAATCATAATTGTGGCATTTGTTAAGCACTTACTATGTGCCAGGCACTGGACTACATGCTGGAGTGGAAACAAGATAATCAGGTTGGACACAGTCCCTGTCCCACATAGGGCTCACGGCCTTAATCCCCATTTCACAGATGAGGTAACTGAGACACAGAGAAGTTAAGTAACTTGCTCAAGGTCACACAGCAAACACATGGTGGAACCAGGATTAAAACTCAGGTCCTCACTCCCAAGCCCATGGTCTTTCCACTGGGCCATGCTGAATCCCCAGGGTTTATGATCTAATAAGTAATTAATATGCCTTTATGTTTATTATGGTAAACAGAGGGGAAAAAGGTCTCAATATCCCTTTGTACTATGTGGTTCTCAGAAATTGTCTTGAATTTGAGACGCACAGAGGATGCTTCTTATGTTCTCTTGTTCATTGTTAGCTAAGGAGAGACTAGATAGAGAAACCGAGGTCCTCAGAGGAACAGAGAACTGCTAACCTGCTCTTTTGGCGGCCGTGGTGTGCTTCTGAGTTAGAAATTTAGAAATGTTCCCTGCCGTCCACTGCAGCACAATATGGGGAAGCGACGTGGCCTAGTGGATAGAACACGGGGCTGGGAGTCGGAAGGACCTGGGTTCTAATTCCAGCTCCACCACTTGTCTGCTAGTGACCTCGAGAAAGTCCCTTCACTTCCCTGTGCCTCAGTTCCCTCATCTGGAAAATGGAGTTTGAGACTGTGAGCCCTATGTAGGATAGGGACTGTATCCAACCTGATTAACTTGTATTTACCCCAGTGCTTAGAACAGTGCTTGGCATGTAGTAAATGCTTAACAAGTACCGTAATAATGGTTATAATTAGTATTACTTGTCTGCTACGTGACCGTGGGCAAGAGAAGCAGCGTGGCTCAGTGGAAAGAGCACGGGCTTTGGAGTCAGAGGTCATGAGTTCGAATCCCAGCTCTGCCACTTGTCAGCTGTGTGACCGTGGGCAAGTCACTTTACTTCTCTGTGCCTCAGTTACCTCATCTGTAAAATGGGGATTAAGACTATGAGCCCCACGTGGGACATCCTGATTCCCCTGTGTCCACCCCAGCGCTTAGAACAGTGCTCGGCACATAGTAAGCGCTTAACAAATACCAACATTATTATTATTCACTTCACTTTTCTGGGCCTCATCTGTAAAATCGGGATCAAGACTGGGAGTGCTGTGTAGGACAGGGACTGTGTCCAACCTAACTAGCTTTTATCTACCCCAGCATTTAGTACAGGGTCTGGCACGTAGTAAGAGCTCAACAAATACCATTTAAAAGAAGGCAACCAAAAACAGAACATGCTGTTTTCTGAAGGTCAGATTTACCTGGCAGAATTTTCCACCCGATAGCATTTCTTCAGAAGGGTAATGAAGAAATCCTTCAGAGCCTGAATAAGCCGCAGACCCTAGAAAGCTTATACAGATGTAAGGATCTAAGCTGATTTTCCCAGAGGAATTGATGAAATCCCCCAAACCCAGACAATAGCTTAACCGCTTACCCTGATTCTTAAATAACCCTGGGAAATTTCAGAGAGAAAAGTCTGAGCTAGGCGGTTTAAGCTTTTTCTAGTTTTTGCCGCAAATACCTGAACAGACCAGTTCAGTAAATCTAGAAATCTACATTGCCAGTCAGTAGATGGCCCGCCAAGAAGGTTGCTGCAAAATCAGGTGGTTTGGGTTTTTTTTTTAAATGTATTTGTTATGCATTTACTGTGCCATGCACTATACTGAGCACTGTAATATATATAATAATCATAATTATGATAGACTGCAAACTCATCTCTAGTTTGTAAGCTCATCGTGGGCAGGGAACATTTCTGCTAATTTTGTTATATTGTAGTCTCCTGAGTTCTCAATAAGTATGATTGATTTATTGATTGATATCTGTTAAGCACTTTCCATGTGTCTAAACCCTATATGCCTCAATCTTGACTATCTCACCACCAACCTCCCATCCAAGTCCTGCTTCTGTCCTGGAACACCCTCCCTTCTGATTATCCACCAGACAATTATTCTCCTCACCTTCAAAACCTTATTGAAGGCACATCCCCTCCAAGAGGCCTTCCCTGACTAAGCCTTCTTTTACTTTCTTCCATTACTTTCTCTGTCTCCCTTGTACTTGGATTTCCTCCCTTTATTCACCCCTCCCTCAGCCCCACAGCACTTAGGTACATATCCCTTGTTTATCAATATTAATGCCTGTCTCCCCTCTGGACTGTAAGCTCCCTGTGGGCAGGGAACAGGTCTACTAACTCTGTTACACTGTAATCTCCCAAGTGCTTAGTACAGTGCTCTGCACCCAGTAAGCACTCAATAAATATGACTAAGACTGTGAGCCCCATGTGAGACAGGGACTGTGTCTGACCAGGTTATCTTGTACCTATCCTAGAGCTTAGAGTGGTGCTTGACACATAGTAAGCACTTAACAAAGACCATAAAAAAATGAGAACTATTCTTTGCTATTCCATTCCCCGGAGGGTCTGGCTGGGGCTGTAGTAAGAGAATCTTTCATTTCAGCCTCAGTCAGACAGGAGGACTCAACCTTCAAAATCAGATTCTTCAGAAGTATCCTTCAAATGCATCAAAAGCAGGAAGCCAGAGAATCAATGAGGCCACTTGATTATCATGGGGCAAAAACTGCCCACAGGCTTAAAAGGGAAATAGCCCAAAACTTCAGTGCATTCTTTAGTTTGCCTTTTAATGAGAAAGATGTTTGAGAGGTGATTTTTTTTTTAATTGGGAAGATCAAACGAACAGGATCAAATTATGGGTACTTCCTAAAATGTTTTTGACCCAGAGATGAACTAGATACAAATAAACGTATCGCTTGCACCAGCTGACACTTACTTGAGAGTTCTGAACCCCTTTTTCTGAGGGGAAAGCTGAAAACTTCCAGCCAAAGTGTAGGATTAGAGGAATGATTGTCAATATAAATCCCATATTCAAGAAGGATGTGTGAGTTTACTTTGGGAATGACTCCTGGAGAATCAATAATTAAGTTTAGAATCCTTACGCTGAAAACTTCCATCCAAAGTGTAGGATTACAGGAATGATTGTCAATATAAATCCCATATTCAAGAAGGATGTGTGAGTTTACTTTGGGAATGACTCCTGGAGAATCAATAATTAAGTTTAGAATCCTTGCACAGTTACATAAACCCTACCTCATAGGGAAAGTAAAAGGATTCTGTAGGATTCTGAATCTGAGATCATTATCCCGTATCCAAGATGATTACTCTGTATCTATCCCAGAGTTTAGCACAGTGATTGGAGAAACAGCATGGCCTAATGAATAGAGCACAGGCCTGGAGGTCATTAGGGCTTGGGTTTTTATACCAGCTCCGCCCCTCATCAGCTGTGTGACCTTGGGCAAGTCATTTCACTTCTTCATGCCTCAGTTACTTTATCAGGAAAATGGGGATTAAGACTGTAAATCCCATGTAGAACATGGACTGAGTCCAACCTGATTAGCTTTTATCTACCCCAGAGTTTAGTACAGTGTCGGGCACATAGTAAGCGCTTAATAAATGCCATGAAGAAGAAAGATACAGAGCTGGGAGGCATCAGTCAATAATCTAGGAATTAGGTCTCAGAGCTGTAGTTCATCATTCCTTTAATTCGCTGGTCCATTGTGCAGTAGCAGCTAGGAAAATATAATCCGGAGGAGATTGAAAACCCACAGAGAAGGCCCAGTTTGCCCGTACAGAACGTCCTCCTGTCACGTGGGGAGAGCGGGTGTGCAAAAATCCATTAAAAGGATCAACCTCCCGTTATTCTCATCACAAGTCTCATGCTTGCCAGCAGGCACACAACTGTTTCTTGGAAGACTGTGCTGCGTTGTATGCAGAGAGACCCTTGCGCTCAAAGCACCGATTCCACCATTGCATTCAAGACAGAGTGGTGTAGTGGATAGAGCACAGAGCTGGGAGTCAGAGGTCATGGGTTCAAATCCCCGATTAGCCGCTTGTCAGCTGTGTCATCTTGGGCAAGTCACTTTCCTTCTCTGTGCCTCAGTTACCTCATCTGTAAAATGGGGATTAAGACTGTGAGCCCCACGTGGGACAACCTGATCACCTTGTATCCTCCCCAGAGTTTAGAATAGTGCTTTGCACATAGTAAGTGCTTAACAAATGCCATTATCATTATTAGTAGTATTAGTATTAGTACTAGATGGGTGTTAAATGAGAAGCAGTGCAGTCCAGTAGAATGATCTCAGGCCTGCGAGTCAGGAGATCCAGGTTCTAATTCTGGCTCTGACATTTTCCGGATGTAAGATAATAGGCAAGTCACTTCAGTGTTCTGTGCCTCAGTTTCCTCATCTGTAAAATGGGGATTAAATATTGATTTTCCTTCCCCTTTAGTCTGTGAGGCTGGGAGGGTGTCTGATCTGATTGCACTGCATTCGCTCCAATGCTTAATTTATTGTCTTTAAATACCACAGTGGTTATCATTATTAGGTCATAAATGCAGAATTGGCTAATAAGGAGCTCTCTGACAGTGTGGTAAAGACAACCAACAGTCCTGTCTTCTTTTCCAGGTATTGCTCTCAGTGCCCTCCCCATGTACCTGAGTGAAATTTCACCCAAGGAAATCCGAGGCTCCTTAGGACAAGTTACCGCCATCTTTATCTGCATTGGCGTCTTCACGGGACAGATCCTAGGGCTGCCTGAGATATTTGGAAGGGTGAGTCTGGGGATTTTCTTCCCCTTGTATGATGGATTTTGACTATGTCACTTCTGACTGCGGGAAAAGAAGCAGCATGGCATAGTGGTTAGAAAATGGGCCTGGGAGTCCAGTCATGGGTTCTAATTCTGGCTCCGCCACTTGTCTGCTGTGTGACCTTGGGCAAGTCACTTCACTTCTCTGGGCCTCAGTTACCTCATCTGTAAAATGGGACTGTGAGCCCCACTTGGGACAAGGGACTGTGACCAACCCGATTTGTGTGTTTCCACCCCAGAGCCCAGCACATAATAAGTGCCCAGCACATAATAAGTGCTTAACAAATACCATAATAATAATTATAATAAGAAGAAGAATGAGTAGAACAAGAACCTCTATGCCTATAGAGTGCTCTAAAATCCTACTGATTGAGCACCCACTGAATGCAGTGCGGTGCTAGGCAAAGTAAAGCATTTTCTCTTAAGAATAAATTGGAACAATTAGAGAAGCAGCATGGCTTATTGGATAGAGCCTGGGCCTGGAAGACAAAAGGACCTGGTTTCTAATCCTGGCTCTGCCACATCTCTGCTGCTGTGTGACCTTGAGCAAGTCATTTCACTTCTCTGGGCCTCAGTTCCCTCATAAGTAAAATGGGGATAAAAGCGTGAGCCGCATTTTGGGACAGGAACTGTGTCTGATTAACTTGTATCTATCAGCACTTAGAACAGTGCTTGGCACAGAGTAAACACTTAGGAAGTATCATCATTGTCGTTATTATTATTCTATTTTGATGGTTTTATTTTGGTCCTGCTTCATTTTGTATCCCCTTGCTTTGACTTCTTTCAACTGTTTCATCCCCTTCATATCTTTAATCGATCATCATCACCAGTATTTTCTCAGCACTTACTAGGTGGAGAACACTGGCCTGAGCACATGGGAGAGTACAATACAACAGAATTGGTAGACATGTTCCCTGCTCAAGAGGATCTAGCTGCCTAGAAGGGGAGACAGATAAATAATTTACGGATAGATAGCCGTTCCTGAGTGCAGTGGGACTTGACCTCTCCGTTGACAGAGGGAAGACTGAGTCATTCATTCATTCAATTTATTGAGCGCTTAATGTGTGCAGAGCACTGTCCTAAGTACTTGGAAAGTACAATTTGGCAACAGATAGAGACAATCCCTCCCAACAACGGGCTCACAGTCTAGAAGGGGGAGACAGACAACAAAACGAAACAGGTAGTTGGGCATCAGTAGCAGGAGTCCTGCTTGGCTGAAGGTGTGCTTAGGAAGCTAAGTTAATTAATTAATTAATGTTGGTATTTGTTAAGCGCTTACTATGTGCAGAGCACTGTTCTAAGCGCTGGGGTAGACACAGGGGAATCAGGTCGTCCCACGTGGGGCTCACAGTCTTCATCCCCATTTTACAGATGAGGGAACTGAGGCCCAGAGAAGTTAAGTGACTTGCCCACAGTCACACAGCTGACAAGTGGCAGAGCTGGGATTCAAACTCATGACCTCTGACTCCAAAGCCCGTGCTCTTTCCACTGAGCCACGCTGCTTCTCAAGTTCCATCCTGTGGCTTTGAAGGTGGGGAGAGTGATCGTCTTTCAGCTCTGAAGAGGGAGGGAGTTCCAGGCCGGAGGCAGGATGTGATCAAGGAGCTGGTGACAAGAGAAATGAGATCGAAGTCCAGTGAGCAAGCTGGGCCTAGAAAAGTGAAATGTGCCGGCTGGGTTGCAGTAGGAGGGAGAACGGGTATCGAATCCCCGTTTTGTAGATGACCAAACTGAGGCACAGAGAAGTGAAGTGACTTGCCCAAGGTCATACAGCAGTCAAGTGGCAGAGTTCCGATTAGAACCCAGGTTCTCGGCCTCCCGGTCCCACGCTTTTTCCACTTGGTCATGCTGCTCCTCTGAGCATCCAACATTTGTCTAAGTGAAGAATGTTGAGTTGATTTGAATTTCTCTGTTTAAACAATATTAGTCGGTTAGCTTTGAAGGGAGGGAAAACTGAGCTTTCAAAAATAGCAGAAAGGAGAAAGCAGGGGCTCGATCCAAGTGCTAATGAACATTTGTCTTTGAATTTGAATTACAAGGACAAGCGGGGTGAGAGAATTATTCATGGACTTGACATGGGGAAGATAAAATAGAGAATGTTGGTGAATTAAAGTCTGCGTGTTGAATTAAGGAGGGTTTTCGCCCCACCTCTAGACCGTGAGCTTGTTTTGGACAGGGAAGGTGTCTACCAACTCTATTGTATTGTTCTCTTCCAAATGCGTGGTACAGTGCCCTGCACACAGTAAGCACTCAATAATTGTAATTGATTGATTATTATTATTTAGCACTGATGTAGCGCTTTAAACTTCCCAAGCACTTTCTCAGTTGCTATAATTCCGCCTGAGTGGAAGATAAAGTGGATGAAAGATGAAAAGCAAAAACAGATTCAAATCGTACAGAAAACATAAATTGGGACAGTTGGAAGAAACAACAGAGTTTAAATATATGTTTATTACTGCTGGAGGATAAACCCCCCTTTTCCTCAGCTGCCTCTCCCCTCCCCATCACCCCAACCTGCTCCCTTTACTCTCCTCCCCATCCCCCCACCCACAGGCCTTGTGTATATATGTACATATTTATAATTCTATTTATTTATATTAATGATGTGTATATATCTATAATTCTATTTATTTATATTGATGGTATTGATGCCTGTTTACTCTTTTTGCTGCCTGTCTCCTCACTTCTAGACTGTGAGCCCATTGTGGGCAGGGATTGTCTCTGCTGCTGAATTGCACTTTCCAAGCTCTTAGTACAGAGCTCTGCACACAGTAAGTGCTCAATAAATACAACTGAATGAATGAATCCCTAAGTGTTTAAGGGGTGAAGAGTCAAGTGCATAGGCAATCAATCAGTGATATTTTTTGAGTGCTGTACTGAGAGCTTGGGAGTGTACAGTAAAACAGAGTTGGTAGATAAAGAAGCAGCGTGGCTCAGTGAAAAGAGCGCAGGCTTGGGAGTCAGAGGTCAGGGGTTCATATCCCAGCTCTGCCACTTGTCAGCTGTGTGACTGTGGGAAAGTCACTTCACTTCTCTGTGCCTCAGTTCCCTCATCTGTAAAATGGGGATTAACTGTGAGCCTCACGTGGGACAACCTGATGCCCCTGTATCTACCCCAGCGCTTACAACAGGGCTCTGCACATAGTAAACGCTTAACAAATACCAACATTATTATTATACTCCCCACCAACAAGGAGCTTACAGTCTAGAGAAGCAGCGTGGCTCACTGGAAAGAGCACGGGCTTTGGAGTCAGAGGTCATGGGTTCAAACCCCAGCTCTGCCACTTGCCAGCTGTGTGACTTTGGGCAAGTCACTTTACTTCTCGGTGCCTCAGTTCCCTCATCTGTAAAATGGGGATTAAGACTGTGAGCCCCACGTGGGACAACCTGATTCCCCTGTGTCTACCCCAGCGCTTAGAACAGTGCTCGGCACATAGTAAGCGCTTAACAAATACCAACATTATTATTATTAGAGGGGAGACAGACACTAAAATGAATTACATCAAAATGATATGTACGTCAGTGCTGTGGGACTGAGGGTGAGGTGAATATCAGGTTCTCCAAGGCTGTAAGCCCGTTCTCTAGACTGTAAGCTCACTGTGGGCAGGGAAAGTTTTTGTTTTATCATTATATTGTACTCTCCCTAGGGCTTTGTACAGTACGTACTCAATAAATATGTTGAACTGATTTCTTCAAGAGTACAGGTTCAAGTGAATAGGTGGCACAGGAGGGAGAGGGAGTAGGCGGAATGAGGGCTTAGATGGGGAAGGCCTCTTGGAGGAGATGGGATTTTAATAAAGTTTTGGCAATGGGGACAATGGTATTAAGGGGAAAGGAGTTCTAGACCAGAGGCAGGAAATAATAATAGTAATAATAATAATAACGGTATTAGTAAAGTGCCTACTATGTGCCACACACTGTACTAAGTGTCGGGGTGGATAAAGGAAATTGAGTTGGATACAGGCGCTGTACTACATGGGGTTCACAGTCTCATTCCCCATTTGACAGAGGAGGTAATTGAGGTGCAGAGAAATGAAGTGACTTGCTCATGGTCCCACAGCAGACAAGTGGCAGAGCTGAGATTAGAACCCTTGACCTTCTGATACCAGGCCCGTGATCTCTCCGCTGTGCTGTGCTCCTGATGTGGGGAAGGAGCTGGTAGTGAGATAGATGTGATGGAGGTACAGTGAATACACTGGTATTTAGAGGAGCGAAGGGTGTTGTCTGGGCTGTAGCAGGAGATTAGCAAGGTAAGGTAGGAGGGGAAGATCGGATTGAGTGCTTTAAACTGATTATGAGGAATTTCTGTTCACTATGGAGATGTATGAACTAGGGGCGTAAAATAGGACTAGTAGTGGAAATTGGCCTAATCTGAATAACTATTCAGGTATGATTTTAGATTTGCATCTGCTTCTTTCAATTGCGTAGAATCCCAAATCTGAAATTTTACACCCAGTCAGTCAGTGATATTTATTGTGTGCTTCCTGTATGCACACGACCGTTCTGAGCATTTGGAAAAGTACAGTACAACAGAGTATGTGGATTGAACCCTGCCCACAAGGAACTTTCAGTCTAGACCCAATTTTAAGTGCCGTTTTTGTTTAAGGGACGCAATCAGAGTGGGGAAAACTGGAAATCACCGAAATCCTGCAGTGCAATGATGTCTCATTCATTCATTCAGTCGTATTTACTAAGCACTTACTTTGTGTAGAGCACAGTACTAAGAGCTTGGAAGAGTACAATATCACAATAAGCAGGCACATTCTTTACCCACAACGAATTTACAGTCTAGAGGAGAGGGGAGGCAAACATTAATACAAATAAATAAATTCCAGACACGTACATAAGGGCTGTGGGGCTGCAAGGGGCAATGAATAAAGGGAGCAAGTCAGGGTGAAGCAGAAGGGAGTGGAAGAAGGCATAGTCAGGGAAGGCCTCTTGGAGGAGATGTGCCTTCAATAAGGCTTTGAAGTGGGGGAGAGTCACTGCCTGGCAGGTTTGAGGAGGGAGGACGTTCCAGGCCAGAGGCAGGATATGGGCGACGGGTTGGCGGCGAGAAAGACAGATATCAAGGAGCTGGTGTTACTTTTGTTTCTAGGAGGCCTAGTGGAGAGAACCTGGGCCTGGAAATCAGAGGACTCGGGTTCTAGTCCCTACTCTGCCGCTCATCTGCTGTACTACCTTGAGCAAGTCACTTCACTTCTCTGTGCCTCACTGACCTCATTTATAAAATGGGGATTCAATATCTGTCCTCCCTCCTGCTTGGACTATGAACCTCATGCGGAACCTGAATATCTTGTATCTACCCTTGTGCTTAATACAGTGTTCAGCACATAGCAAGCACTTAACAAATATCACAATTATAATTATCATTATTTTGATAATGATAATATTATTGGGATAATAATTATAGAAAGCATGACTGTCCATTGGAGATAACATTTATATTTTGACTGAGTTTTTGAGAGTGAACTTTGAGCCTAGAAATAAACTTTAGCTTGTATTTAAAATGTGTCCACTCACCTATGTTAAAATAATTTGAACAGCGATAGAGAAAATACAAAACATATCCAATTTCTGAGGATGATTTTTCCATTTCAGTGATTCAGAAATCATTTTCGTTCCCTGGCATTAGGCATCTGAAATTTTGATCCTGACCTAGACTTTTGTGCTGTGGGTTGAAAACCTAATGTGTATCTTATATGTCAAGATCTAGAGCCGATTACTTCCTTCTTAGGGAAATAAGAAAAGAACTTTGCAATTGTAATTTTTTTGAAGCTTGCTTAGAACTGTGGAAAAATACTGTACGTATTAAAAGTCTACCTCTGGGTAGATTAACTCTGAAAAGAAAAAATTATTCTTTTACGATGAGGAAGTGCAGAGTTTCTTTTCCGGCACTGTGCTAAAGGCTGGGGTAGATACAAGATAACATTGTCCTGGTCCCATATTGATCTCCCAGTCTAAATGGGAGGGAGAACAGGTATTGAATAATCTCCATTTTACAGATGAGAAAACTGAGGCACAGATAATTTAAATGCTGTGGGATTAGAACCCAGGTCCTTCTGACTCTCAGGATTATGCTAATAATAATAATAATAGTAATAATGCTCAGTCCTAAATGCATGGGAGAGTACAATACAACAAGGTAACAGAGTTGGTTGAAACATTCCCTGCCCACAGCGAGCTCATAGTCAAGAGGGGGAGACAGGCATTAATATAAATAAAGAAATGGCTCAGTGGAAAGAGCATGGGCTTTGGAGTCAGAGGTCATGAGTTCGAATCCCAGCTCTGCCACTTAGCTGTGTGACCGTGGGCAAGTCACTGAACTTCTCTGTGCCTCAGTTACCTCATCTGTAAAATGGGGATTAAGACTGTGAGCCCCACGTGGGACATCCTGATTCCCCTGTGTCTACCCCAGCGCTTAGAACAGTGCTCGGCCCATAGTAAGCGCTTAACAAATACCAACATTATTATTATTATTATTAATTATAGATATGGACATAGTGCTGTGGGGCTGAAGAGGGTGTGAATGAAAAGAACAAGTTGGGGTGATGCCGAAGAGAGTGGGAGAAGAGGAAAAGAAGGCTTAGCCGGGGGAGGTCTTTTGGAGGCGATGTGCGTGAAATAAAGCTTTAAAGTGGGGGGGAGAGTGATGGCCTGTCAGATGTGAAGCAGGAAGGTCTTTTAGGCCAGAGCGGGACATGGGCTAGAAGTAGGCAGAGAGATAGATGAAATCATGATACAGTGAGTAGTTTGGTATTTAGAGGACAACATAGTAAGTGCTAAATAAATACAATTGATTGCTTACTAAATTGATCCTCCTAGGGCTCTGCTCCCACTAACCTTTCCAGGAGGAGAGTTTCTTGTGCCTTATTAAAAGCACATCTCCTCTAAGAGGTCATTTCCTCTTTTCCCACTCTCTTCTGGGTCACCTTTGCACTTGAATTTGCATCCTATATCCACCCTTCCCTCAGCCCCACAGCACTCATTAGCATGGCTCAGTGGAAAGAGGCCGGGCTTGGGAGTCAGAGGTCATGGGTTCTAATCCCCGCTCCGCCACTTACCATCTGCGTGTCGTTGGGCAAGTCACTTAACATCTCTGTGCCTCGGTTACCTCATCTGTAAAATGGGGATTAAGACTGTGAGCCCCATGTGAGACATATTTATTGCCATTGTTCTCGTCTGTCCGTCTCCCCCGATCAGACCGTAAGCCCGTCAAACGGCAGGGACCGTCTCTATCTGTTGCCGACTTGTTCATTCCAAGCTCTTAGTACAGTGCTCTGCACATAGTAATCACTCAATAAATACTATTGAATGAATGAATGAATGAACATACTGACTACCTTGTACCTCCCCAGCGCTTAGAACAGTGCTTGGCACATAGTAAGCGCCTAACAAATGTCATTATTATTACTGTTATTATTATATCCATAATTCATTTATTTATGGTAGTATCGGTCTCCCTGTCTAGACTCTAAGCTCTTTTAGGTTTTTTTCTGGAATTTGTTAAGCAATTACTACTTGTACTGATGTCTGCCTCGCCCCTTCTAGACTGTGAGCGTGTTATGGGAAGGGATTGTCTTTATTGCTATATTGTACTTTCCAAGTGCTTAGTACAATACTCTGCACACAGTAAGTGCTCAGTAAGTATAATTGAATGAATGAATGTGCCAGGCACTGTCCTAAGCACTAGGGTAGATACAAGTTAATCAGGTTGGACACGATCCATGTCCTACGTGGGGATCACAAGCTTAATCCCAATTTTACAGATGAGAAAGCTGAGGCACAGAGGAGTGAAGTGACTTGCCCGGGTCACCCAGCAGACAAGTGGCGGAGCAGGGATTAGAATTCAGGTCCACCTGACTTCAAGGCCCGTGCTCTATCCGTTAATTAATTAATGTTGGTGTTTGTTAAGCGATTACTATGTGCAGAGCACTGTTCTAAGCGCTGGGGTAGACACAGGGGAATCAGGTTGTCCCAAGTGGGGCTCACAGTCTTCATCCCCATTTTACAGATGAGGTAACTGAGGCCCAGAGAAGTGAAGTGACTCGCCCACAGTCACACAGCTGACAAGTGGCAGAGCTGGGATTCGAACCCATGACCTCTGGCTCCAAAGCCCGTGCTCTCTCCACTGAGCCACGCCGCTTCTCCAGGATTAGTTAGGCAACACTGCTACTCACTGTAGGCAGGGAACATGTCTACCCACTGGGTTATACTGTACTCTCCCAACCACTTAATAAAGTGCTCTCTCCACAGGAGGCATGCTGTAAATGCGATTGATTGATTAATTGATTGCTGCCGAAGCCCCTCCCAAGTGCTTTTCTCAACCTAGTTTTTCTCCCCCAGACAGATGTTGATGAAAGATCTCGTGAGGATGAATGAGATAATATACGTGAAAATGCTCTGAGCTCTTCAGAGGAAAGATGTGAGCTGATGGTATTCTATCAGCACCCATGAACTTAATATCTATATGCTCTCATAAGGAGTAGTCATAGTGGTATTTATTGAATGCTTACGCAGGGCACTGTACTGAGATTTTTTCAGGCAGTTTCATATGTGGGTCTCTGAGCGTGTTCCATTTTAGCAAGGGTGCCCGTGGGAAGTACAAATCTTGCCTTAATAAATGTTTTGTGTAGTAATAATGTTGGTATTTGTTAAGCACTTACTTTGTGCAGAGCACTGTTCTAAGTGCTGGGGGAGATACAGAGTAATCCGGTCGTCCCACGTGAGGCTCACAGTCTTAATCCCCATTTTACAGATGAGAGAACTGAGGCACAGAGAAGTTAAGTGACTTGCCCACAGTCACACAGCTGACTAGTGGCAGAACCGGGAGTCGAACCCATGACCTCTGACTCCAAAGCCCAGGCTCTTTCCACTGAGCCACCCTGCTTCCCAATGTAGTAGCCAGAATGCTGAAAAATCCTCCCATCCTCCTAGTCAACTAATTTCCCTTCCCCTCACTTCTTATTGGCTTTCCTTCAATCTTTATTCTCCACCAACAATATATTAGCACAGTGCTCTGCACAGAGTAAACACTAAATGAATATGATTGAATGAACCGAATGACCATTCCACCAGCAGTCGTCATTACATTACATTACATGTCATTACACATCGCCATTAATCTTTCTGTACTTTGACCGTTAACCACGGCAATGTGGCGTGACAGTGGAAATAGCACGGGCTTGGGAGTCAGAGGACATGGGTACTAATCCTGGATCCTCCACTTGTCTGCTCTGTGACCTTGGGCAAATCAGTTAACTTCTCTGTGCCTCAGTTACCTCATCTGTAAAATGGGGATTAAAAGTTTAAGCCCCAAGTGGGACAACCTGATTACCCTGTATCTACCCCAGTGCTTAGAACATTACTCGGCAGATAGTAAGCGCTTAATAAATACCGTAATTATTAATTATGTATGTCAAAGACCTCTCTGTCATCCTCCACATTAGAAGTTTGAATTCCGCCTGACTTCGGGCAAATCATTCAATATCTCTGGCCCTTAGTTTCTTCGGCGGCGGGGGTAAAGATGCCCACTCTCTCTCTCCCTTAGCCTGAGACCCCCACGTGGGACAGGCATGGGATCAAATCTGCTTCTTTAGTATCTCCCCCAGTACTTCACACAGTGCTTGGTGTATAGTGAGAGCTTAAAGAGAAGCAGCATGGTCTAGACGATAGAGCACGGGCCCGGGAGTCAGAAGAACTTGGGTTCTAATGCCAGCTTTGACGCTTGCCTGCTGTGTGACCTTGGGCAAGTCACTTCACTTAGTTACCTCATCTGTAAAGAGGGGATTAAGACTGCTACCCCCGTGTGGGACGGGGACTGTATCCAACCCGATTGGCTTGTATTATTCATTCATCTAATTGTATTTATTGGGCATTTACTGTGTGCAGAGCACTGTGCTGAATCCCTGCCCACAGTGGGCTCGCAGTCTAGAAGGGGAGAGACAGACATCAAAACAAGTAAACAGGCATCTGTAGCATCAATATAAATAAATAGAATTGTAGATATATACACCTCAAAACAAGTAAACAGGCATTAATATAAATAAATGGAATTATAGATATGTACATATATACACAAGTGCTGTGGGGCGGGGAGGGAGGGTAATAATAATGTTGGTATTTGTTAAGCGGTTACTATGTGCCGAGCACTGTTCTAAGCACTGGGGTAGATACAGGGTAATCAGGTTGTCCCTCGTGAGGCTCACAGTCTTAATCCCCATTTTACAGACGAGGTAAATGAGGCACAGAGAAGTGAAGTGACTTGCCCACAGTCACACAGCTGACAAGTGGCAGAGCCGGGTATCGAACCCATGACCTCCGAGTCCCAAGCCCGGGCTCTTTCCACTGAGCCACGCTGCTTCTCTACCTTAAGGTAGAGCAAAGGGAGTGAGTTGGAGTGATGGGGAGGGGAGGAGGAGCTGAGGAAAAAGGGGGTTAATCTGGGAAGGGCTCCTGGAGGAGGTGAGCCTTCAGCAGGGCTTTGAAGGAGGGAAGCGTGATTGGCGGATTTGAGGAGGGAGGGAGTTCCAGGCCAGAGGTAGGACGCGGGTCAGGGGTCGACGGCAGGACAGGCGGGAACGAGACACACTGAGAAGGTTAGCGGCACCAGAGGAGCGGAGAGTGCGGGCTGGGATGGAGAAGGAGAGAAGGGAAGTGAGGTAGGAGGGGGCGAGGGGATGGACGGCTTTGAAGCCAAGAGTGAGGAGTTTTTGCTTGATACAGAGGTTGATAAGCAACCATTGGAGATTTTTGAGGAAGCAGGGTGACATGCCCAGAACGTTTCTGTAGAAAGATAATCCGGGCAGCAGAATGAAGTGTAGACTGAAGTGGGGAGAGACAGGAGGTTGGGAGATCAGAGAGGAGGCTGATGTAGTAATCCAGTGGGGACAGGATGAGAGCTTGTACTAACGTGATAGTGGTTTGGATGGAGAGGAAAGGGCGGATCTTGACAATGTTGTGAAGGTGAGACCGGCAGGTCTGGTGACGGATTGGAAGTGTGGATTGAATGAGAGAGCGGAGTCAAGGATGACACCCAGGTTAATAATAATAATAATAATGTTGGTATTTAAGCGCTTACTATGTGCCAAGCACTGTTCTAAGCGCTGGGGTAGACACAGGGGAATCAGGTTGTCCCACGTGGGGCTCACAGTCTTAATCCCCATTTTACAGATGAGGGAACTGAGGCACAGAGAAGTTAAGTGACTAGCCCACAGTCACACAGCTGACAAGTGGCAGAGCTGGGATTCGAACTCATGAGCCCTGACTCCAAAGCCCGTGCTCTTTCCAATGAGCCATGCTGCTTCCCAGGTTGCGGGCTTGTGAGACAGGAAGGACGGTTGTGCCGTCCAGAGTGATGGGAAAGTCAGGGAAAGGACAGGCTTTGGGAGGGAAGTTAAGAATCTCAGTCTTGGACATGTTGAGTTTTAGGTGGCGGGTGGACATCCAGATGGAGACGTCCTGAAGGCAGGAGGAGATGCGAGTCTGGAGGGAGGGAGAGAAAACAGAGGAGGAGATGTAGATTTGGGTGCCATCCACGTAGAGATGATAGTTGAAGCTGTGGTAGCGAATGAATTCACCAAGGAAGTGAGTATAGATGGACTTATATGGGTCAAGCAACATAACGTGATAGAATGTGTCTCTTTTTTTTTTGTACTGTACTCTCCCAAGTGCTTAGTACAGTGCTTTGCATACAGTAAGTACTCAATAAATGATTGAATGAATGAATGCTGTCATAAACACCGTTTTGTAGATGTCACCAAGGCCACTGAAATTTAGGGCATTTACTTGGGGCAATCCCTGGCATCCCCCTGCCTCTCTACCCCCACGCCCCTGGGTTGATCCAGTTTTTCTCTCCTCCCTTCCATCATCCCTGAGAACACAGTCACCGCTTCAAAGTCTAGAAGCAAGACCAAGCTTGATGCAAACAAGAAAAATATGGCATGCCAAAGCAATCAGAGCCATATTGAACCAGGCAGGGCACAGACCAGCCGAAAATCAGATTGTCTGGCAAGAAAGCAAACACATGGCTTCCTTTGTAAGAGCTCAATCAACACCATGGACTGAGACACTCAAACTCCACACACACACACAAAATAAATAAAGGTTAAAAGGAAGGAAGGTACTTGAAGAAAACATCATCTGGAATACATCAAAAATCTGACATGCTTTCTTGGCCCTGTTTTCCTGTGTCATGGTGGATTCCGAAAGGACCATCTGTTCACACTGCAAAAATTGGAATAATTTTGCTTTGGGAGAAGGTTTTTGAATGAATATCAAATGGAGAATCTCTCCCAGCCCGGCAGGGAGAGGGAAGAATGACTGTTTAGGGAATTGGCCGCAGTCAAAAGGATCTCACCCTTCAAATTGTCTAAGTGTGCTGCAGACTTTATCTGCTAGGACTGGTTTCCAGGCCTCTTTTGCAGTTGTAGGAATTGGAGCATGGAAGAGAGCAGACAGTTCCCAAGATGGCAGAGCTGAGAAGAGAAACAAGCATCTAGTTTCCGACCACTCGCCCACGTCCTGCCTCTGGTCTGGAACGCCCTCCCTCTTCATTTCTGACAGACAATTACTCTCCCCACCTTCAAAACCTCATTTCAGGAACATCACTTCCCAGAGGCCTTCTCTCACTAAGCCCTCATTTCCTCTTTTTCCACTCCCTTCTACATCGCTCTGACTTGCTCCCTTGATTCACCACACCCACCCCCAGCCCCACGGCACTTAGGTACCCAGCAGTTAGAACAGTACTTAACACAAAGTGAGTGTTTGGGGCGTATGGACCAATTTATAGGTGAGGCAGTTAGGTGGGAAAATAAGGTAGGGAGATGAGGAATTAGTCAGGGAAAGCTTCCTGGAGGAGATGGGATTTTAGTTGGACTTTAAAGATGGAGAAATGGGGTCTGCCAGATATGAAGAGGGAGGATATTTCAGGAAAAGTGGGGGGGATGAGAGCAAAGGAGAAACAACAGGAGAAATGGAGCGAGGCACAGAAAGTAGGATGGCTTGAATAATAATAATAATAATAATAATAATAATAATGTTGGTATTTGTTAAGTGCTTACTATGTGCCGAGCACTGTTCTAAGCGCTGGGGTAGACACAGGGGAATCAGGTTGTCCCACGTGGGGCTCACAATCATAATCCCCATTTTACAGATGAGGTAACTGAGGCACCAAGAAGTTAAGTGACTTGCCCAAAGTCACACAGCTGACAAGTGGCCGAGCGGGGATTCGAACCCATGACCATGAGAAGCAGCGTGGCTCAGTGGAAAGAGCACGGGCTTTGGAGTCAGGGCTCACGAGTTCGAATCCCAGCTCTGCCACTTGTCGGCTGTGTGACTGTGGGCAAGTCACTTAACTTCTCTGTGCCTCAGTTCCCTCATCTGTAAAATGGGGATTAAGACTGTGAGCCCCACGTGGGACAACCTGATTCCCCTATGTCTATCCCAGCGCTTAGGACAGTGCTCGGCACATAGTAAGCGCTTAACAAATACCAACATTATTATGACCTCTGACTCCAAAGCCCGTGCTCTTTCCACACTGAGCCACGCTGCTTGAAAGGAGCAGAGCGTGTTGGTTGGTGGGTAGTGGGAAAAGAGCACGTAGTGTAGTGGGTTGTGGGATAGGGCACGGACCTGGGAGTCAGAAGGACCCAATTTCTAATTCCGGCTCTGCCACTTGCCTGCTGTGTGACCTTGGGCAAGTCACTTCACTTCTCCGTGCCTTAGTTACCTCATCTGCAAGATGGGGATTAAGACTGGAGCCCCATGTGGGACCGAGACTGTGTCCAACTTGATTTGCCTGTATCCACCCCAGTGCTTAGTACAGTGCCTGGCACAGAGTAAGCACTTAGCCAACGCGGCTATTATTATTATTATTATTATCTATTAAGGGCCTTATACCCGACTGCCCCTGCTATTCTCTAGAGCCACTGACATTTCATACCCAGGCCGGATTGTATTGTACACTCCCAAGAGCTTAATATAGTGCTCTGATCACAATAAGCACTCAATAAGTACGATTGAATGAATGAATAAATGAATGAATGAATTCTTCCTCACTGGCGTAGCGCTCTGAGGAAGCTGCCTCCTTCACTCACTGACTTTCTGAACTTGACCCCATCTCTGCCCTATTGAGACCGGCAGCAGTCTGGAGAGGGTAACTGTGGCACCTTCTTGTCGCTGCTTTTACATATACTTGCTGGGGGCAAATATTCAGACCAGAAGCAGCTGAAACAAGGTATTCATCATCACGCTGGGATCATGCAATCTTACTTTTTGCCTCTGCTGCTCACAGTCTATCTGTCTCCTGGCTGTTTCCTGATTCAGTTATATCTATTGATCGCTTACCGTGTGCAGAGCACTGTAGTAAGTGCTTGGGTGAGTATAACATAACACTAGGCAGACACATCCCTTACCTATAACGAACTCACAATCTAAAGGATGAAGAAATGTGCCCGAAACACTTGGTCTATGGAACCTTCCCTTCCCCTCAGTCTCCGGTCCAGATATGAGCTGGGCAGTTAATAATCCTGGAATTTTTTGAGCGCTTACTATGTTCCGGGCACTGTACTAGGCACTGGAGTAGATACAAACAAATCAGGTTGGACACACTCCCTGTCCCACGTGGGGCTCACAGTCTCAATCCCCATTTTATAGATGAGGGGACTGAGGAACGGAGAAGTGAAGTGACTTCCCCAAAGCACCCCTTGGGAGAAGCGGCGTGGCTCAGTGGAAATAGCCCGGGCTTGGGAGTCAGAGGTCATGGGTTCGAATCCCGGCTCTGCCACTTTTCAGCTGTGTGACTGTGGGCAAGTCACTTCACTTCTCTGTGCCTCAGTTACCTCATCTGTAAAATGGAGATTAAGCCTGTGAGCACCACGTGGGACAACCTGATTACCGTGTAACTACCCCAGCGCTTAGAACAGTGCTCTGCACATAGCGATTAACAAATACCAACATTATTATTACAAGTGGCAGAGCCAGAATTGGAACCCATGACCTTCTGACTCCCAGGCCCATGGTCTAACTACCAAGCATGTCCTCTCATTTTCCCCTGTCACCCCCAGAAATGATCCCGGACAAAGCCTGAGTTTGTCAGTTCATCTTCTAAAATGCACTAATAGTCCAATGACAAGACAAAATAATCTAGGTGACACATTTAGTAAGCGCTTACTATGTGCCAAGCCCTGAACTAAGCACTGTAGTAAAGCAGCATGGCAAAGTGAATAGGGCACAGTCCTAGGAGTCAGAAGGTTATGGGTTCCAATCCTTACTCTGCCACTTGTCTGCCATGTGACTTTGGGCAAGTCACTTCACTTCTCTGAGCCTCAGTGACCTCATCTGTAAAATGGGGATTGAGGCTGTGAGCCCCACGTGGGACAGGGACTGTGTCCACCCTGATTAGCTTGCATCTACTTCAGTCCTTACAACAGTGCTTGACACATAGTAAACCATTATTACTAGTCTTATCATTATTATTTCAAGATAATCCAGTAGTCACAGTTGCCATCCCAAATGGGGCTCATCTGAAGAGGGAAGGAGTATAAGATTTTTTCCCCATTTTGTAGATGAGGAAACTGAGGAAACTGAAGCCCAGGCAAGGTAAGTGCCCACCCCAAGACCTCTAGCAGGCTCTAGATGGAACCAGGACTAGAACTGGATTCTCCTGACACCCCATCCATGCTCTTTCCGCCATGATCTCCCATCTCCTGACAGTACTAAATATTTTGCCGTGTACCAAGAGCTCAGGTCCCTGTCCCACATGGAGCCTCGCAGTCTCAATCCCCATTTTACAGATGAGGTCACTGAGGCTCAGAGAAGTGAAGTGACTTGCCCAAGGTCACATGGCAGAGCCGGGATTAGAGCCCATGACGCTCCAACTCCCAGACATTTACCCATTCTGTCAGTGTCTTCCTCAAGGAATTATCTGGGCTCTCCCACTTGGCTGCTGTTATAGTGTAGTCACTCAATTATGGTGCAAACAAAGAGCTAGGAAACGTACTGCAAGCAAGATGGGAGGAATGAAACACTGGACATTCTGTCAGTGAAGGCGATTGAGATTAAACCCCGATACTATTTTGGGATTTGTACCTGCTCATTCATTCAGTCGTATTTATTGAGCGCTTACTGTGTGCAGAGCACTGTACTGAGTGCTTGGAAAGTACAATTTGGCAACAGACTTGTGTAAGTGCTTTGTTCTTGCTCTTCTGCGAAGCTACAGATGGCCTCTTTCTTGACTGGATGATTAAAATACTAATTATGTACTCTGAGATGAATATCAAATTGGGCCATTGTATGCTTAAAATAAGTTGACTTCACAAATAGGAGGAGGAGTTTTTACCTGCTGTGTTTTGTATCTTTCTCTGGGCCTAATATGTTTCTGCTCTCTTATCTTCGGTGTAATTGTTTCGAAGATGCAGCTTAAAGTATTGGAAAGAAAGCCTGGAAAATGAACCGTTATTGAAAAAGGAAATTTTGATCTTTCTTTAGACTCTACACAACAGTGCAAGCCATTCGTAATCAGTGCCAGTTTGCTCTGTTGTTCTGACAAGCAAGATTTATTTTAATGGTATTTGTTCAGCACTTGCTGTGTGCCAGGGACTGTACTAAGCCCTGGGATAGACGCAAGCTAATCAGGTTGGACACAGTCTCCATCCCACGCAGGGCTCGCAATCTCAGTTCCCATTTTACAGATGAGGCACAGGGAAGTGAAGATTCTTACCTGTGAAAGCCAGTGTTTTCATATAGGCACTAATTGTGCTGTGCCCCTTTTGCTATTCGGGAACCACCATCTTGGGAGAGATTATAGTGTCGGTAACGGTTACGGAACAATGGGAAAGAGTAATACTTGCTGAAAAAATCTGCATTGCCCTGAGACTTATTGAACTGTTGGCCACCAAACTATTCCAGCCAATGCCAAAAGGAATGATGGGTAGGGGAAGCAGCATGGTGTAGTAGAGAAGCAGCAGGATGTAATGGCTAGAGCCCGGGCCTGGGAGTCAGAAGGTGATGGGTTCTAATCCCGGCTCTGCCACTTGCTGCTTAGTGAGCTTGGGAAAGTCACTCAACTTCTCTGTACCTCAGTTACTTCGTCTGTAAGATGGGAATCGAGACCGTGACTGTAGGGTTGGGACAGTGTCCAACCCTATTGGCTTGTATCCGCCACAGGGCTTAGTACAGTATCTGGCACATAGTAAGCACTCAACAAATGCCGTAATAATTATTATTATTGTTTTCTTGGCTATGACTAAGCATCATGGCTCAATGAAAAGAGCACAGGTCTGGAAGTCTACTCAATAGTATTTATTGAGCGCTTACTATGTGCAGAGCACTGTACTAAGCACTTGGAATGAACAAGTCGGCAACAGATAGAGACAGTCCCTGCCGTTTGACGGGCTTACAGTCGATCTGGCTTCTAAACCCAGCTCCTCCCTTGCCTACTATTTAATCAATCAGTCAATTGTATTTTATTTGAGCACTTACTGTGTGCAGGACACTATATTAAGCACTTAGCAGAATAAAACACATCAAATATAACAGACACATTCCCTGCCCACAGTGAGCTTACAGTCTAGAGCCCCATGTGGGACAGAGACTGTGTCCAACCCAATTTGCTTGTATCCATCCCAGCAATTAGTACAATGCCTGGAACACAGTAAGCACATAACAAATACCGGAATTATTACTATTATTATAGAGGGGGAGACAGACATTTAACATAAGTAAATGAATTACTTGTTCAGCCCCACAGCACTTAGATACATATTTGTAATTTATTAATAATAATTAATGATGTCTGTCTCCCCCTCTGGACTGTAAATTCGTGGTGGGCAGGGAATGTGTCTATGATAATGCTATATTGTACTCTCCCAAGAGCTTAGTACAGTGCTCAGCACACGGTAAGCGTTCAGTAAATATGATTGGTCCATAACTGCTGTATAATAATAATAGTAATCATATTCGTTAAGCACTTACTGTGTGCCAAGCTCTGTTCTAAGCACTGGGGTAGATACCAGATCATCAGGTTGGGGACAGTCCCTATCCCACATGGAGCCCACAGTCTTAATCCCCATTTTACAGTGGGGATTGAGGGAACTGTAGGCCGGAGACATTAAGTGAATTGCCCAGCGTCGCACAGGAGACAAGCGTTCGGCCCATTGATCTCTTCCTCTCTGACTGAGCTTAACTCATCCATCAGAGTCCCTCCTCAGAAGCCAGGCTCCTGACCATGTCACTTCCTCCCTGAAGTGCCCTTCTGGCTGCTGAGAAAATAGCTTCCTTGGGGACAGGGCAGTTAATAATAATAATGATAATATTAGTGCCAAATATTACTCTAAGGCTGGGGTAGAAACAAGGTAATCAGGTCAGACACAGTCTCTTGCCCACATGGGGCTCATAGTCTAAGTAGGAAGAAGAAGAGGTATTGGATCCTCATTTCTAAAACGAAGCACCGTGGATTTAGAATTTGACCATGGCCACACAGCAGGTAAATGGCAGAGACAGGATTAGAAGGCAGGTCGGAATCCCAGGCCCGAACTCTATCCGCTAGACCGTGCTGCTTCCCCTCGGAACTTGGATCGGCATAGCAGCAGTTTGGATGAAGAGGCGAGAGCGTGCTATAGAGATGTCGGGAAGGAAATACCCACAGGATTTGATGACAGACTAAATATGCAGGTTAAATAAGAGATGAGTTGAGGATGAGGTTGCAGGCTTGGAAGACTGGAAGAACAGTGGCGTAATCTACAGTGATGGGAAAACTGGGGGGAAACACTGTACTAAATGCTTAGTGCTCAGAACAGTGTTCTGCACAGAATGTTCAGTAAATACAGTCGATTGATTGATTGGGAGGGCAGGCTTTAAGCAGAAAGACAAGGAGTTCTGTTTTGCTCACGTGGACAGGGACTGTGTCTGTTACATTGTTATATTGTACTCTCCCAAGTGCTTAGTACATTGTTCTGCCCATAGTAAAAGCTTAGTAATTACAATTGACTGGCATGTTAAGTTTGATGTGCTGGGGGAAGCTGAAGTAGAGTTGCCCTCAGAATGGGAGGAATGAAACGAGAGCCTACAGAGAAGGCGAGGGGTCAGGGCTGGAGTGGGTAGATTTGAGAATCAATAGTAATTAAGACCATGATCCAGTTTCTTCAAGTCCGATGGAGTATTTAGTGTAGTTTGGATAGGCAAGCCACCTGGCCTCTACAAAGAGGACTTAGGAGGAGATCGTAATGGATAGTGATGTCAGAATGGGTTTTTAATAAGGCTACGTTTCTGGATAAGGCAGTCTGTGTTAACAAGATTATTGCTCCCTCCTGCTGCGTTCAGCCTCATTAGAACCGGCACATTGGAAAGTCGGCTGTTAGTCAGAAGTTTTAATTAATTCTGAATTATGATCCTCTGTGGGAGAGGATTTCAGTTGGGGGAAAATAGTTTCATCTTGTTCTGTCAAAGGAGAACACACATTAGATCTCGGCAGTGGCAAAGCCAAAGCTAATGTCTATCCTATTTATTCATACTAATGCCTGTCTCCCCCTCTCGTCGGTAAACTCGTGGGCAGGGGAATGTGTCTGTTACATTGTTATGTTGCCCTCTCCCAAGCGCTTAGTACAGTGCTCTGCACACAGTAAGTGCTCAATCAATATGATTGACTGACTGACTATCCTTGTTAGAGGGTGAGTGGAGATTTGGGGGTGACTGTAGCTTTAACAAGTTAATGGAACCTTAATCTTCCCATTGAAGGTGGTCACAGGAAGTCTGGGCATTGCCTCTGTGGGAAGATATCCAGTTGGGATTTGGGGGTGTTATTCTGGACTGGGTGAGGTCATTTTGGGCAGTCACTAAATCAATCGTATTTATTGAGTGCTTACTGTGTGCAGAGCACTGTACTAAGCACTTTGGAGAGGACAAGAGAGTTGATAGTCGTGATCCCTGCCTCCAATGAGCTTATGGTTTAGGGGGATTTAAAACTTGAAGGAACCCAATCTATCTTTATTGCTTTTAGAAGCTTTTGAGGGTTCTGGCGACCACATTTTCATTGGCCTATAAATGTATTTCCAGCTCTAGAGAGCAAGAGCCATTTCTTTGATTGATTGACTTGACGAGGGACGGAGCGGAGCCAAAAAGCAGAGGGGTTAGAGTGAGAAGTGAGGGGGAGAGACTGAGAGAGATAAAGAGAGATTGAGAGAGACCAAGAGAGGCCGGGGGAGAGAGAGAAAGAGAGAGCTGTACGGAGAGCAAGAGAGATTGAAAGAGACCGAGAGGGATTAGGAAACAGAAACCAAGAGAGACTGAGAGACCAAAAGAGATTGAGAGAGACTAAGAGGGATTAGGAGAGCCAAGAGAGAAACTAACAGCAGCAAAGATAGAAAGAGAGAAAGACCAAGAGAGTCCAAGAGAGAGAGAAAAAGAGAAAGCTAGAGACTGAGAAAGAGAGACCAAGAAAGTCTGAGAGAGAGAGAAAGAGAGCTACAGACTGAGAGAGACCAAGAGAGACTAATGGAGACCAAGGGGGATTGGAAGACACCGAGAGAGACCATGAGCGGGAGATATAAAAAAAGGGAGAGAGGGAGGCCAAGAGAGACAGAGAGATCGAGATTGAGAGTGACCAAGAGGAAGAGAGAAAAAGAGAGAAAGAGAGAGAGAGGGAATGTGTGTGCATGTGCGTGCGTGCATGCTGGATCATGGGGCGTAGTTATTGAATCCCCACATTACAGATGAGGAAATTGAGGCCCAGTGAGTGAAGCGACTTGCCCAAGGTCACACAGCAGGCAAGTGTCAAAGCTGGGATTAGAACCCAGGTCCTCCGACTACTAGGCCCGTGCTCTTCCCTGACCTGTTCAATCACTGCAGGGTGGCGGGGGCAGAGAGGCAGCGGTAGCAGAGCAGGAGAATGAGGAGAATAACAATAATAATAATTATGGTGTTTGTTAAGCGCTATGTGCTAAGCACTGGGGTCGATACAAGCAAACTGGGTTCCACCTGGGGCTCACAGTCTCAAACCCCATTTTCCAGATGAGGTAACTGAGGCACAGAGAAGTGAAGTGACTTGCCCAAGGTCACACAGCAGACAGATGGCAGGGTGAGTATTAGAACTCACGTACTCTGACTGCCAAGGCCATTCTCTTGCCACTAGGCCATGCTGCTTCCCATAAGAGGTCCCCTGCCCTCACTGTTTTCTTCACTTGGAACTCCCTCCCCTTTTCTTTTTCTTTTTGTTATGGTATTTGTTAAGTGCTTACTATGTTCCAGGCACTGAACTAAGTGCTGGGCTAGATACCTACTAATCAGGTTGGGTACAGTCCCTGTCCCATATGAGGCTCACAGTCTTAATTCCCATTTTACATGAAGTAACTGAGGCACAGAGAAGTGAAGTGACTTGCCCTAGATCACTTAGAGAAGCAGCATGACCTAGTGGCAAGAGCCCGGGCTTGGGGACCGGAGGACGTGGGTTCTAACCCCCACCCTGTCACATGTCTGCTGTGTGGCCTTGGGCAAGTCACTGCACTTCTCTGTGCCTCAGTTCCCTCATTTATAACGAGGTTTGAGACTGTGAGCCTCACGTGGGACAGGAACTGTGTTCAACCCAGTTTGTTTGTACAGTGCTTGGCACGTAGTAAGCATTACATTAACAAATACCATTATTATTATTAACAAATACCATTAATATTGTTATTAGTAGTAGAAGTATTAGTCACACAGCAGATAGATGACGGAGCCAGGATTAAAAACCAGGTCTTTTTAACTTCCAGGTCAGTGTTCTATCCATTAGGTGACACGGCTTCTCACTATTTCACACCGCTTTTCCCTTCTCATTTATCAGACAGATCACAGCTCTCCCCATATTCTAAAATCCTAAAATCTCACCCCCAATTACAAGCTTTCCCCACCTAATTTCCCAGCACCTTAACTCGTGTCATTTCTTCAGCCACCTCTGGCCCTCTACGGCTTCTTCTACTACAACCTATTACTACTACTGACTCCTACAACTATTACTCTTTTCCACTTCCCCGTGTACTTTTTGCATCCTTCATTCTGCTGCTGCAACTGCAGATGTCTTTTTCCTTTCCTGCTGCCCCAGTGAAATGAGGATTTTAAAGTCGCTGCTCAGAATTTTTTGGATGGTGGCATATGATTCCAGAATTCAGAACCATCTGGCCAATTACAGGACAACTGGTAACTAGGAGAGGGCATTTTCCCTGACAACAGATGAGAGATGTGCAGATTAAATATTAATGCTTTAAGGGAAAGCTACCTTTGACAGGAAATAACTAACATTCGTATTTGAAATTAACTTTCAACGATCCCTTATGAGACCTACCTCTGCATATCCAGAATGCTTTGTATTTGCTTATTATCATCCTTGAACCTGAATGGCAAATCTACATCTATAAACTTAGATAATCCACAGAACATATTTCTGTGAGGACTGAGATGATTATTATTCCAGTAAATGCAGAAATCTGACTTCCACTTGAAACATTCATCTCACCATTAGACTAGGTTATGTCATCAAAGACTGCTGAATCAGAACAGGAATAAAAGCATATTTTTAATTCCGATTTTTAAGCCTCCTAACAATATTGGAACTGAAGTTTGGGATAGGATCAGTTTTACCCTCTTAGTTTTTCTATCTCTGAGCCTTCTGGGTGGGGTGATATTCTCAGACAATCACCATCCTATTGGTCAATCAATCAATGGTATTTATTGAGTTCTTCCTGCATGTAATTCTTGGGAGAGTACAATAGAGATTCCTGCTTTGAAGGAGCTTCAAGAGAAGAAGCGTGGCCTACTGGATAGAGCCCGGGCCTGGGAATTAGAAGGATGTGGATTCTAATCCTAGCTCTGCCAGTTGTCTGCTGTGCAATTCTCTGGGCCTCACTTCCTTCAATTGCAAAATGGGATTAAGACTGTAAGCCCCATGTGGAACATGGGCAGTGTCCAACCTGAATAGTTTATAGCTACTTCAGCACAAAGTACAGTGCCTGGCACTTAGGAATTGCTTAACAAATACCATAAATAAAACAATTTATAGTCTAATAGAAGAGCAGGTTACCACGGATTTTTTGGGCAATCCCATCTCTGATTTCTCATTTTGGTAAGCACTTAATCATATTTATTGAGTGTTTACTCTGTGCACAGCACCATATTAAACACGTGAGAGAGGACAGCATAATAAAGTTGGGAGACGTGTTCCCTGCCCACAGCGAGCTTGCAGACATTAATATAAATAAGCAAATTACAGATACATACAAAATGCTGTGGGGCTGAGGGAGGGCTGAGTAAATGGAGCAAATTCAAGTGCAAGGATGATGCAGAAGGGAGCGGGAGAAGAGGACATGAGGGCCTAGTCAGGGAAGGCCTCTTGGAGGAGATGGTTCTTCAAACAGGCTTTAAAGATGGGGAGAGTGATTGTAGCTTACTCTTGGTCCGTCAAGACCTGGCATTCAATTTTCATTTTACCAGCTGACAAGAGCTAGTGATTTGCAGCCTGGGACATAAACAGAGCACATGCATGAACTTGAACAGTCCTCTGGATGTAAGCTCGTTGTGGGCAGGGAATGTGTCTACCAACTCTGTTATATTGTACTCTTCCAAGCACTTCCAAGTACAGTGCTTTGCACACAGCAAGCATTCAATAAAAACCATTGGTTGAGTGATTGATGAACAGCTATTATTAGGTGGAAACCGAGGAGTTGTCCTCAAACATCCCAAAAGAATCGAGCGAGAGCAGAGAGAGGTGAAAGGATTTGAATTCCCTATGCTGATTAGAGGTAATGTTGGGTGGGACTTTGAGATCCTGGGCTATGTCAGCAATTAATGCATGTCATATCTCCAGATTTTACTTACTTTGGTCATTCAGAAAGAGCCTAGGCTTGCATTGCCTGGGAAATGATCCAGTGTAGAGTTCCACATACTTTTTTTTTCCTTTTTATGGTCTAAAGTATCCTTCTTTCTTTTAAAGACAAGCTGTCTACACATTTTATCCATGTTCATTTTATGCTCTGCTGTGACTTCTCGATGCTTTTTATATTCGGCAACTTACTCACCATTTTGGATGGGTTTAATGTGTTTTTCCTCCCTTAATATACTACTCTACCCTCGTCCTATTGGGATTTCAATCCATTTGCTTCTAACCATTTCTGAACTTCCTTAGTTCATTTTGATTTATAATTCTGTGATCAAGCTGCTTGTAGGAGACTAGAACAGAATCAATCCTTCAGTGATATTTATTGAGCACTTACAGTGTGCAGAGCACTGTACTAAGAGCTTGAGAAACTACAGTGTAATAGATTTGGTAGGCCCAATCCTGCCAACAAGGAGCTAATGGTCTACAGATGGACCTAAAAAGCCAACTCATCTGGTTAGTCTGATAAGGAAGTACATGCATTTCCATTTTTTAAAAATTGAAAAAGAGTTTCTTTTTAAGCACTTTTCTGTGTTTTCTCATAGACGGTTGATGGTTTCCATTCATTTTTCGGGTACTCTTTTTTCCCTCGGAAGAGATTCTTGAGGATTTTCCTCAGATAGGAAAACAGAAAATTAGTGATGGCTGATGAAAGAGAACCAACAATACCTGTTATCTTTTCCAATTTAGTGTTTAAAAATGGATATGGATAAGCCTGGTGACTGGGACAGTGCAAATAAATCCCTCTCCATATTAATAAGACACTGACATTCTACAATCAGCTGGGAGTCAAAGAATAGCCTTCAGTGTGAGAACGAACAGAAGAGTCATTTTATGTTCAGCTGAAAGATAAGATGCTTTTGAGAAGAAATGTGGTGGTTTTATTTTGAGGAATTCATGCCCTGATGTCCAAGCCCATTTTTTAGATGATTTGCTTTTTTTTCCTTGCATAGCCCAGATAAATACTCTGCAGAGCCCAGCTTTATCTTCCGATTACGTATGGCCTAGCAGAGCCAGGGAGCAAAACATAGGAATGCTTGGAGCATCGCAAATATTTTATTCCCACTGGCTTTCAACCTTAAAACAATGGAAGGCAGTTTAGAAACTAATCGGTCCAATCCTAAGGACTTGGGCACTCTCCACCTCTCTCCCCACTACTTGCTACAGTCCTTATAATAATAATAATACTAATATTGGTATTTGTTAAGTGCTTACTATGTACCGAGCACTGTTCTAAGCGCAAGGGTAGATACAAGGTGATCAGGTTGTCCCACATGGGGCTCACAGTCTTCATCCCCATTTTACAGATGAGGTACCTGAGGCACTGAGAAGTTAAGTGGCTTGCCCAAAGTCACACAGCTAAGTGGCAGAGCCAGGATTAGAACCTATGACCTCTGACTCCTAAGCCCGTGCTTTTTCCACTAAACCATGCTGCTTCTATGTACCTTATGTAGGTACTTTTAAACTGTGTTGCTTACTCCCTACCTGTAAAGTCTAGGAGAATCTCTTTTCCCCACTAGATTGTCAGCTTGATCCTTTGGTTAGGGACTTTATTGCTGAATTGTACTTTCCAAGCACTTAGTACAGGGTTCTGCACACAGTAGGTCTACAGATAGTCATAAAAAGCCACGATACCTGCTTAGTCTGATAAGAAATCATATACATTTCCATTTTTTTTAATTGAAAAAGAGTTTCTTTTTAAACAATTTTCAGTGTTTTCTGATAGACCTGATGGTTTCCATTCATTTTCAGGTATTTACTCTTTTCAATAAATAATAATGTTGGTATTTGCTAAGCGCTTACTATGTGCAGAGCACTGTTCTAAGTACTGGGGGAGATACAGGATAATCAGGTTGTCCCACGTGAGGCTCACAGTCTTCATCCCCATTTGACAGATGAGGTAACTAAGGCACAGAGAAGTGAAGTGACTTGCCCACAGTCACACAGCTGACAGTTTCCCATCCTTCCCTGCAGTATCCTCAGAGGAGATCTCCTCCCTCTCGCAAAAGCCACCCCCTCCACCTGCGCCTCGGACCCCATTCCCGCTCACCTTATAAAAAACATCGCCCCTGCCCTTCTCCCTTCCTTAACTTCTATCTTTCACCACTCGATCTCCAATGGCTCCTTCCCCTCTGCTGTCAAACATGCCCACGTCTCCCCCATCCTAAAAAAACCCTCTCTCGACCCCACTTTCCCTTCCAGTTATCGCCCTATCTCCCTACTCCCCTTCCTTTCCAAAATCCTAGAATGAGTCGTCTACACTCGCCGTTTATAATTCCTTAACTCCCATTCTCTCCCGGACCCCCCCCCCCATCTGGCTTCCGTCCCCTCCACTGTACCGAGTCTGCTCTCTCTAAGGTCACCCGTGACCTCCTTCTTGCCAAATCCAATGGCTCCTACTCCATTCTGATCCTCCTTGACCTCTCAGCTGCCTTTGACACTGTCGACGATTCCCTGCTCCTCCACACCTTATCTCACCTCGGCTTCACGGACTCCGTCCTCTCCCAGTTCTCCTCTTATCTCTCTGGCCGATCTTTCTCGGTCTCCTTCGCTGGCGCCTCCTCCCCTTCCCATCCATTAACTGTCGGAGTTCCTCAAGGGTCAGTTCTCGGCCCTCTTCTGTTCTCCATTTACACTCACTCCCTCGGTGAACTCATTTGCTCTCACGGCTTCGACTACCATCTCTTCGCAGATGACACGCAGATCTACATCTCCGCCCCTGTCCTCTCCCCCTCCCTTCGGGCTCGCATCTCCTCCTGCCTCCGGGACGTCTCCACCTGGATGTCTGCCCGCCACCTAAAACTCAACATGACAAAACTGAGCTCCTCATCTTCCCTCCCAAGCCCGGTCCTCTCGCAGTCTTCCCTTCCCTACGACCATCCTTCCCGTCTCTCAGGCCCACGACCTCGGTGTCATCTTTGACTCGGCTGTCTCGTTCACCCCACACATCCGATCCGTTACCGAGACCTACCGGTCTCACCTTTTTAATATCGCCAAGATCCGCCCTTTCCTCTCCACCCAAACGGCTACCATACTGCTACGGGCTCTCGTTATATCCCGGCTAGACTACCGTGTCGGCCTTCTCTCTGATCTCCCTTCCTCCTCTCTCGCCCCGCTCTGGTCTATTCTTCACTCCGCTACCCGGCTCATCTTCCCGCAGAAACGCTCTGGGCCTGTCACTCCCCTTCTTAAACACCTCCAGTGGTTGCCTATCGACCTCCGCTCCAAACAAAAACTCCTCATTCTAGGCTTCGAGGCTGTCCATCACCTTGCCCCTTCCTACCTCTCCTCCCTTCTCTCTTTCTACCGCCCACCCCGCACGCTCCGCTCCTCCGCCGCCCACCTCCTCGCCGTCCCTCGGTCTCGCCTATCCCGCCGTCGACCCCTGGGCTACGTCCTCCCATGGTCCCGGAATGCCCTCCCTCCTCACCTCCGACAATCTAATTCTCTTCCCTTCTTCAAATCCCTACTTAAAGCTCACCTCCTCCAAGAGGCCTTCCCAGACTGTGCTCCCCCCTTTTTCCCTCTGCTCCCTCTACCCCCTCCTTCACCTCTCCGCAGCTAAACCCTCTTCTCCCCCCTTTCCCTCTGCTCCTCCCCCTCTCCCGTCCCACCCCCTCAGCACAGTACCCGTCCGCTCAACTGTCTATATCTTCATCACCCTATTTATTTTGTTTAATGAGATGAACATCACCCTGATTCTATTTATTTGCCGTTGTTTTTATGAGATGTTCTTCCCCTTGACTCTATTTATTGCTATTGTTTTTGTCCGTCTGTCTCCCCCGATTAGACTGTAAGCCCGTCAATGGGCAGGGGCTGTCTCTATCTGTTGCCAACTTGTACATTCCAAGTGTTTAGTACAGTGCTCTGCACATAGTAAGCGCTCAATAAATACGAATGAATGAATGAATGAATGAATGAATGAATGAATGAATGAATGAATGAATGAATGAAGTGGCAGAGCTGGCATTCAAACCCATGACCTCTGACTCCCAAGCCCGGGCTCTTTCCACTGAGCCATGAAATACGATTGATTGAATGAATGAATGAATGAATGAATGAATGAATGAATGAATGAATGAATGAATCACTTAGTTTCACATGCCAGAGGCTAGACCTGTTCTAAACTCCTAAGGGTCTTCAATCCCATTGATCTGGTGCTATTAGTCATGCTAAGTATAATAATAATAATAATAGTGGTATTTTTTAAACCCTTACTATGTACCAAGAACTGTACTAAGCACTGGGGTGGATACAAGCAAATGGGGTTGAACGCAGTCACTGTCCCACGTGGGGCTTACAGTCTCAATCCCCATTTCACAAATGAGGTAACTGAGGCACAGAGAAGGGAAATGACTTGCCCAAAGTCACACAGTAGACACATGGCAGAGCCGGGATTAGAATCTATGTGCTGCTGCTTCTAGTGAGCACCCTATAATAATGTTGGTATTTGTTAAGCGCTTACTATGTGCTGAGCACTGTTCTAAGCGCTGGGGTAGATACAGGGTAATCAGGTTGTCCCACGTGAGGCTCACAGTCTTAATCCCCATTTTACAGATGAGGTAACTGAGGCTCCCGAGAAGTTAAGTGACTTGCCACTTAAAGTCACACAGCTGATGGGTGGTGGAGCCGGGATTAGAACCCGTGACCTCCGACTCCTAAACCCGTGCTCTTTCCACTGAGCCACGACGCTAGTGGCGCACTCCTCAAGAACCTCCTTGTAGTTGTCTTCGATCTCCACATCAAACAGAAACTCCCTACCATTGGCTTCAAAGCACTCAATCACTTTGACCCCTGCTACCTCACCTTCCTGATTTCCTACTCAACCCCAACCCTCGCACATTAATGCCTGTCTACTCTCTGTACCTCAGTCTCGTCTGCCTCACCACTGACCCCCTCACCCACGTCCAACCTCTGGCCTGGAATGTCCTCCTTCATATCCGGCAATCACTCTCCCCTCCTTCAAAGCCTTATGCAAAGCACATCTCCTCCAAGAGGCCTTTCCCAACTAAGCTCTATTTCCTTTTCTCCCGTTCCCTTCTGTGTCAACCTTGCACTCAGATTTGCTCCCTTTATTCACCCCTCCCTCAGCCCCACAGCACTTATGTACATGCTTAATATGTCCAAAACAGAACTCCTTATCTTCCCATCCAAATCCTGTCCTCCTCTGACTTTTCCACCACTGAAGTCAGCACCACCACCCTTCCTGCCTCACAAGCCCATAAAGTTGGTGTTATACTCGACTCATCCCTCACATTCAACCCGAATATTCAGTTTGTCACCAAATCCTGTCAGTTCAACCTTCACAGCATGGCTAAAATCCACTCTTTCCTCTCCGTCCAAACTATTACCATGTCAATCCAAGCGCTTATCCTGTTTCTTCTTAATTACTGCATCAACCTCCCTGCTGATCTTCCTGCCTCCTTTCCCCATTCCAGGCCATACTCCACTCTGCTGACCCGATTATTTTTCCACAAAATCATTCAGTCCATGTTTCCCCACTCCTCAAGAACTTCCAGTGGTTGCCTGCCCACCTCCACATCAAAGAGAAACTCCTTACCGTTGGCTACAAACCAGCCCACACACTTGACTCCTCTAATGCCAACCTATTCACTGAACCTCGATCTCGCTGTCTTGACGATGACCTCCCACCCACGTCCCGTCTCAGGCCTGGAATAACCTCTCTCTTCAAATCTAACAGATGGCTCACTCTCCCCGCCCTCCAAACCATTTCCTCTTCTCCCACTCCCTTCCGCATCACCCTTGTACTTTTATTTGCACCCTATGTTCACCCCTTCCACAGTCTCCTAGCACTTAGATACATATCTGTAATTTATTCATTGTAATATCTGTATCTCCTTCTAGACTGTGAGCTCACTGTGGGCAGGTAACATGGCAACCAACACTTAGAAGCAGCGTGGCTCAGTGGAAAGAGCACGGGCTTTGGAGTTAGGGCTCGTGAGTTCGAAACCCAGCTCTGCCACTTGTCAGCTGTGTGACTGTGGGCAAGTCATTTAACTTCTCTGTGCCTCAGTTCTCTCATCTGTAAAATGGGGATTAAGACTGTGAGCCCCACGTGGGACAACCTGATTCCCCTGTGTCTACCCCAGCGCTTAGAACAGTGCTCGGCACATAGTAAGCGCTTAACAAATACCAACATTATTATTATTATTATTACTTTTAAATGATATTCTTCCAAATGCTTAGTACAGTGCCTGGGACACCGTAAGCAGTAAATAAATATGATTTATTTATCAAACGATTTAGCGGACCTGGGCTCTAATCCTAGCCGAACTATTAACCTGCTGGGTGACCTTGGATAAGTCATTTCAATTCTACATGTCTTTGTTTCCTCCTCTAAAAAATGAGGATTCAATATCTGTTCTTCCTTCCACCTAGACCTTGAGCCCCAGGTACCACAGGGACTGTTTCTGACCAGATTATTATGTATTTATCCTACCTCTTAGTTCTGTGATTGCTACATAATAAGTACTTTAACAAATACCACAATATTTCCTTTAGACAGTAAGCTTCTTTTTGGCAGAGATTGTGTCTACTCGTTTGTATCATACTCTCCCAAACTCTGCACAGAATAAGTTCTCAACGAATACCATTGATGGTTTGATTGATCTTGGTCTTTTTCATGTATTTGTTAAGCGTTTACTGTACATCAAACACTATTCTAAGCGCTGGGGTAGGCACCAGTTTATTAGGTTGGACACAGTTCCTGTCCCATATGGGGCTCACAGTCTAAGTAGCAGGGAGAAAAGAACTAAGGCCTCATCATCAGTTGATATAAAGCACTTAACAAATGCCATAATATTAATATCATTATTATTATTATTACCCTCATCTGCGTACTGTATATCTGCAGACTATAGAACTATTGCCCAATATTGCTCAGTGTGTAGGAATGCCTGTATTTGTGATTCAAGGACTGTTGCTGATGCTTTCAGCCTGTTGAGTTTGAAGACTTTCCCTGCAGAACGAAACTATCCCTAGAGTTCTAGTTTCTCTACTCTATGCACATTGTCTCAGGAAGGCACTCACTATGGCAGATCTAACTGTGTAGACCGATATGTATTGGTAAATGACTAATAATGGAAATGCCAAAATGGGAAATCTAACGCTAAACCTAAGGAACGGCAAATAAGTTCAGACTCTTAAACTTCAGAAATAGGAAAAGGAGGAATTAAAGAACTGCCCTGAAGCATTTCCTATAGCATTCTGCAGGGCAAAGATAATACTAGTGCTAAAGTGGTAAAGCGTTCTAGGAAGAATGGAGTCAATGACTAATTTCCCAAAATTCTTTCAGGTTTCAAACAGTCATTAACATTTACTGAGCACTCACTGTGTACAGACCATTCTACCAAGCACTAGGGAAAGTACAGTGCAGCAGAATTACCTAACACATTCCCTGTCCATAAGGAATTTACAGTCCGGAGGAGTGTTTCTTAGGTTTTCCTTTCCTTAGATTGTTCTTTGGGAAATGCAAGGTGTTCAGAAATGTATGCCTTGAGTTATTGGCTTTCAAACAATTTACCTTTTCACAGCTCTTGTACCTGAAAACCATTTGGCTTTAATTCTACCCCGTCCTTATTCATAACCCTTAAAGGCAGTGACTCAGAAAGAATGATGTTTTAATCTGTACTATGATTTTACTGCAGTCTTTGAACTACATTATGCATGAATGTCAGAAACTAATTAAAATGGCTCTTGATGGTTTGTCTTGTCTTCAACTCTGAGGCTTGTACTGACTTGGGATGCCACAGCAGAGCTGAACTTCCTTAAGTAATCATTACCTCCCAAGCCAAGCTTTTAGCTTTTCTTCTCTCTCCACTCTGTCTTCTCTTTCCCCTTGCTCGTGCTGTCTCCAGCTCTCCCTCTAGACTGTAAGATCATCATTGGCAAAGGAACACGTCTACCAATTCTGTTATAGTGTGCTTTCCCAAGCGTTTAGTTTGGTGTTCTGGCCACTATAAGCGCTCAATAAATTATGATTTTTATTATTGTTATTAACTGCCATCAAGTCATTTTTGATTCAAGGAGACTCCATGTATGTACTTTCTCCAGAAAGTCCTGTCCTCTGCCATAATCTACAACGTTTCTAACGGTTCTCCCGTTATCACTGTTATGGTCTCTATCCATTCTAGCTGCCGGTCGGTACCTTCCACATTTTCCCTGGGATTTTCCTAGCATTAGCGTCTTCTCCAGAGAGTTAGTCCTCCTGATGATGTGTCCAAAATATGCTAATCTAAATCAAGTTATTTGGCCTTTCAAAGACCACTCTGGTTAATTTGCTGTAAAATCCATTCGTTTGTCTTTCGGGCCATCCACGGTATTCACAAAAGCCTTTTCCAACACCACATTTCAAAAGAATCGATGTTCTTTCTATCCCGACTCAATAAGTACAATTGATTAATCGATAACATGATAACTGTGGTAATAAAAATAAAAATTGTGGTGTTTGTTAAGCACTTACTATGTACCGAGCACTGTTCTAAGTGCTGGGGTAGACACAGGGGAATCAGGTTGTCCCACGTGGGACTCACAGTCTTAATCCCCATTTTACAGGTGAGGTAACTGAGGCACAGAGTAGTGAAGTGATTTGCCCAAAGTCACACAGCTGGCACGTGACGGAGCCGGGTTTAGAACCCGTGACCTCTGACTCCCAAGCCCGGGCTCTTTCCACTAAGCCACGGATCTGTAGACACTCACTGTGTGACAGAGTGCTGGGGCAGATACAGATATTCACATCAGACACCATCCCTGCTCCCAGCTAAAGATTGAGCAGATAGTGAATCTCCATTTTATAGATGAGAAAACTGAAGCACAGAAAGGTGAAGTGACTTCCCCAAGTTTACACAGCCGGCAAGTGGCAGTGTGGGCTACTGGATAGAGCACAGTCCTGGCATCAGAAGGATTTGGATTCTGATTCCACATGTCTGCTGCGTGACTTTTGGCAAGTCACTTTACTTCTCTGTGCCTCAGTTCCTGCATCGGTAAAATGGAGATTAAGATTGTGATCACCATGTGGAACAGGGACTGTGTCCAACCTGGTTTGCTTGTATCCACCCAGCACTTAAAACAGTGCTTGGCATGTAGTAAGTGCTTAACAAGTATCACTACGATTATTATCATTATTTTTTGGTTAGGTTTATTATTAAGAGCTAGGTTTAGAACCCAGGTTTCCTCCCAATCCTGTGCTCTTTCCACTAGACCGCACTCCTTCTCAGTAGTAACTGAGGTATTGGTTAAAGACTTACTGTATGACACACTCTGTGCCCGGAACCGGAGGTAGAAACAAGATATAGCAGACCCAGTTCCTGTGACACATGGGGCTCGCAGTCTTAATGGGAGGGAGAATAGGTTCTTAATCCTCATTTTACCATTGAGGACATTAAGGCACCCAGAAATCAAAGGACTTGCTCAAGATCACACTTCCTCCCCACAGCAGAGACCACAGGTCTTCCCGCATTCCAAGACTGGAGTAGATACAATATAAAAAGATCAGGCAGAGCCCCTGTCCCATTAAATACATAAACCACATTTACAGATGGGGAAACTGAGACACAGAGATGTTAAATGATTTGCCCAAGATCACACAGCAGGGAAGTGGTGGAGCTGGGATTAGAACACAGATTCTCCGATACTCAGAGCCATGCTCTTTCCACTAAGCCTCACGGCTTTTCTCAGAGACAATGCAGAGAGTGTGTTTGCTAATTCTGTTGTATTGCACTTTCCCAAGAGCTTAGTATAGTGCTCGGTTCATAATAAATTCTCAATAAATACCATTGATTTATTAATTGATTGATTATAAAAGTCATTGCGTGTGAGCTTATTAAGGATATTCTGTCTTTTCTCGCTCTCCCCATTTAGACTGTAAACTCATTTTAGGCAAGGAACGTGTCTGCCAATTCTGAGAAGCATCAGGATCTAGTGGATAGATCATGGGCCTGGGAGTCAGAAGGTCCTGGGTTCCAGTTCCATCTCTGCCACTTTTCTATGTGACCTTGGGCAAGTCATTTAACTTCTCCGTTCCTCAGTTCCTTCATCTGTAAAATGGGGATTAAGACTGAGAGCTCCAAGTGGGACGTGGACTATGTCCAAACGGATTCGCTTGTTCATACCCCAATGCTTACAACAGTGCCTGGCACATAGAAAGCGCTTAACAAATGTCACAATTATTATTACTCTCCCAAGCATTTAGTACAGTGCTCTACATACCGTAAGTACTCAAGTTTGTGTGGCCAGGGAATGTGTTAGTTTATTGTTATATTGTACTCTCCCAAGTGCTTAGTATGGTGTTTTGCACCCAGTAAGTGCTCAATAAATGCAATTGAATGAATAAATACCCTTGATGATGATGATGACGAAGCACCTCACTAGCATTCATCTTTGCTTGAAGGAATCCCGTTGGCCGTATCTGTTCGGCATGATCATGGTCCCGGCCCTGGTCCAGCTGGTCAGTCTGCCCTTCCTCCCCGAGAGCCCCCGGTATCTGCTCTTTGAGAAGCACGACGAAGCCGCCGCCACCAAAGGTAGGAACGAACCCTGGCTTTCTGTTCCCAGGACCGAACCCCGCCCCGCGGCCCGGCTTGTAGGCCACGTGGCCTAGCTGGAAGGCACAATTGTCTTGAAGAAGAAATTGGAACTTGTGACACACATTTTTGCATCAGACCTGATGTATGAGAAGCAGTGTGGTCTAGCGGATAGGGCACCGACCTGGGAGTCAGAAGGACCTGGATTCTAAGGCCAGCTCCGCCACTTGGCTGCTGCGTGACCTTGAGCAGATCACTTCACTTCTCTATGCCTCAGTTCCTTTATCTGTCAAATGGGGATTAAGACTGTGAGCCCCATGTGGGACAAGGACTGTGTCCAACCTGATTAGCTTGTGTCTACTCCAGTGCTTAGAACAGTTCTTGAAACATAGTAAGAGCTTAACAGATACCATCATATTATTATCATTATACTGCCTGGTAGCTTTGGCTTCCATTTTCCATCACTTTTCCATCTGACAGCTAATGCATCCTTATTATTTTAGCCCACTGCCCAACTTTCCACGGAGATTCTCCTCTTCCCTTAACGTTACCCAAACCCCATCCTCAGCGGAAGGACCCCGAGCTAACACAAAATGCCCAAGGGGACATTTGGTGACTGGGAGAGGAGAAGCCAAATCTATTTATGTTTCAAATGTAAGATTACAATTTAGAAGTAATTTGTTGGGTTTTGGACATGACTTGAAACAATCTTGCATGTTTCTGAGAAGAGTTTCAACTTTGGAATCGGGGCATCTTGGCTTATTTCTCTCTTTTTGTCCTCAATTTGGAAGGAACCTAATTATGTGTCCTCTTATGTAGAATAACGATAACAGTAATCATCCATCAATCAATCAGTGGTATTTATCAAGCACTTAGTATTTGCAGAGCAATGTATTAAGCACTTGGATGAGTTAGTAGACACGTTTCTTGCTGATCATTCATTCAGTCGTATTTATTGAGCACTGTACTAAGTACTTGGAATGTACAATTTGGCAACATATAGAGACAATCCCTGCCGAAAAATGGACTCACAGTCTAGAGAGGGAGAGACAGACATCAAAACAAGTAAACAGGCATCATAAAAGGTAATGATATTTGTTAAGCACATACTACATGCTCAGGGGCTCATGATGGCATTTGTTAAGTGCTTACTATGTGCAAAGCACTGTACAAGGTGATCAGGTTGTCCCACGTGGGGCTCACAGTCTTAATCCCCATTTTACAGATGAGGTACCCGAGTCACAGAGAAGTGAAGTGACTTGCCCAAAGACACACAGCTGGCAAGCGGCTGAGCCGGGATTTGAACCCATGACCTCTGACTCCCAAGCCCTTGCTCTTTCCACTGAGCCATGCTGCTTCCAAGTTTGCGGCTGAAGAGCAGGAGCTTACAGGCTAGAGGGGGAGGCAGATATTCAAATACATTAACAAATTTCGGATATTTAGGTATTGTGGGGTGAGACTGGGATTAAAATCAAGTGCCCAAAATGTACAGATACAAATACATAGATGATGCAGCGTTGTGGTGTTCTGCGTGTACTGTTCTGTTGGTTTAGAAGCACTCTAAGGGCCTTTGGTTGTGACGTGAAATGTCTTAGGCCAGGACGGCCGAAATTCTAATTTATGCTCACACTCTCTATCCCCGTTCCCTCTCCTTTTCAAATGATCGATGGATCAAATTTATAAATTGCCTCATCTGTGCAGAATACGAGGCCTAGTGGATAGAACATGGGTCTGGGAGTCATAAGGTCATGAGTTCTAATCCCAGCTCTGCTACTTGTCTGATGTGTGACCTTGGTCAAGTCACTTCACTTCTCTGTGCCTCAGTTCCCTCATCTGTTAAATGGAGATTAAGACTGTGAGTCCTATGTAGGACAGGGATGGTGTCCAACCCAAATATCTTCTATCTTGTATCTGTATCTTGTAGAATTGTGCCTGGCACGTAGTAGGCTCTTAATAAATACCATAATTATTATTATTACAGTAGAAATGGTAGACATGATCTCTGCCTTCAGAGAGTGGAGGAGACAGACAGTTAAGTACGTTATAGTCAGGAGGAAGAAATAGAGTGACAAGTGATGGAGCATATAATGTACTTGTTAAGTGCTTACTATATGTCAGACACTGTACTAAATGCTAGGGTAGATACATGTAAATCAGGTTTGACATAGTCCCTGTCCCACATGGGGTACAGAGAAGTGAAGTGATTTGCCCAAGGTCACAGAGCAAACAAGTGGAGGAGCAGGGATTAGAACTCAGGTCCATGCTCTACCCACTAGGCCTTGCTACTTCTCTGAGATGTGTACCTAAGTGCTACAGGATACTGTGAGGGCAGAAGTGGTTTAGAAGTCCTGGAGAAGCAGTAGGTTTGGGGGAGGAGGTGGAGAGGTGGATAAGGTGGAGAGATGAGATAATAATCAGTGAAGGCCTCTTGGTGGTGGCATTTTAGTTGAAGGGCTTTGTGGATGGATATAAAAGAGAATAGAGAAGCAGCACCATCATCATTATTATTATTATTATTCTTAGTGGAAAGAGCCCAGGTATGGGAGTATGAAAACCTGGGTTCTAATCCCTGCTCTGCCACTTGTCTGCTATGTGACTCTGGGCAAGTAATTTCACTTCTCTGGGCTTCAGTTACCTCATCTGTAAAATGGGGATTAAGACCTCGAGAGCAGCTTGGCTCAGTGGAAAGAGCCCGGGCTTGGGAGTCAGAGGTCGTGGATTCTAATCCCGGCTCTGATGCTTACCAGCTGCGTGACTTGGGGCAAGTCACTTAACTTCTCTGTGCCTCAGTTACCTCATCTGTAAAATGGGGATTAAAACTGTGAGCCCCGCGTGGGACAACCTGATCACCTTGTATCCCCCAGCACTTAGAACGGTGCTTTGCACATAGTAAGCGTTTAACAAATACCACCATTTTTATTTTTTATGGGACATGAACTATGTCCAACCTAATTACCTTGTATCTGAGAAGCAGCGTGGCTCAGTGGAAAGAGCACGGGCTTTGGAGTCAGGGCTCATGAGTTCGAATCCCAGCTCTGCCACTTGTCAGCTGTGTGACTGTGGGCAAGTCACTTCACTTCTCTGGGCCTCAGTTCCCTCATCTGTAAAATGGGGATGAAGATTGTGAGCCCCACGTGGGACATCCTGATTCCCCTGTGTCTACCCCAGCACTTAGAACAGTGCTTGGCACATAGTAAGCGCTTAACAAATACCAACATTATTATTATTACCCCAGTGCTTAGAACTGTGCCTGGCACATAGTGAGTATTTAACAAATACCATTTTTTTAAAAAAAGTGAAAACATGCTAGGTGCCTAGATTTTGATGTGGAGTACACTTCAGATGTAGTGTGATGTGGGACCAGGATTTATAGATTAGCCAGTGTTACAGAGACGCCTTGTTAGACTGGAAAGAGAAGAGTTGTTGTTGTCGCTAAAATCAGGAGTAGGAGAAATGGAAAGTGGGAAATTTGACGAAGATGTGAAAGGAGATTCACATCCACATCCGGCAGCTCGGAAGAAATGTAACCTAGTGGAAAGAGTACGGGCTTGGAAGTCAGAGGACCTGGATTCTAATCCAGGCTCTGCCACAGGTCTGCAGCGTGAACTTGAACTTGGGCAAGTCAATTAACTTCTCTTTGCGTCACTTAACTCATCTGTAAAATGGGGATTAAGATGGTGAGCCCTGTGAGGGATAGGGACAGTGTCCAACCCCATTAATTTGTGTCTACCCCAGAGCTTAATACAGTGCTTGGCACATAGTAAGTGCTTAACAAATACCACTGGGGAAAAAATACACTATGAGGCAAGTCTCATAGTGGGGAAAAAATACACTATGTGAAGCAGCGTGGCTCAGTGGAAAGAGCATGGGCTTTGGAGTCAGAAGTCATGAGTTCAAATCCCAGCTTTGCCACTTGTCAGCTGTGTGACTGTGGGCAAGTCACTTGACTTCTCTGGGCCTCAGTTACCTCATCAGTAAAATGGGGATTAAGACTGTGCGCCCCATGTGGGACAACCTGATTCCCCCGTGTCTCCCCCAGCGCTTAGAACAGTGCTCTGCACATAGTAAGCGCTTAACAAATACCAACATTATTATTATTAAGTCAGTGGAGGGAAGACTGTAAGCTCCCTTACTAGACCGTTAGCTTCTCAAGGACATGGTTCATATCTGCCAACTCTACTGTATAAATCTCCCAAAAGCTTAGTGCTCCTAGTGTTCTACGCTGTAAGAGAAGCAGCGTGGCACAGCGGAAAGAGCATGGACTTGGGAGTCAAAGGTCATGAGTTTGAATCCCGGCTCTGCCATTTCTCAGCTGTGTGACTGTGGGCAAGTCACTTGACTTCTCTGTGCCTCAGTTACCTCATCTGTAAAATGGGGATTAACTGTGAGCCTCACGTGGGACAACCTGATTACCCTGTATCTACCCCAGCGCTTAGAACAGTGCTCTGCACATAGTAAGCGCTTAACAAATGCCAACATTATTATTATTATTATTATTATTAAGTGCATTGTGGGCAGCTAATGCATCCGTTTATTGTTCTGAAGTACTCTCCCAAGCGCTTAGTACAATGCTCTGCACACAGTAAGCGCTCAATAAATACGACTGACAAGCTGACTTGCCTGGCGGCCCAAAGTACTTGCTCAACGCATGCCATTTTACACTGATTGATTGAGCCAGGATTTGAATATTTATGAAAAGCAGGCCCTTCCCTCAGTTTTGCCCAGGGGACAGATGAGAAGTGAGAAATGGGCCTGTTGAGATTTGGCTCTCTGACCCTGAAGAAGTTGAATTTCAGATTCACAGTTTGTCCCCACTGCACACTTCTTGCCCCTCCTGCCGATGAAAGAGCCTCTTCAGGGCTTTTGAAGTTTGAATAGGCCCAGTGGGCTTGATGTAGAAACTGGTTTAATGAGAGCAGTGGGCCCACTGCCTCCTTCCCTTAAAATTGAGACATGAAGGAATAGCCGGGCGCCTAATGGAAATGCTAACTTTCCCCTACAGGTAATGGACAGTTATAGGTCTGATTCCCACTCTCCCTGGTGATGGATAACGTCAGACACGTGTTACTCTGGCTTTTCAGTCGGGAGCAGAGCACTGCTCCGTGTAAAATTCTGACCGACCGCAGCGGCTGATAAACACAGAGACATTCCCCCTGGCTGAAATATCAGCGATTGATCAGTGAGACTTCACTGTTTTTTACAAAATGATCTGGTTGAATTAATCTAAGAAGCAGCAGCATGGCCTAGTGAAAAGAGCCCGGGCCTGGGAGTCAGAGGACCTGGGTCCTAATCCCTACTCTGCCACGTGTCTGCTGCGTGATCTTGGGCAAGTCACTTCACTTCTCCGGGCCTCAGCTACTTCATCTGGAAAATGGGGATTAAGACTGTGAGCCCTATGCAGGACCGTCCGACCCGATTTGCTTGTATTAACCCCAGTGCTTAGTCCAGTCCCTGACGCATAATAAGTGCTTAACAAATCCTGTAATTATTATTATCTCCTAATTGGCCCACGTTAAGAGACAGTTTGGTTATGTTTAAGAGAGAACTGCTTGAAACTCAGAGCGATTAGATCCTGGACCATGAATCCAGGAGACATTCTGGAATCTCCATCCCTGATGCCTGCTGTGTGACCTTGGGCAAGTCACCTAACTTTTTGTGTCTCAGGTTCCTCTTTTTTCAAATGGGGATTGAATACCTGTTTTCCCTCCCACTTAGACCATGAGCCCTACGTGGGACAGGGACTGTATCCAAACTGATTAACTTGTAATAATGATAATTGTGGCATTTGTTAAGCTCTTACTGTGTGCTAGGCACTATACTAAGCACTGGTGTGGATACAAGCAAATCGGGTTGGACACAGTGCCTGTCCCGCATGGGGCTCCCAGTCTCAATCCCCATTTTACAGATGAGGTCCCTGAGGCCTAGTGAAGTGACTTGCCCAAGGTCACACAGCAGACAAGTGGTGGAGCCTGGATTAGAATCCATGACTTGGATCGGACCCAGTGCTTAATACAGTGCTAGGGACATAGTCTTGGGACTTAATAAATACCACCAATTTTACATTTACTGGGAATCTTCTGAAATAATAGATGCCCTAAACTACTTTGATGGTTAATCATATTGGGTGCATAGGGTGGACAGTGATCTGAGTTTAGAACGACGGTCCAACTCTGAGGTTGCCTGTCCCCTGTCCAGTCAACTTATATAGAAAGGGCGACTAGAGGATGAGGTTTTTACACATTTTCAGCCTCCGGCCTCCCTCCGCCCCGTGCACCTCACCCTCCAAGTTTCATGGCATGGACGTGGAGCCAAGGTCAGCCAGAGCTGGGAGGGAAACGCCAATGGCTCTCATTCACCCCACACATCCAAGCCGTCACCAAAACCTGCCGGTCTCACCTTCACGGCATCGCCAAGATCCGCCCTTTCCTTTCCATCCAAACTGCTACCTTGCTGGTGCAATCTCTCATCATATCCCGACTGGGTTACTGCATCAGCCTCCTCTCTGATCTCCCAACCTCCTGTCACTCCCCACTTCAGTCTATACTTCACTCAGAAACGCTCTGGGCATGTCACTCCCCTCCTCAAAAATCTCCGGTGGTTGCCTATCAACCTTCGCATGAAGCAAAAACTCCGAGAAGCAGCATGGCTCAGTGGAAAGAGCACGGGCTTAGGAGTCAGAGGTCACGGGTTCTAATCCCGGCTCCGCCACCTGTCAGCTGTGTGACTTTAGGTATATAGCTACTTATCTATAATTCTACTTATTTATATTGATGCCTGTTTACTTGTATTGATGTCTGTCTCGCCCCCCTCCAGACTGTGAGGCCATTGTGGGCAGGGATTGTCTCTCTTTATTGCCATAATACACTTTCCAAGAGTTTAGCACAGTGCTCTGCACACCGTAAGTGCTCAATAAATACGACTGAATGAATGAATATGACTTGGGTAAGTCACATAATTCCCTGTGACTCAGTTTATTCATCTTTAATACCTAGTCTCCCTATCTCAGAAATATGTGTTACTATGGATTATCTGGAATCATTGTGTGCTTTATTTCTTTTTGATCTCTATAGTTGTAAATATTTTTGTTTGTTTCCTCTATTTGAGAGTTAGCTTCCTGTGTGCAGGGAACACGTTGGTTGGTAATTCTGCACTTCCTAGCGTTTAGAGAAGCAGCATGGTCTAGTGGAAAGAGTACGGGCCTGGGAGTCAGGAGACCTGGGTTCTAAACCTGCTATGCCACTTACCTGCTGTGACCTTGGACCAGTCACTTAACTTTTCGGTGCCTCAGTTCCTTCATCTGCAAATGGTGAGTTAGACCTATTCTCCCACCTGAGAGCCCCATGTGGAACCTGTTTATCTTGTGTCTTCCACAGTGCTCAGTAGAGTGCTCGGCACATTCTAAGCACGTAACAAATGCCATTATTATTGTCATTATTATTATTATTTAGCGCATTTCTCCACATCAAGTGAGAGCTCAATTAACGCTGCTGCTACTTCAACTCCAGTGCTTAGCCCTCTGTAAGTGTGAAATAAATATCATGATGGTGAGAGTAATCTTGTGGATGCTGACAAAACAATTTAAGTTCTGGCCCTCTGATTTTCCAGGTCTTTGGCGTATCAAGATCAATCAGTGACGTTTAATGAGCACTTACTCTTGCAGAGCACTGTACTAAATGCTTGGGAGAGTACAATAAAATAGAGGTGGTAGACACAGTCCCTACCCCTCCAAGGAATTCACTTTTCCCTCTTGAAACTGACAAGATGAAGAACATGAAACTCTAATGGTTTTGGAAGGTGTAGGCTCTCAATCACACTTATAAGTCTAGTGGATCCCCAAAGAACCCTAAAAATAGCTCAAACCCAAATAACGTAAGTAGCTCATCATACATTGTTCATTTCATAAAACCTTGAATATGCACATTTGCATTTTTATGAGCTTCCTTGCACAACAGGACTCGCTGAGAAAGTGGAATCATGAGTTTGAAAGAGGCAGACGGTCTTTCTTTGTGGCCATTAAGCGTTGACTTCAGCATTTCCCTAGTGAAAAGCGGTTTCGTGTTTCTCTTCTCTGCAACCTCCATCCCTGGGGTGAATCAAAACTGCTTTTCCAGTCCCCAGAATGACTCTGCAGACGATCCGGTTGTGCACTGTTTAAAACAGGTATCAAGTCAATGAACCTTATTAAAGGTCTTGAGTGATCTCGGATAAGGACGTGACCTTTCGCTTGCAGTTCTTCTGGGTAGAGAGTTGCCGCCTAAATGTAGTTGGTTTATTCGTTATCAGCATTAAAATGGAAGGGGCAGTTGTATGGGAGCTGAGGAGAAACAGGAAAACAATCGTAGAGGCGACGGTGGCCGGGGGAGATTAAAGAGGTTGGTTATGGGGGTTGGCAGAAGAAACGGCAAAAGAAGTGGGTTACCTCATTGTCATGGGAATCAATCGTATTTATTGAGCACTTACTGTATGCAGAGCACTGAACTAAGAGCTTGGGAGAGTACAATACAGCAGAGTAGGTAGGCCCGTTCCCTGCCCCAAACGAATTTACAGTCTAGAGGGGGAGACTGACATTAATAGAAATAAATAATTTACGGATATGTACCTGAGTGCTGTGGAGCTGAGGATAAGGTGAATATTGTCATGAGCCCCGACTGAGATTCTTCCCCTCCCTGGCCTCCCCCACGCTGCTAACCATTCACCTCACCTTGGTTCCCGTTGCCCTGGGACAAGATCCTCAGATACACCTTGTCCAGATTGCTGCTCCCCTGAAAAGCAGCATGGCCTAGTGGCAAGAGCAGAGGTTTGGGAGTCAGAGGACGTGGGTTCTAATCCTGACTCCGCCACTTGTCTGCTGGGTGACCTTGGGCGAGCCACTTAACTTCTCTGTGCCTCAGTTAACTCATCTGGAAAATGGGGATGAAGACTGTGAGGCCCACGTGGGACAACCTGATTACCTTGTATCCACCCCAGCACTTAGAAAAGTGCTTGACACAGAATAAATGCTTAACAAATGCCATTATTATTATTATTTTTATTATTAAATTATTAAGATCCTCAGAGGCACCTCACCGAGATTGTTAGGCACTCAAATTATGAGGCTGTCTGCATAGTCACCCCTGCCACATTCTCAGGAGCCCAGTGACCAGTTCCGGTCACCAACCCTGTGTCACAAGCCACCAGGTCCCGCTCTATGCGTTCCAAACCAGCCGTTCCTCCTGAGCTGAGAAAACCCACTATCCTAACCAATCTTCAAAGCTGGGAGTCTCTAACTGGTCCAGAGTGTCTGAGACGGATTCTGATCCGCATGGCTCAGTGGATAGAGCACGGGCTTTGGAGTCAGAGGTCATGGGTTCGAATCCCGTCTCAGCCACTTGTCAGCTGTGTGACTTTGGGCAAGTCACTTAACTTCTCGGTGCCTCAGTTACCTCATCTGTAAAATGGGGATTAAGACTGTGAGCCCCACGTGGGACAACCTGATTCCCCTCTGTCTACCCCAGCGCTTAGAACAGTGCTCGACACATAGTAAGCGCTTAACAAATACCGACATTATTATTATTATTATTAATTTCCTAGACTGGGCACTCTGTAACAAATTCCAAAATGGAAAACCTTATTCAATTTCAATTCTCGTTGAAGGGGGAAAGACTCTCTCACACACACAAACACACACTCTACAAACATAGCTACCCATCTCTGTCTGGCTCGAATTTATAAAGATGGCTCCACATCGGAGGAATTTAGGGAGTCCAGCTGACTGGCGGCAGCCACGATGGTTCACGATGGTTGCAAGTGGAGACGTCGACTCCGGGTGCGAGTCATGGCTGGTTCACGGTCAGCAGGGGCCACGCCACCTCGCCGGGGCCTGCGCTGCCTTCCGGTTCGTAGCTCATGGCGACCGCATTCTCGTCTTGTCGTCTCATCTCTGGCCGGATCCTCGTGACTCAAAGCGACCGTCTTTTATCTGCCTCTGCCTTGGACGTTACAGCGGTCCCTACGTGGGGATTGTTAATTAATTGGTCCAGGCCCGTTACTGGGTAAAACAGGGAGGGAAAGCCACTGCTGGGCTCTCCCCGCCACGTGTTCACCCCGCAGACTGGCTTCCCAATGTTCTGCCCTGGAGCAGAGCAGCCTAGCTCCTTCTCAATGTCGTTCCTTCATGTTGTTGATCAAGGGCTCAAAGAAAAGTCACTCTGAAAGGGGTCAACGAAATGGCTTCCCACGACCTCACCACATTAGTGGTGAGCACGGGCTTGAGAGACAGAGAACATGGGTTCTAATCCCTCCTCCACCACTTGTCTGCTGTGTGACCTTGGGCAAGTCACATAACTTCTCTGTGCCTCAGTTACCTCAACTGTAAAATGGGGATTAAAAATGTGAGCCCCACGTGGGACTACTTGATTACCCTGTATAATAATAATAATAATGTTGGTATTTGTTAAGCGCTTACTATGTGCAGAGGACTGTTCTAAGCACTGGGGTAGATACAGGGTAATCAGGTTGTCCCATGTGAGGCTCACAGTCACAGTCTTCATCTCCATTTTATAGATGAGGTAACTGAGGCACAGAGAAGTTAAATGACTTGCCCATAGTCACACAGCTGACAAGTGGTAGAGCCGGGATTTGAGCCCATGACCTCTGACTCCCAAGCCCGGGCTCTTTCCACTGAGCCACGCTGTATCTACCTCAATGCTTAGAACAGTGCTTGGCACACAGTAAGCACTGAACAACTACCATAATTATTATTATTAAATGCCTAAAGGTCACAGATCTAAGTGCAAAGGTGATGCAGAAGGGAGAAGAAGGCTTAGTCAAGGAAGGCCTCTTGGAGGAGATGTGACCTCTGAAAGAGACGTGGCCAGGGGAGATTCAACATATTTGCTCTACTTTGTCCACCCTATCGTGGACATTCTGACTTAATATAAATTCATTAATGTAGCCTAAGTCTTCAGCCCTCCTTGCTCAGTAGTTGCTGTTCAGCCTTGAGAAGCATCGTGGCATAGTGGATAGAGCAGAGGCCTGGGAATCAGAAGGTCATGGGTTCTAATCCCAGCTCCACCCCATGTCTGTTGTGTGACCTTGGGGAAGTCGTTTCTCTGGGCCTCAGTAACCTCATCTGTAAAATGGGGATTGAGACTGGGAGCCCCTTGTGGGACAAGGACTGTGTCCAACACAATTTGCTTGTATCCACCCCATCATTTATTACAGTGCTCGGCACATAGAAAACACTTAAAAAATACCTTTCTTTTCTGGAGCAACCACATCATGTTGGAATTGTGCGTCAACACACCTGGACCTTTCTCTGGAGGAACATTAATCCATATTGATTCTAACGCCAGTGGTTTTCATAGCATCACTCTTTTTCTCTCATCTCTGCCAGTTGTGGGGGGTTTTTGATTTGGTTTTTTAGTGATACTTGTTAAGCACTTACTAGATTCCAGACACTGCTCTAAGCCCTAGTGTAGATACCAGTTAATCGGGTTCGACACAGTCCCTGACCCACATGAGGCTCACAATCTAAGTTATTTAGAAATAGGGTGGGTTTCTTCAGGTGTGCTATAGATGTTTGTTAGTACACAAGTGCATAGTTGTACTGAAGGTCTAGGGTGGTATTTTGAGGGATAAAACTGACTGGGAAGAAATTAATCAGGGGATGCCTCCAGAGAGAAATGAGAATCAATAGGGCTTTGAAGATGGGAAGAACTCGGGTCTGGAGGTTATGATGGAGGATGGAATTCCCAAGAGGAGGAAGGGTTTGAGCAGAGGATTAGAGGTGGGAGAGACGAAAGAGAGAGAGAGAGACACACACACACAGTGCCTAAGGTTATCTTGAGAGAAACAGAGAGTATGGGTTAATACATGCCTTGCAAGTCACTTCACTTCTCCGTGCCTGAGTTTCTTCATTATCAATGGTATTTATTGAGCATTTACTGTATGCAGAGCACTGTACTAAGTGCTCAGGAGAACACAGTACAACAGAGTTGGTAGACACATTCTCTGTCCACAATGTTTACAGACTAGAAGGGGAGACAAGCATTACTATAAAGAATTTATAATCTATAATTTATTTATATGTACATAAAGGCAGGGGGTTGGGGATGAATATCATATGCCCAAAGGTCACAGATCAAAGTCTATTGATGAAGCAGAAGGGAGAGGGGACCAGGGAAAATAGGGTTTAATCAGGGAAAGCCTCTTGAAGGAGATGTGATCTTCCTTAATAAGGCTTTGAAGTGGGAAGAGTGGTTGTCTGGCATATAGGGAGGGAGAGAGTTCCAGATTAGAAGGAGGGAACCGGGAAAAGGGTCTGTGTTGAGATATGAGATCAGGGAACAGTGAACAAGCTGGGCTTTTTTTTAATGGTATATTGTTAAGCACTTAGTATGTGCCAGGCACTGGGCTAAGCAGTAGGGTAGACACAAGCTAGTCAGGTTGGACCAGTCTGGGTTCCACGTGGACCTCACACCTTAAACCCCATTTTATGGATGAGGAAACTGAGGCACAGAGAAGTTAAGTGACTTGCCCAGAGTCACACAGCAGACAAATGGTGGGGTGGGATTAGAACCCAGGTCTTTCCGATTCCTAGACCCATATTCTGTCCACTAGGCCATGCTGGCTTGAGGAGCAAAATGTATGGGCTGGGCTGATTGGGTGTTGAAAAGCCGATGATGAAGAGTTTCTGTTTGACGTGGAGGTAGATGAGCAACCGCTGGAGGTTCTTGAGGTAGAAAAATAACTCGGGCAGCAGAATGAAGTAGGAACTGGAATGGGGAGAGGCAGGAGGCAGGGAGGACAGCAAGGAGACAGATGCGGTAATCAAGGTGAGATAGGAGAAGTGCTTGGATCAGCCTAGCTGCAGTTTGGATAGAGAAGAAAGGTCAGATTTTAGCGGTGTTATGAAGCTGGTTCTCGCGGGATTGGGCGACAGATTGAATTAGATGAGTTGAAAGAGGGTTGAGTCGAGGACAACGCTAAGGCTAGTGAGATAGGGAGGATAGTGGCATTGTCTACTGTTGGGAAGTACAGGAAGAGGGCAGGGTTTGGGTGAGAAAAATAATAATAATAATAATGGCATTTGTTAAATGCTTACTATTTACAAAGCATTCATTCAATAGTATTTATTGAGCGCTTACTATGTGCAGAGCACTGTACTAAGCGCTTGGAATGAACAAGTCGGCAACAGATAGAGACAGTCCCTGCCGTTTGACGGGCTTACGGTCTAATTGGGGGAGACGGACAGACAAGACAAGCACTGTTCTAAGCGCTGGGGAGGATACAAGGTGATCGGGTTGTCCCACGGGGGGCTCACAATCTTAATCTTCATTTTACAGATGAAGTAACTGAGGCACAGAGAATAATAATAATAATAATGTTGGTATTTGTTAAGCGCTTACTATGTGCAGAGCACTGTTCTAAGCGCTGGGGTAGATACAGGGGAATCAGGTTGTCCCACGTGAGGCTCACAGTTAATCCCCATTTTACAGATGAGGTAACTGAGGCACAGAAAAGTGAAATGACTTGCCCAAAGTCACACAGCTGACAAGCGGCTGAGCGGGGATTTGAACCCATGACCTCTGACTCCCAAGCCCGTGCTCGAGAAGATGAAGAGTTCTGTTTTGAGGATGTTAAATTTGATGTGTCAGCGGCACATCGAAATAGAGATGTCCTGAAGGCAGGAGGAAATACGAGTCTGCAGAGAGGGAGAGAGATCAGGGCTGGAGATGGAGATTTGAGAATCGTCCATATAGAGATGGTAGTTGAAGCCACGGGAGAGAATGAGCTCTCTAAATGAGAGGCTGTAGATGGAGAATAGAAGGGAATCCAGAACTGAGTTTTGAGGGACCCCCACACCCAGAGGGTGGGAGGCAAAATAGGCAGAGTAGGCAGAATTTCCTCATCTGTAAACTGTTGATTCGATATCAGTTCTCCCCTCTGCTTGTATTGTAATCCCCACGTGAGACAAGGACTTTGTATGTACCCTGGGACTTGGAACATAGTAAGGACTTAACAGATGCCACAGTCATTATTATTATCATTATTATTATTATCGCAGCCAATCATTTTCTGGAAGGTTTTTGGTTTGGATTCAGGACAGATGGTCATGGCACCACACACAGAAAATAAGAATCATCTTTGTTGGTACTGCCTATATCACCTTCTGTCTCTCTAGGCAAGAATGTAAGTGGATATCCTTTCTGGGATAAATGCATTATGCTTTATTTGGAGGTGGTCTAATTCCCCCAGATTATTCTTTTAGCATGGAAGGTGTAAAAGGGGCAGGAAGTCCCAAAAGACCTCATACCTATTGGGAAATAGCAATTTGATACTCATTTCAATCTCAGAGTGTTCAGAGTTATGTGATTAGAATATGGCCCAGAATCTAAATGAGCAAGATGAGAAGATTTCAAGTCAGATAGAGGACACATTGAAGTACGGAAAACAGCGAAGAAAGAATTGGATTTAAAAAAAAAAATGAAATGAAAGGAAATGGGTTGGAATTGAATCTAAACCTCTCCATTTGAAGGAAAAGTGCAAAGTAGAGGAATTTTTTTTAATGCCATGTGATTTCAAAATATTACTTCATAATGCGAGCCTCTCTAAGGTTCTAGCTTTTCAAGTACTCCTTCCCCAAATTCTTCTGGATTCCATATATTCATATTAGGAGCACTCATCTTTCGCCAACTTTTGGGTGAGCTCCTAAAAAAAATTGCTTGGTTTCTTTCAAGGTTCCACCAATCTTGAGATTTTTTGAGGTTCTCCAAAAGGAAATAAAAATAACTGATTAATAAAGAAGGTCAACTCTTCCCCGATTTGGGACAGTGACTGTTCCGACCTGATTCTGCTGTATCTGCCCCTGTGCTTAGAACAGAGCTTGACATATAGTTAGCACTTAGAAATTATTATTACCAGCATCATCATTATCAATAGTTGCTTAAGAATCTGTCCATGACTGGATAATGAAAAGTGACATTTTTATCCTTTCCATGAGAGTTTCTTTTATCTTCTGCAACCCCCACATTGCCTCTAAATATTAGTAACCCTGGTATTAGTTCAAGGGTTACTATGTGCTGAGCATTGTGCTAAGTGCTGGGGTAGGTATAAGATAATAATACAGTGCTGCTTGTTAAGATAAGCAGCATGGCATAGTGGATAGAACACAGGCTTGGGAGTCAGAAGGTCATCCCTGCTCCTCCATTTGTCATCTGTGACCTTGGGCAAGTCACTTTGCTTCTCTGGGCCTCAGTTCCCTCATCTGTAAACTGGGGATTGAGACTGGGAGCCCTATAAGGTACGGGGACTGTAACCAACCTGATTTGGATAAATGACTAATACAGAAGGTCAACTCTTCCCTCATGTGGGACAGTGACTATGTCCAACCTGATTCTGTTGTATCTACCCCAGTGCTTAGAACAGAACTTGACATATAGTCAGCTGTGTGACTTTGGGCAAGTCACTCAACTTTTCTGTGCCTCAGTAGCATGACTTATGGGTTCGACTCCCGACTCTGCCACTTGTCAGCTGTGTGACTGTGGGCAAGTCACTTCACTTCTCTGTGCCTCAGTTACCTCATCTGTAAAATGGGGATTAACTGTGAGCCTCACGTGGGTCAACCTGATTACCCTGTATCTACCCCAGCGCTTAGAACAGTGCTCTGCACATAGTAAGCACTTAACAAATACCAACATTATTATTATTATTATTACCTCATCTGTAAAACGGGGATTAAGACTGTGAGCCTCACGTGGAACAATCTGATTACCTTGTATCTACCCCAGTGCTTAGAACAGTGCTTGGTACATAGCAAGCACATAACAAATACCATCATTTTTGAATTGTACTTTCCAAGCACTTAGTAAAGTGCTCTGCACACAGTCAGTGCTCAATAAATATGATTGAATGAATTAATTAATTTTGGAAACTTCTTCATCTTCCTAAAACAATCGGGAGCTCAGATGCAAATATGGTTCCTTTTCTAACTTGAACGTAGCCTTGGTCTGATTGCATTTTGTTTCCAGTCTATGATTTGTCCTTGAAGGGTACCAACATGAAGATTAGTTATTGACATATCACTTCAGGCATTCCCATCTCTCTAATGATGTAGAAGGTAATTATCTCCTCAACTCACAAATGATTAATGGCCCAGGACACTGTGCCCAGATTTCCAATCATTGGCTACCCAGGTAGTCCGAAGCTGCTAAATTTGGAAGGATTGATCCAGTTTGGTGTAGTCGGGTATGTTTGTTTCAATTTCAATTCATCTGAGGAAATAAAGTTCCAGTTCATCCTCAACTGCCGTTTGCTCCACTGTTGGACCACTGTTGGACCAGCGGAAAGAGCCCAGCTCTGGGACTCAGGAATCCTGGGTTCTAGTTCTTCCTTTTGGGGCTCTCACATGTTGCAAATAAAATTACACCTGTTCATTTCTGGGCATGGTGAGACGCGTACATGATTCCGAGGTCTCCAAATTTTATTCTGCAGAATGGTCAAAAACCACACCTCGGGAGGTGATCAGTGTAAGACCCCAAAGACACTTTTTAGGTTACATTTTTACCAAACAGTAGCCCCACCTCCGCCCCTACAAAAGCATTTCAATCACTGACATAGGCATCTTAATTCTCAGATAAGGTTATCTTAGACACCAGGGCTTGTTGACATGCTCTCAATGGTCAGCAGTAAAATTCAGCGGACTGCAAAGGATTTTCTAAACCAGAGGGAAGTTAACTTCTCTACCGAGAAGTTAACCCCTGAGTTAACCCCTTCTGAGAGCTCACCTCCTCTAAGAGGCCTTCCCAGACTGAGCTACCCCTTTTCCCTCTGCTCCCTCTGCTCCCTCTCTGCTCCCCCTCCACCCTCTCTGCTCCCCCTCCACCCTCTGTTCCTTCCCCCTTCCCCCTTCTCCTCCCCTCAGCTAAGCCCCCTTTTCCCCCTTTCCCTCTGCTCCTCCCCCTCTCCCTTCCCCTCCCCTCAGCACTGTGCTCGTCTGCTCAATTGCATATATATATTTTTTAATTACCCTATTTATTTTGTTAATGAGGTGTCCATCCCCTTGATTCTATTTATCATGATTATGTTGTCTTGTTTTTGTCCGTCTGTCTCCCCCGCTTAGACTGTGAGCCTGTCATTGGACAGGGATTGTCTCTATCTGTTGCTGAATTGTACATTCCAAGCGCTTAGTACAGTGCTCTGTACATAGTAAGCGCTCAGTAAATACTATCGAATGAATGAATGAATGACTTTTCATATTGCCATCTTAAAAGTTCTTCTCCATTTTCCTCAAAATGGTGTTACTTCAGCTAAGGCTACTGTTTCCACCAAATGGCCTGCACATTAATTTCCACACAGATCAGTGGAGAAGGTTTCTGAGCACAGGACCACCTAGGGCATTTGAAAAGCAGCATGGTCTAGTGGATCGAGCTCGGTCCTGGGAATCAGAAGGACCTGGGTTCTAATTCTGGCTCCGGTAGGTGTCTGCTGTGTGCCCTTGAGGAAGTCACTTCCCTTCTCTGCGCCTCAGTTAACTCATCTGTAAAATGGGGATTAAGAGTGTGAGTGTGGGACAGGGGCTGTGTCCCATCCGATTACCTTGTATCCACCCCAGCGCTTAGTACAGTGCCTGGAACATAGTAAGCACTTAAATACCACAGTTATTATTAGAATAATAGCTAGTTCTTTTTCTCGTTTAATAATCTGATAGCCCTTTGGCATTTTCTTTTCTCTGTCTCTCCTTTCTCTTAAATTCCCAGGAAAGCCTTATTCAGTCTCATCATGTCAAGTTTCAGATGAGTAATGAAAAACAATTTTTAAAAAGTCTTCAATCACTCAGTTGTATTTACTGAGCACTTGGAAAGTACAGTAGATTTAGCAGACATAATCCCTGTCATCAAGGAATTTACAATCTAGCTGGGAGTCAGAGGTCATGGATTCTAATCCCCTCTCTGACTCTTGTCAGCTGTTTGACTTTGGGCAAGTCACTTTACTTCTCTGGGCCTCAGTTACCTCCTCTGTAAAATGTGGATTAAGACTGTGAGCTCCACGTGGGACAATCTGATAACTTTGCATCTAACACAGTGCTTAGAACAGTGCTCGGCACATAGCACTTAACAAATACTATCATTACTGTTATTATTCAGGCAAAATTTCCGAAATTGAATTTTTCATCTTCCCTCCCAAACTGTCTCTTCCCCTCAACTTTGCCATCCCTGTAGACCAAACCACCACCTTTCATTTCGCAAAAACCAGCAACCTTGGCATTAGCCTTAACACTTCTCTCTCCTTCAACCCTCATATTTATCCAGTCAGCAAATCTTGTTGATTCTATCACCACGACATCCCCAGAATCTGCTCCTCCTTCTCCATCCAAACTATTCCCACACTAATTCAAGTAGTTGTCACATCTCATCTCGACTTCTGCATCAGCTTCTTTGCTGACCTCCCTCTCTTGAGCCCCACTCCACCCCATCCATCCTTCACTCTGCTGTCTGAATATAATAATAATAATGATAATTATGGTGTTCATTAAGCACTTTCTATGTGCTGAGCACTGTTCAAAGCGCTGGAGTAGATACAAGGTAATCAGATCGTCCCATGTGGGGATCACATTTTTTAATCCCTATTTTCACAGATGAGGTAACCTAGTCACTTAGAAGCTAAGTGACTTGCCCAAGGTCACACGGCAGACAAGTGGTGGAGCTGGGATTAGAACCCATGTCCTTTGACTCCCAAGCACATGCTCTTTCCACTAAGCCATGCTGCTTCTCTAAAAAAAAAACTTTTTTGCACATTTCCCCATTCACCAAGTGCCTTCAATGGTTGCGGATAAGAGACTGGAAGTCAGAAGGACATGGGTTCTAATCTCTGCTCCACCACTTGTCTGCTCTGTGTCCTTGGGCAAGTCATTTAACTTCTCTGTGCCTCAGTTACCTCATCTGCAAAATGGGGAAGAAGACTGTAAGCCCCATTAGCGGCAGGGATTCCGATCTGATTATCTTGTATCTACCCCAGTGCTTAAAGCAGTGCTTGACACATAATAAGCGCTTAATAAATAGCATCGTTATTATTATGATCTAACTTTGCATCAGGCAGAAACTCCTCACTGTGGGATTCAAGGCGCTCAGTCAGCTCTCTCTCCCTTATTGATCTTCACTCCTTTCTCTCCTACTACACACCCCAGCCCACACACTTGAGGAGATTAGATTTTAGGAGAGTTTTGAAGGTGGAGAGAGTGGTGTTCTGTCAGATATGAAAGGGCATCTTCTGCATTCAGAGCACTGTACCAGCTGCTTGATGAGCAACAAAGATATAAAAGATCTGATCCCAGTGCTTGGAGAGTTTATAGCATGAAGGGTAATCGATCCCTTTGTGCTATATTTTTTGAATGCTTACTGTGTACTGAGTATTTTACTAAGTTCTTGGGAGAGTACAGTACACAGAGTTGAGGGAAATGTTCCCTGCCCGCAATAAGCTTACAGTTGAGAGGGGAAGACAGGTATTAATATAAATAAATAAATTACAGATACATATGTAAGTGTTGAGGGAGGGATGAGAAAAAGGGGCCAATCTGAGTTCAAGGGTGATGCAGAAGGGAGTGGGAAAAGAGGAAATGAGGAAGAAGACCTCTTGGAGGAGATTTGTCTTCAGTAAGGCTTTGAAGGTGAGGAGAGTGCTCGTCTGTTGGATGTGAAGTGGGAGGGAGTTTCAGGCCAGAGGCAGGATGTGGGCGAGAGGTCAGCATCAAGATAGATGAGATCTAGCTACATGAAATGTAAACATGAGCATGTAAACCTGTAGAGTTACTCGAGGCTCTTAATACTTCCTTTTTTTTTTCCCATTTTCAGCCTTTCAGACCTTCCTCGGAAAAGATGACGTCTCTCAGGAAATAGAGGATATCCTGGCAGAGAGTCGGGCCCAGAGAAACCTCCGCTTAGAATCAGTCCCTCAGCTTCTGAAGAACCGCTCCGTTCGCTGGCAGATAATCACCGTAATCATCACCATGGCCTGCTACCAGCTCTGTGGGCTTAATGCTGTAAGTGCCTTTCCTCAGCTGGCTCCAGTTGAATGAAACCGTCTTTCTGAGGGGCTTCTCCAGTTGGTAACTTGATCCTGGAAAGTCTTTAAGGGGGGCGTTATTGAGTGCAGTGATTATGTGGAGTCTGCAGAAAATCCACGGGGGATCAGTAATCCAATGCATTGTGACAGAAGGAAGTTCTAGCTAAGGTTTTCCAACAAGCCCTTACCCTGGGGGGCCTGAGGTAAGCAGGGAGGAAAACATTGGCGGGGATTTGCCTGCATGTTTCCTTTGAGCACCAACTAAAGCGGTCAGAGCCAGCAAGTGAGCCTGAAAGACAAAGTCACCATAATGTGTCTTTCTCTTTTTATGGCATTTATTAAACACTTACTGTGTACAAGGCACTGTACTAAGCATTGGGGTCGATACAAGGTTGTCAGATTGGACACAGTCCCTGTCCCCCATTGGGTTGATAGACTTAATCCCCATTTGACAGATAAGGTAACTGAGGCACAGAGAAATGAAGTGATTTACCCAAGGTCACACAGCTGATAAGTGGTAGAGCTGGGATTAGAACCCAGGTCCTTCTGATTTCCAGCCCCGGCTCTATCAGCTAGATCATGCTGTACCTCTCTCTCTCTCTCCCCACCCCCAATTCCACTGGTATTAACCTATGGGGTTGACTGGGAGTGAGGGGGCTTTGTGTGTCCCAGAATCCGCATGTGGTGGTCCAGGTGTGTCAGGCTAGGGGTTGCATGAGAACAGAGCAGAAACAAAGCAAGTCAAAGGCATTTCATTTGCTGGCCAGGTGCTTGTTTCAACTAGCCTGGGCAAATTATTGGCTTATTATCACCAATTAAAATTATCTGCAAATATATATATTTCTGGAAAGTGCATGGACGCTGGAAGAAAAATCATTTGGAACAGAAACAGTTCCTGTCATTTTCCCCATGTGCTCAGTCAGTGATATTTATTGAGCACTTAGTGTGTGCAGAGCACTCTACTAAACACCTGGGAGAGTACGATACCACAGAGTTGGTTGAGGTATTCCTTGTCACAAGGAGCTTACTGTCCAGATGGGAAAAGAGACATAAATGCAAATAAACGAACTGTGGATCTGTGGAGCTGAAGGAGGGATAAATATCAATGCTTCCAGGGTAAGTGAAAAGAGGGATTGCTTGGGGAGGCATCTTGGTGTAGAGATGGATGTAGCTGAGAAACTGAAAGGCATTAGAGGAATAAAGTAGGTGGACTGATTCATACTAGAAAATCAGCAGGTTGTTAGGAGGAGTGAGCTTTTTGTGTGCTAAAAGCCATTGTTAAGGAGTTTGTGTTTGATGTGGAGATGGATGGACAAGCACTGGAGGTTCTTGAGAAGTGAGGAAACATGGACTGAGTGGTTTTGTAGAAAAATGTTGTGGACAGTGAAGTATGGACTGGAGTGGGGAGAGACAGGAGGTGAGTTAGCGATGAGGCTGATGAAGTGGTCAAGGTGGGATAGGATAAGTGCTGGGATCAGTGTGGGAGTAATTTGAATAGAGAGGAAAAAGTGGATTTTAGTGATAGTGAAGGGATTTAGTGACAGGATTTGTTGACAGACTAAATATGTGGTTTGAAGGAGAGAGATGAGTTGAGGATAATGCCAAGTTTATGGGCTTGGGAGACAGGGAGGATAGTAGTGTTGTCTATAGGGATAGGAAAGTCAGGGAGAGGACGGGTTTGGGTGGGAAGTTCTGTTTTGGATTTGTAAAGTTAGAGGGTTTAACGGGGACATCCAAATAGAGATGTCCTGAAGGCAAGAGGTTGAAGAGGTAGATTTGGAAATCTACCTAGAGATGGTAGTTGAAGCCAGTGGAGCAAATGAATTCTCCAGGTAACTCGAAATCGATCCATCAGTGGAATTTATTGAGTGCTTAGTGTGTAGATGTCTGTACTAAGTAATAATAATGATAGCATTTGTTAAGCCCTTACTAATAATAATAATAATGTTGGTATTTGTTAAGCGCTTACTATGTGCCGAGCACTGTTCTAAGCGCTGGGGTAGACACAAGGGAATCAGGTTGTCCCACGTGGGGCTCACAGTCTTAATCCCCATTTTACAGATGAGGGAACTGAGGCAAAGAGAAGTGAAGTGACTTGCCCAAAGTCACACAGCTGATAAGTGGCCGAGCCGGGATTTGAACCCATGACCTCTGACTCCAAAGCCCATGCTCTTTCCACTGAGCCACGCTGCTTCTATGTGCCAAGCACTCTTCTAAGCGCTTGGGGTAGGGGGTACAAGGTAATCAGGTTGTCCCACGTGGGGCTCACAGTCTTAATCTGCATTTTACAGATGAGGTAACTGAGGCACAGAGAAGTTAAGTGGCTTGCCCAAGGTCAAACAGCTGATAAGTGGTGGAGGCGGGATTAGAACCCATGACCTCTGACTCCAAAGCCAGTTGGTAGGCACGTTCCATAATGTATTTGTTAAGCGCTTACTCTGTGCAGAGCACTGTTCTAAGCGCTGGGGTAGATACAGGGTAATCAGGTTGCCCCCCGTGAGGCTCACAGTCTTTGTCCCCATTTTACAGATGAGGTAACTGAGGCACAGGGAAGTTAAGTGACTTGCCCACAGTCACACAGCTAAGTGGCAGAGCTGCGATGTTCCACGAGTACAGGGAGACAGATGTTGAAGTAAATTATGGTTATGTACAAAGTGCACTGGAGCTGAGGGTGAGGTGAATATCAAGTGCTAAAAGCAGACAGATCTAAGTGCATAGGTGAGGCAGAAGGGAGAGGGAGTCAGAGGAAAGAGGGTTTAATTGGGAAAGGTCCCTTGGAGGAGATGGGATTTTCATCAGCCTTTGAAGTTGAGGAGATCGGAAGCCTAGCGTATATAAAGGGGGAGGGAATTCCAAGAGGGGACGTGGGCGAGGGGTCGGTAGGGAGAAAAATGAGATTGAGACTTAAGTGATCATGGCAGGCTCCCTGGTCCACCCTTCAAACACCTGGTGAGGAAATGAAATGAAAGATTTAGGTGACAACCTCATTGCAAGTGGAAATGCGTTTGTAGCAATTTGCCTTTGCTTCTTTAAACTTTTGTCTTAAAAATACAAAGGGAGGGGAAGGCTGAGGGAGTTTTAACACTTGCCTTTTAATGACTTGAGGAGTGAAGACATGGCTGCAGTTTTTCGGTGGGTAGTTGCTGCCTTAAGATCTAGTTCAGCTTCTGAAGAGAGTGTTTGAGTCCTGATCAATAAGCACATTCGGAAAAATGTCACAACTCACTGAAAAAGCTGTCAAGCAGAACTGAATCTGGGCGTGCTATGGGATCAATCAGTTAATCAATGGTATTAATTGAGCACTTGTTCAGTGCATTGTACTAAAAATATAGGAGAGTGTGATATGACAAAAGTTGTCAGACACATTCCCTGCCCACAAGGAGCTGGCAGTCTAGAGGGGGAGGGAAATTTTGAATTGGTTTGTTTTCGTTTGTAACCTTCATTTTCACCTTCAAAGAGTTTTTCATTTTACTTTATTCCAAATTGATTTAATATTTACTTTATTCCAAATTGCTTCTGCACTGAGCCAATTTTTTTACATTGTTGGGTTTTTTTGGTATGAATATTATCCCTCCAAATGGTCACTGGGCTAAGTGAACACTGTGCACTAACCTAGATTGTAAACCCTGAAGTCTGAAGAACTTGGGTTCTAATCCCCACTCTTCCACTTGTCTGCTCTGTAACCATGGGCAAGTCACTTCACTTCTCTGTGCCTCAGGATTAAGACTGTGAGGCCCATGTGGGAGACAGGGACTGTGTCCACTTGATTAACTTGTATCTACCCCAGCACTTAATACAGTGCCTGGTGAGTGCTTAACAAATGCTATTATTATTATTTTTATCCTTATTATTATTACATAAAAAGGGTCTTTGATGTGGCTTGCTCCCTTCAGTTTTCCAAAGCAGGCGAAGTTGTAAACGATCCTAAGGAGGTTCAAGAATGAGAACCAGGACTGATGTAATAATAATAATAATAATGTTGGTATTTGTTAAGCGCTTACTATGTGCCGAGCACTGTTCTAAGCGCTGGGGTAGATACAGGGTAATCAGGTCGTCCCACGTGAGGCTCACAGTTAATCCCCATTTTACAGATGAGGTAACTGAGGCACAGAGAAGTGAAGTGACTTGCCCACGGTCACATAGCTGACAAGTGGCAGAGCGGGGAGTCGAACCCATGACCCCATGTATTCATTCATTCATTCAATCGTATTTATTAAACACTTATTGTGTGCAGAGCACTGTACTAAGCAAGTGGGAAAGCACAATTCGACAATAAACAGTGACAGTCCCTGCCTACAACAAGCTCACAGTACCCATGCTTAGCTTCAGGTATTCTCAATCCTTGTTTCTTGTTTGTTCTGGGAAAGCCTTCCAGCTCCTCATCTAAAATAAGATCTGTCACTTGAAATTATATGTATTCAGTGCTTCCATTGCTTTCCCCATTGGCTTGCCTTTTGCATGAAATCAGTTTGCCTGAATCTCATATTCATTCCACTTTCTCAATTCCTAGAGGTTTGACTATCTCACCGGAAAGATCTGTGGTAGCATCATGAAAAGGTCAAATCTCTGACCAATTCCAATGACTCTCAACCCTGCATATTTCTTAAATTCCATCTGCTAAAAATTAGGCACTTTCCACTTATTCTATACCCTTTGAAGGGCAAGAACAGCTAGTTTACTATACGTTTGTTTGTGTTTATATTCATATAATTATATTCATATTTATTAAGTGCTTACTGTGCGCAGAGCACTTTATTAAGTGCTTGGGAGAGTACAGTATAACAATAAACAGACACATTCCCTGCCAAATATATATATACACACATAACTGGGGAAGAGAATGCCCTAGCGGAAAGAGCACAGACCTGGGAGACAGAGGATCTGGATTCTAATCCCAGCTCCACCACTTACTTGCAGTGTGATCTTGGGCAAGTCACTTAACCTCTCTGTACCTCAGTTCCCTCATCTTCAAAAGTGTGATTCAATAACTCTTCTCCCTCCCTCCTATCTAGACTAAGAGGCTCATGAAGGACCTGATTATCTTTTATCTACCCAGTACTTAGTACAGTGCTTGGCATAAAGTAAACATTAACAAATACCACAATTATTATATAATTGCTTCTCTCTCTCTCTCCCCTATATATATATATATAATATCACATATATATGAATGTTTTATATGTATATATATATCTTATGCCGTCGAGTCATCTCCCACCCATAGCGACCCCATGGACCCTTCGACATCTCTACACCGTAAGCATTTAAATACTCTTTATCTTCCATGCTCTTCTAATGATGGTATTTGTTAAGCTCTTACTAAGGGTCAAGCACAGTTCTAAACACTGAGGTAGATACAAGAAAATCAGTTTGGACACAGGGGGACACTTGGTCAAAATAGGAAGGAGGGCAGGTATTGAATACCCATTAAACAGATGTACTTATGTGTCTATCTTACATACCCCGTTGCTTAAGCACTACTCATGAACCTAGGGAAGCAAAATGGCCTAATGGAAATATCAAAAGCCTGGAAGTCAGAGGACTTGGGTTCTAATCTCAGCTCTATCACTTGCCAGTGTCTTAATTTCTCTATGCTTCAGTTTCCTCATCTACAAAACACAGATTCAATACTGTTCTCCCTCCTACTTAGACTGTGAACCTCAAGTGGGACAGGGACCTTGTCTGATGTGATGATCTTATGTACACCCTAATGTTTAATGCAGTGCTTGGCATAAAGTAGTGCTTAACAAATACCACACTAATTACAAGTACCATGAAGAAGAAGCGTTGCCTTAGCGGATAGGGAACCGGCCTGAGAGCCAGAGAACTTGAGTTCTAATCCAGGATCCACCAACTGCCTACTTTGTGACCTTGGGCAAGGGAGAAGCAGCGTGGCTTAGCGGAAAGAGCACGGGCTTGGGAGTCAGAGGTCGTGGGTTCTAATCCCAGCTCTGCTGCTTGTCAGCTATGTGACTTTGGGCAAATCACTTCACTTCTCTGTGCCTCAGTTACCTCATGTGTAAAATGTAAGACTGTGAGCCCCATGTGGGACAACCTAATTATACTGTATCCACCCCAGTGCTTAGAACAGTGTTTGGCACATAGTAAATGCTTAACAAATACCATAATTATTCTCTGGCCTCAGTTACCTCATCTGTAAAATGGGGATTCAGTCCCTCTTCCTCCATCTTAGATTGTGAGCCCCATGTGGGGCAGGGACTGTGCCCAACCTGATGAACTTTTATCTCCCCCAGTGCTTAGATAAGTGTTTAACACATAGTAAGCGCATAAAAAATGTAACAATGACAATATATTAAATTAAGGGCCTTTATGGATGTCTTCTGTGTGCAGAGCACTGTGCTAAGGGCTAGGGGGAGTACAGTACAGTTGGTAGACATAATATCTGCCCTAGAGGGACAGGGGAAGCAGCGTGGTGTAGTTGCTAGACTACAGACCTGGGAGTCAGAAGGTCATGGGTTCTAATCCTGCCTCCACCACCTGTCTGCTGTGTGACCTTGGGTAAGTCACTTCACTTCTCTAGTCTCAGTTACCTCTTCGTTTAAATAAGGATTTGGGAACTGTTAATCCCATGAGTGATAGGGACTGTGTCCAACCCAATTTCCTTGTATTCATTCATTTATTCATTCAATAGCATTTATTGAGCGTTTACTATGTGCAGAGCACTGTACTAAGGGCTTGGAATGTACAATTCAGGAACAGAGACAATCCCCGCCCAATGACTGGCTCTCAGTCTAAACAACTTGTATCTACCCCAGAGCTTTATACAGTGCCTGGCACATAGTAAACACTTAACAAATACCATAGTTATTATTACAGTCAAGCAATTTTTGAGCCGCCACAGGAAACAAACATGTCTGGACAGTAAATCAAAACAAATTCCACAGAGGCTTCACATCATTGATAAAATCTTGAAGATACACTTGAGAGGAAGAATAATCTATATTACATGCAATATTTTATGATAAATGACCATGAACAGCCTGTCCTAGGGGAAAGGGCATAGGCCTAGGAGTGAGAAGACCTGGATTTTAATCCCAGCTCTGCTACTTAGTAATAATAATAATGATAATAATGGTATTTGTTAAGCACTTACTATGTGCCAGGCACTGTACTAAGCACTGGGCTGGACACAAGCAAATTGTGTGGGACACAGTCCTTGTCCCATGTGGGCCTCACAGTCTCAATTCCCATTTTACAGATGAAGTAGCTGAGGCACCGAGAAGTGAAATGACTTGCCCAAGGTCACATAGACAAGTGGAGGAGCCAGGATTAGAGCCCAAGGCTTTCTGATTCCCAAGCGTATGCTCTACCCAATTGCCTGCTGTGTGACCTTGGGCAAGTCACTTAACCTCTCTGTGCCACAGTTTCCTCCTCTGTAAAATGAGGATTCAATGCCTATTCACTCTCCCCTTAGACTATAAGTCCCATATGGGACAGGGATTTTGTTCAACCAGCTAAACCTGTATCTACCCCAATATTTAGTACAGTGGTTGACACATCAATTGATCAATGTATTAATCAGTGGTATTTATTGAGTGCTTACTATGTGCAGAGCTCCTGGGAGTGTCCAATACAAAAAAATTAGCAGTCATGTTCCCTGCCCAAAACGAGTTTACAGTCCATAGGGAGAGACAGACATTAATATGAATAAATAATTAATTTATAATATAAAATTTGAAGACTTGTACATGAGTGCTGTGGGGCTGGGGGTGGGGCAAATATCAAATGTAAGTGCTTAACAAATGCCATAATAATAAGATCGATGATAATCAACAAAAATGATCCTCTGCAAGAAGAGACTGACTTCTGGAGGAATATCATCCGATTTGGAGGACGCTAACTAGTTCAGTAGTGACCTCAAACTGCTCAATCTAATAAACTTCACTAGAACCTGCTGGCCCTAAATGATTTAGTCAACGGCCTTCTTTTTTAACGTGGGGGAAAATGGGAAAGAAAAATGATTATCGTTATCAAATGATTATCAAATTGCAAGATAAGGCGAGGCATGCACTACAGGCCTTCTGAAATGCCATGAAGAACAAAAAGGTCAAATGTTTATTTGGAAGATTTTTAAATTCCCATCTCCTCCAAGAGGACTTCCCTTTTCATTCAATCAGTTGTATTTATTAAGTGCTTACTGTGTGTAGAGCACTGTACTAAGCACTGGAGAAAGTACAATACAGCAAGAAAGAGAGACAATCCCTGCCCACAACAGCTCACGGTCTGGGGGATGGGAGGAGGAGGGGAGACAGACATCAGTACAAATAAACAGTCATCAATATAAGTAAATAAAATTACAGATATATACATACATATGAGGAGTTTTTGTTTGATACAGAGGTGGATGGGCAACAGCAAGAGATTTTTGAGGAAGGGGGTGATATGTCCTGAAGCCTTCTGTAGAAAGATGATCTGGGCAGCGAAGTGAAGTATAGACTGGAGTGGGGGAGGCAGGAGGTTGGGAGGTCAGCAAGGAGGCCGATGCAGTAATCCAGGAGGGTTAATAATGTTGATATTTGTTAAGCGCTTACTATGTGCAGAGCACCGTTCTAAGCACTAGGGTAGACACAGGGGAATCAGGTTGTCCCACGTAGGGCTCACAGTCTTAATCCCCATTTTCCAGATGAGGTAACTGAGGCACAGAGAAGTTAAGTGACTTGCCCACAGTCACACAGCTGACAAGTGGCAGATCTGGGATTCGAACCCATGACCTCTGACTCCAAAGCCCATGCTCTTTCCACTGAGCCACGCATGATTGTACTAAAGCGGTAGAATTTGGATGGAGAGGAAAGGGTGGATTTTAGCAATGTTGTGAAGGTGGGACGCACAAGATTTGGTGATGGATTGAAGATTTGGGTCGAATGAGAGAGAGGAGTCAACGATAATGCCAGCGCTTATGGGCTCGTGAGAGGGGAGGATGGTGGTGCCGTCCGCAGTGACGGGAAAGTCCGGGAGAGGACAGGGTTTGGGTGGGAAGATAAGGAGCTCTGCTTTGGACATGTTAAGTTTAAGGTGACGGGAGGACAGCCAAGCAGAGATGTCTTGAAGGCAGGAGGAGATGCGAGCCTGGAAAGAGGGAGAGAGATCAGAGCAGGAGATGTAGATTTGGGTATCATCTGCATAGAGATGGTAGTTGAAGCCATGGGAATGAATGAGTTCCCCGAGGGGGTGGGTGTAGAAGGAGAATAGTAGGGGACGCAGAACTGAATCTTGAGGGAACCCCACAGTTAGGGGATGGGAAGGGGAGGAGGAGCCCACAGAGGAGACTGAGGATGAACAGCCAGAGAGATAAGAGGAGAACCAGAGAGGAGAGAGTCAGTGAAGCCAAGGTCGGATAACGTTTCCAGGAGAAAGAGGTGGTCCACAATGTCAAAGGCAGCTGAGAAGTCAAGGAGGATCAGGATGGAGTAGGAGCCATTGGATTTGACAAGAAAGAGATCGTTGGTGACTTTTGAGAGGGTGGTTTCTGTGGAGTGAAGGGGACGGAAGCTAGATTGGAGGCGGGTACAGGAGAGACTTGGAAGAGAGACATTTGAGACAGGGAGTGTAGATGACTCGCTCAAGGAGTTTGGAGAGGAATGGTAGGAGGGAGATGGGGCGGTAACTAGAAGGAGCTGCGAGGTCAGAGGAGGTTTTCCTTAGGATGGGGGAGACATGGGCATATTTGAAGACAGTGAGGAAGAAGCCATTGGAGAGTGAACAGTTGAAGATGGCTGTTAGGGAGGGAAAGGGTGAGAGTTTTGATAAGATGCGAAGGAATGGGGTCCAATGGGCATGCGAAGGGGGTGGCATTTGAGAAGAAGCAGGAGATCTCCTTTGGAGATACTGCTGTGGATGTGGATGTGGGCATAATTGTTGTGGAGTTGAGGATGGGGTGAATAAAGGATGCAAGTCCAAGCGTAATATTTTTTCAGTATATTAGGTACCAGTGATTTGGGTATTCTGACATAAAAGAAACCAAATACACTAATAAAAAAGGTGATTACCTCAGGATTTCGTAGATGGAGGGAGCTTAATGGTGTGCACTAAGGTGTGTTTTTTTTCTAGATGGAGAAAGGGTGACAAAGAGGAAAGGCCAATTTTTTTTATCACTGTCATATTCTTTTTAACTTACATTCTAGCGATGAATCTAATAGGCTTACTTAGAAAAGTCTGTAAGGTTGAATTCATGTAGTTTAAAAAATGGGAAAGAATTGAGTTTGTAGTCCATTTTATGCACACACTTCCCTTTTCTATGGTATTTGTTAATCGCTTATTATGCATCAAGCATAATGGGAAGCAGCGTGGCTCAGTGAAAAGATCACAGGCTTGGGAGTCAGAGGTCATGGGTTCGTATCCCGGCTCTGCCACTTGTCAGCTGTGTGACTGTGGGCGAGTCACTTCACTTCTCTGTGCCTCAGTGACCTCATCTGTAAAATGGGGATTAAGACTGTGAGCCTCACGTGGGACAACCTGATGACCCTGTATCTACCCCAGCGCTTAGAACAGTGCTCTGCATATAGTAAGCGCTTAACAAATACCAACATTATTATTATCAAGCACCGTTCTAAGCACTGGGGACATACGAGTTCATCAGGCCGGATACAGTTTCTGTCCCACATGGGCCTCACAGAGGTAAGAAGGTCAACAGTGATTGAATCCCATTTTTCAGTTGAGGAGACTGAGGCCCAGAGAAGTGAAGTGACTTACCCAAGGTCACCAGCATACAAGTGGCAGAACCAGGATTAGAACCCAGGTTCACTGGCTCCCAGGCCAGGGCTTCATCTCCCAGGTCAGACTGTTTTCCTCAGATTGGATAAGCATTTTCTGTAGCAGTGTGGGGTTGAAGCAGGCGGAGGTAGGACATGCAACTTGGGGTGAAATTTGTTGAAAAAAAACCTCTGGAGGGAATCTCGAAAGGCGATCAAGCTCAGCAGGAAATCCTAAAAATACTTTGTTACTGTGGGGGGTTTTTATGGAATTTGTTAACGTCTCACAGTGTTCCAGCCATTGTACTAAGTGCTGGAGTAGATACAAGCTCATGAAGCTGGACCCATTTCCCGTCCCATTTGGGACTCACAGTCTTAATCCCCAATATACAGGTGAGGGAATGGAGGCCCAGGGAAGTGAAGTGACTTGCCCAAGGTCACAGAGCAGACAAGTGACGAAGCCAGAGGTAGAACCCAGGTCATCTGACTCCCGGGCCCAGGCTCTATCCACTAAGCCCTTGAGTTGCCCCCTTTATTCACCCCCCACACCCCCAAAGCATTCATGTACATATCTGTAATTTATATTAGTGTTTGTCTTCCCTTCTACACTGCAAACTTGTTGTGGTCCAGGAATGTCCAACCTGTTTATTTATCACTACCCCAGCACTATGTGCCTGGCTCGTAGTAAGCGCTTAAGAAATACTATCATTATTATTATTCTTATTGATAATTTCATTTGATTAATTTGCTATTATTAATTTCATTCCATTTAATTATTTAATCGATATATCCATTTAATTTAATTATTAAATGAATTTAATTTAATTAATAATAATGAAAAATTAAATAATAATACCATTTGGAGCAGTGCGGCCTAGTAGAAAGAGCATGAGCCTAGGAGTCAGAAGACCTGGGTTCTAATCCCAGCTCTACCACTTTTCTGCTACGTGACCTTGGACAAGTCGCTTCATTTCCCTGGACCTCGGTTTCCTCAACCGTAAAATGAGGATCCCGCTTCAGTCTGTACTTAACTCTGCTGCCTGGATTATCTTTCTACAGAAACGCTCTGGGCATGTCACTCCTGTCTTCAAAAACCTCCAGTGGTTGCCTATCGAACTCCGTATCAAGAGAAAACTCCTCACTAGGGGCTTCAGAACTCTCTATCACCTTGCCTATTCCCAACCTCATCTCCTTCTCTCCTTCTACAGCCCAACCCGCACACTCCACTCCTCTGCCGCTCACCTCCTCACGGTGCCTCGTTCTCTCCTGTCCCGTCGTCTACCCCTGGCCCACGTCCTACCTCTGGCCAGGAATGCCCTCCCTCCTCACATCCACCAAACTAACTCTCTTCCCCCCCGTTCAAAGCCCTCCTCAGAGTCCACCTCCTCCAGGAGGCCTTCCCAGTCTGAGCCTCCCTCTTCCTCTGCTCCTCCTCCCCTCCCCATCGCTCCTACTCCCTCCCTCTGCTTTACCCCCTTCCCCTCCCCATAGCACTTGTGTATATTTGTACATATTATTCTATTTAATAATGATGTGTATATTTCTATAATTCTATTTATCTATTTTGATGCTAGTGATACCTGTCTACTTGTTTTGTTCTGTTGTCTGGCTCCCCCTTCTAGACTGTGAGCCCGTTGTTGGGTAGGGATTGTCTCTGTTGCCGAATTGTACTTTCCAAGTGCTTAGTACAGTGCTGTACACCCAGTAAGCACTCGATAAATATGATTGAATGAATGAATGAATGAATGAATACCTGTTCTCCCTCCTACTTAGACTGTGAGACCCAAGGGGGACAGGGATTGTGGGTCCATTCTGATTAATAAGGGAAGCAGTGGGGCTCAGTGGAAAGAGCCCGGGCTTGGGAGTCATAGGTCATGGGTTCGAATCCCGGCTCTGCCACTTGGCAGCTGTGTGACTGTGGGCAAGTCACTTAACTTCTCTGTGCCTCAGTTCCCTCATCTGTAAAATGGGGATTAAGACTGTGAGCCTCATGTGAGACAACCTGATGACCCTGTATCTCCCCCAGCGCTTAGAACGGAGCTCTGCACATAGTAAGCGCTTAACAAATACTACCATTATTATTATTGTTATTAATATGTATCCCTCTCCCCCACCGCCTACCAGGGCCTAGCACAGCACTGGGCACATTCTAAGTGTTTAACAAATACAATAATAATAAGAATGGCCATTTGGTTCATCTTTTAGGTCTCTCATTTTGGTTCCTGAATTACAGAAACAAAAATACAATCTCAGTAAAGTTGTCTGGGTTCAGCTTTAGTGAAGCGTGGATGCAATTTGACCGCAAGGCGGTAATGTGGCACAGTGGAAAAACTGCAGGTCTGGAAATCAGAGGTCCCGGGTTCTAATTCCACCTCTGCCACTTGTCTGCTGCGTGACGTTGGGCAAATCACTTAACTTCTCCGTGCCTCAGTTACCTAATCTGTAAAATGGGCATTCAAAGTGTGAGCCCCATGTGGGACAACTTGATTACCTTGTATCTATCCCAGTGCTTAGAACAGTGCTTTGCACCTAGTAAGCGCTTAACAAATACCATAATTAAATAGACAAGCAGCGTGGCCTAGTGGAAAGAGCACGGGCTTGGGAGTCAAAAGTCGTGGGTTCTAATCCTGGCTCCACCACTTGTCCGCTGTGTGACTTTGGACAAATCACTTAATAATAATAATGTTGGTATTTGTTAAGCGCTTACTATGTGCAAAGCACTGTTCTAAGCCCTGGGGCGGGGGGGAATGCAAGGTGATCAGGTTGTCCCAAGTGGGACTCACAGTCTTCATCCCCATTTTACAGATGAGGTAACTGAGGCCCAGAGAATAATAATGTTGGTATTTGTTAAACGCTTACTATGTGCAGAGCACATAGCGCTATTCTAAGTTCTAAGCGCTGGGGTAGATACAGGGTAATCAGGTTTGTCCTACATGAGGCTCACATTCTTAATCGCCATTTTACAGATGAGGTAACTGAGGCACAGAGAAGTTAAGTGACTTGCCCAAAGTCGCACAGCTGGCAAGCGGCAGAGCCAAGTTTAGAACCCATGACCTCTGACACCCAACCCCGTGTTCTTTCCACTGAGCCACGCTGCTTCTCTAACTGCTCGGTGCCTCAGTTACCTGATCTGTAAAATGGGGATGAAGACTGTGAGCCCCATGTGGGACAACCTGATTACCTTGTATCTATCCCAGTGCTTAGAATAGTGCTTGGAACATAGTAAGTGCTTAACAAATGCCGTAATTATTATTATTATTATATAGTGCTGTGCACCCAGTAAGTGCTCAAGAAATGTGACTGATTTCCATGCTCAGGAACCTGCCTGCCCCAACACAGTGAAGACAAAAGTGGCATTGGTGCTCAGAATGTTGAATTTCACTTTGGAAGTGGCCTTTTCAGAGCCTCTTTTCTTCGTTTCAATGCAGATCTGGTTCTACACGAACAGCATCTTCTCTGAAGCTGGAATTCCGAAGGAAAAGATCCCATACATCACCTTGAGTACAGGCAGCATAGAGACTTTGTCTTCTATCTTTTCAGTAAGTATCCTGAAAGTCCAAGTGTCTTCTGATAACGGGTGGAATGATGTCTGTCAGAAACATGGCTTTGGGTTTTTTGCTATGTTTCCTAAGCAACTATTAGGTGTCGGTCATTGTACTAAGTGCTGGGGTAGATATAAACTCACAGGCCCTGTCCCACGAGGGGCTCCCAGTCTTAATCCCCATTTTATAGATGAGGTAACTGAGGTGCAGAGAAGTTAAATGACTTCCCCAAGGTGACCCAGCTCTTTCTCAATATATACGTATGTGTCAGAGAAACAGAGAAACAGTTCGGCTTAGTGGAGAGGGCACAGACCTATGAGGCAGAGGAGCTGGATTCTAATCCCAGCCCCGACACTTATTTGCTGTGTGACCTTGGGCAAGTCACTGACCTTCTCTTTGACTCAGTTACCTCATTTACAAACTGGGAATTCAATACCTGTTCTCCCTCCTACTTGGACTGTGAGGTAGAAACCTGATTATCTTCTCTCTTCAGCATTTAGTACAGTCTTTGGCACATAGTAGACACTAACATAAATCACCATTATTTTATATCGAGTGGAGGCAAAGAATATTTTGCTCCAAAAAGATGTCTTAAACACGACAAGGCAATTTGTATTTTCAATGCATTCTCGTCAGAATTAAAGAAAAAAACACAACGCTAACTGCTCTGATTTGCTAACTGTAGTAATATTATTTATTAAGCATTTATTGTATGCAGAGCACTATACTCTTTGCTGGAAAAAAGAGACGCAAGTGAGAATTAAACAGAGTACCTGACCCTTGAGGGTCTTTGTTTAAGGATACTCTACTCCCTCTACCACCCCCCTTCACCTCTCCACAGCTTAACCCTCTTTTCCCCCCATTTCCCTCTGCTCCCCCCCCCCTTCCCATCCCCTCGGCACTGTACTCGTCCGCTCAACTGTATATATTTTCATCACCCTATTTATTTTGTTAATGAAATGTACATCGCCTCGATTCTATTCGGTCGCCATCGTTTCTACGAGACGTTCTTCCCCTCGACTCTATTTATCGCCATCGTTCTCGTCTGTCCGTCTCCCCCGATTAGACCGTGAGCCCGTCCAACGGCGGGGACCGTCTCTATCTGTTGCCGACTTGTTCATTCCAAGCGCTTAGTACAGTGCTCTGCACATAGTAAGCGCTCAATAAATACTATTGAATAAGGATAAATGTGTAGCTTAGTGGATGGAGCACAGGCCTGGGAGTCGGAAGGTCCTGGGCTCCAATCCCGGCTCCGCCACTTCTCCGCTCTGTGACCTTGAGCAAGTCACTTCACTTTTCTGAGCCTCAGTTCCCTCATCTGTAAAATGGGGATTAAGACTGTGATCCCCATTTGGAGCATGGGCTGCATCCAACCTGATGAGATTGTATCTACCCTAGCACTTGGTACATTGCTTAACACAGTACATAAAAAGTGCTTAGAAAGTACCACACCATAAAAAAAAAAAACTATTTCAAAAGGCATTCTATCACCTCCCAACCTGCAAAAGGGGAGAAAATAGCCTCTATGAAGAAGAGTATTTCCAGAGTTCCCACTGTTTCTTTTATGTAGCCTTCCTTGGTTCTAGGATCGGATCCAAGCTTTTAACCTTTATCTAAAGCCCCTTTCCCAGGCTGTTGTGGTCTCTGAGAAGCAGCATGGCATAATGGATTGAGTTAGGGCCTGAGAGACAGATGGACCTGGGTTCTAATGCCAGTTCCTTCCCTTGTCTGCTGTGTGACCTTCTGCAAGTCACTTCACTTCTCTGTGCCTCAGTTATCTCATCTGTATAATGGGTTTAAGACTGCGAGTCCCAAGTGGGACAGGGACTGTGTCCAACCTGGTTACCTTGTATCCGCCCCAGTGCTTAGAAGAGTGCCTGGCACGTAGTAAGTGCTTAAAAAAACCCATTGTTATTATTATTATTGTTGCTATTATTTTTAGATAGACATCTGCCAGTCATGTAGCACTATCTGCTGCTGGCCTGATACCCGGCCCATCCTTACCCATATGCGAAGCTAGCAGGCCGGTCCCCAGTCAATTGCCAGTGCCTCCATCCCCCTACCAGCGCTGGAGGTCCTCTCTATCTTCCCCACCCCTCCGGGGCAGGGCGGGGTGGGAGCCAGGCCCCAGAGCTGGGGAATCCAGAGGGGAATGCCCTGGGAGGCAGCACAATCTTCCTTCCTTCCCTCCCTCCCTCCCTCCCTTTCTTCCTTCCTTTCCTTCCTTTCATTTTCTGCCTTTCATTTCCTTCCTTTTCTTCCTTTCCTCCCTTTCCTTCTTTTCCTTCCGTTTCTTCCTTCCTTCATTTTCTTCCTTTCTTGCCTTTCCTTCTTTTTCTTCCTTTTTTCCTTTCCTTCCTTCCTTTTCTTCCTTTTCTTCCTTACCTCCTTTTCCTTCCTTCCTTCCCTTTTCTCCCTTTTCTTCCTTTCCTCCTTTTCCTTCCTTCCTTTCTTTTCTTTTCTTCCTTTTCTTCCTTTCCTCCCTTTCCTTCCTTCCCTGGGTGGACTCCATCCCCTGCTCCAGGATCAGCTCTGGAGAACAGTATCCAACCTCCCCCTTTTCTTTTTTTTTTAATGACATTTGTTAAGCGCTTACTATGTGCCATGCACTGTACTAAGCACTTGGGTGGATACAAGCTAATAGGGTTGGACACAAGTCCCTGAACCACTTGGGGCTCCCAGTCTCAATCCCCATTTTCCAGATGAGGCAACTGAGGCCCAGAGAAGTTAAGAACTTGCCCAAGGTCCCACAGCAAACAACTGGTAAAACCAGGATCAGAACTCAAATCTTTCTGACTCTTTCCTTTCTAGTCTATAAACTTGTTGTAGATAGGGAGTGTGTCCATATACCATTATATCATACTCTCCCAAGTGCTTAATTTAGTGCTCTGCATGCAGTAAGAGCTCAATAAATAGGATTGACTGACTGACTGACTCCCAGGCCCAAGCTCTATCCACCTGCTTCACTTCCCTGGCACTTCCCCCTGGCCACAAGATCAGACAACTCAGAAATTTAAACTAGGAAGATAATCAATTGGATTCCGCTATAAAACGCTCTCTTATTGGATCATCTTGAAGGATTCCCCCTGATGAGCGAGCACTAGAGCTAAGCAGCACGGCTCAGTGGAAAAAGCACGGCCTTGGGAGACAGAGGTCATGAGTTCGAATCCCGGCTCTGCCACTTGTCAGCTGTGTGTGGGCAAGTCACTTAACTTCTCTGGGCCTCAGTTACCTCATCTGTAAAATGGGGAGTAAGACTGTGAGCCTCACGTGGGACAAGCTGATGACTCTGTATCTACCCCAGCGCTTAGAACAGTGCTCCCCACATAGTAAGCGCTGAACAAATACCAACATTATTATTATTGTTAAATGCACCAATCCATTGTGGACGGCCAGAGGGAGGGTAGTACATATACATTCATTCATATTTATTGAGCTCTTACATGCAGAGCGCTGTACGAAGCGCTTGGGAGAGTATGATACAAAGGTAAATGGACATATTCCCTGCCCACAATGAGTTTACAGTCTAGAGTATGCAGTCTGTAGTGCCAGGGCTGCAAGCCCGTCGAAGGGCAGGGACCGTCTCTATCTCTTGCCGACTTGTACATTTCAAGCGCTTAGTACAGTGCTCTGCACATAGTAAGCGCTCAATAAATACTATTGAATGAACCCAGGCGGAGTGGCCTCGTTAAGCACTGTGCACTTTGTTTCCAGAAGACCTTTCAGGATTCCGACTGGACCCTTTCCCCCCCTCTCTGCCACGCCTCCACACCGTGGGGAGAGCCCCAGGGGTTCTTCCATCCGAACCTTTCCCCACAGGCAGCCCAACACCCCCAGGCCTTCGTTCCCCAACTCCCCAAGCCCAACCTACAACCCAAATCTCTGGATTTCCAGAGTCCTACTCCAGAGGGCTGCCATCTTACCCCTCAATTTGCGGGGTGAATCTTCTGATGCAAATGGAAAGACTCAGGAGTGAAGGGATTTATGGGACGCTGTCGAATTCAGGATAACTTTTGGGAGGACCTTTGTAGGGAAATGATTCCTGTTGGGGTGAGAGTGATGCTACAGGAAAAGAAAATGGCCCTGGATTCTTTGGTTTAGAAGGGAAGTCATAATAATAACTGGGGTGTTCGTTAAGCTCTTACTATGTACTAATACCGGGAGGCAGAGGACCTGGATTCTAATCCTGGTTCCCTTGCTTGCCTGCTGAGGGACCTTATTTAGCTTCTCTGTGCCTCAGTTTCCTCATCTGAAAATGTGTATTAAATCCTAGTCAACCAATTGATCGTATTTATTGACCGCTTACTCTGTGCAAGGCACTAATAATAGGTGCATTACCTGCCCATAATGAGCCTACACTCTAGAGGGGGAAACAGACATTACTAGAAAGAAAGAAATGACAGATATGGGCACAAATGCTGTGGGACTGGGAGGGAGGATGAATAAAGGGAGTAAGTCATCACCTTTATTAAGGCTTTGAGGGGTGGGAGAGTAATTGTCTGTCATGTGGAGGGAGGGCATTCCAGGCCAGAGGCAGGACGTGGGTGAGTGGTCGGTTGCAAGATAGATGAGATCAAGGCCCCGTGAGAAGGTTAGCACTAGAGGAGCAAAGTGACCGGGCTGGACTGTAGTAGGAGAGTAGTGAGGTGAGGTAGGAGGGAGTAAAGAGATTGAGGGTTTTCAAGCCATTGGTAAGGAGTTTCTGTTTGATGCGGAAGTGGGTGGGCAACCACTGGAGGTTCTTGAGGAGTGGGGAAACATGGCCCAAACATTTTTGTAGCAAAATGATTTGGGCAGCAGAGTGAAGTATGGACTGGAGTGGAGAGAGGCAGGAGGCTGGGAGGTCAGCGAGGAGGCTATACAGTATTCAAGACAGGATAGGGTAAGTGAATGGATTAACCTGGTAGCATTTCGGACAGAGAGGAGAGGGAGGATTTTAACTATCTCGGTGTCATCCTTGACTCGTCCCTCTCGTTCACCCCACACATCCTATCCGTTACTGAGACCTGCCGGTTTCACCTCTACAATATCGCCAAGATCCGCCCTTTCCTCTCCACCCAAACGGCTACCTTACTATTACGGGCTCTCGTTATATCCCGGCTAGACTACTGTGTCGGCCTTCTCTCTGACCTCCCTTCCTCCTCTCTCGCCCCGCTCCGGTCTATTCTTCACTCCGCTGCCCGGCTCATCTTCCTGCAGAAACGATCTGGGCGTGTCACTCCCCTTCTTAAACAACTCCAGTGGTTGCCTATTGACCTCCGCTCCAAACAAAAACTCCTCACTCTAGGCTTCGAGGCTCTCCATCACCTTGCCCCTTCCTACCTCTCCTCCCTTCTCTCTTTCTACCGCCCACCCCGCACGCTCCGCTCCTCTGCCGCCCACCTCCTCGCCGTCCCTCGGTCTCGCCTATCCCGCCGTCGACCCCCGGGTCACGTCCTCCCACGGTCCTGGAACGCCCTCCCTCCTCACCTCCGCCAAACTGATTCTCTTTCCCTCTTCAAAACCCTACTTAAAACTCACCTGCTCCAAGAGGCGTTCCCAGACTGAGCTCCTCTTCCCCCTCTACTCCCTCTGCCATCTCCCCTTTACCTCTCCGCAGCTAAAGCCTCATTTTCCCCTTTTCCCTCTGCTCCTCCACCTCTCCCTTCCCATCCCCACAGCACCGTACTCGTCCGCTCAACTGTATATATTTTCGTTACCCTATTTATTTTGTTAATGAATTGTACATCGCCTCGATTCTATTTAGTTGCCATTGTTTTTACGAGATGTTCTTCCCCTTGACGCTGTTTATTGCCATCGTTCTCGTCTGTCTGTCTCCCCCGATTAGACCGTAAGCCCGTCAAACGGCAGGGACCGTCTCTATCTGTTGCCGACTTGTTCATCCCAAGCGCTTAGTCCAGTGCTCTGCACATAGTAAGCGCTCAATAAATACTATTGAATGAATGAATGAATTAACTATGTCGTGAAGGTTGAGCCATCAGGATTTAGTGGTGGATTGAATATGTAGGTTGAATGAGACAGAGGGGTCAAGGATAGCATCAAGGTTACAGGCTTGTGAGACGGGAAGGATGACGGTGCTGACTACAGTGATGAGAAAGTCAGGGAAGGACAGGGTTTGGTGGAAAGATAAGAAGTTCTGTTTTAAACATCCTACATCTTCCTACTTAGAGAGTGAGCACTCTGTAGGACCAGGACTGTATCCAACCTTATTGCCTTGTATCTATTTAGCACCTAGTCCAGTACTTGGCACAAAGTAAGTGCTTAGCAAGTGCCATTTAAAAAAAAAAGAACAACACTGTAATAAGCCCTAGGGAAGATAATCAGGTCAGACACAAGCCCTGTTCCAGTGCTCAGGACAGTGCCTGGCACATAGTATGTGCTTAACAAATACCATTATTATTATTATGGAACTCATAGACTAAGGAGGAGGGAGACCATATTTAATCTCCAATCTACAGAAGAGAAAACCAGGGCACAGAGAAGTGAAGTAACTTTTCCAAGGTCACAGAGCTAGCAAGCGGCAGAGCCGGGTTTAGAACCAAGGTCCTCTGACTCCCCGGCCTTTATGGCGTGGTGGATAGAGCACGGGCCTGAAAATCAGAAGGTTGTGGATTCTAATCCCGGCTCTGCCACTTGTCGGCTGTGTGACCTCGGTCAAGTCACCTCATTTTTCTGTGCCTCAGTTTCCTTGTCTGTAAAATGGGGATTGAGAATGTAAGCCCCAGGCTGGACAGGGATTGTGCCCAACCTGAGTTTCTTGTATCCACCCCAGTGCTTAGTGTGGTTTTTGCCACACAATAAGCACTTAACAAATGTCACAGTTATTATTATTTTTCACTAGGCCACACTGCTTCCTTAAAGAACTAGTTCTGTGTGGGCCGTCTTCCCCAGTTAAAGAATTGGAGCTTGAGCCCAAAACTTCAATAAAGCCAGAGAAAAAAAAACTTTATAAGAGACTATCAAAGTCCTTGGGGAAATTAGCTAGTTGAGGTAAACTGAACAAAGCATAAAATTAGAATCAGAAAAGAACAACAGTCCTAACAAAGACACCAACTTATCCCTCCGGGAAATGAGAAGTAGAAAAATCAATCTTCAGCTCTGAAAAGTACAACTGGGAGGGGAAGAACGTCAGGGAGTTCTCCTAGAACGCGGTTGCTATTTCTTGAAAAACCTCATCCATAGAAAAAATTGGATTAAAGTATCCATTGCTTGAAAGAGAATGAATGGGTTAAGGAGCAGGCGATACCACCACGTCTGATGTTTTTGGGTCCAAATTCCATTTATTTGAATGCCCATGGCTAATAGAATGCTTTGCACCCTTATTATTCAAAGCTATTTCACTATTTATTTTTCCTATTACTATTTTTACTACTTTCCAATTTGCTATTTTTGCTATTTATTTTGCTGTTCTGTGGTGGCCTTGGTCCTTTTCCGGATGATCTAGCCCATCTTGCTTAGAGAAACAGTATGGTCTTGTGGAAAGCACATGAGCTGGCGAGTCAGGGGCTCTGGATTATAATTCTGGCTGTGCCACTGTCTTCTGTGTGACCTTGAGCAAGTCATTTAACTTCTCGTACCTCAGTTTTCTCCTCTGTAAAATGAGGATTCAATCAATACCCATTCCTTCTTAGACTGTGACCCCGATGTGAATAATGAACTGTATCTGCCCTGCTTATTTTGTATCTACCATGGTGCTTAGTACGGTTCTTGGCACACAGTAAGTACATAACAAATACCATTATTATGATCAGCAGGAGGAGAAGGAGGAGAAATACTGTATTGAACATTAGAAAGTGGCAGAAACACAAAGTTATAGTTTCAGTACTAAGTATGTTACAGTAGTATTCATTCATTCAGAAGTATTTATTGAGCGCCTACTATGTGCAGAGCACTGTACTAAGCTCTTGGAATGTACAAATCAGTACCAGATAGAGACAGTCCCTGCCCTCTGATGGGCTTACAGTCTAATCAGGGGAGACGGACAGACAAAAACAATAGCAATAAATAGAATCAAGGGGATGAACATCTCATTAAACATTAGCAAATAAATAGAATCAAGGTGATGTATATCTCATTACAAAAAATAATTATTTTTTGTAAATTCTATTATAAATAATAGAATCAAGGTGATGTACATCTCATTAATAAAATAAATAGGGTAATAAAAATATATACAGTCGAGCAGACAAGTATGGTGCTGAGGGCAGGGGAAGGGAGAGGGGGAAGAGCAGAGGGAAATGGGGGGAAAAGAGGGTTAAGCCGCGGAGAGGTGAAGGGGGGGTAGAGGGAGAGCAGAGGGAGCAGAGGGAAAAGGGGGAGCTCAGTGTGGGAAGGCCTCTTGGAGGAGATGAGCTCTAAGTAGGGTTTTGAAGAGGGGAAGAGAATCAGTTTGGCGGAGGTGAGGAGGGAGGGCGTTCCGGGACCGCGGGAGGACGTGGCCCAGGGGTCGACGGCGGGATGGGCGAGACCGAGGGACGGTGAGGAGGTGGGCGGCGGAGGAGCGGAGCGTGCGGGCTGGGCTGGAGAAGGAGAGAAGGGAGGTGAGGTGGGAGGGGGCGAGGTGATGGAGAGCCTGAAGCCTAGAGTGAGAAGTTTTTGTTTCATGCGGAGTTTGATAGGCAACCACTGGAGGTTTTTAAGAAGGGGAGTGGCGTGCCCAGAGCGTTTCTGCAGGAAGATGAGCCGGCCAGCAAAGTGAAGAATAGACTGGAGCGGGGAGAGATGGGAGGAAGGGAGGTCAGAGAGAAGGCTGACATAGTAATCCAGCCGGGATGTGCCAGTAAGGTAGCCGTTTGGGTGGAGAGGAAAGGGCGGATCTTGGCGATATTTTAAAGGTGAGACCGGCAGGTCTCGGTGACGGATCGGATGTGTGGGGTGAACGAGAGAGCCGAGTCAAAGATGACACCGAGGTTGCGGACCTGAGAGACGGGAAGGATGGTGGTACCATCCACAGTGATAGGGAAGTCAGGAAGAGGACAGGGCTTGGGTGGGAAGATGAGCAGCTCAGTTCTGGCCATGTTGAGTCTTAGGTGGCGGGCAGACATCCAGGTAGAGACGTCCTGGGGGCAGGAGGAGATATAAGCCTGAAGGGGGAAGGGAGAGAACAGGGGAGATGTAGATTTGGGTGTCATCTGCATAGAGATGATAGTTGAAGCCCTGAGAGCGGACGAGTTCACCGAGGGAGTGAGTGTATATGGAGAACAGAAGAGGGCCAAGGACTGACCCTTGAGGAACCCCAATAGTTAGAAGATGGGAGGGGGAGGAGAAGCCCGCGAAGGAGACCGAGAATGACCGGCCAGAGAGATAAGAGGAGAACCGGGAGAGGACGGAGTCCCTGAAGCCAAGGTGAGATGAAGTGTGGAGGAGAAGGGGGTGGTCGACAGTGTTAAAGGCAGCTGAGAGGTCGAGGAGGATAAGGATAGAGTAGGAGCCATTGGATTTGGCAAGAAGGAGGTCACGGGTGACCTTAGAGAGAGCAGTCTTGGTAGAGTGGAGGGCCGAAAGCCAGATCGGAGAGGGTCCGGGAGTGAATGGGAGTTACGGAATTCTAGGCAGCGAGTGTAAACGACTTGTTCTAGGATCTTGGAGAGGAGAGATAGGGTGATAACTGGAAGGGGAAGTGGGGTCGAGAGAGGGGTTTTTTAGGATGGGGAGACGTGGGCATGTTTGACGGCAGAGGGGAAGGAGCCATTGGAGATCGAGTGGTGAAAGATAGAAGTTTAAGGGGGGAGAAGGGAAGGGGCGATGGTTTTTATAAGGTGAGTGGAAATGGGGTCCGAGGCACAGGTGGAGGGGGTGGCACTTGTGAGGAGGGAGGAGATCTCCTCTGAGGATACTGCAGGGAAAGATGGGAAAGTAGGGGAGAGGGTTGGGCGGGGGGGGAGAGGTAGGAGGGGGAGGGATGACTTGGGGGAGCTCAGACCTGAGTGTGTTAATTTTCGTGATGAAGTAGGTAGCCAGATCATTGGGGGTGAGGGAGGGGAGAGGGGGGAGGGGAAGAAACAGGGGACTTAAGGAGAGAATTAAAGGTCCAGAACAATTGGCGGGGGTGACGGGCATGGGTGTCAGTGAGGGAAGACTGTAGACTCTAATCTCCTTGTGATCAGGGTTCGCATCTACTAACTCTGTTGTGTCGTACTCTTCCATTTACTTAATACAGTGCTTTTCACACAGTAAATGCTCAATAAATACCACTGATCAATTGATTGATAAGACTGAGGTGAAGGTGGAGAAGCGTAGCAGAACCAAACCTCATCCATTGCCATGCACCCAAACGATCAGTGTTGAAAAGCAGAGTGGCCTAGTGGATGGAGCACAAGCCTGGGAGTCAGAAGGACCTGGGTTCTAATTCTGTTACAAAGTTCATTCAATCGTATTTATTGAGCACTTACTGGGTGCAGAGCACTGTACTAAGTGCTTGGAAAGCACAATAGAGCAGCAAATAGAGACAGTCCCTGCCCACAATGGGCTCACAGTCTAGAAGGGGGGAGACAGGCATCAAAATGAGTAAACAGGCATCAATATAAATAGAATTATACACATAGACACATCAGTATAAGTAAATAGAATTAGAAATATGTACCTATATGCACAAGTGCTGTGGCGGGGGCAAGGTGGGTAGAGTAAAGGGAGTGAATTGGGGTGATGGGGAGAAGAGGGTGGGCAGAGGGAAAGGGGGGCTTTGGTAGAAACATTCCCTCAAGAGAAGGAGAGAGTTCAGCACTGAAGGTGTAGATTTAGGAATCACCCACGTAGAAATGGTACTTAAAGCCATGAGAGTGAATAAGTTCTCCTATTTGACTGACATATTTTCTCCAGGACATCCTACCTTTGCTCTGCTATAGTTGTTCTGGTATGTATACCCATAGAGTTTTCTTGGTAAGTTTGCCACATAGTAAGTGCTCACCAAGTACCATAAAACAAACAAAAATAAATAAGCACAGAAAGCACTTGGCAAAGAGGATTAGAACCCGGGTCCTCTGACTCCCGGGCCTATGGAAAGATCATAGTGGAAAGACCATGCTGCTCTTTCCAGGCTTCTGCTATGCACTGTGGGTTTTGGTGAGGCTCCTGTTCATTAAATCAATCGCTACCGCTGACTTCGTGGCCTGCGGAATCTTAGAGGCTGAAAGTTCTTGACAGCGCAAGGCCGGGTGACTTGAAGCTGAGGCAGGCACTAGGCACCTGGAGAGCTCGGATTTGTTCTCGTAGCTCTATTTCAGTTCCCCAAGTACTTGGTGTACAGGTCAACAAACAGTAAGTGCTTAATAGGTAGATGTTTTCCAACTTCCTTTGGCTTTACAGTTCTGTTCTAAATCCCAGAAAAACGTTTCCTTAGCTGTCCCGTTATGTTTTGCCACAAGATTTTTATTTTTTTGCCAGAAGGAAATGTACTTTTATTGTAGAATATGCTTTACAGTTTAGGTGTGTGATCATGGATCAATCAAACAGTGGTATTTATTGAGCACTAGTAAGTGCACATAGTAATGTGCAGAGCACTGTTCTAAGTGGAAGAGTACAATGGATGAAAAATTAACAGATACATTCCCTGCCCATAATGAGTTTACTCTTAACAGCGATGCTTTATTTCATTTTTTGGGATCTAGCACCATTAGAAAAGTTCTCCTCAAACTCCTAGTGCTCCTCAGAAAAGTTCTCCTCTCAGCTGCCTAGGCTTCAAAGCTGTGGAATAGATTCCCGGCCAGATCAGTCAGTCATTCGTATTTATTGAGCATTAGTGTGTGTGGACCACTGTACTGAGCACTTGGGAGAGTACAGATACAACAATAGACACATTCCCGACCCACAATGAGTTTAAAGTGTAAAGGGGAGGCAGACATCAATACAAGTGAATAAAGAAATTACAGATATGTACATAAGGGTTGTGAGGTTGGGAAGGGGGATTATTGGGAGTCAGAGGTCATGGGTTCAAATCCCGGCTCTGCCACTTGTCAGCTGTATGACTGTGGGCAAGTCACTTCACTTCTCTGTGCCTCAGTTGCCTCATCTGTAAAATGGGGATTAAGACTGTGAACCTCATGTGGGACAACCTGATTACCCTGTATACCGCAGCACTTAGAACAGTGCTCTGCACATAGTAAGCGCTTAACAAATACTAACATTATTATTATTAAAAGGGAGGGAGGAATGAATAAAGCTGAGGATGCTGCTAGTGCCCTGAAATAAATTTTGGTCTACTGATTGAGTAAATCTATCCTGAGGAAGCTTTACTAGGTAGCTTTATTTGTCATGGGATGACAGAAGCAAAAAGAAATTCCTTTAAATGCTAATAATTCCTGTGTTAATTCTTGGCTGTTCCCCCCAAACCTGGCATTCTTTTCATTCATTCATTCAACCACATTTATTGAGTGTTCACTGTGTGCAGAGCACTGTACTAAGCATTTAGGAGAGTATAATAATAATAATATGGTATTTGTTAAGCACTGACTACATGCCAAGCACTGTTCTAAGCACTGGAGTGTATACAAGGTAATCAGAGTGTCCCACATGGGACTCACAGTCTTAATCCCCACTTTCCAGATGAGGTAACTGAGGCCCAGTGAGGTGACTTGCCCAAGGTCACACAGCAGACAAGTGGCAGAGCCAGGATTAGAACCCACATCCTCTGAATCCTAAGCCTGTTTTCTTTCCGAAAGCCATGAAGCAGACACATCCCCTGCCCACAACAAGCTTACAGTCTAGAGGGGGAGACAGACATTAATATACATAAATAAATAAATTACAGATATGCACATATGTGGAAAGAACCCCTGGTGGAAAGAGTCACAGGCCTGGGAGTCAGAGGACCTGGGTTCTAATCCCAGCTCTGCCTGTTGCCAGCTATGCGACCTTTATTTCTCTGTGGCCCAGATTCCTCTTCTGTAAAATGGGGAATTAGTATTTGTTCTCCTTATCCTGTTAGCCTCTTGTGGGCCAGGAACTATGTCTGATCTGATCTGAGTGGATCTAATCCAGTGTTATTTCAGCAATGGTATTTACTGAGCACACACCGTAAGCCGAGCACTCTATTAGGTGCTTAGGGTTTGGCACATAGTAAACACTTAAAGAATAACACCATTATTCACCTTATTGTAAGTTTTGCCAATTCACCATCAGTGAACTTCTCTGATTAAACCACTTTCTAAGGAGTCTTGTCAGGTGGCCAAACTCTGACTAGTCTGAATGTCCAGGACCCCAGTGGCTACTGTGGTGGCTACCCGGGCAAGAGGGAAGCAGTGGGGCCTAATGGGAAGAGACGTGGCCCGGCGGATAGAGCACGGTCCTGAGAGCCGGAGGACCTGGCTTCTAATCCTGCCTCTGCCACTTGTCTGCTGCGTGATCCTGGGCAAGTCACGTCACTTCTCTGTGCCTCAGTACCCTCATTTGCAAAATGAGGATTCAATACCTCTTCCCCACCACGATTTAGACCTTGAGCCACAGGTGGGACATGGACTGTGTCCAACCCGATCGTCATCTATCCAGTGCGGAATACAATGCTTTGCACATTTAACAAATATAATAATGATAATAATATTATCATTATTATAAAGAGTTTAATTCTCCTCACTCTCACACCATTACAATAATAACCATGGTATTTGTTAAGCATTTACTAGGTGTCAAGCACTGCATTAAGCTCTGGGGTGGAAACAAGCAAAGCGGGTTGGACACAGTCCCTGTCCTAGTCTCAATCCCATTTTACAGATGAGGGAGCTGCGGCATAGAGAAGTGAAGTGGCTCGCCCAAGGTCACACAGCAGACATGAGGCGGAGCTGGGATTAGAACCCATGACCTTCTGACTCCCAGGACCGTACTCTATCCACTGTGACATTGGACAAGCCTCCTGAGTCCACAGAGAACGGGATCAGCTATGAACACCTGAAAAGTTCTAGCTAATAGAAGTCGGTGCTTTACAACACTGATTTCTGAGCTGTGTCCTTTCATATGAAACTCACCGCTCTTTCTAGCGAAATATGAATATACCTGTCAAATAGGATGTGGTGTGTTTGACACAGCCACATTAATAATAATGTTGGTATTTGTTAAGCGCTTACTATGTGCCGAGCACTGTTCTAAGCGCTGGGGTAGACATAGGGGAATCAGGTTGTCCCACGTGGGGCTCACAGTCTTAATCCCCATTTTACAGATGAGGGAACTGAGGCCCAGAGAAGTTAAGTGACTTGCCCACAGTCACACAGCCGACAAGTGGCAGAGCTGGGATTCGAACTCATGAGCCCTGACTCCAAAGTCCGTGCTCTTTAGATTACAGCAGCGTGGCTCAGTGGAAAGGGCCCGGGCTCGGGAGTCAGAGGTCATGGGTTCGAGTCCGGGATCTGCCACTTGTCAGCTGTGTGACTGTAGGCAAGTCACCTAACTTCTCTGTGCCTCGGTTCCCTCATCTGTAAAATGGGGATTAAGATTGTGAGCCTCACGTGGGACAACCGGATTACCCCGTATCTCCCCCAGCGCTTAGAACAGTGCTCGGCACATAGTAAGCGCTTAACAAATACCAACATTATTATTTCTCCTTCAGAATGCCAACAACTGTTTCAAGAGATTGAGTCTGTACAGCAGAGATTTCAAATGCAGTGTCCTGATTGTTCCTTTTCACGTATTTGGGACAAATCTATGATATCTCCTATATCTATCTGGAGTTTTCAAGTAATGCATATTGTCCAAATTGCAGGTTGCCGCTCCCAGGATATAAACATTATGGTGGATGCTAGTCATTTCAGTGAGGCTAAATAAGCTTGCCTTTCCCAGACAAAGAGCGTTGTAGAATATATTTAAAAAAAAAAACTCAGGTTATGGTTGTTTAGAATCAAGTCTTGCCAATGCCAAGCTGCCTTTGCATTCGGATGGCATCATTGTTGACTACTGCTATTGCTGGTCCCTTCCTAGTATGACATTTATTAAGAAAACAGGCATGGTAACAATTTGTCATTACTCGTAATTAAATACCTGAGAAAACTGCAAAATTTAAAATCACAAGAAATTGATGTAGAAGGAGAACATTTGGTGAGAAATGATCATCCTTCAAGCAAGCTGTGGTGTGCCATTTTCTACAAATTGACTTTCACACCTCCTTCTCATTCTTTCTCATCTTCTGGGTGATAATTATTGGGGGATTTAGGCGCGGACTTTGTCCCAAGTGCTGAGGCAGATACCGCACCATGGGCTATTTGACACCAGTTCTAGATTATGTTGCAAATGCTATTGTTTTGTACTCTCCCAAGCATTTAGTATAGTGCTCTGCATGGGCATCATCAGTGACATTTATTGAGTGCTTACTATATGCAGAACACTCTACTAAGTGCTTGGGACACAGTAAACATGCAGTGAATACCACTGAATGCTATTAAACTCCAGCAAATTTCCACCACTTCCTTGAAAGTAAAAAGTTGGGAGCTTTCTGTAAGCACTCAAATACGATTGATTGATTGATTGATTGATTGATTGATTGATTGATTGGAGTAGCTGGCCTTGTGCCAGACTTAGGGCCTGGCATTCCAGCTCCCATCAGAAATTCTTTCCTTGGAAAGGACACCCTTGTTTTTATGCTTGTCCATTCTCTAAATGGAGGATTGTCGCAGCAACAGAATGGGGCAGAATGGCCGTCGGCTTCTCAACCCATCCAATTGCTAGCAGTAGCATATTTCATAGAAATCCAATTCTGTTGGAACCCGTTTGCTCGGCACATTTTAGCCAGAACGCAAAGGCTCCTGATAACGTGAGCCTATGTGGATTCAAGTTGACACTGAGTCAGAAGAAATGGTGATTTCCAGGATCCGGGTGAGGGCCGCCATGTGCATTTTCTCAAACATGGGGGTTCTGCAAGAATGTAACCCCTGAATTTTGGGAGAAGTGGTGAATGTAACATTTCCTGGAGGAAAAAATGTTTTGCTTTGTTTACCTTGAAATGATGAAGCTCTTCTGCTAGGGTTCCTGACCCCCTTGTCTTGAGATTTGGTGAAAAATAATTCCTGTCCTGCAGTTGCCTTTACCTTCCTGGAACAAATACTCAATCTGCTCAATTTTTTAGACTGTTTTGGGACAGAAACTTTTCTTCCAAACCTGCCCAATTATCTGGGCCAAATGTACCTTCTCTAGTTCCTTTTCATTCTCTCGATCCTGGCTGATTTTGCTTTTTAAATAGTTTTCTTAAAAATGCTTTATCCATAATTCTTAGAAACCAGAATCTGAAGTGCAAACCATCCCCTCTCCCGTGAACTGATTGCATCAAAGACATGGAGAGTGCTCTAGGCATGAAGGACTACTTTGTCTTTGGCCTCTCTCGCTTTTGGGGTGCACGGGACCAGATAGTATGATGAGTGCAAGGAAGAAAAAAATAAAAACATGTCCCTAATGTCAGCCTGCAGTTTGCAGCTCCCATGATCCTTGGCCAGTAGGACCTGACGGACAATTACTCTCTCCTACTTCGAGGCCTTACCGGAGGCCCATCTCCTCCAAGAGGCCTTCCCTGACTAAGCCTTCCTTTCCTCTTCTCCCACTCCCTTCTGCATCACCCTGACTCGCTCCCTGTATTCATCCCCACCTCAGCCCCACAGCACTTATGTACATATGTTCAATAGTACTTATTGAGCGCTTACTGTGTGCAGAGCACTGTACTAAACACTTGGAATGTACAATTTGGCACCAGAGACAATCCCTGCCCAATGACGGGCTCACAGTCTAATCTGTCATTTACTTATTTCTGTTAATGTGTGTCCCTTGTGAGCAGGGAACGTGTCCGTTAATCATTTTATTGTACTCTCCCAAGTGCTTAGTACAATTCTCTGCACACAGTGAGCGCTCAATAAATATGATTGCCATTAGTGACTCAATTCAGTTTCTCCTTACTGTGCTGAGTAGAACTAAGTGATGATTTTCTCTTCCGTTTTCACCCAGGGCCTAGTCATTGAACGCCTGGGACGCAGACCTCTTCTCATTGGTGGATTTGGTTTGATGGCATTCTTCTTTGGAATACTTACAGTAGCCCTGACTTTGCAGGTACGGTATGATCTTTTTATTCAGGATTTAGAGTATAGAGTTGCCTCCCTCCACCGCCCCCCCCCCCAATCTCACTGTGATTCATCAATTTAATGGTACTTTTGAGTGCTCGATACACAAAGAAGCAGCTTAGCCTAGTGAAAAAACCACAGGCCTGGGTGTCAAGAGACCTGAGTTTTAATTATGGCTGTACCACTTGTCTTCTGGGTGACTTCGAACACGTCACTTGACTTCTCTCTGTTCCTCAGGCCCTCATCTATAAAAATGAGGATGGCATCTGTTCTCCTCTCTGGTCTGTAGGAGAAGGGGCTGTATCCAATCTACTTACATTGCATCTAGCCTAGTGCTTAGTACAGAGCTCAGCACAAGGAAGTGCTCAAAAAATACAACCCAAGGTAGAGAGACAGACAAGATTCTTTCCGGAGTGTAACGGCCATAATGCTATAAGATCATTATGGGCAGAGAATGTGTCTGCTAATTCTGTTGTGTTGTAATAATAATAATAACAATATCTGTTAAGTGCCTATTATGTGTCGAACACTATTCTAAGCACTGGGATAGATACAAGCAAATCAGGTTAGACACAGTCCCTGCCTCATATGGGGCTCACAGTCTCAATCCCCATTTCACAGATGAGGTAACTGAGACACAGAGAAGTCAAGTGACTTGCCCAAGGTCACACAGAAGACAAGGGGCGGAGCCAGGATTAGAACCCAGGTCCTTCTGACTCCCAAGCCCGTGCTCTATCCGCTAGACCACGCTCTGCATATAGCAAGAGCTCACTAAATACCACTGATTGATGCCTTCAGTGGGCAAGTTTCTGACTGAATCACTTGAAAATCACTGGGGAGGATGGCTGGCACAGACAGCAGTGGTTACCATGCCAACTACCTGCTGGTCTGTAGCACCATGGCAACTGCCTACTTGTCCCTAGTACCGTGGCACCACACTGAAGTGTAATGCTGTAGTCACTCTGGTTCTAGTTGGGTTTTGTAAATACAATTATTGCACTACCCATTGTGTTTTGAACTCAATAATAGTAATAATGATAATAATAAGAACAACCACAACCTATTTTTAAGGACTTACTGAAGTCCAAGCACTAAATCCCGGGGGTAAATAAAAGGTAAGCAGGTCATATAAGTCTCTGTCCCATTTGGAGCTCATTCTAGACTGTAAGCCCATTGTGGGCAGAGGTTGTCTCTACTTATTGCTGAAATGGACTTCCCAAGTACTCAGCACAGTGCTCTGCACACTGTAAGCACTCAATAAATATGATTGAATGAATAGTCTAAGGATTAGGGAGAACATATACTGAATCCCCATTTTACAGAGGAGGAAACTGAGGCCCGGAGACGTGAAATGACTTTGCCCAGAGGAACAAGGTTGTCAGGCATTAGGATTGGAATTAGGAGAAATAATGATCTTTGGGGTTTGCTATTGAGAATATTAGAACTGATATTTTTCCTCAGCCTGATTGCAACCATCGCAGATTTTGGATTAATCTTACATTCTTCAGGGTGTCCTCAGGGGTGGGATCCAAAGATGCCAATTTCTTTGTTCAGTCATGAATTTGCCGTACAACTTTGAGCCGGTCTCATATATTCGGATGAAAAACTTGTCTTTTCCACAAAATAGGGATAATATTAAAATATAGCACAATTATCTAGTAATAATACCATTTTAAGTGCTTAGTACAGTACTTTGCACACAGTAAGCACTCAAGAAATATGATCGAACGAATGAAGGAATAGTATTTGTTAATCCCTTACTGCGAGCCAAGTATTGTACTAAGTGGTCTTACTTCAACTCTGAGCTCCATGTGGGACAGGGATTGTGTTCAACCTGATTAACTTTCATCCACCGCCGTGCTTTGGATAGAGTCCGGGCCTGGGAGTCAAGTCATGGATTCTAATCCCGCCTCTGCCTCTTGTCTGCTGTGTGGCCTTGGGCAAGTCACTCACTTCTCTGTTCCTCAGTTAACTCATCTGTAAAATGGGGATTAAGACTGTGAGCCCAGTGTGGGACAGGGACTATGTCCAATCCAATGTTCTTGGATTCTCATCTCTCTCCCCCCCAGCACTTAGTATAGTGCCTGGGGCATGCTGAGTGCTTAACAAATTCCACAGTTATTATTAGTAAGCACTTAACAAACACCACAACTATAATAAGAATAATAACAATAGTAATGTTGATACAATAAAAGCAGATTAGCCCAGTGCCAAGTTGCTCACAGTCTAAGTAGGAAACAGCGTGGCCTAGTGAATGGAGCAGAGGTCTGGGAGTCAGAAGGACCTGGGTTCTAATTCCAGCTCTGCCACTTGTCGGCTACGTGACAGTGGGCAAGTCAGTTCACTTCTCTGGGACTTAGTTCCCTCACCTTAGTTCCCTCTTAGTACGGTGCTGGGCACATAGAGCTTAACAAATATCATAAAAAGGTATTTAATCCTCAACTAACAGATGAGGAAACTGAGACACAGCAAAGTTAAATGACTCACCCAAGATCACCCAGCATGCAAGTGATGGAGGCCCAGTTGGAACCCAGATTTCCTGACTCCCAGGCCCAAGCTATTTCCAGTAGGCCTTGTTGCTTCTCTCCTAAATAATAATAATAAAAACTGTGGTATTTGTTAAGTGCTTACTATGTGCCAAGCACTGTATTAAGGGCTGGGGTGGATACAAGCAAATTGGATTGGACACAGTCCCCGTCCCACGTGGACAATCAATTCCTATTTTATAGATGAAGTAATTGAGGAAAGGAGGAAGTGAAGTGATGACTTACCCAAGGTCACACAGCAGACGTATGACAGAGCCACAATTCGAACACATGACCTTCTGATTCCCGGGCACGTGCTCTCACAACTAGGCAGTGCTGCTTCTCTATTTGAGTAAAAGCACAGGCATTTGTTAGTGGAATCTTTTGACTTCCCCAGAGAAAGACAGGGTGACAAGAAAACAATAAAACAATTGGGTTTTCATATTGCCCTGTGGTTCTATCGTAAATGTATTTTATGATCACAGTGAGCACCAGAGCTGCCAACCTTCCACTGGGGATGTGGGGTGACAATGGGATGGCATCAGAAAGCTGCCACTTCGCAGGCTTTTCAGCCCAGATTGGAAACTCTCAGATTTTGTCTGAAGTCTGGCATGAGCGAAGCTGGAAGTTTTTCTCCCGCCTCAGGCAGTTCTTAGAAAAATGATTTCAAGGGGCCACACACGGGGTGATGGTCTAAGCCCAGCCCAACGGTGATCGCTCCAAGAGGAAAGAGAGTCCTCTCATGACCCGACCCAGTCCTCTGACAAAGCTCCAGCAAAGGGCAAACAGAGTTTCTCTGTTTTCTTTTTCTTATTGAGTCGGACATCTCCTCCTGAGACCTAGAGATGCTTTTGGAGGAATCGGTTGGAAGAGCGTCGACTGAGGATCTGTCAACATCTGTGGCATTTTCCTGCCCGAGGTCCAGTGACATTTTGAAAAGTATCCTGATTCTGGGAAATAATCAGAGAATACCAGCAGGATAATTACATTTTTCTAAGAAAAGAAAATAGAAACAATTCAGTCGACCCCTCTCCTAGTATTTTTTTTTGGTTCCAAATAATAATGATAAGAAGAATGATTCTTATAAAAATAATTCTTATTATTATTATGATAAATGGGGGTGTTTTTTCAGTGCTTATTATGTGCCAAGCACTGAATAACGCATTGGAGTAGATACTCCCAGTGCTTAGAACAATGCGTGGCACAGAATAATGCTTAACAGATAGCGTAATTAGTGTGGCTCAGTGAAAAGAGCGTGGGCTTCGGAATCAGAGGTCATGGGTTCGACTCCCGGCTCTGCCACTTGTCAGCTTTGTGACTGTGGGCAAGTCACTTAACTTCTCCGTGCCTCAGTTACCTCATCTGTAAAATGGGGATTAAGACTGTGAGCTTCACGTGGGACAAACTGATTACCCTGTATCTGCCCCAGCGCTTAGAACAGTGCTCTGCACATAGGAAGCGCTTAACAAATACCAACATTATTAATTATTATGCAAGGTAATCAAGCTGGCCCATTGAGTGCCCCCAGTCTGAGGGGAAGAGAGAACAGGTATTGCAACCCTATTTTCCAGAAGAGAACCTGAGGTTCAGGGAGAGGGCAAGTGACTTCCCCAAGATCACACACAGCAGGCAAGTGGGAGAGCAGGGATTAGAGCCAGGCCTAGTCCTGTTCTCCAGCCACCCGGCTTTCACCCGATGCAGTGCACTGGGCTCTTGGGAAGTTCAAAATAAAGAAGGGGACCCATTTTCTGCCCACAAGGGACTTACTTCTAAAGGAGGAAATAAAAATATTTACAGGAGTAATCAAAATCCATCACTGACTTTTCTACTGAATAAACATATATAGTGCGAGAGTGTTGAGGTTGGGTATAAGTTCATAAATCGGGCGTGTTTCCTTTTCAGGATCGAGCTCCTTGGATACCCTACTTGAGTATAGTGTGCATTCTGGTGATCATTGCTTCATTTTGCAGTGGACCAGGTAAAGTCTTCCTCTTTCTTTTTGGTTTTTTTTAAGGTATTTAAGTGCTTACTATGTACCAGGCACTGAACTAAGTGCTGAGGTAGGTTCAAGATAATCAGCTGATCACATGGGGCTCACAGTCTCAATCCCCATTTTACAGTTGAGGGAACTGAGGCCCAGAGAAGTGAAGCAACTTGCCTAAAGTCGCCCAGCTGACAAGTACTCGGGCCTGAGAATCAGAAGGTCATGAGTTCTAATCCCAGCTCCGCCATTTGTCTGCTGTGTGGCCTTGGGCAAGCCACTTCACTTCTCCATTCCTCAGTTACCTCATCTTTAAAATGGAGATGAAGACTGTGAGCCCTATGCGGGACAGGGACTGTGTCCAATCCAATTTGCTTGTATCTACCCCAGATCTTAGTACAGTTCCTGGAACATACTAAGTGCTTAACAAATGCCAATTATTATTATTATTATCACTAAATTGGCGGAGCAGGATGAGAACCCAAATCCTTCTGACTCCCAGGCCCGTGATCTACCCATTAGGCCACACTGCTTCTAGATAATGCTTAAACGGAGTAGGTAGGTTGATGTGTATGGATTTGTACAGGGAGATTGTGAAATAATAAGAATGGAGAGGAGAAATGATGTGGTTGTTGGATGGATATGGCTTGGGAAGAAGGAAAAAAAAATAAGGGAAAGCCTCATTGAGAAGATGGGATTTCAAGAGAGCTCTGAAGAGAAGGGAGAATTGAGGAATAGTGGATTTGAAGAAGGAGGGAGTTCCAAGCTGAAGGAAAGGTGTAAGGAATGTCCAGAGGCAGGAAGAGAAGAGAACGAGGCACAGCCAGTAGATTAATTTGAGAGGAATAAATTAATTTGAGAGGAATAAAGAGTGGGAGCTGGGGCACAGTGGGAGAAGACACTGGATAAGTAAGAGCGAGAGAGCTGGTCTTGTCTTAACTTACATCATTGAGTCGTCTCCCACCCATAGTGACTCCATGGACACATCTCTCCCAGAAAGCCCCACCTCCATCGGCCACCTTTCTGGTAATGGATCCGGAGAGTTTTCTTGGTAAAAATTTGGAAGTGGTTTACCGTTGCCTCCTTCCAAGCAGTAAATTTGAGTCTCTGCCCTTGACTCTCTCCCGTACCACTGCTGCCCAGCACAGGAGCGTTGTGACTTGTAGCAGATTGCCTGCCACTGGCTAGTCACTGGCCAAGCTAGGAATGGAGTGGACAGGCCTCTGCTTGACCCTCCCTCCCGTAACCAAGACTGGTAGAGGACTGGAAACTCCAGGTATGGCTCTGAGATTGGGAGAGTGCTGGTAGGAGGCCTTAAAGCCGATAGTGAGGATTTCTGCTTGGTGAGGAGAGAAATGGGGTTAAGGTTGGTGAAGAGCGGAGAGAGATGTATGCAGGATGACATTTGGGAAAACTGGTGTAGGCGGCAGAATGAAGCTGTGGACTGAAGAAGGGGAGAGGCTTCAGCATGGGAATTAAGATTGGAAGCCCCATGTGAGACGTGGACTCTGTCCAAAGTGATTGCTTTGTAGCTACCCAAGCAGTTAGTACAGTGCCTGGTACATAGTAAGCACTTAATAAATACCATTGCCCTTCCTCGTGGCTCAGTGGAAAGAGCACGGGCTTTGGAGTCAGAGGTCATGGGTTCAAATCCCGGCTCTGCCACCTGTCAGCTGAGTGACTGTGGGCAAGTCACTTAACTTCTCTGTGCCTCAGTGACCTCATCTGTAAAAAAAAAATGGGGATTAAGACTGTGAGCCCCACATGGGACAACCTGATTACCCTGTATCTACCCCAGTGCTTAGAACAGTGCTCTGCACATAGTGAGCACTTAACAAATACCAACATTATTATTATTATTACCATTGAAATAAAGAAGGCTTCCCCAATTAAGGTCACTTTTCCCTGGCTCGTTCTCCCAGCTGCACCAACTACGCATTTGGATCTGTGACCTTTGGACCTTTGATGTTCACCCCACCCACAATCCCACAGCATTTATGTACATATCTTTAAATCATATAAATTATTGATGCATATTATTGTCAGTCTCCCCCTTTAGAGTGTAAGATCATTATGGACGGGGAAACGTGTCTGCTAATTCCATTGTAGTTTACCTTCCCAAGTGCTTAGTACAGTGCTCTGCACATAGTAAGCGCTCAGTAAATATCACTGATTGATTCAGTGGGAACACAGCTGAATGAGGGCGGGTGAACAGTGCTGCTCAAACCACTAACACTAGAATCAATTCCTCCATGCAGTTTCTCTGCCCCTGTCGTTTTTTTCTCAGTCACTTCTGCAGAGGGTAGTTTCCCCTGTCTCCCCCCAGCCTTTGCCACTGACGCTTGCTGCCTTGATTTTGCAGGTATTCATTCCATTAAATGCTAAAGGACTAGAATAATAATGTTGGTATTTGTTAAGCGCTTACTATGTGCCGAGCACTGTTCTAAGCGCTGGGGTAGACACAAGGGAATCAGGTTGTCCCACGTGGGGCTCACAGTCTTAATCCCCATTTTACAGATGAGGTAACTGAGGCACCGAGAAGTTAAGTGACTTGCCCAAAGTCACACAGCTGACAAGTGGCCGAGCCGGGATTTGAGCCCATGACCTCTGACTCCAAAGCCCATGCTCTTTCCACTGAGCCACGCTGCTTCTCAAAATCTAATCTAGGTGGAACTGTTAAAGAATTAGTCGAGAGAGGCAAAAGCAGGGGACAGACTCATTTTATATGGTATTTGTTAAGTGCTTACTGTGTTTCTGGAACTGTACTAAGCGCTGGGATAGATACAAGCTAATCAGGTTGGACACCGTCGTGGTATTCGTGGGTTTCAGAAGGAAAGAAAGAGAAGGAGGCCAAAGAGAAGACAGTGCCAGGCACTGCAAACATTAAACAAAGCGACACACCAGGAGCACTCTTTTTGTGTGTGACATGGCTGGGACAGTGGAAGTTGTGTTGCCTTCTTCAGTCACACATGCAATCAAAGATAAATTGCACCCTCAGTCAATCAGCGGTATTTATTGAGCACTTACTTTGTGCAGAGCCCCTTACTAGGTCCTTGAAAGAATACAATGTAACAGAGTTGGTAGCCTCCCCTCCCCTCCCCACCCCCCCCCCACAATGAGTGATGTCTACTTCAAACCCAAAGGACAATATATTCAGAAGATAACAGGCTTCCCACGTTAATGGTCTTCTTCTAACACCTTCTAAGTGTTTTGACTGACTTGAAAGAGTAATTGAAGTCCATTTCAACTTAACATTTGCTATTAACGGATCTGTTCGCAGCACACGGCGCCGTTTGACAGACTAGAATGTGAAAAAATGTACACTCTGAAAATGAAGTCTTGTAGTTTAGATATGTACACAAAGTTATCAACTTCAAAATCTTTCATTGCTACACTGCCGTTTGAGTGAACTTATATTTATTGTCTTTTTCAGCACCCATCTTAAAAATATATTTATTTTATATATTTTTGTCCATTTTGGGGGGTCTCGGGAAGACATTATTTATGCTATTTCCTATGGGAATCTTTGTCATTCATTGTTTACTATTTTACTATATTTGCTATTTTTACAGAAATAATGAAAAGCACAACTTGGGCAGAGCTCTAACCGCTGGCTTTTATGTTCTTCCTCTTAGTCGGTCAGTTGTGTTAAATGCTTATTTTGTGTACAGCACTGTACTAAGCGCTTGGGAGAATCCAGTATAACAGAGTTGATAGGCAGTTTCCCTACCTACAACATCTCTTGTGGAAAGGGGAAGACAGACTCTCATAAACATAAGAATAATTATGATGCTTGTTAAGCACTGGGGTGGATACAAGCAAATCAGGTTGGGTACCGTCCCTGTCCCACATGGGGTTCACTGTGTCAATCACCATTTTACAAATGAGGTAAATGAGGCCCAGAGAAGTGAAGTGATTTGCCTAAGGTTACGCAGCGGACATGTGGCAGAACCAAGATTAGAATCCAGGTCCTTCTGACTCTCAGCCTGCGCTCTATGCACTGTGTCACTCCTCCTCTTATCTAGGGGCAGGGAGAAGAATTTCTCCTGAATCAGGATCCAGGAAACAGAAGAGTGCCCAGATAGACCAAAGCAAAGTCATTGTTCAGGTGGTTGGCTAGGAGTGACATATGCTAGATATTTTTGTTTCATTTTCTTTTGGTTCTTTAAATTGGTATGTCTAGGGTTTACTATGTGCCAGGCACTGTACTATGCACTGGAGAAGATACGAGGTTGTCGGGTTGGACACAATCCCTGTCCCGCATGGGGGTCAAAGTCATAATCCCCATTTTATTGATGCCTGCTTACTTGTTTTGATGTCTGTCTTCCCCCCTTCTAAACTATAAGCCCATTGTGGGCAGGGATTGTCTCTCTTCACTGCTGAATTGCACTTTCCAAGCACTTAGTACAGTGCGCTGCACACAGTAAGTGCTCAATAAATACGATTGAATGAATGAGTGAATTTTAGAGATGAGGTAACTGAAGCCCGGAGAAGTGACTTGCCCAAGGTCACACAGCAGTCAAGTGGCAGAGCCAGGATCAGAACTCATGTCCTTCTGACTCCCAGGCCTGTGCTCTCTCTCTCCACTAGGCCAAGCTGCTTCTCTAGTTATAAAGTTATGAAGGAGAAAAGGCCAAGCGTGCTCTGCTGTATATTACAGAATCAGCCAACACTCTTCGGTGTGCAGACCCATTTAGAACTTGGATTTGACCCACATCCTCTCCTTTCAGTTCCTCATTTTCTTGGGTAAATTCTAATTTTGTTCAATTGGTCGGGATGGGGATTTCATTTACGATCCACGTAAGGTTGTATGTTTAGCTCAAGTAATGAAGAAAGGTGAACTTTCAAATGAGGCCCAAGTCAAGCTAAAACCCACTCAATCTCCCATGTGTTAGGATCGGCGGACTGTTGTGTCTCAATGACTTGTCGTTCCCGTGATGGGGTGGACACGGGATTCATTATTGATGCTTTACAATGGTGGGCAAAAGTGTCTTAATTGGGGAAAAAAAAGCTTTCTGATTCCAAGAGGCAGAAAAAAGAGCCCATATAAATGGCTGCTGTTCCTGTTATTGAAGATATCCTCTGATCTCGGGGAGCCTTACCAGAGTGTTTCTGCTGCTCTGAAAAATTTCTACTCAGCCTCGCTGCTTTCACGCTACTGGTCCTAATAGGGAATGATGGCTGACAGAGTTTCCTCAAGTAGGCAAAGCCAACTAGATTTGAAGCAATACAGAGTTCCTTCGTATACAATGTGACTCAGTGGGAAGAGCCCGGGCTTGGGAGTCAGGGGTCATGGGTTCTAATCCCGGCTCTGCTGCTTGCCAGCTGTGTGACTTTGGGCAAGTCACTTAACTTCTCTGGGCCTCAGTTACCTCAACTGTAAAATGGGGATTGAAACTGTGAGCCCCACGTGGGACAACCTGATCACCTTGTATCCCTCCAGTGCTTAGAACAGTGCTTTGCACATAGTAAGTGCTTAACAAATACCACCATTTTAATTATTATTATTGTTCCCTTGTGCTACATGTCCTGTGTAGCACATGCAGTATCACGTGTGTAGGAGAGGTGAAAAATCTCGCCACCCACCTCAGGGTAGCCAAACTTCTGAAGTCAACCCATTTTCGGGGAGAGGCAGGCAACAGAAAGACTTGAAAATAGAAAAGTGGCCAGTCCTGGAAGGAACACGGGCCTGGGAGTCAGGAGTTGGGTTCTCATCCCAGCTCCACCACTTAACTGCTGGTGACCTTGGGCAGATCACTTACCTTCTATATGCCTAACTTTCCTCATCTACATAATGAGGATTCAATACCTGTTTTCCCTCCTACCAACATGGAACGCAAAGTGCTCGATGTTCAAGCAGGATTCCAGAAAGGACGAGAGACGCGAGATATTATTGCCGATGTCCACTGGATAATTGAAAGGACAAGAGAATATCAAAAGGAAGTCAGCATGTGCTTTATTGATTATAATAAGGCCTTTAACTGCATGGATCGTGAGAAACTCTGGAACACATTAAGGAAAATGGGCATGCCGGACCCTTTAATTACATTAATACTTGTCGAACAGGAGGCCACAATAAGAACAGAATATGGAGAAACAGATTGGTTTCTCATTAGTAAGGGTGTAAGACAAGGACGTATCTTATGGCCTTATCTGTTCATCCTTTACTCCGAATACCTAATGAGAGAAGCCGGATTGGATGAAGACAAACGGGGAGTAAAGATTGGAGAAAGAAACATAAACAGCCTTCGGTATGCCGATGATGCATCCCTACTAGAAGAAAGTGAAAAAGATTTGAAGGGTTTATTATTAAAAATTAAGGAACAGAGCAAAAAGATGGACCTATATTTGAATGTCAAGAAAACAAAGAGTATGACAACTGGAGGTTTTAACACATTTCTAGTGGACAGAGAGAAGATAGAAATAGTTGACAATTTTACTTTCTTGGGATTGATAATTAATAATAAAGGAACTAGTAGTCAAGAAATATGCCAGAGATTAACGTTAGAAAGACTTGCTTTGAAGAGCCTGGAAAAAGTCAAGAAATGTGCAGCTTTAACAATTGCCACAAAAATACAAATTGTTGATTCTAAGGTGTTTCCAGTGACAATGTATGGATCTGAAAGCTGGACAGTGGAAAAAACAGGATAGAAAGAACATCCATTCATTTGAAATGTGTTGTTGGAGAAGGCTTTTGGGAATAATGGATGGCCCGAAAAACAAACAAATGGATTTTAGAGCAAATTAAGCTAAAGTGGTCTTTGTAAGGCCAAATAACTCAACTTAGATTAGCATGTTTTGGACACATAATCAGGAGGACTAATTAATAATAATTATTATTATTATGGTATTTGTTAAGCACTTATGTGCCAAGCACTTTTCTAAGCACTGGGGTAGCTGCAAAGAAATCAGGTTGTCCCTTGTGGGGCTCACAGTCTTAATCCCCATTTTCCAGATGAGATAACTGAGGCATAGAGAAGTGAAGTGATTTGCCCAAAGTCACAGTGCTGTTAAGTGGCAGAGCTGAGATTAGACGCCTGTGCTCTGACTCCCAAGCCTGGGCTCTTTCCACCAAGCCACACTGCTTCTGTGGGAATGGGAGGAGCCTTTGAATCCATCATGGTGAATCATCTTCTAAAATTGGATTGCCTTTTTTTAAGGTGTTTTTAAGGCACTTACTATGTGCCAGGCAGTGTATTAAGCACTATGATAAATACAAGTTAATCAGTTTGGACACAGTCCCTGTCCCAGCTAGGGCTCACATTCTTAATCCCCATTATACAGATGATGTAACTGAGGCACAGAGAAGTTAAATGGCTTGCCCAAGGTCACATAGACAAGTTACAGGGCAGGGATTAGAACCCAGGTCCTTCTGGCGCCCAGGCTCTTTCTAGTAGGCACTGCCTTAGCAAGAAACATCTATAGATCTGCCAATCACAAGCAGGTCACTGCCCAATAATATGGAAGTAATTTAATTTTCAGTTCTTAATTTGTTTTCTTTCTTGTGTCTTCACTCTCTCTAGCTTCTATTTTCTTAGGGGTAATAATGAGCAGAGCCATTATAGCCCAGTAAAATGTTTGGCCTTCTTATCCTTCCTTATGTGCAAAATAATTAATTGGAACAAATCTAATAGAACTGTCAGAGAGTGTTACAGCTTTCTGACTAGAAGAACAAAAACCGTTATCATGCCCAGTATTTACGAGTCCTCATGTTGGTATTAATGACATACAGTTGAAAAAAACCAAGGTTTTTCTAGTCACAGACATTTTATGCTCTCCAATAATTTAAATATCGTTCTTCACCACTTCTATAAATGCCCGTGAAAGAAAGCCATCTGCTTTCCCGCAACATGGATCAGCTGTCCCTAGCAGGTTTTATTATAATTTTCCATTTTTCACCCTGCAGATGGGTTCAACGTTGAAGCCACTGCATTAACCAAATGCAAGCCGAGATCCATTTAATACTCCTGTTCGTAAAAACTTAAGCAGATTGAAAATGAGTATACGTTTCCTGGGCCTTGGGGTAAAAAAAGAGAACCCACCAGAGAGAAAGAGAGGGGGAGAGAGAGAAAGAGAGAGTTCTCCCGGAAACATTATCCAACCTTCACTGTCACTGTCCTCTCCTGGTTCTCCTCCTATCTCTCTGGCCGCTCATTCTCAGTCTCTTTCACGGGCTCCTCCTTTGCCTCCCACCCCCTTCCTGTGGGAGTTCTCTAAGATTCAGCTCTGGGTTCCCTTCTATTCTCCATCTACACCCACTCCCTTGGAGAACTCATTCTCTACCATGGCATCAATTACAATCTCTATGCAGATGATGCCCAAATTTACATCTCCAGTCCTGATCTCTCTCCCTCTCTGCAGTCTTGCATTTCCTCCTGCCTTCAAGACATCTCTACTTGGATGTCCCACCATAACCTCAAACTTAGCATGTCCCAAAAAGAACTCCTTATCTTCCCTCTCAAACCTTGCCTTTTCCCTAACATTCCCATCACTGTAGACGGCACCACCATCCTTCCTGCCTCGCAAGCCTATAGCTTTGGTGTTATCCTTGACTCCTCTCTTATTCAACTCACAAATTCAATCTATCAATAAATCCTGTCAGTTCAATGTTCACAACATCACTCACATCCACCCTTTCCTCTCCATCCAAACCGCTACCCACTTAATCTAATCACTTATCCCATCCCACCTCGATTACTGTATCAGCCTCCTTGCTGACCTCCCTGCCTTCTGTTCATTCAATAGTATTTATTGAGCGCTTACTATGTGCAGAGCACTGTACTAAGCGCTTGGGATGAACAAGTCGGCAACAGATAGAGACGGTCCCTGCCATTTGACGGGCTTACAGTCTAATCGGGGGAGACGGACAGACAAGAACGATGGCACTAAACAGCGTCGAGGGGAAGAACATCTCGTAAAAACAATGGCAACTAAATAGAATCGAGGCGATGTACAATTCATTAACAAAATAAATAGGGTAACGAAAATATATACAGTCGAGCGGACGAGTACGGTGCTGTGGGGATGGGAAGGGAGAGGTGGAGGAGCAGAGGGAAAAGGGGAAAATGAGGCTTAAGCTGCGGAGAGGTAAAGGGGGGATGGCAGAGGGGGTAGAGGGAGAAGAGGAGCTCAGTCTGGGAAGGCCTCTTGGAGGAGGTGATTTTTAAGTAAGGTTTTGAAGAGGGAAAGAGAATCAGTTTGGCGGAGGTGAGGAGGGAGGGCGTTCCAGGACCGCGGAAGGACGTGACCCAGGGGTCGACGGCGGGATAGGCGAGACCGAGGGACGGTGAGGAGGTGGGCGGCGGAGGAGCGGAGCGTGCGGGGTGAGCGGTAGAAAGAGAGAAGGGAGGAGGGGTAGGAAGGGGCAAGGTGATGGAGAGCCTCGAAGCCTAGAGTGAGGAGTTTTTGTTTGGAGCGGAGGTCGATAGGCAACCACTGGAGTTGTTTAAGAAGGGGAGTGACATGCCCAGATCGTTTCTGCAGGAAGATGAGCCGGGCAGCGGAGTGAAGAATAGACCGGAGCGGGGCGAGAGAGGAGGAAGGGAGGTCAGAGAGAAGGCTGACACAGTAGTCTAGCCGGGATATAACGAGAGCCCGTAATAGTAAGGTAGCCGTCTGGGTGGAGAGGAAAGGGCGGATCTTGGCGATATTGTAGAGGTGAAACCGGCAGGTCTTGGTAACGGATAGGATGTGTGGGGTGAACGAGAGGGACGAGTCAAGGATGACACCGAGATTGCGGGCCTGCGGGACGGGAAGGACGGTCGTGCCATCCACGGTGATAGAGAAGTCTGGGAGCGGACCGGGTTTGGGAGGGAAGATGAGGAGCTCAGTCTTGCTCATGTTGAGTTTTAGGTGGCGGGCCGACATCCAGGTGGAGACGTCCCGGAGGCAGGAGGAGATGCGAGCCTGAAGGGAGGGGGAGAGGACAGGGGCGTCTCTCCCCACTCCTGTCCATGCTTCACTCTGCAGCCTGGGATCTTTTTTTTTTTCCAAAACAATCAGACCATGTTTCTCCACTCCTCAAAACACCTCCAGTGTTTGCCCAACTACCTCTGCATCAAACAGAAACTCCTCACCGTTGACTTTAAAGCACTCAATCACCTTACTTCCTCCTACTTCACCTGGGTACTTTCCTATTACTACCCGGCCTACTTCGCTCCTCTAATGCGAATTTACGCACTATACTTCGACCTCGCCTATCTCGCCCCTGACCTCTCGCCCACAACTTGCCTCTGACTTGGAATGACCTCCCTTTCCATATTTGACATTGCGAAATAGTACATTCCAAGTGCTTAGTACAGTGCTCTGCACATAGTAAGCGCTCAGATACTATTGAATGAATGAATATTTGACAATTACTCTTCCTCGCTTCGAAAGCTTATTGAAGTCAATCTCCAAAAGGCTTTCCCTTGCTAAGCCCTCATTTCTTTTTCTCCCACTCCCTTCCGTGAAGCCCTAACTTGCTCCTTTTATTCACCCTCAATCAGCCTCACAGCACTCATTGCACATATCTGTAATTTATTCACTTATATTAAAGCCTGTCTCCTATTAAATGTAAGCTTGTTGTGGGCGGGCAGTGTGTCTGTTTTAGTGTTATGTTGTACTGCCCCAAGTTTTTAGTACAGTGCTCTGCAAACGGTAGGTGCTCAGTAAATATGACTGATTGATTGAAAGAAAGAGAAATTTTTAGATACTGAAAAGCATTTCAAATTGGGATTGGTGACTTATTATTTAAATCCAAGGTGAATGGTGAAAAAAAAAAAAGAAATTTGACAGAAAAGTTAGGTTGTGTTTTTCTGACTTATCAAGTGTAAACAGTTTTCCTGCCATTGAGAAAGACAAACAGTGAATTTTCTTGAGGTCAGGTCTGTGATGGGCAGAGGGAAATTAATAGTAACAGGAAACTCTAAAAGGAGCTGTTGTTAGGGATAGGGGTTAGAAGAAGGCAAAAAGTCTGTTTTTCTTCACCCCTTGAATAGAACCACTGGATTGCTTGTTGTACTCTGACAGCCCCTGTAACAAAATATAATCAGCAAGGCATAAAAGATGAGTGACTTTTCACCTGCCGGGAAAAGAGAATCAGTAAAGCACCCTGAATGGAAAAGCCCAATGAGAAAGACTGTAGCAACTCCAGAAGCAGTTAGATAAGATAAAAATATGAGAAGGTACTCCATAAATTGGGTTGATTCTTTGGAAGGATTTTTTTAATGATATTTGTTAAGCACTCATTAGGTGCCAAGAGCTGAACTAACTATTGGGATAGATACATGCTACTCAGGTTGGACACAATCCATTTCCCACATAGGGCTCACAGTCTTCATCCCCAGGAAGCAGCGTGGCTTAGTGGAAAGAGTATGGGCTTGGGAGCCAGAGGTGGTGGGTTCTAATCCCACCTCTGCCACTTATCAGCTCTGTGACTTTGGGCAAGTCAATTCACTTCTCTGTGGCTCAGTTACCTCCTCTGTAAAATGGGGGTTATTTATGTTATATCTAAAAATAATATATTATTATAATATATAGTATATATAATATGTGTATAATATAATAATATACTAATAAATAATAAATAAAATATAGGTATAAATATATTATATATAAATAATATTGGTATTTGTTAAGCACGTACTATGTGCCAAGCACTGTTCTAAGCACTGGAGCAGATACACGGGAATTAGGCTGTCCCACATATGGTGCACGGTCTTCATCCCCATTTTACAGATGAGGTAACTGAAGCCCAGAGAAGTGAAGTGACTTGCCCAAGGTCACACAGCTGACAAGTGGCAGAGCCAGAATTAGAACCCACGACCTCTGACTCCCAAGCCCGGGCTCTTTTCACTAAGCCATGATTAAGACTGTGAGCCCCACATGAGACAACCTGATTACCTCGTGTCTTCCCCAGTGCTTAGAACAGTGCTTGGCACATAGTAAGCACTTAACAAATACCAATATTATTATTCCATTGGTATTATTTTTTAGTTGTGATGACTGAGGCAAAGAGAAGTGAAGTGACTTACCCAAGGTCACACAGCAGACAAGTTGGGAAGGTGGGATTAGAATAGTTAATAATAACAATTAGAACCCAATGCTTGGACTTCCAGGCCTGTGCTCTATCCACTAGGTTCCACCACTTCAAATTTTGTGGCCATGTCTCTCACAACTCTTTAAAAATAAAAATAATAATAATTATAAGTATTTGTTAAGTGCTTACTGTGTGTCAAGCACTGTTCTAAGCACTGGGTTACATGACAGGTAATCATGTTGGACACAGTCCCTGTCCCACATGGGGCTTACAGTCTCAATCCCCATTTTACAGATTAAGTAACCGAGGCCCAGAGAAGTGAAGTGACTTGCCCGAGTTCACGCAGCAGACAAGTGCCAGGATTAGAACCCACCACCTATGGCTCCCAAGCCCATGCTCTTGCCAGTAGGCCAGGCTGCTTCTCTATAGCTTTGTGTTTTCCAGGCAACTCAGTTCCCTACTTTGCAAATGCATTCAAATTTTTGGTTTACCATAGCCTCAATTTCCATTTTATCTTTTGGTTTTCCCTCAACATTTGGGCATACACCACACAGGCACTCCCGGACTCCACAGAAAGGTCTTAGTGGAAAAGGCCTTCCATGATTTCTTTGTCTTCTCCTTGTGATTCCGAGCCCCATGTGGGACGGGGACTGGCTCCAACTTGATCGTCTTGTATCTACCCCAGCACACAGTACAGTTCTTGGCATGTAGTAAGCGCTTAGCAGATAGTATTTATTATCATTACTATTGTTATTATTGTCATTATTATTATCATTACTCTCCCCATTTAATCCCACCAACATGCACCCGTATAGTCATGACCAGTGGTAGCATGTCTTTAAAATTCTTCATTCATTAATTCATTCATATTTATCGAGTGCTGACTGTGTACAAAACACAGTACTAAGTACTTGGGAGAGGGCAATATAACAATAATAATAATAATAATGTTGGCATTTGTTAAGCGTTTACTATGTGCCAAGCACTGTTCTAAGCACTGGGGGAGATACAGGGTAATCGGGTTGTCCCACGTGAGGCTCACAGTTAATCCCCATTTTACAGATGAGGTAACTGAGGCACAGAGAAGTGAAGTGACTTGCCCACAGTCACACAGCTGACAAGTGGCAGAGCCGAGAGTCGAACCCATGACCTCTGACTCCGAAGCCCAGGCTCTTTCCACTGAGCCACGCTGCTTCTCTAGAATAGAAGATATGAGGGAAGCAGCGTGGCTTAGTGGAAGGAGCCCGGGCTTGAGAGTCGGAGGTCGTGGGTTTTAATTCCTCCTCCACCACTTAGCAGCTCTGTGACTCGAACAAGTCACTTACCCTTTTTGTGCCTCAGTTACCTCATCTGTAAAATGAGGATTAAGACTGTGAGCCCCCCGTGGGACAACCTGATTACCTTGTATCTATCCCAGAGCTTAGAACAGTGCTTGGCACATAGTAAGCGCTTAACAAATGCCATCATTATTATTATTTGAGTCAAGCTGCTTAAGATATGAGGGAAGCAGCGTGGCTTAGTGGAAAGAGCCCAGGCTTGGGAGTCGGAGGTCATGGGTTTTAGTTCCTCCTTTGCCACTTATCAACTCTGTGACTTGAGCAAGTCGCTTACCTTTATTGTGCCTCAGTTACCTCATCTGTAAAATGGGGATTAAGACTGTGAGCCCCCCGTGGGACAACCTGATTACCTTATATCTATCCCAGAGCTTACAACAGTGCTTGGCACATAGAAAGCGCTTAACAAATGCCATCATTATTATTATTTGAGTCACCAGTTACTGTAGGAATATCAGCTCTGCTAGTATTAGAGGGACTGTTATTCGAAAAGGAAAGGCAGTTGGGCAGTATGCCTTCGAGAGAGGAGAAGGTAAGGAAGAGCAAGCCCGAGAATCCTTCTATTCTGATCTATTTCTACACCGTCCATAGAGTACAACAGGTGTTGTAGCCAGAATTAGAAACTAGGTCCTTCTGACTCCCAGGCCCGTGCTCTATCCCCTAGCTAACAACCTTCCTACAGCTCATCCAGAGACTCAGGGTCCAGTCCAAGATAAGATTCCCATTTCAGATTCCATTTCTGGATTTAGCCTCTGGACAACACCACCAGTGACAGTATCGAGGCTCAGAAAAAAATCGGTCTGTATGTCCGGCCCACAGGGATAACGTGCCTTGCGTAAATAACTACATTTTGAGATGTTTTTAGACTAAAACCTTGTCAAGCTGTGTTTGCCGTTAAGAAAAAGAAATCTGCCCGACCACTGCTAATAAGCAAGAATAAATTCCCCGGTGCAGAGCTCTTTGCATCTGTCAATAAATGAAAATACCCATCGTATTGATTTAACTTAGTGGAAAAACTGAGGAGCCCTGAGGGAATTCCTTCTACAAATCCAAGCACTGGTGACCCAAAGTTGGATTTCGATCAACCCAGATGATACGCTGACTTTAGTATCAGCCCTTGGCTCCTTTGGAGGAGAAACGGGATGAGTGGTAAGGAGGAAAAGAGACCATTTTGAAGGTCACAGACTGTGGTCAACTTGGGAGAACAGTAGAACTTTTTGTTTTCATCTGAGGTCAGAAATGGAGGAGGAAGATATTTAGATTGGCTACTTTGTTTTCAGGGTGCTTGGTAGCCATTTATTTAATAGGTTTATGGTCTTAAACTTGAGTTTTAATTTAGAGAAGCAGCTTGATCTAGTGGAAGGAGCATGGGCCAGGGAGTCAGAGGAACTGGGTTCTAATCGCAGATCTGCCACATGTCTGCTGTGTGACCTTGGAAAAGTCAAATAATTTATCTGTGCATCAGTTACCTCATCTGTAAAATGGGGATGAAATCCTCCTTTCCCTGTCTACTTAAACTGTGATCCCATGTAGGGCAGATTTTGTGTCCAACTTAATTAACTGTACCTACCCCAGAGCTTAGAACAATCCTAGGCATCTTGTAGGGCCTTAATAACAACAATAATAATGATATTATTATTATTATTGTTATTGTTGGCACAGTCCCACATGGGGTTCGCAGTCTTAATCCCCATTTTACAGATAAGGGAACTGAGGCACAGAGAAGTTGTGACTTGCCCAAGGTCACTCACACAGCAAACATGCGGCAGAGCTGGGATTAAAACTCTGATCCTTCTGACTCATTCATTCATTCAATCATATTTATTGAGCGCTTACTATGTGCAGAGCACTGTACTAAGCGCTTGGAATGTACAATTTGGAAACAGATAGAGACAATCCCTGCCCAACAACGGGCTCACAGTCTAAACCTGTGCACTTTCCATTAAGCCACAACTTGGGAGAGGACAATATAAAAGAGTTGGTAGACATGTTCCCAGCCCACAATGAGCTTACTACAGTCTTAGAGGGGAAGATAGACATTAATATAAATAAATGATTTATAAACATATCATTTAAAGAGATGTACTTAAGTGCTGTGGAGCTGACGTGAGGCGAATATCAAATACGAATATCAAATGCTCAAAGGTCAGATCCAAGTGTGTAGATGATGCAGAAGGGAGAGGGAGCCAGGGAAAAGAGGACTTAATCAGGGAAGGCCTGTTGGAGGAGATGTATTCCTCCTACATTTTTCATAGAAACTTTTCTAAAGCCTCTTACTTCATGAATCCTTTCTAAAGTCTATTCCCTGTGAGGATCCCATCCCCACTTTCCAACCGCTCCAGGGGCCCTAGAACTTTTTTTTTTACCTCAGTTTACTTAGTACAGGCACAGAATGTATATAGTTACCTGGGCTTAAATCTTTGAGAGTCTGGCCTATTTTGGTGTCCTGTAGACTGTTTTATAAGCAGTATGCAGGCTGAAATGTCTTTCAAAAACATCTTTCTGCTTGCTGAGAAACAGTGCGGCCTGTGAAAAGAGCACACCATGCTGGGAATCAGAGGACCTGGATTCTAATCCCCACTGGTCTTCTATGGACCTTGGGCAAATAAGTCACTTCACTTCTCTGGATCTTCCCTCATCTTCAAAATTCAACACCTGTTCTCCTTCCTACTTAGAATGTGAGCCCAGGGATTTTGTCTATTTACTGTTATATTGTCCTCTTCCAAGTGCTTAGTATAGTGCTCTGCACACAGTAAGCACTCAATAAATACTACTGACTGACTGGCTGATATGTGGGACCTGATTATCTCGTATCTAGCCTAGTGTTTAGTACGGTCCTCGGCACATAGTACGCGTTCCAACCACTACCAGTTCTCTCTTCTTCTCAAAAAACAACCCTGGTGCCTTCTCATTTTCCCCTGCATCAAACCAGAACTCCAGACTATTGGGTTCAAAGTCATTCACCTGCACTCTCACCCTCTTACTTATCTACCCTCTTCAACCCTCCCCTATTTGCCCTCCCATCTGCATCACGCAAGCATCCACACCACTCTCAGCACTTCGGTACCACCACCGTACTTACGTACACAGAGCTTTATACTGGGCCACCTCTCCTCATCTGTAATTTATTGAAATCTAACGGAAAGTAGAGTTTGATAAAAGTACCATCGGCTCAAGGACTGATGATCCAAACGGTAGTCATGGGAAATGTATATTCTAGAAATTGTAGCCCTTCCCGAGTGACGTTTTCTATTAGTTTTTTTTAATGGTATTCGTTAAGGGCTTGCTCTGTTCTAAGCACTGGGGTAGAGACAAGGTAATCAGGTTGGACCCTCTCCCACATGGGGCTCTCAGTCTTAATCCTCATTTTCCAGATGAGGTAACTGAGGCCCTGAGAAGTGAAGTGACTTGCCCAAGGCCACACAGCAGTCAAGGGGCGGAACTGGGATTAGAACCCTTGACCTTCTGCCTCCCAGGCCCGTGTTCTACCCACTACGCCATGCAGTACAGTCCTTGGCACATAGTAAATGCTTAACAAATATCACAGTTATTCCAATTATCATTTTCATGAGAGGAATTCAGTCTTGCTTCATTCCTCAACCTCAAATCAATTCACTTGAAGCTGTTCTGTTGGAAATGGTCTCTTTTCGCTGAGAAGCTGCCATTAAGCCAAGTTCCCTTGGGGCCAATTTCTGCCAATCAACACTACATGAAATATTTGAATGGCACATCAATCCAGCAGGGACACATTGTCACAGCCTGTCAAGATCCTCATCAGTTACACATGTACCATTAAACAAAGTTGTCGTCCCGTCAGTCACGGAACAAGCTGACACGTATCCTTGGGCCAAGGCAAACGAGAGCATAGAACCGGAGAAAGGAGTGAGAGTGGTAGAAGGTAATTCAGCATATCTCATCCAATCATTCGTATTTATTGAGCGCTTACTGCATGCAGAGCACTGTACTAAGTGCTTTGGAGAGTGCAGTATAACAGTCGGCAGACACGTTCCCTGCCCACAATAATAATGTTCTAATAATGTTGATATTTGTTAAGCGCTTACTATGTGCAGAGCACTGTTCTAAGCACTGGGGTACATGCAGGGTGATCAGGCTGTCCCACGTGGGGCTCACAGTTTTAATCCCCATTTTACAGATGAGGTAACTGAGGCACAGAGAGGTTAAGTGACTTGCCCACGATCACACAGCTGACAAGCGGCGGAGCTGGGATTCGAACCCATGACCTCCGACTCCCAAGCCCGGGCTCTTTCCACTGAGCCACGCTGCTTCTCACAATGAGCTATAGTCCAGAGGTGGAGAAGCTAGAATTTGCCCGATTCCAGAACATTTGTTTAGGGGGGAAGCCTGGCCTCCCTAGTTACTCCAGAGCCCCCCACCATCCCTCCCCCTCTGCATATGACTTCTGATTTCAACCCACAGATCTCAATCCATCAATCAGTGGTATTTATTGAGTGCTTACTGGGTGCAGAGCACTGTATTAAGCACTTGGGAGAGTACAGTAAAACAGCGTCGGTAGACAAGTTCCCCGTCCACAACGAATTTACAGTCTAGAGGGGGAGAAGTTAGCAGAGATGAGTTGGAAGGCATGATTTGCCAATCAGATCACATTATGTGACTAAACAGTAGAGAGGATACATGAGGGATAAGTTTTGATACTGGCGAGAGAGGGGTTTCATTGAGGGTGAGCCCCCCATCTCCCTTCGCTGGCCCTCTGACCACTGAGCTCACAAGTCCTTTAGGTCGTAAGCTTTCTGTGGGCAGGGAACGTGACTGCCAACTCTGTGGTGTTATACTCTCCCAAGCGCTTAGTACAGTGCTCTGCACACTGTAAGTGCTCAATAAATACCACTGATTGAATAATGGATTGAGTTCTGTGGGTCAGAAGGAGGGAAGGTCCCTCTGGGGCTCTGGAGTAATTATAATTGAGGTATTTGCTAAGTGCTTGCTATGTGCCAAGCACTGGTCTATGCACTGGGGGTAGATGCAAGTTAATCAGGTTGGACACAATCCTTGTTTCACATGGGGTTCACACTCTTCATCCAAACCAATTATCTTGTATCCCACTGCTTGGAAGAGGAGCAGCGTGGCTTAGTGGCAAGGGCACGGGCTTGGGAGTCAGAGGTAGTGGGTTCTAATCCCATCTCCGCCACTTGTCAGCTGTGTGACTTTGGGCAAGTCACTCAACTTCTCTGGGCCTCAGTTCCCTCATCCGTAAAATGGGGATTAAGACTGTGAGCCCCACATGGGACAACCTGAATACCTGGTAGCTTCCCCAGTGCTTAGTAAGCACTTAAATACCATAATTATAATGGAGAATCACTGTGTTCTAATATGGAGCAAAGTATATATGCGGAGAAGTGGACTTGGACAAAGGAAAAAGAAATTGAGATGTTTTGATGGATTACTAATAATTGTGGCATTTGTTAAGCCCTTACTATTTGCCAGGCACTGTAATAATAATAATGATGGTATTTCTTAAGCATTTACTATGTGCCAAGCATTGTTCTAAGCACTGGGGTAGATACAAGGTAATGAGGTTGTCCCATGCGGGGCTCACAGTCTTAATCCCCATTTTACAGATGAGGTAACTGAAACATAGAGATGCAGAATGACTTTACCAAGGTCACATAGCAGACAAAGTGGCGGAGCCAGGATTAGAACCCACGTTCTCTGATTCCCAAGCCTGTGCTCTTGCCACTAGGCCATGCAGGTGCCGGGAGGATACAAGCAAATCAGGTTGGACAAAAGTCCCTGTCCCATGTGGGGCTCACAGTCTTAATCCCCATTTTACTGATGAGGTAACTGAAACGTAGAGAATAATAATAATGTTGGTATTTGTTAAGCGCTTACTATGTGCAGAGCACTGTTCTAAGCCCTGGGGTAGACACAGGGGAATCAATTTGTCCCACGTGGGGCTCACAATCTTAATCCCCATTTTACAGATGAGGTAACTGAGGCACAGAGAAGTGAAGTGACTCGCCCACAGTCACACAGCTGACAAGTGGCAGAACCGGGATTTGAACCCATGAGCTCTGACTCCAAAGCCCGTGCTCTTTCCACTGAGCCACACTGCTTCTCTAAAGAAGCAAAATGACTTTCCCAAGGTCACACAGCAGAAAGTGGTGGACCCAGAATTAGAATCCATGACCTTCTGACTCCAGGCCCAGGCTCTATCCACTCCAGGCTCCAGGCCCAGCGCTTAAAAATACTAGGCCCAGGCTCTATCCACTATGCCATGCTTCTTGATTTTAGTATTTTTATGCGCTTTCTATGTGTCACCGAGAGGTCTAGATAAAGCATGCAAAGATATAAAGTCAGTTCTACTCCGAAGCGCGTGTGGATGATGCAGTAGAAATCTTAGGGAGCGTTCTTCACACGACATGTGTTTGTTCTCAGTATAATGTGATCGACAAGCTGGTGCAAGACGATACGGGCTAGAAAGAAATGGTTTGCACGCGTGTGCAGCGTCAGTCAAAACATCAACTTCTGGCTCAGTCGTACTTTCCATTTCCAACTCTTACAGTAGCTACTAGAGAAAACTGGCAACGAGTGGCAAGAGTTTAACGTGTTCGGCTTAATAATGCTAGAGGAATTGGTGTAGTGCCTGATTTGAAACCTCAACCTCTCAACCCGGTAATTCCTAACAAATAATAATTCCTGACTCTAACACCCTCTCCCTTCTCTGTCGTCTCTGCACTTGGATCTGTATCCTTTGGGCACTTCGTAGTCACCCCACCCTCAGCCCCACAGCACTTATATATATATATAGCTGATGTTTATATTAATGTCTGTCTCCCCCTCTAGACTGTAAGCCGGTTGTGAGCGGGGAACGGTTCTACCAACTTTGTCGTACTGTACTCTCCTAAGCGGTTCGTACAGTGCTCTGCCCACAGTAAACCCTCCTTTCCTCTTCTCCCACTCCCTTCTGCATCACCCTGACTTGCTCCCTCTACTCATCTTCCCACTCAGCCCCACAACACCTATGTACATATCTGTCATTTATTTATATTAATATCCATCTTCTTCTCTAGACTGTAAGCTCATTGTAGTCAGGGAATGTCTCTGTTTATTGTTATTTCGTACTCTTCCAAGCGTTTAGGTCAGTGCTCTGCACACAGTAAGTGCTCAATAAATACAATTGCATGAATGAATAAATGAATGATGGAATGAATGACTGATTGGAAATAAGGGTTTCTAGACTATGATTTTCCCATATCATCAGGTTCTTTCAGAACATGACTCAGTGTTACATTTTCTCATATGTCCAGTCTCTGAACCAGCCTACAGAGTCCAACCTTGGGGCTACACAAGTCAAAAGTAGTTAAAATAATAACCATAATAATAATAAAGAATTTGTTAAATACTTATTACATGCCAGGCACGGTACTAAGCGCTGGGATGGATACAAGCAAATCAGGTTGGACACAGTTCTGGTTCTAAAAAGAACTAGAAAGTAGTTCAACTAAGTTTAGCTAGTAGTAATTTCAAATAACTGGTCCACCACTTTCAAAATCCTCCCAAATTCATTCATCCATATAGTCAGTCATATTTATTGAGCACTTCCCGAGTGCAGAGCACTGTACTAAATATTTGATAGAGTACAATGCAACAATAAACAGACACATTCCCTGCCCCCAAGAAGCTTAAAGTCTGGGGGTAGAAGGTACAGACATTAATATAAATATATAAATTGCAGATATGTACATAATGTTGGTATTTGTTAAGCGCTTACTCTGTGCTGAGCACTGCTCTAAGTGCTGGGGTAGATACAGGGTAATCAGGTTGTCCCACGTGAGGCTCACAGTTAATCCCCATTTTACAGATGAGGTAACTGAGGCACAGAGAAGTGAAGTGACTTGCCCACAGTCACACAGCTGACAATAATAATAATGTTGGTATTTGTTAAGCACTTACTATGTGCAGAGCACTGTTCTAAGCGCTGGGATAGATACAGGGTAATCAGGTTGTCCCACGTGAGGCTCACAGTGAATCCCCATTTTACAGATGAGGTAACTGAGGCACAGAGAAGTGAAGTGACTTGCCCACAGTCACACAGCTGACAAGTGGCAGAGCCGGGAATCGAAGTGCTGTGGGGCTGGGAGGAGGGAAAGAAAAAAGGGAGTAAGTCAGGGTGACGCATCAGGGAGTGGAAGAAGAGGAAAGGGGGCTTAGGGAAGGGCTCCTGGAAGAGATGTGCCTTCTCTAAGGCTTTGAAGGTGGGGGAGAATAATTGTCTTTTGGATTTGAGGAGGGAAGGAGTTCCAGGCCGGAGGGAAGACATGGGCAAGGGGCCTATGATGAGATAGATGAGATCAAGGCACAGTGAGAAGGTTAGCATTAGAGGAGAGAAGTATGCCACCTGGCTTGTAGTAGGAGAGTAGTGAGGTGACGTAGGAGGGAGAAAAGTGATTGAGTGCGGGAGGACGTGGCCCAAGGGGCGACGGCGGGATGGGTGAGAACGGGGGACGGTGAGGAGGCGGGCGGCAGAGGAGCGTGCAGTGCTCCGATCAATGAGGTAGCAGTGTGGTTGGAGAGGAGAGGGTGAACTTTAGTGATGTTATGATGACAGAACGATCAGAATTTGGTGGTGGATTAAATGAGTGGGTTGAATGAAAAATAAATCAAGGACAAAGCCAAGTTTATAGGCTGGTGATATAGGGAGGATAGTGGAAGCATCCAGAGCGTGGCTTGTGTTCAATCCTCCAAACTCAGAGGCCGTTGGTGACATATAACCTGGCCCTTGGAGAGAAAGAGTTCCACTTAACTTCTCTGGCCCTCAGTTACCTCATCTGTCAAATGGGGATTGAGACTGTGAGCTCCACATGGGGCAGGGACTGGGTCCAAAACGACATGTCCAAATACCACATGAATTATTATTTTTAAATTCCCATTGTTCTGTCAGTTCAATAGATCACTGGTATTTATTGAAGCTTTACTGTGTTCAGAACACTGTACTGATCATAGCACTTAGGTCAGTAACCTCTAAGCACTTTGATACTCACCCCGCCTCCTATGGCTTTAATGTGGACAGCTTTATATTCTGCCATTTCCCCAAACTGTAATGTATTTTATTACCTGTTTTCCCCACTAGATTGTAAACTCCTTGAAGGCAGTGATGTACCAATTCTATTGTTCACTTTGAAGTATCATATTTATTGAGCACTTACTCAGTGCAGAGCAGTCAGTCAGATGTATTTATTGAGGGATTACACTGCACAGAACACTGTTCTAAAGGCCTGGGAAAGAAGCAGCGTGGCTCAGTGGAAAGAGCCCGGGCTTGGGAGTCAGAGGTCATGGGTTCGAATCCCAGCTCTTCCCCTTGTCAGCTGTGGGACTGTGGGCAAGTCACTTCGCTTCTCTGTGCCTCAGTGACCTCATCTGTAAAATGGGGATTAAGACTGTGAGCCTCACGTGGGACAGCCTGATGACCCGGTATCTACCCCAGCGCTTAGAACAGTGCTCTGCACATAGTAAGCACTTAACAAATACTAACATTATTATTACAATATAACAATACAACAGACGCATTCCCTGCCCACAATGAGCTTGCAGCCCAGAGGTGGAGACAGATATTAATATATATTAGTAAATAAATACAGGTATGCACAGAAGTGCTGTGCGGCTGGGAAGGGGCATGAATAAAGGGAGCAAGTCAAAGTGACACAGATGGGAGTTGAAGAAAAGAAAAAGAGGTCTTAGTCAGGGAAGACCTCTTGGAGGAGATGTTGGTATTTGTTAAGCGCTTACTATGTGCAGAACACTGTTCTAAGCACTGGGGTAGGTACAGAGCAATCAGGTTGTCCCAGGTGAGGCTCACAGTCTTCATTCCCATTTTACAGATGAGGGAACTGAGGCACAGAGAAGTAAAGTGACTTGCCCACAGTCACACAGCTGAGAGGTGGCAGAGTCGGGATTCGAACCCATAACCTCTGGCTCCCAAGCCCGGGCTCTTTCCACTGAGCCACGCTGCTTCAATAAGACTTTGAAAGGGGGGAGAGTAATTGTATGAAGAGCACTGTACTAAGCATTTGGGAGAGTACGGTATAAGAATTGGTAGACACATTCCCTGCCCAACACAAAATACTACTGATTGCTAAAATTTGATTTTTCAATGAAATTTGAGCCTCTGAATGCAGTTTAGTCATTGGTCATCCATTACCATGAAATATAATACTGTTGTACGTTATGCTGATGAAAATGCATTTTGTAATTGATTTGCCTTGCTGTTAATAAGTGTATCTCCTCATTTTTAATTTGGGGAAGGAACATGCCTGCTTATTCATTCATTCATTCATTCAATAGTATTTATTGAGCGCTTACTATGTGCAGAGCACTGTACTAAGCGCTTGGGATGAACAAGTCGGCAACAGATAGAGACAGTCCCTGCCGTTTGACGGGCTTACGGTCTAATCGGGGGAGACGGACAGACAAGAACAATGGCGATAAATAGAGTCGAGGGGAAGAACATCTCGTAAAAACAGTGGCGACTAAATAGAATCGAGGCGATGTACAATTCATTAACAAAATAAATAGGGTAATGAAAATATATACAGTTGAGCGGACGAGTACGGTGCTGTGGGGAGGGGAAGGGAGAGGTGGAGGAGCAGAGGGAAAAGGGGAAAAAGGGGGTTTAGCTGCGGAGAGGTAAGGGGGGGTGGCAGAAGGAGTAGAGGGAGAAGAGGAGCTCAGTCAGGGAAGGCCTCTTGGAGGAGGTGATTTTTAAGTAAGGTTTTGAAGAGGGAAAGAGAATCAGTTTGGCGGAGGTGAGGAGGGAGGGCGTTCCGGGACCGCGGGAGGACGCGGCCTGGGGGTCGACGGCGGGACGGGCGAGACCGAGGGACGGTGAGGAGGTGGGCGGTAGAAAGAGAGAAGGGAGGAGAGGAAGGAAGGGGCAAGGTGATGGAGAGCCTCGAAGCCTAGAGTGAGGAGTTTTTGTTTGCAGCGGAGGTCGATAGGCAACCACTGGAGGTGTTTAAGAAGGGGAGTGACATGCCCAGAGAGTTTCTGCAGGAAGATGAGCTGGGCAGCGGAGTGAAGAATAGACCGGAGCGGGGCGAGAGAGGAGGAAGGGAGGTCAGAGAGAAGGCTGACACAGTAGTCTAGCCGAGATATAACCAGAGCCCGTGACAGTAAGGTAGCCGTCTGGGTGGAGAGGAAAGGGCGGATCTTGGCGATATCGTAGAGGTGAAACCCGCAGGTCTCGGTAACGGATAGGATGCGTGGGGTGAACGAGAGAGACGAGTCAAGGACGACACCGAGATCGCGGGCCTGCGGGACGGGAAGGATGGTCGTGCCATCCACGGTGATAGAGAAGTCTGGGAGAGGACCGGGTTTGGGAGGGAAGATGAGGAGCTCGGTCTCGCTCACGTTGAGTTTTAGGTGGCGGGCCGACATCCAGGTGGAGACGTCCCGGAGGCGGGAGGAGATGCGAGCCCGAAGGGAGGGGGAGAGGACAGGGGCGGAGATGTAGATCTGCGTGTCATCCGCGTAGAGATGGTAGTCAAAGCCGTGAGAGCGAATGAGTTCACCGAGGGAGTGAGTGTAAATGGAGAACAGAAGAGGGCCGAGAACTGACCCTTGAGGAACTCTGACAGTTAAAGGATGGGAGGGGGAGGAGGCGCCCGCAAAGGAGACCGAGAATGACCGGCCAGAGAGATGAGAGGAGAACCGGGAGAGGACGGAGTCCGTGAAGCCGAGGCGAGATAAGGTGTGGAGGAGGAGGGGATGGTCGACAGTGTCAAAGGTAGCAGAGAGGTCAAGGAGGATTAGAATGGAGTAGGAGCCATTGGATTTGGCAAGAAGGAGGTCATTCTTGCTTATTCTGTTGTACTCTCCCAAGCACTTAGAATATTGATTTTAATAAGAATGAGCATTGTTGAATTTTGAGGGTTTAAAAGTGGGTTTCTTTCTTATGGATTTTTCTTAAATTGTAATATACTATCTTGAGGCAAAATTGGGCCAAAAAGTTCAAGCTGTAAATTACTTTTCTAAAGACTATTTAAAGATACTGTCTAAATATGGCTTAGGAATTAAGTGCAAATTAAAGCATGCTAATTAACATCCAGAAAAGAGTAACTTTTATACCTCAATGGAGAAGGATTCCTAAGGGGATTTAAATAAGTGATATGATTAATCCTGTATAAATTAGATACCCAGAATATAGGCTATTGAATGTTCATTAATAGATCAGACAGGTAAAGATTTTTTTTCCAGAAATTTTTCAGTTGACCTTAGTATTCTTAATAATGCAGCAGTATACCTCTAATCGGGAAGATATAAGAAGTTTTTGAGCAAAAATATAAAAATAGTACATCAAATTGCAGTTTGTTTCTCCCCATTACTCAGTGCACCTATTTATTCTGACAGTTTAGTGGGTGCATCTTATCTCTCTCCACCAGGTACGCGGCTTCTTACAGAGGGAGAGTTCTTTTACGTGGAGATAAATCGCACTGTTTTCATATGTTTAAAAAAAGTGAAACACATAAAGAAATGTAAAATTAAAAAAAGGCTGGCAGAATGTCTTTTCATCCAATGAGCTCCAACACAAATTTATTTAACGATATTGTTTAGATAGACATATTTTCCAGTAGCATTTCACCCTTCTCGTCTTGCTTAATCATTCATTCATTCAATCAATCGTATGTATCGAGCACTTACTGTGTGCAGAGCACTGCACTAAGCACTTGGAATGTACAGTTCAGCAACAAATAGAAACAGTCCCTGCCCACAACGGGCTCACAGTCTAGAAGGGGGGGAGACAGACATCATTACAAGTAACCAGGCATCAATAGCATCATTATAAGTAAATAAAATTATAGATATACACCTGCCATTAATATAAATTAATATAATTATAAATACGTACATATATGCACAAGTGCTGTGGGCCAGGGGAGGGTAGAGCGAAGGGAGCGAGTCGGGGCAGTGGGGAGGGGAGGGAAAAGGGGGGCTTAGTCTGGGAAATCCTCCTGGAGGCAGTGAGCCTTCAGTAGGGCTTTGAAGGGGAGAAGTGCGATTGTTTGGCAGATTTGAGGAAGGAAGGCATTCCAGGCCAGAGGAAGGACGTGGGCCAGTGGTAAACGGCGGGAAAGGCAAGAATGAGGCCCAGTGAGAAGGTTAGCACCAGAAGTAATTAGATGTAGATCTATACCGCAGCATCCGGTGTCTAGAATTATTAATAATTATCATTATCATTATGGTATTTATTCAGTGCTTACTATGTGCCAGGCAGTGTAGAGAAGCAGCGTGGCTCAGTGGAAAGAGCACGGGCTTCGGAGTCAGAGGTCATGGCTTCGAATCCCGGCTCGGCCACTTGTCAGCTGTGTGACTTTGGGCAAGTCACTTAACTTCTCGGTGCCTCAGTTACCTCATCTGTAAAATGGGGATTAAGACTGTGAGCCCCACGTGGGACAACCTGATTCCCCCTGTGTCTCCCCCAGCGCTTAGAACAGTGCTCGGCACATAGTAAGCGCTTAACAAATACCAACATCAATCAACATCAATCAGTGTACTAAGCACTGGGGTGGATACAAGCAAATTAGGATGGACACAGTCCCTGTCCCCCATAAGGCTCACAGTCTCGATCCCCATTTTACAAATGAGGGAACTGAGGCCAGGGAAGTGAAGTGTCCTGCCCCAGGTCACACAGCAGACGGGTGACGGAGACAGGATTGGAACCCATGACCTTTTGACTACCAGGCCTGTGCTCTACCCACTAGGCATGCTGCTTCTATTGGGCTGGAGCGAGAAGTCACATTTACTCTGCTGCTTCCCCCAACTGTCATTTATTTCAAAGTCTATCTCCCTGCTGCATTAAAAGCTCCTGAGGGCAGTAACCGTGTCTACCCACTCTACTGTAGTAGGCCCTCCCAAGAGCTTAGTACAGTGCTCTGTACAAAGTAAGCACTCCATAAATACCACTGATTGATTAGGGGCCTCAGTTACTAACTCTTTAAGGGTTGAGAAGTAGCAAAGCCTAGTGGGTACAGCCCGGGCCAGAAGGACTTGGGTTCCAGTTCTGGCTCCTCCACTTATCTGCTGCGTGACCTTGGGTAAGTCACTTCACTTCTCCATGCCTCAGTTCCCATATCTGTAAAATGGGGATTAAGATTGTGAGCCCCATGTGGGACAGGGACTGTGTCCTACTTGATATTCTTGTATCCACCCCAGCACTTAGTACAGTGCCTGGTATATAGTAAGTGCTTAAGAAATGTCACTATTATTATTACTATAAGGATCAGCATTGGGCACCACTTCTGTAGAGAGAGCATTTTGCAGCATGATTTAATAGAAAGAATAGGGGCTTGGGAGTGAGAGGACCTAGGATCTAATCCCAGCTCCTCTGACAAGTGGCCGAGACAGGATTAGAACTCACGTCCTCTGACTCCCAAGCCTGTGCTCTTTCCACTAAGCCGTGCTGATCGTTTCAGATCCTTTCCACGAACTCTTGATTTTACTGTGGATTTTCTTATTTGTACAACTGCCATGATGGAGTTGGATGGAGACCATTAAAAATTAGAAGTGCCCTACTTGGGTGGCCTGCAAGTGCCTATCAATCAATAAATACAATTGATTGATTGCCTATCATTCAGTCAATCATATTTATCGAGTGCTTATTCATTCAATCATATTTATCATTTGCTGTGTGCGGATCACTGTACTAAGCACTTGGGAGAGGACAATATAACAATAAATAGAAACTTTCCCTTGCTCGCAACGTCTGAAGAGCTCTGTACTAAGTGATTTGGAGAGTATAATATAACAGATTTGGTAGAAACGCACCTGCCCAGCTGCTCCGTCCTCCATCCTCCTGGAACAAGAAAGGTGGTTAAATGTCATTGAGGAAATACTATGTAATGCATCAGTGAGTGCCGGGAGGCATTTCTCTGCGTTTTCTGTTTTGTTTGGGATGCTAAACGGCAGGGACCGTCTCTATCTGTTGCCGACTTGTTCATTCCAAGCGCTTAGTACGGTGCTCTGCACATAGTAAGCGCTCAATAAATACTACTGAATGAATGAACGGAGCAGATCTTAAGGTTATGTTGCACTTGGGTTCTGGACAAGATAGTGAACCTTCTTGGTGACAGGACGATAAATGGTCCAAGTGTTGTGAGTGGGAAGAGTCCTCAAAGAGAGCAATAATTCTTAAAAGACCAGGTCCCTCCTTTTCTCAGGTGCAAAGCAAAAATAACATTTCAGCCAAAATGTTCAGCCTGGGAGTCAGAAGGTCCTGGGTTCTAATCCCAGCTCTGCCACTTGTCTGCTGTGAGCAAGTCATTTTCACTTCAGTTACCTCATCGGTAAAATGGGGATTAAGACCGTGAGCCCTGGGCAGGACAGGGACTGTTTCCAAAGCTTAGAGTCAGTAGTAAGCACTTCCGTAATTATTATTATTATTTTCCTGGAAATATTTCCTAACCTTGGGTTTCCTAATATTACTCTCTCCCGATTCTCCTCCCACCTCCCACTAACTTCTTAATTTCCATCGGTTCTTCTGCCTCCCAACTCCTACCGGTGGATTTTGGTCAAGGGTCAGATTCTGTGTCCACTTCTGTTTTCCATTTAAGCCCATGCCCTGGGAGAACTCATCATCTCCCATAGCTTCAGCTTCCACCTCTAATAATAATACTAATAATTGCGGGAACTGTTAAATGCTGACTATGTGTCAGCACCGTACTAAGCACTGTGGTAGGTACAGGAGACTTGAGTTGGACACAATAAATGCCTCACATGGGGCTCACCGTCTTAATCCTCATTTTACCGATGAGGAAACTGAGGCATAGAGAAATGAAGTGACTTACCCAAGGTCACACAGCAGTCAAATGGCAGAGTCAGGATTAGAACTCAGGTCCTCTGATTTCCAGGCACGTGTTCTTTCCACTAGGCCAAGCTCCTTCTCATCATAATCAATCAGTCAATCAATTGTATTTATTGAGCTCTTTCTCTGTGCAGAACAGTTTAACAAATGCTTGGGAATGTACAACAGAATTAGACATTCCCTATCCATAGCGAGTTTACAGTCTGTATAGATGATGTCCAAATCCACCTCTCTATCCTCAACTTCTCACCTCCTCTGCAGTCTCACAGCTCCCCTTGCCTCCAGGATATGTCTACAGCGTGGCTCGGTGGAAAGAGCACGGGCTTGGGAGTCAGAGGTCATGAGTTCGAATCCCGGCGCTGCCACTTGTCAGCTGGGTGACTGTGGTCAAGTCACTTCACTTCTCTGTGCCTCAGTCACCTCATCTGTAAAATGGGGATTCACTGTGAGCCTCACGTAGGACAACCTGATTCCCCTGTATCTCCCCCCAGCGCTTAGAACAGTGCTCGGCACATAGTAAGCGCTTAACAAATGCCAACATTACATTATTATTACGTGGTTGTCCTGTCACTGCCTCAAATTCAATATGTCCAGAACAGAACTCCACATCTTCTCATCTAATCCCTAGCCGCCCCCGACTTTCCCATCAGTGTTGACTTCGCCATCATCCTCCCCGTCTCTGAAGCCCCAAACCGAGGCATTACCCACGATTTTTCCTTCTCTTTCAGCTCCCCTATTCAATCTGACACTAAATCCTAAATCCTCCTGAGCATTTCCAGAATCTGCCTCTTTCGCTCCATCCAAATGGCCACCTCACTGCCCCGGGTGCTTGTCATATCTGGAGTCGACTACTACATCAGCCTCCTCTAGACTCTCCCTGCTCCACCCCACATTTCACTCTGCTCTGTGGGGAAAAAGTGTGGTCTGGTGGAAAGAGCCCGGGCCTGGGAATCAGGAGACTTGGGTTCTAATCCCAGCTCCGCCACTTGTCTGCTGTGTGACCTTGAGCAAGTCACTTTACTTCTCTGGGCCTCAGTTACCCCAACTGTAAAATGGGGATTAAGACTGTAAGCCCCATGTGGGACAGAGACGGTGTCCAACCTGATTAGCCTGAAATAGTAATAATAATAATAATGATGGTATTTGTTAAGTGCTTACTCTGTGCCAAGCACTGTTCTAAGCACTAGGGGAGATACAAGGTACCTCCCAAGGTACCCAAACGGCTACCTTACTGTTACAGGCTCTCGTTATATCCCGGCTAGACTACTGTGTCGGCCTTCTCTCTGACCTCCCTTCCTCCTCTCTCGCCCCGCTCCGGTCTATTCTTCACTCCGCTGCCCGGCTCATCTTCCCGCAGAAGCGATCTGGGCCTGTCACTCCCCTTCTTAAACAACTCCAGTGGTTGCCTATCGACCTCCGCTCCAAACAAAAACTCCTCACTCTAGGCTTCAAGGCTCTCCATCACCTTGCCCCTTCCTACCTCTCCTCCCTTCTCTTTTTCTACCGCCCACCCCGCACGCTCCGCTCCTCCGCCGCCCACCTCCTCACCGTCCCTCGGTCTCGCTCATCCCGCCGTCGACCCCCGGGCCGCGTCCTCCCGCGGTCCCGGAACGCCCTCCCTCCTCACCTCCGCCAAACTGATTCTCTTTCCCTCTTCAAAACCTTACTTAAAAATCACCTCCTCCAAGAGGCCTTCCCAGACTGAGCTCCTCTTCTCCCTCTACTCCCTCTGCCACCCCCCCTTCACCTCTCCGCAGCTAAACCCCCTTTTTCCCCTTTTCCCTCTGCTCCTCCACCTCTCCCTTCCCATCCCCACAGCACTGTACCCGTCCGCTCAACTGTATATATTTTCGTTACCCTATTTATTTTGTTAATGAATTGTACATCGCCTCGATTCTATTTAGTTGCCATTGTTTTTACGAGATGTTCCTCCCCTTGACTCTATTTATCGCCATCGTTCTCGTCCGTCCGTCTCCCCCGATTAGACCGTAAGCCCGTCAAACGGCAGGGACCGTCTCTATCTGTTGCCGACTTGTTCATCCCAAGCGCTTAGTCCAGTGCTCTGCACATAGTAAGCGCTCAATAAATACTATTGACTGAATGAATGAATGAATGAAAGGTAATAAGGTTGTCCCATGTGGGGCTCACAGTCTTATTCCCCATTTTACAGATGAGGTAACTGAGGCACAGAGAAGTTAAGTGACTTGCCAAAGTCACACAGCTGATAAATGGCATTGCTGGAATAAGAACCCATGACCTCTAACTTCCAAGCTCGTGCTCTTTCCACTAAGCCATGCTGCTACTGCTTATTACGGTACCTGGCACATAGTAGATGCTTACCAAATACCACAATTATTATTACTATTTTTTCTAAAGTGTCACAGGTCCCTCTACTCCTCAAAACCCTCCAATGGCTGCTGTAATAACCATTTCCACTCACCCCCAAATTTAGAGGGCGGAGGAAGACAGGAGAGTCATTCCATGATTCTCTTCCCTGAAGACATAGCCAGACCAAGCAGAGAGAAGGATTGGGAAGCAGCATGGCCTGGTGGAAAGAGCACGGGTCTCAGAGTCCGAGGAACTGGGTTCTAATCCCGGCTCCCCACCGCGTGTCTGCTGTGTGACCTTGGATGAGTCATTTAACTTCTCTGTGCCTCAGGAGCCTCATCTGTAAAATGCGGATTCAGTACCTGTTTTCCCTCCTACTTTGATTGTGAGCCTTGTGTGGGACAGGGACTTCGTCCGACCTGTATCCTCCCCAGGGCTGAGAACAGTGCTTGACGCGTAGTGAGCGCTCAACAAATACCCCGATTATTATTGGGCAGGAAATGGAGGGACCAGTTTGTGAGGATGGAAAAGACATTTGGCCATCTGGAAGCAAGAGGTTATTGAGCTGTGTGCCAAGAAAAATAGGATATGGGGAGAGCTTATACAGTGGACCCTGGAGAGACACGGGGCAAAGGGAGGGATGGGAGAGGACCCCTAGAATTTCAGAGTCCAGGGATTCTGAAGAACCAAGGTTCCTACCCCTGAGGAGACAAACCTGAGCTCCAGAAGCATCTACAGAGAAGACCAGAGGGGCCTGGAGGGAGAAGTAGGAGATCCAGAGAAAAGTGGTTTGAACTAGATTTGTTTTCATCGTTGAGGATCTAGTGTCTCTGCCTGTGGTAAGCGATAGGGGAGATGCCCCGGGTGGTGGGGAGACCTGTACGCTCCTCAAGCTCCTGCAGCCAGCCCGGGGAGGGGAGGGGGAGGCTAGTGACGCCGATGACCTCAATGCCTTCGGGGAGATATCTGGGCTTCAGCCATAGAGCGGTGGCACTCAAATGGGAGGGAGGGAGGGGCACGGATTTGGGGATCAGGGCATCGGCTGCCCCCAAATCCCACATCAACCATCTCCTCTTGACTGTAAGCTTATTATGGGCAGGGAATCTGTCCGTTGATTGTTGTATTGTACCCTTTCAAGTGCCTAGTATAATGCTTTGCACTCAGTAATTCATTTTCCCAGATCATTCATAAAGATGTTAAGTAAGAAATGGTCTTGATAGCAATCCTGAAGAACCTCATTATTTGAACTTCTAAATCTAGACAAGTACTTGTTTATTATTCCTCTTTCTTTTTTGTCTTTTAATATATTTTCTATTCATGACAGATCACTTCCTTTAAAGCAATTACTCCCTTTTTTGAGCAAAAGCTCAAACTTTGTCCAAAGCACTTAAATCTAAAATATTATATATCCTGAATCCCCCTATACCCATTTGCTTCTTGGCCCCTTCAAAAAGCACCAGTAGTTTAGAAATGCATTATTTTCCCTGCCCAAATCCATTCTAGTTATTATATTCCTTGACTGGTGCTCTACAAGTCACTTAACTTCTCTGTGCCTCAGTTCCCTCATCTGTAAAATGGGGATTAAGACTGTGAGCCCCATGTGGGACAACCTAATTCCCCTATGTCTACCCCAGCACTTAGAACAGTGCTCGGCACATAGTAAGCGCTTAACAAATACCAACATTATTATTATTATTATTGTAATTGCTCAATAAATAAGATTGAATGAATGAATTATAATAATTATTATTATGGTATTTGTTCAGTACTTACTATGCACTGTACTGGCACTGGGGTTCAATACAAGCATATTAGGCGAACATAGTCCTTGTCCCACAAGGAGCTCACAATCTCAATCCCCATTTTACAGATTAGGTCACTGAGGCACAGAGAAGCAAAGTGACTTGCCCAAGGTCACACAGCAGACAAGTGGCAGAGTCGGAATTAGAATCCATGACCTTATGACTCCCAGGGGGCTCTATCCACTACACCTTGCCACTTCTAGAAGAATTCTAGAATTAGAAGAACTGAAGGACTTTAGGAGCTAGCAGAGGCTGACCAGAGTCCAGGTGTATTTAAGGCGACTGGGCGGGGGCCAGGGGGGACTCTTTCGGCCGGGATTTCGAGTTGCCCATTCCTCTCCACATCCGGCAGAAACTCCTGACGTCTGGTTTTAAGGCAGCTGTCTCCCTCCTACTGATCCACTGTCTTCTCCACTACACCCCAGTTCTCCCACTTCATTTCTCTCAGGCCAACTGTTCCCACTGTGCCTCATTCTTGTCTCTCCTGACATGAAGCTCTTGCTCACACCCTCCTCCCTTCCCAGAAATTCCTTCCCCTTCACATCGGACGGATCACTCTTCTCCCATCCACGATGGTCTTCGGAAATCACATCTCTTCCAGGAGGCCTTCCCCAGTAAACTTCTAATCTCCCCCCTTGAAAGCCCTCCAAATGTAATAACAATAAGAATAATAATAATGTTGGTATTTGTTAAGCGCTTACTATGTGCCGAGCACTGTTCTAAGCGCTGGGGTAGACACAGGGGAATCAGGATGTCCCACGTGGGGCTCACAGTCTTAATCCCCATTTTACAGATGAGGTAGCTGAGGCACAGAGAAGATAAGTGACTCACCCACAGTCACACAGCTGACAAGTGGCAGAGCTGGGATTCAAACTCATGATCTCTGACTCCAAAGCCCGTGCTCTTTCCACTGAGCCACGCTGCTCCTCTGAAATGTCTGAAATGCCACTTCAGTCCACCCACACCACGGCTAAGCCAAACACTCCACTGCAACACTCATGTCCATATCTTTCTATCCTATTGCTACATCTTATCTGTACTTTATTTTAATGCATAATTCCCCAGTATATTCTTGAGGGTTAGGATTACGTCTACTAATTCTGCTGTCGGCCTAAATCATTAGTTCAGTGCTCTGCTGACTGTAGGCCTTCACCATCAATCGTCATCATGAATGGTTTTTACTGAGTGCTTACTATGAACAGAGCACTTGGGAGAGTACAATACAACAGAGTTTTTTTATGGTACTTGTTAAGTGCTTATTATTTGTCAAACGCCATTGTAAGCGCCAGGTGGATACAAGTGAATCAGGTTGGACATAGTCCCTGTCCCACGTGGGGCTCACAGTCTAAGTAGGAAGGAGAACGGGAGAAGTGAGGTGCAGAGAAGTTAAGTGACTTACCCAAGGTCACACAGCAAGCATTTGGCAGAGTCGGGATTAGAGCCCGGGTCCTCTGACTCCCAGGCCGGACCTCTTCTACACTAGGCCATGCTGCTTCTGCCCACAATGACCTTACAGTCTAGAAGTCCTCAATAAATACTTTTGCTTGCTTGTTGGTTTGACTGATTGATTGATTGATTGATGGATTGTAAAGGGCTAAAGAGACTGGAGTGAATTACCCCAATTTATCACCTGCCTTTATCATTTCAGGGGGAATTCCGTTCATTCTGACAGGGGAATTTTTCCAGCAGTCTCAGCGACCGGCTGCGTTTCTGATCGCTGGAACCGTCAACTGGCTTTCCAATTTTATTGTCGGACTGCTTTTTCCTTTCATTCAGGTATGATCCGCGCAAATTTCTCCGACGGCTATTCGTTGTCAGTCAGTCAGTCGTTGAAATGTATTTATTGGACACTTACTGTATGCAGAGCACTGTATTAAGGAGAGTACAGTACAATAGAGTCAGTAGACACATTCCCTGGCCACAGTGAGCTCACCGTCTAGAGGGGGAGACAGACGTTAACATAAAATAAATAGATTACAGATATGTACATAAACGCTGAGGGGCTGGGGGCGGGGGTGTAAATAAAGGAAGCAAGTCAGGGCAAGGTAGAAGGGAGTGGGATTCAAGGGAATGAGAGCTTAGTCAGGGAAAACCTCTTGGAGGAGGTGTGCCTTCAGTAAGGCTTTAACGAGAGGGAGCGTAGTTGTCTGTCAGATAGGAAGAGGGAAGATGTTCCGGGCCAGAGCCAGGATGTGGGCGAGAGGTCAGCAGCGAGATAGATGAGATTGAGGTACGGGGAGTAGATTGGCATCAGAGGAATGAAGTGAGTGTGCTGGTTTGTAGTAGGAAATCAGTGAGGTAAGGTAGAAGGGAGAAAGTTGATGGAGGGCTTTAAAGTCTATCGTAAGGAGTTTCTATTTGATGCGGAGGTGGATGGGCAACCATTGGAGGTTCTTGAGGAGTGGGAGAAACATGGACTGAACGTTTCTGTGTAAAGATGATTCAGGAAGCAGGGTGAAGTATGAACTGGAGTGGGGAGAGACGGGAGGCAGAGAGGTAAGGCAGGTTAGGATACGTGCTTGGTTTACCGGTAAAGTTTAAAGAGGAGGTTCAGCACTGCATTTGAAGCAAACCAGAGCACAGTTTCTCTTCCTCATTTGCTGTTGCAGTTCCATAGTCCAATAATCACTAAAACAGTACTTTCATTCATTCATTCAATCGATCGTATTTATTGAGTGCTTACTGTGTGCAGAGAACTGTACTAAGTGCTTGGAAAGTACAATTCAACAACAAATAGAGACGATCCCTACTCAACAACGGGCTCGAAGTCTAGAAGTGGGGAGACGGACTATAAAACAAAACAAAACACGTAGACCGGCATCAATAGCGCCATTTGGAGGACTTTCTAGGTGCAGTTCTTTCCATCAATTAATCGGATTTATTGAGTGCTTACTGTGTGCAAGGCATTGTACTAAGAGCTTGGAAGAGTACAATATAACAGAGTTGGTAGACACGTTCCCTGCCCACAGTGAGTTTACAGTCTAGAGGGGTCTGGTCTCTCTGGCCACTCAGTCTCAGACTCTTTCTCAGCCTCCTCCTCTGCCTCCCACCCCTTTCCCTGTGGGAGTCCTTCAAGCCTCAGTTCTGGGTCCCCTTCTATTCTCCATCTACCCCAACTCCCTTGGACAACTCATCAGCTCCCCTGGCTTCAACTGTCATGTCTACGTGGATGATTCCCCAAATCTACATCTCTAGCCCTGATGTCTCATCTTCTCTGCGGTCTCATATTTCCTCCTGCCTTCATGACATCTTTGCTTGGATGTTCCGCCGACGCTTCAAACTTAACATGTCCAAAACAGAACTCCTCATCTTCCCACCCAAACCCTGTCCTCCCTCTGACTTTTCCATCACTGCAGGCGGCACCACCAACCTTCCCGTCTCACAAGCCCATAACCTTGGTGTAATCCTCGACTCATCTCTCTCATTCAACCCACATATTCAAGCTGTCGCTAAATCCTGTCGGTTCAGCCTTCACACCATCGCTATAACCCACCCTTTCTCTCTATCCAAATTGCTACCACATTAATCCAGTCACTTATCCTATCCCACCGTAATTACTGTATCGGCCTCCCTGCCACCTGTCTCTCCGTAGTCCAGTCCATAATTCACTCGGCTTCCCGGATCATTTTTCTAATAAAAAAAGTTCATTCGGTGTCTCTCCACTCCTCAACCACCTCCAGTGGTCATCCACCTCAGCATCAATCAGAGATTGCTTACCATTGGCTTTAAAGCATTCAACCACCTTGCCTGCTCCTATTTAACCTTGCTGATTTCCTACTCCAACCCAGCCCAATCACTTCACTCCTCTAATGCCAACCTATACATTGTACCTCGATCTCATTTATCTCACCACGAAACCCTCATTCACATCCTGCCTGGAATTTCCTCCCCCCCTTCATATCCTGCAGATCATCACTCTAGCCAACTTGAAAGCCTTATTAAAATCACATCTCCTGCATATGGTTTTCCCACCTAAACTCTCATTCCCCCAATCCCCCTCCCTTCTGCATTTCCTATGCAATTGGATCTGTCACCTTTGAACACTTGCTATTCATTCAGTAGTATTTATTGAGCACTTACTTTGTGCAGAGCACTGTACTGAGTGCTTGAAATGTACAATTTGGCAAGAGAATTGTATTCTGCTTACTATTCGCTCTACCCTCAGCCCCACAGCACTTAGATCCATGTCCATAATGTATATTAATGTCTGTCTTCCCCTCTAGACTTAAAGCTCTTTGGGGGCAGAGAGCATGTCTACCAACTCTGTTGCGTTGTACTCTCCCAAGCCCTTAGGACAATGCTCTGCCCACCGAACACACTCAATAAATATGACTGATAACGGAACACTGTACTAAGCACTTGAGAGAGTACAGTGCAATAGAACAGGTAGACAAGTTCCATACTTCTCTTACTGCCAACTCTGGGAAGTCAATTTGCATTCATGAAATCTTGAGGGCAATATAAAATCACGTCTCGGCCATTAACAAATGATTTATCTGCAGCCGATTGAAAGGTTCCATATATTTCAGAGGAAACAAAAGCCAACCTGACATTCATGCTAATGGGAAATGGTGCACCGGAAAAACAAGTCTTCCCTCGGGCTTTCATTTTCCAGTGGGACTCCCTGCATATATATATATATATATATATATAATTTGGCATTTGCCTCTAAATAATGAATTTCCACTGGGGTGTAACATCATTATGAGTAGTAATAATATGCATCTTCTCATTCGGCTCCTTCCTCTTCAAAGGTCACGCATTTACCACCCTGATGACTAGTGACCTATTAATGAAGTATTTACATAATTGTCTAGGAAGATCATGGAGTGTTGCCAACAAGATGAGGGAACTGAGGCCCAGAGTAGTTAAGTGACTTTCCCAAGGTCACACAGCAGACTTTCTGATTATAGTCCCTGGTCAATGGGTGAGCACCCCCGCAATTCACCAGATCATATGGTGAGAAAATACAGAGCCAACATCCTCTTTTGAGACCAAAGTGCTTTCCCCAGTGAGTTAAATTTTCCTCTAGTGTGCTAATCATTGATTTCCAGCCTGCATTCATTTGTCCTTCATTCATTTCCATTTCATTTGAACTTTACAAATCAGAAATGTATCAGATGTCTTGGCGAATTACATAGAGGTCATGCTTCGAAACATCACAAACAATTCATTGACAAGCCACAACATTTTTCAGTGACCACATTCATTTAAACCTGGTATAGACCAGAACTTGAATAACCCCATGGACAATTAACATGAAAGGGACTCACTTGCAAATATCAAGAACATTAAAATGTGGCAGGTACCTCTCCCTTTCACCTAAATTATTGAAAATGGAGCAATTTTAATTGGGTTTTTGTTGCTGACCTGTTCAGAAATTGACATATACAACCTGAAATCACTCAAGCGTGAGCAAAATTAAAAGACTTGACCTTTATTTTCTTTCATTATGTTAAATGAAAGGTGAAGGGAGATTTTCAACCTATGCATTCCCCGATCTTTAATTAAAATTAAAAAATGCAAATTCCAAAGTACCGTGCAAGGGGAATTTCTTAGGTCACAAGCCTCGTGATCGTCTCTTGGCAGTGTGATGTATCTTTTCCAAGGAACTGCCTCTTCAGAGTTGTCTAAATCATTTTTTATTCTGCTTCTAGGTGTTTTCATCTAATTCCATTCCAAATCCCTGAAGATTTCCTCTTTCATCCCATCTCATTTAAATATTTATACACTCTACCAATTTTAGGTCAGGCAAAGCCTGTCGGTAGACAGTGTCCTACAGTGATTATACGCAAAGTTTAAAAGTCTATTTCTCCTAAAAGTCCTCAAGCAAATCTGAGCAGATTCAAAGCTCCTTAATAATAATGATGGTAATAATGATAATAATAATAATAATGATAGTATTTGTAAAGTGCTTACTATGTGTCAAGCTCTGGGGTAGACACAGGTAATCAGGTCGGACACAATCCCTCTCCCACACAGGGCTCACTGGCTAAGTAGGGGGGAGAACAGGTATTAAATCCCTATTTTACGGGTGAGGAAAATGAAGCCCAGAGAAGCTTAATAACTTCCTCAAGGCCACCCAGCAAACAAGTGGCAAAGTCAGGATTAAAACCGAGATCCTCAGACCTCCAGGCCCATCCTCTTTCTACGTGGCCATGTTATATTGGTATTTATCAAGCACTCACTTGGGGTAATGCATGGTCCTAATTGCACGAGAAAGTAGCAGAAGAGCATGGGACGTATTTCCAAATGGCAAGAAACTCACCCTCTAGTTGAGGAGACAAGTTTACAAATCTTTGGAGTCCTCAAAACAGAAAAGTGTCCCTACATTTGATTGTTGTTTGGCCTGAAAAAGAATGTAGATGAACAGCACTGTGAGAAGCAGCATGACCTAGCGGAAAGTACTCGGGCCTGGGAGTCAAAGGACCCCAGCTCTGCCTCCTACCTGCTGTGTGACCTTGGACAAGTCATTTCACTTCCTCTATAAGTTCCCTTATCAACAAAATTCAATACTTGTTCTCCCTCCTACTTAGACTCTGAACCCCATGTGGGACCTGATTATCTTGTATTTCCCACAGTGCTTAGTAAGTATTTGGCACATAGTAAGCACTTGGATGCAACAATGATTATTATTATTATTAATTCATTAAGTGCTAACAGTGGCTGTTGGGTAGATATGACTCAGGATGTCAATCAATCACTCAATCATTAGTAGCAGCATGGCGTAGTGGAAAGAGCCCGGGCTTGGGAGTCAGAGGACATGATTCTAATTCCAGTTCTGCCACTTGTCTGCTGCGTGACCTTAGGTAAGCCACTTCACTTCTCTGTGCCTCAGTGACCTCGTCTGTAAAATGGGGATTAAGGCTGTGAGCCCCATGTGGGACAACCTGATTACCTTGTGCTTACCATGTGGGACAGTGCTTGGCACATCGTAAGCACTTAACAAATACCATAATTATTATTGTTATTATTTTTGATTAAGCTTAGTGTGTGCAGAACACTGTACTAAGCACTTAAAAGAGTACGCTACAACCGAGTTGTTAGACACATTCCCTGTCCACAAGGAGCTTGTAGTCTAAGGGAGGAAACGGACATGAAAATAAATGATGGAGTTGTCCATGAGTACTATAAGCTCATTGTGGACAGAGAACCTTTCTACCAACTCTGTTATATTATAGTCTCCCAAGCGCTTAGTTCAGTGCTCTGCACACAGTAAGAGCTCCAGAAATATAATTGGTTGATTTGGGTGGAGTGAATATCAATAATAATAATTATGATATTTGTTACACACTTACTATGTGTCAGGCAGTGAATTAAGCACTGGGGTGAATACAAGCAAATCGGGTTGGACACAGTCCCTGACCCACATGGGGCTAACAGTCTCAATCCCCCTTTTCCAGATGAGGGAGCTATGGCCCAGAGAAGTGAAGTGACTTGCCCAAGGCCCACAGCAGACATATGGCAGAGCCGGGATTAGAACCCTTGACCTTCTGATTCCCAGGCCCGTGCTTTATCCACTACACCAAGTGCTTGAGGGCACAAATCCAAGTGCATAGGCCAGGCAGAGGGGAGGGCGGGTTGGGGAAGGTGCCTAGTACAGTGCTCGGCACAGAGTAAGGGCTTAATCCATTCATTCATCCATTTAATAGTATTTATTGAGCGCTTACTATGTGCAGAGCACTGTACTAAGCACTTGGAATGTACAAATCGGTAACAGATAGAGGCAGTCCCTGCCCTTTGACGGGCTTACGGTCTAATCGGGGGAGATAAATGCCACCAGTAGTATTTAATGCCACTTCTGTCCCCAACTGTGTAGAAACAAGCTTCCTCTCTCTCTCCTGCTGGGCCTAGAGTACCGTGAGGCTTTTAGGGGAGAATCGAGCTCAATGAGTTTGTCAACTGAAGGAGCCCCAGAGTGCTCCTGGTCACCAGAGAAGGGACAAAAGGCCACGGGAGCCAGAAACCCGGGGTTAGAACCCAGGCCCTCTGGTTCCCATGTCCATGTTCTTTTCACTAGGTCATGCTGCTTCTCCCTTCTAAGTGCTTAGGAAAGTATCAATCAATAGTAGTTAGCAATCAGTGGCATTTATTAAGTATTTATTGTGTGCAGAGCGCTCTTACTATACTAAGTGCTTAGTATAGCATTCATTCAATAGTATTTATTGAGCGCTTACTATGTGCAGAGGACTCTACTAAGCGCTTGGAATGTACAAATCGGCAGAAGGATGAGCCACAGAGCCTGCTACAAGGAGCTTACCCTCTAACGGGGGAACAGACACAAAATAGATTGACCGATGGTGACCCAGGATAAATAATTAAATATCATAAATATCCAATGCCAAGGAGGGTTTTAAATAATTATAAAACTGAGGCCTGTTCTATCAATCAAGCAGCATGACCTAGGGGATAGAGCACAGGCCTAGGAGTCAGAAGGACCTGGGTTCTAATTCTGGCTCTGTCCCTTGTCTGCTGGGGGACCTTGGTCAAGTCACTTCACTTCCCTGTGCCTCAGTTACCTCAACTGTAAAATGGGGATTAAGATCATTCGCTTGTATCTGTCCCAGGCCTGACATGTAAATAATAATAATAATAATAATGGCATTTGTTAAGTGCTTACTATGTGCCAAGCATTGTTCTAAGCACTGGGGTAGATACAAGGTAATCAGTTTGTACCACGTGGGGCTCACAGTCAATCCTCATTTTTCAGATGAGGTAATTGAGGCATAGAGAAGTTAAGTGACTGGCCCAAAGTTACACAGCTGATAAGTGGCGGAGCCAGGATTAATAATAATAATAATAATAATAATGTTGGTATTTGTTAAGCGCTTACTACGTGCCGAGCACTGTTCTAAACGCTGGGGTAGATACAGGGTCATCAGGTTGTCCTACGTGAGGCGCACAGTTAATCCCCATTTTACAGATGAGGTAACTGAGGCACAGAGAAGTTAAGTAATGTTGGTATTTGTTAAGCGCTAACTATATGCAGAGCACTGTTCTAAGTGCTGGGGTAGAAACAGGGGATTCAGGTAGTCCCACATAGGGCTCACAGTCTTCATCCCCATTTTACAGATGAGGTAACTGAGGCACAGAGAAGTGAAGTGACTTGCCCAAGGTCACACAGCAGACAAGTGGCAGAGCTGGGATTCAAACCCATGACCTCTGACTCCAAAGCCCGTGCTCTTTCCACTGAGCCACACTGCTTTAAGTGACTTGCCTACGGTCACACAGCTGACAAGTGGCAGAGCCGGGAGTCGAACCCATGACTTCTGACTTCCAAGCCTGGGCTCTTTCCACTTTGTCATGCTGCTTCTCAGCGTAAACACTGGAGTAAACACTTAACATACCCCCCCCCCGGCAAAAAAAAAACTTGCATTACACAGAGCACTGTACTAAGTATATTCAGAGTGTGTACTAAGTGAGTGAAATAGTACAACAGCAGTTGAAAACATGATGACTCTCCCTGTGAGACTTTTAATCCCCCCCTTCTCCTCCTCTAGACTGTAAACTTGTTGTGGGCAGGGAATGTGTCTGTTTATTGTCATATTGTACTCTCAGTCATTCATTCAATAGTATTTATTGAGCGCTTACTATGTGCAGACCACTGGATCGAGCGCTTGAAATGTACAATTAGGCAACAGAGAGAGACAATCCCTGAGCAATGACGGGCTCTCAGTCTCCCAAGTGCTTAGTACGGTGATCTGCACGCAGGAAGTTCTCAATAAATATGATTGAATGGATGAATGGATGGATGATGGGGGAAACAGACACAAAATAAATTATGGCTAGAAGGAAGAAGAGACTAAGAAAAGATGGATCTGAGGAAAAGCACTACAAAGCATGTGAGCACATGGCATTTAGAAACTTTGAGAGCAAATTTAATGTGGGAAAGGAACTGTGTCTGATCTGACTGTATTGTATTTAACCCAATTCCTACCACAGTTGCTATCAGTTCCTTATCTGTGAACCAAACACATGTGATTGGAAATGACTCACCCTAATTTTCCAAGTAGAGTGGACTGTAGCCTCTCATGGCTGAATGGGTGGATTGGATGACATAATTGAGTATTTTGAACTAAAATATGGGAAACAACTGAACAGTAGAATAGTCAAAAAAAGTCTCTCAAAATGGAGCCAGATGAGGAAACTGGGACAGAGAGTCTGCCTGCTGTTTGGCTTGCTCAAGTCCAACAGGTAGGAGGTGGAGCTGGGATTAGAACCCAGGTCTTCTGACACCCAGACCTTTGTTTTCTCTCTCTCCATTAGACCACATGGCTAGTAGGAAATGGTAGTAATCATTTGAGATTTATTCATTCATTCATTCATTCAATAGTATTTATTGAGCGCTTACTATGTGCAGAGCACTGTACTAAGCGCTTGGGATGAACAAGTCGGCAACAGATAGAGACGGTCCCTGCCGTTTGACGGGCTTACGGTCTAATCGGGGGAGATGGACAGACAAGAACAATGGCAACTAAATAGAATCAAGGCGATGTACAATTCATTAACAAAATAAATATTCATTCATTCATTCAATAGTATTTATTGAGCGCTTACTATGTGCAGAGCACTGTACTAAGCGCTTGGGATGAACAAGTCGGCAACGGATAGAGACAGTCCCTGCCGTTTGACGGGCTTACAGTCTAATCGGGGGAGACGGACAGACAAGAACGATGGCACTAAACAGCGTCAAGGGGAATTGGGTAAATGAAAATATATACAGTTGAGCGGACGAGTACGGTGCTGTGGGGATGGGAAGGGAGAGGTGGAGGAGCAGAGGGAAAAGGGGAAAAAGAGGGTTAAGCTGCGGAGAGGTAAAGGGGGGGATAGCAGAGGGAGTAGAGGGAGAAAAGGAGCTCAATCTGGGAACGCCTCTTGGAGAAGGTGAGTTTTAAGTAGGGTTTTGAAGAGGGGAAGAGAATCAGTTTGGCGGAGGTGAGGAGGGAGGGCGTTCCGGGACCGCGGGAGGACGTGACCCGGGGGTCGACGGCGGGATGGGCGAGACCGAGGGACGGTGAGGAGGTGGGCGGCGGAGGAGCGGAGCGTGCGGGGTGGGCGGTAGAAAGAGAGAAGGGAGGAGAGGTAGGAAGGGGCGAGGTGATGGAGAGCCTCGAAGCCTAGAGTGAGGAGTTTTTGTTTGGAGCGGAGGTCGATAGGCAACCACTGGAGTTGTTTAAGAAGGGGAGTGACAGGCCCAGATCGTTTCTGCGGGAAGATGAGCCGGGCAGCGGAGTGAAGAATAGACCGGAGCGGGGCGAGAGAGGAGGAAGGGAGGTCAGAGAGAAGGCCGACACAGTAGTCTAGCCGGGATATAACGAGAGCCTGTAACAGTAAGGTAGCCGTCTGGGTGGAGAGGAAAGGGCGGATCTTGGTGATATTGTAGAGGTGAAACCGGCAGGTCTTGGTAACGGATAGGATGTGTGGGGTGAACGAGCCTGGGCCTAGGAGTCAGAAGGACCTGGGTTCTATTTCCAACTCTGCCACCTGTCTTCTATGAGATCTTGGGCAAGTCACTTCACTTCTCAGTGCCTCAGTTATCTCATTCGCTAAAATGGGAATTAAGATGTGAGCCCCATGTGGGACATAGACTGTGTCCAACCGGATTCATTTGTATCTAGCCCAGAGCTTAGTATTATTATTATAGTATGATTATTCGTTTTATTAATAGAATTAGGTGTGTGATCTTACAGACAGTTAACAGTAATAACAGATGATAATAATAATTATGGTATTCGTTAAGCCCTTATTACGTGCCAGGCACTATACTAAGTCCTGGAGTGGACACAAGATAATTGGGTTGGACACAGTTCCTGTCCCTTGTGGGCTCGCAGTCTCAATCCCCATTTTCCAGATGAGGGAACTGAGGCTCAGATAAGTAAAATGGCTTGCCCAAGGTCCCAGAACAGATAAGTGGTGGGGCCAGGATTAGAACCCATGACCTTCTGAATCCCAGGCCCATGCTGTATGCACTACACCATGCTACTTCTCCAGATAACAGATAATAGCTAGAGACCTAATCAATCAATCAATCAATTTTATTTATTGAGCTCTTACTGTATACAGGGTACCATACTATGGGCTTGGGAGAATACACTATAATAGAATCGGTAGATATGTTCCCTGCCCACAGTGAGCTTACAGTCCAGAGGGGGAAACAGAGATTAATATAAATATATTAACTGTGGATATGTACGTCAGGGAGGGGTGGATTAAGGGTGAAAATCCAAGCACTCAGTCACCTTGCCCCTCCTACCTCACTTCTCTGCTCTCCTACTGCGACCCAACCATCACACTTCTCCTCTCTCAGGCTAACCTGCTCACTGTACCTCCATCTCATCTAACTCGCCTCCGACCCCTCGGGCACATCCTGCCTCTGGCCTGGAACTCCCTCCCTCCTCACATCCTACAGACCAGCACTCTCACTTCCTTCAAAGCCTTACTGAAGGCCCATCTGCTCCAAGAGACGTTCCCTGACTAAGCCCCCCTTTCCTCTTCTCCCACTCCCTTCTGTGTCACCCTGACTCACTACCTTTATTCAATTTATTGCCATTGTTCTTGTCTGTCCGTCTCCCCCGATTAGACTGTAAACCCGTCAAAGGGCAGGGACTGTCTCTATCTTTTGCCGATTTGTACATTCCAAGCGCTTAGTACAGTGCTCTGCACATAGTAAGCGCTCAATAAATACTATTGAATGAATGAACCCCCCATCCCAACCCCACAACACTTGTGTCCATATCTGTAATTGATTTATTTATATTAAGGTCTGTCTCCCCCACTAGATTGTAAGCTCGTCGTGGGCAGGGAATGTGTCTGCTTATTGTTATATCATACTCTCCTAAGTGCTCAGTATAGTGCTCTGCACACAGTAAGCACTCAATAAATACGATTGGTTAAATGAATAATAATAATGACAATGGTATTTGCTAAACGCTTACTATGTGCCCTGCACTGTTCTAAGCACTGGGGTAGATACAAGGTAATCAGGTTGTCCCATGTGGGGCTCACAGTCTTACTCTCCCTTTTACAGATGAGGTAACTGAGGCAAAGAGAAGTGAAGTGACTTGCCCAAAGTCACACAGCTGATAAGTGGCGGAACTGGGATTGGAACCCATGATCCCTGACTCCCAAGCACGGACTCTTTCCACTAAAACACCCTGCTTCTCTGATAATTATGGTATTTGTCAAGGGCTTCCTATATGCCAAGCACTGTTTTAAGAGCGGGGGCGGATACAAGGTCATCAGGTTGGACATTATCCCTGTGTCATATGGGATTCACAGTCTTAATCAGTGAAGTGCAAGGGGGATGCAGGAAGGACTCAAATATCCAGTCAAATAGCTCATAGTCATGTACTTGAGATCACTAAAGCAGACAATCTCAAGGGGACCGTCCTTCCCTGTCAAAGCAAGAATTCAAAAGAGCAAAATATCAAGGGACAGAGCTATCTCAAAGTTCTATTACAAGAAGGGTCCTTAAGGCTGTACCGGGGCAAAATGAAGTTTTGACCATTTGACTTTTCGCTTTAGTTTTGGAGAGACTTAACCAGGGTCACCTCTGTCACAGCTTATTAACCATTTTTTAAAGTATAGGTCAGACTTCTCCCTCTCGACATTTTGCAAAATGCTATAGGCCAAAGTCAAGCCATAAGCAGACAAATAAATATTTTGTTCATTAAATATTTCTAGTGAAAAGTGCCAAGTCAGAAGGCCAGGCCTTGATTTGGCGACGTTCAGGAGCTATGAATGATTCTTCTTTTAAAAGGAACTAGGCTGAAGGCAGTCTAATCCACCCTAAAATTCTGGTTTTCCAGATAATTCTTTATATGCTGCTGCTGATCTTTGTGGATTTGGAAAATGTCCAATTTTTGTTGTGCACCCAATAATAATAATGATGTTGATGATGGTATTTGTTAAGCACTTACTATGTGTCACACACTGTTCTAAGCGCTGGGGTAGATTCAGCTAATCAGGTTGGACACAGTCCCTGCCCTACGTGAGGCTCACAGTCTTAATCTCTATTTTACGGATGAGGTAACAGGCACAGAGAAATGATTTGCTTGAGGTCACACAGTAGACAAGTGGAAGAGGCAGATAATTTATTCGATCGTATTTTTTGAGCGTTTACTGTGTGCAGAACACTGAACTAAGCACTTGGGAAAGAACAATACAAAAATAAATAGTGACATTCCCTGACCACATTGAGTTTACATTCTAGAACCCAGGTCCTTCTGACTTCCAGGCTTGTGCTCTATCTACTAGAACATGCTTCTTCCTTATCCCTTGTGACAGTCACCACAACCACAAAACTACACGATGCTAACTTAGGGAGTAATTCTGCATATTTACCTGCCATTGTTCGTCCACCACGCAGCGCCAAAGTGGCATTTAGATATTATGGCTGCACTGTTAAGGATTCATTCATTCATTTATTTATTGAGTGCTTACTGTGTGCAGAGCTCTGTACTAAACATTTGGGAGAGTACCACGCAACAATATACGGACACATTCCCAACAATATACAGACACAATCCCTGACCAAAATGAGCTTAAGTCCAGAGGTGGGGAGACAGACAGCAATACAAATAAATTACAGATATGTGCATAAGTGCTTGTCAGCTGTGGGACTGTGGGCAAGTCACTTCACTTCTCTGTGCCTCAGTTCCCTCATCTGTAAAATGGGGATTAAGACTGTGAGCCTCACGTGGGACAACCTGATTACCCTGTATCTCCCCCAGAGCTTAGAACAGTGCTCTGCACATAGTAAGCGCTTAACACAAACCAACATCATTATTATTATTATTATTATTATAAGTGCTGTGGGGCTGAGAGAGGGGAAGAGCAAGGGGACCAAATCAGGGCAAAGCAGAAGGTAGTGGGAGATGAGGAAAGGTGGGGCTTAGTCTGGGAAGGCTTCTTGAAGAAGAAGAAGGGCCTTCAGAAAGGCTTTGAAGTGGGGAGGGGGGAGTCACTGTCTGTCGGATTTGAGGACAGAGGGCATTCCAGGCCCTAGGTGGGATGTGGGCCGGGGTCGGCAGCGAGACAGGCGAGATGGAGGCCCAGTGAAAAAGTTAGTGGCGCCGGAGGAGCAAAGTGTGCAGGCTGGGTTATAGAAGGAGAGAAGTGAGGTGAGGTAGGAGGGGGCAAGGTGACACCTTTAAAGCCAATGGTGAGGAGTTTTTATTTGTATGCAACCACTGGAGCTTTTAGAGGTGCAAGGTGACATGTCCTGAATGTTTTTTGGAGAAAAATAAGCTAAAATGTCAGGAATTTCAGGCTGCTTTTTTCAGAGTCAGCAACATTGGTTTCCCTCATTCTAGTAATGCTTCCATCCGCCTCCATTTGATGAGTTCAACACAGAAATTGGTTTAGTAGTAATGCTATTCATTCATTCATTCAGTGGTATTTATTGAGCGCTTACTATGTGCAGAGCACTGTATTCATTGAGCTACTACTGAGTCCAGTCAATCAATCAAATGATGATTTTGAGAGAGCATTTCTATGCCCTGCCCTGATCACCTTCCCCAACCCGCCCTCCCTTCTGTATTGCCTAGGCACTTGCATCTGTCTCTATTTACATGTCCTGATACTCAGCCATTTCCCCTATTTGTAATATATTTTATTGTCTTTTCCCCCTCTAGACTATACATTCCTTATGTACAGGTGGCATATCTACCAAAACTATTATATCGTATTTTTCCCAAGTGCTTAGCACAGCGCTCTGCACACAGTAAATGTTTATTAAATACCACTCTTTGATTAGGAGAAAACAGTACAGTAGAATTGGTAGACACTTTCCCCTCCCATAAGGAACTGCCACTCTGGATGGAGAGGGATGTATGGAAATATTCTCAAGCAGGGTAATAATAATAATAAGATTTGTTAAGTGCTTACTATTTGCCAGGCACTGTACTAAGTTCTGGGATGGATACAAGCAGATTCATTCATTCATTAATTCAATAGTATTTATTGAGCGCTTACTATGTGCACAGCACTGTACTAAGCGCTTGGAATGGACAAATCAGTAACAGATAGAGACAGTCCCTGCCCTTTGACGGGCTTACGGTCTAATCGGGGGAGCAGATCAGGTTGGACACAGTCCCCGTCCCACATGGGGCTCACCATCTTAATCCCCATTTTACAGATGAGGTAACTGAGGCCCAGAGAGATGAAATGACTTGCCGACAATTGGCGGAGTCAGGATTAGAACCTATGTCATTCATTCATTCAGTTGTCTTCATTGAGCATTTACTGTGTGCAGAGCACTGTACTAAGCGCTTGGAAAGGTCCTTCTGACTCCCAGGCCCATGACCTATTCACTAAGCCATGCTGCATCTCTTAATAAAATAAAATCAGAATAAATAAAATGAAATCTTCAATTTAATTCATTCATTCATTCAATCGTATTTATTGAGTGCTTACTTTGTGCAGAGCACTGTACTAAGCGCTTTGGAAAGTACAATTTGGCAACAAATAGAGACAATCCCTACCCAATGGGCAACGGGCTCATATGTCTATATCCACAAATACTGAAGGTGGGCATAACTAAGTAAAGATTTGCATGCAAGAGGTAGCTGTAGGATTAAGATTTGGAGATTTGGGTACTGTGAGCTCTTCCCCACTTGACTGTGAGCTCACTGTGGTCAGGAAATGTGTCTGTTGTTGAATTTTACTTTCCCAAACACTTAGTACAGTGCTTTGTACACAGCGAGTGCTCAATAAATATGATTGAATGAATGAATGCTAGTCAAGAAAGGTTCCTTGAGAGCAGGGGTTGCATATATCAAATCTGTTATATTGGACTCTCCCAAGTGCTTAGTACAGTGCTCTGCACACAGTAAGGACTCAATAAATTCAGGCAATCATATTTATTGAGTGCTTACTATATGCAGACCACTGTACTAAGCACTTTGATTGATTGATTGATTGATTGGAGATGTGATTTTAGGAAGGCTGTGGAGGTTCTGGCAGATATGACCGGGGAACAGAGTTCCAGGTCTTGGGGAACAATGTGACAAAGGGGTTGGAGGTAGACAAGACAAAAATGGGCTAGGGCAACTTACCTGCCGTGTGACCCTGTGCAGGTCACTTTACTTCTCTCTATCCATCAGGCCCTGCTGCTTCTCCTAGGCATATCAATTTATTCAGTATTTACTATTATTTAATAATAATAATAGTGGTATTTGTCAAGTACTGACTAGGTGCCAGGCACTATACTAAGCGCTGGGGTAGGTACAAGCAAATAGGATTGGATGCAGTCCCCGTCCCACATAGGGTTCACAGACTCAATCCCCATTTTACAGATGAGGAAACTGAGGCCCAGAGAAGTGAGTTGATTTGCCCAAGGTGACACAGCAAACACGCAGCAGAGCCAAGATTAGAACGGAGAAGCAGCGTGGCTCAGTGGAAAGAGCACGGGCTTTGGAGTCAGAGGTCATGAGTTCGAATCCCAGCTCTGCCACTTGTCAGCTGTGTGACTGTGGGCAAGTCACTTAACTTCTCTGTGCCTCAGTTACCTCATCTGTAAAATGGGGATGAAGACTGTGAGCCCCACGTGGGACAACCTGATTCCCCTGTGTCTACCCCAGCGCTTAGAACAGTGCTCTGCACATAGTAAGCGCTTAACAAATACCAACATAAATACCGACATAATAACTCAGATCCTTCTGACTGCCAGAGGTCCATGCTCTAGCCCCTGTGCCATGCTGCTGCTCTGTGCACTTGGGAGAGTACAGTATAACAGAGATAGTAGACGTGTTAGGGGATGACGAGTATCGGCCGATAAATAAGGCAGAGAAAACACGTGGGAAGTGTTGAAACCATCAGTAAATTCTTGGGTAGGAAAACACTGTTCAAAAATGCACGTCGCTCATTCTCACCTTGAGTCAAAAACCATCCAGTACACCCAAACCTGAAGTGTTTGTGGCTAGTATTCTGCATTTCATGGGCGGTCAATCAATCAGTCGTATTTATTGAGCTCTTACTCTCCGCAGAGCACTGTACTGAGCGCTTGGGAGAGTACGGTATGGCAGATATATTCCCTGTCTACAACAAGCTTACAGTCTAGAGGGGGAGACTGACATTGATATAAATTACGGCAATCTATAGAAGTGCTGTGGGGCCGAAGGCGGGGCAAGGAGGGGAGAGTAAAGGGAGAAATCAGGGTGATGCAGAAGGGAGTGGGAGAAAAGGAAATGAGGGCTCAGTCAGAGAAGGCCTCTTGGAGGAGGTGGGCCTTCCTATCAGTGATCTGTGCATGTTGACAGCATCTGACAAGCCAGTCCTAAGGGGAGTCCTTAGATCAGCCTTTCCTCAAATCCTGAGGCCTAGATACAGGCGGCTGCTTATAAGGCATGCTGATGGGTGGATCTGGCCCCTAGGGACAACGGGAATAAAAGGTGAGATTTGCAAAGTGGCCATGAGTTTCAGGATCATAGTTAACAACTGTGATATTTCTCAAGTGTCTACTCTGTGTAAGCTCGTAGTGGGCAGGGAACGTGTCTACCAACTCTGTCCGTCGAGTGTTCCGCAATTAGTAAGTGCTCGACAGATTACGATTGATTGATTAATATGTGCAAAACATTTTTTAGACCGTGAGCCCGTTGTTGGGCAGGGATTGTCTGTTGACGAATTGTACATTCCAAGCGCTTAGTACAGTGCTCTGCACACAGTAAGCGTTCAAAAAATACGATCGAATGAATGGGGTAGGTACCAGATAATCAGGTTAGGCACAGTCCCTGTCCCACTTAGGTCTCATAGTCTAAGGGGAAGGGTGATTAAGTGTTGAATCTCCATTTTACAGATGAGGAAACTGAGTCATAAAGAAGTTAAGCGATTTGCCCAAAGTCCCACCGCAGACAAGGGGCGGATCTGGATTAGAACCCAGGTCCTCTGACTCCTGGGCTTGTACTCTTTCAATTAGGCGATGCTGCTCTCAATTATAGTTCCATACCAAACCCTAGTTCTTGCCTGCAAACTCTTTGGGTAATAATAATAATAATGGTATTTATTAGGGGCTTACTATGTGCCAAGCACTGTTCTAAGCACTGGGATAGTTACAAGGTAATCAGGTTGTCCTACGTGGGGCTCACAGTCTTAATCCCCATTTTACAGATGAGGTAACTGAGGCACAGAGAAGTTAAGTGGCTTGCCCAAGGTCACACAGCAGAAAAGTGCCAGAGCCGGGATTAGAACCCACGTCCTCTGACTCCTAAGCCCGTGCTCTTTCCGCTAAGCCATGCTGCAGCAAAGCGTGGTGTCGATTTAAGGAGAGGGAAGAGGGAAGGTGGGAAATGTGCCATTTATGGTTGCTTAAGATGAGATTTTGCACCTCGATTCTGAAACTAAATCGGTCAAGAATGTAGAAAGTAAAGATCTCGGAGTAATTTGTCTTCAGGGACAGCTTTTCCCAAGATAAGATCACAAGTAATTTTTCAGGCTTCTCTCTGAAACCCAGCAATTCCATTTCACGCCATGGTATGCAAATATATCTTGATTGGAGTAAACTAGAAAATAAACGACGATGTTTAGGTTCCCGTGAGGCCAGGCTGTAAAAGTTCCCATTTATCTTTGGGCTCTTGTTTACTACAGTGTTGTAAGCCACTCCATTAGACTCTATGCTCCTTGAAGCCAAGGATCATATCTACCAACTCTACTGTACTCTCCCAAGTGCTTAGTACAGTGCTCTGCACACAACAATCACTCAATGAATGTCACTGATTTTTTTTTCATGGTATTTGGCAGGTACTGTTCTAAGCACTGGGATAGATAAAAGGTAATCAGGATGGACACGATCCCTGTCCCACTTAGGGCTCACAGTCTTAATCCCCATTTTAAAGATGAGGTAACTGAGGCCCAGAGAAGTTAAGTGATTGCCCAAGGTCACACAGCAGATTAGCAGAGGAGCTGGGATTAGAACCTTCTACATCCCATCCCACACGCTTCACTCCTCTAGTGCTAACCTTCTCACTGTGACACCATCTCTTCTGTCTCGCCAACCACCCGTAGCCCACGTCCTGCCTCTGGCCTGGAATGCTCTCTCTCCTCAAATCCAACAGGAAATTACTCTCTCCCCACCTTCAAAGCCTTTCTGAAGGCCCATCTCCTCCAAGAGGCCTTCCCAGACTAAACCCCACTTTCCCTCATCTCCCACTCCCTTCTGCACCACCCTGACTTGTTCCCTTTGCTTTCTCCCCGACCAGCCCCACGATACTTCCGTACATATCTGTTATTTTATTCATTTGTATTGATGTCTGCCTCCCCCACTCTAGACAGTAAGCCCATTGTAGGCAGGGAATGTGACTGTTTAGCTGTATTGTACTCTCCCAAGTGCTTAGTACAGTGCTCTGCACATAGTAAGCGCTCAATACAAATGAATGAATGAATGAACCCAGGCCCTTCATTCATTCATTCAGTAGTATTTATTGAGGGCTTACTATGTGCGGAGCACTGTACTAAGCGCTGGGAATGTACAAATCGGTAACAGATACAGTCCCTGTCCTTTGACGGGCTTACAGTCTAATCGAGGGAGACAGACAGACAAGAACAATGGCAATAAATATAAATAAACTTCAAACTCCCAGGCCTGTGCTCTTTCCACTAGGCCACACTGCTTCTCTGGCTATGCTGCTTTTCTAATTGACTGATTGATAAAATTTGCAAGGCACGTGACAAAAATCCAACAGTGGGCTTAGGTAGAGTGCCTGAGATTTTATTGTGATGGTTAAACAAATAACCCGTGGAGTGAATCGATGAGTTTTTCCTGATAGATAATAAAACCCTAGCCATTGAGGCAGGGAGCAAGGTCAAGCTGCTTAAATCTCCTAGATTTCCTTTTCACCCTCTCTAAAATAGATGCACAGTAATGGGCAATTCGTAGATATTCCATAGAGATGATAGGAGAACTAAAGAGGTTTTTATTCAATTAATAATAATTGTGGTATTTGTTAAGTGTTCACCTTGAGACAAGCACTGTACGAAGTGCAGCGGTAATAATGTTGGTATTTGTTAAGCGCTTACTACGTGCAGAGCACTGTTCTAAGCGCTGGGGGAGATAGAGGGGAATGAAGTTGTCCCACCTGAGGCTCACAGTCTTCACCCCCATTTTACAGATGAGGGAACTGAGGCACAGAAAAGTGAAGTGACTTGCCCACAGTCACACAGCTGACAAGGGGCAGAGTGGGGATAGAGTCCCTGTCCCACAAGGGACTTATAAACTGAGGAGGAGGGTGAACAGGTATTTTATTCCCGCTTTACAGAGGAGGAAACTAAGGCGCAGAGAAGCCAAGTGATTTACCCAAGGTCACACAGCAGGCAAATGGTGGACTCAGAACTAGAACCCTGGGGCTCCAACTCCCAGGATGATGATCTTTCCACTAGGCCTTGCTGCTTCTCAAATGCAGAAAATGCTTTAAGCCCCCATGGGTAAAAAAGCTAAAATAAGTAAAATTTGAAGTAAAAAGCCATGTTTCTGATTCTTTCCTCAATCTGTGTTTTCACGGAATTGACAGAAAAAAAAAGATGTGTCAAAAGCTCTTCTAATTAACCAGTGTCATGCAGAAATGTTTACTAATCATAGATACCCAGGGACAGTTTTCCTATGTATTTGCAAATTAAACAGTGCACAAGGGGAAAGGGGAAAGAAAATTCTAATCTTCCATAGCACACCACCAAATGAACTGTATTGCGTTCATATTGGTGTGTAATTAACTCATTTTACAGTTCAGACTATGTCTAATTTCCTCATCCTCTCTCAGCAACGAATAGTACTGTGAAATTTTGATTCAACTATAGAATGGGCTAAAACAGACCTATTTTTGAAAGCATTAAGAGAACGTCAAGAGAATTAGTGATGGCCCTTGTTAATCATTAAATTGTAATGACTCTTGCTGTAGAAGTAACTTAGTCTATGCAAGGTTTATTGAAACATCATATTTCTCTAGCTTTTCTTAGGAGGAGCAAAGACCTCAATCTAAGGGATTTTAATCAACCATAATGCTTATTAATGGATCAGAATTCGTATTCCTTAGACCTGAATATGCCTAAAGAATTCTCTGGTGGAAAATGTTGTCAGCTACAATGACCACAAATGGTTCTGAAGGTGAAGAGAGTGTTAATATTTGTTCACTGGAGAAAATCCGTGTCCCTGTTTCATTGTCCATTCCTGTTCAGATCCACTGAATAAGGAGGGCCTGTTCAGATTTAATGAAATGAGGCCATGCATTTTAGCATTGTTCTCTAAGAAGCGACAGGGCACATCAGGATCCCACCTGGCTTTTACTGGGAATTCACAGGAAGCAGGAGAAAAAAATAGTTTCTGCTTTCCTTCCCACTTATTTGCAGCTTATTATCAGATTTCAAAAGACGCTGACCTTCTGCCAGGCTTACAAGGGGGCGGAAAAGAACACCTCTTTCCCTTTCCTCTTTCTCTTCCCCCAAACTCCAGTGAGCTCACCCTGGTAGCCAGGAGACCTAGGAGCCAGTATTCAGTCAATCATATTTACTGAGTGCTTACTGTGTGCATTCATTCATTCATTCAATAGTATTTATTGAGCGCTTACTATGTGCAGAGCACTGTACTAGGCGCTTGGACTGTACAAATAGGCAACAGATAGAGACGGTCCCTGCCCTTTGACGGGCTTACAGTCTAATCGGGGGAGACGGACAGACAAGGACAGTAGCAATAAATAGAATCAAGGGGATGAGCATCTCATTAAAACAATAGCAAATACATAGAATCAAGGTGATGGACATTTCATTAAGCGCTTGGGAGAGTACAATAGAGCAACAGACACATTCCCTGTTTACTAAATGTATCTCTCCCGGCACTTAGAACAGTGCTTAACACATAGAAAACACTTGACAAATACCACAATTATTATTATTATTATATTCAATCTGCCACCAAATCCTGCCAATTCGACCTTCACAATGTTTTGAAAATCCACCCTTTCCTTTCCATCCAAACGGCTATTACTCTGAGCCTCCTTGCCTGACCTTCCTGCCTCCTCTCTCTCCTACTTCAGTTCATTCCTTCATAATTATTGAGCACTTACTGTGTGCAGAGCGCTGTACTAAGCGCTTAGAAAGTACAATACAGCAGTAAAGAGAGACAATCCCTGCCCACAATGGGCTCACATTCTAGAGATGAGACAGACATCAGTACCAGTCCCAGGCATCAATATACTTAAATAGGATTATAGATATATGCATATATACATATGTGCTTTGGGTGGGGAGAGGGGGAAAGGGTAAAGGGAGCGAGTCAGGGTGACGTGGAAGGGAGTGGGAGCTGAGGAAAAGTGGGGCTTAGTCTGGGAAGGCCTCTTGGAGGAGGTGCACCTTTAATAGGGCTTTAAAGGAGGTAAGAATGATTGTCTGGTGGATTTGAGGAGGGAGGGTGTTCCAGGCCAGAGGTAGGACATGGGCCAGGAGTCAGCGGCGAGATAAGCAAGATGGAGGCCCAGTGAGAAGGTTAGCGGCACCAGAGGAGCGGAGTGTGCGGGCTGGGATGTAAAAGGAGAGAAAGGAGGTGAGGTAGGAGAGGGCTGTCATTACCTTCCCAGCCTCAGCTCACGATTCACCTTCCTCACCTATTCTTCTTCATACTGACTTTCCTGAAAAAGCGCCCTATAAAACGGAACATTGGCTGCTTTGAAGATCTCTTTCAATCCTGAGTTACAACCCTTCAGGAGAAATGATGCAAAACCTTAGCATCAATTATTTAAACACAACCCTGGCCCTTTCGTTGACTCACTGCAGCTTCCTACTTGAACCACGGATGAATTAACACCGTGTGGGCGGCCGCCAAAATTTCACTGCAAAAACAGAGCAGGAAAAATCCAAGTCAGAAAGTTTCTTTGACCTTCATTCACCTTCATAGAACACCAGGGAAGCCTAAGGCACTGGTCCCATATCTGCCTGTATTTTTAATGACTTTTCTTTCAAGCTACCTAAAGACTAAGCTTGTCGTGGCAAGGAACGTGTCTGTTTATTGTTATATTATACTCTCTCAAGTGCTTAGTATGCAAGCACAGTAAGCACTCAATAAGTATGATCCAACGAATGAATGACTCCTGCTGAGAAGCAGTGTGGCTTAGTAGTAAAGTAACGTGGCTTAGTGGAAAGAGCATGGACTTGGGAGTCAGAGGACAAGGGTTCTAATCCCGGCTCTGCCACTTGTCTGCTGCGTGACCTTGGGCGAGCCACTTAACTTCTCTGTGACTCAGTTACCTCATCTGTAAAAATGGGGATTAAGACTGTGAGCCCCACGTGGGACAACCTGATTACCTTAATCCACCCCAGAGTTTAGAACAGTGCTTGGCACATAGCATTTAACAAATACCATCATTATCGTTGTTATTATTATTATTACTTTGACAGCCCAAGAGCACCAAGGGCAAGTAAATGATACAACTGAAGGTTGATATCTAATGATCTATTTTTGTGTGTATCCTCAATCTTCTAATGGGAATTTTCAAACTCTGGATCATTTTTAAGATGAAGTCAGGATGGGTGGATGGGATCAGGTGCTGTTTTTTTTATTTTTTTCCCAGGCCACATGGTTCTCAGACCTGTACAATCATGGCACTGGACACCTTTAGGTCTGGGATTTTTATTTTCTCCATCCTGTATCCCTCCAATTGGCTCTTGTTGCTGAGTGAAGTGGCTCAGAAGCGGTGCCTGGTTTAAGGGAATCTAGTAGGGAGCTGCAACTGCCTCACAGGCAGCAAGGGACACAAGGACATCATGATGATGATGATGGTGATTAAGTTACTGAAGTATTTTTTAATGCCTCACTATGTCTGGTAATCGCTTTCCCCTTTCTCTCTATCTCCTATAATCCCCTATTCTTTTACATATTGGAGCCTCACTGAAAGAAATCTTGGTCATAATGGGAATGACACAAGGCCAGCTCTCTCTTTTTCTATTGAGGAGCCACATGGAATAGTAGCTAGAGCACGGATGTGGTTTGTTTGTTTTTTTAATGTTATTTGTTAAGCATTTACTATGTGCCAGGCATTGTTCTAAGCACTGGGGTGGATACAAGCAAATCGGGTTGTACACAGTCTACATCCCACACAGGGTTCACAATCTTACTCGTCATTTTACAGATGAGGTCACTGAGGCCCAGAGAAGTGAAGTGACTTGCCTAGGGTCTTCCAGCAGACAAGTGGCAGAACTGGGTTTAGAACTCGGGTCCTTCTGACTCTCAGGCCTATACTCTCTATCCATTAGGCCACACTGCTTCCTTCGAAGCGGGTCCTGTAAACTCCCACAGAGGACCTTTGTCCATGTGCCCATATGATGCGCCTGCTTTGTTCAATCATATTTATTCAGCTCTTATTGTGTGCAAAGCACTAAGTGATTGGGAGAGTACAATAGAACAATAAACAGACAGTTCCGGACTCTCAAAGGGGTAGCTGGATTTCCTTAGAGCTATCAATTTGGCAAGCTTAGGCCAGGCTTGCATTTGGTGGAGCAAGCATAATACTTGGGTTCTAGTCTTAGCTCTGCCCATGGAAACCTAGACAAGGATAGTAATAATACTAGTAAAAATAATAAAATTAATAATAATAAGTTGTGGCATTTCTAAAGTGCTTACTAGGAGCAGCATGGCCTAGTGGATAGAGGATGGACCTGGGAGTCAGAAGGTCATGGGTTCTAATCCCTGCTCTGCCACTTGCCTGCTGTGTGACCTTGGGCAAGTCACCCTTCACTTCTTTGTGCATCAGATACCTCATCTGTAAAATAGGGATCAAAATTGTGAGTCCCTCCTGGGACAGGAAATGTGTCTAACCCCATCTGCTTGTATCCACCCCAGCACTTAGTACAGTGCCTGGTACATAGTAAGTGCTTAACAAATGCCATTATTATTATTAGTATTATTACCAAGAACTCTACTAAGCACTGGGGTAGATACTAGATACGGAGGTTACACACAGTCCCTGTCCCATATATAGTTTACAGTCTAGTGGAGGAGGGAGAACAGGTATTTAATCCCCATTTTACAGACGAGGATGCTAAGGCACAGACAAAGTGACTTCCTAAGGCCACACAGCATGTAAGTGCCCGAGCAAGGATTAGAATGCAGGTCTCCCAACTTCCTGGCCCATGCTCTTTCCAATGTTACCCTGCTTCTCTTAATATCACCCAAGTCACAACTTCTGGGTGCCTCAGTTTCCTCATCCAAAAAAGGGGGGCAGTGATACACACTTCTTCCTTCTTCTTAAACTGTTGGGAAGGGAATATGCCTGATTTGATTACCCTGTACTTGCCCCAGTGCCTAGCACAGTGTTTAGGATATAGGAGACTCTAAGCTCCTGACTTTAAGTTTGATGTGGGCAGGGAATGTGTCTATCAATTCTCTTCTGTTGGTATAGTGTATGTTTCCAATCATTAACTACCTTTCTCTATACACATCAAGATGCTCAATAAATATGATCGATCTATTAATTGATATCATATATGTGTAATAAATACCACCTTTATGGTCTCTAGCGATTCATGGAAAAATCCCCTATTGGTCAAAGGATGGGTGTGCGAGTGAACGGTCCCCTCGTTCTGAATGTCCACAGCTGCCATCCCACGCCCTCAGCCCCAAACACTGCAACTCAACTGGATGCCTGCTTAGGTAATAATAATGATAGCACATTTTAAGCGCTTACTGTGTACCAGGCACTGTACTAACCTCTGGGGTGGATACAAGTAAATCAACTTGGACACAGTTCCGGTCCCTGTAGGGCACACAGTCTCAATCCCCATTTTCCAGATGAGGTAACTGAGGCACAGACAAGTGAAATGACTTTCCCAGGTCACACAAGTGGTAGAGCCGGGATTAGAACCCATGACCTTCTGACTCTCAGGTCCATGCTCTATCTACTATTCCATGTGGCTTCTCAATAGAAGAAGAGAGAGCTGGCCATATATCATTCCCATTATAACCAAGATTTCATTCAGTGAGGCTCCAACACAGAAGAGAATAGGAAATTATAAGAGATTGAGAGAAAGGGGAAAGAGATTACCAGACATAGTGAAGCATTAAAAAAAACTCAGTCATAATAATAATAATGATGGTATTTCTTAAGCACTTACTATGTGCCAAGCTCTGTTCTAAGCACTGGGGTAGATACAAGGTAATCACGTTGTCCCACATGGGGTTCACAGTCTTAATCCCCATTTTACAGATGAGGTAGCTGAGGCACAGAGAAGTTAAGTGGCTTCCCCAAGGTCAAAGCAGACATGTAGCAGAGCCGGGATTAATAGAGGCATTTGTTAAGTGCTTACAATGTGCCAGGCACTGTAGTTAGCACTGGGCTGGATACAAGCTAATCAGTTTGGACAGAGTCCCTGTCCAACATGGGGCTCACAGCCTTCATCCCCATTTTACAGATGAGGTAACAGAAGTTAAGTGACTTCATTCATTCATTCAATAGTATTTATTGAGCGCTTACTATGTGCAGAGCACTGTCCTAAGAGCTTGGAATGAACAAGTCGGCAACAGATAGAGACAGTCCCTGCCGTTTGACGGGCTTACGGTCTAATCGGGGGAGACGGACAGACGAGAACAATGACAATAAATAGAGTCAAGGGGAAGAACATCTCGTAAAAACAATGGCAACTAAATAGAATCAAGGCGATGTACAATTCATTAACAAAATAAATAGGGTAACGAAAATATATACAGTCGAGCGGACGAGTACAGTGCTGTGGGGATGGGAAGGGAGAGGTGGAGGAGCAGAGGGAAAAGGGGAAAAAGGGGGTTTAGCTGCGGAGAGGTGAAGGGGGGGGGGCGGTAGAGGGAGTAGAGGGAGAAGGGGAGCTCAGTCTGGGAAGGCCTCTTGGAGGAGGTGAGTTTTAAGTAGGATTTTGAAGAGGGGAAGAGAATCAGTTCGGCGGAGGTGAGGAGGGAGGGCGTTCCGGGACCGCGGGAGGACGTGGCCCGGGAATCGACGGCGGGATGGGCGAGACCGAGGGACGGTGAGGAGGTGGGGTCATGCAGCAGACAAGTGGCAGAGAACCCAGGTCCTTCTGACTCCTAGGCCCATGCTCTATCCACTAGGCCACTATGTTTCTCATGGGATCTTCCAACTTTGTCTTATTTTTTTTCAAAATATATTTTCCACTTCACTAAGATGATCAGCCCTCGGATAGCAGGGATTTTCTGGAAGACCAGAATTGGCACTGAGAGAGATTAAATATTGGAAACAACTTATTTTTCAAGATGGGAATTTACATGAACAAAGATTGAAGAATTTGCCACAGTCTAGGCCTTAATTAAGTAATGTTTCTGTATTTCTAAAATATGTCTTTGTTTTTTTAAACTGGTATATCTGGAGCCCTATTGTCTTCAGGCCAAAAGTTTCCACAGAAGGTGGTTTGCTCAGTGTCAAACCAAAAACAAAATGATCATCAGCAACATCCTGTTTAATTCAAATTCAACCCTTAATCAACCTTCAATCAGTTTAGAAACATGATACTTTTAAGAGATATAAATAAACCGATTCAGTCGGTTGTAAAGTTGCTCAATTAGTTTGACACTATGCCTTGCCCTAATTTGCCATTCACAAAAATACAATGGAACTACAAAGATATTTAATTTGAACACATAATTTTCAGTTTTCTCCAAAGAGTGATTTGTAAAAATTACCATTGTATTTTTAGCCCAGTCTATTTGTAGCCAATTCAACAACATTCTAAACAGAAACCATTTTTAGAATGTCAGAAAATGCCAACCTTTTCATGTAATGAAATAATGAAATAATGAATGATGTAACATTCACTAAGAGCTTTTATGCATGTTTCTAAAAGAAAGTTCAAAAACTGATTGTTTTTACCCAGTTTTAGGATGTGTTGTCCCAACGGCCAGGTTGGAAGTCAGATATTCTGGGATAATAATAATAAATTCTGGCATCTGTTAAGTGCCTAGTAGGTACCAAGCATTGTACTAAGTAGACACAAGATAATCAGTTCCCACAGGGGGCTCACAGTCTAAATAGGAGGAAGAACAGGTAACAAATCCCCATTCTGCAGATGAGGTAACTGACACCCAGAGAAGTTAAGTGACTGACCCATGGTCACACAACAGATTAGTGGCAGAGTCAGGATTGGAACTCAGGTCCTCTTGACTCCCAGGTCAGTGCTCTTCCCATTAAGCAACACTGCTGCAGATGTTCTATTTCTGACTATTATTGGATTTCCCACATATTTTGAACTTCCATTTAACTTAGAACCACAAAGAAGGTGGTACGTTTAGAGGATGCTGTTTGATCTCCCTTGAGGTAATTCAGTTGTTAGAGAGGGAGAGCATGACATTGGGAGTCAGAATATATTCAGTGGTATTTATTGAGAGCTTATGGGGGGCAGAGCACTATACTACTAATAATAATAATAATAATAATGTTATTGTTAAGCACATACTATGTGCCAAGAACTGCATACAAGCAGATGGGATTGGGCACAGTCCCTGTCCCATGTGGGGCTCACAGTCTCAATCCTCACTTTACAGTTGAGGTAACTGAGGCCAGAGAAGTGAAGGGACTTGCCCAAGGTCACACAGCTGACAAGTGGCAGAGCCGGGATGAGAGCACATGACCTTCTGACTCCCACGCCCATGCTCTATCCACTACGTTATGTTGCTTCTCCTGCTTCAGAGAGTACAGTACAAGAAAGTTGGTAATAATAATGATATTTATGGTATTTGTTAGTATTTGTTAAGAGCTTATTTTGTGTCGAGCACTGTTTTAAGAACTGCGGTAGACAAAAGTTAATCAGGTTTAACACAGTCCCTGCCCCACAGGGGGCTCACAGTCTAAGAAGGAGGGAGAACACATATCGAATCCCCATTTTACAGATGAGGAAAGTACAACACTCTGTCCCTCAATTACCTCATCTATAAAATGGGGATTACCTGCGAGCCTCACGTGGGACAACCTGATTACCCTGTATCTACCCCAGCGCTTAGAACGGTGCTCGGCACATAGTAAGCGCTTAACAAATACCAACATTATTATTATGAACACAGAGAAGTTAAAAGACCTGCCCTAGGTCACAGCAGACAGTTGGCAGAACTGAGATTAGAAACCAGGTCCTCTGATTCCCAGTCCCACAGTCTTTCCATTAGGCCACACTGCTTCCCTAGAAACAGTCCCTGTCCACAAGGAGCTCAAAATCTAGATAGAAGGGTTCAAATTGTTTTGCTTTTTGTTTTTAATGGTCTTTGTTAAGCACTTACTATGTGCCAGGCACTGTACTAAGTGCTGAGGTTGAGGCTGGACACAGTCCCTGATCCAAATGGGGCTCACAGTGGTAATCCTCATTTTACAGATGAGGTAACAGAGGCAGAGAGAAGTGAAGTGACTAGCCCAAGGTCACATAGAAGACAAATGACAGAGCCGGTATTTGAACCCAGCTCCCCTAGCTCCCGGGCCCGTGCTCTGTGTACTAGGCCCGGGCCTAGGAATCAGAAGAAGGTCGTGGATCTAATCCTGGATCTGCCACTTGTCTGCTGTGCGCCTTTGGGCAAGTCACTTCATTTCTCTGCGCCTCAGATATCTCATCTGTAAAATGGGGATTGAGACTGTGAGCCCCACGTGGGACCCAGTTTGCTTATATCCCCCCAGTGGTTAGTACAATGCCTGGCACACAGTAAGCCCTTTAACAAATAACATTATCATTATTATTACTATTATTATTATTAATCCCCACTTTACAGAAGAAGAAACTGAGGCCCAGAGAAGTGAAGTGACTTCCCCAAAGTCACACAGCAGACAAGTGGCAGAGATGGGATTAGAACCCAGGTCCTTCTGAGTCCCAGGCCGGTGTCCTATCTATTAGGTCACACTGCTTCAATATATGACAGACCACCAATCTCCCCACCTTCTGAACACTCCTATAATCTCATCTCCTCCTTGATCGTATTTTTCGAGCCCTTACAATGTGCAGAGCACTGTATTAAGCGCTCTGGAGGGTACACCATAGCAGAGTTGGTAAATAATGTACCCATACTATGCCCTAAATCCTCATTTCCCTCTGCTCCCTCTCCTTTCTGTCTCCTTCTCTATCCCAGCCCGCACACTTAGCTCCTCTGGTGCTGTTAATCTTCTCACTGGACTTCGTTCTCGCCCGTCCGGCCGTCTACCCCTGGCCCATGTCCTACCTCTGACCTGGAATAGTCTCCCTCCACAAATCCACCAGTCACTCCTCCCCCTATTTCAAAGCCCCACTGAAGGCTCACCTCCTCCAGGAGGTCTTCCCAGACTAAGCTCCCCTTTTCTTCTGTTCCCCTCCCCACCGCCCTGACTCATTCCCGTTGCTCTCCCCCCTGCCACAACAGCACTTGTGTAAATATGTACTTATAATTCTATTTATTTACATTGATGCTATTGATGCCCATTCATTTGTTTTGATGCCTGTCTCCCCCTTCTAGACTGTGAGCCCACTGTGGGCAGGGATTGTCTCTATTGCTGAATTGTACTTTCCAAGCACTTAGTACAGCACTCTGCACACAGTAAGCGCTCAATAAATACGATTGAATTAATGAATACCTCATCTAAGCACTTGGATCGGTACCTTTTAAGCAGCATTTATGTTCATATCCTTATTATACCCTGCCATTTCCCCTGTCTGTAATCTGTTTTAATATCTGTCTAGACTGAAACCCCTTGTGGACAAGGACAATTAGTACCACTGATTGAGCATTCCTTCATTCAATCATATTAATTGAGCGCTTACTATGTGCAGAGCACTGTACTAAGCTCTTGGAATGTGCAGTTCGGCAACAGATAGAGACAATCCCTGCCCAACAATGGGCTCACAGTCTAAACGGGGGAGACAGAGAACAGAACAAAACAGAACAAAACAAGTAGTCTGGTGTAAATATCATCAAGATACATAGAATCATAGATACATGTCATTAACAAAATAGAGTAATAAATAATATATACAAATATGAACAGTGCTGTGGGGAGGGGAAGGGGTTAGAGCAGAGGGAGGGAGAAGGGGGAATGGGGAGGGGATGAAGAGCAGAGGGAAAGAGAGAGCTCAGTCTGGAAAGGCCTCCTGGAGGAGGTGAGCTCTCCGTAGGGCTTTGAAGAGGGGAAGAGAGTGAGTTTGGCGGAGGTAGGAGGGAGGACATTCCAGGTGAGTGGTAGGACGTGGGCCAGGGGTCGATGGCAGGACAGGTGAGAACGAGGGACCGTGAGGAGGTGAGCGGCAGAGGAGCGGAGCGTGCGGGCTGGGCTGGGCTGGAGGAGAGAAGGGAGGTGAGGTGAGAGGGGGCAAGGGGATGGAGAGCTTTGAAGGCAAGAGTGAGGAGTTTTTGTTTCATGTGAAGGTCGATAGGCAACCACTGGAGGTTTTTGAGGAGGGGAGTGATATGCCCAGAGAGCTTCTGTAGGAAGATGATCTGGGCAGCGGAATGAAGAATAGACTGGAGTGGGGAGAGACAGGAGGAAGGGAGATCAGAGAGAAGGCTGACTTAATAATCCAGCCAGGATATTATGAGAGCTTGTACCAGTAAGATAGCTGTTTGGATGGAGAGGAAAGGGCGGATCTTGGTGATATTGTAAAGGTGAGACCGGCAGGCCTCGGTGACGGATTGGATGTGTGGGGTGAATGAAAGAGCTGAGTCAAGGATGACAGCAAGGTTGCAGGCCTGTGAGACAGGAAGGATGGTAGTGCCATCCACAGTGACAAGAAAGTCAGGGAGAGGACAGGGTTTGGGAGGGAAGATAAGGATCTCAGTCTTTGACATGTTGAGTTTTAGGTGGCGGGCAGACATCCAGGTGGAGACGTCCTGGAGGCGGGAGGAGATACGAGCCTGGAGGGGGGGGAGAGAACAGGGGAGGAGATGGAGATTTGGGTGTCATCTGCGTAGAGATGACAGTTGAAGCAGTGGGAGCATGACATCTGTCCTACAGTTAAATGTCCTTTTCACATTCTCCTTCGATTAGGAAAAGAATTTATAAACTGATTTGATAGGAATTTTTTCTCTGAAGGGAGACCTGGTTTTGTGATGTAGTCTAATACTGAGCACTGCCTAAGAACTAAGATGATAAATTAAAATACATAGCTGCATTCTCTGCTATTTGGGGGGTAAAAGGCTTGTTTGACCGCTTCCAGGTTCTCTGTGCTTTCGGTTATCATGGAGGCATAAGGTTAGCTAGAGAAGAATGGTTATGGAATTTTCTTTTTTTTTCTTATATCAATTTTTTAAGCCTTTTGGTAGGGAAAGTGGAACTTCAATTGTCAATTAATCAATTCAAATCAGTGGTATTTGTAGAGCACGTCCCTAGTGCCAAGCCTTGTATTAAACACTTGGAAGAGTACAAGTGAAGACACTTGTTTCCTAGGAAAAGAAATATAAAAATGTCTGAGTTTTTGTGCACTAGTTTAGAGCAATTCCTAAATAAATGTCTTCACATTGGCCAGATTTCCAGCTGTTGAGTGAAATCTTTGGGTTTTTTTGCTTTTATAATTTCCCTACAGAAAGGCCTGGAGACATATTGCTTCCTGGTTTTTGCTGCAATCTGCGTAATAGGAGCCGTTTATTTCTATTTTGTTCTGCCGGAAACCAAGAACAGGACCCTTGCAGAAATCAGTTTGCAGTTTGCCAAGAGAAACAAGACACATTTAGTCGAGGAGAAAACAGAAGTCGCCATGTCCGAAGAAAAAGCCAATGAGAACTCCAGTAAGGACTCTTCTTCTACCCCAAACAAACATGCCCAAAACAAGATCATTTGAACTCTCTCTGTCTCTCTTTCTTTCTCTCTCTCGCTAGGGAGAAAAGGGAAGCCCGTTCTTCCATTTTGGAAAGACAAGGGTGTCCCCACAGTATGTATGTAATGTTCAGTGTTAATAAAATAGAATGCTCTTACCATTTTGATTTGCCTCACTGTTGATTCCTGGGGTTTCCTCTAGATTGGAAGCTCCTTGTGGGTAGTCAGCCAGTCAGTCAATCCTATTTATTGAGTGCTTACTGTGTGCAGTGCTCTGTACTAAGGGCTTGGGCTTGGGAGAGGACAATAGAACAATCTAACTGACACATTCCCTGCCCACAAAGAGCCACAGTCTAGAGGGGAGACAGAAATGTAAATAAGTGACAGATATGGACTTGAGTGCTGTGGAGCTGGGAGGAGGGATGAATAAAGGAAGCAAGTCAGGGCGATGCAGATGGGAGTGGGAGCAAAGCGCTTAGTACAGTGCTCTGCACATAGTAAGCGCTCAATAAATACTATTGAAAAGAAAAGGAAAGGATGACTTAGTCAGTGAAGGTCTCTTGGAAGAGTTGAGCCTTTAAGGTGGGAAGAGTAATTTGGGGAATTTTTATATAGTACTCTCCCAGTAATAATGATGATCGTGGTATTTGTTTAGCGCTTACTATGTGCCAGGCACTGTAATAAGCATTGGGGTGGATACAAGCAAATCGGGTTGGACACAGTCCCTATCCTACAGGGGGCTCATAGTCTCAATCTCCATTTTATAGAAGAGGTAGCTGAGGCACAGAGAAGTAAAGTGACTTGCCCAAAGTCACAGAGCATACAAGTTTTGGAGCCAGGATTAGAACCATGACCCTCTGACTCCCAGGCCCACTCTATCCACTACACTATCCTGCTTTTCCACGGCATCATGCTGCTTGGTACAGTGCTCTGTACACAGTAAGCACAGTAAGCACTTGGATGGATTTCAAGTTTGGAACTGAACTGTGTTTCTTTGCTGCCTGTTTTTTTTCTCCCAATCAGAGCATCGCATCCAAAAATATTTCTCCCAGTCACAACATCCCATCCAAGAATAGGGTATCCCTAGATTGCCAAGCCCATTTCAACTGGTTCCCACAACAGATTGAGGAGGAGAGTGAACCCAGAAGAGACAACACAATTACAAATCCAACAACATTAATAATCCCCTTCCTCGACCCTCATCTAGACACGAGTATTGCATTGTACAAGTAATTATTTGACTTTTCCTGTGCAAATTTTTATGTCTGTCTCCCACATTAGTGAAGTACATCCTTATGAGCAGAAAACATGTCACTTCTTTATTCTGGATTCAGTGAAGGCAATTAATAAATTGTGGAGCTTTTAAAGAGGGGGACCTACACCAGACCTATTTGTATGCAGGAAGGGATAAGTCTTCGGTCTGTAGAAAGCATTCTAACCCCAGACGGACATCATAGCATATCCACCGTTGGCTACGCCTGCAAACACCCCCGAAAGAGTCAGTACTGGTCATGAGCACTAGGATTTGCAGAGCTAATTCTGAGAACTGGAACTTTGGTCACCCAGTACTTGCCCAGCTCCGCCCCTTGTCTGTTGTGTGACCTTGGGCAAGTCATTCCACTTCTCTGTGCCTCAGTTACCTCATCTGAGCATTTCCCTAGGGAGACCCAGCTTTCCTCCCCACTCTCTCCGGAGTCATGGTGTTCTCCTCCGGGACTCTACTCACACAGTCCCCCGCTGTATCTGACGGGAGGTGCTGTCAGAGTTGTCTCCGTGGCCTCCTCCTTGCCCTCGCCTCCAGGTGACCGCCTCACACACTCACTCGCTCATTCCACCCTCACATTCAATCCGTCACCAAATCCTGTCGGTTCCACCTTCACAACATCACTAAAATCAGCCCTCTCCTCTCCATCCAAACTGCAGCCGTGTTAATCCAAGCTTTTATCCCAGCCCGCCTTGATTAATGATAATGTTGGTATTTGTTAAGCGCTTACTATGTGCAGAGCACTCAGTGGAAAGAGCACGGGCTTTGGAGTCAGGGCTCATGAGTTCGAATCCCAGCTCTGCCACTTGTCGGCTGTGTGACTGTGGGCAAGTCACTTAACTTCTCTGTGCCTCAGTTCCCTTATCTGTAAAATGGGGATTAAGATTGTGAGCCCCACGTGGGACAACCTGATTCCCCTATGTCTACCCCAGCGCTTAGAACAGTGCTCGGCACATAGTAAGCGCTTAACAAATACCAACATTATTATTCTAAGCGCTGGGGGAGATATAGGGTAATCAGGTTGTGCCATGTGAGGTTCACAGTCTTAATCCCCATTTTACAGATGAGGTAACTGAGGCACAGAGAAGTTAAGTGACTTGCCACAGTCACACAGCTGACAAGTGGCAGAGCCGGGAGTCGAACTCATGACCTCTGAATCCGAAGCCCAGGCTCTTTTCCACTGAGCCAGGCTGACCTCCTTACAGGCCTCCCCGCTTCCTGTCTCTTCCCTCTCCAGTCCATATCTCATTCTGCTGCCTGGATCACTGGGTAAGAAGAACAGTTCTGGGGTCACCTTTGGTGTAATAATAATAATTGTGGTATTTGTTAAGCGCTTAATATGTGCCAAGCACTTAATAATAAGTGTTAAGGTAGATACAGGGTAACTGGGTTGGACACAGTCCCTGTCCCACACTGGGCTCCCAGTTTTCAATCCCCATTTTACAGATGAGATAACCGAAGCACGGAGAAGTTAAGTGACTTGTCCAGGGTCATATAGCAGGTGGCGGAGCCGTGATTGGAACCCAGGATCTTCTGACTCCCAGACCCGGTCTCTATCCACTAGACCGGCTTGAGGGAGGGTCCCTGGGTGACTCCCCTTAACAGTCTCCCCAGAACCAGTCCTGGTCCTTGTCGGCAGGGTATGTGTCTCCCAACTCTGTTGTATTGTCCTCTCCCAAGTGCTTACTACAGAGCCCTGCACACGGTAAGCATTTTATTTTGTTAACGAAATGTACATCGCCTTGATTCTATTTAGTCGCCATTGTTTTTACGAGATGTTCTTCCCCTCGACTCTATTTATCGCCATCGTTCTCGTCTGTCCGTCTCCCCCGATTAGACCGTAAGCCCGTCAAGGGGCAGGGACCGTCTCTATCTGATGCCGACTTGTTCATTCCAAGCGCTTAGTGCAGTGCTCTGCACATAGTAAGCACTCAATAAATACTATTGAATGAATGAATTCAATAAATGCACCTGATTTATTGCATTTATTGCAATTGATTGATTGGTCCTAGAGCACATTCCAGTTCAATAGCCACCCAGGAACAGGATGAGTACTTTTTTGAGCACACACTGGACAGGGTGCTTGGAAAAGTACAAGAGAACAAAGAGAAGGCTGCTCTGCACATAGTAAGCGCTCAATAAATAGGACTGAATGAATGTATGATCCTGATCCTGGGCCGCAGGGGGCTAGAGAGATGTCCCTGGGGAGACACACCCAACGGCCTTGAGGAAAAGCCCTGAGAACCAGTGAATGGAGCATGGAGTTCGGAGGCAGAAGGACCCGGTTTCTAATTCCCGCTCTGCCACTTGTCGGAGGTCATGGGTTCTAATTCCGGCTCCTCTACTTGTCTGCTGTGTGACCTTGGGCAAGTCACTTAACTTCTCTGTGCCTCAGTTACCTCATCTGTAAAAATGGGGTTTAAAAACAATGTGAGCCCCATGTGGGACAATCTGATTACCCTGTATCTACCCCAGCGCTTAGGAAAGTACTCTGCACATAGTAAGCCCTTTAACAAATACCTGTTTGCTGCTGTGTGACCTTGGGCAAGACACTTCACTTCTCTGTGTCTCAGTTCCCTCATCTTAAAATGGGGATTAAGACTGTGAGGCCCATGTGGGACACACACATAGACACACCTACACAGAGAAAAAAAATCCCCATCTCAGTAAAAGTCAGTGGCTTCTGGAGACAGTAACGTGTTGCAAAGCCTGAGTTGACCTCAGAGTTGACCTCTGCAGCGGAGCATTTCCCGAAAATCACCAGTCAAATTTATTCCCTGGCTCCCCAGTGTACAGTGTCTCCCCTCCTCACATCAACTATTTCAAAGGGACTTTCTTGACTTCAAGGACTTCGATCAATTCATCAATCAATCCTATTTACTGAGCGTGTATTGTATGCCGAGCACTATACTAAGCACTTGGGAGACTACAATAAATAATAATGTTGGTACTTGTTAAACGCTTACTATGTGCAGAGCACTATTCTAAGCGCTGGGGTAGACACAGGGTAATCAGATTACCCCACGTGAGGATCACAGTCTTGATCCCCATTTTACAGATGAGGGAACAGAGGCACAGAGAAGTTAAGTGACTTGCCCACAGTCACGCAGCTGACAAGTGGCAGAGCAGGGATTCGAACGCACGATCTCTGACTCCCAAGCCTGGCCTCTTTCCACTGAGCCACGCTAGACTATAATACGACAGAGTGGGTAGACGCTCTCCCTGAGGGAATTGAAGCACAGAGGTGTTATTCAATCTCCACTTTACATTTGAGAAAACTGGAACAGAGAAGGATTAGAACCCAGCTCCTCTTTCAGGCCTGTGCTCTTTCCACTAGTCTAAATTGTTTCCTTGTGTTCAGGGAATGTGTCTCACATCTCTGTTATAATGTACAACGAGAAGCAGCGTGGCTCAGTGGAAAGAGCCCGGGCTTCGGAGTCAGAAGTCATGGGTTCAAATCCCGCCTCTGCCACTTGTCAGCTGTGTGACTGTGGGCAAGTCACTTAACTTCTCTTTGCCTCAGTTCCCTCATCTGTAAAATGGGGATTAACTGTGAGCCTCACGTGGGACAACCTGATTACCCTGTATCTACCCCAGCGCTTAGAACAGTGCTCTGCACATAGTGAGAGCTTAACAAATACCAACATTATTATTATTATTACTCACCCAAGCACTTAGTAGAGTGTTCTGCTCACAGCAAGTGCTCAATAAATAACATTGATTGATTAGGATAAGCTAAGTTTCCAAATAGCATCATTACTCTAGACTATAAGCTCTTTCTGAGCAGCAAACTTGCCCATCAGTTCTGTGATACTGTGGTCTCCTAAGCACTTAGCACAATGCTCTGCACATGGTAAGCATTCAATAAATACCATTGATTGATTAGAGATTGTCTCATTCATTGATTCCATCGCTTGTTCATTCATCTACTTATTAAAAATACAGTTCTCACTTTAATTTCAGCCTTAAAGTAGCATTCATTTTCAGTATGGTCCCGATGGGAGGGGAAATTTTCAAAACGCCTTTCAAAAGATTAATGTTTCTTGCTCACAAGAGAGTATTCTATTCCTCAACTGACAATATTGGAATTATATTCTCTTACCATTACCCCAGTCACTGCTCCCTGAGGATAGTGTTGCCTACTGAATAGAGCAAGGGGCATGGGAGTCAGAAGGACCTGAGTTCTAATCCCAGTTCTACCACTTGTCTGCTGTGTGACCTTGGACAAGTCACCTAACTTCTCTATGCCTTAGTCACCTCATCTGTAAAATGGGGATTGAGACTATGAGCCCCATGTGGGACAGGGACTGTATCCGACCCGATTTGCTTGTATCCACCCCGCCGCTTAGTACAGTGCCTGACACATAGTAAGCACTTAACCAAATACCGTTATTATTATAAAATGCCTCAAGGTATAAGAGCATTCATTCACAATAAACTGCAATGAAACTGCAAAATAGAAACACCATCTTCAAAATCCTACAACTTTTCATCAAGGTTGGTGTGGGGGGAAATGGCTGCTTGACCTGATTAATCAATCAGTCAGAGGTATTTATTGAGCACTTACTGTGTGTCAGAGGCCTGTGTGCATGGGAGGGGGCAATACAATAGAATGAACTCTACCCTCCAGGAGATTGCAGTCTAGAAGCGCTAGACCTTAAAGTAAACCTCAGCCCGACAGCACTTAGGTACCTATCCATTATTTATTTGTTCATATTAAGGTCTGTCTCCCCCTTTAGACAGTAAGCTCCTTGTGACCAGGGAACATTGTCTATTAACTCTATCAATCATATTTATTGAGTGCTTACTATGTGCAGAGCACTGTACTAAGTCACTTCACTTCTCTGTGCCTCAGTTACCTCATCGGTAAAATGGGGATGAAGACTGTGAGCCTCACGTGGGACAACCTGATTCCCTTGTGTCTACCCCAGCGCTTAAAACAGTGCTCGGCACATAGTAAGCGCTTAATAAATACCAACATTATTAATATGGAGATTAAGCCTGTGAGCCCCATTTGGGACAGGGACTGTGTCCCTTATATCTACCCCCAATGCTTAAAACAGTGTTTGGCACATAGTAAGCACTTAACAAGTACCATCATTATTATTATCATTGTTATTATAAGATAATCAGCTTGAACACAGTCCCTGCTCACATGGGAGTCACATTCTAAGTGGGGGAGGAGGGGCAGGAGGACAACAGGTATTGAATCCCCATTTCCCAGATGAGGAAACTGAGGCTCAGAGAAGTTATGTAACATGCCCAAGGTGACACAGTCTGCAGTCTTCTATTTCCACCTGCCTTCAGGACATCTCTAATCAGATGCCCCACTGACACCTCAAACTTAACATGTCCAAAACAGAACTCCTCATATATCTTTAAATTATATATTATAAATCATTTATTTATATTAGTGTCTGCCTTCCCCTCTAGGCTGTAAGCTCACTGTGAGAAGGGGACACATCCACGATTCTGTTGTATTGTACTCTCCCAAGAACTTAGAACAGTGCTCTGCACATAGTAAATACCCCATAGATACCACTGATGGATTGAACCTTCCCAACATCACTAAAATTTGCCCTTTTCTCCCCATAACAATCATGGTAATAATAGCACTTGTTAAACGCTTACTACGTGCCAAGCACTGTTCTAAGCCCTGGGATAGATACAAGCTAATAAGGTTGGACAGAGTCCCTGTCCCACATGGGGCTCACAGTCTTAATCCCCATTATCCAGATAAGGGAACTGAGGCCCCGAGAGGTGAAGTGACTTGCCTACGGTCACAAAACAGACAAGTGTCAGAGCAGAGATTAGAACCCATAACCTTCTGACACCCAGGCCTGTGCTCTATGCATTAATCTATGCTGCTTCTCTACCCAAACTGCTCCCATTTCATCCGAGCATTTAACCTATCCCGCCTTGATTACTGTATCAGCCTCCCTGCTGACTTCTCTGCTTCGTGTCTTCCCTCTCTAGCCCATACTTCAGTCTGCTGCCAGAATCATTTTTCTAACCTCTAGTTGTTGCCCTCCACCTCTGCATCAAACAGCCCATACATTTCACTCCTCTAATGCCAACCTATTCACGTACCTCAATCTCATCTATCTCGCCACCAACCTCTTGGCCAAATCCTGCCTCTGGCCTAGCTCCCTCTTCATATCTGACAATCACTTTTCAAAATCTAATTAAAAGCACATCTCCTCCAAGAGGCCTTCCCAGACTAAAGCCTCATTTCTTCTTCCCCAACCCTTCTGCATCGCCCTTGTCCTTAGATTTGCATCGATTATTTGCCCTTCCCTCGGTCCCATAGCACTTATGTACATATCCGTACTTATGTATAGAAGTGTCTGTCTACCCCTCTAGACTACAAGCTCACTGCAGGCAGGGAAAGTATCAATTCTGTTATATTGTAGTCTTCCAAGTGCTTAGTATAGTGTTCAGTACACGGTAAGCACTCAATAAATATAATTCATTGATTGATAAAGACAGGGAGATCATTCCGAAAGTGGTGGGTTCGTGGGATATATATGTGTGCTTCTATACGTTCGCACAATTGGGACTGTGAGCCCCACGTGGGACAGGGACTGTGACCAACGCGATTTGCTTGTATCCACCTCAGCTTGTAGTACAGTGCCAAGCACATAGTAAGCACTTAACGAATACCATCATCATTATTATTATTAGAGAAGCCAGAGGGAAGTCGTATAAACCAAGACGTGGTACAAAGGGAGAGGTGATTCTAATATGAGCTGAGGAAGACGAGTAAGAATTCAACTTTCCTCTGACCACTTTCCCAAGTGAATTTTCCCATATATGTATTCCACGATATGATAATAAAATTCTCTCATGTAATGAAAAAACTGGAGAGATATTCTGATAAATGATCCCTAATTACTGAAGCAATTAGAGCCCTCTAAAGAGGGTAGTAAAAAAAAACAAAGGGCCTCATGAACAATTTTATATTTTCTCAGTTGGAATATCATGCATCTATATAAGGTATGCAAATATTTTCAGACGGCTCTGCCACTGTGAATTACCGCTTTATAAATATTTTATGAGCTCCTTAATTTTAAAAGTGCATAATTCTTCCTGTTCAGCAGTTGGTTCATGTGACCAGAATGATTTTACAGAAAAGAACGATCACATTCTCAACTATCAAGAAGCAGCGAGACCTAGTGGATAGAGCATGGGCCTGGGTGTCAGGAGCACCCGGGGTCCATCCCATCCCCACCACTTGTCTGCTGGGTGACCTGGGACAAGTCACTTAACATCTTTGAGCCTCAGTTACCTCATCTGCAAAATGGAGATTAAGACTGTGAGCCCTAAGTGGCACAGGGACTGTGTCCAATCTAGCTAGCTTGTAGTTAGCCCAAGGCTTAGTACAGTGCCTGGAACGTAGTAAGCGCTTAATAAATACCATTAACAAAAGGGGGACACATCAATTAATCAATGTTATTTATTGAATACTTCGGGCAGGGAACTGTATTAAGATCTTGGGACACAGTTCATGTCTCATATGGGTTCACAGTCTTAATCCCCATTTTACCGATGAGGTAACTGAGACCCAGAGAAGTGAAGTGATTTTCCCAAGATCTCACAGAAGACAAGTGGCGGAGACAGGACTAGAACCCAGGTTATCTGAATCCCAGACCCCTGCTCTTTCCACTAGGCTACACTGCTTCTCTGACCCCTCAAAGACTGCATCCTCCACCTCCTCCCTTTCTCTCATTTTTTAGATTGAACAAGAATATCCCCATTATGACTTCCCAGAGCACTTTGCTAACATAATCTGCTCATAAAATCTTGTCTGCACCACCTGACTTGGCTCCTTACAAATTAAATCACTAAAGGAAACAAAGCACAGGCCATTAGATGTTTTAAATTTCATCATTCACTGTGCAGAAGGCTGGAGTTAGGTCCCTAGCCCCCTCCAAGGGCCTGACAACTAGAGATTAAAAAATAAATAATCTTGAATCGCAAACTCAGTAATCGCTTTGCATACATCTGAAGCCTGTCTGTGAAAGCCAAGTCTTGAACATTATAGTGTGTGGTAATTCTAACTTAGAAGAACATTCGCTGAAAGGAGGCATTTAATTCCCATGCTCAAAACACAATTTTTGGGCCAGAATGGAAATAATTGGAGGAGAGGAATGAAGCTTAGCCTTCTTCAAATACTGCATCATTCACCAAAGCAGAGTTTCATAGTGGGTATTCATTCATTCATTCAATATTCATATTCATTCAGTAGTATTTATTGAGCACTTACTATGTGCAGAGCACTGTACTAAATGCTTGGAATGTATAAATCGGCAACAGATAGAGACAGTCCCTGCCCTTTGACGGGCTTACAGTCTAATCGGGGGAGGCGGACAGACAAGAACGGCAATAAATAGAGTCAAGGGGAAGAACATCTCATTAAAACAATAGCAAATAGAATCAAGATAGCAAATAAATAGAATCAGGAATAAATAGAATCAGGGTAGAGCACAGACCTGGGAATCAGGGGATGTGGGTTCTAATCCCGGCTCAGCCGCTTGCCTGCTGTATCACCTTGGGCAAGTCACTTCACTTCTCTGTGCCTCAATTTCCTCATCTGCAAAATGGGGATTCAATAGCCATTCTCTCTTTCCGCTAGTCAGCGAACCCCATGTGGGACAGGGACTGTGTCCGACTTGATGACCTTGTGCCTACCCCACCGCTTCGATCAAGGGTTTGTATACAATAAGTGTTCAATAATTACCATTGTTTGATTGCCTGTGTACCACTTCATTAATTCACCAAAAGCAGCTGTTAACCATGTCATCAACCTACCAATACGGTATAATAATAATGAGAATAATAATATTTGCAAAGCACAGGGTAAATAAGAGACAATTAGGTAAGACCATCCTTGTTCCAACTGGGGTTCACAGTCTAAGGGGAAGGGCAAAGAGATTATTTAATCCCCCTTGTACAGATTAGGAAATGGAGGCAAGAGATGCTAAGAGATTTGTCCATGATCACCCAGAAGACAAGTGGCCAAACCAAAATTAAAACCCAGGACTCCTGACTTCCAGCTCCGTCCCGCATTCCCAGAGAGGGGTAAGGACCCGTGTCACAGTCTCGAGACTGACGCATCTTTTCCGAAAAGCACCTCCTGACTCCCAGGCCTGTGGTCTTCCTATTGAACCACGCTGTCTCCCAGCATTCGGCAGGAAACCCACCTCCCTGTTATGGGAGAATCGAGGGTCCTCAGAGACACAGCAAACTCTAATATAAGCACTACTGTTTCATGCTGTAAGTGCTTACTATGCATACCACTCACCTCTCAGGGTCACACCTGGAGAGTTTCCAGTCCTCTACCAGTCTCGGCTACGGAAGGGAGAGTCAAGCAGGGGCCTGTCCATTCCATTCCTAACTTGGGCAGTGGCTAGCGAGTGGCAGGCCATCAGCTACAAGTCAAAACTCACCTGTGATGGGCAGCAGCGGCACAGGAGAGAGTCGAGGGCGGAGACTAAGATTTACTGGGTGGAAGGAAACGAGTAAAGCGCTTCCGTAATTTTACCAAGAAAAAACTCTCTGGATCCACTAACGGAACTATTGCAGATGGAGGTGGGGCGTTCTGGGAGAGATGTGTCCTTGGCATCGCTATGGGTCGGATCCGACTGGACAGAGCAAGACAACGACAACGTATGCCACACTGCACTGAACTCTGGGGAAGTTCTCTAGACTGTAAGATTGTTGGTGGGCAGGGAATGTATCTACCAATTCTGTTATATTACACTCTCCCAAGTGCTTAATATAGTGCACTGCACACAGTAAGTGCTCAAAAAATATTAGTTGATTGATCGATCCAAGGTAATCAGGTCAGACACAGTCCCTGTCTCACGTGGAACTCACAGTCTAGCGGAGAGGGAGAACAAGTATTGAATCCCCATTTTACAGATGAGGAAAGTGAGACACAGAGAAATTAAGCGACTTAACCAAGCCCTCACAGCAGGCAAGTGATGGAGCGGGGATTAGAACCCAAGTCTTCAGGCTCCTTCCCATTAGGCCACTCTGCTTCTCTATTTACACTAGAAGTATTTCTTGAGACCTGCCAGGAGCAGTACACCGTACTAAGTACTTGGAATTGTAAGCTCACTGTGGGCAGGAAATGTGCCTGTAATATTGTCCTATAGCACTCTCCCAAGCACTTAGAACAGTGCTCTGCACACAGGAAGAGCTCAATAAATACAATTAACTGAGCGACTGACAAAATAAGCGAGTGAAATACTCCCCAGCCACAAAGGAAGCAGCGTAGCCTAGTGGTAAAAGGATGGGCCTGGGAAACAGAGGACTTGGGTTCTAATCTCTGCTCTGCCACGTACCTGTCGTGTCACCTTGGGCAAGTCAGTGAACTTCTCTGGGCTTTGGTTATCTCATCTGTAAAATGGGGATTCGATACCTGTTCTCCCTTCTACTTAAACTGGGAGCTCCACGTGGGACAAGGACTGTATCCAACCTGAATAACTTATATCTACCCCAATGCGTAGACCAGTGTTTGGCACATAGTAAGCACTTACATGTCATAATAAATAAATAAGGAGCCTCTTCTTTAATGTGGAAGACAGACACTAAGGCATTCACAGAATAATCAAAATAAATAATTGAACGAGCAGTCAAATAAAAGTCTATACATAAGCCCTGATTGAAGAGAGGTGAGACTGGAGGCAGGTCAGTGAAGAGGCTGATAGAATAGTCAAGAAGCAGCATGGCCTAGTAGAAAAAACACAGGCCTGAGAGTCAGAGGACCTGGTTTCTAATCCCAGTTTTGACAATTGTCTTGTCTTACGCTGTCGAGTCGTCTCTGACCCGCAGTGATGCCATGGACACATCTCTCCCGGAATGCCCCACCTCCATCTGCAACCATTCAGGTAGTGGATTCAGGGAGTTTTCTTGGTAAAAATATGGAAGTGGTTTACTATTGCTTTCTTTCGCACAGTAAACTTCAGCTTCCATCCTCAACTCTCTCTCCCATGCTGCTGCTGCCCAGGACAAGTGAGTTTTGACTTGTAACAGATGGCCAGCCACTCGCTAGCCACTGGCCAAGCTAGGAATGGAATGGACAGGCGTCTGCTTGACTCGCCCTCCTGTAGCCGAGACTGGTAGAGGACTGGAAACTCTCCAGGTGCCAACCTGACAGGGGACTTTGCCACTTATTTGCTCTGTAACCGCAAAAAAGTTTTTAACTTCTCTGTCCTTCCTACTTAGACTTTGAGCCCCATGAGGGGCAGGGACTGTGTCCAACCTGATATACCGTATCATCCCTAGTGCTTAGTAGAAGACTTGGCACATAGTAAGTGCTTAAAAAACTATTAATATATCATTAGTATTAATATAATAATGGTGGTATTAGTTAATCACTTACTATGTTCCAGGCACTGTACTAAGTGCTGGGGTGGATACAAGCAAATAGGGTTGGACAGTCCCTGTTCCACATGGGGATCCCAATTTCAGTCCCCATTTTACAGATAACTGAGAGAAGTGAAGTGACTTGCCCAGGGTCACACAGCAGACAGGTGGCAGACCTAGGATAAGAACCCACGACCTTCTGACTCCCAGGCCCTTGCTCTATCCACTATGCCACACTGCTTCTCTAATCAGGTTGGACACAGTCCCTGTTTTATGTGGGGCTCATAGTTTTAATCCTCATTTTACAAATTCATTCTTTCAATAGTATTTATTGCAGAGCACTGTACTAAGCCCGTGGAATGTACAATTCGACAACAGATAGAGACATTCCCTGCCCAGTGACGGGCTCACAGTCTAATGGGGGGAGACAGACGGCCGAAAACAAGACAACATAATCACGATAAATAGAATCAAGGGGATGGAACCTCATTAACAAAATAAATAGGGTAATAAAAGTATATACAAATGAGCACAGTGCTGAGGGGTGGGGGGGGAGGCAGAGGAGCAGAGGGAAAGGGGGCTTAGCTGAGGTGAGGTGAAGGGGGGAAGGAGGGAGGGAGCAGAGGGCAGGGGGGAGCAGAGAGGGAGCAGAGGGAGTACAGGGAAAAGGGGGTAGCTCAGTGTGGGAAGGCCTCTTGGAGGAGGTGAGCTCTCAGTAGGGCTTTGAAGAGGGGAAGAGAGTGAGTTTGGCAGCGGTGAGGAGGGAGGGCGTTCCGGGACCGCGAGAGGACGTGGGCCAGGGGTCGACGGCGGGATAGGCGTGAACGGGGGACAGTGAGGAGGTGAGCGGAGGGAACTGAGGCCCAGGGACGTAAAGCGACTTGCCCGAGGTCACACAACAGACAAGTAGCTGAGCAGGGATTTGAACCCATGAACCTCTGACTCCCAGGCCCGGGTTCTACCCACTTACACCTTGCAGCCTGCACTTAATAAATATGACTGACTGACTAGTCTAGCCATGAAACGTCCAGAGCTTGTACCTGGGTGGTTTTTGTTTGGGTGGGGAGAAAGGGGCAAACTGGGGATGAGCTGTATTGGAAAAACGGAAAGGACTGATGGTCCTGTCAGTTCTACCTTTTTTTATTTTAAATGACATTTCTTAAGCGCTTACTTTGTGCCAGGCACTTTACTAATTGCTGAGGTAGATACAAGCTAATCAGGTTGAACATAGTCCCTGTCCCCAGTGGGGCTCACAGTCTTAATCCCCATTTTACAGATGCTGTAACTGAGGCCCAGATACATTAAATGATTTGCCCAAGGTCACACAGAAGACAGTGGTGGAGCCAGAAATTGGAACCCAGGTCCTTCTGGCTCCCAGGTCTACACACTAGGCAATTCTGCTTCTCACAACATCTCTAGTTCCACCTCTTCCTCTCCATCCCAACTGCCAGCATGCTGATCCAAGGACTTGTCACGTCCCATTACAACTTACTGTGTTAGCTTCCTCACCGATGTCCCTGACTCCAACCTCTCCCCTCTTCAATCCATACTTCATTCTTCTATTTTTTTATCGGGACTTGTTAAGCATTTACTATGTGCCAGGCACAGTACGAAGCTCTAAGGGAGAAAGAAGGATTTGGGAGAATACAATAAAATAAAATGATCACTGCTTACAAGGAGCTTACAGTCTAGAGGGAGAGACAGACTTTAAAAAAAATACAGAGAGCAGAAATGGAAAAGTCTAAGTATAGGTGCATAAGTGGTATGGATTTGGAGCTGTATCTTTTTAGCACTTGATATTCACCTCACCTTCTCCTTCCCATCACTTCTGTATATATCTGAAACTTATTTAAATATCTGCCTCCTCCTGTACACTATAAGTATCCTATGGGCAGGGAAGGTGTCTATTATTATTGATGTCTGTTTATTTGTATTGATGTCTGTCTACCCCTCCCATAATAATAATAATTAGGGTATTTGGTAAGCGGTTACTATGTGCCAAGCACTGTTCTAATGGCTGGGGTAGATACGAGGTAATCAGGTTGTCCCAGGTGGGGCTCCCAGTCTTAATCCCCACTTTACAGATCAGGTAATTGAGGCACAGAGAGGTTAAATGGCTTGCCCGAGGTCACAGAGCAGACAAGTGGCAGAGCCAGGATTAGAACCCACATCCTCAGACTCCCAAGCCCGTGCTTTTTCCACTAAGCCATACTGCTTCTCGAGACTGTGAGTGCCTTGTGGGCAGGGATTGTCAGTCTTTAATCCTGTATTGTACTTTCCCAAGTGCTTAATACAGTGCTCTGCACACAGTCGTATTTATTGAGCGCTTATTGTGTGGAGAGCACTGATTGAATGAATTAATGCCCTCTTAAGTGCTTAGCACAGTGTTCAACACACATTAGATGCTCAAAATACCCCTCGATTGATTCATTCACACAGTGAGGTAGAGGCAAGGATGAAGATCAAGTGCTTAGGTTCTAATCCCAGTTTCACCACTTGTCTGCTGTGTGACCTTAGGCAAGTCACTTCACTTCTCTGGGCCTCAGTTACCTCATCTGTAAAATGGTGATCGAGACTGTGAACCCTACATCAGACAGGGACTGTGTCCAAACCGATTTGTTTGTATCCACCCCAGAACTTAATACAGTGCCTGGCGCATAGTAAGTGCTTAACAAACACCCTAATTATTATTATTATTTAGGGGGTGCAGATCCAAAGGCACAGGAGATAATAATAATAATGTTGGTATTTGTTAAGCGCTTACTATGTGCCAAGCACTGTTCTAAGCGCTGGGGTAGACACAGGAGATGCAGAAAGGAGCACAGATAGGAGAAATCCATAACTAAATCCTCATTTAGGACTTAGTTATAAAATGCCTCTTGGAGGAGTTGTGATTTTAGGAGGGCTTTTAAAGGGGGGAGAGTGTTGGCCTGTCAGATACGAAGTGAGAGGGAGTTTCAGGTCAGGGGGAGGATATAGGTAAGCGATCGGGTGGAGGGAAAGATGAGATTGAGGCACGGTGAGTACATTTTGACAGTTTTTCATTTGTAATTTCTCCATCTCGTCTGTGATAATATGGCCTTTCATTTTAATTGGTCATCGTTGTAAAGTCTAAACTATTATCTGGCTTCAGAGGTGAAATCAACCCTTCAGAGACCACTCCGGAAATAGAGCCAAATGGAAGGTAATAGGGTGGTGAGTCACAGCACCGGGCACAGAATAAAACAATTTCTTTTTAGGACAGAAATAGTAATTCTGCTAACTGAAAAACTCCAGTGAAGCATGGTGGTAAATGATAGCCATCTGATGACTAAACCATTAAAGAAAGAACATGGGGGAAAAAATGGGATTCTTCTTTTCCCCAAAGAAGTTAAGAAATTTCAACTTTGTCCACTGCTCTAGTCCAAACAGTGAATTAACCTTCCCAGCAGCACCTTCAAATTGTCCCGTCTTTGCTTTTAACTGGTGATGGGATGGAGAGATGACCGTGGTTGCTGCCATGGCCAAGTGCTGTTTTCCGCTAAAGTTCCCATTCTCTGAAGTAGATTTTGGGGTTTGCAGTGACCCTGCTAGAGATGAAGGCCCTATCTCCCAGATTGGAACTGGGCAGCACTGTGATCTTGTTTCACAAACGTTGGGTTTGGCTCTCTGCCTGCTCCAAAGACTGAGGAAAATAATAATAATGATAATTATGGTATTTGTTGAGTGCTTACTATGTGCCAAACACTGTACTAAGTGCTGTGGTTGATAGAAGGTGATCAGGTTGTCCCACATGGGGCTCACAGTCTTAAGTCCCATTTTACAGATGAGGCGACTGAGGCACAGAGAAGTTAAATGGCTTGCCCACAGAGAAGATAAGTGGCAGATTAAAACTCACAACCTCTGACACCCAAGCCCATGCTCTTGCCACGAGACTACGTTGCTTCGAAAATGAATAACCCTGCTCCAATCCAATCTTCAATCTGCTGTTTAGGGTCACTTTTCTAAAAAAAAAAAAAGTTCAGTCCACATCCCCCCCATCCCTTAAAAATTTCCAGTGGTTGCCCATCTTTCTTCACATCAAACAAAAGCTCCTTGCCTTTATCTTTAAGGAACTCAACCAGCTCTTTGATCAGCCTCACCCCACAAACCGCCTACTCCCACCCAGCTCGCTCCACTTCGTTCCTCAAACACCAACCTACACTCACTCTCCCTTGATCTAATCTACCTTACCACTGACCCCTTGCCTTCGGCTTCTCTTGGGCCTGGCACTCCCTCCCACTTCATATTAACATTATATACGCCAGACCACCACTCTCCCACCTTCAAGACTCTATGAAAATCACATCTCCTCCAGGAAGCCTTCCCTAACTTCTCTTTTCCCCAGCCTCCACATCATCCTTGCTGCTTCATCTATGACCATGGGTCTGAATCCCCTAATTGCTTTGATGCTCATCCCAGCCCCACAACACTTTTGTAGAGGAGCAGCGTGGCGTAGTGGATAGAGGATGGGCCTAGGAGTCAGAAGGTCATGGAGTCTAATCCCAAACTTGCCGGCTGTGTGACCTCGGGCAAATCACTTCACTTCTCTCTGCCTCGATTCCCTCATTTGTAAAATGGGGATGAAGACCATGAGCCCTATGCTGATCGGGGACTGTGTCCAACCCGATTTTCTTGTACCCACCCCAGCGCTGAGTACAATTCCTGGCACATAGTGAACATTTAACAAATACCATAATGATTATTATTACTTACCCTTATATACTGCCATTCCCCCTATCTGTAACTTATTTTAATGTCTGTCTCCCCAACTAGATTGCAAGCTCCTTAGGGCAAGGATCATGTCTACCAACTAAATTGCACTGTATTGCATTGTATAATAAAGTATTATATTCTTCAAAGCATTTAGTGCAGTGCTCTGCACACATTAAGTGTTCAAAAAATGCCATTGATTGAATGATCACTTGACTGAGCGATTACTGGAATTTACGTGGAGAGTTTCCTGCCTACATTTTTAGTCATCCAGAAGGTGGCCAGAGTCTTCCCTCTAGAATTAAACAACTATATCTCATAATTAATGGTATTTACCAAGTGTCTATTCAATGCAAAACACTGTACAAAGTGCTTGGGAGAGTCGAACAGAAGCAAGACGTTTAATCCCTGCCTTCTAGGACCTTACGATCTAACAGAGTGGACACATAGAGGGCAATGACTTTGATAAAATGAGAGCAGGAGCAGGAAGAGGAAGGTTAAGACAAGTGCCTCTTCCGTTAGATATCAGATAAGCCAGTTGCTTGGCCACACTATATCTTTCCCAACATTGGGAGAAAGACTCATGCTAAAGGTTCTCTCCCCTCTACTTATTGTCACTTCTCTCCCACTGCACCCATCCCTCACCTTTCATCCCTCTAAAGCCAACCTACTTGCCATGTCTCCTCCTCATCTTCCTCATCGTTGACCTCGTTTATACCCTCGCTCCTCACATCTCACAGACCACCATTCTCCCCGTCTTGCAAGACCTACTAAAAAATATCTCCTCCAGAAAGATTTCCCTGACTAATCGCTTACTTGCCCATCCCTACTGGGTCACCTGATTCCCTACCCACTAAGCACTTGGGTTTTCATTCATTCATTCATTCAATCGTGTTTATTGAGTGCTTACTGTGTGCAGAGCACTGCACCAAGCCCTTGGGAGCGTACAAGAATCCCGGCTCCCCCACTTGTCTGCTGGGTGACTTTGGCAAGTCACTTCACTTCTCTGTGCCCCAGTTCCCTCATCTATAAAATGGCAATTAAGATTGCGAGCTCCGGACGGGACAAAGACTGTGTCCAGTGTGATGATCTTGTATCTATCCCAGCTCTGAGTACAGTGCCTGGCACAAAGTAAGCACTTAATACCGTTTAAAAAAAAAACAAACCACTTTTTGAGGACCGAGCCCATGCCTAGTTACTTTTATAATGGGCTCTCCCAAATGTTTAGAACCGTGCTCTGCACACAGTAGGTGTTCAATAAATACTGTTTGTTCATAGAGAAGTCCCTCCCGAACACACACAGACTGCAGCACCCCTGGTCTGTTGCTCACCAGTCAAAAAACGGCTCATTTCCAACAATCTTTGGAAAGATGACCGTGGGCTTGGACGTGATTGAAGGGACATCTCCTCCAAGAGGTCTTCCCTAAGTCTCCTTTCATCTTCTCTCACTCCCTTTTGTGTCACCCTGACTTGCTCTCTTCGTTCATCCTCCCTCCCATCCCTACAGCCCATATGGACATATCAGTCATTTTATTTATTTCTATTAGGTCTATCTCCCCACCTTCTAGGTTGTGAGCTCATCGTGGGCATGGAACGTGCCTGTTATATTGTTCTATTGTACTCTCCCAAGCGCTTAGTACAGTGCTTTATATATAGTTAGCACTCAATAAATACGATTGAATTGATGAATGAATAGGCACAACTAGGCCAGAGAGCAGAGGCAGCAAACACAAGTGCTGAAGCCCAGGCAGAAATTAGGATTTTCTGGGTCTCTTTTCCCTCCTCCCCATTTCCCCATTGCTATAAGTAATAATAATAATAATTGTGGTACTTGATAAGGGCTTACTACGTGCTAGGCTAAACACTAGGGGAAATATAAACAAATTAGATTGGATATAGTCCCTGTCCCACATCAAGGCTCAGAGTCTTAATCCCCATTTTACAACTGAGGGAACTGAGGCCCAGAGAAGTGAAGTGACTTGCCCAAGGTCACACAGCAGACAAGGGGCAGGGCCAGAATTAGAACCCAGGTCCTAACTCCCAGGCCCATGCTCTATCTACTAGGCCATGCTATTGTCCTCTCCCATCCCCCCCCGGCAACAACCATTTCTCTGTTCCCATTTCTCCCTCCCCATCTATTTTTCTCACTATAAATTGTCACTTCTCCTTTGCAACTGAGAGTTTCCAGTGCTCTACTAGTGTCAGGTATGGGAGGGAGAGTCAAGGCGAGTCTTACCCATTCCATTCCTAGCTTGGTCAGTGGCTAGCGAGGGGAAGGCTATCTGCTACAAGTCAAAACTCCCCTGTGCTGGGCAGCAGCGGCACGGGAGAGAGTCGAGGGCGGAGACTCAAGTTTACTGCACGGAAGAAGGCAATAGTAAACCACATCCCTATTTTTACCAGGAAAACTCTCTGGATCCACTACCAAAACAACTGCAGATGGAGGTGGGACTTTGTGGGAGAGACGTGTCCTTGGAGGCGCTATGGGTCAGAAATGACTCGACAGCGTAAGACAAAAGACTCTACCATTCTCCCATCAGTAATTTATTTCAATGTCTGTATCCCCATCCAGACTATCACCTTGGGAACATTTCCACCAAACAGAGTTGGTAGAAATGCACCTTTCTTTTTTTTGGTTTTTTTCAAAATGATATTTATTAATCACTTACAATGTGCCAGGCACTGTACTAAGTACTGGAGTAGATTCATTCCTTCATTCATTATGAGGCCTTGGGGACCTCATCCGTAAAATGGGGATGAAGAAGAAGCAGCGTGGCTCAGTGGAAAGAGCCTGGGCTTGGGAGTCAGATGTCATGGGTTCTAATCCTGGCTCTGCCGCTTGCCAGCTTTGTGACTTTGGGCAAGTCACAACTTCTCTGGGCCTCAATTCCCTCATTTGTAAAATGGGGATAAAACTGTGAGCACCACGTCGGACAATCTGATCACCTTGTATCCCGCCAGTGCTTAGAACAGTGCTTTGCCCATAGTAAGCGCTTAACAAATATGAACATTATTATTATTATTCCTTCATTCAATCATATTTATTGAGTGCTTACCATGTGCAGAGCACTGTACTAAGCCCTTGGAAAGTACAATTCAGCAATAAAGAGAGACAATCCCTGCCCACAATGGGCTTACAGTCTAGAAGGGAAGAGTACAAACTAATCAGTTGGACACAGTCCCTGTCTCTCATGGGGCTCATACTCTCATCCCCGTTTGACAGTTGAGGTAAGTGAGGCTCAGAGAAGTGAAGTGATTTGCCCAGTGTCACACGGCAGACAAATGGAGGCTCCAGGATTAGAACCCTGGTCCTTCTGATTCCCAGGCCTGTGCTGTCTCCCAAGTGCCTAGTACAGTACTCCATTCAAAGTAAGCCCTCAATAAATACCACTGATTAAGTGATATTTGCCCCATTACACTTTGTGTTCACAAATATCTGGTTCCCATAGTTTTGCAACACAGAGACAACCACCCACACCCCTAAGAACAGGCATGGTTTTTGTACCTCTTTTCAAGGCCGAATTAAGTTGTCAGATTTGATTTAATAAATCTTAAACAATTAAGTACATAATACAATCAGAAATCCCAGACGGCTTTGTTGTTTTTCCAAATTTAAGTCCATATATTCTAAATGTTTTGCTTCTATGTGATAAAAGGACTGCTGTAGGAGATAAATATTTGAACATTTTGAGGGAGTCTTCCTTTCATAACACAGGCAGATGTTTTAAATTGGCACAGAGGATTTCTATCTGTGGAATTGATTTTCATTTGATTCAGGGTTTCCATTTTAAGGAGGGTGTTATTAAGGATATCGGTGGGAAGATAGGTTCCCTTCGTGAGCCCCCACTGGAGCTTTATGGTTGGAAAATGGCTAATGCAATTGACCTAATGATATTACCTGCGAATGATTGTGAAGACGTCGTCTATAATTCAGCAAGCTTCGCTCCTTTATATGAATGGTCTTGCCTTATGCCACCTAGTCTTTTCCGACCTATAGCGACACGACAGACCCATCTCTCCCAGAACGCCCCACCTCCATCTGCAGTCGTTCTGGAAGTGGATCCACAGAGCTTTCTTGGTAAAAATCCAGAAATGGTTTACCATTGACACCCTCCGTGCAGTAAACTTGAATCTCCACCCTCGACTCTCCCCTGTGCCTCTGCTGCCCAATATGGTTGAGTTTTGACTTGTAGCCGACGGCCTGCCACTCGCTAGCCACTGCCCATCCGAGGAATGGAATGGACAGACCTCTGCTTGACTCTCCCTCCTTTAGCCAAGACTGGTAGAGGACTGGAAACTCTCCAGGTGCCACCCTGAGAGGGGATATAAAGGGTAGGAGCTGAATAAAAGGTCGCCTAGATTGTTATTGCCTGCTGATAGAGTACAACAAAGTTCTGTCCTATCTGACAGGATGCAGGCTTTTCTTTTTTATAGAATATAAGAGATCACTGGATGGACCATATTCATTTTCTAAAAATAGGGAAGGTCTTATATCATTTAATTGCTGCAAATCTAAGATAACTGGGAGCATCAAACGACACTCTGGTTCAAATTCCTCCGAAGAGATAAAAGAAAAGATGGGACTGAGGTTTTCAGATCTTTTCAGATGCCCATTGGCCCTACTTACTTGGTGAGCCCAAAGAATTCTAAAGAATGCCGAAAGGGAGTTTTGTTTCTGCTCGCTTCCACGTCAATGCTAGTACCCCTGTGTATGTTGGATTGAAAAAGCAGAGAAGGGAGAAGGGGTTAGATGATGGCTTAGCGAAGCGGCATTGCCTAATGGGTAGAGCACAGGCCTGGGAGCCAGAAGGTCGTGGGTTCTGATTCCGACTGTCGCCTGACTTCTCGGTGACCTTGGGCAAGTTACTTAGCTTCTCTGAGCCCCAGTTTCCTCATATTTAAAATGGGAAATAAATCCTACTCCCACCTTCTTAGAATGTGAGCCCCATGTGGATCAGGGATTGGGTCCAACCTGATAATCTTGCATCTATCAAGATGCACACAGAAGCGCTTAACAAATGCCATTTAAAAAAAAATTTCAGTGGAAATGGCCACACGGCATACAAAATTTACATGTCCATCCACTGACTGAGGGGAGGGTGGAGAAGGGCAGCCAATCCAATTAAAGCTTCCCCATCCCCTAATTGTAGTAATAATAAAATAATTGTGGTATTCATTAAAAGCTGCTTATGTGCCAAGCACTGTAGTAAATGCTGGGGAAGATGCAAGATAATCAGGTCCCACATGGGGCTCACAGTCTAAGTAGGAAGGGGAACAGGGATTGAATCCCCATTCTGCAGATGAGGGAATTGAGGCACAGAGAAGTTAAGTGACTCACCCAAGGACACAGAGCAGCAACAAAGCAAAGCCAGCAGTCAAACCCGGTCCTCTGACTCCCAAGTCCAGGTTTTTCTCCATTTGGCTATTTGGTTTATCTATGGTGGGAACTCACTACTATAAGCTCCTTTTGAGCAGGGATCATGTCTACTAGCTCTTTTGTACTCTCCCAAGTGCTTAGTACAGTTCCCTGCACAAAGGATTCAAAAAAAGCATTGGTCATTTGATGTGCACCCCCACTTTTGCTAATGGTATTTAAGTGCTCACTATGTGCCAGGCACTGTACTAAGCCCTGAGGTAGCTACAAGCTAGCCAGGTTGGACACTGCCCCTGTCCCACATGGGGATCATAGTCTTAATCCCCGTTTTACAGATGAGGTAACTGAGGCCCAGAGAATTGAAGTGACTTGCCCAAGATCACACGGAAGACATGGCAGAGCCAGAATTAGAACCCAGGTCCTTCTGACTCCCAGGCCCTGGGCTCTAACAGTCAGTCGGTCAGTCAGTCAGTCGTATTTATTAAGAACTTACTGTGTGCAGAGCAGCATGGTGTGGTGGATAGAGCACGGGCTTGGGAGTCAGAAGGTCATGGGTTCTAATCCCCGCTCTGCTGCTTGTCAGCTGTGGAAACTTAGGCAAGTCACTTCACTTCTTTGGGCCTCAGTTCCCTCATCTGTAAAATGGGGATTGAGACTGTGACCCCCATGTGGGACAGGGACTGTGTCCTACGCAATTTGTCTGTACCCATTCCAGCGTTAGTACTGTGCATGGTACTTAGTAAGTGCTTAACAAATACCATAATTATTATTATTATTACTAAGCGCTTGGGAGAGTACACTATAACAATATAATAGACACATTCCCTGGCCACAACGAGTTTACAGTCTAGAAAGATCTCACATTCTGGTGCTCTATCCACTAGGCAGCACTGCTCCCCTGCCCTGTGCTGCCCCTGGATGAAGAGATGCCGGTTTGAGTTCCCAAAGAAACATACAGTAATAATAATTGTGGTATTTGTTAAGTGCTTACTAGGTACCGGGCACTGTACTAAGCACTGGGAGAGATACAAGTTAGACAGGTTGGACACGGTCCCTCTCCCACATTGGGTTCACAGTCTTAATCCCCATTTCACAGATGAGGGAACTGAGGCTTCTAGAAATAAAGTGACTTGCCCAAGGTGACACAGCAGATACATATGGATAGGTAACTGTCTGATAACACTGTTGCAGAAATGGACTGCCCCTGAAATTTTCCATCCTGGTGTCGTCATGGTACATTCACTTCTGGGGAGTTTCCTAGGGTCCAGACTCAGTTTACCAGATGGAGGTGAAGTGCTGCAGGAATTCTTTCAGTTGCATTTTGAGTGCTTACCGTGTGGAAAGCACTGTACCAAGCCCAGGGCCTTGCATGCTGAGGATTCCCCAAAACCTGATCTGGTGTCCAGGAGTCAATCCCACACATCTCGGGCCCAGCCTCCCACAACAAAGACCAGTTAGTAGTCTGGTTTTGGATCGGATCATCTGGTTTTCAGCTGGACTGTGCCCCGTTCAGCTACAACACTAGATGATACTAACAGATTAATAATAATAGTGTTATCTGTTAAGCACTTACTATGTGCCAGGCACTGTTCTAAGCACTGGGGTAGAGACAAGCTAATTAGGTTGGACACAGTCCCTGTCCCACATAGGGCTCACAGTCTTAATCCCTTTAATGGGAAGGAAAATGGCATAGTGGATAGAACAGGGGCCCGGGAGTCAGAAGGTTATGGGTTCTAATCCCGGCTCTGCCACGTGTCTGCTGTGTGATCTTGGGCAAGTCACTTCACTTCTCTGGGCCTCAGTTCCCTCCTCTGTAAAATAGGGATTGAGACTGTGAGCCCCACACGGGACAGGGACTCCATCCAACCCAATGTGCTTGTATCCACCCCAGCTCTTAGAACATTGCCTGCCACTTGGTAAGCGCTTAAATACCATAGTTTTACACATGAGGAAACTGGGGTACAGAGACTTGAAGTGACTTTCCCAAGATCACACAGCAGACAAGTGGTGGAGTTCAGAATCGGGAAGTGACTTTCCCAAGGTCACACAGCAGACAAGTGGTGGAGTTTAGAAGTGGGAAGTGACTTTCCCAAGGTCACACAGCAGATGCATGGTGGAGTTGGGACTAGAACACAGGTCCTTCTGTCTCCCAGGCCCGTACTCTAGCCACTAGGCCACCTGCTTCTCTTATAACATCACTACGCTTCACCGCAACCCCAAAGTGGCACATGACGTCACGTGAGGCCTTGGCCCTGGTATCCATGGATCCCATCAGTTGTCACCCTGGGTCTGTCACTTCCTGTCATCTTGGTTTCGCAGCAGAGACTGGAGGGAGTGGGGAGAAGAGCATGACTGGACATTTGAATACTCCTTTGCTTTAGCTTCATTTCCCTCACAAGAGGAGATAAAATGAAAATAAGGAATTGCCGCCATGAGGACAGTTCACGCCATCTCAGGGCCTCTGCCTGCCAGGTGAGCCGCCGAGGCAAAGTCCAATTCTAAATTGAGGATTGAGGGCTGAGGGGCCCAAGAACTTTACCCAGATTGTTGTGGGGCCTAGTGGATTGAGCAGGGACCTGGGCATCACAAAGACTGCGAGTTCCACGTGGCTTAGTGGAAACGGCACGGGTTTGGGAGTCAGAGGATATGGGTTCTAATCCCGGCTCCGCCACTTGTCTGCTGTGGGACCTTGGGCAACTCACAACTTCTCTGTGCCTCAGTTACCTCATCTGTAAAATGGTAATTGAGACTGTGAGCCCCACGTGGGACAACCTGATTACTTTGTCACTACTCCAGCACTTAGTGTTCAGCACATAGTAAGCTCTTAACAAATACCATCATTATTATTATCATTATTATTCCAATGGACTGTGACCCAGGCCGAGTCAGAGGAGACCAGGGAGAGGTAGACCTAGGCAGAGCGGCCAGCGAGGAGCCGGTGGAGCTGGCCGCCTCCAGCCTCGGGGGGATCTCTCTGGGCTTTCTGCCGGTCTGGCTGCCTGCCTGCTTCTTCTTCCCCAAGTCTGTGTGGGCCAAATCTCTCTGGCCGGCAGATAAGCTGGCCCTACTGTCTCGGGCAGGGAATGTGTCTGTTTATTGTTATACTGGCCTCTCCCAAGCACTCAGTACAGTGCTATGCACACAGTAAGAGCTCAATAAATATAACTGAATGAAAGGATTTGGTTCTACTCCTGGCTCCACCACTTGTCCACTATGTGACCTTGGACAAGTAGCTTCACTTCTGTGGGCCTCAGTTCCCTCATTTGTAAAATGGGGATTGAGACTGTAAGCCCTATTTGGGACAGGGACTGTGCCAAACCCAATTACCTTGCATCTAACCCCTCTCTTAATACAGTGTCTGGCACATAGTAAGTGCTTAACTGATATTATGATTATTATTGTTATAAATAACAATCTGGCCCAGGACGAGAGCTCTAACCCCAGATCTACCATTTGTCTGTTGTGTGACCTCGGGTAAGTGAACTTATCTTCCCACCCAAGCCCTGTCCTTCCCCTGACTTTTCCATCACTATCCTTCCCATCTCACAAGCCCATAACCTTGACATTATCCTTGACTCCTCTCCCTCACTCAAAATCCATCACTAAATCCCATCAGTCCCACCTCCACAACATCGCTAAAATCCACCCTTTCCCCTCCATCCGAATTGCTACCACGTGCTCTGTGCCTCAGTTACCTCATCTGTAAAATGGGGATTAAGACTGTGAGCCTCACAAGGGGCAACCTGATTACCCTGTATCTTCCCCAGCGCTTAGAACAGTGCTCTGCCCATAGTAAGTGCTTAACAAATACCAATATTGTTATCATTATTATTAATACAATCACTCATCCTATCCCGACTGGATTACTGCAACAGTCTCCATGCTGACCGCCCGACCCCCGCCCCTCCCCACTCCAGGCCATACTTCACTCTGCTGCCCGGATCATTTTTCTACAAAAACATTCAGGACATGTCACCCTGCTCCTCAAAAAACTCCGGTGGTCGCCCATCCACTTCCACATCTATGAAAAACTCCTCACCTTTGGCTTCAAAGAACTCGATCACCTTGCTCCCTCCTCCCTCATCTCTCTGGTTTCCTAGTACAACCCAGCCCTCACATTTAGCTCCTCTAAAGATAACCTTCTTGCTGTGCCTCAACCTTGCCCTTCTCACTACCGACTCCTGGCCCATGTCCTGTCTCAGGCTTCGAACACTTTCCTTCCTCAATTCAGACAGGCAATTATTCTCCCCGCCCTTTAAAGCTTTACTGAAGGCCTATCTCCTCCAAGAGGCCTTCCCAGACTAGGCCTCACCCTTTCTTCTTCTCCCACTCCCTTCTGCGTCACCCTGCCTTGCTCCCTTTACTCTTCTCCTTTCCCAGCCCCACAGCACTTATGTACATACCTGTCAATTATTTATGTATATTAACGTCTCTCTCCCCCCTCTAGACTATAAACTCATTCTGGGAGGGGAATGTGTCCGTTTATTATTGTATTGTACTTTCCTAAGTGCTCTGCACAGTAAGTGCCCAATAACTATGATTGTATAAAATGAATGAATGAATGCCTATTTACGTGATGTATTCCTCCCCCCGGCAGCCTGTACGCCTGGTGGGGGCAGGGATTGTCTCTCTCTATTGCTGAATTGTACTTTCCAAGTGCTTAGTACAATGCTCTGTGCACAGTAAGCACTCAATAAATGCAATTGAATGATTGTGCCTCAATTACCTCATCTGTAAAAGGGATTTGGTAATAATAATTGTGGTATTTGTTAAGCACTTTCTATGGGCTGGGCACTGTACTAAATGCTGGGGTGGATACCGGCAAATCGGATTGGACACAGTCCCTGTCCCACGTGGGGCTCGCAATCTCAATCCCTATTTAAAGATGAGGGAACGGAGGCACAGAGAAGTGAAGTGACTTACACACAGCAAACAAGTGGTGGAGCCAGGCTTAGAACTCATGACCTTCTGACTCCCAAGCCCATGCTCTCTCCACCATAAAACATTGTTTCTCAAGATTAAGACTGTGAGCCCCATGTGGGACAGGGACAGTGTCCCACTCATTAGCTTATATCTACTCCAGTACTTAGTACGTAGTAAGCGTTTAACAGATACCATTAAAAAAAGAATTGGCACTGCATCTTATATTGAAAAAAAAACACCCTTGAGTGTCCGAGTTTGGGTCAGAGCTGCCTTCCCTGTCACTGATCAAGGGAGAAGCTCTGAGCTCTGGCCTGGCCCGGCTCTGTTCACTAACCGCCACACCCGAGCAGGATTCCTTGAAAGTTACAGTTATGGAGTAGCAGGTTTTATCAAGTATGTCCCCAAGCGGAGAGGCCCGGTTGACACTCAGCCACCAGATGCATCTTTGCCAACCTGGAGCAGACATGGATTGTGTGCGTTAACAATAATAATTAATAATGATGGTATTTGTTAGGCACTTAATATACTGAGCACTGGGGTGGATACAAGCAAATTGGGTTGGACACAGTCACTGTCCCACATGGGGCTCACAGTCTCAATCCCCATTTTACAGATGAGGTAACTGAGACCCAGAGAAGTGAAGTGACTTGACCGAGGTCACGCAGCAGACAAGTGGCAGAGCCGGGATTAGAATTTATGACCTTCTGACTCCCAGGCCCGGTCTCTATCCACCACGCCATGATGTTTCACAACGATATAGGGCAGTAACTGTCATGTAAGGTCCTCATGAACAAGGTATGTGTCTGCTAATTCTTTTGTATTGCCCCCTCCCACGCACTTAGTACAGTGCTCTGCACATAGTAAGTGCTCAATAAATACCATTGGTTGATTTAAGAATTTTTTTTGGTATTGGTTCGGAGCTAATCAGGTTGGATACAGTCCATGTCCCACACTGGGCTCACAGTCTTAATCCTTAATCCATTTTACAGATGAGGTAACTGAGGCACAGAGAAGTGAAGTGATTTGCCCAAGATCATACAGGAGACAAGTGTCAGAGCAGGGGTTAGAACCTAAATTCTTGTAACTCCCAGGCCCGTGCTCTGTCCATTAAGCCATACTAAGCCACACTGGGAAGCAGCGTGGCTTAGTGGAAAGAGCCCAGGCTTGGGAGTCAGATGTCATGGGTTCTAATTCGACCTCAGCCACTTGACCTCTGTGTGACCTTGGGCAAGTCACTTCACTTCTCTGGGGATTGAGTCTGTGAGCCCCACGTGGGACAGGGACTGTGTCCAACCTAATATGCTGTATCTACCCCAGCGCGTAATGCAGTTCATGGCACATAGCAAGCACTTAACAAATACCACAATTATTATTATTATACTGCTTCTCCACTGCAGAGCACTGTACTAAGCATTTGGGAGAGAACAATACAACAGAATTGGCAGGCACCTTCCCTGCCCATAACAACCTTATAGCCTAGATGGGGAGGCAGGCATTAACATAAATAAGTAAATGGGAAATCTGTACTGGCTAAAGTAAGCTCCCTCTCGACTGTGAGCTTTCTGTGGGCAGGGAATATGACGGTTAATGTTGCATTGTACTTTCCCAAGTGCTCAGTACAGTGCACTGCACACACAAAGCACTCAAATACATTTGAAATGGATAAAGTAAGGGCCAAATAATGAAATGTCAAGAAAACAAAGATCATGACAACTGGAAATTTTAACACATTTGTAGTGGATGGAAAGAAGATTGAAATAGTTGACAGTTTTTCATCTCCTGGGATCAATAATCAATAATAATGGAACTAGTAGCCAAGAAATACTTGTTAGAAGACTTGCTATGAAGAGCCTGGAAAAGTCATGAAATGTGCTGATGTAACAATTGCCACAAAAATAAAATTGTCAGCTCTATGGTGTTTCTAGTGACAACGTATGGATCCATAAGCTGAACAGTGAAAAAACATCGATTCTTTTGAAATGTGGTGTTGGAGAAGGCTTTTGTGAATACCATGCATGGCCTGAAAAACAAACTAATAGATTTTGTAACAAATTAAACCAAAGTGGTCTTTGGAAGGCCAAATGACTCGATTTAGATTAGCATAGTATGGGTACATAATCAGGAGGACTAATTCTCTGGAGAAGACACTAATGCTAGGAAAAGTCCAGGGAAAACATGGAAGAGGCAGACCAGCATCAAGATGGTTAGAGACCATAACAACGACAACGGAAGAACCATTAGAAAGGTTGTGAATTACGGTAGAGGACAGGACGTTCTGGAGAAACGCTATGAAGCCACAGAGTCGCTATGAATCGGAAACAACTCGACGGCACTTAATAATAATAAAGAAATGATTTCTTCCCCAGGGGATTTTCTTGGTTCCTATACCACTTGTTGAAAGGATTGGTTGACAGTGCATTCATAGTACGCATTCTCCAATTGGCAGTTGCAGCCACCAACAGAGAAGCAGCACGGACTAGAGGATAGAATATGGGCCTTGAAGTCAGTAGGTTCTGGATTCTAATCTTGTCTCCGCCACTAGCCTGCTGGCTGAACTTGGCAAAGTCATTTCACTTCTCTGGGCCTCAGTGACCTCATCTGTAAAATGGGGATTAAGACTGTGAACCTCATATGAGACAGTGACTGTAACTAACCTGATTCCAAGCACTTAGTACAGTGCTCTGCACACAGTAAGCGTTCAATAAATATGACTGACTTGAATGAATGAATGAATGAATGAATGAATGAATCGCGGCTCTGCCATCGGTCTGCTGTGTGACCTTGGGTAAGTTATTATTAATTGCATTTATTGAGCACTTATCGTGTACTGTACTAAGGGCTTGGGAGAGTACACTATAACATTCAACACATTACCTGCCCACAGAGAGCTCACAGTCAAGTCACTTTACTTCTCTATGTCTCAGTGACCTCAACTGTAAAATGGGGATTGAGATTGGGAAGCCCCACGTGGGACAGAGATTGTGTCCAATCTGATTCACTTGTATCCATCCCAGTGCTTACAGTGCTTGACACGTAATAACTGCTCAACAAATACCGTAATAATAATCATTATCTATCCCAGCAGTTAGAATAGGGCCTGACACATAGTAAGCACTTCACAAATGAGAAGCAGCATGGCTCAGTGGAAAGAGCACGGGCTCTGGAGTCAGAGTTCATGAGTTCGAATCCCAGCTCTGCCACTTGCCAGCTGTGTGACTGTGGGCAAGTCACTTAACTTCTTTGTGCCTCAGTTACCTCATCTGTAAAATGGGAATTAAGACTGTGAGCCCCACATGGGACATCCTGATTCCCCTGTGTCTACCCCAATGCTTAGAACAGTGCTCGGCACATAGTAAGCGCTTAACAAATACCAACATTATTAAATACCCTAAAAAAAATCCTGTCTTCCGGTCTGTGAGAACTAATCAGGGCCAGGTCCTCTGGTCCCCACAATCCCAACTTTGCCACTTGTCTGCTGTGTGATCTTGGGTAAGTCTCTTAACTTCTCTTGGCCCCAATGACCTCATCTGAGCCCTACGTGGGAAATGGACCTGATTAGCTTCTCTCTACCCCAACTCTTCATACCGTGCCTGGCACATAATAAGTGCTCAATAAATTATTATATTTATATTATATATGATTATTATTATTAAATAAGTCATTTAAAAAAAAACCCAGGATCTGAGGGCGGGGAATCCTTTGAGAGCATCTGATTGAGTGTTGACACAATCTCTGTTCCATATGGCTCAGTCTTAATCCCCATTTTACAGATGAAGTCACTGAGGCATAGAGAAGTGATGTGTCCCGAGGTCACACAGCAGACAAGTGGCATAAGAGGGATTAGAATCCAGGTCTTTCTGACTCCCAGGCCCATGCTCGGCCACAGTCCTTCTCTATTGGGCATCGCTCAGTGGAAAGAGCATGGGCTTGGGAGTCAGAGGTCATGGATTCGAATTCCAGCTCTGCCACTTGTCAGCTGTGTGACTGTGGGCAAGTCACTTCACTTCTCTGTGCCTCAGTTACCTCATCTGTAAAATGGGGATTAAGACTGTGAGCCTCATGTGGGATGACCTGATTACCCTGTATACCCCAGCACTTAGAACAGTGCTCTGCACATAGTAAGCGCTTAACAAATACCAACATTATTACTGGGGGATCTTACTGGAGGGTTCAATTCAATTTAATCATCTTGAATACGACTGATTTACCAGGGCCTAAATGGTTCCAAGAGCAACAAGCCAATAAAACAATATGGTATGTATCGGATTAAATTAATTTTGCTGCTGTTGTCTTGTCAAGTTGCGTCCTATTCAAAGCGACACCATGGACACATCTCTCCCAGAACACCCCACTTCCGTGTGCAATCGTTCTGAAAGTGGACCTATAGAGTTTTCTTGGGAAAAATGCAGAAGTGGTTTACCACTGCCTCCTTCCACACAGTAAACCTGAGTCTTTGCCCTCAACCCTCTCCCATGCTGCTCCTGCCCATCACGGGTGAGTTTTGATTTGTAGCCGTTGGCCTTCCACTCGCTAGCCACTGGCCAAGCTAGGAATGGAATGGACAGGCCTCTCCTTGACTCTCCCTCCCATAGCCGAGACTGATAGAGGACAGGAAATTCTCCAGGTGCAACCCTGAGAGGGGATTAAATACATTATTTATATTCATGTCCGTCTCCCCCTCTACACTGTAAGCTTGTTAAGGGCAGGGTACGGTGCCTGCTAATTCTGCTAATTCTGCTGTATCGCACTTCTCCCAAATGCTTAGTACAGTGCTCTGCACACAGCGTTCAATAAATTCAAGTGGAGGAGTTTGCCAAGTAGCAGGACCTTTGTCCAACCGATCAGTAGTATTTATGGAGCCCCGCTGTATGCCAAGCACTGTACTAAGTCCTTGGGAGAGTGCAATAGAGCAATAAAACAGACAAAGAGCTTACTGTCTAGAGGAGAGATACTGCCTATGGGGAACCAGGATTGGGTCTGATCTTATCTTCATTCATTCCTTCAGTCGTACTTATTGAGCGCTTAATGTGTGCAGAGCACTGTACTGACTGGAAGAGTACCGTATAACAATAAACACATTCCCTGCCCACAACGAGCTCACAGTCTAGAGGGGAGACAGACATAAATAAATTACAGATACATCTACAGATGCTGTGGGACTGGGATGGGGGAATGAAAAAAGGGAGCAAGTCAGGGTGACGCAGAAGGGAGTGGGAGAAAAGGAAAGGGGGGTTTAGTCAGGGAAAGTCTTCTGAAGGAGATGGGCCTTCAATAAGACTTTGAAGGGGGAAGAGTAATTGTCTGTTGTAATTGAGGAGGGAGGACATTCTGGGACAAGACAGACAAGACTGAGGTCCAGTGAGAAGGTTGGCATTAGAGGAGCAAAGTGTGCAGGCTGGGTTGTAGAAGGAGAATAGCGAGATGAGGTAGGAGGGTGCAAAATGTTTGACTGCTTTGAAACCAATAATGAGGAGTTTTTGTTTGATGCAGAGGTGGATGGGCAACCACTGGAGGTTCCTGAAGAGTGGGGATGCATGTCCTGAACTTTTTTGTAGAAAAATGATCCGGGCAGCGAATCAATTAGCATGTCACCGCCCTCCCCCTCCAAAAATCTCCAGTGGTTGCCTATCCACCTCCTTAACAAGCAAAAACTCCTCTCCTTTGGCTTCAAAGCTGTCCATCCTCTTGCCCCTTCCTACCTCACCTCCCTTCCCTCCTTCTCTATCCCAGCCCCCACACTCGGCTCCTCTGGTGCAGCTCACCTCCTCACTGAGCCTCGTTCTTGCCTGGCCCACGTCCTGCCTCTGGCCTAGAATGCCCTCCCTCTTCAAATCCACTGGACAATCACTCTTCCCTCTCTTCAAAGCCCTACTGAAATCCCACCTCCTCCAGGAGGTCTTCCCAGACTGAGCCTCCCTTTTCCTGTGTCCCTCCTCCCCGCCCCATCGCCCCAACACCCTCCCTCTGCTCTACCCCCCTACTCGCCCCACAGCACTTCTGTATATATATGCATATTCATTATTCTATTTATTTTATTAATGATGTGTATATATCTATAATTCTATTTATTTTGATGCTATTGTTGCCTGTTTACTTGTACCTGTTTTGTTTTGTTGTCTGTCTCCCCCTTTCTAGACTGTGAGCCTCTTGTTGGGTAGGGATTGGCTGTATTTGTTGCTGAACTGTACTTTCCATGCGCTTAGTACAGTGTTCTGCACACAGGAAGCACTCAATAAGTACGATTGAATGAATGAAAGTTCAGTCAATCAATCCATAATCAATGGTATTTATTGAGCACTCATGTGCAGAGCACTGTTCTAAGTGCTTGGGAGAGCACAGGAGAATAAGCAGACAGTTCAGTATGACATCGCTGTGATATACCGCAGGTGCACAGTGATGATGGGGCCAGTGGAGGCCCATTGGAACTCCCAAAGCCACAGCGTTTTTCTGGGGTGACTCCAGCCCTCTCCCTTCCCTGGGGTGACCCTGGCCCTCTCCCTTCCCTAAGGTGACCCCCGCATCCCTCTCCCATCACCCCAGGACCATCACATTCTGCTTCCAGTTTCCTATTGCTACCCGTGCAGCCGCAGACTCAGACTTTGACACGGTTAAGTGTGGTTACACTGAAATTGCTCTCGACAGGGCGTCATGCAGTGGTTGTTTTCCTGGTCGTCCACCTGTATTTATTGAGCACTTACTTGTATTTATTGAGGACAGTAAGTACGTAAGTATATAAGTACATAAGTGAGTACGAAGCACTGGGGAGAGTACAATAGAATATAACAGATTCCCTGCCCCTAATGGGTTTATGGTCCAGAGCTGGAGACTGGTTTCTGTTTACATCCCCAACATCCACCATGATAAGATGATCAGGGAATCACCCCAAGAGGGAGTTGGGGATATCTGTGGTGGAATGACAACAACAACAAAGAACCAAATAAATTCCCCCTCCTCATAATAATAATAATTGTGGCATTTGTCAAGTGCTTATTACGTGTCAAGCACTGTTCTAAGCTCTCGGGTAGATATAAGAATCATGTTAGACACAGTGCATGTCCGCCACGGGGCACACAGTCTAAGAGGGAAGAGAGAGCAGACATTGAATATCCATTTTGCAGATGAGGAAACTGAGGCCCAGAGATGTAAAGTGACTTATCCAAGGTCACACATCAGACAAGTGGCAGAGCCAGAATTCGAACAGAGATCCCCTGCTTCCCAAGCCACACTGCTCCCTCCTCCCCCATAGCACTCATTACTATTATATTTATTATGATTTTTGTTAAGCACTTATTCATTCATTCAATAGTATTTATTGAGCGTTTACTATGTGCAGAGCACTGTACTAAGCGCTTGAAGTGTACAGTTCGGCGACAGATAGATATGATCCTACTATGGACCAGGCAGTGTGCCATGCACTGGGACAGATACAAAATCATCAGATTAGACTCAGTCCCTGTCCTATGTTGGGCTGATGGTCTCAATCCCCATTTTACAGATGAGGTAACAGTGAAGTGACTTGGCCAAGGTCACAAAGCAGACACGCGTCAGAGCCGGCATTAGAACCCATGACCTTCTGACTCCCAGGCCATGCTACTTCCCTTTTCCTCCCACTCCTATTTTGAAATTAAATAGGTTGCTGCTAATTTACACATAAACGTTGGCTTTCTTCTTTAAAATTAAAATGGTTCTGATACTGTGGGTTCCCCGGCAAAGGAACATTTATTAACTTTCTGCACATTTTTCAGTCAAACAATGAAATTATAATCTGTTCATCGCTAAATATGTTTATCATCAAACACTCGTATAACCCTTTGCTCCAAATAAAAAGGATATTGGAATAAAGCACCATTCATTCACTTGATAAACAATTCATCTATTACTCATCATCTATTAAAACTTTGGAATTTTATTCACTCATATCAGGTTTAGGAGATCTATTAAAAGCAGATTGGAAACGGACAAAGTGTTGAATAAATTATAGAACTTTGGAAAAGCTCAAGGCACATCTTCTCCAAAAGGCCTTCTCTGACTAAGCCCTCATTTCCTCTTCTCACACTCCCTTCTGCATCATCCTTGCATTTCCTCTCCTTTCTCACTCTTTCCTCAGCTCCACAGCACTTACGTACATATCTGCAAATGTATTTATTTGTATTAATGTCTGTCTTTCCTTTTAGACAGTAAACTCGATGTGGCCAGGAAGGTGTCTACCAGCTCTGTTCTATTATACTCTCATTCATTCATTCAATAGTATTTATTGAGCGCTTACTATGTGCAGAACACTGTACTAAGCGCTTGGAATGAACAAGTCGGCAACAGATAGAGACGGTCCCTGCCGTTTGACGGGCTCACGGTCTGATCGGGGGAGACGGACGGACGAGAACAATGGCGATAAATAGAGTCGAGGGGAAGAACATCTCGTAAAAACAATGGCAACTAAATAGAATCAAGGCGAGGTACATCTCATTAACAAAATAAATAGGGTGATGAAAATATATACAGTCGAGCGGACGAGTACAGTGCTGAGGGGATGGCAAGGGAGAGGGGGAGGAACAGAGGGAGATGGGGGGAAAAGAGGGTAAAGCTGCGGAGAGGTGAAGGGGGGGGGTGGTAGAAGGAGTAGAGGAAGAGGAGCTCAGTCTGGGAAGGCCTCTTGGAGGAGGTGAGTTTTAAGTAGGGATTTGAAGAGGGGAAGAGAATTATATTGTCTGAGGTGAGGAGGGAGGGCGTTGCAGGACCGTGGGAGGATGTGGCCCGGGGGTCGACGGCGGGATGGGCGAGACCGAGGGACGGCGAGGAGGTGGGCGGCGGAGGAGCGGAGCGTGCGGTGTGGGCGGTAGAAAGAGAGAAGGGAGGAGAGGTAGGAAGGGGCAAGGTGATGGACAGCCTCAAAGCCTAGAGTGAAGAGTTTTTGTTTGGAGCGGAGGTCGATAGGCAACCACTGGAGGTGTTTAAGAAGGGGAGTGACATGCCCAGATCGTTTCTGCAGGAAGATGAGCCGGGCAGCGGAGTGAAGAATAGACCGGAGCGGGGCGAGAGAGGAGGAAGGGAGAGCAGAGAGAAGGCTGACACAGTAGTCTAGCCGGGATATAACAAGAGCCTGTAGCAGTAAGGTAGCCCAAGTGCTTAGTACAATGCTCTGGGCACAGTAAGTGCTCAATAAATATAATTGGTAAATGATTGAAACACTGGATATAGGGCATCCGTTGCCATATCCGTTAAGCATAGGGGGCAGACCAGACAGTGTGGTCTAGTGGGAAGAGCCCAATTCCTGGAAATCAGAAGACCTAGGTTATTATTATTATTTTGATATTTAAGTGCTTACTATGTGCCAGGCACTTTACTAAGGCCTGGGGTAGATACAGCAAATCAGGTAGAACCCCTTCCCTGTTCCACTTGGGGCTCCCAATCTTGATCCCCATTTTGCAGATGAGGTAACTTGGGCTGAGAGAAGGGAAGTGATTTGCCTAAGGTCACACAGCAGACAAGTGGTGGAGTTGGGCTTAGACCCATGACCTTCCGACTCCCAGGTCTGCACCCTATCCACTACGCCACTCTGACTCCGCTATTTTCCTGCTCTGTGAACCTGGGCACGTCACTTCATTTATCTGTGTCTCAGTTTCCTCATCTGTTGAATGGGGGGATTCAAGACGTAGTCTCTCTGCCTCTTAGGCTGGTAGCCCTATATGGGACAGGAACCATGACTGACTGACCTGATCATCTTGTATCCACCCTAGTGCTTGGCACATAGTAAGCACTTACCAAATACCACAATTATTATGATTATACTTGATGGTGCAGAATAAAAGCAGGCAAGCAACCACACTAAATCTGCGTGGTATTACGTAGTTTTACAGAAGCAGCCTAGTAGATAGAGTACAGTCTTTGGAGTCAGAAGGACCTGGGTTCTAATCTCAGCTCCATCACCTGTCTGCTGTGTGACCTTCGGCAAGTCATTTCACTTCTCTGGGCCTCAGTTATCTCATCTGGAAAATGGGGATTAAGACGGTGAGTCCTATGTGGGACAGGGACTGTGTCGAACCTGATTAACCTGTATCTACTCCAGAGCTCAGAACAGTGCCCAGCACATAGTAAGCACTTAAATACCATCAACAATATTTGAAACCCAGAAACACAGGCCGGATCATCGCCGCCAATCCTCGTCCCTCCAGTGGACCCATGGCCAGGGGAGAAGAGCCAGCGGATAGAGCACGGACTTGGGAGTCAGAAGGAAAGGACTTGGGTTCGAATCCCCGCTCTGCCACGTCTGTGTGACCTTGGGTAAGTCACTTAACTTCCCGGTGCCTCAGTAACCTCAACTGTAAAATGGGAGTGTGAGCCCCATGTGGGACAGGGACCGTGTCTGATTCACCTGATTAACTTGTATCTACCCCAGCACTTAGAATAGTGACTGGCACAGAGTAAGCACATAACAGCACTTATATGCAAATCTGTAATTTATTTATTTACAGTATTGTCTCCCCCCTCTAGTCTGTAAGCTCACTGTGGGCAGAAAATGTGCTTGTTTACTGTTGCATTGTACTGTCCCAATCACTTAATACAGTGCTCTGCAAATATGATTGAATGAGTGAATAAGTACTGTAATCATTATTATTACTATTATTATCAACTAGAGAAAGAAGCAGGGACCAGGAAAGGAGGCCATGAGGTCCAGATCTCTGCCCTGTGGGAGCCACATCCTCCAACTCCCTTTCTGCAGACTTGGGCTCAGCATTTTGAAAGACAAATGACTTATCTACCCCAGCACTGAAAACAGTGTTTGCCATATAATAAGCGCTTAACACATACTATGGGTTGTCATCATATATAAAGTATACGGACATAATTGCTGTGGGGTTGGGGGAGGGGAGAATATCCAGTGTCTAAAGATGAATGAAACTCCAGTTAGAGTTAGTATCTTGGCAGAATTCGGAGAGACAGAAGCTGGAGAGGGAAACCCGTGGGGCAAAATGCATGCACTTTGGGCGGCGGATCTCCAAAATCCATCGGGTTAGAAATCCCCACCCATTTAGTCTCTGCCATCGTACTATAATCCCTCTTCTGGAAAGGTATGTAGTCATTGAAAGGAATGACTTGATTTCCAGGCCATAAACAATTTCAAAACAAAAGCCCAGAAAACTAGACGCACCCTTGCCCCCTCCCTTCCCTACCCCACCTTCCTACCCCTTCATTAAACAATCACCAGAGTCACAGTCACATTTCTGACAGTCTTGTAAATTATGTGGCAGCCCAATTTCTACTGGGGCCACTCTCATTGACTGCTACTAATAATAACAATGGTGGTATTTGTTAAGCGCTTACTATGTGCCAGTCACTGTACGAAGCGCTGGGGGTGGCAGCGTGGCTCAGTGGAAAGAGCCTGGGCTTCAGAGTCAGAGGTCATGGGTTCGGCTCCCGGCTCTGCCACTTGTCAGCTGTGTGACTGTGGGCAAGTCACTTCACTTCTCGGTGCCTCAGTTATCTCATCTGTAAAATGGGGATTAACTGTGAGCCTCACGTGGGACGACCTGATTATCTTGTATCTACCCCAGCACTTAAAACAGTGCTCTGCACATAGTAAGCACTTAACAAATACCAACATTATTAGAAGCAAATTGAGTTGGACACAGTCCCTGTCTCATTTGAAGCTCACTGCCTGCCTTCTCTTCTATCCTTCCTTGTCCCCATAAACAGGCCTAAGGGACAATTCTTTCTAGTGTAACTCTGTTCAGTCAGTGGTATTTAGCAAGTGCTAACTATATACAGAGCTCCCTACTAAGCACTTGGGAGAGTACAGTACAACAGAATTAATGGACACGTTTCCTGCCCACAGCAAGTTCAGTTTTTTGATTTGGGGGGGGATTCTTTTTTTTTTAGTATTTGTTAAGCACTTACTATGTGCCAGGCACTATATTAAGCACTGAGGTAGATATAAACCAATCAGATTGGACACGGTCCCTATCCCACGTGGGGATCACAGTCTTAATCTCCATTTTACAGATGAGGCGAATGAGGCCCAGAGCAGTGAAGTGACCTGCCCAAGGTCACACAGCAGACGAGCAGTGGAGTCGGGATGAGAACCTAGGTCCTTCTGATTCCCAGGCTCCGGGCCAAGCTGCTTCTCTATTAAATAGAGAGTTCTCTTAAATAAGTTCTCTCTTTAATAAGGAAGGTAAGTGAGAAGCAGTGGATATCAGTTTCCAACTGGGGCCGTACTTTTTTTTAAAATGGTATTTGTTAAGCATTTACTATGTGTCAAGCTCAGGGGAAGAATCAAGTTAATCATGTCGGACACAGTACCTGTCCCACGCGGGGCTCGCAGTCTAAATAGCAGGGGAAACAGGTACCGAATCCTCATTTTGCAGTTAAGGAAACTGAAGCACAGAAAAGTTATGTGATATGCCCAAGGTCCCAGAGCTGGCAAGGGGCAGAGCCGGGAGTAGAACCCAGGTGGTCTGGCTCCCAGGCCCAAGCTTTACCAATGTGCTTCAGTTACCTCATCTATAAAATGGGGATCAAGACTGTGAACCTCATTATTCTGTTAATGAGATGTTCATCACCTTGATTCTATTTGCTATTGTTTTAATGAGATGTTCATCCCCTTGATTCTATTTATTGCTATTTTTTTTTGTCTGTCCGTCTCCCCCGATTAGACTGTAAGCCCATCATAGGGCAGGGACTGTCTCTATCTGTTACCTATTTGTACATTCCAAGCGCTTAGTACAGTGCTCTGCACATAGTAAGCACTCAATAAATACTATTGAATGAATGAATGTAGGACAGGGACGGTGTCCAACCTGATAATTGTATCTACCCCAGTGTTTAGAACGGCACTCGGCACATAGTAAACGCTTAAATACCACAATTTTTATTATTATAATCAGGTTGGGCACAGTCCCTGTCCCACAAGGGGATGACAGTCTAAGTGTCTAAGACCACTCAATAAGTACTTTTTTAAAATGGTACTTAAGTGATTACTTGGTGCCAAGCACTGTACTAAGCACTGGGAAAGATACAAGATAATCAGGTTGGACACAATCCCTGTCCCACATGGGGCTCGTGGTCTTGACCCCCATTTTACAGATGAGGTAACTGAGGTCCAGAGAAGTGAAGTGACTTGCCAAGTTCACACAGCAATCAAATGGCGGATCTGGGATTAGAACCCAGGTCCTTCTGACTCCCAGGCCCGTGCTCTAGCCACTAGGCCACACAGCTTCTCTAGCCAACATCCTACCTGGCTGGAGGTTAGAATTCCAACAGGGTGGGGGCTACCTGCTGAGGAATCCATTCCTTTCTGTCTCTAGGACTGCATTATTAATATTAACAATAATAATAATGATGATGATGGTATAGTTTAAGCAGTTACTATGTGCCAGACACGCTACTAAGTGCTGGGATGGATACACGCAAATCTGGTTGGACACGGTCCCCGTTCCACGTGGGGTTCACAGTCTCCACCCCTATTTTACAGATGAGGGAAACTGAGGCACAGAGAAGCAAAGTGATTTGCCCAAGGTTACACGGCTGAAAAGTGGTGGAGCCAGGATGAGAACCCAAGACCTTCTGACCCTCAGGCACATGCTCTACCCACTCTATGTTGCTTCTCTAAACCACTTCCCCACATGAGCACACCTCCACCAGCACCCGCTTGGCTCAAGAAGAGACAAAGGAAGAATTGGGGTCCTTCTGCAGAGGGTGGAGAGATGACTTGTGTTTCACAAACCTCCGAGCTAATAGCGTCTGGCTCTGCTGGGGGAACAGAGAAATCTGGTGGGAATGAAAACCCCATTTTATCCAGTTTAATTTGCAAAGAATGAACCTGGGACATGGCTCCCTAGATAATCTTTTCTCCTCCCTCCTCACCTCCCCAGATCCATCCTCTAGGAGTTGTACCTAAAAGTTGGTGTCTTTTTGCCTACACTCTCAGACATCCCCCACCTCCTGGGGGACTTCTGCCCGTTAGTAAAGTCTGGTGAGAACATAACATTTCTTGTACTAGAAACGAGGTCAGTCAACCATGTTTATTGAGTACTTACGGCATGCAGAGCAACAGTGAGAAGCCAGTCGCTGCTTTCCTTCCCCGGGGGAAATCATGATGTCATGTTGTGTACGTGTGTGCACGTGTGTGCTACGCCAGACCCACAGTGTCACGTAACGACATCACACCGGCGTCCACCCAAGTGACCCCTGAAGGCCCTGCATTCACGTCCACGGTTCCCGGTCCCATTCATTCACTCGCGCTTACTACGTAGAGAGCACCTTGCTACGTGCTTTGGAGAGTACGCTAGAACAATAAAACAGACCCATCCCCTGCCCACAACAAGCTTAGAGTCTAGAGGAAATAATACTACCGTGGTTTTCTATAACGTTTTCATTGCCAAAGCACTCTCACATTCATTAGTTCATTTCATCCCTCACGAAAACCCTGTGAGGGAGGGAGTCAAAGCAGGTATTATCATCCCCATTTTACAGAAGAAGAAACTGAGGTACAGGGAAGTTAAGTGACTTGCCCAGGGTCATAAAGCAAGTCAGCAGCACAGCTCAAATTCAAACCCGGGTCTCCCGGTTTCTAGACTGGCTCTCTGCCACTACCGATGTAGTAAATAGAGGACGGGCTTGGGAGTCAGAAGATCATGGGTTCATTCATTCATTCAATCATATTTACTGATGGATTCTTATCCCAGCTCCACTTGTCTTCTGTGTGACCTTGGGCAAGTCACTTCACTGGGCCTCAGTTCCCTATCTGTAAAATGGGGATTGAGAATGCGAGCCCCACATGGGACAGGGACCGTGTCCCACCCGATTTGCTTGTATCCACCCCAGTGCTTAGTACAATGCCTGGAAACATAGTATGTGCTTAACAAATACCATAAATATTAATTATTATCCTGACCCACTCAGCAGGGGAAGTTGGGGGCCTCCAAGCTGTCAACCCCTGGGATGGGGGCCCTGAGGTGGCTTCTTCACTCGCCTACCACCTACAGCTGGCCCTGCAGCCGACGTTCAGTAAGATCAATTGCATTTATTAGGCACGGAGCACTGTATTAAATGCTTGGGGGAGTACAATTACAACAGTTGATAGACATCATCCTTGCCCAAATATGGTGGATTGGTTAGAAAAGGTGGGATGATGGGAGGAATTTTTTTAATTTATTTTTTTTAATGGCATTTGTTCAACATTTACTATGGGCCAGTCACTGTACCAAGCACTGGGGTAGACACAAGTCAACTAGTTTGGACACAGTCCCTGACCCAAATGGAGCTCACAGTCTTTATCTTCATTATTTGTTGCCAACTTGTATTTTCCAAACACTTAGTACAGTGCTCTGCACATAGTAAGCACTCACTAAATACTACTGAATGAACTAGACAGATGGGATATTTGAGGCACAGAAAAATGAAGTGACTTGTCCAAGTCACACAAGCAGACAAGTGGCAGAGTCAGGATTAGAACACAGGCCTTCTGACTCCCAGGCCCATGTTTCTATCCATTAAGCCACACTGCTTCTCTAGGCCAAGTTGTTTCTCTACCAGCTCTTCTGGAGCCCTGATTGTGTCAGTGCCCCTCCCTATCCTTCCTTTCTGGACCCACCCAGCTATATAATATTTTATAGATGATATTTTTTCAGCGCTTAGTGTGGGTCAAGCTCCGTTCTAGGTGCTGGGTAGATACAAGTTAATCAGGTTGGACTTAGTCCCCATCCCACACAGGACACTCAGTCTGAATTCCCATTTTACAGGTGAGGTGACCAAGGCACAGAGAAATGAAGTGACCTTGGTCATATAGCAGACAAGTGGCAGAGCCAGGATTAGAACCCAGGTCCTTCTGACTCCCAGGCCTGTGCTCCATCCACTCGGCCGTGCTTCCCAGCTGCAGCCAGATCACAAGTCGGCAACCGCCACCCCTCACCTGCCTGTCCCCAACCCAAGCCCACAAAGCAGGTTTCTGTCAGTGCAGGCAGTTTGTGTGTGTGTGTGTGTTTTTTTCCTTCTACAGGTGCAGTGCTATGTAGCTTCAAAGCAGTCCATCCCCTTACCCCTTCCTACCTCACCTCCCTTCTCTACTTTTCCAGCCCAGCCCGCACACTCCGCTCCTCTGGTGCCACTAACCTCCTCACTGGGCCTCCTTCTCGCCTGTCCCGCCGTCGACCCCTGGCCCACGTCCTACCTCTGGCCCGGAATGCCCTCCCTCCTCACCTCCGCCAAACTAGCTCTCTTCCCTCCTTCAAAGCCCCCCTGAGAGCTCACCTCCTCCAGGAGGCCTTCCCAGACTGAGCCCCTATTTTCCTCTGCTTCTCCTCCCCTCCCCATCACCCCGATTCCCTCCCTCCACTCTACCCCTAACCCCAGCCCACAGCACTTGGGTATATATGCACATATTCTGTTTATTTTATTGATGTGTATATATCTATAATTCTATTTATTTATATTGATGCTATTGATGCCTGTTTACTTGTTTTGATTCCTGTCTCACCCCTTCTAGACTGTGAGCCCATTCACAGTCTTGAATTGTACTTTCCAAGAACAGTGCTTGGAGCTTAACAAATACAAACATTATTACTATTATCATTAATGATGTACTCCAGTCCACCCCTTTCCCCCATCACTCTTGATTGGGTGCAAATAGGGATTCAAACAGGAGACGTCCAGCTGATGACCTGGTGGAAAAAGCAAGGGCCTGGGAGTCAAAGGACCTGGCTTCTAATCCCAGCTCTGCCACTTGTCTGCTGGGTGACCTTGGGCAGGTCGTTTAACTTCTCTGGGCCTCAGTTACCTCATCTGTAAAATGGGGATTAACAACTGTGGACCTATGTGAGTCGGGCACTGTGTCCAACCTGATCATTTTGTATCTACTCTAGCATTTTGTACAGTGCCTGGCATTCATTCAATCATATTTATGGAGCACTTACTGTGTGCAAAGCACTGTACTAAGAGCTTGGAAAGTACAAATTCGGCAACAGATAGAGGCAATCCCTACCCAACAACGGGCTCACAGTCTAGAAAGGGGAGACACACAATGAAACAAAACAAGTAGACAGGTATCGCTATCATCGAAATAGATAAGTAGAACCATAGATAAATGATCATTAATAAAACAAATAGAGCAATAAATATCTACCAATATATACAAGTGCTGTGGGGAGGGGAAGGGGGTAGAGCAGAGGGAGGGAGTAGGAGCAATGGGGAGGGGAGGAGAGGCAGAGGGAAAAGGAGGGCTCAGTCTGGGAAGACCTCCTGGAGGAGGTGAGCTCTCAGCAGGGCTTTGAAGAGGGGAAGAGAGTTAGTTTGGCAGATGTGAGGAGGGAGGGCATTCCAGGACAGCGGTAAGACACAGTAAGCATACACAAATACCATTTAAAAAAAAAACCAATCTATTCCCTCACCCTCCCTCTGACTTTCCAGTACAAAGTCCGGCCTAGAATGCTCATTCTCTTCCCAGCACCAGCAAAGGGGTCAAATAAGACGACAGCCTGGCTGTTTTTTCATAAGTTAAATGTGGCGGACATCTACTTAAAGGAAAAAGCACGGCCTAGTGGAAAGAGCCCGGTCCTGGGAGTCAAGGGACCTGGATTCTAATCCCCACTCCGCACTTACCTGCTGTGCGAATTTAGGGGTTACTTGATATATCTTGGTGTTTCTGCTTCTTCATCAGGAAAATGGGGATGAAACACCCGATTGCCCCCTGACACACGCCCCATTAGACCTTGAGCCCACATGGGACAGGCACTGTGTGTAACCCAATTACCTTGTATTTGACCCCAGCGTTTAGCACAGTGTTTGGAACATAAGCATTTATGATGGTATTTGTTAAGCTCTTACAATGTGTGAAGCACTGAAATACCACCATTCTAAGGAGATAAGCTATATGGAGGTTCGAAGCAACATGGCCTTGTGGATAGAGCTCGGGTCTGGGAGTCAGAAGGACCTGGGTTCTAAATACCAGCTCCACAACTTGTCTGCTTTGTGACCTTGGGCAAGTGACTTCACTTCTCTGTGCCTTAGTTACCTCATCCGTCAAACAATAATTATGGTGAGCCCCATGCGGGACAGGGACTGTGTCCAACCCAATTTGCTTGCAACGATCCCAGTGCTTAGTACAGTGCCTGGCTCATAGTAAGCACTTATCTACCTCTATAATTATTATTACTAGTATGAGCCCCATGTTGGACATGGACTGTGTCCAATCTGATTAGTCTGTATCTACCCCAGCACTTAGTACAGTGTCTGGCACAGATTAAGCACTTAAGTGCCATTTTTTAAAGATTAAGCACTTAAGTGCCATTTAAAAAAAAAGAGAGAATCAACTTCTTTTAAACTGAAAGTCTCCCTGTGCCAAATTCCTACTACAGTGAATTGCAGCCACTGTCAATCAGTCAATACCATTACCGTAAACTATTACCACCATGCTTCTGCCCCTTCCTTCTCCGAGAGGCTTAGGAAAAGGGTGAGAGGAGAAGACATCAGACTTCCAGCAGTGATCTGTCAATTGAAATCGAAACCTTCACCTCGTTTCTCTTTTAGGATCTGTGGTTTATTGAAAACCCCCTGGGGGGGAAAAAATCCATGCCAGAAAGAAGTTGCTCAAGCCCCTGAAACATAACATGGATAAAGTTTTCAATTAATGATTCATTTCTCACAATGCCCCTTGGGGAATATGAACCTGAACGTCTGTCCTCGAGGGAGAGAAACCAACAGAGTTGGGGTAGGAGGGAACCTGAAAGAAGTCCTCATGAAGAAACTTGCATCACCGCCACCAGATGGAAAATTGCCATCGACCCCTGGTCAGCGTAAAGGTGGCGTAAAGAGATTTCCAAGAGATCGCGCAAATACCAGCTTCACACCATCCCATCGATAGTCGGAATCCAGATGTCTTGCAAGTTGTGAAAGATTCCAAGAGCATCGTGTAAGGAGAGCCCCGTGATGCCCAAATAGAAACGACTAATAAACACAAACACTGGGGTCCAATACCAGTTTTATCATTGTTCATTCACAAACTGTAAATTCTAAATGCAGTTTGCTTCGACTCCAGGACTGCCAGTTCTTAACGTTTCAGAACGCTGACCAATGAGTCCCGAGACGGCTTTTTTCAAGAGCCTAAAATCAGGCTTTGGGCAACACTCGAAGCTGATAACTGGTATGAAAATCCATCCTTTCGTCTTATTTACTCTCACTGATTCCGCCATTAGGGAAATTATCCGTTCTCACTCGGAACACTTATCGGAAGAAACACACTTCTTCATGGTTTAGCCTTCGTATATAGAGAAGCTATTTCTCAAGGTTTCCAAAGGTTGCAAATCCCAAGTTTTCTATATATTCAAGTATTTGCAGCAACTGCATCAAAACACTCATGAAGACGGCTGGTTTGTTGTCCCCCCCCCAAAAAAAACCAGACCACTCTCAAAGTGATATTGTATTCTTGAGAGCTATTTTAACAGATATCATAACCACCTCAAAGTCCAAGAACGTCTTCTGGAAGAATTTCATAAATGAATGGCATGCAAAAGGGTGTGTCCTCCCAATTATTCCTTTCCCTTAACTGCTTTTAAAATGCTCTCTCAAACATTCGATTGATACCAATAGAAGAACGAGTCGGTAATAATCCCGACACAGTCTACGGGACAAAAAGAGTAATGCAGACCCTTTAGTCCGGACTCCTTTAAGGCAGAAACAGCCAGCTTCCAATCAGTTACCCCGGAGTGCAATTTTCAAGCAAATCTGTCCCTCCTCAACCTCTTCTCCCCCTCCCCAAATGATGTATCATCTGAGAGAGCTGGGGAAAGGGCAAGCTACCTTCCCGAAATCCGGCTGATGAACGAGAGCTAATAAACCCCCCTCATCAGAACCACCTCAATTTAATTGGTCCTCGGGAACAAGTCCCGGAGAATCCCCTATCCAAATCATGCCACTTATGATGACGAGAGTTGCCCGAGAGCATCCGACATGAAAAGATGCAGATGGAAATAGTCCTCCCCTCTCACGGTGAGGTCACAGATGGGGGGGGCAGCGGAGGGGAGATCAATCTCACTGGACTTTCAAAGCCACGTGGGGACTTTTGGGGTGGTGTGTCCCCTATTCATTAAGAAGCAGAAGTCCCCGGCCCCCTCGGGGCACAAAGACACACACACAAACACGCACCCTTATGCACCCCCCTCTCCCAGTTCAGGATACATCATCAGTCCTCAGCCCCGATGACGATCGACCGTGTGCTACTTCTGAGCCCTCGGAGCACCAGACAGAAACACGTACCTTCCAAGCGCTTAGCAGAGTGCTCTGCACACAGTAAGCACTCAATAAATACCACCGAATGAACGAATCAAGACGATCGAACGGACGAGTGAAACACAGAAGGGACCCAGTCGACGACAGAGCACGCGCACGCCGGCCTCGGCTTCGGCCCGGGAGGCGCCTGCTCAAGGAGGAGTCTCCCGTAGGCCGCCCGGAGGGAACGGGGCGATGTCGCCCGGGGGGACGTCCCCGTCCGGTTCCCCGGGGGAGCCGGCGGACGTCGGGGAGGGCCGGAGCCCCGGGTCCCCGTGGCCGGCCTCGTCGGGGAGGACGTCGCCGTAGGCCGCGACCGCACGCCCGGGGCCTCGTGGGCCCCGATCGCAGGAGAGGAGCCGGTCGCTGAGGCGGACGGTCCGGCCGGGGCTGCCGGAGGGGGCCCGCCCGCAGCCCAGCAGGCCGGCGAAGGCCCGGCGGAATTCTCCGTTGAAGGCGTAGACGACGGGGTTGAGGGCGGAGTTGGCCCAGCCGAACCAGACGAAGACGTCGAAGGTGCCCTCGCCCACGCAGGGGAGGCCGGCCCGGGGGCCGCAGAAGGGCGCCAGGCAGTTGAGGACGAAGAAGGGCAGCCAGCAGCCGACGAAGACTCCCACGACGACGGCCAGGGTCTTGAGGACCTCCGTCTCCCTGCGGACGGAGGCGCGCGGGCCGGAGCGGGCCGGACGGTCCGGGGGGCCGGCGCCCCGGCGGTCCCGGGCCTGCCGGGCGGCCCTCTCCAGCGAGGAGATCCGCCGGATCTGCCCGCGGGCGATGCGGTAGATGCGGGCGTAGGTGACCAGCACGACGGCCACGGGGATGTAGAAGCTGACCAGGGAGGAGGAGACGGCGTAGGCCCGGTTGAGGCTGGAGTCGCAGCCGGTTGAGGCCGGGCGGCCGGTGGCGTCGGCCGGGGCCTTGTGCCAGTGGAGCTGGACGGGGAGGAAGGAGATGAGGGCGGACAGGGCCCAGGTGGCGCCGACCGCCAGCAGGGCCAGGCGCGGCCTCATCCCGCGCTGGTAGCCGAAGGGGCTGGAGACGGCCCAGTAGCGGTCCAGGCCGATGAGGCAGAGGTGCAGGATGGAGGCCGTCGAGCACATGATGTCCAAGGCCACCCAGACGTCGCAGAAGGCGCCGAAGGGCCAGTGGCCGGCCACCTCGGCCGCCGCCTTCCAGGGCATGACCAGCAGGGCCACCAGCAGGTCCGACGCGGCCAGGGAGCCCACGAAGACGTTGGTGACCCTGGAGCGCAGGTGCCGGCAGCGGACGACGGCCAGGCAGACCAGCGCGTTGCCCAGGAGGGTCCAGAGGATGAGGAGGGAGAGGAGGCAGCCGGTGAGGAGCCGGTGACCCCGGAGCGGCGGCATGGCCGGAGGCCGGACGGCCCCATCGGCCGGACCGGGGGCCGAGGCCACCCCCGGAGGCCCGGGTCCTCCGCCCGACGGTCACCCGGCCGGGGCGCCCGGGGGTCCGCGCCCCTCACCGGGCCGCGAGGTCCCGGCTCTGCTCCCCGCAGCGCCGCGCTTCCAGTTCTGCGCCCCTCACCGGGCTGTGCGCCCCCAGCCCTGCTCTGCGGCCCCCTAGTTCTGGGCCCCCCACCCTACTTGGTACCCCGGCTCTGCAGCCCCAGCTCTGCACCCCGCTAGTTCGGCGCTACTCGTCTTGCTCTACACCCCCCAATTCTGCACCCCTCGTCCTGCTCTGCACCCCCCTGATTCTGCACCCCTCGTCCCGCTCTGCATCCCCCTAATTCTGCACCCCTCGTCCTTCTCTGCGCCCCCCCCCCAGTTCTGCACCCCTCGTCCTGCTCTGCGCCCCCCTAGTTCTGCACCCCTCGTCCTGCTCTGCGCCCCCCTAGTTCTGCACCCCTCGTCCTGCTCTGCATCCCCCTAAGTCTGCACCCCTCCTGCTCTGTATCCCCCCTAGTTCTGCGCCCCCCTAATTCTGCGCGCCTCGTCCTGCTCTGCGCCCCCCCTAGTTCTGCGCCCCTCACCTTGGTCTGTAGCCCGCCCGGCTCTGCAGTCCAGGCTCCGCGCCCCGCTAGCTCTGCGCCCCTCGCCAGGCTGTGCACGCCCCCCGGCTGGGCCGGGCCGGGCCGGGCCGGGCCGGGCAGGGCACCGGCCCCTTCCCTCCCGCCCCCGCCCCCGCCCCCACCGCGGCAGCCCGGTGTCCAGCCCGACACCCCATCCACACCGGCACCAAACGGACGAGGGAGCGGAGGGAGACAGACGGGGGAGGGGGAGAGAGAGAGAGGAGAGAAGGGGGAGAGAGGGGAGAGAGAGAGAGAGGAGAGAAGGGGGAGAGAGGAGAGAAGGGAGAGAGAGAGAGAGAGAGAGAGGGAGAAGCAGAGAAAAGGGGACAGAGAGAAAAAAATAAGGGAGTGAGAGAAAAGGGAGAGACAGATAAGGGGAGGGAGAGGAGAGGGAGAAGGGGAAAGTAGAGAGAGAAAAGGGGAAGAGATAGAGAAAAGGGAGAGAGAGAGAGAAAAGGGAGAGAAAGAGAGAGAAAGGAGAAAGGAAAAGAGAGAGGAAAAAAGAGAGAGAGAAAAGGGAGAGAGAGAGAAACGGGGAGAGAAGGGGGAGGGGAGAAGGGGAAAGAAGAGAGAGAAAAAGGGAAGAGAGAGAAAAGGAGAAGAGAGAGAGAAAAAAGGGAGAGAGAGAGAGAAAAGGGAGAGAGAGAGAGAGAGAGAGAAAAAGGGAGAGAGAGAGGAAAAAAAGGGAGAGAGAGAGAGAAAAAAGGGGGAGAGAGAGAGAGAAGGGGGGAGGGAGAGAAAGGGGGGAGGGAGAGAAAGGGAGAGGGAGAGCGAGAGAGAAAGGGAGAGAGAGAAAAAGGGAGAGAGAGAGAAAAAGGGAGAGAGAAAAAAGGGGGAGAGAGAGAGAAAAAAGGGGGAGAGAGAGAGAAAAAAGGGGGAGAGAGAGAGAAAAAAGGGGGAGAGAGAGAGAGAAGGGGGGAGGGAGAGAAAGGGGGGAGGGAGAGAAAGGGGGGAGGGAGAGAGAGGGAGAGAAAGGGAGAGCGAGAGAGAAAGGGAGAGCGAGAAAAAGGGAGAGCGAGAAAAAGGGAGAGAGCGAGAAAAAGGGAGAGAGCGAGAAAAAGGGAGAGAGAGAGAGAGAAAAAAGGGAGAGAGAGAGAGAGAAAAAAGGGAGAGAGAGAGAAAAAAGGGAGAGAGAGAAAAAGGGAGAGAGAGAAAAAAGGGAGAGAGAAGGGAGAGGGAGAGAGAGAGAGAAAAGGGAGAGAGAGAGGAAAAAAAGGGAGAGAGAGAGGAAAAAAAGGGAAGAGAGAGAGAGAAAGGGAAGAGAGAGAGAGAAAGGGAAGAGAGAGAGAGAGAGGGAAGAGAGAGAGAGAAAGGGAAGAGAGAGAGAGAAAGGGAAGAGAGAGAGAGAAAAAGGGAAGAGAGAGAGAAAAGGGGAAGAGAGAGAGCTACGGGGGAGAGAGCGCACCAAAAGAAGAGAGGGCAAAGAGAGCGCGCACACATTTCTTCCCTGTCCCCTGCCTCTGGGCGCCTCCCCCGGCCTTGTCCGTGCCCTTGTCCGGCGGGCCGGGGGGCCGGGGGGCCGGGGGGCCGGGGGGCCATCCTCCCGGCCGCCCGCCCTCACCGTTGCCCCATCCAGCCTCGCCTCGCCACACTCCGGGCACTGACACCTCATAATAATCATAGTAATAATAATGCTGTTGGCTAAGCGCTTACTATGCGGCAAACGCTATTCTAAGCGCTGGGGGAGATGCGGGCCGATCAGGTTGTCCTACGTGGGGCTCACGCTTTTAATCCCCATCTTACAGGTGAGGGAACTGAGGCCCAGAGAAGGGAAGTGACTTGTCCAAGGTCACGCAGGAGGCAGGTGGCGGAGCCGGGACAACTCCCGGGAAAACCCCTCCCTGCGGTCAGGCGCTCTCCCGGACCGCCTTCTGGGTGCCCCGCATTGTGCCGAGCACCGTCCTGAGACCCTGGGGGAGCACGATATGAGAGTCGGGCCCCACTCCCACTGACTGCCTGGGTGGTGTGGGTGACTTCTCGGCAGTTAGACGGTGTGAGAGGGAGAGAGAGAGAAGCCAGGGAGCCCCCCGGCTTTAGACCAGTTCAGGGGCCTAATCCTAGCCATCAATCGGGGGTATATATTGAGCACTTACTATATGCAGAGCACTGTACTAAGCGCTTAGGAAAACACACTACGAATTGGTAGACCTGTAACTCTACCCCCAAACCTCCCTCTCCAGCTGGAGGGGATGTCAGATTTCATCTGCTCCAAATCCGGGCTAGCACCTAGTCAGGTCCCCGTTACTTTCTACTCCGTTGTTTCGTTCTCTTAAAGAAAATTTTCCAGGCCATTCCGGGCATACGCAGACGAAGGATGGTGGACGATAACTGAGGTAACCAACCCTATTCGAGAAATTAGGTCATTAAATGGAAACACAAATAGAGTTTGTAGTATAAAAATGCGGGAAGGTATGTGGCCCCTGCAACCTTACACTAGAACAGTGCTCTGCACACAGTAAGTGCTTAACGAATACCAACATTATCATCTTTGCCTACAAGGAATTAATACCTAGGTAGGGGAGACAGAACAAAATTACAGACGATAATAGTGGTATTTGTTAAGCGCTTACTAGGTGCGAAGCGCTGTTCTAAGTGCTGGGGAAGATTCAAGGTAATCAGTTTATCCCACGTGGGGCTCACAGCCTTAATCCCCATTTTACACATGAGGAAACTGAGGCGGAGAGAGGCTAAGTGACTTTCCCGAGGTCACACAGCGGTCAAGTGGTGGAGTAAGGACGAGAACCCAGGTCCTCTGACATCCCAGCCTGAGGTCTATCCACTAGACCACACTGCAAAAGCAGGTGGCTTTAAGGCAACTATAGCTTTGAGACTAACTACAGCGTGGCTCAGTGGAAAGAGCACGGGCTTGAGAGTCAGAGGTCATGGGTTCAAATCCCGGCTCCGCCACTTGGCAGCTGTTTGACTGTGGGCAAGTCACAACTTCTCTGTGCCTCAGTTACCTCATCTGCAAAATGGGGATGAAGACTGTGAGCCTCAGGTGGGGCAACCTGATCGCCCTGTATATCCCAGCGCTTAGAACAGTGCTCTGCACATAGTAAGCGCTTAACAAGTACCAACATTAAAAGCCTCAATAATAATGTTGGTATTTGTTAAGCGCTTACTATGTGCAGAACACTGTTCTAAGCGCTGGGGGAGATACAGGGTAATCGAGTTGTCCCACGCGAGGCTCACAGTTAATCCCCATTTGGCAGATGAGGTCACCGAGGCACCGAGAAGTGAAGTGACTTGCCCAAGGTCACACAGCTGACAAGTGGCAGAGCCGGGATCGAACCCATGACCTCCGACTCCCAAGCCCGGGCTCTTTCCACTGAGCCACGCTGCTTCTCAACTGCACAGTACATGCTCTGCAGAGAATAGAGAGTCTGTAAATTTTAAAGGGCTGGTGGGCCAGTGGCGAGTTAATAGAAAAATGAATTTAGCCAACTTCATTCCGACTTCCCCTTGGATCTCTGTCTCTTCCCCCCCACCCCCCCAGGGGGATTTGTTAAGTACTTAATAGGCACCAAAAAGCACTCTGAGCCCTGATGTAGATATTAAGATAATCACGTTTGACACAGTCCCCGTCCCACATGGAGCCCATAGTGGGAAGGAGAAGGATTGAATCCCCATTTTACAGATGAGGGAACTGAACTGATTTGCCCAAGGTCACGGAGCAGACACGTGGTGGAGGCAGGATGAGAACCCAAGTCCTTCTGACTCTGGGGCCCAGGCTTTCTACACTAGGCTACACTGCTTCTTACAACCCCACAAGAAACACCGTGGCTTAGTGGAAAGAGCACGGGCTTGGGAGTCAGAAGAGGCGGGTTCTAATTCCTCTCCACAACTTGTCTGCTATGTGAGCTTGGGCAAGCCACTGAACTTCTCTGTGCCTCGGTTACCTCATCTGTAAAATGGGGATGAAGACTGTGAGCCCCATGTGGGACAACCTGATTACCCTGTATCTACCCCAGTGCTTAGAACAGTGCTTGGCACACAGTAATGCTTAACAAATACCATCACTATTATCATGGTATCATTATTATTTTACGCTAACTACGATAGCCTTAATAGAAAATAGCATACTTATTATTCATTCAGTAGTATTTATTGAGTGCTTACTATGTGCAGAGCACTGTACTAAGTGCTTGAAATGGACAATTCAGCAACAGATAGAGACAATCCCTGCTAAATAACAGGCTCACAGTCTAAACGTTAACGTGGCCAACCCTTCCCTACACTATCTTAACAATATTAAGAGGGTTAGGGTAGCCATCCTGGAAAGACCACTTGTCGGAAGAGGAAAAATTTACAAATGAACAGTCCTTGGTCATTCTTCAGGGAGCTACATTCTGTGACTACCGGAGGAAATCTTGCTTGAGCCGGCGGGGGCTGTTGGGGAAAGGCTCACCAGTGAGGCTTAGCTGCAAAAATGAAGGCCTGATCCTGCTGAGCTGAGGTAGCCTTTCCCTCCCATCCCTCCTGTGGTCCTCTGCTCCTCACTGGCACTCCCTCTCTCAGTTCTGGGACCGTGCTTTTTAAGTACCAATTTCAAAAGAAACTTATTCCTTCAAGACCACCACCAGAAACAAGGACCAACACCCTGGCACAGATTAGACCGTTTTCCCACATCTTATCGCCCTCGCGCTTGTATTCACCCCTCTCTCAACCCCGCAGCACTGATGTACATACCTCTAATTTATATATATTCACGTCTGTCTCCCCACTCTAGACTGCGAGCTCGTTGTGGGCAGGGAACGTGTCTACCAGCTCCGTTATGCTGTACTCTCCCAAGTGCTTCGTACGATGCTCCGCACACAGCAAGCGCTCAATAAGTCTGATTGACTATACTGCCTTAACCTCCCGCCCCTTGCCTCATTCATGCAGCCTGGCTTAGTGGAAAGAGCCCGGGCTTGGGAGTCAGAGATCTTGGGTTCTAATCCCGACTCCACCACTTGTCAGCTGTGTGACTTTGGATAAGTCTCTTCACTTCTCTGTGCCTCAGTTACCTCATCTGGAAAGTGGGGATTAAGATGGTGAGTCTCATGTGGGACAGCCTGATAACCTTGTATTTACCCCCGGGTTTAGAACAGTGCTTGGCACATAGTAAGCACTCAAACACCATCATTATTATTATGTATTCATTCACTCAGGTGGTGAGGGAGAAAGAGAAGAAGAGTTCTTCGTAAGGGAGCCAGGAGAAGAGGGAAGGGCCAGAAAGGATCAGTAAGCTCATTGTGGGCACTTCTAGACTGAGAGCCCATTGTTGGATAGGGATTGTCTCCATATGTTGCCGAATTGCGCTTTCCAATTGCTTAGTACAGTGCTCTGCACACAGTAATCTCTCAATAAATACGATTGATTGAATGAATGAACTTCCTGGGCCTCAGTTCCCTCATCTGTAAAATAATAATGTTGGTATTTGTTAACCAACATTGCAGAGCACTGTTCTAAGCGCTGGGGTTGATACAGGGTCATCAGGTTGTCCCACGTGAGGCTCACAGTTAATCCCCATTTTACAGATGAGGTAACTGGGGCACAGAGAAGTTAAATGACTTGTCCACAGTCACACAGCTGACAAGTGGCAGAGTTTGGGATTCGAACTCCTGACCTCTGACTCCCAAGCCCGGGCTTTTTCCACTGAGCCACGCTGCTGGGGATTGAGACTGTGAGCCCCACACGGGACAAGGACAGTGTCCAACCTAATTTGCTTGTATCCACCCCAGCGCTTAGTACAGCTCCTGGCACATAGTAAGTGCTTAACAAATATAGTTGTTATTCTTTGCCCACATTGAGTTTAGGGGCTAGAGGCCGAGCTTACAGGTTAGGAGAATGAGTTTACAGGCTAGTGCCTCTAGACTGTAAACTCGTTTCGGACAGGGAATGCATCTGCTAATTCTGTTGCATCGTTCTCTACCGAGTGCTTAGTACAGCACTCTGCACCATTAATTGACTGATTCTGTTGCACACAGGAAATGCTCAATAAATACAACTGATGGAGTGATGTCTTTGAGCTTTCACATCATCTGCCTCTACCACCTACTTCAGATACTAGTCACGGTTATCTACTTCTCCCCAGACCCTGCCTCCCAAACTTCCTATCTTCACTGCTCCTTTCCTTCTCTCCCCACACAAAAGAGGGGATTAAAAAAAAAAAAGAGGGAGATTGGCTTGAGAAACAAAGCCCCATAATAAAGCAAACTTAGAAATAAAGATCAAGTGACCATAGAAATATGGCTTCCCAATTACCCAGGTAAGAGAAGAGATCTGTCTTCCAATTAGCACTTTAGTGCCCTGCATATAGTACGTGCTCAGTAAGTACCACTGAATAACTGATAAGCAGTGTGGGCCTGGGAGTCAGGAGATCTGGCCTCAAATCCCAGCTCCTCCACTTATCTGCTGAGTGACCTTCAATTCACTTCTCTGTGCCCCATTTGTAAAATGGGGGTGAAATTCCTATTCCCCTGCCCTCACGCTGTGAGCCCCAACGTGGGATGGGAACTTTGTCCAATCCTATGACATCTTAACTGCCCAGAGGAGCAGCCTGATCTAGTGGAAAGAGCACAGGCTTGGGAATCAGAGGATCTGGGTTCTAATCCCAGCTATGCCACGTGCCTGCTGTGCGACCCTGGGCAAGCCACTTCATTTCTCTGTGCCTCAGTCACTTCATCTATAAAATGGGGATTCAGTACCTGGTCTTCTTCTGAGTCTGAGCCCTGTGTGGGACAGAGACTGTATCTGACCTGATTATCTTGTATCTTCCACAGTGCTTTGAACAGTGCTTGACACATAGTAAATGCTTAAAAACCGCAATTATTATTTAAGCACTTACTGTGTGCAGAGTGTTTGGAAGAGTCCAATATAACAGAATATAATATAGTTGGTAAATCTGTGATTTATTTATATTCATGTCTGTCTCCCCTTCTCACTGTGGACAGGGAATGTGTTTACCAACTATATTATATTGGTAAACACATTCCCTGTCCACAGTGAGAAGGGGAGACAGACATGAATATAAATAAATCACAGATTTTATATATAAAAGTGCTGTGGGGCTCAGGAAGGAGTGTAAAAAGGGAGCAAATCCAAGTGAAAGGGTGATGCAAAAGGGAGTGGGAGAAGAGGAAATGAGGGCTTAATCAGGGACCCAGTATTTAATAATGTTTAATAATTATGGTACTTGTTAAGTGTTTACTATATGCCAAGCATTGTTCTCAACACTGAGGAAGATAAGTCAATCAGGTTGGTGATAGTTCTTATCCCACATGGGGCTCACAGTCTTATTAATCCCCATTTTGCAGATGAAGTAACTGAGGCTCAGAGAAGCGAAGTGACTTGCCTAAGGTCACAGAGCAGGCAAGTGGCAGAGCTGAGATTAGAACCCAGGTTCTTCCGACTCCCAGGCCCATGCTCTATCCACTAAGCCACGCTGCTTCGCGTGGTTCTTAGTATAGTACTTGGCTCATAGTAAGCTCTTCAATACCACAGTTACTTTTTTTAAATGGTATTTGTAGAGCACTTCCTATGTGTCAAGCACTGCTCTAAATGCTGAATTATTAACTGTCAGTGGGGAAGAAGCTTCCCAATGTGTGTATGAAGGGGATGTAAACATAAGAAGGTTAAGAGAACCCCTCTGGTTCTTTTGAGGAGTGAGGAGCCGGGGAGACTCTCTTCCTGTCTAAAATAAAGCATTCTTTAGAGAACATTTCTGCTGTCGCCCCACCTGCTGCTCTGAGCCCCAGCATCCTAGCAAGGAGATGGAAAAGGGTCCGAACTGAGAGCCATTCCCTTAAAATGGGAATTAAGACCGTGAGCCCCATGGAGGACACGGACTGTGTCCACTGATTATCTTGTATCCACCCCAGCTCTTAGTACAGTGCCTGGCTCATAGTAAGTGCTCAACAAAATGCCATTTAAAAAAAAAAAGAAAGTGGAATGAGTCTTCACATTCTCTCCAAATTTGATTTGAGGTTGTGCTTCAATTGGCTTAAAAAGCACCATTATCTCCCAATCTAGTCCAAAGTACATTTCTTCAGTCTTTTTTTTTAAAAAAAAAAAATGGCATTTGTTTAGTGCTTATTATGTGTCCGCCACTCTAAACGCTTGGATACGTATAAGTTAATCAGGTTGGACATAGTCCCTGCCCCACATAGGACTCATAGTCTTAATCCTCATTTTATAGATGAGGTAACTGAGCTCCAGAGAAGTGATTTGCCCAAGGTCACACAGCAGACAAGTGGCAGAGCCGGGATTAGGACCCAAGTCCTTCTGACTTCCAGGCCCGGGCTCTATCCACTAGGCCATACTGCTTCAAGCATCAGGATAAATAGGAGATAATCAAAATGAGCACAGTCCAGGGATGGTTTTACTTTGTGTGGGTCTTGGGGTGTGTGCTGGTTGGGGATGGTGTTCCGTTTTGGGATTCAAGCGGCATTATGACACCAGGCAATCACCGAAAGGAAGTTAAGCCATTAGACAAATGAAGGCCAGGTGCTTTGAATAATCAGAATTAATCAATCAGTGCTATTTATTGAGCACTTACTGTGGGCAGAGCACTGTACTGACTGCTTGGGAAAGTACAATCCGACAGAATTAGTGGAAACTTTCCCTGCCGGTGGATAGAGCACAGGCCTGGGAGTCAGAAGCACCTGGGTTCGAATCCTGGCTCTGCCACTACATTGTGTGACCTTAGGCAAGTCACTTACTTTACTTCTCTGTGCCTCAGTGATGTCATCTGCAAAATGGAGATTTAGACTGTGAGCCCCATGTGGGATAGGGACTGCATCCAACGGGTTCAACTTGTGTCTACTCCAGCATTTAGTAGAGTGCCTGCCACATAGTAAGTGCTTCACAGATACCTTAAAAAAAAGCAAGCTTATAGTCTAGAGGAATAAATGGTACCATGGAATGAGCTGACAGATTCACTTTCAAAGAAGCACTTTTCTGATGAACTAGTGGATAGAGCACGGGCCTGGGAGTCAGAAGGTCATGGGTTCTAATCCTGGTTCTGCCGTTTCTCTGCTGTGTGACCTTGGGCAAATCGCTTCACTTCTCTGGGCCTCTGTGACCTCATCTGTAAATGGGGAATCGAGACTGTGAGCCCCAACTGGGACAGGGACCGTCTCCAACCCGATTTGCTCGTACCCAGCCCAGCGCTTAGTACAGTGCCTGGTACATCTCTTCTCTCTTCAAATGCCAGCAAGTCATTTCCAATCTATAGCGACTCCGTCGACATAAACCCTTTTCAGAACGTCCCATCTTCTGTCATAAATTCACACTGGTGTGTGTATCCATAGGGCTTTCCTAGAAAAGATCCGGAAGTGGTTTACCATTACCTTCTTCCACACAGTAAAAACTTCAGTCTCTGCCATTTTCTTTGATTGATGTTTTGTTCACTTGATCACCCTTGACTCTTTCCCAAGACGTTGCTGCCCAGAACACAGTAAGCACTCAAATACCATACTTATTATTATTGTTATGGCTTAGCACGGAGTAAGCACTTAGCATTGGAATCAAAAAGACCAATTAATTGCTAGCTAATCTGCTGTACTGAGCCTGATTCTCCCCTCTGCCACACTTCCTTCCTACATTTCTCCCCTTTAGCCTTAGGCTACTCTGCACCCACCCCCGTTCCATGGCCCAATTCCACTTCTCCTCCCTTGTTCTTGGGCAACTTCCAGGAGCACCGTGGGGAGCAGAAGGGAAGCCAGGTCAAACATAGCAGCCCAAGACAACAACAGGCACAGCTGAGACCTCCTTAGAAGCCAGGATGGCTGAACTACAAGGAAGCAGTCGGCAGTCTGGTGGGAAGACTGGAAAAGACAGCCCCAAGAACATGTGAGAAGCAGCATGGCACAGTGGATAGAGCATGGGCCTGGGAGTCAGAAGGTCATGGGTTCTAATCTCAGCTCTGTCCATCTTCTCTGTGACCTTGTACAAGTCACTTCACTGGGCTTCAGTTCCCTCACCTGTAAAATAGGTATTGAGACCGTGGCCACGTGAGGCAGGGACTGCGTCCAACCTGATTTGCTTGTATCCACCTCAGCACTTAGTACAGTGCCTGGCACATAGCAAGCACTTAAATACCATAATTATTACTTCTTATCCCACTGACTCCTAAAATAATCACAGAAACTGTCTGAAGACTCTCTGAACTGTGAGCTTTGATTAGTATAAGAACAGTCCATTGGAAGATTAATAGATTTAATGCAAGGGACTGAATTTTGAAAGACGTTGTACCTGCAAGGCACATCCCTTGGGCATGTTTAATGTCTGTTCTCTCCCCTCCCCAAGACTGTAAACTTGATGTGGGTAGGCAATTCATTCAGTCATATTTACTGAGCAGTTACTGTGTGCAGAGCACTGTACTAAACGCTTGGGAGAGTACGATACAACAATAAACAGACATCTTCCCTGCCCACGTGTCTGTTATGCTCTCCCAAGCACCGAGTACAGTGCTCTGCACACAGTAAGCCCTCAATACACTTGAATGAATTAATTGCAGGCAGGAAACACGTCACCTAATTGTTGTATTTTATTCTCCCAAGGACTTAGCACAGTGTTCTACACATAGTAAGTGCTCAATAAATACCAATGATTGATTGATTGACTTGATGGTCACCCCAAAACATGTATGTTCACATCCTTTATTTCTTAGGAGGATATTGGCCACAGGACAGACAGCTGGATTGAGGGAGGGAGATGAAGAAAGCAAAGTTTTCAAATTTGGTCTAAGTTTCGGTGGTCTAAGAGTGAGTGTGGTCCATCATCTGTTTGTCAAGTTGGGCTTTTGGGGGCTCCCCAGTCAGTCACATTTATTGAACGCTTACTGTGTGCAGAGCACTGTACTAGGCACTTGAGAGTACAACAATAGACATTCCCTGCCCACACTGAGCTTACAGTCTAGAGGGGGAGACAGACACCAATATAAATTAATAATGTTGGTATTTGTTAAGTGCTTACTATGTGCAGAGCACTGTTCTAAGTGCTGGGGTAGATACAGGGGAATCAGGTTGTCCCACGTGAGGCTCACGGTTAATCCCCATTTTACAGATGAGGTAACTGAAGCACAGAGAAGTTAAGTGACTTGTCCACAGTCACACAGCTGACAAGTGGCACAGCCAGGAGTCGAACTCATGACCTCTGACTCCGAAGCCCAGGCTCTTTTCCACTGAGCCGCGCTGCTTCTCTCCTGTCGGCCCGGGACTGTGTCCAACCTGATTGCATCACAGATATGCACCATAAGTACTGTGGGGCGGGTGGGTGATGAATGAAGGGAGCAAGTCAGAACAATGCAGAAGGGAGTGGGAGAAGAGGAAAGGAAGGCTTAGTCAGGAAAGGCCTCTTGGAGAAGATGTGTCTTCCATAAGCCTTTGAAACAGGAGAGAGTAGTTGTCTGTCAGATTTGAGGGGCAAGGGTGTTCTAGGCCAGAGGCAATAATAATAGTAATGTTGGTATTTGTTAAGTGCTTACAATGTGCAGAGCACTGTTCTAAGCACTGGGGTAGATACAGGGTAATCAGGTGTCCCACGTGAGGCTCACAGTCTTCATCCCCGTTTTACAGATGAGGTCACTGAGGCACAGAGAAGAGAAGCAACTTGCCCACAGTCACACAGCTGACCAGTGGCAGAGCTGGGATTCAAAACCATGACCTCTGACTCCCAAGCCCGGGCTCTTTCCACTGAGCCACGCTGCTTCCCTTAAGGCAGGATGTGAGCAAGAGGTCAGTGGCGAGATTGAGGCCCAGTGAGAAGGTTAGCACTAGAAGAGTGAAGTGTGTGGGCTGGGTTGTAGAAGGAGAGTAGCGAGGTGAAGTAGGAGGGGGCAAGATGGCAGACTGCTTTAAAACTAATGGTGAAGAGTTTTTGTTTGATGCGAAGGTAAACGGGCAACCACTGGAGGTTTTTTTGAGGGGAGGAGTGACATGCCCTGAATGTTTTTATAGAAAAATGATGCGGGCAGCAGAGTGAAATATGGACTCGAATGGGGATAGACAGGAGGCTGGGAGGTCTGCAAGGAGGCTGTTGCAGTAATCCACGTCAGATAAAATGAGTGATTGGATTAACGTGATAACAGTTTCTGGAGGGCAGGGACTGTTTCCTCTCTGTTTCTATCATTCCCTCCCACACACCTACTACAGTAATCAGTATTATCGTCAGCCCAGTCTGGTGGCTAGAGCATAGGCCTGGGAGTCACAAGGACCTGGGTTCTAATCCCAGCTCTACCCGCTTGTCTCCGGAGTGACCTTGGGCAAGACACTGCTCTGTACCTCAGTTCCCTCATCTGTAAAATGAGAATTAAGACTATGAGCGCTATGTGGGACAGGGATTATGTCCAACCTAACCGGTTTGTACCCTAGCCCTTAGAACAGTGCTTGGCCCAGAGTAAGCTCTTAAATACCATAATTAACTCCCCCTGACCTTAGACCATTTCCTGGCACCTAGTAAGTGCTTAACAAATGCTGTAGTTATTCTTACTATTGTTGTTGATGATGATAATGCTTAGCACGAAAAAGCTGATTATATCACTTAGTTTATGGTATTTAAGTGCTTACTATGTGCTAGGCACTGTACTAAGCACTGAGGTAGATACAATCAGGTTGGACACAGTCCCTGGCCGACAGGAGACTCCCAGTCTTAATCCTCATTTTACAGATGAGGGAATTGAGGCACAGAGGAAATGAAGTGACTTACCCAAGGTCACACAGCAGGCAAGTGGTAGAGACAGGATTAGAACCCAGGTCCTTCTGACTCCCAGGCCCATGCTCTACCCACTAGGCCCTGCTGCTTATCAATATTATATTGATAATATAGTTATAATAAAATCATAACAATAGTGGTGGTATATTAAGATCAAAGCCCTGAGGTAGATTCAAGATAGTCAGATTGGACACTTTCCCTGTCTTTCACAGGGCTCACATACTAATGGGGAGGGAGAACAGCATGGTCTAGAGGAAAGAGCACAGGCCTGGAAGTCAGAGGCCCCGGGTTCTAATCCTGACTCTGGCACAAGTTTGTCGTGTAACCTTGGGCAAGTCATTTTACTGTGCTTCAGTTACCTCATCTCTAAAATGTGAATTAAGACTGTGATTCCTCACATGGAACATATGCTATTTCCCTAATTATCTTCTCCATCCCAGCACTTAGTACAGTGCCTGGCTCGTAGTAAGTGCTTAACAAAATGTCATTAAAAAGGAGAGGGGGAAAAAAAAGCTATTTAACCCCCATTTTACAAGTGATAAACCAAGATGCAGAAAAGTCCAAGTGGCTTGTCCAAATGTCACACACAAAGCAAGTAGGAGAGCAGGGATTAGAAAGCCCAAGACCCCTGGGTTCCCAGTCCCAGTTTCTTTCCACTAGGCCCACCGTTCATTCATTTGTATTTATTGAGCCCTTACTGCGTGCACAGCACTATACTAAGCATTCAGGAGAGTACAATACAACAATAAAGAGATACATTCCCTGACCACAACAAGGTTTCATTAGCTCCCTGTTTTCCCCATTTTGCAGCAGGACTGCTAGTTTTCCAACTAGATTCAGTAGTATTTCATTCAGTAGTATTTATTGACAGATGAACTTTGTGCTCATGGTCTTCCCCCATTTGCCCAGCAAGATCTGTCCAGAAAGGACAAGCTCCTTAAATCCCATCTCTCCACCAGCGGCAAAAGCCAGGCAGTATCCCCAAAGCTGAAATGAGGTCTCAATCCACTGGACAGAAGAAATCTTGACCCAAAGAGACAACTCTCTCTTACCTCAGTTCCTACAGGGCAGGCCCCCTCCTCAGTGTCCTCTCTGTCTCCTGCGACCACCCTAAGGGGAGAGTAATCCACGACTTCCTAACTGTGCTTCCAGTCGACCATATCTCAAGTTCTCCCCCTTGCCACCTGTGGCTCATTTAAGGTACTTTAGTTACCTCAGCTGTAATTGATTTATTTCTCTTACAGTCTCCCCTTCAGCTGTAATTTATTTATTTCTCTTACTGTCTCCCCCTCAGCTGTAATTTATTTATTTCTATTAATATCTGTCTCCCCAGCTCTAGACCGTTAGCTCATTGTAGGCAAGGAATGTGTCTGTTTATCGTGGTATTGAACTCTCCCAAGTGCTTAGTGCAGTGTTCTGCACACAGTAAGCACTCAAATAAACGTAATTGACTGAATGAATGAACTCAGGTATAATATGGAGATTCAATCCTACTCCCTGCTACTTAGACTGTGAGCCTCATGCAGGTCAGCGAGCGACTGTGTCTGTCCTGATTAAAGTTGGATCTGCCCCAGTGGGTGGCACAGAATAAGTGCTTAACAAATACCAGTATAATAATTATTATTATTTACAAAACTCTTAAATGGGGTCCGCCAGATTTTCTTCCTTTATTTTTTTGTTAAGCATTTGCCCTGTGCCAGGCATTGTACTAAGCACTGAAGTAGATACAAGCCCATCAGGTTGGACTTAGTCCCTGTCCCACATGAGTCTCCCAGTCTCAATCCCCCATTTTACAGATGAGGTAACTGAAGAACAGAGAAGTGAAGTGATTTGCCCAAGGTCACACAACAGACAAGAGATGGAGCCGGGATTAGAACTCAGGTCCTTCTGACTCCCAGGCCTGAGATCTAGCCACTAGACCATGCTGCAAATCCCTCCTACAGGACAGGGGTCTCTTTGAGAGGGCCAGGGAAACTCCATGCCACCAAACTTCATCAAAGACTTTAAAATAGGTGTGTTTATTTAGAAATGCCAAGCCTCTCATGCTGGGAAAACACTCTGGCTTGATATGATCGGGGAAAAATAATCTTAAACCAACAGAGAGCAAAAATAGAGGGAGTGAGCCAATTTGGGACAAAGTTGAATAAAAATAACGATTAAAACTATTAACCTTCAAGGGTGCAGGTTGGCTGGATCTATATTGGACAAAGAGAGTTTTCAAGTGGAAAATTTCTCTCGCGACCTAATAACGACAATAATAACAGTCATGGTAATAGTTAAGCACTTACTCTGTGCCAGACACTGTACTAATTGCTGGGATAGATTCAAGATAACCAGTTCTGATTTGGTCCCTGAATCTGATGGGGGTCCACAGTCTAAGTAGAAGAAGAACAGGTATTTAATCCCCATTTTGCAGACGAGAAAATTGAAACCGAGAGAAGGTATATAATTTGCCTAAGGTCACGAAGCAGGCAAGTGGCAGTGTCTGCATTAGAACCCAGGTCCTCTGACGCCCCGGTTGGTAAATTTGCACAGGGAAAATTTACCCCTCAGCCCTGAATCCACTTGTACGGAAGACGCCAGAGCTTTGAACTCAGGAATTTATTTTTAAATTGTATGTTCATTCATTCATTCATTCAATAGTATTTATTGAGCGCTTACTATGTGCAGAGCACTGTACTAAGCGCTTGGGATGAACAAGTCGGCAACAGATAGAGACAGTGCCTGCCGTTTGACGGGCTTACGGTCTAATCGGGGGAGACGGACAGACGAGAACGATGGCACTAAACAGCGTCAAGGGGAAGAACATCTCGTAAAAACAATGGCAACTAAATAGAATCAAGGAGATGTACAATTCATTAACAAAATAAATAGGGTAACGAAAATATATACAGTCGAGCGGACGAGTACAGTGCTGTGGGGATGGGAAGGGAGAGGTGGAGGAGCAGAGGGAAAAGGGGAAAATGAGGCTTTAGCTGCGGAGAGGTAAAGGGGGGATGGCAGAGGGAGTAGAGGGGGAAGAGGAGCTCAGTCTGGGAAGGCCTCTTGGAGGAGGTGATTTTTAAGTAAGGTTTTGAAGAGGGAAAGAGAATCAGTTTGGCGGAGGTGAGGAGGGAGGGCGTTCCGGGACCGCGGGAGGACGTGACCCGGGGGTCGACGGCGGGATGGGCGAGACCGAGGGACGGCGAGGAGGTGGGCGGCGGAGGAGCGGAGCGTGCGGGGTGGGCGGTAGAAAGAGAGAAGGGAGGAGAGGTAGGAAGGGGCAAGGTGACGGAGAGCCTCGAAGCCTAGAGTGAGGAGTTTTTGTTTGGAGCGGAGGTCGATAGGCAACCACTGGAGTTGTTTAAGAAGGGGAGTGACAGGCCCAGATCGTTTCTGCAGGAAGATGAGCTGGGCGGCGGAGTGAAGAATGGACCGGAGCGGGGCGAGAGAGGAGGAAGGGAGGTCAGAGAGAAGGCTGACACAGTAGTCTAGCCGGGATATAACGAGAGCCCGTAATAGTAAGGTAGCCGTTTGGGTGGAGAGGAAAGGGCGGATCTTGGCGATATTGTAGAGGTGAAACCGGCAGGTCTTGGTAACGGATAGGATGTGTGGGGTGAACGAGAGGGACGAGTCAAGGATGACACCGAGATTGCGGGCCTGCGGGACGGGAAGGATGGTCGTGCCATCCACGGTGATGGAGAAGTCTGGGAGCGGACCGGGCTTGGGAGGGAAGATGAGGAGCTCAGTCTCGCTCATGTTGAGTTTTAGGTGGCGGGCCGACATCCAGGTGGAGACGTCCCGGAGGCGGGAGGAGATGCGAGCCTGAAGGGAGGGGGAGAGGACAGGGGCGGAGATGTAGATCTGCGTGTCATCTGCGTAGAGATGGTAGTCAAAGCCGTGAGAGCGGATGAGTTCACCGAGGGAGTGAGTGTAAATGGAGAACAGAAGAGGGCCAAGAACTGACCCTTGAGGAACTCCAACAGTTAAAGGATGGGAGGGGGAGGAGGCTCCAGCGTAGGAGACCGAGAATGATCGGCCAGAGAGGTAAGAGGAGAACCAGGAGAGGACAGAGTCCGTGAAGCCAAGGTGAGATAAGGTATGGAGGAGGAGGGGATGGTCGACAGTGTCAAAGGCAGCAGAGAGGTCAAGGAGGATCAGAATGGAGTAGGAGCCATTGGATTTGGCAAGAAGGAGGTCACGGGTGACCTTAGAGAGAGCAGTCTCGGTAGAGTGGAGGGGACGGAAGCCAGATTGGAGGGGGTCTAGGAGAGAATGGGAGTTAAGGAATTCTAGGCATCGATTGTAGACGACTCATTCTAAGATTTTGGAAAGGAAGGGTAGTAGGGAGATAGGACAATAACTGGATGTATGTGTTAAGTGCTTACTGATAGGCAAGCACTGTAGTAAGCACTGGGGTAGATGTAAGCTAACCAGATTGGACACAGTCCATGAGGCACAGCGAAGTGAAGTGACTTGCCTGAGGTCACACAGCAGATGAGAACCCAGGTTCTTCTGACTCCCAGGCCCTGCGGCTTGGGAGTACAAACGGCTTGGGAGAGTCCAAAAAACAAAAAAGGAAGACATGCTCCCTGCCTTCCAGGAACTCCCAATTTGATAATCCGAAGGCTCCCGGAATAGCACCATCATGTTCAGAAATTTGCGTCTAAATTGGCTTAAACCAGCATCTCGGCTCAAAATTGTCTACCCTATGGGGGGCAGGAAGAGGGGAGGGAAGGTATTAGGGTGGTAACCCCAAAGCTGGTTCAACACCCAACCCGGCCTTGGGAGTCAGAGGTCATGGGTTCAAATCCCAGCTCTGCCACTTGTCAGCTGTGTGACTGTGGGCAAGTCACTTCACTTCTCTGTGCCTCAGTTCCCTCATCTGTAAAATGGGGATGAAGACTGTGAGCCTCACATGAGACAACCTGATTACCCTGTATCTACCTCAGCACTTAGAACAGTGCTCTGCACATAGTAAGCGCTTAACAAATACCAACATTATTATTAGTAGTAGTATTATTAACTCGGCTCCCAAACTTACTCATCCCGGGCTTCGGACAAAGCCAGGGAGTTTACAATCAGGGTCGGAAAGAGCTCAGATGGTGGCCTTCTGGCCTGTCCATTCTTTGAAGCCTGTCCTTTCTTAGTGCCTATTGCCCCCAGATCCCTGCCCCTTTATCCCCTCCTTGCTGAAAATGCAAATATGCTGAGCATGTTCTGAGAAAAATCTCTAAATACTGCAACGGGTCCAGCGTTCCCAATCTGAGAAGCAGCTTGGTTAGAAGAAAGAGCTTCAGCCTGAGAGTCAGAAGACATGGGTTCTAATCCTACCTCTGTCGCTTCTCTGCTGGGTGACCTTTGGGCAAGTCACTTCACTTTTCCGTGCCTTAGTTTCCTCATCTGAGTTTTGATGCCCAAGTATTTGTTTTCCCTCCTTCTTGGACTGTAGGCAGAGACGGGAACCTGATTATCTCATATCTACTCTGGCCTGGAACACCCTCCCTCTTCAAATCCAACAGACAATTATTCTCCCCTCTTTCAAAGTCTTATCGAAGGCCCATCTCCTCCAAGAGCCCTCCCTGACTAAGCCCTCCTTTCTTATTCTTCCACTCCCTTCTGCATCTCCCCAGCTTGCTCTCTTTATTCATCCTCCCTTCATAGCCCCAGAGCACTTATGTACACATCTGTCATTTATTTGTTTCTACTATTTGTTTCTAAGCCCGGGATGAGTAAGTCTGGGAGCCGAGTTAATAATACTAATAATAATAATAATGTTGGTATTTGTTCTTGTCTGTCCGTCTCCCCCGATTAGACTGTAAGCCCGTCAAACGGCAGGGACTGTCTCTATCTGTTGCCGACTTGTTCATCCCAAGCGCTTAGTACAGTGCTCTGCACATAGTAAGCGCTCAATAAATACTATTGAATGAATGAATGAATACTATAAACTCACTGTGGACAGGGCATGTGTCTGTTGTCCCAAGCACTTAGTACAGTGCACAGACACATCTCTCCCGGAACACCCCACCTCCATCTACAATTGTTCTGGTAGTAGATCCCGAGAGTTTTCTTGGTAAAAATCCAGAAGTGGTTTACCATCACCTCCTTCCACACAGTAAACTTGAGTCTCTGCCCTCGACTCTCTCCCACGCCACTGCTGCCCAGGACGGGTGAGTATTGACTTGTAGCCGATGGCCTGCCGCTCGCTAGCCACTGACCAAGCTAGGAATGGAATGGACAGGCTTCTGCTTGACTCTTCCTCCCATTGTTGAGACTGGTAGAGGACTGGAAACTCTCCAGGTGCCAACCTGAGAGGGGCCTCAATGATTCCCTTAACTTCTCTGTGCCTCACTTACATCATCTGTAAAATGGGGATTAACTGTAAGCCTCACGTGGGATAAGCGTCACGTTTCGTCGTGGACGGGGATTATGTCCGTTATAATGTCATATTGTACGCTCCCGGGAGCTTAGTGCAGGGCTCTGCACACATTAAGCGCTCAATAAATACGACTGACTGACTGTACGAATGTAGCCCGGTTGTAGTAAGATTAATATGATAGTCTTAAGTGCTTGCTGTGTGCCAAGCCCTGTACCGAGCGCTTGGTAGATACGAGATCATCGGGTCAGATCCAGTCCCGGTCCCACATGGGGCTCACCGTCCAAGTAGGAGGGAGAACGGGTATCGAACCCCCACTTTGCCGATGAGGAAACTGAGGCACAGAGCAGTTAAGCGACCCTTCCAGGGTCACACATCAGCCGAGTGGCCGATCCGGGGTTAGGACCCAGGTCTTCTGACTTCCGGGCTCCTCCTCTTTCCACTAGGCCACGTTGCTTTTTTAGCTGCACCGGGGGGCAGGAAGGTAATGCCTGTCTTCTAAAATTGTAAGTTTTAGGGTGAAGGGGCATGAATCTGAGCGGGGTGAAACAAGGTTCGAAAGGCAGGAAAAGATGAGCTGCGACTTAGAGGCGGTTGGGCTTTCCGCAGGTTTGCGTTTCAACGAAAATGGAAGAGGAACCCCCGTCAGGTCCCTGAGGCCCGCTAGCCGCCCGGCCGGCCCGGAGAAAGGGCAGACCCCCAGAGTGGTCGTTGGGTCTTGTGACCTCTCTTCCCACTGTGCCGCCCGTTAGCAAGCAGTCGTATTTATTGAGTGCCTACCACGTGCGGAGCACCGTACTAAACGCTTGGGAGAGTACAATATAAAAGAGTTGAGATTCACGGCCCATAACCACAGGGAGCTCACAGTCTAAAGGGGGAGATGGACATTAATAAGTAAATGCCGGACATGGGTGCTGAGGGGGTAGGGCATAATAACGTTGGTGTTTGTTAAGCGCTTACTATGTGCCGAGCACTGTTCTAAGCGCTGGGATAGATACGGGGTAATCAGGTTGTCCCACGTGAGGCTCACGGTCTTCATCCCCATTTTGCAGATGAGGGAACTGAGGCCCAGAGAAGTGAAGTGACTCGCCCGCAGTCACCCAGCTGACAAGTGGCAGAGCCGGGATACGAACCCGTGACCTCTGACTCCCAAGCCCGGGTTCTTTCCACTCAGCCGCGCTGCTTCTCTAAAAGCATAAAGGGAGCAAATGAATTCATTCAGTCGTATTTATTGAGCGATTACTCTGTGCGGAGCACTGCACTAAGCGCTTCCAAGGGCGTGGGTGATGCAGAAGGGAGACGGAGAAGAAGAAAGGAGGGCTCAGTCAGGGAAGGCATCTTGGAGGAGATGGGCCTTCAATAAGGGCCTGGAGGCGGGGGAGAGTGATGGTCTGTCGCATTTGAGGAGGGAGGGAGTTCCAGGCGAGTGGAGCAAGAATTTTCACAGCTGTTGTCCGGAGTGTCGGGCCGTGACCGTCTGGCTCCGGGGCGTCCTGTGGCTTCCCCTAACCTGACCTGGTCCCCCGGGTGGGGCTCGAGCAGTTCGGTGGAGCCTACAAGATAGTAATTAGTGACGGTGTTTGTTGAGTGCTCAGTACTTACGTGGAGCTTACAAGATAGTAATTAGTGTCGGTGTTTGTTGAGTGCTCAGTGCTCACGTGTCCCCGTACTAAGTGCTGGGCCGGGTACGGGCTCATTGGAGAAGTGATGCTCAGGGGTCATGAGTTCGAATCCCAGCTCTGCCACTTGTCAGCTGTGTGACTGCGGGCAAGTCACTTCACTTCTCGGTGCCTCAGTTACCTCATCTGTAAAATGGGGATTAAGATTGTGAGCCCCACGTGGGACAGCCTCATTCCCCTGTGTCTACCCCAGCGCTTAGAACAGTGCTCGGCACATAGTAAGCGCTTAACAAATACCAACATTATTATTATAACCTGATTACTCTGTATCTACCCCAGCACTTAAAACAGTGCTCTGCATAGTAAGTGCTTAACAAATACCAACATTATTATTTACTAGATAATAAATACAAAGAAGCGGCGTGGCCTAGTGGATAGAACACAGGCCTGAGTGCCAGAAGGACCTGGTTTCTAATCCTGGCTCCATCACTTGTCTGCTGTATGACTTTGGACGAGTCACTTCACTTCTCCGTACCTCAGTTCCCTCATCTGTGAAATAGGAATTAGGACTGTGAGCCCTATGTGGGACAGGACTTATGACCGATTCGATAATATTGTATCTACCCCAGTACTTAGAACAGTGCCCTAACACATAATAAGTGCTTAACAAATACAGTTGTCTCAACCCCAGCATTTAGCACAATGCTTGCACTGAACCATACTAATAATATAATAACCATAATAATAGTAATACTACAATTACTATTACTATTATTATAATGTGCTTTCAATACTTGTTTTCTTTCTGTGGGACAGAAACAGTATCTGATCCAATTGTCTCAACCCCAGCATTTAGTACAATGCTTGGCACAGAGTAAGCACTGAACAACCCTGATTATTATTAGTTTTATTCAGTGATTCCATCCTGACGTATTCATGTTGCATTCTTGTTCTTTCTGCTGCTGCCACTGTCTGGAAATAATCAATTTCTGCCTTTCTCCCCATTAGACTCTCAAAAGGAAGAGACAACTTCTCTTGCTTTGGATGTACTCTCCCAAGCCTGTACAACATTCCTAGGCATCCAGAAGATACTCAATCAATTATGGACCAATTGAGGGTCTCACCTATTCCAGGCCTCGCTCTATCCCATGCAGGGTAGCGGAGCAGGTGGACCTCAATAAAGAGCTCTAAAGTGTTCAATAAATACAATTGAATGGATAGAAGGAAGGAAGGAAGGAAGGAAGGAAGGAAGGAAGGAAGGAAGGAAGGAAGGAAGGAAGGAAGGAAGGAAGGAAGGAAGGAAGGAAGGAAGGAAGGAAGGAAGGAAGGAAGGAAGGAAGGAAGGAAGGAAGGAAGGAAAAGAAAGAAAAGAAAGAAGGAACGAAGGAAGGAAGGAAGGAAGGAAGGAAGGAAGGAAGGAAGGAAGGAAGGAAGAAAGGAAGGAAGGAAGAAAGAAAGGAAGAAAGGAAGGAAGGAAGGAAGGAAGGAAGGAAGGAAGGAAGGAAGGAAGGAAGGAAGGAAGGAAGGAAGGAAGGAAGGAAGGAAGAAAGGAAGAAAGGAAGAAAGGAAGAAAGGAAGAAAGGAAGAAAGGAAGAAAGGAAGGAAGGAAGGAAGGAAGGGAAGGAAGGAAGGAAGGAAGAAGAAAGAAAGAAAGAAAGAAAGAAAGAAAGAAAGAAAGAAAGAAAGAAAGAAAGAAAGAAAGAAAAGAAAGAAAGAAAGAAAGAAAGAAAGAAAGAAAGAAGAAAGAAAGAAAGAAAGAAAAGAGTCCTGAAATGCAGAATCCTAGTTCAATCAATCAATGGTATTGAGTGTCTACTGTGTGCAGAGCACTGTACTAAGTCCTCGGGAGAGTACACTACAAGCTCCTGTCCACACGGAGTTTACAGCTTAGCAAGAGGAGGTAAACTCTGGTCCCTTAATCTGGTGGGGGGGTATTGTGGATTATTGGATTGCTGGATTATTGTGTCAGCCTTCTCTATGATCTCCCTTTCTCCCATCTCTCCCCGCTCCAGTCTATTCTTCACTCCGCTGTCCGGCTCATCTTCCTGCAGAAACGCTCTGGGCACGTCACTCTCCTTCTTAAAAACCTCCAGTGGTTGCCTATCAAACTCCGCACGAAACAAAAACTTCTCACTCTAGGCTTCGAGGCTCTCCATCACCTTGCCCCCTCCTACATCACCTCCTTTCTCTCTTTCTACTGACCACCCCGTACATTCCACTCCTCTGCCGCTCACCTCCTCACTGTCCCCCGTTCACGCCTATCCCACTGTTGATCGCTGGCCCACATCCTCCTGCTGTCCTGGAACGCCCTCCCTCCTCACCTCCGCCAAACTCACTCTCTTCCCCTCTTCAAAGCCCTACTGAGCTCACCTCCTCCAAGAGGCCTTCCCAGACTGAGCTTCCCCTTTTCCCTCTGCTCCCTCTCTGCCTCCCCCTTCACCTCCCCTCAGCTAAGCCCCTTTTCCCCTCTTTCCCTCTGCTCCTCCCCCCTCCCTTCCCCTTCCCTCAGCACTGTACTCATCCGCTCATTTGTATATGTTTTTATTACCCTATATTTTGTTAATGAGATGCACATCCCCTTGATTCTATTTATTGCTATTGTTCTTGTCTGTCTCCCCCGATTAGACTGTAAGCCCGTCATTGGGCAGGGATTGTCTCTATCTGTTGCCGAATTGTACATTCCAAGCGCTTAGTACGGTGCTCTGCACATAATAAGCGCTCAATAAATACTATTGAATGAATGAATGAATGAATGAATGAATGAATGAATGACTATACTGAGGCTCTGGGCTTAGTCTAGCCCAATCCCTTCCTCAAACACTGTGGAATCCCATAGGATGGGTGTGGGAGGGAGAGAGACAGAGACATAGAAATACAGAAAGACAGACACAGAGACAGACAGATGCAGAGAGAGACAGAGGCAGAGCAAGACAGTGACAGGCTGAGACAGACACAGACTGAGAGACAGAGATAGAGAGGCAGACAGAGACAGGCAGATACAGACAGATACAGAGACAGAGAGACAGAGATGGGCAGACAGAGACATCACATACAGAGACTGACAGAGACAGAGATGAACAGAGACATCAGATACAGAGACAGACAGATACAGAGATGGATAGAGCCAGAGAACGACAGAGAGAGAAGTATTTCAGGCTTGTGAGGCCAGCCTCTGTTCAGAACAGATGTCTTGGAGGATCCTATCACGGTCCTTTTCAGGCATCGTCTGGGGAAAAAAAAAATGCCTAGAATTGGGTCAGAAACATTATTTTTCCAATCCCAGGATAACAAAATTGAGAGAGATGACATTATTTCAGCACGAGGGCCCAATAAGATGCAACAGTAAATATGTCCCGGGAAAAGCCAGTTACAGAAAGCGGTTCCAGTTTTCATCTGATGTTTAATGTAATAAAAGAGGAAGAGGACGAGGTGTTATTGGGACATAAACATTTCGTCCCGCCCCGTTTGTATTAGTCTAAGACAGCCACCTAGTGGAATAATAACAGATTTCTCGTGTGTAAAGTAAGGGTTTTTTATACGCAAGAGCTTCGGTCAAGTTCTGTGGAGATCTGGCCTTTTTTTCATTCATTCAGTGGTATTTATTATGCGCATACGGTGTGCAGAGCACTGTACTAAGCACTTGGGAAAGAACAATGCAACAATAAACAGTGATAGTCCCTGCCCACAACGAGCTCCCACAGACAAGTCACTTTCATAAATGTTTCGGGACGTGTCCAACGCTCACCGTATTTTTTAGGTTTCGAAGTCTTCTGCCATCAATCAATTAATAGTAGTAAGCAGTCACCTCCCTTCTCTCCTTCTCCATCCCAGCCCGCACACTCCGCTCCTCTAATACCAACCTTCTCAATGTTCCTCAATCTCTTTTATCTCACCACCGACCTCTCCCTCCTCAGATCTGACAGACACTGACTCTCCCCACCTTCAAAGACTTATTAAAGGCCCATCTCCTTCAAGAGGCCTTCCCTAAGCCCTCCTTTCTTCGCCTCCCACTCCCTTCTGCATCTGTCAGAAGAGCAGTGGCTTAGTGGAAAGAACACGGGCGTGGGAGTCAGAGGTCGTGGGTTCTAATTCCGGCTCTGCCACTTTTTAGCCGTGTGACTTTGGGCAAGTCGCTTGACTTCTCTGTGCCTCAGTTACCTCATCTGTAAAATGGGGATGAAGACTGTGAGCCTCATGGGAGACAACCTGATTACCTTGTATCTACCCTTGCGCTTAGGACAGTGCTCAGCACATAATAAACACTTAACAAATACCATAATTATTATTATTATTGTCTCCCTGTCTTGCTCCCCCTATTCACCTCCCTTCCCAGTCCCACAGCACTTATGTATATATCTGTCATTAATTTATCATATTAACATCTGTTTCCCTCTCTAGCCTATAAGTTCATTGTGGGCAGGGAGTGTGTCTGTTATATTGTTATATTGTACTCTTCCAAGCACTTAGTACAGTGCTCTGCACACAGTAAGTGCTCAATAAATATAATTGACTGAGCGACCTCCCTGCCCCACAACACTTATGCACCTATCTTTAATTTCATTAATTTCTATTAATGACTGTCTCCCCCTCTAGACTATAAGCTCACTGTGGGCAGGGAATGTGTCTGACTGAATAGACTTAATTGTGCACCTACTCTGTAGAGAGCACTGTATTAAACACAGTGCAATTAATAGGCATAATTCTAATCTTTAGGTAGTTTAACACCCCTCAGGGTCACACCTGGAGAGTTTCCAGCCCTCTACCAGTCTTGACTACAGGAGGGAGAGTCAAGCAGAGGCCTGTCCATTCCATTCCTAGCTCGGCCAGTGTCTGGCGAGCGGCAGGCCGTGTGCTGCAAGGTAAAACTCACCTGTGCTGGGAAGCAGAGGCACGGGAGAGAGTCAAGGGTGGAGACTCAGGTTTACTGCGCGGAAGGAGGTAACGGTAAACCACTTCCCGATTTTTACCGAGAAAAGTCTACGGATCCACTAACAGAACGATTGCAGATGGAGGCGGGGCCTTCTGGGAGAGATGTGTCCATGGCATCGCTATGGGTCGAACACGACTTCACAGCAAAAGACAACAAGGTAGCTTGGGGAAGACATTGTAAGCCCAGCAAGAGATAGGGACTGTGTTTAATTTACACCCGTGTATTCTCCCCCAACCCGCAGTCCACTCCTCTACACACATGAAGCTTTGAATACATAATAATTATTAATAATTATTATTATTATGGTATTTGTTAAGTGCTATGTGCCAGGTACTGTTCTAAGCACTGGGGTAGAAACAAGATATTTTGGGTGGACACAGTCCCGGTCCTACATAGGGCTTAGAGTCTTAATCCCCATTTTACAGATGAGGGAACCAAGGCCCAGAGAAGTTAAGTGACTTGCCCATGGTCACACAGTAGACAAGTGGCAGAGCCGGGATTAGAACCCAAGACCTTCTGACTCCCAGGCCCGTGCTCCATCCACTAGGCCACGGCGCTCCTCACAGTAAATGCTATTACTATGACTGCTACTATTACTAAAGAGGAACAATAGTTGTGGAATTTATTAAACACTTGATATGTGTGAAGCGCAAGGTTAGCTATAGATCAATCAATTAATAGTATTTACTGAACGCTTACTAAACACTTGGTAGACAAGTTCCATGCCCACCAGGAGCCATTAAGTTATGAGACTGGACACAGTTCCTGTCCCATACAAGGTTCCCATTCTATTTTATCCCCATTTTACTGATGAGGAAACTGAAGCCGAGAGAATTTAAGCGACTCGTCCAAGATCACGCAGTAGCAGAGCTGAAACTTGAACTCAGGTCTCCTGACTCTAAGCCCTGTCCCCTTTCACTTCACTGCCTCACAAGAACCCTGTGCCCTCTCGTTGCTTTCACCCTTACTCGTGGTCTCTACATTCCTTGTTATTTTCCATTCATTCATTCATTCATTCAATCATTTATTGAGTGCTTACTGTGTGCAGAGCATTGTACTAAGCATTTGGGAAAGTACAATATAATAATCAACAGTGACATTCCCTGTCCACAGACTGGGGGACAGGGAGATAGACATCAATACAAATTTTAAAAAATGACAGATAAGTACATAAGTACTTCGGGGCTGGGAAGGGGGAAGAGCAAAGGGAGCAAGTCAGGGTGACGCAGAAGGGAGAGGGAGAAGAAGAAACGTGGGGGTTAGTCTGGGAAGGCCTCTTGGAGGAGATGGGCCTTCAGTAAGTCTTTGAAGGGGGTTGGGGGAGAGTCAGTGTCTGTGGGATTTCAAGAGAGAGGGCATTCCAGGCCGGAGGTAGGACATGGGCGAGAGGTCAGCGGCAGAACAGGCGAGAACGAGGCCCAGTGAGGAGGTGAGCGGCACCAGAGGAGCAGAATGTGTGGGCTGCGAGGGAGAAGGGGAGAAGGGAGGTGAGGAAAGAGGGGCAAGGGGATGAAGAGCGTTGAAGCCAATAATGAGGAGTTTTTGTTTGACATGGAGATGGATGGGCAACCACTGGAGATTTTTGAGGAGCGCAGTGATGTGTCCAGAATCTTGGATGAAGAGCGTTGAAGCCAATAGTGAGGAGTTTTTGTTTGACATGGAGATGAATGGGCAACCACTGGAGATTTTTGAGGAGCGGAGTGATGTGTCCAGAATGTCACGTGTCCCGTATCCATGCACTCCTAGCCATCTTCCACCTCCAAACCTTTCTAGAAACACATTTTCCTCTCACAGATAATAATAATAGTATTTGTTAAGCACTTACTATGTGTCGAGCACTGTTCTAAAGCACTGGGGTAGGTGCAAGCTAATCAGATTGGACGCAGGCCCTGTCCCACACGGGCTCACAGTCTTAATCCCCGTTTTACAGATGAGGTAACTGAGGCACAGAGAGGTGAAGTGACTTGTCCAAGTCACACAGTGTAGGGGAGGGGGAAATAGAACCCATGACCAGATTCACAAATGTTGAATCAAACAGTGATCACCACTTTCCTACATGCATGTTGTCTGTTTTCAAGATCACCATCTAGTGGATGGCTGACCATGTTTTTCTAACATATTAAGCAAGGTAACCCTTTCTTTTTCTCCCCAAATAACTGACTAGATCTGCCCAGGGCAATTTCCCTTTTATGTTTATTTTGTTTAAGGGCTTTTATCATGAAATAAAGAAGCAAAATGGACTAGTGGAAAAATCACGGGCCTGGAAGTCAGTGGACCTGGGTACTAATTCTGACTCTGCCAGCTGTGTGGCCCTGGGCAAGTCAGTTAACTTCTCTGTGACTCAGTTTCCTCATCTGTAAAATGAGAATTCAATACCAGTTCTACTTCATATTTAGACTGCGAGACAGAGACTCCGACCTGATTATCTTGCATCTACTCCAATGCTCAGTACAAGTCACTTAGTTACCTCATCTGTAAAATGGAGATGAAGACTGCAAGCCCCACATGGGACAACATGATTATCTTGTATCTATCCCAGAGCTTAGAACAATGCTTGGCACATAGTAAGCACTTAACAAATGCCATAATTATTATTAGTAGTATTATAGTTCTTGGCACATCATTAGTGCTTAACAAGTATCACAGAAATAACCATTTCTGCTATAAAATGAATTTCCAATACACAACTTGGATAAACCACAATGGAAGTATTAGGGAACTTTTCTTCCCACAATACGGATCTGCTCTGGTGTAGAATGATCCACGAGTTGATTCCAGAAAGGTGGACGTTTCCTGACGTGACCTTGTAAGAAAGACTAATTTACATGTGCTAACAGAGGGAACTTCTCTTCTCACAGTATGGATCTGCTCTGGTGTAGAATGGCCCACGAGTTGATTCCAGAAAGGTGGATGTTTCCTGAAGAGACCTTGTAAGAAAGACTAATTTACATGTGCTAACATTCCCTATCAAATACCCTGACTCTATGAACAGGCCTGGGGTTTCTAGCCCCAGAGGATGCTGGAAACAGGACACAGACCAGGAAAAGGCAGCTAAGAGGTAGCAGAATCTGATGGTAGGACTGAGAGTAAAGAGACCAAGACTGTATCAATAAATCAATCACAATTATTGAGCACTTATTGTGTGCAGAGCACTGTACTAAGTGCTTGGGAGAGTACAATACAACAGAATTCATTCATTCAGTCAGTCAATTCAGTCATTAGTATTTAATGAGTGCTTACTGCGTGCAGAGCACTGTACTAAGCGCTTGGAATGTACAATTTGGCAACAGTTAGAGACAATCCCTCCCCAACAACAGGTTCACAATTTAAAAGGGGGAGACAGACAGCAAAACAAAACAAGTAGGCAGAATTAATAGGTTCCCTGCCTATAATGAGCTTACAAGGGGAGATACATTAATATGAATAAAAAAGTAATTCACAATATATAATTTAAAGATAAGGACATCAGTGCTGTGGAGTTGGGGATGAGGAGAATATCAAATGTCCAAAGGTCGCAGATACAATTACACAGGCCACCCAGAAGGAAGATTGAACCAGGGAAAAGAGGGCTTCATCACGGAAGACCTCTTGGAGGAAAAGGGACCTTAATAATGCTTTGAGGGTGGAGAGAGTGGTGGTCTGGTGTATATGGATGGGGAGGGAGTTCCAGGTGAGGGGGAGGATGTGGGAAAGGGGTCAGCAGTGAGATCATTGAGATTGGGACACGGTAAATTGGAACTAGAGGAGAGGAGTGTGCAGGCCGGGCTGCAGTAGGAGATTAGTGTGACCTCAAGCAAATCACTTCATTTCTCTGTGTTTCAGTTACCTCATCTGTAAAATGGAGATTAAGACTGAGCCTCTTGTAGGGCAGGGACTGTGCCGAATTGTACATCCCAAGCACTCAGTACAGTGCTCTGCACATAGTAAGCGCCCAATAAATACTATTGAATGAATTAGTGAGGTGCGGTAAGAGGAGGCAAGCTGATCGAGTGCTTTAAAGCCAATGGTGAGGAGTTTTTGTTTGATGTGGAGGTGCATGGGCAACCAATGGAGGTTCTTGGGAAGTGAGGAGACACGGACTGAACATTTTTGTTGATAAATGATCTGTGCAGGAGAGTGAAGTATGGATTGAACTGGGGAGAGATAGAAGTCCAGGAGGTCAGCGAGGAGGCAGATGCAGTAATAATAATAATAATAATAATGATGTTGGCATTTGTTAAGCACTTACTATGTGCAGAGCACTGTTCCAAGCGCTGGGGAAGATACAGAGTAATCAGGTTGTCCCACGTGAGGCTCACAGTTAATCCCCATTTTACAGATGAGGCAACTGAGGCACAGTAGTCAAGGAGGGATCGGATACGTGCTTGGATCAGCATGGCAGCAGTTTGGATGGAGAGGAAAGGAAGCATTTTAGGAATGCTGGCAAGGTAGAACAGACATGATTTGGTGACAGATTGAATGTGTGGGTGGGATGAGAGAGAGGAGTCGAGGACAACGCCAGGGTTACGGGTTTGTGAGATACGGAGGCTAGTGGTGTTGTCTAGAGTCATGGGAAAGACGGGGGAGAACAGGATCTGGGTGGAAAAATGAGGGGCTTTCTTTCAGACTTGTTCAATTTGCGGTGTCAGCAGGACATCCAAGTAGATGCCTGAAAGCAGGAGGAAATGAGATTGCAGGAAAGGAGACACATCAGGACTGTAGATGTAATAATAATAATAGTATTTGTTAAGTGCTTACTATGTGCCAGGCACCGTACTAAACGCCGGGGTGGACGCAAACAAATTGGGTTGGACACAGTCCCTGTCCCACATGGGGCTCACAGTCTCGATCCCCATTTTACAGATGAGGTAACAGGCACAGCCAAGTTAAGTGACTTGTCCAAGGTCACACAGCAGACAAGTGTAGGAGCAGGATCAGAAACCATGGCCTTCTGACTCCCAGCCCGGCATTCTAGCCATTAAGCCATGCTGTTTCCCATGGAGATTTGGGGAATCATCTGCATAGAAATGGTATTTGAAGCCATGGGAGCAAATGAGTTCTCCAAGGGAGATTGTAAACTTCACCTCTAGACTGTCATCTCCTCCTTTAGCCTGTCAGTTCCTCCTCTAGGCCGTAAACTCCTTGTGGGCCGGGAACTTGTTCGCCAACTCCGGTAATACTGTGCTCTCCCAATCAGTTGGTACAGTGCTCTGCGCACAGTAAGCGGTCAATAAATATGATTCCGATTGATTGGCTGTTAAGCTGCTTACCACATGTAGCGCATTGTACTACATGGCTCCGCCACTTGTCTGCTGTGTGACCTTGGGCAAGTCACTTTACTTCTCTGGGCCTCAGTACCCTCATCCGTAAAATGGGGATTTGACACATGGGCTTTGACAGGGACTGTGTCCAACCTGATTTGTTTGTTTCCACCCCAGCGCTTAGTACAGTGTCTGGCCTGTGGTAAGTGCTTTCAAATGCCATAATTATTATTAATATTATTAAATGCTGGGAGAGAATAATAATAATAATAATGTTGGTATTTGTTAAGCGCTTACTATGTGCAGAGCACTGTTCTAAGCGCTGGGATAGACACAGGGGAATCAGGCTGTCCCACGTGGGGTTCACAGTCTTAATCCCCATTTTACAGATGAGGTAACTGAGGCACAGAGAAGTTAAGTGACTTGCCCACAGTCACACAGCTGACAAGTGGCAGAGCTGAGATTCGAACCCATGACCTCTGACTCCAAAGCCCGGGCTCTTACTATGTGCCAAGCACTTTTCTAAGCGCTGGGGTAGATACAAGGTAATCAGGTTGTCCCACGTAGGGCTCACAGTCTTCATCCCCATTTTACAGATGAGGTAACTGAGGCACAGAGAAGTTAAGTGACTTGCCCAAGGTCACACAGCTGACAAGCAGCAGAGCTGGGATTAGAACCCATGACCTCCGACCCCCAAGCCTGGGCTCTTTCCACTGAGCCACGCTGCTTCCCAATAATGTTGGTATTTGTTAAGCGCTTACTATGTGCCGAGCACTGTTCTAAGCGCTGGGGTAGATACAAGGCAATCATGTCCCATGCGGGGCTCAGAGTCTTAATCCCCAATTTACAGATGAGGTAACTGAGGCACCGAGAAGTGAAGTGACTTGCCCAAAGTCCCACAGCTGACGGATGGCGGAGCAGGGATTAGAACCCATGACCCCTGACTCCTAAGACCGGGCTCCTTCTACTGAGCCACGCTGCTTCACATAGGTGGGAATAATATGTGGTCCCTGTCCCTTGGGGGGCTTGCAGTCTAATATGGATTAGGACCTCCTCATTGCTCTTCAATTCTATTCCCCCTTCAATTCTTTGCGATTGTTCATCATTTGCTCTTATTTCTAAATCGCATATCGGCATAGATTAGGGCCGTTCCTATGAAGCAGTGTGTCCTAGTGGAAATAGCATGAGCTTGCGAGTCAGGGGACCTGTGTTCTAATCCTGGCTCTGCCAACTGCGTGCTGTGTAACCTTGGGAAAGTCACTTAATTTTTCTATGCCTTACAGTGCTTGGCATATGGTAAGTGCTTAATAAATATCACAATTATTATTATTATTACTTTCCTCAACTGTAAAATGGGGATAAATGCTACCCTCTCCTACTGTGAGCCCCATATTGCTGTGTGAGTGTGGGCAAGTCACTTAACTTCTCTGTGCCTCAGTGACCTCATCTGTAAAATGGGGATTAAGATTGTGAGCCTCATGCGGGACAACCTGATTACTCTGTATCTACCCCAGCGCTTAGAACAGTGCTCTGCACATAGTAAGCGCTTAACAAATACCAACATTATTATTATTATATTGGACAGGGACTGTGTCCAACCTGATTAACTTGTATTCACTCCAGTGCTTAGAACATTTCTTGACACATACCAAGTGCTTAACAAGTATAATAATAAAAATAATATAAATCAGAGGGGCAGACCCCCACCAATGACCCCAGTGAAAAAGATATTTGAGTCCATCTGAATGGGGAAAGAAAATATATTTATTAAGACTTAAAAATAGGAACTTTAATACAAAAACCTTGGAAATCGTGTGAATACAAACAGGCACCGGATTCAAACACAGTATTTGTTTGTATTTGTATTTGATCTATTTGTATCCACACTAATCTGACAGAAGAGAAAAGCAATAGATTTATGCCGTATCACATATTAGATTTTCTAATCTAGAAAAAGATCCCTTTTTCAATGTCTATCAAAGATCAATTAGAAATACACCGAAGCCATTCAAAGGGAAATTGAGTCAATAAAAGTCTGCTCTAATTTGGTTGAAAAAAAGCAAGTACATATACTATGGAAAGTACAAAATCTTAATTTCAACCTAAAATGTATTATTTTAACATAATAAATCTTTCTGAAAAATACTAGGAAATATAATTATCTACCTTAATTTTACTGAGCATCACAAAATCTGTGTCAGTCTCCTGTTGACTGCATTAATACTTGTAGAGTTTACCAGTTCTCAAATGACAGCTCATGAATATTGTTTCCCCTTCCATCCATCCAACCATTCATTGATGTAATAATAATGTTGGTATTTGTTAAGCGCTTACTATGTGCAGAGCACTGTTCTAAGCGCTGGGGTAGACACAGGGGAATCGGGTTGTCCCATGTGGGGCTCACAGTCTTCATCCCCATTTTGCAGATGAGGGAACTGAGGCACAGAGAAGTTAAGTGACTTGCCCACAGTCACACAGCTGACAAGTGGCAGAGCTGGGATTCGAACTCACGAGCCCTGACTCCAAAGCCCGTGCTCTTTCCACTGCGCCACGCTGCTTCTCTGTACAGAATTCATATTTTACAATAGACCTCGAAGAGTGAGGCAGCTGAATGCATCCGGTAGAAAATGGAAAATGGCATCGCCAGGTTAACAACTATTATCCAAGGTTCAAAGCCGAAAACAATCTCTTCCAATCCGTTATCGTATTCCGGGCGGCATCCAAAAGCCGGTGGAATCCAGAGCTGTATGGGAAGGTAAAAGGAAATATTCACGCTATTCACTCATTCATACAGGACAGATTAATAATTGTGGTATTTATTAAGCTCTTACTAAGGACAGGGATAGATACCAGATATTCAGGCCAGACACAGTCCCTGTGCCCTCACAGAGCTCACAGGGAGGGAGAACGAGTATTAAATCCCCATTTTACAGATGAGGAAACTGAGGCACAGAGAAGTCACTTGCCCAAGGTCCTACGGGAGATGGATATTTGTTTAGTCCCGACAAGCACTGCTCTGAGCCCATAAACCCAGCTTCTGTTCAACTAGAACTGGCCTCCGATCACAAGATCCTCTCAAACTTTTCTCCAGCACCATAGTAGAATGCTCTTTGATGATCTCTGCTGATCTGCTTCTCATTCAGTCAATCGTATTTATTAATATGATTAATATTAGTCTGACCTTCCCAGACTGAGCCCCCCTTCTCCCTCTACTCCCTCTACCGCCCCCCCTTCACCTCTCCGCAGCTAAACCCTCTTTTCCCCCCATCTCCCTCTGCTCCTCCCCCTCTCCCTTCCCATCCCCTCAGCACTGTACTCGTCTGCTCAACTGTATATATTTTCATTACTCTATTTATTTATTTTGTTAATGAAATGTACATCGCCTTGATTCTATTTATTTGCTATTGTTTTAATGAGATGTTCATTCCCTCGATTCTATTTATTGCTATTGTTCTTGTCTGTCCGTCTCCCCCGATTAGACCGTAAGCCCGTCAAAGGGCAGGGACTGTATCTGTTACTGATTTGTCCATTCCAAGCGCTTAGTACAGTGCTCTGCACATAGTAAGCGCTCAATAAATACTATTGAATGAATGAATGAATAATGATGGTATTTATTAATAATAATAATGTTAGTATTTAAGCGCTTACTATGTGCAGAGCATTGTTCTAAGCGCTGGGGTAGATACAGGGTAATCAAGTTGTTCCACGTGAGGCTCACAGTCTTAATCCCCATTTTACAGATGAGGCAACTGAGGCACAGTGAAGTGAAGTGACTTGCCCACAGTCACACAGCTGACAAGTGGCAGAACCGGGAATCGAACCCATGACCTCTGACTCCCAAGCCCGTGCTCTTTCCACTGAACCACACTGCTTCGCTAAGCGCATACTATGTGCCACGCACTGTACTAAGCGCTAGAGAGGATACATGCAAATCGGGTTGGATTTAGTGAGCGCGCAGAGCACTGCGATAAGTGCTTGGGAAAGTATACTACAGCAATAAAGAGAGACAACCCCTGCACACAACTCAGCCTAGAGAAAGGTAAAACTGATCGACCTCACAGCTCCCATGAGCGTGGCTTACCAGGAAGAGCACAGAACTGGGAATCAAGCCCCCTGGGTCCTAGTCCTAGCTCTGCCACTATTCATTCGTTCATTCAATCATATTTATTGAGCGCTTACTATGTGCAGAGCACTGTACTGAGCACTCGGAATGGACGATTCGGCAACAGATAGAGACAATCCCTGCCCAACGACGGGCTCACGGTCTAAACGCTAGCCAGCTGGGTGAGCTTGGCCAAGTCACTTCACCTCTCTGGTCCTCGGTTACCTCATCTGTCAAATGGGATAATCTCGTCGGCCGCTCAGACCTCACAGGGATGTCGTGAGGATAAAATGTGACGACTGAGTTTACTTGAAAGCACGACCCAGCCCATCTGCCCTGGTCTCAGACATTGGCAGCCTCCTTAGCCGCTGCTGTTCCCCCAGGCGGCGGGGGAGAGGAGGAGGTCCTCAGGGAAATCCCCAGCGGGCTGCAAACTGAAGGAGGGTGGTGAGGAATCATGCTCCCGGTGTGAAAAACGGTGTGGAAAGAGCACGCGCTTGGGAGTTAAGGGACTTAAATTCTAATCCCAGTTCCACCACTTTCATTCATTCATTCAATAGTATTTATTGAGCACTCACTATGTGCAGAGCACCGTACTAAGCGCTTGCAATGGACGAATCGGTAACAGATAGAGACAGTCCCTGCCCTTTGACGGGCTGACAGTCTAATGGGGGGAGACGGACAGACCAAGAACAATAGCAATAAATAGAATCAAGATAGCAATAAATAGAATCAAGATAATAAATAAATAAATAAATAAATAAATAAATAAATAAATAAATAAATAGAACTTGCCTGCTGCATGACCTTGGGTAAGTCACTTAACTTCTCTGTCCCTCAGTTTTGTCATCTATAAAGTGGGGATTTAATACCTGTATCTATCCCAGCGCTTAGAACAGTGCTCTGCACATAGTAAGCGCTTAACAAATACCAACATTATTATTATTATTACCTGTTCACCCTCCTACCAAGACTGTGAGCTCCATGTGGGACAGGAGCTGATTATCACGTAACGATTCCAGCACTTAGTACAGGGCTTGACGCATAGTAAGTGCTTAACAATTACCATTATTTTCATTAATAATATTATTAATAATTGTGGTATTTCTTTAGCACTTACTACATGCCAAATACTGTACTAAGCACTGGAGTTGATATAAGCAAATCAGGTTGGACACAGTTCCTGTCCCGACTGGAGCTCACAGTCTCAATCCCCCATTTTCATTCAATCGGTCAGTCATTCAATGGTATTTATTGAGTGCTTACTGTGTACAAAGCACTATACTAAGCGCTTGGAAAGTACAATTCGGCAACAGATAGAGACAATCCCTACCCAACAACGGATTCACAGTCTAGAAGGGTCACAGTCAGCACAGAGAAGTAAAGTGACTTACCCGACATCACACAGCAGACAAGTGGTGGAACATGATTCGAACCATGGCCTTCTAACTCCCAGGCCCGTGCTCTACCCACTACACCATGCTGCTTCCCATAACATTATTATCATCATCTTAATTCAGCAATAGAGACAATCCCTGCCCACAACGAGCTCACAGTCTAGAGAAAGGTAAAGCTGATTATCTCACAGCTTCCGTGAGCGTGGCTTTCCTAGTCCTAGTCTTAGCTCTGATTGATATTTTTCCACTATCAGAGTCTTTGTAAAAACTGCACCCTCAACCGCAAGCAAAACAAAGGAAACTTGGCCATCGATTCCAAAGACTCACTCCTGGAAATTCATTCAATCAATAGTATTTATTGAGTGCTAACTATGTGCAGAAATCCAAAGAACTGCTGGAATGCTAGTGTTTATTCAGTCATTCATTCAATTGTATTTTGTGAGTGCTCACCATGTGCAAAGCACTGTACTAAGCGCTTGGGTGAGTACAATAAAACAGACACATTCCTTGTCTATAATGAGCTTACAGTCTAGAGGCTGGTATTCTAAGTTCCAAACAGAATTCCCCTACCACATTGCAGGAAGGAATTCAGCTACCTTTCAGTTGGTTTCAGCTACTTGTTCGTGGAACAAACCCGATTATCCAACCTGTGTCCAGTGCAGTGACAGGTCCCTCCTCCAACTTTTTGAACCATTTGGATCCCTTTCTCACATTCCTTCTCTTTCACCATCCCTCCATTGATCCTTGGGGACTTCACTATCCACATAGATGTTCCCGATGACCCTTCCGCTGCCCGCTTTCTATCACTCCTCAAGTCCGGTGACCTGTTCCACCCCACCTCACCCTCTAACTAACCTGGACACGCACTCGATCTCATCATCTCCAGGCAATGTACAATCTCTACCCTCACCAACACTAAAATCCCTCTCGCTGACCACAACTTTCTCACCTGTCTTTTCATTCATTCATTCAATAGTATTTATTGAGCGCTTACTATGTGCAGAGCACTGTACTAAGCGCTTGGAGTGGACAAATCGGTAACAGATAGAGACAGTCCCTGCCCTTTGACGGGTTTACGGTCTAATCTAATCTAATCTACGAGATGTTCTTCCCCTTGACTCTATTTATTGCCATTGTTCTTGTCTGTCCGTCTCCCCCGATTAGACTGTAAGCCCGTCAAACGGCAGGGACCGTCTCTATCTGTTGCCGACTTGTTCATTCCAAGAGCTTAGTACAGTGCTCTGCACATAGTAAGCGCTCAATAAATACTACTGATTGAATGAATGAATGAATGAATAATCGGGGGATACAGACAGACAAGAACAATAGCAATAAATAGAATCGAGGGGATGAACATCTCATTAAAACAATAGCAAATAAACAGAATCAAGGCGATGTACATTTCATTAACAAAATAAATAGGGTAATGAACAAAATAAATAGGGTAACGGGTTTTTTTCTCCCACACACCTCCTCTCCACAAACCTGTTCTGTTCCCCGACAGAGATCTCCAAGTTTTTGACCCCATCTGATTTTCTCAAGTCATCATGCCCCATTTAGCCTTTGTAGCCAAACTACCTTCCCCTGACGGCCAAACTGACACCCTCAACACCACCTTCCCTACTGAACCCAACTCACTCGCTCCCCTATCCTTTTGGGGTTCTCGAACCACTAACCCTCAGCCCTGGATCATCTGCACAGTCTGCTTCCTCTGTTCCTGTTCTTGAGGCGCAGAGCACTGCTGGAGCAAATCTAGGTATCAAGCCGACCTTGACCACTTCAAGTTTATCCTTGTGTGTTTTAATTCTGCCCCCTCCTCTGCCCGGCAAAACTATATCTCCAACCTTATTGCCACCTAAGCTCATTGCCCTCCTGCTGCTCCCCTGCCTCCCTCATCTCTTTATTTTTGTTTTGTTTTTGTCCGTCTCCCCCGATTAGACTCTAAGCCCATCAATGGGCAGGGATTGTCTCTATCTGTTGTCGAATTGTACATTCCAAGCACTTAGTACAGTGTTCTGCTCATAGTAAGCGCTCAATAAATACTATTGAATGAATGAATCTCTTGCCCCTATTGACTGGCCACCTAGTTATTGAAAAAACTGAAACTGTCAAAATATCTTAAAATCTCCCTCCCTCCTCCTGCCTCTTCTTCAACTCTTCCATCCTTCCCAGGTGTATCTCAAGAGGAGATCTCCTGCCTTCTCTCAAAATCCACCCCCTCCACCTGGACATCCAACCCCATCCCTTCACACCTTGTCAAAACACTTGGCCCCTCTCTTATTCCCTCCCTGACCGCCATCTTCAATTTTTCATTCTCCAGTGGCATCTTCCCCACTGCTTTTAATCATGCCCATGTCTCCCCTATCTTACAAAAACCCTCCTTGACCCCTCGACTCCCTCCAGTCATCACCCCATCTCCCTCCTACCGTTCCTCTCCAAACTCCCTGAATGAGTTGTCTATACCTGCCCTCCAGTTCCTCTCCTCCAATTCTCTCCTTGATCCCCTCTGATCTGGCTTCTGTCCCCTTCACTCCACAGAAAGGTCACAAATGATCTCCTTCTTGTCAAATCCAACAGCCTCTACTCCATCCTCATCCTCCTCGTCCTCACAGCTGCCTTTGACACTGTCGACCAACCCATTCTCCTGGAAACATCATCCAACCTTGGCTTCACCAACACCGTCCTCTTCTGGCTCTCCTCTTAGCTCTCTGGGTGCTCATTACCAGTCTCTTTCAAAGGCTCCTCTTCTTCCTCCCATCTTCTGACTGTGGGAGTCCATCTAAGCTCAGTTCGGGTCCCCTTCTATTCTCCATCTACACTTATTCCTTTGGAGGACTCGTTCGCTTCTATAACTTCAACGCCCACCTCTAAGCAGATGATTCCCAAATCTATTTCTCCAGCCCTTCTCTCTCTCCCTCTCTGCAAGCTTGCATTTCGTCCTGTCTTCAAGACATCCCTACTTGGATGTTCCGCCGACTCCCCAAATACAACATGTCCATAACAGAACTACTTACCTTCCCACCCAAACCCTGTCCTCCCCTTTCAATAGTATTTATTGAGCGCTTACTATGTGCAGAGCACTGTACTAAGCGCTTGGAATGAACAAGTCAGCAACAGAATCCCCATCACTGTAGACAGCACCACCATCCTTCCTGTCTCTCAAGCCCAAAACCTTGGCTTTAGCCTAGACTCTTCTCTCTCATTCAACCCACATATTCATTCTATCATTAAATCCTGTCTGTTTAACCTTCACGAAATCTCTAAAACCCACCCTTTCCTCTGCATCCAAACTGCTACTACCTTAATCCAAGCACTTATCCTATCCCGCCTTGATTACTATATCAGCCCCCTTGCTGACCTCCCTGCCTCCTGTCTCTCCCCACTCCAGTCCATACTTCACTCTGCTGCCCGCATCATTTTTCTACAGAAATTTTCGGGACATATTTCCCCACTCCTCAAGAACCTCCAGTGGTTGTCCATCCACCTCCACATCAAACAGAAACTCCCTACCATAGGCTTCAAAGCACTCCATCATCTTGCCCTCTCCTGCCTTACCTCGCTGCTCTCCTATTACGACCCAGCCAACACACTTCTCTCCTCTAACACCAACCTACCCACCGTACCTCGATCTCGTCTATCTCATCTCCTATCCCTCACCCATGTCCCGCCTCTAAGCCTGAAATGTTATTCTCTCCATGTTCAAAGCTTTACTGAAAGCACATCTTCTCCATGAGTCCTTTCCTGACTAAGCCCTCATTTCCTCTTTTCCCATTCCCTTCTGCCTCGCTCTGATTTGCTCCTTTTATTCACCCCTCCCTCTGCCCCACAGCACTTATGTTCATATCCACAATTTACTGATTTATGTTAATGCCTGTCTCCTCATCTGGATTGCGAGCTCACTGTGGGCAGGGAATGTGTCTACCAACTCCGTTATGCCATACTCTCCCAAGCGACTAGTACAGTGTTCTGGACACAGTAAGTGCTCGATAAATGTGATCGATTGATTGATTGGCACATTGTAAGTGTTTTACAAGTACCATAATAAAAGGCACTCATTCCTAGCACTAATGACAAAATGTGCTTGACCCAAGCGCTGCTCCAAGCGGTGAAATGACAGTTTGTAAAATTGACCAGAAAACTATAAATCCTAGGTTAGTTGTGTTTCTTGGGCTTTCAGACTAATGGATTTCACCTGGAGGCGAGATGTTTATCCCACTATATTATAAATATGAGTTCACTAAATGATCAACAAATGCCATGGACTGACTGACTGATTTTCTTGCAGCTCCCCTAGTGCTTGGCACATAGTAAATCCTTAATAAATTCCACAATTATCATTAGTATTTTCTTTAGTAGTAGTAGATCCCCCTCTCAGGGTTGCATCTGGAGAGTTTCCAGTACTCAGAAGTAGCGTGGCTTAGTGGAAAGAGCCCGGGCTTGGGAGTCAGAGGTCATGGGTTCTAATCCCCTCTCTGCCACTTATCAGCTCTATGACTTTGGGCAAGTCACTTCACTTCTCTGTGCCTCAGTTATCTCATCTGTAAAATAGGGATTAAGACTGTGAACCCCACATGGGACAACCTGATGACCTGGTATCTCCCCCAGTGCTTAGAACAGTGCTTGGCACATAGTAAACGCTTAATAAATACCATCGTTATTATTATCATTATTATTATTACTCTACCAGTCTCCACTATGGGAGGGAGAGTCAAGCAGAGGCGTACCCATTCCATTCTTAGCTTGGGAAGTGGCTAGCGAGTGGAAGGCAACCTGCTACAAACTACCCTGTGCCGGGCAGCAGCGGCACGGGAGAGAGTCGAGGGTGGAGACTCAAGTTTACTGCACGGAAGGAGGCAGTGGTAAACTACTTATGGATTTTTACCCAGAAAACTCTGCAGATCCACTACCAGAACGATTGCAGACGGAGGTGGGGCGTTCTGGGAAAGATGTGTCCAAGGTATTGCTATGGGTCGGAGATGACTTGACAGCATAAGACAAGACAGTAGTAGATCTGTATTCGTATTTTTATGTTTTAGGAGAACTGAACCAATTTGTTTTGTTCCAATTTATAGTCTAACAAAAATCTCCAGCCTTCATAAAAGGATGGCTTTTCTAAATGAAAAGCCCACACTAGTATTCATAAGTGTGTGTTTTGATAAATTTGACAAGCCCTCACTTCAAGTAACTACTATTCAAATGTGTTCATTTTTTTTTAATTTATGTTAGTTGTCAAGCGCTTACTATATGCCAGGCACTGTATTAAGTGCTAGGGTAGATGCAAGCTAATCAGGATGGACATAGCAGTCCCTGTCCCACATGGGGCTCACAGTCTTAATCCCCATATTCCAGATGAGGTAACTGAAGCCCAGAGAAGTGAAATGACTTGCCCAAAGCCATACAGCAGACAAGCGGTGGAGCGGGGATTAGAACCCAGGTCCTTCTGACGCCAGACCCAAGCTCTAATAAGAATAAGATTAATAATAATTATCATGGTACTTGTTAAGCCCTCGCTATGTCCCAGGCACTGTTCTAAGCACTGGGATAGATACAAATTAACCAGTTTGGACACATGGGGCTCCCAGTCTTAATCCCCATTTTCCAGATAAGGAAACTGAAGTCCAGAGAAATGAAATGACTTGCCCAACATCACAGAGCAGAGAAGTGGTGGAACTGGGATTACAACCCTCAACCTTCTGATTCCCAGGCCCATGCCCGCTCCACTGGACCATGCTGCTTCATTTTGGGGAATTATTTTGACAGCTTTACAAGTTATATTACCAAAGCCTCTTACCGAAATATTACAGAGGAACAAAAATGCCGCAATGTTCCTCAGGGTGCCTCTCTTGCCGTTGGCCCGCTGGGAATTCACACTACAGCCGGAAAGGTCCGGTGTCAAAGACGCCACGGGGCCATTGCCCCGGCCGTCGCCTTTCCCGTCTCCTCGGCGGTCTTGGCTCAGGCCGGGCCTCCGAGGAGGGGGCTCTCCTGCCTCTGAAGGTGCCTCTGCGTCCCACTCCCCAGCTCCACGGGGTCGTCCGGAACAGGGAGAAGAAAGCGACGCAGGGTTTCCATTGGACACCGTGACCATTGGAAGAGCCCCGCCGTCACCGCCCGATTTTCCCGGCTTGTGGTGGATGGCCTCAATGATGAAAAGATTCTGGATGTATTTCTCTAGGACAACCAGAATGGAATAGGACAGACTGTACCAGGTGTAGACGGGGCGGGTCTCGGCGCAGATGACCGCCAAGATGGAGCCCCAGGAGATGAGCCAGGATCCCGAAGCCGCCCCCACCAGGAGGTCGGCGTCCAGCTGCCGAGCGGGATTCTTGGAATCGTCCGGGGACCGGGCTTCCATTCTGGAAATCCGGATGCCGGCCATCCCGGCCCCCGCCATCAGAACCAGCGAGGCGATGGCGTGCAAATAAAACATGATCAGCGCCGCCTCGCTCTGGCTCCTGGAGCGGCCAATCTGAATCAGATAGATGACCACGATGGAGATGGTGGAGGTCAGCACGGCCAATCCCAGGGTCGTGCCGGCGATCACTCTATGAAACTCGAATTGGATTCTCTGGTGCTGTTGGCTTTCCACTTGGCGCCCGATATTCTTCCACAGGACGTAGAGCATCGTGGACGCTAAAACATGGTATTCTATGTTGAAAGGGTACAGGTAGTAAATCCCTTGAGAGAATATGGAGCAGATGGTTGCAGTTGAACAATTGCACTGGGGAGTGTGATGATCTAAAACTGAAAGAGAAAAAGCCTTACGCCAAGACAAGGACTAACCGAACAGCTTCAGAGACAAAGGTAAAATGAGTGACATTTCCCGTCGCCCATCACAAAATCGCTGACGCCCACAATGATTGAGAAGCAGCATGGCATACTGGATCGAGCATGGGGCTGGGAGTCAGAAGGTCATGGCTTCTGATCCCTATAATCTCACTGCAAATGGGGAATGAGACAGTGAGCCCCAAGTGGGACAGGAACTGTGTCCAACCCGATTTGCTACTACCTACCCTGGTGCTTAGGACGGTACCTGGCGCATAGTAAGCGCTTAAGCAATACCATTATCATTAAGAAATGCAGCAACTGTTTTGGCTTACCTACTGTTATGTTTCCAAACCCCAGCGTAATGAGTCTTTCCTTGTGTTCATTAAGCTGGTGCTTTGACTCGGCCAACACTCCGTTGGCCCAAAGGAGTAAGTTTGTAAACACCGAGTGGATCACCCCAAACCTAGGAAATGAAAAGAGTCATCCTTGAGATCTCTAAAAAAGGTGAACAGATGACAATCCCAACCAAAGAATATGCCAGTGATCAATGATGATGATGAATTCTAACAGTAAGGGTGACTTTCAAGCAATGTATTAAGATGCTCCCTTACATTTCAAGTCAAACTCACCAGCAATTGCATCGGTAAGCTCTCTGCGGGCAGGGAATGTGTCTGTTATATCGTTATATCTTACTCTTTCCAGTCCTTAGTAAAGTGCTCTTCACACAGTAAGTGCTTTATAAATATGATCCATAGATGGAATAATCCATAGTGCTGGAACTTTTGTCCGGTCACAAATTGCATAGATCATTCTCGTTTGAATTCTGACTGACTTCAACTGGTTTTGCACATGATGCCAGTTAATAATAATTAATGGTTATGGTATTTGTTAAGCACTTACCATGTGCCAAGCAGTGTTCTACGCGCTGGGGTAGATATAAGTTAATGATATAAGGTTGTCCCACATGGGGCTCACAGTCTTAATTCCCATTTTACAGATGAGGTAACTGAGGAACAGAGAACTTAAGTGGCTTGCCCAAGGTCACAGAGCAGATAAGTGGTGGAGCCAGGATTAGAACCCAAGTCCTCTGACTCCCGAACCCGGGCTCTTTCCATTAACTGCTTCTCGGTTAATTTCATTAATTAATTCAGTTGAATTTCATTAGAGCTTCAATCCATGGGCGTTCCAAATCACGGAAGAACAGGATGGACCCCATATCAACCGAGCAAAGAGCCCCCTAATAAGGCAGTAGTGTCACGTACAGTTCACAAGGAGCAGAAAACCGGCTCAGAGCTGGTCTTTTGGAGTAGATGGGTTTTGGTTGCTGAAAATGTCTATTTTCCTTTGGCTATTCCTTGTCTTGTGAACTTTATCCGATCAGAGGGCAAATTGTAAACAAACAAACAAAAAACGAATACTACCGCTGCTTAGAGAATGTTCATTGATAATCTAACATACACACAAAGACACACTGTAATAGTGTTCCCCCTATACGTTTCATCTGCAAATTTGCTCAAACTAAGAAAACATTTCCCTCGAATCTGGAGTTACGGTTTAGTTTGTTTATTCATTTGCTTGTTCAATTAATAGTATTTAGTGAGTACCTACTGTGTGGAGGACAGTTTACCAGGGGTTTGAGAGAGCATGGTAAGAGTAAAACAACACAATCCCTGCTCTTGAGAGTTTTAATCAAACTAGCCCACATTGAGGTGAATTATCCGGTGTTCTTCTGATTTAGATTGCCTTTTCTCGGCCTAGTCCCAAATCTTGGCGTGACTAAAATCTCATTTATCGCACGGGATGCCAAAAACAATGGCGCCACCTTGGCACCCGGATTGGCTGTCCCTTTGGGTGGGATGTTCTTTCAACACTGGTGAGGTGTTGAAGGAGGAGAAAGCAGGACCTTCTGACATTCTGCCATTAGTAGGTGCTCCCTAAATACTAAAATAACCAGGTTCTAGTCCTGCTCAGTCACTGGCCTCTGATGAGATCTGAGGCAAAATCTTCAGCAACAAATTTACAGTCTCCAAACTATAAGCTCGTTGTGGGTAGGGAATACATTCATTTATTGTTCTATTGTGCTTTCCCAAGTGCTCAATATAGTTGTCTTGTTTTTGTTTCATTCTGTTTTGCTTTGCTGTCTGTCTCCCCCAGTTGGACTGTGAGCCCTTCATTGGACAGGGATTGTCTCTATCTGTTGCCGAATAGTACATTCCAAGCACTTAGTACAGTGCTCTGCACATAGTAAGCACTCAATAAATACTATTGAATGAATGAATAGTGCTCTGCACACAGTAAGTGCTCAACAAATACAACTGACTGACTGAAATACGAATGACTGAATGGCTTCGCCTCTGGGCCTCTGATTCCTCACCTGTAAAATGGAGATAAACAGATTGTGAGCCTCATGTGGGACAGGAGCTGTATCTATGGGAGCCCTTAGCACGTAGCAAGCACTCACTAAGTGACGTAATTATGACTATTACAGAAGGATCCATGTTTCTTGATTTGTCTTTGTTCTATTAACGGTATTTGTTAAGCGTGGCTTAGTGGGAAGAGCCCGGGCTTGGGAGTCAGAGGTCGAGGGTTCTAATCCTGACCACCACTTGTCAGCTGGGTGACTGTGGGCAAGTCACCTAACTGCTCGGTGCCTTAGTTACCTCATCTGTAAAATGGGAATAAGACTGTGAGCCCCATGTGGGACAACCTGATTACCTTGTATCTCCCCCAGCGCTTAGAACGGTGCTTGGCACATAGTAAGCGCTTAACAAATATTATCATTATTATTTACTATGTGCCAGGCACTATACTAAGCATTGGGGTAGATACTAGATAATCAGCTTGGGATCAAGAAACTGACTGTCTTTGAGGTGCTTTCCTCAGCAGGAGATACTGCTGGGTGTTTTATTCTCTTGAGAGACTGCTATATGACAGATGCTCTTTTCTACCCTTCAAAATGATGCCACCTTCCCTAATAACAATAATAATAATGGTATTTGTTAAGTGCTTATAAGCACTGTTCTAAGTGCTGGGTAGACACAAGCTAATCAGGTTGGACACAGTTCCTGTCCCACATGTCCCAGAGAAATTAAGTGATTTGCCCAAGGTCACAGAGTGGACAAGTGGTAGAGCTGAGACTAGAACCCAGGTCCTTCTGACTCCCAGGTCCGGGCTCTAGCCACTAGATAATGCTGCTTCCCAAGTGATGAAGCTCAGGAGAATGCACTCTGCAGAGAGGGTCGGTGCGGGTGTTTTGCCAAGCATGGCGGTCAGTCAGTCAGTCAATCGTATTTATTGAGCACTTACTGTGTGCAGAGCACTCTACTAAGCACTTGGGGGAGTGTTATCTGTCTCCCCTTTCTAGACTGTGAGCCCATTGTTGGGCAGGGATTGTTTCTATCTGTTGCCAAATTGTACTTTCCAAGCACTTAGTACAGTGCTCTGCACACGATAAGTGCTCAATAAAGACGATTGATTGAATAAATGAATATGAGATACAATCCCTGCCCACAAGGAGCTTCCAGTCAAAGAGAGGTCCTGGGAGGTGGGGTGGCTACTGCGTAGAAGATCCGCACCCCTTGCTCCGGGCTGCTTCGTACGTCTGATAAGGCCAATTATTCATTCATTCATTCAATAGTATTTATTGAGCGCTTACTATGTGCAGAGCACTGTACTAAGCGCTTGGGATGAACAAGTCGGCAACAGATAGAGACGGTCCCTGCCGTTTGACGGGCTTACAGTCTAATCGGGGGAGACGGACGGACGAGAACAATGGCAATAAACAGAGTCAAGGGGAAGAACATCTCGTAAAAACCGATGGCAACTAAATAGAATCGAGGCGATGTACAATTCATTAACAAAATAAATAGGGTAACGAAAATATATACAGTTGAGCGGACGAGTACAGTGCTGTGGGGATGGGAAGGGAGAGGTGGAGGAGCAGAGGGAAAAGGGGAAAATGAGGGTTTAGCTGCGGAGAGGTGAAGGGGGGATGGCAGAGGGAGTAGAGGGAGAAGAGGAGCTCAGTCTGGGAACGCCTCTTGGAGGAGGTGAGTTTTAAGCAGGGTTTTGAAGAGGGAAAGAGAATCAGTTTGGCGGAGGTGAGGAGGGAGGGCGTTCCGGGACCGCGGGAGGACGTGACCCGGGGGTCGACGGCGGGACGGGCGAGACCGAGGGACGGTGAGGAGGTGGGCGGCAGAGGAGCGGAGCGTGCGGGGTGGGCGGTAGAAAGAGAGAAGGGAGGAGAGGTAGGAAGGGGCAAGGTGACGGAGAGCCTTGAAGCCTAGAGTGAGGAGTTTTTGTTTGGAGCGGAGGGGGTCCGTGACTCATCTTTACCAATGGAACAAACCATGATATTCAGTATTAAGGTAAGAAAACATTTATTAGCATGCACAAATCATTAATCGTAAAGGATTCATGCTTCCATTAAACTCTCCTACCCAGGGGCGATGAGATTTTTCGGACACCATTAAACCCTCCAACCCAGGGGCCACGAGGTTTTAGATACCATTCAGCCCTCAACCCAAGAGCAACAGGATTAAGCCCTCAATCCAGGGGCCACTAAATTCCTCCCACCGAGAGATGATCGGTCCAAGTACAGGCAGAGACCATTCATTCATTCACTCATTCGATCATATTTATTGAGTGCTTACTATGTGCAGAGCACTGTACTAAGAGCTTGGAATGGACAATTCGGCAAAAGATAGGGACAATCCCTGCCCAACAACGGGCTCACAGTCTAAACGGGGGAGACAGACAACAAAGCAAAACAGAACAAAACAAAAACAAGACAACATCATCAAGATAAATAGAATCAAGGAGGTCTCATTATCAAAATAAATAGGGTAATAAATAATATATACAAATGAGCACAGTGCTGAAGGGAGGGGAAGGGGGAAGACCAGAGGGAGGGAGTAGGGGGAATGGGGTGGGGAAGAGGAGCACAGGGAAAGGGGGGGCTCAGTGTGGGAAGGCCTCTTGGAGGAGGTGAGCTCTCAGTAGGGCTTTGAAGAGGGGAAAAGAGAGAGTTTGGCAAATGGGAGGAGGGAGGGCATTCCAGGACAGAGGTGGGACGTGGGCCAGGGGTCAACGGCGGGACAGGCGCGAATGAGGGACCATGAGGAGGTGAGCAGCAGAGGCACAGAGTGTGCGGGCTGGGCTGGAGAAGGAGAGAAGGGAGGTGAGGTAGGATGAGGCAAGGTGATGGACAGCTTTGAAGCCAAGAGTGAGGAGTTTTTGTTTCATGCAGAGGTTGATAGGTAATCACTTGAGGTTTTTGAGGACGGGAATGACATGCCCAGAAAGTTTCTGAAGAAAGATGATCCAGGCAGTGGAATGAAGAATAGACTGGAGAGGGGAGAGACAGGAGCATGGGAGATCAGAGAGGAAGCTGATGCAATAATCCAGCCGGGATATGATGAGAGCTTTTACCAGCAAGATAGCAGTTTGGATGGAGAGGAAAGGGTAAAGGTGAGACTGGCAGGTTTTGGTGACAGACTGGATGTGTGGGGTGAATGAGAAAGCAGAGTCAAGGATGACACCAAGGTTGCGGGCCTGTGAAGCAGGAAGGATGGTAGTGCCGTCCACAGTGACGGGGACGTCAGGGAGAGGACAGGGTTTGGGAGGGAAGATAAGGAGCTCGGTCTTGGACATGTTGAGTCTAAGGTGGCGGGCGGACATCCAGGTAGAGACGTCCTGGAGGCAGGAGGAGATCGAGAAGCAGCGTGGCTTAGTGGAAAGAGCCTGGGCTTGGGAGTCAGAGGTCATGAGTTCAAATCCCAGCTCTGCCACTTGTCAGCTATGTGACTGTGGGCAAGTCACTTAACTTCTCTGTGCCTCAGTTCCCTCATCTGTAAAATGGGGACTATGACTGTGAGCCTCACGTGGGACAACCTGATGAGCCTGTATCTACCCCAAGCGCTTAACAAATACCACCATTATTATTACGAGCCTGAAGGGAGGGGGAGAGAACAGGGGAGGAGATGTAGATTTGGGTGTCATCTGCATAGAGATGATAGTTGAAGTCGTGGGAGCAAATGAGTACACCAAGGGAGTGAGTATAGATGGAGAACAGAAGAGGGCCAAGAACTGACCCTTGAGGAACCCTACAGTTAGTGGATGGGAGGGAGAGGAGGAGCCCGCGAAGGAGACCGAGAATGAACGGCCAGAGAGATAAGAGGAGAACCGGGAGAGGACGGAGTCCGTGAAGCCAAGGTTAGATATAGTGTGGAGGAGAAGGGGATGGTCGACAGTGTCAAAGGCAGCTGAGAGGTCAAGGAGGATTAGGATAGAACCGGGAGAGGACGGAATCCGTGAAGCCAAGGTGAGATAAAGTGTGGAGGAGAAGGGGATGGTCGACAGTGTCAAAGGCAGCTGAGAGGTCAAGGAGGACTAGGATAAAGTAGGAGCCATTGGATTTGGCAAGAAGGAGGTCATTGGTGACCTTTGAGAGGGCAGTTTCGGTGGAGTGGAGGGGACGGAAGCCAGATTGGAGGGGGTCCAGGAGAGAGTGCCCTGCTGAAAGGTCTCCTCCAGCCTGGACTGTCTCTACCAACCCTTCAGGTAACAAGCGAGATGCAGTGACAAGAGTTTTCCCCCCAAGAGTTATAAGTTTTCTTTAACAAGCGTTAAATTTTTATAACAAGAGCTATAACAAGAGTTATTATAAGTTTTCTTCATACTATATGGGTTGACTGTCACACTGAGATTCTTCTGCATCTTTTCCCTCACTTCAAAAGCTTATTGAAGGCACATCTCCTTCAAGAAGCCTTCCCTGACTAGGCCCTCCTCTCCTCTTCACCCACTCCCTTCTGCTGCACTTGTACTTGCTCCTTCATTCATCCTCCCTCCCAGCAAAGCCAGGATTAGAGCCCAGGTCCTCTGACGCCCAGGTCTATGCTCATTCCAGTAGGCCACGCTGTTTCATGGTAGCGGGGGAATATGCTTTCCTGAGAGCAGGAAGAGGATGCCTAACACAGCTTAGCCAGAGGATGACTATTTATTCAATCGTATTTATTGAGCACTTAGTGTGTGCATAACATAGCTTCCACCACCCTGCTCTCCTGCCTCATAGTAAATCCTATGCCAAAGGGTACTATCAGAGTTGAAAAGTTACCAAGCTGTTTTTTATTCCCCAAAAGCACTATGGTGCAAGAGATACACACACACACACACACACACACTCACACACACATACATCCCCTCCCACCGCCTCTGCCCTTCCCCCCACCCCCCATCCCCCCACCAGGAAAAGTCTTTACTGCAACAACTGGAGAAGAACTCAGTAAAATATCATCAATTGGTCATCTTTTTTGTTGACCGTTTTAACCAAATTAAAAGCAATGCCGAAGCAAGGACCCATTCTCTTTACCTCTCAAGTGTTTTGAAAGATTGGATGATATCCTTGGCATGACTCCAAAGGAAATAGACCTAAAATGAAAAGAGACATAGAAAAGAGTATCAGTGGGAGAGTGGCCATTACTTTCAAACCCAAGTGAAGCTACAAAAATGTGAGAAGTAGGAGAAAACTCTCAGCAGAAATGATCCATCACCTCCTGACTCTAGTCATCACTGGCCAGGGCTTCTTTTCCCGAGCTCGCTCTCCCTTCTGCTTTGTCTAAGCACTCAGATCTGTGGCTTTTGGACATTTGATATTCGCCCCACCCCAACCCCACAGCATTTATGTACATATCTTTAAATTACATATTATAAATTACTTAATTTTTCATTTTAACGTCTGCCTCCCCTTCTAGACTGTAAACTCATTATGGGCAGGGAACGTGTGTGCTAATTCTAGTGTACTGTACTCTCCCAAACACCCAGTAAACCACTCTGCACATCCTAAGCACTCAATAAATATCATTGATTAATTGATAGACCAAACAGGAAGGCTTTGGGGGGGGGGGGGAACAAAGCATAATGTCCTTCACGAAATCACCTCCCTTCTTTTCCATAGCCTATGTGTGTGTTTTCTCTCCTTCTGGGACCATAAACATTTATTAGGCCTTGTCTTGTTTTACACTCTCAAATTGTCTCTGATCCATAGCGACACCATGGACACATCTCTCCCAGAACGCCCCACCTCCATCTGCGATCATTACAGTAGTGTTTCCTTAGATGTTCACAGAAATGTTTCTCAGCTTCCACGGTCTGTAGTTTTACTTCTTTATATTGATGTCTGTCTCTCCCCGTCTAGACTGTGAGCTCACTGTGGGCAGGGAATGTCTGTTTATTGTCGTATTGTCCTCTCCCAAGCGCTTAATATTGTGCTCTGCACACAGTAAGCACTCAATAAATACGAATGAATGAAAGACTGGAGTTTTCTTGGTAAAAGTACAGAATTAGTTTACCATTGCCTCCTTATGTGCAGTAAACCTGTGTCTCTGCCCTCGACTCTCTCCCCTGTCGCGGCTGCCCAGCACAGGGGAGTTTTGACTTGTAGCCGATAGCCTGCCACTCGCCAGCCACTTCCCAAGCTAGGAATGGAATGGACAGGCCTCTGCTTGACTCTCCGTCCCATAGTCGAGACTGGTAGAGGACTGGAAACTCTCCAGGTTTGACCCTGGGAAGACATTTATTGTGGGCTGAATTACTGTGTCAGCCTTCTCTCTGATCTTCCTTCCTCCCATCTCTCTCGGCTCCAGTCTACTCTTCATTCCGCTGCCCGGATCATGTTCCTCCAGAAACGCTCTGGGCCTGTCACTCCCCTTCTTAAAAACCTCCAGTGGTTGCCTATCAACCTCCCCCAAAACAAAAACTTCTCACTCTAGGCTTCGAGGCTCTCCATCACCTTGCCCCCTCCTACCTCACCTCCCTTCTCTCTTTCCACTGCCCACCCCGCACGCTCCGCTCCTCTTCCACCCACCTCCTCACCGTCCCCCATTCTCACCTATCCCATCGTCGACCCCTGGCCCACGTCCTCCCGTGGTCCTGGAATGCCCTCCCTCCTCACATCTGCCAAACTAACTCTCTTCCCCTCTTCAAAGCCCTACTGAGAGCTCACCTCTTCCAAGAGGCCTTCCCAGACTGAGCTTCCCCTTTTCCCTCTGCTGCCTCTCTGCCTCCCACTTCACCTCCCCTCAGCTAAGTCCCCTTTCCCCCCCTTTATCTCTGCTCCTCCCCGTCTCCCTTCCCCTCCCCTCAGCACTGTGCTCCTCTGCTCATTTGTATATATTTTTATTACCCTATTTATTTTGCTAATGAGATGTTCTTCCCCTTGATTCTATTTATTGCTATTGTTTTTGTCCGTCTGTCTCTCCCAATTAGACTTGTAAGCCCATCAATGGGCAGGGATTGTCTCTATCTGTTGCCAAATTGTACATTCCAAGCGCTTAGTACAGTGCTCTGCACATAGTAAGTGCTCAATAAATACTATTAAATGAATGAATGAATACTTATTATGAATATCCACATTTCCTCTTGCCAGAGGTAAAGCAGTGTAGCCTAGTGGGAAGAGCTCAGGCCTGGAAGTCAGAGGACCTGGGCTTTAATCCCAGCTTCTCCACTTGCCTGCTGCATGACCTTGAGCAAGTCACATCACTTCTGTGGGCCTCAGTTCCCTCATCTTCAAAATGGAGATTCAATACCTGTTCTCCTCTTACTTAGTCTGGTAGTCCCATGTATGTATCCCAGGGCTTAGCTGAGGGGAGGTAAAGGGGGAAGGGAGAGGGAGCAGAGGGCGGAGGGGGAGCAGAGAGGGAGCAGAGGGAAAAGGGGTAGCTCAGTCTGGGAAGGCCTCTTGGAGGAGGTGAGCTGTAAGTAGGGTTTTGAAGAGGGGAAGAGAATTAGTTTGGCAGAGGTGAGGAGGGAGGGCGTTCCGGGACCGCGGGAGGACGTGGTCCAGGGGTCGATGGTGGGATAGGTGAGACCGAGGGACGGTGAGGAGGTGGGCGGCAGAGGAGCAGAGTGTGCGGGGTGGGCATTGGAAAGAGAGAAGGGAGGAGAGGTAGGAAGGGGCAAGGTGCTGTAGAGCCTTGAAGCCTAGAGTGAGGAGTTTTTGTTTCGTGCGGAGGTCGATAGGCAACCACTGGAGGTTTTTAAGGAGGGGAGTGACAGGCCCAGAGCGTTTCTGCAGGAAGACGAGCCGGGCAGCGGAATGAAGAATAGACTGGAGTGGGGAGAGAGAGGAGGAGGGGAGATCAGAGAGAAGGCTGACACAATAATCCAGCCGGGATATTATGAGAGCTTGTACCAGGGATTGTCTCTTTTGCTGTATTGTACTTTCCAAGTGCTTAGTACAGTGCTCTGCACACAATTAGCGTTCAATAACTACGATTGAATGAATGAATGAATGAACGCATGACCTTCTGACTCCCAGGCTTGTGCTCTATCCACTACACCATGCTGCTTCTCTATTAAATACTTTCAAGAGCGAAAATCATTTTTTTTTAGTTCATTAGAATTCTGTCAGGAATGTTTGGGGAATGAACTACCCCATCTCACAAAGGAGTCACCTGGAGACCCAGAAATTTAGTGAATTACCCAAGGCGACAGACCCCAGGGGCAGAGTCTGCATTAGATTCAGCCCGTCATTCTAGGCTGTTTCAGATCAGTTAATGCTCTTGTAAACATCAGGTCACTGTGAGCAACAGTAACATGATGACAAAAGAAAGTAATAAAAAAAAGACATATGTTTGTTTTTACCTGGAACACAGTATGTATAGCGTGTATAACTGGAAAAACACCTTCCGTGACTGATAAACACTCTGAAAATCCAATAAAGTAGCCAATTTTAAAGGATCCCAGAATTAAAGTAATAATGGCAAATAATGTAATGCTACCTGAACAAGACAAAAAGAACAACATGTTAGTAGGCAGTGAAATTCCTTTAGAATTATACTCGGCCAAGCAAGGAGAGGGATCTCTAAAGGCCATTTCCTTAGGAAAATCAAAGAAAGACACGAGAAAACCCACATATTACAATAAGGGTCTGTGAGGTCTAAAAGATTTTTGTTACCCTACTCTCAAAGCTTTAAATACACTGTACTGTTCGGGGTAGGTCGAGGTAACTGAATCGCATGGGACATGCGTTAACGCTCTCTAACTACATAGAAAACTTTACGACTCAAACAGGTGAACAATGAGGTTACAGTTCCCAGAACCAAGAGTTCCTCAAAGAAAAGTAATGCAATCACTTGGCAGCCTGTTTCCATTGTTTGGAGGGACACACTAAGTCACTATAAATTCTAACAAAAATCGAATCACCTAAGGCCTTGGTTTTTTTCTTGAAAAGAACCAGAAAGCTATTCAAAGCACTGCAGATATTCAGTATTAAATGAAAATATTTTGCAACGATATATTTTCTTCTAGCTTCTGAAAAACCCCAATCGATTTTCTATAGTTTGGCTACTTAATTATGGTTCCAAGATCTCCAATTTTTTCCTTTAAGCCTATCTCTTGAACCATCCGGAAAAGTGATTGGTTATAGTTATTTGTCCTGAGCCTTGTCATAACGTTTTGTGAAGATTGAGACGGAGAAAATTTTGTCATTCTATTCAACACTAAGGGCAGATTTACTGGTATTAAAAATTGAAGGCTGACTGATCGTGTAAACTCATACCTAAACTGCAAATTCAGTGCCAGATACTGATCTAAGCGCTGGGGTAGATACAAGGTAATCAGGTTGGACACACAAGACTGTCCCATATGTGACTCACAGTCTTAATCTCCATTTTACAGATGAGGGAACTGAGACACAGAGAAGAGAAGTAACTTGCCCAAGGTCACACAGCAGACGAGTGGTGGAGCTGAGATTAGAACCCAGGTCCGTCTGACTCCCAGGCCCGTGCTCTACCCACTAAGCCACACCGTATTCTCCCAAAAACTTAGAACAGTGTTCTGCACACAGTAAGCACTCAATATATATGATTGATTGATTAACAGATAACCTTAAATGATTGCTAAAAGGCAGTGGTTGATGTGTAATTGAATATGTTGACTATACCTTCTACCACATTTAGCAAAATATCCTCTGGATTACCATTTACAGAAATCATTCTTATTCATTCATAATGACCTAGGGGGAAAGGGAAACATATATCTACATTGAAAACTGGAGAATCTTGTGGGAGTCACTTTTTAAAATCCCACAGTTGAACACTTTTATAACCTTTTGGAATAGACCAAAGAATAATTGAAAGTTGTTCAAAAATCAGTATGCAACTTAATCTAGAGGATCGCAAATCTTTACAGTAAGATTTTATTAATCTTTTGCTTCTTTTCAAAAAGACCAACGCAATCCCTTGTAATAAGGAAGGCTTTAAGCATGATTTTTTAAAATAACCCCCCGCCCCGCCTCTAGAATGTAAGCTCATTGTGGGCAGGGATGTGTTGATTTATTGTTGTATTGTGCTTTCCCAAATGCTTAGTTCTCTGTACTCAGTAAGTGCTCAATAAATATGATTAAATGAATGAATGAATTTAAAATGTCTAACTTGGAAAATTGAGGAATTTGGCCTTGCACTTGGAAATATCTTCTTGCCTTCACTAAAGTTGGGAAAAAATATGTTAAATACAGTATATTTAGTCATGGTTATACTTAAACTAGGCACATTGTGGTTATTTCAACTAGTTACAACTATTAAAGATCTTTCATTAATGTGTATTGAATAAAAATATTCCAGGGGATTTTAAAATAAAAATAAATAACAGCCCTTTCATTAATTTGAAGTAATAATTTTTCATGTTCTTATTTAGAGGGAAAATTCGAGCTATATAGAGGAAAATCTTAGGGTCTTTTAGATAAAATGAACAACAATAATAATAATTTTTGTTTTTGTGCTTTTATGGCATTTGTTAAGCGTTCACTATGAGTGTAATGTCAAGTGCATTGTTCCAAGAACTGGGAGAGATACAAGTTACTCAAGGTGGACCCAGTTCCTGTCCTACATAATAATAATAGTGGTATTTATTAAGCACTTACTATTTGCCAGGCACTGTACTAAGCACTGGGGTAGAGTCAAGAAAATCAGGTTGGACATAGTCCCCGTCTCACATGGGGTTCACATTCTCAATTCTCATTTTACAGAAGAGGTAACTGAAGCCCGGAGGCGTGAAGTGACTTGCCCAAGGTCCAAAGGCAGCAGACAAGTAGCAGAGGTAGAAATAGAACTCATGTCCTTTTGACTCTGCTGCTTCCGACCACTGTACTAAGTGCTGGAGTAGATGCAAGACGATCAGGTCCCATGTGGAGCTCACAGTTTAAGCACAAGGAGAACAGGCATTGAGCTCCCATTTTGCAGATAAGGGAACTGAGGCCCAGAGGATAATAATTATGGTGGCATTTGTTAAACACTGCATGTTAAGCACTGTTTTAAACGCTGGGGTAGATACAAGGTAGTCAGGTAGTCCCACATGGGGCTCAGTCTTAATCCCCATTTTAGAGATGAGGGAACTGAGGCACAGAGAAGTGAAGTGTTTTGTTCTGTTTTGCTTTGCTATCTGTCTCCCCGATTAGACTGTGAGCCCATCACTGGGCAGGGATTGTCTCTATCTGTTGCCGAATTGTACATTCCAGGCGCTTAGTACAGTGCTCTGCCCATAGTAAGTGCTCAATAAATACTATTGAGTATTGAAGTGACTTGCCCAAGGTCACCCAGCAAACAAGTGGCGGAGTCGGGATTCAAGTCCAGATTCTCTGACTCCCAGACCTTTCCACTAAGCCAGGCTGCTTCTCTGAGACAAGGTCATTCATTCATTCATTCAATAGTATTTATTGAGCGCTTACTATGTGCAGAGCACTGTACTAAGCGCTTGGGATGAACAAGTCGGCAACAGATAGAGACGGTCCCTGCCGTTTGACGGGCTTACGGTCTAATCGGGGGAGACGGACAGACGAGAACGATGGCGATAAATAGAGTCGAGGGGAAGAACATCTCGTAAAAACAATGGCGACTAAATAGAATCGAGGCGATGTACAATTCATTAACAAAATAAATAGGGTAACGAAAATATATACAGTTGAGTGGAGGAGTACAGTGCTGTGGGGATGGGAAGGGAGAGGTGGAGGAGCAGAGGGAAAAGGGGAAAAAGAGGGTTTAGCTGCGGAGAGGTAAAGGGGGGGTGGCAGAGGGAGTAGAGGGAGAAGAGGAGCTCAGTCTGGGAAGGCCTCTTGGAGGAGGTGATTTTTAAGTAGGGTTTTGAAGAGGGAAAGAGAATCAGTTTGGCGGAGGTGAGGAGGGAGGGCGTTCCGGGACCGCGGGAGGACGTGACCCGGGGGTCGACGGCGGGATGGGCGAAACCGAGGGACGGTGAGGAGGTGGGCGGCGGAGGAGCGGAGCGTGCAGGGTGGGCGGTAGAAAGAGAGAAGGGAGGAGAGGTAGGAAGGGGCAAGGTGACGGAGAGCCTCGAAGCCTAGAGTGAGGAGTTTTTTTTGGAGCGGAGGTCGATAGGCAACCACTGGAGTTGTTTAAGAAGGGGAGTGACAGGCCCAGATCGTTTCTGCGGGAAGATGAGCCGGGCAGCGGAGTGAAGAATAGACCGGAGCGGGGCGAGAGAGGAGGAAGGGAGGTCAGAGAGAAGGCCGACACGGTAGTCTAGCCGGGATATAACGAGAGCCCGTAACAGTAAGGTAGCCGTCTGGGTGGAGAGGAAAGGGCGGATCTTGGCGATATTGTAGAGGTGAAACCGGCAGGTCTTGGTAACGGATAGGTCAGCGAGTGCACTGCAGCTACCCGCACTCGGTGCCACTGTCGGAGACAGAAATTTGTGCTTGGACGGTCCCCTGACCCTGTCTGTCTCACAAAGTCAGTCAGTCGCATTTATTGACTGCTTACTCTATGCAGAGCACTGGACTAAGCTCTGTGAGCCCATCTTCTAGACTGAGAGCCCATTGTTGGGTAGGGATGGCCCCTATCTGTTGCCGAACTGTACTTTCCAAGCGTTTAATACAGTGCTCGGCACTCAGTAAGTGCTCAATAAATACGATCGAATGAATGGAGAGAGTACAATAGAACAATGTAAGAGACACATTTCTCGCAGCGTGGCTCAGTGGAAAGAGTCCGGGCTTGGGAGTCAGAGTTCATGGGTTCGAATCCCAGCTCTGCCACTCGTCAGCTGTGTGACTGTGGGTAAGTCACTTAACTTCTCTGTGCCTCAGTTCCCTCATCTGTAAAATGGGGATTAACTGTGAGCCTCACGTGGGACAACCTGATTACCCTGTATCTACCCCAGCACTTAGAACAGTGCTCTGCACATAGTAAGTGCTTAACAAATACCAACATAATGAGCTTAAAGTCTTGCCATCTATCCACGTAAAGTGAAGAGGAGGCTGGCAATAATAATAATAATAAAGTTGGTATTTGTTAAGCATTTACTATGTTCCAAGCACTGTTCTAAGCGCTGCAGTAGATACAAGTTCATCAGATTGTCCCACATAGAGCTCAGTCTTCATCCCCATTTTACAGATGAGGTAACTGAGGCACAGAGAAGTGAAGCGACTTACCCAAGGTCACAGAGCTGACAAGCGGTGGAGCTGGGATTAGAACCCAGGTCCTTTAGACTCCCAAACCTGGGCTCTTGCCACTAAGCCATGCTGCTTCTGAGCAGCGATCATTTAGTGACTATGAGCAATCTCCTAGTCTCTCTCAGGTACAGATGCTTCTGGGAAGGATTTATTCATCTCCAGTTTTCCTTTTGTGTCTGGTCGGGCACGCCACAAGGGCCCAGACGTGAAGGGTAGAAAAATCTCCCTGCTCCACTCCTTCCCAGTTCTCCTCTTGGAAGCTGGCACCTCTTCCAGCTTCTCCAGCAAGGCAGAGTCCTTATCCAGAAGCCATGGCAGGGAAGCGGCGGAGAAGCAGTGTGGTCTGGTGGTCAGAGCCCCAGGCTCGTAAATCAGAGGTCCTGGGTTTTCGTCCCAGCTCTGCCACTTGCCTGTTGTGCGGCCTTGGGCAAGTCACTTCACCTCTCTGTGCTTCAGTTTCCTCCTCTGTAAAATGGGGATGAAATATCTGTTCTTCTTACCTTACCTCTCTGATTCCCTACTACAACCCTGATGCCAACCTACTCACTGTACCTCAATCTCAGCTGTCTCAACATAGTTTCCCCTCGCCCGCATCAATCACTCAATCAACTGCATCCAGAGCACTGTACGAAACGTTTGGGAGAATACAATAAAGTTGGTCGACGCAATTCCTGCCCTCGAGGAGTTTACAGTCTCGTGGTCACTTAGAAAAAAAAAATGAAAATAATAATAATGTCGGTATTTGTTAAGCGCTTACTATGTGCCGCGCACTGTTCTAAGCGCTGGGGTAGATACAGGGTAATCAGGTTGTCCCACGTGAGGCTCACAGTCTTCATCCCCATTTTACAGATGAGGTCACTGAGGCACCGAGAAGTCAAGTGACTTGCCCAAAGTCACACAGCTGACAAGGGGCAGAGCTGGGATTCAAACTCATGACCTCTGACTCCCAAGCCCATGCTTTTTCCACTGAGCCACGCTGCTTCTCTAATAATGGCATTTGTGAAGCGCTTACTATGTGACAAGCACTGTTCTAAGAGCTGGGGTAAATATAAAGTAATCACTTTGGACACAGTCCCTGTCCCACATCATCATCATAATAATAAGTATGGCATTTGTTAAGTGCTTACTATGTGCCGGGCACTGTACTAAGTATTGGGGTAGATAGAAGCAAATCGGGTTGGACACAGTTCCTGTCTGACGTGGGGCTCATGGTCTCAATCCCCATCTTACAGATGAGGGAACCTGAGAAGTGAAGTGACTTACCCAAGGTCACACAGCAGATAAGTGGCAGAGCCAGGATTAGAACCCATGACCTTCTGACTTCCAAGCTTGTGCTCTTTTCACTACACCGTGCTGCTTCTCTAAGTGTGGCATCTGTTAAGTGCTTACTCTGTGCCAGGCACTGTACTAAGCACTGGGATCGATATGAGCAAATCGGGTTGGACACGGTCCCTGCCCCACATGGGGCTCACAGTCTCAATCCTCATTTTACAGATGAGCTAACTGAGGTCCACAGAAGTGAAGTGACTTGCCCAAGGTCACACAGCAGGCAAGAGACAGAGCTTGGATTAGAACTCATGACCTTCTGACTCAACACTTATTACATCCCTGTGTTCAGAGCATTGGGCTAGGTGCTTGGAGACGAGCCAGAGAGGTATTACTATTATTATTAGAAGTAGAAGAAGAATTGTGGTATTTGTAAGGCGCTTACTATGTGCCAGGCACCATACTAAGCACTGGGTTGATACAAGCAAGTGAATCCAGGTTCTTCTGACTCTCAGACCCGGGGCCTATCCACAGTGTCAGGTAGTGGGCTAGCATCCAGTGGGTCTATTCCTTCAAACCATCAAGTAATGGCATTTACTGAGTGCTTAGTGTGTGTGCAGAGTGTACTAAGCATTTGGGAGAATCCAATAGAACAGAGAAGGTAGGTACGTAGGTAGGTAGGCCTGCTTCTTGTCCTCAAGAAGCTTTCATTCTAGAGGAGTAGATTCCTTCGGAGAGACATCAGCTCAGTGGAAAGAGCCCGGGCTTGGGAGTCCGAGGTCATGAGTTCGAATCCCAGCTCTGTCACTTGGCAGCTGTGTGACTGTGGGCAAGTCACTTCACTTCTCTGGGCCCCAGTTCCCTCATCTGTAAAATGGGGATGAAGACTGTGAGCCCCACGTGGGACAACCTGATTCCCCTGTGTCTACCCCAGCACTTAGAACAGTGCTCTGCACAGAGTAAGCGCTTAACAAATACCAACATCATCATCAGAAGTGCCTCTGGCAAGACCTCATCAACCTAAGGCTAAATCACTTCACTTCTCTGTGCCTCAGTTACCTCATCTGTAAAATGGGGATGAAGACTGTGAGCCTCACGTGGGACAACCTGATTACCCTGTATCTACCCCAGCGCTTAGAACAGTGCTCTGCACAGATTAAGCACTTAACAAATACCAACATTATTATTATTATCAACAAAAGCTAACTCGGGAAGTCAACTGAAAGGGCTTTTGTGTCTAGTAGTTTCCTGGTTCTGAAATTTAATAATAATAACAATACATAACGATGGTATTTGTTAAGCACTTACTATGTGCCAAGCACTGTTCTAAGCACTGGAGTAGATAGGAGGTCATCAGGTTGTCCGACGTGAGGCTCACAGTCTTCATCCCCATTTTACAGATGAGAGAACTGAGGCACAGAGAAGTTCGGTGACTTGCCCAAAGTCACCCAGCTGATTAGTGGTGGAGCCGGGATGAGAACCCACGATCTCTGACTCCAATTCCATGCTCTTTCCACTAAGTCACGCACAAGAAGGGGCCAAACTGGGGGTTGACAGCTGGATGTTTGTGAGTTAACCACATATACCGAGTGCTTCCTGTGTGCAGTGCACTGTACTAAGCGCTTGGGAGAGTATGATTTAACAATTAACAGAAGCAGTCCCTGCCCACAATGATCTTACAGTCTAGAGGGGGAGACAGACATGAATAGAAATTAATAAACGATAGATATGGACTTGAGTGCTGTGGGGCTGGGAGGAGGGAGGGGATGAATAAAGGGAGGAAGTCAGGGTGACGTAGAAAGGAGTGGAAGAAGAGGAAAGGAGGGCGCAGTCAGAGAAGGCCTCTTGGAGGAGATGGCTTCAATAAAGCATAATAAGCTCTTATGCTTCCAATGGGCTCTGAGTGACTGTTCTGTCTGTTGGCCATTGGGGAAAGCCTAGTGGAATTCCAAGCGCTTAGTACAGTGCTCTGCACACAGTAAGCACTCAATAAATACGATTGAACAAATGAATGAAAGGGCAACGGCCTGGGAGGCAGAGGACCTGGCCTCTGATCCCAGCTCCTCCACTGAGATGAGATCTTAGGCAGGTCACAACTTTAGTACAATGCTAAGCTTTTAATACAGTGCTCTGCACACAGTAAGCATTCAATAAATTCGATTGAATTGAACGAACTTCTCTGCCCCTCGCTTTCCTCATCCATCATCCTCATTCATGACCTATTTCTCCCTACTCCTTAGATGATGAACCCCATTTGAGACGAGGACTGTGTCCAACCTGATTATCTTGTATCTACCCCATCATTAGTACAGTGTTTGACGCTTAAAGGCCACGGTTATTTTTATCAGAGATTCTAGATAGTCCATTTGGAAACTCCCAGACTTTAGAGGTTGATGTAGTTCATCAGGGTTTTCAGTTGGACACCAAGAATTCAATAGCTTCTCCTTCCTTATGATTCAGACCTCTGGGCATTCTTTCACGATAATGAGACCTGGGTGGCTTTGACAAAATCACCTCGATCCCACTTCCTGCATCACATGAACCTGTTTCTTCTTGTAAATAAGGAACGCGTGACATCAGACCCTCTTCCGGGGAGTTTACCACCATTCCTTGGCCAAAGTTGCACAAGCCCACAACCTTGGTGTCATCCTTCACTCTGCTCTCTCATTCGATCCACGTATCCAATCCGACACCAACACCTGCCGGTCTCACCTTCACAACGTCGCCAAGATCTGCCCTTTCCTCTCCATGCAAACTGCTTCCACATTAGTACAATCACTCATCCTATCTCCACTGAATTACTGTATCAGTCTCCTCTCTGATCTCCCCACCTTCTGCCTCTCCCCACTTCACTCAGCTGCCCGGATTATCTTTCTACAGAAAAGTTCTGAGTATGTCTCCCCACTCCTCAAAAATCTCCAGTGGTTGCCTATCAACCTCCGTACCAAGCGAAAACTCCTCACTATTGGCTTCAAAGCCCTCCAACCCCTTGCCCCCTCCTACCTCACCTCCCTTCTCTCCTTCTCCAGCCCAGCCCGCACACTCCACTCCTCTGGTGCCGCTCACCTCCTCACTGGGCCTCCAACTCGCCTGTCCCGCCATTGACCCCTGGCCCCCGTCCTACCTCTGGCCTGCAATGCCCTCCCTCCTCACCTCCGCCAAACAATCACACTTGCCCCCTTCAAAGCCCTACTGAAAGCGCACCTCCTCCAAGAGCCTCCCCAGACTAAGCTCCCTTTTCCTCAGCTCCCTCTCCCTTCCAGGTCACCCCGACTCGCTTCCTTTCCTCTCCCCCCACCCCACATCACCTATGCATATATGCATATATCTATAATTCTACTTATTTATATTGAGGCCTGTTTATTTGTTTTGATGACTGTCTCCTCCACTCTAGAATGTGAGCTCCTTGTGGGCAGAGATTTTCTCTCTTTATTGCTGTATTGTACTTTTCAAGCACTTAGTAAGGTGCTCTGCACACAATAAGTGCTCGATAAATACAATTGATTGATTGAATGAATGAATGAGAGTTTCCCTACATCTTTCCCTCTATCACCTCTCTTCAGAAGTAATAAGGGAACTGAGAAAACTCTGAAGAATTCACTCCCCAAAGTCCAAGCATTGTGAGTGAATTTCGAAGTGGACTTTCAGAGCTTAGTATAGTTCCTGGCACATAGTAAGGACTTAACTACCACAATTATTAACTAAAGGTCATCTTGAGAAGGAACATAGTCTAGTGGATAATAATAATGTTGGTATTTGTTAAGCGCTTACTATGTGCAGAGCACTGTTCTAAGCGCTGGGGTAGACACAAGGGAATCAGGTTGTCCCATGTGGGGCTCACAGTCTTAATCCCCATTTTACAGATGAGGGAACTGAGGCTCAGAGAAGTTAAGTGACTTGCCCAAAGTCACACAGCTGACAAGTGGCAGAGATTATTTGGGTTCTAATCCCTGCTCTGCCACTTGCCTTCTATTGACCTTAGCCAAGTCACTTCACTTCTCTGTGCCTCACATCTCATCTGTACAGTGGGGATGAAGACTGTGAGCCACAAGTGGGACATAGACTGTGTCCAAACTGATTAGCTTGTATCTACCCCAGCGCTCAGTACAGTGCCTGGCCCTTAACAAATAGCATTTAAAAAAATTTTTTTAAATACCATTAAAAAAAAACTTGTCCTGGGCACTCAGGGACTTCCCATTGGAGGTGAGCTGGTTGTGGACACTCAGAGACATTCAGAATTGAAGGGGCTGCCCATTGGAAGTGTTTTTTTTTAAATGGTATTTATTGAACATTTATTTTGTGCTAGGCACTGTACTAAGTGCTGGGGTAGAAACAAGATTGGACACAGTCTGCGTCCCACATGGGGCCCACATTCTTAATCCCCATTTTACAGATGAGGTAACTGAGGCACAGAGAAAATGAAGTGACTTGCCCAAAGTCACAGAGCTGATGAGTGGCAGAGGCGGGATTAGAATCCAGGTCCTTCTGACTCTCAAGCCCGTGCACTATGCACTAGGGTTGTGGACCCCCAAGGACACGCTGAGTTAGAGGGGCCCATTGAAGGTGAGCTGGTTGTGGGCTCCTTGTACGATACAGGAAATTCTACAGTAGACATGATAGATTCAGAGGACCGCACTAAAAAGTCTCTTTCAAACAAATTCAAGTAATAATAATAATAATAATGTTGGTATTTGTTAAGCGCTTACTATGTGCCGAGCACTGTTCTAAGCGCTGGGGGAGATACAGGGTAATTAGGTTGTCCCACGTGAGGCTCACAGTCTTCATCCCCATTTTGCAGATGAGGGAACTGAGGCCCAGAGAAGTCAAGTGACTTGCCCACAGTCAGCTGACAAGTGGTAGAGCGGGGATTTGAACCCATGACCTCTGACTCCAAAGCCCGTGCTCTTTCCACTGAGCCATGCTGCTTCTCTAAGTGCGATGAAAAACAAACAAAAAATGGTACGCAAGAAATACTATGTGCCAAGCACTAAGTGCTGGGGTAGATACAAGGTATTCAGGCTGGATCTGTGGGGGACTCATAGTCTAAGTAGAAGGAGGAGGATTTAGTCTCTACTTTGCGGATGAAGAAAATGCGGTACAGAGAAGTAAAGCGACTTGCCCGAGGTCGCATGACTGACAAGTGTCGGAAGGGGAATTAGAACCCAGATCCTCTGACTCCCAGGTCTGTTCCTCAATAAATACAATCGAGTGAATGAATGAATGTGCTCTTTCCACTAAGGCAATGCTGCTTGAAAACAAACAATCAAATGAACGGCTCAACCACCATCTTTCGGAGGAAAAGTTAGACTTACAGATGTATAACATTTATTATTGGCATATATCGCTAAAGATACCAACACGTACCAAAAAGCCTGCTTCTTCGGATAGACCGGTGAACTATAAAAGAAAGAACGTGGTCTAGTGGAAAGGGCAGGGGAGTCAGGAGACCTGGGATCTAATTCCAGATCTACCATTTGCCATTGTGTGACAGGGGGTAAGTCACTTCACTTTTCTGTGCCCAGTTTCCCGATCTGTAAAATAGAAATTCAAAACCTGTTCTCCCTGCCCCTGAGACGGTGAGTACCGGGTCTTAAATTTATCCATCGTATTTATTGAGCGCATATTGTGTCATACTCGGCGCTTAAAGGGACTGTGCCTGATCCGCTTGCCTTACATCTACTACAGAGTTTGGTGTATATCAATCGTGTAACGAATAACACAATTATTCTTCTCAAGAACAAATAGATTCCCACCCCTCCGACCCCCAGGTTACAGTTGATTGGATTTCTTCAGAAGGAAATGACGAGTGATATGGAGTCGACCTGCAAATGAAAAGCCACTTCTCAAAAGTCTGAGAAGAGCCCAGGACCCCAGAGGACACCCAAGGGTGGCCAGTGAGTGACCTTGGGCAGCAGAAGAAATAGCAGTAACAGGGCAGCAGTAAGCGTGGCACAGTGGAAAGAGCACGGGCTTAGGAGTCAGAGGTCGTGGGTTCTAATCCCAGCTCCACCACCTACCTGTCAGCTGTGTGACTGTGGGCAAGTCACTTCACTTCTCGGGGCCTCAGTTCCCTCATCTGTAAAATGGGGACTAACACTGTGAGCCCCAAGTGGGACAACCTGATTACCCTGTGTCTATCCCAGCGCTTAGAACAGTGCTCAGCACATAGTAAGCGCTTAACAAATACCAACATTATTATTAACAGCAGCAGTAAGCACTTAGTACTTGTACTTAGTACTTAGTACTTAGTACAGTGTTCTGCACACAGTAAGCACTCAATAAATACAATTGAATGAATGAATCAATGAATGAATAGAGCAGCAGGGCGCAGCGTGGCCTAGTGGAAAGAATGCTGGCTTGGGAGTCAGAGGTCGTAGCTTCTAATCCCGCCTCCACCACTTGTCTACTGTGTGACCTTGGGCAAGTCACTTTACTTCTCTGTGCCTCAATTCCTTCATCTGTAAAATGGAGATGAAGACTGTGAGCCCCACAGGGGACAACCTGATTACCTTGTATCTACCCTGGCGCTTGGAACAGTGCTGGGCACATAGTAAGCAGTTAAACACCGTCATTATTATTAGTAGTATTATTAGTGGGAAGAGCACGGACTTGGGAGTCGGAGGTCGTGGGTTCTAATCCCGGATCCGCTACTTGTCTGCTGTGTGACATTGGGCCGGACGCTTCACTCCTCTGGGCCTCAGTTCCCTCATCTGTCAAATGGGGATTAAGACTGTGAGCCTCACGTGGGATGTCATTATTATTAGAAAGGATCGAAATGGGGGCAGCAGGAGAAGCAGCAGCAAGAGAAAGAGCAACGATGGGCACGGCAGGGACAGCGGGAGAAAGGGCAAGGTCAGGAGCCCTGTGAGCCGAGGAAGCAGGAGAAAGAGCACTGAAAGGGCAGCAGCAGGAGCCACAGCAGTAAGGGCACAGCAGGGGCAGCAGGAGAACTAGCGGCATCGGCATCGGGAGCAGGGGAAATAGCGGGCAGCAGGAGAAAGAGCAATAAGAGGGGCAGTGGGGTCAGAAGGTCGGGGGTCAGGGAGGGTCAGAGAGGGTCAGAGGGGGTCTGAGGGTCGGGGGGTCAGAGAGAGTCAGAGGGTCGGTGGGGGTGAGACGGGCCCAGAGGGGATCAAAGAGGGGTCAGAAGGTCGGGGGATCCGAGGGGGTCAGAGGGTCAGAGGGGGTCAGAGGGTCAGAGAGGGGTGAGAGAGGGTCAGAGGGGGGTCTAAGGGTTGGGGGGGCAAAAAGGGGTCAGGGGATCAGAGGGGGCCAGAGGGTCAGAGGGGGCCAGAAGGGGGTGAGATGGGGTCAGAGGGGGAGGCTGAGTGTGAGGGGGGTGAGAGGGGCTGGGGGGGGTCATAGGTCGGGGTGGTCAGAAGGGGGTCGGGGGTCAGAGGGGGTCAGAGGCGGCCGAGGGGGTCAGAGGGTCAGAGGAGGACTAGAGGGGAGTCGGGGGGTCAGAGATGGTCAGATGGTCTGGGAGCTCAGATCGGAAAGGGGTCAGAGGGGTCAGAGAGGGTGAGAAGGGGTCAGAGGAATCAGAGGGTCCGGGGTGAGGGGGGTCAGAGGTGGGTCGGGGGTGTCAGAAGGGGGTCAAAGGGGGTCAGGGGATCAGAAGAAGTGGGGGTGAGAGGAATCAGAGGATCGGGGGGCGAGAGGGGAGTTGGAGATGGATTGGGGGGGTCAGTCAGAGGATCGGGGGGGTAAGGGGGAGTCAGAGGGGGTCAGAGGGTGAGAGGGGTTCAGAGGGTCAGGGGGCAAGAGGGGGTCAAAAAGGGTCGAGGGGGTCAGAGGGGGTCAGAGGGGGGTGAGAGGGAGTCAGAGGGTCAGAGAGGGGTGAGAGGGGGTCAGAGGGGGGGGTCTGAGGGTTGGGGGGCAAGAGGGGGGTCAGAGTATCAGAGGGGGCCAGAGAGGGGTGAGATGGGGCCAGAGTGGGGGCTGAGTGTCGGGGGCTGAGAGGGGATCAGAGGGGGGTCAGAGGGTCGGGGTGGTCAGAAGGGGGTTGGGGGGTCAGAGGCGGCCGGGAGGTTCAGGGGGTCAGAGGAGGGTTAGAGGGGAGTTAGAGGGTCTGGGGGGCTCAGATAATAATGATGGCATTTGTTAAGCTCTTATTACGTGCAAAGCACTGTTCTCAGAGCTGGAGAGGTTACAAGGTGAGCAGGTTGTCCCACGTGGGGCTCACAGTCTTAATCCCCATTTGACAGTTGAGCGAATTGAGGCACAGAGAAGTGAAGTGACCTGCCCAAAGTCACACAGCTGACAAGCGGCTGGTCCGGGATTTGAACCCATGACCTCTGACTCCCAAGCCCGAGCTCTTTCCCCTGAGCCACGCTGCTTGGGGTCAGAGAGGGTGGGAAGGGGTCAGAGGGGGTCAAAGAGGGTCAGGGGGGTGAGAGGGGGATCGGAGGTGGATCGGGGGGTCAGAGGGGGTCGGAGGGTCGTGGGGGCAAGAGGGGGTCGAAGGGGGTCATAGGGGGTCAGGGGGGTCGAGGGGGTCGGAGGTGAATCAGGGGAGTCAGAGGGGTCGGAGGATCGGGGGGGGCAAGAAGGGGTTGAAAGGGGTCAGAGGGGATCAAAGAGGGTCAGGGGCCGAGAAGGGGGGTCGGAGGTGGATCGGGGGGGCAGAAGGGGTCGGAGGGTCGGGGGGCAAGAGGGGGTCGAAGGGGGTCATAGGGGGTCAGGGGGGTCGAGGGGATCGGAGGTGAATCAGGGGAGTCAGAGGGGTCGGAGGATCGGGGGGGGGGGGGCAAGAAGGGGTTGAAAGGGGTCAGAGGGGGTCAAAGAGGGTCAGGGGCCGAGAAGGGGGGTCGGAGGTGGATCGGGGGGGCAGAAGGGGTCGGAGGGTCGGGGGGCAAGAGGGGGTGAGAGGGTCGGGGGCAAGAGGGGGTGAGAGGGGTAAGTGGGGGTGGGTGTCTCACCCCTGAGCCAGCGGGCGTCGGCGTGGGCGTGGGCGGGCGTGGGGGCCGAGGTCCGGGCCCGGGCCCGGGGCCGGTCCCGGGGTGGTGGGGCTGGGGGGCTGGGGGTTGGGGGCGGTGGGGGCGGAGGGGGCCGGCGGCCGCGGGCCCAGACGTGCCAGCCCATCCAGACGAGCTGCAGGGCCATGAGTGCGGCCAGGGCGTTGAGGAGGTGGTGGTGGGGGAGGCTGTGGGCGGGCACGGCCCAGCCCAGCACCAGCCACAGCCCCCAGCACAGCACGTTCACACCCCACTGACGGCTCGGGACCTCCGCCGCCAAGCGGGACCCGCCCCCCGCCCTAACCCCGACCCCCCCGGCCTCCGCCCCCCCGGCCTCCGTCCCCCCGGCCTCCGCCCCCCCGGCCTCCATCCCCCCGGCCTCCGTCCCCCCGGCCTCCGCCCCCCCGGCCTCCGTCCCCCCGGCCTCCGTCCCCCCGGCCTCCACCCCTCCGGCCTCCACATCTTCGACGCCCAGGACCGACCTCCCCGCCCCGGCCTCCATCCCGGCCTCCATGGCCCGTCCTTCTCCTCCGCTCGGGCCCGTCCTTCCCTTCCCCGGCCTCCTGGCCTCCCCTCCCGTCCTCCTCCTCCTCCCGGGCCGGTCCCGGCCTCTCCTCCGGCCGGTCCTGCCCTCCTCTGGCCTCCTTCCCGTCCTTCTCCTCCTCCTCCGCCTCCCCGGCCGGTCCTGGCCTCCCCTGGCCTCCCTCCTGTCCCCCCACCCTTCCCTGCCTCCCGGCCTCCACTCCCGTCCTTCTCCTTCTCCTGGCCTCCCCTCCCGGCCTCTTTCTCCGGCCCCCCCGACCCGTCTTTCTTCTCCTCCTCCTCCTCCTCCCGGGCCCGCGCTGCCCTCCCCGGCCTCCCTCTCCTGCCGGCCTTCACCCTCTCTTGGCCTCCTGGTCCCGCCCTCGTCCTTCTCCTCCTCCCGGGCCCGGGCTGGCCTCCCCTGGCCTCTCTGTCCGGCCCTCCTCTCCCTTCCTTCGCCTCCTCCCCGTCTAGTCCTTCCTTCCCTCCCCCGGCCTCCCCGGCCTCCTGGCCTCCCCTCCTGTCCTTCTCCCCCTCCTCCTCCTCCTCCTGCCGGGCCTGTCCTCTCCTCTGGCCTCCCCCTGTCTGTCTGGTCTCCTCCTCCTCGCCCCGTCCCACCGTCCCCTCCCCCTTGTCCCTCCCCTCGTCCCTCCCTTACCCCCCTCCCCCGGCCTCCCCTCGGGCCGGCCTCCCGTCCCCCCGCTCCTGCCGGAGGGCGGAGGGCAGGGGGGGTGGGGACACACACACACATCCGACCCCTGAGCCCCCCGCCCCCGGCCAGAGGCGGCCCTCGGCCCGTCCCACGACGGCCCCCGCGGTCATTTTGGCTGGAGAAAAACCGCAGAAAACAGAAGACCCAGAAGGGGCTGGAGGGGAGGGGGACACGGACGGGAAGAGAAGACCAGGCTGGCACCCCGGGCACACACACACCCCTGCACCCACACCCCCTCTGTGACTGACCACCTTCTCTCCCACTGCACCCACAGCCCCTCTTTGACCGCCCATCTGTTCCCTCCCGCACCCACCGTCCCCCGTGACTGCCCACCATCTCTCCCCCGCCCCCACACTCCCTCTGTGACTGACCACCGTCTCCCCGCCCCCCACCCCACACACCCCCTCTTTGACTAAGCTCCATCCCTTTTCCCCCGCACCCACACCCCCCTTTTTGACTGAGTTCAGTCCTTCCCCTTCCCCGCTACAGACATCCCCTCTTTTAGGGGAAGATTAGCTGTAGAAAGATAATCCGGGCAGTGGAGCGAAGTATGGACTAAAATGGGGAGAAGCAAAAGGTTGAGCCCGGGCTGGGGAGTCAGAGGTCATGGGTTCTGATCCCGAATCCGCCACTTGTCAGGTCTATGACTTTGGGCAACTCACTTCACTTCTCTGGGCCTCAGTTCCCTCGTCTGTAAAATGGGGATGAAGACTGTGAGCCCCACGTGGGAACACCTGAGAACCTTGAATCTCCCCCAGCGCTTAGGACAACGCTAGGCACATAGTGAGCACTCAACAAATACCATCATAATAATTATTATTATTACTAAGCTCCATCCCTCTCCCCCTCCACCCCCTCGCAAACACCACCTCTTTTACTGAGCTCCATCCCTTTCTTCTTCCCCCACACAGACACCCCTCTTTTACTGAGCTCCTTTCCTCCTTCCCCCCTGCACGGACACCCCCTCTTTTACTGAGTTCAGTCCTTACCCTCCCCCCCAGCATAGACACCCCCTCTTTTACTAAGCTCCATCTCTTTCCTCCTTCCCCCGACACAAACACCCCCTCCTCATCTGTAAAATGTTCCCTCATCTGTAAAATGAGGATGAAGACAGTGAGCCCCATGTGGAATGGGGACTGTGTCCAACCTGATTGCCTTGTATCTACCCCATTGCTTAGAACAGTGCTTGACATGTAGTAAGCGCTTAACAAATGCCACAATTATTATTATTCATTCATTCGATCATATTTATTAAGCGCTTACTGTGTGCAGAGCACTATATTAAGTGTTTGGGGAAAGTACAATTCGGGAACAGATAGAAACAATCCCTACCCAACAATGGGCTCACGGTCTAGAAGGGAGAGAGAGACGTCAATACAGATAAGCAGACACCAATAAAAATAAATAAAATTACAGATACATTCCTAAGTGCTATGAGGCTGGGAGAGGGGCAAAGAGCCAAGGGAGCAAATCAAGGTGATGCGGAAGGGAGTGGAAGATGAGGAAAAGTGGGGCTTGGTCTGGGAAGGCTTCTTGGAGGAGATGAGCCTTCAATAAGGCTTTGAAGGTGACGGAAAAAGTCATTGTCTGGTGGATATGCAGAGGGAGGACGTCCCAGGCCAGAGGTGGGAACGTGGACCGGGGTCATCCTCAAGACAGGTGAGATGCAGGCCCAGTGAGGAGGTTAGCGGTGGCAGAGGAGTGGAGTGTGGGGGCTGGGCTGGAGAAAGAGAGAAGGGAGGTGAGGTAGGAGGGGGCTAAGGGATAGGAAGTTTGGAAGCCAATAATGAGGAGTTTTTGCTTGATACAGAGGTTGATAGGCAACCACTGGAGATTTTTGAGGAGGGGGGGTGACATGCCCAGAGTGTTTCTGTAGTAAGATAATCCGGGCAGTGGAGTCAAGTATGGACTTAAATGGGAAGAAGCAAGAGGTTCAGAGGCCAGCAAGGAGGCTGATGCAGTAATCCAGGCAGGATAGGATGAGTGATTGTTTTAACGTGGTAACAGTTTGAATGGAGAGAAAAGGGCAGATTTTAGCTATGTTGTGAAGGTGGGACCCACGGGATTTGGTGACAGGTTGAATATGTGGGTTGAATGAGCAAGAGGAGTCAAGAATGACATCAAGGTTAGGGGCTTGTGAGACGGGAAGGATGGTGGTGCCATCTACAGTGACAGGAAAGTCAGGGAGAGGAGAGGTTTGGGAGGGAAGATAAGGAGCTCTGTTTTGGACATGTTAAGTTTCAGGGGAGGGGAGGACATCCAGGTGGGATGTCCTGCAGGCAGGAGGAGATACTAGTCTGGAGAGAGGGAGAGAATTCAAGGGAGGAGATGTAGATTTGGGTATCATCTGCATAGAGATGATAGCTAAAGCCGTGGGAAGCAGAATTCCCCTTGGAGAATTGAAGGGGACCCAGAACTGAACCTTGAGAGATCCCCACAGTTGGGAGGCAGAGGAGGAGTCTGCTAAGGAGACTCAGAACGACTGAGCTCCTTTTCTTCCCTCTCAAACCCTGTCCTCTCCCTGACTTTCCCATCACTGGGGACAGCACGACCGTCCTTCCCGTCTCACAAGCCCACAACCTTGGTGTCATCCTTGAGTTTGCTTTCTCATTCACCCCACACATCCAATCCGTCACCCAAACCTTCCGGTCTCACCTTCACGACATCGCCAAGATCCGCCCTTTCCTCTCCATCCAAACTGCACCTTTGCTGGTACAAGTTCTCATCACATCCCGTCCGGATTATTGCGTCAGCCTTCTCTCTGATCTCCCAACCTTCTGCCTCTCCCCACTTCACTCTGCTGCCTGGATTATCTTTCTACAGAAATGCTCTGGGCATGTCACTCCCCTCCTCAAAAACCTCCAGTGGTTGCCTATCAACCTTCGCACGAAACAAAAACTCCTCACTCTTTGCTTTAAGCCTCTCCATCCCCTTGCCCCCTCCGACCTCACCTCCCTTCTCACCTTCTCCAGCCCAGCCCACACGCTCTCTATTCCTCTGCAGCCGCTCACCTCCCCACTGGGCCTCGTTCTCACCCGTGCCGCCATAGACCCCTGGCCCATGTCCTACCTCTTACCTGGAACGCCCTCCCTCCTCACCTCCGCCAAACTAACTCTCTTCCCCTCTTCAAAGCCCTACTGACATCTCACCTCCTCCGGGAGGCCTTCCCAGACTGAGCCCTCCTTTTCCTCTGCTCCTCCTCCCCTCCACATCGCCCTGACTCCCTCCTTCTGCTCTACCGTCCCTCCCCCCTCCCACAGAACTTTATATATCTGGCGTGGCTCTGTGGAAAGAGCATGGGCTTGGGAGTCAGGGATCATGGATTCTAATCCCCGCTCTGCCGCTTGTCATCTGTGTGACTTTGGGCAAGTCACTTAACTTCTCTGTGCCTCTGTTACCTCATCTGTAAAATGGGGATTAAGACTGTGAGCCCCACATCATCTTGTATCCCCCTCCCCCTCAGCGCTTAGAACAGTGCTCAGCACACAGTAAGCACTTAAATGCCATCATTATTATTATTATGTACATATTTATAATTATAATTCTATTTATTTTTGATTAATGATATGCATATATCTCTATTTCTATTGATGCTATTGTTGCCTGTTCACTTGTTTTGATATCTGTCTGCCCCCTTCTAGACTGTGAGCTCAGTGTGAGCAGGGATTGTCTCTTTTTGTTGCTGAACTGTACTTCCCAAGCGCTTAGTACAGGACTCTGCACACGGTAAGTGCTCAATAAATATAATTCAATGAATGAATGAATGAACGAATGAATGAAACAAATGGCCAGAGAGATAAGAGGAGAACCAGGGGGGACAGAGTCAGTGAAGCCAAGGCTGAATAACGTTTCCAAGAGAAGGGGATGGTCCACAGTGTCAAAGGCAGCTGAGAGGTCTTGGAGGATTAGGATGGAGTAGAGGACTTTGGATTTGGCAAAAAGGAGCTCATTGGTAACCTTTGAGAGGGCGGTTTCAGGGGAGTAAGGGGGATGGAAAGCAGATTGGAGGGGATCCAGGAGACACTTGGAGGAGAGGAATTTGAGGCAGCGGGTGTAAACAACTCACTCGAGGAGTTTGGAGAGGAAGGGTAGGAGGGAGATGGGACGATAATAGGAGGGAGTCGTGGGGTCAAGGGGGGATTTTTTTGGGATGGGGGAGGCGTGGGCATGTTTGGAGGCAGTGGGGAAGAAGTCACTGGAGAGTGAAAGGTTGAAGATGGCTGTTGGGGAGGGAAGGAAAGAGAGGAAGAGAGCTTTTATAGGGCGCAAAGTAATAGGGTCCGATCCAGTGCTTAGAACAGTGCTTGGCACATAGTAAGTGCTTAACAAATACCAACATTATTATTATTATGTGCCTGTGGAGGGGGTGGCATTTGAAAGGAGGCAGGGGATCTCCTCTGGAGACACTGCTGGGAAGGAGGGGAGAGTTGAAGAGGGGGCCGGGAGGGGGAAGGACTGAGGCAGGGCAGGTACGATTTTAGAAAGCTCATACCTGATGGTGTTAATTTGCTTGATAAAGTAGGTGGTCAGATCATTGTGGGCAAGGGATGGGGGAGGCGGGGGACAGGTGGCCTGAGGAGGGAGTTAAATGTCTGGAACAACTGGAGAGGGCGATGGGTATGGGTGTCAATAAGGGAAGAGAAATAGTTTTGCTGGGCAGAGAGGGCAGAGTTAAAGCAAGGAAGGATAAACTTGAAGTGGACAAAGTCACCAGCTATTTAGATTTCCACCAGCAGCGCTCCGCGGCTCGAGCACAAGAGCGAAGGAGTTGGACTGTGCAGGTGATCCGGGGCTGTGGGTTAGTGGTACGAGATCAACGAAGGGATAGGGAAGCAAGAGAGTTGAGTTCAGGTATTGTCGGTGGTGTTGAGAACGTCTATTTGGTCATCAAGAGCGGGTAGATTGGGTATGGAGGCTAAGTGGGGAGTTGGATGGAGTCGAGAGATCGGAGGTCCTCTGTAAGAGAATAGCACAGATTCACGGGGAGGAATGTAGGAGGAGGCAAGTGAGAAGGTTGTGGTCAGAGCCCAACCCTCCTCCAAGAGGCCGTCCTTGACTAAGCCCTCATTTCATCTTCTCCCACTCCCTTCTACATCCTCCTTGCGCTGGGATTTACCCCCTTTATTCACCCCTTCCTTTGGACATTTGCTATTTGCCCCACCTCAACCCCAGAGCATTTATGTGCATATCTTTAAATTATACATTGGAAGTAGGTGCGTATCTTTAAATTATACATTATAAATTATGTATTCATATTCATATCCGTCTCTCCTTCGAAACTGTAAGCTCGTTATGGGCAGGGAACGTGACTGCTTATTATGCTGTAGTCAATTGTATTTATTGAGTGCTTACTGTGTGCAGAGCACTGTACTAAGCGCTTGGGAGTGTACAATACTACAATAGACACGTTCTCTGCCCACAGTGAGCTGGGGGGAGACCGATATTAATATAAATAAATTACAGCTACGGATTTAAGTGGTGTGGGGCTGGGAGGGAGGATGAACAAAGGGAGCAAGTCAGGGTGACGCAGAAGGGAGTGAGAGAAGATGGAAGGAGGGCTTAGTCAGGGAAGGCCTCTTGGAGGAGATGGGCCTTCAAATAAAGTTTTGATGGGGGGGGGGGTCATCTGTCGGATATGCCCTCCCTCCTCACCTCCGCCAAACTAATTCTCTTCCCCTCTTCAAAGCCCTACTGAGAGCTCACCTCCTCCAAGAGGCCTTCCCTGAGCTTCCCCTATACCCTCTGCTCCCTCTCTGCCCCCCTCCACTTCCCTTCATCTAAGCCCCCTTTCCCCCCCTTTCCCTCTGTTCCTCCCCCTCTCCCTTCCCCTCAGCACTGTGCTCATCCGCTCATTTGTATATATTTTTATTACCCTATTTATTTTGTTAATGAGATGTACATCCCCTTGATTCTCTTTATTGCTATCGTTTTTGTCTTTCCCCCCGATTAGACTGTGAGCCCGTCAATGGGCAGGGACTCTGTTGCCGAATTGTACATTCCAAGCTCTTAGTACAGTGCTCTGCACATAAAGTGCTCAATAAATACTTCTGAATGGAGGAGGGAGGGTGTTCCAGGCCAGAGGCAGGACGTGGGTGAGAGGTTGGTGATGAGATAGACGAGAGTGAGGTAGAGTGAGAAGGTTGGCATTACAGGGGCAAGGTGTGCAGGCTGGGTTGTAGGAGAGTAGCGAGGTGAGGTAGGAAGGGGCAAGGTGATTTAGTGCTTTCGAGCCAGTGGTGAGGCGTTTCTGTTTGATGCGGAGGTGGATACTGTACTCTCCTAAGTGCTTACTTCAGCACTCTGTACATGGATGCACAGTCTTACTGTGAGCCTGTCTTCTAGACTGTTAGCTTGTTGTTGGGTAGGGATTGTCTCTGTTGCTGAATTATATTTTCCAAGTGCTCTGCACACAGTATGTACTCGATAAATACGATTTCAATGAATAGATACGATTGATTGATCCTCTAAAATGAGCCATGGCCTGGTTTGGTCTCCCTCTCACCCTCATCAGCCTTAACCAATTGCGACACTCTGTGGCGACTGAAGACCGCAAAGACCCTGGGGTCACATGCAGTAACCCAAGGAATTCTCCCCGTTTCAAAGACCCTATGAATCCTTTCTTAACCTAAAGAAAGTTCTCCAGTTTGACTGACCCTCAATGATTCACCAAGGCCCTCCAGGAACACAGATGATTCTACGGTCTTTATAGGCTTTTCTTCAGGGATCCGATGCCAGGGGCTGCTCCATCAAAGTCACTCTATGCCTTTTTTCCCCGACTTTGCCGTGAAATTCTCAAACTTGGTTCAGTGCACCTAATGCATTCCGGGAGCTTGATTTACTGAGCCAGGGCTCGGGATTTTACATTATCTCACGTAAATAACCTTGTTGTGCAAACAGCTCCGTACAAACAGCGTGGCTCAGTGGAAAGAGCCCGGGCTTGGGAGTCCGAGGTCATGGGTTCTAATCCCGGCTCTGCTGCTTGCCAGCTGTGTGACTTTGGGTAAGTCACCTAACTTCTCTGTGCCTCAGTTACCTCATCTGTAAAATGGGGATTAAACCACACGTGGGACGTCCCGATCAGCTTGTATCTCCCCAGCGCTTAGAACAGTGCTTTGCACATAGTAAGCGCTTAACGAATGCCACCTTTTTTTTTTTAATTTATCTCTGACCTTCAGGTGATCTTTGCTCTCCTGACTTAGCAGTGATTATCAGGAAAGGTGACGGAAGAACTTCATCCGCATCCCAACTGAAAGGCCGATCATTCTCGGTCTCCTACGCTGGAGCCTCCTCCCCCTCCCATCCTTTAACTGTCGGAGTTCCTCAAGGGTCAGTTCTCGGCCCTCTTCTGTTCTCCATTTACACTCACTCCCTCGGTGAACTCATCCGCTCTCACGGCTTTGACTACCATCTCTACGCAGATGACACGCAGATCTACATCTCCGCCCCTGTCCTCTCCCCCTCCCTTCAGGCTCGCATCTCCTCCCGCCTCCGGGACGTCTCCACCTGGATGTCGGCCCGCCACCTAAAACTCAACGTGAGCAAGACTGAGCTCCTCATCTTCCCTCCCAAGCCCGGTCCGCTCCCAGACTTCTCCATCACCGTGGATGGCACGACCATCCTTCCCGTCCCGCAGGCCCGCAATCTCGGTGTCATCCTTGACTCGTCCCTCTCGTTCACCCCACACATCCTATCCGTTACCGAGACCTGCCGGTTTCACCTCTACAATATCGCCAAGATCCGCCCTTTCCTCTCCACCCAAACGGCTACCTTACTATTACGGGCTCTCGTTATATCCCGGCTAGACTACCGTGTCAGCCTTCTCTCTGACCTCCCTTCCTCCTCTCTCGCCCCGCTCCGGTCTATTCTTCACTCCGCCGCCCGGCTCATCTTCCCGCAGAAACGATCTGGGCATGTCACTCCCCTTCTTAAACAACTCCAGTGGTTGCCTATCGACCTCCGCTCCAAACAAAAACTCCTCACTCTAGGCTTCGAGGCTCTCCGTCACCTTGCCCCTTCCTACCTCTCCTCCCTTCTCTCTTTCTACCGCCCACCCCGCACGCTCCGCTCCTCCGCCGCCCACCTCCTCGCCGTCCCTCGGTCTCGCCTATCCCGCCGTCGACCCCCGGGTCACGTCCTCCCGCGGTCCTGGAACGCCCTCCCTCCTCACCTCCGCCAAACTGATTCTCTTTCCCTCTTCAAAACCTTACTTAAAAATCACCTCCTCCAAGAGGCGTTCCCAGACTGAGCTCCTCTTCCCCCTCTACCCCCTCTGCCATCCCCCCTTTACCTCTCCGCAGCTAAAGCCTCATTTTCCCCTTTTCCCTCTGCTCCTCCACCTCTCCCTTCCCATCCCCACAGCACTGTACCCGTCCGCTCAACTGTATATATTTTCGTTACCCTATTTATTTTGTTAATGAATTGTACATCGCCTTGATTCTATTTAGTTGCCATTGTTTTTATGAGATGTTCTTCCCCTTGACGCTTAGTGCCATTGTTCTCGTCTGTCCGTCTCCCCCGATTAGACTGTAAGCCCGTCAAACGGCAGGGACTGTCTCTATCTGTTGCCGACTTGTTCATCCCAAGCGCTTAGTACAGTGCTCTGCACATAGTAAGCGCTCAATAAATACTATTGAATGCATGAATGAAATGCCAACTGCCCGGAGGCGAGGGGATCAATTGTCCTCACCGCTAGCTGAACCGAACCCCCAACCTCGCTCAGCCCAGTTCTCCTGACAAGACAGAGAGCATTTCCAATCAGGGCTAAGAGTCATAGGACTTGGGTTATAATCGTGACGCTAACCCTTATCTGCTGCGTGAACTTGGAAAAGTCACTGAAGTTCACTAAATAGGCCCTCATTTCCCCCGGTCTCCCTCCCTTCATCAGCTACGCACTTGAATCTGTACTCCTGAAGCACTTGTTATTCACCAACACCTTTGTGTATATCCCCATGCCCTCCCATGTCCCTTTTCAGTAATTTATTTTAATGTCTCCACCTCTAGATTGCAAATTCCTCTTGGGCCGGGACCATATCTATCGACTCTACCGCACTATTCTTTTCCAAGTGCCTAGTACAGCACAGTACAGCTCAGCAGATAGTAAGCACTCAAATATATTCTTTCAAATTTTCTCACAGACAAAATGGGGGTTAAATTCCTGTTCTCCCTCCTAGGCTGTGAGCTCTATGTGGGAAAGGGCCTCTGCCTGACCTGATTATCTTCAATGTGCCCCAGCACTTAGTACAGTGTTTGGCACATAGTAATTGCCAAACAAATGACGTAATTATTATCACTGTTCTGCTCATTCTTGGTGGTCTGTCCCTTCTCAATCTTCTGCCCCTATAAAATCCATAGCACCCCTTTGATGTCCTCACTCACTATGAAATGCTGGCATCCACAATCCCAAATTGAAGATATAATAGAAAGAAACTGTAATTGTCCTAGTTGAATCTATCTTGGGTTTATTTAATGGTATGACTCCACTTTTAACTTTCAAGTTAAAACTGCCTCTTTGTAGCTCAAACGCATTTGGGTGGGTTGCTCTACGCCTCTTCACCATGTACATGAATCACCAGTTCTCATTTTTCTAAATCATCTGATGTTTAAGCCTTCATATCAGAGGAGTACGTGTATGCATATCTGAAGTAAACATTCATTTAAGTCACATTTTTCTAGCAGGTAGACAACACTCCACATCATTAGAGGTTACATTTTGGGCTATTAGTAAAAATAATTACACATTTCAAAGTTCTTCTAACTTGCACTGTTATTCAAAATGCTTAGACAGTGAGCCTGTCACTGGGCAGGGATTGTCTCTACCGGTTGCCGAATTGCACATTCAAAGCGCTTAGTACAGTGGTCTGCACGTAGTAAGCGCTCAATAAATACTATTTAATGAACGAAAACTCACCTAACCAAAATCAACGGCCAACTTCTCAGAGCTGACAATGGAATGGAATGACTTAACATGGGCACTTGTGCTTAAATTAGGCCACGGCCCTAGCTCACTGTATTAATCACATTTACTCGGAAGTGAAGATTCATTCGGTCCCACCAGAGACGAGTGCCAGCTGTTGAGTCGATTTTACCACCTGCCATGAGTTCTGTGCATAAATAATCTGGATTCCAAAGTACATCCTCCATTCAACAACAGCTTCATAAATTAAGAGCGGTTGAGGCAGAGCATTCTGATCGCAACGTAGTCGCGACATCAAAACTTCAAGCATGGCCTGGTGGATGGAACGACCGGCTGTTGGGGCTGTTCGGAAGGGAGCCCGAAACTCCAGCCCACTCTGAAACGAGGCTGATGGGCAGCAGAACTTCCTCTCTCTTCTCTCTCCCTGGACTGCAGGACACCCAGGACTCCACAGATTTATATTTACTCTAACAACCTAAAAAGATCTACAAAGATGCTCAGGTAAGGCCCAAACTCTTTATATCAAGTTTATAAATTACAAAGTATTAGACCCACGCGCCTAAAAACCATTGCTGGCTACCTGAAACTATGAATCTTAATTTCCTTCACAGAATATGGCTGCTGTTTGGTTCAGCCAATATCCTGAAATCGTATTTATATAAAAAGGCAAGTAGTATTAAAACAGGTGACTTTTCATCCATGATGATGAATATATTGGAATGTGGGGTTGTGCGAGATGAGTGGGGGTGCTCTGCTGAGCTTAAATCTGGCTTCAGTCCACCGACAATCTCCGCCGCTGAATTAAGCATTTTCAGAGTTTGGTCATTAGAGAATATTACGCTTCAGCTTCCAGTGCTGTGCTGTAGTGCGGTTATAATTCACATTCAAAATCAAAAGTTTTAGTTAGCTGGGTGCAGTCTTCTGTTGTTACACGTGGAAATGGGGCTCTCCAACTCCTTTATCCCCGGGTTAACACACTTCTGGTTGTACAGTATCTGAAAACAGAGATCAAGATCAATAGAATGTTTTACCATCGGGTTACCTCTCCATTTGTGGAATTTTTTGAAAATTTGTGAAACTGAAGCTTCTTCTGAAAGAAGAGTCTTGGGCTTGGAATACATATTTTAAGAGCATGGCGGGGAGGGTTCGGGGGTCGACTCGTTACCTTGAAGACATCAGCCAAAGAGTGAGACAAGCATCACCATGCCCATAAACTGAGTAAACAGCAACAACGGAGTGAAAAAGGACCACACAGACCATAAGGCGATGTTGAAACTGAAAAGAGAAAAAGAGAAGCAAATTTGCTTGAAATCATTCATCTCAATATTCAGTTCTAAAGACTTTTCAGTACAAGTTAAATCAGATTTTTTTTAAATCCTTTTTTTTTTTTAATGCAATCAATCAGTGGTACTTATTGAGTGCTTACCTTGGGCAGAGCACTGCTGTACTAAGTGCCTGGGAGAGTATATTTCCATAAAGCTCATTCAATCGCATTTACTGAGTGCTTACTGTGTGCAAAGCACTGTACTAAGCACTTGGGAGAGTAGAGTATAATAACCAACAGATACATTCCCGCCCACAACATGCTCACAGTCTAGAGTTGGTAGATACATTCCTTGTCCACAGGGAACAGACAGTCTCTGGGTGGGTGCTTAATACAACTTGCAAAAAGTTAACAGCACCAACAAGCTTGAAAGCTTAAGCCCCACAAGTGACAATAAGTCCCAAGTGTGAGCCCCATGTGGGACAACCTGATTACCCTGCATCTACCTCAGTGCTTAGAACAGTGCTTGGCACATAGTAAGTGCTTAAAAAATACCGTCATTATTATTATTGAAAGGGCCGGTGATTTTCAATGCTTCCCTGTGTCACAAAAACACCTGAAAACCAACATTGCCCGCTAGTTACTCTTCACACTATCCCTATGCCTGCAAAAATTCTTAACATTGTCAACAAATTAACCCTGCTGAGAGCTTACAAGTGTAAAGCACGGCCTCGGTACTGGGGAGAGCCCTGGGTTCTTAACTCAGACAGGATCCTGGCCCCCAAGAGACTTCCAATCTATGGACAGGAGGGCAAGAGACAATTCAGTTGGTACACGAAGGAAACAGCCTAAATTTAGCAGGTGAAGAAACACACGTGAAAGGGGAAAAAAAGATCCTTTGACTATTGTTCTGGTGGCTCCTGATAAGGTGCCTTTGGCTCCAGGTTTTATCTCTTGAATTTTCATGAGGGCCTCAGTTTCCCAAATAGTGAAGCCCCAAAGTAAGATGTGAGTGGGGGAAGCCTGGCTCAAGTGCTCCCTCCTGCTTCGTCTCCCCTGTGTTCTAAGGCTCCTTCATAGAAGAGAGGGTTTATGGCACACTGTCATATCTTCATCCATGCCAACTGCTCGAAAGGCTCATTAAAGGTTATCTAATTACTTAAACCTTCTCTTAAGTCCAAGGCATTTACCCATAATATGTTTTCAGGCAACTATTTGATACTTAAGGACACATTCAACGGTGAAATACCAGGAAATGCGCATTGTTTATGATCCATTTATCCATTCCCTAAAGCCAACCCCATCCATTTGACCAGGGTGACTCTTTAATCATATTTATTGAGCGCTTGCTGTGTGCAAAGCACTGTAATAATAATAATTTTGGTATTTGTTAAGCACGTACTATGTGCCAAGCACTGTTCTCAGCGCTGGGTAGATACAAGTAATCAGGTTGCCCCACATAATAATAATGTTGGTATTTGTTAAGCGCTTACTATGTGCCGAGCACAGTTCTAAGAGCTGGGTTAGACACAGGGGAATAAGGTTGTCCCACGTGGGGCTCACAGTCTTAATCCCCATTTTACAGATGAGGTCACTGAGGCACAGAGAAGTTAAGTGACTTGCCCTCAGTCACACAGCTGACAAGTGGCAGAGCTGGGATTCGAACCCATGACTTCTGACTCCCAAGCCCAGGCTCTTTCCACTGAGCCATGCGGCTTCCCGTAACCCATGAACCCATAACCCATAATTAACCCATGAAGCAGCGTGGCTCAGTAGAAAGAGCCCGGGCTTGGGAGTCAGAGGTCGTGGGTCCTTATCCCGGCTCTGCCACTTAGTAGCTTTGTGACTTTGGGCAAGTCACTTAACTCCTCTGTGCCTCAGTTACCTCATCTGGAAAATGGGGATTAAGACTGTGAGCCCCACGTGGGACAACCTGATTACTTGTATCTACCCAGCGCTTAGAAGAGTGCTCTGCACATAGTAAGCGCTTAACAAATACCAACATTATTAATCAATCTCTCCTATGAATCGACACCTTATCATGGCAGGAGAGTTCGCGTATGCTGCTGAACCTTAGCGCTCTGCCACACAGGGTTACCCGTAATGGAAGGGTCGAACCCGAAGCTACAAAGTCGATTCACCTGCGCTGGGCTTGCAGCAGCATGGGAAAGAGTCAAAGGTTCTTTCAAGAGTCTTTCAAAAGTCAGGAGTTACGTGATCAAAACAACGATCAAAGACAACGTGGAAGAAGGCCGAAAGCACGTCCGGATCCATACCAAGAAAACCCTAAAGATACAGGTGCCAGAACGACTTTATGACAGAAGGTGGGATGTTCTGAAGAGGGTTTTCCACTATGGGTCAGAAATGACTCGACGGCATTGAAGAAGAAATCAATCAGTGGGATTTACTGAGCACTTCCCGTGTGCAAGCACTAAGCACTTGGACAAGTACCATGCACGTGGAAGGCCCGGTCCCTGCAACAAGGAAATGACGGTCTACCAATCAATCATTCCTATTTATTGAGCACTTACTGTGTGCAGAACATTGAACTAAGTGCTGGGGAAAGTATAACAGAGTTGGAAGTCACCTTCCCTGCCCACAACGAGCTTACAGGCCAGAGGGAGAGACAGATAAGAATATAAATAAATTACAGTATGTCCATAAGTGCTCTGAGGCTGAGGGAGAGGTGAATATGAGGGTGAAAATCCAAGTGCAGGGGTGATGCGGGGGGGTGGGCAGAGAGGAAATGAGGGCCTACAGGGGAGATAGGTTTAGATAAATTACAAATAGGGGAACAGTAGAGTGTAAGCCTCTCTCGGGCTGCTAGAGAAGCAGCGTGGCTCAGTGGAAAGAGCCCGGGCTTGGGAGTCAGAGGTCATGGGTTCGAATCCCAGCTCTGCCACTTGTCAGCTGTGACTGTGGGCAAGTCACTTCACTTCTCTGGGCCTCAGTTCCCTCATCTGTAAAATGGGGATGAAGACTGTGAGCGTCACGTGGGACCACCTCATTCCCCTGTATCTACCTCAGCGCTTAGAACAGTGCTCTGCACATAGTAAGTGCTTAACAAATACCAACATTATTAACAAATACAAATACCAACATTATTATTGCACCTGGAGAGTTTCCAGTCCTCTACCAGTCTCAGCTCCGGGAGGGACAGTCAAACAGAGACCTGTCCATCCCATTCCTAGCTTGGCCAGTGGCTGGCGAGTGGCAGGCCATCGGCTCCAAGTCAAAAGGCACACGTGCTGGGCAGCGGAGGCATGGGAGAGAATCGAGGGTGGTGACTCAGTTTACTGCACAAAAAAAGGCAATGGTAAACCACTTCTGTATTTTTACCAAGAAAACACTTTAAATACGATTTGCAGGTGGAGATGGGACATTCCGGGAGACGTGCATCCATGGAGTTGCGAAGAGTCAGAAATGATCCGACAGCAGAAGACAGTACAAGTGTTGTGGGGATGGGGTAGGAAAGTGTTTAAGGGGGACAGGGCCAAGTGTATAGGTGACGCAGAGGGGACACTGTAGATGGGGGAAGTGAGAGAGGCCTCTTGGAGGACATGTGATTTTCGAGGGGTTTTTGATTGTGGGGAGGGTGGTGGGCTGTCGGATACGAAGGGACAGGGAGGTTCAGGCCAGGAGGAGGATGTGGGGAATGGATCAGTGAGAGGAGGAGATCGAAATCCAAAGAGTAGGTTGCCCTCAGAGGAGTGGAGTGGGCAGATTGGGTTGGAGTAGAACAGTACGGGAGGAGGGAGAGAGCTGATCAAGTGCCTTAAGGTCAATGGTAAGGCGTTTCTGTTTGATGCACGGATGGATGGGCATCTACTAGAGGTTTCTGAGAAATGACACTAGAGGGACTGAACAGCTTTTCAAAAAATGATCTGGGCAGCTGACTCAACGGACCAGAGTGGGAAAAGAGACAAGATCCAGGGCGTGGAGCGAGGAGCCTCATGCAGGAGACAAGGAGGAAAACGGGTGCTTGGATCAGCATGGTGGCAGTTTGGATTCATTCATTCAATCGTATTTACTGAGCGCTTACTCTGTGCAGAGCACTGTATTAAGAGCTTGGGAGAGTATCAAGAGAAAAGAGAATCAGGAGATGTGGTGAAGGCAGAACCAATGAGATTTTGTGACAGACAAAGTGCAGATTGAATGAAATGAGTCAAGGATAACATCTGTCGTTTCTACGGTGATAGGAAAGTCGGGGAGGGCAGGGTTTGTGTGGGAAGATGAGAAGTTCTGTTTTGGACGTGTTAAGCTTGAGGTGTCGGCGGGACAGCCAAGTAGAGATGTCCTGAAGGCAGGAGGAAATGTGAGACTGCAGAGAGGGAGAGAGCAGGGCTGGAGATGGAGATTTGGGTGTCAACTGAATAGAGGTGGTAGTTGAAGCCATGGGAGTGAATGAGTTCTCCAAGGGAGTGCGTGGAGGTGGAGAATAGAAGGGGACCCAGAATTGAACCTTGAGGGACCCCCACAGTTAAGGGGTGGGAGGCAGAGGAGCCCGTGAAAGAGACTGAGAAGAAAGAGTAGCCAGGAGAAGCAGGGTTGACGCTGTAGGTTGGTGGGATGGTATGGGGCTCCCAAACTGTGTTGTGTTCAATAAAGCAGGCACCTCTGTCAATCCCTCCACCCCAACGGAAGGAAGCAGAAGAGTTGCTGAAGCACAGAAAGGCAATCGATTGTGTCTACAGGGCTTTATCACACCGTTAACGCCCAATAGCCTATCCGTGAATTTCAGTCAAAAACAACTCCAAAGTAGGGTTACTTGTTCAAAAGCACATTTGGTCCCTAAAAAAGCCAACGCTTCCCTCCGAGCAAACTTGACAGTATGACTCTAACTTAGTGAGCATTTCTGGAAAACAGCACAAACGATATAAGTTGAACTTTCAATGTCCTTCAATTAGTACAGAGCGCTCCAGCTTGATAAAGTAATAAAGACTGCTCCCGCCAAGGCATTATCCAAGAAGGGAGCAGGCATCCTTTTTAATGTAGAAACAGAGCAGATCAACTTTGATCTTATCCACTGACTCTGACTGGTTACACCCAAAACCAATTCCATGCCATCTAAAACAGTCATTTCGAGCCCTGTGCCTTTGAAGCTTTAATTAACGCTCCCCGAAGCCTCTTGACGGAGACAGTGGAGACGATGTCTTCTCCGAGACACAGAATGAAAGAGACAAAATTATAGGTCCATGTGAAAACTTTCCTGCAAAGAGAACCAAAGCCTCACCCTTAAAGAATTTTAGACCCTTCACAGCAGCTGGCCGAAGCATACCTGCTCGTCGTCATTAGGGAAACACACGCCGCCGAAAAGACGTGCCGGCGGTGGTGAGGCAGTTTGCTCTACAATCCCTCATTTATTTCAAGATGTGGATATTGAATTCCGAAGCAGAGATGGCAGCGTGACTGCCGGCCAGAGGGACTACGCCCACACGCGGACTTGGGGAAGAAGCAGGCAGGCAGGCAGCCAGGCCGGCAGAAGCCCAGAGAGATCCCCCCGAGGCTGGAGGTGGCCAGCTCCACTGGCTCCCCGCTGGCCGCTCGGCCCAGGTCTACCACTCCCTGGTCTCCTGACTCGGCCTGGGTCGCGCTGCTTTCTGGCCCGTTGCGAATCCAGGGCACCTTTGGGCTTTGCGGTTCTGACTGCCATTTGGGGGACTGGAAATTCAGCCTTGGGTGAGAGGAGGAGGGAGAAGACAGAAAAGAGGTGGGGCAGGAAGAGCTGCGGCCCCTCTCACACTCTTTCCCAAGATTACAACAGAGTCCTCAGCCAAGCCCACAGTGCTTTTTTTGCCTTCCCCGGCCCAAAACGTCCCGAGGGACCACATCCAGCGAACCCCTGGCTGCTCCTCTCTCCGGCCCAAAAAACTCTCTCTGGCTCCTGAAGCTCTAAGAGACACTTAAGAAGAAGAATAATTGTGATATTTGTTCAGCGTTATGTGCCAGGCACTGTAGTGTGGCTCAGGGGAAAGAGCCTGGGCTTGGGAGTCAGAGGTCACGGGTTCGAATCCCAGCTCTGACCCTTGTCAGCGATGTGACTGAGGGCAAGTCACTTCACTTCTCTGTGCCTCAGTTCCCTCGTCTGTAAAATGGGGATTAACACTGTGAGCCTCAGATGGGACAACCTGATTACCCTGTATCTACCCCAGTGCACAGAACAGTGCTCTGCACATAGTAAGCGCTTAACAAATACCAACATCATTATTATTATTACTAAGCACTGGGGTAGATATGAGGTAATCGGGATGAACGCAGAACCTGCCCCATAGAAGGCTCACAGTCTTAATCCCCAATTTCCAACCGAGGGAACTAAGGCCTAGTGAAGTGAAGTGACTTGGCCAAGGTCACAGAACTGACCCGTGGCGAAGCCAGGATTAAAACCCTCTGACTCCGAGGCCCGGGCTCTATCCATTAGGCCACGCTGCTTCTCTGCTTCTCTACTTCACCTTCATGCTTACCCCAAGAACTCTCTTACTGGGCGATAGAAATGCCCATGTGGAACTGCATTACAACAGCATTTATGGCATTTGTTAAGCGCTTACTATGTGCCAGGCACTGTACTGAGTGCTGACAGTAACAGCAGTAATAAAAACAATAGTAATAATAATGATAAATAACAATTCTGATATTTCGTAAGTGCCTGCTGGGTGCCAAATATCGTTCTAGGCACTGGGGATAGACAGAAGATAATCAGGTCAGACTGTGGCTCAGTGGAAAGAGCCCGGGCTTGGGAGTCAGAGGTCACGGGTTCGAATTCCGGCTCTGCCACTTGTCAGCTTTGTGACTGTGGGCAAGTCACTTCACTTCTCTGTGCCTCAGTGACCTCATCTGTAAAATGGGGATTAAGACTGTGAGCTTCATGTGGGACAACCTGATTACCCTGTATCTACCCCCGTGCTTAGAACAGTGCTCTGCACATAGTGCTCTGCTCTGCTTAACAGATACCAACATTATTATATTACTTCTCACATGGAGTATACAATCTAAGTACAAAGAACAGATATTGAATCCCACTTTACAGCTAAGGAAACTGAGGCACAGAAGTTAAGTGATTTGCCTTTAGTCACAAAAGCAGGCAAGTGGAGGAGCTGAGATTAGAGCCCATGTCCTCTAATCCCCAGGCCGGTTTCTTTTCACGAGGCCACACTTTTCCTCAAGTACTTCTGTTGTCTTTGCATTTTTACCCTGAAGAGTTTTAACCGGGAGATCCTGCATCGTCTTTAAGGTGCCTATGAGCACACAAGGAAAGTCTAAGGTGTTTTTCCAAGTTTTCCCAGTGATATTAACCAAAAACATCTGAGTCAGTCCAGAATCAAAATGCTCTGCGGAACTTACCAGATGGCTGCAGAAATAAAAGTAGCCGTCGTAACGGGTATCAGAGCAGGATACCTGGTATCATAGTCCCCGATCCCACAGCACCACTCCAGGTACCCAATGCAGTAAAACGCAATCGTTAAGCTTATGGTCAACAAGATGCTGCCAACAAGAAACCAGCTGCAACGAGGGGAAAGAAAAGCACATTTCAAGACGGTCCTGAACGGTGGCAAAAAAAAATAATCTCAAAACGTAATCACTTACACCATCAGAACACCTGCCTAAAGTTAATAGTCAAGTATATCCTCGACGATGTATTCCTGGGAGCAGCAAGAGAGACACAGAAAAGACTCTGAAAGACAATTGGCACTTTTCTATATCCCTTGTGCAGAGCAGTTGGGCGCTCAATAAATGTCAATGATCTACTGACCACCATCTTTAGGGAATTCCATATGCAAAACAGTTTCACACTCATCAAGTTCCTCAACAAACTTTATCCGTTTATTATTATTATGGTATTTGTTAAGTGCTTGCTATATGCCGAGCACTGTCCTAAGCGCTGGGGTAGATTCAAGGTAATCAGGTTGTCCCACGGCAGGCTCACAGTTTTAGTCCCCATTTTACAGATGAGGTAACTGAGGCACAGATAAATTAAGCGGCTTGCCTAAGGTCACAAAGCAGACAAGTGGTGGAGTGGGGATTAATAATAATAATGTTGGTATTTGCTAAGCACTTACTATGTGCAGAGCACTGTTCTAAGCGCTGGGGGAGATACAGGGTAATCAGGTTGTCCCACATGAGGCTCACAGTTAATCCCCATTTTACAGATGAAGGAACTGAGGCACAGAGAAGTTAAGTGACTTGCTCACAGTCACACAGCTGACAAGTGGCAGAGCCGGGATTCATTCATTCATTCATTCAATGGTATTTACTGAGCGCTTACTATGTGCAGAGCACTGTACTAAGTGCTTGGGATGAACAAGTCGGCAACAGATAGAGACAGTCCCTGCCGTTTGACGGGCTTACAGTCTAATCGGGGGAACAATGGCAATAAACAGAGTCAAGGGGAAGAACATCTCGTAAAAACAATGGCAACTAAATAGAATCGAGGCGATGTACAATTCATTAACAAAATAAATAGGGTAATGAAAATATATACAGTTGAGCGGACGAGTACAGTGCTGTGGGGATGGGAAGGGAGAGGTGGAGGAGCAGAGGGAAAAGGGGAAAAAGAGGGTTTAGCTGCGGAGAGGTAAAGGGGGGGTGGCAGAGGGAGAAGAGGAGCTCAGTCTGGGAAGGCCTCATGGAGGAGGTGAGTTTTAAGTAGGGTTTTGAAGAGGGGAAGGGAATCAGTTTGGCGGAGGTGAGGAGGGAGGGCGTTCCAGGACCGCGGGAGGACGTGACCCGGGGGTCGACAGCGGGATAGGCGAGACCGAGGGACGGCAAGGAGGTGGGCGGCGGAGGAGCGGAGCGTGCGGGGTGGGCGGTAGAAAGAGAGAAGGGAGGAGAGGTAGGAAGGGGCAAGGTGACGGAGAGCCTCGAAGCCTAGAGTGAGGAGTTTTTGTTTGGAGCGGAGGTCGATAGGCAACCACTGGAGGTGTTTAAGAAGGGGAGTGACAGGCCCAGATTGTTTCTGCGGGAAGATGAGCCGGGCAGCGGAGTGAAGAATAGACCGGAGCAGGGCGAGAGAGGAGGAAGGGAGGTCGGAGAGAAGGCTGACACAGTAGTCTAGCCGGGATATAACGAGAGCCCGTAACAGTAAGGTAGCCGTCTGGGTGGAGAGGAAAGGGCGGATCTTGGCGATATCGTAGAGGTGAAACCGGCAGGTCTCGGTAACGGATAGGATGCGTGGGGTGAACGAGAGAGACGAGTCAAGGATGACACCGAGATCGCGGGCCCGAGAGACGGGAAGGATGGTCGTGCCATCCACGGTGATAGAGAAGTCTGGGAGAGAACTGGTCTGGGTCTGGGTTTGGGTGGGAAGATGAGGAGCTCAGTCTCGCTCACGTTGAGTTTTAGGTGGCGGGCCGACATCCAGGTGGAGACGTCCCGGAGGCGGGAGGAGATGTGAGCCCGAAGGGAGGGGGAGAGGACAGGGGCGGAGATGTAGATCTGCGTGTCATCCGCGTAGAGATGGCAGTCAAAGCCGTGAGAGCGAATGAGTTCACCGAGGGAGTGAGTGTAAATGGAGAACAGAAGAGGGCCGAGAACTGACCCTTGAGGAACTCCGAAAGTTAAAGGATGGGAGGGGGAGGAGGCTCCAGTGAAGGAGACCGAGAATGATCGGCCAGAGAGGTAACAGGAGAACCGGGAGAGGACGGAGTCCGTGAAGCCAAGGTGAGATAAGGTATGGAGGAGGAGGGGATGGTCGACAGTGTCGAAGGCAGCAGAGAGGTCAAGGAGGATCAGAATGGAGTAGGAGCCATTGGATTTGGCAAGAAGGAGGTCACGGGCGACCTTAGAGAGAGCAGTCTCGGTAGAGCGGAGGGGACAGAAGCCAGATCGGAGGGCGTCTGGGAGAGAATGGGAGTTAAGGAATTCTAAGCATCGATTGTAGACGACTCGTTCTAGGATTTTGGAAAGGAAGGGTAGTAGGGAGATAGGGCGATAACTGGAGGGGGACATGGGGTCAAGAGCGGGTTTTTTTAGGATGGGGGAGACGTGGGCATGTTTGAAGGCAGAGGGGAAGGAGCCACTGGAGATCGAGTGGTTAAAAATAGAAGTTAAGGAAGGGAGGAGGGCAGGGGCGATGGTTTTAATAAGGTGAGAGGGAATGGGGTCCGAGGCGCAGGTGGAGGGGGTGGCACTTGCGAGGAGGGAGGAGATCTCCTCTGAGGATACTGCAGGGAAGGATGGGAAAGTAGGGGAGAGGGTTGGTGGGGGGGAGGGGAGAGGCGGAGGGGTGACTTTGGGGAGCTCAGACCTGATCGCGTTGATTTTCATGAGGAAATAGGTGGCCAGATCATTGGGGGTGAGAGATTCAAACCCATGACCTCTGGCTCCCAAGCCCGGGCTCTTTCCACTGAGCCACGCCGCTTCCACCTGTTTAAAACTCTTTCTACATTCTAAACAGTGAAGTCACCAATGCTTCAGCAATTCATTTTTTTTTTTTTTTTAATGAAAAGGTCATTTACTACCGATTTTGCATGAGATTTGCAGAAAGATCCATGTGAAAAAAGTTAAGGCTGTGAATTTCTTTTATGGTGACACCAGGCTACACCATTTTAATCATCCCCTCGCCATTACAAAAAGCTTCAAGGTTACTACTGCCGGTGAACTCAACTTCTTGGCTAAGGTGGGTGCTTCTCTACAGCTGTCTGGTAAACCTGCTGTAATCTTCATTCATTCATGTGCGCAGAGCACTGTACTAAGCGCTTGGAATGTACAATTCGGCAAAAGATAGATACCATCCCTGACAGTGATGGGCTCACAGTCTAATCGGGGGAGAGAGACAGCCGAGCAAAACAGAGCGAAACAAAAACAAGACAACATTATCACAATATATAGAATCAAGGGGATGTACATCTCATTAACAAAATAAATAGGGTAATAAATAATATATACAAAATATATCTTCCACAACTCACAACATAAAGCAAAAATACCACCACCTCTCGTCATGTAGGATGGGAAACCCTGAAGACGCGTGATTCCCTGGAGAGAACACAGGCCTGAAAGTCGGAGGTCCTGGGTTCTAATCCCCCTCCCGCCACTAGCCAGCCGCTTGACTTTGGGCACGCCACTCAACTTCTTTGTGCCTCAGTTCCCTCAGCTGCAAATGGGGATTCAATACCTGTTCTCCCTTCTACTTTCTTAGACCGTGAGCCCCATACGGGGCAGGGACTGTGTCCCGACCTGTCTTGTGTCTAGCCCAGTGCTTGGAAAGGTGCCTGGCGCACAGTAAGCGATGAGTATGTACCATTAAAAAAAAACTTAACTGCGTATTGCATGAATGCTATGGATGGGGAAGAAGGGAGAAAGGTGAGCAACCAAAGGGCGCCACAGGAAAGACTCCTGAGAAAGAAGGTTTACCCACGTGTGGGTGCAGGGAGGGGAAGAGGTGGAAGAGGAAAGGGAGACGGGTAAAGACAGGAGAGAAAGAGGCCGACTCCCACTTCACTACTACCCGACTTAGAGCAGAAAGATTTGTTTTTGTGTTTTTTAATGGTATTTATTAAGCCCTTATTATGTGCCGCGCACTGTACTGAGCGCTGGGGTCGAGACAAGCTAATCGGGATGGACACAGTCCACGTCCCACGTGGGGCTCACGACTTTAATCCCCATTTTACAGATGAGGTCGCCGAGGCCCAGAGAAGTGACGTGACTTCCCACGGTCAGCACGGCAGACAAGTGGCAGAGCCGGGATTAGAACCCAGTCCTTCTGACTCCCTGGCCCCCGCTCTAGCCACTAGGCCACGATGCTTCCTGACTGGGGACAACCGATCAATCAGGCCCGGAGAAGACGAAGGTCGACATGGAGTAAAGGTAGAAACGCTGGTGGCCGGGCCGATGGGGCGGACTCAGAGATGGGACTGCTGACGTGTGGCTCCAAATTACTGCGCGTTATGTGCGCCCAGCCTAGTTCCCAAGTTATATATTGTACTCTCCAAAGCGCTCAGTACAGCACTCTGCACCCAGAAAGCGCTCAGTAAATACCATTGATTGATTAGGTAGATCGGGGCAGACTGGGGCCCAGACTAGATTTTTCTTCCAAAAATAAAACGATCTTCACAAAGATTAACTTGCCAGGTGAAGACTCAATCCCGCTCTAGCTTAACAGTCATCTAGGAGGACTTGATTTAATCTTACTAGTACACTGAAAAATCCCTTAAGACTGTGCATCGTCCTCAGGAAAACGCCACATTCTGTTGGGCCGTAACTCATTCCATCACTACGTCCGCCTAGACCACCGTTAGCAAATTAGGGAAAGTTCTTCCGACAGAGCGAGCCGGTTTTGGATAAAGCGAGCACGGAGTTGGAAGGGGCTGCGGTCGGGAGCGTAAGCGTGGCGTCAGAGCGGGTCACTACTACAGTGCAATTTGTTCTTAACAGGGGTCATGCAGAAACACAACCTCTTCGTAACTGGCCAACTGGGTTTTCCTTCCTTTCCTCTTGGCCCTTCCTCCCTTCTACACAGTTTTTTCCTCGGTTAACAGTAGGTTCGTTGATGTAGCCAGTAAATGCAAGTTCCCCTCGTAATCAAAGATGTTTACTGAGCGCTCACCACGTGCAGAGCACTGTACCACTCGCTTGGGAGTGTACGGTACAACAGAGTTGGCAAACGTGATCCCTGCCCTGCAGCTTCAACTATCATCTCTATGCAGATGACACCCAAATCTACAAGTCCTCCCCTGTTCTTTCCTTTCCCCCTTCAGGCTCCTATCTCCTCCTGCCTCCAGGACGTCTCCACCTGGATGTCTGCCCGCCACCTAAACTCAACATGGCCAAAACTGAGCTCCTCATCTTCCCTCCCGAGCCCCGTCCTCTTCCTGACTTCCCTATCACCGTGGATGGTACGACCATCCTTCCCGTCTCTCGGGCCCGCAACCTCGGTGTCATCTTTGACTCGGCCCTCTCGTTCACCCCACACATCCGATCCGTGACCGAGACCTGCCGGTCTCACCTTTATAATATCGCCAAGATCCGCCCTTTCCTCTCCACCCAAACGGCTATCTTACTGGTACAAGCTCTCATAATATCCCGGCTGGATTACTGTGTCAGCCTTCTCTCTGATCTCCCTTCCTCCCATCTCTCCCCGCTCCAGTCTATTCTTCACTCTCCTGCCCGGCTCATCTTCCTGCAGAAATGCTCTGGGCCTGTCACTCCCCTCCTTAAAAACCTCCAGTGGTTGCCCATCGACCTCCGTACGAAACAAAAACTCCTCACTCTGGGCTTCGAGGCTGTCCATCCCCTTGCCCCCTCCTACCTCTCCTCCCTTCTCTCTTTCTACCGCCCACCCCGCACGCTCTGCTCTTGTGCCACCCACCTCCTCACCGTCCCCCGTTCTCGCCTATCCCACGTCGACCCCCGGGCCACGTCCTTCCGCTGTCCCGGAACGCCCTCCCTCCTCACCTCCGACAAACTAACTCTCTTTCCCTCTTCAAAGTCCTACTGAGAGCTCACCTCCTCCAAGAGGCCTTCCCACACTGAGCTACCCCTTTTGCCTCTGCTCCCTCTGCTCCCCCTCCACCTTCTGTTCCTCCCCCTTTCCCCCTTCACCTCCCCTCAGCTAAGCCCCTTTTCCCTCTGCTCCTCCCCCTCTCCCTTCCCCTCCTCTCAGCACTGTGCTCGTCCGCTCATTTGTATATATTTTTATTACCCTATTTATTTTGTTAATGAGGTGTACATCCCCTTGATTCAGTGCTCTGCACATAGTAAGCGCTTAACAAATACCAACATTATTATTTATTGTGATTATGTTGTCTTGTTTTTGTCCATCTGTCTCCCCCAATTAGACTTTAAGCCCGTCGTTGGGCAGGAATGGTCTCTCTCTGTTGCCTAATTGTCCATTCCAAGCGCTTAGTACAGTGCTCTGCACATAGTAAGCGCTCAATAAATACTATTGAATGAATGAAAAGAAGTTTACAACCTACTGCAAGACCTAGACCTTCTATTTGCTGACAAAGATGAAGCCGTCCAAATCAACATGGTCAACGAGGTCACCAATATAAGCTTTACTTGTATACTTGAGATATATACATATATAAACTTGAATTTCCTTACCTATCTGTTAGTACGCTTTCTTTAACAGTCTTAAAAAACTCAACGTAATACGTCAGAACAATGGATGCCAAAATCCAGAAGGCAGAATGGATATTAAGTCTTGGAAGAGGCTTCTCCTTTTTCTTAACATCTGTAGATTCTTCTACAAAAAAAACCAAACAAATAAGGTTTATTTCCATTAGTAAGAATCTATTCTTACCAATCTTGTAAGAATGGATCCATTAGTAAGAATCTTTTCGTCGCAGTGTTCACTTCAGGCAAATACTAAAAAATGATTAATATATGTTTTTGGATGTTTTTAATACGAGGATACTGCAGAAAGCAATAAATGAGCATTATAAAATAGATAGAACTTTACTAATGATGGTATTTATTAAGTGCTTTAGGATGTGCCAAGCACTGGGTAAATACAGATTACTAGGACTGGAAATAGTCCCTGCCCCATATGGGGCTCGCAATCTTAGAAGATGGGAGAACAGGTACTTCATCCTCATTCTGCTGATGACACTGGAGCAGAGAATAATAATAATAATAATATTTAAGTGCTTACTATGTGCTGAGCACTGTTCTAAGCGCTGGGGTAGATACAGGGCAATCAGGTTGTCCCACATGGGGCTCACAGTCTTCACCCCCATTTTACAGATGAGGTAACTGAGGCACAGAGAAGTGAAGTGACTTGCCCACAGTCACTAAGCTGACAAGTGGCAGAGCCGGGATTCGAACCCATGACCTCTGACTCCCAAGCCCGTGCTCTTTTCACTGAGCCACGTTGAATTAAGTGAATTGCCCAATCACACAGAAGGCAAGTGGCGGAGCAGAGATGAGAACCCAGGTCTTCTGACTCCCAGGTCTGTGCTCTTTCCACCAGGCCCCCCTTTTTTATTTAAATTTCGAATTAAATCGGGGGACAACTAATACAGTCGACGGACAGATACACTAGTATTTCTTTGCAAACGTGGATTTACTCTAAGGAGGCTGGAACTACGATAACGGATTGAATTTATTTTACACTTTTTATTTTAAAATGGTGTGGAGGAACTTCTCAAAGGTTCAAAAAATTGCTGGATGGAAGAGTAGTTGCCCCACACAACACACCCACTGACATTCTTCACATTAAAATACATTTAAGATTACAGGGTGCCCAGGTCTATTTACAGGTACGAGACACTCCTGAACCAAGCAAACCGAGGCACTTGTCTGCCGTGGGGCCTTGGGGGAGTCACTTAACTCCTCTGGGTCTCAATTCCCTCATTTGTAAAGTCGGGATTAAGACTCCGAGTCCCCCGTAGGACACGGGCTATATCCAACCCGATTAGCCTGCGTCTACTCCAGCGCTTAGCACAGCTATCGGAGAAGCAGAATAGCCTAGCAGAATGGCCCGGGAGTCGGAAGAACCTGGGTTCTAATTCCGCCACCCGTCAGCTGTGCGACTCTGGGCAAGTCGCTTCACCTCCCCGGGTCTCCGGCTCCTTCCTCCGTCAAACGGGGATTAAAACTGAGATACCCGTGTGGGACAGGAACCGTGTCCAGCCTCATTGTAATGTTGGTATTTGTTAAGCGCTTACTATGTGCAGAGCACTGTTCTAAGCACTGTTCTAAGACTGTTCTGAGGCTCACAGTCTTCATCCCCATTTTACAGATGAGGTCAGTGAGGCCCAGAGAAGTAAAGTGACTTGCCCACAGTCACACAGCCGACACGTGGCAGAGCAGGGATTAACTCATTAGCTTCGATCTACCCCGGTGCTCAGTATAGTGCCGGGCACCTAGCAAGCACTTAAATACCGTTTTTTAAAAATTGCCTAAAATACTATAAAAGGGCGGTGTGGAAATGTGCAGGACAGTTTTAAGAGTGTATAAAAGTCACCAAGTTGAACCCATAATATGCAGTACTATTATTATTGCTTTAACACCTAATTTATTATTAGATACAATAACAGATATAACAATGGTATTTGTTAAGCGTTTACTCCGTGCCAAGCACTGTTCTAAGCGCTGGGATAGACACAGCATCATCAGGTTGCCCCACGTGGGCCGCTCAGTCTTAATTCCCATTTTACAGACGAGATCCCTGAGGCCCAGGGAAGTGAAGTGACTTCTCCAAGGTCCCACAGCAGGCAAGCGGTAGAGCCGGGATCAGAACCCACATCCTCTGACTCCCAAGCCCGGGCTTTTGCCACCATTCATTCATACGTTCAGTTGTATTTATTGAGCGCCTACTGTGTGCAGAGCACTGTCCTAAGCGCTTGGAGTGTACGATTTGGCAACAGATAGAGACAATCCCTGCCCGACAACGGGCTCATGGTCTAGAAGGGGGGGAGGCAGGCTGCAAAATAGAACAAGTCGCTCGGCATCAATAGCATCAAAATAGATCAATAGAACTCTAGATTGGAGCCCGGGCTTGGGAGTCAGAGGTCATGGGTTCGAATCCCACCTCTGCCACTTGTCAGCTGTGTGACTGTGGGCAGGTCACTTCACTTCTCTGGGCCTCAGTTTCCTCATCTGTAAAATGGGGATTAACTGTGAGCCCCACATGGGACAACCCGATCACTCTGTATCTACCCCAGTGTTTAGAACAGTGCTCTGCACCTAGTAAGCACTTAAATACCAACATTATCATTATAATTATTACCCCAGCGCTTAGGACAGTGTTCCACACCCAGTAAGCGTTTAACAAATACCAACATTATTATTACTCCAGCGCTTAGAACCGTGCTCTGTACCTAGTAAGCAGTTAACAAATACCAACATTATCATTATTATTATTATTACCCCAGCGCTTTGAACCGTGCTCTGCACCTAGTAAGCACTTAAATACCAACATTATCATTATTATTACCCCAGCGCTTAGAACCCTGCTCTGTACCTAGTAAGCACTTAAATACCAACATCATTATTATCATTATTATTATCACCCCAGCGCTTAGAACCACGCTCTGCACCTAGTAAGCGCTTAACAAATACCAACATTATCATTATTATTACCCCAGGGCTTAGAACCGTGCTCTGCATCTAGTAAGCACTTAAATACCAACATTATCATTATTATTACCCCAGCGCTTAGAACCCTGCTCTGTACCTAGTAAGCACTTAAATACCAACATCATTATTATTATCACCCCAGCGCTTAGAACAGCGCTCTGCACCCGGTAAGCGCTTAACAAATACCAACATTATCATTATTATTATCACCCCGGCACTTAGAACCGCGCTCTGTACCTAGTAAGCGCTTAACAGATCCCAACATCATTATTATTATCACCCCGGCACTTAGAACCGTGCTCTGCACCTAATAAGTGCTTAACAAATGCCAACATAATTATTAATCATTATTACCCCAGCACTTAGAACCGTGCTCTGTACCTAGTAAGCAGTTAACAAATACCAACATCAGGATTATCATCACCCCCGCGCTTAGCACAGCGCTCTGCCCCTAGTAAGCAGTTAACAAATACCAACAATATGATTAGCACCCCAGCGCTTAGCACAGTGCTCGGCACCTAGTAAGCAGTCACCACACACCGACATGATTATCACGACCCCCGGTCGTTCCACTCGTCTGCCTTGTGACGTTGGGCAAGTCCCTTCCCTGGGCCCGGGTTCCCTCCTCTGTCAAAGAGGGGGGGGGAAGGGGGGAGCCCCTCGCGGGGGCCGCCTCACCCCCTTCTATCCCCTCCCCCCCCGGCGCTCAGCACAGTGCCGGGCACAGAGTAAGCGCTGAAGAAATGCCATCCTTAGGGTGGTTAGGGTGATAATCCCCGGGGCCGGCCTGTCCTGTCCTGTCCTGTCCCCGTACGCGCCCCCGCGGGGCCTTACCGACCGGGGGCTCCCCCTGCACGGGGGGCTCCCCCCCCACCGGGGGCTCCCCCTCCCGCCAAACACGGCGCCGGGGCACCGGCCCCGGGCCCCCACCGCCCTCGGGCACCGCCGACATCGCCCAAGGCCGCCAGGGCAGGGGAAGGAAGGCAGGGGAAGGAAGGGCAAGGAAGGGCAAGGAAGGGCAGGGCAGGGCAGGGGAGGCGCGGCCTACAGCAGCAAGGGGACGGAAGGGAAGGGAGGGGAGGGAAGGGAAGGGGCGCCGCCCAGACCCGGAAGAGGAGCGCTAGGAAGGGGGAAGGAAGAGGAAGGAAGGGGAAGGGCCAGGCCCGGACCCCGAAGTGAAGGGGAAGGAAGAGGAAGGGAAGTGGAGGCCCAGACCCGGAAGTGGAGGGGAAGGAAGAGGAAGGGAAGTGGAGGTCCAGACCCGGAGGTGGAGGGGAAGGAAGAGGAAGGGAAGTGGAGGGGAAGGAAGAGGAAGGGAAGTGGAGGCCCAGACCCGGAAGTGGAGGGGAAGGAAGAGGAAGGGAAGTGGAGGCCCAGACCCGGAAGTGGAGGGGAAGGGAGAGGAAGGGAAGTGGGGGCCCAGACCCGGAGGTGGAGGGGAAGGAAGAGGAAGGGAAGTGGAGGGGAAGGAAGAGGAAAGGAAGTGAAGGCCCAGACCCGGAAGTGGAGGGGAAGGGAGAGGAAGGGAAGTGGAGGCCCAGACCCGGAAGTGGAGGGGAAGGAAGAGGAAGGGAAGTGGAGGCCCAGACCCGGAAGTGGAGGGCAGAAAGGGGGGAAGGAGGGGGAGGGAATGCGAGGGGAAGGAAGAGAAAGAAGGGCAAGGGCGCGGGGCAGAGCCGGAAGGGGAGGCCGGGGAAGGAAGGGGAGGGGAAGGGCTGGGCGGAGAGGCGGAAGTGTCGGAGGCCTTCGTGCTGTCAGGCCCCGCCGCTCCCTCACCCCTGGGGCCCCCCAAAACACAACTTCACTCACCCAATCGTTCGTTCATCGATCATTTTGATTGAGCGCTTCCTGTGTGCACGGCACTCTACTAAGCACTTAGCTCTGTACTCTAGTGAGAGGCAGCATGGAGCGGTAGATAATAATAACGTTGGTATTTGTTAAGCGCTTACTCTGTGCAGAGCACTGGGCTGAGCGCTGGGGGACCTCCAGGGTCATCGGGTTGTCCCTCGTGGGGCTCACAGTCTTCATCCCATTTGACAGACAAGGGAACTGAGGCCCAGAGAAGTGACTCGCCCCCAGTCACCCAGCTGACAGGCGGCAGGGCGGGGATTCGAACCCATGACCTCTGACTCCCAAGCCCGGACTCTTTCCACCGAGCCACGCTGCTTCTCTAGAGCAGGGGCCTGAGAGTCCGAATGTCCTGGGTTCTAATCCCGGCTCCGCCGCTCGTCTACTGCGTGATTTTAGGCCAGCGATTTCGCTTCTCCGGGCCTCAGTTCCCTCATCTGTAAAATGGGGATTGAGACGATGAGCCCCACGGGGGACGGGGACTGTGTCCAACTGGATTTGCTTGCATCCACCCCAGGGCTTAGTACAGCGCCTGGCAAATAGCAAGCGCTCAACAGATGCCATCATTGTCATTATTATTGTGTGCACGATATCGTACTAAGCGCCTCGGAGAGTGAAAAATAACAATAAACCGACATTCCCTGCCCACAACAAGCTTACAGTATCAAGGGGGAGAGAGAGAAGCAGCATGGCTCAGTGGAGAAAGCCCGGGCTTGGGAGTCAGTGGTCATGGGTTCTAATCCTGCATCTACAGCTGTGTAACCTTGGGCAAGTCACCTCGCATCTCTGTACCTCAGTTACCTCATCTGTAAACTGGGGATCAAAACTGTGAACCCCACAGGGGACAACCTGATTACCTGGTACCCGCCCCCCCCCCCCCCAGTGCATAGAACAGTGCTTGGCACATAGGAAGTGCTTAACAAATGCCAACATTATTATAGACGTTAATATAGATAAATAGAATGACAGCTACGTACAAAATGCCATGGGCTTGAGGGAGGGGTAGATAAAGGGAGCAAGTCAAGGTGACAGAAGGGAGTGGGAGAAGAGGGAAGGAAGGCTTAGTCAAGGAAGGCCTCTTGGAGCTTTCAATAAGGGTTTGGAAGGGGGGAGAGTCCTTGTCTGTAGGATATGAAGAGGGAAGATGTGCCAGGCCAAAGGTAGGATGTGAGCAGGTGGTCGGCAGCAAGATAGACCAGATCAAGGTACAGTGAGAAGATTGGTATTAGAACACTGAAATGTGCGGTTTGGGTTGCAGAAAGACAGTAGCGAGGTGAGGTAGGAGGAGGCAAGGTGATTGACCGCTTTAAAGCCGACGGTGAGGAGCTTCTCTTTGATATGCAGGTGGATGGGCAACCCCTCCAGATGCTTGAGGAGTGGGGGAACATGGCCTGAACGTTTTTGTAGAGAGATGATCTGGGCAGCAGAGTGAAGTATGAACTGGAGTGGGCAGAGACAGGGAGGTCAGCGAGGAGGCCGATACAGTAATCGAGGTGGGATAGGATAAGTGCTCGGATGAACGTGATAGCGGTTTGGATGGCGAGGAAAGGGTGGCTTTCAGTGATGTTTCGAAGGAGGACCCGTAGGATTTAGGGATGGAGTGAATATGTGGGTTGAATGAGAGAAAGGAGTCGAGGAGAATGCCAAGATGATGGGTTTGTGAGAGAGGAAGGGGGGTGGTGCCCATCTGCTTAGAAAGGCAAAAGCACACAGGACTGGGATGTCAGGACACTTGGCCTCTAATCTCCACTGTGCCATTTGCCACCTACCGTGACTGTCAGATCCTTGTGGGCAGGAATATCACATCTACTAGCTCTGTTTTTTATTTATGGTAGTTGTTAAGTGCTTACTATGGGGTCAAATACTGCTCAAAGTGCAGGATAGAGTGGAAGCATTATGGTCAAGGTCCAAACCCCTTCATTCATTCATTCATTCATTCATTCATTCATTCATTCGTATTTATTGAGCACTTACTGTGTGCAGAACACTGTATTAAGCATAAAATAAATTAAAATTTATTTAATTTTAAATTTTAAAATTAAGCTTTTTGCTTTTTATGGTATTTGCCAAGTGCTTACTATGTGCCCAGCACTGTTCTAAGCTCTGGAATAGATACAAGGTGATCAGGTTATCCCATGTGGGACTCACAGTCTTAATCCCCATTTTCCAGATGAGGTGACTGAGGCACAGAGAGGTTAAGCGACTTGTCCAGCATCACACAGCTGAGTGCAGTTCAGCAACAAATAGAGACAATCTCTGCCAGCTGCAAGTCTAGCTCTGGCTACTACGGCAATCCAGTTCACATCACCCCCTCACTTTGTTTCACTTGTTCTGCAAAGGAGCAATCAAGAAATAGTAAAAGATGATCATATAAGCTCCCCTCTAGACTATAAGCTTATCGTGGATGGAGAATTTGTGGACCAACCCTGGAGTCAACCCAGGGTTACTCTGTAATTGGATAGGCACGTGAGAATTCCAATTTCACTTCAATAGATAGGATATCTTTAAGGCTCAAGATGGATCAGGTTCATCCCTTTGGTTAAGTTTCCAGAAATCTGCATTCTGGCTGAAAGTGCTTTTAGCTTTTTTTTAAAATTTCAAATGGGTCTGTTTGAAGACTGCATCAACAATGGGTAAAAGGGAAGCAGGAAAAACTGTTATTAAACCATTCCTTCTTGATTTACCAATTTGTGCATTCCAAGCACTTAGTACTGTGCTCTGCACATAGTGAGTGCTCAATAAATTGAATGAATGAATGATTTTTACCTACCTTTTGTGCTATTTCAGGTGAGAAAATGTAAGCCTTTTCCACAAATGTATTATCGAAATGTAATAATAACAATAATGTTGGTATTTGTTAAGCGCTTACTATGTGCCGAGCACTGTTCTAAGCGCTGGGGTAGATTCAGGGAAATCAGGTTGCCCCATGTGAGGCTCACAGTTAATCCCCATTTTACAGATGAGGTAACTGAGGCCCAGAGAAGTGAAGTGACTTGCCCACAGTCACACAGCTGACAAGTGGCGGAGCCGGGATTCAAACCCATGACCTCTGACTCCCAAGCCCATGCTCTTTCCACTGAGCCACGCTTAGAAAGCTGTAGAAACTCAGCTTTCAATTTTTTTCTCTCTCTACCTTAAACATTCATGTTTCTTCTGTTCCTCTTAAGCACTTTGATAATCACGCCTCCTCCAGCCCCACAGCAGTTATGCACCTATAATTTCTTTTAATAATTATGGCGCTTGTTAAACGCTTGCTGTGTGCCAAGCACTGTTCTAAGGACTGAGGAAGATTCAAGTGAATAAATCGGGACACCGTCTCTGTCCCACATGAGCGTCAAAGTCTACATAGGAGGGAGTAGGATTGAATCCTCATTTTACAGATGAGGTAACTGAGGCACAGAGAAGTTCAGTAACTTCCCCAAGGTCACACAGCAGACACATGGCAGAGAGGGGATTAGAACCCAAGTCCTCTGCCTCCCTCTATCAGTCAATCAATGGTATTTATTGAGTGCTTACTGTGTGCAGAGCACTGTACAAAGCGGTCGAGAGAGTACAATGCCACAGAGTTACTAATAATAATAATAATAATGTTGGTATTTGTTAAGCACTTACTAAGTGCCGAGCACTGTTCTAAGCGCTGGGGTAGATACAAGGGAATCAGGTTGTCCCACGTGGGGCTCACAGTCTTAATCCCCATTTTACAGATGAGGGAACTGAGGCACAGAGCATTCATTCAATAGTATTTATTGAGCGCTTACTATGTGCAGAGCGGTGTACTAAGTGCTTGGAATGTACAAATCGGCAACAGATAGAGACCATCCCTGCCCAATGATGGGCTCCCAGTCTAAACGGGGGAGAACAGTAATAATAGTTATGGTCTTTGTTAAGCACTTACAATGTGCCAAGCACCGTTCTAAGCGCTGTGATAGATATAAGGTAATCAGGTTGTCCCACTTGGAGCTCACAGTCTTCATCCCCATTTTCCAGATGAGGTAACTGAGGCAAAGATCAGTGAAATGATTTGCCCAAAGTTCCACAGCGGACAAGTGGCAGAGCCAGGATCAGAACCCACGTCCTCTGACTCCCAAGTCCGTGCTCTTTCCACTGAACCAGGCTGCTTCTGTGGAGCGAGGTACTCTTCCAAATGGCTTACTGCAGGGCTCCGCACACAGTAAGTGCTCAATAAATATGATGACCTGACAGACTGACGGATACCCCGCCTCGCCTGCTGGGGCTCAGGGCCACCACATTTTCCCTCGGCCTCTCTGGCTGGGTGTTCTCTTGGGTAGCTGACATAAATGTTTTCGTATGGGCCGTGAGTACTCAAAGCACAGTGAAAAACTGAACAATCATCTGGTGAACTGAGTCGATGGAGACTGTCAAACCTGAATAACTCCCCACCCCACCCCCAAACTCCCTTCAAGTTCTGTTTTGTAAGCTCCTTTTGGGCGGGGAATGTGTCTACCAACTCTGTTGTGCTCAATAAGGGAAGCAGCACGGCCTAGTTGATAGAGCACAGGCATGGGAGTCAGAAGGCCCTGGGTTCTAATGCCGCTCTACCATTTGTCTTCTCTGTGACCTCGGACCAGTCACTTAACTTCTCCGTGCCTCGGTTACCTCCTCGGGTCAGCAGTGAGATAGATGAGATTGAGGACCACTCCTGCCTGCCTCACCTCCCTTTTCTCCTTCTCCATCCCAGCCCGGACCCCCCGCTCCTCTGATGCCCCTCACCTCCTCACTGTCCCTCCATCTCGCCTGTCCGGCCGTCGACCCCCGGCTCAGGTCCTACCTCTGGCCTGGAACACCCTCCCTCCTCAAATCCCAAAGACAGTGACTCTTCCCCACTTCAAAGCCTTATTGAAGGACCAAGAAGCCTTCTCCAAGAAGCCTTCCCAGACTTAGCCCTCCCTTTCCTCTTCTCCCACTCCCTTCTGCATCACCCTGACTTATTCCCTTTGTTCTTCCCCCTTCCCACCCCCACAGCACTTATGTCCCTGTCTGTCATTTATTTATTGGTATTGATATCTGTCTCTCCCCGCCACCACCCCCCGCCCAGGCTCTTAGCTCACTGTGGGCAGGGAACTTGTCTGTTTATTATTGTATTGTACTCTAATTCCTTCATTCAATCGTATTTATTGAGCGCTTACTGTGTGCAGAGCACCGTACTAAGCTCTTGTAAAGGGCAATACAGCAATAAAGAGAGACAATCCCTGCTCACAATGGGCATTCAGTCTACAGCGGGGGAGACAAGACATCAAAACAAGTAAACAGGCATAAATATTAATAAATAGAATTATAGGTATGTACGGAGATACATAAGTGCTGTGGGCCGGCGATGGGTGAGGGGAAGAGCAAAGGGAGCCAGTCGAGGTGACGCGGAACGGGGGGGAGCTGAGGAAGAGGAAGCTTAATCCGGGAAGGCCTCTTGGAGGAGGTGAGCCTTCAGTAGGGCTTGGAAGGGAGGAAGACTGATTGTTTGGTCGATTTGAGGAGGCCGGGCATTCCAGGCCAGAGGTAGGACGTGGGCCAGAGGTCGGCGGCGAGGCAGGTGAGATCGAGGTGCTTAGTACAGTGATCTGCACACAGTAAGTGCCCAAAAAATATGACTGAATGAATAAATTTTTTTTAAAAAAAGAAGCCAGAGTTGGTGCCTGGGGTGTGTTGTCTCACCACTACACAATACGGATATATATTAATAAATATTAATACCAAAAAATATTAATCTATTGGACCAGTGCTTGGCACATAGTAAGCGCTTAATAGGTACCATTAGCGTTATTATTATTTAGATTCACAGCAATTTGACCAATACAACTGATCTGAATTAATTAGCGTGTGCCCAGATTGAGTTAATACTTATTCGATCCCAATTGAAACTCAGAGTTCCATTAAGAAGTTGCAAACATCTCCAAAAGAGACCCTCAGCAACGACAGACCGTAAGCCCGGTGTGGGCAGGGATTGCCTCTCTTTATTGCTGAATCAAAAATTCCAAATGCTTAGTACAGTGCTCTGCACATAGTAAGCGCCCGATAAAAACGATTGAATGATTGAATGACAGCAGGGGCCCAATAAAGTCAACTGTTATTGAACAAGGTTAAGGTTAAACGCGAGGCCACACCAGAAAGCTCTTATTTCAGCAGTTTATACCTGCTCTGTCAGTAAACGGAGGGCCAAAGTTCACAGCAAAGTCAGACCTTAATTTTAACAAACACCAATTCAAAATTAAAAGTACAAAAATAACACTTCCCTTATGCAAACAGAATAAGTTATGGTTTCCCATGATTTCTTCGTTAGATCAATCGTATGAAATAAAAGCCTAAACTCAGTTTCACTCAAAAGAAGTTAAACAAAGAAACCTCTATTTCCCTGATGGTACAACACTTTTTACTAACCACCCCCCGCCCAGAACCCTCTGCTACTTACTAAAAGCAGCTGTGAATCCGGCCCACTTTCTAATTACAAAGTAGAAAGTGGCTCTCCATAAAATAATAATAATACCATATGATATTTGTGAACGCTCATTAAGTGTCAAAGTGCTGTACTCAGCCCTGGGGTAGGTAAAAGAGTAGATATATGGGACTCACAGTCTTAGTAGGAGAGAGAAAAGGCATCAAATCCTCCTTTTGCCTTATAAGAGAACCGAGGCACAGAGAATTGAAATGATTTCCCCAAGGTCACACAACACATCTATACTCACTCCCTTGGTGAGCTCATTTGCTCCCACGGTTTCAACCATCAGATGCGGATGACACCCAAATCTGCATCTCCTCCCCTGTTCTCTCCTCCTCCCTCCAGGCTCGGATCTCCTCCTGCCTCCAGGACGTCTCTGCTCGGATGTCCTCCTGCCACCTAAAACTCAACATGTCCAAAACAGAGCTCCTTATCTTCCCTCCCAGCCCTGTCCTCTCCCGAACTTTCCTGTGACTGTAAATGGAACAACCATCCTTCCCACAGGCCCACAACCTTGGTGTCGTCCTGGGCTCCGCTCTCTCATTCACCGCACACAGCCAATCCGTCACCAACACCTGCCAGTCTCACCTCCACAACATCGCCAAGATCTGCCTTTTACTCTCCATCTAAACCGCTACCCCATAAATACAATCACTCGTTCTATCCCTGCTGGATGACTGCATCAGCCTCCTTTCTGACCTCCCAACCTTCTGCCTCTCCCCATTTTAGTCCATACTTCACTCTGCTGCCCGGATTATCTTTCTACAGAAACGCTCTGGGTGTGTCGCCCCCTCACCTCCTCAAAAATCTTCAGTGGTTATTATCATTATTATGGTATTTGTTAAGCATTTACTAGGTGCCAAGCACTGTTCTAAGCACTGGAGGAGATACAAGGTAGTTAGTTGTCCCACTTGGGGCTCACAGTCTTAATCCCCATTTTACGGATGAGGTAACTGAGGCATAGAGAGGTAAAGTGGCTTGCCCAAGGTCACACAGCAGACAAGTGGTGGAGCCGGGATAAGAACCCATGACCTCTGACTCCCAAGCCTGTGCTCTTTCCACTAAACCTCACTGCTTCAACCTCCATATCAGGCAAAAACTCCTCACTCTTGGCTTCCAAGCTCTCCATCCCCTTACCCCCTCCTACCTCTCCTCCCTTCCCTCTTTCTACCGCCCACCCCGCACGCTCTGCTCCTCCGCCGCCCACCTCCTCACCATCCCCCGGTCTCGCCTATCCCGCCGTCGACCCCCGGGCCACGTCCTCCCGCGGTCCTGGAACGCCCTCCCTCCTCACCTCCACCACACTCTTCCCCTCTTCAAAGCCCCACTGAAGGCTCACCTCCTCCAAGAGGCCTTCCCAGATTGAGCCCCCTTTTTCCTCAGCTCTCACTCCCCTCCGCATCACCCCAACTCGCTCCCAACTCTACTCTACTCCCAACTCCCACCCCAACTCTACTCCCCCGGTCCCCACCCCACAGCACTTGTGTATATATGTACAAACTAATAATTCTATTTATATTAAGGCCCGTTTACTTGTTTTGATGTTTATATATATATATATAAAATTCTTTTTATTTCTATTGATGCCTGTTTACTTGCTTTGGTGTCTGCTTCCCCCCTTCTAGACTGTGAGCCCAGGATGGGCAGGGATTGTCTCTCTTTATTGCTGAATTGTATTTTCCAAGAGCTTAGTACAGTGCTGTGCACACAGTAAGCACTCAATAAATACGATTGAATGAACAAATGAATGAAAGGTAAGTGGTGGAACAGGAATTAGAACCCAGTTCTCTGGCTCCCCGGCCTTCCACTAGACCACGCTTCTTCTTATCTATTGGCCAGTTTTCCAAAAAAAAAAAAAAGCAAACACCTGTAATACAGGTAGAGAAAATGTTCGATTTCTTCAAATCACAAAAAGTTCTAAAGGATTCAGCACTGATGGCAGATGTTTAAAGCAGAACTTGCTAAGCCCATTTTTCGACATCATTTCTCATCTCGAGAATTTGTTGCAGGGTCCCAGGAAGCATAATAGTATAGTTGGCACTCTGCTGTCAATCCATTCTTCTGCCTATAAATTTTAAATAATTAAATACAAGTAGAAGCATCTCCCACTGAATTTGGGAGTCCTAGGTTTGGTTTTTTTTTTTAAAAGATAGACTTGATAAAAAAATGAAAATAAATTTGACTTGGCGACATTTGCATGGAGAAAATTGAGGGGTAACAAAGAGCGAGTGTTTGAAATTAAATTAAATTTAAATTCCTGAAAAGGCTGACCTAGCTCATATTGGCTCATTTATGGTTTCTGACCAGAAAAATCTGTCCCATTTTGATCATACTTTAGATCTCCCAAGCGCTTAGAACAGTCCTTGGCACAAAGTAAGCACTTAACAAATACCATCATCATCATAACTGGCTCATTTATGGTTTCTGTCCAGAAAAATCTGTCCCATTTTGATCATACCTTAGATCTCCCAAACGCTTAGTACAGTGCTCTGCACACAGTAAGCACTCAATAAATACGATTGAATGAATATTAAAAATAAAAAAACCCTGTTTTTGCTGTCATTGACTCTCATGGCTCAGTGGAAAGAGTGGAAAGGGCTTGGGAGTCAGGGGTTGTGGGTTCTAATCCCAGGTCCTCCACTTGTCTGCTGTGTGACTTTGGGCAAGCCACTTCACTTCTCTGTGCCTCAGTTACCTCCTCTGTAAAATGGGGATTAAGACTGTGAGCCCCACATGGGACAACTTGATTACCTTGTATCTACCCCAGAGCTTAGAACAGTGCGTGGCACACAGTAAGCCCTTAACAAATACCATTATTATTATTATTATTATTATGGTTACACTATTGTACTCTCCTAAGTGGGAAGTACAGTGCTCTGCACATAGTACGTGCTCAGTAAGTATTACCGATTAATAATTCTTGCAAACTCACTGGACTGCGAGGTCATGAGATTGTAAAATCACTAGACCGCAAGCTCCTTGAGGGCAGGGATTGAATGAGTGCCTACCAACTTTACCGTTGTTTATTCTGATATTTAGTGACTGTGATGGTCCTCTTCCTGGCCCTGTCCCACAGCTTTCTGAACTCACACCACTTCCTTCAGGTGGTTATTTTGTTTCTTTTCAACCCAACCTGTAGAGGGATTGACTGGATTCGTTAGAGGAGTCGAAGAAGTTTCCCATGGCTGAGGGTTTTTTGGGGTTTTTTTTGGCTGGGTCAGATCGTGTTGGGGCTATCCCAGGGTTTTGCTGAGGTGAGTTAGAATTTTTAAAGTGAGGGTGTGTTTCTTTTTGGTCAGAGAACCTGTCCACTAATTCTAATGTACACTACTCTTCCAAGCACTTAGTATGGTGCTCTGCATATAGTAAACACTCAATAAAGACCATTGATTGATGGATTGATAAATCGTGAAAGAAAGCAGTAGTAAATAAAGAGCTCCAGGTGGTAAATTGGGTATTACTATGCACTAGTAATAAATCGGATCATCAGATCATTAAACCAGTCAGATTAGGTGTTAAGAATCAACACAGAGGCAGGAGCAGCTTGGAGTAGTGGATAGAGCACGAGCCTGGGGGTCAGAGGGTCATGGGTTCTAATCCCAGTTCTGCCAATTGCCTACTGTATGACCTTGGACAAGTCACTTCACTTCTCTGTGTCTCAGTTACCTTACCTGTAAAATGGGGATTAAGACTGTGAGCCCCATGTGGGGCAACCTCATTACCTTCTATCTCCGCAGTGCTTAGAACAGTGCTTGGCACATAGTAAACTCTTAACAAATGCCATCATTATTATTATTAGCACTTCTCTGTGCCTCAGTTACCTCATCTGAAAATGGGGATTAAGACTGGAAGCCCTCTGCAGGACAGGGACTGTTTCCAACCTGATTTACGTGTATCCACCCCAGTGCCTGGCACATAGTGAGCGCTTAACAAAATACCATAATTATTTCTTTTTCTACTGGTCTAGACAGTTGGGGATATTTATGGGATATCTTTTAATGACTGGATTAGCTGCTGTCTTCACGGGGCCTTTTCATTTGGTACCAGAAATACTACAAAACAGCATGGCTCAGTGGAAAGAGCACGGGTTTTGGAGTCAGAGGTCATGAGTTTGAATCCCGGCTCTGCCACTTCTCAGCTGTGTGACTGTGGGCAAGTCACTTAACTTCTCTGTGCCTCAGTTCCCTCATCTGTAAAATGGGGATTAAGACTGTGAGCCCCACGTGGGACAACCTGATTCCCCTGTGTCTACCCCAGCGCTTAGAACAGTGCTCCGCATATAGTAAGCGCTTAACAAATACATTATTACAAAAATGCCCAAATTCTCCTAAGTACATATCCAAGGAGGTTCACGGGTTACAGTTTGTGCAATCTTGAGTTGGTTTATTGGGGCTTGAATTGTGGTCAGTTCTGGGTCACCTACTATTTTCCATCTAGACCCACTCCCTTGGATAACTCATTTACTCCCGTGGCTTCCACTACCGTCTCCACAAAGATCTTTCCCAAATCTACCTCTGCAAACCTGATCTCCCTCCTGTGCTGCATTTCCTCTCATCTCAGGTCATCTCGACAAGGATGTCCCACCAACATACTTTGCAACATCCAAATACTTCACTCCTCTGGTGCTAACCTTCTCACTGTGCCTCCATCTCGCCTGTCTCACCGCCGACCCCTGGCCCACTTCCTGCCTCTGGCCTGGAACGCCTTCCCTCCTCAAATCCTCCAGACAAGACTCTTCCCCGCTTCAAAGCCCGGCTGAAGGCCCACCTCCTCCAAGAGGCCTTCCCTGTCTAAGCCCCACTTTTCCTCATCTCCGACTCCCTTCCGCGTCACCCTGACCTGCTCCCTTTGCTCTTCCTCCCCAACCAGCACCACAGCACTTATGTAGCAGCGTGGCTCAGTGGAAAGAGCGCGGGCTTGGGCGTCAGAAGTCATGGGTTCTAATGCCGGCTCCGCCGCTTGTCAGCTGTGTGACTTTGGGCCAGTCACTTAACTTCTCTGGGCCTCAGTTACCTTCATCTGTAAAATGGGGATTAAGACTGTGAGCCCCACGTGGGACAACCTGATCACCTTGTATCCCCCCCAGCGCTTAGAACGGTGCTTTGCACATAGTACACACTTAACAAATACCAGCTTATTATGTAATTTTTATTGTACTGATATTTATTTATATTAATGTCTGTCTTTCTCCGCGCTTCCCCTCTCCCCCAGACTGTGAGCTGATTGTGGGCAGGAACTGCCACTGTTTATTGTTGTATTGTACTTTCCCAAGTGCTTAGTACAGTGCTCTGCACACAGTAAGCACTTAATAAATATGATTGAATGAATGAATGACATCTCCTCCAAGAAGCCTTCCTTCATTATCCTTACGCCCTCTCCCTTTTGCATCATCCTTGCCTTTAGATCTGTCCCTTCTAGGCACTTGCCATTCACCCCACAGCCCCACAGCTCTTTTGTCTGTGTCCATGATTTATGTTAATATCTGTCTCCCCTCTAGACTGTAAGCTCCTCATGGGCAGGGAATGTGTCTTCTGACTCTGTTGTTTTGTACTCTCCAACTGCTAAGGATACCGCTTTGCCCACAGTAAGTGCTCAGTCAATATCAATGTTGTTTAGACTGTGAGCCCGTCACTGGGCAGGGATTGTCTCTATCTGTTGCTGAATTGTACATTCCAAGCGCTTAGTACAGTGTTCTGCACATAGTAAGCGCTCAATAAATACTATTGAATGAATGAATATCAATGTGATTGATGCGTAGCTCCATGAATTCCCCACACCCCCTGCCCAGCAGAGGATGCCTGTCTTGCAACCCATTTTTCTCCTCTCACAATAATTATGGTACTCGTTAAGCACTTACTATGTGCCAAGCACTGTTCTAAGCACTGGAGTGGATCCAAGTCAATCAGATGGGTCACTGTCCCTTTCCGTGGGGCTCATACACTAAATAGGAAGGACTAGGATTTAATCCCTATTTTGCAGATGGGTGACTGAGGCACGAGTTTGGTGACTTGCCCAAAGTCACCCAGTAAACCCGTGGCAGAGTCGGGATGAGAAGCCGGGTCCTCTGACTCCCAGGACTGTGCTCTTTCCACTAGGCCACACCGCTCCTCTTTGCTGAACAGCTCAGTCTCCTGCCAAGTGGGCGGTGGTGGAGAATCCAGTCCGCCCACTTTGCTTCTCTAATGCCAACCTTCTAACTGTACCACCATCTCATCTATCTCACCACTCACCTCTCGCCCACATCCTTCCTCTGGCCTGGAACGCCCTCCCTCCTCCTATCTGACAATTACTGTCCCCCACTTCAAAGCCTTAGTGAAGGCCCATCTCCTGCAAGAGGCCTTCCCTGTCTAAGCCCTCCTTTCCTCTTCTCGCACTCCCTTCTGCTTCACCTTTTCCCTTTATTCATCCCTCCTCCCAGCCCCACAGCACTCATGTAAATATCTATAATTGATTTAACTATAGTAATCTGTCTCCCCCTCTAGACTGTAAGCTCACTGTGGACAGGGAATGTGTCTGTTATATTGCTATACCGTACTCTCCCCGGCACTTAGTACCATGCTCGGCACATAGTAAGTGCTCAAAAAACCCAAATGACTGGTTGAGAAGCCAAAGTGGGAAGGAAGGAAGGGCACCCGCTGCCTGGAAAAATCCATCGGGATCAGCTGTTCGGCGGGAGTCGGGTGGGGGGAGATGCAGGTCGATCCAACATCTCCTCTTCCCAAGGGACCTTGACGTTGACATTCGGGCACCTGGTGTTAACCCCATAAATAGGCAGAGAGCCGTTCACTATACAGTCCTCTTAGTACATTCCTAGTGAAGGATTACACCTGCAGCCATTTACCTCCACCTCAGAATTCAAGGGTACTTTGCAGAAACCCAAATTAAGATGTAATACCTCTTCTTCCCTTCTTCAGGGTCCTCAGCAGATGAAATAGGTAGGGAAAGGTGATATGAACAAAATAGCTCTTCCCAGAATCCTAAGCATTCATTCTTTCCCGCCCGCTGTACTACTCCTGAGGAGAGTGACAGAATCAATCAATCCATCGATCCATCGTATTTATTGAGCACTTACTGTGTGCGGGGCACTGTACTAAGACAAGCATCTTGCCGATGAAGAGCTTATAATCTAATGACTCAAGGCTCCTCATTCCTTCTGCTTGAACCTAGGTTTCAGCCTCCAGCCTGAAGTGTGAAATCGTTGCAAGTCTTCTGTTTCCAATAGCTCCGTGTGAAAGAGCGTGATTTTAGAGGAAAGGGCCACATGCCCCATCCCATCCCGCCTCTTCAGCTGTGAACTCTAAATTAATAATAATCATAATGATAACAATTATGGCATTCATTAGGCACTGACTATGTTGCCAGGCATTGTACTAAGCACTGGAGTGGATTCAAGCAAATTGGTTTGGATTATTAAGACATTACATATAAATTCATACTAATTACTAATACTGTAGGTCCAAAAAATGGGTTTTCTGAGGGGTGGAGAGGGAGGGGAAAGGGGGATGGTTCATCAGTGAATGGCACTGATTCAGCGAGTACAGCGCAGCACACTGTACTAAGCACTTGGGAGAGTACACTATAACAATATAAGCGCTTCCTGGATGCGGAGCATTGTACTAAGTGGTTGGGAGAGTCCAACAGAGTAGGTAGGTGTATTCCCTGCCCACAAAGGGATCGTGGGTTCTAATCCTGGCTCCGCCACTTATCAGCTGTGTGACTTTGGACAAATCACAACTTCTCTGTGTCTCAGTGACCTCATCTGTAAAACGGATTGAGACTTTGAGGCCCCCATGTGGGACAACTTGATTACCTTGTAGCTACACCGGTGCTTAGAACAGTGCTAGGCACATAGTAAGCGCTTAACAAATACCATTATTATTATTATTACGGTCTAGTTCATCCGGAGAGCCCCCGCATTGAACCAGAGGTGTGTACTCGACACAAACACAAACTACAGTTCATGTCTCCCCCGAGAGATTGTCAACTCGTTGCGGGCAGGGAATGCATCTACCGACTCGGCTGTTCTACTGTACTCTCCCAAGCCGCTTGGTACAATATTCTGCACGCACTAAGCGCTCGATACCACTAAATGATCGATTGAATTCTACTTCTTTGGGATTCAAATCTCTCATTTCATAAACCATTATACCTCTTCTCAAATCGCAGAGCTCGGGAGTATGGAACAAAGAAGTCCCCAAGCCACAACGCAAAACCGAAACCCCACATCCAAACCAGTTGCAGTGAAGGAAGAAAAGAATACAAAAGTCTTACCCAACATTAAGCTGCCTCTTTGGTTTATTTTAAAGACTGGTTTCTCTGTTGAGATACTTTCCCAGTGAAACGACTGACAAAATGATTATTAGAAAAACATTACAGAACACTAGAGACAGTTCTTTGGAAAGCTATTAAAGGCTTGAGCCCCAACAAAGAGCCCCTTTTAAAACGAGTGAGTTTAAAAACCTGCAACTTGTTTCAGTTCGACAATTCCCCTTCCTGGATGTAAAAGGGCTATAGAATAGGGATTTTTTTTCTTTTTCAAAGCACATCCTAACAAGTAAAGAGAAAGGAGTGACTCCTCTAACTTGCTCTCGTCCAAGTGAAATGTAGAATTCAATCTAAGGTATCACATCCTGTAACTACTAACGGGAAACATTATACGCTCTCCTTGGCCAACAGAAACTTAAAAGACTTATTCTTGTTATTTCTTCAAAGCCCAATTGGGAGAATGAGAAACGTTGACTCTATTGATTGGGAGATCTGGTAACCTTTGAGTAGAACTTAATGTATAGAACAATATACCTTTTTTTCCCCCTTATCTCCTACTACATTTAATATTTGCTCTCTAATTTCCTTCATAAAGGGGCGGGGGGGGGGGGGGGTGGGGGTGCAACTGCCCAGAAAGTGTTCCAACGAAATAATGTAATGGCTCTCTGTATTCAATCCTCAACAATACCATCCGCTGGTTAATGTGAAGGCCTGAATCCATTGTTCAGAGGCAATGAGACTGTCGCACCAGTGGAGGACAGGGAAGAAAAGACCACGCAAGTAATGCCTTGTGGAATGACGCTCACGCTTGCAGGAACACGGCACGAAGCAAATTGCCGATCCTCTATTCAACTCCCCAGATGCCGTTTTTGATCTGGTAACTAGATCAAGCTACACGTTTTTCATTTAAAAAATCAAGCTTACAAATTACATTGCAATTACAATCGGAGAGTACGCTCCCGAGTGATCTGAGCAGAGCCGAAGTCTGGGTTTTGAAGGGACAACAAGAAAGAAATCTAATCTCTTTTTAAAGATATTAATGACCTGCGAACGTCACCGCACAGCTGCAAAGAGCTAGTTTGTCATTCTTATAAATTCGGTGGAATTTATTAGGGACTATTTATAATAATAATTATGATATTTGTTCAGGGCTTGCTATAAGTCAAGCGCTGTTCTCAGTGCTGGGGTAGACAGACGTTAATTAGATCAGACCCCAATCCCTACTCCACATTGGGCTCACAATCTAAGCAGGAGGCAGAACAAATGAAGAGTCCCCATTTGACAGTTGAGGAAACTGAAGCACAGAGAAGTTAGGTGACTTGACCAAGGTCACACAACAGGCAAGTGGCAGAGCCGCGATTAGAACCCGGGTCCTCTGACTCTCAAGCCCGGGCTCTTTCTACTAGGTCACGCGGCTTCCCTGTATTTAACACTTAGGCAAGTATAATACAACAGAGTTGACAGACAAGTCCTTGCCCGCAAGGAGCTTACAATATGAGGGGGAGACATTGTAATCAATTACATATAGGGGACTTAATTAATCCATGGTATTTACTGAGCAGTTCCTGTGTGCAGAGCACTGTACTAAGCGCTCGGGAGAGTACAACAAATTCGGTAGGCACCTTCCGTGCCCGCAAAAGGCAGCAGCTGATGTGCTGCGGAGGTGGGGTGAACGTCAAAGCGTTTAAAGGGTACAGACTCAAGCGCATGGGCGACAAGGAAGGGGATAGAAGAAGGTAGGGATATGAGAGGTTAGTCAAGGAAGGCTTCCTGGAGGAGACTGATTTTAGGAGGGCTTCGGACATGGCCAGAGTGGTCATCTATTGGATATGAAGGAGGGTGTTTCAGGAAGAATGGCTAGTTGTTCATCTCGGTATTTTGTATTTAATTTCTCTCCCAACAATCCTTTGAGGTTGGTTATCATTACTATCCTTACTTTATCGGTGAGAGACACCGAATGCTTTGTGACTTCGCATAGCTAAGTCTGTAGTAGAGCCTTGTTTTTCTGCGAACCAGCCCTTGGATTAGTTTCTTCTCTATTAAATAAATAAAATTGTGGTATTTGTTAAGCGCTTACTGTGTGCAAAGCACTGTTCTAAGTGCTGGGAGATACAAGGTGATCAGGTTGTCCCACATGGGGCTCACAGTTTTTTAATCCCCATTTGACAGATGAGGTGACTGAGGCACAGAGAAGTTAAGTGACTTCCCCAACGTCACACAGCTGACTAGGCCAGTTATTCATCAGTGTGTCACTGAAAAAGGGAAAAAAAAGTTCTTATCGATAAATCTGTATGTTTCAAATACAAAAAACTTCCTGTACGATCTTGGGTAAGTCCCCTTCTCTGGGCCTCAGTTCCCTCATCTGCAAAATGGGGACTCCCTCTCCTAAGTTGTACCTGATTACCTTGTATCTACCCCAGCACTTAAAACAGTGCTTGGCACAATGGAAGCGCTTAGCAAATACCACAGCTCCTATCATTACTGTTATTAGTTGGTTCATATGGCATTTTGTCTGGCATTAAACTGTCATCATATGGCATTAAACTGTCCACCAAACAAATCCTCCTTCTATGGGTGAGTCACACAAATTTTAATAATTATTCTGTCCCAATGCTTAAATGCTGTTAATCAACATGAGACATTTCTGGAAGTATGGGTTACGGTGAGTCTACCAAAATGTGTTAGTTTTAAATCAACTTTTTGTGACTAAATTGGAAAGAATCCATACCATGTACCTAAATATGTCCTTCTTATCCCCACTCCACCACCTTTCTTTGATCCCTGGGGTCAAACCTCTACTTGGATGCAAATGGCTCTGGCTCTCTGGACGTCTCTGGAGCTTTTCTGGAGCTCTTCTTCACTGGGCCCCTGAAATAGGTTAACTCGCCTTTCTGGCTGGGGCCAAAAAGTGATCGTGGTGGTGATGGTGGTACTTACTGACTTTCAACTGCAGTCTCAACTTCATTCCCTCTTCAAGATGCCAAAAGGCGAAAGACAAGGGAGAAATTATAACGGAGGAAACTGAAGAACAGAGAAATGAAATGACTCACCCTAGGGAGTCACAGCAGGCCAAGTGGTGGAGCTGGATTAGACCCCAGGTCCCCTGTACTGTGTTCTTACCACGAGGCCATGCTGCTTCCCAGATATGTATGTGTGTATATATATATATGCCGATTTTTGTTTTACGCACATATATGATCTGAGCCATATAATGTGGCAAAATCCTGCTATTCACATAAACCAACACATAATTCTTGCTACTTGCTGAGCTTAAAAAAAAAAGCACTTTATGGACAGTAGGGCTATAAGGAACATTTCCTCAAACTGGAAAGACTTATAAAACAGATATTTATTGCGTAACTGCTCTTCAAATATTCAGCACGGGTCCATAAGAAATTCTGGGTTTTTTTCAGAGTAGTTTGCACAACCCCAAATTTAACAGAATGGTCATTTACTTTTTTGTAAATTCCTACCAAAAATATACATCTTCCTGAAAACACAAAATAGGTGTCTAGTTGCCAAATTTTCTAAACGCTTTACAAACAGTGAAAAGAGGAACAGTTTTCATTTACAAAGTATAAAAAAAAGTTATTTCCAAAGTTTTACTTTGTCCTTTAGTATCTTAAAACCGGGGTTTTTGCTAATCTTCTTATTAAAGATCACCAACAGATCCTCTTCAGATTTATGCTGCCCACTGGCCGTCACTGCATAGTACTGGGCTAAAACCTGCACGAGAAAAATGGATGTCAAATGGGTTCATTTGGACCTGGAATTCCAGCCTTCCAACAGAGAGGTTTCTATGCTAGATGGTTGGTGAACAGTGTTACTTTACAAAATGAATCAAATCGATGGTCTTTACTGAGCGCTTAGTGTGTGCAGAGCACTGTACTGAGCATTTGGGAGAGTACAATAAACATGTCCACATATATCTAATAATAATAATGATGATGATGATGATGAGGGTATTTGTTAAACACGTACTACGGGCCAGGAAACATTCTAAGCGCTGGGGTGGATACAAGCAAATCGAGTTGGCCACAGTACCTGTCCTACATGGGCTCACAGTCTCAATCCCCATTTTACAGATGAGGTCACTGAGGCCCAGAGAAGTGAAGTGACTTGCCCAAGGTTACACAGCAGACAAGCGGCGGAGCAGGGATTAGACTATTACCTTCTGACTCTCAGGGCCTGTGTTCTACCCACTGCGCCATGTCGCTTCTCAGCGACAAACTACACTGCCCTATATATTACATTTACGTCTACCTAAATTGTCCATTTTAAATAAGGAAAATACACAACTCTTTTAAAAAAGAGAAATAAAATGTCCATACCTTTTTTCTTAACTTTTTGATTGATATTTCATTGTCTGGAGCTTGTTTCAGGACAGCTTTGATAGTCCCCTGCCAGTTGAATTTACCTTCGATAAGAACAAAACACGATATCGCTTATGACGTGATACATGTAATCTCTCTCTCTCCCCCGCCTCCACAAAAAACAAGTGAAACCATTACTTCCGAGGTGTAAATGAATTAACGCTGCACGCCTGTCATTCCTCTCACCCCTCTGCCATCCGTTCTTGACGTCTCCCATCCCCATCCCCATCTCCCCACTCCCAAAGCAGGACACCCGCTCAATTGGATCCACGGCTCTCCGCCTTATTGAGTTCTTGGTTTGTAGCTTTTCAGTTTGTGAAGCCTGGTCCCCACCCCGGCCTATAAATTCTCCATAAATTCCTAAAGATGCCAAATGGAATGTACAATCCGTGCCTAAAGAGCGACCTGATTTATTCACCTGTTCTCTCCCCAGTGCTGCCTGAGACTACACTACCATCCTTCCCGTCTCACAGGCCCGCGACCTCGGCCTCACCCTTGACTCCGCTCTCTCATTCACCCCACGTATCCAATCCGTCACCAAAACCCACCAGTCTCACCTTCACGACATCGCCAAGATCCACCCTTTCCTCTCCATCCAAACTGCTCCCTTGCTGGTACAAGCTCTTATAATATTCCCACTGGATTACTGCATCAGCCTCCTCTCTGATCTGCCTTCCTCCTGTCTCTCCCCGCTCCAGTCTATACTTCACTCTGCTGCCCGCAGAGCTTCTTTCTACAGAAACGCTCTGGGCATGTCACTCCCCTCCTCAGAAAGTCGGCCTATCAACCTTTGCATGAAGCAAAAACTCCTCACGCTTGGCTTCAAAGTTCTCCATCACTTTGCCCCCTCCTACGTCACCTCCCTTCTCTCCTTCTCCTGCCCAGCCCGCATACTCCTCTGCCGCCCACCTCCTCACCGTCCCCCGTTCACACCTGTCCCGCCGTCGACCCCTGGCCCTCGTCCTCCCGCTGTCCCGGAACGCCCTCCCTCCTCACCTCCGCCAAACTAACTCTCTTCCCCGCTTCAAAGCCCTACTGAGAGCTCACCTCCTCCGGGAGGCCTTCCCAGACTGAGCACCCCCTTTTCCTCTGCTCCTCCTCCCCTCCCCATCGCCCCGACTCCCTCCCTCTGCTCTACCCCCTTCCCCTCCCCACAGCACTTGTGTATATTTGTATATATTATTTATTACTCTATTAATTTTATTAATGACGTGTATACATCTATGATTCTATTTATCTATTTTGATGGTATTGATGCCTGTCTACTCACTTAACTTCTCAGTGCCTCAGTTCCCTCATCTGTAAAATGGGGATTAAGACTGTGAGCCCCACGTGGGACAACCTGATTCCCCTGTGTCTACCCCAGCGCTTAGAACAGTGCTCGGCACATAGTAAGCGCTTAACAAATACCAACATTATTATTATTATTATTTGTTTTTCTGTCTCCCCCTTTGAGACTGTGAGCCCGTTGTTGGGCAGAGATGGTCTCTATCTGTTGCCGAATTGAATATTCCAAGCGCTCAGTACAGTGCTCTGCACACAGTAAGTGCTCAATAAATACGATCGAATGAATACATTTCTTAGTCGCCTCTTCTTCATTTGCTCCCCTTAAGAGGGCTCTATTGGTGTTGAATTATAAAAAGGGGATGAATTGTGAGACCGTCTTTCATTACGCAGAGAACTTCCTCTCCATTTCACTCAATCAATACTGTGCCCTGAGCACTCATTACATGTCGGACACCATACTGAGTCCCTGGAGGACTCCAATAAGTGCTGGGGATGTGTTCCTCCCGGCCCACGAGGAGCTTACCTTTTACGGGGCTTTCGCTTTCTTCCATCTCCATCGGCACCGTGTTCTCTGCGTGTTTCATCTTTTTCTTTTTGGAAGTGGTTTCATCTAAGGATTTAAGATCAACAAATAGAGCTGTCAGCAGGCAAGAAACTCAAAATATTCCAGCAGATTACAATAGGAAAATAAAACAATTCTTGCCACTATTTAAAAAAAAAACAACAAAATAATAGAAATTGCCATCATACTTTCAGAAGGTTTGCGCTTTCTCTTTTCTGTATTGTTTTTTTCCTCCTCTTTGGTTTCTTCAATATGATTTCCATTTCCGTTGACATCCAGTTCAGGCGTACAACCCGTCTTGTTTTTTCTCTTTCTCTTTTTCTTTTTTTCTGCGTTATTAATGTCGGCAGTTTCCTCAATTTCAGCATCACCTTCTTCTACCTGCCCCTTTTTACGCTTTTTGGATTTTTGATCTGAATTTTCTTGCCTTTCCAACTTGAGCTCTTTCTTTTCTTTTTTTCGGTTCTGTTGCCGTTCTTCCTTCCGTTCTCTTTTATTCTTCTTTCCCTCTGGCTTATCTTTCTTTTCATCTGTTCCCGGGGGAGTGGATGCGACCTTATTTGCCACTTGACTGGATGGCTGTTTCTCTTGCTCTTTTTCATTTGGTCCCTTGTTTGGGCAAAAAAACACAAAGCTCAGTCTATTTCAAAAATATCGATAATTGAAAGAAATGTGTTTGTTTTACTGTTACACCGCACTCTCAAAACCGCTCAGAGCATTATGGGTTCGATACATACGATTAAAAAATCACTCATTTTTGCTTACCAACCTTCACACACTTTAACCATTCCCAGAAACCTTTTTATGTGTGACGACCATTATCACCGACCAACCTCCTGAATACACAAAGCAACACTCACGATACGCCAAAGCAAATTCCACTACCTGTGCCTGCCTTCTTGACTCACCCTATCTTTCTGACCGCCTAACTGACGTACATCGTATTTTGCTAAACGCGTCAGAGAGAGCCAGAGATTTAGGAGATACGCTCCCTTCCTACAAGAAGCTGCACGCCAGTAAGGCACTCAAAAAGTACTTATTGAGGGTTGACAGGAGAGATGGGCAAGGAAAAACGGAGATGTACGAGTCAAACAGTAGCGTAGTACGTTGATGGGTAATGAGAGCTTCAGGCGCCGTGCCTGTCTTTTATTTGGACCAAAGAGAGTTTCTACATCAACCAAGAGCTGACCTACTAACTACGGGAGACTTACACCTATCTTTATCATATCTTTAAAGCATATATTGTAAATTATTCATATTTATGCCCATCTCCCCTTCTAGACTGTAAGCTCGTTATGGGCAGGGAGAGTGTCTGCTAATTCTGTCGTATCGTACTCTCCCAAGTGCTTCCTACATAGTAAGCACTCGATAAATGCGATTGATTGCTCAAGCCAAAGAGAGTTCACTAATAACAACTTACCAGTCTTTACTCATTCACCTCCCTCTGGCATCTTCTAAATATCTGAATGGACCTCTTGTCTTTGGTTACAAGAAAGACCAGCCTGTAATCCTCTAGACTGGAAGCTTGTTACGGACAGCGGATGTGCCTGCTAATTCTGCTGTAAGGTACTCTCCCAAGCGCTCAGTACAGTGCTCTGCACATAGTAAACGCTCAATTAATACCACTGGTCGAGAAAACCTCAACCCTGGAAGCAAGCCAAAGTAAAAACGGATGGTTGAAGGTAAACAGATACACACACGTACACTATTTAGGTATGGTGCTAGTTAACGGTGGCTTGGCCATTAAAACGTGATATGTAAACTGTTCTGGTTGTCAACGGCGACCTACACAGGGCACCCGGGAAGAATATGAAAAACACACACTTAAAAGATGCCTCTCTTACTCCGTGAATAGGCGTCAATAAAGTGATACAGAGCACCAGAGAGGAAATAAATGGCTAGAGAAACAAGCGAACAACTCAAACACATTTAGTAATTACGTTTCAAGAGCAGCACACGAATGTTTGAAGAATGCATCGAATATGATCTTATTACAGCTAGCACAGACTTCAAGGCGCGAACCTGGGTGCTGACAGATTTCTCTGAAGAATCACAAGCACACGTAACAGTTACGTTTTAGCTAGCTGCCTTAAGACGGAACAATCCAATCGGAAAAAAGAGTTGTGAAAAGCACCGTCAAGATCTGACAATGAAAACATTCTTAAAAAGACCACCCTATTTTAAGAAAATGGTTCACTCTTTTGTACGTGGAATACTTTACCCAGTACCCGGAGCCATAAAGACTTTACCACTAAGGTCAGATGCTGGGATAAGCAGGGGAGAGAAAGGACATCCACTTTTATTTAGATTTCGCCATGCTAACCCCAACCCGGGAGAAGACAAGAGGAAGACTCGGTGCAGCACAGTTAATACAGTGCAGTGCAGGACGGTTCAAGTACCCAAGAAAAAGTCCGGCTTCCCACAATAATTGGGAAGCGCAGTCATTACGCCGAGCTAGTACCGCTAATCAGTAACTAAAATAGAAGGTCTAAATCCATCTTACTCTGGTCGCCTCTGAACACAATTCAAGTTCCCTCCAAACGCAATTCCCCTTCCCACTGAGCTACTTTTCTCTCCATGGCACCTCCCCAATAAGCAAATATCTGGAATTAAACTGCGACAGGAGGAAAAGCCGTCTACCGTTTCTGGCTCCGAAATGATTTAATATCTGTTATTTGACCCACCTTACTGGTAGCTTCTGAAAAGATATTCCACACCTGCTCCTGAAGCGATTCATTATGAATCTTTAAACTGTTCCTCATCCAATTCTATCCAAAGAAGAACAAACGACAAATGAAACGGCAGTTAGTCCATCAGATTTGACTGCTATAGGCATGTGGGCAGGGAAGGGATCTACCAATTCTGTTATCTTATAACCTCTCAAGCGCTTAGTACAGCGCTCTGCACGCAATACGCGCTCGATAAAAACGACCGACTGAAACTCTCCTTCGGGGGAGGGAAAGCCCAAAGAACACCGACCTGAAATTTGACCTTCTTCCTCGGAACATTGTCGAAACCACTGATTTGTTCTAAAATCTCCCTCACTTTGGGTGGGATGTTTGCTTTTTTCATTATTTCATGTATTTTCTGCAGTAAAGGAAGACAAAAAAAGAGGTTAGAGTCCAGTTGTGATCGGCAGGAAGTACAGCCGGTGAGTCAGATGAGAAATGCCGATGGGCTAACGCCCAACGGCCGATCCAAACGGTCGAACGGCTCCTCTAACGGTCACACCCTTCCAGGCCAGTGCTAGAACCCTGACCTGCTTTAGCTCGGGAGCCAGGATTCGGCTAGAAGGGTTAATTCCCAAGAACGGTCGGGAACCATCGGTGGGAAAAGACCGATCTTTTAGGACGTTGTCCTTTCCTCACACCACTTAGAAGGGACACCCAAATCAACAGACCGTGTATTCAAGATTATTAGTAATGGCTCCTACTGTCAATTTTCAAGTACCCAGCTCATACTTCCCATCTCTGAGAGACGAAGGCTGCTCGGGGGAAAAACAAAACAAAACAAAAATACCACTCTGGGGACAGACTGTGAGGTTCCTATTTCAGCATGGCTCAGTGGAAAGAGCCCGGGCTTGGGAGTCGGAAGTCATGGGTTCGAATCCCGGCTCTGCCCCTTGTCAGCTGGGTGACTGTGGACAAGTCACTTCACTTCTCTGGGCCTCAGTTCCCTCATCTGTAAAATGGGGATTAACTGTGAGCCTCACGCAGGACAACCCCATTACCCTGTATCAATCCCAGCGCTTAGAAGAGTGCTCTGCACATAGTAAGCGCTTAACAAATACCAACATTACTATTATTAGTATTTGATGCTGACTTTCTGGCCCACCAAGATTCAAACCCGTCTTTGTTTAAAACGGCCCAGTTTATGGGCTCCGTGGCTTAGCCGGTTAAAGCGCCTGTCTAGTGAACAGGAGATCCCGGGTTCAAATCCCAGCGGGGCCTCGTCTTCCCGGATCTCCCGAGCTTCTTAAGGGCTCCTGTTTTTGAGAAGAAGCGTGGCTCGGTGGAAAGAGCCTGGCCTTGGGAGACAGAGGTCATGGGTTCGAATCCCTGCTCTGCCACTTGTCAGCTGTGTGATTGTGGGCAAGTCACTTCACTTCTCTGTGCCTCAGTGACCTCATCTGTAAAATGGGGGGGGGGGGAAAGCCTGTGAGCCTCACGTGGGACAACCTGATCACCGTGTATCTACCCCGGCGCTTAGAACGCTGCTCTCCACATAGTAAGCGCCTAACGAATACCAACATTATTATTATTATGGGCTTCTTGTCCCGGAGACGTCGAAATCGAGTCCGACGCTCTCGGAAGACGTTCCCGAACTGGGAGGTGTAATTCACCTGAATCCATTCTTGTTGTTTAACGTCGCCTTTGTTGGTTTTGGCTTCGTAGGCTTTGCCGCCGTATTTCTGATCTTCGCTGATGCACTTCACGTGGTTCTTGTAATCGTCACCCCTGCAAACATCAACGGACAGTATTCGGAACACCCAAATGAGCGCGCTCTGCTGGCTTGCCGGGCCGGGCCGGGCCGGGCCGGGCCGGGCCGGGGGGCGATGGGGTGGAGGTGGGGGAGGAAGAGCTCCCAGCTTTAAGGTGCTAGGAGTTGCGGTGAGCTTACCAGAAGTCTCGGCCACAGTCGATGCAAGAAAGGCATTGACAGTTTTTGCAAATATTCACGTGCTTTTCCACTTGTCCTTTCTTCACCGACTCGCCACATGCATTGCATGTAAAAAATACCATTTTATAAAATGCTTAAGAGGTCCTCTTTCCAAAAGAAGGCACGGCTCTTGCTCTACGGGAGAGTAAAACACGACGGTAAGTTTTCTATTTCAGTTAAGTGACTCCAGGGGCACATTAGCCAGATTTCAGAAACAGGAAGAACACGACAAATGCGGGACGAGGGTAATTGAGGCGTTAGACTGTGAGTCCCACGTGGGACGGGGACCGTGTCCAACCCAGTGCTTAGAACGGCGCTTGGCACACTATAGACGCGCTTAACAAATATTACTACTCCCATCCCTCGTTGGATTATTCCTCTAGACTGTAAGCTTGTCGTGGGCAGGGAATGTAGCTGTTATAACGTTATAAGAGAAGCAGCGTGGCTCAGTGGCAAGAGCCCGGGCTTGGCAGTCAGAGGTCATGGGTTCGAATCCCGGTTCTGCCACTTGGCAGCTGGGTGACTGTGGGCGAGTCACCTAACTTCTCTGTGCCTCAGTTACCTCATCTGGAAAATGGGGAATAAGACTGTGAGCCTCATGTGGGACAACCTGATTGATTGCCCTGAATACCCCAGAGCTTAGAACGCTGCTCATCAATCAATCATATTTATTGAGTGCTTGCTAATAATAATACGATAATAATAACGGTATTTCAGTGCTTACTACGTGCCAAGCACTGTTCTAAGGACTGGGGTAATAATGTTATTTAAGCACTAACTATGTGCCAAGCACTGTTCTCAGCACTGGGGTAAATACAAGGAAATCAGGTGGTCCCACGTGGGGCTCACAGGCTTTATCCCCATTTTACAGACGAGGTCACTGAGGCCCGGAGAAGTGAAGTGACTCACCCAAAGTCACACAGCCGACAGGCGGCAGAGCCGGGATTAGAACCCACGACCTCTGACGCCCAAGCCCGGGCTCTTTCCACCGAGCCACGCTGCAGCTGAGGTAACTGAGGCCCAGAGAATAATAATCATGGTATTTGTTTAGCGCTTTGTAAAGTTGAGGCGCTGTTCTAAGCGCTGGGGTAGATACCAGATGATTGGTTTGGACGCAGTCCTCGTCCCACATGGCGCTCAGTCTCAATCCCCATTTCTCAGATGAGGGAACTGAGGCGCAGAGAAGTGAAATGATTTGCCCGAGGCCACACATCAGACAAGTGGCAGAGCCTGGATTAGAACCCATGACCGCCTGATTCCCAGGCCCGGGCTCTAGCCACTAGGCCACGCTGCCCGCGCAGTGGGGTGCAGCGGGTAGAACCCGGGCCCGGGAGTCGGACGGTCACGGGTTCCAACCCCCGGCTCCGCCACTTGTCTGCCGTGTGGCCTCCGGAAAATCACTTCACTACCTCGTCCCTAAAAGGGGATGGAGACCGTGAGCCTCACGTGGGCCGGGGACTGTGGCCAACACAATTACCCGATTAGACTGTAAGCCCCCCGATTAGACCATAAGCCCGTCAAAGGGCAGGGACTGTCTCTATCTGTTGCCGATCTGTCCATTCCAAGCGCTTAGTACAGTGCTCTGCACATAGTAAGCGCTCAATAAATACTATTGAATGAATGAACATCCTGCATCCGCCCCAGGGCTTAGTACAGTGCCTGGCACACAGTACATGCTTAACAAATACCATCACGTCTCCCGGGTGGGCTCGGGCAGGTCACGACTTCTGGGCCTCAGTGACCTCATCCGTAAAATGGGGCCAGGGGCTGTGTCCGACCTAATTTGGCTGCATCCATCCCAGCGCTCAGTACAGTGCCTGGCACATTGTAAGCGCTCAATAAATACTATTGAATGAATGAATGAATGAACGCCTAATGATGGTATTTGATAAGCGCTTAGTAGGCGCCAGGCCCATTTCTAACCATGGGGGACCACCTGACTACCTTGCATCTCCCCCAGCGCCTAAAAGAGTGTTTGGCACATAGTAAGCACTTTACAGATATCATCATCATCCTTATTCTTCTTCTTCTGCGGGGTGCGGTAGATACGATTTAATCAGGTCGGACACAGTCCCTGTCCCCCGCGGGGCTCACAGTCTCAATCCCCATTTTACAGATGAGGGAACTGAGGTCCAGAGAAGTGAAGTGCCTTGCTCAAGGTCACACAACGGGCATGCGGCAGAGTCGGGATTAGAATCCATGACCTTCCTACTCTCAGGCCCGGGCTCTAACCGCTAAACCACACCGCTATTATCCTTATGATGGTATATTTCTACTATTACTAATAATAATGGTACTTGTTAAGCGCTTACTATGTGCCAAGCACTGTCCTTAGCACCGGGGGAGATACAAGGTCATCGGGTGGTCCCACGTGGGGCTCCCAGTCTTCATCCCCATTTTCCAGACGAGGGAACTGAGGTCCGGAGAAGTGAAGCGGCTCGCCCAAGGCCACACAGGAGAGAAGTGGCGGAGCTGGGATGAGAACCCAAGTCCTCTGACTCCCAAGCCCGGGCTCTGACCACTAAGCCACGCTGCCTCTCAGCTGTCCTCATTATTATTATTATTATTATTATTATTATTCTTACAGTGCTTCATTCAGTCGTATTTGCTGAGCGCTTACTGGTGCAGGGCACTGTACTAAGCGCTTGGGATGTGCAATTCGGCAACAGGTGGAGACCGTCCCCGCCCCACACCGGGCTCACGGTCTAGAAGGGGGAGACAGACAGCCAAATCAAACAAGCAGACAGGCATCAATAGAGACTCATTCATTCGATCGTATTTATCGAGCACTTACTGTGTGCAGAGCCCTGTACTAAGCGCTTGGAAGGTACAATTTGGCAACAGAGACAACCCCAGCCCAATAACGGGCTCCCAATCTAAAAGCAGTGTGGCCTACCGGCTAGAGCCTGGGCCTAGGAGTGGGTTCTAATCCCAATTCCGCCATGGTTGCAGCGTGGCTCAGTGGCAAGAGCCCCGGCTTGGAAGTCGGAGGTCGTGGGTTCTAATCCCGGCTCTGCCGCGTGTCTGCTGTGTGGCGGTGGGCAAGTCGCTTCACTTCTCTGTGCCTCAGTGACCTCATCTGTCAAATGGGGATGAAGACGGTGAGCCTCAGGTGGGACAACCTGATACCCTTGTATCTTCCCCAGCGCTTCGAACAGTGCTGGGCACCTAGTAAGCGCTTAACAAATACCACCATCATTATTGTGAAAAGGGGGGATGGGGACGGCGAGCCCCACGTGGGACAACCCGATTCCCCTGTGCCTACCCCAGCGCTTAGAACAGTGCTCCGCACAGAGTAAGCGCTTAACAAATACCACCATCATTATTATTATTAAAGGGGGGATGGAGACGGTGAGGCCCACGTGGGGCGACCCGATTCCCCTGTGCCTACCCCAGCGCTTCGAACCGTGCTCTGCCCCGAGTGAGCGCTTAATAAATACCAACATCATCCTTATTATTCTTATGAAAAGAGGGACGAGGACGGTGAGGCCCCCACGTGGGCCAACCTGAAAGCCTCGTTATCTCCCTCAGGGCTTGGAGCAGGGCTCTGCAGAGGGGAAGGCGCGGAACCACCACCAGCACCCTCATTACTATTATGAAAAGGGGGAAGGAGGCTGTGAGCCCCACGTGGGCCAACGGGATACTCCGGCAGCAGGCCCAGCGCTGGGCACCCAGGGAGCGCTGAACGGATCCCCCCAAACCACCTTATCGTGAGGACGACGCTGAAAAGGGGGCTGCAGGGGGGCGACGCGGTAGCCCCGCAGCTCCCCAGCACCTAGTAGGCGGTGAGCAAACCCCATGATCACGACGAATATGATGCTGCTGCCGCCGCCGACCCCGGGGTGTCCCCTCCCTCCCCTCGGCCCCGGGGACCCCGCGGACCCCGCACTCACTCCGTCCCTCACGCGTCCGCAGGCCCCGGGCCCAGGCAGGACCGGCCGGAGGAGGGAAAGGAAGCGGGGAGGGGCGGGGGGGGGGGGAGGGGAGGCCCAGGGAGGGAGAGAGGGAAAGCCCGGCGGGTGGAGCGCAGCGCGGCGCGGCGCTAGGGGGCGGAGCGGAGCGGACTTCCGGCTGGGCTCCGGGGGGCGGAACTGACGTCACGGGGGGGGGGGCCCCGCCCGCCGGCAGGACCGGGACCGGGACCGGGAGGAGGAGGAGGAAGAGGAGGAAGGTGAGGAGGAGGAGGAGGAGGAGGAGGAAGAGGAGGAAGGGGAGGAGGGCGAGGAGACGGGCGCTCCGGGGCCCCCAGCCGCTCATTCATCCATCCCTCCCTCCCTCCCTCCATCCCTTCATTCATTCACTCACTCAGCCAGTCGTTCATTCAAACGCTCACTCGTCCAGCCGTTCGTTCATTCAGTCACTCCTCCATCCATTCGTTCATTCAGACATTCACTCGTCCCTCCATTCGTTCATTCAAACATTCACTCATCCAGCCATTCGTTCAAACATTCACTCATCCAGCCATTCGTTCATTCAGACATTCACTCGTCCCTCCATTCGTTCATTCAAACATTCATTCATTCACTCATCCAGCCATTCATTCATTCATTCAAACATTCATTCATCCCATCGTTCATTCGTTCATTCGACCATCCATCCATTCCTCCATCCATCTATTCATTCGTTCATTCATCCATTCATTCAACCATCCACCCATTCATTCAACCATCTATCCATTCATTTGTCCATTCATTCATTCAGTCATGGCGATTGACCCTTACTCTGTGCAGAGCACTGGACTCACCACTTGGAAAGTACAATTCATTCACTCGTTCAGGCGTATTTATTGAGCCCCTACTGTGTGCAGAGCACTGGACGAAGCGCTTGGAGTCTACAGTCCATCCATCCATTCATTCATTCGATTGCACTGACTGAGCCCTTACTGCGGGCAGAGCACTGGACGAAGCGCTTGGAGTCTACAGTTCATCCATTCGCTCGGTCGTAGTTCTTGAGCCCTTCCTGTGCGCAGGGGACTGTACTAAGCGCTTAGAATATCCAATTCGGCAACAGAGAGAGACCATCCCTGCCCCTCGACGGGCTCAAGGTCAGTTTGGATGGAGGGGAGGGGGGGGGTTTGGAGAGACGAAGGTAGAACCGACGGGATTTGGTGACAGACGGACTGCACGGGTGGAGTAAGAGAGGTGAATTGAGGATACTCCGCCGTTCCGGGCTCGTGAGACGGGGAGGATGGTGGTGTTGTCTACAGTGATGGGAGAGCCGGGGGAAGGGCGGGATTTGGGTGGGAAGGCGAGACGCTCTACTGTGGATGGGTTAAATCTGAGGTCTTGCGAGGCCTTGAAGGCGGAAGGTAGGTTTTGGAAGCAACCCTGTAGAGATGGCTCTAGCCGGGAAGGACGTGGCCTATTAATAATAATAATAATAATAATAATATTGGTATTAGGCGCTTACTATGTGCAGAGCACTGTTCTAAGCGCCGGGGGAGATACAGGGTCATCGGGTTGTCCCACGTGGGGCTCACAGTCTTCATCCCCATTTTACAGATGAGGGAACTGAGGCCCGGAGAAGTGAAGCGACCTGCCCACAGTCACACAGCCGACAAGTGGCAGAGCCGGGAGTCGAACCCCTGACCTCCGACTCCCAAGCCCGTGCTCTTTCCACTGAGCCACGCTGCTTCTCCTCATTATGTGGGTATTTGTTAAGCGTTTCCTATGTGCAGAGCACTGTTCTAAGCGTTGGGGGAGATACAGGGTAAGCAGGTTGTCCCACCTGAGGCTCACAGTCTTAATCCCCATTTTACAGATGAGGTAACTGAGGCACAGAGCGTATATTGGGTAGAACACGGGCCTGGGAGTCAGAAGGACCTGGGTTCTAATCCCGGCCCCACCCCATGTCTGCTGTGTGACCTTGGACAAGTCGCTTGACTTCGCTGAGCCCGTTACCTCATCTGTAAAGTGGGGATTTTAGAGTGTGAGCCCCATGTGGGACGGGGACTGTGTCCAACTTGATGAACTTGTATCTACCCCAGCGCTTAGAACAGTGCTTGCCACATAGTAATAAGCTTTGTTAAGCGCTTACTATGTGGCAAGCACTGTTCTAAGCGCTGGGGTAGATACAGAGTAATCAGGTTGTCCCACGTGGGGCTCGCGGTCTTCAGGCCCATTTTCCAGATGAGGTCACTGAGGCCCAGAGAAGTGAAGTGACTTGGCCGTGGTCACACAGCTGACAAACGGCGGAGCCGGGATTAGAACCCATGACCTCTGACTCCCCAGCCCGGGCTCTTTCCACCGAGCCCTGCTGCTTCTCTGTAAATGCTTAATCAATATCGTTACTATTGTTATCGTTATTGTTGAGAAGCAGCGTGGCTTAGTGGGAAGAGCCCGGGTTTGGGAGTCAGAGGTCGTGGGTTCTAATCCCGGCTCCGCCCCCGGTCAGCTGGGTGGCTCTGGGCAAGTCACTTCACTTCTCGGTGCCTCAGTTACCTCGTCTGTAAAATGGGGACGAAGTCTGTGAGCCGCACGTGGGACAACCTGATCACCTTGAAACTACTAATAATAATGTTGGTCTGTGTTAAGCGCTTACTATGTGCAGAGCACTGTTCTAAGCGCCGGGGTAGACACGGGGTCATCGGGTTGTTCCACGTGAGGCTCACCATCTTCATCGCCATTTGACAGATGAGGGAACTGAGGCCCAGAGAAATGACGTGACTTGCCCACAGTCACCCAGCTGACAAGTGGCCGAGCCGGGATTCGAACCCATGACCTCTGACTCCCAAGCCCGGGCTCTTCCCACTGAGCCACGCCGCTTCTCTGCTACCCCAGCAGCAACTACCCCAGCGCTTAGAACAGCCCTTGGCACATGGGCAAGTCACTTCACTTCTCTGGGCCTCAGTGACCTCATCTGGGAAATGGGGATGAAGACGGTGAGCCTCACGTGCGACAACCCGATGACCCCCGGATCGCCCCCGGCGCTTAGAACGGTGCTCTGCACGTAGTAAGCGCTTAACAAATACCGACATTATTATTATGCGCTCAACAAATACCATCGTTAATATTGTAATTAGCTGGCAGTTGAAGCCCCACATGCGACAGGCATTCTGAATGATCTGGTTATCTTGGATCCACCCCAGCACTTGGCAGAGTGTGTGGCACATAGCGAATACTTAAATGCCAGCGTCGCTACTAGTATCATTATTATTGTTTTTATCATTATTATTATATGGAGGATAGAAGGCGGTCCAGAACTGATCCTTGAGGTAACCCAGGTCGGCGTCGGGCACTGTGCTAAGGATTCTACCCCAGCGCTTAGAACGGTGCTCGGCACATAATAATGTTGGTATTTGTTAAGCGCGTACTACGTGCGGAGCACCGTTCTGAGCGCTGGGGGAGATCCGGGGTCATCGGGTTGGCCCCCGTGAGGCTCACCGTCTTCGTCCCCATTTTACAGATGAGGTCACTGAGGCCCAGAGAAGTGAAGTGGCTTGTCCAAGGTCACCCAGCAGGCAAGCGGCAGAGCTGGGATTAGAACCCAGATCCTCTGACTCCAAAGCCCGGGCTCTTTCCACTGAACCACTCTTCGACTCTGGAAGAATCATTCTTTCCACAGGGCAGACTGAACCCCCCTGCCTTTGGCATTTTTTTTTTACCGTTCTGAGCACCGTTCTAAGCGCTGGGGTAGATACGGGGTCATCGGGTTGTCCCACGTGAGGCTCACGGTTGATCCCCCTTTTACAGATGAGGGAACTGAGGCCCAGGGAAGTGAAGTGACCTGTCCACAGTCCCCCAGCTGACAAGTGGCAGAGCTGGGATTCGAACCCATGACCTCCGACTCCCGAGCCCGGGCTCTTTCCGCTGAGCCACGCTGCTTCTCCATATACGCTTCTCACATAGTAAGCTTTTAACAAATACTAACATCATCATTATTATTACAAAGCAAAGAGATCAAGCACAGTCCTCGTTGCCCCCGGGGCTTACAGTCTATGTAGTAGGAGTATCTACTAAGCGCTTCCTGTGTGCGGAGCCCCGTGTTAGCGTCTGCGGTCCGGAGATAGAGTGGGGACTTTGTCCCTGTGCTGGGGGGGGCTGTCGGCGTAAAAGGGGGAGTGATTTTATCCCCGTTTTCTAGAGGAGGAAACCGAGGCGGAGAGCCGTTCGGGGACTTGCCCGAGGTCCCAGAGAGGGTAAACGGCAGCCCCGGGGTTAGGATCTGGGTGTCTCCCCCACTCCCAGTCGCCGCGCTGTCCGTCAGGCCCCACTGCTTCTCCTTGGTCCACACTTCTCTCCGCCCCTTGGAGGTCGAGGGATTGTCCAGGCCGCCCTCTTGGCCCGGGGGGGTGGGAGGAGAGGGCGAAATAATAAGAATAATTGTGGTATTTGCCAATCGCTTACTACGTGCCAACCACTGTCCTAAGCGCTGCGGTACGTGATGATGATGGTGGTGTTTGGTAAGCGCTGACCTCTGTGCCAGGCACTGTACTAAGCGCTGGGGTGGATACAGGCAAATCGGGTCGGACACAGTGTCCCACGTGGGGGCTCACCGTCTCCGTCCTCCTTTGACAGACGAGGTGACCGAGGCAGAGGAAAGTGAAGTGACTTGCCCAAGGTCAGGGTTGGGGACCCCGCGGTTAAAGCAGCGTGGCTCAGTGGAAAGAGCCTGGGCTTCGGAGTCAGGGGTCGTGGGTTCGACTCCCCGCTCTGCCACTTGTCAGCTGGGTGACTGTGGGCGAGTCACTTCACTTCTCTGGGCCTCAGTGACCTCATCTGGAAAATGGGGATTAACCGTGAGCCTCACGTGGGAACGACCCGATGACCCCGTATCTGCCCCGGCGCTTAGAACAGTGCTCGGCACATAGTAAGCGCTTAACAGATACCAACATGATTATTAAAGGCCAGGCTTCTCCAAGGGGCCTTTTAGGTCTGAGAGGTGGGGAGGGGGGTCGCTGCCTTCCCTCTCCTCCCCACCTCCGTCCCCCCGGCCCGGCCTCGGCCCGGGCCCACCCCAGCCCGCGCCGGCAGCCCGGCCGTGGAAGCAGCGTGGCTCAGTGGAAAAAGCCCGGGCTTGGGAGTCAGAGGTCATGGGTTCGAATCCCGGCCCCGCCACTTGCCAGCCGTGTGACTTCGGGCAAGTCACTTCTCTGTGCCTCAGTTACCTCATCTGTAAATTGGGGATGAAGACTGTGAGCCTCACGTGGGACAGCGTGATCACGTTGTACCCCCCCCCCAGTGCTTGGAACGGTGCTTGGCACGTAGTAAGCGCTTAACAAATGCCATCGTTGTTTTTTTTTTTTCCCTCTCTGGCGCCTGATCTCGGCAGGATCCATCCCTCACTCGCACGCGGTCAGACCGCACCCTGAATAATAGTAATAATAATGTTCGCGGTGGTTGTTCAGCGCTGACTGTGTGCCAGGCACTGTGCTGAGCGCTGGGGTGGATACAAGAAAACTGGGTTGGACACAGTCCCCGTCCCACGTGGGGCTCACGGTCTTAATCGGGGCTGCGGGAGCCTAGTTCGACGGTCTGCGTAGTACCACGATCCGCACGGAGGAAGCCTCGACCGTTGGACCCTCGCTCGTTAAGGGCAGGGATTGTCACCGTTTATTGTTATATTGTATTCATTCATTCAGTCGTATTTATTGAGCGCTTACTATGTGCAGAGCACTGTACTGAGCGCTTGGAATGGACAAATCGGTAACAGATAGAGACGGTCCCTGCCCTTCGACGGGCTTACGGTCTGATCGGGGGAGACGGACAGGCAAGAACAAGTGCTTAGTACAGTGCTCTGCGCTCGATAAAGACGATCGATCGACCGACGTACGTTACGGCTATGTACATAAGTGCTGCGGGCGGGGTGAATAAAGGGGGAAAATCCAGCAAATCCACGTGCGAGGGCGACGCCGAAGGGAGCGGGAGAAGAGGAAACGAGGCCCTAGTCTGGGAGGGCCTCTCGGAGGAGATGTGCCTCCAGGAAGGCTGTGAAGGCGGGGAGGTCCGCCAGACACGAGGAGGGGGGACCGTCGAGGCAGGATGCGGGCGAGGGCTGACGGTGAGGAGTTTCTGGTCGACGCGGAGGCCACCGGAGACTGTGGAGCCGTGGAGAGACGTGGCCTGGACGGTTTCTGCAGATCCGTCAGCAGAGTGAAGTATGGACCGGAGTGGGGAGAGACGGGAGGCGGGGAGGCCGGAGAGGAGGCTGGGGCCGTAACCGAGGCCGGGTGGGACCAGCGCCTGGGGGAACACGGTGGCGTTTCGGATGGAGGGGAGGGGGCGGGTGGCAGCGGCGATCCGAAGGCGGAACCGACGGGATCCGGCGGCAGCTGGAACATGCGGGCGACGGAGTGCCCAGAGTGGCCGGTGGTGGCGAGGAATCCATCGGGGAAGGCTTGACGGAGGAGGCGGGGTTTTACTGAGAGTTTTGAGAGCGGACAGGGTCCAAGTCTGATGGGTTTCGGGTGGGGGAGGATATCCGGGACGGGGATCCGAGGGAGCGGGGGGTCGGGAACGAGGGAGGGGAAGAGCAAGGTACAGTTAGTAAACGAACTTGGGAGGAGCCAGGCGTGCCAGCCGGGGAATCGGTGGAGGAAGAGCCCGTGATAGAATAATAATAATAATGTCGGTATCTGTTAAGCGCTTGCTATGTGCCCAGCACCGTTCTAAGCGCTGGGGTAGATAGAGGGTGATCAGGTTGTCCCACGTGGGGCTGGCAGTCTCCATCCCCATTTGACAGATGAGGTCACTGAGGCACAGAGAAATGGAGTGACTTGCCCAAGCTCACGCAGCCGACAAGTGGCAGAGCCGGGATTAGAACCCACGACCTCGGACTCCCCAGCCCGGGCTCTTGCCGCTCAGCCACGCTGCTTCTCTTGTACAGTGTTGTTCAGTGTGTACGATGAAGAGAAACGGAGGAGCCAGACCGTGGGGAAGGAGTTGTGATTTGACGTAATGTTAATGTTAATGTTGGTATTTGTTAAGCGCTTACTATGTGCCGAGCACTGTTCTAAGCGCTGGGTAGACATAGGGGAAGCAGGTTGTCCCACGTGGGGCTCACAGTCTTAATCCCCATTTTACAGATGAGGGAACTGAGGCACAGAGAAGTTAAGTGACTTGCCCACAGTCACACAGCCGACAAGTGGCAGAGCTGGGATTCGAACTCATGAGTCCTGATTCCAGGGCCCGTGCTCTTTCCACTGAGCCACGCTGCTTCTCTTACAGACGTAGTCTGTAAGGTCCTGTTTGTACTCTCCCCGGGGCTTAGAACAGGGCTCTGCACACGGTAAGCTCTCAATAATCCCGTGAGCCCGTCAACGGGCAAGGATGGTCTCTATCTGTTGCCGAATTGTCCATTCCAAGCGCTTAGTACAGTGCTCTGCACATAGCAAGCGCTCAATAAATACTGTCGAATGAGTGAATAGTAATCACGGCCTTTATTAAGCCCTTCCTGTGTGCCAAGCGCTGAATTAAGCGTTGGGGGTAGATAGAGGATAGTCAGGTCAGGCGCAGTCCTTGGCCCACACTGGACAATTCGGGAGGAAGGACACGTGTTGAATCCCCATTTTCCACCTGAGGAAACTGAGGTAGAGAGGAGTTAAGTGACCCCTGCCCCAGGTCACCCAGCAGGCAGATGGCAGAGCTGGAATTGGAACCCAGGTCCTCTGGCTCCCAGGCCCCTGCTCTTTCCACTAGGCCAAGCTACGTTTCCAAAAATCTCGATCTCGTTGTGGGCAGGATTGTGTCTGTGTTATAGCGTACTCGCCCAAGTGCTTAGTACAGTGCTTTGCGCACAGTAAATGCTCAATAAATCCGAATGAATGAATGAATGAATTATAATAATAATAGCTGCAGTATTTCTTAAGCGCTGACTATGTGTTGGGCACCGTTCTAAGCGCTGAGGTGGATACCGGGTAATCTACCTGAGAGTAGGTACAGAAGCAGCGTGGCTCAGTGGAAAGAGCCCGGGCTTGGGCGTCAGAGGTCATGGGTTCGAATTCTGTCTCTGCCTCCCGTCAGCTGTGCGACTGTGGGCAAGTCACTTCGCTTCTCTGTGCCTCAGTTACCTCAGCTGTAAAATGGGGATGAAGACTGTGAGCCTCACGTGGGACAACCTGAGTACCTTGTATCTCCCCCAGCGCTTAGAACAGTGCTCTGCACATAGTAAGCGCTTAACAAATACCAACATTATGATTATTATTAATAATCAGGTTGGACATAATCCCTGTCCCACATAGGGCTTACAGGCTTCATCCCCATTTTACAGATGAGGGAACTGAGGCCCCCGAGAAGTGAAGCGACTTGCCCCAGGGTCACGCAGCAGCTGGGATTAGAACCCAGGTCCTTCTGACTCCCGGGCCCATGCTCCACCCACTGGGCCACACGGACCCGTCGATCGGTGTTGAAAGGAGGTGGACGGTCCTGGGATTGGGGGAGAATGGAGAGAGGTTTCAGGAAGGTGATCCAGGCTGGAGTTCGGAATCAAGGCCGGGACATCGGCGAGAGGGAGGACGGGGAGGCGGGGGTTTGGGTGAGTGTTTGAACCAGGCTGGTGGCTATCTGTGTCTATTATTAGCCTGTAAACCCATCAATGGGCAGCGATTGTCCCTATCTGTTACCGAATTGTCCATTCCAAGCGCTTAGTACGGTGCTCTGCACGTAGTAAGCGCTCAGTAAATACTAGTGAATGAATGAGGGAAGGGCAGGTGAAACATTTATGGCAAAAAGTTTGACAGCCTAGCACCTGTTTTTAAATACAGATCGAGTAGAACACAAACGTACTTTTTTTGTGAGGACATTTATTCAACATTTGCCAAGTCCTAAATGCCGGAATCTTTTTGTTTTGTTTTTTTCCCCCCAAAGAATGTCGACGCGAAATGATCTCTCCAACGCCGTCCTGCGGTAATAACTGGCGCCCCTCGATGAAGCCTAGACTCTGCTGAGCGATGAGGCGGAGCAAGGGGTGGCTTCACCTGAAGATTGAAACGCGGAAATGGGGCTCGGATTTGGATGTCTTCCGGAATTCCTGACAGCCGGGAAATGTCGGATCCCTCCCATTCGGTAATAGGAAAAGGGCAGGTAAAACTGGGGGAAATGATCTTCAATCCTGAGTGAGATAATCAAAGGGTAGAGGGGCTTAAAAAAAATCACCCAGAAAAAAAATCATTGGTATTTATTGAATGCTTGCTGTGTGCAGAGCACTGTACTAAACAACCGTCAAACAACCATTCTGTTGGATGGGCAACCACTGGAGCTTCTTGAGGAGTGGGGAAACATGTGTTGAACCTTTTTTTATAAAATGATTTGTATAAGGAGAAAAGCATTGGTGAAAATTCAGTTACTTTGCTAAAAGGGCTACACACAAACCAAATAAAGTATAGATACGTCGCTTGCCGAACTTCACTGCTAAATCCTAGTATTTCTGATACATTAATTAATTAATTCATTCATTCAGTAGTATTTACTGAGCGCTTACTGTGTGCAGAGCACTGTACTAAGCGCTTGGAATGTACAATTCTGGCAGCAGATAGAGACAGTCCCTGCCCAGTGAGGGGCTCACAGTCTAAACGGGAGAGACAGATAACAAAACAGAACAAAACAAAACAGCGTCATCAAGATAAATAGAAGCATGGAGATATATGCATCATTAACAAAATAAATAGGGTAATCAATAATCTGTGCAAATAGGCACAGTGCCGAGGGGAAGGGGGAAGAGCAGAGGGCGGGAGAGGAAGGAATGGGGAGGGGAGGAGGAGCCGAGGGAAAGGAGGACTCAGTCTGGGAAGGCCTAATAAATTCTGAATCCAGGATGGCAGGAGTCTGGGTGGTTGGTCAGGAGGCTGATACAGTAATCAAGGCGAGAGAGGAAAAGTGACTGTTAATGTGGAGGCAGTTTGGATGGAGAGGAAAGAAAGGGAGGATTTTAGCGATGCCGCGGAGGTGGAACCGACAGGATTTAGCGATGGCTTGAACGCGTGGGTCGAATGAGAGACGAGTCGAGGATAGGGCCAGGGAGACCGAGAATGAACGGCCAGAGAGGTGAGAGGACAGGGCCAGTGAAGCCGAGGTTGGATAACCTTTTCAGGAGAAGGGGGTGGTCCGCAGGGTCGAAGGCAGCTGGGAGGTCGAGGAGGATCAGGATGGAGTAGAGGACGTTGGGTTTGGTGAGAGAGAGATGACTGGTGACCTTGGAGAGGGCGGTTTCTGTGGATGGAAGCCAGATTGGAGGGCGTCAAGGAGAGAACTGGAGGAGAGGAATTTGAGATGGTGGGTGTAGACGGCACAGGCTGAAGGGAAAGCCAGGGAGAGAGAGGGTCCCTACTCATTCGTTCATATTTATTGGGCGATTACTAAGCATTTGGGAGAGTACAGTATAACAATAAATGGACCCATTCTCTACCGCTAACAGGCACTCTCCCATTTGGTAGCATCGAGGATATTTATTGAGCACCTACAGTATGCACAGCAGGATCCTGGGAGTCCCGAAGAGTAACGGCGCTATTTATGATGTGTTTTTCTCTATGATTCTATTTATCTATTCTGATGGTATTGATGCCCGTCTACTTGTTTTCTTGTCTGTCTCCCCCTTCTAGACTGTGAGCCCGTTGTCGGGCAGGGATAGTCTCTGTCTGTTGCTGAATTGTCCATTCCAAGCGCTTAGTACAGTGCTCTGCACACAGTAGGCGCTCCATAAATACAATTCAATGAATGAATGAATGAGAATAGACTACAATAGAGTTGGTAGACCCGACCCCTGTCCTCAAAGAATTTACAGTCTAGACGGGGAGATAGATATTAAAATAAGTTACAGATAGGGCAACGGCAGACTCTAAGGATATTATAATAATAATGATAGTGTTTTGTTAAGCACTTACTGTGTGTCTGTCACTTTTGTAAGCGCTGGGGTAGATGCTGTTTGGACACGGTCCCTGTGCCATACGGAGCTCACAGTCTGAATCCCCGTTTTGCAGGTGAGGGAACTGAGGCACTGAGAAGTGAAGTGACTTGCCCAAGGTCACCCAGCAGACAAGTAGTTCTAACCCCAGGTCTTTCTGACTCCCAGGCCCGGGCTCTTTCCTCTAGGCCATAATTTGTACATAAATACGGTGAGGCTGGGGAGCGGGGCAGAGATCAAAGAGCTGAAAGAGGTGCATAGGTGACGCACAGGGTAAGCCGAAGAGGGTGGAGAAAGGAGGGGAAAATCAGGGAGGACTTCTTGGAGGAGGTGTGAATGCAGAGGGGGAGGGTGCTGGTCTCTCGGTGGCCTGTACTAAATACTTGGGAAATTACCAAACCAGCCAGAGCCATTCCCTGCCTACAAAGAGCTTATACTCGAAGAGGGGAGATAGAAAAATACTTACCAACAAACGCACCAAACCAAACAACTTAATCATATCTGTTCACTCAGTAGTATTTATTGAGCGCTTACTATATGCGGAACACTGAGCAGCATGGCTCAGCGGAAGGAGTCCGGGCTTGGGAGTCAGAGGTCATGGATTCGAATCCCGGCTCTGTCACTTGGCAGCTGTGTGACCTTGGGCAAGTCACTTCACTCCTCTGTGCCTCAGTTCCCTCCTCTGTAAAATGGGGATGAAGACGGTGAGCCTCACGTGGGACAACCTGACGACCCTGTATCTACCCCAGCGCTTAGAACAGTGCTCTGCACATAGTAAGCACTTAACAAATACCAACATTATTATTTTTATTATTTCCAAGTGCTTGGAATGCACAATTCGGCAACAGATAAGAGACAATCCCTGCCCAGTGACCGGCTCCCAGTCTAATCGGGGGAGACAGACGGTAGAGCAAAACAGAGGGACAAAAAAACAAGACACCGTAACAAAAACAAGACAACATGAGCCGCTTGTCAGCTGGGTGACTTGGGGCGAGCCCCTTCGCTCCTCTGGGCCTCAGTGACCTCATCTGGGTAATGGGGATGAAGACGGTGAGCCCCAGGTTGAGCGCAGAGCATTGTACTAAGCACTTGGGAGAGTACAAGACAGAGTTGATAGACACGTGCCCTGCCCACAACGAGCTGACGGTCTGGCGCTTACGTAAAAATCGTAGACATCCACTCTTTCCCTAAGTGAATTTAATTTCAATATTTGGGGCCCGCTTCCTCGTCGGACTGGAGGAATAGTTAAGCCCTCTGTTGCTGTGCGTCTTCTTAAATTGGGCTCTGCCTTTTTTTAATCGTTACGTTTGCTCTCTGAATTCTGTCTACAATCATCACTGGGCTGATGGTGTGCTTCTCGTGGGCAGGTAATGTGTCTATCAACTCTAGTGTATTGTCGTGAACACTCAATACAGTGCTCAGGACACAGTAAGTGTGATTTAGTCCCCTTGTTCGATTAATTGCCGATTTCAAAATACCCAAAATCTAAAATATGTTTTTGCAGCCTGTGGCAGAAAAACTAGCCTCTGAGATGTGTCCATTGCCTACGTGCTTTATTCATTCATTCATTCATTCATTCACTCAGTTGTATTTATTGATCTCTTACTGTGTGCAGAGCACTGTACTAAGCGCTTGGGAGAGTACACCGCAACAGTAAGCAGACACAGTCCCTGCCCACTCCGACTTAGATCCATTCCCCTTAACCACTTCTCATACACCTTACCTTCAGTCTGGCGACACTTTTATGCGTGTACGTAGACATGTACACGTGCGTGTACGTAGCCTAGACTGTGAGCTCATCGTGAGCAGAAAACGCATCTGTCGATCGTTCCGTTTTACTCTCCCAAGCGCTTAGTACAGTGCTCTGCACACAGTAAGCGATTGAGTGAACGTATCCGCTCCCGTTTTCCTTCTGAGTGATTTATTTTACTGTCTCCCGTCTAGACCGTAAGCCGCTGGTGGGCAGGAATCATGTCTCTTCACTGTCCGGGGTTGTTTCCTCCCAAACACCTAATGCAGTGCTCAGCACACAGTAAGTAAGCACTCAGTAAGTACCTCTGATGGACTGATTGCAATTGCTCAATCAGTTGTTTCTCTTCAAACCGTTTCATGTATCGTGGAAATGTTTTGATACTCCAGTTTTGTACCTGTCCTCTGTCAGTCAGTCGTATGTGTTGAGCACTTACCCTGGGCAGAGCACTCTGTTGAGCGCATGGGAGAGTACAGTATAACAATAAGCAGACACATTCCCTGCCCACAGCGAGCTTCCACTCTAGAGGGCCTTGGGCAAGTCACTTAACTTCTCGCTGCCTCAGTTACCTCATCTGTAAAATGGGGGTTAAGACTGTGAGCCCCACGTGGGACAACCCGATTCGCCTGTGTCTACCCCAGCGCTTAGAGCTCGGCACATAGTAAGCGCTTAACAAATACCAACCTTATTATTACCGTTATTATCGGGGCCCGCCACTCGACACAGCTAACCGTCCAGGTAGGTGCTCATGAAATGGTTTTAGCGGGTGCCGCAGTGGAGGAGGAGGCGGTGGATGAAGAAGAGGAGGAGGAAAGGGAGTAAATGGAACTGACTTGCCCTGCAAGATTTTCAGATCCGGGCTTGCGAAAAGAAACATCCCCTCTGCTTCTACCAATTTTAGCATTTTTAAAGACTTGAAAGTTAGGTGGTGGAATATTTCGGTTCACCGACTCCCACCGTAACAACTGTGACATTTATTAAGCGCTCGGTCTTTGCCAAGCCCTGAGGTGATGATAATAATAATGATGATGTTGGTGTTTGTTAAGCCCTTACTATGTGCCGAACGCTGTTCTAAGCGCTGGGGTAGATAGAGGGCAATCAGATTATAATAATGTTGGTATTTGTTAAACGCTTACTATGTGCAGAGCACGGTTCTAAGCGCCGGGGTAGATACAGGGTAATCGGGTTGTCCCACGTGAGGCTCACAGTTAATCCCCATTTTACAGATGCGGTAACTGAGGCCCAGGGAAGTGAAGTGACTCGCCCACAGTCACACAGCTGACAAGCGGCAGAGCCGGGAGTCGAACCCATGACCTCTAACTCCCAAGCCCGGGCTCTTTTCACTGAGCCACACTGCTCATCCCACGTGAGGCTCACAGTCTTAATCCCCATTTTCCAGATGAGGAAACTGAGGCACCGAGCAGTTAAGTGACTTGCCCACAGTCACACAGCCGACAAGTGGCAGAGCCGGGATTCCAACCCATGTCCTCTGACTCCCAAGCCCGGGCTCTTTCCACTGAGCCACGAGGTAGGTAGAAGGCGATGAGACGGGGCACAGTCTCTGCCCTACATAGGGCTTCCGATCTGTTTTGTGTTCGTTTTTACCACTGAAGACGCTTAAGCCGGGAAGTTAAAGTGAGGAGTTGGAGGAGAAGGAAATTTTGGCCACGTTCTCTCTGCCCAGGCGGCAGATCCGCTCCGTTTCGGGAGGAAGATGGGCAAACGACCCAGGCTTTCGTTCGGATTTGCCCGATGGCCCGAAGGCCAAGGGGGAAGTGACGATCTGGGAAATTTAGGGTGGACTCCGTTCCGGGCCGGGATGGTATTCGTAGCCGGGAAGCTGCGCGGCCTAGTGGAAGGTCCATGGGCCCGGGAGTCAGAGGACCTGAGTTCTAGTTTCGACCCTGGCACTCGCCTGCCGTGAGACCTTGGTCAAGCCATTTAACTTCTCTGGGCCTCAGTTCCCTCGTCTGTAAAATGGGGATTGAGACCGCGAGCCCCATGTGGGACGTAGACTGTGTCCAAATTTATATCTACCCCGGCGCTTAGTACGGTGTCTGGCACACAGTGAGCGCTTAACCGATACCATTGATCTGTTACACCGTTATAGCGATCACTTAGTGCAGTGCCCCGCACACAGTCAGCGCTCGATAAATACGACTGCCTGACGCCTGCCATTTAAAAGAAAGGGTGAACGACTTGTCCGAGGTCCCCCAGCCGACCAGCGGCAGAGCCGGGACTAGAACCCAGCTCTTTCCTCTGGGCCGGGCCGCCTCCCTAATGGGAGCGTATTTTTGACTTGTTTTGTAAAGTGTAGAAATGGCACCTGGGAGGCGGAGTTGTGTGTTTTTGCTGTTCCGCCAGGCGATGTGAGCGTCTGCGAGCATGGACACCGTGGCGAGCCACAGCTGTCACCTCCTGCAGCAGCTGCACGAGCAGCGGATCCAAGGCCTTCTCTGCGACTGCATGCTGGTGGTCAAGGGCGTCTGCTTTAAAGCCCACAAAAACGTCCTCGCTGCCTTCAGCCACTACTTCAGGTAGGCTCCCCCGCCTCCCCGCTCTTCTCCCGGCTCTGCCGCTCGGCAGCCGCGTGACCTTGGGCAAGTCACGTCACTTCTCTGGGCCTCGGTTCCCTCATCTGTAAAATAGGAATTAAGACCGTGAGCTCCGTGTAGGGCGGGAACCGTGTCCAACCTGATTAGCTCGTATCCACCCCCGCGCTCAGTACGGGGCCTGGCGCAGAATAAACGCTCAACAAGTACCGTAAACCAAAAAAAAAGGGAAAGATCCAGTCTCTCCGACGTCTTAAAAAAGGGTCAACGGCCCAGATAGCACTTTCCTCGTCTGAGATTCCATCCGAGGTGTTTTCTTTTTTTGGTTCTTTTTACCCAGGTGTTTGACTCTTCTAGTACATGACTGAGCGGGTGAAAAATCAATCTCGTTTACTGAGCACTAGCCGTGTGCAGAGCACTGTACTAAGCTCTTGATTTATTGCTATCTTGATTCTATTTATTGCTGTTGTTTTTATCTGTCTCCCCCGATTAGACTGTTAGCCCGTCAGAGGGCAGGGACTGTCTCTATCTGTTACCTATTTGTTCATTCAGTAGTATTTATTGAGCGCTTACTATGTGCAGGGCACTGGACTAAGCGCTTGGAATGGACAGATCGGTAACAGATAGAGACGGTCCCTGCCCTTTGACGGGCCTACGGTCTAATCGGGGGAGACGGACAGACAAGAACAATAGCAATAAAGTACATTCCAAGAGCTTAGTACAGTGCTCTGCACATAGTAAGCGCTCAATAAATACTATTGAACGAACGAATGAGTAACAGAGTCAGTAGACACGTTCCCCGCCCACGACGAGCTTAACAGCTTAAGTCGTCCGGCTAAGGGAGAAATGTCCTGGTAGGTGGTAATCTTGGCATGAGGGGAATTTTTTATTTCTAAAGTTTCTTTCAAGTGTATTTCAAGTTTGTAATGAAACAGAGTGCTCGGCATGAAGAGCAGTTTGGGTTTGCCACGTGCTGTTTCATATTCTTTGGAGACGGACAGAACGGAAAACGGAAGCATTTCTTGCGTGCTGTCATTTTAGCCTGGTTCGCCCAGAGCCGGAGCGGAAGTGTGTGACGCAGTGTGGCCTAGTGGATAGAACACAGGCCCGGAAGGCAGAGGACCTGGGTTCCAGTCCTGGCTCCCACCACTTGTCTGCTCTGTGACCTTGGGCAAGTCACTTCACTTCTCTGGGCCTCCATTACCTCATCTGTCAATGGGGATTGAGACTGTGAGCCCCACTTGGGACAGGGATTGGGTCCAACCGGATTAGCTTCTAACTATCCCAGCGTTTAGTACAGTGCTTGACACATAGTAAGCATGAAACAGATACCATTTAAAAAAAAAAAAGAGAGTCTATCCATGTTGAGCATACGTTGGCCCTGCTGTGGATTAAGGACAAGTTTAAGAGGATTGTGTTGAATCCCTCCCTTATTTTTCAAGGGCATTCACCTTTCCAAAGAGATAATCATATAGTTTCTTTCATGAAGCAAGTTTTAAAGTGCTCAGGGAGGAGATGTAATAATAATGTTGGTATTTGTTAAGCGCTTACTATGTGCAGAGCACTGTTCTAAGCGCTGGGGTAGATTCAGGGTAATCAGGTTGTCCCACGCGAGGCCCACAGTTAATCCCCATTTGACAGATGGGGTAACTGAGGCACAGAGAAGTGAGGTGACTTGCCCACAGTCACACAGCTGACAAGGGGCAGAGCCGGGCTTCGAACCCATGACCTCTGACTCCCAAGCGGGCTCTTTCCACTGAGCCACGCTGCTATTGTTTTTTGGGGTTTTTTTTTTCCTTTACCAACTAAAGCATTTTAGTCCTGTACCCTTTGAATAACCTTTTGGAAACATCTGTCTGCCCTGAATTTAGATCTCCATGAAGGTTATTGTGCTTTCAGTACCTATGAAGATATCTTAGTTTACAAATAACGTAATTCTGTACCGGGAATGTCTCTAAGCGTGCCAGAGAACAGTGTGCAGATTGTCCTGTAAGCGTCTCATTCCGTAAAAGCAAATATCGTCGTCATTTATTTAGCGCCCGCTGAATGCAGCGCACCTCTGGGAGCCTGGAGACACGGAGTAGAAATAAAAGACCCGATTCGTACCTTCGAGGGGCTTACAAGCCCCTCTAGACTGGAAACTCGTTGTGGGGAGGGAACGTGTCTGTTACTATTGCTATGCTGTTCTCTCCCAAGTGCTTAGTACCGGGCCCTGCACCCAGTCAACGCTCCGTAATTACGACCGATCGATAGATCGATCGCGTACAATCGGGCGGGGGAAATAGAGCCAGAAGATCCATGAATGAGAGCTATATTTTAGCGGTTGTTCGGGGCCGGTCTTCAGTGAATAAAAATCGAGTCAGATTTAGCCGACCCGCACATGTTGGTGGATTTTACCCTATAACGATTGAGTTTCACGTTTGCACCCTGGAGAGAAGTTTGAAGCATTGAGGTAGCTCTTAATATTCTCATTTTTAGGTGCCAGCTCAGTGGATTTATGCTCTGGGGTGTTTGCAGTTCTTCGCACGTGCAGCGTAGCGGAGTTTCGTCGATTTTCTACCTCGTTTTTATTGAGGATTGTATTAATCAGTGGTATTTATTGAGTATTTTCTATGTGCAGAACAATGTATTAAGAGCTTGGGAGAGTCCAGTGCAGCTAAATTAGCCTACATGTTCCTTGCCCATAGCAAATAGACTGTGAGGCTGTTGTTGGGTAGGGATTGTCTCTATCTGTTGCCAAATTGTACTTTCCAAGAGCGTAGTACAGTGCTCTGCACACAGTAATTGCTCAATAAATATAATCGAATGGATGAATGAACAAGCTTTCAGTCTTAAGACAAGATACCCGTTATTGGAAAAAATGGGAGGGTTTTTACCACTTGCTCTTTTTAACGTTAGTGACCCTGATCTTACGGCCCAGTGGACAAAGCATGGGCCTGGGAGTCAGAAGGACCTGAGTTCTAATTCCGGCTCTAGACATTTGTCTGCTGCGGGACCTCGGGCAAGTCACTTCATTTCTCTGGGCCTCAGTTACGCCATCTGTAAAACAGGGATTAAGACCGTGCGCCCCATGGGAGGGACTGCGTCCCACCCGATTTGCTGGTATCCACCCCCGGCACACAGTAAGCGCTTAACAAATACTATAATTACTAATATCTACCCCAGTGTCTAGACCGGTGCTTGACACATAGTAAGCGCTGAAAAATACCATTATTATTATTATTATGTGGATTTGGGAAAAAAGCCAAATCCGTCGATCCACCCGAGTGCTTCAACTAGGTAAACCGATCTCGTTTCTCTCATCAGGACCCTATTTCAGAATTCTCCCGGCCAGAAGAATGATGTCTTTCACTTGGATATTAAAAACGTAGGCGGCATAGGGCAGATCCTGGACTTCATGTACACGTCCCACCTCGACCTGACCCAGGACAACGTCCAGGCCGTGCTGGAGATAGCGCAGTGCCTCCAGGTGCAGAACGTCCTGACTCTGTGTCACACGTTCGTCCGACCGGCCCCCTCGGAGCCGCCGCCCAGCGCGCCCCGCGGCGGCGCCTTCTGCCTCCCCGGCCCCCCGCCCGCGGAGGACGGTCGCGTGGCGAGCGACGGCCACGGCCCTCGCCCGCCGCGGGACTGTCCCGCCGCCGCCCGGGCGGCCGGAGGGCCGGGAGACCGGCCTCCCCCGGGCCCGGGGTCCGGCCAGCCGCCCCGCGGCTCGGCTCGGGCTCTGAAAGAGGCCCCCGAGGGCGGGGACGGCGGGGGTCCCGACCGGCTCTTCAGGCAGCCCAGCTACCACCACAAGCTGCGGAACTTTTACAGTAAGCAGTCGTACAAACACGCCGCCCGGCCCGACGCCCAGAGAGCCCCCCGACAGCCCTCGGCTCTGGGCGATACCTCCTCCTCCCCGGAGCTGCCTCCGGGGGAGACGCCCCCCGGCCCCGTCGCTCACCCGGCCTCCGCGCCGGCACCTCCCGACCCCCCGCCCTCCGCCCTCCCGGCCCAGGGCCCCAGCGAGCCGGCGCCGCAGCCTTCCAGGCAGATGAGGCTGAAGAAGGCCGTCCACCTCAAGAAGCTGAATTTCCTGCGGGCCCAGAAGTCGGCCGAACCCCAGCCGGAAGCGGGGGACGGGGCCGCCGGAGCCGGGGGGCCGCCGGCCGCCGGCCGGGACGCCGCGGAGAAGGCCGGGACCCGCGGCCCCGAAGAGGGAGGGGGCGAAGACCCCCTGCGTCCCGGGGGCTCCGACCGGGCTTCGGCCGAAGTCGCGGGGGACGGCGAGGACGCCGCCCTTCCCGGCGAGAGGGCCTCGGCCCTCGCCGCTCAGAGACAGTACACCTGTCCGTTGTGCGGGAAACCTTTCAAGCACCCGAGCAATTTGGAGCTGCACAAACGGTCTCACACAGGTACCCTCGTTTCCCTCTCGCAGGCACGAGGGAAAAGCGTGACCGGGCAGCGGGGCCCGGCGGAGAGAGCCCGGGCCTGGGAGTCGGAAGGCCCCGGGTTCTCGTCCCGGCTCTGCCGCTCGTCCGGCCTGTGGCCTTCCCCTTCTCTGGGCCTCGGTCTCCTCGGCCGTAAAATGGGGATCCCCGTTCTTCCTCCTGCTTCGGCCGGGAGCCCCGCGCGGGGCGGGGACTCTGTCCGGCCTGATTAATTTCCACCTCCCCCGGCGCACAGAACGGTGTCCGACGCACAGTGAGCACTCAGCGGGGCGCTTAGAGAAGCAGCACGGCGCCGTGGCCAGAGCCCGGGCCCGGGAGTCGGGCGGTCGTGGGTTCGAACCCCGGCTCCGCCACTTGTCTGCTGTGTGACCTCGAGCAAGTCCCTTCACTTCTGTGGGCCTCAGTTACCCCATCTAGCAAATGGGGATTGAGACCCGGAGCCCCACGTGGCACAGGGACTGTGCCCGACCCGATTTGCTCGTATCCTCCCCAGCTTTTAGTAAGTGCCTGGCACGTAGTAAGCGCTTAACGAATATCATCATTATTCCTCATCATCGTCACTATTATTATTAACAAATATCATTAAAAAAAGAGGCAGATTTTCTGATGGCAGTTGGCCAGGTGGGTTTTGGTCCAGAGGACTCGTATACTTCTTTAAAGAGAAAGATTATCCATCGAAAAGTGTCCGGACCATTCAAAGGTGACAGGACTTGAGCTTCGCTCCCCTCTCCCGACCTTTGGGGTTCTCTCCTGGATTAGCAAATGCAAAAACTCAAACAAAAAAAACTCTAATGCTGTTTCCCTCGGCCCTTCGTGGCTTGGGAAGTGCAGGGTGGTTTAGTGGCTAGAGCCCGGGCCTGGGCGTCGGAGGACCCGGGTTCTAAATGCCAGCTCTGCCACGTGTCCGCTGTGTGACCTTGGGCAAGTCACTTCGCCGGGCCTCAGTTGCCTCATCTGTCAAATGGGGCTCGAGAGCGTGAGCCCTGTGAGGGACAGGGACGGCGTCCTACCTGGTTATCTTGCGTCTACGCCAGCGCTTAGAACAGTGCTTGGCACATAAGCACGTTACAGATACCGTTATTATTGATTTAGATTTCATCCTTGCATTTTATTTGGAAAACTGTTAGTGATTTTTTGGGGTTTTTTTTTTTGAAAGTGGGAAGTAGGTGTTTTCACTGCACCCTGTCACGAGTTATTCTTGAAAGTGCTCTGAGGTGTTCACTTTTATCCTGCAGTGAAGGGTACAGGTGTCAGATCGCACTGCCGCTTGTCAGCTGTGTGACCTTGGGCGTGTCACTCAACTTCTCTGTGCCTCAGTTCCCTCATCGGTAAAATGGGGGTCCCATGCCTGTTCTCTCTTCCCCTTAGACTGTGAGCCCCACGTGGGACGGGGGCCGTGTCTGACCTGATTAGCTGATTCCTACCCTGGCTCTTAGAATAGCGGTTGGGACGCAGTAAGTGATTAACAGATACTATTACTATTACGATTATCACCGTCGGCATCATTAAAAGGATTATTCAGAAACGCCATCGACGTTCCGACAGGTCGTGAAGAATGACTTTTTCATTCACTAATCTATTAAAAAGCCTGAGATGTTGCACAGAGGAGAATAGGAGGGATCGGGTTCGGATCATTTTTCACCGTAGCAGTGGAAAATTTCTCTTTTCGTTCTTCACGTCGCCACACCTACACTGAGCCTGAAATTCACCTCACTGTTCCCTTTCTAAAAAGGTCGGTCTCTTTTATTTTCCACCTTGCCTCGCCCGGTGAAGCCCGTGAAATATTTGCAGGTGGGGAGAGCTGTGGGCGGCGGGATGTGAAGGGAGAAGGGAGCAGCTCCAGGCCAGAGGCAGGACGCCGGCAAGAGGTCGGAGGCCTTTTGACCTTCCTTTCCGGCCCCGGATGTCTCGGGCATCTAAGCGCGTCGAGTCTTCTCGAGGGTGACCCCCCGTTTAAAAAGGAAAAGCCTGAGGTTTGGGTTTCCCCGAGGGCAGAAATGACGAGGTTTTTACTCTGAAAGTACATCGTTACGACAAGCGCTCGGTACAGTGCTCTGCACCCCGTCAGCGCGCAGTAAATACCATCGATGATGGTGCTATTCACACAGCCTTGGCCGTGGCCAAAAATCCTCTCCAAGCATAAGTTAAATCCGATAATGTTAGAGAAGTAGCGTGGCTTAGCGGAAAAAGCCCGGGTTTGGGAGTCAGAGGTTGTGGGTTCTGATTGCGCTCCGCCACTTGTTACCTGTGTGACTTTGGGCAGGTGACTCAACTTCTCTGGGCCTCAGTTCCCTCATCTGGAAAATGGGGATGAAGACTGTGAGCCCCAAGTGGGACACCCTCATAACCTCGTATCTATCCCAGCGCTTAGAACAGTGCGCGGCACATAGTAAGCGCTTAACAAATGCCATCATCATTATTATTATAACGTTGGCCATTTCGAAGGTGGCATTGACTTTCCGCCACTGGTGAGCTCTTTCAGGGGCCCCGCTGATGTTCTCGTTCTGGATGCCGTTTTCTGGCTAGATTTTCCAGGGTGTTTTTTTTTTACCTTTCAAGTAAAGGCTGGTCATAGGAGTTTCATCAGATGAATTCTAACACATTTACCGATGCCAACTTTACAATCAGGAAGGAAATTCCTCCCTAAAATAGTGCATATCTGTTGGTTGGGTTCTGTTGCTGTCTCCCAACGCGACCGACCCCCCCCCCGCCTCAGCTTTGGAGACCCCAGATATAGGGGAAGCATCGCAGCCCCTTCCCCCCACAAGCCCTTTGTCTGTGGATTTAATTTTTTTTATTATATTAGGCTCCAAGTTGCATGAGCTTGTTATGTTTGTGCCCACATATAGCGTTTTACGGGAGAGAGCACGGCCTAGTGGCTAGAGCACAGGCCTGGGGATCAGAGGGATAATAATGACGGTATGTGTTAAGCGCTTACTATGTGCAAAGCACTGTTCTAAGCAGTTCTAATTCCTGCTCTGCCACTTGTTTGCTGCGTGACCTCGGACAGGTCGTTTCACTTCTCTGGGCCTCAAAGACCCCATCTCTAAAATGGGAATTAAGAGTGTGAACCCCATGGGCTTCGGAGTCAGAGGTCATGGGTTCGACTCCCGGCTCTGCCACCTGTCAGCTGGGTGACTGTGGGCAAGTCGCTTCACTTCTCTGTGCCTCAGTTACCTCATCTGGAAAATGGGGATTGAGTCTGTGAGCCTCACGTGGGACAACCTGATGACCCTGTATCTACCCCAGCGCTTAGAACAGTGCTGTGCACATAGTAAGCGCTTAACAAATACCAACATTATTATGTGGGACAGGGACTGAGTCCAACCTGATTACCTTCTACCTCCCCCAGTGCTTAGTATAGTGCCTGGCACATAGTAAGCGCTTGACAAATGCCATTAAAAAAAACCCTCATGGAGGGGGGGGGTCTCAGAATCTTTCAGAATTGCTCGGCATCTTGGAACGTTATTTTCATTCGGTCCTACTTCTTGAGCACTCCCTGTGTGCTGAGCTCTTGGGAGAGTACAGCCTAACAGTAAACAGACACATTCGCTCCCCACAGTGAGCTTATTTCAGTTGAAGCAGCATATCATAATCAATAAATTCCGGGTCTGGGAGTCAGAAGGCCCTGGGTTCTAATCCCAGCTCTGCCACCTGTCTACTGTGTGACCTTGGGCAAGTCACTTCACTCCTCTGGTCCTCAGTGACCTAATCTGTAAAATGGCGATTAAGACTGTGAGCCCTACATGGGGCAACCTGTTCACCTTGCATTCCCCCCCCCCCCAGTGCTTAGAAGAGTGCTTGGCACATAATAAGCGCTTAACAAATCCCATCATTATTATTATTATTATTCTCTGGGCCTCAGTTGCCTCATCTGTAAAAATGGGGATTGAGACACGGGTCAGGGACTGTGTCCAACCCGATCTGCTTGTATCCACCCCAGCGCTTAGTACAGTGCCTGGCACATAGTAAGCACTTAACAAATACCACAGTTACTAGTATTATTATTATTATTATTGTTAGTCGACTAGAGCACCCTCAAAAAAAGCAGAAGGAACTCTAAGTTCCCAGCTGTGCAGCCCACCGCCACTTAGGAGTCAGCTTCAACTACAGGATTGATTGTTCTTGGCAGTGATGCATTGGCAAGTGCTTAGCACAGATCTCCGCACACCGGAGGTGCCCAATAAATACTGTGGACCAAGCGTAATTTTCGTGCTCTGAAAGGAGTCCGACATTAGAGAGGCTCTGGGTTCTAAGCCCGGTTCCGCCACTCTTGTCGACCGTGTGACCTCGGGCCAGTCACTTCTCTGGGCCTCAGTCCCCTCATCTGTAAAACGGGGGTTAAGATTAGGAGCCCAGAGTGGGACATGGATCCTGTCTTACCTGATATACGTGCCTCTGTTCCGGAGCTCACTACAATATTTGGCACGTAGGAAGCGCTGAACCAATACTATGAAAATACAAAATAAACAAAAAAAGGCCAAAATGATTGTAAAGAAATTTTGTCCTCAGGGCAGCATCTCATAAAGCTAAAGGAGACAGTTACTGGGGCACTGGAAGCAGCCACGGGCCTGGGAGTCAGAAGGACCTGGGTTCTAATCCCGGCTCCTCCACTTGTCTGCCGTGGGACCTCGAGCGAGTCACTTCACTTCTCTGGGCCTCAATTACCTCATCCACAAAATGGGGATTAAGACCGGGAGCCCCGCGAAGGACGGGGACTCTTTCCAACCCGACTAGCCTGTATCTACCCCCAGTGTTTAGAACCGTGACACAGTAAGCGCTTAAATACCATTACTGTCGTTATTATTAGTATCACTTTCGTTATGAGTACACTTTCGGGGACACACGTTCAGGGAGCGAAGGGGCATGGGCCTCCGGGCAGATTGTTTGTACGGGTCTGCATTTATGCTTCCGCATTCATGGTAGACGAGAGGAAGCTCAAAATCCTAAGCAGCATATTCATTCATCTGCACATAGTAAGCGCTCAATAAATACTATTGAATGAATGAATTCATTCAGTCGCATTCACTGGGCGCTTTCTGTGTGCAGAGCACTGTACTGAGCATTTAGGAGAGGACGGCACCATAAACAGACACATCCCCCGCTCACAACGAACTCAATGGACAGATTTCTGATTCGAAATGTATCGACCTAAAATGGCATCGTGGCAGTTTAGGGGAAACGAAAAAGATCATTTGGGGCTGCCAATCTGTGTGATGGACGTATGAGGGCACGATGCTGGAGCACAATTGCCCTGCATTTTAGAATGAATCGTCTTTTTATTAGTATTAAACGCTTACTGCATGCAGAGGACTGCACTAAATGCTGGACAAGAGTATACAGGTGGGAACTGTTTCCAAGAGAAAAGGCGAGAATCACTTTTTTACAGCTTATACTAACTTTTAAAGTGCTGAAGTATGTATGAAAATGTAGTTTCCCCTTTATTATCCAATTGGGAGAAAGCGTGTTGGTTTTCTTTAATGCCCGTAATATTATTTCAGAAGATTCAGTTTAAAGATTTCAGTATTACTGCTGTTGAAGTGACATGTTCTCTCTCTCTCTCCCTTTCTCTCTCTCTGTCTCTCCTTTTTCTCTCTCTCCCTCTTTTTATTCTAGGTGAGAAACCTTTTGAATGTAACATTTGTGGCAAACATTTCTCCCAGGTGGGAATTCTTGTATTTATTGCTGAATACCAGAAACCAGAGCAAATCACTTTATTTCTCGTATGTTAACATTTTCTTTTGGCAGTAATGTGTGAGCGATCTCTGTGAGCCCCCTTGAGTAATCCAGCTCAAAGGAGCGCCGGATAAACTCATGAAGGGAGAAGAAACAAACAAAAAATTTTTTTTGAAAATGGAGTTCACTTGCCAGATTTCTGGGGGTAAAAATGTGAAATGAGGGCAAAAAAGTTAATTTTTAAAATCCGTGAACTTTCATGTGGTTTTTCATTACTTAAACCTAAGAGTAAACCCTAAAATTAAGATCCTCCTCCCCATGCTCTCCTCCCCAGCTCTGCACCTTCTGCTTTCCTCAAGTCAATCTGTCTCCTGAGGTCACACAATGCCCTGGATTTTTTGCCGTCAGTTGGTGCGACGATCTCCTGAGAAATAGGCCAAAATGTTTCTATTCACTGTTTTTTTTGGCCACTTGATCCGATATGTGTGTGTGCGTGTGTTTCTCGTACGATCAGTTGAGATTGAGCGTTCTCCGTGGTCTTTTTTTAATGCTTCGGAGAGGGAGAGGAAGCATAACAGTTCAAGGCAAGAAAGATTTTCCAGAGTGCCACCGAGCACTCCTCAGGTGAAGTCCGCTTTCACGCAAGCGTTGTTGAAACGCTCCATGTCTCCCTGGGTGCGATTTCGTCGCCGGCCCCGAGCAGAAATTAAAGAGTCTCTGAGCATGCGGTGAAGAAGGGGGAAGAGCGGTCAAGGGAAAGCCACGGAGTCTTAGCCACGCTCCGATTTGCTCGGACGGAGCTGCCTCTCAGCTGAAAACTGGAAAACCGGTTGCTGAAGACAGACCGGCAGGGTGAATTCGGAAGCCAGGCGCTACAGATCGATCATTCGATCAGTCGTATTTATTGAGCGCTTACCGTGTACGCGGCACTGTAATGAGTGCTTTGGGAGAGTACAGCGGATCGCAGTTGGTAGACAAGTTCCCTACCCACAGCGAGCTTGCAGTTTGGAGGGGGAGACGGGAAGTAATATTTAAAAAATCAGTGACATATGTACATGAGGGCCGTGGGGCCGAGGGAGGGGTGAATATAGGGTGCCAGTGCAAGACCGATGAAGAAGGGAGTGGGAGAAGAGGAAATGAGGGCTTAGTTGGGGAAGGCCTCCGGAGGAGATGTGCTTCGAAGGTGGGGACAACATTGAGAACAACAATAATGTGGTATTTGTTAAGCGCTTCCTAGGTGCCGAGCACTGTTGTAAGCGCCGGGGTAGAAACAAGCCGATCAGGTTGGACACCGTCTCTGTCCCAAGGGGGACTCACAGTCTCAATCCCCATTTTCCAGATGAGGCCCAGGGAAGTGACGTGACTCGCCCAAAGTCACCCAGCAGACAAGGGGCAGAGCCGGGATTTGAACCTAGGTCCTCTGACTCCCAGGACCCAGGCTCTTCCCACTTGGCCACGCTGCTTCTCCCAGGGACCACCTTTTCGTGTGCCCAGTGAGGCCGGGACTGTGGAGCCCACATTGGCCCTTTCAGCCCCCCACGCGTTCGTGTGTGACCTTCACCGTCAGGGGTGTCGTCTTTAATTTAGAAAGGACAAGGACTCATACCGCTCTGCTACCTGTGTTTAGTAAAGACTCCTTCCATTCTAAATCACAACGCGGAAGTTACCTGTTCTCTAAATTCTCAAAAGAAAGCTTTAAAAATGGTGAATAGTTATTTATGGTACTCGTTAAGCACCTGCTAGGTGCCCAGCACTGTGCGAAGCACTGGGGTAGGTGACCAAGTAATCAGGGTTGGACGCGGTCCCTGTCCCACATGGGACACACAGTCTAAGTAGGGGAGAGGAGGACTTACAGATGGGGAAACTGAGCCCCAGAGAACCGTAGTGACTTCACCATGGTCACCCAGCAGCCACGTGGCAGAGCCGGGATTAGAACCCAGGTCTTCTGATTCCCAGGCCCACTGCTGGTCCCAGGTCTACTGGAAAGACCACCCTGGTTGAGGTGAAGAGTCGTTCATTCATTCGGTTGTATTTATTGAGCACTTACTGTTAGCAAAGCACTGTACAAAACGTTTGGGAGAGTACAAAATAAGAATATACCGACCCATTCCCTGCCCCCAACGAGCTTACGGTCTAGAGAGTTTGCAGAAAGGGCTGGGCTGGCCGCCCCCTCGAGTCTCTGGGAGCATCTCTCCCAACCCTGAGATAGAGTCCAAGCCAGGTTTTGGGGTGCTTCAGCGCTTAGAACAGTGCTCGGCACATAGTAAGCGCTTAACAGATACCATCATCGTTATTATTATTACAGCTGTCCTCGTCCTCCAGTTCCAAGGTGACTGATGGAGGCGAGGTTGTGTCTGTAGGTGGGAGCGTCTTTGAGAGAGAGAATCGCTTGCACGCTGTTCCTTGAAAATCCACTCGTGTATCTAGAGAAGCAGCGTGGCCTAGTGGAAAGAGCACAGGCCTGGGAATCACAGGACCCGGGTTCTAATCCCATTTCCGCTGCTCGTCTGCTGTGCGATCTTGGGCCAGTCACTTCACTTCTCTGGGCCTCAGTTCCCTCGTCTGCAGGATGGGTGCTCCATCTCCCTCCTCCTTAGAATGGGAGCCCCAAGTGGGACCTGGTGGTCTCGTATCTCCCCCGGCCCTCAGCGCAGTGCGTGGCACATAGTAAGAGCTTCCTTGCTTAACAGATGCCACAACTGTGATCATCTTCGGGCCCCGGGAAGAGCATTTTTCAGAAACTTGCGGCTAAAGAGGGGAGAAGCATCTCTTCCCACGAGAAGGCCCTCCGCTGGCTTGCGTTGTCTGGGTAGTGGTGGTTTTGGTTTGCTCTGCTGTGCCCCGCTCCGCTCCATTCTCCTTGAGTTCCCCGGCTCCCGCGAGGCAGCCGCCGGGGGGGAATGGATGCAGGGTGAGTACCTCTGTGCCAGGGATCTCTGCCCCTCAAACACAACTGACAACAGTGGGGCCTTCATCCCCCCCGGAAAACATCCTTCATTAGGAAATTCTTTATTTCCGTTAATGTCCGTCTCCCCCTCTAGACTGTATGCTCGCTGTGGGCAGGGAATGTGTCTGGTTATTGTTGCATTGGCCTTTCCCAAGTGCTTAGTAAGCGCTCAATAAATACGAATGAATGAATGATATTGTGATACAACTCCAATCAGTCATGTTTATCGAGTGCCTACTATGTGCAACGCACTATACTGAGCACTTGGGGCCAGTAAAATAGTCGGCAGACACGTTCCCCGCCCACAACGGGCTTACATTCTAGAGCGGGAGGCGGATGTTGATAAGAAAATAAATGAATTACAGGTATGGGCATAGGGGCTCAGAGAGGGGTGGATAAAAGGGGACAAATCCAAGAGCGAAAGTGACGGAGAAGGGAGGGGGAGGAGAGGAAATGAGGGTTTAGTCAGGGAAGGCCTCTTGAAGGAGGTGTGTCTTCAATAAGGCTTTGAAGAGGGGGAGAGTAATCGTCCGTTGGAAATGAAGCGGGAGGGCGTCTGAGGCCGGAGGCAGGACGTGGGTGAGAGGTCGGCGGCGAGGTAGACGAGGTCGAGGTGCGGCAAGTAGGTTGGTATTAGAGGAGTGAAGCGTGTAGGCCGGGTTGGAAGAGAGCAGTGAGGCGAGGTAGCAGGGAGCAAGGTGATCGAGCGCTTTAAAGCCGACGGGGAGGAGATTCTGTTTGACCTGGAGCTGGATGGGCAACCACCGGAGCTTCTCGAGCGGGGAAACGTGGCTTGAACATTTTGTAGAAAGATGATCCGGGCGGCAGAATGAAGTGTGGACTGGAGAGGGGAGAGACAGGAGGCTGGGCGGTCAGCAAAGAGGCTCATTCAGTAGTCATGGAGGCGGGCCAGGAGATGTGCTTGAATTAATATGGTAGGAGTTTGGATGGAGAGGAAAGGATGGATTTTAGTGATGTTGTGAAGGTGGAACCGACAGGACAGCATTTAGCGATTGATTGAGTGGGTTGAAAGAGAGAGATGAGTCATGGATAATGCCAAGCTTATGGGATTGTGAGATGCGAAGGATGGTGTTGCTGTCTGTAGTAATGGGAAAATCAGCGGGACCACAGGGTTTTGGTGGGAAGATAGGGAGTCCTCTTTGGGACAAGTTTGAGGTGCCGACGGGACATCCAATTAGAGATGTCTTGAAGGCAGGAGGAAATGAGAGACCGCAGAGAGGGAGAGAGATCAGGGCTGGAGATGCGGATTTGGGAATCATCCGCATAGAGGTGGTAGTTGCGAATGAGTTCTCCAAGTAGAGATGGAGAATACAAGGAGACCCAGAACTGAACTTTGAGGGTCCACCACGGTTAGGGAGTGGGAGTCAGAAGAGGAGCCCACGAAATAGACTGAGAATAGTGGCCAGAAGCTAGGAGAACCAAGAGCAGAAAGTATCAGTCAAACTGAGGTTGATTAATCTTTCCGGGAGAAGGGCGAGATCGACGGTGTCGAAGGCAGCTGAGCGGTCGAGGAGGATGAGGATGGAGTAGAGGCCGTTGGATTTGGCAAGAAAGAGATCATCTGTGACCACTGAGAAGGCGGTTTCTGTGGAGCGAAGGGGACGGAAGCCAGATTGGAGAGGGTCAAGGAGAGAATTGGAGGAGAGGAATTTAAGACAGCGGGTGTAGACAACTCGTTCAGGAAATTTAGAGAGGAGTAGTAGCAAGGAGATGGGGTGATAACTGGAGAGAGCCACTGGAGGAAGGGAAGGGTTTTTTCAAGGTAGGGGAGACAAGGGTGTGTTTGAAAGCGGTGGGGAAGAAGCCATTGGAGAGCAAACAGTTGAAGATGGCAGTCAGGGAGGGAAGAAGGGAAGGGACAAGTTCTTTGATAAGGTGTGAAGAGGCGGGGTCAGAGATGCCGACGGAAGGGGTGGATTTAGAGAGAAGGCAGGAGATCTCCGCACACAGTTAGCACTCAATAAGTACGATTGAACGACTGAAAGATGGGAGAGTTGAAGAAGGGGCAGGAAGAGGGTGGGACTGGAGAGGAGCAGGGGTGATTTTAGGGAGCTCACACCTGATAGTTTCAGTATCTTCAATAAAGTAGGTGGCCTGGTCATCAGAGGCAAGAGATGAAGGAGGCGGGGGGACAGGGAGTTTGAGAAGGGAGTTAAACGTTTGGAACAACTGGCAAGGGTAATAGGGATGGGTGTCAGTAAAGATGGAGAAATCATTTTGCCGGACAGAGGAGAGGGCAGAGTTAAAAGCACGCAAGGATGAACCTGAGGTGGACAAGGTTGGCCGGATATCTAGAGTTCTGCCAGCAGTGCTCTGCGATTCATGCCCAAGAGCGGAGGAAGCAGACTTTGGAGGTGATCCAGGGCCACGGGCTAGTGGTATGAGATAGATGAAGGGTTAGGGGAGCGAGTGAGTTGAGTAGAGCGGGTGGAGTTGAGGGTATCAATTTGGTCATCGGGGAAGGTAGTTGGGAACAAAGGCTAACTGGGGCGTGATGACTTGAGGAAGTTGGAAGGGGTCAAACGATCGGAGGTCTCTGTGGGAGAACAGGGCAGATTTGCGGGGAGGAGTTTGTGGTCAGAGGGATTTCAGAGTTGGTGAGGGTAGAGATTGTACAGTGACTAGAGGAGATGAAATCGAGAGTGTGTCCAAGTTGGTGAGTGGGTGAGCTGGGGTGGAGCAGAAGGTCAGTGGAGTTGAGGAGTAATAGCGGGCAGGAGAAGGGTCATCAGGAGCATCTGTGGTGGATAGAGAAGTCCCCAGGGGCCAATGTAGAGATGGAGAAAGAGAGAAGGAATGTGAGAAAGGCCTCAAAGTGGTTCTGAAAGTTGGAGGTGGGGCTTGGGAGGGTGGTGGTTGACTGGCTAGTTTCTGGAGTGGGTGGGCTTCCAAGGAAGGGAAGGAGAGGGATGGGGAGATGGAATGAAGTGAAAGTGGCACCGAGGAGTGAAAAGGAAGCCGACTCTTCCCGTTTTCCCATAGGCCCAATCTTTATGCCAAAGGACAGGGACGAGAGAGGATGATCCCATTATCCTGTATCTACCCCAGCGCTAAATTCATGCTAAGACCATAATAAATACCATCATCATTACTATTGCTAGAAGGAGGAGAGAGGAAGAGAAGACAGGGATAGTAGAAAGAGAAGGGTGCAGAAAGAAAACCAGGGAGGTCTTAAGCTATGAGGAAAAGACAGATTTTTGCCTAAAATCGTGGAAAAAAGCCTTTTTTATCAATGGCGGGGGAAGGTGGAATTTCCCAGATGTCAAAATAAAAGTTGCCTATTTTAAAACAGAGAGCCATAGCCAATTCTGGAATTGAAAGTGACACTGTTTCTTTCAATTTCAAAATCTGTTTGCCGTCATGATTCTGAGGAGAGAAACGTCCCGATGGCTTCGTGCCTGATTTAAATTTTTTTTTTTCCGCAAATCCCCTTAGCCGACTTCCACTCTTGCCCTCCCACCCTTCCAGTCTATCCCACACGACGCAAACAGCTTCCTCAGGCATCATCTCAACCCCGACATTGCCTTTATCAAAATCCCACGTCAAGGCACCTAAACGCCTTCTGCCAGATTGCAGTCTCCTTGTGGACAGAGATCGTGTCGACCAACCCTCTTGGATGGTGCTCTCCCAAGCTCTGAGAACAGTGCTCTGCCCACAGGAAGCGCTCAATTCAAACTAAGTGCCTCTGATCCTCAAGGTTCTCTACTTTTCTCCCTTTACCTGTTCTTTCCCCCTCACTTCCTAATTATGAAAACTTTGTTTGCATCTGCAGAACGCTGTAGTTAATTAACTCTTTAAGCTGCCTATGTTTTCTGTCTGTCCACCAGGTACCTTATGTGTTCCTAAGGAATGCATTTGCATTTCCCTTCCCTGTTTCCTCCTTCAGATCGTAAGCTCTTCCAGAAAGAGTTCTGTGTGAAGAGCGCAGTACGGAGTTCCTTTAGTCAATCCTATTTATTGAGCGCTTACTGTGTGTAGAGGCTGAACTAAGCGCTTGGGAGAGGACAGTATAACAGATCCATTGCCTGCCCGCAACGAGCTTACAGCCTAGGGGATTTTACACCTCTCCCGATATTAAATATAATGCCCCGATTTAGTGGATGCAGAGTAAAGGTTGAGTGGCTCCATTTTACGTCCTCTTCAAACCCCAGTTATGTATGTCTTCTTCCTCCTGGGGAAATTTCTGGTTTTATCTGAAGTTGTCCAGATGTTTGCCCTGGCTAACTGCTGCGGCGCAGGTGCTTTGGTTATCTCCTGCCCAAGTCTTTGAAGTTGAATGCCGCAGGTTTATTTGTCAGCTAAATTTTCCTGAAGCAGCACGGCCTACTGGATAGAGCCCTGGCCTGGGAGTCAGAAGGACCTGGGTTCTAGTTCCGGCTCTGCCGCTTGTCTGCTCTGTGACCTTGGGCAAGTCACTTCACAACTCTGAATCTCAGTTACCTCATCTGTAAAATGGGGATGAAAAAACGGGGACTGTGTCTAACGTGATTAACTTGTATCTACCCCAGCACTTAGAACAGTGCTTGACACGAAGTAAGCGCTTAACAAATACCGTCATTATTAATATTAGTATATCATTCTGCTTTGTTTCACTGGACGATTTTTCCTTGGATTCAATAATAATAAAAGTGTTGGTATTTGTTAAGCGCTTACTATGTGCAGAGCACTGTTCTAAGCGCTGGGGTAGATGCAGGGTAATCAGGTTGTCCCACGTGAGGCTCACAGTTAATCCCCATTTTACAGATGAGGTAACTGAGGCACAGAGAAGTGAAGTGACTTGCCCACAGTCACACAACTGACAAGTAGCGGAGCCGGGATTAGAACCCATGACCTCTGACTCCCAAGCCCGGGCTTTTTCCACTGAGCCAATATCTGGGGAGGGAATGTCTCTGGTAAGGAGTCTATTTTGGCTGGTGCCTAGACACACTGATAGCTCTTATCAGTTGGTGTGTGTCTAATTTTCGGACAAGTTGGTTAAAAGGGTTTCTTTTGGGGGAAATGACAGGCCATTTCCTATTAGGTAAGTGTTCTCGCACTTGGAGAAGGTCATTACCTCTTCCAGGTCACCTGGCTCTTGATGCCCACGCTGGAGCCGGACTGACATTTCTTAAATGACCAGAATTAGTCAGTGGGTCACCAAAAGTTCCCAGCCTAGATTCCAAAACCAGCTTATCTCCAGCAGGACCCGGTCCTTTGTGAAGGTTTTAAGTCTTTTTCACATTTCGAGCCCTCTGGACAAATACCGAAATCATTTTTCATCTGTCTTCAAGAGGATCACATTTGTATTTTTTTTTTAGATGACCTTTGGGCAAGCCACTTAAATTCTCTGAGCCTCCGTTTCCTCATCGTTAAGAATAAGATCCCTGCTCTCTTTCCGCCTTAGATTGTGAGGCCCGGGTGGGACAGGGTCTGTGTCCAGTTTCATCTTCTTGTATCTACCTCAGTGCTCAGCACATAGTAAGCGCTAAATAAACACCCTAAGTAGGAAAAATAAGTTCTCTCTTGAGCAGCCTTTTGACTTACCCTGAGGTTATGCCAGAGATGGTTCAGGGACTTGTGGGTTTTTTTGGTTTTTCATTTCTCAGTAACAGAACAGCAGTTTAATTAAGGAAACAACTGTTGGTGAGGCAGTATGCACTTACTCGTAACCCTGGACGTGTGCATTATTTAGACTTCAGAGTTGTTATTTAGCTGGCAAGACTCCTCCACAGTTACTGCCTCATCCTCCCAAGTGCATTGCGATTTTGTTTTTAATGTAGTTTAGACTACATTAATGGGAATGGTAGAGTTTCCATTAACATGAGTTATCCTTTCTAAACTTTGCTAGTCGTAGAAACCGGAAGCATCAAAACTCGTAGGCGTAAGGCAATCTATCGATGGTGTTTACTGAGCGCTTACTAAAAAGCACTTAACAAATGCCATCATTATTATTATGCGCAGAGCACCGTCCTCAGTGCTGGGGAGAGTACAGTAGAACAGGATCAGCCAACACGTTTCGCGCCCATAACGAGTTTCCTCAGTTCAGCTCGGTCCCCACCACTTAACCTCCCTCCTCTCCCACTCCAACCCGGCACGCACACTGTCCGCCAGCCTGTTCACTGTGCTTCACTCTCGGTCTCTCGTCACCCACCCCTTGCTCGTGCCCTCCCTCTTACCTGCAATTCCCCTTTCGTAATCGACAAGACCACAACTCTTTCCATCTTCAAAGCCCTACTGTGAAAATCACACCTCCTCCAGGAAGCCCTCCCTGCTTGAGCTCTCATTTCCCACCCCCCACCCTCTCTAGCAGGCATCCTACCCCTGCCCTCAGCTCTTCAGTGCACATCCTTATACCCTGTTGATGCTTTCCCTACCTGTAATTTCTTTTAGCGTCTGTCTCTCCCTGGCTGGATTAGAAGCAGCGTGGCTCAGTGGAAAGAACCCGGGCTTGGGAGTTAGAGGTCATGGGTTCGACTCCCGGCTCTGCCACTTGTCAGCTGTGTGACTGTGGGCAAGTCACCTAACTTCCCTGTGCCTCAGTTACCTCATCTGTAAAATGGGGATTAACTGTGAGCCTCACATGGGACGACCTGATTACCTTGTATCTCCCCCAGCGCTTAGAACAGTGCTCTGCACATAGTAAGCGCTTAACGAATACCAACATTATTATCAGCTCCTTGAGAACCAGGAGCATGTCAGTCAACCGAATGGGATTCTCAATCAGTCATTTCATCAGTGGCATTTATTGAGCGCCTCCTGGGTCTGAGCACTGTACTAGGCATTTAGGAGTGTACAGTGCAGCTTTTCTCTTTTCCCACTCCCTTCTGCATCACCCTGACTCTCTCCCTTTATTCGTCCTCCGCCCCCCCGCCCCACAGCCCTTATTTATTTATATTAGTGAGTGTCCCCTTCTAGACTGGAAACTCGTGGGCAGGGAATGTCTTTTTATTGTTATACTGTACTCTCCCAAGTGCTTAGTACAGAGCTCTGCCCACAGTAAGCGCTCCATAAATACGGTAGTCTGACTGAATACAAGAGTTGGTAAGCCCACAACCGGCTTACAGTCCAGAGAGGGAGGCGGACATTAATATCAATGAATCGTTTATAGTATATAATTTACAGAACTGTTGTGGGACTAATACACAGTGGGCTTATATTGTACTCTCCCAAGCACTTAGTACAGTGCTCTGCATACACTATACGCTCAGAAAATACAAATGAGTGAATGAATACCGAATGCCCAAGGGTCACAGATCCAAGCTAAGTACTCCCAAGTGCTGAGTTCCGAGCTCTGCACGCAGTAAGCGCTAAATAAATGCCATCGATTGTTTGATGGATCGAGCAAGGTCTGGGTGCGACGCCTCCAGCTAGGATTTTGGCTGCTGGATACTAGCCGTTTGATTGCCGTGCAGTCTTGTCCGTAGCTTGTCTGAATCGGGAACAATAGTCTCTTACCTTTTTCTCTGCAGGCGGGAAACCTACAGACTCACTTACGGCGACATTCCGGCGAGAAGCCTTACATCTGTGAAATCTGCGGCAAGAGGTGGGTACGGCTCGTGACCGGGGAGTTCCGAACGGACTCACAAGCATGTTCTGAAACCCCTACAGCTCCACCGTAGTACTCTGAGCCCCCGATGAGGGAGTGGGAAACGTTTCAGACAGCAGCAGCCCGAAACCATTTTCGTCCAGTAAATAATTATACGTCTCTCTTCGCCATTTCCTACGTCGTCTTCTCATTTGGCGGACTCTAATAATCACTGGAATTTATCGCAGTCGTGCTCTGTGCAGAGCACTGTACTAAGTGTTTGGTAATAGCTTATGCCATAGCCTTGTTATTTCCCAACCCCTCAGTTTTACTTAACAAATAACGTCCTCCAAAGACAGCATTCGATAGGCAGGGGTTGTGTTTACCAACTCTCTTATATTACAGTCTCCCAAGCGCTTAGTACCGTGCTGTGCACACAGTAAGCGCTCAAAAAGTGCCATTGATTGATACTCCACCCCAGGAACTCACCCCGTACTCTCCCACTTCCCCCTCAATAATTTCTTTTAATGTCTGTGTCTTCCTCGAGACTTGTGAGCAGGACAAGTTGTCTACCAACTGGACTGTATTGTTCTCTCACAAGCACCTAGTACAGTGCTGGGCACACAGTAAATGCTCAGTAAGTGCCATTGGCTGCCCGGTAGACATGATCCGTGCCCACAAGGAGCTTAATAATAACAACAATAATAAAATAATTGTGGTCATTGTTAAGCGCTTACTCTTTGCCAAGCACTGTTTTAAGCATTGGGGTAAATACAAGGTCACTGGATTGGACGTGGTCCCTGTCCCACATGGGGCTCACAATCTTATTCCCCATTGTACAGATGAGGTAACTGAGACCTAGAAAGTGAAGTGACTTAATAATAATAAAAATTATGGTATTTGTTAAGCAGTTACTATGCGCCAAGCACTGTTCTAAGTACTGGGGTAGACCCAAAGTAATCGAGTTGTCCCACATGGGGCTCGCAGTCTCAATCCCCATCTTACAGATGAGGTAACTGAGGCACAGAGAAGTTAAGTGGCGTGCCCAAGGTCACACAGCAGACAAGTGGCGGAGCCGGGATTAGAACTCCCGCCCTCAGCCTCCCAAGCCCGTGCCCTTGCCACTAGGCCACGCTGCTTCTCCTAGAGTCACACCCTTCTTGTGAGGAATACGCGAAACTTGCAGAACCCACAGCACATGACAGTTTGAGAGGGAATCCAGCCTTGGCGACGAGAAGCAGCGTAGCGCAGTGGAAAGAGCCTGGGCTTGGGAGTCATAGGTCACGGGTTCAAATTCCGGCTCTGCCCCTTGTCAACTGGGTGACTGTGGGCGAGTCACTCAACTTCTCTGTGCCTCAGTTACCTCATCTGTAAAATGGGGATTAAGGGCGCAAGCCTCACGTGGGACAACCTGATTCCCCTGTATCTACCCCAGCACTCAGAACAGTGCTCTGCACATAGTAAGCGCTTAACAAATACCAACATTATTATTAAGTCACCGCCCAGGTGCCCTTGGGTTGTCATTCATTCATTCAGTCCTATTTATTGAGCACTTACTATGTGCAGAGCACTGTACTAAGCGCTTGGAAAGTACAGTTAGGCAACAGATAGAGACAATTCCTAGCCAACAACGGGCTCCTGGTAGCCAGGAGCTAACACGGGTTCAGTTGGCCAGCGGGGAGAAATGGGGAGAAATGAGTTGGGGGCAAAAGGAGAACTTGTCCTGTGAGAGGCAGCGTGGCTCAGGGGAAAGAGGCCGGGCCCCCGAATCGAGAGACCCGGGCTCTAATCCTGGCTTTGCTCCCGACCTGCTGGGTGACCTCGGGCCCGGTCGTTGAACTTCTCTTTGGGCCTCGGTTTCCTCATCCGTAAGCTGGGTTCAGGATGTCTCCTCGCCTCTCACATTATGAGTCCTGTGTGGGACAGGGACGATGTCTGATATAATAATAATGGTATCTATTGAGCATTTACCATGTGCAAGACACTGTCCTAAGCACTGGGGTGAATTCAAGCAAATCGGGTTGGACACAGTCCTTGTCCCATGTGGGGCTCACGGTCTCAATCCCCATTTTACAGATGAGGTTAACGGAGGCCCAGAGAAGTGAAGCGACTTGCCCAAAGTCACACCGCAGACAAGTGTTGAAGCTGGGGTTAGAACCTAGGACCTACTGACTCCCAGGCCCGTGCTCTATCCACCAGGCCATGCTGCTTCTGTGTTCTGATGCTCTTTATTCACCCCAGTGCTTAGCACAGTGCCTCGGCACCTAAGAGGCACTTGTTGAATGCCATAATTATTAAGGGGAAGGGTTAGAAGAGGGAGAGGAAGGGGGGAAGAAAGGGGAGGCCTTCCCAGGCCATGAAATATACTCTTACCATTTTCTCCCGCCTCCATGGACACTCTTTTTTCCTCACAAGTCAACAAAGTCACACAACTCCAGCTTCCCTTACCGATTAAGCACCCAAGACCACCTCTCCCTCCTTCCCCAGTTCGGAAGCTTCACGAGAGGGGGGAAGCCCACTTAACGGAACTTTCCAACTCTATTACAGGTTCGCAGCCTCTGGCGACGTGCAGCGGCATATTATCATTCACTCGGGTGAAAAACCGCACTTGTGTGACACCTGCGGGCGAGGTACGTCCGCGTTTTTCCCTCCCGCCGGGCAGGTTCGTGACGAACGTGCGCCGGGGCCCCTCGTTAAGCGCCTGCCCTTTCCCGGTCTTCCAGGGTTTAGCAACTTCAGTAATTTAAAGGAGCACAAGAAGACCCACACAGCCGACAAAGTCTTTACCTGCGACGAATGTGGGAAGTCTTTTAACATGCAACGCAAATTAGTAAAGCACAGAATCAGGCACACTGGCGAAAGGCCTTACAGCTGTTCTGCCTGCGGTAAGTACCGAGGATAATAAGAATAATAATAATGATGGTGTTCGTTAAGCGCTCACTGTTTGCAAAACACTGTTCTAAGCGCCCGGGGGGGTGGGCGGATACAAGGTGATCAGGTTGTCCCACGTGGGGCTCACAGTCTTCATCCCCATTTTACAGATGAGGTCACTGAAGCACAGAGAAGTTAAGTGACTGGCCCAAAGTCACTCAGCTGACAAGCGGCGGACCCGGGATTAGAACCCACGACCTCTGACTCCCAAGCCCGGGCTCTTGCCACTGAGCCTCGCTGCTTCTCTATGTCGATCACAGTCGACTTAGAGTGGAAGAGAAGCAGCGGGAACTGGAGGATAGAGCACGGTCCTGGAAGTCAGAAGGACCCGGGTTCTAATCCCGACTCCGCCGCTTGTCTGCCGTGGGACTTCTCTGCGCCTCAGTTCCCTCGTCCGTCAAATGGAGATTAAGACTGGGGGCCCCATGTGGGACATGGGCCGTGTCCGACTTGATAAGCTCGTATCTACCTCAGTATTCAGTACGGTGTCTGGCACATAGTAAGCGCTTAACGAATACCGTTTAAACAAAAGCAACGTAAAGATCCCTTCTCTTTAAAGGTGACCATTAGGAATGGGAATTCTGAAGCCAACTGTGCTTTGGGAATGGCAGCTTCATGCAGCGAAATAAATGTCTAGGCGAGAAGCAGCATGGCCTAGTGGATAGAGCAGTGGCCTGGGAGTCAGAAGGCCCTAGGTCTAATCCCGGCTCCCCCACTATTCATTCATTCAATAGTATTTACTGAGCGCTTACTATGTGCAGAGCACTGTACTAAGCGCTTGGAATGTACAAATCGGTAACAGATAGAGACGGTCCCTGCCCTTTGACGGGCTTACGGTCTAATCGGGGGAGACGGACGGACAAGAACAATAGCAATAAATAGAATCTGTGTGACTTTGGACAAGTCTATTCACTTCTCTTGGCCTAAATTACCTCATTTGTCAATTTGAGCCCCACGTGGGACAGGGACTATGTCCAACCCAATTTGCTTGTACCTCCTCCTCTGCCGCCCAGTGCTTAGTACAGTGCCTGGCACATAGTAAGCGCTTAACAAACACCACATTTATTATCATCATCATCCTGCAAATCTGTTTCAACCACCACCCGGGTCCTAAAGTGGGTTTGTCTCCTTTTGATTATTTTTCTGGTTCTTTTTTTCTGCTTTTCATCTGCAAACACCATCGTTTGGAGGCCTAATTAGTGGCTTGCGCATTTTAACTCCAGCTCGGGCAATCAGTTTACCCTGCCATTCGGGATGATGTAGGCAGTCACTTGTCTGAGAAGCCAAGGAAACTCCGGGCTCATTGCTGACTAAAAGTACAGAACAGCCCTCCCATCTGCCATGCAGTTTTGAAGAGGGACCGCCCTCAGTGGACACGTCCTCCGTGTCCTTCCACCTCTGCCAGCAGTCTTGGCAGGTAGCGGATCAGAGGGTGACGGGATCTATCTCTTGAAACGGGGAGGAATAGCTAACTTCCAGTTCATGCCAAGCACGCTGTAAATAGACACTTCTGACTATTCTGGAGAATGAGGAAAAGTAGCCGTATAAATGACAACTTTTCTTTGGGGAAATTACATCTCCATTAGCTTAGGATGCGAGCAGTGTGGTAAAGCTAATATTTTCCAAATGTGGATTTAAGGGATGCTACTTATTTTTTTTTCCCCTAAAGTATTTGTTAAGCGCTTACTGTGTGCCAGGCACTGGGCTAAATAATAATAATAATAAATAAGGATGGTATTTGTTAAGCGCTTACTATGTGCCGAGTACTCTTCTAAGCACTGGGGAAGATACGGGGTGCTTAGGTTGTTCCACTTGGGGATTAAGGCTCCCAGTCATAATCCCCATTTTCCAGATGAGGTAACTGAGGCACAGAGGAAGTTAAGTGACTTGCCCAAAGTCACACAGCTGACAAGCGGCGGAGGTGGGATTAGAACCCATGACCTCTGACTTCCAAGCCCGTGCCCTTTCCACTAAGCCACGCCGCTTCTTTGGGTGACGGGTCTGGAAATTTTATTTTTTGCATTTTGATGATGACATTTTTAGGGTTTGGTAAATGCCAAAGTAGATACAAGCTAATCAAGTTGGACACAGTCCACGTCCCGTGTGAGGTCACAGTCTCAATCCCCATGTTACAGTTGAGGGAACCGAGGCCTAGAGAAGCGACTTGCCCAAGGTCACCCAGCAGAACGGCGGTAGAGCCGAGATGGGCACCCAGGTTCTCTGACTCCCAGGCCCGTGCTCTTTCCACGCTGCTTCCGCACCAGTCTTAATGGGAGACTCAAGATTCTGGAATTCCTTCCTTCCCGCTTGGGGCCTGGCCAATCCCAAATAAATTGACAGGCTGAGCCGTCCAACTCGGGGGTAGCCGGCTGGGATAAATCTTGAGAAAGGCAGCGGCTGCTACCTCAGAGTCTTCGCTGTCCCTCCTCGAAGGATTAAAGCCTTCGCCGTTCTCATACCCCTCCAGAAAGCCTGGCCTAATGGAAAGAGCGCGGGCCTAGGAGGCAGAGGTCCCGGATTCCAATCCCAGCTCCCTCACTCATCTGCTGCCTGACCTTGGGCAAATGGCTTCACTTCTCTGGGCCTCAGTCCCCTCACCTGCCAAATGGGGACTCGATCGGTGTCCTCCTTCCTACTTACACTGGGAACCCCGCACGGGACCCGAGCATCTTGAATCTCCCCTCGCGCTCAGCGCGGGGCTTGGCCCGTGGCGAGCGCCGAAGCCAAAACGGGGCCGCTTCAGTTCTCAAAGTGAGTTTCCTTGTGGCGTCCCAGGGAAGCGGTTCGGGGGCTCCGGGGACCTGCGGCGGCACGTGCGCACTCACACCGGAGAGAAGCCCTACACCTGCGACATCTGCAACAAGTGCTTCACGCGCTCCGCCGTGCTCCGGCGCCACAGCAAGATGCACTGCCAGCCCGAGGGACCCGAGGGACCCCAAGGCTCGGCCCACCCCGCCCGGCCCTCCCCCCCGGGCGAGCCCCGTCCCCCGGACGCCCTCCGCCGGGCCGGACCGGGGCCCGCCGAGCTTCCCGCCCGTCCCGGGGGGGCCTCGCCCGGCGGTCCCGCGCCCGCCTACGGCAAGCTGAGGGGCGCGCTCCAGCAGCGGGGGACCACCGCCCCGGAGAAGCCGAGCTCGCAGCCCGGCCCGGCCTCCGAGCCCACTCCGCCGCCGCCGCCTCACCCGCCTTACCCGTATCCGCGGGGAGAGGCGGTCGCGGGCGGCGAGCCTCCGCAGCCGGACGGCCTGTCCGCGGGCCGTTCCTCTCTACCCGCCCTGGACGGACACTGGCCCGACCCGTTGAGCGGGAGGGCCTCCTCTGCACCCTACAGGGCCAGCGAGGGGCCCTTCTTCTCCAGCATGACCCTCTGGGGTTTGGCCATGAAGACCCTGCAGAACGAGAGCGAGTTGGACCAGTGAGTCCTCGTGTCTCGGTTCCCCCGAATCCCCGATGGCCGGTCAAGCGTCGCACCCCGCCAACCTCAGGGTACCATCTTCCGTTCCGGGGAAGCCCCGCGGTCGGCCGTCCAACCAAGCGGAGGTGGATCGGAGGAGGAAGAGGAGGAGGAGGAGACGGCGGAGGCCCAGCCGACGCCCGGGGGGCCGGTGTCCACGACCGAAAGCCTGAGAAATCTTCGGGTTTACGGGAGCCTTCGAGCCTCCCGTAGACGCCGTTGACTTGCGGTGCGATTTCTTTGGGTTATGGTTCCAGAAATTCTATTTTTTACATTTTTATAAGGACGACATTTTTAGGGTTTGGTATGAAGTATTTTGCACAAAGGCTTTATTTGTATATTTTGTCCCGTATATTGTAATTTAATTTGAATTAAAGAAAAATTGCCTTTAGAAGATTGCCTGCAGAGTGTTTCTAGAGTGACGAACGTTCCCTAGGCCTCAGAAAGACAGTCAACCTCAAGTATCGACGACTTCTTCAAGTAAAGGAATATGATAATTCCCCGCTTCTGGGTGTAGAGTCAACAATAGGAGATCAACATAGAGGATGAATTTCAGAATAAAGGCAGGTAAATAAGGAAGAGGCTCTAATGATGACACTGGTATTTAAGCGCTTTCCATGTACCAAACACTGTGCCAACTCTGGGGTAAATACAATCAGATCAGACACTGCCTCTCTCCCACATGGGGCGCATAGTCTGAGGGGGAAGACCAGATATGAAATCCCCGTTTTACAGATCAGGAAACTGAAGGGCAAGAAGTTAAAGTGACGTGCCCATAGTCACACAACAGTCAGGTGGCGAAGTCGGGACTAGAATCCAGGTCTCCTGATTATGAGTCCCGTGCTCATTCCACAAGACTACACCCCCTTCCCTGTCACGAGGCCTTAGTTCCAGTCGACATTTCCCCATTGGCCGATTGTTGATTTCTCTTTTTCGCCACCCGTTGGTCTCTCGCACCGTTGGGGGTCCAAAGGCACGTGCTCCATCCTTGCATCGTTGGTCATATCCTTTCCTCCCGCCTCCCTACTAACCTCAGTCTGATGGGATGCTATTCATTCATTCGTATTAAGCGCTTGGGCCCAAAAGACGGCGACAGTCCCTGCCCATGACAAGCTCATAGTCTAGACGGAGCTCACAGATCTCCTCCTGTTTGAAAACTCGGCCCCGGAGCGAAAATCAACAACTACTAAGCACCTCCTGATGGCAAAAGATCGTATTTAGCGTTGTGAGGACTTTCAGACTGAGGAGATATTTGCCGGTATGGGAATCTACAGATTGATGGTGTCATACGCATGGCTTACTCTGGTCAGAGCAGGTAGGCCGTTTTGTGCTGTAAGCGTTTTAACTGCTTCCACCATCCAAATAATAGTTATAATAATAATTACTATGACATTTGTTATGCGACAGGCACTGGAATAGGCACTGGGATGGTTGCAAGCAAATCCGGTTGGACACGGTTCCCTGTCCCACATGTGGCTCACAGTCTCTGTCCCCATTTTACAGACCAGGTCACCGAGGCCCAAAGAAGGAAAGAGACTTGCCCAAGGTCACACAGCAGACAAGCGGCAGAGTCGGGATTAGAGCCCAGGACCTTCTGATTCCCAGGCCCCTGCTCTATCCACTGGGCCATGCCGCTGATAGTATTACATGAGAAGCAGTGTGGCTTAGTGAGAAGCAGCGTGGCTTAGTGGAAAGAGCACGGGCTTGGGAGTCAGAGGTCATGGGTTCTAATCCCGGCTCTGCCACTTGTCAGCTGTGTGACCCTGAGCAAGTCACTTCACTTCTCTGTGCCTCAGTTACCTCATCTCTAAAATGGGGAACAATATAGATACCTGATAATCAGGTTGGACAAAGTCCCTATCCCACGTGGGGCTCACATTCTTAATTCCCATTTTACGGATGAGGGAACTGAGGCCCAGAGAAGTGAAGTGACTTGCCCAAGGTGACATGGCAGGGATTAGAACCCATGGCCTTCTGACTCTCAGCCTCATGCTCTATTAAACATTTTCCATTCATCATTTCTCCTTTAACTCTGCCACTCTCTTTCTTCCAAAACTTTTCCCCTCCCCTCCCTGCAAAAAACCAGCTCTTTTTAAGCAAGTTGAAGTCAAAAATTGTGCATGCAATAATGCCACATTGTGTGTAAATATTCCCTTGTGTCGGAGCCCCCAGGTTTTAAAATTCTTGTAGAGTTTGTGCCCTTTTAGGGTCACACCTAGAGAGTTTCTGGTCCTCTACCAGTCTCAATTACCGGAGGAAGAATGAAGCAGAGGCCCGTCCATTCCATTCCTAGCTTGGGCAGTGGCTAGCGAGCGGCAAGCCATCGACTACAAGTCAGAACTCACCCGTGCTGGGCAGCAGTGGCACGGAAAACCACTTCCAGATATTTACCAAGAAAACTCTCCGGATCCACTCTCGGAATGATTGCAGATGGAGGTGGGGCGTTCTGGGAGAGATGCGTCCTTGGAGTCGCTATGGGTCGGAGACGACTCGACAGCATAAGGCAAGACAAGGGTTTGTTGGTGAGGGCACAGATTCTGCTGGTTCAGTGCCTCTTTTCTAGCTATTCCTTCATTCATTCAATAGTATTTATTGAGCGCTTTCTATGTGCAGAGCACTGTACTAAGTGCTTGGAATGAACAAGTCGGCAACAGATAGAGACGGTCCCTGCCGTTTGACGGGCTTACGGTCTAATCGGGGGAGACGGACAGACGAGAACGATGGCGATAAATACAGTCGAGGGGAAGAACATCTCGTAGAAACAATGGCAACGAAATAGTATCGAGGCGATGTACATTTCATTAACAAAATAAATAGGGTGATGAAAATATATGCAGTCGAGCAGACGAGTACAGTGCCGAGGGGATGGGAAGGGAGAGGGGGAGGAGCAGAGGGAGATGGGGGAAAAGAAGGTTAAGCTGCGGAGAGGTGAAGGGGGGGTGGTAGAGGGAGTAGAGGGAGAAGGGGAGCTCAGTCTGGGAAGGCCTCTCGGAGGAGGTGAGTTTTAAGTAGGGTTTTGAAGAGGGGAAGAGAATCAGTTTGGCGGAGGTGAGGAGGGAGGGCGTTCCGGGACCGCAGGAGGACGCGGCCCGGGGGTCGATGGTGGGATGGGTGAGACCGAGGGACGGTGAGGAGGTGGATGGCGGAGGAGCGGAGCGTGCGGGGTGGGCGGTAGAAAGAGAGAAGGGAGGAGAGGTAGGAAGGGGCAAGGTGACGGAGAGCCTCGAAGCCTAGAGTGAGGAGTTTTTGTTTGGAGCGGAGGTCGTTAGGCAACCACTGGAGTTGTTTAAGAAGGGGAGTGACATGCCCAGATCGTTTCTGCAGGAAGATGAGCCGGGCAGCGGAGTGAAGAATAGACCGGAGCGGGGCGAGAGAGGAGGAAGGGAGATCGGAGAGAAGCCTGACACGGTAGTCTAGCTGGGATATAACGAGAGCCCGTAGTGGTAAGGTTGCCATTTGGGTGGAGAGGAAAAGGCGGATCTTGGCGATATTGTAAAGGTGAAACCGGCAGGTCTCGGTAATGGATAGGATGTGTGGGGTGAACGAGACTGACGAGTCAAAGATGACACCGAGATCGCGGGCCCGAGAGACGGGAAGGATGGTTGTGCCATCGACGGTGATAGGGAAGTCTGGGAGAGGACCGGGCTTGGGAGGGAAGATGAGCTCAGTCTCGCTCACGTTGAGTTTTAGGTGGCGGGCCGACATCCAGGTGGAGACGTCCCAGAGGCAGGAGGAGACGCGAGCCCGAAGGGAGGGGGAGAGGACAGGGGAGGAGATGTAGATCTGCGTGTCCTCTGCGTAGAGATGGTAGCCAAAGCCGTGAGAGCGGATGAGTTCACCGAGGGAGTGAGTGTAGATGGAGAACGGAAGAGGGCCGAGAACTGACCCTTGAGGAACTCCAACAGTTAAAGGATGGGGGGGGGAGGAGGAGCCCACGAAGGAGACCGAGAATGACCGGCCAGAGAGATGAGAGGAGAACCGGGAGAGGACGGAGTCCGTGAAGCCGAGGTGAGATAAGGTGTGGAGGAGCAGGGGATGGTCGACAGTGTCAAAGGCAGCAGAGAGGTCAAGGAGGATTCGAATGGAGTAGGAGCCATTGGATTTGGCAAGAAGGAGGTCACGGGTGACCTTAGAGAGAGCAGTCTCGGTAGAGTGGAGGGGACGGAAGCCAGATCGGAGGGGGTCCGGGAGAGAATGGGAGTTAAGGAATTCTAAGCAGCGATTGTAGACGACTCCTAGGATTTTGGAAAGGAAGGGTAGTAGGGAGATAGGGCGATAACTGGAAGGGGAAGTGGGGTCGAGAGCGGGTTTTTTTAGGATGGGGGAGACGTGGGCATGTTTGAAGGCAGAGGGGAAGGAGCCATTGGAGATCGAGTGGTTAAAAATAGAAGTTAAGGAAGGGAGGAGGGCAGGGGCGATGGTTTTAATAAGGTGAGAGGGAATGGGGTCCGAGGCGCAGGTGGAGGGGGTGGCACTCACGAGGAGGGAGGAGATCTCCTCTGAGGATTCTGCAGGGAAGGATGGGAAAGTAGGGGAGAGGGTTGGTGGGGGGGGAGGGGAGAAGCGGAGGGGTGACTTCGGGGAGCTCACACCTGATCGTGTTGATTTTTGTGATGAAGTAGGTGGCCAGATCATTGGGGGAGAGATGGGGGAGGGGAAGGAACAGGGGGCCTAAGGAGAGAGTTAAAGGTCCGGAACAATCGGCGGGGGTGACGGGCGTGGGTGTCGATGAGGGAGGAGAAGAAGTTTTGCCTGGCGGAGGAGAGGGCAGAGTTAAGGCAGGAAAGGATAAATGTGAAGTGTGTTTTGAGGTCGGCTCGGTGCTTGGACTTTCACCAGCGGCGCTCGGCAGCTCGAGCATAGGAGCGTAGGAGGCGGACAGAGGCAGTGACCCGGGGCTGTGGGTTAGTGGAGCGAGAGCGGCGGAGGGAAAGGGGGCCGAGAGAGTCGAGATGAGTAGAGAGGGTGGAGTCGAGAGCGGAGACCTGATCATCGAGAGTGGGAAGAGAGGACAGGGCGGCAAGGTGAGGAGAGATGCTTTTGGAAAGACGGATGGGATCGAGAGAGCGGAGGTCTCTGTGGGGGAGTAGCAAAGATTTGCATTTGTGAGAGATGAGGCAGGTGAGAAGGTTACGGTCAGAGAGGGATTTCAGAGTCGGTGAGGGAGGAGATAGTGCAGCGGTAGGAGATGAGATCGAGGGTGTGACCGAGTCGGTGAGTGGGCGCGGTACGGTGGAGCAGGAGGTCGGCAGCGTCGAGGAGGGATAGCAGGCGGGCGGCAGAGGAGTCGTCGGGTACATCCATGTGGATGTTGACGTCTCCGAGGATCAGAGTGGGCAGAGAGAAGGAGAGAAGGAAGGTGAGCAAGTGGTCTAGGTGGTCGAAGAAGTCGGAGGTGGGACCGGGAGGGCGGTAGATGACGGCGACAAGTATCTGGAGGGGGTGGTAGGGGCGAATGATATGGGCTTCGAAGGAGGGGAAGTGGGGGAGGGGGGAGGAGGGATAGTGCGGAAGCGGCAACGGGGTGAGAAACTAGCTAGAAACCAAGAGGTTTTGAAAGATGAATTTGCTCGTGCCGTGAAGTGAGTCTGGGGCAATGAAGATCAATCAATCAGCCACATTTATTGAGCACTTAGTGTGTTCAGTGCACTATATTAAGCGCTGGGGAAAGTACAGTTCAGCGTGGCTAAGTGGAAAGAGCCCGGGGTTGGGAGTCAGAGGCCATAGGTTCGAATCCCGGCTCTACCACTTAGCTTTGTGACTGTGGGCAAGTCACTTCACTTCTCTGAGCCTCAGTGACCTCATCTGTAAAATGGGGATTAACTGTGAGCTTCACGTGGGACAACTCGATTACCCTGTATCTCCCCCAGTGCTTAGAACAGTGCTCTGCACAGAGTAAGCGCTTAAATACCAAAATTATTACTATTATTATTACAATAAAACGGAGTTGGTAATCATGCTCCCCACCCACAATGAGCTTGCAGTCTAGAGGGGGAGACAGACATTAATATAAATAAATTACAGATATGTGCATAAGCGCCGCGGGGCGGAGGGAGGGGTGAACAAAGGGTACCAATCCAAATGCATGGGCAACACCAAAGGGTGTGGAGGAAGAGGAAATGGGGGCTTAGTCAGGGAAGGCCTCTTGGAGATGGGCTTTCAATATGGCTTTGAAGGTGGGGAGAGTGTTGGTCTGTCAGATATGAAGATGGAGGATGTTTCAGGCCAGAGGCAGGATATGGGCCAGAGGTCGGTGGCGAGACAGGTGAGACCGAGGTACAGCGAGTAGGGTGGCATTAGAGGAGTGGAGCCTGCAGGCAGGTTTGTAGAAGGAAATCAGTGAGGTGAGGTAGGAGCGGGGAAGGCGTTTGAGTGCTTTAAAGCCTTTGGTGAAGAGTTGCTGTTTATGGAGGTGGATGGGTAACAGCTGCAGGTTCTGGAGGAGCGGGGGAAACATGGCCTGAACGGTTTTGTAGAACAATGATCCGGGCAGCAGAGTGAAGTATGGACTGGAGTGGGGAGAGGCAGGAGACCGGGCGGTCAGCGAGGAGGCTGCTACAGTAACCAAGGTGGCATAGGATGAGTGATTGCATTAACAGTGTAGCAAAAGATATACCCAAATCCCCAAAGTGCAGCCCACAAGTCCCCAACGCATTTTAAAGAACAGTTGGGAGGAAGTGACATTTGAGCTTCTCTTGTCCTCGTTGTATCTGCGGGTTTACAGATTTCCATTCATCTGAATTCCCTTTGGGTAGGGAGTATCAGAAAATCTTGCCAATCTCTGGTTCTGATCCCGGGTCTGCCACCTGTCTGCTGTGTGACCTTGGAACTGTCGTTTAACTTTGAGCTTCTCCGTGCCTGTTACCTCATCTGTAAAATGGGGATTAAGATGGTGAACCCCGTGAGGGACATGGACTCTGACCCACCTGATTCTCTTGTAGTTACCGTGGCACTTGGTACAGTCTCTGGCACATAGCCAGCGCTTAACTAAAACCGTTGAAAAAGAAGAAATACAATCTCTGCAGATGCTCCTTGGAGTGAAGAATTTAACTTGTCTCTGGATTTTTATTTCTTCCACCAGATGGCAATGAAGTCTCTGATCTGGAAAGCCAAGATCTAAGCTTCAGGGATCAATTTTATTGGAGAGGAATTTTCTTAAGGAACGCTTCATTTTGACTCATTTTTTTCCAAGACCACTTAACACTCGGTTCCATCCTGCCATTAACAGGCACTGAACCACGTTCATGCAACGTTTTGGAGTCACCACACCTTTATTCAACCATCAGTTGAGAAGCAGCGTGGCTCAGTGGAAGGAGCCCGGGCTTGGGAGTCAGAGGTCGTGGGTTCTAATCCCCGTTCAGCCGCTTGTCAACTGTGTGACTTTGGGCAAGTCACTCAACTTCTCTGTGCCTCAGTTACCTCATCTGGAAAATAGGGATGAAGACTGTGAGCCCCACGTGGGACAACCTGATCACCTTGTATCCTCCCCAGCGCATAGAACAGTGCTTTACACATAGTAAGCGCTTAACAAATGCCATTATTATTATTATTATTAATTGGTGGTATTTACCCAGTGCTTACTATGTGCGGAACTCTGTACTAATCACTACTCACTGTACTAATCACTTGGGAGAGTACAATATAACAGAGTTGATAAATGTGTTTGGAGAAGTGGCATGGAAAGCTAGAAGCTAATGAAAAGAGCAGGGACCTGGGAGTTCTAATCCTACTGTGTGACCTTGGGCAAGTCACTTTACTTCTCTATGCCTTAGATTCCTCCTCTGTAAAGTAATAATAACAATAATGATGATGGCATTTGTTAAGCGCTATGTGCGAAGCACAGTTCTAAGCGCTGGTGGGGAATACAAGGTGATCAGGTTGTCCCACATGGGGCTGACAGTCTTCATCCCTATTTTACAGATGAGGTAACTGAGGCACAGAGAAGTTAAGTGACTTGCCCAAGATCACACAGCTGACAAGCGGCAGAGTCAAGATTAATAATAATAATTGTAATAATAATGGTGGTATTTGTTAAGCGCTTACTATGTGCAAAGCACTGTTTTAAGCGCTGGGGGGATACAGGGTGATCAGATTGTCCCACATAGGACTCACAGTTTTAATCCCTATTTTACAGATGAGGTATCTGAGGCACAGAGAATTTAAGTGACTTGCCCACAGTCACACAGCTGACAAGTGGCAGAGCTGGGATTCGAACTCATGACCCCTGACTCCCAAGCCCGGGCTCTTTCCATTGAGCCATGCTACTTCTCTAGGTATTTTTAAGCGCTATGTGCAGAGCGCTGTTCTAAGTGCTGGGGTAGATACAGGGTTATCAGGTTGTACCCCGTAAGGCTCACAGTCTTAATCCCCATTTTACAGATGAGAGAACTGAGGCACAGAGAAGTGAAGTGACTTGCCCACAGTCACACAGCTGACAAGTGTTCGGGTTCTCCTCTTACCTCTCTGGCCGGTCATTCTCGGTCTCCTTCTCTGGACCCTCCTTCCCCTCCCATCCTTTAACTGTCGGAGTTCCTCAAGCGTCAGTTCTCGGCCCTCTTCTGTTCTCCATTTACACTCACTCCCTCGGTGAACTCATCCGCTCTCACGGCTTTGACTACCATCTCTACGCAGATGACACGCAGATCTCCATCTCCGCCCCTGTCCTCTCCCCCTCCCTTCGGGCTCGCGTCTCCTCCCGCCTCCGGGACGTCTCCACCTGGATGTCTGCCCGCCACCTAAAACTCAACGTGAGCGAGACTGAGCTCCTCATCTTCCCTCCCGAACCTGGTCCTCTCCCAGACTTCTCTATCACCGTGGATGGCACGACCATCCTTCCCGTCTCTCGGGCCCGCGATCTCGGTGTCATCCTTGACTCGTCTCTCTCGTTCACCCCACGCATCCTATCCGTTACCGAGACCTGCCGGTTTCACCTCTACGATATCGCCAAGATCCGCCCTTTCCTCTCCACCCAGACGGCTACCTTACTGTTACGGGCTCTCGTTATATCCCGGCTAGACTACCGTGTCGGCCTTCTCTCTGACCTCCCTTCCTCCTCTCTCGCCCCGCTCCGGTCTATTCTTCACTCCGCTGCCCGGCTCATCTTCCTGCAGAAACGATCTGGGCCTGTCACTCCCCTTCTTAAACAACTCCAGTGGTTGCCTATCGACCTCCGCTGCAAACAAAAACTCCTCACTCTAGGCTTCGAGGCTCTCCGTCACCTTGCCCCTTCCTACCTCTCCTCCCTTCTCTCTTTCTACCGCCCACCCCGCACGCTCCGCTCCTCCGCCGCCCACCTCCTCGCCGTCCCTCGGTCTCGCCCGTCCCGCCGTCGACCCCCGGGTCGCGTCCTCCCGCGGTCCCGGAACGCCCTCCCTCCTCACCTCCGCCAAACTGATTCTCTTTCCCTCTTCAAAACCCTACTTAAAACTCACCTCCTCCGAGAGGCGTTCCCAGACTGAGCTCCTCTTCTCCCTCTACTCCCTCTGCCATCCCCCCTTTACCTCTCCGCAGCTTAACCCTCTTTTTCCTCTTTTTCCCCTTTTCCCTCCGCTCCTCCACCTCTCCCTTCCCATCCCCACAGCACTGTACTCGTCCGCTCAACTGTATATATTTTCGTTACCCTATTTATTTTGTTAATGAATTGTACATCGCCTCGATTCTATTTAGTTGCCATTGTTTTTACGAGATGTTCTTCCCCTCGACTCTATTTATTGCCATTGTTCTCGTCTGTCCGTCTCCCCCGATTAGACCGTAAGCCCGTCAAACGGCAGGGACTGTCTCTATCTGTTGCCGACTTGTTCATCCCAAGCGCTTAGTACAGTGCTCTGCACATAGTAAGCGCTCAATAAATACTATTGAATGAATGAATGAACAAGTGGCAGAGCTGGGAGTCAAACCCGTGACCTCTGACCCCCAAGCCCGGGCTCTTGCCACTGAGCCACGTTGGGATTAGAACTCACGACCTCTGACTCCCAAGCCCGTGCTCTTTCCACTGAGCCAGAGCCTGTTCTCCCTCCTCCTCAGACTGTGAGCCCCGTGAGGAACAGGGACTATGTCCATTATGTTTAATTTGTACCCACCCCAGCGCTTAGTTCAGTGTTCGACGCAAAGAAAGTGCTTATCATGCTTATCAAATGCCATAATAATTACCGAAATAACTTTTCCGACCCATCGGAGCTTACAGTCTAGAAGAGGAGACAGACACTAGTAGAAATAAATAAATTACGGATACATGCGTAAGTGCTGTGGGGCTGAGTGTGGGGTGATTAAAAGGTACAAATCCACGTGCATGGATGACCTCAAAACTCAATCAACCGATAGTACTTATTCAGTGTCTTCTGTGTACAACACTGAATTAAGCATTTGGGAGAGAACAGTGGGATTAGTAAATCTGATCCCTGCTCTCAGTGAGCTTACAGTCTAGGAGGAAAGACAGACACAAAGATAAATTAAGGGTAGGATGAAGCAATAGAGTAGAAAACTTTGTATTTCATCCTCTAAGCACACTGTGAATAGGGAATATGTCTACTAACTCTGTTGTACTCTCCCAAGCACGTAGTCCAGTGCTCTGCATAAAGTAAACACTCAATAAATGCCACTGATTAATACTTCGTGAGCGTAAGGAGGTGTGGGGGCTGAATACCCAAGTGCTTAACTCATCCTAGGATCGATCAATCAATTATTGGCATTTATTGAGTGCTTTACTGTGTACAGAGCACTGTACTAAGCACTTGGGATAGAGATGGTATACACATCCCTACTCTCAAGGAGTTTACAGTCTAGTGAGGGAGGCAGACGCTGAAATAAATTGGAGGGGAAACAAACTGAGTAGGAGGACATGGATATAAATGCTGAGGGAGTGGGGTATCGAGGGTTTAAGGGGCGTGGACCCCTGTTCAGATGCGGCAAAGGGAGGGAGAACATTGCGAGAAACAGTGTGGCCTAGTGGAATGAGCACCAGGCTGGGAGTCTGAAGGATCTGGGATCTAATCCCAGCCCCGTCACTTGTCTGATGTGTGACTTTGGGCAAGTCATCTGTAAAATGGGGATTAATACTATGACCCTTATTGGGGACATAGACTGTATCCAACCCGATTTGAAGCTCTGGCTTCAAAGCAGTCCATCCCCTCGCCCCCTCCTACCTCACCTCCTTTCTCTCCTTCTCCAGCCCAGCCCGCACACTGCGCTCCTCTGCTGCTGCTAACCTCCTCACCGTCCCCCGTTCTCGCCTATCCCACCGTCGACCCCTGGCCCACATCCTGCCGCTCTCCCGGAAGGCCCTCCCTCCTCACCTCCGTCAAACTAACTCTCTTCCCCTCTTCAAAGCCCTACTGAGAGCTCACTTCCTCCAGGAGGCCTTCCCACACTGAGCCCTCCTTTTCCCTCCGCTCCTCCTCCCCTCCCCATTCCCTTCTGCCCTCTGCTCTTCCCCCTTCCCCTCCCCACAGCACGGTGCATATTTGTATATATTATTTATTACTCTATTTTGTTAATAATGTGTATATATCTATGATTCTATTTATCTTGATGATAGTGACGCCAGACTACTTGTTTTGTTTTGTTGTCTGCCTCCCCCATTTAGACCTTGAGCCCGTGTTGGGCAGGGATTGTCTCTATCCGTTGCCGAATTGTACATTCCAAGCGCTCCGCACATAGTAAGCGCTCAATAAATACGATTGAATGAATGATTAGCTCGTATCTACCCTAGCGCTCCGAACGGTGCCTGGCACGTAGTAAGTGCCTAACAAATACCGTAAATAAAAAAGATGAGAGATTAGGAAAGGCAGATGGGAGTCCGGCGGTCTGTTGGAAATAAAGAGGTTGGGAGTCCCACGCAGGAGGGAGTACAGAGGGAAAGAGGACCCGAAAGCCTAGCTGAGGCAGAAATGCTGAAGAGACAGTCGTGTCTTAACCGTCGAATCGTCTCCCACCCATAGCGACACCATGGGTCCCTCTCTCCCAGAACGCCCCGCTCTCCGTCTGCAACCGTTCTGGTAGTTGCTTGAGAAATAGAGTGGGGTGGTGAGAGATTAGTCAGGAAAGACCTCCTGGGGGAGATGTGATTTTAGTAAGGCTTTGAAGATAGAGAGAGCAGTGGTCTGCCAGATATAAAGGAGGAGAATGTGAGAAGCGGGGGCCAAGGGGTCAACAGCCAGAGAAACGAGAAGGAGGCACCGCGAGTAGATGGGTGTTAGTGGAGCGAAGCACGTAGGAGTGAAGGGCAAGGAGCGAGGATAAGTAGGAAGGAGCCAACTGGCTGAATGCCTTAAAGCCAGCTGGTCACCAGGAATATCTGCTTGATGTAGAGAGGGATGAGGAGTAGCGTGACTCAGTGGAAAGAGCCCGGGCTTGGGAGTCAGAGGTCATGAGTTCGAATCCCGGCTCTGCCACTTGTCAGCTCTGTGGCTGTGGGCAAGTCACTTCACTTCTCTGGGCCTCAGTTACCTCATCTGTAAAATGGGGATTAACTGTGAGCCTCACGTGGGACAACCTGATTCCCCCGTATCTACCCCAGCGCTTAGAACAGTGCTCGGCACATAGTAAGCGCTTAACAGATACCAACATTATTATTAACATTATTGTCCGCTGCGGGACCTTGGGCAACTCCCTTTACTTCTCTAGGCCTCAGTTACCGCATCTGTAAAAAGGAGATTGAGACTGGGAGTCCCAAGTGGACTGTGGTCAACGGGATTTGCTTGAATCCACCCCAGCGCTTAGTACAGTGCCTGGTACATAGTAAGCGCTTAACAAATACCACAATTATTATTATGTAAGCTCATTCTTTAGACTGTAAACTCGTCCTCTACACCGTAAGCTCACTGTGGGCAGGGAATGCATCCGTTAGATTGTTATACCGTACTCTCCCAAGTGCTTTGTACAATGCTCTGCACAGAGTAAGTGCTCGATAAATACATTTGGCTGACTATCAGTGGTGGCTTGGGAGGAGCAGGGAGACATATGCAAAAGCAGTGCTTTAGAAAAACGATCCGGAAAGCAAAGTGAAATATGGGAGGGAGTGTCTGTTATGAGGCTGTTGCAGTCAGGAGAGGAAAAAGCAGGATGTCTAGAAATGTTGTGAAAAAAAACTGACAGGATTTAGCCTCTGAGAATGCTCGTTGAAAGAAAGAGGCATCAAGGATAATAGCAAGGTTGTGGGCTTGAGAGATGGAGAGGGTGGTAGTGTTATCAACGGTGAATGGAAAGCCATTTGGAGGAGGAGGTTTGGAAGGGAAGGAAGGAAAGGGCACAGGGAAGTGGGCACTTGAAGGCTAAAAGAGGAACATTTGTTCTCAGTGCCCACAGCAGGCCATAGTTCACTCTGCTGCCTGGATCATTTTTCTACAAAGCCGTTCAGTGCATGTTTCCCCACTCCTCAAGAACCTCTCCAGTTGTTGCCCATCCACCTCCGCATCAAAGAAGAACTCCCCTCCATTGGCTTCGAAGCTGCCTATCACCTTGCCCCCTCCTACCTCACCTCGCTCCTCTTCTCCATCCCAGCCCACACATTCCTCTCGCTGGTGCCACTAACCTCCTCACTGGGCCTCCATCTCCCCTGTCTCGCCGCCGACCCCAGGTCCACGTCCTGCTCCTGGCCTGGAACGCCCTCCCTCCTCAAATTCGACAGACAATCACGGCCCCCCCCTTCAAAGCCTTATTGAAGGCCCATCTCCTCTAAGAGGCCTTCCCAGACTAAGCCCTCTTTCTTCCTCTCCTACTTCCTTCTGCATTACCCTTGCATAAGGATTTATTCACCCCTCACTCAATCCCACAGCATTTATGTACATTTTTTAATTTGTTTATATTAATTTCTGTCTTCCTCCCTAGACTGCAAGCTCTCTGTAAGCAGGGAACACGTCTACCAACTCTGTTACATTGGACTCTCCCAAGTGCTTCGTACAGTACTCTGCGCACAGGAAATGCTCACATTTATGGATTGATTGACTGATTTGACCTTGGCCACTACCTAGGATCTCTCTTTTCTAATCTTTGAGGGGAGAAATGATAACTCTCCACTTCTTTGTCCGATGTGAATATTATTTCAGTACCTGCAAGATCGTAAGCTTCTTGAGGGCAGGGAATGTGTCTTCTAGCGTTAGCGTATTCTCCCAAGCGCGTAGTCCAGTGCTCTGCACATGAGAGGTACTAAAAAAATACTATTGATTGAGTGAATCTTGAATTTCCAGCAAACACAACCCCAAATTGGTCATGAAGCATTTTTTATAACTTCGGGGGGGGGAAGTAAAAATCAGCATGTCAGATGTGATTTTTATTCCAGGGCAAGAACCAATTCTGTATTTGGCGAGTCATCAATTTAGATATTTTGCTAAGTGAAAGAGCTGCCAGAAGAATCTGTGGCGCTGGAAGAGACAAAGAAGGGAATGAGTCACAATGCGCAAGAGACCTGAGAACTGGGCTATCACGTTTCTTTGGGATGATTATGATTATGGTATTTGTAAAGCGCTTCCTATGTACCAAGCGCTGTTCTATGCGCTGGTGTAGGTACGAGAACAGTGTCGATATCTGGCTTGCCTACCTGGTAGAAATAATAGTAGTTATTAAGCAGTTACTGTGTGCTGAGCTCTGTATTAAGCACCAGGAACGCAAATATAGGTGAGTGGATGAAAAGTTGAAAGTATTTAGTGCTATATAATAATGGTATCTGTTAAGCACTTACTACGTGTCAGGCACTGTGCTGGAGTGGATACAAGTAAATCGGGTTGGACACAGTCCCCGTCCCACATGGGGCTCGCCCTCTTAATCCCCATTTTACAGATGAGGGAACTGAGGCCCAGAGGAAGTGAGGTGACTTGCCCAAGGTCACATAGCAGACAAGTGGCAGAGCTGGAATTAGAACTCAGGACCCCTGCATCCCAGGCCCGTGCTCTATTTACTAGGCCAAGCTGCTTCTCTGGTGTATGGTAATCGGTGTCAAAAATCCAACCCAATAATGACTTCATTTCAGCTTTTGAAACCAATTATGTGCCACTACTTTGACAATAGCGCTAAGAAGCCTGATGCTGAAATACTCTTAATCATTGTTCTAGTTTCTCAGATGCTTAAGTCAGCATCATTCATTGCTGGGGATACAGTTTGAAGATTGCGGTCATAAAATTTCCAATAAAATCAATTGGTTGTAATAAAGGCAGGCTCCAAATGGCTTTGGGAAATAGAAAACAGGACTTTAAAGGTATATTTCAGTCACAGGTGTCATTACTTTTAAAATGAAGATCTTGTCCCCTCTGAAACTGACCTGTATTTTATTTTCTACTTCCTCTGGATTTCAGAAAGTTGTAGAGAAGGTTACCCATTATTCAGTTACTTTCATTTGCTTTACAATAGATACCCATGGGAAAATAATTACAGACGAAAGACTTTTCAAACTGCGCTTCACTAAAGCCCAAATGTTCACAAAAAATCAAAGAAACATATGATCCTCCTCATTGCTGGGGCCAAGTAGGGAATTCGTTATTACTAATCAATCTGTTGCTTTACAGAGCTGAGAATGTGGATCATTTGATAAAGCGGAAGACGGCTGGGCCTTGCCCAGGGAACCTGTGAAGCAACCTTCAATACAGCACCAGGTAATGGTCAAGCGTGACATCTCCTCCAAACAAACGATAATAATAATAATGATAATGTTGGTATTTGTTAAGCGCTTACTATGTGCCGAGCACTGTTCTAAGTGCTGGAGTAGATACAGGGTAATCAGGTTGTCCCACGTGAGGCGCACACTCTTAATCCCCATTTTACAGATGAGGTAACTGAGGCACAAAGAAGTTAAGTGACTTGCCCACAGTCACACAGCTGACAAGAGGCAGAGCCGGGATTCAAACTCATGACCTCTGACTCCCAAGCCCGTGCTCTTTCTACTGAGCCACGCTTTACTCAGGGCTTAGAGTGTGCAGAGCATTTATTCATTCAATCACATTTATTGAGTGCTTACTGTGTGCATATCACTGTACTAAGCACTTGGGAGAGTACAATTCAACAATAAACAGTCACGTTCCCTGCCCGCTTACAGACTAGAGAGGGGGGAGACAGACATCAATACAAATAAAGAAAATTACAGATACGTACATCATAATGCTATGGGACTGGGAGGGGGGAAGAGCAAAGGGAGAAAGTCAAGGCGATGCAGAAGGGAGTTGGAGATGAGGAAAAGTGGGGCTTAGTCTGGGAAGGCCTCTTGGAGGAGACGGGCCTTCAATAAGGTTTTGAAGTTGGGGAGAGCCATTGTCTGTCAGATTTGAGGAGGGAGGGCGTTCCAGGTCAGAGGCGGGACGTGCGCCAGGGGGTGGTGGCAAAACAGGCGAGGAGGAGGCCCAGTGAGGAGGTTAGCGGCACCAGAGGAGCAGAATGTGCAGGCTGCAATGGAGAAGGAGAGAAGGGAGGTGAGGTAGGAGGGGGCGAGGGGATGGAGAGCTTTAAAGGTGAGGAGTTTTTATTTGATACAGAGGTGGATGGACAACCACTGGAGTTTTTTGAGAGGGGGGTGACATGTCCTAAGTTTTTTTGTAGAAAAATGATCTTGGTAGCAGAGCAAAGTATGGACTGGAGTGGGGAGAGACAGGAGGAGGCTGATTCAGTAATCCAGGTGGGATAGGATAAATGATTGCATTAACGGGGTAGCCGTTTGGGTGGAGAGGAAAGGGCAAATTTTAGCAATGTTGTGAAGGTGGGACCGACAGGATTTAGTGATAGATTGAATATGTGGGTTAAATATGAGAGAGGAGCCAAGGATAACATCAAGGTTACAGGCTTGTAAGACCGGAAGGATGGTGGTGCAGTCTACAGTGATGGGAAAGTCAGGGGGTGGGCAGGGTTTGAGTGGGAAGATAAGGAGCTCTGTTCTGGACATCTTAAATTTGAGGTGATGGGAGGATAGCCAAGTAGACTTACCTTTTTCCCCCCTTTCCATCTGTTCCTCCCCCTCTCCCTTCCCCTCCCCTCAGCACTGTACTTGTCCGCTCAGCTGTATATATTTTCATTACCCTATTTATTTTGTTAATGAGATGTACATCACCTTGATTCTATTTATTTGCTATTGTTTTAATGAGATGTTCATTCCCTCGATTCTATTTATTGCCATTGTTCTTGTCTGTCCGTCTACCCCGATTAGACCGTAAGCCCTTCAAAGGGCAGGGACTGTCTCTATCTGTTACCGATTTGTACATTCCAAGCGCTTAGTACAGTGCTCTGCACAGAGTAAGCACTCAATAAATATTATTGAATGAATGAATGAAGTAGAGAGGTCTTGAAGGCAGGAGGAGATGTGAGCCTGGAGAGAGAGAGAGAGAGATCAGGGTGGAGATGGAGATTTGGGTGTCATCCGCATAGAGATGGTAATTGAAGCCATGGGAGCGAATGAGTTCTCCAAGGCTGTGGGTGAAGATAGAGAATAGAAGGGGATTCAGTACCTTATCTTGAGGGACCCCCACAGCTGTGGGGTGGGAGGCAGAGGAGGAGCCCCCGAAGGAGACTGAGAATGAATGGCCAAAGAGATAAGAGGAGAACCAGAAGAGGACAGAGCCAGTGAAACTAAGGTTGGATAACATTTCCGGGAGGAGAATGCGGTGGTCCACAGTATCGAAGGCAGCTGAGGAGTCAATGAGGATCAGGATGCAGTAGAGGCCGTTGGATTTGACAAGGAAGAGATCACTGGTGACCTTTGAGAGGGTAGTTTCTGTGGAGTGAAGGGGATGGGAAGCCAGATTGGAGGGGGTCAAGGAGAGAATTGGAGGAGAGGAATTTGAAACAGTGAGTGTAGACAACTCGCTCAAGGAGTTTGGAGAGGAAGGGTAGGAGGGAGATGGGGCGATAACTGGAGGGAGTTGTGGGGTTAAGGGCACTGCGCTAAGCCCTTCAGAGAGTTGTATTGGACTCAGAGTTGGTAAACACAATTACTACTACTACTACTACTACTAATTTTGGTATTTGTTAATCACTTTCTATGTGCCAGGTACTGTACTAAGCACTGGGATGGATACACACAAATCGGGACACAGTCCCTGTCCCACTGGGGCTCACAGCCTCAATCCTCATTTTACAGATGAGGTAATTGAGGCCCAGAGAAGTGAAGTGACTTGCCCAATGTCACACAGCAGACAAGTGGCAGAGCGGGGATTAGAACCCATGACCTTCTGACACCCGAACCCATGCTCTATCCACTACACCATGCTGCTTCTCATTACTGCCGTCAAGTATTATGGGACAGGGACTACGTCCCACCCGATTTGCATGTATCCACCCCAGCACTTAGTATTGGGGTAGTAAGTATTTAGTAAGTACTTAGTACTAGGTGCCGGGCACATAGTAAGCGCTTAACAAATACTATAATTTATTAAGTAGCTCCAGGAGGCCATTCCTGATAATATCTATCTCCCTCACTAGACAGTAATCTCATGGCGGTGGGAGCCGGAACGGGGTGACGAAGCTCCTCGGTGATGTGGTGGAGAGCCTGGGAAGGGACCGCTGTTGTGGAGGGAGGGGCATAATAATCATAATAATAATAATGATGGTATTTGTTAAGCGCTTACTATGTGCAAAGCACAGTTCTAAGCACTGGGGTTCATGCATTCATTCAATAGTATTTATTGAGCGCTTACTATGTGCAGAGCATTGTACTAAGCGCTTGGATTGTACAGTTCGGCAACAGATAGAGACAATCTCTGCCCAATCACGGACTCACAGCCTAAAAGGGGGAGACAGACAGCAAAGCAAAACAGAACGAAACAAAACCAAGACAACATGATCAAGATAAATAGAATCAAGGGGATGTACACCTCATTAACAAAACGAATAGGGTAATAAATAATATATACACATGAGCACAGCGCTGAGGGGAGGGGAAGGAGCAGAGGGGGGAGGGGAGGAGGAGCAGAGGTAATCAGGTTGTCCCAGGTGGGGCTCCCAGTCTCAATCCCCCTTTTACAGATGAGGTAACTGAGGCACGGACAAGTGAAGCGACTTGCCCAAAGTCACACAGATGACAAGTGGTGGAGCAGGGATCAGAACCCACAACCTCTGACTCCCAAGCCCAGGCTCATTCCACTAAACCCCGCTGCCTCGTAGGCGGCCGGGAGCAGAGGAGGCCAAGGGTCATGATGGAGGGGGGCGGCGGGTACCCAGAGGAGTCCCGGAGCCATGTGGGGGAGCGGTCCGAGGTGCGATCAGTGGTGGCTGATGTCCGCACGTGCAGCCCGCGGGGGCCGGAGCACGCCGGGAGCAGAGCCCCCAGACCTGCGGTGCACCCTCTCCCACCCCCAAAGCACTGATGGACAGATCTGTAATTGTATTTATTTCTATTTACATCCTCCTCCCCCTCTAGCCTGTAAGCTCTTTGTCCGCAGGGAACGGTTCTATTACATTGTACACTCCCAAGCGTTTAATACAGTGCTCTGCGCTCAGTAAATGCTCTGAGCTCAGTAAACACGAGTGACTGACTGAGAGAGCTGACGGAGACCGGGAGGACGCTAGTGGGGTAGTCTGAGGTGTGACCAGGAGCAGCGATGATCAGCACGGTGAGCTATCGCTGGTCATTCTCTCCCAGGTGCCTAGTACAGTGCTCTGCACACAGGAAGTGCTCCATAAATACTATTGATTGATGGATTGAGATGAAGTCATAGTGAAAGGCTGAGTGGAAAAGGGAAATTTTAGATTTAATTTCAAGTTGAAGAGAGCGGATGTCTAGGTTTCACATTCATTCATGCAGTCGCATTCATTCATTCAATCGTATTTTTTGAGCGCTTACTGTGTGCAGAGCACTCTACTAAGCACTTGGAAAGTACAATTGGGCAACAGATGGAGACAATGCCTGCCCAACAATGGGCTCACGGTCTAGAAATGAGGCCTCCCCAAATGGAAATCCACCAGCAGCCTGCCAACCTGACCCGCACCTTCAAACACTCAGTCAATCAGTGGTATTTATTGAGCACTCGCTGTGTGCAGAACAGTCAGAACAGAGTCAGAAGAACTAACCTCAGTTCCGCTACTTGTCTGATATGTGCCCTTGGGAATCATTTAACTTCTCTGAGCCTCAGTTCCCCCAACTATAAAATGGGGATTAAGACGGTGAGCCCCATGAGGGACATGGACTGTGTCGAACCTGATTAACTTGAATCCACCCCAGTGCTTAGTACAGTGCTTGGCACACAGTAAGTGCTTAACTAATACCACAATTATTATTACTATTATTATTACTCCCTCCTACTGAGACTGTGAGCTCCATGTGGCACCAGGGCCTGTGTCCAACCTGATTTACTTGTATCTAACCCAGCGCTTAGTACAGTGCTTGGTGTCTAGTAGGCACTTCACAAATACCCCATTATTATGAGAAGCAGGGTGGCTCAGGGGATAGAGGTCAGACTGGGAGACAGAAGGCCCTGGGTTCTAATCCCCGCTCTGCCACTTGTCTGCTGTGTGACCTTGGGCAAGTCACTTCATTTCTCTGGGCCTCAGTTACCTCATCCGGGATAATGAGGATTAAGACCGTGAGTCCTAAGTGGGATAGGGACTGTCCAGCCTTATTGCCTTGTATCTACCCCAGCGCTTAGTACAGTGCCTGGCACATAGAAAGTGCTTAACAAATACCACAAAAACAATTATTATTAGAGTGGAATGCAGTCACTGGTCATGGATCAGGAGCTCTCTGCCAGGTTTTTCACTGGGGGCAGGGAACGTGTCTGTTATATTGTTATATTGTACTCTCCCAAGCGATCAGGACAGCACTCTGCACACAATAAGGCAATGCATCATATTTACTGAGCTCTTACTGCGTGCAGAGTGCTGTCCTGAGAGCTTGGGAGAGTACAATATAACAACATAACAGACACGTTCCTTGCCCACAATGAGCTTACAGTTTAGAGAATCATTGTCTTCCTGGCTCATACAAGTGACGATGTACTCTACAGCTGATGCTCAATTATCTGTCCTAATAGAAGATAGAGCACATGGATAATTGAAATCCACCAATATTCCCAAAATAGTAATCTACCCTGCGAGTACTTTCACTCTCCTAGGAGTTGAGACCACAGTAATGGAAAAAGCACTTTTCTGAACCTCTGGAGGGGCTGTGAATTCTTGGAGGATCTGACATGGTTTTCCGTGTTGGCTTGAGTTTACAAAATAACTGAAATAAGAAACATATTCAGATGAGAAAAGCTTTCTTTCTTGATCTAATAATCAGGTAATTCAGGGTCCTTCCCTATTTAAAAATGATCCCAAACCACGAGTCTTAATTAAATCAGTCAGTAATGGCTGCTTAACTCTTGTTCTATATTTTCCCTTCGCTTTCCTTAAGGAGTTATATAACTTTTTTTTTCATTTCTAATGACTTTCCATAAATACAGTACTAGAGCCTCATTTTTGGCTCCAGGAGAGCTAACCTGAAGACGCCAAAGAGAAATAGATGGTAATATCCTTGTCTGCTCGGTACCAGGTTTTCGTTTGACGATACATCGGCCAAGAATTCAGTTGAGGAGACCGGTCTAACCGTGGAATTTCCATCCGACATCAAAATAGGAAAAGCGGACGGTTATATGCAACCCTGGGGCATAGAGATATTCTTGAAGACAATGTGGAGTTTCACTTTGAATCCCAACCGCCAAAACATTGTTCAGTTTTAGGAGCGGGTAAGAATATTCATTTGGTAAACGGCAATCGGATCCTGAATGGTCACGGAAACCGAAACGACCCGTTCCCCCTTTACGTCTTAAAATTCAGCCTGAGGGGCGAAAGGGGAGCATTCTGTTGAATTTCAGATCAGGATTGGGGTTTGAAAAGCCATGCTGTACAGACAGAAAGGCAAAATCTAGCGAGAGTCAAAGCAATTATCATGATTCAGGGAAAATAAAGAAGAATTTCTTTTGGATGCACCCTCTCTATGCCCAAACTCACTTTACCATCCCTCTATCCTCTGCTCTCCTCTGCCTTTCTGAAGACACAGAACAAACAGACCCACAGAAAGAAGAAAGATTTTTAGGCTGGATTTGGACATGGATAAAACTTTGAAGTTAAAAAAAGTGTCTTACCGAGTATTTGGCTTTCAAGATGAATCAAGAAGTCTCCATTTTCTTTCCCGCTTTCACCTTCCACTCGATACTATTTTGAGCTGCCTTGGTCTTGTACAATAGCTCTTCTCCTGGTTAAGAGTCAGGATGTGAAGGAGTCTTATAGTATCACCAGTATTTACTGGGGGACTACTGGACACGAGACACCGTACTGAACGCTTGGGAAAGTACAACAGAAGCTAAAGGAAGGTCCCCTGACCACAAGGAGTTTACAGCCTAGTGAAAGGGATACAGTCTAGGTTGACTAGAGTGAATTCTATAAGTGTCCTGTTTTATGCTAATTCTGAATCGTACACTACCAAGCGCTTAGTACAGCACACAGTACATAGTAAGTGCTCAATAAAGACCAACGATTGATTGATCGACAGACTGGGTCAAGCTTCTTCATGGTATTCATTAGGCTCTTACAATATGCCAAGCCCTGGGCTAAATGCAGGGGTAGATACACGAGAAGCAGATCAGACATAGTACCTGTCCCCCACGGGGCTCACAGGCTAAATACTAATAATAATGATGGTATTTGTTAAGCGTTTACTATGTGTCGAGCCCTGTTCTAAGCGCTGCGGTAGATAAGAGGTCATCAGGTTGTCCCACGTGGGGCTCACAGTCTTAATCTCCATTTTACAGATGAGGCAGCTGAGGCACAGACAAGTGAAGTGATGTGCCCAGGAGGGAGGAGAGGTTTTTAATCCCCATTGTACAGCCGAGGAACCTGAGACACAGAGGAGCTGAGTGCCTTGCTCAAGGTTACGCAGCAAGTAAGTGGTAGGTTCAGGATTAGAACTCAGTTCTTGTGACTTCCTGCCAACGTGGCTCAGTGGAAAGAGCCCGGGCTTGGGAGTCAGAGGTCATGGGTTTAAATTCTGACTCTGCCACTTGGCAACTGTGTGACTGTGGGCAAGTTACTTACCTTCTCGGTGCCTCAGTTACCTCATCTGCAAAAATGGGGATGAAGACTGTGAGCCTCACGTGGGACACCTGATTACCCTGTATCTACCCCCAGTGTTTAGAACAGTGCTCTGCACATGGTAAGCGCTTAACAAATGCCAACATTATTTCCGTTAGGTCAGTTTTCCTTGTTTTAGATCTCTTCTGAAATCACCATCTCCTCCAGAAGGCCTTCCCTGATTCATTCCTAAACTCGCCACTTTTATATCCCTCAACTGTCATATCAGCACTTCCATGTCACCTAAATGGTTAGTACTCAAAAACCGCCTGTAGAGCTTCTGTACAGATCTTATATCCTCTGTTAGTTCTTCCTACTCTTAATATACTTTAGTGCCTGTCTCCTCTTTTAGATTGTAAGCTCCTTGAAGGCAGAGATCATTTCTGTCATTTACACTGTACTTTCCCAAGTGCCTAGTACAGAGTTCTGCACACAGTAGGTGTGCTTCTCAGAGCTTTGAGAAATGTGTGCCAAAGAAATCCCCAGCCAATTCCCTGAAAGGGCCTTTGAGCGCTAAGCTCTCAGCTGGGACCGGGCCTTGCTACTGTTGACTTAACGAAAGCCGACTGTGTGACTGCAGTCCTCGACTAATTCGGCAGGTTATCACGATGGCCTTTTCACTCTTCGGAACGATCCCGCAGACCGGCCCAATCCACTGCCTAAAGGAATAGAAGAAGAGTAAATTCAGACAGAACAGAATATCCCTCCTTCCGCAGGAGGTACTTAATACTCTTATTTTCTGCTACGGTTTTCTTGCCCTGCCCTTTGCGGTTCGGGGAAGGGTAATTTCACTAATGATAAAGATCACCTAAGAACACGTATCTCTTCTGTGCCTTTAGAATCAAATCTTCCCTGTTGCCAGTGAAATTCCTTGAAGGAGAAGTGGGTTTCAAGGATCAGAACTTCTGACCCATGGAGATCAGCTGAAAGTTCATTCAGTAGTATTTATTGAGCGCTTACTATGTGCAGAGCACTGTACCCAGTGCTTGGAATGTAAACTTTGGCAACAGATAGAGACAATCCCTGCCCAGTGATGGGCTCACCATCTAAACGGGGGCTCACGGTCTAAACTTTCACAGTCTGAAAGTGAATCTGTTTCCCAAGTGTCTTTTCCCAAATCAATCTAGATGTTTTCACTGGTGCTTTTGAGAGGCGCCATCTTGTCTTGTTCACCCATTCACCACCACAGTGCTCCTGTGCCTTTGTGTTTGCTCTCTGTAGAAGTAGGAAAGGATAGTTATTTATGACCGTTAGGCCCCAGACGGGCTCAAGATCATTATTATTATTGTTGTTGTTATTGTTATTATAATTATTATTATACCACTGGGTGCTAAGTATTCAAGAGGTAGAACAGAATGAAGAAATGATCATCCTTGCCTGCAAGGAATTTAAATTTTTACCAATCTGAATAGGAAGAGGTAGATTGAGATTAGGATTTCATTCGAATGATGTTAGTGAGCAGAAATTTAGGATGTGTAGTGAAAACTTGGATTCCCTGGTTCTGCCATTCCCCAGTTCCCTAATTCAGAGGATTCCCTGGTTCTGCCATTCCCCAATTCCCTAATTCAGAGATCCCATCTCCAAACAGTAACACAACAAGCATAATATAAATGCTATCTTCTCAAGTAGGAGCATGGGACTGGGAGTCAAAAACATGGATTCTCTTCCCAGATCTGCCATTTACTTACTGTGCGACTTCGGGCAGGTCACTTGACATCTCTGAACCTCTGTTTCCTTATCCGTTCAATGTTTTCTCTCCCTATAGACCCTTAGAGAAGCAGGGTGGCTCAGTGGAAAGAGTACGGGCTGGGGAGTCAGAAATCATGGGTTCAAATCCCATCTCCGCCGCTTGTCAGCTGTGTGACTTTGGACAAGTCACTTCACTTCTCTGTGACTCAGTTACCTCATCTGTAAAATCGGCAGTAAGACTGTGAGCCCCATGTGGGTCAAGCTGATCACCTTGTAACCTCCCCAGCACTTAGAACAGTGTTTTGCATATAGTAAGTACTTAACAAATGCCATTATTATTATTAACATTAGACTGTGAGCCCCATGTGGTACAAGGTCTGTGTCAGAACAGAGTCCCTTATATTTGCTCCAGTGCTTAGCACCATGCTTGACACAGAGTTTGTGCTTCCTAATTATTATTATCATTATTATCATTTGCCTTTCTTACAGGGCATCACCAACCCAGAAAGTAGGGTTCTCCTTCTTTTTCCCTTGTTTGAGTGGAGATGAATAAAAAATTCACAAAAATTAATCCCATAAACACAAGAAATTTGTCTATATTAGTAGCTGCTTTTCTTGGGCCTAGTGGAAAGAGCACAGGTCTGTGAACCGGAGGATCTAGGTTCTGATTCCAGCTCTACCACTTGCCTGCTGTCTGACTTTGGGCAAGTCACTACACTTCTGTGTGCCTCAGTTCTCCTATTCTCCCTCCTACTTGAGCTCTTTGTGGTCGGGAAACGGGTCTACCAACTCCTTTATATCGTACTCTGCCAAGCCCAGTGCTCAGCACACAGTAAGCGCTCAAAAAAGTACGACCGGTGGATTGATATCCTGTCTCTCCTTCTAGACTGCAAGCTCCTTGGGTGCAGGAATCGTGTCCACCAATTCTATTGTAATGTACTCCCCCAAGCACTTAGTACAGTTCTTTGTGCACAGTACCCACTCAAGAAATACGATTGAATGAACGAATGAATGAATGAATGCTCTCTACACAGATTGCTCGATCCCTGGCAATGGATCCAGAAATATTTTATCGGTGACATATTTTATCAGTGGGTTTACTTAACAGTCTCCTTTTCTCAGTTTCACCTCAGACATGTCTCGGGGATAGGGGAAAATAGTACTTTTAATATGCTCATTCCACTTGTGTCTTTGTTTTCGTTGGAAAACCTTTTCTCTCTTTTGAATCATCCAAGTCTTCAGGAGCCAGATTTTTCCCTCTACAGCTTTACAGTTTTGCATGACTATGGGGTGTCATGTGGCTCAGAATAGTTCATTTCCTACCAAAGTCCTTGCCTGTAACTAGTATCAGAATGCCAATTTTATGGTTTAAGGCCTCTTTATTGTCTGTCAAGCAACAGGACAAGGGGATTCGGTGGAAATGTAAAGGATCTACAGGGTCTTCTTATGGAATATTCTAATTTCATCAGGGGAAAGCTTAGAGCATTATTTTAGCGGCTCTACTGGAGATCAACTGGACAAAAGCCCCAGAAGCAATTATTTAATGGCTCCGTCGTGATGCAGTTTTGTTTTGGGCTGCTGATTTCCATTTGGGTCCTACTACCTTTTCGAGCGTATCGGTGCCCGAGCTGGTGAGTATAATCTCCTGCAGGTGTCTTTCTGTTTTTGAGGACCCGTTCTTGAGAAATAGGCTGGCTATTCCTCTCTGGACCTGTTCTTTCCAATAGCCCTGGACCATTTGGCCTTTCTGTTCAAACCATTTGTCTGGGAATTCTATGCGAGCAGGGAACGTGTCTACCAACTCGTCATAGTGTACTCTCCCAAGCGCTTAATACAGTGCTCTGCATACTGTAAGTGCTCGATAAATACAACTGATGAATTGATTAACTCTGGAGGGAGAGAGTGAGGCTTTCTGATTTGTGACCGATTATAACGAAGGCCCTTGGAATCTTCATGTGCACACCTGGACTTCTACTGTTCTCAGGACCAAGACCACCATCACCATCATCACAACCCCACCACAGTAATTGTCGTATTTGTTCAGCGTTTAGGATGTGCCAAGCATTGTACGCAACACCGGGGCATGTAGAAGATAATCAGGCCGGACATATTTCCCGACCAACACGGAGCCCAGAGTCAGAGTGGACCAGAGAATGAATTCCCATTTTACAGAGGAGTAAACTCAGATACGGGGAAGTTCAGCGACCCGCCCAAGGTCATGTAGTGGGTGAGTGGCAGAGCCGGAATTAGAGCCCAGTTCTCTGAGGCCCCTGCTTTTTCCTCTAGGCCACACTGCCTCTCTATCACCATCACCACTATCACCTCCACCACCAACATACCCAGTGCCAACATCACCACCATAATTGTCGTATTCCTTAAGCGCTACGTGGCAGACCCTGTTGTGAGCGCTGGGCTGGAGCCAAGCAAATCGGGTTGGATTCAGTCCCTGTCCCACATGGGGCTCACAGTTTCAACCCCCATTTTACAATTGAGGTAACTGAGACACGGAGAAGGGAAGTGACTTGGCCAAGGTCAGACAGCGGCCAAGTGGGAGATGTGGGATTAGAACCCACAACCTTCTTATTCCCAGGCCCGTGCTCTATCCACCACTCCACATTGCTTCTCACCATCTCCACCGCCACAATTCCCACTATCACAAGTCCCACCAACCCGACCGTCATCACCACTGCCATCATCAACGTCACCGACGTCATCACCGCCACCTCTCACCACCTCAAAATAAGTCCACTCATCGGCGCTTAGAACGGTGCTTTGCACAGAGTAAGCGCTTAACAAATACCATCATTATTATCCTCAGCCGGGAAATACCTCCAAGGGTAAGGCTGAGCTCAGAGCTCACCGCAGAGGAAATGCCACTGCACCAGTAATGAGCATGTTTTTTGTTGTTAAACACCTTCAGGCTGCTGCCTCTTGTCACATTTAGAATAATTTCCAAGATCTCTCCCAATCCCAGTATCCCAATACCTTGCCTCTCGTGGGCTGATTACCTTTTTCAATCCCCAAATGTTCCACATGATTTATCCGCAACATGCCTTCTGTCTTTGCTGATTTTGGGAATTGTTACACTTGCTTTTCATGCTTCGTCACTCAGCCACAGTCCAGCCCCATGATTCCACGTTTCCAACATGAATCCAGAAAAATCTCTTTATTCAAGACAAGCATTCAATTGTGCTTTCATTCGTGGTGTCTGACTGATTCATTTTCTCTTTGTCTGGCTTTGGCTCCGTTCCAGCTCATTGGGCCTCTCTCACTGCAAACTTCCCTACTGTTTTCCTAATCAGTCCGATTTGAATGGCGTATCTGGAACGAGATAGTTTCTGAGCAGGATCCATTACTCCAGAGACTCTCCTGTTCCTGATCTGAGAATCCTAATTTGTCTCCAGTTTGTGGGCTTTTAGAGCGCGAGGGAAAAGAGGTGGAGGTTTGCTCACTCCGGACATTAACGGTCAGTCTAAGGCTAATTCCCCTAGTTCCTGGGGCATTTAAGTTTTGATCTATAGTCCTCAAAAGTCACCCTGAGGTTGTTGGAAAATGAATGCTTTTAAAATAAGCGTGGAAACACATTCTCTTCCAACATGTTTAAATAACATGTCAAAGTCACATCGAGCCCTAAGGACTGATGAATATCTAGCGTTTCCTTTTTTATTATTATGATTTATTATTGTGGTGTTTGGTAAGCGCTTACTACGTGCCAGGCACTGAACTAAGCGCTTGGGTGGATACAAGCAAATCGGATTGGATACAGTCCCTGTCCCACGCGGGGCTCATGGTCTTGATTCCCATTTTACAGAGGAGGTAAATGAGGCCCAGCGAAGTGAAGTGACTTGCTCAAGCTCACGCAGCAGACATGCGGTGGAGCTTGGATTAGAACTCATGTCCTGAGCTCCTTGCCTGTGCTCTGTTCACTACGCCAATATAAGGTATTTGTACTAAGCTCTTACTATCTGCCAGACACCGTACTAAGCCCTGGTATAGATACAAGACCTTGAGAGCTGAATTTTTATTAATGTTATGGTATTTTTTAAGTGTTTACTACTTGTCAAAACACTCTTCTAAGCTCTGGGAGAGATACAATTTTTTTCAGGTTGGACACAGTCTCTGTCCCACAGAGGGCTCACAGATGGAGGAAGGGAAAACCGGTATGGCATTTTACCACAGTCACACAGCTGACAAGTGGCAGAGCGGGGATTTGAACCCATGACCTCTGACTCCCAAGCCCGGGCTCTTTCCACTGAGCCACGCTGTTTCTCTTGAAACAGCTGTCTCTGAAAAGGACAATGCAGAGCCAAATCCATCAGTGATATTTATTGAGCCCTACTGTGTGCAGAGCACTGTATTAAATGGTTGAGAGAGTACAATAGAACAATATATGAGACACATTTCCTGCCCACAAGTCAGAGTCACATTTTATGTCCCCAAAGCCTGTCTCCTCTTGTGTTGTCATGTTTGATGATGCGGTGCCTCACGGCTCTTTTGTCTTTTGCCTCTTTGTCTCTCATTCCGTAAGCATGTTTTTCTCTAAAAGAGCCATCCTTATGCCTCCTTGTCTCTCGTTCCTTATGCACCTTTTTCTCTAAGAATGATCTTTTTTCCTCCTTTGTTTCTCATTCTTTATGCACGTTTTTCTCTAAAAGGGTCATCCTTTTGCCTCCTTGTCTCTCATTCCTTATGCACCTTTTTCTCTAAATCATCTTTTTGCCTCCTTGTCTCTCATTCCCTTTGCAATTTTTCTCTAAAAGAGTCATCCTTTTGCCTCCTTGTTTCTCATTCCTTAACACATGTTTATCTCTAAGAGCCATCCATCTGTCTCCTTGTCTCTCAATCCTTATGCACTCTTTTTCCTCTAAAAGAGCCATCCTTTTGCCTCCTTGTCTCTCATTCCTTACGCATCTTTTCCTCTAAATTCTCTAGAGCCATCCTTTCACCATAGCAGTAAGCCAGGCTGGACTAATCCCCACAAATGACTCCCCAGTATCAACTGGGATGTAGAGTTGTCTCTAGTTTTGGTTTACCTCGTCTGTGAGATGCTTCCTCTGCCCTCCTTGCCACATGACATCCTGAAAAGAGCCCAGGCCCCCAAGTCAGAGCACCTGGCTTCTCATTCTGCTCTGCCTCTTGCCTGCTGTGTGACTGTGGGCAAGTCACTTAACTTCTCTGTGCCTCAGTTACCTCATCTATAAAATGGGGATTAAGACTGTGAGCCTCACGAAAGGCACTCTGATTACCCTGTATCTACCCCAGCGCTTAGAACAGTGCTCTGCACAGAGTAAGTGCTTAACAAATACCAACATTATCATTATTATTATTATTACCCCAGCGCTTAGAACAGTGCTCTGCACATAGTAAGCACTTAACAAATACCAATATTATTATTATTATTTCAGGCAACACAAAGCCCTCATAGACAAATTTCACAGTCAAAAGCATCTCCTTGGAGGATAGAATAGTATAGAAGGGTAAAAAATAGGCTAGATGGGCAACAAGCACATATCCATAATATATTTATATTAATAATCTGTCTCCCCCTCTGGACTGTAAGCTCCCTGTGGGAAGGGAACATGTCTACCGACTCTTGTACCACACCTTCCTGTTCTTGTCTGTCCGTCTCCCCCGATTAGACCGTAAGCCCGTCAAACGGCAGGGACCGTCTCTATCTGTTGCCGACTTGTTCATTCCAAGCGCTTAGTACAGCGCTCTGCACATAGTAAGCGCTCAATAAATACTATTGAATGAATGAATGAACGTTCCCAAGCTCTTAATACAGTGCTTTGTACACAGAATACCACCGAATGATCGACTGATATATTTATGACACTTATTAAGCCCTTTCAAGGTGTGATGGTGTTGTTCTAAGTGCTGGTGTAGATACAAGAAAAACATCAGTGCTATTTATCAAGTGTTTACTGTGTTTACAGCACTGTACTAAGTAAGCACTAGGAAGAATCCAATACAACAGAGTTGATAGCCACGTTCCCTGCCCACCACGAGTTTATGATCCAGTCCTAATCCAGCATGCTCACAAACTAAAATGGAGGGACTGCAAGACTGTTAGCCCGACAATGGGCAGGGACTGTCTCTATCTGTGGCCGAATTGTACATTCCAAGTGCTTAGTACAGTGCTCCGCACAGAGTAAGCGCTCAATAAGTACTACTGAATGAATGAATGAATCTTATCCCCATTTTACAGGTGAGGAGACTTATCAATCTTTTACAGGTGACTAGCCCAAGGACACACAGATGGATCAAAGGGCTCTCAGAGACACTGATCCTTATGGGGAGGCAGAACTGGACTAATTCCTAACTGCCCCCTTCCGTACCCTGGCAAACCATGAAGTCCCCATCTCAGGGTGCCATCTTGCCCTTCTAACGGCTTGACCGGCTCTCTGCTGTGCCGGATCCTGACTAAGTGGCCCGCTAGCCGGTACCGGTCAAGGGGAACACTCCAGGACTAAGTCTTGGCAGGGAACAAGGCCCTCCTCCTGGGGGACCGATAATAAAAATAATAATGTTGGTATTTGTTAAGCGCTTACTATGTGCAGAGCACTGTTCTAAGCGCTGGGGTAGATACAGGTTCATCAGGTTGTCCCATGTGGGGCTCACAGTTAATTCCCATTTTCCAGTTGAGGCAACTGAGGCACAGAGAAGTGAAGTGACTTGCCCGCAGTCACACGGCTGACGAGTGGCAGAGCCGGGATTCGAACCCATGACCTCTGACTCCCAAGTCCAGGCTCTTTCCACTGAGCCACGCTGCTTCTCTAACCGGTAAGAGGGCGACCTCCAGAACACCACAGCCTGGCCAGAGGGGACCTTCATCTTAGTCAATCCATCAGATGAGAAGTAGCGTGGCATAGTGGATAGATCACCGGCCTGGGAGTCAGAAGGACCTGGGTTTTAATCCCGGCTCCTCAACCGGTCCGCTGTGTGACCTTGGGCAAGTCACTTGACTATTCTGGGCCTTAGTTCCCTTAACTGTGAAATAGGGATTAATAGCATAAGCCCCATGTAGGACAAGGGACCGTGTCCAACCTGATTAGCTTGTATCTACCGCAGTGCTTAATAACTACTACTATTATTATTAATAATAATAAATCAATAGTATTTCTTGAGCATTTACTAAGTGCGGAGCACTGTACTAAGTGCTTGGGAGAGTACAGTGTGACAGAATTGGCAGTCACATTCCCTGTCCGAAAGGAGCCTCCAGTCTAGAGGAAGTAGCCCGGGGAAGGGTGGGAGGACCAGTCTATCTTGACCTCAGGGGGGTCGTGGGAGGGGGGAGGGTGTCTGTTTATTGTCGTATCCTCCCAAGTGCTTAGTTTAGTGCTGTGCACACGGCAAGTGCTCAATAAATATGACTGAATGAATGAATGGAGGAAAGCTTTTGACGGATCAGTAGCTCCTGCATGGTTCTGTATCAGCGCCGTTCCTAATCCTGATTTGGAAGCCCCGACTGAGAACTTGACAGACAGAGGGGGGATCCACGGCATTTGAAAGGTTTGTTCATCTGCGAAGACGTGTCAAATGGTAACGGCTCCGAAAGGTCTCCCTTGGGCTCCTGGCCCCTGGTACACGGGCTAGGAAGGAATGCCACCGGCCACCCAATCCGCCAGCCAGGCTCCTTCAGTGCCCTGAAGAGCTGGCACATCAGGACTCCGCTGACTAATTCTTTTCCTCTTTCTTTGTTTTCCATTCCGTGTCACCCAACATAAAAGACATCGACACAAGAATTCCCATCGAAGATGCAGAGAAAGTTGATTTTCCGGTTAAGGGCCTTTGGAAGCAGTTAAGGGCCTTTGGAATGCTGTGTTTTTTTACTCTATCTCAACTCTGAATTTTTTTTTTAACCTCATCAGGCTTCATTTTTCCATAATTCTTCATAGGAAGAAGATGCCCAAAACACGCTTCTTGTGGTGCAATCAGATCTGCCCCTGGATCCCCACCTTTGCAACGTTCGGGCCATGTTTCCCGGGTCCTGAAGAACCTCCGGTGGTTGCCATCCAACTCCACATCGAACAGAAACTCCTCACCATTGGATTTAAAGCAGTCCATCATCTTGTCCCCTCCTACCTCACCTCGCTACTCTCCCACTACGACCCAGCCCGCACACTATGCTCTTCCAAAGCCAACCTTCTCACTGTACCTTCATCTCGTCTGACTCGGGCCCGACCTCTCGCTCACATACTGAAGCAGCACGGCATAGTGGAGCGAGATGGGGATTAAGAGTGCGAGTCTCATGTGGGACTGTGTCCAGCCTGATTACCTTGTATCTACTCCAGTGCTTAGAACAGAGCTTGGCACGCAGTAAGTGCTTCACAATTGCCATCATTATTATTATTATTATTATTATTATTATTGTTACTGCCTCTGGCCTGGAACACCCTCCCTCTTCATATCCAAAAGACTGATTCTACCCCACCTTCAAAGCCTTATTGAAGGCCCATCTCCCTGACTAAGCCTCCTCTTCTCAGAGAAGCTCAGTGGAAAGAGCCTGGGCTTGGGAGTCAGAATCATGGGTTCAAATCCTGGCTCTGCCGTTTGTCAGCTGTGTGACTTTGGGCAAGTCACTTAACTTTTCTGTGCCTCAGTTACCTCATCTGTAAAATGGGGATTAAGATTGTGAGCCTCATGTGGGGCCACCTGATTACCCTGTATCTATCCCAGCTCTTAGAACAGTGCTCTGCACATAGTAGCGCTTAACAACTTTGGGCAAGTCACTTAACTTCTCTGTGCCTCAGTTACCTCATCTGTAAAATGGGGATTAAGACTGTGAGCCCCACGTGGGGACAACCTGATTCCCTTGTGTCTACCCCAGCGCTTAGACCAGTGCTCGACACATAGTAAGCGCTTAACAAATACCAACATTATTATTATTATTAAATATCAACATTATTATTATTGTTATTCTCCCACTCCCTTCTGTGTCAACCTAACCTGCTCCCTTTATTTATCTCCCCACCCAGCCCCCACCACTTATGTCCATATCTGCCTGACTCAGTGGAAAGAGCCTGGGCTTCGGAGTCAGAGGTCATGGGTTCGACTCCCGGCTCTGCCACTTGTCAGCTGTGTGACTGTGGGCAAGTCACTTCACTTCTCTGGGCCTCAGTTACCTCATCTGTAAAATGGGGATTAACTGTGAGCCTCACATGGGACAACCTGATTACCTGATCACCCTGTATCTACCCCAGCGCTTAGAACAGTGCTCTGCACATAGTAAGCGCTTAACAAATACCAACATTATTATTATTATAATTATTATTATTATTGTTTACATATTTATATTAATGTCTGTCTCCCCCTCCAGACTGTAAACTCATTATGGGCAGGGAATGAGTCTATTGTTGAATTGTACTCTCCTAAGCACTTAATACAGTGCTCTGCACAGAATAAGAGCTCAATAAATACAACTGATTGAGGGACTCAGTGTAATCCCAAGGTCAGTCAGCCTCCTGGGAATTTCCAGAATTTGCAAAGCAAATTAGGGATTTGGGCTCCATAAAGCACAAAATAACTCAGTAATTAACCCAAGTGTAATGTGCCATTACTTTTATTATCATATGGCATATCTACAGTCCTTTCCTTTGGCAAATGCACTGCCATCATTTATTGGTTAAATAGTTTCATGCAAGCAGTTGATAGAAAGAAGAGATCTTGGTTGAGGGCAGTATATGAGTATTTTTGGAGAAGATGGAGGAGACAGCTAAGTCTCTGATTCCTTACATATTTTGGAAGCAACGTGAGAAGTATTGTGCAGCATGGTTCAGTGGAAAGAGCTCGGGCTTGGGAGTCAGAGGTCATGGGTTCGAATCCCAGTTCTGCCACTTGTCAGCTGTGTGACTGTGGGCAAGTCACTTCACTTCTCTGGGCCTCAGTTACCTCATCTGTAAAATGGGGATGAACTGTGAGCCTCACGTGGGACAACCTGATGACCCTGTATCTACCCCAGTGCTTAGAACAGTGCTCTGCACATAGTAAGCGCTTAACAAATACCAACATTATTATTATTATTAGTGTGGCCTAGAGGATAAAGCACAGACCTGGCAGTCAGAAGGACCTAAATTCTATTCCTGGCTCCACTACTTGTCTGCTGTGTGACCTTGGGCAAGTCACTTCACTTCTCGGGGCCTCAGTTCCCTCATCTGTAAAATGGGAATGAAGAGTGTGAGCCCCATGGGGGACAGAGACTGTGTCCAACCCGATTAACTTGTATTTATCTCAGAGTTCAGTACAGTACCTCGTACATAGTATGTGCTTAAGAAATACCATAATAAAAATTCTTATCCTAACAGGATGGAATGAGGAGGATGGAATGAGGAGACTCGACAAAGGAAGTTTCCCATCTTGAATTGTGTCATTGTATAGTGCAGGAAAAGTCTGCGCTTTTCTAAATGGCTTTTATTGTGAGAAAGTAAAATGGATGACAGTTTTTTAAAAATCCACCCCACAAATATGCTAATTTTTCAGCAGGTTGTCACTCAAAGCAGTCGTTTCTTAGGGAATGCTCCTTTGGGTTTCTTAGCCTGAAGCCGAGCATGGAAATCCGGGGTTTTCTCCAAGTAGTCAATCAGTCAATCGTATTTATTGAGCACTTACTGTGTGCAGGGCACTGTAGTAAGTGCTTGGGAGAGTACAATATAACAACATACAATATAACTTATATTGTTATAAGTTATATATTATTATTATTATATTATTATTATTATATATATAATATATATATATTGTTATATAGAGAAGCAGCGTGGCTCAGTGGAAAGAGCACGGGCTTTGGAGTCAGAGTTCATGGGTTCGAATCCCGGCTCGGCCACTTGTCAGCTGTGTGACTTTGGGCAAGTCACTTAACTTCTCTGTGCCTCAGTTACCTCATCTGTAAAATGGGGATTAAGACTGTGAGCCCCACGTGGGACAACCTGATTCCCCTGTGTCTACCCCAGCGCTTAGAACAGTGCTCGGCACATAGTAAGCGCTTAACAAATACCAACATTATTATTATTATTATTATTAACTTATAATAACTTTCTCCAATTACTGCCTATATCTCAAACGAAACATATCCTGAACAGAACTCCTTAGTTTCCCACCCAAATCCTGCCCTTCCCCCATCTTTCCCATCACTGTAGACACCACCACGATCCTCCCTGTCTCTCAAGCCCATAACCTTGGCATCATCCTCCGCTCCTCTCTCCTTCTACCCACATATTCGATCTCTCAGCAAATCTTGTCGGTTCCATCTTCGCGTCATGACTAAAATCCACCCTCTCCTCTCCATCTAAACTGCTACCATTCTGCTCCAAGCACATATGCCATCCCGCCTTGACTCCTGCTTCGGCCTCCCCGCCGATCTCTGTCACCCGTCACGCGGGGTCGGGTTCGAGGATCGGTGAGGTGAGAGGGAGACACCGGGATCAGAAAGGCTGAGCTATGCAAGATGTATTCCAAATGGAGAAGTGAACTTCCCTTTTGGGAGGAATAGACTTATTTTTAGTTGTTCACACGCGGCGAGTCGAACTTCCCTCACGGGAGGAATACACTTATAATAATAATAATGTTGATATTTGTTAAGCGCTTACTATGTGCAGAGCACTGTTCTAAGCGCTGGGGTAGACACAAGGGAATCAGGTTGTCCCACGTGGGGCTCACAGTCTTCATCCCCATTTTACAGATGAGGTAACCGAGGCACAGAGAAGTGAAGTGACTTGCCCACAGTCACACAGCTGACAAGTGGCGGAGCCGGGATTCAAACCCATGACCTCTGACTCTAAAGCCCGGGCTCTTTCCACTGAGCCACGCTGCTTCTCACTTATGGGTTCCACGCCCGTGGCTCAGAGCTCTGGCTTCCAGCCCCACGAGTGTTCAGTGGGTCACTGACCCGTCCCACGGCTCCTCACACGGTGCAGACAGAGTGGGCATCCCACGCTCTGGGCACAGACTACACACAGGTGGTTACCACTGCCCAGAACGGTGGAGATGGCAGGTATTTATCGCTTGTCCTTCCAGGCCTTTTGGGCTTCTGGTTTCTGCTTATCCAATCTCCTTCCCCACCTCCCTATTCCTCCACAGCTTATTCGGTTGGCACAGAGGCGAGGAATACCTTCTGTATTCCCGGCCTGGGATGTCCATCTAACGGTTTGGGTCGCGGGGGCCGTGTCCCGCCCGCACTCGCGAGTTGCGCTTTGCTAGCTCGGGCAGACACGAGAGGAGGTTTGAACTTCAATAGTATTTATTGAGCGCTTACTATGTGTAGAGCACTGTACTAAGCACTTGGGATGAACAAGTCGGCAACAGACAGAGACGGTCCCTGCCATTTGACGGGCTTACGGTCTAATCGGGGGAGACGGACAGACGAGAACGATGGCGATAAATAGAGTCAGGGGGAAGAACATCTCGTAAAAACAATGGCAACTAAATAGAATCGAGGCGATGTACAATTCATTAACAAAATAAATAGGGTAACGAAAATATATACAGTCGAGCGGACGAGTACAGTGCTGTGGGGATGGGAAGGGAGAGGTGGAGGAGCAGAGGGAAAAGGGGAAAAAGAGGGTTAAGCTGCGGAGAGGTAAAGGGGGGATGGCAGAGGGAGTAGAGGGAGAAGAGGAGCTCAGTCTGGGAACGCCTCTTGGAGGAGGTGAGTTTTAAGTAGGGTTTTGAAGAGGGAAAGAGAATCAGTTTGGCGGAGGTGAGGAGGGAGGGCGTTCCGGGACCGCGGGAGGACGCGACCCGGGGGTCGACGGCGGGACGGGCGAGACCGAGGGACGGCGAGGAGGTGGGCGGCGGAGGAGCGGAGCGTGCGGGGTGGGCGGTAGAAAGAGAGAAGGGAGGAGAGGTAGGAAGGGGCGAGGTGACGGAGAGCCTCGAAGCCTAGAGTGAGGAGTTTTTGTTTGGAGCGGAGGTTGATAGGCAACCACTGGAGTTGTTTAAGAAGGGGAGTGACAGGCCCAGATCGTTTCTGCAGGAAGATGAGCCAGGCGGCGGAGTGAAGAATAGACCGGAGCGGGGCGAGAGAGGAGGAAGGGAGGTCGGAGAGAAGGCCGACACAGTAGTCTAGCCGGGATATAACGAGAGCCCGTAACAGTAAGGTAGCCGTCTGGGTGGAGAGGAAAGGGCGGATCTTGGCGATATCATAGAGGTGAAACCGGCAGGTCTCGGTGACGGATAGGACGCGTGGGGTGAACGAGAGAGACGAGTCAAGGACGACACCGAGATCGCGGGCCCGAGAGACGGGAAGGACGGTCGTGCGATCGACGGTGATAGAGAAGTCTGGGAGAGGGCCGGGTTCGGGAGGGAAGATGAGGAGCTCAGTCTCGCTCACGTTGAGTTTTAGGTGGCGGGCCGACATCCAGGTGGAGACGTCCCGGAGGCGGGAGGAGATGCGAGCCCGAAGGGAGGGGGAGAGGACAGGGGCGGAGATGGAGATCTGCGTGTCCTCTGCGTAGAGATGGTAGTCAAAGCCGTGAGAGCGGATGAGTTCACCGAGGGAGTGAGTGTAAATGGAGAAGAGAAGAGGGCCAAGAACTGACCCTTGAGGAACTCCAACAGTTAAAGGATGGGAGGGGGAGGAGGCTCCAGCGAAGGAGACCGAGAATGACCGGCCAGAGAGGTAAGAGGAGAACCGGGAGAGGACGGAGTCCGTGAAGCCAAGGTGAGATAAGGTATGGAGGAGGAGGGGACGGTCGACAGTGTCAAAGGCAGCAGAGAGGTCGAGGAGGATCAGAATGGAGTAGGAGCCATCGGATTTGGCAAGAAGGAGGTCACGGGCGACCTTAGAGAGAGCAGTCTCGGTAGAGTGGAGGGGACGGAAGCCAGATCGGAGGGGGTCTAAGAGAGAATGGGAGTTAAGGAATTCTAAGCATCGATTGTAGACGACTCGTTCTAGGATTTTGGAAAGGAAGGGTAGTAGGGAGATAGGGCGATAACTGGAGGGGGAAGTGGGGTCGAGAGCGGGTTTTTTTAGGATGGGGGAGACGTGGGCATGTTTGAAGGCAGAGGGGAAGGAGCCCTTGGAGATTGAGTGGTTAAAAATAGAAGTTAAGGAAGGTAGGAGGGCAGGGGCGATGGTTTTAATAAGGTGAGTTATTAATAGCCTCTGACCAAGCTAGCTAGCTAGCTTGATCTGACCAAGATAAGCTAGCTAGCTAGCTAGCCTCTGACCAAGATAAAAATGGAATGGGTAGGCCTCAGTGAAGCCGGGAATGGAATGGGTACGCCTCTGCTTGACTTGCAGGGGGTTAATAATAATATGGTATTTGTTAAGCACTTACTATATGCCAAGCACTGTTCTAAGCACTGGGATAGATACAAGGTTATCGGTTTGTCCCATGTGGGGCTCGCAGTCTTCATCCCCATTTTACAGATGAGGTAACTGAGGCCCAGAAAAGTTAAGTGACTTGCCCAAAGTCACACAGCAGACAAGTGGCAGAGCCGGTAGTAGAACCCACGTCCTCTGGCTCCCAAGCCCGGGCTCTTGCCACTAGGCCATGCTGCTTCTCATACGTGTGTCCTTACGGTGTCAGGGTACAGAGAATATAACGACGACGCAGAATGGAATAGTTCTTCTATCGTGCGCTTTTCAATGAAAACTAGACATCATCCAACCCTGCCTTCAACCACACTGTCCTCTCCTGGTTCTCCTCTTATCTCTCTGGCCGTTCATTCTCAGTCTCTCTCATGGGCTTCTCCTCTGCCTCCCACCCCCTAACCGTGGGGGTCCCTCGAAGTTCAGGCCTGGGTCCCCTTCTATTCTCCATCTACATCCGTTCCCTTGGAGGGGTTTGCGATGGGAGTGTGATTTGCATAAGAGAGGAATTTGGCTGGGCGTCCTATCAAATCTACCAATCCTTAGCAAAAGGGGTCCAAAGTACGACCCTACACAGCGCCATTCCCTTTGCCAGTCATGTGTACTTGGTAAAGTGTCTGGCACGCAGTAAGCGCTTAACAAATACCATCATTATCATTATATGTTGTCACCGGGCAGAACCAGCCTCCCGGTTACTCGTGAGCTGGCGGATTGGCGGGTTGGAAATGAATTCACACACTCGAAGGTTACGGGTAAAGGAAGCAGGTTTATTAAGCGTACAGTACAAGGAATTGCAAGATGTAACCTATGGAGGGCAAAAGCTTTTCTTAGACTAATTGGCAATAAGTCCACTGGTCAGCGTGGAAGGCCCTCGCTTCCAGCAGTTGGTAAACACTGGGCAGGAGACACTTTTCAAAAGTCACCCCAACTCGGGCTTCCCTTCGAATAAAGCTAAAGGGTTATCTCTCAAACGGCTTCGAAGCCCGGGCTACCTTGCAAAATCACCCGGCGTTACCTTCAAACCACCCTCACAATGGGCTACCATTCAAAATCACCCGAGTTGACCAAACCAGCCCCCAAATGGGCTACCTTTCTATATCACTGTGGAGGACAAATTCGAGGACAAATTCCTCGAATATTCACTCCTCCTCGCTCCAGCAAGGAGGTCCTACTGGTCTCTTGGCACCAGACTAAGACGGACAGAGTTGGCTTCCCCGACTCTGGGTAGAGGCGACTCGCCACGTCGCTGTGACAGAGTTCCAACCTACTACCAAGAGCTCGTGGAGACCCCTCCCCAGAGAAGCAGCGTGACACAGCACAGGCCTGGGAGCCAGAAGGACTTGGATTCTAATTCCAGCTCCGTCATACGTCTGTTGGGTGACCCTGGGCGAGTCGCTTCACTTCTCTGGGCCTCAGTTTCCTCATCTGTAAAATGGGGATTACGAGTGTGAGCCCCATGAGGAAAAGGGACTGTGTCCAACCTGATGACCTTGTATCTCCCCCAGTGCTTAGAACAGTGCTTGGCACATGGTAAGCGCTTAACAAATACCATCATTATTAATATTATTATTCCTGATCCTCTTGAGAAGCAGCATGGCGTAGTGGAGAGAACATGGGCCTGGGAGTCAGAAGGTCATGGGTTCTAATCCTGGCTCCACCACTGCTCTCCTGCGTGACCTTGGGCAAGTCACTTCACTTCTCTGTGCCTCAGTTGCCTCATCTGTAAAATGGGGACCGAGATCGTGAGCCCCACGTGGGACAGGAACTGTGTCCAACTCTATTTGCTTGTCTCCGCCCCGGCTCTTAGTACAGTGCCTGGCACATAGTAAGTGTTTAACAAATACCATCATCATTATTATTATTAGTATTACTATTCCTGACCCTCTTCCCTTCCATTGGCCATATTTGGGGTGAAAAAGAATTGTGGGACAACCAAGACCCATGGCCGTTTTCTCATTCTGGGTCTGAATGTCCAGCCTATTGGCTCACTCAACCCCTCCGGGGTCAGTAATGTCGGGAGCTATGGGGGGGGGGTAGTTAATGCTTCCCATTTAGACCGTAAGCCCGTCAAAGGGCAGGGACTGTCTCTATCTGTAACCGATCTGTACATGCCAAGCGCTTAGTACAGTGCTCTGCACATAGTAAGCGCTCAATAAATACTATTGAATGAATGAATCTCTCCCCACCAGCCCCTTTGGTCCTAGTGAGCTAAGCTCAGTAGCCCGGCCAAGGTGTGACCGCTCACAGTCTTACACAAACCTGGCACTTACTGTAGACTGTAAACTCACTGTGGGCGGGGAATGTGGCTGTTATATTGTTGTACTGTCCTCTCCCAAGTGCTTAGTATGGTGCTCTGCACACAGTAAGCGCTCAATAATAATAATTGTGGTATTTAAGTGCTTACTATGTGCCAGGCACTGTACTAAGCACTGGGGTGGATAATAATAAAATAATAATAATAATAATTACAGCATTTTTTAAGTGCTTAATATGTGCCAGGCACTGTACGAAGCGCTGGGGTGAATACAAGCAAATCGGGTTGGGCACAGTCCCTGTCCCATACAGGGCTCACAGTCTCAATCCCCATTTTCCAGATGAGGGAACTGAGGCCCAAAGAATAATAATAATAATAATGATGTTGGTATTTGTTAAGCGCTTACTATGTGCAGAGCATTGTTCTAAGCGCTGGGGTAGACACAGGGGAATCAGGTTGTCCCACGTGGGGCTCACAGTCTTAATCCCCATTTTACAGATGAGGTCACTGAGGCACAGAGAAGTTAAGTGACTTGCCCACAGTCACACAGCTGACAAGTGGCAGAGCCGGGATTTGAACTCATGATCTCTGACCCCAAAGCCCGTGCTCTTTCCACTGAGCCACGCAATAATAATAATGGTATTTGTTAAGCGCTTACTATGTGCAAAGCACTGTTCTAAACGCTGGGGGAGATACAAGGCGGTCATGTCCCACATGGGGTTTATGGTTTTTAATCCCCATTTTACAGATGGGGGAGCTGAGGCACAGAGAAGTGAAGTGACTTGCCCAAAGTCACACAGCTGGCAAGTGGCCGAGCCGGCATTCGAACCCATGACCTCGGACTCCCAAGCCCGGGCTCTTTCCACTGAGCCACGTTGAGAAGTAAGGTGACCTGCCCAAGGTCAGACAGCCGACAAGTGGCAGAACTGGGATTAGAATCCATGACCTTCTGACTCCCAGGCCCATGCTCTCTCCACTACACCATGCTGCTTACTATGTGCCAGGTACTGTACTAAGCGTTGGGGTGGATACAAGCCAGTCGGGTTGGAACCAGCCCCTATCCCCCATTTTACAGGCGTGGTAACTGAGGCCTAGAAAAATGAAGTGACTTGCCCAAGGTCACACAGCAGAGATGTGGCCGAGTTGGGTTTGGAAACCAGATCCTTCTGATTCCCAGGCCACGCTGCTTTTCCACATGGACCATAAAGTCCACACTGGACTCAAGCTCCCCGGGGGGCAGTGGTCAGTAGCAGCCCAGTAATAGAACGAATAGCCGATTCGGTGGCTGGAGTCCGGATAACGGGGCCGCTTCCACGCCTTCTCCTCGTCAATCGCGATAAAATCAGATGGCAATGTCTCCTCTGGACGGGGCCCGTGCAGCTCGCGATGGTGACCGAATCAGCTTCCTGCCGGAGGTTGGAGATCCGGATTGGCCTCTGCTTTGTTCCTGCCTTTGTGAACTCCCAAGACCCACTTGTCCGCCACCTGGGGGACGGCCAGGGCTGGGAGGGAGTGCGGCCTTAGTTTTTGTGATTTATTCCGTTTAGGTGGTCTCTCTCCCCCTCCGCCCCCCTGGACTGGAAGCTCCCTGCGGGCAGGGAACGTGGCTACCAACTCCCTCGTATTGGACTCTCCCAGGTGAGTGGCGTAGTGGATACAGCAGGGGTATATACAGCAGGGATAAGAGTCAGAAGGTCTTGGGTTCTAATCCCGGCTCCGCCACTTGTCCGCCGGGTGACCTTGGACAAGTCACTTCTCTGGGCCTGAGTTACGTCCTCTGTAAAATGGGGATGGAGACTGTGAGCCCCACGTGGGGCAAGGGACTGTGTCCAACCCGATTTGCTTGTATCCACCCCAGCGCTTAGTTCGGTGCCTGGCACACTGTAATCGTTTAACAAATACTCTATTATTAGTAGTAGTATAGAGCTGTGCATCCAGTAAGTGCTCAATAAATACCACCGATTGATTGAAGGGAGGCATGAGTGGGGTTGGGACTGGGGCCTTTGCGGGGGACAGGAGGGATCTGGGATGGAGCAGGGGAGAAGGGAGAAGGGGGAGCGGGCCCTCCAGCCTAGCCGGCGGTCGGGTCCCAGGTGGGCACCCGAGAGGAGGACGGGCGATGGCATCCTCGCCCCATGCTCCCCATCCTTGGCTCCTTTGTACCATCTCTGACCCTCCTCTAAACTTAGAGCTTATTGCAAGCACGGATTGCCACTCTTTGTTGCTATACTGTCTTTCCCCAAGGATTATTTACAGTGCTCTACACAGAGTAAGCACTAAATAAATACCCTCATGGGTCGGGGGGGGGGGGGAAAGTGGGTTGGATGGGACCCTCAACGCTTCTTGTTCAGGGGCTAAATTTCAGCTGTTAGGGGCGGCGGGTGGGGCAGGGAGGAGGGGGAATGGGGAGAATAGGAAGGGTGGGGAAATAGGGTAGTTGGGGAGAATGGGGAGAAGGGGGAAATGGGGAGGGAATAGAGAAGATGGAGGAATGTGGAGGATGGGAGAACGGAGAGGAATAGAGAGATTAGAGAGGCTGGGGATGGGGGGAATAGAGTGGATCAATCGATCGATGGTATTTACTGAGCACTTACTGTGTAGAGAGCACTTTACTAAGTGCTTGGGAGAGTACAATATAACAGAATTGGATGGGCGACACGTTTCCTGCCCACAACAAGTTGACGGTCTAGAGGATGGGGAGGAGGGAGAGGATGGAGAGGACATGGGAAAATGGGAAGGACTCAGGAAAGAGGGGGAAGGATGGAGGAAGATAGGGCAGGGGGAAGGATTGGGAAAACTGAGGGGACTGGGGGTGGGATTCTCCCATTCAGGCTTATTCCCCCACTTACGCTTAATGGGAAGCAGCACGGCTTGGTGGATAGAGCACGGGCCTGGGAGTCAGAAGGTCATGGTTTCTAATCCCGGCTCTGCCATTTGTCGGCTGGGTGACCTTGGGCAAGTCTCTTTATTTCTCTGGGCTTCAGTTCCCTCATGTGGAAAATGGGGATTGAGACTGTGAGCCCCATATGGGACAGGGACTGTGTACAACTCGATTTGCTTCTATCCACCCCAGCACTTAGAACAATGCCTGGTACATAGGAAGCGCTTAACCAATACCGTAATTATTATTAGTATTAGTATTCCTCAATTTGCCCTTTGCCCCTGGGCGTGTTCTGAGGGCTGCGGAGCGACCCGCCCAACCGGACGAAAGGGCACTGATGAGGCCTAACTGTACCCTGGATAAACATAGGCACCTCTAGGCCGGGCAGGGTGACTTTTTTCCGGTTTGTGTTGGGGTCGGGCCGGAGGAAAGCCGGAACAACGGTCTTCCCCACTTCCACGTGTGTCTGTCTCCACTCCGATCCCCAAACAGGCCCATTTCTTTCTTGTGGGTGCTGGTGGGGGGACAGCACCTCTCCGGGCCATGGACCCCAGTTTCAGCACTTAGAACAGTGCCTGGCACCTAGTAACACTCAGCAAATATCTTGAAAGACCCTTCAGCCCCCTTAAGGGTGAGCGGGTCACGGGTGGAAGCCTGGGAACGAAGGTCCTCGCGGCAGCCTCGGTTGCAAGATCAAACCCGAAACCCTCTGCCCGCTTCTCGGGGGTCATTCATGCATTCCGTCGTATTTACTGAGCACTTACTGTGCGCAGAGCACTGGACTAAGTGCTTGGGAAAGTATGATACAACAATGAAGAGAGACAATCCCTGCCCACAAGGAGCTCACAGTCTAGGAGGGAGGAGAAAGATATCAATACAAATAAACAGGCATCTACATAAATAAATAAAATGACAGATATAGACAGAACTGTTGTGGGGCTGGGAGGGGGGAAGAGCAAAGGGAGCGAGTCAGGGTGACGTGGAACTGAGGAAAAGTGGGGCTTAGTCTGGGAAGGCCTCTTGGAAGAGGTGAGCCTTCAGTAGGGCTTTGAAGGAGGTGGCGAGTGTTTGTCTGTGGGATTGATTTAAGGAGGGAGGGCGTTCCAGGCCAGGGGCGGGACGTGGGCTATGGGGGTCCCTTCCTCCTTTCCCAGCCCCTGCTCCAGCCTCAGCCCCTGAACTATCAGCAGCTGCAGCTCCTGCTCCAGCCCCTGCTGCAACCCCGATCTATCATCAGCTGCAGCTCCAGCAACCCCAATCTATCATCAGCTGCAGCTCCAGCTCCAGCTGCTCTGCACATAGTAAGTGCCCAATAAATACTATTGAATGAATGAATGCCGCAGCCCCTGATCTATCACCAGCTGCAGCTCCAGCTCCAGTCCCTGCTGCAGCCCCTGATCTATCACCAGCTGCAGGCCTTGCTCCAGCTCCAGCCTCTGCTCCAACCTCTGATCTATCACCAGCTCCAGCTCCAACTCCTGCTCCAGTTCCAGCCCCCGATCTACCACCATCTGCAACCCCTGCTCCAATTCCAGCCCCTGATCTATCACCGGCTCCAGCTCCTGCTCCGGCCCCCCGATCTATCACCATCTGCAGCGCCTGCTCCAGCTCCTGCTCCAGCCTCTGATCTATCACCATCCGCAGCCCCTGCTGCAGCTCCCACTGCAGCTCCAGCTCCTAGCCCAGCTGCAGCTCCGGCCCCTGCTCCCTCCGCAGCCCCCCGGCCCGGCTGCAGCCCCCCGGCCCGCCGGAGGACCTCGCACCCTCGACACATTAACGGGGCGGAAGGAAGGAACGAAGGAAGAAAGAAAGGGAGGGAGGGAGGGAGGAGGGAAGGAGAGCAAGAAGTGGGGCGTTTGATTTGTGCCCTCGACCGTCCCCAAGCACCGTCCGGCTCCAGCTCCGCCTCCGCCATTGCCGAGGGTGGGACCTGCTCCTGCTCCTAGGACCTGCTGCTGGGAGCTGCTGCCGGGAGCCGCTGGGAAAGGCGAAGCCGCGGAGCCACAGCTCCAGCTGCAGCAGCAAGAGCAGCAACAAGAGCAGCAGCAGCTGCAGCAAGAGCTGCAGCAAGAACAGCAGGTGCAGGGGGTGCAGGAGGGGCAGGAGCCGCCCCCGCCTCTGTTGGGTAAGTTTGGGCGGCGGTGGGCGGGGGGCTGCTGGCCTGGAAGGGCTGGGCTGGGGCAGGGGCGGGGGGCGGCCGGCCAACCCAGCGTTGGGCCGTGGGGGCCGGGGGCTTGGGCAAGAAAAGGCCCCGGAGTCCGCCTCTGCCCCCCGCCCCCCGCCTCCAAAACGCCCCGCTCCCCGACCGGCTGCAGCCCCCCACCCGCAGGCCCCCAGGTCCCCAGGTCCCCAGATCCCCTAGACCTCCCAGGCCCCTAGATTCCCCAGACCTCCCAGATCCCCCAGACCTCCCCCCCAGGACATCCCAGATCCCCCCAGATCCCCCAGACCTCCAGACCCCCAGATCCCCCCAGACCTCTAGACCCTCCAGACGCCCCAGATCCTCCCAGATCCCCCCAGGCCCCCAGATCTCCCAGCTCCCTTTAGACCCCCAGATCCCCCCCCAGACCTCCCTGATCACTCCACACCTCCCAGATCTCCCCAGTCCTCTCAGGCCCCCAGATCCCCATATACCCCAGACTTCCTCAGACCTCCCACCCTGCCCACCCAGCACCGCCCTCCTTCCCCACCCCCCTTCGGAGGGAGGGGATCAGCGGTCGGGGATCATCCAGAGTCCACCCGGGGACTCCCCCCCCCTTGCCCCCCGTGTGTCGGTGGCCGCCCGAGCCCATTGCCCGCAGGCCCTTGGCTGGCTCGCTTTGTCCGGGAAGATGGTGAAGCTGGGGAAGGGTTTCAGCCAGAAAAGCCCCAAGCAGCCGCTGGCGGAGGATGGCTTCGACACCATCCCCCTGATGACACCGCTGGACGTCAATCAGCTGCAGTTCCCTCCTCCCGACAAGGTAATAGAATACTAATAAAACTATGGCATTTGGTAAGCACTTATCACGTGCCGGGCACCGTACAGACCGGCCACCGGCCTCCGCGGGCACCGGCCTCCCTGGACTGCCGTGTCGCCGGTCGCTGGCCTCCCTGGACCGGGGTGTCCCCTGTCGCTGGCTTCCATGGGCACCGATCCCCTGTCCCCCACCTCCCCTGCTTGCCGTGTCACCGATCACCTGTTTCCCCGTTCACCGGCCGCCAAGGTCATCAGTCTCCCCAGAACGTGGTGTCCCCGATCACTGGCTTCCACGGGCACCGATCCTCCATATTTTCCTGTGCCCAACCTCCTCTGTCCCCGGCCTCCCCGGACACCAGCCTCCGCGGACACCAGCCTCCCCCGACAGCCATGTCGCCGGTCATCGGCCTCCCCGGCCACTAAGGCCACCGGTCTCTCTAGACTGCGGTGTCTCCGGTCACTGGCTTCCCCGGGCACCGGCCTCCCCCAGGCATACAAAGCAAGTGACAAAAGGCCAGAACTGCCTGGGTGCGGGTGAGGAGACGGAGAGTCCTCCCCTGAGACACACCGTAATGGAAAAGGGGCCTGAAAGAGGTCAGTGACCACCCTCTCTTTCCCGACCGATTCCTTCTGCACTGCCCAGGAATTGGGTGACAATTGGAGGGGGGGGGGGGGGAGTTCCTTTGTAGAATTAAAAAATAAAATCTAATTTAGACTTCCATTTGCAGTCTTGATTTTTTTTTTTTTTTAACTAGTGGGCTGGAGAGAATAATGAATGTACTGGGACCCTTTAGATGGTTTTATCCCAGGAGGGAGTGGAGGCTGGAGCACCTTGTGGCTATAGAATGGTTGCCTTCGGCTCTTGAGGGAGCTAAGAGATGAGCCGATGAGCCTCTGAATTCTTTCGGCTCAAGCCCCTAGCCCCTTTCTTTGAGGCGTTGAACTTTCTTCCCTTAGACACCATGTGGAATCCTGATTCAGGGAGTTAACATCCCTGTTGGAAGGGAAGGGAATTCGGAACCTGGCTCAAGCTCAAAAACCCTGTCGACTATGAAAACCCCTCCCTTGTGGAGTGTTCGGATTACCGACTCTGGTTTTATTGACCCTAAAGCGGCTTTGATTTTTGTTTGTTTGTTTGTTTGTTTTTTTCTTCCCAAATTGAACATTTGTGTTCTCGGTGTTTTGGATTTTTCACTTTGGGTGATATTGGGTGTGTTCATCAGTTCATTAGCCGCTTCCCTAATGATTTCAATTAGTCGTGGGCTCAGAGCTCATTTCAGATCTGGTGATAGTACTCAACGGGGAGACTCGGTGTGTCTTAAAAGACCATTTTTTGGCAGCGCGTGTGATGTGGTGGAGGACCGAGACGGTTGAAATTGTCTTTTACCACCGTGAACGTGGAGGATAAAGGGAGCTTTAAAGAGACCATCCCACCCTCCTTCGCCTCACAGGCCTCTACCGACTGGCGACCAAACATCGGCCCTGACCAATTAGCGCATCTCATCTCTGTGTGCGTCTTGTTCATTTCAAAGCTGGGAAGCTCGAGTCCTAACCAGGGACCTTTTGTTCCAATGCAGCGCCTCCCCTTTCCCCCTCAGCCTGTGTTGAGGCGAGCAGATACTTGCGAAAGCTCTTTTCATTTCTTTTTTTTTTTAAAATCTAATAGTAAGCCTCATCCCTTTCCAGAATTGTTTTGAGCAGGTCTCTGTCACACAAACAGGCAAAACACTAGAACGGTTGAGGAGGAAGATGCCATTTTTCCTGTGAAGAAAGGAAAAGAGAAGAGCTCAGTTTTAAGGTTGGGGAAAGGTGCAATAAGGACTCCAAAATAGTCCGGGAACAGGTTGTAGCTGTCATGGGCTTTGTTAGGAGTAACAGGTACATAGCGACCCTGGAGCCCCTGGCTTCAGTACATTTTTACGGTAGTGAATTGTGCTTCCAGCATTGTGAGCCCCGTGAGGAGAAGCAGGGTGTAATGAATAATGGTCGTGTTTGTTAAGGCTTTCCGTGTGCCAAGCATTATAGCAAACGTTCTGGTCCCCAGCAAGATAGGCAGGTCAGTCACCGGTTCTGTTCCACATGGGGCTCACAGTCTGAGAGGGAGTAATAGTCACAGCAGTTAGGGTATTCGTTAAGCGCTTACTATGTGCCCAGCATTGGGATAGATACAAGGTAATCAGGTCGGACACAGTCCCTGTCCCACGTGAGGCTCACGCTCTTAACCCCCATTTTACAGATGAGAAAACTGAGCCCCAGAGAAATTAAGTGACTCGCCCGAGGTCACACAGCAGACAAGTGGTGGAGCCGGGATTAGAACCCACTACCTCTGACTCCCAAGCCCGTGCCCTCGCCACTAGACCACGCTGCTTCCCAGGAGAGAGAACAGGCATTGAATCCCCATTTTACACACGGAGAGGTCGAGACGCAGAGGAGCTAAGTGACTCGCCCAAGGTCACACAGGCAGTTGGCAGAACTGGGATTGGAACCCAGGTCCTCTGGCTCCCAAGTCCGGACTCTTTCCGCCAACCAGCCCACAGCGCTTCGGGAACGGAAAACTTCCGGTCGGGGTTAGGGTAAAGATTAGGGAGAATAAGGAGAAAAGGAAATCTGGTCCCACACAAGCTGTGATTGTTTCTCTTGCCCTCGCGTGTTCTGCTCTGAATCCTCCTTAGTTCAAGGGTAATCGACAATCCACTTAAATGGCTCTTGTTTTTCAAATGGTGGTGGAAAGGAATTTATGAAAGACTCAAGTACACCCTTCATGGATCCAAGTTAATGATGCAGTTATAAGGTAACAGTGTGGCGCCGGTAGGAGTAATGACTAGCGCTGAAAATGTAATGGTCTTTGACAGTTCCTAAATTAATCGGATAAAGTAATAAAAATACTTGGAATATACAGATGGAGAGTGGAGTAATTCCATTTGATGAGGGCTTTAGAGAAAGCACTCTTGGAGAGCTGGAAAAGAATTCTTACACGCACTGGGTAGGTGGAGGATTTTTCTAAAATCACGTTTTGTCCAGGAAGCCTTCCCTGATTAATGTCATCTCCCTTCTAAACACATGGATTCTGGTGTAGTGGGTGGAACATGGGCCTGGGAGTCAGAAGGTCATGGGTTCTAACCCCGCCTCTGCCACTTGTCTACCGTGTGACCTTGGGCAAGTCACTTTATTTCTCCCGGCCTCAGTTTCCTCATCTGTAAATTGAGGATTGGGACTGTGAGCCCCATATGGGACAGGGACTGTGTCCATCCCGATTTACATGTATCCTCCCCAGTGCTAAGTACAGTGCCTGGCACATAGTAAGCGCTTAACAAATACTTTCATCATCGCTCTCATCTTCCTACCCCCTGTAGCCCTTATATACCTCTCTTTAAATTCTGTTGCTCTTCTCTAGCTGTAATTTATTTTAGAGTCTGTCTTCCCAGCTAGACTGTAAGCTTCTGGAGGGCAGAGGTAGGATCGTGCTCTCCCAAGTACAGTGCTTTGCCCAGAGTAAGTGCTCGATAAATACTATCGATTGATTAGAAAAATAAATGAGCGGATCTCAGAGCTCATCGTCAGACACTTACTCTTCTCCCCGCCCTTCAAAGCCTTACTGAAGGCACACCTCCTCCAGGAGGCCTTCCCAGACTAGGCTCTACTTTTCCTCATCTCCCTCTCCCTTCTGCGTTGCCCTGACTTGCTCCCTTGGCTCTTCCCCTCCCTGCCGGCCCGGCCCTGCCCCACCCCACAGCACTTAAGTATACATCTGTAATTTTATTTATTTATATTGACGTCTGTTTATTTGTACTGATGTCTCCCCACCTCTATACTGTGAGCTCATTATGGGCACGGACTGTCACTCTTTATTGCCTTATTGTACTTTCCCAAGCGCCTAGTCCAGTGCTCTGCACACAGTAAGCGCTTAGTAAATACAGTTGAATGAATAAATGAATGAATGAATCGGGACCACTTCATGTTCTGGGCTTAAGTTAATCACCCAACAGATAGCACTGATAAAAATCGATGGTCAATTCCCCGGACTTGTTGGGTCAATGCTGTTTCGTCTGCTTGCGTTTTTCGAAAGGTGGTGGTCAAGACTAAAACCGAGTATGAGCCGGACCGCAAGAAAGGGAAGTTCCGTACCCCCAAAATCGCTGAATTTACGATCAGCATCGCCGAGGGAGTGTCCGAGAGGTTTAAGGTAAGCGGCAATTCATGAACGGGGTTCGTCATCTCCGCGCCCTGCTTTTGTCAGCTGGTGTCCAGCAGATGGTGAGGTGGTAGACAAAGCGAGTAGAACAACTGCAGCGTTCTCTGAATGGGCGGTCAGCACCTTGGGATGTTTCCATCTATTCTTCCCTGGGAAACGCAGGAAACAATGACCAGAAGGAAAATCGTCCCCTCTTGCAGAAAGAGGTTGAGAGGGTATCCCGTGAGACTCAAGTTTGAAGAATTCTTTATTTACATTATGTATGCTTATAATTTCATATGCATCGTGGCTGCGTTTACTTCCTGCTCTCCAAACAAAGCATGCAAGGGACTGAATAGCTTCAAATCATAATCGTAAGTTCCTTGAGGGCAGGAAAGCTGTCATTTTGTTGTTTGGAACTTCCCATAGTAATAGTAATAATGTTGGTATTTGTTAAGCGCTGTGTGCCGAACACCGTTCTAAGCGCTGGGGTAGATTCAGGGTAATCAGGTTGTCCCACATGAGGCTCACAGTTAATCCCCATTTTACAGATGAGGTAACTGAGGCACAGAGAAGTTAAGTGACTTGCCCACAGTCACACAGCTGACAAGTGGCCGAGGCAGGATTCGAACTCATGACCTCTGACTCCCAAGCCCGTGCTCTTTCCACTGAGCCATACTGCTTCTCTAAAGTGCACCACATCAAATAGATGCTCAATAAGTCCTCTTCTACTATGCAGAACTATATCTCCCAAGGGTAATCAATATACCCTGATATCTTCTTTCCATGATTCTGGAAATTTCTCCACTCTGGGTGGGGTGCGGTGAGCCAGAGTCCAGTCGGTTGTGTAGACTGGAAGCTCGTTATGGGCAGGGAATGTGTCTACCAACTCTCCCAAGCACTTAGAGAAGCAGCGTGGCTCAGTGGAAGGAGCACGGGCTTTGGAGTCAGAGGTCATGGGTTCGAATCCCGGCTCGGCCACTTGTCAGCTGTGTAACTGTGGGCGAGTCACTTCACTTCTCTGTGCCTCAGTTCCCTCATCTGTAAAATGGGGATTAAGACTGTGAGCCCCGTGTGGGACAACCTGATTCCCCTGTGTCTTCCCGGCGCTTAGAACAGTGGTCTGCACATAGTAAGCGCTTAACGAATACCAACATTATTACAGTGCTGTGCAGTGCTCAAGAAAAACAACTGATGGACTGATTGATTTTTGTAGGAACTATTGGCAGCTCCACCCCTTCAACCAATCACCCAGCTAATCATCGTAGCGCAGCCTAGTGAAAAGAGCACAGACCTGGGAATCAGAGGACCTGGGTTCGAGTCCCAGCTCTGCCCTTTGTCTGCTGGGTGACCTCGGGCAAGGCACTGAGCTTCTCTGTGACTCCATTTCCTTATCCGTAAAATGGGCGTTCAATCCCTGTCCTCCCTCCCACTTAGACTGTGAGCCCCATGCGAGCCAGGGAGGGCGTTTCGCCTAATGGTCTCGTATCGACCCCAACGCTCAGCCCAGTGCTTGGCTCATAGCAGGCGCTTAACAAATACCACCATGATCACCGGCATCGTCCGGCACTCCCGGCAGCTTATCTCAGCCCGGCTTCTCTCTTGTGCCCAGCCAAGATGCCCAGTCCAGCCAAGGGGTCAATTGACCATTTATTAATTCATTCAGTCATATTTATTGAGCGCTTACTATGTGCAGAGCACTGTACTAAGCCCTTGGAATGTACAATTTGGCAACAGATAGAGACAATCCCTGCCCAATGATGAACTCAGTCTAATCGGGGGAGACAGACGGCACCCACCCCCCGACACTTTTTGCCTTTTGGAGAAGCAGCATGGCATAGTGGCAAGAGTCTGGCATTCCAAGCACTTAGTACATTGCTCTGCACATAATAATAATAATAATGTTGGTATTTGTTAAGCGCTTACTAGGTGCAGAGCACTGTTTTAAGCGCTGGGGTAGACACAGGGGAATCAGGTCGTCCCACGTGGGGCTCACAGTCTTAATCCCCATTTTACAGATGAGGGAACTGAGGCACAGAGAAGTGAAGTGACCTGCCCACAGTCACACAGCCGACAAGTGGCAGAGCTGGGATTCGAACTCATGAGCCCTGACTCCAAAGCCCGTGCTCTTTCCACTGAGCCATGCTGCTTCCCACATAGTAAGAGCTCAGTAAATATTATTGAATGAATGAATGAATGGGAGTCAAAGAACGAGGGTTCTAATCCCGGCCCCGTCACTTGTCTGCTGGGTGACCTTGGGCAAGTGACTTTACTTCTCTGTGCTTCAGTTACCTCATCTGTAAAATGGGGATTATGACTGTGAGCTCCACATGGGACAACCTGATTACCTTGTATCTACCCCAGCACTTAGAATGGTGCTTGGCACATAGTAAGCGCTTAACAAATACCATGATTATTTCAGCCCCTTGTCCCCAGGCTTGGGTCTTCCCCGGGGGCGGGGGGTGGGTCCGAGAAGCCCCGGTCAGCGGCCCCAGGAAATTCTCCTGAGACCTCCAGGGCCTCTTCCCCCGGGCCTCAAGCCTCCAGCTGCAGACCCCAGTCCCCAGCGTGTAGCGCAGCAGCAGGGGAACGGAGGGTTGAGTGGGTCATGGAGACGAGCAGGGGGCGGGATGCTGACCGACTGAACTCATGGCTCTTTCCCTACGCACCAACCATTGTGCTTCCAGGATCGTGAGCCCCGTGAGGAGCAGCAGTGCGTAACAGATAGAGCCCGGGCCTGGGAGTCGGAGGTTCATGGGTTCTAATCCCGGCTCTGTCACTTTTCTGCTGAGTGACCTTGGGCAAGTCCCTTTATTTCTCTGTGCCTCAGTTCCCTCATCTGTAGAATGGGGATTGAGAATGAGAGTCGCACATGGGACTGGGACTGTGTCCTACTCGACTTGTTTGTATCCACCTCAGCGTTTAGTACAGTGCCTGGCACGTGGTAAGTGCTTAACAAATATAATCATCAGCCTCACAGTTGTGCTCCACCCAGAGCCATCCACTTGGACACGACAGACATCCCCGAAGCAGCATGGCCTAGTGGAGAAGGAGCACGGGTCTGGAAGGCAGAGGATCTGGGTTCGGATGCCAGCTCTGTCACTTGTCTGCTCTGTGACCTCGGGCTAGTCACTTCACTTCTCTGGGCCTCGGATTCATTCATTCATTCATTCAGTAGTATTTATTGAGCGCTTACTATGTGCAGAGCACTGTACTAAGCGCTTGGGATGAACAAGTCGGCAACAGATAGAGACGGTCCCTGCCGTTTGACGGGCTTACGGTCTAATTGGGGGAGACGGACAGACGAGAACGATGGCGATAAATAGAGTGGAGGGGAAGAACATCTCGTAAAAACAATGGCAACTAAATAGAATCGAGGCGATGTACAATTCATTAACAAAATAAATAGGGTAACGGAAATATATACAGTCGAGCGGACGAGTACAGTGCTGTGGGGATGGGAAGGGAGAGGGGGAGGAGCAGAGGGAAAAGGGGAAAAAGAGGGTTTAGCTGCGGAGAGGTAAGGGGGGGTGGCAGAGGGAGTAGAGGGAGAAGAGGAGCTCAGTCTGGGAAGGCCTCATGGAGGAGGTGAGTGGGGATTTAATGCGTGTTCTACTACTAAAACTATGAGTCCCATGTGGGACAGGGACTATGTCTGACCTGATTGACTTGATCTACCTCAGCGCTTAGAAGAGTGCTTGACATATAGTAAGTACCTAACAAATGCCATAATGAAAAAAATAATCCCCACTCCACCACTTATCTGCTCCGTGACCTTGGGTAAGTCACGTAACTTCTCTGGGCTTCGGTTACCTCACCTGTGAAATGAGGATTAAATCCTTTTCCTTCTGGGTCTCAGTTCCCTCATCTAGAAAATGGGGATTGAGTCGGTGAGCCCTGTGTGGGACAGGGATGTGTCCAACCTGCTTATCTTGAATCTACCCCAGCGCTTATTACATTCCTGGTACATAGTAAGTGCTTAACAAGAACCCTAAAAAAGGGGTACCCTGCAGCATTTTAGTGAAAACACAGTGATAACACGCATAGTTAGAGAACTGAGTGGATTTTGAAATAAAATTATTGACATTTGAAATAGACAATTGTATTTATTGAGCGCTTACTGTGTGCAGAGCATAGTACTAAGTGCTTGGGAGCGGACCGTAGAACAATAGAACAGACACATTCCCTGCCCACAAGGAGTTTACAGTCTACAGCGGAGCAACTGTTACTGCCTAGTTGAGCTTCCGCCACGGTTCCGGCCTCTGCACTTCGGGGCGATCACAGAGTCAGGCCTTGTGATAATAATCATAATTGTGGTATTTGTTAAGTGCTTACTTATGTGCCCGGCACTGTACTAAGCGTTGGGGTGGATACAAGCAAATCGGGTTGGACACAGTCTCTGTCCCATATGGGACTCAATGTCTTAATCCCCATTTTCTAGATGAGGGAACTGAGGCCCGGAGAAGGGAAAGTGACTAGCCCCAAGGTCACACAGCAGACAAGTGGTGGATCTGGGATTAGAACCCAGGTCCTTCTGACTCCCTGGCCTCTACTCTGTCCACTAGGCCGCTATTATTCATTCATTCAGTCATATTTATTGAGCACTTACTGAGTGCAGAGCTCTGTGCTAAGCACTTGGAAAGTACAATTTGGCAACAAATAGAGACAATCCCTGCCCACAAAGGGCTCACAGTCTAAAAGAAAAATGTGGCATTTGTTAAGCGCTTACTACATGCCAAGCACTATTCTAAGTGCTGGGGCAATTACAAGGTAATCAACTGTCCCACATGGGGCTCGCAGGCTTAATCCCCACTTCACAGATGAGGTAACTGAGGCCCAGAGAAGCAAAGTGACTTGCCCACGGTCACCCAGCAGACAAGTGGCAGAGTAGGCATTAGAACCCATGACTTTCTGACTCCCAGGCTCGGGGTGGGGAGGAAAGTTGTGGCGATATGGATGTTCTGCCCCAAATTTCCAGTCTGGGGTAGGTGGGGGTGGTGTCTGAAGTTTGGGTTGATGGTCACCCCACCCCCAGCCCCACAGCCCTTAGGTACGTATCCCTGTGCTCTCCCATTCCCCCAGCGGAAATGTATTTTAATCTCTGCCTCTCCCTGAAGACGGTAAGCTCCGCGAGGGTAGGAAACGTGTCTGCCAACTCGACTGTACTCTCCTGGCTAGAGCCCTGGCCGGGGAGTCAGAAGATCAAGGGTTCTAATCCCGCTCCTCCACTTGTCTGCTCTGTGGCGTTGGGCAAGTCGCTTCACTTCCCTGAACCTCATTTGCCTCATCTGGAAAATGGAGATTGAGACTGTATCCAACCTGATTTGCCTGTATCCGCCCCATCGCTTAGTACCGGGCTAATAATAATAATATTATAATATTACTAATATTATTCTCTCCCAAGTGCCTAGTTCAGTGCTCAGCACACAGAAAGCGCTCAGTAAATGCCACGGATTGGTTTCGGGAGGCCTTAACTAGAACGTCTTGACTAATGCGGATGCTGTCAGATTACCCAGGGGGTGAGAGACAGTCTCTATGGTAACGTAGCTCCTACAGCGAGGGCTGAAGGGGAAACCAGAGTTTCAGTTCCCAGAACTGCAGCCTGTCACTTTCCGAAGTCCTACATTCGTTCCATTTCCAATCGTTTAAAAATGTTCAGCCCGGGCACTGACCTGCAGAGATTTTTTTTTTTGGTGGCACAGATCATAATGAATCCAGGGAATGAAAAACATTCTTTGAAAATAAAAAATCGCAGCAAAGGACTAAAATCAAGGATGACATTCTTTTCCCGGGGCTTTCAGAGATCCTTGCATCACACACGAATGGGAGGTGTATATTGAATCCGCTTCCAGAGTAGGATATCGATCGCAGCGCTTCCCGACAGCTTTCGCTATGATTTCCTGGGTTTTTTTTTTTTTAATTATTTTGTTTTTCTTCCGTCTCTGGGCGGTGGATGGAAGAAGTAAAGTCTCGATTCTCGAGCAACTCATCAACATTTAGTTTGTCCCTCTCCTGTGTCGTCACTGCTAATTTATGTGGCTGAACGGTTAGGGGGCAGAATGTTGTGGTGTTTTGTTTTAATAGGTGTTTGGATGGCATACTTAGAAGCGCATTGTCATTTGGATATTATTTTCTGAATATCGCTCTGGGATCCTTTGGCTACAGGGTTGCTAGGCTGTGCTGCTAGGTAACTATTGCATCAGGGAGAGGTTTGGGTAAGATTTTTGTTTCCTCTGGGAATTGCAGGATGAATCATCCAGTGGCTTCATGTCTGGGCTTCCAAGGAGGTTAACGTCAATTAGGAAAATAATTGTTTAATTAATCGAGAAGATATTTGCGTAGGAAATAAACAGGTACTGAGATGCTTTCCAGTTGCAACCACGTTGAAAAATTAAAACTGTGGCAGAGGGCCCTAAATCAATCAGTCGCATTTATTGAGCGCTTACTGTGTGTGGAGCACTGTACTAAGAACTTGGGAGAGTACCAGTAATAAAATAATTGTATCAAGCGCTTACTACGTGCCAGGTACTGTACTAAGCGCTGGGATGGATACAAGCAAATCAGGGTCTCTGTCCCACCTGGGGCTCACGTTCTTCATCCCCATTTTACAGATGAGTTTACTGAGGCCCAGAGAAGAAAAGTGACTGGCCTAAGGTCATACAGCCGACAAGCGGCAGAGCCGCGACTAGAACCCAGGTCCTGCTGGCTCCCGGGCCTATGCTCTATCCACTAGGCCACACTGCTTCGGAATGAATGTTGATTGTGTGACCTGCCGGGTTAAACAGCTGCCGTTGCTTCCGTGAGCGAAAAGAAGGCTTGCGGAGAAGTTCGATATTTGCAATAATTATAGAATGGCATTACTGAACCATTGTAGGTTGGCTTTGGTGACAGTGGCATGTCTGCTTGAAAGTCTTCCCGATCTGTGCCTCTGACATCTAATCCAAGTTCAGCAAGAGAGACTGACAGATATTCTCTGAGAGAGAAAAATCATATTGACTAATAATTCTCAAATAAGAGCTTGGTGGGGACTGCTCTTTCAGTGAATATGCCTAGTTGACTAATGACATAGAAAATTTTGAGATTGCCTCAAAGCCCGTAGAAACCCTGAATAGTGTATTTCAGATACACACACACACACACACACGTGTATGTATGTATATATGTGTGTTATATGTGTGTACATGTGTCAGTCATTTTAGTGGTATTTACTGAAAACTTACTTTGTGCCGAGCCATGTACCGAGTGGTTGGAAGTGTGCGATACAGTTGGTTTATTAGGTCCCTGTCCACAAGGAACGTATCATCTAATGGAACCATAAATACAAATGGACATAAAGCAGCATGGTCTAGTGGAAAGAACATGGGCCTGAGAGTCAGGAGACCTGGGTTCTAATTCTGCCTCTACCATGTTGTGCCCGCTGTGTGACCCTGGGCAAGTGACCTGACTTCTCAGTTCCCTCATTAGTAAAATGGAGATTTCCTACATGTTCTCTCTCCTTCTTAGACTGCAAGTCCCATGTAGGACAGGGACTGTGTTGAACCTGATTAACTTTCTTTCATTCATTCATTCATTCATTCATTCAATCGCATTTATTGAGCACTTAATGTGTGCAGACCACTGTACTAAGCACTTGGAAAGTGTAATTCGGCACCAGATAGAGACAATCCGTACCCACCACCGGGCTCACAGTCTAGAAGGAGAGAGACAAAGAAACCAAAACAAAACAAGTAGACATGCATCAGTAGCACAGATATAAATAAATAGAATTATAGATATATACACATCATTAATAAAATAGGGTAATAAGGGCTGCGGGGAGGGGAAGGGGGTAGAGCAGAGGGAGGGAGTCAGGGCAATGGGGAGGGGAGGAGGGGCAGCGGGAAAGGGAGGGCTCAGTCTGGGAAGGCCTCTTGGAGGAGGCGAGCTCTAAATAGGGCTTTGAAGGGAGGAAGAGAGCTAGTCTGGCGGAGGTGAGGAGGGAGGGCATTCCAGGACAGCGGTAGGACATGGGCCAGGGGTTGATGGTGGGACAGGCTTGAATGGGGGACAGTGAGGAGGTGAACGACAGCACAGGAGCGGAGTGTACGGGCTGGACTGGAGAAGGAGAGAAAGGAGGTGAGGTAGGAGGGGGCAAGGGGCTGGACAGCTTGGAAGCCAGGAGTGAGGAGTAACATACATACATTCACTTGTATTTACCCCTGTGTTTAGTGCAGTGGTTGGCATGTAGTGTTGAAATAATACCACTATTACTGTTATCATATTAAATATGTGTATATATGAGGATTATTAGTATATATATATATGTATTAGCATATATAGAGCTAGTGTACATATAATAATATTAATGATCGTATTTTTTAAGTGTTGACTATATGCCAGGCACTATACTAAGCCCTGGGCTAGATAACAAGCAAAGTGGGTTGGACACAGTCCCTCTCACTTGTGAGCCTGGCAGCTTTGATCCCCATTTTACAGATGAAGCACAGAGAAACGAAGTGACTTGCCCAAGGTCACCCAGGAGACAAGTGACAGAGCTGGAATTAGATCCCATGACCCCTACATATATATATATATATATATATATATATATATATATATATATATATACACACACACTAATAATCCTCATAAGCAAAAAATGTGCTACAGGAAACATTTGTTAAATATTTATAAAAGAGCCCATGGTTTCTTTGACATTAGCAACAAGAAAGCCCTAATGCAGTGGTACTTGAGGATTTTGTATGCAGTTTGATACCGAATAACCTAAGTATTCTTATGCCTTGTAATTCATTTTGTGTTTCATCGACTGTTAAGTGTCTTACAAAATACAGTCTTTCAATTCCTGTATGTTTTCAGAGTCACAGTTTCCTAACTCAGCGTGGCTCAGTGGAAAGAGCACGGGCTTTGGAGTCAGGGCTCGTGAGTTCGAATCCCAGCTCTGCCACTTGTCGGCTGTGTGACTGTGGGCAAGTCACTTAACTTCTCTGTGCCTCAGTTCCCTCATCTGTAAAATGGGGATTAAGACTGTGAGCCCCACGTGGGACGACCTGATTCCCCTGTGTCTACCCCAGCGCTTAGAACAGTGCTCGGCACATAGTAAGCGCTTAACAAATACCAACATTATTATTATTATTAACTCTAACCACAGGAGAAAAGTTGACAAAAGGCTCAGATTAGTTGGTTCTTACACTCCTATTGCTTCCTTTTAGCTATGTCGTCTAAAGGTAATTGAATTATTTGCTACTGGAACATTTTTAAGATTGAAAAATCGGATTCTTTTCCAAAGAAACGTTCTCCATGGGTCCCCAGAATGAATAAGCTCGTTATGAGCAGGGAAAGTGTCTGCAAATTCTGTTGTATCATACTCTCCCAAGTGCTTAGTATAGTGCTCTGCACACAGTGAGTTCTCAATAAATACAATGGATTCATTTATTCATTCAATCATATTTATTGAGCGCTTGCTGTGTGCAGAGCACTGTACTAAGGGCTTGGAATGTACAATTTGGCAACAGATAGAGACAATCCTTGACCAACAACGGGCTCACAGTCTAAAAGGGGGAGACAGACAGCAAAACAAAACAAGCAGACAGGCATCAATACCATCAAAATAGATAAATAGAATCATAGATAGATACTCATCATTAATAAAATACAGTAATAAATAATATACAAATATAGACAAGTGCTGTGGGGAGGGGAACAGGGTAGAGCAGAGGGAGGGAGTCGGGGCGATGGGGAGGGGAGGAGGAGCAGAGGAAAAGGGGGTGCTCAGTCTGGGAAGGCCTCCCGGAGGAGGTGAGCTCTCAGTATGGCTTTGAAGAGGGGAAGAGAGTTAGTTTGGCGTATGTGAGGAGGGAGGGCGTTCCTGGCCAGAGGTAGGACGTAGGCAGGGGTCGATGGCAGGACAGGCTCAAACGAGGGACTGCGAGGAGGTGAGCGGCAGAGGAGCAGAGTGTGTGGGCTGGGCTGGAGAAGGAGAGAAGGGAGGTGAGGTAGGAGGGGACAAGGGGATGGACGGCTTTGAAGCCAAGAGTGAGGAGTTTTTGTTTGATATGGAGGTTGATAGGCAACCACTGGAGATTTCTGAGGAGGGGAGTGACATGCCCAGAGCGTTTCTGCACAAAGATAATCTGGGCAGCGGAGTGTAGTATAGACTGAAGCGGGGAGAGACAGGAGAAGGGAGATCAGAGAGGAGGCTGATGCAATAATCCAGTGGGAATATTATGAGAGCTTGCACCAGCAAGGGAGCAGTTTGGATGGAGAGGAAAGGGTGGATCTTGGCGATGTCGTGAAGGTGAGACTGGCGGGTTTTGGTGACGGATTGGATGTGTGGGGTGAATGAGAGAGCCGAGTCAAGGATGACACCAAGGTAGGTCCCGTGAGACGGGAAGGACGGTGGTGCCGTCCACAGTGATGGAAAAGTCAGGGAGAGGACAGGGTTTGGGAGTGAAGATAAGGAGCTCAGTCTTGGACATGTTGAGTTTGAGGTGGTGGGCGGGCAACCAGGTGGAGACGTCCTGGAGGCAGGAGGAGATACGAGCCTGGAGGGTGGGGGAGAGAACGGGAGGAGATGTAGGTTTGGGTGTCATCTGCATAGAGATGATAGTTGAAGCCGTGGGAGTGAATGAACTCACCAAGGGAGTGAGTGTAGATGGAGAACAGAAGAGGGCCGAGAACTGACCCTGAAAAACTGCTTGTCTGGAGGATTATGGGACAGGGAGGCAGCCTAATTTTCACACATATTGAGATTACAGGATGCATGGCACAGTGGATAGAGCCTTGGTCTGTGAGGAAGAAGGTCATGGGCTCTGATCTCTGCTGTTCCACTTGTCTGCTGTTTGACTTCGAGCAAGGCACTTCTCTTCTCTGGGCCTCAATTACCTCATTGGCAAAACGGAAATCGACACTGTGAACGGCAGGTGGGACAGGGACTGTATCCATCCTGATTTGCTTGTATCCACACCAGCACTTAGCACAGTGTCTGGCACATCGCACGTGCTTAACAAATGCCATAATTATGAATTATTATTATTATTGTTATTCAGTTAGGAAATAGCAAATGCACAAAACAGAGGAAAGCTCTGATTTGTAAATCACTGGGGAAGGGACCATAGTGACTTGCCTACAGGGCTCACTTTAAATGGGATTTTCTGGGGTTAGAGCCCCATGGGTTCTAATCCCTGCTTTGCCACTTGTCTGCTGTGTGATCTTGGGCAACTCAATTAACTTCTCTGGGCCTCGGGTACCTCATCTGGAAAATGGGGATTAATAATAATAATAATAATAATAATAATATTATTATTTGTTAAGCACTTACTATGTGCCAAGCACTGTTCTAAGTGCTGGGGTATGTGCGAGGTAATCAGGTTGTCCCACGTGGGGCTCACAGTCTCAATCCCCTTTTACAATTGAGATAACTGAGGTGCAGAGAAGTGAAGTGATTTGCCCACGGTCACAAAGCAGACAAGAGGCGGAGCCTGGATTAGAACCCACGTCCTCTGACTCCCAAGCCCGGGCTCTTTCCACTAAGCCACGCTGCTGCTCTTAAGATTAAGACTAAGGATTAATACTGGAGCTCTGTGTGGGACAGGGACTGTGTCCAACCCGATTTGCTTGTATCCACCCCAGTGCTTAGTACAGTGCCTGGCACGTAGTAAGCACTTAACAAATTCCATATTCATTACTATTACTGAATGGTACTCTTCCAATTGCTTAGTACAGTGCTCTGCACAGAGAAGGAGCTCCATAAATACCCTTAATTAATGGATGGATTGATTGATCAGGGCCGTATTGTCAGGGCCATCCTGGGGTTTGGGATTGCCTTGAGGGTGGGTCCGGCTTTGGTCTGGAGTTCATCTCTTCTTGGACCCCTTGCTCGCACCCTCTTCCTATCTGACGGACCACCACTCTCCCCCCTCCTCAGAACCATACTAAAATCACACCTCCTCAGCAAGCCTTCCTTGATCCCTTCCATTTCTCCCTCCCTTCTGTGTCACCTATGCACTTGAGTCCCTACTCCCTTAATAATGACAATAATAATAATTACAACTGTGGTATTTGTTAAGTGCTCACTATGTGCCTAGCAGTGTACTAAGCGCTTATGTACATGCTCTTCGATTTGGGTGTTTCCCTTGCTTGGGATTTATTTGAATGTCTAATTTCCCCTCTATACTGTAAGCTCTTTGAAGGCAGAGGTAACACCTGCCTAGTCTGTGATACTGTATGACCCCAAACGCTTAGTTCTGTGCTCTGTGCCCAGGCCGCTCTAGGCTGTAAACTTGCTGGAGATTGGCATTGTGTTAGTTTATTGTTGTATTGTACTCTCCCAAGCTCCTAGTACAGTTCTCTCCACATGGTAAGTGCTCAATAAATATGATTGAATGAATAAGTATCATTGCCTCAGTTCCCTCATCTGTAAAATGGGAATTAACTGTGAGCCTCACGTGTACCTCCCCCACCGCTTAGAACAGTGCTCTGCACATAGTAAGCTCTTAACATATACCAACATTATTATTACCATTGATTGATTTGATCCACAGGGATCTGGCCCTGGTCAGAATAAGAATAATAATAATAATTATGGCATTTGTTAAGCACTGACTATATGCCAAGCACTGACCTAAGCGCTTGGGTAGATACAAGGTAATCAGGTTGGACACAGTCCCTGTCCCACATGGGACTCACAGTTTTAATCCCCATTTTACAGGTGAGGTATTTGAGACCCAGAGACGTGAAGTGACTTTAAGCCCGTCAGACGGCAGGGACCGTCTCTATCTGTTGCCGACTTGTTCATTCCAAGCGCTTAGTACAGTGCTCTGCACATAGTAAGTGCTCAATAAATACTATTGAATGAATGAAAGTGACTTGCCCCAGATCGCACAGCAGACAAGTACCGGGATTAGAACCCATGACCTCTGACTCCCAAGCCCATGCTGTTGCCAGCAGGACATTTGCCCCAATCCCCTACCAGAGCGTATTCAGTTGGGTGGCGGTTAGGGAATCTGGACACTGCACTGCCAAGCAATGGACATGGACAACAGACAATGTCCATCCTGGGAATTCTGGTACACACAGGTGTTCAGTAGATGCAGTGCTCAATAGAGGCAGTGTGGCCTAGTGGACAGAGCATGGGCCTGGGTGTCAGAGGACCTGGCTTCTAATCCTGGCTCTGCCAATTGCTGGCTGTGTGACCTTGGGGAAATCACTTCACTTCTCATTGCCTCAGTTTCCTCAAATGTAAAATGTGGATTCTTCTTCTTCTTTGTTTTCCCTTCTCCTCCTCCTGTTTGTCTTTCTTCTTCTCCATCTCCTTCTTTTCTTCTCCTTCTCCTCTTTCTCTTCTTCTCCTTTTCTTTTCCTTCTCCTCCTGCTCCTCCTCTTCTTCTTCTCCTCCTTTTCTTCTCTTCTTCTCCTCCTCTTCCTATTCTTTCTTCTCCTTCTTTTCTCCTCCTCCTCCTCCTTTTTATCTTCTCCTTTTTCCTCTGTTTTCTCTTTCTTCTTCTCCTTCCCCTTCCTCTTACTCTTCTTCTCATTCCTGCTTCCCTCTTCCCCATTCCCTTCCTTCTCCTCCTCTCCCTCCCCCTCTCCATTTATGGAGCGAATAGAGCTCATTTGTATCAAACCAAACACCTGCAATGTTGCCATTGCTTAATGTCACGTGACATTGATGGACTTAAATATCACAGAGGCACTCCATGACCATATCTTTACACGCAACTGCTTCCCTTACTTGTAATTTAACTTAGTGTCTGTTCTCCCCATTAGGTTGTAAACTCCGTGGGGACAGAGATCACACCTCCAATCTATTGTAGTATAGTCTCCCAGGCACTTAGTACAGAGCTCTGCACAGTGTAAATGCTCAGAAAATACCATTGCTGAATCCTGTGTTTCCCCTGACGTCACACAAGTGTTCTGTGCCGTAGTTCCCCCTAGCCTCATCTGGGACAGTGATCTTCATGGCACAGGCTCTCCTGAGCTCTCCAGTTAAAAGGAGAGGGGTATCATTTAGAATATCATATACTGAAAGAGATTAATATTTCAATTTCTAAATCACCCAAGGACTGAGAAGCGGAGTGGCCTAGTGGAAAGAGTACAGGCCTTGGAAGTCAAAGTTATATTGTACACTCCCCAGTGCTTAATACAGTGTTCTGCATACAGTAAGTGCTCAATAAATGCCATCGAATGAAGTAAGCGCTCAATAAATATGAAAAAACAAAGGACCTGTGTTCTAATCCCAATCAATCAATGGTATTTATTAAGTACTTACTATCTGCAGAGCACTGTACTAAATGCTTGGGAAAGTACAAGCTAACAGAATTAACAGACACGTTCCAGATCTGCCATTGGCCGGCTGTGTGACCTTGGGTAAGTCACTTAACTTCTCTGATCCTCAGTTTCCTCATCTGTAAAATGAAAAAAAAAAATCCTATTCTCCTTCGCCCTTAGAGTGTGAGCTCCCTGTAGGACAGGGATGGGGGTCTGATCTGATTTTGGATCTATCCAGTGCTTGGCTCCTAGCAAGTGCTTAGCAAATACCATTATTATTATTACTATTGCTATAATACATATAACAATACTACTGTAATGAAATATAAAATGCCATACTACTAATATACTAATACTACTAATAATGCTAATCCTATTAAAAACACTACTAATAATAGGAATAGTACTATGAATATAATACTAAGAAAAATATGAATAATAATTATTTTTACTAATTGTTTATTTGTTCATCAAATTGAATAGTATTTCTTGAACGCTTACGGTGCGCAGAGCACTGTACTGAGTGCTTGGGAAAGTACAATACAACAATAAAAAGTGACATTGCCTGCCCACAGTGAGCTCACAGTCTAAAGTGGGGGAGACAGACATCAATACAAATAAATGATATGACAGGTATGTACATAAGTGCTTTGGAGCTGGGAGAGGGGAAGAGAAAAGGGAGCAAATCAGTGTGATGCAGAAGGGAGTGAGAGGTGAGGAAAAGTGGGGCTTAGTCTGGGAAGGCCTCCTGTAGGAGATGTCTTCAATAAGGCTTTGAAGGAGGCGGGGAGAGTAATTTTCTGGGGGATTTGAGGAAGGAGGGCGTTCCAGGCCAGAGGTAGGACGTGGGCCAGGGGTCAAGGGCGAGACAGGTGAGGTGGAGGCACAGTGAGAAGGAGCACGAGCACCAGAGGAGTGGAGTGTGTGGGCTGGACTGGAGAAGGAGAGAAGGGAGATGAGGTAGGAGGGGGCAAGGGGATGGACAGCTTTAAAGCCAAACAAGAGGAGTTTTGGTTTGATATGGAGGTGGATGGGCAAACGGTGGAGTTTTTTGAGGAGTGGGTGATGTGTCCGGATCGTTTTTGTAGAAAAATGATCTGGGCAGCAGAGTGAAGTGTGGACTGGAGTGGGGAGAGACAGGAGGCTGGGAAGTCAACAGGAAGGCTGATGCAGTAATCCAGGTGGGATAGGATGAATGATTGCATTAATGTAGGGGAAATTTTAGCGATGTTGTGATAGGATTTGTTGACAGATCGAATATGTGGGTTGAACGAGAGAGAGGAGTCAAGGATAGTGCCAAGGTTATGGGTTTGTGAGACAGGAAGGATGGTGGTGCCACCTGCAGTGATGGAAAAGTCGGGGAGGACAGGGTTTGGTTGGGAAGATAAGGAGCTCAGTTTTACACATGTGAAGTTTGAGGCGATGGGAAGATATCCAAGTGGGGATGTCTTGAAGGCGGGAGGAGATGTGAGCCTGGAGAGAGATCAGGGCTGGAGATGGAGATGTGGGTGTCATCTGCATAGAAGTGGTAGTTGAAGCCATGGGAGCAAATGAGTTTTCCTTGGGAGTGGCTGTAGATGGAAAATAGAGGGGGACCCAGAACTGAACCTTGTGGAGCACACCCCCCTCCCCCGGCCCCGATTTAGGAGGTGTGAGGCAGAGGAGAACCCCACGAAAGAGACTGAGAATGTGTGGCCAGAGAGATAAGAGCAGAACCAAGAGAGGATGGAGTCAGTCAAGCCAGGAGTCAGTCAAGCCAAGGTTAGATAACTTTTCCAGTAGAAGTTTCAAAGGCAGCTGAGTGGTCGAGGAGGATTAGGATGGAGTAGAGGCCGTCGGATTTGGCAAGACAGAGATCACTGGTGACCTTTGAAAGGACTGTTTCTCAGAGCCTTTTCCTAGCCCAGAGGACCCACATTTTGTTCCCCAGAGAGAACAGGCAGAGAGATAAAGTACTAGTAATAATAACAATACTTATAATCTCCGTCAAGTAAAAAGATACATCCTCTGCGTCATCTGTCCCACCGAAACAGAAGGGAGTAGGCCTTTGGAAAAATGGGGAATTCCTCCCGGAATTCCTTTTAGATTAGGAATTGGCTCTAAGTATTTCTAAAGTAATAGCTCTGTACCAGTCGGGGGATCATTTTCCACAGCAAAACAATCCTTCAGCCTTTTCCCTTGACGTTTATTCAGAAGTCTCAGTTGGAGGCAGGGACCAAAGCTTAGCGCCAGTGGGACCCACGTGGTGCAAGCCCGGCCCTGTCAACTAATAAACAATTCTTTAAATGCCTAAAGCAGCTGTGGGGAAAGGAAGACACATATCTACTTTCTAAAGGGATGTAGAGAAGCAGCGTGGCTCAGTGGAAAGAGCCTGGGCTTCGGAGTCAGGGGTCATGGGTTCGACTCCCGGCTCTGCCACCTGTCAGCTGTGTGACCGTGGGCAAGTCGCTTCACTTCTCTGTGCCTCAGTGACCTCATCTGTAAAATGGGGATTAACTGTGAGCCTCACGTGGGACAATCTGATGACCTTGTATTTACCCCAGCGCTTAGAACGGTGCTCGGCACATAGTAAGCGCTTAACAAATACCCACATTCTTATTATTATTATTAACCTGGTGGATTTTTACATCTATCCAGCTTGAATAAGGACCCTGTTACGAAAAACAGAGAAACCCAGTCGTTTTGAAGATCTGGGCTGGGGCTTGAGGGCTGGAGATTTCCACAGCCTCTCCCTTCCCTCCCAGCGAGGCTGCCTCAGTTCAGAGCTCCCTTGCCAGATTTAGCCTCATATCAACTATGGGGAGCTGGCTGGGTTCTGGGATTTTGTTTCTGTTTCCTTGGTGGCGTGTACCCAGCTGTAGCAATCTGTTCTTTGCCGTGGGCATTCAGGCCCCAGAACTTTGAAGACGATGCAGGACATTGCTTTTCCAGGAGTTTTTGCATGGGGAAGCAGCGTGGCCTAGTGCTGATCTTCTCACTGAGCCTCCATCTCGCCTGCCTGCCTCGCCGGCCACCCCTCGTCCACGTCCTGCCTCTGGCCTGGAATGCCCTCCTTCCTCAAATCCGGCAATCACTCTATCCACCTTCAAAGGCTTTTTGAAGGCCCACCTCCTCCAAGAGGCCTTCCCAGACTAAGCCCCACTTTTCCTCATCTCCCACTCCCTTCTGCATCTCCCTGACTTGCTCCCTTTGTTCTCCCCCCAACCCAGCCCCACAGCACTTTTGTATATATCTGTCATTTTATTTATCAGTATTGATATCTGTCTCCCATGGTGTAGACTCTAAGCTCGTCGGGGGCAGGGAATGTGACTGTTTATTATTGTATTGTACTCTCCCAAGTGCTTAGTACAGTGCTCTGCACACAGTGAGCACTCAATAAATGTGATTGAATGAATGAATGGATAGAGCCCGGGCCTGGGAGTCAGAAGGAGCTGGGTTCTAATCCAGACTCCGCAACTTGTCTGCTGTGGGACCTTGGGCAAGTCACTTCACTTCTCTGGGCCTCATTGACCTCACCTGTAAAAAAAAAAATGGGGATTTAGACTGTAAGCCCCATGAGGGACAGGGACTGTGTCCAAATCTGATAGACTTATATCCACCCCAGTGCTTAGTACAGCCCCTGGCACATAGTAAGCGCTTAACAAATGTTATTATTATCGTGGGACTTCTTGTCTTATGCCCTCAAGTCGTTTCCGACCCAGAGCGACTCAATGGATATCTCTCTTCCAGAACGCCCCACCTCCATCCGCAATCGTTTTGGCAGTGGATTCGCAAAGTTTTCTTGGGAAAAATATGGAAGTGGTTTATCATTGTCTTCTTCCGTGTGGGACTTCATCAGGGTGATATGTTGATCTTTGGAAATCAATCTGTCTGGTATTGATTGAGCGCTTAACTGTGTGCAGGACACTTTATTAAGCTTTGAGAGAGTACAATACAACTGGCTTGGTAAACATGATCCCTGTCCTCAAGGAACTTAAAATCTAGGAGGGGAGATGGACATTAAAATCCATTTCCAATAGGGAAAGCAGCAGAGTATAAGGATACGGACGTAAGTGCTGTGGGGCTGGAAGTGGGCTGATTATCAGTGTCCTTAAGGGGCACAGAGGTGACGCAGAAGGGAGGGCGAGTAGGGTTGGGGGATGACAGGTTAGTCGGGGAAGGTCTCTTGAAGGAGATTTGATTCTTCGATGGGCTTTGAAGATGGGGAGAGGGGTGGACTCTTGGTTATGAAGAGGAGGAGGTTCCTGGCCGGAGGGAGATGGTGAGCAGAGGGTCGACGATGAGAGAGACATGATGGAGGAAAAGAAAACAGGTTGGTGTTACAGGAGCAAAATGTGTAGGCTGGGGAGTGGCGGGAGAGGAGCGAAGCTAGGCAGGGAGAGAGAACTGATTGAGTGCCTTAAGGCTGAGGGTGAGGAATTTCCGCTTGATGTGGAGAGTTGGGGCCAACCATTTGGGAACTTTTGAGGAGTGGAGAGAGCTGTGCAGAATGTGTTTTTTGGAAAAATGATTCAGGCAACAGAGAGAAGAATGGACCGGAGTGGGGAGAGAGAAGAGGCGGAGAGGTCAGCGAGGAGGCTGAGGCAGTAGCAAAGTGGAGAAGCAGCATGACCTAGTGGACAGAGCATGTACCTGGGAGTCAGAAGGACCTGGGTTCTAATCCTGCCTCTGCTGTGTGACCTTGGGCAAGTCACTTAACTTCATTGTGCCTCAGTTCCCTCGTCTGTAAAGTGGGGATTAAGCCTGTGAGCCCCATGTGAGATAGAGACTGCGTCCAACCTGATTAGTTTATATCTGCCCCAGAACTTAGAACAGTTCTTGACACATAGTAAGCACTTAAAAATTACCATCCTTATTAAGGTGGGTTAGGACAAGTGTTTGGGCAGGCGTGGTAGCAGATCGGAAGGAGAGAAAGGGGCAGAATTTAGAGATAATAATAATAATTTTATTTGTTAAGCGCTTACTTTGTGCCAAGCACTGTTCTAAGCACTGAGCACTGTTCTAAGCACTGATGTTGTGACAGGATTTGGTGATAGACCAAATACATGGGTTGACTGAAAGAGAACACTCGAGGATAATGCCGAGGTCGTGGGCTAGTGAGACAGGGAGGATGGTGGTGGTGTCTATGGTGGTGGGAGAACTTGGGGGAGGACAGGGATAGAGGAGAAGGTCAGTCCCGGGTATGTGGTCGGCAGACTGCTTCACGTGAATGGCGTGGCATGGAGTTGGCATGGGGAGGGTAGGAGAAGGGCATAAGGGGGCCCTCAGAGCAGGACAGATTTTAGAAGATGCCAGAACAAGGCCATCAATCAATTGTATTTATTGAGCACTTACAGTATGCAGAGCACTATACTAAGCACTTGGGGTTTGAGGAGGGAGTTAAATGTCTGGAATGGTGAGAGCAATGGAGCTTAGGAGGCAATAAAGATGGAGAAATAATGTTTGCCGGGCAGAGGAGGGGGCAGAGCTAAAGCAGACATAGTCCCTGCCCATAATGAGCTTATAGTCTAGAAGGGGAGACAGTCATGTAAATAAATTACAGATAGGGACATAAGGGCTGTGGGGGCTGAGGGAGAGGTGAGTAAAGGGGGCATATCCAATTGCAAGGGTGACACAGAGGGAGTGGGAGAAGAGAAAACGAGAGCTTAGTCGGGGAGGGCCTCTTGGAGGAGATGTGCTTTTAATAAGGTTTTAAAAGTGGGGAGAGTGATCGTCTGTCGGTTCTGAGGAGGGAGGGTGTACCGGGACAGAGGCAGGATGAGGTCAAGAGGTCGACGGTGAGATAGACGAGATTGAGGTGCAGCGAGAAGGTCGGCATTAGAGGAGTGAAGTGTGCAGGCTAGGTTGCAGTAGGAAAGCAGTGAGATGAGGAGGTAGGAGGGGGCAAGGTGATTAAGTGCTTTAAAGCGGATGTTAAGGAGTTTCCGTTGGATGAGGAGGTGATCGGGTGGCCCCCTTCTTGAGGAATGGGGAAATGGGGACTGAATGGTTCTGAAGAAAAATGATCCGGACAGCAGAGTGAAGCATGGCCTGGACCGGAGAGAAAGGAGGCTGGGAGGTCAGCGAGGAGGCCGAGGCAATCATCAAGATGAGATAGGACAAGTGCTTGGATTAATGTGGTAGCAGTTTGGTTGGACAGGAAAGGGTGCATTTTAGCGATATGAAGGTTGAACCGACAGGATATGATGGCAGGTTGAATGAGAGAGAGATGAGGAAAACACCAAGGTGACGGCCTTGTGAGACAGGAAGGATGCTGGTGCTGTCTACGGTAACAGAAAAGTCAGGAGAAGGACAAGGTTTGGGTGGGAAGATAAAAAGTTCTGTTTAGGATATGTTAAATTTGAGGTGCCGGCGGGACAGGCAAGTAGACTTTTCTTGAAGGCAGGTGGAAACGTAAGACTGCAGAGAGGGAGAGTGCTCAAGGCTGGAGATGCAGATTTGGGAATTGTAATAATAATAATAATAATGATGTTGGTATTTGTTAAGCACTTACTATGTGCAGAGCACTGTTCTAAGCACTGGGGGAGATACAGGGTAATCAGGTTGTCCCATGTGAGGCTCACAGTTAATCCCCGTTTTACAGATGAGGTCACTGAGGCATAGAGAAGTGAAGTGACTTGACCACAGTCACACAGCTGACAAGTGGCAGATCTGGGACTCGAACCCATGACCTCTGACTCCCAAACCCGGGCTCTTTCCACTGAGCCATGCTGAATCATCCACATAGAGATAGTAGTTGAAGCCAGGGGAGTGAATGAGTTCTCTAAGGGAATATGTATAGATGGAAGATAATAATAATGGTGGTAATAACAGTGGCATATAAATGCTTACCATGTGCCAGGCACTTTACTAAATGCTGCGATGAATGCAAGCAAATTGGGTTGGACACAGTCCTTGTCCCACATCCCATCCCAGCACCACAGCACTTACATAAATATCTGTCATTTTATTTATTTTTATTGATGTCTACTTGCATTTATGTCTGTCTCTCTCCCCCGCCCCCCACCCCACCACCCGAGATGGTGAGCTTGTTGTGGGCAGGAATTGTCACTCTTTATTGTTGTACTGTAGTTTCCCAAGTGCTTAGTACGGTGCTCTGCACACAGTAAGAACTTAATAAATATGATTGAATGAATGAATGAAAGTGACCTGCCAAGGAGAACAGAAAGGGACCCAGAACAGTTAGGAGGTGTGAGGCAGAGGAAAGAAACTGAGGAGAGGCCAGAGAGAAGTTTTTTTTTCTTTTTTTGGTCGTATGCCGCTGAGTCGTTTCCGACCCATAGCAACACCATGGACACGTCTCCCAGAACGCCCTGCTCTCCATCTACAATCATTCCGGTAGTGGATCCACAGAGTTTTCTTCGTCAAAATCCAGCAGCGGTTGACCATTGCCGCCTTCCGCACGGTCACCTCGAGTCTCTACCGTCAACTCTCTCCTGTGCCGCCACTGCCCAGCACGGGAGTTTTGACTAGTAGCAGATGGCCTGCCACTCGCTAGCCTCTGACCAAGCTAGGAATGGAATGGACAGTCCTCTGCTTGACTCTCCCTCCCATAGCCGAGACTGGTAGAGATTGGAAACTCTCCAGGTGCCACCCTGAGAGGGGCAGAGAGAAGTTAGGATACCAGAATCCCTCCTCGAGCAGTCAGTTCCATCGGCGTCGTTTGTGGGCCGGATTCAATAGCAAATGGCAAGACGCGATCCCTACCGATGAAGTTCTGGAATGTCATCTGTCTCCTAACTGAGTTCTGCTCGCCAAAACACAGCCATGCTGGGCGAGACATGGGAGGAGAAGGAGATACAGCAGGAGACCCGAACAGCTGCTGGATGGAGAGATGAGACTGGGGAATTGAAAGCCAGGAGGGCAGGGGGAGGGTCTTAAGGACACTGTGAAACAGACACTGCTGCCTCCTGGGCGAAAACTGGGAGTCCGTTGGTGAGAACAGACCAGCAAGGTGCAAGAGGTCTTCCACACCTAAGCCCTCTTTTCCTCTTCTCCCATTCTCCTCTGAATCACCCTTGAACTTGGATTTGCACTCTTTATTCACCCCTCCCTTAGCCCCACAGCACTTTGTGTGTGTAATTTAATTCATTTTAATGTCTGTCTCCCCCTCTAGACTGGGAACTCTGGAATGGTATTTAATAAGCGCTTAGTATGTGCCAGGCACTGTTCTAAGCCCTGGACAAGCTCATCCTGATACAAGCCCTGATACGAGCTCATCAGGTTGGACACAGTCCATGACCCACATAGGACTCACAGTCTTAATCCCCACTTTAAAGATAAGGAAACTAAGGCACACGGGAGTTAAATGACATCTGTCTCCCCTCTTCTAGACTGTACGTGTTATGGGCAGGGATGGTCTCTCTCTATTGCTGAATTGTACTCTCCAAGCACTTAATACAGTGCTGTGCACACAGCAAGCTCTCAGGAAATACGATTGAATGAATGAAATGACTCGCTCAAGGTCACACAGCAGACAAGTGGCAGAGCCGGCATCAGAACCCGGGACTTTCTGACTCCCAGGCCTGTGCTCTATCCACTAGGCAACACTGCTCCTTTTTGGCAGGGAACCTTTGTTGTCTTGTACTCTCTATTTTATTCTCCCAACCACTTAGTATGGTGCTGTGCTCACAGCAAGCGCTCAATGAATACTATTGATTTGATTAAAGGAGTGACTCTCTTTAAGCATAAGCTTGTACGCTTTACAAGTACCATAATTATTATTGTTATTGTGTGGAATAATCAGGCAAGGAGTCAGAGGAGAAAGCACTGCAAGATGGAGCAAACGTCAAGCATGATGACATAACAAGGGGTGGTCTTTTTGTGTACACAGAATAACAGAGACTTTATGTGACTGGCGCTTTCAGGCACACACCCACTCAATTTCTCCGACGGTGATGTCTCTCTTGATTATGAAGGACATATATATCAATGTATAGAAATATAGTTGTATGCTGAATATAGGTAGTTTGTGTGTGGGTGTGCGTGAGCGACTTGCTCTCCTGCCATAAACTCCTTGAGGGCAAGGATCATGCTTTCTAACTCCATTAATAATTGTCATATTTGTCAAGCACTTACTTTGTGGCAAGCTCTGTATTTGCATCAGAGCAAATATAAGATAATCAGATGAAAATAATGACGGTGTTTGTTAAGCTTTGTGTCAAGGACTGTTCTAAGTACTGGGGTAGAGACAAGCTAGTCAGGTTGGACACGGTCCCCGTCCCACACGGGGCTCACAGTCTGAGTGCCCATTTTATAGCTGAGGTCCCGAGAAGTGAAGTGACTTACCCAAGGGCACACAGCAGATAGGTGGCGGAGGCGGAATTAGAACTCGGTTCCTTCTGACTCCCAGATCCGTGTTCTGTCCACTAGGCCAGGCTGCTTCTCTTCTGTAGGAACTGGCCACTACTCAAACCAGTCCCTTCTTAGTGACACGATGGCATAGATATCTTGGGTGCTAAAGGAGCTAAAATGACTTAGTAGGTGGAAAAGCTGGAGCAGGACCTAGGTTCTAATCTCACCTTTGCCACTCGCTTTCTCTTTGACCTTGAGCAAGTCACTTAACTTCTCCGGATCTCAGTTTGCTCCACTGTAAAATGGGGATACCTATTCTCCCTCCTACTTAGACTGTGAGTGGCGAAACTGGGCTAGCGGAAAGAACGCTGGCCTGAGTGTCAGAGGACCTGGGTTCTAATACCGGCTCTGCCTCTTGCCTTGTGGCCTCTAGCCTCCGTTTCCTCATCTGTAAAATGGGGGTTCGATACCTATTCTCACACTTCGACTGTGCGCCCCATGTGAAACAAGGGACTGTGTCCATCTTGATTATCTACCCCAGAGCTTAGTACAGTGCTTGGCACATAGTAAGAGCTTAACAAATACCATTAGAAAAATGACTTCAGGTTCAGACGTGTTAACGTTGGAGCTGAGAAGCAGTGTGGCTTAACGGAAGGAGTGTGGGCCTGGGAGTCAGAAGACCAGGGTTCTAATCCTGCTTCGGCAGTGTACCTGCTATGTGACCTTGGTTAAGTCACTTAATTTCTCTGTGCCTCAATTCCCTCATCTGCAAAATGCGAACTCAGTATCTGTTCTGCTTCCTCATGTGGGACCTGATTATCTTGTATGTACCCCAGTGCTTAGTACAGTGCTTGGCACATAGTAACCACTTAACAAATACCCCATTTACTATATTATTATTATTATTATTAGGTGGCCAGAGGTAGCAGAGACACCCGGGCACAGATACTCCGGGAGTGAGGCGGGGAAGGGGGGATTGTGCGAGAGCTGGGTGGTGACAGACCTGGAAGCCGAACACTGGGAGGAGGGAGCTGGGAGTGTTTGACTATGAGAGACAGAAACAGGGAGAAAGAGAGAGAAAAAAGAATAAGAGAAAAAGAGAGAGAGAAGAAGAGTGAGGAGAATAATGGCTGTCGTGCTCACCTGTGTTTACCTGAGGAGGAGGGTGGAAGATGGCTCTCTTTTGACTTCCTATGCACCTTCCTTCATCCCAGGTTGTGTGCTCAGACAGCAGGAGGGATGGTAGGGGGGGGAGGCATCCTTTCATTCAACCTTTGCCGCCCGCCGCCTGCCCCTCTCCACTCCCCTTTCCTGATTTCCAAATATTGCACGTAACGGAGTCTCTTTCGGAGGAATTCTCTTAGGCAGCACATCTATGCAGCCGAGCCCTCCGTCTCTACCCCCCACCCCCCTCGACCCAAAACAAAAAACAAACCCAAATCTAAATTTAACCACTCCACATCTGGGTATCACAGTCCTATCCTCGGTGCTGGGGTACACAGGAATGTATTTATATCTTTGTCGATGTCTTTATCTTAACATTGAATGATTCAGCTGTTTCATCCTGAAGTGTGTATGTGTTCCTTCCTGCTTTAGGAAGCAGCGTGGCACAGTGGAAAGAGCCCGAGCTTGGGAGTCAGAGGTCATGGGTTCAAAACCCAGCTCCGCCACTTGTCAGCTGTGTGACCGTGGGCAAGTCACTTAACTTCTCTGGGCCTAAGTTCCCTCATCTGTAAAATGGGGATTAACTGTGAGCCTCACGGGGGACAACTTGATTACCCTGTATCTACCTCAGCGCTTAGAACAGTGCTCTGCACATAGTAAGCGCTTAACAAATACCAGCATTATTATTATTATCCTTTTATCCATGTATCCTCCTCCGTCTTTCATTCCGTACAACATTTTAGTCTGTCTTCCCCCAGTAGGTTGTAGCCGTTTTGAGGGCAGGGCTGTGGGTCTTGCTACTCTCCCAAGTGTTTACTGCAGGGCCTGCTACTCAGTAAGCAGTCAGTCATGTTTATTGAGTGCTTACTGATACAGGACACTGTACTAACCACTTGGGAAAGTACAATATAGCAATAAAAAGACACATTCCCTGTGTGGGGAAGCAGGGGAAAGAGCACAGGCCTAGGAGTCAGAGGACCTGGGTTCTAATCCAGCCTCCACCACCATTATTATTAGTATATTCCTCAAGTCCTTTCTCCGTGTCAAACACTGTTCTAAATGCTGGCCCATCTCCTGCAAGAGGCCTTTCCTGACTAAGCCCTCTTTTCCTCTTCTCCCACTCCCTTCTGCGTCACCCTGAATTTTATTCATCCCCCTCTCTTAGCCCCACGGCACTTATGTCCATATCTGTCATTTAATTATTTATATTGATGTCTGTTTCCCCCTCTAGACTGTAAACTCATTGCAGGCCGGGCACCTGTATGTTTATTATTATATAGTACCCTCTCAAGTGCTTAGTACAGTGCTCTCCACACAATAAGCACTCAATAAATAAGACTGGCTGATTGACCGGATTAGATACTAGTTAATCAGGATAGAGATGGTCCATGTCCCCCATGGGGCTCACAGTCTAAATAGGAGCTTGTAGTCCACTGTGTGACCTTGGACAAGTCACCTGACTCCTCTGTTCCTTAGTTACCTCATCTGTAAAGTGGGGATTAACTCCTTCCTGTTACTTAGACTGTGAGCCCCACGTGGGACAGGGAATATATTCACTCTGATTATCATAAATCTACCCCAGTGCTCAGTACAGTGCTTGGCACATAGTAAACACTTAACAAGTATGGTGGATTTGATCGATTGCTTGGGTTAGTGGCGATCTGTTTCGTGTTCTTTGCATTCCAAGGTCAACCCCATTAAGCCTCTGACCTCATCTGTGTTTCAATCTATCAATTGTGGCTTTTTTAAAATGGTGTTTGCTAAGCACTTACCATGTGCCAGGCACTGTATTAAGTGCTGGACTAGAAACAAGCTAATCAGGATGGACACAGCAGTCCCTGTCCGACATGGGGCTCACAGTCTTAATCCCCATATTACAGATGAGGTAATTGATGCCCAGAGAAGTGTAGTGACTTAATAACAATAATGATAATAATAATAATGGCATTTAGTAAGTGCCAGGCACTTTACTAATTGCTGGGGTGGATTCAAGCAAATCAGGTTGGACACAGTCCCTGTCCCACGTGGGGCTCATGGTCTCAATCCCCATTTTACAGATGAGATAACTGAAGCCCAGAGAAGCAAAGTGACTTGCCCAGGGCCACACAGCAGTCAAATGGCAGAGCCAGGATTCAAATCCTTAATCCTGGCTCCCAGGCTCATATTCTATTCACTAGGCCACGGTGCTCCTCTTGGCCCCGCTGCTTCTCTTAACTATTTGTTGAGCGCTTACTCGGTGCAGAGCACGGTACTAAATGCTTGGGAGAATACAAGAGAGTCGGTGGACATGTTCCCTCTTCTCAAGGAGCCCACAATTCCATGAAATTCCATTACAGAGGCTAGAAGAACCAAATGATGTGTGTTGAATTGCCCTAACAGACTCCTCTGCTCTTTCTAACTGCAGGTAACTGTGCTGGTCCTGTTTGCCTTGGCGTTCCTCACCTGTGTTGTCTTTCTGGTTGTCTACAAGGTTTACAAGTATGACCACACCTGCCCAGAAGGGTTTGTTTTTAAGGTAAAAAGAGACTTCAGCCTCTGAAACGATGGGGGAATGCATCTTGCTTTCTCCAGTTGCACACTGGGTATTTTCAGAGGTTTGGGAGTAGAGTCGTGGAGCGCTTTCTATTTCTGAATGATGAATGTTGAGTAGGTGATACAGCCCGTCCTGGGGCTACTCGTCGGTTTGGTGGCGGTCGGTGCCCCGAGAGAGTAGCGCCTTGGGGCCAGGCCTGTTGGTGGGCAGGGCTTTTGAAGTCTTCCGGCTGGTGGGAGCTGTAGATTGAGCTTATTTGCAATGTTTATTGGCGGAGGGAAAGAACTTCTCTATGAAGGAAGCGGGAGGCTGTTGTGGAGGTGGGACTATCCCTCTGCGGCCTAAGAGAAGCAGCATGGCCTAGTGGAAAGAGGCCGGAGTTGGGAGTCAGAGGACGAAGGTTCTAATCCCGGCTCTGCCACTTGTCTGCTATGTGACCTTGGGTAAGTCACTTCACTTCCTCTTTGCCTCAGTTACCTCATCTATGAAATGGGGATTAACACTGTGAGCCTCACATGGGACAGCCTGATTACCTTTTATCTACTCTGGTCCTAAAATAGTACCATTATTATTATAAATACCAGGATGATGATGATGATGATGCTCACTGGGTCTGTCTGGCCGTCCTGGCGGCCCCGTGGTCCCATCTCCCACGGTCACGGAGAGGCTGGAAGCCGGGGAGGGTGAGCGGTCCGCTGGACCCCGGCTCTCTGGGGAGGGTGAGAGAGCTCAGGGTTGAGAAGGGCGGTGCTCGAAGCTGGGGGAGAGAACTCAGAGCAAGGAGAGAGAAAGAGAGAGCTCAGAGACAGTGGTGGGGGCCTCAGAGCCAGAGGAGGGGACTGAGAGGGGAAGAGAAAGCTCAGAGCAGGGGGAGGGGACTCCTTAAGGTTGTTTGTGTAGGGTGGTTTTGGGGGGTGACTGGAGTCCGTCAGAGCCCAGTGGCGGGACGCGGTGACTCGGTGACCTTGTGGTGGTGGTTGTTGAGGCCCTGGCGGGGTGAGTGGCTGTTTACAGGATCGCGACTGGGTCTGCCCATCTCACGTGGTCCGCCCGCAAGCCTCCACGGTGAGAAGGTGATGGTGGGAGCGCCAGCCGGGCCCTCTCCCTCTTACCGACCGAGCCCTGACTACATTCCCGGAGAGCTGGGGGAGGGGGTTCGGGGCCGGGAGAAGGGGCCTCAGAGAGGTAGGAGGGTGAGCAGAGTGGGGTGGCTGTGTTCATTCTGCTGTCATCTTGCCATTACCATCATTTTTATATTTTTAAGCACAAATGGGTTTTAGAGCAAATTAAGCCGAAGTGGTCTTTGGAAGGCCAAATGACTCGACTTAGATTAGCATATTTGGGACACATCATCGGGAGGACTAATTCTCCGGAGAAGACGCTAATGCTAGGAAAAGTCCAGGGAAAATGTGGAAGAGGCAGACCGGCAGCTAGATGGATAGCGACCGTAATAACGATAACGGAAGAACCGTTAGAAAGGTTGTGGATTATGGCAGAGGACGGGACGTTCTGGAGAAAGTATATCCATGGAGTTTCTATGAATCGGAAACGACTCGATGGCGCTTAATAATAATAACTACGTGCTAACCGCTGTACTAAGCCCCGGGGTAATCACGCTGAGGGCTCACCCTCAACGAGGGAGACCAGGTATTCCATCCCCATTTTACAGCTGGGGAAACAGAGGGCTGGGTTGAAATTAAAGAGCAGTGAGGTGAGGTAGGAGGGAGCAAGGGGATTGAGTGCTTTAAAGCTGATGGTGAGGAGTTTCTGTTTGATGTGGAGGTGGGTGGGCAACCCCTGGAGGTTCTTGAGGAGGGGGGAAACATGGACGGAACATTTTTGTGGAAAAATGATCTGGACAGCAGAGTGAAATATGGCCTGGAGTGGGGAGAGACAGGAGATAGGAGGTCAGCAAGGTGGCTGATAATCAAGGTAGGATTAGTAGGTGCTTAGTTCAGTGCTCTGCACACAGTAAGCACTCGATAAATACCCCTTAATAAATAAATCAATCATCGGGTTCCATCTGTCTCCTTCCGGCCTTAAACCCAGACGTGGCCAGGAGGAGACTTCTGCTTCCGCTCCCCACCGCTCGGCTCCGACTCTTCTCCCTCCTCCCAGCAGCCCTGTTTTCCGTCCTGGGCCCCTCTGGGTCAAACTAGGCCAGGGGTTTTGAAATTCTTTGCACACAGTAAGCGCCCAATAAATGCGACCGACTGACTGAATCAATGAATTAATTAAATGGCTACCCTCTCACCTCCCCCTTTGGCCGCACACAGCAGTCCTCTACCACCCAGGCTTTCTTGCAAAACCGTGTGGGGGAGAAATAATAATAACGATGATAATATTGATAACAATAAATACTTGTTAAGCGATTACTCTATGCCAAGCACTGTTGAAAGCCCTGGTGTAGATACAAGTTAACCAGATTAGAACCAGTCCCTGTCCCACAGGAGGCTCAGACTCCTAATCCCCATTTTACAGATGAGGTAACCGAGGCCCAGAGAAGTGAAGTGATTTACCCAAGGTCACATAGAAAACATGTGGTGGAGTTGGAATTAGAACCAGGTCCTTCTGATTCCCAGCACACTATAAAATGCTCACGCTATACTCCTGCCCCCCAACTCTCTCTCTCCTCCCTTCCATGCCCCCGATCTTGTCCAGCCAGGCTCACTGAGTCAGAGGGGCATGCCCTCATCCCCCAATGCAGCCTATCAATCAATCAGTGGTATTTATTGAGCCCTTACTGTAGGCCGAGCACTGTACTAAATGCTTGGGAGAGTTGAGTACAGTCAACATAGGGGGTAGATGAGATTCCTGCCCACAACTAGCTCACAGTGTGAGGTGGAGATGTACATTAGATAGGGGAAATAAAAGAGTATAAGAATATCTGCCTAAGTATCATGGGGCTGGAGTACACAGCCCTCTGATGTAGTGGATAGAGCACGGGCCTGGGAGACAGAAGGTCATGGGTTTGAATCCCTTCTCCACCACTTCTCTTCTGTGTGAGTTACCTCATTTGTAAAATGGGGAATGAAACTGAGCTCCACAGGGGACCGGGACTGTGTCCAACCCGATTTACTTGTATCCACCCCAGTGCTTAGTACAGAGCCTGACACATAATCAGCGCTTAACCAATACCACAATTATTATTATTAAGAGCCCTTCCCCGGTTAAACCATCTTTCCCCCTCCTCCCTCTTCTTTCTGCATTGCCCTTAGACCTGAGCTCTTCAGCACAGGTAATTTACCCCATCCTCAGCCCCACAGCCCTAATGTTCATGTCCGGAATTTATTTATATTCACGTCCGCCTTGATTACTATATCAGCCTCCTTGCTGACCTCCCAGTCCACTCCAGTCCATAGTTCACTCACTCTGCTGCCTGGATCATTCTTCTACAAAAATGTTCAGTCCGTGTTTCCTCACTCTTCAATGAACCTCCAGTGGTTAGCCTTCTACCTCCTCAGCAAACGGACACTCCTCACCGTTGGCTTTAAAGCAGACAATCAGCTTGCCCCTTCCTACCTCACCTCGCTACTCTCTTACTATAACCCAGCCTGCACCCTCCGCTCCTCCAATGCTGACCTTCTCGCTGAACCTCCATCTAGGCTGTCTCCGGCCGATTTCTAGCCCGTGTCCTGCCTCTGGTCTGGAACACCCTCCCTCCTCATATAACGATAATAATTATGGTATTTGTTAAGTGCTTACTACGTGCTAGGCACTGTTCTAAACGCCGGGGTAGATACAAGATAATTGGGTTGGACGCAGTCCCTGCCCCACACGGGGCTCACAGTGTTAATCTCCATTTTACAGATGAGGGAGCTGAGGCCCAGAGAAGTAAAGTGACTTGCCCGAGGTCACAAAACAGACAAGTGGTGGAGCCGGGATTAGAAATCATGACCTTCTGACTTCCAGGCCTAGGCTCAACCCATTAGGCAACGCGGCTTCATGGCCTAAACTAAACTGAACTGTTCATGGCCTGAACTAAACCCCGGGAGAGAATACCCAGGTGGGAATTAAACAGTGGCCTCCATCCTTCTGGGGGCTCCGAGATGATCCCTTCCCTCAAGGAGCTTACGTTCTGGTGGGGGAACTGTAGAGTCATGAACAGAAACCATCCTGTTTCCATCCCGGATGGGGATCTTGACCGCTTGGACCTGTGCTTGCTCAGACACCACAGGAACTGCAAGTTGAGTTGTACCTGAAGCTGGATGTCCCTTGGCCCAGTCTGGGCAGGAATAATAACAGTAATAATAATAGTGGTATTTGTTAAGCGATTACTTATTTGTCAAGCACTGCTTTTAAGCACTGGGTTAGATACAAGCTAATCAGGTTGGACACAGTCCCTGTCCCACATGGGACTCACCGTCTTAATTCCCATTCTGCCGATGAAGTAACTGAGGCACCGAGAAGTGACTTCCCCAAGGTCACACAGCCGAGAAGTGGTGGATCTGGGATTAGAACCCATGATCTTCTGACTCCCGGACCTACTCTATCCACTATGCCACACTTGCATGCTGTAACTCTGCCCTCTCCCCTGCCTGCCAAAGTGATTTATCCATCCTTATTGACTCCCATGTCTGTTGCCCTCACCAGTAGTTCTGGATAGTTAACTCCCTCACCAAACACCCCTCCTCTTGCCCCTAATGACCTGGCCACATACTTTATTGAGAAAACGGAAACAATCAGGTGTGATCTCCCTAAAATCTCCCCTGCTCCTCTCCTCTCCCTTCTTCAACTCTCCTGTCTTTCCTATGTGCTCCTCGCAGCATATACACCTTTAAATTTTATAATATAAATTACTCATTCATTTTCATGTCCATTCATTCAGTCCTATTTATTGAGCACTTACTGTGTGCAGAGCATTGTACTAAGCGCTTGGAAAGTACAATTCAGCAACAAAGAGAGACAATCCCTGCCCACAATGGGCTCACAGTCTAAAGGGGGGAATCCTCTTCCCCCTCTCTAGAAGATAGGCTTTTATAGGGAGGGAATGTGTCTGCTAATTCTTTTGTACTCTCCCAAGAGCTAAACAGTGCTCTGCACATAGTAAGTGTACAATAAATACCATCGATTGATCTTTCCCAGCAGTAGCTCAAGAGGAGATCTCCTGCCTTCTCTCAAAATCCACCCCTTTCACCCCCGCCATCCCTTCGCACCTCGTCAAAGAACTTACCTCTCCCTGACCACCGTCTTCAACTGCTTGTTCTCCAATGGCTTCTCCCCCACTGCTATCAAACATGTTCACGTTTCCTCTATCCTAGAAAAACCCTCCCTTGACCATATGGCTCCCTCCAGTTTATCGCCCCATCTCCGTCCTACCATTCGTCTCCAGACTCCTTGAGCGAGTCGTCTGCACCCACTTTCTCAAATTCCTCACCTCCAATTCTCTCCTTGACCTGCTCCAATCTGGCTTCCGTCCCCTTCACTCCACCGAAACCGCCCTCTAAAAGGTCACCAGTGAGCTCCTTGTCAAATCCAACCGTCTCTACTCTGTCTTGATCCTCATCGACCTTTCAGCTGCTTTCAACGCTGTGCCCCTCCCCCTTCCATAGGAAATGTTATCCAGACTTAGCTTCGCTGATTCTCTCCTCTCCTCATTCTCCTCATCTCTCTGGCTGTTCATTCTGTCTCCTCTGTGGGCTCCTTCTCTGCCTCTCACCCCTAGCTGGGGGGATCCCTCAGGGTTCAGTTCTGGGTTCCCTTCTATTTTCCATCTACGCCCACTCCCTTGGAGAACTCATTCGTTCCCCTGGTTTCAACTCCCACCTCTATGTGGATGATTCCCAAATCTCCATCTCCAGCCCTGATCTCTCTCCCTCTTTGCAGCCTCGCATTTCCTCCTGCCTTCAAGACAAGCTCTTTGGATGCCCTGTCATCACCTCCAATTTAACATGTGCAAAACAGAACTCCCCATCTTCCCACCCACACTTTATCCTTCCCCTGACTTTTCAATCACTGCAGACAGCCACACCATCCTTCCTGTTTCACACAAGCCCAGAACCTTGGCATTATCCTTGACTCATCTCTCTCATTCACCACACATGTTCAATTTTATGTTCACCAAATCCTGTCAGTTCAATTTTCACAACGTGGCTACCACCTGTGTTATATTATCCTCCCTCAAGCGCTCAGTACAGCGCTCCGCATCCAGCAAGTGCTCGATAAATACCATCGACTGATTAGGTGGCATCTCTGGACGGAGGTGTCGTTTGGGTTAAAACCTCCAGAGGTGGAGGGGTGGTCGGGGAGAGCATCTGGGGCTAAAGAGTTTGCAATTTTCTTTCAGAATAACCAATGCATTCCAGCAGGATTAGAGAACTACTACGCCGAACAAGACTCCAACGGCCGAGGGAAGTTTTACACCGTCATAAACCACTACAACCTGGCCAAGCAGACCATCACCCGCTCGGTGTCTCCTTGGATGTCGGTACTGTCCGAAGAGAAACTGTCAGAGCAGGAGACCGAAGCCGCTGAGAAATCGGCTTAGTAGGCCAGGCTCGTTGCTTCCAATGTGTCGCTTGAAGGTAACGGAGGGACTTTAAAGGAACATTTCATTAAGTTATTATGGATCATTTAGAGGTTACTCATATTTATGGTGCAATTGCTTCCGTTTGCTGATACTGCTTGGCCAATAAAACGTGGTACAGAATACCCACGGGCATCAAACCGCCTGCATTTCAGCATCGCTTTAAGAGCCCTGGCATCTCTTAACAAGTTACAAAATCCTAATTTTGATCCTTTGGGGAATTTACGGGGTGCTGTCATAAAACTAATTTACAGTGGATTTTCAGGGGTTTGGATTTACTGCGCATTTTACTGTCTGAACTGGTACTTGGGTTTTGTAAAAAAAGAAAAGAAAAAAATTTAAATCACCTTGCAGTTTTGCAAACCGAACACCTTAGCCATAACTAAGAGTGATCTCGCGCTTCGCTCAGAGCTGTCGTTAAACGTTCTCCCCCTCAGCTCCGACGAGCCGCTATCTGCTCCGATAGCAGCGAGGCGCGGTAACGCCTGGTTTCGAGAATGAAGGGAAAAAGTCAGGTCGCATAATTTTCATATACTTTCTTCACTGTCGTTGATTTGTAAGTGATGATGAAGTCTTTTGCAACGGGGCATGCTCAATGTTGTTTTATTATTGCTGTCAACCGAATTTCCCTGCATTCATTTCCTCTGGGACGAGCATCTGGGGAAAGATGTGGGCGGAAACCCGAGTCAGGTAGACCGAAGAAGGAAGTGGAACATCTTCGACTCCGAAAGCCCCGCAGTCGTGTAACAGCATCGCTCTAATTAGAGCGCGCCGTCGCCGGTCTGGTGGTGTTGAAGAAACAGCCGCCCGTCCTCTCTGTAGATATAACGTTAGCACATCCACTCGATGATTGTCTCACCCGAAGGAAGTCGTAGCCTTGCTTCTTTTTCTACCGCGTTATGATTTGGGTTTGGGTTCGTGATCCTGCTTGCGAGCGGTTCCATTTTTCAACCCTGCTGGGGCAGACCAAGCGAAAAAGACGGCGGCTGTCTCGGTTTGACGCTCCCGGAAGTTCCGTGATCCGGCCCGATGACCCTCTTATGTAAGAAATGGGACAGGAAGACCGTGTCCCCGGAGGCTTAGGGCCCCGCCTGCGAAATGGCTTCCGTTTCGCCCCCTTTGTATGGAGCCCATGTTTTTAATTTTATTCCGAACATTAAAATCGAAGTTACAGAATTGCCAGTTAAAATAAGTGTGTAAGACAAATTAAATATAAACGACATTCACACATTTTCCTTCATGTCGTTTGAATGTGGTGTTTCCAGCGGTCGCGGCCAGAGACTCACGTCGGGGTAGGCGAGAGACAGAGGTAACCGGCAGTCAGCCGGTAATCGGTTCGTCATCCGGACCAAGGGGGTCACCACAATATTTTAATACCCGTGGGTGTTTCTGCCTGATAGAGAAAAGGGTCCGTGTCCCCGGAATTGTATTTCAGTATCAAACCCAGAATTAAGTGAACACCATAAAATTAGGGACTGTGTGTAAGGTTTTCAGGCAAGGCAGGATAATAATATTAATAATGATGGTATTTATTAAGCACTTACTATGTTCCAAGCACTTTTCTTAGTGCCGGGGTAGATACAGGGTAGTCACGTGGGGCTCACGGTCTTAATCCCCATTTTACAGATGAGGTAACTGAGGTATAGAGAAGTGAAGCAACTTGCCCAAAGATCACACAGCAGCCCAGGGGCAGAGCCGGGATTAGAACCCACATTCTCCGACTCCCAAGCCCGAGCTCTATCCACTAACGAGTGGCAATAATTCTGTCCTCAAACCCATCTCTGTTTTACCAAAATAAACAGAATTCCAGCCCACGTGACCACAGTAAACCAGACTGTGTTTGCGTTTTCTAGTAGAGGTGTACTTTATTGCACACGGAAGAAATCACAGATAACATTTGTCATTTTCATTCCGCATAAACGAAGTCAAACCGGGTGGCCCCCACCATTGCACATTTCCTAGGTTATCGTTAGCGCCCCTGCATATCCCGAGATGACCAGCCGCATCCTTTTGAAACAGACAGCCTGAAATGGAGGCGTTGTGAGGAGAGGGGCACGTCGGGGTCAAGGCAGGACAGCGCTTCCCGTCCAGTCACGTCTGACCCTGGGGTGACTTTCCCGATGGTGGTCCCTTCGAGCGAAACCAGCCTCTCCTCTCCCCCGCCTTCCCTTTAGTCTCGAAACCCAATTGTCAGAGATCGGGCCCGACGGATCGCCTCTCCTTCTGTCTGTCCTGGATCTGACGTGGCCCCATCTCTGACAGCCGATCCCCCGGTTCCAGTTCAGCCCGGCTCCATCTCCCCCATCCTGAAAGGGTCAGGGACTTTGACTTGGGTCTCCCTAATCCGTCTGGGGTAATTGGCACGCCCCTTCATTCCACGATCTGGTTTTCCCTCCCTTTCAGTCTCTCCTAAATAAAAGCTGCTTAAATTCTTCAGATTGTCGGTCCCCGCTGTTACAAGGGCCTTTCGAATGAGCGGCTAATCGATTCTCCCAGATGAGAAGCGACGGGGACACAAAGAGAGACGATCGCTTTGCTGGGAGGAGGGGCGGTTAAGCCATGCTTTTCCTTGAAGGCTAACAAGATGGAAGCACCAACTGTCTTTCTCTGTGTTCCTCCCCGCCCCCCGGCCCCCGGAAGATTTGTTTAGTGGCAGGGCCTATTTGCCACTGTGTAGTTCCCCCGCCTTAAGCTCGCTGGGGTCTGCACTCTCCTCCTGCAGTTTTTAAAACAGATTTCTCTTAGCTCATCGAACCGGGGCCTACCTTCAGTCATTCCGTCTTCACACAGATACTGAAGGCATTAAAAGGCGGGTTTTCATCGTCTGTCCGGGAGCTTGTCTTTCTGCAGATACATATGCAGATGGCTTTGTCGGGATATATTTCAACCACAGTGGTGTCATCGTCTGCTTGGAAGAGGATACGGTTGGCCTGGTCTCAAGGGAAATATTTGGCGGCGATTTTCATGTTTACACAGGTGAGGGACGAGGGTTGTTTTTGGTGGTTTTTTTTAAATGTCCTCCAAACTAACTGTCGTACCAGTCCAGGAAGAGCAAGGAGAATGAACACATCACGAGGAAGAAAAGAACCCATACACGAAATCCAGCATTGTTTTTAATTGCCTGTGGGATGATAAGATTAAGTTAGAGGTTTTCCAAGGTGAAAAACGCCCCACTTTGCCCCATTCTGTTAAAGACTTTCACTAGGCAGATAATCCCTCAAATTACATTGGACCGTTGTCAGAACTGTGGCAGTTCCAACCCATCTCATGTACCCCGGGCTTTTTCAACACCCACCCAGTGGTCCGCCCTAAGAGTTCTGCCCAATTAATGATTAAACAACGTTTTACGGAATTTGACTGGATAAAAAAGTAAATCGACCGCTTTTCGGTGGGATGCGAAAGAGACAACTAAATTAAGACTCCAGTCGGCACGGCCTGGTTCTGAGACCGTGCTTTTCAGATTATGGCTCGGTTGACACAGGAGGGGGGGGTGGATATTTTTAAGACAGTGTCAACACCATGAAATGGACAACAGGGTTCGCTTGCTCTCCAGAGAACACATATACCACAAATATCAATCTGTCTTGATCCATAAGGCCCAGGACTTGTACCGATCTGAGTTCTGTGCCACGGGGCCCACTGTCCTGCAGAGTTGCAAATTAGAAATGAAGGGGAGTAGCGACATTTTGGGATGGCACGGACCGAGGCAGTCTCCAGCTAGCCGCTGTATAATCGGGTCTACCAACTCTATTACATCAGACTCCCCCAAGCGCTTAGTAAAATGCTCTGCACACAGTAAGTGCTCATTAAATACCGTTGGTCGATTGATGGAATGGCTACCCACCTCTCTTATGTCTTCATTGCCTTCCTTGATGTTCTCCGTTGCACCCACAACCAACTGGTGGAGAGTGTCAATTTCAGTTTCCTGTTTAAAAAAGATAAAAGAGAATTAGGACAAGCACCAGAAGAAATGTCCCACTGGTATCTCAAGAACCAAACTCACCTTTGCCACCTGAGATCTCTCCTCCCCCTCAGTCTCTCAACATAGTTGCTAAAATCGCCCTCCTCCCAGTTTCCTAAGCCCGCAACCGCGGCATTAGCCTAGACTCTTCATTCATTCATTAATTCAGCTCTATTTGTTGAGCGCTTACTGTGTGCAGCGCACTGTACCAATCGCTTGGAAAATACCAATGCAGCAATAAAGAGAGACAATCCCTGCTCACAGTGGGCTCACAGTCTGAGCGGGGAGACATTAATTCAAGTAAACAGGCATCAATATATTTAAATAGAATTATAGATATATACACGTAAGTGCTGTGGGGCGGAGAGAGGGGGGAACAGCAAAGGGAGTGAGGCAGGGTGACACGGAAGGGAGGGGGAACTGAGGAAATGTGGGGCTTAGTCTGGAAAGGCCTCTTGGAGGAGGTGTGCATTCGGAAGGGCTTGGAAAGGGGGAAAAGTGATTGCCTGGAGGATCTGAGGAGGGAGGGTGTTCCAGGCCAGAGGTAGGATGAGGGCCGGGGATCGGCGGCGGAACAGGTTAGATGGAGACCCAGTGAGGAGGTCAGCGGCACCAGAGGAGTGGAGTGTGAGGGCTGGGCTGGAGAAGGAGAGAGGGGAGGTGAGGTAGGAGGGGGCAAGGTCATGGAGAGCTTTAAAGCCAATAGTGAGGAGTTTTTGTTAGATATGGAGGTGGATAGGAAACCACTGGAGATTTTTGAGGAGGGAGGTGAGGTGCCCTGAACGTGGCTGTAGAAAGATAATCTGGGCAGTTCTTCCCCTTCAGTATTCAGTATAGAGAAGCAGTGGAAAGAGCACGGGTTTGGGAGTCAGAAGTCATGGGTTCGAATCCTGGCTCCGCCACTTGTCAGCTGTGTGACTGTGGGCAAGTCACTTCACTTCTCTGTGCCTCAGTTACCTCATGTGTAAAATGGGGATGAAGACTGTGAGCCTCACGTGGGACAACCTGATGACCCTGTATCTACCCCAGCGCTTAGAACGGTGCTCTGCACATAGTAAGCACTTAACAAATTCCAACATTGTTATTATTATTGTTATTTCTAGAATCCTTCCCTTCTTCTCCATCAACACAGCCAACTCAGTGCTTGTCATATTCCAGTTTAACTCATTCGATTCATTCATTCACATTTACTGAGTGCTTACAGTGTGCAGAGCACTGTACTAAGTACTTGGGAGAGTACAAAATAACAATAAACAGACACATTTCCTGCCCACAATAAGTTTATGGTATCAGCATGGCTTAGTGAAAAGAGCCCGGACTTGGGAGTCAGAGGACATGGGTTCTAATTCCGACTCTGCCACTTGTCTGCTGTGTAACCTTGGGCAAGGCACTTAACTTCTCTGTGCCTCAGATATCTCATCTGTAAAATGGGGATTAAGACTGTGAGCCCCACATGGGACAACTTGATTACCTTGTATCTACCCCAGCGCTTAGAACAGTGCCTGGCACATAGTGCTTAATGAATACCATAATAATTATTACTAGAAGGGGAGACAGACATGACTAGAAATAAATAAATTACGGGTGTGGACAAAAGTCCTGCGGGTTGGGAGGGAGGATGAATAAAGGGAGCAAGTCAGGGTGACGCAGAAGGGAGTGGGAGAGTCGCTGTCTGTTTCCCATTTCAGTCTCCTCACTGCCCTCCCTGCCTCCAGTCTTGCCCCTTTATATTCCATCCCTGACTCTGCTGACTAGATGGAGAAAACGCCACACTACCCACGTCTCCCCACTCCTTACAGACCGCTGAGGGTTTGCCCATTCCTCTCCAATTGACCTAGAACTCCTCAACATTGGCTTTAAAGCCACTCAGCTCTCTCCCACTCTTCTCTTCTCTCCCACTACACCCTAGCTTGCAATCTTCATTCCTCCCAAGCCAACTGATTCACGGTGCCTCGCTCTCATTTCTCCTGTGGCCGACCTCTTTCTCGCCCACTTCCCTCCCCCCTTCACACCCCAGAAGGCGGCTCTCCCCGGCTCTCCCCGCCTTCAAAGCCTGACATCGCTTCACCCCCTGGGAGGCCTCTCCCTGCCACCTACGCATTTCAAGTCCCACAGCCCCTGTAGCATTTCCATACAGATGTCTCGCACCCGACTATTCCCCCTCCCTGTAACACCGATGAACACGATGGCGTAATAATAGTAACCCTCTACGGAACATCACAAAAGCTACTATATTGGAACGAATGCTACCGAGAGTAGTTTATTATACGATTAACGAGAGCCTGCGGACTAAATTCAAAAATACAAATTACATTGGAAATGTGATCAAATCACCTCCCTTAACTCGGATATTCTGTCAGTAACTCCGAAGGACATTTTTTAAGTTTCTACTTAGTGAAGATAAGGGTCTCATAATGGATTTTTTTTTTTTGAGTGGGGAGGATAAGGGCAAGCAAAGCATATTCAATAATCATTAAATATTTTCATATGCATTCTTACAGGCATTTTTCAGTTCATGCTTGAGCTGCTGCACTACTGAAACGCAATACGATCAGATTTTTTGAGAGCAAACTTGAAGTTCCTTTCCGTGAGAGGATACTTTTCCCTCTCCCAATTTTTCACTTTTCCCTGACTCCCAATTCTATTTATTTTAATAATCTCAAAGCTGATTAGCCATTAACAAAGTTCCTACAGCATTCTCATCTATTGAGAGCTACTCCTAGGCAGATGAAGAAATTGAGGCCGAATCTGCTGAAAGCCAGAAACCAGTGCGATAATGGATATCTTATACTTAATAATTACGGTGTTAAGGGCTTATTATGTGGCAAGAGACAAGCGCTGGGGTAGGTAGAGAGTAATCGGATTAGACACCGTCCCTGTTCCACATGGGGGACCACAGTCTAAGAGTGAGGGAGAACAACTAATGTCCCCATTTTGCAGAGGAGGAAACTGTGGCCCAGAAAGGATCAATCACTTTTGCCTAAACAGGCCAGGAGAAAGGATGTAAAGGTTGGGCCGAGGGGGTGACAAGAAGAATATAGCCAGTTCTGCTACAACATGGGTTTTCATAACATGATTTGGATATAATGCGATGGGAGGGTGAGGGAACACTCTTCCCCTAACACAAGTCTGTTTTAGGCTTAGCACGATCCACAAACGGGTACCCGGCTACCTGGGTTCTAATCCTGTCTCTGCCCCTTTCCTGCTGTGTGACCTTAAGAAGAAACGTGACTTAGTGGCTAGAAGCTGGGCCTGGGAGTCAGAAGGACCTAGGTTCTAATCCTGGCTCTGCCACTTGTCTGCTGTGTGACCTTGGGTGAGTTGCTTCACTTCTCTGGGGCTCAGTTCCCTCAGCTATTCAATGGGGATTAAGACTGTGAGCTCCCTGTGGGACAGGGACGGTGTTCAACCTGATTAGCTAGTATCTACTCCAACGCGTAGAGAACTTAACACATAGTAAGTGCTTAACAAATACCATCCTTATTATTACTTTACTTCTCTGTGCCTCGCTTTCCTCAACTGCCGAATGAGGACCCAATACCTGTTCTCCTTCCTATTTAGACTGTGAACCCCATGTGAGACAGGGACTGAGTGTCTGACCTGATGAACCTGTAATAATAATAATAGTGGCATTTGTTAAGTGCTTACTACTTGCCAAGCACTGTACTAAGCGGTGGGATGGACACAAGCAAATCGGGTTGGACACAGTCCCTGTCCCAGGGGGCTCAAAGTCTCAATCCCCATTTTACAGATGAGGGAACTGAGGCACAGGGAAGTAAAGTGACTTGCCCAGGGTCACACACACAGCAGGCAAGTGGCAGAGCCAGGATTCATTCATTCATTCAATCGCATTTATTGAGCGCCTACTATGTGCAGAGCACTGTACTACGCGCTTGGAATGTATAATTTGGCAACAGGTAGAGACAATCCCTGCCCAACAACGGGCTCACAGTTTAAACGGGGGAGACAGACAGCAAAACAAAAGAAAACAAGTAGTATGGCGTCAATATCATCAAGATAAATAGAATCATATACACATCATTAACAAAATAAATAGAGTAATAAATAAGATATACGAATATGCACAAGTGCTGAGGGGAGGGGAAGGGGATAGAGCAGAGGGAGGGAGTACGGGGAATGGGGAGGGGAGGAGGAGCAGAGGGAAAGGGAGGGCTCAATCTGGGAAGTCCTCCTGGAGAAGTTGAGCTCTCAGTAGGATTAGAACCCATGACCTGACTCCCAGGCCTGTGCTCTATCCACTACGCTATGCTGCTTCTCAGCCGCTTAGAACAATGCTTGACAGACAGAAAGCGCTTAATAAATACTTTAAAACAACAACAACAACAAAAAGTAGATATGGGGTAGGAAGAAACGGTCATGTCCATGGATGTGGAACTGGTAAATTCCTAGTGGGCAAGGAACGTGTCTACCAACTCTGTTACATTGTACCCTCCCAAGTGCTTAATACAGTGCTCTGGCAACTGTACGTGCTCAATAAAAATCACTGATTGATTGACTGGTCAGAGCATGATGCTGCTAGACTTCTCAGCTTCTGCCTCAGTTTTATGACACTGTACCGTACTTGGTGTTTTCACAACTTTACAGTAGCTGATACGATAAAATTCCAATAAGTGACAAGGGTGCAAAGGAGTCTTTTGTTTTGTGTTCTGTCTCCCCCCTTCTAGACTGTCAGCCCGTTCCTGGGTAGGGATTGTCTCTGTTTGTTGCCGAACTGTAGTTTCCGAGCACTTACTACACTGCTCTGCACACAGTAAGAGCTCGATACATACACTGAATGAGTAATACAGGAATTGATATATAAAAAGTCAGTTGGGTAATGTCTTCGAACCCCCTACTCCCCGACGCACTAGTTTCCACTGAATCACTGGTTCCTATGTCCCAATTATCCCTTAACTCACTCTTCAAGACCACACCCCTGGGATACAGCAGAAGTGACTCTGTAGGTAAGAGAAATAAAAATAACGCTAAATTGGCCAGGAGGAAAGAGGTGGGGAAAGAATGAAAAGGAGTAAGACCCAGGACAAAATTAATTCTTTGGAGAGCAGAACATAAGGAAAACTGAAAAGGACACATAAAAGGAAATGAGGGGAAGGAAGAGGAGCAAGAAACAGGGAAGAGAAAGATGCGAAGGATGGGTGGGTGAGAAGGTGAGTGGCTCTGTGGCTTTTTACCATTTGGATTTGGGAGGGGATTGAGGGGTAGCGTGGCCTCGTGGATAGAGCAGGGGCCTAGGAGTCAGAAGGACTTGGGTTCTTAACCCAGCTCTGCCCCTTGTCTGCTCTGTGATGCTGGGCAAGTCACTTCACTGTGCCTCAGTTAACTCACCTGTAAAACAGGAATTATGACTGTGAGCCCCATGAGGGACAGGGACTGTGTCCAACCTTACTCCTTCTAACCCAGCGCTTAGTACAGGGCCTGGCCCATAGTAAGCTCTTAACGAATACCAATGAAAAAAATATTGATGTGGCCCAACTCTCCCTTGATCCAACCCCCTTTCCCTCTTCTCCCCTTGATAAACAGCCCTGGAGTCAGTGGTATTGGATGAGGAGGAGGGGAGGCAGACAGACGGCGGGGTGCGGGAAGAGGGGGAAGGAGAAGGGGAGGTGGAGGAAGGTGATTGAGGGGAGAGAGAGAAGGACAAGGGGAGATAGAGGAAGGTGTTTAGAAGGAGAAGGGGAAGTGGAGGCAGGTGATTGGGGGAGAAAGCAAAGAAGGGGAGGTAGAGACAGGTGATTGGGAGAGAAGGAAGGAGACTGGGAGGTGGAGGAAGGTGATTAGGGGGAGAAAGATGGAGAAGGGGACTTGGAGGAAGGAGATTGGGGGAGAAAGAGAAGAAGGGGTGGTAGAGGAAAGTGATTGGGGGGGAAAAAGAGAAGAAGGAGAGGCAGAGGAAGGTGACTCAGGGGAGAAAGAAGAAGGGGAGGTAGAGGCAGGTAATTAGGAGAGAAGAAAGGAGACAGGGAGGTATAAGAAGGTGATCTGGGGGTGTAAGAACAAGGGGAGGTAGAGGCAGATGATTAGGGGAGAAAGAAGAAGGGGAGCACAGACGAAGGAGACCAGGGGAGACAGAAGGAGAGAGCTGAGGAGGGGGAGAAAGGGGAAGAGGAGTGGGAGAGAGAAAGAGGGGAGGAATGAGGGGGGAGGAAGAGAAGAGATAGGGAGAGGGCAAGGAAGTGGGCTGGGGAAGGGAAGAGGAGGAGGAAAGGAAAAATGGAGAGGGCAGAGAAGGGGAAGATTGAGCTGCTGAAAAAGGGATTTTTTATGTACTTGTTAAGTGCTTCTTATGGGTCAAACACTGTTCTAAGCACTAGGATAGAGACAAGTTAATTAGGTTGGAGCCAGTGCCTGACTCGCATGGGGATTGCAACAACTGACTCACTACCTTAATGAATTTAATCAGATTGAGGTTTTCAGTCATTTTTATGGCTGAAATTTCTGAGCATTAGCTGGAAAAAGCTGAAACGTGTGGTTTACGCCTACTGGAGTCAGAGGACCCGGGTTCCAATCCCAGATCTGCCACTTACCTGCTGTGTGACCTTGGGCAAGCCACTTATCTGCTCTATGCCTAGTGTCCTTGTGTGTCAAATGGGGATTCAATACCAGTTCTCCCTCCTGCTTCGACTTGAGCCCCGCAGAGGGCAGAGACTATGTCCAACCTCATTACCCTGTATCTACTCCAACAGTTAGTACATGGCCTGGCACATAGTAAGTGTTCAGCAAAAACCACAGTCATTATTATTATCCCTAATTTATCAGCCTGAACTTCAAGCTAAATCTGAACTGCTTGTCATTCGATGAGTTCGAAATTTCAGAATTTTGGCAAGTCAAAAAACCCCGATGACATGAGATCCAGGTTTTACGCCTGAGTCCTTTTTCTTGAGCCTAAACCTTAAACTATTCTCCATAAAATGAATTCATTCATTCAATTGCATTTATTGAGCGCTTACTATGTGCAGAGCACTGTAAAAATGAATCAAGCCTCTCGATCCACCCTTGGATTCCAAGATGCACTTCTGCTTTAATTACTACCTTCCAATGACGTTTTGCTTGAGGGTAATTATATTTACCGCTTTTACCTTCAAAGTACTTAACTAATTAGTATTGGCTCTGACAGTACATAGCCTACAGTAAAGATGATTTGAATAAAAAATAAATAAAACATTAATTACTGCTTGTCACCCTTAAGCCACAATATTTTTACCTGTTGCATAACTTTTTCTGTGAAAATCTCTTGAAGTCTGGATATCTCCACCACTTTTCCTTCAATTTGCCTTTATGGAAATAGAAAAGGACAGATATTATTGTACATTCCCGTGTCATCATTTCTCTCGCATTTCAGTGTAGACATTTTCAGGCTACGACTACGGTGGAACAATTCACCCAGAATGACACTGAGACAAAATGAAATGACTTTCTCAGCATTTATGCATTTCTACATTTTTACTGAAATTGTCCCTGTCGGCCCGAAGGAATGAAAACTTCCTGAGGTCAGAGGAAGGGGACGTTAAACAAAGAAAGACAGTGGATGGGACCAAAAGAATATATCTTTCCCTTCTTCTCTTTTCATTTTAGAAGAGTGTTCTACACAGTAAGCCCTCAATAAATACCACGGATTTAACTGTGAGCCCTTTGTGGGCAGGGATTGTCGCTATCTGTTGCTGAATTGTACTTCCCTAGCGCTTGAGTGCTCTCTGCACACAGTAAGTGCTCAATAAATATGACTGAATGAGTGACTGCCTAAAATCCTGGCATTGACAAGACTGACCCTAAACTAACCTGACATTTAATGTCTTTACTAGGCCTTTTTTTCCACAAACCACCAAAACCATTCAAGCTTTCCTTTCAGAAACGGGACTCATTTTGAAACATGCTTCTAAGTCCACAGGGGAAGACAGTCATACTCTGACCACACTGAAGCTGTAGTCAGTCAGTCAAGTGTATTTATTGAATGCTTAATGGGTGCAGAACACTGTACTAAGCTCTTGGAAGAGTACGGTATAACGATAAAGAGACACATTCCATGCCCACAATGTTCTAGAGGGAGAGACAGATATTAAAATAAATGAATATATTACAGATATGGACATTAGTGCTGTGAGGCTGGGAGGGGGGATGAATAAAGGGAATAAGTCAGGATGACGCAAAAGGGAGTGGGAGAAGAGGAAAGGGGAGCTTAGTCAGGGAAGGCCTCTTGGAGGAGATGGGCTTTTAATAAGGGAGGATGGGGGGAGAGTAACTGTCTGTCAGACGTGGACAGGGTGGGCGTTCCAGGCCAGAGGCAGGACGTGGGCTAGAGGTCGGTGGCGAAAAAAACAAGATCGAGGTCCAGTGAGAAGGTCTGGCCTGGGTTATAGTAGGAGAGTAGCGAGGTGAGGTAGGAGGAGGCAAGGTGATTGACCACTTTAAAGCCAATGGTGAGGAGTTCCTGTTTGATGTGGAGGTGGATGGACAACCACTGGAGACATTCTCGCTTGTTTTCACACAGTTCTATTTCCAACAGTTCTTGATTTTAAAGGGTGTGAGGGATATTCCACGTGCATTAACTTTTCATGCCCCTCGAGAATCATCAGATGTACAGAGAGAGTTCATTCACTGGGGATAGCTGAGGCTGTAAGCTTCATACCGTCCAACTCTACTGTACTGTACTTTCCCAAGCACTTAGCACAGCATTCTCCCCACAGCAAACGCTCAATAACTACCAATCAATCAATGCTTTTTATTGAGTGATTACTGTGTGCCAAGCACTCTACCATGTGCTTGGGACAGTGTAATGTAACAGAGTTGGTAGGCGTGTTCTCCACCCACAACGTGCCACTCGTTGATTGAATTAATTCATTCAATAGTATTTATTGAGCGCTTACTATGTGCAGAGCACTGTACTAAGCGCTTGGAATATACAAGTCGGTAACAGATAGAGACGGTCCCTGCCCTTTGACGGGCTTACGGTCTAATCGGGGGAGACAGGCAGACAAGAACAGTGGCAATGAATAGAGTCAAGGGGAAGAACATCTCATAAAAACAATGGCAACTAAATAGAATCAGGGTGATGTACATCTCATTAAACAAAATAAACAAAATAAATAGGGTGATAGAGATATATACAGTTGAGCGGACGAGTACAATGCTGAGGGGGTGGGACGGGAGAGGGAAAGGGGGGAGAAGAGGGTTTAGCTGCGGAGAGGTGTAGGGGGGGTAGAGGGAGCAGAGGGAAAAAGGGGGGAGCTCAGTCTTGGAAGGCCTCTTGGAGGAGGTGAGCTTTAAATAGGGATTTGAAGGGGGAAGAGAATTAGACTGTCAGAGGTGAGGAGGGAGGGCATTCCAGGACCGCGGGAGGACGTGGCCCAGGGTTGACGGAGGGATCGGCGGGACCGAGGGTTAGGTTATCCCAAAAGATTGACAGATGGACAGATGGAATCCCAGAAGATGGACAGATGAGCTAATATTTTTACTCCGTGGAGAAAAAGAAAAAGTCAGATTTTCTTTCTGGTGATGGACAAAAATCACCAAGAGGGTAAAAAATGGGGAAGAGACTCAGGCCGGGCTTCGGAATGGAGACTCCAGGTGGAGGTGGGGAGAGGAGGGAGTGTTGGGATTGGAACCGAGGAAGAGGAAACGATTTTAGCTGGGGCACTGTGCCCGGCTGGAAGACTTGGGATGGCGGGGAAGGGGCGTGGGGATTTAGTGGATTTGGCAGACGGGGAGGGACAGATCTTGGCAACTTTATGAAGCAAGATCATTTCCATCCAGTGGAGCGGGAAAGGATGCTTATGGGATGCTCATCTGGAATCCCTTCAACAAAACGATCTTTTTGAAGGGGCAGCAACGGAGCGGTGAAAAAGTGTTAGAAAAAGGACAATTCGCTGCTGTCACGCCATTACTGTCAACTGACAGTTGATTTGCCCCTGGGATTTAATTTAGGTTTTCAGCATCTTTAGGGAGCTAAATGCAGTAAACAAGCACAGAGTCTCCCACTACATTCATTTCTTAAGGAAACGCTGTTACAGACATTTTGCATTTCTCCCTTAATGGCCCGCAAATAAAGTGCGCTGGATATGCTACGCTCCGGGTCATAGGCTAACGAATAAAAGAAACGTACCTCACTTCGTCAAACAAGCTATTCATTTCACCCACAAGTCGCTGATTTTCTTGTTCAAACTGGGGAAGAAACAGAAGCAGATTTAAGAATTGTGTCAGGGAGAGGCAGACGCTAATGCAACATAACAAAGTGTGCGATCAGTCTTGCGGGCATCCTGAAAAAATCAATCAGGCCACAAGATTTCCACCATTATTTTCCTCATTCACCAGTGTCAGAGTGATGATGAATTTAATGACAGCAATCAAGAGCATGATAAAAATTCCAGATGGGTTCAGAGATTTTCGAGTTGGACTAAAATTCCTCCTGCCCTCCCTCCCCGTCCCCACTACTTTTTTGTTGACTCAAAATTCCTTTAGGCCCTTGACTTGTAGGCTTGCACTATTTCTAATAATAGTAATAATAATCTTGGTATCTGTGAAACACAATGTGCCGGGCACTGTACAAAGCGCTGGGGTAGATACAAGCAAATCGGGTTGGATGCAGTCCCTGTCCCAAGTAGGGCTCATAGTCTCAATCTCCATTTTACAGGTAACTGAGGTCCAGAGAATAATAATAATAATAAATGATAATAATAATAATGATTTTGGTATTTAAGCGCTTACTATGTGCAGAGCACTGTTCTAAGCGCTGGAGTAGATACAGGGTAATCAGGTTGTCCCACGTGAGGCTCACAGTCTTCATCCGTGGCTCAGTGGAAAGAGCACGGGCTTTGGAGTCAGGGTTCATGAGTTCGAATCACAGCTCTGCCACTTGTCGGCTGTGTGACTGTGGGCAAGTCACTTAACTTCTCTGTGCTCAGTTCTCTCATCTGTAAAATGGGGATTAAGACTGTGAGCCCCACGTGGGACCACCTGATTCCCCTGTCTACCCCAGCGCTTAGAACAGTGCTCGGCACATAGTAAGCGCTTAACAAATACCAACATTATTATTATTATTATTATCCCCATTTTACAGATGAGGGAACTGAGGCACAGAGAATAATAATAATAATAATGTTGGTATTTGTTAAGCGCTTACTGTGTGCAGAGCACTGTTCTAAGCATTGGGGTAGATACAGGGTAATCAGGTTGTCCCACGAGAGGCTCACAGTTAATCCCCATTTTACAGATGAGGTAACTGAGGCCCAGAGAAGTTAAGTGACTTGCCCACAGTCACACAGCTGACAGATGGCAGAGCCGGGATTCGAACCCATGAGCTCTGGCTCCCAAGCCTGTGCTCTATCCACTGAGCCACGCTGAAGTAAAGTGACTTGCCTAGGGTCACACAGCAGACAAGTGGCGGAACTGGGATTAGAACCCATGACCTCTGACTCCCATGCCCGTGCTCTAGCCACTATGCTCCCAAGTGCTTAGTAGAGTGCTCTGCCCACAGTAAGTGCTCAGTAAATACCGCTGACTGAATGACTGACTGGAATGCTCTCTTAATATCCCGACTGGATTATTGTGTCAGCCTTCTCTCCGATCTCCCTTCCTCCTCTCTCTCCCCGCTCCAGTCTATTCTTCATTCCGCTGCCCGGCTCATCTTCCCGCAGAAACGCTCTGGGCCCGTCACTCCCCTTCTTAAAAACCTCCAGTGGTTGCCTATCGACCTCCGCAAAAACAAAAACTTCTCACTCTGGGCTTCAAGGCTGTCCATCACCTCGCCCCCTCCTACCTCACCTCCCTTCTCTCTTTCTACCACCCACCCCGCACGCTCCGCTCCTCTACCGCCCACCTCCTCACCTTCCCCCGTTCACGCCTTTCCCGCCGTCGACCACCGGGCCACGTCTTGGTCGGTCCTGGAACGCCCTCCCTCCTCACCTCCGCCAAACTCATTCTCTTCCCCTCTTCAAAGCCCTACTGAGAGCTCACCTCCTCCAAGAGGCCTTCCGACAGTGAGCTTCCCCTTTTCCCTCTGCTGCCTCTACTCCCCCCTTCACCTCCCCTCAGCTAGGCTCCTTTTCCCCCCCTTTCCCTCTGCTCCTCTCCCTCTCCCTTCCCCTCCCCTCAGCACCGTGCTTGTCCGCTCAATGTTGCATATATTTTTTTAATTACCCTATTTATTTTGTTAATGAGGTGTACATCCCCTTGATTCTATTTATTGCTGTTGTTTTTGTCTGTCCGTCTCCCCCGATTAGACTGTAAGCCCGTCAAAGGGCAGGGACTGTCTCTAACTGTTGCCGATTTGTACATTCCAAGCGCTCAGTACAGTGCTCCGCACATAGTAAGTGCTCAATAAATACTATTGAATGAATGAATGCTGATCTGGAATCCCCTCAGCGAACCAATTCTCTTGAAGGGGCAGGAACACAGCCGTGACTAGATCCTGCCGGGCGGTGTCCGGTGAAACCTTGGTTCTGGAATAGCTTCCCTGCTGCATCACCCTGTGAGTTTATAGTGGGCAGGGAACATGTCTGTTATATTCTTCTATTCCACTTCCCCCAGAGCTTAGTAAAGCGTGCTCTGCACGCAGTGAACGCTCAATAAATACGACGGACTGATTGATTGTAGCCTGGCTTAGTGGAAAGAGCACGGGCTTGGCAGTCAGAGGTTGTGGGTTCTTATCCCGTCTCTGCCATTTATCAGCTCTGAGACTTTGGGCAAGTCACTTAACTTCGCTGTGCCTCAGTGTCCTCATCTGTAAAATGGGGATTAAGACTGTGAGCCCCACGTGGGACAGCCTGATTACCTTGTCATTCGTTCATTCAATAGTATTTATTGAACGCTTACTATGTGCAGAGCACTGTACTAAGCGCTTGGAACGTACAAATCGGCAACAGAACGAGACAGTCCCTGCCCATCGACGGGCTTACAGTCTAATAGGGGGGATTACCTTGTTTCTGCCTCAGTGCTTAGAGCTGTGTTTGGCACATAATGAGCGCTTAACAAATACAATTATCATTATCATTATTATTATTTTTATTACTCAAATCCATCTCCCATCTCCATCTCCAGCTCTGTGGTCTTCATTTGCTACAGAAGTAAAAACCGCTGCCCTCTAGACTGAAAGCTCGATGTGGGCAGGGAATGTATCTGTTATATTGTTAGACTGTATTCTCCCAAGCGCTCTGTACAGTGCTCTGCACAGGGTAAGTGCTCAGTAAATACAACTGAGTGACTGACTAGAAATCCATCATCAAAACCCCTCCCTCCCTGGGGAATCCCTTTCCCAGAGCACATTATCACAGGATTCCCGCACTTCATCTCAGTTACTGCATCTGTAAACTGGGGATTCAGATTGAGCCCCATGTGGGACACGGAGTGTGCCCACCTGATTAGCTTCCACCTACGTACCGCTTAGAACAGTGCCTGCCACACAGTAAGCACATAAGTAATGTCACGGAAAAAATTCACCATCTTTTATCAAATCAATCAGCCCGTCGAATTTATCGAGCCCTTAATGGGTGCAGAGCACAGTACTAAGTGGTTGGGAGAATACAATAGCAGGAGCTCGCAGGCATTAAAATAAATGACAAATATGGACATAAGTGCTGCGGGGCCGAGGGTGGGGGGAATAAAGGATACAATTCCAAGGGCAAGAGAGATGCCGAAGAGGAAGGGAGTAGGGGAAAGGAGGGTTTAGTCAGGGAAGGCATCTTGGAGGAGAGGTGCTCTTTGGGGACGGGGAATGTGTCTGTTGACTGTCATATTCTGGGGAAGCAACATGGTGTAGTGGTTAGAGCCCGGGCCTGGGAGTCAGTAGGTCATGGGTTCTAATCCCGGCTCTGCCACATGCCGGCTGTATGACCTTGGGCGAGTTCATTCAATCATATTTATTGAGCGCTTACTGTGTGCACAGCATTTTACTAAGCACTTGGAAAGTACGAGCTGGCAACAGATAGAGACAATCCCTACCCAACAACGGGCTCACAAGCTAGAAGGGGGAGACAGACAACAAAACAAAACAAGTAAACAGGCATCAACAGCATCACAATAAATAGAATCATAGGTACACATCATTAATAAAATAGAGTAATAAATATGTACAAATATACACAAGTGCTGTGGGAGGGGAAGGGGGTAGAGCAGTAGGTGGGAGAAGAGAATGGGGAGGGGAGGAGGAGCAGAGGGAAAGGGAGGGCTCAGTGTGGGAAGGCCTCCCGGAGGAGGTGAGCTCTCAGTAGGGCTTTGAAGAGGGGAAGAGAGTTAGTTTGGCGGAGGTGAGGAGGGAGGGCGTTCCGGGACAGCGGTAGGATGTGGGCGAGGGGTCGACGGTGGGACAGGTGAGAACGAGGGACGGTGAGGAGGTGAGCGGCGGCAGAGGAGCAGAGTGTGCGGGCTGGGCTGGAGAAGGAGAGAAGGGAGGTGAGGTAGGAGGGGGCGAGGGGATGAAGGGCTTCGAAGTCACTTTACTTCACCTGGAAAATGGTAATTTGACATTGTGAGCCCCACGTGGGACAGGGACTGTGTCCTACCTGATTTGCTTGTACCCACCCCAGCGCTTAGTAGAGGACCCGGCATGTAGTAAGCCCTTAACAAATACCATTATTATTATATTGCACTCTCCCAAGCGCTTAGTATGGTGCTCTGCCCATAGTAAGTGCTCAATCAATCATTTGTATTTATTGAGTGCTTACTAATACTCAGTAATAATAATTATGGTACTTGTTAAGCACTTACTATGTGCCAAGCTTACTGTGTGCAGAGCACTGTACTAAGCGCTTGGGAGAGTATAACAATCAACAGACACATTCCCTGCATTCGATAAATACCACTGATTGACTGATTAATTAACACGTAAACGAGGTCCATCTTTCCCCTCCCCCGGGACCTTTGTTTCCAAACAGTGATGTTTAGGCTAAAGCCCCTGAGCTGGGGGCCAATTAGCAGCAACGTGGCCTAGTGGAAAGAGCCCGGGTTTGGGAGTCAGAGGACGAAGGTTCTAATCCCAGCTCTGCTACCTGTCCGCTGTGTGACCTTGGACAAGCCACTTAACTTCTCTGTCCCTGTTACCTCATCTGTAAAATGGGGTTTAAGACTGTGAGCCCCACGAGGGACAACCCTGTATCTACTCCAGTGATTAGAACAGTCCTTGGCTCATTGTAAGCTCTTAACAAAAACTGTAATTATTATCATTTTTATTATTACTGTCAATCAGGATCCCCATCCACCTCTGCCTTACGTCACTCTAGGCAGCGGCGCAAGAGTGGCCGAGAAAAATGGTTATCTGAGTGAACTAATCTGGTGTGAGAAATCACTTGCCTCTCATCACGAGATGCCAAGTCCCCCCTTCCTTGCTTCCTCTTTTCAGGTTAATGCTGGTGGGTCCCCAGAAACCCCGCTAATTACACGTCCCAGTCTCTCGGCGGGTGGGTAGTCTGGAAAGTCAGAGGCCCAAATCCCAGATCCCTCCTCCGCCTTCCCAGCTCCAGGGTCATGGCCGTCCTCCCCGCCCTCTTGGGCTCCACCGAGTCGGCCAGCCGTAAATTTGTCGATCAGATTTTCATGATCTCATAGGCCTCGTGTGTTCATTCATTCAATCGGATTTATTGAGCACTTACTGTGTGCAGAGCACTGTACTAAGCAGTATCTACTTGCTTTGTTTTGTTGTCTGTCTCCCCCCTTCGAGACTGTGAGTCCATTGTTGGGTAGGGATTGTCTCTATTTGTTGCCCAACTGTAATAATAATAATAATTATGGTATTTGTTAAGCATTTACTCTGTGCCAGGCACTGTTCTAAGCGCTAGAGTAGATACAAGGTAATCAGTTTGTCCCACGTGAGGCTCACAGTCTTCATCCCCATTTTACAGACGAGGTAACTGAGGCACAGAGAAGTGAAGTGGCTTCCCCAAAGTCACACAGCAGACGATGGCAGAGCAGGGATTAGAGCCCATGTCCTCTGACTCCCAAGCCTGTGCTCTTGCCACTAAGCCACGCGTGTTTAGTACAGTGCTCCGCACACAGTAAGCGCTCAATATATATGATTGAATGAACGAATGAATAAAAGTCAATACAGCAATAGAGACAAACCCTGCCCACAACGGGCTCACAGTCTGGGGGGGAGCACGGGACCTTAGAGTCAAAAGACCTGGTCCCTTCGAATCCCAGCTCCACTACTTTCTTTTTTTTCTTTAAATGGTACTTGTTAAGCACTTACTATGTGCCAAGCACTGTTTTAAGTTCTGGGGTAGAGATGCGTTAATCAGGTTGGGCACAGTCTCTGTCCCATGAGGGGCTCACAGTCCAAGTAGGAAGGAGCTGGATTTAATCTCCGTTTTACAGATGGGATGATTGAGGCTCAGAGAAGTTGAGTGACTTGCCTAGGTTCACACAGGTCCTGGAACTGGGATTATCAATCGATCAGTGGCATTTCTTGAGCACTTACTGTGTGCAGAGCAATGTATTAAGTGCTTGGGTGAGTACTTTGGCTCCACCATGTGTCTGCTGTGTGACCTTGGGCAAGTACTTCACTTCTCTGGGCCTCAGTTATCTAATCTGTAAAATGGAAATGAAAACTGTGAGATCCAGGCGGGACAGGGACTGTGTCCAACATGACTACCTCGTATCTACCCCAGCGCTTAGTACAGTGCCTAGCACCCAGTAGACACTCAAAACAGCAGCATGGTTTAGTGGACAGAGCAGGGGCCCGGGAGTCGGAAGGACCTGGTTCTACTCCCAGCTCTGCCACATGTCTGCTGTGTGACCTTGGGCCACTCGCTTCACTTCTCTGGCTTCAATTACCTCATCTGTAAAATGGAGATTAAGAGTGTGAGCCCCATGTGGGACAGGGACTGCCGTCCAACCTGATCAACCTGTATCTACCTCAGCGCTTAGAACAGTGCTTGGCACATAGTAAGCGCTTAACAAGTACCATTATTACCATTATCATTAAATACCGATTAAAAACATACACCCTATTTTGTTAATGAGGTGTCCATCCCCTTGATTCTATTTATCGTGATTAAGTTGTCTTGTTTCTGTCCGTCCGTCTCCCCCTTTTAGACTGTGAGCCCGTCGTTGGGCAGGGATGGTCTCTATCTGTTGCCGAATTGAACATTCCAAGCGCTCAGTCCAGTGCTCTGCACATAGTAAGCGCTCAATAAATACTATTGAATACTATTGAATGTTGAACACAAATACTATTGAATACTACTGAATGTTGAACATACACATACACACAGAGAACTTAGAATAGATTAGAACCCAGGTCCTCTGCCTCTCAGGCCCGTGCTCTTTCTACTAGGCCATACTGCTTCCCCATCCTCACCCCACATTCCTCACAAGACCTAAGGACTTCCCAAGAGGGGAGCAGAGAGCCAGGAGCTCTCGAGTGGGTGAAAAGCTCTCGAGTGGGTGAAACCGGGTCCATTAAGTCTTCACATTTGGCCTGTCACACCTCACCTCCCTTCTCTCCTTCTCCAGCCCAGCCCGCACACTCCGCCCCTCTGCTGCCGCTCACCTCCTCACCGTCCCCCGTTCACGCCTGTCCCGCCGTCGACCCCTGGCCCAAGTCCTACCTCTGGCCTCGAACGCCCTCCCTCCTCAAATCCGCATTATACATTCCGAGCGCTTCGTACAGTGCTCTGCACATAGTAAGCGCTCAGTAAATACTATTGAATGAATGAATGAAACCCGCCAAACAATCGCCCTTCAAAGCCCTACTGAGAGCTCACCTCCTCCAAGAGGCTTTCCCAGACTGAGCCCCCTTTTCCTCAGCTCTCCCTCCCTTCTGCGTCACCCGTCTCCCCGCCCCCAGCACTTATGTATATATTCAATAGTATTTATTGAGCGCTTACTCTGTGCAGAGCACTGTACGAAGCGCTTGGAACGTACAAATCGGCAACAGATAGAGACGACCCCTGCCCGATGACGGGCTCACAGTCTAAACGCGGGAGACGGACGGCAGAGCGAAACAGAATAAGACAAAACAACATCATTAAGATAAATAGAATCAAGGGGATACATACCTCATTAACAAAATAAATAAGATAATAAATAATACATACAAATGAGCACAGTGCTGAGGGGAAGGGAAGGGGGAGGAGCAGAGGGTGGGGGGGAGGGGGAGCAGAGGGAAAGGGGAACTCAGTCTGGGAAGGCCTCCTGGAGGAGGTGAGCTCTCATTAGGGCATATTGATAGTATATATGTACTATCGATAATTCTCTTTATTTGTATTGACCCCTGTTTACCTGCACTGATATCTCCCTCTTCCAGACTGTGAGCTCATCTTGGGCAGGGATTGTCTCTATTGCTGTATTGTTCCAAGCGTTTAGTACAGTGCTCTGCACACAGCGCTCAATAAATCCTACTGCAGGGCCGAATGCGTGAAGTCCCACCCTGCTGGCACCTGCCTCTACAAGTTCCACCTACTCTTCGCCTCACTCCTCCAAATGGGACATTAATCATAACTGTGGTATTTGTTAAGTGCTTACTATGGAGCAGCGCGGCTCAGTGGAAAGAGCCCGGGCTTGGGAGTCAGAGGTCACGGGTTCGAATCCCGGATCTGCCACTTGTCAGCTGTGTGACTGTGGGCAAGTCACTGAATTTCTCTGTGCCTCAGTGACCTCATCTGTAAAATGGGGATTAAGACTGTGAGCCTCACGTAGGACAACCCGATTACCCTGTATCTACCCCAGCGCTTAGAACAGTGGTCTGCACATAGTAAGCGCTTAACAAATACCAACATTATTATTATGTGCCAAACACTGGAATCAATACCAGATCATCAGGCTGGAAACATGAGGTTCACAATCTAATCTAATACTATCACTGCTAATGTCATTATTATCATTACTAAGAATAGTATTTGTTATGCGCTTACTATGTGCCAAGCACTGTATGAAGCGCTGGGGCAGATACAAGATAATCAGGTCCTACCTGGGGTTCACGGTCTAAGTGGGAAGGAGAACAGTTTCTGAAACCCCATTTTGCAGACGAAGGAACTGAGGCCCAGAGAAGTGAAGCGACTTCTCTTCCTTCACCCAGCAGATGAACGGAGGAGTCGGAATTAGAACCCAGGTCCTCTGTCTCCCAGGCCTGGGCTCTTTCCACTAAGCCATGCTGCTTGGCATCCAAGTTCCCAACTGAAGAGCAATTTCACTTTTTGGGGTGATCATTCACAGCCCAGTCCTCAGTCTGTCAGTGAGTCGATCACATTTATTGAACGCTGTGTGCCAAGCACTGTACTAAGCACTTGGGAGAATTCAATTTATCAATATAACGGACACGCTCCTTGCCCACAATGAGCTTACAGTCTTGAGTTAAAGGAGTCTAAAGGCTCATTTCAATGAATACCTCTTTCTACATCTTCAGCTGTGCTGGCAAAACAGGGCAGGGTTAGTGACACTTGAGGCTAAAAATAACAACTCATAAAGCAATAGAAGGCAGAGGCCAAAATATTAAGTATTTACCGACAAGGCGCTTAGACTTCAAGGCGGTCATTCCGAATATCCCAAATACCGTTTTTACCCAAAATGGTTTTCCAACTCTTGGGGTAATAGGCCAGAAGGAGGTGAATCCTTGTTTTAGAATTTGCAATATCTGGGCTTTTGGGCTACTCTGTAATTAGTTATAAGCCTTATTTTCAAATGAGGTCCCACTAATGCTTTACGATCGATCCGGTTTAAAGGTGGGAAATTCACTTTCAAAAATAAATTCGAAGGTAGAAATCCTTCTTCAATGTAAACTCTCTATTAGTTCTTAAAAAAAAAATCCCAAAGCAAAATCTGTTTAAAATGATGACTGATGAATTATTTGGGTTTCATTACAATAAACGTACGATAACAAAATCAATGGAACCAAAGGTTAGAATGTGGTTCAAATAATTCATCATCGTATCATAAATGCCTGTACATGGCAGGCACATAAAGCTGAAACAATGAAAATCAATACTATTCTACAATCTTTTGACTTTAATAAAGGATGACTATGGGTAGCAATAAAATACATTGTTATAGAGTAATAAAGAATAAATAAAGAACCAACTGTCATACTTTACAGGCTCTGTCCTAGATCTAATGAATAGAAGCAACATTCAGAATTGTTTTACTATCACAGGAAATGTTCGTGGTCTCAATCAGGTCTAATGGAACGATAAAGAGAGCTGAGGAAAAATCACACATTATTACTCCCAGAAAATGATTTTATTCTACTCAACCTGGCCTAGACATCTGCTTACATTAACTATACGGCGCTAATACGGCTGACCTTTGGGCAACAAATATAAATTTATTGTGCAAATCACAGAGTAGCCCAAAAGCATTTTGGGCCGTGTAACAACTGCTCCTAGGGGTGGAATGACAAATTCAATCACCCCGTGGAAATACTCCGAAGCACTGATTGTGCAGATAAAATCAGTGGGCCAGTTTAACAGTACCCTGCTACCCTTCTGGAGGTTGAGCCTTCTCCAAATAGCACGCATCAGGAGTCCGTGTAAAATTTGAGCAACGGTTCGGGGAAAACTTGTGATAATATTATTCATTCTGTTTTATAAAAAAGTCAAATAATTCTCAAGTGGATTAAACCATCGTAAAATTCGACAGCTGGAGAGTTAAATGATATTGTAATAATAATAATTACGGTATCTGTTAAATACTTACTATGCACCAGGCACTGTGCTAAGCGCTGGGGTGGATACAACAAATCAGGTCGGACACAGTCCCTGTCTAACGTGGGGCTCACGGTTTCAATCCCCATTTTACAGATGAGGTAACTGAGGCACAGAGACATTAAGTGACCTGTCCAAGGTCACAAAGCAGACAAACGGCAGATCTGGGATTAGAACCCATGACCTTCTGACTCCCAGGCCTGTGTTTTATCATTATTATTATTATTGTTATGGTATTTGTTAAGCACTTACTTTGTGCCAAGCGCTGTTCTAAGTGCTGGAGTAAATACAAAGTAATCAGGTTGTCCCATGTAGGGCTTACAGTCTCAATCCCTATTTCACAGATGAGGTAACCGAGGCCCAGAGAAGTTAAGTGACTTGCCCAAGGTCACACAGCAGACAAGGGGTGGAGCCGGGATTAGAACCCATGACCTTTGACTCCCAAGCCCGTGCTCTCGCCACTGAGCTATTCTGCTCTATCCACTACGCCGCAACAAATTTAATATCCAGAATATTCAAAGGCTCTGAACTGCTCATTCTCTCTCGGAATAAGATCGAAGGCCATTTTGAGTCTGTTATTATTATTATTTAAGCATTTATTACGTGCCAAGTACTGTACTGAGCGCTGGGGTAGAAATAAGTTAATCAGGATGGACAAAGTTCCTGTTCCACACTGGGCTCAAAGTTTAAGTAGGAAGGAGAACAAGGAATAAATAAATAAATTGTGGTATTTGTTAAGTGCTTACTATGTGCAAAGCACTGTTCTAAGCGCTGGGGGATACAAGGTGATCAGGTTGTCCCACGTGGGGCTCACAGTTTTTTTTTTTAATCCCCATTTTACAGATGAGGTAACTGAGGCACGGAGAAGTTAAGTGACTTGCCCAAGGTCACACAGAGAAGCAGCGTGGCTCAGTGGAAAGAGTGCGGGCTTTGGAGTCAGAGGTCATGGGTTCAAATCCCGGCTCGGCCACTTGTCAGCTGTGTGACTCTGGGCAAGTCACTTCACTTCTCGGTGCCTCAGTTCCCTCATCTGTAAAATGGGGATGAAGACTGTGAGCCCCACGTGGGACAACCTGATTCCCCTGTGTCTACCCCAGCGCTTAGAACAGTGCTCGGCACATAGTAAGCGCTTAACAAATACCAACATTATTATTATTATTATTAGATGACTAGCGGTGGAGTCGGGATTAGAATCCGTGACCTCTGACTCCCAAGCCCGAAAGTGAAGTGCTCATACAAGAAAGAGGACACTGTGGCACAGAGAAGTGAATGACTTGCCCAAGGTCACAGATCAGATAATAATGTTGGTATTTGTTAAGCGCTTACTATGTGCAGAGCACTGTTCTAAGCGCTGGGGCAGATACAGGGTAATCAGGATGTGAGGCTCACAGTCTTCATCCCCATTTTACAGATGAGGTAACTGAGGCCCAGAGAAGTGAAGTGACTCGCCCACAGTCATACAGTTGACAATTGGCAGAGCCGGGATTAGAACCCATGACCTCTGACTCCCAAGCCCGGGCTCTTTCCACTGAGCCACGCTGCTTCTCGCAGATGACTGGCAGAAGTCAGAATTAGAATCTAGGTCTCTAGACTCCCCAAGTCAATGTTCTTTCCACTAAAGGACACCGCTCCTCATGCCCACTTCCTACCATGGAGTAGTGGACAGAGCACGGGCTCGGGAGTCGGAAGGTCATGGGTTCTAATCCTCGCTCCGCCATCTGTCTGCTGTGTGACCTTGGGCAAGTCACTTCACTTCTCTGGGTCTCGGTTCCCTCATCAATAAAACGGAGTGACTGGGAGGCTCACGCGGGACAGGAACTGTGTCCGACCCGATCTGCCTGTATCCACCCCAACGCTTAGTACAGCATCTACGCACAGTAAGCGCTTAATAAGTGCCACAATTATTACTATTACCACGTAGCACTTGGGCTGCCACAGTCTCTTTTGAGTTTAGGGAACTATCTTTGAAATAAATTGCTAAAAGGTTGAACTGTGCCTCACAAAGGCCAGAAAGAGTGAATCAACCCATTAATTGAATTTCAACTACAACTGGCAGCTATGTTTCAGCTTTAATGCGTGAGCCAAATGCTGGGCGAGAAATCTGGGAGTCAGAGGACCTGGGTTCTAATCCCAGAGTTGCCCGCCGTGTGAGCTAAGACCCGTCACTTCACTTCTCACGGTGGCTCGGTGGAAAGAGCCCGGGCTTTGGGAGTCAGAGGTCATGAGTTCGACTCCCGGCTCTGCCACTTGTCAGCTGTGTGACTGCGGGCGAGTCGCTTCACTTCTCTGGGCCTCAGCTACCTCATCGGGAAAACGGGGACGAAGACCGTGAGCCTCACGCGGGACAACCCGATGACCCTGTATCTACCCCAGCGCTTAGAACGGTGCTCGGCACATAGTAAGCGCTTAACAAATACCAACGTTATTATTCTCTGCGCCTCCGGTTCCTCCTCTGTAAAATGGTGATAAAATACCTGTCCTGAGACTCCGAGCCCCGTGTATGACACGGGCTGTGACCACCCTGACGATCTTGTACCTACCTCCATGCTTAGCACAGTGCTTGGCACAGGTAAGCTCACTGTGGGCTGGGAACCTGAACACCAACCCTGGTGAACTGTTCTCTCCCCAGTGCTCAGTACAGTGCTCTGCACAAAGTAAGCGCTCAATACATAGCACCGACTCACAGAAAGGGCTCAACAAATACCATAATTTCTGTTATTATTATTATTATTATTATTATTATTATTGTTACAGGTTTTGAAAATGAGGCCCCGTGTAACTGTTTTAGGTGACCCGCTCTGTAGCTTTGATGGGCACAGAGATCTGGGATTAGAACCCGGGTCCTCCGGCTCCTAGGCCCGTGCCCTTTCCACTAGGCCACACTGCTTCCCAAGCTCTGTTCTCTCCTAGGGGCTTAACGCAGTGTGCTCTGCACACGGTTAGTGCTCAGTCGACCCCACGGACTGATCTGGGGACTAGAATCTCATTTGAACTATTGCAACCGGGTAATCATTTAAAAATTATAATCTGAGGATCCTCCTCCTAGAACTCTTCTGGGCAAATATTTCGATCTTGTGAACATAATTGGAGACTTCCACAGAAATACGGGGCATTTATGTTTTCCGGTAAATTAGGTCTCTTTGGCGGGCTCCTCCTCTGCCTCCCACCCCTCAACTGGTGGTGGTGGTGGGGGGGGGGGTGTCCCTCAAGGTTCAGTTCTGAGTTCCCTTCTGTTCTCCATCGACACCCCTGAAGACCTCCCACGCCTTCAACTCCCCACCTCTACGTGGATGATTCCCAAATCTACCTTTCCAGCCTGGATCTTTCCTCCTCTCCGCTCTCACCTCTCCTCTTGCCTTCAGGGCGTTAGAGCAGCATTCGGCAAATGCCATAATTACTCTTATTTTTTGCCCAGTATTTGCTCAGCACCTACTAAGCGCCAGAAACCGTACTAAGCAGCGGGGCAGACTCAGGCTAATCATGTCGGACACAGTCTCTGTCCCACACGGGGCTCACAGACTTGACCCCCGCATTACAGATGAGGCCCAGAGAAGTTGAATGACTCGCCCAAGGTCACCCGGAAGACAGGTGGCAGAGCAGACAGTAGAACCCAGGTCCTCTGACTCCCAGGCCCTGGCTCCTTCCGCCAGGCCCCGCTGATTCTCCTCTAATCGTTAATTACCATCTCTATGTGGATGTCCCGCCACACTTCAAACTTAACACGTCCAAACAAAATCCTCTTCTCCCCCGGCCCTTCCCATCGCTGTAGACGCCACCACCATCCTCTTCTCCACAAACCCTAACTCTGGCATTATTCTTGACTCTCATCTCTCTCGTTCCACCCGCGTATTCAGTCCGTCACCAAATGATGTCGGTTCGACCTTCACAACATCATTGGAATCCACCTTTTCCTCTCCAGCCAAACTGTTACCACGTTGATCCGAGCACTTCCCCCATCCCGCCTCGATTACCGCGTCGGCCTCTGCCTCCTGTCTCTCACCACTCCCGTCCTTACTTCACTCTGCTGCCCAGATCATTTTTCTGCAACGACTATTCTGTACACACCTCCCCCCTCCTGAAGAACCTCTAGTGGTGGCCCATCTAGCTCTTCATCAAAAGAAACTACTTACCACTGGCCCTAAGGCACGCCATAATAACACTACTACTAATGATGGCGTTCGTTAAGCGCTTACTATGTGCCGAGCGCTCTTCTAAGCAGTGGGGCAGATACAAGGTAATCAGGTCGTCCCACACGGGGCTCACAGTCTTCATCCCCAGACGGATGAGGTAACTGAGGCACAGAGTGACTTGCCCACGGTCACACAGCTGACGAGTGGCGGAGCCGGGATTCGAACCCGTGACCTCTGACTCCCAAGCCCGTGCTCTTTCCACTGAGCCACGCTGCTTCTCTACGTGGACGATTCCCAAATCTACAGCTCCAGCCCCGATCTCTCTCCCATTCTGCGGTCTCGCATCTCCTCCTGACCTCCGGACATGTCTACTTGGATGTCCTCCTGTCAACTCAAACTTGATATGCCCAAAACAAAGCTCCCTTATGTTCCCATGCGAACCCTTGTCCCCGACTTTCCCATCACTGCAGATGGCACCGCTATCCTTCCTGCTTCCCAGGTCCATAACCTTGTCATTATCCTCGAGTCCTCTCCGTCATTCAACCCACACATTCAATCCATCACTAAATCCTCTCCGTCCCGCCTTCACAACATACCAAAAAATCCACCCTTTCCTCTCCATCCGAACTGCTACCATGGCAATGCAATCACTCGTCCTATCCCACCCGGATGACTGCATCAGCCTCCTTGCTCATCTCCCAGCCTCCGGTCTCTCCCCACTCCAGTCCACACTTCATCCTGCTGCCCGGATCATTTTTCTACAAAAACGGTCAGGACCCGTCACTCCACTCCTCAAAAAACCCCCGTGGTTGCCCGTCCACCTCCGCATCGAACAGAAATTCCTCACCATTGACTTTAAAGCCGTCCACTACCTTGCCCCCCTTACCTCTCACCTCGCTTCTCTCCTGCTACAACCAGCCTGCACACTTCGCTCCTCTGGTGCCTCTAACCTCGTCACTGGGCCTCCGTCTCACCGCCGACCCCTGGCCCGCGTCCCACCTCTGGTCTGGAACGCCCTCCCTCCTCATGTCCGACAGACGGTGACTCTCCTTGCCTTCGAAGCCTTATTCAAGGCCCACCTCCTCCAAGAGGCCTTCCCAGACTAAGCCCCACCTTTCCTCATCTCCCACTCCCTTCTGCGTCACCCTGACTTGTTGTCTTTGCTCTTCCCCACTCCCAGCCCCACAACACTTATGTACGGAGCTGTAATTGTATTTATTTGTTATTGATGTCTGTCGCCCCTCCTCTAGACTGTAAGCTCATTGCGGGCAGGGAATGTGTCTGTTTACGTGTTAGGGAAGCAGCGTGGCTCAGTGGAAAGAGGCTGGGCTTCGGAGTCAGAGGTCATGAGTTCGACTCCCGGCTCTGCCACTTGTCAGCTGTGGAACTATGGGCAAGTCACTTCACTTCTCTGGGCCTCAGTTCCCTCCTCTGTCAAATGGGGATTAACTGTGAGCCTCACGTGGGACCACCTGATGACCCTGTATCCACCCCAGCGCTTAGAACAGTGCTCTGCACCTAGTAAGCGCTTAACAAATACCAACATTATTATTATTATTGTTGTATTGTACTCTCCCAAATGCTTAATACAGGCTTTGCACACAGTAAGGGTTTAATAAATACCACTGAATGAACGAGTGCATTGTACTCTCCCAAGTACTCAGTACAGTGCTCTGAAAAGCAGTAAGTACTCCAAAGTACCACTAATTAAAAATGATTTATTAATATAAAATTCACTTTAGGCTCCAAGAACATTAGCGCTTACTTTCAAGCAACTGTTACTTACTTTGTCACCTGAGTTTATAAAAATTACATCACTCAGTCAGTGGTATTTATTGAGTGCTTATTATGTGCAGAGCATTATATCAAGAGCTTGGGAGAGTACATTACAACAGAACTGGCGGTCACTTTCCCTGCCTGTACAGACATTAATATAAGTGACTGAGTAATTTGAAAATATACAAGTTAAAGATATGTACATGAGTGCTGTGGAGCTGGGGGTGGGGCGAAGAGCAAATGTCCAAGGGTCACAGATCCAAATGCACAGATGACACGGAAGCTCTGCACTTGTCTGCTGTGTGACCCTGGGCAAGTCGCTTCACTTCTCTGTGCCTCAATTACCTCTTCTGTAAAATGAGGATTAAGACTGTGAGCTCCAATGGGACGACCTGATTATCTTGTATCTACCTCAGCGCTTAGAACAGTGCTTGGCGCACGGTAAGCGCTCAAAAAATACACCCTAATTATTGTTAGTATTATCGGGGAAGGCCTCTTGGAGGAGATGGGACCTTAACGGAAAGCTTCCTCTGGCCATCCAGGAGAAGAGAAACAAAGAAGTTTAGACTGGCAGGCACAAATAGTAATGACTTGCCAAGGCCATAGTGGGGAATGGAATTTTACTCATCCGGAAAAAAGATACCCATTAGTCGCTCTAATCAATTCTCATTAAAGACACTAAGCCAAAGCAAATTGTGAAAGGCAATGAATGCTTAATAGATGAGTCTTGCTTTGGTAATTTCAGAAATGCAAATGAACTGAATTCACAATTAGACACAGTTTCCTCAAAAATAAGAGGCAGGTGGCAGAATTCATTTCAAAATGGGAAGCCATCTTTTTAGACTGTTTCTGTGAAACACAGGCAATTTCTTTTTAGAGTCAATGCTTTGATTTTCCCATAAAGCTACTGGACCAAAAGCACCACCCTCTCTCTCCGCAACCTACCCCCGTCCCCAAACATATTTTGCTGTTTGGAGGGATGTTCTTTTTAAATGATGCATATCTGTCTATTTTCTCCCTGCCCTACCCATCTTTTAATATGAACATCCCTGTAAGATGGTTGCTATTGTTTTAATGAGATGCTCATCCCCTCGATTCTCTTTATCGCTATTGTTCTTGTCCGTCCGTCTCCCCCGATTAGACCGTAAGCCCGTCAAAGGGCAGGGACCGTCTCTACCTGTTACCGATTTGTCCATTCCAAGCGCTTAGTACAGTGCTCTGCACATAGTAAGCGCTCAATAAATACTATTGAATGAATAAATACTATTGAATGAATGTTTCTTTTAGAAAGTACCTTGAGAGCAGAAATCCTGTACTTTTTGATTAATTGTGGTTTCCCCTTCCAAAGTAACAATCTCACAGGGGCTCTCAAACATTAATTGATGTTGACAGTGGATAACATGCGGCGCTCCGATTTAGGGAACACTGACTGTATCTGTGTTTGGAGAGGAATCCCGCATTCTACTATAAAGCCGCACGTACAGAAAAGCAGAAAGATAAAAATAAGAATGATAAAAAGAATAGGCTATTACATTTTAATTTTTTAATTATAATCACCCAAAGGACTGATGTAAGATCAACAGAGAAGCAGCGTGGCCTCGTGGAAAGAGCGGGGGCCTGAGAGTGAGAGGACCCGGATTCTAATCCTGCTCTGCCACTCGTCTCCTGTGTGACCTTGGGAAAGTCATTTCACTACTCCGTGCCTCAGTCCACTCCTCTGTAAAATGGAGGCTCCAGCCTGATCTCCCTCCTACTTAGACTGTGAACCCCACTTCCGGCCAGACGTAAGTCGTCGGAAGGACGGGCCCTCGGGGTCCACCCCCTTCAGTCCCTTCATTCATTCCTTCATTTAATCCTATTCATTGAGCACTTACTCTGTGCAGAGCAGTGTGCTAAGCGCTTACAACCTAACAACAAACAGACAATTCCCTGCCCGCAATGGGCTTACAGTCTAGAGGGGGAGACAGACGTTTAATTTAAATAAGTAAATGACAGCTATAATAACAATAATGATGGTATTTAAGTGCTTACTATGTGCCAAGCACTGTTTTACGTGCTGGGGCAGATACAGGGTTCTCAGGTTGTCCCACGTAGGGCTCACAGTCTTAATCCTCACTTTGCAGATGAGGTAACTGAGGCACAGAGAAGTGAAGTGACTTGCCCAGAGTCACCCAGCAGACAAATGGCGGAGGTGGAATTAGAACCCACAACCTCGGACTCCCAAGCCCGCGCTCTTTCCATTAAACCACCCTGTCCATAAGCGCCGCGGGGCTGGGAGGGGGGGAGAACAAAGGGATGACGCAGAAGGGAGTGGGACAGGAGGAAAGGGGGGCTTAGTCAGGGAAGGCCTCTTGGAGGAGATGGGTCTTCAATAAGGCTTCAAAGGGTAATCATCTGTCGGATTGAGGAGGGACGGTGTTCCAGGCCAGGAGGAGGACATGGGCGAGGGGTCGGCGGCGAGACAGGAGAGATGGAAGCCCAATTAGCACTAGAGGAGTGAAGTGTGCGGGCTGGGATGCAGTAGGAGAGTAGCCAGGTGAGGGAGGAGAGGGCAAGGGGATGGACTGCTCTGAAGGTGATGGTGAGCAATTTCCTGAACCGGAAGGAAAAACGCAGTAAATGCAGAATCCAAGACTCTGAAACAGGCCTGGATCCTCCTGCACTGCCTATGAGAAGCAGTGTGGCCTAGTGGCTAGAGCCTGGGCCTGGGAGTCAGAAGGCCCTGGGTTCTAATCCTACTTCCACCACTTGTCGGCTGCGTGACCTTGGGCAAATCACTTCACTTCTCTGGGCCTCAGTTACCTCATCCGTCCAATGGGATTAAGACCGTGAATCCCGTGTGGGACAGGGACTGTGTCCTACCTGATTGACCTGGATCTACCCCAGTGTTTAGAACAGTGCTTGGTACATAATCAACGCTTAGCAAGTACCATAATTATGACTGCTATTATTATGCAAGTCTAGCCATTGTCCGGGAGGAAAAACGGGTATGCTGGGAAAGATGACAAACCGGGGCACGGCACGAGACAAGGGAAATCTCTTTACGAACTCGGCAAAAGAGCCAAGGAGCGTCACCAAAATGGCGCAGGGCGTACGATAAATCCAGCTGCAGGCCGGATCAGCAGGATATTAAAAACTGAAACTACATCACACGGTAGGGGATACTGGAGTATTGCACACTGCTGAGAATCTCTTCATTAGGATGTATCGGCCCGCCGAGATGGACAGGGAGGGGAGAGGAGGCTCGTAAATATCTGCAACCGATCAATTTTTAGTGCATTTCAGTTTTTTTTACGCGAAGCCGAAAAACAGCCTCCGTCGTTTCCGGGATGGGGAGTCCAAAGGAACCGCGGTTTCGTTCCTAGCCTGTAGTGTATTAATCAAAGAATCCGGTCATACCCAAACCCACGGAGACCGACCAGACGGTGTCGTGTAGAATTACCGAGAAAATTTATAGTGGATAGTGCTGCTCTGAGTTTAAAGAAAGTTATTACTATTACTATCGTGGTGCTTGTTTAGCACTTACTATGTATTAAGCACTGTTCTAAGTGCAGAGGTAGATACAAATTACTCCAAACTTCAAACTCCTTGAGAGAACTATCCACAACCGCTGGCTCCACTTCCTCTCCGGTTCTCTCGCTGACCTCCTCCTCCCATCTGGTTTCCGTCCCCTCCTCTCCACAGAAACTGCCCTCTCTACGGTCACCGATGACCATTTTTTTGCCAAATCTTATGACCTCTATTTCATGCTAACCTTCCAGTTGCCTCTGACACTGCAGACCACCCGCTTCTCCTGGAAACATTATCTAACCTTGGCTTCCCGCACACTGTCCTCTCCTGGTACTTCTATCTCTCTGCTCCTTCTCAGTCTCTTTAGCTGGTTTTTAATAATAATAATATTAATATTGTAATATGATGGTCTTTGTTAAGCACTCACTATGAACCAAGCCCTATTCTAAGTGCCGGGGGAGATACATGGTAAGCAGGTAGTCCCGCGTGAGGTTCACAGTCTTAATCCCCATTTGACAGATGAGGTAACTGAGGCCCAGAGAAGTGAAGTGACTCACCCCAAGTCACAAAGCTGACGGGGGCGGAGCCGGGGTTAGAACCCATGACCTCTGACTCCCAAGCCCGGGCTCTCTCCACTGAGCCACGCCGCTTCTCTGCCTCCTACCCTCTGAGAGTGTGTGTGTGTGGGGGGGTCCCTCAAGGCTCACTTCTGGTTCCTCTTCTATTCTCCGTCTGCACCCACACCCCTGAAGAACTCATTCGCTTCCCCTGCCTTCAACCACTATCTCTACGCAGATGATTCCCAGATCTGTCTCTCCAGTCCTGACCTCTCTCCTCGGCAGTCTTGCGTCTCCTCCTGCCTTTAGGACTTCTCTACCGGGATCTCAGCCTAAACACGTACAAAACAGAACTCCATCCCTTCCCGTCACCGTAGACCGCGCCGCCGCCCGCACTGTCCCATAAGCCTCGGCGTTATCCTCGACTCACCTCTCTCATACCACCCCCACATTCAATCCGTCACCAAATCCTGTCGGTTCCACCTTCACAACATCGCTAAAATCCACCCTTTCCTCTCCATCCGAACTGGGACTATGCTGATCCCTACCCTCTCTTGCAACAGCCTCCTGGCTGACCTCCCCGTCTTCCGTCTCTCCCCCGTCCAGGCCGTAATTCATTCCGCTGCACAAATCGTTATTCTCAAAAAATGTTCAGTGAACGTCTCCCAGCGCCTCAAGAGCCTCCGACGGTTGTCCATCCAACTCCACGTCAAACAGAAACTCCTTACCATTGGCTTCAAAGCCCTCGATCAGCTCACCCTTTCGCTAATCTCCTACTGCGACCCGGCCCGCACACTTCACTCCTCTAATGCCAACTAGCTTACTGTGCCTCCACCTCAGCTCCTACTGAGAGCTCACCTCCTCCAAGAGGCCTTCCCAGACTGAGCTTCCCCTTTTCCCTCTGCTGCCTCTCTGCGCCCCCTTCCCCTCCCCTCAGCTAAGCCCCCTTTCCCCCCGCCTTTCCCTCTGCTCCTCCCCCCTCCCTTCCCCTCTCCTCGGCACTGTGCTCGTCCGCTCATTTGTATACATTTTTATCACCCTATTTATTTGGTTGATGAGAGGTACATCCCCTCGATTCTATTTATCGCTATTGTTTTAATGAGATGTACATCCCCTCGATTCTATTTATTGCCATTGTTCTCGTCTGCCCGTCTCCCCCGATTAGACCGTGAGCCCGTCAAAGGGCAGGGACTGTCTCTATCCGTTGCCGACTTGGACATTCCAAGCGCTTAGTACAGTGCTCTGCACACAGTAAGCGCCCAGTAAATGCTATTGAATGAGTGAATGAATCTACCTCACCACTGACCCCTTTCCCTCGTCATCCCTCTGGCCTGAAACTCTCTCCCTCTCCATATACCCCAGACTAGCACACTCTCCCCACTTTCAGAGCCTTATTAAGGTCCCATCTCCTCTAAGAGCCCTTCCCCAATTAAACCCTCTTCGGGCGCTCGGCATTCACCCCCTTCTCACCCCCACAGCACCTACACACGTATCCATGATTTATTTCTATTGACGTCGCTCTCCCCCTTTACCCTACAAGTTCGCTGTCGGCAGGGAACGCGCCTACCAGCTCTGTTATACCGAACTCTCCCAATCGCAAAGCACAGTGCTCCGCACACAGTTAGCGCCCGATAAACACCCCCGGGCACTCCGGGCGGACAGAGTCCCTGTCCCGCAGGGGGCTCTCAATCAAAGTAGGAGGAGTCAATTAAGCCAGTGAGATGAGGTAGGGAGAACAATTAAGCCTTCATCAACGACGACATGCGGCTATATTAAGAAACCTGTTGCCCCGTGTCGAGGCAAGGAAGAGGTGTTTATGCCACTGGCTACAGAGAAAGCTTTTACAGTAGCAATTAACCCAGCTTCTGTTTGGGGAAATCACAAAATAATGCATCCAAATAATAATTAAGGACCCGAGGACGGTAATTGAAAGGGAGAAAAATAATACTTTAGTGTCTTTATCTTCCGGTGGCGCGCTGTTTTCTTCACAGCAATATTGAGCCTTTGAAAAAGGAACCTACCAGTAATTGCGAGAGTAATTTATAGCGGGAGATCGTTTTTGAAGCGTAGAAACGGCCCATTATTAATAAAATGGTGGCATAACGTTTTAAAATTATGCTCCGGCAAGTTCCAAATATTCAAAGTACACTGGAATCATAAAAGCGAATGTAAAAGTGGCACACGAGATACAGATTTATGATTACGCTGTAAAGTATGAAAAGAAGAGCAAGAGGAAGTATAAATATTTTTGATTGTATAATACATCCTTTCACTAGTAGTAGTTAAATGAAATTATTAGATTTAGAATAAAATTACCACTTGTATTTCTTCTGGGGACAACTCATCCTCACTTCTGCCATCACCCCAAAGTCCAAAATTAGAACGCGGATCGGTTAAATTCTTATCTGGAAAGGAAAGTCACAGAGAGATACCTCATATTTAAAATCAGCAAAATGTCTTCACCGAGTACAGGCTGATTCCTGTTGTAACTGCTCAACCGGCTCTGTTACACTGTACTCTCCCAAGGGCTTAGTACAGTGTCCTGCACACAGTACGCACTCAACAGACACAACTGATCGACTGATTGAGATTAAACGATATTTCTTGACATTCAAGGCATACGGCAGCTGAGGTAAACTCTTGATAAACTATAATTAATTAGTTCGTTCAACAGTATTTCCTGAGTGCTTACTATGTGCAGAGCACTGCACTAAGCGCTTGGAATGTACAATTCGGCAACAGATAGACAATCCCTGACCAGTGACGGGATCACAGTCTAATCGGGGGAGAAAGATGTCAGAGCAAAACAGGACGAAACAAAAACAAGACAACATTATCTTATCACGATAAATAGAATCAAGGGGATGTACACCTCATTAACAAAATAATAATAGGAATAATGATAATGTTGGCATTTGTCAAGCGCTTACTATGTGCAGAGCACCGTTCTAAGCGCTGGGGTAGATACAGGGTCATCGGGTTGTCCCGCGTGAGGCTCACAGTTAATCCCCATTTTACAGATGAGGTAACTGAGGCACAGAGAAGTGAAGTGACTTGCCCACAGTCACGCAGCTGACAAGCTGTAGAGCCGGGAGTCGAACCCATGACCTCTGACTCCGAAGCCCAGGCTCTTTCCACTGAGCCACGCTGCTTTCCCATATACCCCAAATAGATAGGGTAATAAAATTGCTGGATCAAAGGTGTTAAAGACAGCTTGGTTTGGGCACAAAATCTAGCCTTCCACATTTTTACATTCATAAATGTGCTGTTTTTTGGAAAAGAACCACTGACTGGGCTATGATCAACATCTCTTCCTGCTAATCGGGTTGAAAATGAAATAAATGGATTTCAACGCACGCTTGGTACGATCAGCAGCTATTCACATGTTTGTCATTCTTATTTCAATTAGATTATTGACTTAGTACGGTTCGCTAGGGGAGTCAGCACAATAGAGCACATACATTTCTTGTAATGGAATTCGGATTTTTTTTTTTTAAATCCTCATTCCTCACTACAAGTCTGACACTCTTCGCCAATACGTTACCAAGTTCGATAACATTACTATTATTATTACTATTACTAGTTGTGGTAGATTCATCTATATTATTGTCTGTCTGTCCCCCTCTGGACTATTAGGGGAAGCAGCGTGGCTCAGTGGAAAGAGCCTGGGCTTCGGAGTCAGAGGTCATGGGTTCGATTCCCGGCTCGGCCACCTGTCAGCTGTTTGACTGTGGGCAAGTCACTTCACTTCTCTGTGCCTCAGTTCCCTCATCTGTAAAATGGGGATTAACTGTGAGCCTCACGTGGGACAACCTGATGACCCTGTATCTATCCCAGCGCTTAGAACAGTGCTCTGCACATAGTAAGCGCTTAACAAATACCAACATTATTATTATAAGCCTGCTGTGGGCAGGGAATGTGCCTACCAACTCTTGGATTGTCCTCTCCCAAGTGCTTAGCACAACGTTCTGCACACAATAAGTGTTCCACACCACTGCTGATGATGATGTTAACTGCTTAATAGGTGCCAAGCCCTGTACTAAGCGCCGGGGTAGATACGAGATAGCCAGGTCGGACACGCTCCCTGCCCTACATGAGGCTCACAGTTTAAGGGGAGAGAAAACGAGTTTTGAATCCCCAGTTCACCGATGAGGAAACGGAGGCGAAGAGAAGTTAAGTGACTTATCCAAGGTCACAGAGCAGGCAAGTGGCCGACCTGGCATCAGGACGCAGGTCCTCTGGCTCCCAGGCCCATGTTCTTTCCTCTCTGGTCACCCCTGGTTTTCCTTCCAAATCCCAGTCAACTTCCCACCACTGATCTCAGTCAATCAAGCAATCGTATTTATTGAGTGCTTACTACATGCAGAGCACTGTACTAAGGGCTTGGGAAAGTACAATACAATAATAATAATAATAATGTTGGTATTTGTTAAGCGCTTACTATGTGCAGAGCACTGTTCTAAGTGCTGAGGTAGTCAAGGTAATCAGGTTGTCCCACATGAGGCTCACAATCTTCATCCCCATTTTACAGATGAGGTAAAACATTATCTTATCACGATAAATAGAATTAAGGGGACGTACACCTCATTAACAAAATAATAATAATGTTGGTATTTGTTAAGCACTTACTATGTGCAGAGCACTGTTCTAAGCACTGGGGTAGATACAGGGTCATCAGGTTGTCCCGCGTGAGGCTCACAGTTAATCCCGATTATACGTGGCGCAGTGGAAAGAGCACGGGCTTCGGAGTCAGGGCTCATGAGTTCAAATCCCCGGCTCTGCCACCTGTCAGCTGTGTGACTGTGGGCGAGTCACTTCACTTCTCTGTGCCTCAGTTCCCTCATCTGTAAAATGGGGATTAAGACTGTGAGCCCCACGTGGGACGACCTGATTCCCCTGTGTCTACCCCAGCGCTTAGAACAGTGCTCTGCACATAGTAAGCGCTTAACAAATACCAACATTATTATATAGATGAGGTAACTGAGGCCCAGAGAAGTTAAGTGACTTGCCCACAGCCACACAGCTGACAAGTGGCAGAGCCAGGATTCGAACCTATGACCTCTGGCTCCCAAGCCCACGCTCTTTCCACTGAGCCAAGAATTAGCAGACACGTTCCCTGCCCATAATGAGCTGACAGTCTCAAGGATTGGACAGAAATTCAGGTCCTTCTTTTTCGGGCCGATAAGGAGAGGGGCAAACAGGAGACGTAAGAGTACGGGCCAGGCAGCCTTAGTATTTATGGAACGGAGACGATGGGTGGATTCAATTGACACAGAAGCAGCGCGGCCTAGTGGAAAGAGCCCGGGCCTGGGAGTCAGAGAGTCATGGGTTCTAATCCCGGCTCCGCCACTTATCTGCTCTGTCACCTCGGGCGTGTCACTTCACTTCTCTGGGCTTCAGTTACCTCCTCTGCAAAATGGGGATTAAGACTGTGAACCCCCGTGGGACCACCTGATTTCCTCGTATCCCAGCGCGCAGAACAGCGCTTAGCACAGAGTAAGCTCTTAACAAATACCATCATTATTATCATCAGCTGTAAAAAGGGGGTTCAATACCGTTCTCCCTCCTACTCGGTCCGTGAGCCACAAGTAGGACAAGGATCGTGTCCGATCTGCCTATCGCGTCTCTACCCCGGTGCTTCATACAGTGCTTGGCACTCAGTAAGTATAAATCCTGGCTTCGGATATAAAATTCCAATTTCCGAGATGATGGGTAGAAGAATTCGGGGAGAAAATTGGCTGAGTACAAGGGACCGCATTTTGATTTGAGACTACCCACTCCTATTTTCACCTTAACTCTCCTCCTCATGGAGACAGATTTTGTTTTCTTTTCGCTCCTTTTTCATCCCACTGGAACCAATTACTTCCTGGCACTACCTGTGTTGGCAAGGAGTCACGCTGTGCTCATTAAGAGATTCAGACGCCCCGGATGGGCCTCGGCCAGTAACTTGCTCATCCTCCCAGGGTGGCCTCCTCTTCTCGTTTTCTAGCCCGTGCCAGCCGGCACGCCTGATCCTTGGCTCCAAACGGGAAGGTTTCCTCAGGGTTGGCGTTAGACAAGCTCTCTCAATCAGCTGAGAAAGGACAGAGCACAGAGACTGAGCTGCTTCAAGCGGAGAGTCCCGTGTTCAATCATTCCTCTCGAATGATTTACTCCTATACTCCTATGATCTCCTACTATTTTAGCCAAGAGGACCATCTGTGCCTCAGTTACCTCATCTGCAAAATGGGGACTAACTGTGAGCCCCACGTGGGACAACCTAATTACCCTGTATCCACCCCAGCGCTCAGAACAGTGCTTGGCACATAGTAAACGCTTAACAAATACTTTCGTCATCATCATCATCATCATCATCATCATCTACAGTTCCATACTTCCAGCCGAAGCCGGTGGATAGCGACGGTAGCCAAGAGGTTCCCGAATCGGAGACAGTGCATCTCTCCGTAGCCCCATCTGGTATCCGTTCCGTCCATTCCACGGAACAGGACACCGGCTGAAACGTGACCTTGGGCAAGTCACTGCACTTCTCTCTCCGCCTCAGTGACCTCATCTGTAAAATGGGGATTAAGACTGTGCGCCCCACGTGGGACAACCTGATTGCCTTGAAAGAGCCTGGGCTTGGGAGTCAGAGGTCATGGATTCGAATCCCGGCTCTGCCACTTGGCAGCTGTGTGACTGTGGGCAAGTCACTTCACTTCTCTGGGCCTCAGTTACCTCATCTGTAAAATGGGGATTAAGACTGTGAGCCTCATGTGGGACAACCTGATTACCCTGTATCTACCCCTGCGCTTAGAACTATCTGCTCTGCACATAGTAAGCGCTGAACAAATACCATCATCATTAATATTATTATTCTTGAAAGCACTTTGAAGCGTTTATGTATACCTCCCTCAACTCCGCTCCTTCCCCTATCACTTAATGGCTGCCTCCTCCTAAGAGTAAGGATGACGATTACAAATTCTGTTGTACTGTGTTCTCCCAAGCCCTTAGGGTAGTGATCTGCACGTGGTAAGCGCTCAATAACTACCACTGATTGATTGACTGACTGAACAGAGCTAAAAGAGAAGCAGCATTACCAGGCAAAAGAGCTGCAGAGCTTAATTAATTAATTAATTAAGGTTGGTATTTGTTAAGCGCTTACTATGTGCTGAGCACCGTTCTAAGCGCTGGGGTAGATACAGGGTCATCAGGTTGTCCCCTTGGGGCTCACGATTAATCCCCATTTTACAGATGAGGTAACTGAGGCCCAGAGAAGTGAAGTGACTTGCCCACAGTCAGCTGACAAGTGGCAGAGTGGGGATTCGAACCCAGGTCCTCTGACTCCCAAGCCTGTGCTCTTTCCACTGAGCCACGCTGCTTCTCTAGCTTGAAAGGAGGGACCTAAGGGAGGAACAAGTCAGAAAGATACAAATCATGAAATTCCAGGACTTGAAAGAGGTTTGGGTGGAGGCCATCTAATCCAGCCTTTGAGTCCAGTTTGGACCACACTTCCCCTAATCATCTTCATCATCATCATCAACGGTATTTCTTGAGTTCTTATTGTGTGCAGAGCACTGTACTAAGCGCTTGGGAGAGTACGGTACAACGGAGTTGGCAGACACGTTCCCCGCCCACAACGAGCTTACAGTCTAGAGCGGGAGAAAGGCAGCAATATAAATACATAATTTATAATATACGATTTACAGATATATATAAAAGGTCTGTGGGATTGAAGGTGGGGAGAATATCATACACCCGGAGGTCACAGAAACAAGTGCGCTGAATGCAGAAAAGAGAGGAAGCCAGAAAAAAGAGGGCTTAATCACAGAAGGCCTCCTGGAGGAGATGTGTTTCTCCCAACTGCGAGAAATCAATTAAGGAATAACGAATAATGGCATTTTTAAAGGGCTTACTATGGGCCAAGCACTGAACTCAGTCAGCGCACTTTAGATTCTTACCTCGGTTTTCTTCAGTAGCAGATTTTTCTTCAGATTCTTCTGAAGGATCCTGCGAAGATTTCTCAGAAGAGGCGAATTCTGTCTTAGTACTCTTTTCAGGTTCAAGTCTGGACCTACAAATAAACGGTCATCTCGCTGAAGTTCTCCATTCACGGTTAGACTGCTTTTTAATTTATAAGGAGTAACACAACATTCCACGCATAAACAATGGGTCTGCTGACAGTGAAAATCCCATGGTCGACCTTTAAACAAAATCCTTTGATCTTTGTCAATGATAAATTTTAACATGTTTATTACACTAAAGGCCATAATATTTTCTCCAACATCACAAGTTTTCAATTGGAAAATTGGAGCTGCTATTTGGTTACCTGAAAACCAACTGAATTTTAAATCCTAGCTGAAAAAATCACCCAAGACCTCAAGAATTATTTTTACTGGGTAGAACAAATCCTTACAATCAATTTTTGAATAATAATAACTATGGTATTTGTTAAGCGCTTACTATGTGCTAGACACATGAGCAAATCAGGTTGGGCACAGTCCCTGTCCCACAGTGGGCTCACAGTGCCGAACTGTACATTCCAAGCGCTTAGTACAGTGCTCTGCACATAGTAAGTGCTCGAGAAGCAGCGTGGCTCTGTGGAAAGAGCACGGGCTTTGGAGTCAGAGGTCATGGGTTTGAATCCCGGCTCTGCCACTTATAATAATGATAATGTTGTTTTTTTTTTAAGCGCTTACTATGTGCCGAGCACTGTTCTAAGTGCTGGGGTAGATAGAGGGTAATCAGGTCCCACGCAGGGCTCACAGTCTTAACCCCCATTTTCCAGATGAGGTAACTGAGGCACAGAGAAGTTAAGTGACTTGCCCAGTCACACAGTTGACAAGCGGCTGAGCCGGCATTAGAACCCATGACCTCTGACTCCTAAGCCCATGCTCTTTCCACTGAGCCACGCTGCTTCACTTGTCAGTAGTGTGACTGTGGGCAAGTCACTTAACTTCTCTGTGCCTCAGTTACCTCATCTGGAAAATGAGGATTAAGACTGTGAGCCTCATGTGGGACAACCTGATTCCCCTGTGTCTACCCCAGCGCTTAGAACAGTGCTCTGCACATAGTAAGCGCTTAACAAATACCAACATTATTATTATTAAAAAACACTATCAAATGAATGAATTGAATGAATCCCCATTTTACAGGTGAGGCAAGTGAGGCATAGAGAAGTGAAGTGACATCCCCAAGGCCTCACGGCAGACAAGTGGAGGAGCCGGGAATAGAACCCAGGTCCTCTGACTCCCATCCCCGAGCTCTATCCACTATGCCATGAATGAAAACTAGAGGAAAATTAACTGAGCTAATTTTCACAGCAGAGTGAGAATGTGAAGAAAGATTTAACTGTCCATTAGGAGATGCAGCGTCGTGTATGGTATTTATGTGTGTCTGTATTTGTCTGGGACGAGGTTGAGCCCGCTTTTAGGGCAACAGACTCGGTCTGTTTTCACCCATACAGCTCGGTATTAAATATCGCAATTAAAAAAAGCCCTTGAGCTACTTTGCCGCGACTTGATTTTTTTTTTTGGGGGGGGACTTGACACTAGCGAGGGGCAGGCCATCTGCTCAAAGTCCAAACTCCCCTGTGCCGGGCAGCGGCGGCACGGGAGAGAGTCGAGGGCGGAGACTCAAGTTTTCTGCGCGGGAGAAGGCGATGGTCAACCACTTCCAGATTTTTACCATGAAAACTCTAGGGATCCACTACCAGAACGATTACAGATTGAGGTGGATCCTTCTGGGAGAGATGTGCCCATTGAGTCGCTATGGGTGGGAAATGACTAGACGGCATAAAACATGTTTGTGTGTGTGTAATAATAATAATAATGTTGGTATTTGTTAAGTGCTTACTGTGTGCAGAGCACTGTTCTAAGGGCTGGGGGAGATACAGGGTCATCAGGTTGTCCCACGTGAGGCTCAAAGTCTTAATCCCCATTTTACAGATGAGGTCACTGAAGTGACTTGCCCACGGTCACACAGCTGACAAGTGGCGGAGCTGGGATTCGAACCCGTGACCTCTGACTCCCAAGCCCGTGCTCTTTCCACTGAGCCATGCTGCTTCTCTGTACAGAAATATACAATCTTGTATACTGTACTTTCCAAGCGCTAAGTACAGTGCCCTGCACACAGTAAGAGCTCAATAAATACAATGAATAAATGAATGAAATATGACAATAATAATAATTACGGTATTTGTTAGGCGCTTACTATGTGCCAAGCACTATACTAAGCGCTGGGGTAGATACAAGGGAATAAGGTTGTCCCACATGGCGCTCACAGTCCTAACGCCCATTTTTACTGATGAGGTAACTGAGGACCAGAGAAGTTAAGTGGCTTGCCCAAGGTCACCCAGCAGACAAGTGGGGGAAGCGGGATTAGAACCCACAACCTCAGACTCCCAAGCCCGGGCTTTTGCCACTAAGCCACGCTGCTTGCACAGTAACTTTCAACCGACTGGATGAAAGAAAAAGCAGACTGAAGTTTTGGTCGTTCGAAACAGAGAGCTCTCCAACCACAGCCATTCAGGTGGATGACATAGTACCCCAATAATAATAATTATAATGTTGGTATTTGTTAAGCACTTACTATGTGCACAGCACTGTTCTAAGCGCTGGAGTAGATACAGGGTGATCAGATTGTCCCACGTGGGGCTCACAGTCTTAATCCCCTTTTTCCAGATGAGGTAACTGAGGCACAGAGAAGCGAAGTGACTTGCCCACAGTCACGCAGCTGACAAGTGGCACGGCTGGGATTAGAACCCATGACCTCTGACTCCGGGCTCTTTCCACGGAGCCACGCCCCAACTTCCAACTGAAGCATTTTTTAAATATACACATATAAAAAAAAGGAACAAGCCAATATCTTTAGCGCTTCTCCAGTATCTCCTTCTCAAAAACGAACGATCCTTTTGAAATGTGGTGTGGGAGAAGGCTTTTGTGAATGCCACGGACTGCTTGAAAAACAAACAAAAGGGTTTTGGAGCAAATTAAGCCAAAGCGGTCTTCAGAAGACCAGGTGACCGGACTTAGAGGAGCATATTTTGGACACGTCATCAGGAGGACCGATTCTCCGGAGAAGACGCTAACGCTAGGAAAAGTCCAGGGAAAACGTGGAAGAGGCAGACCGGCGGCTAGATGGCCGGAGACCATTTTAACGACGATAACAGAAGAACCGTTAACAAGGTTAGGGATTACGGCAGAAGACAGGACGTTCTGGAGAAGACAGATCCACGGAGTGGCTACGAATCGGAAACGACTCGACGGCACTCGATACGAATAATAAAGACCAACGGTACGGGGTAGAAAGCTTGAGACCGTTAACTCTCCGTCCCTAACGGAAGCTTTACTTTCCACTGGGATCTCCCTAAAAACGAACCCCCACAACTGTGGTGGAAAAGTGAGTGCAAATCGGAGCTACACAGCCTAGGTGCCTTTTCAATATTCGTTGTGTATTTCGTGGCTGACGCAGAAGCAGAGTAGGTGCCTCCTTGAGCATGACTAAATACCATCATTTATTTTATTTATTTAAATATTATTATTACATTAAATATCATTTTTTTTTCCTTTTCCCTAGCCCTGAGGTGATTACACCACACCACGCCTCATCTGACATACCACTCACTCTCTGCTGGTCCCTTCCTAAAACAGACACTTTTCTTAGTCACGGCTGATCCTACCCACCCGGGATGGTGTTTGAGGAGTGTCACCTTTGGAAATAACCTCCCCAACCCACTTCTGACCTCAGGAATCCCAACGAAAAATATGGGCCGGATGAACTGGCCAACTGTGAACTGCTCGGTTTAATGCTTTTAGGTGCAGGAATTCCAGACTCATGAGGGGAAAAAAAAGGCATTTTAAAGTGATATTGGTGAATGCCCCCTTGTTTGATTAAGTTCTTGAATAGATCTTAAATTCTGATTTTGGTCTATTACACCTCAGGTTACAGTCAAATTGTAGCGAGCAGTTCACGTTGAGCAAACTGTTTTTGATCGTAGCCACTTCACGCTTTAGTAAATTTACATTATTATATGTTAAAGTATTGCACTGTGTCTTTTTACGAGCCTTTTCATAGATTGCCCACAATGCCTAAAAACGTCATATGAGGCTGAACTTTCATTCTAACAATTAAATCCATAAAAATTTGGCATCATTTCATTCTTTTTTTTAAACAAACAAAATAGTAAAAAATGCAATTTAACAGAATTCTCTAGATAGCGCTAAGCCTAGAAAAAATATAAAACACATGCTGCATTATTAATGCCAGCAAAACAACTATTTCATAAGTCCATTTAATACTTTCACGATGTTTTTACTCTGGAGATCGTAGCTTAGTCAAAATGACAAAATACAGAACCCTGAATATTCTCAGGCTACCTTAATATCTTATATCTGGTGTTATTTTTCCAATGGCCCTCAAGTACGAACTCCAGAAGATCTACTAAAAGGTTAAAAAAAGTCATTTTCAACAACAAATAACCCCCTCCTAGCTCACTCGAGTCTAGTTCTGCAACAGAAATGTGTTTCATCTTCCTCGTTGGCAATACTACCTCCTCTCCTCATTGGCTTTCCAGGTAAATTGCTCTTCAGCACTTTTTTAAAAATGGTATTTGCTAGTCACATACCATGTGCCAGGCACTGTACTAAGCACTGGGGCAGATACAAGCTAATCGGGTTGGACGCAGTCCGTGTCCCACACGGGGCTCACGGTCTTCATCCCCATATTACAGATGAGGGAAGTGAGGCTCAGAGAAGTGCAGTGAGTTGCCCAAGGTCACACGGCAGACAAGTGGTGGAGCTCGTTATTCACCCCAGCCCCATCCTAGCCCCACAACGCTTACAGCCTCATACTCACCCAGTCCCCCTATCAGTAATTTATTTTAATATCCATCTCCCTGTCTAGACTGTGAGCTCCTCACGGGGCAGAAACCCGTCTATCACCTCCACTGAACTGTTTTCTCCCAAGCGCTCAGTATGTACTCAGCACACCGAACTCTTTTCTCCCAAGCACTTACTATGTACTCAACACACGATAAGTGCTCAACAGATACCACTGATCGACTGAATACTTGTAGTGATTGTTCATTTGACCGTATTTATGGAGCGCTTACTGTACGCACAGCACTGTACTATGCCCTGGGGAAGATAGTAATAATAATGATGACGGAATCTGTTAAGCGCTTACTATGTGCCAAGCACTGCTCTAAGCTCTGGGGTAGATACAAGGTCATCAGGTTGTCCCATGAGGGGCTCACAGTCTTAATCCCCATTTTCCAGGTGAGGTAACTGAGGCACAGAGAAGTGAAGTGCCCGAAGTCACACAGCTGACAAGTGGTGGAGCCGGGATTAGAACCCACGACCTCTGACTTCCAAGCCCGGGATCTTTCCACTGAGCCACGCTGCTTTGCCGATCAGATACGCTCCCTGTTCCACTCATTCTAAGTAGGAGGTGAATGGCTGTTTAATCCCCATTCTACAGATGAGGGAACCGAGGCACAAAATAGTTGTAGAATTCTGTTGCCGAATTGTCCATTCCAAGCGCTTAGTACAGTGTTCTGCACATAGTAAACGCTCAATAAAGACTGACTGAATGAATGGTTCGGTGACTTACCCAAGGTCACAGTGCAGGCAACAGGATTAGAACCCCAGTCCTTTGACGCCCAAGCCCAGATCCACATTCTTCCACTAGGCCATGCTGGGAACGTCCCAGGAAGCTGTGCCCAAGAAATCAAACTCTTGCCATCTGTGCGGGTTGGTCGCCCTGGACAGAACAATTATATCCTGGCTCCGGCTCCCACTAAATGAGAATGGAATTCATTAAGTGCTCACTGTGTGCCGAGCACCGATCCGAGATGATCAGACTGGACGCGGTTCCTGTCCCCCGCAGGGGTCACAGTCTAAGGGCGAGACGGAGCGGGGAGCCTGTCCCCGTTTTACAGACGAGGTTGAGTGACTTACCCAAGGTCACTCAGCACGTGGAGGAACTAAGATTACAACGCGGTTCTGCTGACTCCTAGTCCCGCGTTCTTTCCGCTAGACCTCACTGCCTCCTTACCGTCTATGTGGAACTTTCACGGTTCCATTCATTCATTCAATAGTATTTATTGAGCGCTTACTATGTGCAGAGCACTGTACTAAGCGCTTGGAATGTATTTTGCTATTTATTCTGTTAATGAGGTGTCCATCCCCTTGATTTTATGTTGTCTTGTTTTTGTCCGTCTGTCTCCCCCGATTAGATTGTGAGCCCGACAATGGGCAGGGATTGTCTCTATCTGTTGCCGAATTTTATGTGCTTAGTACAGTGCTCTGCACATAGTAAGCGCTCAATAAATACTACTGAATGAATGAATGAATGAAGGTACAATTTGGCAACAGACAGAGACAATCCCTGCCCAATGATGGGCTCACAGTCTAATCGGGGGAGACAGACAAAAACAACTTAATCGCAATAAATAGAATCAAGGGGATGTAGACCTCATTAACAAAATAAATGGGGTAATAAAAATATATACAAATGAGCACAGTGCTGAGGGGAGGGGAAGGAACGGGGGGGGGGGAGGAGCAGAGGGAAAGGGGGCTGCAGGTGCGAAATTCTGGCTTAATCCGGCATGCCATAGCGGACAGAGCACGGGCCTGGGAGTTACGCGGTCATGGGTTCTAATCCCGGCTCTGCCACGTGTCTGCTGTGTGACTTGGAGCAAGTCACTTCACTTCCCTGTGCCTCAGTTTCCTCACCTGTAAAATGGGGATCAAGACTGCGAGCTTCTATCGAGCCCGGCACTTAGCACAGTGCCCGGCACATAGTAAACGCTTAACAAACACCTTTATCATGATTACTATCATTAATTATGTTCCCTGGATCAGAGCTTCGTTGTTTACAAGTTAGTGCGCCAATCGCTGGCAAGACGCTAAACTGCTTTTAGTAATAAGCTTCAACTGGAAAACAATAATAAATGTAAAATACAGAGTTAAAAGAAGACTTTGTCTGAGTCAGGTAGTCTATACTTTCAGAATGCTCGTGTAAATAAAAAAAATAATTAAGTCTTGGTGCTGTGGTAAAATACTTGGGTTGAACATTTTCAGTGTTAAGGAGAACGTACTTAATGCCTACTAAACGGTGGGAAAGAAAGATCCTCTCTAAGATTAGATGTCTCTGAAATGAATGTATCCCTTTATTGTTTATAATCCTTTACTTCCACGGTATGCTAATATACCAGTTTTCAATTAAAAATGAATAAGCAGCCTGCAATGCAGCAGACTTAGGGAAAAAAAAAAACCCCACTCTACTGGGTCTAAGTGAGAAACACAGAATCTAATTATCACATAAAGCGTCTACAGAAATCCTTAGGGAAATTACATATCAACTGGTTGAAGGCATTTAAAAAATAGATCTATTTTTTAAAGTCACCAGAAAGATCGGTTTATGTCCCATGATTTATTTAAAATGAATGTGCATTTAACTGGAGACTGAACACATCTCAGGTGCAAAGAATGGGCTTCACCTGGCCCACACCGCTTTTCCAGGTCCCATCTTTAGGAAAGGTGGGGGGAGGGGAGGGGAAGAATGCTGGCCGGAAAAAAAATTCTCTCTCCGTTCATCCCATTTAGTTTGGAAAAAAGATTCTATTTAAAGGGAGCCATTCCTTTCTTCTTCTTTAATGGAAAAAGTTGAACGGTTTGTGCTGTGTGCACGGCCATTTCAAAACTGAATTTCTTTTTTTAAGTTTCTGTTAAGTGCTTTTTTTTTTTTTACAGTATGTGTTCAGTGTTTACTATGTGCCAGACACTGCTCTAAGCGCTGGGGTAGGTACAAGGTAATCAGGTTAATAATAATTACGGTATTTGTTAAGCCCTTACTATGTGCGGACCACTGTTCTAAGCGCTGGGGTAGATACGGGGTAATCAGATTGTCCCTCGTGGGGCTCACGTTTTTTAATCCCCATTTTTACAGATGAGGTAACTGAGGCACAGAGAAGTTAAGTGACTTGCCCAAGGTCACAGAGCAGACAAGTGGCGGAGCCGGGATTAGAACCCACGACCTGTCACTCCCAAGCTCGGGCACTGAGCCACGCTGCTTCTCTGAGCACAGTCCTTGTCCTATATGGGGTTCATATTTTTAAACCCCATTTTCCAGATGAGGTCACTGAGACACAGAGAAGTGAAGTGACTTGCCCACGATCACACAGCAGACAAGTGGCAGAGCCAGGACTGGAACCCAGGTCCTTCCGACTCCCAGGCTTGTGCTCTATCCACTAGGCACTGTTCTAAACGCTGGGGGAGAAACAAGTTTATCGTGTTGGACACAGTCTCTGTCCCACATGGGGCTCGCAGTCTAAGTAGGAGAGTAGGATTTAATGACCATTTTACAGGTGAAGAGGTTGAGGCACTGAGAAGTTAAATGACATGCCCAAGGTCACTCAGCAAGCAGCTGGCAGAGTCAGGGTTAGAACCCGTGACCTTCAGACTCCCAGACCCGTGCCCTATCCGCTAGGCCGGGCCGCTTCTGCACCAGGTCCGCGGGATTCCCGTGGCTGGCGATAATCATAATAATGTTGGCATTTGTTAAGCGCTTACTATGTGCCAAGCACTGTCCTAAGCGCTGGGGTAGATACCAAGTTATCCGGTTGTCCCACGTAGGGCTCACAGTCTTCACCCCCATTTTACAGATGAGGTCACGGAGGCCCAGAGAAGTTACGGGACTTGCCCAAGGTCACACAGCTGACGAGCGGCAGAGCCGGGATCAGAACCCATGACCTCTGACTCCCATGCACAAGGCTCAGGTCACCTCTCACTCTGAAACTGGGCTGCTGTGACCACAACAGTCATATCGCGATACCTTTGTTTTGGGGTTAAGGGGGGGGGACGGGTGGGACTTGGGGGGAGAGAATCCTTGTTCATTCTGCATTTTCTGCCCTTTGTGGATCTTCTTCAGTCTCCCAACACTGTTCTAGTCTTCGTATTGAGCTGTTATTTTCCAGAACGACCCATCATTTTCTACATTTCCCTTAATAACCGCTACCATAATAGCATATAATAACGTTATTATCCTCGGAGAAGCAGCATGGCCTAATGGATCGAGCACTGGCCTGCGAGTCAGAAGGACCTGGGTTCTAATCCCGGCCCCGCCACTTGTCTGCTGTGTGTCCTTGGGCAAGTCACTTCACTTCTCTGGGCCTCAGTTACCTCGTCTTAAATTGGGGATTGAGACTGTGAGCCCCACGTGGGACATGGACTGCGTCCAACCCCATTTGCTTGGATCCACCCCGGCGCTTAGTACAGTTCCTGGCACATAGTAAGTGCTTTACAAATATCATAATTGTTATTATTCTCATTAAAATGGGGCTTAATAATAATAATAACGGTGGTATTTGTTAAGCGCTTACTATGTGCAAAGCACTGTTCTAAGTGCTGGGGGGATACAAGGTGATCAGGTTGTCCCACGTGGGGCTCACAGTTTTAATCCCCATTTTACAGATGAGGTAACTGAGGTACGGAGAAGTGAAGTGACCTGCCCCAAGTCACACAGCTGACGAGCGGCGGAGCAGGGATTAGAACCCATGACCTCTGACTCCCAAGCCCCGGCTCTTTCCACTGAGCCACTCTGCTTCTCTAAGCTTAATAAAAATAATAACGTTGGTATTTGTTAAGCGCTTACGATACGCAGAGCACTGTTCTAAGCGCTGGGGTAGATACAGGGTCATCACGTTGTCCCACGTGAGGCTCACAGTCAATCCCCATTTTCCAGATGAGGTCACTGAGGCCCAGAGAAGTGAAGTGACTTGCCCACATTCAGACAGCTGACAAGCGGAAGAGCTGGGATTAGAACCCACCACCTCGGACTCCCAAGCCCGGGCTCTTTTGTGGGACACAGATTTTGTCCAAGCCGATTAGCTTATATCTTCCCCACCGCTCAGTCCAGTGCCTGGCACCACGTAAGGGCTTAACAAATACCACAGAGAGAAAAAAACCACGTATCCGCATCTCCTTCAAGCGGGAAGGACGGTCACATCTCCGCAGGAGCAAAGATGAGCTCTATGCGTTTCTCTTTCGCAAGGGTCTACGGCAGGGGACGGTGCCGTATCGGACATGCCGGACTCTCATCACTTCCCGGGCTTGGCCAGGATACTTGGCTTTCAAACATAGGGCCAACTGAACTCTGGGCTGGAAAAGGGAAATCGGGGCACCTTAAAGATAAAAGCTCCTCATCCTCTAACCTTCTAAGTCAGCGTAACTACTCCACTCCGCCCTCCCGGCCTTTTTTTTTAAAATTTGGTATTTGTCTGTTAAGCGCTTACTACATGCTGAGCACTGTTCTAAGAGCTGGAGTAGATGCAAGGTAATCAGGTTGCCCCACGTGGGGCTCACAGTCTTAATCCCCATTCTGCAGATGAGGTAATTGAGGTCCAGAGAAGTGAAGTGACTTGCCCAAGGCACTCCCCGATTTCCTGCTCAGAGCCCGTATGCCTCGCTTTGCCGGAAGGTTCCTTGTCCTTCGCAGCGACGAGAGCATGGCCGTGTGGACAGAGCACGGGCCTGGGAGGCAGAAGACCTGGGTTCATTCATTCAATCGTATTTACTGAGCACTTACTGCGCGCAGAGCACTGTACTAAGCGCTTGGAACGGACGAATTGGCAACAAATAGAGACAATCCCCACCCAACAACGGGCTCACAGTCTAAAAGGGGGAGACAGACTGCAAAACAAGTAGCCAGCAATCAATACCATTAAAATAGATAAATAGAATCATAGATACATACACATCATTAATAGAACAGAGTAATAAACAATATATACAAATGTACACAAGCGCCGCAGGGACGGGAAGGGGGTAGAGCAGAGGGAGGGAGTAGAGGGAATGAATGGGGAGGGGAAGAGGGGCAGAGGGAAAGGGAAAGCTCAGTGTGGGAAGGCCTCTCGGAGGAGGTGAGCTCTCAATAGGGTTTTGAAGAGGGGAAGAGAATCAGTTTGGCGGAGGTGAGGAGGGAGGGCGTCCCGGGACCGCGGGAGGACGCGGCCCGGGGGTCGACGGCGGGACGGGCGAGAACGGGGGACGGCGAGGAGGTGGGCGGCGGAGGAGAGGAGCGTGCGGGGTGGGCGGTAGAAAGAGAGAAGGGAGGAGAGGTAGGAGGGGGCGAGGGGATGGAGACCCCTGAAGCCAAGAGTGAGGAGTTTTTCTTTTGTGCGGAGGTTGACGGGCAACCACTGAAGACTTCTGAGGAGGGGAGTGACATGCCAAGAGCGTTTCTGTAGAAAGATAATCCGGGCGGCTGCATGAAGAACAGACTGGAGCGGGGAGAGACAGGAGGAGGGGAGATCAGAGAGGAGGCTGACACAATAATCCAGTGGGGATATTATGAGAGCTTGTACCAGTACGATCGCTGTTTGGACGGAGAGGAAAGGGCGGATCTCGACGATGTCATGAAGGTGGGACTGGCGGGCTTTGGTGACGGATCGGATGCGTGGGGTGACTGAGAGAGCCGAGTCAAGGATGACAGCAAGGCTGCGGGCTCGAGAGACGGGAAGGACGGTCGTGCCGTCCACAGTGACGGGCAAGTCAGGGAGAGGACAGGGTTCGGGAGGAAAGATATAAGGAGCTCAGTCTTGGACGTGTTGAGTTTTAGGTGGCGGGCAGACACCCAGGTGGAGACGTCCCGGAGGCGGGAGGAGACGCGAGCCCCAAGGGAGGGGGAGAGGACAGGGGAGGAGATGGAGATTTGGGTGTCTTCTACGTAGAGATGATAGTTCAAGCCGTGGGAGTGGATGAGTTCACCGAGGGAGTGAGTGTAGATGGAGAACAGAAGAGGGACGAGAACTGACCCTTGAGGGATCCCAAGGGTTAGAGGATGGGAGGGGGAGGAGGAGCCCGCGAAGGAGACCGAGAATCAACGGCCAGAGAGATTAGAGGAGGACCGGGAGAGGAAGGAGTCTGTGAGGCCAAGGTTGGATAATGTGTTGAGGAGAAAGGGATGGTCGACGGTGTCAAAGGCAGCTGAGAGGTCGAGGAGAATTACTGGCTCTGCCACATGTCTGCTGTGTGACCTTGGACCAGTCGCTTTACCTCTCTGCGCCTCAGTTACCTCACCTGTAAAATGGGGATGAAGACTCTGAGCCCCATAAGGGACAAGGACTGTGTCCAACCTGATTACCACGTACCCACCCCGACACTTAGAACAGTGCTTGGCACACACTAAGTGCTTAACTAATACCACAATTATTATTATTAATACACGCAACCAGTTAGGCAAGAACCTGACAAATCTTCGGACGGAACAGTACTTACAATCTTTTCTTGTCGACCACGCGCTTTACTCTGATGGCTCTTTGCTCAGAATATAATTGACACACTCCTGTTGGAAAACAGGGAGAAAAGACCCAATTAAAATAGGGGTGAACTGTATGACTGAAAGATAGAAACAAAGATGAGAAATCTGTAGGGGAAGATTTTAAAGCTGCAATACAGTCTTCATTTTCAGAAGCTGCAATCTGTTCCCTCAATGCTCTTGAAATACTTAGATACTTTTTAAATAATCTTCGACGAAGCCCAGAACCGCAGTTCGATGGTCCTTGACTTGCTGGGAATGGATTTCCTTGTGTGCTGTAATGACAAAGGACAGTAATTACAAGCGTGAACTTCGTTATGCGATCGCCTGCTCGACTTCTTCATAAAAAAAGGTTTCTTTCCAGTCGACAATTTTAAAACAAGAATCTTTTCCAGATGACCCGGTATAGTATTTAGGAGTAACATTCGTTGGGCTGGATAAGAACGAACTACTGTGAGAAAAGACTTGGCTAATCTATGTTCGATTTATCACTTACAGATCCGTTCTGAACAGGTCCGCTACTTTTATATCGACCCAACTGTGCCCAAACTGGCAATCTCACTCCTCTCTTTATTGAACCCTTCTGTATTCTGAGCACCGTACTAAGCGCTTGGGAGAGTGCAATACAAAAGGATACGTTCCCTGCCCAAAACAATATTACATCCTAGAGGTGGAGACAATGATATTAATAAATATCAGAGAAGCAGCGTGGCTCAGTGGAAAGAGCACGGGCTTGGGAGTCAGAGGTTATGGGTTCGAAGCCCGGCTCCGCCACCTGTCAGCTGTGTGACTGTGGGCAAGTCACTTCACTTCTCTGTGCCTCTGTTACCTCATCTGGAAAATGGGGATTAACTGTGGGCCAACCTGATTACGCTGTATCTTCCCCAGTGCTTAGAACTGTGCTCTGCACATAGTGAGCGTTTAACAAATACCAACATTATTATTATTATTATTAAATAAATTACGGATATATATATATAAAAATTCCGTGGGGCCGGGGGGGATGAATAAAAGAAGCAAGTCGGGGCGACACCGAAGGGAGCGGAAGCTCTCCCCCGATTAGACTGTAAGCCCGTCAGAAGGCAGGGACTGTCTCTGTCTGTTGCCGATCTGTCCATTCCAAGCGCTTAGTACAGTGCTCTGCACATAGTAAGCGCTCAATAAATACTGTTGAATGAATGAATGAAGCAAAGGAAAAAAGGGCTTAGTCCGGGAAGGCCTCTTGGAAGAGACGTGCCCTCATTCAGGCTTTGAAGGGGGGAGAGTCACTGTCTGGCGGATATGAAGAGAGAGGGTGAGAGGTTGGTGGTGAGACAGGTGAGATAGGTAAGTTCATCCAAGTTCAAACTGCAGGGAAGAGTGGCTTTTTGTGTGGCATCATAAAAACATTCCTCACATTCCGACTGATCCAGTAAAATGGGCGGCCCGCTGGAACACGGTAAACAGGGCAGCGGTCCGCTGGGGCACAAGCCCCTCTAAGGTAGGTCAATCAGGGACGTTGCCCTGAAAGTCCGTTACTCCGATAGCCAGCGTGGCCTAGCGGACGACGTACGGCACCGGGGCCGGGGGGGGGGGACGTGGTGGTTTTCCTCATCTCCCGCTCCCTTCTGCGTTGTCCCGACTTGCTCCCGCTGCTCTTCCCCGCTCCCGGCCCCAGCCCCGCAGCACTCAGGTACATATCTATAATTTGATTTACTCGTAGCGATGCGTGCTTCCGTGGCTCTTCCCCGCTCCCGGCCCCACAGCACTCAGGTACGTATCTATAATTTTATTTATCTGTATTGATGTCTGTCTCCCCTGCTCTCGCATCTAAGCTCGTTGTGGGCAGGGAATGTCACCGTCTATTGTTGTATTGTACTTTCCCAAACTTTTAGTACAGTGCTCTGCACTCAGTAAGCGCTCAATAAATACCACTGAGTGAATCAAAGGAGTGAATTCTAATCTCAGCATTGCTCCTCCCTTGCTGTGTGACCTTGGGCAAGGTATTTAACCTCTCTGAGTCTCCGTGTGCATTTTACCTTCAGTTCTTAGCTGCTGAATGGCGTCGGCACAAGTTCTCATGAAGATCTGAGCATCTTGATCAATCTGGTCCCGTTCCGTATCGGTCATTCTCATATATTCCGACATCCTGTGGCTATAGGACAAAAATGAACGAAAACGTATAACGATCAAAGGCGAGTGCACTTTTGAATGCTATTTTCAACACTTTTCTACTCCTCATTTTTCAGAAAGCCCAAGTAATAATAGTAACTGTGGCATCTGTTAAGCGCTTACCATGTGCGGAGCACTGTTCTAAGCGCTGGGGGAGATACAGGGTAATGAGGTGGTCCCACGTGGGGCTCACGGTCTTAATCCCCATTTTACAGATGAGGGAACTGAGGCACAGAGAAGTTAAGTGACTTGCCCACAGTCACACAGCCGACAAGCGGCGGAGCCGGGATTAGAACCCATGACTGCTGACTCCCCAGCCCGTGCTCTTTCCACTGAGCCACGCTGCTTCGAGAAGTCTTTCACAATAAGGACTTATGAACAGAGTTTGAACGAAAAATGTTCTGAAATAGCAATCGCCTTAAGGTGGAGGAAGGTACTTTACTATATGTGCCTCAGTTACCTTATCTGTAAAATAGGAAATAAGTCTGTGAGCACCACAAGGGACAACCTGATTACCTTGTATCTGCCCCGGCGCTCAGAACAGTGTTTGGCACATAGTAAGCGCTTAACAAATACCAACATTATTATAATTATTATTACTCTGTTCTTACTCTTGAAATATCAGCAACCGCTAAGCATTCTCGAGAAGCTGCGTGGCCTGGCGGATACTCTGAGCCTGGGAGTCAGAGGACCTGGGTTCTAATACCGACTCTGCCATTTGTCTGCTGTGTGATCTTGGGCAAATCACTTCTCTGTGACTCAGTTCCCTCATCTACAAAATGGGGATCAACACTGTGAGCCCTATATAGGACAGGGACTGTGTCCAACCCGATTTACTTGTATCTACCACAGTGCCTGGCACATGGTAAGCACTTAACAAATACCACAAGTATTATTATTATTATTATTATGTTGGACATGGACTTTGTCCAACCTTTTTAGTTTACACCTACCTCAACGCTTAAGTATAGTGCCAGACACATAGTAAATATTTAACATACACCATTTAAAAAAAAGAGAAAGGTTTGACTTCCCTTAATTTAATCTGAACAGTTTAATTGGGTTTTTGGGACAAAGTTTTTTCCCCCAAGTAAAAAAAGAAAAGGCTAGATCCCACTGGGATCTGTGGAGCAAGTAAACATGAGAACCCAAACGTATCCTTCCCTTTCTCTCTCCCTCCAGGCTCATATCTCCTCCTGCCTCCCGGATGTCTCTACTTGGATGTCTGCCCGCCACTTAAAACTCAACATGGCCCAAACTGAGCTTCTCATCTTCCCTCCCAAGCCCCGTCCTCTTCCTGACTTCCCTATCGCCGCGGACGGTAGGACCATCCTTCCCGCCTCTCAGGCCCGCAACCTGGGCCTCGTCCTCGACTCGGCTCTCTCGTTCACCCCACACATCCGATCCGTCACCGAGACCTGCCGGCCTCACCTTTATAATATCGCCAAGATCCGCCCTTTCCTCTCCACCCAAACGGCAACCTTACTGCTACGGGCTCTAGTACTATCCCGGAGGGATTATTGTGTCAGCCTTTTCTCTGACCTCTCTTCCTCCTGTCTCTCCCAACTCCAGTCTATACTTCACTCCGCTACCCGGATTATCTTTCTACAGAAAGGCCCTGGGCATGTCACTCCCCACCTCAAAACTGTGTGCAGAGTGTGGGAGAGTAAAATACACGGACTGTAAGCTCATTACGGGCCGGGAATGTGCCTGTTTATTGTTATATCGTACTCTCTCAAGTGCTTAAAACAGTGCTCTGCACACAGTAAGTGCTCAATAAATAAAAGTGAACGAATGTAGTTGGTAGACACCTTCCCTACCTATAGTGAACTCAGTCAAAACTCCGCATAGTTTCCTCATCCAGTTAATCAGGTATCTTGTCTCTAGTCTGTGAGCTCATTATGGACAGGGGACCCGTCAGCTAAGTCTTAATAATAATAATAACAATAATAATTATGGGATTTGTTAAGCACTTACTATGCATCAGGCGCTGGTGTGGATACAAGACAATCGGGTTGGACACAGTCCCTGTCCCATATGGGGCTCACAGTCTTAATCCCCATTTTACAGATGAGGGAACTAAGGCCCAGAGAAGAGACACAAGTCACACAACAGATAAGTGACAGATGCGGGATTAGAACCCGGATCCTTCTAACTCCCAGGCCCGTGCTTTATCCGCCAAGCCATGTTGCTTCTCAGCGTGGCTTGAACTGTCCTCTTGTATTGTACTCCCCTAGGCACTTAGTACAGTGCTCTGCACATCCGGCACTTAGAACAGTGCTTGGCACACAGTAACAAATCAGAAAAGAGAAATTAGAGAAATTAACAAATTACAACAGAGAAGCCATGAGCTTTCTTGACAGACGGCTTGATAGACTGATAGAAAGATAGCCTTCTTGGCCCTCTTCTGTTCTCCATCTGTACTAACTCCCTCGGTGAACTCATTCGCTCTCACGGCTTCAACGATCATTATTATTATTATTATTATTATTATAGTAAGCATTTAATAAATTCTACAGATTGATTTCTTCTAATCTGCCAAACAGAAAGCCACAAAAAGTTTCCTTTTGTGCACAAAATTCACATTTCAGAGAATCTGATTACAGGTCAACAGGCTTTCACCTACTCATTTCATTAAGTTTTTAAAAACTGTCTAATTATATCAGTTAGCCTCCATTCTTCCTTCACATTCATCCACTTGATAAAAATGGCACCTTGATAAAGTTGTATTATCACTGGTGATCTGGAGTAGTTCTGGTAGAAAACAGTGATACTTATCGATTGCTTAGTGTTTGTGTGCGTGTGGGTGTGGGGAGGGGGAGGGGGGATGTGCGCAGAGCACTGAGCAAAGTGCTCAGGAGAGTAGAATACAAAAGAGCGGAATCGGTAGACTCATTCCCTGCTCACAACGAGTTTACAGTCCAGAGGGGGGAGACAGCCATTTATAGAAATAGATAAATGACGTCTACGGACATGAGTGCCGTGGGCCTGAGGGAGGGGTGAATAAAGGGAACAGATTAATTATTAATATGGTAATTATTAAGCGCTCACTATGTGCCAAGCACTGTTCTAAGTGCTGGGGTAGATACAAAGTAACCAGGTTGTCCCATTTGGGGCTCACATTCTTAATCCCCATATTCCAGATGAGGTAACTGAGGCACAGAGAAGTGAAGTGGCTTGCCCAAGCCCACACGGCTGCCAAGTGCCGGAGCCGGGATTAGATCCCCCGTCCTCCGACTCCCAAGCCCGGGCTCTTGCCACTAAGCCACGCCGCTTCTCTAAATCCAAATCCAAATGCAACGGTGACAGAGAAGGGCATGGGAGGAGGGAAAATGAGAGTTTAGTCGGGAAAGACTTCTTGGAGGAGATGTGATTTATTGAGCAAATCCCAGTTTTTCCTCCCCCTAAAATTATGATCCCTGGGTGGAACTGTGTCCAATTTGATGATCTTGTATCCACCCTAGCGTTTAGCACGTACTCAAAAACATAAAAAGGCCAATACCTTTACTTGAAATCTAGGATCTGCTGAGAAAATCAACAGTGAAAGCTGGCCATGTTTTTGACTCTCCTTAGTTTTGCCCTGGGAAAGTACTTCTTTCACTGAGCATTTTTTTTTTAATGGTACTTGTTAAGTGCTTACTATTTTCCAGGCGCTGCACTAACCTCCGGGGTAGATATGAGGTTGGACACAGTCCATGTTCCACATAAGACTCACTGCCTTAATCTCCATTTTACAGATGAGGTAACTGAGGCACAGAGAAGTGAAGTGACTTGACTTAACTAAGGTCCTACAGCAGGCAAGTGGCAGAGCCAGGATTAGAATATTGTGAATATTTCACAATATATATAGTGTGTGTATATATATATATATATATATATATACAGAGAGAGTGTATAGTTGTACATATTCATTATTCTATTTATTGTATTAATAATGTCTTTATATCTATAATTCTATTTATCGATTTTGATGGTATTGATGCCTATCTACGTGTTTTGTTTTGTTGTCTGTCTCCCCCTTCTAATAATAATGTTGGGATTTGTTAAGCGCTTACTATGTGCCGAGCACCGTTCTAAGCGCTGGGGTAGATACAGGGTAATCAGATTGTCCCATGTGAGGCTCACAGTCTCCATCCCCATTTTTTACAGTTGAGGCAACTGAGGCACAGTGAAGTCTAGACTGTGAGCCCGTAGTTGGGTGAGGATGGTCTCTATCTGGTGCTGACCTGTACTTTCCAGGCGCTTAGTACAGTGCTCTGCACACAATAAGCGCTAAATAAATATGACTGGCTGACTGAATGAATAGAACCCAGGTTCTTCTGACTCCTAGGCCCGTGCTCTATCCATCAGGCCACGCTGCCTCTTAGGTATAAAGCGATGTATCTGTGCTGGTTTTATTTTTTCACATTATTGTTTTTGTTATTTTCCCCCAAACTGTAAATTCCACTGTTTTAAAGGGGTGAGAGCTTGCTGGGGTTTTTCCAGAATTAAGCGTAAAAACTTAAGCGCTTAACAAATATTATTATTATTATTAATAAATATATACTGCCACCCAGTGGTCATAAACAGCTCCAACAGACTGGAAAACGTCTGGTTGTGCGACAAGATGTAGACAAGGAAATGTTTCATTCACTCTACTAAATCTTGGTAGAAATATCACGGATTATTTTATGACTCACGTGACTGCTGTCCTTTTGCTCATTAAAGTTTTACTGATTTTCTTCCCTCCCTTTTTTCAATAGTGGAGTTTCAGGGCCCAAACGTATTAACAGAAATAATGAACTGTTGCTTCGGGGACACAATTACGTTCAAACCTTCGGTCAGCGACTATTTTGGCGGGGGATTAACAAGCAGAGAGGACGGTGAGGGGAGGGAGGAGATGACCGAGTATGGAAAGTGATTCTTCTCCCCCTTTGCGGCGCTTTTTATCATTTTTCATTTCTACTGCACCGAGGGAAATTTTCCAGACGACTGACTTTCCGCGGGGTCCGTTGCCCTTAACCAGAATTCCTCTCTGTTCCCCGCACAAAAAAGCACACGGAGAAGCAAACTTTGGTAACTCTCCAAATACCTCACGTTCAAATCAATCTACTAGCCAAAAGTATTTACTGAGCACTTAATAATGTTGGTATTTGTATTTGTTAAGCGCTTACTAAGTGCAGAGCACTGTTCTAAGCGCTGGGGGAGATACAAGGTAATCAGGTTGTCCCACATGAGGCTCACAGTTAATCCCCATTTTATAGATGAGGTAACCGAGGCCCAGAGAAGTGAAGTGACTTACCCACAGTCACCCAGCTGACAAGTGGCAGAGCCGGGAGTCGAACCCATGACCTCTGACTCCCAAGCCCAGGCTCTTTCCACTGAGCCACGCTGTAAAGCATGTACTACGTATTTGGAAGAGGATAAGAGCGATAGTAGATAGGATTCCTGCCCTCAAGTAGCTCCGCAGCTTAACCCTCTTTTCCCCCCATCTCTCTCTGCTCCTCCCCCTCTCCCTTCCCATCCCCTCAGCACTGTACTCGTCTGCTCAACTGTATATATTTTCATCACCCTATTTATTTTGTTAATGAAATGTACATCGCCTCGATTCCATTTAGTCGCCATCGGTTTCTACGAGACGTTCTTCCCCTCGACGCTGTTTAGTGCCATCGTTCTCGTCCGTCCGTCTCCCCCGATCGGACCGTGAGCCCGTCAGACGGCAGGGACCGTCTCTATCTGTTGCCGACCTGTTCATGCCAAGCGCTTAGTACAGTGCTCTGCACATAGTAAGCGCTCAATAAATACTATTGAATGAATGAATGAATTAGAATCTCGCGCAGGAAACAGACACTAAAATACACTGCAGATAGGGCAAGTAGCCGAGTCAGAACAGAGAAGCCAGGAGCTTTCTTGATAGTTTCAACCTTGATGGTTTAAATACATTAAAGTTCAGTCGATACAATAATAATACCAGGAGTGGAAGATAATCTGTGGAAAGGATATTAAAAAATACAGACTTACCTGTATGCATTAATATAATCTTTTCTGTGTTCCAGAAGAAAATCCTTCAGTTTCCCAATATGAGAAATCTAGGGGCAGAAAAAAGAAAAGAAAGCCAAGGGGTGAAATTCAAATCCAGTGGATTTTAAAAGAGCATTTGCTCTTTGTAATTCATTCATTCATTCAGTCGTATTTATTGAGCACTTACTGTGAGCAGTGCACCGTACTAAGTGCTAGGGAGAGTACAATAGAACAATAAACAGACATATTCTCTGTCCACAACGAGCTTACGGTCTACAGCGGGGGAGACAGATATTAATATAAACAGATGACAGATGGGTACGTAAGTGCTGTGGGGCTGGGAGGGGGGATGAAAGAAGGGAGCAAATCAAGGTGATGCAGAAGGGCGTGGGAGAAGAAGAAAGGGGGGCTTAGTCAGTCAGGGAAGGCCTTCTGGAAGAGATAATGATGATAATAATGATAATAATAGTAGTATTTGCTAAGTGCTTACTATGTGCCAAGCACTATTCTAAGCACTGGGGTATCCATTCATTCATTCAACTGCATTTACTGAGCGCTTATTGTGTGCAGAGCACCGTACTAAGCACTTGGAAAGTACAATTCAGCAATAGAGAGAGACTTTCCCTGTCTACATCAGGTTTACAGTCTAGAAGCGGGGAGACAGACATCAAAACAAGTAAAGAGGCATCAAATAAATAAATAGAATTATAGATATATATATACATCAAAACAAGCAATGATGATGATGACGGTGTCTGTTAAGCGATTACTATGGGCCAAGCACTGTTCTAAGCGCCGGGGGAGATACAAGTTGATTAGGTTGTCCCACATGAGGCTCACGGTCTTAATCCCCATTTTCCAGATGAGATCACTGAGGCACAGAGAAGTGAAGTGACTTGCCCAAATTCACACAGCTGACAAGTGGCAGAGCCAGGATCAGAACCCATGATATCTGACTCCCAAGCCCGCGCTCCTTCCACTAAGTCACACTGCTTCTCATAAGTAGAATTACTGATATGAATATATATATATATTTACCCAAGTGCTGTGGGACGGGGAGAAGGGGGTAGAGCAAAGGGAGGGATTCAGGGTGACAGGGAGAGGAGAGGGAGCTGAGGAAAAGAGGGCTCAGTGTGGGAAGGCCTCCCGGAGGAGGTGAGCTCTCAGTAGGGCTTTGAAGAGGGGAAGAGAGTCAGTTTGGCGGAGGGGAGGAGGGAGGGCGTTCCGGGTCAGCGGGAGGACGTGGGCCGGGGGGTCGACGGCGGGACGGGCGAGACCGGGGGACGGCGAGGAGGCGGGCGGCAGAAGAGCGGAGCGTGCGGGGTGGGCAGGGGAAAGAGAGAAGGGAGGAGAGGAAGGAGGGGGCCAGGTGACGGAGAGCCTCGTAGCCTAGAGTGAGAAGTTTTTGTTTCGTGTGGAGGTTGACAGGCAACCACTGGAGGTTTTTAAGGAGGGGAGTGACATGCAGGTCGTCCCACTTGGGGCTCACAGTCTTCATCCCCATTTTACAGATGAGGTAACTGAGGCACAGAGAAGTGAAGTGTCTTGCTCAAAGTCGCACAGCTGACAAGGGGCAGCTGGGATCAGAACTCACGTCCTCTGACTCCCAAGCCCGGGCTCCTGCCACTAAGCCACACTGCTTCTCCATAAGGTTTAAATGTGGGGGAGAATAACTGTCTGTCAGATATGCCATCTGAAGAGCAGAGTAGCCATCTCCCTCTCTTAGGGACAAACCTTGATAGCCCAATTTTTAACATCTGCAAAAGGGGGGGGAGGGCGATTAATATAATTATTATTCCCCAGTTCCGAGCACAGTTGATCCACTTGCTAAAATGCAGTCCCTACTCTGCTCCTCTTCTCCTCCCCGTCGCCCCGACTCCCTGCCTCTGCTCTACCCCCTGCTCCGCCCCACAGCACTCGTGTACATGTGCATACATTTATTATTCTATTTATTTTATTAATGGTGCGTCTATATCTATCGTCCCATTTATTTATTTTGATTCCACTGTTGCCTACTTGTTTTGTTTCGCTGTCTGTCTCCCCCTTCTAGACTGTGAGCCCGTTGTCGGGTAGGGATTGTCTCTGTTGCCGAACTGTACTTTCCAAGCGCTTAGTACAGTGCCCCGCACACTTTAAGTGCTCAATGAATACGACCGAATGAAGGAATGAACGAACGAATTAGCTCCCGATGAGCGCTGTAGCCCTTCGACGGAGAAAGGACATTTTGTGCCTTTCCCTAAAGACCCTTGAGAGGCAGGGCTCTACCGGCCCAGTCCAAACGCTTTTTACTGCCACTGTTCTCGTCTCCCCCGATCAGACCTTAAGCCCGTCAAACGGCAGGGGCCGTCTCTATCTGTTGCCGACTTGTTCATTCCAAGCGCTTAGTACGGTGCTCTGCACATGGTAAGCGCTCAAGAAATACTATTGAATGAATGGATTATCATTGCAGGGCTCGGCACACAGGTAAGCGTTCGATATAGCTGGGAAAAACACTGGGCATGTCACCTCCGAGACCGACCCGATAACCCTGGATCTATCCCGGTGCTTAGTTCAACGCTCGGCATTTAAACAACTACTTCTGTCATCCTCCTCCTCCCTGTCACTGGGGCTTGGGTTACCCTTGACTGCTCCCGCTCCTTCAGATCCATATTCATCCCAATCCCATATCCTGCCTGCTTTTCCTCCCCCAACCATATTCCAGGATCCACGCCTTCCTCTCCATCCTTCGGGCCCCGGTGGCATCCCAGCTTGAAAACAGCCCCAGCCTCCTCGCTGTTTCCGCTTTCGAGGCTCGGCACGGCACGGCCTAGTACGAAATCGGGGGGGGGGGGGGGGGCAGTGGAAAGGACGTGGATACGGGAGCCTGCTGTGTGACCCTGGGCAAGTCACGAAACTTCTCTGTGTCCCAGTTTCCTCGTTCGTTCATTCAATCGTATTTACTGAGCGCTTGCTGCGTGCGAAGCACTGTACTAAGCGCCTGGGAGAGTACCACATAACAGCAGATGGACACATTCCTGCCCACAATGAGCTCACAGTCTAGAGGGGAGCTAGATATTAATATAAATATATACAGATCTATACATATATATTTATATAGATACAGATTATATAATAATATCGATATATAATAATAATATTCCTCATCTATAAAATACCTCACATGGCTCAATGGCAAGAGCACATCCTTGGGAGTCAGAGGATCTGGGTTCTAATTCCGGCTCTGCCGCCTGCCTGCTGGGTGACCTTGGATAAGCCACTTAACTTCTCTGTGCCTCAGTGACCTCATCTGTAAAACGGGGATGAAGACTGTGAGCCTCACGCGGGACAACCTGATGACCCGGTATCTCCCCCAGCGCTTAGAAGGGTGCTCTGCACATAGTAAGCGCTTAACAAATATACCAACATTATTATTATTACTTGGCCTATAGTAAGTGTTTAACGATTACCACCGCTAGTACTAAGACTGTGAGCCTCAAAGAGAACAAGGACCGAGTCCAACCTGATATACTTGTATCTACCCCAGTGCTAGGAACGGTTCTTCTTCTTCTTCTTATCATCATTACCCACTCCAGTCCGTCCTTTACTTTCCTGCCCAGAGCACGTTCTTGAAAATATCGATCCGTCCACCTCTTCCCATTTCTCAGATACGTCTAACGGTTTGCCATTCTCGTCCGGTTCAGGCGGAAATGCCGGACCGCTGGCCTCATGACACTCCATCAGTCCTATCCTACTCATCCCTTCTCCTCTCCCATGACACCTCGCTCGTTCCCGGGATTTCCACTCAGCCACCGAATCACCTGATGAAATTCACTGAGCTCTTAATCAACCCATCCATCGATCGATCGAATTTATTGAGCATTCACCGTGTGCGGAGCACCGTGCTAAGCACTGAGGCGAGAACGATGCAGTCACGCGACAGACACATTCCCTGCCCGCAGCGAGCTTAGGGTCTAGAGGACGAGCTTACTGTGTTCAGAGTCACGCGCCGAGTGCCGGGCAGCGTGGCTCAGTGGAAAGAGCTTGGGCTTCGGAGTCAGAGGTCATGGGTTCGACTGCCGGCTCTGCCGCTTGTCAGCTGTGTGACTGTGGGCGAGTCACTTCACTGGGCCTCAGTTACCTCATCTGTAAAACGGGGATTAAAACTGTGAGCCCCACGTGGGACAACATGATCACCTTGTATCCCCCAGCATTTAGAACAGTGCTCTGCGCATAGTAAGCGCTTAACAAATACAAATACCAACATTATCATCATCATAATAATAACAACAATAATGATAATGTTGGCATTTATTAAGTGCTTACTTGCAGCCAGGCACTGTACTGAGCACTGGAGTGGTTGCCAGCAAATGGGGTTGGACACAGTCCCTGTCCCACTTGGGGCTCACAGTTTTAATCCCCATTTTACAGATGAGGTAGCTGAGACCCAGAGAAGTAAAGTGAGCCGCCCACGGTCACGCAGCGGGCAGGTGGTGGAACCGGGGGGAGAACCCAGGTCCTCTGACTCCCAAGCCCTTGCTCTCTCTGAACAAGCTCCATCGTTCAGCGCTCTGCACATAGTAAGGGCTCAATAGATACCACTGACCGACTGATATCGAGTGCCGTGGGCATCATCACACCTCTCCGGTCACAGTGATTATGATAAGACCAGTGACGTTTAGCACAATCTTCCTGCGCCTTTGCCAAGTCCCGGGATAGGTACAAGATATCCACCGGCGCTTAGTATTCATTCATTCATTCATTCAATAGTATTTATTGAGCGCTTACTATGTGCAGAGCACTGTACTAAGCGCTTGGGATGAACAAGTCGGCAACAGATAGAGACGGTCCCTGCCGTTTGACGGGCTTACGGTCTCATCGGGGGAGACGGACGGACGAGAACGATGGCACTAAACAGCGTCAAGGGGAAGAACATCTCGTAAAAACAATGGCAACTAAATAGAATCGAGGCGATGTACAATTCATTAACAAAATAAATAGGGTAACGAAAATATATACAGTTGAGCGGACGAGTACGGTGCTGTGGGGATGGGAAGGGAGAGGTGGAGGAGCAGAGGGAAAAGGGGAAAATGAGGCTTTAGCTGCGGAGAGGTAAAGGGGGGGTGGCAGAGGGAGTAGAGGGGGAAGAGGAGCTCAGTCTGGGAAGGCCTCTTGGAGGAGGTGATTTTTAAGTAAGGTTTTGAAGAGGGAAAGAGAATCAGTTTGGCGGAGGTGAGGAGGGAGGGCGTTCCGGGACCGCGGGAGGACGTGACCCGGGGGTCGACGGCGGGATGGGCGAGACCGAGGGACGGTGAGGAGGTGGGCGGTAGAAAGAGAGAAGGGAGGAGAGGTAGGAAGGGGCAAGGTGATGGAGAGCCTTGAAGCCTAGAGTGAGGATAATAATAATGTTGGTATTTGTAAAGCGCTTACTACGTGCCGAGCACCGCTCTAAGCGCTGGGGGAGACACAGGATAATGAGATTGTCCCACGCGAGGCTCCCAATCTTCATCCCCATTTTCCAGATGAGGGAACTGAAGCCCCGCCAAGTGCCTGGCACACAGGAAGCGCTTCCCGAATACCATGATTATCATCATCAGGCACTGATCCTGTCCCACACGGGGCCCACAGTCTTAATCCCCATTTTATAGACGAGGGGACTGAGGCCCAGAGAAGTGAAGTGACTCGACCAAGGTCACACAGCAGACAACGTGGCCGAGCCGGGATTAGGACCAGGTCCTTCTGACTCCCAGGCCCGCGTTCTATCCCTTAAGCCACACTGTTCCTCTATTACTATCCCAGACTGCTTACTTGGTTTCATACACGTACAAGACTCACATCTGACCCAACTGTACACGCCAATTCAACCGTTAACAAGAAGTTGGACGACATTTCCATTTTCTCTTTAATTTACTGAAACAGTTTTCTATTTCTCCAGATGGCTAACAGTGACATAGATGGTCAGGTCGGCCAGAAGCAAACTTACGTACATATCCGTAATTTAAAAAGAAAAGGCCAAAGACACACCCGAGACCGTAATACGTCCTCTGTGCTCTCATCCGTTCGGGTCGATCGTATTTATCGAGCGCTTGCTGTGTAAAAAGCGCTGTACTAAGCGCTTGGGGAGTTACCGTATAACAATAAAAGGATTTCCTGCCCGCTCCGAGCTTACAGTCTAGAGGGGGAGACAATCATAAATGTAAGTGAATAAGTAAATTACAGATATTACGACATAATGGTAAGCAATGAATTAAAAAACTATTAGCGGGGGCAGGGTTAGGAGTCGGGCTGAACTTCCTAGACGGGAATTATTTTTAAAGGTATTCTACCCCAACCTGGGCTTTCCTTGTCAGCAGGCTTACCTTCTGGAAAGAATCATAAATATCATAAGTCGGGCCGGGAAAAAAAAAAAAAAATAGGAGAAACTGCAGCTCTGCCATAATGTCTGCCAAGTTTCCAGAGGTGGTGCGAGACACAAAACATCGGCAGCAGCTGGTTGCCGGCCTTGAGGCTTTATCAAAAGTAAGTTGCACCGATAACAGCGGAAAGGGGGTGGGGAGGGGGGTGGTATTTCTAGGAGAGAAGAGGTTGAGTTCCCCGAAGAGGAGCTACCTGAAAATTCTTTTGCCAGCGGACTACAAAAATGCTCAGGACGCGTTTCCTCCCTCCTCAAATATCTCCGGCGGTTGCCCATCCACCTCCGCATCAAATAGAGATTCTTCGTCATCGGCTTTAAAGGCGTCCACCACCTCGCCCCCTCCTCCCTCACCTCCCTTCTCTCCTTCTCCATCGCAGCCCGCTCGCTCCGCTCCTCCGCCGCTCACCTCCTCACCGGGCCTCCATCTCGCCTGTACCGGACCCCTGGCCCACGTCCTGCCTCTGGCCTGGAACGCCCTCCCTCCTCAAATCCTTCCTCACCGTCCCCCCGTTCTCGCCCATCCCGCCGTCGACCCCCGGGCCACGTCCTCCCGCGGTCCCGGGACGCCCTCCCTCCTCACCTCCGCCTCTCTTCCCCTCTTCAAAACCCTACTTACGGCTCACCTCCTCCGAGAGGCCTTCCCAGACTGAGCTCCCCTTTTCCCTCTGCTCCCTCTACCCGCCCCCCACTTCACCTCTCCGCAGCTAAACCCTCTTTTCCGCCATTTGTCGGCTGTGTGACTTCATTTCTCTGTGCCTCAGTTCCCTCATCTGTAAAATGGAGACTAAGACTGTGAGCCCCACGTGGGACAACCTGATTACCCTGTATTGACCCCAGCAGCTAGAACAGTGCTTGGCACATAGTAAGCGCTTAACGAATACCGTCATTATTAAGCGCCAAGTAAATACCACTGATCGACTGATCTTCCTCTAGACCCTAAGCTCATTTTTATGTTTTGTTTTGTTCTTGCGTGGTATTTGTTGAGCGCCCACTATGTGCCAGGCACTGTCCTGAGCGCAGGGGTAGATACGAACCAATCAGATTGGGAACAGTCCACGTCCCACGTGGGGCTCACGGTCTCGATCCCCGTTTTCCAGACGAGGTAACCGAAGCGCAGAGAAGTGAAGTGACTTGCCCAAGACTGCACAGCAGACAAGTGGCAGAGGCGGCATTAGAACCCAGGTCCTCTGACTCGTCGCGGGCAGGGAACGTGTCTACCGACTCTGTTGTACTGTACTTCCCACGCGCTTAATACAGTCCTCCGCACACAGTACGCACTCGATAAATACCATTAATCGACCGCTTATTATGAGACAGCAAATTCCACTTAGTACAGTGCTGTGCACACAGTAAGGGCGCAATAAATATGAATGAATGAATGCTCTTGTACGCTCTGTGTGCTTGGGAGGTGTTCTGAACATAGCGCAATAACAGTAACAATAAACGCGGTATTTGTTAAGCCCTCACTAGGTGCCAGGCACTGTACTAAGCACCGGGGTGGATATAAGCAAATCAGGTTGGACCCAAATGTCCCCCCGTGGGGCTCACCGTCTCAATCCCCATTTTCCACATGAGGGAACGGAGGCCCAGAGAAGTGAAGCGACTTGCCCAAGGTCACGCGGCAGACAGGTAGCGGAGCCGGGATCAGAACCCGTGACCTTCTGACCCCCGGGCCCGGGCTCTAGCCACTGGGCCGGCTGACGCTCAATAAACCCCACTGGCCGACCGGATGCTGTGATAACCCAAGAATTACGGGAGCTCAATAAACACCATTAATCCATCGGCCGATTAATCGAACGATCGATGCCGGGTCACGTCAGGAGACCGAGGAGCCCAAGATCGGCCTCTGGCAGGGTCATCAGTGGCCGCTGGATGGAAGAATCTGCTACGTGTCCTTTCTGGCATCCCAGGTTAACTCTCGTCTTTGATTTTCAGGAAGAGTAACTGAAGTAGGAGAACAGATAATTATCATGATAATAATTATGGTACTCGCTAAGCAATTATGTGCCGAGCACTGTTTTAATAATAATAATAATAATAATAATAACGATGGCATTTGTTAAGCACTTACTATGTGCCAAGCACAGTTCTAAGCGCTGGGTGGGTAACAAGGCGATCGGGTTGTCCCACATGGGGCTCACATCCTTAACCCCCATTTTACAGATGAGGTCACTGAGGCCCAGAGAAGTGAAGTGACTTGCCCAAGGTCACACAGCTGATCAGCGGTGGAGGCGGGATTAGAACCCATGACCTCTGATTCCCAAGCCCGTGCTCCTTCCACTGAGCCGCGCCGCCTCCGGGGAAGACAGTAAGGCTCTCCCATGATCTCTCGGTGCCATGTCCACTGGGTGCATTGTAATAAGCATTGCTGAGCACTTAATAATTATAGTAATTAATAACTGGGATACTTGTTAAGCGCTTACTATCTGATCGCCCTCCTGGTTGATAGTTTTTGATGTTGGTCTCCTCCATTTAAAGTGTAACAGAGGCAGTCAGTGGCATTTACTGAGCGCTTTCTGTATTTGTTAAGCGCTTACCATGCGCAGAGCACTGTTCTAAGCACCGGGGTAGTTACAGGGTAGTCAGGTTGTCCCACGTGAGGCTCACAGTCTTAATCCCCACTTTACAGATGAGATAACTGAGGTACAGAGAAGTTAAGTGACTTGCCCACAGTCACACAGCTGACAAGCGGCAGAGCCGGGAAGGTGCTTGGCACACAGTCGGTGCTTAACGAGCACTGTTGTTATTATTATTATTATTATTGTTATTCCTGCGCTGATCCTGAGGGGCTCCAGCTGTTACCAACGGTCAACGGGAAAATCTTACTAATGACAGATTCACCACAATTATTCGAGCGTGGATCTTTTGGGCTCAAGTCTAATTCATTCAGGGGCGAATAATGGGTTCCATTTCTTCTGTAAATAATAATTATGGTATTTGTTAAGCGCTTACTATGTGCAGAGCGCTGTTCTAAGCGCTGGGGGGAGATACAGGGTGATCAGATTGTCCCACGTGGGGTTCACATATTTTAATCCCCATTTTTACAGACGAGGTCGCCGAGGCCCAGAGAAGTGAAGTGACTTGCCCGAGGTCACACAGCCGACAAGTGGCAGAGTCGAGATTATTCATTCAATAGTACCTATTGAGCGCTTACTATGTGCAGAGCACTGTACTAAGCGCTTGGAATCTGACTCCCAAGCCCGGGCTCTTTCCGCTGAGCCACGCTGCTTCTGTAAACGCATTCGAGCCCAGTTTTTACCCACTTTAAATTTGCCAAAGTTTCAGGTCAGATTTTTAACCTTCGCATGCGTGACTCCCAAGCGACGGCACCTTGGTGGTACGGGGTTTCTTTCTATAAAACTTCTTACTCCTTTCCAGCGTCTGCAAACAGCACCAGTCGTTTAAAAACCCGATTCGAGACGCCAACTACTTACTGGGAGAGTGCTGTGCTGGGGGTGACCGGGATAAATTTAGGGCATCCCTTTCTGGTCTTAATCCCCAATTTAATAATATCCACATCCTCCCACGTCTGAGGCGAGTGTTCTATATCGTAGTGAGAACGGCGAAGAAACAAGAGAAATGAAGCAAAATGGACCGCAAAGATGCCAGTTATTTGAGGAAAGGATATATTCTTCACAGAGCCAAGGGAAGGCTAATCCTTCAGGGAAAAAAAAAAAGAATATTTGTAATGCATTTACAATGAGCAAATCTTCCAGATATCGCATTCCAAAGCACGTGTCGATTCTCTGAACAGTCGATAAAACAGTCTGACTTAGCGGAACGAGTCCGGGTTTGGGAGTCGGAGGTTGTGGGTTCTAATCCCGGCCCCGCCACCGGTCAGCTGTGCGACTTCGGGCAAGTCGCTTAACTTCTCTGTGCCTCAGTGACCTCATCTGTAAAATGGGGATGAAGACGGCGAGCCCCACGTGGGACAACCTGATTACCTTGTATCTACCTCGGTGTCTAGAACAGGGCTTGGCATATAGTTGGCTCTTCACGAATACTATTATTATTATTATTATTATTGTTATATTGCCGATTCATCACACGATTGCACTGAAATAGATACGCTGCTCTGACAATGACAAATGAATTAATCAGTGGTATTTACTGAACACCTACTGTGCGCAGGGCACCGTACGAGGTACTTGGGAGAGTCCAGTAAAACATAAAGGGAAGTAGCATGGCCTAGTGGACGGAGCACGGGCCCGGGAGTCAGAAGGACCTGGGTTCTAATCCCGGTTCCGCCACTTGTTCGCCGTGTGACCTTGGATTTCTCTGGGCCTCAGTTACCTCATCTGTACAGCGGGGATGAAGACTAGGAGCCCCATGCGGGACGGGGCCTGTGTCCAACCTAATTAGCTTGCATCTACCCCAGCGCTTAGTACAGTGCCCGGACGGAGTACGTGCTGAACAAATACCTTAAAACATACGCGTGTACACCCGCCACCAGTAGATCCGTCCCCAGAGTTGGTAGATGCATTCCCTGCCCACAAGGAGCTCACAGTCTAGACGGGAGAGACGTTACTTGTATTGTCCTCTCCAAAGCGCTTAGTACAGTGCTCTGCACACAGTAAGCGCTCAATAAAGACGAATAAATGAATAAATTAGAGATACGCGAATAAGAGCTGAGGGCTGAGAATGATGAAGCCAAAGAAGTGAGCCAAAACAGACTACGGATGCCAGTTATTTGGACGAAACGAGCGAAGGGAAGGCTGATCCCTCAGGGAAAAAACAAATATTTATAATACATTTAAAAATGATCAACTCTTCCAAATATAATAATAATAATAACGTCGGTATTTGTTAAGCGCTTACTACGTGCAGAGCACTGTTCTAAGCGCCGAGGGAGATACGGGCTCATCAGGTTGCCCCACGTGAGGCTCACAGTTAATCCCCATTTTCCAGATGAGGTAACAGAGGCACAGAGAAGTGAAGTGACTCGCCCCCCGTCACCCAGCTGACCGGCGGCAGAGCCGGGAGTCGAACCCATGACCTCTGACTCCCAAGCCCGGGCGCTTTCCACTGAGCCACGCTTACACGTCGATTCTCTGAACGGTAGTGAAGACACCGCAAATTCATCCTGCAAACGGACGGAAATCGATCCGCTGCTCGGACGGTGCAAAATGAATTCAAAGAGAAACTTCTTGTGCCCCGGCTTAATCCTAAATCTAAAAGAAGCAGCGTGGCTCAGCGGAAAGAGCCCGGGCTTGGGAGTCGGCGGTCACGAGTTCGAATCCCTGCTCTGCCACCTGTCGGCTGTGTGACTGCGGGCAAGCCACTTCGCTTCTCTGTGCCCCGGTTCCCTCATCTGTAAAATGGGGATGAAGACCGTGAGCCCCACGTGGGACGACCTGATGACCCCGTATCTACCCAGCGCTTACAACAGTGCTCTGCACATAGTAAGCGCTTAACAAATACCAACGTTATTATTATTATTATTAGCAATAAGAGTTTATATAGTCTCGGGAGGGGTGTCCGGTTCAAGTGGGACAAAAGGCGCCGGGCCTCTTACGTACGAGACACGCGGGAACCCTTCCAAAAACTCTTCCGTAAGTACCAGAGAGAATAAACTCCACCACCTAATCCCAGATTAAAGAACCAGACCCTCGCGTGTCGACAGGGTAGCGGTTGAGCCCCGGCTCCGACGGAGCATCCGCGCTCCCTCACGACTCTTTCTTTCTCCTTTCTTACGGTATCCGGTAAGCGTCCACCCTCCGCCGAGCACTGTTCTAAGCGCCGGGGTAGATACAAGCCGATTAGGTCGGCCACGGTCCCACGGTCCTTGAGGAGGAGGGAGAACAGGAAAACCGAGGGCCAGAGAAGTCAGGCGACTTGCCTAAAGCCGCACGGCAAGCAATTGGCGGAGACGGGATTAGAACCCGGGTCCTCCGACTCCCAGACCCGGGCTCTCCCCACTGGGACCTGGCGGGTCTCCACTTTTCACGTAACCTGGGCGGCAGTCCCACGGCTCCCGGCTGAATAACGACGAAGAGCTCTCCCGACACCGCCGCCGCCGACGCGTCGGGCACCGTCCCGAGCGCTGGGGCAGGCACGGGCTAATCGGGCGGACACGGTCCCTGTCCCACTTGGGCCTCGCAGTCTTCCTCCCCATTTTGCGGAGGAGGCAACTGAGGCCCAGAGAAGCCAAGCGACACGCCCAAGGTCACCCGGCAGACAGGTGGCGGAGCCGGGATTAGAACCCAGGTCCTTCCGACTCCCGGGCCCTTCCTCCGTACTAGCCTCCCGACTCGATCTTCATCCCAGCGCGGCTCGGTGGGAAGGGCCCGGGCTCGGGAGGCAGGGGTCATGGGTTCTAATCCCGGCTCCGCCGCCTGTCGGCCGCGTGACCCTGGGCAAGTCACTTCACTTCTCTGGGCCTCAGTGACCTCATCTGTAAAATGTAGAGAAGCAGCGCGGCTCGGTGGAAAGAGCCCGGGCTCGGGAGTCGGAGGTCCCGGGTTCTAATCCCGATTCTGCCGCTTGCCAGCTGTGTGACTTTGGGCGAGTCACTTCACTTCTCGGTGCCTCAGTGCCCTCATCTGGAAAATGGGGATGAAGACTGTGAGCCCCACGTGGGACGACCTGATGACCTTGTATCGCCCCAGCGTTAACCGATGCGTACGTGCCAAGCGCTCAGTACACTGCTCCGCACATAGTAAGCGCCGAATAAATACTATTGAATGAATGAATGAATGAATGAACAGTGCTTGGCACATAGTAAGCGCTTAACGAATACCAGCGTTATTATTATTTTTCAAAACGGGGATAATAACGGTGGCATTTGTTAAGCGCTGTGTGCAGAGCGCTGTTCTAAGCGCTGGGGTGGATCCAGGGTAATCAGTTTGTCCCACGTGAGGCTCACAGTCGATCCCCATTTTACGGATGAGACACCTGAGGCCCAGAGAAGTGAAGTGACTCGCCCACAGTCACACACAGCTGACAAGTGGCCGAGCGGGGATTCGAACCCATGACCCCCGACTCCAAAGCGCGGGCTCTTTCCACCGAGCCACGCTGCGAGCCCTACGTGGGACGACCTGGCGACCCTGTATCCCCCCCCCCCCCCCCAGCGCTGAGAACGGTGCTCGGCACAAGAGTAAGCGCCTAACAGATACCAACGACATCTGGCTGTGCGCCGCGTCCCGCGGGACGGCGAGGGGAAGGACGAGCGGGTCGTCCGCCTCCCGGGCCGGGGCTCTTCCCGCTAGGCCGCGGCCGCGTCTCCAGCGTAGCCTGTACCGCAGTCCGGCCGGTCTCCGTACCGGAAGACGGTGAGCCCTTCGGGGCCGTGGTTTTCCCGTGGCTTTCCCGTGGCTTTCCCGTGGTTTTCTTCGGCGCCAGCCTCCGGACTCTATGCCGGTCCCACTAGATGGTGCTCTGTGAACTCGGGAGAGGGGAGGAGGAGCTCACGGCCCGATGCCCAATCGCCCGGTTTGGAGACCATCTGTCTCCCGAAGGTATCCACATTTGGTTTGGGTTTACGCCGCGGAGCGAAGGTCTCTTCGGCTAGGTCACGCGGATCGATTGCTCTTGTAACCCGAAGCTCAAAAGAGCAAGGGATAGCGCAACGAGGAGGTAGGCCCGGCCCCGGTGCTTCGAGGGAGAGCCGAGGGCCGAGAGACAGCCAGCCTGCCTGCCTCTAATCTCATCATCGCAACCGCCACCTTGGTCGGTTTCTGCTTTACGTCAGCCAGTGGGATAAATACGGTGGCAAGAGAAACTCTGACGGGGAAGGAACGGAGTTCGCCTCTTGCAGAGAAAAACAGAGAGAGAAAATCCAAAACGAAAATCCCCCGACCACCCGAGACAGAACCGAAAAAGCCCCCGCCACGGTCTGCCTCAGAGCATTTAAGGCCGGAGAGGAAATATTTCGCCCACTAGAAATCACGTGGGTCCCAAAGAGCGCAAGGGGGGTGGGGGGGGGAAATCGAACGGAAGAATGAACCTCGGTTTTATGAGGAAGCACCGACGGAGGAAAATACAGTTCTGTAATAAGATACGCAGACCGGCTTCCAGAGTCATCCCTCAGCTCGGTGAATGTGGATAAAATGCAGAGTCCAAGAGCCTTGGCCAACAAAAATGGTCAAATTCCATGTGAAATCCAGATCTCGATTCCCGAATTCTGTATTCTTAAAAAACACGCATTCCTTTCCCCCACTGTGGTCTTCTTCAAAGTCAATAAGGCATGAAACTTAAAAGTACTCCAGAACGCAAAAAATGCCGCCTGGCTATTTTTCATACATAATGCCTTCCTCTACATCCTTCGCCCTACGACTGGCAAGCATTTTCCAAGTAGGAAAAATCCCAAATACTCCGCTGTAAAAGACTACCTGCAAAATTTATACGAATCGAGGCAAGCAGACCGCTGACCATCGACAGGCCCACGGAATGAAGTACTTAAACAGAGAAACAGAGAACGCCGCATCGATCACTGGTGTAAATACACGGCTGTGACATTTACTAGACACCACGCCAAAAACTCAGGCATTTAAAATTAAGGAAATAAAATGCAGCTCTTTAAAGGTCTCTTGAATACATTTTCATCTTTCCCCTGGACTTCCCTCTTATGGTCAATCTTAAAAAAAAAAAGAACTTGAGCAAGAAAACACATGAATATGTGTGTGTGTGTGTGTGTGTGTGTGTTTGTGTGTAGTTTCAAACTCGATTCGGTTTGGCCACACTACAAAAGCAATTGAAATCTCCCTGTGAAATAAAGACGTCTACCTATAAATCTGCTGGAAACATTTAAGAACAGAAGAGTGTTCTTATCTTGATGATATCTTTAAGACTCTTGACTTTCACATCTCAATTTGCAAATGTAGTCATTTTCGGAAAAACACACTCGCTCTACTTCTCATTCAGGAACAGAACGATTTGGGGGTAAAATTTCTCAGTATAATTCCTACCTGAAAATCTGAAATAAGACTAGAAAATACTGGCAGAAATCACAGAGCCCTGGAATAATAACCTTTATATACCCACGTACGATGAATGACGCCAATTTTATTCAGCTACATTTCTTGAAATATATTAAGACGTTAGACTTAATGGTACGATATCTTTTTGGGTCACTTCCGGAGCAAATCAAGTCTCCTGTAGTTCCAGAATGCCATGATATATATTCTATTTGAATGAAGCTGGTAGAAAAATAAAGAATCACGCCAAAAACGAAAGACGAGACGAACTGCGCTAAACAAATGAACGTGACTGTACGTTGCATTTAAATGAATCCACTTACGACTGCATCTACTTCAATCAAATACTATCTAAAAATCATTTCAAGAAGAGCGGGAAGGCTATACATTTTGTAGGGAGGATAAATATCATATCTAAGTATACTCTGTACGTGTTTGTTGTCGGACTGTACTCTACCAGGCGCTTAGTACAGTGCCTGGCCCACAGACAGCGCTCAATATATACGACTGAATGAACCGGAGAAGTACATGCGCTATTTCTGCATCGCCTGTATTCAAATTGTACTTTAGTTTTTTTTTTGTTTTTTTCTGCCCTTTCGTTGGGAATATGGTGTATCCTCTGTTTTTAACTGGCACTTTACAACCAGACAAGCACAACCTCAAAGATATTTCAGGATCACTTATTTGCTAAGCAATTCAGGGGTCTCCATCCTCGGTCTCCATCCTCAGAACTTTCATCCTCTTCTTTAAAATTACCAGCTAAACTTCTCCCTCTGCCAATCCGCATATATGCTCTACTCCTCTCTATCAGACCGGGCTCTTGCAGGGAAGAAAAAAAAAATAATAAATGGAACATCTGATTTTCATACAACTTTCCAATTTGCTTTTCCATGTTTATTATCAAACTCTAATCATAACTCTCCCCTAACTTATTTATATTTTCACACAACCATCCTAAACCTCCCGGACTAAAATAAAAACCCACAAAAATTGTGGGAAATGTTTCGGATGAGAGATAAAAGCAAATTGGTCCAAATGTGCATTTGCAATAATCAGTGTTTACTTCTGCCGTTCAAACATTCGGCTTGCAGCACTTCCAATAACTGCATTAAACCTAATTTGCTCGTGTCCTTTCTAAAAATGGGGGTTTTCTTTTCACTCTCGAAAGAAATAATCCAAACTCATTTAATGCAAAGCACTCGTGGGTTCAGGAGGGTTTAGAATGAGGCCGCGTCTAGTGGCGGTGACGGACCCGAGTTTCAGCCTTCTAATTAAAAACGTTTTCCATCTGTGCGCTTCCTCCTTCCCGATAAAATATACGGCGGAGATCCGCCCGTAGGAAGGGTCTAAAGAAACCGGCCGACGCGTCAGCGAGAAGGTCGGAGTTAAGGTAGATCCAAATTACGGTCACGGTCCTTGCGGAACGTTCTTTCCTATCGGGTCATAAATCAAGATTCCAGTCCTCAGTACCCCGAAAGGATCGGTAGCCCCGAGGTACCGTAAATCCTTCGAGAAAAAGCAAACGTGGAAAAAAAAAATCGGGCATTGGACAAGATTAAGACCGCTCCCTGCTTCCCCTGTCCTCAGTTCGGGGCGGCTTGGTCTTCTGCAAACTTTCCAAGAATCTCCATCCCAAGTACTTCCCGAGGCGCACGGCGTGCAGATCACGACGCGGTTCAGAAGGTGACAGGAGTCCGCCTCGCAACTAGGGAGCCCGCCGGAGCGCCTGCCGTTTTTCGGGTCACCTACGTGACGGGGCCGATACGCTGAAATCAACAGGTCTCTTTCAAAGTGAGCCCTTTCGAGTTCTTTCGATCGACAACCGCAAAGTATCTTTTACCCCCGAAAAAGTGGGCCGACGAGAGCGTCTGGCGGCGAAGAACGTCACGCCCTAGTCCCGCAGCCATGAATCCCGGGACGTTTTTTAAAATGAGGTCTATTTCCTGTAATTTTAGATATTTTAGAGGACAATTATTTTACATTTTTATGATGCCTTTGGGGTATCCTTACAAATATTCTTATGCGTTTAAACTGAGGAAAGTAAAATTAAGTAATAGCTTCTCTTAAGGGGAGCCTGTCAACTCTCCCCTGAACAGAAAATCTCGTTTAAAGCAATCTAGAGATTTATATCCCTAGTAACCATAGAAATTAATCTGGAGCTTAGAAAAAATAGCATAAAAGGCAATTTATTTAATTAAAATCAGAGCACGGCTATTACAAATGAGGATTTATTTTTGAACCGAAAGAACTTTCTAAGACCGCAGGATTTTACCGAGGGAGACATCTTTCGTGACTAATTGTGTCCCTTAATCGATTTGGAGAATTTCACAGTTTCTTGCGCGTCTTAATTCGAGCAACACGTCACGCAGGAAAAAGCGTTCAGGGATTGTTTTCCCGGTACCGCGGAACCAAGAAACGCACTCTAAAAAGCACGCTGAGCTCAATTCGGGCCGCTGCTTTTCACCCACTCGCTTTCACGGCTACGACGGCACGGGGAGCGAAGACCTTTGCCAGGGTGCAGGCTGTAAGCTCCTCAGGGGCAGGGAACCTGTCCGCTAATTCTCTTGAATCGCACTCTTCCAAAGCGCTCAGTACAGCGCTCTGCTTATAGTAAGCGCTCGGGAAATACCACCGACGGACCGACCGACAGGCCGACGATTATCCACGTGCCACGGTTTAAAGACGACGACGATGAAGAACTGTGGTATCTGTCACACACCTAATAATAATGTCGGTGTTCGTTAAGCGCTTACCCTGTGCAGAGCGCCGTTCTAAGCGCCGGGGGAGATACAGGGTCATCGGGTCGTCCCACGTGAGGCTCACGTGTTAATCCCCATTTTACAGATGAGGTCACCGAGGCCCAGAGAAGTGAAGTGACTTGCCCACGGTCACCCAGCTGACAGGTGGCAGAGCCGGCATTCGAACCCATGACCCCCGACTCCCAAGCCCGGGCTCCTTCCACTGAGCCACGCCGCTTCTCTAACACGCTGACCGCGTGTCGGGAGCGGGGGTCGACACGATTTCATCGGGACCCACGTGGGCTCACGGTCTAATGATAATAATGACGATGACGCCGCTCTCTGTGAGGCGCTTACTCCGCGCCAGGCACCGTACTAAGCGCTGGGGCGGACACAAGCAAATGAGGTTGGACCCGGTCCCCGTCCCACGTGGGGCTCCCGGTCTCGCTCCCCGTTTCACAGACGAGGTAGCTGGGGCGACGGAGAAGTGAAGCGACCCGCCCAAGGTCACGGAGCGGACGGGCGGCAGAGCCGGGATTGGAACCCGTGACCTTCCGACGTACGTGCAGAGCACTGTTCTAAGCGCTGGGGTAGACCCGGGGGAATCAGGTCGCCCCACGTGGGGCTCACAGTCTTCATCCCCATTTTACAGACGAGGGAACTGAGGCACCGAGAAGCGAAGTGACTCGCACACGGCCGACGAGTGGCAGGGCCGGGATTCGAACCCAGGACCTCCGACTCCAAAGCCCGTGCTCTTTCCACTGAGCCCCGCTGCTTCTCTAACCACCGAGCCCCGTTGCTTCAAGTAGGAGGGAGAACGGATATCGGGTCCCCATTTTGCAAACGAAGGAACGGAGGCCCGGAGAAGGGAAGCGACTTGCTCAAGGTCACACAGCAGAGGAGGGAACTGGATCCCGGGTCTTCGGCCTCCTGGGCCGGGGCTCCTTCCCCTAGGCCAAGCTGCTTCTCAAAGAAGGCGCTGCCTTAAGGCCCCGGGCCATCTGATAGAAGGTCTTATCCAAGCCACTTACGTTGGTGAGCAGAGAAGAAAAACATTGCATTTTGTGGGACTCACCGAGCCTTCTGGGATAAACTCGCTACAGATCACAACAATAGGCTGAGAAGCCAACTCACCAGGTGGAAATTTAATATGTGCGACTTGATGAAAAGCTCAATGTTTTCCTGGGAAACGTCAACACGGCACAGAGCGGGGAGCCCGCCTCGGAGGGAGACGTTTTCGGCACGCGGTGAGCGCTCGGTAAATACCCCCGATCGGTCGATTACCGGGTTCGTCCCGGCAACAGGAATCCTCGATCAGCGGCGTGGCTTCGAGGACGGAGCCCAGGCCTGGGAGTCGGAAGGACCCGGGTTCTAATTCCGGGCTCTGCCACTCGTCGGCCGTGCGACCCCGGGCGCGTCACTTCACTCTTCTGTGCCTCGATTAGCTCTTCCGTAAGACGGGGATTGAGACCGCGAGCCCCACGTGGGACAGGGACTGTGTCCGACCCGATCTGCTCGGATCCACCCCGGCGCTGAGCACGGTGCCCGGCATGCGGTAAGCCCTTAACAGATATCGCAGTTATTGGCGGAATTACTTTTCTCACCTCTCTAATCATCGGCCCGACGGACGGGGACCGCGAGAACACCACGACCGGACGCTGGAGGTCCCAAACATCTCATAAAATTTCCCAAGTGCTTAGTACAGTCCTCTGCACACGGTAAGGGCTTAATAATACGTAGGATTAAAAGAATGGACGCATAAAACGGGGGCCTCGGTCGACCGAGGACACGGGGAGAGAGCACAGTGGAAAACTGGGTGGGATGAGGACGCCCTAAAAGTTCACCGTCCATCTCCTCAGCATTTACACACTAAAGGGGCCGGGTTGCCCGGCAAGGGCAAAATGATGACCTTGGGGTTAGAGCCTGTGTGCAGAACAGTGTACTAAACACTGTTCCCTGCCCACCAGGAGCACCGATCGCTTCAGTCGGCACGGGGTGGTGGACAGAGCACGGGCCTGGGAGTCAGAAGGAGAAGAAGAATGAAGTATGATACTTGTTAAGGGCTTAATAATAACGATGATGATGATGATGGCATCTGTTAAGCGTTTGCTACGTGCCCAGCACTGTTCTAAGCTCTGGGGCAGAAACAAGGTAATCAGGTTGTCCCCCGTGGGGCTCACAGTCTTCGGCCCCGTTTTACAGATGAGGGAACTGAGGCACGGAGAAGCGAAGTGACTTGCCCGAAGTCACACAGCTGACAGGCGGCGGAGGCGGAATTAGAACCCGTGACCTCTGACTCCCGAGCCCGGGCTCTTTCCGCCGAGCCCCACTTACTGCGCGCGCTAAGCGCTGTACTAAGTGCTGGAGTAGATCCGGGCAAATCGGGTTGGACACAGTCCCTGTCCCACATGGGGCTCACGGTCTCGATCCCCATTTTACAGATGAGGACACGGAGGCACAGAGAAGTGAAGTGACTTGCCCAAGGTCACAGAGCAGACAAGCGGCGGAGCCGGGATTCGAACCCGTGACCGCGGACTCCCAAGCCCGGGCTCTTTCCGCTGAGCCACGCTGCTTCTCTGCAAGATAAGCAGGGTCGCAGTCAAAGTATGAGGAGAAACCCCGTTTTGCAGATGAGGGAACTGAGGCACAGAGAAGTGCAGCTCCTCGCCCGGGGTCAGACGGCGGGCAAGTGGCAGAGCTGCCTCCCGGGGGCCGCCGCTCTTTTCGCATCACGTTGCTTTTCTTTCGTCTCCCGCCACGTCTGTCAGAAACCGTCTAAAAGTTCATTCTTCTGTACCGCAGTTAATCTCTTTCCAGAAAAGAAGCCACCATCAACCTCACAGATTCATTCATTCAGCCGATCGTCTTTTCTGAGCGCCTACTGTGTGCAGAGCACTGTACTGAGCGCTTGCATAGATACGCACCTCTTCCAGGAGGCTTTCCCCAATTCACAAAGCAGCGTGGCTCGGTGGAAAGAGCCCGGGCCGGGCATCGGTGCCTGCCTCCCCCTAAGCTACCTGAGGACAAGGATGGCATCTGCCAACTCTGTGAATTGTACTTCGTCCAAGCGCTTAGCACAGTTGTCGGCACTCAGGCGCTCAATGAATATCGCTGAAATCAATAAATAGCGCCGATATCAATACATATCCATGTACCTCAGAATGATTCACTGAGTTACCGAATTCAAATTCTGCAGATGAAGAAACTTCCCTCGTGCAGGACACTGCACTTGTTTCGATGCGTATTTTTCTGCGATTCTAATTATTAATATTGCTGCCTGTTTACCTGTTTCGATGTCTGTTTCCCCTCCTCTAATAACAATAATAATAATGGCATTCGTTAAGCGCTCACTATGTGCCAAGCACTCTCCTAAGCGCTGGGGGGATACAAGGTGATCAGGTTATCCCACGTGGGGCTCACGGTCTTCATCCCCATTTTACAGATGAGGTACCTGAGGCTCAGAGAAGTGAAGCGACTTGCCCAAAGTCACGCAGCTGACAAGCGGTGGAGCCGTTAAGCTCTGTGGGGGCGGGGATTGTCTCTATTGCCGAACTGTACATCCCAAGCGCCTAGTACAGTGCTCTGCACACCGTAAGCACTCAATTAAATAGGACTGACCAAATGAATGCACTTAGGGCTTACGAGAATAATCAGTCAATCCTCTAGACGGTCACCTCCTTTTGGGCAGGAAACGCGTCTACCAACCCCGCTGCACTGTAGCGTCCCAAGCGCTTCACACAGTCCTCTGCGCGCAGAATGTGCTCGACGAATACGACTGCTCGAATGGTACACGGTACAATAAAAAACCCGGCCCACGTAAGCGTTTAAGCACCCTCGGTTTCCCTTAGAAAAATCGGGCCCACGTCTCCCGTGCGCTATTCCGGCCCTCAGAACGGTGCTCGACACATAGTAGGCGCTTAACGGATACCACCGATACCTTCGTTCACGATTATTTCCTTCTATCTCCGTGTCTGCCTCGCAGAGAAGTGACTCGCTCGAGGTCGCAGGGCAGGCGCGTGGCGGAGCCGGGACCGGAACCCACGACTTTCAGACTCCCAGGCCCGCGGTCTACCCGCTACGCCGTGCTGCTTCTCGAAGGCCCACGTCCTCCCGCCGTCCCGGGACGGCCTCCCTCCTCCCCTCCGCCCAACTGACTCTCTTCCCCTCTTCAAAGCCCTACTGAGAGCTCACCTCCTCCGGGAGGCCTGCCCGGACTGAGCCCTCCTTTTCCCTCTGCCCCCCCTCCCCATCGCCCCGACTCCCTCCCTCCGCTCTGCCCCCTTCCCCTCCCCAGAGCACTGGTGCATATGTGGATACATTATTACTCTACTTTATTAACGATGTGCATATATCTATGATTCTATCCGCACATAGTAAGCGCTCAATAAATACTACCGAATGAATTTATCGATTCCGATGGCATCAAGGCCTGCCTACTTGTTTCGTTTTGTCGTCCGTCTCCCCCCTTCTAGACCGTGAGTCTGTCGCTGGGCAGGGACGGTCTCCATCTGTTGCCGACCTGTACCTTCTGGGCACTGAGTACAGCGCTCCGCGCACAGTAGGCGCTCCATAAATACGACCGCACGAGTGAACGAGGAGAGTGCAACGCGACGTCCGCTGGTTCTGCCGCATTCTTCCAAATGGCTACTTCAGCGCTCCGCTTACAGCGGGGGCTCAGACACTCTCAGTGATAAGAAGGATGCACCGAGCCATCCGTCCGCGCTCGGAGGTAGTTCTTTCGACGAGGCTCCTGCCTATTCAGACGATGCTAAAAATAAATCGACCAGTGGATCCATCCATCCGTGATAATGACGACGACGATGTCGGTACTTGTTGAGCGCTCACTACGTGCAGAGCACTGTTCTAAGCGCTGGGGGAGACGCAGGGTCATCGGGTCGGCCCACGCGAGGCTCACGGTTAATCCCCGCTTTCCAGATGAGGTAACCGAGGCCCAGAGAAGGGAAGTGACTCGCCCACAGTCACGCGGCCGCCAAGCGGCAGAGCCGGGAGTCGGACCCACGACCTTTGACTCCGAAGCTCAGATTCTTTCCAATGAGCCATGCTGCTTCCCCATCCATCCGTCCATCCCATCCATCGCACCTATCGATCTTTTATCGTGTGCAGTGCGTTGTGCTAAACGCTTGGGAGAGTGGGAGACGACAGAGTCGGCGGACGCGTTCCCCGTCCACAATCCGATTAAAATCAGAAAAAAAAAAATCAGCCACGTTAAACTGTGAAACCCGGACTCCTGTCAGAGGCTAAAAACGGGTTTGGTCGAACAGCACGGTAAGCACAAAGAGCCACAGTGGTTCTTGGAACGGACGGATGAGTTGGGAAGGCCCGAGCCCGTCGTTGGGTAGGGATCGTCTCTATTTGTCGCCGAACTGTACTCTCCCAACGCTTAGTACAGTGCGCTGCACACAGGGAGCGCTCAATAAATATGACCGAATGAATGAATGACTCTCCCGTAAGGACTCCGGTGACCCGGGTGCGCGACGCGACGAGAGAAAGATTCCTCGATCCTAGACTGACGAACCGGCCTGGAATCCGTATCCTCGAAGCGCTTGATATTCACCCCACCTTTAGCCACACACCACTTATAATCACGGTGCTCCATTCATTCATTTATCCGTTCGACTGCATTTACTGAGCGCTTACTGTGTGCAGAGCAGCGTACCAAGCGCCCGGAAAGTACAGTTCGGCAACGAACAGCGGCGGTCCCTGCCCACGACGGGCTCACAGTCTAGAACGGGTGAGCCGGTCTAGACGGTACCCGTTAAGCGCTTACTAAGGGCCAAGCTCCGTTCTAAGCGCTGGGGTGGATACGGGGTAATCGGTTCGGACGCGGTCCCTGTCCGACCCGGCTCACGCTCTTAATCCCCATTTTACAGACGAGGGAACTGAGCCCCAGTGAAGTGAAATGACTTGCCCACGGGCACCCAGCGGACCCGTAGCAGAGCCGAGATTAGAACCCGGGCCCCTCCGACTCCCAAGCCACCGCTCTACCCCCTAAACCGCGCCGCTCGTCCGCTTATATGCACGGCCGTAATTAATTGCCACCGATGTCTCGCTCCCCTTCTAGATTCTAAGATCGTTTTGCGTCTCGCGCCGCACTCTCCCAAGCAATCAGTCCAGTGCTCTGCGTGCAAGTGCTCAATAAGTACTAATAACGAGAAGCAGCGTGGCTCAGTGGAACGAGCACGGGCTTAGGAGCCAGAGGTCATGGGTTCTAATCCCGGCTCCGCCCCCCCGTCAGCTGTGTGACTTTGGGCAAGTCACTTGACTTCTCGGTGCCTCGGTGACCTCATCGGTAAATGGGGATGAAGACCGTGAGCCTCGCGTGGGACAACCCGATGACCCTGCATCTCCCCCAGCGCTCGGAACAGTGCTCGGCACATAGAGAGCGCTTAACAGATACCAACATTATTATTATTATTTTTATTATTAAGTAGCGCTGATTAACCATAGAGCCGAATCGATGCCCTGTTCCCAGCTGGAGAAGCCAAAATCAAAGGAGCTGCCTCAGGCTAGTCCATGAACTGACAAAGAAACATTTCACACAAAACCGTACGGGCAGAACCCGAGTTTAACTGGAACTTCTCCCGGGACTTCAAGGATTTCTTTTTCAGGAGCGACTACCGTTGGGTCTGGATTTTATCGTTCGAATGATAGAGACGGCACGATAAAGCACCCGTTCCTAGTGGATTCGTTCATTCATTCAATTGTATTTATTGAGCACTTACCGTGTGCAGAGCCCTGCACTAGGCGCTTGGGAGAGTACGATACAACATTAAACAGACCCATTCCCTGCCCCCAACGAGCTCAGTACAGTGCTCTGCACACAGTAAGCTCTCACCCAAGTTATTACCGTTATCGAAATGATACCTCTATCTACACCTCCCAAAGAAGAGATAATGATATCGGTATCTGTTAAGCGCTTACTGTGTGCAGAGCACCGTTCTAAGCGCCGGGGTAGACACGGGGGAATCAGGTTGTCCCCCGTGGGGCTCACAGTCTTCAGCCCCATTTTACAGATGAGGTCACTGAGGCCCGGAGAAGCGAAGTGGCTCGCCCACGGTCACACAGCCGACGAGTGGCGGAGCCGGGATTCGAACCCGTAGACCGCTGACTCCAAAGCCCGTGCTCTTTTCACTGAGCCACGCCATCTGGTAACGGAGCCGGATGAGGGGACAGATGATCACAAAAAGGCCCGACAATCGGCTCGGCGGCCCATCTACGCTGACATCTGATCGGCTGCAGTTCCGAAAGGCCTCGGTTGCAAATTTCCCACGGGCTTCGCTTCGCCCACTCAACGGCCGCCCCCCTTTTTTTTTTTTAGCACAGAGCATTTGGAGATTGGCAAATGGAAGCGGTCGTTCCGAGGGAAGTGCCGTCGGATGCTTATTCGTTCACCCGATCGCATTTACCGTGGGCGAAGCGCCGGACGAAGCGCTTGGGAGAGTCCAAATCATCAATCAACACGCGCATCCCCTGTCCACAGTGAGCTGACAGTTGAGAGGGGAAGATGGGCATTAACAGAAATCTAAAAAATGACAGATTCGTAGCTGAGTGCTGCGGGGATGAGGCGGGGATGGATAAAGGGAGGAAGTCAGGGCGACGCAGAAGGGAGCGGGAGAGGAGGAAAGGAGGGCGCGGTCGGGGAAGGCCTCCTGGAGGAGGCGGGCCTCCCATGAGGCTCTGAAGGCGAGGGAGAGCGGCGGTCTGTCGGATACGAGGGAGGGGGCTGATACCCTTCAGTCCGAAGGACAGAGTGAGAAGAGAGGGGTTATCGACGCGAAGAGACAGGAGAAGGCCCCGTCACTGTCAGATGACGACGACGGTATCCGTTAGGCGCTTACTGTGTGCCGGGCACTGTTCTGAGCGCTGGAAGGGAATCGTGAACGCAAGCTGGTCCGCTAGACCGTATGCTTTTTGTGGGCGGGGACTACGTGTTACATTGTTGTCCCCTCCCAAGCGCTTAATACGGTGCACGGAACATAGTGAGAGCTCAATGAATACGATCGACTCACTGCGCTACATTCATTCATTCCTTCACTCGACAGTATTTATTGAGCGCTTACTACGTGCAGAGCACTGTACTAAGCGCTTGGAATGTACAGATCGGCAACGGATAGAGACGGTACCTGCCCTCTGACGGGCTCACGCTCTAATCGGGGGAGACGGGCAGACGACAACAAGTGAGCTCTCCCAAGCGGTCAGTACAGTGCTCTGCACGCGGTAGACACTCAATAAAAACCACTGACTGACCGATTCTGCTATACTGAACTCTCCCAAGCACTCAGTACAGGGTTCTGCACACGGTAAACACTCGATAAATACCACTGACTGACTGATTCTGCTACATTGAACTCTCCCAAGCACTCAGTACCGGGTTCTGCACACGGTAAACACTCGATAAATACCACTGACTGACTGATTCTGCTATATTGAACTCTCCCAAGCACTCAGTGCAGGGCTCTGCACACGGTAAACACTCAATAAACACCCAATAAACACCACTGAGGGATTGTTTACTAAAAGGAGAAGCAGCGTGGCTCAGTGGAAAGAGCACGGGCTTTGGAGTCAGGGCTCATGAGTTCGAATCCCAGCTCCGCCACCTGTCGGCCGTGTGACCGTGGGCACGTCACTTCACTTCTCTGTGCCTCAGTTCCCTCATCTGTAAAATGGGGATTAAAACTGTGAGCCCCACGTGGGACGACCTGATTCCCCTATGTCTACCCCAGCGCTTAGAACGGTGCTCGGCAGATAGTAAGCGCTTAACAAATACCAACATTATTATTATTATTATTATTACCATAGGAAGTTCCTCGAAGGCAGAGCGCGTGTCTACTTGGGGAAGCAGCAGGGCCCAGTGGAAAGAGAACGGGCCTGGGAGACAGAGGTCTCGGGTTCTAATCTCAGCTCCGCCACATACCCGCCGGGTGACCTAGGTAGGGCAAGTCACTTGATTACTTTATGCCTCAGTTCCCTCATCTGCAAAATGGGGATTCAATGCCTGTTTTCCCTCCTTCTTTAGCTGTGTGCCCCATCTGGGACCTGATTATTTTGTATGATGATGACGGTATCTAAGTGCTTACTATGTACCGGGCACCGTTCTAAGGGCTGGGGTAGATACAGGGTAATCAGGTTGTTCCAGGTGGGGCTCGACGTTTTAATCCCCAATTTAGAGATGAGGTCACTGAGGCCCAGAGAAGTTAAGCGGCTTGCCCAAGGTCACGAGCAGACAAGCGGCAGAGCCGAGATTAGAACCCACGCCCTCTGACTCTCAAGCCCGGACTCTTTTCACTGAGCCGGGCTGCTTCTCCCAGAGCTTAGTACGGCGGCTGACACACAGAAAGCGATTAACAATCGTTATCATCATCATTATTATTATTTTTCCTGTACTCACCCAAGCACATAGGACAGTACGTCCTCTTAGACTGTGAGCCCGAACTGGGACAGGGACTGTGTCCAACCCGAGTATCTTATATCTACCCCAGCACTTAGTACAGTGCCTGGAGAAAGAGAGAAAGAGAGAAAGAGAGAAAGAGAGAAAGAGAGAAAGAGAGAAAGAGAGAAAGAGAGAAAGAGAGAAAGAAAGAAAGAAAGAAAGAAAGAAAGAAAGAAAGAAAGAGAGAGAGAGAGAGAGAGAGAGAGAGAGAGAGAAAGAGAGAAAGAGAGAAAGAGAGAAAGAGAGAGAGAAAGAGAGAGAGAGAGAAAGAGAGAAAGAGAGAGAGAGAGAAAGAGAGAAAGAGAGAGAGAGAGAGAGAGAGAGAGAGAGAGAGAGAAAGAGAGAAAGAGAGAAAGAGAGAAAGAGAGAAAGAGAGAAAGAGAGAAAGAGAGAAAGAGAGAAAGAGAGAAAGAGAGAAAGAGAGAAAGAGAGAAAGAGAGAAAGAGAGAAAGAGAGAAAGAGAGAAAGAGAGAAAGAGAGAAAGAGAGAAAGAAAGAAAGAAAGAAAGAAAGAAAGAAAGAAAGAAAGAGAGAAAGAGAGAAAGAGAGAAAGAAAGAAAGAAAGAAAGAAAGAAAGAAAGAAAGAAAGAAAGAAAGAAAGAAAGAAAGAAAGAAAATAGAAAGAAAATAGCCATTATGGTACATCTTCATAAGCTTCTTGTGGGCGGGGAATGTGTCTTTTCTACTGTACTCTCCCAAGTGCTTAGTACAGTGCTCTGCACACAGTGAGCACTCAATAAATATGATCTGAATGAATGAATCTTCATGGCGGGGGAGGCAGATCAAGAGGTACGGACTTAAATTGCAGAGAGAGAAAGAGGTTCAGTATTCTTCCCACCCCCTCCGGGACGGCACCTGCAGAGTTTCCAGTCCTCTGCCAGTCTCGACGACGGGACGGAGAGTGAAGCAGAGGCCCGTCCATCTCACTCCTAGCTCGGCCGGTGGCTAGCGAGCGGCAGGCCGTCGGCTACAAGTCAAAACTCCCCCGTGCTGGGCAGCGCGGCACGGGAGAGAGTCGAGGGCGGAGACTCAGGTTTACCGCGGGGAAGGAGGCGACGGTAAACCACTTCCGTATTTTTACCGGGAAAACTCTCCGGATCCACGACCGGAACGACCGCAGACGGAGGTGGGGGGTTCCGGGGGAGACGGGTCCACGGCGTCGCTATGGGTCGGAGGCGCCTCGACGGCATAAGACAAGATTCTTCTCCTGAGAGTTAAGACTTGTTGTTCGGTCTCGAGAGTTAAGACTTGTTGAATACTCATTTTCATGAGCCTGAGAAGTTTTTCCCTTTGGGAGTATTTAAGAAGAGAGGTGGGGGGGGGGGAGGGGGGAGGAAGAGAGGGACAGAGAGAGTTTTCCCTTTGGGGATATTTAAGGAGAGAGACGGAGGGGAGGAAGAGAGAGAGACTGTGTGTGTTGTGTGTGTATGTTTAATCATTATAATAATAACTATGGTCTCTGTTCAGCATTTCCTTTGTGCTGAGCAATATACTAAAGCGCTGGGCTAGCTAATCAGGTCAGATACAGTCCTCGGCCTTTATGGGGTTCAGAGTCTAAGTGTAAGTGAGAAAGTTACTCTTCCGACGTTGGCATTCACCCATAGGCAGGCATCTGTCGGTGAGGATTTCCACGGTTAGAAATAAAGAAAAGGGACAGCAGAGGTTGCCTCGAAGCCCACTCCTTTATCTAAAAATCCCGGCTCGGCCACTCGTCGGCTGTGTGACTGTGGGCGGGTCGCTTCACTTCTCTGGGCCTCAGTTACCTCATCTGTACAATGGGGATGAAGACCGCGAGCCTCACGTGGGACAAGCCTGGCTCTGCCGCTCGTCTGCTGGGCGACCTCGGGCGAGTCACTTCACTTCTCTGGGCCTCAGTGACCTCATCTGTAAAACGGGGATGAAGACCGGGAGCCTCGCGGGGGACAACCTGATGACCCCGTATCTACCCCAGTGCTTAGAACAGTGCCCTGCACATAATAAGCGCTTAACAAATACCAACATTATTATAATAATAACAATCGCGGTATTTGTTAAGCGCTTACTACGTGTCAGGTACTACTCTAAGCGCTCCGGCAGATACAAGATAATGGGGTCGGACCCAATCCTTGTCCAAAACAGGGCTCCCGGTCTCAATTCCCCTTTTACAGATGAGGGAACCGAGGCCCAGAGAAGTGACGTGACTTGCCCGAGGTCGCCCGGCAGACAAGCGGCAGAGCCAGGATTAGAACCCGGGCCCTCCGGACTCTCGGGCCCAGGCTCTCTCCACTAGGCCATGCGGCTGCTGTTTTCCCCGAAAATAAACACTGCACGAGCCTTATCCCGCTACCTACCTTAACTTTCCTTGAGAGAGTTTTCTTCCAAATGAAAAACGGTAGCTTCATTAGGGCAAAATCCTTGCCTTGTAGCACTACTCGAAACTATATCCCATGCGATGGGAAACCATAACTGTCGTGGTAAGAGCCCAACCGAAATCGATACGGGGACTCTGAAGTAAACAAATACTCTTCGGGGGGTGGTGCAAAAGTCTGAGATTACATTCATAAGCGGTCCTTAATTTGAAATTACCCACGTGGAATTCAAGGATTCGAGGCACGGACAGATTCATCACAGACGATTTAGGGGGCGGAACCCTACGACGCCCCCCCCAAAACCCAAACTTCAGCGTCCAGCTTTTTCTGCTTCGAAACAGCTCTGATTCGCCACACCGTTTACCGTGGCTCTGGAGGTGGAAATATCCACAGACGTGTTTCGTTTTTAAATAATGCAGACACTTCTACGATTAAAAAAAACCAAAAACCTCACCTGGTACGTTTTAAATCCACTGCCTTGTTCCAGACCCGTCAGTCTAGCCTCTGAGCTGCTTTCAGGTTCGAGATCACTTAACATCTCTCAATTTACACGAAAGGTTTTGAACTCCTGAATCCCGGAGCCCTCGGAAGGCAACGGACCCAGACGTCCCGGACACAGCGCCGTCGCCGCCTACAGATGGACGGATCCAAGTTCAAACGAGCATGTCTCCGCTCAGAAATCGGCGAGGCCCAGCGGGTAGAGCCCGGGCCTGGGAGTCGGAAGGTCGTGGGTTCTAATCCCAGCTCCGCCACTTGTCTGCCGGGTGACCTTGGGCAAGTCACTTCTCTTCTCTGGCCCTCGGTTCCCTCATCTGAAAAATGGGGGTTGAGACCGTGAGCCCCACGTGGGACAGGGCCTGTGTCCGACCTGATTTGCTGGTATCCACCCTAGCGCTTAGTACAGCGCCTGGCGCATAGATTAAAAAACAACCGCCACCTCACCTGGTACGTTTTGAATCCAATGCCTTGTTCAAGACCTGTCGGTCTAGCCTCTGAGTTGCATTCAGGTTCGAGATCACTTAAAATGTCTCAGTTCACACGAAAAGTTTTGAACTCCTGAATGCCGGAGCCCTTGACAGATCCCATCATTATTAATTACTATTAAGTCACCGTGCTTCTAGACGGTAAGCTCGTTGAGGGCAGGAAATGTGTCTGTTTACAGGTGTGCTCTCCCAAACGCCTAGACCAGTGCTCTGCACATAGTAAGCGCTCAACAAATACTACTGAATGAACTTCTCTGGGCCTTGGTTCCCTCATCTGTGACTGTGAGAGCCCTGTGTGGGACAGGGACTGGGTCCGATTAGCTCGTACCTAACCTAGAACGTAGGACAATCCTGGCACGTAATTAGCGCTTAACACATACCATAATTATCATTATTATTACCGTATCACCACTGGAAGCTCTCCCGTCTCGGGGGGGCACCTGGAGAGTTCCCAGTCCCCTACCAGTCTCGACTAAAGGAGGCAGAGTCAAGCAGAGGCCCGTCCATCCCATTCCTAGTTTGGCCAGTGGCTAGCGAGGGGCAGGCCGTCGGCTACTTAGTCAAAACTCCCCCGCGCTGGGCAGCGGCCACACGGGAGAGAGTCGAGGGCGGAGACTCAAATCGACCGCGCGGATGGAGGCGATGGTAAACCACTTCTGGATTTTTACCAGGAAAACTCTGGATCCACGACGGGAACGACTGCGAACGGAGGTGGGGCGTTCTGAGAGAGGTGCGTCCGCGGCGTCGCCGCGGGTCGGACGAGACGAGACGCTGCACGCTCCGAGGCGTAAACAGTGAATGCCCCAAAAGAAAAATGATCTGGTGTTATCCCATCGAAGCGGTATTGACAGAGAGAGGTGACCTGCCCATCATTTTGAGAAGCAGCGTGGCTCAGTGGAAAGAGCCCGGGCTTGGGAGTCAGAGGGCATGGGTTCGAATCCCCGCTCTGCCGCTTGTCAGCTGTGTGACCGTGGGCAAGTCACTTCACTTCTCTGGGCCTCAGTGACCTCATCTGTAAAATGGGGATTAACCGTGAGCCTCACGTGGGACAACCTGTTACCCTGTATCTCCCCCAGCGCTTAGAACAGTGCTCTGCACATAGTAAAACGCTTAACAAATACCAACATTATTATTAATCCCGCCTCCGCCACTTGTCAGCTGTGTGACTCTGGGCAAGTCACTTCCGTCTCTGAGCCTCAGTGACCTCATCTGTAAAATGGGGATGAAGACCGTGAGCCCCACGTGGGACAACCTGATCACCTTGTATCCCCCCAGCGCTTAGAACAGTGCTTTGCACATAGTAGGCACTTAACAAATACCATTATTATTATTCTTATTATCACCAAGCACCTTGAAGCCCACGATCCACTTCCCCTTACGTTCACCGGGCTAAAAGACGAGACCCAGGAAAGCGGAGGAACCAGCTCAAAATCTCCCTCCCCTCAACCCTCCCACCCTAAAACAACACACTTCCCTTTTTTTTTTTTTTAAATCTTCCTGACCGGGCCGACGAGATACTACTATATTCACTAAGAGGAAAGGCTCCCAGCTTTTTCACTTCCAAAACTGTTTAGACGGTACCAAGACCGTACAGGTTTAAGTTCCCGGCACGCAAATAAACGGAAGAGAATGTAACCCACTGCACCTAGAGGCTCGTCGGCAGTTAGTCAATACCGCTTTTCTTGGAGCCAATTGCCCAGAAGAAAAACGCTGCCACCGGAGAAATGAACCCAGAAAACGGGACGATGTTCAGCTCGTTTTGAAAAATGAAAAGGTTTACTATATTCATTCACAAGGCATCTAAGCGCTTAACCTAATTTTTTTAGATTCCCAATTCAGCCTTCACCAAGTGGGATATCGTAGCTGGAAATTCAGCCCAGAAATCACGAATTCGCAGAAAACCGGATGCGGCACCCAAAAGGACGTCTCCCAGGTAAATAAAACGTTTGGAGGGACAAGCTAACAAGTACTGAAACTGTCTGGATTCGATTTGGATTCACAAAATAAAAACCTTCTGAAAGCAACCGAGACCGAAGAACCCGAGGACGAAAAGAAACAAGACCGTAAGCTCGTTACGGGCACGGAATGTCTGTTTACTGTCGCGCTGTACTCTCCCAGACGCTCAGTACGGTGCTCCGCACGTACCGAGCGCTCAATAAATACGACGGAATGAACAAGAAACAGAGATGCTGCTGAGTCCCGTCGTCTTCTGGCATCGACGAGCTTTAATTCATTGATCTGATCCATCCACCCGTCAGCGGAATTTACTGAGCGCATACTTTGGGCAGAGCACTGTACTAAGCGCTTGGGAGAGGACCACAATATAATAATAACGTTGGTATTTGTTAAGCGCTTACTATGTGCAGAGCACTGTTCTAAGCGCTGGGGGAGATACAGGGTAAGCGGGTTGTTCCACGTGAGGCTCACAGTTAATCCCCATTTTCCAGATGAGGTCACTGAGGCCCAGAGAAGTGAAGTGACCTGCCCACAGTCACACAGCTGACGGGTGGCAGAGCCGGGAGTCGAACCCATGACCTCTGACTCCGAAGCCCGGGCTCTTTCCACTGAGCCACGCTAACTGAGTTGGTAGCTATGTTCCCTGTGATGAAAGTGCTAATTGCTTACAAATCAGTCACAGGTTCACCGTTATGACATAAAATACCACAGTAAAAGAAAGGCATTTTCTCCCATATCCACCCAAGCTCTTTCCTGTACTAAGCGCTTACTACAGTGGTCTGCATACAGTAAGTGCTCAGTAGATAACACCGAACGATTCACCATCCACAGCGCCCCGGAGCAGTCCCTCTGTCCTCCAACGGAGCAATAAGAAACTTCACGACGCAACCTGCCCCAGCACCGTTCCACAGTGCGCCAGTTCGCTCAGAGAAAAGTGAAAATCATACGATATTGGTTTTCAAATTCATTAGAAATTAAGTTAAGCATCGATTACGAACGCTACCAAAAAATATCCGTACATCGTTCCGGCTGAGAGTTCGGACAGAACCGTCGCTTGCTGAAGGGGTAAACGGGTTATACGGTGATACGACTGGAGAGCCAGAGGAAAATAATGTAAGGAAGGTAATATTAATATACGATACACTGGGGCCCAAAAACTGATTCTCGTGGGATGGCTGAGGAAAATGAATGCTAAAAGGGTACCGACATCTCAGCCAAAAATAAAGTTGCTTTTCCCTGACGAGGATAAAATGAAGCGACTGGAAAACTCGAACCAATTCAACCCACTTCTACCCACTTCTATGGCTCAGTGGAAAGAGCACAGGCTTGGGGGTCAGAGGTCATGGGTTCGATTCCCGGCTCTGCCACCTGTCAGCTGTGTGACTGTGGGCAAGTCACTTTCCTCCTTTCCTCTCCTCTTCCCCCTCTCCTCCTCCCCCCTCCCGTCCCACCCCCTCAGCACTGGATTGGTCCGCTCAACTGTATATATCTTCATCCCCCTATTTATTTCATTTTGTTTAATGAGATGTACATCACCCTGATTCTCTTTGCCATTGTTTTTATGAGATGTTCTTCCGCTTGACTCTATTTATTGCCATCGTTCTTGTCCGTCCGAATCCCCCGATTAGACCGTGAGCCCGTCACAGGGCAGGGACCGTCTCTATCTGTTGCCGATCTGTACATTCCAAGCGCTCATTACAGTGCTCTGCACATAGTAAGCGCTCAATAAATACTACTGAATGAATGCATCAACTTAACTTCTCTGTGCCTCAGTTCCCTCATCTGTAAAATGGGGATTAAGACCGTGAGCCTCATGTGGGAGGACTTGATTACCCTGTATCTCCCCCAGCGCTTTGAACAGCGCTCTGCACATAGCAAGCGCTTAACAAATACCAACATTACTTCTACCCTATTCTTGATCTCATTAACCACACTGGCGATGACTCGGTCTTGATCTGTGGGGGAGGCCGAGGGACGAAGAGGTGAAAGAAGAAACAATCTGCAGGGTCTACTCCAGGAAGAGCGCTTCCAACTTTGAGATGAAAATTAAATCTCACGGGACTGGTTTAAATGCCTACTACGTGCCAGGCACTGTACTGAGCGCTGGGGCAGACGCACGACAAACAGGTTGGACGTAGCCCCATCCCATATAGCGTTCACGGTCGAAGTCGGAAGGCGGTCGGATACTAGATCTCCATTTTACGGATGAGGAAACTGAGGCCCAGAGACGTTAAGGAGCTTGCCAAAAGTCACAGCAGACGGGGGGAGCTGGGATTACAACCGATCAGTGCGGCACCGTCTAGTGGATAGAGCCCGGGCCCGGGAGTCGGAAGGTCATGGGTTCTAATCCCGGCTCTACCACCTGGCTGCCGTGCGGCCTTGGGCGAGTCACTTCGCTTCGCCGTTCCTCCGTTCTGTAAAATGGGGATGGAGGCTGTGAGCCCCACTTGGGACAGGGAATGGGTCCAACCCGATTTGCTTGTATAATAATAATAATAATGTTGGTATTTGTTAAGCGCTTACTATGTGCAGAGCACTGTTCGAAGCACTGGGGTAGATACAGGGTAATCAGGTTGCCCACGTGAGGCTCACAGTTAATCCTCATTTTACAGATGAGGGAACTGAGGCACCGAGAAGTTCATTCATTCAATAGTATTTATTGAGCGTTTACTGTGTGCAGAGCACTGTACTAAGCGCTTGGAATGGACAAATCGGCAACAGAGAGAGACGGTCCCTGCCCAGTGACGGGCGCACAGTCTAATCGGGGGAGACGGACAAGAACAATGGCGATGAATAGAGTCGAGGGGAAGAACGTCTCATAAAAACAATGGCAGATAAATAGAATCAGGGTGACGTACAGCTCGTTAAACAAGAGAAATGGGGTGATGAAGACCTATACAGTCGAGCGGACGGGTACGGTGCCGAGGGGAGGGGAAGGGAGAGGGGGAGGAGGAGAGGGAAAGGGGGGAGAGGAGGGTTTAGCTGCGGAGAGGTGAAGGAGGGGGTCCCTGAAGGAAAAAGGGGGGAGCTCAGTCTGGGAAGGCCTCTTGGAGGAGGTGGGCTTTAAGCGACTTGCCCATAGTCACACGGCTAACAAGTGGCAGAGCTAGGATTCAAACCCATGACCTCTGACTCCCGAGCCCGGGCTCTTTCCCCTGAGCTACACTGCTTCTCATCCACCCAGCGGTTAGTATACCGCCTGGCACGTAGTGAGCGCTTAACTAATTCTCTTCCCCTCTTCAAAACCCTACTTAAAACTCACCTCCTCCAAGAGGCCTTCCCACACTGAGCTCCCCTTCTCCCTCTACTCCCTCTACCGCCCCCCCCCTTCACCTCTCCGCAGCTAAACCCTCTTCTCCCCCCATCTCCCTCTGCTCCACCCCCTCTCCCTTCCCGTCCCCCCGGCACCGTACTCGTCCGCTCGACTGTATATATTTTCATCACCCTATTTATCTTGTTAATGAATTGTACATCGCCTCGATTCTATTCGGTCGCCATCGTTTCTACGAGACGTTCTTCCCCTCGACTCTATTCGTCGCCATCGTTCTCGTCCGTCCGTCTCCCCCCATCAGACCGTGAGCCCGTCGAACGGCAGGGACCGTCTCTACCTGTTGCCGACCTGTTCATTCCGAGCGCTAAGTACGGTGCTCTGCACGTAGTAAAGCGCTCAATAAATACTATTGAATGAATGAACGAATGCCGTCATTATTATTACTATTATTATTTGAGTGCTTACTGTGCGCAGGGATTAAGTGGTCGGGAGAGCACAGTACGACAGAGTTGGTCGACACCTCCCCCGCCCCAAGCGAGCTTTCAGAAACCCGGTCCTAGACTCTGAGGCCGCGCTCTTTCCACTAGGCCACCATCTACTCCAATCGATCCATCAGTCCGTCGTATTTAACGAGAGCTTACGGTGTGCAGAGCGCAAGCCCCTGGGGGAGCTGGCGGACAAGTTCCCTGCCCACCAGGAGCTTACTCTAAACCAGTCTAAAACAGTCTCCCGGAAAACCCGAAGACCTCCCGCCGCCCTGGCCCTCGTTCCGTTTTCCTAAAACGTCCCTCGGCCTCCACGAGCGTCGGAAAACCAGCCCGGCGTCAGCCGCCTCCGCCTTTTAATTTCGCCTTCCATTTCTTCATCTCTCCTCACTGGGTCCTTCGGTCCTACTCCACAGAAACTACAGGCGACGGAGCCGAATGTAAAGATACGTTACGAAGGAAGATTTGGAGAGGGATAAAGTAACGAGACAGAGTGGGAGGGAAGATTAAAAAAAACAAAAACGTAAACAACGTGGAAAAGGAAAACAAAACAAAAAAAACCTTAAACAACATGGAAAAGGGGAAAGTAGAAACGTAAATGTTTATAGGTTGAGCTCCGTGTACGGTTTCTTCCAAATCAGCTCGAGCCGAGGAACGGAACATTTCTACTCCCCACTCGAAAAAAAGACTCAAACGAGATCAGCCGGCCACACTTCGAAGGAATGAGTTGCGCCAATAAGAAGTTTGGCTAAGGAGATGGTCCTGGATTACAGAAAAGAACTTTTAGTGAAACTCCAGAAAATTTCTGGACGGTATCTAAGATCTTCAAGATACCGGGAGACTAAAGAAACAGTGACGCGGACAAGAAATACTGTGGAAAAGAAATTATCCCCGAGATGACCTTAATATTCCCTTCATCCTACAGCTGATACTCTTTAACCCTGCCCTGACCCTAAAGGAATTAGGGTGTTCTTAAAAAATAACAATAATGATAATATAATATAATACGCACAGCACCGTACTATGCCCTGGGGGAGATAATGATAATAATAACGATGGTGGTATTTGTTAAACGCTTACTATGTGCCAAGCACCGTTCTAAGCGCTGGGGCAGATACAAGGTAACCAGGTTTTCCCACGTTGGGCTCACAGTCTAAAAGGAGGAGACAGCAAAACAAGCAGACGGGCAACTTCTCTGTGCCTCAGTGACCTCAACTGGAAAATGGGGACGAAGACTGTTGGACAGGGATTGTCTCCATCTGCTGCCGAACTGTAACAATAATGATAATAATAATAATGATAACGTCGGTATTCGTTAAGCGCTTACTATGTGCAGAGCACTGTTCTAGGCGCTGGGGTACATACAGGGTAATCAGGTTGTCCCACGTGGGGCTCACGGTCTTCATCCCCATTTTACAGATGAGGGAACTGAGGCACAGAGAAGTGAAGTGACTTGCCCACAGTCGCACGGCTGACAAGTGGGAGAGCCGGGATTCGAACCCGTGACCTCTGACTCCCAAGCCCGGGCTCTTTCCACTGAGCCACGCTGCTCCTCTGTGTGCGGAAATATACTTCCATCCAATTTAGATCGGCTCGAATTTCCAAATGCAAACTGTGTCAACCAGTTTGGCCTAATAAAGCCGACCGTCCGGGTCTCCGGTCTAGAGATGGGCGCCGTGGGTGGGGCTACTTCATTCAACTCATTCAATCATCCTTACTAAGCGCTTTCTACGTGCAGAGCACTGTACTAGGCGCTTGGGAAAGTGCAACAACGCAACGATAAAGAGTGACATTCCCTGTCTACAACGAGCACGCAGACGTCAACACAAATAATTAAACGACGGATACGGACGTAGGAGATGTGGGGCTGGGGGGAGGGAAAGGTCAGAGGGAGCAAGGCAGGGTGACGCAGAAGGGAGTGGGAGGAGAGGAAAGGGAGGGCTTAGTCTGGGAAGGCCTCTTGGAGGAGACGGGCCTTCAGTAAGGTTTCCAAGGGGGGGGAAGTGTGGTTGTCTGCGGGATGTGAGGAGGGAGGGCGTTCCAGGCCAGAGGTAACAATAGCGTTGGCATCTGTTAAGCGCTTACTAGGTGCAGAGCACCGTTCTGAGCGCTGAGGCAGATACAGGGTCATCAGGCCGTCCCACACGAGGCTCACAGTAGGACGTGAGCCGGGGGTCGACGGCGGGACAGGCGAGATGGAGGCCCGGGGAGGAGGTGAGCGGCGCCAGAGGAGCAGAGCGTGCGGGCTGCGATGAAGGAGAGGATAACGTTGGTATTTGCTTAGGCGCTCACTACGTGCAGAGCGCTGTTCTAAGCGCCGGGGGAGACGCGGGGGAATCAGGTCGTCCCACGTGAGGCTCACGGTTAATCCCCATTTTCCAGATGAGGCAACTGAGGCCCAGAGAAGTGAAGTGACTCGCCCACGGTCACCCAGCTGACAGGCGGCAGAGCCGGGAGTCGAACCCGTGACCTCTGACTCCCAGGCCCGGGCTCCTTCCACTGAGCCACGCCGCTTCTCTAAGGGAGGTGAGAGGGAGAGAAGGGAGGTGAGGTAGGAGGGGGCAAGGGGACGGACGGCTTCGAAGCCAACGGTGAGGAGTTTTTGTCTGGTACGGAGGTAGACGGGCAACCACTGGAGGTCTCCGAGGAGCCGGGTGACGCGTCCAGAGCGTTTCTGCAGAAAACCGATCCGGGCGGCAGGGTGAAGCGCGGACTAGAGTGGGGAGAGACAGGAGGGCGGGAGGGCGGAGAGGAGGCTGACGCAGTCATCCGGCGAGTGACTGTATTAACGCCAGTCGGAGCGCTCTTCTTGTTTCTCTTTCGCAGGCGTTAGAAACTGAACCGTAGAAGCAGCACGGCGTAGTGGCTAGGGCCCGGGAGTCAGACGGTTCTAATCCCGGCTCCACCGCTCGTCCGCCGGGTGACCTCGGGCAAGTCTCTTCACTTCGTATTTATCCAACGCTAACTGTGCGCCGAGCACTCTGACTCGGCGGACAGAGCACGGGCCCGGGGGGTCAGACGGCTCCACCGCCTGTCTGCTGTGTGACCTCGGGAAACTCACTTCACTTCGTACTTATCGAGCGCTCACCGTGTGCTGAGCGCTGCGGTTTAGCGGACAGAGCACAGAGCACGGCCCCGGGAGCGAGAACAGGAGCCCCCCGTGGGACGGGGAAGGCGTCCGACCTGCTTAGCTCGTATCTGCCCCGGCGCTTACAACGGTGCTTTGCACGGAGTAAGTGCTTCACAAGTACCAGAATCATTGTTTTTATTCCAGTGCTCTGCAACCAGCAAGCGCTCAGTAAATAAACAAAAAAAAAATACCAACATCAAATACCACTGAACGGACGAATGAATTCCATCTCCCGTTGGGACGGAGAAGCGAGGAACCGCTGGCTGGCGGCTCCCGTTGTCTGGGATCTGACGTGAGGGGGAAGACTGGGAGTCAGAAGGTCATGGGTTCGAATCACGGCTCCGCCCCCGTCTGCTGTGCGTGACCTTGGGCGGGTCACTTCACTTCTCTGGGCCACGGCTTCCTCATCCCCCAACTCCCAGCCCCAGATCCTATGCCCTCGCGCCTTCGGCCCCGCCCCACGGAACCCAAGTTTGCCAGCTTTTAGAATCGATCAAATACCACGTTGATTGATTGGAAGCCTGTGGCAGTTGAAGGCATTTCGCCAGGAGCAGTGAAGAGTATGAGTTTTACTTACTTTTTCAATCAGTCGCATGAAAAAAATCAATCCCTGGTGCTTACTGAACGCTCACTGCGTGCACAGCGCTCTGCTAAATACTGAGGAGAGTACAAGAGATCTGGTAGACAAAAAGGCAGCCCTCAAGGAGCTCACATTATTAACACGGACTGTTTACTCTTTAATTGGCTCTTGGATCTGGGAAACCGTGAACTCCATGCGGGAACGGGGACCGGGTCCAACCCTTTTCGCTTCTGTCTACCCAGTGCTTGGTACAGTGCCGGGAACTTAAGCGTTTAACACATATCACGATTATTATTATTATTATTATCATTTTTACCTGCCACAGTGCTCAGTACAGAGCCTGGCGCATAGTAAGCACTTAACGGATCCCATCCAAAAAAAGAAAAAAGAGGCAGAGAGAACTTGCTTTCCTCTCTGTGATACTGAAGGCGCATCAGAGAAGCAGCGTGGCTCCGTGAGGAGATCGCAGATCTGGGAGTGAGAGGACGTGGGTTCTAATCTCGGCTCCGCCATCTGTCCGCTGTGTGACCTTGGGCAAGCCGCTTGCCTTCTCTGTGCCTCAGATCTCATCTGCAAAATGGGGATTGCTAACAATAATAACGATGGCATTTGTTAAGCGCTTACCATGTGCCAAGCACTGTTCTGAGCGCTGGGGAGGATACAAGGTGATCAGGTGGTCCCACGTGTGGGGCTCACAGTCTTCATCCCCATTTTACAGATGAGGGAACTGAGGTACAGAGAGGTTAAAGTGACTTGCCCACGGTCACCCAGCTGACAGGCGGCGGAGACGGGATTAGAACTCACGACCTCTGACTCCCAAGCCTGGGTTAACAATAATAACGTTGGTATTTGTCAAGCGCTCACTATGTGCCGAGCACTGTTCTAAGCGCTGGGGTAGACACGGGGGAATCGGGATGCCCCACGTGGGGCTCACAGTCTTCATCCCCATCTTACAGATGAGGTCACTGAGGCCCAGAGAAGTGACTTGCCCACAGTCACCCAGCTGACAGGTGGCAGAGCTGGGATTCGAACTCACGACCTCTGACTCCAAACCACCGAGCCATGCCACGTGGGACGACCTGATTAGCCTGTGTCTACCCCAGCTCTCAGAACGGCGCTCGGCACACAGTAAGCGCTTAGCAAATACCACGGTGATGATGATTATTTCGGGACCCACTGAGCCACGGACTAGCTATTCGGAGTGAATGTGGTCACGGTTCCCATGCAGTGACAGAGGCGGGTGAAGACTCCTAATGCTCTCTCTGGGCTGGGAAGAGGTTTTCAAAGACTTCCATTGCCCCCTCTGGGTGGCGGAGACATTTTCAATGACTCCCCCAATGACCTCTCTGGGTTGCGAAGAGGTCTTCGGAGACTCCTAACGATCTCTCCGGGTTGGGAAGAGGTTTTCACAGACTCCCCCCGACCCCTCTGGGTGGTGAAAACAGTTTCAAAGACTTCCGATGATCTCTCTGGGTCGCGAAGAGGTTTTCCGACTCCCAGTGACCTCTCTGGGTGGCGAAGAGGTCTTCGGAGACTCCCAACGACCTCTCTGGGTCGGGAAGAGGTTTCCAACGACTCCCGCTGACTTCTCTGGGTTGTGGCGAGGTTTTCGAAGACTCCTAATGATGCCTCTGGTCCGGGAAGACGTTTTCAATGACTCCCAGCCACCTCTCCGGGTTGCGAAGAGGTTTTCGGACTCCCGTTGACCTCTCCGGGTCGCGGACGGGTTTTCCGAGTCGCCCCGGTCCCCTCTAGGGGTGCAGAGGTTTTGGATACCCCCCGGTGACGTCTCTGGGTTGCGAAGGGGTTTCCAAGGAAGCACATTTCCAGGCTCTGGTGCTTGACGTCGCAGATATCCCCCTCCAGCCGCACAACGGCCACAGACGAAGAGGAAATGAGACTCGAGGGCTGGCATGCTTTTCGGGTTCCCCCGAGAAAACACTCTAGTCTGGGACCTGCCTATAACCGGAGACCATAACTGAATGGCTGCCCCATCTGTGGGTGACAGCTAACCGATTTCTGTCTTGCAACTCTCCAATTCAAGATAAAATCGAAGAGGACTACAAAATGCACATCTCTCTTTTCCTCTCTCACTCCCTCTCACACACACAAACACGCACACCCTAAAGGAACGGCCCCCGCGCTTCCCAGATCAATCTGTCAATAAATCAACCGTATTGAGTGCTTACTATATGTAGGGCGCTGTAGTAAGTTCTCGGGAGAGTACAAACAACAATAAAACAGACGCAATCCCTGCCCACATCCAACTTTCAGTTCAGAGGGGGACACAGACATTAGGAAAAATAACAATAATAATAATTACGATATTTGTTAAGTGCCCACAATGTGCCAGGCACTGTACTAAGTGCTGGGGCGGATACAAGGAAATTGGTTAGGACTCAGTCCTTTGTCCCACATCGGGCTCCAAGTCTCAATCACCATCTTCCAGATGAGGTAACTGCGGCCCAGAGAAGTAATAATAATAATAATGTTGGTATTTGTTAAGCGCTTACTATGTGCAGAGCACCGTTCTAAGCGCTGGGGTAGGTAGATACAGGGTCATCGGGTTGTCCCGCGTGAGGCTCACGGTTAATCCCCATTTTACGGATGCGGTAACTGAAGCACGGAGAAGTGAAGCGACCTGTCCACAGTCACAGAGCTGACAAGTGGCAGATCCAGGACTTGAACCCATGACCTCTGAATCCCAAGCCCGGACTCTTTCCACTGAGCCGCGCTGCTTCAAGTGACGTGACTTACCCAAGGTCGCACAGCAGACAAGTGGTGGAACCGGGATCAGGACCCCGGCCCTTCGGACTCCCGGGCCCGGGCTCTATCCGGTTCAGCTCTTGCTTTCAATTCAGATATTCATACCGAAAAGCAGGCTGAGGGTCACCTCCACTCTCTTGTGGGAGACTCTAACCCCCAACTGTAAATTCTATGCATGTCATTTTTTTAAAAATTGAATTTCAAAGTCACTCATTTAATCGCATTTGGGGCACTGAGCACAGTAATTTGAAATGACTTTCTAGAACTGAATCCCAAATGTAAATCCCAATCTGCCGGATATAACTGGCCGTACAAAAGAATTTCAATTTTATTCAGCACGACATATATATGTACGTATACACACACACACACACACACACATGTATATATGTAAATATATGTATGTATATAAATGTATATGTAGATATATAGATATTCCTACATAGATATATAGACTAACTATAGACATTGAAGACCCCCTCGCATTTAGGGGTACTAATGGGAGGGAGCAAAAAGACACCGTCCCAGATTTAGTTAAACTTTCCGATACCCCTCGGAAAAAACGTTCGACCGTGCGACTCCAAAGGCCGACGCGGGATCCCCCGTTTCATCTACACGGGCTCGCAGGATAGTTGTCCCTTGTTGTGTTCTTGCCCTTGACGCTGGTACTGTCTGGGGCTCTTGTCTCTTCTCCTCCTTCTTTATGGTATTTGTTAAGCGCTTTCTAAGTGTCCAACGCCGTCCTATGCGCCGGGGTAGATACAAGCGGCTTAGGTTGGGCGCAGCGCCTGACCTGCACGGGGCTCCCGATCTAAGTAGGTCAGGGAACAGGAGAACTGAGACGCAGAGAAGTGACTTGCCCAGGGTCTCACAGCAGACAAGCGGCGGAGCCGGGATTAGAACCCAGGCCCTCTGACTCCCGGACCCGGGCTCTAGATCAGTCTTCAGTCGCTTCTGCGGCTTCGGTTTAGACGGTTGAGGAAAAAAATCTGGTCGCCGCCACGAGGACGGGTCAATCTGAAAAAGACCGCCCAACTAAAATCCTGTCTTTTCCAAGAAACCTTCACTGACTAATCAATCTTCTGGGTTTTGTTTTTTAGCCGAGCTGATACAGGTGAAAAAGCCTGAAAAGTAACCGCCTCTAACTATTCTTTTTTGTATCGTACTCCCCCAAGTACTTAGTACAGTGCTCTGCCCGTAGTGAGCACTCAATACATACCACCCATGTATTTATTTATCTTATTCATTAACGATTTCACTTTTAAGCCACCCTATTCACCTTCCCTCTGCCTCACTCACATCCTTGGGTCTGCACCTCTTCGGCACTTTGCTACGCACCCTTCCCGCTGGACTGGTGTACACAGAGAAGCAGCGTGGCTTAGTGGAAAGAGCCCGGGCCTGGGAGTCAGAAGGTCGTGGGCTCCAATCCCGGCTCCGCCACCTGTCTGCTGGGTGGCCTCGGGCTAGTCGCTTCCCTTCTCTGGGCCTCGGTGACCTCATCTGGAAAATGGGGATTGAGACCATGAGCCCCACCTGCGACAGGGACTGTGTCCTAACGAAACCAGTCCTCAGTACAGAGCCCGGCACACAGTAAGGGCGGAACAGACACCAAATAATAATCATTACTATTATATCCCCGGACGGTGCTGATTCCCTTCTCCGTTACTTATTTTAATGCCTTTCTCCCTGCCACATCTGTCCGTTCCTCGTGGGCACGGAACTTGCCTACTACCTCTGTTACTATACACTGCTGATTCCCTTCTCCGTTACTTATTTTAATGTCTTTGTCCCTGCCGCATCTGTACGTTCCTTGTGGGCAAGGAACTTGCCTACTACTTCCGTTAACAATAATGCCAACCATAATAATAATGATGATAATTAGAGTATCTGTTACGCTCTCACTATGTACCGAGCGCTATTCTAAGCACCGGGGTAGATCCAAGGTAATCAGGTTGGACACCGCCCCTGCCCCACTTGGGGCTCACACTCTTCATCCCCATTTAACAGATGAGGTAACTAAGGCCCAGAGAAGTGACGTGACTTGCCCCGGGTCACAGAGCGGACAGGTGGCGGGGCCGGGATTAGAACCCGGGTCCTCTGACTCCCCTCCAGCCCTTGCTCTTGCCACTGAGCCAAGCTGCTTCTGCCGACTCTATTTATGGCCATCGTTCTCGTCCGTCCGTCCGTCTCCCCCGATCGGACCGTAAGCCCGTCAAACGGCAGGGACCGTCTCTATCTGTTGCCGACCTGTTCATCCCAAGCGCTTAGTACAGTGCTCTGCACATAGTTAGCGCTCAATAGATACTATTGAATGAATGAATGAATGGTACTGTCGTCTCCCGAGGGCTTAGTCGACTGTGAGCCCGTTGAGGGCAGGGATTGCCTCCGTCTGCCGCCACACTGTACTTCCCAAGCGCTTAGTACAGTGCTCTGCACACAGTTAGCGCTCGATAAATACGATCGAATGAACGACTGAAGGAATTCTCTGCACACGGTAATCGCTCCACAAATACTCTCGACTGACTAGACTCTGTGTTGGTTACGGCTTACGATCTATTGTGCAATATTTCCCTACCGCATTTTTTAAACGGGAGGAGATATGTAGGAAACCACTCGATATTTCTATACCGGATTTTGTTTTTAATGGGAGGAAATATGTAGGAAATCACTTGCAGTGGATAGGTTTTATTCGATCCGTTACCGATGCTCAGAATAGTGCTCGCCACGTAGTAAGCACCCGACCGCCATAAGAAACAACAAATGTCCGGTTAAATCTTGGGTGGACCACGGAAAACAAAAAAGAAAAATCAATACTGACTATAGCTTTCAAACTTAAAAAAAGTGTGTTTCCTTCAGCAGAGGGGAAGTTGTGAAACAGCGTGGCTCAGTGGAAAGAGCACAGGCTTGGGAGTCAGAGGTCACGGGTTCGCATCCCGCCTCTGCCACGCGTCAGCTGTGTGACTGTGGGCAAGTCACTTCTCTGGGCCTCAGTTACCTCATCTGTAAAATGGGCATTTAGATCGTGAGCCTCACGTGGGACAACCTGATGACCCTGTATCTACCCCCAGCGCTTAGAACAGTGCTCTGCACAGAGTAAGCGCTTAACAGATACCCACATTGTTGCTACTGTTGTTCTCTGGGCGTCACTTCACTGCTCTGGGCCTCAGTTCCCTCATCTGTAAAATGGGGATGAAGACCGTGAGCCCCATACGGGGGACAACCTGATTCCCTTGCATCTCCCCCAGCGCTTAGAACGGTGCTTGGCACATAGTAAGCGCTCGACAAATACCAACATTATTATTGTGATTAAGCAGTCACATGACATTCTGTTCCCGTCGCCCCCCCGCCCCCCCGTCCAGACAAAATCTCCAACACAACATGAAGTATTAATTCCGAGGAGAAAGTCGGTATTCAAAAAAACGAATCCACAGAGCCGCTCCAAGCAATAACCGATATAAAAGCTTTTGTTTCGCTGAAAGGCAATATCTCATATCTGAGTAGCAGAAACGAACCCTCTAAGAACCGCCACCAAACCAAACGCCACCGCCGACAAAGAAAAAATAAAATAAAATTAGATATAAATTCAAGTTTTAGACTGTGGTCAATTGAGGTCTAGACAAAACCTGGTGTTTGTTCACTGCCTAGTCTCCAGGCTGCTCCGAGTTTGAAAAGGTAATTGAACTCGGTCTATAATTACTGGATTAGACACATATGGGCTCCGTACATTTCAGGAGGGAAAAGGCTTGTTTTGATTCATTTTACGATTGCCTGGAAGGTCAGACGTTTCAAAATCTACTTTCATCTGTTAAATGGTTTCTCCGATTCCCTGGGGTAGATCTTCAATAAATGTGATGTTTTAAGCAATTTGGGCCTATCAGATCCCGTCTTTGAATGTAACAAGCTTCCCATTTTCTAGTATTATAAATGTGCGTGTAGGTTAATTGCTACATCTCTTACATAGTTTCCTGAAGTTGCACTTCCCTGGAAAATCGACCCATCTTGCGCCTTTTTCTACAACCGCCCCTCGGCCCGTCAGTCGGCCCGCCGCGTTTAAGGAACGCTTCCCGCGTGCGGGGCACTGTACCGAGCGCTCGGGGAGAGTACGGTGTACCGACGTGACGGACACATTCCCTGCCCGCGGCGGGCTTCGGAAAGACTCTGAGATTTCCGTTGGGATGTAGTCAAAATAATGATTTCAGTGCCCCGATTAGACCGTGAGCCCGTCGGCGGGCAGGGACCGTCTCTATCTGTTGCCGATTTGTCCATTCCAAGCGCTTGGTACAGTGTTCTGCACGTAGTAAGCGCTCAAAAAATACCACTGAATGAATAACGATGAGTCGTTTCAATAATGAATGGAAATGATAACGACGGCATCTGTTAAGCGTTTACTATGTGCCGAGCACTGTTCTACGCGCTGCGGGTGGCGGGGGGCTGGGGTAAAAGGTAATCAGGTTGTCCCGCACGGGGCTCACAGTCTTAATGCCCATTTTAATAATAATGATGTTGGTATCTGTTAAGCATTTACTATGTGCCGAGCACTGTTCTAAGCACTGGGGTGGATACCGGGTAATCGGGTTGTCCCACGGGAGGCTCACAGTTAATCCCCATTTTCCAGATGAGGGAACTGAGGCCCAGTGAAGTGACTTGCCCAAAGTCCCGCAGCTGACAAGCGGCGGAGTCAGGATTAGAATCCATGACCTCTGGCTCCCAAGCCCGGGCTCTTTCCACTGAGCCACACTGCTTGAACACTCTCACCTTCCCACTATCCAAAACCCAAAGCGATTACATTCTTTCTAGTCTCACTGGATCATAAATTACATCGCCGTTGGGCAGGGATGGTCTCGGTCTGTTGCCGAACTGTCCATTCCAAGCGCTCAGTACAGTGCTCTGCACACAGTAAGCGCTCAATAAATAGAACTGAATGAATCAATAAATATAGAAATTAAACCTGAATACTTGACTGTAAGCTCCTCCTCTAGGCTACAATTTTCTGGTGGACAGGGAATGTGTCCACCACCTCTGCTGAACTGTCCACTGTACGATGCTCTGCACAGAGCGATAATAATAATACTAATTACAGTACCGTTAAGTGCTTACCATGCGCCAGACACTGTACTAAACGCTGGGGGTGGAGGCCGCGGGGGCCGGAATACAGACAGATCAGGGTGGACACGGTCCCTTTCTCACATGGGGCTCACAGTCTTAATCCCCACTTTACAGATGAGGTAAATGAGGCCCAGGGAAGTGAAGTGACTTACCCAAGGTCACAAGTGGCGGAAGCGGGATTAGAACCCATGACCTCCCGACCTCCAAGCCTCCGCCCTAGGCCACGCACACCCCACTTTTTGCTCTCTTCAAGTGGAAACGGTTTGCTCCGATTTGCCTATTTATTTCTACCGATGCCTGTTTTCTTGTTCTGATGTCTTTTGTGGGCAGGGATTGTCTCTCTTCATTGCTGTACTGTACTTCCCAGGCGCTCGGTACAGTGCTCTGCACACAGTAAGCAGTCGATAAATTCAACTGAACGAATGAATGAACGGTGATGGCCGCCACGGCACTCTGTCCAAACGGTTCCTTCCCGTGGGCTCAGCGGAGAATCGATCCACCGACGGTATTTATGAAAATAATAATAATGAGGGCATTTAGTAAGCGTTCGCTATATGCCGGGCACTGGGAGGGATATCAGCAAATCGGGTTGGACACGGTCCCCTCTCCCGCATGGGGCTCACGGTCTCGATCCCAAATTTGACAGATGAGGCAACTGAGAAGTGACCCGCCCAAGGTCGCACAGCAGACCAGTGGCGCAGCCGGGATTAGAACCCGTGACCTCCCGACTCCCAGGCCCGGGCTCTAGTCACGACGCCATGCCGCTCCTCTATTTCTTCAGCACTTACTGGGTGCAGAGCGCCGTGCGAGGCGTCGGTCGACCCGTTCGCCGCTGATGACGAGGGAGCTGACCGATCAGGGGAGTTGACAGAGCAGTTTAAAATAACAGTGATAATAATGACGACGACGACGGCATCTGGTAAGCGCTTACTATGTGCAGAGCACTGTTCTAAGCGCCGGAGAGGATACAAGGTGATCGGGTTGTCCCACGTGGGGCTCACAGCTTTAATCCCCATTTTACAGACGAGGTAACCGAGGCCCCGAGAAGTGAAGCGACTCGCCCGCAGTCACCCGGCTGACAAGCGGCTGAGCCGGGACTCGAACCCATGACCTCCGACTCCCGAGCCCGGGCTCCTGCCACTGAGCCACGCTGGGGCGTGGGTTTGCCAACAAGCCCACACCCCCAAAATGGCTCAACACCCACAATGCCCAGCTGGAGAGTTTCCTTCGCCTGGGGGAAGGGAATCATTCATTCGATCGCATTTACTGAGCGCCCACTTTGTGCAGAGCACTGTACCGAGAGCTTGGAAAGGACGACTCAAGATAATAACGCTCATGATAACTGCGGTATCTGTGAAGCGCTCGCCGGGTGCCAGGCACTGTACTAAGCGCTTGGGTGAATCCAAGCAAATCGGGTTCATCCGAGCGTATTTACAGAGCGCTTACTACGCGCAGAGCGCTGTACCAAGCGCTTGGGATGGACGGTTCGGCAACGGAACGAGACAATCCCTGCCCAACGACGGGCTCACAGTCTGAACGTGGACAACAGTCCCTGTCCCACACAGGGCTCCATCTCCATCCCCACTTAAGAGACGCTCGGCACACCGTAAGTGCTCAATGAACACGACGGAATGAACCAACACCCCTCCCGACTATCTCCTCCCAACGTCGGCGCTCAGCACGGCGCTCGGCACTCAGTAGGCCCTTCAGAAACATCCCCCGACACGACACCCCGCGTGACGCCGCCCGTGCGAGCTGTGAAACGGTCAACGGGACGAAGGTCGGGCCCACGCGTTCCTTAAAAATAAGCACCGGGGCTCTAACGAGACCGTCTACACGGACAGGGAAGCGGCGTGGCTCGGCGGCAAGAGCCCGGGCTTGGGCGTCACGGGTCATGGGTTCGGATGCCGGCCCCGCCACCTGTCGGCTGTCAGACGGCGGGCAAGTCGCTTCCCTTCTCCGGGCCTCGGTGACCTCCTCTGGAAAATGGGGATGGAGACCGCGAGCCTCACGCGGGACAACCCGATGACCCCGTATCTCCCCCGGCGCTCACAACAGTGCTCGGCACGTAGTGAGCGCTTAACAGATACCGACGTTATTATTATTATAAAATGGGGATGGAGACCGCGAGCCTCACGCGGGACAACCCGATGACCCCGTATCTCCCCCGGCGCTCAGAACAGCGCTCGGCACGTAGTGAGCGCTTAACGGATACCGATATCATTAGTCATTTTCTTTGGGGGCTGTCAGTTGTTTGGGGAGAATCCTGGCCCCAAACTAAAAAAGGGAATAAAATCAGAGTGAAGACCTTGCGAGCTGGGCTTCGTCTGCTATCACGTCAGGGCCGGCTGACGCCCGTCACGTAGGATAATAATAATGTCGGTATCTGTTGAGCGCTTACTACGTGCAGGGCACCGTTCTAAGCGCCGGGGTAGGAACAGGGCAATCAGGTTGTCCCACGTGAGGCGCACAGTCTTCATCCCCATTTTCCAGATGAGGTCACTGAGGCACAGAGAAGCGAAGTGACTCGCCCACGGTCGCACAGCTGCCGAGGGGCAGAGCCGGGATGCGGGTCGGTCCTTATTCTGTGGCTTCGTCCCGTTTCCCCAGAGAAGTCGGACGCGGGGAGGCCTTCTCCCCAGACACGGGACAGCGACGTTGACCGGGGTCCTCCTTCTCCAAATTAAAATCAGACCCCCTTATTTTAAGCGACTGCTTTATTCGGTTCTAAAATAATCTTCGTCGATAGAAACGAGACCGACCGAAACGGGTCCGACGGGCGACGGACGTCTCCGCTCGTGAAAATCTGCCCCCTACGACAGGGGTGTGAAGAGATTACTTCTCACCTACTCATTCGTTCATTCGATAGTATTCAGTGAGCGCTTACTATGTGCAGAGCACCGTACTGAGCGCTTGGAATGTACAGCTCGGTAACAGATAGAGACGGTCCCTGCCCTTTGACGGGCTCACGGTCTAATCTCTGGAAGCCGTTTTCCGTCTTAATGATAACAGTGTTGGTATTCGTTAAGCGCTTACTATGTGCCGAGCATTCATTCGTTCATTCAATAGTACTGATTGAGCGCTTACTATGTGCAGAGCACTGTACTAAGCGCTTGGAGTGAACAAGTCGGCAACGGATAGAGACGGCCCCTGCCGTCTGACGGGCTCACGGTCTGATCGGGGGAGACGGACGGACGAGAACGATGGCGATAGACGGAGTCGAGGGGAGGAACGGAGCACCGTCCTAAGCGCTGGGGGAGACACAAGGGAATCAGGTGGTCCCACGTGGGGCTCACCGTCTTCATCCCCGTTTTACAGATGAGGGAACTGAGGCACCGAGAAGCGAAGTGACTTGCCCAGAGTCACCCGGCCGACGAGTGGCCGAGCCGGGATTCGAACCCATGACCTCTGACTCCAAAGCCCGGGCTCTTTCCACTGAGCCACGCTACCTGAGGTTTTATAGCACCCTTTCGAGAAGAACTAGACTGAGCTCCCCCCTTCTTCCCTCTGCTCCCTCCACCCCCCCCCCTTCACCTCTCCGCAGCTAAACCCTCCTCTCCCCCCTTTCCCTCTCCTCCTCCCCCTCTCCCGTCCCACCCCCTCGGCACCGTACCCGTCCGCTCGACCGTCTAGATCTTCATCACCCTATTTACTTTGTTTAACGAGATGTACGTCGCCCCGATTCTCTTTATCTGCCATTGTTTTTACGGAGACGTTCTTCCCCTCGATTCGATTCATCGCCATCGCTCCCGTCCGTCCGTCTCCCCCGATCAGACCGTGAGCCCGTCGAAGGCCAGGGGCCGTCTCGATCTGTTGCCGATTTGTACACTGCAAGCGCTTAGTACAGTGCTCTGCACATGTTGGGAAGCAGCGTGGCTCAGCGGGAAGAGCCCGGACTTGGGAGTCGGAGGTCACGGCTTCGAATCCCAACAATAACCACCGTAAGGGAAGAACCCTTAGAAAGGATTTGTCAGCTGTGTGACCGTGGGCAAGTCACTTCGCTTCTCTGTGCCTCGGTTCCCTCATCTGTAAAACGGGGATGAGCCTCACGTGGGACCACCTCATTCCCCTGGATCTCCCCCGGCGCTCAGAACAGTGCTCTGCACGTAGTAAGCGCTTAACGAACGCCAACATTATTACAGTAAGCGCTCGATAAATACTACCGAATGAATGCGTGAGCCTCCACGGCCACGGTGCTGACCCACGGACAACTCTTCGTGAAAGCTGCTCCGATTTCTCGAGGCACAACAGGCCGTTCATCGTTCGCTGCCGCAGCAGACGCCACGGCCGGTAAACGGTTCAGGAAAATTAAGCAGGCGGTGAAATGGGCGAGGGTTTACCCTCGCGGATTTTTGAAAGCGTATAAAAGACCTGTAGCATCGGGGGAATCCACTGAGCGCCGTATGCGGAGGACGGTACTAAGCGCGTGGGAGAGTGCAAAGGAATCAGATTCCCCGCCCATAACCAGATTAGAGTCTAGAGGGGGAGACACACATCGAGATGAATCAATAAGTCACGTATTATCTACGATTTAAAGACGCGCCGTCAAGTGCCGCGGGGTCTGGGGTCCGGCGGGTCGCGGACGTCCAGAGGTCAGGGATCCGAGGGCGCAGACGAGGCGGAACGGAGAGGGGGCCGGGGAAAAGAGGGCTTCGTGGGGGAAGGCCTCTTCCGCGGAGGACGCGTGTCATTCCCGCTCCACGGAGATTCATTCATTCATTGCATCGTATTTACTGAGCGCTTACCGGGCGCAGAGCGCTCTACGAAGCGCTGGGAACGGACAATTCGATGCACAGATAGTGAATTTCACCTAGCGGGGCCCGGGGCGAAAAAGATCGGTGTGGCCACGACACTCTCTCATTCTTTAGGCCGCTGGGATCCACGACAGTGGCAAGAGCCCGGGCTTGGGCTCCAGGGGACGTGGGTTCTAATCCCGGGCTCCGCCACCCGTCGGCTGTGTGACCTCGGGCAAGCCGCTCGTCTTCTCCGCGCCTCGGCTACCTCATCTGTAAAACGGGGCCCAAGACTGTGAGCCCCACGCGGGACCACCTCATTCCCCTGCATCTACGCCAGCGCTCGGAACGGTGCTCCGCACGTAGTAAGCGCTCAACAGAGTACCATTATTATTATTATTATTGGACACGTTTCCTGCCCTCAAGGAGCGTACACTACAGAGGGGGAGAGAAACATTAAAATTAATCGTGGATACGTAGAGAAATGGTGTGGAGCTGGGAGTGGGGTGAACATCAAGCGCGCAACACGGTGTAGCGGAGAGAGCCCGGGAGTCCAGAAGGTCATGGGTTCTAATTCCGGCTCTGCCACTTGTCAGCTGTGTGACCGTGGGCAAGTCACTTCACTTCTCTGGGCCTCAGCGACCTCATCTGCAAAATGGGGACGAAGACCGTGAGCCTCACGCGGGACAACCTGACCACCTCGTATCTCCCCCAGCGCTTAGAGCAGTGCTCGGCACGTAGTACGCGCTTAACAAATACCGACATTATTAGCATTATTATTCATCCCAGCTCCGCCTCGTCTGCTGTGTGACCTCGGGCAAGTCACTTCACTTCTCTGGGCCTCAGCGACCTCATCTGCAAAATGGGGACGAAGACCGTGAGCCTCACGCGGGACAACCTGACGACCTCGTATCTCCCCCAGCGCTTAGAGCAGTGCTCGGCACGTAGTAAGCGCTTAACAAATACCGACATTACCATTATTATTCATCCCAGCTCCGCCTCGTCTGCTGTGTGACCTCGGGCAAGTCACCTCACTCCTCTGGACCTCAGTGACCTCATCTGGAAAAATGAGGATGGAGACCGTGAGCCCCAAGTGGGACGGGGACCGCGGCCAACCCGATTTGCTCGTATCCACCCCAGCGCTCGGTACAGTGCCCGCCACGTGGTAAGCGCCTAACACATACCATAATTACCGTTATTATTACAAATCCAAGTGCCAGGGTGATGAAGAAGGGAGAGGGAGTAGGGGAAATGAGGGGTTTTTTCCAGTTAGGAAAGGCCCCTCGCCAAGAGATGGGATTTCAATAAGGCTTTCAAGGTGGGGAGAGCGACCGTCTGCGGGATGTGAAGGGAAAGGGCGTCCTTCCCGGCCAGAGGCAGATAATAATAATAATAATATTAACGTTGGTATCTGTTAAGCGCTTACTATGCGCTGAGCACTGTTCTAAGCGGCCGTGGCAGATACAGGGTCATCGGGTCGGCCCACGTGGGGCTCACGCCTTTAATCCCCGTTTTCCAGATGAGGGAACTGAGGCACCGAGAAGTGACGCCACTTGCCCACGGTCGCGCGGCGGAGCCGGGATTAGAACCCGCGACCTCCGACTCCTAAGCCCGGGCTCTTTCCCCCGAGCCACGCCGCGGCGATGGACGACCCGGCGGCCCAGGGAGTAGACTGGAGGAGAGAAGGGGGCGTGCCGGGTGGCGGAAGGAAATCGGCGCGCGCAGAGAAGCGGGGGCACGGTGACTGAGGCGTTTCAAGCAGACGGTGAGGAGGTTCCGCTGGACGCCGCCGTGGACGGGCAACCGCCAGAGGCGCCCGCGAAGCAACGGGGCTTAACGGAAAGAGCACGGGCTGGGGAGCGAGAGGTCGTGGGTTCGCGTATCTATTTTTATCGCCCTGTTCATTTTGTTAACGAGGTGTCCGTCCCCCCGATTCTATTTATCGTGATTAAGCTGTCCTGTTTTCGTCCCTCCGTCTCCGTCGCCGGGCAGGGACCGTCTCTATCCGTCGCCGAATCGTCCATTCCGAGCGCTCGGTCCGCTGCTCGGCACACGGTGAACGCTCAACAAATGCTATCGAGTGAATGAATGAAAGAAGGCCACTGATCGGCTGTGTGACCCCGGGCAAGTCGCTTCTCTGTGCCTCAGTGTTCCCTCATCTGTAAGATGGGGATGAAGACGGTGAGCCCCACCTGGGACAACCTGATCGCCTTCTCGCTCTCCCAGCGCTAAGAACGGTGCTCGGCACATAGTGAGCACTGAACAAATACCGTCGTCGTCATCATCGTCACTGAGGAGGGGGGAAACGTGGACTAAATCTTTCTGTAGAAAAAGGATCGGGCTGAGAGAGTGGAGCACGGACTGGAGTGGGATGAGGATAGGCAGAGTCCCTGTCCCACACGGGACTCGCAGACGTGATCGTTTTAAAGCCGGGGGAGCTGCGGAACAGAGAAGACAAATTCATTCGTTCGGTTGTACCTCTTGAGCACTTCCTGCGTGCGGGGCACTGTACTAGGCGCTCGGGAGAGTACAACGATAAACAGACACGTTCCCCGCCCACAACCAGCTTACAGTCGGGGGGGGGGGGGGGACGGGGGACGGGGGACGGGGGGGGACTAAACGATTGGCCCGGGGTCATCCGGCAGGCGAGGAGCGATGAGAATCCAAGTCTCAGAGCTCATCCTTTAGACTCTGAGATCGTCGATCGTCACCATCATCGTGAAGATTTGCGGTAATAACAATAATAACGTCGGCATTTGCTAAGCGCTTACTAGGTGCCGAGCACCGTTCTAAGCGCTGGGGGAGATACGGGGTCATCGGGTTGTCCCACGGGGGGGCTCGCACACTTTTCACCCCCATTTTACAGATGAGGGAGCTGAGGCACAGAGAGGCGAAGCGACTTGCCCACGGTCACCCGGCTGACGAGTGGCAGAGCCGGCAGTCGAACTCACGACCCCTGACTCCGAAGCCCAGGCTCTTTCCACTGAGCCACGCTGCTTCTTAAGTGCTCGTTAAGCGCTCAGCGGGGGCCCGGCACTGTTCTAAGCGCTGGGGTGACTGGGTTGGACTCGGTCCCCGTCCTACACGGGGGCTCATTTTCAATCCCCATTTTACAGATGAGGGAACTGAGGCCCTGAAAACTTGAGTGACTTGCCCAAGGTCACGCAGCGGGGAAGCGGCAGGGGTGGCATCAGAACCCAGATCTCGGTGGTCTATCCGCCAGGCCGCTCGGCTTCTCTGCTCGCCGTGGGCAGGGAACGTGAAGGTTATATTTTTATACTGTGCTCTCCCGGGCGCTCAGTGCGGTGCTCTGCACCCGGCAAGCTCTCAATAAACTCATTCGACAGTATTTTATTCATTCCATCGTATCTACTGAGCGCTTACTATGTGCAGAGCACTGTACCAAGCGCTTGCAATGAACAAGTCGGCAACAACGAACAAGTCGGCAACACGACTGAGATGCGTGCCGTGCAGCGGCGTATCAGGAAGCAGCGTGGCGCAGCGGGACGAGCCCGGGCTTGGGGGTCAGAGACAACGGGTTCGAATCCCGGCTCTGCCCCTTGTCAGCCGCGCGGCCTCGGACAAGCCACCCCGCCTCTCCGTGCCCCAGTTCCCTCATCTGTAAAATGGGGCTGAAGACCGCGAGCCTCACGTGGGACAACCGGATGACCCTGTAATAAGGATGATAACGTTGGCATCTGTTAAGCGCTTACTACGTGCAGAGCACTGTTCTAAGCGCTGGGGGAGATACGGGGTCATCGGGTTGTCCCCCGTGAGGCTCACAGTGAATCCCCATTTTACAGAGGAGGTAACTGAGGCCCAGAGAAGTGAAGTGACTCGCCCACGGTCACACAGCTGACGGGGGGCAGAGCCGGGAGTCGAACCCATGGCCTATGGCTCCGAAGCCCAGGCTCTCTCCACGGAGCCCCAGCGCTTAGAACGGCGCTCTGCACGTAGTAAGCGCTTAACAAATACCGACATTATCATCATCATGCAGGGCCCTAGCAACAGAAAGGGGCGACAGGGCTCCCCAGATCGTTCGGTGGTACTTATCGTGCGCGTCCTGTGTGCAGAGCACTCTACTGAGCGCTTGGGAGAGTCCGATCCACGAGAGTTGGCAGACGCGTTCCCTGCCCACAGTGAGCTTCCGGTCTAGAGGACCTTACGCGTTTGAGGACCCGGTCGACCTGTCCAACCCAGTCCCCGGCAAAATGAACCGAGTAGTCCCTTTCCCTGATAAATCGATATTCGTTCAGTACTATTTATTGAGCGCTTACTAGGTGCAGGGCACTGGACTGAGCGCTTGGAATGAACAAGTCGGCACCAGACAGAGGCGGTCCCTGCCGTCTGACGGGCTTACGGTCTGATCGACGGGCTTACGGTCTAATCGATTCGGTCTACTCATTATCTTAGGGGAGCAGCAGGGTAGCGGCAAGAGCGCGGGCTCGGGAGTCACGGGTCACGGGTTCGTATCCCGGCTCCGCCACTTGGCAGCTGCGTGACTGTGGGCGAGTCACTTCACTTCTCTGCGCCTCAGTGACCTCCTCTGGAAAATGGGGACGAAGACTGTGAGCCCCACGTGGGACAACCTGGTGACCCTGTATCTCCCCCGGCGCTCAGAACAGTACGTTCTGCGCGTAGTGAGCGCTTAACAAATACCAACATTACTTCTCAGCTGTATGACCTTGGGCATGTTACTTCACTTACCTGTGCCTCAGCTCCCTCATCTCTAAAATGGGGATGAATAATAAAAATGATGATGCCGGTATTGGTTAAGCGCTTACTATGTGCAGAGCGCTGTTCCGAGCGCTGGGGGGGATACAGGGTACTCAGGCTGTCCCATGGTCTTAATCCCCATTTTCCAGATGAGGTAACTGAGGCCCAGAGAAGCGAAGTGACTTCCCCACAGTCACGCAGCCGACAAGTGGCGGAGCCGGGATGAAGACCGTGAGCTGTGTGTGGGACAACCCGACGACCCTGTATCTCCCCCGGCGCTTAGAACGGTGCTTGGCACGTAGTAAGCGCTTGAACAAATACCGACATTATAATTGTAACTATTATTATAAGAACCAGACACGGACGGCAAGGATAATGAACAGAGATATCGACGGAGAGAAGTCCAAATGCTACATTCCATCGTCACTCCACCTCTGAACTGAGTTTTTTTCGATCGATGAATAATATTTACCGGGCGCTCAACTCTGTGCCGAGCGCTGCACTAAACCCATGGGAGACGACACCGGAAGAGAGTTGGAAGCCATGTTCCGTGCCCGAAACGAGCTCCCGGTGGGAAGCCCGTAATCGATCGGCGGTAACAAAAAACGACGACGACACTTGCTAAGCGCTGCCGGTGACCACCTTCCCCGCCTACAAGCACAGAGAAGCGGCGCGGCTCAGCGGAAAGAGCACCGACCTGGGAGTCCGAGGTCGTGGGTTCTGATCCCGGCTCCGCCCCTTGTCCGCTGTGTGACCTTGGGCAAGTCACTTCACTTCCTCTGTGCCTCGGTTACCTCGCCCGTAAAAACGGGGATTAGAAAATGTGAGCCCCACGTGGGACAATCTGATGACCCTGTATCTCCCGCAGCGCTTAGAACAGTGATCTGCGCATAGTAAGCGCTTAACGGATACCATAATTATCATCATCGCTAGCAAATGACCGTTAAAACGACAGGCTGATCCCGTGGACCTCGGCGCTCCAATTCACGAGGGTACCGGGGCGGCGGGAAACCCGCAATACCGCAGCGATAGAGAAAAGAGAGCCCGCCTAATACGATTCACGGCAACTGAACGCCGCAGCTCACTGCCGAGTCAGGCACGGTACGGAAATTAGGATCGGTGTTCCGGGCCGGCCTTGCCTTTAAGAGAATGTGTCGTTTACCGGGAGTTACCTTAGGATGCGGTAATAATATTGCACTTAGATGAAAAAATGCTGTGTGCATTTTCTGTAGCTCGTACTGCTCGTTACGGGGAAATATTTCATTCATTCATTCAACAGTATTTATTGAGCGCTTACTATGTGCAGAGCCCTGTACTAAGCGCTTGGCACGAACAAGTCGGCAACAGATAGAGACGGTCCCTGCCGTCGGACGGGCTTACGGTCTGATCGGGGGAGACATTTCAGTTATTTAGGCTCTGCTGCCCTCTCCCAACTTTCTCCTAGTAAAGAACGGCGAAGGCCAAACTTGATTTATACCCCGAATGCATCCCGTCTTGGCCAGTTGCCTAATGATAACGTTGGTATCTGTTACGCGCTTACGATGCGCGGAGCGCCGTTCTAAGCGCTGGGGGAGATACGGGGTCATCGGGTTGTCCCGCGTGGGGCTCACAGTCTTCATCCCCGTTTTCCCGATGAGGTCACACTGAGGCACAGAGAAGTGAAGTGACTTGCCCACAGTCACCCAGCTGACAGGTGGCGGAGCCAGGATAATAATAAAAATGTCGGTATTTATTAAGCGCTTACTATGCGCAGAGCCCTGTTCTAAGCGCTGGGGTATACAAGGTAATCAGGTTGTCCCACATGAGGCTCACGGGCTTAATCCCCGTTTTCCAGATGAGGTAACCGGGGCACAGAGAAGTCAAGTGACTCGCCCACGGTCACACAACTGACAAGTGGCAGAGCCGGGATTCGAACCCATGACCTCGGACTCCCAATCCCGGGCTCCTTCCCCTGAACCACTCTTCAACTCTGGAAGAATCATTCTTTCCACAGGACAGACTCAACCCCGCCGCCTTTGGCTTTTTTTTTTTTTTTTTTTTTTGAATCTGCCGAACGCTTAACTACGTGCCAAGCACCGTTCTAAGCGCTGGGGCAGATACAAGGTAACCAGGTTGTCCCACGCTGGGCTCACAGTCTTCATCCCCATTTTCCAGATGAGGTCACTGAGGCACAGGGAAGTTGCCCGTCTGCTCGTTTTGCCGTCTGTCTCCTCCTTTTAGACTGTGAGCCCACTGCTGGACAGGGATTGTCTCCGTCTGTCGCCGAACTGTAATGATAATAATGATAATAACGATAACGTTGGGATTCGTTTAGCGCTTTCTACGTGCAGAGCACTGTTCTAAGCGCTGGGGAGACACAGGGCAATCAGGTTGTCCCACGTGAAGGCTCACAGTCTTCATCCCCTTTTTACAGACGAGGTCACTGAGGCCCAGAGAAGTCAAGTGACTCGCCCACAGTCACACAGCTGCCAAGAGGCAGAGCCAGGATTCGAACCCATGACCTCTGACTCTATTTATCGCCATCGTTCTCGTCCGTCCGGCTCCCCCGATCAGACCGTAAGCCCGTCAAACGGCAGGGACCGTCTCTATCTGTTGCCGACTTGTTCATCCCAAGCGCTTAGTACGGTGCTCTGCACATAGCGAGCGCTCAATAAATGCTATTGAATGAATGAATGAATGAATGAATGACTCCCAAGCCCGAGCCCTCCTCCTCCGAGCCACGCTGCTTCATTCCAAGCGCTTAGTACAGTGCTCTGCACACGGAAAGCGCTCAATAAATACGCCTGAACGAATGAGGTGACTTGCCCGAAGTCCCACGGCCGATAAGCGGCGGAGCCGGGATTAGAACCCACGACCTCGGACCCCCAAGCCCGGGCTCTTGCCGCTGAGCCGCCCTGCTTCTCTTACTGTGAGCGGAGCACTGGGAGAGTCCGAGATAATCGGGTGGGTAGATACGTTCCCCGCCCACAAGGAGCTTCCGGTCCAGAGGGGGAGTCGGGAATTAATATAAGTAAATAAATGACAGAGATGGCCATAAATCTGTGGGGCCGGGAGGGGCGGGGCATAAAGGGAGCAGGTCAGGGCGACGCCAAAGGGGGTGGGAGATGATTCATTCATTCGACAGTATTCACTGAGCGCTTACTACGTGCAGGGCCCTGTACTGAGCGCTTGGAGTGTACACATCGGTAAGACCTAACAATAATAACGATAATAATAATGGTGGTATCTGTTAAGCGCTCACTATGTGCAAAGCCCCGTTCTAAGCGCTGGGGGGGGATACAAGGTGATCAGGTCGTCCCACGGGGGGCTCACAGTTTTAATCGCCATTTTCCAGATGAGGTCACTGGGGCGCAGAGAAGTGAAGTGACTTACCCAAAGTCACACGGCTGGCAAGCGGCGGAGCTGGGATTCGAACCCATGACCCCCGACTCCCAAGCCCGGGCTCTTTCCACTGAGCCACGCCGCTTCTCTCATTCATTCAATCGTATCTACTGAGCGCTTACCACGCGCAGAGCACCGTGCCGAGCGCTCGGAACGGACGGGTCGGCAACAGATCGAGACGGTCCCCGCCGTTGGACGGGCGCACGGTCCGACCGGGGGAGACGGACGGACGAGAACGGCGGCGATAAAGACCGTGAATTGGACCGTGAACCCGTCAGAGGGCGGGGCTCGCCTCTACCTGCCGCCGACTCGTTCGTTCCGAGACGCTCGGTCCGGTGCCCTGCGCGGGGTAAGCGCTCGACGAATACGATCGAATGGACGTTCCGAGCCAGAGGCGGGACGCGGGCCAGAGGTCGGCGGCGAGGCAGACGAGAGGGAGGGACAGCGAGAAGGTTGGCGTCAGAGGAGAGAAGCGTGTGGGCCGGGCTGGAGTAGAAGATCAAAAATGACGATAACGGCGCTATCTGTTAAGCGCTTACTACGCGCGGAGCGCCGTTCTAAGCGCTGGGGGAGATACGGGCTCATCGGGCTGTCCCACTTGAGGCTCCCAGCCTTCGTCCCCATTTTAAAGAGGAGGTCGCCGCGGCCCAGCGACGTCGGGTGACTTGCCCGCGGTCACCCAGCTGTCGGGTGGAGAAGCAGCGTGGCTCGGCGGGAAGAGTCCGGGCTGGGGAGTCAGAGGTCACGGGTTCGAATTCCGCCCCCGCCGCCTGTCGGCTGACCGCGGGCGGGTCACTTCACTTCTCCGTGCCTCGGTGACCTCATCTGTAAAACGGGGATTAACCGCGAGCCTCACGTGGGGCGACCCGATCACTGCCCCGCACGGAGCCAGGCGCTCAACCGACGCCGACGTTAAGCGGCAGAGCCGAGATTCGGACCCACGACCCACGAGCAGCGAGGAATCCGCCGCCGTCATCCGTTCACCGACCCAAAGGGGGTGCGACCTCCCGACGCGCCCGGGGCTCTCGGCGAAAAGTGGACGCGCTACTCCCTCAGCTACTTTGGAAATTCAGGCGATAAACGCCCCGAGATCCGTTGGGCGAGATGAGTCGCCGCCTCCGTTGAGGCTCGCTCTCTGTCGATCAGACCGTGAGCCCGTCCCACGGCGGGGACCGTCTCTATCTGTTGCCGACTTGTCCGTCCCAAGCGCTTAGCCCAGCGCTCCGCACCTAGTAAGCGCTCGATCGATACTATTGAATGAACGAATGAATAATCGCTTGGTCCACGTCCGCCCGAGCAGAAAACCTCGATTCAGAAAAGAAAATGGGGCGGGCGACGGAGAGGGCCCACGTAAATAAATGGATCCGCAAGGCTAATGACGATAATGACGACGGTGGGATTCGTTACGCGCTCACCGGGTGCCGAGCACCGTTCTCAGCGCTGGGGGAGACGCAGGGGAAGCAGGTTGTCCCACGTGGGGCTCCCAGGCTCCACCCCCATTTTCCAGATGAGGTCACTGAGGCACAGAGAAGTGACTTGCCCACAGTGGCACAGCTGCCAAGCGGCAGGGCCGGGATTCGAACCCATGACCTCCGACCCCGAAGCCCGGGCTCTCGCCGCTGAGCCGCGCCGCTTCTCTAGGGCTTCTGAGGCCACCGTGCTAAAGGCTCACCCCGGGACCCGTGTCGACGGACACAAGTCTTCTTCGAGGAGAGTCGGGATACGCTCAGAGGGCGTCTCGTCCGGGGCTCTGCGGAAACCTCCGACTATCTTCCCGGCCCGCGGAATGACGTGGGGAGCGGCGTGGCCTCGTGGAGAGTCGCTTGCTTTCTCCCGTGCCTCAGTTTCCTCGACTGTAAAATGGGGAGACGGAGCCTGTTCTCCCTCAGACGTGAACCTCATGTGGGACAGGCACGGTGTCTGACCTTTCGGTCGTTCGTTCCTATTTACCGAGTGCAGAGCACTACACGGGGTGGTCAGAGAGGCCGCGTGGCTCCGTGGAAAGAGCCCGGGCTTGGGAGTCAGGGGTCGCGGGTTCGAACCCCGGCTCCGCCGCTTGCCGGCTGTGTGACTCCGGGCAAGTCACTTCACTTCTCTGGGCCTCAGTTACCTCATCTGGAAAATGGGGATGAGAAACCGTGAGCCCCACGTGGGACAAACTGATCACCTTGTATCCCCCAGCGCTTAGAACAGTGCTTTGAACATGGTGAGCGCTTAACAAATACCACCATTTATTATTTATTTATTTTGGGAGGGTACAACCCAACAATCAACGGACACATTCCCTACCCGCATCGGGCTTACGACCTAGCAGAGATTACCTCGTAACTACCCCAGTGCTTGGAACCGGGTTAACGAGAGAAGCGGCGTGGCTCGGTGGCGGGACCCCGGGCTTGGGAGTCCCAGGCCGTGGGTTCGAATCCCGGCTCCGCCGCTTGTCGGCTGTGTGACTGTGGGCAAGTCACTTCACTTCTCTGGGCCTCAGTTAACTCAACTGTAAAACGGCCGATGAAGACCGTGAGCCGCACGAGGGACAACCTGACTGCCCCGTATCTGCCCCAGCGCTCAGAACAGCGCTCCGCACACAGTAAGCGCTTAACCGATACCAACATTATTATTGTTATTATTACCCAGTGCTCAGAACCGTGTCTGGCACATAGAGAGCGCTTAACAAATACCACGATTATTATGAAGTACCATCTGATAATAACAATAGCAGCGATGAGGATACTTTGGTCAGCCTCACGTGGTACAGATGAAATATCAGGGACCTACTTTAAGGCAAAAAAAGGCGCGCCCGGTAGAAGGGGCACGGCCTGGTGGTTAAGGCCCGGGCCTGGGGGTCAGAAGGTCACGGGTTCTAATCCCGGCTCCGCCGCTGGTCCGACGGGTGACCCCGGGCAAGTCGCTTCACTTCTCTGGGCCTCGGTTCCCTCATCTGTAAAATGGGGATTAAGACGGTGAGCCCTGCGTGGGACAGGACCTGTATTCGACCTGATCAGCTTCTATCTACCCCAGTTGCTTAGATCAGTGCCTGGTACACAGTAAGCGCTTAACAAATAAGAAAACGATCATTGTTCTTTCCCTTATTATCATCGCTCAAAATCGATATCGATTCACCTGCCTCCTGCCGGCCTCCTCTACAAGCCCAGACTTCCCGGCCAGGCGTCCGCAGTCCCAGACGGGCTTTCCCACACGATAACCTCGCCCCCGACCCCAAGGCCGAAAATCCAAGAAAGGGAAATCACAGCGGCGTTTTACTGGATTTCTTTCTGTCCCCCGCCGCCTCTCCTTTAGGCCGGCGAGGGCTCATCGGCCCCGCCGGGCTAGGCCGGGACGTTCCGCGGCCTTTTTCGGTCGGCCGCGGCCCCGAAACCACACCGCAGGTCGGATTCCGCCGGCGGCGGCCATCGGAGCCTCCCGCCGTAGCCGACCCCGATCCCGAATCCCGGGGCGGACTTCGATCCAGTCGGCCTAAAATCCCCGCGAGGAGGGAGATTTCTCAGACTCGACCCGCGGGATCCGGGGCCGCTCCGGAGAGAAGGACGGGTCCGTCGTCGAGGCGCCGGACGGCCCCGCCGATCGGCGGAACGTGGAGAGGGATCGCGCCGCCGATGAATCCGGGATACGGAAAACCGAAGGAGAGCGCGTTGAAAATTACCACCCGATCAAAAATTTGTAGCTGTCATTAAACCAGGAAAAAAAAAAAAAATACAACTTTCCAACTTGGCTCGGGAAAGAGAAATACCCCCAAGAACACGCACATCTGTTTAATATTACGAGCCGACTGTCAACATCCTAAGTGAAGTTTTAATTTAATATTTTTCCTCGCTTGATGTTTTACCTTTAATCAATGCCTCATGAGAGTATCGGCTTTCTATAAGAAACTGTTAAATATAAAGAAATGTTATTGTAGCATGTTTATAAAATCATAGTTCGAGAACTTTTTATTTTTCCAAAGCCTGACCACAACTTAATTATCTACAGGACATTCCAGGCTCACAATTGCAAGCTCCAGTTCCCAAGCAATTTTAAACAATATCTACCGTACAGGACATAGGGTACACACCAAGAGACCGCAACACGGTTATATTTCCAAAAGTCAGCATTAGGCCCTTTCGACACGGTTTTTCTTTTCATTAAGCGACATTTGTTTCCCCGCTAATCATTAAACGGTTCTCATCGCCACCGCGGGTTTCGCTTTCGCAGGGCGGCCGTCCCCCCCCCGTCCCCCCCCCCGCCCCCCGTTGTCTGTTTTCACCCTAGATCCGAAACGACCCAGTCCTCGGAGAGGAATCGGGCCGACGGCGGGGTCCGGGGAGCGTCGGGAGGAGACGGGGAGAGGCGTCTCCCCGCCCCCGCCGCGCCCGCTCTCCCTCTCTTCCCGACCCCGGGCGACAAATCCAGAAGCGCTCGTCGGAATCCCGGGCCTCTTCCCGTCCGGCTTCGGCTCCGCGCCGGCTGCCTGACCTCGGCCGAGCCGCTCCGCGGCTCTGGGCCTCGGTCGTCTCCTCGCTAAAACGGAGGTGGAGACCGACAGCCCCCGGCGAGGGCCCCCTCGATGAGCCGGACCCCTCCCCGGCGCTCAGTACGGCGCCTGGCGCGTAGTGAGCGCTTACCAGATCCCATCCTCGTCGCCGTTCTCGTGATTACTACCGTCCCGCCCGCCACGCGGAGATTTGGAAACCGTTCCCGCCCGGAGGAGAGAAGAGGGCCCGGCCCGAGGGAGGGGGACGCCAGGGACGGAAACCGCCGGCGCGAGAGCCGCGACGAGGAGGACGGCCGAAACAGCTCAGTCGGGACAGCGTCGGAGTGAAGATCTCGAGGTCCCCGCTTCCGTCCCCGGTGGCGGCAGGTCGCTTGTTTTTTCTCCCCCTTTATCCGTTCCTCCGTTCGATCGTACTGATCGAGTGCTACGTGCAGAGCGCTGTACTGAGCCCTCGGGAGAGGACGACATAACAATAAACAGACACATTCCCTGCCCACGACGAGCTTCCAGTCTGGGGAGCGGGACGGGGGAGGCGGACATCGATCCAAAGAGGTGTGAGATCTGTCCGTGGGCGCCGCGGGGCCGGGACGGGAGGTGAATAAAAGGGGCGAGTCGGGGCGACGCAGAAGCGAGAGGGAGAAGAGGAAAGGGAGGGCTTAGTCGATTAGACCGTGAGCCCGTCCCCGGGCAGGGATGGTCTCTATCGGTGGCCGGATTGTCCATTCCAAGCGCTTAGTACGGTGCTCTGCACGTACTAAGCGCTCAATAAATACTACCGAATGAATGAATGGGAAGGCCTCTCAGAGACGGGCCTTCAGTAGACCGTAAGCTTGTCGTGGGCAGGGAATGTGTCTGCTTCTTTGTCGCACTGTACTCTCCCCAGAGCTTGGTACAGTGTTCTGCACATGGTAAGCGCTTAATGAATACGATCGACTGACTTATATATATATATATATATATATATATATTAAAAAAAAGCCGAAACAACCGATTTCTTTCTCCTAAAGGTGGGCGAAGAAGGCCCGTAAAAGAAATAACCGGGAAACGATCGCAGGGTCGACCGTGGGATGTCGCGGGCAGGGAACAAGCGCTTAGTACAATGCTCCGCACACAGTAAACGCTCAATAAATACGATCCATCCGTACCAACGTGGCGACCGACTCGGTCATACTGGACTCTCCCAAGTGCTTAACAGAGTGCTCGCCACACAGTGAGCACTCAAGAGATATCACGGATAAGGCGGCTGCCGACTCTGTTACGCTGGACACTCCCGAGGGCTCGGTACAGCGTTCCGCCCACGGTAAGCGCTCAGCAAACACCACGGATCGTCTGACTGCCTCTAAGCGGGGTGGTTCTTCCCAATGCCAGGCTCGGGGAAGGGGCTGGGCAACAGAGCGGCCTGGTGGCTAGAGCCCAGGCCTGGGAGCCAGAGGGCCAGGGTTCTAATTCCGGCTCTGCCACTTGTCTGCTCTGCTGCGTGACCTTGGACAAGTCACTTCCCCGGGCCTCAGATCCCTCTAACTGCAGAATGGGGATCGCATCTCATTTCCCCTTAGCTTGACCGTGAGCCCCATATGGGACGGGGGCTGTGTCCAACCCGGTCATCCACCCCAGCCCTTAGCATCGCGCTGGGCACCTAGCAGGCGCTCAACAAAGAGCACGGTTATCGTTACCCGTCATCAACTCGGTCCGCTCCGAAATACGCTCAAGGCAGATCCGAACCCCCCCCGACAGCCGCACAGAATAACAACGGTGGTAATGACGACGATCGCGGTGTCCGTTAAGGGCCTGCTACGTGCCGTTCATCCCTTTATTCGCTCGGTCATATTTACTGAGCACTTACTGGGTGCGGAGCAGTTTACTGAGCGCCCGGAGAGGTACGACACAGTAATAAAGAGAGACGACCCCCGGCCACAACGGGTTCACGGTCTAGAGGCGGGCAGACAGACATCGATACAGGTAAAGGGGCATCAAGACATCACCGCGAGACGCGCCGGGCACCGTACTAAGCGCCGGGGTGGATCCGAGCGAACGGGCCGGAGCCGGCCCCGGTCCCACGTGCGGCTCGGACTCTTAGGGCTCCGGCAGCTCGCCGTGAACGTACAGGGGTTAGCAAGTGCTCCGCGCTGCGGCCGCAGCGGCCTCGGTTCGAATCCGAGTCACGGCATCGCGGACGCAACGGCACGGCAAGGGGCCTCATTTCCGAGAAGCGGCGTGGCTCAGTTTCAAAAGCCCTGGCTCGGGAGTCGGAGGTCAAGGGTTCGAATCGCGGCTCTGTGGCTTGGCAGCTGGGTGACTGGGCCTCAGTTCCCTCATCTGTAAAACGGGGATGAAGACCGTGAGCCTCACGTGGGACCACCTCATTCCCCTGGATCTCCCCCAGCGCTTACGACGGTGCTCTGCACGTAGTAAGTGCTTAACAAATACCAACTTTATTGTTATTCTTATTTTCCGGATGAGGGAACCGAGGCCCGGAGAAGCGAAGGGACCGGCCCCAGGTCACCCAGCGGGCAAGCGGCGGAGCCGGGATTGGAACCCGTGACCTCCTGAGGCGCGAGCCCGGGCTCTGGCCGTTAGGCCTTCCCCGGAAAACGCTAACCGTGTCGTCTCCGACGACTCCTCCGGCCTCTGGAGCCTTCCTCCCCCGTCGGCCCGTCTCCCCCTCCACGTCTCTCCCCCACCCGGCTAACTCCCTCACCCTCTCTCTGGACCGTGGCCGCTCCCCACGCCTTTCATTCGTTCAACAGTATTTACTGAGCGCTTGCTACGCGCAGAGCACTGGACCGAGCGCGTGGAATGTACGAATCGGCAACGGCCAGCGACGGTCCCTGCCCTCTGACGGGCTCACGGTCCAATCGGGGGAGACGGACGGACGAGAACAGCGTGGCTCGGTGAAAAGAGCCCGGGCTTGGGAGTCAGAGTTCATGGGTTCGAATCCCGGCTCCGCCACCTGTCAGCTATGTGACCGTGGGCGAGTCACTTCACTTCTCTGTGCCTCGGTTCCCTCATCTGTAAAATGGGGATCAACCGTGAGCCTCACGTGGGACGACCCGATGACCCTGTATCTACCCCAGCGCTTAGAACGGTGCTCTGCACCTAGTAAGCGCTTAACAAATACCAAAAACCCCCACCAAGAACGATAGCAATAAATAGAACAGAGGGGATGTACATCTCATTTAAACAATAGCAAATAAATAGAATCGAGGCGATGTACATCTCATTAACAAAATAAATAGGGTGATGAAGATCTATACGGTCGAGCGGACGAGTACGGTGCTGAGGGGAGGGGACGGGAGAGGGGGAGGAGCGGAGGGAAAGGGGGGAGAAGGGGGCTCAGCTGAGGAGGGGTGAAGGGGGGTAGAGGGGGAGCAGAGGGAAAAGGGGGAGCTCGGTGTGGGAAGGCCTCTTGGCCTTCGCCTCCTGCTCCTCACCCTGCGCCCTCCCGCTAGGATCCGGGAGCTCCCAGACCCCCGCCGCCATCCGTACGCGGCGACACGCGATCACGCGACTCCGAACCACGGCACCGGCACCACGGCCTGCAAACGACCAACGCCGGTCCCCCCGACCTTTAACCGGGTCTGGCCCAAAATCGCTCATCCCGCCGTCCGGTGGGTCCGGACGCGGTCCGGGGCCGGGCGACCCACCTCACGCCGGCCGGCCGCCGGTTCGGGATCGGGCCTGCTGCGGTAGCAACAGATCTTTCCTAACAATCATCAGCAGTAATGTTATCGATAACAGTGGTACTTTTTACGCGCTTCCAGGTGCCAGGCACTATGCTAAGCGTTGGGGAAGATGATGATGATGATACTGATGGCATCCGTTAAGCGCTTACTATGTGCAGAGCACTGTGCTAAGCGCTGGGGGGGGGGATACAAGGTGATCAGGTTGCCCCACGGGGGGCTCACAGTCTTCGTCCCCCTTTTACAGATGAGGGAACCGAGGCCCAGAGAAGTCGAGGGACTTGCCCAAGTCTACCCCGGCGCTTGCTACAGAGTAAGAGCTTAGAGAAGCAGCGTGGCTCAATGGAAAGAGCCCGGGCTTGGGAGTCAGAGGTCATAGGTTCGAATCCCGGCCCTGCCACTTGTCGGCTGTGTGACCGTGGGCGAGTCACTTCACTTCTCGGGGCCTCAGTTCCCTCATCTGTAAAATGGGAATTGAGACCGTGAGCCTCCCGTGGGACAACCTGATGACCCTGTATCTACCCCAGCACTTAGAACAGTGCTCTGCACAGAGTAAGCGCTTAACAGATACCAATGTTAATAACAAATGCCACAATTATTATTATTATTTATTCGGGCAATCGTATTTGTCAAGCGCCGTGTGCAGAGCACTGCAGTAAGCGCTTGGGAAAGCACGATACAACAATAAATGGACACAACCCCCACCCACGTCGGGTTTATCATTACAGGGTGGGGAGATGAGAAGTTACCTGGTAAAGGCCCCCCGGGAGAGATGTGATTTTCGAAAACGCAGAAGGGCGATGGGGATGGGAGAGCGGAGGGACGCGGAGAGTGGGATTCTGCCGGATGGAATTGGGGAAAACCGGTTCCGCTGACCCCCACCTTTGGAGGAAAAGGAGGAGGGGAAAGTCAGGAGAGTCATTCCGTGGCGCCCCCTCCCTCAACGCTCCACGGGGGAGACGGGGGTCGGGGAGGAACCAGAGGGGCGAGACTGGGGGAAGGAGACCCTCGGCCGTCTAGGAGACGGGACGCAGCCCGGCTCTGGGCCTGGGAGAGGAGGTGATGAGGACGGCTCCTGCCAGGGACCGGGGAGGGGCCCAGGTCCGACGACTGCAGGGGCCCGAGGTGCCTTTTCATTTTGATTTTTTTTTAAATGGTATTTGCTAAGTGCCTCCGTCGTGCCAGGGGCCGTCCTAAGCGCTACGGTGGATCCGAGCCGATCGGGTGAGACGCGGTCCCTGTCTCTCGTGGGGCTCACGCTCTTAATCCCCATTTTCCGGAGGAGGGAACTGAGGCCCGGGGAAGTGCGGTGCCTTGTCCAAAGTCACACGGCTGACAAGTGGCGGAGCCGGGATGAGAACTCGGGTCCTTCCGCCTCCCGGTGCCGGGCTTATAATAATAATAGACGACGATGATGATGGCATTTGTTTAGCGCTTATTATGTGCCCGTTTAGACTGTGAGCCCGTCACTGGACGGGGATCATCTCTACCTGTTGCCGAACTGTATATTCCAAGGGCTTAGTACAGCGCTCTGTGCTCAGTAAATACGACGGAATGAATGCGCCAAGCACCGTTTTAAGCGCCGGGGTGGATACGAGGTAATGAGGTTGTCCCATGAGGGGCTCACAGTCGTGATCCCCATTTATCCACGAGGCCCGGTGCTTAGTACAGCGCCTGGCCCATAGGGAGCGCTTACCAAATACCCTAATCATTATCATCAGGCCACGCTGCTTCCCCTAGGAGCGACGGGCTTAGGCGGATCACGGCTCCTCCTCCTATTCCCGGATTTCCGACCAACCACCAATCCCTACCGATCCCTACGGTTATAAGCGGGGGTGACGCTCGGGCTCCTTCCTCTCCGCCTACGGAGAGAAGTTCATTTAATGGGATTTACTGAGCGCTCGCCGCGGGCAGAGCGCCGTACCAATGGCTCGGGAGAAGAAGTTGGGTTGGAGGAATTCACTCGCTCACACTGATTGAATGGTCACGTTCGGGGAACGCTCCGCAGCTCTGGGGGGTTTTGGTCGTTGGACGGTGCTCTGCACACGCTAAGCGCTCAGTCCGTACGACCGAATCCATCTCTTTCCGTCTCGTGGAAGCCGATGAAGCTTTCTAAATTCTTCAGCGGCGTCCTCTAGACCGTAAGCTCGTCCTCTCGACTGGAAGCTCGTTGTGGGCAGGGAGCGCGTCCGTTACGCTTCGCACACAGTGAGCGCTCAACAAATGCCTTCGCTATCATTACGTTGTTCTGCTCTACTCTTCCAAGTGCTCGGCACAGTGCTCGCCGCCCAACGCGCTCAATAAATGCCACTGAATGAATGAATCCTCGAATCGACGATAGTTAGATCCAGTCCTTTCTTTCCCCATCAACTATTCATTATTATAATGCCATTTTAAAAGAACGTATATAATAATAATAATGTTGGTATTTGTTAAGCGCTATGTGCAGAGCACTGTTCTAAGCGCTGGGGTAGACACAAGGGAATCAGGTTGTCCCACGTGGGGCTCACAGTCTTAATCCCCATTTTACAGGCGAGGGAACTGAGGCACAGAGAAGTTAAGCGACTTGCCCAAGGTCAATAATGATGGCATTTGTTAAGTACTTACGATGTGCCAAGCACTGTTCTAAGCACTGAGCAGTATATATACACTAATAATGATAATGATGGCATTTGTGGAAAGAGCCCGGGCTTGGCAGTCAGAGGTCATGGGTTCGAATCCCGGATCCGCCACTTGTCAACTGTGTGACCGTGGGCAAGTCACTTCACTTCTCGGCCCCGCTCCGGTCTATTCTTCACTCCGCCGCCCGGCTCATCTTCCCGCAGAAACGATCTGGGCCTGTCACTCCCCTTCTTAAACAACTCCGGTGGTCGCCTATCGACCTCCGCTCCAAACAAAAACTCCTCACTCTAGGCTTCGAGGCTCTCCGTCACCTCGCCCCTTCCTACCTCTCCTCCCTTCTCTCTTTCCACCGCCCACCCCGCACGCTCCGCTCCTCCGCCGCCCACCTCCTCGCCGTCCCTCGGTCTCGCCCGTCCCGCCGTCGACCCCCGGGCCGCGTCCTCCCGCGGTCCCGGAACGCCCTCCCTCCTCACCTCCGCCAAACCGATTCTCTTTCCCTCTTCAAAACCTTACTTAAAAATCACCTCCTCCGAGAGGCGTTCCCAGACTGAGCTCCTCTTCCCCCTCTACTCCCTCTGCCATCCCCCCTTTACCTCTCCGCAGCTTAACCCTCTTTTTCCCCTTTTCCCTCCGCTCCTCCACCTCTCCCTTCCCATCCCCACGGCACCGTACTCGTCCGCTCGACTGTATATCTTTTCGTTACCCTATTTATTTTGTTAATGAATTGTACATCGCCTCGATTCTATTTAGTCGCCATCGGTTTCTACGAGACGTTCTTCCCCTCGACTCTATTCATCGCCATCGTTCTCGTCCGTCCGTCTCCCCCGATCAGACCGTGAGCCCGACAGACGGCAGGGACCGTCTCTATCTGTTGCCGACTTGTTCATCCCAAGCGCTTAGTACGGTGCTCTGCACATGGTAAGCGCTCAATAAACACTATTGAATGAATGAATGAATGAAGTTACCTCATCTGTAAAATGGGGATTAACTGTGAGCCTCACGTGGGACGACCTGATTCCCCTGTATCCACCCCAGCGCTTAGAACAGTGCTCTGCACATAGGAAGCGCTTAACAAATACCAACATTATTATTAAGTGCTTAAGATGGGCCAAGCACTGTTCTAAGCCCTGGGCAGTATATACACTAATATTAATAATGATAACGATGGCATTTGTTAAGTGCTTACGATGGGCCAAGCACTGTTCTAAGCACTGAGCAGTACAGACACTAATAATAATAATAATGATTGCATCTGTTAAGCACCTACGATGTGCCAAGCACCGTTCTAAGCACTGTGCAGTATATACACTAATAATAAGAATAATAATAATGATGATGGCATCTGTTAAGCGCTTAGGATGTGTCCAGCACTGTTCTAAGCACTTACCAGTATAGACACTAATAATAATGATAATAGTAATAATGATGGCATCTGTTAAGTGCTTACGATGTGTCAAGCACTGTTCTAAGCGCTGGGGGAGATAGGAGGTCATCAGCATGTCCCCCTGGAGGGGCTCCCAGTCTCAATCAGCGTGGCTCAGTGGAAAGAGCCCGGGCTTCGGAGTCAGAGGTCATGGGTTCGAATCCCGGCTCCGCCGCTTGTCCGCTGTGTGACTGTGGGCAAGTCACTTCTCTTCTCTGGGCCTCAGCGACCTCATCTGTAAAATGGGGGTGAAGACCGGGAGCCTCACGTGGGACAACCCGATGACCCCGCATCTCTCCCGGCGCTTAGAACGGTGCTCGGCACATAGCAAGCGCTTACCCAACACATTATTATGATTAATCCCCATTTTCCAGACGAGGTAACCGAAGCACGGAGAAGTGCAGTGGCTCGCCCACGGACAGCCGGCAGACTAGCGGCGGGGCCGGGATTCGAACCCACGTCCTCCGACTCCCGAGCCCGGGCTCTTGCCACGCAGCCACGATCCAGTCCTTTCCCCAACGACTACTCATCATAAAATGCCATTTTAAAAGGAAGTATATACTCTCTACAGCGACAGCAGGAAAGCAAAGACAGAAGAAGGATAAGGCGGAATGAGACCGATAACGGGTTACACATTCGAATCCAGCCCGGGCTTAGGGTCCGAAAGCCACAGAGATCGTTTCCGTCCCCCGACCATTCAGTGGGCTGCGCTAAATACGCCGCGAGCTTCACCTCAGATCTTAACGGGAAGCGTTCGCGTCCGAAAATAAAACCCCCGTTTAGAAAAAAAACCGAACGACAGAAAACCGAAACCGCACCAGCTCACCCAAACTAACTGGGATCATTAACGTCACGGCAGAAGAACCGTCGGAGATTAGAAGGCCGAGTCGACGGTTAAAGTCTCCCCGGGTTCGGGGTGGGACCGTCCCGGCGGATCGGTGGAAGAGAGCCCCGAGGTCCCCCAGAGAGGCGGCCCGCCGCTCGTCCGGGTCGTGGGTCCTGATCCCCGCTCCGCCGCTCGTCCGCTGTGTGACCTTGGGCAAGTCACTTCACCTCTCTGGGCCTCGGTGCCCTCATCCGGAAAATGGGGACGAAGACCGGGAGCCCCACGGGGGATAAGGACCGTGTCCAACGCGACTACCTCGTCTCCACCCCGGCGCTCAGTACAGTGCCCGGCACGAAGTAAAGCGCTTATCAATACCGCGTTATTTTACTTATTATTTAGTCGGCGGCTCCGGGTTCCCGATCTCGGCCCCTCGCCGTCCCGCTTCCCCCACCATCCCCCTCCTGGTTCCCGTCCGGCCGACTTCGTGAGCCCTTGGGGCTGGGTAGGCTGGTCCGTCCACCTCCACGGCCCGCCCCACGGTCATTAAACAGCGGTATGGTCCGCTGCGTGTGCAACGAACACAATGATGTCACACCTCACCGGGCCTCAGGAGTCTCCCCGCCGCCCCCTGCCCCGGGGCTAAGCGCCCGGCCGGCCGCTCCGCTCGAGACCTTCGACCCCGGGGTGGCGGCCATCACGAAGAGGTGTCGCGTCGCCCCGAGGCGACGGCCTACCGGTTCGGCGGCCATCTCGGAGAGGTGCCGTGCGGTCGCCCGAGGCGACGGCCTACCGCCTCGGCGGCCGCCTCGGAGAGGCGTCCCGTGGCCCCCCGAGGCCACGGCCTACCGCCGCGGCGGCCCCCATCTCGGAGAAGGTTTGCCGTGCGGTCCCCGAGCGACGGCCTAGCCGCCTCGGGGGCCGCCTCGGAGAGGCGTCCCGTGGCCCCCCGAGGCGACGGCCTACCGCTTCGGTGGCCGCCTCGGAGAGGTGCCCTGAGCCCGTGACCCGTCACCTCGACGGCCACCTCGGAGAGGCGGCTTGCGGCCCCGAGGCCGCGGCCTACCACCTTGGCGGCCTCGGTGACTCCTCTCGAGCAGAAGCTCTGTCAGCCCCTTGTGGGCAGGGGATGCGTCTACCACCTCTGTCGTACTGTATTCTCCCAAGGGCTTAGTACAGCGCTCTGCAGGCGCTCAATAATCACCACTGACCGACGGACCGATCTCGGCTACGGCCCGCTACCGCGCACGGCTATCAGGAGAGGAGTGACGCTTTCTGAGCGGAAGCTCTGCCAGCTTCTCGTGGGCAGCGGAGGTGTTTACCACCTCTGGTGTACTGTACTCTTCCCAGCGTTTGGTACAGTGCTCTGCACACAGTAAGCCCTCAGTAAATAACATGAGAGTGATCGATTGGTACGGATCAGCGGCGGGGAGGGAAAGTCAAACAGCTTCAGACGCCGCCAAAGCCCCGTCTCTTCCTCTCTCCGGGTTCACATCTCCTCCCGCCTTCAGGACATCTCTACTCGGCCGCCTCCCGCCACCGCAAACTCGACGTGCCCAGGACCGAGCTCCTTTTCTTCCCTCCCAAACCGTCCTCTCCCTGACGTCCCCGTCACTGGGGACGGCACCACCGTCCTTCCCGTCTCCCGGGCCCGCGACCTCGGTGTCATCCTCGACTCCGCTCTCTCATTCGCCCCACACATCCAATCCGTCACCAACACCTGCCGCTCTCACCTTGACGACGTCGCCAAGATCCGCCCTTTCCTCTCCGTCCAAACTGCTCCCTTGCTGGCACAAGCTCTCATCATATCCCCGCTGGATGACTGCATCAGCCTCCTTGCAGACCTCCCAACCTCCTGTCTCTCCCCGCTTCAGTCTATACTTCATTCCGCTGCACAGATCATCTTCCTTCAGAAACGCTCTGGGCATGTCACTCCCCTCCTCAAAAATCTCCAGTGGTTGCCTATCACCTCCATACCAAACAAAGACTCCTCACCCTTGGCTTCCAAGCTGTCCGTCACCTCGCCCCCTCCTACCTCACCTCCCTCCTCTCCTCCTCCATCCCAGCCCGCACGCTTCGCTCCTCTCCTCATGTTCCCTCGTTCTCGCCCGTCCCGCCGTCGACCCCCGGTCCACGTCCTCCCGCTGTCCCGGAACGCCCTCCCTCCTCACCCCCGCCAAACTGACTCCCTTCCCCTCTTCAAAGCCCTACTGAGAGCTCACCTCCTCCGGGAGGCCTTCCCGGACTGAGCCCCTTTTGCTCAGCTCCCCCTCCCTTTCACGTCACTCTGACTCGCTCCCTTCCCTCCTTCCCCCATCTACCCGCCCCACGGTACATATATACATCGATGTCTGTTCACTTGTATCGATGTCCGAACCCTCCCCCAGACTGTAAGCCCGTTGTGGGCAGGGATTGTCTCTGTTTATTGCCGAACTGTCCTTTCCCAGCGCTAGGTACAGTGCTCCGCACGCAGTAAGCGCTCAGTAACTACAACTGAATGAATGAAAAGCAGCACACAACAACAGCCCGGCATCGGGTTCAGCGTTCGCCCAAGAGCTGTGTTAGCGCGGCTCGGCTCCTCCCCTGGGTCTCTCGGGGGCGCGTTTCGCCTGCAGACGCGAAGCACGGGTACGCGACAAATACTGAGCCCAGGGCGCGTTAGCACACCCGTGGGGACAAGGGTCACCGTGCGCACGGAAATGGGACTTGGAATCTGTGCAGGGGTATCCTCCGCAAAGCCCCGGTCTGCCCCACTATCCTTGTCGTACGCCGTGGAGTCGTCTCCGACCCGCAGCGACGCCACGGACGCATCTCTCTCACAACGCCCCACCTCCATTTGCAGTCGTTCCCGGGGTGGATCCAGAGAGTTTCTTGGTCAAAATCCAGAAGTGGTTTACCATCGCCTCCTTCCGCGCGGTCGATTTGAGTCTCCGCCCTCGACTCTCTCTCACGCCACCGCCGCCCAGCGCAGGTGAGTTTTGACTAGTAGCCGAGGGCCTGCCGCTCGCTAGCCACTGGCCAGACCGGGAATGGGATGGACGGGCCTCTCTTTCACTCTCCCTCCCGTAGCCGAGACCGGTAAAGGGCCGGGAACTCTCCAGGTGCCACCCTGAGAGGGGGGACCCACTAGTACATTTATTTTATAGGTTCCCCCCGCTGGGTAAAACCCCGGCTCTCACTTCTACAATTAGCGATCAAAGTCCTCGCATATTAGGTAGGGCTTGGGTTTGGCCTTGAGTTCCAAGTTGACTGTAGGGCATTTTTCCTCCAAAAAATAATAAAAACCCCCACCCACACGGAAATGTGTCATGAGACGTTCTTCCCCTCGATTCTATTTATCGCCGTTGTTCTTGTCTGTCCGTCTCCCCCGATGAGAATGTGAGCCCGTCAAAGGTCAGGGACCGCCTCTACCTGTTGCCGATCTGTCCATTCCAAGCGCTCAGTCCAGTGCTCTGCACATAGTAAGCGCTCAATAAATACTATTGAATGAATGAATAATAACGATGACGTCCGTTAAGCGCTTACTGTGTGTCAAGCACTGTTCTAAGCACTGGGGTAGATAAAAGGTAATCGGGTTGTCCCACGTGGGGCTCACAGTCTTCACCCCCATTTTCCAGATGAGGGAACTGAGGCACAGAGAAGTGAAGTGGCTTGTCCGGGTCACGCGGCAGACAAGTGGCGGAGCCGGGATTAGAAACTGCGTCCTCTGACTCGCGGGCCCGGCCTCTTTCCACTAGGCCACGCTGCTTCTCCATTTTAAAAAGATGGGCCGAATGCCCCAGCAGGGGTAAGAAAGGCATTTACTGTCACTAGACTGGAAGCTCGTTGGGGGCGGGGAAGGAGTCTCCTAACTGTGTTGTACTGGACCCTCCCAGGTGCTTAGTACAGGGCTCTGCACGTAATAAAAGCAAAATAAATTCATTCATTCAATCGTACTTATCAGTCGATCGATACCATTCTAGACTGTCAGCCCGTCGTTGGGTAGGGATTGCCTCTATCTGTCGCCGAACCGTCCTTGCTGCACACAGTAAGCGCTCAATAAATACGACTGAATGAACTGATCGATTGGTTGACTGACTGTGGGTAGGGAGCATGTCCGCCACCTGTCAGCTGTGTGACTTTGGGCAAGTCGCGTGACTTCTCGGTGCCTCGGCGACCTCATCTGTAAAATGGGGACTGAGACTGTGAGCCTCACATGGGACGACCTGATTACCCCGTACGCCCCCCAACGCTTAGCACAGTGCTCGGCACATTGGAGGCGCTCAACAAATACCAACATTAACATGTCTACCAACTCGGCTGGATCGTACTCTCCCAAGCGCTTCCCCCAGTGCCGGGCACACAGTGAGCGCTCAGTAAATTCCATCGATCGACCGACTTGCTGGTTGGGCGACGGTACTCTCCCAACCTCTTAATATAGTGCTCTGTGCCCGCTAAGCGCTCCAGAAATCCCGGTTATTGGCTGATCTGGGGCAGGGAACGTGTCAACAAAATTTACTGAAACGCGCTCTCCAAAATGCTTAGCACGGCGCTCGGCACACAGTAAGCACTCAGAAAGTAGCAGTGATTGACTGCTTTGGCGTATCCGAAGGCGAAAGCTCAGTTGTACTTCTCCACCCACCCTCTAATGGAGCAAACTCCCAAAGTCCCGGAGATGTCTAGCTCCCGCCTGGGATTCGTCCCGTCCCAACATGGACCTCTCTGGTCAAAGCCCGTCCGTCGCCCGGTGCCCCCGGCGACCGAAGCCAATTCATTCGATTCATTCCATAGCATTTAGTGAGCGCTTGCTATGTGCAGCGCACTGTACTAAGCGCTTGAGCCAAACCTGGGCACCACCTCCTGCTTCCTGATATCGGCCCTCTCCCTTCAGCTGGGAATCACCCCAGTGCTCCGGGAAACTTTAATCAGGCCGTTTCTGGAGTCAAGTGGATTCCTCGTTATCATTTTTTGGTTTTTCTTCTGATTGAAAAGGACTACAGACAGGTTGCTGAAAAAGTTGGGCTCTCTGTACGCTTGCATTAGCGTGGTTCAGTGGGTAGAGCCCGGGCCTGGGAGTCAGAAGAACCTGGGTTCTAATGCCGGCTCCGCCACCTGTCTGCTGTGTGACTATGGGCAAGCCACTTCACTTCTCTGTGCCTCAGTTCCCTCATCTGTAAAATGGGGATGAAGACTGTGAGCCCCACGTGGGACAACCTGATGACCCTGTATCTAACCCAGCGCTTAGAACAGCGCTCTGCACGTAGTAAGCGCTCAACAAATACCAGTATTATTACTCGGGGCCTCGGTTACCTCATCTGCAAAAAGTGGGGATGAAGACACGGAGCCCAATGTAGGGAAAGGACCGTGTCCAACCCGATTAACCTGTATCCACCCAGCAGCGCGGCTCAGTGGAAAGAGCCCGGGCTTGGGACTCGGTGGTCATGGGTTCGAATCCCGGCTCCGCCGCTTGCCAGCTGGGTGACTTTGGGCAAGTCACTTCACTTCTCTGTTCCTCAGTTACCACATCTGTAAAACGGGGATTAAAACCGTGAGCCCCACGTGGGACAACCTGATCGCCTTATATCCCCCCAGCGCTTACAACGGTGCTTTGCACATAGTAAGCGCTTAACAAATACCAACATTATTATTATTATTAACAGTCCTTGGCACATAGCAAGTGCTCAACCAGTGAAACGAGTACTTGAGAAGCATCAAGGTCTAGTGGCAAGAGAACGGGCTTGGGAGTCTGAGGTCGTGGGTTCTAATTTACTAAATGCTGGGAAAACTTTCTCAGCCCGTGGGCGTGTGCTGGGTCTCTCGGGGGAGTCTGGCGAAGCGGAAAAAGCACGGGCCTGGTTTCTAATCCCGGCTCCGCCGCTTGTCTGCCGTGTGGCCTTGGGCAAGTCACTTCACTTCTCTGGGCCTCATTTACCTCATCTGGAAAATGGGGATTAAGATTGCGAGCCCCCATGCGGGACAGGGACTGTCCAAACCAATTGGCTTGTATCCACCCCAGCGCTTGAACAGTGCCTGGAACGTAGTAAGCTCTTAACAAAAACCACAATTATTATTATTACGAAAGTCCTCTTCTTCTTAACATACCTAACAACCACCTCGAGCGGGAAACTAGGGCATAAACCACTTCACCCACAATCTCTCTGCAATCCACTGTAGCTTTGGGCGGAAGGCCATGACTTTACAATCCGACACAGGGGGGAAAAACACAGACAAAACATTACGGTGAAAATGCAGAGGCCATTCCCCCACAGTCTCAATTCAAACTCATCAGGTGTTACGTGCAATTAAGTCTGGATTCTGGAGATAAATCACTCACGCTCAGAGAGAGGGAATCGGATCAGTTTAACCTCTTTCTGGGAACAAAAAAATTCTCTCTCCAGACAAATCCACATCCTCAGATATTCCCTCTTGTTAATACCAAGTTTTAGCCGCTTCAAAAACTGACCAGCTTCCCTCTCTCCTCCGGAACGTCACCGGCCGCATGGGGTCCTGTTCTCCCGAGTTCAGTGATCCTATTTTCTGAGCGCTTCCGCAGCACTGTACTGAGCAGCTGGGAGACAGAGTTGGTGGACACATTCCCTGCTCACAACAAGCTCACAGTCTAGAGGGGGGTGACACGTTTATATCAATAAAAAGTGGATAGTTACATAAATAAATTAAGGATCTGTACATGAATAAGTGATGTGGGGGCTGAGGGAGGGGTGGATAAAGGCAGCAAATCAGAGCCACACAGAAGGGAGTGGGAAAAGAGGAAATGAGATCTTAGAGAGGGAAGGTCTCATTCATTCATTCAATAGTATTTAATAATGTTGGTATTTGTTAAGCGCTTACTATGTGCAGAGCACTGTTCTAAGCGCTGGGATAGATACAGGGTCATCAGGTTGTCCCACGTGAGGCTCACAGTTAATCCCCATTTTACAGCTGAGGGAACTGAGGCCCAGAGAACTTAAGTGACTTGCCCACAGTCACACAGCTGACGAGTGGCAGAGCCGGGAGTCGAACTCATGACCTCCGACTCCGAAGCCCAGGCTCTTTCCACTGAGCCACGCCGCTTCCCATACCGAGCCCTTACTGTGCGCAGAGCGCTGTACTGAGCACTGGAGAAAGCACGCCTCTTCGATAAGGCTCCGAGGGCGCGGAGAGTCACTGTCTGTCGGATATGAGGAGGGAGGGCGTTGCGGGCCAGAGGCAGGACCCGGAGGAGCCATCGGTGATGAGGCGGACGAGATCGAAGTACAGCGAGTAGGTTGACGTCAGAGGAGCGAAGTGCGCGGGCGGGGTTGTGGCGGGAGCGTAGCGAGGTGAGGTAGGAGGGGTGAGGAGAATGAAGGCTTTAAAGCCGGGGGTAAGGACTTTCTGTTTCACGTGGAGGCGGATGGACACCACTGGAGGTTCTTGAGGAGGGGGGAAACGTGCACTGAACGTTTTTGTAGAAAAATGATCCAGGCGGCAAAGTGAAGTCTGGACTGGAGTGGGGCGAAACAGGAGGCGGATAAGGCCCACCCCGAACGCTCCGCTCCTCCGCCGCCCACCTCCTCACCGTCCCTCGGTCTCGCCCATCCGGCCGTCGACCCCCGGGCCGCGTCCTCCCGCGGTCCCGGAACGCCCTCCCTCACCTCCGCCAAACTGATTCTCTTCCCCTCTTCAAAACCTTACTTAAAATTCACCTCCTCCAAGAGGCCTTCCCACAGAGCTCCCCCCTTTTTCCCTCTGCTCCCTCTACCCCCCTTCACCTCTCCGCAGCTAAACCCTCTTCTTCCCCCTTTCCCTCTCCTCCTCCCCTCTCCCTTCCCATCCCCTCGGCACCGTACTCGTCCGCTCGACTGTCTAGATCTTTACCACCCTATTTATTTTGTTTAATGAGATGTACGTCGCCCTGATTCTATTTAGTCGCCATTGTTTTTTACGAGATGTTCTTCCCCTCGACTCTATTCATCGCCATCGTTCTCGTCCGTCCGTCTCCCCCGGTAAGACCACGAGCCCGTCAAACGGCAGGGACCGCCTCTATGGGTGGCCGACTCGTTCATTCCACGCGCTCAGTACAGTGCTCTGCACATAGTAAGCGCTCAATAAATACTATCGAATGAATGAATGGACAATCACGACGGGATGGGATGAAGGCCTGGCTTAAGGGGGTAGCAGTTTGGATGGAGAGGAAAGGGTGAATCTTAGCAATGTTGTGAAGGTTGAGCCATGAGGATTTAGTGTCAGATTGACCGTACGGGTGAATTAGAGACGAGAGTCAAGGATAACGCAAGGTTCTGGGCTTGAGAGGCAGCCACGACGGGTGGTGCTTTCTACCGCGATGGGAAAATCAAGCGAAGGACCCGAAGATGAGGGTTCTGTTTGGGACATGTTAACCTTGAGGTGGCAGCGGGACATCCGGGTAGAGATGTCCTGAAGGCAGGACATTCGATTCGTATTTTTCGAGCGCTTGCTGTGTGCAGAGCACCGTACTAAGCGCTTGGAATGTGCAATTCGGCAACAGATGGAGACCGTCCACGCCCGGCGACGGGCTCACAATCTATGCGAGAATGCAGAGAGGGAGCGCGATCAGGGCTGGAGATGTATCTACCCCAGTGTTTAGAACCCTGCTTGGCACATAGTATGCGCTTAACAAATACCATAATTAATTAATTCCCCCACTTGTCTGCTGTGCGACCTTGGGCAAGTCACTTCCCTGGACCTCAGTTCCCTCATCTGTAAAATGGGGATTGTGAGTGGGAGCCCCCTGGGGGACGAGGGGCTGTTTCCAACCCCATTCGCTCGTAACCACCGTCGCGCTTAGTACGGCGCCGGGCACATAAAGACCATTAAAAAAACAACAACACAGAAGGAGCCCCTTCTTAGAAATGTTGAGGGAAACATCCCAGGCAGGCAAGTCCTGGAACCTCAGAAGCTGCACGGTCATTGTCTTCTAGACTGTGAGCCCGTTGCTGGGGAGGGATTGTCTCTCTCTGTTGCCAAATTGTACTGTCCAAGCGCTTAGTACAGTGCTCTGCACACAGTAAGCACTCAATAAATACAATTGAATGATTGAACACACCCAGACAGGCGAGTCCTCCTCTGCTCCTCCTCCCCTGCCCATTCCCCCTTCTCCTCCCCACTGCCCCTGTGCATATTTGCATGTGTTAATTACTCTATTTATTTTGTTAATGACGTGTCTATATCTAGCGTGGCTCAGTGGAAAGAGCCCAGGCTTGGGAGTCAGAGGTCATGGGTTCGACTCCCGGCTCTGCCACTTGTCACTTGTGTCACTGTGGGCAAGTCACTTCACTTCTCTGGGCCTCAGTTACCTCATCTGCAAAATGGGGATGAAGACCGTGAGCCTCACGTGGGACAACCTGATGACCCTGTATCTCCCCCAGCGCTTAGAACAGTGCTCTGCACATAGTAAGCGCTTAACAAATACCAACATTATTAATCTATTTTGATGGTATTGATGCCTGACTACTTATTTTGCTCTGCTGTCTCCCCCGTTTAGACCGTGAGCCCGTCGTTGGGGAGGGATGGCCTCTATCTGTTGCCAAATTGTACAGTCCAAGCGCTTAGTACAGTGCTCTGCACCAGTAAGGGCTTAATAACAGTCGTTTAATAATAATGTTGGTATTTGTTAAGCGCTTATTAGGTGCAGAGCACTGTTCTCAGCGCTGGGGGAGATACAGGTTTAGACTGTGAGCCCGTCATTGGGCAGGGACGGTCCCTATCTGTTGCCGAACTGTGGACTCCAAGCGCTTAGTCCAGTGCTCTGCACATAGTCTCAGCGCTCAATCAATAGAGTTGAATGAAGGAATGAATAGTAAGGACGATCGAATGAATGAATGAAGTCCCAGAAGCCGCACGGTCATTGGCTGCCCCCGATCACGTGACGAAACCTGTCAATTCCTTTCCCGTGGCAGGGGGGGGGGGGGGGGGGCGGACGCCCGGGCTGTGATTGGTCAATGGGGCGGCGCGGCGGCGGCGATTGGTCAAGGGGAGGGCGCGGCGGCGGCGATCGGCCAATGGGCGGCGGGCGCGCTGCAGCGCCCCGTGCGGAGGGTCGGGGAACCGGCCCCTGGCCCTCCCTCCCCTGGGGTCGGGGGGGGGGGGCAGCACTCACCACCTCTCGGGCGCGGCCGGAGAAGTCTCCCTTGGGCCGGGGGCTCTTCCGGAAGAGCTCATCGCGCCCGCCGTCGGGCCCCGCCACCGTCACCCCCAGCGCCTTGTTCCGCGTCTTCACCGTCTTCACGCTGGCCCGGAACAGCAGCGTGATGTCCACGGCCATGGCGCCCCGGACCCGCCGCCCCGCGCCCGCCGATGACGTCACTGGCGCGCGACGCCGCCCTCCGGCCCCGGGGCAGCCTGCCCCCCTTCCCCCCCCCCGGCCGGGGGCCCCGGGGGCCGCGCAGGCGCAGACGCCGCCTCCGCCCCCGCCCACACCTCCGCTCCGTGGGGGAGGGGGGAGTCAGCGTCTGTCACTCACTCAGTGTCAACGTCAGTCACTCCGTGCCAATCAGGCAGTCATTCAATGTCAATCAGGCAGGCAGGCATTCAGGCAGTGTCAGTCGTTCGATCATTCGGACAGTGTCGGTCAGTCAGTCAGTCAGTCAGTCACTCCGTGCCAGTCAGGCATTCATTCAATGTCAGTCAGTCATTCAGCCAGTGCCAGTCAGTCACTCATTCGGTCAGTGTCAATCAGTCATTCAGTCGGTGTCCGTCATTCAATCCATCAGTCAGTGTCCGTCATTCAGTCGATCAGTCAGAGGCAGTCACTCAGTCAGTGTCAGCCATTCATTCAGTCAGTGTCAATCATTCAGTCAGTCAGTGGCAGTCATTCAGTCCATCATTCAGTCACTCAGTCAATGTCAGTCATTCAGTTATTCGTTCAGTGTCAGTCAATCATTCAGTCATTCAGTCAGTGTCAATCAGTCAGTCATTCGGTCAGTGTCTGTCATTCATTCAGTCAGTGTCAGTCATTCATTCAGTCAGTCCTTCAGTCAGCCATTCCATCATTCGGTGTCAATCAGTCAGTCATTTATTCATTCAGTCAGTGTCAGTCATTCAATCATTCATTTAGTCAGTGTCAGTCAATCACTCAGTCAGTGTCAGTCATTCAGCCAATCGGTCAGTCATTGTCAATCAGTCATTTGTTCATTCAGTCCATCTTTGTCAGCCAGTCAGTCAGCCATTCATTCAGTCAATCATTCAGTGTCAATCAGTTAGTCATTCATTCATTCAGCGTCATTCATTCATTCAGTGTCAGTCCGTTACTTATTCAGTTAACCATTGTCAATGTCATGCAGTCAGTCAGTCATTCAGTCAGGCAGTGTCAGTCAGTCAATCAGTCATTCAGTCATTTATTCATTCAGTCATTCATCCATCCATTCATTTATTTATTCAATCATATTTCCAAAAGTCTTGGGTTCTAATCCCACATCTGCCACCTGTCTGCTGTTTGACCTTGGGCAAATACCTTCACTTCTCTGGGCCTCAGTTACCTCAACTGGAAAAGGGATTGTCTCTCTTTATTGCTGTATTGTACTTTCCCAAACTCTCAGTACAGCGCTCAGCACACAGTAAGCCTTCAGTAAATATGATTGAATGAACCGAATGAATAATAATAACAGTGATAATAATGGTATTTGTTAAGCACTTACTATATGCCAAGCACTGTACTAAACGCTAGGGAGGTTACAAGCAAACCGGATTGGACACGGTCCCTGTCCCATGTGAGGCTCACGGTCTTAATCCCCATTTTACAGATGAGGGAACTGAGGTCCAGAGAAGTGAAGTGACTTGCCCAAAGTCACACAGCAGACATATGGCAGAGCTAGAATTAGAACCCATGATTTCTGACTCCCAGGCCTGGGATCTACCCACTAAGCCGTGCTGCTTCAGACTGTGAGCACCTGTATAATAATAATACGCTTATTGTGGGCAGGGAATGTGTTTGATGTTAGATGGTACTCTCCCAAGCGCTTAGTACACTGGCACATAATAAGCACTCGATAAATACAATCATTATTAATAATAATAATTATGGCATTTCTCAAGCCCTAACTTGGTGCCAAGCACTGTTTTAAGCACTGGGGTAGATACGAGGTAATCAGGTTGTCCCACTTGGGGCGCACAGTCTTAATCCTCTTTTTCCAGATGAGTGAACTGAGGCACAGAGAAGTGAATCGGCCTGCTCAAGGTCACACAGCAGACAAGTGGCCGAGCCAGGATTAGAACCCACATCCTCTGACTCCCAAGCCGAGGCTTTTCCACTAAGCCACGCTGCTTCTCTTACAGGGACTGCATCCGGCCTGATTAAATTGTTTCTTCGCCAGCACTTAGTACAGTGCTTGGCACATAGCACGCGCTTAACAGATACCATCATTATTGTAATTTATTGAGCACTTGCTGTGTGCAGAACACTTGTACAAAGCACTTGGGAAGTACGAAGTAATAATAATAATAATAATAATCATGGTATTTGTTAAGCTCTTATTTTGTGCCAGGCACTGTAATAAGCGCTGTGGTGGATACAAGCAGATCAGGTCAGAGTCGGTCCCTGTCCCACCTGAGGCTCACAGTCTTAATCCTCATTTTATAGATGAGGGAACTGGAGAAGAGAAGTGACTTGCCCAAGGTCATACAGCACACAAGTGGTGGAACCTGGATTAGAACCCATGACCTTCTGACTCCCAGGCCCGGGCTCTATCCACTACACCATGCCGCTTCTCAATAAATACATGAATAAATAAACATAACAGTAAACAGACACATATAACGGCAACAATAAAAAAGTAAACCGTCACATTCCCTGCCCAGAATGAGCTTACAATCTAGAGTTCCTCAAACACTGTCAAACCCACTGTTACTCTCCCAAGTATTTAGTACAGTGCTCTGCACACAAGAAGCGCTCAATAAATAACACTGATTGATTATTCTCTTCCTAGGGGCCCCTCCCCTGACCCGGCTCCACCTCAAATTCAGCATGCCTTGGGATTCTCCCAGCTGGAGTTTTGAATGACGACCACAATAATAAATAATGATCACAATAATCTTATGTGTGAAACGCTTGCTATATGAATAATATTGAAAATAATGATGGCATTTGTTAAGCTCTTACCGTGTGCCAAGGACTGTTCTCAGCGCTGGGGGAGATACAAGATAATCAGGTTGTCCCACATGGGGCTCACAGCCTTAATCCCCATTTTACAAACGAGGTCACTGAGGCCCAGAGAAGTGAAGTGATTTGCCCAAAGTCACACACAGCTGACAAGCGGCTGAGTGGGGATTTGAACCCATGACCTCTGACTCCTAAGGCCGGGCTCTTGCCACTGAGCCACAGAGAGAACATAGGTGTAGGAATCGGAAGAACCTGGGTCTTAATCCTGGCTCTGCCGTGTAGCCCTGAGCAAATCATTTCACTCCTCTGTGCCTCAGTTACCTCATCTGTAAAATGGGGATTTAAGCTGTGAGCACTGTTGGACAGTGCTGGTAACTACCCCAGTGCTTAGTACAGTGCCTGTCTACGTAGTAAGCTCTTAACAAATGCCGCAATGAATTAATTTGCCTTCATTTTCTTCCTTGCTACTTCACTGGCTCCTAAGTGGTTACAGGGACACGGTCTCCCTCCCCCCAGAGCACTTATGTGCATATCTTTAAATTCCGTTGCTCCCCTCTACAAAATAATCACGATTATACGGGTTAAATATTTACTATCTACCAAGTAACACAATACCAAGCATTGAAAGTCATCAGGTCAGGCACAGTTCCTCTCCCTCAGTACTAAATTGCAGGGAAAATAGATGAATAAAAAAATGGTGGTATTCGTTAAGCGCTTACTCTGTGCAAAGCACTGTTCTAAGCGCTGGGGGATCAGGTTGTCCCACGTGGGACTCACAGTTTGAATCCCCATTTTACAGATGAGGTGACTGAGGCCCAGAGAAGTTAAGTGACTGGCCCAAAGTCACACAGCTGGCAAGCCCAATGCACTTAATGAGGAAACTGAGGCACAGGTAAGTTAAGTGATTTGTCCAAGGTGATAAAGCAGGCAAGTGGCAGAACCCAGCTCTCCTCATTCCTAGAGGGGCCTCTTTCCACGCAGAGAACGTGTCTGTTTATTGTTCCATTGTACTCTCCCAAGCGCTTAGTACAATGCTCTGCACGTAGTAAGCGCTCAATAAATTCGATTGAATGAATGATCTACACATCGTAAGTGCTCAATAAATATGATTGAATGAAATAATGAGTGAATCTTTGTTTTTTCAGTGGATCTTTAACGCGTCTTTTTCGGGAGCTCTGCAGTTGGGGAGATGGGATGGTTCTCGGGGTCCCTCGACCTAGAACAGGCAGCAGCTGCCGGAATCCACGGATTCTTGGGAACCCACTCTCCCCTACCCCTTCCCATGTTCTCTTTGCTTGGCACGTAATAAATAATAATAATAATAACAATAATAATGGTATTTGTTAAGCGCTTATTAAGTGCAAAGCACTGTTTAAGTGCTGGGGTTGATACAAGGTGATCAGGTTGTCCGAAGTGGGGCTCACAGCCTTTACTCCCCCTTTTAGAGATGAGGGAACTGAGGCCCAGAGAAGTGAAGTGACTTGCCCAAAGTCACACAGCTGACAGCGGAGCCGGGATAATAATAATGTTGGTATTTGTTAAGCGGTTACTATTTGCAGAGCACTGTTCTAAGCGCTGGGGTAGATACAGGGTAATCAGGTTGTCCCACGGGAGGCTCACAGTCTTCATCCCCATTTTACAGATGAGGTAACTGAGGCACAGAGAAGTGAAGTGACTTGCCCACAGTCACACAGCTGACAAGTGGCGGAGCCGGGATTTGAACCCATGCCCTCTGACTCCCCAGCCCGGGTTCTTTCCACTGAGTCACGCTGCTTCTCATCACAAGAGTAATGGTTTTAAGCTCTTGGGAGAATCCATTACAGCGGAGTCGATAGATACATTTCCTGCTCAAGGTGAGCTTAGGGTCTAGAGGGGGAGGCAGTTATTAATAGAAATATTAATCATTTCATATAATAATATAAATAATACATTATAATTCACCCTGTTGTTGACTTGCAATAATAATAATAATAATAACTATGGTTTTGTTAAGTTCTTACTGCTTACTACGTTTTGGGGTGGATACAAGCAAGTGAGGTTGGACACAGTCCCTGTCCAACGTGGGGCTCATAGTCTTTATCCCCATTTGGCAGATGAGGAAACTGAGGCTCAGAGAATAATAATAATAAGGAGGGTATTTCTTCAGTGCTTACTGTACACCAGGCACTGTACTAAGCGCTGGAGTGGTACAAGGTAATCGGGTTGGACACAGCCCCTGTCCTACGAGAAGCTCGCGGTCTCCGTTCCCATTTTACAGACGAGGTAACTGAGGCTCAGAGAAGTCAAGTGACTTGCCCGAGATCACATGGCAGACAAGGGGTGGAGCCGAAATTAGAACCCAGCTCCTCTTGACTCCCAGGCCCGTGATCTATCCACTATGCCAAGCTGCTTCTCTAGTAGTAATGGTATCCCGGGCTTTGGAGTCAGAGGTCATGGGTTCGAACTCCGGCTCTGCCACTCGTCAGCTGTGTGACTTTGGGCGAGTCATTTAACTTCTCTGTGCCTCAGTTACCTCATCTGTAAAATGGGGATTAAGACTGCGAGCCCCACGTGGGACAGGGACTGTGTCAAGCCCGATTTGCTTGCATCCACCCCAGCGCTTTCTACAGTGTCTGGCTCATAGTAAGCGCTTACCAAATACCATGCTTATGGTTATTTTTACATATCCTCAATTTATTTTAATGGCTGTCTCCCACTCTCGGCTGTAAGCTCCTTGAGGGCGGGGAACGTGGCTACCAACTCTCCCAAATGGTTAGTACACTTCTCTGCACACAGTAAACGCTCAACAAATTGACCGGTTGGTTAATTGGTAGAGTTTTCGATGGTAAGAATGTTGCGGGCAGGGAACTTGGCTTCCGACTCGGATACGGCGCGCTCTCCCAAGCGTTTAGTACAGTGCTCCGCACGTGGTAAGCACTCGACAAAAACCACTGACCGATTCCAAGATGGAGGAGGCCGCAGCAGCCCTCATTAAGTCCGAGAACCTTCGAGTGCCTACTGGAGCTCGTGTGCGAACTGACGCGTAGGAATACGGCGTCGGTGTTTATCTTCCCACCGGCTCTCCTCGTTCGGTCTAAATCTCTGCGTCTGTGACCTTTTTTGGATGATCTGAGAATGTCTAGAGCAGCTCTGAACCGACATCAATCCCGCGACGCGGAACGACGGCCAGAGGTTTGGAAGACCCCGAGAAGCTAATAAACAGTAAACTCGGTTCTCCTCCTACTTTGAAGAGGCGAGGGAGGGTCGTAAACTCGAACGGAGCGACGACGGTCGGCCCAACGCGATCCCGCTCCGTTGAACTTCCACACCCTTCGATCTGTGCCAAAATCAGGATCGGAATAATGGGATCGACCTGGTGAGGGAAGGGAAAGCGAACTAGGCCCTAACCCATCTGAGGGGGATTAACTCTCGATGACTAACAATTAACCACATAACTGTTCGCTTTTTAACTCCCTCTCCAAACTTGACATTTTTCTGCGATTGATTCCTAACCCTCCTTCCTCCCCGGGAACTTCACAAATCACCTCATAAAACGTCATTTACTGGTTGCCCCACTACAACAGAAGAAATAAGCTGCTCGATACACACTTGGAAATTTTCCTCAGGAAAAAAAAAAAATACAACTCCTTTGTTTTTCTGGCACGCTCCTTTGGTTTCCAACAAGAGTTTCCATCTCCTTTGCTTTTGACAGTGTCTTCCATAATTAAGAAGTCTGCGTTCTACTCTTTATATTGAATTGGACGTCCACGCTGAGAATAACTACGTTCGTTTAACTTGCACATTAAAAGATTTAATAGGAAAATACTTTTCCTACATCCTGTTTCAAGGGGAAAATGTGATTTTTAGAGGACATTTTATAGTTCACAACAGGATATTGAAAGGCATTTGGTTTTGCTTAGTACATTATGTATAATAACAGCAGCAATCTGCCCGGGAGAAAAATCCAGTTACCTTCCCAAAATTAGTGACTCCACAAACAGAGTACTGTATCTCACTTTGGTATACGATAGGTGATTGTCAATAGGTTTGTCGTTCATTCTGCAATCGTATTTATTGAACGCTCACTGTGTGCAGAGCGCTGTACGGAGCTCTCAGGAGAGTACAGATACAACCACGCACGGATACATTCCCCGCCCACAACGAGCTCACAATCTAGAGAAGGATATCGTCACAGAACAAGAATACTGTATTGGGGGAAAAAAATGAGGGATGAAAGTGAGGTAGCCAATCCTCTAGTTGAAGGCTAATAGGTTTCCGCTGAAATAGTCAATCTAGGTAAATTAATTGCCATAATGAGCTGAGGTTGAGAATTCAACGGGATTATTTATTGGTATACCAGAAAGATTGTAAGCTCACCGTGGGCAGGGAATGCAACTGTTTGTTGTTGTATTGTACTGTCCCAACAGTAACGACCGTAAGGGAAGAACCCTTAGAAAGGTTACGGATTATAACAGAAGGCAGGACCTTCTGGAGACAATATAATAATAATAATAATGTTGGTATTTGTTAAGCGCTTACTATGTGCAGAGCGCTGTTCTCAGCGCTGGGGTAGACACGAGGGAATCAGGTTGTCCCACGTGGGGCTCACAGTCGTAATCCCCATTTTCCAGATGAGGTAACTGAGGCCCAGAGAAGTTAAGTGACTTGCCCACAGTCACACAGCTGACAAGTGGTGGAGCAGGGATTCGAACCCATGACCTCTGACTCCCAAGCCCGGGCTCTTTCCACTGAGCCACGCTGCTTCTCTATATAGCCACGGAGTCGCTATGAATCGGAAACGACTCAACGGCCCTCGATTATAACAATCACTCTCCCAAGTGCTTAGTACAGTGCTCTGCACAGAGTAAGCGCTCAAGAAATACGATTGAATGAATAAATAATAATTCTGGTATTTGCTAAGCGCTTGCTATGTGCCAGGGATTATACTAAGCGCTGGGGTAAATACAAGATAATCAGGTCCCACATGGGGCTCATAGTCTAAGTAGGAGGGAACACAGGTATTGAATCCCCATTTCACAGATGAGGGAACTGAGGCACAGAGAAGTGGAACGACTTGCCCAGGGTCACAGATAGGTGGCGAAGCCAAGATGAGAACCCAGGTCGTCTGACTTCCAGGTCTGTGCTCTTTCCACTAGGCCGTGGTGCATTTCTCCAAGAGGAGTCTCCTGTCCCAACGGCAAATGCTCACCTTGTCCCTGGGCCTCGATCTCGCCCGTCTCGCTGCCGACCCCTGGCCAACGTCCTACCTCTGGCCTGGAATGCCCTCCCTCCTCAAATCTGCCAAACAATCACTCCCCCCCCATCCTTCGAAGCCTTAGTAAAGGTGCACCTCCTCCAAGAACCCCCACTTTTCCTCCTCTCCCTCTCCCTTCTGCGCCGCTCTTTCCCACCTCCCAGCCCCACAGCACTTATATATATATGTATCTGTAATTTTATTTATTTATATCCGTGTCTGTTTAACTGTATTGATGTCTGTCTCCTCCCCTCTAGACTGTGAGCTCATTCTGGGCAGGGATCGTTACTCTTTAATGCTGTACTGCACTTTCCCAAGCACTTAGTACAGTGCTCTGCACACAGTGAGCTCTCAGTAAATATGACCGAAAGAATGAGTGACTGACTCCCTCTGACCTGGAACGCCCTCCCTCCTCAAATCCGGCAGACATTGACTCTCCTTCCTTTCAAAGCCTTATCGAAGGCACGTCTCCTCCAGGAGGCCTTCCCAGACTAAACCCCCGCTTTCCTTTTCTCCCACTCGCTTTTGAGTCACCCGGTCTTGCTTTCTTTGTTCTCCCCCTCCCCCATGACATTCGTTTATGTATTCATAATTTATTTATTTATATTAATCCCTGTCTCCCTCTCAGACTGTAAGCTCATTGCATATATATATGTATATATATGTTCCCCAAAATATATACATTCCCCAAAATACTCAAAGAGGCCTCTCCAGTAATGTCTATGGAGGAGGAAGAGGTGAAGAGGGGGCATTTTTGGAAACAGAGGTGCCCCTTTTGAGTCAGAATTCCAAGTTTTGCCAAAACATTAGCCCTCTTGTTGCCCTCTCGGTCCCCATCCTCTCCCTCCTCCAACCTCCACTCCATGCTGCCTCTCAGATCATCTTCCTGAAGCATCCCTTCCTGGTATCCACCCCAGCGCTTAGTACAGTGCCTGGCACAGAGTAAGCACTTAACCAATACTATTCATTCAATACTATTATTATTATCATTAGTCACATCTCTCCTCCAAACCCTCCCTTGGCATCCTGTGTCTCTTGATGTCTGCCTCCCCCTCTAGAGTGGAAGCTCATGGTGGGCAGTGAATATGTCTGTTTATCATTGTATTGTCCTCTCCCAAGAGTGCTTAGTCCAGTGCTCTGCACACAGTAATCGCTCCATAAATGCGACTGAAGGAATTGGAGTGAATCAAAGCGAAATCCCTTAGAATCGGAATGGAGGCTCTCCCCCATCTTCCCCCATCTTTCCCATCTGTTCTCCTCTCCTGGCTCTACCCCAACTGCCAGCTCTCATTCCTCCCAGCCCAGTCGATTAGTATTCATACACTCAATCAATCATTTATTGAGTGCTTACTGTGTGCAGAGCACTGTACTAAGCGCTTGGGAGAGTACGATAGAACAAAAAACAGACACCTTCCCTGCCCACAATGAGCTTCCAGTCTAGCCATTCCCTCCCTCTCTCCCTCATGCTGTTCTTCCAGTTTATATCTCCTCCCCCTGTGCCCCAGCAGGTTCTCCCACATCCAAATCCCTCCTCCAATCCCACCTCCTCCAACAAGCCTTCCCTGATTCATTTTTCAGCGCCTTGAGCCATAATCACTGATACCGATGGAGAGCTTACTGTGTTCAGAGCACTATATATCGCATTTGGGGAAGTAAAATGCAGTATGATAAATAGACATGATCTCTGCCTTCGAGGAGCTTACAGTCATCACTTTGGTCTGTTTACTGTTCTATTGTACTCTCGTAGTTCATAGCAAATATGACTTTAGGTACACCTTCCTTAATAATCAAGTATGCGTGAGTGTGTGAGTATACACATCAATATTCATTCATTCATTCAATAGTATTTATTGAGCGCTTACCATGTGCAGAGCACTGGACTAAGCGCTTGGAATGGACAAATCAGTGACAGAGACAGTCCCTGCCCTTTGACGGGCTCACGGTCTAATCGGGGGAGTCGGACAGACAAGAACAATAGCAGTAAATATTATGGCCTAGCCGATAAGGCCCGGGCCTGGCAGTCCGAAGGCGTGGGTTCTAATCCCAGTTTGGCCGCTTGTCTGCTGTATGACCTTGGGTAAGTCACTTCACTTCTCTGGGCCTCAGCTACCTCACCTGGTAAATTAGGTGTTAAGACTGTGAGCCCCATGTGGTACAGGGACTGGGCCTTACCTAATTAACTTAATAATGATAATAATGTTGGTATTTGTTAAGCGCTTACTATGTGCAAGGCACTTTCTAAGCGCTGGGGTAGATACAGGGGAATCAGATTGTCCCACGTGAGGCTCACCGTCTTCATCCCCCTTTTACAGATGAGGTAACCGAGGCCCAGAGAAGTGAAGTGACTTACCCAGTCGCACAGCTGACAAGTGGCAGAGCTGGGATTCGAACCCGTGACCTGTGACTCCCAGTCCCAGACCCTTTCCACTGAGCCACTCTGCTTCCCTAACTTGTATCTACCTCAGTGAGGTAGAACAGTACCTGGCATGTAGTAAGCACGTAACAAGTACCATTTAAAAAAAAAGTGTGTGTCTATGTGTTTGCATGTGTGTATGTGTGTATATACCCACATGTATATATATATATATATACATGCTTTATTTTTAGCCTTTCCAGTCGTAAATATTTTCGTATTTGCTTTCTCCAATAGAGTGTAAGCTCCCTGTGGGTAGGAAATGTGTCGTTTCACTATTCTGTACTTCCCAAATGCTCAATAAATGCTGTTCCTTTTACTACTAGAATGACTTGAGTGAATTAAGATAAAACAGCAATAATGCCAGGCATATTAGAGAAGCAGCGTGGCTCAGTGGAAAGAGCCCGGGCTTGGGAGTCAGAGGTCATGAGTTCTAATCCCTGCTCTGCCACTTGCCAGCTGTGTGACTTTGGGCAAGTCACTTCACTTCTCTGTGCCTCAGTTACCTCATCTGTAAAACGGGGATTAAAACTGTGAGCCCCATGTGGGACAACCTGATCACCCTGTATCCTCCAGCGCTTAGAAGAGTGCTTTGCACATAGTAAGAGCTTAACAAATACCACCATTTATTTTAGTTTTTATTTATATTGGCGAGGGAAAAAGAGTGACTGCATCTGTGAGTGTGTGGGTGAGTGTATGAGTATGTGAGTGCCTGTATTAAGGCTTTGCTTTGTAATAACTCAGTAAGGAGGGAACTTTGAAGAATTTGCTTCCCTTATCATCTGAACACAGCTTTATTGAGAAAATGCTTACACAGAAGCCTAGCTTTAAAAGACACACGCTGGCAATTTTCCATCAGAAACTCTAAGGACAGTCTGAGAAAGGCTCTGGAGGAGAAGAACCGGAAATTCCCTCTGTTGTTCATTTTCTTGGGGTTTTAGTAACAATCTGAAGCGAATCTTGATTTCCAGGTAGGAGGTCTCAGAAATAATGTGGTATTTCTTCACTGGGACCTAATAAGTGATCCCAGGCTTGATTTTTTTGTTTGTTTCCAGTAATGGAAGGAAACAGATTTCATAGGCTATCAAATCAGGAATATCTTTATTTACAGCACCTTTAACCTTTCAGAAACTATTTAATATTTCACCTGCCCTCCCAAGACCCCTTTTAGTTTCTAAGACCCCCCCAAGGGACAGAGGCCATATCTAATTCCCACTTGTGTTCTCGTCCAGCATTTAGTACAGTAGTTTGCACCCAATTAGTGCTTAATAAATATTATTACTATTACAGGAACATTGCTTAATTCCCACCTGTGTATTTTTTTCCAAGGGCTTAGTACAGTGCTTTGCCCATTTATTTATATTAATGTCTGAGGAGCAGGATGATCTAGGGGCAAGAGCACGGGCTTGGAATCAGAGGTCATGGGTTCTAATCCCAGTTTCTTCACTTCTCTGTTGTGTGACCTTGGTCACGTCACTTTCCTTCTCTGTGTCTCAGTTACCTCATCTGTAAAATGGGGATTGAGACTGTGAACGCCACGTGGGGCAATCTGATTACCTTGTATTTAGCCCAGCACTTAGAACAGTGTTTGGCACATAGTGAGCGCTTAACAGATATCATCATTATTATCATTATTATTATTAATATTCCCCCTCTAGAATCTGAGCTCATTGTGGGCAGGGAAGGCATCTTCCAACTCTGTTATTCTGTTCTCTCCCAAGCACTTATTACAGTGTTCTGCACACAGTAAGCGCTCAGTTAACACCATTGATGGATTGTAAGCCTTAAATAAAAACTATTTCTACTATTATTACTATTGCAAGGAGCATTTTTGGTTCCCACTTATGCATTATCTCCCAGAGCATGGAACAGTACACACAGAAAGTACTTAATGAATACTATCATTACTCTGAGGTTAGTAGGAGGACGTATTGAAAAAAAGAAATCGAGGCACAGGGAGTTCAGTGCCTTGTCCAGTATCACCTAGGAGGTTTCTGGGAGATGTGGGATTAGAACCCAGCTTTCTGGGTCTTCTTTTTTTTCTTTTTAATGGTGTCTGTGAAGAGCTTACTATGTGCCAGGCACTGTTCTAAGCACCGGGTTAGATAGAAGTTAATCAGGTTGGTCCCTCTCAGGGTGGCACCTGGAGAGTTCCCAGTCGTCTACCAGTCTCGGCGACGGGAGGGAGTCAAGGAGAGGCCCGTCCATCCCATTCCTAGCTTGGCCAGTGGCTAGAGAGCGGCTGGCCGTCGGCTACAAGTCGAAACCCCACTGTGCTGAGCAGCAGCGGCACGGGAGAGAGTCAAGGGTGGAAAGTCGTTTACCGAGCGGAAGGAGGTGATGGTAAACCACTGCCGGATTTTTACCGAGAAAACTCTCTGGATCCACTACCAGATGGAGAGTTGGGCGTTCTGGGAGCGATGTGTCTATGGCTTCGCTGTGGGCCGGACACGACTCGACAGCATGAGGCAACAACAACAATCGGGTTGGACGTAGTCCCTGTCCGACTTGAGGCTCACCGTCTCGATCCTCATTTTACCGATGAGGTAAATGAGGCACAGAGAAGTGAAGCGACTTGGTCCAGGTCACCCAGCAGACAAGTGGGGGAGACGGAATTAGAAACCACGACCTTCTGACTCCCAGGCCCGTGCTCTAATAGGCCACATCGCTTCTCAGTCCCCATAAGGACAACTACCAACACGCATCGTTCAAAAGGTCAAACCAGGGAGCCTTGGTGAACATTTGGCCTTTGTTTTTTCGATCAGATATTTTCATCTGCACAAACGCTAGGCCTTAATCAGCTGTGGTGGTTTGGTTTCATGCGTCAGAGTGTTTTTAGGAACTACGGTTATTTAGCCTGGAGAAGAGAAGGCTTAGAGGTGACTTCGGTTACGGTTTTCAAACTCCGCTCGTGAATGACTCCTTCGAGGTAGATGGTTCTCAGTCCATCAGAGAGTCAGTCATATTTATTGAGGGGTCACTGTGTGCAGAGCACTGTACTAAGCACTAGGGAGAGTACATTATAACAGTATAACAGACACTCTCTGCCCACACTGAGCTTACCGTCTTAGAGGGCTGTAACGTCTTCCATTACCAGTGAGGGCAAATGCAAGAAGAACTGAGTACAATGTACGAAAAGACTTTCTGATGGTGGAATGAATTTCTGAAAGGTTGTTCAACTTCCTCCTTCCAGGCGTACAGAGCCCGGGCCTGGAAGGCAGAAGGTCATGGGTTCTAATCACGGTTCTGCCACTTGTCTGCTGAGTGACCTTGAGCAAGTCGCTTCACTTCTCGGGGCTTCGTTTACCTCGTCTGCAAAATGGAGATTAAAGCTGTAGCCCCAGTCGGGACATGGACTGTGTCCAACCTGATCAGCATCTATCTGCCCCAGAGCTCAGTGTCTGACACATAGTAAGTGCTTAACAAAGACGAAAAGAAAAAAAAGAGTTTTCAAGAACCAAGAGCAGATTCTCCTCTGACCAGCGTAGGCGTTTGGAAGGGGATACGGTTCCTGTGAACTCATTAATCTCTGATTTTAAGAGTATTCTTCCAGCAACGTGGACCTACCTACCAACCCCACAGTTAAACCAACTGTCCTAGGTTCTGCCTTTATAAAACGAGAAAGTATTAGTAGAATTAGTAAGGCAGGACCCTCTGGAGACTTGCCGTTTTGCATTCCACAAATACCCTGTTTATTGATGTGTGCCACTGAAGCGCTCAAATACTCGACTCTTTTGAAATCTGCGAAGAAATGCTCTGTAGGGATGCTTTAGTCGAAAGCACATTTAATAAAGCTTGGAATTCCCTCCCAGTAAATGAGTTCTCCTCGCCGTACTTCGGGTCCCTTTCTGACGGCTCAGTCTTTGCTCCGAAAAGCCGACCCAATAACGTTACACAAACAACGCGCCGGTGGCTGGGTCGCCATGGGGGAGGAGAGATTTGGGGAGGGGATTTTTTGCGGAGCGCCTGGAATCGGCAGGAGGTCGATCTGACCGCAACCGGCGCCGAACCCCAGCCCGCAGGAAGCGTGCCGCGCTGACCGGAAAAATCTCTCTGGGAGCCGTCTAAGCACTCGGTCCGTCCGCGGCCTGTCTGGGGTCCACTGATGAGAACATTCTTCGGATGGATAGGACTCGTGCTAGCCCTCTTGGCCTCTCCGGTCCTTAGCCCAATCTGTCCTCCCTGCGGCCAACGGAGGAACCAGAGACCCGCTCGCTGGACCTCCATCTCGACCCCTTACGACCATATAGTATGGCCTAGTCGATAAAGCCCGGGCCTGGGGGGTCGGGGGGTCGTGGGTCCTAAGCCCGGCTCCGCCGCTTGTCTGCTGCGTGAAGTCACTTCACTTCTCTGGGTCTCAGTTCCCTCATCTGGAAAATGGGGATTAAGACAGTGAGCTCTAAGCGGGACAGGGACTGTGTCCAAATATATATGTATATATTTATATGTAAATGAATCTGCGATAATAATAATGATTGTGGTATTTGTTAAACACTTGATTGAGAAGCAGCATGATGTGGTGGCAGGGACTGTCTCTACCTGCTGCCGAATTGTACATTCCAAGCGTTTAGTACGGTGCTCTGCACATAGTAAGCGCTTAATAAATTCTATTGAATGAATGAATGAATGAGTGGATAAAGCACAGACCCGGGAATCAGAAGGTCATAAATTCTAATCCTGGCTCTGTCACGTGTTTGCTGTGTGACCTTAGGCAAGTTGCTTCCCTTCTCTGTGCCTCAGTGACCTCATCTGTAAAATGGGGATTGAAACTGTGAACCCCACGTGGGACAGGGACTGTGACAACCCGATTTGATTGTATTCACCCCGGCGCTTAGTAAGGTACCTGGTACATAATAATAACAATAGTAACTATGACATTTGCTAAGTGTTTACTATGTGCCAAGCACTCTACTAACTGCTAGGATGGATGCAAGCAAATCGGGTTGGACACAGTCCCTGTCCCAGGTGGGGTTCACAGTTTCAATCCCCATTTTACAGATGAGGTCACTGAGGCACAGAGAAGGGAAGTAACTTGCCTAAGGTCACACAGCAAACATGTGACAGAGCCAGGATTAGAACTTATGACCTTCTGATTCCCGGGTCTGTGCTTTATCCATTCATTCATTCATTCAATAGTATTTATTGAGCGCTTACTATGTGCAGAGCACTGTACTAAACGCTTGGAATGTACAATTCGGCAACAGGTAGAGACAATCCCTGCCACCGCATCATGCTCCTTCTCAATCAAGAGTTTAACAAATACCACCATTATTATTATTATCACATATTCATTTACATATAAATATATAGAGAAGCAGCGTGGCTCAGTGGAAAGAGCCCGGGCTTGGGAGTCAGAGGTCATGAGTTCTAATCCCTGCTCTGCCACTTGCCAGCTGTGTGACTTTGGGCAAGTCACTTCACTTCTCTGTGCCTCAGTTACCTCATCTGTAAAACGGGGATTAAAACTGTGAGCCCCATGTGGGACAACCTGATCACCCTGTATCCCCCAGCGCTTAGAACAGTGCTCTGCACATCGTAAGCGCTTAACAAATACCATCATCATCATCATTATTTGTATTGATGTCTCTCTCCCTCTCTAGACTGAAAGCTCACTGTGGGCAGGGAATGTATCTTTTATTGTTGTAACATACTCCCCCAAGAGCTGAGTACAAGGTTCTGCACACAGTAAGCCCTCAATAAATACGAATGAATGAATGAATGAATGAATGAATGAATGAATGAATGAAAGAAAGTCCCTCCCGTTGTCGATTCCTTGCTCGCACCTTCCCTCCTACCTGGAGCTCTCTTCCCCTTCATAACCAGCAGACCACCCCTCTTCATATCCTCAAAGTCCTACGGAAATCACATCTCCTCCAGGGAGGCTTCCCTGACAAATCTCTCATCTTCCCTCTCTTCTGCACCACCTACGCCCTGGGATCTGTACCACCCATAATCGCTTATTCATTCATTCGATCGTATTTATTCAGTGCTTACTGTGTATTCACCTCCCCCACTGAGCACATATGTTTACATATATTAATGATTTACATATATGAATGACATTTGCTGAGTGCTTACTATGTGCCGGGCATCGAAGCTGGGGTAGATACAAATTAGGTTGGACACAGTCCCTGTCCCACTTGGGGCTCACATTCTTAATCCCCATTTTACAGATGAGGCAACTAAAGGCTAGAGAAGTGAAGTGACTTGCCCAAAGTCACATAGCAGACAAGTAGAGGAGCCGGAATTAGAGTCCAGGTCCTTCTGACTCCCAGATCCGGGGTCTAGCCACTAGGCAATGCTGACTCTTAAGCTATATAGCCTTTATACTCAGTTGTTTCTCCTACCTGTTGTTTATTCTACTGTCCGTCACTCCAGGTAGATTGCAAATTTCTTGAGGGTAGTGATCATATTCCCCTCTCAGGGTGGCACCTGGGGAGTTTCCAGTCCTCTACCAGTCTCGGCTAGGGGAGGGAGAGTCAAACAGAGGCCTGTCCGTTCCACTCCTAGCTGGGCCAGTGGCTAGCGAGCGGCACCCATCTGCTACATGTCAAAACTCACCCGTGCTGGGCAGCAGCGGCACGGGAGAGAGTCGAGGGTGGAGGATCGAGTTTACTGTGCAGATGGAGGCCATGGTAAACCGCTGCCGGATTTTTACCGGGAAAACTCTATGGATCCACTACCAGCAAGATGGCAGGTGGAGGTGGGGCGTTCTGGAAGAGATGCGTCCCTGGCGTTAACTATGCGTCGGAGTCGACTCGACAGCATAAAACAAGTGATCATATCCAGCAAATCTATTGTTTTGTAGTCAATCAGTTTATTGAGGGCTTATTGTGTGCAGAGCACTGTGCTAAACACTTGGGAGAGCATTCATTCATTCATTCAATAGTATTTATTGAGCGCTTACTACGCAGAGCACGGGACTAAGCGCTTAGAATGAACAAGTCGGCAACAGATACAGACGGTCCCTGCCGTTCGACGGGCTTACGGTCTGATCGGGGGAGACGGACGGACGAGAACGATGGCGATAGATAGAGTCGAGGGGGAGAACATCTCGCAAAAACAATGGCGACTAAATAGAATCAAGGCGATGTACATTTCATTGACAAAATAAATAGGGTAATGTATACTATAAGAGAGTTGGTAGATACATTCCCTGCCCACAACATACTCTCCCAAATGCTTAATATAGTGCTCTGCACGCGGTAAACCATCAATAAATGCCACTGATTGAAAAGAATGGGGAGGAGGGAAGATAGGAAAAACAGTGAGTAGTGTGACCTAGTGGATAGAGCCCGGGCCTGGGAGTCAGGAGGACCTGGGTTCTAATCCCAGCTCTGCCACTTGTCTGCTGTGTGACCTTGGACAAGTCACTTCACTTCTCTGGACCTCGGTTCCTTCACCTGTAAAATGGAGATTAAGACTGTGAGCTCCACGTGGGACAGGGATTGCATCTGACCTGATTACCTTGTATCTACCTCGGCGCTTACAAGAGTGCCTGGCACATCCTAAGTGCTTAACAAATACCATTTTTAAAAAATTAAAAAAAGGAAAAGTCTGTGACCTCATAACCTGTCAGTCAATCAATCAGTCATTCATATTTATTGAGCGCTTACTGCGTGCAGAGTACTGTGCTAAGAGCTCTTGGGAGAGTACAATTCAACAATAAACAGACATATTCCCTGTCCATAAAGAGGTTACAGTCTAGAAAGGGAGACAGACATGAATTGTACATTCCAAGCGTTTAGTACAGTGCTCTGCACATAGTAAGTGCTCAATAAATACTATTGAATGAATGAATGAATATAAATAAATAAATTTCGGGTGTGTATATATGTGGAGGCTGGGAGGAGGATGAATAAAGGAAGCACGTCAGGGCGACGCAGAGGGAGTGGGAGAAGAGGAAAGGGGAGCTTAGTCAGGGAAGGCCTCTTGGAGGAGACGGGCCTTCGATAAGGCTTCGAAGGCAGGGAGACTCTTTGTCAGATGCGAGGAGCCTGGTGGACTGTACAAAACTCACAGCAGGCCTGGATAGTTGTCAGTCGGGAAGACCTCTGGACTAATCAGAAAGCGGACCAGAAGGCCTGCCTCATGCCGCTCTAAAACTCAGCCTGGTTTCCAGCCCACCCCAAAAAAGGCAGAGAAAATTCACCATTTCCAATCCCTTTTGGATTTGATTGGATTTGAGTTAGGAAATAAGTGGATTCGATCTTTTTTCCTGGCAAACGAGTGACGGTTTTACCCCTTGTAGGCTCAGCCATTGATCCGTGCTGTCAAAATGCCCCATAGACTGAGTCTGCCAGATGATGAAATGACTTCCTAGAGATTACCATGAGGCATCTGGGCTTTGGAGCCACTAGCAGAGAATCAGTTTGCTTGCTGCTTTTAAGAAGCAAGTAAATTACAAATCTGAGTTCAACCCGAAGAGCGATCACGTCGGAAGGTTGTGAACCTTTCCAAAAAATAAAAAATAAAAGCACTTGGAAGTTTCTTGTCTCGTCCCGTTTTACGCTGCCTAATCGTCTCCGACCCACAGAGAGTCCATGGACGCATCTCTCCCAGAATACCCCACCTCCATCTACAATCTTTCTGGTAGTGGATCCACAGAGTTTTCTTGGTAAAAATCCAAAAGTGGTTTATCATCGCCTCCTTCCGTGCAGTAAACTTGAGTCTCCACCCTCGACTCTCTCCCGTAATGCTCCTGCCAAGCAGAGGTGAGTTTTGACTTGTAGCAGATGGCCTTCCACACGCTAGCCACTGGCCAAGCAAGAAATGGAATGGACAGGCTTCTGCTTCACTCTCCCTCCCATACCCGAGACTGGTAGAGAACAGGAAACTCTCCAGATGCCACCCTGAGAGAGGGACTTGGAGGTTTCAGTTTGTGTGAAATGTTCTCATAATAATGAGAAGAAGGAGAAGAAGAAGAAAGAGGAAGAGGGGCAGGAGGAGAAGGAAGAGGAGGAGGAGGAAGAGGAGGAGAAGCAGGAGAAGGAGGAGGAAAAGCTGGAGGAGGAGGGTGAGGGTGAGGAGAGGAGGAGGAGCAGGAGAAGGAGGAGAAAAAGCAGAAGGAGAAGAGGAGGAGAAGCAGGAGAAGGAGGAGAAAAAGCAGAAGGAGAAGAGGAGGAGAAGCAGGAGAAGGAGGCAAAGCTGGAGGAGGAGGAGGAGGAGGAGGAGGAGGAGGAGAAAAAAGCAGGAGGAGGTGGGTGAGGAGGAGGGGGAAGAGGAGCAGGAGAAGGAGGAGGGGAGAAAGAGGAGGAGGAGAGGCAGGAAGAAGAGGGTGAGGAAGAGGAGGTCAAGGGGAAGAATCACATTTGCTAAATGCTTCTTATGTGACAAGGACTATACTGAGCACTGCATTATATTCAAGATAATCTGTTCAGATTCAGTTCCTGTCCCACATGGGGCTCACACCCTAAGTAGGAAGGAGGATAGGTATATCCATTTTACAGATGAGGAAACTGAGGCCTAGAGAAGCAAAGTGACTTGTCCAAGGTCACACAGGAGGCCCGTGGAGGAGTCAAGATTGGAGGCCAGGTCTCCTGACTGCCAATTCTGTGTTATTTCCAATAGGTCAGGTTGTTTCCCACTAGACCATGCTGCTTCCTTAGTGTGAGCGGAGGGGCACTCGGAAAAGGGATGGGGAATGTGGGAATCTTCCAGTTAATTTGATCCAGCCAAACCAGATCATTCAGGCCTCTAAGTGGATTTTTTTTGGCCTGAATGATCTGGTTTGGCTGGATTAAATTGAGCTGGTTACCAAATCTCCACTTTTCTGGAACTCAGGCCAAGAGGTTTGGGTTTGAATTATTGGGGTATTTGTCTCAGTTCATTCTTCACTTCACTTTAATATAAACCTGGCTTCACTTAGAGACATTTTTTTTTTAAAGAATAACTTGGATGCTTTCTACTTAAAAGTTTTTGATTTGGTGTTTCAGCTACAGATCTGATGTCCTAGACAGTTTGGGAATCTTTCAGGAAATAGTTTGCATTACCAATGGGGGTCTCGTTTGTTTCCTTCTTTCTTTCGTTTTCTTTTTTTAATAGTATTTGAATAAATGCTTACTCTGTGACAGCCACTGTACTAAGCGCTGAGATAGAGACCTAATTAGCTTGTACACAATCCAGGTGCCACATGGGACTCACGGTCTTAATCCCCATTTTACAGATGAGGTAACTGAGGCCCAGGGAAGTGAAATGACTTGTCCGAGATCATGCGGCAGACAAGTGGCAGAGCTGGGATTAGAACTCAGGTTCTTCTGGCTTCCAGACCTGTGCTCTATCCATTAAAAAGTGAAGTGACTTGTCCAAGGTCACGCAGCAGACAAGTGGCAGAGTCGGGATTAGAACTCAGGTTCTTCTGGCGTCCAGACCTGTGCTCTATTCATTGGGAAGTGAAGTGACTTGTCCAAGGTCACGCAGCAGACAAGTGGCAGAGCTGGGATTAGAAGTCAGGTCTTTCTGGCTTCCAGGCCTATGCTCTATCCACTAGTTCATGCTGCTTCCCAACAACGTAATTTGCACCTGAGATTGGAATTTGACAGAGACCCATTAAAGAGATGATACTTACGTTTCCTGAAAACATAAGGGAAGCACAGTGGCCTAGTGGCTAGAACACGGGTCTGGGAATCAGAAGGATCTGGGTTCTAATCCCTTATTCACCACTTGTCTGCTGTGTGACCTTGGGCTAATCACTCTACTTCTCAGGGCTTCAGTTTTCTCATCTGTAAAATGGGGATTGTTACGAGCCCCATGTGGGACATGGACTGTGTCCAACCTAGGTAGCTTGGATCTTCCCCAGAACTTCATACACTGCCTGGCACATAATAAGCACTTAACAAATTCCATAATAACAATAATAATAATAATAATAAATAGGATCCACTAGCTAAATGCTAGTCAACATTACATACAAGCGGTGAAAGGCAATAAAATTAAGTACTTTGGAGGAAAGAAGCTTATTTTCAATTACATCCCAAAGTTTACACTTTAGAGTAAATTTCCATGCAAATGTGGTCTAGTAGCAAGAGCACAGAAGTAAGAGTCAGGAGACCCGGGTTCTAATTCGGGCTCTGACACGTGCCTGCTGGGTGACCTTGGGTAAACCCCTTAACTTCTCTGTTCCTCAGTTTCTTCATCCGTTAAAGGGGGATTTCAAACCTGTCTTCCCTCCTCTTGAGACCCTGAGCCCCACGAAGGACTGTGACTCTGTCCGATCTGCTGGTCTGTGTTTGCCTCAGTGCTTAACAAAAACTATTACTATTATCATTTTAGTTAAAACTTAACTGTCCAAATTCCTTTCTATGAAACAATTCCAAGATTGCACAACCAGAATTCAGGATGATAGTATTCATAATAATAATAATAATAACAGTAAAAAATGGTATTTGTTAAGCGCTTACTATGTGCCGGACACTGTACTAAGCACAAGGGAAGATGCGAGAAAATTGGATTGGACACAGTCCCTGTCCCACTTAGGACTGACAGTCTCAATCCTCATTTTACAGATGAGGTAACTGAGGCCCAGAGAAGTGAAGTAACTGATGGTGACACAGAACACGACCGAAGGAGCCGGGATTAGAACCCATCGCTTGGCACATAGTAAGCGCTTAACAAATACCATCATCGTTGTTATCATTCTTATGGCCCTTTGACCCCGGGCCTGTGCTCTACCCACTACTCCATCCTGCTTCTACGTCTGTATCACATCTCCTACAAGAGGCTTTCCCCAATTAAATCCCCTTTTCCCCAACTCCCGCTCCCTTCCTGGTCATCCTTGCCTTTGAATCTGTACCATCTGGGCACTCGATATTCACCCCGCCTCCAGCCCCACAAAACGTAGGTACATTTCTGCAACATATTTACTTACATAGATGACCTTCTCCCCCTCTAGACTATAAACTCGTATTTACCAACTGTGTCGTATGCTGCTCTCCTAAACGCTTGGAGCGTTCTACCTTCGCAACTTTGCTAATATCTGTCCTTTCCTCTCCATCCTCTCATGGTAGCAGATCCACTTATCCTATCCCGCCTTGACTACCGCGTCCGCCTCCCCGCTGACCTCCCGGCCTCCCGTCCCCCCGTCCAACTCCAATCGATATTTCACTCCGCTGCACGGATTATCAACAAAAACGTTCAGAACACGTCTCCCCGCTTCTCAGGAACCTCCAGTGGCTGCCCATCCAGCTCTGCATCAAACAGAAACTCCTCACCGTTGGTTTTAAAGTGCTCAGTCGGCTCGCGCCCCTCCTACCTCACCTCACTGATATCCTCCTCCAGCCCAGCCCGGCCCGCACGCTCTGCTCCTCTTGCACCAGCTTCTTCACTGTGCCCCGATGCCATCTATCCCACCGCCGACCGCTTTCCCACATCCTCCTCCTCGCCTGGAACTCCCTCCCCCTCCATACCGGCCAGACCACCCCTCTCTCCACCTTCAAACCATTACTAAGATCACATCTCCTCCTCCAAGAGGACTTTTCGACCAAGCCCTCCTTTCTCTGGCTTGCTCTCCCTTTTGCGTCATCTATGCATTTCAATTTGTGACCTTTGGACACTCGATAATAATAATAATGTTGGTATTTGTTAAGCGCTTACTCTGTGCAGAGCACTGTTCTAAGCGCTGGGGTAGTTACAGAGTAATCAGGTTGTCCCACGTGAGGCTCACGGTCTTAATCCCCATTTTAATAATAATAATAATAATGTTGGTATTTGTTAAGCGCTTACTATGTGCAGAGCACTGTTCTAAGCGCTGGGGGAGATACAGGGTCATCAGGTTGTCCCACGTGAGGCTCACAGTTAATCCCCCTTTTACAGATGAGGTAACTGAGGCACAGAGAAGTGAAGGGACTTGCCCACAGTCACACAGCTGACAAGTGGCAGAGCGGAACCCATGACCTCTGACTCCCAAGCCCGGGCTCTTTCCACATTTACCCCACTCCCAAACCCACAGGTCTGATGTATATATCTTTAAATTATACGTTATAAATTATTTATTCATATTAACGTGAGACTCCTCCTCTAGACTGTAAGCTCATTATGGGTAGGGAAACTGCCCGCTAAAAGCAGCATAACGTAGTGAATAGAGCCCAGTCCTGGGAGTCAGAAGGTCATAGGTTCTAATCCCTACTCTGCCGCTCTCAGCTGTGTGACCTTGGGGAAGTCACTGAACTTCTCTGTACCTCAGTTTTCTCAGCTGTAAAATAGGAATACTTGTTCTCCCTCCTATTTAAACTTTGAGACCCAAGTGGGACAGGGACGGTGTCCGACCTGATTAAATCGTATCTACCCCAGCGCTTAGAATGGTATTTGATATTTAGTATTTGACATTTGACGATTAGATTGCGAGCCCGTCATTGGGCAGGGATTGTCTCTATCTGTTACCGAACTGTACATTCCGAGCGCTTAGTACAGTGCTCTGCACATAGTAAGCGCTCAGTAAATACTATTGAATTTAGTAAGCACTTAACCCCCTCTCGGGGTCACATCGGGACAGTGCCCAGTCCTCTACCAGTCTCGGCTACGGGAGGGAGAGTCAGGCAGAGGCCTGTCCATTCCACTCATAGCTTGGGCAGTGGCTGGCGAGCGGCAGGCCATCGGCTACAAGCCAAAACTCACCCGTGCTGGGCGGCAGCAGCCTGGGAGAGAGTTAAAGGCGGAGACTCAAATCTACTGCACGGAAGGAGGCAACGGTAATTTTTATCATAATTTTTACCCAGAAAACTCTCTGGGTAAACTCCCGAAACGATTGCAGGTGGAGGTGGGGCGTTCTGGAAGAGATGTGTCCATGGCGTCGCTATGGGTCGGAGTCGACTCTACGGCATAAGACAAGACAAGCACTTAACAAATACCATAATCCACCCCCCACAAAAAAAGCACTTAGTACAGTGCTTTGCACAGAGGAGTAAGTGCTCAGTAAATACCACTGATTGACTGGGGGATTGATCTTCATTTTACCGTTTCAGGCTGGAATCCCAAAATAATTCAATCATCTGAAAGAAAGAAAAAGATGAACAGCTGACCTGGATTAGGATAAATCAGGAATATGAAAAGTGACATCTTCATTTTTGTCTAGCTTCGCCTTTATAAAACAAATACCTTTTTAAATACCGTATAAGGCCACACAGTGAAATCAGTATTACAAAGAGATTCTGCAGTTCTGCCCTCTCTAAGGGATAAATTAAAGATATGGGCAAACTGCAGGTTTAGCTGCTCCTGAAACACAAAATCACAGTCAGATCCTTTGAAAGCAAGGAGACGATCATTTGGAGGACACCGTTCCCTTTATTTATTCACTCGTATTCATTGAGCGCTTACCGTGTGCAGAGCACTGTTATTAGTGCTTGGAAGGTACGATTCAGCAAATAGAGAGATACAATCCCTGCCCACAATGGTCTTACAGCATTTATGTCCATATCTGACATTTTTAAATTTCTATTACTGTCTCCTCCTTTAGACTGTAAACTCATTGTGGGCAGGGAATGTGCCTGTTTATTGTTGTAATGTACACTCCCAAGGGCTTACTACGGTGCTCTGCACATAGTAAGAGCTCAGTAAATATGATTGACTGAAAGACAATGTATACCTGAACTGTGGAAGATGATATGGATTGAACCACCTTGCCAAAAGGTAGATTTATCATTTTTCCACGTTTAGGCCTCAGTTTAATGCCTCCCTACTAATCCTCATCATCATCATCATCACCATCATCATCATCATCAATGGTATTTATTACGTACTATCTGCAGAACACTGTACTAAGGGCTTGGAAGAGCACAATGTAATAATGAACAGACACATTTCCCCGCCCACCATGAGACTAAAATTTAAATTATTAAAAACATTGCAATAATATCACCTTAAAAATGTAATATTTATAATAGTGTCATATTGAATATTACAAACTGACTTTGAAACTTACCCGGCCCAAACCCTTTCTTCTTTTAGCCAAGGAACCGATAAGATTGAAGGAGATCAGCGACTATATTCACATCCTATCCCGACTTTTTCTATTGCTTCCTTCAACTCGATTTTTATATTATGCTCAATTAATCAAAGGTATTTACTGAGTGCCTACAGTGCTCAGAGTACTGTACTAAACACTTGGAGAGTTTGATGGAAGCAAGAGACGTGGACTGTCATCTCGGGGGCATGCACTCCACAGCTTCCTTCCACCATTTGTTATTAAAAAAAGAAATAAAACACAAACAATAAAACTCTCTACCTCCCATACAGAATCACACCACAACTGATTACTTCTGCATCACGGACGTGTTTGAGGAATCGCCTGCGATATGCTCTTTATTTCCTCGGGGGCAAATCCCCAGTGAAAAATTTGGATACCTACCCTGTACTGGTAATAGAAAAGATGTTGATTTTCCTTTTACTTTCCAGAAATCAATCATTCCGTGGTATTTATTGAGTGTTTGCTGGGTGCAGTCCTTTAGATTGTAAGCTCGTCAAGGGCAAGGACTGTTTCTGCCAACTCCCTGCTGTATTGTACGTACTCTCCCAAGAGCTCAGTACAGTGCTCTGCACATAGTAATAATAATAATAATAATAATGATAATTGTGGTATCTGTTAAGCGCTCACTGTGTGCCGGGTCCTTTACTAAACGCTGGGGTGGGTACAAGCAAATCAGGTTGGGTACAGTTCCTGACCCACAAGGGGCTCACAGGCTCAATCCCCATTTTACAGATGATGTAACTGAGACCTAAGGAAGTGAAGTGACTTGCCCAAGGTCACACAGCATATAAGAGGAGGAGCCGGGATTAGAACCCACGACCTTCTGACTCCTAGGCCCATGCTCTATCCGTTATGCCATGCTGTTTCTCAAGGAAATCTTCCCCTGGCCTCGTGAGGGTTTATTACGAAAAGGTAAAAAACGGTAATGACCAACAGCCAATCTGAAGGTATGGGAAGATTCTGTGGGGAGAAATGGAAGTTGACAATTTGGAGATGGGGGTGGATTGGGGAAAGCCCAATGCCCGTGCGAGAAAAGAAAGTTGGAATCACCCGAAAAGGACCGAGAAACCCAGCAGGAAGAACTTAAAGCCAGAACCACAGAAATCCTGTGGATGCATTTCCATCCAATGCCCGTGTTATATGGAAGGGATTTCTAGGGGAAAGAAGTCACCTTTTAAAATTATTTTTGTGACGCAGTTGTTCTTCAATTAAAATCTCCCTAGCTTGACCTGCACCTGGATAATGAGGTACCCACGTAAGAAGAAGAATAAACTCGACCTCTGCCTTACTGACCCTTCTCGGGGATGTTTCCTCAGAGAGATGACAGAATTATGGCCCATCCTTTAGACAGTTAAGCCTATGTGAAAACTAGCACCTGCTACCAGCAACTGCAACTAGAACCTGTGAACCCGGCATTTTCTTTAAACCTGACATATTAAGTTTAAATGTACTGGCTGGGTTTTTTTCTTTTATAAGGTATTTATAATTATATAAGAAGAAGCAGTGTGGCTCAGTGGAGAAGCGGCATGGCTCAGTGGAAAGAGCACGGGTTTGGGAGTCAGAGGACCTGGGTTCTAATGGTGACTCTGCCATATGTCTGCTGTTTGGCCCTGGGCAAGCCACTAAACGTCTCTGGGCCTCAGTTACCTCATCTTGAAAATGGGGATTAAGACTGGGAGCCCCACGTGGGACAGCCTGATTACACCGTATCTACCCCAGCGCTTAGTACAGTACTTGGCATATTGTAAGCGCTTAACAAAGCGCTTAGAGAAGCAGCGTGGCTCAGTGGAAAGAGCAGCGGGCTTTGGAGTCAGAGGTCATGGGTTCGAATTCCGGCTTGACCACTTGTCAGCTGTGTGACTTTGGGCAAGTCACTTAGCTTCTCGGTGCCTCAGTTCCCCCATCTGTAAAATGGGGATTAAGACTGTGAGCCCCACGTGGGACAACCTGATTCCCCTGTGTCTACCCCAGCGCTTAGAACAGTGCTCGGCACATAGTAAGCGCTTAACAAATACCAACATTATTATTATTATTATTAACAAATACCATAATTAGTATTAATGTTATTATATTATAATTATTAACTATGGTATTTGTTAAGCACTTACTCGGTGCCAGGCACTGTACTAAGAGCTGGATTAAGTGCTTACTAAGCGCTTAATACAGTGCTCTGCACACAGTAGGTGCTCAATAAATATGATTGAATGAATGAATGAATGGTACATACAAGTTAATTAGGTTGGACACAGTCCCTGTCCTACAGGGGCTCACAGTCTTAATCCCCATTTTACAGATGAAGTAACTGAGGCCCAGAGAAGTGTGACAAGCCCAAGGCCACAGAAGCAGATAAGTGGCAGAGAGGGATTCAAACCCAGGTCCTTGTGACTCCCAGGCCTGGGGTCTATTCATTCAATAGTATATCGAGCGCTTAATATGTGCAGAGCACTGTACTACGCGCTTGGAATGTACAAATCGGCTCTATCCACGAGGCCACGCTGCTCCTCCTCTTGTCGTCACCAACAGGTGTCCCAGACTCTCCCAGTTTTGTTTTCAAGTGGCAACTTCCAGTGGGAAAACCAGCGGCTTCCTGTAGTTGCTCTTCGAAGGCTCTCAGGTTGGGGTAAACAGACATTATGAGCTACATCTCATCCAAAAAAAATAAATACGCCAGGGAAATCTTTTTTTTTTTTAATTGCTCTTTACCCTTTCAAGTCCTCGACGCTTAAAAAGACGTCAAATGTTTTCCATCGCTCTCTGGCTTTATAAAGCTGAATCTTGTTTCTGTTGACGTTCGTGCTTTAAAGTTAATCAGATGTAAAAGAAGACGGCATTTTGCTTACCCTACACATTTGTAAACAGCTAAAGTCAAAACTGGAGAAGTCACGTTTGAAGATTGTTTTGCTTTTCCGGTTGTCGAGCCAATGGCATGAAGGGGATTGGCTCTTAGTCAAAGTAAAATTAGGCACTCTGCAGATATAAAAGTACCCTTTCTTTTCAGCGAGCGCAAAGAGTGTGAAGAAAATGTCTACCTCAAAGTATGTTCAATATATACAGCATTACGTGTGGAAAGAACAGACTTCATTAGCATAGCTCTCAGGGTGTTATGGGATAAATTCAGATTGCACACAGCTAATGCAATTGGCAAAGATATCAAGGTTCTTTTTTTTTGCCTTGGAACTAAGACCACCACCACTCCAAATATGATTCAAACATAGATTATGATGTATTTATTTCCGTGTCATGTGACAAGCCCGGCGGAGAGAGCGTGGGCCTGAGACTCAAAAGGTTCTAGTCTCGGATCCATCACTCATCTGCCGTATGACCCTGGGCAGGTCACTTTGCTTCTCTGTGCCTCAGTTACCTCATCTGGAAAATGGGGATTAAGACCGTGAAGCTCACGTGGGACATGGATCGTGCCCAACCCGACTAGCTTGTACGTCCTACAGCGCTTAGTAAAGTGCCTGGCACATAGTAAGCACTTAGCAGATACCATAAAAAATTACAATTTCTTTCATCCATGCATTCAATCATATTTATTGAGCGCTTACTGTTTGCAGAGCATTCATTCATTCATTCAGTCGTATTTACTGAGCGCTTACTGTGTGCAGAGCATTGTACTAAGCACTTGGAATGTACAATGTGGCGACAGATAGAGACAATCCCTGTCCAGCAGCGGGCTCACAGTCTAAAAGGGGGAGACAGACAACAAAACAAAACAAATAGTCAGGCATCAATACCATCAAAATAGATAAATAGAATCATAGATATATACACATCATTAGTAAGAGTAATAGATAATATATACAAATATACACAAGTGCTGTGGGGAGGGGAAGGGGGTAGAGTAGAGGGAGGGAGTAGGGGCAATGGGGAGGGGAAGCGGGGCAGAGGGAGAGGGAGGGCTCAGTCCGGGAAGGCCTCCCGGAGGAGGTGAGCTCTCAGTAGGGCTTTGAAGAGGGGAAGAGAGTTCGGCGGAGGTGAGGAGGGAGGGCCTTCCGGGACGGCGGGAGGACGTGGGCCCGGGGTCGATGGCGGGATAGGTGAGAACGAGGCACCTTGAGGAGGTGAGCGGCAGAGTAGCGGAGGGCGCGGGCTGGGATGTAGATGGAGAGAAGGGAGGTGAGGTAGGAGGGGGCAAGGGGAGGGAGAGCTTTGAAGCCAAGAGTGAGGAGTTTTTGCTTCGTGCAAAGGTTGATAGGCAACCACTAAAGACTGTTGAGGAAGGGAGTGACATGCTCAGAATATTTCTGTAGAAAGGTAATCCAGGCAGCGGAGTGAAGTATAGACCGAAGCGGGGAGAGATAGGAGGATGGGAGATCAGAGAGGAGGCTGACGCAATAATCCCGTCGGGATATTATGAGAACTTGCCCCGGCAAGGTAGCAGTTTGCATGGAGAGGAAAGGGCGGATCTTGGCGATGTTGTGAAGGTGAGACCGGCAGGTTTTGGTGACGGATTGGATGTGTGGGGTGAATGAGAGAGCGGAGTCAAGGATGACACCGAGGTTGCGGGCTTGTGAGACGGGACGGACGGTGGCGCCGTCCACAGTGAAGGCAAGTCAGGGAGAGGACAGGGTTTGGGAGGGAAGATGAGGAGCCCAGTCTTGGACATGTTGAGTTTTAGGTGGAGAGAGGACATCCAGGTGGAGATGTTCTGAAGGGCAGGAGGAGATATGAGTCTGGAGGGAGGAGGAGAGAACAGGGGAGGAGACGTAGACTTGGGTGTCATCTGCGTAGAGATGATGGTTGAAGCTGTTGGACCGAATGAGTTCACCAAGGGAGTGATTATAGATGGAGAACAGAAGAGGGCCGAGAACTGACCCTCGAGGAACCCTTACAGTTAGAGGATGGGAGGGGGAGGAGGAGCCCGCAAAGGAGACCGAGAATGAACGGCCAGAGAGATGAGAGGAGAACCGGGAGAGGACGGAGTCCGTGAAGCCGAGGCGAGATAAGGTGTGGCGGAGAAGGGGATGGTCGACAGTGTCAAAGGCAGCTGAGAGGTCGAGGAAGATCAGGATAGAGTAGGAGCCATTGGATTTGGCAAGAAGGAGGTCATGGGTGACCTTTGAGAGGGCAGTTTCGGTGGAGTGGAGGGGAAGCCAGATTGGAAGGGGTCCAGGAGAGAGTTGGAGTTGAGGAATTCAAGGCAGTGAGTGTAAATGACTCGTTCTAGGAGTTCTAGAGCACTGTACTACGTGCTTAGAAAGTACAATTCAGCAACATATAGAGACAATCTCTGCCCACAATAGTCTCACGGTCTAGAATGGGGGAGATGGGAATCAAAACAAGTAAACAGGCATCAATAGCATCAAAATAAATAAATAGAATTAAAGGTATATACACATCATCAATATAAATAAGTAGAATTATAAATATGTACATATATACACAAGTGTATATATGTCAGGTGCTGGGAGGGGAAGGGGCAGAGGAAAAGGGGGGCTTAGTATGGGAAAGCCTCCTGGAGGAGGTGAGCCTTCAATAGGGCTTTGAATGGGGGGAAGTCTTGTTCTGATACTCAAAGGTTTCATTTTTTTATGGTACTTGTTAAGTTCTCACTATGTGCCAGGCACTGTACCAAATGCTGGGATAGATACAAGCTAATCAGATTGGACACAGTCTACATCCCACATCGGGCTCACGGTCTTAATCTATATTTTACATATGGGGTAACTGAGACACAGAAAAGTTAAGTGAGTCGCCCAAGGTCACGCGGCAGACAAGTGGCAGAGCTGGAATTAAAACCCAGATCCTTCTGACTCCCAGGTCAGGACGGCATCCGCTAATTCACGCTGCTTCTCCAGCAGCATGTTATGTAGGGTTTATTCTGATTTTGAAGTTTATTTCATAAGTCAGAAAAAATCCCCTTTCCAGAGTTGAATGAGTACTGGAGTGGAAGACAACTTCTGGGAGAAAGAGTTAACCCCCGAAATTTGGAAACAATTTTGTGTCATTTAGGAAATGTATTGTTTTAGCATCCGTCAAAGTCCTTATGAGGTAATCTTCCCCATCACGCTTTTGTGATATCTGATCAAGCTAGTGACATCAATGTGATCCCTGCTTCCCGACCTCTTTAAACCTTAAACAAACAGCAGAAAAGACGACATGTGTAAAGACATGCATCCCACTGGAGAATCATATGACTCGAGGGTGCTCATGTAACAACAAGAGTCAGGCTCGTGAATAAATCGTGGCAGAATTTATGTAAATATTTATATTATGTGTCCTATCAGGTGTCCTCATCACCTTGCGTGCACATGCGTCTAGAGAATCCAGAACATAATATAATATACAGTGAGAAAGTTCTCTGCCCTCTCACTTCCACTCACAGTAACAATCGTAATGATAATAATAATGGTTTTTGTTAAGCATTTACTATGTGTCAAGGACTGTCCCAAGTGCTGGAGTGAATACAAGATATCATGTCCCACATGGGGCTCACAGTCTAAGTAGGAGGGAGAACAGGTTTTGAATCTCGATTTCACAGGTGAGGGAACTGAGGCACGGAGAAGTTAAGCAACTTGCCTAAGGTCACACAGCAGACAAATGGAGGAGTGAGGATTAGAACCCAGGGTCTCTGACTCGCAGTCCTCTTTCCAGTAATAATAATAACTGTGGTACTTATGTGCTTACTATATGCCAGACACTGTACTAAGCACTGGGGTAGATACCAGGTGATAGGATTGGACACAGTCCTTGTCCCACATGGGACTCACAGCCTTAATCCCCATTTTACAGATGAGGTACCTGAGGCCCAGAGAAATGAAGTGACTTGCCCCAGTTCACACAGCAGACAAGTGGTGGAGCCAGGCTTAGAATCCAGGTCCTCTGACTCCCAGGCCCGTGCTCTATCTACTAGGTAGATCTCGCTGCTTCTCACAGTAATAATAATTACGTTATTTGCTAAATGTTTACTGTGTGCCAAACATGATGCTAAACTCTGAGAAAGGTACAATCAATCAATCAGTCAGTCAAGAGAATCAGATTGACCCAATCCCTGTCCCATGTGGTGCTCACAGGGCAAGGGGGAGGGAAGAGGGGTGATTGAATCGCCATTTTACAGATGAAGAAACTGGGGCACAGGAAAGTTAAGTGATTTGCCCAAGGTCTCACAGGAGACAATCAAATAATGAATCAAACAGTCACACTTACCGAGCACTTATTGTGTGCAGAACACCTTATAAGCGCTTGGGAGGGTACAGTAGAGTTGGTAGACACATTCCCTGCCCACACTGAGCTTACAGTCTAGAGGGAGGGGAGGAGTGGCAGACCTGAGGTTAAATCCCGTGTCCTCTGACTCCCCCGTCTCAGGACGGCACCTGGAGAGTTTCCAGTCCTCAACCAGTCTCGACTACGGAGGGAGAGTCAAGCCGAGGCCTGTCCGTCCCATTCCTAGCTTGACCAGTGGCTAGTCCAGTGGCAGGCCATCGGCTATTAGTGAAAGCTTACCCTTTCTGGGCAGCAGCAGCACGGGAGAGAGTCGAGGGTGGAGACTCGAGTCGACTGCGTGGAAGGAGGCGATGGTAAAGCGCTTCCGGATTTTTCCCAAGAAAACTCGGTGGATCCACTACCAGAAGGATTGCAGATGGAGGCGGGGTGGTCTGGGAGAGATGTGTCTGTGGAATCGCTATGGGTCGGAGATGACTCGACAGCATAAGACAAGACCTCTGACTCCCAGGCCTATATTTTTGCCGCTAGCCCACACTGCTTCTCTTAAATAGTTTTTGGCTTAAAGGAACCCTCTGACTTTCTCCAGTTAAATATTCAAAAATACACAAGGATGGGATGCGAAACCATGCGTCTTCTCCCAAAAAGGGCTCCTTCAAGTCTCTGTGGCAACTTTCATTTCCCACATTCATGAGGAAAGCAATTAAACCCCCCGAATCCCTCCCTCCAGACTCCCCAGTTGCTAACGTGTATAAACTTGGAAGAAGGGTGCTCTTTCCTTGTCGAAGCAGTAAAGGAGCTTGCATCTAGCAAATATCAACCTAATTGTTGCATCCAAGTCGGCTAGGACCGGTTAAAGGCAGATGGGGACGTTGTGGGCTCCAGGCTCCGGGGAAAGGGAGACGGATTGAGGAGACCGTCCCCTTTAGACCGTGAGCTCGTTGTGGGCAGGGAATGTGTCTGTTGTATTATTCTATTGAACTCACCCAAGCACTTAGTAAACTCACCCAAGCACTTAGTACAGTGTTCTGCTCACAGTAAGTGCTCAATAAATACGATTGACTAAGGTAGGAGGGAGAGATCTGATTGAGTGCTTTAAAGCCGAGGGTAAGGAGGTTCCCTTCGCTGGGGAGGCGGATGGGCAACCACTGGAGGGTCTTTTGAAGTGACATCTGTTTGGCTCTTCCTATCCAATCAGTCACCGTTCTCGCCCCACACTCCTCGAGAGGGAGAGAGAACAGTTTGTCATATCCCCATTTAACGGACGAGATAACTTCGAGACACAGAGAAGCAGCGTGGCGTAATGGATAGAGCACGGGCTTGGGAGTCAGAAGGTCATGGGTTCTAATCTGCCTGTCAACTTGTTTTGTTTTGTTGTGCGTCTCCCCCTTTTAGACTGTGAGCCCGTTGTTGGGCAGGGATGGTCTCTGTTGCCGAATTGTACATTCCAAGCGCTTAGTACAGTGCTGCGCACACAGCGAGCGCTCAATAAATACGACTGAATGAATGAATAAATAATCCCGGCTCCGCCACTTGTCTTCTGGGTGACCTTGGGCAAGTCACTTCATTTCTCTGGGCCTTACCGCGTCTGTAAAATGGGGATCGAGACTGTGAGCCCCACATGGGACAGGAATGGTGTCTAACCCAATTTGCTTCTATTCACTCCAGTGCCTGGTACAGTGCTTACCAAATACCCTAATAAAATAATTATTATATTAATAATAATAATAATAAAAAAGAGAAATTTCTCACCCAAGGTCACACAGAAGGCAAGAGACAGTGCTAGGATTAGAATTTGGGCTCTTGTCTCACGAGCCCATCCATGCCTTTTCCACTTGGGCCATGATGTTATCCACGACTGTGCTATGTGCATACAGTGTAATGTGTAATTGTCATATAGAAATCCATCCAGACTCAATCAGTCAATAAATAAATCCATCAGAGGGATTTACTGAGTGATCTCTATGTGTGGATCACTGTAGTAAGTGCTTGGGAGAGTCCAATTCAACAGGGTTGGTAGACAGGTTCATTGAAGGCCCACCTCTTCCAAGAGGCCTTCCCTGACTAAGCTCTCCTTTCCTCTTCTTTCACTCCCTTCTGCGTCACCCAAACATTCCTCCTTTATTCACCACCCGTCCCAGCCCCACAGCACTCACGTCATGGCTCAGTGGAAAGAGCCCGGGCTTGGGAGTCAGAGGTCATGGGTTCTAATCCCAACTCTGCCGCTTGCCAGCTGTGTGACTTTGGGCAAGTCACTTAACTTCTCTGTGCCTCAGTTAGCTCAACTGGAAAATGAGGATTAAGGCTGTGAGCCCCACGTGGGACAACCTGATTACTTGTGTCTAACCCAGCGCTTCGAACGGTGCTTTGCACATAGTAAGCGCTTAAATACCATCATTATATGTCTGTCAATAATTGATTTATAGTAATGTCTGTCTCCTCCTCTAGATTGTAAGCTCATCGTGAGCAGGGAATGAGTCTGTTTCTTGCAATAGTGTACTCTCCCAAGCATTTACTACAGTGCTTTGCAGGCAGTAAGTGCTCAATAAATGTGATTGAAAGAACAGGAATGGGAAGGCAATGTGGCCTAGAGGATAAAGCAGGGGCTTAGGAAGCCAGAAGACCTGGATTCTAATTCTGGCTTCTCCGCTTGACTGCTGGGTGACCTTGGGCAAGCCACTTGACATCTCTATGCCTCAATTTCCTCAAAGGTTAAATGGGGATTCAATACTTATGTTCCCTCCTACTTGACAGTGAGCCCCATGTGGGACAGGGACTGTATCCCACTTGATTTAACTGGCTTCTACCCCAGCACTTAGAAAAGTGGTTGACATATAGTAAGCACAGTAGGTGCTCAATAAATATTGACCGACTGACTAATCCCAGCTCTGCCGTTTATCTGCTGTGTGGCCTCCTTGGGCAAATCACTTAATTTCTCTAAACCTCAGTTACCTCATCATAAAATGGGGATTAAGACAATGATCCCCAGGTGGGATATGGACTGTGTCCAATCTGATTAGCTTGTAACCAGCACTTAATAATAATAATAATAATAATGATGGTATTTGGTATTTGTTAAGTGCTTACTATGTGCAAAGCACTGTTTGAAGCGCTGGGGGGATACAAGGTGATCACGTTGTCCCTCATGGGGCTCACAGTCTTCATCCCCATTTTACAGGTGAGGTCCCTGAGGCCCAGAGAAGTTAAGTGACTTGCCCAAAGTCACACAGCTGACAAGTGGCGGGGCCGGGATAAGAACCCATGACCTCTGACTCTCAAGCCTCGGCTCTTTCCACTGAGCCATGCTGCTTCTCTGCCTGGCAGAGTGCCTGGCACATAGTACATGCTTAACGGATACCATAAAAAAATGCTAGCGGGGTCACCTTGGGCAATCACTTAATATCTCTGTGCCTCAGTTCTCCTGTTCTCCCTCCTACTTAGACCATGAGCTCCATGCAGGCCGGGGACAGTGTCCAACCTAATTAACTTGTATCTATCTCACCGCTTAGACCGCGCTTAACAAATACCATAAAAAGGTCTACAAAATCGTGAAGACGGTAAACGGGGCAAATTTATATAGTTATCCTCATTCCACGAAGGCGCCACGGATGGTAAAGTTTAACCTGTGAGCGACTGTATGATTGAAAAGGTGCGGTCCACAGTCCTGGATGCAGGGTGCACAAAAAGTTCGCCTCTTTTCTGTTTTCTCTTTTGTCTCCGGCCTCTCTTTCCTAACAAAACTTCCGCCCCGGAGAGTCCCTCCCTTCTTGATAGCAGCGCGTCACGCTTGGCCTGTCCTCAGCAATTGTCTCCCCGTTTTCAGCTGGGTTGCAGCATTGTCCGAGATTTCGTTTTACCTTGTCCTTAAAATGCTTCCTCTGCCCTCCTGGCTTTGGGATTCCCAATCCCAGCTCTCCATCCGGCAGCTGTTCGGGTCTCCCGCTGTCGCTCCTTCTCCTCCCACGTCCCGCCCGGAGCAGCTGTGTGAAGTTGAGCAGAACTCCGACGCTAGGAGGCTAACTCCGTTCAAGGAGTGGACGGACGCAGAAGTGGGAATTGTTGTCCAAATGTCACCGCAGCGGGACGAGAGGGCAGTCGCTGAAGCTTGAAGGTGATAGGTTCCAAACGAACAAAGGAGACGATTCTTCACGCAGCAGGTGGGACGCCTTACCGCAGGAAGTGGCGAAGGCCGAAAGGAGCCGTTGGGATCGATTCATGGATGAGTGACCCAGAGTGGGCGACCAGAGGGAAAGTCAAAGGAAAAACGTAGCCGGGTTAAAGATTAGTCTGGATGTCAAAAGGCTGCGTCTTCTGTCGTGGAGGCTGTCCTGGGCAATTTTAGAAAAATACGCAAACTTCAGGGAATTGGATTTTCTCAGGTATTTCCTTCATTCATTCAACTGTATTTACTGAGCGCTTACTATGAGCAGAGCACTGTACCAAGCACTTGGAATGTACAATTCGGCAACAGAGACAATCCCCCGCCAACAACGGGCTCACAGTCTAAAAGTATGGAATCCCAGCGGCCTTGCTCACCAAGCAGCTCTGTGGGTAGAGGCCGGGCCTGGGAGTAAGAAGGACCTGGGTTCTTATCCCAGCTCTGTCACATGTCTGCTGTGTGACCTTGGCCAAGTCACTTCACTTCTCTGCCTCAGTACCCTCATCTATAAAATGGGGAATAAGACTGTGAGTCCCAGGTGGGACGGGGACTGTGTCCATCCTGATTTACTTGTATCCACTCCAGCACTTAGTTCAGTAGTTAAGTGCTTAACAAATACCATTATTATTATTATTCTCTAGGCCTCAGTTACCTCATCTGTAAAATGGGGATTAAAAGTGTGAGCCCCATGTGGGACAGGGATTGGGTCCAACCTGCATCTACCCCAGCACTTAGAACAGTGCTTGGCACACAGTAAGCGCTTAACAATACCATTATCATCATCGTTATCATCATGATTACTATTACTATTATTAATTACCTAGGTAATAATAATAATAATAATGTTGGTATTTGTTAAGCGCTTACTATGTGCAGAGCACTGTTCTAAGCGCTGGGGTAAACACAGGAACACAGGGGAATCAGGTTGTCCCATGTGGGGCTCACAGTCTTCATCCCCATTTTACAGATGAGGGAACTGAGGCACAGAGAAGTTAAGTGACTTGCCCACAGTCACACAGCTGACAAGTGGCAGAGCTGGGATTCAAACTCATGAGCCCTGACTCCAAAGCCCATGCTCTTTCCACTGCGCCACGCTGCTTCTCTAGGTCCAAGACCGTGCATGCTTAATCTATGCTTAGTTTCAATTCCAGTGCATTCTGGGCTTTAGAGTCCCTATGTTCCACCCCCTGAGGGATTTGAAACCAGTCGTATTTACCGAGCGCTCACTGTGTGCAAAGTACTATACTGAGCGCTTGGGAGAGTACAATCTAAAAATAAACAGTTGCGCTCCCTGCTCACAAAGAGCGTACAGTCTAGAGGGGGAGACAGACATGAATAGAAATAAAGAAATGACAGATATATACATAAGTGCTCTGGGTTTGGGAGGGGGGATAATAATGATAATAATGTTGGTATTTGTTAAGCGCTTACTATGTGCCGAGCACTGTTCTAAGCGCTGGGGGAGATACAGGGTCATCAGGTTGTCCCACGGGAGGCTCACAGTTAATCCCCATTTTACAGATGAGGGAACTGAGGCACAGAGAAGTTAAGTGTCTTGCCCACAGTCACACAGCTGACAAGTGGCAGCGCCGGGAGTCGAACCCACGATCTCTGACTCCGAAGCCCAGGCTCTTTTCCGCTGAGCCACGGGGATGAATAAAGGGAGCAAGTCAGGGCATTGAGAAAGGGAGTGAGAGAAGAAGAAAAGAAGGCTTAGTCAGGGAAGGCCTCTTGGAGGAGACGGGCCTTCATTAAGGCTTTGAAGCGGGAGGGAGAGTCAGTGTCTCTTGGCTATGAGGAAGGAGGTTGTTCCAGACCAGAGGCAGGACATGGGTAAGAGGTGGGTGGAGAGATAGATGAGATGAAGGTGCAGTGAGAAGGTTACCAGTGGTGGAGCGTAGTGTGTGCTTCACCTTCTCCTTCTTTTCTCCCCACCACCACTGTGTCATCAGGAGAGGAAGAAGGGGGTGTTCTTCCAAAACTGGAGTTTTTCAGTAAAACATAAAATGGTCAGCAGATCTACTGTGAACTCAAGTCTTTCCATTAATCCAGGAGGGAAACTTAATTGTTGGCATGTAATAATAATAATAATGTTGGTATTTGTTAAGCGCTTACTATGTGCCGAGCACCGTTCTAAGCGCTGGGGTAGACACAGGGGAATCGGGTTGTCCCACGTGGGGCTCACAGTCTTAATCCCCATTTCACAGATGAGGTAACCGAGGCACAGAGAAGTGAAGTGACTTGCCCAAAGTCACACAGCTGACAAGTGGCCGAGCCGGGATTCGAACCCATGACCTCTGTCTCCAAAGCCCGGGCTCTTTCCACTGAGCCACGCTGCTTCTCTGAGAATGTAGAATTGCCTGCCTGGTGGATCGAGGAGCCCGCAGAAGAAGAACTCAGGATGCCCAAGTAATGATAATAATAACAATAATTGTGGTATCGGTTAAGCACTTACAGTGTGCCGGGCACTGTACTAAGTGCTGGGATGGATACAAATAAATCGGGTTGGACACGGTCCCTGTCCGACGTGGGGCTCGCAGTGTTGATCTCCGTTTTACAGATGAGGGCACTGAGGCCCAGAGAAACATAAGTTAAGTGACTCGTCCAGGGCCACACAGCTGACGAGTGTTGCAGCCGGGATCAGAACCCAGGTCCCTGTGACTACCAGGCCCAGACTTTATCCAGGAGGCCACGTAACTCCACATCCAGTTATGCCCTTGAAGCACGTCAATGAACTTAGTGCCTCGGTTTCTCCACGTGGAAAATATTTCTGCTCACAAAGGACATTTCAAAAATGAGGAGAGACACTGTAGAGGAATGCTTTTTAAACTCTTTCGGTGTTTTTCATCTCGCTCTCCCTCTCTAGACTGCAAACTCCATGTGGTCAGGGAACGTGTCTACCAACTCTTAATAATACTAATGACAGTTATTATTATTATGGTATTTGTTAAGCGCTTAACTTGTGCCAAGCCCTCTACTAAACACTGGGGTGGATCCAAATAAATCGGGTTGGACGCAGACCGTCCCATGTGGTGATCCCAATCTCACTCCCCATTTTATGGATGAGGTAACTGAGGCTCAGAGAAATGAAGTCACTTACCAAGGTGACGAAGCGGGCAGGTGGCGGAGCCGGGATTAGAACCCGTGACCTTCTGATTCCCAGGCCCATCCGTGTACTGTACTCTTCCAAGGGTTTAACACAGTGCTCTGCATGCGGTAGGCACTCAAAAAAAACCACTGATTGATTGATTGAGCTAGTAGGGTGGTAGCACCTTCGGTGATCCTCGAGACTGGAAGCTCATTACGGACAGGGAACGTGTCTGCTGGTTCTGTTGGTTGGACTCTCCCCAAGCTCTTAGTACAGTGCTCGTCACATAGTAAGTGCTCAATAAATACCACTGATTGACGGATTGATTGATTGACCACAGCAGGAGGCCAATGCTGTGCCAGAGTGACACAGATTGTAAGGTCGTTGTGGGCAGGGAATGTGTCTGTTTATTGTTGTATTTTACTCTGCTTAATACAGAGTTCTGTACATAGTAACTGCTCTACAGATACGACAATGAATAAATGAACAGACCAGGAGTCAGTGAGATCTTTCTGTCCATATTAGCCAGCTCGTTTCAAGATTCCTGTTGAACTTACTCACTTCTTTGCCTGCTACAGGCAGTTCTCTGGAACACAAACATAATTTATATTACGATGTTGAAGTCATATTTGCAGTATATTTTCAGCTCCTTGGAAGAAAATAGGGAGCTCTATTTATTTACAAAGCTTCTTGTTGCCTACAATTAAGGCAATACGCTCTCTTCTTTCTCCCCTTCCCACTCTGGGGTAATTGCTGGTCAATAAATAGCACCCATTAGTTGAATGATTAACTGACTGATTGGTCCAGAGTCTTTCTAGCCATAATCTGGGAAAAGGACTACGTGGGATATGGATAAGTTAGAACTGTAATACAAACTGATCATCCTCTTTGATTACAACCAATCATCACGATTAAAATTATAGCTCCTTCAGAAGGTTGTCCTAAGTGGGAATGTCTGTTTATTGTTGTATCGTATTCTCCCAAGAGTTTATAATAATAAATTCACACAATAAGTGCTCAAAAATGTGATTGAATGAATTTATAACTATTAAAAAGAGGGAAAAGATCATTTTTCTTTTTTTCATGCATTCTCAATTCCTCAAAAGACACCCTTTTTTCTTCCTTTTTTTTTCAAATGGAAGTTTTTTTCATTCGTCTCGTTTCTGTTCATGTTGCCTTTCTCTGCAGTCGGATGTTTTATCTAAAATACAGAGGAGAAGGACTGTACGAAGACCTTGGTTAATTGAAGTTTTACATCCCTGAGGAAAAATACAATCATCTTCCGTGAACAAAATACAATGATGAGGTGTCTTATTACATAATTGAAGAGATGATGTCTTTCATGTCTTATTACATAATTGAAGAGACGATGTCTTTTATATTCAGCTTGGTTCCTTTTCACACTAAATTAATCTTAATAAGCATCTGCTTTGAATAAAGAGAGGTTTGGGATAATTCAACCGTGACCTCCCCTAGAAGTCTAAATGATTCATTCATTCAGTCGTATTTACTGAGCGCTTACGACTACTAATAATCATGATAACGATGGTATTTGTTAAGCGCTTACTATGTGCCGAGCACTGTTCTAAGTGCTGGGGTGTAGATACAAGGTAATCAGGTTGTCCCAAGTGGGGCTTACAGTCCATTTTTACAGATGAGGTAACTGAGGCACAGAGAAGTGAAGTGACTTCACAGTCACCCAGCTGACAAGTGGCATTGCCGGGATTCGAACCCATGACCTCTGACTCCCAAGCCCGTCCTCTTTCCACTAAGCCACACTGCTTATTTTGTGCAGAGCACTGTATTAAGCACTTGGGAGAGGACAATACAACAATAAGCAGTCCCACTCCCTGCCCACATGATTTCTCTTGGCCTGCTCATATCCGAATGTTCTTCCCAATATTATTTTCTTTATTTTACGATCATCGGGATGTTAGCATGAGATGGTTAATCCCATCCGTCCGCTTGACACTGATCCTCTGGGTTAAGTGCCCATCCCCCTCCATTAACCACGTCAATGAGAGCAATAGCTTCAAACTCCAAACCAGAAACAGGCCCATGCTCCCCCCTGCAAATTAGTCCATTTCGGCATTCGTCTGCTTCAGCAACCACAAAAAAAATTATGTCCGTGGAAAATTTTCAGGGATTAAGAAGGGGGCTGGGAAGTAAGGCCATTCATTTATTCATTCATTGCCCCATTCATTTTAAAATTTGTATCTATGGATTGATTTCTTTATATGGCATTTGTTAAGTGCTTACCATGTGCCAGGCACTGTACTAAGCACTGAGGTAGATACAAGATAATCAGGCTGGACGCAGTCCCTGACCCTCATGGGGCTCACGCTCTTAATCCCCATTATACAGGCCTTCCCTAAACCCTTCTTTCCTCTTCTCCCACTCCCTTCTGTGTCACCCTGACTTGTTGCCTTTATTCATTCCCCCTCCCAATCCCTCAGCACCCCCAGTGAAGTGACTTACTCAAAGTGCCATAGCAGACAAGTGGAAGAGCCGGGATTAGAACCCAGGTCCTTGTGACTCCCAGGCCCGGGCTCTACCCGCTAGACCACGCTTTGTGCTGTTGGTCCCATGGAAGGGGCCTGGCTCTGGGAATCAGGAAAGTCGGTGTCCGGTCCTCGCTCTTCAAGTAGCAGAATGCCGGCTGGGGCCGGGTCGCCGGTGGTCAAGGTTTCCGAACAGAGAGGCTCCCCGGGCATGGCGTGAGGTGGGGAGAGCCCAGTGGGAATCCTGAAAAGTAGCTGGCTAATGGCGATCAGCCAAGGCCTCGGCGGCCGTCAAGGCAACCACCCACTGGATTAGAGTGTTCTCCTTAGCATCGTCACGATGCCGAGGTCCCTTCAGTCATAAACAGGTGTCGCAGATAAAAACCTCTGGGTGCATTTCACCCAAGCCAAGCAGCGTGGCCTACTGCTGTGCAGTGTGGTCTAGTGGATATAGCCCGGGCCTGGGAGTCGGAAGGACTTGGGTTTTAATCCCGGCTCCACCACTTGTCTGCTGCTTATTACATAATTGAAGAGACGATGTCTTTTATATTCAGCTTGGTTCCTTTTCACACTAAATTAACCTTAATAATTAATTAAGTCACTTAGTGCCTCAGTTCCTTTATCTGTAAAATGGGGATTAAGATAGTGAGCCCCATGTGGGGCAGGAATTGTGTCCAGCCCGATTATCTTGCATCCATCCCAACACTTAGAACAGTGCCTGGCACGTAGTAAGTGCTTAACAAATACCACTATATTACATTATTATTATTATTATTTCACAATGTGCGGCACCCCTGCCCACCTATGCACTCATGACACTCTGTAACCTAGGAGGAACACAAATGGCAGAGAAGAGAGATCTTGAGTCATGTTAACCAAACCACTAATACTGTTATCAGTTCCTTCAAAAAAATGGTATTTGTTAAGCACTTACTACATACCAGGCATTGTACTAAGCACTGGGGTGGATACATGCAAATTGGGTTGACACAGTCCCTGTCCCCCATGGGGCTCACAGTCTCAATCTCCATTATACAGATGAGGTAACTGAGGCCCAGAGAAGTGAAGTAACTTACCCAAGGCCACACAGCAGACAGGTAGCAGAGCTGGGATGAGAATCTATGACCTTCTGACTCCCAGGACCAAGTTCTATCCACTACAGTATGCTGCTTCATGCAGGTCATTGATCCTAGAGTTTCAAATCTAAGGTTTCAGTAATAATATATTTTGTAAGCAGTTTCTGTGTTGAACTTGGCCAGCATTCCTGATGGGAGATCCATCATTAGCATCGTCTTCATCATCATCCTCATCCTCATAATCACAATGGTCATCATATTGTCCTTTCGGTGTTTTTAACACTGTAGAAATGCTCTTGGGGATTTAAAGTCTACATCTTAATAAAGCATTTCTAATCGCCTGGTGAAAGTATCAACACTCTCTTCTGATCCATACCAAGCAGCATGGCTTAGTGAGAAGCAGCGCGACTTAGTGGAAGGAGCCCGGGCTTGGGACTCAGAGGTCATGGGTTCTAATCTTGGCTCCGCCACTTATCAGCTGTGTGTCTTTGAGCAAGTCACTTCACTCTTCTCTGCCTCCGTTACCTAATCTGTAAAATGGGGACTAAGACTGTGAGCCTCACATGGGACGACCTGATTACCTCGTATCTACCCCAGGGCTTAGAATAGTGCTTGGCACATAATAAGCACTTAACAGATGCCATCATAATTATTATTATCCATGCTGTCCATCGTTTTCAAGCTTTCTAATCTTTTCCTATCCTTCTCTACTCATACACTCCAGATCTATTCTTATAATAATCACTGTAACAATTATAATATAATAATGATAATAAAAATGATTATAGTACTTGTTAAGTGCTTATTATTTGTCAAGCAAAGTTCTAAGCACTGAGGTTGATACAGGTGAATCGGGTTTTACACAATCCCTGTCCTACAAGGAGTTCATAGTAAAAGTAGGAGAGAGTGACTTTTATTTAATGGTATTTGTTAAGTGCTTATTATGTGCAAGATACCATCCTGGGGTAACTACAAGCTAATCAGGTTGGCTACAGTTCCAGTCCCACGTGGGGCCCACAGTCTTAATCCCCATTTTACAAATGAGATAACTGAGGTACAGACAAATGAAGTGGCTTGCCCAAGATCAAACAGCAGACAAATGGCAGTGTCAGGATTAGAACCCTGGTCCTCCTATTCCTAGGCCCCGTGCTCTTACCATTAGGCCACATTACTTCTCTTGATATTATTATTAAGTCTCCTGTTTGTTGATCTTCTCAATTCATCTCGTTCCAGTGATAGAAGAGTGCTTCTTTCCTATTAAGTATTAACTCACTGCATACCACTTCTTCCTCCTCCTATCTGTAAATTAGTGTCTGTCTCCCCCATTAGACTGTAAACTCTTTGAGGGCAGAAATCATGGCCACTAACCCCACGGTATTCTCCCAAGAGCTTAGACTCTGCCCCATAGTAACTGCTCAATAAATAATATTAATTTTTTGATTTGATTTCTGTTGTTTTCACAAATGGTCCTGTTATCACAATTTCTAGTTCTTTTTCTTTTCCGCCTCCTATTTATATTCCTCTTCCTCTTCCTCCTTCCTCTCCTCCTTCCCCTTCTTCCCCTCTTCCTCCTTTTTCTTCTGCTTCTTCTTCTTCTCCTTCTTCTCCTCATTCTTCTCCTCCTCCTCCTGCTCCTCCTCCTCCCCTTCTTCCTCTCCTCCTTCTCATCCTCCTTCTCCTCTTCCTCCTCCTCCTTCTCCTTTTTCTCCTCTTTCTCTTTCTCCTTCTTCTCCTCCTTTTCCTTCTTCTTCTCTTTCTCCTTTTCCCTTTCCTTCTCCTTCTTCTCCTTCTTTTCCTTCTTCTTCTTATCATTATAATAATAATGATAATATCATTTGTTAAGCCTTTAGTATGTGCCAAGCACCTTAATGAGCACTGGGACAGACACAAGACAGGTGTCAGTGGTGGTCAGGCATATTTGGAAGGGGAGGTAGTTCCAGGCTAGGGGGAGGATGTGGGAAAGGGGTCGGCGGCGAGATAGGCGAGTTCAGGGCAGAGTGGGTAAACTGGCGCTAGAGGAGCAGGGTGTGAGGACAGTAAGGAGGAGATTAGTGAGGTGAGGTAGAGTGGGATGAGCTGATTGACTGCTTTAAAGCCAAAGGTAAGGAGTTTCTGTTTGATGCAGAACTAGATGGGCAACCGCTGGAGGTTCCTGAGGAGTGGGGAGACAAGGACTGAATGTTTTTGTTGATAAACAATCCGTAGAGCCGAGTGAAGTATGGATCGGAGCGGGGAGAGGCAGGAGGTTGGGAGGTCAGCAAGGATGCAACAGTCAAAAAGGGATAAGCTAAGTGCTTGGATCAGTGTGAAAGCAGTTTGGATGGAGAGGAAAGGGTGGATTTTAGCTATGTTGTAAAGGTAGAACTGACAGGATTTGGTGACAGATTGAATATGGGGGTGGAATGAGAGGATGAGTTGAGGACAGTGCCAAGGTTACAGGTTTGTGAGATAGAATGGATAGTGGTGTTGTCTACGGTGATGGGAGGATAGGGTTTGAGTGGGAAGATAAGGAGTTCAGTGTTGGACATTTTTAAATTGAGGTGTCGGCAGGACATCCAAATAGATATGTCTCGAAGGCAGGAGGATATATGAGATTGCAGGATAGGAGAGAGATAAGGGCTAGAGATGGAGATTTGGGAATGAGATGGTATTTGAGCCATGGGAGTGAATGAGTTCTTCAAGGGAGTGGGTGGAGAGGGAGAATAGGAGACCTAGAACAGAGCTTTGAGGGACACCCCCCACATACACTGTCAGAGGGTGGGAGGTGGAGAAGGAGCCCACAAAGAGACTGAGAAGGAGCAATCAGAGAGATAGGAGGAGAACCAGAAAAGGACAATGTCAGTGAATCCAAGGTTGGATAAAGTTTCAAGGAGAAGGGGTGGCCTATGGTGTCAAAGGTGGCTGAGAGGTCTAGGAGGATTAGGATGGAGTAGAGGCCGTCAGATTTGGTGAGAAGAAAGTCATTGGTTACCATAGAGAGGGTTGTTTCTGTGGAGTGAAGAGGGTGGAAGCCAGATTGGAGGGGGTCAGGGAGAGAATTGAAGGATACGAAGCGGAGACGGTGGGTGTAAAGAATTCTCTTAAGAAGTTTGGAGAGGAATGGTAGGAGGGAGATGGGGTGATAACTGGAGGGAGCCATGGGGTCAAGGGAAGATTGCTTTTTTCAGGATGGTGGAGACATAAGCATGGTTGAAAGCAGTGGAGAAGCCATTAGAAATTGAACAGTTGAAGATGGCAGTCAAGGAGGAAAGAAGGGAAGGGGAGAGTGTTTTAAAAAAAGGTATGAAGGGATAGGGTCAGAAGCATACAACCTGCATACTTTGCTCCTCTAATGCCAACCTTCTCACTGTGACTCCATCTTGTCTAGTTCACTGCCAACACCTAGTCCATGTCTTGCCTCTGGCCTGGAAAGCCCTCCTTCCTCAAATCTGACAGACGGCCACTCTCCCCTGCTTCAAAGCCTTATTGAAGGCCCATCTCCTCCCGGAGGCCTTCCCTGACTAACCCCCATGTTTCCTCATCTCCCACTCCCTTCTGCGTCACCTTGACTTGCTCTCGTGATTCACCATCCCACCCCCGCCCCCCGCCCCATAGCACTTAGGTAACTATCTGTCATTTATTTATTTATTTTAATGTCTGTCTCCCCCACCTGACTCGGCTAGACTGTAAGCTCATTGTGGGCAGGGAATGTGCCTGTTTATGATTTTATTGCATTCTTCCAAGCGCTTAGTACAGTGTTCTGCACACAGTAAGAGTGCCATAAATGCAATTGATTGATTGAGAGTTGTTCCTCGGTTCGAAGGCAAATGTTAGACGGCATCCATATGTGTGCATCTTTGAGAGAGAAACTCTCAGCCAGCAGTCAGTCAATTTTAGCTACTGAGAGCTTCTGTGTGCAGAGCATTGTACTAAGCGCTTAGGAGAGTACAATATAACAATAAACAGACACATTCCCTGCCCACAACGAGCTTACAGTCTGGGGCGGGGGGAGAGAGACATTAATATAAATAAATAAATGCCAGATACGAACATTAGTGCTGCGGGGCTGGGTGGGGGGTGATGAATAAAGGGAGTAAGACTGGGTAACCCAGAAGGGAGTGGGAGAAGAGGAAAGGAGGGCTTCGTCACCTGTTGAAGCAAAATCGTGTAGGTCACGGGCAGGTTTAGAGTGACTTCTGCCCAACCCAGTTTTTGCAAACTTGGGTTAAACAGAGAGCGTCCTCCCTTCCAACTTGCTCAACGCCACCCAGCCACCCCCCTCTACCCCCCACCAAAAAACAAACAAACAAAAAAACTAGATCTTAAAGACAGAGTCATTCCATCCAGCAGTCGCTGGGGCCAAAGTCTTCACAAAGTCTTCCCTCCTTAGTGAACCATACATGAACTTTCCTTAAAATGATATTTGTTATGTGCTTACTATGTGCCAGGCGCTGTTCTAAGCGCCGGGGTAGATGCGAGCTAATCAGATTGAACACAGTCCCTGTCCCACATGGGGGCTCACAGACTTAATCCCCATTTGACAGATGAGGGAACTGAGGCCCGGAGAAGTGAAGTGACTTGCCCAAGGTCACACAGCAGACGAGTGGCAGTGGCAGGGCTAGAACCCGGGTCATTCTGACTCCCCAACCCGTGCTCTCTCCATTAAGCCATGCTGCTTTGTTTTGTTTGCCGTGATCATTGATTCATTCAATGGTATTTCTTGAGCGCTTACTCTGTGCAGAGCACTGTACTAAGTGCTTGGTAGGAGAGGCTAGTACAATAAGCAGATACATTTAGTCATTCATTCAATGCTATATCTCAAGTGATTACTGTGTGCAAGGCATTGTACTACGCGCTTGGGAGAGGACACTAGAACAACAAAGAGACACATTCATTCATTCAATAGTATTTACTGAGCACTTGATGTGTGCAGAGCAGTATGCTCACATCTATAATTCTCTTTATATTAATGCCCGTTTACTCGTTCTGATGTGTATATGCCTGTTTACTCATCCTGATGTATATATATATATAGAATTATAATTCTATTTATTGATATTGATGCTACTGATGCCTGTTTAACTTGTTCTGTTGCCTGTCTCCCCCTCTTTCTAGACTGTGAGCCCGTTGTGGGCAGAGATGGTCTCTATTTGTTGCCCAATTGTATTTTCCCAGAGCTTAGTTCAGTGATCTGCACATAGTAAGCACTAAATATAATCGAATGAATGAATGAATACTAAGCGTTTGGGAGAAGACACTCCAACAATAAGCACATTCATCCATTCGATCATATTTATTGAGCGCTTTCTGTGTACAGAGCAGCGGATTAAGCCGTGGGGAGAGGACAGTAAAAACAGTAAGAGCGTTCATTTATTCAGTGGTGTTTCTTGAGTTCTAATCCCATTAGACTGTAAACTCGTCAGTGGGCAGGGACTGTCTCTATCTGTGGCCGATTTGTACATTCCAAGCCCTTAGTACAGTGCTCTGCACATAGTAAGCGCTCAATAAATACTACTGAATGAATAATCCCTGTTCTGCCACTTGTCTGCCGAGTGACCTTGGGCGAGTCACTTCACTTCTCTGGGCCTCACTTCCCCCACCTGGAAAATGGAGATAAAGATTGTGCTCACCCAGCCGATCAGAGGCCGAGAAGGGAGCTGTTGAGGACGCGGGTTCGAATCCCACCCTGCCACTTGTCTGCTGTGTGACCTTGGGCGAGTCACTTCCCTTCTCTGGGCCTCAATTTCCTCACCAGTCAAATGGACCGGGAGCCCCACGAGGGACAACCTGATGACCTCGTATCCACCTCCCCCCACCCCAGGGTTTAGAACAGTGCTTGGCACCTAGTAAGCCCTTAACAACTACTATAATTATTGTTATCATCACCGAGGCCGTGGGCTGGCCAGCAGGCCGAGGCGGCCTCTCCAGCAGGCCCCAGGTTTCCCACTGAGCCCCCGTCTCTGCAGTTGTCCCGGCTTGTGGGGGACCTGATTTTCCCCTTGGTTCCTCCCCCCTCCCACCCCTGAACCCCGACAGGGAAGCAAAGCCTTTGTTCGGCTCTCGGCATCTGCAAACTGAGCCACATCATCTCTCCTCCCAGCAAGGCCTCCTCATTAGTGGCTGATTTTCACTTCAAAGTGGCTATTATCATCCATCTCTAAAGGCAATTAGGGATGGGGGGGTGGCTTTGGGGGGATCAGACACAGGGTGACATTAAGTGACTCATCTTTATTGATTCTTTTATTCCCCGAGACAGTGATTGAGATGATAGAATTGCTGTCTACCTGCCCTTTCCTCCTTTGACTGGTAAAACGCTGAAGCAAAACGGTGTGTAATTAACTGACAGTTAATATAGGTTCTGTTTAGGGGTCAGGGAACACAATGGGGGAAAGTTTGCCCAAAAGGAACAAAGTAATGAAACTCTTTTGACAATTTCAACTGGAAAGCCGACTGTGTAATTATCTGACAGTTTGAAAAAAAGGACTTCGGGAGACCAAAGGAATTCTTTTGGGGGAACAATGGGGAGAGTTTCCAACAATAAGCCGGGTCCGTACTTTCCTTAAAAAAAAAAACGAAGAAGAAAAGGGAGAGAGAAAATATTTGTTTGCAGAAGGCTGACTTTGCAGTGACAAGAGGAGGATGCGTGAATTTAGAAAGGAAGAGAAGTTTGGGATGACGATGGGGGGGGTGAAGAGTCCTCGAGGACTAACTTTAATCAGGTTTTTTGGGGGGGAGGGGTGTACATCTGTTGCCGAATTGTACATTCCAAGCGCTTAGTACAGTGCTCTGCACACAGTAAGCGCTCAAGAAATACGACCGAATGAAGAAAGTGTGTGGGTGTGGGTGGGTATTTGCTTCTGAACATGCAAAATAATTTTCAGAATAAATGGGGCTACTTCGTTCCAAAAGACCCCCTCTGTTTGGGGGAATTGGATGGAAACAACAGCGGCATTTAGGAAAGCCAGACTCTCAAGAAAGAACTAAGGTTTTTAAAAAAAAAACCCACCCCAAAAACAACAACCCTTGAAATCACTTCTGCATTTTAATAACACCTTATTTTAAAGAGTGGGTACAGAGCTGCCAGCTATTCTAATCCCAGCTATCAAAATACTGCCAGCTTAGATGCCGCTAGCAAGCAAATAATTGCATGTTATCATTGGATCTCACAAGGAAAACTCTTAATTCCCCCCGCTCCCCCCGAAAACTCTCCCTTTAAAAAAGAGCTGCTTTGGATGCTTTTCCCCCCACTCTCAGTAAACAGTTTTTATGGCTCGTGAACTCCAAGGAGGGAAACACAGTGGCTCCACTAATAATGTTGGAGAGGAGGCTACTTCCACTAAAGAGAAGCAAATGCGCTTTGCCTTCATTTGGGTTTCCTGCTTCATTTTTTTGCAAATATCATCAATGATTAAAGCAAAGAGTGTCTCAGATCAGGGCAGTATAAGGCTTGGGTGGGATCTCTATAATAATGATGGTATTTGTTAAGTGCTGACTGTGTGCCAAGCACTGTTCTAAGTGCTGGGGTAGATATAATAACAATAACAATGATAATGGCATTTGTTAAGTGCTTACTATGTGCCAAGCTCTGTTCTAAGCACTGGGGCAGATACAAGGTAATTAGGTTGTGGAATTCACAGTCTTCCTCCCCATTTTACAGATGAGGTCACTGAGGCACGGAGGAATTAAGTGACTTGCCCAAAGTAACACAGCTCATAAGTGGCAGAGCTGGGATTAGAACCTACGTCCTCTGACTCCCTAAACCCGAGATCTTTCCAATAAACCACCCTGCTTCACTATGAACGCACACCTCTCTTTTTGATCGCCGCTTTTTGCTTTCCCCATTCACGGGGAGGATTGAGCAGATTGTTTTTCCTTAAAATCTATGACATGATTTGACTACATGGACAGAACCAAAATAAATATTAATCGGTTTAAATGGTTCTGTTTTGGACCTGTACTGAGTGATGCCAGAGGTACTCTCCCTGCCTTCTGGGAACTTCTGTTCTAAGGAGATGTGTCTGTTTATTTTTATAATGGACTCTCCCAAGCGCTGGGCACAGCGCTTTGCACGCAGTAGCTTATTAATTTATCTATTTATTCATTTATTCATATTAATGTCTGCCTCCCACTCCCACCCCTCAGACTGTGAGCTCATTGTGGGCAGGAAATAATAATGATGGTTTTTGTTAATTGCTTACTATGTGCCAATCACTGTCCTAAACTCTGGGGTAGAATCAGGTTGTCCCATGTGAGGCTCAAGGTCTTAATCCCCATTTGACAGATGAGGGAACTGAGGCACAGAGAAGTGAAGTGATTTGCCCAAACTCATACAGCGGAGAAGTCGCGGAGCTGGGATTAGAACCCATGACCTCTGACTCCCAAGCCTGGGCTCTTTCCATTAAGCCAATGTTTGTTGTTGCATTGTCCTTTCCCAAGTGCTTAGTACAGTTCTTTGCACACGGTAAGTGCTCAATAAGTATGAATGAATGAATGAAAGACGCCATCACGATTATCATCCTCTTTGTGGGCGGGGAACGTGTCTACCAACTCTGTCCCACTGTACTCCCCCCAAGCGCTTAGTACAACGCTCTGCACACTCTAAAGTGCTTAATTAATACCATTGATTGGTTTTTTACAAAGAATTCCAGTTTTTCAAGGATAATGACCATCTAAACCAATATATTTCTCCCTGACCCTCTTGATTCAACCCTCTTTTCCCCAGGCTCCCTCTCCCTTCTGAGACTTCTGTGCATTTGGATCTGCACCCCTCAGGCGCTTAGTCAATCGTATTTATTGAGCACTTTCTGTGTGCAGAGCACTGTAATAAATGCCTGGGAGAGTACAATACTGCACTATAACAGACACATTCCCTGCCCACAAAGAGCTTACGGTCTAGGGGGGAGACAGACATTAATATAAATAAATTGCAGATTTAATAATTATGGTATTTGTTAACTATACCTATATGCTAGACACTGTACTAAGCGCTTGGGAGAATACTATATAACACTATAACAGACACACTCCCAGGCCACAAGAGCTGATAGTCTAGGCCATGTTGCTTCTCTAGGGCGTGGCTCAGTGGAAAGAGCCCGGGCTTGGGAGTCAGAAGTCATGGGTTCGAATTCCGGCTCTGCCACTTGTCAGCTGTGTGACTGTGGACAAGTCACTTCACTTCTCTGGGCCTCGGTTCCCTCATCTGTAAAATGGGGATTAAGACTGTGAGCCTCATGTGGGACAACTTGATTACCCTGTATCCACCCCCAGCGCTTAGAACAGTGTTCTGCACATAGTAAGCACTTAAATACCAACATTATTATTATCTTAATCCCATTTTACAGAAAAAGTATGAGACACAGAGATGTGAATGGCTTTGCTCATGGTCACACAGCAGATAAGTGGCGGAGTCAGGATTAGAACCCAGGTCCTTTTGATTCCCAGGCCGGGCTCTATCTACTAGACTATGCTGCTCCTCTGGTCAAGCCCTCATTTTCTTTTCTGCCTCTCCCTTCTGTGTCACCCTTCCACTCGGATTTGCCTTCTTTCACCTCGGATCCTCACCCTCACCTCACCCTCATCTCGACCTCGGATCCACAGAACTTATGTCCACTTCCATAAATGATTTATTTATATTAGTGTCTGTCTCCCTCTCTAGACTGTCAGCTCCTAGTGGGTAGGGAATGTGCACTCCAACTCTGTTGTATTCATTCATTCAGTCATTCAATTGTATTTATTGAGCGCTTACTGAGTGCAGAGCACTGTACTAAATGCTTGGAAAGTACAATTCGGCAACAGATAGAGACAATTCATTGGGCTCGCAGTCTAGGAGGGGGAGACAGACAACAAAACAAAACAAGTAGACAGGCATCAATACCATCAAAATAGATAAATAGAATTATAGTAATAATAATAATGTTGGTATTTGTTAAGCGCTTACTATGTGCAGAGCACTGTTCTAAGCGCTGGGGCAGATACAGGGGAATGAGGTTGTCCCACGTGAGGCTCACAGTCTTCATCCCCATTTTGCAGATGAAGGAACACAGAGAAGTGAAGTGACTTGCCCACAGTACTCTCCCCGGTGCTTAGCACAGTGCTCTGAACATAGCAAGGGAACATGTCTACCAACTCTGTTGTACTGGACTCTTCCAAGTGCTTAGTACAGTGCTCTGAACATAGCAAGTGTTCCAGAAATACAATTGTTTGGTTGATTTATTTGTATTAATGCCCATCTCCCCCTCTAGACTGTGAGCTCGTCGTGGGCAGGGAACGTGTCTGATGTTATACTGTACTCTCCCAAGCGCTTAGTACAGTGCTTTGCAAAGAACAAGTGCTCAATAAGTATGATTGAACGAATGAATGCTCTTACCACTGCTTCTCCCTGCGGGACCATATCACTTTCTTGCCTTTCTTTCTTTCTCTGGCTAACAGTCAAAAAGGGTAAAGAAAATAGAGGAAATCAGGAATAAATTCCCCTTATAAGTATAAGCTCCTTGGGGGTAGGGAACACGTCTACCAACTCTGTTGTACTGGACTCTCCCAAGTGCTTAGTACAGTGCTCTGCAAGCACTCCAGAAATACAATTGTTTGGTTGATTTATTTATATTAATGCCCTTCTCCCCCTCTAGACTGTGAGCTCATTGTGGGCAGGGACTGTGTCTGACGTTATATTGTATTCTGCTCTTTCCACTGCTTCTCCCTTTCTTGCCTTTCTTTCTTTCTCCGGGTAACTGTCAAAAGGGGTAAATAAAATAGAGGAAATCAGGTATAAATTCCCCTTATGTGTGTAAGCTCCTTGGGGGGTAGGGAACGTGGCTACCAACTCTGTCATACTGGACTCTCCCAAGTGCTTAGTACAGTGCTCAGCAGACGGTAAGCCCTCGATAAAACCACAGATAGACTGTAAGTTCCTACAAAGTTGTCTTGCTTTTGTCCATCTGTCTCCCCCGATTAGACTGTAAGCCCGTCAATGGGCGGGGATTGTCTCTATCTGTTGCCCAATTGTACATTCCAAGCGCTTAGTACAGTGCTCGGCACATAGTAAGCGCTCAATAAATACTATTGAATGAAAGACTGTAAACTTCTTGAGGTCAGGGAACAGTAATAGTTGTGAGATTTAAGTGATCACCAGGTGCTGAGTAGTGGGGTAGATCAATCAATCGTATTTATCGAGTGCTTACTGTGTGCAGAACACTGTACTAAATGCTCGAGGGAGAAAAATATAAGAGGCGGTATACACGTTCTCTGCCCACTGAAAGCTCACCCTCTATTGAAAGCTCACCTACTCCAGGAGGCCTTCCCAAACTAAGCCCCCCTTTTAATAATAATAATGTTGGTATTTGTTAAGTGCTTACTATGTGCCGAGCACTGTTCTAAGCGCTGGAGTAGACACGGGAATCAGGTTCTCCCACATGGGGCTCACAGTCTTAATCCCCATTTTACAGATGAGGGAACTGAGGCACCGAGAAGTTAAGTGACTTGCCCAAAGTCACACAGCTGACAAGTGGCAGAGCCGGGGTTCGAACCCATGACCTCTGACTCCAAAGCCCCGGCTCTTTCCAGTGAGCCACGCTGCTTCTCTACTCTACTCCCCTTCCCCTCCCCATTGCCCAGACCCGTTCCCTTTGCTCTACCCCTGTTTCCTGCCCCACAGCACTTGTGTATATATGTATATATTTATAATTATAATTCTATTCATTTTTATTCATGATATGTATAGATCAATAATTCTATTTATTTATAATGACGTTACTGATGCCTTGTTTTGATGTCTGTCTCCTCCATTATAGACTGTGAGCCCATTGTGGGCAGGGATTGTCTCTCCAGCGCTTAGAACAGTGCTTTGCACATAGTAAACACTTAACAAATACCATCATCATCATTATTATTATTATTATTACTTGTTGCTGGATTGTAAGGGCTTAGTACAATGCTCTGCACACAGTAAGTGCTCAACCAATACGATTGAATGAATGGACTGATTGAATGAATGAAGGCCCAAATGAGATGACTGTGAGCCCTTCAATGGGCAGGGATCGTCTCTATCTGTTGCCGAATTGTACAAAGCGCTTAGTACAGTGCTCTGCACATGGTAAGCGCTCAATAAATACTACTGAATGAATTACAGCCTAGGGGGAGAGAGACCATTGATATGAACGAATAAATTACGGACACGGACTTAAGTGCTGTGGGGCTGAGGGAGGGGTGAATAAAGGGGGCCTAGCCAAGTAGAAAGATGAGCAGAAGAGAGTGGGAAAACAGAGGAAAAGAGGGCTTAGTCTGGGAAGGCCTCTCGGAGGAGATGTACCTTCAATAATAAGGCTTTGAAGGTGGGGAGAGAGATCGGCTGCTGGATATGAAGAGGGAGGACCTTCGAAGGCCAGAGGCGGGATAATCATTCTCCGATAGGATCAACACTCCTTGTTCCACACGGAGCTCGCAGTCCACGCAGGGAAGGAGGACAAGGCTCTTCTTTCCATTCCATAGGTGAGGAAACTGAGGCACAGAGATTTGAAGTCACTTCAAATCACACAGCCAGCAGGCGACAGAAGTGGGATTCGAACCCACGTCTCCCTCCTGCCAGTGTTATGCTCTTTTTACACCGAGCTGCGCCGCTTCCCTTTCTTTTAGGGATTCATTCATTCAGTCGGTCGTCTTTATTGAGCGCTTACTGCTTGCAGAGCATCGGACTAAGTGCTTGGAAAGCACAATTGAGCAATTCATTCCTTCATTTCAATCGAGTTTATTGAGCGCTTACTGTGTGCAGAGCACTGTACTAAGCGCTCGGAAAGTACAGTTGGGCAACAGGTAGAGACAATCCCTCCCCAACAACAGGCTCACAGTCTAGAATAAAGAGAGGCGATCCCTGCCCACACGGGATCACGTCTCCTCACTCTCTTGTCCTCTCCCCACTACTCTGCACAGTGCTGTGCACAGAGTCAATGTTCCATCCGCACTAAGGATCGACGTACGTAAACGGGAAAAATGCTTAATGCATTCGTTTATTCCTGGGCTGGGGGTGGGCTCTGGATAGCAGTGAGGGAGTTGCCTGGAATTCACTCAGTAGTATTTACTGAGCGCTTACTATGTGCAGAACACTGTACTAAGCGCTTGGAATGTAGAGAAGCAGCATGGCTCAGTGGAAAGAGCCTGGGCTTCGGAGTCAGAGGTCATGGGTTCGACTCCCGGCTCTGCCGCTTGTCAGCTGTGTGACTGTGGGCAAGTCACTTTACTTCTCTGTGCCTCAGTTACCTCATCTGTAAAATTGGGATTAACTGTGAGCCTCACGTGGGACAACCTGATGACCCTGTATCTACCCCAGCGCTTAGAACAGTGCTCTGCACATAGTAAGCGCTTAACAGATACCAACAGTATTGTTATTATTATTACAATTTGGCTGAGCAGCAGCGGGGAAAGAGCCCGGGCCTGGGAGTCAGGAGGATCTGGGTTCTAATCCCGTCTCTGCCACATGTCTGCTGGGTAACCTTGGGCAAGGCACTTCACTCCTCTGGGCCTCAATTCCCTCAACCGGAAAATGGGGATTAAGAGCATGAGCCCCATGTGGGACAGGGACTGTGTCCAACCTGATGACCTTGTATCTACCCCAGTGCTTAGAACAGTGCTTGGCATATAGTAAGAGCTCAACAAGTACCATATTATTATTATTATTATCATTCATAAACAGAGCATAGGATGGGAGGAGCATGTCTAGGCAACTCTGTTGTACTGTACTCCCCAAAGCACTTAGTACAGCACTCTGCACATGGCGTGACTCAGTGGAAAGAGCGCAGGCTTGGGAGTCAGAAGACGGGGGTTCTAATCCCGACTCCGCCACTTGCCTGCCGTGTGACCTTGGGCAAGCTGCTTAATTTATCTGTGCCTCAGTTACCTCATCTGTAAAATGGGGATTAAAACTGTGAGTCCATGTGGGACAACGTGATTATCTTGTATCTACCCCAGTATTTAGAACAGTGCTTGGACAGAGTAAGGGTTTCTTGTATCTACCCCAGCTCTTAGAATAGTGCTTGGACATAGTAAGTGCTTAATAAATACCATAGTTATTATTATTATTGCTAAAAATAATAATAATGAATACCACTGATGGATGGTTGGGGGAGAGGAGCAGCGCTTCTGGCAAGGGTGGGCAGTCTCCAGTGCCTGGTCTTCAGTCCGGTTTCGTGTGACGTGCCCCTGGAATCTTTCGGGGCTGTTGCTCTGGTTATAAAACGGCCACCTCCTGAGATTAATGAGAAAACATCTGTGAAGCTCTTTAGCGATTCAGAGAAAAAGATGCCCTATAAATTCAAAGGGAGGCTCGAGCCTATGCCCTCTTGCTTTGCTTGCCAACCTCTGTGTCAAGTGTCAGGCTCGATCTCCCACCGCCCCCCTCCACCCTCTTGCTTTTCCAGTTCTACCACTGAAGAGTGATCTATCTGGACATTCGAACGCGTGTGGAAAATGCATAAAAATGTATAAAATCCACCCATTTACGTTTAGCCTCCAGTGAATTTTTGTGGCCGAGTTATAAAACCCTGAAAATAAAGATTTCTAATGAAACTGCGCTACTTTCTAATGAATGTTATTGCCGTAGCTATAATAAAGAATGTACAGTATTTGGCGGACCGAGTTCTGGAAAAATAGCCTCACGGAGACCGCGTGATCCGTCCCCTTACACGCCCGGGGCACGACTCCATTTTGAGGCGCTTTTCAGCCAAAGAAATTCCAGAGGGATCTTCCTAGCTTTTTCTTCACTTGGTGGCTAGAACCCGGGCCTGAGGGTTCTAATCCCGGCTCCGCCACTTGTCTGCCACGTGACCTTGGGTGAGTCGCTTCACGTCTCTGGGCCTCAGTTACCTCATAAATGGGGATTGAGACCGTGAGCCCCATGTGGGACAGGGATTGGGTCCGACCCGATTTGCTTGTATCCACCCCAGCGCTTAGTACAGAGCCTGGCACACAGTAAGCACTTAACCAATACCATTGTTAGTATTATTATCACAGCTTCATCTCCTAATCTCAGATGACCGGGAATCTCATGAATTATCTTCTAGAGCAAGCGTCATAATAAGGAGCTGACTTGGGATAATAACTGTTAAGGCCCGATGTCAGCTGCATTTGAACCCCCTTTAGTTCTCCTCTGATTATAAGTTCAGCGAGGGCAGTGATCATATCTATTACCTTGATTGTACTCTCCCTACTGGTCAGTACAGTAAGCACCCAATAGTCTTTGCTGATTGACTCGGTTCAATTGTATTTCTTGAGCTCTTAATGTGTGCAAATCACTGTTGTATGGTAATTTCCCGAGCTCTTGACCCCTCTCAGGCTGGCACCTGGAGAGTTTCCAGTCCTCTGCCAGTCTCGCCTATGGGAGGAGGAGTCAAGCAGAGGCCTAACCATTCCATTCCTAGCTTGGGCCAGCCTGGATTATTTTTCTATGAATATGTTCAGGACACGTCACCCCACTTTCAAAAAACTCCAGTGGTTGCTCATCTACCTCCACCTCAAACAAAAACTCCTCACCATTGGCTTCAAAGCTGTCCACCACCTTGGCCCCTCCTACCTCACCTCCCTTCTTTCCTGCTACAATCCAGCCCGTACACTCCGCTCCTCTGGTGCTAATCTTCTCACTGGGCCTCGATCTTGCCTCTGTCTGGCCACCCACTCCTAACCCACATCCCGCCACTGGCCTGGAACGCCCTGCCTCCTCAAATCCGACAGACAATTATTCTCCCTCTTTCAAAGCCTTATTGAAGGCTCATCTCCTCCAAGAGGCTTTCCCAGAATAAGCCCCACCTTTTCTCATCTCCCCCTTCCTCCCCTGTCACCCAGACTTGCTCCCGTTGTTCTTCCCCCCTCCTAGCCCCACATCACTTATGTATATATCTGTAATTTTATTTATTTGTAATGATGTTTGTCTCCCACTCTCTAGACTGTAAGCTCATTGTGGGCAGGGAATGTGTTTATTGTAATGTACTTTCCCAAGAGCTTAATACAGGGCTCTGCCTACCCTAAGTGCTCAATAATAATAATAATTATGGTATGTGTTAAGCTCTTACTATGAGCCAGGCACTATACTAAGTGCTGGGGTGGATACAGCCAAATTGGGTTGAATACAGTCCCTGTCCCACATTGGGGTCTCATTCTCAATCCTGATTTTCCAGATGAGGTAACTGAGGCCAAGAGAAGTGAAATGACTCACCCAAGGTCAAACAGCAGACAAGTGGTGGAGCCAGATTTAGAACCCGTGTCCTTCAGACTCCCAGACCCGTGTCCTATCCACTACTCCATGCTCCTTCTAATTCCCCCCTTCTAGACCGTGAGACTGTAGTTGGGTAGGAATTGTCTCTATTTGTTGCTGGATTGTACTTTTCAAGCACTTAGTACAGTGCTCTGCACACGGTAAGCGCTCAGTAAATACTATCGAATGAATGAATGGGTGAATAATGTATTCCTCTGTACAAGATCAAGGACGGTGAGGAGGTTGCAAGAGCCAAGTGTGGGGGCTGGCCTGTAGTAGGAAAAGAGGGAGGTCAGGTGGGACAGGGAGAGCTGATTGAGTGCTATTAAGCCGATGGTAAGGGGTCTCTGTTTGAGGCGGAGGTGGATGAGCAACCCGGAAGGGTCTTGAGGAATGGGGAGATGTAGACTGAACAGTGATTTACAGAGGTGATCCGGGCAGCAGAGTGAAGTGTGGACTGGAGTAGGGAGGTGGAGGAGGCAGGGAGGTCAGCAAGGAGGCTGTGGCAGTGTGTGACTGTGGGCAAGTCACTTAACTTCTCTGTGCCTCAGTTCCCTCATCTGTAAAATGGGGATTAAGACTGTGAGCCCCACGTGGGACAACCTGATCCCCCTATGTCTACCCCAGCGCTTAGAACAGTGCTCGGCACATAGTAAGCGCTTAACAAACAAATACCAACATTATTAATCCAGGCGGGCTAGGACCAGTGCTTGGATCAGTATTCCCTCCCCCGTCTGGGTTGCTCTTTTCCTTGGATTTCTACCCTTTATTCATCCCATCCTCAGCCCCACAGCATTTATGTAATTTATTTTGATGTCAGTCCCCCTCTCTAGGCTGAAAGCTTCTTGTGACCAGGGAATGTGTATCAGCTCTATTGTTTTGTACTCTCCCTGGCACTTAGAACAGTGCTCTGCACACGGTGAACACTCGATAAATACCATTAATTGACCAAAGTCTTCATGACCCCTCACAAGCGCCGTACTGGGACTCTCCCATCATTAATTAATGTATTTGGTATTTGGTAAGTGCCTTCTATGTGCCAAGCACTGTTCTAAGCACTGGGGGAGATACGAAGTTATCAGGTTGTTCCAGGTAGGACTCACACTCTTAATCCTCATTTTCCAGATGAGGTGACTGAGGCACAGAGAAGTTAAGTGACTTGCCCAAAGTCACACAGCAGAAAAAGTGGCAGAGCTGGGATTAGAACCCACGACCTCTGACTTCCAAACCCATGCTCTTGCCAGTAAGCCACATTGCTTCTCCATCCATGGGTTCAACTCCCGGCTCTGCCACTTGTCAGCTGTGTGACTGTAGGCAAGTCACTTCACTTCCCTTGGCCTCAGTTACCTCATCTGTAAAATGGGGATTAACTGTGAGCCTCACGTGGGACAACCTGATTACCCTGTATCTACCCCAGCGCTTAGAACAGTGCTCTGCACATAGTAAGCGCTTAACAAATACCAACATTATTATCCATTCCCACCCTATGTCCCATTATTATTTTCATTCATTAGCCCTTTCAGAATGTTACTAGGGCAAACAATGAGACAGAAATAAGGCATGACATTTCTGCCCATTACATATTGATTGGAGCTAGGGATGCTGTGGTCAGAAAGGCACCGTCTATAGTTTTCAAAGCCCCCCCAAATGACCTATTTGAAAAGTATATGAAATTCCAAGATCTAATGATTTCTAGGTTGTATATGGAGCTGGTTGCTGAGGATCTGAACCATGGTACAGAGAAGCAAAGTGACTTGCCCAAAGTCTAGCAGATGAATGGCAGAGTCAGGATTCGAACCCAGGCCCTTCTGACTCCAAGCCCTATGCTCTATCCTTTAGACCACACTACTTATTGTGATGTTTATTTGCTATCTGTTAAGCAGTGACTATGTGTCAAGATTGATGCGTAGATCCTCTAGACGGTGAGCTCCTGGTTAAGCAGGGAATATATCTACCAACTCTACTGTATGGGTCCCCTCCAAGCGCTTAGAATAATGCTCCGTGTACAAAAGAAAGTGCTCACAGTCTAAGTAGGAAGGAGAAGAGGTACTGAGTGTTCATTTTACAGATGAAGAAACTGAGTGTCAAACGGCAGGGACTGTCTCTATCTGTTGCCGACTTGTTCATCCCAAGCGCTTAGTACAGTGCTCTGCACATAGCAAGCGCTCAATAAATACTATTGAATAAATACTATTGAATGAATGAGTGGCACGGGGAAATTAACTGACTTGCCCATGGGCTCCTAGTAGGCAAGTGATGGAGCTGGGATTAGAACCCAGGGCCTCTTACTCCCAGATCCTTGCTTGTCTTGCCTTCTGTTGTCGAGCCATCTCCTATCCATTGCGACACCAAGGACAGATCTCTCCCAGAACTCCCCATCTCCATCCGCAATCGTGCTGGTAGTGGATCCGCAGAGTTTTCTCGGTAAAAATCCAGCAGGGGTTTACCATCGCCTTTTTCTGCACAGTCAACTCGAGTCTCTGCCCTCGACTCCCTTCCGTGCCGCTGCTGTCCAGCGCGGGTGAGTTTTGACTTGTAGCCGATGGCCTGCCGCTCGCTAGCCACTGGCCAAGCTAGGAATGGAATGGGAAGGCCTCTGCTTCACTCTACCTCTTGTAGTTGAGACTCTCCAACTCTCCAGGTGCAACCCCGAGAAGGGTAGATCTGTGCTTGGGAGAGTGCAGTGCAAGACAATAGAGAAGCAGCATGGCGTAATGGATAGAGCACGGGCCCGGGAGTCAGAAGATCACGGGTTCCAATTCCAGCTCAGCCACTTGTCTGCTCATTTCTCTGTGCCTCAATCACCTCATCTGGAAAATGGGGATTAAGACTGTGAGCCCCACATGGGACAATCTGATGACCTTGTATCTACCCCAGCATTTAAAACAGTGCTTGGCACATAAAAATTGCTTAATAAATATCATCATGATTATTATTATTACTACAAGTCGTGGTAGATGGTAAGGGGGTCTCAGTTTGAGGCAGAGGTGGACGAGCAACCCAGGAGGCAAAAAGGTTAGGAAAAGATTAGGCCGTGGGAAAAAGTTAGGCAAGAGGAAAAGGTAAGGCTAGAGAAAAAGGAAAGGCTAGGGGAAGAGGAAGGGCTAGGGGAAAATGTTAACCTCAGGGAAAAGATTAGGCAAGGGGAAAAGGGGAGGTTAGGAGAAAAGATTAAACTAAGGGAAAGGTTAGACTATGGGAAAGGTTAGGCTATGGGAAAAAGTTAGACTGGGGAAAAGAATCTTATTCCTGTAATTTTATATATCCTATATGTAATTTTATCTATTCCTTTACTCTTTCCCCCTCCCAACTCCAAAGCACTTAGGCACATAGCTGTAATTTAATTTACTTGTGTTGATGTCTGCCTCCCCTACTCTAGACTATGAGTTCATTGTGGACAGGGAATGTCACTGCTTGTTGTTGTATTGTACTTTCCCAAGAGCTTAGGACAGTGCTCTACACACAGTAAGTGCTCAATAAATGCGATCGAATGAACGAGTTTAATAGTTTCTTTGTTATAAAGTGCGTTTTAGCCATGCATTACAATTATCCCATGAGGTTGGAGTCATTCCCATTTTATAGATGTGGACATTGAGGTAGGGGGACGTTATTTGAGCCAGATCATTTAAGGGAAGCGGGACGACTTCACTCTGCTACCCAGATCATTTTTCTACTACAACGCTTGAGGCATGTTTCCCCACTCCTCAGTAAGCTCCAGTGGTTGCTCGACCACCTCCACATCAAACAAAAATTCCTCACCTTTGACTTTAAAGCGCTCAATCCCCTTGCCTCCTCCTACCTCACCTCGCTACTCTCCTACTACAACCCAGCCCGCACGCTCCGCTCCTCTATTATCAACTTTCTCAACTTTCTCAATGTGACTCCATCTTCTCTATCTCAGGGTCGAACCCCCGCCCACATCCTGCCCCTGGCCCGGAACGCCATCCCTCCTCCTCTGCCACAGACAGTGACTCTCCTCCCTTTCAAAGCCTTATTGAAGGTCCATCTCCTCCAAGAGGCCTTCCCTGACTAAGCCCTCCTTTCCTCTTATCCCACTCCCTTCTGCATCACCCTGACTTGCTCCCTTTGTTCATCCTCCTTCCCAGCCCCCACAACACCGGTGTACATATCTGTCATTTCTTTATTTGCATTCATGCCTGTCTCCCCCCCGTCTAGACTTTAAACTTGTTGCGGTCAGGGAACTTATCTGCTTCCTGTTGTATTATACTCTCCCAAACGCTTAATACAGTGCTCTGCATACAGTAAGCGCTCAATAAATACAACTGACTGAACAACTGAGTGAATGAAAGAGCATGAGTCTGGGATTTAGAGGACCCTGCTGCTTCACTTTTTGCCGTGTGACCTTGGACAGGTCACAACTTCTCTGTGCCTCAGTTACCTCATCTGTAAAATGGGGATTAAGACTGGGGGGTCCCACGTGTGATAAGGACAATATCCAACTTGATTATCTTATATCTACACCACCTCTTAGTGCACTATAAGTGATTAATAAATGCCATTAAAAAAATACACACAGTGTCAGAGCTAGAAGACTAAAATTCCTAATTTTTGAAGTTACTAGGGCAGCGTAATAATAATAATAACGTTGGTATTTGTTAAGCGCTTACTATGTGCCGAGCACTGTTCTAAGCGCTGGGGTAGACACAGGGGAATCAGGTTGTCCCACGTGGGGCTCACAGTCTTCATCCCCATTTTACAGATGAGGGAACTGAGGCACCGAGAAGTGAAGTGACTTGCCCAAAGTCACCCAGCTGACAAGTGGCCTAGCCGGGATTCAAACCCATGACCTCTGACTCCAAAGCCCATGCTCTTTCCACTGAGCCACGCTGCTTCTCTAACCACATTCTCCCTAATACTAACCACCCTTAAGCCCGTCATTGGGCAGGGATTGTCTCTCTCTCTGTTGCCGAATCGTACATTCCAAGCACTTAGTACAGTGCTCTGCACATATAAGTGCTCAATAAATACTATTGAATAAATGGCTTGGTTACCAAACAACAACTATGGACAAGATTTTGGGGGGCTCTTGAGACACGTAATGTTTGCACTCTGTGCCTGGCTTCTTCATTACAAATCCTTTGTCCATCCTAAATCAGGGAATTAGTTAGGAACATGGCCTAGGGGAAAGTGCCTAGACCTGGGAGTCTGAAGATCTGAGTTTTGTTCTGGTTTTGGGGGTTTTTTTAAATGGTACTTGTTGAGCGCTTACTAAGTGCCAGTGTTGGGATAGTTATAGGATAATTGGGAAGGACACAGTCCTTGTCCCGTTTAGTGCTTACGGTCTTCACTCCCATTTGTCATGGGCAGGGAATATACAATAATGATGATGGTATTTGTTAAGCGCTTACTATATGCCAAGCATTGAGGTACATACGAGCTAATCAGGTTGTCCCACATAGGGCTCACAGTCTTAATCCCCATTTTACAGATGAGGTAATTGAGGCACAGAGAAGTTAAATGGCTTGCCCAAGGACACACAGCAGACAAGTGGTGAAACCGGGATTAGAACCCACATCCTCTCACTCCCAAGCTGCTGCTCTTTCCACTAAGCTATCCCAACTCTGTTCTATTGTCCTCTCCCGAGTGCTTAGTACAGTGTTCTGCACACAGTAGCACTCGTTGAATATGACTGACTGATTGATGAAGTAACTGAGGCATGAGAAGGTAAGTGACTTGCCCAAAGTCACACAACAGACAAATGTTGGAGCTGGGATCAGCACCCAGGTCCTCCGACTCCCAGGCCTGGGCTCTTTCCCTCAGGCCATCCTGCTTCTCAACCCTGGCTCCACCATTTGCCTCCTGCTGTATGACTTTGGGCAAATACTCTGGGCATTAATTTCCTCAATGGCAACATGGGGATTGAATAATAATAATAATAATTGCAATTGCAGTATTTTTAAGCACTTACTATGTGCCAGGCACTATACTAAGCACTGGAGTGAATACAAGCAAATCGGGTTGGACGCAGTCACTGTCCGACATGGGGCTCGTAGCCTCAATCCCCATTTTATTTATTCCTTCCATTGCATTTATTGAGTGCTTACTGTGTGCAGAGCAATGTACTAAGAGCTTGGAAAGTACAATATAGCAACAGTGACAATCCCTGCCCACAAAGGGCTTACAGTCTAGTGGGGGGGAGACAGACATCAAAACAAGTAAACAGGCATCAATATCAATCAATAGAATTATAGCTATATACACATCAAAATGAGTAAAAAAGTAGAGAAGCAGCGTGGCTCAGTGGAAAGAGCATGGGCTTTGGAGTCAGAGGTCATGAGTTCGAATCCCAGCTCTGCCACTTGTCAGCTGTGTGACTGTGGGCAAGTCACTTCACTTCTCTGTGCCTCAGTTCCCTCATCTGTAAAAGGGGGATTAAGACTGTGAGCCCCACGTGGGACAATCTGATTCCCCTGCGTCTACCCCAGCGCTTAGAACAGTGCTAGGCACATAGTAAGCGCTTAACAAATACCAACATCGTCATCAAGTAAACAGGCAGTATTATAAATACATCGAATTATAGATATGTACATATAGAGAGAAGCAGCGTGGCTTAGTGGAAAAAGCCCGGGCTTGGAGTCAGAGGTCGCAGGTTCTAATCCCGGCTCCGCCACTTGTCAGCTGTGTGACTCTGGGCAAGTCACTTAACTTCTCTGGGCCTCAGTGACCCCCATCTGTAAAATGGGGATTAAGACTGTGAGCCCCACGTGGGACAACCTGATCACCTCGTCTCCCCCCCACAGCGCTTAGAACAGTGCTTGGCGCGTAGTAAGCATCATTATTATTATTATTACACAAGCGCTGTAGGGTTGGGGGGGAGAGCAAAGGGAGTGAGTGGGGGTGATGGGGAGGAGAGGGGGAGCTCAGAAAAATGAAGGCTCAGTCTGGGAAGGCCTCCTGGAGGAGGTTCAGTAGGGCTTTGAAGGGTGGGGGAGTGTGAAGAGGGAGGGCGTTCCAGGTCACAGGTAGGATGTGGGCCTGGGGTGGACGGCGGGACAGGTGACAACGAGGCACCGTGAGCAGGTTAGCGGCCCCAGAGGAGCGGAGTGTGCGGGCTGGGCTGGAGAAGGAGAGAAGGGAGGTGAGGTAGGAGGGGGCGAGGGGATGGACGTCTTGGAAGCCAATAGTGAGGAGTTTTTGCTATGTGGTAACAGAGGCCCAGAGAAGTGAAGTGACTTGCTCAAGGTCACACAGCAGACTAGTGGCGGAGCGGGATTAGAAACCATGACCTTCTGACTCCCGGGCCCGGGCTCTGCCCATTCCACCATGCTGCTTCCAGACCTGTTCTCCCTTGGACACGAAGCCCCTTGTGAGGCATGGATTGTGTTCAGACTGATTATTTCACATCTATCCTAGAACTTGGCACACGTTAACTGCTTAACCTATACCAACATTGTTAATTAACTTGGTTTTATTAGTAGAAAGGACGGGTGTTAAATTGCTTTTACTGTATTTTCAGTTTGGGAATAAGCTTTAACTTGGTCAAGGGGTAGCTTTAGAAGGCAGGTCTTTGCTTTCAGGGTTGCTTACGTATAGAGAACTATGTCCAAGCTTTTGATCTTGCCTCAATAAAAGCAACTTTATGCAATTTAGCATGTTTTTGCTAATCTAAAAGGCAATACCATACAGAAAAATAAACATACAGTTGCTGCCTTCTTTCCTTTTTTGTTTCCGCCCATGTACAAATGCAAATCGAGAACTAGGCTTTTGCCAGTTTATGCTTGTTTTAGCTCTCGATATTCGATTTCAGTTTATATTACTTTAGGTAATGAATTTACTTTCCTTCCTGTTGATTATTTAAGGAGCAAGATAAACTGTCCTTGAGTATCCCAGGGACAGAGGGAAAATGAGGTAATATAAAATTAAACAGCACTATAGTCTAAAAGTAACAGCTGGTTGATTTTATCTTAAGTAGGCCAATACCCAAGCACATGGCCACCGGTCTGGATGGAAAAAAGGAAAACCAACAACAACAACAAAAAACCCCTCTGAATCATGAGGAAGACCCGACCAAATTTCTTAGGTGGATTCAGTCTTACTTTCCACAGTGTCGTCTTCACCCCAAAGGTTGATAAGACGATATGATAATTTCAGCAAACGCAAACATTGTTGCAAACACATAGGAGGGAATTTTTCCATTTCATCCAACATATAGAAGTTTGAACAATTTTTCTGTAACCAACAAATGACATCAGAAAGGAATAAAGTGGCTAAAACAACATTTTTTTTTAATGATTTATTTCCCTAAGAATGCGATTACCACTGCAGAATTGCTTTCTGTGTCTCTGACTTTTACTTGGTTAGCGGGTTTAATCTGATTCAAACAAATTATTTGCGAATGGTTGTTTTCATTAAACCTTGTTCATCAGGGGTACTTACCATTGGAGCAATTGAAGAACAAGATAAGAACAACAAACAAAGATAAGTTTGGGGTGGCGTCCCAGATAAGGAGTCCGATTAGATAAAACACACACTCCACCAGATTTTGACATAAATTTAGAAAGTCCACCCACTTCTAGATTTGTGGCAGGTTACTGCTTCTCCCCTCCCCCGAACCGAGTTTATAAAATTCTGAAAAAGTGGATCAGAAGTAAATTACTTTGAGAGCTGCACTCTAGTTGATTTACAGCGTGGCTCAGTGGAAAGAGTACGGGCTTTAGAGTCAGAGGTCAAGGGTTCGAATCCCAGCTCTTCCACGTCAGCTGTGTAACCGTGGGCAAGTCACTTAACTTCTCTGGGCCTCAGTTCCCTCATCTGTAAAATGGGGATTAAGACTGTGAACCCCACGTGGGACAACCTGATTCCCCTGTGTCTACCCCAGCGCTTAGAACAGTGCTCTGCACATAGTAAACGCTTAACAAATACCAACAATATTATTATTATTCTTATTACTCATCTCAGTTGCTCAAGGACTTCAACACCGTCTCTGTGGCTTTTCAATTTATGCAGCCTGAATTTCTACTGCCAAGGGATTAGCAACAAACGCTAATTTGAGCCTCCAAGTGGATTGGCTGTTTTCAGGACACAGCAACCCCTCTCAACTGTGAGCAGCTGCTTTGAAAACAAGGTAGCCCCAATTTGCAGATCCAGTCCAACGGTATAATATATTTATTAAGAAGCAGCGTGGCTTAGTGGGAAGATCTTAGGCTTGGGAGTCAGAGGGTATGGGTTCTAAACCCCGCTCCGCCACTTGTCTGTTGTGTGACCTTGGGCAAGTCGCTTCACTTCTCTGTGCCGCAGTTACCTCATCTGCAAAAAAGGGGATTAAAAAATGTGAGCCTCACGTGGCGCAATTGGATTACCCTGTATAATAATGTTGGTGTTTGTTAAGCGCTTACTACGTGCAGAGCACTGTTCTAAACGCTGGGGTAGATACAGGGGAATGAGGTTGTCCATGTGAGGCTCACAGTCTTCATCCCCATTTTACAGATGAGGGAACTAATAATAATAATAATAATGTTGGTATTTGTTAAGCGCTTACTATGTGCAGAGCACTGTTCTAAGCGCTGGGGTAGACAGAGGGGAATCAAGTCATCCAACGTGGGGATCACAGTCTTAATCCCCATTTTACAGATGAGGTAACTGAGGCCCAGAGAAGTTAAGTGACTTGCCCACAGTCATAGAGCTGACAAGTGGCAGAGCCAAGATTCGAACCCATGATCTCTGACTCCAAAGCCCGTGCTCTTTGAACTGAGGCACAGAGAAGTGAAGTGACTTGCCCACAGTCCCACAGCTAAGTGGCATTACCCTATTTATTTTGTTAATGAGATTTACATCACCTTGATTCTATTTATTTGCTATTGTTTCAGTGAGATGTTCTTCCCCTTGATTCTATTTATTGCCATTGTTCTCGTCTGTCCGTCTCCCCCGATTAGACCGTAAGCCCGTCAAAGGGCAGGGACTGTCTCTATCTGTTGCCAATTTGTACATTCCAAGCGCTTAGTACAGTGCTCTGCACATAGTAAGCGCTCAATAAATACTATTGAATGAATGAATGAAGTGACTTGCCCACAGTCACACAGCTGACAAGGGGCAGAGTCGGGATTCGAACCCATGACCTCTGACTCCCAAGCCCATGCTCTTTCCCCTGAGCCACACTGCTTTGCTGTATCTACCCCCAGCGCTTAGAACAGTGCTCTGCACATAATAAGTGCTTAACAAATACCATAATTATCATTATTAATGATTACTGCGTGCAGGGCACTGTCCTAAGTCCTTGGGAGAGTACAATACAGAAGAGGTAAATCAATCAATCAATCAATCAGCAGTATTTATTGAGCACTAATTGTGCATAGAGCCATGTACTAAGCGCTTGGGAGAGGATAATGCAACAGAATTAACAACACATTTCCTGCCCATAAGAAGCATCAGTCTAAAGGGAAATACCAGTGCTCTCCACACAGTAAGCACTCAATAAATAAGAATGAATGAATGAATGAATGAATGAATGAATGAATGAATGAATGAATGACTGAAATACTTACCCTCTAAGTGTTTACAATCTAATAGAGTGGTTTAGTGTAAAGAGTATGGGCTCGGGAGTCAGAGGATGTGGGTTCTAATCTGGCTATAAATAATAATAATGTTGGTATTTGTTAAGCACTTACTATGTGCAGAGCACTGTTCTAAGCGCTGGGCTAGACACAGGGGAATCAGGTTGTCCCACGTGGGGCTCACAGTCTTAATCCCCATTTTACAGATGAGGTAATTGAGGCACAGAGAAGTGAAGTGACTTGCCCACAGTCACACAGCTGACAGGTGACAGAGTGGGATTTGAACTCATGACCTCGGACTCCAAAGCCCATGCTCTTTCCACTGAGCCACGCTGCTATGCCACATGTCTGCTGTGTGACCTTGGGCATGCCACTTAACTTCTCTGTGCCTCAGTTACTTCATCTGTAAAATGGGGATTAAGAATGTGAGCCCCACTTGGGACAGCCTGGTTATCTTCTATCTACCACAGTGTTTAGAACAGTGCTTGGCACATAGTAAGCATTTAACAAATACCATGATTATTATTATTATCAGGGGAAGCGGAAACAATATTATTTGCAGTTAGGATGAGAGGGAGTGTCAAAAGATAGATGAATAAATAAATGCTTACATACTAGAATGCATAAACTTCCAATTCTGTTGCAAGGTCATGGGTTCTAATGCCGACGCTGCCACTTGTTTGCTGTGTGACCTTGGGCGAGTCACTTCGTTTCTCTGGGCCTCAGTTACCTCATCTGTAAAATGGAGATTGAGATTATGAGCTCCATGGGGGACAGGGACTGAGTCCAACCTGATTATCTTTGATCTACCCCAGCACTTAGAAAGAGGCTTGACACATAGTAAGCACTTTACAAGTACCATCATCATTAGTCGTGGATTCTAATCCTGGCTCCGCCACTTGTCTGCTGTGTGACCTTGGTCAAGTCACTTAACTTCTCTGTGCCTCAGTTACCTATCTGTAAAAATGGGGATTAATAAATGCGAGCCCCACGTGGGATAATCTGATTATCCTGTGTCTACCCCAGTGCTTAGAACAGTGCTCTGCATAAAATAAGCGCTTTACAAATACCATAAACATGGCTTAGTGGAAAGAGCGCGGGCTTGGGAGTCAGAGGTTACGGGTTCTAATCCCACTCCGCCGCTAGTCAGCTGTGTGACCTTGGGCAAGTCACTTAACTTCTCTGTGCCTCAGTTACATCATCTGTCACATGAGGATTAAAAAATTGTGAGCCCCACGTGGGACAACCTGACCACCTTGTGTCCCCCGCGCTTAGAACAGTGCTTTGCACATAGTAAGCGCTTAACAAATACCACAATTTAATTTTTTTAAATTTTAATTATTATCGTTCACCCAAGCACTTAGTACAGGGCTCCGCTCATAGCAAGTGTGCTTTAAATTCCATCGATGATAAAACGTTAAGGTGGGAATTTCTTGTGGGCAAAGAAAGTGTCTTGGGCTTTACCTATTTTCCCTCCCTATGCCATCTCCTACGCATTTGAGACATAAGTTAAAATAAATTTCAGGTTTGAGAAGCAAACTAATATAAAGATAGGTACCTACATTCTGTGGGGTCAGGATCAAAATGGTTAGCCTCTAGTTACATTGTACTCTTCCAAGTACTTAGTACGCAGCTCTGCCCACAGTAAGAGCTCAGTAAATACCATTTATTGATTGATTGAGACATGATTTTAAAAGAGCTTTGAGAATGGGGAGAGCAGTGGTCATTCATTCATTCATTCATTCATTCATTCATTCATTCAATCATATTTATTGAGCACTTACTGCGTGCAGAGCACGGTACTAAGCCTTTGGCCCGTCTGATACCAAGAGGGAGCGAGTTCCAAGCAGGAGGGAGAAAGATAATAATAATGTTGGGATTTGTTAAGCGCTTACTATGTGCAGAGCACTGTTTTAAGCGCTGGGGTAGATACAGGGTAATCAGGTTATCCCACGTGAGGCTCACAGTTAATCCCCATTTTCCAGATGAGGCAACTGAGGCACAGAGAAGTTATGTGACTTGCTCACAGTCACACAGCTGACAAGTGGCAGAGCCGGGATTCGAACCCATGAACTCTGACTCCCAAGCCCAGGCTCTTTCCACTGAGCCACGCTGCTTCCCGCATGGATGAGATGAGATGAGATGGAAACACGAGAAGCAGGGTGGCCTGTTCGGTAGAGCCTGGGCCTGGGAGTCAGAAGGACCTGGGTTCTAATCCTAGATCAACCGCTTGTCTGCTGGACGGGTCACTTAATTTCTCTGGGCCTCAGTGTCCTCATCTGTAAAATGGGGATTAAGACTGCTATCCCTATGTGAGACATGGACTGTATCCAACCTAGTTATGTTCCATCTACCCCAGCGCTTACTACAGTACCTAGAACATAGCAACATTTTACAGATGCCTGAAAAAAAACATGGTGAGTAGGTTGGTTTTAGAGTTGAGGAATATGTGAGTCTGAGTTGGAGTCAGAGCGGAAGGAGGTGAAAGGTGCCACTGTGCTATTGATGGCTTTTTTGAATATTTATGTTGTACCCTTGGCTCAGTGGAAAGAGCACGAGCTGGGGAGTCAGAGATCATGGGTTCAAATCCCAGCTCTGCCGCTTGTCAGCTGTGTGACTTTGGGCAAGTCACTTCACTTCTCTGTTCCTCAGTTACCTCATCTGTAACATGGGGATTAAGACTGTGAGCCCCATGTGGGACAACCTCATTATCTTGTCTCCTCCCCAGCACTTAGAACAGTGCTTGGCACATAGTAAGCGTTTAACAAATGCCATCATCATCATCATCATCATCATTACTCTCCCAAGTGCTTACTACAGTGCTCTGCACACAGTAAGTGCTCAACAAATGATGGATTGATTGATTATTTAGCATTAATAATGATAATGTTGGTATTTGTTAAGCATTTACTATGTGCAGAGCACTGTTCTCAGCGCTGGGGTAGATACAGGGTAATCAGGTTGTCCCTCATGAGGCTCACAGTTAATCCCCATTTTACAGAAGAGGTAACTGAGGCAAAGAGAAGTTAAGTGACTTATCCACAGTCACACAGCTGACAAGCGGCAGAGCCGGGAGCCGAACCCTTGACCTCTGACTCCGAAGCCCAGGCTCTTTCCACTGAGACACATTAATAATGTTGGTATTTGTTAAGCGCTTGCTATGTGCCGAGCACTGTTCTAAGCGCTGGGGGAGATACAGGGGAATCAGGTTGTCCCACGTGAGGCTCACGGTTAATCCCCATTTTACAGATGAGGTAACGGAGGCCCAGAGAAGTGAAGTGACTTGCCCACAGTCACACAGCTGACAAGCGGCAGAGCCAGGATTCAAAATCATGACCTCTGACTCCCAAGCCCGGGCTCTTTCCACTGAGCCACGCTGACATTATCCATTTGACTGTCTTTGCTGTCACATTAAATGAAGTTTGCGCTGCCCGGCTCATCTTCCCGCAGAAATGATCTGGGCCTGTCACTCCCCTTCTTAAACAACTCCAGTGGTTGCCTATCGACCTCCGCTCCAAACAAAAACTCCTCACTCTAGGCTTCGAGGCTCTCCATCACCTCGCCCCCTCCTACCTCTCCTCCCTTGTCTCTTTCTACCGCCCACCCCGCACGCTCCGCTCCTCCGCCGCCCACCTCCTCGCCGTCCCTCGGTCTCGCCCGTCCCGCCGTCGACCCCCGGGCCGCGTCCTCCCGCGGTCCCGGGACGCCCTCCCTCCTCACCTCCGCCAAACTGATTCTCTTCCCCTCTTCAAAACCCTACTTAAAACTCACCTTCTCCAAGAGACCTTCCCAGACTGAGCTCCCCTTCTCCCTCTACTCCCTCTACCACCCCCCCTTCACCTCTCCGCAGCTTAACTTCTTTTCCCCCCATCTCCCTCTGCTTCTCCCTCTCTCCCTTCCCATCCCCTCAGCACTGTACTCGTCCGCTCAACTGTATATATTTTCATCACCCTATTTATTTTGTTAATGAAATGTACATCACCTCGATTCTATTTAGTCGCCATTGTTTCTACGAGATGTTCTTCCCCTCGACTCTATTCATCGCCATCGTTCTCGTCCGTCCGTCTCCCCCGATCAGACCGTAAGCCCGTCAGACGGCAGGGAGCGTCTCTATCCGTTGCCGACTTGTTCATTCCAAGTGCTTAGTACAGTGCTCTGCACATAGTAAGCGCTCAATAAATACTATTGAATGAATGAATGAAAGGGTAGTCAATCAGTCGATGGTATCTGTTGAGTGTTTACTGAGTGCTAAGCACTGTACTAAGTCCTTGAACAAATCCAGCAGAGGCAAGAGAGATTCCTTGCCCTTTAAGGAGCATGCAGTCTAATAGGGGAGGAAGATGAAAATGATTATTTACATAGATTAGGGAAAAAGAGGAAAAACAAGGAAACAGTCTTGTCTTATGCCGTTGAGTCGTCTCCAACCCATAGCGACACCACGACACATCTCTCCCAGAAGGCCCCGCTCTCCATCTGCCATCGTTCTCGTAGTGGATCCAGAGAGCTTTCTTGGTAAAAATGTAGGAGTGTTTTACCCTGGCCTCCTTCCACGCAGTCAACTTGTGTCTTGGACCTTGAATTTCTCCCGTGCCACTGCTGCTCAGCACAGTGGAGTTTTGACTTGTAGCCGATGGCCTGCTGCTCGCTAGCCACTGCCCAAGCTAGGAATGGAACGGATAAGCCTCTGCTTGATTCTCCCTCCCATAGTCGAGACTGGTAGAGGACTGGAAACTCTCCAAGTGCCACCCTGAGAGGGGAAGGATACTATAGTAAGTTGGAAATATATATGTATACATATCAGGAAAATAATAATAAGGTTGGTATTTGCTAAGCGCTTACTATGTGCCAAGCACTGTTCTAAGCATTGGGGTAGACACGGGGTAATCAGGTTGGCCCACGTAGGGCTCACAGTCTTCATCCCCATTTTACAGATGAGGTAACTGAGACGCAGAGAAGTGAAGTGACTTGTTCAAAGTCACACAGCAGACAAGTGGTGGAGCCAGGATTAGAACCCACGACCTCTGACTCCCAAGCCCGTGCTCTTCCCACTAAGCCAAACTGCTTCTCTGAAGCAGGATGAAACAGTTGATAAATCTATGCTTTTTATTAAGGTTTCCTATGCTTACAAAGCATTCTTGGAAAATTGCTGATTTTGTAGTTTCCGCACATGATACATTTATTTTACATCCCATCATCTTGTGCCTAAGTTTTGTTTTCCTCCTGGAAATGTTCCTTTGGAAGAACTACGCTCTCGAAGATTTTCCCGTATACCATGTCAGAAACAAAGTGCAAGCATTTATTAGTTTATCTCAGTCAATCTTATCTATTGAGCATTTACTGTGTGCAGAGCACCGTATAATAATAATAATAATGTTGGTATTTGTTAAGCGCTTATTATGTGCAGAGCACTGTTCTAAGCGCTGGGGGAGATACAGGGTCATCAGGCTGTGCCACGTGAGGCTCACAGTCGTAATCCCCATTTTACAGGTGAGGTAATTGAGGCACAGAGAAGTGAAGTGACTTGCCCACAGTCACACAGCTGACAAGTGGCAGAGCGGGGATACAAATGAAATGCTTGGGAAAATACAACGTAATACACAGACATATTTCCTGCCCAAAATGAGCTTTCAGTCGGGAGCACGAACTTACAGTCTAGAGGCCGAAGAGTGTGACGTGCCTTGTCGAGCGATGGAAAGAGTGTGTGTGCGTGTGTTTGTGTGTGTGTATAACACAACATAGAGACTGTTCTGAGTGGGGCATCGGGTTGGGATGAACAGGGGTTGGGAAATGGGGATTCAATCCCTGTTCTCCCTCCTACTTAGACTGTGAGCCCCATGTGGGGCTGGGGACTGATCAAATTTCATTATCGCGAATCTATCCCAGTGATGGACACGCAGTAAGCACTCAACAAATCCTGTCTTGTATTACGCTGTCGAGTCGACTCCGACCCATAATGATGCCAGGGACACATCTCTCCCAGAACGCCCCGCGATACATCTGCATTCGTTCTGGCAGTCGAGCCAGAGAGATTTTTCTTGGTAAAATTCCGGATGTGGTTATTACAATCCGATTAGACTGTAAGCCCTCAAAGGGCAGGGACCGTCTCTATCTGTTGCCGATTTGTACATTCCAAGCACTTAGTACAGTGCTCTGCGCATAGTAGGCGCTCAATAAATACTATTGAATGAATGAATGGTAGACCACTGCCGCCTTGCACGCAGGTTCCTCAAGGGTCAGTTCTTGGTCCCCTTCTGTTCTCACTCCCTTGGGGAACTCATTCGCTCCCACGGCTTTCATTCGCTCCCATGGCTTCAACTATCGTCTATGCAGATGACACCCAAATCTACATCTCCTCCCCTGTTCTCTCTCCCTCCCTCCAGGCTCGTATCTCCTCCTGCCTCCAGGATGTCTCCACCTGGATGTCCGCCTGCCACCTAAAACTCAACACGTCCAAGACTGAGCTCATTATCTTCCCTCCCAAACCCTGTCCTCTTCCCGACTTTCCTGTCGCTGTGGACGGCACCACCATCCTTCCCATCTCCCAGGCCCGCAACTTTGGTGTCATCATTGACTCTGCTCTCTCATTCACCCCGCACATCCAATCCATCACCAAAACCTGCCGCTCTCACCTTCACGACATCCCCAAGATCCGCTCTTTCCTCTCCATCCAAACTGCTCCCTTGCTGGTACAAGCTCTCATAATAACCCGACTGGATGACTGCATCAACCTCCTTTCTGATCTCCCGTCCTCCTTTCTCTCCCTGCTTCAGTCTGTATTTCATTCTGCTGCCTGGATTATCTTTCTACAGAAATGCTCTGGGCCTGTCACTTCCCTCCTCAAAAATCACCAGTGGTTGCCTATCAACCTTCACATGAAGCAAAAACTCCTCACTCTTGGCTTCAAAGCTGTCCATCCCCTTGCCCCCCTCCTACCTCACCTCCCTTCTCTCCTTCTCCATCCGGCCAGTACACTCCTCTCTTCTGCCACCGCTCACCTCCTCACGGTGCCTCGTTCTCGCCTGTCCCGCCGTCAACCCCTGGCCCACGTCCTCCCACTGTGCCGGAACGCCCTCCCTCCTCACCTCCGCCAAACTAACTCTCTTCCCCTCTTCAAAGCCCTACTGAGAGCTCACCTCCTCCGGGAGGCCTTCCCAGACTGAGCCCCTCTTTTTCTCTGCTCCTCCTCTCCTCCCCGTCACCCCTACTCCCTCCCCCTGCTCTGCCCCCTTCCCCTTCCCACAGCACGTGTGTATATTTGTGCATATTTATTACTCTATATTATTAATGATGTGTATATATCTATAATTCTATTTATCCATTTTTGATGCTTTTGATGCCTGTCTACTTATTTTGTTTTGTTGTCTATCTCCCCCTTCTAGACTGTGAGCCCACTGTTGGACAGGGATGGTCTCTACCTGTTGCCGAGTTGTACTTCCCAAGTGCTTAGTACAGTGCTCTGCACGCAGAAAGCGCTCAATAAATGCGATGGAATGAATGAATGAATAAACTCGAGTCTCCATCCTCCACTCTTTCCCATACCACCACTGCCCAGCACAGGTGACCTTTGACTTGGAGCAGGTGGCCTGCCACTGGCTAGCCACTGACCAAGCAAAGAATGGAATGGAACAGTGCCTGGCACATAGTAAGAGCTTAACAAATGCCATCGTTAATTAATACGCTTCTGCTTGACTCACCCTCCCATATTCAAGACTGGTAGAAGACTGGAAATTCTCCAGTTGCGACCCTGTGAGGGGACTTAACAAATGCGACCATCATTATTATTATTAGTTTGGAACAATGAGCTAGTCAAATTCAAAGACAAATGCCACTCTTCTAAAGAGGCTATTTTATAATAATAATGATGTTGGTATTTGTTAAGCGCTTACTATGTGCAGAGCACTGTTCTAAGCGCTGGGGTAGACACAGGGGAATCAGGTTGTCCCACGTGGGGCTCACAGTCTTCATCCCCATTTTACAGATGAGGGAACTGAGGCACAGAGAAGTGAAGTGACTTGCCAACAGTCCCACAGCTGACAAGTGGCAGAACTGGGATTCAAATTCATGACCTCTGACTCCAAAGCCCGTGCTCTTTCCACTGAGCCACGCTGCTTCTCTAGATTCTATGAGGGCGCTGATTCTATGAGAATCTCATTTTAGCTCCATCTCCGGGGTTTTATTTTGCATCTCTATAGGTTTCCTTCCAGCTCTTTTTAGGCGTTAGAAAATCGGATTGATCAAGCCCATCCCTCTCCAACATGAAAAGTACGAATTAGGTAGCACATTTAAAACAGACCTCATCTCAAGTCACACTGAATTAAATGAATCTGTTTTTAATACCCACCCTGCAAAGACTAGATATAAAGTGAACTGGAAATGTTTAGGAAATGAGTGATGTTTGTAAATATTCCAAATCTCAAAGTTGTTTGAACCTTGTGATATTTAAACCATTGTTCTGTAAATTATGTTCAACTTGATATTTTGACTCTTTGTGGACTTTCATCTATTCTTTCCATGATTTCATCAGACTTAGGTGGTGAAGTTTTGGGAGAGGAGATTTTGATATATTTATTTCTCTATTTTTTGAGTAGCTGTGTTTCCCTACGGTGAATTATTAACAGTGATATTCACTGGAAGTAGAAGCAGGGAAGCAGCATGACATAATGGATAAAACACAGACCTGGGAGTCAGAAGGACCTGGGCTCTAATCCAGATTCCACCAGTTGTCTTCTGTGTGACCTTGGGCAAGTCACTTCACTTCCCCGGGCCTCAGTGACCTTATCTGTAAAATGGGGATTAACACTCTGAGCATTCATTCATTAATTCAATATAATAATGATAATAATGTTGGTATTTGTTAAGCGCTTACTATGTGCAGAGCACTGGGGTAGAAACAGGGTGATCAGGTTGTCCCACGTGAGGCTCACAGTTATCCTCATTTTACAGATGAGATACCTGAGGCACAGAGAAGTGAAGTGACTTGCCCACAGTCACACAGCTGACAAGTGGCAGAGCTGGGATTATTTTATTGAACGCTTACTATGTGCAGAGCACTGTACTAAGCGCTTGGAATGTACATATCGGCAACAGATAGAGACAATCCCTGCCCTTTGACGGGCTTACAGTCTAATCGGGGGAGACGGACAGACAAAAACAATAGCAATAAATAGAATGAAGGGGCTGTACATCTCATTAAAACAATAGCAATAAATAGAATCAAGGTGATGTACATCTCATTAACAAAATAAATAAGGTAATAAAAATATATTCAAATGAGCAGACAAGCACAGTGCTGAGGGGAGGGGAAGGGAGAGGGGAAGGAGCAGAGGGAAAGGGGGGGAAAAGGGGGTTTAGCTGAGGGGAGGTGAAGGTGGGGGGGGTAGAGAGGCAGCAAAGGGAGCAGACTGTGTGGGGTAGAATCTATTTCTAACCTGATTAGCTTCTATTTACCTCAGTAAGCACTTAAAAACCATTTAAAAAAGGGCTCAGTACAGTGCTCTGCCCACGTAAGTGCTGAATTAATGCCTTTCATTCATTCATTCATTCAATCGTATTTATTGAGCGCTTACTGTGTGCAGAGCTCTTTACTAAGCGCTTGGAAAATACAATTCAGCAATAAAGAGAGACTATCCCTGCCCACAACAGACTCACAGTCTAGAAGGGGGGAGACAGACATCAAAACACGTAAACGGGCATCAAGATAAATAAATAGAATTATGGTTATATACACATGAAAACAAGTAAACAGGCATCAATATAAATAAATAGAATTCTAGATACGTACACATATACACAAGTGCTGTGGGGTGGGGAGAGGGGGGTAGAGCAAAGGGAGCGAGTCGAGGCGATGAGGAGGGGAGGAGGAGCTTAGGAAAAGGGGATTTAGTCTGGGAAGGCCTCTTGGAGGACATCCGATATTCCGGTTCTAGTTATATTGTACAGGGGAAGCGATATGGCGTCGTGGCTAGAGCACAGGCCTAGGAGTCAGAAGGTTACGGGTTCCAATTCCAGCTCCGCCATTTGTCGGCTGTGTGGCCTTGGGCAAGTCACTTCACTTCTCTGTACCTCAGTTACCTCATCTGTAAAATGGGGATTGAGACTGTGAGCCCCACGTGGGACAGGGACTGTGTCCAACCTGATTATCTTGTGTCTACTCCAGTGCTTAGTATGGTGCCTGGCCCGTAGTAAGCGCTTAACAAATACCTCAATTATGATTATTATTATTACTGTCCCAGGTGTTTAGTATAGTGATCTGCACACAGTAAGCGCTCAATAAATACAATTGACTCTTGGATTGATTGGATGATTGATCTACTGACTCGCCTCTGGCTGGAAGCCTTGTTAAGGCCCCTGGTTTTCCCGGCGGCTGAGGACTTTGGTGGATTGTGGAAGCAGCAAGGCCTAGCGGAGAGAGCACCGGTCTGGGAGTCAGAAGCACTTGGCTTCTAATCCCAGCTCCGCCACCTGTCTGCTGTGGGACTTTTGGCAAATCAATTCACTTTTCTGGGCCTCAGTTATCTCATCTGTAAAATGGGGATTGAGACTGTGAGCCCCACGTGGGACAGGAACCGTGTCCAACCTGATTATCTTGGGTTTACCCAGTGCTTAGTACAGTGCCCAGAATTTAGTAAACGCTTAACAGGTGCCATAAAAAAATACCTTGGAGGCTGCATGGATTCTGTTTTCTGCCAATGCCTCTCTCCTGCTGTGTGACCTTGGGCAAGACCCTTAACTTCTTAACTTCTTTGTGCTTCAGCTTCCTCATCTGTGAAATGGAGATGAAACACACTTCTTTCTTCCTACTTAGACCAGGAGCCCCATGTGGGTCCGCCTGGGTTTGGCCTGATTAGCTATCTACCCCAGCGCTTTGGACAATGTTTGGCACCTAGAATAAATTCTTGATTATCAGAGATTAGGGTGTGTGTGTTGCGGGGGGGGGGCTGGTTTGTTTCCTCTGTTTTATAACTGCTTTCCATTAGCAAAGATGGGGCTAGTTATGTGGCATAGGAGGTTTTCAGCGCTCTGTGGGCAGGGAATATGTCTACCACCTCTTTTCTACTCTATTCGCCCCAGAGCTTAGTACAGTGCTCTGCACACAGCAAACACTCAACAAATACCGATGATGATGATGGTGATGATAGCGTGACTTAGCAGAAGCAGCGTGGCTCAGTGGAAAGACCCCGGGCTTGGGAGCCAGGGGCCGTGTGTGTTCTAAACCCAGCTTTGCCACTTATCAGCTTTGTGACTTTGGGCAAGTCACTTCGCTTCTCTGTGCCTCAGTTACCTCATCTGTAAAATGGGGATGAAGACTGTGAGACCCACGTGGGACAACCTCATTACCTTGTAACTATCCCAAGGCTTAGAACAGTGCTTGGCACATAGTACCATTATTAACAAATACCATTCTTCTTCTTCTTCTGTCAGAACCCGCATATGAAGCAAGTGCATCTTGACAATCCACAGATAAAGGCTTTGGGCACACGAGAGATGCCTGAGCCACCCTAAAATCCCAGTCCTGAATATGATATATATGAGAATCATAGCCCATTTCTTAATCCTTTTCCTCCATCCTTTGTCGCAGTCTGCAAGAAAAAAAAAACCCTCAAAACATCTTATTTAAGTTTATATAGAGGTCAGTATATTTAACTTAGTGCTTTTCTGCTGATTGGTATTTGTTTAGGAGACAAATTTGTTCTGCATGAACAAGTTGGGGGTATTTTTTTCTTCTCTGATTCATTTAACAGAAGGCAATTGTAGGATCCAGTTAGGGCAGGATTTATGGCCTCAGAGTACCAGTCGACTTGAATTAAATAATTCTACATTTGCATTATGATTGTATCTAATTTGAATTTTACTTCCTGCCTAAACATTTGGAAGAGATGCACATATCCTGAGGGGGTTTCCTGAATTAAACTCCTTAAGAGTCAGAGTTTAGGCTCGGGTACCTCATGACTCATGGGCTATTAGGATCCACTTGGATTGAGTGAACGATTTTAATGATGAACCGTCTGATTTAAGGTGACAACTGCATTAGGTTTCGAGCAGGGAGAAGGAGCAGAGCCCCTGATGGGAGCCATCTGGTATCTCCGGAGTGGCTTCATTCATTCATTCTATCGGCTTTATTGAGCACTTTCTGCGTTCGGCTCACTGTACGAGGCGCTTGGGAGAGTACGATCTAACGGTAATCAGACACGTTCCCTAATAATAATAATGATGGCATTTATTCAGTGCTTACTATGTGCCAAGCACTGTTCTAAGTGCTGGGGGAGATACAAGATCATCATGTTGTCCCACGCAGGGCTCACAGCCTTAATCTCCATTTTCCAGATGAGGTAACTGAGGCACAGAGAAGTTAAGTGACTTGCCCAAGGTCACACAGCAGACAAGTGGCAGGGGAGGGATTAGAACTCACAACCTCTGTCTCCTAAATCCGGGCCTTTTCCACACTGCTTCCCTGCCCGCAATGAGCTTGTTTTGCTTCCCAAATCGGTGGGACTTTTTGCCAGACTTCCCCACCTCTAGACTGTAAACTCAGGAGAAGTAGCATGGTGTAGTGGATAGAATCCGAGTTTGGGAGTCAGAGTCTCATGGGTTCTAATCCCGACACTGCCACGTGTCTGCTGTGTGACCTTGGACAAGTCACTTCACTTCTCCAATCTTGGTGTCATCCTTGACTCGTCTCTCTCGTTCACCCCACACATCCTATCCGTTACCGAGACCTGCCGGTTTCACCTCTACGATATCGCCAAGATCCGCCCTTTCCTCTCCACCCAGACGGCTACCTTACTGTTACGGGCTCTCGTTATATCCCGGCTAGACTACCGTGTCGGCCTTCTCTCTGACCTCCCTTCCTCCTCTCTCGCCCCGCTCCGGTCTATTCTTCACTCCGCTGCCCGGCTCATCTTCCCGCAGAAACGATCTGGGCCTGTCACTCCCCTTCTTAAACAACTCCAGTGGTTGCCTATCGACCTCCGCTCCAAACAAAAACTCCTCACTCTAGGCTTCGAGGCTCTCCGTCACCTTGCCCCTTCCTGCCTCTCCTCCCTTCTCTCTTTCTACCGCCCACCCCGCACGCTCCGCTCCTCCGCCGCCCACCTCCTCGCCGTCCCTCGGTCTCGCCCATCCCGCCGTCGACCCCCGGGTCACGTCCTCCCGCGGTCCCGGAACGCCCTCCCTCCTCACCTCTGACAAACTAATTCTCTTTCCCTCTTCAAAACCCTACTTAAAACTCACCTCCTCCGAGAGGCCTTCCCAGACTGAGCTCCTCTTCTCCCTCTACTCCCTCTGCCATCCCCCCTTTACCTCTCCGCAGCTAAACCCTCTTTTTCCCCTTTTCCCTCTGCTCCTCCACCTCTCCCTTCCCATCCCCACGGCACTGTACTCGTCCGCTCAACTGTATATATTTTCGTTACCCTATTTATTTTGTTAATGAATTGTACATCGCCTCGATTCTATTTAGTTGCCATTGTTTTTATGAGATGTTCTTCCCCCTGACTCTATTTATTGCCATTGTTCTCGTCCGTCCGTCTCCCCCGATCAGACCGTAAGCCCGTCAAATGGCAGGGACCGTCTCTATCTGTTGCCGACTTGTTCATCCCAAGCGCTTAGTACAGTGCTCTGCACATAGTAAGCGCTCAATAAATACTATTGAATGAATGAATCCTCTGTAAAAATTGGGGATTGAGAGTGTGATCCCAATGTGGGACAGGGACTGTGTCTAACCCGATTAACTTGTATCCACCCCCATGCTTAGAACAGTGTTCGCCACATAGTAAGTGCTTAACAAGTATCGTGGCTCTGTGGAAAGAGCCCGGGCTTGGGAGTCAGAGGTCATGGGTTCGAATCCCGGCTCTACCACTTGTCAGCTGTGTGACTGTGGGCAAGTCACTTAACTTCTCTGAGCCTCAGTGACCTCATCTGTCAAATGGGGATTAAGACTGTGAGCCTCAAGGGGGGATCGATCTGATTACCCTGTATCTACCCTAGTGCTTAGAACAGCGCTCTGCACATAGTAAGCGCTTAACAAATACCAACATTATTATTATTATTGTGTGTCTATTATTGTTGTTTTGTACTCTCCCTATCACTTAGTACAGTGCTCTGCACACAGTAGGACTCAATACATCCAACTGACTGACTGACCTAACTTTATTGGATCCTGCCTGGCTTAGGTCCTTGGAGAGATGTTTCCGTTAATGTTTGTCTCCCCTTCTAGTGGGAGAGAATGCGTCTACCAACTCTCTTGTGTTGTACTTTCCTAATAATAATACCAATAATAATAATGATACTATGGCACCGTTAAATCAAGCACTGTGGGCCAAGCACTGTTCTAAGCACTGGTGTAGATCCAAAATAATTGGCTTGAACCCAGACCCTGTCCCACATGGAGCTCACAGTCTAAATCTCCATTTTCCAGATGAGGTAACTGAGGCAATGAGAAGTGGAGTGATTTCTCCATGGTCACACAGAAGGCAGGTGGCAGAGTTGGGCTTAGAAGGCAGACTGTCTGACTCCCAGGTCCGTGCTCTCTCCACTAGGCCATGCTCCCAAGCGTTTAGTACAGTGCTCTGCACACAGTTAGTGCTCAGTAAATACGATGGATTGATTGAGTGTGCCGCAGTGGTGACTGGTGAAGTCCTGTCTGGAGCTTTAAAGGCAGGCAGCTGTACTCCGGTGACTATGCGCCCCATTTGGGCGTCTCTACCGCAGTTTTAAGTGCTTGGAAACTAGTAAGCGCTCACAGGGTCATCAGGTTGTCCCACGTGAGGCTCACAGTTAATCCCCATTTTCCAGATGAGGTCACTGAGGCACAGAGAAGTGAAGTGACTTGCCCACAGTCACACAGCTGACAAGCGGCAGAGCCAGGATTCAAAATCATGACCTCTGACTCCCAAGCCCGGGCTCTTTCCACTGAGCCACGCCTTATTTATATTAATGTCTGTCTCCCCATCTAGACTGTAAGCCCGCTGTGGAGAGAGAATGTGTCTGTTATATTTTTTAACTGTACTCTCCCAAGTGCTTAGTACAGTGCTCTATATACAGTAAGCGCTCAATAATTACGGCTGACTGATTGGAGAGAGGAACTTAAGTGGGGAAAACAAGGAGTGAATGACGTATTTAGAGCAATTTCAATACATTTTTCGAAAGGAGTTTTAGACTTCCGGGCCAAACTGTTCAAGATTTTCAAATAACACCATTAGATGGTAAAGTCCTCGTATCAATCAACCGGCGCGATTTATCGAGCACTTACTGTGGGCGGAGTGCTGAACTAAGTGCTTGGGAGAGCACAGTCGAGTTGGTAGACATGATCTCCACCCTCAAGGACCTTATAATTTTGTGTAGACAAGGAGTGTGCCTTTTGCTTTTGTGGAACTTCCCCCAAATCTTAGTATAATGCTTTGTCCTCAACAGGTGCTCAAAAGATAGCCGTGCTCAAGTGACCAAGCTGCCGGTCACTCCTCTAGACTCTAAGCTCACTGTGGGTAGGGAATGTATCTGTTATATTTTATTCTCCCAAGGGCTTAGTACAGTGCTCTGCACCCAGTAAGCGCTCAACAGATACTACTGAATGAATGAATGATGGTCCGTACAGAGTGGGACAAGGCCCATATTGCTATTTATGTTATAGGGGACCATTCATTACATTATTGGTACCCATTCTATTGGATGTTCTAACTCAGAGGATTTCAAAGCAGACTGAATAAACAGATAAACGACTCCCAAACGTCGTCCCTTCACCCATTCCCGGAACGTTATCCGCCTCTGGATTGGAACGTAGCAGCTGTTCTTAGCAAAGCCAATCCCATCCAGCCCCTTAGAACATCCTTTATCCCTGTTCGGTAGGAAAGGAAATTGGCAATATGTTTTTAATCCTTTTACATGTGTCTAGAGACTGCCATAGGAAAAGACTGTGTTCGCTGCTGTGTAACAAAAATAAAAATAAACAAAGTGAAAAAGAATGTCACATTTAATAGAACCTAGAAGTGAAGTCAGCTTGGAGAGGCTAGAATGACCTACAGAGATTGGCTGGGATAGGAAGTCAATATTCCTGCTTAAAGAAAGGACTGAGAGTGCTTAAGATACACACCTCCTTTTCCCCACCTCGCTCTCTCTTCTGCGTTGTCTGGGCATTTGGATCTGTGTCTCTTGAGCCTTTGCTACTCGCTCCACCCCCAAGGCCCCAAGCGCTTATGTATATATCTTTAAATTATATATTATAAATTATTTACTTATTTATATCAGTGTCTGTCTCCCCTGCTAGATTATAAGCAGAAGCAGTGTGGCTCAGTGGAAAGAGCCCGGGCTTGGGAGTCAGAGGTCATGGGTTCGACTCCCGGCTCTGTCACTTGTCAGCTGGGTGACTGTGGGCAAGTCACTTCACTTCTCTGGGCCTCAGTGCCCTCATCTGTAAAATGGGGATTAACTGTGAGCCTCACGTGGGACGACCTGATTACCCTGTATCTACCCCAGCGCTTAGAACAGTGCTCGGCACATAGTAAGCGCTTAACAAATACTGACATTATTATTATGGGTTCGATTCCCGGCTCTGCCCCTTGTCAGCTGTGTGACCGTGGGCAAGTCACTTAACTTCTCGGTGTCTCAGTGGCCTCATCTGTAAAATGGGGATTAACTGTGAGCCTCACGTGGCACAACCTGATTGCCCTGTATCTACCCCAGCGCTTAGAACAGTGCTCTGCACATAGTAAGCGCTTAACAAATACCAACATTATTATTATTATGAGTTCCAATCCCGGCTCTGCCATTTGTCTGCTGTGTGGTTTGGGCAAGTCACTTGACTTCTCTGTGCCTCAGTTACCTCATCTGTAGACTGGGATTAAGACTGTGAGCCCTCTGTGGGACAGGAACTGAGCCCAACCTGATTTGATTGTAGCCAACCCAGAGCTTAGTATGGTGCCTGACACATAGTAAGCGCTTAACAAATACCATAATTATTATTATTTAATACAGTGCTCTCCATGCAGTAAGTACTTGTAAATACCACAGATTGATTAATTGACCTTCAACAATTTAATAATAATATTGGTATTTGTTGAGCACTTACTATGTGCAGAGCACTGTTCTAAGCGCTGGGGGAGATACAGGGGAATCAGGTCGGCCCACGTGAGGCTCACAGTCTTAATCCCCATTTTCCAGATGAGGTAACTGAGGCACAGAGAAGTGAAGTGACTTGCCCACAGTCACACAGCTGACAAGTGGCAGAGCCGGGAGTCAAACCCATGACCTCTGACTCCCAAGCCCAGGCTCCTTCCACTGAGCCACGCTGCTTCCCTTAAGGGAAGCGATTTAGGAAGCAGTACCTTGTATCCACCCCAGTGCTTAGCACAGTGCTTGGTATATAGTAAGTGCTAATCCCGGCTCTGCCACTTGTCTGCTGTGTGATCTAGGGCAAGCTGCTTTTAACTACTCTGTGCCTCATCTGGAAAATGGGGATTAAGACTGTGAGCCCCACGAAGGACGACCTGATTACCTTGTAACTACCCCAGCGCTTAGAACAGTGCTTGACACGTAGTAAGCACTTAACAAATACCATTATCATTATTATTATTACTATTAATACCAAGTACCATTTCAAAAAAACAAACAGTATGGAAAGAGGACGAGCTTGGGAGTCAGGGGCCTTGTGTTCTAATTCTGGCTCTGCCACTTACCTGCTGAGTGACCTCGGGCAAGTCACTTGACTCCTCCATGCCTCGGTTTCTTCATCTGTGAAACGGGTGTGAAATACCTGTATTCCTTCTCCTTAGACTTTGAGTTCTACTTGGGATAGGGACTGTGTTCAACCTCATGATCTTCTATCCACCCTGGTCTTAGTATATTCATTATAATGATACTTATTATAAAGACATTAAGGAGAAAGGGGCAGATGAGGATTTGGTCTGAGGAAGATGGAACATGGCTCCATAGTCTCACCGCACTCCAGGCTCAGTTGTGTTGTTTGGGTCGGAAACAACTGAATGATAGTGTAGGTGTTCACTTATATATGGGCTGAAGGTAGGAAATGAACCTAAGGAGGCTCATCCATTTCCTTAAGATGATTTTTGCTATTCAACGGGTCTGCCTGGAAGCACTGGTCATTATTGCTTCACATTTCACTGTGGCTCTCACTGTTTCTGAGTCCTAGGATGTTTTTCAGGAAGCCGTTCAGGTCCTCGTTTATGGGACGAAGATAAGACGACGAAATCGCCTCCAGCGTTTCGTTCAGAGAACATCTTCCCAGTGGTCGAGTGCTGGAGTCTCCCGGAATTTGATCTTCGTCGTGTCTGGGGAACAAACCGATGCCCCTGTCTCTCCCTCTCTGCACGTATCACTGATTTTAAAATATGTGGGCAACTTAAAACCAATATCTTATCTTTTCGCTGCTAGGAGGTCAGGTCCGCATGAGGACAATTACTGGGTAATTCCGACTGAAGGACCCTGCTTCGACCTGAGTCGCTTGGCAAATGATTAGAAGCAATTATCTGCCTGCGTACACTGGAATGCCTCACTTGGGTTTCAGAAGACCAAAGCGGTCGAGAAGACCCCAAGAGGTCATGTACTCCATCCTCCTCTCTCCAGGCTTGACTGCCCCTTAAACGCTCCAAAAAGATAGCTGTCTACCCTTTGCTTCAGAAGGAAATTCCGGAATGCATTCCAGACTTGCTAATGTCCATTCCAGTTTCAGAGAAGCAGTGTGGCCTAATGGGTAGGAGGACGGGCCTGGGAGTCAGAAGGAATCTGCTGCTTGACCTTGGGCAAGTCACTTCACTTCTCTGGGCCTCAGTTCCCTCATTTGTAAAATGGGAATTAACTGTGAGCCTTATGTGGGACAACCCAATTAGCTTGAATGTACCCCAGCACCTAGAAGAGTGCATGGCACATAGTAAGCACGTAACAAAACTCTAACTGTTGGAGTTCCTCAAGGGTCAGTTCTCGGCCCTCTTCTGTCCTCCATCTACACTCACTCCCTCGGTGAACTCATCCGCTCTCACGGCTTCAACTATCATCTCTATGCAGATGACACACGCTTGTCAGCTATGTGACTGTGGGCAAGTCACTTCACTTTTCTGTGCCTCAGTTACCTCATCTGTAAAATGGGGATTAACGTGGGACAACCTGATTACCCTGTATCTACCTCAGTGCTTAGAACAGTGCTCTGCACATAGTAAGCACTTAACAAATGCCAACATTATTATTATTATTATTATCTACATCTCTGCCCCTGTCCTCTCCCCCTCCCTTCAGGCTCGTATCTCCTCCCGCCTCCGGGACGTCTCTACCTGGATGTCTGCCCGCCACCTAAAACTCAACATGACCAAGACTGAGCTCCTCATCTTCCCTCCCGAGCCCCGTCCTCTCCCTGACTTCCCTATCACCGTGGACGGTACGACCATCCTTCCCGTCTCTCGGGCCCGCGACCTCGGTGTCATCTTTGACTCGGCTCTCTCGTTCACCCCACACATCCGAACCGTCACCGAGACCTGCCGGTCTCGCCTTTATAATATCCCCCCTTTTTCCCTCTGCTCCCTCTATACCCCCCTTCACCTCTCCGCAGCTAAACCCTCTTCTCTCTCCTTTCCCTCTCCTCCTCCCCCTCTCCGTTGCCATCCCCTCAGCACCGTACTCGTCCGCTCGACTGTATATATCTTCATCACCCTATTTATTTTGTTTAATGAGATGTACATCACCCTGATTCTATTTGTTATTGTTTTAATGAGATGTTCTTCCCCTCGATTCTATTTACTGCCATTGTTCTTGTCCGTCTGTCTCCCCCGATTAGACTGTAAGCCTGTCGTTGGGCAGGGACCGTCTCTATCTGTTACCGATTTGTACATTCCAAGCGCTTAGTACAGTGCTCTGCACATAGTAAGCGCTCAATAAATACTATTGAATGAATGACTGAATGAACAAAAATAATGATTATTATTAACATTATTATTTTTAATGTCTTGGCAGTCATGAAGCCGATTAGGGAAGCATTTACACTTTAGTAGTTGGGTCTGATAAAGCTTCAAATCCAGCCTCTCCCATCTCCTTCTGTATCTCTGCTCAATTTCCACCATCAATCAATCAATCGGTCGGTTCATTCATTCAATTCAATTGTCTTTACCGAGTGCTTACTGTAAGCAAAGCACTGTACTAAGCTCTTGGGAGAGTACAGTCGAAGAACAAACAGACACATTCCTGCCCACAAGGAGCTCACAGTCTAAAAAGGGAGACAGACAATGGTTTGAATGTCTCCCCCATCCTAAAAAAACCCTCCCTTGACCCCATAGCTCCCGCCCGTTATCACCCCATCTCCCTCCTACCATTCCTCTCCAAAATCCTTGAGCGAGTCATCTACACTCACTGACTCCAAGTCCTCTCCTCCAGTTCTCTCCTGGACCCCCTCCAGCTTCCGTCCCCTTCACTCCACGGAAACCGCCCTCTCAAAGGTCACCGATGATCTCCTTCTTGCCAAATCCAACGGTTCCTCTTCCATCCTAATCCTTCTCGACCGCTCAGCTGCCTCTGACACTGCGGTCCATCCCCTTCTCCTCGATACCTCATCCGACCTTGGCTTCACTGACTGTCCTCTCCTGGTTCTCGTCTTATCTCTCTGGCCGTTCATTCTCGCTCTCCTCTGCGGGATAACTAATGACATTTGTTAAGTGTTTACTATGTGCAAAGCACCAATCTAAGCGCTGGGGAGGATGCAACAATGATCAGGTTGTCCCACCTGGGGCTCACAGTTTTAATCCCCATTTTACAGATGGGGTAACAGAGGCACAGAGAAGTTAACTGACTTGCCCAAAGTCACACAGCTGACAAGTGGCTGCAGGATTTGAACCCATGACCTCTGACTTCCAAGCCTGTGCTTTTTCCACTGAGCCATGCTGCTTCTCTGATCCTCCTCTGCCTCCCACCCTTTAACTGTGGGGGTCCCACAGGGTTCAGTTCTGAGTCCCCTTCTATTCCACTAGACACAAGCAGCATGATCTAGTGGATAGCAAGGGCCTGGGAGTCAGAAGGTCATAGGTTCTAATCCCTGCTCTGCCACCTGTCTGCTATGTGACCTTGGGTAAGTCACTTCATTTCTCTCTGCTTCAATTTGCTTCAATTCTTTCATCTGTAAAATGGGGCATAAGACGTTGAGCCCCCCATGAGACAGGGACTGTGTCCACCCTGATTTGTTTGTATTCATCCCGGCTCTTAGTTCAGTGCCTGGCACGTAGTAAGTGCTTAACAGAGACCGCAGTTATTATTATTACTACCTCAGCTCTTAGTGCAGTGCTTTGCTAGGAAATACCACCATTATTAAACAGTGCTTGGCACATAGTAAGCGCTTAACACATACCATTATTATTGTAATTATTATCAGACAGCGGCAGAGCCAGAATAAACTAGGTATTCTTTCCCTGTACTTAGTACAGTGTTCTGCATCCACTAAGTGCTTAATAAATATGATTAGAGAGAAGCGGCGTGGCTTGGTGGAAAGAGCACGGGCTTGGGTGTCAGAGGATGTGGGTTCTAATCCCGGCTCCGTCACTTATCTGGAGAATGATCCTGGGCCAGTCACTTAACTTCTTTGTGCCTCAGTTACCTCATCTGTAAAACAGGGATGAAGACTGTGAGAACCACATGGGGCAACCTAATGACCTCGTATCTACCCCAGGGCTTAGAACAGGGCTCGGCACATAGTAAGCACTTAACAAATACCATCATTATTATTATTATTGCTACTTACCCCCCCTGGTCTTCCATATGCTTTTCCATTAGGACAGGGTGCTTCTCAGAATGTGAAGATTATGTCTAGATTTTATGATAATAATAATGAATGTAATAATTGCTGTGGCATTCATTAAGCACTTCCTATGTGCCCAGCACTGTTCTAAATGCTGGAGTAGATTAAACACAGTCCCTTTACCCTAGTCTAAATAGGAAGGAGAACAGATATTTAATCCTCATTTTACACGAGGAAACTGGTTCAGAGAAATAAAGTGACTTGTCCAAGGTCACAGAGCAGGTAAAAGTGGAAATTGGAATTGGAATCAGTCAATTAATAGTGTTTATTAAGCACTTACTGCCTGCAGATCACTGTACTAAGGGAGAGTACAACACAATAGAATTGATAGACTCATCCCAAAGGAGTTTACAGCCTAGAGGGAGAGTTTAGATCTTAGTCAATGGTCTATACACTAGACCAGGGCAATTTGGAAAACAAGTAGATATTAGTGCCACAGCACTACTAATGTCGGTTCAACCTTCACAACATCACTAAACTCCGCCCTTCCCTTTCCATCCAAACTGTTATCACGTTAATCCAAGCATTTATCCTCTCCCGTCTTGATTATTTCATCAGCCTCCTCGCTGACCTCTTTGCCTCCTGTCTCTCCCCACTCCAATCCGTACGTCGCTCTGCTGCCCGGATGATTTTTTCTATAAAAACCTTCGGTCCCTGTTTCCTCGATCCTCAAGAACCTCCAGTGGTTGCCCACCCACCTCTGCCTCAAACAGAAACTGCTTATCTGCTTAAGCTGATGCCTTAAAGCTCTCAATCTCCTTGTCCCATCGTACCTTACCTTGTTGCTTTCCTACTAGAGCGCACACTTCACTCTTCTAATGCCAACCAACACACTGTACCTCATTCTCATCTATCTCGCTGCCTACCCTTCGCCCACATCCTGCCCTTGGCCGGAAATCTCCCCACACCCCCCCCTTCGTATCCAACAGGCAAACACTCTCCCCATCTTCAAAACCTTATTAAAAATACATCTTCTCCAAGAGGCCTTCCCTGACTAAATCCTCATTTCTTCTTCTTTCACTCACTTCTGTGTCACCCTTGGACTTGGATTTGGAGTCTTTATTCACCCCTCCCTCAGCCCCATGACACTTATGTAGAAGTGCACAGAGAAGCAGCGTGGCTCAGTGGAAAGAGCGCGGGCTTAGAAGTCAGAGGTCATGGGTTCTAATCCCGGCCCTGCCCCTTGTCAGCTGGGTGACCTTGGGCAAGTCACTTAACTTCTCGGTGCCTCAGTTACCTCATCTGTAAAATGGGGATGAAAACTGTGAGCCTCACATGGGACAAGCTGATCATCCTGTATCTACCCCAGTGCTTAGAACAGTGCTCTGCACCTAGTAAGCGCTTAACAAATACCAACATTATTATTATTATTATGTACATACGCATAATTTATTTATATTAATGTCTGTCTCCCCTCTAGATGGGGAGCTCATCGTGGGCAGGGAACATGTCTACCAACTCAGTTATAGTGTAATAATAGTAATGATGGTATTTGGTAAGTGCTTACTATGTGCCAGGCACTGTACTAAGTGCTGGGGTGGCCCGAAGCAAATCAGGTTGGATGCAGTTCCTGTCCCATGTGGGGTTCACAGTCTCAATCCCCATTTTACAGATGAGGTAATGGAGGCACAGAGAAGTGAAGTGACTTGCCCAGTGTCACATAGCAGACAATTGGTGGAGTAGGGATTAGAACCCATGACCCTCTGACCCCCCCAGGCCTGTGCTCTATCCACTGTACCATGCTGCTTCTCAATCGTACTCTCCCAAGCACTTAGTATAGTGCTCTGCATGTAGAAAGTACTCAATAAATGTGATTGATAGATTATAATAATAATTGTGGCATTTGTTAAACTCTTCCTATATGCCAAGCAATGTACTAAGTGCTGGGGCAGATTCAAGATAATTCATTCATTCAGTAGTATTTACTGAGCGCTTAAAAAATGTGCAGAGCACTGTACTAGCGCTTGGAATGTACAAATCGGTAACAGATAGAGACAGTCCCTGCCCTTTGACGGGCTTACGGTCTAATCGGGGGAGACGGACAGACAAAAACAACAGCAATAAATAGAACTCACAGTCTGGGAGAACAGGTATAGAATCCCCATTTTGCAGGCGAGGAAACTGAGCCACAGAAAAGTTAAGTGACTTGCCCCAAGTCACCCAGCGGGTAAGTGGTGGAGCCCGGATTAGAACCCAGGTCCTCTGACTTTCGCATCTGGTCCAAGCTGCTTTCCATCCATCCTTCCATCCTGAACAATATCCCATGCTAAATGGGCTTCTGGCATTTCATATAGCATTCCAAACAATCCTGAAGGAATAATCAAGATAATAATTGAAGCATTTTTTAAGTGCTTTCTATGGGCCGTGCCCCTTGCTAAGTGCTGGGGTAGATATCGTAAAATCGGGCCAGACACAGTCCCCGTCCTCCGTGGACCTCTCAGTCTAAGTGAGAGCGCTTCCTCTGACGGAATAGGGGATGGGATTTTAACTTCCACGAATAGTCGAACTCCAACGATCTGTCCTGTTGTGAATACATTCGGCCCCAATAAGCATACTTATTTAGAAAATTACCTTTTGCGTAACTTTCCGAAAGAATGTTCATGGTTAATTTCCCTGCTTCAAAGAAAGAAGGAGAAGCTCTGGATGATGTCAGATACGGGACTTGCTATCAGATGAACAAAGGCCACATACATAAATTAGATATAATCAGGCCACACAGAGGACTGTAATTTTCTTCGCTACAAAGAACAGCAAGATGTGAATCTTCCTCAAGTCCAATAAAGATTACGACACTGGGAAAGTGAACAGTTTTGTGCTTCATTGCAACCACTTCACCCTTAAACCCAGTTCAGCCCGCATCGCGTGAGGCGTTCAAATAGGACGGTGGTGACAACTGAAACGGAGTCTCGTGCTCTCCGAGGAGAAGTGGTGTGACCCAGGAGAAAGAGCAAGGGCCTGGGCGTAGGAGGTCCTGGGTTCTAAACCTGGCTCCACCCCTTGCTTGCCATGTGTCCTTGGGCAAATCACTTCACTTCTCAACTGCAAATGGGAATTTATTACTATGGGAATTTACTCATCCGCTAAGCCACGGGAAGCCACGCCGCTTAATGGATAAGAGCCCGGGCCTAGGAGTCAGAAGGACCCGGGTTCTAATTCCGACTCTGCCACTTGTCTGTTGCGTGACCTTGGGCAAATCACTTCACTTCTCCGGGCCTCAGTTCCCTCATCAAGAAAATGGGGTTTAAGACGGCAAGCCCTCTGTGGGACAGGTACTTGGTCCAACCCAATTACCTCGTATCTACTCCAGTGCTTAATACAGTGCCTGGCACATAGTAGGTGCTTAACAAGTACCACAGTTATCATTCATTCATTCAGTTGTATCGATTGAGCGCTTACTCTGTGCAGAACACTTTACTAAGTGCTTGGAAAGTACAATTCGGCAACAATTATCATTATTATCTATTCTCCCTCCTACTTAGACCGTGAGACTGGGTCTGACCTGATTGTCTTGTTTCTACCCCAGCGCTTAGTACATAGTAAGTCCTTAGCAATTATCCCAATTGTTTTGATCCCTAGTTTCTATCGTTCTTCGAAACAGGTATTACTTTCCCAGATTTATTATCCAAAAATGGTATCGACGGGGACAGACTTCAAAATGGAGACAGGCTCAGTCATGTTGTCTCCAGCAAATTTCTGAGATGCCAGGAACAAGAAGTGAAACCACATCCTGCCTAATATCTGGACAGTAATAACATGGTGTGAAATGTTGTGGGGACGTGTCCCAACTAATTAACCTCTTTGGCTAACTTCCTTTTGTCTGGTGCCAGTAGCCATATGGAACCTCTAAAATATTCATTTACCACTGAAACAGGATTTGCTAGGTTAAGGCGGTTATTTTCCTTAATGGGAAACCAAAATGCCCTTTAAGAGAGAAAAAAAAGAATTAATTTAAAATAAGGTTCTAAGATCACAAATCATTAGCAGACTACATGTTTGGACCAACAATGAACAAATAATTACAACTTAAGGGTACCCTGGAAACCTCTTTATGGCAAATGGCGAGTTATTTTGGATGAAAGGAAAACTGTTAACCAGGAGTTCCAAATTCAAATCCAAACAGAAGCTTTTAGAAACTTAGAAGAAAATTTGGCTTAGTGAAAAATGATTTTTCAGGAATCGTTTTCTCCCGCTGGTTTAAGAGGGGCCGAGGCTGCGTTGAACCGGGACTCAAATTTTCTAATCACTCAGAAGCAGAAAGACACCAGAAATGTCACAAGAGATTAAGCCCTTTAAAGATTGGAGGCCTAATTTTGCTCCCTCAGATGTGTATGGATAAGCATCTTAACCATCCAGGTCATTGTAATTAATTCTAACTTTCTAGGCTAGCCATGATCTTATTGTCTATTTGACTTCATCGGAGTTCAAGGTTTCTGACGCTTCTATTTCTCTAGCGGCAGTTCGCAGGCTCCTGAGTAATAATAATAATAATTATAATACTTGGTAAGCGCTTGCGGTTCAAAGTGCTGGGGCAGATACAAATTAAGCAGACTGGACACAGTCCGTGTCCCACATGGAGCTCGCCCTCTTAATCCCCATTTTATAGATGAGGGAACCGAGGCCCAGAGAAGCAAAGTGACTTGTCCAAGGTCACACAGCAGACATGTAGTGGAGTCAGAACTAGAACCCAGGTCCTTCTGACTCCCAGGCCTGGGCTCCAGCCACTAAACCACACTGCCTCCCTTTAGGTAGGTGATTTGGGTCAGTAATTTTGCTGAACCAATCTCGGAAAACAACTGGAGGAGGGAATCATTTTGTTTTAAAACCAACATTCGACTTCCACACATGTGTTCTGTTAAAGGTTTTGGATCTTCAATAGTTTTTCCTATTTGTTTTTTTTTCTTATTTTTTTTTTCTTAAGCATCTCGGTTCACCTTTAACCAGTTTAAGACAAGTGGATGATATTTCAACTTCAGAGCACTAAGCAAGAAGATCTTTAGGAGTGTGTGACCTTCAGGTCTTTGGAACCGGGCAAACCAACAATCAAACAGAGCTTTCAGTACCCAAGTCCTGCCATCGTCTCTTCAAAGGATCAGTGGGTTGTCATACTGCAATTTCCTCTTTCATAATCTGGCAATTACCATGTAGGCTTGGGCTTCTCTTCTCTCTTTCTCCCCTTCTTTCTTTTTTTTCCCCCCCAGTTTCATATTTTTGGTATTGGTGCCTTCTCAGTTATAAGGCTGATAGATAGTTGTCAGAAAGTCTGGCTATAAGAGTTTGAAAGGAGACAGATACTGATACATTTTCTTTTGATCTTTGCAAAACCACTCCGTTAGGGAAAAAAAAGAAAGTAGAGATAGGGTTTAGAGTGAAAAACTGAGAGCCTCCTCTCAGGCTACAACAAAGGCCGGCCATATTCGGAAGCCAGGACGCATTCTACGGACCTAGATGGCAAAGCGTAAGGAAACCAAATTAATTAGGTCAGAATCATCAGATAGGTTTGCAAGGAACTGCTTCGTTTAAAAGAGCTATTGCTATTTCACGTTCATTCACCGACGTATAAACTACTAAAAAAATCACGCTCGTTTTGGAAGGGTTATATTCATGTCGACTAATCTTCTGTACTACAACTTTTATCTCGAGCGCTTTCTTAAGACCCCAGGGATGTCCCCTTTGATCCATAGGAAAAGGACATAAACACAGCTGTACTATTTCATTGTTTCCTCAATCCTGACGTGTCTGTCTCCAATCCCTTCCCACCCCCCATCCCCACTTATAATTTTAGATTGTGAGCCTCTTGAAGCCTGCTATTTTTCCTCTGTATACTTTCTCAGGGCTTAATACAGTGTTCTGCACACAGGAGAAACCGCCTGGCCCGGTGGATAGAGCCTGGGCCTGGGAGTCAGAAGGACCTTGGGCAGGTCACTTCTCGTCTGCTGCGTGACCTTGAGCAAGTCACTTCACTTCTTATCTGTAAAAAGGGGATTAAGAACGTGAGCCCCATGTGGGATATGGGCTGTATCCAACCTGACTAGCTTGTATAATAATAATAAATAATAATAATATTGGTATTTGTTAAGCGCTTCTTATGTGCAGAACACTGTTCTAAGCGCTGGGGTAGATACAGGGTCATCAGGTTGTCCCATGTGAGGCTCACAGTCTTCATCCCCATTTTCCAGTTGAGGTAACTGAGGCACAGAGAAGTTAAGTGACTTGCCCACAGTCACACAGCTGACAAGTGGCAGAGGCGGGTTTCAAACCCATAACCTCTGACTCCCAAGCCTGGGCTCTTTCCACTGAACCACGCTGAATCTGTTTTAGTGCTTAGTAAAGTGCCTGGGACATAATAGGTGCTTAACAAATACGATAAAAAAGTAAACGCTTAATCTACTGCTATGGTAAATTGACAATTTACTAGCCCCAGGGTTTAGAACAGTGCTCCAGTGCTTAGAACAGAGCCCTAGTGCTTAGAATAATGCTTGGCACATAGGAAGCGCTTAACAAATACCATCACTATTAATTTAGCAGCAGCTTAAAGTGCACCATCCAAAATTTTGTTCTCAGAAAGTTTTTCCATCCACATTAAAACATTCTATTAAGAGAAATGTAAACGAAAGATACTTAGGGATGCAGACGGCTTCTGGTCAGCTGATAAAAAAGAAGAGACATCCTTTTATATCCATCCTTATATGTATAACATGAAACCACAAAAAGCGTCATTCTGCTTCACGGATACGGCGGTAGAACATTTCCATTTTGCGAATGCAAAATGAAGGGAAATTATAGAGGAGAGAAAAATGCTCTTTAAAAAAACTTGAAGGAAGAAGGCTTTCTTGTTTGGATTAGTGATCGTTGATAAAGCCATTATGTTTTTATTTTAAATGTTCCCTCTTCCTCGAGGGGCAGAAGTTTGGATCCAGAGATATTTTACCCTTTCTCAAATGGGTCTCTCCAAACCCTATCACCAAATGAATATCACAGCAGGACTCTCAAAAGGAAAAAGCTGAAATCCAATATGAACGGGAGCCTCACCCTCATCGCTGACTTCAAAGAGTAAGTAAATTGGGGAAGAAATGCTTTTTAAGGGAGTGCTGCATATCTGACAAACGGGAAGTCATTAGATGACACAACTGAAGAATGGTATTTCACATGGAATTGGTTACACTGAGGTTCTAATCCCTGCTCTGCCACTGGTCTGCTGTGTGACCTTGGGCAAGTCACTTTGCTTCTTCGGCTCAGTTTCCTCATCTGGAAAATGAGGATTAAATACCCGTTCTCCCTCCTACTTGGATTGCGAGTCCCATGTGGGACAAGGTCAGTGTGTGACCTGAATATCTTGCATCTGCCCTAGAGCTCAGAGTGCTGGCAGAGGGTAAGTGCTTAACAAGTACCACAGTTATTATTATTATTAGACTGATCAGTACTTACTGTTGATGGACTACTTCAAACGGTTTAATTATGGCACTTATTAAGCACTCACTCTGGAGAAGCAGCGTAGCTCAGTGGAAAGAGCCCGGGCTTGGGAGTCAGTGGTCATGGGTTCTAATCCCGGCTCCGCCACTTGTCAGCTGTGTGACTCTGGGCAAGTCACTTAACTTCACTGTGCCTCGGTTACCTCCCTCAGTAAAATGGGGATTAAGACTGCGAACCCCATGTGGGACAGTCTGATTACCTTGTATCTCCTCAGTGCTTAGAACAGTGCTTGGCACATAGTAAGCGCTTAGTAAATGCCATCATCATCATCAAGTTCTGGAAAAGATACGAGGATCTGTATCAAACACAGTCCTTGACTCACGATCTGTTTTGCTCCATTTTACAGATGAGGAAACAGGCCCAGAGAGGTGAAGTGATTATCCTAAGGCCACACGGTAGGCCAGTGGTGGCGCTTGGACCTGAATCACTAATAATAATAATAGCAATGTTGGTATTTGTTAAGCGCTTACTATGTGCAGAGCACTGTTCTAAGTGCTGGGGGAGATACAAGGTCATCAGGTTGTTCCCACGTGAGGCTCACAGTCTTCATCCCCATTTTACAGTTGAGGTAACTGAGGCACGGAGAAGTTAAGTGACTTGCCCACAGTCACACAGCTGACAAGTGGCAGAGCCGGGATTCGAACCCACAGCCTCCTTGCCGACCTCCCTGCCTCCTGTCTCTTCCTAATTCAGTCCATTCTTCATACATACCTACAACACTTATGTGCATACAGCACTTATATTCATATCTGTAATTTATTTATTTATATTAATGGCTGTCTCCCCCTCTAGACTGTGAGCTCATTGCAGGCAGGGAACGTGTCTACATACCCTGATATACTGTACTTGCCCGAGCACTTAGTACAGTGCTCTGCACACAGTAAATGCTCAGTAAATATAACGGATACTTCACTCTGCTTCCGGGATCATTTTTCTAGAAAACCATTCAATCCCTGTTTCCCCACTCTCAAGAACCTTCAGTGGTTGCCCGTCCATCTCGGCATCGAAACAGAAACTCCTTCCATCGGCTTTAAAGCACTCAATCACTTTGCCCCCTCCTACCTTATTATTACTATTAAGTACCATCGAGTCGATTCCGATTCATAGCGACTCCATGGATATACTTTCTCCAGAATGTCCTGTCCCCTGCCATGATCCGCAACCTTTCTATTACCTGATTTCCTACTACAACATCAGCACGGTTTGGTTTTTTTTAAATGGTATTTGTTAAGGGGTTACTATATGCCAGGAACTCTGCTAAACGCAGGGGTAGATACAAGCTAATCATGTTGGACACAGTCTGTGTCCCAAAAGGAGCTCACAATCTTAATCCCTATTTTGCAGATAAGGTAACTGAGGCCCACAGAAGTGAAGTGACTTGCCCAGGGTCATGCAACAGGCCTATGACTTCCAGGCCTATGTTGTATCCCTGAGTAAAAGTGCCTGGCAAAAGGTAATTGCATAACAAATATCACACAAAAAAGAGGTTGTCAGGGCACCAAGCAAAGAATTTCGGGTTAATACTAGTTTGTACTTATAGACATATATACTTGATGCCTCAGTATTTTCTTGGCAGGTGTTGAACTCTTTGTCTATCACCAATTTAATTCGTTAAGCAATTTAATATTCACAGAGTAGAATATTGGGCAGGGAATGTTTCTACCAAATGTGTCTACCAACTCTGTTACATAATTTCTCCCAAGTACTTAGTACAGTGCTCTGCACACAGTAAGCGCTCGATAATACCATCGATCGAATGATTGATTGATTGACTGTTCAGCCCATGTGTTAAGTGAGGCTGATCAGGGCTGGATATTTTCTCAGTAAAGATAATCACCTACTAAACTAGAATTCTACACAGAGTAAGCATAAATAACAATAATAATAATATTAGTAGATATGTATTCTTTAAACACTTACTATGTGCCAAGCTATAGTCTATGCACTGGGGTAGCTACAAGGTAATCAGGTTGGACACAGCCCCTGTCCCACATAAGCCTCACAGTGTAAGTAGGAGAGAGAACAGATATTGCTAACTATTTTTATTTTTAATGGTATTTGTTAAGTGCTTACTAGGTGCCAAGCACTGTTCTAAGTACTAGAGTAGATACAACATAATCAGGTTGGACACAGTCCCTGTCCCTATGGGGCTCACAATCTTAATCTCTATTTTCAAATGAGGAAACTGAGGCACAGGAGAGTTAAAGGACACAGCCTAGTTTACACAGCAGGCAAGTGTTTGAGTCAGAATTAGATCTCAGGTCGTCCGACTCTCAGGACCAAACTTTTTTCTCTAAGTACTCAAATACCATGAGTATCATTATCACTATTTATTGAGTGACTACTGTGTGCAAAGCATTGGGCTAGGCCCTTGGGAAGATGCAGTAGAATTAAAAAGGTAAGGTAAAAAGGTAAAAAGAATTAAAACCTACCCTCAAGGAGATGATAGTCATATTTTAGAGCACTCAATTGGTGGTATTGGATGCTTAATATTTGAAGTTATTGTGCCTTGATGATCTCAAAGTACCTTCCGGTATTCCGGTATTATTGCCATTGTTCTTGTCTGCCTGTCTCCCCCGATTAGATTATAAGCCCGTCAAAGGGCAGGGACCGTCTCTATCTGTTGCCGACTTGTACATTCCAAGCACTTAGTACAGTGCTCTGCACATAGTAAGCGCTCAATAAATACTATTGAATGAATGAATGAATCCAGCTCTGCCACTTGTCTTATGCTGTCTCGGACTCATAGCGACACATCCCTCCCAGAACGCCCCACCTCCATCTGCAATCATTCTGGTAGTGGATCCACAGAGTTTTCTTGATAAAAATGCGGAAGGGGTTTATCACTGCCTCCTTCCACACAGTCAACCGGAGTCTCCACCCTCGACTCTCTCCCGTGCCACTCCTGCCCAGCACAGTGGAGTTTTGACTAATAGCCGATGGCCTGCCACGCACTAGGCACTGGCCAAGCTAGGAATAGAACAAACAGGCCTCTCCTTGACTCTCCCTCCCGTAGCCGAGACTGGTAGAGGACTGGAATCTCTCCAGGGTGCGACCCTGAGAAGGGTGGGTAAATTTACAACTGCAGAAATTAGGATTTAGAGATTCACTCAAGATTTCTCTAGACCATAAACTCGTTGTGGGCGGGGAAAATGTGACCAACTCTGGTATTATACTCTTCCAAATGCTTAGTACAGTGCTCAGCTCACTTTAAGCTCTCAATAAATACAATCGATTGATTGATTGACTACAAATGTGCATTGCTTTTATGTCCGTAGTAATAACAGAAACCTGTATTTATGTAGAATTTTTCTTACAAAGTCTTTTAGATATTTGGGACATAATCTCTCTAATCAGCTCATCTAGTTCATTCATTCATTCGGTCGTATTTACTGAGCGCTTACTGTTCTAAGCACTTAGAACATACAATTCGGCAACAGATAGAGACCATCTCTGTGCAACAACGGGCTGGCAGTCTAAAAGGGGTAGACAAGACAGCAAAACGAAACAAGTAGACAGGCATCAATACCATCAAAATAGATAAATAGAATCATAGATATATATTCATTCATTCATATTTATTGAGCGCTTACTACGTGCAGAGCACTGTAGTAAGTGCTTGGAATGTACAATTCGGCAACAGGTAGAGACAATCCCTACTCACAGTCTAAACGGGGGAGACAGCAAAACAAAACAGAACAAAACAAGTAGTCTGGCATAAATATCAACAAGATAGCTGTGCTCATTTGCTCATTTGTGTATATTTTTACTACCCTTTTTATTTTGTTAATGAGGTGTACATCCCCTTGATTCTATTTATTGCTATTGTTTTGTCTGTCTGTCTCCCCTGATTAGACTGTAAGTCCGTCAATGAGCAGGGACTGTCTCTGTTGCCGAATTGTACATTCCAAGCGCTTAGTACAGTGCTCTGCACATAGTAAGCGCTCAGTAAATACTATTGAATGAAAGATAAATAAAATCATAGACATATACACATCATTAACAAAATAAGTAGAGTCATAAATAATATATACAAATATACGCAAGTGCTGTGGGGAGGGGAAGGGAGAAGAGCAGAGGGAGAGAGTCGGGGCGATGGGGAGGGGAGGAGGAGCAGAGGGAAACGGGGGGCTCAGTCTGGGAAGGCCTCCCGGAGGAGGTGAACTGTCAGTAAGGTTTTGAAGAGGGGAAGAGAGTTAGTTTGGCGGACGTGAGGAGGAAAGGCATTCCAGGTCAATGGTAGGACGTGGGCCGTGGGAACGGTGGGAAAGGGAAGAACGAGGCACCATGAGGAGGTTAGCAGCGGCAGAGGAGCAGAGTGCACAGGGTGGACTGGAGGAGGAAAGAAGGAAGGTGAGGTAGGAGGGGGCAAGGGGATGGACAGCTTGGAAGCCAAGATTGAGAAGTTTTTGCTTCCACCCCAACACTTACAAACCTATCTATTACCTCCTTCTATTTGTATTCTCCCTTTTGTTTCCCCTACCCAATGGTAAGTTCCTTGGAGGCAGGGGTCATGTCTGTGAGCTCTATTGCACCCTCCCACTGTACTAAAGGCACTGTACTAAACACTGGGGGATACAAGAAAACTGGGTTGGGCACAGTCCCTGACGACATGGGGCTCACGATCTTAATCCCCATTGTACAGATGAGGTAAATGAGGCACAAGAAGTGAAGTTACTTGCCCAAGGTCACACAGCAGACAAGTGGTGGAGCTGATTTTGAACCCATCTCCTTCTGATTCCCAGGCCTGTGCTCTCTGTACACAATTCTACCAGCCAGTCTGAATCCTCAGCCCAGATTTCCCCCTCAAATAACAATAATGATAATAATGATAACGTAGTATTATCATGATTATCATCATTATTATAAAACTTGTTAAGCACTTACTATATAGGTGAAGCAATATAATGAATGTTGGAGCAGATACAAGTTAATCAGGCCAGACACAGTCCCTTGTCCTACATGGGGCTCTCAGTCTAAAAGGAAGGAAAAACAAGTACTGAATCCCCATTTTACAGATGAGGAAACACAGGCACCGAGAAGTGAACTGACTTGCCCAAGGTCACACAGCAGACATACGGCAGAGCCGAGATTGGAACGCAGGTCCTCTGATTGCCAGGCCTGTGTTTTTTTCCTTTAGGCCATGCTGCTTCTCTGAAGTTCCCTGAAATTTCAGTCCAAACAGTGCAAATCTGAGCAAGTTACTTTTAAGGGTATTTATTGAGTGCTTATTATAACGATAATAATGTTGGTATTTGTTAAGCGTTTACTCTGTGCAGAGCACTGTTCTAAGCGCTGGGGTAGATACAGGGGAATCAGATTATCCCACGTGAGGGCTCACGGTTAATCCCCATTTTACAGATGAGGTAACTGAGGCCCAGAGAAGTGAAGTGACTTGCCCACAGTCACACAGCTGACAAGTGGCAGAGCGGGGATTCGAACCCATGACTTATGACTCCCAAGCCCGGGCTCTTTTCACTAAGCCACGCTGCTTATTATGTACCGAGTACCCTAATAAGCTCTGAGGCAGAGATCGGATAATATAATTTGACCCAGTCCTCGTCCCTGTAGTTCTTTTGTTCCCATTTTACGGATGAAGAAGTTGAATGACTTGTCCAAGGTCGCACATACGGCAAGTAGGGGAGCTGGGACTTAGAACGCAATTCTCCTGACCGTAGCCCGTTGCTCCTTCCATCAGGCCACACTGCTTCCCCAAGGACTGATCGAATGAGAGGAGAGTTTGGGGTTTGAAAAGAGAAGGAAGTCTGCACCTATGCAGAAAGAACGAATATCATGTCAAGGAGACCCATACGTCATTACTTCCCTTCCCGGCTCCGCCACTTGTCTGCTGTGAGACCTTACGCAAGTCGTTCGATTCATTCAAGTCACTTAACCTCCCTGGGTCTCAGTTACCTCATCTCTGAAATGGGGATTTAAGCCCGTGAGCCCCATGTAGGACACGAACTGTGTCCAACCTGATTAGCTTGTATCCACCCCAGCGCTTAGTACAGTGTCTGACACATAGGAAGTGCTTAACAGATATATACTATAACAAATGCATGCATCATTAGATTGGGAGCTCCTTGTGGGCAGGGAACTGTGTTTTGATTCTGTTGCGTTCTATAGTTGGTACGGTGTTTTGCAAGCTCAAACTCATGTTAAAGCTGGAAAAAATGGAGGCAAGAATCATTAATCTGTCCATTCTCAAAAAGCAAATCTGAAGCCATTTTCCCAATTCCCCGTCACCTAGGATTTCTGCTCAACACCGCTTCCTTGGGAAATAAAAGGAGACAAAGATTACTGTCGTTAACAGAACTACTGGAAAACAAACGAGTTCTGAAAAATGCTAAAAAATACTACAGTTATTATTATGATGTTTATTAAGCGTGACACTAAGTACTGGGGTAGGTACTAGATAACCTGATGGGACACAGTCCCTGTCCTTCCCAAGGTCCACAGTCCGAGGGAGGGAGGGAAAGCCGAGCTATCCCATGTTGATGTAAACTGAGGCACAGGAAGGTTAAGTGATTTGTTCAAATTCACACAACAGCCAAGTGGCAGGTCCAAGATTAGAACTTATTTACCTGTTTTTTTATTTTATTAATGTTTGTCTCCCCATCTAGACTGTAAGCTTGCCGTGGGCAGTGAATGTGTCAGTTTATTGTTAGATTGTACTCTCCCAAGTGCTTAATACAGTGCTCTCCACATTGTAAGTGATCAATAAATACAATTGACTGACTGACTGAATTTGGTTCTCCTGACGCTCAGACATATACGCTCTCTCCATTAGGTCATGCTGCCATACTAGTTAAAAATAATAATTCTGGTACTTATTAAGCGCATACTACGTGCCAAGCACTATTCTAAATGCTGGGGTAGATACAAGGTAATCTGGTCGGACACAGTCACTGTCCCACATGGGATTCTCCCTCTTAACTTCTCTGTGCCTCAATTATCTCATCTGTAAAATGGGGATCGAGACAGTGAGGCCCACCTGGGACAGGGACTGTGTCCAACTCAATTCGCTTGTATCCACCCCAGTGCTTAGTAATAATAATAATAATGTTGGTATTTGTTTAGCGCTTACTATGTGCAGAGCACTGTTCTCACGTGAGGCTCACAGTTAATTCCCATTTTACTGATGAGGTAACTGAGGCACCGAGAAGTGAAGTGACTTGCCCACAGTCACACAGCTGACAAGTGGCAGAGCCGGGAGTCGAACCCTTGATCTCTGACTCCGAAGCTCAGGTTCTTTCCACTGAGCCATGCTGCCTGCACAGTGCCTGGCACATAGTAAGCGCTTAACAAATAACATCATTATTATAAATTCCCATTTTGTGGGACAAGTGAAGTGACTTGCTGAAAGTCACACAGGGGACAAATGGCGGCATGGAATTAGAACCCAGGTCCCCTTGACTTCCAGGCGCGGGCTGTATCCATTAAGCCACGCTGCTTCTCTGTTGGTGTTCTTATTGACAGTTCTTGGTAAGTGACTCCTCAATCTTTCCTCTGGCTTCATATTTACAATAATAACTTTGGTATTTTTAAGTGCTTCCCAATGTCACAGCACTCTATTAAGCATTAAAAAAGATACAAGATCATCGGTTCGGACACAGTCCCTGACCCACATTCGGCTCACAGTCTAAGGGAGAATTACTCAATCATATTTATTGAGCACTATGTGCAGAGCACTGTACTAAGCGCTTGCCAGAGTACAATATAACAATATAACAGAGTTGTAGACCCACTCCCTGCCCACAGTGAGCTTATAGTTTAGAGGGAAAGGAGAATAGGTATCGAATCCCCATTTTACACAACAGGAAACTGCGGCACAGAGAAGCGGAGCCCAAGGTCACACAGCAGACACGTGGTGGGGGGGCGCGATTAGAACCCAGGTCCTGTGACTCCCAGGCCCGTGCTCTATCCACTAGGTCACACTGCTTCTCTAGTTCACAGCTTGACCTTCCTTCCTGGCCAAATTCAGGATATTTAACCAAATCGCACAGGAGAGATGGTTATGCAAACCCCGGGGCCTCCTCCCAGAAAGATGCCTCGAAAGGGCACTCATTGATTTTGTCTGTGTTCTTTCCCTCAGATATTTTCCAAACCAGAGGATTTAATTACATTATGTTACAGGAAATTACTACCATTTCTTTATTACTTTTGTAGTAGAAAACCCATTACTTGGCAATAAGAGATACGCATCCTTGTATGTAGTTGAGCCTCGACTCTTTGCGAATTATTACAGAGAACCAAAGACTGGCTTTGAAGGCTTTTGAAAATCCCCTCCCTGCCATCTCTGTGGTGTCAAATTATTTTTAGGGGAAGAAGGGGTGAGAAAGGTGGGTATGAAGCATTTGAACAATGTATTTTAAAGTGAACCATCTTTGTATTCCAGTAGATAAAACAGAGATCTCTCATAGTAATATTTTGGTTTCTGTGTAGTGTTTTCATTCCCAAAGCGCTCATATTATTTCATCTAATATTTCCCCTCACAGCCACTCCATACCCCATCAGATTCCCTTACGTCTTGTCCAAGTGATTCCGAGCTCGGTTTCTGTTCCTCGTTTTGAGCTGACAGATGCGCCCCAGCTCTCCTTACCAAAGTGGTGGGAGTCATTCATTCAATTGTATTCACTGAGCACTTACTGGGTGCAAAGCACTCTACTAAGCGCTCAAGGGGGTACAAGAGAAGCAGCGTGGCTCAGTGGAAAAGACACGGGCTTTGGAGGCAGAGGTCAGGGGTTCGAATCCCGGCTCAGCCACCTTGTCGGTTGTGTGACTGTGGGCAAGTCACTTAACTTCTCGGTGCCTCAGTGACCTCATCTGTAAAATGGGGATGAAGACTGTGAGCCCCACGTGGGACGACCTGATTCCCCCGTGTCTACCCCAGCGCTTAGAACAGTGCTCTGCACATAGTAAGCGCTTAACAAATACCAACATTATTAATATAACAATAAACCAACACATGCCCCCCCCCCCCGCCAATGAGCCTACTGTCTAGAGGATGCCAGTAGCATTTGGTGCAAGCACTTACTACAATGCTCTGCACACAGTGAGCGCTCAATACATACGATTGAACGAATGAATGGGTAAGCAGATCCGAGAGCAGATCCGCTGATTTTAAAGTGAACCTCAGCACTCACCTCGGCATATCTTGGGTCAGCTCTTCTCCAAGATCAGATCTTACTACAGATTGGTCCAATTTTGTTCACTCAGTCTTTCCACTGGCTCCCTCAGCCCCCAAGTTTTAGGTTCACCTTCTAGCTTTTATTCTATTGAAAATGGAGGTCTATGCTTCTCAGAGAGGGAAATCTAAGGGCCAGTCTTGAATAATAATAATAATGTTGGTATTTGTTTAGCGCTTACTATGTGCCGAGCACTGTTCTAAGCGCTGGGGTGGACACAGGGGAATCAGGTTGTCCCACGTGGGGCTCACAGTCTTCATCCCCATTTTACAGATGAGGTAACTGAGGCACCGAGAAGTGAAGTGACTTGCCCACAGTCACACAGCTGGCAAGCGGCCGAGCCGAGATTCGAACCCCTGAGCTCTGACTCCAAAGCCCGTGCTCTTTCCACTGAGCCACGCTGCTTCTTGAAGATCACCACTCACCCATCTGAGAAAGGCACACGATCCTTTGTCTTGTCTTCCGCTTTCTAGTCGTCTCCGGCCCATAGCGACACCCCGGACACGTCTCTCCCAGAACACCCCACCTCCATCGGCAATTGTTCTGGCAGTGATTCCTTTACCCTGCTAAAATGGAAAGAAGATTCTAATTTCCTTCATTTTTTTTCCCTACCTCAATCATTCAGTGGCATTTATTTTTTATGGTATTTGTTAAGAGCTACGTATCAAGCACTAAGTGCCGGGGTGGATACAGGTTTAGCTGGGTGGACACAGACTCTCTGTCCCATGTGGGACTTTCAGTCTATGGAGAAGCAGCGTGGCTCAGTGGAAAGAGCCCGGGCTTGGGAGTCAGAGGTCATGGGTTCGAATCCCTGCTCTGCCACTTGTCAGCTGTGTGACTTTGGTCAAGTCACTCAACTTCTCTGTACCTCAGTGCCCTCATCTGAAAAATGGGGATGAAGACTGTGAGCCTTACGTGGGACAACCTGATGACCCTGTATCTCCCCCAGCGCTTAGAACAGTGCTCTGCACATAGTAAGCATTTAATACCAACATTATTATTATTATTAAATAGGAGGGAAGTAGGATTTAATCCCTATTTTACAGTTGAAACTGAGAAGCGGAGAAGCGAAGCGACTTGCTCTAAGTCACCCAGCAAGACACTGGCGGAGCCAGGATTAGAACCCAGGCCCTATGATTCCCCGGCCCGTGCTCTTTCCAGGAGGCCACGCTGCTGGTTGAGCACTTACTGTGTGCAGAGCACTGTTCTAACAGCTTGGGAGAGTACAGTACATTGATCCCTCGTTGCAAGGAGTTTCTCATGCAGGGATCTCTAGACCGTAAGGCTCACTGTGGGCAGGGGATATATCTACTGTAATATCGTGCTCTCCCAAGAGCTCAGTACAGTGCTCTGCACACGGTAAGTGCTCGGTAAATATGATTGAATGAATTGAATGATTAAGAATGCCAACTGTCACAAACCCCCAGCTCATAGCAACCAGGATTTCCCTGGACTGGGGGTGCCTCGGTGACATGTAGAAGCAGCGTGGCTCAGTGGAAAGAGCCCGGGCTTTGGAGTCAGAGGTCATGGGTTCGAATCCCGGCTCGGCCACTTGTCAGCTGGGTGACTGTGGGCAAGTCACTTCGCTTCTCTGTGCCTCAGTTCCCTCATCTGTAAAATGGAGATGAAGACTGTGAGCCCCACGTGGGACGACCTGATTCCCCTGTGCCTACCCCAGCGCTTAGAACAGTGCTCGGCACATAGTAAGCGCTTAACAAATACCAACATTATTATTATTATATAGTACAGTCAAACCACACCTCTGATCGCCAAGATTACTGGGGAACATTTTTTACTGAGTTCTTCCAACGTGCTAGGGAGTGACGCATTCACACTCTCACTCCGCTCCAAGGGTCCGATATCAGCCTGCTGGTCAAGGGAGTCCGATGCTGCTTCTTTCCGCTTCCAAGTGCTGCCTGCCTTCTCCTGTTGCTTCTCCCGCTTCAGTGCTTGCTTCTCTCCGCGTGCTTCTGCTTCAGTGCTGTCTTCCGTGTGCCCCTGTCTGCGTGGGCCCCAGCCTGCCTCCTCGCCATTCAAACTGAGCGCCTTTTATCTGCTTTAGGCGTCACAGCCGTGGCTCTCCGTGGAAGTCATTGATGCGTCTGGGTCCGTTCCCGGGTAGAGCAGGGAGAGGAAGCCAGGCTTCCCTCCGTGCTCCGCCCCCACAGACCCGTAGTCACCTGTCTCAGGTAGAGCCCATCTGTACCTTCGCCAGTCTCTTCTTTGTTGTTGTTCGAGGGATCACAAACAGTCACTAAATAAGACAGCTTTCTGTAGGCTCACCACACCAATCACATCCAGATATTTGACCGTCACCTGATCCGGGGACGGATCTTCAAGGCCAATTCTTCTCGGTAGACTAGGATACGTAAAATATACCCAGAAATCGGGATTATTCAATCCCAGTCCTGTTACGGCCCGGCTACTCAATTTGCTTGTATCTACCCCGGCCTTTAGTACAGTGCTTGACACATAGTAAGCGCTTAACAGATATCACCATTTTTATTAATAAGAATGTTGGTATTTGTTAAGCGCTTACTATTTGCAGAGCACTGTTCTAAGCGCTGGAGTAGACACAAGGGAATCGGGTTGTCCCACGTGGGGCTCACAGTCTTAATCCCCATTTTACAGATGAGGTAACTGAGGCCCAGAGAAGTGAAGTGACTTGCCTACGGTCACACAGCTGACAAGTGGCAGAGCCGACATTCGAACTCATGACCTCTGACTCCCAAGCCCGTGCTCTTTCCACTGAGCCACGCTATTATTAGGTGAGGACTGCAGAACTCCCTTTTGGGATTCTAACATGGTCTATGTGGGTTGATCCGTATTTTGGGATGTTAATCAATAATGGTATTTACTGAACTCCTACGGTATGCAAAGCGCTTAGAAAAGCAACGTCGCCTAATGGAGAGAGAATAGGTCTGGGAGTCAGAAGGACCGGGATTCTAATCCTGGCTCTGCCACTTCCCTGCTGTGGGACCTTGGGTGAGTGACTTTAATAATAATAACTGTGGCATTTGTTAAGCCTTTACTTTGTGCCAGGCAATGTACTAAGCGATGAGATCCTTAGAAGCAAATCGGGTTGGACGCTGTCCCTGTCATACAGGAACTCACAGTCTTAATCCCCATTTAATGATAATAATAATAATAATAACAACAATAATAATTGTGCTACTTGTTGAGCGCTTACTATGTGCTAGGCACTGTTTAAGTTCTGTGGCAGGTACAAGCCAACTGGATAGAACACAGTCCCTGTCCCACGTGGGACTACAGTTTCAATCCCCATGTGACGGATGAAGTAGTTGATGCCTGAGAATTGAAGTCAATCATATTCAACTTGTGGTGTGCAGACCACTGTACTAAACACTTGGGCGAGTACAATAAAATAACAGATACGTTCCCTGCCCACAATGAGCTTCCAGTCTAGAGATTCTCACAGGTAGACTCATGGACATGGGAGTGAAAAGGGAATAGAGATTTAGGGGAGATGAAGACTGGGATAGGAGGTTGAGGGGAGGGGCCGACAGGCTTTGAAGAGCTAATAGGCCAGAAAATTAATCAATCAATCAATGGTATTTATTGAGTGCTTATTGTGCAGAGCGCTGTACTGAGTGCTTTGTAGAGTACAGTTGAACAATCTACCAAGATCATTCCCAGCCCAGAGTTGGTAGACACGTTCTCTGCCCGCAATGAATTTACAGTCTCACATTTTTTTGTCTTCCCAACCTTACTCCATCAGTCAATCAATGATATTTATTGAGCACTTACTGGGTGCAGAGCACTGTACTAAGCACTTGGGAGAGTACAATAGAACAATATAACAGATACATTCCCGGTCCAGAGTTGGCAGACACATTCCCAGCCCCCAGTGAACTTAGTCTCCCTTTTTTTATCTTTTCAGCCTGATTGACTCAATCAATCAGTGGTATTTATTGAGCACTTACTGGTGCTGAGCACTTGGGAGAGTACAATAGAACAATATAACAGACACATTCCCAACCCAGAGTTAGTAGACACATTCCCTGCCCACAACAAACCTTTGGTCTCACATTTTTTTGTCTTCTCAGCCCTGAATGGAAAGTCTCGGTCTTGTCAGAGATCAGCGGTGAGCGAGGCGGGAGTCTAGTTCAGACAGCTGTGGGGGTTCAATAGCCCCCCAACCCCCACAGGGCAGACGCCTAATCAGCCAGTCAATCATATTTATTACTGTGGGCAGATCACTCTACTAAGCTCTTGGGAGAGTAAGAACAACAATATAACAGATATATTCCCTGCCCACCATGAGCTTACAGTCAAGGGGGAGAGACAGACACTAACATAAATAAATAAATGACAGATATTTACATCTAGGGGTGGGTACTTTCTTGTCCACCCTAGGGGAAAGGAGTAAGACCTGCTGTTTACGTGCTTTTAGAGAAGCAGCGTGGCCTCATGGATAGAGCATGGGCCTGGGAGCCAGAAGGACTTGGGTTCTAATTCCAGCTCAGCCTCTGCTCTGCTGTGTGACCTTGAGCAAATCACTTCACCTCTCTGTGCCTCAGTTCCCTCATCTGTAATATGGGGATTAAGACTGGAGGCCCATGTGGGTCAAGGATTGAGTCTAACCTGATTTGCTTGTATCCACCCCAGTGCTTAGAGCCTGGCAAGCACAGTGAAGCGCTTAAAAAATGCCGTTAAAAAACCAGTGTTCCGTTAAGAAAGGAAATACCTTCTTTTGCCACCCACAGTCGGGGATTGGAAGAGGAGAACGGCACCATTTGGTTATCGATTTTGTAAATTCAGCAGTGATTCTTCCTACGGAACCGGGTCTTGGAAACCACTTAATTCTAACCCACTGAGGCCGGATCTACAGTGACCGATCTTATTACTTTCTGATTTCCCTTTTTTGCCCCTGTAAGCTAATTGCCTTGAGGGAATATTAATTGTATCTCAGTTCCTGCCAGCAATAATATTCGCTCCCCTGAAAACAAACAGTCTAATATTCATGCCGATAAACTGGATTTAAAAATCTATAAGGGAGGAAATGCACTAAGCTAGAGAAAATATAAGTTTATGATATACAAAAAACGGTCATTTCACATGCTAAGGTTCTGGCTTATACCAACAAAAGCTAAGGAAATTCATAATTAAGGTTCCATTTTCTTCATCTGCCCTTGTTCACTCTGGAAAAGTTAAGCCCATTTAAATGCTAAAGGGAAACAAGATTTTCTTGGTCAGTTCTCCTGTCCCGCTCCAATGGTGGGCCACGATTTTAGTCTGGGTTGTCTTGGATCATGGAGAGGGCTGACTTTCCTTAGACCTCACGGTTTTCGATGACTAAACTGTTTGCCTTCTAGTAGGGCTTTTTTTTTTTTTTGCATCTAAAATGTTTTTGATCAGATAAAGTGATACAATAGTCTACTTTCTTGCTGGCAACGCAGTTAATGCAACAACAACAAAAAAATTTAAAAGCAGTTTAGATGATTTGGGAAGCAGATAGGCTTCCACCGAAGGGACCTTTCAGTTGATTTGTTTGGGCCTGAAAGAGGCTGATCGAAAGTTCGATAGACAAAATGAGGAGGTACGACTGAAGTAGCGTAATGTTCAATATGTTTTGTTGTGTGTACTTCATGACAAAGAAAATTTGTTGGGTTTAAGTTGCCATGGATTTTCATCTGGATTCTATGATGCCTGTATATAGAACTGATTCCAGTGCTTTAAATTCGGACTAAATGTAATTAACTTAAGTGCCTGGAAGATGAAAGCTTATTTGCTTTATACCGGATTAAAGCTTAAGTAGCAAAGGTAGTAAGAACAGACTGTGTGAGTTATCTCTGACTATTGAAGTTCCCAAAGATCTGCATACCAAGGGAAGACAGTGGTGGTCAGGAAGTCCTGGGATGTTTGAATTTATTAAATTTGCAGTTCAAAAAAAAAAAAATACCCAATACGTACAACAGGATAAAGAGGTTAAGTGAAAACACAACTTGCATAATGAAGTGGTTAATCATATTTCTCTTCAGAAATACTAATATCATAAATTGCTCTCATACTTCAGTGCTTCCAGCTTAAACAATATAGCAGAGACATTAATTTCCTGGTCTGTTATAACTTCCAGGGTTGTCTCCCCCACCCCCGACCGCCGGCCCCCAAACCCAGCACTCCTCTCCCCAGTTTGGGGCGAAGAAGATAGCTTTGATCCTGGACGCGGTGGGTTTGAAACCCAGGGTAGAGAAGGGGAGGGGGTGGTCGGACAGGTGATTATTAGCAGTAAATTCCACTGTGGCAGCAATGATTTATTTCAACCGCTAACCCGGGACAGCAGGCGCCACGGTGCTGATTACCTCCACCAGCCTCTGGCAGACTAATTTTCCTGTTTATGAATCAGTAATATGTTCAAAAAGGACCATTTTAGATAACTCAGAAGAAGGCTCGGAGAACAGCCCGCTTGGAGGGCCAAAGCCTGCCACAGATCACTGCTGATTGCGAGATAGGGAATATGTGTATAATGCCCATCCGACCCAATCTTGGAGGCAGAGAGGCTACTGGCAGATGGAACACTTTTATCTTTTCGGGGAGATAAACACGCACGCTCCAGTGGTCTTCCTGATTTACAAAAGAAAATTAAATCAGTTTTAACACTTACATGTTCATGGAAAACACGTGTCGACGGGTAATTGTTTTGAACCCCAGCGCTAGTAAAGCTTGCCTTCCCAGTTGTTTTTTGCATTTCCTTTGCTTCACATAGAATTACCCTGGAATTTCCGTGGAATTTCTTCCCAATTCCAAAGGCTACATTATGGGACATTCTTGCAAAAGAGCTTGACTAGGCATTTGTTTTCAAGCTCCAGAAGGAAACCACTTTCTCCCTTATCAAGATACGGGAGGCCGAGGATGCTTTTGCACTTAGAAGGAGCTCTTATCTGCAGGCTTAGAGGATCAAAGTGATTCACAGGCATTAATTAAGTCTTACTACCGGGGTCCAAGGCTGAAAGGTAGGAAAGTTGTCTCATTCACATTTTACAGATAGAACGACAAAAGCTGGAGTGACTTAGCCCAGATGACATGCCCCAGTCAATGATAGGTCTCGAAATAGAACCCAGACTCTCCTCTACTTCCCCGGAGCCCACTCCATCCTCCCTGGGCTACGAATTGGTCACCACCAGACCCTGAGGAGCTTCCCCGGTGACATGAGCCCCCAGAGAAACCGTCCAGATCGAGAATTGAGCAAGAATGGCACCCTGAAGACAGTCACCCAGATGACTCTGGGACTAAGAAGCTGCCAGGCTAGAGCCTGGGCCTGGAGGTCGGAAGGACCTGGGTTCTAATCCCGCCTTCACCGCTCATCTGCTGTGTGACTTTGGGCAAGTCTCTTCACTTCTGTGGGCCTCAATTCCCTCATCTGTGAAGTGGGGTGAGCCCTATGTGGAACAGAGACCGTGCCCCAACCTGATTAGCAATTCCAGCACACAGTACAGTGTCTGGCACATAGCTTAACGAATACCCTAAAATAAAATAAATTCATTCATTCATTCAGTCGTATTTATTGAGTGCTTACTATGTGCAGAGTACGGTACTAACCGCTTAGAATGAACAATTCGGCAACAGATGGAGACAATCCCTGCCCAACAACGGGCTCACAGTCTATATAATAAATTATCTGGGTGGGCCCTCCAGGAGGGAAGGGGAGGGAGCCTTGCCGGATTGTTAGTGAGCCTATCGATGACCTCCTCTCGTTCTCCTCTTTGGTCACTGAGAGATTGTGTACTGAATCAATCAATCATTCAATTAATCATTGGTATTTATTAACTGCTTATTATGTGCAGAGCACTGTACTGAGCATAAGGAATCTTACGCCCTTTGGGCCTTCATTCAAAATCTTAATCCCCATTTTACGGGTGAGGTAACTGAGGCCCAGAGAAGTGAAGTAAGTAACTTGCCCAAGTTCACACAGCAGACCCATGGCAGAGCTAGGTTTAGAACTCAGGTCCTTCTGACTCCCAAGCCTGTGCTCTTCTCCACTTAGCCTCGCTGTTTCTCAGTGGTCGCTTCAACAATTTCCTGCTACCTAGAATATCTGGGGACTCATTCCCTCCACCCTCCCCTAGCATGTATGTCTATATATTTCGATCCTATTGCTTCCACCTAACTTTCATTTATTTGTCCCTCTCCCAGTCTAGACTCTCAGCTTCTTGAAGGCAAGGGAAACATGTCTACCAACTCTATTATATTGTAATAATTCTGGTATTAGTTAAGCCCTTACTACATTCCATACACCGTATTAAATGCTGGGGTGGATACAAGCAAATAGGGCTGGACACAGTCCCTGTCCCACTTGGAACTCACAGTCTCAATCCCCATTTTACAGATGCGCTGAGGCCCAGAGAAGTGAAGTGACTTGCCCAAGGTCACCCAGCATGTGGTGGAGCTGGGATTAGAACCCATGACCACTGTATTCTCCCAAGAGCTTAGTACAGTGCTCAGCACTTAGTAAGCCCCCCAAAATAACATGGAATGATTGATCCTACTTTCAGCCACCAGGCTTTGGAGTCACTCATTCATTCATTCATTCATTCATATTTATTGAGCCCTTACTGTGTGCAGAGCACTGTACTAAGCGCTTGGGAGAGTTCAATAGAACAATAAGCAGATGCGTTCCCTGTCCTCAAGGAGCTTAGAGTCTAGCGGGGAGACCGACATGAATAGAAATAAATAAATGACAGCCACAGATCTAAGCATCATGGGGCTGGGAGGGTCAAGCCCTGGAGTGGGCAGAGTGTGGGACAGAGGAGATTAGCCGACGTGCTCCCTGGCCACGACAAGCTTCCAGTCTAGAGGGAGATATGGGGGAGCTTCCCCCCTTGAGTCTCCCAACCCATGTGTCCGGCATTTGAGGCTGGGAGCATGGGGGTCTCGAGGTGTTCCCCACGGGGGGCTGCTCACCCCCTCCCCGAAAGCAGTGGCTCCAGCGAGTGGGGGTCCAGGCCTGGTTGGCCGCCAGCGTGTGGATGGGCACAGTCAGTGCGTGGAAGGGCCTGGTCAGTGTGTGGACAGGGATGGGCGCTGTACAGACGGTGTGCCCAGTGTGTGGATGGGTGCGGTCAGTGGGTAGATGGGCAAGGTTGGTGTGAGTACAGGTCTGGTCAGCGAGTAGACCGTCACCTCACTTCTCTGGGCCTCAGTTTCCTCATCTGATGATGATGACGATGGTATTTGTTAAGCGTTCACCATGTGCCAAGCACTGTTCTAAACTCTGGGGTAGAAACAAGGTAATCAGGTTGTCCCACGTGGGGCTCACAGTCTTCACCCCCATTTTACAGATGAGGTAACAGAGGCACCGAGAAGTGAAGTGACTTGCTCAAAATCACCCAGCTGATAAGAGGTGGAGCAGGATTAGAATCTACGACCTCTCACTCCCAAGTCCAGGCTCTTTCCACTAAGCCATACTGCTTCCCCAGAGCTCCACGTGGGACAGGGACCTTGGCCAATCTGATTTGTTTGTATCCTCCCTAGTGCTTAGTACAGTGCCTGAAACACGGAAAGTGCTTACAAATACCACACATTGTTATTATTATTATTATTAGCTGCACGGGGCCACGCACAACCCAGCCCGCCCCAGTCAGAGAGGCACTGAATGGTGGGGTCCACAGGGCCACAACTGTCAATCGGGAACATTTGATAACAGTAATCGTGGTATTTGCTAAGTGCTCACTCTGTGCCAAACACTGAACTAAACACTGGAGAAGACACAAGCTCACCTACTCCCGGCTCTGCCACATGTCTGCTACATGACCCTGGGCAAGTGCAACAGAGACTGAGTTGAACCGAATTAACTCATATTTTCGCTAGCACTTAGAACAGTGCTTGACACATAGTAAGTGCTTAATAAGTACCATTATTATTATTATTAGGTCTGACACAACCCTGGCCAAGCGGTAGGCATGCGTGAGAATGAAACTTTCTGTAAAAAACAGCGGTTTGCACCAGCACAACCCAGTGTTTTCCAATTCTTCCAGGATAAAGCCTAAACATCTTCCTGTCCCAATTTCCCTCTCTTCTCTGCATCCCCTGACTCCAGACCCCAGACCCATTAAGCACTCCTCCAGCATTTATGTAGATATCTTTATGATACAAATAATTCTGGTATTTGTTTAACACTCACTATGTGCCAGGCACTGTACTAGCGCTGGAGTAGATACAAACTAATAAGGTAGAATACATTCCCTGTCCCACATTCAATAAAGCTCACAGTCTTATCCCATTTTACAGGTGAGGGAACTGAGGTACAGAGAAAGGAAGTTGGTATTTGTTAAGCGCTTACTATGTGCCGAGCACTGTTCTAAGCGCTGGAGTAGACACAGGGGAATCAGGTTGTCCCACGTGGGGCTCACAGTCTTAATCCCCATTTTACAGATGAGGTAACTGAGGCACAGAGAAGTTAAGTGACTTGCCCACAGTCACACAGCTGACAAGTGGCTGAGCTGGGATTCGAACCCCTGACCTCTGACTCCAAAGCCCGTGCTCTTTCCACTGAGCCACGCTGCTTCTCTAAGTGACTTGCCTAAGGTCATGCAGCAGACAAGTGGTAGAATCAGAATTAGAACCCAGGCCCTTCAGACTCCCAGGCCCGTGTTCTATCCATTAGGCCATGCTCCTTCTGTACAACTATAAATAGATTATAAATAGACATACGATATATATACAAATATAACACACACACATATACATATATATATATATATATATATAAAATTATCTTTATACTAGGTTGCTTCCACCACTTGCAATTAGATTAAATAATAATAATAACAATGTTGGTATTTGTTAAGCACTTACTCTGTGCCAAGCACTGTTCTAAGCGCTGGCGTAGACACAAGGGAATCAGGTTATCCCACGTGGGGCTCACAGTCTTAATCCCCATTTTACAGATGAGGTAACTGAGGCCCAGAGAAGTTATGTGACTTGCCCAAAGTCACACAGCTGACCAGTGGCCGAGTCGGGATCCGAACCCATGACCTCTGACTCCAAAGCCCGTGCTCTTTCCACTGAGCAGGGGACATGTTTGCTGGCTCTGCTATAGTAATCATACCCAAGGGCTTTGCACAAAATGATCAATAAATACCACCAATTGATTGACTATTTGAATATCTGTCTTCCTGGTTAGATTGTAAGCCCCTGGGGGCAGGGATCATGTATACTTAAACTCCACTGTGCTGTGCTGTACACAGCGCAGATTGCTCAGCACATAGTAAGCACTCTATAAATTGATTGATTGGCTGAAATGAAAAAACAGAAAAGCCACAACCTGAATCCTTCAATTGTGAGCGGCCTAAGGAGGCAGATTTTGTTTTATCTGTAGAGAAAAAGAGATTCTGCAACTTGTTAAAACTGAAGCAAAAGGTTTCCAGCATAGACTCAGCCAGTGGTAAAATGGGGCTAGTCAGTGCAGCTAGAGATCTGCTGCTTGTCTATCTGCTGTGTGATCTTGGCCAAGTCACTTCACTTCTCTGTGCTTCAGTTATCTCATCTGTAAAATGGGGATTAAGACTTGAGCCCCACATGGGACGTGGACTGAGTTCAACCCGATTTGCTTGTGTTCACCCCAGCTTTTAGTACAGTGCCTCGCACATAGTAAGTGCTTAACAAATACCACATATTATTATTATTTTCAATAAGAAAAGTGCTCAATCCCATAGAATGATTGATTGATTTGATTGAGGCTGAGAAGTAAATGGATTGTTTATACTAGTGCCCGCGAGTAGTTTTTAAATAGAGAAAATGCAAGTGAAAACCAGAGAAACAGCCTGACCTAGTGGATGGAGCAGGGGCCCGGGAGTCAGAAGATCATGGGTTCTAAACCCGGCTCTACCACTTGTCTGCTGTGTGAGCCGGGCAAGTCACTTCACTTCTCTGAGCCTCAGTTCTCTCATTGACAATATGGAGACAGGGACTGTGTCCAACCTGATTTGCTTGTATCCACCCCAGCGCTTAGTACAGAGGTTGGCACATAGTAAGCGCTTAACACATAACACGATTATCATTAAGAGAAGCAGCGTTGCTCAGTGGAAAGAGCACGGGCTTAGGAGTCAAAGGTCATGGGTTCTAATCAAGACTTCACCTCTTGTCAACTGTGACTTTGGGCAAGTCGCTTAGCTTCTCTGTGCCTCAGTTACCTCATCTGTAAAATGGGGATTAAGACTGTGAGCCCCATGTGGGACAACCTGATTACTTTGTATCTACCCCAGTGCTTCGAACTGTGCTTGGCACATAAGAAGCACTAAGTGAATACCATAATAATAATAATTATTATTATAGTAAGTGCTTAACAAATATCATCATCATCATTATTAGAGAAGCAGGCTGGATCTACCCAAGAAAGCTTGTTCATTCCAAGCGCTTAGTACAGTGCTCTGCACATAGTAAGCGCTCAATAAATACTACTGAATGAGTATTATAAAGGAGAAGTAGAAATTGGAATCACTTGAACTTCCGGCCCCCTGCTCCATCCACTATGCCAGGCTGCTTCTCTGGATTTCACTTGCATTTTCTCCATTTTAAAAGTACTCGCGGGCACTAGTATAAACAATCCATTTGCTTCTCAGCCTCAATCTAGTAACTCTTAGTTCTTTGTCAGATCAATCAATTAATCATTCTATGGGATTAATTGAGCACTTTATATAGGGTTTCCCAAAAGGGTAGGAAGAAATTATGAGCAGAGATTGGAACCTGAACTCTGCTGTCACAGTCCCATCCAGTCCAAATTTAATAAATCTTGGCATTTAGCAAGAACCTACTAGGTAGTCTAAGATCATGGCCTAGTAGATAGAGCACGGGTCTGGGCGTCAGAAGGTCCTGGGTTCTCATCCTGGCTCTGTGTGTGACTGCTGTATGACTTTGGGCAAGTCACTTCACTTCTCTGTGCCTCAGTTACCTCATCTGTAAAATGGGGATTGACTGTAAGCTCCATGTGGGACAACCTGATCACCTTGTATCCCCCCCCCCCCAGCGCTTAGAACAGTGCTTTTCACATAGTAAGCACTTAAAAAATACCAGCATTGTTGTTATTATTTGGACAAATCACTTCACTTCTCTGGGCCTCAATTCCCTCATGTGTGAAATGGGGACGAAGACTGTGAGCCCCATGTCCAAACTGATTATCTTTTATCTAGAACATTGCCTAGCACATAGTTTAGTGCCTAACAAAGACCATTATTACTATTCTTATTATTAGATGTTCAACTGTGAGCCCCATATGGGACAGGGATTTTGTCCGATCTGATCATTCAGGACCCACCTCAGTGCTTAGCAGAGTGCTTGACAAATAGTAATGATTTCTAGAGGCCTTCCCTGACTAAAGCATCCTTTTTCCTACTCCATCTCTCTTCTCCGTCACCCTTACACTTGGATTTGTACCCTCCATTCAACCCATGCTCCGTCTCCACAGCCTTTTGTTTATATATATCCATAATTAATTTCTCCATATTAATGCCAGTCTCCCCCTCTAGACTATGAGCTCCTTGTGGGCAGGAAACCTGTCTACCATATCTGCTAGGTTGGACTCTCATTCATTCATCCAATCATTCATTCACTCATTTATTCAATTGTATTCATTGAGCGCTTACTGTGTTGCAGAGCACTGTACTAAGCGATTGGAAAGTACAACACAGAGAGACTATCCCTGCCCACAACAGGCTTATAGTCTAGAGAGGGGGAGTACTCTTCCAAGCAGTTAGTAAGTGCTCGATAAATACGACTGACTGTTTGGCCAAACAACTATCATCATTATTATTATTATTATGAGCTAAGGTGGATATGAGGTAATTAAATCAGACAGAATTCTCATCCCGTGTAAGGAATCACAATCGAAATGAGAGGGAGAGCATGGATCTTAACCCCTTTGTACAGGTGAGGGAACTGAGACCCAGAGAGGTTAACAACAGATATAACAATAATGTTACTTGCTAAGCCCTTACTATGTGTCGAGCACTGTGCTAAGCACTGGGGTAGATACTAGATAAGCAGGTCTGTAGACTCTGACAATCAATCAATCAATCAGTTGCATTTATTGACCACTTCCCCTATGCAAAACACTGTACTAAGCAATAATATAACAGACATATTCTGTGCCCATAATGAGCTTATAGGTCTAGAGCGGGAGACAGACACTAATATAAATCAATAAATTATGGCTATATACATAAGTGATGTGATTTGGTTCTTTAAAGTTTCTGTTTGATGCAGAGGTGGATGGGCAACCACTGGAGGTTGTCGAGGAGTGGGGAAATATGGACTGAACCTTTTTATAGAAAGAAGATCCGGGCAGCAGAGTGAAGAATGGACTGGAGTGGGGAGAGACAGGAGGCTGGGAGGTCAGCAAGGAGGCTGCTACAGCAATCAAGGCGGGGGCCTGTGTCCAACCTGATTAACTCATATCGACACGAGAGCTTAAAAAAGCGTTTGGCACATTGTAAGCACTTAGTAGGTCCCATGACTGTTATTATTATTAGATCTGACACAGCCCTGGCCAATCAGGAGACATGCACAAGAATGAAACTTCCTGTAAAAAGTGTCTGTTTGTACCAACTCAACCCAGTGTTTTCCAGTTGTCCCGGGATAAAGCCCAAAGATCTTCCTGTCCTAATTTCTCTCCCTTCTCTGCATCCCCTGACTCCAGACCCCAGACGCATTAAGCAGTCAGGCACTCCCCCCTCCCCCCAAACCTTCACCCCTTCATCCCTCCAGCATATCTTTATAATAAAAATAATTGTGGTATTTGTTAAGCGCTTACTATGTGCCAGTCATTGTACTAAGCACAGGGGTAGATATAAGGTAACCAGGTAGAACACTGTCCTTGTTCTGCATTCAATTATTATTATTTTGAATTGTAGTTATTGAACCCCAGGAAGGACAGGGACTGTATACAGCCTAATTAGCTTGTTTCAACCCCAGCGCTTAGAACAGTGGAGCAGCGTGGCTCAGTGGAAAAAGCACGGCTTGGGAGTCAGAGGTCATGGGTTCGAATCCCAGCTCTGCCACTTGTCAGCTGTGTGACTATGGGCAAGTCTCTTAACTTCTCTGTGCCTCAGTTACCTCATCTGTAAAATGGAGATGAAGACTGTGAGCCTCACGTGGGACAACCTGATTATTCTGTATCTACCCCAGCGCTTACAACAGTGCTCTGCACATAGTAAGTGCTTAACAAATACCAACATTATTAACAGTGCTTGACACACAGTAAATGCTTAACAAATACCAATTAAAAAAAAGAAAAAAGGGCTTGGGAGTGTACAATATAACAGAGTTGATAGATGTGATCCCTGCCTACATAGAGCTTACTATCTATAGAAGTTTTCTCCTTTCCCCTCCTCTAGAGCTTGTTGCTATTTTATTTATTTATATTAATGTCCGACTCCCCATCTAGATTGTAAGCTAGCTGTAGGCAGGAAATATGTCTACCAATTTTTTTGTATTGTACTCTCCCATGCGGTTAGTACAGTGCTCTGCACACACAAGAAAGAGCTCCGTAAATGCCATTAACTGAATGATTTTTTTCTCCTGCTCTTCCACAATCCAATTCTTCTAATTACGAGTGAAAGTTTTGCCAAGCCATCCGTGGCCTTTGGAGATGGTGACTCAGACAGAAACTATTTCTGCTTCACGTATTTATAGATTAGCATCACATTCCTGAGGACAGATGAGTAATTGCCAAAATAGAATCAAAATACATGTGCAGAAGGATTTTCTTGGAGAATTAAAATAATTGCGAGATGCAAAGTCGTGGTGGAGAGGGGACCTGTCTACCAACACAGTCAAATTGTACTGTCCCAAGTGCTCTGCACACAGTAAGCACTCAATATGATTGAATGAATGAAAGTGCTTAGTACAGTGCTCTGTACATAGTGGGTACTCGATACATATCACTGATTGAAGGTTGACACAATAAGTGCTCAATAAATACAATTGAATGAATGAAACACTCAAAAAAAAAAAGACAACTTGGTTTGTGCTGAGAATGACAGTAAAATTAAAACTGATAAACTATGAAACAAGCAACTCAACTTGGCTTTCAAGCCAGCCTCAATTCAGAGTTCTGTTCCATTCATTATTTTCAGAGTGCTAATTGCTGTTGTCCTTGGAAATGAAGTAGACCTGAAATGAAGGTTCTCTTTATTCCATTCTCCAACTTGGAAAAATTGAGGTTGAGAAATTAAAAGATTTATTTTAAGAGTCGCTGCCAGTGGCAAAAACAATTGGGTTTAAGGTCCTGAAGTCTTCAAACTTTTTTTGAACCCAATTAGACATTGGGAAATTAAATCATCTAAGCGTACGACGATCCCATACTGTATCTTAACTGGCTGTAAGACAGTGTGGGCCATTCCGTAGCCTCTGGAATTCACTCAATCAGTTAATAATAATAATAATGTTGGTATTTGTTAAGCGCTTACTATGTGCCGAGCACTGTTCTAAGCGCTGGGGTAGACATAGGGGAATCAGGTTGTCCCACGTGGGGCTCACAGTCTTAATCCCCATTTTACAGATGAGGTAACTGAGGCACAGAGAAGTTAAGTGACTTGCCCACAGTCACACAGCCGACAAGTGGCAGAGCTGGGATTCGAACTCATGAGCCCTGACTCCAAAGTCCGTGCTCTTTCCACTGAGCCACGCTGCTTCTCCAGTTGTATTTGTTGTATTGTTGTATTTGTTGTAAATCAGTTGTATTTATTGAGCACTTACTGTGTGCAGAGCACTGTACTAAGCACTTGGGGTAGTACAACACAATAATATAAGCGACATATTCCAGGCCACAATGAGCTTATAGTCTAGAGGGGGAGACGGAAGTTAATATAAATAAATAAATTATGGATATATACACAAGTGATGTGGGGCTTGTGGAAAGGGTAGTGAGTAAAGGGAGCGAGTGAGGGTGATGCAGAAGGGAGTGGGGAAAGAAGAAAGGAGGAATTAATTTAGGGAAGGCCTCTTGAAGGAGATGTGCCTTCATTAAGGTTTTGAAGGTGGGGAGAGTCATTATTAGATTTGAGGAGGGAGGGCAGAATGTGGATGAGCGGTCAGTGGCGAGATAGATGAGATCGAGGTACCGTGAGAAGGTTGGTATTAGAGGAGCAAAGTAGGAGAGCAGTGAGGTGAGGTAGGAGGGGGCAAGGTGACTGAGTTGTTTAAAGCCATTGGTGAGGAGTCTCTGTTTGATGTGGAGGTGGGTGGGTGGGCAGCCAGGGGAGATGGCTGAGGAGTGGGGAAATATCGACTGAACCTTTTTGTAGAAAAATGATCCGGTCAGCAGAGTGAAGTATGGACTGGAGCGTGGAGGGGCGGGAGGCTGGGAAGTCAGCAAGGAGGCTGATATAGTAATCAAGATAGAGTAGGATAATTGATGGATTAACATAATCATTCATTCATTCAATAGTATTTACTGAGCATTTACTATGTGCAGAGCACTGTACTAAGCGCTTGGAATGTACAAATCGGTAACAGATAGAGACAGTCCCTGCCCTTTGATGGGCTTACATAGTTTGGAAAGAGGAGAGAGTGGATTTTAGCAATGTCGTGAAAGTTGAACCGACGGGATTTAGTAATAGATTAAATATGTGGATCAAATGAGAGAGGAGTCAAGGATTACACCAAGGTTACCGGTGTGTGAGTTAGGAAAGATGGCCGGGCCGTCTACAGTGATGTGAAAGTCCGGGGAAGGGTGGCTTTGGGCCGGAAGAAAAGGAATTCTTTTTTGGTCATGTTAAGTCTGAGGTAATGGTAGCAACGCTCCATGACAGCTAACATGTCCAGGCCACCACTCCCCCCATTTCTAAAACCTTCCTAAAACTGCATCTCCTCCAAGAGGCCTTTCTCAATAAACCCTCATTTCCTTTATTTTGACCTTGACTCTGTGTTTCATATGCATTTCCTGTGTACCCCTTTAGCACTTTGATAGTCACCCCAGCAACACAGCCCCTTCCCTTTTTCCTCCTCCTCCTCATCCTTCTCCTCCTCTTCCTCCTCCTCCTCCTCCTTATCCTTATTTTAAACCATACCCAATGTTACTTCCAATCAATGCCAGATTTTTCCCCTGGCCCTGCCCCATTCTGTGCCATTTTCAGCCTGGTTTCTCTGACTCAGGAAGGAGGCAGCGCAGAAGGCAAGGAAAAAATTCCATTGATTGATTGATTCCTTGATTTCCTCTTTCTCGTCCTCCTCCTTCTCTTCTTCTTCCTCCTTTAATTTCCTCTTTCTTGTCCTCCTCATCCTCCTATTCCTCCTTCTTTCTTTATTTTAAGGTCTGTCCCCCTGTCTAGACAAGAAGCATGGCCTGGTGGAAAGAGCATGGCCTGGGGAGTCAGAGGACCTGGATTCTAATCCCGACTCTGCCACTGACCTGCTGTGTGACTGTGGGCAAGTCACTTAACTTCTCTGGGCCTCAGTTCCCTCATCTGTAAAATGGGGATTAAGATTGTGAGCCCCACGTGGGACAACCTGATTCCCCTGTGTCTCCCCCAGCACTTAGAACAGTGCTCGGCACATAGTAAGCGCTTAACAAATACCAACATTCTTCTTCTTATTATTATTTCATATCTATCCCAACGCTAAGAACAGAGCTTGGCACATAGTAAGTGCTTAACAATAATGTCTGTTTACTTGTTTAGATGTGTATATATCTATAATTCTATTTATTTATATTGATGCTATTGATGCCTGTTTACTTGTTTTGATGTCTTTCTCCCCCTTTCTAGACTGTAAACTCATGGTGGGCAGGGATTGTCACTCTTTATTGCTGAATTGTACTTTCCAAGCACTTCGTTCAGTGCTCTGCACACAGTAAGTGCTCAGTAAATATGATTGAACAAATGAAATACCACAATCAATGATGTTATTATTAAAAAGATCCTTGTAGGGAGGGAACATGTTTACCAACTCTGTTTCATTGTAATAATAATAATAATAATAATAATAATGGTATTTGTTAATCACTTACTATGTGCCAAGTGCTGGGGTAGGTACAAGGTAATCAGCTTGTCCCACGCTCACAGTCTCACAGTCTCAGTCTCACAGTCCCCATTTTGCAGAGGAGGTAACTGAGACACAGATATGTTAAGTGACTTGCCCAAAATCACACATCTAACAAGAGATGGGGTTGGATTAGAACCCACAACCTCTGACTCAGCAAGCATTCAATAAATAGCATTGACTGATTTATTGATTCCTCCTCTGTCTCTCCTCTATCTCCTCTGTTTCCTCCTCTTTTTCTTCACCTTTCTCCCTGCCTCCTCCTTTTCCCCATTTTCCTCTTCCTCCTACTTGTATCCATTCTCCCTGTTACTTAGACTGTGAACCCATTGAGGGACCTGATTATGTTTTATCTACCCAAGCACTAAGTACAGCATTTGGAGCATAGTAACACCTTAATAAACACCATTATTTTAGTTATTATTATTATCCTACTCTTGCTCTTTCTCCTGTCCATCCTGCTCCTCTTCTTCCTCCTTCCCTTTTTTCTCCTCCTAGTTTTCCTCCTCTTCCTTCTGAAGTCGCTGAGGGCCAAAGAAGTTAAGTGACTTTCCCAAGGTCATTCAGCAGACATGTGGCGGAGCTGGGATTAGAACCCAGGTCCTTCTGACTCCCAGGCTTCTGCTTTATCCACTAAACCGTGCTTTTTTGCTATTACTAATAATTATTGTTGTAATTAGCCCCACTTTTCCTCATCTTCCACTCCCTTTCATGTCACCCTGATTCACTCCCTTTGCTCTCCCCCCACCCAGCACTTATGTATATATATGTAATCCTATTCATTTATATTGATCTGTTCATTTTATATTGATGTCTGTCTCCCCCCCCCTTTAGATCTGTCTCCCCCCTCTAGACTGTGAGCTCTGTGAGCAGGGATTGTCTCTCTTTATTACTGTATTGTACTTTCCCAAAGACTTAATAGCGTGTTCGGCACACAGTAAGGACTCAGTAAATATGAATGAATGAATGAATGAGTGAATTCAAATGGGAAAAAAGTATTCTCCAACCCTGAGACTCTTCCCAGTTTAATTTTGGGCCCAGTTAGATGCAAGGCAGAGTGATCTGTGGGATCAGTCCAGGTCAGTTTGGGCAAAAAGGGAGGGGTGAGGGCCCAGTGTTGGAATTGGAGGCTAAATGGGGCTCAACATCCACAGACACATACTCACACACCCTGCCACTCCTTTCAGAAGGGGATTAGGGCCAGGGACAATACTTTTCCATAATGACTATTTGAATAATTACAACAGTAATTATTAGTAGTAGAGAAGCAGCTTGGCTTAGTGGATAGACCACGGGCCTGGGCGTCAGGAGGACCTGGGTTCTAATCCCAGCTCCGCCACATGTCTGCTGTGTGACCTTAGGCAAGTCAATTCACTTCTCTGGGCCTCAGTGACCTCATTGGTAAAATGGGAATTAAGACTGGGAGTCCCTTGTGGGACAGGGACCAGGTACAATCTGATTAACTGGTGTCTACTCCGGTGCTTAGAACAGTGCTTGGCACATAGGAAGCACTTAACAAGTACCATAATTAGCAGTAATTATCTTAACAAAGTGTATCATCTCTAAAGGGCAGGGACTGTCTCTATCTGTTACCAATTTGTACATTTCAAGCGCTTAGCACAGTGCTCTGCACATAGTAAGCGCTCAATAAATACTATTGAATGAATGAATAAATAATTCCAATGACAGTGCACAAAGAAGAACCACAAACTCCATCATCTTCATTCATTCAATCACATTTATTGAGCACTTACCGTGTGCAGAGCACTGTACCAAGCGCTTGGAATGTATAATTCGGCCACAGATAGAGACAATCCCTGCCCAACGACGGCCTCACAGTCTTTAGGCCGGTGAGCTTGTTGTCGGTAGGGATCGTCACTGTTTATTGTTGTACGGTACTTTTCCAAATGCTTAGTACGGTCCTCTGCTCACAGTAAGCGTTTGATAAATGTGGCTGAATGAATAAATGAATGAAGAGATTTACCGAATGAGGGGCAGACAGCAAATCTCTCCTCGCCATGGCCGAAACTAATCACGCGTTCTTTTTGCCCTCCTTTTCTGAAGTCAACGGGTCTGTCCTTCGCTCCATTTCCCTTCTAGATTTGCTGGGCCGGAGAGCCAGGGCATGTCTGAGAAAACAAGTGAGTCAAATACGCATTCCTGCCTCTGATCTGCAGTTTTCCAGCTCTTTCAGAGTAGAGGCCTATTTCCCTATTTCTTATCTGATGAGTTGGGAAATCTTAACTACAGTATAGACTTCCAGGCTAATCTACAGCCATTCCAGTCAGCTGAAAAATCAGGTTTGGGCTCTTATGCTAAAGAAGATTCTAGGGAACTAGCTGCTTATCTGGTGGAAGTGAGGGGGAATTTCTCCTTGAGTGGAGTGGTCTCACTTGTGCCAGAATATACCGAAAATACAAAGTATAGGGAAAAGAAAGAACTGCAACAATAAGTGGAACCAATCAATATGTTGTGTAACTGAAGAGGAAGCCATAGTTTGGGATTTTCTCCAAGTGTACTTGATGGACATGGTTGGTAATGATTATGGTAATAATAGTAATTATTATTTATTGCGTTTGTTAAGCGCTTACTATGTGCCAAGCACTGTTCTAAACACTGGGGTAGATGCAAAGTAATCATATTGGACATTGGACACTGATTGATTGATTCACCTTGTTTTTAGCCTCACATATGGGCAACCGTTGTTTTTTCCCCAAACCACAGCATTCTGTCTTCAAATCGACTCTCACTAATGGAGGATTATTCCCTACTTCTCTAACGGTGTCCTATGCATAAGGCAGAGTGAAAACACACATAACGACTGACTGTGTGTCTCATGTGGGATAGGGACTGTGTTCGACCTGATGATGATAAAAATAATAATGATAATTATGGTATTTGTTGAGCGCTTACTATGTGCCAGTCACTGTACCAAGTGCTGGGGTGGATACAAGTATTCATTCATTCAATCGTAATTATTGAGCGCTTACTGTGGGCAGAACACTGTACTGAGCGCTTGGGAAGTACAATTCAGCAACAGAGACAATTCCTGCCCATAACAGGCTCACTGTCTAGAAGCAGGGAGACAGACATCAAAACCAGCAAATAGCATCAATATAAATAAATAGAATTATAGATCTCTCCACATCAAAACAAGTAAACAGGCATCAATGTAAATAAATAGAACTAGAGATACATACATATATACACAAGGTCTACGGGGCTGGGAGGGGAGGTGGAGCCAAGGGAGCGAGTCGGGGTGATGGGGAGGGGAGGGGGAGCTGAGGAAAAGGGAGGCTTAGACTGGGAAGGCCTCCTGGAGGAGGTGAGCCTTCAGTAGGACTTTGAAGGGGGGAAGTGTGCTAGTTTGGCAGATGTGAGGAGGGAGGGCGTTCCAGGCCAGAGGTAAAACGCGGGCCAGGGGTCGACGGTGGGACAGCCAAGAACGAGGCCCAGTGAGAAGGTTAGCAGCAGAGGAGCAATCGGGTTGGACGCAGTCCCTGTCCCACGTGAGGCTCACAGACTCAATCCCCCATTTCCAGATGAGGTAACTGAGGAACAGAGAAATGACTTGCCCAAGTTCACACAGCAGACAAGTGGCTGAGCCGGGATTAGAGCCCATAGCCTTCCGATTCACAGCCCGTGGTCCATCCACTCTATCATGCTGCTTCTCATCAAGACCGATTATCTTGTCTCTAGCTCACTCTCAGTAAGCTGCTTGACACATAGCAAGCACTTAAAAAATATCACAATTATGGTTGTCATCGTTGGTCCAGCGCTTAGTACAGTGCCTGGCACACAGTAAACACTTAACCAATACCATAATTGTTATTATTATTATTATTGCACTATGCCTCAGGGTCAGGGAAGAGGCAGAAAACCAGTGGACGTACCAAAGTACCTCTGAGAAGAGTGTTCTCAGCATGGCTTACTGGAAAGATTACAGGCTCGGGAGTCAGAGGTCATGGGTTCTAATCCTGGCTCCGCCTCTTGTCACCTGTGTGACTTTGGACAAGTCACTTAACTTCTCTGTGCCTCAGTTACCTTGTCTGTAAAATGGGGATTAAGACTGTGACCCCCACTTGGGACAATCTAATAATAATGTTGACATTTGTTAAGCGCTTACTGTGTGCAGAGCACTGTTCTAAGCGCTGGGGTAAATACAGGGTCATCAGGTTGACCCACGGGAGGCTCACAGTTAATCCCCATTTTACAGATGAGGTAACTGAGGCATAGAGAAGTTAAGTGACTTGCCCACAGTCACACAGCTGACAAGTGGCAGAGCTGGGATTCGAACCCATGACCTCTGGCTCCCAAGGCCTTGTATCTACCCCAGGGCTTAGAACAGTCCTCGACGCATAATAAGTGCTTAACAAATACCGTCATTATTATTATTATTATTACAGTCGATATAGAAACACTCGGAATCCATAGCCTGTGAACACCAAATGCGAGTCTCATCAATCTATGGTATTGATCGAGTGCAGAACACTGTAACTAATCAGTCAGTCAGTGGTATTTGTCGAGAGCTTATTGTCTGCACAACGCTGTGCAGAGCACTTGGCAAAGTATGATAACAGAATTTGTAGACATGTTCCCTGCCCACGAGGAGCCTAATGGCCTAGAGGGGGAGGCAGACAATAAAATGAATTATGGATAGGTACATAAGTGCTATAATACAGTGAAGTAAGGAGAAATGATCCCAGGATTCAAGGATCTTACAAAGCTACCAGGAATGTAAGCTTTTTATCCCTCCATCAGTTAATCAATCAGTGATATTTACCGAGCCATTAGTAGGCAAATAATATAATGATAGTAAAAAATAATTATGGAATCTGTTAAGCACTTCATATGTGCCAAGCACTGGGGTAGATACAAGGTAATCAGATTGGACATGGGGCTCACGGTCTTAATGTCCAATTTTGCAGTTGAGGTAACTGAGGCACAGAGAAGTAAAGTGATTTGCCCGAAGTCACAGAGCGGACATGTGGCGGAGTCAGGATCAGAACTCACGTCCTCTGACCCCTAAGCCAACACTTTTGCCATTAGGCCATGCTGCTTCTAATATGCGTCATGCTTCTATTGTACTTTCCCTGGAGAGACGGATAGGACACGACCCTGCGCCCAGAATAATCTGGAAGGGGGCCAGTGAAGCTGGAATGAAACCTGGACCCAAGAGGCTAAAAAAAGAATATTCCTCACAGTAAGTAGTAGTTAATAATAATGGCATGTATTAACTGCCTATTGTGAGCAAAGCAATCAGTCAGTCACTCAATCGGTGGTATTTATTGAGCACTTAATATGTGCAGAGCACTGTTCTAAGTGCTTAGGAGAGTTCAGTACAAGAAAAATTAGCAGACACGTTCCCTGCCAATATGAGTTTACAGTCTAGAGGAGGAGGCAGACATATGGTGATTTATACAAACATTCATTCATTCAATCATATTGTTTCAGAGCTGTTGATTGTGTTCTGAGGCCTCCTTATGAATTTGTTGCTAAATATGGCATCTAGATGATGCTAAAAACTGATCTGGTATCTTGCTGAGACATCCGTTGTCAATCATAGTCAGTCGGTCGCATTTATTGACTGTATTTATTTGTCCACTCCTCATCACCATGATCTAAGCACTTAGTACAGTGTCAAGCGCTTAGTACAGTGCTCCGCACATAGTAAGCGCTCAATAAATACTATTGAATGAATGAATGAATCACCAATATAGGGGCACCGTGTTACTGTGTGTCTCCCACTCTGTACTGTAAGCTCCTTGTGGACAGGAAAAGTGTCTATTTCTGTTCTGTTATACTCTCCAAAGTGCTTAAAACAGTGCTCTGCACATAGTAAGTGCTCAATAAGTACGATTGATTGATTGATTCATTCATTCAGTTGTATTGATTGAGCGCTTAGTGTGTGCAGAGTACTGTACGAAGTGCTTGGAAAGTACAATTCAGCAACAAATAGAAACAATCCCTGCGCACAATGGGCTCACAGTGGAGAAGGAGGGAGAGAGGCATCAAAACAAGTAAACAGGCATCAAAAGCATCAATATCAATAAATAGAATTGTAGATCTAGCCACATCAAAACAAGAAAACAGGGCTTAATGTAAATAAATAAAATTATAGATATGTACATATACACAAGTGCTGTGGGGCGGGGAGGGGGCACAGCGCCAAGGGAGCGAGTCGGGGCGATGGGGAGGGGAGAAAGAGCTGAGGAAGAGGGAGGCTCAGTCTGGGAAGGCTTCGTGGAGGAGGTGAACTCTCAGTAGGGCTTTGAAGGGGGGAAGTGTGATTGTTTGGCGGATTTGAGGAGGGAGGGCGTTCCAGGCCAGAGGGAGGAGTCAGGGGTTGTTGGCTGGACAGGCGAGAATTGATTGCCCGCTGGGAGACATTGTTTGATCAGCAGCTTGATGACACTTCAGTCTACTTTCTGTCTCCAGTGACACACTGGCTTTCAGATTTAGTTTTCTACTTTATTATTAATATTATGATTAGTAATATCAGGAGTGGTGATAGTAGTAGTATATTTAAGTGCTTGCCATGTATCCAGCACTCTTCCAATCTCTGGGGTAAATGCAAGTTTATTGGATCGGACACAGTCCCTGTACCACATAGGGCTCACAGTCTAAGTAGGAGGGAGAACAGGCATTGAATCTCTATTTTACAGATGAGGAAACTGAGGCCTAGAGAAGTTAAGTGACTTTCCCAAGGTCACACATTAGGCAAATAGTGGAGCTGGCTTTAGAATTCCAGTCTTCTGACTCCCTGCCCCATGTTCTTTCCACTAGGCCATGCAGTTTCTCAATCAGCTGCTTAGTACAGTGCTCTGCACAGAGTCATTGCTCAGTAAATGCCATTAATTGATTGATTCCTTATCATTTCCTTTTCTCCTTAGGCTGTGAACTCTCTGCGGGACAGGATCTGTGTCTGATCTGATGATCTGGACTCTACCCCAGTGCTTTGTTCGATGCTTGGCCCATAGAAGGCACTTAAAAAATGCTAAGCAATTAGAACAGTGTTCTGCGCACGTTGCCATTGATTGATTACAATTATTTATGTGTGAGTACTTCGAAAGCCTCACTGCATGATCTAGTGGATAGAGCAGGGGTCTGGGAGTCAGAAGGTCATGGGCTCTGCCACTTATCTGCTGTGTGACCTTGGGCAAGTGGCTTCACTTCTCTGTGCCTCAGTGACCTCGTCTGTAAAATGGGGATTAACTGTGAGCCTCACGTGGGACAACCTGATGACCCTGTATCTACCCCAGCGCTTGGAACAGTGTTCGGCACATGGTAAGCGCTTAACAAATACCAACATCATTATTATAATTATTGTATTGCTATTGATGCCCGTCTACTTGTCTTGTTGTCTGTCTCCCCTTTCTAGACTGTGAGCCCACTGTTGGGTAGGGATTGTCTCTATCTGTTGCTGAATGGTACCTTCCAAGCGCTTAGTACAGTGCTCTGCACACAGAAGTGCTCAATAAATACGATTGAATGAATTTGTAAATCGGGGAGTGAGACTGTGAGCCCCATGTGGAACAGGGACTGTGTCCAACCTTGTATCCACCCCAGTGCTTAGGACAGTTCCTGGCACAGATTAAGCGCTTAACAAACGCCACAGTTATCATTATTATTATCTTTACGCCTGGTGGTACAGCGGAGGTGGTTCTTGGGTCAGAAACTCACCGCTGATGGTTGAGCACCAGCAAGCAGAACAAAGTCTAGAACCGTGTTCTCCTGGGTCCTGGAGCTGCACTCCCAAGGCAGGGCTCCCAAGGCAGAGCAAGCATCATGGATGAGATCCCGGAGAATGAAGCCCACCTCCCCATTCCCTTACTGTGCCTTCCAACGCAGCAGAGAAAATTACCACTGCAAGCTTGTCAACCTCTTAGTGACATGCCATGGCATCTAAAACGATAAACTGAGGGCTCAGAATCCCTTCCAACTGGCTAACTCTGTGTGCATTCCCAAATCAATCAATCTAATCCCGGCTCTGCCACTTGTCCGCTGTGTGACCTCGGGCAAGTCACTTGACTTCTCTGCACCTCAGTTACCTCATCCGTAAAATGAGAAGTAAGACTGTGAGCCCCATGTAGGACATGGACTGTGTCTAACCTGATTAGCTTATATCCATCCCAGAGCCTAGTGTGGTGTCTGGCACATAGTAAGCGCTTAACAAATACCACAATCATTATTAATTATTATCTTTCTACCTGGTGGAATTCCAGAGGTGATTCTTAGGTCAGAAACTCACCGCTGATGGTCTAGCACCAGCAGGCAGAACCAAGAGTAGAACCGTGCTCTCCTCGGTCTCTATTGAGCGCTTATTGTGTGTAGAAGACTGTACGAAACACTCGGGAGGGTATGATAGAGTAGAGCTGGTAGACCTGGGAGTCGGAAGGTCATGGGTTCTAATCCCCGCTCGGCCACTTGTCTGATGTGTGACGTTAGGCAAATCACTTCACTTCTCTGGGCCTCAGTGACCTCACCTGTAAAATGGGGAGTGAGATGTGAGCCCCAAATGGGTCAGGGATTGAGTGTACACTGATTTGTTTGTATCCACCCCAGCATTTAGTACGGTGCCTGGCACCTAATAAGCACTTACAAAAACCACTATTATTATCATTATTATGAGATACGTTCCCTGTCCACAAGGACCTTTTCTCCCTGCCCCTTGCCCAGAATGGACCTGAGCCAGGATCCTGAGAGATTTGTCCAGCACTTCAAGGGGGGGAGGAGGTGACTTGTGGTGCTTAACCAGCTAAGAAGTCATTAAAAACACACATTACTTCTTTATAATAACCACAGAAAAGGCGCTTGAGGTGATGTAAAGGAGAATGAATCCTGATATTTTGAGAGACAGAAAATGGGATAATAGTAAAAATTAACTGTGGTATTTGTTAAGCGCATACCATATGCCAAGAAATGCATGAAGGACCAGGAGAGATATAGCATGGCCTAGTGGCTAGAGCTCGGGCCTCAGAGTCAGGAAGACCTGGGTTCTTATCATGGCTTTGCCACTGATCTGCTGTGTGACCTTGGCCAAGTCACTTCACTTCTCTGTGGCTCAGTTACCTCATCTGTAAAATGAGGATTAAGACCGTGAGCTCTCTGTGGGACAGGGTCTTTGTCCAACCTGATTTGCTTGTATCCACCCCAGCGCTTAGTACTGTGTCTGGCACATAGCCCGTTGTGGACAGGGATTGTCTCTCTTTGTTGATGAATTATACTTTCCAAGCACTTAGTACAGTGCTCTGCACCCAGCGCTCAATAAATACGATTGAATGAATGAATAGTAGGCCCTTAACAAATACCACAGCTATTATTATTATTATTACAAGATAATTAAGTGGGGCATAGTCGTTGTCTCATTAATGGAAGTGAAATGAGGGACAGTGTGGCCTAGTGGAAAAAGGATGAGTCTAGGATTCAGAAGTCCTGGGATTGGGTCCCAGCTGGACCACTGGCCTGTTGCGTGATCTTGGACAAGTCACTCTGGGCCTCAGTTTCCTCATCCATAACATGGGGCTGAAATATCTGCTCTCCCTATCTCTCGGACTGTGTACCCCATATAAAACAGGGATGGTGTCGAATCTGAAAACCTTGTACCTACCCCCAGATTTAGCACAGTGCTGGGCACAGAGTAAGCACTTAATATTATGAAGAAGGAAATAGAGTAATCTCTGGCGGGTGATTTTTCCATCTCCACTTTTCCCCAGGACCTTCTCCAGTAGAGCCTTCCATGATGAGATGACTGTTAAAAGACTTCAGTCTTTATCCTACTGTATTTAGAGCACTGTACTGAGCACTTGGGAGAGTAGAGTCAGAAAGACCCGATTCCTGCTCACAAGAAGCTTACAGGTAGTATTTATTAAATGCTGATTATGTGCCAGGCACTGTTCTAAGTGCTGTTGTGGATACACGCAAATCAGGTTGGGCAAAGTCCCTGTCCCACATAGAGCTCACAGTGTTAAGCCTCTTTTTACAGACGAGGGAACTGAGGCATAGAGAAGCAAAGTGACTTGCCCAACATTGCACAGCAGACAAGTGGTGGAGCCTGGATTAGAACCCAGGTCCTCTGACTCTCAGGCTTATGCTCCATCTATTAAGCCACATTGCTTCTCCTTACCCACCTCCCACTTCGCTAGATATCACATCTCCTATTGCTTTTAGAGTTCATCACTGTTCGTAGTGGGGAAGTTGGCATGACGTAAACGCTCAATATAGAAATGATCACTGACTAGATGAGACGGTTTTAGCCATGGGAATTTAAGGACCCGAGCAGGAAAAATTACTGAACTGATTCGGAAATCAGTATCCCATAAAGCTTTTCCGGAATCCAACAAATATCACAGCCCAAACCGGGAGGAAGGTTGGGCTTAAATACATTTATGTAGACGCAGCACTGTTAAGTCTGAGCTTGGGAAATACGTGATTTCTTGAATTTTCTGGTGGGAGAAAAACTGTGGAGGGCTTTTTTTCACTGTCACTGGCAGTTAGTGAAATCTGTTGTCACTTTAAGAAATGTTATCAACCAGGGCTCGCTTTAAAAAGGAACACAGTAAATTGTTGCTTTTCAGTGTAGGGAAGATTAAGCTCATTTAAAATAAAGCCACATTCTATAATTGGGTTTCTCGAAAGGTGGAAAATGAAAACACAGCAGCCGGGTGCTTAATACAGTGCCCTGCCCACAGTAAATACCGAATAACTACCGCTGATTGATGGTTCGGCTGATGGAGCATCTCTTTCTGGTGGCTTAGTTATAACCCTCAATGGGAAAAGGAGCCAAATTAAGTGATCCAGGATAGTGGATCTCAATGGCTTGAAAGTCTGAAGTTTTATGTCAAGCCATCACGGTAATAAAAGTGCAGAACTTCTAATTACCAATTGAGGAAGTGAGGAAAATCTGGATCAGAATGAAAAGTGGAAGCAAGGAACATCCCTCTAGCAGACTGGCACAAATGCAACGGAGATAGGATAATGGCATAATTACCGGAACCAATTAATAAAATTAAAGTTGTACTAAAATACAAAATACTGCCCAAGTTCACTAGGGTTTTCCAGAAACTCCTATTTCCCATCATTTTTTATTCTCTGCAAAATTTTTGAGGTCTTCTCTTTCTTAATATGTCACACCAGAAGCTACTTTTCATCAATGATCTAGCTATGTTCTGCTGAGGTTTCTGCTTCTTCCAGCCTTATCCTCAAAAAGAAAGTATAGGTATCATCCCGATCTGTCAGGTAAGGATCCCTTGATGGCTCTGAAACAGAATTGTAATTACAGAGGTTGAAGTCATAAATCTTAAAGATGTTTAACCTAAAAATTCCAGTTCTAATTTACGATCTTCTCAAAACAGCATTTTGAGTCTTTACTCATTAAAGGCCATAATAAGTAAGATAGAGCTCAAATGCGTCAAATAGTCACTGTCATTTTAAGGCCTGTAACTTTGCGAACTCATTATTTGAACAGAGACACCCAAAATACTTGGGGGTGGGGAGGTCTCAGCTTTCAATTACATTCCAGATCTCAGAGCAGAAACCTTTAATCTCTGTTCTTATCAACTCCCAACTCCCATTCCTGACCTGGTTTTAAGACCCAGCTTCGGTAATCTAAGAATGGTGCTCCTCCCTAGATTTCAATCAGGGGACGTTTATTGACAGAGCAATTTGTAGTCTTGGATGGAACACTCATAAACAAACCTATTTAGAGGGTAGGTCATGTACTTCTAAGATAAAAATATACAAACTGCCAAACTGCACACGCAGAACCCTTGTTTGCATTGCAACTCGCTTACTGTACTAAGAGTACAATGTAACATTATTTAAGGAACTCACACGGTAATTACATCGGTGAAATGATGCTTTACATAGGGGGCAATTTTGTTTTGAGGAATCTTTTTTTTTTCCTTTTCCCTCACTGCAGAATGGTCTTGATAGGATCCAGTCTCCCTCCATGGGGCCACTCGATGTGCTTTTCTCTACTACCCACCGCAGTATGGTATTTCCTTTTTTGGATATTATGATTTGTTGAAAGTCTGTCTTCGCAGGCGATAAGGCACGTAAATAAGTATAACCTTTTGTGGGAAATTAGAACGTTTGTGTTACACCACCCTTCAAAGAGGGGCTTGATGTAAAAGAAAAACCAGGTTGTTTATTTTAATAATATATTTAATTTCCAGATGACTTTAGCCGACAGGCCCCTCGATGTACTTGCTCTCCCGTCTTTTTAAATATATCCCGCTGCTTGGGGTCTCCCCAAAGTTTGGGGTCTAAAACTGGGCCTTTCATTCACTTTCGCCTCTCAGGACAAGCGAACGCTTTCTGTCAAATCCCCTGTTAGGAGACTGGATAAATAGGGCTCATAAAAAGCTGCTTTGTCTTGATCCCTAAATTTAATTCTCGGCTTCGCTCTTGCCCTCACGTCAAGTTGAGCCCGAACCTCTTCTGTCCCAGAAGGGGGAATGTTTTTTGGTATTCCCGAAAACCATCGGCTGTCAATTCCACTTTCCCTCTCCAGGTCTCCCCCAGCCTGCTGTCTTCCTCTCGAGGTAAAATATGAGGATCACGTTTTCGCTTTTTCAGAGAACGGCCCCAGCGATCGGCAGAGGCGGGCTCTGGGTCGAAAGAGGAGTTTTCCGGGGTTCCTTCTTAGCGACACTCTTTGGAAAATAGTAACTCCACTTTGACAGATGCTACCCGAAAGCTGTCTGCCGTGTGCGGGACTGGAACTGAAATGAAAGAGGCAGGGAAGGAGTGATTTGGGGGGACTATCCTTAAAGATAGGTTAGAAACGATATCTAAGGCTCACCCAGTCGGGAGTTCCAGAGCTAAAATTTGATCACACCGTTAGAATTGTCGAACGGGATGCAGGGTTTGCCTCGAACCCTTTCTGAAGCTAGCAATTTTTCCCCTATTAGAGTGCCTTTTGAAACCCTTGATGAAATCTTTTCCTCGGGGATCAAACCCTCAATTGGCACTGACTTATGAAAATACTTGCAATTGTTATTTTGGTCCCTTAATGATACCAATATGCTCTTCAGCACTTAGGAAGGTCTTTGTTCTCCCCAAAGAGGAACACAAAGGTAAAAGAAATACATGCCTAGCTTTTCATGGTTGGTTCCAAAATAGGGTGTCTAAGCTTTAACAATCTCCTGTCTCAGAGAGAGATAACATCTTTTGCCTGGGGCTAAGGGAATTAGGGGATATTTACATGATTTAAAGCTAATTTTATAGCATGTTATGTTTCTACTCAAGTCATGGAATCAATACAGGAGGATTTGGGGGTTTTAAATGTAAATAGTGATAGAAGGTAATTAAATCTATCTTTTGAATAGGAACAGGATCGTTTATTCCCCCTTTCATACTCGCTTTTCTTCAATAAATAAAGGCAAAGAAGCCGAAAAGACTGAAAGGCACAGAAGAGTCCCGATGCAGCGGAGACTGCAACAAGCATTTTAGCAGTGCGTATTAGAAATCCAAAATAAAGTTTGAGATGACATTTTGGCTCAGATACCTAGTTCCTTAAGCTGGAAAATATAAGGCAAGGGTTTAATGTTCTGGACTTGATGTACGAGGTAAAAACCAGATGCTTAAAAAAGAGCTCCTGGATTATCCTGACCTTAATAAACCATAATTTAAATGTTTCAGTGGAATTAGTTCTAGAACAGGTGATTGAATTTTCATACGCTCCAGGGAGAGCCGAATCAGTCGTCGAGTTCTTCAGATAGAGTTCGGGCTCCGGTTTTTCCATGCGACTTGGGGGACAGTTTCTGTATTGGTCAAATGAGCAGACTAGAGTGAAACCCTTTCATTACATTTTCCAAAAAGCCAAGCCAAAAATTCTGTGAGTAGGCAAATGGTAAAACTAGAGAACGATGCATGTATGTGCATTAAGCCTGGCTTTTCAACTCCATGACGTCCACTGGAAAACGTTAGGAATATTCTGAATGTGTTCCGAGGTAAAACCAAATTCACCGGGATTTTGGCCCCATGGGTAACTTTCATAAAGCATGTTGAGAATTCGGGACAGAAATGAAAACTCTCAACATTTAGTAACACTGTCCTCAAACTTTCTTGTAGTTGTAAAAATGAACTTCTATGGCCTTCATTAATTCTTTTCACGGTAAATTTTTAAAAAAGGAAATGGACTGTGGTTCAGTAGCCACTTCTCTGCCGTGTGACCTCGAGCAAGTCACTTAAACTTCTCTGAATCTCAGTTACCTTATCTGTAAAATGGAGATGAATCCTGTGAGTCCCACCTGTCCAACTTGATGAGCTTGTACCTACCCCAATGCTTAGTAATAATAATAATAATAATGATAATGTTGGTATTTGTCAAGCGCTTACTATGTGCAGAGCACTGCTCTAAGCGCTGGGGTAGATACAGGGTCATCAGGTTGTCCCACGTGAGGTTCACAGTTAATCCCCATTTTACAGATGAGGGAACTGAGGCACAGAGTAGTACAGTGCCTGACACCTAGTAAGCACTTAGCAAATACCACTAAAAGTAAATCGCATTGGCCTTACCAGAGCCCTAATTCTTCTCTTTGGTCTTCATAGGAAAGTGATGAATGAGGAGAAGGCTTTGCGTCACAATAGTATTTCCACAGATTTCGAAGGCGTTTGGCTGGCTATTTAGAGCACTTTCACAGCTAGTCCTTTCAGGGGGAAAATATATCGGCCCCTCGGTTTCTGAAATCGCGGGCCATGTGTTCCCTGTCCATTTGTGGCAGGGTGAAAGTTGTTGCTGTTTCTGCTCATGTATAGCCAGTTTTGACAGGCGTCAGTCACCCCTCTAATCAATGACAAATCTAGAAGAAACTTTCCCAGTTGCGGACCCTCATGTTGTCTCTCTTGCGGTGTATGTGCCGGTGTTTGAAGTTTGTTCAGGGAATTGCTCCCTGTCCCAGTGAATTCATCTACAGGGTCGGCTCTCCTGGTCAGCCTAAATATGGAAGGACTATCTATCGGACATTGTGTCTGCAAATCTTGTTCCTTGGAAATTCCTTTTGGATTCGGGATTTTCTAGCCAAAAAAGCCCTGTCATTCACTCCGGTGGAAAAACAAAAACAACAAAGGACAAAACCCAAAATGGAAAACTGCACTGTCTAAAGACCTTCCAGTGTGCAAGTGTGCTAGTCTGCATTTGAGTTTTCCTTGTGGATCTCCATTTAAATCAACCTCAAGCATACAGACGGTAAAGTGCTTCCCAAGGCCAAAGGAGTGTTTTGTTTTTTTTTCCTGGAGATAGAATGTCTTGGGTTTGATATTACGGCTTTCGAGCCACAAGTAGTAAACTCTGGGAAAATGTATTTTCCGACTTGGGGAATCTCCAGGACCATTTGGGCTTCCTCGGATTCTCTTTCAAAAAAACAGAATGTGAAAATTCTCTACAGATGACTTTAAAACAGATTTTTTTGCTCTCCCATAGTCTCTTCGTGCCGTCACCCTTGAGACGACGGAACTGAAAATGTCTGTCTAGAGTATGCGGCTTTGGTTTTCTCCAGCTCCCAGGCTGAAGGTGCTGCTTTTTTCTTAAACAGGAGGATTCCTTTCATCTCCTCCACTGGACAATTTAAAATCTTGCAGCCAGAGAAAGGCTCTTAACTGTTAACACACGATGGGCACTGTGATGTCAACCCACTACTGCCCAGGGATTAGTTTTTTGCATTCTTGAAACCCTTTTAAAAGGGACACACATTTCTGTCGTGTCATCTCGAGTTCGGGGTCCTGGTTGCATGCGAGAAGAGACAAAATACACCCAATATGAGTAGATTTCCTGAGCCCCGCCGGCCTGAGTTTCTCAAGGAAAACACAAGAGGGAGCGTTTGGATTCCATTCTCCTCACTGAAGGCACCTCTGTTGGTTAACCTTTCAGGAAAAATATTCCACGTTTGGAGCTTGGTTACATTCCTCACATTTTAATTCGCTTCGTGATTAGGGAGAATAAAATATGGTATCGGCATCAGCTCCCTGATTGTTTGCCAGCCCTAGAAGTTCTTTTGCAACCCAAAGTCATTTACCGGGTTTCTACTTAACCACCCTACAATCAAAGCTCAACTCACTGGGATAAACAGAGCTATCATTCTTCATCCCTCGGGAATAAATTGATCACCCCCTAGGAATGTATCAATTTCCACAATTAAAACTAGTATTCGGGGGTTGACTTCTTGGGGATTAAATATTCACCGCCAGCCCCACAGCATTTATGTGCATATGGTTTGTTCTCTGCTGTTTTCCCTCTCTCTCTAATTGATTTCAAAACTTCTGTCCTAGCCTGGACTGTAAACTCCTTGAGGGTAGAGATTTAGTTTACCAGTTCCATTGCATTTTCTCTCCAGAGGGCACAGGGTGGTGTTCTAAACACAGTCGATACCGCTGATCGATCGATTGATCGATTGCTTGATATTCTCCCTCTCCCTTAGGCTGTGAGCCCTGGGTGGGGTAGGCATTAATAATCATTCAGATAATCGTATTCATTGAATTCATACATTGTGTTGAGCACTGGGCAGAGCCCTGGGGAGAGTACAATACGACAGAGTTGGTAGACGTGTTTCTTGCCCACAGGGGTAATAATGATAACCGTTTCTATTATTATTATAATATAATAATATAATATATTATTATAATAACAGTCCTTACTATTGGGGTATTTGTTAAACACCTACTCTGTGCCAAACACTGCAATAAACACTGAGGTAGAGCCAAGATAATCAGATCCCACGGGGGGCTCACAGCCTAAGTAGGAGGGAGAAGAGGTATTGAATTCCCATTTTACAGATCGAGAAAATGAGGCACAGAGAAGGAAGTGATTTGGATGAAGTCACCCAGCAGACAAGTGGAGGAGCTGGGAAGAGAACCCAGGGCTTCTGACTCCCAAGTCAGTGCTCTTTCCACTAACCACGGCGCTCTTCATTCTGTTCTCTATCCTAGCGCTTACAAATCAATCAATACATCATATAGTACAGTCATAAGTACAGTCATAAGAGCACTGTACTAAGCACTTCAGAAAGTACAGTATAACAAAGTTGGTAGACACATTTCCTCCCCACAGTGAGCTTACACTCTAGACGGGGAGACAACCATTAATATAATGAAATAAATGACGAATATGTACATAAGTACAGTAGGGCTGAGGGAGGGGTGAATAAAGAGTGCAAATCCAAGTGCCAGGGCAATACAGAAGGGAGTGGGAGAAGAGGAAATGTGAGCTTTGTTGGGAATGGCCTCTTGGAGGAGATGTGCTTTTAATAATGTTTTGAAAGTGGGGAGAGTGATTGTCTGTGGGATATGAAGAGGTTGGGCCTTCCAGGGCAAGGGCAGTATTTGGGCTAGAGGTCCGCGCCGAGATGGACAAAATCGGGGTACAGGCTCTGGAGGAGTGAAGCCTGCCCGTTGGGTTTTATAGTAGGAGAGTAGAGAGATAAGGCAGGAGGGGACAAGCTGATCCAGTATTTTAAAGTCAATGGTGAGGAACTTCTGTTTGGATGGGCCACCACTGGAGGTTCTTCAGGAGTGGGGAGACATGGACGGAACAGTTTTGTAGAAAGATGATGCGGGCAGCAGAGTGAAGTATGGACTGGAGGGGGGGAGAGGCAAGAGGCTGGGAGGTCATCGAGGAGGCCCATGTAACAATCAAGGCAGGATAGTATAAATGCTTGGATTCAAATGGCAACAGATTGGATGGAGAGGAAAGGGTGGATTTTTGTGATGTTGTGAGGGGCTTAACCCATGGGATTTGGGGAAAGATTAAATGTATCAATTAGCATATTGAATTAGCACCGTGAATTAACACAGTGCTGAACTCATAAAAGCCCTTAACAAATACCACAATTTTTATGAAGCTTTTGGCTACTGTTGATTAGAGGCAGTCTTGAAGATGATTACACCTTGCTGGTGAAGATTTTTTTTTTTTACTTTTCTGATTGATCGAATTGACTCAAGGAAGTTGCATGGTAAAGAATGCAAATCCCCACACTCTGTAGTGTCGAAAGACGAAAGTGACCTCAATATAGCCCTGCTTCCTTGCCTCCTCTTATCTGTGAATTTTTTTGGTTCCATCTTACTTGTTAGATTATAAGTTCCTAGAGGGATAGAATCATGTCTTCTAACTTTATTATACACCCCATCCCCTTCATACAGTTCTCTGTATCTGGGTATCAGATGGGATGAGAAGCAGCATAGCCTTGTGAATATAGTATAGCCCTGGGAGTCAGAAGGACCTGGGTTCTAATCCTGCCTTCACCACTTGTCTGCTGTGTGACCTCGGGCAAGTCGCTTCACTTTTCTGTGCCTCAGTTTCCTATAATGTAAAATGCTTGTTCTCCCTCCTACTTAAACTGTGAGCCCCATGTGTGACAGGAACTGTGTCTGGCCTAATGATGCTATTGATGCCCGTTTGCTTGTTTTGATGCCTGTCTCCCCCCTTCTAGACTGTAAGCCCAGACAGTAGTGTCCGTTTACTTGTTTTGATGTGCATATAGCTATAATTTTATTTAGTTATAATGATGTCACTGATGCCCGTTTACTTGTTTTGATGTCTGTTTCCCCCCTTCTAGACTGTGAACCCACTGTGGGCAGGGATTGTCTCTCTTTGTTGCTGAATTGTACTTTCCAAGTGCTTAGTACAGTGCTCTGCGCACTGTAATCGCTCAATAACTACGATCGAATGAGGAGTCTAATTCACTTGTACTACCCCGGCACTTAGAACAGTAAATATTTAATAAATACCATTTAAAACAAAGCAAAACAAAAAAACTGCTAAGGGAAAACAGACGCTGAAATAAAATTTGTCTTTTCCGTGTTTTAAAACCATCTACGTGTATTTGAAAATGCCCAGCTTCAAACCGTTTTACACATATTCGCTTAGAAAAGGAAAGACTCAATCAGACAAACATGCTAAAGAAGTGTGTCTTGCTCCTTTTTCATGACTGGAAAGCCAGTAAATTAAGTCTAGATCAAATTTGGGAAGATAATTGGAAAATAGAGGCAAGTATCTTTAAGACATTCAAATACCTCTGAGTTTAGAGGTCCCCTACCCCGATTGGTTTGAGGCAGAGAAAGCCCAAATAATCAATCAATCCACCTGTATTTATTGAGCTCCGACTGTACGCCAACCACCATACCAAATGCTTGGGAGAGTACAATACAAGAATTGCCAGACTCAATCTCTGCTGACAAGGAACCGACGATCGAACTGAAGGCAGACGTAAAATAATTTACAGAGAGGAGAAAGAAGAGCTCAAGTCTTAGAGGGTGTAAAACAGTGCGGGCAGAAGTGCAACAGGGAGCACTGAGAGCAAAAGTGCTGAGGAGGGGGAAAAGTCCTGAATAATAAAGAGGATGTGATCTGGAGCAGAGACATAAAGAATGCCTTAGTCGGAGGGTGGGATTTCACTGCCGTTCAATCACTCAGTCAATGAGCAGTATTTATTGGCTCTTACTGTACGGTAAAGCTCGGTACAATGCAGTTGGTGGACACGATCCCTGTCCTCAGGGAGTTTACAATCTAGTGAGGATTTACAATCTAGTTCAGTCCTGACATTCACTTCCTCACCTCTAATCAAAATCCTTGAGAGTTTCTGTAAGCCCTTCAGGACTTTGTGGGATTGGATTAACTTCTTTCTACTTTACTCAGTAGTATTTTTTGAGCACCAATCTAAGGAGTAGCATCGAGTAGTGGATAGAGCACGGGCCTGAGGGTCAGAAGATCACGGGTTCTAGTCCTAGCTCTGCTGCTTGTCTGCTGTGTGATCTTGGGCAAGTCACTTCACTGCTCTGGGCCTCAGTTACCTCATCTGTAGAATGGGGATTGAGAATGTGAAACCCTCGTGACACAGGGTCTGTGTCCAACTCAATTTGCTTGAATCCACCCCAGTGCTTAGTACAAGGGTCTGGCCCATAATAAGTGCTTAATAAATATCATAGTTATTATTATTATTAAGCACGTGGGAGAGAAGAATAAGATTTGTAGATACTATTTACTATTCTTACTATGCTATTAGTAGCCATATTAACTGAGCTATTACTGCGTGCAAAGCACTGTGCTAAGCCGGTGGAAGAGTACAATATAACAATAAGCGGACACATTCCCTGCCCACGATGAGCTCACAGTCGAGGGGTAGATAGACATTAATATGAATAAATTAATAAATTACAGTTATATAAGATATTTACATATGCTTTTCCATGTGTTCTCTTTTACATATGGGTTAGATGACAGATGAGGGGGACTTCTGGCTTATTTCTTTCTGCTATTCACCTTGGTCACTTGGCATAGAGAGACTGTATTATTAGAACCTGACTGATTGGAGTCAGAGGACCTGGGTTCTAATCCGGTTCTGCCACTTACCTGCTGTGTGACCTTGAGTAAATCACTTAACTCCTCTGTGCCTCAATTCCCTCATCTGTAACTGGGGATTCAATAGCTATTTTGTTTTGTTTTTATGGGATTTTTTTCAGAACTCATTATGTACAATGCATTGTCTTAAGTGCTGGGGCAGATACAAGCTAATCAGTTTGGACACAAGCCCATGCGACCCATTGGGCTCACTGCCTTAACCTCCGTTTTACAGATGAGGTAATTGAGGCACAGAAAAGTGAAGTGACATACTCATGACAGCAGACAAGTGGCAGAGTCAGGATTAGAACCCAGGGTCTTCTGACTTCCAGGCCCGTTCTCTATCCACAAGGCAATGATGTTTCTCTGTACTTGCTCACTCGTAGACCGTGAGCCCTAAGTGGGATGGGGACTGTGAACAACCAAATTATCTGGAATCTACCCCAGCACTTAGTACAGTGCTTGGAACATAGTAAGTGCTTAAATGCCACAGTTATCATCATTATTTTATCTCCAGCTTTAGAATCCCTCCTCCTCTTCCAGTACCACTTATGCATCTGAAATTTCAGGTACCAAGCACTTAGGTACCCACTTTCCTCTGCCCCCTGTCCCCGGCCCAAACACTTACCCCCAGTGGCTTTCCCCATATCTATAATTTACTTCAATGTTTATTACCTCAGTTAAGATTTCAAATTCCTTGAGGACTGGAATCATCTCTGCTTTACAATCAACCAATCAATCGAATTTATTAAGCACTTACTCTGTGCAGAGCACCGTACTAAGCTTTTGGGAGAGTACATCGTGGCAATACAACAGGCGCATTCCCTGCCCACAACGAGCTGACAGTCTACCGTACAGTCTTACGGCTTTGCACACGGTAAGCGCTCAATAAATATGATTAATAATAAATTAATGAATAGAGGTTACAGTCTATAGTTTCTTACTCTACTGTACTCTCCCAACACTTTGTACAGTGCTCTGCACACAGGGAGCAGTCAGCAAATGCCACCGATCGACTGATGGATTGAACCTGCTGATTTTCCGGATGGTCGGATGGGTTCCCTTCTAGACTGTAAGTTCTTTGTCAGCAGAGACTGTGTCTACCAATTCTATTCTATTATGCTTTCCCAAGTGCTAAATGTTTTGCACATAGTAAGCACTCAATAAATGATTAATTTCTAATGTTGACTTCACGTCTTCTCCTTCACCTTCTTTCTCAAAACTGAATGATCAAGCCACTCTTCCTCTTCCTCTGGAAAGCGGATTTTTCACCATTGCTCTAGTTTCTAAATGAATGTTGACCCCCTACTGCTGTCTCTGAGTCCACTGGAAGACCAATAAAGTCTGTGTGAGGTAAGAGTATTTTAAAAATGATTTTTCTTCTTCGTCTGGAAATCGGATTTTTCACCATTGCTCTAGTTTCTACGCTCAATCATATTTATTAATAATAATAATTATGGTATTTCTTAAGTGCTTATTATATGCCAAGTACTGTACTAAGAGCTGTACTAAGAGCTGGGATGGATACAAGCAAATCGGGTTGGACAGTCCCCTCTCCCACGTGAGGCTCACAGTCTTAATCCCCATTTTACAGATGAATAATAATAATAATAATGTTGGTATTTGTTAAGCGCTTACTATGTGCCGAGCACTGTTCTAAGCGCTGGGGTAGACATAGGGGAATCAGGTTGTCCCACGTGGGGCTCACAGTCTTAATCCCCATTTTACAGATGAGGGAACTGAGGCACAGAGAAGTGAAGTGACTCGCCCACAGTCACACAGCCGACAAGTGGCAGAGCTGGGATTCGAACTCATGAGCCCTGACTCCAAAGCCCGTGCTCTTTCCACTGAGCCACGCTCCTTCTCTGAGATGCTTCCCTCAGATGAGGCAACTGAGACCCAGAGAAGAGAAGTAACTTGCCCAAGGTCACACAGCGGACAAGTGGCAGAGCTGGGATTAGAACTCACTACGTCATGCTGCTTCTGATTTATCGAGCACTTACTGTGTACAGAGCACTGTGCTAAATGCTTGATGAATGTTGGCCCGCTTCTGCTGACTCTCTGAGGCCACTGAAAGACCAATAAAGTTTGCCTGAGACAAGAGTATATTTAAAATGGTTTTTCAGGTGAGGGGAAGAAAATGCCACTTTTGGAGAGCGTGGAGCAAGCAGAGGAAGTGTTTCCTGATGCAGGCAGTGAAGACACTTTTCAATCAACCATCAGTCAATGTGGGCAGGGAGTGTGACTGTTTATTGTTGTATTGTACTCCCCTGAGCCTTAGGTACACTGTTCTGCAGACCTCTTCTCACCTGGGAACCTTGTTGCTCTCAGGCTAAACTGCTGCCTTTTCAGGTTTTTCCTGTCTCCATCCCATTTTTCCTTTTGGCTGCTGCCACGAGGATCTTTCTGGCAGACCCTAAGACCCAGAGAGCCCGTGGGCAGAAGGGTGAAGGGAGGAACGTCCAAAAGAATCTCCTACGTCTTAATAACTGATCAAGGGAACTGCCAGACCAAGCAATCAATCAATCAGTGATACTTATTGAGCACTCATTCTGTGCGGCCCCTCGCAGGTTAATAATAATAATAATAATAATGTTGGTATTTGTTAAGCGCTTACTATGTGCAGAGCACTGTTCTAAGCGCTGGGGTAGACACAGGGGAATCAGGTCGTCCCACGTGGGGCTCACAGTCTTAATCCCCATTTTACAGATGAGGGAACTGAGGCACAGAGAAGTGAAGTGACTTGCCCACAGTCACACAGCTGACAAGTGGCAGAGCTGCGATTCGAACTCATGAGCCCTGACTCCAAAGCCCGTGCTCTTTCCACTGAGCCACGCTGCTTCCCAGGTTGGCACCAGGAGAGTTTCCAGTCCTCTACCAGTCTCAGCTTTGGGAGGGAGAGTCAAGCAGAGGCCCGTCCATTCCATTCCTAGCTTGGGCAATGGCTAGCGAGCGGCAGGCCATCTCTCCCACATGAGAGAATTGAAGGCAGAGACTCGAGTTTCCTGCATGGAAGAAGGCAATGGTAAACCACTTCTGGATTTTTACCAAGAAAACTCTCTGGATCCACTACCGGAACGATTGCAGATAGAGGTGGGGGCGTTCTGGGAGAGATGCGTCCTTGGAGTCGCTATGGGTCGGAGACGACTCGACCGCGTAAGACAAGACGATTCTGTGCCGAGCACTATACTAAGATTTGAAGGAAGCAGCGTGACCTAATGGAGAGACCATGGGCCTGGGAGTCAGAGGACCTGGGTTTTAATTTTGGCACTGCCTCTAGACTGCTGTGACCTTCACTTCTCTATGCTTCAGTTTCTTCCTCTGTGAAATGGAGATTGAATAGCTCTTCTCCCTCTCTGCTGGTCTGTGAGCCCCGTGTGGGACAAGGACTGCAACTGATCTGATTTTCAATCACTCAGTGGTATTTTCTGAGCACTTTACTGTATCAGAGCATTGTGCCAAGTACTTGGGGAAATACAATATAACAGAGTTGGAAGAGACTTTTCAATCAACTTTCAGTCAATGTGGGCAGGGAATGTGACTGTTGATTGTTGCATTATATTCACCTGAGCATTTAGTACAGTGCTCTGCACACAGTAAGCGCTCAATATATATGACTGAATGAATAAATTTGTCAAGGACTTATTGTGTGCAGAGCACTGTTCTAAGCACTTGGGAGAATACAACATAACAAGGTTGGTACACACGTTCCCCGGCCACTACAAACTAGAGAGGCAGCGTGGCTCAGTGGAACGAGCCCGGGCTTGGAAGTCAGAGGTCATGGGTTTGAATCCCGGCTCCGCCGCTTGTCAGCTGTGTGACTGTGGGCAAGTCACTTAACCTCTCTGTGCCTCAGTGACCTCATCTGTAAAATGGGGATGAAGACTGTGAGCCTCACGTGGGACAACCTGATTACTCTGTATCTCCCCCAGCGCTCAGAACAGTGCTCTGCACATAGTAAGCGCTTAACAAATACCAACATTATTACAAACCCATAGCCTAGAGAGGGAGGCAGACAGAAATATAAATGAATAAATTATGGACATAAGAGCTGTGGGGATGAGGTGAATAAAGGTTACAAATCCCAATTTAAGGGTGATGCAGAAGTGAGTGGGAGAAGAGGAAATGAGGGCTTAGATGGGGAAGGCCTCTTGGAAGAGATATGATTTTGATAAGGCTTTGAAGAAGGAGAGCGTGATCGTCTGTCTGATATAAAAGGGGAAGGCGTTCCAGGCCAGAGGCAGGATGTGGGCGAGGGCTCGGCGGTGAGATAGACGAGATAGAGGTAGAGTGAGAAGGTTGGTATCAGAGGAGCAAAGTGTGCGGGCTGGGTTGGAGTAGGAGAGTAGCGAGGTGAGGTAGGAGGTGGCAAGGTGATTGACTGCTTTAAAGTTGATGGTAAGGAGTTTCCGTTTGATGCAGAGGTGGATTGGCAACCTCTGGAGGTTCTTGAGGAGCGGGGAAGCCACCACTGTACAGTTTTGCAGAAAAATGATCCGGGCTGCAGAATGCTGTCTCCTGCCCACAAGGAGTTTACAATCTAGAGGGGGAGGCAGATATTAAAATAAATTACAAATCTGTATATAAGTATTGTGGGACTGAGGGTGGGGTGACTATCAAGTGCTTAAAGGGATTATTTTAAAGGATTATTTTGTAGCTAGTCCAGTGCTCTGTACTATGTTAACTGCTTAACAAATACTAAAATTTATATTTCTGCAAAATACAGTGGAGTTAGTAAACACGGTCCCTGATCTCAGAGAGCTTACAATCTTAGGTGGAGAGTAGACATTAAAATAAATAGGTACATGGACATAACAGAGTTTAAAGAGATGCAGTGTAAGGTAGCAGAAAGAGCGTTGGGCTGGGAACCAGGCCATCTGGGTTCTAAACCCGGATCTCCCGCTTCTCTGCTGTGTGACCCTGGGCAAGTCTATTAACTTCTCTGTGACTCAGTTCCCTCAGTTGCAAAATGGGAATTAAATACCTGTTCTCCCTCCTACTTAAACTGTGAGCCCCATGTGGGACCTGCATATCTTGTAATAATAATAATAATAATGTTGGTATTTGTTAAGCGCTTACTATGTGCAGAGCACTGTTCTAAGCGCTGGGGTAGACACAGGGGAATCAGGTCGTCCCACGTGGGGCTCACAGTCTTAATCCCCATTTTACAGATGAGGGAACTGAGGCACAGAGAAGTGAAGTGACTTGCCCACAGTCACACAGCTGACAAGTGGCAGAGCTGGGATTCGAACTCATGAGCCCTGACTCCAAAGCCCGTGCTCTTTCCACTGCGCCACGCTACCCCACGCTTATTTCAGTGCTTTGCACATAGTTAGGACTGAACAAGCACCAAAATTATTGAAGATATTTACTTAAGTGCTAAGGGGAGGGAGAGGTGGTGGCGCAAAAGTGTTTAGGCATGAGGATTCGAGACCAAATCAGACGGACCCAAGAATCTGAAATCTCATGGTTGGAAATCAATGCCTGCACAAGTCCAAAGGATTTTGGGCTTCCTGGTAACCTTCTGATCTGGAGAGCCAGTTGTAAAATCTAATTTATATTAGATTAGAAAGTGGGTTTTTTTTAGTGGCATTTGTCAAGCCCTATGCGTCAAACACTGTTCTAAGCACTTTGGTAGGTACAAGTTAATTAGATTGGACACTGCCCCTGTCCCATAAGAGGCGCACAGTCTAGATAGGAGGGGGAACAGGTGAACTGAGACCGAGAGAAGTTGTGACTTCTCCAAGGTGACCCAGCAAGCAATTGGCAGAGCTGGGATTGAAGCCCAGGTCCTTCTGACTCCTAGGCCCGTGCTCTTTTCACTAGGCCACACTGCTTCTATTTGCATGGTTTTATTTTTGTTTCTCCACTGAAAATGGTTTTCATCTCATGAAGATGAAAATGGTTTTCATCTCAAGAAGACTTGTCCTCCGTGACAGGGACCTAGAGTGAGGAGTGAAAGTCCGGTTCCCACAATGGGTCAGTCATTTTTGTCTGTCGGTCTATCCCTTTGGTTTGAAAAGTCCTTGAGAGCGGGGATCCTCTGTCTTTCCTCTTGTTTCCTCCCAGGCTTCACTTTCACTTTCGTCAGGCACTCAATCGCTCAATCCACCTATCACTGCTATTTATTGAGCACTTACTCTGTGCAGAGCACTGTACTAACCACTTGAGACAGCACACCAGAGTTATTAAACATGTCCCCTGACCATAGTGGAAAGAGCACTGGCCGGAGAGTCAGAAGGACCTGGGTTCTAAACCCAGCTCTATTTATCTGCTGTGTGATCTTGGGCAAGTCACTTAACCTCTCTGGGCCTCAGTTCCCTCATCTGTAAAATGGGGATTGAGACTGTGAGCCCTACGTGGGACGACAGGGACCGTGTCCAACCTGATTAGCTTGTATCTAATAATAATGTTGGTATTTGTTAAGCGCTTACTATGTGCAGAGCACTGTTCTAAGCGCTGGGGTAGACACAGGGGAATCAGGTTGTCCCACGTGGGGCTCACAGTCTTAATCCCCATTTTACAGATGAGGGAACTGAGGCACAGAGAAGTGAAGTGACTTGCCCACAGTCACACAGCTGACAAGTGGCAGAGCCGGGATTTGAACTCATGATCTCTGACCCCAAAGCCCGTGCTCTTTCCACTGAGCCACGCAGCTTCTACTCCAGTGCTTACAACAGTACCTGACGCAAACTAAGCGCTTAACAAATACCATCATTATTAAATACCATCAATTGATGGAGTGAAAGAAATAAGGGATTTAAGAGGAGCATGGTGTAGTGGATAGGCCTGGGAGTCAGAAGGTCATGGGTTCTAATCCCGGTTCCATCACTTGTCTGCTGTGGAATCTTGGTCAATTCACTTCTCTGGGCCTCAGATACCTCATCTGTAAAATGGGGATTGAGACTACGAGCCCCAAGTGGGGCAGAGATTGTATCCAACTCGATTTATTTGTCTCCAACCCAGCACTTAGTGCCATATAATAAGCGCTTAGCAAATACCATTATTATTATTGTTATGGAGCAAAGGAAAAATAGGGAGCGGATGAAGATTCCCAATCAGTGGCAATACCTTTAATTTTATGAGAGAGAAACACGGACAGGAAAATGGCCCAAATTTATTTAAATTCATTCATTCAGTCATTTACAGAGGGCTTAATGTGTGCAAAGCACTGTACTAAGCGATTGGGAGAGTACAATATAACAACAAAAATAGACATATTCCTGCCCACAAAGAACTAGTGTACTGCTTGGTTTCCTGCTGTTACTTAATTTTATTCTTAGGCTTAATGAGCATATAATAATGATAATTTTAAAATGGCACTTATTAAACACTTGATCTGCGCTGGGGCAGTTGAGGATAATCAGAGCATATACATTCCCCAACCCACCAGGGGGTTCCAATCAAAGGGGGAGGGAGAATAGGTTAGAATTAATCCCCATTTCACAAGTAAGGAAACTGAGGCAGAGGCCATCCTGCTGCGTGTGATTTTTCAAAAAGATTCATTCATTCATGCATTCAATCACATTTATTGAGCACTTACTGTGTGCAAAGCACTGTGCTAAGCACTTGGGAGAGTACAGTATAACAAGCACATTCCTGCCCACGATGAGTTCACAGATGGGCAGATCTTTGTGCCCAACTGGTAAGAAACCAATCCAATAAAACAAATCAATTTCTTTTAGCACCTTTATGCTGTTTCCAACTCTCCAAGTTGATTTTTGTCTTAACTGAGATTCTTATCCTTGTGAACTTGTTGGGCAGGGAACTTGTCAACCTCCTTCTTGTACTGTTCTCTCCCAAATGCCTATTATAGTGCTCTGTACCAGGTAAGCACTCAGTAAATACCAGTGAATAACTGATTGAATGACTGATAGTTTCAAAGGTATGAGACTATATATAAATATCTGAAAATAATGGATAGAAAAATCAATAATCAATAAACAGAAACAGAAATGGATGAGAAGCAGCGTGGCTCAGTGGAAAGAGCCCAGGCTTGGGAGTCAGAGGTCATGGGTTTGAATCTGGACTCTGCCACTTGTCAGCTGTGTGACTGTGGGCAAGTCACTTCACTTCTCTGTGCCTCAGTTCCCTCAAATGTCAAATGTGGATGAAGACTGTGAGCCCCACGTGGGATAACCTGATTACCTTGTATCTACCCCAGCACTTAGAACAGTGCTCTGCACATAGTAAGCGTTTAACAGATACCAACATTATTATTACGATGAGATGCTTTGACTAGGAAGATGGGGGTTAACATCATTGATCCCTTTACCACTTTATTTCCCAGTTGTCAATAATAATTATAATAATAATGATAATAAGCATAATTATAATTATGGTACTTGAGAAGCACTTACTATGTGCCAAACACTTTTCTAAGCATTGGGGTAGGTACAAGTTAATCGGATGGACACAGTCCCAGTCCCACATGGGGTTCACGCTCTTAATCCCCATTTTACAGTTGAGGTAATTGAGGCCCAGAGAAGTGAAGTGGCTTGCCCAAGGTCACACATCAGATAAGTGGTGGAGGCAGGATCAGAACCCGGTCCTTCTGTTGCCTTTCTCAACTTCTCCTCACTTGTTTCAAGGGTCCAGATTTGTCCTCACTCTCTTCCTCCCACTCCTCCTAAGTGACTCATCCATCTCCTCTGTTCAGATGGTTATAATAGTATTAATTTGTTCTCATGACCCCAGTTTATTTCATCCCGAAGAGTTGGAAGTGCTTCAACAAGAGGAGGCGCTCTCAGAATCACCAGATCTAAACCCTTATTAATCCTCTAACATTCTCATGAGGTAAGTAGGTGCGAAATACAGTATCATTATCCCATTTTACAGAGGGAAACTCTGAGGTGCAGATTAGTTAAGTGCCCTGTACAAAGTTACAAGCATTTATTACACCTTTCCAAGATTTTTATACCTCACTGGCTTGATGCTATAGTACTTTAATAGCTGAAAAGTTCTTAATTGTTTTTCTTTTTTGAAGTTTTCCCTTTTACTCATGAGAAACTCTGAAACCGTTGCAATGTGCCCTAGGAAATAGATTGGTTATTTATTTATGGCATCTGCTAATCAGTCAATGGTATTTCTTTGTCACCTACAATGTGCAGGACAGTGTACTAAGCACTGGGGTAGTACCAGCTGATCAGTTTGGACACGGTCCAATGTCCCACATGGGGCTCAAGTCTGAATCCCCATTTTACAGATGCAGGCACTGAGGCACAGATTGGAAATAAAAGTAAAATTGGTATTTGTGAAGCATTTACTATATGCTAAGCAGTGTACTAAACACTAAGATAGCTACAAGATAATCATGAGACTCCCAGTCTAAGTAAGAAGGAGAACACGTATTGAATCCCCTTTTTCAGATGAGGTAACTGAGGCCCAGAGAAGTGAAGTGACTTGCCCACAGTCACTCAGCTGATGAGTGGCAGACCCGCGATTCGAACCCATGACCTCTGACTCCCAAGCCTGTGCTCTTTCCACTGAGCCATGCTGCTTCTCTATTTGGCTTATTTTATATGCTTATTTTATATGCTTATTTTATTAAGCATATTTTGCTTATATGTGCAAAGCACTGGTCTAAGCGCTGGGGGGAATACAAAGTGGTCAGGTTGTCCCACGTGGGGCTCCCATTTTACAGATGAGGGAACTGAGGCCCAGAGAAGTGAAGTGACTTGCCCAGAGACACAGAGCTGACAAGCGGCTGAGCGGGAATTAGAACCCGTGACCTCTGACTCCCAAGCCCGGGCTCTTTCCACTGAGCCACGCCGCTTCTTCTGTGTGCTTTGCACACAGTAGCTCTCAGTAAATGGGATTGAAATATGACTGAATCTATAATCCAAATTGAAGCTTCCTTCGTAACGATGATCTGTTCAAGTATGTTGACAGTGCTCTGCACATAGTAAGCGCTCAATAAATACTATTGAATGAATGAATGTTAACTAAAAATATATTAAAAAAAAGAACCAAGGAATTTGAATTTGTTCATTTCTCATGAGAACAGGTAGATTTCCTACCACATTAATCCAAGCATTTATCCCATCCTACCTGGATTATTGCATCAGCCTCCTCACTGACCTCCCTGCCTCCTGTCTCTCCCCACGCCAGTCCATACTTCACTCTGCTGCCCGCATCATTTTTCTACAGAATCACTCAGTCGGTGTTTCCCCGCTCTTCAAGACCCTCCAGTGGTTGCCCATCTACCTCCTGATCAAACAGAAACCCCTCACCATCAGCTTTAAAGCAGTCAATCACCATGCCCCCTCCTACCTCACGGGGCTCAGTGGAAAGAGCACGGGCTTGGGAGTCAGAGGTCATGGGTTCGAATCCCAGAGCTGCCAGTCACTCAATAGTATTTACTGAGCGCTTGCTATGTGCAGAGCACTGTACTAAGGGCTTGGAATGTACAATTCAGCAACAGATAGTTGTGTGACTTTGGGCAAGACACTTAACTTCTCTGTGCCTCAGTTACCTCATCTGTAAAATAGGGATTAAGACTGTGAGCCTCATGTGGGACAACCTGATTACCCTGTATCTACCCCAGTGCTTAGAACAGTGGTCTGCACATAGTAAGCGCTTAACAAATACCAACATTATTATTATTATTAGCTACTCTCCTACTACACCCAGCCCGCACACCCTACTCCTCTGATGCCAACCTTCTCACTGTACCTCCATCTCATCTATCTCTCCACCGACCTCTCGCCCACATCCCACCACTGGAACGCCCTCCAACTTGCTTCCAACTTTATTGTATCATACTATCGTAGCAGTGCTCTGCACATTGTAAGCGCTCGATGAATATCACTGAATGTTTTGTTTTTTTTTTTTACCGACGAGCTCCCTTGCCAGCGGATCTTCCGAGCTAAGAGTATAATTTCCCCCACTCCGACTCACAGGAAACGCATTCCTCCTTCACGTCAGCCTAAAACGTTCCTTCCAATTAAAGGAATTGATTCTCCAGCCATGCTGCAGCCGGATAAAGGGCCACATCAACCTCTTTGACGTATTTCAGTCTGCAAAAATTCTTTCTCCATTGTTGTAAAATGTTGTCCCTTCTTCTAGCATCATGGAATGCCAGCTCTCAGTCTGCCGAGTTGCCGTCGGATTCGAGTTTTCTGTTTGGACAATTTCTTCTGCTTATTTAATAATAGGTCCGGTCAAATCCCGTCTTTGCCTCATTAACTTTTCTTTCACAGAGCTCAGTGGCCGGACCTATTTTCTATAGTCTTCGCCTCTCACCAGTGTCTTTCTTTCTAGACTTGTCGGGCGTTTTATGAGCGGGGAACAGTTTCATAAACATCACAGAGAAATCTCCTTCCATCCCGGGATCGTGCGAGTCTTTGTTTTTGTGGAGTTTCCTTTCTCCAGCATTTAACTTAGCCTCTAATAACAGCTTCCAGGATTAATGTTTTCAAAATGGGCACCCTCTAATAAGGCCGTGGTAAATAGCAGGTTTCTTCCTCAGCGCTGGCTCAGATCTTAGACTGCAGGGCAAACTTCAATCAATCGACGGTATTTATTGAGTGCTTATTGCTAATGGCACTTCTTAAGCGCTTACAATTTGCCAAGCACTGTTCTAGAAGCTGGGGTAGATATTCATTCATTCATTCAATAGTATTTATTGAGCACTTACTATGTGCAGGGCACTGTACTAAGCGCTTGGAATGTACAAATCGGTAACAGATAGAGACAGTCCCTGCCCTCTGACGGGCTTACGGTCTAATCGGGGGAGACGGACAGACGAGAACAATGGCAATAAATAGAATCGAGGGGATGAACATCTCATTAAAACAGTAGCAAATAAATAGAATCAAGGCGATGTACATTTCATTAACAAAATGAATAGGGTAATGAAAATATGTACAGTTGAGCAGACGGGTACAGTGCTGAGGGGAGGGGAAGGGAGAGGGGGAGGAGCAGAGGGAAATGGGGGGAGAAGAGGGTTTAGCTTAGATATAAGTTAATCAGTCTGGACACAGTCCCTGTCCCACGTTCCTTCATTCATTCAGTCATATTTATTGAGTACTTACTAAGTACTAAGGGCTTGGGAGAGAATAATACAATAATAAACACATTCACATTCCCTGCCCACAATGAGCTTGTAGTCGAGAAGGGCTCACGCTCTTAATCCCCATTTTACAGATGAGGTAATTGAGGACCAGAGAAGTGAAGAGACTTGTCCAAGGTCACACAGCAGATATGTGGTGGAGATAGGATTAGAACCCAGGTCCTCCTGACTCCCAGGTTCACACTCTATCCTCTAAGTCACGTTGCTACCGTGGGCAGATAACCGAACTCGACGCTTAGAAGAGTATAGTATAACAGAGGTGGTAGACATGTTCCCTGACCACAAAGAGGTTCCTTATTCTTGCCTTGACCTACTTTTCGGGGACAGTTGAGATATCCATATAAGGAACCCTACAATCCCACTGTGGTAATGTTCTAATTATAATCATTAACGATTGCAGTTGCTACCTATAATGACTTTAGCAAAGAAAACCCCTGAATTTCCTGCCGGCTGGGAAAGCGATATTAATTCTTCCCGGCTCCGAGCGTTTGGGTCCAAATGGTAAGAACCGACACTTTCCCGTCGCATACCTTAGCTGTGAAATGCCTAGTTCCATCAGCTATGATAGAACGGTATTGTGAACCACAATTAATTTCCTTTACAATAGTGGGGATGAGTTCATGGCTCATTAGACAGATGATTTCATTCTGAATTGTTAGACTTGTGTAATCTTGTTTTCTCTTCAGCTAGCTTCCCAGGGTCTCATTGTTATTGCTGTGAAGCTTCAGTAATTCGATAATATTCTCTTCATCAATCTGATGACCGGGAATCGCTAAGCCTTGTCTACTCAAATAAGATACGGAGAGTAGTATTTTATACAGTGGGCAAAGTGTGCATTCATCTTTAGCACCTACTTCCTACCCCGACTCTGCTAATCCCCCGATTCCGCTTTGTCGGCAGACAGGCGACAAGACTCGCTGTAGCGGGTCCTAAGGCACCGTGATGAAGAAGTAGATAAAACCCTGTCAAGTTCCCCGTAACGGTGTGATCGAAAACAGCTTCCGGCCTCTCACTTATTCACCATTTGCCTAACGAACGTATACACTGACAATGAGAATAATAATAATAATGATGTCGGTATTTGTTAAGCGCTTACTATGTGCAGAGCACCGTTCTAAGCGCTGGGGTAGAAGCAGGGGAATCAGGTTGTCCCACGTGGGGCTCGCAGTCTTAATCCCCGTTTCACAGATGAGGTAAGTGAGGCACAGAGAAGTTAAGTGACTCTGACAAGTGGCAGAGCTGGAATTAGAACCCATGACCTCAGACTCCAAAGCCCGTGCTCTTGCCACTGAGCCATGCTGCTCCTCCAATAATAATAATGTTGGTATTTGTTAAACGCTTACTATGTGCAGAGCACTCTTCTAAGCGCTGGGTAGATACAGGGTAATCAGGTTGTCCCACGTGAGGCTCACAGTTGTGGCCTACCCTGATAGAGCAAGGGCCTGGGAGTCAGAAAGACCTGGGTTCTAATCCCTGCTTCTCCATTTGTCTGCTGTGTGACAATGGGCTGGTCACTTCACTTTTCTGGGCCTCAGTTACCTCATCTGTAAAATGGGGATGAAGACTGTGAGCCCCATGTGGGACAGGGACCGTGTCCCACCTGGTTAACTTCTATTCATTCAATAGTATTTATTGAGCATTAACTATGTGCAGAGCACTGTACTAAGCGCTTGGAATGAACAAGTCGGCAACAGATAGAGACGGTCCCTGCCGTTCGACGGGCTCACGGTCTGATCGGGGGAGACGGACGGACGAGAACGATGGCGATGAATAGAGTCGAGGGGAAGAACGTCTCGTAGAAACAATGGCGACTAAATAGAATCGAGGCGATGTACATTTCATTAACAAAATAAATAGGGTAACGAAAATATATACAGTCGAGCGGACGAGTACAGTGCTGATGGGACGGGAGAGGGGGAGGAGCAGAGGGAAATGGGGGGAGAAGAGGGTTAAGCTGCAGAGAGGTGAAGGGGGGGTGGTAGAGGGAGTAGAGGGAGAAGGGGAGCTCAGTCTGGGAAGGCCTCTCGGAGGAGGTGAGTTTAAAGTGGGGTTTTGAAGAGGGGAAGAGAATCAGTTTGGCGGAGGTGAGGAGGGAGGGTGTTCCGGGACCGCGGGAGGACGCGACCCGGGGGTCGACGGCGAGATGGGCGAGACGAGGGACGGCGAGGAGGCGGGCGGCGGAGGAGCGGAGCGTGCGGGGTGGGCGGTAGAAAGAGAGAAGGGAGGAGAGGTAGGAAGGGGCGAGGTGACAGAGAGCCTTGAAGCCTAGAATGAGGAGTTTTTGTTTGGAGCGGAGGTCGATAGGCAACCACTGGAGGTGTTTAAGAAGGGGAGTGACAGGCCCAGATCGTTTCTGCGGGAAGATGAGCCGGGCAGCGGAGTGAAGAATAGACCGGAGCGGGGCGAGAGAGGAGGAAGGGAGGTCAGAGAGAAGGCCGACACGGTAGTCTAGCCGGGATATAACGAGAGCCCGTAACAGTAAGGTAGCCGTTTGGGTGGAGAGGAAACGGCGGATCTTGGCGATATTGTCTACCCTAAAATTTAGTACAGTGCCTGGCACATAACAGATGCTTAACAAATCTTGTCTTTTATGCCGTCGGGTCATTTCCGACCCAAAGCGACACGACAGACATCTCTCCCCGAACGCCCCACCTCCATCTACAATCGTTCTGGAAGTGGATCCACAGAGTTTTCTTGGTAAAAATACGGAAGTGGTTTACCATCGCTGCCCTCCACGCAGTAAACTCGTGTCTCTCCACCCTCGACTCTCTCCCGTGCCGCTGCTGCCCAGCACAGGTGAGTTTTGACTTGTAGCAAGTTGTCTGCCACTCGCCAGCCACTGGCCAAGCTAGGAATGGAATGGACAGGCCGCTGCTTGCCTCTCCCTTCCGTAGCCTAGGCTCGTCTAGTATTGGAAACACTCCAGATGCGACCCTGAGAGGGGCGCTTAACAAATACCACACACAAAAAAATGATAATTATGAAGAAATTGTGATATCCAACCTGCGTGGCTCAGTGGAAAGAGCCCAGGCTTGGGAGTCAGAGGTCACGGGTTCGAATCCCCACTATGCCACTTAGCTGTGTGACCGTGGGCAAGTCACTTCACTTCTCTGTGCCTCAGTGACCTCATCTGTAAAATGAGGATGAAGACTTTGGGCCCCACGTGTATCTACCCCAGAGCTCAGAACAGTGCTCTACACATAGTAAGCGCTTAACAAATACCAACATTACTTGATTCTGTTTATTACCATTGTTCTTGTCTGTCCGTCTCCCCCGATTAGACTGTAAGCCCATCAGAGGGCAGGGACTGTCTCTATCTGTTACCGATTTGTACATTCCAAGCGCTTAGTACAGTGCTCTGCACATAGTAAGCGCTTAACAAATACCAACATTACTTGATTCTATTTATTGCCATTGTCCTTGTCTGTCCGTCTCCCCCGATTAGACCGTAAGCTCGTCAGAGGGCAGGGACTGTCTCTATCTGTTACCGATTTGTATATTCCAAGCGCTTTGTACATAGTAAGCACTCAATAAATACTATTGAATGAATGAATGAATATCTATACCAGATTTTAGTACAGTGCTTGACACACAGTAAGCGCTTAACAAATACCATTAAAAAAAAAAAAGATGAGCCAAACAAACCCCGAGTACATGCGTTATGATCAGATACTGCCTCTGTACAATGTGAGGCGCACAGCCTAAGAGAACAGGGGAACAGGTATTTAATCTGCCTTTTTTTAATGGTATTTGTTAAGCGCTTACTATTGGCTAGGCACTGAACTAAGCGCCGGGGTAGATACAAGCTAATTAGGGTGGACACAGTCCATTTCCCACATGGAGTTCACAGTCTTAATCCCCACTTCACAGATGAGGTAATTTAAGCACAGAGAAGTTAAGTCACTTGTCCAACGTCACACAGTCGGCAAGTGGCAAAGTTGAGATTAGAACCCAGGTCCTTCTGACTCCCAGTACTGTGTTCTTTCCACTAGGCCACACTGCTCTCAACAGCAAAACCGTGGCCTGAATTCTTAGTGAATCCATCTTCAAATGAAGTTGCAAAGATCAGACCTCCGTTCTGTTTGTGTGGGAGCCTGCAGAGGGGATTATAGTGGTAAGAGCCCAGGCTTGGGAGTCAGAGGTCGTGGGTTCTAATCCCGGCTCCACCACTTGTCAGCTGTGTGACCTTGGGCAAGGCACTTCACTTCTCTGGACCTCAGTTACCTCATCTGTAAAATGGGGATGAAGACTGTGAGCCCCATGAAGGACAACCTGATTACCCTGTATTTACCCCAGTGCTTAGAACAGTGCTTGGCACATAGTAAGCGCTTAACAAATACCTTTATTAGGGGAGCAGCGTGGCTCAGTGGAAAGAGCCCAGGGCTTAGGATTCAGAGGATATGGGTTCTTATCCCAGCTCTGCCACCTGTCAGCTGTGTGACTTTGGGCAAGTCACTTGACTTCTCTGTGCCTCAGTGACCTTATCTGTAAAATGGAGATTAAGAATGTGACCGTCACGTGGGGCAACCTGATTACCTTGTATCTACCCCAGTGCTTAGAACAGTGCTCCGCACAAAGTAAGAGCTTAACAAATGCCAACATTATTATTATAGATACCGGGCCTGGTAGTCACAAGGACCTGGGTTCTAATCCTGACTCTGCCACAAGTCTGCTGTGCGACCTTGGGTGAGTCACTTCACTTCTCTGGGCCTTAGTTACCGCATCTGTAAAATGGGGAATAAGACCGTGAGCCCCAAGTGAGACAGGGACTGTGTCCAACCTAGTGCTTAGAATTTACTTAGAACATAGGAAGCGCTTAACAAATACCATAATAATAATGATAATAATAATTATTACCACTTCACCCGTGAGGTGTGTATTTATTAGGAAGTACTGTGGCTGGGAATAAATACGTGGATCTTTGAGGGTGACTGGCTTTTATTTCAGTATATGTCTAGGCCATTTTTATTATGAGTTTTATAATAGCTGCTCATGCAGTAAAAACGGTACCCTCTTTCAACTAATCACCATAAACATGAACATATTAATTCCCTCACATCCTGCCACGAAGCACCTGTCCCCATTTTATAAAAAGATGTCCATAGGCACCAGCAGTATGGTGTCATGAATAGACCAGGGCCCTTTGAGTCAAAGGGCCTGCATCCTAATCCCAGCTCTGCCACTTGTCTGTTGTGTGACCTTAGGCAAGTCACTTTACTTCTCTGTGCCTCAGTTCCCTCATCTGCAAAATGGAGATGCTCTCCTTTTTAAAATATGGTACTTGTTAAACTCTTACTATGAGCCAAGATCTGTTTTAAGCCCTGGGATAGTTGGACACAGTCCCTTTCCCACGTGAAGCTCGTAGTCTCCATTCCCATTTTAAAGTTGAGGTAACTGAGGCCCAGAGAAGTGAAGTGATTTGCACAAGGTCACACAGTCAAGTGGCAAAATCGAGATTAGAACCCAGGTCCTTCTAACTCCCAGGCCCGGACTCCATCTGCTAAAGCCACGCCGTTTTGCCGCTTCTCTGCTTAGACTGTGAGCCCCATGTGGGACCTGATTATCTTGTATGTAGCCCAGGGCTTAGCACTTAGTATGCTTGGCACATAATAAACGCTAAACAAATACCACTGGTTTTTCCAGAACCCATACCGGGACCAGCACTCAGAACTTGCTTAACTCTCAAAATCCCAAGTTGTGCCACTCCGATAGTCAAAACCTTAACACAGAGTAATAATAATAGCAATAGCAGTAATTAAAACAATAAAATAATAATGACAATAGTGTTTGTTAAGCACTTACTATGGGTCAAGAATTGTACTAAGAGCTGGGGTAGATACAAGATAAGCAAGTCCCACACGGAGCTCACAATCTAAACAGGAAAGAGAACAGGTATTGAATCCCCATTTTGCAGTTGAGGGAACTGAGGCACAGAGAAGTTAAGTGGTTTGCCCAAGGTCACTCAACAGGCATTTGGTGGAGCTGCGATTAGAGGCTCATTGTGGGCAGGGAATGTGTCTGTTTATTCATTCAATAGTATTTATTGAGCGCCTACTATGTGCAGAGCACTGTACTAAGCGCTTGGAATGTACAATTCGGCAACAGAGACAATCCCTGCCCATTGACGGGCTTACAGTCTGTTGTATTGTACTCTCCCAAGTGCTTAGTACAGTGCTCGGCACACAGTAAGCACTAAATAAATAAGAACACAGATCCTCTGACTGACTAGAGATTGATATCCATCTTCATCACAGGAGAAGCAGTGCGGCATGGTGAAAAGAGCAACGGATTCAGAAGACGTGGGTTCTAATCCTGGCCCTGCCACTTGTCTGCTCTGTGACCTCAGGCGAGTCAATCAATCATTCATTCAAATAGTGATCACTTCTCTCTTTCCTCAACATTTAAATGAACATTTAATACCTGTTCTAGCCTTAACTACTACATCTGCCTCCTTTGTGATTTTCCTGCCTCCTGTCTCCATTCCAGTTCTTACTTCACTGCCGCTCAGATGACTTTTCTGAAAAACAATTCCGTCCATGACTTCCACGGCCTCAAGAACCTCCAGTGGTTGCCCGTCCGCCTCCACATGAAACCGAAACTCCTCACCATAAGCTTTAAAACACTCAATCACCTCACCCCTTCCTACTTTACCTCAGTGATTTCCTTTTTCAACCCAGCCCGCACACTTCGCTCCTCTAGTGTTAACTTTCTCACTGGGCCTCCATCTCGTCTATCTCCCCGCCGCCCCATCGCCCACATCCTGCCTCCGGCCTGGAACGCCCTCCCTCCTCAAATCCCACAAACAATGACTCCCCTCACCCCCCAACCTTCAAAACCTTATTAAAATCCCATCTCCTCCAAGAGGCCTTCCCTAACTAAGGCCTCATTTCCCCTACTCCCTCTCTCTCTTTTATGTTGCGTGTGCACTTGGATCTATATTGATTGATATTATCAATCCATCAGTGGTGCTTACTGTCTGCTGGGCACTGTACTAAGCACTTGGAAGAGTATAATCCAACAGTGTCGACAGACACGCTCCCTGCTCACAGTGAGCTTACAATCTAGAGGGCTTTAGGCAGCCCACCTTCCGTGTCACAGCCTTTATATACATATCTGTAATTCATTTATTTATTGAATCAGCGTGGCTCAGAGGAAAGAGCACGGGTTTGGGAGTCAGAGGTCATGGGCTCTAATCCCAGCTCCGCCACTTGTCAGATGCGTGACTTTGGACAAGTCACTTCAGTTTTCTGTGCCTCAGTTACCTCATCTGTAAAATAGGGATTAAGACTGAGAGCCCCACGTGGGACAACCTGATGACCTTGAATCAACCCCAGAGCTTAGAGAAGTGCTTGGTATGTAGTAAACACTTAACAAATACCATCGTTATTATTGTTATTAGTATTATTTTAATGTCCATCTCTCCCTCTAGATTGAAAGGTCCTTATGAGCAGGGAACTTGCCTACTAACCCTGTTGTATTGTACTGTACTTTCATGCAGTAAGGACACATGAAATACCAGCATGAAGCAGCGTGGCCTAGTGGAAAGAGTGCAGGCTTGGGAATCAGAGGACCTGGATTCTGATCCAGGCTCCACCACTTATCTGCTTTGTGACCTTGGGCAAGTCACTTTGCTTTTCTTCACCTCAGTTCCCTCATCTGTATGGTGGGGTTCAATACCTGGTCTCTCTCCCATTTAGACTTTGAGCCCTGTGTCGGACCTGATTATCCTGTATCTACCCCAGCACTTAATACGGTGCTGGACACATAGAGGGGGCTTAACAAATACCGTGATTATCATTAATTGTTATAAATACCACTGATTGATAGATTGATAGTTTTCCTTCCCTCTGAGAGTATGAGCCCAATGTGGAGACAAGCACCGTGTTTGATTTCACTGTATCTACCCCATTTCTTGACTTATTGTAAGTAGCTTATTATTACTTATTGTATTGTAATAGTAAGTAGTTACTATTATCTCTCATGTTCATAAGTGCTTAGCAAATACCACAATTATCGAGAAGCAGTGTGGCTCGGGGGAAAGAGCACGGGCTTGGGAGTCAGAGGTCACAGGTTCTAATCTCCGGTCCGTCACTTGCCAGCTGTTTGACTTTGGGCAAATCACTTAACTTCTCTGTGCCTCATTTACCTCATCAGTAAAATGGGGATTAAAACTGTGAGCCTCACATGGTACAACCTGATAACCTGGTATCCCCCAGCACTTAGAACAGTGCTTTGCACACAGTAAGGGCTTAACAAATACCACAATTTTATTATTATTATTATTATTATCATTATGTGCCAGGCACTGTACTAAGCACTGGGGAGGATATAAGAAAATCAGGTTAGATACGGCCCCTGTCCCACGTGGGGCTCACGGTCTCAATCCCCATTCTACAGATGAGGTAACTGAGGCCCTGAGAAGTGAAGTGACTTGCGCAAGGTCACACAACAGACAAGTGGTGGAGCTGGGATTAGAACCCATGACCTTTAGACTCCCAGACCCTTGCTCTATACACCACTCTCCTAAGCATTTACTAAACTGCTTAACACTCAGTAGACAAACACAGTTGATTGTGTCTGCTACTGTTTTAAACTCATTAAACATAATCCTTACTTTCTAGGGAATAGCTATTAAATCAGTGAAACCATGCCTCTTTTGCTAATCTCAACGGAGTATTTTATGCAACACTTTTAAATTCTATTTCTATTTGATTGAATTGAGATCAGACTCTGCTGAGGCATTTCTTACTGTCATTCTTTTTTAGATGACACCTTTTCTTTTTTTTCGTATGGTATTTGTTAAGGGTTTACCATGTGCCAGGCACTGTGCTAAATCCTGGGGTGGATATGAGCTAATCAGGTTGCATACAGTCCCTGTCCCACAGTTTAAATCCCCATTTTACATTTGAGGTCCCTGAGGCACTGAGAAGTTAAATGACTTGCCCAGGGTGTCACAGACTGCCTAATTTTGCCATGAGGGATTCCACACCCATTATTACCCTTAAAGGGAATCTTGATTTTTAGGTCTCTAAATCTTACTTAACTCGGAGGGAAGTGGAAAGAGAATAGTGGAGTCTCTTCACAAGGGAGCTTGAAACTTAATGAAATCTGTCTGGTTTTCTTTGTAGAGGGAAAAATCAAATTCCTCTACGTCTGTGAACTTCAGAGAACTCTGCTTCAATCCATCGTTGGTATTTATTGAGCACTTACGGTGGGCAGAACACTGTATTAAGAAGTCTAGTCCCCTCTAGACTGTAAACTCGTTGTGGGCCGGGAACACAGCTACCATCTCTATTGTATTGTGCTCTACCAAGTGCTTAGTACAGTGCTTACAGTCTAATAAACAAAGGGACTAATAATTAGATCGGACAGTCTCTGTCTCACACATATCTCAGACCAGGAAAAGAGACACAGAGGACAATAATCACAAATGACAAGCAACAGAAATTTCCAAATCAGCAGTCCAAAATAATCAATCAATATAGCATTGTTACAGGAAACTCAGCAATGCACGTGCGTGCACACACACACTGGGATAGATAAAAAATAATCCAATTAGACCCAGTCCCTGTCCCACAAAGACCCTCACAGTCTAAGAGGAAGGGAGGACAGGTATTTATCCCTCATTTCACAGATGAGGAAACTGAGGCACAGGGGAGTTACATGACATGCCTAAGTTTACACAGTCGGCAAGTGGTGAAGCTGGGATTAGAACCCAGAGTCTCTGACTTTCAGGTTCCTGCTCCTTCCACTAGGAAATTGGGTCCACCAATTATACAAAGATGGAATCCAGATGTGAAATTTAAGGAAGGAAAGAAAGTTTAGTGAAAAAGAAAACTGGTGGAAAGGGAAGGGAAAGCCAGAAAAAATATGGGACAGACAAGAGCCTTCTTTCAAAGGCAGTGAACACTATACTACTATAGTAATAATAATAATAATTATGGTATTTGTTAAGCACTTACTATGTGCCAGGCACTGTATAAGCTCTGGGGTTGATACAAGCTAGTCAGGTTGGACACAGTCCCCATCCCACGTGAGGCTCACCATCTCAATCTCCATTTTACAGATGAGGTAACAGAGGCCCAGAGAAGTGAAGTAACTCCCCCAAGGTCACACAGCAGATTGGATTAGAACCCATGACCTTCTGACCCTCAGGCCCATGTTCTATCCACTGCTCTGCACTCCTTCTCAACAATACAACTACTATTGTATTGTAATAATAATAATGTTGGTATTTGTTAAGCACTTACTATGTGCAGAGCACTGTTCTAAGCGCTGGGGGAGATACAGGGTAATCAGGTCGTCCCAAGTGAGGCTCACAGTTAATCGCCATTTTACAGATGAGGTCACTGAGGCACAGAGAAGTGAAGTGACTTGCCCACCGTCACACAGCTGACAAGTGGCAGAGCCGGGAGTCGAACTCATGACCTCTGACTCCAAAGCCCAGGCTCTTTACACTGAGCCACGCTGCTTCCCCAACCACTTGCTACGGTGCTCTGCACACAGTAAGCGCTCAGTAAATACGATTAAATGAATGAATCTTGGTCTTGAAGAAGACACACAGCCCCTCCCTTCAAGGAGATTGCACTCTCATGGATGAGACAAGGCAAGTTCTCTTAGCATCTACCTTTTACTGTTCCCTTTCTCTTCATGACGTCCCCGTGAAGTTGAGAACGAGAAGACCTAAAATTTAGAGAATGCTTTTCTTTTGAGTCCCAATTCTCCACAGAAAAGGGCAAACTATCATTGTGCCCAATTTTGGGATGGAAAAATGAGTCGCTGAGAGGTTAATCGACTCGCCCAGGATGACTGAGCCAGCTAGTGACGTTAGCATCTCCATTCCACATTTGCAGGCATTGGGTAGTAATGTTTCCAAATGGAAAGAGCATGGGCTAGAAGTCAGGGGACCTGGTTTTTAATCTCAGCTCTGGGCAAGTAACTGGACATCTCTGTGCCTCAGTTTCCTCACCTGCAAAGTGGGGATTAAATCCTACTCCCTCTTACCTAGATTGTGAGGGACTGTGTCCGACCTGATAACTTTTAGAAGTTAGATAACTTTGAGAAGCAGTGTGGCTCAGTGGAAAAAGCCCGGGCTTAGGAGTCAGAGGTCGTGGGTTCTAATCCTCACTCCTCCACTTGTCAGCTGTGTGACTTTGGGCAAGTCACTTCACTTCTCTGGGCCTCAGTTACCTCATTTGTAAAATGGGGATTGAGACTGTGAGCCCCACGTGGGACAGGGACTGTGTCCAACCCGTTCTGCTTGTATCCACCCCAGCGCTTAGTACAGTGCCTGGCACATAGTTAAGCGCTTAACAAATACCACTGATGTTTAGAACACTGCTCAAAACATAGTAAGTGCTTAACAAATGCCATTAATAATAAAATGAAGGTAGTTTCTTGGTTCAGTGAGCCAGGGAGATGATGGGCCCTCTCTTTTCCTAGTTTCCTCCTCTGTAAAACGGGGTTTATAATTCTAATTTTGCACCATGCTTTGATATCTTTAATGAAAGACTGCTACTTTGCAGGAAAGTGACATATGCTTCAAGTCATTTAAAAACAAAAGAAAACTCGGCAGGAAAACAAAAAAAATCCAAAGCACCTCTTCCTCTTCAGTCCTTCCTTCTGTCATGACGAGACCAATTTTGATTCTCGGAGAAAATTGAATGATGTGAGTTTTTATTCCGATGGGATTTATTCAATCGTTTGGGGGAAGATCCATTATAGCCTTAGCAAGGCTAGACATTTTAACACAAGTTCTGTACTGTTTTCTTGTGATCTTACTAGCTCAAATTACACTCTCCCTGGAATACAGTCTTTTAATATTCTGGGTAAAATGGTGATCCACATCAGTAAAAGGGAGCCTGCTCTTTGATCTAGGTGATGGACTATCCATGGATTGCCTTTTGACATTTGGAAACAGCGGATAAAATTACGCATCTGTGAACTAAAGGGGAGTTGGGTTTTTTTTTAAGCAAATTATAGGTATTTTGCACATAGTAGAATCTTTCCAAGAGTGGCGTGAAGACTCTTTCACTGGAGTTTTGCTTATTATAAAGGGGAAGCAGGGAATTAGGCCAACCTTTTCATTCTCGTTTGAAACTAACTCTTCTGTAATCCAAATATGCTGATGGGATAGAAGACATCGAAGATACTGGAAACTGAAATGGGACAATAATCCTGAAAAGCGATCTGTTTCTATTCAAAGGGTGTGGCTTCTACAAAAGGAATGAACATCGGCTATGCTTCTACTTAGAGAAGCAGCGTGGCTTAGTGGAAATGGCACGGGCTTGGGAGTCAGAGAATATGGGTTCTAATCCCGGCTCTGCCACCTGTCTGCTGTGTGACCTTGGGCAAGTCACTGAACTTCTCTATGCCTCAGTTACCTAATCTGTAAAATGGGGATTGGACTATGAGCCCCATGTGGGACAACCTGATTACTTGTAACTGTGCCGGTTCTTGGCACATAGTGAGCACTTAACAAATACCATAATTATTATTATTACCTAATCTCTGGGGCCACATTTAACAGGTTGAATATGATTTTAAGAGCTTGATAGAATTTCCATGTTTCGCTCAAGAAGGCCTCTGTGAGAACTCTATTTGCTTGTCAACTCTGGGTGGGTGGGGAAAGTGTATTTTACTTCCACTGAGCTTTTCCAAGTATGTAGTGCTTTAAGATTAGCAAGCACTCAATCCTCCTCTCCCCATCACCCTTACTCCCTCCCTCTGTTCTACTCCCTTCCCCTCCCCACAGAACTTGTGTATATTTGTATATATTTATCACTCTATTTGATTAGTGACATGTATGTATCTACAATTCTATTTATCTATTTTGATGGTAGTGATGTTTGACTACTTGTTTTGTTTTGCTGTCTGTCTCCCCGTTTTAGACTGTGAGCCTGTTGTTGCACAGGGATTGTCTCATCTGTTGCCCCACTGTACATTCCAAGCGCTTAGTTCAGTGCTCTGCACACCATAAGCACTCAATACGATTAATAATAAATGCCACTGGTTGCTTGATAGATAAGTCCCGATTTCAGGAGAAGCAGCGTGGTCTAGGCCGAAAGAGCCTGGGGCATAGAATCGGAAGACCTGTATTCTAATCCTGACTCAGCCACTTGCCTGCGATGTGACCTTGGGTAGGTCACTTGACTCATCTCTGCCTCTGTTTCCTCATCTGTAAAACGGGGATTAAATATCTACAGTATCTAGTAGAGAAGCAGCGTGGCTCAGTGGAAAGAGCACGGGCTTTGGAGTCAGGGGTCATGCCCAGCTCTGCCACTTGTCAGCTGTGTGACTGTGGGCACTTAACTTCTCTGTGCCTCAGTTACCTCATCTGGAAAATGGGGATTAAGACTGTGAGCCCCACGTGGGACAACCCGATTCCCCTGTGTCTACCCCAGCGCTTAGAACAGTGCTCTGCACATAGTAAGTGCTTAACAAATACCAACATTATTATTATTATTATTGTTCTAGACACAAAATAAGCATTTCAATATCATCCTTAATAATAATGAACTAATGTGATTATTATTGTTAATTATAGTAGTAGTATTTGCTGGCATGCTGGAAGGGCAGATCTGAGGAGACGAGGAAGCAGCGTGGCTCAGTGGAAGGAGCCTGGGCTTGGGAGTCAGAGGTCATGGGTTCTAATCCCGATCCGCCACTTATCAGCTGTGTGACTTTGAGCAAGTCACTTCACTTCTCTGAGCCTCTGTTACCTCATCTGTAAAATGGGGATGAAGACTGGGAGCCCCAAGTGGGACAACCTGATTACCTTCTATCTACCCAGAGCTTAGAACAGTGATTGGAATATAGTAAGCGCTTAACATATACCATTATCATCATCAATTCCCTCATCTATATAATGGGGATTAAATCCTACTCTCTTCTACTTAGACTGTGAGTTCCAGGCGGGCAGCACTGTACGCAGTCTGATTATCTTGTATCTGCCGCAGTGCTTAGTACAGTGCTCGGCACACAGTAAGCACTTAACAAATATAAAAATAATATGAATAATAATAATACTGACAAAGACGGTTGTGGTCTTTGTGAATTGGCCATGTGGAAAACAATAATAATAGTGATGATAATAGCTGTGGCATTTGTTAAGCGCTTACTATGAGCCAAGCGCTGTTCTAAACACTAGGGGAGATTCAAGTTAATCATGTCAACACAGTCCCACATTGGGTCCACAGTCTAAGTAGGAGGAGGAAAATCAATCAATCGATCATTCAGTTGTATTTACTGAGCACTAAGTGTGTGCAGAGCATTGTACCAACCGCTTGGGAGAGTACAATAGAACAACCTGACACGTTCCCTACCCACAACGAGCTTACAGTCTAGAGGTGGAAACCAACATTAATATGCATAAATAAATTATGGATATGAACATAAAAGCTGGATTGAAGCTGAAGAGCAGTAGTGTGGCTCAGTGGAAAGAGCACGGGCTTTGGAGTCAGACGTCATGCGCTCGAATCCCGGATCCGCCACTTGTCAGCTGGGTGACTTTGGGCAAGTCACTTAACTTCTTGGTGCCTCAGTTCCCTCATCTGGAAAATGGGGATGAAGACTGTGAGCCCCACGTGGGACAACCTGATTCCCCTGTGTCTACCCCAGCGCTTAGAATGGTGCTCGGCACATAGTAAGCGCTTAACAAATACCAACATTATTATTGAATCCCCATTTTACAGATGAGCAATGGAGAACTGAAGTGACTCGCCCAAGGTCACACAGCAGATAAGCGGAAGAGCCCGGATTAAAACCCAGGTCCTCTGACTCCCAGGCCCATCTCCTTTCACTAGACTCTGATCGAGCACACAGGATCAGTCATTTCTGCAGTTTGAGTTCGGTGGGGATTAACACGTCAAAATTCTGCCATTTGCTGGATCTTCTGAAACATTATTAGATTCTCCCTCTGCAGGGAGTACACTTGCCTTTTGCTGCTTTGCCAGGATGGGATAGGAAAGTGTCTGCTTGATTCCTTTCTCCCGTTCACTCCCTTAAGTGTCCTTATTTTGCTTACTTTTTGGCAGCTATGCCTGCCGTAAATACCCAGACCTGGAAATTCCCTTGTCCGACAGTTGGATGCTAGAAGCACGGGAAAAATAGCATAGGTTTTCATCCTACTAAATAAGCCAGGAGAGGGCAAATTTAGAAGATTTTACTCACCACCAGAGAACCGATTCAGCTGGCTGCAGTTAAAATATGGTCACCTAATATTCAGTGCTATTTGCCTTGCTGAGTTTTCAGCAACTTCATTGGAATCAGACCATGATATTTTGAAAAGGCTCTTAAAACAAGGTTTCAGAAAGGACAGGCTCACTTGTCACTTTTAAAAACAAGCTGAGTCCAAGAATTGGATTAGCTATGTGGATTTCTTGGCTATTTTCCAGGAAATGTTAACAGTTTAAAGGTTTTCTTTACATAAAATAGTTGGGATTTAATTTATGACATAACACAGACTGTTCTAGTTCCTTTTTTTTTAAAAAAAATCATTTTACAGCTCTATTGAGAAGTTGTGTTGCCCAAAGCTTGGGAGTCAGAAGACCTGGATTCCAATCCTGGCTCTACCACTTGTCTGCTGTGTGACCTTGGGCAAGTCCCTTCACTATCTCAGTTTTATAGAAAATATTGTGTAGTTCTGGAGGGAGGGTAAGAAGAGATACTGCTTGCCCCCCACCGCCTGCTCTTCCGACTCTAACCTCTGTCAGAGATGCTGTGAAAATGGCAAGAGAGAATTTATAATAATAATTTGTTCTAATTGTTCTAATAATCTATAAAATGGGGATTAAGACTGAGACCCCCTTGAGGGGCAAGGATTGGATCCAACCTGATTTGCTTGTATACACCCCAGCGCTTAGCACAGTGCCTGGCCCATAGTAAGTGATTAACAAATACCTTTAAAGAAAACAAAAAAACGATCAAAAATGCCTTCAGGCCTGCAAAGAGATTGCTTGATGGAATGGTAGGGAGACTAGTAATAGCAGTAGTAATTGCATTTTTCCTTGCACTCTGTGGGCAAAGTACTGTGATTACTATTATAAATTCACTCTTGCCATTTTCACAGCATCTTTGATAGTTGGAGTCAGAAGAGCAGGCGGTGGGTGGCAAGCAGAATTTCTTACCCACCCTACAGAACTACACAATATTTTCTTCCTACATATTTGTGGTCTTAGCCAAGTTTGCCTAAGATTTTCAAATATCTTAGTTATTACCACAGCCATAGCTAGTATGCATGTGTGTCTGTCTGTGTTTTACAATATACTGTGGACAGTCAGTCTTGGCCCTCTGCCTTCCCCAAGCATAATTTTTAATAACCGGTAATATCTCCTTATAGTGAGAAATTCCGTTCAAGTTCTACAGGCTTCCACCCTTGGCTAGAACCAGGAAGTCTGAGTTTGTGAAAGCGACCATTAATTTCCTCTGAATTGGAGTTACAGGATCTCTAGAACTTCTTATGAATGTCCAATGTCCCCCTTGAATCGTTTCTGAGGTAATAACCTTAACCTCAACCCAGCAGATCTTGAAGTTAGAGTAATTACTCTTGTTGCTGTTTTTCCAAGTTGAAGGGTTACTTATCCTTGTACACGTTCTTCCCCCTAATGCCTTCCAAAGTAAAATTGCTTTGTATGATTGCTTTTTCAGTCTTCTTTTTCCCTTTAATTTTTCATCTGACCGACTCTAGACATATTTTTACAGGGCTTTTTTGGGGGCGGGGGGTGTCCTGGAACCGTTTTTGATTTTTCTTTCAATTTTCCTTCATTAATGCATAAATGCATCCAATTTGAGCTTGGCTGTTTTCATTCTCATTTTCCAGCAGAATCTCTTGGCTAATTATTGTCTGCAAAACTCTGTAAAACTCCCCAAAATCCTCTCTAAGAATCCTTATCCTGAACTAAGATGGCAAACCTGTAAAAGAGTAAATTTACAGAGCAGGGGGAGAAGGGAAATATTTCTCAGTTTAAGATAAATCCTCAGTGATTGGCGTGGTTGCTTTGTCTAGGTGAACTGTACTGGCTTAATCTTGGAAAGCTACCGTTGCTATGAAAATGACTTAAAAGAGAATAATACAGTACATGATACATGGGCCATAGCAGAAAACTCTAAAGGCTGATTTAACGCAACATACAAATGAAGCTGGGGGTGAAATGAGGGTTTACCTGTCTCCTGTATCATTTAGTCAGGAACCTGTAAAAGCAAATTTTCCAAATTACTGGGCAACTGTGGCTATGTAAAACTTTCCAAGGGGGATTTCCTTCATTTTTGAAAGATTTCTGGTAAAAAAGTAGAGCGGACAATTTAATGATAATAATAATGATGACAGTAGCAATAATAATAGTAATAATTATAATAATAATAATAACTGTAATAAAGTGATATCTATTAAGGGCTCACAATTTGCCAAGAAAGAACTGGGACAAATACAACAAAATCAGATCAGATTCAATAATGATAATAATAATAATTATGGTATTTTTTAAGCACTTACTAAGTGCCAAACACTGTTCTCAGTCCTGGGATACATACAAGGTAAGCAGGTTGGACAGAATCCCTGTCCCACATGGGGGTCACAGTTTTAATCCCCATTTTACAGGTGGTGACTGAGGCACAGAGAAGTGAAGTGACTGGCCCGAGGTCCAACAGCAGACAAGTGGCCGAGCCGGGATTAGAACCCACATCCTCTGACTTGCAAGCCCGTGCTCTATCCACTAGGTCACGATACTTCTCATGCTACTGCAATCCCTGTCAATCCTGGCAATCCCAGTTTAAGAGGCAATAGGCATTTACTTCCCATTTTACAGATGAGGAAGGTGAGGCACAGAGAGGTAGAGTGATCTGCCCTAGGTCACGCAGCAGGCATATGGTGGATCAGGACTACCACTTTGGGCTTCATTCCCGTGCACCTTTCACTGAACCATCCTGTCTTCCAACTTCTTCCGAGTCCTTGGGTTTCAATAAGAGGAGCGGTATAGAACATCGAAGAGGAAGAAGGAAGAAGAATAAATCTTGACCAGCCACTTGATCAGCCCTTGTGGAAGCTAAGTTATGATAACAACGATAGTAAGTTCTCAACAAATATCATAATAGTAAATTCCTAACAAATAATTATTTTTTCTTCTAAATGCTGGGGTAGACAAGTTAATCACATCTGACACAGACTCCATCACGCATGGGGCTCACAGTCTAAGTAGGAAGGAGAGCAGAGGTCGAATCCCTATTTTACAGATGAGGAAACTGAGACATAGGAAAGTGAAGTGACTTGCCCAAGGTTACACACCAGGCAAGTGATGCAGTTATTACTCTACTGTCTCTCTTTCCGGAGAATAGCATGGCCTAGTAGATAGATCATGGGCCCGGGAGTCAGAAGGACGTAGGTTCTAGTCCTGGCTCCGCCACTTGTCTTCTGTGTGACTGTGGACGTCACTTTATTCATTCATTCATTCATTCAATTGTATTGATTGAGCACGTACTGTGTGCAGAGCACTTCACTTCTCTGGGCCTCAGTTACATCATCTCTAAAATGGGAATTAATAATGTGAGCCTCATGTGGAACAGGGACTGTGTCCAACCTGCTTACGTTGTATCTACCCCAGAGCTGAGAACAGTGCCTGGCACAAAGTAAGTGCTTAACAAATACAATATGGTGGTGGTCATGATAAGAAGATGCAAACTTTGCCTAGCAGATTTATCCAAATTGATAATTTCAGATTTCTCAGTGCCACTTGGGACAATTGAAAAAAAAAATCAGTGCATCAGTGATCTGTACACAATTCAGAGGACTGTATTAGGACTTGGGAGAGTCCAACAGAAACGAGACATATGTTCCCTGCTTCAAAGAGCTTACAGTCTAATGGATGAGTTTATAATCTCCAATTCTTATTCTACCCCCAAATTCTCCCTTTGGATATATTCCAAATATGGGAACAGGGATAGAAAGTACCTGAAAAGGTTTAGATCTGTCAAGACTCCGTTGCCGTGCTGCACATTGAGGACTATTTAAATTTGATTTTCAAAGCCATCATTTATGAAGTTCTGGAGACACTTTTTCTGATTTTTTTGAACTCTGATTTGTGTTTCAGTGACAACAATTTCCCCCTTTCCATAGTGCAGATCTGACCTTTACACGTAGACCACTCTGTAGCTTCCTAATCCGTTTGTCAACCTTAATAAATCTGGGGAATCTTTCCGAGGTAAAATTTCACTAGTTCCAATAGAAAGAACAATGGAACAGGGGAGATGATGAATGAAATTGATTTTTGCCCAATCAAGCCCGATGTTGAACAGGACTCATTTCCGTGGAGCCGGAGACTGGGTCATTAGGAGGTGAGAAATTAAATTTAATTTGGTATTTATTTATTCAGTGGTTACTACCTATTAAGTGCTGCGGTAGTGATGAGGCAATCAGATAAGGCACGATCTCTGTCTCACACATGGTGGACAATCTATTTTACTCCCATTTTACAGTTGAGGATACTGAGGCATAGAGAGGTCAAGTGACTTGCTCAAGGTCACACAATTAGCCAGTCACAGCACAGGGACTAAAACCTATATTGGTCTCTTTCCACTAAGGCCATGCTACTTTCTTCAAACAAGAGCGATATCCTCCTGATGTGCCAGAAATTATCTACCCAAATTGGCATCTTCCTGAAGAGTCAAATTGGGATCATCTTAGTACCGAGTGCTGACGGTTACTGGAAAGATGGGCATTAATAATAATAATAATAATGATGTAGGTATTTGTTAAGAGCTTACTATGTGCAGAGCACTGTTCTAAGTGCTGGGGTAGATACAGGGTAACCAGGTTGTCCCACATGAGGCTCACAATCTTAGTCCCCATTTTACAGATGAGGGAACTGGGGCACAGAGAAGTGAAGTGACTTGCCCACAGTCACACAGCTGACAAGCGGCGGAGCCGGGATTCAAACCCATGACCTCTGACTCCCAAGCCCGGGCTCTTTCCACTGAGCCATGGAGCTAAATACTAATACGCTCTCAAGTTCTCACCTGGAGAGTTTCCAGTCCTCTACCAGTCTCAGCTAAGGTGGGAGAGTCAAGTAGAGGCCTGTCCATCCCATTCCTAGCTTGGCCAGTGGCTAGCGAATGGCAGGCCGTCTGCTGCAAGTCAAAACTCACCCATGTTGGGCAGCCACGGCATGGGAGAGAGTCAAGGGTGGAGAGTCAGGTTTACTGTGCGGAAGGTGGCGACGGTAAACCACTTCCAGGTTTTTACCAAGAAAACTTTCTGGATCCACTACTGGAACAGTTGTAGATGGAGAGCGGGGCATTCAGGGACAGATGTGTCTATGGTGTCGCTATGGGTCGGAAACGTCTCAATGGCATAAAACAAAACAAGACATATTAATACCAATGTGGTTTTCACAGGGTGATCCCATCTTTGTTCAAAGTCAGAGGGGTCTTCAATCAATCAATCATATTTGTTGAATTCTTACTCATTCATTCAATAGTATTTATTGAGCACTTACTATGTGCAGAGCACTGTACTAGGCGCTTGAATGTACAATTCGACAACAGAGACAATCCCTGCCCAATGACAGGCTCATACTCTTTGCAGAGCACTGTACTAAGCGCTTGGAGAGTAATAATAATAATTGTGATATTTAAGTGCTTACTGTGTTCCAGACACTGTACTAAGTGCTGGGGTGGACATAAGAAGATCGGCTTGGACAGAGTCCCTGTCCCACTTGGGGCTCACCGTCTCAATCCCTGTTTTACGGAAGAGGAAACTGACGCCCAGAGAAGTGAAGAGATATGGCCAAGGTCACACAGTGGACAAGTGGACAGTACAGCAGATTTGGTAGACACGTTCTCTGCCCATTACGAGCTTACAGTCTAGAAGGTACTGACCATCTCTGTGCTCGTGTTTAGTCAGTCAGCCAGCCAGTCAATCATATTTATTGAGTCCTTATTACATATAGAGCATTGTACTAAGCACTTAGGAGAGTACAACTTTGGGCAAGTCACAACTTCTCGGTGCCTCAGTTACCTCATCTGTAAAATGGGGATTAAGACTGTGAGCCCCACGTGGGACAACCTGATTCCCCTGTGTCTACCCCAGCGCTTAGAACAGTGCTCGGCACATAGTAAGCGCTTAACAAATACCAACATTATGATTATTATTATTACAATATAACAATAAACAGACACATTCCCTGCCTATGGTGAGCAAACCATCTAGAAGGGGAGGCAGGTATTAATATAAATAAATGACAGATAAGGCAGTGTGGCTCAGTGGAAAGAGCCTGGGCTTGGGAGTCAGAAGTCGTAGGTTCTAATCCCGGCTCCGCCGCTTGCCAGCTGTGTGACTTTGGGCAAGTCACTTAACTTCTCTGTGCCTCAGTTACCTCATCTGTAAAATGGGGTTTAAGACTGTGAGCCCCACGTGGGTCAACCTGATCACCTTGTATCCTTCAGCACTTAGAACAATGCTTGGCACATAGTAAGCGCTTAACAAATACCACCATTTACTTATTTATTTATATATATATGCTGTGGACCTTGGAGGGGGGACGCAGCAGGAAGTTGAAAAGGAAAAAAGAGGGCTTAGTCACGGAAGACCTCTTGGAGGAGATGTGCCTTTAATAAGCCTTTGAAGTGTGGGAGAGCAAGAAAGGGTTTGCGACCTCATACTCTTAGATTCTAAACATTACTTAGCAGACTCTGCTTAGCTGCCAAAGGGAAACTTGATTTTGCAGAGGCATTAGAGAAGGACTTAGAAAGTGCTGCTACCTTGATATAAGCATTCCAGTAAATATAAAAATAACAAGTTCAATTTTTACTGCTCCGGGCCTTTCCAGACTTCCAAACACTTTGGCCATTCCAGCTGAATTCAAAGATTAGCTTCAAAGTGGAAAACATAAACGCAGCCACGTTTTTAGCCCACGAAGGGGAATTTTCCTGCCAGTTACTTGCTAGATCCAAGACTGAGATGAATTTGGGAAAATGACCCCATTTTTCATTTTTGGAAGTTATACCTAAATCGTACTACTATTATTTTTTAAGTAATTATATGCTAAGCACTGAGGTAGAGACAAGGTGATCAATCAGTGGTATTTCCTGAGTGCTTACTGCCTACAGAGCTCACAGAAGGCTCATTCATTCATTCAGTCGGACATATCGAGAGCTTACTGTGTGCAAAGTACTGTACTAAGCGCTTGGGAGAGTATAATACAACAGACATGTCCCTTCGCATCGCAAGCTCAAGGTCCTTCCCTGATTAAGCTCTCCTTGCCTCTTCTCCCACTCTCTTCTGCATCACCCTGACTTGCTCTCTTAATTCATTCCCCCATCCCAACCCCACAGCTCTTGCGTATATATCTGTAATTTTGTTGCTTTATATTAATGTTTTTCTTCCCCTCTAGACTGAAAGCTTGTTGTGGGCAGGAAATGTGTCTGTTATAGAGTTATACTGTACTCCCCAAGAACTTAATACAGTGCTCTGCACACACTAAGCACTCAATAAATATGACTGACTCAGTGCATAGGAAATTAATAATAATAATATACAATACATAAAACATAAATAATAAGTATAATATGGTGGAGCTGGTAGATGGAATCCCTGATCAGAAGGAGCTTACAAACTACAGGGGTGGGCTGACAAATTAATTACAAATAGGGAAAATAGTAGAGTGGAAGGATATTTACATAGGTGCTGTGAGGCAGGGAAGAGTCTTCAAGAGCTTAAGGGATATACAGCCAAGTGCGTAGTCAACACAGAAGGGAAGTCAGATAGGGGAGATGAGGGCTTAGTCAAGGAAGGCTTTCTGAAGGATATATAGATACTAATAATAACTATTATGGTATTTGTTAAGTGCATACTATGTGCCAGGCACTGTTCTAAGTGCTGGGTTAGATGCAAGCTAATCGGGTTGGACACAGTCCCTGTCCCACTTGGGGCTCACACTCTTAATCCCTCCAGTGGCTGCCTATCAACCTCCACTCCAAACAAAAACTCCTCACTCTAGGCTTCAAGGCTCTCCATCACCTTGCCCCTTCCTACCTCTCCTCCCTTCTCTCTTTCTACCGCCCACCCCGCATGCTCCGCTCCTCCGCCGCCCACCTCCTCGCCGTCCCTCGGTCTCGCCTATGCCGCCGTCGACCCCCGGGCCACGTCCTCCCGCGGTCCCGGAACGCCCTCCCTCCTCACCTCTGACAATCTAATTCTCTTCACCTCTTCAAATCCCTACTTAAAGCTCACCTCCTCCAAGAGGCCCTGCCAGACTGAGCTCTCCTTTCCCCTCTGCTCCCTCTATGCCCCCCTTCACCTCTCCGCAGCTAAACCCTCTTCTCCCTCCTTTCCCTCTCCTCCTCCCCCTCTCCCATCCCACCACCTCAGCACTGTGCTCGTCCGCTCGACTGTATCTATCTTCATCACCCTATTTATTTTGTTTAATGAGATGTACATCACCTTGATTCTATTTATTTGCCATTGTTTTTATGAGATGTTCTTCCCCTCGACTCTATTTATTGCCATTGTTCTTGTCTGCCCGTCTCCCCCGATTAGACTGTAAGCCCGTCAAAGGGCAGGGACTGTCTCTCTCTGTTGCCGATTTGTACATTCCAAGCGCTTAGTACAGTGCTCTGCACATAGTAAGTGCTCAATAAATACAATTGAATGAATGAATAATCCCTGTTTTCCAGATGAGGTAATTGAGGCCCAGAAGAAGTGAGGAGACTTGCCCAAGGTCAGACAGCATTCAAGTGGCAGAGCTGGGATTACAACCCAGTTCCTTCTGACTCCCAGGCCTGGGTTCTAGTCACTAAGCCACATTGCTGGTGGACTCTCAGATATGAAGGGGACTGGAGTTCCAGGCCTGAGGCAGGACAAGGGCGAGGAGTTGGTGATGGGACAGATGAGACTGAGGAACAGAGAGTAGCTTGGGGTAAGAGAAGAGGATCACGCTGGTTGGATGGTAGGAGGAGTTCGGTGAAGTCAGATTACAGATAGAGAGATTAAGTGACTTGCCCAAAGTCCCACAGCAAGACTAGAGGCAGAGTTGGGATTAGAACTCAGGCCTCCTGAGTTCCACCTGTGTGTTCTTCCCATTTGGTCCTGTGATTCTTCCCAAATCCAGGCCCGAGACTCATCCCTTGTTGAATAAATGAGACACCTTGGCTAGCTGCTTCAATTCATTAATGCAACCAGGGTAAAATCTGGGTTCTGCCCTAACACATGATTCTGCTACATATTCGATATTGAAATTCGCAAAGGAATTAGGGACCTTGTTCTTTTTTTATGATATTTGTTAAACAGTTAATATGGTTTGACCCATTTCAAGTGTTGTGGTAGATATAAGTGAATTAAGTTGGTCACAGTCCCTGTCCCTCATTGGGGTTCACCGTCTAAATAGGAAGGAGAACAGGAGACCCGAGGCACAGAATATCAATTAATCAATCATTGGCATTTATTGAGAGCTTACTATGTACAGTACACTGTACTGAGTGGTTGGGAGAGCAGAGTGCAACTCACATAATAATAATTAATAACGTTGGTATTTGTCAAGCGCTTACTATGTGCAGAGCACTGTTCTAAGCACTGGGGTAGATACAGGGTAATCAGGTTATCCCATGTGAGGCTCAACGTCTTCATCCCCGTTTTACAGATGAGGTAACTGAGGCACAGAGAAGTTAAGTGACTTGTCCACAGTCACCCAGCTGACAAGTGGGGAGCTGGGATTCAAACCCATGACCTCTGACTCCCAAGCCCGGGCTCTTTCCACTGAGCCACGCTGCTTCCCATGCTTCACATCTCCTCCTGCTTTCAGGACATCTCCACCTGGATGTGCTCCCTCCACTTAAAACTCAGCATGTCCAAGACTGAGCTCCTCATCTTCCCTCCCACAGCCGCTCCTCTCCCTGACTTCCTCATCACTGTGGACGGCACCACCGTCCTTCCCGTCTCCCAGGCCCGCAACCTCGGTGTCATCCTTGACTCCGCTCTCTCATTCGCCCCACACATCCAATCCGTCACCAGAACCCGCCGCTCTCACCTTCACAACATCGCCAAGATCCTCCCTTTCCTCTCCATCCAAACTGCTACCTTAGTACAGTCACTCATCCTATTCTGATTGGATGACTGCATCAGCCTCCTTTCTGACCTCCCATCCTCCTGTCTCTCCCTACTTCAGTCTATATTTCACTCTGCTGCCCGGATTATCTTTCTACAGGCATGTCACCCCCCTCTTTAAAAACCTCCACTGGTTGCCTATCAACCTTCATATCAGGCAACACCTCCTCGATACTGGCTTCCAAGCCGTCCATCCCCTCACCCCCTCCTACCTCACCTCCCTTCTCTCCTTCTCCAGCCCGGTCCGCACACTCCGCTCCTCTGCTGTCGCTAATCTCCTCCCGGTGCCTCGTTCTCACCTGTCCTGCCATCGACTCCTAGCCCACATCCCACCTCTGGCCTGGAATGCCCTCCCTCCTCACATCCCCCGAACTAGCACACTTCCCCCCTTCGAAGTCCTACTGAAAGCTCACCTCCTCCAGGACGCCTTCCCAGACTGAGCCCCCCTTTTCCTCTGCTCCTCCTCCCATCCCCATTGCCCTGATTCCCTCCCTTTGCTCTACCCCTTCCCCTCCCTACAGCACTTGTGTATTTATGTATATATTTCTTATTCTATTTATTTTATTAATGATGTGTACATATCTATAATTCTATTTAGTGATATTGATGCTATTGATGTCTTATTGATGCTATTGATGTCATTGATGCTATTGATTACTTATTTTGATGTCTGTCTCCCCCATTCTAGACTATGAGCCTGTTGCTGAATTGTACTTTCCAAGCGCTTAGTGCAGTGCTCTGCACATAGTAAGCACTCAATAACTGCAATTGAATGAATGGATGATGTGAATTAGCAGTTACGTTCCCTGCCCATAACAAGTTTACAGTCTAGCGGGGCACACAGACATTTAATATGCATAAATAAGTAATTTATAATTTAAAGCTATAAATGCTGCAGGGTTGAGGCCAGTATCGACTGTCACAGATTGAACTGCTTAGACAAGAAGCAAGTGACTTACCCAAGGTCACACAGCAAGCAGTTGACAGTGCTGACATTAGAACCCAGGGCATAGTCTTAAGAAACCCAGATCATTAGAAAATGGGGATTAACTGTGAGCCTCACATGGGACAACCTGATTACCTTGTATCTACCCCAGCGCTTAGAACAGTGCTCTGCACATAGTAAGCGCTTAACGAATACCAACGTTATTATTATTACTAGTAAGCCAATAAAATACATTCATAACATCTTTGGGATTTAACTATGACTCAGTGACATTTATGGTATGTTACGCACTTACTCTGTGGGGTGGATACAAGCAAATTGAGTTGGACACAGTATCCCTGTCCCATATGGGGCTCACAGTCTCAATCCCCATTTTACAGATGAGGTAGCTGAGGCACAGAGAAGTGAAGTGACTTGCCCAAGGTCACACAGCAGATGAGTGGCTGCACTTACTGTGTGCAAAACACTGTGGTAAGTACAGTGAAATAGAGTCGGGAGAGATGTTCCCTGCCCACAACGAGCTTACAGTCTAGAGCGGGAGATGGAGGTCTTTTTTTACTTTAATGTCACTATAGCTGCTCCAGTGGTCTAGCAACTTTACAGTCAGGTTCTTCTTAATGTATCACTGAACCCCACCCTCCTGCAATTTATGTTCATTTGCTCTCAGTTGGGGTAGAGGAGACACACAATTACTCTGAGTAAGAAAAATGACTGGTCATTAATAAAAACCTTCCGTAGACTTGAAGACAGTATTCATTTCCATTTAGCCTTCTCTCGTTGTCAGGAGTTCGGCCCAGCTGTCCAGTAAAGGCTGGACCTGTTTGAAATGTATTTTTACGTGAGCAGAATTATGCTAATGAGCAGATGCTTCAACAGGTGCAGCTGAAATCCCGAATGCCGGAGTCCCAACCTACTTTCACTTCAAAGGCCCTGAAAAAGATTCCTTCTCTTCAAAACAAAGCTTTAACAGATGTACAAGAAGTGACCTGGCCTAGGGCTGGATGCGGATTCTAATCCTGACTCTGCCACTTACCTGCTTTGTGATTTTGGGCAAGTCACTTAAATTTCTGGGCCTCACTTTCCTTCTCTGTAAAATGGGGATTCAGTACCCATCTTCCCTACTAGACTGCCACCATGAGTTCCATGTGGAGCGGGTCTGTGTCTGGCCTAAGATATTAATTGCATGCCTACTATGTGCAGAGCACTGTACTAACTTCTTGGAAGAGTATAGAGTCAGTGGATATGATTCCTGTCCACAAGGAGTTTACAGTCTAGAGGAGGAGAAAGATATTAAAAAGAATTATAGCTAGGGACAGTGGTGGAGTGGAAGATGTCACGAACACCTGGTTTGCACCAACCAGGACCTTCCTGGACTGGGGGAGCCTTCGGTGACACGTAGAAGAAGTCAAACCACCCCTCTGATCACCAAGGTTAATGTGGAAAGTTTTCTACTTCATTTTAATAATAATGTTGGTATTTGTTAAGCGCTTACTATGTGCAGAGCACTGTTCTAAGCGCTGGGGTAGATACAGGGTCATCAAGATGTCCCACGTGAGGCTCACAGTTAATCCCCATTTTACTGAGGCACAGAGAAGTTAAGTGACTTGCCCACAGTCACACAGCGGACAAACGGCAGAGCCGGGAGTCGAACCAACTAAACCAAACCCAACCAACCAAAACCAACTTTTATCAACGGGCAAGGGAGTGACACATACACACTCTCATTCACTCCTTTCCATCACCCAAGGGTCCAATACCAGTCTGTGATCACGGGAGTCCGTTCGGCTTTCAAATGCCGCTGCCTTCTGCTACTCTCAGCTTGCTTCTTCCTTGCTTCTCTTCATGCTTCTACATGCCCACATATCACTTCCAGGTGCCCCCCAGGTATGCCCTTTGCATGCCTCAAAGCAACCAGTACCTTAGTCATGGCAGCTGGGGCTCTATGTGGCAGTCACTGATGGATCCAGGCCCGTTACTGGTAGAACAGGGAGAGAAAACCCCTCCTCCCTCCATGCTCCGCCCCACCACAGACCAGCAATCACCTGCCTCAGGTAGAGCCCATCAGTGCCTTTGCAAAGTCTCTTCCTTGTTATTCACAGGATCACAGTCATTAATAGGGCAGCTTGTTGTGGGCTCACTACATAAGAGCCCACGACAAGCTGCTCTATTAATGCTGTAGGGGTGAGGGTTGGGTGTGAATATTAAGCGCTTAAAGGGCACAGATCTAAGTGCATGGGGTTTTGAAGATGGCTAGAGTGTCGGACTGTCAGATATGAAAGGAGAGGGAGTTGCAGGCCCGAGGGAGGATGTGGACGAGGGGTGAGTGGCGGGAGAGATGAGATGGAAATAATAATAATAATGATGGTATTAGTTAAGCGCTTACTATGTGCCGAGCACCGTTTTAAGCTCTTCGAGAGAAGCAGATCTTGCAAACGGGGTTGCAATAGGAGATCAGAGAGATAAGAAAGGAGGGGCTGAGCTGATGGTAAGCATCCCCCCACCTCTATTAACTCCTTACCATCAGCTTTGAAGCAATTAGTTCACTTCCTCCAGTTTTATCTCACTGACTTCCTACTACATCCCGATTTGCACACTCTGTATCTTTAAGTCTGATTTACCTTCAGCAACTCTATCTCAATCAGGCCTGGAAGTCCCTCCCCTTTCATATCGGACATTTCATCACTATCCCCACCTTCAAAACCCTCCTAACACCCCATCTTTCCCAAGAGGCCTTCCCCGACTCAGTCCTCATTTAATCATAGCAATAATAATAACTGTGGTATTTGTTAAGCGCTTACTATGTGCCGGGCACTGTACTAAGCTCCGGGGTGGAAACAAGCAAATCAGGTTGGATCCTGATTTCCCCTCCTCCCTCTCATTTGTTTGTTTGATCGTATTTATTGAGTGCTTACTGTGCAGAGCAGTGTACTAAGTGCTTGGGAGAGTCCAATACAGCAATAGAGACAATCTCTGCCCACAACGAGCTCAGAACTTAGAGTCACTGTGTAGTCCATGTACTTGGTCTGTACCCCTTAATCACTTGATGTCCCTAGCTATAATTTGTTTTCATGTCTGTCTCCCCATCACAACTCTCCAAAACACTTAGGTACAGTGCTCTTCGCACAGTAAGCACTCGTTAAATAGCATAAATGGATTGATAATTAGGTCAGACAGTCCCCCTCCCACACGGGACTCATCGTCACAGCCTAAGTAGGAGGGAAGACAGGCATTGAATTCCCTTTTTACAGATGAGGAAACTGAGGGCCAGAGAGGTTGAATAACTTGCCCAGCAGGCAAGTCGGACAACCCAGATTAAAACCCAGGTCCTCTGACTTGGGGACCCGTGGTCTTTCCACTTGGTCAAACTGCTTCACCAACTGCTTAGTACCTTGCTCTGCACAGAGGGAGTGCTCCATAAATGCTACTGATTAATCGATTGCTTGATTAATTGAATCCTCTAGATTGAAAGCTGGACACGGGCAGAAAAACGTGTCTGCAACGCTGTTGTACTGTCCCAAGCTCCGAGCACAGGGCTCTGCTCAGAGTAAGTGCTCAAAAAATGCCATTGATTGATTAATTGATTGCTTTGTCTGGGAGTTTCCCTGATCAATTACTGTGGCCTGGAGATGCTTCCCTACTCTCCTTCCCCATGGGCTCCTGGAGCTTAGGGACAGCAAAAAAGATGCCAAGGCAGCAGCCAAGTTGGAGGATATGAATGAAGATGATGACGTTGGTATTTGTTAAGCGCTTACTATCTGCCTATCGACCTCCGCTCCAAACAAAAACTCCTCACTCTAGGCTTCAAGGCTCTCCATCACCTTGCCCCTTCCTACCTCTCCTCCCTTCTCTCTTTCCACCGCCCACCCCGCACGCTCCGCTCCTCTGCCGCCCACCTCCTCGCCGTCCCTCGGTCTCGCCCATCCCACCGTCGACCCCCGGGTCACGTCCTCCCGCGGTCCCGGAACGCCCTCCCTCCTCACCTCCGCCAAACTGATTCTCTTTCCCTCTTCAAAACCCTACTTAAAAATCACCTCCTCCAAGAGGCCTTCCCAGACTGAGCTCCTCTTCCCCCTCTACTCCCTCTGCCATCCCCCCTTTACCTCTCCGCAGCTAAAGCCTCATTTTCCCCTTTTCCCTCTGCTCCTCCACCTCTCCCTTCCCATCCCCACGGCACTGTACTCGTCCGCTCGACTGTATATATTTTCGTTACCCTATTTATTTTGTTAATGAATTGTACATTGCCTTGATTCTATTTAGTTGCCATTGTTTTTACGAGATGTTCTTCCCCTTGACGCTGTTTATCGCCATTGTTCTCGTCTGTCCGTCTCCCCCGATTAGACTGTAAGCCCGTCAAACGGCAGGGACCGTCTCTATCTGTTGCCGACTTGTTCATCCCAAGCGCTTAGTACAGTGCTCTGCACATAGTAAGCGCTCAATAAATACTATTGAATGAATGAATCTGCCAGGCACCGTTCTAAGTGCCGGAGTAGATACAAGGGAATCAGGTTGTCCCACGAAGCGCTCACAGTCTTCATCCCCATTGTACAGCTGAGGGAACTGAGGCCCAGAGAAGTGAAGTGACTTGCCCAAGGTCACACAGGTGACAAGTGGTGGAGAGAGGATTAGATCCCACAATCTCTGACTCCCAAACCCATGCTCTTTCCACTAAGCCACGCTGCTTCTCTAAGGACATGAGGAAAGGAGAGTCTTTTCACATGGACTGGAATCCCCTCGTCCCTCTCAGGATGGCACCTGGAGAGTTTCCAGTTCTCTACCAGTCTCGACTACGGGAGGGAGAGTAAGCAGAGGCTTGTCCATTCCATTCCTAGCTTGGGCAGTGGCTAGCGTGTGGCGGGCCATCGGCTACAAGTCAAACTCACCCGTGCTGGGCAGCAGAGACGTGGCAAAGATTCGAGGGCGGAGACTCAAGTTGACTGCATGGAAGGAGACAATGGTAAACCGCTTCTGCCTTTTTACCCAGAAAACTCTCTGGTTTTCCCAAAATGGTTGCAGATGGAGATGGGGCGTTCTGGGAGAGATGTGTCCATGGAATCACCATGGGTCGGAGACCACTCGATGGCGTAGGACAAGACAAGGAAGCTCCTTGTGGGCAGCAAACAAGTCTAATAATAATAATAATATTGGCATTTAAGCGCTTACTATGTGCAGAGCACTGTTCTAAGCACTGGGGTAGATACGGGGTAATCAGGTTGCCCCACGTGAGGCTCACAGTTAATCCCCATTTTACAGTTGAGGTAACCGAGGCACAGAGAAGTGAAGTGACTTGCCCACAGTCACACAGCTGACAAGGGGCAGAGCCGGGAGTCAAACCCATGACCTCTGACTCCCAAGCCCGGGCTCTTTCCAAGTCTACCAACTCTGATATTGTACTCTTTCAAGTGCTTAGTACAGCTCTCTTCACACAGTAAGTGTTCAGTAATATTGTTCGATTGATTGATTTATATCTGTTCCTGTTTCCTCAACGGATCCTGCATACTAAGACTGAGCTTGTTCTAGCGGATAGAGCCCGGGCCTGAGAGTCAGAAGGATGAGGGTTCTAATCCTGGATCTGCCACATGTCGGCTGTGTGACCTTGGGAAGTAACTTCCCTTCTCTGAACCTCAGTTACCTCGCCTCTAAAATGGGGATTAAATCCATGAAACCCCATTTGGGACGGGGAATGTGTCCAACCTGATTAGCTTGTTTCTACCCCATGGCTTAGAACAGTGCTTGGCATATAGTGAGCGCTCAACAAGTACCATAATTTAAGAAAACTGGATGGAAATTGATCCGTCAATCAATCCAATTTATTGAGTATTTACTGTATGCAGAGCACTGTACTAAGTGGTTGGGAGAGTGCACCTGAGTCAGAGACTTAGATTCTGCTTTAAGGAGCTTTCAAGCTGAAGGGAGAGATGGATAGACATAATTTCACAAATGTTATGTCTGCTGTTGGCCGAAGTATGTAAAGACAAACAGTTAAATAATAAGTACAAATGAATCCATATCGAGAATATGCATCAATCAATCAGTTGTATTTATTGGGTGCTTAATGTACTAGGCGCCTGGGAGAGAACAATCTAACAGAGTTGATAGACATGTTCCCTGCTCACAGTGAGATTAAACATTACAGTGTAGAAGAATAAATGCTAAAGTTGACGTGGCATCCAGTCAGAGGATGTGAGTTCTAATTCCACTTCCGCCACTTGTCTGCTCTGGGCAAGTCACTTGACTTCTCTGTGCCTCAGTCCCCTCATCTATAAAATGGAGTTTAAGACTGTGAGCCCCACGTGGAATAATCTGATTACCTTGTATCTACCCCAGCGCTTAGAACAGTGCTTGGCAAATAGTAAATGCTTAATGAATACCAACATTATTCTTCTAGACTGTGAGCCCGTTGTGGGCAGGGATTTTCTCTCTTTGTTGCTGAATTGTACTTTCCAAGCACTTATTACAGTGGTCTGCACACAGTAAGGGCTCAGTAAATACAAATGAATGAATGAATGAATCTGTGTATCCACTCCAGCGCTTAGTACAGTATCTGGCACACAGTAAGCACTTAATAAATATCATAGGATTATTGTATTTATTAGAGAGAGCCCAGCCTGAGCCGCCAGAAATAGGGGGCTGGGTCAGGCCAGGCTGAACCCCAGGACCCGGGCCCTAGGGTGGGCAGGGCTCAACTCTGATCCCCAGCCCAGTAACTCCTCGCTCTTACCAAGCTCATTAATAATAATAATAATAATAATAATAATGTTGGTATTAAGCGCTTACTATGTGCCGAGCACTGGTCTAAGCGCTGGGGTAGACACAAGGGAATCAGGTTGTCCCACGTGGGGCTCACATTCTTCATCCTCATTTTACAGATGAGGTAACTGAGGCACCGAGAAGTTAAGTGACTTGCCCAAAGTCACACAGCTGACAAATGGCCGAGCCGGGATTTGAACCCATGACCTCTGACTCCAAAGCCCGTGCTCTTTCCACTGAGCACGCTGCTTCTTCATTAGACTGTAAGCCCATCAAAGGGCAGGGACTGGCTCTATCTGTTACCGATCTGTACATTCCAAGCGCTTAGTACAGTGCTCTGCACATCGTAAGCACTCAATAAATACTATTGAATGAATGAATTTTGCTCACTATGCCTCCTACTCAACACTATCCCATTCAGCCCAGGACTCCCTCCTTCTCTCACCCAATCTGCCAGGTCACAGCTCTCTCTGCGCTCAGAGCCCTTCTGCAACTATGATTATCGTTAGTACAGAAGCCGCGTGGCCTAGTGGATAGAGCACGGGCCTGGGAGTCAGGAGAACCTGGGTCCTGCCAATTGTTTGCTTCACTTCACTTCTCTGTGCCTCAGTTACCTCATCTGTAAAATGGGGATTAAGACTGTGAGCCTCATGTTGGACAGGTACTGTGTCCAACCCAATTATCATGTATCTATCCCAGTGCTTAATAATAATAAAAATAATGTTGGTATTTGTTAAGCGCTAACTATGTGCAGAGCACTGTTCTAAGCGCTGGGGTAGATACAGGGTAATCAGGTTGTCCCACGTGAGGCTCACAGTTAATCCCCATTTTACAGATGAAGTAACTGAGGCACAGAAAAGTGAAGTCACTTGCCCACAGTCACACACTGACAAGTGGCAGAGCCGGGAGTCGAACCCATGACCTCTTCATTCATTCATTCAATAGTATTTATTGAGCGCTTACTATGTGCGGAGCACTGTACTAAGTGCTTGGAATGAACAAGTCGGCAACAGATAGAGACGGTCCCTGCCGTTTGACGGGCTTACAAGCCCAGGCTCTTTCCACTGAGCCACGCTGCTTCTGCCTAGCACATAGTAAGCACTTAAATATCACAATTATTGCAATTTTTTGTTATTATTATTATTGTGTAGTTACCCTTAAGCACCTCATGTAAACCTAATTTACACTGAGGTTTTTATCCTCCCACACTCCTTTTAGCAAGAGGTATCAAGTCGCCTTTCATTCTGTTCCAGGTATTTGTAAATCATTTGTCTTTCTGCCACCCAGCCACGTCTACAGAAGGAGGCTCTATTAGAATAATAATTGTAATAACTGTGGTATTTGTTAAGTGCTTACTATGTGCCAGGCACTGTACTAAGCACTGAGATGGATAAAGACAAATTGGGATGGACACAATCCCTGTCCAGCCTGTCCAGCTCACAGTCTCAATTCTCATTTCAGAGATGAGGTAACTGAGGCCCAGAGAAGTGAAGAGAGTAGCCCACGGTCACACAGCAGACACGTGGCAGAGCCGGGATTAGAACTCACGACTTTCTGACTCCCAGGCACTTGTTCTATCCACTGTGTCCCAGATAAATTACTAACTCTTGTGGGAAGTATGATGTGGAGTAAAAATAATGTCAAAGTTCCAGCGTCTCTTAATCTGACATGGTAGAACAGTGCTTGGCACATAGTGTTTAACAAATAACATAATTAATATTATTAAACCTCTATGACTGACCTAAGAGGTTTAAAGGAGAAGAAGTATGGGATCATCGGGGAAAGACTGTAGGTGTCATTAATAATGAGAGTAATAATAACGATAGTACTTGTTAAGCCCTTACTAGGTGCCAATCCCTGTACTAAGTGCTGGGTTAGATATTAGGGGTCCACATGGGGGTCACCTTCAAAATAGGAGGGAGAACGGGTATCGGATCCTCATTTTTGCTGATCAGGCACAGAGAAGTTAAGTGACTTGCCCAAGGTCACACAGCAGGGGTCAGAGTGGAGATTAGAACCCAGGTCCCCTAACTCCCAAGCCTGGGCTCTTTCCACTAAGTCACGTTGCTTCTTAAGTGCGAGTATATAATGTATAATTGCAAGGCTTAAGATGAGGGTGATCAAGAAGAGGTTTGTGACATAGGTTCCGTGTTTCGGAAGAGACGTCAACTGGATCAGAATGGATTCAGAGAAAATTAATAATAATCATAATTATTATGGTACTTGTTAAGCACTTAACTCTGTGCCAAGCACTGGGGTAGATAGAAGGTAATCAGGTTGGACACAATCCCTGTCCTTCAGGGGGCTCCCAGTCTTATTCCCATTTTTCAGAGGAAGTGACTGAGGCACGGAGATGAGAAGAGACTTGTCAAAGGTCACACAGCAGGCCTGTGGCAGAGCCAGAATTAGAATCCAGAACCTCTGACTGCCAGGTCCGTAAGACCCAGATGGGAGAAGGTGAATATCCTCACTCTCTTCTCCCTCCATTCCCCCGTTTAGATTTGTTCTCAACTCCCACCTCAAAGAGAAATGCAAATCGTTCTTCTAGATCACGGTGGCCATATCAGTTATAATGATGATATTCACAAAGTCTTTATATTGTGCTAAGCGGTGGGGTAGAAACAAGGTCATCAGATCGGGCCCAGTTCTGGTCCCAGAGGTCAGAGCCTGTCGGGGAGGGTGACCAAGCAGTTTATCCTCATTTTACGCCTGAGGAAACTGAGGCACAGAGCAATGAAGTGCCTTGCCCAAGTTCACCCAGCAAGCAGGAGGTAGAGCCGGGACTAGAACTCAGATCTTGAGAATCAGCATGGGGCAGTGAGAAGCAGCATGGTGTAGTGGAAGGGTCACGGGCCTGGGAGTCAGAAGGTTATGGGTTCTAATCCCAGCTCCACCACTTGATTGCTGTGTGAACTTGGGCAAGTCACTTCACTTCTCTTGTGCCTCATCTGTAAAATGGGAATCGAAACTGTGAGCCCCTAGTGGGACAAGGACTGTTGCAACTTGTTTACCTTCTATCTATCCCAGCGCTTAGAAGAGTGCTTCCCACATAGTACGTGCTTAACAAATACCATAATTGCTGTTATAATTAATAATAATAATAACAATAATGGTATTTTTAAGCGTTTACTATGTGCCAAGCGCTGTTCTAAGCACTAGGGTAGATAAAAGGCAATCAGATTGTCCCACATGGGGCTCACAGTCTTAATCCCCATTTTACAGATGAGGTAACTGAGGCCCAGAGAAGTGAAGTAACTTGCCCAAGGTCACACAGCAGACAAGTGGCGGAGCTGGGATTAGAACCCACGTCCTCTGACTCCCAAGCCTGTGCTCCTGTCACAAAACCATGCAGCTTCTTATGTCTTCCAGTTTCATGCTCTTTCCCCTAGACCAAACTCTCCCATCAAAGAAAAGTCACATCACATTTCTAGGCAAGCCCCCATTTTCATCATGCACCCACTCGCAGAGAGACAGAGTTTGAGGTTCATGTCCCCTTAGCCTTAGAAAGCATTCTATCCAAATCACATTAAGAATGATAGTAATTGTGGTATTTGTTGAGCACTTACTCTGTGCCAAGCACTACACTAAGCACTGGGGTGGGTACAAGCAAATCTGGTCGGACAGAGTCCCTGTCCCACGTTGGGCTCACACCCTCAATCCCCTTTTTTTTTTTAACAGATGAGGTAACAGGCACAGGGAAGAGAAGTGACTTGCCCCAGGTCACACAGCAGACAAGTGGTGGAGCCGGGATTAGAACCCATGACCATCTGACTCCCAGGCTGTGACTCGCCCAGAGTCACACAGCAGGCAAGTCACGGAGCCGGGATTAGAACCCAGGTTCTTCCGACTCGCAGGCCTGTGCTGCTTCTCAACGCCGCCGCCACGCCGCTTCTCAACAATAGCAGATCTACTGTTTGGGGAAAGAGACATCTCATGTGATTCCCTCAGCCCAAAATATTAAGAACCCACAGACTGCGCGAGGCCCGGCCAATGAGTAACTCAAAAGACCACCTTAGCTTCCCGCCGTCGTCGCCGCTGGCGATCTGGGGACCAACCAACTTACAGATAAACACTACAGCGGAGTGTTTATTAGGCAATATCATACACACAGGCTGGAGGCTTGGAAGCCTCTTACTCTATAGGGATATTTATTGAAACCTTAATACTCGGAATTCCAAACACAACAACAGAAAAAGAAATAGGAAACCAAACCTCTAGCTTCTGAGGGGGATTCTGGGCCTGGAAACTTGAAGAAGACACTTCGGTTGGCAGGAGAGAATCCTTTCCATAGGCTCCCCCAAATCACCGAAACCGTGTTTTTATGCTTGAACGAATTACAGCACAACAGAAAACCAGAGGTTTGCCCGGTTAAATGCTGCTGAGAGGTATCCTATAGCCACTTGAATTTCTGCTGCTCCGCCATTTGGGAAGGTCTCTTTAAGGAGTCGTTAGCGGTGTTGCTTCTTTAAGCGGCAGATTGTTATTCGTGAGTTGTGGGAAATATGTACTTTACTACAGGGCTTAGAGCTAAAGGGATATCAGATTTACAATCACAGCAGGATCATTTCGGTAACATAAGCTGAAGATTTAGATTTCATGAGTGGGTAACGTTAACTGAAAATGGATGAAATATTTGACAGAGTCGGCCCTGGGCTAATTGCTCTCATTTTCTTGGCGTTTCAATCTTCTAGCGCCGAAGCTCTGCTCACCTCGGCTCTGAGCGGGACATGTGAGGAGAATAGACAACAGTAGGTTATTCGTTTATTCGATCGCATTTATTGGGCGTTGACTGTGTGCTGAGCTCTGCGCTAAGCGCTCGGGAGAGCACATTGCGACGGTAGACAGACACATTCCCTGCCCACAACGAGCTTCCGAAAGGCTGCTGCAACTGGAAAGCTGAAAGAAAGGACGGAATGAATGTTTTAAGTAATAGTGAGAGTATTTATCAAGTACCTTTTCAGAGAAAGAGTATTTTACTGAAAAACATTTCGGTTCATATCTCCCCACTCCTCAAAAACATCCAATCATCGCCCATCCACCTCTGCACCGATGAGACACTCCTCCCCATTGCCTTTAAGGCAATCAAACGGCTTTTTTAGTCCTACCTAACCTCGCTGATCTCCTACTGCAAACCAATTTCTACACTCCGACCTACTCCCTCTTCACTCCTTTCGACTGAAGGAATTCATTCGATTCAGTCGTATTTATTGAGTGCTTAATGTGTGCAGAGCACTGTACTAAGCTCTTGAAATGTACAATTCTTCAACAGAGAGAGACAACCCCTGCCCAACAACAGGCTCACGGTCTAAAAGGGGGAGACAGACAACAAAACAAAACAAGTAGTCAGGCATTAATACCATCAAGATAAATAGAATCATAGATATATACATATCATTGATAGAGTGATAAATATTGTATACATATATCACCGACATTCATTTATTTATTTATTGAGCACTTACCGAGTGCTTAGAAGAGTGCTTGGCGCATAGTAAGTGCTTAACAAATACCATCATTATTATTATTACTGTAGTAAGCACTTGGGAGAGTCCAATATAACAATAAATAGACACATTCACTGCCCACAATGAGCTTACAGTCTAGAGGATTCCTTACCTGCATTTTCCCTCAGGCCTAGAATTTCCCCTTCATCCTTTATATCTCTCCTCATTCATTCATTCATTCATTCATTCATTCATTCATTCATTCATTCATTCATTCGTATTTATTGAGCGCTTACTGTGCAGAGAACATTGTACTAAACACTTGGAAAGTACAATTAGGCAACAATCCCTACCCAACAACAGGCTCGCTATCCCCACCTTCAACCCTCCTAAAATCCCACTCCTCCAAGAGATCTTCCCAGACTAAGCCTTTTATTTCTCCCAACTGCCTTCATCTATGCATCACCTATTATGTGCCAGGCACTGCACTAAACGCTGGGGTGGGTACGAGCAAATCGGGAAGGACACAGTCCCTGTCCCACATGGGGCTCACAGTTTTAATCCCCATTTTATAGATTAGATAACTGAGGGACAGGTAATTTAAGTGACTTGCTTCAGCCCCACAGCACTTAGGTAAATGTTCTTATGCTGTACTGTTTCTCCTATCCGTAATTTATTTGAATGTATCATCCAGTATACTGTAATAATAATAATTATTATTATGATGGTATTTTTTAAGCGCTTACTATGTGCCAAGCACTGTTCTCAACACTGGGGTAGATACAAGGTATTTCAGGTTGTCCCACATGGGGCTCACGGTCTTAATCCCCATTTTACTGATGAAGTAACCGAGACACAGAGAAGCAACGTTAAACAGCAGACAAGCAGCAGAGGCAAGATTAGAACCCACGTCCTGACTCCCAAGCCGGTGCTCTTGCTACTAGATCATGCTTCTTCTTCTTACGGTGAGGGATCACATTCATTAACATCACTTGGCTTAGTGGAAAGAGCATGGGCTTGTGAGTCAGAGCTCATGTGTGTGAGTCTTCTCTGTGCCTCAGTTACCTCATCTGTAAAAAGGGGATGAATAATAATGTTGGTATTTGTTAAGTGCCTACTATGTGCAGAGCACTGTTCTAGGCGCTGGGGGAGATACAGGGTAACCAGGTTGTCCCACGTGAGGCTCACAGTTAATCCCCATTTTACAGATGAGGTCACTGAGGCCCAGAGAAGTGAAGTGACTTGCCCACAGTCACATAGCTGACAAGTGGCAGAGCCGGGATTCGAACCCATGACCTCTGACTCCCAAGTCTGGGCTCTTTCCACTGAGCCACGCTGCTTCGCTGTATCTTCGCTGAAGGATGAAGACTCTGAGCCCCAAGTGGGACAGGGATTGTATCCAACGTGATTAACTTGTATCCACCCCAGCATTTAGAAGAGTGCTTTACACATAGTAGATGATTAACAGGTACTATTATTATTATGATGATTACTATTATCTTCATACTCTGATGCTTCCTCTACCTAAAGCTCTCCGTCTCCCCAATTTATCGTGAACTCCTTGATGGCAGGAAACATTTCTACCAGCTGTATTGGTATTCTCCCACCCAGCTGTATTCTCCCAGCTGCAAACTGCTGTGTTAAATGCAGTAAATTCTCAGTAAATATGACTGAGCAAACAATTTGGCCTAGGAAAAACAGCGCTGGCCTGGGAGTCAGAGGACCTGGATTCTAATCCCATCTCTGCCACTTTTCTGCTGTGTGACCTCGAGCAAATCACTTAATTCTCTGTACCTCAGTTACCTCATCTTCAAAATGGGGACGAAAGATGCAAGATGTAGAAAAGCCTTGACTCTATTTATCGCCATTGTTCTTGTCTGCCTGTCTCCCCCGATTAGACTGTAAGCCCATCAGTGGGCAGGGACCGTCTCTATCTGTTGCCGATTTGTACATTCCAAGCGCTTAGTACAGTGCTCTGCACATAGTAAGCGCTCAATAAATACTATTGAATGAATGAATGAAAAAGCAGCTTGGCTTAGGGGAAAGAGTGTGGGTTTGGGAGTCAGAGGTCGTGGGTTCTAATCCCATTCCGCCTTTTGTCAGCTGTATGACTGTGAACACTTAACTTCTATGTGACTCAGTTACCTCATCTGTAAAATGGGGACTGTGAGCCTGTGAGGCTGTGAGCTCCATGTGGGAAAACCTGATAACTTTGAATCTACCCCAGGGCTTAGAACAGTGCTTGGCACATAGTAAGTGCTTAAACAAATATGATTATTATTTATTATTAGACTGTGAGCCGTATGAAGGACAGGGCCTGTGTCCGGATTATCTTGTATCTACCTCAGTTAGGAGCACAGAGCTGAGTGCTTAGCAAATTTCACAGTAACGACAGTCACTTGATTGATTGATTGATTGATTGAATGGCGGATCTCAGGCGAGAAAAGAAAGAGGAGGTGAAAAGGTTAGCAGGTCAAGGCTATTTTTCCCATGGCATTTACCAGAAAAGAGAAAAGAGAGAGGACATGGAGGGATAAGTGCTCGAACAGTGGAGGAGGCTGTTACCAAAGGGCTCCTGGAGAAGTAAGAGCAGCGCAGTCTAGTGGGTAGAGCCCGGGCCTGGGAGTCAGAAGGACCCGGGTTCTTCATCTTCTTGTCATTATTATGATTAATCCCGGCTCTGCCACTTGTCTGCTGCGTGGCCTTGGGCAGGTCGTTTCATTTCTTTGTGCCTCAGTTACCTCATCCGGAAAATGGGGCTTAATATTGTGAGTCCCCTGAGGGGCAGGGCCTGTGTCCAACCTGAGCATGGCTCAGTGGAAAGAGCCCGGGCTTGGGAGTCAGAGGTCATGGGTTCAAATCCCGGCTCTGCCACTTGTCAGCTGTGTGACTCTGGACAAGTCACTTAACTTCTCTGTGCCTCAGTTACCTCATCTGTAAAATGGGGATTAAGACTGTGAGCCTCACATGGGACAACCTGATTACCATGTATCAACCCCAGCGCTTAGATCAGTACTCTGTACATAGTAAGCGCTTAAATACCAACATTATTATTATTATTATTACCACATATCTACTCCAACATTTAGAACAGAATCTGGCTCATAGAAAGTGCTTCATGAAAGCCTTAAAGACTTTTAAATAAAAACAATAATTAACCATGAATATCCAGGCCTATGCCTTCAAATATGTTTGCAGAGAGAATGGCAGCCTGATTTCCCTCTCCCCCACCCCCCGGGGGAGATTCTCTATGTCTCATTCAGAGACATGTTTGAAATAATTGATTTTGAAATATTTGAGCAGGGAACATGACATGAAATCAGTTTGAAGTGATTTATGCATTGTCCTTTTCTACAGATCATCTCGGGGTGGGCTTTAACTACGGAATTAACAGAAGGGACAAAGAGCTCACCCCTTACAGTCATCTTGCAAGCCAAAGATAGTAAGTGATGTTATGTTCTGTCTATTTGGAATCAGACAGATTCTGAGCAACCAGTTTTATACCGTTACGGTGACGGCTTGTCGCCTTTGGCAATCTCAACCTAATGCAGCGTTTTCAGGGTTAGTTTCTCAGAGGTTTTGCTGCCTATCTTACCTGAAAATTATGGATGGTGAGGGGGGAAGCAGATGATTTTACTCTTTAGTTATAATAATGATAACTATGCTAATAATAATAATAATTATGGTACTTGCCAAGCACCGTTCTAACCGCCCAAGTAGGTATAAGTTAATCAGGTTGGACACAGTTCCCATCCCACATGGGGCTCACAGTCTCAATCCCCATTTTAAGATGAGGTAACCGAAGCCCAGAGAAGTGAAGGCTCTTGCCCAAGGTCCCGCAGCAGACGAGTGGTGGAGCCGGGATTAGAATACAGACCTTTCTGACTCCTAGGCCCGTGCTCTATCCACTAGGCCACACTGAAAGTGTTGTAATAAGCGTTGGGGCAGCATAGTCCGTATTTTATATAGGGCTTTGAGTGTAAGAAAGCGGGAAGAGAGGTAATAATAATAATAATGTTGGTATTTGTTAAGCGCTTACTATGTGCCGAGCACTGTTCTAAGCGCTGGGGTAGACATAGGGGAATCAGGTTGTCCCACGTGGGGCTCACAGTCTTAATCCCCATTTTACAGATGAGGGAACTGAGGCACAGAGAAGTGAAGTGACTTGCCCACAGTCACACAGCCGACAAGTGGCAGAGCTGGGATTCGAACTCATGAGCCCTGACTCCAAAGCCCGTGCTCTTTCCACTGAGCCACGCTAATTAATCCCCTTTTGGCAGAAGAGGAAACTGAGGCCCAGAGAAGTTAAGTAATTTTCCCAAGATCACTGCGTAGGCAAGTGGAGGATATGAACCCCTGTCCCCTGACTCTAGTGACCATGTTCTTTCCACTACGCCGCTCTGCTTTTGTCCGTTACCACTATCAATCATACCGACAATCGATCAATCGTTCGATAACATCGATCGACCAAGGGTGAACTTGGATTTGCACCCTTTATTCACTCCTCTCAGCCCCACAGCACTTATGTACATATCTGAAATCGATTTAATTTATTCATTCAGTCAGTCAATCGTATTTCTTGAGCACTTACTATGTGCAGAACACTGTACTAATCACTTGGAAAGTAATGTCTGTCTCTCCCTGTGGATTGGAAGCTCATTGTGGGACTATATCTCTGAAATCTGTTCCATTTGTACTCTCCCCAACATTTAGTAAAGTGCTCTGCACACAGTAAGTGTTCAATAAATATGATTGATCGATTAATATTTATTATGCATCTACTGGGTCCTGAACACTATACCAAGCTCCCAAAACATCCTGGTATTCTTTGGGTGGAAAGTAGAAATTTAACATTGAGTCTTAAGTAAGTTTCAGCCATTTCCCATACAGTTTGATATGCTGTTCCTTCCCCCTACCTGTCATTTATTTTAGTATTGCTTTCCCCGACTAGACGGCAAGGTACGTGAGGGCAGGGATCATATCTACCAATTCTATTGTACTATTCCAAACGCTTAGTTCAGTGTTCCACACAGAGTAAACAGTGGAAAGAGAACAAGCCTGAGGGTCAGTTGATCTGGGCTCCAAGCATGGGTTGGCCATTTGCCTACTGCATGTCTACTAAGACGGGGTCTCATTATAGTGCTTGGCACATAGTAAGAGTTTAACAACTATCCCAGTTATTATGATCAACATCATCATCATTCTTTGCACACAGTAAGCACTCAATAAATACAATTATTATTATTATTACTACTAATAATAATATTGAGGGCATTTGTTAAACACTTACTTTGTGCAAAGCACTGTTCTAAGCACTGGAGAGGATACAAGGTGATCAGGTTGTCCCATATGGGGCTCACAGTCTTAATCCCCATTTTACAGATGAGGTAACTGAGGCACAGAGAAGTGAAGTGACTTGCCCAAAGTCACACAGCTGACAAGTGGGTGAGCCAGGATTTGAACCCATGACCTCTGACTCCCAAGACTGTGCTCTTTTCACTGAGCCACACTCAATCCCCAATCTCTGTAAATCCCCACAGAGCAGGGAGATCGAATCTTCGGAAGCTCATTGCAGGCAGGGGATGTCACTGTTTATTGTTGTGTTGCACTTTCCCGAGCGCTTTTTCAGTGCTCTGCACATAGTAAGCATTCAATAAATACGAATGAATCTTAGAAATGAGGAGATTGAAGCCCAAGGACCATCCCTTTCATCTATGGAACTTTTTTACTGCATTTGTTTAGCACTTACCAAGTGCCAAGCACTGTGCCAAGCGCTGAGGTAATTACAAAGCAATCAGGTCGGACCCAATCCATGTCCCACGTGGGGCTCACAGCTTTTATCCCCATTTTACAGATGAGGGAACTGAGGCCCACTGAAGTGACTTCCCAAGGTCACATGGCAGACAAGTGGAGCAGCCGAGATTAGAACTGAGGCCCCAGAATTTGTGGCCGGCCCGTCTGGTTGTGCTGATAAATATCAGCAGAACTGTAGCCGGGAGCTACGGGGCTCGAGGGCTTGGGATTTTCTTCAAACGAGGGAAAGGGTCATCGTGAGTTGTACTGACGTCGTGAGGGAAAGAATGTCAGTAAACAGCCCCAGAGGGGAGGGGCAAGGGTGGGAAGGGAGGGGTGCTCAGAAGAAAGACACTCTGCACTTGCAAGATATCATTACTATAATCGCAAAGCTCACCTAGGATCACAGTCATGTTAAGGTGAAGAGTGGGGGCAACCTCTGCGGAATTAGTGCATTGCACGAGATTTGGAGAAAGGGTCTGTGCTCCCGGGCACATGACAGATGTTTCTTCTGGTGCTGGGGGAAAAGACGTGAATTGAGAAAGTTCTGAAGTATGGTGCTCCGCACACAGTAGTTGCTCAATAAATAGCATGGATTGACTGATCGATTGACTGAAAAACTGAGGGGCAGTGTAGCTTAACTTTGGTCTTGGCCCTCCTGTCCTCAGGAAGAGCAGAGAGTCTGTAGATGAATTCTGTAAATCTTTTCATCTCCCTCCCCCTCTTTATACATTCACTCTTTCAATTCGATCGTATTTATTGAGGGCTTACTGCAGGCAGGGCACTGTACTCAGTGTTTGGGAGAGTACAGTCTAACAATAAACAGACACATTCCCTGCCCACGACGATCTCACAGTCTAGAGGGGGAGAATGATAGTAACAGAAATAAATGAAGGGAGAAGGGAGTGGGGGAAGAGGAAAGGAGGGTTTAGTCAGGGAAGACCTCTTAGAGGAGGCGTTCCTTCAATAAAACTTTGAAGCAGAGGACAGAAATTGTCGCATTTGAAGAGGGAGGGTTTTGCAAGCCAGAGGCAGGACGTGGCTGAAGGTCGGGGGTGAGAGAGGGGAGACAGAGGCACAATGAGAAGGTGAGTACTAGAGGAGTGAAGTGTGGGTTGTAGTAGGAGAATAGTTAGGTGAACTAGGACGGGGCCAGGGGATTGTATGCCAAGCTCCTGGGGGTGGGGGGGGGCAGAACATGTGTCGTTTACTCCCTCTGCCCTTCTCAAGTGCTTCATATGGTGCACTGTGCCCAGTGGGGGCTCAAAAATAATTATGGTATTTGTTCAAAGCTTAAGCACTGGGTACATAGAAGAAAAGTGAGGCTCACGGTCCAAGGCGGAGGGAGAACAAATATCTTACACCCATTCGACAGATGAGGAAACTGAGGCTCAGAGAAATCAAATGACTTGCAGCGGGCGAGTGAGGAGCCGGGATAGGAACCCCGGTCTCTTCATGCCTGCCTTCATTCAGTCGTATTCATTGAGCGCTTACTGTGCGAAAGCACTGTACCAAGGGTCCGGGGGTGTCTCTTGAGGCCTAGGTCCGTGTTCCTTCCACTAGGCCATGCTGTCCCACCACTACTATTGTGCAATGGGCCCAGCAGGAGAAATCAAGTGCTCCCAGTGCCCCTTGAGGCACATTCCTCCGACGATAAGCCAACCATTTCCATAGGTCACTGGAGAACGTGTCTCAGTTGGAGGCTGAAATCACCCTTGGTAACTTCATTATGACAGCACATTCTTCTCACTGCCTATCACAGTGATGGATCAGCGAGAGATGGGGTGTGACTGCTTACTAAACAAAGGCCATCAATTCATCTCCAATAATTTTGAAGTTCTCCACCCTGCCCTCTGCATCCACTATCTTAATCCCCATTGGACAATGAGGTAACTGAGGCCCAGAGAAGTTAAATTCATTCCCTCGTATTTATTGAGCGCTTCCTGTGTGCAGAGCGTGCATTCATTCAATCGTATTTATTGAGCGCTTATTGTGTGCAGAGCACTGTACTAAGCGCTTGGAATGGACAATTGGGCAACAGATAGAGACAATCCCTGCCCGACAACGGGCTCGAAGTCTAGAGAAGTGCAGTTCAGCAACCAACAGAGACAATCCCCACCCACAATGGGCTAACAGTCTAGAAGGGAGGAGACGGGCAAGAAAACAAGTCAACGGGCATCGATAGCATCAATATAAATGAATGGAATTATAGATATATACGCATCATTAATATACATAAATAGAATTTTAAATATGTACATATACACACAAATGCCATAGGGGGATAGAACAACAACTTCAAAGTTGCTGTGAAGTTAGAACTGACAGGATTTGGTGACAGACAATATGTGGGTTGAAGGAAAGAGATGAGGCCCAGGACAATGCCCAGGTACCAGCCATATGAGACAGGGAGGGTGGTGCTGTTGTGGGAAGGGATGAGAAAGTCAGCGGGGAGGAGTAGTTTTGGGCGGGAACATGAGAGATTCAGTTTTAACCACGGTAATGATAACCTCAAATAACTAGTGATCAACTTTACTTCTCTGTGCCTCAGTTACCTCATCTGTAAAATAGGGTTTGAGACTGTGAGCCCCCCGTGGGACACGGAATGCGTCCAACCCGATTTGCTTGAATCCGCCCCAGCGCTTAATGCAATGCTGGGCACATAGTAAGCGCTTAACGAATATCACAATTATTATTAGTTTAGAAACCTGGTTTTACCACAAGTGAGAAACAATTACTGATGAATTTTGAATGTATTCATTCATTCATTCATTCAATCAATCGTATTTCTTGAGCGCTTACTGTGTGCGGAGCACTGTACTAAGCGATTGGGAGAGTACACTATAACAATGAACAGACATATTATGGAAGACGCCTGTCTGGGATGAGCCTATATGTCACTATCTCTAGTGTATGAAATTATAGGGGGATAGATTATAGGCAGTTGTAATATGATTCTGCATACAATACAATTATTTACCACATGATATTGTAACAAAGTGACTGCTCCTACAAGATACTTTTTTTTTAATGAGACTTGTTAGCTCTTACTACATGTCAAACACTGTACTAAGCGATGGGGTAGATACAATATGATCGGGTTGGACACAGTTCCTATCCGACATGAGGTTCACAGTCTAAGTAGGAGAGAGAAGGTTTTAATTCCCACTTTACAGATGAGAACATTGAGACACAGTGACGTTAAGCATCTTGCCTAAGGTTACGCAAGCGAAAAGTGGCAAAGCCGGGAGTAGAACTCAGATCCTTGAAACTTCCAGGCCTGTGCTCTTTCCACTGGGTCACACTATTCCTTTAAGTTGTTCAGGGAAAGAAGAAGGACAATCGATGGTTTTTATTAAATAAACAGCGTGGCTCAGTGGAAAGAGCCTGGGCTTGGGAGTCAGAGGTCATGGGTTCAAATCCCCTCCACCATTTGTCAGCTGTGTGACTGTGGGAAAGTCACTTCACTTCTCTGTGCCTCAGTTCCCTCATCTGTAAAATGGGGATGAAGCCTGTGAGCCTCACCAGGGACAACCTGATGACCCGTATCTCCCCAGCGCTTAGAACAGTGCTCTGCACATAGTAAGCGCTTAACAAATACCAACATTATTATTATTATTATTATTACTGAGCACTTACTGTGTGTAGAGCACTGTATTAAGCACTGGGGAGAGTACAGTACGGCAAAGTTGGTAGACACATTCCCTGGCCGCAAAGAGCTTACAGTCTGGAGGGGTAGACGGACATTAATATAAATGGATAAATTATGGCTATGTACACAAGTCCTGTGAGGCTGAGTGTGGGGTGACGACTATAGATAATCAATCAATCGTATTTATTGAGCACTTACTGTGTGCAGAACACTGTACTAAGTGCTTAGGAGAGTCCAATATAATAACAGACACGTTCTCTGGCCACAAAGATGCAAAGCATCACAAAATCCCACTCATAGAGCGGGGAACCCTAACCAAACCTGGAAATCCTTATTGTAACCATTAACTGCTTCAGAAGTAGCAAATGAATAAAATGAATCTATTGTATGTCAATTCTAAGTAATATTATACATCCTCTGCTAACCCTAAGCTGCTCTTCAAATCTCAGCTGCCAGAATGCTTGCGGTAAATCAGGGGGTTACAGTTTAACAGTCTGTTCGACAGCTACCACGGAGGCCACGGAACCATTTTACTATATTGTCCGATCCACCACCCTTCACTTTTGAGGTGGTTTCCATCTGAGGTCAGCGAGGTGAAGTGGAGATTTCTTACATCTTAAAACACATGATGGTTTCTCACACTGCCCGCCTCAGGCATCAGATCGGCCTTCAAGGCAGAACTGAAAGTTTCCCCCTCGGTGAAAACTTCTCCTCAAAGGTTCGATTCTGAGTGACTTCAGGGGATTCAGTCGCCCCTGAGGAACGCATTCAATCTCAGCAGGTATTTTTGCGGAGAAGCAATTTTTCAGGTTATTTTATGTCTGAGAAAATCCGAAAAAAAGAAAATAACCTCCTGTCATGGTGTAATTTCAGGCCTGAATTCCCCAGCTCTCCGCTGTTTCCATATGTCCTTTGGAGAAGTGAGAAAGCTTCTCTCACTCTGTGCTGATTTGCAGCAAATCAATGGCATCTGCTGAAGGAGACTTTAAACTCTCCTGACCATGGCCACGGCAGATTATAAAGCACTTTCTCTACTGTACTGAAAAACCAAAGAGCCAAATGTACAGTGGATTCATCACCCAAGACATATGGAAAGAGTTGATCTAGTAGGAGCCCTTCTTGAAAGCAAAATTTCACTTGTTTTAAGGTGATTCAACCCAATCGTAAGCAAAAATACAGAATTCCATTGATGATGTTGAATATTTAAACATTTTTTTCACAAGACACCCTGTGACACACCTCTTCGTTTTGTTCCCCCCTCCCCTCCCCCATCACCTAACCAGGTTCTGCTCTCTATAACACTGGAGATTTATTCTATGTTCAGTGAATATTCATTGGGATTTGCCTTGCTGGTTGAGCAATCACTTGTGAGAAGATCAAAAGACAACTGTGTCAATTTTGAGAAGCAGCATGGTCTAGTGGAAAGATCCCGGGCCTGGAAGCCAGAGGAACTGGGTGCCAATCCCAGTTCTGCCACTTGTCTGTTGTGTGACCTTGGGCAAATCACTTACCCTCTCTGGGCCTCAATTACCTCATCAGTAAAATGGGGATTGAGACTCTGAGACTTTGAGCCCTACGTGGGACAGGGACTGTGTCTGACCTGATTATTTTGTATCCACTCCTGTGCTTAGTACAGGAGCTGGTGCATAGTAAGAGAAGCAGCATGGCTCAGTGGAAAGAGCACGGGCTTGGGAGTCAGAGGTCATGGGTTCGAATCCCGCCTCTGCCACTTGTCAGCTGTGTGACTGGGCAAGTCACTTAACTTCTCTGTGCCTCAGTTACCTCATCTGTAAAATGGGGATTAACTGTGAGCCTCACGTGGGACAACCTGATTACCCTGTATCTACCCCAGCGCTTAGAACAGTGCTCTGCACATAGTAAGCACTTAGGTACCAACAAATACCAACATTAACACATACCATAATTATTATAATCATAATTATTTGTCTTTTTTTTCTTAATGGGAACATACTAAGCTCTGGTGAGGATTCAAGTAAATCGGGTTGTTCACAGTCCCTGTCCCACATAATAATGATGGTATTTGTTAAGCGCTTACTACGTGCCAAGCACTGTTCTAAGCGCTGGGGACGGAGGGGGATACAAGGTCATCAGGTTGTCCCACGCGGGGCTCACAGTCTTAATCCCCATTTTACAGATGAGGGAACTGAGGCACACAAAAGTGAAGTGACATGGGGCTCACAGTGGTAATCATCATTTTACAGATGAGGTAACTGAGGCTCAGAGAAGTGAAGTGACTTGGTCCAAGGTCACACAGCAGACAAATGAAAGAGCTAGAATTAGAACGCAGGTCCTTCTGACTCCCAGGCCCATGCTCTAGCCACCTGGCTGTGCTGCCGGGTAATAAATTGTCTATTTCTGAGGTATAGGATAAACATGGAGAGGGGTTTGCCTGGGAGGAGATTTTTCTCTATTCCACTGTGAAATAACTCCCAACAGTAATTCTCTGTAGGGGTATCTTGCTCTTTCCACTAAGCAGGAACTCACAGCTCACAGTCTTAATCCCCATTTTCCAGATGGGGGAACTGAGGCCCAGAGAAGTGAAGTGTTTTACCCAAGATCACACAGCAGGCAAGTGGCGAACCTTCGGATTCCTAGGCGAGTGCTTCACCCACGAGGCCACGCCGCTTCTTATTGCACATGGGCCCCAGGGGGAATGCGGTGGTCAGGGCTGAGGGGGGGTGGGTGAGTGACACTGCTCAGACCACCAGACCTACCACAGATTTCTCTGAAAGTCTCCACCACCACTTCCTATCCATCCCCTCTCCCAGCCCCGCAGCACTTATGTCGCTATCTGTCATATATTGATTTTTATTAATGTCGGTCTCCCCCTCTAGACTGTAAGTTCCTCGTGGGCAGGGAATGTGTCTGTTTATAGTTACACCGCACTCTCCCAAACGCTTAGTACAGTGCTCTTCACACAGTAAGCCTCGATGAATGCGACTGAGTAAATGAAAGAATGATCCTTGTCCTTCTATCGCTCTCACTATCTGTCAATAATTTTTAACGTCGACCTTCTCCGTTAGATCGTCGACTGGTAGGGAATGTGGCTTTTTGCTTCTGCTGACTAAGCCCTCATTTCCTCTTCTCCCACCCCCTCCTGTGTCGTTCTGGCATTTGGATTTGCTACCTTTATTCACTCCTCCATCGGCCCCACTGCATTTAGGTACATAGCGTCATCTTTTTATTTATTTAATTACGTTAATGTCCGTCTCCCCTCTAGACGGTAAACTCGTGGTGGGCAGGGAACGTGTCTGCTTTTTACCGACTCGGTTGCATTGTATTCTCCCCGATGCTTAATCCAGTGCACACAATAAAGGCTCAAAAAATTCGATTGCTTGATTGATGGATCGATTGATCGACTGTCAATCAATTGGTGGTATTGTTGAGAATCTGTTGTGTGCAGAGCCCTATGCTAAGAGTTTGGGAGAGATACAGCATGGTCTAGGGGAAAGACAGTGGGGGTGGGAGTCAGTGCACTTGGCTTCTAATCCCAGCTCTGACACTTGTCTGCTATGTATCCTTGGGCAAATCCCTTAGCTTCTCTGTGCCCGTTACCTCAGCTAGAAAATGGAGATTTAAAGCTGTGAGCTCCACATAGGACATGGACTGTGTTCCAACTGATTATCTCGTTTCTATCCCAGCTCTTAGAATAGTGCTTGTTACAGAATAAGCACTTAACAAATACCATTTAAAAAAAAAAAGGTGGGCGTTTAAAAACTTTTATAGTTGTTGGTATTTGTTAAGTGCTTACTATGTGCCGAGCACTGTTCTAAGCGCTGGGGTAGACATAGGGGAATCAGGTTGTCCCACGTGAGGCTCACAGTCTTAATCCCCATTTTACAGATGAGGGAACTGAGGCACAGAGAAGTTAAGTGACTTGCCCACAGTCACACAGCCGACAAGTGGCAGAGCTGGGATTCGAACTCATGAGCCCTGACTCCAAAGCCCATGCTCTTTCCACTGAGCCACACTGCTTCTAAGACGCCTGGGTGCTAATCCCAAATCTCTCAGGATACCTGGATTCTAATCCCAGCATTTAATTATTATTATCACTATTATTAACTGCTAACTGGTATTAACAAGTGGCAGAGCTGCGATTGGAACCTCTGGCTTCCAGGCCCGGGCTCTTTCCAATAGGCTAGAATCCAAGTATCCTGAGAGATTTGGGATAATAATTATAATTATCATTTTTATTGTCCTGGTTGAGTGCTTACTGTATACCGCGCACTGTACTAGTCACCAAGGTGTTTATAGGGGGTGGAGGAAATTGTGGCCTGAAAGTGCACTTTTGGGATGGTATTATCCCCTGCTGTTACTCTGACACTGCCAGAGATTACCTTCTTGGGCTATGTTTCTGGGTTCTAGAAGCAGATTATTCTGCATGAATCAATAATAAGAAGAAGAATCATTATGATATCTATGAAGTGCTTTCTCTCTGCCAACCACCGAGGGAGTTACCGTTCAGTTGGAACTGTCAGAGTCCCTGTCCCAAGCAGGGGTCACCGTCAGATGAGATCAACTGTATTTATTGAGCACTTACCGTGTGCAAAGCACTGTACTAATCGCTTGAAAGAGTACAATATAACAACAAACAGACACATTCCGGCTCATAACCAACTCACAGTCTAGAGACAAGCTCCTCTTAGCCTGGTTTTACAGATGAAGAAAGAGAAGCACAGAGAGTTTAAATGATTTGCTCAAGGTCACACTACAGGCCAGGGGCAGAGCTGGGATCGGAACTTGGGTCCCCTTACTTCCAGTTTGTTTTTATTTTTAAATGGCATTTGTTAAGTGCTTACTATGTACCGGCCATTGTTCTAAGTGCTGGGGCAGATGCAAAGGCATCAGATTGGACATTGTCCATGTCCCACTTGGGGCTCACAGTCCTAAACCCCATTTTACAGATGAGGTAACTGAGGCACAGAAAAGTGAGATGACTTACCTAGAGTCACACAACAGACGAGTGGAGGAGCTGGGATTAGAACCCAGGTCCTTCTGACTCTCAGCCTCGTGGTCTACCCACTAGGGAACTCTGCTTCTCAAAGTGTTCTGGGCTCTTTCCACTAACCCACGTTGCCTTCTCACTCAAATGGCAAAGAAGAGCTTGTTTTAGTTAGTCAACTGTATTTACTGAGTGCTTAGCATGTGCAGAACACTGTATTAAGCGCTTGGAAGAGTATGAAACAACAATAAACAGACACATTCTCTGCCCTCACTGAGCTTGTAGATTTAAAAGAACAGTGAGGAGTATTCTCTTTATGTCTGTTTTATATAAGCTCCTTGTGGCCAGGGAATACGTCACTTCTTTCTTCTTCCTTTTCAAGTCTCTAGTACTAAGTGGAAACTCAACAAATACTAGTATTATTAAACTATTACTACTGCTGACTTCCCTAGCCTGTGGAGACCTTAGATGACCAACACATATTTCCCTTCCGCCTCTCCTCGGCAAACTTCCCCAGGCCAGAATTCTCCAGCCAACCCTGAGATCTCCACAAACCCTCCCCTCGCCACAGAGCAAGAAAAGCAATTAAGCTAAAATCGTGCAACTATGAAGTGGCTCCGTGTTATAAAGGCAGAAACTTTAACAGTTCTTTGGAGAAATATTCTAGCTTCGCCTAATGAGGAGAGCAGGCCAGAGAGATAAGAATCTTGGGGTCTCTTTTCAGGTTAAGTACTAAACTTGCATTTTATGACTTCAGGCAGGGCCTTGTGCTTTTATTTTCCCAACTGTAAACTGAAATTAATATCAGAGCACGGCATTTGCGAGGGGACCGTGGAGATGGCTGAATGCGGGCATTTTGTGCAAGGGAAGAATGACCGTGCTTGTAAATAATAATAAATAACTGTGGTATTTGTTAAGTACTTACTATAGTTCAAGTACTGGGGTAGATAAAAGATAATCCAATCGAGCACAGTCTATCTCTCTCCCACATAGGGCAATAATTGCTATTATTACTGTTTTCCTATTAGAATCTCAGCACCCTGAAGGCTATGAGTACATCGTTTTTTAGTTCCTGAGTACAATGCTTTAATAACAAAAATAATAATAATAGTGGTATTTAAGTACTTATTATGTGCCAGACACTGTCCTAAGCACTGGGGTGGGTACAAACTAATTAGGTTGGTCATAGCCCATGTCCCCCACAGGGTTCATAGTCTTAATCCCGGTTCTGCCACTTGTCAGCTGTGTGGGCAAGTCACTTCACTTCTCTCATCTGTAAAATGGGGATGAAGACTGTGAGCCTCATGTGGGACAACCTGATTACCCTGTATCTAACCCAGCGCTTAGAACAGTGTTCTGCACATAGTAAGCACTTAAATACCAACATTATTATTATTATTGTTAGTATTAATCCCCTGGGGCTGGAGCTGGGGGCAGGGGTTGCTTCTCTTTGTTGCTGAAATGAATCTTCCAAGTGCTTAGTACAGTGGTCTGCACACAGTAAGCGCTCAAAAATATGATTGAATGAATGAATTTTACAGATGAAAGAAATGAGACACAGAAAAGTGAAGTGACTTGCCCAAGATCACACAGCAGACCAGTGGCAGAGCCGCGATCAGAACACAGGTCCTTCTGACTCCCAGGCTTGTGCCCTATCCATTAGGCCACACTTGCCTTAGACAAGGTAGAGGATCAAGTATTGTGAATAATTTTCTTATGAAACTCCTTGAAGAGAAGGGCATCATTACCAATGGTATTTATTGAGCACTTACTGTATGCACAGCACTGTATTAAGCGCTTGGGAGAGTTTAGCACAACAGAATCGTTAAAAATATCCCCTGACTACAAAGAGTCTACAATCTAGATGGGCTGTTTATTATCATTATCTATTATCTATTAATCTAACAGTGGTAATAATGATAATCATGATGGTATTTGTTAAGTGCTAACTACGTGCCAGGCACTGTATTAAGCTCTGGGGTGGTGACAAGCAAATCGAGTTGAACACAGTCCCCGTCCCATGTGGGGTTCAAGGTCTCAAACCCCATTTTACAGTTGAGGGAACTGAGGCACAGAGAAGTAAAGTGACTTGCCCAAGGTCACCCAACAGACAAGTGGCAGAACCAGGATTAGAACACATGACCTTCTGACTCCCAGTCTGTGCTCTATCCACTACGCCATGCTGCTTCTCATGATTTTCATTGAACAATTACTCTCTGCAGAGCACTGTGCTAAGTGCTTAGTAGAGTACGATAGAGCAAGTAAACACTATCCTTGTCCTCAAGGATTTTATAATCCTTATAATGAGAAGCAGCGTCGCTTAGTGGCAAGAGCATGGACTAGGGAGTCGGAGGTCATGGTTTCTAATCGCACTGTGCCACTTGTCTGCTGTGTGACCTTAGGCAAGTCACTTCACTTCTCTGGGCCTCAGTTACCTCATCTGTAAAAGGGGGATTAAGACTGAGCCCCCCGAGGGACAACCTGATTACTTTGCATCTACCCAGCACTTAGAACTGTGCTTGGCACATAGTAAGCGCTTAACATATACCCTTATTATTATTATTATTATTATTATTAATCAAGCTGAGGAGACAGACATTAAAATAAGTGACAGGAATCTATTAAAACGGGAAGAATCGATCAATCAGTAGGTGGTATTTATTGAACACTTAACTTGTGCAGAGAACTGAATTTAGGACTTGAAAGAGTACAGTACAACAGAAATGGTAGATTAATGTTGGTATTTGTTAAGCGCTTACTATGTGCAGAGCACTGGTCTAAGCGCTGGGGTAGATACAGGGTAATCAGGTTGTCCCACTTGGGGCTCACAGTCTTAGTCCCCATTTTTCAGATGAGGTAACTGAGGCACAGAGAAGTTAAGTGACTTGCCCACAGTCACACAGCTGACAAGTGGCAGAGCTGGGATTCGAACTCATGACCTCTGACTCTCAAACCCAGACTCTTTCCACTAAGCTACGCTGCTTCTCTACATTCCCTGCCCTCAAGGATCTTTGGGTCTTTGGGAGGAGAGAGACATGAAAATAAATTACGGCTCTGTCTACAAGTTCTGTGGGGCTGAGGGTGGGGATAATATCAAGTACTTAAAGGAGAAGAGATCCAAGTGCGTGGGAGACGCAGAAGGGAGAGGGAGTAGGGAAAATGAGGCCTTATTCAGGAAAGGTCTCTGTGAGGAGATGTGATCTCAATAAGGCTTTGAAGTTGAGGAAGGTGATCTTTTGTCGGAGAATAATAATATGAATAATTGTAGTATTTGTTAAGCTCTTACTATGTGCCGGGCACCGAACTAAGCACCGGGGTGGATACAGGCAGATTGAGTTGGACACAGTCCCTGCCCCACATGGGGCTCAAAGTCTTAAACCCCATTTTATAGATGAGGGAACTGAGGCACAGAGAAGTGAAGTGACTTGCCCAAGGTTACACAGGAGACACGTGGCAGATCTGGGATTCGAACCCATGACCTTCTGACTCTCAGGCTCACGCTCTAGCCACTAGGCCACGCTGCTTCAATAAGAAGGGGAAGGGCGTTCCAGACCAGAGGCAGGATGAAGGGGATGAGGGGTTAGCAGCGAGATAGATGAGAGAGAGATAATAATAATAATTATGGTATTTGTTAAGCACTTACTGTGTGCTGAGCACTGTTCTAAGCACTGGGGTAGATACAGGGTAATCAGACTGTCCCGTGTGGGGCTTACACTTTTTTTTAATCCCCATTTTTATAGATGAGGGAACTGAGGCACGGAGAAGCTAAGTGACTTGCCCAAGGTCACAGCAGACAGGTGGCGGATCTGGGATTCGAACCCACCTCCTCTGACTCCCATGCCTGTGCTCTTTCCACTAAATCACGCTGCTTCTCAGTGAGTAGGTTGACAGTAGAGGAATGGAGCAGGCGGGCTGGGTTGTAATAGGAAATCTGTGAAGAGAGGTAGGAGGCAGGGCCCTGATTTAGTTCTCGAAAGCCTGAAGGACACTGGCTATTTATCAGAAGCTCCTGAGAACGGCCCAGGAATTTCTAGCCAGTCAATTTTCACGATCCCACGCCTTGCCCCTGAGCCGCTACAGGAAAGCCTGGAAGAGTTTTGGCTCCGGGGAGCTTCTAGGCCAACAAAAAGGAAGCTGGGAAGAGAACATTTCATTCATTCACTCATTCGTTCAATCATATTTATTGAGCGATTACTGAGTGCAAAGCACTGTACTAAGCACTTGGGAGAGTACAGTATAACAACGAATAGACACATTTCCTACCCACAACGAGTGAGGACCAGGGGAAATAAGCTAGAACAGGGCTCAGCCGTGGGGCTTAGACCCCTTCTGTTTTCCTCTTGTGTCCCTCTTGCACTTGGACCTGTAGCCTTTATTCACCCCACCCTCAGCCCCGCAGCACTTCTATGTCCATATTTGCCATTTATTCATTTCTATTAACATCTGTCTCCCCTCTAGACTGTAAGCTCGCCGTGGGCAGGGAACATGTCTACCAACTCTGTTATATCATACTCTCCTAAGCATTTAGTACAGTGCTCTGCACAAAGCAAGTGCTCCAGTAAATACCACTGATTGATTGATTAATTGGGCTCCTGACTCTTTTCCCCCCCGTTTCCCGCTCCGAACTTCTGAGTCACCTTTGACTCCTTTTCACCCTCACTCTCCTTCCTCTCATCTAATCTCTTCACACATACTGCTCTTTCTCAGTCCTTCTAGACTGTAAGCTCTTTGTGGGTAGGGAATGGTTCTACTGTATTCTCCCAAGCGCTTAGTGCAGAGTTCCGCACACAGTAAACGCTCAATAGGATTTAGTCCCTGAATGACTGACTGACTGATTTCTCCGGGCCACCGCTCTTCAGGCCTCTTTTTTTCCGACTCCACTGTAACCTCCATAACTCTCCTCCCTGTCAATTCCACTGAGCCCCATCATATCCTAGGACTCTTAGATTCGCTTAGGGTATGTGATCCATAAACTAGTAAGAGGAAGGAGCAATAATAAGAATGGTATTTGCTAAGCACTGTGCGTTCTAAGCCCGGCTCCACTACTTGTCTGCTGTGTGACGTTGGGCAAGCCACTTAACTTTTCTGTGCTTCAGCGACTTCATCTGTAAAATGGGGATTAAGACCGTGAGCCCCATGTGGGACAACCTGATTATCTTGTATCTACCCGAGCGCTTAGAACGGTGTTTGACACATAGCTATATGCCAGGCACTGTATTCATTCATTCATTCATTCAATAGTATTTATTGAGCTCTTACTATGTGCAGAGCACTGTACTAAGCACTTGGAATGTACAAATCGGCAAAGATAGAGACAGTCCCAGCCCACTGAGGGGTTCACAGTCTAATCGGGGAAGACAGGCAGACAAAAAGAATAGCAATAAATAGAATCAAGGGGATGTACATCTCACTAGAACAATAGCAATAAATAGAATCAAGGTGATGTACATCTCATTAACAAAATAAAATTTTGTTTATTTACTGTGCTAAGTGCTGCAGCGGATACAAGCAAATCAGAATGGACACAGTCCCTGTCCCGCACAGGGCTAATGGTCTTAATGCCCACTTTACAGATGAGGTAACTGAGGTACAGAGAAATGAAGTGACGTGCCCAAGGCTACATAGCAGACAAGCGGCAGAGCTGAGGTCAGAGCCCATGACCTTCTGACTCCGAGGCCCGTGCTCTATCCACTGTGTCACGCTACTTCCCAAGAGCTGTACTAAGCACTGGGTAGATACAAGATAATCATGTCAGACACGGTCCCTGTCCCACAGTCTGAGAGGGAGGGAGAGCAGGTATTGAATCCCCATTGACAGATGAGGAAACCGAGGTCTGGAGGCTAATGAGGAAAACTACGATGATGATGATGGCATTTGTTAAGCATTTACTAAGTGTCAAGCACTGTTCTAAGCGCTGGGGTAGATGCTAATCAGATTGGACATAGTCCCTGTCCCACATGGGGCTCACAATCTTAATCCCCATTTTGCAGATGAGGGAACTAAAGCGCAGAGAAGTAACGTGACTTCCCCAAACGGGCAAGTGTTGGAGCAGGGATTTGAACCCAGGTCCCTCTGACTCCCAGGCCCATGCTCAATCCACTAGGCCATGCTGCTTCCCTGTCAAGTGACTTGCCCAAGATCGCACAGCGGGCAGCTTGGCCTAGCGGAAAGAGCACGGGCCTGGGAATCAGAGGACCTGGGTTTTAATCCCGGCTCTGGCACTCCATCAGTCAGACTGTACACAGTTCCTGTCCCACGGGGGGTTTACAGTCTAAGGGGGAGAGAGAACAGGTATTAAATTCCCATCTTCCTACCGCTTTGACTGTGAGCCCCATATGGGACAGGGACTGTGACCAAACTGATTAACTTGTATCTACCCCAGGGGCTGAAACATTATTTGATATATAATAGGAGCTAAAGAAATATCATTAAAAAAAGTGGTGGAGGAGGATTAGAACTCAGGTCCTCTGACATCTATCTGTGCTGCTAACGGAACGAACTCCACTGTAGAAGAACAAATAGCGTGCTTTTGGACCAGTTGAAAGAGCACAGCTCTGGGAATCTCACTCTAGGCTTCAAGGCTGTCCATCCCCTTGCCCCCTCCTACCTCTCCTCCCTTCTCTCTTTCCACCGCCCACCCGGCACGCTCCGCTCCTCTGTCCCACACCTCCTCACCGTCCCTCGGTCTCGCCTATCCCGCCGTCGACCCCGGGGCCACATCCTCCCGCGGTCCCGGAACGCCCTCCCTCCTCACCTCTGTCAAACTGATTCTCTTTCCTCTTCAAATCCCTACTTAAAGCTCACCTGCTCCAAGAGGCCTTCCCACACTGAGCTCCCCTTTCCCTCTGCTCCCTCTACCCCCACCCTTCACCTCTCCTCAGCTAAGCCCCCTTTTCCCCCCTTTCCCTCTGCTCCTCCCCCTCTCCCTTCCCCTCCCCTCAGCACCGTACTCGTCCGCTCAACTGTATATATCTTCATTACCCTATTTATTTTGTTAATGAGATGTACATCGCCTTGATTCTATTTATTTGCTATTGTTTTAATGAGATGTTCATCCCCTCGATCCTATTTATTGCTACTGTTCTTGTCCGTCCGTCTCCCCCGATTAGACTGTAAGCCCATCAAAGGGCAGGGACTATTTCTATCTGTTACCGATTTGTACATTCCAAGCACTTAGTACAGTGCTCTGCACATAGTAAGCGCTTAATAAATACTATTGAATGAATGAATCAATCAATCAATCGACCTGAGTAATGACTCTGGTATTTGTTAAGCACTTACTATATGCCAAGCCCTGCACTTAACGCTGGGGTAGATTCAACATCAGCAGATCGGACACAGTCCCCGAACCACATGGAGCTCACAGTCTAAGGGGGAGGGGAATGGTTATTTAAATCCCCATTTTACTGATAGGGTAACTGAGGAACAAAGAAGTTGAAAGTGACTTGCCCAAGGTCACCCAGCAGAGAAGTGGCAGAGCCAGGACTAGAATCCAGGTTTCCTGACTCAAGGCCCGTGTTCTTTCCAGTAGGTGTAGACATAAATTGATGAATACAAGGGTGGCCGGATTTATAACTTTAATATAGTTCACCGCAATTGAATAACAGTCTTTATAATTAAATTTTAGACAGGAAAACCAGTTCCAAGTGAAAAGCGTACCTGATTTGGTTGGCGTCGACGAGAGGACTCCTTTTGGAAATTGACGTGCATTTTAAATTTCCTCACGCTTGCCCTCTTCAGAAAATTCCACCCTCTGTCTGATTTCAAGCAGACATTTTACGGATTCAGCCCTCTAACTTCCTTGGAAAACACAGATGACCGTTCCCTAGAACGCTACCATTTTCATCCAAACAAAAGAGGATCAGAAAACTTTCTAGGGAATTTCTTACAAAGCAGAACCCTAAATCCAACATAAAGCAGTTCGATTCTGAAGGAAAGCATGTTATTTATCTACTTTATTTTAAATAGACCCCTTCTTTAAGTAGAACCATTAGTTTTTATTGATGGGACTAATGCTTTGCATTTAGCCCAAATTACAATAGGAAAGGAGATGCTTAAGGGTAACTGGGTGATGAAAGAGCTACATTAGTGTACAAGCCCAAGAGCTGCTGTTTCTTATTTGTAATGCTCGATCCACATGCAAGTCATATTTAAGCTATAAACTGTGGCGCCTAGGGAGGCTATACTAGGATTGCCTTGAGAAACTAAATACTTTTATCAAATCACCAGATGGCCTAGTATTCGAAAACCATTTTCCCCGAACAGCGTGATTTTAGTACGCCTCCCTCACCGCCACCCTCCCCCCGCCCCAAAGTCCAAAACACAGGCATTCCGGTAGCAAGCCTGCCTTCCTTCTAACCAATTGGCCTTCTCTTTTATTGGCTTTATGTCGCTGTTTTTAAACGGAGGATGATTTATTTGGTCGAAAGCTATGAACGATTTTGAGACTTGGTAGACGCCGAGTACTTCTTCGAGTCGGTGGTATTGTACGTTTACAGAGTATCGGATTGTTTTACTAGGGAGCTGGGACAACCTAAGTTTGCTTGTTATTATTCCCAGATAGAATTTTGGCATGGTGACTTCGCTTAGAAGAGCCCTTACTGCTGGTTTATTAAAATAGTTTGGAAGGGCAGGCTGCAGAGGAGAGAGAGAGAGAGAGAGAGAGAGAGAAAGAGAGATAAAGAGAGGTTAAATACACAGCGGAGTGCCGGGCTATAGGCAGGGTCGGGTGGGACAACAGAGAGAAATAAGAAATGTAAGCGTTAAATCTGAGAGAGACAAAGATACTGGACTGGGTGGTGGAAAATGGGAAAAGAAATATCACAGGGCTGGATGATTTAAGAAGGAAAACTTTCCCACTTAGGTAGAGGTTGGATTACCATGAAAATCTTCCATTTTGCGGGGACTGAAAAACAGAACTAGAGAAACTCTACTTGAATATCACATTCCACCAGGTCGGTTCATCGGATCCTTCAATTTCTAGAGGTAATTCAAAAACAATCGTGCCCAAATGTTGAATCCAGTTTCAAATACCCACAGAAAGAGTGCTTTATTTTTATTTTGGGTTGTATAAGATGTGGTCAAGGCCTACAGCTCAGTAGTACGGAAAAAAGAGAAGTCGGGCCTCCCGTTTAAAACCCTTGGATTCGGGCCTCAGGGAAGCAGCGGGGCGTAGTGGATAGAGCACGGGCTAGTAGTCAGGAGGTTATGGGTTCTAATCCCACCTCCACCAGTTGTCTGCTGTATGGCCTTGAGTAAGTCACTTCACTTCTTTGGGCCTCGGTTACTTTATCTGTAAAATGGAGAGTAAGACTGTGAGCCCCATGTGGGTCAGGGGTTGTGTCCAACCTGATTTTCTCGTATCCACCGTGATGCTTAGTATAGTGTCTGGCACATGGTAAGCACTTAACAAATACCACAGTTAGTATTATTATTCTAAGGGAATGGGCTAGAGGGTGAGGGTGAATGAAGAACTGAAGACTGATGTACTGACTGATTTCGTTATCCAAAGCATTCTGAGTCTTTTCTCCCAATCATTTGATGATTCCTTTAAAATTTAATGCCATTCAAGAATTACTGATCGGGTGCCCAGACAGAATAAGATAGTAGATCTGGATCTTTCAGAGAAGACACAAGTCCCTGAGCTGGAGAATTTTCAACTAACTTAGACAAATGAGAAAAATGTAAAGCCAAGATTAATGTATACAAAGTTACGGTCAGAATAAATACAAATAAACACATCCTGGGAGGCAGATGTTTAGTGATCAAGTTGAGTCTGCTATCTCCTTCGCCTCCAGTGGGGGAACTGGTTGTTCATTCATTCAGTTGTATTTATTGAGCACTTACTGTGTGCAGAGCACGGTACTAAACGCTGGGGAGATTACAATATAACGATAAACAGATCCTTTCCCCACCCATGATGAGCTTACAGTCTAGAAGGGGAGGCATCAGGTCGCTTCTCTTGGCCTCAGTCACCTCATCTGCAAAATGGGGACAAAGATCGCGAGCTCCATGTGGGACACGGACTGTGTCCAACTCAATTAGCTTACATCTACCTCAGCGCTCGGTACAGTGTCTGGCACAGAGTGATGAATAATAATAAAAACTGTGGCATTTTTTAAGCACTTACTATGTGCCAGACATAGTAAGTACTCCAGTAGATACAAGGTAATAAGTTGGACACAGTCTCTATGTCACCTGGGGCTCCCAATCGTAAGCCCCATTGTACAGATGAGGTTACTGAGGCCCAGAGAAGTGACTTGCCCAAGGTCACACAGGAGACAGCAACAGAGCCGGGATTAGAACCCATGTCCTTTGACTTCCAGGCCTGTGCTCTTTCCACTGGGCCACCCTGCTTCCCCCAGGGATGAATTGAGTCATCACTAGGGTGTGACTCTGGGTGTGAAACTTAATAAAACTCTCCCCGGCTTCAAAGCCTTATTGAAGGCACAGTTCCTTCAAGAGGCCTTCCCTGTCTAAGCCCCTTTTTCCTCTTTTCCCACTCCCTTCTGCATCACCCTGATCTGCTTCTTCTAGTCACCACCCCCACCCTCAGCCCCACAGCACTTATGTAGTTTATTTTTTTATCTTAATGTCTGTTCCATTCATTCACTCATATGTATTAGGAACTTTCTGTGTGCAGAGCACTGTACTAAATGCTCAGGAAAGTACAACACAGAAATAAAGAGTGACAATCCCTGCCCACAACAAGCTCACCATCTAGAGGGGGAGACAGACATCAATACAAATAAACAGACATCAATATAAGTGGGAACAGCAAACAGAGCAAGTCAGGGTGATGTGGAAGGGCATGGGAGATGAGAAAAAATGGGGCTTAGTCTGAGACGGCCTCTTGGAGGAGATTTACCTTCAGTAAGTCTGTCTATGAAGGGTGGGCAGAGTAATTGTCTGTCGGATTTGAGTAGGGAGGGCATTCCAGGACAGAGGTAGGACGTGGGCCAGGGGTCGGCGGCCAGATAGGTGAGATTGAGGCTCAGTGAGAACGTTAGCACCAGAGGAGCGGAGAGTGTGGGCTGAGACGTAGGAGAGAAGGCAGATGAGGTAGGAGGGGGGCAAGGTAATGTAATGCTTTAAAGCCAAAGGTGAGGAGTGTTTTTTTTGATACAGAGGTGAATAGACAACCACTGGAGATTTTTGAGTGGGGGGGTGACATTTCGTAAACGTTCCTATAGAAAGATGATCTGGGCAGTGGAGTGAAGAATGGACTGGAGTGGGGAGAGACAGGAGGTTGGGAGGTCAGAAAGGAGGCTGATGCAGTAATCTAGGCAGGATAGGATGAGTGATTGTGTTAGCATTGTAGCAGTTTGGATGGAGAGGAAAGGGCAGATTTTAAAGATTTTTTGATGGTGGGACTGACAGGATTTGGTGATGGAGTGAATATATGGGTTGAATGAGAGAGAGAACTCAAGGATAACGCTAAGGTTAAGGGGTTGTGAGACCGGAAGGATGGCGGTGCAGTCTGTAGTGACGGGAAAGTCAGGGAGAGGACAGAGTTAGGGTGGGAAGATAAAGAGCTCTGTTTTGGACATATTACATTTGAGGTAATGAAAGGACATCGAAGTAGAGATGTCTTGAAGACAAGAGGAGATGCAAATCTGCAGAGAGGGAGAGAGATCAGGGGAAGAGATGTAGATTTCGGTGTCATACACACAGGGATGGTAGTGGAAGCCATTCTCCAAGGGAATTAGTGTAAATGGAGAATAGAAGGGGATTGAGAATTGAACCTTGAGGGTCCCCCATAGTTAGGGGGTGGTAGGCAGAGAAAGAGCCCATGAAGGAGACTGAGAATGGTCAGAGAGATAAGAGAACCAGGAGAGGACCGAGTCAGTGAAGCCAAGGTTGGATGATGTATTGATGAGGGTGAGCCACAGTGTCAAAGGCAGCTGACAAGGAGGATTAGGATGGAATTGAGGATATTGGCAAGAAGGAGATCATTGGCGACATTTGAGAGGGTGGTTTCAGTGGAGTGAAGGGGAGGAAGCCAGATTGGAGGGGGTCCAGGAGAGTTTTGGAGGAAAGGAATTTGAGACAGTGGGTGTAGATGACTCACTCAAGGAGTTTGGAGAGGCATGGTAGGAGGGAGATGGGACGATAACAGGAGGGAGCTGTGGGGTCAAGGGAGGGCTTTTTTAGGATGTTTGAAGGCAGTGGGGAAGAAGCCATTGGAGAGTGAAGTGTTGAAGATGACTGTTAGGGAGGGAAGGAGGGAAGGGGCAAGATTTTTTATAAGGCGCGAAGGAATGGGGTCCGATGCGCATGTAGAGAGGGTGGTGTTGAGAGGAGTCAGGAGATCTCTGAAGATACTGGGGGGAAAGATGGGAGAGTTGAAGAGGGGGCCGGGAGGGGGAGGGAATAAGGAAAGGGAGGGGTGATTTTAGAGAGCTCACAACTGAAGGTGTTAATTTTCTTAATCAAGTAGACGGCCAGCTCACTGGAGGCAAGGGATGGGGGAGGCGAGGAACAGAGGGCCTGAGAACGTAAATTCACTGTGGATAGGGAATGCAGGAATGTGTCTACCCACTCTTTCATATTTTAATTTTATAATCTCCCAAGCTCTTAGCAAAGTGTTCTGCACAAAGGAATCACTCAATAAATAAGATAGATTGATTGTTACTTATGGTATTTAAGTGTTTACTATGTGTCAAGCATTGGGGTAGATACTAGATGATCATGTTGGACACAGTCCCTGACCCACAGGGGGCTCACAGGCTAAGAAGGAGGTCGAACCGGTATTAAATCCCCATTTTACAGGTGAGGAAACTGAGGCTCAGAGAAGTTAGGTGGTTCATTCAATTCATTCAATAGTATTTAATGAGCACTTACTATATGCAGAGCCCTGGACTAAGCGCTTGGAATGTGAAATTTGGCAACAGCTAGAGACAATCCCTGCCCAGTGACGGGCGCACAGTCTAAAAGTCAAGGTCATAGAGCAGACAAGTGGCAGAGTAGGGATTAGAACCCAGCTCCTCTGACTCCCAGGGCTCTACTCTTGCCATTGGGCCACATTGCTTCTTCTGCCTCCTCCAACGAAGGACTGGCTGTCAGGGGATGGAGTGGAGAGGGCCATCACTAGGATTCTCCCATGAATCTTGTCTCGTCTTATGCCATCGAGTCGTCTCTGACCCATTGTGACACTACGGACACATCTGTCCCAGAACGCCTGCAATCATTCTGCAATCATCCATACAGTTTTTTTGATAAAAATCCTAAAGCGGTTTACCATTGCCGCCTTTTGTGCAGTTAAACTCGAGGCTCCGCCCTCGATTCTCTCCCATGCCGCTGCTGCCCGGCATGGGTGAGTTTTGACTAGTAGCAGATGGCCTGCCACTCTCTAGCCGCTGCCCAAGCTAGGAGTGGAATGGACAGGCCTCTGCTTGACTCTCCCTCCCATAGCCGAGACTGGTGGAGCACTGGAAACTCTCCAGGTGTGACCCTGAGAGGGGACTCCCATGAATGGGAAGGTCTTAAACATGTCTGCCTTGTTGAGAAGCGGCATGGCCTAGTGGATAGAACACGGGCCTGGGAGTCGGAAGGACCTGGCTTCTAATCTCCGCATGGCCACTTGCCTGCTGTATGATGTGGGACAAGTCACTTCACTTCTCTGGGCCTTGATCACCTCATCTGTAAAATGTGGATAAACATCGTGAGCCCTGTGTAGGACAGGGACAGTGTCCATAGTGATTTGCTTGAATCCACCCCAGTGCTTAGTACAGTGCCTGGCATGTAGTATTCTTGATTCTATTTATTCTATAATCATATGATCATATAGTATAATTGATTCTATTTATTGCTATCTTGATTCTATTTACTGCTATCTTGATTCTATTTACTGCTATTGTTTTTGTCTGTCCGTCTTCCCCGATTAGACCGTAAGCCCGTCAAAGGGCAGGGACTGTCTCTATCTGTTACCGATTTGTACATTCCAAGCGCTTAGTACAGTGCTCTGCACATAGTAAGCGCTCAATAAATACTATTGAATGAATGAATGAATATAGTAAGTACTTAACTACCATAGTAATTATTATTATTATTACCCCATGAGTCCAAATCCCAAGCCCTATCCCGCAAGACATCCCCCTGCCTGGGATTGAAAAACCATTTGGCATTTATGAGATCTACCATTTCCATGACTAGGTTTTTTGTTGTTTTTTATTTTGTTTTATCATATTTGGTGAGTGCTTACTGTGCTAAGGCTGGGAGAGAAACATGATAATTGGGTTGGACCCAGTCCATGTCCCACCTGGGGCTCACAGTCTAAATTCCCGTTTTCCAGATGAGGTAACTGAGACACAGAGAAGGTAAGTGATTTGCCCAGGGTCACACAGCAGACAAGTAGCAGATTTGGGAGGAGAACCCAGGTCCTACTGACTCCCATACGTGTGCTCTATTCACATTTTCATGCTCCTTCTCAGGATCCAGAGGCAGAAAAGAAGCGCAAAGTAGAAAAGTTGGAATTACTTAATGTGAAGGAAAGAAGCCTAATAATGTTTCACGTACTTTGAAAGTTATTATTCAGAAGATTGGAAAAGAATTATCCCACATTCCCAGTGAAAGGAGACTATACTGCATAGAACCCAAGAGGTTCATGCTAGGTATCAGGAAGAACTTCCTTACACGATTGTTAAACACTGGTACAGCGAACAACGGGAGCATCATGACCTAGTGGGAAGAGCACGGTCCTGGGAGTCGGAGGACCTGGATTCTAAAACGCCGGTTCCTCCACTAGACTGTTGTGTGACCTTGGGCAAGCTTCTTCACTTCTCTGCGCTTCAGTGTCCTCATCTACAAAATGGAGATGCAACTCCCTCCCTCTTAGACTGTGATCCCCATATCGGGCAGGGACTGTGTCCAACCCGATTATTTCGTATCTATTCCAGCGCTTAATACAATGCTTGGCACATAGTAAACACTTAATCAGGAGGACTAATTCTCTGGAGAAGACACTAATGCTAGGAAAAGTCCAGGGAAAATATGGAAGAGGCAGACCGGCAGCTAGATGGATGGAGACCATACCATAACAGCGATGATGAAGAACCGTTCGAAATGCTACAGATTATGGCAGGAAATAGGACGTCCTGGAGAAAATATATCCGTAGAGTCGCTATGAATTGGAAACGACTCGATGACACTTGATAATAATGATAATAAAATGCTTAACAAATACCAGCCTTGTGAAACTGGATGATGAGATGTCTTCCAATCCAAGATATTGAGTGCTTACTGTGTGCAGAGCACTCTACCAAGTACTTGGGAGAGTACAAGGGCTTAGTACAGTTCTTTGCATACAGTAAGCACTCAATAAATACGACTGAATGAATATAATACATTTAGAAGACATGAACCAAACCCTCAAGGAACTTCCAGTATAGTTGGGACAGGGAATGTGTCTGTTATATTGTTGTGTTGTTCTGACCCGAGCGACTGATACAGTGCCTTGCTCATAATTATAATAATAATGTTGGTATTTATTAAGCGCTTACTATGTACAGAGCACTGTCCTAAGCGCTGGGGGAGACACAGGGTAATCAGGTTGTCCCACATGAGGCTCACAGTTAATCCCCATTTTACAGATGAGGTCACTGAGGCACAGAGAAGTTAAGTGACTTGCCCACAGTCACACAGCTGACAAGTGGCAGAGCTGGGAGTCGAACCCATGACTTCTGACTCCGAAGCCCAGGCTCTTTCCACTGAGCCACGCGTGCAGTAAATTTCGAATGATTGATTGACTTCTAGTCCCAGCTCTGCTACTTGTCTGCTGTGTGAACTTGGGCAAGTCACTTCACTTCTCTGTGCCTCGCTTACCTCATCTGCAAAATGGGGATTGAGACGGTGAGCCCCACGTGGGACAGGGACTGTGTCCAAGCCGATTTGCTTGTATCTACCCCGGTGCTTAGTACAGTGCCTGGAACATAGTAAGCACTTAATAAATGCCATAATTATTATTGTTGTTATTATTATTATCTATTGATTGATTAAGAGAGACAGACATGTAAATAAATTGCAGGCAGGGGAAAGCGACGGAATTTAAAGATCTGCTCATGAGTGTTACAGGGGAGAGATTGAGTAGCCAAGTACATAGGTGATACGGAAGTGCTGAAGTGGCAATAAGGGGAAATAGGGTGAGGAGATGAGAGACAAATGAGGGAAGGCTTCCTGGAGGTGACATGCTTTCACCTTAGAAGATGGGGAGAGCAATAGTCTGCCAGATGTGATGGGGAACAATGCTCCAGAGATATTGATGAATAGGGTCGGGTCCACTTAGTTTTCTTCATTCATTCAATTCATTCAGTAGTATTTATTGAGCACTTACTATGTGCAGAGCACTGTATTAAGCGCTTGGAATGTACAATTCGGCAACAGGTAGAGACAGTCCCCGCCCAATGACGGGCTCACAGTCTTCTCGTATAGAGTCCTGATTGGGGTTTGATCGGTCATTTCTAGTGATTTATCAGTAATCTTCAATCTCAAGAGTTTAATCAAGATAGGTTGCAATCAGCGTGTGTTACGGGCAGCGTGGCATAGCGGAAAAATAATAATGGTGGTTTTAGTTAAGCACTTACTGTGTGCCAGACACTCTACTAAGCACAGGGGTGGAAACAAGCAAATCTAACTGGACAAGTTTCAGTTCCATGTGGGGCTCACTGTCTCAATCCCCCCTCTACAGAAGAGGTAACAGCACAGAGAAGCAAAGCAACTTGCCCACGGTCACAAGGCAGACAAGTGGCAGAGCTGGGATTAGAGACCCCCTGACCCCCAGGCTCGTGTTTTATCCACTACTCCATACTGACAACCCTATGGGCCTGGGAATCAGAGGACGTGGGTTCTGATCCAGGCTCTGTCCCTTGCCTGCTGTGTGACCTTAGCCAAGTCACTTCACTTCTCTGTGAAATGGTTTCAGTATCTGTTCCCCCTTCCATCTAGGCCGTGAACCCCATGTGGGACAGAAACTCGATACCCCAGCCGATCATCTTGTATCGTGGCTCAGTGGAAAGAGCATGGGCTTTGGAGTCAGAGATCATGCGTTCGAATCCCGGCTCTGCCACTTGTCAGCTGTGTGACTGTGGGCAAGTCACTTAATTTCTCTGTGCCTCAGTTCCCTCATCTGTAAAATGGGGATTAAGACTGTGAGCCCCACGTGGGACAACCTGATTCCCTTGTGTCTACCCCAGCGCTTAGAACAGTGCTTGGCACATAGTGAGCGCTTAACAAATGCCAACATTATTATTATTATTATTACCCTAGCTCTCCGAACAGTGCCTGGCACATAGTAAGCACTTAACAAATCCACGATTGTTATTGTTGAGCAAGTTGGCCTGGCCTCAATAATCAAGAAATCCAATGAACAGGAATAAAATATCTCCAGTTTTCCCCAAACAGCCATCAATGAGGCAATTATAGCCCACCATGCTTGGGAGTCAGAGGTCATGGGTTCTAATCCCAGCTCTGCCACGTGTTTGCTGTGTGACTTTGTGCAAGTCAACTTAACTTCTCTTTGCCTCAGTTACCTCATCTGTAAAATGGGGATTGAGACTGTGAGCCCCACATGGAACAACCTGGTCCCCTTGTATCTACCCCAGTGCTTAGAAAAGTGCTTGGCACGTAGTAAGCGCTTAACAACTACCATTATTATTATTCTTTATTACTCTATTTTATTAATGATGTGTATATATCTATGATTCTATTTATCTTGTTCTATTAACTTGCTTTGTTTTGTTGTCTGTCTCCCCATTTTAGACTGTGAGCCCATCTTTGGGCAGGGATTGTCTCTCTCTGTTGCCAAATTGTACATTCCAAGCACTTAGTACAGTGCTCTGCACACAGTAAGCGCTCAATAAGTACGATTGAATGAATGAATTGATTATTTGAGGGTGTGTCTATACTCTTCTGACCCCTGATCTACAAACTCTAGAAGCCTGGGGACCAATGATGGCCACCCTATTGAATTTGCTGCTTCCCAGAAAAGAAACTAATCCATAGAACAGCTCTAAGGGCATTAACCCAATGAAGAGCTCTGTGAGCAAAGGGAAAGCTTGAAATGACTAGTGAGGCTTCAAGGTGTTGGCTCTAAATCCTGTTAACATGCTGAAAAGTGTCCCGCAAAGGCTCTTCGGACCCTCCAAATGGAAGCCCATCCCACGGAAGTCAGTCTGTACTTCCACAAACACTCCTCACTCTCGGCTTCCAAGCCGTCCATCCCCTCACCCCCCTCCTACCTCACCTCCCTTCTCTCCTTCCCCAGCCCGGTCCGCACACTCTGCTCCTCTGCCGCTAACCTCCTCTCTGGGCCTTGTTCTCGCCTGTCCCGGCGTAGACCCCAACCAACGTCCTACTCATTCAATAGTATTTATTGAGCGCTTACTATGTGCAGAGCACTGTACTAAGCGCTTGGAATGAACAAGTCGGCAACAGATAGAGACAGTCCCTGCGGAGTCCTACCTCTGGCCTGGAACGCCCTCCCTCCTCACATCCTCCAAACAAACTCTCTTCCCCTCCTCAAAGACCTTACTGAAAGCTCACCTCCTCCAGGAGGCCTTCCCATATTGAGCATCCCTTTTCCTCTGCTCCTCTTCCTCTCCCCATCGCCCCTACTCCCTCCCTCTGCTCTACCCCCTTCCCTGCCCCACAGCACTTTTGTCTATATGTACGTATTTTTTATTCTATTTATTTTAGAAATGATGTGTGTAGATCTATAATTCTATTTATCTATTTTGATGTTATTGATGCCTACTTCTTTTGTTCTGTTGTCTGTGTCCCCTCCTCTAGACGGTGAGCCCATCGCTGGGTAGGGGTTGTCCCTGTCTGTTGCCAAATTGTACTTTCCAAGTGCTTAGTACAGTGCTCTGCACACAGTAAGTGCTCAATAAATACGACTGAATGGATGAAGTGATGGGAATTCAGGTTAAAGGAGCAACGCAACCGGGGATATGACACGCCACGTTCACTTTCTTCTCACGCCAGTCCGAGAGTATACGACCGAATGAAAGAACGAGTACCTCGTCGACCCGGAGTCACCCTGAGAGGGCCCGTAGCACACAGACAACGGGTTCCAGCCAAATCCACCGGGCTACCGAGGCGATGAAAGGCTTGTGGTGGTTTGTTGTTTAAAATAACCTGATTTTCAGCAGGGCCCTCTTTTCTAGAGTGCTTTCCTGAAGGCCTCACGGCTGAGCGAGATGTGTCTATTGTAAGCAGGCCAGAACAAGGCCGAGAGGGATCTAAAATGGTTCCTGCCGTGTGTACGCCATCCATTTCAATCCCGTCTAAGGGGATTATTGCCTCAAGCCCTTCGGGAGATACTGGTCACCAAATTCCATCAACCGCGAAGACAGAAGAATTCATTTTAAGAGAGATGTTTTCTCACCCGAGGCATTAAATCAAAACCACATGGGGATTACGTCGTATAAAACGGGGGGGGTGGCTGTAAAGAAAGTGCCTTTAACAGCCAATTCGGCCTTCGCAAACTAGCGCCTTAAAAATGAATTGCCAGGCAGTAAAAAGGACCTGAGTTTTCACGATATACAGCCAGCATCGTTTGATGGAAAAGGCTTCGCGGCATTTGCAGGGTATATTTTGGAAATCCCGATCTGCGCCTCGTTGATCGTCACGCCGTTGAATGTCTTAAAATAATAATTCCATGCTGTATTGCCTTTGCGTTCATGGTAGGTAAAATGAAGAATTTAAGTAGGTGGGGTGGAGGAGAAAGAGCTCAAAAGTGCTAGTGAAAACATGGAAACCAGATACTTTGAAGCAGACCAAAGCAGGGGGTCTTACTGAAGGCAGCATTAGGAGCCTGGAAATCTAATCTCGATTTTGCCTCGGATTTGCGATTTAGGAAACGTATTTAATCTCGCCGTACGCCACTAATCTCAAAGAAGCTCAAGTCCCTCACCGATAAATTGTAAGCGAAACCCGGATTTACTTCTCCAGAGGGTTCTGAAGGAGAGCCAATTAAGCTCCACAAAAGGTCTGGATTATTGAAGTGGTGATACAAACTCCGTAATAATAGGTTCCTGTTTTAAGTCGAGGCTTGGCAAACAATGCCCCAAAGCCAGTGCTCTTTGGGAGTGTTTGAAAAGTGAGTCTCCTGGGCTGGAGGACCGCCCGAAGGGTGGAGATTCCTTGTGTGTCACGGCCCCTTGAAGAAATTCATGTCAAGACGAGGAGCTTCCTTCCACGTCATCCGCCTGAAACCAAAATTCAGTTTCCAAAGACCCACAGAGTTTACAGAGTCTACTCCACCATTATTATCAGTCATTCGAAGGTATTCATTGAGCACTTGCTATGTACAGAACACTAGAGTGAGCGGTCGGGAGAGCAGCCTGGCTTAGTAGAAAGAGCCTGCGCTTGGGAGTCAGAGGTCATGGGTTCGAATGCCGGCTCTGCCACTTGTCAGCTGTGTGACTGTGGGCAAGTCACTTCACTTCTCTGTGCCTCAGTTCCCTCATCTGTAAAATGGGGATTAACTGTGAGCCTCACGTGGGACAACCTGATGACCCTGTATCTACCCCAGCGCTTAGAACAGTGCTCTGCACATAGTAAGCGCTTAACAAATGCCAACATTATTATTATTAGTATTATTATGAATCCCCGCTCTGCCATTTGTCTGCTATGTGACCTTGGGCAAACCACTTAATTTCTCTGTACCTCAGTTACCTTAAAATGGGGATTAAGTCTCTGAGCCCCAAGTGGGACAACCTGATTACCTTGTATCCCATCACCCCATCCCCAGAGTTTAGAACAGTGCTTGGCACATTAGTAAGCACTTAAATGCCATAATAATAATTATAATTATTAAAGTGCAACATAATTAGCAGACATATTCTCTGCCCACAATGAGCTCGCAGACGATGGATTTTTCATCTGCAAAATGGGGCTTGAGACTGTGGGACAGGGACTGTGTCCAACCCAATCTGCTTGTATCCACCCCAGCGCTTAGTACAGTGCCTGGCCCATAGTTAAGCGCTTAACAAATACCATGATAATAATAATAATAGTGATGGAGGACTCAAAGGGACGAAATACTTCAGTAGGCTACAGTTCATCAATGCACCTCCTATTTTCAAGTCACGATGTCCCACTCGAGGACAAAAACTCCAATCAATCATTGGTATTTAATCAATCAATCAATAGTACTTATTGAACACTTACTGGGTACAGAGCAATGTACTAAGTGCTTGGGAGAGTACAATAGAACAGAATTGGAAGATATGTTCTCTGCCCACACAGAGCTTAATAATGTTGGTATTTGTTAAGCGCTTACTAGGTGCAGAGCACTGTTCTAAGCGCTGGGGTAGACACAGGGGAATCAGGTTGTCCCACATGGGGCTCACAGTCTTCATCCCCATTTTACAGATGAGGTAACTGAGGCACAGAGAAGTTAAGTGACTTGCCCAGAGTCACACAGCTGACAAGTGGCAGAGCTGGGATTCGAACCCATGTCCTCTGACTCCAAAGCCCTTGCTCTTTGCACTGAGCCACGCTGCTTGCATGAAGCACTGTTCTATATGTTTGGGAGAACACATGTTCTATGTGCTCTATGTTTTGTCTTACGCTGGCGAGTTGTTTCTGACCTATAGAGACTCTATGGACACATCTCTGCTTGGGAGAGTACAAAAGTAATAATAATAATAATTGTGGAATTTGTTAAGCGCTTACTATGTGCCAGGCACTGTACTAACCACTGGGGTGGATACAAGCAAATCGAGTCGGAAACAGTCCCTGTCCCACACGAGGCTCGCAATCAGCATGGCTCAGTGGAAAGAGCCCGGGCTTGGGAGTCAGAGGTCATGGGTTCGAATCCCGCTCTGCCACTTGTCAGCTGTGTGACTGTGGACAAGTCACTTCACTTCTTGGTGCCTCAGTTCCCTCATCTGTAAAATGGAGATTAAGGCTGCGAGCCCCACATGGGACAACCTGATTACCCTGTATCTACCCCAGCGCTTAGAACAGTGCTCTACACTGTCAACAAGCGTTTGTTAACAAATACCAACATTATTATTATCTCCAATTTACAGATGAGGTAACTGAGGCCCAGAGAAGTCAGGTGACTTCCCAAGGTCACACAGCAGACAAGGAGTGAAACTGGGATTAGAACACGTGACCTTCTGACGTCAAGGCCTGTGCTTTATCCACTAAGCCATTAGTGTTAGTAGGACTCCATCTCAGTCCCACAGCATGTATATACATATCTGTAATTCATTTTAATATTCATTCAATCAATCGTATTTATTGAGCACTTAGTACAGTGCTCTGCACACTCTGCATGCTTGGAAAGAACAATTCGGCAATATCGGTTTCCTCCTCTCAACTTGTGGAGGGGGACTTGTCTAGCTCCTTCGTATTTTACTCTCCTAAGCATTTATGACAATGCTTTGTCCGTGGTAAGCGGGAAGCAGCATGACCTAGTGTAAAACATGGGCCTGGAACCCAGAAGATCTGGGTTTTAATCCTGGTTCTGTCAGTTGCCAGCTGTGTGACTTTGAGCAAGCCACTTAACTTGCTTAACGAGAAGCATTGTGGCCCAGTGGAAAGACCCCGGGTTTGGGAGTCAGAGGTCATGGGTTCTAATCCCGACTCCGCCACTTGTCAGCTGTGTTACTTTGGGCCAGTCTCTTTACTTCTCTGTGCCTCAGTTACTTCATCTGTAAAATGGGGATTAAGACTGTGAGCCCCATGTGGGACAACCTGATTACCTTGTATTCTCCCACCCCTCCAGTTCTTAGAACAATGCATGGCACATAGAAAGCGTTTAACAAATACCATCATTGGCAGCAGTGTGACCTAGTGGCAAGAGCCTGATCTTGGGAGTCACAGGACCTGGGTTCTAATCCCACATCCGCCACTTGTCTGCTGTGTTGCCTTGGCAAGTTACTAAACTTCTCTGTGCCTCAGTTACCTCATCTTTCAGATGGGGATTAAGACTGTGAGCCCCATGTGGAACAATCTGATTACCTTGTATCTCCTCGCCCCCACTGCACTTAGAACAGTGCTTGGCACATAGAAAGTGCTTAACAAATGCCATTATTATTATTATTATTATTAACTTCTCTGTGTCTCAGGCTCCTCAGTGACAGAATGGGGATTCAATCCCTGTTCTCTCTCTTACTTAACTGTGAACCCCGCCTTGTAGGACAAGGACTCCAGCCACCCTGATTAGTTCATTCATTCATTCAATAGTATTTATTGAGCGCTTACTATGTGCAGAGCACTGTACTAAGCGCTTGGGATGAACAAGTCGGCAACAGATAGAGACGGTCCCTGCCGTTTGACGGGCTTACGGTCTAATCGGGGGAGACGGACGGACGAGAACGATGGCGATAAACAGCATCAAGGGGAAGAACATCTCGTAAAAACAATGGCAACTAAATAGAATCGAGGCGATGTACAATTCATTAACAAAATAAATAGGGTAACGAAAATATATACAGTTGAGCGGACGAGTACGGTGCTGTGGGAATGGGAAGGGAGAGGTGGAGGAGCAGAGGGAAAAGGGGAAAATGAGGCTTTAGCTGCGGAGAGGTAAAGGGGGGATGGCAGAGGGAGTAGAGGGGGAAGAGGAGCTCAGTCTGGGAAGGCCTCTTGGAGGAGGTGAGTTTTAAGTAGGGTTTTGAAGAGGGAAAGAGAATCAGTTTGGCAGAGGTGAGGAGGGAGGGCGTTCCGGGACCGCGGGAGGACGTGACCCGGGGGTCGACGGCGGGATGGGCGAGACCGAGGGACGGCGAGGAGGCGGGCGGCGGAGGAGCGAAGCGTGCGGGGTGGGCGGTAGAAAGAGAGAAGGGAGGAGAGGTAAGAAGGGGCGAGGTGACGGAGAGCCTCGAAGCCTAGAGTGAGGAGTTTTTGTTTGGAGCGGAGGTCGATAGGCAACCACTGGAGTTGTTTAAGAAGGGGAGTGACAGGCCCAGATCATTTCTGCGGGAAGATGAGCCGGGCAGCGGAGTGAAGAATGGACCGGAGCGGGGCGAGAGAGGAGGAAGGGAGGTCAGAGAGAAGGCTGACACAGTAGTCTAGCCGGGATATAACGAGAGTGTATAGTGTGTAGCTATAGTGTGCTAGAGAGCTATTAGTGTGTAGCTACCCCAACACTTAGAAAAGTGCTTGTCTAAATGTCTCGTCTAAATGTGCTTAATAAATAATTCTATAAATGTGAAATAAATATCATAAAAAATATCACTGATAAATGGACCTGATGCCTGCATTCAAGGTGCTCATGGTCAAGAAAAGGAGACTGACAATGAAATGAATTACAGGCATTATTATCATCATTATAATTATTTTTATTGTTGTATTTGTTAAGTCCTTACTGTGTGCCAAGCACTGTTCTAAGCTGTGGGGTAGGTACTCAGGTTGGACACAGTCCCTGTACTGCACGAGGCTCAGAATTTCATTAGGAAGGAAAACATATACTGAATCCTCATTTTACAGATGAGGAAACTGAATCACAAAGAATTTACCCAAAGTCCCACAGCAAGCAAGTGGTTGAGTCCGGATTAGAACCCAGGACCTCTGACTCCCAAACCTGGGCTCTTTCCATTAGGCCACACTGCTCCTCTTAGACCATGCTGCTCCTCAGAGGAAAGTACCATTACCAGGGGTATATTAAGATAGAATCATTTTTGTTTTGGATAAATCACATTCCTCCTGAACCTACGATTTCTACCGCAGTAGACCTGGGCCGTCCATCCTCTGTGAACAGATTCTTTTTCTTCACCCCCTCCCCTGCCTCTTCTGACTGGAAAGCTTTCCTCAAGCTAATCAGGTTGTCCCGCATGGGGCTCACAGTCTTAATCCCCATTTTACAGATGAGGTAACTGAAGGTCACACGGCAGACAAATGGCGGAGCCGGGATTAGAACCCACGTCCTCTGAAAGCTGGAAAGCTCCTCCATACAGTCTATTGTGCCACTGACCACAACCTCTCTCAGGCCTGGAACTCCCTCCCACTTCATATACGCCTGGAGATCACTCTCCCCTCCTCCAAAGCCTTATTAAAATCAAATCTCCTCCAAAAGGCCTTCCCTAAGTCCTCCTTTCCCCTCCTCCCACTCCCTTCTGCTTCACCCTCGCGCTTGGCTCTGTTCCCTTTATTCGCCCACCCTCGGCCCCACAGCACTTATATACATATCCATAGTCTATTTCTAGTGCCACTTGTCAGCTGTGTGACTGTGGGCAAGTCACTTAACTTCTCTGTGCCTCAGTTACCTCATCTGTCAAATGGGGATGAAGACTGTGAGCCCCACGTGGGACGACCTGATTCCCCTGTGTCTTACCCCAGCGCTTAGAACAGTGCTCTGTACATAGTAAGTGCTTAACAAATCCCAACATTATTATTATTTTAATGTGTTTCCCCCTCTACATTGTAAGCTCCTTGTGCGCGGGGAATTTGTCTACTAACTCTATTACACAGTACTCTCCCAAGCACTTCGTACAGTGCTCTGCACACAACAAGTGCTCAATAAATACCACTGACTGATTGATTGAGGGCTGGGACTATTGTTGCTAAGCTATTGTTCTTGTCTGTCCGTCTCCCCCGATTAGACCGTAAGCCCGTCAAAGGGCAGGGACTGTCTCTATCTGTTACCGATTTCTACATTCCAAGAGCTTAGTACAGTGCTCCGCACATAGTAAGCGCTCAATAAATACTATTGAATGAATGAATAAACGTCTCCATCTCCCATCCCTCTGGACTATGGAGTTGAACTTCCAGTGACCTCCTGATATCTTCCCAATCCACCATCCACCTGTGGCAGGGCTTGGCCTCTACAAGTCAACTCCTCAATCACCCGTATTGATCACAGGCCTTTTTTATGGTATTTTTTAAGCACTTACTATGTGCCAGGCACTGTACTACATCTCTAGACCCTAAGCTCGTCGTGGGCAGGTAATATGTCTGTTTATTGTTGTACTGCACTCTCCCAAGGGCTTAGCACAGTGTTCTAAAAACAGTAGCGCTCAATAAGAAGCATGGCATAGTGGATAGAACACAGTTCTGGGAGTCAGAAGGTCATGGGTTCTAATCCCGGCTCCGCGCTTGTCTGCTGTGTGACCTTGGGCCAGTCACTTCACTTCTCTGGGCCTCAGCTACCTCATCTGCAAAATGGGGATTGAGACTCTGAGCCCCATGTGGGACAGAGACTGTGTTCAAACCGATTTGCTTGTATCCACCCCAGCACTTTCTACAGTACCTGGCATATAGTAAATGTTATAAAAAAATCACAATTATTATTAGTAATAATAATAAACATGACTGCATGAATAGTAAACGCTGAGGTAGATATAAGTTAATCAAGTTGGGCACAGTCCCTGTTCCACATGGGGCTCACAGTCTAAATCCCCGTTTGACAGATGAGGTAACCGAGGCCCGGAGAAATGAAGTGACCTGCCCAAGGTGTCTATGTCACCTAGACATAGACAAGTGGCAGAGCCAGGATTAGAACCCATGACCTCTGACTCCCAGGCCCAGGCTCTCTCTATTAAGCTGTAACTTCGGTTGGCAGCGTGGCTCAGTGGAAAGAGCCCGGGCTTGGGAGTCAGAGGTCATGGGTTCTTATCCCGGCTCTGCCGCTTGTCAGCTGTGTGACTTTGGGCAAGTCACTTAACTTCTCTGGGCCTCGGTTACCTCATCTGTAAAATGGGAATTAAGACTGTGAGCCCCATGTGGGATGACCTGATCATCTTGTATCCCCCCCGTGCTTAGAACAGTGCTTTGCACATAGTGAGCGCTTAACAAGTACCACCATTATTATTATTGGTGACCTGGGTTGCAATACATACGATCTCCTCATAGGTTTCGTTTACCACCACACCTTTCTTGACTGCACCCTTGACTACTTTGATTCTCACCCCAGTCTCACAGTACTTATGTAAATATTTTTTAATGGTGTTTGTTAAGCACTGAAGTTTCAAGAAAATCTGGCAGGACATGGTATCTGTCCCACGAGGGGCTAAACATCAAGTAGATGGGAGAACAGGTTTTGAACCCGTATTTTACGGTTGAGGAAACTGAGGCATAGAGAAATGAATTGCCTCACCCAAGGTCACAGAGCAGACAGGATTAGAACCCAGGTCCTCTGACTCCCAGGCCTAGGTTCTTTATACTGGCCATGCTGCTTCACTCTATTCCTTGACTGTGAGTCCTTTGAGAGCCAAGGACTGTGTCGAATTTTCTGCCATGTGTTTTTTCTCAGCGCGTTAGCAGAAATCATTGTACTAATATAGCGGTTGGCATACTGTGCTTTGCACAATGAATCAATCGATTTTTATTAATTACTGTTGTTTAACTTTGCAACTCCTTTAGTGAGGCACCACTCTAAACCAGGAGCAGTTGGTGTAGAGTAATTAATCTGCAAGATTTGACAACTACGTATAACTCTGAGTCTCCATGTGTAAGACCTGAAGGTTTCATTCCCAAACAAAGAAGTGTATTTTGAACCACAGGGAAGGACAATGGTGTAGTGGAAAGAGCCTGGGCTGAGTCAGAATAGTAACAATTGTAATCATAATAATAATGGTATGTGTTAAGTGTTTACTATGTGGCGAGCACTGTTCTAAGCTTTGGGGTAGATACAAGTTTATCAGGTTGTCCCATGTCTTAATCCCCATTTTACAGATGAGGCAACTGAAGCACTGAAAAGTTAAGTGACTTGCTCAAAGTCACACAGCTGACAACCAGTGAAGCTGGGCTCTTTCCACTAAGTCAGAAGACCTGGGTCTCGACCCATTTCTGCCCCTGATCCGTTGTGTGACTTTGGACAAGTCACTTATCTTCTCTGGGCTTCAATTTTTCATCTGAAAACCAAAGATAACAATCCTTTTTTATGGTATTTGTTAAATCCTTACTAAGTTCCAAGCACTGTATTAAGCATGGGGTAGATACGAGCTAATCGGGTTGGATCCAGTCCGCGTCCCACTTGAGGCTTTATGGCTATTTTACAGATGAAGTAACTGAGGCCCAATTTATTCATTCAATAGTATTTATTGAGCGCTTACTATGTGCAGAGCACTGTACTAAGCGCTTGGAATGTACAAATCGGTAACAGATAGAGACAGTCCCTGCCCTTTGATGGGCTTACAGTCTAATTGGGGGAGACGGACAGACAAGAACAATGACAATAAATAGAATCGAGGGGAAGAACATCTCATTAAAACAGTAGCAAATAAATAGAATCAAGGTGATGCACATCTCCTTAACAAAATAAATAGGGTAATGAAGATATATACAGTTGAGCGGATGAGTACAGTGCTGAGGGGATGGGACGGGAGAGGGGGAGGAGCAGAGGGAAAGGGGGGATGAAGTGAAGTGACTTGCCCAAAGTCACAGAGCCGACAAGTGGCAAAGCCAGGATTAGAACCCAGGTCCTCTGACTCCTAGGCTCGTGCTCTATCCACTAGGCCACATCACTTTTCTCTTCCCAGGAGGGATGTTGTGACAACAAACTGAGATTAAACGATGGGAAAATAGTTTTTCTAAGTGGTGTAGAAATTCAAGGTATTGCTAAGGTATTTTTGTGGCTGTGGCTGATTCCCTGAATTGGTCTGACTCCTCTCCTCATCATTTTCTTCTCTTGAACGATTGCTCTCCAAGTAGGGGAAATGAGCTATCATTTTTTTCTGTCTCGTTTCACCTATAAAATCTTGTCCAAAGCATTTCATTCCCTTTGGCGAAATTCTGTTGGCTGAAGAGAAGAACCTAGATTTTATTCGCATCAGGAGAGAATCTTTCAAAGGGGTTTTCTTTGTAAGGAGAAAAGAACAAAGCGGTAGAGGAAGAAGCAGCATGGTCCAGTATTAGGGCACGGGCCTGGGAGTCAGACGGATCTGGGTTCTCATCCTGGCTCTGTCACTTGTCTGCTCTGACCCTGGCAAGACAGTCAATCATATTTATTGAGCGCTTACTGGGTACAGAACACTGTACTAAGCACTTGGGAGAATACAACAATAAACAGACACATCCCCTGCCCATAACTTACAGTCTAGAGGACGAGTCACTTCACTTTTCTGGGCCTCAGAAAAGCTGCTTTTAATGCACCGCCACACCTCAACCCGTCAATCCCTGGCAGCAACTTAATTGAGTCAATCAGTCAATCGATCGATGGTATTTACTGAGCGCTTACTGTGTGCAGAGCGCTGTTCGAAGGGCTTGGGAGAGGACAACACAGTTGGTAAATGTGTTCTTTGCCCACAGCAAGCTGACAGTCTAGAATGCTCATGTCAGCTGTGTGACTGTGGGCAAGTCACTTAACTTCTCTGTGCCTCAATTACCTTGTCTGTAAAATGGGGATTAAGATTGTGAGCCTCACGTGGGACAGCCTGATTACCCTGTATCCACCCCAGATCTTAGAACAGTGCTCTGCACATAGTAAGCACGTAACAAATACCAACATGATTATTATTATCTGAGAACTAATGGCTAAAAAGAAGCAGTGTGGCCTAGTGGAAAGAGCGGGGGTCTGGGTGTCGGAGGACCTGGGTTCTAATCCCAGATCTGCCATTTTGCTTGCTGTATGGCCTTTCTGTGCCTCAGTTCCCCTGTTCTCCTTCCTATTAAGACCGTGAGCCCCATGTGGGACAGGAACCGTGTCCAACCTAATTAACTAGTACCTAACACAGAACATAGAACTTTAATACCTTAACAGATACAATAAACACACACACGTACACAAACTCTAGCTTGGTTATTATTATTATTGTCATTATTATTATTTGTTAAGTGCTTACTTTGAGTCAGACACCCTCCTAAGTGTGGGGGTAAATAGAAATTAAGCAGGTTGGACACAGTCCCTGTCCCACATTCTAAGTAGGAAGGAGAATAGGTAAGATAACAATTGCAATATTTGTTAAGTGCCTACTGTGTGCTAGTCACTGGGTGGATAAAACCAAATCACGTTGGACGCGGTCTCTGTCCCACATGGGTCTCAAAGTCTCAATCTCCATTTTACAGATGAGGGACCCGAGGCATAGGGAAGTGACTTGCCCGAGATCACACACCAGACAAACGGCGGTGCCGGGACTAGAACCCACGACCTCCTGACTCCCGGGCCCGTGCTCTATCCACTACGCCATGTCGCTCAATCCCCATTTTATAGTTGAGGAAACTGAGGCACAAAGAAGTGAAGTGACTCGCCTAAACTTAAAAAGCAGGCAAGCGGCAGACAGGGTTTAGAACCCAGGTCCTCAAACTCCCATTCCCGACCTTTTCCCACAAAGCCATGCTACTTCCCAGAGCACAACAGTGTTATTTGTTTATTTTGGGTTTTTTTTATGTCTGTCTCTCAATGTTAACTTACGCAAGCTTCTTTTCCATGTCTCCCTTGCAGTGATTTCCTCCAAATTCAGCAATAAATAGTCGCTAACTCCCTCCCTTGGAATCACCAGGGCTGTTCTCCAGATACGTTTGGCTTCCTCTAGTTTGCAAATGTATTTTGACATTGGATCTAGTGTTTTATGTTACAAACCCACAACCCCGAGATTAAGTCAGTGCTCCAGAAAACTAACAGCCCTGTGAATCCCAGCCCCTTGTAAAGGCAGCTTACGGAAAGAATCAGGATGTTCCCGATGAAGGAAGGAGTATGTGGTGGTGATGAATGACCACAGAGAGGAATGTGAGAGCGTGAGAAAAGTAGGAAAACAACCAGAATGGAGACTCTCTATTGATCGCTAGTCATTTGGAAGTTGTTTTCTTAGAGAAGTGCCACGGTTTAGTAGAAAGAGTCTGGCTCTGGAGACCTGAATTTTAGCCTAAGTTCGGCCCATGCCCTACTGTGTGACCTTGGTCAAGTCCCTTAACCTGTTTAATAATAATTATAGTTATAGCAAACATATATTAATACATTATATAATCAATGTAATATATAAAATATATTCTATTATATAATATATGGTAATTGTAATTACATTCACCTTATATTAATATGCTATATATCATTATAATGAATTAAATACATTCACTCATTCATTCAATCATATTTACCGAGCGCTTACTGTGTGCAGAGCACTGTACTAAGCACTTGGAAAGTACAGTTCAGCAACAAATAGAGACAATCCCTGCGCACAACAGGTTATAATAATAATAATACTAGTCATTATTAAACAGGTTAGGAGACTTGACCAAGGTCACACCGTAAGGAAGGGGTCGAATTAATATTATTATAATGATTAATTACTACTATCATTATTGTACAATTATGATTATGATTGTACTTGTTAAGCACTTACGATGTACCAAGCACTGTTCTAAGCACTGGGGGAGATTCGAGTTGCTCAGATTGGACACAGTCTCAGTCACACGTGTGCCTTACACTCTTAATCCCCTTTCTACAGATTAAGTCACTGAGGCACAGAGAATAATAATCATAACTGTGGTATTTGTTAAGCACAGTACTAAGCACTGGGGTGGATACACGCGAATCGGGTTGGACACGGTCCCTGTCCCCATTTTACAGATGAGGTAACTGAGGCCCAGAGAAGTGAAGTGACTTGCCCAAGGCCGCACAGCAGACACATGGTGGAGCCAGAATTAGAACCCATGACCAGAATTAGAACTTCCAGGCCTGTGCTCTATCCATTGGCCATGCTGCTTCTCTAAGTTAAGTGACTTGCCCAGGATCACATGGCAAACATGTGGAGGAGCTGGGATTAGAACCCAGGTCCTTCTGATCCCCAGGCCCAAACTCCCTCCACTAAGCCGTGCTGGATAATGGAAAGTCTGGTATCCTCTCTCCTTGCCTCTCAGACTGTGAGCCCTACGTGGGATGGAGACCTACCGTGTGCAATCTGATGAACCTGTATCTGCCCCAGGGTTTAGCATGGAGCAAATGCTTAATAACAAGCGCTTAGTACTATTCCAAGAGCTTAGTGTAGTGCTCAGTAAATACAACTGAATGAATGAATAAGTACAACATAACAGAGTTGGTAGACAAGTTCCCTGCCCACAATCAGCTTACAGAATAGAGGTAGAAACAGATATGAATATCAATAAATAAATTACAGATATGGACATAAGGCTGAGGGAGGGGTGACTAAAGGGGCTAAATTTAAACATAGAGCCAGAACAGAGAAGAACTTGAGCTTGGGAGTCATGAAACCAAGATTAGTGAAGCAGCGTGGCTTGGGAGTCAGAGGACGTGGGTTCTAATCCTGCCTCCACCACTTGTCTGCTGTGTGACCTTTAGCAAGCCACTTAACTTAATATTGGTATTTGTTAAGCGCTTCCTATGTGCAGAGCACTGTTCTAAGCGCTGGGGTGGATACAGGGTAATCAGGTTGTCCCTTGGCTCACGGTCTTAATCCTCATTTTTACAGATGAGGTAGCTGAGGCACAGAGAAGTTAAGTGACTTGCCCACAGTCACACAGCTGCCAAGTGGCAGAGCCGGGATTTGAACGCCCGACCTCTGATTCCCAAGCCCGTGCTCTTTCCACTGAGCCACGCTGCTTCTCTCTCTGTGCCTCAGTTACCTCATCCGTAAAATGATGATTAAGACTGTGAGCCCCACATGGGACAACGTGATTTCTTTCATTCATTCATTCATACATTCGTATTTACTGACCGCTTACAGTTTGCAGGGGACTATACTAAGCACTTGGAAAGTACAGTACAGTATTAAAGAGAGTCAATCCCTGCCCACAGTGGCTCACAGTCTAGGGTGGGGAGACACACATCAATACAAGTAAACAGGCATCAATATAAGTAAGTAGAATTATAGATATATACATATATAAATAGGTGATGTGGGGTGGGGAGAGGGGGGAAGATCATAGGGAGTGAGTCGGGGTGATGCGGAAGGGAGTGAGAGATGAGGAAAAGTGGGGCTTAGTCTGGGAAGGCCTCTTGGAGGAGATGAGTCCTCAGTAGGACTTTTAAAGGGGGGAGAGTCATTGTCTGGTCGATTTGAGGAGAGAGGGCGTTCCAGGCCGGAGGCGGGACGTGGGCCAGGGGTCAGAGGTGAGACAGACGAGATGGAGGCCCAGTGAGAAGGTTAGCGGCACCAGAGGAGCCGAGCGTGTGGGCTGGGTTGGAGGAGGAGAGAAGGGAGGTGAGATAGGAGGGGGCAAGGGGATGGACAGCTTTAAAGACAATAGTGAGGAGTTTTTGCTTGATACAGAGGTTGATAGGCACCACTGGAGATTTTGGGGGGGCAGGGGGTGACACGCTCAGCATTTCTGTGGAAAGATAATCCGAGCACGGGAGTGAAGTATGAACTGAAGTGGGGAGAGACAAGCGGTTGGGAGGTCAGAAAGGAGGCTGTTGTAGTAATCCTGTCAGGATAGGATGAGTGATTGTACTAACGTGGAAGCAGTTTGGATGGAAAGGAAAGGGTGGATCTTAGTGATGCTGTGTGGGTGAGACCGACAGGATTTGTTGACGGATTGAATATGTGGGGCTATAAGGGTAAGCGCTTAACAAATACCATTATTAATGTTATTATCACTTTTATCAGTCACAGTCCCCGTCCCATAGGCAGCTGATGGTCTAAGGGGGAGTTAGAAGAGGTATTTTAACCCCATTTTCCAGACGAGGAAAGTTAAGCAGAGAGGAATTAAGTGACTTCCTCAAGGTCACACGGTAGGCAAGTGGCGGATTGGATATGTGGGTTGAATGAGAGAGCAGAGTCAAGAATGACACCAAGGTTGTGAGCTTGTGAGATGGGAAGGATGGTTGTGCTGTCTACAGTTAAAGGAAAGGTCAGGAGAGGACAGGGTTGGGGAGGGAAGATAAGGAGCTCCGTTTTGGACATGCTGAGTTTTAGGTGGCGGGAGGCCATCCGAGTAGAGATGCCCTGAAGGCGGGAGGAGAAGTGAGCCTAGAGAGAGGGAGAGAGAATAGGGGAGGAGATGGAGATTTGGGTTTCCTCCCCCTAGAGATGGTAGTTGAAGCCGTGAGAGCAAATGAGTTCTTCAAGGGAGTGACTGAAGATGGAGAATAGAAGGGGACCCAGAACTGAACCCTGAGGGACCCCCACAGTTAGGGGATGGAAGGGGGAGGAGGAGCTCATGAAAGAGACTGAGAATGAACGGCCAGAGAGATGACCCGAGAGATCACCTTGTAACTACTCCAGTGCTTAGAACAGTGCTTGTCACATAGTAAGCACTTAAGAAATACCATAATTATTATTATTGTAGTCTCATCTCTGTCACTGGCTTGCTGTGTGACCCTGAACAACTCACTGAATCCCTAGTGGCCTCAGTTTCCTCATCTGCCAAATGGGGAGAGTGACCTCTGCCTCAACTTACATCACAGAGATGTGAGGATAAAACCAGATAATGATGCAAAAGCACTTTGGAAAGTAAAAGCAAAAGCACTCTGAGTACAAGCAAATTATAATAAAGGTATTTAGTGAGCTCCTACTGAGAGCAAGTCATTGTATTAAGTGCTTGGGTAGAGTGCCACATAAACAAGCTACGCAATCCCTGCACTTAAGGAGCTTCCAGACTAACAGATTTTAAGCTATCCTAGTCTCCTCCCTGAAGAGGCAATTCCCTCTTCATATCTGCCAGTCAATAATAATAATAATTGTGGTATTTGTTAAGCACTTACTAAGGCCAGGCACTATGCTAATCGCTGGGGTGGAGCCAAGCCAATTGGGTTGGACACAGTCCCTATCCCTCATGGAGCTCACAGTCATTCATTCATTCATTCAATAGTATTTATTGAGTGCTTACTATGTGCAGAGCACTGTACTAAGCGCTTGGAATGTACAGATCGGTAACAGATAGAGACAGTCCCTGCCCTTTGATGGGCTTACAGTCTAATCGGGGAGACGGACAGACAAGAACAATGGCAATAAATAGAATCGAGGGGAAGAGCATCTCATTCCCTTCTCATTCCCATCTCAGTCTTATTCCCCATTTGACGATGAGGTAAGTGAGGCACAGAGAAGTGAAATGACTGGCCCAAGGCCACACAGAAGACAATAGCTCTCTCCACCGGCAAAGCTTTATAATCTCCATCTCCTCCAAGAGACCTTCCCTGACTAAGCCCTCTTTTCCTTTTCTTCCACTCCCTTTTGTGTCTCCCTAATTTTCTTCCTTTATTCAAAACCCCCACTCAGCCCCACATCACCTATGTACCTATCCACAATTTATTTGTATTCATATCTGTCTCCTCCTCTAGACTGTAAGCTTGTTGTGGACAGAGAATGTGTCTCCTATATCGTTCTATAGTTCTCTCCCAAGTGTTTGGTACAGTGCTCTGCACACACTCAGTGCTCAATACACGCGACTGATCATTCAATTCAGAGGCCTCGTCACTTTGGACTATTCATTCATTCAATAGTATTTATTGAGCGATTACTATGTGCAGAGCACTGTACTAAGCTCAAGGAATGTACAATTTGGCAACAGAGACAATCCCTGCCCAATGACGGGCTCACAGTCTCCTCTTCTTGTGGGCAGGGAACATGCCTACCAACTCTTCCTTTCCCAGGCATTTAATACAGTGCTCTGAACACAGTAAGCGCTCAATAAACACGATCGATCGAAGGCTGATTCATGTCTTAATGGAGAGAGATGACGGCCCTTGAGTCATATATTCTTAACTCCAGTTCCCAGAACATTATTTTCTATCCGGTGTAGGATGAATTTACTAGTAAGGAGGCTGTGGTGTAGGGCAGTTTAAATATTTTATGGTGAGAAAAATTTGGAACTTTCCTTCTTGGCTGGAAATTTGTCCTGCCTAAGCCAGAGCTCCAATTCACATTATGTAGTAAAACTCCCAGCGGCATTGAGGAAAAAAAAAAAAGAAAAGGAAAGAAAAGAAAAGAAACAACTTTGTTTCTGTTCTACCCCTCTGCTACTTTCTGAGCTGATCATCTTTCTGTTTTTTTACACGACTGCTTTGGGTGAATCACCTATTTAATGTGAGCAGAAGGGAAACAGCAAAGCAAACATTTCTCTCCAACGCTTTCATAAAGGCCCAGTGGAATTTTAAATGGTTCTTATTTGGTGTACTTTGCATAATTTGTTACACTAAATATGAAACAGATTTCAGCTGCAGCTGCAGTGCACGTGTTGCCATCCAGCTTCAGAAAATATGCGACCGTCGGCTAATCTTGGGTTTGTTAAAATGATAATCACCCAGCAGAAGGATACCTCATCGAGACACAGTCTGACGAAGAAACAAAACAAACAGTTAGGAGCCTGCTGGATTCAGCTGAGGAATGACATAACTTCTCGTCTCCCTGTATTTTGTTCTTGGCAATCGACACTATCGCTTGATTATTGTAGCGACCGAGGGGAAGTGTAACAAATCTTGAACCCAAACTGTCTGGTCACAGAGGGTCTGTTAGCAGCCAAGGAAATACACCAGGGAAATATGAATTTGGGAATGACCTCTAAAACAAAAATCTCGCGGTTGAGATAATAATTTCAGTCCACGGGTGCTTATCCTGTGTTCATTTCAAATTAAACCAGGGCCAGAATGAACCCAAAGGGGAGAATTTCATTTAATTGATCCATCACCGGTATTTATTGAGAATTTACTGCATGCAGAGGACTGTCCTAAGTGCTTGGGACAGTACAACAGAGTTGATAGACACATCACATGGCCACATTGAACTTTCTTTAGCCACTGTATGCTTTAGACAGCAGCTAATCATCACATGAATGGGCATAACTAGTGTAGGTTGAAACTCAAGATTTCAGCCAAGTGCAAATATGGTCTGAAGCAGTAGCCTCTCCAGTCTCCTGTTAAGAAATCAGCAGAGAAATCAGACTGTCTCCCAAGAATGAGTGATGTAGCTGGGATGTTCTGATTCCCACTCACTGTTCTAACTTTCTCCTTTTGATCAGACAATACCATGTTCAGTAGAAATCATTCATTGACATTTTTCCAGCACCCAGAACCTAATCGCAAATATCTAACTCCATATTAATCAATCAATCAATGACTGAACCGTATTTATTGAATGCTTACTGTGTGCAGAGCACTGTACTAACCACTTGGGAGAGTACAAAACCACCATAAACTGACACATTCCCTGCCCTCAATGAGCTTAAAGTCTAGAGAGGCTGGGGCGAGGGGAGACAGACATTAATATAAATAAATTACAATTATGTACATAAGTGCTATGGGGCTTGGAGGGGGATGAAAAAGGGAGCAAGTCAGAGCGATGCAGAAGGGAAGTGGGAGAAGAGAAAAGGGGGGCTTAGTCAGGAAAGGCCATTTGGAGGAGATGGGCCTTTAAAAAGGCTTCGAAGTCCACTCTATACTGTAAGCTCATTGCGGGCGGGGAATGTGTCTGTTAAATTGTACTCTCCCAAGCACACACAGCACATCCTCAGTAAATATGATTGACTGACTGGCTGATGTTGAAGTTGTTAGATGCGATCCCTTGCCCATAAGGAGCTTATGGTACTTCTTAACGCCAAACACTGATGTGCCAAACACTGTTCTAAGGGCTGGAGTAGATACAAAATAATCTGGTTGGACCTAATCTCTGTCCCACATGGGGCTTGCAGTCTTAAATCCCCATTTTACAGATGAGGTAACTGAGGCTCAGAGAAATGATTTAATAATAATAACTGTGGTATTTGTTAAGCTCTTACTATGTTCCAGGCACTATACTAAGCACTGGGGTGGATACAAGGAAATCTGGTTGACACAGTTCCTATCCCACGTGGGGTTTACAATCTCAATCCCCATTTTACAGATGAGGTAACTGAGGCTCAGAGAAGTGATTTAATAATAATAACTGTGGTATTTGTTAAGCTCTTACTATGTGCCAAGCACTATACTCAGCACTGGGGTGGATACAAGGAAATCTGGTTGACCCAGTTCCTATCCCACGTGGGGTTTACAATCTCAATCCCCATTTTACAGATGAGGTAAATGAGGCCCAGAGAAGTGAAGTGACCTCCCCTAGGTCACACAGCAGATACGTGATGGAGCTGGGATTAAAACCCAGGTCCTTCTGACCCCCAGGCCTCTGCTCTATCCACTAAGCCATGCTGCTTTAGGTGGGGAGATAGACATTTAAAAAGCTGCAGTTTGGGGAAATGACTATAAGGATATGTTCATTGGTGCTGCATGGGTTGGGGTGCTTAAGGGATACACAGCCAATTGTGCAGTGGAAGCAGAGGGTAGGGAGGATAGAGGAAAAGAGGGCTTAAGGAAGAAAAGGTCGTTACCACCCAGTACTGGGACCGATTCTAGGATATACCTAAAAGTAGCTCAATAGTGGAAGGAGTCTGCCTAGCTCTCCGCAACTGTGCGATAATTAAGCAATATTGAATTAAGACACGCAATTTGGGAGATAAGGTGGGCTAGTGGAAAGAGTCCTGCTCTGGTTTCTCGTTCCGGCTCTGGCCCTGGCCTGCCGGATGATCTTGGACAAGTCACTTAATCTCTCTGGGCCTCCGGTGAAATGGAGATAAGGTCCGCTGCTCTCACTACATCCAAGATGGCGAGGCCCGTATGTGTTTGTGTTTGCCCTGATTGGCTGACATTGGGCTCACATGAAGCACTTAATAAATAATCAGTCAATTGATGGCATTTATTGAGCACTTACTCTATGCTGAGTACTATACTAAGTGCTTGGGGGAGTAAAACACAAGAGAGCTGTGCCCGTGCCCGTGAGAAGTTTATAGACTAGAGGTGAAGACAGATCTGAAAATAAATGTGATGTATACTTGCTTGCTGTGGGACTGAGGGTGGGGTGAATAGCAAGGGCTTAAAGCATACAGATTCAAGAGCAATACCTTACTAACAATTTAAGAAAGAACCAAGCCCCTCCTTTGTCTATGTCCACATTCCTGTTTGAAGCAGCTTGAAGCAGCTTGGCCTAGTGGAAAGTTCCCGGACCTGGAAGTCAGAGGGCCTGTGTTCCAAACCCAGTTTCCGCCACTTGTCTGCTAGGTGACCTCGGGAAAGTCGCTTAACTTCTCTGTGCTTCAGTTACCTCAATACATTTATTTATATTGACGTCTCTCTCCCCATCTATAGACTGTAAGATCATTGTGGGAAGGGAATGTGTCTGCTTATTGCTGTACTGTATTCTCCCAGGCGCTTCATACAGTGTTCTGCACCCAGTAGGTGCTCAGTAAATGTGATTGAATGAATGAATAAAATGGGGCTTAAGACTGTGAAACCTTGTGGGTCATGGACTGTGTCCAACCATGTATCTATCTCATCATTTAGTACAGTTACCTATACATAGTAAGGGCTTAACAAATTCCATTTTTTTTTTTAAAAAGCGGTGGAAAGACATCTGTCCTGTCTGGAACAGCCTTACACGAGTGCTGATAAGGGCAGTCACAGAGAAAACACTCTTGTGGTTAAGCCATAAGGATCTCATTATCCAAATTCTACCCCAACCAGGGGCTACTACATAACGTCCTCTCCTTGGGTTTTGGACTCCTAGCTTCTTTGATCCAAAACAGAAGGAAGTCGAGGGAGAGGAGAAGTTAAAGAGGTCAGATCCTTGGAGTGCAACCACTCTGCTGTCTTGAGTTTGTCAACATTTTCAGTGCACAGAAACTGCAGTCTCCTCTCCAAATCCACACCCCCTCCTCCCCTTAACCTCCCCACCCCACCCCGCAATCCCCTGTCTCCAAACTCCATGCAAAAGCATAAAATAATTGAGACATTCTTTCTGGATTTCAGGAGGCCAAATGGAAGAATATTCAATGCCCTAAGCTGCCTTGACGGGTTGGACAGTAGCTGGAGCCTTTTCTTTTGGTTTTTCTTTTTTGGGTTTAAAGTTTCCGAGCTCCAGGTTCTCTCCCCTGAGGCAGCGAAGGCTCCAATGCCTCCCGGAGGCGTCGATTCAGAATCCAGGAGACTTAATGAAGTTGCGATTTAGAGTGTTGGACTTTTGTATGTGGAGAGCAAGACTCCTTACTAATCATTGCTCTCTAGTGCTCCTTTATTGACTTCGTTATAAAGGCCTGCGGTGCCCGTTGGCCTCTATCTGATGCCTTGTAGGAATCGCTGGATTTTCCTTCTGAAGTTGCCTTTCATTCTATTATTCTTCTAATAAACACGCAAGCAGTACGTAGGGTTGGCAGCCGCCTTCAGAAGCCTGGGTGGTGGGAAGGGGGAGAATGAGGGCTTGGCAAGGGAAATTTCAGCGATTTTAATGATGTTTTGATGCTGGGTTGAAGAATAAAGGAATCGTAGAGTTGGTTCAAGATGTGCCACTGGAAGTAATGGTTTTCAGTTCCTTTAACAACTGCTTCTTAATAAAGTAGCAACTGTTAGAGGATTTGACAGGTCCCGGGAGTCAGAAAGAAAGCACATCTTAAACCGCTTCAATGCAGATTTGGTCTTCCCTCCCTTTTCCTGAGTGGAACAACTGTACTTACAGAATGCAGTTTGATTCCCTTTTATCCTAAGGGAAGAGTCCTCTTTCAGTCGAGCGTCCGAAAACACGTGGGACATGTTTGTTACTGTGAGGAAGCCAAGGTGGGGAAGGGAAATCTAGAACCTGTTGGGAAAAGGGGTGGATAAGGGAAGCTGAATCGATCAATGATATTTTTCTTATTATTTTTTAGGGTATCAGTTAAGTACAGTTAAGCATGAGAAGCAGCTTGGCTCAGTGGAGAGAGCACGGGCTTAGGAGTCAGAGGCCATGGGTTCTAATCCCGACTCCGCCACCTGTGAGCTGTGTGACTTTGGGCAAGTCACTTGACTTCTCGGTGCCTCAGTTACCTCATCTGTAAAAGGGGATTAAAACTGTGAGCCTCAAGTGGGATAACCTGATTACCCTTTATCTACCCCAGCGCTTAGAACAGTGCTCAGCACATAGTAAGCGCTTAACAGATACCAACATTATTATCATTATTATTACTCACTATGTATCAAGCGCTGTTCTAAGCACTGGGGGAGATACAAGTTAATCAGGCTGGACGTGGTCCCTTTCCCACAGTCTAAATGGGAGGGAGAACAAGAATTGAATCCCTATTTTTCAGGAGAGGAAACGGAGGCACAGAGACGTGAAGTGACTTGCCCAAGGTCACAAACTGGGAAGTGACAGAGTGGAATTAGAACTCAGGTCCTCTGGCTCCCAGGCCCGCGTTTCATCCACTTGGCCACATTGTTTCCTTTCAGCATCTACTGTGTGCAGAGCACTGTACTAGGCTCTTGGAAGAGGAAAGTAAAAGGAAACACGGCTTCAGGCCAAGCTACAATTTTACAAACTTACAATCTAACAGTGGGAAAGGTGGTGAGAAAAATACCTTGGTTTCTGAATAGGGTTTGCATTCCCAAAGTGCTCTCACTTTTGTCCTCTCACCAAGTCTGTAAGGTAGGTAGAAAAGCATTTGTTCATTCAGTGGTATTGGCTGAGTGCTTACTGTGTACAGAGCACTGTAGTAAGCGCTTGGGAGGGTCCAATCTAACAATAAGTAGACACATTCCCTGCCCACAACAATATACATATTACAGATGAGGAAACTGAGGTACAGAGAGGCGGTGCGACTTGCCCACCGTCATCAGCAGGTCAGTGACAGAGCTTGAACACAAGTCAGGGTCCTCACGTTTCCAGGTGGCGGTCTTCCATTACACCACACTGCCACCCTTAAAGGGGTGATTGAGAGGGAGGAGGAGGAGGAGGAAGAAGAAAAAGCAACTGGGAAGATCAGCAGAGACATAAGCAGGATCCTTTGTTTACGCAGTCTCTTCCGTCTTTCCCCTAACTTTGAGGACGATGGACAAAGCCTGAAATAAACTCGGTCCCCACAACACTTAACGCTCATAAGTGCTTAGTACAGTGCTCTGTAGACAGTAAAAGCACTCCACAAATACCATTGATTGATTGATTTATGGATGGATGATGTATCATAGGCATCACCGTCCTCAAGTAACTCTACCAATCAATTATATTTATTGAGCACTTACTGTTTGTAGAGCATTGTACTAATCTCTTGGGAGAGTGGCATGGCATAATGGGTAGAGTATGGGCCTGGGAGTCAAAGGACCTGGATTCTAATCTTCGCTCCACCATATGTCTGCTGTGTGACCTTGGGCGAGGCACTTCACCTCTCTGGGCATCAGTTACCTCATCTGCAAAATGGGGATCAAGATCGGGAGCCCCATGTGGGACAGGGCTTGGGTCCAAACATTGATTTGTTTTTACCTCAGGTCTCAGAATGGTATTTGGCACATAGTAAGTGCTTAACAAGAACCATAATTATTATTATTATTACAATAGAGCAGAGTTGGTAGGCATGTACTTTACTATGTATTGTGCACTTAGCCTTTACGTTCACTGGACATTGTGCTGGGGATGCCTTTGTAATACTTCCTGTTATATTCTTGTCCTTCCCTCTTCTGGAATATTAGTTTCATATAACTTATATGCATTCATTCATTCAATAGTATTTATTGAGCACCTACTATGTGCAGAGCACTGTACTAAACGCTTGGAATGGACAATTCAGCAACAGATACAATCCCTGCCCAATGATGGGCCCGCAGTCTAAATGGGGCCATATACTACATATGAATATATACTATAATATATATTAGTGTACATTCATATATTATATAATACTCATATACTTATATAAATGTGTGTATCTACCCCAGTGCTTAGTACAGTGCCTGGAACCATAAGTGATTAATATTATTATCAATTTGCCTGCCTGCCCCATTAGATTGTAATTTCCTAGGGAGATTTAATTGGTGTCTTAGTAACCGTTGTGGTATTTATTAAGTGCTTCTAATGTGCCAAGAAGCTTGATAAGCACTGAGTTTATATAATGTACATGCATACACTTTTTATGGTACTTGTTAAGCACTTCCTATGTGCCAGACACTATACTAAGCACTAGAGTAGATACCAGCTAATCGGGTTGGACACAGTCTATGTCCCATATGGAGCTCACAGTGTCGATCCCCATTTTGCAGATGAGGTAACCGAGGCACAGAGAAGTGAAGTGACTCACTCAAAGTCACACAACATTCAAGTGGCGGAGCCGAGATTAGAAAGCGGGTCTTTCGGACTCTCAGACCAGTATACTCTCCACTAGGCCCATTACTTCAGTACTAGGCCACGCTGGGTTTGAATTGGGCATTATATTATGCCCTCCCTCCTCAAAACCCACCGACAATGACTTTCCCACCCCTTCAAAGCCTTATTGAAGGCCCATCTCCTCCAAGAGGCCTTCCCTGATTAAGCCCTCCTTCCCGCTACTCCCACTCCCTTCTGCGCCACCCTGACTTGTTCCCTTTGTTCATCCTTCTTCCCAAGCCCCACAGCACTTCCGTATATATCTGTCATTTTATTTATTTTTATCAATGTCTGTCTATCCCCTGCTAGACTTTAAGCTCACTGTGGGCAGGGAATGTGTCTGTTTATTGTTGTGTTGTACTCTCCCAAGTGCTTAGTACAGTGCTCTGCACACAGTAAGCACTCAGTAAACATGACTGAATGATCAAATGAATGAATAAAACTTTGTGAGGAAATATTTTTTGGAAGAGAGGCGTCGTGAGATTGGAAGATGGAAAAGGGAAATAACTGAGCTTCCCCTTTTCCCTCTGCTCCCTCTGCTCCCTCTCTGCCCCGCTTCACCTCCCCTCTGCTAAGTCCCCTTTTCCCCCTTTCCCTCTGCTCCTCCCCCTCCCCCTTAGGGATACGTGGCACGTGTCCTACCTGATTAGCTTGTATCTACCCCAGTGCTTAATACGGTGCCTGGTATATGCTAATAATAATTATGGTATTTTTTAAGCGCTTACTATGTGCAGAGTACTGTTCTAAGTGCTGGGGTAGATACAGGGTCATCAGATTGCCCCATGTGGGGCTCACATTTTTTAATCCCCATTTTCACAGATGAGGTAACTGAGGCACCGAAAAGTTAAGGTACTTTCATTCAATAGTATTTATTGAGCGCTTACTAAGTGCAGAGCACTGTACTAAGCGCTTGGAATGTACAGTTCGGCAACAGATACAGTCCCTGCCCTTTGACGTTGCCCAAGGTCACACAGCAGACAAGTGGTGGAGCCGGGATTAGAATCCACGACCTCTGACTCCCAAGCCCAGGATCTTTCCACTGAGGTACGCTGCTTCCAATGCTTAACAAATACCATAAGAAAAGAAACAAAAAATATAACCACCTCATTCTAATTGGAGAGTGACTGCAGGTCTCCAACCCATTCTTTAGGCAGGAAGATCCCCTCTTTAAGAGCACTCTTTCTGGAGGGACCAACTAGAAAGACAACAAAGTGCTGTTCTACATTCATTCAATCATATTTGTTAAGCACTTACTGCGTGCAGAGCACTGTACTAAGCGCTTGGAAAGTACAATTTGACCACAGATAGTTCAATCCCTACCCAACAACGGGCTCACAGTCTAGAAGGTGAAGCACACTCCCAGAAGCAGCGTGGCTTAGTGAAAGCACGGGTTTGGGAGTCAGAGGTTGTGGGTTCTAATCCCGGCTCCACCACTTGTCAGCTGTGTGACTTTGAGCAAGTCACAACTTCTCTGTGCCTCAGTTCCCTCATCTGTAAAATGTGGGACAACCTGATTACCTTGTATCTACTGCAGTGCTTAGAACAGTGCTTGGCACATGGTAAGCGCTTACCAAATGTCGTCATCATCATCATCATTCTACATCTGCTCTTCAGTGCTCCAGCACCCAAAGGAGGTGAGACTGGGGAAATTCCTTCCCAAAATGATAATCAATCAGTCAATTGTATTTACCGAGTACTTACTGCGTGCAGAGGACTGTACTGAGCATTTGGGAAAGTAAGATATAATGATAATAATAATAATGATGGTATTTGTTAAGCACTTACTATGTGCCAAGCATTGTTCTAAGTGCTGGGGTAAATACAAGGTAATCAGATTGTCCAACGTGGGGCTCACAATCTCAATCCCTATTTTACAGATGAGGTAACTGAGGCACAGAGAAGTTAAGTGACTTGCCCAAGGTCACACAGCAGACAGGCGGTGAAACGGGATTAGAACCCACCACCTCTGACTCCCAAGCCCGTGCTCTTGCCACTAACAGTCACATTCCCTGCCCTCAACGGGCTTACAGTCTATCTTCCCTACTTGTTTTGGATAGGAGGATGCTGTTGGGGAATTAGCAGTTGCTCTTCTGACAGCATGAGTCTCTCTGAATAGAATTAATCCAGATACAGATCTCTCTTTCTCTTTGTCCTCATAGCTATTATTCGGGGTCTGTCTCCCTGGCTCGACTGTAAGCTCCTTGAAGGCAGGGTTCATGACTAATCCCAGCTCCGCCACTTGTCAGCTGTGTGACTTTGGGCAAGTCATTTAACTCCTCTATGCCTCAGTTCCCTCATCTGTAAAATGGGGATTAAAACTGTGAGCCCCACGTGGGACAACCTGATCACCTTGTATTTCCCCCCCCGGCCCCCAGCGCTTACAACAGTGCTTGGCACATAGTAAGTGCTTAAAGAATACCATTATTATTATTATTATTATTGTTATGTGGCTTAGTATACTACTTGGCACGTAGCAGGCAAAATATCACAATTATGTGTGCATCATCACATTGTGTACTTACATCATGCAACTGTCTCATACAAAGTTTTACAAAAAAATCACTCCCTCCATCCCCAGGTTTTGGGGAAACTGGGTGCATCTGAGAAGAACCTGGGAAGGATATATGGAAAGTGGGGTTGAAGACTGTGAGCCCCATGTGGGATATAATAATAATAATAATAATAATGATAATGGTGGTATTTGTTAAGCGCTTCCTATGTGCCAAGCACTGTTCTAAGCGCTGGCCTATGTCCAACAGAATTAGTTCATATCTACCCCAAGGCTTAGTATAGTGCCTGGCACAGCGTGGCTCAGTGGAAAGAGCACAGGCTTAGGAGTCAGAGGTCAGGGTTCGAATCCCTGCTCTGCCACTTCGCTGTGTGACTGTGGGCAAGTCACTTCACTTCTCGGTGGCTCAATTATCTCATCTGTAAAATGGGAATTAAGACTGTGAGCCCCGCATGGGGCAATCTGATGACCCCGTATCTACCCCAGCGCTTAGAACAGTACTCTGCACATAGTAAGCGCTTAACTAATACCATAATTATTATTAGCATATACCAGGCACCGTATTAAGCACTGGGGTAGATACAAGCTAATCAGGTAGGAAACGGTCCATGTCCCGCATGGGGCTCACAGGGGCTCACAGTCTTAAAGCCTGTTTTAGAGGTGAGGGAACTGAGGCAAAAGGAAGCAAAATGACTTTCATTCATTCATTCGATCATATTTATTGAGTGCTTACTGTGTGCAGAGCACTATATTAAGCACTTGGAAGAGTTCAATACAGCAATGAAAGTACTTATTCTCTGCCCACAAGGAGCTTACAGCCTAGAGGGGTGAGACAGGCATTAATACAAATAAATAAATGACAGATATGGACATAAGAGTTGTGCGGCTGGGAAGGAGGAAGAACAAAGGGAGCAAATCAGGGCAAGGCAGAAGGGAGTGGGATAGAAGAAAGGGGGCCTTAGTCTGGGAAGGCCTCTTGGAGGAGACGCGCCCTCAATATGGCTTTGGAGACTGGGAGGAGAGAGATTGTCTGTAGGATTTGAGGAGGGAGGGTGATCCAGGCCAGAGGCAGGATGTGGGTGAGGTGTCGGTGGTGAGTCAGGTGAGATGGATGCACAGTGAGAAGGTCAGCACTAGAGGAGTGAGGTGTGCGGGCTGGGTTGTAGGACAATAGTCAAGTGAGGTAGGAATGGGCAAGGTGGTCGAGGGCTTTAAAGCCAACGGTGAGGAGTTTTCGCTTGATGCGGAGGTGGATGGGCAACCGCGGGAGTTTTTTTGAGGAGCGGGGTGATGTGTCCTGGACGTTGTTGTGGTAAAATGATCCAGGCAGCAGAGTGAAGTGTGGACTGGTGTGGGCAGAGACAGAAGGCTGGGAGGTCAGCAAGGAGGCTGATGCAGTAATCCGGGTGGGATAGGATAGGATGATTGTATTAACGTGGTAGCACTTTGGATGGTGAAGAAAGGGTGGAGTTTAGTTACTTACCCAAGGTCGCTAAGCAGAAAAGTGGCGGAGCCAAGATTAGACCCAGGTCCTTCTGACTCCCAGGCCTGAGCTCTGGGCCACGCTGCTTCTCATTAGACCCAATCCCTGTCCCTTTGGTGCTCTAAAATAGAAATAAAAAGGGAAAAGGTACTGGCAACAGACACGTAAGGAGAGAAGCAGTGTGGCCTGGTGAAGCACTGTGGTCCAGTGGAAAGGACCCAGGCCTGGGAAGACAGAGGACCTGCGTCCTAATAATAATAATAGTAATAATGATATAATAAAAACTGTGGCATTTTTGAACTGCTCAGTATGTGCCAGGCACTCTCCTAAGCACTGGGGTAGATAATAGATAACCAGTTGGACACAGTCCACGTTCCACATGGAGCTCACAGTGTTAATCCCCATTTTACAGATGAGGGAACTGAGGCCCAAATAAGTGAAGCGACCTGCCCAAGGTCAAACAGCAGAAAAGCAGCAGAGTCGGCATTAGAGCAGCGTGGCTCGGTGGAAAGAGCCCCGGCTTGGGAGGCAGAGGTCTTGGGTTAGGATTCCGCTCCGCCAGTTGTCAGCTGTTGGACTGTGGGCAAGACACTTCACTTCTCTGTGCCTCAGTTACCTCATCTGGAAAATGAGGATTAACTGTGAGTCTCATGTAGGACAACCTGATTACCCTGTATCTATCTCAGTGCTTAGAACAGTGCTCTGAACTTAGTAAGCGCTTAACAAATGCCAACATTATTATTAAAGCCCAAGTCCTTCCGACTCCCAGGCCTGTGCTCTATCCACTAGGCCATGCTGTCTCTCTAATCCCAGTTCCACCAGTTATCTGCTGTGTGACCTTAGGCAAGTTACTTAACTTTTCTGGGCTTCAGTTACCTCATCTGTAAAATGGGGATTTAATACCTGTTCTTCCTGCTTGGACTTTGACTCCTGTGGGGTCATGGACTGTGTCTGATCTGATCATATTTTAACCTCCCCAATGCCTACAACAGTGTTTAACGAATATCACAATTGAAGAACACATTTTCTATGTTGTAAAATATGGTCGTGTTTTTTCATGTTTTCAGAAATACGTTTTCTAGTAATAATGATAATGATGATAATAACTGTGGTATTTGTTAAGTGCTTACTATGTGCCAGGCACTGTAGTAAGCACTGGAGTAGATACTAGCAAATTGGGTTGGACACAGTCCCTGTCCCATGTGGGGCTCACAGTCTTTATAACTGACCCCACTGAACTAAATCTCTCAATGGTATTTATTATTAAGTGCTGTCGAGTTGTTTCCAATTTTCTAGCGACTCTGTGGATATATTTTCTCCAGAACACCCTGTCTTCTGCCATAATCCTTAACCTTTCTAACGGGTCTTCCGTTCTCGTTGTTATGGTCTCTACCGATCTAGCTGCCGGTCTGCCTCTTCCACGTTTTCCCTGGACTTTTCCTAGCATTAGTGTCTTCTCCGGAGAGTTAGTCCTCCCGATTATGTGTCCAAAATATGCTCATCTGTCAAGTCATTTGGCCTTCCAAAGACCACTTTGGCTTAATTTGCTACAAAATCCATTTGTTGTTTTTTGGGCAGTTCATGGCATTTCCAAAAGCCTTCTTCAACACCACATTTCAAAAGAATAGATGCTCTTTCTATCCTGTTTTTTCCACCGTCCAGCTTTCAGGTCCATACAATGTCACTGGAACCACCATAAAATTGACAAGTTGTATTTTTGTGGCCATTGTTGCAAAATTGGTTTTTATTGAGTACTAAATCTGCACAGACACTGTGTGAAGTGCTTAGGAAATTATAATATAATTGAGTTGATAGATATGAGCCCTGCCCACACAGAGCTTACAGTCTACCTGGGGACCCAGACCTTAAAATCAATTACATATAGAGGGAATAGTACAGTGTCTGGATATCTACCTAAGTGTTGTGGAGCTGGTCTGAGTATCAAGTTGCTTAAGGGATTCACAGCCAAGTTCCTAGTTGAAATTCTAATACCAGTGATAATTGTGGTATTTTCTACAATCGAATCAGGTAGAACACAGTCTCTGTCATTCATTCAATAATATTTATTGAGCGCTTTCTATGTGCAGAGCACTGTACTAAGCACTTGGAATGTACAATTTGGCACAGATAGAGACATTCTCTGCCCATTGACGGGCTCACAGTCTAATCGGGGGAGACAGACGGACCGAAACAAGACAACTTAATCGCAATAAATAGAATCAGGGAGATGGACACCTCATTAACAAAATAAATAGGGCAATGAAAATATATACAAATGAGCACAGTGCCGTGGGGAGGGGAAGGGAGAGGGGGAGGAGCAGAGGGAAAGGGGGGAAGGGGGCTTAGCTGAGGGGAGGTGAAAGGGGGGCAGAGAGGGAGCAGAGGGAGCAGAGAGAAAGGGGGGAGCTGAGTCTGGGAAGGCCTCTTGGAGGAGGTGAGCTCTCAATAGGGCTTTGAAGAGGGGAAGAGAGTTAGTTTGGCGGAGGTGAGGAGGGATGGCATTCCGGGACAGCGGGAGGACGTGGGCCAGAGGTCGACGGTGGGATAGGTGTGAATGGGTGACGGTGAGGAGGTGAACTGCAGAGGAGCGGAGCGTGAGGGGTGGACAGTAGAAAGAGAGAAGGGAGGAGTGGTAGGAGGGGGCGAGGGGATGGAGAGCCTTGAAGGCCAGAGTGAGAAGGGTTTGTTTTGTGCAGAGATCGATAGGCAACCACTGGAGGTTTTTAAGAAGGGGAGTGACAGGCCCAGAGCGTTTCTGCAGGACGATGAGCCGGGCAGTGGAATGAAGAACAGACTGGAGTGGGGAGAGACAGGAGGAAGGGAGATCAGAGAGCAGGCTGACACAATAATCCAGTCAGGATATGATGAGAGCCTGTAGCAGTAAAATAGCCGTTTGGGTGGAGAGGAAAGGGCGGATCTTGGTGATATTGTAAAGGTGAGACCGGCCGGTCTTGGTGATGGATTGACTGTGTGGGGTGAATGAGAGAGCCGAGTCAAGGATGACACCAAGGTTGTGGGTTTGAGAGACGGGAAGGATGGTCGTACCGTCCACAGTGATAGGGAAGTCAGGAAGAGGACAAGGCTTGGGAAGGAAGATAAGGAGCTCAGTTTTGGACATGTTGAGTTTTAGGTGGCGGGCAGACATCCTCTGTCCCACATGGGGCTCACACTCTTAATCCCCATTTTACAGATGAGTAACTGAGGCCCAGACCTGCCCAAGGTAACACAGACGACAAGGGGCAGAGCCGGGATTAGAATCCTGAGCTTCCCCTCCCAGACTGAGCTTCCCCTTTTCCCTCTGCTCCCTCTGCTCCCTCTCTGCCCCCCCTCATTGACCCTCAGCTACACCCCTTTTCCCCCCTTTCCCTCTGCTCCTCCCCCCACCCTTCCCCTCCCTTCAGCACTGTGCTCATTTGTCTATATTTTTATTACCCTATTTATTTTGTTAATGAGGTGTACATCCCCTTGATTCTATTTATCGTGATTAAGTTGTCTCGTTTTGTTCATCTGTCTCCCCCGATTAAACTGTGATCCCGTCAGTGGGCAGGGATTGTCTCTATCTGTTGCCGAATTGTACATTCCAAGCGCTTAGTACGGTGCTCTGCACATAGTAAGCGCTCAGTAAATACTATCGAATGAGTGAATGAATGAACCCAGGGAGTCCTTCTGACTCCCAAGCCAGCGCTCTATCCACTAGGCCGTGGGATTTATAGTCTCAAGGAGAGGGAGAACAGGAATTAAATCCCCATTTGACTGCTACTTATGTTGTGAGCCCCTGCGGGACAGGGACTCTGTCCTACTTGATAAACTTGTATCTACCCCAGCGCTTAGGACAGTGTTTGACACATAGTAAGCACTTAACAAATACCCTCATTTTACAAACAAGGAAACCAAGACCCAGAGAAGTTAAGTGATTTGCTCAAGGTCTTGCAGCTGGCAAGTGGAGGACCAGTGGTTTGAACTCAAGAGTTTAGTAGTAATAATAATAATAATAATAATTATGGTATTTAAGCACTTACTAAGCACAGAGGTAGATATGAGCAATTCAGGTTGGGCACAGTCTTGTCCCACATGGGCCTCACAGTCTCCATCCCAATTTTACAGATGAGGTAAAAGGAGGCACAGAAAACTGAAGTGACTTGTCTAAGGTCACACAGCGGACAAATGGTGGAACCGGAATTAGAACCCATGACCTTCTGACTTCCAGGCCCGGGCTCTACAGTAATCGCTCAATAAATATGACTGAGTGAATGAATGAAGATTTCCTAACTTCCAGGGCTGCATTCTTTCCACTGGGCCATGCTGCTTCTCAGATGTGATTCTCTCTGGGCTCTCAGTGGCCTGGACGCATTTGCCAACACAGAAGGCCGAGGACAGAAAGACCAATATGAGTAGAACTTTGTTTGGGCATCAGAGGATGCTTTTGCTAAACTACTTATTATTCATTCATTCAATCGTATTTACTGAGCGCTTACTATGTGCAGACCACTGTACTAAGCGCTTGGAATGTACAACTCGGCAACAGACAGAGACAATCCCTGCCCAACAACGGGCTCACAGACTAAACTTACGTGTCTGCCGGTTTAAATAACCTAGTTTCTTATCACTTAGTCTGTGAGTCTCGGGTGGAACAGGGACTGTGCTAGATCTGACTGCATTGTATCTCTCCCAGGGCTTAGCAAAGTGCTTCGCGCATAGTAAGTGCTTGCTTAATGAATCAGTGGTATTTCTTGAGTGCTTACTGTGTAAGGTACACTGTGCTAAACTCGTGGGAGAATACAACAGAGTTGACAGACACATTCCCTGCCCACAAGGAGCTCGCAGTGTAGAGGACACCTTGATTATTATCATGAGAAGCAGCATGCCATAGTGGCTAGAGCACGGGCCTGGGAGTAAGAAGGTCATGGGTTCTAATCCCAGCTCTGCCACATGTCTGCTGTATGACCTTGGGCAAGTCACTTCACTTCTCTGGGCCTCAGCTTCCTCATCTGTAAAATGGGGATTAAGACTGTGAGCCCCATGTGGGACAGGCACTGTATCCGACCCGATTTGCTTATATCCACCCTGGTATTTAGTACAGTGCCTGGCACTTAGGAAGTGCTTAACAAATGCCATTATTCTTATTATTATTACTAATTATGATAAAGTATAGAATAATCTTTTAAACAGAAATCAATGCCCTCTCCAGAGTGAATAATATGTGAGCTCCATGTGGGATAGGGACTGTGGTATTGGCATTTGTTAAGCACTTACTGGCATTTGTTAAGCACTTACTTTGTGTTAAACACTGTTCTATGCACTGGGATAGATAGAAGTTTATCAGGTCAGGACAATCCCTAGCCCACATTCATTCGTTCAATTGTATTTATTGAGCATTTACTGAATGCAGACCTGTATACTATGCACTTGGGAGAGTACAATTCAACAATCAACAGGCACATTCCCTGCCCTCAACGAGCTTACACATGGGGCTCACAGTCTTAATCCTGATTTTACAGATAAGGAAACTGAGGTAAAGCAAGATGAGGTGACCTGTCCAAGGTCACAGAGCGGACGTGATGGAGCCGGGATTATTAAGAATAATAATAATAGATAATTATGGTATTTGTTAAACACTTACTGTGAGGCAAGCACTGTTCTAAACCCTGGGATAGATACAAGGTAAACAAGTTGGACACAGTTCCTGTCCCACATGGAGCTCACAGTCTCAATTCTTATTTTACAGATGAGCTAACTGAGAAGTTAAGTGACATAATAATAATAATAACGGTATTTGTTAAGCGCTTACTGTGCGCAAAGCACTGTTCTAAGCGCTGGGGGGATACAAAGTGATCAAGTTGTCCCACGTGGGGCTCACAGTCTTAGTCCCCATTTTACAGATGAGGTCACTGAGGCACCGAGAAATAAAGTGACATGCCCAAGGTTACACAGCAGATAAGTGGCAGAGCTGGGATTAGAGCCCACGACCTCTCCCTCCCAAGCCCAGCCTCTTGCCGCTAAACTATGCGGCTTCTCTGAGTTCCGAGGTCATTATAAATCGGTGCCCCTCGGTTCCTCTCCACAACGGCTTTTGATTTGTAGACGGATTTCTCTCCCAGCTCTTCCCCGCCCCCCACCTTTTTGTTCGAGTTCCCATCTGCAAAAAGGAAATAAGACTGCCTGTTTCCCAGGAGCATTGTGAAGACTAATTAATTAATATGTGTAAAGCTCTGGAGAGCTTTGGGGAAAAGGTGATAGAGAAATACAAAGTGTTATTAGTAGGTTATTAAATTCTTTGTCCCCTGCAATCCTTAAACCCTTGCCCAGATGGGGTTATTAAAGGAAAAAGTCAGGAGTTCAGGATACGTTTTTATTTTCGATTTCAGCGTTCAGAATCTCATTCGGACTTTAAATGTTTTTGTGTGTTTTTTTAATGAAGAAAACTCACTCCTATCCAACCTCCCTCACTACACACTGGGCCTTATCTGCTCAATACTCCAGACTCTGAAGACTGAGTCGAACACCCATCCTTTCATTCCGTGTTTTCTCTGCTTCGCACTAAGAAACTGGTAAGTTATCTGCTCTAACGGCAAGCTTTTCCATGTGTTAATCTCACTTGGGATAATCTTTCTGGCTTTGTAGTATGGCCAGCAGTAAACAGTTCCGGAGATTGATGAAATGCCCCATCTCTTTGCTTCAGCTATTAATCACTCTCCAAAGTCATTTATTGTGAGTCTACCGCAAAGCAATTGAGATGGCTCTTGATTAGATGGTGAAGTGTCAGTAGAGAGAAAAAAACCCTCAAAATAGGGTTTAAATGTTCAGGGTTAACATCTTCCTTACACTCGATAGGGTAGAGAGTCATGTGTCTGGGAGAGGAAATCAGAATAATTTACTTGGACCACTGGAATCTGATTTCTTCTTTCAGGGAAGCTGATTTTCCTGGGATATTTATCCTCCTGACTGTAAGCTCATCCTCTAGACCGTAAGCTTGTTATGGGCAGGGAACGGGTCTTCTAATTTTGTGGAATTGTCCTCTCCCAAGCCCTTAATGAAGTACTCTGCCCGCAGTAAGGGCTCAATAAATACCATGATTGATTGCTTTATCAAGGAGGTGTGTGATTGGGAGAGTGCAAATGAATTAGTATTTCCTGCAAAAATTAGTTGGGCTTTTCCCTCATTAGTTACCACTTCATAAAATTCTACATTTTTCAGCCCTCTATCAGGTTTCTATTAGGTCTCAATCATTATTTATCGGAGCTTATGACCAAATACCATGACTTTATCCTTCACAAGCATTTCCTAGATCCATCCTCTCTCTGTCCTGCATTCTGACAGAAGTACTACTGGTACTAATCGTAGTAATTTTGTGGCCTAGTGGAAAAAGCACGGGCCTGGGAGTCGAAAGATCTGGGTTCTAATTCCAGACTGCCACTTTCCTGTTGTGTGATCTTAGGCATCATGTAACTTCTTTGTGCCTCAGTTTCCTTCACTGTAAAATGGGGATTTAATACCTGTTGTCCCTCCCCCTTAGACTGTGAGCTTCATGTGGGATAAGGACTGAGTCTGACCTAGTTAACTTGTATCTACCCCAGCATTTAGAACAGTGGTTGATACATAGTAAGGACTTTACAAATAACGTAGTTATTATTATTAGAGAAGCAGTGTGGCCTAGTGGATAGATCATAGTCCTGGGAGTTAGAGGACCTGGGTTCTAATCCCGGTTCTGCCAAGTGCTTGCTGTGTGAGCTTAAATTTGCTGTGCCTCAGTTTCCTCAACTGTTCAATGGGGATTAAATCCTTCTCCCTCCTACTTAGACTGTAAGCCCCATGTGGAAAGGGACTGTGTCCAACTTATAAATTTGTGCATTTAGGACAGTGTCTGACACAGGGTAAGTGCTTAACTAATGCCGTAAAACAAAGAGTTACCATTATTATTATTATTACTACTATTATTGTTATTATGAAGCCCTTACCAAGTTCAGAGCACTGTGCTGAGTGTTGAGAGAAAATACCCAGAAATGGGAAAAATGGGAATTAGGCACGGTCCCTGTCCCTTGGGGCACTCACCATCTAAGACAGCCACTGTCTTGGTTCAGGACCAGGGAGCTTGCACAAGTCATTTTCCTTCTCTGGGCCTCAGTTCCCTCATTTGGAAAATGGGGATTAAGACTGTGAGCCCCATGTGGGACAGGGACTGGATCCAACCTGTTTAGCTTGTATCTGCTCTTGCTCTCAGAGCAATGATTGACACATAGTAAGCGCTCAACAAATACCATCATCATCACCTTCATCAACACCATCATTAATAGCAGGAATATTAGTATTTACTGAGTACCCACTGAGCACACCGTACTAAGGGCAAAGGAAGGCCGACATATATACAAAGTGAAGCCATCAAGGAACTAATCTCTTTCCTGGATAATTACTTCTCCTTTCAGGGACCTCACTGCCAAACCTGTTACTTCACCCTCCACCTCCCCATCCCCTCCCCAACCCGGGATAACCTTAATGTTATGCAAACAGGGTTTGCAGAGAGAAAGGGGATGGGAGGCAAAGAAGGAAGGAGGAGGAGGAGGAGGAAGAAGAAGAGAAGGAGGAAAAAGAGGAGGAAGAGTCCTGCAGAGCCTTGCCAGTCATTAAAACTAGAAATCCCAGAAGACTCAGGCCAGTGATTGGGGAGCCCAAAAGCCTGGCCCTGCGTGCATGAGAAGCAGCGTGGCTCAGTGGAAAGAGCACGGGCTTTGGAGTCAGAGGTATGGGTTCGAATCCTGACTCTGCCACTTGTCAGCTGTGTGACTGTGGGCAAATCACTTAACTTCTCTGTGCCTCAGTTCCCTCATCTGTAAAATGGGGATTAAGACTGGTGAGCCCTGCGTGGGACAACCTGATTCCCCTGTATCTACCCCAGTGCTTAGGACAGTGCTCTACACATAGTAAGCGCTTAACAAATGCCAACATTATTATTATGTGTGTGAATTTCTCTGCTGTGGTCCATGATGCTGCAGAGAATTGAGCTTTAGTGAGAGATAAGCAAGGCTTGAAGCTGAATAATAATAATAATGGTATATTTAAGTGTTTACTATGTGCCAGGCACTGTACTAAGAGCTGGGGTGGATACAAGAAAATTGGTTTGGACACAGTCCCTGTCCCATGCGGGACTCACAGTCTTAATCCTCATTTTACAGATGAGGTAACTGAGGCACAGAAAAGTGAAGTGATGGTCACACAGCATACAAGTGGCAGAGCCACAGTAAGAACCCTTCTGACTCCTAGGCCTGTGTTCTAGGTTGTAAGTAGAGCAGGGCCTGGCTCAAATGGGCCAGTTAAGCAGCTCCTGTGACCATCCTACCCCCACTGCCACTATAGCCCAGCCTGCACACTTCACTCCTCGAAAGCCAACCTTCTCACTGTTCCTCAATCTCATCTATCTCGCCTCTTAAACCTCGCCCACATCCTGCCTCTGGCTGGAATACCCTCTCTCCTCCTATCAGACGGACAGGTACTCTCCCCCCATTCAAAGACTACTGAAGTCACATCTCCTCCAAGAGGCCTTCCCTGACTAAGCCCTCTTTCCCTTTTCTTCAACTCCCTTCTTCGGTGCTCTGACTTGCTCCTTTTATTCATCCCCCCTCCCAGCCCCACAGCACTTATGTACATATCTGTCATTTACTTGCATGAATGTCTGTCCCCACCTCCAGACTATAAATTCCTGGTGAGAAGGGAATGTGTCTGTTATGTTGTATTCTCTCAAGTGCTCAGTACAGTGGTCCATAAATACAGTTGACTGCCGGCCAAAGTTGTCTTCTCTCTTAATAATAATAACAGTGAAAATAATAATAAAATAACAGGAGAGAGATTTGTTAAGAGATTGCTTTGTGCCCAGCACTGGGGTAGATACGATTTAATTAGATCAGACACAGTCCCTGTCTCATATGGGGTTACTGCCTAAGGGGTATGGTGAGACCACCATTAGCTGCCTCACTAGTGACTGTTTGTGATCCCACGAAGAACAAGAAGGGAGAGACTTTGCGAAACACTGATGGGCTCTTCCTGAGAGAGGTTTTTGCCAGTTTTTTGGGGTGGAGTACGGAGGGAGGCGGGGCTTCCTCTCCCTGTTCTACCCAGTGCCGGGCCTGGACCCGTCAGTGATTGCACATGGAGACACAGGTGTCATACCTAAGGCAGATAAAAGGTGCTCATTTTGAATCGTGAGAGGGCCCATCTGAGTTATGCGATGGGCATATAGGAGGCATATACAGAGGTAAGCACCTGGAGACGGCACAGAGAAGCAAGCATCGAAGCAGCCGAGAGCAGTACTCGAAGGCACTAGACCTGGAAGCAGACAGAAGCAGCACTGGCAGATGGGCTCCTTTGACCACAGACCGGTATTGGACCCTTGGGTGGTGGAGTGAGGGTGTGGATGTGTCACCCCCTTGCACGCTGGTAAAACTAAGTAAAAAACTTTCCACAGTAACCTTGCTGATCAGAGGTGTGGTTTGACTTCTAATACGTATCGCCGAGGCTCCCCGGGTCCAGGAAGGCCCTGGTTGGTATGAACCGGGGACTCGCGACTAGGGGAAGGGCAATAAATACAACTGAATGAATGGATGAGTGATTCAGTGTATGAACAGATATTTAATCTCCATTTGACAGTTGAGAAGGCTGAAACATTGAGAAGTTAAGTGACATGCTCAAGCTTACCCAGAAGGCAAGTGGCAGAGGCAGGATTAGAACGCAGGTCTCCAGACTCCCAGCCCCATGCACAAGCTTCTCTGTGCCTCAGTTCCCTCATCAGGCCATAATGCTTCTCCACTGCTTTGCCACTGTCTTCTCACTCCATAGAACTCGAGGTGGCTTCTGAGTACTTTTGTTGGCTGGTCAACAACCTCCCTTCAGTTTAAAGCCCTTCATCAAGCCACGCAAACTTTACACCTCCTCAGTTTCTATTTCTTTGTGATATTAATCAAGCCCTCACTATGTGCCAAGCACTGTCCCAAGTGCTGGGGAAGGTACAAGGCAAAGAGATTAGACACAATCCCTAAACCCAAGTAGGGCTCACAATCTGAGAGTTAGGGACAGCAAGTCACAAAGCTTAGTGGATAGGACACAGGCTTGGCAGTCAAAAGGTCATGGGTTCTAAGCCCAATCTGTCACTTGTCCTCTGTGTGACCTTGGGAAAGTCATTTTATTTCTCTGTACCTTAGTTACCTCATCTGTAAAATGGGGATTGAGACCGTGACCCCCACGTGAGACAGGGACTGTGTTCCTTCTGATTCGCTTGTATCCGCCCCAGTGCTTAGTACAGTATCTGGTACATAGTAACCACTTGGCAAATACCGTGATTATTAAGTAACGAATCCATATTTTACAAGTAAAGAAATTGAGGCCCAGAAAAGTGAAGTGACTTGCTCAAGGTCCCTTAGCAGGCTAGAATGGGGATCACAACAGAGGTCTTAGATTGTGGCTTTTTGTCTTCTCTTTGTAGACTCCCTGGAGCAGTGCTATGGACCAAAGAATGCTATTAATAATACTAATAGTTTTAAAATGCTTAATATGTGCCAAGCACTGTACTAGCCTCCGGGGTAGGCATAAAATAATAAAGTTGGAGAAATCCTTGGCCCACATGGAGCTTAGAATCTAGGTAGGAGGAAGTAGGCTTTAATTCATATTTTACAGTTGAGGAAACTGAGGCACAGAGAAGTTAAGCGACTTCCCCCAGGTCACACAACGGAGGAGTGGCAGACACAGGATTAGAACCCAGGTCCTCTGACTCCCAGGCCCGTGTTCTTTCCACTAGACCCCAATACTTCTCGAATATAATTTCTTTAAGGGTGATGACACTATTACCACTTCTAATAATTGCAGCATTGGGTTGTTCTCCACCACTTCCTGTCCCATGATCCTCTGGGGATGGGGGGAAGCAGCAATTTCACCATTTTTCCATGAGAAAATTAAAACATTGAGAGGTTGTTACTCATCCAAGGTCAAACAGTTCTTGTAGACAGACGTAGGCCTCCGTTCATTTAGAAACCAATCTGATTTTTTCATAACTAATAAGTAATTTTCACAATACATGCCAAAGTGGTTGAGCAAAGGTCATATTAAGAGCTAGCTCAGCGACTCTTTGTGCAAAGGAAGTGAGCAAGTAATAGACGGGAATTCATCCCAACACCAATTAGTGTTGCGGTTTCTTCTGAGAAGGGGGATGGTTTCATGCACAAGAAGCAGCAGGGGCACTTACTATGTGCCGGGCACTGTACTAAGAACTGGGGTGGATACAAGCAAATCAGGTTTGATGCAGTCCCTGTCCCGCATAGGGCTCACCGTCTTATTCCCCATTTTACAGTTGAGGTAACTGAGGCACAGAGAAGTGAAATAACGTGCCTAAGGTCACACAGCAGACAAGTGGCAGAGTTAGAATTAGAATCCAGGTCCTCTGACTCCCAGGCCCATACTTTTTTCACTAGAGTGCTCTTAGGAAGGCTCTGGACATCCCGATTTGTTCTCATTTTAATGTTTGGTGCTGTTATAAGCTCCAAACTAATCCGGATTTATGTTTCTTTTGTGTTTTTTCCAGCAATCAGTCTTGTCTTATGCTGTAGAGTTGTTTCCGACCCAAAGCGACTCGATGGATACATCTCTCCCGGAACGCCCCACCTCCATCTGCAATCATTCCGGTAATGGATCCAGAGTTTTCTCTGTCAAAATCCGGCAGTGGTTTACCATCGCCTTCTTCCAAGCAATCAACTTGAGTCTCCACCCTCAACTCTCTCCCATGGCACGGCTGCCCAGCACAGGTGAGTTTTGATAATAATGTTGGTATCTGTAAAGCGCTTACTATGTGCAGAGCACTGTTCTAAGCGCTGGGGTAGATACAGGGTCAGCAGGTTGTCCCACGTGAGGATCACAGTTAATCCCCATTTTACAGATGAGGTCACTGAGGCACAGAGAAGTGAAGTGACTTGCCCACAGTCACACAGCTGACAAGTGGCGGAACCTGGATTCGAACCCATGACCTCGGACTCCTAAGCCCGGGCTCTTTCCACTGAGCCACGTGGGTACCCACTGGCCAAGCTAGGAATGGAATCGACGGGCCTCCGCTTAACTCTCCCTCCCATAGCAGAGACTGGTAGAGGACTAGAAAACTCTTCAGCTGCCATCCCGAGAGGAGCAGAGCTTAGTACAATCCATTAAATTTGGTCGATGCTCAGTGAATACCCACATCATCCCCCACTGGGGGGAAATTGCCAACCACACAGCAGACTAAACCAAAGAAGCAGCATAGCCTAGTGGACCAAACACAAGAGAACCATTGTGGCCTAGTGAATAAGAACACGAGCCTGTGAGTCAGGAGGTCATGGGTTCTAATTTTGGTTCCACCATTTATCTGCTGTGTGATCTTGGGGAAGTCACTTCACTTCTCTTGGCCTCAGACACTTCACCCGTAAAATGGGGATTAAGACTGTGAACCCCACCTGGGATGTGGATTGTGCCCAACTTGATTAGCACGTTCTTACTCCAGCGCTTAGTACAGAGGCTGGCAAAAAGTAAATGCTTAATAAATAGAATAAATAAATTTTTAAAAAGACCAGAAGTCTGGAGTCTTGGGATCTAATCCTGGCCCTGCCTCTTGGCTGCTGGGTGACCTCGGGCAAGCCACTTGCCTTCTTTGTGCCTCAGTTTCTTCATCTGTAAAATGGCGATTCAATACCTGTTCTCCCTTCCCCCTAGAAGGTGGACCCCATATGGGACAGGGTCTGTGCTTGATCTGCTTGAGCCATATCTACTCAGTGCGTGGAATAAAGTAAACACTTAAAAATGTCACAGTTATCATCATTATTAATGTTATCTTCCTGGTGGGGGAACTTCATTTTGGCTTCCCGTTCATTTCCCCTGACAACTTCCCAACAACGGCCAAGAAAAAGGTTCGCGAGAAAGCAGCTTGGACAAGACTGGAACTATTCCCATTTGGCTCTTCCCTTAGTTCTCTCGGTCTTTCCTCACGAGAGGGTCAGGGGATAAATACAGCCTTTATCCGTCTTTTCTAAAACAAAATCAATTATGCGTTCCCAAATAGCCTTCTATCTTCCTGCCCGCAAAAACAATCACTTCTTTGCACCTTTTTGAAACCGAAAAACAAATCACGCCCGTGCCAAACCCGGGGATACAATTCTGAAAAGCCATATTTTATTTCGACCCGTTCCCTTTTGGCTTTAAGAAAATCTGAGGCAGAGAGACAAGCAAGTGTAATATATTACCTCTGTTAGCTTAGTTGGACAGCAGCAGGGGCTTGTAATAAGGATGTGGTAATACACCACAAGGAATCTGTAGACTCATAAAACTTGACCTTATAAATCTCTATGTTTATCAATTCCATACAGCAGCCACTCCCTGTGGTAGAAGTCTCAGACCAATAAACCTGCAGTTGATAACCATACAATTTATCCTCTTTTTTTTTCCAGGCCAGCTAATCATGGTACATTAATAACCTCTTAAAAAAAAAATGGAATGTCACTTGAAAAAGCCCGTTTTCTCTCGTCAGTTTATGTATCATTAAGATGTTAAACCACCTAATTAACATTTAGAATAAACCAACATAAAAGTGCCTTTCCATTTCTTTCTGGGTCACCCTGGCTGTAGGAGAGAGAAGGATTGTGATCTTTCACTTTTTAAAATGTTTTTTCTCTTCAAGTCTGAAGTCCTAGCCAACTTAACATTCGAATGATGGAGCTTCCTCCTTGGTATTTAAAGAGAATGCCCGTAATACTTGCTATTTACAATAGCCTAAATTAGGGCAGGCCATTTTTAAGACAGATGTGTCGTACCTGACTATGCCCAGGCATGTCTTACGAAAAATACATCCTATCTTTGCGGTACTGTAAGGTAAGCGTGCAAGGAGAAGGCATGGGATAATGTCTGGATAGTGTGTGCAACATATTTAACTTTCAAATGAGACGTGGCCTAGTGGCTAAAGTGCAGACCTGGGAGACAGAAGGACGTGGGTTCTAATTCTGTCAGCTGTGGGACCTTGGGAGAATCGTTTCACTTCCCTGGGCCTCAGTTGCAAAATGGGGATTAAGACGGTGAATGCCATGTGGGTCAGGGACTGTGTCCAACCTGATTAGCTTGTATCTATCGCCGAATTGTACTTTCCAAGTGCTTAGTACAGTGCTCTGCACACAGTAAGTCCTCAAAAAATATGAATGAATGAATTTACCCCAGTGCTTAGAACAGTGGCTGGCACATAGTAAGCACTTTAGAGAAACCATAAACAACAAAAAAACTGATGCTACTGCTGGGGGCTGCCGGGAAAAGCAGGAGAGGAGCAACTCCTATGGCTGGAGGGGTTCGAGAATCCATGAGCTTTTCCAGGGTCCGGGCCTTTGGGAAGCTTATTGTGGGGTTTGGAGGGGGGAAAGTGTCAAGTGCAGCCACCCGAAAATGCCAAGGCTCAACGTGAGGTCCTACACACACACACACACACACAGACCCACACAGACACACACATGCAGTGCACACCACACAGAAACACACACACACACACCACACAAATACTCACTGTTAGTCAGTCAGTTGTACTTATTGAGAATTTACTGTGGTCAGAACACCGTACTAAGCCCTTGAGAGAATACAATACGAAGCCGAATTATATATTCCAAGCGCTTAGTACAGTGCTCTGCACATAGTAAGTGCTCAATAAATACTATTGAATGAACACTACAACAGACATATCCCCTGCCCATTGACACACCCCATACCCACACACCCTAAACACAGGCACACACACACACACACACACACACACACACACACACACAAATTATATATTGCAAAGCCACATGGCCTTTTGGAAGTAATAATGATGGTATTTGTTAAGCACTTACTATGTGCCAAGCACTAGTCTAAGTGCTGGGGTAGATACCAGGTAATCAGGTTGTCCCATGTGGGGTTCACAGTCTTAATCCCCATTTTACAGATGAGGTTATTGAGACACAGAGAAGTTAAGTGGCTTGCCCAAGGTCACACAGCAGACAAGTGGTGGGGCCGGGAACCCACGTCTTCTGAATCCCAAGCCCGTGCTCTTCCCACTAAGTCATGCTCTTTCTCCCGTGGGCAGAGCATGGCTCTGGGAGTTAAAGGATCTAGGTTCCACTCCCAGCCACCCCCACACTTGCTGCACGGCCTCAAACAAATCCCATCCCTTCCCAGGCCTCAGTTTCCTCTTCTGCAAAATGAAAATTCAATATCTCCAATCTACTTAGGCCGTGAGCCCCCTGTGGGACGTGGACCACGTCCGATCTGATTCGCTCCTATCGGCCCTGTCTCTCAGTAGAGTGCTTGGCACACAGTAAGCGTTTAACAAGCGCCACCACTGTTAGGATCTAAAAGAGACTAGGTACCAGCCTTTCCCACCTTCCGACGGTTCCAAAAGCAGCTCTAACGTCTGCTTGCATCCCGTGGAGCGGCATTCTGTCTGCCAAGAGAAACAGTCGCACAGGCAATGCCGGGGAAGGGGGAGGCAGGGGGATTGTAGCTGGGGGGACTCCCTGCTCAGGGAATGCACACAGAGAGCTCTTAGCTCCTCCCTGGAGCTGTTTTCAGCCAGAAGGTACCGACAGGCCAAGAATCGTCGCTCTCTCACCCGACTTCTCGAGAGACTCTTTCGGGAACGATCTTTCCAGTGGTCAGCGCTCCCGCTGAACAACTGAGCACTTCTGTGTCCAATCCGGCCAGATCTGACTGGCCGTCGCCCAGCAATAAACCATCTTGGAGTTTGTCATGAGTGTGGCCCGTATGTAGCTTGGCGTGGGAAAGGAATTGCCGGTTATAGTTTTCTGTTGTAGTCTCCCAAGTGCTTAGTACACTGTCAGTGCTCAATAAACACCATCGATTGATTGATAAACAACAGAGTCAAGCCATCTTCCTCTCCCTACCCCCTACCAAGGTAATTATTTTTTCTAAATGCCTCTACCTCAAAGAGCTCTGTTTCTAATATCTAATAGCCAGACACCCTGAACCAGTAGAGGAGAATTTTATTTTAGCTTGAATCATACGGATGGGCTGGACTTGCCAGGCAATCACTCAAAACGCTCTCTGTTTTGTGTTGTATTCCTGGTATTCCTGATTATGCACCAGGAAGGTTATTTAATGAGCTTCGAGAACACTAATTTATTTTTCCCCATTTCCCAAGGAATGTCCTCCCTCATAAGTTTCCGCCATCCGCTGTGCACAGGAGCTGTTTGAGACCAAATTAAGTTGTTCATTCAGGAAATCTGGTTATCAGATAGAAACCTGGTCTAACAAACGTCTGAACTTATACCAGGTACAGTGGCTTAAAACACAAAAATGACCTCAGCAGCAACAAGAAACTTCTTTACCCAAATACAGTTGTGTGAGATGATTCTGGAAAATGATTATCATGCCACTTCTTTAACTCAAGGGTTTATGAGGCAACTAGTCCTGCAGAATGTGATGAGGGTAGCTGGAGTAATAATAATAATAATTGTGGTATTTGTTAATCACTTACTATATGCTAGATACTGTACTAAGCACCACGGGAGATAAAATATAAGCACAGTGGACAAGGTCCCTTTCCCACATGGGGCTTACCGTCTAAGGAGGAAGGCGAACAGGTACTGAACCCCCGTAATCCAGGGGGTGAAATTGAGGAACAGAGAAAATAAGTGACTTGCCCATGATCACACCACAAGCAAGTGGCAGAGCTAGGATTATAAATGAGGAATTAGGGATGAAATGGAAAGATCCTACATGTGACAGGGAAGAGCTATCCGTGGCCTAGTGGATAGAGCACGGGCCTGGGAATCAGAAGGTCACGGGTTCTAATCCCGACCCACCACTTGTCTGCCGTGTGACCACGGGGATGTCACTTAGCTTCTCTGAATCTCAGTTACCTCATCTCTAAAATAATAATAATAATGATAATGGCATTTGTGAAGCACTTACTATGTGCAAAGTACTGTTCTAAGTGCTGGAGAGGATACAAGGTGATCAGGTTGTCCCACATGGGACTCACAGTCTTAATCCCTATTTTCCAGATGAGGGAGCTGAGGCCCAGAGAAGTTAAGTGACTTGCCCAAAGTCACACAGCAGACAAGTGGCGGAGCTGGAATTTGAACCCACCACCTCTGACTCGAGCTCTTTCAACTGAGCCAAACTACTGCTTCTAAAATGGGGATTAAGACTGTGAGCCCCGTGTAGCACAGGGACTGTGTTCAACCCAATTATCTTGTATCTACTTCAGCGCTTAGGACAGTGCCAAGCACACAGTAAGTGCTTAACAAATACCATAATTATTCATTACTATTACTATTTGGCATACGTATCCATTCATACCTTCATAGGTCCATAAATATACACATGCATAAAGGTAAGTATACTGAACTATGCATAAATGCAGACATAGATCTATGTGGAGGAGAAGCAGCATGGCCTAGTGGATAGAGCCCGGGCCTGGAAGTCAGAAGGACCTGGGTTCTAATCCCAGCTCCGCTACTTATCTGCTATGTGACCTTGAGCAAGTCACGTTACTTCTCTGTGCCTCCCTTTCCTCATCTATAAAATGGTGATTGAGACTGTGAGCCCCATGTGGGACACACTGTCCAACCTGACTAGCTTGTATTTACCTCGGGGCTCCGTACAGAGCATGGCACATAGTAAGCGCTTATCAAATACCATAAAAAAAATTGATTGACCCTAATACTTCCACTCACAGAAAATACCTATTTTTTCATTATAGGAAGTTTCCTTTTCCAAGTTTATAACTCAGTTGTTCACATGATGGGAGTTTAACGCTTGCTAAAATGATATCACATTTTCCTTCAATCTATTTCAAATGAGATCCAGCACTGCATAGCCCTTAAATTTCTAATAAAAGTAGCAAACTGTCTAAAGGCTATATTTAAGTTAAGGTTGGATTAGGTTCACAATGATCCCTTCTACAAATAGAGGGGGAACTAAAATGACTTTATGAATTCACTGATGAAATGGAAATGAGGTGGTTAATTAGGATATCTTGCAGGACATTTACAAGACTGTGACAAATGGTCTTTTAGAATCAAGTTAAAACGTTGTCTTTGCTGCCTTTTCCCACTCTAAGATTCTGTGGGGATCTTCTGTGATAGGAAAGACCTCTGGAATCAATTAATGAAACCACTTCTGGTAATGTCTGGGGTTCTGTTATGTGCTAGCTCATAACATTGAAAATTGAAAATACTCTAGGCTCAAACAGCTGAAAGACAGGCCTGTGGAAATATCGATGAATTTTAACCGTGCTTACGGAAAGCACTCTTCTAGAGAATCACTGAACAGGGAACACGGAGATGATTGTGGCAGTGTATGTCATTTCTGGCTTCCATTTCTACCTGGGTGAAAGGAATGGTTAAATCTGTCACTCGGGAGACAAATTTTCTTTGTTGTTGAAGGGCATAAATTTTGATCTTTCTGCCTCAGAGAAATAGGGTTTAATTTTGACTCTCGCTCAGAATCGTGGAATAAACTGCCAAGGTTCTGAACTGTTTTCAATCTGGACTAAGGCGCTGTATTTTTAATGATCATTTAACTCTGTAAAATGTTTATCACTAGATCTCATAATCATTTCCAATATTATGTAAGAAGACTACAAAATGAATCAAGTTGAGAATTCCTTATATTAATATTGACCAACGGCAGGAGGCATATGAAATAAATCACAGTCTCTGGAGGAAAAAAAATGAGAATGAACTGCTTCATTCCATGTGTCTGGCCCGGTTAGCGCCTCGTTTTCAGGAGTGGCTTCTTAATTGTGGTTAATCTTCATGGCCTGTAAGTCAGCACCCCCAAAAACCTGACTTTCCTTTATGAAGTCCTAAGAATGAAATGGCTACCTTACGAATCTCCGTACCTCACTTTTCTTCTTCATCTAAAATGCATACGACCGCTTGCTCTACCTTTCTAAGAAGCTTAAGGGAATTCCATTGGATATGAAGAGAAGTAATATTTTAGAGGGAATCTTTTAAGATCTACAGAAAAAAACACACACCCTACTGTACTGTGGTTTTAAAAAAAGGGTTAGGCCTAATTCACGCATGAAAACATTGTACTCCTGATGACTTTGAAGTACTAATTTATTCAGCATAGTTTCTGGGACCCGTGTTTTATCCTTTTTTAATTAACTCATTTCTAAGCTTTCAGACTTGTACAGAAATATTTTATTGGAATTTCATTACTATTGTTTTCCTTGGGAAGGCCGGCCCTAATCTTCATGATATTATTGTACAGTCATCACTAAGCAACATGCTTTGGCATTTGCAGAAGCTTTTACTCTTCTCCCCCTCGAACTAACTCCAATACATCTGCATTTACTGTTAAAAAAATATTCTAGAGGCTGACACCAGCGTAGCCACAAGCCCTGGTGTTAGACTGTCTCTAATTGATTTAATTATTCATAATTGCTCAGCTGGGGTTTATGCATACTTTAGTGTGATTAAGGGGGAACAAGCTAGTCTGCAGCTAATGATGTGTTCCATCATAATTTACAACCATGAAGTTACTAGAGCTTAATTGTATAGACTCTGAACACAGCTAATCCTGCTTAGAATGTTGGTACAGAACTTTCCCTCAAATAAACCCGGATCTAAATCTCCAAAAGAAGCCCAGCAGGATGAAATGAAACAACCAGGAGACGTCTTTTAAGAAAGGGGAGACAATGCTAGATCCAGACAGTATTAATGAGCCCAAAACGTTGTCGGTGGAGTCTAGAAGTCCACTGGGGCTCATTTCTTACAATTGTCTCTGCTTTTTCTAAAAAAAAAATGGTATTTGTTTTGGCACTTACTCTGAGCCAGGCACTGAACTAAGTGCTGGGGTAGATAATAAAAGCTAATCAGGTTGGACAAAGTCCATGTCCCACATGGGGCTCCTCGTCTTAATCCCCATTTTACAGATGAGGGCACTGAGGCACAGAGAAGTGAAGTGACCAGCTCCTAGGCTGGTTCTCTATCCAATAGGGAGACTCCTTCTCTTCATCACTCCCCGGTACTAGTATTATATATTATATATTAGGAATGATGAAGAGAAGGAGTATGTATATATATATATATATATATATATGTGCGCATATGAATGTATACACATACACATCTATTTTACTTTATTTAGAAAATATGTCACCATCAAGGGTGGCAATTTCTATCAACATGACATCTCAAAATGATCAGCCTGAGGTTTTCCTAATTGTCACCATGCATGTCTTCATAATTAGTTCAAGACAAGACATTAGTAGAAGGTTGTATCCATATTTGAGACCTCTCGCTCCTAACAGATATTTGATGGCCATAAAAGAAACTGGAACAGTTGTGATTCCTATTAACGCTTCTCAGTCACGAGATGACTTAAGACGTCTCAGCTAAATGAAACATGAACTTGTTTCCTCGAAGACAATTTCTGGAAAAGAGAAGGAACTTTAGGGCATTCTCCTCCGCACCCACCCAGACCCAGTGAGATTGGAACTGCATTCTCTGGCCCTACCTTCCCAGGATTCAGTTGTACTGAAAGAGGGCCTAGCTGCCGGGAGAACAATTCACACCCCGGTGTTTAATTTGCCGCAGGAAACTGACACCAGATGAGAGGTCCAAAATGAGTCTTAAATAGTCCTAGGCCGTTGGGGTAATTTGAGAGAAATCTTTAAATAGCAGCAGAGTGGCCTTAACATTTCAGCCCGTGTGTGCCTTTTGCGTCCTTGTGAACAATACGGTGTAAAAGACCCAGTTTTAAAATCGTAAAAAACGATGTGACTTTTGGAGCCTGCGGACAGAGGGACGTGCATGCAACCCTCCGATCTGAAACGTGTTAGCCGAAGGATGTGATTCCGAGTATTTATGTCAGCTGGTTCACAACCAGAGGATCCCGATATGAAGCTGGAGCCGGTAAAGGCTTGAAAAACTACTGACAATAAGCAATTCTTCATGGAACAAAACTATTACAATAGAGAGCCTTTGATCTTGCCTGTCTCCTGTTGCCAATTGAACTCTGTCACCGTGCACTGTCATCGGCAAGGGAGTACTTTTGAATTAAGCAGTCTACAGCAATTTAGTCTGCACTAGCTTTGAAGTGCCAACATAAGTCAGGCCAGTACTAACTTTTTTTCATTAAAAATTTTTTTGCGTTCTCTTAGGAGTTTTTCCGCAGTCCCGGCATTTAGATAACTAAAGTCCGAGAAACCAAGGCAGATCAAAAGCGACTGGGGCCCCTCTAATATAAATGTGAATAATCATTAGGCTCTGATGGCGCACTTCATTAATGTCCACTTCAAAGCCAAAGTTTACTGACTTTGGGATTGACTAATTTACACATTGTGGGAAATTGCGTCCAGCCAAGCATGTAACCGCTAAATACTTCTGGAATAAATCGAAACGCCCTCTTTCTTGGGAAATCAAGAAGTGCAGACTGAGTCTGTAGTTGCAAGTTGCAGTGGAAATCTTGTCCATCCCATAAATCACCCAACCCCGGTGTCCCCGACCCATGGATGTCCGTTGATTTTGTTTTACGGACACCTCGGCTTGAAAACTGGACTGGAGAAAGTCGTCATCGTGGCTCCATTCCTTTGTTCCTAGCAGTCGATTGGGTTTAGCCAGTGCCTGAGCGCTTGGGGGGAGCGGGAGAGAATCGGGGGTGCAATCCCTGACCTCCGGTGGCTTACAATGTGGCAGGAGGAGAGGCAGTAGCTAGAGACAGACATCGGAGGAAGTTTCAGGAACATCAGTCTGTTCCGAGAGTCGCTCACCCGACGGCCATCGCGGTCGGCCTACTGATGGATTGTCACAATATTTGCTCTGTCGATTGTGCCTTGTTAAGTCAATGATTTGGAAGTGGTTCACACGTGAGCACCTCCCCCCACCCGCCCTTTGACAGATGGAGAAACTGACACATGGCCCTTTTACGCCCAAGGTCACACGGCGTGTCAACAGCGTCTGAAGGATTCAAGTCAGGATTCCCCTCAGACCACAGGGCCGTCCGCCTTTCCGATTCTAACTCCACCCAAGAGTTTAGCTTCGGTCGACGGTTTACTGTCGGGGCTCCCAGTTAGCCACAGCGAACTGGAAATATATAAATGAAAAGGAAGTAGCATCGAATGGGCCTGGCAAGAATTTCTCATTTTACCGGGGAAGGAAAAACATCGTCGACTGACCAAAGTATGGAGTGAGCGGGCGAGGGAGCGAGAGAAGAATTTGCCAATTGATATGATAAAAAATTAGGTCGAATTACAACTCTGCTGCTTTATATTTGTCTAACTTCCTTAATTATAGAAAATTTCAGCAATTACTTCCTCTTCACAACATTTTAATAAAAGCCCGGGCCCCTGAGCCTGGCAGGGAAGCCGACTTGCCATGGGGCACGAATGGCAGAAAACCACTTAGCAAACCACAAATTTCAGAGACCTAGTCACATCTGCGTTTTATCAGCTTTTTCCGGATAGTATTACACCAAACAATTGTCTGCAGATCGGTAGACAGCTGAGACTTTAAAGTGCTGAATTACTGAGAAAATGCTAGAGATAAAAAACAGCACATGTATCCTATCAATGTAATGAAACCAACCTGTTGCTAGCGCCATAGTGCTTTGGTTCTAAGTACCCTGTAGAGGAGCGGAAGGCTTTATTTAACTCTTAAGAGGAAAGTAAAGGAAAGAAGAGTAAAGGTCATCTAATACCCGCCTTAATCACAGTAGAGAAATACCTTTAGGTATATGAAGGAAGGAATGCATGGTGTTCAAAATAAAACACCAACTGCAGACAACGACAGTGAGTCTGATCTTTCAGGGGCTAGCATTTCCTGTTTGGCATTCCCGAGCTTCTCCTTGATATGAACTGTGTTAGCGGACCCGAGAGGCAAAGGAAGAAACATCCCCCCCCTCAAAATAAATAAAATCAGACTCTACGATCGGCCAACGAGCTTCAGTGTTTTAGTGAGTAACTCAAGAGGGGGTATGTGCATTTGAGGGCAGAATGAAATCGTTCCTTAATTAGAGCAAGAGGCTACTACTTAGAGAAGACAGTTCCTTTAGGATGGAAGTTCACAAATATCCCAGGAACTAGTTTGTGTGACTTCCAACTTCAAATAATTGTTTTGGGGAGATGCTGTGAAAACAACTGGGTACAAGTGCACACATTCTAAACGTAACCGGTACTGGGGCTCTTAACCGTAAAGACCAGCGGAACTCTCCGGATTTTGAAAATCTACTATTGTGCCCAAGTGGTAGTTTATAATATAATCATTTGATTCGGGCCCTCAGAAAAAAAATTTTTCTGTTCAAAATTACATTTCAAGGGAAAGAATTTGATTTTAGGTAATTCTCTTTTTAGGACAAGGTGAGAAAATCCATGAAGTACTTGGGATACTCAGAAGAAATGAACCTTATCTATATTATTACAAAGCCTTCAGATAATAAACAGTAACACCCAAGCCTGGTAATGAGAACCACATTAATAGTTTTAATTGTATAATTTAAATTGCTTACTCTGAAATTACTTTAAAATAGCTACATTTAAAATCCATGCTTAGCAATAAGTAACCATCACTGAAGGGGAGCATGTCTAGGTGGAATATTAGTACTGTATTTGAAAGTTCTGGCGAAAGCAGGCATAGTAAACAGTATGACCAAGCGGAAGCCCTGAAGCTGAGGGTCAGGACAGTTGGGTTCTAGGTCCGGCTTTGTCACCTTGGGCAGGTCACTTGACCTTGCTGGAACTCAGTTTCCTCACCTGTAAAGTGGGATAATACTGCCTGCCTCTCATTCATTCATTCATTCATTCATTCATTCGCTTGTATTTATTGAGCACCTACCATGTTCAGAGCACTGTACTAAGGGCTTGGGAGAGCATAATATAACAATAAACAGACACATTCCGGCAACCAGCTGACAGGGAGGATCAAATGCGATGACCGAAGTAGAAATGATTTGGAAAGCTCGCCTTGAGCAGGGATTGTCTCTCTTTGTTGCTGTATCGTACTTTCCCAAGCTCTTAGTACAGTGCTCTGCGCACAGTAAGTGCTTAATAAGTATGATTGAATGAATGAATATATGAATGAATAGAAGCACTCTACAAAAAAACAAGGTTTTAGCATTATTACAGTAGGATATCAAATTTGTTTGGAGGTGCGGGTCTGGTGCCTAGCTATATTATAATGGGTGACTGCCCCTCTTAGAAAAATGCACATTTAAATCTAGGTTAAGTGGCAGTCATTGGCTTTTCTCCATATTTCTTGAGTTAAATTTGTGAATTAATTGCACCCTTCAGGGAGGACGGACTTCACAGAAATGCTGGGGCGGAATATAGAAGAAAGAGATGCCCCCAGGATCTAAACTCAGGGAGTCTTTCCTCTCACTTTGATCTTTCTCCTTTTTTCTCATTCTTTATGTCGTTGTTGTTTAAAAGCAACTCTGCGAAGAAAAGGGAAAAAAACCTCAGTGTGGATTTTTTTCTTGTTTCCAAATGTAAACCTTCCAGTAAAGACATGGGAAAACCAGAAGTCTCCTAGCGCTGCTGATTCATTTAAACGATGCTGTGTAATTCTCAATGGAAGCTATCCTTAGTTATAAAGCGTATTTATTACCTTAAACAAAGAAAATGCACTGTTGAACAAAAGGATATGGTCCTCTAAACTGAAATCTGGTTGTGGGCAGGGAATGGCTCTAACCAACTCTGTTATAGTGAACTCTTCCAAATGCTTAGTACAGTGTTCCGCACACAGTAAGCACTCAATAAGTGTGATTTATTGATTGATAAGATGTTGGATTCAACTGGGCCCAGTTGCTGTTTTGCTCCATTAATCTTAAAAATAAAGCATGGCTGGGCTGGAAGAATAATTTCAAGAATATAGAAGATCGGCTTGGTTTCTAAAGCAGTGATCTGGGACTTGACCAAAAAGTCATCGTCTTTGCTTTCAAAATAATTTCTCCCTTTCTCCGTCGACTTAGCGCTCACCCAAAGCAAGTCGCTATGAGAAATCTTCCTGCACATGCCCCGACTCTTGAGAGTTTACATTAGGGTTCTTAATATTCTATTCCTGTAGGCTCTTGAGTATAATTATCATTAATGAAAGGATATGGTAGAAATGTTTACAGAGCTCCCTATTAAATCTGGTTTACCCCCTAATTACGCTGCAGTATTTCTGACTCATGTTGCTTGACTGTGGATTATGCGTTAGCTTTATCCGTGAATCATGTGTTAGACTGACAAACACTAAGGCGAAGTCCAGAAATGGATTTACTCCAGGAATTACAAGGGGTGGAGAGAAAGAACATGGCTGACCACATCAATGACCTTAAAGACTGCTGATTCAAATCATCGCTTACTTTATAGGCACGTGACACAGCATCTTTTGAGAATGTCTACGGTAGCCTGTCTCACTCGGCTACAACATTTCAGGTTGTTTTCAGAACCACTGTGGAAGATATATGTTCAAGATGTTCAGTTTTAATCAACTGATCGTATTTATTGAACGCTGCAGTGCGCTGTACGAAGCGCTTGGGAGAGTACAACACGTTTGACACGTTTCCTGCCCACAGGAAGCTTAAGGCTTTTCACGCAGAAGCGATTCTCATTACGGAATGTTCTTCGGAAAGAGTAATAGTAATAATGTTGGTATTTGTTAAGCGCTTACTATGTGCAGGGCACTGTTCTAAGCACTGGTTTAGAGACAGGGTAATCAGATTGTCCCACATTAGGCTCACAGTCTTAATCCCTATTTTACAGATGAGGTCACTGAGGAACAGAGAAGTTAAGTGACTTGCCCACAGTCACACAACTGACAAGTGGCAGAGCCGGGATTCGAACCCATGACCTCTGACTCCCAAGCCCGGACTCTTTCCAATGAGCCACGCTGCTTCTCTAAGTAGTAAGGGTAGTTAGAAGCGAGATGTAGCGTGGCCTACATTATAACCTCCCAGTTCTTAGTATAGTGCTTTGCACAGAGTAAGTGCTCAATAAATATGATGGAATGAATAGAAAGAACATAGGACTGGGAGTCAGGAGATCTGGGTTCTAATCCTAGCTTCTCCACTTGCCTGCAGACTCACCTGGGGAGAATCATTTAACTTATCTGTGCCTCGGTTTCCTCATCTGTAAAATGGGAATTAAATACCTGTTCTCCCTCCCCCTTAGGCCATGAGCCCCCATAGAACAGGGACTCCGTCTGATCGGATTGTATTGGCTTATTGGATAGAGCACGGGCCTGGGAGACAGAAGGTCATGGGTTCTAATCCTTTCTCTGCCACTTAATAATAATAATATTGGTATTTTTTAAGCACTTACTATGTGCCGAGCACTGTTCTAAGCGCCGGGGTAGATACAGGGTAATCAGGTTGTCCCACGTGAGGCGCACAGTCTTAATCCCCATTTTACAGATGAGGTCACTGAGGCACCGAGAAGTCAAGTGACTTACCCAAAGTCACACAGCTGATAGGTGGCAGAGCCAAGATTAGGACCCGTGACCTCTGACTCCTAAGCCCGTGCTCTTTCCACTTAGCCACACTGAGAAGCTGCGTGGCTCAGCGGTAAGAGCCTGGGCTTGGGAGTCAGAGGTCATGGGTTCTAATCCCGGCTCCGCCGCTTGCCATCTGTGTGACCTTGGGCAAGTCACTTCACTTCTCTGTGCCTCAGTTTCCTCATCTGTAAATTGGGGATGAAGACTGTGAGCCTCAAGTAGGACAAACTGATTGCCCTGTATCTACCCCAGCGCTTAGAGCAGTGCTTGGCACATAGTAAGCGCTTAACAACTGCCATCGTTATTACACTGCTTCTCTAACTGTGTGACCTCGGGCAAGTCACTTCGCTTCTCTCTTCCTCAGTGACCTCAGCTGTAAAATGGGAATTGAGAGCATGAGCCCTACTTGGGACAGGGACCGCGTCCAGTTTGATTTGCTTGTATCCAGCCCTCTGCTTAGTACAGTGCCTCTCATGTAGTAAATGCTTAACAAGTACCATCATTATTACCCCTGTGCATAGCACAGAGCTTGACAGATAGTAAGCACTTCAGAAATACCACTGTTGTCCCTATTATTTGTACTCTATTATGTTGATGTGTAGCCCTGGATGAAAATACAACATTGAAAATGACACTGATAGACAGTGTATTAAAAATGACTGCTGCTTGGGAAATCAGTGGATCAGTAATTAACCTCTTCTTTAAACACAGATCTTTTGGAAAATGAAGTTTTGAAAATCAGTCAAATATATTGAGTGCTAACTATGTGCAGAGCACCATACTAAGGACTTGGGAGAGTACAATAGAATTAGCAGCATGATCCCTGCCCACAATAATAATGGTAATAATAATCATGGTATTTGTTAAGCGCTTACTATGTGCCAAGCACTGTTCTAAGCGCTGAGTTAGATACAAGGTAATCAGGTTGTCCCACATGGGGCTCACAGTCTTAATCCCCATTTTACAGATGAGGTAACTGAAGCACGGAGAAGTTAAGTGGCTTGCCCAGGGTCACACTTCAGACAAGTGGCAGAGCCGGGATTAATAATGTTGGTATTTGTTAAGCGCTTACTATGTGCAGAGCACTGTTCTAAGCACTGGGGGAGATACAGGGTCATCAGATTGTCCCACGTGAGGCTCACAGTTAATCCCCATGTTACAGATGAGGGAACTGAGCCCCGGAGAAGTGAAGTGACTTGCCCACAGTCACACAGCTGACAAGTGGCAGAGCCGGGAATCGAACCCATGACCTCTGACTCCGAAGCCCAGGCTCTTTCCACCGAGCCATGAACCCATGACTCCCAAGCCCGCGAACTTTCCACTAAGCCATGTTGCTTCTCTACAATGAGCTTGCACTCCAGATTCCTTTTTCTCCTCAAGTTGGAGGATGAGGGTCTCCAAACCACCAGAGACGGGGAGGCAAGGAGATGAGGAGTTAGGGAATTCACAGCAGAATTCCAGAACACTTTCCTATAGAGTCAGTTGTTGAATTGGGAAAGGGATGGAGACAGAGTGGCTGAGCATTTTTTTATTGCATGCTAGCACAGTAATAAAAATGGTATTTGTGGAGTGCTTACTGTGTGTCAGGCACTCTACTAAGCGCTGTACTAAACAGTGGTGAAGGTAGACATGATCCCTGCTCCCAGTGATCAACCTGTCAATCAATTAATGGCATCTGTTGAGTGCTTGCGGAGTGCAGAGCACTGTACTAAGCACCAAGGGAGAATACAAGAAGTCTCCTGTGTGACCTTGGGCCAGTCACTTAGCTCCTCTGGGCTGCAGTTCCCTCATCTGTAAAATGGGGATTAAGAGTGTGAGTCCCATGTGGGCTATGGACTGTATCCAACCTGATTAGCTTGTATCTTTCCCAGCGCTTAGTAGAGTGCCTGGTACATAGTAAGCACTTAACAGATACCATTAAAAATCTGTGGATAATAGAACATATTTGGTAGATACGATCCTGCCCACAAGAAGCTTACACTCTACAATATAGTAGGGGAGGCGGACGTGAAAATAAATTCTAGGTAGGGGAAGTTGTAGTGTAAAGGTATGGACTTAAATCCTGAAGGGTGGTGGATGAGCTGAGTGCCTAAGTGCTTAAGGGGATAATGATTCAACTGTGTAGGTGATTGAGTAGATATAGGAAGAGAAGTAGTATTGCCTAATGGATAGAGCACTGGCCTGGGAGTCAGAGGATCTGGGTTCTAATCCCGGCTCCGCCACTTCTCTGCTCTGTGACGATGGACAAGACACTTCACTGAACTGGGCCTCAGTTCCCTCATCTGTAAAGTGGGGATTCAATACCTGTTCACTAGATTCTGAGCCCTGTGTGGGTCAGGGACCTAGTAATAATTATGGTATACGATAAGCACTAATAAGAACCAGACAGTATACTAGGCGTTGAGGTGGGTACAAGCAAGTCGGGGTGGACACAGTTCCTGTCCCACATGGGCCTCACGGTCCCAATCTCCATTTTACTGATGAGGTAACTGAGGCACAGAGATCCGATTATCTTGTATCCTCAACAGCCCTTAGAAGAGTTTTTGACACATAGTAGGTGCTTATGATACTATTATTATTATTATAAGGGTGAGGAGATGACAGACTGGTCAGGGAAGTTCTCTTGGGAGATAGAATTTTAGTTGAGCTTTCAAGATAGAGGGAACGGTGGACTGTCAGATGTGAAGGGGGAAGGAGTTCCAGGCTGGAGGGAGGGCTCCAGAGCAAAAGGGAGGCCCAGTAAATAGGTTGGCATTAGAGGAGTGAAGAGTGTAAGCTGGGGTGCAGTGGGAAAGGAGCAAGGAGAGGGAGAAAGGAGAGAGCCGATGGAGTATAGTATATTTATTTGGCAGCGATCTCACCACCAGCTTCACGGCTGCTGAGATCCATCAATAGCTGTGTTCCTCAATTAGCAGTGCCTAGACATTTGGGTTATTTGACACACCCTGAGCCTTTTAGTGACCCAGGAGATCCTGAACCAGACTGTAGGATTCAACTACCCACAGAAATGGGGGACTTAGACTGGGAATCGCCCAGCCCAGGGAGAGTTCATTCATTCAGTTGTATTTATTGAGCGCTTACTATGTGCAGAGCACTGTACTAAGCTCTTGGGAGAGTACAATGGAACAATAAACAGATACGGTCCTGCCCACGACGAGCTTTCAGTCCAGAAGGGGGGAGACAGACATTAATATAAATAAATGACAGCTATGTACAGAAGTGTGTTGGGGCCGGGAGGGGGGAATGGACAGAGGGAGCAAGTCAGGACGACACAGGAGGGAGTGGGAGAAGAGGAAGGGGAGGCTTAATCAGGGAAGGCCTCCTGGAGGAGATGTGCCCTCAATAAGGCTTTGAAGCAGGGGGAGACTGATTGTTAGATTTGAGGAAGGAGGGCGTTCCAGGACAGAGGCAGGACAGGGGCTATGGATCGGTGGCGAGATAGAAGGGTTCAGACTTGGGTACCATCATTCATTCCTTCATGCAGTCATATTTATTGAGGGCTTACTGTGGGCAGAGCACTGTACTGAGCACTTGGGTGAGTACGATACAGCGATAAACAGACACATTCCCTGCCCACAGCGAGCTTACCATCCTGGCCTGGCCTGGCTGCATAGAAATACCTGCAGCCTGGAGCTTCCTCAAGTGACTTGCCCTAAATTACGCAACAGGAAAGAGGTGGAGCTAGGATTAGAACCCAAGTCTTTTGACTCCAAGGTGGGTGTACTTGGTACATAGTAAGAGCTTAATAATGCCATCATTATTATTATTATTATCCCAACAGCATGGCTCCGAGGTGGCTGTGGTGATGAGCACAGGGTTGTACAGAGGGCTTATAGTTGGTGGTGGCACTTTTACCTGCTTCTAAGACCTCCAATAGTACACACGGGGGAAACGAGTTGAAATCCTTGTGAGCCACAGAACAGGTGAACAACTGAGACCCGATGGAGAGAAAGGAGGAATAATAAACTACAAGAACTCTGTGCTCTACAAGTCCATTCTAGTTTTCTACGTAATAATACCTTACAAAATATAGGACTTGGGAGCGCATTCATCTTCAAAGCCCGTTACTGACTTCCGAATCCTCAAAACACTTTTGTGAGGTGAGGTGCCGAGCATAATTATTATCTTCGGCCTCCAGATGGGGAAAATAAGCAGCAACGTTGATTGCTTTCTGAAGCGGCAAGAGCGTGTGACTGTTGGAGCCGAATCTGAAACTAAAAGACGGTACTGTTTTTGTCCCCCAAAACAGAGGAAAACAATTGTTTCTGGGACTTGTTGAGCGCTTATTAAGTAAAAATAATGATGCCATTTGTTAAGCGCTCACTATGTGCCGAGCACTGTACTAAGTGCTGGATTGCTAAGCACCGTTCTAAATGTTCTAAGTTAGATACAAGTAAAGCAGGTCAGACACAGTCTCTGTTCCACATGGGGCTCCCAGTTTAAGTAGGAAGGACTAAGACGTAATCCCCATTTTACAGATGAGGTAACTGAGGCACAGAGAAGTTAAGTGACTTGCCCAAGGTTGTTACATGGCAGACTAGGATTAAAACCCAGGCCTTTTGACCTCCAATCTCATACGCTTTCTGCTAGGCCATGCTGCTTTTGAAACAGTCGAGGACACAAATCCATCATTCGATCTTCCAAATATTTAGAGCCAACGTAAATGTAAAAAAAAAAGGATCTAGTATTTTTGGTTTTGAGTTTATTTTTATTTGTTATGGCCCTTTAATGAATTTAAGAGTGAAGCATATTTTAGGACCTGAGTTATATTGGATAATTTGCTAGTGGAGACCCTTCATAGATACGTGTGTGTGTGTGTGTATTATAGGCTCTTATAGTAGAAGCCTAGTAATTAACATTCTCTCATAAGCAGCCCAGCTTCTAAATTCTCTTTGAGATTCAAATTATGCATACTGTACATGTAATTTTAACGAGTCGAATGAAGAAAAGTAGGCATCTGCTGCGATCCTTTGTACTACAGTGTTCGTGGGTGTGTATCTCAACCGACCTATTCAATTTGAGTTTAGTAAACTGTGTATGTTGAAATCAGTCCCATCAATGAACAAGGGGAGATATAGATTTTTATTTTGCTTGTGGAGATAGGATTTCAAACGTTGCCAAGCAATAATGCATGTCATTCACTTATTGTTCCAATTCTATTCTTCTTTAAAGCTGATTGATTTAAAAAGATTGTCTTTAATTCAAAAGCTGTTTTCATTTTAGTTTTCATCTTTCTGTCAGGATCCAAATGAGATGAAATTGAATTATGCACATACATAAACAGAAAGTTTGGGTTTTTCTTGAGTTTATTCCCTCAAGGTTTAGGAGAAAGTATCTTTCATTTGCCCGAGACAGTCAAGAGATGACCAGGTTTTGCCTTGTTTTTGCACATTTTCTCTTTGTGTTACTGAGAAATGCCATTCTGGAGCAGTCGTTCAAACCACTTCTTGTGGAATGTATGTTGGAGAATTTAACTGTGTTTTGGGGATATGCTGCTTATTATTATCATTATTATTATTAATAGTAATACCAATAATAATAATGGTATTTGTAAGCACTTACTATGTGCCAGGCAGGGTACTAAGTGCCGAGAAGCAGCATGGTGCAGTATCTAGAGCACAGGCCTGGGACTCAGAAAGTCAGTGGTTAATAATAATAATAATAATGTTGGTATTTGTTAAGCGCTTACTATGTGCAGAGCACTGTTCTAAGCGCTGGGGTAAACACAGGGGAATCAGGTTGTCCCACGTGGGGCTCACAGTCTTAATCCCCATTTTACAGATGAGGGAACTGAGGCACAGAGAAGTTGAGTGACTTGCCCACAGTCACACAGCTGACAAGTGGCAGAGCTGGGATTCGAACTCATGAGCCCTGACTCCAAAGCCCGTGCTCTTTCCACTGCGCCACGCTGCTTCTCATCCCGGCTCTGCCACTTGTCTGTTCTGTGACCTTGGGTAAGTCACTTGACTTCTCTGGGCCTCAGTTACCTCATCTGTAAATGAGGATTAAGACTGTGAGCCCTATGGGGGACAGGGACCGTGTCCAACCCGATTTGCTTGCATCCACCCCAGCACTTGTACAGAGCCTGGCACACAGTAAGCGCCTTACCACAATTATTCAATCGTATTTATTGAGCGCTTACGGTGTGCAGAGCACTGTACTAAGTTATTATTATTATTATTATCACCACAACCAAATCGTGTTGGACACAGTCCCTGTCCCACGTGGGGTCGCGGTCTCAATCCCCCATTTCCAGGTGAGGTAACTGAGGCCCAGAGAAGTCAAATGACTTGCCTAAGGTCACAGAGCAGAGAGTGGCGGAGCCGGGATTAGAACCCAGGTCCTTCTGACTCCCAGGCTCGTGCTCTATCCACGATGCCACGCTACTCCTCCTCTGGGTATCTCCCACCTGAAACCTCCAGGATCTTAGTGAAATCCACTGCCAACGGGTAACAGCTTGTAAATCTGGCCTTCTCAACGGCTAAGAAGTAGAAATATTAGCAGGAGGACTTTTGAGTGGTGAACTGTACTAGCTTCCTGCAAAGTACAGAATGATAAACTGACATCTGCCCTGTCCACAGAGAGGTCACACTTTAATAGGAGAAACAAGCATAAAAATATTTACAACAGAGTGGCCAGAATGAATAATCGAGTACACGTATGTGTTGAAGAGGATATAGATAAGTTCACAATCATTGTGGTATTTGTTTTATTATTATTATTATGATTATGATACTCGTTAAGGGCTTACTATGTGCCCAGCACTGTTTTAAGCGATGGGGTACGTATAAGGTAATCAGGTTGGACTCCTGTCATTCATTCAATAGTGTTTATTGAGCGCTTACTATGTGCAGAGCACTGTACTAAGTGCTAAGCAGCGTGGCTCAGTGGAAAGAGTCCGGGCTTGGGAGCCAGAGGTCATGGGTTCGAATCCCGGCTCTGCCACTCGTCAGCTGTGTGACCGTGAGCAAGTCACTTAACTTCTCTGTGCCTCAGTTACCTCATCTGTAAAATGGGGATTAACTGTGAGCCTCAAGTGGGACAACCTGATTACCCTGTATCTACCCCAGTGCGTAGAACAGTGCTCTGCCCATAGTAAGCGCTTAACAGATACCAACGTTATCATTACAAATCGGCAACAGATAGAGACAGTCCCTGCCCACTGACGGGTTTACAGTCTAATCGGGGGACGCAGGCTCACAGTCTTAATTCCCGTTTTACAGATGTGGGAACTGAGGCCCAGAGACGTGAAGTGACCCTCCCAAGATCACACAGCAGACACATGGCGGAACTGGGACTAGAACCCAGGTCCTTCTGACTTCCGGGCCCAGGCTCTATCCACCAAGCCAAGCGCTTACTATATGTCCCTGTTCCTCACGGGAACTCATCTGCAAATTGGGATTAAAGCTGTGAGTCCCATGTGGAACAGGGACTGTGTCCAACCTGATTATCCTAGAGAAGCAGCATGGCCTAGTGCATAGAACACAGAACTGGGAGTCAGAAGGACCTGGTTTCTAATCCCAGCTCCACCACTTGTCTGCTGTGTGACTTTGGGCAAGTCACTTCACTTCTCTGGGCTTCAGTTTCCTCATCTGTAAAATAATAATAATAATTATGGTATTTGTTAATCACTTACTGTGTGTGAAGCACTCTTCTGGGCGCTGGAGTAGATACAAGGTTAGCAAGTTGTCCCACGTGGGGCTCACAGTCTTAATCCCAATTTTACAGATGGGGTAACTGAGGCACAGAGAAGTGAAGTGATTCGCCCAAAGTCACACAACTGATACATGGCAGAGTTGGGATTAGACGAGAAGCAGCGTGGCTCAGTGGAAAGAGCATGGGCTTGGGAGTCAGAGGTCATGGGTTCTAATCCCGACTCCGCCACTTGTCAGCTGTGTGACTTTGGGCAAGTCACTTCATTTCTCTGTGCCTCAGTTACCTCATCTGTGAAATGGGGATTAAGGCTGTGAGCCCCATGTGGGACAATCTGATCACCTTCTATTCCCCCCAGCGCTTCGAACAGTGCTTTGCACATAGTAAGCCTTAACAAATACCATCATTATTATTAGACCCCACGACCTCCGACTCCCAAGCCCATGCTCTTTCCACGAAGTCACGCTGCTTCTTACAAAGATGCTGAGCCCCACGTGGGACAGTGACTGTGTCCAACCTGATTAGCTTGTGGTCACCCCAGAGCTTAGTGGGGTGGCACATAGTAAGTGCTTAACAAATGCCACAATTATTATTACTATTATTATTATTGTCATCCTTACTATTATTATTTCTATCCCAGGGCTTAGTACAGTACCTGGTACACAGTTAGCACACGATGAGCCCTTAACGAATACCATAAAAAAATTAAAAAAAGAGAGAGGCTGAAGGCCAGAGGCTGGGAGTCCAGAGATGTGGCTAAATGGTGCAGAATTCCAACCAAGGCAAGATCAGAACTTGTACCAGTGTGGAGAGGAAAAGGCAGATCCAGGTGACTTTATTGAGAGAGAACAGGTGGGATACGGCAGTGGTGTGGATGGGAGAGTGGAATGCTAACATAGAACCGAGGATGGCACCGAGTTTACCGGATTCTGGGAAGGAGAGTATGAGGGTGTTTTCAACTGAAATAGGAAAGTTAGGGGGAAGACTGAGTTCAGAGGCAGTTTCCATTGATTTCCTCATCTGTAAAATATGTACACGGTCTATAATTCTATTTATTTATATTGATGCTATTGATGCCTGTTTACAAGTTTTGATGCCTTTCTCCCCCCTTCTATTCATTCATTCAATAGTATTTATTGAGCGCCTATTATGTGCAGAGCACTGTACTAAGCACTTGGAATGTACAAATCGGCAACAGATAGAGACGGTCCCTGCCCTTTGACGGGCTTACGGTCTAATCGGGGGAGACGGACAGACAAGAACCATGACAATAAATAGAGTCAAGACTCTAGACTGTGAGCCTGTTGTGAACAGGGATTGTCCCTCTTTATTGCTGAATTGTTCATTCATTCATTCAATAGTATTTATTGAGCGCTTACTATGTGCAGAGCACTGTACTAAGCGCTGGGAATGAACAAGTTGACAACAGATAGAGACAGTCCCTGCCGTTTGACGGGATTACAGTCTAATCGGGGGAGACGGACAGACGAGAACGATGGCAATAAATAGAGTCAAGGGAAAGAACATCTCGTAAAAACAATGGCAACGGGTTTAGTACAGTACTCTGCACACAGTAAGCACTCAATAAATATGATAGAATGAATGAATGAATTAATTAATTAATGAGCCCCATAAGGGATGAGGATTGTGTCTGATCTGATTATCTAGTATCCAACCCAGTGCTTAATAAGCACTTAACAAATACAATTTATTATTAGTAGTATTAATTATTAATCATTATTTTTTTCAGCACTTAGTGTATAGGAAGCACTTAACAAATACCACAACAAATAAACCACAGGCAGGGCACCTTAGACTCAAATACCCGTTGCATGAATTAACCCTACTGAGTTCTTTGCTTAGGTTCTGATGTGAAATTGAGCTTTGGCCGGCTGGAAGTAAAATCCGATGGTGAGCATCAATAAACTAGAAAAAAAATAAACCTCAAAAAGTAAAATAAACCTCTGAAGCCCCTTCCCGGGAACAGGGTGGGATCATGATCCCTTGAGAGAGTAGAAATTAGGTTGTAGGAAAGTCTTTAACGAGGTTGAATATCAGCCTCCATTGGCAAGGATTTCCAAACTTGATGATCTAAGAGGTCTTTTTCAAGCTCTAATTTCTATGATTCTTTGAGTCTGAAAAGGTCAACCCACTCCAGACTAGCTTCTCTGCCAAGCCAGTGGCATTGGTCAATTTGGAGTTTTGATTATTCTAAAAAGGATCTGTTAATAGAACCTCAGACACTTCATCCAAATCTGTCCCATGCCTAGAAAAAAATCAATTGAAAATGGCAGTATTTTGTTTTATCAAATGGCCCTGCAAATATCCAAGAGACACATCGTCTGAGTTAGACTATAAAGCACATTTTCTGCCTGGCAGTAGCTGAAACTGCCACACTGGCTTTTCTTTCATTGTTTATTGTTGTATAAAATTAACTAGAAAATTGCTTTCTTCCCCAGACAATTCTCGAATATGCTTATGAACATCGGGATTTTCCACTAATCAGAATGTTCCAGCGATCTGAACTGTCTCACCAGTCAACAGCCTCTGAATCTTCCCTCGGGGATTCTTCCCTTGGGGTCTTGAGGTTTGTCCATGGAATCTCTGGCCTCTAGAGCTCTAACGACAATGCGAAGTGGAGTGGTCCAACTGGGGAGCGGATGGATGGGTAGAGGCGCTACCCATTGCAGAGCACAATCGGAGCTCTAGGACCCTTTTCCCGCAGAAATGATTGTGTGCGCTCCTGTGTCGAAGAGCCCGACACGGTCTTAATAATAATGATAATTTTAATAATGGTAATAATAATAATAATAGTATTTGTAAAGCACTTACTATGTGTCAAGCACTGTTCTAAGCGCTGGGGAAGATTGGTAGGATACAGTACCTTTCCCATATGGGGCTCACAGTCTTAATCCCCAATTTACAGATAGGGTTACTGAGCAGAGAGAAGTGAAATGACTTGCCCCAGGTCACACAGCAGACAAGTGGCCGAGTAGGGATTAGAACCCAGGTCCTTCTGATTCCCACACCCGTGCTCTATCCACTAGGCCATGCTGCTTTCCTGTGTGCCAAGCAGTCAAGCAGTATGCGTCAAGCACTGGGGTAAATTCAAAGTAATCAGAACCCGCATGGAGCTCACGGTCTAATTAGGAGGGAGAACAGGGATTGAATCCCCATTTTGCAGATGAGGGAACTGAGGCACGGAGAAGAGAAGTGAAGAAGCCACCCAACAGCCAACTGGGGGTGCAGGGATTAGAACCCAGGTCCTCTGACTCCCAGATCTCGCTCTTTCCACTAGGTCCCCATCCTACATTTTTTTTCTAATGGTGTTTGGTAAGCACATACTTTGTGTCAAGCACAATTCCAAGCCTGAAGTAGATAGAAGTTAATCAGACCAGATACAGTCAGGTAGTAAGGAGAACAGGTATTGTATCCCCATTTTACTGTTGAGGAAACTGAGGTACAGAGATGTTATAAGACTTGCCCAAGGTCGCACGGCAGGCAAGCGGTGAAACCGGAATTAGTCAATCGTGTTTATTGAGCGCTTACTCTGTGCAGAGCACTGTACTAAGTGCTTGGGAGACTGCAATATAACAATATGAGATACACTCCCTGCCCACAACAAGCTTACAGTCTAGAGGGAAGACAGAAATTAATATAAATGAATAAAATTACAGATATGTACATAAATGCTGTGGGGCTAGAAGGGGGCGATGAATAAAGGGAGTGAGTCAAGATGACGCAGAAAGGAGTGGGAGAAGAAGAAAGCAGGGATTAGTCAGGGAAGGCCTCTTGGAGGAGATGTGCCTTCATTAAGGCTTTGAAAGGGGGGAGAGTAATTGTTGGTGAGATATGAAGAAGGAGGGTGATCCAGGCCAGAGGCAGGATGTAGGTGAGAGGTCGACGGCGAGATAGACAAGATGGAGGTACAGTGAGAAGGTTGGCATTAGAGGAGCGAAGTGTGTGGGCTGGGTAACCAGTGCACGGGCTTTGGAGTCAGGGCGCATGAGTTCGAATCCCAGCTCTGCCACTTGGCTGTGTGACTGTGGGCAAGTCACTTAACTTCTCTTTGCCTCAGTTCCTTCATCTGTAAAATGGGGATTAAGATTGTGAGCCCCACGTGGGACAACCTGATTCCCCTATGTCTACCCCAGCGCTTAGAACAGTGCTCGGCACATAGTAAGCGCTTAACAAATGTCAACATTATTATTATTATTATTATTATTATTATTATTATTATTTTCCTCAGCTCCCCCTTGTCCTCAGCTCCCCCTTCCTTCCGCATCACCTCAACTTGTTCCCTTTGCTTTTCCACCCCTCTCCCCACCCCACAGCACTTATGTATACATGCATATATCGATCATTCTACTTATTTATACTGATGCCTGTTTACATGTGTTGATGTCTGTCTTCCCCGCTCTAGACTATAAGCCTGATGTGGGTAGCGACTGTCTCTCTTTTTTGCTGAATTCTGCTTTCCAAGCTCTTAGTACAGCGCTCTGCACAGAGTAAGTGCTCAGTAAATACGATTAAATGAAACCATGAATGAATGAAAAGGAGAGTAGCGAGGTGAGGTGGGAGGAGGTGAGGTGAGATACTCTGGCTCCCAGGTCCATGCTTTATCCACTAGCCCTTGCTGTCGCTCATTCCAACCATCAAGTGACACTTCGGCATTCTCCAAACATTTGAGATTCACACCCTTTCGTAGCCCTTAAACACATATCTTTTCCATCAATAAATACTATCGATTGATGAATCGGCCTGAGTACCACAACATGATTTCTGTTTGAATCAATCAATGGTATTTATTGAACTTTTACTACGTACAGAGCACTGTACTAAGCGCATGGGAGAATAACATACAGCAGAATCAACAGGCCCGTTTTCTGCCCATAACAATCTTACAATCTAGAGGGAGAGAAAGACATAAATATAAATAAGTAATTGATAATATATGATTTAAAAGTTCATACATAAGTTTGAACATGCGGTTTCCTGGTACAAACCTCTGGGAAGTAGAACAGGCTGTATTCAGGGAGTGGATGAGAACAGATTAAGAGCAATTTGATCATTTGGATCACCCACCCCATCTCCAAATTCAGCCAATCAAGTAATGGTATTTAATAATGTTGGTATTTGTTAAGCGCTTACTATGTGCAGAGCACTGTTCTAAGCGCTGGGGGAGATACAGGGTAATCAGGTTGTCCCACATGAGGCTCACAGTCTTAATCCCCATTTTACAGATGAGGTCACTGAGGCCCAGAGAAGTGAAGTGACTTGCCCACAGTCACACAGCTGACAAGTGGCAGAGCCGGGATTCGAATCTAAGACCTCTGACTCCCAAGCCCGGGCTCTTTCCGCTGAGCCATGCTCCTTCTCACGGAGCGCTTGCTGCGTGCAGAAGCATGCCGTCCTGTAGACTCTAAGGTCACTGTGGGCAGGAACTTGCCGGCCAACTCTGTTGTATGGAGCTCTTCCCAGTGCTTAGTTGTTGTCTTATGCTGTTGAGTCATGTCTGACCCATAGCGACGCCACGGACGCATCTCTCCCAGAACGCCCCACCTCCATCTGCCATCGTTCTGGTAGTGGATCCGTTGAGTTTTCTTGGTAAAAATATGGAATTGGTTCACCACTTCCTCCTTCCGAGCAGTAAACGCGTCTCTGCCCTCGACTCTCTCCCACGCCGCTGCTGCCCAGCCCGGGTGAGCTTTGACTTGTAGCAGGTTGTCAGCCACTCGCTAGCCACTGGCCAAACTAGGACTGGAACGGACAGGCCTCTGCTTGACTCTCCCTCCTGTAGTCGTGACTGGTAAAGGGCTGGAAACTCTCCAGGAGCGACTCCGAGAGGGGAAGCGCTTAGTACAGTGTTCTATACATAGTAGGCACTCAATAAATATCATTAATCAATTGATTGATTGATGCAGGGCATTGTACTAAGCTCTTAGAAGACAACAATACAATAGTTAGCGGCCTAGTGGATAGAGCGTGGGCCTGGGAGTCAGAAGGTCATGCGTTCTAATCCTGGCTGCACACTTGTCTGACCACTGTGTGACCTTGGGCAAGTCGCTCCACTTCTCTGGGCCTCAGTTCCCTCATCTGTAAAATAATAATGATAATGTTGGTATTTGTTAAGCGCTTACTACGTGCAGAGCACTGTTCTAAGCGCTGGGGAAGATACAGGGTAATCAGGTTGTCCCATTTTACAGATGAGGTCACTGAGAAGTGAAGTGACTTGCCCACAGTCACCCAGCTGACAAGTGGCAGAGCCTGAATTCGAACCCATGACCTCTGACTCCCAAGCCCGTGCTCTTTCCACTGCGCCACGCTGTAGGAATTAAGATTGTGAACCCTGTGTGGGAGGGGGACTGTGTCCAACCCAATTTGCTTGTTTCCCCCCAGGGCTTAGTACAGTGCCTGGCACACTGTAAACACTTAACAGATATCACAATTAAGCAAAATCGCCATCCTCAAAGGAGTTTACAATCTGGAGGGAGAGGTGCTCTTGACACTTGTTACAGCAGCTGTTCCACTCTCAGCTTCCGAAGTTCCCTTTAGAATGTCCCTGGACAGATTGAATCAGTTTTCCTTGCAACATTTTTTTATGGCCTTCATTTCACTCTTTCTGCCTTTGATTCACCTTTTGTTGTTGGTTTTTTTTCCCTTCATACCTCTCTTCACTTTTAATCTTAGTTCTTTCCTCTTTCTTTCTCCTCCTGGTCATTAGGACTCTCCTCCCCGCTATGTCAGTCAGTCAATCCTATTTATTGAGCGCTTACTGTGTGCAAAGCCATGTACTAAGCATTAGGGAGACTACTGTATGTGAATAAACGGATACATTTCCTGCCAGAAGCAGCATGATGAAGTGGTTAGAGTACGGGTCTGGGAGTCAGTAGGTGGTGGATTCTGATCCTGCTGTGTGACCTTGGGAAAGTCACTTCACTGCCCTGGGCCTTGGTTACCCCATCCGGAAAATTTCATTCATTCATTCAATAGTACTTATTGAGCGCTTACTATGTGCAGAGCACTGTACTAAGCACTTGGAATGTACAAATCGGTAACAGATAGAGACGGTCCCTGCCCTTTGACGGGCTTACGGTCTAATCGGGGGAGACGGACAGACGAGAACAATGGCAGTAAATAGAATCAAAATGGGGATTGAGACTGTGAGCCCCACATAGGACATGGACTATGTGACAACCTGAATAGCTTGTATCCACCCTGGTGCTTAGTACAGTGCCTGGCACATAGAAAGTGCTTAGCAAATATCTCAATTAGTATTACTATTATTACATGGATTTAAAGAGTTCAGTAATAATAATAACTCTGGTATTTGTTAAGCGCTTACTCTGCGCAAGGCACCAAACTAAACACTGGGGTGGATACAAGCAAATCGGATAGGACACAGTCCCTGACCCATGGGGGGGGCTCACAGTCTCAATCCCCGTTTTACAGATGAGGCAACTGAGGCCCAGAGAAGCAAAGTGACTTGCTCAAGGTCACCCAGCGGACAAGGGGTGGAGCCGGGAGCAGAACACATGACCTTCTGACTCCCAGGCCTGTGCTCTATCCACAACGCCATGTTGCTTCTCGAGACTGGTGCTTCAAGAGACCGGATAAGCGTCCTTTAAAGAACGCTGGACCCTTATACCCAGCAACTCTTCAATACCCTATTGAATTTGACTGCCTGGCTTTGCCAGGCAGGAAGGATTTAAGGACATGGGTGACCAACTGGACAGGTGCCAGTGAAATTCAGGATCTGCCTTCACTGCGGCCTTAAATGTCAGGTTGTCTTACCCTACCTAAGTGCAATCCAGAGAGCGACTTTGGAGTGAAACACCTCCACCGGCTCTTCCCACTCTACCCTTGTGAACCCACCAAGCCCAGATAAAGGAATAACAATCCTTAGGGAAAGCAAAGGAAAATTAAAATCTCAGTTTAAAGTGGAGCGGGGGTGATTCTCTCAAATGTGCGCTTGTTGTGTGCGGGGAATGTGTCTACCCACTCTGTTGTATAGTATCCTCCCGAGCGCTTAGTACAGTGATCTGCCCAATATAAGCGCTCAATAAATACCACTGGTAGATTGATAGTTGTTTGTTTTTATGAGAACCCTGAAGATTATCCGACCGACCACCATTCTAGACTGTGAGTCTGCTGTGGGCAGGGACTGTCTCTGTTGCTGAAATGTACTTTGCAAGTGCTTAGTATAGTGCTCTGCACATAGTAAGTGCTCAATAAATACGACCGAATAAATGAATGATTGAATTCTCCCGACTTCATAGCTTTATTGAAGCAGTGCGGCTCAGTGGAAAGAGCCCGGGTTTGGGAGTCAGAGGTCATGGGTGTGAAACCCGGTTCTGCCACTATCAGCTGTGTGACTGTGGGCAAGTCACTTCACTTCTCTGTGCCTCAGTTCCCTCATCTGTAAAATGGGGATTAACTGTGAGCCTCACGTGGGACAACCTGATTACCCCTTATCTACCCCAGTGCTTAGAACAGTGCTCTGCACGTAGTAAGCGCTTAACAAATACCAACTTCTTTTTTATTGAATTCATATCTCCTCCAAGAGGTCTCCCTGACTCTACCCTCTCATTTTCCCTACTTCCTTTTCCTTGCACTTGGATTCGAACCCTTTATTCATCCCGCCCACTCTTAAGTACATATCTAATTTATTTAATACCCGCCTCCCCACTCTAGCTCCTCCCCACTGCAGCTCCTTGTGGGCAAGGAATGTATCTACCGACTCTGTTATATTGTACTCTTCCAAGTGCTTAGTAGTCTTAACACGGTAACCACTCAATGAACACGACTGATTGACTATGCTTGTTTTAGATTACTTTATCCGCTTGTCCCCAGAAAACAGAAATCATTGTTATCATTTTGGATAGCCTCCAAGATTGGCTGTGCTACCGCAACTAGAACTGGGCAGAGCCAGATATTACAAAGTTGGTCCCGGTAGAATATTTAGCGATTACTAGAGCCGGGATGAGACGCGAGAGCGTTTTGTTTAGAAGCAGAATTTTAATTTTTTCGGCATTGATTCCGCACTGAAAGAGAATGAGGCAGCTGCCTCGAGATGTACAATCAGAGAATAAATCAGGGGTAATCGTAATTGTGGTATTTGGTAAATGTTTACTACATGCCCAGCACTGGGATAAGATACAAGATAATTAGACTGAACACTATCTTTGTCACTCATGGGGTCCACACCTTAAACAGGAGGGAGAACAGGTATTGTACCCCTATTTTACAGATGAGGAAAATGAGGCATAGAGAAGTAAAGTGACTTGCCCAAGATCAACATCATCATAATAATAATAGTGGTATTTGTTAAATGTTTACTATGTGCCAGGCACTGTACTAAGTGCTGGGGTGGATACAAGGAATTCAGGTTGGACAAGGGCTTAGTACAGTGCTTTGCACACAGTAAGTGCTCAATAAGTACGATTGAATGAATACAGTCCGGGGCCCACATGGGGCTCACGGTCTTAATTCCTATTTTGCAGATGAGGTAACTGAGGCACAAAGAAGTGAAGTGAGTCTCCTAAGGTCACACAGCAAACAAGAGGCAGAGCTAGGTTTAGAACCCAGGTCCTTCTACTCCCAGGCCGGTTCTTTGCATTAAGCCAGACTACTTCTCACTTTGAGCACTTTCTCTGCCTAGGGTGCTTATGCAAATCACTTGGGAGAATGCACTAATAATAATAATGATGATGGTATTTGTTAAGCGCTTACTATGTGCCAGGCACCGTAGTAAGTGCTGAATATGGTATGGTATTGTTAGACAGGAGAGTGGAGGGAGTCAGAAATTACAGGACCGTCTGGAGAAAGTATCTCCAGGGAATCGCTAGGACTAGGAAATGACTCTATGGAACTTAATAATAATAATAATAATAGGCTCACGCAGCACAAATCTGACGGTGAGCCCGTTGTTGGGTAGGGATTGTCTCTATATGTTGCTGAATTGTACTTTCCAAGTGCTTAGTACAGTGCTCTGCACTTAGTAAGCACTCAATAAATACGATTGAATGAATGAATGAAGTCTGAAGCAGTGCCTGCGTGAACAGCGACTTGGAAGGGAAAAGTGATGGTTTCCAGACTAAGGGGTGAGTCAGAGTCTGTCTGGGGAAACACTTTAAGTTAGGGGCTCCGGTATTATGACATAACGTGTTCAGAAACATATAATGATGTCATGCAGAATAGGAGGAGGAGCAAAGTTCTTCCCCACTTCTAGACAGCCAGCTGCTGAGGCTGGTTCTGAAACTTTATAAAGTTGGGAGTTTGAGCTTCTGTGAATTTTCAGTTAAATGCATCATGGAAAAAGATTCATTTAATCAATCAAGAGCAGTAGATGACCGAGAAGCAGCATGATCTAGTGGAAGAGGCATAAAACTGGGAGTCAGGAGATGTGGATTCAAATCCAGAAGACCTGAATTTAATCTTCTCTAGACGGTAAACTTCTGAGGTCAGGGATTGTGTCTTCTAACTCTAATGTATTGTACTTTTCCAAGAGCTTAGTATAGTGTTCTGCACAGAGTAAACCCTCTAGAAATACCAGTGATTGATAATCCCAGTTGTGGTACCTATGCCCATTTACTTGTTATTTAGAGAAGCAGCGTGGCTCAGTGGAAAGAGCACGGGCTTGGGAGTCAGAGGTCATGGGCTCGAATCCCGGCTCTGCCACTTGTCAGCTGTGTGACTGTGGGCAAGTCACTTAACTTCTCTGGGCCTCGGTTCCCTCATCTGTAAAATGGGGATTAAGACTGTGAACCTCACGTGGGACAACCTGATTGCCCTGTATCTACCCCAGCGCTTAGAACAATGCTCTGCACATAGTAAGCGCTTAACAAATACCAACATCATCATGACGTCTGTCTCCCGCCTTCTAGGCTATAAGCCCGTTGTGGGCAGGGATTGTCTCTCTTTCTTTCTGAATTGTACTTTCCGAGCACTTAGTACTGTGCTTTGCATACAGTAAGCGCTCAATAAATACGATTGAAAGAATAAATGAAGTCCTTTGACTTCTCTGAAACTCTCTTCATCTGGAAAACAGGGATGAAATAACTGTTCTCCATCCTTCTTAGACTCTGAACTCCATGTGAGACCATCCCTAAATCTGATCTGATGGTATTATATACACCCTAAACATAGCACAATGCTTGTCCCACAGTTAGCATTTAACAAATATTATTATCACACTAATTATTTGCCATATGCCTGTTTCAGAAAGAAAATGGAGTTATTAGACACAATCCCTGCCCTCAAGAAATTTAAAGGCTAGCAGGGAAGACAGACACAAATAAATTATGAGTTGGGGAAACAATATGGTATAAAGATATTCATTCAGTAATATTTATTAATCAATTACTGTGTGCGAAGCATTGCCTGTCTCAGTGGAAAGAGCCCGGGCTTGGGAGTCAGAGGTCATGGGTTCTAATCCGGCTCTGCCGCTCGCCAGCTGTGTGACTTTGGACAGGTCACTTAACTTCTCTGGGCCTCAGTTCCCTCATCTGTAAAATGGGGATTAAGACAGTGAGCCCCACGTGGGACAACCTGATCACCTTGTATCTCCCCCAGCGCTTAGAACAGTGCTTTGCACATAGTAAGCGCTTAACAAATACCACCATTATTATTATTATTACTAAGCGCTACTGTAGCCTAGACTGAAAGCTCACTGTGGGCAGGGAGTGTATCCACCAACTCTGTTGTATCCTCCTCTCCCATGTGCTTAGTGTTCTATACACAGTAAGCACTCAATAAATGCAATTGATTGATTGACGAGTATAAATGCTCTTGGGAGGAGGCAGGTGACATGAGAAGCAGTGTGGCTTAATGGAAAGAGCACGGGGTTGGGAGTCAGAAGTCATGGGTTCTAACCCCTCCTCTGCCACTTGTCTGCTGTGTGACTTTGGGCAAGTCACAACTTCTCTGGGTCTCAGTTACCTCATCTGGAAAGTGGGGATTAAAACTGCGAGCCCCGTGTGGGACAAGCTGATTATCGTGTATCTACCTCACTGCTTAGAACAGTGCTTGGCTCAAAATAAGCACTCAACAAATGCCATCATTATTATTATCAGTTCCCAAGTGCTTAGATATTGCAGAAAAGTTGAAATGGCAGCAGTGGGGGGCAATAGGGTGGGGAAATGAGAGGTTAGTCAGGGAAGACTTCTTGGAGCCTCCTTCCTCTGGCCCTGAATGCCCTCCCTCCTCATATCAGGCAGAGAATAGCTCTCCCTCACTTCAAAACCTTATTAAAGGTACATCTCCTCCAAGAAGCCCTCCCAGACTAAGCCCTCTTCTACTCTTCTCCCACTCCCATCTGCACCGCTGTTATTTGCTCCTTCATTCATCCGCCCACAGCACATATGTATATATCTGTCATTTTATTTATTTTATTCATTTATTTATATTCATGTCTGTCTCCCCCTCTAGATTGTGAGCTCACTGTGGGCAGGACATCTGTTGTTATAGTGTACTCTCCCAAGTGCTTAGTACAACGTTTTGCATGCAGTGAGTGCTCAATAAGTATGATTTGAATGAATGAATAGTAGTACTTATTAAGAGCTTACTGTGTGAGTGAGACTACTGCATTAATCGCTGGAAAACATTATACGGTTAGGAAGTAGACACAGTTCCCGTCCCTCAGGAGGATTTGCGATCTAAAAATTAAAATGGGGAAAAGGGACAGGTTCTCATCCATCTGGACAGTTTAGAGGCATCTTTTACTAAAAGACAGGGTAGGGTGGGGACAGTGGACTCAGCTCTGTGTACTCCAGCAAAGGGAGAGTTGAGTAATAATAGTCACAGGGGAATTTGTTAAGCTCTTGCTGTTTGCCAAGGATTGTATTTAAGTGCTAGGGTAGATACAAGATGATCAAGGCCCACATGGGCCTCGCAATCTGAGGAGGAAGGAGAACAGATATGGAATCCCTATTTTGCAGATGAGGAAACTGAGGCACAGAGAAGTTAAATGACATGGCTCAGGTTACCCAGCAGGCAAGTGGCAGAGTGGGGATTAGCACCCAGGTCTTCAGGCACCCAGGCCTCGCCACTTGAAGCAATGAGGTGGCTAATTCATGCAAAAAAACTGCTCTTGGGGGAGGAACAGTTCAACCTGACGAATAGCATTCCCCTCAAGAGGAAAATTCAGCGTTTTAATTATTCTTTATAGTGGATATGGGAGTCATTTAGACCAAGTGTTATTCATTTCAGGCCTCCCCTGAATGAGAGCCTTCCACCCAATCCAATAGAATCAATTAATAAATTATTCAATTGCTCTGCCTCACCTGCCCATGGCTTGGAGCAGTTCTGCTCAGGATTTACAATTACAAGATCAATTTCACATAACCCAACCCGAGCGACCTGCCTTTTTGGGAAGATCTGAATTGAAGAAACCTGGGTTTGATTTGAAAACCCTATTTGCTGAAGCAGAAGCAGCTCACCTCTGCTAGTGCATCAGGTTGGAAGGTGAGGGAGAGAGGGAGGGGAGACGAGATACGAATTGTGGAGTGAGAAGAAGAAAGAAGAAGGAGAGAGATTGGTGAGTTCCTTCTCTCTCATGATCAAACTACATAAGGGAAGTTCAAACTGATTTGCACGGATCCACCCCTGTGTTTAGTTCAGTGCCTGGCACGGAGTAATTGTTTAACCAATACTACAGTTAATTATTATTATTAGGGGAAGCAGCATGGATTAGAGGATAGACCACAGGCCTAAGAGTCAGAAGGTCCTGGATTCTAATCCCTATGTTGTCACTTGTTTGCTGTGTTACCTTGGGCAAGTCACTTTGCTTCTTTGTGCCTCTGTTCCGTCATCAGTAAAATGGGAATTAAGACTGAGAGCCGAGAGAAGCAGCGTCGCTCCGTGGAAAGAGCACTGGTTTAAGAGTCTGAGGTCAGGGGTTTTAATCCCAACTCTGCTTCCTGTCAGCTGTGTGGCTTTGGGCAAGTCACTTTATTTCTCTTTGCCTCAGTTACCTCATCTGTAAAATGGGGATTAAGACTATGAGCCTCACGTAGGACAAACTGATTACCCTGTATCTACCCTAGCGCTTAGAACAGTGCTTGGCACATAGTAAGTGCTTAACAAATACCAACATTATTATTATTATTATGTGGGACAGAGACTGTGTCCAACCTGATCTGCTTGAATCCACCCCAGTGCTTAGTACAGTGCCTGGCACATAGTTAAGTGCTTAACAGATACCACTATTATTATTAATAATCTCATGCTTATTTGCACATTTCTCCAGAACTGATTAGCAAGGTTTGAGAAGGCTTCTTAGTGAAAGGAGATTGGCACAAGCAGGCACATGGCGAAATGAGGTTGAGGTAGAGTAAGTAAACCCGTGTTGGGGGAATAAAGTGTGTGGGCTGGGTTAAAGTGGAGATAAGTGAAGTCAAAAGGTAGGAAGAGGAGAGCTGACTGTGTGTCTTAAAGCTGATAATAAGGAGTTAAAAGAGAGCAGGAACAAACAGACAAGCCAGGGACTACCTGTTAGGATTCAGGTCTTTCTCTTTCAGCAAAAGTTTCAGGATCATTTTATTATCACTGCAAATATCAAGCACCTCAACATGGTATCTGTGTGCACAGCACTGAATTTTTTTTTAATGTTATTTACTGGGCCCCTAATACCTGCCAGGCACTGTACTAAGCACTGGGGTAGATGGAAGCTAATCAGGTTGGACACAGCCCATGTCCCCCATAGGGCTCACAGTCTTAATCCCATTTTACAGGTGAGGTAACTAAAATACAACGAAGTTAAGTGACTTGCCCAAGGTCACACAGCAGGCAAGTGGAAGAGCTTAGAGTAGAGCCCGGATCCTCTAACTCCCAGGCCTCTGCTTTTTCCACTGGGCCAGGCTGTATCTTGGATTGCTTTGCCAAATTCTTTTCAGCTACACATGTTAGTTGGATAGGCTGTCACTATCAGTAGTATTATCTCTGAATATGACTGACATCTATAATGATTACAGCTATGTCCATATTTATATATGTGAGTCTCAATGTGCATATCTACCTCTAGCTAGGGATTTATTTCTAGCCATATCTATGGGTATGGGTATATAAGCACACAAGATTAGGTACCACTCATGTTAAAAGCCGATTGATATGAGGATGTGGGTGAGATGTATTTTAATCTATATGTAAACCATATTGTGATCTTTTGGAGGATAAGAATAGTGTTGTACTCTCCCACGCACAGAGTTCTGCACACAGTAAGCTCTTAAATACTATTGACTGACGTACAGTATGATGACAGATATTTGTTCAGCTCAAATTGAATTCTGAAAATGGGTGTTTAGGGAATGAGTCCCTGGCTACAAACCGTTTCAGGTTTTGGTTGACCGTGCTGCTTTTTGCCACAGTCCATTTGGGGGAGTCCATTAAGGTCTATGTGATATGACTGAAATCAACATGTTCTCTCAGGATGGGATATGTCTGTAAATTAGATAAATAATCTCAAACCAGTCTACTAGATCTTCACAAATTGCCTCTCTGCTCTTTTCTGTCTCCAAGGCTGGAGGGAGGAGGAGGAGGGGGGTGGTTGTTAATACCAATCTTCTAATCAAGTGCATCAGCCATTTTGGGATCCCTGAAGTTCAAATTTGCTTCAGGTTCTTTTCCTGGGGTGGTCTAATTGCTTCAGATATAACTTACTGCTGACTTAGTAACGCAGTAATTCAGTCCCTGATAAAAATCACATTAAGTCACCACCCTGTTGCTGGGGCTGAATGGGAGCTAGTGTAATCTGTCTCTCCTAGCCTCACTGTTTTTTGCTGGACTGCAAGGTAATCGGAGTTCAACAACATCGCCGCCAAAGGGATTTAATCAATCAGTTGTATTTATTGTAGGCAGAGCACTGTACTAAATGTGTGGGAGAGTACAAAAGAACAGCGTTAGCAGACATGTTCCCTGCCTGCAGTGAGTTTATAGCCCGTAGAGGGAGATAGACAATAAAAGCTCATTATGGACAGGAAATGTGTCTGTTTGTATTAAGCGCTTGGGAGAGTATGGTATAACAGTGCTCTGCACACAATAAATGCTCGATAAATACAATCGAATGAACGAATTTTGGGAATGTGCCTCAGTTCTGTGGGACTGAGGGAGGGCTGCAAATCTAAGCGCAAGGATGACGCAGAAGGGAGTGGGAGAGGAGGAAATGATGGTTTAATCAGGGAAGGCCTCTGGGAGGAGATGTGCCTTCAATAAGGCTTTGAAGGTGGGGAGAGTGATGATCTAGTTTCCCTCCCTGTTCTGCCTCTTACTGGTTGTTGAGACAGAGCTCCTGATGCTTAAACATTATGGGATGCTCTTGCATCTCCTCCAGGAAGTCTTCCCTGACTAATCTCTCATCTTTCCACCTTATTTCCCCTGCTTTCTATGTCACCAAATCACTTGAGTCCATACGGGCTAAAAATTAAAATACCCATTGACCCTCACTGTCCTTATACTCAGTTCTTCCCTCTACTTGTAATTTATTTTAATGTCTTTCTCCCCTGCTGGTTGTAAGCTCCTTGTGAGCAGGGGTTATAGTAGTAGTATTTTTTTAAGCAATGGAAATGAGTATAAAAATGGAAATTAGAGATCCTGCCCCTCAAGGGACTTAATTTCTGAAGGGGCTCACAGACTAATCTACTGCATTGATTCATTGATTCTTGATTAAAACAATAGGCTCCACTTAAATACCATGGATTGGACTCTAAACAAATGTATAAAGACACAGTAGCTCAAAATTGGCCTCCAAAATAGGCACTGAAAACATAATGGGGAAAATATAGGGAAGCAGCAAGACCTAGTGGATAGAGCATGGGCCTGGAAGTCAGAGGGACCTGGGTTCTAATCTTGGGTTTGCCACATGTCTGCTGTGTGACCTTGGACAACTCACTTAACTTCTCTGGGCCTCAATACCTTCATCTGTAAAATGGGGATTGAGTGTGATCTCCATGTTTGACAAGGGATGTTTCCAATCTAATTAACTTGCATCTATCCTACCACTTAGAACAGTGCTTGGCACATGTACATATCTATAATTCTATTTATATTAATGCCTGTTTACTTGTTTTGATGTCTGTCTCCCCGCTTCTGGACTGTGAACCCCTTGTGGACAGGGATGGTCTCTCTGTTGCTGAACTGTACTTTCCAAGAGCTTAGTACGGTGCTCTGCACACATTAAGTGCTCAATAAATACGATTGAATGAAGGAAGACTTTTGGAAGGGCTTGTGGCTAGAACTAGGAGGCCCAAGTGATACTGTAGTACAAATAATCATTGTGGTATTTTTTTGAGTGTTTACTATGCGCCTGAACAAATCATGTTGGATACATTACATGTCGCACGTGGGTCTCATAGTCTTAATCCCCATTTTACAGATGAGGGAACTGTTGGGCAGAGAAGTGAAGTGACTGAGAGCCCATTGTGGGCAGGGATTGTGTCTGCGTCTCTCTGTTGCTGAACTGTACTTTCCAAGCACTTAGTACAGTGCTCTGCACACAGTAAGTGCTCAAATATGATTGAATGAAGTGACTTGCCCGAGGTCACATAGCAGACAAGCAGCAGAACTAGGATTAGAACTCATGACTCCCAGGCCATGCTATTTTCCTATGGAAATAATAGTAGTCGTATTTATTGAATGCCCACTTATTACTAGACACTATTAATAGACACTTCCCACATGGAGCTGACAGGCTACTGAGGGAAGTCTACATAAAATACTTGCAACTAAAGTGGTTAAAATATATGTGTGAGTACTAAAGGGGGTCCATAAGAAGAAGAAGCATGGCTTAGTGGCAAGAGCATGGGCCTGGGAGTCAGAAGGACCTGGGTTCTAATCCCGGTTCTGCCATGTATCTACTGTGTGACACTGGGCAAATCACTTCACTTCTCTGAGCCTCAGTTATGTCACCTGTAAAATGGGGATTGAGTGAGAGCCTCAGGTGGGACAGGGACTATCCAACTTAAGTAAGTTGTATCTTCCCCAGTGCTTCCGTGGCTTTGTGGAAAGAGCTCAGGTTTGGGAGTCAGAGGACATGGGTTCTAATGCCGGCTATGCCACTTGTCAACTGTGTGACCTTGGGCAAGTCACTAAACTTCTCTGTGCCTCAGTTACCTCATCTGCAAAATGGGGATTAAAAGTGTGAGCCCCATGAGGGACAACCTGATTACCTTGTATCTACCCCAATGCTTAGAACAGTGCTTGGCACATAGTAAGTGCTTAACAAATACCATTATTATTATTATTAGAAAAGTACTTGGCACATTGTAAGCACATAACAGATACTATTATTATTATAAGAGATAGAGTTGTCTGAAGGGATGATATGATTCAGGATGCGGGGAAATTAATCCGAGAAATGTTGTTGTATAAATTGGAATTTTAGGAGGGATTTGAATGTGAAGCATCTTGGCCTAGTGGAATGCTGAGAATCTGCTTTCTAATCCCAGTTCTGACACGTCTGCTGTATGACCTTGGACAAGTCACTTAACTTCTCTGTGCCTCAGTTACCTCCTCTATAAAATAGGGATTAAGACTGTGAGCCTTATGTGGGTACAGGGGCTGTATCCAACCTGATTATTTTGTATCTACCCTAGCACTTTATACAGTGCTCGACACATAGTAGGTGCTTAACACATACCTTTAAAAATATGGGAAGATGTCTTCTCTGGGTTAGTACCCAGCAAATAGGAATGTGAAAAGTGATAAGCTGAATCTGGGTCATTATGCTCCAACCAAGATCCAAAAACACAGAAGGAATTCAAGAATTAAGATCAAATTCTTCACGCTGCTCTTTCTTGGAAATTGATTTGTCAAAAACCTCTAAGAGTGTATTTTGGCACAATCTGAGACTCTCCGAATCCCACGCTAGTTTCAAACTGGAGGCTAACCATTGTTTGGATATGCTAAATTCTATTTTCTAGCTATGAATTCATTTGATAAATTCTGAAGCAATATCACTAGGATAAAAATTGGGGTTTTTCGAGAACCATTTCCATGGCTTTATGGTTCCTTAGTGGCCAAAGAGCAAAACTTTGGCTGGGGTTTTTCTTTCCTCCATACATAAATTAGAAAATTGAAATTTTAAAATAGGGTTGTGTTTAGGAAACTGAGACTTTATGTGCATAATAGTTATTGAGGTATCTTGTATAATAGTTACTGAGGTATTAGATAAGCACTTCCTATGTTCTAAGTGCTGGGGTAGATAGAAGGTAATCAGGTTGGACAGTCCCTATCCCATATGGGGCTCACAGTCTTCATCCCCATATGACAGATGAGGTAACAGAGGCCCAGAGAAGTGAAGAGACTTGCCCAAGGTCACACGGCAGACATGGGGCAGAGTTGGGATTAGAACCCACGTCTTCTCACAGGCCAGTGCTCTTTCCACTAGACCATGCTGCTTCTAACAGAAGGAAGGATCTCCTCCTGTAAAAGGAAAAAGATGAAAGGGAATCTACCTTAGCGCAGTGCTTGGCACATAGTAAGAACCTAACAAATACCACCAAAATACATTTAAAAAAAAAACCTCAAAGCCAGTTTAGTTTGTTTAGTCACAAACAATAATAATTATAAATAATAATATATGGTATTAAAGTGCTTACTAGGTGCCAGGCACTGTATTAAGCACTGGGATGGAGACAAGCAAATCAGGTTGGCCACAGTTGGAGTCAGGATTAGAACGTAGAAAAGATTCTAGATTATAGGAAAGAACTCATCCATGTGCTGCTATTAGTTATGGGGAGAAGCAGGGAGTTGAGAAGGCTGAGGCAGTAGTGAAGACCAGATGATGATTAGGGTACTTGTAAAGTGCTTACTATGTGCCAAACTATGTTCTACATATGGCAGTAGGTTGGACCAGAGTGATAGCAGTTTGGACAAAGAGGAAGGGCCATATTGTGTAGAGAGTATGACAGTTTCATTAGATCTCCTGGTGTGTAGTGGCTAGAGCCTGGGCCTGGGAGTCAGAAGGACCTGGGTTCTAATCCCGGCTCCACCATTCATTCATTCGATCCTATTTCTTGAGCACTTACTGTGTGCAGAGCACTGTATTAAGTGCTTGGAAAGTACAATTCAGCAACAAACGGAGACAATCCCCGTCCACAACGGGCTCACACTTATCTGTTGTGTGACACTGGGAAAGTGGCTTTATTGCTCTGTGACTCAGTTCCCTCATCTATAAAATGGGGATTGAGACTGTGAGCCCCAGGTGGGACAGGGACTGTGTCCAACCTGATTTATTTGTAACCACCCCAGCGCTTAGTACAGTGCCTGGCACATGGTAAGTGATTAACCTTTTAAAGCGCTTCTCCCCGTTTTAGACTGTGAGCCCTTTGTTGGGCAGGGATTGTCTCTATCTGTTGCTGAATTGTACATTCCAATCGCTTAGTACAGTGCTCTGCACACAGTAAGAGCTCAATAAATACTATTGAATGAATGAATGAACTAGTAACATAATTATTCCTCTAGACTGTGAGTTTGTTAATAATGTTGGTATTTGTTAAGAGCTTACTATGTGCAGAGCACCGTTCTAAGCGCTGGGGTAGATACAGGGTAATCAGGTGGTCCCACGTGAGGCTCACAGTTAATCCCCATTTTACAGACGAGGTAACTGAGGCACCGAGAAGTGAAGTGACTTGCCCAAAGTCACACAGCTGACAAATGGAAAGAGCCAGGTTTTGGAGTCAGAGGTCATGGGTTCAAATCCCGGCTCTGCCACTTGTCAGCTGTGTGACCGTGGGCAAGTCACTTCACTTCTCTGTGCCTCAGTTACCTCATCTGTAAAATGGGGATTAAGACTGTGAGCCCCACGAGGGACAACCTGATTCCCCTGTGTCTACCCCAGCGCTTAGAACAGTGCTCTGCACAGAGTAAGCGCTTAACAAATACCAACATTATTAAATGGCAGATCTGGGATTCAAACCCATGACCTCTGACTCCCAAGCCTGGGCTCTTGCCATTGAGCCATGCTGCTGCTTGTTGTGGGCAGGGATTGTCTCTATTGCTGTATTGTACTTTCCCATTTGCTTAGTACAGTTCTCTGCATACAGTAGGTGCTCAATAAATAGATTTTAATTGAATCTAAAGACAAAGACTACGGTGGAGCAAAGCACGGCGGTTGCGTTCTAGACAGATTTCAGAAATGGTCATGGGTCGGATGAGGGTTGGACTCAAACAGTAAATCAGTGAGCCAGCTGAAGTAGTGGGAAGAGCAGTGTTTGAGCTCCCAAAATGCGTGCGGTGCCCTGTACTAAGCGCTTGGAAAGCTCCAACACAAAGAAGTGAAACATTCCAACCTCATGATGCACAGGGAATGTATCTGTTTATTGTTATATTGTACTCTTCCAAGCACTTAGCACACCACTTTGCACACAGTAAGTGCTCGATAAATATGACTGAATGGATTGGAAACAAGGTGGCTTTGGAGCCAGGTCAGGCAGATCCAGGTTCATCCCTCCCCCCAGCTAAATAAAGAAATGTTCTAAAAGTAGGGGTTTGAACTGATTTTCATTCAGTCGTATTTAATGAGCACTTACTGTGTGCAGAGCATTGTACTAAGCGCTTGGAAAATACAATTCAGTACTTCCATGTTGGATACCCAGCCCACAGCATTTAGGGCCATATCCTTTTTACAAGTAGGGGTAAACAAGTAGTTTTAATGTCTCTCTTCCTCTGTAGACTGTAAACTCCTTGTACAGGAATCAGGTTTGCCAACTCTGTTGTAGTGTAGCATAGTCTAGTGGCAAGAGCACGGGCTTGGGAGTCAGAGGACGTGGGTTCTAATCCCGGGTCTACCACTTGTCTGCTGTGTGGCCTTGGGCAAGCCACTCAATTTCTCTGTGCCTTAGTTACCTCACTGTAAAAATGGGGATTAAGACTGTGAGCCCTACGTGGGGCAACCTGATTACCTTGTACTTATTCCGGCGCTTAGTACAGTGCTTGACACATAGTAAGTGCTTAACAAATACCATAATTATTATTATTATTATGACTTCCCTGTACATCCCAATCATTAGAGTTGTTTTGTTAAGGCTTGACTATGTGTCAAGCACTATTCTAAGCCCTGGGTTAGGTAAAAGTCATCAGGAGAGACACAGTCCCTGTTAGAGGGAGAACATGCTTTGAATCCCCATTTGACAGTGGAGGAAACTTTATTGAACAACTCCTGCTTGCAGAACTCTGTACTACTAGGTGCTTGGGAGAATGCAACAGTAGGGATGATCCCTGCCCACAAATGATCTTAGTGGTCTAGGAGGAAAGACAATCACAGATTGGAGAACAGGAGGGGTCTCAAAGCAGCTTGGCCTAGTACAAAGAGCACAGGCCCTGGGACTCAAAAGGTCCTGGGTTCAAATGCCGGTTCTGTCACTTGTCTGCTGTGTGACCTTGGGTAAGTCTCTTCACTTCTCTGGGCCTCAGTTCCCTCTGAAAAATGGGAATAAAGACTGTGAGCCCCACGCAGGACAGGGATCGAGTCCAACCAGATTTGCTCATATTCACCCCAGCACTTAGTGGAGTGCCTGACACAAAATAAGTGCTTAACAAATACCATAATTATTGTTTTTCTATGCCTCATGGCTGCTAAGTATAAGAAGAGAGCACTCCTCAAGAGCCACCCACCCCACCGCAAGTACACTTATTTTGGTTAGAAGTAGCATCTTCTGCAGAGCTCCAAGAGTTCTCGGATATGATATTTTTTCTCCTTTACAACTTCCCTGTGAGGTAGGAAGGGTCTTGTATTTATAGCCACGTATTCAACCTGCCACCAAATCCTGTCAGTTTAACCTTCGCGACGTTACTAAAATCCACCTTTTCGTCTATATCCAAAATGCTAGCACGTTAATCCAGTAGGTAACCTATCCTGTCTTGACTACTGTATCAGCCTCCTGGCCTACCTTCCTGTCCCCCGTGTCTCTCCCCATTTGAGTCCGTACTTCACTCTGCTGCCCGGATCACATTTCTGCAAAACCGTTGAGTCGTGTTTCCCCATTCCTCAAGAACAACTGGTGATTGCCCCTCCACCTCAACGTCAAATAGAAACTCCTTAGTGTCGGCTTTAAAACACCCAATCACCTTGCCCCTTCCTTACTTTGCTGCTTTCTTACTACAATCCAGCCCGATGGCTTCTCTCCTCTAATGCCAACCTACTCACTGTACCTCGATCTCATCTATCTTGCCGCCGACCTCTCACCCACATCCTGCCTCTGCCCTGGAATGCCCTCCTTCATATCCAGCAGACTATCGCTCTCCCCATCTTCCCCTCTTCAAAACCCTACTTAAAACTCACCTCCTCCAAGAGGCCTTCCCAGACTGAGCTCCCCTTCTCCTTCTACTCCCTCTACCACCCCCCCTTCACCTCTCCGCAGCTTAACTTCTTTTCCCCCCATCTCCCTCTGCTTCTCCCTCTCTCCCTTCCCATCCCCTCAGCACTGTACTCGTCCGCTCAACTGTATATATTTTCATCACCCTATTTATTTTGTTAATGAAATGTACATCACCTCGATTCTATTTAGTCGCCATTGTTTCTACGAGATGTTCTTCCCCTCGACTCTATTCATCGCCATCGTTCTCGTCCGTCCGTCTCCCCCGATCAGACCGTAAGTCCGTCAAACGGCAGGAGCTGTCTCTATCTGTTGCCAACTTGTTCGTTCCAAGCGCTTAGTACAGTGCTCTGCACATAGTAAGCGCTCAATAAATACTATTGAATGAATTATTGAAAGCACGTCTCTTCTGAGAAGACTTCCTTGACTAGGTCTTCATTTTCTCTTCTCCCACTACCTTCTACTTCAGCCTTGCACTTGGATTTGTTCATTTTATTCACCCCTTCCTCAGCCCAAAAGTACTTATATACATATCCACAATTGATTTCTATTAATATCTGTCCCTCTGGACTTTAAACTTGTCGTGGGCAGGGAATATGTCTACCAGCTCTGATATATTGTACTCTCCCAAGCACTTAATACAGTACTGCTCAGCTCACAGCAATACCATTGATTGATTTACCCAATTAGTGGCAAGATCAGGTCTAGATCTTACGTCTTCTTGGTGAAATGGCATGAAGCCACAGTTTCCCAAGGGAACACTATCTGGAAGTTCAGCAATCTGCACTTCCAAAGAAGTAGTGGAGGGGCGCCTGGAAATTTTTATAAGTTTCAAATGAGGTCAGATGTGTGATAATTTCATCCCTGAACTTCCTCGCTTTATGGTATAAAGTGCTTACTATGTGCGAGACACTGTACTAAGCACTGCGGTTGACACAAATTAATCAGATTGGACAAAGGCCATGTCCCCCGTAGGACTCACAGACTCATTTTACAGTTGAGGGAACCGAGGCACAGACAAGTGAAGTGGCTTACTCAAAGTCACAGAGTGGTAAATAGAACCCAAGTCCTCTGACTCCCATAATTTGCCTGGGACAGCATTTCACTCCTTCCAACTGATAATAGATGTGGTAATAACCTAAGATGTGACACCTAATAATAATGTGAGACATTTGTTAAGTCCTTGTTATGTGCCAGGCACTATTTAAGCCCTGGGTTAGATAGGGAAGCAGCATAGACTAGTGGATAGAGCACGCACCTGGGAGTCAACAGGTGGTGGGCTCTAATAAAAGAAGCAGCATGGCTCAGTGGAAAGAGCACGGGCTTTGGAGTCAGAGGGCATGGGTTCGAATCCCGGATCTGCCACTTGTCAGCTGTGTGACTGTGGGCAAGTCACTTCACTTCTCTCTGCCTCAGTTACCTCATCTGTAAAATGGGGATGAAGACTGAGCCCCACGTGGGACAGCCTCATTCCCCTGTGTTTACCCCAGCACTTAGAACAGTGCTCGGCACATAGTAAGCGCTTAACAAATACCAACATTATTATTATTATTATTAATCCTGTCTCTGCCACTTGTTTGCTGTGTGACCTTGGGCAAGTCACTTCACTTCTCTATGCCTCAGTTCCCTCATCTGTAAAATGGGGATTAAGAGTGTGAGCTCTGTGTGGACAGGGACTGCATCCAACCTGATTATCTTACATCTAACCCATCGCTTAGAAAAAAGCCTGCCACGTAGTAAGTGCTTAACAAATATCATAATTTTTATTAGTATTATTACAAGCTCATCGGGTTGGACCCGGTCCCTGTCCCACATAGGGCTCACAATCTCCCTCCCCATTTTACAAGCGAGGTAATGGAGGTACAGAGAATTGAAGTGACTTGCTCAAGGTCACAGAGCAGACAAGTGGCAGAGTCAGGATTAGAAACCAGGACCTTCTGCCTGTGGTCTATCCACTAGGCCAGGCTATTATAGCATGGTACTCAATGAGCAGGCAGCATGGCCTAGTGAGAAGTGCATGGTGCTGAGCAGCGGATCGAAGTTCAAGTCCCAGATCTTCCACCGGCCTGCTGTGAGACTTGGGCAAGTCACTTAACCTGGTTGGGCCTCAGTTTACTCATCTGTAAAATGAGGATAAGATCCCTGCCCTCTCTACCTCTTAGGCTGTTGAGTCTCACGTGGCTCTGAAAATGTTTCTGATCTAATTTAGCTCGTATCTTTCGCCAGCTCTTATGCTGTGCAGTGGCAAATAGCGGGTGTGAATAAAGACCGTAATTATTAATAAAGATAGAGTGATCTGATACCATACAGCTGTTTATTTTGAAATCCAGCTATGTCGGTGGCCACACCCTAGCTTCCCCATTTGGAACATTTGTAGGATGCCCTCTGACCTTTGAAACCCACCACGTCCCTTCTCATGGGGCCTCAGGAGGGAGACTTTTTTTTTTCTTAGCATGTTCCAGGTTCTTAAGAGCAAGTATTTTGTATCCTGCTACCTTCTATTTTTCCCCTAGAGATCCCAAACAAAGATCGCCAATCTCATGCTATTTCAATTCAGGAAGTCTCCTGACTCAGAAAACGTGGCATATTTTGATGGAAGGGATATCGAAACGGTAGCTAGCAAGAGCTAGATGTAACAGTAGACAGGTGAAGTATTCGGGCCAGCTGGCTTTCGAACATTGATAAGCCTCATGAAAACTAGGCACTTTGAAGTGGTAAAATGGTCTACTTTAACTTTGGCAACAAAGTAAAGGTCAGTATTTAGCACAAGCTACCACAGCATTGAAAGAGACAACAAGCATGCAAACAGGGTTTTGCAAGGCATGAAAAGGTAAAATAATAGGTGCTCTACAGTAGATAATCTCCTTTTCTCAAGGGGGAGAAAGAAACAAAGATTTGTTACAGCTGAGAGTCAAGAAGCCAAGGAACTTTACAACAAAAAGTCTTTTCTGGTATCTACTGAAAGTTTAAACTCTCACATCTTTTCTGGCATCTCTGCTCTTAACACATAACTCAAGACTTTTTTACAATCCATTCCAGTGGCCTTTGGAATCCTTGTCTCTGTAAAATTTTAAAAGAGAAACATTTTGGCTTCAAACAGAAGTGGTCCTCAGACATTTTAGAAACACAGAATTATACAAAGTTCATACGAACAAGGCAGCTGGTTGAAATGAAAGTTAATTCTTAATTCATCCTCTCAGTTTTCCAAGTTGTTAAGGCATAGGCAGATTACTACTATACCAATTACACTGGAGTGATAGATTTATGAAGTGGACTCTCTAGAGTCTTTAAAAAAGAGTAAATTTGGGATTTTGGCCTTCTACTTGAAATTCTTATCTTTGTGGATTCAGGAGGTTTCTTTTGGGTCATTTAAAAAGGTTTTTATGTGATTTATGTGTAAATTTGATGTAGGAGTCTTCTAAAACAGAAGATTTTCATGAGACCTTTTCTTTCTGTTTTAAAGTAGAAAGATTTATTCAGGAGAGGTAATTCTGTCCTTTCATCTCATAGGGATTAGGGGTTTGGATGAAGCTAGTTTTTGGGTTTTTTTGTTTTGTTTTAATGCCATTTAAGCACTTACTGTATGATAGGCATTGTACTAAGACCTAGGGTAGATACAAGATAATCAGCTTAGACACAGTTCCTGTCCCACATACGGCTCCCAGCCTTAATCTCCATTTTACAGATGAGGTCACTGAAGAACAGAGAATCAATCTGTAGAATTTACTGAGCGCTTTTTAAGTGCCGAGCACTGTACTAAGCGCTTGAGAGAGTACAGTGTAACCGAGTAGACATATTCCCGGCCCAAAATGAGCTCACAGTCTAGAGGAGGAGACAGACATAAATATAAATAAATTACAGATATGGACACAAGTGTCATGGTGCTGAGGGAGGGATGAATAAAGGGTGCAAATCCAAGTAAAAGGATAATGCAGAAGGGAGTGGGAGAAGAGGAAATGAGTACATAGATGGAGAAGGTCTCTTGGAGGAGATGTGCCTTCAGTAAGGCTATGGAGTGGGGAGAGTGATAGTCAGTTGAATATGAAAAGGGAGGGCATTCCAGGCCAGAGGCAGGATGCGAGCAAGATAGATGAGTGGGAAGTACAGTGAGTTGGTTGGCTTTAGACAAGTAAAGTGTGTGAGCTGGACTGTAATAGGAAATCGGGGAAGGAGAGGAAGTCCAGGAGATTGAGTGCTTTAAAGCTGATGGTAAGGAGTTTCTGTTTGATGCAAAGGTGGATGGGCAACCACTGGAGGCTCTTGAGGAGTAGGGAAATATGGACCGAATGTTTCTGTAGAAAAACGATCTAACCGCAGAACGAATTACGGACTGGAGTGGGGAAGAGACAGGAGGCCGGGAGGTCAGCAAGGAGGCTGATGCAGTGATCGTGGCAGGAAGGGATAAGTGCTTGGATTAACGTGGGAGCAGTTTGGATGACGAGGGAAGAACAGATGTTAGTAATGTCATGAAGGTTGAACCAACAGGATTTGGTGACAGACTATGAGGGTCGAATGAGATGAGTTGAGGATAATGCCAAGGTAATGGGCTTGAGAGAGGGAGGGTGGTGGTGCTGTCTCCAGTGACAGAAAAGTTGAACAGGGTTTGGGTGGGAAGATAAGGAGTTCTGTTATGGATATGTTAAATTTGAGGTGTCAGTGGGACATCCGAGACGAGATGTCTTGAAGGCAGGAAGAAATGGAAGACTGCCGGGAAGGAGAGAGATCAGGGCTGGAGACGTGGATTTGGAATCATTCATATAGAGATGGTAGTTGAAGCCATGGAATGAGTACTCCAAGGGAGTGGGTGGCGATGGAGAAAAGAAGGGGACCCAGAACTGAACCTCGAGGGACCCCCACAGTTAGGGGGTGGGAGGCAGAGGGGAAGCCCACAAAAGAGATGTGAATGAGCAGCCAGAGAGAGGAGGAGAACCAGGAGAGGATAGTGTCAGTGAAGCCGAGGTTGGATAACCTTTCAGGGAGAAGGGAGTGGTCGACAGTGTTGTAGGCAGCTGGAAGATCAAGGAGGATTCGATTGGAGTAGAGGCCATTGGATTTGGCAAGAAGGAGATCCCTGATAATCTTTGAGAGAGCGGTTTCTGTGGAGTGAAGAGAATGGAAGCTAGATTGGAAGGGATCAAGAAGAGAAAGTGGAGACGGCAGCTGTAGGCAGCTCACTCTAGGGGTTTGGAGAGGAATGGGAGAAGAGAGATGGAGGGAGCTGTTGGGTCAAGGAAGGGATTTTTGGATTTTTTTGTTTTGGGGGTAGGGGAGACATGAACATGTATGAAAGCAGTGAGGGGAAAAAGCCACTGGAGAGTGAAAAGTTGCAGATGGCAGTCAGAGAAGTAGTGAAGTGACCTACCCAAGGTCACACAGCAGACAAGTGCTTTGCACACAGGAAGTGCTTGTTAAATATGACTGAATGAATGAATGAAAATGGCAGAGTTGGGATTAGAACCCAGGTCTTCTGACTCTACTAGGCCATGTTACTTTTCTTTCTGAAACAGAGAGATCCGGATGATTTACATATCTGTTGCGGTGCACTCTCCCAAGCACTTAGTAACAGTAAATGCTCACAAAATACCACTTATTGGTGGATCAATATTAGTCACTGGGTTAAAGTTCCTGAGCCTGTTGATAAGTTGGCGATGCCTCCTAGAATGCTTTGGGCTGAGAGAGTTGGGCCATAATAAGAGGAGGGGAGAAAAAGAGAGAAAAAGAGGAAGGAGGTGGAGGAACAGAACTATCAGTCACTTAATTTAAGATGTTGGGTCAGCTTTCTCCCTCTACATTCAGATTCTCTCCGTGTATCCTCTCCCACCACTTAGTTGGATGTTCTGCTAGTTACTCTTGATTTAAATTTCTCCTTGGGGTTTCTAAAGGACTTGTCCTCTAAAGGTGTCAAAGTGTAGGGCAGCTATATCATATTTGCCCTATTTGACTGTGATTGCATACGGCAGAGAACGTTTCTACCGGCTGTTATATTGTACTCTCCCAAGTGCTTAGTTCAGTGATCTGCACACAGTATGTGCTCAAATACAGGTATTGATTCTTCACCGTGGGCACCGCGAGTTCTTAACATTACTCTTCTGGGAAGACCTAGCCATGCCGATCCTCTGCCAATCATCATAGCTTCTTCAGGAAGGCACAAAAAAGATTATTGTTTGTTGTGTGGTTATACAAAGTTTGCAGTGCCTAGTGGTGTTTTTGCTTGCTTCCTTGTATCTCTCACCATCAGAGACCTATCCCCTTTCTGAGAAGCAGCATGGCAAAAGTTTGGGAGTTAGAGGACATGGGTTCTAATCCCGGCTCTGCCAATTGTCTGCTGTGTGACCTTGAGCAAATCACTTCTCTGTGCCTCAGTTGCCTCATCTCTAAAATGGGGATTAAGACTGTGAACGCTATGTAGGACAGGGACTGTGTCCAACCTGATTAGCTTGTATCTACCCCAGGACTTAGGAAAGTGCTTAACCACTGTTATTATTAGTAGTAGTATTTCTGATGGCAGCAAGCCATGCTGATGGTCTGGTCTGAGGCTTTGTTTTACCATGGCCTTAAAATGTTTCCTCTGCCCTTCTCGCTTTCAGCTTTCCAATTTTACCTCTCCCAACAGCAACAATTCGGGTACCCACTGGTAGCTCATCCTGTGAGTACCGAAGTGTTGGATGACTTGAAAGTCCTGAAGTGGCCATTGTGAGGGAGATGTGATGAGTCAGGGAAGGCTTCCTATAGAAGAAGGGATTTGACTTGTTTTGTTTTGCTGTCTGTCTTCCCCTTTTAGACTGTGAGCCTGTTGTTGGGCAGGGATTGTCTCTATCTTTTGCCTAATTTGTACATTCCAAGAGCTTAGTACAGTGCTCTGCACACAGTAAGGGCTCAATAAATACAGTTGAATGAATGAATAATGAGGAAAGCAGGGCTTTGCCAGATGTGAAACGAAAGGGAGTTCTCAGGGCAGGGGTTTGGGCATGAGCAAGGGATTGACAGAGAGAAAGAGAGAGAGAGAGGCGTAGGGATGGAAGTAAGGTAGCTGTTGTCTCTATCCCTTATCTGACAGACAATCACTCTTCCTCCTCTTCTGCCCCCCAGAAAAGCCTTATTGAAGACACATCTCCTCCAAGAGGCCTTCCCTGACTAAGCCCTCCCTTCCTCTTCTCCCACTCTTTTCTGCTTCACCCTGACTTGCTCCCTTTATTTATCCCCCCAACCCGACCCCACAGCACTTATAATAACATAATGATTCATAATAATAATTGTGGTATTTAAGTGCTTACGTGTCAGGCACTGTACTAAGCGCTGGGGCGGAGGCAAGCAAATTGGGTTGGACACAGTCCCTGCCCCATGTGGAGCTGAGTCTCAATCCTCATTTTACAGATGAGGCAACTGAGGTACAGAGAAGTAAAATGACTTGCCCAAGGTCACACACAGCAGACAAGTGGTGGAGCCAGGATTAGAATCCATGACCACCTCATTGCTCTATCCATTAGTCATACAGCTTCTAGTTATGTACATATCTGTAATTTATAATAATAATAATGTTGGTATTTAAGTGCTTTCTATGTGCAGAGCACTGTTCTAAGCACTGGGATAGATACAGGGTAGTCAGGTTGTCCCACTGAGGCTCACAGTCTTAATCCCCATTTTACAGATTAGGTAACTGAGGCCCAGAGAAGTTAAGTGACTTGCCCACCGTCAGACAGTTGACAAGTGGCAGAGCAGGATTCGAATCCATGACCTCTGACTCCCAAGCCCGGACTCTTTCCACTGAGCCATGCTGCTTCTCTATTAACATTAACATTTATGTTAATGTTCGTCTCTCCTTCTACACTGTAAACTCGTCATGAGCAGGAAATGTGTCTGTTACATGATTATATTGTGTTCTCCCAAGCGCTTAGTACGGTGCTTTTCACACAGTAAACGCTCACTAAATACCATTGACTTACTGACGACGAGCCCCTTGTGGAACAGAGATTGTCCGATTTAATCCTTTTACATCTAGCATAGTGGATAGAGCACAGGCCTGAGAGAATGTCATGGGTTCTAATCCCAGCTCTGCCCCTTGTCTGCTGTGTGGCCTTGGACAAGTCACTTCACTTCTCTGGGCCTCAATCACTTCATCTGTAAAATGGGGATTGAGACTGTGAGCCCCACGTGGGACAGGGACCGTATCCACCCCAAGTTGCTTGTATCCATCCCAGCCCTTAGCACAATGCCTAGCACATAGCACTTAACAAATACCATAAATTATTTTATTATTCCCCCAGGTCTTAAGCAAAGAGCTTGACTCTTAATAAATATCCTCACTAGCTCATCCCCGGGCGGACAGGGAAACACCTGTTCCTTTTCCTACTTAAAAATAGACCCCCACAGCACATACAAAAATCCCTGATGGCCAATCATTTCCTGGAAAAGAGCCAGAGTTGGCTTTTAATATTTGAGCCGTGTCTTCACAGGTGAATTCATTCACTCATGCAGTCGTATTTATTGAGCTCTTACTACATGCAGAGCATGGTATCGAGCATTTGGGAGAGTACAATACAAAAATAAACTCACACATTTCCTGCCCACAACAAGCTTACAGGCTGGGGATAGGGAAAGGGGAAGGAGATGGACACCAAAACAAATAACTAAAATTGTATATATATATACTTAAGTGCAGTGGGCTGGGAGAGGGGAAGAACAAAGGGAACAAGCCAGGGTGATGCAGAAGGGAAAACTTTCTGGTTTGACTCCAAGCATTTCTGTTGTAGAAAGTCCTGTGCTCTGTTTGCCCACTCACCAATGCTGCTAAATTGGGTGCTTTTTTCACCAAAGCAGAGCCTCCTGCAGAAACTGACTTCACGTTATGGTCGCAATTCAGCGACCCACACAAGGGTTTGGTTTGTGAATCGGGGAGAGTCAGGTGTGACGGATTGAAAATTTTGAACTGGATCTGGGTTCTAATCTTGGCTCTGCCATTTCCCTCCCGTGCCCATTTTAGGCAAGTCGCTTCATTTAATTACATTTATTGAGCATTTACTGTGTGCACAGCACTGTTGTAAGCACTTGGGAGAGTTTAATATAAAAATATATAGACACATTCCCTGCCCACAGTGAGCTTACAGTCTAGAGACGAGCTTAATTTAATAATAATATTTATGGTACCTGTTAAGCGTTTACTATGTGCCAAGCACTGTTCTAAGCACTGGGGTAGATACAGCTTCATCAGGTTGAACACATTCCCTGTCCCACATGGGTCTCAAACTCGCAATCCCTGTTTTACAGATGAGGTAACTGAAGCCCAGAAAAGTGAAGTGACTGGCCCAAAGTCATACAGCAGATATGTGGCAAAGCTGGGATTAGAACCCAGGTCCTTCTGACTCTCAGCCCCATGCTCTATCCACTAAGCCACACTACTTCTATGCTTCATTCGTTTCCCAGGTTGTCTTTTTTCTAAAACCTCATTTTGAGTATATCTCTCAGTGGATAGGGATATATCACTAAAAACTCAAATCATTACCCATTACCTAGAAGAAGCAGAGTGGCTAGTGGAAAGAGCAAGGGCTTGGGAGTCACAGGTTGTGAGTTTTAATATCAGCTCTACCACTTGTCAGCTGTGTGACTTTGGGCAAGTCACTTAACTTTTCCATGCCTCAGTTAACTCATCTGTAAAATGGGGAGTAAGACTCTGAGCCCCACGTGGGACAACCTGTTAAGTTTGTATCTCTCCCCGTGCTTAGAACAGTCCTTGGCACGTAGTAAATGCTTAGCAAATACTATTATTATTATTCCACTCTGATACAAACACCTGATCATCAACTTTAAGGTACACAATCAACTTGCTTTTCCCATTGTCTGGTTCTCTGGTTTTGTACCTGTCAGGCCAACCTCCTCACTATGCCCCGTTCTCATCTCTCCCACCATCCACCACTTACTCACCAGCTCTTTCTCCTTCACACCTGGCAGTCCACTGCTCTCCCCATATTCCAAACCTGTCTGAAATCCCATCTCCTCCAGGAGGCCTTCCCCGATTTAATCTCTTATCTCCCCTCCCATCTGCCACTTCAGCATTTCCTTGTCATCCAAGTACTTGCTTACTCATAATAATAACAACAGTATTTGTTAAGCGCTTACTATGTGTCAGGCACTTTTCTAAGCTCTGGGGTAGATGCAAGCTAATCAGGTTAGACATAGTCCCTGTACCTCGTGAGGCTCGCAGTCTTAGGCCCCATTTTACAGATGATGAAACTGAGGCCCAGAGAAGCGCAGGGACTTGCCCCAGGTCACACAGTGGCAGACAAGTGGCAGAGCCGCGATTAGAACCCTGGTCTTTTGGACTTCCAGGCCTGTGCTCAGCCCACTAGGCAATGTTGCATGCTCTCCCCACAGTAAGAACTCAATAAATACGATCAAATGACTATTTGGAAAGAATGTTCCTTAGCTCTTAATAACATTCTACCCAAAATGTATAATTATAATTCTGGTACTTGTTAAGTGCTTACTTTGTGCCAAGCACTATTCTAAGCACTGGGGTAGATACAAGTTACTCAGATTAGACACCGTCCCTGTCCCCCATGGGGCTTAGCGTGACTTAGTGGAAAGAGCACGGGTTTGGGAGTCAGAGGACATGGGCTCTAACCCCGGCTATGCCGCTTGTTGCTGTGTAAACTTGGGCAAGACACTACAGTTCTCTGAGCCTCGGTTCCCTCATCTGTAAAATGGGGATGAAGACTGTGAACCCCATGTGGAACAACCTGATTACCTTTTATCTATCTCAGTGCTTAGAACAGTGTGGGGCACATAGTAAGTGCTTAACAAATACTATCATTTATTATTTATAATAATCCCCATTTTACAGATGAGATAACTGGGGCCCAGAGAAGTGAAGTGACCTGATCAAGGCCACACAACAGACATTCATTCAATTCAATAGTATTTATTGAGCGCTTACTATGTGCAGAGCACTGTACTAAGCGCTTGGGATGAACAAGTCAGCAAAAGATAGAGACAGTCCCTGCCGTTTGACGGGCTTACGGTCTAATCGAGGGAGACGGACAGACGAGAACGATGGCAATAAATAGAGTCAAGGGGAAGAACATCTCATAAAAACAATGGCAACTAAATAGAATCAAGGCGATGTACAATTCATTAACAAAATAAATAGGGTAATGAAAATATATACAGTTGAGTGGAGGAGTACAGTGCTGTGGGGATGGGAAAGGAGAGGTGGAGGAGCGGAGGGAAAAGGGGAAAAAGAGGGTTTAACTGCGGAGAGGTAAAGGGGGGTTGGCAGAGGGAGTAGAGGGAGAAGAGGAGCTCAGTCTGGGAACGCCTGTTGGAGGAGGTGAGTTTTAAGTAGGGTTTTGAAGAGGGAAAGAGAATCAGTTTGGCGGAGGTGAGGAGGGAGGGCGTTCCGGGACCGCGGGAGGACGCGACCCGGGGGTCGACGGCGGGATAGGCGAGACCGAGGGACGGTGAGAAGGTGGGCGGCGGAGGAGCGGAGCATGCGGGGTGGGTGGTAGAAAGAGGAGAGGTAGGAAGGGCAAGGTGATGGAGAGCCTTGAAGCCTGAGAATGACCGGCCAGAGAGGTAAGAGGAGAACCAGGAGAGGACAGAGTCCGTGAAGCCAAGGTGAGATAAGGTATGGAGGAGGAGGGGATGGTCGACAGTGTCAAAGGCAGCAGAGAAGTCAAGGAGGATCAGAATGGAGTAGGAGCCATTGGATTTGGCAAGAAGGAGGTCATGGGTGACCTTAGAGAGAGCAGTCTCGGTAGAGTGGAGGGGACGGAAGCCAGATTGGAGGGGGTCTAGGAGAGAATGGGAGTTAAGGAATTAAGGAATTAAGACATGTGGCAGAGCAAGGATTAGAACCCAAGTCCTTCTGTCTCCCAGGCCCTTCTCTATCCGCTAAACCTCGCTGCCTATCTATAATGAAATGCAGCAAGGATAATGAAAACATGGATTGAGGAGGACCTGACCAATGCTAATTTCCCCGCTTTCCAGGCGGTCTAGTTCCTCACTGCCTGCCTAGAGGAAAATTGTGCAGGACCTCGGATTCATTTTCAGTATGCGATTCTGACAAAACATTAGAGTGTTTAGGTAAACAGTTAGCTATTAATCAGTAACAGGTGTTCGATATATTAAATCTCTCCAAGTTGACTAGATCAATAACTAATCCAGTGTAATATTTTGACTGGAGATGTGCTGAGCTGTCTAAAGTAATTATGGTTAAAAGGGATATCTACTCACCCAAAAGTTGTTTCAGTAATAGGAGAGACGATTTTGTTTCCTGCTTTTGTTCCAAATTTCCACTTTGATACTTTGAGTTCCAGAACGTCAAATGGTGTTTCCACCTATCAGTCGTGATTTTGGCGGGACTGCCAGACGCAACACAATCTGACTGCATAAAAACTACACGTTTCAAAATGCACTTGAACATTCAGAGGCTCCATATGGACAAATGTTCTTTGGCAACAGACAGTCTTATCTGATATGCGATACAGGCTTGTTAAAGCATTTGGCAGTCCAAAATCTAGTCCTTCTGTCAACATCACATTACCAAGTTAAGTGGCAGGGCAGATTTACTTTCCAACAAGACTTAAATGGCCATATAATGTGTGTGCTGACAAAATCTTTAGGTCTTTTCAATTAAGAAAATAAAACATTCAGATTACGTGCCTGTAGTTCAGGAAAACATCTTTGTTTTAAGTGATCAGTGATGAAATAACATTTTTACATATATTCCCTTAGAAGTAACTTTGGACATATCAACAGGAGGACTAATCCTCTGGAGAAGACACTAATGCTAGGGAAAGTCCAGGGAAAACGTGGAAGAGGCAGACCAAGAGCTAGATGGATAGAGACCAAAACAACGATAACGGAAGACTCTTTAGAAAGTTTGGGGATTATGGCAGAGGATGGGACATTCAGGAGAAAGTATATCGATGGAGTTCCCGTAAACCGGAAATGACTCGATGGCACTTCTATTTTTTATTATTAACGGAATCAGTTGATGGTATTTGAGTGCTTACTGTGTGTAGAGCACTGTACTGTGTAGTTGGGAAAGTATGCTACACCAGAGTTAGTAGTCGTGTCTCCTTCCGCAAAGAGATTTATTAAGAGCTTAGTGTGTGCAGAGCACTGTACTGAGCACCGAGAGAATAGAAGAGGGAATTAGACGTGTACTCTGTTCCTCAAGAAGCTCACAGTCTCTGAATATGAATTCAATGGGTGAGGGCAGGGAGGACTGGAGACAGATATAGGCATATAGATGATATACATTCATATGTTAGTGTGTACATCAATCGATGGTATTTACTGAGCACTGTGTGCAGAGCACTGAACTAAGCAGTTGGGAGAGTACAACACAACAGAGTGGGTAGGCACATTCCCTGCGCACAACGAACTTAGTCTATAAACATGTATACACGTACGTTTGTTCTTCCTATTCAAAGTTGACATTAGGGTGGCCACTGATGCTTAAGAATCCTGTCAGTTGTATTTATTGAGTGCTTTATTGTGTGCAGAGCATTGTACTAAATGCTTGGGAGAATATATTATAACAATAGACACACACACACACTCCCTGCTCACAGTGAGCTTTCAGTCTAGAGGGGGAGACAGACAATACTATTAAAGAAATGACAGTTACAGACAAAAGTGCCGTGAGGCTGGGAGGGGGGATGACTAAAGGGAGCAAGTCTGGGTGACACAGAAGTGGGTGGGAGAAAAGGAAATGAGGGTTTAGTCAGGGAAGGCCTCTTGGAGGAGATAGGAATTGAGAGAGAGTAACTGTCGGATCTGAGGAGGGAGGGTGCTCCAGGCCAGAGGCAGGATGAGGGCAGGGGTTGGTGGAGGGATATTGGACTCCCCTTTGCTGTTCTGTAATATAGGTGTCTTTAGACACACACCCAAAAGTTTCTTTGTGGAGGTTAGCGGGACCATGCAGTTACTTGGATTGTGATTGGACAAATCCCTGTCCTTACTGTGTAAGATGGTGCTTTCCTTTCTCGGGTCCCTGTGAACACAGGTGCCACTTTCTGGTGACACTAGCCAAGACGGAGGAAAGACACCAGGCATCAGTCCAACACACAGTGACTCTCCCCACTCCCCTTCAAAGCCTTATTGAAGGCACATCTCCTCCAAGAGGCCTTTCCTGACTAAAAGTGCCCCCCTTTCCTCTTCTCCCTATCCTTTCTGCATCACCAGGACTTGTCCCTTTATTCAATAGTATTTATTGAGCGCTTACTGTGTGCAGAGCACTGTACTGTACTAAGCACTTGGAATGTACAAATCGGTAACAAACAGAGACAGTCGCTGCCCTTTGATGGGTTTACAGTCTAATCTGGGGATTATTCATCCCTGCCTCCCATCCCCACAGCACTTATGTGTATACATATCTGTAAATTTATGCATATCACTGTCTGCCTCCCGCTCTAGACTGTAAGCTCGTTGTGGGCAGGGAATGAGTCTGTTGTTGCATTTTACTTTCCCAAGCACTTAGTACGATGCTTCACACACAGTAAGTGCTTGATAAATGAGATTGAATGAATGAATCAGTCCTAGATAGGGGATGGGCTAGTTGAAAGTGGGATTTTTTTTTATGGTATTTGTTAAGCACTTACTATATGTTGGTATTTTGTTAAGCACTTACTATGTGCAGAGCACTGTTCCAAGCGCTGGGATAGATACAGGGTAATCAGGTTGTCCCAGGTGAGGCTCACAGTTAATCCCCATTTTACAGATAAGGTAACTGAGGCACAGAGAAGTTGTGACTTGCCCACAGTCACACAGCTGACAAGTGGCAGAGCCGGGAGTCGAACCCATGACCTCTGACTCTGAAGCCCAGGCTCTTTCCACTGAGCCACGCTGCTTCCCATAATAATGATGGCATTTGTTAAGCGCTTACTATGTGCAAAGCACTGTTCTAAGCACTGGGGGGAATACAAGGTGATCAAGTTGTCTCATGTAGGGTTCACCATTTTACAGATGAGGTAACTGAGGCACAGAGAAGTGACCTGCCCAAAGTCACACAGCAGACAAGTGGCGGAGCCGGGATTAGAACCCACGACCTCTGACTCCCAAGCCCAGACTCTTGCCATTAAGCCACGCTGAACTGAAATGCCAGGCACTGTACTAAGTGCTGAGAGACACATATAATAATAATGTTGGTATTTGTTAAGCGCTTACTATGTGCCGAGCACTTTTCTAAGAGCTGGGGTAGACACAAGGGAATCAGGTTGTCCCATGTGGGGCTCATAGTCTTAATCCCCATTTTACAGATGAGGTAACTGGGGCACCGAGAAGTTAAGTGACTTGCCCAAAGTCACACAGCTGACAAGTGGCCGAGCCGGGATTCAAACCCATAACCTCTGACTCCAAAGCCCGGGCTCTTTCCACTGAGCCACGCTGCTTTGTTTTATTATTTCATTATGTATATAATATACAATATATATTATTGATATAATCATCAGTCTGGAGACAGACTGTGCCCCATATAGTACTTCCAGTCCTAATCCCCATTTTTACAGATGAGGTAACAGGCCAGGAGTCATGAAGTGACTTATTCAAGACCACACAGCAGACAAATGGTGGAGGTGGGATCAGAACCCAGGTCCAAGTGTTAATACTGCTTAATATATGCTTGGAAGCAGAATGGCATAGTGGATAATAATAATTATAATAACGATGGTATTTGTTAAGCACTTACTCTGTGCTGAGCACTGTTTTAAGCACTGGATAAAGCACAGGCCTGGGAGTCAGAAGGTCGTGTGTTCTAATCTCGGCTCCACCCCTTGTCTGCTGGGTGACCTTGGGCAAGTCACTTTACTTCTCTGGGCCTCAGTTACCTCATCTGTAAAATGGGGACTGAGACTGTGAGCCCCACATGGGTCAGGGACTGTGTCCTATCCGATTTGCTTGTATCCACCCCAGGGCTTAATACAGTGCCTGGCACTTAGTAAGCACTTAACAAATGCCATAATTATTATTAATATAGTGCTCATCCCACAATTAGCCCTCAGTGCAATTGACAGAATGGGGCCCAGCCACTACATAGCTAGAACGACCCCCTTAAAAGTCCAAATTGGCCCTGATTGCTGGCTGGTCCTACTTGCCTTCTAGAACCTCTGACTTTTCCACATTACTGGAAATCTGATTCATGGTTTTTGCAATTATTGATAAGCACTTCTTTCTTCCTTTCGCCATCATTTTTTCTCCTGCTCTACTAAGAGTCTTGCAGGCAGGGCTTGGTGTATACCTCTAGGAGTAATAGTATCATTAAGTATTTATTAGCATTTATATTGTATATAGTATTTATAATATATAGTATACTGTGTCCAACCTGTTTAATTTGTATCTACCCCAGAGCATAGAACATTGCTTTGCACCTAGTAAGTGCTTAACAAGTACCATTATTATTATTATGATAGTTTTTATATAACATGTTGTTATTATCAAGTGCTTTTGAGTCATTTATGATGAATAATGACTTTATGGATATATTTTCTCCAGAACGTCCTATCTTTTGCCATAATTTATAGCCTTGCTAACGGTTCTTCTGTTATTGTTGTTAGGGTGTCTATCCATCTAGGATGCCGGTCTGCCTCTTCCATGTTTTCCCGGGACTTTTCCTAGCATTAGCATCTTCTCCAGAGAATCAGTCATCCTGAAGATGTGTCCAAAATAAGTTAATCTAAGTCGAGTCATTTGGCCTTCCAAAGGCCAGTTTGGCTTAATTTACTCCAAAATTGTTTTTCGAGCAGTCCCTGGTACTCACGAAAGCGTTCTCCAACACCACGTTTCAAATGAATAGATTAATATTAATAATACATACCATTTATTAAGCACTTCCTGTACACGGAATTGTGTACTAAGCGCTGGGAAAGAGTATACAGGTAGGAGCGAAACTGGGACTCTCCTCCTCAAGTAGATCACCATCTATGAATATAGGCCGGGGGGGAGTAATAATAATGATACTATTTGTTAAGCGCTTACTATGTGCCGAGTACTGTTCTAAGCGCTGGGGTAGATACAAGGTATCAGGTTGTCCCACTTGGGGATCACAGTCTTCATCCCCATTTTCCAGATGAGGGAACTGAGTGACTTGCCCAAAGTCACACAGTTGATAAGTGGCAGAGCTGGGATTAGAACCCATGACCTCTGACTCCCAAGCCCATGCTATTGCCACTAAGCCACACTGCTTACAATCTGGCAAACACCGTTCTAAGATACAAGCTACTGAAGTAAAGTGAACACAGAGATGATTATTTCCTGGAATAATTGTGGTGGGATTTGTTAAGTTCTTCCTATGGGCCCAGCGCTGTTCTAAGCTCTGGGGAAGACACAATATAATCAGGTTGGACCCAGTTCCTGTCCCACACAGGGCTCACAACCTAAGTAGGAAGGGGAGAGGTATTGAATCCCCATTTTACAGATGAGGGAACTGAGACAAAGAGATGAGAAGTGACTTGACCAAGATCATTCAGTTGTATTTATTGAGCACTTTACTGTGTGCAGAGCACTGTACGAAGCGCTTGGGAGAGTACAGTACAACAACAAGCGGTCACATTCCCTGCCCGCGACGGGTTTACAGTCTAGAGGGTCACACAGACGAGCAGACAAGTGGAAGAGCCAGAATTAGAACCCAGGTCCTTCTGACTCCCAGGCTCATGTTATTTCTACTAGGCCACATTGCTTCTCCCAAACCAGATACTGAATCCTCATTTTCCAGATGAGGGAACTGCGGCCCACAGAAGTGAAGCGCCTTGCCCAAGGTCATGCGTCAGACAAGTGGCAGAGCCGGGATTAGAACCCTGGTTCTCGGAATCCCGGGCCTCTACTCTGTCCACTGGGCTCTGCCGCTTCTCTAGATTTTCAACTACATTTGTAGCGAATCGAACTATTTTGTCCCTATTTATTTTGTGAATGAGATGTACATCCCCTTGATTCAATTTATCGTGATGTTGTCTTATTTTTGTTTCGTTCAGCTCTGCTGTCTGTCTCCCCCGATTAGACTGTGAGCCCATCACTGGGCAGGGATTGTCTCTATCTGTTGCTGAATTGTACATTCCAAGCGCTTAGTACAGTGCTCTGCACAGAGTAAGCGCTCAATAAATACTGTTGAATGAATGAATCGAAACCAGGTCAATGGCTTGGAAAGCCTTTCTGCTATCCACCCGCCCCAGCAGACAAAGGACTTCTTTTCAGAGAGGTTCTGGGGCCGTTCTTTCAGCGCCCGGCTCGCTTCCAGGTCGGACCTGAGTCGGAGACAGGGTCGATTAGAGAGCGTTTCGGCCCAGGCTGGCAGTTAATCCAATTGGAGGCTGGAACGAGGTTGGGGGAGGACCACCCAGGACCCCGACCTGATCGGGTTCCCGTAACCCGAGCCGAGGCAGAGCCACAGAGCTTCTCTTCCTCCCTGCCTGTGCTGACATCCCCCTCAGGTGGGAGATCATTAAGAAGGAGGAGCAGAAATCTGGGAGAGGGTTTAACTCCATCCTCAGATCCGAATCGAAGTTGCGGGAAAAGGGACGGGGCAGCAGATGAGTTGAGATTGTGCACCCTGAGAGTAGTTATAGACTATGGACATGGCCTGGTATCTTGGTGGAGTCCTTCACTGGTTTCTAGAGGGTGGGCTCTGGATAGGGCCTAAGTGTGTGATGTGTGTTTCTGTATTCATTCATTCAATCATACCTCTGCACGTAGTAAGCGCTCAATAAATACTATTGAATGAATGAATTTATTGAGCGCTTACTGTGTGCAGAGCACTGTACTAAATGCTTGGAAAGTACAATTCAGCAACAAATAGAGACAATCCCTACCCAACAACGGGTTCACAGTCTAGAAGGGGGGAGACAGACAACAAAACTAGTAGACAGGCATCAGTGGCATCATTATAAAAAAATAGAATTATAGCTACATGTACATCATTAATATAAATAGAATAATGAAAATGTACCTGTATACACAAGTGCTGTGGGGCAGGGAGGGGGTAGAGCAGAGGGAGGGAGTCATGGCGATGGGGAGGGGAGGAGGTTTGGAGAGGGGTAATAATAATGGTACTTATTAAGCACTTATTTCATATCAAATGCTGTTCTAAGAGCTGGGATAGATACAAGTTAATCAGGTTGGACACAGTCTCAATCCCCATTTTACCTATGAGGCAACTGAGGCCCAGAGAAATGAAGTGACTTCATTGACTTGCCCAAGGTCACACCGCAGATAGATTAGAATGCAGATTAGAATTAATCTGCATTAATTAATTAAGGATTAGAATGCAGATCCTTCTGATTGCCAGGCCAGCGTTCTATCTGCTAAGCGACACTGGATGGGAGAGGAGGGGCAGGAACCGGAGTTTGGATTCAGCCTGAGGTAAGGGAATGGTGCTTGCCAAGGATTGGGGATCCAACATCTTTTCCTTCCAAACTCCTCTCCATTTTGGGCATTTTGAGAAGCAGTGTGGTCTAGTGGATAGAGCGCTGGCCTGGGAGCTGGAAGGACCTGGGACAGCTGATTTCACTTCTCTGGACCTCGGTTACCTCATCTGGAAAATGGGGATTAAGAATATGAACCCCATGCGGGCTGTGAACTGCATCCAACCTTGTATATACCCCAGAGCTTAGTACAGTGCCTGGCATTCATTCATTCAGTCATTTATTGAGCACTTACTATGTGCAGAGCACTGTACTAAGCGCTTGGAATGTACAATTCGGCAACAGATAGAGACAATCCCTGCCCAACAACAGGTTTACAGTCTAAACGGGGGAGGCAGACAACAAAATGAAAGAAAACAAGTAGTCTGGCATCAATATCATCAAGATAAATAGAATCATAGATATGTGCACATTAGCAAAATAAATAGAGAAATATTATATACAAATATGCACAAGTGCAGTGGGGAGGGGAAGGGGGAAGAGCAGAGAGAGGGGGCAGGGGGAAGGGGAAGGGGAGGAGGAGCAGAGGAAAAGGGAGGGCTCAATCTGGGGCATGTAGTAAGTGCTTAACAAATACCATTAAAAAAAAAAAGTCTTTGTCCTGTTGCCCTGGCCACTAGCACCATTAATGCTCAAATGGCAATTACCTTTTTAAAAATCAATCATATTATTTTATTTATTTTTAATGGTGTTTAAGCGCTTACTATGTGCCAGGCAATGTTATAAGTGCTATGGCAGATATAGGTTAATTACGTTGGGCACAGTCTCTGTCCCACATGGGGTTTACAGTCTTAATCCCCATTTTACAGATGAGGGAACTGAGATTCAGAGAAGATAAGTGACTTGCCCGAGGTCACCCAGCAGACAAATAGCAGAGCTGGGATTAGAACCTAAATCCTGCTGAATCCCAGGCCCTTACTCTATCCATTAGGCCATGGTGCTTCTCACAGCTGAATTTATTGGGCACTTACTGTGTGCAGAGCACTATATTAAATGTTTGGGAGAGTACAATAAAACAGAATTGGTAGATATATTCCCTGCTCACAAAGAATTTACAGTCTAGAGTTTTGAAAGAAAAAAAAATTGCCACCAGAATTTCACTGAGATCCTGAATTTATTATTAGTAATGATAATCCTTTGTGTTTATGGTTTTTGCTAAGCATTTACTATGTGCCAGACCCTGTACTAAGCGCTGGAGTGTATTTCTCTGTAAGTAATCTGTAAATTACCCAGGGGTCTACTGGCTGAGTTGGTATCTGTTTTATCATACTCGCTCACTTCCACCGCAACCCGTGTTTTCACTGTAAGTTTTGGCTAGAATTAGGGAACTCAATCACTGATTGACGTGAGCCTGTTTGGTAAATGGCAACTCACACTGTATTAATCAATCAATGGTATTTACTGAGTGCTTCCTGAATCAACCAATTGAATTTATTGGGCGCTTACTGTGTGCAGAGCACTATACTAAGTGCTTGGGAGAGTGCAATATAACAACAATAGTAATAATAATTGTGGCATTTGTTAAGTGCTTATAATATGCCAGATCCTCACAAGCAAATCGGATTGGAAACAGTCCCCGTCCCACAGGGGGCTCACAGTCTCAATCCCCATTTTCTAGATGAAGAAACTGAGGCCCAGAGAAGTGAAATGGCTTGCCCAAGGGCACATAGCTGACAAGTGGTGGAGCTGGGATTAGAACACAAAACCTTCTGACTCCCAGGCCCGAGCTCTACCCACTATGCTATGCTGCTTCCCTGCCCACGAAGAGCTTGGAGTCTTCTGATTCCCACAGTTCGTGGAACTGAGTGAGGAATCGGAAAAGCCGCTTGGGCACATCTGTGTTTGCAGTTGTGCATTCAGTCAAGGCTTTTTTTTTTAATTTTAATTTTATTTTATGGTATTTGTTAAGCAACGGGGGCCTTTTAGGGGTGGGGGGTGAGGTGGCTCATTGGGTGGGGGGAGGAGTTTCTCACCTCCAGAGCCAGGGGACACTCCCCGTCCCCTTTTGCTCACCCCTCTCCTGGTTTCTCCTTCCTCAATCTTCCTTAAAACCAGGAGCCTAAAGCCCCAGGGATCGGTCTGGGCATTTGACAAGAAGGCCGCTGGGGATCACGCACTTTATTGAGCACTGGGGTAGTACTGGGGTAGAATTGTACTAATCACATCCTACCTCTGTCTTGGAAGGCCCTCATTCATTAATTCAACTGTATTTAGTGAGCGCTTACTGTGTGCAATACACTAAGCACTTGGGAGAGTACAATATAACAAGTCACATTCCCTGGCACAATGAGTTCACGGTCTAGCCCTCCCTCCTTATATCTGACAATGACTCTCCCCGACCTCAAAGTCTTACTGAAGGCCCATCTCCTCCGAGAGGCCCTCCCTGACTAAGCCATCCTTTCCTCTTTTCCCGCTTCCTTCTGCGTCACCCTAACTCTCTCCCTTTATTCATCCCCCTTTCCAGCCCCACAGCATTTATATCCATATCAGAGAAGCAGCGTGGCTTAGTGGAGCGAGCCCAGGCTTGGGAGTCAGAGGTCGTGGGTTCTAATCCAGGCCCCGCCACTTGTCTGCTGTGTGACTTTGGGCAAGTCACTTAACGTCTCTGTGCCTCAGTTACCTCATCTGTAAAAATGGAGATTAAAAAATGTGAGCCCCATGTGGGACAATCTGATTACCCTGTATCTACCCCAGCTCTTAGAAGAGTGCTCAGCACATAGTAAGCACTTAACAAATACCAACATTATTATTATTATTACTAAGCGCTTGGGAAGGTATGACAATAAGCAGGCTCATTCCCTGTCCAGTGAGCTTACAGTCTAGAGGGGGAGACAGATATTAATGAAAATAAATGGTAATACAAATAATGCCGTTATTATTATTAATATTTCCATTAATACCATTATTATTATTAATATTTCCATTAATATCTGTCTCCCCCTCTAGACTGTAAGCTCACTGGACAGGGAATGAGCCTGCTTATTGTCATACCTTCTCAAGCGCTTAGTAATAATAATAATAATGTTGGTATTTGTTAAGCGCTTACTATGTGCACAGCACTGTTCTAAGTGCTGGAGTAGATACAGGGGAATGAAGTTGTCCCACGAGAAGCTCACAATCTTTATCCCCATTTTACAGATAAGGGAACTGAGGCACAGAGAAGTGCACACAGTAGGTACTCAATTAATAATAATAATAATAACGTTGGTATTTGTTAAGCGCTTACTATGTGCCGCGCACTGTTCTAAGCGCTGGGGTAGACACAGGGGAATCAGGTTGTCCCACGTGGGGCTCACAGTCTTAATCCCCATTTTACAGATGAGGGAACTGAGGCACCGAGAAGTTGTGACTTGCCCAGAGTCACACAGCTGACATGTGGCCGAGCTGGGATTCGAACCCATGACCTCTGACTCCAAAGCCCGGGCTCTTTCCACTGAGCCACGCTGCTTAATGATTGCCTCACTGTCTGAGCTGGGTACAAGATAATCAGGATGGCCTCAGTCCATGTCCCACATGGAGAAGCAGCACAGTTTGGTGGATAGAGCCCCGGCGTGGGAGCCAGATGGTCAGGGGTTCTAATCCCAGCTCTGCCACTTGTTTGCTGTGTGACCTTGGACAAATCACTTAACTTCTCTGTGCTCCATCTGAAAAAAGGAAGATTAAAAATAGGAGCCCAGTGTGGGATAACGACTGTGTCCAACCTGATTAGCTTGTATCTATCCCAGCGCTTAGAACAGTGTTTGGCGCATAGTAAGTGCTTAACAAGTACAATAATTATTATAATTATTATGGGGCTCACCATCTTAATTCTCATTTTATACATGAGATAACTGAGGCTCAGAAAAGTTGTGACTCACACAAGGTCATCCAGCAGACAAATAATGGATGAGGGATTAGAACCCAGATCCTCCGACTCCCAGGCCCGGGCTCTCTCCACTAGGCCATGCTGCTCTTCAAGGGTTGAGTACTAGAGTACAAGTTTCCCTTAACAAGGGAAGATGAGAACCAAGAGAAAATCGAGCACTTAGAACAAGGCTTGGCACATAGTAAGCACTTACCAAATACGATCATCATAATTAGTCTTTGACTGCAGAGACAATTTAATATGGAAATTAAAGGCTAACACTGGATCCTCCCACTATCTTTAAATATATAAATAAAAAAAAAAGCATGTGGCTCTGATGGAAAAACAAGGGTAATTATGAATGCCTTGAATCCTGGAAACAACTCAGTGTTTTCTAAATAGATGTCTGTGGATGTCAGGCTTGCTTCTAGCATGCATTGGAAATGCCTGAGTCGAGCATATTTATTTGTTGTTCCGAGTGTATTGAATTTCATAAAATGACTTACGTACATTTCAGAGTAACTGCTGGACTATGTGGGTGGTAAGGGGCCCATGGAGAGGATTTATATTGGCTAGAAGTCCGGGAAATTTTCCCATAGAATTCCAAGGGACTCTCATCTGCTCCTTGGGCTTTGACCACGCATCCGATGGCAATACCTAAGGGCAATGATTTCTTTCAGAGAGTCGCCTTGTGAGATCTACCCTAAAGAGATCTATTCCAAAGTTTGGAACTTTTTGCTGTAAGATGTTTGTGTAAAACTACACCATTTAAGTACAGCCGGATCATTTAATGGTATTTATTGAACGGTTTTTATGGACAGAGCACTGTATTGAATGCTTGGAACAGTATAATACAGCATAATTAGTGGACACCTTCCCTGCCCGAAACAAGCTTATGGTCTAGAGGGTTAATGTATAATTTAAAGGAACGTACCTAAGTGTTGGGAGTATGTATAAAGGTCATAGAGTTTGGGGGTTCTAATCCTGGCTCCCCCATTCATCTGTTATGTGACCTTGGGCAAGTCACTTAACTCCTCTGTGTCTCAGTTACCTCCTCTGTAAAATGGGGATGAAGAATGTGAGCCCCATGTGGGGCAACCAAATTACCTTGTATCTACCCCAGAATTTAAAACAGTATGTGGCACATAGTAAGTGCTTAACAAATACCATTATTATTATTATTATTATTCAACTGCTTAGATGACCCAGAAGGGAGAGCAAGCAGTGGGGAAAAAAGACTTGTGTGTTTATGATGTTTTTGAAATCCATACCCCCTAAGCAGTGTGATACCCCCAAAGGTATATGATGATGGTGTTATTTAAGTGCTTACTATGTGTCAAGCACTGTTCTAAGCTCTGGAGTAGATACGAGCTAATCAGGTTGGATACAATCCCTCTTCCACATGGGGCTCATAAATCTTAATCCCCATTTTACAGATGAGGTCACTGAGGCAGAGGGAAAATAAGTGACTTGTCCAAGGTCACATAACAGACAAATGGGAAGCCGGGATTGGAAACCAGGTCCATCTGACGCCCGGGCCCATGTTCTATCCACTAGACAATTCTGCTTCTCCTACCTGAAATTTAATATATTTTTTCCCCATTAGATTGTAAGCCCCTTGAGGGGAGGAATCCTATGCACCAACTCTACTTTATTATATTCTCCCGACTACTTAATACAGTGCTCCACACTCGCTAAGTGCTAAACTACCGCTGGCTGGTTGATTGATTGGGTTTGTTTTCAAAACACTTTCCCTTTTTTCTGTTCCGTCACCTTGCATTTAAAAAACAAGATGGATGTTGTTTGAGGGGAGGGACCATGAATACTCTTTTCTAGTACACTCTCTCCAGTGGTAAGCACAGTGCCGTGCAGACAGTAGATGCTCATACCTCATGGAGTGGGTAGGATAAGTCTGGTTTTATATCTGAACGTCTGAATTCTAGCAGACCTATACCCCACCAAACAGGGTGACTTCCTGGAAAGAGCTCAGGCCCGGGAGGCTGGAGGCCTAGGTGCTAATCTAAAGAAGCGGTGGAGTCGATAGAGCATGGGCCTGGCTGTCAGAAGGTCATGGGTTCTAATCCCAGTCTGTCACTTGCCTTGGGCAAGTCACTTCACTTATCTGCGCTTCTGTTACTTCATCTGTAAAATGGGGATTGAGGCTGTGAACCCCACTTGGGACAGGGACTGTCTGACCCAATTTTCTTGTATCCACCCCAGCACTCACTGCACCATCTCTCCCCTCCCTCCAAAGCTGCTGCCAAGTGTGGCCTATGGAACCCTTGGGGGAAGCTCCCCTTCAGTCTTGCACTGTTCCTGTCCTGCTCTCTTCTCCTCCTCGCCATCACGGAAACCTGGCTCACCCTTGCGACACGGTCTCTCCTGCTGCTCTCTCCAGCAGAGGCCTCTTCTTCTCCCACTCCCCCCAGACTCACTGGGAAAGGAGGAGGTGGTGACTTTATTCTCATACCCCACTCCCACTTTCGCATCATCCCTCCTCCCACTTCCCATTCCTTCCCCTCCTTTGAAGCCCATATCATCCCATCTACCACCCCCTCCAGGTTCTTGTAGCCGTCATCTACCGCCCCCCTGGTCCCACCTCCAACTTCTTTAACAATTTTGACTCTTTTCTCACCTTCCTGCTCTCTTTTTCCATGCCCATTTTGGTCCTTGGAGATTTCAACTTCCACATAGATGTACCCGATGACTCCTCTGCTGCCCACCTTCTGTCACTCCTCAACTCTGCCAACCTCGTGCTCCACCCGACCTCATCCACTCACCGACTTGGACACACACTCGATCTCATCATCTCTAACCGCTGCACATTCTCCACCCTCACCAGCTCGAAAATCCCTTTCTCTGACCACAGTCTTTTCCCTTGCCTCCTCTCTCACACTCCTCCCCCCTGTAAATCTGTATTACTCCCCCACAGAGACCTCTGCTCTCTCGACCCTATCCATCTCTCTCAGCCCCTCACACCCCACCTAGCCTCCCTATCTAGCCTACCCACTCTTGATGACCAAATAGATGCTCTCAACTTCACCCTCTCTACTTAACTCACTTGCTCCCCTATTCCTTCCTTGCTCTAGCACCACTAACCCACAGCGCTGGATCACCTCCACTGTCTGCCTCCTTCACTCTTATGCTCGGGCTGCTTCTGCTGGCAGAAATCTAAACGCCAGATCACTTTGTTTGTCCTTTCTTGCCTTAACTCTACCCTGTCCTCTGCCCTCTGCGTAGCGAAACTATTTCTCTTCCCTTATTGACACCTATGCCCATCACCCTCGTCACTTGTTCTGGACATTTAACTCCCTCCTCGGGCCTCCTGAGCCCTCCCCCATTTCTCACCCCCAGTGATCTGACCACCTACTTCATTATGAAAATTAACACCATTAGGTGTGAGCTCCCCAAAATCACACCTCCCCCTCCTCCATGTCCCCTCTTCTTGACCCCCTCTTCTACTTTCCCATCCTTCCCAGCAGTATCTTTCCTTCCCAGCAGTCTCTTCAGAGATCTCCTCCCTCCTCTCAAGTCCCCTCCCCGCCCCCGCTGCAACATGCACATCAGGCCCCATTCCCTCCCACCTTATAAAAATTCTCCCCTTCCCTCCTCCCCTCCTTAACTTCCATCTTCAACCGCTCACTTTCCAACAGCTTCTTCCCCTCTGCCTTCAGACATGTCCACAACTCTCCCATCCTAAAAAAACCCTCTCTTGACCCCACAGCCCCCTCCAGTTAGCACCCTCCAGTTAGCACCCCATCTCCCTCCAGAATTCCTCTCCTCCAATTCTCTCCTGGACCCCCTCCATTCTGGGTTCCATCCCCTCCACTCCACTGAAACGGCCCTCTCAGAAGTCACCAATGACCTCCTTCTTGTCAAATCCAATGGGTGCTCCTCCATCCTAATCCTCCTCGACCTATCAGTTGCCTTTGACACTGTCGATCATCCCTTTCTCCTCAACACATTATCCAACCTTGGCTTCACGGACTTCCTCCTCTCTTGGTCCTCCTCTTATCTCTCTGGCTGTTCATTCTCAGTCTCCTTCGCAGACTCCTCCTCCCCCTATCATCCCCTAACCGTAGGGGTTCCTCAAGGATCAGTTCTTGGCCCCCTTCTGTTCTCCATCTATACTCACTCCCTTGGTGAACTCATTCGCTCCAACGGCTTCAACTATCATCTCTATGTGGATGATACCCAAATCTATATCTCCTCCCCTGTTCTCTCTCCGTCCCTCCAGGCTCATATCTCCTCCTGCCTTCAGGCCAACTCTACCTAGATGTCCACACACCACTTAAAACTCAACATGTCCAAGACACAACTCCTTATCTTCCCTCCCAAATCCTGTCCTCTCCCTGACTTTCCTGTCACTGTGGACGGCACAAGCATCCTTCCTGCCTCACAAGCTCCTTGACTCTGCTCTCTTATTGGCCCTACTGAGAGCTCACCTCCTCCAAGAGGTCTTCCCAGACTGAGCTTCCCTTTTTCCCTCTGCTCCCTCTCTGCCCCCTCTTCACCTCCCCTCAGCTAAGTCCCTTTTAATGTTGGTATCTGTTAAACGCTTACTATGTGCCGAGCACTGTTCTAAGCACTGGGGTAGACACAGGGGAATCAGGTTGTCCCACGTGGGGCTCACAGTCTTAATCCCCATTTTACAGATGAGGTAGCTGAGGCACCGAGAAGTTAAGTGACTTGCCCATAGTCACACAGCTGACAAATGGCCGAGCTGGGACCCTTTTCCCCCCTTTCCCTCTGCTCCTCTCCCTCTCCCTTCCCCTCCCTTCAGCACTGTGCTCATTTGTATATATTTTTATTACCCTATTCATTTTGTTAATGAGGTGTACATCCCCTTGATTCTATTTATTACAATTAAGTTATCTTGTTTTTGTCTGTCTCTCTCCCCCGATTAGACTGTAAGGCCGTAAATGGGCAGGGATTGTCTCTATCTGTTGCCAAATTGTACATTCCAAGCGCTTAGTACAGTGCTCTGCACATAGTAAGCTCTCAATAAATACTATTGAATGAATGAATGAATTTACCCCCCATAACCAATCCATCACCAAAGCCTGCCGGTCTCACCTTCACAACATCGCCAAGATCCACCCTTTCCTCACAATCCAAACTGCAACCACATTAGTACAGTCACTCATCCTATCCCCACTGTATTACTGCATCAGCCTGCTTTCTGTCCCCCAACCTTCCATTTTTCCCTGTTTCAGTGTCTACTTTGCTCTGCTGACCAGATTATCTTTCCACGGAAACATTCTAGGCATGTCACTCCTTCCTCAAAAATCTCCAGTGGTTGCCTATCAATCTCCATATCAAGCAAAAACTTCTCACTTTTGCCTTCAAAGCTGTCCATCACCTTGCCCCCTCCTAACTCACCTCCCTTCTCTCCTTCTCCATCCAAGTCCGCGCACTCCACTCCTACTGCAGCTGACCTCCTCACTGTGCCTCATTCGCGCCTGTCCCGCCGCCAACCCCTGTCCCATGTCCTACCTGTAGCCTGAAATGCCCCCCTCCTCACATCCACCAAACGATCACACTACCCTCACCTTCACTGCCCTACTGAAGGCCCACCTCCTCCAGGAGCCCTTCCCAGACTTAGTCCCCCCTTTTCCTCAGATCCCATCACCCTGCCTCACTCCCTTTGCTCTACCCGCCCCTCCCCGCACCACAGCACTTGTGTATATAAGTACATATCTGTAATCCTATTTATTTATATTAATGTCTGTCTCTCCGCTTCTAGACTGTGAGCCCGTTGTGGACATTCATTCAATAGTATTCATTCATTCATTCAATAGTATTTATTGAGCGCTTACTATGTGCAGAGCACTGTACTAAGCACTTGGAATGTACAATTCGGCAACAGATACAGTCCCTGCCCATTGACAGGCTTACAGTCTAACTGGGGGAGACAGACAAAAACAATAGCAATAAATAGAATCAAGGGGATGTATATCTCATTAACAAAATAAATAAGGTAATAAAAATATGAGCAAATGAGCACAGTGCTGAGGGGAGAGGAGGGGAAGGGAGAGGGGGAGGGGCAGAGGGAAAGGGGGGAAAGGGGGCTTAGCTGAAGGGAGGTGAAGCAGAGGGAGCAGAGGGAGACAGGGATTGTCTCTATTGCTGAACTGTACTTTCCAAACACTTAGTACAGTGAGCTACACACAGTAAACGCTCAGTAAATATGATTGATTGAATGAATGAATGAACATAGTAAGCCCTTAAGCAATATCATAATTACTATTATTATTATTCATCTACAGAAACAACATGGCCTAATGGATAGAGCATAGGCCTGATGTCAGGGGGACCTCGGCCCCTTGTCTGCCTCTGTGACTTTAGGCAAGTTAGGCCACTTCTCTCGGCCTCAGTCCCCTCATTTGTCAAATGGGGATGAAGACTGTGAGCCCCACATGGGTCAGGGAGTGTGTCCAACCCGATTTCCTTGTATCCCCCCGGCACGTGCTCTATCCAGTAAGCCACACTGCTTCTCTAGTAAGACGCACTGCAGGAAAGCAGCAAGCGCGTATATCATGTGTGCCAAGGGCGGTTGAAGGAAATACAAAAAGGAGTTGTGGTTCTACCTAGTGCTGCTGGAATGTGGGGATCCTTACTGGAGAGTCCTACTGTCATCTCTAGACTGTAACCTCTTCTCTAGACGTAAACTCACTGTGGGCAGGGAATGTGCCAGTTTATTGTTCTACTGGACTCTCTCAAGAGCTTAATATACAGTGCTCTGCACACAGTAAGCACTCAATAAATATAATGGAATGAATGAAGCTCTAGACCCCAATTCCTGATAGAGCTGCACCCCAGGAATGAGCTTCCTTCACCAGCCTGGGAGAGACCCTTTGGAGGGATTTGTGGGAAGATTGGGTCACTGTATTTTGAAAAAGATATAGAGATACAGGAGCAAATGCTTTATGCAAGAGCATGCGCTAGAAGTCAGAGGACCTTATCAGAAATTTACAAAAGCTCCTCACCATTGATTTCAAAGCAATCACCTTGCCCCCTCCTAGTATACCTTGCTGCTGTCCTGCTACGACCCAGTCCACACACTTCTCTCCTCTAATGCCAACCTATTCACTGTACCTTCTTCTCATCTATCTCATCGCCAACCTCTTGCCCACCTCCTGCCTCTGGCCTGGAATGTCCTCCCTTTTCATATGCAACTCTCCCCGCTTTCAAAGTTGTATTGAGAAGCAGCATGGTGTAGGGGATAGAGCACGGGCCTGGGAGTCAGAAGGTCATGGGTTCTAATCCCTGCTCAGCCACTTGTCTGCTGTGTGACTTTGGGCAAGTCACTTTACTTCTCTAGACCTCAGTTACCTCATCTGTAAAATGGGGATTGAGACTGTGAGCCCCACATGGAACAGGGACTGTATCCAACTCAATTTGCTTGTATTCACCCTGCATTTAGTACAGTGCCTGGCATGTAGTAAGCACTTAACAAATACCATCATTATTATTATTATTACTATTGAAGGCACATCTCCAAGAGGCTTTCCCTGATTATGTCCCCTTTTGGTAAATAATCGTATTTGTTAAGTGCTTACAATGTGTCAGACACTGTACTAAGCACTGGGGAGGATATAAGAAAGTCAGCTTGAACAGAGTCCCTGTCCCACATGGGGCTCACAGTCTTAATCCCCATTTTGCAGATGAAGTAACTGAGTCCTGGAGAAGTGAAGTGACTAGCCCAAGGTCACCAGCAGACAAGTGGCAGAGCCAGGATTAGAACCCAGGTCCTTCTGACCCCCAGGCCAGTTGCTCCCTTTGTTCACCCCTCCCTCAGCACCACAGCACTGTGTCCATAATGTAATTTATTACTTATATTATGTGGGGCTGGGAGGGAGGGATGAGTAAATAATAATAATGTTGGTATTTGTTAAGCGCTTACTATATGCAGAGCACTGTTCTAAGTGCTGGGGTAGATACAGGGTAATCAGGTTGTCCCACGTGAGGCTCCCAGTTAATCCCCATTTTACAGATGAGGTAACTGAGACACCGAGAAGTTAAGTGACTTGCCCACAGTTACACAGCTGACAAGTAGCAAATCCAGGATTCGAACCCATGACCTCTGACGCCTAAGCCCAGGCTCTTTCCACTGGGCCACACTGCTTCTGTGTAAATGGGAGAAAGTCAGAGTGATGTAGAAGAGAGTGGGAGAAGAAAGGAGGACAGAGTCAGAGAAGGCCTCTTGGAGAAGATATGCCTTAGGAAGTAAAATCCTTGTGGGTTGGGAAAGTGTAACTGCTTTATCACTTGCCAAGCATTTAGTACAGTACACTGCAAAGAATGTTACTACTACTATTACTAAATTGTGACTTTAAAATCAAGTCTATACAGGGTTTCAGGGGCAGAATTATGATTAGTTTGCCCTGTCCAAACAGAAGAGCTGGGCTTGAATGAAACTGGAAAATTAGATGGCATATAAATAGAATTATTATACAGATGACAAAACATAAAAATAGATTTTTCCACTCTGTGATTCTGGGATTTTTTTATCACTGTCCACTCAACTTCCATCTGTCTTGAGTTTTTAGAGAGATAATTAATAGAGAGAGATAATATAGAGAGGTAATTGTTGTTATCCTTTTCGAGTATAAACTCCTTTTGAGCCAGAAAACTGCCACTTCTTTGTTTTTGTCCTTCCCAAACACTGAGCAAAACACAGTGCACCCAATGGACACTCAATGAATTCCACTACTATTTTTGCTATTTACTGAACCCCTACTCTGTATCAAGCATTTGGTTAAGTCCTGGGGTAGATACAAGGCAATCAGATCCCTACTGAGAGCTCACCTCCTCCAGGAGGCCTTCCCAGACTGAGTCCCCCTTTCCCTCTGCTCCCCCTCTCTCTCCCCTCCCCCCACCCTCTGCTCTTTCCCCTTCCTCCCCCCAGCACTGTGCATATTTGTATATATTATTTATTACCCTATTTATTTTGTTAATGAGGTGTTTATCTCCTTGATTCTATTTACCTTGATGTTGTTGTCTTGCTTTTGTTTTGTTCTGTTTTGCTTTGCTTTGCTGTCTCCCCCATTTAGACTGGGAGCCCGTCATTGGGCAGGGATTGTCTCCATCTGTTGCCGAATTGTGCATTCTAAGCTCTTAGTACAGTGCTCTGCACATACTAAGTGCTCAATGAATACTGTTGAATGAATGAATGAATGAATGAGATCTGGATACAGTGAAATCTGTAATGATAATGGTATTTGTTAAGTTCTTCCTACCTGCTAAGCACTGGAGTAAATATAAGATGATCAGGGCCCACATGGGGCTCACAGTCTAAGTAAGAGGGAGAACAGGTACTGAATCTCTATTTTGCAGAGGAGGGATCCGAGGCACAGAGAAGCTAAATGACTTACCCAAGGTCACACAGAGGGTATGTGGAGGAGCCGGGATTAGAACTCCACTCCTCCGACTCCCAAACCTGTACTCTTTCCTCTAGGCCATGCTGCTTCTATATGATCTTGTTGATCTTTTTTCTTTCTTTCTTTACAACTCTCCCCTTTGCCTCCCCTTCACTAACTGTTCAGCGCTCAGTGGAGATATTTCATAGGGAGGTGAGTGGCTGCCATGTTCAAAAGATTATCCCGCCATGAAATCCAGTCAGCTCTGACCAACTAGGCCTTCTCCTGCCCCTCCTCCGTTTTTTCCTCTCCCCTTCTCCAACGGCCTTTATCTCTTAATCATTCTTCACTGAGTAAGATTTATGACACCTACCTCCAGAGATAAAATCAATTAGTTGAAAAGTCCTTAGGTTGTTAGCCCTAGTCAAAAAACTAACTGTTCCCTTGGATGTGTAGAATTGTATTTTCCAGTTCACTGAGCATGTAGACAGGGTAAAAGCAACAGCCCACAGCAGGGAGTGGTCAGCTGATCCCAGGCTATTCAAAGATCTTGCCTGCGGGCCAGTTTTCAAAGAAGATAGTTCAGTCCTAAGAAGCCCCAAAGGATTTTCTCTCTCTCCCCCACCACTCCCCCAACCCCTCTTCCCCCTTCATTGGGTAATTTACACCAATCTTAAACATGTATGTTTGTCTGAAGTCTCTCTTATCAGCGTGCTAATCCCATTACTGACAAATGAAGATGTAATCGCAATTTATTCAAATGGTTTGAAAGCCCATCCTCTTTGGGGAAAAAGACTAAGAAACACAATTGGCTGTAACTGACTTTTCCAACTCCTACTGGGTTACCGGCAAAACCCCACTGATTTCTAAAAGTGGAAATTATAAATCTGGGGGGAAGGGGATATGAGAGGCTCAAGGTATTGTCAGAGAGCCTTTTCCAAATCTTTTGCTCTGTCATCTGCTACTTCGCAAGTTTTAAGTTTCATTTTTGTCTGGGATAAGATGGCAAACTTTCTCTAAGTGTCTCTTTGACACTTTCTCAGAGTTTCTCTTTCTTGTCACTTCTGTTTTATCTGAGACTGACCAGCACAACAGGGATCTCCTGGAGTATGAATGTTAACTACAATAAGGATTTGCTAAGGATCACTATAATAATAATAATAATGTTGGTATTTGTTAAGCGCTTACTATGTGCAGAGCACTGTTCTAAGCGCTGCGGTAGACACAAGAGAATCAGGTTGTCCCACGTGGGGCTCACAGTCTTCATCCCCATTTTACAGATGAGGTAACTGAGGCACCGAGAAGTTAAGTGACTTGCCCACAGTCACACAGCTAAGTGGCAGAGCAGGGATTCGAACCCATGACCTATGACTCCCAAGCCCGGGCTCTTTCCACTGACCCACCCTGCTTCTCCTATGTTATATATATGTTTATATATATATATATATATGTTATATATGTTTTATATGTGTTATATATATATGTTGTATATATATAACATATACACATATATATAGCTTATAACATATATGTGTGTTTTATATATATATATAGATATGTTGTATATATATAAAACATATACATATATATATATATAGCTTATAACATATAGTTATATATATAACTTCCCGTATTTGATGATGATATCCATTGATCGGTGGTGTTTATTGAGTGCTTACTGTGCAGAGCATTGTGCTAAGCACTTGGGAGAGTACAATGCAGTCAAGTTGGAAGACATGATCCCTGCCCTCAAAGAGCCTCCAATCTAGTTGAGGAGACGTTAGAAACAGAGGAAGCCGCAGATTATAAGGATATGTGTATAGATGTTGCAGGGCTAGGGTGAGTATCAGAGTGTTTAAGGGATCCAAATCCAAGTGTAGAGGTGATACAATAGGTAGAGAGAATAAGGTGGGAAAATGAGAGGCTAGTCTGGGAAGGATTCATGAAGGAGGAATGATTTAATCAATCTATTCTTCACTCCGCTGCCCGGCTCATCTTCCTGCAGAAACGATCTGGGCATGTCACTCCCCTTCTTAAACAACTCCAGTGGTTGCCTATCGACCTCCGCTCCAAACAAAAACTCCTCACTCTAGGCTTCAAGGCTCTCCATCACCTTGCCCTTCCTACCTCTCCTCCCTTCTCTCTTTCTACCGCCCACCCCGCACGCTCCGCTCCTCTGCCGCCCACCTCCTCGCCGTCCCTCGGTCTCGCCTATCCCGCCGTCGACCCCCGGGTCACGTCCTCCCGCGGTCCCGGAACGCCCTCCCTCCTCACCTCCGCCAAACTGATTCTCTTTCCCTCTTCAAAACCTTACTTAAAAATCACCTCCTCCAAGAGGCGTTCCCAGACTGAGCTCTTCTTCCCCCTCTACTCCCTCTGCCATCCCCCCTTTACCTCTCCGCAGCTAAACCCTCATTTTCCCCTTTTCCCTCTGCTCCTCCACCTCTCCCTTCCCATCCCCACAGCACTGTACCCGTCCGCTCAACTGTATATATTTTCGTTACCCTATTTATTTTGTTAATGAATTGTACATCGCCTTGATTCTATTTAGTCGCCATTGTTTTTACGAGATGTTCTTCCCCTTGACGCTGTTTAGTGCCATTGTTCTTGTCTGTCCGTCTCCCCCGATTAGACTGTAAGCCCGTCAAACGGCAGGGACTGTCTCTATCTGTTGCCGACTTGTTCATCCCAAGCGCTTAGTACAGTGCTCTGCACATAGTAAGCGCTCAATAAATACTATTGAATGAATGAATGAATTGAGCGCTTACTGTGTGCGGCGTACTGTACTGAGCACTTGGGAGAGTATAATATAACAGAGTTGGTAGACAGGTTCCCAGCCCACAACGATCATATAGTCTAGAGGAGGAGGCATGTTAATGTAAATTACGGATATGTACATGAGTGTCATGGGGTTTAGGGAAGGGTCAGTAAAGGATGCAAATTTTTTTTTAACTTTTTTATTTTATTTTATTTTTAAGAAAGGTTATCTGGTCAGCAGAGTGAGTCCTGAACTAGAATGAGGAGAAATTTGAAGTCAGGAAGGTCACTGAGACAATATAGCAGTCCAGCCGGGATATGAAAAGTCCTTGGGCCAGCATGGTGCAGTTTGGATAGAGAGGAAGAGGTGAGTTTTAGAGATGTTGTGAGTCCCGGCTTTGCCCCTTGTCTGCTCTTTGGCCTTGGGCAAGGCATCTAACTTCTCTGTGCCTCAGTTACCTCATCTATAAAAAGGGGGATTAAGACAGTGTGCCCCATGAGGGACAGGAACTGTGTCCAACCCAATTAATTTGTATCTTCCCAGCGCTTAGAATGGTACTTGCCATGTAACAATAATAATAATAAGCACTCAACAAATACCATTATTATTATTATCTACTCCATCTTTTAGTACAGTCCCTGGCATGCACAGGTCTGAGACACAGAAGGATGTGGGTTCTAATCCCACATCTGTCACTTGCCTGCTATGCGACCTTGGGCCACTCACTTCACTTCTCTGTGCCTCAGTTCCCTCATCTGTGGGACGTGGACTGCAACCAACCTGATTAGCTTGTGTCTACCCCAGTGCTTAATACGATGTCTGGCATAGAGCTGTGCCTCAGTTGCCTCATCTGTAAAATGGGGATTAAAAGTGTGAGTTCCACATGGAGCAGCCCGATTGCCCTGTATCTACCCCAGTGCTTAGAATAGTGCTTGGCACATAATAAATGCTTAACAAATACCATCATTATCATTATTATTATTATTATTATTATCATCTGTTCTCAGCAAATGACTTTCAGTTGTCAGCTGGGATGTGGCTTTGTTTGAGTCTTTGTTTGATTTCTATTCACACCTGAATCCCCCTCTAAAGTGTAAGCTCTTTGTGGGCAGGGAATGGGTTTGTTATATTGAAATGATAATAATAATGATGGCATTTGTTAAGCGCTTACTATGTACCAGGCTCTGTACTAAGTGCTGGGGTGGATACAAGCAAATCAAGTGGGGCATTCTGTCCCACGTGGGGCTCAGACTCTCAATCCCCATTTTACAGATGAGGTAACTGAGGCCCAGGAAAGTGAAGCAACTTGCCCAAGGTCACACAGCAGACAAGAGGCAGAGCCAGGTTTAGAACTCATGACTTTCTGACTCCCAGGCCTGCTACACCATTTGCTCTGCATATAATCAATGCTCAGTAAATACGATTGAATGACTATCAAGGTCTTAAAATGCTTCCCGTACCCTCCTTCCTTTTGCTTTCCCTATTACGGTTCTCCTATGAATCAGAGCCTTAATGTGGCAGGGGAGTTGGCATATAATAATAATAATAATGTCGGTATTTGTTAAGCGCTTACTATGTGCAGAGCACTGTTCTAAGCGCTGGGGTAGATACAAGGGAATCAGGTTGTCCCACGTGAGGCTCATAGTCTTAATCCCCATTTTACAGATGAGGTAACTGAGGCACAGAAAAGTGAAGTGACTTGCCCAAAGTCACACAGCTGCCAAGTGGCAGAGCCGGGATTCAAACCCATGATCTCTGACTCCAAAGCCCGTGCTCTTTCCACTGAGCCACACTGGCTGGTGAAGTGTGAAACTATGCCATACGGGGCTACCCAGAATGGAAAGGTCTGGCCTGAAGCATCAGACAAAGTCGATTCACCTGTGCTGGGCAACAGCAGCCTGAGAAGATGTCTAGCGATCATTCATTCATTCAATAGTATTTATTGAGCGCTTACTATGTGCAGAGCACTGTACTAAGCACTTGGAATGAACAAGTTGGCAAAGATAGAGACGGTCCCTGCCGTTTGACAGGCTTACGGTCTAATCGGGGGAGACGGACAGACAAGAACAATGGCAATAAATAGAGTCAAGGGGAAGAACATCTTGTAGAAACAATGGCAACTAAATAGAATCAAGGCGATGTACAATTCATTAACAAAATAAATAGGGTAATGAAAATATATACAGTTGAGCAGACGAGTACAGTGCTGAGGGGATGGGAAGGGAGAGGGGGAGGAGCAGAGGGAAATGGTCAAAGACAACAGCAGAGACTCAAATTTTACTGCATGGAAGAAGGCAATAGTAAACTGCTTCCATACTTTCATTCATTCAGTCGTATTTATTGAGTGCTTATTGTGTGCAGAGCACTGTACTAAGCCCTTGGAAAAGTACCACACAACAATAAACAGAGACACGACTTCAAGATAACTCTATGTACCAGCATGATTTTATGACAGAAAATGGGATGTTCTGAAGAGGGGGTCCATGAAGTTGTTATGGGTCAGAAACTACTTGATGGCATTTGAAGAAGATTTTGGCTCTCCATTCAGGAGCATTTTGGGTCTCCTGCTGTCCTTCAAACTCCTCACATCCCCATCCAGCATAGCTGTGTTAAGGTAAATAGAGCTCTAATTCTAGGAGACTGACAACATTCCAGAACTACATTATCTCTGTTATCTTCTCGTGCCCTTTGATTTCGATTCTGGCCCATAAGTGAGAGTGATGAAACTGCTCAAGTTGCCAGTGTTAGATCACGGGCTCACAGCCGGAGAGAAGATTGGACAACACTCCGGTTCTGTGGATCAATCGATCATATTTATTGAGCACTTACTGTGCAGAGCACTGTACTGAGCACTTAGAGAGTACAAAATAACAGACTCGCTAGACATGTTCTCTGCCCACAACAAACTTCCAGTCCAGAAGGGAGATAGGTATTATATAATTGAATAAGTTATGAATATGTACATAAGGGCTGTGGGGCTGAGGAAGGGGTGAAGAACGGCAGGAAATCCAAGTGCAAGGGTGATGTAGAAGGGAGTGGGCGAAGAGGAAAGGAGGGATTAGTGAGGGATGGCTTCTTGGAGACAATACGGCTTTGGAGGTGGGGAGATTAAGACTGAGGGCATTCTAGGCCAGAGGTAGGATGTGGGCAAGGGATCGGTGATGAGATGGATGAGAACGAGATACAGTGAAAAGGTTGACATGAGAGGAGCAAATTGTGCGGGAAGGGTCGTAGTGGGAGAGTAGCGAGGTAAGGTAGGAGGGGGCGAGTTGATTGAACGCTTTAAAGCAGATGGTTAAAAGTTTCTGTTCGATGCTCAGGAGATGGGCAACCACTGGAGGTTCTTGAGGAGTGGAGAGACATGGACTGAGAGGTTTTGTAGAAAAGTGATCCAGGCAGCAGAGTGAAGTGTGGACTGGAGTGGGGAGAGACAGGAGGCAGGGAGGTCAGCGAGGAGGCTGATTCAGTAATCAAGGTAGGAAAAGATAAGTATTTGGATTAACATAGTAGCGGTTTAGATGGAGAAGAAAAGTCGGACTGTAGTGATGTTGTAAAGATTGGACTGACATTATTTAGAGGGACAGATTGAATGTGTGGGTTGAGTGAGAGAGAGGAGTTGAGAATAAGGCCAACGTTAAGGGCTTGTGAGATAGGAAACCCAGCCCTCACACTCCAGAGATCTAATGACAGTTTATTCCCTGTGCTCTAATCTCATCTATCTCATTGCTGACCCTTCTCCCACTACTTCCACCTAGCCTCCACCCTCCTCGTCCATATATGCCAGACCACCACTCTCTCCACCTTCAAACCATTGTTAAGGTCACATCTCTTTGAAGAGGCCTTCCCCGCCTAAATTCTCTTTTCCCTGACTCACTCTCCCTTCTGCGTCCTCTATGCACTTGGCTTTGTGACCTTTGGACACTTGATATTTAACCCGTCCCCCACCCCACAGCACTTATATACATGTCTTTAAATTGTGCATTAAAAAGCATTTATTCATATCAATCTCCGTTTCCCCCTCTAGTCTGTAAGCTCATCCTGGGCAGGGACCGTGTCTGCTAATTCTGTTGTACTCCCCCAAGTGCTTAGTACCATGTTCAGCACATAGTAAATGCTCACTAAATACCACTGATTGATTGGTGTGGTTTCCAGTGACTGGAAAGTCGAGGAGAGGACAGGGTTTGGGTGTGAAGATAAGGAGTTCTGTTTTGGACATGTTAAGTTTGAGGCATCAGCAGGACATCCAAATAGAGATGTCTGGAAGGCAAGAAGAACAAGACTGCAGGGAAGGAGAGAGAACAGGGCTGGAGATGTAGATTTGGGAATCATTCGCAGAGACATGGGAGTCGAAGCCATTAGGATGATTGAGTTCTCCAAGGGAGTGGGAGTAGATGAAGAATAGAAGGGAACCCAGAACTGAACCCTGAGAGACTCCCGAAGGTAAGGAGTGGGGAGCAGAGAAGGAGTTAGTGAAAGAGACGGAGAATGATCAGCCAGAGAACCAGGAGAGGGCTGCATCAGAGAAGCCCAAGTTAGAGAATGTTTCCAGGAGAAGGGGGTGGTCCACAGTGTCCATGGCAGCTGAGAGATCGAGGAGGATTAAGATGGATTGGAGGCCATAGAGGAGAAGAGAAGACCTTCAGTTTATTCTGAAGTCTGGTACCAGGCTGTCTCTATACTCTTTTTGACAATTTCCTGAAGGATACCCTGACCTTCTGGATACATCTTTCTACCTCCTGGTCTATCAATGCTATGAACTGTACATCTTTTCAGTCTTTCTGCTGCACTATGATATAATCAATGAGATGTCAGTGTTTGGATCATGGATTCATCCTGACAGTGCTGAAAGAGTCGGGGCGGGGGGGGGGGGCGGGGGGGCGGCAGGGAAAGAAAGATTTTTACCTGAAACCCCAGCCACCTTTTCCACTATCCCACTGCCTCCCTGGGAATCTCATCTCTCTGCTCCCACTGCCACATGTTGTTTAGAGCCAGCCCTGTTTCCCACACCCCCACTCCAATCATCACAACACCTGCTGCCCCAGAAAGCCTAATTCCAAGACTTTTTTAATACCAGCAGCATGACCTAATGGGTAGAGCACAGGTCTGGAAGTCAGAAGGACCTGGGTTCTCCTCCTAACTCCACCACTTGTCTACTCTGTGACCTTAGGCCAGTCATTTCACTTATCTGGGCCTCAGTTACCTCCTCCGTAAAATGGGGATTAAGACCATGAGCCCTATGTGGAACAGGGTCTGCGTCCAATTGATGATCCTGTAATTACCCCAGTGCTTGACACATCATAAGTTCTTAACAAATACCGTGAGAAAAAAAGAAATTCAGGCCTGTTCCAACTGGCTTCCAGCACTACCTGCAGGGTGCTTTTCTTTTGTTTGATGGGGGTAAGGTCGGGTTTGTAAAAATAATAATTAAAATTGTGAATATGTTTAGCTCTTAATATGTGCCAGGCATTGTACTAAGAGCTGGGGTAGATACAAGTAAAAGGGTAGAACACAGTCCCTGCTCCAAGTGGGGCTCATAGTCTTAATCCCCATTTTATAAAAGAGGTAATTGAGGCCCATAGAAGTGAAGTGACTTGCCCAAGATCACCCCACAGACAAGTGACAGAGGTGGAATTAGAACCCAGGTCCTTCTGACTGCTCTATCCAGACTGCTTCTCAGTTCCCTTCTGTAAACAACATTTACTTATTTATCCTAAATCAATGTGGGCCACATGAGGAGCTGATGCCACCCACCGGGTCAATCAATCGATCATGTTTACTGAGCCCACAAGGCCTCCGAGTTGGCTCCCGAGGGCATCGACTCCTCTCCTTGCCAGGAAAGAGAGAAGGACACATGTTTTAGGGAGCAGGAGGGAGGAATTGGGGGCAAATATAGGTTAGTCACTGATGGCCCTTAACAATACTGAATGTTGAAACACATGAGGCCATGTATACTATAATAATAATAATAATGTTGGCATTTGTTAAGCGCTTACTATGTGCAAAGCACTGTTCTAAGCACCAGGGAGGATACAGGATCAGGTTGTCCCACGTGGGGCTCACAGTCTTAATCCCCATTTTACAGATGAGGTCACTCAATCCCCATTTTATGGATGAGGTAACTGAGGCACAGAGAAGTTAAGTGACTTGCCCAAAGTCACACAGCTAACAAGCGGTGGAGCCTGGATTTGAACCCATGATCTCTGACTCCCCAACCCGTGCTCGTTCCCCATAATAATTATGATGCATGTTAGGCGCTTACTATGTGCCAAGTACTCTTATAAGCTCTGGGTTGATACAAGCTAATCAGGTTGAACATAGTCCTTGCCCCACATGGAGCTCACATCTTTATCCCCATTTTCCAGATAAGGTACCTGAGGAACAGAGAAGTGAAGCGACTTGCCCGAGATCACCCAACAGACAAGTGGCAGAACCGGAATTAGAACCCAGGTCCTTATGACTCCCAGGCCAGTGCTCTCTGCACTAAGCCATGCTGCTTCTCCATCCTGTCATGCTGGCTTATAGCATAATGTCGTTGAATTACAATCAGGCTTACCCAAACATAGGATATTTCTCTGTGTGTACTTCTGTGAAAGTTGGGTGGTGGCTTGGGGGGCATTTCCTTTGGCCCTCAAGTTTCTCCAGAGTCCCTGCGTTTCTCACCCAGGTCCACCAAACCCCGATGCCATATTTAAGCCCTGGGACTCATTGCAGAGGGAAGATGGGAGCTGAAAAAAATATGCTAAATCCAAAGACTTCAGGTGGCCTAGCCAGACTGCTAGGTGAAAACCACACTTTCCCGTATGAAACCGATCAACTGGTCACCTTGAGGTCGGGACATCTGTCAGGATCTAAACCAGTCCCCAGCCACTCAGGTTTCTGGATCCCAGACTTAGAGATGTCCTTGCTCACTAATAATAATTAATAATAATTATGGTATTTGTTAATCACTCACTATGTGCCATGCACTGTACTAAGCGCTGGAGTGGATACGAGCAAATCGGGTTGGACACAGTCGCTGTCCCACATGGAGCTCACGGTCTCAATCCCCATTTTCCAGATGAGGTAACTGAGGCACAGAGAAGTGATGTGACTTGCCCAAGGTCACACAGCTTACAAATGGTGGAGCCGGGAAGAGAAACGACTTGTCCGTGGTTACACGGCAGACTGGCAGTGGAGCTCAAATTCCAACCCAAGTCCTTTTGCTTCCAGACCAGTGCTTTGCCATTCAGACAATAAGCCCCACGTAGGACTGGGACAGTGTCTGACCTGTTTTAATCATACCTACCCCAGCACCTAGTATAGTGCTTGGCACATTGTAAGCATTTGACAAATAGCACAAATATCACCATGGAGATTTGGAGAGAGAAAGGGGAGAGCAGATTGTATTCCCCGCATCTCACCACTGGCCAACTCCCAGATGAAGGTCTGAATCTTTAAGGGACAACCTGACTGTTGGTTACTTTTTGGAACATTTCCCACACCCACCCCCTCCATCCCACTCTTCAAGTGGATGTCTGAATTCCCAACCCTGCCTCCAGTACCAGGAAGAAAACCAAACTCCCTTCCATCTGGAAGAGCAGCTGGAATTCAGTGCGGTACACCTGAGGCCTGAGTTAGTCAGTCATATTTATTGAGCACTTACTGTGTTCCAAGCACTGTACTAAGTGCTTGAGAGAGTTTTTTCTTGTCTTATGCCGTTGAGTTTTCTGATCCATAGCGACACCAAAGATGCATCTCTCCCAGAACGCCCCACTTCCCATCTGCCATCGTTCTGGTAGTGGATCCGGAGAGTTTTCTTGGTAAAAATCCAGAAGTGATTTACCATTGCCTCTTTCCATGCTCCACTTGAGAGAATCTCCACCCTTGACTCTCTCCAATGCCGCTGCTGCCCAGCACAGGGGAGTTTTGACTTGTAGCAGATTGCTTGCCACTCGTTATCCATTGGCCAAGCTAGGATTGAAATGGGTAGGCCTCTGCTTGACTCTCTCTCCCGTAGCCGAGACGGGTAGAGGATCGGAAACTCTCCAGGTACGACTCCGAGAGGGGCTTGGGAAAGTACAATACAACAATAAAACAGACACATTCCCTGCTCACAGTGAACGTACAGTCTTGTTCAAGTAGTAGGGAGAAGGCAATTTGGTGATGGAAACCCTTAGCTTGAGAAAAATAATTGTGGGATTTAAGTGCTTCTATGGGTTAAGTATTGTATTAATACTCAGGGGTAGATCCAAGTTGATCAGGTCAGACACAGGCCCTGTCCCACACACAACTCATCATCTAGGGGGAGGGAGAAATGGCATTTCACCCCCATTTTACAGATGAGGAAACTGAGTCACAGAGTTAAATGATTCGCCCACAGTCACCCTGCAGACAAGTGGCAGAGATTGGGTTAGAACCCGGGTCCTCTGACTCCCAGTTCCATGCTGTTTTCATTGGGCAACTGCAGAGAGCCTCCCTGCGCTTCTCCCGCCTTCCACCCACACCAGGATTTCCTCCCTCCAGCTCACGGAGCCCACTTGACTCTCCCAAGCTGAAGTGAGAAGCTCCCCAAGCCCCAGCCCTTCAGTGAACCCCTCACCACTCCTGGCATCCTGATCTTCGGTACCGATGCCCGCGGAAGGGTGAACCGTGACAGCCGAGGGAGCTACGGCCTGGGCCGGGGATGGTCAGCCCGATCCAGAAATCGCAAGCGATGCTTAATCCACATTCCAGATTCATTTCCCTCACCATCTCTGTTCTTTTTCCCGTCGAGCCGCTGACGCCAGGCGGTTCTGCTTCTCATTTCAGCTCCCTCACTACAATGTGAGTGCAGGACAATTCCCCTGTGAGAAGGAGAATTCCAACCTGGCCCAATGGATCGGGCTGCAGGAAGAAGTGTGGCAAGGAATAACAGGATGTGCTGGTGGATTCTAGACCTCTTTGCAGGTTTGGTTTAATTGGAAACACCCTGCCATCTGTAGCGAAACGCCCTTACTTCAACTCCCAGGGCACAGAGAATATTTTGAGGGGAAAAGAACAAGACTCAGCTAGATGCAGTTTGCATCTACACCGATTTTGCTATCTGGTAGAGTTGGAAATTTCACTGGGTGCAATTTCATTGACAGTGACCCTCACATCTCATGGGATCTCCTAAGGTCACGGGTTTGGAGAGAGATCTGGTCCATTTTTGCTGTTGTTAGGACAGGGGTGGAGGCTAGGAAATGTGCCTTTAGTTTAGTTATTTAAGAAATCTTTCAAGCCTTGGGATTCGATGGGGTTAAAATGATTCGTTTGCGCTATGACAGCATTGGGCCCTGACTAAGCCGTCATTTCCTCTTCCCCCCCTCCCTTCAGCGTCCCCCTTGCTCTTGGATTTGCATCCTTTATTCGCCCCTCCCTCAGCCGTACTACACTTATGTCCATAGCTGTAATTTGTTTATATTAATGTCTTTCTCCCCTTCTGGGCTGTAAATTCATAGTGGGTAGGGCACGGGTCTACCAACTCTGTTATACTGTACTCTCCCAAGCTCTGCACACAGCATGCACTCAATAAATTTCATTTATTTTTTGATTAATTGATTCCTGACAGGAGACACCATCCCAACTCAGATATTCCCCCAGTCCCACAATATTTGTGTAAATATTCTTGCACTTTACTATATTCCCTATTCCTAATTTTTTACAATGTCTGTCCCCTTTATACAACTGTAAGCCCCTCGTGGGCAGGGATCAAGTTTAGTAAGGTGTACTGCACACAGTAAGCACTCAGTAAATGCCACTGATTGATCGAGATGGAGGTGCAAAGAGCAGGTTGGTGATAGAGGAGCAGAGTGTACCGGTTGGATTGTAGTGGGAAGTTAGGAAGGTTAGGTAGGAGGAAGAGAGCTGGTTAAGGACTATGGGAAAGAGTTTCTGTTTAATGCAGAGGTGGATGGGCAGTTGCTGGAGCTTTTTGAAGAGTGGAAAGCTAAGGGATTGAATTTTTTTTTGTAATGATCCAGACAGCAGAGTGAAGTATGGCCTGGAGAGGGGAGAGACAAGAGACGGAGGTCAGCGAGGAAGACAAAGCAGTAGTCAAGGCAAAAATGAGTGCTTTGATCAGCAGGGTAGCGGTTTGGATGCAGTTTCAAGTAATTCCAAGCACTTGATAAATACAACACACTGAATGATGATTTGGGAATCATCTGCAGAGATAGTTGGAAAAAATGGGAGTGAATGAATTCTCCAAGGGAGCGGGTATAGATGATGAGTAGAAGGGGACCCAGAACTGAACCTTGATGGACTCCCACAGTTAGCAAATAGGAGGCAGAGGAGAAGCCCATGAAAGAGACTGAGAATGAGCAGCCAGAGAGATAGGAGAACCAGAAGAGGACAATGTCAGTGAAGCCAAGGCTGGATAATGTTTCCAGGAGAAGGAGGTGGTCGGCAGGGTCCAAGGTCATTGAGAGGTGGAGGAGGATTAGGATGGAGTAGGGGCTTTGGGATTTGGCAAGTAGGAGATAATAATAATGGTATTTGTTAAGCACTTACTATGTGCAAAGTACTGTTCTAAGCTCTGAGGTAGATACAAGGTTATCAGGTTGTCCTATGTAGGGCTCACAGTCTTCATCCTCACTTTACAGATGAGGTAACTGAGACACAGAGAAGTTAAGTGACTTGCCCAAAGTCACACAGCTGACAAGTGGCAGAGCCAGGATTAGAACCCACAACCTCTGTCTCCCAAGCCTATGCTCTTTCCCCTAAGCCATGCTGCTTCTTATCATCGGTCACCTTAGAGAGGGTGATTTCTGTGGAGTGGAAGGTACAAAAGCCAAATTGGAGAGGGCCTTGGAGAGAATTGGAGGAGGGGAAGTGGAGATAACCCACTCAAGGTGTTTGGAGAGGAATGGTAGGAAGGAGATGGGGTGACAGATGGAGGGAGCTGTGGGGTCAAGGGAGGGTTTTGGGGTTTTTTTAGGGTAGGAATTATATGGACATGCTTGAAAGCAGTGGAGAGGGAGACACTGGAAAATGAACAGTCCAAGGAGGGAGTCAGGGAAGGAAGAAGGGAGGGGGAAATTGTTTTGATGAGGTAAGAAGGGATAGGACCAGAAGCACAGTTAGAGGGAATAGAATTAGAGAAAGTGGGTGATCTCCTCTTGAGATACTGCTGGGAAGGATGGGAGAGTGAAAGGGAGGACTGGAGAAGGAAGGGCAACTGTAGAGGAACAGGGGAAATTTTAGGGAGATCTCACCTAATAGTTTCAAATTTATCAACAAAGTACACGACCAATCTTTTGGGGGCAAGAGATGAGTGAGGCAGGGGAACAGGGGTTTTAAGGGAATTAAATGTATGAAACAGCTGTTGCAGGCCTTGAGCATGGGAATCAAGTAAGGATGGATAAGTATTGTTGCCAAGCAGTTGAGCAGGGAGGATTAAATCAGGTAAGGATGAAATTAGGGTGAAAAATGTTGGCCTGGTGCCTGGATTTCCACCAGCACCACTCCACACGTCAGGTGCTTGAGCAGAGGGTGCACGAGCTCGTTTTGGGCAGGGAATGAATCTGTTTATTGTTCTATTGGACTCTCCCAAGCACTGAGGACAGTGCTTTGCTCACAGTATGCACTCAATAAATACAAAGGAATGAATCATGAATGAATAAATGAATATTTTGGAGGGGATCGATGTCTGTGGTTTAGTGGTATCAGCTCAGGGGAGAGAGGGACTTGAGTTCATTTGAAGGTGTGGATTTGTCTGTCGAGAAAAAATAGATCGGGTATGGAGACCAGATGGGGTATGATGACAAGAAAATTGGAAAGGCTCAAAAGATTGGCAGTCTCAGTGGGGGAACTGCACAAATTTATTGTGAAATGAAGTATGGGAAATAAGGCAGAGAAGCAGCGTGGCCTAGTAGAAAGAGCATAGGCCTGGGAGTCAGAGGACATGGTTCTAATCCCCTCGTGTCAATTGCTTGCTATGTGATCTTAGGCAAGTCTCTTAACACTAGTGAGCCTCAGTTTCCCCGAATGTAAATAATGAGGATTCAATACCTGTTGTGCTTCTTACTTAGACTGTGAGCTTCATGTGGGACAGGGACTGTGTCCAACCTGATTGATTATCTTGTATCTATACCCAGTGCTTAGAACAGTGCTTAACATGAGAGAAGCAGTGTGGCAGAGAAGCAGTGTGGCTCAGTGGAAAGAGCCCGGGCTTGGGAGTCAGAGGTCATGGGTTTGAATCCCTGCTCTGTCACTTGTCAGCTGGGTGACTGTGGGCAAGTCATTTAACTTCTCTGTGCCTCAGTTACCTCATCTGTAAAATGGGGATTAAGACTGTGAGCCCCACGTGGAACAACCTGATCACCCTGTATCTCCCCCAGCGCTTAGAACAGTGGTCTTCACATAGTAAGCACTTAAATACTAACATTATTATTATTAGTAGTAAGTGCTTAACAAATAGAACAACAATAATAAATAATTGCCTGTTTACTTGCTTTGTTTTGTTTTGTTGTCTGTCTTCCCCTTCTAGACTGTGAGGCTGTTATTGGTGAGGGATTGTCTCTATTTGTTGCTGAATTGTACTTTCCAAGTGCTTAGTACAGTGCTCTGCACACAGCACTCAATGCATACGATTGAATTGAATGAATGAAATAATAATAATACAGATCTGGAGGTTCTGATCACTGTGGAATTTCAGAGTTGGTGAGGTTAGAGATTGTACAGTGAGTAAAGATGAGATGAAATGTAGGCAGAGAGCGCGTCTACCAGCTGTCATACTGTACTCTCCCAAATGCTCAGCACAGCACTCTGCACACAGCAGGAACTCAGTGAATCCAATTGCTTGAAATTCAATTGATTAAAGTTGGTGGGTGAGGTGGTGTGGAGCAGGAGGTTGGTAAGTTGAGGAGTGAGAGGAAGTGGACAGAGGGCAGGTCATTGGGAAAATTCATGTGACTTGCCCAAAGTCACACAGCTGATTAGTGATGGAGCTGGGATTAGAACCCATGTCCTCTGACTTCCAAGCCTGTGCTCTTTCCACTAAGCCATGCTGCTTCTCATTTATTAAGTGTTTATTAAGTGTCAAGTGCTATAGTAAGCACTGGGGTAGATACAAGATAATCAATCAAATCACCTAAAACTCAACATGTCCAAAACTGAGCTCCTTATCTTCTCTCCCAAGCCCTGTCCTCCTTCCTGACTTCCCTATCACTGTGGACGGTACGACCATCCTTCCCGTCTCTCAAGCCCGCAACGTCGGTGTCATCCTTGACTCTGCTCTCTCATTCACCCCACACGAGAAGCAGCGTGGCACAGTGGAAAGAGCACGGGCTTTGGAGTCAGGGCTCATGAGTTCGAATCCCAGCTCTGCCACTTGTCAGCTGTGTGACTGTGGGCAAGTCACTTAACTTCTCTGTGCCTCAGTTCCCTCATCTGTAAAATGGGGATTAAGACTGTGAGCCCTACGTGGGACAACCTGATTCCCCTGTGTCTACCCCAGCGCTTAGAACAGTGCTCTGCACATAGTAAGCGCTTAACAAATACCAACATTATTATTATTATTATTGTCCTATCCGTCACCAAGGCCTGTCGGTCTCACCTTTATAATATCGCCAAGATCCGCCCTTTCCTCTCCACCCAAATGGCTATCTTAATGGTATGGGCTCTCATAATATCCTGACTGGATTATTGTGTCAACCTTCTCTCCGATCTCCCTTCCTCCTGTCTCTCCCCGCTCCAGTCTATACTTCATTCCGCTACCCAGCTCATCTTCCTGCAGAAACGCTCTGGGCATGTCACTCCCCTTCTTAAAAACCTCCAGCGGTTGCCTATCGACCTCCACACGAAACAAAAACTTCTCACTCTAAGCTTCAAGGCTCTCCATCACCTCGCCCCCTCCTACCTCTCCTCCCTTCTCTGTTTCTACCGCCCACCCCGTAGGCTCCACGCCTCCGCCGCCCACCTCCTCGCCGTCCCCCGTTCTTGCCTATCCTGCCGTCGACCCCTGGACCACGTCCTCCCGCTGTCCTGGAATGCCCTCCCTCCTCTCCTCTGCCAAACTAACTCTCTTCCCCTCTTCAAAACCCTACTGAGAGCTCACCTCCTCCAAGAGGCCTTCCCAGACTGAGCTTCTCCGTTTCCCTCTGCTCCTTCTGCTGCCTCTATGCCCCCCCACTTCACCTCCCCTCGGCTAAGCCCCCTTTCCCCCCCTTTCCCTCTGCTCCTCCCCCTCTCCCTTCCCCTCCCATCAGCACTGTGCTCATCTGCTCATTTGTATATATTTTTATTACCTTATTTATTCTGTTAATGAGATGTACATCCCCTTGATTCTATTTACTGCTATAGTTTTTGTCTGTCTTTCTCCCATGATTAGACTGTAAGCCCATCAATGGGCAGGGATTGTCTCTATCTGTTGCCGAATTGTACATTCCAAGCGCTTAGTACAGTGCTCTGCACATAGTAAGCACTCAATAAATACTACTGAATGAATGAATCAATGCTGTTTATTCTGTGGAATCACCGTTCCTTCCCCCAGCCCCATCTCTGACAGCCTCTGATCTTAGGCTGTCAGTAAAGGGTTGGAGAAGGATAGAAGGAAAGAGAGATAGGAGTCAAAATAGTTCAGAAAATTGCAGAGGATGGGGTGGACTTCAAAAGGAAGAGAAAGAGAGGATTGAGGGTTTGAGATTCTATAAGGAAGCCAACTCCTTCACCTTTTCCAGTGAGACTGGGGGAGTGGGAGAAGATGAAGCCCCTTCTAGAGACAGCGACAGGAGAGACAGTGTCATTTGGGGAGATCTAGGCTTCAGTAATGGTCTCTTCTACACTGTAAGCTCTTGTTGGGCAGGGATTGTATCTGTTTACTGCTCTACTGTCCTCTCTCAAATGCTTAGTAAGGTACTCTGCACACAGTAAGTGCTCAATAAATATGACTGACTGACTAATAGTTGACAAGTTGAAGAATGAAGGAAGCTTCCCCATAATGGAGCAAGGGTCCCACGGGCCACACTTGGCCGAGGCTGTCAGAGATGGGGCTGGGGGAAGGAACGGTGATACCACGCAATAAATAGCATTGATTGATTATCTTGTATCCACCCCAGCGCTTACTACAGCATCTAAAACATAACAAACACTTAATAAATGAGAAGCCGCATGGCTTAGTGGAAAGAGCACAGGCGTGGGAGTCAGAGGACATGGGTGCATTCATTCAATAGTATTTATTGAGCGCTTACTATGTGCAGAGCACTGTACTAAGCGCTTGGAATGAACAAGTCGGCAACAGATAGAGACAGTCCCTGCCATTTGACGGGCTCACGGTCTAATCGGGGGAGACGGACAGACGAGAACGATGGCAATGAATAGAGTCAAGGGGAAGAACATCTCGTAAAAACAATGGCGACTAAATAGAATCGAGGCGATGTACATTTCATTAACAAAATCAATAGGGTAATGAAAATATATACAGTTGAGCGGACAAGTACAGTGCTGAGGGGATGGGAAGGGAGGGGGGAGGAGCAGAGGGAAATGGGGGGAAAAGAGGGTTAAGCTGCGGAGAGGTGAAGGGGAGTGGTAGAGGGAGTAGAGGGAGAAGGGGAGCTCAGTCTGGGAAGGCCTCTTGGAGGAGGTGAGTTTTAAGTAGGGTTTTGAAGAGGGGAAGAGAATCAGTTTGGCGGAGGTGAGGAGGGAGGGCATTCCGGGACCGCGGGAGGACGTGGCCCCGGGGGTCGACGGCGGGATGGGTGAGACGGAGGGACGGCGAGGAGGTGGGCGGTGGAGGAGTGGAGCGTTCGGGGTGGGCGATAGAAAGGGAGAAGGGAGGAGAGGTAGGACGGGGCAAGGTGATGTAGAGCCTCGAAGCCTAGAGTGAGCAGTTTTTGTTTGGAGCGGAGGTTGATAGGCAACCCCTGGAGGTGTTTAAGAAGGGGAGTGACATGCCCAGAGCATTTCTGCAGGAAGATGAGCGGGTAGCAGAGTGAAGAATAGACTGGAGCGGGGCGAGAGAGGAGGAAGGGAGATCAGAGAGCAGGCTGACACGGTAGTCTAGCCAGGATATAACAAGAGCCTGTAGCAGTAAGGTAGCCGTTTGGGTGGAGAGGAAAGGGCAGTCAGTCCATCACATTTATTGAGTGCTTACTGTGTACAGAGCACTGTACTAAATGCTGGGGAGAGTACAGTGCAACAATAAACACACACATTCCCTGTGCTTACAGTCTAGAGGGGGAGATGAAAATTAATTGGAATAAATAAATTACAGATATGCACATAAGTGCTGTGGGGCTGGGAGGGGGAATGAATAAAGGGAGCAAGTCAGAGTGATGTAGAAGGGCGTGGGAGAAGAGGAAAGGAGGGTTCAGTCAGGGAAAGCCTCTTGGAGGAGATGGGCCTTCAGTAAGGCTATGAAGAGGGGGAAAAGTAATTGTCTGTAAGATATGAAGAGGGAGGGTGTTCCAGGCCAGAGGCAGAACGAGGGCAAGAGGTCAGTGGTGAGATAGATGAGAAAGGTGTGAGGTTCAGCAATCTCTGGACCACAAGCCAGTCCTGCAGGAACTGGAGGGGTCAAAAATCACCTTAAAAGCAAATAGAGGCATAGATGAGAAGTTCAATCTGAAGCAGCACCTGGGGAGAAATGGGGACACTCACTTGCACCCACTCCCATATCAACCAGTTTTTTATTTTTATTTTTTTTTCAAAAATAACCTTCTGCAAATCTACCTATACAATGAATAGTCCCCCTGTACACATTTCCCAGAGTTAGGAGTGTGAAAACAATCACTGAGCCACTGGGGAGAAAACAATGTCCTTTAGTGATTCATAAATACTGATCCTCAGAAATCACTTCCCCCTCCACATCGCTACACAAACCCACACACCACCACTACTCCCCGATGGAAAAACTATGTGTTTTTCTCTTGGTTATATTTGTCTTTCATATTCAAATATCTCTCTTCCCACTCTGAAGAACCTAGAGGTCACAATTTGCACTACAAAGAGAGAGGGCTCAAGCGCTAACCAAATAAAAGGTACTTGAGCATTGCTGTCCCCAACAGCCTGGGATTCTCCACATCTTTTCTGGACATCCGCCCGAACAACCTGGTGGCTCTTTCCGGTCTTGTTCTCCATAGGACCGACTTTGCAGAGGTTTTCCAGGCCAAATAGAACCCGCAGAAGAACTGTGGAATCGCACCTAAGATTCATCGTTCTTGGAAAGAAACAAGTGTATGAATCCATCTGGGCGAATCCATTGGGGATCTTAGCCCTTTGGGTGGATAACGCCTTTTACGTTGCTTATCCAGGAGAAATAGAGAGTTATTCACGGAAGGAAGAGGCGCTAGAAGAAAAAAAGGTACCTTTCATTCTTCCTTCTGCCCTAAATAAATGCTTTCGGGTTTGGGTCCTGAATAATTTATTTCAGAGGAGTGAAAGGACTGTATTAATAGGGCTTGGGCTTGTCCTTTTTACACACACAATGCGTCTGCAGCATCAGTCAGTTGCAAAAAGGATCTGTTCCCTAAGCCCTTAATTTCTAGGAAACAACACAATGTGAAGTTACAAGGATCCTATTTAGAGCCCAGCTCTGATCGGATCAAAGAGGTCACTGCCTGAAATGCCGTCTGAAGGTATGTGGGCTTGGAGAATGTTCCGAGGGACCTCCACGTTCAGCAAGACGGGCTCTGAAACCTCATGATGTGCTTGACGTCTGTAGAGGTGATGTGGCCGCTGGCAGAAACAGAACTTTTGAGTTACCTATTATCCTGTGAAACTTCGAGTGTCCATCTTATCCCACCAGTCGGGCTGGAAGAACCCAATGATGAAGACGTAAAGGCACTGTATCGAACTCCCCAAAGTGCTTAGTACAGTCCTCTACCCTCACAATAACGACAGTGATTGAGTGATGCTAGCTCAGTACGTCCCCTCTTGACGTCTTGACGTCCCCGTCTTGACGTCCCCTCCCATCCCCATAAGGGTGTGAATCCAATTAGGATTAACTTCAGGGGTCTATTTCAAAGCAACACTGCCTTGACAAGTCGGTCAATCAGCAGCACTGTCCGTAGCTCTTGGGAGAGGATGACAGGATGACAGGAGCCAGACTCATTCTTCCCATCCTCGGATTAGGGCTGACCACATAACCGTTATTATTCTTGCCTCACTTTCCTCATCTACCAAATGGAAACAAAATGCCCATTCTCCCTTCCTTTTACACTGTGCCCCTAATGTTTGGCAGGGACTTTGTAAGAGAAGCAGCGTGGCTTAGTGGAAAGAGCCCAGGCTTGGGAGCCAAAAGTGTGGGTTCTAATCCCGGCTCTGCCACTGATCAGCTGTGTGACCTTGGGCAAGTCACTGGATTCTCTGTGCCTCAGTTACCTCATCTGTAAAATGGGACTGAAGACCGTGAGTCCCATGTAGAAAAACCTGATTACCTTGTATTTTACCCCATTGCTTAGAACGGTGCTCAGCACATAAGTATTTACCAAATGCCATTATTAGTATTATTATTATTTACCCGATCTCATTACTTATCGATTCAAGCACCTAGTGATAGTAGTAGTATTTATGGAGTACCCATTGGGTGCAATGCAAGTAGTAGTATTTATGGAGTAAATACTATATATATATATATACATATTCCATATACATATATACATATTCCATATACATACATACTCCATACATACTATATATATATATACATATTCCATATACATACATACACCATACATACTCCATATTTATGGAGTAAATACTATATATAGAGAGAAGCAGCGTGGCTCAGTGGAAAGAGCACGGGCTTTGGAGTCAGGGCTCATGAGTTCGAATCCCAGCTCTGCCACTTGTCGGCTGTGTGACTGTGGGCAAGTCACTTAACTTCTCTGGGCCTCAGTTCCCTCATCTGTAAAATGGGGATTAAGACTGTGAGCCCCACGTGGGACAACCTGATTCCCCTATGTCTGCCCCAGCACTTAGAACAGTGCTCTGCACATAGTAAGCGCTTAACAAATACCAACATTATTATTATTATTATTATTATTATGGAGTACCCATTGGGTGCAATGCACTATACTAAGCACTAGAGAAGTGGAAAAGAAGCAAATGATGCATTATCTGACCACAAGGAGCTTGCATTCTAATGGTAGAGAGAGAAATGAATGTGTTTGCAGAGTAATCAAAATAAATACTGCATCTACTGAGGGTGAGTAGTAGGAGGATAAGTGTTGGACATATAGTAAGAGTTTGATATACTTTTATCATCTCTCAAGTGCTCTAATGCCATTAGACTGACTGATGGGACTGCATTCATAAACACTCAATAAATAACATTACTACTACTAATCCTCCTTATCATCCCACTTTGGCTCATGAGGGAAAGACTACTTCATTAAGGATCTCCAAAACTCTTCAGGAGTTATTCTGATATTCCTTGCAATTTTCCTGGTCAGCCTTCATTCTGACAACCAGTGGATCAGAAAACTGGCCTTCCTAAGATTCCCTTTCTACCCTAAACAGTCGCAGAAAACTCGATAAACTTTTATGTCTACATAGGAAACCCCCAGTTTTCAATTGCCAGTGGAGAGGTACATCTGAGGGTGATGCATTTTTGGACCAGAGCCTGAGACAAACTCTTCTAAAAACTCAAAAATCATTTCCTCTAATCCATACACAACAAATGCCGGGTTAGTTCAATCTCTTCCAAAATGTATACATATATTCAATAGACTTTTTCTCAATCCATCCATCCTGGGAAGGGGATAGTCCAAGGCCTAACTCTTGACTCTCTCAGATCTGGAGTTAAAGCTGAAGATTTAGGCAACAAAGCCTCCCACCAGGCATCAGACAGTAGCAGCAACCTGGTCGGCTAACCCAAAGGTGTCTCATTCCCCTGTGCCTTTAATTGATCCTTTTAAACAAAAAAATCCCTTGCCACTCTTTTTTTTAATGGCATTTATAAAGCATTTACTACATGTCAGGCACTGTTCTAAGTCCTGAGGTAGATACAGAGTAATCTACAGACCTCTTGCCCATGTCCTGCCCCTGGCCTGGAACACCTGCCCTTTAAATCCAAGAAACAATAACTTTCCCCCTTTTCAAAGCTTTATTGAACTCCTCCAAGAGGCCTTCCCTGACTAAGAGATCTTTTCGTCTTCTTCTGCTCCCTTTATTCATCTCCCTCATAGCCCCGTAGTACTTATGTACCTACCTGTAATTTATTTATTTATTCATATTAATGTCCATCTCCCCCTCTAGTCTGTAAACTCATTGTGGGCAGGGAATATGTCTGTTTATTGTTATATTGTACTCTCCCAAGTGCTTAGAACAATGTTTTGCACACAAAGTGCTCTATAACTATGATTGAATGAATGTATGAAAGGTTAGACACAGTCCATGTCCCATGTGGGGTTCACAGTCTTAATCCCCATTTTACATATGAGGTAACAGACACAGAGAAGTTCAGTGACTTGCCCGAGGTCACACAGCAGACACGTAGAAGCAGGGTTATTCATTTTTCAAATTGCCAGTTCAGCTTGCATTTATTTCCTTTGATTAGTAGTAGCAGTAATAACATTTTTTGAGTACCTAGTGGGTGCAGTGAGCTGTACTAAGTGCTTGAGATGCACAAAGCAAGGAAAGTGACACATTCCCTGCCTACGGGGAGCTTGCACTATGGGAGAGACAGATATTAAAATATTTACAAATAGAGTAATTCATTCATTCATTCAATAGTATTTATTGAGCGCTTACTATGTGCAGAGCACTGTACTAAGCCCTTGGAATGTACAATTTGGCAACAGATAGAGACAGTCCCTGCCCTTTGATGGGCTTACGGTCTAATCGGGGGAGACAGGCAAGAATAATGGCAATAAATAGAATCAAGGGGAAGAACATCTCATTAAAACAATAGCAAATAAATATAATCAGGGTGATGTGCATCTCATTAACAAAATAAATAGGGTTATGAAGATATATACAGTTGAGCGGATGAGTACAGTGCTGAGGGGACAGGACGGGATGGGGGAGGAGCAGAGGGAAAGGGGGGAAAAGAGGGTTTAGCTGTGGAGAGGTGAAGGCAGGGGGGTAGAGGGAGCAGAGGGAAAAGGGGAGCTCAGTCTGGGAAGGCCTCTTGGAGGAGTAATGAAAAGAGGTAATGGGATGTGGAATTGAATAGCGTATCTACCAAAGTGCTCTGGATGGGTATAAATAAATGAGAAGCAGCTTGGCATAGTGGATAGAGCATGGGCCTAGGAGTCAGAAGGATCTGGGCTCTAATCCTGACTCCACCACTTGGCTGTTGTGTGACCTTGGGCAAGTCATTTAACTTCTCTGTACCTCAGTTAACTTATCCATAAAATCTGGATGAAGACTGTGAGCCCCATCCACTGTGTCCAACCTGTTTAGCTTGTATCTACCCCAGCACTTAGAACAGTACCTGGCATATAGTAAGCACTTAACAAATACCATTAAAAAAAAGAAATGCTCTTGATGTTTGCTTTTTTTTTTTTTACCAGTGGTGTAATGGGGATTTCTGTGGGTGGGTTTTGCAGTTGGAGCAGCACGGCCTAGTGCATAGAGTCAGAGGGTCATGGGTTCTAATCCTGGCTTTGCCACATGTCTGCTGTGTGGCCTTGAGCAAGCCACTTCACTTCTCTGGGCCTCAGTTCCCTCATCTTTAAAATGGGGATGAAGACTGAATACTCCGTGGGATAGGGACTGTGTCCAACCCAATTTGCTTGTATCCACCCCAACACTTAGTACAGTGCCGGGCACATAGTAAGTGCTTAACACATACCATTGATATTATTATTATTACGACTTGGGAGGCTGGGAACTAGTTAGGGGAAGACTTGTTAGGATAGGTGGGATTTTAAGAAGGCTTGAATGGGGGAAGGTCTGTTAGCTGTCAGGTCGAGAGAGGGAGGGACTTCCAAACCAGGGTAGCAGCAAGCATGAGGGATGAAAGTGAGACTGAGGTGCAGGTTGAAGGTTTGCCTTGAGGGCAGTGATAAGAGCAGATGTAGAGAGCAGCTACATAAGACAGATGAGTTAGATGAGAGCCTTAAATCATAATAATTGTGATATTTGTTAAGTGCTTACTACGTGCTAGTCACTTTACTAAGCGCTGGGGTGGATACAAGCAAATTGGGTTGGACACAGTCCCTGTCTCACATGGTGTTCACAATCTCAATCCCCATTTTAGAGATGAGGTAATTGAGGCACAGAGAAGTGAAGTGACTTCAATCATATCTATCGATTGCTTACTGTGTGCATTCATTCATTCATTCAATAGTATTTATTGAATGCTTACCATGTGCAGAGCACTGTACTGAGCGCTTGAAATGTACAATTCGGCAACAGATAGAGACACTGTGCTAAGCATTTGGGAGAGTACTTGCACAAGGTCACATAACAGACAAGTGGCAGAGCTGGGATTAGAACCCAGGTCCAGACCCATGTTTTAATAATAGTAACAATAATAATAATGGTATTTGTTAAGTGTTTACTATGTGCCAGGCACTGTTCTAAGCACTGGGGTGGATACCAGCAAAATAAAGTTGGACACAGTTATCTGACCCACTTGGGGTTCACAGTCTCAATCCCCATTTTACAGATGAGGTCACTGAGTCCCAGAGAATAATAATGATGGCATTTGTTAAGCACTTACTGTGTGCAAAGCACTGTTCTAAGCACTGGAGAAGTGAAGCGACTTGTCCAAGGTCACACAGCAGGCAAGCGGCGGAGGTGGGATTAGAACCCGTGGCATTCTGACCCCCAGACCCGTGTTCTATCCACTACACCAGGCTGCCTCCCTATGCCATGCTGCTTTTCTCAGTAGAGTGTGAGGAGCTTTTACCTGAGGTGGAGAGATAGATGTGTTCTGAGCAATGTTCCAAGATGATCAATGCCCTAAAGATTGGAAGAGAGAGCTGTTGAAAGTAAGCTCATTATGGGAAGGGAACCAGTCTATCAACCCAGTTATAGAGTAATCAATCAACATTGATTGAGAAGCAGCGTGGCGCAGTGGAAAGAGCACGGGCTTTGGAGTCAGGGCTCATGAGTTCGAATCCCAGCTCTGCCACTTGTCAGCTGTGTGACTGTGGGCAAGTCACTTAACTTCTCTGTGCCTCAGTTCCCTCATCTGTAAAATGGGGATTAAGACTGTGAGCCCCACGTGGGACAACCTGATTCCCCTGTGTTTACCCCAGCGCTTAGAACAGTGCTCTGCACATAGTAAGCGCTTAACAAATACCAACATTATTAACATATTTATTGAGTGTGTGCAGAGCACCAAATTAAGTACTTGGGAGAGTATAATATAACAGAGTAGGTGGATACATCCCCTATCCACAATGAGCTTACAGTCTAGAGGGGGAGACAGATAATAAATCACAAAAATAAATTATGAATATTTACATAAGTGCTGAGGGGTTGAGGGAAGGGTGAATAAAGGTTGCAAATCCAAGTGCCAAGGAGACACAGAAGGGATTGGGGGAAGAGGAAAAGAGGGCGTAGTTAGGGAAGGCTCCCATCCCAGGCTCTCTCCTGGACCCCTCCAATCTGGCTTCCGTCCCCTCCACTCTACCGAGACTGCTCTCTCTAAGGTCACCCGTGACCTCCTTCTTGCCAAATCCAATGGCTCCTACTCCATTCTAATCCTCCTCGACCTCCCTGCTGCCTTTGACACTGTCGACCATCCCCTCCTAATAATAATAATAATGTTGGTATTTGTTAAGTGCTTACTATGTGCCGAGCACTGTTCTAAGCGCTGGGGAAGACACAGGGGAATCAGGTTGTCCCACGTGGGGCTCACAGTCTTAATCCCCATTTTACAGATGAGGTAACTGAGGCACCGAGAAGTTAAGTGACTCGCCCAAAGTCACACAGCTGACAAGTGGCCGAGCCGGGATTTGAACCCATGACCTCTGACTCCAAAGCCCGCGCTCTTACCACTGAGCCACGCTGCTTCTCATACCTTCTCATACCTCCTCCTCCATACCTTATCTCACCTTGGCTTCACGGACTCCGACCTCTCCCGGTTCTCCTCTCATCTCTCTGGCCGGTCATTCTCGGTCTCCTTCGCTGGCGCCTCCTCCCCCTCCGATCCTTTAACTGTTGGAGTTCCTCAAGGGTCAGTTCTCGGCCCTCTTCTGTTCTCCATTTACACTCACTCCCTCGGTGAACTCGTTCGCTCTCACAGCTTCGACTACCATCTCTACACAGATGACACGCAGATCTACATCTCCGCCCCTGTCCTCTCCCCCTCCCTTCAGGCTCGCATCTCCTCCCGCTTCCGGGACGTCTCCACCTGGATGTCGGCCCGCCACCTACAACTCAACGTGAGCGAGACTGAGCTCCTCATCTTCCCTCCCAAACCCGGTCCTCTCCCAGATTTCCCTATCACCGTGGATGGCACGACCATCCTTCCCATCTCTCAGGCCCGCGATCTCGGTGTCATCCTTGACTCGTCTCTCTCGTTCATCCCACGCATCCTATCCGTTACCGAGACCTGCCAGTTTTACCTTTACGATATCGCCAAGATCCGCCCTTTCCTCTCCACCCAAACGGCTACCTTACTGCTACGGGCTCTCATTATATCCCGGCTAGACTACTGTGTCGGCCTTCTCTCTGACCTCCCTTCCTCCTCTCTCGCCCCGCTCCGGTCTATTCTTCACTCTGCTGCCCGGCTCATCTTCCTGCAGAAATGATCTGGGCCTGTCACTCCCCTTCTTAAACACCTCCAGTGGTTGCCTATCAACCTCCGCTCCAAACAAAACCTCCTCATTCTAGGCTTCGAGGCTCTCCATCACCTTGCCCCTTCCTACCTCTCCTCCCTTCTCTCTTTCTACCGCCCACCCCGCACGCTCCGCTCCTCCGCCGCCCACCTCCTCGCCGTCCCTCGTCTCGCCCATCTCCCCGTCGATCCCCGGGCCACGTCCTCCCGCGGTCCCGGAACGCCCTCCCTCCTCACCTCCGCCAAACTGATTCTCTTCCCCTCTTCAAAACCCTACTTAAAACTCACCTCCTCCAAGAGGCCTTCCCAGACTGAGCTCCCCTTCTCCCTCTACTCCCTCTACCACCCCCCCTTCACCTCTCCGCAGCTTAACCCTCTATTACCCCCATCTCCCTCTGCTCCTCCCCCTCTCCCTTCCCATCCCCTCAGCACTGTACTCGTCTGCTCAACTGTATATATTTTCTTCACCCTATTGATTTTGTTAATGAAATGTACATCGCCTCGATTCTATTTAGTTGCCATTGTTTTTACGAGATGTTCTTCCCTTCGACTCTATTTATCGCCATCGTTCGCGTCCGTCCATCTCCCCCGATTAGACCATAAGCCCGTCAAATGGCAGGGACCGTCTCTATCTGTTGCCAACTTGTTCATTCCAAGTGCTTAGTACAGTACTCTGCACATAGTAAGCGCTCAATAAATACTATTGAAAGGAAGGCCTCTTGGAGACCATGGGCCTTCAATAAGTCATTGAAGAGAGTGATCGTCTACCAGATATGAGGGGGGAAGGCATTCCCAGCTGCTCTCAGGCCCTTAGTACAGGGGTCAGCACCCAGGAAGCAGTCAGTAAATATGATTGATTGAGGCAGGGAGATGAGCAAGTACTGAACTGCTGCAGTTCTAGAATTGGAGCACAGTTTGGTCCTCTGTTACCGTCATTTAAGATATAAAGCACTATCATCAACCAACCAATCTTATTTACGGGTGCTTATTGTGTGCAGAGCCCTATACTAAATGCTTAAGAGGGTACAACGTGACAGAGTTGGTAATAATGATAATAATAATAACGGTATTCATTAAGTGCTTACTGTGTGCCAAGGACTGTGCTCAGCTCTGGGGGAGATACAGGATAGGTTGTCCCACATAGGGCGCACAGCCTTAATCCCCATTTTACAGATGAGGTAACTGAGGCAGACAAGTTAAGGACTTGCCCAAAGTCACACAGCTGACAAGTGGAGGAGCCGGGATTAGAACCCATGATCTCTGACTCCCAAATCTGCTCTTTCCATTAAGCCATGCCGGTATATGAATTCCCTGTCCATTTGTTACCAAACATTTACCATGTGCAGAGCACTGTTCTAAGAACTTGGGAGAGTACAGTATAACAAAGTTGGAAGACATGTTTCCTGCCCACAATGAGCTTACAGTCTAGAGGGGTAGATTTTTTTAATGGTATGTGTTAAGCACTCCCTAGGTGCCAGGCACTGTACTAAGCGCTGGGGTAAGCACAGGCAAACATAGTTGGACACAGTCCCTTGTCCCATGGGGAGCTCAGAATCTCCATCCCCATTTTACAGTCTTAGACAAGGAGAATATTAAGCATTTATATGTACCAAGCAGTTGGCTGAGCACTGCAGTAGCTAGAGGACAATCAAATTGGATGCTAGAATGGCTGATCTGAGTGCTTGACATGCAGGAAGCTCTTAATAAATGCCATCGATTGGTTCTCCTAACCTGGAATAGGAATTTTCTCTTTTTCTCCCCAGTCTCCTCCCACCGGGAAGCAGGCTAGGAAGGAGATGAACTGCATATCTGTAATTGTTTTTGTGTCTGTCTCCCCGACTCTGGACTGTGAGCTCATTGTGGGCAGGGAATGTCACAGTTTATTGTTGTAGTGTACTTTCCCAAGCCCTTAATCCCGTGGTCTGCACATAGTAAGTGCTCAGTAAATACGATTGACAGACTGAATGAATGAACTGGCTATAATTCTTCCCTCTCCCTCAGTTTCTCCCTGTGACACGTTCCTTATAATAATGCTGATATTTGTTAAGCGCTTACTATGTGCAGAGCACTGTTCTAAGTGCTGGGGTAGATTCAGGGTAATCACGTTGTCCCATGGGAGGCTCACAGTTAATCCCCATTTTACAGATGAGGTAACTGAGGCACAGAGAAGTTAAGTGACTTGCCCACAGTCACACAGCTGACAAGTGGCCTCATCTTGCTCTTCTGTAGCATCTGCTTCTGTTACTGTCAGAATCTGTTCATTCATTCATTCAATTCAATTGCATTTATTGAGCACTAACTGTGTGCAGAGCACTGTACTAAGTGCTTGAAAAGTACAGTCCCGCAACAAATAGAGACAATCCCTACCCAACTATGGGCTCTCAGTATAAAAGTAGGGAGACAGACTCCAAAACAAAACAAGCCTTAATCTATCAATTCCCGAAGTTTGGTAACTCGCCGTTGGCCGAGGAAGTCTCCGTGTTGCCGTCTGATCTAGTGGATGGGTCAGGGAGGTGCTTGTCGTGTGGACTTTGGTGCTTGTAGGAAAATGACCTCTGACCTTTGGGGCAGAGCTTCAAAGGCACGGCTGGATGCATAGCAATTTAGCCAGTGGATCTGGGCTCTTCCTTTACCCTTTATTTCATTATCCGGATCTTTCATTGTCTCTCTTTTGGCTCATCACCTCTTCCTTTCGCCTCTCAGATTTTGATTTATTTGGCCTTCTTTTAGACTGGGGAGCATGGTATTCAAGCCGTGTCGTTGGGATCATTTCATCAAAGACTCCACTCCCTCTCCCCAAAGCAGTGGGACGCTGGTAACAGCAACAACAGGGAGGACTGAAATCAAGCAGTGAATGTCCTGAAAGACCTTCCATTAGATTGTAAACTCCTCTAGGGCAGGGAATGTGTTTACCAACTCTGTTGTACCATACTCTCCCAAGCGCTTAGTACGGTGCTCTGTATACCAGTAACTGTGCAATAAATATTCATTCCATCATGTTTATTGAGTGCTTACTGTGTTCAGAGCACTGTACTAAGCACTTGGAAGAGTACAGTGTAACAATAGACTGACACATTCCCTCCCCACAATGAGTGTACAGTCTAGAGGGGGAGTCAGACATGAATAGAAATAAAGAATAACATCTGTGGACATAAGTGGTGTGGGAGGGGAGATGAATGAAAGGAGCAAGTCAGGGTGAAGCAGAAGGGAATGGGAGAAGGGGAAAGTGGGGCTTAGGGAAGGCCACTGTTTGTCCGAGATCATCTAAGTGTCACCTCTGCTACCAACTAAAAGCCCAGTTCAGGAATAATACTCATAATTTTGATGCACATGCTAATTGCCAAAGCACAAGATAATCCAAGGTACAGGATCATCAGATCTGACTCAGTTCCTGTCCCACATGGGGCGCACAACCTAGGGAGAACAGGTATCTTCTTCCCATTTTATGGATGAAGCACAGTCCTGAGTTCTTTTCATAAGGCTCCGCTGCTTCTCAGCACTATCCGCTTCTAGCAGGAAAGCAACACAGTCTAGTAGAAAGAGCAATGGGCTTGGAAGGCAGGAGATCCCGGTGCTAGTCCTGGCTTTGATGCTTGCCTGCTGTGTGACCTTAGGCAAGTCACTTGACATCTTTGTGTTGCGCTTTTCTCTTCAGTAAAATGGGGAAGGTGTTAAAACACCTGATCTCCTTCCCCCTTAGACTGCAAGCCCCATGTAGGACAAGGGATATGTCCGATTTGATTTTCTTGTCTCTGCCCCAGTGCTCCCCTCTCAGGATGGCACCTGGAGAGTTTCCAGTACTCTGCCAGTTTTAGCTACAGGAAGGAGAGTCAAGCAGAGTCTTACCCATTCCTTTTTTAGTTTGGCCAGCGGCTGGTGAGTGGTAAGCAATCTGCTACAAGTCAAAACTCTCCTGTGCTGGGCAGCAGCGGCACAGGAGAGACTCGAGGGCAGACACTAAAGTTGACCGGGTGGGAGAAGATAATGGTAAACGATTTCTGGATTTTTACCGAGAAACCTCTGTGAATCCACTACTGGAACGATTGCAGATAGAGGTGGGACGTCCTGGGAGAGAGGTGTCCACGGAGTCTCTATGGTTCGGAGAGGACTCGACAACGTAAGACAAGACCCCACTGCTTAGTTCATGCTTGGTACATAGTAAGCACTAAAAGATACGATGATAATTATAACAGTGACATTTGTGAAGGGCTTACTATACTGATTATAATTATTGTTAGTGTTATAATGTTATATGTCAATATGTGTTATACATTATTCATTCATTCAATAGTATTTATTGAGCGCTTACTATGTGCAGAGCACTGTACTAAGCGCTTGGGATGAACAAGTCGGCAACAGATAGAGACAGTCCCTGCCGTTTGACGGGCTTACAGTCTAATCGGGGGAGACGGACAGACAAGAACAATGGCACTAAACAGCGTCAAGGGGAAGAACATCTCGTAAAAACAATGGCAACTAAATAGAGTCAAGGCGATGTACAATTCATTAACAAAATAAATAGGGTAACGAAAATATATACAGTTGAGTTGTATTGTACATTACAATCTATCATTTGTGCTGGGGTAGATACAAGCCCCTCAGGTCTATGTGCTTATTATTATTTTGTTGTTTACATCTCATTATTTTGTTAATGAGATGTACATCACCTTGATTCAATCTATTTGCTCTTGTTTTAATGAGATGTTCATCCCCTTGATCCTATTTATTGCTATTGTTCTTGTCTGTCTGTCTCCCCTGATTAGACTGTAAGCCCGTCCAAGGTCAAGAATTGTCTCTATCTGTTACCGATTTGTACATTCCAAGTGCTTAGTACAGTGCTCTGCACATAGTAGGTGCTCAATAAATACTATTGAATGAATTAATATGTGCTGATAAATTGAGGCTTCTCTGTTATCTCTCAGTGGGTGAGTCCAACAGTATCAATCATTCATTCAGTCGCATTTATTGAGCACTTACTGTGTGCAGAACACTGCCCTAAGCACTTGGGAAAGTACAGTATAATAATAAACAGTGACATTCTCTGCCTACAATGAGCTCACAGTCCAGAGTCGGGGAGACAGACATCAATACAAATAAATAAAATGACAGATATGGGGTTGAGAGGGAGGAAGAGCAAAGGGAGCAAGTCAGGGCAACACAGAAGGGAGTGGGAGATGAGGAAATGCAAATACAGCCAACGGTAATAATAATTAAGGTATTTGTTAAGCATTTACTACGTGCCAGGCATTGTACTAGGCACTGGGGCGGGTACAAACAAATCAGGTTGGACACAGTCCCTGTGCCACTCGAGGCTCACATTCTCAATCCCCATTTTCCAAATGAGGTCCCTGAGGCCCAGAGAAGTGAAATAACTTGCCCAAGGTCACGCAGCAGACAAGCAGCAGAGGCGGGATCAGAACCCATGACCTTCCAGCTCTATCCCCTAAAGCGTGCTGCTTCTCCCGTCACCCCTCCGAGCCCCCTCCCCCTTCTCCATGATGCATTTCCTCTTCCACATCAGCAAGTGTAGAACACACTGAAACCCAGGTGGAGAGTGACCTTTCTAACCACAAGCAGACCTCGAAACGAGCAACGAAACAGAGACACACACACATGGAAAGAAGTGAGTTTTTGGTTACAGTGGAACAGATGTATCTAAGAACCATCCCAAGTGTTTTCCCTTTGCTAAAAACTGTTATGTATTATGCAAACAGAACTCTCCCTTACCCAAACATTGCCTTGTGCACATTTTTAGTGAAAACATTGATTTTTCAGCAAATCTTTGCTAGTCATTTTAAGGGTCATATGTGCTGAATTAGACACATAACTCTCAGAATTAATGGATCATATGAATCTAATCTAACGTGCATGGCACAGAACAGGACCTTAATGAAAATGCCTCAATGCTCTGTTAGCGATAAGCATTCTCGGGCTTACTAGTGAAAGTGAATCTGCAGCATTCTTGGGGATCATCCAAATGCCAAAAAAATCCAAATATTTTGAGTTTCTTTATGTTTGCCCATTGAGGTAATGATCCTCAAATCTTAACACTCATGTCTAGTTTGCATAAGCCAAGAAATATTCAAATGAATTAATAATAATTACAATGGTAATCAGGTTGGACACAGTCTCTGTCCCATGTGGAACTCACAGTCAGAAGAGGGGGAAAGACAGGTATTGAATCCCCATTTTACAGATGAGGAAACAGAGGCCCACAGAAGTAAAGTGACTTGCCCGAGGTCACACAGCAAGCAAGTGGAGGAGTTTGGGACTAGAACTCAGGTCCTCTGATTCCCAGGTCCTTGTTCTTTCCACTAGGCCACACTTTTCCCTGAACTTCCTCAACCACTGAAATCCCTTTATCTTCCCAGACCTTGAACAGTCTAGGTCCTATCACAGCATTATGGCCTGCATCTTCTGGATCTGATACTATACCTTAAAAGAATCAAAAGGATGATGATGATGATGATATTTGTTAAGCACGTACTATGTGTCAAGCACTGTTCTTAGTGCTGGGGTAGATACAAAATCATCAGTTCCACATGGGGCTCACAATCTTAATCCCCATTTTACAGATGAGGTAACTGAGAGAAGTTAAGTGATTTACCCAACGTCACACTGTGTTCCATCTCTGTGAATGTGTGTACGCGCACTCTTTATATTCAAAGTCTGGAAAACTAAAACCAAGAAAATAATTTATTCAGGACTTACTGTATTCCAAGCAGTGGTGTTGTGTGCTGGGGAGGATAAAGATACATTATTCATAATCCTTGTCTCACTGAGAACTCACCATCTAAGAGACAAGAAGAATGGGTAACATTCCCTTTTTTCATATGAAGAAATGGAGGCACAGAGAGGGTAAGCGACCTGCCCAAGGTCACATGGCAGAACTGGGATTAGAATGCAGGTCTTCTGACTTTCAAGCATGTGTTCTTGAATCCTTGCTCTTTTCAAACGGGCGCTGTAAAGTTGCCTTCTCAATTCAGGAGGCCTCTAAACATTGAGCCCTTTGCCGGTCTTGATGGACCTGCGTCTCAAAAAAATCAAGGATCTAGAGGTTCCTCTGCAGTAGTCTCCTGTTCAAGAAGAGGGGAAACTTAGATCCAGAAAGAACTAAAAGTGGGATTATAAATAAAGAAGGTACAAGGTGATGGTCAAAGTGAAACCGGAGATGAAGAACAACTAGCCAGCCCTGAAGATTCAGGAAACAAAATGTAGCATTTGTTCAAAGCCCTCCTGCTCTCCCCCAAAGCAAGCACTAGCCATTTTAGAATAAGCAAAGCGAATGCACAGGGAGTTCTCTCTCTAGCATCCTTGGAAGCCCAACCCAGGCCCCTTAGCTAAAAATCTGGGACTCTAGTTGGATGCTAAGGTCGAATGCAAGTTCATGAGCTTTCACAGCTTTTTGTTGGGTTTCTTTTTAAAGCGGTCTTCTTTGCCGCCTCAGACTACCCATGGACTGTAGGTTTAAGTGTGCTTTTCCTCAGCTTCCCTCCTTCAGTGAGTGCTGGCAACATTAGAATTATTTCTAGCCAAGCAGATTTTGCTGTCATCAACAAAGGCGTGTTACTTCAATGCGGGACCCAGCAGAAGGCTGTGAGGAGAAACTTGTATTGAAATACAAATATCTTCAATAATTAGTGACAGTAACAGAATGGCTAGATGAATTCAGAAAATCACCAGCAAAGGAAATTCATTTTCATGCAAACCTTCTTTCTTCAAGGTTTGTACCAGTGTGAAAGTCCCTCTTTGAGAACGGGCTTCATTAAAAACTTCGTCTTTCACACCACCACCGCTAATGGAAACCTCCAAATTGATTTTGCACAAGCTTGTGTGGCGTGGAAGATGGATAGCATGTGTAATGAACCCAGCCCCAAAGAGAGAGAATTAAAGCCATCAAAATAGTTTTGTGGGGTTTTTCTACATTTAAATAAACCGGCCTTCCCAAGTTTAGAAAGATGAAGCCCGTGAGTTCGGTTTAATGCAGCTCCCTTCCTTAAGCGTTAAAGAAAAGGAAGTCCTCCGGTCACAAATGTTCTCCAGACAGAATGCTGAGTTTTAAAGGCATCTCGAGATGAGGTGCGATGGTTTTATATTTTCATTTTAACCTGATGGAAAATGTGGATTCATTTGGCCAAGAAGCTGGCTAAATCGTGGCCGTTGATATTGTCCCTAAATCAAGTTTACTTTCAGTGAAGAATTTAGTGCCGGGGTCTTTTTTTTTTTTTTTTTTGGTTCTAACAAGGAATTGTTTTCTACAGCGACAACATCAATGGACTGTTTGTTTACAATTAAAGGCTTTCCAGAGACTTTTGTGCTCTGCCTTGTTATTGACTCAACTCCACTACCACTTCTAGAAAGAATTGTTATGAGGCTGCACTGGGGACAAGCCGGGCATTTTTAATTTTTTTTTTTTTTGCCTCAAACAAGCCTTCAAATTAGAAAGGTGAGGCGGCAATATCGTAATTAAATTTCATGTCAAAATGATTGTGGTTCCTCTATTAGAACATGACCTATAATATCAAGCTGTGATATTTCCTACAAGTGCAGGAATACATAATTAAGACTTCACAGAGCATGCCCTTTGATCCAAATTATATGCCCTTTGTACACTAAAACAATTAACACTGAGCCACTTTATGAAGTATGTAAGTAGTTAGGGTTCTTCAGAGTGTCTGAGACACTAAGTCATTATTAAATGGTGCCAGAGAGCCTGTAGTCAGTCACCAAAATGAATGATTTGGTGGGAAGTTCTTGTAAGGTCAGAAAATGGTTGTAATTCCTTGGAGCCTGGGGTTGGGTTTGTTTTCTAAATGTTGTCAATGCTACGACTTTTTGGTGAGCCTAAAGGCCGCGGCCTTGTTTATTTAGGTGAAAGGAAGAAACTCTATCCCAGGGAAAATGAAAAGCGGCCTCAGTTAGAAATCCACCCCATGGTTTGCACCTGAGGGCAAAGGTTCGATACCGAGGGCTTGGTAGAGCACAGATGAAACCAGTCCCGTGTCCTGTGCACTCGAGAAGATTATGTTCTGAAAGATTAAGTTGGGAAGCTCCCTTCCCCTGCCCAGTTCTAAGGAAACTTTTAAAAATGTTTTTAGACCGGTGCTTGGATAACAGAGGATAAATGACATAGGAGAAGGAGGGCAAGGAGGAAGAGGAGGGGAAGTGGGCAAGACAGAGGACGTTATCAGCATGGCTCAGGGGAAAGAGCCAGGGCTAAGGAGTCAGAGGTAATGGGTTCGAATCCCGCCTCTGCCACTTGGCAGCTGAGTAACCGTGGGCAAGTCACTTCACTTCTCTGTGCCTCAGTTACCTCATTTGTAAAATGGGGATTAACTATGAGCCTCACGTGGGACAACCTGATTACCCTGTATCTACCCCAGCACTTAGAACAGTGCTCCGCACATAGTAAGTGCTTAACAAATACCAACATTATTATTATCAGTTCTACTTTGGGTTTTAAGGGCCCTACTTTATGAGAGTAACTAGTGGCTTGAAGGTTACGAGACTTAGAGATCCATTTTCTGTATTTTGTAGGGTTTATCTTTCAATACAGTCGCTTCAGGAGAGGTGTTCAGTCTGTTGGTTTACTTCAGTCATCTAGTGTGTAAGATCCTCGTGGGCAGGGATCATGCCTACCAACTCTATTGAATTGTACTCTCTCAAGTCCTTTTTGTTGTCTGACCTTCCCTTTGAGCCCGTGAGGCCGTTGTTGGGTAGGGATTGTCTCTACCTGTTGCGGAATTGTATATTCCAAACCCTTAGTACAGTGCTCTGCACACAGTAACCGGGAAGGAAGGAAGGAAGGAAGGAAGGAAGGAAGGAAGGAAGGAAGGAAGGAAGGAAGGAAGGAAGGAAGGAAGGAAGGAAGGAAGGAAGGAAGGAAGGAAGGAAGGAAGGAAGGAAGGAAGGAAGGAAGGAAGGAAGGAAGGAAGGAAGGAGCTTAGTACAAAGGGCCTCGGAGCCAGAGGACCTGTGTTCTAATCTTTCTTCTGCCTCCCCCTCTAGACTCTAAGCTTCTTATGGGCAGAGAATGTGACTGCCAACTCTGTTGTATTATACTCTCCCAAGCTCTGCACAGAGAGGCAGCATGGCTCAGTGGAAAGACCCCGGGCTTGGGAGTCAGAGGTCATGGGTTCGAATCCCGCCTCTGCCACTTGTCAGCTGTGTGACTGGGCAAGTCATTTCACTTCTCTGGGCCTCAGTTACCTCATCTGTAAAATGGGGATAAAGACTGCGAGCCTCACGTGGGACAACCTGATTACCCTGTATCTACCCCAGCTCTTAGAACAGTGCTCGGCACATAGTAAGTGCTTAACAAATACCAACATTATTATTAGTAGTAGAAGTAGTAGACAGAGTCAGGAGGAGCTGGGTTCTAAACCCAGCTCTGCTACATGTCTGCTGGGTGACGTTGGGCAAGTCACTTCACTTCTCTGGGCCTCAGTTACCTCATCTGTCAAATGGAGATCGAGACTGTGAGCTCCATGTGGGACAGGGACTGTGGCCCAAGCTGATGAACTTGTATCTACTCCAGCGCTTAGCCCAGTGCTTGGCACATAGTAAGCACTTAACAAGTACCATAATAATAATAAAAATTTGATTAATAAAAGTGACCAATAAGTACCATTGGTTGATTGATTGATTGATTGAGATTAGGGGTATTAGTGAGTTCAGCCTGCCAGGAAGCTATTTAGAATGCTAGGGAAAGGAGTGATTCAGTGGCAGTCATCAAGACGTCACTTAAGCTCCCATCCCGAGGTTTTCATTACGGCGAGTGAACAAATGAAGTGACAAGGAGGAGGAATAGTGGTAATTGTTGTTGTTGTAATGGTATTTATTAAGCACTTTCTGGGTGCAGAACACTTACAAAGTGCTGGAAAAGAGTACACAAGAGACCTTATCCCTCAAGTTTCCGTGTCCCCTGCAGCTTAGCCAACAGAAATAGCAAATGAGGGGGATTGCTAAACATGGAGAGGCTTTCCATCGACGCTTAGTACAGTGCTCTCCTCACAGTAAGTACTCAATAAATATCATTGGATTGCGCTGCGTGACCTTGGGGAAGTCTCTTCACTGCTCAGTTCCCTTATTTATAAAATGGAATTTTTATAAAATGGGATTTTTCCCTTATTTATAAATGGGACTGCAAGCCCTATGTGGAACAGGGAGTGCGTCCAACCTGAATATCTGGTATCTACCCCAGAGCTTAGAACAGTGCCTGACACATAGTAAGCGCTTAACAGATACCACGATTATTATTATTATTAGAATTTATCAACTGATTGAATTTACTGAGTGCCTACCATACGCAGAGTACTGTATGGAGTGCTTGGGAGAGTTCAACAGAGGCAAAAGACACAATCAAAAATGTTAGAGTATAAGCTCTTTGAAGGCAGGGAATGTGTCATTTTCTTTATTTTGAACTTCTCAAGTGCTCAGAACAGTGCAGTGAACTCAGTGGGTGCTCAATAGGTACTGTTATTATTATTACTACTAATTACATTGGAATCTTTGGGATCAGAGTTTTTTCCAAATGTATTCCCGATAGATCTACAGATGTCCAGCCCATTCAATTGATACAAATGGTATTTGTTAAGCACTTACTATGTGCCCAGCACCGTTTTAAGCCCTGGAGTAGATAAAAGGTAAGCGGGTTGGATACAATCCCTGTCCCCCATGGGGCTCATAGTCTTAATCCCCATTTTATAGATGAGGTGACGGAGGCACAGAGAAGTGAAGTGACTTACACAGCAGACAAGTGGCACAATCAGGATTAGAACCCATGTCCTCTGACTCCCAAGCCGGTGCTCTTACCACTGGGCAATGCTACTTCCCAAATCAGCCTCCTGTCTCTGACATTAGTAGAAAAATACTTAGAGGAAGAGTATAAGGATTGAGCGACTTGGCAACCGTGACAAAGGCAGGGTCCGTGACATCAGTCACATCAGTCAATTAATGGTACTTATTGAGCTCTTACTGTGTGCAGAGCACTGTACGAAGAGCTTAGGAGAGTCCAGTACAACAGTGTTGGTAGACACGTTCCCTGCTCGCAGTAAGTCTCCTTAACATCTCTCAGATTCCTGAATCTCAGTCTATTAGGGACAAGGGGTTCTCCGGTCTGGGTAGCTACCAATATGCAGAAGAAGCGTGGCCTAGAGGATAAGTACGGGTCTGGAAATCAGAGGACCTGGGTTCTAATCCCAGCTCTGCCACATGTCTGCTGTATGATCTTGGGCAAGTCACTTCACTTCTCTGAGTCTAAATTCCCTCATCTGTAAAATGAAGATTAGGACAGGATGTGTTCAACCTGATTAGCTTCTAACTACCTCTGGGTTTAGTAGAGTGCCTGGCACTTTGTAAGTGCTCAATACCATTTAAAAAAAAAATAAAACTAAAAAGGCTCCCAAGTGAGATGGGCCATTCTGAGGTCCTTCCTCCCTCTTTGTATGCTCCAATTTTGGAGAGGGTCTAGCTCCTCCCTTGACACCCTGGGGCTCATTCACCTGATGGGAATTCTGCATGGCCTCAGCCCCCCTGGATTTCCTCAAGCTTGGGAAGGCTAATCTCGACCTGGGACCACCTTTTTTTATGGTATTTAATAATAATAACAGTAGTATTTGTTAAGCACTTATGTGCCATGCACTGTATTAAGCGCTGGGGTAGATACAAGTTAATCAATTTGGACAGAGTCCATGTTCCACAAGGGGCTTCTAGTCTTAATCTCCATTTTGCAGATGAGGAAACTGAGGCCCAGAGAAGTGAAGTGGCTTGTCCACTCTCACACAGCTGGCAAGGGGCAGAGATGAGATTAGAACCCAGGTCCTTCTGACTCCTAGGCCCGGGCTTCCTGGAGGCTTACACGAGGCCATCACTTGCCCACCAGGTGGGCTTTAGGGCGGGGAGCGTCACCTCTCCTGATGCTCCAACAGGCCCTGGCTCTTCAGGGGTTGGGCTACAGAGGTCCAGGCTGTCCAGGCTGCCCCTTTCCTCAAGGACCTTCCCTACCCTCTGCTCTCTTGCCACTTTCCAGAGTCCAATGTTGGGAACCCAAAGGGCTAATTTGGTGCAGAGAGCTTAACAATAAAAATAACTGTTCTTGTTAAGTGCCATTCACTGTTCTAAGTGCTGGGGTAGATACAAGTTGATCGCTTGGACACCGTCTCTTTCCTCTAGACCGTTAGCTCACTGTGGGCGGGGAATGTGTCTATTTATTGTAGTATTGTACTCTCCCAAGCGCTTAAGACAGTGCTCTGCACACAGTAAGTGCTCAATAAATGCTGTTGACTCATTGACCCATATGAGACTCACAATCGTATTCCCCATTTTATTATTATTATTGTTATTAACAATAATAATATTAATTGTCTAGAATGTAAGCTCACTGTGGGCAGTGAATGTCTTTATTGTTATAGTGTACTTTTCCAAGCACTTAGCACAGTGCTCTGCACACAGTAAACGCTCAATATTCATTCAGTCGTATTTATTGAGCACTTATGGTGTGCAGAGCACTTTACTAAGCACTTAAATATGATTGAATGAATGAAAGGGATTTGTTAAGCTCTTACTAGGTGACAAGAACTGTTCTTAGCGCTGGGGTAGATACAAAGTAATTAAGTTGAACACAGTCCCAGTCCCACATGGGGCTCACGCTTTTAATCCCCATTTTACAGATGAGGGAACTGAAGGACAGAGAAGTGAAGTTACTTACCCAAGTTCACACAGCAGACATGGAGCATAAGTGGGATTAGAACCCAGGTCCTTTTGACTCCCAGGCCTGTGCTTTATCCACTAAGCCAGGCTGCCTGGTTGTGCCATGGTTCTGTAAGCTACTACTGTTGCCTGGCATAAAACAGTGTGGGTATTTCTAAACTGGAAGTAATGCAAAAAACATTTGACTGACCCGGGTTCTGAACCCGGCTTTGGCTTCTGGCCTGCTCTGTGATGTGGCATAAGTAACTTATCCTCTCTGAGCCTCATTTTCCTCATCTGTGCAATAGGAGAAGATTCCTGATCTCCCCATATATTGTGAGCCCTGTGTGGAACAGCGATTGCATCTGATCTGAGTGTATTGTATCTATTCCAGCACTTAACACTCAATGAGCACTTAATGAATACCATAAATAAGTGGTTTTTCCTGACATTAAATAGCTGCTCCCCACTTGAATTATGAAAATAGTGGGAGGGAAGATTATTTACTTTCCTAATTTTTCAGGAACACAAAGAAATTTGGAAACAATATGACCTAGCCCACACCTGGGAGTCAGAGAACCTGGGTTCAGTCCCAGCTCCTCCACCTGTCTGGTGATGATGATGATGATGATGGCATTTATTAAGAGCTTACTATGTGCCAAGCACTGTTCTAAGCACTGGGGTAGATATAAGATAATTGGGTTGTCCCACGTGGGGTTCACGGTCTTAGTCCCCATTTTTGAAATGAGGTAAATGGGGCACAAAGAAGTTAAGTGGCTTCACAAAGTCACACAGCTAACAAGTGGCAGAGCTGGAATTCGAACCCACAACCTCTGAGTTCCAAACCCGTGCTCTTGCCACTAAGCCATGCTGCTGTCAAACTGCTTGGTGTGTGATCTTGTGCAAGTCACTTAACCTCTCTGTTCCTCAGTTACCGCATCTGTAAAATGGGCATTCAGTATCTGTTCTCCCTCTAAGAGTGAGCCCCATCGGGGTCAGGGACTGTGTCCAACCTGATTTCTCCTTTCCACCTCAGTGTTTAGTACAGTGCTTGAGACATAAGTGTTTAACAAATAGCATAATTATTATTATTAATTATTAGACTTGGCTCAATGCTGTTGCAAATCACAGGTCTGAGAAAGCAGGATCACACAAGCCCGGGACTCCGCTCCAAATGACGTTCTGCCTTTTGAAAAACTAAATGAGTTTAAAAGTAAACTAACAATTATCCCTCTTTTCCCCAGAGAGGAGGAAATTCTAAGGGTGTGTTACTTAAATGTGTTAAATATGTATGATTTAGAACAAGCTGAGATGAAATGGATTGACTTGGGTTTTTTTTTTTTTTGAGAGAGAATGAACATCCTATGAGGAAAAAAAAAGTTATACATTCCTATTTTGAAAAGTTTCACTCCCACCTAAAAAGACTTAATTGGAACCTCCCTTGTCTTTATATGTGTGAAGGTGATTTGATGATTTGGGTGAAGAAAGATGCTTTTGTCCTGAAGATCTATAGAAATCCCATATTTGTTCCAGTAATGATTCTAATGACAGCATTGTATATTTTTATAGTATTTAATAATAATAATAACAGTGGTATTTCTTAAGTACTTACTCTATGCCAGGCACTGTTTTAAGCACTGGGGTGGATACAAACAAGTCAGATCGGACGCAGTCCCTAGCTCATGTGGGGCTCACAGTCTTGATCCCTGTTTTACAGATGAGGTAAGTGAGGCATGGAGTAGTGAAGTGTCTTGCCCAAGGTCACACAGTAGACAAGTGGTGAAGTCGGGATTAGAACCCATGACCTTCTGACTCCCAGGCCTATGCTCTATCCACTGGGCCACTCCTGTTAAGTGCTTGTTATGTTCCAGTCACTGTTCTAAGCATTGGGATAGACAAAAATGATCAGGATGGACACAGTCCAAGTCCCACATGGGATACCCAGTCTTAACCCCCATTTTGCAGACAGGGTAACTGAGGCCCAGAGAAGTGACTTGCCCAAGGTGCCAGAGCAGACAAGCGGCTGAGGGAGGATTAGAACCCAGGTATTTCTGATGACCGACCAGGCTCGGCTCTATTCGTTAGGCCACGTTGCTTCTAGTTTCTGCTTCTTTATTTCTCTGCTTGCTTTGAGTGCTCAGTAAATACCACTGATTGATCGATTGTTAACTTGGCACAGAGTAAGAACTTAATCAATAATAAACACCTAACTGTAGGTGGCTATTTGTAGGAAAACTAATGAGGCATTGACAAGCAGCGTGGCTCAGTGGAAAGAGCACGGGCTTGGGAGTCAGAGGTCATGGGTTCGAATCCCTGCTCCTCTGTGTGACTGTGGGCACTTAACTTCTCTGTGCCTCAGTTACCTCATCTGTCAAATGGGGATGAAGACTGTGAGTCTCATGTGGGACAACCTGATTACCCTGTTATCTACCCCAGCGCTTAGAACAGTGCTCTGCACATAGTAAGCGTTTAACAAACAACAACATTAGTATTATCTCATTAATAGATGGTTCTGGTGTGTCTGGAAAATCCTACTCTAGAAATGGAACGAGAGTAACAGACCCAATAAGTAATGGGAATTGAGGTTCTAGAGTTTCTAGAACTAAGCCAGTGTGATAGATTGATGATGATGGTGTCTCCCATTAAGATCAACAGATGAACCTCAATCCGGTCATTTCAGGACCGAAGCAGCGTGGCCTACTGGACAGAACTCAGGCTTGGGAGTCAGAAGGACCTGGGTTCTAATCCTGCCTCCGCCACTCACCTGCTGTGTGACCTCAGGCAAGTCACACTTCACTTCTCTGGGCCTCACTTCCCTCATCTGTAAAATGGAGATTAAGACTGTGAGCCTGACTTGGGGAGTATCCAACCCGATTAGGTTGAATCTGTCCCAGTGCCTAGTGCAGTGTCTGGCACATAGTAATTGCTTCACATTCGTTCATTCATTCATTCACTTGTATTTACTGAGTGCTTACTGTGCGCAAAGCACTATATAAAGTGCTTGGGAGAGTACAATATAACAAACAGACCCGTTTCTGCCCACAGTGAGTTTAACAAACACCATAAAAAAAATAGGGATTCACTCCCTGTCCTCCCTCCCACTTAGACAGTGAACCCCATGTGCAATCTGTATATTTACCTTAGTCACTTGACACTATCGTTATTATTATTATTATTATTAGTGGTAGTGCTAGTGATTAGACTGTAAGCCCGTCAATGGGCAGGGACTGTCTCTGTTGCTGATTTGTACATTCCAAGTGCTTAGTACAGTGCTCTGCACATAGTAAGTGCTCAATAAATACTATTGAATGAATGAATGAATAACAGGTAGCTTTATTGTCTAGACTACAGGCTCAATCCCCTTGGCCCCTCGTACCTCACCTCGCTACTCTCCTACTACGACCCAGCCCGCACACTTCATTCCTCTAATACTAACCTTCTCACTGAACCTCCATCTCGTCTATCTTGCCGCCGATCTCTCGCCCACATCCGACCTCTGGCCTGGAACGCCCTCCCTCCCCATATCAGGCAGATCATTGCTCCTCCCCACTTCGAAGCCTTATTAAAGGTGAATCTACAAGAGACCTACCCTGGCTAAGCCCTCCTCTCCTCTTCTCCCACTCCCCTTCTGCATCACCCTGACTTGCTCCCTTCATTCATCCTCCTTCCCATCCCCACAACACATATGTCTATATCTGTAATTTATGTATTTATTTATTCCTTTATTTACTTATAATAACATTGGTATTTGTTAAGCGCTTACTATGTGCCGAGCACTGTTCTTAGCGCTGGGGTAGATACAGGGTAATCAGGTTGTCCCACGTGAGGCTCACAGTTAATCCCCATTTTACAGATGAGGGAATTTAGGCAAAGAGAAGTTAAATGACTTGCCCACAGTCACCCAGCTGACAAGTGGCAGATCCGGCATTCGAACTCATGACCTCTGACTCCCAAGCCGGTGCTCTTTCCACTGAACCACGTACTTATGTATATTAATGTCTGTCTCCCCACCTAGACTGTGAGCTTGTTGTAGGCAGGGAATGTATCTGTTTGTTGTCGTACTGTACTCTCCCAAATGATTAGTGCGGTGCTTTGCACACAGCAAACGATCAGTAAATATGATTGATTGAATGAATGAATAATAATAGTATATGTGGTATTTGTTAAACGCTTACTGTATGCCAGACACTATACTAAGCACTGGGGTGGATACAAAAAAAATCAGTTTGGACATAATCTCTGTCCCATGTGGGGGCCTCGCAGTCTCAATCCCCATTTTACAGATGAGGTAACTGAGGCACAGAGAAGTGAAGTGACTTGCCCAAGGTCACACAGCAGACAACTGGCAGAGCCTGGATTAGAACCCATGACCCTCTGACTTCCAGGCCCATACTCTATCCACTAGGCCATGATGTGTTGCGGGCTTTGAATGCACACCTATCAACTCTGTTGTATCGTATTCTTCCGAGTGCTTCATACAGTGCTCCTCACACGGTAAGCACTCAGTAAATACCATCGATCCTTGCCAGAATCCCATCTCCCCCTGCTTAGACTGTCAGTTCTTTGATAGCAGGGATCATATCTTCTAAGTCTCCCAGATGCTTAATACAGCACTCTGCAACCAATAAGCCCTCCATAAATACCAAAAGTTTTTTAACGGATTTTTCAACGGGAAAAACAAAGTCTCTTCTATTCTAGCAGTGACAGTCTTGGGAATAGAGTGAATAATGAGATGTTTATCCCCTTGATTCTATTTATTGCTATTGTTCTTGTCTGTCCGTCTCCCCCGATTAGACCGTAAGCCCGTCAAAGGGCAGGGACTGTCTCTATCTGTTACCGATTTGTACATTCCAAGCGCTTAGTACAGTGCTCTGCACATAGTAAGCGCTCAGTAAATACTATTGAATGAATGAATGAATAATCCATCGTGATTTGGGGAAGAAAGAATGAAAAGGAGCTATTTCCTTTCTATTTAGTTCAGATTGAACTCGTAGGTGCTGAACAGTTAAAATTATGTTTGGTGATCTCTGAACAGAGAGAGAAATTGGACAAAATTAAAATCTAGTCGGATCTGCAAGGGTTCGTTGCTGGGGGAAGAGCCACAGTGATAGCTTTCTTGGGGATTCGCACAAGGCCTTATATAACTTCTACTAGTTGGTGACATCGGTTAAGAACAGTGCTGGGTTTTTTTTTTCTGAAAGATCTTTCGTCCATTCATTCATTTAATTCAGTCGTATATATCGAACACTTAACTGTGTGCAAAGCACTATACTAAGTGCTTGGGAGAACTCCGGGGAATTTCTTCACGAGAGGTCCATGAGGACTTCAGCCTGCCAGCATTCCCTACTCTGTTGTGAGTCTGACCTCCGCCGGAAAGGGTCCCAGGCAGAAGCCCAGAAGGGCTGATGCCGGAACTCTTGACTGAGTTGAAAACTCCGTATCCTTAAACGCCAGTGAAAGTCCTTTGAGCAAGCGAGAAAGCCCCGGACCCAGGATCCTCCACAGGCCCGGTGAGAGCTCGGACACCAGAAAACTGAGAGGAAATCTCCTCCTCGGGAGCAATACAGGATGCAACACCTCAGGAGGGAACTTTCACATCCATGCAACACAGGAATGTGAAAAGCTTCCAACGCCTGGGTCCCATCCGAGAGAGCAACACCCGCTTTGTTTTTTCAGGGACTAGGCTATTTCAAGGAAAGGATGTAGGAAGTCAAAAGAATCAAAAGAGTGATAGGACCAATTCCTTAAAGGGCCCTTGCCTAATCTGTGGCTTAGTGGACAGAGCCCGGGCCTGGGAGTCAGAAGGACCTGGGTTCTAATCCCCGCTCCGCCACACGTCTGCTGTGTGACCTAGGGCGAGTCACTTCATTTCTCTGGCTTCAATTACCTCATCTGTAAAATGGGGATTAAGAGTGTGAGTCCTATGTGGGACAGGGACTGTGTCCAACCTGATTAGTTTGCATCTACCCCAGTGCTTAGTACAGTCCCTGGTATATAGTAAGTGCTTAACAATTTATTTATTACCCTATTTATTTTGTTAATGAGGTGTACATCCCCTTGATTCTATTTATCGTGATAATGTTGTCTTGTTTTTGTTTCGTCCTCTTTTGCTCTGACGTCTGTCTCCCCGTTTAGACTGTGAGCCCATCACTGGGCAGGGATTGTCTCTGTTGTCGAATTGTACATTCCAACCACTTAGTACAGTGCTCTGCAAATAGTAAGCACTCAGTAAATGCTATTGAATGAATGAGTGAAAGTACCATAATCATTATCGGCATCATCCGCACTCCATATTCTCCTTTTTTTAATGGTATTTGTTAAGTGCTTATTATGAACCAGGTACTGTTCTAAGCAATGAGGTAGATAAAAGGTAATCAGGTTGGACACAGTCTTAATCCCCATTTTACAGATGAGGAAACAGAACCACCCACCGAGAAGTGAAGTGAGTTGTCCAAGGTCACACAGTGGACAAGGGGCGGAGTCAGGATTAGGACCCTGGTCTTTCGGACTCCCAGGTCTGTGCTCTAACCATTATACCACACTGCTTCTTTAGAGTACAGTTCCTCTTAAACTGTCAACTCCTCTATAGACTGTATATGCCTTCCGAGCAGCGATTACGTCTACCAATTCTATTGCTTTGTATTCTCCCAAGCACTTAGTACAGTGCTTTGCACACAGCAAGTGTTCAATAAATATCCTTAAGATCTTATGCCCTATACCATGTCCACAACAAATCAATGGTCTTTATCAAGTGTCTAATGTGTACAGAATACTGTACTGTTTAAGAGAGTATGATAAAAATAATAATAATGATTTGTCATAGGTCATAGTTAATTGTTCTTTTCGAGCGCTTTCTGTGTTCAGAGCACTGTAGTACTAATAATAATAATTGTGATATTTGTTAAGCACAGTACTAAGTACTCAAGTGGATATGTTATTTAGGTCAGACCCAGTCCTTGTCCCACATGGGGCTCACAGTCTAAGAGGGAGGATAAATGGGTATCGAATCCCCATTTTACAGATGAAGAAACTGAGGAACAAAGAAATCATGGGACTTGTCCGAGATCACACAACAGGTAAGTGGAGGAGCCGGAAACACGGGTCTTCTGACTCCCAGGTCTGGGCTGGGAGTCAATAAATCATTAATAAATACGATTGATTAATTGGCATGCCACTTCTCCCTAGGCCAGAGTGCCTGGGAGGGCTTACCAAAACACAAAACTAATTTGCACATAGGAAGAAGGAGGGAATGGAAATATGGATACCTTAATTAGCAATAGTAGAGTATGTCAATTTATCTGTACTAAAAATGGTACAAGTAGCTAGGAAGACATAGATGGCGAAGTGGAAGCTGGGAGGATATGAACCAGGGAAAAGAAAAATTTACTTGGAAAATCCTGTTCACTAAATTGCCTTATCCTTCAGTTACTCAGTGAATCCACCAGTCAAAGTTACTGAGTGCTTACTGTGTCCAGGGCATCGTACTAAACACTTAGGAGAGAACAATATAACAGAGTTGGTAAACACGTTCCCTGCCCACAACAAGCTTACAAGTTTAGAAGGGGAGAGACAGACATCGATATCAATAAAAAAATTAAATTATGGTTATGTACATAAGCGCTATGGGCTGAGGGAGGGGTGAGTAAAGGGAGCAAATCCTAGTGCAAGAGTGACATAGAAGGGAGTGGGAGAAGAGGGAAGGAGGGCTTAGACAGGGAAGGCCTCTTGGAGGAGATGTGGGGAAGCAGCGTGGCTCAGTGTAAAGAGCCTGGGCTTCGGAGTCAGAGGTCATGAGTTCGACTCCCGGCTCTGCCACTTGTCAGCTGTGTGACTGTGGGCAAGTCACTTCGCTTCTCTGTGCCTCAGTTACCTCATCTGTAAAATGGGGATTAACTGTGAGCCTCACATGGGACGACCTGATTACCCTGTATCTCCCCCAGTGCTTAGAACAGTGCTCTGCACGTAGTAATGCTTAACAAATACCAACAAATACCAACATTATTATGAAGTCTTTGAAAGTGGTGTGAGTGAACATCTGTCGGATATGAGGATGGAGGAGGTTCCAGGCCAGAGGTAGAACCTGAACGAGAGGTCAGTCGGTGGTGAGATAGGCAAGATGGAGGTACAGTGAGTAGGTTGGCATTAGAGGAGCGAAAAGTACAGGCTGCGTTGTGGTAGGAAATCAGCGAAGTAAGGTAGGAAGGTTAGCAATGGAGGAGGAAAGTGTGCCGGCTGGGTTGTAGTAGGAGAGTAGTGAGGTGAGGTAGGAGGAGGCAAGAGGATTGATTGCTTTAAAGCCAAAGTTGCGGAGTTTCTTTTGATGCGGAGGTGGAGGGGCAACTACTGGAGGTTCTTGAGGAGTGGGGAAATTTGGCCTGACAGCTTTATAAAAAAAAGATCTGTGCAGCAGACTGAAGTATGGACTGAGGTAGGGAGAGAATGGAGGTAGGGACATCGGCAAGGAGGCTGTATTCAAGGCAGGAGAGGATAAATGCCTAGACTAACGTGGCAGCGGTTTAGATGGAGAGGAAAGGGTCAGTTATGGCGATGTTGTGAAGGATGTTGTGCTGTCTCCAACAGCATTTGGAGACAGATTGAATAAGTGGGCAGAATGAGGAAGATGAGTTTACAGGCGTTTGAGACAGGGAAGATGGTGGGTCTGTCTTCAGTGATGGAAAAGTCACAGGGAGGACAATAATAATAATAATGATGGTATTTGTTAAGCGCTTACTATGTTCAAAGCACTGTTCTGAGCACCAGGGAGGGTACAAAGTGATCAGGTTGTCCCACGTGGGGCTAACAGTCCTAATCCCCATTTTACAGATGAGGGAACTGAGGCCCAGAGAAGTGAAGTGACTTGCCCGAAGTCACCCAGCTGACAAGTGGCGGAGCTGGGATTTGAACCCATGACCTCTGACTCCCCAGCCCGTGCTCTTTCCGCTAAGCCACGCTGCTTCTCTAGGACAAGATTAAGATGGGAAGATGCAGCGTGGCTCAATGGAAAGAGCCTGGGCTTCGGAGTCAGAGGTCATGAGTTCGACTCCTGGCTCTGCCACGTGTCAGCTGTGTGACTGTGGGCGAGTCACTTAACTTCTCTGTGCCTCAGTTACCTCATCTGTAAAATGGGGATTAACTGTGAGCCTCACGTGGGATGACCTGATTACCTTGTATCTCCCCCAGCGCTTAGAACAGTGCTCTGCACATAGTAAGCGCTTAACAAATACCAAAATTATTATTAGAAATGTTAACTTTGTGGTGTTGGCAAGACAACCAAGTAGTGTTGTCCTGAACACTGGTCAAAGGTTGCATAGTACTGACATTGTAATAATAATATTAATTGTGATATTTAACAAGTACTTGCAAACTGCAAAGCAACATGCTAAATGCTAGAGTAGATTCCAGATATTTAGATCAGACCCTGTCCCTGTACTTTATCCCTGTTTTACAGATGAGGCAGCTGAGGTGGAGAGATGTTACGTGACTTGCCCAAGATCACATAGCAGGCAGTGGGCAGAGCCAGGATTAGAACTCAAGTCTCCAGACTCCCCGTTCCATGCTCTTTCATTCATTCATTCAATAGTATTATTGAGCGCTTACTATGTGTAGAGCACTGTACTAAGTGCTTGGAATGTACAAGTCAGCAACAGGTAGAGACAGTCCCGGCCCTTTGACTGGCTTACAGTCTAAGCGGGGGAAACGGACAGACAAGAACAATGGCAATAAATAGAGTCAAGGGGAAGAACATCTCATAAAAACAAAGAGAAACTAAATAGAATCAGGGTGATGTACATCTCATTAAACAAAATAAACAAAATAAATAGGGTGATAAAGATATATACAGTCGAGCGGACGAGTACAGTGCTGAGGGGGTGGGACGGGAGAGGGGGAGGAGCAGAGGGAAAGGGGGGAGAAGAGGGTTTAGCTGCGGAGAGGTGAAGGGGGGTAGAGGGAGCAGAGGGAAAAAGGGGGGAGCTCAGTCTGGGAAGGCCTCTTGGAAGAGGTGAGCTTTAAGTAGGGATTTGAAGAGGGGAAGGGAATTAGATTGTCTGAGGTGAGGAGGGAGGGCATTCCAGGACCACGGGAGGACATGGCCCAGGGGTCGACGGCGGGATAGGCGAGACCGAGGGACGGTTCCACTAGATCACACCACTTCCCCATATTCAGAAGATAATTTCTCTGTTGAACATTGCATTTGTTCATCGCATTGCCAGAGAAGCAACTTGGCCTAGTGGATAGAGCACGGACGTGGGAGTCTGAAGGATCTGGGTTCTCCACCACTTGTTTGCTGAGTGACTTTGGTCAAGTCACATGACATCTCTCCGCCTCAGCTGCCTCATCTGTAAAATGGGGATTAAGAGTATGATCCCCATGGGATAGGGACTGTGTCCAACCTGATTAACTTGCATCTACCCCAGTGCTTAGAACAATGCTTGGTACAAAGTAAGTGCTTACCAAGTACCGTAATTGTTATTATTAGAGTAGCAGCAGCCACTCAGGCCTGCTCTCCTGCCTCAATCTCATTCCTGAGAAACACCATTTTAACATTCTGTTTTTGGCTCCCCTGTGTTGAGTTCAAAGATAATTACTTGCATCAAATCAATCAGTCAAACAATCAGTGGAATCAATGTATGTAAGACCTTTCCTCTTCTCCCACTCTCTTCTGCTTATAGTGGCTTATAATGTCCTTCCTTCTCAAATCTACCAAACTAGCACACTTCTCCCCTTCAAAGAATTACTGAAAGCTCACCTCCTCCAGGAAGCCATCCCAGACTGAGCCCCCCTTTTTCTCTGCTCCCCCTCCCCATCACTCCGACTCCTTCCATCTGCTCTACCCCCCACCCCCCACCCCACTGCACTTGTATATATATGTACATATTTATCACTATAATTCTATTTATCTTTAGTAATGATGTGTATATATCTATAATTCTATTTGTTTATAATAATGCTACCGATGCCAGTTTACTTGTTTTCATGTCTGTTTTCCCCCTTCTCGACTGTGAGCCCATTATGGGCAGGAATTGTCTCTCTTTGTTGCTGAATTGTACTTTCCAAGTGTTTAGTACAGTGCTCTGAACACAGTAAGCGCTCAATAAATATGATTGAATGAACAGTGGGGGGAGAAACACAAATATGTCAGGATAAATTAGCTGAATAAAGAATTCCATATATAGTTTATTGTACATCTTACAATAACAATGATGGCATTTGTTAAGTGCTTACTATGTGCCAGGCACTGTACTGAGCGCTGGGGTGGATACGAGCAAATCAAGTTAAACGTTGTCCCTGTCCCTTGTGAGGCTTACAGTATCAATCCCCATTTTCCAGATGAGGTAACTGAGGCCCAGAGAAGTGAAGTGACAAGTGGTGGGGCCAGGATTAGAACCCAGGCCTGCACTCTATCCACTACACAACTACTGAGAATGGGAGTAAATTCATGTTGCTTAGGGTGACTTCTCAGTTGAGGTGATCTGGGGTCTTGGGAATTAATCAGCAAACGCTTCCTGGAAGAGGTGGAATTTCAGGAGGGCTTCCGGTTGTCTAATTTGAAGGAAGATGCTGATCGAGGAAGAGTGAGAAAAGGGGTTGGAGTCAAAAGCAGAGGGCATGTGCTACAGTCAGAAGGTGAATCTGAGAGGACTGATTCTCTAATTTTATCTGGGTAGTGTGCAAGATATTGTTAAGGCTGTTAAGAAACATGTGGATTTTGTAAAAAAAAAAAAAAATTCAACCTTCCAGGAAGTTTGTCCTGTAGTCACTTGGCCTGTTTGAATATTTCCCAACTAATCTGATTAGCAATGGCAGTAGAATTGCATTAGGCTGTGAAAATAAAAAGATCAAATGTCATATCTCCCCTGCACAATCGAAAACACTCTTACTTTCCAAGCACTGTATTCTTAGCATTATCTGACAAGAGGGATTTCACCCCATTAGCACCAAAGAATTTTTGAAATCCTAGGTAGGAGTGTTGTGACAAGAGAAGGAGAATTCCAGGCTGCAACCTTATCTCCTAATTCTGTCTCTAGTAGTAGTAGTAGTAACAATAATAATAAGAATAATACATGTGGCATTTGTTAAGTGCTTACTATGTGCCAAGCATTCATTCAGTAGTATTTATTGAGCGCTTAACTATGTTCAGAGCACTGTACTAAGCGCTTGGAAGCACTGGGGTAGATACAAGATAGTCAGGTCCCACATGGGGCTCACAATCTAAGTAGGAGGGATAACAGTTACTGAATCCCCATTTTGCAGGTAAAGGAACTGAGGCCCAGAGAGGTGAAGTGACTTGCCCAAGATCACACAGCAGGCATATGGCAGAACTGGGATTAGGCCCCAGGTCCTTCTGACTCCCAGGCCCGTGCTCTACCCACTAGACCACCCAGCTTCCCCTAGTGCTAGTAGTACTATTAATAATAATAATACTAATAGTGATGATATTTCTTAAGCCCAACTCTGCCCCTTGTCAGCTGTGTGACTGTGGGCAATTCACTTAACTTCTCGGTGCCTCAGTTACCTCATCTGTAAAATGGGGATGAAGACTGTGAGCCCCACGTGGGACAACCTGATTCCCCTGTGTCTACCGCAGGGCTTAGAACAGTGCTCGGCACATAGTAAGCGCTTAACAAATACCAACATTATTATTATTATTATTAAGTTGGACACAGCACTTGTCTCATGTGGGCCTCACAGTCTCAATCCTCATTTTACAGATGGGGTAACTGAGGCCCAGAGAAATGCAGTAACTTGCCCAAGGTCACACAGCAGACAAGTGGCAGAGGTGGGATTAGAACTCATGACCTTCTGACTTCCAGGCCTGGGCTCTATCCACTGTGCCATGCTGCTTCTCAGAAGTAGTACTACCAGTGATAGTCAAACAACAGTATAGTATTTATTGAGCACTTACTGTGTACAGGACACTGTACTAAGTATTCGGGAGAGTACTTATGTACAGATCTGTAATTTATTTACTTATATCAATGTCTGTCTCCCCCTCTAGACAGTCAGCTTGTTGTGGGGAGGGAATGTGACTGTTTATTCTTGTACTGTACTCTCTTAATTGCTTAATACAGAGCTCCACACACAGTAAGCGCTGAATAAATATAATTGAATGCATGTTTGAATGAATAGAACAATATAACAGCCACATTCTTGGCCACAGTGAGCTGGGGAGAGTACAATACAACTGGAAGACATGATTCCCTGCCCTCGAGGTACTGAAATAATAACGGTGGTATTTGTTAAGCATCTACTATGTACCCGGCACTGTACTAAGTGCTGGGATTGATACAAGCAGATCGGGTTGGACACAGTCCCCATCCCACATCGAGCTCACAGTCTAAATTCCCCTTTGAAAAATGAAGTAACTAAGGCCCAGAGTAGTGAAGTGACTTGCCCAAGATCAGTCGCGTGGCAGATCCGGGATTAGAACCCACATCCTCTGACTCCCAGGCCTGCGCTCTTTCCATTAGACCATGCTGCTTCTGTAGGCAATTAGATCTTTCCAGATGCAATAGAGTCCCAGTATCCAGGCATCTTATTTAGTTCAACAAAATTGCTAAGAAGCCCAACTGAGTTCTAAACTTGAACACTCACAGTAGCAATTAATTGTGTCCTGAATATCCAAGAACTTCAATCAACAGTGGGCAGATTGATCACCGATTTGGTGATAAATCTCACGTGTGAAGGGAACTTTAATAAAAAATCATATAAGGAGCCAGAGCTGAGAAGGCTGATTTTTCCTTTTTTAGGGAGTTACCAACATTTGTAAACAATTAGGGACAGCTGGGAAGGAGTAGGAAGGGAGAGAGGTTTTAAAAATGACTGGATTTAGTGACATCTTCCCTCTAGACTGTAAGCTCCTTGTGGGCAGGGAATGAGTCTGTTTATTGTTTGTTGTATTGTATGCTCCCAAGTGCTTAGTACATGGCTCTGCACACAGTAAGCGCTCAATAAATGCAGTTGACTGACTGAATCAGCAGAGCTATAGCACAGGCATAACCAGTAATCTAGAAGACTTTATCGCTAGGGACTTTGATTTAACAAAACGATATCTTCATTAAGATTCATGAAGCAGCATGGTGTAGTGGATAGATCATGGGCCTGGGAGTCTGAAGAGCTGGGTTCTAATCCCTTTTCTGCCACTTGTCAGCTGTGTGACCTTGGGCAAGTCACTTCACTAGGCCTCAGTACCCTCATCTATACAATGAGGTTAAAATGGGGTTTGAGACAGTGAGCCCCACATGGAAAAAGGACTGTGGCCAACTGGATTTCCTTGTATCTACCTCAGAGTGCCCGGCACATAGTAAGCATTTAACAAATGCCATAATTATTAGTAGTAGTATGATTGTTCTGCCTGAAGAGGGACCAATGATGTCAACAGACTCCTAATTTTAGATTTTTGTCCCTCATCAGTGTTACTTGCCATCTCCCATCCCATACTTGTGTATCTATGTCTACATTTGTGCATGTATGCTTGTGTTTGTATGTGTTCTTGCAGCTGCACAGGGGATTGAAGGCAGTATAACTTAGTGGAAAGAGCATGGGCCTGGGAGTCAGAGGACCTGGATTCTAATCCCAGGTCCACTAATTGTCTGTTGTGTGGCCTTGGGCAAGTCACTTCACTTCCCTGTGCCTCTTTTACCTCATCCGGAAAATGGGGATTAAGACCGTTAGCCTCGTGTGAGACACAGATTAGGTCCAAGCTGATTATCTTGTGTCTATCCCAGTGCTTAGTACAGTATCTGGGACTTAGTAGGTGCTTTGTTTTGTTTTCTTCTGTTTTGTTTTGTTGTCTGTCTCCCCCGTTTTGACTGTGAGCCCATTGTTGGGCAGGGATTATCTACCTGTTGCTGATTGTACATTCCAAGCGCTTAGTACAGTGCTCTGCACATAGTAAGCGCTCAATAAATACGATTGAATGAATGATTAACAAATGCCATTTTAGAAAAATTGTAATTAGTATTGTGAAGGCTGAATAACAAGTTATTTAAAATAACATCTTTTTCAATATTTTTAAATGTCACTACTGCATACCGCAGCAGTACCTGCTAATGTTGACATCATTTGAGTTCTGAATGATAATTTTCTTGCCATTTATTTCTTGGTTAAAAGAGCAGTACTTCAACCTGAACCGTGGCAAAAAGGCAGCTTTCATGGGAACCCTCTAATGTACACAGAATCTTCTCTGGGAGCAATCTCTCCCAGAAGGCCCCACCTCCATCTGCAATCGATCTGGTAGTGTTGCCAGAGTTTTCTTGGTAAAAATACGGAAGCGGTTTACTACTGCCTCCTTCCGCACAGTAAACGTGAGGTTCTGCCCTTGACTCTCTCCCATGCCGCTGCTGCCCAGCACGGGGGAGTTTTGACTTGTAGCTGATGGCCTGCCACTCACTAGCCACTGGCCAAACTAGGAAAGGAATGGGTAGGCCTCTGCTTGACTCTCCCTCCTGTAGTCAAGATTCGTAGAGTACTGGAAACTCTTCAGGTGCAACCCTGAGAGGGAAAACCAGAATAATGTTGGTTGAGCACTCATTGTTAAAGAAGATGTTTCCTGGATTTCCCCTACCCCCCCACCCCGCACCATAAATTAAGCTAATATAGTGAGGAGGCATTGGACTAGGACATTTGAACCAAGACTGGGAATTCTAGACCTTCATGACAATGAGGGGAGGAAGAGAAACAGCCCCAGCTGTGAGTTTGCTGACTGGTTATTGTGGCCTATTTGTCCCCATGTACTGGTTGTAACGGGGAATGTTTTGCGCTCCTCCAACAGCTTTAAGGGAAAGGAGGGAGAGGGAGAGGGACTTCCTGTGCCTACAGGAAGTTAGCACCCTCATGCATCTAATAACAATAATGATAATAATAATAATAATGGCATTTGTTAAGCTCTTACTATGTGCCAGGCACTGTACTAAGCACTCGGAGTGGATATAAGCAAATCGGGTTGGACATAGCCCCTTTCCCATGTAGGGCTCACAATCTCAATCCTCATTTTACAGATGAGGAAACTGAGGCCCAGTGAAGTGGCTTGTCCAAGGTCACACAGCAGACAAATGGCAGTGCTGGGATTAGAACTCATGACCTTCTGACTGCCAGGGCTTGCTCTATCCACTAAGCCAGGCAGCTCATCAAGAAAAAATATCAGTCATTTTTGTATCTGCTTTTTCTTCTGTCAATGTTGAAGGACTGGGGGCATTAGTTCTACTAGGATAGGTTAATAATCAATGTACAAAAGAAGAGATTCTGAAGAGTTTTGAATGCAGGGATAAATTTGAAGTAGACTGCTTTTGTACTTATGTACATAGCATTTATATACCTAGTCTTGTATTCTGTCCTTTCCCATATCTGTAATTTATTTTATTGTCTGTCTCTCCCATTAAGTTGTAAGCTCCAGGAGGGCATGGTTGGATTTTACCAACTCTATTGTACTGAACTCTTCCAAGTGCTTAGTGCAATCCTCTGCACATAGTAAGTGTAAATAAATACCTTGGATTGATTGCTTGATCGATAGTGGAGAAGGCTTTGAAGTTAAATGGAAAAACGAATCACCGGGGGGCTTGCTTGGTTGAAACTAAAGAAGACGAGGAGGAGGAGGGGAGAGAGGTGGTGTAGGCTCATACAGATTGGTGGAGAAATATGAATTTAATAATAATTATGATAGTATTTGCTATGTGCTTACTATGTGCCAGGCACTGTACTAAGCACTGGGGTGGATAAAAGTAGATCGAGTTGGACACAGTTCCTGTCCCACAGGGAGCTCAGAGTCTCAATCCCCATTTCACAGATGAGGTAACTAAGGCACAGAGAAGTGAAGTGGCTTGCCCAAGGTAGTGGAGTCGAAATCAGAACCCACGACCTTCTAACTCTCAGGCCTGTGCTCTGTCTTCTAACCAGGTGTATCAGAAAAAGATTATGAGGAGAGATGCAATTATGGCCAGGATGGTGGTAATTATTATTATATATATAATAATAATAATGATAGCATGTGCTAAGAGTTACCTTGAGTCAAGTACTGTAGACAGCACAAGCATGGGCCTGGAAGTCAGAAGGACCTGGGTTCTAATCTCAGCTCCACTACTTGTCTGCTGAGTCACTTGACTTCTCTGGGCCTCAGTCACCTCATCTGTAAACTGGGGATTAGGATTGTGAGCCCCATGTGGGACAGGGACTGTGTCCAATCTGATTATCTCGTATCTACCCCAGTGCTTAGAACAGTGTTTGACACATAGTACGTGCGTAACAAATACCATCATCACTATTATTAATATTATCATTAGATACAAGTTAATTAAACCAGACACAGTCCTTATCCCACATGTCTAGGGAGATATAGTACAGGTATTGAATCCCCATTTTCTAGATGAAGAAATTGAGCCTCAGAGTAATAGTAATAACGCTAGTAATAATAACTGTGGTATTGTTCTTGTCTGTCCGTCTCCCCCGATTAGACCGTAAGCCCGTCAAAGGGCAGGGACTGTCTCTATCTGTTACCGATTTGTACATTCCAAGCGCTTAGTACAGTGCTCTGCACATCGTAAGAGCTCAGTAAATACTATTGAATGAATGAATGAATTTGTTTAAGTGCTTACTATGCGCCAAGCACTCTTGTAAGCGCTAGGGTAATCAGGTCAGACACAGTCTCTGAATGAATGAATGAAAGCCCACATGGGGCTGACAGTCACAGGTTAGGTAAGTGACTTGCCCAAGGCCACACAGCAGCAAGTGGCAAAGTCAGGATTAGAACGAGGCACAGTGAAACGATTAGCATTAGAGGAGCAAAGTATGAAGGAGAGAAGCATGGTGAGGGAGGAGGGGGCAAGGGAATGGCGTGCTTCAAAGCCAATAGTGAGAAGCAGCGTGGCGCAGTGGAAAGAGCACGGGCTTTGGAGTCAGGGCTCATGAGTTCGAATCCCAGCTCTGCCACTTGTCAGCTGTGGGACTGTGGGCAAGTCACTTAACTTCTCTGTGCCTCAGTTCCCTCATCTGTAAAATGGGGATTAAGACTGTGAGCCCCACGTGGGACAACCTGATTCCCCTGTGTTTACCCCAGCGCTTAGAACAGTGCTCTGCACATAGTAAGCGCTTAACAAATACCAACATTACTATTATTAATCCAGGTCCTCTGACTCCCATGCCCATCTTCTTTTTACTGGGCTATTTTTCACATTGGCCTTCAGAATAATTAGAGGAGTGAGAGGCTGAAAATGGAATGGCTCAGAGATCTCTGGGTTGGGCCACACAATCCTTTCAGTTTTTCTAATACCAAAAATACATAATTGCACAACCCATTATTCTTTGTAAGTGATGAGGCTGCCAATGTTGTCATTATCCAAGGGACAGATGACCTTTTTCTGTGGTATTTGTTAAGTGCTTAATGTGTGCCAGGCACTGTTCTAAGTGCTGGGGTAGTTACAAGCTAATCAGCTAGTCCCTATTATTCTTTCATTCAGTCGTATTTATTGAGCCCTTCCTGTGTGTAGAGCACTGTACTAACCGCTTGGGAAAGTAAAATACAACAGTAAACATTCCCTGCCCACAGTGAGGTAGAGTGGAGGAGACAGACATCAATACCAATAAATAAAATGACAAATATATTGAGTGCCGTAGGGCTGGGAGAGAGGAAGAGCAAAGGGAGGAAGTCAGGCCGATGCAGAAGGGAGTGGGAGATGAGGAAAAGGGGGACTTAGTCTGGGAAGGCCTCTTGGATAAGACGAGCCTTCAATAAGGCTTTGAAGGCAGGAAGAGCAATTTTCAGGCAGATTTGAGGAGGGAAGGGCATTCCAGGCCAGAGGCAGGACGTGGGCCAGGGATAGGAGGTGAGACAGGTGAGATCGAGGCACAGTGAAACGATTAGCATTAGAGGAGCGAAGTGTGAAGGAGAGAAGCATGGTGCGGGAGGAGGGGGCAAGGGAATGGCGTGCTTCAAAGCCAATAGTGAGTCCCACATTCATTCATTCATTCAGTTGTATTGACTGAGCGCTTACTGTGTGCAGAGCACTGTACTAAGCACTTGGAAAATACAATTCGGCAACAGATAGAGACAGCCCCTACCTAGCAACGGGCTCACAGTCTAGAAGGAGGAGACAAACAAACAAAACAAGTAGACAGGCATCAGTAGCACCAAAATAGATAAATAGAACTATAGATATATGCACATCATTAATAAAATAAATAGGATAATAAAGATGTACATATATACACAAGTGCTGTGGGGCAGTGACGGGGCTAGAGCAGAGGGAGGGAGTAGGAGAGATGGGGAGGAGAGGAGGAGCAGAGGAAAAAGGGGGCTAATCCCCATATTATGGATGAGGTAACTGAGGCCCCTAGAAGTAATAATAATGTTGGTATTTGTTAAGCGCTTGCTATGTGCAGAGCACTGTTCTAAGCGCTGGGGTAGATACAGGGTAATCAGGTTGTCCTACATGAGGCTCACAGTTAATCCCCATTTTACAGATGAGGTAACTGAGGCACAGAGAAGTGAAATGACTTGCCCACAGTCACACAGCTGACAAGTGGCAGAGCCGGAATTCAAAGTAAAGTGACTTGCCCAAGGTCACACAGCAGACAAGTGGTGGAGTAGGAAGTACTGTCAGACCCAAGCTCTATCCAACAGGCTATGCTGCTTCTCAACATCTGAACTCCTTCTTTCAACTCAAGGGCAGTTGCTCCCCAGTCATCCATTTGGCATGGCAGAAGCTGGTTCAGCTCTCCGTTTCAGGGTCTGCCTGTCACCTGGGCTCAAAATCAACACCCACCCCCAGTCCATCTTTTTAGATCAGTGACATCTGCAGAAGCCCAGAGAAGCAGCATGACTCAGTGGCTAGAGCACGGGCCTGGGAGTCACCAGGACCTGGGTTCTAATCCTAGCTCCGCCACATGAGGAGCAGTGTGGCTTAGTGGGAAAGAGCCTGGCTGGGGAGTCAGAGGTCGTGGGTTCTGATCCCGGGTCCACCACTTGTCGGCTATGTGACTTTGGGCAAGTCACTTAACTTCCCTTTGCTTCAGTTAACTTATCTGTAAAGTGCAGAATAAGACTGTGAGCCCCAGGTGAGACAACCTGATAACCTTGTATTTGTTCCAGCGCTTAGAACATAGTAAGTGCTTAACAAATACCATTGTTATTATCATTATTATTATGTCTACTATGTGACATTGGGTAAGTCACTTCACTTCTCTGGCCCTCAGTTACCTCATCTGTAAAATGGGGATTAAGACTGTGAGCCTGTTTAAACTGAATTTAACTCAGTACTTAGAACAGTGCTTGGCACATTGTAAGTGCTTAATAAGAACCATAATTGTTGTTATTATTATCATTATTATCATTATTACACCCTCACAATAAGCTCCTTGAGAGCAGGGATCATGTCTACTAACTCCATTTAACTCTCCCAAGTGCTCAACATAGTGGTCTCCATGTGGCAGGCACTCTGTAAATTGATTCATTGATCAATCTATTGATTGATTGATTTTTCCCAGCAACTAACACCCTAATCACCCTCCCTCTCAGACTGAGAGTCCCATGTGGACTCACCTGATGATCTTGTATCCAACCCAGGACTTAGAACAATAATAATAATGGCATTTGTTAAGCACTGCTCTAAACACTGGGGTAGATACAAGGTAATCAGATTGTCCCACTCAGGGCTCACAGTCTTAATCCCCATTTTACAAATCAGGTCACTGAGGCTCAAAGAAGTTAAATGGCTTGCCCAAAGTCACACAGTTGATAAGTGGCGGAGCCGGGATTAGAACCCACGACCTCTGACTCCCAAGCCCAGGCTCTTACCACTAAGCCAAGCTGCTTCTTTAAACTGCTCTTCTAGTATAGTGCTTGACACTTGGCATTTAACAAATACCACAATCCTTTTTATTATTTATAGTGTTTCTTTGATTTACCCTGTCTAGTCACCCAACTTTAACTGCCCAGTGAGGAAGCACAGTGGTCTAGGGCTTGCAGTAGCCTCTTCCCCGACAATCATTAATAATGATAATGATAGTAATCAGGTTAGACCTGGGGCTCACAGTTTCTTTCTATTCAGTTGGTTACAGGTTCCTAGCTTCACAGATGATCGAGACTGTCCCACATGGGGTTCACACTCTTAGCCCCCATTTTACAGATGAGATAACTGAGGCACAGAGAAGTGAAATGACTTGCCCGTGGTCCCACGGCAAAGTGGCAGAGCCAAGATTAGAATCTAGGTCCTTCTGACTCCCGAGACTGTGCTCCATCCACTAAGCAATGATGTTTCCTCTCTCTAAACTGTTTTGTTTCTAGGCGTATCTAGGGCAGTCTTCTAACCACCTTGTTTAAGTGAACAGGAGTATCTCCGGGAACTACAATCCCTAGGAGTTGTAGAACACCGAGAGCTGGAATGTGATGGGCCTTTGGGTTTGACCTCCACTTTGTCTGGCCAAGCTGCGTTTACTCAAAGTGGTCACATCACGTCTCCTCCTTTCTCCTTTGTTTCAGTTTAATCTTTCCATCAGAAAGTTTGGTTTATCGAGGTCTTGAGATATGAAGATCCCGGTTCAGGATTCCTAACCTGCTTATCAATAGTGTTTGCCTACCAGATCCTTAGAATGGAGAGAGCCAGGCAGGTCCTAATAATTAACCTAAGCAGAATTTACTGCTGTTTGTATTAAGGTATATTCATTCATTCAATAATATTTATTGAGCGCTTACTATGTTCAGAGCACTGTACTAAGCGCTTGGAATGTACAAATCGGTAACAGATAGAGACAGTCCCTGCCCTTTGACGGGCTTACAGTCTAATACAATGACTTGGGCTCTTGCATCACCTTTGAAGTTAGGATGTGGTAACCAAACTGTATAGAAAGAAACTCTGGCTTGCTTCAGGTCAAGCTGGCCTTGACTAGTGAAAGGAAATTCTGCCTGTCAACCACTGCTCCCTGCTAGTGCTAGAAGCAGCTCTAGTTATAATAATAATAGTAATAATCACTCGGGTATTTGGTAAGCGCTATGTGGCACAAGAACAGTGCCTAACCTGAATATCTTGTATCTATCCCAGTGTGTAGAACAGTGCCTAGCACATTCTAAGGGCTTAATAAAGACCATTAAGAAAATAAAAACCACTTATTATGTGTGAAGCTCTGTTCTAGAGCTGGGGTAGATGCAAGTTAATCAGGCTGGGCACAATCCCTCCTGTCCCATCTGGGCTCTAGGAGGGAGAACAGATGATGTATTCCCATTTTACAGATGAGCAAACTGAGATCTTGTCTTGTCTTATGCCGTGGAGTTGCCTCCGACCCATAGCAACACCATGGACACATCTCTTCCAGAAGGCCCCGCTCTCCATCTGCAATCGTTCTGGTAGTGGATCCATAGAGTTTTCCTGGTAAAAATCCACAAGTGGTTTTCCAATGCCTCCTTCCGTGCACTCGACTCGAGCCTCCGCCCTCAACTTTCTCCCCCGCCGCTGCTGCCCAGCATGGGTGAGTTTTGACTTGTAGCAGATGGCCTGCCACTCGCTAGCCACTGGCCAAGTTAAGAATGTGGAACAGCCTTATGTGGAACAGGGACTATGTCCAACCCAATTACCTTGTAGCTACCCTAACTTTTAGTACAGTTCCTAGCACATAGTAAGCGCTTAACGAATGTCACAATTATATAGTAAGTGCCTAACAAATACCATTAAATTTTAAAAAAATTAGCCCAGTGAAGCTAGGAACAGTGAATTTCAAAGTTAAAGGAGGGCAACTAATTGGAAAAGTTTACAAGCTTCCTGTGTAAAGTGGACTCTCCCACATCCTTTAAAAAAAGGTATTTGTTAAGTGTTCTCTCTCTCTCTCTCACACACACACCCCACCTCAGGGAAAGTACAAGAGTCAGGGAAAGTTCCTGAAAATGGCATCCAGACTGGCCAACCTTCTATTGATTCAACACCTCTGCCCTACCATCAGTAGAATCTGCTTCTCAGTAGACTTCATATCTTAATACAAGAGAACCAAGGTCTCTACCTTGTAGCACGTAGACTGTGTCCAGCCTGAATATCTACCCAACAATTAGTGCAGTGCCTGGCCCACGCTAAGCGCTGAACAAATATGCTGAAAAAATGACAAGGTGCTTGCAGCTTGAAATCGTTCTAAAGCTCGCAGATCTAAGCCTGCTCTGCACACAGTAAGCACTCAACAAATACGACGGAATGAATTTAAGCCTGTCATTTTGTAAGCAGAAAATGTCAGTTGCCGGCTAGGAGCAGCTAGGGTGATGCAAGAGAGGTGGTGAATAATTTCCTAGGAATTATTTTTGGATTGTGCTTTAGCTTGTTCATGGGAACAAGTCCAAAGTATTTTCACTTGGTCAAACAGTCGTCACGCTTTGAAGTGAAAGCTACTGAAAGCTCACCTCCTCCAGGAGGCCTCCCCAGACTAAGTCCCATTTTCCTCTGCTCCTCCTTCCCTCCCCACTGCCCCGACCCACTCCCTTTGCTCTACTCCCCTCCCCTCCCCACAACACGTGTATATAGGTACATATTTATAATTATAATTCTACTTATTTTTATTAATGATGGGTATATATAATTCTATTTATTTATGTTGATGCTACTGATGCCTGTGTACTTGTCTTGGTGTCTGTCTCTCCGCTTATAGGGTGGGAGCCTGTTGTGGGCAGGGATTGTCTCTATTTGTTGCTGAATTGTACTTCCCAAGTGCTTAATACTTGAAGCAGCATGGCTCATTGGAAAGAGCCCGGGCTTGGGAGTCAGTGATCATGGGTTCAAATCCCGGATCTGCCACTTGTCAGCTGTGTGACGGTGGGAAAGTCACTTAACTTCTCTGTGCCTCAGTTACCGCATCTGTAAAATGGGGATTAAGACTGTGAGCCTCACGTGGGCCAACCTGATTACCCTGTAATAATAATAATGTTGGTATTTGTTAAGCACTTACTATGTGCAGAGCACTGTTCTAAGCTCTGGGGGAGATACAGGGTAATCAGGTCATCCCACGTGAGGCGCACAGTTAATCCTCGTTTTACAGATGAGGTAACTGAGGCACAGAGAAGTTGTGACTCGCCCACAGTCACACAGCTGACACGTGGCAGAGCCGGGAGTCGAACTCATGACCTCTGACTCCGAAGCCCAGGCTCTTTACACTGAGCCACGCTGCTTCCCCAGCAGCTGTAACTAACCCAGTGCTTAGAGCAGTGCTCTGCACATAGTAAGCACTTAACAAATACCAACATTATTATTATTAGTACAGTGCTCTGCACACAGTAAGCGCTGAGTAAATATTATTGAATGAATGAATGAAAGTGGAGAGTCTGCTGAAGGTCCTCATGGATACTGGAGGTGACTTTGCCCCTCTAGACTCTAAGCTCACTGTGGGCAGGGAATGTGTCTGTTTTTGATTGTACTGTACTCTCCCAAGCGCTTACTACAGTGGTCTGCACACAATAAGTGCTTAATAAATATGATTGAATGAATTCAGAGACCACAGACAGTTGTTACATTAGGGATGTGAGACAATTAGGAAACATAATCTATCAATGGTATTTGGTATTTACTGTGGTATTTGGTAAGCACTTACTATGCACCAAACACTTTTCTAAGTGCTTAGGTGTATATATAAGACTGAGCTCTCCTTTCCTCTTCTCACACTCCCTTCATGTCGCTCTGACCTGCTCCCTTTTTTCATTCCCCCTCCCAGTCCCACAGCACTTATGTCCATATCTGTCATTTATTGATTTGTATGAATGTCTGTCTCCCCGCCTCTAGACTCTAAGCTCGTTATGGAAGGGGAATGTGTCTATTTATTGTTATATTGTATTTACCCCCGCAATCAGAATAGTGCTAAGCACACAGTAAATGCTCAATAAATAAGATCAAATGAATACAAAATGATCAGGTTGGGCCAAGTCCCTGTCCCACATAGAGCTCACACTCTTAATCCCCATTTTACAGATGAGGGAACTGAAGCCCAGAGAAGTGAAGTGACTTGCCTAAGGTCAAGCTGCAGACATATGGTGGAGTTGGGATTAGAACTCAGACCCTTCTGACTCTCAGGCCTGTGCCCTCTCTACTAGGTCACACTGCTTCTCTTTTCTTACTGTGTGTGCAGAGCACTGTACTAAGCATTTACAAAAGTACAAAACCAAAGAGTAGAAAGACACATTTCCTGCCCACAAGGAACTCACAGTCTAAAGGAGGAGGCAGGCATTAATATAAATAATTAAATTACAGATATGTAGGTAAGTGCCATGGGGCTGAGGGTGCATTGTCATGATGCTATTGGCACCAATCAGTCAATCAGTGGTATTTATTGAATGCTCTCTGTGTGCAGAACACCGTACTAAGTGCTTGGGAGAGTACAACGTAACAAAGTTGGTAGACACATTCCCTGCCCACAATGGGCCTACAGTCTAGAGTGGAAGATAGCCATTATTATAAATAAAAATTAATTACAGATATGAGTGCTATGGGGCTGAGGGACGGTTGGATAAAGGAGACAAATTCAAATGCAAGGATGACACAGAAGGGAGTGGGAGAAGAGGATCGGGAGTGGGAAGTAGCATGACCTAATGGATAGAGCATGGACCTGGGAATCAGAAGGACCTGGGTTCTAATCCTGTCTCTGCCGCTTTCCTGCTGTGCAATCTCGGGCCAGTTCTTTTACTTCACTGTGCCTCAGTTACCTCATCTGGAAAATGTGATAAGAGCATGAGCCCCATGCGGAACAGACAGTGGGCCTAATCTGATGAGCTTTTACCTATCCCAGTGCTTAGAACAGTGCTTGACACATAGTAAGTACTTAACCAATACCATCGTCATTATTAAGAGGAAATGAGGCCTTAGTCAGGGAAGGCTTCTTGGAGGAGATATGCTCTCTATAAGCTTTGAAAGTGGGGAGGGTCAGACAATCAGAAACCTTTGTGAGAAATCCACAGGAGCTGAAATAAGCTTTGGTGGGGGGGACCCCGACTCTTCTCCCCCGGCTCCCCGCCACAATTTGCTATAGGGCCACTGCACTCCCTTCCTAGAACCCCATAAACAGGCGCAGTGTGGCCCTTGTGAAATTTACTCGCACTGAAACAAGGGAATGCATTATTAGGCAGGAAACTTTATCTTCTAGAGCATCTGTGGCCTAAGCCTCCCAGTTGGCCATCTTGTCTTATGCCGTCGAGTCATTTCCGACCCAAAGCGACCCCACGGACACATCTCTCCCAGAACCTCCTGCTCTCCATCTGTAATCGTTCCCGTAGTGGATTCACAGAGTTTTCTTGGTAAAAATACGGAAGTGGTTGACCATCTCCTCCTTCCACACAGTAAACAAGTTTCAGACCTCGATTCTCTCGCATGCCACTGCTGCCTAGCACGGGGGAGTTTTGACTTGTAGCAGATGGCCTGCCACTCGCTAGCCACTGGCCAAGCTGGGAATGGAATGGGTAGGTCCGGCGGCCATAAACAGGGTCAATTCAAAGACAGAGTAGCTGATGGAACACAGAATTCTTTCACTTCTACTAGTGAAAGTCAGAAGCAACCATGATTTTTGATGTTTTTGAGTTTTATTGGCTTTCACAGGTCTGGGAGTCAGAAGGATCTGGGTCCTTGCCCCGGCTCTGCTACTTGTCTGCTGTGTGACCTTGGGCAAGTCACTTCACTTTGCTATGCCTCAGTTCCCTCACGTTTAGAATGAGGATGAAGACTGTGAGCCCTATGTGGGACAGTTACTGTGTCCAACCGAATTATCTTGCTATTCATTCATTCATTCAGTCATATTTACTGAGCACTTACTGCGGGCAGAGCAATATGTTAAGTGTTTGGAAGAGTACAACACAACAATAAACAGACATAATCCCTACCCATAATGATTTTAAAGTCTAGACAGGGGGAGACAGACATTAATATGAATAAATAAATGACAGCTATAGATGTAAGTGCTGTGGGCTGGAAGGGGGTGATGAATAAAGGGAGCAAGTCATGGAGACATAGAGGCCATCTCCCTTTCCGGACAGGAGAGGGGACAACTGAAAACTGGACTGGTGGCCGCACCCTACTCTAATCCCATTGTACACATCCATAAGTAATAATTGTGGCATTTGTTAAGCTTTTACTATGTGCCAGGCACTGTACTAAGTGCCGGGGTAGATACAGGCAAATTGGGGTAGATACAGTCCCTGTCCCTGGAGGGGCTCGCATCTCAATGCCCATTTTACAGATGAGATAACTGAGGCCCAGAGAAGTGAATAGACTTTCCCAAGGCCACACAGCAGACAAGTGGCAGAGCCGGAATTAGAACCCATGACCTTCTGACTCCCAGGCCCGTGCTCTATCCACTAGACCATGCTGCTTCTCTATCATGCATTATAAATTATTGATTTATGTTAATGCCTGTATTCCCCTTAGACTTGTTGTGAGCAGAGATCATGTCTACCAGCTCAATTGTAACGTACTCTCCCAAACACTTAGTACAGTGCTCTGCACGTAGTAAGTGCTCAATGTATCATGTTGATGATGATGATGATGATAATAATAATAGTGGTATTTGTTAAGCATTTACTATGTGCCAGGCTCTATACTAAGTGCTGGGGTGGATACAAGCAAATAATAATAATGTTGGTATTTGTTAAGCGCTTACTATGTGCAGAGCACTGTTCTAAGCGCTGGAGTAGATACACGGTAATCAGGTTGTCCCACGTGAGGCTCACAGTTAACCCCCATTTTACAGATGAGATAACTGAGGCACAGAGAAGTTAAGTGACTTGCCCACAGTCACACAGCTGACAAGTGGCAGAGCCAGGATTCGAACCCAGGACCTCTGACTCCCAAGCCCGGGCTCTTTCCACTGAGCCACGCTGCTTCTCTGATTGGACCCAGTCCTTGACCCACATGGTCCTCACAGTCTTAGTGTCCATTTTACAGATGAGGTAATTGAGGCCCAGAGAAGTAAAGTGACCTGTCCAAGGTCACACAGCAGACAAGTGGCAGAGTCAGGATTAGAACCCATGACCTTCTGAGTCCCAGGCCCAGTCTCTGGCCATTACACCATGCTGATGCTGATGCTGATAAGCACAGTGCCCTTAGCATCCTTGATTTTCAAAGCTGTAGGCAAGCAGGAAATGGGCCTCTGATTCCCAGAGCACTCAAAATAGCAGCTTCCTGGAGTTTACTTTGAAGAGAACAAAGTGCTTGGAAACTCACACTGACTTTAGGAAAATCAGTCAGTCACCGGTATCTATTGAGCACTTTACTGTGTGCTGAACCCTGTAATAAATGCTTGGGAGAGTAGAAGACAAGGGATTTGGTAGACGCGTTCCCTGTTCACAAGGAGAAAAGTGGGGAGCCTTTAAAGGATTTATCAAAGCTCCCAGCCCTCAAACTTGGCTATCTCTTCAGAGGTTGGTTAGAGAGAAAGAGAGAGTGAGTGCGTGTGTGTTTTTAAAACAGAACAATGAGAAGGAGTGCATTTAAATAACAGAAGAAGCCTGAGAGGAACTGTAAATATATCCTAATAATTGTTTTGCAGCCTAGGATTTATAATTACTAAATGTGTGATAACTGCTTCTTAAATGCCCGTGCTCTTTAAACAACCTAATTTATAATTTAAAAAGCTGACAACTCTTAAAGCGTTTTATTTTATCTTGTCTGAAATAATTGAAGAGTAAGTTATTGAAAACCTTTATTTTTCATTAGCCTTAAATTCAACTACAATTAATGTGCCCAATTTGATTATAAACTGCACAAATTAAACAATAAAGAGCTGTCTAATGAGAAATTAATTATGAGGAACAGAAGAAGAGCCGGGTTGGATAAAAGTAATAAGTTATGGCCTATGGCAGGATGTGTCAGGTTTTAAAAGAGACAAAGGGCTCTTTTACCAATGTGCTCCAGTGCTGATAGGACTCATCACAGATCAGTAGATCCAGAAGCCATAAGAGCCCGGTAATTGAAACTGCCAAAATCAATAGTGCTGACAACCTTAATTAAATTAAATATGTCTCTGATGAGCTCCTTCAGCATGGCAGCAGACCACTTGACCCCTTCTCTGAGCCCTGCCTGATAGAACGCAGCACGCCGTTTGATGGATTTCACCCCCGAGATCCGTCAGAAGGCCCTCTAGCTCCTGTGGAAAATTGCGGCAAGAAGAATGGCCTAGAATGGCCTTAGCCGGGTAACTATATCTTGGACTTACAAAGTGGAGTGCTTTGAGTTTCTCTCTCTGAGCAGCTTCGGCTCTGTGCCTCTAAGAGGCCCTAAATCTCCCTTCCGTTTTCTCTCTCTAAACCACCCCACTCAGCAAGAGGAGCCTTTCCATTTGGAGAACTTTTTTCAACTGTTTCTCCATCTGACTGGTTTTCTCCTCCCGAAAATAACCCCGATTCCCGCCCCAAGTAATAATGCCTCTGGCTCTTTGGTTGCCGCTGTTATGGCTTTTCTTCTCGGGCCTGACCGGTTCTCTGCAAGCGAAGGGATTTGGAAGTGAATGTAGATGCGTGTACAGTATATTAAAATCCAAACCTAAAATCATGGTCAATTATGTTCAAAGCCTTTTTATTCCTGGCATTTCACTGAGGATTATGACGTGACAGGTAGAAAATTGTACTAGAATCATTTCTGGGGTTTAATTAAAAAAAAAAAAGGAAGGGAGAGTAGTTCTTAGGATCACAAGGATGAAATCACAATACAATGGCATCATAAACATTTGTTTTCTCCCTAGGAAATTACACAGTAAATATTTTCACAGATTGCTATTCTGTTGACTGTATAAAGCTGACTTCCTAAACAACACGAAATAATAACACCTCTAGGTTTTCAAAATGTTTATGTCAGCATTAACCAACTGTTCCCTCATTATAAGCCTGTCAAAGATCAGAGGCTTAGATTATTGAAGTAGATTCCTTTCAAATGCTAAAGTTGTTGCCGTGACAACTCCAGAAGAGAAGACATTGTTGAAAGTGGACAAACCGTGGCTTTTCCCGGCCAAAAGTGTTTAAATAATCCACCTCATTGCTTAGCAAAATACTTTAATTATAGCAAGCACCCTGAAGCTAAACACAGAACACTTAGTCAGATAAAATGTTCGAGGATATTGAAGAAGCAATGGTTTGGAACTCTGCCATAGGGATTCAGAACACATAAGCACATATAAACTGTATTAATCTTAAGAGCTAATAAGGGGAGTTGAATCTGAATAATACTTTGTCATGTATAACATTGTGTGGAAAAAAAAAATCTCGTCAATTTATTTTGGAACACTGTGAGTAAAAGTTATGACTCGAAGGGAAAAACCATACAAAAACTATGTCCTTGAATTATAGTCTCCTTTTCTTCAGTGAGGTTTTATTACATTGATGATTTAAATAGGGTCTGGCGTCAGGACACTATTTTATAGCAGCTTTTTGAATCCAATAGCAGGAACCGTGAGGTAAACCGGCATGCCGCTTCGGAGAGAAATGCTCATTTTCCAGATATTTCACTAGCCATGAAAACTCCGAAAGAAAAGCGAAATGCAAATTTAGCCACAAAAAAAAAAGCATCTCCAAGAACCAGAAGGTTCTAAAGGCCTCCCGCGGTTCCTTCGGTGAGGATTTTGGACTAATTTTTGACAAATTGTGAAAAGAAAAGGAAGGGAAATTCAATCTGTTTAGAAGTTAATACTTATTAAGATAGAAATGCACCTGCCTTCGATTGTCTTTGAGGGTGAAAAGACTTTACAAACGAGAGTTACCAAGCCGGAGATTAGGCGGGAATCCAGGGGTGGGCAATCTCTCTGGCATATTTAAACAGTCGACAACGGGTCCGACTAATTCAAGCAAAAAAACAAGTTTTTTCTCTCAAACATCCAGATGATCGAGGCTGTGTAGACCCCATCTGACTTTCTGGTTCATGGCTGAGCTAACAGTGATGGAAAAAATTCGCGCTTCATGTTGGTTTTAGCTGAGGCTGGATTTTTATTTTTTAAGGATTAAGTCAGGAAAATGGTCAGTATTCCAGATGATCTAGTTGTGCATTCACTGGATTTGTCGGTCCTTTGTAGTTTAAACAAGCAAAGTGAATGGAGATTGGAAGCGATGATCTGGATGATGTAGGCCGAAAAAAATTGTTGAGGAAAAGCAACCTTCCACTTTCCCTGCACGGATGAGCTTTGATATATTTCAGGATTGGGATCTTGATTATTTCAAGCAGCGAGCAGCAACATGGCCTAGTGGAAAGAACAGAGGCCTGGGAATCGGAGGGCCTGGGTTCTAATCCTGGTTCTGCCACTTGTCTGATAGGTAACCCTCGACAAGTGACATAACTTGGGAGCAGCATGGCCTAGTGTATAGAACACAGTCTGGGAGTCAGAAAAACCTGGGTACTAATTCCAGCTCTAGTCACTTGTCTGCTCTGTGACCTTGGGCAAGTACTTCAGTTCTCTGTGCCTCAGTTACCTCATCTATAAATTGGGGATAAAGAGTGTGAAGCCCATGTGGGGCATGGACTGTGTCCAGCTGATTAGCTTCTATCTTAGTACAATGCCTGGCACATAGTAAGCACTTTTCTGTTCCTAAACTCTGTGCCTAAGTTTCGTCTTCTGTAAAATGAGAATTCAATGCCTGTTCTACCTCACCCCAGACTGTGAGCCCCAGGAGGGACTGTGTCCAACTCGATTAACTTGTACCAACCCCAGTGCCTAGTACAGCTCCTGGCAAATATTCATTCATTCAATCATATTCATTAAGCACTTACTCTATACAGAGCACTGTTCTAAGTGCTTGGGAAAGTACAGTATAACAATAAAGTCACATAGTGACTGCTTAATAAATGCCATAATCACTATATCTTTCCAGTGGTTGGATTTTAGGGAAATTAAACAGGATAAAGACCCTAGGAGTGGATTGAGAGATGCAGTCATGACCCTTGACCTCTGTTTCTGATGATTCCTAAGGGAGGTATAGGGAAACAGATTTTAGATGACTCCATTCATTCATTCAATCGTATTTATTGTGCGCTTAATGTGTGCAGAGCACTGTACTGAGCACTTGGGAGAGCACAATACAACAATAAAAAGATACATTCCCTGCCCACAACGAGCTCACAGTCCAAAGGATGAACTCCACCTCCAGTGTTAAACCTGCTCTGCCTCATCTGAACATTGCTACATTCAACAAGCAGAGAAGTAGTTGTCCCATAAATGCTAATGATAACTGTGTTTTCCATTAAACACTTACCCTGTACCAAGCACTGTCCTAAGCAATGGGGCAGATCAGACCCGATCCTTAGCACACCTGTGTCACATAATGTAAGGAGGCGGGAGGGAATGTATTGAATTCCCATTTTGAAAATGAGAAAACTAAGGGAAGTGACTTGGCCAAGGTCAGACAGCAGGTCGGTGATGGAGCTGGGATTAGAACCCAGGATTTCCTGTGCTTTTTAAACTGGCTGCTCTGCTTCTATTGTAGATTTATTGAGCTATTGATTGATTGACTGTGTGTCTGAAGTAGAAACAAGAATTAGTGGGAGAGGACCAAGAGTTGACAATGATCCGTCAATGCCGAAAGAAGCAGGGGAAAGCAGCAGTGGGCCACAGTTCACTCCTGTAATGCAAACTTTCTCACTGTGCTTTGAACTCACCTGTCTCACCTCAGGCCGCTCACCCACATCATGTCTCTGGCCTGCAATGTCCTCCCTCTTCATATCCGACAGACGATTACTCTCACCGCCTTCAAAGCCTTATTGAAAGCCCATCTCCTCCAGGAGGCCTTCCCTGTCTAAGCCCCACCTTTCCTCTTTTCCAACTCCCTTCTGCATTGCCCTGACTTGCTCCCTTTGTTCTCTCCCTCTCCCAGCCCCAAAGCACTTATGACCATATCTGTCATTTATTTATATTAATGTCTGTCTCCCCTCCTCTAGACTGTAAGCTCATTGTGGGCAGGGAATGTGTCTGTTTATTGTTGTATTTTCCTCTCCCAGAGCTTAACATAGCATTCTGCGCACAGTAAGCGCTCAATAAACATGATTGAATGAATTGAATGAATGAATAGTGGAAAGAGCACAGGCCTGGCAGTCAGAAGGACCTGGGTTCTAATCCCGCCTCGGCCACTTGTCTGCTTGGAGAAGTCACTTCACTTCTCTGGGGCTCAGTTTCCTCATCTGTCAAATGGGGATTCAATATATATTCTTCCTACTTAAATTCTGAGCCCCAGCTGGGACAGAGATTGGGTCCAACCTGATTGTCTTATATGAGCTCTCAGTGTTTAGCACAGCTCGTTGTGAACGGGGAATGTGTCTGTTTATTGTTATATTGTACTTTCCCAACACTTAGTATAGTGGTCTGCACACAGTAAGTGCATAATGAATGTGATTGAATGAATGAATGAACTTAACAGTAATAGCTGAACAAGTCCCACACTTTTAAAATTTTTATTATTATTATTACCGACGATGGTTCGGCCTCCTTGATATTTGTGCAGGCAGCCTTTTGCTGTGACTACTTAAATGGGTTAAAATGTTGATGGCAGCATTGGGTCAAATACACATGACCCGCAGTTTTGACCCTTTAGAGAGGCAGTGTGAGGAACACTGAGATTTAACTCTGTAACTAATTTCCAGAGTGACACAGGGACACTTCTCTAGCTTCAGGGGGACCCCATTCTTCCATAGGGATGGAGAGAAAAACACTTGTCACTAGATCTTGGCGAAGAAAGGGCCTGAGATTTTCGGAGCCTAAGGCTACATGGAACCCATGTAGACGCTGAATTTCCCTTGAAAAGAAATGAACAGTACTTTAAATTTTGAAATCCCAAACAACATTCCCTTACAAATTTGCTCTGTGGGAAAAGAAACTGTTTTCTTTTTCCCATGTTTTTCTTCTTTAATTCCGGCCACAAGATGGTTTTAGAGCAATATTGTTGAAAACTTTGCAGCCAGGAAATTGCAGACATCTGTGAAATCCCTTTAACTATGACATTATAATGAGGGAAAGCAGGCTAATACAGTGCTAAACTCGAATTTCCCCCTTTCTTCTCAATTTGGTTAAATGACCTTCCTTAATTTAGAGAGTCCAAATCAGACACCTTCCTGAGACTTGACTTCTGAGTCGTAGTAAAAATAATGATGGTATATATTAAGTGCTTCCTTGGGGCCAAAGTACTATGCTTGGCACTGAGATACATCCAAGATGGTCAGATCATATGCATTCCCTGACCGGCAAGGATCTCACCATGTCAGAAGTGGGGAGACCCAATATCTTATCCCCATTTTACAGATGATGAAACTGAGGCTCAGGAAAGTTAAGTGCTGCACAGCAATCAATCAATCAATCATATTTATTGAGGGCTTAAGGTCATTACGGGCAGGGAATGTGTCTGCTGATTCTATTGTATTCTCCCATGTGCTTAGTATGGGGCTCTGCATATAGTGAGCTCTCAGTAAATACCATTGATTGACTGATGGATTGCGGAGCACTGTACTAAGCGTTTGAGAAAGTAGAATACAACAGAGGTGGTAGACATGATCCTGGCTCAGAAGGAGTTTTCGGTCTACATGAAGCAGACCAGTGGCAGAGCTGAGACCTAAACTCAGGTCTCCTGACTCCCAACCTTGTGGTTTTTAGCTCTCTGAGGGCAGGGATCATGTCTATCTCTTCCCTGGCCCCTCTAGACTGTAAGCTTGTTGTGGGCAGGCAGTGTGTCCATTTATTGTATTGTCCTCTCCCAAGCACTTAGTACAGTGCTCATCAAATTCCACTGAGTGATGGATTCTTTCCACTAGGCCTCTATAATAGTAATAATAATAATTATGATATTTGTTAAGCACTTACTATGTGCAAGGCACTGTAATAATAGCGTTTGCTGAGCACCTACTGGAAATAACATACTGCAGTCACCGTCTCCCTCGAGACCCTCTAGACTTTAAGCTCATGGGGGTAGGGAATGTATCTGCTTATTGTTGTATTGTACTCTCTCCAGCATTTAGTACAGTGCTCTGCACACAGTAAGCACTCAATAAATTTGAATGAATGAAAGAACAAGAATAGGATCAATCAATCAGTCAGTCAGAGGGGGTACTGTGTGCAGAACACTGTACTAAGTACTTGGACGAGTACAGTGTAGCAGAGTTGATAGACATGCCCACAGTGAGTTTACAGTCTAGAAGAATGTGATTCCCCAAGTCAATCAGTGGTATTGATCAGTGGTACCAATGGGGGAAACGATTCCCCCAGTCAATCCGTGGTATTTATTGAGCATTTACTGTTTACGGAACATAGATTGTGTCTACCAACTCTGTTGTGTTGAAGTTTCCCGTACTTAGTTCTTGGGAAACTTCAACACAACAGAGTTGGTAGACACAATCCCTTTCCACAAGGAACACAATCCTCTCTCATTAGGACTGGGATCCTGTAGGGGTCAGAGCCTGTATCCAATATGCTTAGCTTGTATCTACCCTAGGGTTTAGAACAGTGCTTGACACATAGTAAGCACTAAAATACCATAAAGATAACAGTAAAAGAGCCAATCTAGACCCCTTTATTCACCCCCACCCCATCCCAGCCCCACAGAACTTATGTCCATATCTGTCAATTATTTATGTGTATGATTGTCTGACTCCCGCTCTAAGCTGCAAGCTCGTTGTGGGCAGGGAATGTGTCTGTTACTCTTTCTGTACTCCTCCCAAGTGCTTAGTATGGTGCTCTGCATTCATTCATTCATTCAATAGTATTTATTGAGCGCTTACTATGTGCAGAGCACTGTACTAAGCGCTTGGAATGTACAAATTGGTAACAGTTACTCTGCACACAGTAAGCGCTCAATAAATATGATGGAGTGAATGAATGGATGAACCCAGCCTGCAATTCCCCTTAGAAAAACTTGCACTGCAATCAGTGGATTGAAGGGCTATGGAGTTAGATTCGAGGCAGAAGAACTGGAGGTGTGACATTGGTAAATTACATATTATATGTGAGAAATTTGGACTGCAGTCAGTGGATTGAAGGGAGATGGAGTTGTATTTGAGGCAGAAGAACTGGAGATGAAGGACATGTTGTTAAACTACATATTATATATGATATATTACAGAGTACATACATTCTATATCATAAATTCTTTATTTTAATGTCTGTCTCCCCCTCTAGACACTAAACTCATTGTGGGCAGTGAACGTTTCAGCCAACTCAGTTGTACTGTACTCTCCTAAACACTTAGGGCAGTGCTCTGCACATAGTAAGCGCTCAATAAATATGATTGAGTGACTGATTGGCAACATTAGAACTGAAGCTCCTCCACCTGCTGATCTTTGGGGGCTACAGGACTAGGGGTGGGAGACAGAGTTTTTTTTGTTTTGTTTTGTTTTCATGGCATTTGTTAAGCACTTTTTATGTGCCAGGCACTAAGCACTGGGGTAGATACAACGTAATCACGTTGGAAACAGTCCCTGACCCACATAGGGCTCACAGTCTTAATCCCCATTTTACAGATGAGTCAACTGAGGCACAGAGAAGTGAACTGACCTGTCTAAGGACACACTTCAGACACGTAGCAGAAGTGGAATTAGAACCCTGGTTCTTCTGACTCCCAGGCCTGTGTTCTATCCATTAGGCCTGGCTGCTTCTCCGCATAAGTTCCAGGCAACTCGTGAGCAAAAAGTGGGAGAAGCTGTCTTGGCCAAAGAATGTTGTGAAGACTTGAAGACTGTAGGTTTTGGATCAATCGTGACCCTGCCTGAAGCAGGCAGTACTACACGACTTGCTTTTTTTGTTGAATTGCTGTTTTTGTCAAAACCTTCTGTGAGTGTCTGCCTCTTACCTCCAGGGGCCTTGGGACTCTGAACAAATCGATATCTTTGTATAATAATAATAATGTTGGTATTTGTTAAGCGCTTACTATGTGCTGAGCACTGTTCTAAGCACTGGGATAGATACAAGGTCATCAGATTGTCCCACGTGGGGCTCACAGTCTTTGTCCCCCTTTTACAGATGAGGTCACTGAGGCCCAGAGAAGTTAAGTGACTTGCCCAAAGTCATGCAGCTGACAAGTGGCAGAGCTGGGATTAGAACCCATGACCTCTGACTCCCAAGCCCAGGCTCTTGCCACTGAGCCACGCTGTTTCTCTACTTTGCATGTCTCCCAGGGTTGTAAACACTTGGTAAATGTCATTACTACTGAACAAATTTAATGAAAGAATCTAGTCAGGGACAAAGCAGAGACAAAAACTGTCTTTGAAGATTTCACGATTTTGAAATAATACCACTTCAGATTTATATAGTATTTCTTTTTTTTCCACTAAGCACCATAACCTTTACGAACCTCGGGTCAAAGCCTGCAAGGTGAGTAAGGTAATTCCTATATGTTGTGTTAGGCATTTGTGGAAGGTGAAGTCTACATTAATTCTCTTAAGCACTTAAGTTACCATTTTTTCAAATTACTATTCCAAAGTGTTAAATGGCCTATTAGAGTTTAATACACCTCACCCCAATCCTGAGAAGCAAGAAATACTGAATCATTAACTTTGTTATACTGGGGGGAGATGAGGTGCAGAGACTTTAAGTCACTTGCTCAAGGTCACACAGCAAGTCAGCTCCCTATTCATTTAACCGGATTTATTGAGCACTTACTGTGTGCAAAATGCTGTACTAAGTGCTTTGGAGAGTACAATATAACATCCCCTGCCCCAAATGATCTTATAGCAATAATAATCATAATAATTATGGTATTTGTTAAAAGCTTACTCTGTGCCGAACACTGGTCTAAGTGCTGGGGTAGAGACTGTATCCTATCCCTCGTAGGAAGCCACTGAAACTCTTCTACCTTCATGAACTACTGTGGCGGTAAGATGACTTGATCCCTATCTTCAGGGAGCACAGAATCTAATGAGGAGACAATCAATCAATCAATCAATTTTTCAATTGCATTTTTTGAGCACTTACTGTGTGCAAAGCACTGTACTAAGCACTGGGGAGAGTACAATATCACAGTATAACAGTTGATACATTCCTAGCCCACAGTGAGCTTATAGTCTGGAGAGGGAAACTGACATTAATATAAATAAATTATGGGTATGTACGTAAGTGCTCTGGGGCTGAGGGAGGGGCGAATAAAGGGAGGAAATCAGGATGAAGCAGAAGGGAATGGGAGAAGAGGAAATGAGGCCTTAGTCAGGAAAGACCTCTTGGAGAGAATGTGGCTTCAATCAGGCTTTGAAGGTAGGGAGAGTCATTGTCTGTCGGGTATGAAGAGGAGGGCGTTCCAGGCCAGAAGCAGAACGTGGGTGAGAGGTCATGATGAGAGAAGCAACGTGGCTCAGTGGAAAGAGCCCGGGCTTGGGAGTCAGAGGTCATGGGTTCTAATCCCGGCTCCGCTGCTTGTCAGCTGTGTGACTTTGGGCAAGTCACTTCACTTCTCTGTGCCTCAGTTACCTCATCTGTAAAATGGAGATTAAGACTGTGAGCCCCACATGGGACAACCTGATCACCTTGTATCGCACCCCCGCCAGCGCTTAGAACAGTGCTTTGCACATAGTAAGCACCTAACAAATACAATTATTATTATTATCAAGAAAAGACCTAAAATAATTTTGCAGGTGGGGGAAAAAGAGAATGGAAAGATGGAGAGGTGAATAAGTAAATACTTAAATAGTAGAGTATGTAAATTACTATATACAGAAGTGCTTCAGATGGCTGGGAGTTTGTAATTGCTGTGCTAGTAGTATAATTGTATTTATTAAAGCCATATTTTGTGTAAAGCACTGCTCTAAGTGTTAGGAGACAATACTCAGGTGGAAATTAGATATAGCCCCTGTCCTTCAGGGAGCTCACAGTCTGATAGGTAAAATATCAGCTCCTGGATCACCTCCTCCATCCGCCTCCTACGCTCCTATGCTCGAGCTGCCGAGCGCTGCTGGCGAAAGTCCAAGCACCAAGCCGACCTCACACACTTCAAATTTATCCTTTCCTGCCTTAACTCTGCCCTCTCCTCCGCCAGGCAAAGCTTCTTCTCCTCCCTCATCGACACCCATGCCCGTCACCCCCGCCGATTGTTCCAGACCTTTAACTCTCTCCTTAGGCCCCCTGTTCCTCCCCCTCCCCCATCTCTCACCCCTAATGATCTGGCCACCTATTTCCTCACGAAAATCAACACGATCAGGTCTGAGCTCCCCAAAGTCACCCCTCCGCCTCTCCCCTCCCCCCCAACAACCCCCTCCCCTACTTTCCCATCCTTCCCTGCAGTATCCTCAGAGGAGATCTCCTCCCTCCTCGCAAGTGCCACCCCCTCCACCTGCGCCTCGGACCCCATTCCCTCTCACCTTCTTAAAACCATCGCCCCTGCCCTCCTCCCTTCCTTAACTTCTATTTTTAACCACTCAATCTCCAAGGGCTCCTTCCCCTCTGCCTTCAAACACGCCCACGTCTCCCCCATCCTAAAAAAACCCGCTCTTGACCCCACTTCCCCCTCCAGTTATCGTCCTATCTCCCTACTACCCTTCCTTTCCAAAATCTTAGAACGAGTCGTCTACAATCGATGCCTAGAATTCCTTAACTCCCATTCTCTCCTAGACCCCCTCCAATCTGGCTTCCGTCCCCTCCACTCTACCGAGACTGCTCTCTCTAAGGTCACCCATGACCTCCTTCTTGCCAAATCCAATGGCTCCTACTCCATTCTGATCCTCCTTGACCTCTCTGCTGCCTTTGACACTGTCGACCATCCCCTCCTCCTCCATACCTTATCTCACCTTGGCTTCACGGACTCTGTCCTCTCCTGGTTCTCCTCTTACCTCTCTGGCCGATCATTCTCGGTCTCCTACGCTGGAGCCTCCTCCCCCTCCCATCCTTTAACTGTTGGAGTTCCTCAAGGGTCAGTTCTTGGCCCTCTTCTGTTCTCCATTTACACTCACTCCCTCGGTGAACTCATTCGCTCTCACGGCTTTGACTACCATCTCTACGCAGATGACACGCAGATCTACATCTCCGCCCCTGTCCTCTCCCCCTCCCTTCGGGCTCGCGTCTCCTCCCGCCTCCGGGACGTCTCCACCTGGATGTCGGCCCGCCACCTAAAACTCAACATGAGCAAGACTGAGCTCCTCATCTTCCCTCCCAAGCCCGGTCCGCTCCCAGACTTCTCCATCACCGTGGATGGCACGACCATCCTTCCCGTCCCGCAGGCCCGCAATCTCGGTGTCATCCTTGACTCGTCCCTCTCGTTCACCCCACACATCCTATCCGTTACCAAGACCTGCCGGTTTCACCTCTACGATATCGCCAAGATCCGCCCTTTCCTCTCCACCCAAACGGCTACCTTACTATTACGGGCTCTCGTTATATCCCGGCTAGACTACTGTGTCAGCCTTCTCTCTGACCTCCCTTCCTCCTCTCTCGCCCTGCTCCGGTCTATTCTTCACTCCGCTGCCCGGCTCATCTTCCTGCAGAAACGATCTGGGCATGTCACTCCCCTTCTTAAACAACTCCAGTGGTTGCCTATCGACCTCCGCTCCAAACAAAAACTCCTCACTCTAGGCTTCGAGGCTCTACATCACCTTGCCCCTTCCTACCTCTCCTCCCTTCTCTCTTTCTACCGCCCACCCCGCACGCTCCGCTCCTCCGCCGCCCACCTCCTCGCCGTCCCTCGGTCTCGCCTATCCCGCCGTCGACCCCTGGGTCACGTCCTCCCGCGGTCCTGGAACGCCCTCCCTCCTCACCTCCGCCAAACTGATTCTCTTTCCCTCTTCAAAACCTTACTTAAAAATCACCTCCTCCAAGAGGCGTTCCCAGACTGAGCTCCTCTTCCCCCTCTACTCCCTCTGCCATCCCCCCTTTACCTCTCCGCAGCTAAAGCCTCATTTTCCCCTTTTCCCTGTGCTCCTCCACCTCTCCCTTCCCATCCCCACAGCACTGTACTCGTCCGCTCAACTGTATATATTTTCGTTACCCTATTTATTTTGTTAATGAATTGTACATCGCCTCGATTCTATTTAGTTGCCATTGTTTTTACGAGATGTTCTTCCCCTTGACACTGTTTAGTGCCATTGTTCTTGTCTGTCCGTCTCCCCCGATTAGACTGTAAGCCCGTCAAACGGCAGGGACTGTCTCTATCTGTTGCCGACTTGTTCATCCCAAGCGCTTAGTACAGTGCTCTGCACATAGTAAGCGCTCAATAAATACTATTGAATGAATGAATGAAAATAGGACCTAGGGAGAGGACAGATGCCTGCCTACGTCGAGCTTACAGTCTAGAAGGGGAGATAGACATTAATATAAATAAATAAAATTACAGATAAGTACCTAAGTGCCATGGGGCTGGGAGGGAGAATGAATAAAGGGAGCAAGTCAGAGTGATGCCAGAGTGGGAGAAGAAGAAAGGAGGGTTTAATCAGGGAAGGTCTGTTGGAGGAGATGGGCCTGCAATGAAGCACTGAAGCAGGGGAGAGTGATTGTCAGATATGAGGAAAGAGGTCGTTCCAGGCCAGAGGCAGGACGTGGGTGAGAGGTCAGTGGCGAGATAGATGAGATCGATGCGCCATGAGAAGTTTAGAATTAGAGGAGAGAAGTGTGTGGGCTGGGTTGTATTAGGAGAGCACCTAGTTGAGATTGGAGGGGGCTAAGTGATTGACTGCTTTAATGCCTATGATGAGGAGTTTTTGTTTGACGCAGAAGGGGAAAGAGAGACGAGGAAGGGCAAGGTGCAATGAGAGATGGGCTGGGGAGGAACAGAGAGTGTGAGCTGGGGTGTTGTGGGAAGAGAGTGGATAAGTGAAAGGGAGAGAGCTGGAGGAATGCCTCACAGCCAGTGGTCAGAGAGCCTGCTTGATACAGAGAGAAATGGGTATCACTGAGAGGATTTTGAAGAGGGGATTTGAATCTGAACCAACTGCTCATTTGGTCCCTGATCCCTAACAATCTCCCCTGACCCTCTCTAATCCCTCCCTCATCCTATCCTTTCATCAATTCTCCCATCTTTCCCAGCAGTATCTCTAGAGGAGATCCCCTGTCTTCTCTCATAATCCACTGTCTCCACCTGCATGTCTGACACCATCCCTTCACACCTCATCAAATCACTTGCCCTCTCCATGACCGCCATCTTCAACCCTTCACCCTCCAATGTCTTCTTCCCCACAAAATGTTCATTTCTTCCCATCTAAAAAAGACCCTCCCTCACCCCCATGGCTCCCTATGTTCTGCCTCTGGCCTGGAATGCCCTCACTCCTCAATCCATCAGACAATTCCGTTACCAAGACCTGCCGGTTTCACGTCTACAATATCGCCAAGATCCGCCCTTTCCTCTCCACCCAAACGGCTACCTTACTATTACGGGCTCTCGTTATATCCCGGCTAGACTACTGTGTCAGCCTTCTCTCTGACCTCCCTTCCTCCTCTCTCGCCCCGCTCCGGTCTATTCTTCACTCCGCTGCCCGGCTCATCTTCCTGCAGAAACGATCTGGGCATGTCACTCCCCTTCTTAAACAACTCCAGTGGTTGCCTATCGACCTCCGCTCTAAACAAAAACTCCTCACTCTAGGCTTCAAGGCTCTACATCATCTCGCCCCTTCCTACCTCTCCTCCCTTCTCTCTTTCTACCGCCCACCCCGCATGCTCCGCTCCTCCGCCGCCCACCTCCTCGCCGTCCCTCGGTCTCGCCTATCCCGCCATCGACCCCTGGGTCACGTCCTCCCGCGGTCCTGGAACGCCCTCCCTCCTCACCTCCGCCAAACTGATTCTCTTTCCCTCTTCAAAACCCTACTTAAAAATCACCTCCTCCAAGAGGCCTTCCCAGACTGAGCTCCTCTTCCCCCTCTACTCCCTCTGCCATCCCCCCTTTACCTCTCCGCAGCTAAAGCCTCATTTTCCCCTTTTCCCTCTGCTCCTCCACCTCTCCCTTCCCATCCCCACAGCACCGTACTCGTCCGCTCGACTGTATATATTTTCGTTACCCTATTTATTTTGTTAATGAATTGTACATCGCCTCGATTCTATTTAGTTGCCATTGTTTTTACGAGATGTTCTTCCCCTTGACGCTATTTATTGCCATTGTTCTTGTCCGTCCGTCTCCCCCGATTAGACTGTAAGCCCGTCAAACGGCAGGGACTGTCTCTATCTGTTGCCGACTTGTTCATCCCAAGCGCTTAGTACAGTGCTCTGCACATAGTAAGCGCTCAATAAATACTATTGAATGAATGAACAATTACTCTCTCCCTCTGCTTCAAAGTCTTATTGAAGGCATATCTCCTGCAAGAGGCCTTTCCAGACTAAGACCCACTTTTCTTCATCTCCCACTCCCTACTGCATCGCTCTGAAGAGCAATCCCTTTGCTCTTCCACCCTTCCAGCCCCACAGCCCTTATGTTCATATCTGTCATTTATTTCTTTCTGTAAATGTCTGTCTCCCCCTCCCTCTAGGCTGTAATCTTACTGCGGGCAGGGAATGTACCTGTTTATTGTATTGTACTCTCACAAGCACTTAACACACAGCTTTACACGCAGTAAACTCTCAATAAATACGATTGAATGAATGAATGAATGAATGAATGAGTGTTTACTTCTGCCCACCACTGTCTTTGTGAAAGACAGGGTCACTGCCAACTTAGTAAAGAGTCATGCTCCTGCCATCTTGGAAAAGGTTTAAATGACCACCAAGCAGCATAGCCTAGTGGAAAGAACACAGTCTTTGGAGGCAGAGGACCTGGGTTCTAATCCTAACACGGCCGTTTACCCACTGTGTTACCTGGGCAATTTACTCAATACTTCTGCAAAATGGGGATTCAAAACCTGTTCTCCCTCTTACTTAGAATGTGAGCCCCATGTTGGACCTGATTCTCTTGTATTTACCCTAGTGCTTAGTTACAGTGCTTGGCACTTAAAAAATGCTTAACAATTATTATTGTTGAGAAGAAGCATGGCTTAATGGATAGAGCAGAGGCCTGGGAATCAAAGGACCTGGTTTCTAATCCTGGCTCAGCCACATGTCTGCTGTGTGATCTTGGGCAAATCACTTCAATGCTCTGTGCTTCAGTTCCCTCATTGTAAAATGGGGATTAAGTCTGTGAGCCCCTCTTGGGGCAAGGACTGTGTCCAGCCTTTTTGGCTTGTATCACCCCAGGATTTCATTTACTGAGTATTTACTGAGTGATTACTGTGCACAGATAAGTGTACTTAAGCTCTTGGAAGTGTACAATACACCTATTAGCAGTGACATTCCCTGCCTACAACAAGCTTATAATCTAGAGGGCAGAAGACAGACATAAATACAAATAAATAAAATAGTATAGTGCCTGGCATACGGTAAGCACTTAACAAATCCTATTATTATTAATCAGAATAATTTACTATTGAGTTGTTAATTATCATTTAATGATTTAATAAGTACTCGATAAGTATTATTTATTCATGATAACAATACTAATCACTCCAGGGAGGTGGGACCCTCTGCCCAGGCCCCAAATGGCCCCCAAACATCTCCTGAACTTTGACCTGTGGTGCTTCCACTTCACTAGAAATAGTAGTAGTAGTAGTAATAAGGTATTTATTACTTTTATTTATTCATTTACTTTATTTATTTAGTGTATTTGGATTTGCATCATTCATTCACCCCACCCTAAGCCCCACAGTTTTTATGTGTATATCTGTAATTTATCAATTTATGTTAGTGTCTGTCTTCCCCTCTAAACTGTAGCTTGTTGCGGGCTGGCAATGAATCTGCTATTTCTGTTCATCATCATCATCATAATTGTGGTATTTAAATTTGGTATTTGTTAAGCGCTTACTATGTGCAGAGCACTGTTCTAAGCACTGGGGTAGATACAGGATAATCAGGTTGTCCCACATGAGGCTCACAGTCTTAATCCCCATTTTACAGATGAGGGAACTGAGGCCCAGAGAAGTGAAGTGACTTGCCCAAGGTCACACAGCTGACAAGTGTCAGAGCCGGGTGTTTGTTTAAGCATTCATTGTGTGCCAGACACCATACTAAGCACCGGGGTGGATGCGAGCAAATTGGGTTGGATTTGTCCCACGTGGGGCTCACAGCCTCAATCCTCATTTTACAGATGAGGTAACTGAGGCACAGAGAAGTAAAGTGACTTGCTCAGGTCACACAGCAGACAAGGGACGGTGCCAGGATTAGGACCCTCAACCTTTGGCTTAGAACTCCTCAGTATTAGAACTCCTCACTCTAGGCTTCAAAACTCTCCAACACCTCGCTCTCTCCTACCTCACCTACCTTCTCTCCTCTACTATATCTCAGCCCGCACACTCCGCTCCTCTGCTGCCTCTAACCTCCTCACTGTGCATCATTCTCACTTGTCCCACCGTCCACCCCTGGCCCACATCCCACCTCTGGCCTGGAACGCCCTCCCTTCTCACATCCGCCAAACCAGCACACTTCCCCCCTTCAAAGCCCTACTGAGAGCTCACCTCTTCCAGATGGCCTTCCCAGACTGAGCCCCCCTTTTCTTCTGCTCATCCTCCCCTCCCCATCACCCCGACTCCCTCCCTCTGCTCTAACCCCCTCCCCGCCCCACAGCACTCGTGCATATATTTACCTATTTATTATTCTATTTATTTTATTAATGATGTGTATATATCTATAATTCTATGTATTTATATTGATGCTATTGATGCCTTCCTTTGTTTTCTTGTCTGTCTCCCCCTTCTAGACTGTGAGGCCATTGTTGGGTAGGGATTGTCTCTATCTGTTGCCGAATTGTACTTTCCAAACACTTAGTCCAGTGCTCTGCACACAATAAGCGCTCAATAAATATGATCGAATGAATGAATGACTTTCTGAATCCCAGGCCTGTGCTCTAACCACTGTTCCGCGCTGCTTCTCTGTTGCACTGTACTCTCCCAAGTGTTTAGGACGTTGCTCTGCAACACAGTAAGCGTTCAATTAATATGATTGACTGATGGATTCATTAAGGGCCTGTGGTGTGCCAGATTACTGGGAAAGAATTCACTGGTGGGGATTAGACAGAGTCCCTGGACGTCCAAAGCACATTTTCAAAGGATAAAGTTGGGGAGAGGGACTGGTGACAGACACAAAAGGAAGGACGAAACGGTAAAACAGTACAACAACCCACAGGAAAAGGACAAGTACAGAAAATAAAAGAAAGATTCAGGGTACAGTGGCTAGAGGAGCTGAGTTTTGGCTCCTACTGGCATAGTGTGAGTTGTCTGTGTGAAGGACTAGGAAAATTGCTTCTTCTCCCTGCTCTTTCTGATGTGATGTTTTAAGAGGAAAACACTGATATTGGACCTTTACTGGGGTCAAAGTGAGACCACACCTTGGTTCCCAGGAAAAATTCATCCTCAGAAGGTTGAGTTCTGCCTGCTTTATTGCTCTCCGCTTCCCGTAATTTATTTTAGTGTCTGTTTCCCCCTTTCGATTATAAACTTCTCGAGGGCAGGGGCCGTGCCTACAAACTCTGCTGTACTCTTCCAAGCACTTAGTACAGTGCTCTGCACAGAGTAAGCACTCTACCCTAGTGGAAAGAGCTCACCACTGTGAGTCCAGAGACTCAGGTTTCACTTGCCTACCCTATAACTTTGGGCAAATCACTTAACTTCTCTGTTTTTCAGTCTCCTCATCCATAAAAATGACGATGAAATTCCCATTCTCCCTCCCCCTTATTCTTCGAACCCCATTTGGGACAGGGACTGTAGCTGATTATCTTGTATCTATCCCCGTGTTTAACACTCCGTAAACGTTTAACAAATACAAGTATTATCAGTAGTAGAAAGCACTCAATCAATACTATCGATTGCTTGATTGATTGAGCTGTGGAGCGAAAGTAACTGAAAAGCATCACTTCAATTCTAGACAGAGTTGCAGTTCTCTGTTGAAGAAATAGTGACAGCAGTAGAAGTCAAGTGATAGTATGTATTAAGTGTTTATTGTGTGCAGAGCACACTAGTAAATGCTGGGAAAGATTACACATTTGGGAAATAGTCACAGTCCCTGTCTTTCAGAAGGAACAGAAATCGGGGCTGGGAGTCAGGTTCTAATTCCGGCTCTGCCACTTGTCCGCTGTGTAACCCCGGGGCTTAGTACAGTGCCTGTCACATTATAAATGCTCAACAAATACCACAATTATGATTACTGTTATTATTATTATTATTATCATCATTTTCTTGGGGAAGCTCTAAACTGGGAATAGAGTTCAGAATCCTCCAAAAATCTTTTGCCCTTAATGAAACGATCACACATCTGTGAGATGTGAACAGTCTGAATCCTAGGTAAAGTTGTTCCTTGCTGAAAATACATTTTGGGTTGGGGATGACATGTACTCTTCATTGATGCAAATAGCTTCTTAAAGCCAAACATGAATGCCCAGGTATCATCATCCCTTTAAATTGTGTTTCGAGGATCTAATCGTACTAACGTCTTTGCTGTGACCAAAGAAACACTTACTGTTGGGGCAGACCTGATTAGCTTCAGGCTCCTCCATGGTTTCATTTCCGGACTGCACTCCTTCTAGTGGCTACTGACCTTCCGGCGACCAAATAGAATGACCTCTGCCACTGGGGTCTGGATATATAAACCGACTAATTAAAAGTGCAGAGGGAGTAGCCAGGAGGCTAGAACAGAGAGCAAAGGAGGAAATGAACTGAAAGAGCAGTTTGACTTCCTTCCGTTTTGCTAAGTGACGCATATGAGAAGCATCTTGGCTCAGAGGCTAGAGCCCGAGCCTGGAGTCAGGAGGACCTGGGTTCTAATCCCGGCTCGGCTACGTGTCTGCTGTGTGATCTTGGGCAAATCGGTTCACTTCTCTATGCCTCAGTTCCCTCATCTGTAAAATGGGGATTGAGACTGTGAGCCCCATGTGGGACAGGGACTGTGTCCAACCTGATTGGCTTGCGTCCCAGTGCTTAATACAGTCGCCGACACACAGTAAGAGCTTAACAAATACCACAATTTTTATTATATGTCCTTTGTCTTGGGCTACAGCATCAGCCCCAGAGTGATGCTGAGGGGGGATTTCCTTTGTCTTGGGCTACAGAGATGCTGAGGGGAACAGTCAGGCTGAGGTGTCCAGCTGGTGGAGTGAAAGTCACGCCAATGTAGGGAGATGAATCTTGGACTTTTGGGTATGGTCCCCAAAGTACCCGATATAGGGTCTGTGCACTCCTGCCCCATCCCATCTCACCTGGCTACTCTCCTACTCCATCCCAACCCACACACTTCACTCCTCTAATGCCAACCTTCTCACGGTGCCTCCATCTCATGTAACTCACAGTCAACCTCTCACCCACATCCTGCCTCTGGCTTGAAACACCCTTCCTCCTCATATTCCCCCGCCTTCAAAGCCTTATTGAAGGCACCTCTCCTCCGAGAGGCCTTCCCTAACTCAGTCCTCCTTTCCTCTTCTCCCACTCACTTCTATGTCGCTCTGACTTGCTCCCTTTATTCACCCCCCCAACCCCCAGCTCCACAGCACTTATGTGCATTTCTGTCATTTATTTATATATTTATTTATTTATTATTTATTTATTATTTATTTATTTAAAGCTCACCTCCTCCAAGAGGCCTTCCCAGACTGAGCTCCCCCCTTTTGTTCCCTCTGCTCCCTCTACCCCCCCTTCACCTCTCCGCAGCTAAACCCTCTTCTCCCCCCTTTCCCTCTCCTCCTCCCCCTCTCCCGTCCCACCCCCTCGGCACCGTACTCGTCCGCTCGACTGGATATATCTTCATCACCCTATTTATTTAATGAGATGTACATCACCCTGATTCTATTTATTTGCCATTGTTTTTATGAGATGTTCTTCCCCTCGACTCTATTTATTGCCATTGTTCTTGTCTGCCTGTCTCCCCTGCTTAGACCGTAAGCCCGTCAAAGGGCAGGGACTGTATCTGTTGCCGATTTGTACATTCCAATTGCTTAGTACAGTGCTCTGCACATAGTAAGCGCTCAATAAATACTATTGAATGAATATATACTGTCTCCCCTTCTAGACTGTAAGCTTGTTGTTGGCAGGGAGTGTGTTATAGTGTACTCTCCCAAGTGTTTAGTGTAGTGCTCTGCACGCAGTAAGGGCTCAGTAAATATGATTGAGTGACTACAGGACCTTCAGTAATACCAGTGGTGATGATGTGGCTTAGTAGAAAGAGCACAGGACTGAAGCAGGGTGGCTTAGTGGCTAGAGCACGGTTCTTGGAGACAGAAGGTCCTGTTTTCTAATCCCAGCTCTGCCACTTGTCTGTTGGGTGATCACTTAACTTCTCCTTAAGGATAATTGCAGTATTTGTTGAGCTCTGACCTAAGTGCTGGGGTGAATACAAAATAATCAGGTGAGACTCAGTCTGTATTCCACATGGGGCTCAAAGGTCTAAGTGGGAGAGTAAACAAGTATTTAAAAACCTACTTTTCAGTTTCAGAAATTGAGGCAAGGAGAAGTGAAGTGACTTGTCCAAGTTCACACAGCAGGCAAGAGGCGGAGCCACAATTAGAACCCAGGTCCCTTGTCTCTCAGCCCCGTGCTCTTTTCACTAGGCCATGTTCCTTCTAAGTGATGAGGAACTTGAAATAGATCTGATTTGGGACTAAAACCCTTTGCTAGCTGCCTGATCATGTTACCTGCAATCGGTAGTTCTGTTTTCAATCAGCCTTTCATCTCACTGGACAATTTCTACATTGAGGGTGGAGAAGGAAACCCTTCCAGACACTTGCTTATTTTTTTTTCTTGTATTTATTAAGCTCTTACTATGTGTCAGACAGTGTACTAAGCACTGGGGTAGATACAAGCTAATCGGATCGGTCACTGTCCCTGTTCCATGTAGGGCTCACAGACTTGCTCCCCATTTTACAGAGGAGGGAACTGAGGCCCAGAGAAGTGAAATGACTTGCCCAAAGCCACACAGCAGACAAGTGACGGAGCAAGGATTAGAATCCAAGACCTGACTCCTAGGCCCGCACTCTATCCACTAAGCCATGCTGCTTCTTGTAGGACTTCAAGTAGACTACAAGTAGAATGGGTGGTTTTGCAGTAGGTTGGGTGCAGATAATCAGTGAATCAATCGACGGTATTTACTGAGTTCATACTGTGTGCAGAGCACTGTACTAAGAGCTTGGGAGAGTACAATAGGATTGGTCAAGGAGATCTCTGCCTTCAAGGGTCTTCCATTCTAGCTGAGTTTTCAAGAAAGGTCAAATTTGGCCTCTTAATTTACCTCACCATCATCATCACCACCATTCATTCATTCATTCATTCAATCGTGTTTATTGAGCACTTACTGTGTGCAGAGCACTATACTAAGTGCTTGGAAAGTACAATTTGGAAAGAGACAATCTCTACCCAACAATGGACTTACAGTCTAGAAGGGGGGAAACAGACAACAAAACAAAGCAAAACAAGTAGACAGGCATCAGTAGCATCAATATGAATAAATAAAATTATGGATATATACATATCGTTGATAAAATAAATAGAACAATAAATATGCACATATTTAAACAAGTACTGTGGGGTGGGGAGGGGGGTAGAGCAGATGGAGGGAATTGGGGAGATGGAGAGGTGAGGAGACCACCACTCTCAGGGGTATTTATTGAGCACTTAGTGGGAGCAGAACACTGCATTAGATGTTTGGGAGAGTATATCAGAAGCAAAATAATGGTGATCATGATGGTATTTGTTAAGCTCTTGCTATGTAGCAAGTTCTGGGTTAGATACAAGCTAATCAGGTTGGGCACAGTCCCTGTCCCATGGGGGGCACACAGTCTTAATCCCCATTTTACTGGTGAGGGAACTGTGGCCCAGAGAACTCAAGTGACTCGCCTGAGGTCATGCAGCAGACAAGTGGTAGAGCCAGAAAGCAACGTGGTGTAGTGGATAGAACACAGGCCTGGGAGTCAGAAGGTCACGGGTTCTAATCCCGGCTCCGCCAACTGCTTGTTGTGTGGGCTTGGGCAAGTCAATTCACGGGGCTTCAGTTACCTCATCTGTAAAATGGGGAACGAGATTGTGAGTTCCACATGGGACAGGGACTGTGTCCAGCCCGATTTACTTGCACCCAACGCAGTGCTTGGCACATAGTAAGCATTTATCAAATACCATCATCATCATTATTATTATTACAGTGCCTGGCACATAGTAAGCATTTAACAGATACCACAATTATTGTTATTATAACCCAGGTCCTTCTGACTCCCAGGCGTGTGTGCTCTATCCATTAGGTCATGCTCCTTGCCCTGTGATAGAAAAACAGGTATGTCAGGATGAGATGCCATAATAACTAATAGACTATGCATGTGTTCATAAGTGCTGAGGGTGATGTAAGACATGAATAGTAAGGGTGGCTATTGTTTTGACCCCATAGGTGCTCTTGAAAATGAATCAGGGAAAGTTTCTTTGTCTAAGATTTTGGCAGGTTTTTCTGTAGACTGTAAGCTCTTTGAGGGTGGCTGATATTGCCTATCATCTCTAGTTCATTCTACTCTCCCAAACCCTTAATACAGTGCTCTACACACAGTAAATAATAATAATGGTATTTGTTAAGCACTTACTATGTTCCAAGCACTGTTTCAAGCCCTGGAGTAGATACAATATAATGAGGTGGTCCCACGGGGGGGCTCACAGTCTTAATCCCCATTTTACAGATGAGGTAACTGAGGCACAGAGAAGTGAAGTGACTTGCCCAAGATCACACATCTAATAAGTGGTGGAGCCGGGATTAGAACCCACGACCGCTGACTCCCAAGCCCGTACTCTTTCCACTAAGCCATGCCGCTTCTCATGCTTCTCATGCTTCTCAGTAAATGTTCAACAGATACTATTGATGGATTGATTGCCTGACAAAACATTTAGACAGTTCAGAAATTCACAGGCCTGGGATTAGGCACCGGGGTTCTAATTCCGGCTCCACCACTTGTCTGCTGTGGGATCTTGGGCCATCCACTTAACTCCTCCGTGCCTCAATTTCCTCATCTGTAAAAAGGGAGTTAAGTCCTACTCCCTTTACTTAGACTGTGAGCCCCCGTGTGGAACAGGGACGGGGTCCAACCTGAATGTCTTGTATATACCCCAGCGCTTACTACATAATAAGTGTTTAACGAATGCCATCCCTCTAGCCTGTAAACTCATTGCGGGAAGGGAATGTGTCTCCCGACTCTGACATATTGTACTCTCCTAAGCAGTTAGTACAATGCTCTGTACACAGTAAGCACTCAGTAAGTACCATTGATTGATGTGGCAATCTCCAAGAACCCATGGAAAGGCCTTCAGAAGTGCCCCCAAATTTGAGAAAGCAGTTTCTTGAATGCAGAACGTTCATCCCAGTGTCAGGTTTGGTGTTGTCCATATGCTCATGTTGTCCATAGCAACCAATGAGTCAGTGAAGTATGAAATTGCCTCCAATTCGGGCACCAAGCAACACTTCCTCATCAACTCTTGGAAGCAGATTTCTGGCCACTTCCACACTGACAGAAGCACTCTTTTTTTTGTGGTGTTTGTTAGCTGCTTACTATGTGGCTCAGTGGAAAGAGCATGGGCTTTGGAGTCAGAAGTCATGAGTTCGAATCCCAGGTCTGTCACTTGTCAGCTGTGTGACTTTGGGCAAGTCACTTAACTTCTCTGTGCCTCAGTTCCCTCATCTGTAAAATGGGGATGAAGACTGTGCTACCCCAGTGCTTAGAACAGTGCTCTGCACATAGTAAGCGCTTAACAAATACCAACATTATTATTATTATGTGTCAGGCACTGTACTAAGCACTAGGGTAGATGATAATAATAATAACAATAATAGCATCTAAGAATTTACTACATACCAAGTACAGTTCTAAGCTCTGGATAATAATAATCGTGGCATTTATTAAGCACTTATGATGTGCTAGGCACTCTACTCCTACATTCTGGGGTGGATAGAAGGAAATTGGGTTGAATATAGTCCCTAGCCCATATAGGGCTCAGAGTCTTAATCCCCATTTTGCAGATGAGGGAACTGAGGGCCTGAGAAGTAAAGTGACTTACTTACCCAAAGTCACACAGCAGACAAATGGCAGAACCAGGATTAGAACCCAGTTCCTTCTGACTTCTAGGCCCGTGCTCTATCCATTAAGCCATGCTGCTTCTCGGTTGCTGTGCCTGGCAGGTAATCAATCAGTCCACCAATGGTATTTATTGAGCACTTACTGTGTATGGAACACTTTATTATGTGCTTGGGAGAGTAAAATACAACAGAGTTGGTAGGCCCATTCTCTGCTCACAACGAGCTTAGAGTCTAGAGGTAAAAGGCTGGTTGTCCCCCAGGTAGGCTTTCTGGGTAATAGTTGCTCTGGCGGGTTTACTGTCACGCTCCATACTCCCAACTAACGACCTTTTAGGACCTTCCTCTAATGGAACAAGAAATAGCATGACATTCAGAGGAAGATTGCATCAGATACTTTTTACATCAACACTGAGGTTACAGCTTTAATTCTATTGAACTCTCCTTGTCAAACAAAACCTTTTTGTTGGTTAAAAATCTGTTTAAAAAGCCAAAGCTGACTGGGAGGCCTACTCAAATGCACATTGTTCATTTATACACAGTACCAAGGGCCCGAAGTGCTTTCTGGGTGCAGAATACTGCATGAAGTGCTTGGGAAAGTACAATACAGCAGTCCACAGTGACATTCCCTGCCCACAACGACCTCACAGTCTAGAGTGGGGTAGATGGACATCAATACAAATAAAAAAATAACAGATATGTACATAAGCGCTTTGGGGCTGGAAGAGAGGAAGAGCAAAGGGAGCAAGTCAGAGCAAAGCAGAAGGGAGGGGGAGCTGAGGAAAAGTGGGGCTTAGTCTGGGAAGGCCTCTTGGAAGAGATGAGCCATCAGTAAAGCTGTTAAGCAGGGAAAGTGGTTGTCAGATATGAGAGGGGAGAGCGTTGCAGGCCCAAAGGCAAGAGGTGGACTAGGGATCGACGGTGAGACAGGGGAGATAGAGGCCCAGTGAGAAGGTTAGCACTAGAAGAGCAAAGTGTGTTAGCTGGGTTGTAGAAAGGGAGAAGTGGGGTGAGGTAGGAGGGGGTAAGGGGATGGAGTGCTTCAAAGCCAATGGAGAGAAGGTTTTGTTTGATACAGAGGTGGATGGGCAACTACTGGAGTTTTTTGGGAAGCGGAGTGATGTGTCCAGAATATTTTTATAGAAAAATTATCTGGGCAGCGGAGAGAAGCATGGACTGGAGTCAAGAGAGACAGGAGGTTGAGAGTCAGAAACCCGATGCAGTAATCTAGGCAGGATAGGATGAGAGACTGTATTAAAATTGTAGCAGAGTGGATGGAGAGGAAAAGGTGGATTTTAGCCATTTTTTGAAGGTGGGACTGACAGGATTTGGTGACAGATCGAATATGTGAGTTGAATGAGAGAGAGAAGTCAAGGATAACGCCTCGGTTACAGGCTTGTGAGACGGGAAGGACAGTGGTGCCGTCTACAGTGATGGAAAAGTCTGTCTCTCCCTCTAGACTGTAAACTCGTTGTGGGCAGGGAACGTGTCTTCCACCTGTTACAATATACTCTCCCAAGAGCTTAGTACCGTTCTTTACACACAGTAAGTATTCAATAAATATGATGCAGTGTTCTTGGTAAAAATCCGGAAGTTCTTGACCATTGCCTCCTACCGTGAGGTAAACTTGAGTCTCTGCCCTCGACTCTCTTCTGTCCCACTGCTGCCCAGAATAAGAAAGTTTTGACTTGTAGCAGATTACCCGCCACTCATCAGCCACTGGCCAAGCTAGGAATGGAATGGGTAGGCCTCTGCTTGACTCTCCCTCCCATAGCCGAGGCTGGTAGAGGACTGGAAACTCTCCAGGTGCCATACTGAGAGGGTGACTGTAGTTCATAGTAATAGCACTGTTCAATAATGCATTAATTGCACTGAGCTCTGAGCTGGGAGAGAAGAATATGATTGAGTCATAGACATCATCCCCCACGGTCTAGGAATGGGGGGAGATCGAAGGGGGTGGTGATAAGGAAAGGTGAACAAAAGTACATAATAATAATAATAATGCTGGTATTTTTTAAGTGCTTACTCTGTGCCAGGTACTGTACTAAGCCCTGGGGTGGATATAATCAAATTGAGTTGAACACAGTCCTTGTCCCACGTGGGGCTCACAGGCTCGATTTCCACTTTACAGATGAGGTAACTGAGGCACAGAGAAGTGAATTGACTTGCCCATGGTCACACAGCAGACAAGTGGCAGAGCCAGGATTAGAACCAATGACCTTGAGACTCCCAGGCCTGTGCTCTATCCACTATGCCATGCTGCTTCTCTGAGATAAAGAAATAAGACAAAGACGACGCGAAGTGGGCAGAAGATTTGAGGCTTCTCACGGCTGAGCAAACCGACATCCCAGGGGTCCCAGCTGTGGTTCCAAAAGGGACGGGATCAGCTTTATTGTAGACGAGGAGGCCTCCTTGACTGCTAGTGGTCGACTTCTTCCGGGGCTGGAGCAGGTGCTGATGGAAACCCCGGTGTCATGGTGGAGGGACAGCATCTCTCCGTCACGGTTGGGCCCTGAGGGTCGTCAGGAAGGGGAGCCGTGGATGGCTCACATGGCTATCACTGGTCAAGTCCTTCTCAGGCTGGAGCAGGGGCTGAAGGGAGCCCCGGTGTCATAGAGGAGGAGCAGTGTCTCTCCCTCATGACTGAGCCTTGGAGATCGGGAAGAAAGGAAGAGGTGAATGGCTCTCATGGTTGCCACGAGTCCTTCCTGGGCTGAAGTAGGAGCTGATGGGAACCCCAGTCATGGATAAGCAGAGTGGCTTAGTGGAAAGAGCATGGGCTTGGGAGTCAGAAGTCGCGGGTTCTAACCCCTGCTCTGCCATTTGTCTGCTCTGTGATCTTGGGCAAGTCACTTCACTTCTCTGTGTCTCGTTCCCTCATCTGTAAAATGCAGATTAAGACTGTGAGCCCCACGTGGGACAACTTGATGACCTTCTATCTACCCCAGAGCTTAGAACAGTGCTTGACACATAGTAAGTGCCTAACAAATACCATTATTATTATTATTAAGGAGGGGCAGCCTCTCTCCTTCAGGCTGGGCCCTGGGGTTCTGGAAGAAGGGAAGCAGTGGATGCCTCCCACGACTGCCGCTGGTTGAAGCTAGAAACAAGTGGCCTGTTTCCAGATCCAGAAATTCTCTCCTCTTAAACGGGCAGTGTGGTCTCTTTGCTACAGACATTTTTTCATTAGAAAAAAACAACATGACCTCAACCTGGTTTCTTTTAGTCCCAGGGACTGTGGGCTAGTGTCAATCTGCATGGTAGAGTAAAATTAAATTTGGCTGCAGAAGACTTCTGATACCCATGCATCATTCCTGACCATTAAAACATATGTGGATAGATGGAGTCCAAACCACTCAGTCTGGGATCTGTTTGGAAGGGACCCTTTAAGCACAGATGTCTTTAAAGGAAAGACTTGGCCCTGGAAGAAAAATGGTATATTATTAAACATTTCATACTAGTTTGGTGGACCCAATCCCATCAACTAAAGTAGGTGGCTCTCATCAAGGTCAAAAGGAGTTAAAGATTCTTAAATTTGGCCCTTCTGTGAAGAAAAAATATATATATATTCTGTGTTCAGCTAGATAGCTTTTTGCCTTGGTTGGGAAATCAGCCTCGAAATCAAAGTCAGGTCTCCTTGGAGAAAACCGGTCAATTATCCCTGCATCTTCTTCAGTTACAGTTCTCCTTTTTTTTGACGCTAAAGGCATACTCAGTGCCTAGTACTCTGATAAACAATGGAGTAGGCAAGTAGGCTTGTATCTATCCCAACTGACTATAGTAAGCATTTAACAAATACCAACATTATTATTATTTGGACAAACTCTTTGCCTAACTCTTTGCTTCACCATCCAGAGATCTGAAAAGGGAAATGAATACCCTGAACAAGGTGCAGGCAGGAGGCAATAAGTAGTGCAGAGCCAGCATTCAACGGAAAATAAAGATTCTGCAAAGAAAACATTGTGCCTGCACTGCTCAGCTGTTATTTTTGTCTACTTTAGCTCACTCTTCCACCTACCTAATTTTCCTTCTCATCCCAACTGTAAATTATTTTATTATCTCCCTCCTGGGCTAAATTACAAGTTCTTTGAGAATAGGCATGATACCTGCTAATGGATTGTATTCTCCCCAAACTTAGTGCAATGCTCTTCATCCAGTAGGTATTAAATAAATACTATTCATTCACTGAATCATCTCGACTTAACAAGGATGAGGAACTGCTTGTTGAAAGACCAAGGAAATAACATTGTCTCCTGACTGGTAAAATCAGCAGAATTTCCCTTCCCCAACTTGTGTCAGTAAGTCACATTTTAAGGGGGAGTAACTGATTCCTTTCTTATTATCTGGTATCTCCCAGAGCACTTAATGCAGAGTTTACCACATAGTAAGCACTTAAGAAATACCATAATTATTATTGATAATGGTTTTATTAATTATTAATAAATATGAGTAATGAATGTGAAATGCATTTTGTCTTATCCACTCAATTCACTTGGAGGGTCACCTATATTTAACAAGTTAAATTTGCCCGGCAACAGAACATTCACTCCAAACTAGGTGAGATTTGAGAAGGAAAAAAAAGGAACTTAAGTGATGTTCAAGACTGTGTTGAGATTTATGGCAATTAAACCAGAATTCGAGAAGAACATTCATTTTAAAAACTAATAACCATCCAAGGGTGAAAAAAAATCCTTAAACCTCCTTGCCTCTGTCTCTTTAATCAACCCTTTTAGAGGCAGCTTATCCCATATCTTACAAACCCTAATCCTCCTGAGCTAAACTTTAGAACTGGATAAGGAATGCAGGTAGAATGCATTTCCTTTTTAAAGTTGAAGAGTGATAGCATGCCTCTTCTGTTTCAGAGTAAGAGCGAAGACAAGTTCCACTTGATGAAAGAGTCCTAGTTAATCTGTCTGGAGTTTGTGTCTCCATGTAACACCCGGGGGAGCAGGAATCAAAAGAAGTCGTTTTGATGGGTGAACTGCTGAAGAATAGACCCCCATAAGGACTTGTGATACCCTGTTCTGTACTGCTTCATGAACATGCTATTCTCACGTGCTGCCCTTCCCCCTCCCCCCCCTCAACCTCCTCCCCGGTAATGGAACCTAGTTACGATCTAAGTAGGTTGTTGCTTTCTGAAAGAAAATACTGAACATAAAACCAATGGATAAAGACGTGTGGAGTCAGTGTAGGGATGGAGTCCCTGGAAGTCAACTGGAATCGCGGATTTGCCATCTGATCCTATGACCTATTCATCTGTAAAATGGGGATTAAATCATACTCCCTTCTACCTAGACCTTGAACCCCCTGTAGGACAGGGGCTGTGTCTGTTCTGAGAAAATTACATCTACCCCAGTGCTTAGAATAATGCTGGGCACTTAGTAAGTGCTTAACAGACATCTTATTATTGTTATGATGATTATCCTTGTTATTATTGTTGTAAACATGGTTAACATCCAAGAATTTAGAGAACTGGCTAGAGAATCAGGAATCGAGGTTGGGGGGAAGAAAGGCATACTGTTGCAGAGAGGCATTGGGCAGCCTGTAAGGAAGCCATGGTGTGGTCAGCAGATATGTCTCTCTCTGCAGTTAGCTTTAGGAGTTTCTGGATGGAGAGGAGAGGAAGCATGTGAGAGAGGAAATACCCAGCAGTTTCTTTCTTACCTCTTCCACTATTTCTCAGATGATCTTGTCTTTCAAAACCCCCTGCTCTTTGTGACAACTACTGAAGCAGCATGGTCTAGTGGATAGAGCAGGGGCCTGGGGGCCAGAGGACCTGTGTTCTAATTCTGGCTCCGCCACTTGCCTGGTGTGTGACCTTGGGCAAGTCACTTAACTTTTCTGTACCTCGGTTTTCTCAACTGCAATACCTGTTCTCCATCCTACTTGGACTGTAAGCCCCCTCTGGGATAGGGACTGTATCTGGCTAATTATTTTGCATCGACCCCCGTGCAGTGCTTGATGCATAACAAGTGCTTAATACCATAAAAAAAGGCTTGGATGATACCAGGCCTGAAACCAATTTCCTCTCTAAATCAGTCGATCACTTGAGTTTATGGAGTGCTCACTTTGCAGACCTCTGTACTAAACACTTGGGAGAGTAGATGAGATCCCTGGCCTCAAGAAGCTTAAAGAAGACTTTCCCTTTCTAACACTCATGAGAGAGGGCAGGGGGAGGAGAGAAAAGGAAGGGGAGAGAAAGAATGAGGAAAAGAGAAAAACAGAGCGGGGAAAGAAGGAAAAGGGAGGGAGAATGAAAGAGGGAGGGAAGGGAAGAGAAGAAGAGGGCGAGAGAGACATAGGGGATGAAAGAGGAGAGAGATGAAAAGGGAAAAAGGGAGAGAGCTGAAGTAGTTATGCAAAGGAAAAGGAAGGGGAAGAGAGGGCAGAAAGAAAGAGAGATGGGAAAGGAGAAAAAATGTAGAGAAAGGGGAAAGAATAGGAGACAGATGAGTTCTTTCAAAGTAAACCACAATGACCTGGCTATTGGAATTGGTAGTCTGTGGTTTGAAGCGTAGAGGCCTGAGGCTTTAGTTTGGGCTAGGCTTTATAGGCATATCGTGGAAATGAAAATGGGTCCAATTGTGGAGGGCACCAAATTGGATAGCAAGAGGCCTTTTGGTCAACTTCAATTCACATGAATTCCATTTTCCCCCTTGCTTTGTGCTGGATCATTCTGATGCTCCCAAATAAACCCATTTCAACCAAGCCAGAAGCTAAAAGATGAAAGAATTTCAGAGGCAACTCTCCAAGGTAAACTGGAGGGCCCGTCCTCGGCGTCAACCGCTAATCTGTTTAACATCTTCTCATAACGAGTGCTATAGGATTTCACCTCAGCCGTCACCGAGAGCATAAACTAGTCTCGTGTAAGACATCATGCCGTATATTACAAACGGAATCCTTTTCAAACCACCCAGAGCCGTGAAGGACGCCCAGCTTTGGAAGGACAGTCTGGAAAACGTACCTGCCACTCGGGAGATCGTATGTCCAGACGGAAGGTGGAAACGAGGCTGTTCAATGTAAAAAAAGCCCAAGAGTGTGTCGGGAGCCAAACGTCAGCAGAAGCTTGGGAATGGAGGCCCAGAGGCTGTGAGGGACACAATTTAGTAAACAGTAATCGCTTCAGACCCTTTCTTGGAGATTGTCACAGTTAAGATTGGACACAGTCTTATATTATCTTGTATGTACCTCAGTGTTTAGTACAGTACCTGGAATCGCTTAGCAAATGCCACAATTATTATTATTAATAATAATAATAAAGATAATGATGGTATTTATTAAGTGCTTACTATGTGCCAAGCACTGTTCTAAGCCCTGGGGTAGATACAAGGTACTCAGGTTGTCCTGCTTGGGGCTCACAGTCTAATCCCCATTTTACAGATGAGGTAACTGAGGCACAGTGAAGTTAAGTCACTTGCCCAAGGTCACACAGCTGACAAATAGCAGAGCTGAGATTAGAACCCAGCCTCTGACTTCCAAGCCCATGGTCTTTCCACTAAGTCACACTAACATTATTATTAGGACCTGAGGCCAGGAATTCAGTGAGTTAGAGTCTCTCCTCGAGTTGAGGTAGAGCGTATAGGGATAGAAGAAGCAGAATGCCTATTGGGTAGAGCCTGGGCCTTGGAGTCAGAAGGACCTGGATTCTAATCCCGGCTCTGCCACTTTTCTGCTGTGTGACCTTGGACAAATCGTTCCCCTTCTGTGTGCCTTCGTAACCTCATCTGTAAGAGTGTGAGCCCCCTGTGGGGCAGGAACTGGGTCCAGCCTGATTACCTCGTGTCTATCCCAATGTTAAAAACAATATCTGCCGCAAAGTAAGTGTTTCACAAATACCAAGCAAAAGGATTACAGAGAAACCACTCAGGCACAGCCCCTGACTCAAAAGGGACTCTCAATTTAGGTAACCCAGATCAATACAGAGAAGCTGTGAGAGCGATAGTCAAAGGACCCACCTCTTTCCTATACCCCTTTCACTGCCGCTTCTCCTTGGAGCCCAGGAACTTCTCCTACTCTCTCTCTCTCCCTCTCTGTTATTAGATTCTGTGAACGATCATATTATTCTTGGGCCTCCAAACTCCAGACTCAGCCCTCGCTCCCCATCTACTGTGGCCAAGAAGCAGCTATTCCAATATTTTATGTACATATCTTTAAATTATATGTTTTAAATGATATATGATACATTATTCATATTAATGTCTCTCCCTCTAGACTGTCAGTTCGATTATTTGATTGTGTTTATTAAACTCTTACTATTTGCAGAGCACTGTACTAAGGGCTTGGGAAAGTACAATATAACTATAAATAGAAACATTCCAAGCCCACAAAAAGCTTTCAGCCTTGTTATGGGCAGGGAATCAGTCAGCTAATTTTATTGGATTGTACTCTCCCAAGTGCTTACCCCAGTGCTCTGCACATAAATAAATATGATTGATTGATCAATTGATTTTATCTTTCCCTTTTCCCTCTTTGCCTGCCCACCCACCTGGGTGCAAAATGGGGAACACAGAGCACAGATGTGGTTTGGCCTACTGGATAGACCCCAGGCCTGGGAGTCAGAAGGAGCTGGTTTCTAATTCCAGCTCCCCGACTTGTCTGCTGTGTGACCTTGGGCAAGTCACTTCACTTCTGGGTCTCGGTTACCTCATCTGTAAAATGGGGATTAAGACTGTGAGCCCCACATGGGACAGGGACTGACATGGGACAGGGACTGTGTCCAACCCAATTTGCTTATACCCACCCTGGTGCTTAGTACAGTGGCTGGCACATAGTAAGTGCTTAACAAATACCACAGTTATCATTATTATTACTATGTGTGGCTGCCTGATACCCTAGTGACAAAGGGCCATTTTTCGGGCCTGTCAACAGCTGCCTGCCTTCACATCACCTTCAGCGGCCTGTTTGCTTCTGAACCTTGGCTCTGAGGGACAGCAGGGACCATCCTCCAATTTAGCGGCTGTTCAGAGGAATCATCCGATTAAGCTGTTATTGCTGCAGACAACCTCTCCCGTAACCCTTAACTTCACTAACCTCACCATGTCTCTCCAATCCCCTCCTAATCAGCCAATTCCTGTCCTTCCCTTTAACACCCCATCATCCCTCTCCATCCTTATCCCTTGAGAAGTCCCCTTCCCCCATCCTTGTCCTTGTCCTTCTTGCCCAGAGCTGCCCCTCATCCCCGTCCCACCCCGCTCTCCATCCAGCCCCTCCCCATCCTTAGCACTGTCCTCTTCCCCCAATTCCTTCCCTACGGCCTCAGCCAACTATGACCTATGGAACTCCCACTCCATCCTGGAAAAGCTTCCCTTCATCCTTGCTCTCCTCCTGCTAGCCATCACTGAAATCTGGCTCTCCCCAGAAGACAACGACACAGATCAAGCATTTAGTACAGTGCTCTGCACATAGTAAGCACTCAAGAAATACTATTGAATGAATGAATCTCTTGCTCTTTGTCTTTTAAAATGGCATTTGTTAAGCGCTAATTAGGGAGACTCAGCAAGGCTAACGGAGAGAGCCCGGGCCTGGGAGCCAGAAGGTCATGGGTTCTAATTCTGACTCTGTGACTTGTCTGCTGTGTGACCTTGGACTAATGTCACTTTACTTTTCTGGGCCTCAGTTACCTCTTCTGTAAAGTGGGGATTAAAAGTGTGAGCCCTATGTGAGATGGGGACTGTGTCCAACCTGAGTAACTTGTGTCTATCCCAGAGTTTTTAACAGTGCTTGGCACATAGTAAGTGCTTAACAAGTACCATTATTTCTGAGAAGCAGCATGGCCTAGTGGCAAGAGCACAGATTTAGGAGCCAGAGGACATGGGTTCTAATCCCAGCTCCACCACTTGTCTGCTGTGTGACCTTGGGCAAGTCACTTAACTTCACTGTGCCTCAGTTCCCTCATCTGTAAAATGAGAATTAAGACTGTGAGCCCCACGTGGGACAACCTGATTACCTTGAATCTACCCCAGTGTTTAGAACAATGCTTGGCACATAGTACGTGCTTAACAAATGCTATAATTATTATTGCTATGTACCAGGCACAGTTTAAAACTCTGGGATAGTTACAAAATAATCATGTTCATTCATTCAATCGTATTTATTGAGCACTTACTGTGTGCAGAGCACTGTTGGACACAGTTCCTGTCCCAGACGGGACTCACAGTCTTGATCTCCATTTTACAGATGAGGTAACTGAAGCACAGGGAAGTTGTGACTTGCCCAAGGTCACAAAGCAGATGTGGTGGAGCCAGGATTAGAACGCTTTTCCTCCTGCCATCAGGACATCTCTACCCAGATAATCTGCCAACACCTGAAACCAAATTCCTTCCACTGTCCTTCTATTTTCTTTCCCATCACTGTTAACAGGACGCCCACCCCCCATCTCACAAACCTATAACAATGGCATTATCCTCGACTTATTTCTTTCATTCAACCCATATGTTCAATCTATCACTAAATCCTGTTGGTTCAACCTTCATTGTATCACTAAAATCGGCCCTTTCCTCTCCATCCAAACTGCTATCATTCTCATCCAAGCACCTCTCCTATCCCGCCTTGACTTCTGCATCAGTCTCTTTACTGACCTCCCTGCCTTCTGTGTCTCCCTAATTCATTCCAAATTTCACTCACCTGTCTGGATCTTTTTTCTAAAAACATACCGAGTCGCCACTCCCCATTCTTCAAGAACTTCCAGTGGTTGCCCTGCCACCCGCACATCAAACAGCAACTCCTTATCATTGGCTTTAGATCAGTCAATTATTCACTCATATGAATTGAACAGTTACTATGTGCAGAGCACTGTGCTAAGTGCTTGGGAAAGTACAATATAACAGAGTTGGTAGTCACGGTCCCTGCCCACAAAAAAGTTTACTGTCTAGGCTTACAGTGCTTAAAGCAGTCAAGCAGCTCTCCCCCTCCTAACTCACCTCGCTCCTCTCCTACTACAACCCAGCCTGTACACTTCACTCCTCTAATGCTCACTTACTCACTGTATCTCATCTATCACATCACACTGAGCCCTTGCCCAACTCCTTCCTCTGGCCTGGAACTCCTTCCCCCTTCATAGTAGATAGAGCCTGGGCCTGGGACTCAGAAGGTCATGGGTTCGAATCCCAACTCCTCCACAAGTCTGTTGTGTGACCTTGGGCAACTCACTTCACTTTTCTGGGCCTCAGTTACCTCCTCTGTAAAATGGGAATTAAGACTGTGAGCCCCATGTGGGACAGGGATTGTGTCCAACCTGATTAACTTGTGTCTATCCAGTGCTTGGTGCATAGGAAGTGCTTAACAAGTACCGTTGTTATTATTATGAATAAGAAGAAGAAGGAGAAGAAGCATTGTGGCTTAGTGACTAGAACACAGGTCTGGGAGTCAAAGGTCCTGGGTTCTAATCCTGCCTCTACCACTTTGCTGTGTGATCTTGGGTAACAAACTTCACTCCTCTGGGCCTCTGTTCCCTCATCTTTAAAATGGGAACTAAGACTGTGAGCCTCACTTGGGACAGGGTCCGTGTTCAACTCGATTTGCTTGTGCCCACCCCAGCGCTTAGTACAGTGGCTGGCACAGAGTGAGCGCTTAACAAATACCATAATTATTATTATTATTATAATCATCATTATTATCTACCCCAACGCTTAGAGTGTTTGGCACATAGTAAACGCTTAACAAGTACTGCAATTATTATTACTATGTTTAATATCATTATTATTATTAAGGCTTAGAAGAGAGAAGAGGTCCTTTCCCCAGCCCATCCTCCTTCCAAGTTTTCCTGTAGCTGTGTAATCGGATAGTTACTCGGGGGAGACACCAGACAGAAGGACCCCATGTGCCCATAGTGAAGAGAAGACCACCTCCTCCCTCCCCCCACCCCTCCTCTGCCCCCTCCTCAGCCACTTCTCAGCCTCTTCCCAGGTCTCTCCCAAGTCCAGCACATGTGGGATTAAGTGACAAATTACTCCACAGGAGATGAAGGTTTCCGACCGTCCTTAATTGAAGGGGATTGTTTTTTTTTTAAGGCTTTGCTTTGATGGTTTAGTATAACTCTGTCTGGGGAGCCCAGCTTTTTCATATTAGATTCCATGTGGATCACTCTAGTTCTTTTAGAGCTGAAGATATTGCCACTCTTATCCCTCACCAAACTTGTCATGGTTTATAAATCAGCCAGGCCAATGGTCCGGAAGCAGAGAGGCCTAGTGGATAGAGCACGGGCCTGGGAGTCAAAAGGTCCTGGGTTCTACTGCAGGCTCTTCCACCTGTCTGCTGTGTGATCTTTACCCTATTTATTTTGTTAATGAGATGTACATCACCTTGATTCTATTTATTTGCTATTGTTCTTGTCTGTCCGTCTCCCCCGATTAGACTGTAAGCCCGTCAAAGGGCAGGGACTGTCTCTATCTGTTACCGATTCGTACATTCCAAGTGCTTAGTACAGTGCTCTGCACATAGTAAGCGCTCAATAAATACTATTGAATGAATGAATGAATGAATGATCGTGGGCAACTCACTTTACTTCTCTGGGACTCAGATGCCTCATCTGTAAAATGGGGATGAAGACTGGGAGACGCATGTGGGACCTAGACAGTGTTCAACCTGATTGCTTTGGATCTACCCAAGAGCGTAGTACAGTACCACTTAGAATAGCAATTGGCACATAGTAAGCGCTTAAGAAATAATATTATAATTAAGCGCTTACTATGTGCCAGGCACTGTAGTAAGCGCTGGGGTGGCTAGAAGTTAATCAGGTTGGACGGTATTCAACCTAGTCGTTCACAGGAATGAGCTTCAGACCAGGGTTTTCTGGTTGGCCCCAAGCACACGATATCAACCAAACCTGTCAGGCCCTGAAGTCTCCCGCAGCGCAAATTGCTTTATTTTAACATGCCACGGAAGGCTACTGTTGCATCAGGGAGATGGAATTTCTCTCTTAAAATGTAATGCCAATAATTGCCTTTGGATTTCTACACAAAGAAAGTTTTGGTCTCAGAACTGTCTGGAAGGGTTTGTCTGTAATTGCCCGTAATGTACGATCACTCCTAGAATGAAAGGGAAAATGACATATATTTAGAAAGTTCAGTGAGCACAGTGCATACAAGCAGTGCTATTATCCTAGCCCGTGAATGGTCTCCATGTTCTGAAGCTGCGTCTCAGAACTAGTTTTAAGGCAAGGGTGAACAATCTTACTCAAACTATAAAAACGCAATAGAAACCATCTGACCAGATCCCAAAACATCCTCTGGAGAATCTCCGTTTGGACAAACGGATCCATCTGGTTTCGTATGGAGAACGGAGACTGTCAGTTATGCTAGTTGTGTTCGACTTCTCTTCGAATTGGACCTTCCTTAAATATTTTCCATTTTCTTTGGGAAAAACTTGGAATCGACATTGATCGAAGCAACTTGCCGGTGCCTGCTTGAGTCAGTGTGGCTCACTGTACCTTCGTGATCATTGAACCTAATTCTGACCTTTCTTCTCCTTCCCCACCTCTCGCATAAAAGCAAACATTAAGAGGGTGGTATGAGTGAAATACTTACTCTACACCAAAGACACAGAAGCACAGAGAAGCAGCATGACCCTTTGGATAGAGCCCGGGCCTAGGAATCAGAAAAACATGGGTCCTAGTTCCAGCTCTGCCACTTGTCTACTATGTGATCTTGAGCTAGTCACTCACTTCACTTGCTTGTGCCTCAGTTACTTTGTCTTGGAAAATGGGGACAAAGATACAAGATAATCAGGTCGGACATCATCCCTGTCCCATATGAGGCTCATCATCTAAGTGAGAGGGAGAGTAGGAATAGAATCCCCATTTTCCAGATGAAGAAAGTGAGGCACAGGGAATCAAGGGTACTTATCCAACACTTTCTATGTGCAGAACATCATATTAGGTACTTCAGAGAGCACAATACAGCATTCATGTATTCATTCAATCGTATTTATCGAGCGCTTACTATGTGCAGAGCACCGTACTAAGCACTTGGGAAGTACAATTCAGCAGTAGAGACAATCCCTGCCCACAACAGGTTTACAGTCTAGAAGAGGGGAAAGAGACATCAAAACAAGTAAGCAGTTATCAATAGCATCAATATAAATAAATAGAATTATAGATACATGCATATCAAAACAAGTAAACAGGCATTTATATAAATAAATAGAATTATAGCTTTGTACATATATACACAAGTGCTGTGGGAGCAAGTTGGAGTGATGGGGAGGGAAAGGGGAGCGGAGGAAAAGGGGGACTTAGTCTGGGAAGACTTTGCAGAATTAGCAGGCACATTCCCTGCCCATAACGAGCTTACAGTCTAGAGGGGGAGGCAGATGCTGGTATTTGTTAAGCGCTTACTATGTGCAGAGCACTGTTCTAAGCGCTGAGGTAGATACAGGGTAATCAAGTTGTCCCATGTGAGGCTCACAGTTAATCCCCATATTACAGATGAGGGAATTTAGGCCCAGAGAAGTTAAGTGACTTGCCCACAGTCACAAAGCTGACAAGTGGCAGAGCTGGGATTCGAACCCATGACCTCTGACGCCCAAGATCGGGCTCTTTCCACTGAGTCACACTGCTTCCCCAGATATGAATATGAATAAATCATTTATGATTTATGAGTGAAAGATATGTAAATAAGTACTTTGGGACGGGGGTGGGGCAAATAACAAACATTCAAAGGTCACAGATCCGAGTACATAGACGACGCAGAAGGGCGAGCGAGCCGGGAAAAAGAGGGCTTCATCGGGGAATGCCTCTTGGAGGAGATGGGAAGATGGATGAAGGTGGAGAGAGAGGTGGTCTGGATGGAGGGGGAGGGAGTTCCAGGCAAGGGGGAGGACATGGGTAGGGGGTCTGTGGTGAGATAGACGACATAGGGGCACAGGAGTAAGCTGACACTAGAGGATCAGAGAGTGCGGAGGGAGATTAGAGAGGTGAGGTAGGAGGGGACCAGCCGATTGAGTGCTTTAAAACCAACGGTGAGGAGTTTCCGTTTGATGTGGACGTGGATGGGCGGCCATTGGAAGTTCCTGAGGAGCGGGGAGACACGGACCGAACGTTTTTGTTGATAAATGATCAGGGCAGCAGAGTGAAGTATGGACTGGAGTGGGGAGAGACGGGAGGCCGGGAGATCAGCGAGGAGGCAGATGCGGTAGTCAAGTTGGGACAGGGCAAATGCTTGGATCAGCGTGGTTGCAGTTGGGATGGAGAGGAAAGGGCAGATTTTAGCCTTGTGAAGTCAAGAGAAGTCAAGTGACTTAACCAAGGTCATCCAGCAGGCAAGTTGTGAAGCAGCATGACACAGTGGATAGAGCACGGGCCTGGGAGTGAGAAGGTCATGGATTCTAATCCCGACTCCACCACCTGTCTGCTTTGTGACCTTGGGCAAGTCACTTCACTCATCTGTAAAATGAGGATTGAGACTATGAGCTCCATGTGAGACAGGGACCGTGTCCAACCCAATTTGCTTGTGTCTACCCCAGCACTTAATACAGTACCTAGTACATAGTAAATGCTTAGCAAATACCATCATTATTATTATCATTATTATGTAGAAGAGTCCGGATTAGAAGCCAGGTCTTCTGACTCCCAGGCCAGTGAGGCTTCTGCTAGGCCATGATGCTGCTCACATCCTGAGAGGGAGAACAGGTAACTGGAGATGGCTTATTGAGTTCACGTTGTTGTGGGGAGGAATACCTCCCTCCCCCGACCCTGGGGCCAGAGAACCAAAGGACACATCCGGGTGCTTGGCCAAAGCCCAGAAGGGCAGGTGGGAATTTTGCTGCTTGAGGATTCCATCTGGGGCTGGGGTTGCCCTGAGACAGGGCAACAGAAGATGCTCTCTGGGAGTAGAACGTCCCCTCCACCTCCTGAGGGTCCCCTACGCCCCCCCAGCCAGCATTTCTGAGAGCCTCCTTGGTGAATAGCATGGCATAGTGGATAGAGCATGGGCCTGGCAGTCAGAAGGGTATGGGTTCTCATCCCAGCTGCCCAACTTGCCTGCTGTGTGACCTGGGCAAGTCACTTCATTTCTCTGGGCCTCAGTTTCTTCATCTGTAAAACAGGGATTGAGACTGTGAGTCCCATGTGGGACAGCGACTGTGTCCAACATGATTTGCTTGTATCCACCCCAGCACTTGGTATAGTGCCCGACATATAGTAAGCACTTAACAAAGATCATACTACTACTACTAATAATAATGAGGATGTCGGAGGCCCCATCAGAGTCCAGACCACCAGGACGCTGATTCTTCTCTGCAGCCAGGCTTTCTCCGGGGGTCCCACAAATAACAAAATGGGTGGGGGGCGGGGGAACTCTCAATGCTGACTCCCTGCTCTTGCCACTGACCCTCTGCTCACCCTCTCCCTCCTGCTTGGAGCTCCCTCCCCTTAGACACCCAGCAGACCACTGCTCTCCCCACCTCCAAAACCCTTCTAATCCCGGCTCTGCCATTTTTCTGCTGGGTGATCTTGGGCAAGTCATTAGGGGCAGCATGGCTTAGTGGATAGACACCAGGCCTGGGAGTCAGAAGGTCATGGGTTCTAACTCTGGCTTCGACACTTGTCTGCTGTGGGACCTCGGACAAGTCGCTTTTCTTCTCTGTGCCTCCGTTACCTCATCTGTAAAATGGGGGTGAAGACTGTGAGCTCCACATGGGCCAGGGACTGTTTCCAGCTGGATTTACTTTTACACACCCCAGTGTTGAGTATAGTGCCTGGCACAGAGAAGGTGCTTAACAAATACCATCATCATCATCACTTCTCTGGGCGTCAATTTCCTCATCTGGAAAATGGAGATTAAGACTACGAGCCCCGCGTGGGGCAGGGACTGTGTCCAACCCGGTTTGCTTGTATTTACTCCAGTGCTTAGAACAGTGCTTGACATTTAGTAAGGCGCTTAAACACCGTCATCATTTTTATTCTTCCTCCACAGATGCACTTCTGCACCTCCTATTCACCTAAGCTCTTGTCTATTCACTCCCTACTCCCTCCCTAGTACTTACTTGCATATCTTTAAACTCTGTTGCTGCCCCAAACCTGTAATTTATTTTAATGTCTGTCTCCACTGCTAGATTGTGGGCAGGGTTCTTGCCTACTAATTCTATTGTACTCTCCCAGATGCTTGGTACAGGGCTGTGCAAATGGGAAGCGTGGAATTGAGAAGCGGTATGACCTAGTGGATAGAGCCCTGGCCTGAAAGTCAGAAGGACCAGGGTTCTAATCCCAGCTTTGCTTCTTGTCTGATGTGTGACTATGAGCAAGCCACTTCACTTCTCTGGGCCTCATTTTTCTCATCTGTAAAATGGGGAGTGAGACTTTGAGCCTCATGTGGAGCAGGGCCTGTGTCCAACCCAATTTGCTTGTATCCACCCCAGTGCTTAGAACAGTGCCTGGCACATAGTAAGTGCTTAACAAATACTATTATTATTATTACATAGAATGATAATGATAATCATTATTATTAATACCACTGATTGCTTGACTGAGAAGCAGTGTGACCTGGTTGCTGTGTGACCTTGGGCAAGCCACTAAACTTCTCTGTGCATCAATTCCCTCATCTGTAAAATGCGGATTAAGACCGTGAGCCCCAAGTGGGACAGGGACTGTGTCCAACCCAATTTTCTTGTATCTTTCCCAGAGCTTAGAACAATGCTTGGCTCATAGTATGTGCTTAACAAATACCATAATTATTATCATTAAAAAGTACAAGCCTGGGAGTCGGAGGACCTGGCTTCTAACCGTGACTTCATTACTCGCTTGCTCTGGGACCTTGGGCAAATCATTCAACTTCTCCGGGCCTCAATTTCCTCATCTGTACAATGGAGATTCAATCCCTGTTCTCCTTCCTATTTAGACTGTGAGCCCCATGTGGACAGGGACTGTGCCTGACCTAATTATCTTGGAACTCCCCCTGTGCTTAGTACAGCGCTTGGCCCACAGAAACTCTTAACAAAAACCACAGTTCTTTGTATTGATTGATTGGGGTGGGCAGGGAAGTTCCATTTCCCTTTAGCACTTCTTGTAGATCATATTTTTGCCAAGGAAAGAATCTACTGGGCTCAGGCATAAATAACCTTTCCCACCACCGGGCTTTCTAACAGTTGGTATTAATGCCAGAGGCTACTTGCAGGGCTGAAGGAGCTTAAATCCACCCCAAATTCATACAGAGATTGGAGAAAGGCTGGTGTTGGCAAGCCATTCCTCAAATTGTAATGAGACCCCCCTGAGGGAATGGCTATGGCTGGTAAATGATGCAGTTCCACCACTATTCTTTTGCACTACAGAATCATCTTTGCAATTATCTGATCGCAGCCAATCTCCTCCAACAATCGAAAATGGGCTTGGGGGGATGTTGGCTCCAGAGAGGACGAGATGCTGAAACAGATTCAAGTTATAGAATCACTGCATAGAGAAGAAGCTCTATCTGGCAGTGGGATTGTGGCATCTGAAATGCCATACATTTAAATCCCAGGAAAATGGGATTATTCATTGGTTCGAAAGGGGAAAGCCCACAAAGCTGATTAAAGGGCTGGAGAATGAAATACATTTTTTTTAGAACCCAGATCTTCTGATTCCTGATTTGGGAAGAAGCATGGTTTAATGGCTAGAGCCTGGACCTTGAAGTCAGAAAGGCCTGGATTCTAATACCAGCTCTATCACTTGTTTGCTTTGTGATCTTGGGCAAGTCACTTCACTTCTCTGTGCCTTAGTTACCTCACCTGTAAAATGAGGATAGAGACCATGAGCCCCCATGTGGGACAGGAACTGGGTCCAACCTGATTGGCTTGAATCTACCCCAGTGCTTAGAACAGTGCTTAGAACAGGACATTTAGTAAGAGCTTGACAGATACCGTCATCATCAAGGCTCTACCACTTATCAGCTGTGTGACCTTGGGCAAGTCACTTAACTTCTCTGGACCTCAGTTACCTCATCTGGAAAATGGGGATTAAGTCTGTGAGCCCCACGTGGGACAAGCTGATTTACCTTGTATCTACCCCAATGCTTAGAACAGTGTTTGGCACATAATAAGGGCTTAACAAATACCAACATTATTATTATTATTATTATTACAAGGCAAAAGCAATTGTCTGGGGAAGAGAAGGCTGGGGGATATTTGAATTAGGGTCACTGTCTCAGGAGGGGTTATTATTCAGGAGGGGGTATTATTCATAAGGTAAGAGCCAATGATTTCTTAATTGTCTTATGTTGTTGGGTCATGTCCAACCCATGGCTACGCCATGGACACATCTCTCCCAAAACACCCCGCCTCCATCTGCAATCGTTCTAATAGTGAATCCATTGAGTTTTTTTGGTAAAAATGCAGGAAGTGGTTTACCATTGCCTCCTTCTGCTTGAGTCTCTGCCCTCAACTCTCTCCCATGCCACTGCTTCCCATCACAGGTGAGTTTTGACTTGTAGCAGACGGCCTGCCACTTGCTAGCCACTGCCCAAGCTAGGAATGGAATGGACAGGCCTCTGCTTGACTCTCCCTCTCGTAGTCGAGACTGGTAGAGGACTGGAAATTCTCCAGCTGCGACCCTGAGAGGTGAATGATCTCTTTACTGAAAACAAAACAAAAAGTATCTTTTGCTAAAGTAATAATAAAGGTATTTATTGAGACTGTAAGCTCCTTGTGGACAGGGAATGCCTCTACCAACTCTGTTATATTGTTTTCCCAAGCACTCTGTACAGTGCTCTGCATATAGAAAGTGCTCAATAAATAGCCTTGATTGATTGATTGACAGCCGAGGATGTCATGGCAGTGAGAGTTGCTAGATCCTGAAGAATACAGAGAGAGACTGAGGGATCCCTTTTCTCAGGTAGTACCCCAGATTTTTCCTTTTTCTCAAATAACTGTGATATTTGTTAAGTGCTTTACTATGTACCAAGCACAGGGGTAAATGCAGAATAATCAGATCAGACACAGTCCCTTTTCCACATGGGGCACACCATCTGAGGGGAGGGCATACAAGTATTTAATACCCATTTTACAAATGAAGAAAGTGAGCCAACAAGAAGTAAAGTGACTTTTCCAAGGTCACACAGCAGGCAGATGGTGGTGCTGGGATTAGAACCCAGGTCTCCAGACTCCCCTTCCTGTGCTCTTTCTACTAGACCACCCTGCTAGTCATAGCAGGTTGTTCCCTGCCTCAGTGGGTTTAAAATCTAGACAGCAATGGTTTATAAATTGTGGGAGCAGGAGGAACAACAAGGTTGAACTGGTAGGAGAAGGAGCATAATGGTTAGAATGTAGGGCTGGGAGTCAGAAGGACCTGGGTTCTAATACCAGCTCTGCCACTTATCTGCTGTGTGACCTTAGACAAGTCACTTAATAATAATAACTGTGGTATTTGTTAAGGGCTTACTATTTTCCAGGCATTGTACTAAGCACTGGGGTGGATACCAGCAAATCAGGTTGGACACCGTCCCTATCCCACATCGAGCTCACAGTCTCAAACCTCATTTTACAGATGAGTTAACTGAGGCATAGAGAATAATAATAATAATAATGGTAATAATTCTGGTATTTTTAAAGTACTTCCTATGTGCCAGGCACTGTACTAAGTGTGGGGAAGATACAAGCAAATCAAATTGGACACAGTCCCTGTGGGGATCACAGTCTTTCTCCCCATTTTACAGAGGAAGGACTTTGGGCCAGAGAAGTGAAGTGACCTCCCCAAGGTCACACAGAAGGTAAATGGTGGATTAATCCCAGGCCTGAGCTTTATCCACTGTGTCATGCTGCATTCTTAACTTCTCTGTGCCTCAGTTCCCTCATCTGTAAAATGGTGATTAAGCCTGTGAACCCCATGTGGGACAAGTTCTGTATCCAACCCGATTACCTTGTATCTCCCCTGGCACTCAGAACAATGCCTGACACATAGTAAATGCTTAACAAATACCATTTAAAAAAAAATTTGATGTTCTCTCCCCAGCTGAGTCCACTGCAGAGTCCTGACTCTGTCACAAACACGTCTGAGCCCAGCCCACACTCCCCTCATCTTCCTCTGACCAGACCCCGACCCAAACAGGATTCCCAGATCAAGGAGAAAGTAGGAGCAGTCTCCTCTTTCTCCCCATTATGGGAGGCAGTAGGAACACTGAGACCTCTCTAATAATGATGATACTAATGGTATTTGTTAAGGGCTTACTATGTGCCAGGCAATGTACTAAGTGCTGGGGTGGATACAAGCAAATCAGGTTGGACATAGTCTTTAATCAGGTTGGACACAGTCTTTATCCCACATGGATCTCATAGTCTCAATTCCCATTTACAGATGAGGGAACTGAGGCACAGAGAAGTGAAATGACTTGTCCAAGGCCACACGGCAGATAAGTGGCAGAGCTGGGATTAGAACCCATGACATTCCAACTCCCAGGCCCAAGCTGTGTCCATTAATTATAATAATGATGGTATTTATTAAGTGCTTACTGTGTGCCAAGCACTGTTCTAAGCTCTGGGATAGATACAAGGTTATCAGGTTAACCCACTTGTGGCTCACAGTCTTAATCCCCATTTTACAGATGCGGTAACTGAGGCACAGAGAAGTGAAATGACTTGACCAAAGTCGCACAGCTGACAAGCGGTAGAGACGGGATCAGAACCCCCAACCTCTGACTTCCAAGCCTGGGCTTCTGGCCACTATACCATGCTGCTTATTTTGGGCAGGGAATGTGTCTGATTATTGTTCTATTGTACTCTCCCAGGCATTTAGTACAGTGCTCGGCACAAAATGAGAGCTCGATAAATACGATTGACAGACTGACTGACTTGGGGAGCTGGACCTTCACCTCTCACCCCTCACCCCTCAACCTGCTGCTCCGGGATCCCGCCCTCAGACTCTTTGCCTGGCTTGGAGCCATTTGCCAGACTTCTGGCTCCATCCTGGCTGGGGAGCAGAGGAGAGGCCCCCGGGGCTTGGGATAATAATAATAATTAATAATAATACTTTGAATTTGAATAGCACTTTTATTTTTCCAAAGTGCTTTCCCATCAATTATCTCATTTTGTCCTCACATCCCTGTGAGGTAGGGAGGGGCAGGAAGGATAATTCCCATTTTACAGTGAGAAAATTGAGGCACGGAGAGGTTGAGTGAGTTGCCTAACAAGCAGTGGGGGTTGAGCTGAGGTTTAGAAGAAGCAGCATCGTCTAGTGACTAGACCACGGGCCTAGGAGTCAGAAGGACCTGGGTTCTAATTCTGATTCTGCCACTTGTCTGCTGTGTGATATTGAGCAAGTCACTTAACTTCTCTATGCCTCAGTTACTTCATCTGGAAAATTGGGTTTAAGACTGTGAGCCTTCTGTGAGACATGAACTTTGTCCATCTGATTAGCTTGTATTTATCCCAGCAGTTAATACAGCTTGGTCCTTAATGTCTCTGTGCCCCAGTTACCTCATCTGTAAAATGGGGATTAAGATTGCGAGCCCCATGTGCGCTTAGAACCCCAGAGCTTAGAACAGTGCTTGGCACATAGTGAGCGCTTAACAAATACCATCTTTATTATCTTTATTATTATTATTGTTATTCTCTGGGCCTCCGTTTCCTCATCTGCAAAATGGAAATTAAATAACGTTCTCTGGCCCTCTTAGACTTGTCTCGTCTTATGCTATTGTCTCCGACCCATAACAACACCATGGATGCATCTTTCCCTAAACACCATACATCCATCTGCAATCATTCTGGTAGTAGATCCATAGAGTTTCCTTGGTAAAAATCAGGAAGTGGTTTACCATTGCCTCCTTCCTCTCAGTAAACCTGAGTCTCTGCCCTCGACTCTCTCTCATGTCACTGCTGCCCAGCACCGGTGAGTTTCAACTTTTAGCAAATTGCCTTCCATTCACTAGCCATTGCCCAAACCTTGGAATTGAGTGGATAGGCCTCTGCTTGACTCTCCCACCCATAGTCGAGACTAGTAAAGTACCAGAAACCCTCCAGGTGTGACCCTGAGAGGGGCCCTCTTAGACTATGAGCCCATATGGGACAGGAACTATGTGCAACCTGATTATTTTGACACACAGTAAGCCCTTAACAAATACCACAATTTTGTCTTTTCTTACGATGTCGAGTCTTCTCCGACTCATAGGGATGCAATTACTATATTGTTATTAAGAGGCTGGACCCACAAAGGCCTCGGATCTCTCCCCACTCTTCAGCAATTCACTTCACAGCATATGTCTCCCACATGATGGATCTTGGGTTATTACAAACAAGGGAACCAGAGTGGAAGGATGGATGGGAGAAATATCCACCCCCTCACCTGGATCGTTGATGCTTACATTGGTTGTTCTCTATTATGCTTGTCATTAGGCAGCATGGTGTAGTGCTGGAGAAACAACTTACCTAGTGATTAGAGCACAGGTCTGGGAGCCATTTTTCTGCTGTGTGACTCTGGGCGAATCACTTCACTTCGTTGGGCCTCAGTTACCTCATCTGTAAAATAGAGAGTAAAGAGTTTGAAACACGGACTGTGTCCAACCTGATGATCTTGTATCTATCTCAATGCTTAGTACAGTGCTTAACAACATAGTAAGTGCTTAATAAATACTGTTATAAAAAAACTTCTGGAAGCTCAAGGTCATAGGTTTGAGTCCAAGTTCTACCACCAGCCTGCTGGGTAACCTCAGCCAAGTTATTGTTGTTGCATCTGGTAAGCCTTACTATTGTGTCAAGTGCTGGGCGAGTACTTTAATCTCTCAGTATCTCAGTTTCCTCATTGGTAAAATAGGGATGATAACATCTGCCGTTCTGCTTACCTCTCAGGGGTGCCGTGAGGTTGAAAATGAGATGTGAGCAGGGAACTTGTCTACCAATTCTCCCAATGCTCAGCACACAAGTGACTGATTGATGTCAACAAAGTCCAAATTCAAAGTTCAATTTCACTGAGAGGGTTAAAAATGCTTCCTTAAATTTCCCTAATCAAATTGACACGGTTGACCACCCCCTTCTCCTAGAAACATTATCTAACCTTGACTTCACTGACACTGTCCTCTCCTGGTTCTCCTCCTATATCTCTTGCCACTCATTCTCAGTCTCTTTCACAGGCTCCTCCTCTGCCTCCCACCCCCCAACTGTGGGAGTCCCTCAAGATCACGCTGTGGATCTCTTTCTATTCTTCATTCTACTCCCACTGCCTTGGAGAACTCATTTGATCCAACTACTTGATCAGCTCATTTGATTCAACTACTTTCTGTTTGCAGATGATTCCCAAATCTTCTTCTCCAATCTTGATCTCTCTTCTTCACTGCAGGTTCATATTTCCTCCTACCTTCAGAACATCTCTACTTGGATGTCCCACCAAGACCTCAAACTTAACATCTCCAAAAAGGAACTCTTCATCTTTCCACCCAAACCCTGTCCTCCCCCGACTTTCCCATCACTGTAGACAGCACCACCATCCCCCCTATCTTATAAGCCCTTTACCTCAGCATTATCCTTGACTCAACTCTCTCATTCAACCCACATATTCAATATCCCCAAATGCTGTAGGTTCAGCCTTCACAACATCAGTAAAATCTGTCCTTTTCTGTCCACCCAAACTTGTCTTGTCTTTCGCTGTCGAGTCGTCTCCGACCCTTAGCTACGCCATGGACACATCTCTCCCAGAATGCCCCACCTCCGTCTGCAATCGTTCTTGGGTCTCACCCTCGACTCTCTCCCGTACCACTGCTGCCCAGAAGAGGTGAGTTTTGACTTGTAGCAGATTGCCCGCCACTTGCTAGCTACTGCCCAAGGTAGGGATGGAATGGACAGGCCTCTACTTGACTCTCTCCCCCATAGTCAGGACTGGTAGAGGACTGGAAACTCTCCAGATGCCATCCTGAGAGAGGTTCATCTAAATTGCTACTATGTTAATCCAAGCACTGATCCTATCCTACCTTGATTTACTGTGTCAACCTCCTTGCTGATCTCCTGTATCTCCCCACTCCAATCCACACTTCACTCTGCTGCCTGGATCAGTTTTCTACAAAACCATTCAGCCCCTGTTTCCCCACTCCTCAAGAATCTCCAGTGGTTGTCCATCCACCTTTGCACTGAACAGAAACCTCTTTCCACTGACTTTAAAGCACTCAATCACCTTGCCCCCTCCTATCTTACCTCCCTGATTTCCTGCCAAAACCAAGCCCAAACTTCACTCCTCTAATGCCAACCTACTCACTGTAGCTCAATCTCATTTATCTCACCACCAATCCTTCACCTACATCCTGCCTGTGGCCTGGAACTCCCTCCTCTGCATATCTGACAGAGACAATTACTCTCTCCACCTTCAAAGCCTTATTGAAGGCACATCTACCAGCTCTGCTATATTGTATTCTGCAAGAGCTTAGTACAGTGCTCTGCACACAGTAAGCAATCAATAAATGCAATTGATTGATTGATTGATTGACTACCCATTTAAATTCTCCGAGTCTGAACAAGATGCTTGATCCTAGACCTCTGTAGATTGCACATCAAATCACCTAAAGATTTCAGAGCAGTGGTAGAGTGCTCAGATATGAAGTTCAGAGAAAGAGCCCCCTTCCCCCCTCCCCACCCCCCTCCAAAGAGCTGGCAACATGGGGAGAAGAAAAAAAACTATCCAAGGAGTATAAAGAAATACTGACTTTGAAGTTCCATCATTTCCTCTTCCTCTCCCTTTTCTCTTCCTTTTATCCTTTTATCTTGTGGCCCTCCCTTGAAGAGATCAAGCACTCAGCTTTGCATCACTTTGGTGAGTTCAAACCCTTGAAGAAGGTGACTTACACTCAACAGGCTTTCGCCCAAGTACTTTGGCAGGTGGATACTTGGGAGGATGTTTTGTGCTTATAAAAAAGGTTCAATGTAAAATGGGTTTCCTTGGAGTTTTTTTTTCAGGGAAGAGCTATTTTCTCTTAAATTTATGAGTTCCTTGATTTTTATGATACTTTAAAAAAACTGCTATGAATATATTTGAATGTCATATTAACCTGTGAGGGTAGACTTTGAAAATTCCATCTGGCTTGCACTTTACTATAGGGAATTTAGTTTTAGGCAAGTCAGTCCTGTGTTATCTCTTTGTTCTCCCTAACTGGTTGATATGCAAGGGAAGGATTAGTTGGAGCACTTTGTGCCCCGGACCTTTACTTGCCAATGATCAATAACTGTGAGTCAGTGTCTTCTTCTGATCTCTTAAGTAAAAATCAGTGGACTCCAAAGCATTTTCCAGGACTTGTTTCTTCATCTTCCCAACTTATCATGGCCCTGGACAAAGAGAACCAAGCCTACTCTTCCATTCTCCAAAACCCTCAAATACAGGGCTAGCTCCCAGGGTCGCCGTGCCCCCTTTGGATTGAGCACTCCTTGTGGGGAGGGAACAGGACTTAACTTTCTCCACCCAACAGTTATCACCGACACTTAGGTATTTACATCCATGAACCCACCCTGGTACTCCTCTAGGTGTGTAAATTCTGTTATGCATTTTGCTTTGCTGTTTGTAAAAATTTCTCTGCCTGTCTTCCCTGTTAGATTGCAAGCTCCTTGTGGTCAGAGGATGTTCTCAAGTGTTTGGTACAGTGTGTTACATTATGTAGAGGCTTAATGAGAACCATTTTTACTACTATTATTATTTCAACTATTGCTACCACTGCTGCTGCCGTTTTTATTCCTCCTCCTACTATTTCTACTTCTATTATCAAATTATTATTAATAATAATAAGAGCAATAATAATAGTATTTGTTAAGCACTCACTCTGTGCCAAGCACTATAATAATAATATAATGATATTATAATAATAATGTTGGTATTTGTTAAGCACTTACTATGTGCAGAGCACTGTTCTAAGCACTGGGGTAGACACAGGGGAATCAGGTTGTCCCACGTGGGGCTCACAGTCTTAATCCCCATTTTACAGATGAGGTAACTGAGGCACAGAGAAGTGAAGTGACTTGCCCACAGTCACACAGCTGACAAGTGGCAGAGCTGGCATTCGAACTCATGACCTCTGACTCCAAAGCCTGTGCTCTTTCCACTGAGCCTCGCTGCTTCTCTATAATTATTAGTAATAATACGAAGAACAATAATAATAGTATTTTTAAGCATTCACTCTGTGTCAAGCACTGTATAAAGAGGGAGATACATGAATGAATTAATTAATTAATATAAGTTAGTCAGGCCAGGTACAGTCCCTGTGCCATCCAGGACTCACATTCTAAGTAGATGGCATTGAATACCCATTTTACAGATGAAGAAACTGAGACACGGAGAAGTTAAGTGACTTGTGCCAGGTCAAACAGCAGGCAAGTGGCAGAGGCAGGATTCGAACCCCGGTACTCTGAATCCCAGGCCCATGCTCTCTCCACTAAGCCACACTGCTTCTCCACTGTTGCTGCTACTATTACTTATTCTACTTCTACTACTACCATTTAATAATAATGATAGTACTTGTTAAATGCTATGTGCCAAACACTGTTCTAACCGCTGGGAGAGAAACAAGGTTATCAGGTTGTCCTGGGGGGGCTCGCAATATTAATCCACATTTTCCAAATGAGGTAACTGAAGCACAGAGAAGTTAAGTGTTTTGCCCAAAGTCACTCAGCTGACAAGTGGTGGAGCTGGAATTAGAACCCACGACCTCTGACCTCCCAGCTCGGGCTCTTTCCACTAAGCCACACTGTTTCATTTCTGCTACTCTTACTCCTCCTCCTCCTCCTCCTCCAGCTATTTCTACTACTATTATCATTCCAACTACTATTATGTCTTCTATTACAACTGCTATTTTTTTTCCTCCAGCTTTCAATATGGAATTTTATTCTGCAATTACCTATTCTTGTGGCATTTGTTAAGGGCTTACTATATGTCAAGTACTGTTTTAAGTGCTGAAGTAGATGCAAGTTGATCAGGTTGGATGCAGTCCCCGTCCCACATGAGGTTCAGTCAGTGAACCTACTATGATGGTATTTGTTAAGTACTTACTATGTGCCAAGTACTGTTCTAATTGCTGAAGTAGATACACGGTAATCAGGTTGTCCCACGTGGGGCTCACAGTCATAATCCCCCTTTTACAGATGAAGTCACTGAGGCACAGAGAAGTTAAATGACCTGCCCAAAGTCACACAGCTGACGTGGGGCAGATCCAGGATTAGAACCCATCGCTTCTGACCCCCAAGCCCGTGCTTTTTCTACTAAGCCACTCTGCTTACTACTCCTCCTCCTATCAATCAATCAATGAATCATATTCATGGACCACATGCTGAGCATGTACTAAGCGTTTGGAGGAGTATAAAACAAAAGAGATGATACATTCCATCCCTGACTGTAAGGAGCTTACAGTCTATAGAGTGAGACGGACAGTAAAATAGATTACAAGAGGGGGAAACTAGAGAACAAGGATATGTAAGTAAGTGCTGTGGGGCTGAGGCAGGACTGAATATCGGTGCTTAAGGGATTCAGATCCAAGTACCCCTACTACAACGGTTTCTTCAACTTCTACTATAACCACTATGGCTACCAATACTACTGTTTAGGGAAGCCATGTGGCCTACACAAACTCCTCACTATCGGCTTCAAAGCTCTTCACCACCTTGCCCCCTCCTACCTCACCTCCCTACCCTCCTACCCCAACCCAGGCTGCACACTTGGCTCCTCTCATGCCAACCTTCTAGCTGCACCTCCATCTTGTCTATCTCGCCGCCGACCTCTCACCCGCGTCCTACTCCTGGCTCGGATGGGCCTCCCTCTTCATATCTGTCAATGACTCTCCCCTCATTCAAAGCCTTATTGAAGGCACATCTTCTCCATTACATTGTACTCTCCCAAGCGCTTAGTACAGTGCTCTACATACAGTAAGCACTCAGTAAATATGATTGATTGATTAAATTGATTGGAAAGGCCTCCCCTGACTAAGCCCTCCTTTTCCCTTCTCCCATTCCCTTCTGCGTCACCTTGACTTGCTCCCTTTATTCATCCTCCCTCCCAGCCCCACAGCGCTTAGGTACATATCTGTAATCTTTTATTTATATTAATATCTGTCTCCCCCTCTAGACTGTAAGGGGGCAGGGAATGTGCCTGCTTATTGTTAAATTGTACTGTCTGAAGCGCTTAGTACAGTGCTTTGCACACAGTAAGTGATCAACAAATATGATTGGCTGACTAGTGGAAAGAGCACGGGCCTGGGAGTCAGAGTACCTGGGTTCTAATCCCAGCTCTGCCACTTGTCTACTGTGTGACCTCGGGCAAGACATTTAACTTCTCCGTGCCTCAGTTACTACACTGGTAAAATGGGGATTAAGATTCACTCAGTCATTCATTCAATCATATTTATTGAGCGCTTACTATGCGCAAAGCACTGTCCTAAGTGCTTGGAAAGTACAATCTAGCGCTAAAGAGAGGCACTCCCTGCCCACACCGGGTTTACACTCTAGAAGGGGGGAGACAGACATCAAAACAAATTAACAGGCATCAATATAAATAAATAGAATTATAGATATATACATAAGTGTTGTGGGGTAGGAATGGGGGGAAGAGCAAGAGGAGCGAGTCAAGGGGACACGGAAGGGAGGAGGAGCTGAGAAAAAGGGAAGCTTAGTTTGGGAAGGCCTCTTGGAGGAGGCGAGCCTTTGAAGGGGGGAGGAGTGATTGGCAGATCTGAGGAGAGAGGGTGTTTGATACGGAAGTTGTAGACAACCACTGGATATTTTTGAGGACGGGAGAGGACACGCCCTGAACGTTTCTGCAGAAAGATAATCCGGGCTTGAAGTGAGGAGAGGCAGGAGGTTGGGAGGTCAGAAAGGAGGCTGATGCAGTCATCCAGTTGGGACAGGATGAATGATTGTAGTAACTTGGTAGCGATTTGGATGGAGAGGAAAGGACAGATCTGTGTGGAACAGGGACTGTATCCAACTTGATTATCCTCTATCTTAGTACAGTGCTTGACACATAATAATGTGCTTAACAAAAACCATAAAACAAACTCCCACCGATGCTGCTATTACTTCTATTACTAGTACCACTATTATTCTCCCACAATGTCCCAGCAATTAGGTTCTCAATCCTCTCATGGTTGCTTCTGGCTCCAACTGGATTAGGGGAAAGGCAGGGCGCATAATGAAAGCCATTGCATCTGGAATGAGCACCAGGACTAGGAATTTGTCCATGAAAATACCACGAAATTCTCAGCAAAAATGATCATAATAATAATAGTAATAATGTTGGTATTTGTTAAGCGCTTACTATGTGCCAAATGCTGTTCTAAACACTGGGGTAGATACAAGGCAATCAGGTTGTCCCACGTGAGGCTCACAGTCTTAATCCCCATTTTACAGATGAGGTAACTGAGGCACTGAGAAGTGAAGTGACTTGCCCAAAATCACACAGCTGACCAGTGGCGGAGCCGGGATTCGAACCCAGACCTCTGATAGGGATCTCTAAGTTATGATCCGCTCTAACTGGTAGGGTGGACAAAAGAGAACCCCTTTTTAAAAGTGGACTCGAATCTCTTTTTCATCTTTAAGGGCCTTGGAGAAGGAAGGGACTCCTTTTGGACTTTGCAGGTTAATCTGAAATAATAATGTTGGTATTCGTTAAGTGCTTATTGTGTGCCAAGCACTGTTCTAAGCGCTGGGGTAGATACAAGGTAATCAGGTTGTCCCATGTGAGGTTCACAGTCTTCATCCCCATTTTACAGATGAGGAAATGGAGGCACAGAGAAGTTAAGTGACTTGCCCAAGGTCACACAGTTGACAAGTGGTGGAGTCAGGATTAGAACCCATGACCTCTGACTCCCAAGCCAGTGCTCTTTCCACTGAACCACGCTGCTTCTCTAAAGGTGGTCCTTGCACAAAATGGCATCAACACAACATCAACCTTAGCACTTTGGGGCGTGTGTGTGAGTATGTTTGTGTGTGTGTATTTGAATATTCAATTATTTATCAAGTAATCATATTTAATGAACATTTCCTGTGTGCAGAGAATAGTAATAACAATAATTATGGTATTTATTAAGCACTTACTATGTGCCAAGCACTGTTCTAAGCGCTGGGGTAGATGCAAGATAATGAGGCTGTTCATTCATTCAATTGTATTTATCAAGTGCTTACAATGTGCAGAGCACTGTACTAAGTGCTTGGAAAGTACAGTTCAGCCACAGAGACAATTCCTACGCAATGGACTCACAGTCTAGAAGGGTTGTGGGTGAGGGAAGTGCTGGTTGTCCCCAGTGGGGGTTACGGTCTTAATCCCCATTTTACAGATGTGGTAACTGAGGCATGGAGAAGCTAAGTGGCTTGCCCAAAGTCACACAGTAGACAAGTGGCAGAGGCAGGATTAGAACCCACGTCCTCTGACTCCCCAATCCAGATTGGGAGAGTATAATATAAGAGAGTTGGTAAAAACATACCTTGCCCACAATGAGCTTTCACATTAGAGAGGACATTGGACATTGCTTTGCACTCAGTATACACACAATAAGTACCAGTGCAAGTGTGTTAGATTATGAGCTCCCTGAGTATATGGATTGTGTCATCTACACACAAACCTCTTGTGAGAGGCAGCGTGGCTTAGTGGAAAGACCGTGGGCTTGGGAGTTAGAGATCGTGGGTTCTAATAATAATGATGGTATTTGTTAAGCGCTTACTCTATGCGAAGCACTATTCTAAGCGCTGGGGGAGATACAAGGTCATCAGTTTGTTCCACGTGGGGCTCACAGTCTTCATCCTCATTTTACAGATGAGGAAACTGAGGCACAGAGCAGTTAAGTGACTTGCCCAAGGTCACACAGCTGACAAGTGGCAGAGCCAGGATTAGAACCCATGACCTCTGACTCCGAAGCCTGTGCTCTTTCCACTGAGCCATGCTGCTTCTCAAAGGTGGTCCTTGCACAAAATGGCATCAACACAACATCACCCTTAGCACTTTGGGGCATGTGCGTGTGTGTGAGTGTGTTTGTGTGTGTGTGTGTATTTGAATATTCAATTATTTATCAAGTAATCATATTTAATGAACATTTACTGTGTGCAGAGAATAGTAATAATAATAATTATGATATTTGTTAAGTACTTAATAATAATGTTGGTATTTGTCAAGCTCTTACTAAGTGCAGAGCACTGTTCTAAGCGCTGGGATAGATACAGGGAAATGAGGTTGTCCCACGTGAGGCTCACAGACTTCATCCCCATTTTACAGATGAGGGAACTGAGGCACAGAGAAGTGAAGTGACTTGCCCAAAGTCACTAATCCTGCCTCCACTACTTATCAACTGTGTGACTTTGGGCAAGTCACTTCACTTTTCTGTGCCTCAGTTCCCTCATCTGTAAAATGGGGATTAAGATTGTGAGCCCCACGTGGGACAATCTGATTACCTTGTAACTATCACAGTGCTTAGAACAGTGCTTGGCACAGAGTAAGCGCTTAAATACCCTCATTATTGTTATTTACCTCTGCCATACTCTCCCAAGAGCCTAGTGTAGTGCTCTGTCCATAGCCAAGACTTAATAAATACTGTAGATAATGGTAATGATTATGAAAAGGTTGCCGAGATATACTGTGCCTTCCCAATAGATGGGAAAATCTCTGGGACCCAAAAGGGTTCCTCTCCAAATCTCACCATTCTTGAAAAAGGCAATTTTCTAGCTTCATCTTGCTGTGTCAGTTGTTCTTTTTCCCAGTGTGTAATAGGGCCGAAGGTATTCCACTACAACTCTTGGGCCTGTTCTTCTCCAGCAAAGGAGCGTGGAGGCCATTTAATCAAATAGTTCAAACAGAACCACAACTGGGTATTTCAGGTGAAAGTACATTTTGATTGAATTAGCCTGAAAATAGCCACAATTCTCTACTTCATTGTCTTGTAGAGAATTGTGACAATTTTCATGATAATTCAATCCAATTCATTTTCTTGAAGAACACAACCCTCCACTTTCCTTTCAATAGGCCGCATGTCTACTCTTCCTTTTCTAGAAGAGTGCAAGTCTCCATTTGACTTTCTAGTAAAACATAATTCTCCACTTCACTAATGCCCTCCCTCTTATACCGACAGACAATTACTCTCCCCCTCTTCAAAGCCTTATTCAAGCCACATCTCCTCCACGGGGCTTTTCCTAACTAAGCTCTCTTTTCCTTTTCTTCCACCCCCTTCTGCATCACCCTGACTTGCTCAGTTTATTCATCCCCCCCCTCCCAGACTCACAGCATTTACGTACCTATCCGTAATTTATTTACATTAATGTCTGTCTCCCCCTCTAGAAAGTGGGCAGGGGATGTGTTTGCTATATTCTTATAGTGTACTCTCCCAAGCCCTCAGTACAGTGGTCTGCATATAGTAAGTGCTCAATAAATAGGATTGATTGATTGATAAGTGCTGTGGGGTTGGGAGTGAGGTGAATACCAAATGCCCAAAGGTCACGGATCTCAGTTCACAGATGATGCAGAAGGGAAAGTGAGTCGTTCTCAGGATGGATTATTGACTTCCGGGGGAAGGAAGATTGGCCTATAGTCTGAAAGACCTGTAAGTATTTACTTTGGTTTCAAGAAATGTCTGGGCTCAGAATGCTGATGAAATAGAACATTGTTAAAAATATATATTCTTCCCCAACGGGGTTTGGTTTGGTTTGGGTTTGTTTTTCCAAGGAGCTGCCTGAAGTTTGTTGAGGACATAAACACAGAAAGATAATGAGTATATGAGCACTGACTTCTAATGACTGTTATTGCACAGAAGAAACTGCTTGTGGGGCATTTGCATCTGCTTACTAGCTGAAAGCAGAAGCTACCGCCTGGATCAGAAAGATGAGCTATACTATGCTATGAGACAAGTCTCACAGAGAAGCAGCATGGGCTAGTGGTTAGACCCCGGGCCTGGGAGTCAGAAGGACCTGGGTTCTAATCCCCGCTCTGCCATTTGTCTGCTGCGTGACCTTGGGCAAGTCATTTAACTTCCCTGTGCCTCAGTTACCTCATCTGTAAAATGGGGATTAAGACTGTGAGCCCCATGTGGGTCAGGGACTGTGTCCAACCTGATGATCTAGTATCTACCCCAGCGCTTAGTACAGTGCCTGGCACATAGTAAGCGCTTGTCAAATACCATAAAAGAGGTCCCCGTCATCCCCAAATAATGTCATCCTGAATGCTAAGGAGAGAAGCTGCTCTCTATAATAATTATGGTATTTTGTTAAGTGCTTACTATGTGCCAGGCACTGTACTGAGCGCTGGGGTAGGTACAAGTAAATTGAGCTGAACACTGTCCCTGTCCCACCTTGGTCTCACAGTCTCAATCTCCGTTTTACAGATGAGGCAACTGAGGCCCAGAGAAGTAAAGTGACTTGCCACGGTCACACAGCAGACCAATGGCAGAGCAAGGATTAGAACCCATGACCTTCTGACTCCCAGGCCCGCTCTTTATTCCACTACACCACGCTGCTTCTCTGTGGCTATCTACTCTTATAGCTGATAGATTCCTCATGCTCTCATGATGAAAATGAGGGTATTTTGATCTCTTAATAATATTGGGATTAATTAAAAATTTACTCTGCTCCTGTAATATCCTTGTGCTGACCCCTATTCCCACAACATTTGTCTCTACCCACTTCATTTACACCGTAAGCTCCAGGAGGGGAGTCATCCTGAGTCTTGCTTCTGTTGTACTCTTCCAAGCGCTTAGTACAGTGCTCCGCACTCAATAGGGATCCTGTAAATGATGTTGCTGATGACCATGATGATAATTACCGGAACAGGGAGGTCTAGTGGAAAGAATCCAGGGCTAGGAGTCAGGAGACCCAAGTTTTAATCTCAGATTCTCCACTTATCTTCCAGGTGACCTTGAGCAAATCACTTAACTGCTCTGTGTCTCAGTTTCCTCAACTGTAAAACTCAATACCTGTTCTCCCTTCCTCCTCAGAGTGTGACCCCTATGGCAGGAATTGTGTGCTTAGCAAAGTGCTTGGCACATAGTAAGCACAGAACAAACACAACTGTTATTATGATGGTGATGCCAAAATACTGTGCAAAGTACTGGGGCAGATACTAGACAATCAGATCAGACAAAGTTCCTGTTTCACATGGAGGTTAGGGAGAGCAGATATACTATTTATTCTGTTAATGAGGTGGACATCCCCTTGATTCTATTTATCTTGATGATATTGTCTTGTTTTTGTTTTCTTCTGTTTCGCTTTACTGTCTGTCTCCCCCGTTTACACTGTGAGCCCGTCAGTGGGCAGGGATTGTCTCTATCTGTTGCCGAATTGCACATTCCAAGTGCTTAGTACAGTGCTCTGCACATAGTAAGCGCTCAATAAATACTACTGAATGAATGAATGATACCCATTTTACAGATAATAATAATGATGAGATTTGTTAAGCACTTACTATGTGCCAAGCACTGTTCTAAGCGCTGGAGGAGATACAGGGTCATCAGGTTGTGACTGTGAGGCTCACAGTCTGAATCCCCATTTGACAGATGAGGGAACTGAGGCCCAGAGAAGTGAAGTGACTTGCCCAGAGTCACACAGCTGACAGGTGGCAGAGCCCGGATGAGGCAACTGAGGGTCAGACAGGTTAAGTGACTTGCCTGAGGTCAGACAATCAATAAATCGATGGTATTCGCTGAGCACTTACTATATGCAGACCCACTGTACTAAGAGTACAATAAGTTGACAAACATATTCCCTTTCCACACAAGTTTGCAGCCTAGAGGATGAGCACACAGAAAGGTTATGTCCTAGCAAAGACCAGAAGCCAGTTTCCAGACCCATGTGCTATCATTATTCATTCATTCATTTATTCAATAGTATTTATTGAGCGCTTACTATGTGCAGAGCACTGTACTAAGCGCTTGGAATGTACAAATCGGCAACAGATAGAGACAGTCCCTGCCCTTTGACAGGCTCACGGTCTAATCGGGGGAGACACACAGACAAGAACGATGGCAATAAATAGAGTCGAGGGGAAGAACATCTCATTAAAACAATAGCAAATAAATAGAATCAGGGTGATGTACATCTCATTAAACAAAATAAATAGGGTGATGAAGATATATTCATTCATTCATTCAATAGTATTTATTGAGCGCTTACTATGTGCAGAGCACTGTACTAAGCGCTTGGGATGAACAAGTCGGCAACAGATAGAGACAGTCCCTGCCGTTTGACGGGCTTACGGTCTAATCGGGGGAGACGGACAGACGAGAACAATGGCACTAAACAGCGTCAAGGGGAAGAACATCTCGTAAAAACCGATGGCAACTAAATAGAATCGAGGCGATGTACAATTCATTAACAAAATAAATAGGGTAACGAAAATATATACAGTTGAGCGGACGAGTACGGTGCTGTGGGGATGGGAAGGGAGAGGTGGAGGAGCAGAAGGAAAAGGGGAAAATGAGGCTTTAGCTGCGGAGACGTAAAGGGGGGATGGCAGAGGGAGTAGAGGGGGAAGAGGAGCTCAGTCTGGGAACGCCTCTTGGAGGAGGTGATTTTTAAGTAAGGTTTTGAAGAGGGAAAGAGAATCAGTTTGGCGGAGGTGAGGAGGGAGGGCGTTCCAGGACCGCGGGAGGACGTGACCCGGGGGTCGACGGCGGGATGGGCGAGACCGAGGGACGGCGAGGAGGTGGGCGGCAGAGGAGCGGAGCGTGCGGGGTGGGCGGTAGAAAGAGAGAAGGGAGGAGAGGTAGGAAGGGGCAAGGTGATGGAGAGCCTCGAAGCCTAGAGTGAGGAGTTTTTGTTTGGAGCGGAGGTCGATAGGCAACCACTGGAGTTGTTTAAGAAGGGGAGTGACATGCCCAGATCGTTTCTGCAGGAAGATGAGCCGGGCAGCGGAGTGAAGAATAGACCGGAGCGGGGCGAGAGAGGAGGAAGGGAGGTCAGAGAGAAGGCTGACACAGTAGTCTAGCCGGGATATAACGAGAGCCCGTAATAGTAAGGTAGCCGTCTGGGTGGAGAGGAAAGGGCGGATCTTGGCGATATTGTAGAGGTGAAACCGGCAGGTCTCGGTAACGGATAGGATGTGTGGGGTGAACGAGAGGGACGAGTCAAGGATGACACCGAGATTGCGGGCCTGCGGGACGGGAAGGATGTTCGTGCCATCCACGGTGATAGAGAAGTCTGGGAGCGGACCGGGTTTGGGAGGGAAGATGAGGAGCTCAGTCTTGCTCATGTTGAGTTTTAGGTGGCGGGCCGACATCCAGGTGGAGACGTCCCGGAGGCGGGAGGAGATGCGAGCCCGAAGGGAGGGGGAGAGGACAGGGGCGGAGATGTAGATCTGCGTGTCATCTGCGTAGAGATGGTAGTCAAAGCCGTGAGAGCGGATGAGTTCACCGAGGGAGTGAGTGTAAATGGAGAACAGAAGAGGGCCGAGAACTGACCCTTGAGGAACTCCAACAGTTAAAGGATGGGAGGGGGAGGAGGCTCCAGCGTAGGAGACCGAGAATGATCGGCCAGAGAGGTAAGAGGAGAACCGGGAGAGGACAGAGTCCGTGAAGCCAAGGTGAGATAAGGTATGGAGGAGGAGGGGATGGTCGACAGTGTCAAAGGCAGCAGAGAGGTCAAGGAGGATTAGAATGGAGTAGGAGCCATTGGATTTGGCAAGAAGGAGGTCATGGGTGACCTTAGAGAGAGCAGTCTCGGTAGAGTGGAGGGGACGGAAGCCAGATTGGAGGGGGTCTAGGAGAGAATGGGAGTTAAGGAATTCTAGGCATCGATTGTAGACGACTCGTTCTAAGATTTTGGAAAGGAAGGGTAGTAGGGAGATAGGACGATAACTGGAGGGGGAAGCGGGGTCAAGAGCGGGTTTTTTTAGGATGGGGGAGACGTGGGCGTGTTTGAAGGCAGAGGGGAAGGAGCCCTTGGAGATTGAGTGGTTAAAAATAGAAGTTAAGGAAGGGAGGAGGGCAGGGGCGATGGTTTTAAGAAGGTGAGAGGGAATGGGGTCCGAGGCGCAGGTGGAGGGGGTGGCACTTGCGAGGAGGGAGGAGATCTCCTCTGAGGATACTGCAGGGAAGGATGGGAAAGTAGGGGAGGGGGAGAGGCGGAGGGGTGACTTTGGGGAGCTCAGACCTGATCGTGTTGATTTTCGTGAGGAAATAGGTGGCCAGATCATTAGGGGTGAGAGATGGGGGAGGGGGAGGAACAGGGGGCCTAAGGAGAGAGTTAAAGGTCCGGAACAAAGATATATGCGGTCGAGCGGATGGGTACAATGCTGAGGGGATGGGACGGGAGAGGGGGAGGAGGGGAGGGAAAGGGGGGAGAAGAGGGTTTAGCTGCAGAGAGGTGAAGGGGGGGTAGAGGGAGCAAAGGGAAAAAAGGGGGGAGCTCAGTCTGAGAAGACCTCTTGGAGGAGATGAGCTTTAAGTAGGGATTTGAAGAGGGGAAGAGAATTAGATTGTCTGAGGTGAGGAGGGAGGGCATTCCAGGACCGCGGGAGGATGTGGCCCGGGGGTCGACGGCGGGATAGGCGAGACCGAGGGACGGTGAGGAGGTGGGCGGCAGAGGAGCGGAGCGTGCGGGGTGGGCGGTAGAAGGAGAGAAGGGAGGAGAGGTAGGAGGGGGCAAGGTGATGGAGAGCCAACCATGCTGCCTCTACAAAAATAATAATAATGATGATGGTATTTGTTTAGCGTTTAATATGTGCCAAGCACTATTCTAGGCGCTGGGGTAGATACAAGGTAATCAGGTGACCCCAAGTGGGGCTCACAGCCTTCATCCCCATTTTACAGATGAGGGAACTGAGGCCTAGAGAAGCAAAATGACTTGCCCAAGGTCACACAGCAGACCTGTGGCAGAGCCGGGATAACAACCTGACTTCTGACTCCCAAACCCATGCTCTTGCCACTAAGCCAAGCTGCTTAATAATAATAAAAATAATAATAACTGTGGTATCTGTTAAGAGCTCCCTATGTGTTAATCCCTGCTCTAAGCACTGGAGAAGATTCAAGAAGTTCGGGTCAGACACAGTCCCTGTGCCATGCAGGACTCACAGTCTAAGTAAGAGGGAGACGAGGTATTGAATCCCCATCTTAAAGATGAGGTAACTGAGGCACAGAGAAGTCAAGCGACTTGCCCAAAGTCACACAGCAGGAATGGGGCAGAGCCAGGATTGGGATCCAGGTCCTCTGACTCCCAGGCCTGTGTCTTCCCGGTGAGTCAGTCAGTCAGTTACATCTATTGAGTGCCTGCTATGTGCAGAGTACTGTACTAAGCACTTGGAAGAGTACAATACAACAATGTAACAGATACATTCCCTGCCCACAAAGAGTTTACAGTCTAGAGGTTTCCCACTAAGCCAAACTGCTCCAACTGCCTCTTAGCCAGTCCAAAGCTCTGTACTCTTAGTACAGTGCCCAGCACTTAGTACAGTGCCTGGCATGTAGTAAGCACTTAACAAACGCCATTATCATCATCATTATTATTAAGTTGAGATCAATAGAACCTGGGAATTTTACTCTCATTTGACAGGCAAGGATTACACTCTGACTACACTACTCAGACAAAGTGAAGTTGGGAGTGGAACGATTATGCAGATCATTCAGGCCCCACCTGCAGAGTTTGCTCATTAGCATTTTGGGCAAAATTATAGAATCGTAGATTAACAGGCAGAAAGGGTCCCAGAGAGATCACACAGCACATCACTAAGCAAACCAGAAACGTTGGAATCAATTAATGGTATTTATTGAGCTCTTCCTGTGCGCGGAGCCGTGCCAGACCAATCAACAGGAAGACACAAACCAAGGAGGCCTCCTTTCGCAATTTCTCTACCCGACCTGGTGAAGTAACAGCTGAGCCCATACCTCTTCTCTGTGAATGTTTGGGCATAATTGTATGGAACAAATCCCCAGCTTTGCTCAGATCATTTTAGCCAAGGAAATCAAATCCACTTCAGAGGCAGGACAGGAAATGGAGGTCATATTTGGGGTTGCAATTTGCAGTCTTGCATGTTCTTCTTACAAGGTGAACTAAAGCAGAATAAAACTTAATGGGAACAATATTTTTCTCCTTGGTTTGTCTGCAGTTGAGCTCTCCAAAGGGTAGGGGCGGTCATCTTCTACAGATGGCAGTTTGCGTGTCCTAGTGGAAAGAGCACGGGCCTTGGAGTCAGAGGAGCTGGGTTCTAATCTCAGCTCTGCCAATCATCTGTTGTGTGACCTTGGGCAAGTCACTTGACTTTCCTGTGCCTCAGTTTCCTCAACTGTAAAATTCATTCAATAGTATTTATTGAGCGCTTACTATGTGCAGAGCACTGTACTAAGCGCTTAGAATGTACAAATCGGTAACAGATAGAGACAGTCCCTGCCCTTTGACGGGCTTACAGTCTAATCGATGATAATCGATGAATCTAAAATGAGCATTCAATACCTGTTCTCCCTCCTACTTAGACTGTGAGCCCCACATGGGGCAGGGACCGTGTCCAACCTAATTGACCTATATCTCCCACAGTGTGTAGAACAGTGTTTGACACATAGTAAGCGCTTAACAAATACCATTTAAATAAATAGTAGAGTGCTCTGGACCCAATAGGTGCTCAATAAATACTAATGATTGTTTAAATGCTGATTGAACAGGGGTCTGATTTTTTCCAAACCCCTGAAAGCTCTAGGAAAGAATTAATTAATAATTGTAGTATTCGTTAAGCATTTACCATTAATCAACCGCTGTACTAAGTGCTGGGGGTACATAAAAGATAATCAGGTCAGACACACTCCTCTAAATGAGGCTTCCAGTCTAAGCAGGAAGGGAGAACAGATATTTAATTCCCATTTCTAGACTGTGAGCCCATTGTTGGGTGCAGTGCTCTGCACACATTAAGTGCTAAATAAATACGATGGAATGAAATACAATTGAATTTTACAGATGAGGAAACCGTGGCACAGAAAAGTTGAGTGACTGCCAAAAGTCACACATCAGACAAGAGGCAGAACTGTGTTTAGAATACAGCGACTCTGACTCCCAGGCCCTTGCTTTTCCCCCTAGGGTACACAAACTGCCCACCCAAACCAGAAAACCTCTTTAGCAGATCAAAAAGCCCAATTTCTTTTTTTCTATTTCAATCTACAAAAGATAGGGAATGTCCACAGTGAGAAAACAGAGGAGCAGCATGGCCTAGTGGATAGAGCACGTGCCTGGGAGTCAGAAGAACCTGGGTTCTAATCCCAGGTCTGCCCTTTGTCTGCTCTGTGACCTTGGGCAAATCACTTCTCTGTGCCTCGATTACCTCATCAGTAAGATGGGGATTAGAATTGTGAACCCCACGTGCGATCTGGACTGTGTCCAAACTGATTAGCTTCTATCTATCCCAGCATTTAGTACAATGTCTGACACATAGTAAGTGCTTAACAAACACCATTTTTTAAAAAAAAGAGCCCTTGCTACAAATCTCCAGTGGTTACTTATCAACCTTGGCATGAAGCAAAAACTCCTCACTCTTGGCTTCAAAGCTGTCCATCCCTTCCCCCCCTCCTACTTCACCTCCTTTCTCTCCTTCTACAGCCCTGCCTGCACACTCTGTTCCTCTGCTGCCGCTCATCTCCTCACTGTGCCTCATTCTCGTCTGTTCCCCCGTCAACCCCTGGCCCATGTCCTACCTCTGGCCTGGAATGCCCCCCTCCTCACCTCTGCCAAACTAACTCTCTTCCCCTGTTCAAAGCCCTACTGACAGCTCACCTTCCCCAGGAGGCCTTCCCAGACTGAACCCCCCACTTTTCCTCTGCTCCTCCTCCCCTCCCCATCGCTCCCACTCCCTTCCTCTGCTCTACCCCCTTCCCCGCCCCAGAACACTTGTGTATATTTGTACATATTTATTATTCTGCTTATTTTACTAATGATGTGTATATATCTATAATTCTATCTATCTATTTTGATGCTATTGATGCCTGTCTACTTGTTTTCTTTTGTTGTCTGTCTCCCCCTTCTAGACTGTGAGCCCATTGTTGAGTAGGGATTGTCTCTCTGTTGCCGAATTGTACTTTCCAAGTGCTTAGTACAGTGCTCTGCACACAGTAAGTGCTCAATAAATATGATTGAATGAATGAATGAGTGAATGAATGAATACTTCCCTCTCTTGCAGTTTTTTTGGACCAGGGATTTTGTTTTCAGGACTGCAGGTGTGATGTCCATGATACCATGTGTGCATGAGGGGCATCTACAACTACTATTCACAGAGTTGCTTTGTTTGGAAAGAAAAAAAATGAAATGTATCTACAGTGGGACAGGATCACTACCTCATTTACCGCAGAGGCCAACAAATTGGAAAATGGAGGAAAGGAGGAAAAACCCTCATCTGTCTCCTTCTCTGCAGTCTCATATTTCCTCTTGCATTCGGGACATCTGTATTTAGATAACCCCTCAACACCTCAAACTTAACATGCCCAAAACAGAATTCCCTCTCTTCCCACCCAAACCCTGTCCTCCTCCTGATTTTCCCATAGTGGTAGATGGCACCACCCTCCTTCCTGCCTCATAAACCCGTAACCCTGGCTTTATCCTCGACTCATCTCTATCTTTCGACCCACATATTCAATGTCACCAAATCCTGTTGGTTCAACCTTCACAACATCACTAAAATTGACCCTTTCCACTCCATCCAAATTGCTACCATGTTAATCCAAGCACTTGTCCTGTCCCGACTGGATTACTGCATCAATCTCCTTACTGACCTTCCTGCCTCCTGTCTCTCCCCACTTCAGCCAATACTTCACCTTCCTGCGCGTATCGGTTTTCTATAAAACCATTTAGTCCATGTTTCCTCAGTCCTCAAAACTCTCCTGTGGCTGCCCATCCACCTCTGTATTAAACAGAATCTCCTTCCTAACTCCTTTAAAGCAGTCAATCACTTTGCCCACTCTTACCTTGCCTCCCTGATCTCCTACTCCAACCCAGCCCTCACACTTCGCTCCTCTAATACCAACCTACTCATTGTACCTCCATCCTGTCTCTTGCCCACGACCGGCCTCTGGCTCAGAACTCCCTCCCTCATATCTGACAGCTGATCATTCTCCCTGCTTTAAAAGCCTTGTTAAAAATACATCTCCTCCAAGAGGCCTTCCCCAACTAAGCCCCCATTTCCTCTTCTCCCACTCCCTTCTGCATCGCCCTTGCAACTAGAATTGACACCCTTTATTCACCCCTCCCTCAACCCCATAGCACATATGTGCATATCTGTAATTTACTTTATTTATGTATGTTAATGTCTGTCTCCCCATCTAGACAGTAGGTTTGTTGATAATAATAATAATAATAATGGTATTTAAGGGCTTACTATGTGCCAGACACTGTACTAAGCACTGGGGTGGATAAAAGCAAATCAGGTTGAACAGAGTCCCTGTCCCTCATAGGGCTCATAGTCTCAATCCCCATTTTATAGATGAAGTAACTGAAGCACAGAGAAATGAAATCACTTGCCCAGGGTAACCCAGTAGACAAGTGGTGGAGCTGGGATTCGAACCCATGGATTCTGACTCCCAGGCCCGGGTTCAATCCACTACACCATGCTGCTTCTGTGGACAAGGAACGTGCCTACCAACTCTTTTATATTGTATTCTCTCAAGCACTGAGTACAGGGCTCTACATACAGTAAGTGCTCAATAAATACAGTCGATTGACTGATTGAGAAAAAGGGGAGGAAAACTGGAGAGGGAAGGGAAAGGAAAGGGAAGAGAAGGGAGAGGATGAGCGGTGGGGAAAGTGGCCAGAGGATAGGGTGATAACTATTCCAACACTCCTTGTGCTGGGGAAAACTTGGTGTGGGGGATTATTTTCATTACAATGCAATTATGACCCCCCAATTTCCTATTTATAAAATTTTTAAGCACTCTGTGCCAAGCACTGTACTAAGCGCTGGGGTAGACCAGATCAAACACAGACCCTGTCCTCCATGTTGCTCATAGCCTAAGGAGAGGGGAAAAATGAATGTTTAATTCCCATTTCACAGATGAGGAAACTCAGGCACAGATGAGTGAAGTGACTTGTCTAGGGTCACACAGCAGGCAAGAGGTAGAGCCAGAATTGGAACCCAGATCCCCCGACTTCCAGATCCGTGTTCTTTCCACTCTCTCTCTCCTCCCAGTTTCCAGAGGAAAGACTATGTTGCTTGACTTTCCCACCTTTGTGACCTTGGGCTAATCCTTTCACTTCTCTGGCCTCAGCGACCTCATCTTTAAAATGGGGATTGAGACTGTGAACCCCACATGGGACAGGGACTGTGTCCAACCCAATTTGCTTGTATCCACCCCAGTGCTTAGTTCAGAGCTTGGCACACGGTAAGCACTTAACAAATACTACAATTATTATTATTATTGTTATCAATCACGGTCCTCCCAAGTTTCTTGGTGATTGCTTTCTGAATCGGAGCCGGGTAGGGTTACCGACCCCAGCCTTGTGGTGTCTGTTTAAACGAGTGTGTCTGAACAGGAAAATCAAACAGACAGCGAACCACTTCGGTTTCTCCCCTGATACGATGAGGAAAACGATAAACCAGGGTTCACTTTCACTTAATTGGGCTGCGTCCAGGAGGCTGATCCCGGAAGCTCTGCGTTGCGCTGCCCCATCCCTTTCAGGGGGGGTTTGGAGGGTGAAGGCGGGCTGGGCTGGGAACCGGGGATGGGGGGCACTCAGAACACCCCCTCCTCCACCATCTCTGGCAGCCAACAGCCAACAGGTAGGGAGGAAGGGAGGTTCTTTCTCCGGACCCTGGTGTCCCTAATCCTCCTTGAGGGTCTCCTGGTCCAAAGCGGCCAGGGGGCTGGGAGACTCCTTACCCTGGCAGGGAGGCTCAGGCGGGTTCGGTGGGCTACCTTAGAACAGTGCCTGGCACATAGTAAGTGCTTAACAAAATACCATAATTATTATCATTATTAACTATTCTGGGACTCAGTTAATAGGGGTTAAATAAATACCTCTTCTCCCTGTACTGAGACACTGATAATAATAATGACGATGGTATTTGTTAAGCGCTTACTATAAGCCATAGCACTGTCCTAAGTGCTGGGATAGATATGAGGTGATCAGGTTGTCCCACATGGGGCTCACAGTCTTAATCCCCATTTTACAGATAAGGGAACTGAGGCAGAGAAGCAAAGTGACTTGCCCAAAGTCATACAGCAGTCAAGTGGCAGAGGCGGTATTAGAACCCAAGTCCTCTGACTCCCAAGCCCGTGCTCTTTCCACTAAGCCACGCTGCTTCTCTAAGTGCTGTACTGTACAAAGCGCTGGGATAGATACAAGCAAATCAGGTTGGACTCAGTCTCTGTCCCATTTGGGGCTCACAATCTCAATCCCCACTTTACAGATGAGGTATCGGAGGAACAGAGAAGCACAGTGACTTGTCCAAGGTCACACAGCAGATAAGTGTGTAACTGAGGTAACTGAGGCCCCGAGAAGTGAAGTGGCTTGCCCAGTCACACAGGGGTAAAGGTCAGGGCCCTGATCCACAGGTGGGGATGAGGAGAAGTCCCCAGAAGTGAGGGGTCACAAACTCTCCTTTTCCCCTCTTCCTCTCTCCCCTCCTTCCCCAAACCAGCTTCTTCTGGCCCCTCCTCAGGCCTGAAGTCCTCGGGGCCCGGCTGCTGGGTAGCCAGGAGCCATTGAATCTTTGTCTGAGCTCCGGCTTCCTGGAAAATCTGAGGGAAAATTTAGGGCTTCACGCACCCAGTGGACTGAATAGGCTTATTTACTGCTCCTCTTTCATGCCCCTTTCCTGTGAGAAGATCCCTCTAAGGCCCGGATGGTCAATCAGACGGGAAACCTCCCTAGGCATCACCCAACCACCTCATCCAGGGAATTTTGAAGTGAGAAGGGAGAAGTACAGGGATGAGCTCAATCAAGCACTGTACTAAGCGCTTAGTACTGCTATACTCTTCCATCTCGGGTTATCCTTGTAGCCACCATTGCCCTCCTACCTATGACTCAGGCACCACCAGGTCTAGAGTCAGAATACTAGGGGACAAATCTCATGAAAATAATCCCAAACTATCCCTCCCTCTCCCCCCTTCCCCTTCCTCCCTACTCTTTCTTTCCCTCTCTCCCTTACTCCTTTCTTCTCTCCCTCCCTCCCTTCTTTTCTCCCTCCCTTCTTTTTGCTCTTCCTCCCTCCTTTCTTCTTTCCTTCCCTCTCTCCCTCATCAATTCATTCATTCAATTGTATTTATTGAGCGCTTACTGTGTGCAGAGCACTGTACTAAGCGCTTGGAAAGTACAATACGACAATAAGCAGTTACATTCCCTGCCCATAGTGACCTTACAGTCTGGGGGGGGGGGGGGGGAGACAGATATCAATACTAATGAATAAAATTAGAAAATTATAGATATGTACATAAGTGCTGTGGGGCGGGAGGAGGGAAGAGCGAAGGGAGTGAGTCAGGGTGATGCAGAAGAGAGAAGAAGATGAGGAAAAGAGGGGAAGTCTGGAAAGACTTCTTGGAGGATATGTACCTTTAGTAAGGCTTTGATGAGAGGGAGTGTAGTTGTCTGTTGGATATGAGGAGGGAGGGCTTTCCAGGCCAGTGGTAGGATGTTCATTCATTCATTCATTCATTCATTCATTCAATAGTATTTATTGAGCACTTACTATGTGCAGAGCACTGTACTAAGCGCTTGGAATGTACAAATCAGCAACAGATACAGTCCCTGCCCATTGACGGGCTTACAGTCTAATCGGGGGAGACAGACAGACAAAAACAATAGCAATAAATGGATGTGGGCTAGGGGTCGGTGGCGAAACAGGTGAGATCGAGGCACAGTGAGAGGTTAGCACTAGAGGATCAAAGTGTGTGGGCTGGGTTGTAGAGGGGGAGAAGCGAGGTGCAGTAATAATAATAATAATATGATTACTACCTGTCAAGCACCAAGGTTGATACAAAATAATCAGATAAGAGCTCCCTGCCTGACACAAGGCTCCTATTTTAGCACCTTACCCATTTTATGGATGAGGAAATGGAGGCCAGAAAGGTTAAGTGATTTTCCCAGGGTCATAGAACAGGTCAGTGGCAGAACTGGGACTAGAACCCAGGTCTCCTGTGCCGACAGGATGGGAGAAGCTGTCAGGGGAGAAAGTTAGGAAGGAGAGAGGGTCAGAGGTAGTTTGCCTCCACTCCCTCCCCCTCCACACACACACATCCATCCTGGGAAGCTCCCGTTTTGGCAGCTGGGGTAGGGTCTTAGGGGACTGGGTAGGCCACATTTAAAACCAGTCTCTCTCTTCTCTCTCAAACCCATTTTTCTTTCTTCACGCTACGGCATTCTTGGAACGGAGTTGCCAGACTGCTTGGAAAGGCAGCCGGTGGTTTAGGGGAGGAGAGAGATAGAGAAATCGAGACACAGACACACGGAGAGGCCAGGGGAGACGGGAAAATAGCCCCTCATCCTTGAGAGCAAATGATTAGCAGAACACTGGGAATACAATAATTACCCCCAAATGGAAATCCAGCCCACAATCACACAATGCGCCCCTTGTGAACCACTTGGCCTATAAAAGTATAGGAAATCTTATAACTCGGGGAGCTGGAGAAAGAAATCCCGGCTTATGCAAACTGCTTCTGAGAACCAGAGAGGGCCAGGGGAAGGGAAACCCCAGTTGGAAAGAGAACATCGTGAGGGAGCCTGTGATATTTACTGACAATAATCACAAGAATTCCTTAAACCGCAAACTGGAAATGGATATTTTCACATGGCAGGGCCAGGAACAAATTGCATTTCATTAAGGCCCGGGTCAATAAACAAACACAAATGCAAATAAACGGTCCTGGTTTCTCTCTTACCTGGAAAGGGGGGCTTTCTTTTTCCCCATCCGGGCCTGGGAGAGAGAGAGAGAGAGAGAGAGTCTCTGCAAGAGAGCCGAGGGGAGAGAGGAGGCGGGGTGTTTCTTTGAGAGTGCTCCAAAAGACACGTAATTCATCTTCAGATTTTTATAACTTCGCCTCTAGAAAGAGACTCCTGGAGCCCCAGCTATCATTTACTCATAATGATCACATTCAAGTGAGTGATTCAGAGTGAATCATGCAATAAGGCTCCCATTTGTGAGGGGAGGGGGAGAGAGGGGGCGGAGGGGACTGAGGAATCGTTTCTAGAGACACAGGAGGGTTTCTCCCTCCAAAGCCCTCCAATGGTCAAACTCTGAGAAAAATAATAATTATTTTTATTAGTATGGTATTTGTTAAGTGCTTATTATGTGCCAGACACTCTACTAAGAGCTAGGGCGGATACAAGCAAATCGGGTTGGACGTAGTCCTTGCCTCCAGCCCCATTTTCCAGATGAGGTAACTGAGGCACAGGGAAGTTTAGTGACTTGCCCAAAGGCACACAGGTGACAAGTGACAGAGCCGGGATTAGAACCCACGACTCTGACTCCCAAGCCTGTGTTGGGTTGTTCCACGTGGGACTCACAGTCTTAATCCCCATTTTACAGATGAGGTGACTGAGGCACAGAGAAGTGAAGTGACTTCCCCAAGGTCACACAGCTGACAAGTGGCAGAGCTGGGATTAGAACCGACGTCCTCTGACTCCCCAGCCCGTTCTCTTGCCGCTAGATCATGCTTAACAAAGCGCTCTGCACACAGAGACCGCTCAATAAATACGATTGACTGACTGACTTGACTGTAAACTCCTTGTGGGCAGGGAACGTGTCTATTAACTCTGTTATATTGGACTCTCCCAAGCGCTTAGTACAGAGCTCTGCACACAGTAAGTATAAATATGGTTGATTGATTGCTTGATTGATCGCCAAGGAACTGGGGGATTCAGGATGGGTGGTGAGTTGGGCAGGGGCCCGGGAGGTGGGATGCGACGTGATCAATAGTATCCAGATTATTTATAAGGTACTTACTGTGAGTGGAACACTGTGCTAAGCCCTGGGAGGCAGGACGTCTTTCCAGGGCTCTTGGGCCAGAGGAGGGAGGGAAGCGGCTCCAGGCTGTTTCCTGGGTCGTCCTAGAATCCGAAGAGCGAGAAGCCGGCTTCATCCAGGCTCAGCGAGGCCTTTCAGTCTCCAGCATGGAGAGGCAGAAAGTAAAACTGGCCAATGTCCCTTTCAAAGGACACAAATCCGTAAATCCTTGAGAACCTGGATCTGGGAATTCTTGGAGGCTGGATGCAGAGGGGCAAGGTAAACGACTCAGTGTGATTAGAACAGAAGGGGAGAAAGTCAATGATAATAATATTATTCTATTACATTGTACTCTCCCAAGCACTTAGTATAGTGCTTTGCACACCGTAAGTGCTCAATAAATATGATTATTAATAATCATCATCATAATAATGTTTATTATGGGCTTTCTCTGTGCAAATCATAGTGCTAACCTCTGGGGTAGCTATAACACAGGCAAGGGCTAGTGTTTGTCAGCTGTGTGACTGTGGCCAAGTCACTTCACTTCTCTGTGCCTCAGTTACCTCATCTGTAAAATGGGGACGCAGACTGTGAGCCTCACGTGGGACAACCTAATTACCCTGTATCTAGCCCAGCGCTTAGAACAGTGCTCTGCACATAGTAAGCGCTTAACAAATACCAACATTATTCAAGGCACACTCATGCCTGCACATCCAGACACACACACACACACACACACACACATGCCCAAACCAGAACAGGATCAAAGACTTCCCATTCCTCGTCATTCCTGTGGAGTCCCATGTGGGACATGAACTGTGTCCAACCGGATTTGCTGGTATCCACCTCAGTGCTTAGTACAGTGCCTGGCACATAATAAGTGCTTAATAATAATAATAATAATTATTATAATAATGATATTTGTTAAGTGCTTACTTTGTGACAGGCACTGTACTAAGCCTTGGGATGGATACAAAGCAAATCAGGTTGGGCACGGTCCCTGTCCCACGTGGGGCTCACTGTTTCAATCCCCATTTTACAGATGAGGTCACCGAGGCCCAGAGAAGTGACTTGTCCAAGGTCACACAGCAAATACCACAATGATTATTATTATTTCTTGCCCTGCATTTCTGCTGACTCCGGAGAGGGGCCCGGGACCGGATCCCCCAAATCTCAGATGGAGCCAGGCGGTGCCAGGGGCCGAGGTGGGAGTGCGAGGCGGGCAAGGAGAAGATGGGTGGAGGGCTGCCAGGCTAGGAGCTCTCCTGGAGTCTCGATGTCTGCCGGCTCACCGGGGAGACGCATTGATGTTTTCAAAAAGGTGACCTGTCCCAGAGACGGCTGCCCTCGACTGAACTTGCACAGGAGCTCACCTACCTAAGAGTGGCTTAGTGGATAGAGCGCGGGCTTGGGAATCAGAAAACCTGTGTTCTAATTCTGCCTCCGCCACTAGTCTGCTGGGGGACCTTGGATAAACCACTTAGCTTCTCTGTGCCTCAGTTCCCTCATCTGTAAAATGGGGATTAAGACTGGGACCCCCACGTGGGACAACCTGAGTACCATGTAGCTACCCAGCACTTAAAACAGTGTTTGGTACATAGTAAGCGCTTAACAAATCCCATCAGGATTATTATTATTACCCTCTCTCCCCAAGAGGGGCTGAGCACGTCCAGCCCCGGACAAAATGGGGTTGAGGGAGGGGGATTCTGGGCTGAAAGAGAGTTTTGGGGGTGGGGAGGGGCTGGGATCAACTCCGATGAGCTTGGAGCCTGTGGGCAGGATTTGGGAAACGGCTTCGCCCGACGCTCTTTCCACTCTGGGGAAAACGTCTCCATCAGCAATTCCCCTTGGAGGTTTGGGAAAGCAGTGGGATTGGGGTTGGGGAGGAGGAACGGTGTACGAAAGGAGGGGACTGAGAAGCAGCGTGGCTTAGCGGCTAGAGCACAAGCCTGGGAGTCAGAAGGTCATGGGTTCTAATCCTGCCTCTGCCACATGTCTGGTATTTGACCTAGGGCAAGTTACTTCACTTCTCTGGGCCTCAGTTTCCTCATCTGGAATATGGGGATTAAGAGTGTGAGTCCTATGTGGGACAGGGGCTGTGTCCAACCTGACTAACTAGTGTTTAAAAGCAGAGTGGTTTAGTGGAAAGAACATGGGCTTGAGAGTCTGAGGACATGGATACCAATCCTGGCTCCACCACTTGTCTGCTGTGTGACCTTGGGTAAGCCACTTCACTTCTCTGGGCCTCAGTTACCTCATCTGTAAAATGGGGATTAAGACTGTGAACCCCATGTGGGGCAACCTGATTACCCGGCATCTACCCCAGCACTTAGAACAGTGCTTAGCACATAGTAAGCGCTTAACAAATACCGTAATTATTAATTATTATTACCCCAGTGCTTAGAACAGTGCTTGGCACATAGTGCTTAACAAATACCATAATTATTATTATTATTATTACCCTAATGCTTAGAACAGTGCTTGACACATAATAAGCACTTAACAAGTACTGTAATTATTAAGGAAAAGCTACCCCGATGAAGGGAAGGGCGCTAGTGAGAGCCGCAGAAGGACTGGAGAAACAGCGTGGTTTAGTGGAAAGATCCTGGTCTTGGGAGCCAGAGGTCGTGGGTTCTAATCCAGCCTCTGTCATTTGTCAGCTGGGTGACTCTGGGCAAGTCACTTCACTTCTCTGTGCCTGTTACCTCATCTGGAAAATGGGGATGAATAATAATAATAAGGGTATTTGTTAAGTGCTTACTAAGTGGAAGCCTGTGAGCCCCCCAGGGGACAACCTGGTCACCTTGTATGTCCCCCAGTGCTCAGAACAGTGCTTGGCACGTAGTAAACGCTTAACAAATACCATTATTATGATTATTATTATCGTCATCCCAGGTGCGTTGCTCAGAGGGGGAACATCCCAGAGCCCCAGGAAGGGGCAGAGCATCTATTTTAGGGGGGGCTAGGGGATTTTCCTCCCGACTGTCGCCGACAGAGAAGTCGTGAAGCCAGTTTTCCCCGACGGGAGCTTAACTGAGCCCCCGGGGAGGTTGGGACAGGCATCCGAGTAGCTCCTCTCAGGCCCCGGCCCCAATCCCCGAGTCTGCTTGACATCTTGAAGCTTAAATAACCGTAAGGCATTGTTCCTCGTTGGCAGCAAAGTGGCTCGTTACGCCTGATTGGGCTAATTGCTTTGAAATAGGATATATTATCTATAATTATAGAGATCTAGGAGGAGACGGCCAGCCTTCGCTTTCATCTTTTCCAAGTGCATCAGAATGTCGCGATCGAATTAATTTGGGGCCCCTGGAAAAAAAGGGGGGTGCAGCCCCTCTTCTCCCTCCTGCACCGCCCAGCTCGGCGCCCCCTCCCCCTTTTAAAAAGTCAGGGGTGGAGGGGGGGGCCTAGGGGAGGAGGGAGAGGGGAAGGACCGGTCGAATTGGACATTTGGGTCTATTTCTGCGGTGGCGCCTCGCCAAAGTGTCCCCGAGGAGCAGAGGGTGAGGGTTAGGGTCAAGGGGGAGGGGGGAGGTTTTTTGACCTACAGCTTACAGAAAGCGCCGAAGACCCCTTAGGGGGGCTGGGTTGGTGTCCGCCTCGGGAATCCCGGCCGCGCGGGACATTCCCCCGCGGGAATCTTTGGGAATCTGTCATTCATTCGAGCGTATTTATTGAGCGCTTACTGTGCGCTGAGCACTGTACTAAGCGCTTGGCAAGTACAGTTCGGCACCAGATTGAGACCATCCCTGCCCAACAACGGGATCACAGTCTAGATCGGGGGCGGCAGAAAGCAGAACAAGTATACAGGCTTCGATAGCATCAATATCAATAAATAGAATTAGAGAGATATACGCATCGTTTATAAAATAAAGAGAAGAATAAATATGCATATATATACACAAGTTCTGTGGGGCGGGGAGGGGGTAGAGCAGAGGGAGGGAGTGGGGGCGATGGGGAGAGGGGAAGGAGCAGAGGAAAAGGGGGGCTCAGTCTGGGAAGGCCTTCTGGAGGAGGTGAGCTCTGGGAATCTTTGCGCTCGGGGAGCGCACTCTCACTCTAGCCAACGGTTTGCTCCTCTCGTCAGGGTCCAGGAATCCTCTGCGACCCTCGTTTTCCTCTCCGGATCTTAAACTGCGTCCACCCCGACACACATTCATTCATTCAATCGTATTTATTGAGGGCTAACTGTGTGCAGAACACTGAACTAAGCGCTTGGGAAGTACAATTCGGCAACAGATAGAGACGATCCCTACCCAACAACGGGCTCGCACAGCGCAACACCCAAGCACTCACACCCACTGAAACATGATTTCCAAATTCAATCATTCATTCAATCGGATTTATTGAGCGTTTACTGAGTGCGGGGCACTGTACTAAGCGCTTGGGAAGTACAATTCGGCAACAGATAGAGACAATCCCTACCCAACAACGGGCTCACACGGCGCAACACACAAGCACTCACACCCACTGAAACATGATTTCCGAATTCAATCATTCATTCAATCGGATTTATTGAGCGTTTACTGAGTGCGGGGCACTGTACTAAGCGCTTGGGAAGTACAATTCGACAACAGATAGAGACAACCCCTACCCATCAACGGGCTCACACAGCGCAACACACACCCACTGAAACATGATTTCCAAATTCAATCATTCATTTAATCTGAATTATTGAGCGTTTACTGGGTGCCGACCACTGTACTAAGCGCTTGGAAAGTGCAGTACAGCCAGGAAGAGAGACGATCTCTGCCCACAACGGGCAAATCTGCCTCCGGACATCCAGATGTCCAAATCCAAAGTGCTGTCGGGGAAACGTCTTTCCTTCCACTTCGGTTTTGCAGAGGAGCCGGGAGCAAAGGGCAAATTCTGCCCTGGGTCGCTTTAGGATTTCCCCCACCTCACCTTTCCCTCCTCTCGCCCCCTCCTCACCCACTTCAACCCAGCATCATTTGTTGCATTCGCACCGAAATAAAATGCTACGGGTAATCGGTTTTCATAGCACATTCATTATATTAAACGGGGCTGCTTAAGACGCTAATTGCCCAATATTGTTATCTAGCGCCAGTTCCCTACTGAGCTCCACATTTCCAATAAAAAAAGCACACCAAACCCCTCCCCTCCAAAAAAAGAAAAAAAGAAACACAAAAACTGTCGGACTGAAACCAATTCTAAGAAAACTACCGACTCTGGCTCTCTCTCACTCCACACTTCACGAATTTTCTACCTCGCGGTTCAGGGATTTGAGAGAATGGGGAGGGGGGGAGAGATTTGAAGGGGATATCTGCTGGGAGAGAAAAGACGCGGGGGGCGGGGGGTGAGAAGGACGAGGCGTTGTTGGGTAGAGATTGTCTCTATTTATTGCCGAATGGTACTTTCCAAGCGCTTAGTACAATGCTCTGCACACAGTAAGCTCTCAGTAAATACGATTGAATGAATGAATGAAGGCAGAGATTAAAAAGGGGGCGGGGGGGTAGGGAGACAGAGGGAAGAGGAGGAGAAAAAAGAAATAAACCGAGGGGCAGATAGGGAGAGGAGAGAGAATCGTAGGCAGTAAGAGACAGAGACTTAAGGCGAGAGAGCGCAGAGGGAAGAGAGAGATTAAGCGGAGAGAGAGACCAAGAGACCGTAAAACTCCGCAGCGTTTAGGTACCTAAAGAGAAGGGCGCAGGCCAGCCGCTATCCGTGCTCGGAAAGGAAAGGACAACAAGTGATCCTAGGATAGAGAGATTCCCGGAGCGAATGTTATGTGCTTGGAAATCTGGGGAGGGAAGAGGAGACCGTTCAAAGACACAGAATCCCCCAATCCCGTTGGCCGGCCAAGGCGCTTGCCAAAATCAGAATTTACAATCAAGCCGGTCTCGACGATGCCAGGATGAGAACACCACCAAGTATGAGAAAAATGTAAACAGCGAGGTTCATTACGGAGAAATAAATAAGGTTTAATCATCTCATGCTGTCACCACCACCCCCCCGAAGCCCTCCTTGCTCCTCCGCGGGACCGGGACTGGCTCCCCGTAGGTGATAGAAACTCATCTCACTGAAACCCCGTCAACATCCCCAAAAGATTATTTTTCTCTGTCTAGCGCACATCGCTCCGCCGTTCCGTCAGGCAGAGTGCTATCGAAAGCCTAAGGGGCTGTTGCAATCAGCGATTCAAACAAACACATTTGTCCGGAGCTCCTTTTTGTCTTTTCTTGGGGGCCGCGTTGTGGGGGGCTTGACATTTGGAGGAGGTATCGCAGCCGATCAATTTGGGGAGAAGGGGGAGGAAGTCTATTAGGGTATCGATTCCATATAAATACTTCTATGTCTATAATTCTATTTATTTACATTGATGCTATTGTTGCCTCTTTACTAATTTTGTTTTATTTTGTTGTCCGTTTCCCCCCTCCTTGTCTGTGTGCCCGTTGTTGGGTAGGGATTGTCTCTCTCTGTTGCCGAATTGCACTTTCCAAGCGCTTAGTACAGTGCTTTGCACACAGTGAGCGCTCAATAAATACGATTGAATGAATGAATGTCTCCCCCTTTCCAGACTGCAAGCCCTTTGCGGGCAGGGATTGTCTCTTTTATTGCTGTACTGCACTTTCCAAGCGCTTAGTACACTGTTCTGCACCCAGTAAGCGCTCAGTAAATACGATCGAATGATTGAATACTTGATCTGTTCCTGTAGGGATATAACATACAATCAGCGATTCAAACAAACACATTTCTCCCGACCTCCTTTTTTTCTTTCTTTTCGCAGGGGTTGCGGCTGGAGGGGCTTCGCATTTGGAGGAGGTATAGCAGTGGCTCAAAGGGGGGGGGGGGATCGAATAGAATATCGATTCCGTACTTGATCTGTTCCTGTCTCGAGATAATAATAATAATAATAATGGCATTTGTGAAAGATTTACTCTGTGCCAGGCACTGTACTAAGCGCTGGAGATCCCTTAAGTAGAGGAAACCAACTCTCCCACTCCGGCCTCCCCTTAAAAAAGGAAGGGAGGGGGGAAAGAAGGGTGGAAGGGGGTTGGGAAAATACCCTGTGAGCTGGACAGAGCAAACTCGTGGTGTCAGGCTGAATGGGTCGGGGTCTCGAGGGCTAACTCGGTCTGCTCCCTCGAGGCGGGTTAACGTCTTCAATAGCCCCTCTCCAGTTGAAGCCTTTGATCAGGCCGCTGCTGGCGCCTAAAAACATCACTCGTCTGCCTATTAGAGGCACTGACTAATCGTGACAGATTGTTTATCCTCGCAATTAGCAATGCGGCCTCTTCTCCGGGACGACGCTCAGCTCCTCCGACCGGCCCAGCCCCGGAGCCGAGGCCGATAGGGACCGGCCGCCAAGAGGAGAACGCGGGGTCGGCCCTGGGTGGCTTCCGAATTCTTTTCACCATTCAGTCCAGTGTAAAGAAGCAGGAAAACGCTCTCTCTTGGGCATGTGTTTGTGTGTGTGTGAGATTGTGTGTGTGAGAGAGGAGGGAGAGAGTTTTGGGGTGGGGAGCGTGGTAAAGCTCCCCCCAGACACCCGCAAAACGATCATTTTATTCCCTTTTCATCGATCTGTTTCGGATTTGCCTGCCCGTGAAAGTCCTGCTGGAGGATATACTACGTTTCTGACCCACAGTCGCGCCAAGGACTTTTAATAAACGACGCCCTTCGATCCAAAGAGGCGCTTAAGACAGTGCTTCTGCGGGCAATAAGCGCTCAAGGACTACGACTGATTGATTGATTGATTGATTGACTGATAGGAGCCTATTTGTACAAGGGACGGGTATATACTCCCACGGGCACTGTGAACCAGGTATTGTGCTTCTAGAGCAGACCCCGTCGCTTTTCCGCTAATAGAGTTTCTACTATTATCTCTATCTCTAATTCTATTTATTTGTATTGATGCTGTTGATGCCCGTTTCCTCGTTTTGATGTCTGCCTCCCCCCCTTCTAGATTTTAAGCCCGTTGTGGGCAGGGATTGTCTCTCTTGATTGCAGAATTGTACCTTCCGAGCGCTTAGTCCAGTGTTCTGCTCACACTAAGCGCTCAATAAATACGATTGAATGAATGAATGAATGCTATTCCAATTCATTGTCTTAATCTATATGCGCATAATCTACAGGCTTTATTAGGTCCAGTTAAAAGGAGAGGGTATTCTCTGCCCCTCCCCGGTTAGATAATTACCCTTAAATGACTGCAAGAACCTCTTGTGTTTCTAGGAGATTAGAGCCCTGCAGCTATCAATAAACTTTTCTCAGCGAGTGGCCAATCACATTATTTTAGAGAGCCGCTCCGTTTTAATGCATATCCGCCCTGACCGTCAGGATAAGAGATCATAAAAATGGACAGAATAAACAGCAAACATCCAGTCTTTCTTCGCCCTCAATATTGCAGAGGTTTTGATTTTTTTTTACCATGAATGAAAATGTCCTAAATTAACAAAATTAAAAAGAATTACCAAGTGCCTATCGCGACAAATTCCGTCATGAAATATTTATTTCCTTCTTCTTCTTCGCACCCCCACACCCACTGCCCAAGGTGAACCCTTTGAATGCAAGCAGTCTACGATAGGGCCCGCGCTATTGTTTCGGATTCGCAATTTGAGGTCACTTTAAGGACAGTTCCGTGAGTTTGGCTTTTTTTAGTTGTTGTTGTTGTTCAATGTTAGTTATATCAATGGACCTAAAAGTCAAAAATGAGGATCGCCTCCGAGAACCGCCCCCCACCCCAAACTTTGTATTCGCTGCCATCCCAACTCCCGAGAATAAAGCTGCACGTGAAAAACAATGACATTGAAACAAAACAAACAACAGCACGGTGTTCCTTTTAGGGTGGTGTTTAGCTGCAAACATTGGAAAAATCTATTTTTAAAGCATCCATACACATTTCTATCCCGAAATCATTCCAAGTTAAAAGGCAGAATGAAAAAGAATAAAACGACGCGTGAGTGAAGAAACGACTTTCTATCCGAATTTTTTAAAAAAAATAAACAAACGACAACAAAACCTCAAAGGGACATAAGTGACCTGAATAGAAGTCATTGAGGGAAGGGGGAGAGATAGAGAAAGAGAGAAGGGGGAGAGGGGGAGAGAGCGAGGGAGAGAAAGAGGAGAAAGAGGGAGAGAGGGGTAGGGAGGGAAGAGAGGGAGGAAAAGGAGAGGGAGAGAGAAGGGAGGGGGAGAAAGAGGGAGAGAAAGGAAAGAGAGAGGGAGAAAAAGGGAGAAAGAGGGAAATAGAGGGAGAAAAAGAGGGAGAGAGGAAGAGAAAGGAGAAGGAGGGAAACAGAAGAGGGGGAGAAAAGAGAGGGGGGAGAGAGGAGGGAGAGAAAGAAGAGGGAAGGAAATAGAGATTAGGGAGAGAAAAGAGAGAAAAAGAGGGAGAGAGAGGAGGGAGGGAGAGAGAAAGAGAGGGAGAGAAAGGAAAAGGAGAGAGGGAGAGAGGAGAGGACAAGAGAGAGAAAGAGAGAAGAGGGAGAGAAAAGAGAGAGAGAAAGAGGGACAGAGAGGGAGAGAAAGAGGGAAAGAGAGGGAGAGAAAGGAGAGGACTAGAGATAGAGAGAAGAGGGAGAGAAGAGAGAGAGAGAGGGAAAGAGAGAGGGAGAGAAAGGAGAGGACTAGAGAGAAAGGGAGAAGAGGGAGAGAAGAGAGAGAAAGAGGGAAAGAGAGAGGGAGAGAAAGGAGAGGACTAGAGAGAGAAAGAGAGAAGAGGGAGAAGAAAAGAGGGAGAAAGAGGGAGAGAAAGGAGAGGACTAGAGAGAGAAAGCGAGAAGAGGGAGAGAGAGCGAGAAAGAGGGGGAGAGAGAGAATGAAATGAGTCCCGAGGAAAGTTTCCCACTGACCGCGGCCGCCCCCGCTCCTCTCCGCTCCCCTCCCCCGCGGCCGGCCGCGCCCCGGTCCAGCCGGCAAGAGGAGAAGTCTGCCGGGAGGGGAGTTTCCCGAGCGGTGGGCCCAATGGGACGCTCCCGTCCCTCCCCTCCCTCCCCTCATTGGCGGAGCCCGAGCTCGCCCTCCCCTTCTTAAGCTCGCCCTCCCCTTCTTAACAAGTCCTCCGGGCAGCCGGGACTGGACTGCGCCCAAACGGCCCAGTGCGACAGAGCGGCCGGGAGGGACGGACGGAGACCCAAGAGGGACACCGCCCCCAGCCCCCCAGACCCGGCCGGCCCGACCGGGGACGAGGGACGAGAGAGACGCCCTCCCGAGTGCCCCATCTGGACGCCCGGAGGCCCCTCCCTCGCCTCCAAGAGCCCCATGAGAGGGGCCGGGCCGGTCCTGCGGCTGGAGGCGGGCCCCGGCCCTGCATGGCCCCGGCTGTTGCTATGACTTCTTTGCAGATCGGGGTGAAGCTCGAAGAGTCGCCCGTGTCCGCCTTCAGCAAGCCCGGAGCCGTCCAGGCGGCGGTGGCCATGGGGGGCGAGGAGGAGGGCGACAAGCCCAAGGTGTCCCCTTCCCTGCTCCCTTTCAGCGTGGAGGCCCTGATGGCCGCTGACCCCAGGAAGCCCGGCGGAGTCCGGGAGGGCCCGTCCGGCCTCGACGGACCCCCGCTGGCCACCGGGCCGTCGGGGCAGACCCTCAGCCCCAGGGTCGGATCGTTAACGGGGCCGGGGGCTTCGGACGGTCCGGCCGCCCCGCTGCCTCTCAACACCCATTTTTCCGTGGGAGGACTCATAAAACTGCCGGACGATGCGCTGGTCAAACCCGAGAGCCCCGAAAAGTCGGAGTGCGGCCCGTGGATGCAAACCTCCAGATTCTCGCCGCCCCCCACCAGTGAGTAGGAAACTTTTCCCTCCGGGGCGAGGGAGAGGGTCGGGGGTGGGCTGTCCTCTACCCTGTGAAATCGTTGTGGGCAGGGTCGGTCTCTCCTTATCACTCTACTGTAAAAATCACAATAATAATCGTGGCTGTTTCTTAAGCGCCTACTACGTGCCAAGCACTAGTCTAAGCGCACGGCGTAGTGACTAGAGCCCGAGCCGGGGAGTCAGAAGGCCATGGGTTCTAACACTGACTCCACCGCTTGTCCGCTGTTGGGCTTTGGGCAAATCCCCTCACTTCTCTGGGCCTCGGTGACTTCAGGTGTGGAATGGGGATGGAGACGCTGAGCCCCACGTGGGACAGGGACTGTGTCCAGTCCGATTTGTTTGTATCCACCCCGGCGCTTAGTCCGGTGGTTGGTACATAGCGCTTAACAAATACCACAATCGTTATTATTATTAATACCACCGTCAGGTTGTCCCACATGGGGCTCACAGTCTGAATCCCCATTTTCCAGATGAGGGGACGGAGAAGTAAAGTGGCTTGCCCGAGGTCACCCAGCAGGCGAGTGGAAGAGCCGAGATTAGAGCCCACGTCCTCTGACTCCCAAGCCCGTCCTCTTGCCACTAAGCCACGCTACTTCCACAGTACTTTCCCCGCGCTTAGTACAGTGCTCTGCACACAGTAAGTGTTCAGTAAAAACGATTGAATGAATCAGTAGTGAGGCCGGGGGCGTGCATCGGACAGACAGGCAGACGGACAAGGCAGGCATGTTCGGGAAGGCCCTTAAGGGCTACGGGAAAGGCGCCGCGAAGACCCAGGTGCCCGGGCCTCCCAGGGAAGGAAGGGCGTTTCCCATTTTAATCGTTCCTGTGACACTCGTTTCCGACCCATCACCATTTCCCCTTCCCCATACCAACTCCGCCTCGGCCTCTACGGCCCCGTCCTTGCGAGGGTCGTCGGCCCCACCCCGCGGGAGGAATAACAACAACAATCGTAATAATAAATAATAATTAGGGTACTTGTTCGGGGCTTACTACGTGTCAGGCACTGTTCTAAACGCTGGGATAGGTACAAACAAATCGGGTGGGACACAGTCCCTGTCCCAGCATGGGGCTCACGGTCTTAATCCCCCATTTTCCAGATGTGGTCGTTGAGGCCAAGAGACGTGAAGTGACTTGTCCAAGGTCACACGGCAGATCCAGGGCGATTCGGTTCTCCCGCAGGGTCGGTCGGAGTTGCACTTTTTCTGAGGTCCTGCGGGTCCGGCCGCCGGGGATTTCGTCTTCCCCCTTCACCGACTTCTACTGCCGTTTAAGGGATTTCGTTCAAGTTGCCCCGCAGGTCCTCAATAAGGTCTCCAGACCTTCAGGACTCCGGCTACTAAGTAGATAGGAGGTGATGTTTTGGGCGGCCGATCTAACGCCAGCTTTCAGTCTACTGGAGGGATTCACTCCATGAAGACGCTGAGGATCCGAACGAATCGCGATTCGAGGGGGTCCTGCAAAAATTCCCCGACTCTGGTTTTAATTAGGGGTAGGGGGTTGGGGGTTACCACTTCGGAGACTTTTTGAATAGTGCGTGTATTTTCCCCGAATTTCTCACCTGGAAAAAAAAAAGTGTGGAGAGGTTTCCAAGCCCGGTAGATTCCCAGGTTTTTCTCTCCGTTTTTTTTTCCTTGAACCGGATAATACAAGTCTGAATTAAATGGCATGAACTTGAGAAATGACTTTATTGGGGGACTCGATTATTTGAAATTAAAGGACCTCCGCACCTCCCTCTGTTTAATGACTAAGGGAGACGAACCAAAGTGCGGCGCTTTCATCGAAAACAATTACAATCTGTCGAGGTGCTCGTGTTGGCGTTTCGAATTAGAGTTTCGGAAAACTTTTTATCAAAGGCTTGAAGCGAGAGGGCTTCTCCTAGTCCTCCGTCCCCTCCCCCCCATATTTTTTGGCGAGGGGAGAGTGTCAGTAAACGGGACGACAAACAATTAGACAGCTACTCAAGATAGACTAGCCGAAAACCAGATGAAAAATATTTCCTTTTTGGAGAGTCGGGTCACAGAATTCAAATGGGATGCCTGATTCTGGGATACCTTTGCGAGACCCGCCCCACTGACCAAGGAAGCCGGTCAAGGTATGACCAGCCACAAACCAGACTGTCCGGTTGTTAATTCAGACCTCTTAATTAATTACATGTTGAATCTGTTTCCCAGGGGTCTGATGAACGGCTCGGCTAGTGTGTCTGGAGAGCTTTGCCCGTTTTATGTTTTGAGTTAAGCTCCCTTTTATTAGACTATCACTTACAACGGGTTTTTTTTTATGATTTCCCCCGCCCTCTCCTTAAACTAACATCATCTCCTCTCCTCTGTCGTGTGTTGATGATCCAGGCTCGTAGAAAAAGCAAACAAACCAACCCACCCAGCTCGGGATCAGGGGAGTAAGACCACCCCCCCCCCCCCTCCGTCTGCCAAGTTGCTAGGCCGAGGATGGGGCGGTGTGGGGGCGGTTTATGGGAGTCCCCTCCCCGGGGGGTGGGTGGGGAGGGAGATGAAGATGCAGAGGAAAGCCAAGATGCCTTGGTCCCCCGGGTGGAGAAGGTGGCCCAGGAGATGGATGCCAAGGAGAGGAGAGAGGGATGCGGCCAAGTGGAGATTTGGGGCAGTGGTTTCCAGTGCCCTGCGTTGCGGCTGACAGGACCGGCCTTTTTTCCTCTGTCCCTCCCCTTCCTCCCCTTCCCAACCGGCTGTCCCCAGGGCGTCTGAGCCCCCCGGCCTGCACCCTGCGCAAACACAAGACCAACAGGAAGCCCCGGACGCCCTTCACCACGGCCCAGCTGCTGGCCCTGGAGCGCAAATTCCGGCAGAAGCAGTACCTGTCCATCGCCGAGCGCGCAGAGTTCTCCAGCTCGCTCAGCCTCACCGAGACCCAGGTGAAGATCTGGTTCCAGAACCGGCGCGCCAAGGCCAAGAGACTGCAGGAGGCCGAGCTGGAGAAGCTGAAGATGGCAGCCAAGCCCATGCTGCCCCCGGCCGCTTTCGGCATCTCCTTCCCCCTGGGGGCACCGGCCGCGGTGGCGGCGGCGGCGGCCGCGGGAGCCTCCCTCTACGGGGCCTCCGGGCCTTTCCAGCGCGCCGCCTTGCCCGTGGCTCCCGTGGGACTGTACACGGCGCACGTGGGATACAGCATGTACCATCTGACATAAGGCGGAGGGCCCGGAGGAAGGCCCGGTCCGGTCCGGTCCGGTCCCCCTTAACCTAGGACGCATCGCGTGGCGCAAAAGCCGGAGCCTTCGAGCCTGCTCAGGCTGGCCACCTCGGCTCCCTTCCTTTTCTTTCCCTTCCTTGAACTTTCCTTTTCCTTTTCCTTTCCTTCCCTTCCTTTTTTCCTTTCATTCCCTTCTTTCCCTTCCCTTCCTTTCCAGATGTGGTCGTTGAGGCCAAGAGACGTGAAGTGACTTGTTCCTTTCCCTTTTCTCCCCTTCCCTTCCTTTTCCTTCTCTTCCTTTCTTTCCCTTCTCTTCCTTTCCCTTTCCTCTCCTTCCCTTCCTTTTCCTTCCCTTCCCCTCCCTCCCTTTCCCTCCCTTTCCCTTCCCTCCCACTCCTTTCCTCCCTCTCCCTCCCCCTCCCCCCTCGTCCTAACAAGTGGCAGGAAACATCCACGCGAACTTCTTTTGATCCCTTTGAACGCCCATGGCTTTCCCTCTTCCTCCTCCTCTCCTTCCTTCCGTCCTATTCTCCTGTCCTCCTAATCCACAGACGTATCCCTTTTCAATCCGGTTGGGTTTCGGCTGGGCGATGGGCCTCGAGCTCCCCCACCCCCACCCCCTCTTTAAGCCCCTCCTAGCCTGACCTAGATCCCCCCTCGCAACAAAAACAGCCCTTCAGCGTCCCACCAAGACCACTCTTGGGTTGCCGTTCTTTTAACAGCCTCTTCAATAGAGAAAGAAAATTAGAACTATTGCCCCAACCCTTTTTGGGAGTGGAGGGAGAAAAGGGTGTGTGATTGTGTGAGTGTGTGAGTGTATGTGTGTAGACGTGTTGTCTCCCAGATTAAAGGAAGAGACGCTTCGGTGCGTGGGCGAAGAAGAGGGCCTGACTTTATAGGGAAGATTTTTTTTACGTGGGAGGGTGGGGGAATGTTTAAAATACACAGATAATCTCGGCAAGGTCAAGGCTGGGTGAAAAAGGACATATACCAACTGAGAGAAAAATGTAAACTAAACGTCCTGTTCCTATTGAACAGCACCACCGATCTTTTGGGTTTCATGAAAAGTCCCTTTGGAAGGGACTCTGTGTACTATGTAATATACTGTATATTTGAAATTTTATTATCATTTATATTATAGCTATATTTGTTAAATAAATTAATTTTAAGCTACATTGGTTTTGATCTATTGTCATCGGTTTCCCCCGATTCAGTACAACATTTTATTTTCCACCACTTCCAGGCAAACGGCTTAGAGAGATCATCTGGGGGATGCTCCGGTGTTACTTTGGGGGTCCCCGTAAGCGATATCCAAAATACCCACGAGAGGGAAAAATAAAAAGTGAAATACTGAACTCGGAGGGCAAGGCTAGATGACCTAAGTAGAAGAGAACTCTATAATGATGGTACCAACCGTCTACTCCGAGGTTCTTATAAAATAAACAGATTGGACACTGTCTCGAGTTGTTTTGGAAAAGCCCAGGGCTTTAGGAGACTTTTAAAAAACTCTGAATTTTTTAGAGGTGTCGGTCGAAACGGGTCAAGAATGAGAACGGCCTGGATTTTGCTGTGGCCAGGTTTAGGCTCTGGACGGTTTTAATTCAGTTCAGACTGGAAGCCCAAGTGGAGCAATAATTCGAATATATCAAGGCCCCAGATCTCTCTCCTCCACAGCGCGTTTTGAGGCCCCAGATCTCTCCCTTCCACAGAGCGTTTTGGGGGAGGCTGGAAGTGGCGGCCCCTCTTCTCCGCCCATCGCCCCCCATCCCTCTCCTGGGTTTGCTTGTAGGGACCCGATCGCCAGGCAAAGAACTTGCCCTCGGCCCAAGACCGTCCCGCCTCGCCTTGGCTAGCAGGATGTGCTCTTCTCCCTTAAGGTAGGTTGCGAGCTAACGAGAGCGGTCGTCTCCTGGGTTTAACGCTTCTTGCAGAAGTGCGGGAGGCAGGTTGGAGAGAGGTGGTCTCCTGGGTTTAACGCTTTTTGCAGGAGTGCGGGAGGCAGGTCGGAGAGGGGAGATCTCCTGGGTTTAAGGCTTCTGCAAGGGGTGCGGGAGGCCGGTCGGAGAGGGGAAATCTCCTCGGTTTAACGCTACTTGCAGGAGTGCGGGAGGTCGGTCGGAGAGAAGTGGTTTCCTGGGTTTAATGCTTCTTGCAGGAGTGCGGGAGGCCGGTGGGAGAGCGCTGATTTCCTGGGTTTAACCCTTCTTGGAGAGGTGCGGGAGGTCGGTCGGAAAGTGGTGGTCTCCTGGGTTTAACGCTTCCCGCAGGGGAGGCCGGTCGGAGAGGGGAGATCTCCTGGGTTTAACGCTTCTTGAAGAGGTGCGGGAGGCAGGTCGGAGAGGGGAGATCTCCTGGGTTTAACGCTTCTTGCAGGAGTGCGGGAAGCCGGTCGGAGAGCGGTGGTCTCCTGGGTTTAATGCTTCCCGCAGAGGTGCGGGAAGCCGGTGGGGGAGAGGCTGGCCGGGATGCCAGTTGATAGATAATACACAGGGTGCCCATCCTGCCCCATTCAGGTGCCCCGGGGCTTGGGAATGGGGAGGGGGCGGTGGTTGCCACCGAAGACTAGCAGTCCAGCTAGTTCCAGAAGCAACCTTAACCTCCCCCTCCCCAACGTTTAGGTATAAATCTGACATTTCAAATATTTATATTAGTAGTAGTATTAATAATAATAATGTTGGTTTTGCGCTTAGTCTGTGCCAAGCATTTTTCTAACCGTTGGGGTAGATACAAGGTAATTAGGTTGTCCCATTTGGGGCTCACGGTCCAGCGCTTAGAACAGTGCTTGGCACATAGTAAGCGCTTAACAAATTCCATTATTACAATTATTATTATTAACCCCCATTTTACAGATAACAAGTAACGGAGGCCCTGAGAAGTTAAGTGACTTGCCCAAAGTCACACAGCTGATAAGTGGAGGAGCAGGGATTAGAACCCACAACCTCTGACTCCCAAACTCGCTCCCTTTCCACTAAACCGTGCCCGTTTACTTGTACTGATGTCTGTCTTCTCCGCTCTTGACTGTGAGCACGCTGTGGGCAGGGTTTATTTATTGCTCCTTATTGCTGCATTGTCCTCTCCAAAGCGCCTAGTCCAGTGCTCTGCACACAGTAAACGCTCAATAAATACGACTGAATGAATGAGCCCTTCTCCCCCAACCCCCAAGCCCGTTGTGAGCAGGGATTGTCTCTCTTTGTGCCTGAATTGTGATTTCCAAGTGCTTAGTCCAGTGCTCTGCGCTGGACCAAGCGCTTAAATGGGGATTAATAATAATGAAAACGATGGTGATGGTATCTGTTAAGCGCTTGCTATGTGCCCAGCACTGTTCTAAGCGCTGGACTGTGAGTCCCACATGGTACAACCTGATTACCTTGTATCTACCCCAACGTTTAGAACAATAAAATAAATACGATATTGAATGAATGAATCGGTGGGTCCTCCCGGGACTTCTTGGGGAGGGGAGTCATTTTCAGGAGGGGGGACCCCTCCCCACGGCCTTCTCCTGATCTCTCCCGGGGGGAAGGAGGGGGGCAGAAGAAATCCTAGCGCTGCCTGGAGGAGACGTCGCTGCTGCTGCTGCTGCTGCTGCTGCTGCCCCGCAGAGCTCTTCGGAGGGAGTAAAAAAAGGAGGGTCGGAGGGAGTAAAAAAAGGAGGGGATTCAAGTCCGAGGGCCCGGTGGGGAGGGGTCGGTGAGGGTCCTGGAGGGGAGGGGGAGGGGTTGGGGGTCCATTGGGGGAGGGGAGGTTGGGATGGAGTTGCTAGTCCCGAGGAATGAGGGGCGGCTCAGCCTGAGTTTTCTGCTGGCGCCGGGACAGCTCCGAGGGAGTCCGAGTTCCCAGATTCCCGGGATTCTGCAACTCGGAGGAAGGAGGGAGAGGGGGAGCCAATCTCCAATAGGCTCCGACTTTTGTCTGAACTTGTCCAAATTACCCGCCTGGAAATATCAGAGGCATTAGAGGGTGTTCTGTTACACCGAGGGAGAGAGGCAGGAGACGTCGACGGGAAACCACAGCGACTGTCCCTGTCTATTCCTCTTCATTCAGTCGTATTTATTGAGCGCTTACCGTGTGCACGGCACTCTACTAAGCGCCCGGGAGCTAATAATAATAATGATGGTATTTGTTGACCCTGTCTACTCCTCTTCATTCAGTCGTGTTTATTGAGCGCTTAAGGTGTGCACGGCACTCTACTAAGCGCTTGGGAACTATTAATAAAAATGACGGTATTTGTTAAGCGCTTACTATGTGCCTTAGAACAGTGCTGGTGGAGATACAAGGGAATGAGGTCGCCCCACGTAGGGCTCACAGTCTTCATCCTCATTTTACAGATGAGGGAACTCATTTTACAGATGAGGCCCAGAGAAGTGAAGTAACTGGCCCAAAGTCACCCAGCTGACAAGTGGTGGAACCGGGATTAGAACCCGTGACCTTCTGACTCCCAGGCCCGTGCCCTTTCCACTAAGTCACACTGCTTCTCTTCCTACAACACACACACACACACATACACACACACATACACACACCATGGTTGTGTGGGTCTATTCACATATATGATTTTACACATATACACCCCCCACAGCACTTATATATACATCTGTAATTTTATTTCTTTATTTTGACGTCTGTTTATTTGTACTGATGTCTGCCTCTCCCCCCTGCACTGTGAACTAGCTGTGGGCCGGGATGGTCTCTCTTTATTGCTGTATTGCACTTTCCTTAGCGCTTAGCCCAGTGGTCTGCACACTATAAGCGCTCAATAAATACAAATGAATGAATGAATCCGAGAGAATGGGGGAAGGAGAGGTAGAAAGTAAGCTCGATATGTATGGACAGGGAACAGGTCTGTTAATTCTGTCGCCTTTGTGTATTGTACATTCCCAAGCGTTTAGTACAGTGCTCACTCGTAGCACTCAATAAATGCCACTGGCTGATTGATTGAGGGGCTCCTCAGGACTGCCGCTGCCACAAAGGTATTCTTCTTCTTCTTATTATTAATAATCGTATTTATTGAGCACTTAGTGTGTGCAGAGCATTGTACTAAGCGCTTGGGAGAGTACGTTATAACATCAGACATATTCCCTGCCCGCGATGAGCTCACAGTCCAGAAGGGAGGAGAGACATTAACATACATAAATAGATTAATTAATACATTTAAGCAAATAAATTAAAAATATGAGAAATCAGTATCTGTTAGGGAGTTTTTTCTGGTCTTGGGAGGCTGTAGTTCTCCACCGCCAACTCCCATCCCACTGTCCACGGGAAGCAGCATGGCCTGCTGGATACAGCCCTGGGCCTGGAAGTCAGAAGGTCGTGGGTTCTAATCCTGACTCTGCCACTTATCCGCTGGGTGGCCTTGGGCAAAACACTTCACTTCTCTGGGCCTCTGTCTGTAAAATCTGAAGACTGTGAGCCTTATGTGGGACAAGGACTGTGTCCAACCCGATTACCTTGTAACCAACCCAGCCTTCAAGGCAGTGCCTGGCATTCATTCATTCATTCATTCAGTAGTATTTATTCACCGCTTACTCTGCAGATCACTGTTCTGCACACAGTTCTAAGCACTGTTCTAAGCGCTTGGGAGAGTACAGTATAACAATAAATAGACACATTTCCTGTCCACTAAGAGCTTACAGTCTGGAGTGACTAGTCTGACACACAGTAAGCGCTTAACTAACACTATGATGATGAAGATGATTATCCGCGCTGTGCCCGGGAAAGGCGGGTGGGCGAATGCCATGCATTCTTCTTCTTCTTTTGCCTGTGGCACGGGAGAGGGGTGGCCTCCTCCGGGGCCCACTGAGCTCTTGGCTGGACTTCGGCAATTTGAAGGTCGCGGCAAAGTTGGAGGAAAATAATTCCGCAGACGCACGGAGGCTCCAGAGAGGCCGTAACTGGGGGCCAAGCGGAATGCCTATCATCCCCCAAATATCACCGATACCTTCGATAAATCAGCCCAGCCTACCTGCAGAAGACCACTCGCCCCCCTTTTTCTCCCCTCTCACCCCTCCACTTTCCCCTTTCCCCCTCTTAATCGTATCTCTTGAGCGCTTATTGGGTGCAGAGCACTGTACTAAGAGAAGCAGCGTGGCTTAGTGGAAAGAGCCCGGGCTTGGGAGTCAGAGGTCATGGGTTCTAATGCCGACTCCGCCGCTTGACAGCTGTGTGACCTTGGGCAAGTTACTTCACTTCTCTGGGTGTCAGTTACCTCAGCTGTAAAAAGGGGATGAAGACTGGGAGCCCTAAGTGGGACAGCCTGATTACCCTGTATCTACCTCAGCGCTTAGAACAGAGCTTGGTACATAGTAAGCGCTTAGCAAATACCAACATTATTATTATTATTATTATTATTATTACTAAGCGCTCGGGAAAGTACAATACAGCTAGAGAGACAATCCCTGCTCCCCAAAGAGTCTAGAGTCTTCATTCATTCATTCAATCGTATTTATTGAGTGCTTACTGTGTGCAGACCACTGTTCTAGCGCTTGGAAAGTACAATTCTGCAACAGATAGAGACCATCCCTACCCAACAACGGGCTCACAGTCTAGAAGGGGGAGACAGACAACAAAACAAAACAAGTAGACAGGAGTCTTCTTTCCTTCCCCTTCCATTCCACTTCCCTTTTTCCCCCCTCTCTTTTTTCGGCTTTCACTTTCTTTCACCTTTCCCCCTCCTCATTTTTCTCCCCCGAGTTTCTGTCTCAGCTTCCCCCCTCCTTCCCTTTTTCTTTTTCTCTCCCCGAAGATTCGGTCGCGTTAATGTCCACAACAACAAAACGCCCCGCTTGGAGCGAGGAAACTTTTCTTCTTCTTCTTCTTCTTTTTTTTTTTTTTTCCCACGTCTTTTCTCTGGGAGAGGCTGGGATGGGCGATAAAACTATTTCGGGGGAAGATTAGATCTCGGCCCAAATTTACCTTGGAGGAGCTTTAGAAAAGATCAAACGCGGGGAGTCAATCAGGGGTCTTCGGGCAGCCATCTATTTACTGTTTGGGCTCGGTTTTCAGGGTTGTTACTGCTGGGGACGGCTATTAAATGCACACAATGATAATGCTGGAGTTGCAAATCAAGCCGATGGCTCCTTCGCCTTTCCCAGCTGGACGGTCTGGACTTTTTACATTATGTCAACCGAGATGGAGATCTGGAAGAACCGATCCCGACTAAATGCTTCTTTGTTTTAAGTTTCTTTTTTTTTTCCTTTTTTTTTTTCCTCCCTCGCTGACCCCTTGGGCTAAAGTCCCTCGTTGCTCAATTAAACCCAGATGAGAACAATTAATAACTAAGTAATGACAATAAGTTGAGAATCACACGGGTGAGCGGTCCATGTGAATAAGAAAAGCTCACACAAAAGAGCAAAAAGGATTTGGCGGCTCTTTTTAAGGGAGGGTGGGGGGGGGATTGGCTTTTCTTTTTCTTGCCTCGGGCTTACCAGCAAATAAAACTCACTTTTGTGTCTTTGTCGCCTTAAGGATCTCAATGGGTAGCTGGAAGTGAGAATCGGTGTTTTCCTTTCAACTCGGGGGCGCTGGCGCCAGGGCTGCTCCAGTATTGAGGGTAGCCAAAGCAGTTTCCTAATCAACTCCTCTCCCTCTCCAGCCCCTCCCAATGCACACACACAAAACACACATTCCCCCTCCCTCCGCCCAACACGTAGAACATAAATACACACATCCAACCCAGGCACACACAAAACCCTGACACACCTACCAAACGCACTGGCCCTCAATACATTATTATTGTACGTAGTATTATTATTACGGAATTTGTTAAGCGCTTACTATGTGCAGGGCACTGTTTGGCCTAGTGGATAGAACACGGGTCTGGGAGTCAGAAGGTCATGGATTCTAATTGCGGCTCTGCCACGTGTCTGCTGTGGGACCTGGGGCAAGTCGCTTCACTTCTCTGGACCTCGGTTCCTCCATCTGGAAGATGGGGATTAAGACTGGGAGCGCTATGTGGGACAGGGACTGGATCCAACCCGATTATCTGGCATCTACCCCAGCGGTTAGAACAGTGCCTGGCACACAGTAAGCGTTTAACGAATACCATCATCTTCATCATCATCTTTACTAAGGGCTGGGGTGGATACAAGCAAATCAGGTTGGACGGTCTCTGTCCCACATGGGGCTCCCAGTCTCCATCTCCATTTTCCAGGTGAGGGAACTGAGGCCCAGGGAGGTGAAGTGACTTGCTCAAGGTCACATAGCAGACAAGTGGCAGAACAAGGATTAGAACCCATGACCCTCTGACTCCCAGGCCCATGCTCTATCCACTACGCCTTACTATGTGCCAGGCACTGTACTAAGCATGGGGGTGGATACAAGCAAATCGGGTTGGACGGTCTCTGTCCCATGTGAGGTTCACAGTCTCCATCCCCATTTTGCAGATGAGGTAACTGAGGCACAGAGAAGTAAAGTGACTTGCCCAAGGTCACACAGCAGACAAGAGGTGGAGCCAGGATTACTCTTCACATAGGCAACTTTGGTTGGTAAGCGAAACTGATGTCTGTCTCCCCTCTCTAGACTGTGACCTCGTTGTGGGCTGGGGTTGTCAGTATTGCTGTACTATACTTTCCCAAACATTTAGTACAGTGTTCTGCACACAGTAAGCACTTATTAAATATGATTGAATGAATGAATGAATGAATGAGACAGAGACAAAGGGAGCATGATGTATGGAAAGACTGTGTACATCTACTCGTGAAAAATGCATTTAGAGCTGACAAAGAGCAAACTCCCTCTCCTCCCTTTTCTCTCTGTGTCTCCATCTTTCTCTCTGGCTTTGGTCACATTTTCAGTGTGTTTCTTTCCTGTTTGTCCCTCTTTGACTTTCTATCAATCTCTGTCTTACCTCCCTCCTTCCTCTTTCCCCTTTTCTCTTTTCCCTCTGTATTTCTTCCTTCCTGTCTTCCCTCTTTGTTCACGCACTGCTTCTCCCTCTCTTGGCTTCCTTCTCTCTTTTTATTCCATGCAACTTTCCAAAGTACATAACGATGGCCTATACAAGAATAAAGGCTTTGAGAGATGCCCAATCACAGAGAATGCAACTATTGTATTGCTATAGTGCACTCTCCCAAGAGTTTAGTACAGTGCTCTGCACTTAGTACACGCTGAATAAATGATTGATTGATTGGATAACAGGTGCCCGAGAAACTAATGTAAGGGGTCAGGGAACCCTTCAAATTTTTGGGAAACAGCATGGCCTAGTGGAGAGAATATGGGCCTGGGAGTCAGAAGGACCTGGGTTCTAATCCTGACCCTGCCACTCATCTGCTTTGATGCTTACTACCCACATCTTTCTCCGGGAAAGAAGTTTCCCTGAAAAGCGCGATACTAGGGTGTCCAGGTGGGTCCTGTCAATTTCACACCTGGGGAGCAAGCCCCCTCCTTTCTGTACCCCCTCACCTCCCCACTTCTCAACCAGCTCCTACAGGGAGGATCAGCGGGGCGAGGTTATAGAGGGAAGGAGCTGGAGCCTAGGAGGATCAGGACCCAGGGTGACCCTGGAGAAAGGTGACCCTCCAGACCGGAATTCGCTCTCTGGTCTTGAAGCAGGTTTCTCGTTGATTCCAGGGTCAAAAGATGGGTTTCAAAGCCACAGAAGGAGAACCAAAATATAAAGGGGGGAAGGGAGAGATAGATTGAGTATTGAGTCCTGAGAGTGTAGACTGCCAGCTTCTCTAGACTGTAAACTCATTGTGGTCAGGGAATGTGTCTCCTGTATTGCTATCTTGTAATAATAATAATAATGATGGTATTTGTTAAGCGCTTATTCTGTGCAGAGCACTGTTCTAAGCACTGGGGGGATACAAGGTGATCAGGTTGTCCCTATGAGGGGCTCACAGTTTTAATCCCCATTTTACAGATGAGGTAACTGAAGCACAAAGAAGTGAAGTGACTTGCCCAAAGTCACACAGCTGAAAAGCGCCAGAGCGGGAATTAGAACCCATGACCTCTGACTCCCAAGCTCGGGCTCTTTCCACTGAGCCACACACTAGTACTCTCCCGAGAGCTTAGTATAGTGGTCTGCACACGGTATGCACTGAATAAATATGATCGATTGGAAATGGGTGCCCGAGAAATTAATCTAAGGGGCAGAGGTGTGGGAGCCCTTCAAATTCTGGGGAAGCAGAGTGGGCTAGTGGATAAAGCAAGGTCCTGGGAGTCAAAAGGACTTGGGTTCCAATCCTGGCTCTGCCATTTGTCTGCTGTATGACTTTGGGCAAGTCACTTAACTTCTCTGGGCTTCAATTCCCTCATCTATAAAAATGGGAATTAAGACTATGAGTCCCATGGAAGACAATGACTGTGTCCAACATGATGATGATCTTGCTTTCTTTTGTTAAAAAACTTTGAAGGTGTTAGGACCATCAGAAGTAAGGACGGAGGGGCCATGCAGGAAAGGCCAGAACAAAGGATAACAAGGGCTACTTAGAAGGTGTGTGTGTGTGTGTGTGTGTGTGTATGTGATGGTAGAATAGGAAGGGTGAGAGAGTGATTTACTGAAATGGGAGGGTTGAGTGCGTATGTGTGTGTGCGCATTGGAATAGGTAGGGAGTAGGGAGCGGTGAGGGTGTGTTGTGGTGGAATGGGAGGGTTGTGTGTGTTTGTATGTTGGAATGGGTAAGGAGGGGTGAGGGTGTGTGTTGTGGTGGAATGGGAGGGTTGTGGGTGTGTGTATGTTGGAATGGGTAGGGAGGGGTGAGAGTGTGTGTTGTGGTGGAATGGGAGAGTTGTGTATGTGTATGTTGGAATGGGTAGGGAGGGATGAGGGTGTGTTGTAGTGGAATGGGAGGGTTGTGTGTATGTGTGTGTGTGTGTGTGTGCGTGTGTGTACTGGAATGGGAAGGGTGAGGGTGTGTGACATGCAGGGATTTGTGGGGTGGCGGGGGGTGGGGCGGTGGGCGTGCGGCTCTATCCGGCTGCCGCCTGAAGCGAGGGAAAAAGACAGCTGCGAAAGTCAGACAAAAACAAATAGGCTTTAATGAGGAAACCCATGCTCACGTTTCTTGGGTTTCCATCATCCCCCCCATCACCTTCCCCCCACCCCCTGTCCCATTGCCCTCTCCTGGTCCGATGCCTTTTCGGCAGGACCTCAGTAGCGCACTGTCAGCTCGGCCTCTGCTCCCCTGCTTCCACGGATCGCCCCACTGAATAGAGATTCCCACAAGCAGAGCCCTTAGAACAGCCAGGAAATAAGTTACTCCTCCCGACGGTTTCCAAAATCTGCCGGCATCCTTTTCTCATAGATGCGAGGCAAGATAATGATAATAATAATTCTGGTATTTGTGAAGCACTTCTATGTGCCAGGCACTCTACTAAGCTCTGGGGTAATAATAATAATGATAATAATAATTATGGTATTTGTTAAGCACTATGTGCCAAACTCTGTTTTAAGCGCTGGGGTAATAATGTTGGTATTTGTTAAACGCTAACTATGTGCAGAGCACTGTTCTGAGCGCTGGGGTAGATACAGGGTCATCAAGTTGTCCCACGTGGGGCTCACAGTCTTCATCCCCATTTTACAGATGAGGAAACTGAGGCCCAGAGAAGCTGAAGTGACTTACCCACCGTCACCCAGCTGACAAGTGGCAGATTCAGGATTCGAACCCATGACCTCTGACTCTCAAGCCCGGGCTCTTTCCACTGAACCACTCTGCTTCTCATACAAACAAGTCAGATTGGACACAATCCCTGTCCCACATGGGGCTCACGGTCTCAATCCCCATTTTACAGATGAGGGAACTGAGGCCCAGAGAAGTGATGTGACTTGCTCAAGGTCACACAGAAGACAAGTGTCAAAACCGGAATTAGAACCCACAACCTTCTGACTCCCAGGCCTGTGCTCATTCATTCATTCATTCAGTCATATTTATTGAGCGCTTACTACGTGCAGAGCACTGTACTAAGAGCTTGGAAAGTATAATTCGGCAACAGAGACAATCCCTTCCCAACGTTAGGCCACACTGCTTCTCCAGTACACACACACACAAACACACTCACACTGACATACACACACACAATCTGCACTCACACCTGCTCAGGCACCTACTCTTACGCATGCTCATATGCACATCCAAACACTAACACACACCAGCACAAACACACACACACATACACACACACACACTTATTTGCCTAATTCTATATTATAACAATGATGCTGAAGGTATTTGTTAAGCCCTTACTTTGCTCCAGGCACTGTACTAAGCAGTGGGGTGGAAACAAACAAATAAAGATGGACGCAGTCCCTGGTCCATACAGGTCTCACAGGTCTCATTCCCCATTTTACAGATGAGGGAAATGAGGCACAGAGAAGTAAAGTGGTTTGCCTAAGGTCACACAGCAGACATGTGGTGGATTAGAACCCATGACTTTAAGGTGCCACCCCTTAGTTGCATAGTTTTAAAAGCTTCCCTTAGACTGTGAGCTTGTTGTGGGCAGGGAATGTCACTTTTTATTGCTGTACTGTACTTTCCCAAGCGCTCAGTAGAGTGGTCTACATACAGTAAACGCTTAATAAATGCGATTTAATGAATGAGTGAGTGCGTGAAGAAGCTCCAAGACCCACCGAGTACACTTGAGTCTCCAGGTCCTTCAGTAGCCCCTAATAAAAACCGAGGGAACCAGTAGAATTTACTCTTTGGAAGCTTCGAAAACGCCTCCTTGCCTTTGATCTTCTCTGTCCGGCGCTACCAGAAAATGACCCCTGGGCCACTACCGCCTTTAACGTGGCGGTGAGTAGCACGTGTGGCCCAGAGCGTCCGTCCGTCCGCCGGGGTAGACCCGCCGTAAACACGATTAATGGGCGTTGAAAAGTCAAGGGAGATCGGATTGCGAGGCTGAGGCCGCCGGACCCAGGGAGCGATTGTTTATCTCTGTGCGGATCCCGCTTTATCCATTTTAAAGCCTTACATTCTGGATTGGGGTGACCTCCCTTCACCTACTGGAAGAGGGTGTGCATGTTGGCACAGCTATCCGGACCCGTTCCATCCCCTGAATCCACAGCATTGTGGCTTAGTGGCAACAGAATGGGCTTGGGAGTCAGAGGTCGTGGGTTTTAATGCCGGCTCTGCCACTTATCAGCTCTAAGACTTTGGGCAAGTCACTTAACTTCTCTGTGCCTCAGTTCCCTCATCTGTAAAATGGGGATTAAAACTGTGAGCCCCACATGGGACAACCTGATTATCCTGAATCTACTCTAGCACTTGGCACCTACCCTACCCTAGTCTAATCAACCCTAGAATAATAATGTTGATAATAATGTTGGTATTTGTTAAGTGCTTACTATGTGCCGAGCACTGTTCTAAGCACTGGGATAGACACAGGGGAATCAGATTGTCCCACGTGGGGCTCACAGTCTTAATCCCCATTTTACTAGAACAGTAAACAGTACTAGAACAGTGCTTGGCACATAGTAAGCGCTTAACAAATACCATCATTATTATTCATTCATTCAATCATATTTATTGAGCGCTGACTGTGTGCGAAGCACCACACTAAGCGCTGGAGAGAGTACAATAGAACTATAAACAGCCACATTCCCTATCCACAACGAGCATCGATGTACACTCCCTTCTACTGGACTACTTGCCCTATTTGCAATTTATTTTAATGTCTGACTCGTCTCGTAAGCTCCTTGTGGACAGGGATGGTTTCTACTAACTCCATTGTACTGTCCTTTCCCAAGCACTTAGTACACTGATCTGCAAGCAGTAAGTGCTCAATAAATTCCATTGACTGATGGTTTAAATTCAATATCCTAACTTTCAAATCAGAACTTCCTAATAGAAGCCTATTTGAGAAGCAGCATGGTTTAGTGGAAAGAACCTGGGCCTGGGAGTCAGAGGTCATGGGTTCTAATCCCAGCTCCACCACTTATCAGTTGGGTGACTTTAGGTAAATTACTTCACTTCTCTGTGCCTCATTACCTCGTCTGTAAAATGATGATTAGGACTGGGAGCCCCAAGTGGGACAACCTGATTACCAGTGCTTGGCATGTAGTAATTAGACTGCAATCCCGTCAAACGGTAGGGACTGTCTCTATCTGTTGCCGACTTGTTCTTTCCAAGCGCTTACTACAGTGCTCTGCACATAGTAAGCACTCAATAAATACTATTGAATGAATGAATGAATAAATGCTTAACAAATACCATCATTATTATATTTTCAGAAGCTCAAGCGAGAGTTAAGCACTTTCCTGGCTTTGAGCTGTCATTTTTAAAAAAATGGTATTTAAGTGCTCACTATGTGCCAGGCATTATACTAAGCACTGGGGTGGATACAAGCAAATCAGGTTGGACACAGTCCCTGACCCATGTGGGGCTCCCACTCTCCATCCCCATTTTACAGATGAGGGAACTGAGGCCCAGAGAAGGAAAGTTGCTTGCCCAAGCTCATACAACAGATAATGGGCAGAGCCAGGATTAGAAGCCAGGCCCTCTGACTCCTACGCCCGTGCTCTTTCCAGTAGGCCACACTGCTTACCAAAGATGGGGGAGTGGTGTTCTGGAGTGTTTAGAGGGGGAGGGAGTTCTAGGCAAGAGGGTGGAAGTGCTTATTGTTGTAGTATACTTTCCCAAGCACACAAACTTTAATAAATATGACTGACTGAATGAATGGAAGTGGGAAAGGGATCAGTGGTGGGATAGCCAGTCAATCAATCATATTTACTGAGTCCTCACTGTATGCAGAGCACTGTAGTAACCACCTGGGAGAGTACAATACAAGAATATAATAGACACATTCCCTGCCCAAGGCCAGTTCACAGTCTAAAGATAGAAAAATCTGGGACACAGTAACTAAACTGGTGTAAGAGGAGAAAAGTTTGTAGGCTGGACTGTAGTAGGAAGTCAGTGAGGCAAGGTAGGAGGGGGAGAACTGATTAAGTTTTTTAAAGCCAATGGGAAGGAATTTCTGCTTGATGTGGAGGTGGATGGGCAACCACTGGTTGAGCGGGGAGTTGTGGACTCCACATTTTTATAGAAAAAACCCCAGGCAGCAGAGTGAAATATGGGCCAGAATGGGGTGACGCTAGATTCAGGGAGGTCAACAAAGAGGCTGAGGGAGTAGTCGGGCTGGATATGATAAATGCTTGGATCGGAGTAGTCGCAGTTTGACTGGAGAGGGAAGGGAGGATTGCTGTGGTGATGCGAAGGTAGAAACAACAGGTTTTTTGTGACTGAACTGAATCTGAGCATTGAATCAGAGAGATGAGTTGAGGACAAAGCTAAAACTATGGGCTTGTGAGACAAGGAGAAGAGTGGTAGTGTTTACAGTGATTGTAGGTAGACATGTAGGTAGACATGATCTGTACCCACAAGGAGTTTACGGACTTAAGGGGGAGACAAGCATTAAAATACAATATCAATCAATTGTATTTCTTGAGCTCTTTCTGTGTGCAGAGCACGGTACTAAGTGTTTGGGAGAGTACAAAATCACTGAGTTGGTAGGCACATTCCTTGCCTGCAAGGAGTTTACAGTCTAGAGGAGGAGATGGACATTAAAATAAATTACAGATATTTATGGAAGTGCTGTGGAGTTGAGGGAGGGGTGAATATCAAATGTTTAAAAGGTACAGAGCCGAGTGCCTAGGCAAAACAGAAGGGAAGGTGAATAGAGGAAATAAGGGCTTAGTCTTGGAAGACCTCTGGGAGAAGAAATATGATTTTAGTAGAACTTCGAAGAGGGGGAGAGTGATCAACTCACTGATTAAATCTATCCATGGAAACAGAGCAAATCAAACGCTCCGTCACTGTGTCCTGAACCTCCCTTGAGAAGTGACTTAGGACCCAAAGAGGACAGCTTTATTTATTTATTTACATTCATGTCCGTCTCCCCTTCTAGCTTGTGAGCTCGCTGTGGCCAGGAAATGTGTCTGTTTATTGTTATATTGTACGCTTGTCATATCGTACAGTGTTTTGCACACAGTGAGCGTTCAATAAATACAAGTGAATGAATGACAGCAGTGCTTAGAGATTTTTCCATGTCACGGAAAGACTGTAGGGCTTGGGGTTCTTGAAGTCTGGCACAAGGCAACCAATCAGTCAATCAGTGGTATTTATTGAATGCTTACTATGTGCAGAGCTCTGTATTAAGCGCTTAGGAGAGTACGATATAGCAGAATTAGCAGACAGGTTCCATGCCGGTAATGAGCTTCTGGCAAGACAATGGTGTCTGGATCTATCTATGTGGAATCTAGATAAGCTTAAATTTTATAAGCACAATTTGTAATTATCAGTAGGAGAAACTGATTGTGGAGGAGTTGGCTTGATTATTCTCTGATTCTGAAGTATAGGAGAAATCATCTATTAGGGAGACCTTGTTTCAGGAATTAAATTAATAGGAACAGCAGGGCCTTGCATGAAATTGATTTTGAGAATTAAATCTCTTTGTTTCTTTTGGCTGGTTTTTTTTTTTTTTGAGAATAATAGATTTCCAGAGTGGTGGTGGGATTGACAATGTATGAGATGTTTTCCCCTGCCTTTCCGAAACAATCTTTTCAACAGTTATCACTGCTAAAGCCAGAAACTTTTTCCATTGGTATTTATTTCCAGTATTGTTGATACTGACAACGAATGTATGCCAATACTGAGCACTGAACTGCTTTCTCAGGAAGAAAGTGTTTGAAAATCAGAAGTAATGCTGCTGAGTGGGAGTGAGTATGATATTTCACTATAGCTATCAGGTTTCCAGCTTTCTAAAACCCATCCCACTGGTTTGCTAAGACCTACTAAACCCTGGTGCTGCTTATCCAAAGAAATAAGAAGGAGCGAGGTCCTGAATGGTATGGTCCAGGGGTCATAGAGTTCACTAATGCACTGGAAAAGACCATGTGTTTCCCTGGCGTGGTGATGGGGGGACTTGAAGAAACTATTCTGCTAATTCAGGACAACGGGAGGCAGTCCAGATTGCTTGCACTGTGAGATTGCTACCTCAAATTCTCTTTTTCACGTTGACCTTACGGACCATGTGTCTGTACTACTAAAGTTGCTAGGAGAGGAAGGCCAAACTGCAATTTTAGTACTGGCGTGCCTTTCCCCTCCCCACTCTGCTAGATTGTAAATGATTCATTCAATAGTATTTACTGAGCACTTACTATGTGCAGAGCACTGTTCTAAGCACTTAGAATGTACAAATCGGCAACAGACAGAGACAGTCCCCGCGCATTGACGGGTTTACAGTCTAATCGGGGGAAATGATAATAATTGTGATTTTTGTGAAGCATTTTACTATAGGCCAAGCACTTAATAATAATAATTAATAATTATGGTCTTTGTTAAGTACCTACTATGTTCCAGGCACTGTACTAAGCTGTGGGGTAGATACAAACAAGTCAGATTGGATACAATCGCTGTCCCATGTGGGCTCAAAATCTCCATCCCCATTTTACAGATGCGGGTAACTGAGACGCAGGGAAGTAAAGTGACTTGCCCAAGATCACACAGCAGACAAGTGATGGAGTGGGGATTAAAACTCATGTCCTTCAGTGCCAGCGCTTAGTACAGTGCCAGACACATAGTAAGCACTTAACAAGTACCAAAAAACCCCCCACTGTACTAAGTGCTGCGGTAATTGTAATTGTAGTAGTAATAATAATAACTGTGGGGAAGCAGCGTGGCTCAGTGGAATGAGCACAGGCTTGGGAGTCAGAGGTTGTGGGTTCTAATCCCGGCTCCGCCACTCATCAGCTGTGTGACTTTGGGCAAGTCACTTAACTTCTCTGTGCCTCATTTACCTCATCTGTAAAAGGGGGATTAAAGACTGTGAGCCCCACATGGGACAGTCTGATTACCTTGTATCTACCCAAGCACTTAGAACAGTGCTTGGGACATAGTAAGCACTTAAATACCATCATCATCCTCATCATCATCATTAAGTGCTTACTATATGTCAAACACTCTTCTAAGGTCTGGGGTCTGGGGTAGAGAAGCAGCGTGGCTCAGTGGAAAGAGCATGGGCTTTGGAGTCAGGGCTCATGAGTTCGAATCCCAGCTCTGCCACTTGGCAGCTGTGTGACTGTGGGCAAGTCACTTAACTTCTCTGTGCCTCAGTTCCCTCATCTGTAAAATGGGGATTAAGACTGTGAGCCCCACGTGGGACAACCTGATTCCCCTATGTCTACCCCAGTGCTTAGAACAGTGCTCGGCACATAGTAAGCACTTAAAAAATACCAACATTATTACAAGTTAACCACATCAGATATAGTGCCTGTCCTACATGGGCCTCACAGCCTAAGAAGGAGAGAGAACAGGAATTGCATTCCCATTTTTCAGCTGATGAAACTGAGGCACAGAGAAGTTAAGTGACTTGCCCAAGGTCACATAGCAAGCAAGTGGCAGGGTCGGGATTAAAGCCCTGGTCCTCTGGCTCCCAGGAGCATGATCTTTCCACTAAGCCCCTCCGTCTCCCATGAACTGGCACAGAGAAGTTAAGTGACTTGCCCAAGGTCACCCAGCAGGCAAGTGGAAGATCTGGGATTAGAACCCAAGTCTGAAGCTCAGGGTTCTGTCCACTAGACTATGCTGCTTCTCCTTTGAAGTTTCTTGAGGAGTGGGATCATGTCTACCAAGTGCTTAGTATAGTGTTATGTACAAAGTGCTCAATCAGTACTATGAATGGACGAATTGCGTCCTTTCAAAGCCTTGCCCATCTCAGATAAATCAATCAATCAGTCATATTTATTGAGCAGCATTAGCCTAGTGGAAAGAACATGGACTGAGAGTCAGAGAACATGGATTCTAAACCCGGCCCTGCCAATTGCTTGCTGTGTGACTTTGGGCAAGTCACTTCACTCCTCTGTACCTCAATTTCCTCAACCGTAAAATGGGGATTAAATCACCATTCTCCCTCCTACTTAGACTGTCAACCCCATGCAGGACAGGGTCAGTGTCTGACCTAATTAACCTCTACCTACCCAAGTGCTTAGAACAGTGTTTGACACATAGGAAATGATGAACAATAACCATTAAAATAAATAATTAAAAAAGAAGCTAAGTGACTCGACCAAGGTCACATAACAGGCAAGGGGAAGAATCAGGGTTAGAGCCGAGGTTTCCTGCCTCCCAGTTCTGAGCTCTTTCCACTAGGCCACGATCTTCTCTCCATCATCATCATCCCTCAACTCTCCCGCTCTGGTTTTAGTGCTGGGGCCCAGCCCGGCAGGGTCAGATCAGTTCCCCAACCAGCCTCTCTTATCCGCACAGTTCTGGATCCGGACTCCGTCCCTCCGGACTTTAGCACTACCTCCAGCTCTAGTCCATTCCCACCCTGAACTCCAGCGGCAGACAGTTGTAGGATTTGGGGGGAGGGGTGGATGCTGATAGAGCACAGACTTGGAGTCTGAAGTTCATGAGTTCTAATCCTGGTTCTTCCACTTGCCTGCTCTGTGACCTTGGGCAAGTCAATTCACTTCTCTGAGCCTCAATTACCACCTCTGTAAAATGGGGATTGAGACTGTGAGCCCCATGTGGGACAGAGGCTGTGTCCAATCCTATTTGCTTGTATCTACCCCCGTGCCTGGTACACAGTAAGTGCTTAATAAATATCACAATTATTATACTATTGAGAAGTAGCATGGAGTAGTGGTTAGAACATGGGCTTGGGAGTCAGAAGGTCAAGGGTTCTAATCCTGACTCTGCCACTTTCATTCATTCATTCTTTCAGTCTTATTAATTAAGCACTGCGTGCAAAGCATTGTTCTCTGTGCTTGGGAAAGTGCAATACAATGATGAACAGTGACATTCCATGCCCACAATGAGCTCACAGTCTAGAGGCAGGGAGGCAGACTTGAATACAAATAAATAAAATAACAGATATATACATAAGTGCTGTGGAGCTGGGGCAGGGGGAGAGCAAAGGGAGCAAGTCAGGGTGGCACAGAAGAGAGTGGGAGGTGAGGAAAAGTAGGGCTTAGTCTTGGAAGACCTCTTGGAGGAGGTGACCCTTCAATAAGGCTTTGAACTAGGAGAGAGTCATCTGGTGGATTTGAGGAGGGAGGGCGTTCCAGACCAGAGGCAGGATGTGGACCAGGGGTCGGTGGTGAGATGGAGGCCCATTGAGAAGGTTAGCATCAGAAAAACAGAGTATGCGGGCTGGGCTGTAGAAGGAGAGAAGCGGAGTGAGGTAGGAGGGAACGAGGTGATGGAAAGCTTTAAAGTCAGTGATGAGGAATTTTTGTTTGATTCAGATGTGGATGGGCAACCGCTGGAGATTTTTGAGGAGGGGGCTGACAAGTCCTGAACGTTTCTGTAGAAAGATGATCCGGGCAGCAGAGTGAAGTATGGACTGGAGTGGGGAGAGACAGGAGGTTGAGAGGTCAGTGACTGACACATAGTAAACACTTAACAAATACCACAATTACTATTATTATGAAGTGGCCAGGCTGGGGGGGCACCCAGGGTGATGGGGGTGGGCCGGGGTCAGGGTTGGAGATGACTTCCAGGTGCAGCTGCCCCAGGTGACCTATCCCCCCAGGTGCTGAGAAGCAGGTTGTGGAGAGGCTGAGGTAGCCAGGTGCTGGCCCTACAGGGCTTGGCAGCGAGACTGGGTCAAGGGATCTCTGAGGAGGGGTGGCGGGGGAAGACGGGGAACCCTGGGTGGGAGGAGGTGGAAGGCTCCTTTCGCTCCCCACTCCAGTCCAGACTTCACTCTGCTGCTCTGATGATTTTTCGACAAAAACATTCAGGATGCATCAACCCTCTCTGCAAAAAACTCCCATGGTTGCCCATCCACCTCTGCATCAGACAAAAACTCCTCACCATTGGCTTTAAAGCACTCCATCCCCTTGCCCCCTCCTACCTCACCTCACTTCTCTCCTTCTACAATCCAGCCCACACACTCCACTTCTCTGGTGCCACTAACCTTCTCATTTGGTCTCCATCTCTCCTGTCTCACCACCGATCCCTATTCCAGGTCCTGCCTCTGGCTTGGAACACCCACCCCATCAAATCTGACAGACAGTGACTCACCCCCCCATTCAAAGCCTTATTGAAAGCTCACCTCTTCCAAGAGGCCTTCCCAAACTAAGACCCCCTTTCCTCATCTCCCGCCCCCTTTTGTGTCCCCCTGACTAGCTTTCCTTTGTGTTTTCCCAGCCCCACAGCAATTTTGTCATATCCGTCTCCCTCACTCTAAATTCACTGTGAGAAGGGAATGTATCTGTTTTCTGTTTTATTGTACTCTCCCAAGTGCTTAATACAGTGCGTGGCACACAGTAAGCGCTCAATAAATATGACTGAAGGAATGAATGAATAAATGAGAGGGGAGGTCCCAACGTTGCTGGGGGAGGAGAGGAGAGGTCCTTTGTGAGGGGGAGGGGGAGAGAGAAGAGAGACCCCGGAATTGGTGTAGCGGGAGGAAGGTTAAAGATAGGAAGGCCCTGGGCTGGGAGGAGGGCTGGGGAGAGGTGGGGGAGGTGGCCCTCAGCATTTCAGCTCAAAAATCTTCAAGCTAAGTGGAGTAGGAGGATGCAAGGGCACCTGATCGATCCCCACCTGATCCCCAGAGCACTTTATTGCACTATAAATCAGGTCTAAGGTGTAACCAGAAGCCCATCCGCTCTCCATTTCTGCTAGCACATCCGCTTCTTGTAAAAGACAGACTAGAAGTGCTGCGGTCTCGGCTGAGATTGCATCCTCCCTGAACCCTAAGAGGAGGTTGGGGGCAGCAGGGGGCGAGGAGGGCGTAAAGACAGCAGCCACAAGTCCCTGCCGGGGCCCAGGCCAGGGCCAGGCCCGGGGGAAAGGAGTTTTAAGAATCCTAAAATCAGCAACAACAGCAGTAATAATCAATGCATTTGTTGAAGTCTTACTATGAGCCGAGCACTGTCCTAAGAACTGGGGTAGATGCAAGGTAATCAGGCTGGACACAGTCCCCGTCCCACATGGGGCTTACATTCTTAATCCCCATTTAACAGATGAGGGAACTGAGGCTCAGAGAAGTTAAACTGGGACCCCTAATAATAATAATTAAGGCATTTGTTAAATGCTTACTATATGCCAGGCACTAAGATCGGGGGGAGGACTTCAATAGTCAGTTCAGGGGCAAAAAAAGATTTAGGAGCAGTGCAGCCTAAAGGTTAAAGCACAGACCCAGGAAGGTAGAAGGATCTGGGTTCTAATCCCCACTCTGCCATTTATCTGCTATGTGACCTTGGGCAAGTCACTTCACTTCTCTGGGCCTCATTTACCTCATCTGTAAAATGGGGATAAGAGTGTGAGCCCCATGTAAGACAGGGACTATGTCCAACCTGATTAACTTGTACCTACCCCAGTGCTTAGAACAGTGCTTGGCACATTGCAAATGTTTAACGAGCATCATAATCATTATTATTTTGGCCTTTGAAAATGACAGAGGTGTCCAAATTGATGATAATGATGTTCATGACAGTGGTATATCTTAGCAATTTACTATGTTTCAAACACTGTGCTAAGCACTGAGGTAGACGCAATCAAATCAAACAGCCTCATTCCTTGATTGGAACATTCCCACCACAAAGAGTCAAAACTAGCATGTTTTAGTGGAAAGAGTGTGGGCCTGGGAGTTAGGAGTCCTGGATTCTAATCCCACCTCAGTCACTTGCCTGCTGTGTGACTTTAGGCAGCTGCTTAATTTCTCTGTGACTCAGTTTCCTTCTTTCATTCATTCATTCACTCAATCATATTTATTGAGTGCCTACTGTGTGCAGAGCACGGTACTAAGCGATTGGAAAGAACAGTTCAGCAACAAATAGAGACAATCCCTACCCAAAAACAGGCTCACAGTCTAGAAATGGGCTCACAGTCTAGAAAATAATTGTGGTTTTTGTTAAGCGCTTACTATGTGCCAAGCACTGTTCTAAGGGCTGAGGTAGATACAAGGTAACCAGGTTGTCCCACATGGGGATCCTAGTCTTAATCCCCATTTTACAGATGAGGTAACTGAGACCCAGAGAAGTTAAGTGGCTTACCCAAGGTCGCACAGCAGACAAGTGGCCGAGCAGGGATTTGAACCCACATTCTCTGACTCCTAAGCTCATGCTCTTTCCACTTTGCTACACTGCTTCTCTGAGCTTGTCCTCGAGACTGTAAGCATGTGATGAGCAGGGAAATGTGTCTACCAACTCTGTTGTATTATACTCTCTTAAGTCCTTAGTGGAGCTCTTTGCTCACAATAAGCACTTAATAGTTATTATAATAATAATAATAATAGTAATCAGCCTGAGCCCACATATTTAATCTGAGGCTCAGAGAAGTTAAGTGTGTTGCACAAGTTCACACAGCAAGCAAATGGGAGAGGCGGAATTAGAACTCTGGCCTACTGACTCCCGGGACCGTGCCTTTTCCTTGGGCTTCCCTGCTTCAAAGCATCATTTTTGGTCATATCTTATTAAAAGAAAATCTTTCAGCGATATTAAAAAAAAAGTCTTTGCCATTTGGGGCTAATATGCCAGCCTGATAATTAATACTTTGCTCAGTTATGTGGTCAGTTTTCAAGAATTGTTTTCTCCATGCTGTATATGTAGGCTCTCAGCCCCGTATGAATAGTGTACACATTCTGCAAATGGCAATCTAGTTTTTAAAGATTGGCATCACATACCCCATACATATACATTCACACGCACGTCCATACATTAAATAGTGGTATTGCAAATATTTATTGACTCCCAGGGGTAAATTAAACACAACTGTTCTGAACCTTTAAGTGGAAAGCATTTTAAACTTTAAGAAACTAAAACCTTCACTATACACATAAGAGGACTCACCACATGTTTCCCGTTTCTCATTGTTAAAATGAATAGGTACTCAGTTTTACTGTGAGGGAGATGATGGAATCTGAAGACAAACACTTTAATTTTATTTGCTGATCTGTGGATTATTCATTTTCATTTTGTAATGAGGTTAAAAACAAATAATGGGAGCATTTCAAAAACTACTTCAATCCTTTTCCCCATCTGGAAATCTGCATTTTGTTGACAGAAGGACACCATGTGCTGATGAACAGGAGTCCAGCTGTAGCAAATTCAGCTGCATATTACCAATCAATCAATAGCCTCACCGTGCTTACGTTCATATCCATAATATATTGTAATGTTGAGCTTTTCCTCTAGACTGTAAGCTCCTTGTGGGCAGGTAATGTTCGCCAGCATAGAGAAGCAGCGTGGCGTAATGGTTAGAGCACGGACCCACCCGTCAGAAGGTCATGGGTTCTAATCCTGGTTCCGCCACATGTCTCCTCTGTGACCTCAGGCAAGTCACTTCATTTCTCTGTGCCTCATTTACCACATTTGTAAAATGGGAATGGAGATGGTGAGCCCCACGTGGGACAGGGACTGACTGTGTCCAACCCGATTTGCTTGTATCCACCCCAGCGCTTAATACAGTACCTGGCACATAGTGACTGCTTAGCAAATATGGCAATTATTATTATTTAACTGCTTTGATTGTACAAAAAGTGCTCAAGAAATACCATTGATTGATTGATTAACTGATCTATTGATGAAGATCAATCGATCTTTAAAAACTATTGAGCACATTTATCGAGCTCCTCTTGTGGGCAGAACATTCATTCATTCATTCATTCATTCAATTGTATTTATTGAGTGCTTACTGTGTGCAGAGCATTGTACTAAGCGCTTGGAAAGTACAATTCGAGCATTCAAATCAGCTCTTGGGAGATACAGAGTTAGGAGATATGATCCCCGCCCAAGGAAAGTTTCTAGTCTAGCACTGAACTGGCTCTTCCCAGAATAACTGCCCCCAGATACGAACACACCCTGGGACAGACCTCTGGGGAACCACCTCCCCAAGCAGCCGACTAAATAATACTACCTGGGAGGCCCAATCTGTCTGCTGCTATTGTGTTGTATCTATAATAATAATTGGGATATTTGTTAAGCTCTGTGCAAAGCACTGTACTAAGTGTTTGGAAAGGACAGTTCGGCAACAGATAGAGACAATCCCTACCCAACAGTAGGCTCACAGTCTAGAAGGGGGTGACATACAACAAAACCAAACAAGTAGACAGGCATCAATAGCATCAAAATAGATAAACAGAATTATAGATAGATATCATTAATAAAATGAATAGAGTAATAAATGTGTACAAATATACACAAGTGCTTGGGTAGAGCAGAAGGAGGGATTTGGGGTGATGGGGAAGGGAGGAGGAGCAGAGGAAAAGGGGGACTTAGTCTGGGGAGGCCTCCTGGAGGAGGTGAGCTCTCAGTAGGGCTATGAAGGGGGAAAGAGAGCTAGTTTGCTGGATGTGAGGAGGGAGGGCATTCCAGGCCAGAGGTAGGAGGTGGGCCAGGGGTTGACGGTGGGACAGGCGAGAAAGAGGCCCAATGAGGAGGTTAGCGGCAGAGGAGCGGAGTGTACGGGGTGGGCTGTAGAAGGGAAGAAGGGAGGTGAGGTAGGAGGGGGCAAGGGGATGGACAGCTTTGAAGTCAAGACTGAGGAGCTTTTGCTTGATACGGAGATTGATAGACAACCACTGGAGATTTTGGAGGAATGGGGTGACATGCCCAGACCATTTCTGTAGAAAGATAATCCGAGCAGCAGAGTGAAGTATAGACTGAAGAAAGGAGAGACAGGATGGGAGATCAGAAAGGATGCTGATGCAGTAATCCAGCGCTGTTCTAAGCACTGGTGTAGATACAAAGTAATCAGGTTGTCCCCTGTGGGGATCACATATTTAATCCCCATTTTACAGATGAGGTAACGGAGGCACAGAGAAGTTAAGTGACTTGCCTAAAGTCACATAGCTGGTAAGTGACAGAGCTGGCATTAGAACCCACAACTTCTGACTCCTTAGCCCAGGCTCTTTCCACTAAGCCAGTGACTTGCCCATACAGCAGACTAGTGGAAGAGCTGGGATTGGAACCCAGGTCCTCCTACTCCCAGACCTGGGCTTTTTCCACTAGGCCATGCTGCTTCATTATCCTAACAGTAGCAAGCAGTAAGCACGTGACTTGCTTGCAGAATCCTGAGACATCTTTGAAAGCCCCAGTCCCCTTGGGTTTGACCCTGGCATCTGTGTTTTTGGTGACGGGAGTAGGAGGACTGACTGCTCCCTGTGGGCAGGAAAGATGTCCGTTTCTTGTTCCATTGCACTCTCCCGAGTGCTCAGTACAGTGCTGTGCACAAGGTAGGTGGCTAATAAATACGATTGAATGAATGACTGAGTTACAAGTTGAGATGCTAGTAGCTCCTAGAGTCTCCAAAAAAAGGCCAGAACGTGGTGAGTAGAAGATGAAGAATTTTCATTCTTTCCTAACTGCCAACTTTTCCTTTGGAGTGTGAGGGACATAAAGGACTTGATCTGGTCGATGGATTGGGATGAGGCTCTGAAATACGGCAGATGGGCTTTGCAGGACTAAGGAATCAGACAGAGCCCATTCTGAGTCTTTTCCACACTGTTTAGTTTTCTTCGAGATATAGGATGAGCGAGGTTCCCGAGGGGAGAGAGGGTTTGGCCTCCAAATCGGGGGATTGAAAACTATGGTTATGTCCTGAGGTGTGGAAATCCATGAGGACAGCATTATTACAAACCCACAGAGTTGACACCTGTGTGCTCTTCAAACCCCCAGCTCTCAAACAGAGCAAGATATTTCCCCACAAGAATTTGTCCTGGCTCTTCTCCCAGGACAAATTAAGGACTGCTCAGAAGTCTTTTGACTTTAATGGTTTAACCCTGTATATCACAATAGGCAACGATGAAGTCCCAGTGCAATAATGTATTATGAACCCACATGTAACTTTGACTAGATTCCATGGAAGCTATCCAGTTTAATATTGTTAAGATAATTAAAACAGGGTAGACTCGAAATACATTTCTTAATGAAGGGACTTCAGCATCCTACAAAACTTTTCCTCACCGACTGGTGGGAAGTCCTCTGTGCCCATTTGACTTGCGGAGTTAAGTACCTCTCCCTGCTTTCACCCACACTGGAAACACCCTGAACCATTTTACCCTCTCAATTTGTAACTCTTGGCCAAAATACCTATATTTTGGTTCCTTGATTATCTTTGGTCCCTAATTTGTTTTTAGGTTTGTATTTATCTCTTTGCATAAATACTTGTGCAATTTTTCCAGTTAACCTGTAAGCACCTTGTGGAAAGGAACCATGATTATTTTCTCTTCCTTTAATGATTGTGTGTGGCATTTGATAAGCGCTTACCATATTCCAAGCAGTGCATTAAGTCTCGGGGTGGATACAAAATAGTCAGGTCGGACCTAGTTCCTGTTCCTCGTGGGGTTCACAGCCTGCGTAGGTGAGAGAATAGATATTGAATTTTACAGATGAGAAAACTGAGGCACTGAGAAGTTAAGTTACTTGTCCAAGGTCACAATCTAGGTAAGTCACCTTCCACAGAAGCCAAGCCAGTGTTTCACATATAAGGTGTTCAGCAGCACGGTCTTGTGGAAAGAACACAGGCCTGGGAGACAGAGGACCTGAGTTTTAATCCCAGCTCTGCCAGATGCTTGCTGTGTGACCTTGGGCAAGTCACTTAACTCCACTGTGTCGCCATCCTCCTGTTCTTCCTCCTTCTTAGACTGTGAGCCCCATGTGGGACAGGGACTGTGTCCAAACTAGTTTGCTTGCATCTACCTCAGCACTTAGAACAGTGTTCGGGTGCTTAACAAGTACCATTAAGTAAAGGAAAAAAACCAGTAAGATCATCTGACTTCCATCAGAACATCTCAAGGTGTAAGAACTTTATAAATTGATAACATGTCTATATGGTACTGGAAGTGGATACCACTCCTGACTTGAGATCATTGTTCTCTAAGAGTTTATCTGTTTCTGCTTCAACTATTAGCTGAAAACAATAATATTAATTATGGTAGTTGTTAAGCACTTACTATGTGCCAAGTCCTGGAGTAGATACATGTTGATCAGGTTGGACACAGTCCCTGTCCCACATGGGGCTCACACTCTCTATCCAGATTTTACTAAGCCACACAAAGTCTCTTTCTCTTTCCAATGGGAAATGGCAGTAATTAAATAGGGGTGTCAATGGCAGACCAGGTATAATCTAAATGTTCGGCATGGAGAAAGTGCTTAGTACAGTGATCTGCCTAGAGTAAGAGTTCAATAAATCCTGCTGATTGATTGATTGAAGCAGCGTGGCTTAGTGGAAAGAGCACGGGCTTGGGAGTCAGAGGTCGTGGGTTCTAATCCTGACTCTGCCACTTGTCTGCTGTGTGACCTTGGGCAAGTCACTTCACTTCTCTGGGCCTCAGTTACCTCATCTGTAGAAATGGGGATTAAAAAATGTGAGCCCTACGTGGGACAATCTGATTACCCTGTATCTACCCCAGCGCTTAGAACAGTGCTCTGCACACAGTAAGCATTAACAAATACCAACATTAGTATTATTATTATTGTTGATTCTAAGGTACCTGCAACAACCGTCATGCTATTTTACTGCTTTCAATTGCCAGCAAGAATGTAGCCAGATTCCTGATGGTCAAGTTTCTGAATTCATTCATTCAATCATATTTATTTAGCGCTTACTGTGGGCAGGACACTGTCCTAAGTGCTTGGAAAGTACAATTCAGCAACAGATAGAGTCAATCCCTACCCAACAACGGGCTCACAATCTAGAAGAGGGGAGACAGACAACAAAACAAAACAAGTAGACAGGCATCAATAGCATCAAAATAAATAAATAGAATTATAGATATATGAATCACAACATGGCTTCAACCAAAATACTGCAAACCCCTGAGTTTTTTTGAGTCAATCAATCAATCAATGGTATTTATTGGGTGTTTACTGTATGCACAGTACTGTACTAAGCGCTAGGGAGAGTACATTGCAATAGAACTGGTAGTCACGATCCTTGCCCTTAAGGATTTTTTTTATGGTATTTAAGTGTTTATTACATGCCAGGCACTGTACTAAGCACTGAGCATATAGATATACAAGTTTAATCAGGATGGATTTAGACCATGTCCTTCATGGGGGTCACAATCTTAATCCCTATTTTGCAGAAGAGGTAACGGAGGCCCAGAGAAGTTAAGTGACTTGCCAAAGGTCACACAGCAGACAAGTGGTAGAGTTGGGATTAGTTTACCATCTGTGTGGCCTCATGGAAGGAGCACAGTCCCAAGAGTCAGAGGATTTGTGATCTAATCTTGGCTCTGCCACTTGCCTGATGTGTGATCTTGGGCAAGTCACTTAACTTCTCTGTGTCTCAGTTTCCCCTTCAGTGAAATGGGATGAAATACCAGTTCTTTCTCCCTCTAGACTGTGAGTCTCTTGCGGGACGAGGAGTGGGTCTAAACTGATTATCCTGTATTTATGCCAGAGCTTAGTAGTAATAATAATTATGGTATTTGTTAAAGGCTTACTATGTGCTGGGCACTTCATTAAACACTGGGGTGGTTTTCAGCAAATTGGATTGGACATAGTCCTTGTTCCACATGAGGCTCACAATCTGACTCCCCATTTTACAGAAGAAGTAACTGAGGCCCGGAGAAGTGAAGTGACTTACCCAAGGTCACAGAACAGGCAAGTGGCAGAACTGGGATTAGAACCCATGACCTTCTGACTCCCAGGCCTGAGCTCTATCCATTATACTATGCTGCTTCTACATGGCACGTAGTAAGCCCCTAACAAATGCCTTAATCAATTATTATCACTTTTGTTATTATTCTAGTCAAGCCTCAAACCAAACTCAAAAGCTACAGAACCGTAGAAGTATTTAGCGGCACTGTAGTTTAGGAGGAAAGCATGTGGGACTGGGAGTCAGGAGACCTGAGTTCTAGTCCTGGTTCTGCCACTTCCATGCCGTGTTACCTTGGGAAACTTATTTATCCTCTCTGAGCCTCAGTTTCTTCAACTATTAAATGGGGATAAAATTCTTGTTCCTCCTCCCTCTCAGACTACGGGCAGAAAATGAGTCCAATCCGATGATCTAATATGTACCCCAGTATTCATTCTTTCACTAAATCATCTTTATTGAGTGCTTACCATGTGCAGAACAGTGTACCGAGCGCTTGAAAGAGTACAATACAACAATAAACAGACACCTTCCCTGACCACAACGAGCCGTACTTAGTAGAGTGCTTGTTCCATGGTAAGCACTTAACAAATACCAGAATAATAATAATTAGTAGTGTGCACCATCCAATAAGGTTGTGAAACATGGATCAACCACAGGAAGTAGTTTCTTCTTCTCAAGAAGTTTAATTAGCATTACTTATGAATCATTCCCAGCATCAAATGGCAAGACAGGGCTTAGTACTATGCTCTGCTCAAAGTCGCTGCTCAATAAAGACTACTGACTGACTTCCATAATAAAATTGGAATAAAATGCTGATTGCACATGGATCTCTTCAGACATGCCCATACACATTATTGGCAGCAGCAAGCATGATCCTTGAAGATGGAAAGCAACATTCTTTCCTCTTCTCTCTCCTCTTCTCGTGACTTTTACTTTTTGAACTCTTCGTAGGTACCCAAGTGACAATCTTCTCTGTGTTGAATATAAATTATATATATTTGATTCCAGAGCCTGTGACAGAATTTTATTTCCTTAATCCTCCAGCAGTGCTTTCCCCCACTCCCCACCTCATCCGAACACCTCCCTACCTGCATTACATTGAATCCATCAATTCCATGGTGTTAATTAATTATTTATTGTATTTGTTATATTAAATGCAAGGGTTGATACAAGATAATCACTTTGTCAATTGAATTTACTGAGTGCTCATTCTATGCAGAACACTGTACTAAGTGCTTAGGAGAGTACAATCAAGCAATATGAAAGACACTTTCCTTGCCCACAGGTTGGACATAGCCCCTTGTCCCACACAGGGCTCTCAGTTTTAATCCCCATTTTACAGATGAGTTAACTGGGGCCCAGAGAAGTGAAGTGACTCGCCCAAGGTCACACAGCAGACAAGTGGAGGAGCCGGGATTAGAACCCAGGTCCTTCTGACTCCGAGGCCTGTGCTCTTTCCGCTAGGCCGCACGCCGCTTTATTGAGCGCTTACTTTGTGCAGAGTACTGTACTAAGTATTTGGGAAAATATAATACAGTAGGGTTGGTAGATGCAATCCTGCCCCAAAAGAGTTTAAAAACCTCAGCACCTGTGCTGAACGTCACCCTGCACCTTCCTCCCAACCCTGCTGCATGGGTTTGCATATCAAAGACCCTGGGGCTGACTGACATTCTGGAGTCATTTATCATTTCTCTCTGACAAAATCAGATTGTCATTTTGTCAGTCAATCGTTTAGGGGAAGCAGCATTAGTGTAGTGGACAGAGCATGGACCTGGGAGTCAGAAGGTCATGGGTTCTAATCCCATCTCTGCCACTCGTCTGCTGTGTGACCTTGAGCAAGTTACTTCACTTCTCTGGGCCTCAGTTATCTCATCTGTAAAATGGGGAGTGAAACTGTGAGTCCCATGTGGGTCAGGGACTGGTGTCCTACCTGATTTGCTCTTATCCATCTCAATGCTTAGTACAGTGCTTGGCACATATTTAGAGCTTAACAAATACCATAATGATAATAATAATAGGAAACATGGGACTGGGAGTCAGAGTCAGAGTCCTTGTCCTGGCTCTGCCACTTGCATGCTGTGTGACCTTGGGAAATTCACTTAACCGCCTTGAGTTTCGGTCTCTTCATCTATTAAATGGACTGATTTTCAAAAATGGTAAGAAATCCCTGGAAAGCCTCTAAATTGCTCAGCACTTTACAAAAGCCAGTATCACATGTTGAAAGAAAAATATTTGAACATCCAGAACATAGAGATTGTAAGCTCCTTGAAGGAAGAGGGCATGTCTACTTACTCTATTATAATCTCCTAAACTTTTCATATGGTGCTCTGTGCACCATAAGTGCTCAGTAAATACTACTGAATGACTGCATGAGCGTGGGATAAGTAATCATGTTGCCTGTACCCCAATTATCTTTGTTAGAACAGGTAGAAACGGCCCAAAATGGAAATATGGTAGAGTCCATGGCTTAGTGGTTAAAGCAAGGCTCTGGGAGCCCGAAGGACCTGGGTTCTACTCCTAGCTCTACCACTTATCTTCTGTGTGACCTTGGGTAAACCACTTCAATTCTCTGGCCTCAGTTCCCTCATCTGTAAAATGGGGATTAAGATTGTGAGCCCACATTGCGGGCAGGGACAGTTTCCAACCTGATCGACTTGCATGTACCCCATGCTTACAACAGTGCTTGGCACACAGTAAGCACTTTGGAAAGTACCATAGTAATTTTTATTAATTATTATAAGGAATATTTGATATGTCGGCTCATGAAAATCAGTTTACAGGAGCTGTTTTAATATCTCTGGTTCATGTTTCAAGGTGCCCTAGTTTGGGATAGAGATAGTTTATCTCTGTAAAACTCGGTCCGTAAACACCTACAATAGAGCACCTCAGTTTTGCCACGTGTGAATTATAAAGATAAATTGGCTTGAATTCTGAGGAGAACCACAAAAAGATTAAGGGAAGGGAGAGAAAAGATTGAAGGATCCAACAACTTGACTAAAAGTTGACCCTGGAACGGTTAACAAGAAATCCATGGACATTTGAATGGTTTATACTTTTTATTAAAAATGGAGAGGGACACTCACTTGGGAAACGTGAGGGGAAAAGAAAAGTTTGTCTGAGACCCCGTCAATAGATGGGGGGATTGGAAGGTGATTTTAATCACAGTTGAGCTCAGTTCACCATAAAACTTTTTTTTTCACATTTGTGGAGAGAAAATTCTTTGTCTGTGGTTTGGCTTCCTCATGGGTCCTTTCTGATTGATCCCAAAGGACACTTAATAGTAAATTAACTGTGGTATTAATTGTAATAATGATGGCATTTGTTAAGTGCTTACTATTTGTCAAGCACTGTACTAACTGCTGGAGTAGATATAAAACAACCAGATTGGACACAGTCCTGTCCCACGTGGGGCTCACAGTCTAAGAGGGGGGAGAAGAGGTAATGAATCCCCATTTTACAGAGGAGGAAACTGAGGCCCAGAGAAGTTTAAGTGACTTGCCCGAGGCCATACCATAAGAAGGTGGTGGAGCTGGGATTAGAACCCAGGGCCTGCCACTACCAGTCCGTGCTCTTTCCAGTAGATCAATTGCACCGAGATGAAATACGAAAGTACCTGCTAGTTTGCAAATCCTTCTGCTAGATTGTAAACTCCTTTAGATGTCTTTTAACTCTATCATAGTCTCCCAAGTGCTTAGGAAAATGCTCTGCCCAGAATAAGTACTCAATAAGTACTATCTATTTTTAGAAGGATGGATCAAGATGAAAGAGTCCAGCAATAGTTTGAGTGCTGGGAAGGGTGTGTGTTGTTGGGTAGGGACTCGATGATGGTAAATATTTAGCAGAGTGCTCTGCACACAGAAAGTGCTCAATAAATACCATTGATTGATTGATATGTGCAAAATATGCTGTTTGCCTTATGAGTAATCTTAGTGAATTCATTTAGAAATCACGTTTGCCTCATCTTGACCCTTTAAATGTCATCCAATTTGCTTAATACAGGCAAAAAGACCTACTTTTCCCTGAAAAGAAACAAATTACCCAGGCAATTTGCCTCAGCTCTTCTCTCGACTTTGCCATTGCCGACTCAGCCTGTGCCAAATCTCCTTACTCTTCTATCCATGCTTTTAGTCAGTTGTTAAACGTTCCCCTGACTTTGATGATTGACTAATTAAGAGTGACTAGGCAATAGGATGAGTAGAAAAAACAAAACTTACAAAGGAAAAATCTCATAATATTTGATTTTGTGTATGTGTCTGTGTGTTTGGGTCTGTGGTTATGTGATCTGCCTTTCAGAACTGATCTTTTCCTGACACACGCTTGGCCTGCTTTTTTTCTACCTATGATTTATAAAATCCATTTCTACCAGAGGTGAAAACGAGGTTATCCGCTGTTTTCCATACTACTGCTGAGTTGTAGCAGAATGAAAATAAAATGTGCGAGTTGAAATACTTTATTTTTTGCTTCTCAATAAACCCCTCATGTTTCTCAATAAACCCCCTATTACTCACTTGAATAGTGAGTAAAAATGGAAAAATATTTAACTTCTCTTGTGTCTACAAACTTGGTAAAGTTTTAAATGTATCTTTTAAGAAGTTAAAATTATTCCCACATAGAAAAGAAGTGATGAGGTAGGTAAACTTTTCCCAGATTTTTCTGGCTTGAGACTCCTGCTGCTTTCTGGGATCCAGAAAGGGATGTACACCTCAGTAACAAAATAAATGGGGTAATAAATAATATATACAAATGAGCACAGTGCTGAGGGGAAGGGGGAAGAGCAGAGGGTTGGGGGGCGAGGAGAGGAGGGGGAGCAGAGGGAAAGGGGGGCTCAGTCTGGGAAGGCCTCCTGGAGGAGGTGAGCTCTCAGAAGGGTTTTAAAGAGGGGAAAAGAGTTAGTTTGGCAGATGTGAGGAGGGAGGGCATTCCGGGACAGCGGTAGGTCATGGCCCAGAGGTTGATGGCGGGATAGGCGCGAACGGGGGACAGTGAGGAGGTGAGCGGCAGAGGAGTGGAGTGTGCGGGGTGGGCAGTAGAAAGAGAGAAGGGAGGTGAGGTAGGAGGGGGCAATCCCTCTCCTCTTTATCCCCATACTTCTCCTCCTCTGCCCCAAGGCTGTGGTCAGTGGAGAGATGGGGCAGAACGGGGCTGACTGACATGAACAGAGAAGAGTTTTGCTTAGCACTCTACTAGGCCTCTCACACAAGCATATACTTGCTTGGGAGGGGTCTGTGCTAGGACACACCTGTTGGGAAGCAATGAATTAGGTCAATGTTGACAACCAATCTGGATAATTTAGGGGCCCAAACCCTCTTTTTTCTCTAATAGCAAATTTTCTCTGGAATAATCTGGATAATTGTCTCCATTTCACCTTGCCTTAAGGAGTTTATTACACTCAGGTGTCTTTAACAGATGTGATGCATGACAGTTGGAAAAAAAATTAAAAGAATCTTTGTGGAGGCAGCTTACTGGTCATTGTGGGTTTAACCTGCTTTTCAATCTAGGGCGAAGGTTGGGTTTTGGTTATAATTTCTCACAGTTAAGCTGTGAAAGTGCTTGGTTGGATTTCTGGAGACAAAAGGTAGGTAGGTGGCTTGGTTTTCTTGTGTGGGCTTTCTGAAATGCCCCATAATTTGCACAATTGACACTTTAATCATCAAAGGATATATCTTTGGAACTATAAAATGTTTCTGACAAATATCCTACTCTGCTTCCCCCTTTTTTCCCCCACATTCTCGGGCAGGGAGTCTTCCCTCCTCAGTGTTGATGTCTAGTTATGACAAATGAAGTCACCAGATCTTTCCACTCATCTCGCTCTTCCTTCTGTTTTTTTTTTCTTTTTTCAAATCGTAATTAAGTGACGAGGCCCTTAAAATGATGTGAAGATGGGGTGTTAAAGGAAAGTAGGTCTACCCCATTGCCTTGAAGAAGCCCACAATTCTTTGTTAGGGCACAATCAAATAGTTAAAAGGCAACCTCAAAGAATCATTTCTTAAAGAAATCCTCACCTAGAATCATTAGCCTTTAATGATGATCATTTAATGGGGCTTTCTGAATTTTTTTTAATGTAATGAATCACTAAATTAGACTTTAATGCAATTATGTTAAAACCTACTTAAGGTAGGGGCTATCACCCATTACATGTTTGCACGCTGTATGTTTATATGCAGGGCAGCTCTGGACATGCTTAAACTTCCTTTGCAAGCTGTGAATACATTTTGAGAACTTTTGGAAACTTTTCAAATTATGAATGATGTAAAAATTTCTAGGAATGAAAAGTAGCCTTCATGTACACACCATTAATAAAATTAAGTGAGATATCTAAGTAAAAGTATTGCTCTAACTATGATTTTTACTTGGGATATCAGAATACACAGGGACAGATACTTTTTAAAATAAGGTATAAAATGTGTTCATGATTGGGAAATAATTCTAATTAAGCATTATTAATGTTTTTCTTGTTTAAAATAATTATACTCATTTTTTGTCTCATCAGGTAAAATTCATCGGAAGAGGGATCTGCAATTCTTTTGCTTTGAGGATTAAAACCAATGTTTCCCCTGTGGGCTGTGAGTTTTCAGAGCACAGCATGGCCTAGTAGAAGGATGTTTGGGAGTCAGAAGGATCTGAGTTCTAATCAGCAGGAGGGTATAGTGGAAAGAGCATGGGCCTGGGACCCAAAAGGACTTAGGTTTTAATTCTGGCTCCGCCACATGTCTGCTATGTGACTTTGAGCAAGTCACTTCCCTTCTCTGGGCCTCAGTTATTTCATCTGTAAAATGGAGATTAAGACTGTGAGCCCCTTGTGGGATTGTGTCCAACCTGATTAACTTCTATGTACCCCAGCGCTTAGAAAAGTGCTTGTCACTTAGGAAGCGCTTAATAAATACCATAACTATAGTTATTATTAATCCCAGCTCTTCCACTTGTCTGCTGTGTGACCTTGGATAAGTCACTTAACTTCTCTGGACCTCAGCTATCTCATCTGAAAAATGGGGATTAATAACAGTGTTGGTATTTGTTAAGCGCTTACTATGTGCAGAGCACTGTTCTAAGCGCTGGGGTAAATAGAGGGTAATCAGGTTGTCCCACGTGAGGCTCACAGTTATTCCCCATTTCGCAGATGAGGTAACTGAGGCACAGAGGAGTTAAGTGACTTGCCCACAGTCACACAGCTGACAAGTGGCAGAGGCGGGATACGAAGTCATGACCTCTGACTCCCAAGGCCACGCTCTTTCCACTGAGCCACGCCCTAGAGGAGCAACATGTGGCCAACCTGATTTGCTTGTACCTACCCCAGCACTTAGTACAGTGCCTGGAACATAGTAAATGTTTAATTAAATACCATTAAAAAAAAAGAGGCAGCAAATAGTCTGGTCTTCTCTCTTGGCAGATTCTTCACAAACAATATGTTCCTGTTCAGGTTGATCATCACATTTTTACTACCATGGGAGAGAAATAATTAAATATGCAAGTGCAATTAGGAGAACAACTTGAAAGTTCAGGAATTACTAAATGTCTATAAAAGGACTGGGATTTGAAATGGTAGAGTGAAATTTGTTCTGCTCCCGGCTTTTTAAGGCAGAAGTGGGACAGTGGAGACACAGTCAAGGCTGGTAGGAGGTTTTTAGAGCCCAGTGGATAATTGAGGCCTGGGCTATCAGCACAGTGGGGGCCCATGGTAGCTTGCAAAAAGTAGTGTCTACATTGCTGATTCCCAGTTGAAACACCTACCTTATAGCGCCAGAGAAAAGCAACATACCCTAGTGAAAAGAGCATGGGATTGTGAGGCAAAGAACCTGGGTTTTAATTCCACCTCTATCATTTGCCTACTGATTGACATGGGCAGGTCACTTAACTGCTCTGTGCCTCAGTTTTCTCATCTGTCAAATGGGGATTCAATACCCGTCCTCCCGCCTCCTTAGACTGTCTTTGAGCCTCATGTGGGACAAAGACTGCTTTCTAGTTGATTCTGGCATCGAGAAGCAGCGTGGCTCAGTGGAAAGAGTCTGGGCTTGGGAGTCAGAGTTCATGGGTTCGAATCCTGGCTCTCCCACTTGCTAGCTGTGTGACTGTGGGCAAATCACTTCACTTCTCTGTGCCTCAGTTCCCTCCTCTGTAAAATGGGGATTAACTGTGAGCCTCATGTGGGACAACCTGATCACTCTGTATCTACCCCAGCACTTAGAACAGTGCTCTGCACATAGCAAGTGCTTAACAAATACCAACATTATTATTATTATTGTAGTGGATAGAGCATGGGCTCGGGAGTCAGGTGGTCATGGGTTCTAATCCTGACTACACCACTGGTCTGCTGTGTGACCTTGGGCAAGTCACTTCACTTCTCTGGAACTCAGTTACCTCATCTGTAAAATGGGGATTGAGACTGTGAGCCCCACATGAGACAGGGACTTTGTCCAACCCGATTTGCTTGTAACAATAATGATGGCATTTAAGAGCTTACTATATGCCAAGCACTCTTTTAAACATTGGGGGAGATACAAGGTAATCAGGTTGTCCCCCATGGGGCTCACAGTCTTAATCCCCACTTTACAGATGAGGTAACTGAGGCACAAAGAAGTTAAGCAACCTGCCCAAAGTCCCACAGCAGACAAATGGTGGAGCTGGGATTAGAACCCATGACCTCTGACTTCCAAGCCCATGCTTTTTCCACCAAGCCATGCTGCTGTTTGTACCCACCCCAGTGCTCAGTACAATTCATGGCACACAATAAGCACTTAACAAATACTACAATTATTATTATTCGTGTGTGTGTGCATTTTCGGGCACTACTGTGGCCTAATGGAAAGTCCACAAATCTGGGAGTTAGGAGACCTGGGTTCTCATCCTGGCTTCACCACTAACCTGCCATGTGTGGCCTTGGGAAAACTATTCAACTTTTCTGTGCCTCAGTTTCTTCATCTGTAAAATGGAGACTAAATACTTCTCCCTTCTTGTTAATAATGATAATAATAATAATTATGTTACTTGTTAAGTGCTTACTATGCCAAGCACTATAGGAAAGAAGTCAATCAGGTTGGACACAGTCCCTTTCCCACAAGGGGCTCACAGTACTAATCTCTATTTTACAGAAGAGGTACCTGGAGCACAGAGAAGTGAAGGGACTTGCTCAGGGTCACTCAGCAGATGTGTGGTGGAGGCAAGGTTAGAACCCAGTTTCTTCTGACTCCCAGGCCCGTGCTCTATCCATCAAACCACCAGCCTCATGTGGGATAGGGACTGTGTCAGGCCTAGTTATACCGTATCTACCCCAGTGCTCAGCACAATATTTTGGAACCTAGTAGACACTTAAGAAATATTACTTTTATTATTGTTTTTATCCCAGAATATCATCTTGCTTTGCAGAAGAGTGCTGCATTTTGACATGCAGAATTATGGCATTAAAAAGGGCATGCATTATCTTCACAAATGTATTTCAACAAATAGCCTAATGGACAGAGCCCAGGCCTGGGAGTCAGAAGCTCATTCATGGGTTCTAACCATGCCTCTGCCTCTTGTTTGTTGAGTGATTTTGAGCAAGTCACTTCACTTCTCTGTGCCTCAGTTATCTCATCTGTAAAATGGGGATTAAGGCAGTGAACCCCATGTGGGACGGGGACTGGGTTCAACCTGATTACCTTGTACTTACCCCAGTGCTTAGACCACTGCTTGGCAAGATAGCAAGCACTTAACAAATGCCATAATTATTATTATTTCTGTTTTATAGGCATTTGGAAATGGAGGCTAGTTAGCTAGTAATGATACTGATTAAGGATTTACTATGTATTAAGCATTGATGTAAACAGATTAGGGTTAATAACACCCACCATGGGATTTATTAATGCTTACTGTCTGCTAGGCAACCTCTCAGGGTCGCACCTGGAGAATTTCCAGTACTTTACCAGTCTCACTATGTGAGGGAGAGTCAAGCAGAGGCCTATCCATTCCATTCCTAGCTTGGCCAGTGGCTAGCCACTGCTACAGGTCAAAACTCACCTGTGCTGGGCAGGAGCATTACGGGAGACAGAAGAGGGTGGAGACTCAGGTTTACTGCGCGGAAGGAGGCAGTGGTAAACCGCTTCTGGATTTTTACTAAGAAAACTCCCTGGTTCCACTACCAGAACGACTGTAGACAGAGATGGGGCATTCTGAGAGAGATGTGTTCATGGTGTCACTATGGGTCATTCAAGACTCGACAGCATAAGACAACAACAACAACATATGCTAGGCACTGTGCTAAGAAGATACAATTCATTGAAATCTGACAGAGTCCCCAGCTCATACAATAATAATAATACTAATATTGATAATAATAATGGTATTTGTTAAGCACTTACTATGTGCCAGGCACTGTAATAATGATGGTATTTGTTAAGTGCTTACTACATGCCAACCACTGTTCTAAGCGCTAGGATAATACAAGGTAATCAGGTTGTCCCACGTGGGGCTCACAGTCATAATCCCCATTTACAGATGAAGTAACTGAGACCCAGAAAAGTTAAGTGACTTGCCTAAGGTCACACAGCTGACAAGTGGCAGAGCCGGGATTAGAACACATGTGCTTTTACTCCCAAGCCCATGCTCTTTCCACTAAGACCTGCACAGTACTAGTACAGTGCCTGCGATAGTAAGTGCTCAATAAATACCATGAAAATTAAAAACAGATCTTTCACACATGGGATTTCCAATGAGTTCCTGCAGGTGAGAAGTCAACTCTCCCTTCCATATTGTCTGTGTACCTCCTAAGCACTTTGATATTCACCCGCTTTGATACTCACCCCGTCTCCCAAAGCGGTTATCCTTATATTCTGCTGCTTTCCCAACCTGTAATTTCTTTTAATGTCTGTCTCCCATGAGACAGCTCCATTGTAAGCCCCATGAGGGCAGGGATCCTGTCTACCAACTCTATCATATTGGACTCAAGTGCTTAGCCCGGTGTTCTGCACAGAGTAAGCGCATAACAAATACCACTGCTTGAATAGGAGCTTTAATCCAACAGACATAAAGGAGGGCCCTTTATGTTTAATTAAGATTCGTGTTGTTTTCCCTCACAAACCGCAAGCTTAGAAGTGCTGTCATATCTGCCCCCAGGGAGGAATATAAATATAAATTGCTTTTATTATTAAAAGTTATAACACCATTCAACGTGCTAAAAATAGCCTGCATGTACATGTAGCAATTCTTGGGTAATGTACATTTACTGCATTGTTCTTTTTCCATGTGACTTGTGAAACTAAAAGGCGCTTTAGAGGAGGAGAAAGGCAGAATTGAAGTAGGAGACATTAATAGGTGAACTGAATAAGAGAAAGGTGAATGTGGGATTTCCCAACCCCCCAGCAACCCTCTCAACCACTAATAATAATTATTATTATGGTATTTGTTAAGCACTTACTATGTGCCAAGCTCTATTCTAAGCGCTGGGGTAGTTACGAGGTAATCGGGTTGTCCCACGTGAGGTTCACAGTCTTAATCTCCATTTTATAGATGAGGTAACTGAGGCACAAAGAAGTAAGGTGGCTTGCCCTAGGTCACACAGCAGACAAGTGGCGGAGGCAGAATTAGAATCCACATCCTCTGACTCCCAAACCCATGCTCTTTCCACTAAGCCATGCTGCTTCTTAAAATAATAATGGTATTTGTTAAGCACTCACTATGTGCCAAGCACTGTTCTAAACACTGGGAGGGTGGATACAAGGTAATCAGGTTGTCCCACGTGGGGCTTACAGTCTTAATCCCCATTTTACAGATGAGGTAACTGAGGCCAAGAGAAGTTGAGTGACCTGACTAAAGTCACACAGCTGTTAAGTGGCGGAGCCGGGATCAGAACCCACAACCCCTGACCCTCAAGCCCGGGCTCTTCCAGTTGTTTTGAGGGGTTGGATGATGTGATTTTAAACCGGAACACAAGCCAGGATGGGAAAGTTCTATGAAGGAGCCCAACAGGGAATGCCATTCCTGTTCCTCTCAGTTTCTTTGGGACAGAGCACCATTAGCCGAATGAAGTAAGAAAAGGGAGGCGATCATCTAGAGCAACAGAAGCTCAGATCCACGGGACTTCATCCCAATAGCCGTGGATAAATTTCAGTCTTCTTATGCGATTGTCCTCCACAGATCAATGATGCTGACATCGCAGTGGTCATTTTGAGGATAGCATTTGGGATGTGGTTAGCTATTCTAGAACCTTTACACTGTACACTTCCCTCCAGACTGTTATTCATTCATTCAGTAGTATTTATTGAGCGCCTTACTATGTGCAGAGCACTGTACTAAGCGCTTGGAATGGACAAATCGATAACAGATAGAGACAGTCCCTGCCCAATGAGGGGCTTACAGTCTAATCGGGGGAGACAGACAGACAAAAACAATAACAATAAATAGAATCAAGGGCATGTAATAATTATGTTGGTATTTGTTAAGCGCTTACTATGTGCAGAGCACTGTTCTAAGTGCTGGGGTAGATACAGGGTAATCAAGTTGTTTCATGTGAGGCTCACAGTTAATCCTCATTTTACAGATGAGATAACTGAGGCACAGAGAAGTGAAGTGACTTGCCCACAGTCACACAGCTGACAAGTGGCAGATATGGGATTAGAACCCATGACCTCTGACTTCCAAGCCCATGCTCTTTCCACTAAGCCCGCTGCTTCCTTGTACATCTCATTAAAACAATAACAATAAATAGAATCAAGATGATGTACATCTCATTGACAAAATAAATAGGGTAATAAAAATATATACAAATGAGCAGACGAGCACAGTGCTGAGGGGAGAGGAAGGGAGAGGGGGAGGAGCAGAGGGAAAGGGGGGGAAAAGAGGGCTTAGCTGGGGGAGGTGAAGGGGGGGAAGAGGCAGCAGAAGGAGCAGAGGGAAAAGGGGAAGCTCAGTGTGGGAAGGCCTCTTGGAGGAGGTGAGCCCTCGGTAGGGCTTTGAAGAGGGGAAGAGAACGAGTTTGGCGGAGGTGAGGAGGGAGGGCGTTTCAGGACAGCGGGAGGACGTGGCCCAGGGGTCGACGGCGGGATAGGCGAGAACGGGGGACGGTGAGGAGGTGGGTGGCATTCCCTCTGAGTGGGGAACGTATCTATTGACTCTGTCGTATTGTCCTCTAGAGACATAGTGGCTAGAGCCCAGGCTTTGGAGTCAGAAGGTCATGGGTTCTAACCTCTGCCCTGCCACTTGCCTGCTCTGTGACCTTGGGCAAGTCACCTCATTTTTCTGGGCCTCACTTACCTCATCTGGAAAAGGGGGATTGAGACTGTGAGCACCGCGTAGGATAGGGACTGTGTCCAACCTGATTTGCTTCTATCCACCCCACTGTCTGGCACATCGTAAGTGCTTAGCAAATGCCATAATTATTACCAAGAGTTTAGTACAGTGCTCTGCACACAATAAGCACCCAGTAAATACCAGGGAAAAAAACAGATCTCTTTCCTACTGGGAACTGCCTGATTTCCATGTTTTTTCTGGGGCATTGGCCTAGTTTTGCAAGGGGAGTGATTGGTGACCCATTATGGGCATTTTAAAGATTTAAAGTCAATCAATCAATCAACTGTGTTTATTGAGCTCTTACTGTATGTGGAGCACTCTATTCTGCCTTGATGCATATTTTTCACTATGTGTTTTTGGCTAAACACATAGTGTTTAGGGAATGTTCAAGCATGAATTTGGATGTCAGAGGACCTGGGTCTTAATCCCAGTTCTGCCACTAACCTGCTGCATGACCTTGGGCAAGTCAGTCAGTCATATTTATTGAGCACTTAGCGTGTGAAAAAGCACTGTATTAAATACTTGGGCGAGTACAATGTAGCAATATTATATATACATTCTCTGCCCACTATGAGCTAATGGTCTAGATGGGGAGACAAACATTAAAATAAATACAACTACAGACATGGACATAACTGCTGTGGGGCTGGGAGGGGGGATGAATAAAGGGAGCAAGTCAGGGTGATGCAGAAGGGAGGGGAATAAAAGCAAAAAAGGCTTTAGTCAGGGAAGGCCTCTTGAAGGAGTTGTGTCTTCAATTCATTCATTCATTCATTCATTCATTCATTCAATAGTATTCATTGAGCACACTGTACTAAGCGCTTGGGATGTACAAATCGGTAACAGATAGAGACGGTCCCTGCTCTTTGACGGGCTTACAGTCTAATCGGGGGAGACGAACAGACAAGAACAATAGCAATAAATAGAATGTAGGGGATGAACATCTCATTAAAACAATAGCAAATAAATAGAATTAAGGCGATGTACATTTCATTAACAACAGTTCATGTATTTCATTAATACAGCTTTGAAGGGAGGGAGAGTAATCGTCACATATGAAGAGGGAGGGCAGTCCAGGCCAGAGGCAGGACGTAAGTGAGAGGTCAGCAGTGAGATGATAAAATAGTGAGTAAGTTAGCATTAAAGGAATGAAGTGTGCAGGAGGGGTTACATTAGGAGAGCAGTGAGGTGAGGTAGGAGGGGGCAAGGTGATTGACTGCTTTAAAGCCAACTGTGTGGAGTGTTTGATGCAGAGGTGAATGGACAACCACTGGAGTTTCTTGAGGAGTGGGGAAACATGTCCTGAACGTTTCTGTAGAAAAATGATCCGGGAAGCAGAATGGAGTATGGCCTGATGTGGGGAAAGACAGGAGGCTAGGAAGTCAGCATGGAGGCTGATGAAGTAATCAAGGTGGGATGGGATGAGTGACTGGATTAACGAGGTAGCAGTTTGGATGGAGAGGAAAAGATGGATTTTAGTGATGTTGTGAAGGTTGAACCAACATGATTTAGTGAGGGTTGAATGAGAGCAAAGAGTCAAGGATAATGCCAAGGTTACGGGCCTGCGATAAGGAGATATGGAGTAGATTTGAGGGGAAGAAGGTCATTGGTTACCTTAGAGAGGGCTGTTTCGGTGAACTGACAGAAGTTCTTCACCTTGCTTCTACTGTAAAAGCTTATCATCTCTTACCCCACTCTCTCTCAGGGTCAGTGATCCAGAGGGGAGAATTGCAGAGTCCTTACCTCGGTTTAAGACAACAGAAATGTTCAGTTCCTATCTCCCCACTCCTCAAGAACCTCACTGGCTGCCCGTCCACCTCCGTGTCCAACAGAAGCGCCCCACCATCGGCTTTAAAGCACTCAACCAGCTTGCCCAATAATACCTCACCTCACTGATCTACTACTGCCCAACCCACACACTCTTCTTTAGTGCCAGCTTACTCACTGTGCCCCAATCTCATCTATCTCACCACAGACCCCTTTCCCACACCCCCCTGACCCCCACTCTGGAACTTCCTCCCCGCCAATATACGTCAGACCGCCACTCTCATTACCTTCAGAGCACAAGTAAGGTCACATTTTCTCCAAGAGGCCTTCCCAGATTAAGACCTCTTTTCCCTGGCTCGCTCTCACTTCTGCGTCATCTATGCACTTGGATCGGTGACCTTTAAACACTCGATATTTGCCCCACTCCCAACCCTACAACACTTATGTCCACATCTTTAAATTATTCATAGTAAATTATCTATTCATATTAATGCCCGTCTTCTCCTCTAGACTGCAAACTCATTATGGGCAGGGAACGTGTCTGCTAATTTATTTGTACTGTGCTCTCCCAAGCCCTTATAACAGTGCTCTGCACATAGCAAGAGCTCAATAAATGCCACTGATGGATGGATTGATAGATTGAGACAGAAGCTCTTCCCTGGGTTAATTCTAGACACAATTTTGACCTCGATTTTGGAGGCTGAGTTCTTTTTCTTCCAGGAGGACTTGATCTGTTTGGGTATAGTCTGTGCTTCTTGTAGGGACATTCAAAGTTAGTCATGGAGAGTGGCTAAGTGTGAATTGGCTAATTGGCATGAAAAAGATGTTCAGAATTTAAAAATATAAGTTTTGGCTGCATCTACACCTTAATCCTGCCTGATCTACACCAGTTCAAAGTGTAGTTTCTGTGTAGATTATCTGAAAATGGCTTGGCACATGAGAACTTTCCATTGGCTCTAAAAGGGCCCAACATCGCCAAGAAAGTCCTGAATAAATATCAGCTGAAAATGGGCCAGTATTTCCTGCCAGTCTCACATTTTTGAGATTTTTTTTTTTCCACCCTCTAGGCCATTTATTTTGATTTCAGCTCCAAGATCTTCTAGGGAAAGCCTTTGGAGTTTCCCTCCAGGGATGCTTCTAATCTTCTAATATGAGTATTATATTGTGAAATGAGAGGAATCTTAAGTAGAAATAATAAAAAATAAGTATCTGGAATCTTCCTCATAATGCTACTACTAATGATAATATTTGTTAATTACACATTATGTGTCAAGCACTGTTCTAAGCACTGGGGAAAATACAAGATAATCAGGTCAGACACAGCCCCTGTCCCTCATGGGACTCCTCATCTAAGTAGGAGGGAGAAAAGGTATTAAATCCCCACTTTACAGATGAGTTACTGAGGCAAAGAGAAGTTGAGTGACTTGCCCAAGTTCACACAGGAGACAAGTGGCAGAGCTGGGCTTAAAATCCAGAACCCCTGTCTCCTAGGCTTCTGCACTTTCCACTGAAATAGGAGCCAGCTTCCAAAGAATCCATATCCCTGAACTGGAAGCAGAGACATTAGCTCGACCTGAAGTTGCTACTTTCAAATGTCTTATCAGAAAAACCAAGGGTAAAACATTCAATATTTATCATACATTCAAGAATAAAGACATGTTGTTGTTGTCTTATGCTCTCGAGTTGTGCCTGACCCATAACAGTGCCATGGACACAACTCTCCCAGAACGCCCCACCTCCATCTGCAATTGTTCTGGTAGTGGATCCAGAGAATTTCCTTGGTAAAAATATGGAAGTGGTTTACCGATGTCTCCTTCCACACAGTAAACTTGCTGCTGCTCAGCACAGGTGAGTTTTGACTTGTAGCCGATGGCCTGCCATTCTCTAGCCACTGGCCAAGCAGGAATGGGATGAACAGGCCGCTGCTTGATTATCCCTCCCATAGTCGAGACTGTTAGAGGACTGGAAACTCTCCAGATGCCACCCTGAGAGGTAAAAGACAAGTAAGGAATGCAAGTTTTAACAAGATTTTGGGGGCTTCAAGAGTTTAGTAATATTTAGTAATATTGATCTGAGACATACCTATCTTTTATCAAACTTCTCCCCCTCCAGCTACTTCACCCCCACTGCCACTGGCTCCAAGAAGGAAGATTCCTCCATCAAAACCACTCTATTTAGCATTTGGGGGTCAATCAATTAATTATCTAGTGCCCAATATGTGCAGCACAGTCAATCAGTGGTATTCATTGAGTGCTTACTATATGCAGAGCACTGAACTAAGTGCTTGGGAGAGTACAATACAACAGAATAGGTGGACATGATCCCTATCATAGCAAGCTTACAGTGTAGAGCACTGTACTAAACACCTGGGAGAGTTCAATAGAGTTATTATTCACTATCAGTGCCCTCAAGGAGCTTAAAAATGTATCTGGGGTGGCGATGAAATAATTTACAGGAAGGAGGAAGAAGGAAAAGTAAACAGGTTAGATGACTTTGCTTAGTTGAGTGAATTCCTAGTTTGGATTTCATTTCACTTCTCTGGGTCTCAGTTACCTCATCTGGAAAATGGGAAAATGGGGATTGAGACTGTGATCCCCAAGTGGGACAGGGACTGTGTCTGCCCCAATTTGCTTGTATCCCCCCCTAGAGCTTAGTATAATGCCTGGAACATAGTAAGTGCTTGATAAATACTATTATCATTATGATTACCATAATTCTGAATTGGAATTTCCCCAGAGTATTCATTTTTTCTAACAAATTATCAAGCTCTTTGCTTGTAATGATGACATCTCTATCAGTTCTTTTGAACTTTATTTAGGTAGTTCTGAAGTTAAATTGAATTATTCACATGGCTTAGGAAGCTAATAGAAATAATACAGTTAAAATGGAAATGTAAAATGTCTTACTGTTGTTGTACAGTACTTTATCTAGCCACCCTCCTCTATATCCACCAGCTGCCATTCACCCATTAGCATTTTTATTCTCTTGTTTCCTCATGTCTATAACTTATTTAGTTTTGTCTTACCTACTAGACTGTAAGCATCTTGAGGGTAAGGATCCTCTTAGACTGTGAGCCCCATTCATTCAATCTCATTTAGTGAGCTCTTACTGTGTGCAAAGCACTGTACTGGGGCTGTGTCTGGCTTGAACATCTTGTACCAAACCTTGTGCTTGGCACATAGTAAATAGTTAACAAATACCACAGTCGTCATCATTATTATTAATATTATTGTGGTATTTGTTAAGCACTTACTATGTGCCAAGCACTGTTCTAAGTGCTGGGGTGGATACAAGGTAATTGGGTTGTCCCACATGGGGCTCACAGTCTTTATCCCATTTTATAGATGAGGTTATCATCATCATCATCATCATCATCATAATGTTGGTATTTGTTAAGCGCTTACTATGTGCAGAGCACTGTTCTAAGCTCTGGGGTAGATACAGGGTCATCAGCTTGTCTCACGTGAGGCTCAAAGTCTTAATCCCCATTTTACAGATGAGGTAACTGAGGCACAGAGAAGTTAAGTGACTTGCCCACAGTCACACAGCTGACAAGTGGCAGAGCCAGGATTCGAACTCATGATCTTTGACTCCAAAGCCCGTGCTCTTTCCACTGAGCCACAATCATCATTATTCTAACTACTCTGTCTACTAATTCTATTGTACTCTCTCAAACCAACCCATATTCATAGTCTGTGAGCCCCTTCAGGGACAGGATCCGTGTCTAATTTCCACGTCAGTTGATTCCCATTGCTTAGGACTGTGTTCTGTGTACAGTAAGAGCTGAATAAATCAGTCAATCAGTCGTATTTATTAAGTTCTTACTGTGTGGAGAACACTTTACTAAGTGCTTGGGAGAGTACAATCTGACAATATTCTCGGCACTACACAGTAGTAACAGCTTGTTGAGCTCTGTGCGTGGTAAAGGTTCAATAAATACTCTCGATTGAGCTAAAACCAGACTTTGGGTATCACTGATTTTGAAGACAACGATGGAGCTCGCCCAACTAGAGTGACAGGAGGAATTCCAGGATTGAGAACTTGCCTAACGAAGTTGATTATAGTGATAGTCGCTTATGTGGAGCTAATTCAGAAATGTGGAGGTAAAGTAGAAACAGGGTGGCTTAGTAAGAAGCAGTGTGGCTTAGTGGATAGAGCATAGGCCTGGGAGTCAGAAGAATCTGGGTTCTAATTCTGACTCCACCGCACATCTGCTGTGTGTCCTTGGGCAAGTCATTTAACTTTTCTGGGCCTCAGTTACCTTATCGGTAATAATAATACTCATCGGGGATAAGAGTGTGAACCCCATTTGGGGCAGGGACTGTGTCCAGCTGATTAACTTGTATCTATCCCAGCAGTTAGAACAATGTTTGGCAGATAGTAAGTGCTTAACAAGTCTTGTCTTATGCTGTTGAGTCACCTCCGGCCCACAGTGATTCCATGGATACATCTCTCCCAGAACACCCCACCTCCCTCTGCAGTCATTCTGATAGTGGGTCCGGAGAGTTTTCTTCGTAAACATCCAAAAGTGCTTTGCCATTGCCTCCTTCCAGGCAGTCAACTTGAGTCTCCACCCTTGACTCTCTCCCCTGCTGCTGCTGCCCAGCACAGGGGAGTTTTGACTTGTAGCAGATTGCCTGCCACTCACTAGCCACTGCCCAAGCTAGGAATGGAATGGGGATTCCTCTATTTGAGTCTTTATTCTGTAGCCAAGACTAGTAGAGTACTGGAAATTCTCCAGATATGATCCTGAGAGGGGCGCTGACAAGTACCAAAATTATTATTATTATCTCCATCTCTTGTGTCCCCACTGAGACAGAACTTGCAACAAGCGTAAAGGTGAGGAAGGAGAGTTGCACAATGTAAATACAAACACGGGTTTTCCACTCACGGGACCCAACAGTGGCCAAAGAAGCTGCAGCATAGTTAATCCCAATGCTAAGCAGTCGTGCTATAACCTACTGGGTGATCAATCAATCCATGGAATTTATGGAGCGCTTATTATGTCCTGTCCTCATCCTGCCCCTTGAGAGGCAGAGCACAGGTCTGGGAGTCAGAAGGACCTGGGTTCTGATCCTGCTCGGCCACTTGTCTGCTGTGTGACCTTGGGCAAGACACTTCATTTCTCTGGGCCTCAGTACCTCATCTGTAAAATGGAGGATTAAGAGTGTGAGCCCCATGTGGGACAGAGACTGTGTCCGATCTGATTTGATTGTATTTTACCCCAGCACTTGGAGCAACGCTTGACACATAGTAAGTGCTTAACAAATACCACCATTATTATTACATACAGAGCACTGTACTAAGCACTTGTACATCCACCTCGTCAAATACTCCGAGTCACTTTTCCATCCAGAAACCTTCACCACTGGTGGGATGGTCCAACCAATTTTCCCCTACTTGCAGAACTGGGGCTAGAATGCCGTTCCCCTGATTCTCAGAGCAAAGTGTCTTCCGAGACATAGCAGAATAATAATAATAATTATGGTACTTGTTAAGTGCTTACTATATGCCAAGCACTGTTCTAATCACGGGGGTAGAAACAAATTAATCATGTTTTACAGAGTCCCTGTTCCACATGGGGCTCGCATTTTTAATCACCATTTTACAGATGAGATAACCGAGGCCCAGAGAAGTTAAGTGACTTACCCAAGGTCACATGCAGCTATGTGGTGGAGCCGAGATTAGAACCCAGGTCCTTCTGAGTCCCAGGCCTGTGCTCGCTCCACTAAACCATGCTGCACACTTGTCTGCTGTATGACCTTGGGCAAATCACTTAACTTCTTTGTGCCTCAGTTACCTCATCTGCAAAATGGGGATTGAGACTATGAGCCCCTCGTGGGACAATCTGATTACCTTGTATTTACCCCAGCGCTTAGGACAGTGCTCGGCACATAGTAAGCACTTAACAAATACCATTATTATTATTATTCTCATTATTATTCTCTAAGCACTGCTTCTCTTAGGGCTGCTTCTCTAAAGTCAAATGACTTAAAATAGCTTGGTTTTTTTATTGTTTTGAACCCAAGTAAAATGCCGTGTATTTTTTGGGAAAGTTTTTATTTCAAGCAATTGATAGTTTTTGATTCATCCAAGGGTTCACGAATAAAAGGGTTTTTCATTAGTTCCGATTGAAAAAAAACTATGACCAGGTAGTTCTTAGTTTGGAAGAAAACGGAAATCAAGTTTGACACTTGCTTCCTCCTCCGTAAAGCCGAGTGTTTTGACATGTGGAAAAGTTTGGTTTAGTGCTAGAAATGACAGCTGTTTGGAAGCGAAATGGCAGCTGATTGAGATTGTGCACGGTAGGCAGGTTTTGGAAGTTACGCATCACAGAGCATTCAAAGTGTGGATGTCCAAAAAGCTGTCACATGGTCCCTTAGATGTGCACAGTTGCAACCCATGGTAGCAAGTCTCTGAAATTTTTCACCTTTCAACAACTAGGCCACTGTTTTTTGGAAGGTATTTGTACACTTTTATCCTTGGGGGAAAGAAATATGCAGTACAGAGAGTGATTTATTTTGCAAAGAAAAAAAACAACCCCATCCCCACCAAGCAATCCTTTAGATTTAGTGAGTTCCTAATGTGTGTAGAACAGTGTACTAAGGGCTTGAAGAGTATGATCTAACCTAGTTTTGTTTTTTAATGACATTTGTGAAGCCCTTATTATGAGCCAGTCACTGTTCTAAGTACTGGGGTTGGTAGGCATGTTCCCTCCCACAAGGAATGTACAGTCTAGAGGGGGGGACAGATGTTAAAATAAATTTTGGATCTGTACAAAAGTACTGTGGGTCTGAGGGTGGGGTGAATAAAGGAGCCAAATCCAAGTGCAAGGGTAATGCAGAAGGGAGAGGGCGTAGGGGAAATGAGGGCTTTGACAGGGAAGGATTCTCGGAGACGTGACTGTGACAGGGCTTGGATGATGGGGAGAGGTAGGGTCTGTGAAATATGATGGGGGTAGAAGTTCCTGGACAGAGGCAGGATATGGGTGAGGGGTTGGTGGTGAGGTAGCTGAGGTCAAGGTACAGTGAGAAGGTTGGCATTGGAGGATCAAGCTGAGCATACTGAGTTGAAGTAGGAACCCAGGTTAAAATGTTCATCCCCTTGATTCTATTTATTGCTATTGTTCTTGTCTGTCCGTCTCCCCCGATTAGACTGTAAGCCCATCAAAGGGCAGGGACTGTCTCTGTTACCGATTTGTACATTCCAAGCGCTTAGGACAGTGCTCTGCACATAGTTAGCGCTTGATAAATACTATTGAATGAATGAATGAATAAAATAGGAAGGGTAATGTGATTAAGACCTTTAAAGCCATTGTTAAGGAATTTTTGTTTGATGCAAAAGTGGATGGGCACTGGCTGGAAGTTCTTTAATAGCAGAGGAAGAGAGATGCATTTTTTTTTAAATAACCTGTACAGTAGAGTGAAGTATGGACTGGAAAGGGGAGACAGGTAGCTGGAAGGTCAGCAAGAAGGCTGATGCGGTAGTTAAGGTGGGATACAATAAGTGCTTGGATCGTGATATGAGTTTCAAAGAAAGGGAAAGAGAGGTATGGGGCCGGTGAAATGGTGCCAAAGCGGCACTGGGGAATGAGAAGAAAACTGACTCCTCCCTCTTTCCTAGCGAGTCTTGGGGAGTTGGAGAAGCCCCACCTAAAGAGAGCGGCAGGGGAGATGGTGTTATCTGGGGAGAGCCAAGTTTCAGTGATGATGATGAGGAGCAGTGACTGGATCGGGAGCAGTCTGCTGTGTGACCTTGGGAAAGACACTTAATTTCTCTGGGCCTCACTTACCCCATCTGTAAAATGGGGATTAAGACTGTGAGTCCCACGTGGGACAACCTGCTTACTTTGTATCTACCCCAGCGCTTAGAAGAGTGCTTGGCACATAGTAAGTACTTAACAAATACTATAGTTATCCCCCTTCTAGACTGTGAGCCCGTTGTTGGGAAGGAATTGTCTCTGTTGCTGAATTGCACTTTCCAAGCACTTAGTATAGTGCTCTGCACACAGTAAGTGCTCATTAAATACGATTGACATGACTTAGTGGAAAGAGCACAGGCTTGGGAGTCAGAGGTCATGGGTTCTAATTCCGGCTCTGCCACTTGTCAGCTGTGTGACTTTGGGCAAGTCACTTCTCTGTGCTTCGGTTACCTCATCTGGAAAATGGGGATTAAGACTGTGAGCCCCACGTGCGACAACCTGATAACCTTGTATCCACCCCAGTGCTTAGAACACTGCTTGGCACATAGTAAGTGCTTAACAAATACTATCATTACTATGAATGAGTAAAGGATGAAGGGAAGCTTCCTCATGATAGAACAGGGGTTCCACAGGCCACACTTGGCTGAGGGGGGTGGTGGGAGGCAGAAAGCATGAGGGATGGGGAGGGTTGGATGGGAGAGAAATGAGAGGGGCTGGGAGGTGAGAGGGCAATAATGGCCCTTGCTGAGATAGAAGGAAAGAGTTGGAGGGGAGAGAGGATGCATGTAGTAAGACTTAATAAATTCCATCATTAGTCCTTGGACTTAAGACACAGTTGGTTCTTGAAAACTGTGACGAGTCAAAACGTTGTAATTTGGGATCAATTATTATAGAAACAATGTTCTAAATGAAAGTTTTGTTCCTCAATCAATCAGTGGCATTTATTATGTGCACTTGGGAGAACAAGTGCAGAAGGGTAGCAAATCACTTAACTGCTCTGTGCCTCAATTAACAATCAAATCAGTTGTATTTATTGAGTGCTTAGTGGGTGCAGAGCCATCTACTAAGCACATGGGAGAATACAACACAACAATAGAACAGACACATTCCCTGTCCACAACAAAGTGAGAGACTAGCAGAATGGCTTAGTGGATAGTGCATGGGTCTTGGAGTCAGAATAATATTAATAATAATAATAATAATGTTGGTATTTGTTAAGCGCTATGTGCCGAGCACTGTTCTAAGCGCTGGGGTAGATATAGGGTAATCAGGTTGCCCCATGTGAGGCTCACAGTTAATCCCCATTTTACAGATGAGGTAACTGAGGCACAGATAAGTGAAGTGACTTGCCCACAGTCACACAGCTGTCAAGTGGCAGAGCCGGGATTCAAACTCATGACCTCTGACTCCCAAGCCCGTGCTCTTTCTACTGAGCCATGCTGCTTCTCTAAGGACTTGGGTTCTAATCCTAGCTCTGCCACTTGTCTGCTGTGTGACCTTGAGCAAGTCACTTCACTGGGCCTCAGTCATCTCCTCTGCAAAATGGGGATATTAGAGTGTGAGCCCCATGTGGAACAGGGACTGTGTCCAACCCAATTAACTTGTGTCTACCTCTGCGTTTGGCATATAGTAAGTACTTAACAAATGCCATAATTTTTTTTTCTAGTTATCTCATCTGTGAAATGGAAGGGTAGTATGGAAATGTGGAGAAGGGAATATCTGGTGGCTATATCTAGTCTTTCCCAGAGCAACCAGTAACTGTGCAAACTTGTAAATGGGTGCTGTAGGTAGGGAGTCAATCAGCTGGTTTTCGTGGTGACCTGCCTGGTCAGGAGGTTCTGAAGCTCAAGTGTTCAGGACTCATCCTGATGAGGCTTTGAGATCTTAAATTTCCTGCTGGGCAGCTAGAGGGAGGGAGTCAATCAGTCAGGTTTAGGATGATAAGTTCCTGTGCTTGTATCTTTAATTTTTACTCACTTTATTCAGAGTTTTGCATTCAGTCAGTTGTAGATGAGCAGTGTATTCATGAGCTGTGAGTCAGAGTGGTTACATGATAGAAGAACTTATTTTTATATCATCAGATATAAAATGGAGAGTTAGACCCTCCTCGGTGAATTTGTTCACTCATTCATTCAATAGTATTTATTGAGTGCTTACTATGTGCAGAGCACTGTACAAAGTGACTGGAATCTACAATTCAGCAACAGATAGAGAGAATCCCTGCCCAGTGACGGGCTCACAGTCTAAACGGGGAAACAGGTAACCCTTTCGTCTCCCTCCCGCCTTCTCTGGTCAGCCCCCTCCCCTTTGGGCTTCCCCCGCCTTTTGATCTCCTCTGGTGACTCTTAATATTATTTCCCCATCTACTTGGTACCATTCTGCCCCCTGAGAGCAAGCGCCTTAAAGACGGTTAGGATTGTGAGGTCAAAATTTACGTGCTTAAAGCTGAAATCGAGTAAGTAGAGTGTTTAGAAAGTACCGTTCCCTGAAACCTGAGAGATTTTAAGTCGAGAAGTGGCTGTATGTTACTGTTAGAGAGCATTTTCACCTCATGAAGTTCCCAACGAGATGGCTTAAGAAGTTCTTCGGAAAGCAGGGGTATTAGAACCATTAAGAAGAAAATGTAATTGAAGTGGCCTAGTTTAATGCTCAACAGGGACTAGGGCAGCAAGCTTCAGAAGGCTCAGGTTCAGTTTGGAGAAACAGAGTGTTGTAAGGAACTTGGGTACACAACACTCTAAAATTGTAAAGTGTGAGATAAGTGCTAAATCCCAATAACGAGCCCATGTCTGGGTGCTAATCCAAATTGTCCATGTCTCTGAGGGCTATAAACTCTTAGGGCTGAGATTCTTGTAAAGAAAGATTCTCTCCGGAGAACACTGGTATTTACAATTATGAGAATGCCTTATGGTATCCAGGAGGACACTTGGGGCTTTCTGAAGACCAAAGGTTTGGTTCGGAAGAGATCGTGGTGATTTCTGATCTGATGTTTTATTACAGATGGCGGACTCTTTAATAATAATAATTATGGTATTTGTTGAGTGCTTACTTTGTGCCAGGCACTGTATTAAGTGCTGGGGTGGATATAAGATTAGAGAAGCAGCGTGGCTCAGTGGAAAAGAGCACGGGCGTGGGAGTCAGAGGTCAGGGGTTCGAATCCTGACTCTGCCACTTGTCAGCTGTGTGACTGTGGGCAAGTCACTTCACTTCTCTGTGTCTCAGTTACCTCATCTGTAAAATGGGGGTTAAGACTGTGAGCCTCATGTGGGACAACCTGATTACCCTGTATCTACCCAGCGCTTAGAACAGTGCTCTGCACATAGTAAGCGCTTAACAAATACCAACATTATTATTATTATTATTATAAGCATTAAGTTGGACACAGTTCTTGTCCATGTGAGGCTCACGGCCTCAATCTCCATTCTACAGATGAGGTAACTGAAACACAGAGAAGTTAAGTAATTTGCAAAAGGTCACACAACGGACACGTAGCAGAGCCGACCTTCTGACTCCCAGGACCGTGCTCTATTCACCAGACCATGCTGTTTCTCTTTGAGGTGCCACAGGAAAAGGGATGATCTGGGAGAAGGGAGATGGGCTGGGTTGAGTAAAAACGATCTCTGCTCTGGTTTCAGAGACCAACTAAACCAGCATGGGCGAAACAGGATCTAAACTTTTGAGGGAGGAGGGTTCTGATCCATGGGATCTGGATTGTGATCTTCATTCATTCATTCAATAAATCATATTCATAGAGTGCTTACTGTGTGCAGAGAACTGTACTAAGCCCTTGGGACAGTACGAAATAATGATAAATGGGCACATTCCCTGCCCACGATGATCTTGTTTATTATTAATAAATCAGTAATATAACAATGATGATAATACTTATGTGTAGTCTAGTGGATAGAGCGGAGGTCTGGGAGTCAGAAGGACCTGGATCTTAATCCTGGCTCTGCCACTTGTCTGCTGTGTGACCTTGTGCAGGTCACTTCACTTCTCTGGGCCTCAGTTCCCTCATCTGTAAAATGGGGATTAAGAGTGTGAGCCCCACGTAGAAAAGAGATTACGTTCTTCCCAATTATCTTGTATCTACCTGAGCATTTGAAAACGTGTGTATCATGAAATAAGTGCTTAACAAATACTATTGTTGTTGTTGTTAATATTATGACGGACTTGCTATGTGCTATGGCTGGGGGTACAAAATAGGGCAGAGTTCCTGTCCCGCATTGTATTTTATCCCCATTTTATAGGTGATGAATGGAGGCCCACAGAGAGGTTAAGTGACTTGCTCAAGGTCACACAGTGAGTATTCCTTACCCCATGTCCTTTCCACTAGGTCACACTGGCTCCCTAGGGTGACACTGCCATCTTTAGCTCGCACCGCTGGACACTCTGTGGGGTTTTTGACCAAAAAATAAAAAAAAGAAATCCAGCTCTGATGAGTTCCCTCCCTTCTCCTTATGTTTTTTCCAGACTTTCACAGCTGCAGCATGTTCTAATGGAAAAAAAATCCAGACTTGGGGCGGACCTGGGTTCTAATCCCAGGTCCACCAATGAGCTGCTGTGTGACCCTCGGAAAGCCACTAACCTTTGTTCACCTATAAAATGTTAAGTTTGTTCACCTATAAAATGGGATAAGAGTCTTATTCTCTCTCCCTGTTAGGCTATAAGCCCCATGAAGGACAGGGACTGCGTCTGATATAATTATATCTAGTTCAATGCTTAGTACAGTACTTGGCACCTAGTAAGCACTTAAATAATACCCTTATGATTACAGAGTTTGAATATTCTGAGCACATTGTCTCTACTGCATTTAATGCTCTTTGCTAGCTGCCCGATGAAATACTGCCAACCTGCTAACTACTTTCGTTTTCACTTAGGCTGCAGAATATTTCCCTGAATTCCTCTAAATCTTTGCCCCTTTCCTCCTGCCCAGGAAAAAGGGATTGTTTTGAAAAGGCATTTACAAAATGGGCAAAATTGATGGATTTTGTTGAGCGCTTAACAAAAATGTGGAGGAGTTCAAAAGGGTGTGCCCACTTTGTTATAAAATTTACTTCCCATTAGGGTAGGATTTTGCATATGAATTAAAAGAATTAACTTTGCTGCTCTGTTTCACATGGGCAGCTTAAACGGAAATTCAACCTTTAGAAGGAAGCACTGCTGAATTCATCTATAGACGTAAACATTTTTCTCAACCTACACCACCTGCCGATTGACATAGATCAGACCTGCCTCTAGGAGGAAGGTCTAAAAGGAGTTGGGGGAGGGAAAGGGACTTCATTTGTAAAAGAAAGAGATATTTGATATAAAAATTGCAGGAAAAGGGTTACAGTGATTTTTCTGGGCTGGTGGAATAATTTTCTGTTTATGTGATCCTCTGCTCTGTCTGGGTAACTGTACATAATAAAACAAGGGTAAGAGCCTCCCATCAACCAGTCTTCTGTAACTGATTAACATTAAGTTTTTGGCATTGCAAAGTGTGCGTATCGGGTTTATTTATTTTTAATAGAGTAAGCGTCCTGCAGGTTTGGACACTGAGGGGCCTGATGGGAATTTGGGGGCTGTGACGGTGAGTCCGGAGAATGTGGGGGGAAGGAAAGGGGACGGAGGGTGAAGGAATGTTTGTCCTACCAGGGTTGTGGCTGTTGCCTCTGCTATTGTGAAGCTGGGAGACCCTTCTAGATGCTAATAATAATTGTGCCTTTTTTTAGACGCTTACTGTGTATTACTATGCTGGTCCAAAAAAAGCCGCATGGCCTAGTGACAAAAGCATGGGCTTGGGAGTCAGAGGACGTGGGTTCTAATCCCGGCTCCGCCACTTGTCTGCTGTGTGACCTTGGGTAAGTCACTTAACTTTTCCGTGCCTCAGTTAATCCATCTGTAAAATGGGGATTAAGATGTGAATCCCACCTGGGGAAACCTGATTACCCTGTATCTACCCCAGTGCTTAGAACAGTGCTCGGCACATAGTAAGTATTTAATAAATACCATTATTATTATTATTATCCTATCCCGCCTGGATTGCAATATCAGCCTCCTTGCTGACCTCCTGGCCTCCTGTCTCTCCCCACTTCAGTCATACTCTTCTTTGTTGCCCGGATCATTTTTCTACCAAAAGTTCAATCCATGTTTCCCTGCTCCTCAAAGACATTCAGTGGTTGCCCGTCCACCTCCACATCAAACAAAAACTCCTTAACATCGCCTTTAAGGCACTTCATCAATTCTCCCCTCCTACCATACATACCTCACTTATCTCCTACTATACCTCAGCCTATCCATTTCACTTCTCCAGCTCCAGTTTGCTCACTCTGCCTTGAAAATAATGATAACGATGGTATCTGTTAAGCACTTACTATGTGCCAAGCACTGTACTAAGAGCTGGGGTGGATACAAGCAGCGTGGCTTAGTGGAAAGAGCCCGGGCTTGGGAGTCAGAGGTCGTGGGTTCTAAGCCCGGCTCCGCCACTTGTCAGCTGTGTGACCTTGGGCAAGTCACTCAACTTCTCGGTGCCTCATTTACCTCATCTGTAAAATGGGGATTAAGACTGTGAGCCCCACGTGGGACAACCTGATTACCCTCTATCTACCCCAGCACTCAGAACGGTGCTCAGCAAATAGTAAGCGCTTAACAAATACCAAAATTATTATTATTATTCTCTGGGCCTCAGTTACCTCATCCATAAAATGGAGATTAAAAGTGTGAGCCCCACGTGGGACAACCTGATTACCTTGTATCTACCCCAGCACTTAGAACAGTGCTTGGCACATAGTAAGTGCTTAACAAATGCCATTATTATTATTATTATTATTACGTTGGACACAGTCCCTGTCCCACATGGGGCTCACAGTCTCAATCCACATTTTCCAGATAATGAATCAGGCCCAGAGAAATGAAGTGATTTGCCTAAGGTCCCACAGCAGACAAATGGCAGAGCTGGGATTAGAAGCCATGACCTTCTGACTCCCAGGCACGTGTTCTATCCACTACGCCATATTGCTTCTACTATGCCATTCTGCTTCTCAACCATCTCACTGCTGATTCCTTTCCCACTTCCTCCCTCTGGCCTGGAACTCCCTTCTCCCCCATAAACACCAGACCGCCACTCTACCCACCTTCAAAATCTTATTAAGGTCATATCCCCTCCATGAGACCTTCTCTGATTGCCCAACTCCCTCTACCTTCTGTGTCATGTATTCACTTAGATCCGTACTCTTTAAGCTCTTGGCATTTGCCCCACAGAATTTATGAACCTATCCGTAATGATTTATATTAAAGTTTGACTCTTCCCTTGACTGTAAACTCATTGTGGTCAGGGAACTTGTCTACTAACTGTTGCATCGTACTCTCCTAAGGATCATTTTTCTGCAAAAACCTTCAGAACGTGTTCTCCACTCTTCAAGAAACTCTACTGGTTGCCAATCCACCTCCACATCAAAAAAGAATCCCCTCATCATTGGCTTTAAAGCTGTAATCACCTTGTTCCCTCCTACCTCGCCTCTCTTCTCTGCTACTACAATCCATCTCACACACATTGCTCCTCTAATGCCAACTTTCTCACTGATCGTGCCAAATTTCTCACTGAGCTCATCTATCTCGCCACGGACCCTTCACCCACTTCTGCTTCTGGCCTGGAACGCCCTCTCTCCTCAAATCCTACAGACAATTACTTTCCTCCAATTAATAATAATAATAATAATGTTGGTATTTGTTAAGTGCTTACTATGTGCAGAACACTGTTCTAAGCTCTGGGATAGATACGGGGTAATCAGGTTGTCCCACGTGAGGCTCACAGTTAATCCCCATTCTACAGATGAGGTAACTGAGGCACAGAGAGGTTAAGTGACTTGCCCACAGTCACACAGCTGACAAGTGGCAGAGCAGGGCACAGTGCTCTGCACACATTAAGCACATAATAAATACCACTGATTGATTGTTATGCCTGGTACTAAGCCATGGGGTGGATACAGAAAATCAGGTCAGACACAGCTCTGTCCCTCGTTGTTCTCCCTCCTACCTGGATTGTAAACCCAGATATTGAATCCCCATTTTACAGAGAAACCGAGACTCACAGCAGGCAAGTGGCAGAGCGGATTAGAACCCAAATCCTCTAACTCCTAGGCCTGTATTCTTTCTACTAGGACATGCTGCTTCTATGCAACTTGTGTTTAAGCCCTGTTTTTTCTCTGTCCTTCCTTTAACTTCTCTCTGACTCATGAAGAGGTACCTTGATTTTCTCTGCTAATTTTGGGAACATTCACTTGTTCATTATTTCCACACCCTACAGATGGCCAGCCTCAACCAAACGTCTACAGTTGTTCAGTTGTGTTTCAACTATCAAGTGGGAGAATTGGGGAGTGAGGAGTGTCCTTCTGGAGGTTTTTCTCCTACTTAATTTAATTATGGTATTGGCTAGTAATAATTATGGTATTTAAGTGTTCACTGTGTGCCAGGCACTGTACTAAGCGCTGGGGTGGTTTCAAGCAAATCAGGTTGGACACAGACCCTGTCCCACATAGGGCTCACAGTCTTATTCTCCATTTTACAGATGAGGTAACTGAGGCACAGAGAAGTTAAGTGACTTGCCTAAGGTCACACAGCAGACAAGTGGCAGAGCTGGGATTAGAATTCATGACCTTTTTTCCCCCCTTTCCCTCTGCTATTCCCCCTCTCTCTTCCCCTCAGCACTGTACTCGTCCGCTCAACTGTATATATCTTCATTACCCTATTTATTTTGCTAATGAGATGTACATCACCTTGATTCTATTTATTTGCTATTGTTTTAATGAGATGTTCATCCCCTCGATTCTATTTATTGCTATTGTTCTTGTCTGTCCGTCTCCCCCGATTAGACTGTAAGCCCATCAAAGGGCAGGGTCTGTCTCTATCTGTTACTGACTTGTACATTCCAAGCGCTTAGTAATAATAATAATGTTGGTATTTGTTAAGCGCCTACTATGTGCCGAGCACTGTTCTAAGCTCTGGGGTAGATACAGGGTAATCAGGTTGTCCCACGTGAGGCTCACAGTTAATCCCCATTTTACAGATGGGGTAACTGAGGCACAGAGAAGTGAAGTGACTTGCCCACAGTCACAGAGCTGACAAGTGGCAGAGCCGGGAGTCGAACCCCTGGCCTCTGACTCCGAAGCCCAAGCTCTTTGCACTGAGCCACGCTGCAGTGCTCGGCACATAGTAAGCACTCAATAAATACTATTGAATGAATGAATGAATGAATGACCTTCTGACTCCAGGCCCGTACTCTGTCCACTATGTCATGTTAAGCACTTACTGTGTTCCAGGCACTACACTAAGCGCTGGAGTAGATACAGTATAATCAGGTTGGACTCAGTCCTTGACCCACATAGGGCTCACAGTCATAATCGCTCTATTAAAGATGAGGTAACTGAGGCTCGGAGAAGATAAGTGACTTACCTGAGGTCACACAGCAGACTAGTGCCAGAGCCGGGTTTAGAACCCAGGTCCTTCTGACCCCCAGGCCCGTGCTCTATATACTAGGCCATAGTGCTTCTCTCAGTGGTATTTGTTGAGCACTTACTGTGTACAGAGCACTATACCGACCGCTCGGGAGACGTACGACAAAAGTGATATATCCTGCAGTATTGGCCACCGGAACATTCTATTTGTACGTAAAAAGGCAGAGAGAGGCTGAAAGCACAGCTGGCCAGCTGGTCTATCCTAATAATAATAATAATGGTATTTGTTAAGCGCTTACTATGTGCCAGGCACCGTACTAAGTGCCGAGAAGGGTACGAACAGTCGGGTCGGACACAGTGCCTGAACTGCAAGGGGCACCCGGTCTGAATTTCCATTCTACTGTTGAGGTAACTGAATCCCAGAGAAATGAAGTGACTTGGCTAAGGCCACAGAGCAGAGCAGTGATCGAAGTGGAATTCTGATTCCCAGGCCCGTGTTCTATCCACCATGCCAGGCTGCTTCCCTATCGCTGTATCGTTTCCACTGGAATTTGGAAAGGCAGCATGGCCTAGTGGAAAGAATCGAGACTGGGATCCAGCAGAACCAAGTTCAAATCCCTGGTCCACCCCTGACCTGCTGTGTGACCTGTGGGAAGTCACTTAACCTCCCTGGGCCTCAGTCTTGTGTAAAATGGGGATCAAATAGATTGAGGACCCTCCAGAGGACAGGGACTGGTCTAGATCTCCCCCACCTTGTAACTATCCCAGTGCTTAGTACATAGTAAATCCTTCATGAATGTCATGACAAGGTTTTCAGGCACACTTCCGTTGAGCACTTTTCTGACTCAGAGGAAAAGTGTGCAAGGATCGTGTCCTTCACTCCACATCCTTGTATTCATCTTAGCAAACGTTGGCAAAAGGAAACCAACCGTTCGATTGACCTCGAGAAGCGGCGGGGCCTGGTGGGAAAAGTGCCGACCTGGGAGTCGGAACGCTTGGTTTCCTATCCCGACTCTACCTCCTGCCTGTCTGCTGTGGCACTTTGGGCAAGTCAATTCACTTCTCTGTGCTTCGGTTTCCTCATCTGTAAAATGGGGATTCAATACCTGTTCTCCCACCTACTTAGACAGGGAGCCCCGTGAAGGGCAGAGATATTGCTATCGCGATAGGATTATGATCCCCCCGGACTTTTCCTTTTAGTAATAATCATAATAATTATGGTATTTGTTAAGCACTCACTACATGTCAGGCACTGAACTAAATGCCAGGGTGGATACAAACAAATGGGATTGGACACAGTTCCTGTCCCAAGTGGGGCTCAATGTCTTAATCCCCATTTTACAGATGAGGGAACTGAGGCCCAGAGAAGTGAAGTGACTTGCCCAAGGTCACACAGCAGACACGTGGAGGAGCCTGGATTAGAATCCATGGCCTTCTGACTCCCAGGCCCCACTATTCATTCATTCATTCATTCAATAGTATTTATTGCGTGCTTACTCTGTGCAGAGCACTGTACTAAGCGCTTGGAATGGACAAATCGGCAACAGATAGAGACGGTCCCTGCCCTTTGACGGGCTTACGGTCTGATCGGGGGAGACGCTACATCATGCTGTGTCCAGTGCCTTCCCAGTGGTGGTGAGTCCTCAAAGCGGCCTGGCCTCATGGGTAGAGCACGGACCTGGGAGTCAGAAGGACCTAAATTCTAATCCCAGCTCCACCACTTGTCTGCTGGGTAACCTTGGGCAAGTCACTTCACTTCACTGGGGCTCAGTTGCCTCATCTGTAAAATGGAAATGAAGACTGTGAGCCCCAGGTGGGACCGGGACTGGGGCCAACCCCTATTAGCCTCTATCTACCCCAGCACTTAGGATGTTCTTCCTTTTACGAGATGTTCTTCCCCTTGACGCTGTTTAGTGCCATTGTTCTCGTCTGTCCGTCTCCCCCGATTAGACCGTAAGCCCGTCAAACGGCAGGGACTGTCTCTATCTGTTGCCGACTTGTTCATCCCAAGCGCTTAGTACAGTGCTCTGCACATAGTAAGCGCTCAATAAATACTATTGAATGAATGAATGGTATCTGGCACACAGTAAAAGCTTAACAAATACCTTTTTTTTAAAAAAAAAACACACAAAAACCCTAAAACACCTTAAAGGTGGACTGGGTAGGGCTGGGCCCTATGATTCATTCATTCAATCATAATAATAATAATAATGTTGGTATTTGTTAAGCGCTGTTCTACCGCTGGGGTAGACATAGGGGAATCAGGTTGTCCCACGTGGGGCTCACAGTCTTAATCCCCATTTTACAGATGAGGGAACTGAGGCCCAGAGAAGTTAAGTGACTTGCCCACAGTCACACAGCCGACAAGTGGCAGAGCTGGGATTCGAACTCATGAGCCCTGACCCCAAAGCCCATGCTCTTTCCACTGAGCCACGCTGCTTCTCATATCATATTTATTGAGCGCTTACTGTGTGAAGAACACTGAACTAAGCACTTAGGAAAGTGCAATATGACAATAAAGGTGTGGCGTCCCTCTTTCTCCCCATCAACACTCGTCCCAACACTGGTCATCAGTCCATAGATTGGAGAGCTGGGGATACTGTGTCCAACTCGATTAACTTGTATCTACCCCAGTGCTTAGTACAGTGCTTGGCACACTGTAAATGCTTAACAAACAGCATAAATATTATTATTATTGTGTGCCCTACTCCTGCCATCCTTTCCCATGCCCTAGGTACACTACTGACCACTTGGTAGGCGCTCAGTGGATACCACCAACTGATTAAAGCCCGTCATAGGGCAGGGACTGTCTCTATCTGTTACCGATTTGTTCATTGCAAGTGCTTAGTACAGTGCTCTGCACTTAGTAAGTGCTCAATAAATACTATTGAATGAAAGAATTAATTAGAGGAGCTCAATCAATCGCAGGTAATTATCAAGCACTTACTGTGTGCAGAACACTATACTAAGCACTTGGGGAAGCTGCATAACATAGTGGATAGAGCATGAACCTGGGAGTCAGAAGGTCATGGGTTTTAATCCCGGCTCCACCACTTGTCTGATGTATGGCTGAGGACAATCACTTCACTTTTCAGGGCCTCAGTTACCTGATCGTTAAAATGGGAACTGAGACTGTGAGCCCCATATGGTAGAGGGACTGTGTCCACCCCAATTCTTTGTTCCACTCTAACACTTAGTACAGTGCCCGGCACATATTAAGCACTTAACAAATACCATAATTATTATTATTACAATACAAAAGAGTTAGCAGACACGTTTTCCATCCACAGTGAGCTTATGGTCCAGCTCCTGAATGACTGATTCAGGGACTGTGAAAGTCAGTGGGAAGAAATTTACTTTATTCTTTTATTCATTCAATCAGTTGTATTTATTGAGCACTTACGGTGTGCAGAGCACTATACTAAACACTTGGAAAGTACAATTCAGCAAGAGACAATCCCTGCCCAAAACGGACTCACAGTCTAGAAGGGGGGAGACAGACATCAAAACATGTGAACAGGCATCAGTAGCATCAATATGAATAAATAGAGTTATAGAAATATGCACATCATTAATAAAATGAATAGAATAATAAATATGTACAACAACTTCTGGGGCCCATGGGAAAAAATAATAATGGTATTTGTTAAGCTCTTATTATATGCCAGGTACTGTTCTAAGTGCTGAGGTAGAGAGAAGATACCCCAGTATAAGCCCAGTGCTTAGCACATAGCAAGAGGTTAATGAATGCCTCATTCATTCTCTTTATGGAAGTTTTGGCGAAATGGACTTTCCTATCAACTGGGCCATAGAAATAAGGACTCAAGTGACCTGGATCAGTCCATGCAGTAAAATATGGGGGTTGAATGAGTTAATAGCCCTTTCTGAAAGGCAAAAACTACGGAGGGAGGGACGGAGGGGGAGGGGAGAGGGTGGCTTGGGCATGAGGAAGATGTGGATCATTAGTGACATTCAGAACCTGGGGCTTAATCCTCCCCAGCGGCTCACAAAAGGTAGTCAGCGAAACAAGTCAAAAACCATAGAGAAAGCCATGAGAAGCAATGTGGCCTAGTGGATAGAGCATGGGCCTGGGAGTCAGAAGGACCTGGGTTCTAATCCCTGCTCTGCCACTTGTCCGCTGGGTGACCTTGGGCAAGTCACTTCCCTTCTCTGTACCTCATCTGTTAAATGGGGATTGAGACTGTGAGCCCCATGCGGGACAGGGACTGTATCCAACCCAATTAGCTTCTATTTACCGCGGCGCTTAGAACAGTGATTGACACATACTGCTTTACAAATGCCATCGTCATCATTATTATAGATGATTTTACAGAAATATTGTAAAGAAATGTTATGCTAACCTGGATTCTAATTCTGGCTCCACCTGCTTACTGAGTGACCTTGGGCAAGTCATTCTGGTGATCCTTGCCTCCATTTCCTCATTGGTAAAATGAGGATGCAATACCTGTTCTCCCTCCTTCTTAGACTATGAATCCCATGTGAGACCTGATTATCTTGGGTTCAAATCCCAGCTCTGCTACTAGTCTGCTGTGTGACCTTGGCCAAGCCACTTAATTTCTCTGTGCCACAATTACCTCATTTATAAAATGGGGCTTCAGACTGAGCCCCATGTGGGAAAACCTGATTACCTTGTATCTACCCCAGTGCTTAGAACAGTGTTTGGCACATAGTAAGCGGGTAACAAATATCATCATCATTATTATTATTATCTTGTATTACCTATTGTTTGGTACACAGCCAGCACTTAACAAATGCCAATATTATTATTAGAGAAGCAGCGTGGCTTAGTGGAAAGAGCCCGGGCTTGGGAGTCAGAGATCATAGGTTCGAATCCCAGTTCTGCCACTTGTCAACTGTGTGACTGTGGGCAAGTCACTTAACTTCTCTGTGCCTCAGTGACCTCATCTGTAAAATGAGGATTAAGACTGTGAGCCTCATGTGGGACAACCTGATTACCCCGTAACTACCCCAGCTCTTAGAACAGTGCTCTGCACATAGTAAGTGCTTAACAAATACCGACATTATTATTAACATTCATCATGTTCATTCATTATTCAGTTGTATTCATTGAAAGCTTACTGTGTGCAAAGCACTATACTAAGTGCATGGGAGAGTACACTACAAAAACAGACGTATTTCCTGCCCACAATGAGCTCACAGTCTAGAAGGGTGTCCTAAAGTCGCACCAGGGTGCCCACCATCTCAAGATCAAATGCTATCTTGTGACCCCCGAGCCAGAAGGCAGAACTCGGAAGTGAGGGTGGGACAGCACCCTCACAACCAAAACTGCTCGATTGACAGCCTAAATTGGAGATACAGAAGGTGCCCCTCACCCCCGTCCAATCAAATTAGGTATGCGGGGGAGGGCAAAGATTGGATAAACTGAGGCCGGAAGCTGGAATGGCCTAGGAGCACAGGTGATAAGTACCTGCGGCCTCTGACCTCTGTGCAGCAGATGGAGAGTCGCAGCAGCCGGGCTGCAGCTGGCCCAGAGTGTGAGAAGCTCGCTCTCCCCACACCAAGTGAGGAGCCGTGGGGTGGCCGGGTGAGCGTTCTGACCCTCTGAACGCTTGTGAGCCTGGAAGCCAGGCTCTTCGCCATGGCTGTGGAATGTATAGATGGATTCCTCCCAAGTGAGAAGTACTTGTGGGTGGGAGCTAGAGGCTTCACCATGGGTATGTAACGCATAAATGGATTCCTCGTGAGTGGGAAGTGCTCGTGGGTGGGAACTAGCCGCCTCACCGTGTGCGAACAAACCATAACTGAACTCTGTCTGGGTGGGACCTGGGGGTTTTGCCACGTGCGAGTAACACATAAGTATATTCCTCCCGATAGGGAAGCTCTAATATCATTAAGTAAACATAGTCCTCCTTAAAGGGAAGTTCAATTTGCCGCATCTAAAATAATCAATTCAATTCTCCTCATGGAATAAAATTTGAATAAAACTCGGGCTTTGCATTCCCAGTCTCTCTCTCGCTGGGCTGATTCCTGAACAAACCCGTCTCAGGAGACAGGTGATAAGGGGAAGACAGACAATATATATAAATGCGCTGAGGGGATGGGGGGGATGGGATGAATGAAGGGAGCAAGTTAGGGTGATGCAGAAGAGAGTGGGAGAAGAGGAGAAGAGGGCTTAGCCAGGGAAGGCCTCTTGGAAGAGATGGGCCTTCAATAAGGCTTCGATACTGGGGAGAGCAATTATCTGTCCGATATGAAGAGGAAGGGCCTACCAGGCCAGAGATGGGATGTGGGTGAGCGGTTGGAGCAGAGATAGATGAGAGGGAGGAACAGTGAGAGGGTTAACACTAGAAGAATGAAGCAAATGGACTGGGATGAAGGAGAGTAGCTAGGTGAGGTAGGAAGGGGACGAGGTGATTGCTCTGAAGGCAATGGTGAGGAGCTTTTGTTTAATGCATAGGTGGATGGACAAGCAGTGGAATTTCTTGAGCAGTGGGGAAACATCATCTGAATGCTTTTGAAGGAAAATGATATGGACAGCATAGTGGAGTCTGGATTGGAGTGGACAGGGGACCTTTCCATCTAAGTCATTCATTCATTCAATAGTATTTATTGAGCGCTTACTATGTGCAGAGCACTGTACTAAGCGCTTGGGATGAACAAGTCGGCAACAGATAGAGACAGTCCCTGCCGTTTGACGGGCTTACGGTCTAATCGGGGGAGACGGACAGACAAGAACAATGGCACTAAACAGCGTCAAGGGGAAGAACATCTCATAAAAACAATGGCAACTAAATAGAATCAAGGCGATGTACAATTCATTAACAAAATAAATAGGGTAACGAAAATATATACAGAAAATGATATGGACAGCATAGTGGAGTCTGGATTGGAGTGGACAGGGGACCTTTCCATCTAAGTCCCAAAGCTGCCTTGAAGTGGAGAGTTCCTTTGTGAGAACACTGATGATAATTGCAGGATCCACCCTTGGAAATCCAGCCCTGACTAATGTCTCTCCTAAGAGGCTTGTAAACCTGAGTCATTTGTTAAAAGGATTCCTTGGGCCAGGTGTCCAGCTGGCAACAGAGACTGGACAGGGTGAGGCGTGGGGGTCTGGAACATTCTCCACTAGGAAAAACTGGGGTCTGAGAGGAAAAAAATCACATCACCTTCGCAGCCTGGAGAAATAAAAATAATAATAATTATGGTACTTGTAAAGCCAAGTGCCAAGCCCTGTTCTAAGCAATGGGCTAGGTACAAGTCGATCAGGTTGGATTTAGTCCCCGTCCCACATGGGGCTCACACTATTAATCCCCATTTTCCAGATGAGGTAATTGCCAAGATTAGATCCAGGAGCCAGGATAAGAATCCAGGTCCTTCTGACTCCCAGACCTGTGCTCTAGCCCCTAAGACAAGCAGCTTCTCTAAATCACAGCACCTGCTCTGCTGGACAAGGGAGACACTCTTCAAGTGAGGCTGAGAGTTTGGAGAAAGTGCAGCAGAAGAGCAGCATAAGCTATTACGGGGTGGATTCATGAAATGAACTCATTGGAATAATAATAATAATTGCAATATTTGTTGAGCTCTTACTTTGTGCCAAGCACTGTACTAAGCTCTGGGGGAGGGGGAGTTTGGGAGCAATACAAGCAAATCGGGTCGGACGCAATACCTATCCCACATTGACCTCACGGTCTTAACCCCCATTTTGCAGATAAGGTAACTGAGGCACAGAGAAGTGAAGTGACTTGCCAAGGTCACACAGCAGACAAGTGACAGAGCTGAGATTAGAACCCGTGATCTTCTGACTCCCAGGCCCATGCTCTAATTAATGAGTTGCGGCATTTTCTAAGCACTTACTATGTGCCAGGCACTGCACTAAATGGACACAAGCAAATTGGGTTGGACACAGTCCCCTTCCCTCATGGGGCTCACAATCTTAATCCCCATTTTACAGGGGAGGTAACTGAGGCCCAGAGAAGTGAAGTGACTTAGCCAACGTCATAGAGCAGACAAATGACAGAGCTGAGATTAGAACCCATGACCTTCTGATTCCCAGGTCCATACTCCATCCACTAGGCCACACTGCTTTGGTCTGGGGAAGACCAAATGAGGACTTTTTTCGAAGGCAAATGGAGGATGTGGGGGTGGGGGGGTGGCAAGTGAGAGGGGGTTTCTAAGGAAACACTCTGTTCCAGATCTGGAGGGAGTTCTGCAGGCAGGACTATCAATCCGGCTTATTTAATGAGCACCTGTTTTGTGCAGAGCACCCTTACTAAATGCTTGGGAGTGTACGATTCGACAGGGGATCCCTGGCCACAACGAGCTTATAGTTTAGTGGAGGACATAGACACTCAGGTCAACTACAGTTAGGAGGAAATAACAGGATACAATGATATAATAATAATAATTGTGGTATTTGTTAAGTGCTCACTAAGTGTCAGGCACTGTACTAAGCTCTGGGGTAAATACAAGCAAATCAGATTAGACCCAATCCCAGACCTACCTGGGGCTCACAATCCTAATCCCCAATTTACAGATGAGGGGACTGAGGTACAGAGATGAGAAGTGACTTGCCCAAGGTCACACAGCAGACAAGTGGTGGGATTAGAACATTAGATATGTAGATAATTACTACTAATAATAATGTTGGTATTTGTTAAGCACTTACTATATGCAGAACACTGTTCTAAGCGCTGGGGTAGATACAGGGTAATCAGGTTGTCCCACGTGAGGCTCACAGTTGATCCCCATTTTCCAGATGAGGTAAATGAGGCACAGAGAAGTGAAGTGACTTGCCCACAGTCACACAGCTGACAAGTGGCAGAGCCGGGAGTCGAACTCATGACCTCTGACCAAGGAATGGGTATGAATGCCTAAGCACTCTGGTGATTCTGAAGCAGATCTTGAGGTGAAGCGATGGGGGATTAAATGGGAAAGATCTCCTGGAGAAGATGTGATATTGGGATGATTTTTGGAGATGGGAAGGAGAGAGCTGAAGTTTTCTGGAAGTGAAGAGGGAGGAAGCTTCAGGTAGAAGGAAGACTGTGAGCAGGAGCTCAGTGGCCGGAGAAACCAGAATGAGGCTTGAGAGGAGCAAATCATGCATGCTAGGTCGTAGTGAGAAAAGAGAATGGAGAAGTAGGAGAGAGAGAGCTAACTGAGTGCCTTAAAGTCAATGATTAGGAATTCTGGACTAATAATAATAATGCTGTTTGTTAAGCACCTACTATGTGCCAGGCACTGTACTAAGCGCTGGGGTGGATACAGGCAAATCAGGCTGGACAAAGTCCTGTCCCTCATGGGGATCGGAGTTTCGATCCCCATTTTACAAGATGAGGTAACTGAGGCACAGAGAAGTGAAGTGACTTGCCCAAGGTCACACAACATACCAATGGCAGAGCCAGGATTAGAACCCATGACTATCTGCTTAAAGTCCAGCATGTTTAGATTACGTACTCAGAATACACAGTGCATATTTGAAGGATATCGGATTTTTAGAGGTTGCTGGGAGGCAGGGCTTCTTGAGGAGGCACTTGAAGAATATCTACTCCATCCTATAAAACTAGTTCTCTAGACTGTAAGCTTCTTGTGTGCAGGGATCTTGTCTATCCACATTATTGCATTGTACAGTGCTTTGCACACAGTAAGAGCTCAATAAATACAAGTGAATGAATTGTACTCTCCCGAGCGCTTAGTAGAGTGTTCTGTAAACAGTAAGTGCTCAATAACGATAATGTGTATATAATTCTGTTTATATCGGTGTTATTGATGCCTGTTTACTTGCTTTGTTGTCTGTCTCCCCCCACGCCCCTGGCCCTCGACTGTATGTCCATTGTTTGGCAGGGATTGTCTCTGTCGCTGAATTGTACTTTCCAAGTGCTTACTACAGTGCTCTGCACACAGTAAGCACTCAATAAATATGATCCATTGAATGAATAAATACTACTGATTAAGGTAGCCGCACAGTAAGATTCAGGAAACTGATCTTCTCAGTAAAATTTTCACCCACCATTCCACATGAAAAGGTGCTGTTCTCTCCTTTTCATTCATTCATTCAATTCATTCAGTAGTATTTTTTGAGCACTTACTATGTGCGGAGCACTGTACTAAGCGCTTGGAATGTACAGTTCGGCAGCAGAGACAATCCCTGCCCATTGACAGGCTTACAGTTTTCACGACCCCTATCTAGAAATAGTAGTAATAATGATGATGTTGGTATTTGTTAAGCGCTTACTATGTGCAGAACACTGTTCTAAGTGCTGGGGTAGACACAGGGCAATCAGGTTGTCCCACGTGGGGCTCACAGTCTTAATCCCCATTTTACAGATGAGGTCACAGAGGCACAGAGAAGTTAAGTGACTTGCCCACAGTCACACAGCTGACAAGTGGCGGAGCCGGGAGTCGAACCCATGACCTCTGACTCCAAAGCCCTTGCTCTTTCCACTGAGCCACGGAGTAATAGTATTTATTATGGTATTTAAGCACTTACTATGTGCAAAGCAATGTTTGAAGCATTGGGGTAGGGACTAGTTAATCTGGTTGGACACAATCCGTCTTGCATGGGGCTCACAGCCTAACTAGGAGGGAGAACAGCTCTTGGATTTCCACTTTATGGTTGAGGTAATCAGTCAGTCGTATTTATTGAGCGCTTACTGTGTATGGAGCACTGTACTAAGCGTTTGGGAGAGTATAATAGAGCAATAAACAGACACATTCCCTGCCCAAAACGAGTTTACAGCCTATAATAATGACGGGATTTATTAGGTGCTTACTATGTGCCTAGCACTTTTCTGAGCACTGGAGGAGATACAAGGTAATCGGGTCGTCCCACGTGGGGCTCACGGTCTTAACCCTCATTTTACGGATGAGGTAACTGAGACACAGAGAAGCGAAGTAACTTGCCCAAGGTCACACAGCAGACGAGTGGTGGAGCCGGGATTAGAACTCACATCCTCTGACTTGCTCTTTCCACTGGGGGTGACAGTCATTAATAGAAATAAATAAATTACAGCAAATATCAAGTGCCTAAAGACCATAGATACAAGTGCATAGGCGACGCAGAAGGGTTTTCCAGAAATGGAGTCAGATGGTCATTTGTAAAGAGAGCAGCAACATTGGCTGCAGTTTTGACATTCTTCTAAGTTCATACAATTTTTTGGGACCCTCCCAGAAAACATGGCAAGTGTGTCAATCTGGCCTTTCTAACTCTGGGGAAGAAATGCCCTAAAAGTTTCCAATAACTCTCAAGACTGGAGAGTCGTCATCTGGTCGAATTCAAGGCATGATGAAGTCATTTTGGTTAGGAAGCAATTTTGTTCTGTCTGGAATGAACTCTGTCTTTTTTCCCCTTCGACAAAGAAATACAATACCGTATCTCTATTTATGTTGTTAATTTTAGGATGAGCTGTGAGTGCAATTAAAAAGTTAAGGGGGAAATGGAAAGGCAGTGTGGGACCCCTGAGCTCAGGAGCCAAGCAACACGATCAACAAACACCGGCCACCCCATCGAATCGCACACGTTCACTGCAAGCGCTTAGAACCTGAGCTCGTCCAAGAGCTTTCTGGTAAATGGAAGATTGTCCAGGCAGGAGGAGCAACGTGGTCACCTGGTAAGAGCGTGGACCTGAGAAACAGAGGATCTGGGTTCCAATCCTGACTCCTCCCCTTGTCAGCTGTGTGACCTTGGGCAAGTCACTTCATTTTCCTGTGCATTAGTTTTCACATCTGTTAAATGGGAATTCGATGCCTGTTCTCCTTCATACTTAAACTGTGAGATCCACGTGTGGGATAGGGACTGTGTCTGACCTGATTATCTTGTAACTACCCTGGTGCTTAGAAGGGTGTTTGACATAGTAAGTACTAAATAAACGCAACAAGAGTAATCATAATAACTATAAATGAATGAAGAGCAGAGGAAGATCAAAGTTGTGATCCTGTGTGCACATTAACAGCTCACTTGTTTTTATGATTATTGCCGTGTCCCTGAGAAGCAGCGTGGCCCGATAGATAGAGCGTGGGCCTGGGTGTTAGAAAGACCTGGCTTCTATTCCTGGCTCTATCACTTACCTGCTGTATACCTTGGGCAAGTCATTTCACTTTTGTGTGCTTCAGTTCCCTCATCTATAAAATCGGGAAGAAGACTATGAGCCCCATGTAGGGCAGAGACGGTGCCCAACTTGATAAACTTGTACCTACCCCAGATCTGAGTACAGTGCCTCACACGTAGTAAGCACTTCAAAAAAAAAAAAATCACAGCTGAATGAGGTACTTAGAACAGTGCTTGGCACATGGTAAGCGCTCAACAAATACTGTCATTATTATCATTATCCCTTTTAATCATAACTGTGGTATTCTTAAGTGCTTCCTGGGTGCCAGGGACTGTTATAAGAACTGGGGTAGATACAAGGTAATCAGGCACCCCACAGGGATCACAATTTAATTAGGAGGAAGAAGAGGTATTTAATCCTCATTTTACAGACGAAGAAACTAAAACACAGAGAAGTTAGTTTTTCCAGCTCCTCTCCCAGCAGCACCCCTGCCTGGCCCATCGTCCCTTTCAGGGCAGTGTGGGTAGGTTTGTGCAGAAGTCCATAGGTATAAGAAGTTAGTTAAGCAAGGACTTGTGGCAAGAAGAGTGACTTCATTTTGTGACCCAGAAACCATTTTACAAGTGACCATCGTATGACCCCATGAACAACAACATAGAAGGAAGACCTATAAGAAAGGTGCCTGACACGATGAGGGATGGACTTATAGAATAAGAACCTGATGGCATGAGGAGGGGATGGACCTATAGGATAGGGGCCTGACAGGACCAGAGACCAACTTATAGAGTAAGTGTCTGAGCGTGTGAGATGGGCTCATGACAGGATTTACTGCCTGAACGCCTCTAAATCCTTGCTTACAGCCCCTCTAGACTGTAAACTCATTATGGGCAGGGAACATGCCTGCTAATTCTGTTGTACTGTGTACTCCTCCAAGTGCTTACTATAGTGTTGTGCACATAGTAGGTGCACAAAAAGTACCACTGATTGATTGACTGAGAAAAGGAGAGTCATTCTGTCCCTCGCAGAGTTTTCCTCCAGTCCATAACCCCCTCCAGGAAAGAAGGAAAAAGGGAGGGAAGAGGAGCTTCAATAATGGGAAAAAATTGTTAAAGTCCTTAAGGTTTGATAAACCCACTAATCTCATCACGAGGGAGCCCGCTGCCCAGTGGGTGTGTCCCGTGTCTGGTGCGACAAGGTCCCCTGATGCCTTTCCGTTCAGTAGTTTTTATCTTTCTTAATAATTGTGGTACCTGTTAAGTGCTTACTGTGTGCCAGGCACGGTACTAAACGCTAGGGTTGGTACAAGCAAATCAGGTTGGATGGAGTCCCTGACCCACATGGGGCTCACAGTCTTAATCCTCATTTTACAGATGAGATAACTAAGGCACAGAGAAGTTAACTGCCTTTTTTTGAGGAGAGGGTATTTAAGTGCTTATTATGTGCTAGGCACTGTACTAAGCGCTGTGGTAGATACAAGGTAATTAGGTTGAATACAACCCCTGTCCCACATAGGGTTCACGGTCTTAATCCCCATTTTAGAGAGGAGGTAACTGAGGCCTGCAGAAGTGAAGTGACTTGCCCAAGGTCACCCAGCAACCAAGCAGTGGAGTTGGGATTAGAACCCAGGTCCTTCTGACTCCCAGCCCGAGCTCTATCCACTATGCCATGATGCTTCTCTACTAAATGGGAGATACAGAGAGTGTCCGTGTAATAATAATAATAATCATAATTATGGTATTTGTTATGTGGTGTCTATGTGCCCGGCACTGTACTAAGCACTGAGGTGGATTCAAGCAAATCAGATTGGGCACAGTCCCTGACCCACGTGGGGCTTACAGTCTTTAATCCCCATTTTACAGATGAAGTAACTGAGGTACAGGGAAGTAAAGTGACTTGCCAAAGGTTACACAACAGAAAAGTGGTGGAGCTGGGATTAGAACCCAGGGCCTTCTGACTTCCAGGCCCGTGCTCTATCCACTACATCATGCTTCTTGTGTGTGTCTGATTTTGCAGAATCACAGTGGGCTCCCTGACCTGCAATCCAGCCCGCACACTTCACTCCTGTGACCCCAATCTACTGATGGTGCTTCTATCTCATCTCTCTCACCTCTTGCCCACATCCTCCTTCTAGCCTAGAACTGCCTCCCCTTTCACATCCAATAGTCTTCCCATCTTCAAAGTCCTATTAAAATCATTCCTCCTCCAGGAAGCCTTCCCTGACTAATGGATCTTCTCCTCACCCTTTTCACCCTCTCTTCTGCGTCACCTATGCATTAGAATCTGTACCCCTTACGCACTTGGTTACTCAGCCCACAGCATTTATAGACACGTCTATAGCAGCGTGGGGCTTCGGAGTCAGAGGTCATGGGTTCGACTCCCGGCTCTGCCACTTGTCAGCTGTGTGACTGTGGGCGAGTCACTTCACTTCTCTGTGCCTCAGTTACCTCATCTGTAAAATGGGGATTAACTGAGCCTCACGTGGGACAATCTGATTACCCTGTACCTACCCCAGCACTTAGAACAGTGCTCTGCACATAGTAAGCGCTTAACAAATCCCGACATTATTATTATTATCTTTATATTCTTCCGTCTCCCTAATCTGTAACTCATTTTAATGTCCATCTCCCCATCTAGACTGTAAACTCCTTAAGGACAGAGACTGTGTCTACCAACTCCATTGCATTGCGCTTAGTACAGTCCTCTGCACACATAAGCACTCAATAAATACTAATGATCGATTGACTGAAGAAATTAAGGACTCAGGATGATTTAAGACATCCTGAAAGCTACTGGCAGTTTGGAGGAGAAGCAACACACTCCCTCTTTATGTTATTTGTAAGCACTTTCTATGTGTCAAACACTGTTATAAGCGCTAGGGTAGGTACAAGCTAATTAGGTGAGATCCAGTCCCTGTCCTGCGTGGGGCTCTCAGTCTAAGTAGGAGGAAGAGCAGATATTCATTCATTCATTCAATAGTATTTATTGAGCGCTTACTATGTGCAGGGCACAGTACTAAGCGCTTGGTATGTATAGGTCGGCAACAGATAGAGACAGTCCCTGCCCTTTGACGGGCTTACGGTCTAATCGGGGGAGACGGGCAGACGAGAACAATGGCAGTAAATAGAGTCAAGGGGAAGAACATTCCATAAAAACAATGGCAAATAAATAGAATCAGGGTGATGTACATCTCATTAAACAAAACAAAATAAATAGGGTGATGAAGATATATACAGTTGAGCGGACGAGTACAGGGCTGAGGGGGTGGGACGGGAGAGGGGGAGGAGGAGAGGGAAAGCGGGGAGAAGATGGTTTTGTAATCCCCATTTTTGTCTTGTTTCATGTTGTCAAGTCGTCTCCGACCCATAGCGACTCCATGGACGCATATCTCTCAGAACGCCCCACTCTCCGTCTGCAATCGTTCTGATGGTGTATCCGGAGCGTTTTCTTGATAAAAATCCAGAGGTGTTTTACCATTGCCTTCTTCTGTGCAGTAAACTCTAGTCCCCCCTCTCGGCTCTCTCCCAAGCTGCTTCTGCCGAGCACGGTTGAGTTTTGACTTGTGGCAGATTGATTTCCCCTCACTAGCCACTGGCCAAGAGGAATGGAATGGATATGTCTCGGCTTGACTTTCCCTCCCATAGACGAGACCGGTAGAATATGGAAACCCTCCAGGTGTGATCCTGAGAAGCAGCGTTGCTCAGTGGAAAGAGCCCGAGCTTGGGAGGCAGAAGTCATGGGTTCTAATCCTGACTCCGCCACTTCTCATCTGTGGGACTTGGGGCAAATCCCTTCACTTCTCTGTGCTTTAGTTCCCTCATCTGGAAAATGGGGATGAAGAGTGTGAGCCCCACATGGGACAACCTCATTACCTTTTATCCCCCCAGCACTTAGAAGAGTACTTGGCGCATAGTAATCCCTTAAAAAATACTCTAGAGAAGCAGCGTGGCTTAGTGGAAAGACCCCAGGCTGAGGAGTCAGAGGCCATGGGTTCTGATCCCGGCTCGCTACTTGTCAGCTGCGTGACTGTGGGCAAGTCACAACTTCTCTGTGCCTCAGTTACCTCAACTGTAAAATGGGGATGAAGACTGTGAGCCCCACGTGGGACAACCTGATTACCCTGTATCTACCCCGGCGCTTAGAACAGTGCTCTGCACATAGTAAGCACTTAACAAATACCAACCTTTTTTTTTAAATCCCCATTTTACGGTTGAGGGAACCGAGGCCCCAAAAAGTTAAGTGATTTGCCCAAGGTCACCCAGCAAGCAAACCGGTATTCGAACCCAGGTCCTCCGACTCTCAGGCCTGTGCTCTTTCCACTAGGTCATACTGCTTTCCTCTGTCTTTTCCTGAGGACCGGGGTTTCTTGGGTCAAACTGCACTCCCCTTCCTAGCCACCAAATACTCTGAGCATAATTGTCAAGGGACAAAGGAAAAATTTGCCTCCCTCTACCTCTTCCCACTCAACTCACCCCAAGTTCTAAATCTCTCTAAATTAGACTTCATAGTAGGTTCAGATGATCAGCAGAGAAGCAGTGCAGCCTAGTGGAAAAAGCATGGGCCGAGAATCAGAGTCCTCACGTTCTAGTCCCGGCTCCACTGTGTGATCTTGGCCAAGTAGCTTAACTTCTCTGTGCCTCAGTTCCCTTATCTGCAAAATGGGATTTCAAAACCTGTTCTCCCCTTTACTTAGTCTGTAAGCCCCACATGGGGCTTGATTATCTTGTACCCTCCCCAGCGACTAGTAAGTACTTAACAAATACCACTATTATTATTATCATCACCAGACTATGAACATTTTTTGCCAACGGGCATAATTTTCATCATTTTCCACCACTCCTTGCTTCCTATTGTGATTCCTTTTTCTTATATAATTGCCACACTTTCCCATAAGCATATTACATCTGATGTGCATATGGTAAAAGAGGGAAAAAAAGATGAGAGTATAAAACTCAGATGAAATTATATGAAAATATTAAATAATTTAGGCCACTTTGAGAAGCCAAAGCAGACACTCTGCATCATTTTTGGGATCAGTTCAAGTGTATTTCATCTCTTGTTAATATGAATGTCCTCACAGCTTTAATAAATAACAAATGCAAATAACATTGATTTGTTTTAAAAGGCGTGGCCAAATAGAAGATAATTAAAGCCAGACATTATTGTTGAGTCAAAGCCCTGTGAAACTGCGAACAGCCACCACTATTGGCTGGGTCACTAATTCTCCGTTAAAAATGAGAGGCGTCAACCTAGTTCATTAGCTCCTAGGTCTCTCATTTGGTGTTGGTACACTCAGCCCGGAAAAATTACTAGTACAGCAAGCAATTAAGACCTTTTTGGTTACTCAGAGGCCAAGTTTCCAACTCCTCATCTTGCCCTTGCTTCTCCTTGATGAACCTGGAGCAAATGTCAGAGAAGCAAAACAGCTTTACTTACGTTATTCGTCCTTCTAACGCTAACCTTCTCACCGCACCTCGATCTCATCTATCTCACCGCCGAACCCTCGCTCAAATCCTGCCTCTAGTCTGGATCGCCCTTCCTCCTCAGATCTGACAGACAACGGCTCTCCCTGCCTTCAAAACCTTATTGAAGGCATATCTTCTCCAAGAGGCCTTCCCTGGCCCAGGCCACCTTTCCTCTTCTTCCACTCCCTTCTGAGTCGCCCTGACTTGCTCCCTTTATTCATCCCCCCCTCCCAGCCCTACAGCACTGAAACTGTAAATTATTGATTTCTATTAATGTCCATCTCCTCCTCTAGACTGTAATCTCATTGAGGGCAAGGGACATGTCTGCCTACTGTGATTTTGTACTCTTCCAAGTGCTTACTACAGTGGTCTGCACACAGTAAGCGCTCAATAAATGCAATTGAATGAATGAAGTAATAATAATAATAATAATAATGTCGGTATTTGTTAAGCGCTTACTATGTGCAGAGCATTGTTCTAAGTGCTGGGGTAGATAAAGAGTAATCAGGTTGTCCTACGTGAGGCTCACAGTCTTAACCCCCATTTTACAGATGAAGTAACTGAGGCACAGAGAAGTTAAGTGACTTGCCCACAGTCACGCAGCTGAAAAGTGGCAGATCCGGGATTCGAACCCATGACCTCTGTCTCCCAAGCCCGTGCTCTTTCCACTGAGCAAGTAATGATATTTTTAACATTTTCAGTGTGTGAAAGACACTCTGCGTTAAGTACAATGACAGGAGCTGCAGGGTCGATCTTGACTCAATTATATTTATTGAGCGTTTACTAAGTGCAGAACACTGTACTAAGCGCTTGGGAGGGCACAACAGAATTAGCACACACTTTCCCTGCCCAGAACAAGCTTACAATCTACAGGGGTTTTGACATACAGTAATAAACAAGGATAAAGTGTGGATTAAAAGTCACCTCATTAATGCGGTACTTTAAAAATGATGGATTTCAGAGGTTCCTTTGGAAAAAAAAACACATTTTGCTTGCCGGGATCTAAGAAGAACTTTTGCCTTTTTGTTTTTGAAAGGTCCTGAGCATTTGTGACAGGTGTTGGATAGATAGCTGAGGTCACTGAATATTTTCTTTTTCTTCTGAATGGTATTTGTTATGCCCTTATGTGCTAAGTTCTGGTTTGTCAGTCAATAGCATTTATTGAGTGCTTACTGTGTGCAGAACCCTGTAGTAAGCGCTTCGGAGAATACAATATAATAATGGATACATTCCTTGCCCACAATGAGCTGAGGTGGAGACAGACATTATATATAAATAAATGACATATTTGGAAATAAGTGCTGTGGGGCTGGGAAGAGGGATGAATGAAGGGAGTAAGACAGGGTGACGCAAATGAGAGGAGGGCTTAGTCAGGGAAGGCCTCTTGGAGGAGATGGGCCTTCATTAAGACTTTGAGGGCGGCCAGAATCATTGTCTGTCAGCTATGAGGAGGGAAGGCGTTCCCGACCAGAGGTAGGACGTGGGCGAGAGGTCGTTGGTGAGATAAATGAGAAGCAGAAGCAGCGTGGCTCAGTGGAAAGAGCATGGGCTTTGGAGTCAGGGCTCATGAGTTCGAATCCCAGCTCTGCCCCTTGTCGGCTGTGTGACTGTGGGCAAGTCACTTAACTTCTCTGGGCCTCAGTTCCCTCATCTGTAAAATGGGGATTAAGACTGTGAGCCCCACGTGGGGCAACCTGATTCCCCTATGTCTACCCCAGCGCTTAGAACAGTGCTCGGCACATAGTAAGCGCTTAACAAATACCAACATTAAATGAGATGGAGGCACTGTGAGAAGGTTAGCAATAGAGAAGCGAAGTGTATGGGCTGGGTGGTAGTAGGAAGTAATGAGGTGAGTTAGGAGGGGGCAAGGTGATTGACTGCTTTAAAGTTGATGGGGTGTGTGCTGGGGGGAGGGGAGTACAAGATATTTGAGAAGCAGCGTGGCTCAGTGGCAAGAGCCCGGGTTTGGGAGTCAGAGGTCATGAGTTCGAATCCCAGCTACCACTTAGCTGTGTGACTGTGGGCAAGTCACTTAACTTCTCTGTGCCTCAGTTACCTCATGGGGATGAAGACTGTGAGTCCGACGTGAGACTATAAGCCCTACGGGTAACCACTGCCGCGACCAGCAGAGGACAGTTTTAGAGAACTGATCCAAGAGTTTGAATTTCTTCCAAATGTCAGTGAGAAGATTTTTAGGGGTGTGTATCTTTATTGTGAAGCGAAGAATATTTTATTAGCTTTCATTTTAAATATTAATAGATATTTTAATTATTAACAGATATTTTAATATCTGTTAAACGCTAAGTGTTCAAGAGAACAGTGCTTGGCACATAGTAAGTGCTTAACAAATACCAACATAAAAAAGATATTCAGTGCTTGTCACAAAGAGTTCACAGTCTTAGGGAGAGCAGGTATCAGCCCCATTTGACATTTGAGAAGCAGCGTGGCTCAGTGGAAAGAGCCCGGGCTTGGGAGTTGGAGGTCATGGGTTCGAATCCCGGCTCTGCCGCTTGTCAACTGTGTGACTGTGGGCAAGTCACTGCACTTCTCTGTGCCCGTTACCTCTTCTGTAAAATGGGGATTAACTGTGAGTCTCACGTGGGACAACCTGATTCCCCTGTATCTCCCCCAGTGCTTAGAACAGTGCTCTGCACATAGTAAGCGCTTAACAAATACCATCATTATTATTATTGACCGATGAAGAAACGGGGCCACAAGGGAAATGGCTTGCCCAGGAGCGTACAGCCAGCCAGTGGCAGAACTGGGATTAGAGCATGGATTGGAACCGGATCTTTCCACTAAGCAGTTTCTAAGCAGGAGAGGGCCTGATAGTAGAAGTAGTTGAAGGATGAGGGGAAATGGTATTAGCAAAAATAGTAGTGGTCATAGCGGTCGTCATCGTTTCTCCTTTCACTAGGCAATACTGGTAGAACACTATGTGGCTGATGCCAAACCCGCCATGTGGATTAAGAACAGTTGTTCCCTTTCCAGAGCTTTGGGGTCTACACAGAAAACAAGGCAGAGAAACAGCATGGCTCAGTGGAAAAGAGCACCGGGCTTGGGAGTCAGAGGTCATGAGTTCGAATACCGGCTCTGCTGCTTGTCAGCTGTGTAACTGTGGGCAAGACACTTCACTTCTCTGTGCCTCAGTTACCTCACCTGTAAAATGGAGATTAAGACTTTGAGCCTCAGGTGGGACAACCTGATTACCCTGTATCTACCCCAGCGCTTAGAACTGTGCTCTGCACATAATAAGCACTTAACAAATATCAACATTATTATTATTATTATTATTATTATTATTAAGGCACAGAGATGGGAAGAGATCAGAAACCAGCATAAGATTTTCTTGGGCTTTCAACAAATTACGGTTTCAGATCTCCAGGGAAGCAGCGTGACCTCGTGAAAAGAGCTTAGGTTTGGGAGTCAGAGGACTGGGTTCTAATCCAGGCTCTGCCGCTGGCTTGCTGTGACCTTGGGTGAGTCACTTCACTTCTCTGGGCCTCAGTTTCCTCATCTGTAAAATGAGGATTCAATACCTGTTTTCCCTTCCACTTATTCATTCAATCACATTTATCGAGCACTTACTGTGTGCAGAGCACTGTACTAAGTGCTTAGAAAGTCCAGTTCAGCAATAGATAGAGACAATTCCTACCCAATAACGGGCTCACAGTCTAGAAGGGGGGGGACGGCCATCGAAACAAGTAAACAGTCGACAGAATGTGAGAGCCATGTGGGACAAGAACGCTCTCCAACATGATCATCTTGTATCTACTTCAGCTCCTAGAACAGTTCCTGGAACATAATAAGCGCTTAACAAATGCCATAATAATAACGATAAGGGCAAATACCATCATCATCATTATTATTTTTCACATAGAACCGTGGTGAGGAGATAAATTTTTCAGTTAGATAAACCCTGCCTTTCTTCACTATACCATAAACTTGTTATGGGAAGGGAAGGAGTCTGGAAATTCTGTTCAATTGTACTCTCTGAAGCACTTAGTACGGTGTTTTCCACATAGAAAGCTCTCAGTAAATACCATAAACTTGTTATGGGAAGGGAAGGAGTCTGGAAATTCTGTTCAATTGTACTCTCTGAAGCGCTTAGTACGGTGCTTTCCACATAGAAAGCTCTCAGTAAATACCCCCGATTTGATATGAAGGCCTCGTCGGTTTCGGTGGCTCCCCGTTTGGTATTTAGAAACCGGGACAAGGTTCAGACTTCCATGTAGGTAAAGAGAAGCTGTGAACACTTAACACTTTTAAGATGTCAAGGTTTAAATGCATAATTTGTGTAGCTGTTCCATGGGATCGGTTTTCATGCGATTATTATTAACTGAGCAAATATGCTCCAGAAGAACAGATTGGTAGCTTCGCTTGTTCAAAAGCAGAGAGGGGGTAGACAGGGAAGCTGTCAAAACAGGAAATTGATTTTCAATGGTTGTTTCAGGCTGGCTAAGTTTGTGTATTTCTTTTCAAGAGAACAAGTCTTTCGAACTTGACAGTCTGTTTTGGCAGCCCATAGGAAGCTCAGAGTTTCGATTGTGCATATGTCATTAGCGGACCGGTCTTTAAAACAGTAGCTAATTAAGAGAGATGCGAGGGAGGACAATGAATCCAAAGGAGGGCCGTCTGGGTGGGAAAGCTTTCTTCCCCTTCCAAAATTAGTCGGTAACTGAAACCCCCTTCAATCTCGAAATAATGCTATGAAAATCTGAACATTCCGAGCCAGTGCACGTCTATTCCTGTGCAAACCCCAGATGCAATTTGGAGTGAAACATGTGCCTAATTTTACTCTAATTTTATGTTTACATAAGTGGCAGTGAGTGGAGTCTGAAATCTTGGGGAGTGTTGGGGGCAGAGCTCTTGGAATCCCAAACTGAGGGAAAGCCTTTTCTAGCTAATTTCATGTCTTGGGCTGATTTTGGATGGGATCAGGTCCAGAATGGTTTGGGAATAGCACAGTGCTTCCTTCTTTCAATTAGTCAGTAGCAATGAAAACCTGTGTGACCAAGTGGGGGTCCTCAATGGGAGTCAGAAGGACCTGGGTTCTAATCCTGGCCCCGCCGCTTGCCTGCTGTGAGACCTTGGGTGAGTTGCTTCACTTCCCTGGGCCACAGTTCCCTCATCTGTAAAGTGGGGATTAAGAGTGAGAGCCTCATGTGGGACAGAGACTGTGTCCAACCCGATTTTCTTGTATCCACCCCAGAGCTTAGAACAGTTCCCAGCTCACGGTAAGCACCGAACAGATACTACAATTATTACTAGGTGTAGAGCCCTATGCTGAGCATTCGGTAGAGTACAATACAATAGATTAGGTAGACACAGCCCTTGCCTACAAGAATCTTACTGTCTGGAGGGGGAGACAGACATTGAAATAAATTGAGAACTGGCATGGCGTAGCAGATAGAGCAAGGGCCTGGGTGTCAGAAGGACCTGGGTTCTAATCCTAGCTCTGCCACTTGTCTGCTGTGTGACCTCAGGCAAGTCATTTCACCTCTCTGCGCCTCAGTGACCTCATCTGTAAAATGGGGATGGAGACCGAGAGCCCCACATGGGAGGGGGATTATTTTTAACCTGATTTGCATGTGTCCACCCTAACGCTTAGTACAGTGCCTGACACATAGTAAGTGCTTTACAAATACCACAATATTATTATTATTATTACATAGCTGTGGGGATGAGGGTGGGGTGTCTATCAAGTGCTTTTTTTGGTCAGGGGCTATGAAAATGAGGGCAGATCGGTCCAGTTTATGACCAGTGTCATCCCGGGTGGGTGGGAGGCATGGTTTTATAGGCTTGGTGGAGTGAGGAGGTGGGACCGGTCTTCTCTTCACCCTTGGATCTAGGCCACCATGACATTGTTCTGAGCTGGCACGCGTTTCTGGCTCCACTGCCCTGTTTAGAAGCGGGACGGAGGGTAGAACAGAGATGCTGAGACTAAACAGGCATTTTCTTGGCTGGGAGATTTCTGTGGCCTCAACTCTGTTTTCTATTCCTCAGACTCTAGTGGGGATATGTGTTCTAGCAGGGCACAGATGAGAATTGTGCTCCTTCAGAAACATATGCCTACTCACCCAAACTTAGCAACATCTGTGTGCTCTGACTCTCACTCTCACTCACTTCTTTCCTAATGGAGGTATCTGTTAAGAGCTGTGACAAGTACTGTGCTAAATGTTGGGGTCATCAGGTGTCATCGAGTCGTTTCCCACTCGTGGAGACTCTGTGGATAGATTTTTCTCAAGAATGTCCTGCCTTCTGCCATAAGCCATAAACTTGCTAAGCCTTCGTTCTTCTGTTATTGTTGTTATGGTTTCCATCCATCTAGTTGCCGGTCTGCCTCTCCTACGTCTTCCCTGGACTTTTCCTAGAGTTAGTATCTTCTCCAGAGAATTAGTCCTCCTGATGATGTGTCCAAAATATGCTAATCTAAATTGAGTCATTTGGTCTTGGGGTAGTAAGTTGCATGGCCTAATGGATAGAGCAGAGGCCTGGGAATCAGTACCACTTGCCTGCTGTGTGAACTTGGGTATGTCACTTCACTTCTCTGTGCCTCAGTTCTCTCATCTGTAAAATGGGGATTGAGAAGGTAAGCCCCACATGGAGCAGGGACTGTACCCAACCCAATTTGCTTGTATAATAATAATAATAATGTTGGTATTTGTTAAGCGCTTACAACGTGCAGAGCACTGTTCTAAGCGCTGGGGTAGGTACAGGGTAATCAGGTTGTCCCACGTGAGGCTCACAGTTAATCCCCATTTTACAGATGAGGTAACTGAGGCACAGAGAAGTGAAGTGACTTGCCCACAGTCACACAGCTGACAAGCGGCAGAGCCGGAAGTCGAACCCATGACCTCTGACTCCGAAGCCCCGGCTCTTTCCACTGAGCCACGCTGCTTCCACCCCAGCACTTAGTACAGTGCCTGGCACATAGTAAACACTTAACAAATGCCACAATTATTATTATTACAATGAGATCGGACACGGTCCTTGTCCCACACAGTGCTCGCACTCCGAGTCCAGCCCAGGCCCAGTCTTTTCCTGACTTGAGCATCCACTTCTGGCAACAGTGTCTGCCAGTGGGGTTCTGTTTACGTGGTGTAGGGGAAGTTTCCTGGAACCGTGGTTACAGGGTCGGGGGGAATGTTTTTTTGAGTTGGCTCTTAGGGGGTGAGTAGGTAGCTCCAGTGTCTGGAACTGTGAAATTCTGGGAATTGAGTCATTTTGAGAGGAGTGAGAGAGGCAGTCCTGAGATTCCATTGGGTGGAAGGTCAAGCTCTCTGAAAGGGTAGCCTGGGAAAGCTCCTCATCCTTGGCTTTAAAACACTCAATCAGCTTGCCTCCTCCTACCTCATCTCTCTACTCTCCTACTACAACCCAACCCGCACACTTCACTCCTCTTATGCCAACCTACTCACGGTACGTCGATCTCGCCGCCGACCTCTTGCCCACATCCTGCCTCTGTCCTGGAACACCCTCCCTCCTCATATCCGACAGACAATTGCTCGCCCCCACTTCAAAGCTTTATTGAAGGCGCATTTGGGCCAAGAAGCCTTCCCTAATTAAGCCCTCCTTTCCTCTTCTCCCACTCCCTTCTAGATCATACTGACTTGCTCCCTTTATTCATCCGCCTCTTCCAGTCCCACAACACTTATGTACATATCTGTAATTTATTTATATTCATGTCTACCTCCCCCTCTAGACTTTAAGCTCATAAGTACAATTGAATGAATGGTGGGCAGGGAATGTGTCTGTTTATTGTCCTTTTGTATTTTCTCGGGCATTTAGTACAGTGTTCTGCACACAGTAAGTGCTCAATAAATATGATTGACCAACTGACTGGAATAGGGTCAGGTTCAGGGTTGGAGGTCACTGTAAAGGATGCTTGGAAAATGACATTGGAATAGGGAATCAGGATGGCCGAGTGGATGAAGCATGGGCCTGGAAGCCAGAGGCTCTGGGTTCTAATTCAAATTCTGCCATTTGCTTGCTGTGTGATCTTGGACAAGTCACTTTACTTCTGTGTGCCTCAGTTCTATCAGCTGAAAATTGGGGATTCAATATCTGTTCTTCCTTCTACTTAGACTGTGAGTCCCATGTGGGACAGGGATTATACCTAGCCTGATGAACTTGCTCGTAACCTTGGTGTTATCCTTGACTCCTCTTTCATTCGACACACATACTCAATCCATCATAAATCCTGTCAGTCCCACCTTCATAACATCTCCAAAAAACCACTTTTTCCTCTTCACCTAGACTGCTGCCAGCGTGGCTCAGTGGAAAGAAACCTGGCTCGGGAGTCAGAGGTCATGGGTTCGAATCCCAGCTCTGCCACTTAGCTCTGTGACTGTGGGCAAGTCACAACTTCTCTGTGTCTCAGTTACCTCATCTGTAAAATGGTGATGAAGACTGAGCCTCCTGTGGGACAACCTGATTCCCCGATATCTACCCTAGTGCTTAGAACAGTGCTCTGCACATAGTAAGCGCTTAACAAATGCCAACATTATTAGGGAAGCAGCATGGCTCAGTGGAAAGAACACGGGCTTGGGAATCAGAGGTCATGGGTTCGATTTCTGGCTCTGCCACTTGTCAGCTGTGTGACTGTGGGCAAGACACTTAACTTCTCAGTGCCTCAGCGCTTAACAAATACCAACTTTATTATTTTTAATACAATCACTCAGCTTATCCCTGCCTGGATTGCTGCAGCAGCCTCCTTGCTGACCTCTCAGCCTCCTGTGTCTCCCCACTCCAGTCCATACTTCACTCTGCTGCACGGATCATTTTTCTACAAAGACGTTCAGGATAAATCATCCCACTCCTCAAAAAACTCCAGGGATTGTCCATCCACCTCTGCATCAAGCCAAAACTCCTCACCATTAGCTTTGAAGCAGTCCACCATCTCGCCCCTTCCTCCCTCACCTCACTACTCTCCTTCCGCAACCCAACATACACACTTCGTTCCTATCGTGTGTGGTATAAGCATCTCCTACGATCTTTGGAAAGAGAGTCTAAAAAGTTTTAAAATTCATTTAGTATGATAACTTTGGCTATTTTCCCCCCTTATGCTATTCTTTTATGGTTTCTTTGCTCGTATATTCATTATAAGATGTTAATATAAAATTTGATACTCATCCAAATGACATCAAGCAATTTTAAAAACAAGAACAACAAAAGGATATTTTGCCTGCAGTGGGGTTTCGGTTCTAAAGAACAAGGAACATCAGCAGAGCAAGATTTAATTAAATAAGCTCTAATTCTGAAATAAGCCCCCTTTTGGAAAGTTTAGAGGGGAGGGAGTTATTAGCGTTCCATGGACCTGATAAGTCTAGGAAACCCAATGTCTGGAATAGGTTAATGACGGAGACAATGAAACAATGGAGCCTGCTTCAATTATGCTTTAAAATGAAAAGACATTTTGGGCTGGGGACCTGCAGCTGGTCATCACAATGCTGGAAATGAATTAAACCAATTTGATTGTGAATTGGTTCTTAGATCCAAAACAAGTTTCATAAGGAAGCAGAGTGAATTACTAGAATCTGAAGTCAGTCCATCGTATTTATTGAGCGCTTCCTGGCTCCGCCGCTTGTCTGCTGTGTGACCTTGGGCAAGTCCCTTCTCTTCTCTATGCTTCAGTTTCCTCATCTGGAAAATGGGGATTGAGACTGTGATCTCCAAGTGGGACAGGGACTGAGTCTAACCTGATTGGCTTGTATCCACCCCAGTGCTTAGTACAGTGCGTGGCACATAGTAAGTGCTTAACAAATACCGTTATTATTATTACTGTGAGCAGAACACTGTGAGATAAGACTCCGAGATGTGCCCTCCCCAAGTCTTGCCCTCTTTCCAGAGGCAGTTCCTGCTTTAGTCCCTCAAAATTTAACTAGAGAGTGTTCTCAGGACTGTGTTCCTGTTGGTAGGAAATCTGGAATGGAGTAGAAGCGATTGCTTTTCTTTGTACATTGGGGGCAGGGTTGTGGGGTAAGCCAGGGCTAGCACTCTTCTGGATGCAAAGAAGTCAGACACAATTAATGTTTTCAGTATTCCATTCATCCCCCTCTCAGGATTGCACCTGGAGAGTTTCCCGTACTCTATGAATCTCAGTTACAGGAGGGAGAGTCAAGCAAAGGCATACATATGAGGAAGTAGCATGACACAGTGGATAGAGCACGGACCTGGGAGTCGGAAGGTCATGGGTTCTAATCCCGGCTCCACCACTTGTCTGCTGTGTGACCTTGAGACTGTGAGCCTGTCGTTGGGCAGAGACTCTCTCTATCTGTTGCCAAACTGTACATTCCAAGGGCTTAGTACAGTTCTAAGCAGAGAAGCAGCAGAGATGCAGAGAAGCAGAGATGCAGAGAAGCAGCGTGGCTCAGTGGAAAGAGCACGGGCTTTGGAGTCAGGGCTCATGAGTTCGAATCCCGGCTCTGCCACCTGTCGGCTGTGTGACTGTGGGCAAGTCACTTAACTTCTCTGCGCCTCAGTTCCCTCATCTGTAAAATGGGGATTAAGACTGTGAGCCCCACGTGGGACAACCTGATTCCCCTGTGTGTACCCCAGCGCTTAGAACAGTGCTCGGCACATAGTAAGCGCTTAACAAATACCAACATTAGTTCTGTGCACATAGTAAACACTCAATAAATACGACTGAATGAATGATTGAGAGTCACTTCACTTCTCTGTGCCTCAGTTACCTCATCTGTAAAATGGAGATTAAGACTGTGAGCCCCATGCGGGACAGGGACGGTGTCCAACCCGATTAGCTTGTATCCACCCCAGCGCTTAGTACAGTGCCTGGCACATAGTAAGTGCTTAACAAGTACCAACATTATTATTATTATTATACCCATTCCATTTCTAGCATGGCCAGTGGCTGGCAAGTGGAAGGCAATCTGCTACAGGTCAAAACTCCCCTGTGCTGGGCAGCAGCATCTTAAGAGAGAGTTGAGGGAGGAGACTCAAGTTTACTGTGCGGAACCACTTCTGGATTTTAGCAAGAAAACTCTGTGGATCCATTACCAGAACGATTGCAGATGGAGCTGGGCCATTCTGGGGGAAATGTGTCCATGGAGTCGCTATGGTTCGGAGATGACTCGACAGTGTAAGACAAGACAATTCCACTCATACTTCTTGTATGAGGAAAACAAAAACGTAGGGTCCTCATCCTTGTCCTCCTCCCGCGAATGGTTTCTGTCAGTCTTCTCTGTCAGACTATAAGCCCCTGGAGGGCAGGGACCAAGTCTCTGTATCAACTGAGAAGCAGCATGGCCTAGTGGAGTCCGAAGGATGTGGGCTTTGGTCCTGGCTCTGCCAGTCGCCTGCTGTGTGACATTGGGAAAGTCACTTCACTTCTCTGGGCCTCAGTTACCTCAACTGGAAAATGGTGTTAAAGACTGGGAGTCTCATGGGGTCAGGGACTGTGTCCGTCCCAGGGCTTAGGACAGTCCTCGGACATAATAAGCACTTAACAGATATCATAAGAAAGTTGTGCTCTTCTAAATGCTTAAGAAATAACATCCTAACAAAAGTCATTCTTTTTGGGTGCATGATGGGACTAGGATTTCAGCATTGGTCTTTTCGGTTACACTCCCACCAATGAGAGAACTTCCCCATCAGTGGAGGCATCGGGGTATGAAGTCAATCAATCAATGTTATTTATAGTGTTTTACTGTGTGCAGAGCACTGTACTAAGCACTTGGGAGAATACAGAATAATGGAGTTCTTAGGCACGCTTCCTAACCACAAAACATTTACACGGTACAGGAGGAGATGGACATTAAATTCCATAAATATAATAATAATAATGTTCCAGGCACTGTACTAAGTGCTGGAGACAGAATATAGGCAAATTGAGTTGGACACAGTTCCTATCCCATAATAATAATGTTGGTATTTGTTAAGCGCTTACTATGTGCAGAGCACTGTTCTAAGCGCTGGGGTAGACACAGGGGAATCAGGTTGTCCCACGTGGGGCTCACAGTCTTAATCCCCATTTTACAGATGAGGTAACTGAGGCACAGAGAAGTGAAGTGACTTGCCCACAGTCCCACAGCGGACGAGTGGCAGAGCCGGGATTCGAACTCATGACCCCTGACTCCAAAGCCCGTGCTCTTTCCACTGAGCCACGCTGCATAGGGGACACTCAGTCTTAATCCATATTTTACGGATGAAGTAACGGAGGCCCAGAGAAGTGCAGTTACTTGCCCAAGGTCACACAGTAGACAAATGACAGAGGTATATAGGTCCTGTGGGGCCGACGGTGGGCGAATGATGGGAATAAGTCCAAGTGAAAAGGTGTCCCAGAAGGGAGAGGGAGTACGGGAAAGGAGGGCGTAGTCCGAGAAGGCCTCTTGGAGGATGAAAGATAACTAAAGACGTAATCCACCACCCAGCACACAGCGAATACTCTTGACTGATGAAGTGTCCCACTAGGATCTCTTAGGCCATTCCCTTTTGTGAAAAATAATGACTTAAGCCAAGGAGCTTGAGGAAAACAAAGGGTCTTCTACATGGGAAAGATGAATCCTGGAATTCCTTGAAACTTTGGGGACCACGCCCGTGTTTTTACCGAAATCTCCTGTGCTTGTTTAGCAAGGACTGAGCTCTTAAAAAAGTGGAGAAACTGTGTTTCAATAGACTCAGGTGATTAACTCAGTGGAAAAGTAGGAGTCACTGATCAGGAGAAATATGATATAAAAGAGTTGGTAGATAGGCTCTCTGCCCACAAGAAGCTTACAGCTTAGAGGGGAGATAATAACCATAACGATTATGGTATTTGTTAAGCTCTTACTACGTGTGAGGCACCATGTGATAAGCGCTCGATCACTACAAGCTAATTGGTTTCATTCAGTCATATTTATTGAGCACACAGTCCCCCTCCCACATGGGTCTTACAGTCTCAAACCCCATTTTCCAGATGAGGTAACTGAGGCAGAGAGAAGTGAAGTGTCTTGCCCAAGGTGACACGGCAGACAAGTGGTGGAGCTAAGATTAGAACCCGTGATCTTTGGACTCCCAGGCCCGTGGGCTATCCATTGCATCATGCTGCTTTGAGCTCCGAATATTAAGGGATAGGATGAATTCCTCCCGACAGATGCTGAGGGCAAGCGCTGCACCTGTGACCTCCCCACGGAAGGAGACAGGTGGTCATTTGCTCAATGGTGGGTGGTTTTCAGCCCCAAATATTTTCATCCCTGAATATTTTGAAAACAAAATCACTTCCATGTCAATCCACCTAAACCTCATATCCCAGACTATCAACATTATTTTTAGATCCGCAAAGGAGTAGACCAGATCCTTTCCATTGCTCCAGGTCTCCTCTTATGTAACAATATATAATAATATATATTACAGGAAGCAGCATGGCAGAGAGGATAGAGTACGGGGCTGGGAGCCCGAAGGTCAAGCGTTCTAATGCTGGCTCCGCCACTTCTCTGCTGTGTGACCTTGCGCAAGTCATTTCACTTCTGTGTGCCTCAGTTACCTTATCTGGAAAATGAGGATTCATTCATTCGATCGTATTTATTGAGTATTTAACATGTGCAGAGGGATCGAGACTGTGAGCCCCACTTGGGACAGAATTGCATAATTATATAATTCTGTTTCGTCAGGACTTCATAGGAAAACAAAATCTGTTCTTTCATTCCCCAATTTCAACATTCAGGTGGGCAAATGTTAAGAACCAAAGCATCTGGGAAAATTGAAAGATCCATTAAAATGAAGAAATGGAAAAAAGCAAAACCCCCTGGACCGGTGGAGAGGAACTGTAACAATAATAATAATATTCATGATATTTGCTAAACACTAGGTGCCAGGCACTGTACTAAGTGCCGGGGTGGATATAAACTGATAGGGTAGGCTAAAGAGAAGCAGCGTGGCTCAGTGGAACAAGCACGGGATGGGAGTCAAAGGTCATGGGTTTGAATCCCTGGTCTGCCACTTGGCAGCTGTGTGACTTTGGGCAAGTCACTTGATTTCTCTGTGCCTCAGTTACCTCATCTGTGGAAAGAGCACGGGCTTTGGAGTCAGGGCTCATGAGTTCGAATCCCAGCTCTGCCACTTGTCGGCTGTGTGACTGTGGGCAAGTCACTTAACTTCTCTGTGCCTCAGTTCCCTCATCTGTAAAATGGGGATTAAGACTGTGAGCCCCACGTGGGACAACCTGATGACCCTGTGTCTACCCCAGCGCTTAGAACAGTGCTCGGCACATAGTAAGCGCTTAATAAATACCAACATTATTATTATTATTATTATCTGTAAAATGGGGATTAAGACTGTGAGCCTCACGTGGAAAAACCTGATTTCCCTGTATCTACCCCAGCACTTAGAATAGTGCTCTGTACATAGTAAGCACTTAACAAACACCAGCATTATTATTATATAGTCCCTGTCCCACATGGGGTTCACAGTCTAATCCTTACTTTACAGATGAGGTATCTGAGGTCCAGAGAAATTAAGTGACTTGCCCAAGATCAAACAGCAGACAAGTGGCAGAGCCAGGATTAGAACCCAGCTCCTTCTGATTCCCAGAACTGTGATCTATTCACTAGGCCACCCTTCTTCTAGGCCTTCTATCCACTAGGCCACGAAACCCGCATGATACAGATCTGGGTAAAAGTCATCAGACACAGAGGGTCACTGACCCTCTGCCTCGCAATTAAGAAATGACCAACTTGGTGGCCGGAACCTTATGCAAGCTTTATCCTAACTGGGCCTCTGTTCGATCATTTTACAAAACAGGCTTTTTCCCCCAGGGCTCAAATAGGAAAAGCCAAGAAATAAATGAAATTTCTGCCAGTTGGCCTTATAGCATTAAATGGCCCCAGGCCAACGGTTACTAATTGGTTATTTGCGAGGGAATAGAAAACAAAGTTATTGATGTGAATAGAGTCATTATTTGTATTTTTCACCTCAGAATTAAATTAGCCACTGCTCTGAAGGTTCCCCCACATAGCATACATCTTTGCACCCCAGGAGAAGTTGGTGAGAGTTCCTTATTCAGAGCAAAATCAAAAAACAGCTCGACTCGGCTGCTGTTTTTATATTTCCCTCCTTCGTGCGCTGCTACTTCACTCAGAGGAAAGCGGTATGTTTTTGGTGGGGTGTCTTAGACTGGAAGGTGCCTTCTAGCTCTTTTTGTACTCTCCCAAGTACTTAGTTCAGTGGTCTGAACACAATAAGCACTCAAATACCATTGATTGATTGATTGATTTGATTGATTAATAATGTTGGTATTTGTTAAGCGCTTACTATGCGCCAAGCACTGTTCTAAGCGCTGGGGTAGATACAGGGTCATCAGGTTGTCCCACGTGGGGCTCACAATCTTCATCCCCATTTTACAGATGAGGTAACTGAGGCACAGAGAAGTTAAGTGACTTGCCCACAGTCACACAGCTGACAAGTGGCAGAGCCGGGATTCGAACTCATGACCTCTTACTCCCAAGACCGGGCTCTTTCCACTGAGCCACGCTGCTTCTCATTGATTGATTGCTTGATTGATTTCAAGGGTAGACTGTTAAGAAGTGGCCTTTCCTCCTGTATCAATCAATAGTATCTACTGAGCACTTATTGTTTGTAGAACACTGTACTAAGCATTTGGGAGAGTACACCCTCTCGGGGGAAGCAGCCTGGCTCAGTGGAAAGAGCATGGGCTTGGGAGTCAGAGGGCATGAGTTCGAATCCCAGCTCTGCCACTGTGTGACTGTGGGTAAGTCACTTAACTTCTCTGTGCCTCAGTTACCTCCACTGTAAAATGGGGATTAAGACTTTGAGCCTCATGTGGGACAACCTGATTACTCTATATACCCCAATGCTTAGAACAGTGCTCTGCACATAGTAAGCGCTTAACAAATACCAACATTATCATTATGATTATTATTATCTCCAAGAAGCCTTCCCCATTTAAATCCCCATTTCTCCAGCTCCGTCTCTTGGATTTGAAATCTTTGGGTATGTAATATTCGCCTCACCCTCAACTCCACGGCACTTAGGTACCTATCTACAAATTATATAATAAACTTTACTTATTTTAACATCTGTCTACCTCTTTGGATTGTAAGCTCATTGTGGGCAGGGAACATACCTGCCAATTCTGTTGTATTGTACTATCCCAAGCACTTAGTACAGTGCTCTGTACACAACATGCTTCGTAAGGTTCAGCATTTACCTTTTGGAGGCGGGGGACTACTTTTGGGTCTTTGGATGTGCCAGTGGCTTTGCAATGCGGTGATTCTTCATTCAGTAGGATTTACTGAGTGCTTACTGTGTGCAAAGCACTGTACTAAGCTCTTCTTCTGAAAGGGAAGCAGCAGCAATTTCATTCGTTAGATCGTATGCTCCCTGTGGGCAGGGATTAGGTTCTTTTACTCTATTATACACTCTCAGGTACTTGAGCACTCAATAAAAGCAGCGTGGTGTAGTGGATAGAGCCCAGGCCTGGGAGTCAGAAAGTCATGGTTCTAATCCAAGATCTGCCCCTTGTTTGTTGTGTGACCTTGGGGAAATTTCTTCACTTCTCTGTGCCTCGGTTACCCCATCTGTAAAACGGGGGTTGAGACTGTGAGCCCCACATGGGTCAGGGACAGTGGCCAACCCGATTTGCTTGTCTCCACCCCAGCGCTTAGTACGGTGTCTGCCACAAAGGAAGCACTTAAATACAATAATTATATTAAATACTACCAATGGATTGACATGGTGTGGAGGGAGTGAGGAGTCGGGGGTAGGTTGAGGGGGTGAAGGGATCGTGGGGGCCGCAGGAGTACAGGAGAGGCCTCCACCATCACTGCCGTGTCCTTCTTCCCTGATTGGTTCCAGGTGCGGAGGTTTGGCATTTCTGGTCTTCTCTCACAGGCCCCACAGAGGACATTTGGAGTGAAACGATTAACAGATTATTGTATGGCCGTCTTCTTCAAAAGCTGTCGAGTCATTTCTGATCTATAGTGACTCCATTGACACACCCTCTTCAGAATGCCATCTTCTGTCATAAAGTCATTTTGGTATGTATGGCCACAGAGCTTTCTTGGTATAGATATGGAAGTGGTTTATCATTGCCTTCTTCCATGCAGTAAAAACTTGAGTCTCTGCCGTTGTCTTTGATCAAACTTTTGATCACTTTATCATCTGCCTTTGATTCTTTCCTATACCACTCCTGCCCATCTCAGATGAATTGACTTTGACGCTTCTGCTTAGACTTTTCCATAGTAATTAATTATTTTGGTATTTGTTAAGCGCTTACTCTGTGCTAGGAACTATACTGAGCTCTGGGGTGTATACGAGCAAATGGGGTTGGACATAGTCTCCGTCCCACATGGGGCTAACAGTCTCAATCCCCCTTTTACCGATGAGGTGACTGAGGCACAGAGAAGTGACTCGCCCAAGGTCACACAGCAAACAAGTGGTAGAGCAGGGATTAGAACCCATGACCTTCTGGCTCCTTCTGACTCACAAGCCCATGCTCCATCCACTACGCCGTGCTGGTTCCACTAAGGGTAACTCCATATGGCATAGCTGCAAACTTAATTAATGTTCCCAAACGTTCATGTCATAATAAGGCATTGATTCATAGGAGAGTATTGTATGGTAGCCGACTGGTAAGTACAAGATTGCCAAATCTGGACCTAAAAGAGTCATTCATGGATGCCCCGCTTATTTCTCATAGGCCCTTGCTTCTTTCTTAATCGTTTTTAGATGCATACCAGTATCGCTCTCAAAATAAGTGGTATTTATTGAGCATGTGCAGGGGGAGGAGCCTGGATTTTTTTAAAAAAGTCATCTTTTACCTCGAGGAAGTTTGGGCCTATAGGGAGACAGTAGTTATTAACAGATACATATAAATGGCATTCCCTGATTAATCCTGCATCTCCCCATTCTAGTTCCCCTCTACAGCCTAACAGCTTCTTTATCAGGTTCGTATCACATCACCCTGCTTCCAAAAAACTTCAGTGATTGCCCATCCACCTCTATATCAAATAAAAAAACCCCTCTCCATTGGCTTTAAAGTTGTACATCACCATGCCCCCTCCTACCTCACTTCGCTTCTCTCCGTCTTCTTTCCTCTAGTATGAACCTTCTCTCCGGGCCTCCATCTCACTTATCTCACTGCCGACCCCTGGCCCAAGTCCTGCCTCTGGCCTGGAACACCCTCCCTCCCCTAATCCGACAGACAACCACTCTCCCTCATTTCAAAAGCTTATTAAAGGCACGTCTCCTCCTGGAGGCCTTCCCAGACTAAGCCCCATTTTTCCTCATCTCCCACTCCCTTCTGCGTCACCCTAACTTGCTCTCTTTGCTCTTCCCACTTCCCAGTTCCAAAGCACTTAGGGACATATCTGTAACTTTATTTACTTGTATTGATGTCTGTCTTCCCAACTCTATACTAGGAGCTCATTGTGGGCAGGGAATGTCACTCTTTATTGTTATATTGTACTTTCCCAAGCACTTAGTACACTGCTCTGCACACAGTAAGGGCCCAATAAATACAGTTGAATGAATGAATGAATGAATGTCAGTCATGCATGTAAGTCTTCACCCTCTAACCACTTGGATACTCATCTTCTCCTTCCCCCAGTCTTGGCAACTTTTGTATAAAGGTCTTTAAATGTTGTTGCTTGCGACTACTTGATCATTTAGTTTAGTGTCTGTAACCTCTGCTGGATTCCTAGATCTCTGAGGAAAGGGATCATATCTACTTTATTATATTCTCCCGTGCTTAGTACAGTGGTCTACACAGTTTAAGCACCCTGATTGAGAGAGAATGAGTAGCTATAAATAATAGACCCAAGCAAATGATATTAAATCAATAGATACATTCATTTGCAATTATTCAAAGTTTGAAACATCCCTTCAGAGCTGTCAATATTAAGAGTTCAATCTTAGAGCAAATACTTGATCCCCAAACCTGAAAAGGGTGAAAAAAACCCAATTATTCATTTATTGTCCTACGCCTCAGAAAGGCAGTTCCCAGCTCACACACTAAGGGCAAAGGTTCCCAACAATTCAAGATCCAAAATGAGGTCTGCACCCTTGGCTTGTGTGAGCAATTTTTATTTGTAATCATCCACAGTGATTTTGGCTTCATCTTCACCTCTCTAATATCTCTCTATCTGGATTTTTCTTCATGTGCGTGAGTCGACCTCATTATGTTTTATGTGGATTACAGATCCAAAATGTACACGGGGGAAAATAGAAACCCTGGTATGACTTGGGGCTTCATGGGTGTTGTTTAAAAATGATATCTCTGACGTTTTCTGAAAATTTTCTTAGATTTTCCCCACTCAAACCCAACAATGACTTTACTACCTTCTTTACAAGTAATTACCATGGAGACATTTGCTCCCGATGGAAAATACTGAATTTTCCATGGTTCCATGTGTTGTCCGTTGTTTCTCTGGGGCGAAATTTAGCCCTCTCAGAATCTTCAGTGTGCAGACTGAAGGGGAAGGCATTGACCAGAGCCCGCTTGGTGGGTCGGATGTTGGGTAGGGGTGGGGAGAGGTGAGAGGCTGTTGTTTTCAATCAGTCGTAATTATTGAATGCTTACGGAGTGCAGACCAAGCGCTTGGGAGAAAACAGTTGAACAGAGTTGGTAGGCACGTTCCCTGCCCACAACAAACTTACAGTGTAGAGGAGGAGGCAGACATTAATATAAATCAAATATGGGTATGTACATAAGTGCTGTGTGGCTGAGGGAAGGGTGAGTTAAAGAGAGCAAATCCAAGTGTAAGGGTGAAGCAGAAGAGAGTGGGAGAAGAAGAAAGGAGGCCTTAGTCAGGGGAAATTTCTTGGAGATGTGCTTTTAATAAGGTTTTGAAGGTGGAGAGAGTCACTGTGGAATACGAAGAGCTCGACTGGTTGAGTAACGAGTTTGAAAGAGAATTCCCTGTTGTTGGCACATTTATTTTTCTGATTTACAGGATAATGTGGAGTAGAAAAACTCATTGACAAATGGTAGAAATATGAGGGGATTCTCTTCTAGGTGATTTCCCTATTAGGAAAAATCAATCCAATCAGTGGTATTTGCTGAGTGCTTACTCTGTGCAGCATACTATACTAAGTGCTTGGGAAAATACAATAGAGTAGAGGCCTCTTAGTGTCACATCTGAAGAGTTTCCAGTACTCTACCAGACTTAACTATGGGTGGGAGAGTCAAGCAGAGACCCACCCATTCCACTCCTAGCTTGGGCAGTGGCTAGCGAGTGGCTGGCTACAAGTCAAAACTCACCAGTGCTGGGCAGTAGCATCACGGGAGAGAGTCGAGGGCGGAGGCTCAAGTTTACTGTGCTGAAGGAGATAGTGGTAAACCACTTCTGGATTTTTACTAAGAAAAATCTCTGTGTCCACTACCAGAAGGATTACAGATGGAGGTGGGGTATCCTGGGAGAGATGTGTCTCTAAGGGTCGGAAACTATTTTTCATTCATTCATTCATTCAATAGTATTTATTGAGCGCTTACTAAGTGCTTGGAATGTACAAATAGGTAACAGATAGAGACAGTCCCTGCCCTTTGACGGGCTTACATTCTTATCGGGGGAGACAGACAGACAAAAACAATAGCAATAAATAGAATCAAGGGAATGAGAATCTCATTAAAACAATAGCAAATAAATAGAATCAAGGTGATGTACATCTCATTAACAAAATAAATAGGGTAATGAAAATATATACAGTTGAGTGGATGAGTACGGTGCTGAGGGGAGGGGAAAGGAGAGGGAGAGGAGCAGAGGGAAAGGGGGGAAAAGAGGGCTTAGCTGAGGAGAGGTGAAGGGGGGTAGAGGGGGAGCAGAGGGAGCAGAGGGAAAAGGGGAGCTCAGTCTGGGAAGGCCTCTCAGAGGAGGTGAGCTTTAGGTAGGGTTTTGAAGAGGGGAAGATAATTAGTTTGGCGGAGGTGAGGAGGGAGGGCGTTCCGGGACCGCGGGAGGACGTGGCCCAGGGGTCGACGGCGGGATAGGCGAGAACGGGGGACGGCGAGGAGGTGGGCAGGTCACTTAGCTTCTCTGTGCCTCAGTTACCTCATCTGCAAAATGGGGATTAAGACTGTGAGCCCCCACGTGGGACAACCTGGTCACCTTGTATCTCCCCCCAGCACTTAGAACAGTGCTTTTCACATAGTAAGTGCTTAAATACCATTATTATTATTATTATTATTATACTATATACATATACTACACTACTATATATTTATAGTATATATACATATACTACATGTTTAGATGTAGTATCTATGGCCAAATGAATGCATATTTGTGTAGGAATGTATTTATCCTATATAGTTTGTGTGTGTGTGTGTGTGTATATATGTATATAGATAGATAGATAAGATATGGAGAGAAAGAAAAAGGGAGAGATAAAGCATTGTCCTTCATTTGTTTTAAATTTCTCTAAATGAAATTTATTTGCCTTTCCAGTTTAATAATAATAATGTTGGTATTTGTTATGCACTTACTATGTGCAAAGGAGCTAACAGTTAGTCTGTAAGCTCCTTGAGCACAAGGATTGTATCTTATCTCTATTGTAAATTTCCGCATATAGAGCTCTGCACACTGAAAGTGCTCAATAAATACCAGTGATTGAGGTGGATACAGTATTCAAGATGAGCTATAACAAGGGCTTGAAACAGGGCCTGAACCACCATTCTCTGTATTCAGTTGTATTTATTGAGCGCCTACCGTGTGCCAAGCACTGAACTAAGGACTTGGGAAAGTACACTAGACCAAAAAACCAACACATTCCCTGCCCACAAGGAACTTCCAGTCTAGAGTACTTCAGACCTATAGTTTGGTGTGGAACTTGATTCCCAAAAGTTGCCACACCCCATCTGATTGTCTTAAAGAAGTAAAATTAGTTGTCAGCATGAATAGATTGTTGAGGGAGAATTGTGGAATTGATTCTCTAGAGATTTTTAAGTCTGCTGCTATCTGTCTGGAATAGTTTCAGTGCAATCCTATCTGCAGGCAGGAGGATGGAAGAATTCACCATTTTCCTTCCAGATTTTTGATATTATGATTCTCTGCTGGGACTAGCCTGGATCCAGTCAATCAGTCAATCAATCAATGCTATTTATTGAATGCATACTATGTACCAAGCACTGCCCATTTGGAGCTCACAATCTGGAGGGGGAAGCAGACATTAAAATGAATTACTGATGGGGGGAATGGGATATGTAGTAAAGTGCTAGACTATGAGCTCATTGTGGGCAGGAAATGTCACTGTTTATTGTTGCATTGTACTTTCCCAAGCGCTTAGTACAGTTCTCTATGCACAGTAAGCACTTAATAAATATGATTGAGTGAATATTAAGTTCTTAAGGAGTACAGATCTAAGTACATAGGCAACCTAGAGGGAAGGCAGATGGAGAAAATAAGGTCTAGTCAGGGAAGGCCTCTAGGAGTTGGTGTGATTGTATGAGGTGGGGAGAGAGATGGTAATAATAATAATTATGATACTTGTTAAGCACTTACTATGTGCCAAGTGCTGTTCTAAGCACTGGGATGGATACAAGTTAGTCAGGTTGGTCACAGTGACTGTCCCACATTGGGCTCTCAACCTTAACCCCCATTTTACAGATGAGGTAACTGTGGCTCAGAGAAGTGAAGTTACTTGCCCAAGGTCAAACAGCAGACATGTGGCGGAGCTGGAATTAAAACCCAGTTCCTTCTTACTCCCAGGCCTATGCTCTACTGGCTAAGCCACACTGCTTCTACCATATGGTCTGTACGATATGAGTGGGAAAGGAGTTCCAGGCCAAAAGGACAAGGGGTCGGTGGTGAGACGGGCAAGGTCGAGGTATGGTGAGTGGGTTGGCATTAGAGGAGCGAAGTGTTTGGGCTGGGTTGTAGCGAGAGAGCAGCAAGGTAAGGGAGGAGATGACTATTTGAGTGCCTTAAAGTCAGTGCTAAGAGGTTTCTGTTTCAACTTTTTGATGAGTGGGGAGATAATAATAATTATGGTATTTCTTATGTACTTATTATGTGCCAGGCACTGTACTAAGTGCTAGGTTGGATACAAGCAAATCAGGTTGAATACAGCTCCTGTTCTCCGTGGAGCTCACAGCCTTAATCCCCATTTGACAGATGAGGGAACAGAGGCACAGAAAAGTGAAGTGAACGTCACACAGCAGAGAAGTGGCAGAGTCGGGATGACAAACCAGTTCCTTCTGACTCTCAGGCCCATGCTCTATTCACTAGACAGGGCTGCTTCTCAGATATGGATGTGGATTGAACTTTTTTTAGGAAAATACTCTGGGCAGCAGAATGAAATATGGACTGGAGAGGGGAGAGGCAGGAGGCAGGAAGATCAGTGAGGAAGCTGATTCACTAATTAAGGTGGGATAGGATCAGAGCTTGAATTGGCACCGTAGCAGTTTGGATGGAAAGAAAGGGGTGGCCTCTAGAAATGTGAAAGTAGAACCAACAAGATTTCATGACAGATTAAAAGCATGGATTTTTATGAAATACTTGAGTGCAGGATAATTCCAAAGTTTTGGGCTTGTGAGACAGGGACGATGAGGTGCGGTCAACAGTTATGGAAACGTCAGGGGGAAGACAGGGTTTGGATGGGCAGATGTGGAGTTCTGTTTTGGACGTACTTAGTAGAGATGTCCTGAAGAACAAGTAGGAAGATGTGCTCTTCAATCAATCAGTCATATTTATTGAGTGCTCACCAAGTGCAGAGCAATGTCCTAAGCGCTTGGGAGGGTACGATATAACAGAATTGGTAGATATGTTCTTTCAAAACTTGCCTTGAAGGTGTATCCATGAGGGATTATTGCCTTATGCCATCGAGTCAACTCTGACCCATAGCGATGCCATGGACACATCTCTCCCAGAACGCCCCACCTCCACCTGCAATTGTTCCAGTAGCGTATTTCCATATAGTTTTCTTTGTAAAAATCCGGAAGTGGTTTACCACTGCCTCCTTCCGCGCAGTAAACTTGAGTTTCTGCCCTCGACGGGGGAGTTTTGACTTGTAGCAGTTTGTCTTACACTCGCTAGCCACTGCCCAAGCTAGGAGAGAAATGGATATGTCTCAGCTTGACTCTCCCTGCCATGGTCGAGACTGGAAGAGTACTGAAAACCCTTCAGTTGTGACCCTGATAGGGGAATGAGGGATTATACTTCCCTTTAATATACTCACCTGTATTATATTCACAGTGTCTTTCTGAACCCCAGCATACAGAGTCAGAATTGACTTGTGTTTTTGGAACAAAGACCCTCCAGTTTCCTGAATCTGATCTAGATGAATCAAATAGTGACAACCTGGTTTCTGACAGAACTGGGGGTAACTTCTTGGGTGCCCTTTGCGGGGGCTGAAAAACAGGAAACTTCTTGAAGTAGAATCCAAAACTCTCATTCCCCCACCTTAAAACATTTCTGCAGTGAGCAACCATCGCTGAAAGTAGTCCTGCTTCTTATTTTCCAGTTTGGATAAATTACCCCCAACATGACCAAACTACTCACTTCACAGCACTGCTTATAACCGTTGGGGCACAAAGCCTGGAAAACAACCCATACCAGCATAAAGTCACTAAAGAGCCTGGGAAAAAGAAATATTCTCTATTCGTAGGACTTGATGGCTCCAGGAATCTCTTAATAATGCAGCTTGCATTCAGGAATTGGTTTTATGTTTTCATACAATGGGGCAAAGCTGCAAACTGTATAAATGGAAAGTGGTTAAGTATTTATTGCCATCCGATGTTTTTAGGAGCCCTGTTTTATATGTCTCTGCATGGCTTCAGCATTAAAAGGGGTAAAATTAATACCACAAGAAGGCTTACTCCAGGAATTTTGTCGATGGGGTTTAGGAATCGCCTTGGCCATTGTTAAGTGAAATGATAGACTCCTCTTTGGCTGTATACAAACAATGGCCAAGTCGATTCCTAAACCCCATCGACATAAGTGTCATGGATCAGTGGGCTTTGGAGTCAGAGGTCATGAGTTCGAATCCCAGCTCTGCCACTTGTCAGCTGTGTGACTGTGGGCAAGTCACTTAACTTCTCTGTGCCTCAGTTAGCTCATCTGTAAAATGGGGATTAAGACTGTGAGCCCCACGTGGGACATCCTGATTCCCCTGTGTCTACCCCAGCGCTTAGAACAGTGCTCGGCACATAGTAAGCACTTAATAAATACCAACATTATAAGTGTCATGGGGCTTGGGGAAGGGGTGAATACCAAAGTCCTTAAGGGAACGAACCCAAGATGATGAAGATAGTATTTATTAAGCACGTAGTATGTGCCTAGCACTTTTCTAAGCACTGGGGTAAGTAGAAGCTAATCAGGTTGGACACAGTCCCTGTCCCACATGGGGCTCACATCTAAATATCCCTTTTCCAGATGAGGTAGCTGAGGCCCAGAGAAGTGAAACGACTCCCCCAAGGCCATGCAGCAGACACCTGGCAGATTTGGGATTAGAAACCAGGTCCTTTTGACTCCCAGGCCTGAACTCTATCCAATAGGCCACACTGTGTGCCCACGGTCACCCTGCATTCATTCAATAGTATTTATTGAGCGCTTAATATGTGCAGGGCACTGTACTAAGCACTTGGAATGTACAAATCGGTAACAGATAGAGACAGTCCCTGCCCTTTGACGGGCTTACGGTCTAATCGGGGGAGACAGACAGACAAGAACAATAGCAATAAATAGAATCGAGGGGATGAACATCTCATTAAAACAATAGCAAATAAATAGAATCAAGGTGATGTACATCTCATTAGCAAAATAAATAGGGTAAAGAAGATATATACAGTTGAGCGGGCGAGTACAGTGCTGAGGGGAGGGGAAGGGAGAGGGGGAGGAGCAGAAGGAAAGGGGGGAAAAGAGGGCTTAGCTGAGGAGAGGTGAAGGGAGGGTAGAGGGGGAGCAGAGAGAGCAGAGGGAAAAGGGGAGCTCAGTGTGGGAAGGCCTCTTGGAGGAGGTGAGCTTTAGGTAGGGTTTTGAAGAGGGGAAGAGAATGAGTTTGGCGGAGGTGAGGAGGGAGGGCGTTCCAGGACGAGGGAGGGCGTTCCAGGACCGCGGGAGGACGTGGCCCAGGGGTCGACGGCGGGAGAGGCGAGAACGGGGGGCGTTGAGGAGGTGGGTGGCAGAGGAGCGGAGCGTGTGGGGTGGGCGGTGGAAAGAGAGAAGGTAGGAGAGGTAGGAGGGGGCAATGTGCTGGACAGCCTTGAAGCCTAGAGTGAGAAGTTTTTGTTTTGTGCGGGGGGTTGATAGGCAACCACTGGAGGTTTCTAAGAAGGCGAGTGACATGCCCAGAGCGTTCCAGTAGACAGGTGGGGGAGCCAGAATTAAAACCTGGGTCCTCTGACTCCCAGGCCCGAGCTCTTTCCACTAGACCACACTGCTTCTACACAGTTGCAGTGGCTACAAAAACAGCTGCCTTCTGGGATGTGGTGCTAAGGCACAGTATCGATATTTTCCTGAAGTATCTTTGTCCATAAGTGCATTCTGCACATCAAAAAACTCTGGGTTCATTTTGCCGTGTGCTGAGCCCCTGCCTTTAACTACTCTCTCGTTGCACTCCAGATCAAGGAGGGAAAGTGACTTGGAGGGCTTGAAGAGATCCTCTCCTTAGCCCTTAGGCATGCGGTAAATGATGATTATTATTATTACTCTTGATAATAATTGTGGTATTTGTTGAATGCTTACTATGGTGATACTTGTTAATTGCTTACTATGTGCAAAGCACTGTTCTAAGTTCTGGTTTAGATACAAGTTAATCAGGTTGGACACAGTCCCGCTCACACTCTTAATCCACATTTTACGCAGGAGGTAACTGAGGCATAGAAAAGTGAAGTGACTTGCCCAAGGTCACACAGCGGGCATACGGTGGAGCTGGATCCAGGATCATGCTCTAGGCACTAGGCCACACTGCTTCTCAATACATACTAATGACAATTGATTGAACGATCGAGTGTGCTGCCCAAGCCATTATCAATTAATTCCTTCATAGAGGTTTCTGGTCTTGAAGTCGCAGGACAGATGGCTGCCAACTCTTTCCAGATTCACCCTATGGAAATTCCCACATTGCCCTTGGCTGCTTATTCCAGCATTTTTTTTCACCTTGATCATCAAGAAAACCTTGGTTAGCTTCAAGCCAAATTTCTTTTGCTTTCATTAAATCTTTCTCCTCTAGTTTGGTTCAGATGGACATAGACAACATCAGTTAGCATCCTCCACATAGAAATCTTTTCTTCTTTGAAGACTGATGAATTTAATGACACAATCCTCAGAATTTACGTGTGTGAATACGCATATGTATACACACATACAGAGCTATTTATTTTTGACCTCTCTAGTGTAGCCTCATAGGCAGCTCACAGCTCTGGGAGTCAAAAGACCTGGCTAACTCTGCCACTCTGCCACTTGTCCTCTATGCGACCTTGGGCAAGTCACTTTGTTTCTCTGCGTGTCGGTTTCCTCTTCTGTATTAGAGAAGCAGCGTGGCTCAGTGGGAAGAGCACGGGCTTTGGACTTAGAGGTCATGGGTTCGAAACCCCGCTCGGCCACTTGTCAGCTGTGTGACTTTGGGCAAGTCACTTAATTTCTCGGTGTCTCAGTTACCTCATCTGTAAAATGGGGATTAAGACTGTGAACCCCACGTGGGGCAACCTGATTCCCCTGTGTCTACCCCAGTGCTTAGAACAGTGCTCGGCACATAGTAAGCGCTTAACAAATGCCAAAATTATTATTATTAAAATGGAGATTAAATACGTGTTCTTTTTCCCCCTTAAATTGACTCCCATGTGGGACAGGGATTGTATCTGATTTGGTTACTTTATCTGATTTGATAATCTTGTATCTATCCCAGCACTTAGTACAGTGCTTGGCACAAACTAAGTGCTTAACAAATTCCACAATCTTTCCTGTTATTATTACTGTAAATGTATTTATATTTGTCTTCCCCATTAGAGTGGGAGCTTCTTGTGGTTATGGAACATGACATTTCTTCATTCTTTACTTGTCAACTATCTAGTACCAACTGGAGATTTTAAAAAACATTATTCCTACCACTCTAGTGAAGACAAGAAATAGGAAGAGTGAACATCTTGTCTCTGACAATCTCTCCCATGTCCATGTCTTGAATCAGTTCTACTCACCCGAGGGCTAATTCATTCAGTTGTATTTATTGAGCACCTAGTGTGTGCAAATCACTGTACTAAGCGCTTGGAAAGTACAATTTGGCAACAGATAGAGACAATCCCTACCCAACGACGGGCTTACAGTCTAGATGGGGGAGACAGGCACCAAAGCAAAACAAGTAGACAGGCATCAATAGCATCTGACAGTGCAGAGAACCCAACCCCTCTACTCGTCTGGTCACGTTTGCACCAGGATGTTGGGTAGTTCACAAGAACAAGAAAACCCAGCTCTTCACACTGGCTCTCAAACATGAGCCATCACGGACTCCTGTAGGTCGGAAACCGGGGTCTTCTGATGCCGTTCCCTTTACCCACTGATTTTGTGGTGCAAGAGTATGCTCAAAAAAGCAACTGGGCTTTAAATTGATAGTCATCGTGAATTCTGACATCAAAAAGGAGTTTTATACATTGCATGTCTATGAACAGAAGCCCATACTAAAACAGGATAAAAGGAATTCATTAAAACAAATCATATTCCTTTTTTTCATTCATGATATGGGTTATCGACCAAAAAGACAACCACACTAATGACACGTTAAGTGTTACTGTGTGTTAAACACTGTAGTAAGTGCTGGACTAGAAACCTGTTAATAAGATTGCCTACTAGTCCTGTCTCTCATGGGGCTCATATTTTAAGTTGTTGTCGTCTTATGCTGTCGAGTTGTGTCCGACCCAATAGCGAGGCCATGGACACATCTCTCCCAGAAGGCCCCACCTCCATCTGCAATCGTTCTAGTAATGGATCCATAGAGTTTTCTTGGTAAAAATATGGAAGTGGTTTACCACTGCCTCCTTCCATGCTGTAAACCTGAGTCTCCGCCCTCGACTCTCTCCCATGCTGCTGCTGCCCAGCACAGGTGAGTTCTGACATGTAGCAGATTGCCTTCCACTCGCTAGCCATTGCTCAAGCTAGGAATGTAAATGCCTCTGCTTGACTCTCTCTCCTGTAGTCTAGAATGGTGGAATGCTGGAAACTCTCCAGGTGCGACCCTGAGAGGATATTCTAAGTAGGAGAGAGAAAAGGTAGTGAATCAGTCAGTCCCTCTTATTTACTGAGCACTTACTCTGTACAGAGCACTGTACTAAGTCCTTGGGAGAGTACAATGACACATTCCCTCCTCATAACAAGCTTTAAGATAAGGAAACTGAGGCTCAGCAAAGTGAAGTGACTTTCCCAAGGTCACACAATGGGCAAGTGTCAGAATTAGGATTAAAACCCATGTCCTTTGACTCCCAGGCCCGTGCTCTAGCCATTGGCCTCACTGCTTCTCTGAACACAGAAGGTACGCAATAAATACATTTTATTGATTTGAAAATGTGGGTGAGATAAAGTAAGAAAGGAGTAGCAACGGCCAACTCTAATGGAGACAGTGAGGACAAGGAAGCAGAAACGTGTGTAGAAAAGTAGAGAAAACCCAAAACAAGGAGAGTGGCAGTGATAGTTTGAAGGAGCCAAAAGTGTTTGGTTCAAACAGAGCATAACAAAGCACTAGATCAAAAGGAAAGAGATTAAATCAATCAACCAATCGTACTTATCGAGCGCTTACTGTGTGCAGAGCACTACAAATTACTTGGGAGAATATTGATCTGTACTGATGTCGGTCTCCCCCTCTAGACCGTAAGCTCGTTGTGGGCAGGGAATGTATCCATTGTTATACTGTGTAATAGTATCGGAAGGAGGGAGAAAGCTGAATGAGAGTTTTAAAGCCGACGGTAAGGAGTTTCTGATCAGTGGGAGGTGGATGGGCAACCACTGGAGGTTCTTGAGGAGTGGGGAAACATGAAGCACAGTGCTTTTGCACACAGTAAGTGCTCAATAAATATGATTGAATAAATGAATGAACGCTCTGACAGAGTTGGTAGGATATGTCCCCTGCCCACGACCTGCTTACAGTCCAGAGGGGAATGAATACTAATGGGTTAAGCTAGGAAAGGAGATGACAAGAAAGGCAAAAATGGAAGAATGTGGACAGAATGGAAAGAAATGGACGGTAGAGACAGATTTTTAGTGTCTCCTTGGTCTCTGACCATCTCCACACTTGTAAAATGAGAAAGAGGAAATTAAAGGCAGTTCCAAAAATGTTTAGATGGAACCAGGCCAGAGACTTGTTCACCGCACATTCATTGCATTGAAGGGAAGGGAGGTTGAGGATCCTGAATAGAATGTGTCAGTTTATTGTTGCATTGTACTCTCCCAAGCACTTAGTACAGTGCTCTGCATACAGTTAGTGCTCAATAAATATGACTGATTGAAATGAATGAATGACTCAGAAACCATTTTGATGAGATTAGCTTGAAGGCTAATCTACTGTTCCCAGACCTATCCTTGGTGCCTCTTTGGGATACATTTAAAGTTTGGGAAGAGGTTTACCTGTCACCATTCCATTAGAGGAGGTTTAGCACAAATGGAAAAGGACTTTTAAAATTTTTAATCGTGTTTAAGCTCTTACTATGGTTCAAACACGGGTCTAAGCATTGGGGTGGATACAAGATAGTCAGTTTGGAAATGGTCTCAGTCCCACATAGGGCTCACAGTCTAAATCTGAGGAAGGAGAGTTTAATTCTCATTTTATAAATGGGAAAACTGAGGCACAGGGAAGTGAAATTCATTCATTCATTCAATAGTATTTATTGAGCGCTTACTATGTGCAGAGCACTGTACTAAGCGCTTGGGATGAACAAGTCGGCAACAGATAGAGACGGTCCCTGCCGTTTGACGGGCTTACAGTCTAATCGGGGGAGACGGACAGACAAGAACAATGGCACTAAACAGCGTCAAGGGGAAGAACATCTCGTAAAAACCGATGGCAACTAAAAAGAATCAAGGCGATGTACAATTCATTAACAAAATAAATAGGGTAACGAAAATATATACAGTCGAGCGGACGAGTACAGTGCCGTGGGGATGGGAAGGGAGAGGTGGAGGAGCAGAGGGAAAAGGGGAAAATGAGGCTTTAGCTGCGGAGAGGTAAAGGGGGGATGGCAGAGGGAGTAGAGGGGGAAGAGGAGCTCAGTCTGGGAAGGCCTCTTGGAGGAGGTGATTTTTAAGTAGGGTTTTGAAGAGGGAAAGAGAATCAGTTTGGCGGAGGTGAGGAGGGAGGGCGTTCCGGGACCGCGGGAGGACGTGACCCAGGGGTCGACGGCGGGATAGGCGAGACCGAGGGACGGCGAGGAGGTGGGCGGCGGAGGAGCGGAGCGTGCGGGGTGGGCGGTAGAAAGAGAGAAGGGAGGAGAGGTAGGAAGGGGCAAGGTGATGGAGAGCCTCGAAGCCTAGAGTGAGGAGTTTTTGTTTGGAGCGGAGGTCGATAGGCAACCACTGGTGTTGTTTAAGAAGGGGAGTGACAGGCCCAGATCGTTTCTGCAGGAAGATGAGCCGGGCAGCGGAGTGAAGGATAGACCGGAGCGGGGCGAGAGAGGAGGAAGGGAGGTCAGAGAGAAGGCTGACACGGTAGTCTAGCCGGGATATAACGAGAGCCCGTAATAGTAAGGTAGCCGTCTGGGTGGAGAGGAAAGGGCGGATCTTGGCGATATTGTAGAGGTGAAACCGGCAGGTCTCGGTAACGGATAGGATGTGTGGGGTGAACGAGAGGGACGAGTCAAGGATGACACCGAGATTGCGGGCCTGCGGGACGGGAAGGATGGTCGTGCCATCCACGGTGATGGAGAAGTCTGGGAGCGGACCGGGCTTGGGAGGGAAGATGAGGAGCTCAGTCTTGCTCATGTTGAGTTTTAGGTGGCGGGCCGACATCCAGGTGGAGACGTCCCGGAGGCAGGAGGAGACGCGAGCCCGAAGGGAGGGGGAGAGGACAGGGGCGGAGATGTAGATCTGCGTGTCATCTGCGTAGAGATGGTAGTCGAAGCCGTGAGAGCGAATGAGTTCATCGAGGGAGTGAGTGTAAATGGAGAACAGAAGAGGGCCAAGAACTGACCCTTGAGGAACTCCAACAGTTAAAGGATGGGAGGGGGAGGAGGCTCCAGCGAAGGAGACCGAGAATGATTGGCCAGAGAGGTGAGAGGAGAACCGGGAGAGGACAGAGTCCGTGAAGCCAAGGTGAGATAAGGTATGGAGGAGGAGGGGATGGTCGACAGTGTCAAAGGCAGCAGAGAGGTCAAGGAGGATCAGAATGGAGTAGGAGCCATTGGATTTGGCAAGAAGGAGGTCACGGGTGACCTTAGAGAGAGCAGTCTCGGTAGAGTGGAGGGGACGGAAGCCAGATTGGAGGGGGTCTAGGAGAGAATGGGAGTTAAGGAATTCTAGGCATCGATTGTAGACGACTCGTTCTAGGATTTGAACGAAGTGAAGTGAAATGAAGTGAACGAAGTGAAATGATCTGCCAAGGTCACCCAGCAGGCAAATGAGAGAGTCAGGACTGGAACCCAGGTCCTCTGACTCCCAGGCCTGTGCTCTTTGGAAGCAGCATGGCCTAGTGGATAGGGCATGGACCTGGGAGTCAGAAGGACCTGGGTTCTAATCCCAGCTCTGCCGCTTGACTGCTGAGTGATCTTGGGTAAGTCACTTCACTTCTCTGGGCCTCAGTTACCTCATCTGTAAAATGGGGATTAAGACTAGGAGCCCCATGTGGGACAGGGACTGTGTGCAACCCGATTTACCTCATCTGTAAAATGGGAATTAAGACTGTGAGCCCCACATGGGACAACCTGATCACCTTGTATCCCCCCACCGCTTAGAACAGTGCTTTGCACTTAGTAAGCGCTTAACAAATGCCATCCTTATTATTATTATTATTGTTATTTGCTTGTATCCACCCCAGCACTTAGTAAAGTGCTTGGCACATAGTAAGTGTTTAATGGATGCCATCATTATTGTTATTATTATTGCACGTAGAAAGTGCTTTACAAAAACAACAGCAAAAAGATAATGATTACTATTGTGGTATTTGTTAAGCTCCTTCTATGCACAAAAGCACTTTACTAAACACTGGGGAAAATACAACACAATCAGACCAGACACAATTCCTGACCCACAAGGGGCTCCTGGTCTAATGGGGAAGAAGTAGGAGTATTTAGCCCTCATTTAAGAGGTGAGGAAACTGAGGCATAGAGAAGTGAACTGACTTATCCAAGGTCACACAACAGGCAAGTGTCAAAATTGGGATTAGAACCCAGGTGCTCTGACTACCAGGAAGAAGGATATGCTGCTTTAGCATGATTTGAAGGGAAATCAGAAGATCTGGAGAAAGATGTGATAAGTAATTGGAGTGTTGTCAGGGGGGTGGCATGCAATTCCCGTTTTACAGACTAGGTAACTGAGGCCCAGAGCACTGGAGCTTGTGTTCTGCTCCTCTGCATAGACCCCAATCATCAGGATTGGGCATTCTAATAATAATAATAATAATAATGGTATTTTGTAAGTGCTTACTGCATGCCAGGTACTGTACTAAGCACCGGAGTGGATACAAAGAAATCAGTTTGGATACAGTCCTTGTCCCACAGGGGGCCCACAGACTCAATCCCCATTTTACAGATGAGGTAACTGAGGTACAAAGAAATGAAGTGACTTGCCCAAGGCCACAAAACTGACAAGTGATGGAGCCGGGTTTTGAATCCATGACCTTCTGACTCCCAGGCCCGTGCTCTCTCTACTAGGCCATGCTGCTTCTCCTATTTAGGACTCTCCCAATCACGAACTCTCTCACTGAATCAGTATCAAGCGGAGAAGCAGCATGGCCTAATGGATAGAGCACAGGCCTGGGGGGCAGAGGATCTGGGTTCTACTACAGGCTCTGCCACTTGTTTGCTGTGTGACCTTGGCCAGGTCACTATGGCCTCAGTTTTCTCATCTGTAAAATGGGGACTAAGACTGTGAGCCCCATATAGGACACGGACTGTGTCCAACCTGAATAGCTTGTACCTACCCCAGCACTTAGTACAGTACCCGGAGCATAGTAAACACTTAAATACTATTAAGAAAAGAAAATCGGTTCATCGGTGGTATTTAATTGATCCTGAAGGCAGACCACTGAAATAAGCCCTTGAGAAAGCTGAAAAGAAGCAAAACACATCTGTAGTACTGTACTCTCCCAAATGCTTAATACAATGCCCTGCATACAGTATAATCGGTAAATACCACTGATCGATTCATCCTCTGCCCACAAGGAGTTTACAATCTACTGGGGGAGATAGGCATACAACATTTTTTATAAATAGAACATGATGGAGAAAGAATGCAGATAAAATAAGGTGTAGAGCAAATATACTAAGATGAAATATCAGAATACATCATTGAAAATACAATAAACCTACAGAGAAAGGGTATAGATTATCTAATGCCAACCTATTCCCTAGGCCTCGTTCTCATTTTTCTCCCTTTTAGACCCCTTGCTCACACCCCCTTCCCACCATTGCCTGGAACTCCCATTCCTTGTATATCTAGCAGACCACTACTCTCCCCATCTTCAAAGTCCTGGAATCCCATCTCCTTCAGGAAGGCTTCCCTGATTCCTCTCTTTTCTCCCCAGCCTTCCACTGCCCCGTCAACACTTCCATGCCACTCAGTGCTTTGAGTCCTCACTCCCAAACCCTTGTACAGTCACCCCCATCCTCTTCCTGTCACCCCAACCCTCCTGGTAGTACGTATTGTCACACTTTTACTCTCCATTCCATCCTCCTGTCTGTAGTTTATTTTAGTGTTCATTTTCTGCACTAGACTGTAAGCTTCTTGAGAGCAGGGATCGGTTCTACTAACTCTACTGGATTCTCCCAAGCACTCGGTAGAGTGGTCACCCCGGAAGGGCTCATTTAACTTCTCTGGGTCTCATTTTCCTCATTTATAAAATAGTGATTAAATCCTAGTTCCCCTATTTAACTGTGAGTCCCATGTGGGACAAGGACTGTGTACAATTTGAAATATTTGAATATTTTGTACCTATCCCAGCTCTTAGTACTGTGCTTGACACATAGGAAGTGTTTAACAAATAACATAACTTTTTATTATTATTATTATTATTAATCTTGATATTTGCTATCCCGGCTCTGCCTCATAATTGCTGTGTGACCTTGGGCAAATCACTTAACTTCTCTGTGCCTCAGTTCCCTCATCTGGAAAAGGGGGATGAAGACTGTGAGCCCCACATGGGACAACCTGATTACCCTGTATCTACCCCAGCGCTTAGAACAGTTCTCTGCACATAGTAAGCACTTAATAAATACCAACATTATTATTACATTATTATGTAGCAGACCCAAGATTAGAACCCATGACCTTCTGACTTCCACCCTGGTGGTCTATCCACTAAGTCGTGCTACTTCTTCACCTAATTATAATAACTGTGGTATTTATTAAGCGCTTACTATGTGCCAGGGCCCCTCTCAGGGTCGACCCTGGAGAGTTTCCAGTCCTCTACCAGTCTCGGCTACAGGAGGGAGAGTCGAGCAGAGGCCTGTCCATCCCATTCCTAGCTTGGCCAGTGGCTAGCGAGCGGCAGACCATCTGCTACAAGTCAAAACTCACCCACGCCGGGCAGCGGCGGTACGGGAGAGAGTCGAGGGCAGAGGCTCGATTTTACTGTGCGGAAGGAGGTGATGGTTAAACCACTTTCAGATTTTTACCAAGAAAACTCTGTGGATCCACTATCAGAACGACTACAGATGGAGAGAGGGGCATCCAGGGAGAGATGTGTCCATGGTGTCGCTATGGGTCGGAAACGACTCGACGGCAGAAGACAAGACAAGACGTACCAGATACTGTACTAAGCACTGGGGTAGATACAAGGTAATTGTGTTCTTCCCTGGCCCACACAGGGCTCACAGTCTTAATCGCCAAGCATTAAACTTGGGGATTTCCTTCATTTCATTACTATGTGTCGAGCACTGTTCTAAGCACTGGTGAAGACAGAAGATCATCAGGTTAGACTCAGTTCCCGTCCCACTCCAGGCTCACATTCTAAGTAGGAAGAATAGGTATGATTCCTCATTTTACCGATGAAGTAACTGAGGCACAAAAAATTAAAGTGACTAGCCCAAGGTCACACAGTAGACAAGTGGTGGAACCAGGGTTAGGGCTTCTGACTTCCAGGCCTGTGGTTTTTCCACTAGGCTCCTCTCATTAAAAAAACCCAAAAAACTACTGATTGGTTGACTGATTCATTTATTCATTCATTCAATTGCAGGTATTGAGCGCTTACTGTATGCAGAGTACTCTACTAAGCGCTTGGAAAGTACAATTTCCAATTTCCAGTGGAGAAGCAGCATGGCTCAGTGGAAAAGAGCACTGACTTGGGAGTCAGAGGTCATGGGTTCAAATCCCAGATCCGCCACTTGCCAGCTGCGTGACTGTGGGCGTCACTTAACTTCTCGGTGCCTCAGTTACCTCATCTGTAAAATGGGGATTAAGACTGTGAGCCTCATGTGGGACAACCTGATTTCCCTGTATCTACCCCAGCGTTTAGAACAGTGCTCGGCACATAGTAAGCGCTTAACAAATACCAACATTATCACTATTATTACCATTCAGCAATAAAGAGAGTCAATCCCTGCCCATATCGGGTGGCAAGGATAACTGTCAGGTCGCTCATCCTCTAGCCTGGAAGTTCGCTGTGGCGGTGGGGGGGGGAATGTGACTGTGATACTGTTCTATTGTACTCACCCAAGTGCTTAGTACAGTGCTCTGCACGCTGTAAGCGCTCAACAAATCCGATTGAATGAATGGATGAATGCAACTTGGGATATTGGCAAGAATTTGGAGGAGAAAGTGAGCTTTCCAGTACAAGAATCAGTTTCAACAGGATTGATTAAGGTCTGGCCATATGCTTGGTGGAGGGGATGGGGGGGATGTGTCCCTAGAAGGCTTAGGATGAGAGGCGTTCCTGGGAAACTCTTTAAAGTGACTCTGGCTCTGCCTTATTTGTATTTAATCTAGTGTCGCCTTGATATGAACTGCATATATTTTACCAGGACTCATGAAAACCTACCATATTTTCTTTTGCTCTTGAGCCTTGAAAATTGGAAAATCAAATATACGCGACCACACAAACTAATAAGGCACCAGAGCTTCGGCAGACATTATAAAACATAAAATTAGATGGAAAATTGCCCTAAGCCCCTGTAAAGGAAAATGACTCTTTTTATAGAAAAAAAATGAGCCTTATAATAGCAACAAACAATTTTGTGATCTTCATTTTACTGGCCAATTTCATATGGTAAACTGCATTTATTCATTCTGCTCCAGTGAACGAGCTAGTGTTTTACAATGTGATGCTTTGCATATTTTCACCGGCTTGCAACAAAAATGAGGTTCTGTAGATTTATTTGATCCCTGCAGAAATATTCCTTTTACTCCTTCTAGCTGCACCAAAATGGACATTGACCTTGAAACTATTCTTTTTTTTTCCTGAAAATCATTTATTAATTAGAAAGTTAATTAAAACTCACTTTCTTCCCCTAAACCAAAGAAAGGAAGAATAAAAGGTAAGGAAAACCAAGGAGAGAAAATGTTTCACAACATGAAAATTTTTTTCTTAAGAACGCACACGGGCTTTTTCAATAAAAAAGAGTAGTAGACTTCATTATTTCTGAAAATTGAGTTATTCGGTTAGTACAGGCTGGGAAAGTTCTCTTCTCAGGACAACATATTTAAGTTTGAGGGCAAACATTTTGTTGGTACTTGTCCATTTTGGCTCCGTGGAATTTTGTTACTTTTTTTCTATGGTATTTTTTAAGTACTTATTATGGATCAAACTGTATCAAGCCAAATTGTATTTTCCAAGCGCTTAGTACAGTGCTGTGCACTGTAAACGCTCAATAAATATGATTGAATGAATGAATCAAACACTGTTCTAAGCGCTGGGGTAGGTACAAGGGAATTAGGTTGGACACAGTCCCTGACCCTCATGGGGCTCAAAGAAGTGTTTTCTTTTCAACAAGACTAATAATAATAATAATAATCACTCATGTTGAGATGGAGCTTGGGCAGAAATCCTCTTGGCCATTATGGGATTGACCATCTTTTTGGTGTTTCTGGTAGAAATTTTCATCAATAATTGTTCAACTCAATCAGTGATATTAATTGAGAGCTTGCTGATTGCAGAGAACAGTATAAGCGCTTGGGAGAAAACGTAACAGAGTTGGTAAACACGTTCCTTGCCCTAAGGGAGTAGAACTTGCGGCTGGGTTGTGTTTAGAGAGAAGAGAATTGGTATGGATATATGACATTTGTCCTGCTGGCTCTGCTGATTTTTTTTTTCCCCACGATGCTCCTACATGGTAGAGAATTTTGCCATATTCAATTTGGAGAGGGGGCAGTTAATACCCAGAGAGAGGGGAGTATGTCTTGCAACTAACTTGGGAGCCATGTTAGAAGAGACTCATAATAATGATGGTGTTTGTTAAGCGCAAAGCACTGTTCTAAGCGCCGAGGGGATACAAGGTGATCAGTTTGTCCCACGTGGGGCTCACAGTCTTGATTCCCATTTTGCAAATGAGGTCACTGAGGCCCAGAGAAGTGAAGTGACTTGCCCAAAGTCACACAGCTGACAAGTGGAGGAGCAGGGATTAGAACCCAGGATCTCTGACTCTCCAGCCCGGGCTCTTTCTAATGAGCCACTCTGCTTCTCTAAGCAGTGTTGCATAGTGGAAAGAACCCAGGCCTGTGAGTCAGAGAATCTGGGTTCTAATCCCAGCTTCCCCAGTGCCCCTCTTTTTTTTTTAATGGTATTTGTTAAGCATTTACTATGAGGCAGGCAGTGTACTAAGTCGAGACAGATTAATCAGGTTGGACAGTCTCTGTCCCACATAGGGCTTAGAGGTTAAGTAAGAGGGAGTAAAATGATTATATCCTACTTGTAATTTGTACATCCAAATTGTAATTTGTAATTGTAATGTAACCCATTTGACAGAGCCAGAAACTGACACTCAGAAAAGTCAAGTGACTTACCCGAGGTCACACACAAGACAGGTCACTTTACTTCTTCGGGCCTCAGTTCCCTCTTCTGCAAAATGGGGATTCAATACCGGTTCTCCTTCCTACTTAAACTGTGAGCCCCATTTGGGACCGTCCTTCCTTCAATCGTATTTACTGAGCACTAATTATTGCTATCTTGATTCTATTTATTGCTATTGTTCTTGTCCGTCCGCCTCCCCCGATTAGACTGTAAGCCCGTCAAAGGTCAGGGACTGTCTCTATCTGTTACCGATTTGTACATTCCAAGCGCTCAGTACAGTGCTCTGCACATAGTAAGCGCTCAATAAATACTATTGGATGAATGAATGAATACAATGCACTGTAATCAGCGCTTGGGGAGTACAGTATAACAACAAACAGACACATTCCCTCCCCACAATGCGCTTACAGTCTAGAGGAGCATCTGATGATCTTGTATCTACCCCAGTGCTTAGTACAGTGCTTCACACACACTTAAAAAAATACAAATGTTGTACTGTGGGATGAATGTTCCCTAATCCTTTCATCTTGTTAATTTCAAATTGTGAGCTCCAGGCGCTCCTAAGCATGAACTTTAACAACGCGAAGGGGGACAATTTTTTGTGTACCCAATATGGCCAGGACTGTAGAGCCTGGATTGGCCTTGTCACCTACACACACGTACTCCTAGATGAACCCAAATGTGGTGATGATGATGTTGATATTTGCTAAGCGCTTACTATGTGCCGAGCACTGTTCTAAGCGCTGGGGTAGACACAAGGGAATCAGGTTGTCCCACGTGGGGCTCACAGTCTTAATCCCCACTTTACAGATGAGGTAACTGAGGCACCGAGAAGTTAAGTGACTTGCCCACAGTCACACAGCTGACAAATGGCCGAGCAGGGATTTGAACCCATGACCTCTGACTCCAAAGCCCGTGCTCTTTCCACTGAGCCACGCTGATGTCTCGAATATAATAATGCTGGTATTTGTTAAGCGCTTACTATGTGCAGAACACTGTTCTAAGCGCTGGGGGAGATACAGGGTAATCAGGTTGTCCCACGGGAGGCTCCCAGTTAATCCCCTTTTTCCAATGAGGGAACTGAGGCCCAGAGAAGCTAAGTGACTTGCCCACAGTCACACAGCTGACAAGTGGCAGAGGTGGGATCCGAACCCATGACCTCCCAAGCCCAGGCTCTTTCCACTAGGCCATGCTGCTTCTCTACTATGTGTGTATATTAAGATTGTGAGCCCGTCGTTCAGTCTGTGAGCCCGTTACTGGGCAGGGATTGTCTCCATCTGCCGAACTGTAAATTCCAAGCGCTTAGCACAGTGCTTAGCACATAGTAAGCGCTCAATAAATACGATTCCTTAGCCGCCGCCTACGGCCGCCACCCACCCCGGACAACCTCAGGGCCCCCCCGCCGCCACAGGGTTATTTGGTCAAGAGCTCTGGGACTCTCTCGGCCGCTGGCCGCTTGACTTTGAGTCTGATCGGGTAGGGTCGGCTCGTCCCCCGACCCTGGTCATCGCCTGCTTATTAACACTATTGTAGTGTGCCTTACTGTAGCATGTTGCTATATTTGCGATCTCGCTTTTTATTGTTTATTGTCGTCAGATTTTGAATTTGATCAGGTCGCCCCTTAATCGAGTCTACCCCCGACCCTGCTCATCACCCCTTTTATTAACACGACTATATTGTATCATACTGTATCATGTTGCTATATTAGCACCACTGTATTGTATCATATTGTATCATGTTGCTATATTACCGATTTCGTTTATTACTGTTTATTGTTGTCAGTGCTGCCACCCACCTCTCTGGCCTCGCCATGTCCCCCCTCCCGCCCCTTCCTATCCTCCCCTTCCCCTTCCCCTTCCCCTTCCCCTCTCTCGCTCAGCTCTTTCCCGCTCTCTCCTCTGTCTCCTCCCCCCCTCCTCTCTCCCGCCCTAGAACCCCACTTTACCAGCGCTACCCCTCTTCCCCCTCCCCCTACTCTTCCCCCCACCAAACCCCCTCTTCATCCCCTCCCCCCTTCTCTCTTCCCCACCCATGCCCCATCCCAGTCCTCTTGTCCCACCGCCACCCCTCATCCCCCTCTCCTCGTCCAGGGCCCCGCCACCTCCTTCCCATCCAAACCCTCCCCTCCCCCCGCCCTTCCCCCCCTCCTCCCCTTGCACCCACAGCTACTTTCAAGTGTGGCCTCTGGAACCCCCGCTCTGTTACAGGCAAGCCACCTTTCATCCATGACCTTTTCCTCTCCCGCTCTCTCCTCCTCCTCGCCCTTTCGGAAACGTGGCTCTCTCCCGAAGACACGGTCTCCGCCGCCGCTCTCTCCGGCGGAGGCCTCTCCTTCTCCCACTCCCCCAGACTCACCGGTAAGGGAGGAGGCGTCGGCTTCCTCCTCTCGCCCCGATGCCGCTTCCGCACTATCCCTCCTCCCCCCTCCCTCTCCTTCCCCTCCTTCGAAGCCCATATCGTTCGCCTCTACCACCCACTCCAGTTACTTGTCGCCGTCATCTACCGCCCTCCCGGTCCCACCTCCGACTTCTTCAACCACCTTGACCCCTTTCTCACCTTCCTTCTCTCCTTCTCTCTGCCCACTCTGATCCTTGGAGACTTCAACATCCATACGGACGTACCCGACGACTCCTCTGCCACCCGCCTGCTATCCCTCCTCGACTCTACCGACCTCCTCCTCCACCATACCGCGCCCACTCACCGACTCGGTCACACCCTCGATCTCGTCATCTCCTACCGCTGCACTATCTCCTCACTCACCAACTCTGAAATCCCTCTCTCGGACCATAACCTTCTCACCTGCCTCATCTCTCACACTCCCTCCCCCTGCAAATCTTCGCTACTGCCCCACAGAGACCTCCGCTCTCTCGATCCCATCCGTCTTTCCAATAGCATCTCTCCTCACCTTGCCGCCCTGTCCTCTCTTCCCACTCTCGACGATCAGGTCTCTGCTCTCAACTCCACCCTCTCTACTCATCTCGACTCTCTCGCCCCCCTTTCCCTCCGCCGCTCTCGCGCCACTAACCCACAGCCCCGGATCACCTCCTCCGTCCGCCTCCTACGCTCCTATGCTTGAGCTGCTGAGCGCTGCTGGCGAAAGTCCAAGCACCAAGCCGACCTCACACACTTCAAATTTATCCTTTCCTGCCTTAACTCTGCCCTCTCCTCCGCCAGGCAAAGCTTCTTCTCCTCCCTCATCGACACCCATGCCCGTCACCCCCGCCGATTGTTCCGGACCTTTAACTCTCTCCTTAGGCCCCCTGTTCCTCCCCCTCCCCCATCTCTCACCCCTAATGATCTGGCCACCTATTTCCTCACGAAAATCAACACGATCAGGTCTGAGCTCCCCAAAGTCACCCCTCCGCCTCTCCCCTCCCCCCCAAAAACCCCCTCCCCTACTTTCCCATCCTTCCCTGCAGTATCCTCAGAGGAGATCTCCTCCCTCCTCGCAAGTGCCACCCCCTCCACCTGCGCCTCGGACCCCATTCCCTCTCACCTTCTTAAAACCATCGCCCCTGCCCTCCTCCCTTCCTTAACTTCTATTTTTAACCACTCAATCTCCAAGGGCTCCTTCCCCTCTGCCTTCAAACACGCCCACGTCTCCCCCATCCTAAAAAAACCCGCTCTTGACCCCACTTCCCCCTCCAGTTATCGTCCTATCTCCCTACTACCCTTCCTTTCCAAAATCTTAGAACGAGTCGTCTACAATCGATGCCTAGAATTCCTTAACTCCCATTCTCTCCTAGACCCCCTCCAATCTGGCTTCCGTCCCCTCCACTCTACCGAGACTGCTCTCTCTAAGGTCACCCATGACCTCCTTCTTGCCAAATCCAATGGCTCCTACTCCATTCTGATCCTCCTTGACCTCTCTGCTGCCTTTGACACTGTCGACCATCCCCTCCTCCTCCGTACCTTATCTCACCTTGGCTTCACGGACTCTGTCCTCTCCTGGTTCTCCTCTTACCTCTCTGGCCGATCATTCTCGGTCTCCTACGCTGGAGCCTCCTCCCCCTCCCATCCTTTAACTGTTGGAGTTCCTCAAGGGTCAGTTCTCGGCCCTCTTCTGTTCTCCATTTACACTCACTCCCTCGGTGAACTCATCCGCTCTCACGGCTTTGACTACCATCTCTACGCAGATGACACGCAGATCTACATCTCCGCCCCTGTCCTCTCCCCCTCCCTTCAGGCTCGCATCTCCTCCTGCCTCCGGGACGTCTCCACCTGGATGTCGGCCCGCCACCTAAAACTCAACGTGAGCAAGACTGAGCTCCTCATCTTCCCTCCCAAGCCCGGTCCGCTCCCAGACTTCTCCATCACCGTGGATGGCACGACCATCCTTCCCGTCCCGCAGGCCCGCAATCTCGGTGTCATCCTTGACTCGTCCCTCTCGTTCACCCCACACATCCTATCCGTTACCGAGACCTGCCGGTTTCACCTCTACAATATCGCCAAGATCCGCCCTTTCCTCTCCACCCAAACGGCTACCTTACTATTACAGGCTCTCGTTATATCCCGGCTAGACTACTGTGTCAGCCTTCTCTCTGACCTCCCTTCCTCCTCTCTCGCCCCGCTCCGGTCTATTCTTCACTCCGCTGCCCGGCTCATCTTCCTGCAGAAACGATCTGGGCATGTCACTCCCCTTCTTAAACAACTCCAGTGGTTGCCTATCGACCTCCGCTCCAAACAGAAACTCCTCACTCTAGGCTTCAAGGCTCTCCATCACCTTGCCCCTTCCTACCTCTCCTCCCTTCTCTCCTTCTACCGCCCACCCCGCACGCTCCGCTCCTCCGCCGCCCACCTCCTCGCCGTCCCTCGGTCTCGCCTATCCCGCCGTCGACCCCCGGGTCACGTCCTCCCGCGGTCCCGGAACGCCCTCCCTCCTCACCTCCGCCAAACTGATTCTCTTTCCCTCTTCAAAACCTTACTTAAAAATCACCTCCTCCAAGAGGGCTTCCCAGACTGAGCTCCTCTTCCCCCTCTACTCCCTCTGCCATCCCCCCTTTACCTCTCCGCAGCTAAAGCCTCATTTTCCCCTTTTCCCTCTGCTCCTCCACCTCTCCCTTCCCATCCCCACAGCACTGTACCCGTCCGCTCAACTGTATATATTTTCGTTACCCTATTTATTTTGTTAATGAATTGTACATCGCCTTGATTCTATTTAGTTGCCATTGTTTTTATGAGATGTTCTTCCCCTTGACGCTGTTTAGTGCCATTGTTCTTGTCTGTCCGTCTCCCCCGATTAGACCGTAAGCCCGTCAAACGGCAGGGACTGTCTCTATCTGTTGCCGACTTGTTCATCCCAAGCGCTTAGTACAGTGCTCTGCACATAGTAAGCGCTCAATAAATACTATTGAATGAATGAATGAATGAATGAATTAATGGTTGCTCTGAATATTTGCGCGGGCTTTAATTTAGGCCACTGGCCACTAGAGGTCAGTTGTGTTTTTATCTGAAGAAAAAGCCTCTTAGAACATTTTCCAAGGCTCCTGTAAAGAAAGATTCATTGTATGACCAGTTCAATGATATTTAGATTAGAGTTGACTTCCTCTTTAAAACTGCAAGAAAAACCATTTTTCGATCTTCTCCCATAGGTCAGATGTTTATTCTCCAGACCCTTCTACATTTTCAAAAGGGCAAAAATGAGTCGCGTCGTGGCCTAGTAGAAGAAGCACCGGGCTGGGAATCAGGAGACCTGGGTTTAATGTTGATTTTGCCACTTGCCCGCTTTGTGACCTCAGGTAAGTCGTTAACTTCCCCGCGCCTCCATCCCTTCAAACGCCATCGAGTCATTTCCCACCCAGAGCGACACCGTGGACACTCCCGCTTTAGAACGTCTCGACTGCTGTCATAAGGTCGTTCTGATGTGTGTGGCCAGAGAGTTTTCTTGGTAAAGTTATGGAAGTCGTTTAGCGTCGCCTTCTTCCACGAAGTACAAATCTGAGTCTCGGCTGTTGTCTCTGTTCAACGTTTCGATCACTCGATCATCAGTTTTTGACCCCCTTGCTGCCGTCGCCCAGCACGAGTGAATTGACTTTGCCTCCATTTATTCAGTTGTAAAGTGTGGATGAAAACCCCGTTCTTCCTCCTCCTTAGACTGTAACCCCCATCTGGGACAGGGTTGGAAATCCGATGACTTTGAATCAAGTGCTTGGCACGTAGACCTTAACCAACTCACTTAACTTCTCTGTGCCTCAGTTACCTCATCTGTAAAAGGGGGTTTGAGACAGTGACCTTCACGTGGGACAGGGACTGTGTTCATTCAATAGTATTTATCGAGTGCTTACTATGTGCAGAGCACTGTACTGAGCGCTTGGAATGTAGAAATCGGTAACAGATAGAGACAGTCCCTGCCCTTTGACGGGCTTACGGTCTAATCGGGGGAGACGGACAGACCAAAAAAACGGCAATAGATAGAATCAAGGGGATGGATGAACATCTCATTAAAACAATAGCAAATAAATAGAATCAAGGCGACGTACATCTCATTAACAAAATAAATAGGTTAATGAAAATATATACAGTTGAGCGGACGAGTACGGTGCTGAGGGGAGGGGAAGTGAGAGGGGGAGGAGCTGAGGGAAAGAGGGGAAAAGAGGGTTTAGCTGAGGAGAGGTGGGGGGGTAGAGGGGGAGCAGAGGGAGCAGAGGGAAAAGGGGAGCTCAGTCTGGGAAGGCCTCTTGGAGGAGGTGAGCTTTAAACTGTGTCCAACCCGATTTGCTTGTATCCACCCCAGCGCTTAGTATAGTGCCTGACACCATAATTATTAAATGCTGCAATGATTAAAATCAGAATTAATTTCCTGTTCTCCCTCCCCATTAGACTGTGAGCCCCCTGTGGGACAGGGACCGTGTCTGATTTGATTTATACATGATGTGTATATATCTATGATTCTTTTTATCTATTTTGATGGTATTGATGCCTGTCTACTTGTTTGGTTTTGCTGTCTGTCTTCCCCTTTTAGACTATGAGCCCATTGTTGGGTAGGGATTGTCTCCATCTGTTGCCAAATTGTACATTCCAAGCGCTTAGTACAGTGCTCTGTACATAGTAAGTGCTCAGTAAATACGATTGAATGCATGAATGAATGAATTTGATTGTAACATATTTACCTCAGAGCTTGACACATGGTAAGTGCTTAACATATACTAGAATTATTATTGTCTTTGGTATTAATGAATATTTATTTTAGCTGGAATGCCTGCAGAATCTCCATCCCAGCGGTGAGTGGGCTACCCAGATGGGGGTAACGGGTGGGGGCTGATGATCATGGCCTAGTGGCTTGAACATGGGCCCGGAAGTCAGAAGGACTTGGGTTCTAATCCCTGTTCCACCACTAGTCTGCTGTGTTATCTTGGGCAAGTCACTTCACTTCTCTGTGCCTCAGTTCCCTCATCTGTAAAATGGAGACTATGTCCCATGTGGGACAGGAACTGTGTTCAACCTGATTAACTTGTATCTAACCCAGTGCTTGGCACCTAGTAAGTGCTTAACAAATACTATTATTATTATTTTGCCAGATAGGTGTTTGTCCCAGATTTTTCTAGACTGTAAACTCACTGTAAGCAGAAAATGTGTCTACCGATTCTGTTATACTGTCCTCTCCCAAGTCCTTAGTACGGGAAAAGCAGCATGGCCTAGTGGATAAAACACTGGCCTGGAAGTCAGAAGGACCTGGGTTCGAATCCTGCCCCACCACTTGTCTGTTGTGTGACCTTGAGCAAGTCACTTCACTTCTCTGAGTCTCAGTTTTCTCATCTGTAAAATGGGGATTAAGACTGTGAACCCCATATGGGATAGGGACTGTGTCCAACCTTACTAATTTATATCAACCCCAGAGTTTAGTACAGTGTCTGGCACATAGTAAGCACTTAAATGCCATTATCATTATTATTATTATTATTATTATTTTCTGCACACTCTAAAGGCTCAATAAATACAATTGATTGATTCCATGACTGGGGATGAAAGAATGGGGATGTGTAAAGTACAGTCTTATAAAAACAATCCCGCCGATTAATCCATTTGATTAATCCTTGGCTCTCATTTTAAGACCCAGGTGCCTTAAACCATAATCCTGGTTATGTTTCTGTTCTACTTGTTCTTTTCGTCTCCTGTGACATCTGAATCTTCTGTGGGTCAAACAGCTTTCCTTTCCACACCAGCTTATTAGAACACCTCGGACAGAGGATTAGCAATTCATTCATTCATTCATAATAATAATGGTATTCGTTAAGCACTTACTATGTGCCAGGCACTATACTAAGGGCTGGGATGAACAAGCAAATCGGGTTGGACACAGTCCTTATCCCACATGGGGCTCACAGTCTCAAAGCCCATTTTACAGATGAGGGAACTGAGGCACAGAGAAGTTAGGTTCCTTGCTCAAATTCACACAGCAGAAAAGTGGCCGAGTCGGGACTCGCACCCCCGACCTTCTGACTCACCCGTGCTCTGTCCCTTACATCATGCTGCTTCATCCACTCATTCAATCTCATTTATTGAGTTCTTACTGTGTGCAGAGCACTGTGCTAAGGAGAGGGCCAAATAACAATAAACAGACCCATTCAATAACAATAAACATTCACATTCCCTGCCCACGCCGAGTTTATAATCGAATAGGGAGCAAATAGTAATAGTTTGAAATGAGGACTTTAGGAAAAAAAAACCAAATCCTACTTTCCAGTAACTGGCTTCAGTGAGGGGAAAATAAGAGAAAGAAGCAGAGGAATATCTGTGAACAGAAATGTTCCTACATATCCTCAGCGGATCTTTAAACCCAAATTAAAAGCGGGAAGGGGGTGGTGCCAGCAATGACTCTTTTGGACTTCAAGTAGTAAATTTTGTCAATCTGTTTCTTCCTCATAGCTATGGCAATAATCAGTCGTTTTCATTTCTGGGTTGGCAGCTGCTTGCGTATTCTCTGAGATGAAATCTGGGCCTTGGAATCAGTCCCTGCTTGGAAAAGCCAGTGAGCTGACGGGAATGTAGCACTGCTCTGCGGTTGTAATAGCAATGGTGAGTCTAGGGTCATCAGAGAAGCAGCGTGGCTCAGTGGAAAGAGCACGGGCTGGGGAGTCAGAGATCATGGGTTCGAATCCCGGCTCTGCCGCTTGTCAGCTGCGTGACTTTGGGCAAGTCATTTCACTTCTCTGGGCCTCAGTTACCTCATCTGTAAAATGGGCATTAAGACTGGGAACCCCACGTGGGACAAAGTGATCACCTTGGATCCTCCCCAGCGCTTAGAACAGTGCTTTGCACATAGTCAGTGCTTAACAAATGCCATCATTATTATTAGACAGTGTTAAAGCAGAGAAGAGAAGCAGAGAAGTAGCATGGCTCAGTGGAAAGAACAAGGACTTGGGAGTCAGAGGTTGTGGGTTCTAATCTCTGCTCCGCCACTTGTTGCTGTGTGACCTTGGGCAAGTCGCTTAACTTCTCTGTGCTTAACTTCAAACTTCAAATAACTTCAAATGAGAAAAGTTATCTCATTTGTAAAATGGGGATTAAGACTGTGACCCTTATGTGGGACAATCTAATTAACTTGTATTTACCCCATCGTTTAGAACAGTGCGGAAAGAGCACGGGCTTTGGAGTCAGGGCTCATGAGTTCGAATCCCAGCTCTGTCACTTGTCGGCTGTGTGACTGTGGGCAAGTCACTTAACTTCTAGGTGCCTCAGTTCCCTCATCTGTAAAATGGGGATTAAGACTGTGAGCCCCACGTGGGACAACCTGATTCCCCTATGTCTACCCCAGCGCTTAGAACAGTGCTCGGCACATAGTAAGCGCTTAACAAATACCAACATTATTATTATTATTATATATTGAGCACTTAACAAGTAGCATAGTAATAATTATTATTATTAAAGGACTGACTGTAGATCACTGGATTGGACAGTCTGGTCTTAAAACAACGAGGGCGTGGCTTGTCTCCAAGGTCCAGTGCCTGAACCTCTGAGGGTTGACCGATATAATCAGTCAGTCAATCGTATTTATGGAGCGCTTACTGCATGCAGAACACTGTACTAAACACTTGGGAGAGTACAATACAATAATAAAGAAACTCATTCCTGCCCACAATGAGTTTACAGTCTATGGGAGGAGCCTTATCCCCTCAAAGACTAAGGTACCTCCAGCTTAGTCACCCAATTAATCAATCATATTTTTTGAACGCTTACTGTGTGCAGAGCACTGAACTAATCACTTAGGAGAGTAGAGTACAAGATATGTTCCCTGCCCACATGATAATGCCAATGGACACAAGTGAGAAGTAGCGTGGCCTAGTGGATAGATCCTGGGTGTCGGAAGGATCTGGGGTCTAATCCCGGCTCCTCCACGTGTCTGCTGTGTGACCCTGGGCAAGTCACTTCTCAGTGCCTCAGGTACTTCAGCTGTAGAATGGGGATTAAGATTGTGAGCCCCGTGTGGGACAGGGACTGCATCCAACCCGATTTGCTTATATCCACCCCACCTAGTAAGTGCTTGAGAAGCAGTGTGGCTCAGTGGAAAGAGCACAGGCTTGGGAGTCAGAGGTCATGGGTTTGAATCCCTACTCTGCCACTTGTCAGCTGAGTGACTGTGGGCAAGTCACTTCACTTCTCTCTGCCTCAGTTACCTCATCTGTAAAATGGGGATTAAGACTGCGAGCCTCACATGGAGAAGCAGCGTGGCTCAGTGGATAGAGCAAGGGCTTGGGAGTCAGAGGTCATGAGTTCGAATCCCTACTCTGCCATTTGTCAGCTGAGTGACTGTGGGCAAGTCACTTCACTTCTCTGTGCCTCAGTTACCTCGTCTGTAAAATGGGGATTAAGACTGTGAGCCCCACGTGGGACAACCTGCTTCCCCTGTGTCTACCCCAGTGCTTAGAACAGTGCTCTGCACATAGTAAGTGCTTAACAAATACCAACATTATTATTATTATTACATGAGACAACCTGATTACCCTGTATCTACCCCAGCACTTAGAACAGTGCTCTGCACATAGTAAGCACTTAGCAAATACCAACATTATTATTATTAACAAATACCACAATTATTATTATTGTTATTGTAATTAATAAGTCCTGGACAAAGGATCAAGCCCTGGTTTCATTTGTTTCCTAAATTCCTGAGGAAGTATATCCACCAAAAGAGCAGATTATTTCTTGGGGTGGTTTCAAAGGAAGTCATAATCACAGATTCCAATTCATTCATTTATTCAATAGTATTTATTGAGTGCTTACTATGTGTCGACCACTATACTAAGCACTTGGAATTTACAATTTGGCAACTGATAGAGAGAATACCTGCCCACAGTCTAATTGAGGGAGACAGATGGCAGAGCAAAACAGAACGAAACAGAAACAAGACAACATAATCCCAATAAATAGAATCAAGAGGATGTACACCTCATTAACAAAATAAATAGGGTAATAAAAATATATACAAATGAGCACAGTGCTGAGGGGAGAGGAAAGGGGAGGGGAAGGAGCAGATGGAAAGGGGGCTGAGCTGAGGGGAGGTGAAGGGGGAAGGGGGAGGTGCAGAGGGCAGAGGGGGAGCAGAGGGAAAAGGGGGGAGCTCAGTCTGGAAAGGCCTCTTGGAGGAGGTGAGCTCTCAGTAGGGCTTTGAAGAGGAGAAGAGAGTTAGTTTGGCGGAGGTGGGGAGGGAGGACATTACAGGACAGCGGTAGGATGTGGGCCAGAGGTCGACGGTGGGATAGGCGTGAGCAGGGGACATTGAGGAGGTGAGCGGCAGAGGAGCTGAGTGTGCGGGGTGGGCAGTAGAAAGATTGGAGGTGAGGAAGGAGGGGGCAAGGTGATGGAGAGCCCTGAAGCCCAGGGTGAGGAGTTTTTGTTTCGTGAGAAGGTTGATAGGAAACCACTGGAGGCCTTTAAAGAGGGGAGTGACATGCCCAGAACATTTCTATAGGAAGATGATCCAGGCAGCGGAATGAAGAATAGACTAGAGCGGGGAGAGACAGGAGGAAGGGAGATCAGAGAGAAGGCTGACCCAATAATCCAGCCAGGATATTATGAGAACCTGTACCAGCACTATAGCCATTTGGATGGAGAGGAAAGGGCGGATCTTGGCGGTATTGTAAAGGTGAGCCCTGCAGGCGTGGTGGTGGATTGGATATGTGAGGTGAATGAGAGAGCTGAGTCAAGGATGACACCAAGGTTGCGGGCTTGTGAGACAGGAAGGTTGGTCGTGCTGTCCATAGTGACAGGGAAGTCAGGAAGAGGACACGGTTTGGGAGGGAAGATAAGGAGCTCCGTTTTGGACATGTTGAGTTTTAGGTGGTGGGCAGACATCCAGGTGGAGACATCCTGGAGGCAGGAGGAGGTACGAGCCTGAAGGGAAGGGAGAGGACGGGGCGGAGATGTAGATTTGCAGGTCATCTGCATAGAGATGATAGTTGAAGCCATGGGAGTGAATGAGTTCACCAAGGGAGTGAATATAGATGGAGAACAGAAGATGGCCAAGAACTGACCCTTGAGGAACCCCTACAGTTAGTGGGTAGGAGGGGGAGGAGGAGCCCGCGAAGGAGACCGAGAATGAACGGCCAGAAAGATAAGAGGAGAACCGGGAGAGGACGGAGTCCGTGAAGCCAAGGCGAGATAAGGTGTGGAGGAGCAGGGGATGGTCGACAGTGTCAAAGGCAGCTGAGAGGGCTAGGAGGATTAGGATAGAGTAGGAGCTATTGGATTTGGCAAGAAGGAGGTCATGGGTGACCTTTGAGAGAGCAGTCTCGGTAGAGTGAAGAGGACGGAAGCCAGATCGCAGGGGGTCCAGGAGAGAGTTGGAGTTGCGGAATTCAAGGCAGCGAGTATGGACGACTCATTCTAGGAGTTTGGAAAGGAAGGGTAGGAGGGAGATAAGGCGATAACTGGAAGGGGAGGTGGGGTCGAGAGAGGGTTTTTTTAGGATGGGGGAGACGTGGGCATGTTTGAAGGCAGAGGGGAAGAAGCCCTTGGAGAGTGAGCGGTTAAAGATAGAAGTTAAGGAGGGGAGGAGGGAAGGGGCGATGGTTTTTATAAGGTGAGCGGGAATGGGGTCCAAAGCACAGGTGGAAGGGGTGACACTTGCGAGGAGGGAGGAGATCTCATCTGAGGATACTGCAGGGAAGGATGGGAAAGTAGGGGAGAGGGTTGGGAGCGGCGGGGGGTGGGGGGGAGGGAAGGAAAAGGGGGAGGGGTGACTTTGGAGCTCAGACCTGAATCTCCAGTCATCTAGCTGATTCAGGAGTGAAGAAGTTAAGAACCCTAACCCAGCCTGCCATATTGGGTTTTGGAGCTAAATATGGAGACAAATGGCTTTCATTTTTTAGCAGCTCTTCTCTTGTATTCATTCATTTGTATTTATTGAGCACTTACGGTGTTCAGAGCACTGTACTAAGCACTTTCTAGAGAGTGTACGGTACCTAGAGACTACTAGACAATATGGAAAATCCACGCTGAATGAGACACATGAGAAAAGGAATGACAGAAGGGGATGCCTTACGGCTGCTGGATTGACATGAAACTAGGAAACCAAAAGCCAGATGGTCAGAAGAAGCATTTTAAGGACAAGGTAAAGTAAAACCTCAGATGATACTTCCTCCCACTGTCTCCCTCTCACTGTTCCCTGATATTATTTATCTCAGTCAGTCAGTCAATCATATTTTTTGAGCTCTTACTGTGTACAAAGCACTGTATTAGGCACTTGGGAGAGTAAAATATAACAATATAATGGGGAGACAGATATTAATATAAATAATAAAATCCTCACTGACCCCTTTCCCACATCCTCCCACTAACCTGGAACTTCCTTTCCCCTTCCTTGTACACCAGACCACTACTCTCTCCAGTCTCAACCCCACAGTACTTATGTTCATATCCATCATTTATTTTAATGTCTGACTTCCCCTATAGACTGTAAACTCCCTGTGCACAGAGATTGGGTCAACCAACTCTGTAATATCTGTTTTATTGTACTTTCCCAAATGCTAAGTATAGTGCTGGATACACCTCATACTTAAAATGAATAAATCTTGTATTTACTGAGCGCTTAATGTGCACAGGATATGGTACTAAGTGCTTGGGAGAGTACAACAACAATATAACATATTTTCCCAGTTAAGCTCTTATGATTCCTTCTAGCCTGTGAGCCCATTGTTGGGTAAAGATTGCCTCTATATGTTGCTGAATAGTATCTGTTATATTGTACTTTCCCAAATGCTTAGTACAGTGCTGGATACACCTCATATTTAAAATAAATAAATCTTGTATTTACTGAGCACTTAATGTGTACAGGACATGGTACTAAGTGCTTGGGAGAGTACAACAACAATATAACAGATATTTTCCCAGTTAAGCTCTGATGATTCCTTCTAGCCTGTGAGCCCATTGTTGGGTAAGGATTGCCTCTATTTGTTGCTAAATTGTACTTTCCAAGCATTCAAGAGTACTCTGCACTCAGTAAGCTCTCAGTAAATACGACTGAATGAATGAAATCTACCTCTCAGCCCTGACCTCTGTCCTTCTCTGCAGTCTGCACTTCCTCCTGTCTTCAGGACATCTCTATTTGGATGTCCCACTGATACTTCCAATTTAACATGTCCAAAACAGAACTCCTCATCTTCCCAACTGAACCCCTGTCTCCCCACTGTCTTTCCCAACACTGAAGGCAACACAGCTATCCTCCCCATCTCACAAGCCTGGTAACCTTGGCATTATCCTCAATTTATCTCTCTCATACAACTCACATTAGTAATCTGTCACCAAATTCAGTCAGTTCTATCTTCACACCGTTGCTAAAATCTGTGCTTTCTTCTCCATCCAGTCTGCTACCATGTTGATCCAAGCCCTTAACCAAGCACTTCTTATATCTACCTTCATTACTGCATCAGCTCCTCTTTGACTCCCTTGCCTCCCGCCTCTCCCAACTTTAGTCGTTACTTCATTCTATTGCCCGGATCATTTTTCTAAAATTTCTTCAGTTCTTGCCTTCCCACTTTTCGAGGATGTCCAGCGGTTGCCCATTCACCTCCGCATCAAACAGAAATTCTTTACCACTGTCTTTAAAGTGTTCAATCAGCTCTGAACCTCCTACCTTACTTCACTGATATTCTACTACAGATCATCCCACACACTTCACTCTTCTAATGCTAACCTATTCAACTGTATCTTGATCTCATCTGTCTCTCTGAGGACCCCTTGCCTGCATATCTGTTGCCGACTTGTTCATCCCAAGTGCTTAGTACAGTGCTCTGCACATAGTAAGCACTCAATAAATACTATTGAATGAATGAATCCTCCCTCTGGCTTGGAATTCCCTTCCTCTTCTGACAGACGATGACTCTCCCCACATTCAAAACCTTAGTAAAATCACATCTCCTCTAAGAGACCTTCTCTGACTCTCCCCTCATTTCTTCTACTCCCTCTCCTTTCTGGGTTGCCTATACCCTTAGGTTTGTATAATGGTGTTTATTAAGCTCTTACTGTGTGCCAAACACTTTACTAAGCACTGAGGTAGATAGAAAATGATCTGGTCGGACACAGTCCCTATCTCATATGGGGTTCACGATCTAATTAGGAGGGAGTAGGATTTAATCTGCATTTTACGAATGAGGAAACCGGGGCACAGAGAAGGTAAATGGTTTGCCCAAGGTCATACAGCAGGCAAGAGGTAGAACCAAGCTTAGAATCCAGGTCCCTTTCTCCAGTCTCACATTTCATCCTGCTTTCAAGATATCACTACTTGGATGTCCTCCCATTACTTCAAACTTAACATGTTCAGAGCAGAACTCCTTATCTCCCCCCCTCCCAAACCCTGTCCTCCCCCTGACTTTCCCATCACTGTAGATGGCACCACCACCCTTCCTATCTCCCAGGCCCATAACCGTGGTATTACCCTTGACTCCTCTTTCTCGTTCAACCCACATATTCTATCCTTCACTAAATCCTGTCAGTCCCACCTTCACCACATGGCTAAAATCCACCCTTTCCTCGCCATCCAAACTACTACCATGTTGATACCATCACTCATCTTATCCCCCTGGATTACTGCAGCCACCTCCTTGTTTATCTCCCAGCCTCCTCTCTCTCCCACAACTCCAGTCCATACTTCACTCTGCTGCCCAGATCAGTTTTCTACAAAAATGTTCGGGATATATCACCTCTCTACTCAAGAAACTCCATCCAATGAAAACTCCTCACCATTGACTTTAAAGCATTCCACCACCTTGCTCCCTCCTAAATCACCTCCCTACTCTCCTTCTACATCCCATCCCGCACACTCAGCTCATCTGGTAACCTTCTCACTGGGCCTCCATCTTGCCTATCTCACCATCGAGCCCTAACTCATGTCCTGCCCGTGGCCTGGAACGACCTCCCTCAAATCCAACAGACAAGTAACTCTTCCCCCTCCTACAAAGCCTTATTGAAGGCACATCCAAGAAGCCTTCCTAAGTAAGCCCTCCCTTTCCTCATCTCCCACTACCTCCTGTGTCATCCTGTCTTATTCCCTTTGTTCTTCCCCACGCCCAGCCCCATAGCACTTATGTATATATCTATCATTTATTTATCTGTACTGATGTCTGTTTATAGTCCCCCCTCTGGACTATAAGCTAGTTGTGGGCAAGGAATGTGTCTGTTTGTTGTTGTATTGTACTCTCCCAAGCAGTTAGCACAGTGCTCGGCACACAGTAAGTGTTCAATAAATTCATTCATTCATTCGAGGCATATTTATTGAGCACTTATTGGGTGCAGAGCACTGTACTAAGCACTTGGAAAGTACAATTCAGCAATAAAGAGAGACGATCCCTGCCCACACTGAGCTTGCAGGCTAGACGGGGGAGACAGACATCTAAGCAAGTAAACAGGCATCAATAAGGAAAACAGGCGTCAGTATTTTTACGATTCAATGAACGAATAAATGAAAGAAGGTTTTCTGACTCACAGATCCAGTCACTTTCCACCAAACCACATAGCTTCCCCGTGCTTTATACCCTTGGTAGTCACCCCACCCTCAGCCCCACAGCACTTATGTACAGATCCAAAACTTATTTGTATTAATATCTAGACCAGAAACTCACTGTGGGCAGGGAATGTGTCTACCAACTCTGTTATATTGTACTCTCCCACACATTTAGTACAGTGCTCTGCACGCAGTAAGAATTTAATCGATGGCATTTGCATGACCTAATGGATAGAACATGGGCCTGGGGGCCAGGAGGACCTGGTTCTAAACGCATCTCTGCCACTTGTTTGCTCTGTGACCTTAGACGAGTCATTTCATTTCTATGTGCTTCAGTTACCTCACCTGTAAAATGTGGATAAAGACTGTGAGCCCCATATGGTACAGGGACTGTGTCCAATCTAATTAGCTTGTTTCTACCCAGTCCTTAGAACAGTGCTTAACGTATAGTAAGTACTTAACAAATACCATCATTATTATTACTGATTAGTGTTATTGAGAGCACACTAAACTCTTGGGAGAGAACCATGCAATAGAGTAATGAATACCATTGATTGATTGAGTGACCAAGGACACACAGCAGGATGTGACAGTAAGGAGGTGACGGAGTTGGCATTAGAAAACACATCTAATTCTTAGTTCCACTGTACCTTGCTGCCTTCCTAATTCCACATTTTCTTAATAATAATGATAATTATGATATTTGTTAAGCACTTTCTATGTGCCGAGCACTGTTCTAAGCACTGGGGTAGATACAAGGTAATCAGGTTGTCCCACGTGAGGCTCCAGGTTAATCCCTATTTTACAGATGAGGTAACTGAGGCACAGAGAAGTTCAATGACCTGGCCAACATCGCACAGCAGACAAGTGGCAGATAGATGATTTTATCCTCATTTTGTGGTTCTTCAGCAAAGTGGCCTCAATTTCTCTCGCCTGCGGAAAACCCTCGACGGAGTTTAACACCTTTAGCTTATTTGGAAGACGGCTGAAGGATTTAGCCACAGCAGAGACAGGGGAGGCTTGAACCCAATCGAAGGAGAAAGTGGTTTCTGGTTATTTAAAAGGACTTGAAGGTATTCATCCTTTATTTATAACCTCCAAAGTCATTACTCTGATACTGTTCCTTGGCATCTGTCCCAATTAAGCGGGTGTGACATTTATTAAAGTACAGATTTAGGGGCTTCTGCTATATCTTATCAGCCCCAAGAAACAAACGCCTTCCCAAGTTTTCATCTAGAAAATTATATACGATCCATCCCTGGCACACTGTTTCCTAATCTAGAGCATAAATCCCTACTTTTTTGACACATCCAGTAAGTTAAATGCCTCAGGACAAATGTGACCAGAGTCAGTAAATTATTCTCTTAAATGAAATAGCAAATGAGATGGAAGTGAATCATTTCAAACTGTAGAAACGGAACCTAGAAAGATTCATTGTTCTAATTATATTAATAATGCTCTAAAGGTTTACATTTCTCAAATTAATGATGATTCGGGGGAGTAGAATTGAGGGGATATTGCTAATCGATGCAGATTCCTGCTCTAGCAGTGATTGTGGTTTGAAATATTTCTTGGTCAAAGAGAGACCCATATCTTGGTGGACGGTGTAGTGGAGGAGAAGAAGCTTGGTTTAGAGGACAGAGCATGGGCCTGGGAGTCAGAGGACCTGGGTTTTAATCCTGGTTCTGCCACCTGTCTGCTATGTGACTTTGGGTGAGTCACTTAACTTCTCTAGGCCTCAGTTCCCTCATCTGTACAATGGGGATTAAGACTGCCAGCCCCATGTGAGTACTCACATATAATTATGTGAATACCATAATCATTATTATTATTGTGTGGAACAGGGACTGTATCCAACCCAATCAGCTTGTAATAATGATCCTAATGGTATTTGTTAAGTGTTTACTATGTACCAGGCACTGTACTAAGCACTGGTGCGGATACAAGCAAATCAAGTTGGACGCGGTCTCTGTCCCATGTAGGGCTCATAGTCTCAATCCCCATTTTACAGATGAGGTAACTGAGGTCCAGAGATGTGTAGTGCTTGTCCAAGGTCACACAGCAGACAAATGGCAGAGCCTGGACTAGAAACCATGACCTTCTGACACCCAGGCCCGTGCTCTATCCATTACTTCAAGCTGTACCTACCCCAGTGCTGAGTATAGTGCCTGGCACATAGTGAGAAACAGCATGGCTTAGTGGAAGGAGCACGGGCTTGGGAGTCAGAGGTCGTGGGTTCTAATCTCAGCTCCGCCACTTGTCAGCTGTGACTTTGGGCAAGTCACTGAACTTCTCCGTACCTCAGTGACCTCATCTGTAAAATGGGGATCAAGACTGTGAGCTCCAAGTAGGACAGCCTAATAACCTTGTATCTATCCCAGTGCTTAGAACAGTGCTTGGCACATACTAAGTGCTTAACAAATACCAACATTAATTAATTATTTAGTAAATGCTTAACCAAAACCATTTTTTTTTAAAAAGAAGCATTCCTAGAGAGGGCAGAGCTGGTCCTAAATTTGCTGACTTCAGAAAATATAGCAGAGAACTGCTCACAGGCAACTCCTCGAACTCCAATCCATCCACTTCTTCTCGGTGCAATCTGTTGCTCACAGCTGCACTCCGTGGGCAATGTGCCCTTACATTTTTTTGTTTGTTGGTTTGCTTGTTTGGCATAGCCTGAGCCTGGGAATCTGAAGTTCAAGGGTTCTAATCCAGGCTCTGCCACTTGCCTGCTCTGTGGCCTTGAGCAAGTAATAATGTTGGTATTTGTTAAGCGCTTACTATGTGCAGAGCACTGTTCTAAGCGCTGCGGGGATACAAGGTGATCAGGCTGTCCCTCATGGGGCTCACAGTCTTCATCCCCATTTTACAGATGGGGTAACTGAGGCCCAGGGAAGTGAAGTGACTTGCCCACAGTCACACAGCTGACAAGTGGCAAGTGACTTCATGTCTTTGGGTCTCAGTTACCTCATCTGTAAAATAATAATAATAACAATTATGGTATTTGTTAAGCACTTACTATGTGCCAAGCACTGTTCTTAGCGCTGGGGAAGATACAAGGTAATCAGGTTGTCGCACATGGGCTCACAGTCTTAATCCCCATTTTATAATAATAATAATAATAATGGTATTTGTTAAGCGCTCACTATGTGCAGAGGACTGTTCTAAACTCTGGAGTAGATACAGGGTAATCAGGTTGTCACACATGAGGCTCACAGTCTTAATCCCCATTTTACAGGTGAGGTAACTGAGGCACAGAGAAGTTAAGTGACTTGCCCAAAGTCACACAGCTGTCAAGTGGCAGATCTGGGATTCGAACCCATGCCCTCTGTCTCCCAAGCCCCTGCTCTTTCCACTGAGCCACGCTGCTTCTCCTAAGAGCCTGGATTAGAACCAACATCTTCTGACTCCCAAATCCGTGCTCTTGCCACTAGGATAATTCTACACACCTCATGAAATTCAGTTGCTAAAAGTCTGCATCCTGGAGCTTTCAATGAAAAACAAAATGGTGGAAAGGAGGAGAGTGTTAGGCACGAGTAATGAGCCAAACATGGTGAGGGTGAAAGAGAGGGACACTGAGATGGGTCACTTGGTACGGAAAAAGCACCCAGACTGGAGAGAGCTGGTCATTCTAATACCGGCTTTGCCATTTGCCTGCTATATGACCTTATCCAAGTCACTGAACTTCTCTGTGCCTCGGTTTCCTCACCTCTACATTGGAGGTAAAATAACCGTTCTTCCTCTCTCCTTTATACTGAGAGATCCTAGTGGGCCAGGGACTCTGACTGATCTGATTGTCCATTTATTTTCATTCATTCAGTCGTATTGATTGAGTGCTTACTGTGTGCAGAGCGCTGTACAAAGTGCTCGGAAAGTACAGTTCGGCAACAGATAGAGATAATCCCTACCCAACAATGGGCTCACAGTCTAGAAGGGGAGACAGACAACAAAGCAAAATAAGTAGACAGATACAAGGAGATGGACATCACTAATAATAATAATGGTGGTACTTGTTAAGCGCTTACTATGTGCAAAGCACTGTTCTAAGCGCTGGGGGGATACAAGGTGATCAGGTTGTCCCACATGGGGCTCACATTTTTTATCCCCATTTTACAGATGAGGTAACTGAGGCACAGAGAAGTTAAGTGACCTGCCCAAAGTCACACAGCTGACAAGCGGCAGAGCTGGGATTCGAACCCATGACCTCTGACTCCGAAGCCCAGGCTCTTTCCACTGAGCCACGCTGCTTCTCTCAAAGTAGATAAATAGAACCATAGATAAATGCACATCATTAATAAAATAAATGGACCAATAAATATGTACAAATATGTACGTGCTGTGGGGAGAGGAAGGGAGTGGAGCAGAGGGAGCGAGTAGGGGCAATGGGGAGGGGAGGAGAAGCAGAGGGAAAGGGAGGGCTCAGTCTGGGAAGGCCTCCTGGAGGAGGTGAGCTCTCAGTAGGGTAAGAGAGTTAGTTTGGCGGAGGTGAGGAGGGAGGGCATTCCAGGACAGCGGTAGGACGTGGGCCAGGGGTCGATGGCGGGATGGGTGAGGACGAGGCACCGTGAGGAGGTGAGCGGCAGAGGAGCAGAGTATGTGGGCCGGGCTGTAGACGGAGAGAAGGGAGGTAAGGGAGGAGGGGGCAAGGTGATGGAGAGCTTTGAAGCCAAGAGTGAGGAATTTTTGCTTTATGCGAAGGTTGATAGGCAACCCGTGGAGGTTTTAGAGGAGGGGAGTGACATGCCCAGTGTTTCTGCAGATAGATAATCCGGGAAGTGGAATGAAGTATAGACTGAAGCGGGGAAAGACAGGAGGATGAGAGATCAGAAAGGAAATTGATGCAGTATTCCAGTCGGGATATGATGAGAGATTGTACCAGCAAGATAGCAGTTTGGATAGAGAGGAAAGGGTGGATCTTGGCGACAGGCTCTGGTGAAGGATTGGATGTGTGGGATGAATGAGAGAGCAGAGTCAAGGATGACACCGAGGTTGCGGGCTCGTGAGATGGGAAGGACGGTAGTGCCGTCCGCAGTGACGGGAAAGTCAGGGAGAGGACAGGGATTGGGAGGGAAGATAATTGTATCATGTCTACTTGCGTGTTTGCCACATATGTGGTATTAGTTAAGTACTTACTATGTGCCAGGATTCTACTAAGCGCTGAGGCAGTTGATAGCTAATCAGGTTGGGCACAGTCCATGTCCCACATGGGCCTCAGTTTAAATCTCCATTTTCCAGGTGAGGTAACAGAGGCCCAGATAAATTCGGAGATTTGCCCGAGGTCACGCAACAGACAAGTGGCAGAGCAGGGATTAGACTTCTGATTCCCAAACCCGCACTCTATCCACTAGGCCTTGCTGCTTCACATACTAAGTGCTTATCAATTATCATTATTAGTAGTATTAGCAGTCGTAATAATGGCATTGTGAGACCTGAACATTGTCCCGCCATACACAGAGGATCATCCTTCTGTATTTAGAGTTTCTGAAGCTTGGAAGTTAGGTAATTCTCCCGAGAAGAGCTTGATTGATAACATCAGAAGCTAAATCTGTGCCGAGAGCCGGCTCCAGACAGGGCCTGAAGCTATGACAGCCTCTCACCCTGACCTACTTAGACTCCCTCTCAACTCTGATTTAGTGATTCCTGTCTGACTGTAAGGGTCCCTTCTCTCCACCCAAGGCCTCCCTTATCCCCTGACAGGATCGTCTGGTTATTCATACCCTGAAATTTTCACCTTTAGAAGTTCACCTACATATATTTTTCTTTTCCTTTTATTTCCTTTTCCTGAAACCCAAATGTTCTCGTCCCTAAAAATAGTCTTCGTCTTAAGTTGGATGACTCACCTTGTGATTCACCGGTCTGACACTGTGGGTGTCCATCTTGTGAGGGATCAGTTTTTCCCAAGAATCACCTCTTTGGGTGGTGTATCTTGAGACTCGTGAGGCAAAAGCCACCTAGTTGGAGTGGTTTGAACATCAAGAAGCATGACTTAGCGAGAAGCAGCATAACTTAGTGGATAGAACGTGGGCCTGGGAATCGGAAGCACCTGGGTTCTAATCCCGGCTTCGTCACATGTCTGCTGGGTGACTTTGGGCAAGTCACTTTACTTCTCTGGGCCTCAAGTTCCCCAGTCTGTTAAATGGAGATTAAGACTATGAGCCCCATGTGAGACAGGGACTGTGTTCAACCTGATTAACTTGTATCTACCCCAGTGCTTGGCACATGGTAAGCATTTAAGTGCCATTATTATTATTATTATTATCTTCCCCCCAAGCAACATATTTTCGCTCAGAATCTACAATGAAATTTGGCTGCTACCGCTCCTCAAGAAGTTCAGGAACAGCCTGATCAGATTTTCAACTTAAATAACTTTCACCCTGCCTCAGTATTATGTTGCACTGTCAAAGAACATCATCGGTCTGTAAAATGATCACATTAAGCTAAGTGCTGGAAGCCGTGAGCCTCAAAATGCACATTAAGATGTTGAAGGCAACTCTTATAATATCTCTTCTAATAATAATAATAAGGATGATGATGGATTTAAGCACTTACTAATGTGCTAAACACTGTACTAAGCACTGGGGAAAATAGAAGAATATCAGGTTGAACATAATCCGTGACCCACAGTCAAAGTAGGAGGGAGAACAGGTATTGGATTCCCATTTTACAGATGAGAAAACTGAGGCACGGAGAAGGTAAGTGACTGGCCCGACGTCACCTAACAGGTAAGCGACAGAGCCAGCGTGGCTCAGTGGAAAGAGCCCGGGCTTTGGAGTCAGAGGTCATGGGTTCGAATCCCGGCTCTGCCACTTGTCAGCTGTGTGACTTTAGGCAAGTCACTTCACTTCTCTGGGCCTCAGTTCCCTCATCTGTAAAATGGGGATGAAGACTGTGAGCCCCACGTGGGACAACCTGATTCCCCTGTGTCTACCCCAGCGCTTAGTACAGTGCTCTGCACATAGTAAGCGCTTAACAAATACCAACATTATTATTATTAGTCAGGATGAAAACCCAAGTCCGCGGACTCGAAGGCCTACGCTCTTTCAGCTAGACCAATTATTCACCACTTACCTTTAGTAACTTTGGCATCTCTTTTGTCTCTAATTCTCACTGAGATTCTCTCCTCACCCACCTCAGTTCTGAGGGGAATTTTAGGACTTTCCACACTATTCTGGAAGGGTGTCGTATGTCCAGAGAAACAGGTTGGCCTAGTGGAAAAAGTCCACGCTGGGAGTCAGGAGGGTTTGGTTCTAATCCCGGTTCTGCCCATTGGCTTCTGGGTGACCTTGGACAAGACATTTAACTTCTCTGTGTCTCAGTTTCCTCATCGGTAAAAAGGGGATAAATTACTTTTCTCCCTCTTGATGATGATGGTGATGATGGTAGTTGTTAAGTGCTTACTATGTGTCAAGCACTGTTCTAAGAGCTGGGGTTGATAGAAGATAATTAGGTTGGACACAGTTCCTGTCCCACAGTAGGGATCACAGTCTTAATCCCATTTTACAGATGAGGGAATGAGGCCCAGAGAAGTGAATTGATTTGTCCGAGGTCAAATAGCAGACAAGTGGTGGAGCCGGGATTAGGAGCGAGTTCCTTCTGATTCCCAAGTCTGTGCTCTAACCATTAGACCATGCTGCTTCTCTTAGACTCTGACCTCCAGGTGGGACAGCGACTGTCTCCAATATGATCATTTTGTCTCTATCACAGTGCTTAGCACACTTTTTGGCACATAGTAAATGTTTAATAAATACCACATGACTTATTTAATGCTTAATGTTATCATGGAGTGAAGTAGAACGGAGTAGAATGGAGTGAAGTATCAGGGAGAAGCAGTGTGGCTCAGTGGAAAGAGCATGGGCTTGGGAGTCAGAGGTCATGGGTTCGAATCCTTGTTCTGCCACTTGTCAGCTGTGTGACTGTGGGAAAGTCACTTAACTTCTCTGTGCCTCAGTTCCTTCATCTCTAAAATGGGGATTAAGACTTGAGCCTCATGTGGGATAACCTGATTACCCTGTATCTACCCCAGCGCTTAGAACAGTGCTCTGCACATAGTAAACGCTTGACACATGCCAACATTATTATTATTATTAGAACCTTAAGAATTCGCTCTCGAAGAAAGAGGAAGGAGAGGACTCTAGAAATATAACGGTAGAACCAACAGAATTTCATGACACACTGTGTGTGAGGATATAACTGGAGGATAATGCCAAGATTATGGGCTTGTGAGACAGGGAGGATGGTGGTTCTCGTCCACAGTGATGGGAAAGTCAGGGGGAGGACGGGGTTTGGGTGGGAAGATGAGGAGTTCTGTCTTGGACAGGTTTAGTTTGAAGTGTTGGTGGGACCTCCAAGTATAGCTGTCTTGAAGGCAGGAGGAAATATGAGACTGCAGAGGAGGTGACTCATTCATTCATTCAATAGTATTTATTGAGCGCTTACTATGTGCAGAGCACTGTACTAAGCGCTTGGAATGTAGAAATCGGTAACAGATAGAGACAGTCCCTGCCCTTTGACGGGCTTACAGTCTAATCGGGGGAGACAGACAGACAAGAACAATGGCAATAAATAGAATCAAGGGGAAGAACATCTCATTAAAACAATAGCAAATAAATAGAATCAGGGTGATGTAAATATTAACAAAATAATGAGGGCCTCCGGGCCGCACCTGGAGAGTTTTCAGTCCTCTACCAGTCTCGGCTACGGGAGGGAGAATCAAGCAGAGGTCTGTCCATTCCATTCCTAACTTGGCCATTGGCTAGCGAGTGGAAGGCAATCTGCTACAAGTCAAAACTCACTCATGCTGGGCAGCAGTAGCATGGGAGAGAATCAAGGGCAGAGACTAAAGTCGACTGCACTGAAGGAGGCAATTGTAAACCATTTCCAGATTTTTACCAAGAAAACTCTTTGGATCCACTACCAGAACAATTGCAGATGGAGAGCGGGGCGTTCTGGGAGAGATGTGTCTGTGGTGTCACTATGGGTCGGAAATGACTCGGTGGCATCAGACAAGAGGAGGTGAGAGAGCAGGGCTGGAGATGAAGATTTTTGGAATCATCCACATAGAGAGCATAGTTGAAGCCATGGGAATGAATGAATTCTTCAAGGGAATGGGTGTAGATAGAGAAGATAAGGGGATTCAGAATTGAGCTTTGAGGGATTTTCCTCCCCAACCCTTCCCACTCTCAGAAGGTGGGAGGGAGAGGAGGAGCCCGTGAAAGAGATTGAGAATGAATGGCCAAAGACATAGGAGAAGAAACGGATTAGGATGCAATAGAGACCATTGGATTTGGTCACTTCAGTCTGAATTCCAGGTTTGTCACTTTCTCAGTGCTATGATTTATTATTTAGTATTTCCCTTTTGTCCTTTTGTAGTTTCCTTTTGCCCTCAAAAGTTAGTTTTGCATGAGTTTTTTCATACTTTTTTCATGATATTTGTTTGTGTGTCAAGTATTGTCCTAATCACTGGGTAGATACAAGTAAATCTGGCTGGAAACGATCCCTGTCCCACAGGAGGCTTACAACATTTTAGGTAAGAATCAGTCAGTCATTCAATCGTATTTATTTAGCACTTACTGTTTGGAGAGCACACTACTAAGCACTTGGAAGAGTACAATATAACAAAATAACAGGCACATCCCCTGTCCACTGTGAGCTTACAGTCTAGAAGGGAAAACAGACATTTATATAAATTACAGCTATATACGTAAGTGCTGTGGGGCTGGGAGGGGGCGATGAATGAACGGAGCAAGTCAGGGCAACACAGAAGGGAGAGGAAAAGGAGGGCTTAGTCAGGAAGGCTTCTTGGAGGAGATGTGCCTTCATTAAGGGTTTGAAGTGGGGGGAGAGTAATTGTCCGTCGGACATGAAGAGGGAAGATGTTCCAGGCCAGAGGTAGGTTGTGAGTGAGAGGTCAGTAGTGAGATAGACGAGATGGAGGTACAGTGAGAAGGTAAGCATTGAGGGAGTGAAGTATGTTGGCTGGGTTGTAGTAGGAGAGTAGGGAGGTGAGGTAGGGGACAAGGTGATTGACTGCTTTAAAGCCAATGATGAGGAGTTTCTGTTTGATGTGGAGATGGATGGGTGACCACTGGAGTTTCTTGAGGAGTGGAGAAACATGGCCTGGATATTTTTATGTAGCCAAATGATCCAGGCAGCAGAGTGAAGTATGGACCGGAGTGGGGAAAGACAGGAGGCAGGGAGGTCACCAAGGAGGCTGATAGAGAAGGAAGAATAGGTATCGAAACTCCACTTTTCACCTGAGGCACAGAGAAGTCAACTTGCTGAGGATCACACAGAAGACGAGTGGTGCAGCTGGGATGAGAAACCCAGGTTCTCTGGTTTTCAGGTCTGTGGTCTTTCCACTAGGCCAAGCTGCTTCCCATATACTCATTTCAGTCAAAAATAACACTCAGTGGGATGATTTAAATATTTTATGCATTAGCATATGAAACACAGCCACGCACATGTGCAAAAGCAGTGAAAATATGCTCTTTGTCTTTTATATTGCTACACGCCAGGGAACGCTCTCAATCGGTTCCATGAAAATGTGTGGTAAGCAAAAAGAGTAATAGGAAATAATGTAAAGTGCAGTGATACATTCCCAGATTGAAAAAACAGACTGAGAAAAAGCAACTACATTTTAAGAAGTCCTTCAAAATCGTAAGTTCAAATAGCAATGATAAAATATTTTGAGTTAGTTTTGCATGAGTCTTTTTGTGTTGTTGTCATTGTCTTATGCTGTCGAGTCGCGTCCGACCCGTAGCGACGCCATGGACACATCTCTCCCGGAACGCCCCACCTCCATCTGCAATCGTTCCGCTAATGGATCCGTAGAGTTTTCTTGGTAAAAATCCAGAAGTGGTTCACCATCGCCTCTTTCCGCGCAGCATGCCTGAGTCTCCTCCCTCGACTCTCTCCCGTGCCGCTACCGCCCAACACAGGGGGGTTTTGACTTAATAATAATGTTGGTATTTGTTAAGCGCTTACTATGTGCCGAGCACTGTTCCAAGCGCTGGGGTAGACATAGGGGAATCAGGTTGTCCCACGTGGGGCTCACAGTCTTCATCCCCATTTGATGGCCTTCCACTCGCTAGCCACCGGCCAAGCTAGGAATGGAATGGGTAGGCCTTTGCTTGACTCTCCTTAGAGAAGCAGCGTGGCTCAGTGGAAAGAGCCCGGGCTTGGGATTCAGAGGTCATGGGTTCGAATCCCGACTCTGCCCCTTGTCAGCTGTGTGACTGTGGGCAAGTCACTTCACTTCTCTGTGCTTCAGGTCCCTCACCTGTAAAATGGAGATGAAGACTGTGAGCCTCACGTGGGACAACCTCATTCCCTTGTATCTACCTCAGCGCTTAGAACAGTGCTCTGCACGTAGTAAGCTGCGTGGCTCAGTGGAAAGAGCACGGGCTTTGGAGTCAGAGGTCATGGGTTCGAATCCCGGCTCGGCCCCTTGTCAGCTGTGTGACTTTGGGCAAGTCACTTAACTTCTCGGTGCCTCAGTTACCTCATCTGGAAAATGGGGATGAAGACTGTGAGTCCCACGTGGGACAACCTGCTTCCCCTGGGTCTACCCCAGCGCTTAGAACGGGTGCTCGGCACATAGTAAGCGCTTAACGAATACCAACATTAGTATTATTAAAATGGGGATGAAGACTGTGAGCCTCAGGTGGGGCAACCTCATTCTCCTGTATCTACCCCAGCGCTTAGAACAGTGCTCTGTACGTCGTAAGCGCTTGACAAATACCAACATTATTATTATTCTTAATCGAGACTGGTAGAGGACTGGCATCACTCCAGGTGCCACCCTGAGAGGTGTTACATATATGTAACGAGTGAGGAGGCATTCCTTGGCCTGGAAATGCACACTTTTCCGAATCAAACCTTTTAACGAGCTCACTTATCCCTTTAAGAGCGGTAAGAACAGCTTTGCGGTTGACTGGCCTTGTTAATTTATTGCGTTATCTTCGCAAACTTTGTAGGCCTCGTTAGGGGAACACCTGCAGTTCTGCCACTAGAGGGCGATAGACATCAATGAATGGTGTTTGCAAACTGGACAAAAACGGGAACGAGAAGGACAGAGTTTTCATTCATTCATTCAATAGTATTTATTGAGCGCTTACTACGTGCAGACCACTGTACTAAGCCCTTGGAATGTACAAATCGGCAACAGATAGAGACAGTCTCTGCCCATTGATGGGCTAACAGCCATTTTCCTGATGAGGTAACTGAAGCTCACCTAAGTCAAGTGACTTGCCCAAGGTCACACAACAGACATGTAACAGAGCCAGGATTAGTACCCAGGTCCTTCTGAGTCCCAGATGTGTATTCTATCCCGCTGCTTCCTGCCCACAAAGTCTACAACACTAGCCCAGCTTGGGCTCGTACGTTACACGCCCTCGACGTGACCATTCGAACGAGTCTCTCGTGACGTAAAAATGGTCATCTTTGCCACCGAGCATATTCAGCTTCCACGATGAGGCCTCAGAAGTCGCTTTTCAGGTGGTCAGTGTCACCTACTTTTCAGAGAGATTTCTCGTGTCATTTTCCAAGTCAGTTAGTCAATCCTATTTACTGAATGCTAACTGTGTGCGGAGCACTGTACCAAGCACACCGTCTAAAAATAAAGGGTCACATTCCCTGCCCACAATGAGTTTACGTCTAGAGGGGAGACAGACGTGTGAGCCACTTGTCTTCAGTGCTGTGCAACCCAATCTGCTTTACTGGCATCATCATGGGGAGGTGGTCAGCCTGGATTTGGCCTACCCCTCACCAGAGGCATCTCAACAGTAATATTTCCATCCCTCAACATCCTTCACCCCGTTACTTTCCTTACCACGCTCTCAGAGTCAACAGGCAACCAAAAGAAGCAGCGGGGCGTAGTGGATAGAGCCCGGTCCTGGTAGTCAGAAGGTGACGGGTTCTAATCCTGACTCTGCCACTTGTTCGCTATGTGGCCTTGGGTAAGTCATTTCATTTCTCTGTGGTTCAGTTACCTCATCTGTAAAATGGGGATTGAAACCGTGAGCCCTGTATGCGGCGGGGACTACGTCTAACCCGATTTGCTCGTATCCACCCCAGCACTTTTCGTTCATTCATTCAATAGTATTTATTGAGCATTCACTATGTGCAGAGCACTGTACTAAGCGCTTGGAATGTACAGTTCGGCAACAGATAGAGACCATCCCTGCCCATTGGCGGGCTCACAATCTAATCAGGGCAGACAGACGGCAGAACAAAGCAGAACGAAACAAAAACAAGACAACATAATCACGATAAATAGAATCAAGGGGTTGTACACCTCATTAACAAAATAAATAGGGTACTAGTACAGTGCCTGGCACATAGTAAGCACTTAACAAATGCCATCGTCATTATTATTATTATTATTATTACTAACTCTGTTATATTGTACTTAGAGAAGCAGCGTGGCTCAGTGGAAAGAGCCTGGGCTTCGGAGTCAGAGGTCATGAGTTCGACTCCCGGCTCTGCCACTTGTCAGCTGTGTGACTGTGGGCAAGTCACTTAACTTCTCTGTGCCTCAGTTCCCTCATCTGTAAAATGGGGATTAAAAGTGTATGAGCCCCACGTGGGACAACCTGATTACCCTGTATCTCCCCCAACGCTTAGAACAGTGGTCGGCACCTAGTAAGCGCTTAACAAATGCCAACATTATTATTTTTATTATTATTATTATTATTACTTTCCCCTGCACTCAGTACAGTGCTCTGCACATAGTAAGTGCTCAATAAATACGATTAAGTGCTGGGCTTGATACAGAACAATAAGGTTGGACACAGTAGTGCTTGGCACAGAGTAAGCGTTTAGCAAATACCATAATTAATTATTATTATTAGTACCGGTCTCACATGGGGACCAGAGAAGTTACTGTTATTATTAATGAGAAGCAGTGTGGTCCAGTGGATAGAGCAGGGACCTGGGAGGCAGAGAACCTGGGTTCTAATTCTGGGTCCTCCACTTGTCTGCTGTGTGACGTTGGACCAGTCATTTCACTTCATCTGTGTCCCAGTTTCCTCATCTGTAAAGTGGGGATTAAGACTGCGAGCCCCATATGGGACAGGGATTGTGTCCCACCCGATCATCTTGTCTCTATCCCAACACTTAGTACAGTGCCTGTCACAACGCAAGGGCTTAACGTACACAATTATCATCATCATCATCGATAATGTCACAGCCTGCTAGAGGTATCTAAAGGAAGATCAAGTCCCTGGCCAAAGGATGCTGATATATTTATACCCTGTGCCTTTCGAAGGAGAGGATGAGAATGGGAGCCATTTGACACAGTCTTCACTGCCTAATCAGTAAAGACTGTAAAGCATGAAAATACGAATCCCTATCCATATTGAGAAGCAGGCTCAGTGGAAAGAGCACAGGCTTGGGAGTCAGGGGTCAGGGGTTCGAATCCCGGCTCTGCCACTCATCAGCTGGGTGACTGTGGGCAAGTCACTTAACTTCTCTGTGCCTCAGTGACCTCATCTGTAAAATGGGGATTAACTGTGAGCCTCACATGGGACAACCTGATTACCCTGTATCTACCCCAGCGCTTAGAACAGTGCTCTGCACATAGTAAGCGCTTAACAAATACCAATGTTACTATTATTATCCCGACTCTGCCCCTTGTCAGCTGTGTGACTGTGGGCAAGTCACTACACTTCTCTGTGCCAAAGTTGCCTCATCTGTAAAATAGGGATGAAGACTGTGAGCCTCATGTGGGACAACCTCATTCCCCTGTATCTCCCCCTTGATTCATCCCCTTGATTCTATTTATTGCTATTATTCTCATCTGTCCGTCTCCCCCGATAAAACTGTAAGCCCGTCAAAGGGCAGGGACTGTCTATATCTGTCACCGATTTGTACATTCCAAGCGCTTAATACAGTGCTCTGCACATGGTAAGCACTCTATAAACGCTATTGAATGAACGAATACCCCAGCGCTTAGAACAGTGCTCTGCACGTAGTAAGCGCTTAACAAATACCACATTATTATTAGAGAAATACTGATAAATAATCTTGTCATATATTATCGAGCATAACTCTAAAATATACATTTAGTACACTTGCTAAATTCCTTTATAAACTATCAGACTGTAAGCCCGTCATTGGGCAGGGATTGTCTCTATCTGTTGCCAAATTGTACATTCCAAGCACTTAGTACAGTGCTCTGCACACAGTAAGCGCTCAATAAATACTATTGAATGAATGAATGAACTAGCAGTTGTCTATTATGAATGTATTTAAGCATCACTAAACATGTTACATCGCAGACAAGTAATGTGACTTGCCCAAGATTACCCAGCAGACAAGGGGCAGACCCGGGATTCGAACCCAGATTCTTCTGACTCTCAGGCCAGTGCTCTTTCCATTAGGCCATGCTGCTTCACAGAATTGCTTTCCTGAAAGCAATCATCTCTACTTTTAATTAAGACTATCTCTCCCCTTCCATCAAGAAAAGCAAGAGCAGCCCAGAGGCGCCCCCAGAAAAGTAGCAACTGAATCAAGATTTTGCATTTCATTTAAAAAAATTCAATAAAAATCCCAACAATGAAGTAACATTGTGAGGCCACAGAGTCTCTGTTTCCAGGAAGATTATTCCATAAGCGTCTATTGTTCCACAGGCAATTTAGATGATGATGTTCGAATCCCAGCTCTGCCACTTGTCAGCTGTGTGACTGTAGGCAAATCACTTAACTTCTCTGTCCCTCAGTTCCCTCATCTGTAAAATGGGGATGAAGACTGTGAGCCTCATGTGGGACAACCTGATGACCCTGTATCTACCCCAGCGCTTAGAACAGTGCTCTGCACGTAGTAAGCACTTAACAAATACCAACATTATTATTAATGTTATTTAAGTGCTTACTATGTGCTAAATACTGCGGGAGATACAATGCAATCAGATAATGGAGATCAGATAATGGATCAGATAGGGAGAAGCAGCGTGGCTCAGTGGAAAGAGCACGGGCTTTGGAGTCAGGGCTCATGAGTTCGAATCCCAGCTCTGCCACTTGTCGGCTGTGTGACTGTGGGCAAGTCACTTAACTTCTCTGTGCCTCAGTTCCCTCATCTGTAAAATGGGGATTAATACTGTGAGCCCCACGTGGGACAACCTGATTCCCCTCTGTCTACCCCAGCGCTTAGAACAGTGCTCGGCACATAGTAAGCGCTTAACAAATACCCACATTATTATTATTATTAATAATTGATAATAATTGTGGTATTTGTTAAGCACTTACTATGTGCCATGCACTGTTTTAAGCACTGAAATCAGGTTGGATACAGCCTCTGACCCACATGGGACTCATGTTCTTAATCAAAGACACAAGCCCTCTGTCCCACATGGGATTCTCAGTCTAAGGGAGAGGGAAAGTAGGCATCTCCTCTGTCTTTTGCAGGTGAAGAAACAGACCCAGAGAAGGTAAGTACCTTGCCCAGAGTCACACAGCAGACGAGTGGTGGAGCTGGGATTAGAACCCAGGTCCTTTGACTCCCAATCCCGTGCTCCTTCTCCACAGCGGCTTCTCCAAAGCCAAGGAAAATTATAAAACTGCTATAATTTGGGAAGGGATATCTTCAGGGGAAAAAATAACTTGGTTTATTTTTTCCCCATGGATTAGCATCTTTCCTATTAAGTCCTTTTTTCCTCTACACTATCTCATTCATTCATTCAGTTGCATTTATTGAATGCTTACTGTGTGCAGAACACTGTACTAAGCAGTTGGGAAAGTACAATACAACAATTCCCTGCCCATAACAAGCTTACAGTCTAACAGAGTAGACATACATCACTTAAGCCCTTGGATCTATATTGTTTAAGCTCTTGTTATTCACCCACCCTCAATCCCAGAGCATTTACGTACATCTCTATTAATTTTTTTAGGTGTCTGTCTTCCCCCTTAGACTGTCAACTCCTTTTGGGCAGAGAACATGTTTATCCATTCCGTTATATTATTCTCTCCCAAGCTCTTTTGGATGGTGTTCTGCATAGAGAACGTCTCAGTAACTATTTTTGATTTGATTGACTCCCTACTTGGATTTGATTGTCTAAGGCACAAGTCTGCTTCTGCAAACTCTAGAATCCAAGTGCTATCAATTTCCAAACGATGATATCCATGCAAAAAACATTCCTTAAGGCTAAACCTTGATATTCTTTCCCACTGAAATAGCCTCAGTTCCTGAAGTAACAGGAGGGTTGAATAAAATCAAAGAGCCACAGCTCTTTCATCTCCTATTTCCACATAAATGTCCTAGTTTAAGAATGCATATTTTTGCCCCAGGTAGAGTCACTGAAAATAAAATGGTAACTATCTGATGGCATATAGTTCTTAAAGAATTGGCATTGCCTGCCAGATGGTAGAAAATATTCTCTGTTAGTATCAGAGCTAGGTAGATTCAAGTTGGTCCCTCTCTCACAAGGGGTTTGCAGTCTAAGCAGGAGGGAGAAAGGGTTTTGAATTTCCGTTTTCCAGATGAGGACACTGAGTCACAGAGAAGTGAAGTGATTTGCCCAAGGTCACACAGCAAGCAAGTGACAGAGCCGGGATTCCAATCCAGGTCCTCAGACTCCCAGGCTGAGAACCACTGAGGTTCTCAACTTTTTCCAGTATTGCTTTTCTGAGGCTGAAAATTTGCTGTCAGTCTCTCCAGCCACGAAGCTCCTATCTGTGTAGAAGAAGCATAGTTTAGTGGGCAGAGTACAGAGCTGGGGATTCTGGACCCCTGGGTTCTAGTCCAGTTTTTCCATTTGCCTGCTGTGTGACCTCGGGCGATTCACTTGGCTTCTCTGTTTTTATTCTGTTCATGGTTGTTTTTTAGTGGTTCCTGTTTGGTGCCTAAGTGCTGGGGTAGATATAAGATATATTGAACACAATTCCTGACTCACCTGGGACTCGTGGTCTAAGTAGGAGGGCATAGTATTTAATTCCCAATTTACAGAAGAGGTAACTGAGGTTCAGAGGAGTTAAGTTGACTTGCCCAAGGTCACACAGCAGGCAAGTGACAGAGCCGGAATTTGAATCCAGGCTTCCAGGCCTGTGCTCTTTCCACTAGGCCACACTGCTCCCCCGGCTCGGCTCCAGGGGCCCACGGCCCAGATAGGTAAGGGAATGCACTGGGCCTCAATTTCCTGGTCTCCCTCCCTTGCTAGACTGGATTCCATATGAGACAGGGACTGTGATCCACCTGATTATCTTGCATCTTCCCCTGTCCTTAGTGACATGCTTGTAATGTGGTAACTGCTTAGCAGACACCGCACTCATTATTATTCCTGCTAGTTTTTCATAACTTTCTTCAAATCCATCTCTCTTCCAGTCTTTCCACTGAGATTTTCTGAGAGAAGGACCTGGGTTCTAATCCCTGCTCTGCCACATGCCTGCTATGTGACCTTGGGCAAATCACTAATTTCTCTGTGCCTCTGTTACCTCATCTTTAAAATGGGGATTTAAGACTGTGAACCCCACGTGGGACAACCTGATTACCTCATATCTACCGCAATGCTTAGAACAGTGCTTGGCACATAGCAAGTGCTTAACAAATACCATCATTATTATTATTATTCTCTGGGCCTCAATTACCTCATCTGTTAAATGTGGATTAAGAGCATGAGCCCCATGTGAGACAGGGACTGGGTCCACCTGATTAAGTTGTATGAACCCCAGTGTTTAGAACAGTGTTTGGCACATAGTAAATGCTTAATAAATACCATAATTATTATTTTCACTCTCCTTTCGCTTTGCTCCATCACTTTCCAGTTTTTTGCCCCCATCTGGATTTTTCCCCAATCTTCCTAGCCAATCTTTTTCCCTTTGAAGAATAAGCAGTCCATAAATCCCTTACCCTCACTGTGTTCTGGAAGGCTCTGAGATTGAGCTTCCCTTGATCTATCAGCAACTATCTCAATCATCTACAGGCACGATTCCACTTAAACCATGTCAGACAGAAGAATCCCCCTCTCTTTAAAAAGTAAATCCAGTGACAGTCTCTCTTCTTGAGAAGCAGCCTGGCCTAGTGGAAAGATCACAGGCCTGGGAGTCAGATGATCTGGTTTCTAATAATAACCATAATAATTATGGTGTTTGTTGAGCACTTACTGTGTGCCAGGCACTGTATGAAGCACTGGGGTGGATACAAGCAAATTGGTTTGGACACAGTCTCACTTCCCTTTTCCAAATGAGGTAACAGAGGCCCAGAGAAGTAAGTGATTTGCCTAAGGTCACACATAGCAGATAAGTGGTGGAGCCCAGATTAGAATTTAGATCCTTCTGACTCCCAGGCCCATGCTCTATCCACTAGGCCGTGCTGCTTGGCACATAAAATAATAGTAATAATAATAATGGTATTTGTTAAACACTTACTATGTGACAGGCACTGTACTAAGCGCTGGGGTAGAGAAGCAGCGTGGCTCAGTAGAAAGAGCACGGGCTGGGGAGTCAGAGGTCAGCTGTGTGACTTTGGACAAGTCACTTCACTTCTCTGGGCCTCAGTTCCCTCAACTGTAAAATGGGGATTAAGACTGTAAACTTCACGTGGGACAACCTTGTATCCTCCCCAGCACTTAGAACAGTGCTTTGCACATAGTAAACGCTTAACAAATGCCATCGTTATTAACATTATTATTATAAGAAAATCGAGTTGGACACAGCCCCTGTCCCATGTGTGGCTCACAGACTCAGTCCCCATTTTACAGATGAGATAACTGAGGCACAGGGAAGGAAAGTGTCTTGCCCAGGGTCACATAGACAAGTGGCAGAGCTGGGATTAGAAGTTATGACCTTCTGACTCCTGGGCCTGTGCTCCATCCACTAGGCCAAGCATTTAACAGAAACCACAGTTTTTATATTCGATCCCAATAGGTCAATGTCAGGAAATCCTTTCGGGTTTTTAGTGTAAATCCTTCTTCTGCAAGTTGCCATCATTTTTCCTTGTGCTGTTGTCCGGGGCGAGGAAATCAGCATTGATTCATTCATTCAATCATAATTATAGAGCGCTTAGTGTGTACAGAGCACTGTACTAAGCTCTTGGAAAGTACAATTCAGCAATAGAGACAATCCCTGCTCACCTCGGGTTTACAGTCAATTCAACATCTCCACCTTCTCTTTTGCTAGCTGAATCCGTCAGTCGTATTTATTGAGTGCTTACTGTGTGCTTGGGAGAGTACAATAAAACAATAAACAGACACACTCCCTGCCCTCGACAAGCTTACTGTCTCTCACCCGCTTCCTCATTAGTCATACTTTTCTATCTCTCTAATAATAATGATGGTATTTGTTAAGCTTTTACTACGTGCCAAGCACTGTTCAACTTTGTGTCTTTGAACTCTGGGTTGATCGCCCTCCTCACAACTGAAATCTTGAAGTCAGAGATCACTTCTATCAACTTTATGTATTGGTCTCTTCCTAGGGTGTAGGACAGTGCTCTGCACAGTGCAAGCACTCAACAAATATCATCGATTGACACCCCCCCCCCAAGGGATCAGGGACTGAATCCTCTTAATCCTTTATTGTATCCCTCCCCAGCACATAGTACTGTGTTCAGCACACTGTGGGTGCTCAATAAATAGCATTTAATGCACAGCGTTTGCTCTCATAAAGCCAGGTCATACTACGAATAATAGTAGTATGACGACATGATTTCTGTATGCTAGGATCTTGGCTTTCCTCGCTCTTTTGGCAGTGAACTCAACTTTCTGGGCAGGAGGAGCAGGAAATGAAAATGTCATAGGAACTCCTCTAAGGGCTAAACTTTTGGAACAGCAGAATCGGTCCACATCCTTTCCAATAGTCTCAAGGGGGCCTAACGAAAATCATCTTTGCGTTTCTGTGCCGGTTAACAAGTCCGAATTACTCATCTATAGACATCAGCTGTCCGGAGCAATTTACAAAAGAGCATTGCTGAGCTAGCGGTTCTTCACTTGGCCAATTTTAAGTCAGTCATATTTATCGAGTACTTACTAGGTGCAGAGGACTGCACTAAGCTCTTGGGAGGGTACAAAATGACAGAATTGGTAGAAACGTTCCCTGCCTAAAATGAGTTTACAGTCCAGAGGACTAGATTCTTCACATTCTTCACCCTCCATCGAAACCCCAGCAAAAACAAAACAGAAATGGAGAAAAGGCAGGGTAAAGTTGAGCATCACCATCATCATCCTGACCATCTTGAAGTACAACTGTTTTTGTCTTGAACATATTTCTGAGAGGTGACTGGAAAAAGAATTCGGATGCTCTTATTAATGCCAATAATGATAACGATGGAGAAAAGGCCTCCAGATAATACAAAGTAAATCAAGCCTTACTATTTAGCCCAATATTCTCCAACTTTCTCATACAGAAGAGCCAAACAAAATGAAAATTTTGAAAGGTTGGTGGACCAGATCCAATAATAATAATAATAATTAATAATTATGGAACTTGTTAAGCGCTTACTTTGTGCCTAGCACTTTTCTAAGCGCTGGGGTAGATACACATTGATCAGGTTGGACACAGTCCCTGTCCTACATGGGGCTCACTCTTTTATTCCCCATTTTGCAGATGAGGTAACTGAGGCCCAGAGAAGTGAAGTGACTTGCCTAAGGCCACACAGCAGACATGGGGCACAGCTGAGATTAGGACCCAAAGTCCTCTGACTCCCAAACCCGGGCTCTATCACAGAAAGAGGAGAAGAGAGAGAGATTGAGATAGGAAGGGAAAGAGAAGAAAGGATGAATAGAAGAAGGAAAGGATGAGAGAGAGGAAGAGAGGGGTTGAGAAAGGAAAGGAGAGAGAGGTATTTATTGGATGCACTCGGGATATTGGTTGGGGAGACAAACACTGAAATAATTTTACAGGCAAGAGGAAGCAACCAAGTTCAAAGATACATATTATTAGTAAGGCTTGAAGATAGGGAAAGCAGAAGTTTGTCTCTTCCTCTTCCTTCTCCCTCTCCCCCTCTCCCTACTCCACCTCCTGCTCTCCCGCTTCTCCAATCCTCTGCCTCCTCTTCATTTTTCTCCTCCTCTACTTCCTCCTCCACCTCCGTTTCCACCTCCATTGGCTCAGCACCCCCTTAAATGTGGGAGTTGATTATTTTCCCCCAGTGGGTACCTCCAATTTGGCTTAGGTTTCCCTCTATCTACCACACCATACCTGTGGGGTGTCCGTATTCCCTCATGCCTGCCTGGCTTGGCTGTCCACCTCAACACCCCTCTGTTTGTCCTTGTGGAAAGGGAGGAATGGAGCCACCATCTTGGCTCCCCGTTGGCCATTTCCTACCTCATAATAATAATATGAGAAGCAGCATGGCGTAATGGATAGAGCACGGGCCCGGGAGTCAGAAGGTCATAGGTTCTGATCCCGGCTCTGTCGCGTGCCTGCTGTGCGACCCTGGGCAAATCACTTCACCTCTCTGGGCCTTCGTTCCTTCATCTGTAAAATAGACTTGAGACTCTGAGCCCCAGGGACAGGGACTGTGTCCAAACCAATTTGCTAGTATCCACCCCAGTGCTTAGTACGGTGCCTGTCACATAGTAAGCGCTTAACAAATACCATCATTATTATTATTATTCACTTCTCTTTGCCTCAGTTCCCTTATCTGTAAAATGGGGATTGAAACTGTGAGCCCCACCTCCTCCCAAGGTCACACAGGAGAGCTAGGATTAGACCCAAGTCCTCTAACTCCCAGGCCCGTGTCCTATTCACCAGGTCATGCTGCTTCCCAGTAATGATCTAGATGATGTTAAAAATGAATTGTCCTCATTTTCCACGCAATAGCCATAATTCTTGTTTGTGCACCTTCTCCTGAGATCCTGCAGCATCTGATCTCTCCAGATCTTCCATAATTATACACAGGAGTCATCCATCACAGAAATTCACTCTCCTGCCATGAGAACATAGAAATTATTTAACAGCATGTGAAAAACGTAAGTGGGCGGAAGGTGAAAAATGACTTGCCCAGTTCAATTTACAGTCCTACCTCCGGAATCACCAATATTACCATCTACAGAAACGGAGTGACTTTGGGGAGCTAAATCCAAAGTCCTGAGTCAGCCGGCCTGGGATTTTTTTTTAAAGATAATAATAATAATAACTGTGGTATTTGTAAAGTGTTCACTGTGTGCCAGGCACTGTACTAAATGGTGGGGTAGTTACAAGCAAATCAGGTTGGAAATAGTCCATGTCCCATATGGGACTTACAGTCTTAATTCCCATTGTACAGATGAGGAAACTGAAGCCCAGAGAATGATAATAATAATAATAATGGTATTTAAGTGCTTACTATGTGCCAAACATTGTTCTAAGAGCTGGGGTAGATACAAGTTAATCAGGTTGTCTCACGTGGGGCTCACAGTCTTAATCCCCATTTTACAGAGGAGGTAAGTGAGGACCAGAGAAATGAAGTGACCTGTCCAAGGCCACACAGCTGACGAGTGGCAGAGCCAGCATTGGAACCCAAAACCTTCTGCCTCCCAGGCCCAGGCTGTAGCCACTACGCCATGCTGCTTTTCATGATCTTGCCGAGTTCCTACTATAACCCAGCCCTCACAGTATAGTACAGTACCTTGCGCACCCAGTAAGTACTCAATAAATATGATTGAATGAATGAAAGAATGAATTGCTGAGGGGTGGTGAGAAGTGAGAAGAAGGTGTAATATTTGTCCCACCAGAAATTAGCCATGGCCTGGACTTAGGTCAGAGGAAAGAGATAATGATGATGTTAATAATATCGATAATAATATTTATTCAATGTTTATTATGTGCTAAGCACTAGGGTAGATACAAGATATTAGGAGAAGCGGCGTGGTTCGGTGGAAAGAGCCTGGGCTTGGAAGTCCAGTGGCTCTTCCACTTGTCAGCTGTGTGACTGTGGGCAAGTCACGTCACTTCTCTGTGCCTCACTTCCCTCATCTGTAAAATTGGGGATTAAGACTGTGAGCCTCACGTGGGACAACCTGATTACCCTGTATCTACCCCAGCGCTTAGAACAGTGCTCTGCACATAGTAAGCGCTTAACAAATGCCAACATTATTATTATATTCAGACCAGCCATATTTCCTGTCCCATAGCTGAAGAGTTATGGAAAGCAGGTATTTTATATCATTCATTCATTCATTCAATTATATTTATTGAGCACTCACTGTGCTTAAGCACTTGGAATGTACAGTTCAGCAATAAAGACAGACAATCCTTGCCCACGCTAGTCTTACTGTCTAGAAGGGAGGAGGCAGACATTAAAACAAGGAAACAGGCATCCTTTTACAGGAGGGGAAACCAAGGTACAGCAAACTGACTTGACTTGTCCAAGGTCACGCAACAGGTGAGTGGCTGAGCTGGGACTGCAGTCCAGGTCTCCTGGCCCCCAGCCCTAGTGTTTTCTCCACAGGCCACAGGTGATAAAAATAAATAAATAAGTAAAAGATGGTATTTGTTAAGCACTTACTTTGTGACAAGCACTGTTCTAAGCACTGATATAGAAGCAAGGTAGACACTTTGTCCCAGGTGGGGCTCACAGTCTGAATCCTCATTTTATAGATGAGGTAACTGAGGCTCGGGGAGTGAAGTGACTTGCCCAAAGTCACACAGGAGAGAAGTGACAGAGCCGGGATTAGAACCCACGACCTCTGACTCCCAAGCCTGGGCTCTTTCCACTAAGTTAGGCTGCTAGTTGACAATGAGCTGTGGGACAATGAGGGAACTGAGAAATGAAATGAGGAAAGAGATGAGAAAATACCATTCTCTTGTGATGGGGAGATTTGCTAGGGTTGACAAAACCCTGAAAAATATTAAGCTGGCAGGGTTCAATTCTAAACGAATTGAAAAGGAGCAGTCAGTCAGTCAAGCAGCATGGTCTGATGGATAGGGCACTGGCCTGGGAGTCAAAAGGACCTGGGTTCTAATCCCTGCCCCGTCATATCTGCTGTGTGACCTTGGGCAAGTCGGTTCACTCCTCTGAGCCACAGTTACCTCATCTGTAAAATGGAACTTGACACATGGACTGTGTCCAACCTGATGAGCTTAACAATAATAATGATGGTATTTGTAAGGCATTTACTGTGTGCCAGGCACTGTCTATGCACTGGGGTGGATTCCAGCAAATCGAGTTGGACACAGTCCCTGTCCCACACTGGGTTCACAGTCCCAACCCCCCCCATTTTACAGTTGAGAGAACCGAGATATGGAGAAGTGAAATGACTTGCCCAAGGTCACACAGCAGACAAGTAGCGGAGCCGGGATTAGGGATCATGACCTTCCGACTCCCAGGCCTGTGCTTTAGCCGCTATGCCATGGTGCCTGGTACATAGTAAGCGCTTCAATAGCATTTAAAGAAAAATCAATCAGTGGTATTTATACCAGTGAATTACCCATGCTGAATGGAGACATTAACCATGTAGCAACAATTGTGAAAAATAAATTAGATTCAACAATCTTTTCAGCTTCAGTGACTGAAAGAATTAATAGGGCTGTGAGAAAGAATTTATTCTGGTAGGTTTTATAATCTGAAATTTGACCAGATCTGTTTAAGAACTTGACTTAATGGCAGTAATAAAAATGTAATAGGTCAGGCTGGTCCTTTGTTGTGAAAATCCAGTCATCAATTTTTGATGTGTTAGCCTAAGACTTGATTTAAATGCTTAAATCTCTTTATAATCAATTACACCAGGTGATCTCTTTGAATACTGTCCAGGTGCTTAGCATGAAGATAAACTTCCTCTTCTTCATTTTTACAATCAACATAGACATCAGCCCCAAAGCAGGGAATCAACCCATCTTGACAGTGCATCTGAATTTTCTCATGCTTATGAAAGGATCCCAGAGAAGGTACAGGTTAGCAAAGGTCGTAAGCACGGACCCCAAAACCTGAATTTATCTGTATGTTTTCTAAGTTTTATTTAGAAAGCAAATTACAGAGCACGGGCCTGGGAGTCAGAGAACGTGGGTCCTAATCCCAGCTCTGCCACTTGTCTGCTGTGTGACGTCGGGCAAGTCGTTTAACTTCACTGTGCCTCAGTTACCTCATCTGGAATATGGGGATTAATAATAATGGCTTTTGTTAAGCGCTTACTATTTGCAAAGCACTGTTCTAAGGGATTAAAAGTGTGAGCCCCACGTGGGACGACCTGATTACCCTGTGTGTACCCCAGCGCTTAGAACAGTGCTTGGTACATAGTAAGCACTTAACAAATACCATCATTAATTAATTAATTAGAAGGGAAGATACAGAGATCATAGACCCTGCTGATAGATGCTCCCCTAGGACTATACACACCCTAGTTTATTGACTTTGTTACCAATGACTACTCTTTTGTTCAATCTCTATGTTTATTCCTTTGGGGAAATGGTATTTCAATTACACCCAGTTCTCCTAGAATGTGGGATGGAAAAGCTCTCATTAAAGGAAACCTCACTGAAGAGTGTGGTGTAGTGGGTAGAGCATAGGCATAGAAGTCAGAAGGTCATGGATTCTAATCCCAGCTCTGCCACGTCTGTTGTTTGGCCCTGGGCAAGTCACTTTACTTCTCTGGGCTTCAGTTACCTCATCTGTAAAATGGGGATTAAAACTAATTCTCTTCCCCTCTTCAATGCCCTACTGAGAGCTCACCTCCTCCAAGAGGCCTTCCCAGACCGAGCTTCCCCTTTTCCCTCTGCTCCCTCTGCTGCCTCTCTACCCGCCCCTTCACCTCCCCTCAGCTAAGTCCCCTTCTCCCCCCCTTTCCCTCTGCTCCTCCCCCCTCCCATCCCCTCCCCTCAGCACTGGGCTCATCTGCTCATTTGTATATATCTTTATTACCCTATTTATTTTGTTAATGAGAGGTACATCCCCTTGATTCTATTTATTGCTATTGTTTTTGTCTGTCCGTCTCCCCCGATTAGCCTGTGAGCCTGTCAGTGGGCAGGGACTCCGACACTGTACTGTGGACTATGTATCCACAGTACATGTACATGTGTACTATGCTATCTGTACTCCCGCACTGTACTAAGCGCTTGGAATGTACAAATTGGCAACAGATAGAGACAATCCCTGCCAAATGACGGGCTCACGGTCTAATCAGGGGAGACAGACAGACAAAAACAATAGCAATAAATAGAATCAAGGGGATGTACATCTCATTAAAACAATAGCAATAAATAGAATCAAGGGGATGTACATCTCATTAACAAAATAAATAGGGTAATAAAAAATATATACAATTGAGCAGACGAGCTCACTGCTGAGGGGAGGGGAAGGGAGAGGGGGAGGAGCAGAGGGAAAGGGGGGGAAGGGGGCTTAGCTGAGGGGAGGTAAAGGGGGGGTAGAGGGGCAGCAGAGGGAGCAGAGGGAAAAGGGGAAGCTCGGTCTGGGAAGGCCTCTTGGAGGAGGTGAGCTCTCAGTAGGGCTTTGAAGAGGGGAAGAGAGTGAGTTTGGCGGAGGTGAGGAGGGAGGGCGTTCCGGGACCGCGGGAGGACGTGGCCCAGGGGTCGACGGCGGGATAGGTGAGACCGAGGGACGGTGAGGAGGTGGGCGGCGGAGGAGCGGAGCGTGCGGGGTGGGCGGTAGAAAGAGAGGAGGGAGGAGAGGTAGGAGGGGGCAAAGGGATGGACAGCCTCGAAGCCTAGAGTGAGAAGTTTTTGTTTCGTGCCGAGGTTGATAGGCAACCACTGGAGGTTTTTAAGAAGGGGAGTGACAGGCCCAGAACGTTTCTGCGGGAAGATGAGCCGGGCAGCGGAATGAAGAAGAGACTGGAGCGGGGAGAGATGGGAGGAAGGGAGATCAGAGAGAAGGCTGACACAATAATCCAGCTGGGATATTACGAGAGCCCGTAGCAGTAAGGTAGCCGTTTGGGTGGAGAGGAAAGGGCGGATCTTGGCCATATTATAAAGGTGAGACCGGCAGGCCTTGGTGGCGGATTGGATGCGTGGGGTGAACGAGAGAGCCGAGTCAAAGATGACACCGAGGTCGCGGGCCTGAGAGACGGGAAGGATGGTCGTACCATCCACGGTGATAGGGAAGTCAGGAAGAGGACAAGTCTTGGGAGGGAAGATGAGGAGCTCAATTTTGGACATATTGAGTTTTAGTTGGCAGGCAGACATCCAAGTGGAGACGTCCTGAAGGCGGGAGGAGATACGAGCCTGAAGGGAGGAGGAGAGGACAGGGGCAGAGATGTAGATTTGATCTACATCTACATAGATTTGTAGATTTATCAAATATCATCATTATTATTATTATTATTATTATTCTACTTTTACTATTACTACAACTACATTGTCCGTGAGTTCACAGAGTGGCAGTTATGAAGCTCTCTCCCACCCAGTTGGAGAAAGATCTGTACCATTAAGAACTACACATCGTTCATTAATTTGTATTCTTGTGTGTTTTTGGAACATTGACGTGGTTTATTTCGGGAAGATATATTCAAGGAGTGCACCATCATTGAGAAATCCTTTAACAAAAAGTTCACCTATGCATTTAGTGCTTTGGCAGTATTACTGCTTAGCTGGAACCCTTTCCCACTTCCACTCCAGCCTACAGTGAATGGGGAAAGAGAAATGTCTTCTTGTGGAAATAAATTTAATAGTAAGAGCATTTTGGGAAGCCTTGTGAGCTATTTAGAAGATTATAAACTGTCCAGGAAGAGTGCCTAAGTGTTCTTTTTCAGTATGGCCTAGAGAAAAGAGTAATAATAATTAATAATGATTACGTTGAGCTCTTACTATATGCCAAGCACTTTTCTAAGTACTGGGGTAGATACGAGGTAATCAGGTTGGACACGTGGGACTCACAATCTTAATCCCCATTTTACAGATGAAGTAACTGAGGCCCAGAAAAGTGAGGTCACTTCATTCATTCAATTGAATTTATTGAGCTCTTACTGTGTTCAGAGCACTGTACTCAGCGCTTGGAAAGTACAATACAGCAATGGAGACTAACCCTGCCCACAACTGGCTTAGAGTCTAGAGACTGAAGTGACTTGCCCAAGGTCACGCAGGACACAAGTGGGAGAGATGGGATTAGAACCCATGTCCTCTGGCTCCCAAACCCATGCTCTTACCACTATGTGAGGTGTGCCTTCTCTCCTAGGCCATACTGCTTCTGCTGAATATGGGTCAGGGAGTCAGAGGTTCTGGGTTCTAATGTCGACTCTGCTAATTGCTGGAAGGAAGACACTGATAAAGCCTCTCTGTTTCTTTGTGCCTGTTTCCTCAACTGTAAAGTCAAGCGGTTGTATTTATTGAGCATTTACTGTGCACAGGGCACTGTCCTAAGCACTTGGGAGAGTACAACATAGAGTTGGTAGACAAGATCCTTGTCCACGAGGAGCTTGCAGTCTAGAGATCAATTCCAAAATGGAGATTAAATACCTGTTTTTCTTCTTCCTTAGACTGTGAGCCCCATGTGGGACAGGGACGCTGTCCAATTTGATTAAGTCGTATCTACCTCAGTACTTAGAACGATGCTTTACATGTAGTAAGTGCTTTACAAAACCCCGTGGTAGCAATAATAATTCAGGAGGAACCACTTTGGGAAACATTTTTCAATTAAAAATGGAGAAATAAAGCAGTGTAGTACCATCGCCTGAGCATAAGTCCTGAGGTCTGCAGCTAGTACCACCAAGTGAACCTCAAAGTGGTTGAACGTAAAGTTCTTTTGTGTTTCAAATGTTTTCATTAAGTGTCCCAGGTTCTGGTTTCGCTAGGCCTCTAGAGTATATTATGAGGAGAAAAGAAAGAAAGAAGTTTCACGCTTTGCTTTCATTTTCCTGTAGTGGTCAGTCCACTCTTTTCATTCTTTTTTCTCCCTGGGTTGGAACTCTAATTAGGGATTTTAGAAAATATCTGGAGAGCAGAATTGGTATAAAATTAGGAAGGGGATTTGGTACAAAATCCAAAGTGAGAAGGAACATTTTCTGCACTTTTTTTCTTGGCGAACACATCCTTGTTGGCACATGAAAACAATGGAAAAAGTTTTCCAAATAAAAGTTTAATTAGGAGGTTTTATAATTCCCCATAACCAAAATGACATTCCACAAGGCAGTTTATTTATTAAAATGGGTTAGAAAGAGATCAGAAATGTTTGCTTTCCAGGCCGATTCTTTAGCCGCCTCTTTTGCTTTTCTCTGGCACTATCACCCTTAGAGGAGGAAACACAATCTGAACATAGTGATAAGATGAGGATATAAATCTATTTTAATTAAAAGTAGAATTGTGGTCCCCTGTAGCAAGACAACCAATAATTTTATTGCATTTGGCCTCGACTGACCAGATTTGCCAGACTGTGAATCAAGGATAGCAAGGAGCAGGTGCTGGGAATATGCTTATCAGAGATTTCAGGAGGCTCGTTACACTGATAAAAGAAAAAAAAATGATCACTGTATTGGACGAATGACACAAGAGGGGGTTGTTATAGGAAACCAGTGATAAAACAGGGAAACGATGGGGGAAACTAATTACACAGCTGAGGTGTAAAAGGAAATTTAAACCATTCTAAACCCCACAATTCCCTAATATTCCCAGATCAATGGATTTGTTATGATTCTGAAATGGTTTGGTTCCATTTGGAACATTAGTTGCCCAAATTCATTTTATTTTCTAAATACATGTGCTGATGATCACCTTATACCTTAAAGAAAGCAAGTGAGAATATTTTTAATTATACTGTAACCGAAAGTGCTCTCTTTCATTTAAAAAGTACCTCATATCTGGAATTACAGCATTATTTTAGAAATTTTATATGTTGATTAATCCTCAACAGTGAGTTTTTCTAGTAGCTTTACATTCTGAAATGACCCCAGAAGATTTTGGTTTCCACAGTTGTAAATGGTCTAAATTCTAGAAGACTTATTCCAACTTTAGTTTGTGTCAAACAAATATCACCGATGGGTTCTATGAGTTCCAAGCAAAGAGGAGTAAAAATGGGCACAGTTGAAGGCAAGATTTGGGGAATGGAGAAGAGGAACCTTAAAGAATAATTAATAATAATTGTGGAGTTTAAGTTAATTGCTCACTTTGGGCCAACCCAGGGACAGTAAGCACTGGGGAATAAACAAGATTAATCAGTTGAGACACAGTCCCTGTCCCAAACAGGGCTCACTGACCAAGTAGGAGAACAGGAATTGAATCCGCATTTTACAGATGAGGATATAGAGGCACAGAGAAGTTAAATGACTTCCTTAAAACTATACAGCAGGCCAGCATCAGAGCGGATTTAGAACTCGGGTCCTCGGATATCCGGGCCCACACGCTTTCCACCAGGCTGTGATAGGTGGCTATCAAAGACAAAGAGATGTGTAGATTTTCTATTGCGTGACTCTGAGAATTGGTTCCCTTTAAACGTTTGTTTACTTAAAGGCTCTCTCTTTTCTTTCCCCTGATATCTGCCTTCCTTTGCTTGACTTCTCTTTTTCCTAGTTTTGACTGATTTTTAAGTTTTGACCCTCCTCATGCCAACTTTTAAACCCAGGGCAGATAGGTTTTCCATAGAAGGGAGGCATAATCAGCATCTCTCCACAAGATGATGTAAAATGGGACTTGATTAGAAAATGATCCCGAAGAATCGTGTATCCGGGTGGGTTTCTATTTATTTATATTTGCTGAAATTCTTCATGTTTTCTTCACGGGTATTATTTATGTTTTGCCTTTAAGATGATGTGTGAAATTGAACCTGGCTTTGATTGAAAGTCATTTAAAGGAGCTGGCGAGCTGGATGAATAGGATCAGACCGTAATTTATCCTGAGTGTTTCTTGATACCTGGAATTGCATTTCATTTTGGGTTAGGAAAGCAAAGTCATCTAATTTTCATCCCTGGGGCCCTCTTATGAAGCTGTCTTTACTGCCTGTTTTTTCTTTTTTAATGGCATTTGTTAAGCGCGTACTATGTGCCAGGCACTGCACTAAGCGCTGGGGTAGATACAGGGTAATCAGGATGTCCCACGTGAGGCTCACAGTTAACCCCCATTTTACAGATGAGGTAACTGAGGCACAGAGAAGTTAAGTGACTTGCCCACAGTCACACAGCTGACAAGTGGCAGAGCCAGGATTCAAATTCATGACCTCTGACTCCTAAGCCCATGCTCTTTCCACTGAGCCACGCAGTGACTTGCCCAAGTTCACATAGATAAGTGGCAGAGTCAGGATTAGAACCCTGGTCCTCTGAATCCTAGGCCTGGGAGGGACAATCTTTACTCGCCAAAGCGTGTCAGAGATTGTGAGTCAAATAACGGCCTCATGAGCCAGTGTCACACACTGAAAAAAATCTCACCATCGTCAGCATCAATTCGGGGCCTCATTCTCATTTCTTGTCATCTATCAGGGCTAATCTTTTGCTCATGTCTCTCTGCTTAACTGGAACTTCCTCCCTCTCCACCCCTGAGAGCCCACTCTCTCCCCCATCTTCAAAACCCTCATTTCCTCTGTTCCCTCTCCCTCTGTATCACCTAGGCGCTCGGATCTGTATACTTCATCAGCGTGGCCTAGTGGATAGAACATGGGCCTGGGAATCAGAAGGACCTGGGTTCTAATTCCAACTCTGCCTCGTTTCTGCTGTGTGACCTTGGACATGTCACTTCACTTCTCTGGGCCTGAGTTACCTTATCTGTAAAATGGGGGTTAAGACTGCGAGCCCCATGTGGGGCAGGGACAGTGTCCAACCTGATTAGCTTGTATCTACCCCAGCACTTAGAACAGTGCTAGATATACAGAAAATGCTTAGGAAATACCATAATCATCATCATCATTCATTCATTCAATAGTATTTATTGAGCGCTTACTATGTGCAGAGCACTGTACTAAGCGCTTGGAATGTACAAATCGGGAACAGATAGAGGCAGTCCCTGCCCTTGGATGGGCTTACGGTCTAATCGGGGGAGACAGACAGACAAGAACAATGGCAATAAATAGAGTCAAGGGGAAGAGCATCTCATAAAAACAATGGCAAATAAATAGAATCAGGGTGATGTACATCTCACTAAACAAAATAAACAAAATAAATAGGGTGATGAAGATCTATACAGTTGAGCGGACGAGTACAGTGCTGAGGGGGTGGGATGGGAGAGGGCAAGGAGAGGGAAAGGGGGGAGAAGAGGGTTTAGCTGCGGAGAGGTGAAGGGGGGGTAGAGGGAGCAGAGGGAAAAGGGGAGCTCAGTCTGGGAAGGTCTCTTGGAGGAGGTGAGCTTTAAGTAGGGTTTGGAAGAGAGGAAGGGAGTAGGTTTGGCGGAGGTGAGGAGGGAGGGAGTTCCGGGACCGCCCAGGGGTCGACGGCGGGATAGGCGAGACCGAGGGACGGTGAGGAGGTGGGCGGCAGAGGAGCGGAGCGTGCGGGGTGGGCAGGAGAAAGAGAGAAGGGAGGAGAGGTAGGAAGGGGCAAGGTGATGGAGAGCCTCGAAGCCTAGAGTGAGGAGTTTTTGTTTGGAGCGGAGGTCGATAGGCAACCCCTGGAGTTGTTTAAGAAGGGGAGTGACAGGCCCAGATCGTTTCTGCGGGAAGATGAGCCGGGCAGCGGAGTGAAGAATAGACCGGAGCGGGGCGAGAGAGGAGGAAGGGAGGTCAGAGAGAAGGCCGACACGGTAGTCTAGCCGGGATATAACGAGAGCCCGTAGCGGTAACGTAGCCGTCTGGGTGGAGAGGAAAGGGCGGATCTCGGCGATATCGTAGAGGTGAAACCGGCAGGTCTCGGTAACGGATAGGACGCGTGGGGCGAACGAGAGAGACGAATCAAGGATGACACCGAGATCGCGGGCCCGAGAGACGGGAAGGACGGTCGTGCCATCCACGGTGATAGAGAAGTCTGGGAGAGGACCGGGTTTGGGAGGGAAGATGAGGAGCTCAGTCTCGCTCACGTTGAGTTTTAGGTGGCGGGCCGACATCCAGGTGGAGACGTCCCGGAGGCGGGAGGAGACGCGAGCCCGAAGGGAGGGGGAGAGGACAGGGGCGGAGACGTAGATCTGCGTGTCCTCTGCGTAGAGATGGTAGTCGAAGCCGTGAGAGCGGATGAGTTCACCAAGGGAGTGAGTGTAAATGGAGAACCGAAGAGGGCCGAGAACTGACCCTCGAGGAACTCCGACAGTTAAAGGATGGGAGGGGGAGGAGGCGCCCGCGAAGGAGACCGAGAATGACCGGCCAGAGAGATAAGTGGAGAACCGGGAGAGGACGGAGCCCGTGAAGCCGAGGCGAGATAAGGTGTGGCGGAGAAGGGGATGGTCGACAGTGTCAAAGGCAGCTGAGAAGTCAAGGAGGATTAAAATGGATCATCATCACCCTATCCTTAGCCCCACAGTACTTATGCATATAGCCATAATTTATTTTAATATCTGTCTTCCCTTCTAGGCTGAAATCTCTTTGGGGTCTACCAACTCTATTATATTGTACTCTCCGAAGCGCTTAGTACAGTGCTCTTTACACAGTAAGCACTCAACAGATACCATTAATTGACTGATGGATTGAGATGCCAACTCCAGAAGATCTTCCTTGACTAATTTCCCCATCCTACACCCACTCCCACCTGCTACTTCAGCTGGAGAAGCAGCGTGGCTTAGCGGAGAGAGCACCGGCTTGGGAGTCAGCAGATCACAGTTCTAATCCCGGCTCTGCCTCATGTCTGCTGGGTGACCTGGGACAAGTTACTTCACTTCTCTCTGCCTCAGGTACCTCATCTGTAAAAAGGGGATTAAAGGTGTGAGCCCTATGTGGGACAGGGACGGTGTCTAACTTAATGTTGGTATTTGTTAAGCGCTTACTATGTGCAGAGCACTGTTCTAAGCGCTGGGGTGGATACAGGGTAATCGGGTTGTCCCACGTGAGGCTCACAGTTAATCCCCATTTTACAGATGAGGTAACTGAGGCCCAGAGAAGTTAAGTGACTTGCCCAACAGTCACACAGCTGCCAAGTGGCAGAGCCGGGAGTCGAACCCATGACCTCTGACTCCCAAGCCCGGGCTTTTTCCACTGAGCCGCGCTCCTTCTCTGAATCTACCCCAGCACTAAGAACAGTGATTGGCACATGGTAAGCACTTAACAATCCCATAATTATTGTTATTATTATTATTTCAGCAATTTCACATCCCCTTGATTCCTCTTCTTTGAACCCAGAGGGCAGACCAGTAAACACCAGTGAATCATTGATCCTATCCTTCTACCCTCCAGTAATTGAGCCCGTCTCAAGATGACATGATCCGTCTTTCTCCTGCGCAAGCAAGCAGACCAGAGAGGAATGCAGGAGAATTCTGTTGCTTAAAGGTGGATTTGCTGGGAAAGGAGAAATCGCCTCACACCGATAGAATTCTGTTCAATGTGTGGATTGGATTTTACTTTTTTTTTTCCTTTTCAAAGCATTCCTACTTTAAGTTTAGTAATAATAGTAGTAATTGTGGTATTTGTTGAACACTTACTATATGCCAGGCACTGTACTAAGCGCTAGAGAGAGCACAATATAATAGAGTTGAAGACACGTTCCCTGTCCCCAGAGAGATTACCGTCTAGAAAGGGAGACGGATATTAAAATAAATTATGGCTATGAGCATAAGAAGCAGCGTAAGAAGCAGCGTGGCTTAGTGGGAAAAGCCCTGTCCTGGAAGTCAGGAGTCATGGGTTCTAATCCTGGCTCCGCCACTAATCAGCTGTGCGACTCTGGGCAAGTCAGTTCACTTCTCTGTGTCTCAATTCCGTCATCTTTAAAATGGGGAATAAGTCTGTGAGTCCCACATGGGACTACCTGATTACCTTGTATCTATCCCAGAGCTTAGACCCGGGCTGGGCACTTAGTAAGTGCCACTGTTCTCGTCTGTCCATCTCCCCCGATTGGACCGTAAGCCCGTCAAAGGGCAGAGACCGTCTCTATCGGTTACCGATTTGTCCATTCCAAGCGCTTAGTACAGTGCTCTGCACATAGTAAGCGCTCAATAAATACTGTTGAATAAATGAATGAACAAATACCATCATCATCATCATCATCGTCATCGTCAGGCTCAGTGGAAAGAGCCAGGGCTTGGGAGTCAGAGGTCTTGGGTTCGAATCCCGGATCTGCCACTTGGCAGCTGTGTGACTGTGGGCAAGTCACTTAACCTCTCGGTGCCTCAGTTACCTCATCTGTAAAATGGGGATTAACTATGAGCCTCACATGGGACAACCTGATTACCCTGTATCGTCCCCAGCGCTTAGAACAGTGCTCTGCACATAGTAAGTACTTAACAAATACCAACATTATTATCATCGTAAGTACTGTAGGGCTAAAGGAGGGGTGATGATGATGATGTTATTTGTTAAGCATTTATTATGTGTCTACCACTGTTCTAGGTGCTGGGGTAGATACAAGCTAATCAGGTTGGAATCAGTCCCGGTGTCACATGGGGCTCACAGTCTCCGTTCCCATTTTACAGAAGAGGTAACTGAGGCACAGAGAAGTGAAATGCCCTGTCCAAGGACATACAGCAGACATGTGGCAGATCTGGGATTAGAACCCGTGATCTGACTTCCAGGCCCGTGCTCTATCCACTACGCCATGCTGCTTCCTATATCTACCCCAGCTCTTAGAACAGTTCTTGACACTTAGTAAGCAAACAATACCAAACAAATACCAAGTATTTGTGAATAACTCACAACCAATTTGTAAATAAAGTAAATAACAAATACCATTATTATTATTATTTTACTCTCCCAAGCACTTAGTATATGCACTTAGTATGCATATAGATATTAATGATGGATTGATCGATATTGCTATTTGATAATAATGATAATGTTGGTATTTGTTAAGAGCTTATTATGTGCAGAGCACTGTTCTAAGCGCTGGGGTAGACACAGGGGAATCAGGTTGTCCCACGTGGGGCTCACAGTCTTAATCCCCATTTTACAGATGAGGTAACTGAGGCACCGAGAAGTTAAGTGACTTGCCCAAAGTCACACAGCTGACAAGTGGCCGAGCTGGGATTCGAACCCATGACCTCTGACTCCGAAGCCCGTGCTCGTCGGTCTAACCACCCATCAAGGAATAAATGGTGGAACTGGGTCGTGAGTCCTGGATTTATATTCCGAGCTTTCCGACAGGAGCCCTTGGATCTCTTTCCTCATCTTGGTACAGATGAGGAAATCAATCAATCAATCCGTAATATTTATTGAGCACCTACTATGTGCAGAACACCTGGAGATCAATCAGCAGTATCTGTTGAGTTTTAAGTGTGTGCAGTGCACCGTATTAAGTGCTTGGGAGAGTAGCATACAAGTGTTCTTTACCCACAAGGAGCTTAATAATAATTAATTATGGTATTTGTTAAGTGCTTACTGTGGGCCAAGCACTCTTCTAAGCGTTGGGGTAGATACAAGGTAATCAGATTGGACACGGACCCTGTCCCACTTGGGGCTCACGGTTTGAATCCCCATTTTACAGATGAGGTAATTGAGGCACAAAGAAGTGAAATGACTTCCTGAAGGTCACAGAGAAGACAAGGGGACAAACCGGAATTAGAACCCATGTCCTCTGATTCCCAAGCTCGTGCTCTTGCTAGTAAACCAGGCTGCTTCTAGGCTTAGAGTCTAGAGGGGGCAAAACAATGTATACAGTCTAGAGGGTGAGAGACAGCGTAAAATAGGGAGAATGTGTGTGTTTGAATCCCTCCGCATTGGGTCTTTCAATTTTAATAATGTTGGTATTTGTTAAGCGCTTACTATGTGCAGAGCACTGTTCTAAGCGCTGGGGTAGACACAGGGGAATCAGGTTGTCCCACGTGGGGCTCACCGTCTTCATCCTCATTTTACAGATGAGGGAACTGAGGCACAGAGAAGTGAAGTGACTTGCCCACAGTCACACAGCTGAGAAGTGGCAGAGCTGGGATTCGAACCCATGTCCTCTGACTCCAAAGCCCGTGCTCTTTCCACTGAGCCACGAATTTTGTGCACTGACTCCAAGAAAAAGAGTCATAGAGAAGCAGCAAGGCCTAGTGGATAGAGCACTGGCATGGGATTTTGGAGGACCTGAGTTCTTATCGCAGTTCTGCCACTTGTGTCCTGCGTGATCTTGGGCAAGTCACTTCACTTCTCTGTCTCTCAGTTACCTCATCTGTGTCTCAGTTACCTCATCTGCAAAATAGGGATTAAGAACGTGAGGCCCCTGCGGGACAGGGTCTGTGTCCAACCTGATTACCTTGTATTTACCCCAGTGCTTAGAACAGTGCCTGGCACATGGTAAGCGCTTAATGAATTCATTCATTCATTCAATAGTATTTACTGAGCGCTTACTATGTGCAGAGCACTGTATTAAGCGCTTGGAATGTACAAATCGGCAACAGATAGAGACAATGAATATCAATTTAAAAAAAGGTGGAGAATCTGAATTTCCCATAGAATCCTCTTGACTTTACAGCATGATGTAGGTGGTGAAGAAAGTGAACACAGCTAACATCTCTGGGTAAGATTTGTTTTAAGAAGAATTCAGCCCCCCTAGACTCTAAGCTCATTGTTGGCAGGGAATGTGTCTGTTTATTGTTGTGCTGTACTCTCTCAAGCACTTAGAACAGTGTTCTGCGCATCGTAAGCGCTTAGTACAGTGCTCTGCACATAGTGAGCTCTCAGTATGATTGAATGACTCATAAGCGCTCAATAAATATGATCGAATGAATGAATGATCCGAAGGAGTCATCTTCAGTCACTCCAGTTGGAAACTAATTATGTGAGAATTGGGTGGGTGAAAGTCAGCTGTTTCGTTCATTTTCATTTAGGGATTGCTAAATGAGGGGACATGTGGACAGCCAGCTCCCGCAGGAAAAGGAGCGAGGGACAGGGACGATGACTGTGAGGAGCTGGAGCGGGAGAGAAAGGGAATGCTTAAATCGATCAATCGAGCCCTTACTGTGTGCAGGGCACTGTACTAACCGCTTGGGAGACTACAAACGACAATATTTCAGATACATTCCCTGCCCACAGCAACCTTGCAATCTAGAAGGGGAAGAGAGACGTTAAGATAAATAAATAGACAAGGTTATGTACAGAAGGGCTGTGGGATTGGGGGCGGGGGTGGTGAATAAAGGGAGCAACACAGTGAGATGCAGAAGGGAGTGGGAAAAGACGAAATGAGGGCTTAGTCCGGAACGGCTTCCTGGAGGAGATGCGTCTTCAGTAAGGCTTTGAACAGGGGGAGAGTGAGTGTCTGTCGAATATGAAAGGAGAGGGTGTTCCGGGTCAGAGGCGGCTCGTGGGCGAGAGATCTGTAGCGAGAGAGATGAGGTCGAGGGTACAGTTAGTGGGTTGGCATTAGAGGAGAGAATGTTAATGTTGGTATTTGTTAAGCGCTTACTATGTGCAGAACACTGTTCTAAGCGCTTGGGTAGTCACAGGGGAATCCGGTTGTCCCACGTGGGGCTCACAGTCTTAATCCCCATTTTACAGATGAGGTAACTGAGGCACAGAGAAGTTAAGTGACTTGCCCACGGTCACACAGCTGACACGTGGCAGAGCTGGGATTCGAACTCATGACCTCTGACTCCAAAGCCCATGCTCTTTCCAATGAGCCATGCTGCTTCTCTCAGCATGTGCGGGCAGGGCTGGAGTAGGGGAGTAGCGAGGTGAGGTGGGAGGGGGCAAGGTGACTGCTTTAAAGCCCCAGTCACTCTTGATATTCAAAGTACTGGAGCGAAATATTTTTCCTCAATGACTGCAACTTTGGGGTTCTGGCCTGTGTGAGCAGCAGCCTGACCCGGTGAAAAGAGCACAGGATTAGGAGGCAAAAGAACTGGATACTAATGTCGATTTCGCCACTTAACCCACTGTGGGACTTTGGGGAAGTCACAATTCCTCTCTGCTTAACCTTTCCTCTTCTGGAAAATGGGGATAAAATGCCTGTTATAACTCGCCCTTAGATCATGAAATCCATATGGGCAGGAACTGTAACTGAAAATAATGATCATAACAATAATGATGGTATTTGTTAAGCGCTTACTATGTGCCAACCCATATATTCGCACATATCCATTCTGTCAACAAATCCTGTCGGTCTCACCCTCCCGGCATTACTAAGATCCGCCCTTTCCACTCCATCCACCTTAGTACAGTCACTCATCCTATCCCAACTGGATTACTGCATCAGCATCTTTTCTGATCTCTCAACCTCCTGTCTCTCCCCACTTCAGTCCATACTTCACTCTACTGCCTGAGTTATCTTTCTACCAAAATGCTCAAGGCATGTCACCCCTCTTCTCAAAATCTCCAGTGGTTGCCTAACCACCTCTGTATCAAATAAAAAACTCCTCATTATTGGCTTTAAAGCTGTCCATCACCTCGCCCCCACCTACCTCACCCCCCTTCTCTCCTTCTCCAACCCAGCCCACACACTCAGCTCCTCTGGTGCCGCTAACCTTCTCACTGTGCCTCCATCTCATCCGTCTCACCTCCGACCCCTGGCCCACGTCCCGCCTCTGGCCTGGAACGCCCTCCCTCCTCAAGTCCGCCAGACATTGACTCTCCCCCTCTTCAAAGCCCTGCTGAAGGCCCATCTAAGTCCCACTTTTCCTCGTCTCCCACTCCCTTCTGTGTCACTCTTGACATGCTCCCTTTGCTCTTCCCCTCTCTCCCCACCCCACAGCACTTATGTATATAACTATAATTTTTTTTATTTATATCGATGCCTGTTTACTTATATTGATGTCCTTATGCCTGTTTACCTGTACTGATGTCTGTCTCCCCGCTTCTAGACTGTGGGTAGAGATTGTTTCACTTTATTGCTCTATTGTACTTTCCCAAGTGCTTAGTATAGTGCTCTGCACACAGTAAGACTCAATAAATAAGATTGAATGAATGCCACGAACTGTACTAAGCCCTGGTGTGGATACAAGAAAATCGGGCTGACCACATCTCTGTCCCAAGTGGGGCTCACAGTCTCAATCACCATTTTACAAATGGAGTAACTGAATCCCAGCGAAGTGAAGTGACTTGCCCATGATCACATAGACAAGTGGCAGAGCCAGGATTAGAACCCATGACCTCTGACTCCCAGGCCTATGTACTATCCACTACGCCACGCTGCTTTTATCTGATCTGATTGTATTGTATCTATCCCAGTGCTTAGCACATGTAGTACATAAGTATATCACTGGAAAATGATTTTAGGTTGAGGTAAACATTGTGAATATGTACACATTCCCCCATTAGCCTCGAAACTCCTTGAGAGCAGGAAGCGTGTGTTTTGCTGCTGTTGTGTTTCCACCACATATTTAGTGCAGTGCTTTACATTCAGTAGGCACTCATTAAATACCAGTGAGTGAAAATTCCATTTGGAAGGTTTTACTTTTCTAAGATTCCCATTTGGGGTATATTTTGGTCTTGATATTTTCCACAATTTTCCACAAAAGATAGATCCGTGGGACAGCCTAAGAGGAATCAAATACGAAACCTGAAAAAAGGAGAAGCTTATTTATCTGCATTTAGCTTTATAAAAAAAGGGACTTTTCCTTTTTAAGCTCTCTTTGTTGCCAGTGCTCTCTGCCAAGTGCCACTTTCTTCTCATTGGCACCTGCCCTGATTTCCTTGCTCTTAAAGGTTTTCTCTTCTTTCATTATTTAAGTACTTAATGGGTTCCCTAAACCCCCTTCTAGGAGGGAGAGTGAGCACCTTTCTTGTCCACTCCAGCTGTGAAATTCTCCAACTGACTCATTCAGCTCTTCCCAGAGCACAAATTATATTTTATATATTCTCTCTCTCTCTTTCTCTCTCATATACGTATTCTCCCTTTAGACCATATGCTCACCGGTGGGCAGGGAACTTATCTACCATCTATCTTTCTTAGCAGAAAGAGCACGGGCTTGGGAGTCACAGGACATGGGTTCTAATCCCAGCTCCACCACTTGTCTGCTGTGTGATCTTGGGCAAGTCACTTAACTTCTCTGTGCCTCAGTTACCTCATCTGGAGACGGGAATTAAGACTGTGAGCCCCACATGGGACAACTTGATTTCCTTGTACTCTGCATAGAATAAATACCATGGAGGATGATGATATTGTGGGAGGAAATTAAGCCCAGTTTGAAGCTTCATAATCATTATTTATCAATAAATAAATTGTATTTATTGAGTACTTACTGTGAACAGAGCATTATACTGAGCATTTGGGAGAGTCCAAAACAGTTGGTAGGGCGATCCCTGCTTTCAGGGAGCTTATAGTCAAGTGGTGGTGGCAGGCATTAAAATAAGCTCCTTGTGGGCAACCTTATCGATTGATGACATCTTGGTCAGGGAAAGCTTGCTGAGAAGCTCCATCTTGCATTGTATTTTCTAAAGTACCTAGTATAGTGCTCTGCACAGAGAAGCAGCACTGCCTAGTGGATAGATCACGGGCCCAGGAGTCAGAAGAACCTGGGTTCTTATCCCAGCTCTGCCTCTTGCCCGGCTGTGTGGCCTTGGGCAAATCACTTTACTTCTCTGTGTCTCTGTCACCACATCCGTAAAATGGGTTTTAAGACTGTGAACCCCCTGTGGGATATGGACTGTGTCCAACCTGATTACCCCAGCGCTTAGAACAGTGCCTGGTGCGTATTAAACATTTAACAAACACCTTATACAAAAAAAAAAACAAACAGGAACACCAAATAACTGCCACTGAATGATCTATTGGTAAGAGAAGCGACCGATTATAAGGATATTTACATAAGAGATGTGGGGGTGGGGCTGGGAGAACTTCCTAAATTTTTAGGTGCAGGGACTAAGGGCATAAGAGAAGCAATAAGGAGGGAAAATAAGGTCAGGAATGGGATCGATGACATCTTGGTCAGGGAAAGCTTAACAAATACCATAATTAATTTATTATAGTTATTATTATTAAGTAGCAGGAGAGAGCTTATTGAGTGCTTTAGAGCCACTGATAAGGAGTTTCTGTTTGATCCAGAGGTGGGTGGGCAACCACTGAAGGTTCTTGAGGAGTAGGGAAGCATGGATAGAATGCTTTTGTAGAAAATCGATCTGGGCGGAAGAATGAAGTATGGACTAGAGTGGGGAGTGATAAAGGCCGGGAGGTCAGTGAGGAAGCTGGCGCAGTAGTCGAGGCAGGAAATGACATGTACTTGAAGCCCTGTGGCAGTGATTTGGTTGGAGAGGAAATAATGTAGAGATAGAATCGACAAGATTTAGTGACTGACTGAATATTGAATGAAGACTTGTGTCCTAATGGAAAGACCATGGGCCTGGGAGTCAGGGGACCTGAGTTCCAATCAGAGTCCGCCACTTGTCTGCTGGGTGACCTTGGACGAGTCACTTCACTTCTCTATCCTTCAGTTACTTCCTCTGTAAAATTGGAAGCCCCACATGGGACTGGGACCGTGTCCAACATAATCACCTTGTATCTACTCCAGACTTAGAACAGTGCTTAATAATAATAATAATGATGATGATGGCATTTGTGAAGCGCTTACTATTTGCAAAGCACTGTTCTAAGCACTGGGGGAGGACAAGGTGATCAGGTTGTCCCTTGTGGGGCTCACAGTCTTAATGCCCATTTTACAGATGAGGTAACTGAGGCACAGAGACATTAAGTGTCTTGCCCAAAGTCACACAGCTGTCAAGTGGAGGAGCCAGGATTTGAACCCATGATCTCTGACTCCCTAGCCCATGCTCTTTCCACTGACCCACACAGCTTCTCCTGTTTGACACGCAGTAAGTGCTTAACAAGTAACTCCAATAATAATTATTCTTATGTGAGTTGAAGGAGAAGGATGAGTTAAAGATAATGCCAAGGTTATGATTTTGGAGACAGGAAGGATAGTAATGTTGTCAAGAGTGACGGGAAAGTAGCGGGGAGGAGAGAGATTGGGAGAGAAGATGAATTTGAGTTGGCGGTGAGACATCCAAGCAGACATCCATTACCACGTTAGAAAACTCTTTCATCCTAACCTGACTGGATTACTGCATCAGCCTCCTTTCCCAACCTCCTGCCTCTCCTGACTTCAGTCCATACTTCACTCTGCTGCCCAGATTATCCTTCTACAGAAATGGTCAGGGTACGTCACCCCACTCCCCCAAAATCTCCAGTGGTTGCCTATCAACCTCTGTATCGAACAAAAACTCCTCACTATTGGCTTCAAAGCTGTCCATGCCCTGGCCCCCTCCTACCTCACCTCCCTTCTCTCCTTCTCCAGCCCACCCCGTACACTCCGCTCCTCTGCCGCTGACATCCTCACTGGGCCTCGTTCTCTCCCGTTTAGCTGCCGACTCCTGGTCCACGTCCTACTTCTGGCCTGGAATGCCCTCCGTCCTCTAAACTGCCAATCACTCTTCCCCTCTTCAAAGCCCTATTGGAGGTGCACCTTCCCAGACTAATCCCCCCTTTCCTCATCTCCCTCTCCCTTCCACATCACCTCAACCCGCTCCCCTTGCTCTTCCCCCCCGCCACCCAGCTCCACAGCCCTTATGTATATATCTATAATTCTATTTATTTATATTGATGCCTGTTTTCTTGTTTGGATGTCTGTCTCTCCCCCTCTAGCCTGTGAGCCTGATGTGGGCAAGAGATTGTCTCTATCACTGTATTGTACTTTCCAAGTGCTTCGTTCAGTGCTCTGCACAGAGTAAGCGCTCAGTGAATACGATCGAGTGCATGAATGAATGAATGAAGATCTTCTGAAGGTAGGAGGAAGGATGAGATTGTGGTGAGGCGGAGAGGTCGTTGCTGGAGAGGTTGATTCTGAGTCATCAATGTGGAGATGATAGTTGAAGCTGTGGGAGCAGCTGAGCTTCCAAAGGGAGCGGGTGAAGGTGGAGAATAGATGGGGAATCAGAACTGAACCTTGAGGTTATAGGCTCGGGAAGTAGAGGAGGAGCCCCTGGAAGAGACCCCAAAAGAGCAGTCGAAGAGGAGAAGGCAGCAAAAGTGAAACCAAGATTTGATAGTATTTCCAGAAGGGGCTGGTCCACAGTGTCAAAGGCCGGTGAGAATTCAAGGAGAATTAGGATGGTGTACATTAGATGGTCTAAGCATCTGGTGCAGTGGTCTGCATACTAAGCACTCAATAAATACCACTGATTGATTGTACTTTTCCAAGCACTTAGTAAGTGCTCCGCTCATAGTCAGTGGTCAGTGAAGTCCATTGATTGTTTGGCTGGTCATCGTATCACCTGTTATCTTTTAAGCACCCTCTTTGTACCAAGCTAGACACAAGTTTCCCCAGGAATTTATCTGAGATCGAATTAAACATCATCGCTGCCTTCAAGGAGCTAATAATCTAAGGGCAAGCCAAACAGAAAATTTTAACAGTTCAAATCAATCAGTGGTATTTATTGTTTTAGATGGTATTTGTTACACGTTTATTGTGGGTCAAACCCTGTTGTAAGCAGGGGAGAGATACAAGTGAATTAGATTGGATGCAGTCCCTGTCCTACCGGGGGTTCACAGCCCAAACAGGAGGGAGAACGGGAGAACCGAAGCATGAAATGAAGTGACTTGCCCAAGGTCACGCAGCAAGCATTTGGCAGAGAGGGGATTAGACCCCAGGTCCTCTGACTCCCGGGTCAGGGCTCTTTCCACTAGACCACACTGCTTCGTGAGCACTTACTGTATGCCAAACACTTCATCAAAAAAGGAGACCATGATCCTGCAGCTTTGAAAAGAGCTTAACAACAGGAGAAACTGCGCACATATTATTAACATTCCTGGGGCGAGCCCTTCAGCATCAAAAAGGAGAGATCATTATGGTCACCAAAAAAGCAGTGGCACAGAAAAGACTTTAATTCTTTTTTTCCCCGTCACTTCAGCCCACTTTACTTTCATGTCACTTTTCATAAAATGCTAGAAGTCTTTTAAAGGTTATTAAAGAAATGAAATCTCAGAATATTTTATGCAAACAGAGGGTTAGTCAAAATATTTCTGGAGGCGTTTTGCTGTCTCGGAAAAAAAAGAAGCTTTCTCTTTTTGGCTGCCAATTGCCGGCTTCCCTTGAACAGCCCTTAGTTATGTTTATGTTGCTTATTCAGCCACCTTAGTGGCGCCATCCGATCCAATGGCTGTGTCTTTTTCCATTCGGAACTTTTTGAAACCTCCCAACCCTTTTGAACCAGAGCTTTAAACTCCCCCAGATAAGGCTTTCACTTGTCCGAAACTCTTCCTCCTCAGAGAATCAACCGAACAATGGAGAAACGTTCCTTGTCTCAAAACTGAGAATAAGGATTCTAAACTTCCAATAATTAGAATAAAGATAATTATGGTATTTGTTATGCACCTACTGTGTGCCAGGCACTGTACTAAGTGTTGGGGTAGATACAAAAAATCGGGTTGGATTTAGTGCCTGTCCCACGTGGGATTCACAGTCTTAATTCCCATTTTACAGATGAGGGAACTGAGGCACAGAAAAGAGAAGTGATTTGCTCAAGGTCACACAGAAGACCTGTTAATGTCCCTATGGCAGCTAAAGCAAAACCTTTAGAATGAAAACCGTGGGCTATCCCATCTTCACCTCCAGTCAGTCAGCAAATACCTTGCCATCAAAGAATATCATCATCATCATCACGGTGGCATTTGTTAAGTGCTTACTACGTGCCAGGCACTGTACTAAGTGCTGGGGTGGATACAAGCAAATCGGGTTGGATTTCGAGTCCCCAGTCCCCATCCCATGTGGGGCTCACGGTCTCAATCCCATTTTACAGATACGGTCACTGAGGCCCAGAGAAGCGAAGTGACTTGTCCAAGGTCACATGGGCAGACAAGTTGCGGAGCCAGAATTAGAACCCAGGTCCTTCTGCCTCCCTGACCCATGTTCTAACTGCTAGGCCATGCTGCTTTATCAAATCAATCAAGGTACTTTTTGAGTGCTTACTTTGTGTGGAACACAGTGCTAAGCACTTGGGCGAAGACAATAGAATTAGTAAACATGATCCTTGCCCTCAAGCAGCTTAATAATAATAATAATAATGATGTTGGTATTTGTTAAGCGCTTACTATGTGCAGAGCACTGTTCTAAGCGCTGGGGTAGATACAGGATAATCAGGTTGTCCCATGTGAGGCTCACAGTTAATCCCCATTTTACAGAAGAGGTAACTGAGGCACAGAGAAGTTAAGTGACTTGCCCACAGTCACACAGCTGACAAGTGGCTGAGCTGGGATACGAACCCATGACCTCTGACTCCCAAGCCCGGGTTCTTTCCACTGAGCCACACGGCATCTAGCAGGGGAGAAAGATGTGGAAATAAATTACAAGTTGGAGAGCAACTGGCATTATCAGGAGTGCTTAGTGGGAAGGGTTTCAAGTGGGGAGGCGATGCAGAAGGGAAGGAAAATAGGGTGGGGAGATGGGAGATTAGTCAGAGGAGGAGGATTCAGACTTACACGAAAGCGAAAAGATGTACTATCCGTTTTGATTCTGTCTTGTTTCAGAGGGATTTTTGGGAAAGTGGATCTGTAAACTCAGAGGCCAAGAGTGTCATTTCCAGAGTTTTTATTCATGATCAGTTCATGTGCTTATAGATCTGTAGAATGTTTGGCAGGCAAATGTGGACAGCTGGCATTTGAATAATTCAAATAAATGCATGGATTTCCCCATCTTGAGCTCCTGAAGCTACGTTTGTTTTCATAGATGATTAGTCACTTCATGTCTTATTTATTTTACGCTGGGTCTTCTCGATGCCTGAGCTGGGATTGGATTAGGGCCTTTGGGCGTCACCTCCTCCCATGCTGCCAGAGTCTAAATCCCCAAAAACTTATTCGGAAAAGGCCTCCCCTGTACTGAATTCTGGATCAGATCATTAGAAATGAACAACTAATCATTAGGTGAAAAGCTGATGGTCCAAGATGCAAACATCGAGAGCTTTCATTGCCATGGATGTCTTAGCAGAAACCATCACCGCTACTGCAAAGACAACACAGCATGGTCTAGTGGATAGAGCACGGGCCTGGGAGTCAAAAGGACCTGGGTCCTAATTCATTCATTCAATCATATTTATTGAGCGCTTACTATGTGCAGGGCACTGTACTAAGCCCTTGGAATGTACATTTGGCAAGAGAAGAGACAATGGGCTCACAGTCTAAACGGGGGAGACATAACAAAACAAAACGGAACAAAATGAAACAAGTAGTCTGGCGTCAATATCATCAAAATAAATCTAATCATAGATATATACACATCATTAACAAAATAAACAGAGTAATAAATGATATATGCAAATATGCACAATGCTGTGGGGAGGGGAAGGGGGAGGAGCAGAGGGCGGGAGAAGGGAATGGGGAGGGGAGGAGGAGCAGAGGGAAAGGGAGGGCTCAGTCTGGGAAGGCCTCCTGGAGGAGGTGAGCTCTCGGTAGGACTTTGAAGAGGGGAAGAGAGTTAGTTTGGCAGATGTGAGGAGGGAGGGCATTCCAGGTCAGTGGTAGGACGTGGGCCAGGGGTTGATGCCGGGACAGGTGCGAACAAGGGACCATTAGGAGGTGAGCGGCAGAGGAGCAGAGTGTATGGGGTGGGCTGTAGAAGGAGAGAAGAGAGGTGAGGTAGGAGGGGCAAGGTGATGGACAGCTTTGAAGCGCTACTTACAGCCTGATACGAAGGTTGATAGGCAGCCAGTGGAGGTTTTTGAAGAGGGGAGTGACGTGCCCAGAGCATTTCTATAGGAAGATGATCCAGGCAGTGGAATGAAGAATAGACTGGAGTGGGGAGGGACAGGAGGATGGGTGACCCCAGAGGAGGCTGACACAATAATCCAGTCGGGATATTATGAGAACTTGTACCAGCACGATAGCAGTTTGGATGGAGAGGAAAGGGCGGATCTTGGAGATATTGTGAAGGCGAGACCAGCAGGTGTTGGTGACAGATCGGATGTGTGGGTTTTCCAGTTCCGCCCCTTCTCTGCTGCATGACCTTAAGCCAGTCCCTTCACTTCTCTAGGTCTCGATTCCCTCATCTGTAAAATGGGGATTAAGAATGTGAGCCCTAAGTGGGACAGGGACTCTGTCCGACCCAATTATCTTGTATCTACCCCAGTTCTTAGTACAATGCCTAGCCCATAGTAAGTGCTTAACAAGTATTATTCATTCATTCGATAGTATTTATTGAGCGCTTACTATGTGCAGATCACTGTACTAAGTGCTTGGAAGGAACAATTTGGCAACAGAGACAATCCCTGCCCAGTGACGGGCTCACAGTCTAAACGGGGGAGACAGACAGCAAAGCAAAACAGAACAAAACAAAAACAGACAACATCATCAAGATAAAGCACATATAAGTACAACAGTACAACATAACAAATAGATACATTTCTGCCCACAACGAGCTCATAGTCTAGAGGGCGAGAGAGGCATTAATATAAATACATAAATTTCAGATATAATAAATTAGTTACAGATATAACGAATACAGTACAGATCTAAGAAAGAAATTACAGATATTATAAATAAATTACTCATTTTAATAAATTACAGAGATGATAAGTGCCCTGTGTATTGTGGGGAGATTGGATGAAAGGGAAGTGGGAGATGGATTTGCTTCTGCCTGAGGTTACCGGATGAGTGAAGTTGGCCATAGGCTTGGGGAAGCCATGTGGTCAAGCACCACCCTCCTCCTCTTTCCCCCTTCCACTGTCCCTCGGGATGGGACCACTCTGATGGCCACAACCAGGGAAGTGGATTCCCACTTCGAACTCTGATTCTTGGCCATTTTGAATTGGCCAGTTTTACATTAGATTGCAATCTTGTTTTGGGCAAGGAGTGTGTCTGTTTATTGTTATACTCTCCCAAGTCCTTAGTACAGTGGTCTACACACAGTAAGTGCTCCATAAATATGACTGAATGAATGAATTATTCTTTGGTGATTCTTGGCCATTTTGAATCTGCCAGTTTGGCATTGGACTGTAAGCTCGGTGTGGGCGGGGAATGTGTCTGTTTATTGTTATATTGTATTCTCCCAAGCACATAGTATAGTGCTCTGCTCACAGTAGGGGCTCAATAAATATCCACTGAATGAATTAAAAAGGGTTACTACCTCCTGGATGTAGTTTCCACAGCTGCCAACGCCATCTAAATAAGATGAAGCAACGGGGCCTGGTGGAAAAAGCATAGGTCTGTGAGTCAGAGGACCTGGATTCTTATCGTGATTTTGCCACTTGCCTATTGTGAGATCTTGGGCAAATCACTTAATTTCTCTGTACTTCAGTTTCCTCAACTGTAAAATGGGGATTGACTACCTGTTCTGCTTCCAACTTGAACTGAGAGTTCAACTTAGGTCAGGGTTACCGAGAAGCAGCGTGGCTCAGTGGAAAGAGCACCGGTTTGGGAGTCAGAGAACATGGGTTTTAATTCCAACCCTGCCACTTGTCTGATTTGTGACCTGGGACAAGTCACTTAACTTCTCTGTGCCTCAGTTACCTCATCTGTAAAATGGAAATTAAAAGTGTGAGCCCTATGTGGGACAACCTGATTACACTGCATCTACCCCAGCACTTAGAACAGTGCTTGGCACATAGTAAGTGCTTAACCAATACTGTAATAATTATTATTATTATTACTATGTCCTGCCCGATCAGCTTATCAGATAGACCATCACTCTCCCCACTTTCAAAGCCTTATTTAAAGCACATCTCCACCAGGAGGTCTTCCTTGACTAAGGCCTAATTTCCTCTTCTCCCACTCCCTTCTTGGTCGCCTTTTCACTTGGATTTCACCCCTCCCTCAGTCTCTCAACACTAAGTACATATTTGTAAATTATTTACTTTTATTAATATCTGTATCCCCTCCTAGACCATAAGTTCACTGTGGGCAGGGAACATGTCTAACAACTCTATCGTACTCTCCCAAGCACTTAGTTCAGTGCTCTGCACGTGTTAAGCACTCAATAAATATGATCTCTTGATTGATTGATAACTTGTATCTAACCCAGCACAGTGACTGGCCACACTGTCAGGGCTTAAGACGCACTAAAATTATTATTGTTAAGTTTCAACCCAGGCGATTCTGAACATTCAACCTTGATTACATGAGGATTTCTGACAGAACCTGAGTAAGCAGGCATGCAGACATTGGTAATGATCAAAAAAGATCATGTTTTAAAGGCAGTTTTACAGTCCTCATTCTGAGAAAACATCTGAAAAGCAGTAAAACATGAAACGGTATTCCAGTCCAAGAGAAAAAAAACCAAAGCTGTACAACCTACCAACGGTTGTTTTTGTATGTAGAACATAGTCCAATAAAAATAAAAATTCTCTGCTACCAAAGCATGTTAAATTTAAGTGACAACAAACTCCACAACATCAAGAGAAGTGAATGGCAGAGCATTAGTGGCCTCATTTAAATTACGTTTCTAATTAGGTGCTTTTCAACATCTGCATTGTTTTAAGAACATCTGGGCCCGATACTGCCTTAGGTTAAGGATCAAAAGGCCACTGTTTCTAATCTTCTTGTGCTTTCTCCTTTTTCCTTTCCCTCTTAAAAACGACCTAGTCTTTCTTCTTTTCCTCCTAAGAGTATTTGTCAGGGTTAGTGAACCATCGAGGATGTTTTCTCTGGGTAGAAGAGAAAGTAATTCTTCTAGGCCCAGATTCTGGCAAAATGAGGAAACTAACTTGTCCATGTCAAAAGGAACTCCCTGAACCAGTCGATTAATGGTATTATTAAGCATTTACTGGGTGCTGAACACTTTTAAAGTTTGGGAAAGTTTGAGAAGCGGCATGGTGTAGTGAGAAGCAACATGGTGTAGTGGACAGAGCATGGGGCTGGGAGTCAGAGGTCATGAGTTCTAATTCCGGCTCTGCCACTTGTCTGCTTATGTGACCTTGAGCAATGCACTTCACTTCTATGGGTCTCAGTTACCTCATCTGTAAAACGGGGAATTAAAACGGTGAGCCCCATTTGGGACAGGGACTGTATCCAACCTGATTACCTTGTATCTATCCCTGTGCTTAGAACAGTGCTTGGCACATAGTAAGTGCTTAACAAATATTATTATTATACAGTTGGAAGACATGATCCTTGCCCTCAAGAAGCTTACAATTTAGCGGGGGAAATTAGACCATGCTTCTCCTCCCACTAATAATAATAATAATGATAATGGTATTTGTTAGCGCTTACTATGTGCCAGCCACTGTACTAAGCTCTGGGATGGATAGAAGCAAACCAGGTTGGACACAGTCCCTGTCCCACATAGTTCTCACAGTCTTAATCTCCATTTTTCAGATGAGGTAACTGAGGCATAGAGAAGGGAAGTGATTTGCCCAAGGCCACACAGCAGACAAGTGGCAGAACAGGGATTAGAACCCAAGACCTTCTGAGTCCCAGTCCGAGCTCTATCCACTTGGCCATGCTGCTTCCTGCTATGCCAAGCGTTTCTCCTTCTCTGCAGACTGGCACATCCTCATAATGTCAGGACAACTCTATCTGGATCTCCTTCCGTCACCTCAGACTAAATATGGTCAAAACAGAACTTCTCATCTTCCCACCGAAACCCTGCCAGGATCTTCCTCTAGACTTTCCTATCGCCGTAGGAGAAGCAGCATGGAGTGGATAGAGTCTTCCCCTCTTCAAAACCCTACTTAAAGCTCACCTCCTCCAAGAGGCCTTCCCAGACTGAGCTCCCCTTTTCCCTCTGCTCCCTCTGCTCCCCCTCTACCCACCCTTCACCTCTCCTCAGCTAAGCCCTCTTTTCCCCCCTTTCCCTCGGCTCCTCTCCCTCTCCCTCCCCTCAGCACTATACTCGTCCGCCAAACTCTCTATATTTTCATCACCCTATTGATTTGGTAATGAGATGTACATCACCTTGATTCTATTTGCTATTGTTTTAATGAGATGTACATCCCCTTGAGTCTATTTATTGCTATTGTTCTCGTCTGTCCGTCTCCCCCGATTAGACTGTAAGCCCGTCAAAGGGCAGGGACTGTCTCTATCTGTTATCGATTTGTACATTCCAAGCGCTTAGTACAGTGCTCTGCACATAGTAAGCGTTCAATAAATACTATTGAATGAATGAATGAGTCAGAACGTTGTAGGCGCTAGTCCCAGCTCCACCACTTCTCTGCTGTGGGACCTTGGGCAAGTCGCTTCCCTTCTCTATGCCTCAGTTACATCATCTGTAAAATGGGAGTTACTCAATTAAAGTTGGTATTTGTTAAGCACTTACTATGTGCCGAGCACTGTTCTAAGCGCTGGAGTGGATACAAAGTAATCAGGTTGTGCCACAAGAGGCTCATAGTCTTCATCCCCATTTTACAGATAAGGGAACTGAGGCACAGAGAAGTGAAGTGACTTGCCCAAGGTCACACAGCTGGCAAGTGGTGAAGCCGGGATTAGAACCCACGAGTTAAGACTGTAAGCCCCACACGGGACAGGGATTGTGTCCAACCCAATTTGCTTCTATCCACCCTAGTGCTTAGTACAGTGCCTGGCACACAGTAAGTGCTTAACAAATGCCACAGTTATTATTATTATTATTATTATCGCACACAACACCACCATCCTCCCTATCGCACAGGTCTGTATGTTAATAATAATAATGTTGGTATTTAATAATAATAATGTTAATAATGTTGGTATTTGTTAAGCGCTTACTATGTGCCGAGCACTGTTCTAAGCGCTGGGGTAGACATAGGGGAATCAGGTTGTCCCACGTGGGGCTCACAGTCTTAATCCCCATTTTACAGATGAGGGAACTGAGGCACAGAGAAGTTAAGTGACTCGCCCACAGTCACACAGCCGACAAGTGGCAGAGCTGGGATTCGAACTCATGAGCCCTGACTCCAAAGCCCGTGCTCTTTCCACTGAGCCATGCTGTATGTTGGTATTAATAGACTCATTTCATTCAACCCGCACATTTATCTGTCATGAAGTCCTGTGGGTTCTGCCTTTTAAAAAATGTCACAGTTATTATTATTATTATCGCACACACCACCACCATCCTCCCTATCGCACAGGTCTGTATGTTGGTATTAATTGACTCATCTCATTCAACCCGCCCATTTATCTGTCATGAAGTCCTGTGGGTTCTGCCTTTACGACAACTCTAACATCCGGCCTTTCTCATGAGCCCTGACTCCAAAGCCCGTGCTCTTTCCACTGAGCCACGCTGTATGTTGGTATTAATAGACTCATTTCATTCAACCTGCACATTTATCTGTCATGAAGTCCTGTGGGTTCTGCCTTTTAAAAAATGTCACAGTTATTATTATTATTATCGCACACACCACCACCATCCTCCCTATCGCACAGGTCTGTATGTTGGTATTAATTGACTCATCTCATTCAACCCGCCCATTTATCTGTCATGAAGTCCTGTGGGTTCTGCCTTTACGACAACTCTAACATCCGGCCTTTCTCCTTCATCCAAACTATTACCGCACTGATTCAAGCAGTTATCATTTCCAATCCCGACTACTGAGTCAGTCTCCTCACTGACCTCTCTGCCTTCCATCTCTCTCCACTCCAGTCATACCTCACTTGTTGCCTGCATCAATTTTTCTGAGAAACCATCCAGTCCAAAACTCCCCATTTCTCAAAACGCTCCACTGATTGCCCAACCACCTTTGTATCAAAGAGAAATTCCTTGCCATCTCCCTTTCTAGACTGTCAGTGTGTGGGTAGGGAATGCATATGTTATATTGTTGCATCGTACTCTCCCAAGCAATAACAATAACAATAATAATAATAATTAGGGTATTTGCTAAGTGCTTATTATGTGTCAGGAACTGCTCAGCACACAGTAAACTCTCAATAAATATGATTAATTTGTTGACTGATCAGTTTTAAGGCATTCAGTCAGATCTTTTCCTCCTATCTGACCTTTCTGCTCTCCTGCAACCCAATCGACACACTTTACTCCTCTCATGCCAACCATTAATAATGACCGTATTTGTTAAGTGCCTACTATGTGCCAAGCATTGTTCTAAGTGCTGGGCTGTACCTTGATCTCATCTATACCGGCTCCTACCTTTTGCTCACATCCGCCCGCTCCTCCTTCCTCATATCTGCCATACCACCACTCTCCCCATCTTTAATCACATCTCCTGCAAGAGGCCTTCGCTGACTGAACTTTCATTTTCCCTCCACTTTGTGTCGCTTATGCACTAGGCTGTGTATTCTTTAAGCACTTCGATACTCTCTCCAGCCCCGTGGCTAGTCTGACGATATTCATTCATTCAGTCCTATTTATTGAGCACTTACTGTGCGCAGAGCAATATACCGGATGTTTGGGAGAGTACAACAATGAACAATGACATTCCTTGCGCACTATGAGCTTACACTTTAGAAGGAGTGAGACAGACATTAATACAAATAAATAAATAACAGATATGTACATAAGTGCTGTGGGGCTGGGAGGGGGGAAGAACAAATGGAGTAAGTCAGGGTGACCCAAAAGGGAGAGGGAGAAGAGGAAAGGTGTGGCTTAGTCAGGGAAGGCCTCTCGGAGGAGATGGGCCTTCATTAAGGCTTTGAAACAGGGGAGAGTAACTGTCTGTTGGATTTGAGGAGGGAGGGCGTTCCAGGGCAGAGGCAAGAAGTGGGCAAAGGGTCAGCAGGGAGATAGGTGAGATGGAGGCACAGTGAGAAGGTTAGCGTTTGAGGAACGAAGTGTGCGGGCTGGGTTGTAGTAAGAGAGTGGCGAGATGAAGCCCAGTAAGTGCTCAGTAAGTACTCTTAAATGATTGATGTTTTATCTCTTTCAATCAATCATATTTATTGAGCGGTTATTGTGTGCAAAGCACTGTACTAAGCATTTGGGAGAGTGCAGTTTAACAAAGTTGGTACCTTCTCATCACTTCTTGGGGGAAAGTTTGGCCCATGGGGAAATTGGGGTAGACTTCATCATCATGCCACGCATCCCCAGAGACTAGCTTGGGAAGGTAATGAGAGTAATGATGGTATTTGTTAAGCGCTTCCTATGCATCAAGCACTGTGAGCCTCATGTAGGACAACCTGATTACCCTGAATCTACCCCAGTGCTTAGAACAGCGCTTGGCACATAGTAAGCGCTTAACAAATACCAACATTATTATTAGTATTACTAAACACTGGGGTAGAGACAAGCTAATGAGGTTAGACACAGTCCCCGTCCCACATGAGATTCAGTCTTAATCTCCGTTTTAAAGATGATGTAACTGAGGCCCAGAGAAGTATAGTGACTTGCCCAAGGTCACACAGCAGACATATGGCGGAGCTGGGACTAGAACTCAGGTCCTTCTGAATCCCAGATCCATGCTCTCCCCTCTAGACGATGAAATCATCGTCAATTTCCTTAGTTCTCATTTTTGTTCCCCCAACCAAATGATCATTTTATCAAAATCACAGATCCCACTCTCAAAGGACAACATAGAAATATCCCACTTCTGATGATGATATTTATTGAATGCTTAATATTTGCCAAGCAATGTCCTAAGAGCTGGGATAGATTCAAGATAATCAGGTTGGATAGTCCCAGTTCCACACGGGGCTCAAAGTCTCATTAGGAGAAAGTAAGCTTTAATCCTATTTTATAGATGAGGAAACTGAAGCACAGAACAGTTAAGTGACTTGCCCAAGGTCACACAGCAGAAAAGTGGCAGAGCTGGCATTATAATCCAGGTCTTCTCACCCACAGTTCCATGCTCTTTCCACCAGGCCATGCCATGTCCCACGTGAAGCTGTTTTTTGGGGCAGATCTCTTTTCCAGTAGGAGTTCCCAAGAAATTTGCAGAGAAAAAGGAACTACTATGAAAAATAAAATATAGGTAGAGCTATTCTCATTCACTTCTCTTGAGAAAACCCCATTTGAAAGTTTGGAAATGACACATACAGATTTAGTCATGTTCTAAAAATATTTACGGGGCTTAATTCTGTGGTGAACCTAATTGAGTTAATCAGTACAATATGAGAGAAAATAATTGATTTCCCAGATGAGATGAATACTAAAAACTCTTAACTGATTTTCTCTGAGAAAGCTCCATAATTTGCAAATCTCATTCCTTTAGGAAATTAGCTCTTTTAGCCTGTATAATTACCTAGACAATTGATGGAATCAATTGCCCATAAATATTACTGTGAGATCCATCCAATTATCTATAATGATCAATGCTATCAAAGTATTTATTAGCTTTTGCTATCATAGCCAGAATCCAATGACACATGTGATGTCAAAAGCCATGAATTTAATGAGTTCTGAAAATACTTTTGAATTATAGTCAGGTTAGTTATGTTTCTTGATGTCATCCATTGGTGAATGCTTGACAAAACTGCAAGAAACATTGCAAAAACATCAGAAATGGGATGAGACTAACTAGCCCCTAGATAATTTTTGATCACCAAGGTGAATGTGCATTAAACAAGAATAAGACTGAATTATGAGTGCTGATTTGGCTATTTTCAGGTAGAGTACTCTCTATTATCTGTAATACTTGATCAGTTTTAATCAGTGAATCTGTCCCCCAGGAAAATATTATGGCTTAGTGGAAAGAGCACAGGGTTGGGAGTCAGAGGTCATGGGTCTAATCCCAGCTCCGCCACTTGTCAGCTGTGTGACTTTGGGCAAGACCCTTCACTTCTGTTACCTCATCTGTAAAATGGGGATTAAAAGTGTGAGCCCTACGTGGGACAACCTGATTACCTTGTATTTACCTCAGCTCTTAGAACTGTGCTTGGCACATAGCACTTAATAAATGCAATCTTTATTATTCAAGCGCTCAGTACAGTGTTCTACACACAGTAAGTGCTCAATAAATACAGTTGAATGAATGACTGGATCGAGTGGGTTATAAAGGAAAGAGTTAGGTTCACATTATTTTATCCATTCGGCTCTAAAGCAAGATTTAAGCAAGATTTTCACATATCAGTTTTCTCTGGTTAACTCACCTCGCTTAAGATAGAATTTGAACTAAAAGTATTTGGGGGTATCTGCCAAATTCTATGCCAATATGTGGTTGTAATAACAGTACTCTAGATTTACATAATAACCTTTGGAGGCAGCACCATGTGGCATCGGAAGAAATGGGTTGGATATAATAAGAATAATAATAATGGTATTTGTTAAGTGCTTACTATGTGCCAAGCACTCTTCTTGTGGGTGTATGTACAGATTTATATATATATGCAGCTGCATGCACACATGGTTGGAACAGGTAAGTACTCCAGCACAAGATTTACTTAATGTGGGGTTTTGCAAGAATAATAATAATTTTGTTATTGTTAAGCGCTGACTGTGTGCCAAGCCCTGTTCTAATCTCTGGAGTAGATACAAATCCAGTGTGGTTGGATGCAGACACTGTCTGCCACTTGTCAGCTGTGTGACTGGGGGCAAGTCACTTAACTTCTCTGTGCCTCAGTTCCCTCATCTGTAAAACGGGGATTAAGAGTGTGAGCCCCATGTGGGACAACCTGATTTCCCTATGTCTACCCCAGCGCTTAGAACAGTGCTCGGCACGTAGTAAGCGCTTAACAAATACCAACATTATTATTACTATTATTACCACATGGGGCTCACACTCTTAATCCCTGTTTTTACAGATGTGTGGTATCGTGATTATGTTGTCTTGTTTTTGTCCGTCTGTCTCCCCCGATTGGAGTGTAAGCCCATCATTGGGCAGGGATTGTCTCTATCTGTTGCCAAATTGTACATTCCAATCGCTTAGTAAAGTGCTCTGCACATAGTAAGCGCTCAATAAATACTATTGAATGAATGAACGAACCCCAGAGAAGTTAAGTGACTTACCCAAGGTCACACAGCAATTAGGGGGCAGAGCCGGGATTAGAGCCTGTGTCTTTCTGATTCTCCGGCCTGTGCTCTATCCACCTAGCCATGCTGCTTCTCTTAATGCACCCTTCACATAGGACTTAACAAGCACCATAACTATTACGGAATTATTATATGCATTATAGGAGAACTGAGTATATCTCCCAAACCCACCAGTTTTATCACCTATAGAGAATGGTTGATAGCTCTCATTAATTTTTTTTGGGGGGTGTTGGTATTTGTTAAATACTACTTCTGTATTTTTACCCAAAAAACCCTATGTATACACTACTAGAGGGATTGCAGATGGAGGTGGGGCGTTCTGGGAGAGATGTGTCCATGGCGTCGCGATGGGTCGGAAACGACTCGATGGCATGAGACTAAGACAAGACTGTGTGTCAAGCACAGTTGCGAGCACTGGGGTAGATACAACTTAATCAGGTTGGACATAGTCCCTGTCTCATATGAGGATCCCAATCTATGTAGGAGGGAGAACAGGTATTAAATACCCATTTTGCAGTTGAGGGAACAGGGACACAGAGACGTTAAGTGAGTTGCCCAAGGTTAATAGGGAAGTGGTGGAATCTGGATTAGAACCCAGGTCCTCTGGCTGGGTCCATCTACACTCACTACCTTGGAGAACTCATTCCCTCCTACGGCTTCAACTATCATCTCTACGCAGATGACACCCAAATCTACATCTCCGCCCCGTCCTCTCCCCCTCCCTTCAGGCTCGTATCTCCTCCTGCCTCCAGGACGTCTCCACCAGGTTGTCTGCCCGCCACCTAAACTCATCATGTCCAAGACTGCGCTCCTTATCTTCTCTCCCAAGCCTTGTCCTCTTCCTGACTTTTCCGTCACTGTGGGCGGCACGCCCATCTTTCCCGTCTCACAAGCCCGCAACCTCGGTGTGATCCTTTACTCTGCTTTCTCATTCACCCCACACATCCAATCCATCACCAAAGCCTGCCGGTCTCACCTACACAACGTCGCCAAGATCCGCCCTTTCCTCTCCATCCAAACTGTGAGTAAGTACAGTCGCTCACCCAGCTCCGCCACTTGTCAGCTGTATGATTTTGGGCAAGTCTCTTAACTTCTCTGTGCCTCAGTTACCTCATCTGTGAAATGGGAATTAAGACTGTGAGCCCTAAGTGGGAAAACCTGATTACCTTACATCTCCTCCAGCATTTAGAACAGTGCTTGGCACATAGTAAGCACTTATCAAATATCATCATCATTATTATCCCGACTGGATTACTGCATCAGCCTCCTTTCTGACCTCCCAATATCCTGCCTCTCCCCTCTTTAGTTTATACTTCACTCCACTGCCCAGATTATCTTTCTACAGAAATGTTCTGGGCGTGTCACCCGCCCCCCCCCCCAAAATTCTCCAGTGGTTGCCTATCAACCTCTGTATCAAACAGAAAACTCCTCACTGTTGGCTTCAAAGCTCTCCATCACCTTGCCCCTTCCTACCTCACCTCCCTTCTCTCCTTCTACATCCCAGCCCATGCACACTCCACTCCTCTAGTGCCACTAACCTTCTCACTGTGCCTTCATCTTGCCTGTCCCGCTGTCGACCCATGGTCCACATCCTACCTCTGGCCTGGAATGCCCTCCCTCCTCACATCCGCCAAACAATCAATCTTCCTCCCTTCAAAGCCCTAATGTAGGCTCATCTCCTCCAAGAGGCCTTCCCAGACAAAACCACCTTTTCCTCAGTTCCCCCTCCCTACCACAACACCTCGACTCACTCCCTTTGCTTTTTCCCCCTCTCCCTGCCCCAGAGAACTTATGTATATATGTATTTATCTATAATTTTATTTATTTATATTGATGCCTGCTTACTTGTTTTAATGTCTGCCTCCCCGTTTTAGACTGTAAACCTGGCGTGGTTGGGGATTGCCTCTCTTTATTGCTGAATTGTACTTTCCAAGCTCTTGTACAGTGCTCTGCACAAAGTAAACACTCAATAAATACGCTGGGATGAATGAATGAATGGTTCCCAGGGCTATACTTTATCCACTAGGCCAAGCAGTTTCCCAATCTTTATTTCCTCTCCTTTTTATCAATCAGTGATATTTATTGAGTGCCTATCGTGTTCATACCACTGCACCAGGAGTTTGGGAAAGTACAATACAACGGTTCTGTTATATATCGTTGATCCCTTCCCATAGCGAACTTAAAGTCTAAAGGGGCAGACAGACATTGAAGTAAATTAGGTATAGGGGAAAAAGTAGAATACAGGAATTGGTACCCAAAGAGGGTTTGGATGTGTCTTCTAATTCTCTATAGGACTTTGAGAAGGTTCCCTGAACCTTCCTTAATTCCTTCTCAGGTCCATTACAGGGTCCTCCGCTTGTCTGATGTGTGACCTCGGGCAGGTCACTTCACGTCTCTGGGACTCAGTTACCACATCTTTAAAATGGGGATTAAGACTGTGAGCCCCACGTGGGACAGGGAATGTGTCCTTACGGTTGACCTTATCTCTACCCCAGCTCTTAGAACAGTTCTTGGCACATAGTAAGCCCTTAACCAATACCATAAAAAATGTACAGCCAATGATGCTTAGGTCGACTGGATGAGGTCAACGACTGCCCATTTGATCTGAAAAACAGTGCTGGCTCTAGTACAGATGTGAGTGACCATTTGAGAAGCAGCGTGGCTCAGTGGAAAGAGCACGGGCTTTGGAGTCAGGGCTCATGAGTTCGAATCCCAGCTCTGCCACTTGTCGGCTGTGTGACTGTGGGCAAGTCACTTAACTTCTCTGTGCCTCAGTTCCCTCATCTGTAAAATGGGGATTAAGACTGTGAGCCCCACGTGGGACAACCCGATTCCCCTGTGTCTACCCCAGCGCTTAGAACAGTGCTCGGCACATAGTAAGCGCTTAATAAATACCAACATTATTATTATTATTATTATTAAGTCTCCAAGACTGCTTTCTTAACCTAGGCACCAATATTGGTATAAGGATGCCCCAAGTAAGCCCCACATTTCCTCATCTCCTACTCCCTTCTGCATCGTCCTCTTTGCTCTTCCCCCCTCCCAGCCCCACAGCACTTATGGACATATCTGTCATTTCATTTATTTGTATTGAGGTCTGTCTCCATTCTAGACTGTAAGCCCTTTGTGGGCAGGAATGTGACTGTTATTGTACTGAACTCTCTCAAGCGCTTGGTACAGTGCTCTGCAGATGGTAAGTGCTCAGTAAATACGATTAAATGAGTAAATGAATGGCTGATGCTAGAATTAGTACACGCAGTGGACAGTATCCTGTTGTTGGATGAGAGAAAACTGACTTTGGAGAAAGAAGCTGCCTTTCTGAGTAGAGCGAAATGATAAAATAATGGGTCTCCAGGGCAGTTGGCTAACTTCAGTCAGTCAGTCAGTTGTATTTATAGAGCACTTACTGTGTGCAGAGCACTGTACTAAGAATTTGGGAGAGTACACATTCCCTGCTCACTACAAGCTTACAGTCTAGAGGGGGAGATAGACAGTAATATAAAAAATTATAGATATATAATTATAGATGTAGATTATAGATATTATAGATATTCACTCAGTCATATTTATTGAGCACTTATTGTGTGCAGAGCACTGTACTCATCTGTGGGGAAAGTGCAATAAAACAATACACAGACACTTTCCCTGCCCACAGAGAGCATACAATCTAGAGGGAGAGATAGATATGTGAGTAAATAAATAACAATAATGTTGGTATTTGTTAAGCGCTTACTATGTGCAGAGCACTGTTCTAAGCGCTGGGGGAGATACAGGGTCATCAGGTTGTCCCACGTGAGGCTCACAGTTAATCCCCATTTTACAGATGAGGTCACTGAGGCCCAGAGAAGTGAAGTGACTCGCCCACAGTCACACAGCTGACAGGTGGCAGAGCCGGGAGTCGAACCCATGACCTCTGACTCCGAAGCCCAGGCTCTTTCCACTGAGCCACGCTGCTTCCCCATATAAATGACAGATATGGACTTAAGTGCTATGGGGCCAGGAGGGGGATGAATAAAGGGAGTAAGGCAGGGCAATGCAGAAAGGAGTGGCTGAAGAGGGAAAGAGAACTTAGTCAGGGAAGGCCTCTTGGAGGAGATGTGCCTTTAGTAAAGCTCTGAAGCAGGGGGAGAGTCTTTGTTGGATTTGAGGATGGAGGGCGTTTCAGGCCGGAGGCAGGACGTGGCCTAGAAGTCGGCGGCGAGGTAGACGAGATGGAGGTACAGTTGCAGCATCTCTCTGGCCATCCCTGACCCATGGAAAGGGTGGCCCCGGACACTGGAATTGGAGGATACAGGAAGTGCCTTTGCTGACCCAGAAACAACAGATAGGAGTTATTGTGTCCTAGTGATATTGCCAATGAGTATCTTATCTTCCCGTCAGAAACCTGTCTTCTCCTGACTTTCCCATCACTGTAGACAGCACCACCATCCTCCCTGTCTCAGTAGCCTAAAACCCTGGTGTGACCCTTCGTGAAGTCCCTCTCCCTTCGGAGTCCTCGATGCACTTGGACCTGTGACCTTTGGACATTTGATATTTACCCCAACCCCAAGCCTACAGCATTTATTTACATTTCTTTAAATTATGTATTGTAAATTACTTATTTATTCATATAATAATAATGGTAATACTACTACTTATAATTGTGTTATTTGTTAAGCACTTACTACGTGCCAGGCTCTGTACTAAGCGCTGGGGTAGACACAAGATAATCGGATTGGACAAGGTCCCCGTCCCACCTGAGGCTCACAGTCTCAATCCCCATTTGACAGATGAGGTAACCGAGGCACAGAGAAGCAAAGTGACCTACTCAAGGTCATACAGGAGATAAGTGGCGGAGCCAGTGTTAGAACCTGGGTCTTTCAGACTCCGAGACCTGAGCTCTATCCACTAATAATATTAATGATAGTATTTGTGAAGCGCTTACTCTGTGCCAAGCACTGTTTTAAGCCCTGAGCCACGCTGCTTCCCCAGCTCTCCTTCTAGACTGTAAGCTCATTATGGGCAGGGAATGTCCTGCTAATTCTACTAACCCGTACTCTCCCAAGCGCTTAGTTCAGTATTCTGCACATAGTAAGCGCTCAAATGCCAATGACTGATTAATAATGTAAATAATGTTGGTATTTGTTAAGCGCTTACTATGTGCAGAGCACGGTTCTAAGCGCTGGGGTAGATCCAGGGTCATCAGTTTGTCCCACGTGAGGCTCACAGTTAATCCCCATTTTACAGATGAGGTAACTGAGGCCCAGAGAAGTGAAGTGACTTGCCCACAGTCACACAGCTGGCAAGTAGCAGAGCCGGGAGTCGAACCCATGACCTCTGACTCCGAAGCCCAGGCTCTTTCCACTGAGCCACGCTGCTTCCCTTGATTGATTGATTACCCTCTACTCATCTCTCTCATTCAACCCACATATCCTAGCTGTCACCAAATCCTGTCGATTCTGTCTTCAGAACGTCATTAAAACCCGCCCTTCCCTTCCAACCAAACGGTTACCGGGGAAGGCTTCTTGCAGGAGATATGATTTTAGTAGGGCTTGAGGTGGGAAGAGTGGAGGTCTGTCAGATATGAAGGGGGAGAAAGTGAGCTAGAGGTCAACAGGGAAAAGATGAAATCCAGGTGTATTAAGTGGGTTGCCTTTAGAGGAGCAAAGAGTGCAGGCTGGGCGGTAGTGGGAGATGAACAAGTTTAGAAAGGAAGGAAATTCCCTAAAGCCATGCGGGCCTTGATGGGCAGCCATTGAGTCTTTTGGAGGAGAGGGGAAACCTGAGCAAAACAATTATTTCCTCCAAATAGTGTAATGAAAGCCAGTTCTGAACTTCCTGCTTTTGCTAGTTTGTTCCCTCCTTGATGAAGCTTTTCTCTTTCCTTTGAGACTGAGCCTTTGACCGACAACATGAAGAATCATGAAAATTAGAATGAGATCAGAAGGCAGTGATCTTACTCTGCACATTATGTTTTTGATTTGCGGTTTATCAGCAGAGCCCGGCAGCAGCATGGTTTGGTGATCCAATTTAGAGTTTCTCTGATTACCATTCACTCGGTGTGCCTGAGGGGAGAATACAAGTTAGGTTTGGAGATTATTTTTCAGGAAACCTTCACGAGAACATTAGTTGACACAGGACGTCCTGCCAAAGCTCTGGAAATCTACACAAGGTGGCCCAAGGTGAACAATATCTGTGGAATATTCAAGGATTCTACTTGAAATAATCTCTCCCAGAGGAAAACTGGAAAAAAAATTCCAATTCCGATGCCTTCACTGTTTTAACAATAGTAATGATGGCATGCAGCGTGGCTTAGTGGAAAGAGCATGGGCTTGGGAGTCAGAGGTCGTGAGTTCTAATCCTGGATCTGCCACTTGTCAGCTGTGTGAATTTGGTCAAGTCACTTAACTTCTCTATGCCTTAGTTACCTCATCTATAAAATGTGGATTAAGACCATGAGCCCCATGTGGGACAATCTGATGACCTTGTATCTACCCCAGTGCTTAGAACAGTGCTTGGCACATAGTAAGCACTTAATAAATACCAACAGTATTGATAATAATAATAATAATGGTATTTTGCTGTCTCTGTCCTCTCCTGGTTCTCCTCTTATCCATGGAAGCCCCGTGTGGCACTGGGTCTGTGTCCAGTCTGATTAACATTTATCTACCCCAGTGCTTAGAACAGTGCTTGGCATATAGTAACTAATAATGATAAATGTGATATTTGTTAAACATTTACTCTATGCTTAACAAATATCACATTTATCATTATTATTACAAATATTAAATGCAGGTTTTGTGTGTGTGTGTGTGTGTGTGTGGTCATGGGAGTAAGTGAATAGGGGAATTGGCCTAAATATTATGATAGAATTACAGAATATTCTTCCAACTCACATCTGTAATTTTCTTATCTCTGTAATTTTATTTATTGTATCTGTAATTTTCTTTATTTATTTGTATTGATATCTCTCTATTTCCCCCCATCTAGACTGTGAACTTGTTGTGGGCAGGGAATATCACTCTTAATTATTATACCGTACTTGCCCAAGGGCTAATTACAGTAAGCACTTCATAAATACAATTGAATGAATGAATGAATGAATGAATGAATGAATGAATGTGACCCGATGTGGTTTGAGAAGAAATCTTTGTGTTTTTTCACTCTACCGCCCTGCTGCTTATACCCCAGGCCCCTTCTTAGCTGACACACCACCACTCTCCAGATCTTCCAAACCCTTCTACAGGCTCTTCGGGACCAGGAATGGGGCCTTCCAACACTACAGCCTTGCACTTTCCCAAGTGCTTGATATAATGTTCTGCACAGTGAGTGCTTAATAAATACCACTGATTGTTCAGACACAGGGCCAGAGCTACCATATGAATTCTCTCTAATGGGGGGGAGGTTCTCCAAGAACACAACTGCCTCTGATTGGGAGAACTGGGAGCACTGGGCTTTGCTAGGTGTAGCAAAAAGTGATTTAGAAGCAATTGACCAGTCCTACCCTGAGCTTACTCCAGTTCCTCAGGAAATAATGATAGTAACAATAATATTTGTAAAGTGCTTATTATGTGCCAAGCCCTGAACTAAGCACTGAGGTATATACAGAATAATCAGATCAAGTGTGGGACTCAGAGAACTAAACAGGAGGGAGAACAGGTATTAAATCCCCATTTTGCAGATGAGGGAACTAAGGCATGGAGAAGTGAAATGACTTGCCCAAGGTCACACAGCAGGTAAGTGGTTGAGTCAGGATTAGAACCTCCGACCTCTGACTCCTCAGCCCGTGTTCTTTCCACTAAGCCACGCTGCTTCTCATAAATTAATCAGTGATTTAAACAGTGGGCCCAGTGGGACAATGTGATTACTTTGTATCTACCCCAGAGCTCAGAATAGTGCTTGGCCCTTAGCAAGTGCTTAACAAATACCATACTTATCATCATTTTATTATTAATAATGATAACATTTGCAGTATTTGTTAAGCCTTTACTAAGTGCTAAACACAATAATGAGCTCTGGAATACTGACAAGATAATCTGGTCAGACACAGTCCCTGTGGGACTCAAGATCTAAAAAGGAAAGAGAACAGACATTGAATCCCAATTTTACACATGAGGAAACTAAGGCATAAAATAATGACTTGCCCAAGGTCACACAGCAGGCAAGAGGCAGAGCTGTAATCCCGGTCCTCTGACTCCCAAATCTGTGCTTTTCCCACTCAACCATGCTGCTTCCTAAATGAGGAAACTGAGGCACAGAGAAGTTAAGTAACTTGCCCAAACATGTAGCAGACAAGTGGCAGAGCTGGGATTAGGAACCAGATCCTCTGACTCACAGGTCTGAGCTCTTTCCGCTAGACTATGTCATTCCATTAGTTATCGTCAAGATGTTCCAGAGTCATTTATTCATTCATCCAACTGTATTTATTGAGCTCTGTCTGCATGTAATACACTGTATTAAGTAGTGGGGAGAGTACAATGTAACGCTAAATAGACACATTCCCTGCCCACAACAAGCGAGTCCGGCAAGGCCGCTGGGGTGCCAGCCAGCAGAAACTTGACCATTGCCGCCATCAGGACTGTAAGCCCTCAGTGGGCAGGAATTGTCTCTATCTGTTGCCGAATTGAACATTCCAAGCACTTAGTACAGTGCTCTGTACATAGTAAGCACTCAATAAATAGTACTGAATGAATGAATTTGTGTGATGCGGTGAGATTTTAAGGCCTGTTAAGAAGTCTCACATGAAAATAAATGACCTCATGGCAAAAATCCACTACTCAACCTAGGCGGGATGGGTCAAAAAGTACAACTAACAAAGTACTATTTACTCCTAGTTCCATTCACGCAGGAAGATTTTGCAGACTCTTTTCAATAAGCTCTTAAGCTTGCCCTCTACAGACAAGGAGTGGTGTGTTATTTTTGTATTATTTAAAAATAATAAAAATATTTGTTAAGCAATTACTAGACTGTAATCTCCTTTTCATTCAATCAATTTTATTTATTGAGCATTTATTGTGTGCAGAGCACTATACTAACTGCTTGGGAGAGTACTGTCTAACAATATAACAGATACATTCCCTGCCCACAATGAGCTTACAGTCTAGAGCCGGGGAGACAAACATCACTACAAATAAATGAAATTAAAGATACGTACATAAGTGCTGCGGGGCTGGGAGGGGGGAAGAACAAAGGGAGCAAGTCAGGGCGATGCAGAAGCGAGTGGGAGAAGAGGAAAGGGCGGCTTGGTCTGGGAAGACCTCATGGAGGAGATGGGCTTTGATTAAGACTTTGAAAGGGAGGAGAGTAATTGTCGGATTTGAGATAGGAGAGCGTTCCACGCTAGAGGGAGGACGTGGGCAAGAGGTTGGTGGCGAGACAGGCGAGATGGAGACACAGTGAGAAGGTTAGCACGAGAGGACCGAAATGTGGGAGTTGGGTTGTAGAAGCGGAGTCGAGAGGTGAGGTAGGAGGGAGCAAGATGGTGGACTGCTTTAAAGCCAATGGTGAGGAGTTTTTACTTCCAGTGTGGAAGAGGATGGGCAACCACTGAAGTTTTTGAGGAGCAGGGTGACATGTCCTGAAGGTTTTTGTAGAAAAATGATCCGGGCAGCAGAATGAAGTATGGTCTGGAGTGGGGAGAGACAGGAGACTGGGAGGTCAGCAAGGAGGCTGATGTAGTAATCCAGGTGGGATAGGATGAATTATTGCATTAAAGTGTTAGCAGTTTAGATGGAGAGGAGAGAAAAAGGTGGATTTTAGCAATGTGGTGAAGGTGGGACTGGCAGGATTTATTGATGGATTGAATATGTGGGTTGAATGAGAGAGAAGAGTCAAAGATAATGCCAAGGTATGGGCTTGTGAGACAGGAAGGATGGTGGTGCCATCTACAGTGATGGGAAAGGCACGGGGAAAACAGGATTTGGATGGGACGAAAGGAGTTCTGTTTTGGATAAATTAAGTTGGAGGTGATGGGAGGACATCCAAGTAGAGATGGGCAGGGAATGTGTCTATGAACTCCATTGTATTATATTCTCCCAAGAACTTAGTACAGTGCTCTGCACACCTTAAGTGCTTAATAAATAATAATGATGGTATTTGTTAAGCGATTATGTGCCAAGCAGTGTTCTAAGTGCTAATAATGGTATTTGTTAAGCGCTTACTATGTACAAAGGACTGTTCTAAGTGCTGGGTAGATACGAGGTAATCAGGTTGTCCCACTTGGGGCTCACAGGCTTCATCCCCATTTTACAGATGAGGTAACTGAGGCCCAGAGAAGTGAAGTGACTTGCCCAGTATTTCGCAGCTGACAAGTGGCAGAGGCGGGGTTAGAACCCACGACCTCTGACTCCAAAGCCTGTGCTCTTCCCACTAAGCCACACTTGATTGAATTATCAAAGGAAAGGACTGTAATAAGTGCTGTATCTGAACAGAAAAAGAAAACACAATACTGAGAAACACTTCCATTCATTATTTTGGAGTCAGACTATTTAAGATCAATTGAAGCAGCATGATCTAGTGGAGACAGTTTGGGCTTGGGAGTCAGAAAGTCCTGGGTTCTAATTCTGGCTCCGCCATTCGTCTATGTGACCTTGGGTAAGTCACTTCACATCTCTGTGTCTCGGTTACCTCACCTGTAAAATGGACATCAAGATTGCGAGTCCTATGTGGGACATGGACTGTGTCCAACCTGATTAACTTGTATCTACCTCAGCGCTAAGTATGGTGCCCGGCCTTTAACAAATACCATAAAAAAATATGAAAAGTGCATGTAATGGTAGGGAGAAAAAGAGAGGAAAGGAAAAACAATTACAATGAAAGTGAGTTAGTGAAATTTGATTTTACCATATTTCCCCTAAAGGGACATTGGGGTGGTCTTGTCTTGTCTTATGTCGTCGAGTCGTCTCCCAACCAGAGCGATGTCACGGACACATCTCTCCCAGAATGCCCCGCCTCTACCTGTGATTGTTCTGGTTGTGGATCCATAGAGTTTTCTTGGTAAAAATCCAGAAGCGGTTTACCACTGCCTACTTCCGCATAATAAACTTGAGTCTTTGCCCTCGACTCTCCCATGCTGCTGTTGCCCAGCACAAGTGAGTTTGGACTTGTAGCCGATGGCCTGCCACTCACTAGCCACTGGCCAAGCTAGGAATGAATGGATAGGCCTCTGCTTTCATTCATTCATTCATTCAATAGTATTTGTTGAGCGCTTACTATGTGCAGAGCACTGTACTAAGTGCTTGGAATGAACAAGCCGGCAACAGATAGAGACGGTCCCTGCCATTTGACTGGCTCACAGTCTGATCGGGGGGAGACGGACAGACGAGAGCAATGGCGATAAATAGAGTCGAGGGGAAGAACATCTCATAAGAACAATGGCAACTAAATAGAATCGAGGCGATGTATAATTCATTAACAAAATAAATAGGGTGATGAAGATATATGCAGTTGAGCGGACGAGTACAGTGCCGAGGGGAGGGGAAGGGAGAGGGGGAGGAGCAGAGGGAAATGGGGGGAAAAGAGGGTTAAGCTGCGGAGAGGTGAAGGGGGAGCGGTAGAGGGAGTAGAGGGAGAAGGGGAGCTCAGTGTGGGAAGGCCTCTCGGAGGAGGTGAGTTTTAAGTAGGGTTTTGAAGAGGGGAAGAGAATCAGTTTGGCGGAGGGGAGGAGGGAGGGCGTTCCGGGACCGCGGGAGGACGTGGCCCGGGGGTCGACGGCGGGACGGGCGAGACCGAGGGACGGCGAGGAGGTGGGCGGCGGAGGAGCGGAGCGTGCGGGGTGGGCGGTGGAAAGAGAGAAGGGAGGAGAGGTAGGAAGGGGCAAGGGGATGGACAGCCTTGAAGCCTAGAGTGAGGAGTTTTTGTTTGGAGCGGAGGTTCATAGGCAACCACTGGAGGTGTTTAAGAAGGGGAGTGACAGGCCCAGATCGCTTCTGCAGGAAGATGAGCCGGGCAGCGGAGTGAAGAATAGACTGGAGACTGCTTCACTCTCCCTCTCAAAGTCGAGACTGGTAGAGGACTGGAAACTCTGGAAATACCCTGAAGGGCATTGCAGTTGTAGTAATGGTAAATAACTGTGGTACTTGTTAAGCTCTTATTATGTGCCAACCACTGTCCTAAATGCTAGAGTAGATGCAAGTTAATCAAGTTGGAAACAGTCCCTGTCCCATACTGGGCTCACACGCTTAATCCCCATTTTTTACAGATGAGGCAATAGAGAAGTTAAGTGACTTGTCCAAGGTCACACAGCAGACAAGTGGTGGAGCCAGGATTAGAACCCATGACCTTCTGACTCCCAGGTCCGGGCTCTACTCTCCACATCATGCTGCTTCCCAGAGTAGCGGTTACCGAGTGGTTACTGTGAGCCGAGCAGTGTACTAAGCGCTAGGAATTAATATACGAATGGGCCTTAGACACAGTTCCCAACCCCTGGGGGTGCTCACAGTCCATGAATGTTAAGTGGAAGATAGAGGACTAGAGATAAACACAGATATTCAGGAGCGATGAAATGATAAAACCCTAAAATAACATAAAACCCAAGAACCAATCCTCAAAACCAAACCAAAAATCATTAAGGTGCTTGTGGCTAGAGGCGAAGAATTTTAGACTCCTCACTGCTCAGAGGCCACGGCACACCTGTAACCAGAGCAACCAGCCTTTCGGTGCTTTCGTCTCCCACTGTGCTTGTTTTTCTCTTTCCAGCCAGTGTGGAGGAAGGCAGAATGGCAAAGTCTCTCCTTAGTTGTGGGGAAGAGGTGAGCCGGTGCTGTCTGTCTGGCTATCTGGTGTGGGAGTATCTTGAATCCTTGGCCCGGCACAAGGATTGACACATTTCCCCTGATCTCTGTCCCTCTCTCCAGGCTCGCATCTCCTCCTGCCTTCGAGACATCTCTACTTGGCTGTCCTCCCATCAACTCAAACTTAACATGTTCAAAACAGAGCTCCTTATCTTCCCACCCAAGCCCTATCCTCCCCCTGGCTTTCCCATCACTGTAGATAATAATGTTGGTATTTGTTAAGCGCTTACTATGTGCCGAGCACCGTTCTAAGCGCTGGGGAAAATAAAAGGTGATTAGGTTGTCCCACATGAGGCTCACAGTCTTAATCCCCATTTTACTGATGAGGCTACTGAGGCACCGAGAAGTTAAGTGGCTTGCCCAAAGTCACACAGCTGACAAGTGGCAGAGCCGGGATTAGAACCCATGACCTCTGACTCCTAAGCCCGTGCTTTTTCCACTGAGTCACGCTGCTTCTCTAAGATGGCACCACCACCCTTCCTGTCTCACAAGCCCATAATCTTGGTGTTATCCTTGACTCCTCTGTCTCATTCAACCCACATATTCAATCTGTCACCAAATTATGTCAGTCTCACCTTCACAACCTCGCTAAAGTCTGCCCTTTCCTCTCCATCCCAAACTGCTACCAACGTGAATACAATCATTCATCCTCTCCTGCCTAGATTACTACCTCAGCCTCCTTGCTGGCCTCCCAACCTCCTGTCCATACTTCCCTGTGCTGCATGGATCTTCTTTTTGCAAAAACGTTCAGGACATGTCACCCCCCCCCCCTTCCTCAAAGATCTCCAGTGGTTGCCCATCCACCTCCATCTCAAAGAAAAACTCCTCCTCACCGTTGGCTTTTAAAGTTCTCCATCACCTCACCCCATCCTACCTCACCTTGCTTCTCTCCTACAACCCAAGCGGCACACTTTGCTCCTCTAGTGCCGCTAACCTTCTCACTGTGGCTCCATCTCGCCTGCCTCACTGCCTACCCCTTGCTCACGTCCTGCTTCTGGCCCGGTACGCCCTCCCTCTCTAATCAGACACCGGCTCTCCCTGCCTTCAAAGCCTTAATGAAGGCACATCTCCTCCAAGAGGCCTTCCGAGACGAAGTCCTAATTTTCCTCATCTCCCACTCCCTTCTGCATCACCCTGAATTGCTCCCTTTGCTCTCCCCCATCCACCCAACCCCTCAGCACTAATGTACATATCTGTAATTTTTTTATTTGTACTGATGTCGGTCTTCCCCCCTCTAGACTTTGAATTCACTGTGGACAGGGAATGTGAGTGTTTATTGTTGTATTGTACTTTCCCAAGCGCTTAATACAGTGCTCTGCACACAGTAATCGCTTAATAAGTACAGTTGAATGAATGGCACGCACAGAGCATGCTGGCAGCTGGGATCCAGGGTGTTGAAGAAGAAAGACAGGAGTGTTCCCTGTAGTAGAAGCAGTGTGGCCTAGTGGATAGAGCACAGACCTGGGAGTCAGAAGGAACTGGATTCTAATCCCAGGCTCCTCCGCTTGTCTGCTGTGTGACATTGGGCAAGTTATTTCACTTCTCTGGGCCTCAGCTACCTCATCTGTAAAATGGGATTTAAGACTGTGAGCCTCACGTGGGACAGGGACTGTGTATAAACCAATTACCTTGTATCCAGCCCAGAGCTTAGTACTGTACTTGGCATATAGTAAGCACTTAAATACCAGAATCATTATTATTATTATTCCTCTTCTGGGCAACGGTGGAGCAGGACAGAGAACATGCAGGGAAATGAGACAGCAGTTACCATCAGTTTCCCTCATCTCGGCAGAGCGGAAGGACAGCTTAATTGAAAAGAAAGGGAAAACCACTGGTTAGAAAACCATTTTTCAAGTCGACCGGTGATACAAAATGGATGTTTTTTCCATCCCTGATATTGATGCTCCCTAGCACATTTCTGTTAAATAAAATTTATTGAATTTAATTCTTTTACCCCAAGTTCTAGAAACCAGACAAATGAGCCAAGTCCCTCAAGCCTAATCTCTCCAAGACATCCAAGAGTGGACACGGGAGGATTTTCATAACCTTTAGACTCTCTTTCCAGCATTTTGGTGCTTCTGCTCTCTCCTGAGCTTGGTAAGGGTAATAATAATAGTTATAATAGTGGTATCTGTTAAGCATTTACTATATGCCGGGCACTGTACTTAGCACTGGGGTGGATGCAAGCAAATAGGATTGGACAGAGTCCCTGTCTCCCACGGGGCTCACAGTCTCAATCCCCACTTTACAGATGAGGGAACTGAGGCCCAGAGAAGTGAAATGACTTGCCCAAGGTCGCAGAGCAGATAGGTGGCAGAGCCGGGATTAGAACCCATGACTTTCTGACTTGCAGGCCTGTGCTCTATCCAGTAGGCCACGCAGCTGCCCTCCTTGCCACATATTCTACCCTCTGACGGTTGGCAGCATTAGACTGTGCCAACCGTAGGAGTGGGAAGACTTACATCCATCAGAACGAAGCCACATACCCTTCGTTGGTTTCTTCAGGGTAGGCAGAAGGAAGCCATCAATGGCTACCTTTCTCAGAATACGAAGATGAAGAAGACGAAGGTTAGGTAGAGAGGTGAGCCCCCTTCAGTGAGTTCAATCAGTCAGTCATGGCTTCTAATCCCGGCTCCACCGCTTGTCTGCTGTGTTCCTTGGGCAAACCACTTAACTTCTCTGTGCCTCAATTATCTCATCTGTAAAACGGGGATAAAGACTTGGAGCCCTGTGTGGGACAGGGACTGTGTCCAACCCTATTTGCTTCTATCCACCCCAGCACTTATTACAGTGCCTCACACATAGTAAGCACTTAACAAATACCACAGTTACTGTTAAGGGCTCCCTTCTGCATTGCTCTGACTTGCTCCCTTTATTCGTTTCCCCCGCTCCCAGCCCCACAGTACTTAGGTACATATCTGTAGTTTATTATATTCATGTCTATCTTCCCCTCTAGACTGAAAGCTCAATGTGGGGCAGGGAATGTGTCTGTTATATTGTACTCTCTCAGGTGCTTAGTATTGTGCTCTGCACACAGTAAATGCTCTATAAATAAGATTGACTGACCAACTAATCCCTGCTCTGCCAAATACTTCCTGCATGACCTTGGACAAGTCACTTCTCTGTGGCTCAGTTCTCCTGTCTTCCTCCTACTTAGATTGTGAGCCCTATGGAGGACAGGGAATGTTTCCCAGCTAATTAACTTGTACCCACTCCAGCGCTTAGAACAGTGTTCGAAATATGGTAAGAGCTTTACAAGTACCATGAAAAATAAGAGCTTAAGGTCTCTTTAGACTGTAAACTCCCTCTACATTGTAAGCTTTTTGTGGTCAGGGAATGTGTCTCCCAACTCTGTTATTTTGTACTCTTCCCAGAGCTTAGTACAGTGCTCTGCACACAGTAAGCACACAGTAAATTGGATTGATTAATGACTGATTAATTAAGAGGACTATAAGCATTCTTTGAGTTATTGCCTGGACCACTCCAAGTTTTAGGGATTGGCAGAATCCAATATATTTAAAGCAAGCCATACTGCCTCTCGTCTAATGCCAATTTCCAGCATCCAGGAATTGACCTTTTGCCCTGGGTAACTTCTTCGATGTGCTCTCCCCGCTTCAGAGCCTTGTCGAAGCACATCTCCTCCAAGAGGCCTTCCCTGACTGAGCCCTCCTCTCCTCTTTCCCCACTCTCTTCTGCCTCACCCTGACTTGCTCCCTTTATTTATCACCCCTCCCAACCCCCCAGAACCTATGTCCATATCTGTCATTTATTTATTTATTTCTACTAATGTCTGTCTAATGCTCATTGTGGGCAGGTAATATGTCTGTTATATTGTTATAATGTACTATCCCAAGAACTTACCACAATGCTCTGCACACAGTAAGCGCTTAACAAATACATCATGTGGGAAGCAGCACGGTCTAGTGGACAGAGCATGGGTCCCTATGAGTCGGAGGACCTGGGTTCCAATCCAGGCTCCACCACTTGCCTGCTGGTGATCTCTGACGAGTCATTTAACTTCTCTGTCCCTCGGTTCCCTCATATGCAGAATGGGGATTCAATGCCTCTCCTCCCTCCTTCATACACGGAGAGCCCCATGTGGGCCCTGATTATCTTTTATCTACCCCAGTGCTTCAGCACCATGCTTGGCCCGCATTTAGTGCTTAACAAATACCACAGTTGTTTTCATTATTATTATTGCTTAGGTCTAGAAAGTTGATCATGGGGAGAAAACCTCCCTGTCTTTTTTTCTTCCTCGTGAATCATTTCTGATTGTAAAGATCTACCCATGTTTCCAGGAAGAAACAAAATGCAATTGGTGACCAATTACTTCATTGATCTTATTTTCAAGACACTAACCAATATTTCCCCAAATGCCTGCTTCGCATAAGAGTGACTGCTACATACTCAGATATAAAGGACTCAGAATTAAATTCTTCACACCCAGATACTTCCTGGCTACCATGGTAACAATGAAAAAAGGCATAATCCGCTGATCAAAGCAAGTCATAGGGTGAGTATTAAAAACAAGAAAGAGGACACGGAAATTTACATGTTGAACAAATATGATTTGACACTTCTTAGGATAAAATTATTCTTAACTGTTTTATAGCACCGTCCAACTAAGAAAAAAATCAACACTCTACATTTACATCTAACGTAAGACTGACTGTACATCAAAATATACTTAACACACACAGAAACTTTTGTGTATAAAAGATAGCTGCAGAATAAAATCCCATATTAAAAGCTGGAGAAAAACAAAATCAGCTAATGAACAGAATGCACATGACAAAGATAGAAGGATCCACATTAGGGTTGTAATGTAAACTCAAGTTTTTGTTCGATTATGAAGCTAGCTATTCATGAGATAGAAACAAACACATTACTGCTTAATGTTTATATTCTGTTCTAGATAAATATAGCCTCACTCTCTCTCTCTCTCACTATCAACTCGTCACTCACATCCTTCCTCCTGTCCGGAGCTCCCAGCCCCTGCATGTTCAACAAATCACTAGTCTCTCCATCTTCAAAGCCCATGTAATATCACATCTCCTCTAGGAAGCCTTCCCTGTCTAAGCTCCCATCTGCTTACCGAATCACCTATGCACGTGAGTTTATACCCCCTAAGCACTTTGATGCTCACCCAAATTCCTCCTCCACAACACTTAGTCCATATCCTTATAGTCTACTGTTTCCCCTACCTGTAATTTATATTAACACCTGTCTCCCCCAGTAGATTGCAAATTCCCTGAGGGCAGGAATTGTGCTAGTGTCTGATTATTCCATTATATTCTCCCAAGTGCATAGTACAGTGCTCTGCCTACAAGAAGGATTCAATAAATGCGTCAGATTAGCTGATGTAAATGAGGGAAATAAACACCCTTATAATCAATCAAAAAGTATAATCTTACTGCATGCAGAGTACCGTCCTAAACACTTAGAAGAGTACAAAGCAACGGAGTTGGTAGATATGTTCCCGGCCCACAGTGAGCTTACAGTCTAGAGAGGGGAAATAGGCATTAATATACATACATAACTTGTATGTATGCACATAAGGACTGTGGGGCTCAGTGGGTGAATGCCAGTTGCTCTAAGGATACAGATCCAAGTGCGTTCTAGTTATGACAGATCCGATCTTAGCATCACCAGGAGCTCTGCAGGTCTGCAAATCATGAACTTCATTCCCGGGAGAAATTACAGAGCAGGCAGATTTGAGATAATAGTGTTAGTGTGCATAGACAGCAAGTATATTTGGTATACGACTTTAACCCCTCAAGATTTGGTCTGCTGGTATCACTGGAAGCTTCTCGGCTACTGGGCCTTAGCTTTGAATCTCCACGGGATCGGTGAGGGATTGGGTGGCGTTTTCCAAAGCAACACAGTCATCTGTCAGGAACACTAAATCCTGGGAGAATGAGAGAGAAGGCCCAATGTTAGAAAGCACAGTGGCACATTTTGAGACTGGGGAAACCTTGCCGAACAAAGCAACTTCTTAGAGAAACAGAAGACTGGAAGAGAATGAACAAACAAAAACCCCCTTCATTTGACATACCCTCCTGCAGAATGAGTTCATAATGATGTATAGACTCCGGACTTTATCCTTCAGGGCTCCTACTTGGGGAACTTTCCGACATTTTGGGGAGGCGATGAAGTTCCTCATTTTGGTCAGTATGCAGTAATTCTGGAAAGGATAGAGAGGCGTGATGATGATGATCGTTTGTATGTGTGTGCTGAGAAGCTGGAATGGTGAAGCTGCTACACAGCCCGTGTTTGCCGTTTGCAATACCTTGAATTCATATAGTATTTTTCATGTTACAAAATGTTTTTACATTAACACCTTAAGAGAAGCAACGTCATCAAGAGAAGAGGCATGGTCTAGTGGGTAGATTATGGGCCTGGGAGTCAGAAGGACCTGGGTTCTAAATCTGGTTCTACCACTTGTCTGCTGTGTGACCTTTGACAAGTCACTTCACTTTTCTGGGCCTCAGTTACCTCTTCAGTAAAATGGGAATGATGACTGTGACCCCCCACGTGGGACATGATTTGCTTGTATCAACCTCAGCTCTTAGTACAGTGCGTGGCACATAGTAAGCACTTCACAGATACCATAAAAATAACTATCTAATTTTGCCCTCACAACATCTCTGAGAGGATGGGAAGGGCAGATAGTTTTACAGGGATTGTGTCTACTGACTCCATTGCACTGTTCCAAATTCTTAGTTCAGTGCTCTGCACAAAGTAAGCACTCAGTAAATACCACTGATTGATTGATTGGTGGCATAGTTTTACAGATGTGAAAATGGGAGGCCCAGAGAGTTCAAATGATTTGGCTAAGGCCATACAGCAGGCCAGTGATAGAATAGGATCTGAAGCCAGGCTCTTGGACTCCTGAAGACTTGCTCTCTGAAAAGTTCAATGATGAAGAAATGTATATATATATATATATATATATATATATAATCAATTTATTAATATTTTATCATAAGCAGTCCATTGCAATTTGTAACCAACCTTGAACCTGAAAAAGAAGAAAAAGTTCACCCTGGAAAGACTCACTTTAATGTTTTTTTATTTCCCTTGGACCGGTGAATGAGGGCTGTGGAAAATCATTCATTCATTCATCTATTCAATCATATTTATTGAGTGCTTACTGTGAGCAGAGCACTGTACAATATGGCAATAAAGAAGGACAATCCCTGTCCAGACCGGGCTCACAGTCGCGAGGAGGAGGGGAGAGACAGACATCAATGCCTGTAAAACAGGCATTGATATAAATAAATGGAATTTTAGATATATGCATATATACATAAGTGCTGTGGAGCGGGGAGAGGAGGGAAGAGCAAGGGGAGTGAGTGATGGTGACGTGGGAGCTGAGGAAAAGTGGGGTTTTGTTAATAATACTAAGCTATTACTATGTGTCAAGCATCATCCTAAGTGCTTTCGTATATATCTATACTCAATAATCAGATCAAATCCAGTCCTGTCCCACACAGAATTCACTAAGATGGAGAGATGTCCCTATTTTACAGATTAGGAAACTGAGGCTCAGAGAGATGTTAAGCGACCTTCCAAGGTCACACAGCAAGCGAATGCCGGAGCCAGGACTAGAACCCAAGTCTCCTAGCGCCTCGGCTCAAGCTCTTTTCAACAGCCCATTTCATCTCTCAAAAATCCGTTTCTTGTTCTGTCTTTGGCTGAAAATGAGGCCATCTGGCTCAATCCCCTCTTGGTTCATCCCAAAAGCTGCCTTAGCCACCCCTCAACCTTATTTTCTCTTCCCTAAATATTCTGAATCTAGACTGTGAGCTTGTTTTGGGCAGGGAATGTGTCCATTTATTGTTATACTGTACTCTCCCAAACACTAAGTAGAGTGATCTGTACACAGTAAAAGCTCAATAAACACAACTGACTAATACACCTTCTTAGATTCTACCTGTTAATTTTTCAATGACTGCAGTGTTTTCCACAGACTTATGGAAACTGTAATCCCTCGCCATACGTGGAACTCTGAACTCCACTCCTATGAGTGGAGCTGAAGTAAATGGGGATGCAATCTCATGGCTGTTCCTGGCCAAGCTCCCACTTTTGACTCCCGCTTTGTGTTTTCTTCATTTCCCTCAGAGTCAAGAAAATGCTCTCCTTATTCCACATCTACCCACATTTAACAGCAGCTTCTTTTTTTTACCACAAAACTTTCCAATGTTGCTTTTTATCCCAAAGTGCACCTGGCCTGACACAGATTCTTTTCCCTGCCACTAACTGCTTCTGCCCAGATGTAAGAAAGAATAAACTTACATGAATATCCAAATAGAGCTTGGGCAGCATTTCCACACAGGGTTCCTGGGGAAGGGAACACAGACCCACATTATATCTTCCGGAGAGACCGATTTCGACCCCGCCAAAAATGGCAAAAAGAACCCCTTCTTGAATAGCATTTCAAATAAACTCACCAAGGGCTCAGAGGTCTGCAGGCTCCGAAAGGAATCCATGATTTCTTGACTTAAACTGAGAATCCTGGAGTAGCAGGTCGGAGGGGCGGCGGAGACAAACAAGCACATGGAGGCCAGGCCGATGCAGAGCCTTGGGACCTGCATGATGAAGATTGAGCCTGTCAGTGATGGCCCCTGCTGGGCAACTGAGGCTGGGGAGGGGGCCCGGACGGATTTAAATGGGGACCCGAATCAATGTGGGGAGTGTGTGGGGGTGGTCCTGGAGACAGACAGACGCCTTTCAGCTCGTGGCTTTATGCCAACTCTAGAGCTGAGGAAGCACAGTCCAAGCTCAGGGGGAGAGGAGGAGGAGGGGCAGAGGATGGAGCAACAGACATGGAGAAATGGGTTTTTTGGGGTCAATTGTTTATTTTTTAATGATTTGGCCAAGGTCACACAGCAGGATGGTGACAGGATCTGAAGCCAGGCTCTTGGACTTCCAGAGGTTTGCTCTTTGTAAAGTTCAATGGTTTAGTAATGTGCATATATTTATGTGTGTATTTATATTTTTGTGTGTATATATGTGTGTGTGTGTATGTATATGTGTCTGTTGTTTGAGTGTATTCATTCATTCATATTTATTGAGCACTGACTGTGTGCAAATCACTGTACTAAGCACTTGGGAGAGTACAGTACAATAACAGATTACATTACCTGACCACAATGTGCAGACAGTCTGGAGGGAGAGGCATATACATGTATTTATCTACATAAGTAAATGAATAAATAAATACATTACGGATATTTATTTGTAGTATACATATATATCTGTAATATATTCATTTATGTGTGTATATATATATACTGTGGGGATGGGAGGGAGGATGAATGAAGGGAAAAAGTTAGGAAGATGCAGTAGGGATTGGTAGAAGAGAATATTTGTATGTTTGTGTGTATGTGGATGTTTGTGGTGTGGATGAGTGTGTATTTGTATATAAATATTGTACATATATGCATATGTCGGTGTAAAGTCTGTTTCATTAATGTTTTATCATACTGTATGATCATATCCATTTATTTTATATAGTATTGCATATCATATTATCCGTTGTAATTTCTACCTAACCTTGAACCTGAAAAAGAAGAAACAGCTCACCTAGGAAAAGCTCACTTTATTGTTCTTCAATTTTTCTTCGACTGGTGAATTAGCCCTTTCTATGTGAGAGGCACTGTTCTAAACACTGGAGTAGATTCAAGCTAATCAAATTGGACACAATGTCCCACAGGGGTTCACAATCTTAATACCCATTTTACAGAGGAGGGAACTGAGGCACAGAGAAGTTCTCTGACCACAACGAGCCTTCTTCTCCCTCCCAATTGCCACCACCCTCGTTCAGGCACTTGTCCTATCCTGACTGCATTACTTCATCAGCCTCCTCACTGACCTCCCTGATTCCAACCTCTTATCTTTCCAGTCCATATTTCTGCTGGCAGCTGGATAATAAAAATAATAATGGTATTTGTTTAGTGCTTACTATGTACCAGGCATTGTACTAAGCACTGGGGTAGATATAAGCAAATTGCATTGGACACAGCCCCTTTCCCATGTGGAGTTCACAGTCTTAGTCCCCAATTTACAGAGGTGGTAACAGAGGCACAGAAAATAATGATAATATTAATAATAATAACTCATTTTTGTTAAGTGCTTACTGTGTCAGGCACTATACTAAGCGCTAGGTGGATACAAGCAAATTGGGTTGAACATAGTCCTTGCCCCACATGGGGCTCACAGTCTTAGTCCCCATTTTACATATATGGTAACTAAGGCACAGAGAATCATAATAATATTAATGATAACAATAATAATAATTGTGGTATCTGTTAAGGATTTACTGCATGCCAGGCACTGTACTAAGCCCTGGGATAGATACAAGGAAATCAAGTTGGACACAGTCCCTGACCCACATGGGGATCACAGTCTTAATCCCCATTTTTTGAATGAGGTAACTGAGGCTCAGAGAACTGAAGTGACTTTCCCAAGGTTACTCAGCAAACAAGGGCAAAACCAGAATTAGAACCCAAAACTTTGTGAATCCCACGCCTGGGTTCTACCCACTACACCATGTTGCTTCTCATTTTTCTAGGACATCACTCTGTGCATGCCAATACCATTGCTCAAAAATGAGTGGTTATCGGTTTTGATCTTCATCAACAGAAACTCCTGATTATTGTCCTAAAGAAACAATCAGCTCTCTCCTCCCCACGACCTTTCTTCACTCTCTCCCACTACATCTGAGCTCAGTTGCTATTTTTCCTCTCAAATCAACCTTCTCACTGCATCCCACCCTCATCTCTCTCGCTGCCGACCCCTTGCTCACTCCCTCCAGCTCACCCAAGGAAGCAACATGAGGGGGGACTGGGAGTCAGAGGACGTGGGTTCTGATCCTGGCTCCGCCACTTGTCTGCTGTGTGACCTTGGGTGAGTCATTTCACTTCTCTGTGCCTCAGTTCCCTCATCTGTACAACGGGGATCAAGACTGTGAGCCCCACGTGGGACAGTGACTGTGTCCCACCTGGAGATCTTGAATCTATCTCGGGGCTTAGAGTAGTGCTTGACACAGAGTAAGTGCTTAACAAACAGCATCATCACACAGCAGGTTAATGGCAATGCTTGGATTAGAACTCACATTCATCTTCACTCGATCCTGTCCTCTTTCCACTAGACGACACTGCCCCCCTCTCCTAGCTGTGAACACCTTTAGGTGGTATCGGAAGCAGTCCTGATTGAAGGATGTAAAAGGAGAAGTCTTAGACCAGACTCTGTGACTCCTTGGACATGTGATCTTCAGGAAAACCAGCTCCTTGAAAACCCAAGTTTCCACTTGGGCCCCGCTGACTACCAAATCTACCTCACTAGCTCCAGCCTCAGTCCTCGGCAATCTTGCGTCTGTTCATTCCTCAAGAATGCTTTTTGAGAAGCAGCATGGCCTAGTGGACAGAGCATGGGATTGGAAGTTAGAAGGATCTGGGTTCTATTCCCAGCTCTCTGCCACTTATCTGCTGGGTGACCTTGGGCAAATCACTTCTCTGGGCCTTGGTTACCTCTATCCGTTACCAGGACCTGCCGGTTTCACCTTTACAATATCGCCAAGATCCGCCCTTTCCTCTCCACCCAAACGGCTACCTTACTGCTACGGGCTCTCGTTATATCCCGGCTAGACTACTGTGTCGGCCTTCTCTCTGACCTCCCTTCCTCCTCTCTCGCCCCGCTCCGGTCTATTCTTCCCTCCGCTGCCCGGCTCATCTTCCTGCAGAAACGATCTGGGCCTGTCACTCCCCTTCTTAAACACCTCCAGTGGTCGCCTATCGACCTCCGCTCCAAACAAAAACTCCTCACTCTAGGCTTCGAGTCTCTACGTCACCTTGCCCCTTCCTACCTCTCCTCCCTTCTCTCTTTCTACCGCCCACCCCGCACGCTCTGCTCCTCCGCCGCCCACCTCCTCACCGTCCCTCGGTCTCGCCCATCCCACCGTCGACCCCCGGGCCACGTCCTCCCGCGGTCCCGGAACGCCCTCCCTCCTCACCTCCGCCAAACTGATTCTCTTTCCCTCTTCAAAATCCTACTTAAAACTCACCTCCTCCAAGAGGCTCCCCTTCTCCCTCTACTCCCTCTATCACCCCCCCCTTCACCTCTCCGCAGCTTAACCCTCTTTTCTCCCCATTTCCCTCTGCTCCTCCCCCTCCCTTCCCATCCCCTCAGCACTGTACTCGTCTGCTCAACTGTATATATTTTCATCACCCTAATTATTTTGTTAATGAAATGTACATCGCCTCGATTCTATTTAGTCGCCATTGTTTTTACGAGATGTTCTTCCCCTCGACTATTTATTGCCATCGTTCTCGTCCGTCCGTCTCCCCCGATCAGACCGTAAGCCCGTCAAACGGCAGGGACCGTCTCTATCTGTTGCCGACTTGTTCATTCCAAGCACTTAGTACAGTGCTCTGCACATAGTAAGCGCTCAATCAATACTATTGAATGAATGAATGAATGAAATTAAGATTGTGAGCCCTGTTTTGGACCTGGACTGTGAACAACCTGGGTATCTTGTATCTACCTCAGCACTTAGTTCAGTTCCTGGCACATAGTAAGCACTTAACAAATGTCTGACAGACAACTGCTCTCCCCCCGCCATAGCCTTATTGAAGGCACATGTCCTCCAAGAGGCCTTCCCTGACTAAACCCTTCTTTCCTCTTTCTGCATTGCCCTCACCTACTCCATTTATTTATCCCCTCTCCCAGTCCCACAGAACTAATGTACAGATCTGTAATTTAATGATTTAGATTAAGGTCCGTCTCTCACTCTAGACCGTATGTTCACTGTAGGCAGCGACTGTGTCTATTTATTGTTCTACTGTACTCTCCCAAGCGCTTAGTATAGTGCTTTGCAAACAGAAAGCACTTGAAAAATACTATCGACTGACTGACTGTGAACGAAAGCCATTAAAAAAACCTAAAACGTTTCTTCATGAATGTTCCACTGGCTCCTCAAGCTCGACGTATCCGAAACAAAACACTATCAGTCCTTGAAGGCAGGGATTGTGTCTGTTGAATTTACTGTACACTTCTTAACACTTAGTAAAAGTGTACCATGCACCCTGGGTCAGGGATAAAAGCTACTCCGTTCGCAAAATCAAAGCAGCATGACCTACTGGATGGAAACAGAAGGGCAAGGGTTCAAATCCCAGCTCTGCCACTTGTCTGCTGTGTGACCTCAGGCAAGTCATTTCACTTCTTTGTGCCTCATTTACCTCATCTTTAAAATGGGATTAAGACTCTGAGCCTCACGTGGGACATGGACCGTGTCCAACTTGGTTAGTTTGTATGAGAAACAGTGTGGTTTAGTGGCAAAAACACAGACTTGGGAGTCAGAGATCATGGGTTCTAATCCCGACTCTGCCACTTATCAGCTGTGTGACTTTGGGCAAATCACTTATTTTCTCCATCTGTAAAATGGGGATTAAGACTTTGAGCTCCATGTGGGACAACCTGATGACCCTGTATCTACCCCGGCACTTAGAACAGTGCTTGGCATATAGTAAGCACTTAACAATTACCATCATCATTATCATTATTATTATTGGCTGGCACATGGTAAGTAAGTGCATAGCAAATACCATAAAAAAATGCTCGATGTTATAGATTGATTTATTGGCTACAAATGTTTGCCATTGCCATCATCAATGCTATTTACCGAGTGCGTACTATTTGCAGAACACTGTACTAAGCACTTTGAAAAGTACAATACAACAGAGATGGCAGACGTGTTCTCTGCCTACAGGGAGTTTGCCTATTTTCTAGAAATCTGTCTTGCCTTATGCTGTCGAGTCATCTCCGACCCATAGCGAAGCCTTGGACACAGCTCTCCCAGGAAGCCCCACCTCTATCTGCAATCATTCTGGTAGCGGATCCAAAGACTTCTCTTGGTAAAAATCCAGAAGTGTTTTTCCATTGTCTCCTTCTGCACAGTCTCCACCCTCGACTCTCTCCCATGCCACTACTGCCCAGCGCGGGTGAGTTTTGACTAGTAGCAGATGGCCTTCCATTCGCTAGCCATTGACCAAGCTAGGAATGGGATGGACAGGCCTCTGCCTGACTCTCCCTCCTGTAGCTAAGACTGGTAGAGGTCTGGAAACACTCTAGGTGCAACCCTGAGAGGGGAGGAATGGAAGGATTTGGAGATATGCAGTTAAGGATGCGTGAAAAGTACATCAGATGCCTCTCTGTAGTGAAAGTGTAAAGGTGTGAAGGAGAAGAGAGGTGGATTGGTGTCACAATATCTGAGTTTTATGAATGTGCCCCACTCAATCAGTAGTATTTATTAACTAGTGCTCTGCACACGATAAGCACTCAATAAATAGTATTAAATAAATAAATTCAGCACTTACTGCATTGCAGAGCTCTGTTATTAAGTGCATGGGAATGTACAGAGGAGCTAAAGAAGTTAGATTCCTGCCCTCAAGGAGTTTACCATTTAGTGGAGGAGACAAATTAATTACAGGAAGGGGGAAGTAATAGAAGCAGCATGATCTAGTGGAAAGAACATGAACCTGGGAGTCAAGTAGAATCTAGATTCAAATCTCGGCTCTGCCGTGTGACCTTGGGAAAGTCACTTAACTTCTTTGTGCCTCAGTTTCTTCATCTCTAAAATGGATTTAATACCTGTTCTCCCCCCTACTTAGCCTGTGATCTCCATGTGGGATAAGGACCGTGTCTGACATGAAAATACTGACTCTAACCCAGCACTTAATACAGTGTCTGGCACAGTGTTAGCGCTTAAAACGTACCACAATTATTATTTGCCAATTATGATTTAAATTCCATCCTATCGTATACACATTACCAAGTCATATGAATTTTGTTGTGATGGTTTACAGTGTAAGGAACTCTGGGTGGAATTTATAACCTGTTTATTTCCTGCCTAGAAGGTGAGAATCCTTCTAAAAACAAATTTATGGAGATGGATCAGGAAGTATTTCCTGACCTTTCATTTTGAGCTGCATATGCTTGTTTGCTTTCAGATGACTAGAGTTAAAACAAAAATATTTTTCTCAAAGTAAAAGGACTGTTGTATGGGACAGGAATCCTGCACAGTCCTCTGAGTCGCCTAACAGACTTTCTAAACATCGTGAACTTGATTTTTGAAACCAGATGTCTAGTATTTATTTAGAAATACTCTAAGGTAGTTCATGAAGTCAACAGATCATTCATTGTATTATGTAAAGAAAAGCACACACCTAGCGTTAGGGTAAGCATAATTTGGATGGAATTTTTCTTTTAATGCCAATTCTCTGCTTGGTATTGTAACAAAAACAAGTGAGGATGAATGGATTTAGCAAACTCTAGGTTATGCTCCTGCTAAGAGAGGATAGATTAACTCTAAAACAGTATAGATTAAGCAGAGAAGCAGTATGGCATAGTGGATACTGCTTCCCATCCCCTCAGCACTGTACTCGTCTGCTCAACTGTATATATTTTCATTACCCTATTCATTTTGTTTATGAGATGTACATCACCTTGATTCTATTTATTTGCTATTGCTTTAATGAGATGTTCATCCCCTTGATCCTATTTGTTGCAATTGTTCTTGTCCGTCCGTCTCCCCCGATTAGACTGTAAGCCCGTCAAAGATCAGGGACTGTCTCTATCGTTACCGATTTGTATATTCCAAGCGCTTAGTACAGTGCTCTGCACATAGTAAACGCTCACTAAATACTATTGAATGAATGAATGAATGAATGGATAGAGAAGTCAGAACTGGGAGTCAGAAGACCATGGGTTGTAATCCTGGGTCTACCACATGTCTGCTGTGTTACCTTGGGAAAGTCACTTCACTTCTCTGGGTCTCAGTTAAATCTTCTGCAAAATGGGGATTGAGACTGTGAGCCTCATGTAGGACAGTACCCTACTTAAAACTCACCTCCTCCAAGAGGCCTTCCCAGACTGAGCTCCCCTTCTCCCTCTACTCCCTCTACCACCCCCCCTTCACCTCTCCGCAGCTTAACCCTCTTTTCCCCCCATCTCCCTCTGCTCCTCCCCCTCTCCCTTCCCATCCCCTCAGCACTGTACTTGTCTGCTCAACTGTATATATTTTCTTTACCCTATTTATTTTGTTAATGAATTATACATCGCCTCGATTCTATTTAGTCGCCATCGTTTTTACGAGATGCTCTTCCCCTCGACTCTATTTATTGCCATCGTTCTCGTCTGTCCGTCTCCCCCGATCAGACCGTAAGCCCGTCAAACGGCAGGGACCGTCTCTATCTGTTGCCGACTTGTTCATTTCAAGCGCTTAGTACAGTGCTCTGCACATAGTAAGCGCTCAATAAATACTATTGAATGAATGAACAGGGATTGGGTCCAACCTGATGTGCTTGTACCCACCCCATTGCTTAGTACAGAGCTGGATACATAGAAAGTGCTTAACAAACACCATAAGCATCATCATCATCATTAAAATACACCACTGTTTGACTCTTGCAGGAAGCAAAATAGTATTGTCCTATTCAAGAGATGAGAATACTATGAAAATACTGAATCCATCTCCACTTTCAAGTTTTTGACTAAAGTCTAGTCATATAATCCATGACCACTTTCTGTTAACAGAGCACTGTACTAAGCATGTGGAAATGAAAATACAATACAGATATATAATAATAATGATGATCGTATTTGCTAAGTGCTTACTATGTGCCAAGCATTGTTCTAAGAAATGGGGGAGATACAAGGTTATCAGCTTGGCCCAGGTGGGGCTCACAGTCTTAATCCCCATTTTACAGAAGAGGTAACTGAGGCACAAAGAAATTAAGTGACTTGCCCAAAGTCACACAGCAGACAAGTGGTGGAGTCGGGATTAGAACCCATGACCTCTGACTCCCAACCCTGTGCTCTTTCCACTAAGCACCCTGCTTCCCTGCCCGCAAGGAGCCTACAAGCTACACACCACCCTCCTTTCCCATCTTTCTGATCCCATAAATCTACAATCTTGATGCCTCACTCTTTTTTGTTAACCCTCATTAATTTACAACGAGGAGCAGTCAACAAAAACCATTAGGAAAAAGAAGTTGTAAAACACTGTTGGTTTTTCCCCTATATATCTCAGATTCATCATTTCTACACAGACACACCCTTTTTCAAGCCCTCATCACTTCTTGATTAAACTATATCAGCTTCCTCACTGGTCTCTCAGGCTTCAGCTTGTTAAAATTATTTTTAAAACTGATTCTTCAATCATCTTCCTAAAATGCCATATTTACTGTGGACTGTATTAAGCATCTGGGAAAGCATAAATACAATATTTAGTAGACATGATCTCGTCCCGCAAAGAGCTTACAGTCTCGATCCTAAATCACCCTTTTAAAAAATTACAATAGATAATGCTTCTCACTTTGCCTAGAAATTGATATCGCCTTCAAGACTATTAAGTGTGGTAAGCAAGAGTGACTCCATGTACATATTTATTACTCTATTTCATTAATGATGCATATATGCCTCTAATTCTCTCTATTTTGATGCTATTGATCCCTGTCTACTTGTTTTGTTTTGTTGTCTGTCTCCTCCTTCTAGACTGTGAGCCCGTTGTTGTTGGGTAGGGATTGTCTCTATCTGTTGCCGAATTGTACTTTCCAAGCGCTTAGTACAGTGCCCTCTACACAGTAAGCGCTCAATAAATATGATTGAATGAATATTTTTTCTACTCTTTTCATTCATTCATTCAGTCGTATTTTGGGAGAGTCCAGCATGGCTTAGTGGAAAGAGCACAGGCTTGGGACGCAGAGGACGTGGGTTCTAATCCCGGCTCCACCACTTGTCTGCTGTGACCTTGGGAAAGCTGCTTAACTTCTCTGGGCCTCAATTACCTCACCTGTAAAATGGGGATTAGGACTGTGAGTCCCAAGTGGGACAACCTGATTACCTTGAATCTACCCCACCGCTTAAAACAGTGCAGGGTACATAGTAAATACTTAACAAATACCATTATTATTACAATACTACAATAGACAGACACAGTCTCTGTCCACAATAAGCTTATAACCTCTCAACCGCAATAATCAGAAAGTTCTTATGGTCTTCAAGGTTCTGTACCTCACACGGCAGTTCCTTTCACCTGACATCTTGGTTCTCTTCACCTTATATAGCGGCTCTCTTCTCAGTTCTCTTCACCTTATATATCTTCGCTTTTCTCAAATTCACCATCCAGCTATCTTGACCTTGGCTCTCCTAAATGACTCCTTGCTCACTCCATTTTCCCTTCCGAATCAATCGATGGCATTTTTTGAGCCCTTACTGTATTCAGTGTGCTGCACTAAATGCTTGGGAGAGTTTTAGAAAATTAGTAGATATGATAATAATAATAATAATTATGGTATGTGTTACATGCTTACTATGTGCCAGACAGTGTACTAAGTGCTGGGGTGCTTATGAGCAAATTGGGTTGGACACAGTCCCTGTCTCACATAGGGCTCACAGTCTTAATCCCCATTTTACAGATGAGGTAACTGAGGCACGGAAAAGTGAAGTGACTTCATTCATTCATTCATTCAATCTCATTTATTGAGCGCTTACTGTGTGCAGAGCACTGTACTAAGTGCTTGGAAAGCACAACGCTACGTCTTAGTTTCCAGAACTCTCCATCTTCAAAGTCCTTTTAAAAATCTCATCTCCCTCCCAGCCCCACGGTACTTTTGATCATATCTGCCATTTATTTATTCCTATTCAAGTCTGTCTCCCCCTCTAGGCTGCAGATTCGTTGTGGGCGGGAAATGTGTTGGTTTAATTTTATACTGTACTGTCCCAAGTGCTTAGTACAGTGCTATGCATGCAGTAAGGACTCAGTAAATATAATTAGATGAATGGATGAAAGGGCAAGGTAGCTGCTGGCCACCGGCAAGATTCACAGATTCACAGACCGTGGGAAAGCACAACTAGGGTCAGTCAATCAATCGGTCAATCAAGAGCGTTTACTGAGTACTTAACCATGTGCGGAGCATTGTACTAAGCATAAGGGACATAATAGGGATGTAATGGCACTGGAGAAATGATCTGTTCCCTCTGGGGACATTCCAGTTCTGTAGACCAAAGATCCTCATTTCCTTAAGCTCTTCCACCAACAGTACATCGCGAGAAGCAGTGTGGCCTAGTGGATAGAGTCCATGTCTGGGAGTCAGAAGTTTCTGGGTTTCTATCCCTGTTGACTTGTTTTGATGTGTCTACATCTATAATTCTATTTATTTATATTGATGCCTGTTTACTTGTTTTGATGACTGTCTCCCCTCTGCTAGACTCTAAGCCCGGTGTGGGCCGGGATCGTCTCTCTTTGTTGCTGAATTGTACTTTCCAAGCGCTTAGTAAAGTGCTCTGCACACAGTAAGCTCTCAGTAAATACGATTGAATGAATGAATGAATAATCCCTGCTCTGCCACTTGTCTGCTGTGGGACCTTGGGCAAGTCACTTCACTTCTCTGTGCCTCAGTTATCTCATCTGTAAAATGGGGATTAAGTTTGTGAGCCCTATGTGGGACATGGACTGTGTACAATCTGATGATCTTGTATCTACCCCACGCTTAGTACAGTGGCCTGGCACACAGTAAGTGCTTAACTAATACTAGTTTGTTTGTTTTTTTTAATTCTGGCATCAAATCCCTGGGTCATTAGGTGGAAAATCAGCTAGGGACTTTTATGCTTAAGTGAAGTATGTTCTGTTTACTTGATTCAACCTGTAATAACTTCACGGGTGGAGAGTGGAATAATCTCCACCCCTGTCACCAGACAGCTTTACGCTTCTGATATCCACATTTGCTGATTAAATGTTTTTTGGCAATAATGATAATAACAATACTACGGCTGATAATACTAATGGTATCTATTGAGCACTTTCTGTGTGCAGAGCACTGTACAAAGAGTTTGGAAGAGTACAATACAAGGGAGTCAATAGACACTTTTCCTATCAGCCAGTCGATCAATCAGTGGTATTTATTGAATGCTTACTATATGCATAGCACTGTACTAAGCGCCTGGGAGCAAACAGACTGTTAGACCAATTAGACTGTAAGCCCGTCAAAGGGTAGGGACTGTCTCTATCTGTTGCCGATTTGTATTCATTCATTCATTCATTCAATAGTATTTATTGAGCGCTTACTATGTGCAGAGCACTGTACTAAGCGCTTGGAATGAACAAGTCGGCAACAGATAGAGACGGTCCCTGCCGTTTGACGGGCTTACGGTCTGATCGGGGGAGACGGACAGACGAGAACGATGGCAATACATAGAGTCAAGGGGAAGAATATCTCGTAAAAACAATGGCAACTAAATAGAATCAAGGCGATGTACATTTCATTAACAAAATTAACAAAATAAATAGGGTAATGAAAATATATACAGTCGAGCGGACGAGTACAGTGCTGAGGGGATGGCAAGAGAGAGGGGAAGGAGCAGAGGGAAATGGGGGGAAAAGAGGGTTAAGCTGCGGAGAGGTGAAGGGGGGGCGGTAGAGGGAGTAGAGGGAGAAAGGGAGCTCAGTGTGGGAAGGCCTCTTGGAGGAGGTGAGTTTAAAGTAGGGTTTTGAAGAGGGGAAGAGAATCAGTTTGGCGGAGGTGAGGAGGGAGGGCGTTCCGGGACCGCGGGAGGACGTGGCCCGGGGGTCGACGGCGGGATGGGCGAGACCGAGGGACGGCGAGGAGGTGGGCGGCGGAGGAGCGGAGCGTTCGGGGTGGGCGGTGGAAAGAGAGAAGGGAGGAGAGGTAGGAAGGGGGCAAGGGGACGTAGAGCCTCGAAGCCTAGAGTGAGGAGTTTTTGTTTGGAGCGGAGGTCGATAGGCAACCACTGGAGGTGTTTAAGAAGGGGAGTGACAGGCCCAGATCGTTTCTGCAGGAAGATGAGCCGGGCAGCAGAGTGAAGAATAGACCGGAGCGGGGCGAGAGAGGAGGAAGGGAGGTCAGAGAGAAGGCCGACACGGTAGTCTAGCCGGGATATGAGAGCCCGTAGCGGTAAGGTAGCCGTCTGGGTGGAGAGGAAAGGGCGGATCTTGGCGATATTGTAAAGGTGAAACCGGCAGGTCTCGGTAACGGATAGGATGCGTGGGGTGAACGAGAGAGACGAGTCAATGATGACACCGAGATCACGGGCCCGAGAGACGGGAAGGACGGTCGCGCCATCCACGGTGATAGGGAAGTCTGGGAGAGGACCGGGTTTGGGAGGGAAGATGAGGAGCTCAGTCTCGCTCACGTTGAGTTTTATGTGGCGGGCCGACATCCAGGTGGAGACGTCCCGGAGGCGGGAGGAGATGCGAGCCTGAAGGGAGGGGGAGAGGACGGGGCGGAGACGTAGATCTGCGTGTCCTCTGCGTAGAGATGGTAGTCAAAGCCGTGAGAGCGGATGAGTTCACCGAGGGAGTGAAGTGTAAATGGAGAACAGAAGAGGGCCGAGAGCTGACCCTCGAGGAACTCCGACAGTTAAAGGATGGGAGGGGGAGGAGGCGCCCGCGAAGGAGACCGAGAATGACCGGCCAGAGAGATGAGAGGAGAACCGGGAGAGGACGGAGTCCGTGAAGCCGAGGTGAGATAAGGTATGGAGGAGGAGGGGATGGTCGACAGTGTCAAAGGCAGCAGAGAGGTCAAGGAGGATTAGAATGGATTAGAAGCCATTGGATTTGTACATTCCAAGCACTTAGTACAGTGCTCTGCACATAGTAAGCGCTCAATAAATACTATTGAATGAATGAATGAAACAGTATGAGAATTAGTGGACACGTCCCCTGCCCATAATGACCTTACAGCCCAGAGGGGGAGATAGATATTAATATGAATGAATAATTTATAATATATAATATATAGATGTACTTATAGGTACTGTCGGGTTGGGGGTGGGGCCAATATAATAATAATAATAATAATAATAATAATGTTGGTATTTGTTAAGTGCTTACTACGTACACTGTTCTAAGCACTGGGGTAGATACAAGATAATTAGGTTGTCCCCTGTAGGGCCACAGTCTTCATCCCCATTGGCAAGTGAGGCCCAGAGAAGTGAAGAGACTTGCCCAAGGTCACGCAGCTGACAAGCGGCGGAGCCGGGATTCATTCATCCATTCAGTAGTATCTATTGAGCGCTTACTATGTGCAGAGCACTGTACTAAGCATTTGGAATGTACAAGTCGGCAACAGATAGAGACAATAATAATAATAGTGTTGGTATTTGTTGAGTGCTTACTATGTACCAAGCACTGTTCTAAACACTGGGGTAGATACAAGGCAATCAGGTTGTCCCACGTAGGGCTCACAGACTTCATCCCCATTTTACAGATGAGGGAACTGAGACACAGAGAAGTTAAGTGACTTGCCCAAGGTCACACAGCAGACAAGTGGCGGAGCGGAATTAGAACCCATGACCTCTGACTCCCAAGCCCGTGCTCTTTCCACTGAGCCACACAATCCCCGGCCAATGACGGGCTCTCAGTGTAAACGGGGGTGACAGACAGCAAAGCAAAACAGAACAAAGCAAAAACAAGACACCACCATCAAGATAAATAGAAACAAGGAGATAATACACCTCATTGATAAAAGAAATAGGGTAATAAATAATATATACAAATGAGCACAGTGCTGAGGAGAGGGGAAGGGGGAAGAGAAGAGGGTGGGGGGGAGGGGAGGAGAGGGGGAGCAGAGGGAAAGGGGGGGGTTCAGTCTGAAAGGCCTCATGGGATTAGAACCCATGATCTCCGACTCCCAAGCCCAGGCTCTTTCCACTGAGCCACGCTGCTTCTCATCAAATGTCAAAGGTCACAGATCCAAGTGCGTAGACAGAACAGAGTGCGCCGAAGAAAAGAGGGTTAAATCGGGGAAGGACTGTTGGAGGAGATGTGACCTTAATATTAATAATGATGGTATTTGTTAAGCATTTACTATGTGCCAAGGACTGCTCTAAGCGCTGATATTGCTTTGAAGGTAGAGAGAGTGGTGGGCTGTCAACAATATGGACAACAAACCAGCAAGGTGTAGTATATAGAGGACGGGCCTGGGAGTCAGAAGCTCATAGGTTCTAATCCCGGCTCTGCCACTTGTCTGCTGTGTGACCTTTGGCAAGTCACTTCATTTCTCTGGACCTCATTTACCTCATCTGTAAAATGGGGATCGAGACTGTGAGCCCCACATGGGACAGGGACTGTGTCCATCTGATTTGCTTGTATCCAACCCAGCGATTAGTATAGTGCCTGGCATGTAGTAAGTGCTTACTGAACACCATAATTATTATTATGGGAGAAGCAGCATGGCTCAGTGGAAAGAACTCAGTGGCTCAGTGGAAAGAGCCCGGGCTTGGGAGTCAGAGGTCACGGGTTCTAATCCCAGCTCCGCCACTTGTCAGCTGTGTGTCTTTGGGCAAGTCACTTGACTTCTCTGTGCCTCAATTACCTCATCTGTAAAATGATGATTAAAACCATGAGCCCCACGTGGGACAACCTGATGATCTTGTATCCCCCCAGCGCTTACAACAGTGCTTTGCACACAATAAGCACTTAAATGCCATTATTATTATTATGAAAAATGATAATATTTTTTAAGCACTTTCTTTGCACCAAGTACTGTATCAAATAGAGGATTAAATGTAATACTATCAGATTGGACAGAGTCTCTGTCTCATACGGGGCTCATAAGGAGAAGGAGAGCAGGCAATCAAGAAAGTCTAAATTTTTCAACCAGCAGTGAGTAGCCTAAGAAAATATCCTCCACAACTCTATTTTCCCTCCCTATAGTCCTGTACCCCTAGTCCCAACCCTATGCCTACCCACACATTTATGTACATATCCAGTATGCTTCCCTTACCTGTAATATATTTTAATATCTGTCTCCTCCCTTAGGCTGTAAACCCCTTGAGGGAAGGGATTGTGTCTACTAACTGTGCTGTACTCTCCTAGGTGCTTAGTACAGTGCTCTGTATTAATTAAGTGCTCAATAATTATGTACATATCCATCATTCATTTATATTAATGGCTTGAGAAGCAGCATGGACTAGTTGATAGAGCACAGGCTCGGGAGTCAGAAGGACTTCGATTCTATCCCAAATCTGTCACTCGTCTGCTGTGTGACCTTGGGCAAGTCGCTTCATTTCTCAGGGCCTGAGAAATGGGCCTAAACATCACCAAGATCCACTCGTTACTCGCCATCCAAACTGCTACCATGTTAGTATAATCACTCATTCTACCCCGACTAGATTACTGCATCAGTCACCTTTCTGACCTCCCAACCTCCTGCCTCTCTGCACTTCAGTCCATACTTGACTCCTCTGACCGGATTTTCTAAAGAAACGTTTAGGGCATGTCAAAAATCTCCTCAAAAATCTCCAGCGGTTGCCTATCAACCTCCATATCAAACAAAAATTCCTCACTACTGACTTCAAAGCTCTCTATCTCCTTGCCTCTTCTTACCTCCCTTCTCTCCTACTACATTCCAGCCCTCACATTCCGCTCCTCTGGTACTAACCTTCTCACTGGGCCTCGTTCTCGACGTTCATGGTGCTGACCCCCCACCCTCATCCTACCTCTGGTTTGGAAAGCCCTCCCTCCTCAAATCTGCCAAACAAGAGAACCAGCGTGGCTCAGTGGAAAGAGCCCGGCCTTAGGAGTCAGAGGTCATGGGTTCTAATCCCAGTTCCGCCACCTGTCAGCTGTGTGACTGGGCAAATCACTTCACTTCTCGGCGCATCAGTTACCTCATCTGTAAAATAGTGATTAAGACTGTGAGCCCCACATGGGACAACCTGATTACCTTATATCTACCCCAGCACTTAGAACAGTGCTCCCTTCACCTCTCCGCAGCTAAACCCTCTTCTCCCCCCTTTCCCTCTCCTCCTCCCCTTCTCCCATCCCACCCCCTCAGCACTGTACTCGTCCGCTCGACAGTATATAACTTTATCACCCCATTTATTTTGTTTATTTTGTTTAATGAGATGTGCATCACCCTGATTCTATTTAGTTGCCATCGTTTTTATGAGATGTTCTTCCCCTTGACTCTATTTATTGCCGTTGTTCTTGTCTGCCCGCCTCCCCCGATTAGACCGTAAGCCCGTCAAATGGCAGGGACTGTCTCTATCTGTTGCTGACTTGTTCATTCCAAGCACTTAGTACAGTGCTCTGCACATAGTAAGCACTCAATAAATACTATTGAATGAATGAATGAATATAGTAAGCGCTTAACAAATACCGATATTATTATCATTATTCTTATTATCACTCTTCCCCACTTCAAAACCGCACTTAAGGCGCACCTCCTCCGAGGGGCCTTCCCAGACTATGTCCCCTTTTTCTCAGCTCCCCTTCCCTTCACATCACCTTGACTCGCTCCCTTTGCTCTCCCCCCGCCCCCGCCTCATGGCACCTATGTATATGTGTATGTATATATATGTATATGTATATATGTATATATCTATAATTCTATTTATTTATATTGATGCCTGTTTACTTGTCTCCCCCCAACCCCCCCACCCCCAGACTGTAAATCCATTGTGGGCAGGGATTGTCTCACTTTATTGCTGAATTGTACTTTCCAAACTCGTAATGTAGTGCTCTGCACACAGTAAGTGCTCAGTAAATATGAATGAATGAATGAATGAATGAATGAATGAATGAATGAATTAATGTGGGACAGGAACTGTGTTCAAACCGATTAACCTGAATCTACCCCAGTGTTTAGTACAGTGCCTGGCACGTAGCAAAGTCATTTAGCATGGAATAAAATAGTGTCTAATATTATTCCTGGATAAGCTGGCAATAGCTTTCATAAAAAAGCAACATTTACCGACTGGTTCTAATTCTCTTTCACTGAAGACCTCGGTAGAAAGATATGTAAGTTCTCAATAAATAAAATGGATTGATTTCATCGTATTGATTGAGCACTTGTGTGCAAAGCACTGTATTAAACACTTGGGAGAGTACAATATAACAATAAACAGAAAGCTTCCCTGACGACAACGACCTTAGTCTAGTTGGAACTTTCAGTCTAGATTAACTGAGGTACTGTTGAGTAAAAGCAATGTTTAAGTTTGTTGTTCCTTTATACCCCCATTTAGCTCACAGCTAGTTTCCCAAGACAGTGTGCTTCATGCTGTCTAGCTATTTTTATTGAATCAGCCAGAGCCATTATGTGAATTAATTTCTTCACCTTGAAATGGATCCCATTATTTCAAATCATATCTCAGACCAGAGGCAAATTGGACCATTTACCTTGCTACCACCTCCTTTCTGGGAAAAGAATTCCTAACTAATCACCCTGTCCAACAGAGCAGATAATGTAGTTATAGATTCTTTAAAAAAACTTCAATTTGAATTTTAAAAACTCCCTCATTTTCTATGCCTACAGAGGGTGATGTTTTCTCCAAAATCTCTGCTTGAATCTAAGGCTGCTGTTTCACAGAGACCAAAAATGAGACTTTGTTCTGAGTCTAAATTTAAACCGTATATTCAGGTCCCAAATAACCTTTTATTATCATTATTATTACTAGTAAAAATAATTGTGGTATTTGTTAATCACTTTCTATGTAACAAGCACAGTTCTAGGAGTTGGGGAAGATACAAGATACAAGGTCAGACACTGTCTTTGTCCCACAATTTAAGTAGGAAGGAGAACAGGTACAGAATCCCCACTTTACAAATGAGGTAAATAATAAGCATTGTATTAAGCGTTTGGAAGAGTACAATATAAATTTAGTGGGTGGTTTTTTTTTGATCCATCAGATTTTTAACCCTAAGGACAAACTGTTATATTCTGACTTCCTTTCATATCCAATTTATTTTGTTTTCTATCTCTCCCTTCTAGACTGTGAGCCCGTTGGTGGGTAGGGATTGTCTCTATCTGTTACCAAATTGTACATTCCAAGTGCTTAGTACAGTGCTCTGCACACAGTAAGCCCTCAATAAATATGACTGAATGAATGATAATAATAATAATGGTCTTTGTTAGGTGCTTATTATGTGCCAGGCACTGTGGATACAAGCAAATCAGGTTAGACACAGTCCCTGTCCCCTGTGGGGCTCACAGTCTCAATCCCCATTTCACAGATGAGGGAACTGAAGCCAGAGAAATGAAGTGACTTGCCCAAGATCACAGAGCAGATAAGTGGCGGATCCGGGATTAGAACCCAGGGCCTCCGATTCCCGGCCATGTGTTCTTTCCACTAGGCCATGCTGCTTCTTTCCCTCTGAGAACTGAACCTGCTTCAAAAGACTCTCCTCCATTCCTCCTTATCAAACTTTCTCCCTCCAATTGAAAATGGAAATTTCCATGTTGAGTTAACTTGGGAACAGGTTGGGCTGGCTCTCTAGCAACACAGCATCATGGCCTTGTGGATTCAGCCCGGGCTTGGGAGTAAGAAGGACATGGGTTCTAATCCCAACTCCTCCTGTTGTCTGATTTATGACCTTGGGCAAATCATTTCACTTTTCCATGCCTCAGTTCCCTCATCTGTAAAATGGGGACTACGACCTTGAGCCCCATATGGGACAGGGACTATGTTCAACTCTATTTGCCGGTATTCACCCTAGTGCTTGTTTTGTTTCTCTGTCTTTCTTCCCCCTTTTAGACTGTGAGCTGTTGTTGGGCAGGGATTGTCTCTATCTGTTCCCGAATTGTACATTCCAAGTGCTTTTACAGTGCTCTGCACATAGTAAGCGCTCAATAAATATGATTGAATGAATTGAATGAATGCTTAGTACAGTGCCTGGCACATAAAAAGCACTTAACAAATACCCCAATTATTATTATTATTATTAATAATACCAAATAGGATATCAAAGACAAAGAAAGTTCACCTATTGAACGATTTCTGTGTCAGGTCTGATGATGAACAATTAAGACCAGTAGAACTCTGAGTTATTTGTCCTCTTCAGTGTGTTGGCCCATTTCCCAGCCTCAGCCATCAAGAACCAGGGACCAGCTGGGCTCTTTGATGCCTTGCATTCTTTTGGTCAGCGGGAAAGGCTACCAGGACCCTGCAATGCTGTCAGCAGCACTGAGCAATCAGGCTCACTCCAGTCCTGGAAGATTCCATAGCCCTCCACTCCCCTTCTTTCTTAGGCAGCAAAACCCCTTTGAGGGCCCATGGAAACACGGTCTAATTCAAGAGGATGATACAACCTAGAGCTAGAGATAAAAATTCCACCCGACTCACTTTTGCTAGAAGATTTCAAGTCTCCCAGCTTGGGGAAGTGGCACGGCTTAGTGGAAAGAGCACAGGCTTGGGAGGCAGAGGATGTGAGTTCTAATCCTGACTCCGCCACTTGTCTTCTGTGTGACCTTGGGCAAGCCAGTTAACTCCTCTGGACCTCAGTTGCCTCATCTGTAAAAAGGGAATTAAAACTGTGAGCCCCACAGGGGGCAAACTGATTACCTTGTATCTACCCCAGCCCTTAGAACAGTGCTCTGCCCATAGTAAGTGCTTAACAAATACCAACATTATTATTATTATTACCCCAGCGCTTAGAACAGTTCTTGACACATAGTAAGTGCTTAACAAGTACCTTAATTCTTCTTATTATTGCTGTTCATACCAGATTTATCTTGGCATTGGAGCCGGAGGGTAGGGGAAGGAAGGTAAGAAACAGGGGAAGGGAAGCAGAGAGAGATGTCGTGTCTTCGGCCCTTTTTCCGTCCATTCGGCTCTGGTGAAAACGAACCTAGAGATTCATCCTTTTTTTTTCTGGTGGTATTTGCTTAATATTTAAATTGCAGGAGAAGATTTTGTTTTTTGCTAAGTTTGCAGAGTTGGTAGACACTTTCTCTGCCCACAACGATCTTATACACTAGAGCAGGAGACAGACATTAATAGAAATAAATGATGGATATAGACATAATTGCCATGGGGCTGAGGGAGAGTGAATAAAGGTAGCAAATACAAGTGGAAGGACAATGCAGAAGGGAGTGGGAGAAGAGGAAATGAGGGTTTAGACATTGAAGGCAATATTAATTGTGGCATTTAAGTGTCTGCTATGTATTACTGGTAACTATTATGTACCAAGCACTGAGATACACGATGGTGTAGATGCAAGGTAAAGAGATCAGAGTCTCTGTCCTACATGGGGCTCAAGATGAAGGAGGTGGGAGAACAGGTAGTTAAAAATAATAATGACATTTATTAAATGCTTACTATATGCTAATCCCTGGGATAGATACAAAGTAATCAGGTCAGACACAGTTTCTGTCCTATATCGGGCTTGCTGTCTAAATTGGAGGGAGAACAGGTATTGAATCCCATTAACAGGTGAAGACACTGAGGCACTGAGAAATGAAGTGACTTGCCCAAGGTCACAGTGCAGGCAAGTGGCAGAGCCGGAAGTAGAACCCCAGGACTCTGTCTCCCAGGCCCTTGCTCTTACCACTAGGCCACACTGCTTCTGCCTCAGAGCTAACCGTGGTTAACTTGATGGCATCACATTTCCTGGCTGTCAGATAGCATTTTGGGTGTTCCTTGCCTACTTCCGGCTCTCCAATCCCCTGGGAAGCCTCACGGTGATACTCAGAGGCCTGGGAAAGTTGGTTGGGGGGTGAGAGGAGCTGCAAATGAGGCTCCATCATTCCTGACAGGCAAAGTTAGTGGTGGAATGAGAGGAGCAGGACTGAGGCTCCGTCACTTCTGACAGGCCGCGTTGGCCGGAGGATGAGAGGAGTAGCACTGAGAAGGCAAAGTCGGCAGTGAGATGGGAGGAGCAGGACTGAGGCTCCGTCACTTCTGAGACATCAAGATGGCCGTAAGATGAGAGAAGTAGCACTGAGGTTCCATCCTTCTGAGCAGCCATGATAATAATAAAGGTATTTGTTAAGCGCTTACTATGTCCCAGCCACTGGGATGAACACAAGCAAATTGAGTTGGACACAGTTCCTGTCCCATGTGGGGCTCACAGTCTCAATCCCCATTTTACAGATGAGGGAACTGAGACCCAGAGAAGTCAAATGACTTGCCCAAGGTCACCCAGCAGACAAGTGGCTGAGCGGGGATTAGAGCCCATTACCACAACAGCCATTAATATAAATAAATAAATTATGGCTATGTATCAAGTGCTGTGGGGCTGAGGGAGGGATGAATAAAGAATGCAAATCCAAGCGCAAGGGCAATGCTGTACTTTAGACTGTAAGCTCGAGGTGGGCAGGGAATGTGTTTGATATATTGTTGTATTGTACTCTCCCAAGTGCTTAGTGGAGCGTGGCTCAGTGGAAAGAGCCTGGGCTTCGGAGTCAGAGGTCATGGGTTCGAATCCCGACTCTGCCACTTGTCAGCTGGGTGACTTTGGACGAGTCACTTAACTTCTCTGTGCCTCAGTTATCTCATCTGTAAAATGGGGATTAAAACTGTGAGCCCCAAGTGGGACAACCTGATCACCCTGTATCTCCCCCAGCGCTTAGAACAATGCTCTGCACATAGTAAGCGCTTAACAAATACCAACATTATTACTCTGCACACAGTAAGTGCTCAATCAATTGACAGACTCTCTAAAACAGAGAGGAGTGGGAGAATGGGAAATGCTGGCTTAGTGAGGGAAGGCCTCACTAAGGATATGTGTTTTTAATACGGCTTTAAAAATATGGAACGTATCACTAATTTGTCTGCCATTTTGTGCGTTAGTTTCAGAACTTTGGTCCTGCCTTGTGTCACTTTGACTACTGAATCTCAGTGGTGGGTATAATAATTACTCCTGGCAAGTACTACACCCTTCCTTTGAGATTGTTAGTCAATTAATCCTTCAATCACTCAATTAATGGCATTTATTGAGCATTCACTGTGTGCAGAACACTGTACTAAGCGCTTGGGATGATACAATATAATTGAGTTGGTAGACATGTTCCCTTCCCACAAGGAGATTACAGTCTAAAGGGAGCTTACTTCAGGGAATCACTGTCTGACAATATCACTCTCTTTCCCAAGCACTTAGGATGGTGCTCTGCACACAGTGAGTGCTCAACAAATACCATTGTTTGAGTGATTAGCTGGCAATTTTGTTTCTGAAAGAAGTCACATGCAAAAGAGAAACAGAGTGACCTAGTGGATAGAGCCTGGACCTGGGAGTCGGAAGGACCTGGGTTCTAATGCCGGCTCCACCATTTGTCTGCCGTTTAATTTTAGGTAGGTCAGTTAACTTCATGAACCTATGTGGGACATGGACTGTGTACAACCTGATTAGCTTGTGTCTACCCCAGCGCTTAGTAGGTGCCTGGTACATGCTAAGTGCTTGACAAATACCATAAAAGAAGAAACTATTCCTTACATTCATCACAACAGAAAAAAATCTGCATTTATTTCTTCAAAAATCCACCTTCTCCCTGTTTTTCTGTAAATTTCAGAACATGTGAAGTTGACTCTCCCTTCAGGGACATATTCTGTTTGGTTATTTGGACAGATTCCATACAGGAAATACTGCAGCCAGTAAACACACCCTAGGAAGTCTAAGAGAATAACATAAATGTTTAACAACCATTTCAAAGAGTTGGTCTAAGGTTGGAAAGTAGGTTCCTTGAACCTCTACAAAGAAAGACCTGGGACTTTCACATCTAGTTCTGCCAGAACACACATTTTCACGACACGTATGGGCTAGAATATTGCTTGGGAAATAGGGAATGTTCTTTGGAAAACACTGGTCTGTCTGGATACAGTGTGATGTGGTGTCATAAAAAATTCATTCAATTCATTCAATCGTTTATTGAGTGCTTAAATGTGCAAAGCACTGTAATAAGCACTTGGGAAATCCCAATATAACCATCTAACTTTCCATTCAATTCTGAATTGTATTTATTGAGTGCTTAATGTGAGAAAAGCACCGTACCAAGAGCTCTTAGTAGAGTGTAATAGAACATGAAACAGTCACATTCCCTGCCCACAGTGAGCTTAAGTCTAGAGAAATGATTTTTCCTATGCCTGTATCTATGTGGCGGTGAGACGGTCCTGTAAATAGCAGCACAGCCTGAATTTCCCTTAGCGTGGAGTTTTGCCGGAATTCAATCTTCATGTTTTCAGAAAACTGGGTAGAGTTATTTTGTTTGCTTTCAACGATTTTGAATTTCGATTCGGTTTCTGAAGCAGTAATAATAATAATGATTATGGTACTTGTTAAGCACTACTATGTGTCAAGCACTGTTCTAAGCACTAGGGTAGGTACAAGTTAAACAGGTTGGACACAATCTCTGTCCCACCTGGACTTCATAGTCTTAATCCCCATTTTCCAGATGAGGAAACTGAGGCCTGGAGCAGTGAAGTGACTTGCCCAAGGTCACACAGCAGACGTGGCGGAGCCGGAATTAGAACACAGGTTCTTCGGACTCCCAGGCCTCTGTTCTTATCTCCTATGTCCCTAGGCTTCTCGTCGACTCCAAGGTTCTGCTCACACGAGGGAGTGACAGTGGGTTAGGAAGACTTTCAACAGATTTCAAAAATTAAAAACTCTTTGGGAATAGCGCAACCTCAGTCTCTTAGGCTCCATTAATAATAATTGTGGTATTTGTTAAACTCTCGCTATGTGCCCAACTCCATGCTAAGCACTACGGCGGATATAAGCAAATAAGGTCGGATACAGTCCCTGCCCCACGTGGGACTCACAGTCTCACTCCCCATTATACAGATGAGGGAAATGAGGCACAGAAACATGAAGCAACTTGCCCGGATAAGCAGTGTGGCCTTAGTGGAAAGAGCATGGGCCTGGGAATCAGAAGACCTGGCTTCTAATTCCAGTTCTGCCAATGGCCTTTTGTGTGACATTGGGTAGATCACTTTATTTCTCAGTGCCTCAGTTTTCTCGTCTGTAAATTGAATTCAATTCCTTTTCTCCCTCCCCCTTAGACTAGTAAGTGCTTAACAAATGCCATCATTAATTAATTACATTAAGTCCTTCTGACCCCAAGGCCCATGCTCTATTCTCTAGGCCACCCTGCTTCTCTATTCTTAGAGGAGGCTCTCAACCTTAATAGTAATATTTGTTAGTAGTTGTAATAATTGGATTTATTGAGTGAGTACTGGACACTCTTCCCATTTTCAAAGGCCTACTAAAACCACATGTCCTCCAAGAGGCTTTCCCTGACTAAAACCCCTCACTGAGAAGCAATGTGGCCTAGTGGAAAGAGCATGGGCCTGAGAGAGGACCTGGGTTCTGATTCCGGCTCTGTCAATTGCTCTGCCAACTGCTTGCTGGATGACCTTGAGCAAATCACTTAACTTTTTGTCTGTTTCCCCTGATTAGACTGTAAGCCCATCAATGGGCAGGGACTGTATCTGTTGCCGATTTGTACATTCCAAGCGCTTAGTACAGTGCTCTGCACATAGTAAGCACTCAATAAATACTATTGAATGAACTTCCCTGTTCCTCAGTTTCCTCAATTGTAAAATGGGTATTCAGTGCAGTCTAGTGGAAGGAGCACAGACCTGGAAATCAGAGGATGTGGGTTCTAATCCCAGCTCAACCACATGTCTGCTGTGTGACCTTGGGCAAGTCACTTCACTTCTCTGTGCCTCAGTTACCTCATCTGTAAAATGGATAGTAAGACTGTGAGCCTCACATGGGAGAAGGACTCTGACTGACCTAATTGACTTAGTAATAATAACTGTGGTATTTTTTAAGTGCTTACTTTGTGCCAGGCCCTGCAGTAAGAGCTGGGGTTGTTACAGGCAAATAGGGTTGGACACGATCCCTGTCCCACATGGAGCTCACAGTTTTAATCCCCATTTTCCAGATCAGGGACCGAGGCACAGAGAAAGGAAGTGACTTTCTCCAAGGCCACACAGCATACAAGTAGCTGAGCTGAGATTAGAACCCATGACGTTCTGCCTCCCAGGCCCAAGCTCTATCCACTACACCCTGCTGCTTCTCAACTTGAACCACCAGAGCTTGGAAAAATGTCTGACACATAGTAAGTACCTAACAAGTACCATAAAACAAATAAGCAAATAAACACTTCCCTCTTCGCCCTCCTTTCTGCTTGGCCTTTGCACTTGGGTCTGTTCCCTTTGAAGTACTTTGATGTTTAAACCTCACCCAGAACAGTCAAACACAACCATCTGTAATTTATTTCAATACCTGTCTCCCCCTCTAGACTGTAACCTCCTTGTGGGAAACAGTATGGGGCAGTGGGTAGAGTCTGGGTCTAGGAGTCAGAAGGTCATGGGTTCTAATCCCGGCTTTCCCACTTGTCTGCTGTGTGACCTTGTGCAAGTCACTTCACTTAATAATAATAATAATAATGTTGGTATTTGTTAAGTGCTTACTATGTGCCGAGCACTGTTCTAAGCGCTGGGGTAGATACAGGCTCATCAGGTTGTCCCACGTGAGGCTCACAGTTAATCCCCATTTTCCAGATGAGGGAACTGAGGCCCAGAGAAGTTAAGTGACTTGCCCACAGTCACACAGCTGACAAGTGGCAGAATCGGGATTCGAACCCATGACCTCTGACTCCCAAGCCCGGGCTCTTTCCACTGAGCCACGCTGCTTCTCTGGACCTCATCTGTAAAATGGGGATTGAGACTGTGAGCCCCATGTGGGACAGAGACTGTGTCCTACATGATTTGCTTGTATCCACCCCAGCTCTTTGTACAGCACCTGGCACATAGTAAGCACTTAACAAATACCATAATCATTATTATTATTATTATTAAAGGCTACTCCTCTGCATTGTGCTCACCCAAGCACCCAGTACAGTGCTCTGCACATAGTAAGCTCTCAGTAAATACCACTGCTTGTTGATTGGGCTTATTGATTGGAAAGCATAAAACAATTCAGTGAAGCATTCTCTGTCCCCAAGGAGTTGACACTCCCATAAATTAGTAGTGAAATGAAATACATAATATGAAATGAAGTAGACTGAAAAATTCTGCATGGATTTCCAAACAGAATGCCCCACCAAATAACCGTACTGAGATTTAAGACTTTCGTTAAGAACCGATGGGCTCGTTTCAATTCTGGGAGTTCTTGGAAGAGTACAATGTAACAGCTGGTAGACACGTTGCCCCTGTGAGTGTCCCAAGAAGATAACACCATTCCGGTATGCATTTCTATCGAGTCGCTGATCAATCTTTTGATCAGTCAGTGTTACTTATTGAGCATTTACTGTTTGCTAAGCATTACACTAAGTGCTTGGGATAGATTCCCTCCAGTCTTTCGCAAATGGGAATGCAAAACAACAAAACAGTCCCAGCAGGCTCAGTGTTTTAACTGCACAAAATGGAATTTTTAAGGTTGAAAACTTTCCTTTCGAGCTTCATGAAGCGATATTCCTTACTCAAAGGAGCACCACAGATGTAAATTATTTTTATTTCAAATGATTCTGATATATATTCCAGGTTTCAGCTGCCAAGCATTTGTAAAAAAAAACTGACAAGAATCAGTTAAACTCACTAATATCACCTTTCCAGGGACACCCTTAGGGTAGACAAAAAGTTAAAAGATGCAAGAGGGAGAAATGATATATTCCAAAAACAGCTTACACGACAGCTCTGCTATTCCTTCCCTCTCTTAGCATTCTTCTGAGACACGAAGAAAGGTCTCCAAGTTGAGTGAAAGCTGTGAATTCCTGAATGAAATTATGTAAGAAAGCTGAATGTGAAAAATTATATGTTTGGGTTAGAGCGTCAAGGCAGGTCAAAAAATAGGAAAGTTTCTAAGGTAAAGAGCATTCATTCCAGCTTTCAAGAACGCTGCTCATAAACACTTGTAACTGGAGGTTCTTTCTGGCATGGAATAAACCAAGAAAATTAACATCATCTAATATTTCCAATATTTCCAGTCAGTACAAACACCATGAAGAGCATATGAAAGGAACAATTTGCTCATTGTGGGATCCCACATGAAATTTACATTTTATTAATACAGGAAATACAGCGCAAAAGATATATGTGGATTTTTTTTATCACATCTGAAAGTGGAAAAAAATTCCTTATACACATTTAACCGAGAATGTGTGGTATGAAAAGTTTACATCAAGGTAAACTAGGCCAGCACCTAATTTAGTTTACCAAGTAGTACTCTTTAGAATACACTATACTGCAAACGTAACAAAATTGGGAAGCAGCACTGGCCAAACTGATACTAAGCAGCGTAGCCTTGGGAAAGAACACTGGTCTGGGAGACAGAGGACTTGGCTTCTAATTCTGGCTCCATCACTTGCCAACAGTTTGGTCAAGTCACTTCAAATCTTTCTATCTCAGTTTTCTCGTCTGTAGAGTGGGGATTTCCCTCTCAGGGTCGCACCTGGAGAGTTTCCAGTCCTCTACCCATCTCAACTATGGGAGGGGGAGTCAAGCAGAGGCCTACCCATTCCAATCCTAGGTGGGCCGTGGATAGTGAGTGGCAAGCAATCTGCTACAAGTCAAAACTCCCCTGCTCTGGGCAGCAGCAGCATGCAGAGAGTCTAGGGCGGAGACTCGAGTTCATTCATTCAGTAGTATTTATTGAGCGCTTACTATGTGCAGAGCACTGTACTAAGTGCTTGGAATGTATAAATCGGTAACAGATAGAGATGGTCCCTGCCCTTTGACGGGTTTACAGTCTAATCTGGGGAGACAGACAGACAAGAACAATGGCAATAAATAGAATCAAGGGGAACAACATCTCATTAAAACGATAGCAAATGAATAGAATCAGGGTGATGTACATCTCATTAACAAAATAAATAGAGTAATGAACAAAATAAATAGGGTAATGAACAAAATAAGTAGGGTAATGAACAAAATAAATAGGGTAAAGTTTACTGTGCAGAAGGAGGCAATGGTAACCCATTTCTGAATTTTTACAAAGAAAATTCTATGGATACACTACAGAACGATTGCAGATGGAGTGGTGGCATTCTGGGAGAGATGTGTCCATGGCGTCGCTGTGGGTCGGGGATGACTCGACAGCAAAAGACAAGATAAAAGTAGTGGGGATTAACATCCTGTTCTTCCTCCCTTTTAGACTGTGAGCCCCATTTGGATATGGACTCTGTCCCCCCGATTGCCTTGTTCATTCATTCATTCAATAGTATTTATTGAGCGCTTACTATGTGCAGAGCACTGTACTAAGCGCTTGGGATGAACAAGTCAGCAACAGATAGAGACAGTCCCTGCCGTTTGACGGGCTTACAGTCTAATCGGGGGAGACGGACAGACAAGAACACTATTCTAAGCACTGGGGGAGATACAAGGTAATCAGGCCCCACATGGGGCTCAGTCAGTCTCAATCCCCATTTTACAAATGAGGTAACTGAGGCACAGAGAAGTTTAGTGGCTTGCCCAAGGTCATACAGCAAAGTAGCGGAGCCGGGATTAGAACCCGTGTTCTCTGACTCCGAAGCCCGTGCTCTTGCCATGAGGACATGCTGCCCTCATGTACTCTTCCAAGTACCTAGTATAGTGCCCTGTACAGTAGATGCTCAATAAATATCTTGGTATCCCAGTGCTTAGTATGGTGCTTGGCATATGGTAAGGGCTTAATAAATACCCCAGTTACTATTACTATTAATACTACTAATAATAATACTGGTATTTGTTAAGCACTTACTATGTGCCAGGCACTGTACTAAACGCTGGAGTGCACACAAGCCAATCGAGTTTGACACAGTCCCTGTCCCATATGGGGCTCACAGTCTCAATCCCCATTTTACAGATGAGGTAACTGAGGCCCAGAGAAGTGAAGTGGCTTGCCTAAAGTCACACAGCAGACAAATAGCAGAGCTGGGATTAGAATCCACTACCTGCTGGTACTACTTGCTGAGGGTCAACTGAGTGCGGAGGAGCACTATACCAACCGTTTTGGAGAGTACAGTGTGTGTAGAAGACATGGTCCCTTCTTTCAAGGAGCTTAAAATCTAACAAGAAAAAACGACATATGTTTCTTTTTTAGAAAGTTGGAACTAGAAATAGGAATGATGGGTATGTGAAAAAGGGGAACAACATCTCATTAAAACAATAGCAAATGAATAGAATCAGGGTGATGTACATCTCATTAACAAAATAAATAGAGTAATGAACAAAAATAGGGTAATGAACAAAATAAATAGGGTAATGAACAAAATAAATAGGGTAAAGTTTACTGTGCAGAAGGAGGCAATGGTAAACCATTTCTGAATTTTTACGAAGAAAATTCTATGGATACACTACAGAGTCATTATTCAGTAGAATATGTATATCAAAATGCATGAAAATGCTATGAGTGTCTGTGAATGCATTAATGTTGGGAAGTATCTGAGAGGATTTGACTCTTTCTCAAGCCACCATGGGTCAGTCATCATATTGGTACAATTCCCCTCCCTTCTATTCCCATCCAACCCCCAAACCCCCCACCTTTCTATCTTGTTTGGAATAATCTGTAAAGGAAATGACTTAGGAAATGATTGATTATTCTAGAAGCAGCATGGCTTAATGGATAGAGCATAGGCCTGCCATTGGAAGAACCTGGGTTCTAACCCCAGATCCACCACACGTCAGCTGTGTCACCTTGGGCAAGTCACTAAACTTCTCTGGTCCTCAGTTAACTCATCTGTAAAATGAGGATTAAGATTGTGAGCCCCATATGGGACAAGGACTGTGTTCAACCTGATTAACTTGCATCTTCCCTGGCCCCTAGAACAGGGTTTGGAACACTTTAAGCACTTAACAAGTACCATCATTATTATTATTGTTGTCCTATACCGCCTCTCCCCACTCTAGGTCATCCTTCACACTCCTGCCCAGATCATTTTTCAAAAAAGTCATTCAGTCTACATCTCCCCACTCCTCAAGAACCTCCGGTGTTTGCCCAGATTCTTCCACGTCAAACAGAAACTCCTCAGCGTAAACTTTAAAGCACACAATCTGCTCTCTCCCTCCTTCCTTTCCTCTCTGATTTCCTAGTACAGCCCAACCTGCACACTTCACTCCTCTATCACTGGCTCGTTTGCCGTTAATCGATCTCACTGCCTACTCCTTTCTAATGTCCCCCTCTCCCTCCTTATATAACAGCCCACCACTGTCGCCATTTCAAAGCATTATTCAAATCATCTTCTCCAAGGGACCTTCCCCAGTTAAGCCCCTTTTCTGCCTACTTCCTCTCGCTTCTGTGTCACCTATTCACTTGAGTCTGTTCCCTTTGACCACTTCATATTCAACCCACCTTCAGGCCCACAACACTCAGGAATATATCCCTAATTTATTCATTTATATTAATGTCTGTCTGCTCCTTTAGAATGCGATCTTCTTGTGGGCAGGAAATGTGTCTACTGACTCTGTTGCATTATACTCTCCCAGATGCTTACAACACGGTCTGTAATAATCATAATAATCATGGTATTTGTTAAGCTCTACGTGCCAGGGATTGGACTAAGCGCTGCAGTGGATACAAGCAAATCTAGTTGGACACAGACCCTGTTCCCTGTGGGGCTCACAGTCTCAATTCCTGTTTTACCGATGAGGTAACAGAGGCACAAAGAAGTGAAGTGATAATAATTATAATAATGATGGTATTTGTTAAGCACTTTCTATGTGCCAAACACTGTTTTAAGCACTGGGGTAGATACAAGGTAATCAAGTTGACCCACATGTGGCTCACAGTCTTAATCACCATTTTCCAGATGAGGTAACTGAGGCACAGAGAAGTTAAGTGACTTGCCCAAAGTCACACAGCTGACAAGTGGCGGAGAGGGGATTAGAACCCATGACCTCTGACTCCCAAGCCCGGGCTCTTTCCACTAAGCCAGGCTGCTTGAAGTCAATTACCCAAGGTCACACGGCAGAGAAGTGCAGGAGGAGGAATTAGAATCCATGACCTTCAAACTCCCAAGCCCGTGCCTACTTGTTGAGCGCTTACTGTGTGGAGACCACTGTACTAAGCCCTTGGGAGAGTACAATTAAATCAATATAACAGACTCATTCCCTGCCCACAGTGAGCTTACAGTCTAGAGGGAGAGACAAACAGTATAAATAAATAAAATGACAGATATGGACATAAGGGCTGTGGTGCTGGGAGGGGAGATGAAGAAAGGGAGTAAGTCAGAGAGACATAGAAGGGAGTGGAGGAAGAGGGAAGGAGGACTTAGTCAGGGAAGGTCTCTTGGAAGAGATGGGCTTTCAATAAAGTTTTGAAGCAGGAGAGAGGGTGATTGTTGGTCGGATAAGAGGAGAGAGGGTGTTCCAGACCAGAGGCAGATCATGGGCGAGAGGTCAGCGACGAGACAGATAAGCTCGAGGTACAGTGAGAAGGTTAGCCTTAGAGAAGCACTTAACGCATACTGTTATTACTCTCATTTTTTAGGTGAGACTTGGGATGACAGTGGATGAAAATAGAAGACCCAAGAATCTTTGGAATGGGATACTGAACTAAAACGTTCCCAAGCAGAGGCTGCGGAGTAAGCAGTTTAAAGACTTTTGAAGCATGTGCCTCATAAGTATTGTAGAGAAGTTTATTGTTGCAAGTGAACTCCAGAGAGACAAGACTGGCGTGTGGTAATCCAGAGATTGCTTTCCTTGGGTAGAGACTTCTCTTTTAATCAATCAATCAATCAATCAATCAATCAATCAATCAATCAATCTATCTCTCAAATGCATTTATTGAGTGCTTACTTTTGGTAGAGCATGGTGCTAAGCACTTCGGAGAGTAATAATAATGAAATTAATAATGATGGTACTTGTTAAGTGCTTAGTATGTGCCAAGCACTGTTCTGAGCTCTGGAGTAAATACAAGGTAATCACGTTGTCCCACGTGTGGCTCACAGTCTTAATCCCCATTTTACAGATGAAGTAACTGAGGCACAGAGAAGTTAAGCAGCTTGCCCAGTCACACAGCTGACAAGTGGCAGAAGCAGCATTAGAACCCCCTCCTCTGACTCCCAGGCCCATGCTCTTTCCAGTAGGTCACACTGCAAGATAATAGATATATAACGGACACGTTCCTTTTCTCTTTCATTATTTCCTTCCTCCTTTCCTTTCTTACTTGCTTCTCTCCTCTCTCCTCTTTTTCCTCCTTTAGAACCTCCTTCTGCTCCTTCCTCCTTTTCTTACTTCTCCCTTCCCCTTTTTCTTCCTCAGTTCCTCCTTCTACTCCTTCCTAGCTTCCTTCCTCTCTCACTTTTTTCTTCCTTCTCTTCCCCCCCACTCCTTCCTTCCTTGTCTATTTTCTTCTTCCCTTCTTTTCTTCTTTCCTCCCTCCTCTCTCCCCCTTCCATCCCCCCTTCTCTTCAACTTACCCATCTGGAAAAACTGTGACATTGAATGATTATTAAATGAAAATAAAAATCTAATCTTCCCTGAACATCTTCTTGTATTTGAGCTTCCCGACATCTGTCTATCTTCCTACTGTTGATCCCAATAATTCCAAATACCGACAAGTTTCTTTCAGTCGACAGAAGCCCTTCGGCAACACAACAAAGCAAACATATTTTTCTCAGAGAAAGCATAACGTTTTATTCTGAATGCACAAACACATTCTAATACTCCAAACATAAAATCCCCAACCCAACAAGAAAAAGATTATAAATCATTAAAATCAAATGGATAAATCAGAAAGAAAAAACCTCATTTCTTCCCTTTCATAACAGAAATGTCAGGTTTAGCCTACCTGCTGTTAATTTTCTTTTGCCCAGCTGAATCTCCAGCTAAACAATTGTGGGTGCTTTTCTACTTTCATAAGCTCAGTTAATTCACAAAGACATCATGTCCAACATGGGATTCAGTTTTATTAAGAAAAAAAATTTTAAATGCTTAAAACCAGATTTTAGGTGATTGTTTTTTCTACTGATGGAGACAACCTATCTGAACAACGGGGGAAAAGTAAATTTCTTTATCAATATCATCTCCATTACCATAGAATTCATTAAGTCCTCCTCCTGCCTTTCCCATCACTGTAAACACCACCATCCTTTCTGTCTCACAACCCCATAATCTCGGCATTATCCTTGACTCATCTCTTTCATTCAACCCCCATATAGTCTCTGTCACCAAATCCTATCAGTTCTACTTTGGCAACAATGTGACAATCCACCCTTTCTCTCCATCCCAAGTGCTAATACACAGATCCAAGCACTTGTCTTTTCCCACCTTGACTCCTGCGTCACTCTCTTGGCTGGCCTCCCAGCCTCCTGTCTTTCCCCTCTCTTATCCACACTTCACGCTACTGCTCACAACATTTTCCTAAAATATCATTCAGTCCATGTCTCTCCCCTCCTCTAGAACCTCCAGTGGTAGCCTGTCCACCTTTGCATCAAAAAGAACTCCTTACCACTCACTGGGCCTCATTCTCGCCTGTCCTGTTGTCCACCCCTGGCCCATGTCCTACCTCTGGCCTGGATTGCCCTACCTCCTCACATATGCCAAATTAGCACAAGTCCCCCCTTCAAAGCCCTGCTGAAAGCTCACCCCCTTCAGAAGGCCTTCCTGGACTAAGCCCCCTTTGCCTCTGCTCCCCTCCCCTCCTCATCGCCCGCACATGCACCCTCTTGCTCTACCCCTCTTCCTGCCCCACAGCACTTGCATGTATATATGTACATAATTATAATTCTATTTATTTTATTAATGATGTGCATATATCTGTAATTCTTTTTATTTATATTGTTGCTACTGATACCTGTTTACTTGTCTTGATGTCTGTCTCCCCTCTTTTAGACTATGAGCCTGTTTTGGGCAGGGACTGTCTCTATTTGTTGCTGAATTCTCTGCACACAGTAAGCACTCAATAAATACGATTGATTGAATGAATGAATGAACCCTATGGGGCTCCTAGTCGCTGACCCACTGGGGCTCACAAACTAGCTTATCCCCATTTTACAGAGGAGGACACTGAGTCTCAGAGATGTTCAGTGATTTGCCTATCGTCAAACAGCAGCAAGTGACAGAGCTAGGTCTCCCATCTGCCGGTCATCATCATCTGTGGTATTTACTAAGTGTTTACTGTGTGTAGAGCACTGTATTAAGTGCTTGAGGAAGTACATTACAGCAGAGTTGATGGGCACATTCCCAATCCCATGATGTTTTCACTAGACTACCTCGTCTGTGGTCATCATCATCATCATTATTACAATCACCAACAACAGTATTTAGAGTACAGAACCCTGGCCTAAGCCCTTGGAAAAATTGAACTGCAATAATAGTATGTGTTGAGGGTCTATTTGGTATACTGCACTGTACCCTGGGGAGTACAAAACAAAGAAGTGACATATTTTCTGTCCATAAAAGTGAGACCCACAAACCCTGCCTTCAAGAAGTTTCCAATCTAAAGGAGGAGAAAGGCAGAAGCTATTGACTGACAGAAACAAATTATTTATATCTAGTTTGAATGGGAGAAAAAACAGAAGAATAAAAATGCTAGAACAAAAAAATCAGGAAGTGATCCCTTGATTGTAACCCCCTTGTGTCTTCTAGTGGACTCTTCCAAGACTCATTACAGTGCTCTGAAAACCAAAGCTGTTTGATAAATATTCTTTGATTGATTGATAGCTAGAAGCCCCTCCCAACCCTATCTGTGTCTAAGCTTACAGGGCAGAGGGAATTTTTCAAATCCATCTCTTCACTGCTAACATCCTGTTGAGGGCCGAAAAGTCAAAGAGCGTTTGGTCACCTGTCAATTGGTGTAGTGTATTTAATAAATCACGAGAGGGTGCATTACCCTTCAGATGTAATGTAGAATATTCCATTCCCTACTAATGACCTTGGTCAAGTGCCTTTTCCCCTTCTCAGATTCCCATAATGCTTCCTAATGTCCTAAGTTCAAGTAAATCTATACTACTACTGATGGATTTGAAGCCCATTTTCAGCTGATCTGCTCCCACCCTGCACTTCAGTCACAAACCTGCTCCAAACTCCCTACCTTCAAAGCCTTGCTAAAATCACATCTGCTCCAGGAGGCCTTCCCTGATTAAGCCCTCTTTTCCTCAACTCTTTCTCCCTTCTGCATTTTCTATGCACTTCATTCACTTCCACGGCTTCAGCTCTCATTTCTATGCAGATGATACCCAAATCTACATCTCCTTCCCTGCTCTCTCTCCCTCCCTCAAGGCTTGTATCTCCTCCTGCCTTCAGTCATCTCCTCCTAGGTTCAGTCATCTCCTCCTGGATGTCCTCCTATCGCCTAAAACTCAACACGTCCAAGACTGAGCTCCTTATCTTCCCTCCCAAACCCTGTCAATTCCCTGACTTTTCCATCACTTTGGATGGCACTACCATCCTTCCCGTCTCACAAACCCGCAACCTTGGTGTCATCCTTGACTCCTCTCTCTCATTCACCCCACACATACAATCCATCACCAAAACCTACCGGTCTCACCTTCACAACATCGCCAAAATCCACCCTTTCCTCTCCATCGAAACTGCTACTTTTTTAGTACAATCCCGGCTGGATGACTGCATCAGCCTCTTTTCTGATCTCCCAACCGCCTGTCTCTCCCCACTTCAGTCTATACTTCACTCTGCTGTCCGGATTATCTTTCTACAGAAATGGTCCGGGCATGTCATCCCATTCCTCAAAAATCTCCAGTGGTTGCCTATCAATCTCTGTATCAAGCAAAAACTCCTCACTATTGGCTTCAAAACTCTCCATCCCCTTGCCCCCTCCTACCTCACCTCTCTTCTCTCCTTCTACATCCCAGCTGCACACTCCGCTTCTCTGTCGCTAACCTCCTCACTGGGCCTTGTTCTCACCTATCCAGCTGTTGACCCCTGGCCCACATCCTACCTCTGGCCTGGAATGCCTTCCCTCCTCAAATCCACAATACTAGCTCTCTTCACCCCCTCAAAGCCCTACTGAGAGCTCACTTTCTCCTGGAGGCTTTCCCAGACTAAACTCCCTTTTTCTTTGCTCTGCCTCCCCTCCCCATTGCCCCGACTCATTCCCTTTGCTCTACCCCCCTCTCCCTGAACAGTACTTGTGTATATATGTACATACTTATAATTCTATTTATTTATATTAATGATGGCTATATATCTATAATTCTATTTATTTCTACTGATGCTATTGATGCCTGTTTACTGGTTCTAATCCCTGTCTCCCCCCTTTTAGACTGTGAGCCCACCGTGGGCAGGGATAGTTTCTATTTGTTGCTGAATCGTACTTTCCAAATGCTTATTACAGTGCTCTGCACACAGTAAGTGCTCAATAAATTCAGTTGAATGAATGAATGATGACATTGATGATGATGTTGATTTTGATAAAGATGATGAAGGTGATGACAGTGGAGAATTCTCATTGAGTAGGAGAGAGGCCTCAGTCTGAGGAAGTGGGACCAAAACCTGGGCAAAGCCAGCAATTTTTGTGATCGCACCACTCTACTCTCTCACCCCTCAGGGGCTTGGTTGTGTTCCCTCCAGGACCTGGAGAAATGATGGTTTTGACTGAACCATTTCCCTTACTCTTCTTCTTCCCATTCGTTCTTTCGACTTCGGATTTTTTCCACACTTGCCTCTGTCTCTCAGAGTTGGCGTCAGAGTACCTCGAATCATTTAACTTTCCACTGAGAGAAACCTCTTAGTAATTTATCTGCTCCATGAAACTTTTCAGCATGAGAAGGAAAAGGAAATGATACACTACAGAAGACCCTATGATATTGTCATTTTTCTCCAACAGGAGACTTTGCTTTAAAAGGCTTCAGAGAGGATTTCATCAGTGAATCAATCAATGGTATTTATTGGGCATTTACAGAGTGCAGAGCCCTGTAATAAGTACTTAGGTGAGTATAGTACAATAGCACAGATGATTTTATTTATATTTATTCAATAGTATTTAATGAGTGCTTACTGTGTGCAGAGCACTGTACTAAGCACTTGGGAGGGTACAATATAACAATAAGCAGACCACTCCCTGCCCACAGTGGCAGATACCCATGATAAGAACAATAATTATGGTGCTTGTTAAGTGCTTACTATGTCTCAAGCACTGTTCTAAGTTCTGGAGTAGATAAAAACCTCTAGAGGTTGCCTATCAACCTCCACATGAATAAAAACCTCCTCACTCCTGGCTTCGAAGCTCTCCATCCCCTTGCCCCCTCCTACCTCTCCTCCCTTCTCTCTTTCTACTGCCCACCCCGCACACTGCGCTCCTCTGCCGCTCACCTCCTCACCGTCCCCCGTTCTCGCCTATCCCGCCGTCGACCCCTGGCCCACGTCCTCCTGCTGTCCTGGAATGCCCTCCCTCCTCACCTCCGCCAAACTAACTCTCTTCCCCTCTTCAAAGCCCTACTGAGAGCTCACCTCCTCCAAGAGGCCTTCCCACACTGAGCCCCCCCCTTTTCCCTCTGCTCCCCCTCCACCCTCTGCTCCTCTCCTTCCCCTTCCCCTCCCCCCAGCTGAGCCCCCTTTCCCTTTGCTCCCCCTTCCCTCTCCTCCCCACCCCACGCTCTGCTCCTCCCCCTCCTCCCTTCCCCTCCCCTCAGCACTGTGCTCATTTGTATATATTATTTATTATCCTATTTATTTTGTTAATGAGGTGTACATCCCCTTGCTTCTATTTATCGTGATAATGTCTTGGTTTTGTTTTGTTCTGTTTTGCTCTGCTGTCTGTCCTCCCGATTAAACTGTGAGCTCATCACTGGGCAGAGATTGTCTCTATCTGTTGCCAGATTGTACATTCCAGGCGCTTAGTACAGTGCTCTGCACATAGTAAGTGCTCAATAAATACTATTGAAAGAATGAATGAATATAATATATAGTCAGGTTAGACACACTCCTTGCCTCACATGGGCCTCACAGTCTAAGTGGAGGGAGAACAGCTACTGAATCCCCATTTTACAGACGAGGAAACTCAGGTACCGGAAAGTGAGTAACTTGCTCAAGGTCATACAGCAGGCAAGTAGTGGAGCTGGGATTAGAATGAGGTCCTCTCACGGCCCCCATGGTGCTCTTCTCCCTAAACCACGTTGCATTCCTGTGAACATATCCCAGATGAACCCATTTGAACATCAACTATTTTCTACCGGTGGCATGGCTTTCAGAGATGTAGCACTGCCTAATGGAATGAGCACGGGCCTGGGAGTCGAAGGACCTGGGTTCTAATCCTGATCCACCGCCACTCATCTGCTGTGTGACCTTGGGCAAGTCACTTCACTTCTCTGGGCCTCAGTTCCTTCATCTGTAAAACGGTGCTGAGGACTATGAGCTCCACATGGGACAGGGATTGTGTCCAACCTAATTACTTTGTAGGTACCCCATTTTTTAGAACAGTGCCTGGCACACAGTAAGCATTTAACAAATACCATAAAAAAATCAACCTAGTTTGTTAAATAGTAAATTCCTTGAGGGCATTGGATGTGTGTTTTGCTATTGCACTGCCCCAAAGGCATAGTACAGTATTGGCCACAAATACATTCATTCATTCATTGAATAGTATTTATTGAGCGCTTACTATGTGCAGAACACTGTACTAAGCGCTTGGAATGTACAAATAGGTAACAGATAGAGGCAGTCCCTGCCCTTTGACGAGCTTACAGTCTAATCGGGGAAGACAGACAAGAACAATAGCAATAAATAGAATCAAGGGACGAACATCTCATTAAGACAGTAGCAAATAAATAGAATCAAGGTGATGTACATCTACACACACTCAGTATATTGAAGAGATGGATAGAGAGGTTGGAAACTCAGAAAAAGAATAGTATTTTATGTTAGTTTCCTGCATGATTTATCCTCAAACCTTTTTCTTCAAATCTGGTTCAGGGTAGAAGCACAGTTTCCTGTTTAATTGTGATTCACTGAGGAATATGGACTTAAAGGGCTGATTTGGTTCAACTCAAGTAAAGCCTGGGAATTCAAAGTGTTTATGATCTGGGCTGAAACATCAGACAAACAAGATGCCTTGTGAGATTTTTAGGGCTTTCATTTCCTGATGAGATATAACAAAGACTTGTGCTTCTGTTATGTCTGTCTTTTTCCTTACAGAAATAGATACAAAATTGGGAAAAATGTCCCAAAATACTGGGGTCCATTTACAGAAACTTCTTGAGGTTTATAAAATTTTTAATTTTTAATTAAGCTCAGGTGAAGATGAAGATGAATTTGAGAAGTAGCGTGGCCTAATGGAAAGAGCACAGAATTGGGAGATAGAAGATCTGAATTCTAAACCAGTTTTGCTCCTCATCATCAATGGTATTGATGGAGTGTTTATGCTGTGCACACTCTCCTGCTGTGTGACCATGGACAAGTTACATAGCTTTTCTGTGCTTTGATGTTCTCATCAGTAAAAGAGGGGTTAAATGCCTGTTCTCTCTCTCATTTAGATGGTGGACCCCCATATGGGACAAGGTCTGTGTCTGATCTGCATTTATTGTATTGATTCCATTATTTAGTACAGTGCTTGGTACGTAGTAAGTGCTTAACAGATGCCACAATTTATTTTTTTTTGAAGCGGGGAGCTAATGTTGAATGACTATAGATAGGATAAATCTAAAGGAACACTATGTACTAATAAAATCTGTGGTATTTGTTAGGTGCTTACTATGAACTAAGTGCTTTAATACTAGCCCCAGCCCCACAGTACTTATGTAAATATTCTTATACTCTACTATTTCCCCTATACCTAATCTATTTTAATATCAGTCTCCTCCTCTAGACTGTAAGTTTCTTGTGGGCAGAATCACATAATAATAATAATTTTTATAATAATAATGTTGGTATTTGTTAAGCGCTTACTATGTGCCAAGCACTGTTCTAAGCACTAGGGTAGATACAAGGTGATTAGGTTGTCCTACATGAGGCTCACAGTCTTAATCCCCATTTTACAGATGAGGGAACTCAGGCAACGAGAAGTGAAGTGACTTGCCCAAAGTCACCCAGCTGACAAGTGGTGGAGCCGGGGTTAGAACCCATGATCTATGACGTGTTTACTATGTGCTGGGCAGTGTTCAAAGCACGATGGTAGATACAAAATATTAGGGTTGGACACAGTCCCTGGCTCTCATAGAGCTCACATTCTTCATCCCCATTTTAATAATAATAATGGTGGTATTTGTTAAGCTCTTACTATGTGCAAGGCACTGTTCTAAGCGCTGGGGGGGGATACAAGGTGAACAGGTTGTCCCACGTGGGGCTCACAATCTTTAATCCCAATTTTACAGGTGAGGTAACTGAGGCACAGAGAAGTTAAGTGACTTGCCCAAAGTCACACAGCTGGCAAGCGGCGGAGCCGGGATTCGAAGCCACCACCTCTGACTCCCAAGCCCGGGCTCTTTCCACTGAGCCACGCCGCTTCTCATTTTACAGATGAGTGAACTGAGGCCCAGAGAAGTGAAGGTCTAAGGTCACACAGCAGACAATTAGAGGAGCCGGAATTAGAACCCAGATCCTTCTGATTCCCAGGCTCGTGCTCTATCCACTAGAATATGCTGCTTCTCTGCCATACTGTACTCTCCCAAGTGCCTAGTAAGTACCCAATCCATCCACTGAATAAAACAACATATTTAGGATAGGTTAAATACGAGATAATCAGGTCATACACCCCCCGTCCCACATGGGGCTCTCAGGCTAGGTAGTCAGCATAGATATTGATGTTGGAAAGGACCAATTGATGGTATTTATTGAGCACTAACTGTATGCAGAACACTGTACTAGGCATTTGGATGAGTACAAGAGAAATATTAGGCAGCTCTGGATGCAGTGAATAAACCAACTCTAGACTATCCACCCCTCTAGACTGTAAGATCATTGTGGGCAGGGATTGTCACCGTTTATTGTTGTATCGTACTTTCCCAAGTGCTTGGTACAGCTCTCTGCACATAGTAAGTGCTCCACAAATATGAATGAATGAACCAACACTGAGGAGCTTTGGAGCTACAGTATAGTCTAGTGAGTGTTTAGTCTACTGGGAGTCTGAAGGACCTGGGTTCTAATCCCAGCCCTGCCACTTGTCTGCTGTGTGACCTTGGGCAAGTCACTTCACTACTCTGGGGCCTCAGTTACCTCATCCGTAAAATGGAGATTAGACTGTGAGCCCTATGTGAGACAGGGACTGTGTCCAACCCCATTAGCTTGTATATACCCCAGTGCTTACTATTAATGCCTGGCACATAGTAAGCGTTTAACAAATATCACTAAAAAAGAAAAGAAAAGAAAGAAAGCTACAATGCGGCATTTTCAAAAGAGTGAGTTTAAAATGCACGGCTAAAATGCACATTTTCTTGGAGAAGAAATAATGCCAGCAGGAGGCTCAGTGCTTCTTTCCATCTTCCTGAAGTCAACTTGGCAGGAAAACAAAGACTGGTAAGCACATGGTTATTCCAGCAGTCAGTCTTGCTGACAAATCCCCAATCACAACAACGGATGTATGTCAAAATACAATGGAACAGATAGTCCAGAAAGCATCTCTAGGGGGCTAGTTACAGGAGTGCTACCCAGAGGGTTGGCAGGAAAAAAAAAAAAGCATCATTAAGCAATTAAGCTTATTAAAACCCACAAACATTAAAGGGAATGTAAACCACAGGTGGTTATTTTCAGATTCCAGTAAGATCATCTGGTGCTGTCTTTGTCGTTGGGCGAGAGATGCAGAAACAGCCGTGACAAAGTATCAAGCCTTAAAACGAAGCATAAACCTAAATCTCATCCAAGCAGTCCAGAATGAAGAATCTTCTTCCTACCGTTTACCTCTTTGGCTATTGTAGTTTAACAAGACTCATTATGGAAATGAGGAGATGAGACAGATGGTGCCAAATCACTTTTCTTGGAGCGCTTAAAGGTAAACCGAGCCCCTACCAGGACCCATTACCTGCCAAGTCGCTAGCAGCTTTCAGATGGCAGTGTCTAAAGGCAAATTATGAATTTGCAAATTCAGGACAACTACACTTTTTGGTGTAATAAGCTGCCTACAAACTTTAATAAAGGCAGAAGGTTTCGAAGGATCATCCCAAGATTGTTCCACAGCAAAATTTAGAAAGTCTTACCAAAGATTTGGATAAAAATTTCTGTCTCCCTTCCTGCACTTTGAGCTCCTTCTCAACAGGGAACATGCCTACCTAGAGAAGAGGCATGGCTTAATGGACAGAGCATGGGCTTGGGAGTCAGAGGATAATAATAATAATAATAATAATGGTATTTGTTAAGTGCTTACTATGTGCTGAGCACTGTTCTAAATTCTGGGGTAGATACAAGGTAATCAGGTTGTCCCCTGTGGGGCTCACAGTCCTAATCTCCATTTTCCAGATGAGGTAACTGAGGCACAGAGAACTTAAGCGACTTGCCCAAGGTCACATAACAGACAAGTTGCAGACCTGGGATTAGAACCCACGTCCCCTGACTCTTAAACCTGTGCTCTTGCCACTAAACCATGCCGCTCCTCTAACGTGGGTTCTAATCCCGACTCGGCCACTAGTCTGCTGTGTGATTTTGGGCAAGCCACTTAACTTCTCTGTGCCTCAGTTACCTCATCTGGAAAATGGGGACTAAGACTGTGAGCCCCATGACAATCTGATGACCTCGTAATTACCCCTGTGTTTAGAACGGTGCTTGGCACATTGTAAGTGTTTAACAAATATTATCATTATTAACATTATTATTATTCTCTTGTATTCTCCCAAGTACTTAGTACAGTGTTCTGCAAATAGTAAGTGCTGTAAATACCACTGACTAATTATATGATTGATTGATTCACCCATTCAAATCCTCATAAATTCAATGGATAGGGTAATCATTTGGCCAGTTTTTAATGAGACAATTCAGGTGAAGCTCATCTGTCTCCTTGATTGTGAGACAGTAGTTTTATTTTTCAATGTTCGTGAACTATATTGACAAATTTTTGCCAAGAGTCTTTCCAAGTGTGTGTCCTTAGGACATAATAATAATAATAATGATATATTTGTTAAGCAGTTACTCTGTTTCAAACCCAGTTCTACACAGTTACTATGTTTCAAACCCAGTTCTACATGCTGGGTTAGATGCAACCTAATCGGGTTTGGCACAGCCTCTATCCCACATGGGGCTCACAGTTTTAATCCTCAATTTTACAGATGAAGTAAATGAGGCACAGAGAAGAGAATTAACTTGCCTAAAGTCACTCAGCCAGAAAGTGGCAGAGTCGGGATTAGGACCTAGGTTTTTCTGACTCCCAAGCCGATGCTCTATCCACTAGGCTGGGCTACTTCCTACAGTTACATAGCATAAGTTACATCGTGCAATGTAAGTGAGGAGCATTGTGGCCTAGTAGGAAGATCCTGGGCCTGGGAGTGTGAAGAACGGGGTTCTAATCCCAGCCCCAACGCTTGTCTTCTGCGTGACTTCTTAGCCTCACTTTCTACATCCGTAAAATGGAGACAATTCCTGTTCTCCTTCTTACTCAGAAGTAAATGAGGCACAGAGAAGTGAAATGACTTGCCCAAAGTCACCCAGCCAGAAAGTGGCGGAGCCGGGATTAGAACCTAGGTTTTTCTGACTCCCGAGCCCATGCTCTATCCACTAGGCTGTGCTACTTAATAATAATAATAATAATGTTGGGATTTGTTAAGCGCTTACTAGGTGCAGAGCACTGTTCTAAGCACTGGGGTAGACACAGGGGAATCAGGTTGTCCCACGTGAGGCTCGCAGTTAATCCCCATTTTACAGATGAGGGAACTGAGGCACAGAGAAGTGAAGTGACTTGCCCACAGTCACACAGCTGACAAGGGGCAGAGCCGAGATTCAAACTCAAGACCTCTGACTCCACAGCCCGGGCTCTTTCCATTGAGCCACGCTGCTTCTCCAACTGTACTTCCTACAGTTACATAGCATAAGTTACACTGTGCAATATAAGTGAGGAGCATTGTGGCCTCCTGGTAGAAAGATCCTGGGCCTGGGAGTCTGAGGAAGGGGGTTCTAATCCCAGCCCCACCGCTTGTCTTCTGCGTGACTTCTTAGCCTCACTTTCTGCATCCGTAAAATGGAGACCAATTCCTGTTCTCCTTCTTACTTAGAATGTGACCCCTTGTGGGACAGGGGCTGTGTTTAACTTGCATCTACCCTGGCACTTACAACAGTGCTTGACACATACTAAGCGCTTAACAAATACCATTATTATTACCTCTACTGCTTATGCTGCAAATAGGACAAGAGCAGATGCCTCCAAAATCTTCAGGAATGACTCCACGAATGGACAGAAGGGTAAATGCTAGCTAAGGGTAAATGCAAGAAGCAGCATGGCCTAGTGGGTAGAGCATGGGCCTGGGAGTCGGAATGACCTGGGTTTTAATCCTGGCTCTGCCAATTGTATGCTATGGGACCTTGGGTAAATTACTTCACTTTTCTGTGCCTCAGTTCCCTCATCTGTAAAATGGGGATTAAGAGTGGGGGTCCCATGTAGGAAAGGGACTGTGTCCAACCCAATTTGCTTGCATCTACCCAGTGCTTAGAACAGTGCCTGGCACATAGTAAGCACTTAACAAATACCACAATTCTTACTGTTGTTAGCTGATCCACAAGGTAACTACATGCATGTTGATATTTTGATTATTCAGTCAATCGATGGGATTTTCTGATAACGTATGATGTGAAAAGCACTGTACTAAGTACTTGACATGGTACAATCTGGTGTAGTGGATAGAGCACGGGGCTGGGAATCAGAGGGTCATGGGTTCTAATTCCGGCTCCCCCACTGTCTGCTGTGTGACCTTGGGCAAGTCACTACACTTCTCTGTGCCTCAGTTACCTCAATTTAAAATGGGGATTCAGAAGGTGGGCTCCACAAGAGATTGTCTCTTTGTTGCTGAATTGTACTTTCCGAGCGCTTAGTACACAGTATTAAGTGCACAGTAAGCAATAAAGATATATGATTGAATGAATGAATGACCTGGACTGCATCCAACCCGATTTGCTTGTATCCACCCCAGCACTTAGTACAGTGCCTGGCATAGAGTAAGTGCTTAACAAATACCACAATTAGTATTAATATTATTACAATATAATAGAATTGGAAGACATGATCTCTGTCCAGAAGAGCCTTATAGTGTAGAAGGGGAAACAGACATTGAAATAATTTAAAATGGGGATAGCCAGAGAGTGTAAGGATATGTACTTGAGTGTTGTGAGGCTGGGGGTGAAGAGAGTATCCTAACTCTCCCTGATTACTTGACAAGTTTTCTCGCTGACTCTTTTCCTTCCGGCTCTCCCCACTCCAGTCTAAGCTTCACTCTGCTGTCTGCGTCATTTTTCTCCTAAAACGTTCAGGCCATGTTTCCCTGGTCCTCAAGAACCTCCAGTGGTTGTCCATCCATCTCCACATCAAAAAGAAACTCCTCACCATTGGCTTTAATGCACTAAATCAATCACCTTGCCCCCTCCTACTTCACCTTGCTACTCTCCCACTATAACCCAGCCCAAACACTTGGCTCCTTTAATTTTAACTTTCTCACTGTACCTCCATCTCTCCCTTCTGGCCCCCAACCCCTCGCCTCTGGCCTGGAAAGTCCTCCCTCCTCATATCTGACAATTACTTTCCCCACCTTCAAAATCTTATTGAAGGCACATCTCCTCCAAGAGGCCTTCCCTGACTAAGCCCTCTTTTCTTCTTCTTCTTCTTCTTCTTCTTCTTCTTCTTTTTCTTTTTCTTCTTCTTCTTCTTCTTCTTCTTCTTCTTCTTCTTCTTCTTCTTCTTCTTCTTCCACTCCCTCTGCGTCACCCTGATTGCTCCCTCTCTTCATCTCCCTTCCCACCCACAGCGCTTAAGTACATGTCTGTCATTTATTTATTTATTCATATGAATGTCTGTCTCCCTCTCTAGACTGTAAGCGCATTGTGAGCAGGAAATGTGTCTGTTACAGTGTTATATTGTACTCTCCCAAGCGCTTAGTACAGTGCTCTGCACACAGTAAGCACTCTGATTGACTCACCGACTGACTCACAGTAACACTTTGAAATTTAAGAAACACCCAAGAGCATAGTCAACACAGAAAGGAGGGGAATGGAAAGGGGAAATGAGCAGTGAGTCAGGGAAGGCTTCTTGGAGGAGATGTGATTTTAGTACAACTGGGATGGTGGGGAGAGGCAAAGACTGTCCTATATGACGGGGGTAATAGCGCCACACCAGGAGGAGGATACGAGCAAGGGGCCGGGGGTGAGATAGATGAGATCGAGGTACAGCGAGTAGGTTGGCATTAGAAGAGCAAAGTACAGCATTGTAGTCGGAAATCAGTGAGGTAATGCAGGAGGGGAAGAGTTTATTGAGCGCCTTATGACAATGGCAAATAATAATAATGGTATTTGGTAATGGTATTTGCTAAGTGCTTACTGGGTGCCAACTACTCTACTAAGCACTGGGATAGGTAAATGACAGGTTGGACACAATCTCCCCTCATTCATTCATTCATTCATTCATTCATTCATTCCATTGTATTTATTGAGCATTTTCTGTGTGCAGAGCACTGTACTAAGCACCTGGAAAGTACAATTCAGCAACAAATTGAGACAATCCCTACCCAACAATGGGCTCACAGTCTAGAAAGGTGGAGACAGACATCAAAACAGGTAAACAGGCATCAGTAGCATCAATATAAATAAGTTGAATTATAGATGTATAATTATTTATTCATATTCATTCTTAAGAGAAGCAGCGTGGCTTAGTGGAAAGAACATGGGCTTGGGAGTCAGAGGTAGTGGGTTCTAATCCCGACTCTGTCACTTATCTCGGGCAAGTCACTTAACTTCTCTGGGCCTCAGTTACCTCATCTGTAAAAATGGGGATTAAAAAAAAACACAAAAAAACAGATGTGACAATCTGATTACCCTGTATCTACCCCAGCGCTTAGAACAGTGCTCTGCACATAGTAAGCGCTTAACAAATACCATATATACACATCATTAACAAAATAAATAGAATAATGAATATGTACATATATACACAAGTGCTGTGGGGCGGGGAGGGGGATAGAGCATAGGGAGGGTGTGGGGGCAATGGAGAAGGGAGGAGGAGCAGAGGAAAAGGGGGTCTCAGTCTGGGAAGACCTCCTGGAGGAGGTGAGCTCTCAGTAGGGCTTTGAAGGGGGAAAGAGAGTTAGTTTGGTGGATTTGAGGAGGGAGGGCATTCCAGGCCAGAGGTAGGATGTGGGACAGGGGTGGATGGCAGGACAGGCGAGAACAAGGCCCAGTGAAGAGGTTAGCAGCACCAGAGGAGCAGAATATGATGGCTGAAAGGCAAACATCTCCTTGAGCAGCTTCTCTCCAAAGACAAAGCCAGAGCCAGCCACAGTGTAATCCAGGAAAATCCGGATCTGTTCACCCAGCCACTCGAACACGATAAACCCGGGATCGGTTCTGATGACAAAGATCCCGAGGACAAACTGCAGCCGGAGGCCTTTGAGTCTGTCGTGGGCAGGGATTGTCTCTCTTTGCTGCTGAATTGTACTTTCCAAGTGCTTGGTATAGTGCTCTGCACACAGTTAGTACTCAATAAATATGATTGAATGAATGAACCCCTAACCCCATTTTCAGAGAGATAAGTGACTTGCTCAAGGTCATAAAGCAGGCAAGTCATGGAAACTGGATTAGAACCAACATCTTCTACCTTCCAGGTCCATGCTCTTTCCACTAGGCCTCACAATTTCTCTTTGATGCCGAGTTGGATGAGCTATTTATTGAGCACTTACTGTGTGCAGAGCACTGTACTAAGCACTTGGAAAGTACAGTTCAACAACAGAAACAATCCATGCCTAAGGCGGACTCACAGTCTAACAGGGGAGACAGATATTAATATAAATAAATGAATTACAGGTTTGTACATAAGTGCTGTGGAGCTGGGGGCAGCGGGGATGGGATGGATGAAGGAAGCAAATCAGGGTGACAAAGAAGGGAAAGGGAGAAGAAGGCCTCTTGGAGGAGATGTGCCTTCAGTAAAGTTTTGAACTGGGGGAGAGTAATTATCTGTTTGATATGAAGAGAGAAGGCATTCCAGGCCAGAGGCAGGACGTGGGCAAGATGTTGATGGTGACATAGATGAGATCGAAGTACAGTGAGAAGTTTAGCACTGGCAGAGCAAAGTGTACTGGCTGGGCTACTGCAGTAGGAGAGTAGCGAGGTGAAGTAGGAGGAGGCGATAAAATAGAGTGCTTCAAAACCACTGGTGAGGAGTTTCTGTTTGGTGTGGAGGTGGATGGGCAGACAATGGAGGTTCTTGAGGAGTGGGAGGATATGGTTTTGTTTTGTTGAAAAATGATCCAGGCAACAGAGTTTAATATGGACTGGAGTGGGGAGAGACAGGAAGGAGGGAAGCCAGCAAAGAAGCTGATACACTCATTAAGGCGGGATACGGTAAATGGAGATACCTGTTCTCCCTCCTACTTAAACTGTGAGCTCCTTGTGGGACAGGAATTACGTCTGCCTAATTAACTTGTACCTACACTGGAGCTTAGAACAGTGCGTGCCACAGACTAAGCACTTAAAACATACTATTTTTTAAATCTGAGCACTTTTTCCCCTTATACACCTAATCCCATGCCCAATCTTCCAAGTTTCATCAAACTCAATGGCCTACACCAAATTCTCTGAAGACCACTTTCACTAAGGGAGTCCTTTCTTTCTAAAAGTTTCTTTCTTTTCTAGAGAAGCAGCGTGACTCAGTGGAAAGAGCACGGGCTTTGGAGTCAGAGGTCATGGGTTCGAATACCAGCTCTGCCACTTGTCAGCTGTGTGACCTGGGGCAAGTCACTTAACTTCTCTGTGCCTCAGTTACCTCATCTGTAAAATGGGGATTAACTGTGAGCCTCACGTGGGACAACCTGATTACCCTGTATCTACCCCAGTGCTTAGAACAGTGCTTGGCACATAGTAAGCACTTAAAAAATACCAACATTATTATTAAAATCTTTAACTCCCTGACAGTAGAATGGCCTGTATGAAGGAAAATCATTTCTAAGGACACTCATCCACTCCCTAGTGTACTGTTGTTGTCCAAATCTGATTCAGACTGCGAGATGAAGGGGCCTGTTGGTAAAGCTTCTTACAGATTAGAGATGGAAAGTTAGAAGGATCGTGCAATATATATTTGGGTCAAAGAGGTACGAAAAATTAATTAAACAGCCAGAGAATCACTTTCTAGTTTATGCATTGAAAGTGAAGAGAATAATTATTTTTCCCCTTAGAAAGTAACAGATTTCCTTGTGTTCTTTTTCAAATGTGTCCTCCTGGTAGCTTGTTGTAGCTCTAGGGGTACAATTAATATTCGCTTACTCTGAAGTGTAGGAGGAACGAGGGCTATTGGAAAAAAATGCAGTCCTGATAGTCAGGGGCTCCTGGTTCTAGTTCTGGCTCTGCTACTTTTTTATTTATTAATTGTTTGTGTAATGTGTTAAGCGCTTACTACATGAGAAGCAGCATGGTCTAGTGGCAAGAGCACCGTCTTGGGAGTCAGAGACCGAGGGTTCTAACTCGCGCTCCACCACGTGTCTGCTGTGTGGCCATGGGGGAGTCACTTCACTTCTCAGTATCTGTTACCTCATCTGTAAAATGGGGATTAAGACTGTGAGCCCCATGAGGGACAACCTGATTACGTAGTATCTACCTTAATGCTTAGAACAGTGCTTGGCACTTAGTAAGCACTTAATAAATTCCATAATTGTTATTATTATATGATAGGCACTGTACTACATGCTGGAATAGATACAAGCTAATCAGGTTGGCATCATCCCTGACCCATGTGGGGCTCACAGTCTCAATCCCCATTTGACAGATGAGGTAAATGAGGCACAGAGAAGTGAAGTGACTTGCCCAAGGTCACATAATAGACAAGTGGTGGAGCCAGGATTAAAACCCAGGTCCTTCTGACTCCCGGCGTGTACTCTATCCACTAAGCCATGCTGTGTTTTCCTGCTGAATGGCCATGGGCCATTTTCATCATCTGTAAAATGCGGATTCTCTACCTCTTCTCCCTTCTACTTAGACTGTGAGCTCCATGTGATTATCTTGTATCGACCCCAGTGCCTAGTAAGTGCTTAACAAATATCACGATTATTAATGATTATGATTATTACTATTATCTTGTATCACAGAGTGCTTGACACATAGTGAGCGGAATGCCATAATTGTTTTTATCATTATTGTATGTTATTTGATCACATGAAGCCAGTCAACAGGCAATATGCACCACCCTCTTTGCTGTCTCATAAGCCTGTAACCTTGGCATTATCCTTGACTTTCTCATTCAACCCACATATTCAATCTATCATCAAGTCCTGTCAGTTTAACCTTCACAATAATTCTAAAATCTACCCTGTCCTCTCCATCTAAATAGCTAAATCCAAACACTTATCCTATCCCTCCTTGATTACTGCATCAGTGCCCTCGTTGACCTCCCTGCTTCCCGTCTCTCCCCATTCCAGGCAGTTCTTCACTCTGCTGCCCAGATCATTTTTCTACAAAAGCTGTTTAGTCCATGTTTCCCCACTGCTCAGGAACCTCCGTTGATTGCCCATCCACCTCCGGGTCAAACAGAAACGCCTTACCATCGGCTTGAAAGTACCCAGTCGCCTCGCTCCCTCCTACCTCACCTCACTTCACTTCTACTACAGCTCAGCCCACAAACTTAGCTCCTCTAAATGTCAACCTACTCACCATTCCTCATTCTTGTCAATCTCGCCACCGACTTCTCACCCATGTCCTTTTTTTGGCTTGGAAAGCCCTCCCACTTCACATCCAACAGGGGAAGCAGCGTGGCGCAGTGGAAAGAGCCTGGGCTTCGGAGTCAGAGGTCATGGGTTCGACTCCCGGCTCTGCCACTTGTCAGCTGTGTGACTGTGGGCGAGTCACTTCACTTCTCTGGGCCTGTTACCTCTGTTATCTCATCTGTAAAATGGGGATTAACTGTGAGCCTCACATGGGACAACCTGATTACCCTATATCTACCCCAGTGCTTAGAACAGTGCTCTGCACATAGTAAGCGCTTAACAAATACCAACATCAGTATTATCCAACAGACAATCATGCTCCCCACCTTTAAAGTCTTATTGAAGGCACATCTCCTCCAACAGGCCTTCCCCTACTAAGCTCTCATTTCTCCTTCTCCTTTTCACTTCTGCATCACCTTTGTCCTTTGATTTGAAACCCGTTATTCACCTCTTCGTCAGCCTTACAGCACTTCTGTACTTGTAATTTATTTAATTATATTAATGTCTGTCTCCCCCTTTAGACTGTAAGCTCGTTGTGGACAAAGAACATGTCTGCCAACTCTGTTCTACTGTCCTCTCCCAAATGTGGGGTACAGTGCTCTGCACACAGTAAGTGCTCAAAATACATACAACGATCGATTGGATGTGGTACCTGGAAATAATGATATTGATAATGAATGTATTTTCATTTTTTTAATGGCATTTAAGCACTTACTATTCACCAGGTACTGTACTAAGCCCCGGGGTAGATACAAGTCAATCAAATTGGACACAGTTCATGTCCCACATGGGATTTACTGTAAAATCCCCATTTTACAGTTGAAGTGACTGAGGTGCTAGACCATGCTGCTTCCCATGTGATATCTGTTAAGCGTTTACTATGTGCCAAGCACTGCAGCAGGTACAATGCAATCAGATCAGACACAAACCCTATCCCACAGTTAATTGTGGAAGGAAAAGAAAAATTGACTCTCCATTTTACAGATGAGGATGGTTAGACTCGGAGAAATTAAGTGACTTGTCCAAGGTCTCACAGCAGGCAAGTGGCAGAATGGATTTAGAACTCAGGTCTCCTGACTCCCAATCATGTGGGTTTCCCACTTGACCATATTGCTCATGGAAAATCCGTTACCCCTCTGGAAACCAGATAAATCTGGGATTTGAAAGAAAGAAAAAGGAGAGAGGGAAGTATATATCCAGTGGATATAGACTGGATTCCTTCTTGTCTCCTTTTTCCTCTTGATTTTCCCCTCCCCCTCCATTCAGTTTATCGTGGTATTTATTAAGCACTTACTATGCTTCAAATCACATCAGACAGAGTCCCTGTTACACATGGGGCTTGTAATCTAAAATATAGTGCAAGTAGGGCTCTTTCCCCATTGCACAGATAAGGAAACTGAGGCCAGGAGAGGTTAAGGTCCCGCAGCAGGCCAATGGCAGAGCTGGGACTAGAACCCAGGTCCTCTGATTCCCAGGCTGTTGCTTTTTCAACTAGGCCACCCTGCTTATCTTTTGTTAGCTTTTTGCTCAGGCTATAATACATGGAGAGACACTCAATTGAAGTTAATTTTATAAGAGGGGAATTGGAGGCAAGAAAAAGAAAGAGTTGGAGAAGAAAAAGAACCATAGAGCTTCAAGGGAGCTTAAATATATGGTCTAAATCAAATATTTACTTTTCCAGGTGCAGAACTTTGCCATTCGTGGGTTTTTTTTCAGTTATTAATCTGTTTACATTGAGTTTTTTTGTGCTCTCTAGACAGTTCTTTGAAGTCCTATTCCAATATACAGGAGTTTGTTTGCTCTTTGATATTTTTCAAAGCCTGTCTCAATTGTTTATATAATGGATGATGAAATCAAAAAAGGGAGCAAACAACTTCTACAGTAATTCCCTTTATTGATCAAATCATTCCATCCATTTCTGTTAGCCAAAATGCCCCAAAATCAAGATGAAAAGCTTTTAAGTTAGGGAGGGGGAGAAGTAAGTAGAATGGAGTGGGAAGAAATGAAAAGCAGGGAGGCCGAGTGGAAAGAGCACAAGCCTGGTGAACAGAGGACCTGGGTTCTAATGTCACTTGGCCACTTGCTTGCTGTGTGACCTTGGACAAGTCACTTATCTTCTGTTGCCTCATTTGTAAAATGGGGATTAAGCACCTCTTCTCCCTCCCCTTTAGACTGAGAGTCCTGGATGGGACAGGGACTGTGTCCTAACCGATTATCATGTGTCTACCCAGTGATTGGCACGTAGTAATAATGACTGTGGTATCTGTTAAGTGCTTACAATGTGCCAAGCACTGGACTGAATCCTGGGGGAGATACAAGATGATCAGGTCCCACCTTGACTAAGCCCTCCTCTCCTCTTCTCTCACTCCCTTCTGCACCACTCTTAATTGCTCCTTCATTCATCCCATCCCCATAGTGTATCTGTATATATCTAATTTATTTGTTTATTTATCTATTTATTTACATTAATGTCTGTCTCCTCTGTTAGACTGTGAGCTCATTGTGGGCAGGAATGTGTCTGTTGTTATATTGTATTCTCTCCAGCTCTTGATACAATACTTTGCACACAGTAAGTGCTCAATAAATACAGATGAATAAATGAATGAATAAATGAACATGAGGCTTGCAATTTGAGTAGGAGGGAGACCAGGTATTAAATCCCCATTTTGCAGGTAAGGGAACTAAAGCCCAAAGAATAATAATAATGATAATAATGAGGGTATTTGTTAAATGCTTATTTTGTGCCAGGCACTGCACTCAGCGCTGGGGTGGATACAAGCAAATTGAGTCGGACCCAGTCCCTGTCCTATGTGGGGCTCACAGTCTCAATCTCTATTTTACAGATAGGATAACTGAGACCCAGAGAATTGAAGTAATTTGTCCATAGCAGACGAGTGGCAGAACCGAGATTAGAACCCATGACCATCTGACTCCCAGGCCTATGTTCCGAAGTAACACAGCAGACAAGTGGCGAAGCTGGAATGAGAACCCAGGTCCTCTGACTACCAGGTCTGTGCTCTAGACTGTAAACTCATTGTGGGCAGGGAATGTGTCAGTTTATTGCCGTACTGTTCTCTACCAAGAGCTTAGTACAGTGCTCTGCACACAGTAAGAGCTCAATCAGTACAATAGAATGAATTAATTAATTAAGCCATGCTGCTTCTCATATTCGCAAAGACCACCGTTATTATCATTAGTGGAGAAGGGGAAGGATTTGCACATCCAAGAAGAAAGTCTGACACTGCACCAGGATTGAGGTAGCGAAAGAATCACGAGAATTGGGGGGATTTGGTGTCATGTGGGTAGTGCTTTTCTAGTGACTGTCTTTGGGAAGACTGATATTGAGAAGAATTTATCTGAGAGAATTCCTGGTCACCAAGTCCCACGCTATAAGGGGAAAACAGGATTTAGTTTCTGATCCCAGGAAGTTTGTTGTGGGCAGGGAATGTGTCCTTTTATTGTTTACTGTACTCTTCCAGACAGTAAGCGCTCAATAAATATGATTGAAAGAATGAGTGAATGAAAGCCCTGGGTGGAACAGAGACTGTGTCCTATCTTATGGTGTGGTAATAATAATAATGGTGGTATTTGTTAAGCGCTGTGTGACAAGCACTGTACTAAGCGTTAGGGTGGGTACAAGAAAATTGAGTTGGACAAAGTCCCTGTCCCACATGGGGCTTACACTCTTTATACCTATTTTATAGATAGGTATATATAGGTATATATACCTATAAATAGGTGTATATATATAGGTAGATATATTTCATAGGCCCGAGCCCTACCCATTACACCATGTTACACGGGTGCTTTAGCACAATGCTTGGCACACAGTAACCACTTAACAAATAGGGAGAAGCAGCATAGCTCAGTGGAAAGAGCCCAGGCTTGGGAGTCAGAGGTCATGGGTTCTAATCCTGGCTCCGCCACTTGTCAGCTGTGTGACTTTGGGCAAGTCACTTCACTTCTCTGGGCCTCAGTTACCCCACCTTTAAAATGGGGATTAAGACTGTGAGCCCCACGTGGGACAATCTGATTACCTTGTATCCCCCCAGCGCTTAGAACAGTGCTTGGCACATAGTAAGCACTTAACAAATGCCATTATTATCGTTATTATACCATAAATATTAGTAATGTTATCATTATTAATAGTATTAATAAATTTCTTGAGGACAGGAATATGTCTTGCTCCTGCTGCTGTGTCCCAAACACACACCTAAGTGCTTAGTAATGCATTGCACCCAATAACTACTCAATAATCAATCAATGCTATTTACTGAGCACTTACTGTGTGCAGAGCACCGTGTTAAGCCCTTGGAAGTGTACAATACAACAGACTTGGTAGACAATTTCCTTGCCCACACTAGCTTGCAGTGTAGAGGGGGTTGATTGATCACTATCAATTATTACTACTATTGATTGATCAATTACTATATTGCTTCACACTCTGTAGGGCCTCAATTTATATCATCGATTGATCGATTGCTTGGTTGGTATCTTTAACTGGTCTGAAGATGCTCCAGAAACGTTTGGGTGTTTATTGTTCAAAGGAGAACATTTGTAGTAAGCGATAATGTACTAGACTGTAAACTCTTTGTGAATGGGGAATGGGACTGTTATAATGTTGCATCGGACTCTCCAAAGTGCTTAGTACAGTGCTCTGCTCAGAGTAACTGCTCAATAAATATAACTGACTGACTAGACCAGTTTGAACATAATAGCCCCATTTGGAAAAGGCACAGGACTGGGAGCCAAAAGACCTGGGTTCCAATCCCAATTCCACCACTTGCCTGCTGTGTGACCTTGGCCAAGTCACAACTTCTTTGTACCTTAATTTCTCACCTGTAAAATGGGGATTCCGGTCCTGTTCTCCCTCTCCCTTAGACTGTAAACCCCATGCGGGATAGGAACTGTGTCTGATCTGCTTATCTTGTATCTATCCCAGTGTTTTGTACAGTGCTTTTAATTTAATAATGATAATAATAATAACTGTGGTATTTGTTCTGGAGATAATCTATCCATGGAGTCACTATGAATCGGAAATGACTCGATGACATTTAATAATAATGATAATAATGATGATAACTGTGGTATTTGTTCTGGAGATAATCTATCCATGGAATCACTATGAATCAGAAATTCATTCAATAGTATTTATTGAGCGCTTACTATGTGCAGAGCACTGTACTAAGCACTTGGGATGAACAAGTCGGCAACAGAAATGACTCGATGACATTCAATAATAATGATAATAATAATAATAATTTGTTAAGCATTTATTACATGCCAAACACTGTACTAAGCGCTGGAATAGATAAGAGCAAATTGGGTGGAACACAGTCCCTGTCCCTCATGGGGCTCACAGTGTTAATCCCCATTTTACAGATGAGATAACTGTGACACAGAGAAGTTGAGTGGCTTGTCCAAGGTCACACAGAAGACACATGGCAGGGGTGGAATTAGGACCGAGGCCCTTCTAATTCCCAGGCCCAGGCTCTATATTCTAAGCTACACTGCTTTTCTGGGCTTAGAGTAAGCACTTAACGAATATCACTATTTTATTATTCCCTAAAAGTTAAATTTCAGCCATGGAATTCTTAAACTCCTGGCTTTCAAACCACCAAACAGGTCCAAGGGAAATTTCTGAGTGCCAAGAAATGTAATCATACAACATTAGCTATGATTTGCGGGCCATTTTACTGAATGAACAGTATAAAAATCAAAAACTTTAACACCATTCTTAAATCATTGTCAATGTAAGATGTGCTTTTGAGATGATTTTTGAAAGCACTAAGACAGGTTTGCTGCCCCTATCAAAATCATTTACAGCAACATATCAACTTTGGGATTTTAGTCCTTATCAAGAGTGCCACCAAAATCTTTTATTATTTCTATAAAGAGTCTAACAGAATAGAATTCGTTCTACTAGAATGGAAAAGTGTATCCATTCCACACAAAATCCAGCTCAGGTTCAAGAAGATAGGTTGAGCACATAAATGATATTTGAAACCTATTTGGCTTAGTTGATGAAATTGGTTCAGGTGGGAAAAAAATATACTTTGGAGAATCATGTTAAAATGTGCTGTATTATTTTTGTACTCTGTAACTCAATTTCATGTCAGTTTAAAAGCATAGTTTCACCAGTTTGGGGGCCCAGACTATGGACTTGTGAAATCATTCATTCAGTCATTCAATCATATTTACTGACCGCTTACTGAGTGCAGAGCACTGTATTAAGCACTTGGGAAAGTACAATACAGCAATAAAGAGTGACAATCCCTGCCCACAAAGAGCTCACGGTCTAGAGGAGGGGAGACAGACATCAATACAAATAGACAACAATATAAATAAATGAAATTACAGATATATCCTATTTCAATCAATTAAGCAACCAATCACAATGTCACTAAAATCCACCTTTTTCTCTCCATTCAAACTACCGCACGAATCCAAATACTTATCCTATCCTGCCTTGATCACCGTAACAGCCTCCTTGCTGACCTCCCTGCCTCCTTTCCTCCTCCACTCCAGTCTATACTTCAATCGACTGACCAGATGATCTATCTATAAAAATGCTCAGTCCATGTTTCCTCTCTCAAAAACCTTCAGTGGCTGTCCATCCACCTCCCATCAAACAGAAACTCCTCACCATCGGCTTTAAAGCTCCCGTCACCTCGCCCCCTCCTCCCTCACCTCGCTGCTCTCCTACTACGACCCAGCCCACACACTTCTCCCGACACTTTCCGTATCCCGATCTTGTCATTTAATAATAATAAAAAGTAATTATGGTATTAGTTAAGCACTTATTATGTGCCAGGCACTGTACTAAGTGTTGGGGTGGATACAAGCAAAAGGGGTTGGACACAGTCCCTGTTCCAACTGGGGCTCATGGTCTCAATCCCCATTTTACAGCTAACTGAACCAAAGAGAAGTGAAGTGATTTGCCCAAGGTCACACAGCAGACACGTGGTGGAGCCGGGATTAGAACCCATGATCTTCTGACTCCCAGGCCCGTGCTCTATCCTCTATGCCATGCAACTTCCTTCACTTGCACTCTTGTCCCCTACCAGCGATGCTTCCACTGGGGAACATGTGACTCCAGTGAGTAGACAGTGGATAGTCAGGAGGGAAGCAACGTGGCCTAAAGGAAAGAACAAAGGCCTGGGTGTCAGATGATCTGGGTTCTACTCCCAGGTCCTCCATCTCATCTAACTCCTCCATCTCATCTAACTCATCGCTGGCCCCTCGCCCGCATCCTGCCTCTGGCCTGGAATGCCCTCCCTCCTCATATCCGACAGACAGTGACACTTCCCCCATTTCAAAGCCTTATTAAAAACACATCTTCTCCAAAGGGCCTGCCCGAACTAAGACCTTGTTTCCCTTTTTCCTCACTCTCTTCTGCGTCGCCCTGATTTGCTCCCTTGATTCATCCCTCCCTCAGCCCCACAACACTTATCTATGTATCTGTAATTTATTGATTTATATCATTGTCTGTCTCCCCTTTAGACTGTGAGCTTGCTGTAGTCAGGGAATGTGTCTACCAACTCTGTTGTACGGTACTCTCCCAAGGGCTTAGTAAGAAAGCGCTCAATAAATATGACTGATTAATGGTATTTATTGAGGGCTTACTCTCTGCAAAGCACTGTACTAAGCCAGTGGGAAAGTGAAATAGAGTATGTAGACCAGATTCTTGCCTTGTCTCACCGGGTGACAGACATTATATTAATTAGAATTACAGGTAGGGGGAGGCAATTGAGTATGAACAGGGTCGAGGAGGATTAGGATGGAGTAGAGGTCATTGGATTTGGCAGGACAGAAATCATAGGTGACCTTTGAGAGGTCGGTTTCTGTGCAGTGAAGGGGAAGGAAGCCAGGTTGGAGGGGGTCCAAGGGAGAATTGGACAAAAGGAATTTAGGACAGCGGGTGTAGACGACTCGCTCAAGGATTTTGGAGAGGAAAGATAGGAGGGAGATGGGGTGATGACCGGAGGGAGCCGTGGGATCAAGAGAGGGACATGGGCATGTTTGGAGGCAATGGGGAAGAAGCTATTGGAGAGCCAAGAGTTGGAGATGGCTGTTAGGGAGGAAAGAAGGGAGGGGGCAAGGGTTTTAATAAGGTGAGAAGGAATGGGGTCAGATGTGCACGTCAAGAGGGTGGATTTTGAAAGAAGGAAGTATCCTCAAGAGATACTCCTGGGAAAGATGGGGGAGTTGAAAAGGGGGAAAAGGGGAGAGGGACTGAAGAGGGGGAGGGGAAATTTTAGGGAGGTACAAGATAATCAGGTGGGACCCACGTTTCCCACATGAGACTCACCATCTTAATCCCCATTTTAAAGTTGAGATAGCCAAGGTACAGAGAAATGAGGTGACTTGGCCAAGGTCACACAGCAGACAAGTGACTGACCTAGGATTATATCCAGGTCCTTCTGACTGCCAGGCCCAGACTCTAGCCACTAGACCATCTTGCTTCTCTTTTCTTTCTCTCTCCCTTCCTACTGTGGTACCTCTCCACTCTGATCACCTCCCCTTCTGTAGTTTAATAATAGTAATTGTATTATTTAAGTGCTTACTAAGTGACAAGCACTCTACTAAGCACTAGAGTAGATACAAGGTAATCATAATAATAATAATAATGTTGGTATTTGTTAAGCGCATACTATGTGCAGAGCACTGTTCTAAGCGCTGGGGTAAACACAGGGGAATCAGGTTGTCCCACGTGGGGCTCACAGTCTTAATCCCCATTTTACAGATGAGGGAACTGAGGCACAGAGAAGTGAAGTGACTTGCCCACAGTCACACAGCTGACAAGTGGCAGAGCTGGGATTCAAACTCATGAGCCCCGACTCCAAAGCCGGTGCTCTTTCCACTGCGCCACGCTGTTTCTCTATCATTTTGGATAAGACTCCCTGACCCCCATTAATTCACGAGTAGGAGGTTGAACAGGTACTGAAACTTCATTTTACAGAAGAGGAAACTAAGGCTGAGAGAAATTAAGTGACTTGCCCTACGTCACCCTACAGGTAAAAGACAAAGCTGGGATTAGAAGCAGCGTGGTTTAGGGGCAAGAGCACAGGCTTGGAAGTCAGAGGATGAGGGATCTAATCCTGCTCTGCCACTTGTCTACTGTGTGACCTTGGGCAAGCCACTTAACTTCCCTCTGCCTCAGTTACCTCATCTGTAAAATGGGGATTAAGACTGTGAGTCCCACGTGGGACTACTGGATTATTTTGTATCTACCCCAGTGTTTAGAACATTGCTTGGTACATAGTAAGCACTTAACAAATACCATAATATTAATTAGAACCCAGATTATCTGGCTCCCAGGGCTATGCTCTTTCCACAAGACATTGTTGTTGTTTTTTCTTCCTTCTAAATTTCTCACTCCTCTCTTTCATGACAACTTCTCCTCTTCTCTGCCCCTAAAACCTTTGACCCCTGGGGGCCCACCACCTCTATTTTACCTGGGATGACCAGACAGTTAATCCCCTTATTCCCAGCCTCTTGCCTCCCCCCACTGCAGTCCATAATTCACTCTGATGCCCGGATCATTATACTACAAAAACATTCAGGATCTGTTTCTCCACTCCTCAAAAAACTGCAGTGGTTGCCTATCCACCTCCTTATCAAACAAAAACTCCTCACCGTTTGCTTTAAAGCTGTCAATCACCTTGCCCCCTCCTACCTCACCTTGCTACTCTCCTACTACAATCCAGCCCACAGACTTCGCTCCTCTAATGTTAACCTTCTCACTGTGCCTCCACCTCGTCTATTTGGCCACTGACCCCTCGCCCACGTCCTGCTTCTGGCCTGGGATGCCCTTCCTCCTCCAATCCTATAGTCAATGAGTCTCCCCTCCTTCAAAGCCTTATCCTTCAAGTGACCTTTCCTGACTACGCCCCCACTTCCCTCTTCTCCCACTCCCTTCTGCGTCGCCCTGACTTGCTCTCTTTATTCATCCCCCGACCCAGCCCCACAGCATTTATGTACATATTTGTCGTTTATTTATTTACATTAATGTCTGACTCCCCACCTCTACATTGCCAGCTCACTGTGGGCAGGGAATGTGTCAATTTATTTTTGCCCTGTACTCTCCCAAGCGCTTAGTAGAGTTCTCTACACAGAGTTAGTACTCAATAAATACGCTTGAATGAAAGACACTGCCAAGTAGGTAATAAACCTGTGTCTCATCCACTGAACTGACTCCTTAACCCTAGTAGAATTTATCTGTCTCCCAATAGATAAGACTTAACATTAGGGCATTACAAAAGAATGGGAGAAGTTTGTCCACGTCATCCCTGAAACTAAGTAATTGACATTCTGAATCATCATTTCTCCAGTGTTTTTCATCATCCCATCAACACTTTTCTTTTCCCATTGACAACCAATTTCCACCTTTCCTTTGTCTTTGACACCTCTTTGGAGCTGTTTCATGACTCCATTCAATACATGCTGAATCTTTCTTTGACTTTATGATCAATCAATCAAGCAGTGCTATTTACTGAGTGCTTACTGTGCAGGGAACACTGTATTAAGTGCTTGGGAAAGTAGTAAGAATAATAAAAAATGATGAAACTTGTTAAGCGCTTACTGTGTGCAAAGCACTGTTCTAAGCACTGGGGTGGATACAAGGTAATCAGGTTGGACACAGTCCCTGCCCCATATAATAATGTTGGTATTTGTTAAGCACTCACTATGTGCAGAGCACTGTTCTAAGCGCTGGGGGAGATACAGGGTAATCAGGTTGTCCCACATAAGGCTCACAGTCTTCATCCCCATTTTCCAGATGAGGTAACTGAGGCACAGAGAAGTTAAGTGACTTGCCCACAGTCACACAGGGCAGGGACTGTCTATATCTGTTACCGATTTGTACATTCCAAGCGCTTAGTACAGTGCTCTGCACATAGTAAGCGCTCAATAAATGCTATTGAATGAATGAATGAAAGTGGCGGAGCGGGAATTCGAACCCATGACCTCGGATTCCCAAGACCGTACTCTTTCCACTGAGCCACGCAGCTTCTCTAAATAGAATTATACATTTATGTGTACACACAAGTGCTGCGAGGCTGGGAGAGGGGAGTAGAGCAAAGGGAGCGAGTCGACGCGATGCACAGGGGAGGGAGAGCTGAGGAAAAGTGGGGCTTAGTCGGGGATATGAATTTAAGTGCTGCGGGACTGAGGGAGGGGTGAATAAAGGGAGCAAATCCAAGTGCAAGGGTGATGCAGAAGGGACTGGGAGAAGAGGAAAGGAGGGCTTAATCAGGAAAAGCCTATTGGAGGAGATGGGCCTTCAGTAAGGCTTTGAAGTTAGGAAGAGTCATTGTCTGCCGGATATGAAGAGGGAGGGCGTTCCAGGCCAGAGGCAGGATACGGGCGAGGGGCCAGCGATGAGTTAGATGAGATGGAGGACCTGGGAGTAGAACCCAGATCATCTGACACCCAGGCCTTTGTTCTTTCCTTTAGGCCACGTTGCTTCCCTCCTGACTATCCACTGTCTACTCACTGGAGCCACATGTTCCCCAGTGGAAGCATCGCTGGCAGGGGACAAGAGTGCAAGTGAAGGAAGTTGCATGGCATAGAGGATAGAGCACGGGCCTGGGAGTCAGAAGATCATGGGTTCTAATCCCGGCTCCACCACGTGTCTGCTGTGTGACCTTGGGCAAATCACTTCACTGCTCTTTGGTTCAGTTAGCTGTAAAATGGGGATTGAGACCATGAGCCCCAGTTGGAACAGGGACTGTGTCCAACCCCTTTTGCTTGTATCCACCCCAACACTTAGTACAGTGCCTGGCACATAATAAGTGCTTAACTAATACCATAATTATTTTTTATTATTATTAAATGACACTGTGAAAACCACTAGCACTAAAATCAAGTTCTCTCAGCAGGTTCTCTGTCCTGAAGAGACAGGAGATTCCAGGCTCAAGACTCAATGTCCACTTCACTTTACTAGAATTTATTTGGTAAGGGTAGGAAAGACATCTTAAAAAAAAATAGGTGAAGAATAAATTATCCTTATTATCAATTAAACCTATTATTTTCAAATACATATTTTATATTTTCATTTTTGATTTAATAAAACATTTCTCTTAAATCTCCCAATTCTTAAGAAACATGCTGTCTCAGAGTGGACAATTACACTTTTTTAGTGTAAAATTCACATTTTCTTTAAGATGTCTGAAGTTTCTGCCCAAAAGAACAGAAGATTTCTACTTTTGAAACTTTTAGCTACACTCGAGGGCAATGACTAATTTGGCATTTTACGTGAGGTAATGTGCTATATTTTTTGTCAAATTTGAAAAAAATAGTTTGCAAAGATGTGTAAATAAACTTTTAATGACAAGAAGAAGGACCTATCATCAAAGATATAGTCCTTTTAGTTTTCTACTTAGATTTTAGGACGACGGTTTTTGAGAGGGAAATTTAGGGTGTTTTTTTTTTTAATTTCGGCACATCTATTAAGTGTTTCACAAATGTTGTCTAAAAAGACATCATATCTGGAATCTGGACATACATAACCAGAGAATAACCATTTATAATTGTTAGTTAAGCCTCTGTTTCCATAAAGGCTATATGTGCATAGGCAAAATGAATTACCCAGGTAATTTAGGTTAAAAACTATTTCTTTTGAGAAGGGGGTTTGTGCCTAATTTATCCAGAAGATAGAGAAAACCCAAACTTCATGGGCTAATTAACTCTAGCCTAAGTTACAAAGCTGACCCACTGAAACTGCATATTGGCTGACTACTGCTGGTAGAGAAGCAGAATGGCCTTGTGGACAGAGCCTGGGAGTCAGAGGATCATGGGTTTTAATCCTGATCTGCCACTTGTCTGCTGTGTGACCTTGGGCAAGTCACTTCACTTAATAATTATGGTATTTGTTAAGCTCTTACTCTATGTCAAGCCCTGTTCTAAGTACTGGAGTAGATTCAGGGTAATTGAGTTGTCTGACGTGGGGCTCACAGTCTTTATCCCCATTTTACCTAACAAATACCACAATTATTATTATTATTATTAATACATCAGACACATTCCCTGCCCAAAACGGGTTTACGGTCAAAAGGGGGAAGCAAGACAAATATAGAAGCAAAGTGTCCATTTTCTCTGCACTCAGTGGAACAATCAGATTATTCCCTCTTGTTCTGCCTCCCACCAGAAGGCCTAGATTATCAGCAAATAATAATAATAATGGTATTTGTTTAGTGCTTAATCAGCTCCAGGCACTGAACTAAGCAGTGGGATCATATTTTTGGCCATGTAAAAGGGAGAAACCAAAGAGTCAGAGGCAAAGGGCGGGAACATGAGGTACTGTAATAGGTTAACAAGGCAGTCTCCTGCTTCCCGGAATTCTTCACATCATTTCCCATCACTACCAACCCCAGAGAAGGGTGGGCTACCCACTCCAGGCTATAGAAACTTCACCTGTGCAGTGCCTGGCCTCCTGGATAGAGCATGGGCATGGGAGTTAGAAGGACCTGGATTCTAATTCTGGACCCACCATTTGTCTGTTGTGTGACTTTAGGCAAGTCACTTCACTTCTCTGTGCCTCAGTTACCTCATTTGTAAAATGGGGTTAAGAGTGTGAGCCCTGTTTGGGATGGGGACTATGTCCAACATGATGATCTTGTATCTATCCAAATGCTTAGAAGAGTGCCTGACACAAAGTAAGGGCTTAACCACTATTGTAATTATTTTTACTATCATTATTATTATTAATAATTTCCCACTACAACCCGGCCCGCACACTCCACTCCTCTACCTCCAAGTCTTGCCAGCAACCTCTTACCCATGTCCTGCCTCTGGTCTGGAACTCCCTTCCACTTCATATCCACAGACCACCACTCTGCCCAGCTTCAAAGCCTTATTAAAATCATATCTCTTCCAAGAGGCCATTCCTGAATAAGTCATCATTTCCCCTACTCCCTTTCTCTTCAGCATCATACGTGCACTTGAAATCTTAGCCCACGGCACATAAGTACACGTCCTTGTACTTTACTTCCTATTTTCCTAATTTCCTCTATCTGTAATTTGTTTTCATGTCTGCCTCCCCCTCTCAACTGTAAGTTTCTTGTAGGCTGGAATTCTGTCTACCAGCTCCACTGTATTGTACTACTACTACTAATAATGGTATTTGTTAAGCACTTACTATGTCTCGCCTTGTCTTATGCCTTCGAGTCGATTCCGACCCATAGCGACACCACGGACACATCTCTCCCAGCTCTCCAACTGCAGTTGTTCTGGTAGTGGATCCAGAGAGTTTTCTTGGTAAAAATCCAGAAGTGGTTTACCACTGCCTCCTTCTGCTCAGTAAATTCGAGTCTCCGCCCTCATCGCTCACCCAGCATGGGTGAATTTTGACTTGTAGCAGACTGCCTTGTACTTACTAGCCCTGGTCAAGCTAGGAACGGAAAGGACAGGCCTCTGCTTGACTCTTCCTCCTGTAGACGAAACTGGTAGAGGACTGGAAACTCTCCAGGTGAGACCCTGAGCGGGGACGTACTTTGTGCCAAGCACTATTCATTCATTCATTCATTCATTCAATAGTATTTATTGAGCACTTACTATGTGCAGAGCACTGTACTAAGCGCTTGGGATGAACAAGTCGGCAACAGATAGAGACAGTCCCTGCCGTTTGACGGGCTTACGGTCTAATCGGGGGAGACGGACAGACAAGAACACTATTCTAAGCACTGGGGGAGATACAAGGTAATCAGGCCCCACATGGGGCTCAGTCAGTCTCAATCCCCATTTTACAAATGAGGTAACTGAGGCACAGAGAAGTTTAGTGGCTTGCCCAAGGTCATACAGCAAAGTGGCGGAGCCGGGATTAGAACCCGTGTTCTCTGACTCCGAAGCCCGTGCTCTTGCCATGAGGACATGCTGCCCTCATGTACTCTTCCAAGTACCTAGTATAGTGCCCTGTACAGTAGATGCTCAATAAATATCGTTGATTGATTGACTGAGTTTGCTTTCCTGACCACTAACTCATCCTGATGTCGGTTGCCCCACCTAGATTATTAATTCCTTCAGGCCAGAGATCATGTCTACATAGTCTATTGTAGAACAGTGCTCGGCACATAGTAAGCGCTTAACAAATACCAACATTATTATTATTACTCCCTCCAAGTGCTTAGTAATAATGTTCCGCATGGAGAAAGTGCTCAATGAATATTATTAACTGGCTGATGATATTAAATAGAGCTGCCATTTCTATTCAAAGATCCTCTGCTGCCCCTTCCCTCCCCATTGTCCCGACCCGCTTCCTTTGTTCTACCCCCTCCACCCCACAACACCTGTGTATATATGTACGTATATAATTATAATTCTATTTATTTTTATTAATTATGAGTATATATCCATAATTCTGTTTATTTATAATGATGCTGCCGTTGCCTGTTTACTTGTTTTGAAGTCTGTCTCCCCCCTTCTAGGCTGTGAGCCCGTTGTGGGCAGGGATTGCCTATATTTTTTGCTGAAAAAATGCACACAGTAAGCATTCAATAAATAAGATTGAATGAGTGAAGCTGTCAGGTAGATTTTTTTCCTTGCGTATCTATGTGGCTGAAAAGATGGAGGCGTAACAGATTATCTCTTCATTCATTCAACCTTATGTACTTACTATGTGCAGAGCACTGTACTAAGCTACTGAGGGAGTACAATACAACAATAAACAGACACATTCCCTGCACACAACGAGCTTACAGTGCCATGAAACGCCTGTCCCGACACACGCGACACCTGACGTGCCGGATCTTTGCTATCGTTGAAGTCACTTGACTTCTCTGTGCCTCAGCCACCTCATCTGTAAAATGGGGATTGAGACTGTGAGCCCCGTGTGGGACAACTTGATCACCTTGTACCTACTCCAGCGCTTAGAACAGTGCTAGGCACCTAGTAAGCGCTTAACAATTACCATCATTATTATTATCATTTGCAATATTCCTGCCTCAGTTTTCAATTCTACCTGCCAGCGCAGAGGAGACTCTGCACACCTCCTCTTGCCAAACTGGGAAGCTCTTCGTGGCTAAGTACAGTGTCTAGTAAGAGGAATTGGGTCTCCTAAGTAAGTCCAGCCACCTTGGGCTTTGGGGTGCTGGAAGAGAAAAGAAAAAACCAAGGAAATGGGAGCTGAACTTTTCAGAAAAGTGGAGGGAGAGCGCCGGTAGATGGCAGGCTGAGGCCAAACGTTTCCCAAACGTTTTCTGGTCCACGTGGAGTTGGGGAGGGAGGGAAGGAGGGAGAGAGGGAAGGAGGGAAGCATCTTTTTGGGCAGGTACCCGTGTTCGTCGTGATCTCGCTCCCTCTCTTGTAGGCCGCTGTTCTTTGGGTCTAACCATTCATTCATTCAACTGTGTTTATTGAGCGTTTACTGTGTGCAGAAAACTGTACTAGGCGCTTGGAAAAGTACAGTACAACCATTAACATGGACTATCCCTGCCCGCAACGAGCTCATCCTCCCCATCCTCCCCATCCCCGCAGACACCCACGAACCTTCAGCTTATTCACTCATTCATTCAATCTATTGTATCTATTGAGCGCTTACTCTGTGCAGAGCACTGTATTAAGAACTTGGAAGTGTCCAACACAACAATAAATAGATGCATTCCCTGCCCACAAGGAGTTTACAGTCTAGAGGGGATGACAGACACTAATAGATGAATAAATAAATGACAGCTACGGACACAGGTGCTGTGGGGCTGGGATGGGGGATGGATCCCCACCCAGCCCTTCCACCTTTACCCCTCAATCCCCCACCGCAGTCGGTCCACGTCAGCTCTCCGCTCTCTCCCCGACCCCCACCTCCTTCACTCCCACGCAGTCCTCCCAGCCCTGCCCGCCGGGAACATCCAAGCCTCGCCCATCCAGGCCCGGAGAGGCAGCCTCCGAGAAAAGCAAAACCTCCACTTCTCTAGACCTCCTCCTCTCGCCCTCCTCCTCTAACTCCTCCTTATCCTCCTCTTCTTCATTCTCCTTCTTCTCCTCCTCCTCCTCCTGCTGCTCCTCCTCTTTCTCTCCCTCCTCTTCCTCCTCCTTCTCCCCTTCCTTATCCTCCTTTTTGTTCTCATTCTTCCCCTCCTTGTCCTCCTCTTCCTTTCGACTTACTGCCTCTCCTCCTTCCTTTTCTTCCCTCTCTTTTCTCCTCTTCTTCTTCCTCCTCTTACTTTTTTCTTCCCCCTCATTTTTTCTCCTCTTCTTTCTTCTCCCCTTCCTTTTTCCTTCCTCCTCTTCTTCCTTTTCTTTTTCCTTCTCCTTGCTCCTCTTCTACCTCCTCTTATTTTTTCTTCTTTCTTCTTCCCCCTCCTCTTCCTTTTCTTTTTCCTTTTCCTTCCTCTTATTTTTTCTTCCTCCTCTTACTTTTTTCTTCCCCCTCATTTTTTCTCCTCTTCTTTCTTCTCCCCTTCCTTTTTCCTTCCTCCTCTTCTTCCTTTTCTTTTTCCTTCTCCTTGCTACCTCCTCTTATTTTTTCTTCTTTCTTCTTCCCCCTCCTCTTCCTTTTCTTTTTCCTTTTCCTTCCTCTTATTTTTTCTTCCTCCTCGTATTTTTTTCTTCTTCTTCTCTCTGCCTCCTCCTTCCTCCCCTTCTTCCTTTTCTTTTTCCTTCTCCTTCCTCTCTTCCCTTTGGCTTTCCCCCTTCCTTCTCCTTTTTTCTTCCTCCACCTTTCTCCTTTCTTTTCCTCCTCTTCCTTTCTTCCCCTCTCCTTTCCCTATCCCTCTTGCCCCTTTCTCCCCTACATCCCTTCTTCTTTCTCCCTCTCTTTTTCTCTACTCCTCCTGCCTCCTACCTTTCCCCTGCTCCCCAGTTTATCTTCTGCCCTCTCCTCCTCTTCTAGCTCTTCTTCTTCCTCCTCCTCTACTCTTTCCTCCTCCACTTCTCTGTCCTCCTTCTCCTCCTCTTCTTTTTCCTCCCCCTCTTCCCCAACTCCTTCTTCCTCCTTCCTTCTTCCTGCTCCCCGGTTTATCTTCTGCCCTCTCCTCTTCCTCCTCCTCCTCCTCCTTCTCTTCTCTTTCCTCCTCCTCTTTCCCTCCTCCTTCTCCCCCGTCTCTGCTTCTTCCTGCTCCCCAGTTTATCTTCTGCCCTCTCCTCCTCCTCCTCCTCCTCCTCCTCGTCTCTCTCCTCTTCCTCTTCTTTCTCCTCCTCCTCTTCTCTTTCTTCCTTCTCCTCCCCTTCTCTCTCCTCCTCTTCTCTCTCTTCCTCCTCCCCCTATCTTCCCTCCTCCTCTTCCTCTCCTCCTCCTTCTTCCTTGCTTCTTCGTGCTCCCCAATTTATCTTCTGCCCTCTTCTCTCTCCTCCTCCTGCTCCTCTTCTCTCTCCTCCTCCTCTTCTCTTTCCTCCTCCTCCTCTTCCCCCTCCTCCTTCCTCCCTGCTTCTTCCTGCTCCCCAGTTAATCTTCTGCCCTCTCCTCCTCCTCCTCCTCCTCTTCTCTTTCCTCCTCCTGCTCTTCTCTGTGCTCCTCCCTCCTCCTCCTCCTCTTTCCCCTTTCTTCTCTGCTTCTTCCTGCTCCCCAGTAAATCTCCCCCCCTCCCCCCTTCTCTCTCCTCCTCCTCTTTTCTCTCTCTCCTCCTCGCCCTCCCGATGCCGGTGGGCTAGGAGAGAGGTACCAAGTTAGGAAGTAGCAGCGGGCGAGCAGGATGGCCCCGGGGTCCGAGTGAGGCTGAGGAACTGTTTGGGCGCCTTGGAGAGCTGCTCGGCCAGCGGCAACCTGGAGCCAGGAGCGGCCGGCCCGCCGGGCTCGGCCTCGGAACGGAGGCTGCGGGCGACGACCGTGGGCGGCGGCGAGGGGGGACCAGGGGTCCGCGGCCGCTGAGAGAAGGAGCCATCGGTGGAAGGGACCCGGTGGACACCATCCGGGGGTGGAAGGGCCCGGGCCGGTGGACCGAGGGGTCGGGGGGCGATGCGGACCACTCCGGGGCCGAAGACCTTGGCTGGGGGATGCGGATGAGGCCGGTCCGTACTATGGGTGTCAATCACTCCCACCGACCCCCCGTGTTCGACGAGAACGAGGACGGTGAGTAGTGATAAAGATAACCTTCCCTAATGACCGGGGTAGTCGTTATTAATAATGATAACGATGGTGCCTCTTAAGCGCTTACTAGGTGCCAAGCGCGGCTCGAAGCGCTGGGGTCCGTACGAGGTCAGCAGGTTGTCCCACGTGGGGCTCACAGTCTTCATCCCCATTTTGCAGAGGGGGCAGCTGAGGCCCAGAGAGGTGAAGTGGCTTGCCCATAGTCACACAGCTTATAAGTGGCGGAGGATGGATTAGAACCCATGACCTCTGACTCCCAAGCCCTGGCTTTTTCTACTGAGCCCCGCTGCTCCTTGGGGCTAACTCTGTGCCCGGCACTGCCCCTCGCACCGGGGGGAGGGATCCGAGCAAATCGGGTGGGACACGGTCCCTGTCCCACATGGGACAGTCCTGTTTGGCGGATGAGGGGATTGAGGCGCAGGGAAGCAAAGTGACTTGGGCAAGGTCACTTAACTTCTCAGCGCCTCTGTTACCTCATCTATAAAATGGGGATTGATACTGTGAGCTCCACGTGGGACAATTTGATCACTTTGCATTTACCACAGTGCTTGGCAAATAGGGCTTAACAAATACTATGAGGTGGAGTCGGAATTAGAACTCGTGACCTTCTGAATCCCGGAGTTCAATTGAGGTCAAGAACGTCCCAGGTTTCTGCAGCCTCCCAGATCCTTCACAGAGCAGACCTTCTTCCCAGACTGTGTTTGTGTGTGTGCGGATGTGTCTCGGGTGCATAGATGTGTGGGTCAAGGGCCGGGACCTGTGTTTTGCGTATAGGTTTAGAGGAGAAAGGGGACACGGGACAGTTTTATCCTGCTCCCCTTGGAAAGGAGCTTTGCTAAAAACTTGGAGTGGAAGTTAGCTTTAGACTTCCCTAAGAGACTGCAGCCTCCGCTCAACGTGGTGACCGCAGTCAGTGAAGAAATGAAGTATTCTGGGTGTTCTCCCCCCTCCAGATCAATCTTTTATGGTAGTGTGGTGAAACGGATCCTTTGATATGTTCTTTAAAAAAAAAAAAGTCCCGAAACTTTGCCTTGTTCACAGGACCCTGAAAATATAATGTGCTTTGGAGTTCTATTGAATCATAGGTGTTTCTGTGACTGAACCATTGAATATTGAATCAGAGTGCTCCTAATTCTAGAGAAACGCTAAACTCCTGTGAATTATGTTTACTTGTAAACATGCTTTTACTTCTAAAGTAAAAGTATACATGGGATGTCTATCTTGCCACCCACCTTTTGACCACGTCCTGCCTTTGGCTTCCCTCTTTGTATCAGACAGATAACTCCTCTCCCCACTTTCAGAGCCTTAAGGAAGGCATATCGGCTCTAAAATGCCTTTCCGACTAAGCCCTCATTTCCTCTTCTCCCACGCCTTCCTGCACCACCTTTGCATTTGGATTTGGTCTCCTTTCACTCCTCCTCACCTTCGCAGCACTTATGTACACATCCATATTTTTTAATCTCTTATTAGTGTCTTTCTCCCCTTCTATAATGTAAGCTCCTTGTGGACAGGGAACTTGTCTACCAACTCTATTCTATTATGCTCTCCCAGTCGCTTAATACAGTGCTCCGCACACAGTAAGCACTCAATAAATGCAATTGATTGACGTGTGGGTTAGACTCCCTTCAAAGCACGAATTTCCAGACTGTGATAGAGTCGATAGATCCCATGAGAATTGTATTTTCATTCAATCGTATTTATTGAGTGCTTACTATGTGCAGAGCACTGTACTAAGCAATTGGGAGAGTACAATATAACGATAAACAGATATTCCCTGCCCACAAGGAGCTTACAGAATAGAGACATATTTTGCACTATTCTTTCTCATTATTCACACATACTGGTGAGGCTAGTGGAGGTTTATGGAATCCTGGCACTAAAGCTTCAGGACCAAGAATCTGTACAAAGGAATCGATTATAATGATAATCATTTGTTCGGGGCCACTCACTCTCTTGTTCCCCACCAGACATATTCCTGCAGGGGATTGGATTTATAGTGCCGGTGGAACCTATGTGAAAATATCTACTTTCAAACTAACCCCAAATGTGCTTTGAACCTATGGAGCATTCTTCAAGATTCTTATATTAGTATTGATTTGGAAAGCATTTAATGAAAATCATAAGAAAATTAATTGAAGGGTTTTTTCCCTCTTTTTTTATTAGCTAATTGAACTGAGGTTGTGAAAAACTCATGTTTGGGTTTGGATCTCATCTTCACAACATCATCAAGATCTGCCCTTTTCTTTCCATCTAACCCGCTACCACTTTAGTGTGATCACTCATCTTATCCCGCCTGGATTACTTCCTGAGCCTCCTTTCTCATCTCCCAATCTCCTGCCTCTCCCCACTTCAGTCCATATTTCACTCTGCTGCCCCCACTATCTTTCTACAGAAACGTTCACGGCGTGTCACCCCCTTCCTCCAAAATCCAGTGGTTGCCTATCAACCTCCGTATCAAACAAAAACTCTTCACTATTGGCTTTAAAGCTCTCCGTCATCTTACCCCCTCTAACTTCACCTCCCTTCTCCGCTTCTTCATCTCAGTTCACACACTCCGCTCCTCTTGTGCTGCTAACGTTCTCAGTGGGCCTCGATCCCGCCTGTCCCACCACCAACCCTTGACCCTCATCCTATCCCTGGCCTGGAACGTCCTCCCTCCTCAAATCCACCAATCACTCTTCCCCCCTTCAAAGCCGTCCTCAAGGTCCACCTCCTCCAAGAGGCCTTCCCAGACTAAGCCCTCTTTTCCTCAGCTCCCTCTTCCTTCCAGGTCACCTCTACTCACTCCCTTTTTTCTTCCCCACCTTATCCCCCAGCACTTATGTATATATGTACATATTAATCATTCTATTTATTTGTATTGATGGCTGTTTACTTGTTTTGATATCTGTGATCCCACCTCCAGTCTACGAGCCTGTTGTGGGCAAGGATTGTCTCTTTCTCTATTTCTATATTGTACTTTCCCAGCGCTTAGTGCAGAGCTGTGCACATAGTAAGTGCTCAATAAATACCATTGAATGAATGAATGAATGAATTTATGCCTGAAATGCTTCTCCACCTGATTAAGTTTCATGTGGAACTTCCAGTAGTTTCGGGTACTCACAGGTGTCAAAATGAAATTCTAAAGTTAAAAGATGCTCCAGCTGCTCAGGGTAATAAGTGCATTCATTTCCATTAACATTACCCACAAAGGGTTTTCAAAGACCTTAAAATTAATCAGTTAGCTTTCTGCATCACAGTTTCATTTATTTGCCACCCTCAATTCCAAGGCACACTTACCAATTTTGAGCAACTACTATGCCACTCTCTAAGTTTTCGCAGGAAAAGAAGCTTAAAACAGCTATCCATAGTCACTAAATGTCTCTAATGATAATCTGATGGCATTGATCAAGTTTCCACTATGCACCAAACACTGGGGTAGATACAAGATAATCAAATCAGACTCAGACATAGACCCTGTTCCACCCAGGGCTCACTTTAGGAAGAACAGATTATTTTATCCACATTTTACAGATGAAGAAACTGAGGCATGGAGAAGTAAAGTCATTTGCCCAAGGTCCCAAGGCAGGCAAATGGCAGAGCCAGGATGAGAAACCAGGTCTCTTGACTCCCAGCCCTGGGCTCTTTCCACAAGTAGACCAGACTGCCTATATTGTAGTCCATTTCTGATTTTCTGCCTTGTTACTCATTCTGATGCCTATTCAGTTTAAGGTCAACTACATCTTTGTTGTTCGGGAAAATATGAGGCTAAGAACCTCCGTGAAGCTCTTCGCCAGTGAAATATTATCTTGTTTTAACAGTCACAGTGGGATTTTCAATTAGCACAACACACTGTGGCATTTAGCAGGCTGCATTGTCTGAAGGGAAGCACAGAGAGCATTTTGATTTCTCTGCCTCTTCCCACAGGTATCAGCACACAAGAAGGCAAGAGACACAGTTTCAGAAAGTGAAAAAAACCCAAACAGCTGGGGAGAAGAGAGGTTCCTTTATTTGTCAGGAAAGGAAAATGAAAGAATAGAGAAAAAGACCCTATCAGGCCAGCTTAAAATCTGTCTGATTCATTGCTTAATATTAGTCTCAGGATAAAGAATAATTGAGGTCACCAAGCTCATTAATCATTAATCTTTTATATAAACCCATCCTTGGCAACGAAAGTCCTGTTGATCTTTTTACATGAAATGTCTAGTTCCTCTGATGTCTCTATTTGCTCTTAAAAAGTGCATAAGTAAGAGAAACATTGCATCTTATTAATAACATTGACATGACTGTCATTAATAGCTTACAAAATGCCAGGCGAGGAATTTGATTCTATAGGTGGATGAGCCTGAAAGATGAGATGAAATATACTGAGAGCCAATCTCTGTTGCCTTGCAAAGAGAACAAAGGATCGTTGGATACTCTTTTGATATAAGCTTTAAAAATTCATCAGCATCAAATCAAAATATTTGTACCTCGCAGTGGAACAGCTTGCATAATTAGTCCATTACTTCACCACTATAGCCATTGTATGCATTAGTGAATAGAAGAGAGGCCATGGCACTATTATTTAAGACTTATCAGGATCAAACTTTCTGGCAGTATGACTCATTGAGCTAAACAACAGCCTGAAAAAGTGAGTTCTAATTCCAACTTTGATCCTTATTACTATTTGACTTTGGGCAAGACACTTAAATCTCTCAGTATTCTAATTTCCACACTTCTGGTAAAGAAAATAAATCTACCTCGGTTCACAGAACTGAACAGAATCTTAGAAAGGGTGACATAAAGTGACTTCCACAAGGTCCTACGGCAGGCAAATGACTGAGCTAGGATTAGAATCCAGGTCCCCTGATGCCCAGACCTGAGCCCTTTCCATTAGTATTCATTCAATCATTCAATAGTATTTATGGATCACTTACTGTAATAATTATGGTGTTTGTTAAGTACTTACTATGTGCCGAGCACTGTTCTAAGCGCTGGGGTAGACACAGGGGAATCTGGTTGTCCCACGTGGGGCTCACAGTCTTAATCCCCATTTTACAGTTGAGGTAACTGAGGCACAGAGAAGTTAAGTGGCTTGCCCAAAGTCACACAGCTGACAAATGGCCGAGCTTGGATTTGAACCCATGACCCCTGACTCCAAAGCCTGTGCTCTTTCCACTGAGCCACACTGCTTCTCTAATATGGAAGCAGTTTACCACTGCTGCCCTCCGAGCAGTAAACTCGAGTCCCTGCCCTCGGCTTTCTCCCATGCCGCTGCTGCCCAGGAGGGGTGAGTTTTGACTTGTAACAGATTGCCTTCCTCTCGCTAGCCATTACCCAAGCGAGGAATGGAATGGGTAGGCCTCTGCTTGACTCTTCCTCCCATAGCTAAGACTGGAGAGTTGTGACCCTGAGGGGCTAGAGGGGGAGACAGACCTTAATATAAACAAATACATAAATGAATAATTTAGTGCTAGTAATATACACTACTGCGCTAGTAGACCAGATGATCTTTATTGTAGTCCATTTCTGATTTTCTGCCTTGTTACTCATTCTGAGGCCTATTCAGTTTAAGGTCAACCACATCTTCGGTGTATATCCTACATAATACTAATTGTGGTATTTGTTAAGAGTTTATTATTGTGCCAAACACTGTACTAAGTGCTGAGGTAGGTACAATATAAACAGCTGGGACACAATCCCTGTTCCACATGAGGCTCACAATGTGAATTTGCAGTGGTTTGATTAGCTTCAAGAATTATTTTCGTGCCCCATTTTTCCATAGGATTACCTTTTGAAAGTAAAACACAGATAAGTATGTATAAAGACCTCAGATAAAAGCTCTTAGTGGGGAGAGACAATTAGGATAAATCTAGAGCATGTGGGTTTATGTGCAGGTGGGAAGCATAGTTAGGCACAGCTGAGGCATATGCCTATTACCCTGGGTTTGCCAGACTCTCCATAAGGAGGGAGAAGTGAAGGAGGATAAAATTCAGGAGAGATGGCGAAGGGTGAGTTGTGTGTAGTCTTCCTTGACTGCTGGTCCTTGTCCAGTGTTCTGCATGCTCTATGTGCTCAAATACTATTGACCATTTTCACTTTTGCCTTGATAGAGGGATTCAATTTAAATAAAAATCACAGCCCAAGAGAGGTTTAATTTTAATTTCTCTTTCCCCATCTAGCCCCATGCCTTGCAGTTTAAGCTGGAAGTACTCCTTGTGGGTAGAGATAATAGCTATAATTCTATTTAACTATTCTGATGCTATTGATGCCTGTCTACTTGTTTTATTTTGTTGTCCATCTACCCTTCTAGACTGTGAACCCGTTGTTGAGTAGGGATCGTCTCTGTTGCCGAACTAGACTTTCCAGGTGCTTAGTACAGTGCTCTGCACATAGTAAATGATCAAGAAATATGATTGAATAATAATAATGGTATTTGTTAAGCACTTACTTTGTGCCAAGCACTGTTCTAAGCACAGGGGGTGATACAAGGTAATCAGGTTGTCCTATGTGGGGCTCAGAGTCTTAATCCCTATTTTCCAGATGAAGTAATTGAGGCACAGAGAAGTTAAGTGACTTGTCCAAAGTCACAGAGCTGACTAGTGGCAGAGCAGGGATTAGAACCTATGACCTCTGACTCCCAAGCCTGTGGTCTTTCCACTAAGCCATGCTCCTTCTCAAGAAAATAGAGAGATTTGCTACTAATAGTAATGTAATAATAATAATGTTGGTATTTGCTAAGTGCTTACTATGTGCCAAGCACTGTTCTAAACGCTGGGATAGATACAGGGCAGTCAGGTGGTCCCAGGTGAGACTCACAGTCTTAATCCAAATTTTACAGATGAGATAACTGAGGCACCGAGAAGTGAAGTGACCTGCCCAAAGTCACACAGCTGACAGGTGGTGGACTGGGGATTAGAACCCATGACCTCTGACTCCTAAGCCTGTGCTCTTTCCACTGAGCCACGCTGCTTCTCACTACTAACTAAACTGAAACCCCCCAAGCACTTATTATAGTGTTCAGCACAAAATAGTCACCTATATTTATTGAGCACATAGGGTGTGCAGAGCACTGAACTAAGCAGTTGGGAGAGTACAATGTACCAGAATTGGTAGACACATTCCTGCCCACAGCCAGTTTATAATCTAGAGGAAATAAGTGCTCAATAACCACCACTGATGGATTGGTCTAAGGCTATGCTAGTTGCAGCTGTGGCTGTTCTCTGCCTCATGGACGCGGGATCTTTTTCAGCCTAATTATGGTTTCTTCAAAGTGATTGTAACTCGCCTTGGCTGAACTGCAGCCTCTTCTCCTCTCCACTGAGTAACACAGGGATGACTACCGGCTTAGAGGCAGCATAATGATGTTTTCTCTGCTTTTTCTGGCCCATAAGGGAGGATAAATCTCCTTGTTAAAGAAAACATCCAAATCCTCGGACCTCACCTATAATGTATTCTGACTAAATTGGCAGACAAGGAATAGCCACTCCTGCTGACTAGCGCTGGTGGAGGCAGTGACCATTTGTCTGCTTGTTTTCCACTGGTCAGTCCTCTGGAATGGACACGGAATTGGGTGCTTTATGAAGCGGGCCCAGGCTCCTTCTGCCTCTGAACGCTATGGCTTGGAACAAGAGCCCGTGTCCACCCAGATCTGGGAGGGGAGAGCATTTAAGTTCTTGCCCACATCCTGCCTCTAGCCTAAAAGCCCTCCCTCCTCAAATCTGACAATTACTCTCCCCTCCCCTTTCAAAGCTTTATTGAAGGCATGACTCCTCTAAAAGGCCTTCCCTGACTAAGCCCTCCTTTCCTCTTCTCCCATTCCTTTCTGCTTCACCCTGATTTGGTCCCTTTATTCATTTCCCTCTGCCCTATAGCACTTATGTACAATTCTGTAATTTATATTACTATCAATCTGCCCCTCTTGACTGTAAGCTTGGTGTAGGCAGGGAATATGTCTATTGCTACGTTGTGCTCTCCCAAGCACTTAGTACATTTCTCTGCACACAAAAGTGCTCAATAAATTGTGATTGAATCAATGGGTCTCCTGCAAGTTTGGGGGTGGGATTGCATGGATCCTTATCTCTCCCTCCCCCGCTGAAGATACACTTGTGGTCTGAACTGTCTCAGTGAACTGCTACAAAGTGACCCATGGAATGTTACTGGGATTGTGCACATCCAGTGTAACAGATGTGATTTCCTGCACAAAAGTGTGTGACCTATTGTCAGGAACCCTGGGTTCTGATCCCAGCTCCATCACTAGCCCATTCTGTGACTTTAAACAAGTCATTTAACAGTTCTATGCCTCAGTTTCCTCATCTGTAAACTGGGGACTAGATAAATGGTCTCCCTACCTCTTCAACTGTGAGCTCCAAGTGGGTTAAAGGATTGTGTCCCATGGAGAAGCAGTGTGGCCAATTGGAAAGAGCTTGGGCCTGCGAGTCAGGGGACCTCAGTTCTAATCCCAACTCTACCACTTGTCTGCTGTGTGACCTTGGGTAAGTCCCTTAGCGTCTTTGTGCCTCAGTTACCTCATCTGTAAAATGAGGATTAAGGCTGTGAGCCCATGTGGAACCTGGACTATGTCCACCCTAATTATCTTGTATCTACCCCAGCACTTAGTACAGTCCTCGATCTATAGTAAGTGCTTAACAGATACCATTTAATTAAAAAAAAACTGTCTGATCTGAACTGTCCATTGTGTTGCTATGGTTCAGAGTGGACTCGATAGCATAAGATATGATTGTATTGTAGTAAACACAGCAAGTACTTAAATATCATTATTATTATTATCTTCATTTCTGGCACTTTTGTTTACTTTTAGTGTCCAACCTAGTGGTGTGTAAATGTTTTCATAGCATTGAAAAGGAAATGGAAGGGAAATCTACCTGAATCCATAAAGACATAGGAATTTGTAACCGGACATATTTTGCTCTAACTAGATTTAACATGGTGAAGTCAACTCCTGCTATTCTAGTGGAGGGAAGGTTTAAACATTCTTCCTGACTCACAACTAATTCTCTTCCCCTCTTCAAAGCCCTACTTAGAGCTCACCTCCTCCAAGAGGCCTTCCCAGACTGAGCTTCCCCTTTTCCCTCTGCTCCCTCTGCTGCCCCTCTACCGCCCCTTCACCTCCCCTCAGCTAAGCCCCCTTTTCCCCTCCTTTCCCTCTGCTCCTCCCCCCTCCCTTCCCCTCCCCTCAGCACTGTGCTCATCCGCTGGATTGTATATATTTTTTATTACCCTATTAATTTTGTTAATGAAATGTGAATCACCTTGATTCTATTTATTGCTATTGTTTTAATGAGATGTCCATCCCCTTGATTCTATTTATTGGTCTTGTTTTTGTCTGTCTTCCCCGATTAGACTGTAAGCCTGTCAATGGGCAGGGACTGTCTCATCTGTTGCTGATTTGTACATTCCAAGCGCTTAGTACAGTGCTCTGCACATAGTAAGCGCTCAATAAATACTATTGAATGAATGAATGAATAATAATGGTGGTTATTTGTTAAGCCCTTACTACGTGCCAGGCAATGTATTAAGAGCTGGAGTGACTGCAAGTCAATAGGATTGGACTCAGTCCCAGTCCTAACAGTCTTAATCACCATTTTATGGATGTCGTAACTGAGGCGCCGAGAAGTGAAGTGACTTGCCCAAGGTCACACAGCAGACAAGTGGCAGAGCAGCAATTAGAATCCAGGTCCTCTGACTCCCAAACCCAGGCTCTATCCATGCCATGCTGCTCTATTTCTTCTCCTCTGACCTTCTTGATTCTAAGATCCTAGCGGGCAGGGAATGTGTCTACCAACTTTATTGTGCTTTCCCAAGTGCTCAGTACTGCGTTCAATTAGTACCACTGATTTGAGTTGCTTCTTTGTTAGTCATCGACCCATTCACCAGAAGGAGGACTGGGCAGAGAGAAAACGCCAAACTCAAATCCATTTTGTTACTTGTTAGTTCTGGTGAAAGGATTAGTGAGGAAGATCAGAACTAATGGCTAAAATAAATTTGGGGATTATCTGCATATTTTAATTATTCTTGTTATCCCTGACCACCATTATCACAGAGCATGTTAGCTGCCTGTAAAATGCAAACTGTTCTTTCAGATTTCGATGGCATTTTTTCCCCCAAATTCTCACCCTATCATTATTTCAGAAATGAAAGTCAGCATGTGTTATGATTGTAGGTTGTTAAACATTATAGTATTACTCCTTCATGACTATACTCATTACTTGTCCAAAAAAAAAAAATAGAGCTTTGGAGGGTAAACATTTGAAACTCTTCCATTCTCTGGTTAAGAAATATAAAAAAAAACCTGTTGCAATCTTGGATTTTTCATCGTGGCCAAAGTAGAATTTCACTGGAAAGATTTACCCTAATCCATCCTTTCAATACTAAAAGCTAGATTTTGCTAAAGTTTAAATTTTGTCAGTTGAATAGAGTGATAATACACTTTGCATTTTCATCAATTTTCCTTTCAGACTTTAAAAAAGTAACATGTGCAGCAACATTCATTTAGAACCCTTGCAGATCGTTGTCAGAATAATCAACCCCGATTTTATTTGCATCACAAAATGTGTTTTAGCTCTAGACATATATACCAATACAACCCCTTGCTCTTCCAGCCCCTTCTATCTACTTCACATATTAATATGCTAAACCATTACAAAATTTAGCCTTTCACAAAATCTCCAGGGGTTGCCTATCCACCTCCATATCAATCAAAAACTCCTCACCTTTGGCTCTGAAGCTCTGCATCACCTCACCCCGTCCTACTTCACCTCACATCTCTTTCTACAGCCCATTCCTCACACTTTGCTCCATTGGTGCCGCTAACCTTCTCACTGGGGCTCCACCTCGCCCGCTAGCCACCGACCGCTGGCCCACGTCCTGCTTCTGACCTCAAATGTCCTCCCTCCTCAAATCAGACAGACAATTACTGTCTCCCCCTTCAAAGCCTTATTGAAGGCCCATCTCCTCCAAGAGGCCTTCCCTAAGCCCCACTTTTCCTCATCTCCCACTCCCTTCTGCATCGCCCTGACTTGCTCTCTCTGTTCTTCCTGGCCTCCCAACCTCACGACACTTATGAATATAATAGTAATTATATTTATTTGTACCGTTGTCTGTCTCCCCTCTTCTAGAACGTGAGCTTGTTGTGGGCAGGGAATGTCATGGTTTATTGTTATATTGTACTTTCCCAAGAGCTTAGTACAGTGCTCTGCACACAATAAGTGCTTAATAAATATGAATTGAAAATATATTAAGAGCCATCCTCACAAACCCTGGAAATATATATGTCAATCTACAAACTCACTGATGTGGTCAGGATAGCCCTTGGATTGCTGATCAGTGAATGCTATAACATTATGTTTTGGGAACAACCATGGGGAAGAGGTAGGTTCAGAGAAAAGAACTTTTCCACCCATCTAGTAATAAGCATATGGAATTTTCCATTATTTAAAATTGTGCCAGTTCAACTAGGGAATAGGGTTGGCCTATTCATAATGGATTAGTAGAGGAAACAGTTAGTGATGTGTGAAATCACATTACTTTCCATGAGAGTAAACATTAATCAATGCCATTTACTGTGTGCAGACCACTATACTAAGATCTTGGGAGAGGACAGTAGAGTTAGTAAAGTTATGGTATTTGCTAAGCCCTTACTCTGTGCCAAGTACTGGGATAGTTACAAGGTAATCAGATTGGACGAAATCCCTGTCCCACATGGGGCTCATAATCTCAATCCCCATTTTACAGATGAGATACCTGAGGCTCAGAGAAGTGAAGTGACTTGCCCAAGGTCACAGCAGATAAATGGCAGAGCAGGGATTAGAACCCATGTCTTCTGACTCCCAAGCCAGTGCTCTTGCAACTAAGCCATACTGCTTCCCCCCCAAATGGTATCTGTTAAGTGCTTACTCTGTTCCAGGCACTGTACTAAGCTCTGGGGTGGGCACAAGGAAATTGAGCTGGACACAGTCCCTGTCCCACGTGGAACTCACTGTCTTAGTAATAATGATGGCATTTGTTAAGTACTTACTATGTGCCAAGCACTGTTCTAGGCACTGGGGTAGATACAGGTAATCGGGTTGTCCCACTTGGGGCTCACAGACTTCATCCCCATTTTACACATGAGGTAACTGAGGCACAGAGAAGCTAAGTAACTTGCTCAAAGTCACACAGCTGACAAGTGGCAGAGGTGGGATTAGAACACACCACCTTTGACTCCCAAGCCCATGCTCTCTCCACTAAGTCAGGCTGCTTCTCAGTTAGTAGTTATGATTATCATGGCCCTCACGAAGCTTACAGTCTAGGGGGGAGACCAACATTACAATAAACTACAGGTCAGAGAAACAAGCTCATTTGGGGGCAGGGAATGTGTCCATTGTATTGTTGTACTGTTCTTACCACTTACTACAGTGCTCTGCACACAGTAAGGACTCAAAAAATACTATTGATTGACTGCCAATCGAGTATAAGGATATATGTACAAGTGCTGAAGAGGTATGGATTAAGTACATGGATGATGTAGAAGGGAGAGATAATAGGGTAGGGGACAGTTTTCCTTCAGGTGTACCTTTAATACCATTGCTGGAGACGGAATAGTGAGGGAACTGGGCTATGTGTCTTGCCAAGCATAATATTTCTTATGATCCCAATGAAATCAAAAGGATCAGAAAAGAGCAGCAGATATTCTGAAATTACTTTTAGTTTTGTTGCCTAGTTCATTCAATAGTATTTATTGAGCGCTTACTATGTGCAGAGCACTGTACTAAGCGCTTGGGATGAACAAGTCGGCAACAGATAGAGACAGTCCCTGCCGTTTGACGGGCTTACGGTCTAATCGGGGGAGACGGACAGACAAGAACAATGGCACTAAACAGCGTCAAGGGGAAGAACATCTCGTAAAAACAATGGCAACTAAATAGAATCAAGGCGATGTACAATTCATTAACAAAATAAATAGGGTAACGAAAATATATACAGTTGAGCGGACGGGTACAGTGCTGTGGGGATGGGAAGGGAGAGGTGGAGGAGCAGAGGGAAAAGGGGAAAATGAGGCTTTAGCTGCGGAGAGGTAAAGGGGGGATGGCAGAGGGAGTAGAGGGGGAAGAGGAGCTCAGTCTGGGAAGGCCTCTTGGAGGAGGTGATTTTTAAGTAAGGTTTTGAAGAGGGAAAGAGAATCAGTTTGGCGGAGGTGAGGAGGGAGGGCGTTCCGGGACCGCGGGAGGACGTGACCCAGGGGTCGACGGCGGGATAGGCGAGACCGAGGGACGGCGAGGAGGTGGGCGGCAGAGGAGCGGAGCGTGCGGGGTGGGCGGTAGAAAGAGAGAAGGGAGGAGAGGTAGGAAGGGGCAAGGTGATGGAGAGCCTTGAAGCCTAGAGTGAGGAGTTTTTGTTTGGAGCGGAGGTCGATAGGCAACCACTGGAGTTGTTTAAGAAGGGGAGTGACATGCCCAGATCGTTTCTGCGGGAAGATGAGCCGGGCAGCGGAGTGAAGAATAGACCGGAGCGGGGCGAGAGAGGAGGAAGGGAGGTCAGAGAGAAGGCTGACACAGTAGTCTAGCCGGGATATAACGAGAGCCCGTAATAGTAAGGTAGCCGTTTGGGTGGAGAGGAAAGGGCGGATCTTGGCGATATTGTAGAGGTGAAACCGGCAGGTCTTGGTAACGGATAGGATGTGTGGGGTGAACGAGAGGGACGAGTCAAGGATGACACCGAGACTGCGGGCCTGCGGGACGGGAAGGATGGTCGTGCCATCCACGGTGATGGAGAAGTCTGGGAGCGGACCGGGCTTGGGAGGGAAGATGAGGAGCTCAGTCTTGCTCATGTTGAGTTTTAGGTGGCGGGCAGACATCCAGGTGGAGACGTCCCGGAGGCAGGAGGAGATGCGAGCCTGAAGGGAGGGGGAGAGGACAGGGGCGGGGATGTAGATCTGCGTGTCATCTGCGTAGAGATGGTAGTCAAAGCCGTGAGAGCGAATGAGTTCACCGAGGGAGTGAGTGTAAATGGAGAACAGAAGAGGGCCAAGAACTGACCCTTGAGGAACTCCAACAGTTAAAGGATGGGAGGGGGAGGAGGCTCCAGCGTAGGAGACCGAGAATGATCGGCCAGAGAGGTAAGAGGAGAACCAGGAGAGGACAGAGTCCGTGAAGCCAAGGTGAGATAAGGTACGGAGGAGGAGGGGATGGTCGACAGTGTCAAAGGCAGCAGAGAGGTCAAGGAGGATCAGAATGGAGTAGGAGCCATTGGATTTGGCAAGAAGGAGGTCATGGGTGACCTTAGAGAGAGCAGTCTCGGTAGAGTGGAGGGGACGGAAGCCAGATTGGAGGGGGTCTAGGAGAGAATGGGAGTTAAGGAATTCTAGGCATCGATTGTAGACGACTCGTTCTAAGATTTTGGAAAGGAAGGGTAGTAGGGAGATAGGACGATAACTGGAGGGGGAAGTGGGGTCAAGAGCGGGTTTTTTTAGGATGGGGGAGACGTGGGCGTGTTTGAAGGCAGAGGGGAAGGAGCCCTTGGAGATTGAGTGGTTAAAAATAGAAGTTAAGGAAGGGAGGAGGGCAGGGGCGATGGTTTTAAGAAGGTGAGAGGGAATGGGGTCCGAGGCGCAGGTGGAGGGGGTGGCACTTGCGAGGAGGGAGGAGATCTCCTCTGAGGATACTGCAGGGAAGGATGGGAACGTAGGGGAGGGGGTTGTTGGGGGGGAGGGGAGAGGCGGAGGGGTGACTTTGGGGAGCTCAGACCTGATCGTGTTGATTTTCGTGAGGAAATAGGTGGCCAGATCATTAGGGGTGAGAGATGGGGGAGGGGGAGGAACAGGGGGCCTAAGGAGAGAGTTAAAGGTCCGGAACAATTGGTCTTATTTGGTCTTATTTGGCCTCTGCAGATTTCTTTAAGTTCCTGGACACATGGGCTAATGCTTATTTTCAAGCTATATAATGACTATTCGATGGTATTTATTAAGCAACCACGGTGTGCAGGTATACCTCACAAAAGAAATGACTACCAATGATGCATGCTAGTGGATAGAGCAAGGGCCTGGGAGTCAGAAGGATCCTTTCTGATCTCCCAACCTCTGTCTCTCCCCACTGCTGCCCGGGTTATCTTTCTACAGAAACGGTCTGGGCATGTCACCCCACTCCTCAAAAATCTCCAGTGGTTGCCTATCAACCTCCATATCAAGCAAAAACACCTCACTATTGGCTTCAGAGTTGTCCATCACCTTGCCCCCTCCTACGTCACGTCCTTTCTCTCCTCCAGCCCAGCCCGCACACACTGTTCCTCTGGTGCTACTAACTTCCTCACTGTAACTCGTTCTCTCCTGTCCCACCGTCGACCCTGGCCCACGTCCTACCTCTGACCTGAAATGTCCCCTCTCCACATCCGCCAAACTAGCACACCTTCTCCCTTCAAAGCCCTACTGAGAGCTCATCTCCTCCAGGAGGCCTTCCCAGACTGTTCCCCCCTTTTCCTCTGCTCCTCTTCCTCCTCCTGTCACCCCTATTCCCTCCCTCGGCTCTACCCCTCTCCCTGCCCCATAGCACCTGTGTATATATGTACATATTTATTATTCTATTTATTTTATTGATGTGTACATATCTATAATTCTACTTATGTATATTGATGCCTGTCTACTTCTTTTGTTTTGATGTCTGTCTCCCTGCTTCTAGACTGTGAGCCCGTTGTTGGGTAGGGATTGTCTCCATTTGTTGCCGAATTGCACTTTCCAAGCACTTGGTACAATGCTCTGCACACAGTAAGCACTCAGTAAATATGATTGAATGAATGAATTTCCTGGGTTCTAATTTTGGCTCTGCCACTTGTCTGCTGTGTGACTTTGAGCAAGTCATTTCACTTCAGTTACCTCATCTGTAAAATGGGAATTTAAGATTAGGAGCCCCATGTGGGACAATGACTGTGTCCAACCCGATTTGCTCATATTCACCCCAGTGCTGAGTACAATGTCTGGCATATAGTAAGTGCTAAACAAATACCCCAATTATTATTATTGTCATTAATAGTACTAATGATCATGGCATTTAAGTCCTTCCTTTGAACCTAGCGTTGTACTAAGCACTGGGATAGAATAATAGTGATAGTCTTTTTTAAGCACTTAGTATGTGCCAAGCACTGTTTTAAGCATTGGGGTAGATACGTGGGGCTCACAGTCTTAATCCCCATTTTACAGATGAGGTAACTGAGGCACAGAGAGTGGCGTGGCTTGCCCAAAGTCACACAGCTGACAAGTGGCCAAGCCAGGTAAGGACCCGAGTCCTTCTGACTCTCGAGCCTGTGCTCTATCCACTAGGCAATGCTCCTTGGGCCAGTACAGCTGAAGTAAAACATCTCTTCCCTACTCTCAAGAAGCTTGCAGTGTAGTAGACTGTGCAGTCTAGGAATGGCATCGGTGGACGTTTGTAAATGAACATAGTGCAGAAGAGCTCACTGTGGGTAGGGAATATGTCTGTTGCTGTATTATACTCTCCCAAGTGCTTAGTACAGTGCTTTGCACACAGTAAGTTCTCAATAAATTCGACCGAATGGATGACTGAAATGAGAAGCAGAGAAGCAACATGATTTAATGGACAGAGCGTAGGCCTGGGAGTCAGAAGGACCTGGGTTCTAATCCTGCCTTCATCACTCATCTGCTGTGTGACCTTGGGTAAGTCACTACTCTGTGCCTCAATTACCTCATCTGTAAAATGGAGTTTAAAGCTGCGAGCCCCATGTCTGACAGGGTCTGTGTCCAACCTGATTAGCTTGTGTCTACCCCAGAACATAATACAGTGCCTGGCATATTTGAAATGCCTAAGAAATACCACAGAAAAAATAATTGCCCAAGTCTAGTGCTTGCTGCTACAATTGGAATTTTTCATTAAAAGCTTGCCAGCTTCAGCTCCCAAAACTACATCCAGTTCCAGATCGGCCCTTCCTCCGTGCTGGTTGGCAAATGTGAAAATAGGATGTTATCGCTTTTGAAATGATTTGCAAGTGTAGAAGATGTGTCCCTGTGGATTTGTGGTGACCTTTCCTTGAAGGTGAAGAGAACCAGCTAATGATCAATATGGTCCACCTTCCGGCGAGGCTGAAATTGGAAATTTGAAAGCAAAGAGGACAGCGGAAACATTCTAAAGTACTTAGTGAAACCAAGCTGTAGACATTGCTGTAAACCAGCTAAAAACTGGGAGGTAATTGCTGAGCTTTCTGTATATAGTAAGCACACAACAGCATGGTCAGTTGGTTAGAGCACTGGCCTGGGAACAGGAAATGCCTGTGTTCTAATGCTACCTCCATTTTTTGTCTGCTATGTGATCTTGGACAAGTCACTTTACTTCTCTGTGCCTCGATTACCTCGTCTGCACAAAATGGAGATTAAGAATATGAGCCCAATATAGGACAGGGACTGTGCCCAACCTGATTAACTTGTATGTACCCCAGTGCTCAGAACAGTGCTTGGCACATAGTAAGCGCTTAACAAGTACCATAATTCCTATTCTCTGGGCTTCAGTTCCCTCATCTGTCTAAACAAGATTAAGTCCATGTGGGTCAGGGACTGGGTCCAGCCCAATCAGCTTGTATCCACCTCAATGCTTAGAACAGTGCCTAGCATTGAGTAAGTGCTTAACAAATACCACTGTTATTAGTATTTTTATTACCACTGATAGACCAGTATGCTGTGCCAAACTAAAGCTTTCTAGGGAATGAGAGAAAAGAAGGCAAAAGTGAAAACAGCACCTGGCAGTGTAAACATTAGGAATGACCTTTTAATGTGGCCAAGACTGTGAATCTCTCACTAGCTCCTTCAGCTGCACACACCTGTGCATAAGTGAATTTTCCTGTCTATATGAAGGCACACCTCCTCCAAGAGGTCTTCCCTGACTAAGCCCTCCTTTCTCCCTTCTGCGCCACCCTGACTTGCTCCCTTTATTGATCCACCGCTCCCATCCCCAAACACGTGTGTACATATCTGTCTATTTATATTCGTGTATTTCTCCCCCTCTAGACTATAAGCTTGTCATTACAGTGCTCCGCATGCTGTCAGGACTCAAAAAATGCGATTGAATTAATTGAGCACTTACCGTGTGCAGAGCACTGTATTAAGAGCTTGGAAAGTACAATTTGGCAACAGATAGAGACAATCCCTACCCAACAACAGGCTCACAGTCTAGAAGGGGGAGGCAGACAACAAAATAAAACAAGAAGACTGGCATCAATTCTATCAAAATAGGTAAAATAATAATAATAATAATTATGGTATTTAAGTGCTTACTGTGTGCAGAGCACTCGGGTAGATACAGGGTAATCAGAGTGTCCCATGTGGGGCTCACATTTTTTAATCCCCATTTTTACAAGTAAGGTAACTGAGGCACAGAGAAGTTAAGTGACCTGCCCAAGGTCACACAGCAAAGTGGCAGAGGTGGGATTAAAACCCACAACCTCTAACTCCCAAGCCCGTGCTCTTTCCACTAAGCCACGCTGCTTCTTTAATAATAATGATGGTACTTGTTAAGTGCTTACTATGTGCTGAACACTGTTCTAAGTGCTGGGATAGATATAAGGTAATCAGGTTGTCCCACGTGGGGCTCAGTCTTAATCCCCATTTTACAGATGAGGTAACTGAGGCACAGAGAAGTCAAGTGACTTGCCCACAGTTACCGAGATGCTTAATAGGAGAGGTGGGATTAGAACCCACGACCTCTGACTCATAAGCCCGAGTTCTTTCCGCTAAGCCACACTGCTTCTCATAGCATAGAACCATAGATAAATGTACATCATTAATAAAATAAATAGAACATTAAATATAATAATGTTGGTATTTTGTTAAGCGCTTACTATGTGCCGAGCACTGTTCTAAGCGCTGGGGTAGACACAGGGGAATCAGGATGTCCCACGTGGGGCTCACAGTCTTAATCCTCATTTTACAGATGAGGTAACTGAGGCACCGAGAAGTTAAGTGACTTGCCCACGGTCACACAGCTGACAAGTGGCAGAGCTGGGATTTGAACTCATGACCTCTGACTCCAAAGCCCGTGCCCTTTCCACTGAGCCGCATATACAAGTTCTGAGGGGAGGAAAGGAGGTAGAGCAGAGGAAGGGAATAGGGACAATAAGAAGGAGAGGAGGAGCAGAGGGAAAGGGAGGGTTCAGTCTAGGAAGGCCTCCTGGAGGAGGTGAGCTCTCAGTAGGACTTTGAAGAGGGGAAGAGAGTTTGGCAGATGTGAGGAGGGAGGGCGTTCCAGGTCAGGGGTCGACGGTGGGACAGGCGGGAATGAAACACAATGAGGAGGTTAGTGGCAGAAGGGCAGAGTGTGCAGGCTGGGCTTTAGGAGGAGAGAAGGGAGGTGAGGTAGGATGGGGCAAGGTGATGGACAGCTTTGAAGCCAAAAAAAAGGGTATTTGTTAAACACTATATACCAAGCACTTTCCTAAGCACTGGTGTATATACAAAGGAATCAGGTTGTCTCATGTGGGGCTCAAGGAATGAATTCAGATATGAAGGACCAATTGCTTATATTCCTCTAACATGGTTGGAAGTGCAGGGATTGGAGGGAAGTGAGTTTAGACACTTCTGCAGTGCTTCATGAGAGGACACAGTAAACAGTATTTTGGGATGATAAATGGAATTAACCAACTGGAAAGCAGAACAAGATGCTCAATGTGAAGGCAAGGAAGTAAGATTTAAAGTCTAGGAGATTACTTCATATAAGTTTTTGTGAAAACTTTCTAGCTATCAGTTTTTAGGGAGGGGCTCTGTAGGAACCTCTTAGAAGGTATTAGTATTCATTCATTCATTCAGTTGGATTTAATGAGTGCTTACTGTGTGCAGAGCACTGTACTAAGCGCTTGGAAAGTACAATTCGGCAACAGAGACAATCCTTATGTGACAGTGGGCCCACAGACTAGAAGGGGTGGAGACAGATAAGAAAACAAAGCAGAACAAAATTTAGTAATGATCAAATAGCTGGAAAACGAAGAGTTCTCCAAAGACCAATTAGGCTAAATGCCTCATATGGGGGCAAATGATGCTTGATTGTGGGTTTAGACATATAAAATCCCTCTTTGAATATTTATCTCATGATTTCTGTTATAACCATGAACTGATACCTGGAAATGTAAGCAATCTCCAAAACCAGATTAAGCGAAATCTTTTATTTGGATTAAAATACTGTTAGCAATGGATTGGGCTACAAAATCCATTTATTTTTTCTAAGTGCTTCCTATGGGCCAGGAAAAGTGCTAAGTGCTGGGGTAGATAGAAGCTAATCAGGTTGGACACCCTCCATGTCAATCAATCATATTTATTGAGTGCTTACTGTGTGCAGAGTACTGAAATAAGCATTTGGGAGAGTTCAACACAATGTAACAGCCACATTCCCGGTCTAAAAGGAGTTTACGCTCCAGAAGGGGAGATAGATGTTAATATAAATAAATTACAGATATGGACATTAGTGATGTGGGGTGGGAGATGGAGGATAACGAGAGCAAGTCAGGGTGACGAGCTCAAGGTCTTAATCCACATTTTACAGATGAGGGTACTGAAACACAGAGAAGTGAAATGATTTGCCCAAGGTCACCCAGCAGACAAGTCATGGAGTCTGGAGTAGAACCCAGGTCCTTGTGACTGCCAGGTCCATACTCTATCCACTAGGCCATGCTGCTTATGCATTATTGAAATTCAGTTCTGGAAATGTACATGATGGGGTCTCAATTGATTGTATCTGTTGAGCACTTACTGCTTGCAGAGCACGGAACTGAGGAAGACCAGTAGTTTGTAAACGTGATCCCTGCATGATAGATCCCAGGCCTGGGAGTCAGAAAGTCATGGGTTCTAATTCCAACTCTGTCACTTGTTTGCTGTGTGGCCTTGGGCAAGTCACTTCACTTCTCTGGGCCTCAATTACCTCATCTGTAAAAGGGGGATTGAGACTGTGAGCCCTACTTCCTCCCCATCACCCCTCTACTACAGCTTAAGTTGATTTCAATTTACGAGGATCTTCCTTTCCCTGTGATGCAGGGAGGGAGACATGATGTCATCTAACTCTCACCAAACTAACTCTCTTTCCTTCTTCAAAGCCCTACTGAGAGCTCACCTCCTCCAGGAGGCCTTCCCAGACTGAGCCCCCTTCCCCTCTGCTCTTTCTTCCCTCCCCATTCCCTCTTCTCCCACCCTCTGCTCTTCCCCCTTCCCATCCCCACAGCACTGTGCATATTTGTGTATATTATTTATTACTCTATTTTGTTAATGACTTGTATATATCTATGATTCCATTTATCTTGATGTTATCTATGCCAGACTACTTGTTTTGTTCTGTTCTGCTTTGCTGTCTGTCTCCCCCCTTAGACAGTGAGCGTATCCGTTATTGGGCGGGGATTGTCTCTATCTGTTGTCGAATTGTCCATTCCAAGTGCTTAGTACAGTGCTCTGCACATAGTAAGCGCTCAATAAATACAATTGAATGAACGAAGTCGCATGATCTGGTGGAGAGAACATAGGAGTGGGAGCCAGACCGAAGTTCTGCTTCCTGGAACAAATTAAGCACATCTAATAAAGCATGTTAAGCTCCTCTAATGCCAACCTCCTCACTGTACCTTCAACTCATCTATCTCACTGCAGGCCTCTCATCCACATCTCTGGAATGCCCTCCCTCTTCATGTCCCACAGACAATGACTCTTCAAAGCTTTGTCGAAGGCCCATCTCCTCCAAGAGACTTTTCCCAACTCAGCCCTCCTTTTTTCTTCTCCCACTCCCTTTGTCATCACCCTGATTTTCTCCCTTTATTCCCCTAGCATTTGTGAACGTATCCATAATGTATTTACGTATGTTTCCCACTCTAGACTGTGAGCTCGCTGTAGGCAGGGAATGTGTCAGTTATATTGTAATCTCCCAAGAACTAAGTACAGTGCTCTGTAAACAGTAAGCGCTCAATAAATACCACTGATTGATTGAAGCAAATGTCTTGCTGTCAAGAGAACATACTCTCCTCAGACTGGGTGGTTTCTGAGCAATTCTCACCCTGAAGACAAGTGGTCAACAGTATGTGCTACTGCATTTTCACAGTCTCTAGGTGTAAGAGATTATCTGAGTGACCCTCACGTCTGTTCGTACATTCTCTCAGCAGGGTCAGTGTCAAAAAAAAAAAGAGCAGAACACCCCATTCTTCTCTGTGACATCCCAGACCTTTGCACTCCTTGGTTTGAGCTGCACTCCAAGTTCAAGCACAGAGAATTGGTGCTGAATTATTTGCACGGCTTTGGGAATTAGGCGTGAGATTGTCGTCTTTTTATTCCTAGCTCTATGGGGAGTTTAAGAACTAAATAACCAGTGGCTTGCAGGCGGTTTTTGAAAGCTGGCTGGGGTGCACCTAATGTATTCGATTCTGAATATGATCAACTGCCTTGAGCTTATTGCCTGGCTCCTGGGTTGGTGACCCAAAAACTTTTCGCTCATCATCACCTACGATACCCGTTTATGTTTTGGGTACTTGTTAAACTCTTTACTATATGTCAAGCACTCTTCTAAGCACTGGGATAGATACAAATTAAGCAGGTTGGACACAGTCCCTGCCCACATGAGGGTCACAATCTTAATCCCCATTTTACATTTTATAGATGAGGTAACTGACATAAGAGAAGTTAAGTGACTTGCCCAAGGTCACATGGCAGACACTTGGCAGAGCCGGGATTAAAACCCAGATCCTTGTGTTTCCCAGGGCCATGCTCCATCCGCTAACCACATGGTTTCTGTGCCATGATCATTCTGGGCATTTACTCTGTGCTCACTGTGAGCAGGGGAGGTGTTTACAACTCTGTATCATGCTCTCTTAAGTGTTTAGTACAGTGCTCTGCAAATAGCCAGCACTCAATACCACTGATAATTAGCAGGAGACAGTGTGACCCAAAGAAACAGGGAGGTCTAATGGATAGAGCATGGCCCTGGAAGTCAGAAGGACCCACATTCTAATCTCAACTTTAACACTTGTCTGTTGTGTGACCTTGGGCAGGTAACTTCACTTTTCTGTGTCTGTACCTCACCTATGAAATGAGGACTGAGACTATGGGTCATGGACTGTGTCCAACCAGATTATCTTATATCTACCCAGCTCTTAGTGCCTAGCGCATTGTAAGTGCTTAAGAAATACCATTAAAAAAAAGACAAAACCCTGCCCACAAGGGAAGCAGCATGGCCTAGTGGAATAAGCAGCGTGGCGCAGTGGAAAGAGCACGGGCTTTGGAGTCAGGGCTCATGAGTTTGAATCCCAGCTCTGCCACTTGTCAGCTGTGTGACTGTGGGCAAGTCACTTAACTTCTCTGTGCCTCAGTTCCCTCATCTGTAAAATGGGGATTAAGACTGTGAGCCCCACGTGGGACAATCTGATTCCCCTGTGTCTACCCCAGCGCTTAGAACAGTGCTCTGCACATAGTAAGTGCTTAACAAATACCAACATTATTATTAATAAGCACAGACCTTGGAGTTGGGGAGCTGGGTTCTAATCCTAGCTCTGCTTTTGCTGTGTGACCTTAGGCAAGTCACTTCAACTCAACTGTATATATTTTCATTACCCTATTTATTTTGTTAATGAAATGTACATTGCCTTGATTCTATTTAGTTGCCATTGTTTTTACGAGATGTTCTTCCCCTTGACTCTATTTATCGCCATTGTTCTTGTCTGTCCGTCTCCCCCGATTAGACCGTAAGCCCGTCAAAGGGCAGGGACTGTCTCTATCTGTTGCCGACTTGTTCATTCCAAGCGCTTAGTACAGTGCTCTGCACATAGTAAGCGCTCAATAAATACTATAAATAATAAATAATGCTCTGTACCTCAGTTACCTCAAGTGTATAAATAGGGACTAAACACTACTGCCTCCAGCTTAGACTGTGAGCCCTTATGGGACAGACCCTGTGTCCCACCTGATTCTCATATCTACCCCAGGGCTTAGTACAGTGCCTGGCACACGGTAAGCTGTTAGGAAGTACCAGTGAAGACTGAAAGTTTGTTACGGGCAAGGAACAACATGTCTACCAACTTTGTTCTCTTGTACTCTCCCAAGCACTCAGTACCATATTCTCCTCACAGTAATTGCTCAGTAAGTACCAATGATGAAGATTTAATAAAAAAAAAAGTACTGGTTAAGATTCCTAGGAGATCATCTCTCCTATTTTCTTTCCCCTTGCACACTCCCCCCCTTTGGAGATCTCACGATCATCTCTTTCTCCTATTTTCTTCTCCCTTGCACAGTCCCTCCCCTTTAGTCATTCAATCAATCATCGATGTATTTACTGAGCACCTTGTCTTACGCTCTCGAGTCATCTCCAACCCAATGCGACGCCGTGGACACATCTCTCCTAAAACGCCCCACCTCCATCTACAATTGTTTTGGTAGTGGATCCTTAGAGTTTTCTTGGTAAAAATATGGAAGTGGTTTACTATCACCTCCTTCCGCACAGTAAACTTGAGTCTGCACCCTCGACTCTCTCCCATGCTGCTGCTTTCCAGTACGGGTGAGTTTTGACTTGCAGCAGACGGCCTGCCACTCGCCAGCCACCGGCCAAGCGAGGAATGGAATGGACAGGCTTCTGCTTGACTCTCCCTCCCATAGTCGAGACTGGTAGAGGACTGGAAACTCTCCAGGTAATAATAATGTTGGGATTTGTTAAGCGCTTACTATGTGCCGAGCACTGTTCTAAGCGCTGGGGTAGATACAGGGTAATCAGGTGGTCCCACGTGAGGCTCACAGTTAATCCTCATTTTACAGATGAGGTCACTGAGGCACAGAGAAGTTAAGAGACTTGCCCACAGTCACTCAGCTGACGAGTGGCAGAGCCGGGAGTCGAACCCATGTCCTCTGACTCCGAAGCCCAGGCTCTTTCCACTGAGCCATGCAGGTGCCACCCTGAGAGGGGAATTGAGCTCCTACAGAATACCAAACCCAAGGGGGAATCTCATTCTAATACAGGAAGACAAGAATACACAAATTGCTTACAAATAATAGAGTATAAAGAAGGTAATAGCATACTTAGTGACATCAGGATAAATAGCTGAATGAGCAGCATGGCCTAGCAGAGACCCCAGGCTTAGGTCTGGGAGTCATAGGACCTGGGTTCTAATCCTGACTCTGCCACTGGTCTGCTGTGTGACCTTGGGCAAGTCACTTCATATCTCTGTGCCTCAGTTATCTGTAAAATGGGGATTAAGACTGTGAGCCCTATGTGGGATTTGATTAGACTGTGTCTACCCCAGTGCTTGGCACACAGTAAGCACTTAACAAATACCATAAATATTGTTATTACCCCAGTGCTTAGTGTGGTGTCTGACACACAGTTAATGCTTAATAAATACCACAAAATATTACCTATGGCAATTCACTTCCCTGAGCCTCAGTTTCCTCATCTGTAAAATGAGTAGCAAATACTTGTTCTCCCTCCTGTTCAAACTGTGAGTCCCATGTGGGACAGGGACTGGGTCTGATCTAATTATCTCGTATTTACCCCAGCTCTCCAATCAGTGCTTGACATAGACTGAGAAGCAGCATGGCTCAGTGGAAAGAGCATGGGCTTTGGAGTCAGAGGTCATGAGTTCGAATCCCAGCTCTGCCACTTGTCAGCTGTGTGACTGTGGGCAAGTCACTTAACTTCTCTGGGCCTCAGTTACCCCATCTGTAAAATGGGGATTAAGACTGTGAGCCCCATGTGGGACAACCTGATTCCCCCGTGTCTCCCCCAGCGCTTAGAAAAGTGCTCTGCACATAGTAAGCGCTTAACAAATACCAACATTATTATTATTATTAGACTAAGTGCTTAACGATTATTAAATGCCGTTGAGTTATCTAGATACCATTCTTCTGTTATCACTGTTATAGTCTCTATCCATCTAGTTGCCGGTCTACCTCTTCCACTTTTTCCCAGGACTTTTCCTAGCATCAGTTTCTTCTCCAGAGAATTAGTCCTCCCTATGATGTTTCCAAAATATGTTCATCTGAGTCGAGTCATTTGGCCTTCCCAAGACCAGTTAATGTTTAATTTGCTCCAGAATCCATTTGTTTGTCTTTCAGGCAGTCCATGGTATTCGCAAAAGCCTTCTCCAACACCACATTTCAAAAGAATTGATGTTCTTTCTATCCTGTTTTTTCACTGTCCAGCTTTCAGATCCATACACTGTCGCTGGAAACACCATAATAGCTATCATTCTGAAAAATAAGAAAATATACAATAAAACAGATGCCCAGGCTCCTAATGAGTCTGTCTCCAGTTTTACTTCCCTCATCCTAGATTCACTGATTGTGATTCCCTTGAGGGCAGGGTCCGTATCTAATTCCCATCCATTCATTCTTTCTCAGAGTTTAATACAGTGCTCTGCACTTGGTAAGCATTTAGTAAATACTATTAATGCTACATAGTAGTTACTAAGCATCATATAAATATATAAGTACCAAGAGTTTGACGTTGGTTTGATGCGGTTTGATGTTGGATTGATGCGGCTTAGAGAGTTGGGAATTATTTGGAAAAATAAAGTGTCTGAGGTTTTTGAAGCATAAGAGGGTTGTGGTCTGGGGATTTGGAAGGCGATGGGAGTTCCAGATGAGAGGGGTGAAGGTGGAGTGGAATGGGTAAAGTATTGAAGGTCAGTGATGAGAGAGCGACAGAAAGTTCATTCTTGCATTCAATCATATCTACTGAGCACTTAAGTGCTTGGGAGAGTATAATACAACAATAAACGGATGCTTTCCTTGTCTACAACGTGAGTTATGGAAAAGAGAGGAAAAGGTGGAGAGCTTGGAAATCAGTCAGTGGTATTTATCGACTGTTTACTGAATGCAGAGCATGGTCCTAAGCATTTGGAGAAGTGCAATACAGTAGAGTTGGTAGACGTGATCCCTATCTACAAGGAGTTTACAGTCTACAGGGGGAAAGCACTAGTTACAGAATTTCGGTTTGATGTTGAGTGAAATGCAGAGCCAATGGAGATTTTAGAGGAGTGGAGAGACATGCGAGAAACGACGTAGCATATTGGATAGAGCACAGGTCGGGGAGTCAGAAAATCATGGGTTCTAATCCCACAAGTAGTGACTTGTCTGCTATGTGACCTTGGGCAAGTCGCTTCTCTTTTCTGTGCCTCAGTTTCCTCATCTGTAAAATGGGATTTAAGACTGTGAGCCCCATGCGTAACAAGTACTGTGTCCAAACCGATTTTCTTGTATCCACCCCAGTGGTTAGTGCAGTGTCTGGCACATAGCAAGTACTTAACAAATACCACAGCTATTGTTATTATTATTATGACTTCATTTCTCTGTGCCTCAGTTACCTCATCTGTAAAATGAGGATTGAGACTATGATCCTTGTATGGATAGGACAGGGACTTGGTCCAACTTAATTTACTTGTATCCACCCCAGCGCTTAGTACAGTTACTGGTGCATAGCAAACGTTTAACAAATACCATTATAATGCGCCAGGCGATGGTTCAAAAAAATGATCCAGACAGCATGTGCGGAGAAGATTCAAGTGGGGAGAGAGTAGAGGCTGAGGGAGTCCAGCAAGGAGGATGATCTGGTAAAATGGAGAGTTTGAACCAGGGTGGTGACTGATTCCGGTCTTAAGAAGTCAACCAATTATCTTGTGCTCATATAACCAGAGTGTATGCTGATAAGTGACTTTTTTAATTTCTACTCTGAACATGGGGTCATCGAAATGCTCCAAGACATTAGAGCAATTATACCTAGCTTAAGTCTGCACTTTTAATTTAACTTCAACACACCCAGAATTTTCAGAGCCTCACAAAATCTTAGGGTTATCAATATGCCATATAGCCCATCCCTTGTCTCCATCATAGAGAAACTGAAACTGTCCTAGCTGCCATTTTCTTAGAAATTTCTAAAGAAGGATAGTCAATAACCTCTTCTGGCAATGTAGTTTGATATCTCACAAACCCTAGTGTCAGGAGTTCTCAGTAATGTCTAAACTAAATCACTTGGACTCCAGATTACCCTCCTCATTTCTATCCTGTCTAGAATTACTGTTTCTCACCTCATAAATCTTGTTGTGGATGTCAATTAAGTTGATGATCCATTTTCTGCAAATGCAAGTGGTTTAGCTTTGTGAGAAGCATCTTTACTTGCAACATAAGCTTCATCAGTGAATCTTGTCTCCAAGTTACTGATCTTTCTCTTTGTTTGGTTTTTTGGCAGATACCTGGGAAGGAGTCTCCTCCCCCTAACCCCAGCAGCATTAGAAACAATCTCTCTTAGTGGCTTTTCTGTGCTTTCTTAAGTTGAGACAAATGGCTATCCAATTTCCAGGCTTACTGAACAAGGAATGTTATGGTATTCTAAAACACCACACACTCTTTCTCTTATCAATAAATGGTATTTATTGAGTGCCTACTTTGTGCACAGCACTGTTCTGAGCACCTGGGAGAGTACATTACAACAGAATTAGCAGATGGGTTCCCTGCCCAAAAGGAGGTTAGAGTTTAGCTTACATCTAATGACTTGTGAAGTAGATATTTGGGGCTAGAGTGTAAAAGAATGCCTTTTAAAGATTTTCATCTTTTTTTTTAAATGGCATTTGTTAAGCACTTACTACGTGCCAGGCACTTTACCAAGCACTGGGTAGATACAAGCTAATCAGGTTGGACACATTCCTTGTCCCACATGGGACTCACAGTCTTAATCTCCATTTTACAGAAAGTGAGACACAGAGAAGGGAAGTGACTTGCCCAAGGCCACACAGCAGACAAGTGTTGGAACCAGTATTAATACCCAGGTCCTTCTGACTTCCAGATCTGTACTCTATCCACAGTAACACGCTGCTTGAGAGAGCACAATACAACCAAGTTGGTAAATATGATGGAAAAGTGGCTTAGTGGAAAGAGCACAGGCTTAGGACTCAGAGGATATGGGTTCTAATGTCGGCTCCACCACTTAGCTGGGTGACTTTGGGCCAGTCACATAACTTCTCTGAGCCTCAGTTACCTCATCTCTAAAATGGGGATTAAGACAGTGAGCCCCACGTGGGACAACCTGATGACCTTGTATCTACCCCAGTGCTTAGAACAGTGCTTGGCACATGGTAAGCACTTAACAAATACCATCATTTTTACGTGCTTAGTACAGTGCTCTGCACACTGTAAGTGCTCAATAAATATGATTGAATGAACCCACAAAGATCTTACCATTGTGGTACAGGGAATGTGTCTGTTTATTGTTGCATTGCATTCTCTCAAGCACTTAGTATATAGTGCTCTGCAAATAGTAAGTGCTCAGTAAATATGATTGGAGAGGGAGATAGACATTAAAATGAATTACAGATAGGAGAAATGGTATGTTATCAGAATACATACATAAGTGTTCTGGGGGTAAATGGGGTGTCTTTCAAACGTTGAAAGGGTACAGACCCAAATCCATGGGTAATGTAGAAGGGAGAGCAAGTAGACTGTAAGCTCTTTGTGGGCAGAGAATGTGTCTGTGTATTGTTCTATTGCTCTATTACTTTCCCAGATGTGTCTATTGTTGTATTGTCCTCTCCCCAGCACATAGTACAGTGCTCTGCACAGAGTAAACACTCTGTGTATTGTTCTATTGCTCTATTACTTTCCCAGATGTGTCTATTTATTGTTGTATTGTCCTCTCCCCAGCACATAGTACGGTGCTCTGCACAGAGTAAACACTCTGTGTTGTCAGCTGTGTGACTGGGTGACTGTGGGCAAGTCACTTCACTTCTCTGTGCCTCAATTACCTCATCTGTAAAATGGGGATTAAGACTGTGAGCCCCATGTGGGACAAGCTGATTCCCCTGTGTCTACCCCAGTGCTTAGAACAGTGCTCTGCAGATTGTAGGCGCTTAACAAATACCAACATTATTATTATTATTACTTAATAAATACAATTGAATAAATAGATGGGGAGACAGACAGTGAACTAAATAACAGACATGACATAAGTGCAGTGGGGTGAATATCCAGTGCTCAGAGAGTGGAGATTCAAGTAACAATAATAATAATAATTTTGGTATTTGTTAAGCACTTACTATGTTCTGAGCACTGTTCTAAGCACTGGAGTAGATACAGGGTAATCAGGTTGCCCCATGTGGGGCTCACATTTTACAGATGAGGTAACTGAGGCACTGAGAAGTGAAGTGACTTGCCCAAGGTCACACAGTTGACAAGTGGTGGAGCTGGGATTAGAACCCACAACCTCTGACTCCTGAGCCCATGCTCTTTCTACTGAGCCATGCTGCTTCTCCAGTGCATAGGTAACACGGAAGAGGAAGTCCACTTGAAGGAGATGTGATTTTAATAAGGAGAGTGGTGGTCATAATAATAATAATGTTGGTATTTGTTCAGCGCTTACTATGTGCAGGTCACTGTTCTAAGCGCTGGGGTAGATGCAGGGTAATCAGGTTGTCCCATGTGAGGCTCGCAGTCTTAATCCCCATTTTCCAGATGAGGTCACTGAGACGAGTGGCAGAGGGGGAATTCAAACATGTGACCTCTGACTCCCAAGCCTGGGCTCTTTCCACTGAGCCATGCTATTTCTTCTAATATTTAATAGTAATAATTATGCCACTTGTTAAGCACTTACTATGTCCCAAGCACTGCTGTAAGCACTGGGGTAGATACAAGTTAGTCAGATTGGACACAGTCCCTGTCTCACGTAGGTCTCACACTCTTAATCCCCATTTCACAGATGAGGTAACAGACCTAGAGAAATAAAGTGATTTGTCCAAGGTCACACAGCAGACATGTGGCAGAGCCAGGATTAGAACCTTTGAGCTTCTGACTCCCAGGTCCGGGCTCAATCCACTAAGCCAAGCTGCATCTGCTATATAATTGATAATTGTCATGTTTAAGTGTTAACTATGTGACAAGCACTGTACTAAATACTGGAGTAGATACTAGATAATTAGGACCCATAGGGTGCTGAAAGTCTAAGCAGGAGGGAGAGTAGGTAATGAATCATTCATTCATTCGATCATATTTGTTGAATGCTTACGAAGTGCAGAACACTGTACAGAGCGCTTGGAATGTACAATTCGGCAACAGATAGAGACATCCCTGCCCAACAACGGGCTCACAGTCTAAATGGGGGAGACAGACAACAAAACAAGTAGTCTGGCAAATCACCATTCTGTAGATGAGGAAACTGAGTACAAAGAAGTTAACTGATTTGCCCAATGTCGTGAAGCATGTGGAGCCAGATTAAAATCCAGGTCCTCAGATTGCCAGGTCCGTGCTTTTTCTACTATGTCCTGCTGCTCCTCTTTCTAAAGGTGGGAGGGATGTCCCAGGTCAGAGGGAAGACAAGGGCAAGGGGTAGGTGGCGAGATAGATGAGCTCGAGATTCAGGGAACAGGTTGACATTAGAGGAACAAAGTGTGAGGTCTGGGTTGTAGAAGAAAATCAGTGTGGTATAATAGGAGGGGGCAAGTTGATTGAGTGATTTAAGGCCAATAGTAAGGAGTTTCTGTTTGAGGTAGAGGTGGATGAACAACCACTGGAGTTCTTGAGAAGAGGGGAAATATGAACTTAGCATTTTTGTAGAAAAATGATCCTGGTAGCAAAGTGAAGAAAGGACTGGAATGGGGAGACATGGGAGGGAAGGAGGTCAGAGAGGAGACTGATGATCCAGGTGGGATAGGGCAAGTGCTTGGATTAACAGAGTAGCAGTTTGGACGGAGAGGAAATGGTGGATTTTAGTAATATTGTGAAGGAAGGACTGACAGGATTTGGTGACAGATTGAATATATGGGGTGAATGAGAGAATGAGTCAAGGCTAATGACAAGATTACAAGCTTGGGAGACGGGGGGATAGTAATGTTGTCTGCAGTGATCAGAAAGACAGGGTAGACAAGATTGTATGGGAAGATGAGGAGTTCTGTTTTGAATGGGAAAAGTTTGAGCTGGTGGCAGAACATCCCAAAAGAGATATGCTGAAAACAGGGGAAACATGAGACTGCTGAGAAGGAGAGAGTTAATAATAATGTTGGTATTTGTTAAGCGCTTACTATGTGCCGAGCACTGTTCTAAGCGCTGGGGTAGACATAGGGGAATCAGGTTGTCCCACGTGGGGCTCACAGTCTTAATCCCCATTTTACAGATGAGGGAACTGAGGCACAGAGAAGTTAAGTGACTTGCCCACAGTCACACAGCCGACAAGTGGCAGAGCTGGGATTCGAACTCATGAGCCCTGACTCCAAAGCCCATGCTCTTTCCACTGAGCCACGCTGCTTCTCCGTTCTGAACTGAACAGAACTCCGTTCTGAACTGCTTCTCCACTGAACTGAGAGTTCAATGCTGGAGAGGTATAATTGGGAATCATCTGTGTAGAATTGAAGCTGTAGGAGAGAATGAGTTCTCCAAATGAATGGGTGTAGATGGGGAATAGAATGGGACTCAGAACTGAGCCTTGAAGGATTCCTACAATTAGCAGGTGGGAGGCAGAGGAGGAGTCTCTGAAAGACTCAGAGAAGGAGCAGTTAGGTGGGAGCAGAACCGAATGAGGAGAGTTTCAGTGAACCCAATTTTGGGTAATATGTTAAGGAGGAGAAGGCTGTGGTCCCCAGGGTTGAAGGCCGCAGAGAAGTCTAGGAGGATTTGATGAAGAAGAGGCCATTTGATCTGTCAAAAAGAAAGTCACTGGTGACCTTAGGGAAGTTAATCTCTATTGGGGTGAAGGGAATCCAGATCGGAAGGAGTCTAGGAGATCACTGAAGGAGTGGAAGCGGAGGCAGAAGAAGGTGTAGGCAATTTGCTCAAGGAGTTTGAAGAGGAATGGTAGGAAGGAGAGGGAGCGATAACTGGAGGGAGCCCTGGGGTCAAAGGAGGGATTTTTTTTAGGATGGGGATACACGACCATGTTTAAACGTACTGGGGAAGAAGCCATTGGAAAGTGAATGGCTGAAGATTCATTCATTCGCATTTATTAAGCACTTTCTTTATGTGGTACACTGTACTAAGTGCTTGGGAGAGTACAATACAAGAGTAAACAGTGACAATCCCTGCCCCAAATGAGCTCACAGTCTGGGCCACGGGACAGACATCAATACAAATAATTAAATTACAGATATATGGCAGTCAGAGAGGGAAGGGGGGAGAGGGCATATGTTTTAATAAAGTGCAAAGGGATGAGGTCTGAGGGGGTGGAAAGGGTCAGTTGGAAGTGATGGATTTTGATAGGAGGCAGGAGATCTCTTGAAGAAAAGAGGGAGAGTCGAAGAGGAGAGAGGGACTCGAGAGGAACAGCTAAGATTTTAGGGAGATCACACCTCAAAATTTCAATTTTATTGATAATCAAATGTCATCGAGTCGATAAAACATGTGGTCAGGTCTTCGGGGGATGAAAGAGTAGGGGGTGTTGAGGAAGGAGTTAAATGTCTGGAATAGCTGGCGGGGGCAACCTGTATGAGAATAAATAAGATGGAGAACTATTATTGTGGCATCAAAGGCAGAACTAAATTGAATTTGAGATGGATGAGGTCAGCCTGGTAACTGGATTTCTGCCAGCTGCACTCCACAACTCGAACACAGGAGCAGAGGAAGTGTGCTGTGGAGGTAATCCAGGGCTGGGGATTAGTGGTATGACATCAGCAGAGGAACAGGGGAGTGAGGGTTTTCAGTTCAGTGGAGAGGGCAGCATTGAGGGTGTCAATCCGTGCCTTAAGAGAAGGTAGTTTGGGTGTGGAGACTAGATAGGGCATGATGACCTTAGAAAATAGAAGAGGTTCTAAAGATCAGAGGTCTCTGTGAGGGAACAGGACAGATTTGTGGGGAGAGGGTGTGTGAAAGTGAAGGTGAGGTTGTCAGAGGAGTTAAAGAGTCAGTGAGAGTGGAGGTGGTACAATGACGAGAGATGATGAGATTCAGCATGTTTTCAAGGAGAAGCAGCGTGGCCTGGTGGATAAAGCCACAGGCCTGGGAGTCAGAAGGACCTGGGTTCTAAACCGCCAGCATGGCTCAGTGGAAAGAGCATGGGCTTGGGAGTCAGAGGTCATGGGTTCGAATTGTGGCTCTGCCACTTGTCAGCTGTGTGACTGTGGACAAGTCACTTCACTTCTCTGTGCCTCAGTTACCTCATCTGTATAATGGGGATTAAGATTGTGAGCCTCACGTGGGACTACCTGACTACCCTATAACTACCCCAGCACTTAGTACAGTGCTCAGCACATGGTAAGCACTTAACAAATACCAACATTATTATTATTATTGTTGTCTGCTGTGGGACCTTGGGCCAATCACTTCACTTCTAGGTGCCTCAGTTACCTCATCTGTAAAATGGACATTAAGACTGAGAGCCCCATAATAATAATAATAATTACAGTATTTTTAAGCACTTACTACATGCCAGGCATATAATCCGACATAGGATTTACAGTCTTAATCCCCATTTTACAGTTGAAGGAGCTGTGGCACAGGGACTGTATCCAAACTGATTAGCTTGTTTCTACCTCAGTGCTTCGAACAGGGTCTGGCACATAGTAAGTGCTTAACAAATGCCATAAAAACGTTGGTTAATTTGTGAGGTGGGATAAAGCAGGTTAGTGGAGTTGAAGAGTGGAAGATGATGTCAGGAAAATCCACATGGATATTGCATTCTTGGTCTTAATGTCTCAGGGCTGGGGATGGGTCATCAATCCCAACAGGAGATCATCATCATCAAATGCCATCGAGTCATTTCCGATCATAGCGACTCTTTGGGCATATTTTTTTCCAGAACATCCTATTTTTGCTCTTCTGTAGTCATTCTGAGGTGTATAGCCATGGTTTTCTTGTTAAAAAAAATATGGAAGTAGTTTACCATTGTCTTCTCCCACGCAGTAAAAACTTAAGTCTCTGACGTTGTCTTCGGCAAATGTGACCATTTGCCTTTGACTCTTTCCCATGCCACTGCTGCCCAGCATGGGTGAATCAACTGTGTCTGAAGCTTTGGCTTAGACCTTTTCATTATGGATAACCCTGGTGAGAGAATAGCATAGCAATAGCATAGCTCTAAGCTTCACTGACATATGCAAACTCTTCTGCCATGGTAAGACGTTGACTCATAGGAGAGTGACAGGAGATGCTGACCAAGATACTGACCATCATTGTTGTTATTACAACATCCTAGCTGGGTTTATTTTCATTAGAAGATTGGACAACTTCTAAAGGCAAGTGCTTTACTGATTTAGTACCAAATAAGTAAAAATTAATAAAGAATGTGGCAAAAGGTTAAAGAATGCACATTTTCCACGAAAAGCCTGCAGAGCCAAAATAGTTCAAATATTTTACCTAGTGTAATCTGCCATGCAAGGGGAGAATTTTATACACTGATTGTGATTTGTTTTCTGGGAATTTAATCACAGGCAAAGAATGCTAAGCGACTTTCTTGTGCCTTCGGGCAAGAGGAAGGAGTAAAAAGGATGTTTTCTGATAAAGAGGGAGAAGAAAGCAGGAAGCTGAACCTCCAGGGAGGTCCTGGAAATCGATCAATCAATTGTATTTATTGAGCGCTTACAGTGTGCTGAACACTTTACTTAGAGCTTGGGAGAGCTAAATGAGATATACATCACCTTGATTCTATTTATTTGCTATTGTTTTAATGAAATGTTCTTCCCCTTGATTCTATTTATTGCCATTGTTCTTGTCTGTCTGTCTCCCCCGATTAGACCGTAAGCCCGTCAAAGGGCAGGGACTGTCTCTATCTGTTACTGATTTGTCCATTCCAAGCGCTTAGTACAGTGCTCTGCACATAGTAAGCGCTCAATAAATACTGTTGAATGAATGAATGAATGAGAGTACATTATAACAGAGTTAGCAGGCACATTCTCTGACATCAAGGAGCTCGCAGACTAGAGAGGGAGACAGACATTAATATAAGTCTAGGTATGTCCCTAAGTGTTTTATGAGATAAGATGAGATGATGATGATGGAGGTGAGATGAGAATGACGAAGGGAGAAATGCCAGAAATCATCTCTGTTGGGGCCAAGAAAGAATTTGGAGAAGGAAAGCTCGTGTCTACTGGGATTCAAAGCCAGGCAAATCCCGGCAAAGAGCAGGAAGGAAAGAAGGGGCAGGACTGAATAAGGAGGAGAAGGGAGAAACAGGCAATCACTACACCATGCTACTTCCGATAATAATAATGATAGTGGTATTTGTGAAGTGCTTACTACTTGCCAGGCTCTGTATTAATCGCTGGAGTGCATACAAGGAAATCAGGTTAGACACATGGGATACCCAGACTTAATACCCATATTACTGGTGAGGTAACTCAGACCCAGAGAATTCACTGTGTGACTTGCTCCAGGTCACACATCAGATAAGTGACAGAGCTGTGATTAGAACCCAAGCCCTCTGACTCCCAGATCTGTGCTCTGCACTAAGCTATGCAGTTTCTAAACCCTGTGATCTCTAATGATTTTTTTTCTGATCAGTTCAAAGGCTTTTTACTGTGACTTTTCCTCTGCCTTTGCAGTGTTCAATACTGAAATATTTCTCTTTATCAACCAGTGATATTTACTGAGTGCTTACTGTGAAGAGCATTGTACTAAGCTCTTGGGAGACTACAATACATGTTCCTGCCCATCCCTGTCTCTCTCCCTCTTCCCCCCAGTTCTTTTCTTATGGTATTTGTTAAGCACTTACTATATGTAAAACACTGTTCTCAGCACAGGGGTAGATTCAATTTAATTATGTTGGACACAGTCCCTGTCCCATATGGGTCTCACAGTCTTAGGAAGGAGAACAGGAGAATTTAATCCCTCTTTTACAATTGAGAAAACCGAGGCACAGATAAATTAAGTGACTTGCCTTAGGTCACACACCAAGCAACTGACAAAACCAGCTTTAGAACCCAGGTCCTCTGTCTCCCAGGTCTATGCCCCTTCCACGAGGCCATACTGCTTTTCATTCTGGGATCGTTCCTTCAGCATATCCATCAATGATGGGACGATAAAATCACTACATTAGAGTCAATTATGGGATATATATGGTTTATCTTGAATCATCTAAACACCATAATTGAGTTATTTCAAAAGGAATCTAAAAGACAATAGATAGAACTTGGAAGACTTGGACCAAGCCAAAGATTCTCCAAAATGCTCCTATTACCAGAAAGACAATCTTCCTTTCTTAAAGAAATTGATATTGGTGTTTTTATGAGGGACATCGAGACCAAATCCTCCATCCTTTCATTCATTCATTCAACTGTGTTTATTGAACTCTTACTGTGTGCAAAGCACTGTACTAAGTGCTTGGGAAAAGACAATGCTTTACCAGCTGTGGATCCATCTCCTAGATTATTGGCTTCCATTTCTTCAACACCCAGCCCGAGGTGTTGAATAAACTGAGCACCCCAGTCGGTCGAAATTTACTCAGGAGACAACTCATTGTTTCCGGCTACCAGGGAGACAGCCAGTCTGAGCTCCAACTGGGCTAGCAAACTCCTTAGGGCTTGGAAATGTGGATTCTGTCTGGGGTTATAGATGACTTAAATTCCCTTAGCTGCCTCTCCCATGCAGCAGTTTCGCTGAGTGAGACTTGGCGAGAGTAATATAAGAGATGGAGAAAGACTTCATCCATCACAGTCAGAGCACCAGTCTTGAAAATGGTCTTTGATGCATTCGGGGCAATCTAAAGAGGGACACCCATCCACTCCAGATAGACTTCCTCTATTCACAACAAGCTATAAACGTATCTGATTTGTTTCAGTGTCAGTAGAGGCTTTAGGGAGCATTTATATCTATGTCTTACATAATAAGCATTTATTGTTTTGTTCGCTAGTGTCTGAGTCTGTTTTTGCTTTGTAGTCTCGAAAGTCTGTATGAATTGAGCATAGATGTGAAAGGAATCTACTCTCTGTCAGAAATTCCCATGCCTATGGACTACAAAAGATACACAAGACAGGATTTGCATTGCACTAAATGCTGAAAATGGTTTATGTGATTGTTGATACATCGCATAACCAGAAATGTGTCTCAATAAATACAATTGATTGAATGATCTCTTCTATGCTCGATGCCCAGGACAATTACATCTCCCTAGGCTGCCCTCCACAACCATAATGAACACACCCTATAAAGAGTCATATCGTGATAGTGTACATTTTAAACAGATATAAGTAGAAATGCTGTGAAGCTAAGCATATGTGTATCCCTTTAGTATCTGCGCATTCAATGGGAATCTTTCAGTAGGCTCACAATAATAATAATATTTGTTAAGCACTTACTATGTGCCAGACACTGTACTAAGTGCTGGGGTGGATACATGCAAATAGGGTTGGACAAAGTCCCTGTCGCATGTGCGGCTCGTGGTCCCAATCCCCATTTTACAGATAAGGTAACTGAGGCCCAGAGAAGTGAAGTGACTTGCTCAGGGTCACACAGTAGACAAGTGGCAGAGCCGGGATTAGAACCCATGTCCTTCTGACTACCAGGCCCATGCTCTATCCACTACGCCATGCTGCTTCTCACAGATAACTACACTGTACCCTTATTCTGTGAGACAGAGTAAGGCGACATTAACACAAGTGCACTGGAGAGAGAACAGGACTGGCAGTCAGGAAACCTGGGTTCTGATCTTGGTTCTGTCACTTGTCTGCTGTTTGACCGAAGTCAAGTCACTTAACTTTTCTATGCTTCAGTTTACTCATCTGTAAAATGGGGATTCAATTCCTCCTCTCTGTCCCCTTTAGATGGTAAGCCCTGTAAGGAACAGGTCTGTGTCTGACCTGATTGTATTCTATCTACACTATGACTTGGCACATAGTAAACACCTAAATAATGCCATAATTGTTATTATCATTATTTTTATTATTGTCTTTATAAATTGGGTGGTTAATGCAGTGAATGGCTAGTACTACCTCCTGAGATACATAGACAGTGGTAGAGAGACTTGTGGGAGACTCATTTCTGTAGAGCTAATGGAGATGATTCTCTGAGATCCTAGAGGCCAGGGATCGTGTCTTCCTCCTTTATTGTAATGTACTTCCCAAGTGTTTAATACAGTGTTCTGCACACAGTAAGGAACCAATAAATCCTAGCATAAATAAACCCTCCCCTTGACCCCATGGCACTATCCAATCCTTGCCTTATCTCCCTCCTTCCACCGACACCTGCGGCCTCCACTTCCTCACTTCAGTTCTTTCCTCAGTCCCTTCCAAACTGGCTTCTGCCCCCTCGATTCCACAGAAATTACTCTCTCTAAAAATGACTAATGACCTCCTTCTGGTCTAATCCAACAGCCTCCACTCCATCCTCATCCTCTTTGACCTTTCAGCTGCCTTAGACACTGTGGACCCCCTTGCTCCTGAAAACATCATCCAATCTCGTCTTCACTGACATTGGCATCTCCTGGATTTCCTCCTATCTACTTGGTTGTTCCTTTTCAGTCTCTTTTGCTTGTTTCTCCTCTGGCTCCCATCCTCTCACTGTGGGGGTGTCTCAAGGTTCAATTCTGGGCCTCTTACTGTTCTTCAACAACACCCACTCCCCTGAAGATATCATTTTCTATGGGAAGAGTTCCCAAATCTACCTCCCCAGCCCTGCTATCTCTCTCCGCTCTGCAGTCTCCCATTTCCTCCTGCCTTCAAGACATCTCTGCTTAGATGTCCTCCTGTCACCTCAAACTTAACATGTCCAAAACAGACCTTCTTATCTTCTCACTCAAACTCTGTCCTTCCCCAGGCTTTCCCATTACCATAGGAAAAAAACCCCACTATCCCTCACCACCTCACAAGCCCATAACCTTGCCATTAAATATGACTGATTGAGTGATGGATCGTCCTTGACTCCTCTCTGTTATTCAATCTACATAGTCCATCTGCCACCAGTCCTGTAGACTGTTAGCTCACTGTGGACACTGAATGTGTCTTTTTATTGTCATAGTGTATGCTCCCAAGTGTTTAGTGCTTTTCACACAGTAAGTGCTCAATTTGGTATGATTGACTGACCAAATCTTGGCAGTTCTACCTTCTCAACATCTCTTTTGTGTTGTATTCTATCAAGAGCTTAATTCAGGACTCTGCCCCCAGTAAGTGCTCAATAAGTACCTCCCCAGTAAGATCTGTACCTTTTGGGCACCTAATTACACTAGGATCTTTACCTTCTGTACCCCTTGGGAAATTATTATTCACTCCACCCTCAGTCCCACAGCACTTATGGTAAAGTGTTCTGCACAAAGTTAGTGCTCAATAAATACCATTGATTGATTATCACTGCTTGATTGACAGACTGCTTGATAGAGAGTGGTCTGCACCCAGTAAGCACTCAGTATTTAATAATAATGTTGGTATTTGTTATGTGCCAAGCACTGTTCTAAGCTCTGGGGGAGATACAAGGTAATCAGGTTGTCCCACATGGGGATCACAGTCTTCATCCTATTTTACAGAGGAGGTCACCAAGACCCAGAGAAGATAAGTAACTTGGCCAAGATCACACAGCTGACAAGTGGTAGTGCCAGGAATTGAACCCATGACCTCTGACTCCAAAGCCCGTGCTCTTTCCACTAAGCCACACTGTAAATTAATTTTGTGAATTAATGAATTTGATATTCAGTATTTATGACTGATCAATTGAGAATGGGAATGTTATGGAAAAGAGAAACCCCCAGAGAGCTCCCAATCTAATGCAGCCAATAATTTGAACATGAAATATGAAGCAGCATGACCTGGTCATGGCTTAATGTTGGTGTTTATTAAGCGCTTACTATGTGCCGAGCACCATTCTAAGCGCTGGGGTAGACACAAAGGAATCAGGTTGTCCCACGTGGGGCTCACAGTTTTAATCCCCATTTTACAGAGGGGGTAACTGAGGCACCGAGAAGCGAAGTGACTTGCCCAAAGTCACACAGCTGACAAGTGGCCAAGCCGGGATTTGAACCCATGACCTCTGACTCCAAAGCCCGTGCTCTTTCCACTGAGCCACGCTGCTTCAGGGTTCTAACCCTGGCTCTGCCACTTGTCGCTGTGTGAGCTTGGGGAAGTCATTTCACTTCTCAGTGCCTCAGTTAACCTCACCCACAAAATGGGGCTTAAGACTGCAAGTCCCATGTAGGACAGGGACTGTGCCCAACCCAATTTGCTTGTATTTCCCCCAGCACTTATTATAGTGCCTGACATATAGTAAGCTCTTAAATACCAGAATGATTATGTAAAAGCATGTGATTTCAGTACCTTGGAAAAGAGAACAGAAAATACCATCTCAGTACAATTCTGGACTTTGATATGGATAATAATTCATTCAATAGTATTTATTGAGCGCTTACTATGTGCAGAGCACTGTACTAAGCGCTTGGAATGTACAAATCAGCAACAGATAGGGACAGTCCCTGCCCATTGATGGCCTTACAGTCTAATCGGGGGAGACAGACAAAAACAATAGCAATAAATAGAATCAAGAGGTTGAACATCTCATTAAAACAATAGCAATAAATAGAATCAAGGTGAGGTACATCTCATTAGCAAAATAATAGGGTAATGAAAATATATACAATTGAGTGAACGAGCACAGTGCTGAGGGAAGGTGAAGGGAAGGGAGAGGGGGAGGAGCAGAGGGAAAGGGGGGAAAAAAGAGCTTAGCTGAGGGGAGGGGAAGGGAAGGGAGAGGGGGAGGAGCAGAGGGAAAGGGGGGAAAAGAGAGCTTAGCTGAGGGGAGGTGAAGGGGGGGTAGAGGGGGAGGAGAGGGAGCAGAGGGAAAAGGGGAAGCTTAGTCTGGGAAGGCCTCTTGGAGGAGGTGAGCTCTAGGTAGGGCTTTGAAGAGGGGAAGAGAATTAGTTTGGCGGAGGTGAGGAGGGAGAGCCTTCCGGGACAGCGGGAGGAAGTGGCCCAGGGGTTGACGGCGGGACGGGTGAGAACGGAGGACAGTGAGGAGGTGGGCGGCAGAGGAGCGGAGTGTGTGGGATGGGGAGTAGAAAGAGAGAAGGGAAGAGAGGTAGGAGGGGGCAAGGTGATGGAGACCCTCGAAGCCTAGAGTGAGAAGGTTTTGTTTCATGCGGAGGTTTATAGGCAACCACTGGAGGTTTTTAAGAACGGGAGTGACATGCCCAGAGCGTTTCTGCAGAAAGATGAGCGGGGCAGTGGAATGAAGAATAGACTGGAGTGGGGAGGAGAGGCAGAAGGGAGACCAGAGAGAAGGCTGACACAATAATCCAGCCGGGATATTACGGGAGTCCGTAACAGTAACATAGCCATTTGGGTGGAGAGGAAAGGCCCGATCTTGGCGATATTATAAAGGTGAGACCGGCAGGTCTTGGTGACGGAACGGATGTGTGGGGTGAACGAGAGAGCCGAGTCAAAGATGACACCAAGGTTGCAGGCATGAGAGACGGGAAGGATGGTCATACCATCCACGGTGATAGAGAAGTCTGGAAGAGGACAGGGTTTGGGAGGGAAGATAGGAGCTCAGTTTTGGCCATGTTGAGTTTTAGGTGGCGGGCAGACATCCAGGTAGAGACATCCCAGAGGCAGGAGGAGATATGAGCCTGAAGGAGGGGGAGAGGACAGGGGCAGAGATGCAGATCTGTGTGTCATTTGCATAGAGATGATAGTTGAAGCTGAGAGAGAGAATGAGTTCACCGAGGGAGTGAGTGTATATGGAGAACAGAAGAGGGCCAAGAACTGACCCTTGAGGAACCCCAACAGTTAGAGGATGGGAGGGGGAGGAGGAGCCCGTGAAGGAGACCAAGGATGAATGGCCAGAGAGATAAGAGGAGAACCAGGAGAGCAGGAGAGGACGGAGTCCGTGAAGCCAAAGTGAGATAAAGTGTGGAGGAGAAGGGAATGGTCAACAGTGTCAAAGGCAGCTGAGAGGTCAAGGAGGATTAGGATAGAGTAGGAGCCATTGGATTTGGCAAGAAGGAGGTCACGGGTGACTTAGAGAGAGCTGTCTCGGTAGAGTGGAGGGAACCGAAGCCAGATCGGAGAGGGTCCAGGAGAGAATGGGAGTTAAGGTATTCTAGGCAGCGAGTGTAGACGACTCGTTCTAGGAACTTGGAAAGGAAGGGTAATAGGGAGATAGGGCGATAACTGGAAGGGGAAGTGGGGTCGAGAGAGGGTTTTTTTAGGATGGGGGAGACATGGGCATGTTTGAAGGCAGAGGGGAAGAAGCCATTGGAGAATGAGCGGTTAAAGATAGAAGTTAAGGAGGGGAGGAGGGAAGGGGAGATGGTTTTTATAAGGTGAGCGGGAATGGGGTCCGAGGCGCAGGTGGAGGGGGTGGCACTTGCGAGGAGGGAGGAGATCTCCTCTGAGGATACTGCAGGGAAGGATGGGAAAGTAGGGGAGAGGGTTGAGTGCAGTGGGAGGTAGGAGGGGGGAGGGGTGACTTTTGGGGAGCTCAGACCTGACACCGGCAATGTCATTTTCAAATGTGGAGGACTCGATTTATGAAAAAATACATCTTTTCAATACAACAATAAGCAGACACAATCCCTGCCCACAACGATTTAACATTCTAGAGGGGACAGATGGACATACTTCTTGCCCCTGGTAATTAGTGTTGGAAGGTGTGTCTCTGCAACCACAAGATCAGGAATAATGAGGATTTTATTGAGAGACAGGAATACAGGAGCTTGATTATCATTATTATTGTAATTGTATTAAGTGTACTATGCACTCTTCAATTAATTCAATGGTATTTATTGAGAGCTTAATGTGTGCAGAGCACTGTACTAAATGCTTGGAAAGTACAATTCCAAGCAACAAATAGAGACAAATCCCTACCCAAAGGGCTCACAATCTAGAAGTGGAGAGACAGACAACAAAACAACTCCAACTCTCTCCTGGACCCCCTCCAATCTGGCTTCCGTCCCCTCCACTCTACCGAGACTGATCTCTCAAAGGTCACCCATGAACTCCTTCTTGCCCAAAACAATGGCTCCTACTCTATCCTAATCCTCCTCGACCTCTCAGCTGCCTTTGGCACTGTTCGCCATTCCCTTCTCCTCCACACTTTATCTCACCTTGGCTTCACGGACTCCGTCCTCTCCTGGTTCTCCTCTTATCTCTCTGGCCATTCATTCTTGGTCTCCTTCACAGGCTCCTCCTCCCCCTCCCATCCTCTAACCATAGGAGTTGCTCAAGGGTCAGTTCTTGGCCCTCTTCTGTTCTCCATCTACACTCACTCCCTTGGTGAACTCATTCGCTCCCATCGCTTCAACTGTCATCTCTATGCAGATGACACCCAAATCTACATTTCCTCCCCGTCCTCTCCCCCTCCTTCAGGCTCGTATCTCCTCCTTCCTCCAGGACGTCTCCACCTGGATGTCAGCCCACCACCTAAAACTCAACATGTCCAAAACTGAGCTCCTCATCTTCCCTCCCAAGCCCTGTCCTCTTCCTTACTTCCCTGTCACTGTGGACGGTACGACCATCCTTCCCGTCTCTCAAGCCCGCAACCTCGGTGTCATCCTTGACATAGCTCTCTCATTCACCCCACACATCTGATCTGTCACCAAGACCTGCTGGTCTCACCTTTATAATATCGCCAAGATCCGCCCTTTCCTCTCCACCCAAATGGCTATCTTACTGTTACAAGCTCTCATAATATCCTGACTGGATTATTGTGTCAGCTTTCTCTCTGATCTCCCTTCCTCTTGTCTCTCCCCGCTCCAGTCTATTCTTCACTCCGCTGCCCGGCTCATCTTCCTCCAGAAAGGCGCTGGGCCATGTCATGCCCCTCCTTAAAAACCTCCAGTGGTTGCCCATCAACCTCCTCACGAAACAAAACCTTCTCACTCTAGGCTTCGAGTCTCTACGTCACCTTGCCCCTTCCTACGTCTCCTCCCTTCTCTCTACCACCCACCCCGCACGCTCCGCTCCTCTGCTGCCCACCTCCTCACCGTCCCCCGGTCTCGCCTATCCCGCCATCGACCCCTGGGCCACGTCCTCCCGCTATCCTGGAATGCCCTCCCTTCTCACCTCCGCCAAACTACTTCTCTTCCCCTCTTCAAAGCCCTACTGAGAGCTCACCTCCTCCAAGAGGTCTTCCCAGACTAAGCTTCCCCTTTTACCTCTGCTCCCTCTGCTCCCTCTCTGCTCCCCTTTCACCTCCCCTCAGCTAAGCCCCCTTTCCCCCTTTCCCTCTGCTCCTCCCGCTCTCCCTTCCTCTCCCCTCAGCTCTGTGCTTATTTGTATATATTTTATTACCCTATTTATTTTGTTAATGAGGTGTACATCCCCTTGATTCTATTTATTACTATTGTTTTTGTCTGTCTCCCCCGATTAGACTGTAAGCCCGTCAATGGGCAGGGATTGTCTCTTTCTGTTGAATTGTACATTTCAAGGGCTTAGTACAGTGCTCTGCACATAGTAAGCGCTCAATAAATACTATTGAATGAATGAATAAATACAATTGACAGACTCTCTAAAACAGAGAGGAGTGGGAGAATGGGAAATGCTGGCTTAGCGAGGGAAGGCCTCACTAAGGATATGTGTTTTTAATAAGACTTTAAAAATATGGAACGTATCACTAATTTGCAATTTTGTGCGTTAGTTTCAGAACTTTGGTCGTGATTAAGTTGTCTTGTTTTTGTCCGTCTGTCTCCCCTGATTAGACTGTAAGCCCATCAAAGGGCAGGGATTGTCTCTATCTGTTGCCGAATTGTACTTCCCAAGCGCTTAGTACAGTGGTCTCTACATAGTAAGCGCTCAATAAATACTATTGAATGAACAAATGAAAAACAAAACAGGCATCAATAGCATCAATATAAATAAACAGATTAGATATATACACATGAGAAGCAGCGTGGCTCAGTGGAAAGAGCCCGGGCTTGGGAGTCAGAGGTCATGGGTTCAAATTCCTGCTCTGCCACTTGTCAGCTGTGTGACTGTGGGCAAGTCACTTCACTTCTCTATGCCTCCGTTCCCTCATCTGTAAAATGGGGATTAACTGTGAGCCCCATGTGGGACAACCCGATGACCCTGTATCTCCCCCAGCACTTAGAACAGTGCTCTGCACATAGTAAGCGCTTAACAAATATCAACATTATTATCATTAATAAAATAAATAGAATAATAAATATGTACATATATACACAAGTGTGTGGAGTGGGGGTAGAGCAGAGGGAGGGAGTAGGGGCAATGGAGAGGGGAGGAGAAGCACATTCAAAGCACCACTTTTTTTATGGAATTTAATAGGCCCTTACTATGTGCCAGGCACTCTTCTAAGCTCTGAGGTAGAAGCAAGTTTACTCTTCTATCACATTCCTAAAGATGTTTTCCAGAGGAGACTTCGGCTTCTCCACTGTGTTGCATGTTTTTCAAGGAAGACTTGAACATTTTAAGAGTCAAGGTAGTCTACTGAGTGAAGCCTTGGGGACAATACCCAAGGGATGTTCTTTTTTGTTTTGTTTTGTTTTTATTTGTTAAGCACTTACTACGCTCCAGGCACTGTTCTAAGCACTGGAGTAGATACAAGACAATCAGGTTGGACCCAATCCATGTCTCACATGGGGCTCATCGTGGCAGAGTAGAAAAGCACAGGCTTGGGAGTCAGAGGTAATAGGTTCTAATCCTGCTTCCTCTACTTGTCAGCTGTGTGATTTAAGGTAAGTCACTTCACTTCTCTGTGCCTCAGTTACCCTATCTGCAAAATGGGGATTAAGACTGTGAGCCCCACGTGGGACAAGCTGATTATCTTGTATCTACCCCAGTGCTTAGAACAGTGCTTGGCATATAGTAAGTGCTTAACAAATACCATTATTGTTATTATTAATAGTAATCCCCATTTTACAGATGAGATAACTGAGGACCAGTGAAGTGACTTTCCCAAGGTCACACAGCGAACCAGTGGCAGAGCTGGAATAAGAACCCAGGACCTTCTGACTTCCAGGCGTGGGCTCTGTTGACTAATAATAATAATAATAATAATGTTGGTATTTGTTAAGTGCTTACTATGTGCCAAGCACTATTATAAGCGCTGTGTTAGATACAGCGTAATCAGCTTGTCCCTCGTGAGGCTCAAAGTCTTAATCCCCGTTTTACAGATGAGGTAACTGAGGCACTGAGAAGTTAAGTGACTTGCCCAAAGTCACACAGCTGACAGGTGGCAGAGCTGGGATTAGAACCCATGATCTCTGCTTCCTAAACCCGTGCTCTTTCCACTGAGCCACGCTGCTTCTCTAGGCCATGCTGCTTCTCTTCAGAAACTTGTCTTAAGTTTTACTGCAAACTCTTCAGAACTCCTAATTCTGTTTGCTTCCAAGTCTCCACAAACTATTTTCATTTTCTCTTGAAATAGATCTATCTTATTGTTATTATCATCTATCTTTTTGATTGCTCTAGAAACAAATATATAAAAGTAAACATTTCATGTAAAAATAGAACCCTAAGAATTCTGGTTCTGAGGGAGAAGCCTCTCTCTTCAGTTAACTGTGGTATAATCCTTCTTTGTTTCAATTATAGATTTTAATCTACATTTTTCTCTTCCTTCACTGAACTTTCTTTATCATTGATCTATTGATGCCAGTGTAGCTCTTTCTTTTGGTTGTTCAGGCCTTTGTTGCTTTAACAGTTTTGAATTCTTGGGCAATTGTCCATTAAGGTGCTGCACTGCTTTGGTAGCAATTTCATTCATTCATTCATTCAGTTGTATTTACTGCCTACTTACTGTTTGCAGAGTACTGAATTAAGTCTTTGGGAGAGTACAGTACAAAAATAAACTGACACATTCCATGCCCACAGTGAACTTATAGACTAGAGAGGGAGAGATAGACATTAGTATAAATAAATAAAAAAATAAATAACAGCTTTGTACCGAAGTGTTGTGGGGCTTGGAGTGGGGGGATGAACAAAGGGAGAAAGTCGGGATGACACAAAAAGGACTGGTAGAAGAGGAATGAGGGGCTTAGTCTGGGAAAGCCTCTTGGAGGAGATGAGCCTTCAATAAGTCTGTGAAGCGGGGGAAAGTGGATGTCGGTCAGATTTGAGGAGGGAGGGCGTTCCAGGCCAGAGGCAGAACGTGAGCCAGGGGTTGATGGCGAGACAGGCGAGATGGAGGCCCAGTGAGAAAATTAGCACTAGAGGAGAGGGCTGGGGTTGTAGAAGAGGAGAAATGAGGTGAGGTAGGAGGGGCCAAGGTGATGGAGAGTTTTAAAGCCAGTGGTGAGGAGTTTTTGTTTGCTGCAGAGGTGGGTGGGCAACCACTGGAGTTTTTTGAGGAGTGTTTCTGTAGTAAAATGATCCAGGCAGCAGAATGAAGTATGGACTGGAGTGGGGAGAGACAGGAAGCTGGGAGGTAATCCAGGTGGGATAGGATGATTGACTGTACTAATGTGTGTTAATGTAATACAATAACATAATACATGTAAGAGCATGTATTAACATCTATTTCCTTTCTTGCACTTTATTTCATTTCCAGTGATCTGGGTCTTTTGTTGCACTATTTCTCTGAGGGACAGATAATTTTGCCACTTTGTTCATCATCCTCAAACACCATCAAGCTTCCACTGAGCATGTTCCAGCTGCCTAGAAGCAGCGTGGCTCAGTGGAAAGAGCACGGGTTTAGGAGTCAGAGGACATGGTTTCTAATCCCAGCTCCGCTGCTTGTCAGCTGTGTGACTTTGGGCAAGTCACTAAACTTCTCTGTGCCTCAGTTACCTCATGTAGAAAATGGGGATTAAGACTGTGAGCCCCGCAAGGGACCTGATTACCCTGTATCTACCCCAGCACTTAGAACAGTGCTTGGCACATAGTAAGTGCTTAACAAATACCAACATTATTATTATTATTAGTTATGGAGGTTAATCGAAGAAGAGACGTGAGGCTCCGAGACTGTAGGTGGGATAGAAGTAGTCTTATTTAACATCCCGGCCTTTTTCACAAACATTTGATTCTGCATGAAAGGAGTAAAGGCTGTTTGCTAAACCTAACAGAGTTGTCATGGCATAGTGGAAAGAGCACTGACCTGGGAGTCAGAAGGTCATGGGTTCTTCTAATTCCAGCTCCGACATTTGTCTGCTGTGTGGCCTTGGGCAAGTTACTTCACTTCTCTGGGCCTCAGTTACCTCATTCGTAAAAATGGAGATTAAGACTGTGAGCCCTATGCGGAACAGGGACTATGTCCAATACAATTTGCTTGTATCCACCCCAGCACTTAGTACAAGGCCTGGCACATAGTAGGTGCTTAAAAATACTATAAGAAGTATTATTATTATTATTATTATTATTATTAATGAGTCTGATATTCTGCTTGTGCTCCAGGAAAATGATACTGACATAATAGCAGTTGCATCTTCTTAGTACTGTGGTCCCTGTGGCCTATGACTGTCAGACAGTCACCACTGCCTAATGGAAAGAGCACAGGCCTGCGAGACAGAGGACGTGGGTTCTAATCCCACGAGGCAGAGTGTTTTAGTGGCAAGAGCACGGGCTTGGGAGTTAGAGGTTGTGGGTTCTAAACCCGGATCCAGCACTTATCTGCTGTGTGACCTTGAGCAAGCCACTTCACTTCTCTGGGCCTCAGTTAATTCATCTGTAAAATGGGGATTAGGACTGTGAGCCCCATGTGGCTCTTGTTGTCATCTGATTACCTTGTATCCACCCCAGTGCTTAGAACAGTACTTGGCACATAGTAAGAGCTTAACAAATATGATTATGATGATTATTATCATTGTGGGACAGGGACTGTGCCTAACCTGACTATGTTGCATCTACCCTTGTGCTTAGGGCCGTATTACAGTGTAAGCTCAGAGTAAGCGCTTAACAAACACCACAATTATCATTATCATTATTATTATTATTAGGATGTGCATGCATAAATCATCCCCTCCTCCCATCTGGGTTCATTCGTTCATTCAGTATTTACTGAGCTCTTATTGTGTGCAGAGCACTGTCTTAAGTGCTTGGGAGAGTATAACACAGCACTAAACAGTCACATTCCCTGCCCACAATGAGCCTAGAGTCTAGAGTGGGGGAGACAGAACATCAGTGTAAATAAATAAAACTACAGATATGTACATGTTCTAATCCTGGCCCTGCCCCTCTTCTGCTTTTTGACCTTGGTCCAGTCACTTCACTTCTTTGTGACTCAGTTGCCTCATCTGTAAAATGGGGATTAAGACTGTGTGAGCCCTATGAGGTACAGGGACTGTGTCAAAACTGATTAGCTTGTATCCACCCCAGCATTCAGTATAGTGCCTGGAACATAGCAAGTGCTTAACAAATACTATTTTTTTAAAATGGGTCAGAGGAGGTGGCTGGCAGAAAAGGGGAAATGCGCACCCCCTCCTGCCTCCACTTTCACCTGGGGGTATCCAGTGTTCTGCTTTCCCAAGGAGCATCATAGTCTAGTAGATAGAGCACAGGCTTGGGAGTCAGAAAGTCATGGGTTCTAATCCGGGCTCTTCCCCTTGTCTGCTGAGTGATCTTGGGTAAGTAATTTCACTTCCTGGTCCTCAGTTACCTCATCTGGAAAATGGGGATTGAGACTGTGAGCCCCTTTGGGAAAGAGAATGTGTCCAAACCAATTTGTTTGTATCTACTCCAGCACTTACTACAGTGCCTGGCACACAGTAATCTCTTAACAAATAACACAATTATCGTTATTCTTTTCCTCTGGGCAAATCCGATTGATGGAGAAAATGGGGTGAAGGCTCAGGAAGCTCCCTGCCCCTACACCCTTTCACTGAGGAAACCATATTAATAAAAATAACAATAATAATAAAAACTGTGGTATTTGTTAAGCACTTACTATGTGACAAGCACTGTTTAAAGCACTGGGGTAGATACAAGGTAATCAGGTTGGACACAGTCCCTGTCCCACGTGGAACTCCCTGTCTTAAATCCCCGTTTTCCAGATGAGGTAAATGAGGTCCAAAGAAACATAGTGACTTGCCCAAGGTCACACAGCTAACAAGTGGCAGAGCCAGCACCAGAACCCAGGTCCTCTGACTACCAGGCCCGGTCTCTTTTGATGATAGTTTCCCGAAGTACTTGATGGAAGAGATCATTTAGACTTGGGACCCGAGGATATGAGCAGAGGAATGAATTCTCATCTGGGTGATGTCAGTGCTGTCCCCCTTGCCTTGGTCCTGCCAGCCCTGATCCCGCTGAGGCCCGGAGTGCAGTCAGGGAGGAAATGAGGAGCAGTGCAGACCACTGACAACTGCAAACAATCGTTTACCACTCCAACCCCATGTAGAGACAGTCCTCTAGACCCTAAGTTCATTATGGGCAGGGAATATGTCCGTTCATTCATTCAATAGTATTTATTGAGCGCTTACTGTGGCAGAGCACTGTACTAAGCGTTTGGAATGTACAAGTCGGCAACAGATAGAGACAGTCCCTGCCATTTGACGGGCTTACAGTCTAATCGGGGGAGACAAAAACAATGGCAATAAACAGAGTCAAGGGGAAGAACATCTCATAAAAACAATGGCAAATAAATAGAATCAGGGTGATGTACTGTCCCAAACACTCAATACAATACTCTGCTCACAGTAAGTGCTCAGTAAATATGATGGCCTGACTGAATGACAAGGGGGCTGTGACACCAGCAAAGTTATGAAGCTTTGCTTTTCCTATGGTATTTGTGAAATGCTTTGTATGTGCCAGGCACGTACTAAGTGATGGGGTAGATACAAATTAATTAGGTTGGACACAGTCCCTTCTCCCATGGGGCTGCCAGGCTTAATCCCCATTTTACAGATGAGAAAGCTGAGGCAAAGAGAAGTGAAATGATTTGACCAAGGTCACACAGCAGGCAAATGGTGGAGGTTGGGATTAGAACTCGGGTTCTTCTGACTCCCAGGGCCCATGCTCTATCCACCATGCCGTGAATCCTAGGAAAAAGCCAATTTGTGTGACAGAGAGGCTGGTGATGCTGTCTATAGTGACAGGAAGTTCAGAGTATAGCCAGTCAGTCATATTTATTGAGCACTTACTGTGTGCAGAGCACTGTACTAAGGACTTGGGAGAGTACAATATAACAGACACATACCCTGCCTTACAGTCTAGAGGGGGAGACCCACACTAATATAAATAAATTACAGACATGTACATAAGTGCTGTGGGTCTGGTGCGGGGGGCATGAAGAAAGGGAGCAATTTAGGATGAAGCAGAGGGGAGTGGAAGAAAAGGAGACGAAGGTTTAGTCAGAGAAGGCCTCTTGGAGGAGAAAGCTAGCAAGCCTTAGAGGGGTCTTGGACAAATGAGTGAATGTGGCACCCGCTCGGGTGGGCCTCTGAACAGGGACTTGGGTACTGCTATAGTTGAATCCCATGCCGTCCTGTTACCCAGGAACCCTGCACACCTAGCAGTAGATGAGAGTGAGGATCTTCAAGTGCATCGAGGATAACCAGAAACAGCTACAAGAGCCTCATTCTGGTCCAAATTCTGTCTCATGTCGTCGAGTCATCTCCGACCCGTAGTGACACCATGGACACATCTCTCCCAGAACGCCCCACCTCCATCTGCAGTCGTTCTGGTAGAGGATCTATAGAGTGCTCTTGGTAAAAATCCAGAAGTGGTTTACTATTTCCTCCTTCTGTGCAGTAAACTCTATTCTCCTCCCTTGACTATCTTCTATATAGCTGCTACCCAGCACAGGTGAGTTTTGACTTGTAGCAGATTGCCTGCCACTCACTAGCCACTGCCCAAGCTAAGAGTGGGTAGGCCTCTGCTTGACTCTCCCTCCCAAAAGTCAAGACTGGTAGAGTACTGGAAACTCTCCAAGTGCCCTGAGAGGAAGGTCCAAAACTAGGAATCTGAAAAATACATTCCAAATTGCCTCTTGAGATTCATCATAGCTTCAAACCTTTGATGTCTTCTCTGCCCATTCTACTTGAAAAACAGCTCCCTGTATCTTTTCCCTGATGTAATTATGACTGCAGCACTGGGCTTCTTGGTTTCTTATCAGCACTGCCCAAGGGTTACATCGCAGGGAGTCTGTAAAGGAAATATGATTGGGAAAGGTGCGATAACACCTATATATCTACACTGTTTTGCCTCCCGATCAACCTGTTCAGAAGTTTAAGGCTTGTGGGGTTTTTTTGGTACTTTTGAGAAACTTGGTTAAAACCATTTTGAGGGGAAAAGAAAATCCCTACTTTTAAAAAATTGCAGTTTAAAAAATCCATACCTGTCAGTCAGTTGTATTTATTGAGCACATACTGTGTGCAGAGCACTGTACTAAGTGCTTGGGAGAGTGCAATATAACGATATAACAGGCATATTCTCTGCCCACAATGAAATGTTGGTTTATTTATATCCAAGCTATTCTACCTCCCTTCAGCATCATCTATGCACTTGGGTCTGTACTACTATGGATAAAATGGAGTTTACTAATTGCAATCTGGCTGCAGAGCACTATATTAAGTACGTGGGAGAGTCGATTAGACTGTAAGCCCGTCAAACGGCAGGGACTGTCTCTATCTGTTGCTGACTTGTTCATCCAAGCGCTTAGTACAGTGCTCTGCACATAGTAAGCGTTCAATAAATACTATTGAATAAATACTATTGAATGAATACAGTCCAACACAGTTGGTAGACGCAATCCCTGCTCACAGAGAGCTAACAATCTACGGGGGAGACAGACACTGAAATGATTAGGGAAATGCTGTGGAGCTGAGGGTGCGGCGAATATCAAGTGCTTGGTACATATCCAAGTACATAGGCAACACAGAAGGGAAAATGAGGGTTTAGTTGGAGAAGCCCTCTTAGAGGAGATGGGATTTTAATAAGTTTTTGAAGGTGGAGAGAATGGAAGACGATCATATATGAAGGTGGAGGGCATTCCAGATCAGAGGGATGTTGCAGGCTCGAGGTGGGCAGTGAGATAGATGAGATTGAGGTACAGTGAAAAGGTTGGCGTTAGGGGAGCCAAATGGGTGGGCTGGGTTGTAGTAGGGGATCAGTGAGGTGAAGTGGGAGGGAGAGTGGTGATTGAGTGCTTGAAAGTATACTGTAAGTTCACTGCGGGCAGGGAATGTATCTGTTTATCACTATATCATACTCTCCCAAGCACTCAGAACAGTGCTTTGCACAGAGTATGTGCTCAATAAACCCGATTCGTTCATTTAATTGTATTTATTAAGCACTTACATCATTTATTCTTTCATTCAATCATATTTATTGAGTGCACAGAGCACTGTACTAAGCACTTGAAATGTACAATTCGACAACAGATAGAGCCAATTCTTGTCCAACAACGGGCTCGCAGTCTAAAAGGGGGAGACAGACAACAAAATCAAACAAGTAGACAAGCATCAATACCATTAAAATAGATAAAGAGAATCATAGATACACATCATTAATAAAATAGAGTAATACATAATATATACAAATGTATGGAAGTGCTGTGGGGAGGGGAAGGGGGTAGAACAGAGGGAGGGAGTAGGGGCAATGGGGAGGGGATGAGGGGCAGAGGGAAAGGGAGGGCTCAGTCTGGCAAGGCGTCCTAGAGGAGGTGAACTCTTAGTAGGACTTTGAAGAGGGGAAGAGAGTTAGTTTGGCAGATTTGAGGAGAGAGGGCATTCCAGGACAGCGGGAGGACGTGGGCCAGGGGTCAACGGCAGGCGAGAACGAGGTTCAGCGAGGAGGTTAGCGGCACCAGAGGAGCAGATTGTGCGGGGTGAGCTGTAGAAGGAGAGAAGGGAGGTGTGGTAGGAGGGGGCCAGGGGATGGAGAGCTTTGAAGCCAAGGGAGAGGAGTTTTTGCTTCATGTAAAGGTTGATAGGCAACCACTGGAGGTTTTTGAGGAGGGGAGTGACATGCCCAGAATGTTTAGGTAGAAATATAAGCCGGGCAGCCGAGTGAAGTATAGACTGAAGCAGGGAGAGACAGGAGGATAGGAGGTCAGAGGGGAGGCTCATGCAGTAATCCCGTGGGGATATTATGAGAGCTTGTACCAGCAAGGTAGCAGTTTGGATGGAGAGGAAAGGGCGGATCTTGGCGATGTGGTGAAGGTGAGACCGGCAGGTTCTGGTGATGGATTGAAAGTGTGGGATGAATGAGAGAGCAGAGTCAAGGATGATACCAAGGTTGCCGACTTGTGAGACGGGAAGGATGGTAGTGTGTGCAGAGTAGTGTACTAAGCACTTGGGAAAATCCAGTAACAATAAACAGACACATTCCCTGTCCACAAGGAGCTTACAGACTACAGGGAGGGGAGATAGACATCAGTAAAAATACATAAATGACAGATATGTACATAAGTGGGGCAGGGAAAAGGGAAGAGCAAAGGGAGCAAGTCAGGGCGACACAGAAGGGAGTGGGAGAAGAGAAAAGGGGGGCTTAGTCTGGGAAGGCCTCTTGGAGGAGATGTCTTCAGTAAGGCTTTGAAGTGGGGAGAGAGTCATTGTCTGTTGGATTTGAGGAGGGAGAGCATTTGAGGCCAGAGGCGGATGTGGGCCAGGGGTCGGCAGTGAGAAAGGAGAGATTGAGGCACGGTGAGAAGGTTTGCACTAGAGTAGCAAAGTATTTGGGCTGGGTTGTAGAAGAACAGAAGGGAGGTGAGGTAGGAGGGGGCAAGGTGGTGGCCTGCTTTAAAGCCAATGCTGCAGAGTTTTTCTTTGATGCGGAGGCGGATGGGCAACCACTGGAGTTTTGTGAGGAATAGGGTGACACGTCTTGAATGTTTTTGTCGAAAAATGATCTGGGCAGCAGAGCCAAGTATGAACTGGCATGGGGAGAGCCAGGAGACTGGGAGGAAGCTGATGCAGTGATCCAAGCGGGATAGGAGGAGTGCCCCTTCCACTCCATCCAACTGCTACCACATTAATGTAACCGCTTAACCCAGCGTGGCTCGGTGGAAAGAGCACGGGCTGGGGAGTCAGGCGTCATGGGATCAAATCCCAGCTCCGCCACTTGTCAGCTTTGTGACTTTGGGCAGGTCACTTAACTTCTCTGTGCCTCAGGTACCTCATCTGTAAAATGGGCATTAAGACTGTGAGCCCCACGTGGGACAACCTGATTACCTTGTATCCTCCCCAGCACTTAGAACAGTGCTTTGCACATACTAAGTGCTTAACAAATAACATCATTATTATTGTCATTATTGTATCAGCCTCCTTGTTGACCTCCCAGCCTCCTGTCTCCACTCCGGTCCAAACTGTATTCTGCTCCCCAAATCATTTTCCTTCAGAAACATTCAGATCATGTTTCCCACTCCTCAGAAAACTCCAGTGCTTGCCCATCCACCTCCACATCAAGCAAAAACTCCTCACCATTGGCTTTAAAGCACTTAATCACCTTTGCCCCTCCTAACTCACCTCGCTGCTCTCCTACTCCAACCCGGCCCTCACACTTTGCTCCTCTGGTGTTAACCTTCTCACTGTACCTCCCTCTCGTCTATCTTGCTGCTGTCCTCTCGCCCACATCCGAACTCTGGACTGGAACACCCTCCCTCCTCATATCAGGCAGATAATTGCTCTTCCCCACTTCAAAGCCTTATTGAAGGCACATCTCCTTCAGGAAGCCTTCCCTGACTGAGCCCTCCTCTCTTCTTCTCCCACTCCCCTCTGAGCCGCTCATGCTTTCTCCTTCGTTCATCCTCCGTCCCTCCTTCCCCATAGCACATGTATGTATATCTGTATATATCTGTAATTTATTTATCTATTCATATACATTAATGTCTGTCTCCCCCTCTAGACTGTGAGCTCGCCGTGGGCAGGGAATGTGTCTGGTATTATATTGCACTCTTCCAAGTCCTAAGTACAGTGTCTTGCATACAGTAAGTGCTCAATAAATACAATTGAATGAATGAATGAGTAATTGCATTAATGTGGTAACAGGATGGAGAGAAAAGGGCAGATTTTAGGTATGCTGTGAATGTGGCACTTACAGGATTTAGTGACAGATTGACTATGTGGGTTGAATGACAGAGAAGAGTCAAGGTTAACACCAAGCTTACGGTCCTGTGAGACAGGAAGGATGGTGGCGCTGTCTACAGTGATGGGAAAGGCAGGAGGAGGATAGAGTTCCAGTGGGAAGATAAAGAGTTCTGTTTTGGACAGATTAAGTTTGAGGTGATGGGAGGACTTCCAAATAGGGATGTCTTGAAGGCAGGAGGAAATGCTAGACTGGAGACAGGAAGACAGATCAGGGCTGGAGATGTAGATTTGGATGTCATTCGCATAGAGTTGGAGTTGAAGCCTTGGAGCTAATGGTCCTCTACTGCTAACCTCCTCACGGTCCCTTGTTCGCACCTGTCCCGCCGCCGACCCTTGGCCCACGTCCTACCACTGACCTGGAATGCCCTCTCTCCTCACATCTGCCAAACTAACTCTTTTCCCCTCGTCAAAGTCCTACTGAGAGCTCACTTCCTCCAGGAAGCCTTTCCAGACTGAACCCTCCCTTTCCTCTGCTCCTCCTCCCCTTCTTATTGCCCCGACTCGCACTTGTGCATATTTATATATATTTATTACTCTATTTTGTTAATGATGTGTACTTATCTATGATTCTATTTATCTTGATGATATTGATGCCAGACTACTTGTTTTGTTTTGTTTTGTTGTCTGTCTCCCCCTTTTAGACTGTGAGCCCATTGTTCAGCAGGGATTGTCTCTTTCTGTTGCCAAATTGTATATTCCAAGCACTTAATACAGTGGTCTGCATATAGTAAGCATTCAGTAAATACGACTGAATGAGTGAATTCATTCATTCATTCAATCGTATTTATTGAGCGCTTACTATGTGCAGAGCACTGTACTAAGTGCTTGGAATGGACAAATCGGTAACAGATAGAGACGGTCCCTGCCCTCTGACAGGCTTACAGTGAATGAATGAATGAGTTCTCCAAGGGAGTTGGGGAAGATGGAGAATAGAAGGGGACCCAGAACTGAACCTTGAGGGACCCCCAGAGTTTGGGAGTGGGAGGGGGAAGAGAAGGAAGAGGAGCCCACAAAGGAGACTGAGAATGAGTGGCCAGAGAGATAAGAGTAGAACCAAGTAGTTGAGAAACAGCTTAGCTCAGTGGAAAGAGCCCGGGCTTGGGAATCAGAGGTCATGGGTTCGAATCCCAGCTCGGCCACTTGTTAGCTGTGTGACTGTGGGCAAGTCACTTAACTTCTCGGTGCCTCAGTTCCCTCATTTGTAAAACGGGGATGAAGACTGTGAGCCTCATGTGGGACAACCTGATTACCCTGTATCTACCCCAGCACTTAGAACAGTGCTCTGCACATAGTAAACGCTTAACAAATACCAAATACCAACATTATTACCAAGAGAGGACAGTCAGTGAAGCCAAGATTGGGTAACGTTTCCAGGAAAAGGGGGTGGTCCGCATTGCCGAAGGCAGCTGAGTCGTCGAGAAGGATTAAGATGGATTAGAGGCCATTGGATCTGGCAGGAAGGAGATCACTGGTGACCTTTGAGAGGGAGGTTTCTGTGGAGTGAAGGGGACAGAAGCCAGATTGGAGCAAGTCAAGGAGAGACTTGGAGAAGAGGAATTTGAGACAGTGGGTGTAGACAACTCACTCAAGGAGTATGGAAAGGAATGGGAGGAGGGAGATAGGGTGATAACTGGAAGGAGTGTGGGATCCAGGGAGGGTTTTTGTAGCATAGGGGAGACATGAGCATGTTTGAAAGCATTAGGGAAGAAGCCATTGGAGAGTGAACAGTTGAAGCTGGCTGTTAGGGAGGGAAGAAGAGAGGGGGTGAGAGTTTTGATAGCTTTGAAGGAATGGGATTGGATGCATAGATAAAGGAGGTGGCTTTTGAGAGGAGGAAGGTGATCTCCTCTAGTTACTGCTGGGAAGGATGGGATAGTCGAAAAGGGGGCCAAAAGGGGGAGAGGTTGAGGAGGGGCAGGGGTGAAGTTAGGGAGTCACTCCGCTGACCGGCTCATCTTCCTGCAGAAACGATCTGGGCATGTCACTCCCCTTCTTAAACAACTCCAGTGGTTGCCTATCGACCTCCGCTCCAAACAAAAACTCCTCACTCTAGGCTTCGAGGCTCTTCATCACCTTGCCCCTTCCTACCTCTCCTCCCTTCTCTCTTTCTACCGCCCACCCCGCACGCTCCGCTCCTCTGCCGCCCACCTCCTCGCCGTCCCTCGGTCTCGCCTATCCCCCCGTCGACCCCTGGGTCACGTCCTCCCGCGGTCCCGGAACGCCCTCCCTCCTCACCTCCGCCAAACTGATTCTCTTTCCTTCTTCAAAACCCTACTTAAAACTCACCTCCTCCAAGAGGCGTTCCCAGACTGAGCTCCTCTTCCCCCTCTACTCCCTCTGCCATCCCCCCTTTACCTCTCCGCAGCTAAAGCCTCATTTTCCCCTTTTCCCTCTGCTCCTCCACCTCTCCCTTCCCATCCCCACAGCACTGTACTCGTCCGCTCAACTGTATATATTTTCGTTACCCTATTTATTTTGTTAATGAATTGTACATCGCCTCGATTCTATTTAGTCGCCATTGTTTTTACGAGATGTTCTTCCCCTTGACGCTGTTTAGTGCCATTGTTCTCGTCTGTCCGTCTCCCCCGATTAGACTGTAAGCCCGTCAAACGGCAGGGACCGTCTCTATCTGTTGCCGACTTGTTCATCCCAAGCGCTTAGTACAGTGCTCTGCACATAGTAAGCGCTCAATAAATACTATTGAATGAATGAATGAATGAGTCCCACCTGATGGAGTTGATTTTCTTAATAAAGTAGATGGCCAGTTCATTGGGAGCAAGGGATGGGGGAGGCAGGGAGACAGGGCCTGAGGTGGGAGTAAAATTTCTGGAATAACTGGCAAGGGTGATGGGCATAGGTGTCAACAAGGGTGAAGAAATAATTTTGCTTGGCAAAGTAGAGGGCAGAGCTAAAGCAAGCAAGGATAAATTTTAAGTGGACGAGATTGGCCTGATAGTTAGATTTCTGCCAGGAGTGCCCTCAGCTCGAGCACAGAGTAAAGGAGGAGGACTGTGCAGGTGATCCAGGGCTGTGGGTTAGTGGTACGAGATCAACAAAGAGATAGGGGAGTGAGCAAGTTGAGTTCAGTAGAGATGGTGGTGTTAAGAATGTCTATTTTGTCATCAAGAGAGGGTAATCTGGCTCACAGTATTAATCCTCATTTTACACATGAGGTAACTGAGGGTCAAGGAGGTTAAGTGACTTGCTCACCATCCCACAGCAGACAGGTGAGGCGCTGGAATTAGAATCCAGGTCTTTCTGAATCCCATGCCTGGGCTTTCTCCACTAGGCCACACTGCTTCTCACTAATTACTCTGCTCTTCAGTAGGCATTCAGTACATACTATTGACTGAGCAGTTTGTTCTGCTCAGAGGTAAGCTTAAGTCCCTAAGCTTAAGTCCCTTTGACCATCAAACCAGGTGCTTCCTTGAGCATTTAGAAGCAGCTTGGCTTCGATGATAGAGCACAGGCTTGGGAGTCGGGAAACCTGGGTTTCTAATCCTGGGTCTGCAACTTGCCTGCTGTGTGACTTTGGGCAAGTCACTGAACTACTCTGTGCTTCAGTTTTCTCACTTTTAAAATGGGAATTAGGTATTTGTTCTTCCTTACCCCTAAACTGTGAGTCCCATATGGCACAGGGACAATGTCCGAGCTGAAAGTTCTGATTGCTCCAGCAATTTAGCACAGTGCTTGGCACACAGTGAATGCTTAACAAAACCATTATTTTTCTCACAGTCTTAATCCCCTTTTACAGATGAGGTGATTGAGACACAGAGAAGTGAGTTCATTGCCCAAGGTCACACAGCAGTCAAGTGACAGAGTCAGGATTAGAACTCAGATCCTTCTGACTTCCAGGCCGGTGCTCTGTCCACTAGGCCATGCTGTTTCCCACCTAGCCTCAAATTAATCCTCCATAAACTAGTGTTTTGAGCTAGAGGGTAGATTCTTTCATTCAATAGACTTTATTGAGCGCTAACTGTGTGCAGAACACTGTACTAAGAACTTGGGAGAATACAATGCAACATTCCCTGCCCACAACAAGCTTACCGTCTAAGAATAATAATAATAATAATGGTATTTGTTATGTGCTTATTATGTGCCAAGCACTGTTCTAGGCACTGGGTATATACAAGGTAATCAGGCTGACCCCGTGGGGCTCACTGTCTTAATCCCTATTTTACAGATGAGGTAACTGAGGCACAAAGAAGTTAAGTGATTTGCCCAAAGTCACACAGTTGATAAGCGGCAGAGGCTGAATTAGACCCCACAACCTCCGGCTCCCAAGCCCATACTCTTTCCACTAAGCCACGCTACCTCTCTAGTTTACAGGAGAGGAGGCAGATATCAACACAGGTACAATTACAAATATGTACATAAGTGTTTTGGGGCTGGGAGAGAGAAAGAACAAATTGAGCAAGTCAGGCTGATGCAAAAGAGAGTATGAGATGAGGAAAATTGGAGCTTAATCTAGGAAGACCTTTTGGAGGAGATGTGCCTTCAGTAGGACTTTGAAACGGGGGAGAGTAAATATCTGTCAGATTTGAGGAGAGACATTTTTCCAGGCCAGAGGCAGGATGTGGGCTAGGGGTCGGCGGAGAGACTGGCAAGATTGAGGCACAGTCATAAGGTGGATAGAATGGCCAAAAAAAATCCTTCTGACCGGCCTGGAAGTCAGAAGGATCTGAGTTCTAATCCTGACTCTGTCACTTGACTGCTGTGTGACCTTGGGCAATCCACTCACTTCTCTGTGTCTCAATCACCTCATCTGTAAAAGGGGATTAAGACTGAGAAAAATAATGGTTTTGTAAGCATTCACTAATCGTCATCTTTTACATTTATACCTTCGGGTTTACTTTCATCATATATAGGGTCTTCAACTGAATTACTTCTCAAGGTGATTAACATGGAGGTATGGCATCCTTAGGAAGTATATAAAAGCATTAAGAAAAGTATATCAGTAATTATATGATTTGCAAACATCTTACTGACAACATTTTCTATTGGGGTAGACTAGGGACAGATTGCCACGTGAAGGTGAACACCTGCGTGTTCAAAACAGTGGCGTAGCCGATAGCTGGAATGCAAAAGGCACAAAAATATTCCAGCTACTTCAGATCTTCCAATGCGAATCTTCTTATTAGCAAGTGTTGCATACCAGGGGCTTCAATTTTCCCATGAGTCACGGCAGACATTTTTCTCCCTCCTCCTGGGAAACTCATTCTTCCCCGCCTTCCTCACAATCTCACACATAAATAAATGTAATCTAATAAAGTTAGATTGCGTATCCACACCTGGCATCGATTTTGTAATAAAAAAAAAATTTGCCAGCTCTTAAAGGAAAATCCTCTTCGTGCACTTGAAAGACATTTTCAAAGGTTCCTTGCTCACCAATGGGATACTTTATCTTTGACTTTCATCAAGTGACCTCGACAGCATTCTGTGATTAATTCCCTCTCACCTTCTTAAAACCATCGCCCCTGCCCTCCTCCCTTCCTTAACTTCTATTTTTAACCACTCAATCTCCAAGGGCTCCTTCCCCTCTGCCTTCAAACACGCCCACGTCTCCCCCATCCTAAAAAAACCCGCTCTTGACCCCACTTCCCCCTCCAGTTATCGTCCTATCTCCCTACTACCCTTCCTTTCCAAAATCTTAGAACGAGTCGTCTACAATCGATGCCTAGAATTCCTTAACTCCCATTCTCTCCTAGACCCCCTCCAATCTGGCTTCCGTCCCCTCCACTCTACCGAGACTGCTCTCTCTAAGGTCACCCATGACCTCCTTCTTGCCAAATCCAATGGCTCCTACTCCATTCTGATCCTCCTTGACCTCTCTGCTGCCTTTGACACTGTCGACCATCCCCTCCTCCTCCGTACCTTATCTCACCTTGGCTTCACGGACTCTGTCCTCTCCTGGTTCTCCTCTTACCTCTCTGGCCGATCATTCTCGGTCTCCTACGCTGGAGCCTCCTCCCCCTCCCATCCTTTAACTGTTGGAGTTCCTCAAGGGTCAGTTCTTGGCCCTCTTCTGTTCTCCATTTACACTCACTCCCTCGGTGAACTCATTCGCTCTCACGGCTTTGACTACCATCTCTACGCAGATGACACGCAGATCTACATCTCCGCCCCTGTCCTCTCCCCCTCCCTTCAGGCTCGCATCTCCTCCTGCCTCCGGGACGTCTCCACCTGGATGTCTGCCCGCCACCTAAAACTCAACATGAGCAAGACTGAGCTCCTCATCTTCCCTCCCAAGCCCGGTCCGCTCCCAGACTTCTCCATCACCGTGGATGGCACGACCATCCTTCCCGTCCCGCAGGCCCGCAATCTCGGTGTCATCCTTGACTCGTCCCTCTCGTTCACCCCACACATCCTATCCGTTACCAAGACCTGCCGGTTTCACCTCTACAATATCGCCAAGATCCGCCCTTTCCTCTCCACCCAAACGGCTACCTTACTATTACGGGCTCTTGTTATATCCCGGCTAGACTACTGTGTCAGCCTTCTCTCTGACCTCCCTTCCTCCTCTCTCGCCCCGCTCCGGTCTATTCTTCACTCCGCTGCCCGGCTCATCTTCCTGCAGAAACGATCTGGGCATGTCACTCCCCTTCTTAAACAACTCCAGTGGTTGCCTATCGACCTCCGCTCCAAACAAAACTCCTCACTCTAGGCTTCAAGGCTCTCCATCACCTTGCCCCTTCCTACCTCTCCTCCCTTCTCTCTTTCTACCGCCCACCCCGCACGCTCCGCTCCTCTGCCGCCCACCTCCTCGCCGTCCCTCGGTCTCGCCTATCCCGCCGTCGACCCCTGGGTCACGTCCTCCCGCGGTCCTGGAACGCCCTCCCTCCTCACCTCCGCCAAACTGATTCTCTTTCCCTCTTCAAAACCTTACTTAAAAATCACCTCCTCCAAGAGGCCTTCCAGACTGAGCTCCTCTTCCCCCTCTACTCCCTCTGCCATCCCCCCTTTACCTCTCCGCAGCTAAAGCCTCATTTTCCCCTTTTCCCTCTGCTCCTCCACCTCTCCCTTCCCATCCCCACAGCACTGTACCCGTCCGCTCAACTGTATATATTTTCGTTACCCTATTTATTTTGTTAATGAATTGTACATCGCCTTGATTCTATTTAGTTGCCATTGTTTTTACGAGATGTTCTTCCCCTTGACGCTGTTTAGTGCCATTGTTCTTGTCTGTCCGTCTCCCCCCGATTAGACTGTAAGCCCGTCAAACGGCAGGGACTGTCTCTATCTGTTGCCGACTTGTTCATCCCAAGCGCTTAGTACAGTGCTCTGCACATAGTAAGCGCTCAATAAATACTATTGAATGAATGAATTAATCTTTCGACTGATGGGTCCCTCAGTCATTCGTTCAATTCATTCATTCAATCTCATTTATTGAGCACTTACTGTGTGCAGGGAGCTTTACGAAGCACTTGGGAGAGTACACTATAACAATAAACAGACACATTCCCTGCCCACATGATCTTACAGTCTAGAGGGGAAAATAGTGAATCCTTAGGACCCACCCTCTGCTATGAGGGGTCATAGGAGGGCAAAGATGGAATTCTTCTGGATGAGCTAATTGAAGTTACAAAGAAGTATTTTAGGATTTCAGAGACTATTCCATTTGGTGTTCTGTGATGGGGAATTAGAGCTCTTTCCTCCAAAAAGAACAAGTTTCCACATCATCCTTGAGGTTTGCGATCTGCTCGCTGTGGGCAGGAAACGAGTCTGTCAACTCTGTTGTAGTGTACTCTTGCAAGCGGTTAGTACAGTGCTCTGCACACCATAAGCGCTTAATAAATAGCACTTAGTCACAGGTGCTCCTGGACGTGCATGTGGCATTGCAGTTTCATCTCACCAATGCGATTAGGACACAGATAGTATTTTTTTTTGTCCTCTCTGGGGAATAGCTCACCAGACTTGCTGATGCCTTTAGGGTCTTAAAGCTAGACTCTCATAAGGTACTCCAAATGAAGCCCACCTGGAGGATACTGAGGTGCAGCAGGTCAGATGGAAAGCTGAAGGAACCGTTAAAAGGAAATACCATTCCAAGTACCTCAAACTGAATGATAATTATGTTATTTGTTAAGCACCTACTATGTGCCAAGCACTTTTATAAGTACTGGGTAGATAGCAATTATTTAGTTGAGACACAGCCCCTGTCCCACATAGGGCTTACAGTCTGAGCAGGATAAATGTTTATTCCCCATTTTAAGCATGATCTTCTCACTGTGCCTCACTCTTAAGTCTCTTGCCTATGAGCTCTTGCTTGTGTCTTCTGTCTGAAACAGAGCTCCTCATCTTCTTAGCTAACCTCTGTCATCCCTCTGTTTTTCTGTCACTGTAGACAGCACCACCATCCTTTCTGTCTCACAATTTGGCATTATCCCTAGTTCATCTCTCTCAATAATAATAATAATAATTGTTGTATTTGTTAAGCACTTACTATGTACCAGGCACTGTACTAAGTGCTGGGGTGGATACAAGCAAATTGGGTTGGGCACAGTCCCTGTCCCATGTGGGGCTCACAGTCTCAATCCTAATTCTACAGATGAGGTAACTGAGGCCCAGAGAATAATAATGCTGGTATTTGTTAAGCGCTTACTATGTGCAGAGCACTGTTCTAAGCGCTGGGGTAGATACAGGAGAATCAGGTTGCCCCACGTGAGGCTCACAGTTAATCCCCATTTTACAGATGAGGTAACTGAAGCACAGAGAAGTGAAGTGACTTGCCCAAGGTCACACAGTAGACAAGTGGCAGAGCCCATATTAGAACCCATGACCTTCTGAGCCCCAGGCCTGTGTTATCCACTACACCATGTTGCGTCCCCATATTAATAATAATAATGTTGGTATTTGTTAAGCACTTACTACGTGCTGAGCACTGTTCTAAGCGCTGGGGTGGATAAAGGGTAATCAGGTTGTCCCACGTGAGGCTCACAGTTAATCCCCATTTTACAGATGAGGAAACTGAGGCCCAGAGAAGTGAAGTGACTTGCCCACAGTCCCACAGCTGACAAGTGGCAGAGCCGGGAGTCGAACCCATGACCTCTGACTCCGAAGCCCAGGCTCTTTCCACTGAAGCCACGCTGCTTTGTCAATTAAGGGACTGAGAACTGAACCTTGAGGGACCCCCACAGGGGATGAGAGGGAGAGAAGGAGCCTGTGAAAGATAAAGATAAAGAACGGCCAGATTAGATGAGGGGAACCAGGAGAGGATAGTCACGGAAGCCAAGGTTGGATAAGAGAAGCAGCGTTGCTCAGTGGAAAGAGCATGGGCTATGGAGTCAGAGGTCAAGGGTTTGAATCCCTGTCCTGCCACTTGTCAGCTGTGTGACTGTGGGCAAGTCACTTAACTTCTCTGTGCCTCAGTTCCCTCCTCTGTAAAATGGGGATTAAAACTGTGAGCCCCACCTGGGACAACCTGATCACCCTGTATCTCCCCCAGTGCTTAGAACAGTGCTCTGCACATAGTAAGCGCTTTACAAATACCAACATTATTATAACGTATCCAGGAGAAGGGGATGTTACACAGTGTCAAAGACAGCGGAGAGGTCGAGGAGGATTAGGGTGCGGTAGGAACTGTTGGATTTGGCAAGAAGGAGATCATTGGTCACTTTTGAGAAGGTGGTTTCAGTGGGGTGAAGGAGATGGAAGCCAGATTGGAGGGGTCCAGGGGAGAGTTGGAGAAGAGGAAAATGAGGCAGCGGATGTAGAAGACATGCTCAAGGAGTTTGGGGAGGAAGGGCAGGAGGGAGATGGGGTGATAACTGGAGGGAGCTGTGGGGTCACGGGTTTTTTTAGGATGGGGGAGATGTGGGCATGTTTGAATACAGTAGGGAAGAAGCCATTGGAGAGTGAATGGTTGAAGATGGCTGATAAAGGGGCAAGGAGGGAAGCGGTGAGAGTTTTTATCGGGTGCAAAGGAATGGGGTCCGATGCATGTGGAGGAGGTGGCATTTGAGAGGAGGCAGAAGATCTCCTCTGGAGATACTGCTGGGAAGGATGGGAAAGTTGAAGAGGGGACCGGGAGGAGGGGAGATTGAGGAGGGGGAGGAGTGATTTGGGGGGAGCTCACACTTAATGGGGTTGATTTTCTTAATAAAGTAGATGGCCTGATCATTGCGGGGTTCCCTGCACTCCCCTTTTCTCTGTGGTGGAGCCACATTTCTCCCCTCCACAACCTGGACCAGAGCCCCAACTCTGACCCAAGCCCAGGGAGATGAGGAAGGGGAGAGGAGCGGGTCTGGAACCAGTGGTCTTCCCCCCACTCCCTGCTCAGCACTGTGGTCCTTACAGAAGCTCCTCTGGAGAGAAGCGGGTCTGGGAGCGTTCTCCTTCTTCCTTGACTGCAAGCGAATCCTCTAGGAAATGAAAGGTGACTCCCTACTCTCTCTGACCTGAGGCAGATGGCGGCTCACCCAGCCCCCCTCCCCCGTCCACACAGAAACCAAGCCTTTAGCACACTCAGTCACTAGCTGAAACCTCCCTGAAAACAAGCAGTCTTGCAGAATATATGCTTGTTGTGGGCAGGGAATGTGTCCGTTACTGTTTTATTGTACTCTCCCAACATGGCTTAGTGGAAAGAGAATGGGCTTAGGAGTCAGAGAACGTGGGTTCTAATCCCAGCTCTGCCACTTGTCTGCTGTGTGACCTTGGGAAAGCCAGTTAACTTCTCTGAACCTTAATTACCTCATCTGGAAAATGGTGACTAAGACTGTGAGCCCCACATGGGACAATCTGCTACTCAGTGCTTAGAACAATGCTTGGCATATAACAAGCGCTTAACAAACACTATTGTTACCATTATTATTTAATCTATTCATTGAGTGTTTATTGTGAGCAGAGCACTGTACTTGGGAGAGTACATTATAACAATGAACAGACACATTCCCTGTCCACAGTGATTTTATAGTCTAGAGGGGATAAGTGCTCTATACAATAAGTGCTCAGGAAATTTGATTATCTGATTTATCTGTAGTAGAGATAGATTAATGTCTCTTTCCCCCTCTAGACTGTAAGCTCACTGTAAACGGGGAATGTGTCTGTTATATTGTGAGGTAGTCTCCCAACTACTTAGTACAGTATTCTGCATATAGGAAATGCTCAATAAATTGACTGATTGAGAAGTTGCCCAACAGGAGGATCTCTATCCATAAAATCATCACATTAGCTTCATGGCAGCTGTCAAAGCTATTCACATCTAATAATAACTGAGGCATTTAAGTGCTTACTGTACTAAGCATCATGGCCTAGTGGAAAAAGCATGGGCCTGGGAGTCAGAGGACTTGCATTCTGATTTCAGCTCTGCAAATTGCTTGCTCGGTTCTGCAAATTGCGCTTGTGCAAGTCTTTTAAGTTCCCTGTGCCTCAGTTTCCTCAACTGTAAAATGAGGATTCAATCCCTGTTCTCCCTCCTACTTAAGACCGTGAGATTTCATGCAGGACAGGGACTGTGTCCCACCTAATTAACTTGTATCTGCCACAGTACTTACAACACTATTTGACGTATGGTTCGCTTAACAAGTGCCATAAAACAAACAAACTGAGGTAGAGACAAAATAACCAGATTGGACACAGTCCCTGTCCCTCATGGAGCTCAGTCTCCTCCAATTTAATCTTCTTCCTCTAATCTTCTTCCCTGACTGATATATTATCTTCCTCTCTTTTCCTATCTCTAATGCTTTACCTAGTTGTTGAGTCGTTATTCCCAAATCCCTTAGTTCCTCACTCCACATCCCCATCCCTGTTCTGGAAGAGGAATTGAATCCCTCCTCCCTCCTACTTAGACTGTCAGCCCCATGTGGGTCAGGGACTGTGTCCCACTTGGTTAACTAGTATTTACTCCAGCGCTTAGAACAGCGTTTGATACATAATTAGAGCTTAGCAAATACCATTAAAAATTAGTCTCAAAGGTAATCTTTTATACTACCAATAATGCCAACGATTGTATTGTTTCCTTTTGGAATCTACATAGAAAATTGCTTTCAGAGTTTTGCACTTTCAAGCCCAAAGAGGTTTTGGATTAAAGCACAACTGCTGTTTCTAATTACAGTTTACTTATTCTTTGTGTCTTATTACCTACTTGTGACCCTGAAAATAGATCCAAGAAGATGTGATCCCTACTGAAAGAGAGCAACTAACTGCTGGGTTCTAATACCAGCTCTGCCACTGTCCTGCTGTGTGACCCTGGGCAAGTCACTTCACTTCTCTGACTCTCAGTTCCCTCATCTGCAAAATGGAAATCCAATCCCTATTCACCCTCCTACTTAGATGTGAGTCCCATGTGGGACCCAGTGATTGTATATCTGCCCCAGCACTTAGTACAAAGCTTGGTACCCCACAATTAATATCACTATCAAGTATCACTATGATTATTATTATTATTGCTAGTTAATGGTAAGGAAGCTATTTCTTGCAAATAGGAAATCTGTTTTCTAAATTCAGAATTGGAATATTGATGAAAAATCATGACTACAATGCATCTATTTTTAGCTATATAGTAGTAGGTTAAAACTCTGCTGACTGTGGAGGTTTTGTTCAGTTTTACTTCCCCCAATGCCTAATTTGATCATGATAACATTGATAGTTTGAAATGTACTGTGGATCCTGGCTCTGCCACTTGTCAGGTGTGTGACTTTGGGCAAGTCACTTAACTTCTCTGTGCCTCAGTTACCTCATCTGTAAAATGGGGATTAAGACTGTGAGCCACACATGGGACAACCTGATTCCCTGGTGTCTACCCCAGCACTTAGAACAGTGCGCTGCACATAGTAAGCGCTTAACAAATACCAACATTATTATAATTTAGTCAGGAGAGCATCAAACTTTAAATTTACAAGTACGGGGTTCGAGTTCCTGTTCAGTCAAAAGTTTATTGAGAAGTAAGGTGGTCTAGTTGGATAGAGCATGAACTTGGGAGTCAGATGAACCTGGGTTCTGATCCTGGTTCTGCCATATGTTTGCTAAGTGACCATGAGCAAGTCACTTAACTTCTCGATGCTTGAGTTTCCTTAACTGTAAAATGGGGAAACCTGTTCTCCCTCCTCCTTAGACTCTGAGCCCCATTCAGTACAAGGACTGTTTCCTACCTATTTAATTTGTACTTACCTCAACACTGTTCTAAGTGTTTGACACAAAGTAAGTGTGTAACAGATATCATTTAAAAAAATGTATATCTATTCCCCACTCTCTGTGGAAAACACGCATTAGGACACAAGTGATTGTGCTTTCTGTGACCATGTTTTGGCACCTGCCCCATCCTGGACTAAGCTAGGTTCTGATTTTCTCATCTGAAGAAGCAGCAACCAGGGTTACCACAGTTTGCTCTTCCTGCAGACCTGTCGGTCGTGTGACTTTGTGGTTAGAACCTGGACCTGGATTCTAATCCCGGCTCTGCCACTTGCCTGCTTTGTGATCTTGGGCAAGTCACGTCATTCCTCTATGTCTCAATTTTTTAATCTGTGAAAAGGGAATTTGATGCCTGTCCCCCCTCTTAATAATAATAATAATAATGATTGTATTTGTTAAGCCCTTACTACGTGTCAAGCGGTGTTCTAAGCACTGGGGCACATACAAAGTATTCAGGTTGTCCCACTTGGGACATAGTCTTAATCCCTATTTTACAGATGAGATAACTGAGGCACAGAGTAGTGAAGTGACTTGCCCAAGGTCACACAGTAGACCAGAGGCAGAGCTGGGATTAGAACCCACATCCTCTGACTCCCAAGCCCAGGCTCTTAGCTTCCGGACAGACAGGGACCTTGTCTAATTCCCGCCTGTGTACTCTCTCCCAGAGCTTAGTTTAGTGCTCTTCACAAAGTAAGCACTGCCTAAATAGTATTACTACTACCATTATTTAGGAAATCAAAGAGAAAGGAGCATCTATCTTCCCCGAGCAGTCTTTGCCTCCCTCAGTCAAAATGGAGTACTAAGGGCTGACAGGCGCCTTTATAAATGGGTTCAGCAAAGAGCTCATTATTCTGAGAGGTGGCACGCTCCATTTTACAGGGCAGGATCCCATCTTTTATTATGAAGAATAGATTCTCTGGGCCTCTTCCTGTTTCCTGGTCAAACTCCGTGTGGTGAACTACAGTCAAGAGAATTTTCTCATTTCGATCCACTCTGAGGAGCTGAACAAGGAAATTAAGTGACTTATTTTTTAAAAAATTTTTATTTTTTGGAACGAGACATTGAGACTTTTATCCCGGGACTGGAAGAGTCACTTAGAAAATGGAGATAATGATGAAATGAATTATTCTGTTGATAAAGCAAGTGATTCATATGTACACTGGATGTGGCCTTTATGCTGAAGGAGGGTCTTGAATTTCGGTTTGAATTATTTCAGCCCTGAAGGTACTTTGTTACTTTTCAGATTCATTTTTAGCTATTTAAATCATTTGGGCAGTCATGTCCTGGGGGCCAAGGTGTGATTTTGAAGAGTTTTTGGTGTTGTGTCAGCAGGGCAGGTCAACGGTTAGCTGCTAAATTCACAGGGGCAGAGATTGCCCATGTTCATTCAGTCACATTTATTGAGCACTTACTGTGTGTAGAGTTTAGACTGTGAGCCCATCATTGGGCAGGGATTGTCTCTATCTGTGGCCGAATTGTACATTCCCAGCGCTTAGTACAGTGCTCAATAGTAAGTGCTCAATAAATACTATTGAATAGATGAATGAATGTAGAGCACTGTACTAAACTCTTGGGACAGTACAGTGCAATGATAAAGTTACATTACCTGCCCACAGTGGGCTTACAGTCTAGAGTGCAAGGCAAGCCCTGATAAGCAGCACGGCCTACTAGATAGAGCACAATTCTGGGAGTCAGAAGGATCTGGGTTCTAATCCTGTTCTGTCGTGTATCTGCTGTGTGACCTTGGGCAAGTTACTTCACTTGTCTGTGCCTCAGTTACCTCATCTGTAAAATGAGGATTAAGACTGTAAGCCCCATAAAAAAAACACAGACTGTTTCCAACCTGATTAGCTTGAATCTAACCCAGAGCTTAGTACTGTGGCTGGCATGTAGTAAGCATTTAACAAATTTCATAAAAAAAGAAACCAAAACCAAAAAACCCAAGGTTAAAAGCTACCCTACACAGTTATGGGCAAGGTCTCTATTTGAAATGACACAAGCCTGTCGGCTTTAAAGGTAATCGTAAGGAGTTTCTCTTTGTTGGAGGAGTGGTTAAGTAACAGTGCTAGGGTTTGAGAATTGGGAACGTATGAACTGAATGATATTTTAGAAAAATGATCTGTCCAGTGGAGTTAAGTTAGGACTAGAGTGGAGAGAGACAAGAGGGAGGGAGGTTAGTGAGGAGGCTGATGCAGTAGTCAAGGGAGAAAGTGAGTGCTTGGATCAGCATAGTAGCATTCATTCATTCCTTCAATCATATTAATTGAGCACTTACTGTGTGGAAAGAACTGTATTAAGCACTTGGGAGAGTACAATATAACAATAAACCTACAAATTCCCTGCCCAAACAAGCTTACGGTCTAGAGGTGATGGTAGAACTAGCAGAATTTCACCACAGATTGAATATGTAGGTTGAATGAGAGACAGCAGAAGATAATGCCAAGATTATGGGCTTGTGAGAGAGGGAGAATAGTGGTGTTATCTACAGTGAGGGGAAAGACAGGGGAGGATGAGGTTAAGGAGGAAAGATAAGGAGTTCTGTTTTGCATATGTTAAGTTTGAGGTGTCAGCAGGACATCCAAGTAATGATGTCCTGAAATCAGCAGGAAATACTTACTGGATAGACCATGGGCCCGGGTATCAGATGGTCATGGGTTCTAATCCTGGCTCCACCACCTTTTTGCTCTGTGACCTTGGGCAAGTCACTTAACTTCTTTACACCTCAGTTCCCCCATCGGTAAAACGGGGACTGAAGCTGTGAGCCCCAAGTGGGAAAGGGACTGTGTCTAACCCGATTTGCTTGTATCCACCCCTGCACTTAGTACAGTGTCTGGCACAAAGTAAATGCTTAACAAATGCCACAATTATCAACTATTATTAATGAATAATAAACTGCAGAGAAGGAGCGAGGTCAGGGCTGGAGAGGTAGATTTGGGAATCATGCACAAAGAGATTCAGGTTAAACCCATGGGAATGAATGAGTTCTCCAAGGGAGAGAGTGTAGGTGGTAAATAGATTATTTTTTTTTATTATTAAGTGCCGTTGAGTCGTTTCCAATTCATAGCAACTTCATGTATATACTTTCTCCAGAACGTCCTGTTATTTGCCATAATTTATAGCCTTGCTAACGGTTCTTCCGCTATCATTGTTATGGTCTCTATCCATGTTGCTCCTGGTCTGCCTCTTCCACGTTTTCCCTGAACCTTTCCCAGCATCAATGTCTTCTCCAAGGAATTAGTCCATTGAGCTTTGAGGTATTTCCATAGTTAGAGTGTTAGAGGTAGTGGAGGAGTCCACAACAGAGGCTGAAGAGACACTAGAGAGATATGTTAGAGAAGCAGGTTTGTCTAGGGGATAGAGCACGGCCCTGGGTGTCAGAAGTATTTTTCTAATCCTGGCTCCTCCACTTGTCTGCCATATGACCTCGGGCATGTCACTTTACTTCTATGGGCCTCAATTGCCTCATCTGTGAAATGGAGTCTATTCTTCACTCCACTGCCCAGCTCATCTTCCTGCAGAAACGATCTGGGCATGTCACTCCCCTTCTTAAACAACTCCAGTGGTTGCCTATCAACCTCCGCTCCAAACAAAAACTCCTCAATCTAGGCTTCAAGGCTCTCCATCACCTTGCCCCTTCCTACCTCTCCTCCCTTCTCTCTTTCTACCACCCACCCTGCACGCTCCGCTCCTCCGCCGCCCACCTCCTCACCATCCCTCGGTCTCGCCTATCCCGCCGTCGACCCCCGGGCCATGTCCTCCCGCGGTCCCGGAACGCCCTCCCTCCTCACCTCCGCCAAACTGATTCTCTTCCCCTCTTCAAAACCTTACTTAAAACTCACCTCCTCCAAGAGGCCTTCCCAGACTGAGCTCCTCTTCTCCCTCTACTCCCTCTGCCACCCCCCTTTACCTCTCTGCAGCTAAACCCTCTTTTCCCTCTTTCCCTCTGCTCCTCCACCTCTCCCTTCCCATCCCCACAGCACTGTACTCGTCTGCTCAACTGTATATATTTCCATTACCCTATTTATTTTGTTAATGAATTATACATCGCCTTGATTCTATTTAGTTGCCATTGTTTTTACGACATGTTCTTCCCTTTGACTCTATTTATTGCCATTGTTCTTGTCTGTCCGTCTCCCCCGATCAGACTGTAAGCCAGTCAAACGGCAGGGACTGTCTCTATCTGTTGCCGACTTGTTCATTCCAAGCGCTTAGTACAGTGCTCTGCACATAGTAAGCGCTCAATAAATACTATTGAAAGGAAGAGGCAGTATGTCCAACCTGAATTACTGGCATCCACCCCAGTGATTAATACACTACCTGGCACATAATATGCGTTTAACCCATCCCACAATTATTATTATTATTTTCATTATTAGGACAAGAACCAGGAAAAGGCAGTTTCATTGAAGTCAGGGAATTTAATGTTTCTGGGGAAGGGGAGGGCGGAAGAAGCAAAATGTGACAGGGCAGGTGTCAATCAATCCCAGCTCTGCCACTTGTCAGCTGTGTGACTGTGGGCAAGTCACTTAACTTCTCTGTGCCTCAGTTCCCTCATCTGTAAAATGGGGATTAAGACTGTGAGCCCCACGTGGGACAACCTGATTCCCCTTTGTCTACCCCAGCGCTTAGAACAGTGCTCGGCACATAGTAAGCGCTTAACAAATACCAACATTATTATTATTATTATTAATCAATCAGAGGATCTTCCAGCCTACTAAAAAAACAGCAAAAGAACACATCTTTCTCCTTTCCACTATTGCCCGGCCCTGATCTCAGTTACTCTACACTGCTTCCTTCCTGCTTGATTCCTCTCTGATCATTTTCTCCTTTTCCTGCTGCCCATTCCTTACACCTCTGTTTCCTTCAACCCTTCTGTACCCATAGTTTTCTCTCCAGAAATCTTGCTAAACTCTCTCTTCTCCATTTTTGCTTTTTTCCACTCCTTTTTATTTGCTTTTTTTCCAATCAATCAGTGGCTTTTATTGAGCACTCACTGTGTGCTGAGTACTGAATTGAGTGCTTGGGAGAGTATAATAGAGCTAGTAGACAATATTTAGGAATAATAATAATAATGATAAAAGTAATTGTAATATTTGTTAAGCACTTACTGTGCCAGGCACTGTACTAAGCACTGAGGTAGATACAAGATCATCAGGTTGGACTCAGCTCCTGTCCCACGTCTCACAGTTTTGATCCCCATTTTACAGAAGTAACTGAGGCACAGAGAAGTGAAGTGACTTGTCCAAGGTCACAGAGCAGACAATTGGCAGAGCCAGGATTAGAACCCATGTCCTCCTGACTCACAGGCCCAGGCTCTATCTACTAGGCCATGCTAAACTTACAGTCTTGTCTGGGACAAAGACATGAGTGCAAATTACAGATATGAGAAGTGGCACAGTATAAGGCTGTTTACATAAGTGTTGTGGGGCTGGAGGTGGGGTGAGTAACAAAGTACTTAAGGGTGATGCGGGGAGAGAATCAAAGTGCTTGAAGGGCACAAACACAAGTGCACAGGTGATGTAGAAGAAAGGGAGAATGAGGGGTTATTCCGGGAAGGCCTCTTGGAGGAGATGTGATTTTAGTAGGGTTTCAAAAACGGAGAGCATTATGATGTTTCGTATATGAAGGGAGAGGGCGTTCCTGGCCAGATCTGGAGACTTGAGCAAGAGGTAGTCATCATAGCAGATGAGATCATTGTAAAAGGAAGTGTTTCTATAAACTTCCTACTCATGCAGACTGAAATATGTCCACTGAAAGCCCCTGTCTTTATTTTCTGAGTTAGCTAAATGTACTCAGATGACCCTCTGCTTGTGAACTAAGGAGAAAGGGAGAGATGCACCAATTTATTTCCAATCTGATTTTCCCTTACGGAGCTACGGCTACGTCCACTTGACTACATCACCTGGCAATTTGACAATTTTAAAACGGCCGTGTCTCTGGTCACTTTGGCTGAAAGGAAAACTAGAGCTGGTGAAAATAGAGAGTCCTGTCCATCATTTAATCAATGGCATTTATGTATTCATTCATTCAACTGTACTTATTGAGAGCTTACTCTGTGCAGAGCACTGTACTAAGCACTTGGAAAGTACAATTTGGCAACAGATAGAATTTATATTCCAAGGGCTTAGTACAGTGGTCTGCACATAGTAAGTGCTCAATAAATACTATTTAATGAATGAAATAGAGACAATCTCTATCCAACAACAGGCTCACGTCTTAGAAGATGCGGCGCTTATTCTGTTCAGAACACTCTGTTAAACATTTGGGAGTATGCAATAGAATAGAGTAGGTAGGCACTTTCCCTGGCCCTCGGTAACTTACAGTCTCTAGTGGGACATGGACATTACAATAAATTATAGATAGGGGAAATGGCAGAATTAAAGATTATGTACATAAGTGCTGCAGGGCTGAGGGTGGGGTGAACATCAAGTGCTTTAAGGACCCGATAGTTTGAATCCAGGAGAAGAGGTAAAGGGAAGAATCAGGGGGACTCTAACTATGCTCCCCTTCTTACTCCCGAGAAACCCTGCAGATTGGATTTTTAGCACATCATGGGTTCTGGCCTTCAAACTCTCCCTAGGCATGAACTCTTCCTTGGAAGGCAGCATTTACCCTAACTGTGGTGCAGATGACAGTTGGAAAGAACCACCAAGGACTTCATCTATCAGTCCACCCATCAATCAATCATTGGTATTCATTGAGCACTTACTGTGTGCTGAGCACCATACTAAGCTCTTGGGAGAGTACAGTATTGTGGAGTTGATGAACACGTTCCCTGTCCACCAAACACTGTTTACATGTCAGTGCTTGACTGATGTTCAATCCTTTCCCTCGCTTTCCCTTCCCCTGCCTTTCCCCCAGACCAGGAGAGAAGGCGCTAAGGTTGATCAGAAGCCACGTTCTTCTGACTCCCAGGCCTGTGTTCTAGGTAATTTATTTACATTAATGTCTATCTCCTCCTTCTAGACTGCAAGCTCATGGGCAGCCAATGGGTCTGTTATATTTTTATATTGTACTCTCACCAGTGCTTAGTACAGTGCTCTGTACACAGTAAGCAATCAATAAATCCGACAGACTGAGTGCTCCTCTTTTGTGATGGAACCAGCTTGGGAAATTTGAAGCTTTGCAGCCAGGCCTAGACCTCAGGCTCATAGTACAAGTACTCTGCACATAGTAAGCGCTCATTAAGGCTCCATCCCCATTGCCCTGGACTCCATTCCAATCACCTGTGCACATTTGGCAGCCGCATTATGGAAAAATCACCGAGGAGGATACTTGGCTCTGAATTGAAGGAACTTGCCATGGCCACAGATTGCCCCAAACTCTCCAGGGAAGGGAAATCTACAGCCTCAGTGGTTTCCCTCACCATTTTGGCTCTGTCATGCGAGCGGCTGGTAGCCAGGTGATTGGCTAGAAGTCCTGAACAGTTGGGGAAGTAAAAGACATTTCCTAAATTGCTTCAGGAATTGGCTCCTTAGAGAAGCGGCATAGCTTAGTGGATAAGAGCATGAGCCTGGGAGTCAGAAGGTCATGAGTTTTAATCCCAGCTCTGCCACTTGTCTTCTGTGTGACCTTGGGCAAGTCACTTCACTTCTCTGTGCCTCAGTTACCTCATCTATAAGATGGGGATTAATAATAATAATAATGTTGGTATTTGTTAAGCGCTTACTATGTGCCGAGCACTGTTCTAAGCGCTGGGGTAGACACAGGGGAATCAGGATGTCCCACGTGGGGCTCACAGTCTTAATCCCCATTTTACAGATGAGGTAACTGAGGCACAGAGAAGTTAAGTGACTTGCCCACAGTCACACAGCTGACAAGTGGCAGAGCTGGGATTCAAGCTCATGACCTCAGACTCCAAAGCCCGTGCTCGTTCCACTGAGCCAAGGTGAGACCCATGTAGGACAGGGACTGTGTCTAAGCCAATTTACTTATATCCACCCTAGTACTTAGAACATAGTAAGTGCTTAATAAAAACTGCAGTAATTATTATTATTATTATTATTAAAAACTGTGACATTCCCTGCCCACAATGAGCTCCACCCCAGCATTTAGTGCAGGTGATTGGTATATAGTAAACACTTAATAAGTACCACTATTATTAAGTCTAATTGATACTTTAAGTAGTACTTACGTGTACGTTTGTCTACTCTTCTGATTTACTCCGACTACTCTAATTTTTAATATTTCTTGACAGTATTTGACAATATTTTCCACTTGCCAAAGTGGAAAATCCCCCTAGGAGGCAATGTGTCAGTTTTCTGTTATTCTGTACTTTGCAAGCACAGGGAACCATGCCAAGTCAGAGCTACAACCTGATTATCTTTTATTTACCCCATTGCTTAGAACAGCGACTGGCACATAGTAAGTTCTTAGTAAGTACCATAATGTTAATAATAATAGTTATTATTATTATTATTATTGTCAACTAAATTGCTGCTGCTTCTACTTAACATCCTCAGGAGGGTTTATGAACTGATAAAATCTGACTCAACCTATTGATTGGCATAGAAAATGTATTCCTGAATTTGATTATCTTGTTTAGTGTTGGGAAGGAAAAATGTAAAACAAGAGTCTTGGTAGTGAAAACGTTATTAGTTACTGAATTCTAAAGTCTGGAATCATTTTAATTAATTTCAAAAAATGCATTTGGAAATGTGCTTGAGTTTGTCAAATCAATATTTGAGCTCCCAAAAGAGATCTGTATACCTGGAGCCTAATTTAATGGAGGAAAAAAAAATATTTGATTTGCAGTTACTCTAGCAAGTTTATTTTTCAAGTATTTTTTGATGGCAGATTTGTAGTCATCATTGAATCGGAGGGATTCAATACCTGTAATCACTCCTACTTGGAAAGAAGCATGACTTAGTGGATAGAGGATAGGTCTGTGAGTCAGAAGGACCTGGGTTCTAATTCTGGCTCCTCCACTGTCTGCAGTGTGATCCAGGGCAAGTCACTTCACTTCTCTGTGGCTCAGTTACCTCGCCTGTGAAATAGGGATTAAGACTGTGAGCTCCATGTGGGATTATTTTATATCTACCCAGCGCTTAGTACAGTGCCTGGTGCATAGTAAGTACTTAACAAATACCATTCAAAAAAAAGGAACACACTTAGGTAGATACAAAACGATAATGATGATATTTGTTGGGTATTTATTATGTGCCAAGCACTGACTAGGCACTGAGGTAGAGACCAGTGGGATAGGTCCCCTCTAAACTGTAAGCTCATTGTGGGCAGGGAATGTCATTGTTTATTGTTGTGTTGTACTTTCCACAAAATAAGTGCTCAATAAATAGGACTGAATGAGTGAATGAATGAATACAAAATAATCGGGTTGGACACAGTCCCAATCCAACATGGGGCTCACAGTCTAAGTGGGAGGGAAAGTAGATAATGAAACTGTTTTACAGATGAGGAATCAGAGGCACGGAGAAGCAAAGTGACTGGCCCGATGTCCCACAGCAAACAAGTGGCATAGCCGGGAGTAGAACCCAGGTCCTCAGACTTTAATAATAATAATAATAATAATAATAATAATAATAATAATGTTGGTATTTGTTAAGCGCTTACTATGTGCCGAGCACTGTTCTAAGCGCTGGGGTAGACATAGGGGAATCAGGTTGTCCCACATGGGGCTCACAGTCTTAATCCCCATTTTACAGATGAGGGAACTGAGGCACAGAGAAGTTAAGTGACTTGCCCACAGTCACACAGCCGACAAGTGGCAGAGCTGGGATTCGAACTCAAGAGCCCTGACTCCAAAGCCTGACTTTCTGCTAGGCTACACTGCTTCTCACTCTGCTTGTGCACAAATCTAAAACTTTCCCAGCTATCAACAGACTAAGATCCTGCCCGCTCCTTTGGTCCAGAATCATTTATTTGTTTGAAAGCATCAACATTATTTATTTGACCAGAAAACCAGATGGAACTTGTCTATCTCATCGCTGATCCTTAGCCACGTCCCATTTCTGGGTTGGAACCTCCTCCCCCTTCATATCCAACAGTCTACCATTGTCCCCACCATCAAAGTCTTATTAAAATCATATCTCCTCCAAGAGGCCTTCCCTGACTCATTCCCCTACTCCCTTCTCTGTCTCCTACATACTTGGATCAGTACCCTATAGGGACATCATATTCACCCAACCCTCAGCCCCCCAGCACTTAGGTATATACCCACGATTTATTTTAATGTCTGTCTCCCTGTTCAGACTGTGAGCTCTTTGTGAGAAGGACATAATCTTAGCAGATAGAGCATGGGCCTAGAAGTCAGAAGGATCTGGGTTGTAATCCCAGCTCTGCCACACGTCAGCTGTGTGACCTTGGGTGAGTCATTTAACTTCTCCAGGTGTCAGTGACTTTATAAAGTGGAGATTAAGACTGTGAGCCCCTTGTGAGACAGGGACTCTGTCCAACATGATTGCAGCGTGGCTCAGTGGAACGAGCACGGGCTTTGGAGTCAGAGGTCATGGGTTTGAATCCCGGCTCGGCCAGTTGTCAGCTGTGTGACTGTGGGCAAGTCACTTAACTTCTCTGTGCCTCAGCTCATCTATAAAATGGGGATTAAGACTGTGAGCCCCACGTGGGACAACCTGATTCTCCTGTGTCTACCCCAGCGCTTAGAACAGTGCTCTGCACATAGTAAGCGCTTAACAAATACCAACATTATTATTATTATTATCTCACTGCTTAGAACAGTGCTTGGCACATAGTAAGAGGTTAACAAAATCCATAAAAGCTATCTATTTGTAATGTATTTATTTATATTAATGTACATCTCCCCCTCTAGACTGAAAGCTCCTTGCAGGCAGGGATTATGTCAGTGACCTCCATTAGATTGCACACTCCCAAGCTGTTAGTACAGTGCCCTGAAATAATCAGCACTCAGTAAAAGTGATTGATTGCTTGATTGATCAATTACTGTTAATTTTACTTGGCACTGATGCCTTTGGACTTTTCAAAAATGAAAGCAAAAATGTAATCAGGGAATTAACACCGGCACTGTACTGAAACTCGTTCATCAATCATAGAGTCAAACATGTGCCGTGGCATTTATTAAAAAATATTTCAATCAGCTAGAAACGAAGAGGACAGTACAGCTTAATTTATAATGCACACCGATTTCATTTTGCAATTCCTTTTAATGACCAATATAGAAGCCTCTAAAACAAGGCAGAAGCTCTGCTTTACTCCTTGTTGTAGAGTTCCTGGCATCAAAATCAACAAGTTACTGTGCTTCTATGCGCTGAAATGCGTTGCTCTTTGCAGAGCCGATGGTGCCCTCAGACAAAGATAAGCAACCACTACTCATAATGCTGATCTGGACTTCTGCTTCCATATTGCTTTCTCTGGGCACTGTACTATTTCTGTGATCCTAGAAAAATCCCATCAAGGGAGCTCTAAGTTGAGTGTTTGGTATTCCTCCATCGCCCACTCACCCACCTTCACAGTATGGCATACGATACGAACCTGACGCCTTCTCAGCTTTGACTTACCATCATGTTATTCTATTATTAAATGCTTACACTGTGTCAACCACTGCCCTGGCTTCTAAGCACAGCTTCTAAGCTCGAACGTATAAGCTGCAGAACAACATGAACAAGGGGAGGGAGGGAGGAATATTAAGAGCGAGGAACCACCAGAAATAACACAATCCACAGAGGTACTGAGAAATATACTGAGTAGCTGTGTGGCCCAGGCCTAGGAGTAAGAAGAAGCTGGGTTCTAATCCTGCCTGTGACACTTGTCTGCTGTGGGACTTTAGGCAAGTCATTTAGCTTCTCCGTGTCTTAGTTCCCTCATCTATAAAATGAAGATTAAGACTGTGAGCCCTTAGTAGGATGAGGAATTTGTTTAAGTTGTTTATGATGTACTTACACCAGCGCTTAGTATGGGCCTGGCACATAGTAAGTGCTTAACAAATACCACAGTTATTATTATTATCATAAGATGCTTTGTTGTCAAATGAAATATGGAGCAAGTAGAGAGATGGAATGTGAGAGATGGCCGTCTCTGGCTGCTATTCATTCGATCATTTACTGAGCACTTGTGTGCAGAGCACTGTACTAAGTGCTTGGGAGAGTACAGTAGAACAATGAACAGACACATTCCCTGGCCACATCGACCTTACAGTCTAGAGGGAACTTACCGTCTAGAGGCTTTCCATGGAGGAGATTTTCTTTAGATGTGGCTTTATTTTGGAGAGAGCAAGAATGCAAGAGTGAGAGAGATACAGGAAGCCTCCACAGAGTCATGAGGCCCCACTTCCCCTTCCAGTTATCGCCCTATCTCCCTACTACCCCTCCTTTCCAAGCTCCTAGAACGAGTCGTCTATACTCACTGCCTAGAATTCCTTAACTCCAATTCTCTCCTGGACCCCCTCCAATCTGGCTTCCGTCCCCTCCACTCTACCAAGACTGCTCTCTCTGTCACCCATGACCTCCTTCTTGCCAAATCTAATGGCTCCTACTCTATCCAAATCCTCCTTGACCTCTCAGCTGCCTTTGACTCTGTAGACCATCCCCTTCTCCTCCACACCTTATCTCACCTTGGCTTCCCGGACTCCATCCTCTCCCGGTTCTCCTCTTATCTTTCTGGCCTTTCATTCCCGGTCTCCTTCGCGGGCTTCTCCTCCCTCTCTCATCCTCTAACTGTTGGGGTTCCTCAAGGATCAAGTCTTGGCCCTCTTCTGTTCTCCATCTACATTCACTCCCTCGGTGAACTCATCCGCTCTCACGGCTTCAACTATCATCTCTATGCAGATGACACCCAAATCTACATCTCTGTCCCTGTCCTCTCTCCCTCCTTTCAGGCTCGTATCTCCTTCTGCCTCCAGGACGTCTCCACCTGGATGTCTGCCCGCCACCTAAAACTCACCATGTCCAAAACTGAGCTCCTTATCTTGCCTCCCAAGCCCTGTCCTCTTCCTGACTTCCCTATCACCGTGCATGGTACGACCATCCTTCCCATCTCTCAAGCCCTCAACCTTGATGTCATCTTTGACTCAGCTCTCTCATTCACCCCACACATCCAATTCGTCACCAAGACCTGCCGGTCTCACCTTTATATCATTGCCAAGATCCGCCCTTTCCTCTCCACCCAAATGGCTATCTTACTGGTTCGGGCTCTCCTAATATTCCAGCTGGATTATTGTGTCAGCCTCCTCTCTGATCTCCCTTCCTCCTGTCTCTCCCCATTCCAGTCTATTCTTCATTCTACTGCCCGGCTCATCTTCCTGCAGAAACACTCTGGGCATGTCACTCCCCTTCTTAAAAACCTCCAGTGGTTGCCTATCGACCTCCGCACGAAACAAAACCTTCTCACTCTAGGCTTCAAGGCTCTCCATCATCTTGCCCTCTCCTTCCTTCTCTCTTTCTCATGCCCACCCCATAGGCTCCGCTCCTCTGCCCCCCACCTCCTCACCATCCCCCGTTCTCTCCTATCCCGCCGTCGACCCCTGGGCCACGTCCTCCCGCTGTCCTGGAATACCTTCCCTCCTCACCTCTGCCAAACTAACTCTCTTCCCCTCTTCAAAGCCCTACTGAGAGCTCACCTCCTCCAAGAGACCTTCCCAGACTGAGCTTCCCCTTTTCCCTCTGCTGCCTCTGCTGCTTCTCTGCCCTCCCCTTCACCTCTCCTCAGCTCAGCCTCCTTCCCCCCCCCCGCCCCGCTCCTCTCCCCTCCTTTCCCCTCCCCTCAGCACTGTGCTCGTCTGCTCATTTGTATATATTTTTATTACCCTATTTATTTTGTTAATGAGATGCACATCCCTTGATTCTATTTATTGCCATTGTTTTTGTCTGTCTGACTCCCCCGATTAGACTGTAAGCCCGTCGATGGGCAGGGACTGTCTATCTGTTGCCGCTTTGTACATTCCAAGCGCTTAGTACAGTGCTTTGCACATAGTAAGCACTTAATAGATACTATTGAATGAATGAATGAATCTCCAAAATAAGATTTAGTCCCCAAAGTAATACTCTGCCTGGTTCCACTCGGGGAGAGATCAAGAGGAGATACAGGAGGAGTCACGGAGGCAAAGAAATGTTAAGAAGCTCTTTGTGCTAGGTGATTGGTCAGCGCCAAACACAACACTTAGGTTGAGCTCTGCTGTTCCTTTCGCTGCCTCTGTAGTTTTCTGTTTAATATTCTGTCAGTTTATTAGGAGTTGAAAGCCCATTTGGTTCCATTTCAGCTGGACTGAGGTTCTTGGGTTTCATCAACTGAAGACTATTTTTTAACTTTCTTTATATCAATATTTCATCTTGATGCAATCTTGTATCTGAATTTCACTTTCAAAGGACGGTCAATAGAGTCAACATTTCATTTTAATCTAGCCTAAAAATAATTGAGTAAAATAACTGATGAGGCAATCCTTACCTATCCCCAGGCTATGATTTTGCATATCTGTATGCCTATCTTCACTCCTGGTGAATGGATGACAAGCGAGAATTCTATATTGAATTCCTTCCTTGGGCAAAAGTATTCTTCAAATAGTAGTAGCATAGTGTTTATTTAACGTTTACTGAATTCAACATACTGAACTATGCACTTTTAAAGTTCAACAGTAGTGCAGGACCTCTGTCTCCCCCCACTCTAGAATGTGAGCTAATTTTGGGTAGGGATTGACACTGTTTTTTGTCATATTGTTCTTTCCTCAGTGCTTAGTACAGTGCTTAATAAATATGGTTGAATCAATGAATGCAATGAATGACCTTTTCCCTGCCACAATAAGTTTTGTGCCACTTAATGTGATATATGCTGGAGTAGATACAATATAATGGTGACCTAGTGAAAAAGATGTTGGGCCTGGTAGTCAGGAGATCTGGGTTCTATTCCTGACTTTCCCACCGGCCTTCCGTGTGTCCTCGGGTGAGTCGCCTAACTTCTTTGCGATTCAGCTTCCTCACAAGTGAAATGGAAATTACGTGGTTTCCTTTCTGCTTAGACTGTGAGCTTCTTTAGGGACTGGGACTGTATTCATTCATTCAGTCAGTCAGTCAGTCAGTCAGTGCTGTGTGCAAAGCACTGTAATAAGTGCTTGGAAAGTACACTTCAGCAACAAAGAGAGACAATCCCTTCACTAAATGGGCTCACAGTATAGAAGGGGGGAGACAGACAACAAAACAAGTAAACAGGCATCAGTAGCATCAATATAAATAGAATTATTTATGTATATATATGATTCTATTTATATTATATATATTATATATATATATGCACATCAGAACAAGTAAAGAAGGTATTACTATAAACAAATAGAATTTTAGATATGTACATATATACACAAGTGCTGTTGGGAGGGGAGGTAGAGCAAAGAGAGTGAATCAGGACAAGGTGCTGGGGAGGAGGACCTGAAGAAAAGGGGGGCTCAGTTTGGAAAGGCCTCCTGAAGTAGGTGAGCTTTCAGTAGGGCTTGAACTGGGGAAGTGTAATTGTTTGGTGGATTTGAGGAGGGATGGCATTCCAGGCCAGAGGTAGGACGTGGGCCAGATGTCAACGGCCTGGACAGGTGAGAATGAGGAACAGTAAGGTTAGCACCAGAGCAGCAGAGTGTGCGGGCTGGGCTGTAGAAGGAGAGAAGGGCTTGTTAGCATAATGTAGGTTTTCCAAGTTGACTTGATTTCTCCAGTCTTAGCAAATAATATTCTGATCCTACCTCAACTTCTTCCTAGAATTGAAGTTTTTATCATTATTACTATGGTATTTGTTAAGCTCTTTCTATATGTCAAGCACTGCTCTAAGCACTGAAGTAGGTACAAGTTAATCAGGTTGGATAGAGTCCCTGTCCTGCATGGGGCTTACAGTCTAAGTAGGAAGGTATAGGATTTAATCCCCATTTTACAATTGAAGAAACTGAGGCAGAGAGCCCTTGCCCAAGGTCTAACAGGAAGCAATTAGCAGAGCAGGATTAGAACTCAAGTCCTCTGACTCCCAGGCCCATGATTTTTCCACTATGCCAGGCTACTTTTCATTCAGGTTCTTCAAACTAATCCCCAATTCACCAAAATTACCACTTTTGTTTAACTCTGTATTTTTGTTCACTTGCTTTCTTACCCAGAAGACACTGCATAAATACACGAGATGATTTAATCAATCAATGAATGGTATTTATTGAGCACTTACTGTTAGTTGAGCACTATACTAAGTGCTTGGAAGAGAACAATTCAGTAGAGTTGATAGACTTACACCCTGGCCAACAGGAGTTCACATTCTAAAGAAAAATAATAATTGTTATGGTATTTGTTAGGCGCTTACTATGGGTCAAACACTGTTCTAAGTGCTGGGGTAGATACGAGTCAATCAGGGTGTCCCAAGTGGGGCTCATAGTCTTAATAGAGAAGCAGCGTGACTCAGTGGAAAGAGCACGGGCTTTGGAGTCAGAGGTCATGAGTTCGAATCCCAGCTCTGCCACTTGTCAGCTGTGTGACTGTGGGCAAGTCACTTCACTTCTCTGTGCCTCAGTTACCTCATCTGTAAAATGGGGATTAAGACTGTGAGCCCCACGTGGGACAACCTGATTCCCCTGTGTCTACCCCAGCGCTTAGAACAGTGCACTGCACATAGTAAGCGCTTAACAAATACCAACATTATTATTATTATTATTATTAATCCTCATTTTACAGATGAAGTAACTGAGGCTCAGAGAAGTTAAGTGGCTTGCCCAAGATCACACAGCAGACAAGTGGTGGAACTGGGATTAGAGCTCACGTCCTCTGACACTCAAACCTGTGCTCTTTTCAATAAGCCACGCTACTTCTCTTGAATGGGGAGACAGATATTAAAATACATTTTTGGAAGGGGAATGGGAGAGTATAAGATTATGCACATAAATGCTATGAGGCAGGGGTAAGGTAAATGAGTCTCAGTTCTGTATCAAACAACTCTCCCATCTGCAGACGTTATGGGTTCAGTAGTTGAGTAAAGAAGTGAATGACCTTAGAAATGTTTCTCCATTTTACTAGCCGTAATATTTAAATATGAGGGGTGATGTCAAGATGAATGATTGATCTTTCACATTCTGGATGTTCAAACCGACAGTCAATCTTTTGAAGAGGAAATTTATCTGAAAACATGGGTCTTAGATTATTGAGAGGAATCTAGACATTGTTTAGAATGAATCTGCTCAGCTGCAAATCATCATCTGGATAATATTTTTTAAAATCTGATTTCCTTAAATCCCATGGACAAGAGACCGAGTGCTTCTGGGAAATGAGTAAAGAAAATATAATTCTCATCATTTTATTTTTCTACTTTCTCTTGTAGTTAATTTTGACCATTTTCAAATTCTCCGGGCCATCGGGAAAGGGAGCTTTGGAAAGGTAAGAAGGATTGTCTTCCTGCTTCAGGCTTGTTGGCTCTTTCAGACTATGCAATTTCCTTTTGAGATACATGCCAAGAGAGTTGGCTTCTCTAGATTTTTGTTTTATCTAATGCGTCTCACCAATTTCCTTCAGAGTGCTATAAGGAAAATTAAGTTACTTTAGCAGCTCTGACTTCGGTTATTTCTATTTGTATTAATTTCAAGATTGCTAATGAAATTTACTTCATAAGAGAGTAAACAGGAAAAAAGAAACAGAAAAAGCTCATCAGACGGTGATAGGCAACCCAGATGGGCGATGTCCAAATTAGTTTGTCTTGAAACTCACTGTTTGTGAACATCTGTCCACTATCAAGGAAAATGGCTTCCAAAATTCAGAGGAGGTGGCAGTGAGCATTGTTCGCGAAGGAAAACTGTTCATTTCTTCATCCTTTTTTGCCCCACTTTTGCATAATTATTCCTTGTGGAGCAAGAATCCGTGTGAAATTTTTGAAAAAAATTGAGCCAGATTTGAACTGAGGGTCGAATCCCTTGCAAATTTTCCATTTCATTCATTCATTCAATTGTATTTCTTGAGCACTTACTGAAAGCAGAGTGCTGTACTAAGTGCTTGGAAAGTACAACACAGCAATAAAGAGAGAAAATCAATGCCCACAACGGGCTTACAGTCTAGATGGGGTGGGGGTGGGGGGAGGAGATAGCAAAACAAATAAACAGACATCAATATAAATGAATAGAATGATAGCTATACATATATACGTAAGTGGTGTGGGGCAGGGAGGAGGGGAAAAGGAAAGGGAGCAAATCGAAGTGAGGTGAAAGAGACGGGGAGCTGAGGAAAAGCGTGGTTTAGTCTGGGAAGGTGGTTTAGTCTGGGAAGGCCTCTTGGCAGAGGTGCACATTCAGTAAGGCTTTTAAGGGGGGCAAGAGTGATTGCTTGGCAGATTTGAGGAGGGAGAGCGTTCCAGGCCAGAGGTAAGATGTGGACCAGGATTTAGAGGTGAGACAGGAGAGAACAGGAGAACGAGGCCCAATGAGAAGGTTAACGGCAACGGAGGAGCGGAGTGTGTGGGTTGGGATGTAGAAGGAGAGAAGGGAGGTGAGGTAGGAGGGGGCAAGGGGATGGAGAGGTTTAAAACCAATAGTGAGGAGTTTTTGTCTGATACGGAAGTTGATAGACAACCACAGGATATTTTTGAGATGGGGGATGACATGCTCTGAACGTTTCTGTAGAAAGATAATCTGGGCAGCGGAGTGAAGTATGGATTGAAGTGGGAAGAGACGGGGTTGGGAGGTCAGAAAGGAGGCTGATGCGATAATCCAGTCAGGATAGGATGAGAGATTGTACTAAAGTGGTATTGGTAAAGTCTGATGGTGTTCCTGTATTTGAATGTACTTGAATGCATTTATTTATTTATTATGGTATTTTTAAGCACTTCGTGCCAAGCATTGTTAAAACTACTACTACTAATAATAGCAGTAATAATTATAATGTTATTTGTTAAGCACTATGTGTCATACATTATTCAAAGCACTGGGGTAGATAATAGCTAATCTGGTTGGACACAGTTCCTGTCCCACATGGGGCTCACCATCTTAATCCCCATTTCACAGATGAGGTAACTGAGGCCCAGAGAAGTGAAGTGACTTGCCCAAAGTCACACAGCAGGCAAGCGGTGGAGCCAGGGCTAGAACTCAGGGCCTTCTGACTCCCAGACCCATGGTCTTTCCTCTACGACATGCTGCTTCACTGTTCTAAGCACTGGGGTATCAAGATAATAATAATAATAATAATAATAATGTTGGTATTTGTTAAGCGCTTACTATGTGCCGAGAACTGTTCTAAGCGCTGGGGTAAATACAGGGTAATCAGGTAGTCCCATGTGAGGCTCACAGTTAATCCCCATTTTACAGATGAGGTAACTGAGGCACAGAGAAGTGAAGTGACTTGCCCACAGTCACACAGCTGACGAGTGGCAGAGCCGGGATTCTAACTCCTGACCTCTGACTCCCAAGCCCGGGCTCTTTCCACTGGGCCACGCTGCTTCTCTAAGGCACAAGGCTATCAGTTTGGACACAGTCCCTGTAACACATGAGGCTCATAGTCTATGTAAGACTAACCCCTTTCAGGACAAGAATCGTATTTCCTAATTCTATTGAGCTCCCTCAGGTGTTTAATACAGTGGTCAGTAATACCCTTAATTGATTACTTGCTATGATAATTAGTTTCTCCAGACCACAGTGTTCCTCAAAAAATAATAGTAGCTGTGGTGTTTTTTAAGCACTTGTGTCCAGCACCACTCTAAGTGTTGTGGAAGATAAAGGATAGGTCAGACGTAGTCCCTGTCCCACACACAGGTATCACAATCTAAGTAGTGGATGGAACCACTTAGATTCTACCACTAACCTCTGCCGCTAACCTCCTCACTGTGCCTCATTCTCACCTGTCCCTGTCTTTTTGTCTCACCAAACAAAAACTCCTCACTCTAGGCTTCAAGGCTCTCCATCACCTTGCCACTTCCTACCTCTCCTCCCTTCTCTCTTTCTACCGCCCACCCCGCACGCTCCGCTCCTCTGCCGCCCACCTCCTCGCCGTCCCTCTGTCTCGCCTATCCCGCCGTCGACCCCTGGGTCACGTCCTCCCGCGGTCCTGGAACGCCCTCCCTCCTCACCTCCGCCAAACTGATTCTCTTTCCCTCTTCAAAACCTTACTTAAAAATCACCTCCTCCAAGAGGCGTTCCCAGACTGAGCTCCTCTTCCCCCTCTACTCCCTCTGCCATCCCCCCTTCACCTCTCCGCAGCTAAAGCCTCATTTTCCCCTTTTCCCTCTGCTCCTCCACCTCTCCCTTCCCGTCCCCACAGCACTGTACTCGTCCGCTCAACTGTATATATTTTCGTTACCCTATTTATTTTGTTAATGAATTGTACATCGCCTTGATTCTATTTAGTTGCCATCGGTTTTTACGAGATGTTCTTCCCCTTGACGCTGTTTAGTGCCATTGTTCTCGTCTGTCCGTCTCCCCCGATTAGACTGTAAGCCCGTCAAACGGCAGGGACTGTCTCTATCTGTTGCCGACTTGTTCATCCCAAGCGCTTAGTACAGTGCTCTGCACATAGTAAGCGCTCAATAAATACTATTGAATGAATGAATGAATGAACCTGTCCCGCCATCGACCCTTGGCCCACGTCCTACCTCTGGCCTGAAATGCCCTCCCTCTTCGCATCCGCCCAACTAGCTCCCTTTGCCCCTTCAAAACCCTACTGAGGGCTCACCTCCTCCAGAAGGTCTTCCCAGACTAAGCCCCCCTTTTCCTCTGCTCCTCCTCCCCTCCCCATCGCCCCTACTCCTTGCCTCTGCTCTATCCCCCTACCCACCCCACAGCCCTTGTGTATACATGCACATATTTATTATTCTATTCATTTTATTAATGATGCACATATAGCTACAATTCTTTTTATTTATTTTGATGCTATTGATGTCTGTTTCTTAGTTTTGTTTTGTGTTGTTGTCTGTCTACCTGCTTCTAGACTGTAAGCCTGTTGTTGGGTAGGGATTCTTTCTATCTGTTGGGCTCTCCATCACCTTGCCCCTTCCTACCTCTCCTCCCTTCTCTCTTTCTACCGCCCACCCCGCACGCTCTGCTCCTCCGCCGCCCACCTCCTCGCCGTCCCTCGGTCTCGCCTGTCCCGCCGTCGTCCCCCGGGCCACGTCCTCCCGCGGTCCCGGAACGGCCTCCCTCCTCACCTCCGCCAAACTGATTCTCTTTCCCTCTTCAAAACCCTACTTAAAACTCACCTCCTCCAAGAGGCCTTCCCACACTGAGCTCCCCTTCTCCCTCTACTCCCTCTACCACCCCCCTTCACCTCTCCACAGCTTAACCCTCTTCTCCCCCCATTTCCCTCTGCTCCTCCCCCTCTCCCTTCCCATCCCCTCAGCACTGTACTCGTCCGCTCAACTGTATATATTTTCATCACCCTATTTATTTTGTTAATGAAATGTACATCGCCTCGATTCTATTTAGTCGCCATTGTTTCTACGAGATGTCCTTCCCCTCGACTCTATTTATCGCCATCGTTCTCGTCCGTCCGTCTCCCCCGATCAGACCATGAGCCCGTCAAACGGCAGGGACCGTCTCTATCTGTTGCCGACTTGTTCATTCCAAGCGCTTAGTACAGTGCTCTGCACATAGTAAGCGCTCAATAAATACTATTGAATGAATGAATGAATGAATATCTGTTGTCGAATTGTTCTTTCCAAGTGCTTAGTACAGTGCTCTGCACACAGTAAACATTCAATAAATACAATTGAATGAATGAATGACCAAGTATTGAGTCCCCATTTTATAAATGAGGTATAGGTGAGGCCCAGTGCCCAAAGTCACCCAGAAGAGATAAAGAAGAGGCAGAGCTGAGATTGGAACCCAAGTCCCCTGACTCCAAGGCTTAAGCTCTTTCCAGTAGGCCACATGCTACCACTGTCTCTTTCCAAAACAACATATAGTAGATGACTATCTTGATTCTGAGTCTCTTAAATTTGTTGTCCAAAAAAGGCATCAGTGTCTTTTGGGGTTCAGTTTGAGGGGTTGGCAGCTGAGATCTCCCAGGCCTTTCTCTCCTCCTCCCTGAGATTGTCAGTCCCTTTCATCAATCGATCCGTAGTATTCCTGGAGGGCTTAGTCTGTGAGGAACATTGTAGTAAGCACTGGAAGGAAACCATAGAGGTTGTAGAAATGATCCCTGCCTCCAAGAATCTTACAGTCTATTGGGTGAGGCAGACTCTAAAATACATTTCAGGTTGGAGGGAGGCAATAGACCAGACATAATCCAACCACACTGGTGTTCCCATGTGTTAGGAACAAATAGACAGCATTTCCTTCAGATGCTGAAGCTAACAGCATCAGTACTTGTTCAACAGAACCCAAACTAGATCTGGGAATAAGCCCCTTAACCCTGATTTTTCATTCATTCATTCATTCGTTCGTTCGTTCAGTATAATAATAATTACAGTATCTGTTAAGTATTTACTATGTGCCAGGCACTTTGCTCTGGGTGGGTGAATGCAAGCTAATTGGTTTGGACACAGTCCTTGTCCCACATGGGGCTCCCAGTCTCAATCCCCATTTTACGGATGTGGTCACTGAGGCCCAGAAAAGTAAAGTGACCTTTCCAGGGTCATCCAAAAGAGAAGTGGAAGAGCCGGGATTAGAATCCATAACCTTCTGACTCCCAGGCCCATGCTCTATCCCCTATGTCATGCTGCTTCATTCATTCATTCATTCGTATTTATTGAGCACTTACTGGGAACAGACCACTGTTCTAAGTGGTTATGAGAGTACAGTACAACAATAAAAAGACACACAGGGAAGAAATAAGGGAGAGGGTAAGTGTTTTGATAAAGTGAGAAGGAATGGGGTTGAATGAGAAGGTGGAAGGGATGGATTTTGAGAGGAAGCAGGAGATCTCTACTGATGGGAAAGATGGGAGAGTTGAAGAGGAGACAGGAGGGGGGAGGGACTGAGGAGGGCAGAGGAGATTTTAGGGAGCTCAAGCCTGATAGTGTCAATTTTCTTAATAAAGTAGGTGGCCAGCTCACTGTAGGCAAGGGATGGGGAGGCCGGGGAGGGGGTGGGTGGTGACAAGGAGGAAATTAAATGTCTGGAACAACTGGCGAGGGTGATGGGCCCGGATGTCAATAAGGGTGGAACGGTAATTATGGCAGGCAGAGGAGAGGACAAAGGTAAAACATGCAAGGATAAACCTGAAGGGGAGAAAGTCGGCCTAATGTTTAGATTTCTTGAAGGAAGCAGTGGTTTCCCAACCTCTGTTCAATACTACAATTCAGTCAATCAATCAATGGCATTTATTGAGCACTTACTATGTGAACAGCACTGTGCTAGGTACTTGGGAGAGGACAATACAACATTCTTGCCGATAACGTCTACTGAGCACTTGCCAAAAGGCGAGCATGTTACTAAGCACCGGAGAAACAACAGTGTCAAACAAGGTGTAGACGTGATGAGAAGCAGCGTGGCTCAGTGGAAAGAACTCGGGTTTAGGAGTCAGAGGACATGGGTTCTAATCCCGGCTCCACTACTTGTCAGCTGTGTGATTTTGGGCAAGTCACTTAATTTCTAGGTGCCTCAGTTACCTCATCTGTAAAATGGGGATTAAGGCTGTGAGCCTCATGTGGGACAACCTAATTACCTTGTATCTACCCCAGCGTTTAGAACAGTACTCGGCACATAGTAAGCACTAAAGAAATACCAACATTATTATTATTACCCCAGCGTTTAGAACAATACTCGGCATATAGTAAGCGCTAAAGAAATACCAACATTATTATTATTACCCCAGCACTTAGAACAGTGCCTGGCACATAGTAAGTGCTTAACAAATACCATCATCATCATCCTTACCCTCAAGGAGCTTACAGTCTAACTCAAAGATCTTTCCCAAGTATTTCATCCTGCATCCAAATTCAGCATTCCTAGTGAGAGACCATGGGGAGCAACTTGACCTAGTGGAAAGAGCAGAGGCCTGGGTGGTCGGGGACCAGGGTTCTAATCCCAGTTCTGCCACTTGTCATCTGGGTGACCTTGGGCAAGCCACGTGACGTCTCTGTGCTTCAATTACTTCATCTGTAAAATGGGGATTGAATCCTCCTTCCTCGCTCTGATTTAGATTGTATCGTGTAGGACAGGGATTATGCCCAACCAGATTACCTCATATCTATCCCAGTGCTTAGTACAGTGTCTGGCACTGTCTCACAAGCCCATAACCTTGGCATTACCCTTGACTCTGCTCTCTCTTTCCACCCACATATTCAAAGCATCACTAAATCCTGTCAGTTCTACCTTCACAACATCACCAATATCCATCCTTTCCTCTCCCTTCTAACTGCTACCAGATTAATGCAAGCACTCATCCTATGCCGTCTTGATTATTGTGTCAGCCTCCTCGCTGACCTCCCAGCCTCCTGTCTCTTTCCATTCCAGTTCATTCTTCATTCTGCTTCCCGAATCATTTTCCCTGAAAAACATTCAGACCATGTTTCCCCACTCCTCAAGAAAATCCAGTGGTTGCCCATCCACCTCTGTATCAAACAAAAACTCCTCACCATTGCTTTTAAAGCAATTCATCACCATTCATTCATTCATTCAATTGTATTTACTGAGTGTTTACTGTATGCAGAACACTATACTAAGTGCTTGGAAAGTGCAATACAGCAATAAAGAGAGACAATCCTTGCCCACAACGCGCTTACAGTCCAGAGAGGGGAGAGACAGACATTAGTGCAAGTAAACAGACATCAGTACAAATAAATAGAATGATATATACATATATACATAACTGCTGTGAAGTGAGTAGGGAGAGAAGAGAAAAGGGAGAGAGTCGTGACGCTGAAGGGAGGAGGAGCTGAGGAAAAGGAGGGCTTCATTTGGGAAGACCTCTTGGAGGAGGTGCACCTTCAGTAGGGCTTTGTAGGGGAGAAGAGTGATTGGCAGATTTGAAGAGGGAGGGCGTTCCAGGCCAGAGGTAGGATGTGGGCCAGGGGTTGGCAGGGAGACACGCAAGATGGAGGCACAGTGAGAAGGTGAGCACCAGAGGAGTGGAGTGTGTGGGCTGGGGTGTACCTCACCTTGCTTCTCTCCTACTACAACCCAGCCCACTATCTTTGTTCTTCTAATGCTCAATTCCTCACTGTGCCTCCATTTCTCCTGTCTCACCCACATCCTACCTCTGGCCTGGAACACCCTCCCCCTTCATATCATACAAACAATTGCTCTCCCCCACTTCAAAACCTTATTGAAGGCACATCTCCTCTAAGAAGGCTTCCTTGACCTCCTCTCCTCTTCTCCCACTGTTTTTTACGTCGCTCTTACCTGCTCCTTCGTTCGTCCTCCTTCCCACCCCCAAAGCACATTCGTATACATCTGTAATTTTATTTATTCATTTATTTACACATGTATGTAAATGTCTCCCCCTCTAGACTGTGATCCCGTTGTGGGCAGGAATGTGTCTGTTTTCATTTTGTACTCTCCTAATCACTTAGTACAGTGCTTTGCACACAGTAAGCACTCAATTAATATGACTGAATGAATTGCACAAAGTAGGCATTTAACAAGTACTATTAAAAAAAAAAGACAAGCAATCAACCTCCCTTTCTTGTAGGAACTGTCAGGTTCTTTCCTTTCTTCCATGTTCCAGGTTTGCCCTAGTGGATAGAGCATGGGACCTGGGAGTTAAAAAGGACCTGGGTTCTAATGCCAGCTCTGCCCCTTGTCTGCTGTGAGACCTTGGATAAGTCACTTAACTTTTCTGGGCTTCAGTATCCTCATCTGTAATAGGGGAGTTCAATACTTGCTCTTCCTTTCATTCATTCATTCAATCAATTATATTTATTGAGCGCTTACTGTACTGAGCACTGAATAGAGCACTGTACTAAGCCCTTGGGAAAGTACATTGCCACAACAAATACCGACTTTTCCTGTCCACAGACTAGACGGGGGAAACAGACATCAATACAGGTAAATAAAATGACAGATATATACTTTAGTGCTTTGGGGTTTGGAGCCGGGAAGAGCAGCTGGGAGCCCCATGTGGGACAGGGACTGTGTCCAACCTGATTATCATGTATCTATCCCAGCACTTAGTGCTGTGCTTGGCATATTGTAAGTGCTTAACAAATACCATCATTACTATTATTTTTACTCTCCAGTTAATAATAATAATAATAAATGTGGTATTTGTTAGGCCCTTACTATGCTCCAGGCACTGTATTAAGTTCTGGGGTAGACACAAGCAAATTGGATTAGACACAGTCTCTGTCCACATAGGGCTCACAGTCTCAATCCCCATTTTATAGGGGAGGGAACCGAGGCCGAGAGAAGTGAAGTGACTTGCTCATAGCCACACAGCAGACCAGTGGTGGAGCCGGGATTAGAACCCAGGTCCTTCTGATTCCCAGGCCTGTGCTCTACCCACTAGACCGTGGTTCTTCGTGATTCTTGCTTCATCACTCAGTTTCTCCCCTGGAGCACACTGTCCTCTGTTTATTGTCATCAGTTAAGCAGGGTACTTTTATTGAGCGTTTCTTGCGGGCATAGTATTAGTCAGGACCCCATGTGACCTTGTTCCCCTCTAGACTGTAAGCTTGTTGAGGTGGGAATGTGACTGCCAGCTCTTTTATATTCTACTCTTCCAAGGGCTTAGCACAGTGCTCCACATACAGTAAGTGCTCAATAAATACAATTGATTCAATCAGTGAGTACACTCAGTGCTTAGAACAGTTCTTGGCACCAGTAAACACTTAACAAATACCATCATTATTATTACTAGTAGACTGGTTCCCTGTTCACAAGTTCCTCTACAGCAAATGACCCAAATAATGTGGCTAGAGGTGAGTCTTTTCTTGGGTCCCCCACAAACCTTGTCCATAGGCAGGGAAACCCAATCTATTAATGATAATGTTGGTATTTGTTAAGCGCTTATTATGTGCCGAGCACTATTCTAAGCACTGGGGTAGATACAAGGTAATTAGGTTGTCCCACATGAGGCTCACAGTCTTAATCCCCATTTTATAGATGAGGTAACTGAGGCACCGAGAAGTGAAGTGACTTTAATGTGGCAGAGCTGGGATTAGAACGCAGTGGCCTAATGGAACAAGGCTAGAGCACTGATCTGGGATTCAGAAGGTCACGGGTTCTGAGGCCAATACTACTAATCCCAGCTCCGCCACTTGTCTGCTGTGTGACAGTGGGCAAGTCACTTCACTTCACTGGGCCTCAGTTACCTCATCTGTAAAAAAAGGGGTTGAGACTGTGAGCGCCTCATGGAACAGGGACTGTGGCCAACTTGATTGGCTTGTGTCTACCCAAGATCTTGTGGCACAAAGTAAGTGCTTAACAAATATCATTAGCATGGCTTAGTGCAAAGAGCACAGGCTTGGGAGTCAGAGGTCGTGAGTTCTAATCCTGGCTTCGGCACTTGTCAGCTATGTGACTATGGGCAAGTCACTTAGCTTCACTGTGCCTCAGTTACCTCATCTGTAAAATGGGGATTAAGAATGTGAGCCCCACGTGGGACAACCTGATTACCCAGTATCTCCCCCAGCACTTAGAACACTGCTTGGCACATAGTAAGCACTTTACAAATGCCATTATTATTATTATTACCTGTCAAATTTCAAATAGCTTGCTCTGTGCTCCCAGGTGGTATCCCTAGGTATGACACAGTTGAGAAGTACAAAACCTCATTCCCTCTCTCAGTTCCCTACCGTGATTTAGCCCCCACCTTTCCCTCTGCTTCCCCTCCCCTCTCCCCATGCTCTGCTCTTCTCCCTTCCCCGCCCCTCAGCACTGTTCTCATTTGTATATATAATTTATTACACTATTTATTTTGTTAATGAAGTGTACATCTCCTTGATTCTATTTATCTTGATGGTGGTGTCTTGTTTTTGTTTTGTTCTGTTTTGCTTTGCTGTCTGAGCCCCCCGTTTAGACTGTGAGCCCGTCATTGGGCAGGGACTGTCTCTATCTGTTGCTGAATTGTCCATTCCAAGTGCTTAGTACAGTGCTCTGCACATAGTAAGCGCTCAGTAGATACTATTGAATGAACAAATTAATGGCCAGTTTAGGAAGAGTGATATCACTCCCATTTTACAGATGAGAAAACCTAGGGGAAGCAAGTTTTCCATATTCAGACCTGGAAAGCCAGCAGAAGGGCCCGGATTAGAACCTCTATCAACTGATTCTCAGGCTGGTGATTTTTCCTCGAGGCCATGCTGTCTCCCTAATTTATAAACAATTTATAGAGGATTTGGGGGGACTTTAATGATAATTAATAACTGTGGTATATAAGTTCTCCCTATGTGCAAAGCACTTCATTCAATAGTATTTATTGAGCACTTACTGTATGCAGAGCACTGTACTAAGCACTTGGAATGTACAATTCGGCAACAGATAGAGACAATCTCTGCCCAATAACAGGCTCACAGTCTAAATGGGGGGGGAGGGGGGGGGGGTGTCACAGTCTAAACTTTACTATGCATGAGGAAGATTCAGGATTATCAAGTCAGACACAGTTCCTGTCCTACTTGAGGCTCCCAGTTTAAGAGGTAGGGAGAACAGGTACTTAATTTCCATTTTATGGGGGAAAAGACAGAAGCACAAAGAAGATCATTAACTTGCCCAAGGTCACATAGGCAAGAGGTGGATTAGGTCTCAGTCAGACAATTACATTTATTGAGCACTTACATTCTGCAGAGCACTATTCTAAGCTCTTTGGAGAGTACAAGATAACAATAAACAGACACATTCCCTGCCCACAAAGATCTAGACCCATGCTTTTTCCACTAGGCCAGGCTGCTTCTCATAAATGATAATAGTTTTGATCAGGCTATCTCAAAGGAGCATCGAGCAGATTAATAATTTCACATTTATAAAAAGTCTTAGAGGAAAGGGGTTTAATCTAATACATGTGTTTAGTTAATTTCCACTAGGTTAACAATAGTTCTCTATGAAGTAGTGTTCCACTGGACTCCCCAGGGCAAATTCGTTTTAGTAAGAAAGCAGATCCAGTAGGATTCTGTTTTGCCAGCTGATATAATAATGATAATAATTATGGTATTTAAGTGCTTACTATGTGCAAGGCACTCGACTAATCACAAGGGTAAACACAAGCACCTTGAGTTGGACACAGTCCCTCTCCTGCATGGGGCTCACCCTCCTAATCTCCATCTTCCAGATGAAGTAACTGACTTGCCCAAGGTGCCACAGCAGATAAGTGGCAAAACTGGGATTAGAACCCAGGCCCTTCTGACTCCCAGGCCCGTGCTTTATCCACTAAGCCACACTGCTTCTCACTAAGCCACACTGCTTCTGATATGGAGTCTGGAGATGAGAATTCTTAGTAGGTGCCTGTCTGATTAGTTGCAGCAGTGACCTTAACAATAGTTTGAAGGACTGTTTTCTACAATTCAATTTCCTGACCCATTTGCAATATTCTGTTATCAATCACATCCAGGAGTGATCTCAGCCAGCCAGAGCCCCACCAGAGCCCTGCCCGACACATGTTCGTCTGGAAGGCTTGAACGCCACTGTGGGCCTAGAAGGCTACGTGATTTCATTTTTCCTCAGTCTTTCCCCAGACCAGCATTTGTGGTTGTGATGGTTTCAAGATTAATTATTTAGCATTTTTTATGCTCCCACAGAAAATTACTCTCCCTTTCTTCAAAGTTTTATTGGAGGCACATCTCCTCCAAGAGGCTTTCCCTGACTAAACCCTCTTTTCCTCTTCTCCTGCTCCCTTCTGCATCACCCTGACTAGCTCCCTCTGTTCATCTTGCCTCCCAGGCCCACAGCACTTATGTTCATATCTGTCATTTCTTAATATTAATGTCTCCCTCCCCCCTTAGGCTGTAAGCTCTTTGTGAGCAGGGAATGTATCTGTTTTATTGCTCTTTTGTGCTCTCCCAAGTGTTTAATACAGTGCTTTGCACACAGTAAGCCCTCAATAAATATGATCAACAGAATGACTATGCTCAGTGTCTGTAGCCATAAGCCTATTGTACCACTGCCTGCTAGGTCCAGGACAGAAAAGAGGTGATAATCAATCCATCAATAGGGTTTATTGAGCATTTTATCTTTGCAGAGCAAGGTGCTAATTACTTGGAAGACTACAATAGGGTTAATCAGTCAATCAATCCATCAATAAGGTTTATTGAGCATTTAATCTTTGCAGAGCATGGTGCTCAGCACTTGGAAGACTACAATAGGGTTAATTCGTTCAACCAACTGTATTTATTAAGCACTTACTGTGTGCAGAACAATGCACTAAGCACTTGGGAAAATACAATGCAACAATAAAAAGTGGCATTCCCTGCCCACAGTGAACTCACAGTCTAGAGTTGGGGAGACAGACAGCAATACAAATACATAAAATTTCAGATATATACATAAGTGCTGTGGGGTTGGAGTGTGGGGGCAGGGGGAGAGCAAAGGGAGCAAGCCAGGGAGATGCAGAAGGAAGTGGAAGATGAGGAAAAGTGAAGCTTTGTCTGGGAAGGCCTCTTGGAGGAGATGTGCCTTCAGTAAGTTTTCGAAAGGCGGGGGAGAGTAATCGTCTGTCGGATTAGAGGAGGGAGGGTGTTCCAGGCCAGAGGCAGGATGTACGTCAGGGGTCGGTGGCAAGATAGGTGAGATGGAAGCACAGTGAGAGGGTTAGCAGCACCAGAGAAGCAAAGTGTGCGGGCTGGTTGAGAAGCAGCGTGGCTCACTGGAAAGAGCACGGGCTTTGGAGTCAGAGGTCATGGGTTCGAACCCCGGCTCTGCCACTTGCCAGCTGTGTGACTGTGGGCAAGTCACTTAACTTCTCGGTGCCTCAGTTCCCTCATCTGTAAAATGGGGATTAAGACTGTGAGCCCCACGTGGGACAACCTGATTCCCCTATGTCTACCCCAGCGCTTAGAACAGTGCTCGGCACATAGTAAGCGCTTAACAAATACCAACATTATTATTAGAAGGAGAGAAGCGAGATGAGGTAAGAGTCAGGGGAGGTGATGGAGAGCTTTAAAGCCAATAGTGAGGAGTTTCTGTTTTACATTCAGGTGGATGGGCAACCACTGGAGATTTTTGAGGAGGGGGGAGACACGTTCTGAATATTTTTGCAGAAAGATGATCGGGCAGCAGAGTGAAGTATGGATGGAGTGGAGGGAGATCAGAGGCTGGAATGTCAGCAAGGGGATGGTGGGATAGGATGAGCGATTATAGTAGATATTAATAGATGTTATAACTGCCCTTAAGGAGCTTACACTCTATAGTGGTAAGCCTGCTGTGGGCAGAAAATGTTTCTCATCTTCTGGTTTGCTTTCCCAAGAGCTTAGTACAGTTGATTGCACCCGGTGTGATAAATCAGTCAATCAGTGGTATTTATTGAGTACTTCAGTTGTGCAGAACATCGCATTAAGTACTTGAGAAAGTTCGATAAATACGGATACGGTGAAAAAGAGTTGGTAGACCCATTCCCTGTTGATGAGGCGCTTATTGCTACTTCTCCCCAGGTCTGCCATAACCTTCTACTTTCATTATTCATTTTGGCTACATTGCAACTAGGAAATTAGGAAATGTTCTTCCACAGCGAGAGGCTGCTGTGATATCAAAGGAATTGCTTTTGCGTAGAAGTGTCAATAGTCAGAATGTATAGTGGAGAGATGAAAAGTTAATCAGGGCAATCCTGGTGAAGATGTGATTTCACAAGGGTTTTGAAGATAGGGAAAGCAGTGTTCAAGTCTAGTATTTCGCCCCTGTAGATCCAATTCCTCTTTCCCCTCTATTACCCTTTCTGCAAAAGAATTATCTCTGGGTTGCACATCCAAAATATGAAAAGTTTTTTCATTCCTCTCCCCTCCCTCTCTAACCCCCTCCCGCCCTTGCCATCTCTGATTTTAATGCTCCTGTAAGGTCCAAGCACTTAGGTGCTCACAACTACCTGAACACGGCAGGACTTCAAAACCTTATTGAAGGCCCATCTCCTCCAAGAAGCCTTCCCTGACTAAGCCCTCCTCTCCTAGTCTCCCTCTCCCTTCTGCGCCTTCGAATCTCGGCTGTGCCACTTGTCAGCTGTGTGACTGTGGGCAAGTCACTTAACTTCTCTGTGCCTCAGTTCCCTCATCTGTAAAATGGGGATTACTTGTGAGCCTCACGTGGGACAAGCTCATTACCCTGTATCTACCCCAGCGCTTAGAACAGTGCTCGGCGCTTAAATACCAACATTATTATTATTATTCATCCTCCCTCCCCTCCTCACAGCACATATGTATCTGTATAATTCTGTCATTTACTTATTTATTCATTTATATATAGCAATTTGTCTCCCCCATTAGACTGTGAGCTTGTTGTAGGCAGGAATGTGTCTGTTGTTATAGTGTACTCTCCCAAGCACTTAATACAGTATTTGTCAGAAAGTAAACACTCCACAAGTATGATTGAATGAATGAATGCACTTAGGACTTGGGTGTCAGAGGTCATGGGTTCTAATTCCGGCTCCGCCACTTAACAGCTGTGTTACTTTGGGCAAGTTACTTCACTTCTCTGTGCATCAGTTCTCTCATCTGTAAAATGGGGATTAATAATAATAATAATAATGTTGGTATTTAAGCACTTACTATGTGCAGAGCACTGTTCTAAGCGCTGGGGTAGATACAAGGTAATCAGGTTGTCCCACGTGAGGCTCACAGTCTTCATCCCCATTTTACAGATGAGGTCACTGAGGCCCAGAGAAGTTAAGTGACTTGCCCAAAGTCACACAGCTGACAAGTGGCAGAGCCGGGATTCGAACCCATGACCTCTGTCTGACTCCCAAGCCCGGGCTCTTTCCACTGAGCCCCACATGGGACAACCTAATTACCTTGAATCTACCCCAGTGCTAAGAACAGTGTCTGGCACATACTAAGTGTTTAACAAATACCATTATTATTATTATTGTTATTTTTATTACAGAGCCCCACTAGACTATGAGCAGTAAGGCAGGGATCATGGATTTTATTTTATTTTGTTAATGAGTTGTCCATCCCCTTGATTCTATTTACTGCTATTGTTTTTGTCTGTCTCCCCCGATTAGACTGTAAGCCCGTCAATGGGCAGAGATTGTCTCTATCTGTTACCGAATCGTACCTTCCAAGCGTTTAGTACAGTGCTCTGCACATAGTAAGCACTCAATAAATACTATTGAATGAATGAATGGATACTAATTCTATTGTATTCTCCCAAATGCTTTAGTGTAGTTCTCTGCACAAAGTATGTGCTCAGTAAAAGCTGATAACTTGCATTTGTAAGCTCTGGCACATAACTTAGAGCAGTTCTTTCTATCACTCCATCAAGCAGTGGTATTTATTGAGTACTTACTTTGTGTAGAGCACTGTACTAAGTGATTGGGAGAGTACAATATAACAGACACATTCACTGCCACAGTGAGCTCATGGTATAGAGGCAGCTACAGTCAAATACCTAGTATAGTGCTCTGCACACAGAGAGTGCTCAAAGCAGCTTGGCTTAGTGGAAAGAGCCCGGGCTTGGGAGTCAGAGATCGTGGTTTCTCATCCTGGTTCCTCCACTTGTCAGCTGTGTGACTTCGGGCAAGTCGTTGAACTTCTCTGTGCCTGTTACCTCATCTGTATAATGGAGATTAAGACTTGTGAGTCTCACATGGGACAAACTGATTACCTTGTATCTACCCCAGCACTTAGAATGGGGCTTGGCACATAGTAAGTGCTTAACAAATACCATTATTATGATGATGATGATGAAGATGATGAGTGATTGACAGAGGGAGCTAACAAACCCCGTTGGGTTGGGATTGTCTCTATCTGTTGCAGAATTGTAATTTCCCAGTGCTTAGCACAGTGCTTTGCACACAGTAAATGCTCAATAAGTACAATTGAATGAATGAATGAAACCCAGCAGAGAACTGGACCACCTCAACCTTTTATTTCTGCTGCTCTCTGCCTTCCTCCCACTTCATCCCAAATTCCACAGTTCAGACTACAACTTTTCCTCCACCCTCGCCTGTAAAGTAAAAGTTCACACTCTGGGTTGCTCTAATGCCTATCAAGTGTCCAGGGTTAGGAGGGAAAGATTCCAGCAACCCTGATTATAACTCCAGGATCTGCTGAGTTTTGGATGTTCCGGACTTCGGCAGCATTATGGAATCTATCACTCATTGGTATTTGTAAGCTTGTTGTGGGCAGGGAATGTGTCTGTTTATTGTTGTATTCTTCCAAGCACTTGGTACAGTGCTCTGCACAGAGTAAGCACTCACTAGATACCACTGAGTGAATGAATGAATATCGAGAGCCTACTGTGTGCAGCATGCTGTTCTAAGCGCTTGGGAGAGTACTGCACAATAGCGTTAGTAGGCAGGATTTAAATTACGGACTAATTTACCAGTGTTGCCACGAAGTCACGTCAGTGACATTTTTCATACAAAACAGACTGGCTTTAATCTTCCCAGTCATGTTGTTACACCAATCTGGAATTCCCTCTCCCCTCTAATCCAACAAGCCCCAGCTCTCCTCCTTTCGAAGCCCTCCTAAAATCCCACTCTCCTCCAACAAGCCTTCATGGATTAACTCCCAACCCCCCAGATCACATCAACCCATCAGTCACTTCCAGCCCTTACATTTTTTAATCACCTCAGCTCAGACACCAGCGATCTCACCCAGACCGTCTCCCGCATTTTCTAATCTCCTTTTTTTCCCCCAGAGATTTTGGTTTGGTTACAGAAAGCGCACGGGGCTGATAATTGGGACACCTGGGAAACAGAACATCCACTGCCGTGGGAAGCAAGATACAGAGAGTGCTGAATGCACACTGTTTCCACCCTCCCCCATTCAAAACCAAAGGGGATTTCATCACTGGTGGAGAGGACTTAAAGAGCAGGTTTTCCCACCGGTCAGATCTCACCTGGGGGAACCAGTCAGCGGCGGGGCAGATCCTAAACCGATGTTTCAGTTGGAAGAATCTGAACAGTAAAGATTTCCTGGAGGCCTTTCAATTGTTTTGAGACTCATAGATTAGCAAGCCACAGACCTATCATTTTAACCCTCAAATGATGGCTGGGTTTAGCTCTTCAGATTTCAGGACCAAGAACCTCCACAATGGAATTGATTATATCGATATCGGTTTGCAAAAGGCCAATAGCACTCTCTTGTCCCTGCCACTTGAGCCAACTGGGGCACAAGGGAACTAGCAAGTAGATAATAATAATAATAATAATGATAATTGTGGTATTTAAGTGCTTACTGTGTGCCAGACACTATACTGTATACTGGGGTGGATACAACCAAATCGGGTTGACACAGTCCCTGTTGCTCATGGGGCTCTGTCTCAATCCCCATTTTTACAGATGAGGTAACTGAGGCCCAGAGATGTGAAGCAACTTGCCCAAGGTCACACAGCAGACATGTGGCACATCCGGGATTAGAACTCACGACCTCTGACTCCCAGGCCCATGCTCTGTCCACTGTGCCATGCTGCTTCTTCTCTAAGACATAAGGAGACAGAAATTCCGCTCCTCTAATTTTCACTTTGTATATCGGTCTCTGTCTTTATGTTGTATTCATTCATTCATTCAATAGTATTTATTGAGCGCTTACTATGTGCAGAGCACTGTACTAAGCGCTTGGAATGGACAAATCGGTAACAGATAGAGACAGTCCCTGCCCTTTGACGGGCTTACGGTCTAATCCGGGGAGACGGACAGACGAGAACAATGGCAATAAATAGAATCAAGGGGATGAACATCTCATTAAAACAATAGCAAATAAATGGAATCAAGACAATGTATTCATGTTTTGTTTCACTTCTCCTGTGAGGGACCTGTGTATTTTTCCCAGCACTTAGGAGAGTGCTCTGCACACAGTAAGTGTTTAATAAATACTATCATTCATAGTATCACTACTTTAGTGCTTTGTACAGCCTCGATGAGGTGTCTGGCTGCTGGTCTTTAAATGGAAAGTCCAGCTTTCCCTCCTAGGCTGTCAGCTCATTGTGGACAAGGAACATGCCTACCAACTCGGTTATATTATAGTCTCCCAAGTGCTTAGTACCGTGCTCTGCAAACAGTAAGTGTTCAATGAATGTGATTGATTGCTGGCCTATTTTCTGTCCTGTTTAAGGGCCTTATAGATTTTGATTTTCAGCACTCAGCTTCCTGCTGTCAAGTTTCTGACTCAGACGCAGACTCCGGCTAACCCCAGACCTGGGAGGGGAATGCAAAGTCTCTTAAAGAGTTGGGAAGTTCAGAATACTGCCCGCAAAATGTAGGTTGGGGTGAATTCAGGCCAAATCGGGTGGACTTCTTTAAAGCAGTAACCTACTGCAGGACCTTGGGGCAAGTCATTTAACTTCTCTGGGATTCAGTTTTCTCATGTGTAAAATGGGGATTCAATTCTTGGACCGTGATCCCCCAGGGATAGGACTGTGTCCTACCTAATTATCTTGCATCTTCCCAGCACTTAGTACAGTACTTGGCATATAGTAAGTGCTGATTATTATTATTCCTTAACAATAAGGTATTATACAAAATAATAATGAAAATAATAGTAATGGTATTTATTAAGTACTTGCTAGTTTTTGTTTTTATGGTATTTAAGTGCTTACTTTATGCAAGGCATTGTACCAAGTGCTGGGTTATATATAGGATAATCAGTAGAGAAGCAGCGTGGCTCAGTGGAAAGAGCCCAGGCTTTGGAGACAGAGGTCATGGGTTCGACTCCCGGCTCTGCCACTTGTCAGCTGTGTGACTGTGGGCAAGTCACTTCACTTCTCTGTGCCTCAGTTACCTCATCTGTAAAATGGGGATTAAGACTGTGAGCCCCATGTGGGGCAACCTGATTCCCCTGTGTCTACCCCAGCGCTTAGAACAGTACTCTGCACATAGTAAGCGCTTAACAAATACCAACATTATTATTATTATTATTATATGTACATATTACTGTATTTTATTAATGATGCGTATATATCTATAATTCTATTTATTTTGATGCTACTGATGCCTGTCTACTTATTCTGTTGTCTGTCTCCCCGCTTCTAGACTGTGAGCCTGTAGCTGGGTAGTGCTTTTCTCTATCAGTTGCCGAATTGCATTTTCAAAGCACTTAGTAAAATGCTCTGCACACAGTAAGCATTCATTCAACACGATTGAATGAATGAATTAAAATAATTCAGGCAGCAGAGTGAAGTGTGAACTAGAGAGAGAAGAGACAGAGAGACGGCAAGGAGCCTGATGCTATCGCTGTTTTGGGATATGTCCTATGTTTTGGTCAATGTTGTGGAAGTTTGCACGGAGAGACAAAGGGGCGGGTTAGGAAGTAACATCGGGGTAGAACTGACAGGATGAGATGGCTGGTTGAGTATAGTGATTGAAAGAGAGAGGAGCCAATAAATCAAACAATCATATTTGTTTTGTGCTTACTGTGTACAGAGCACTGTACTAATGGGGAGCCCCAGGTAATGCCAAAGTTACACATAATCGAGAGCTGGGGAAGATGATGATGATATCGACTGAGATAGGAAAGTCAGGAGGAGGAAGCCATTTATTTATCTTGATGGCATTGAAAATAATAATAATAATGATGGTATTTGTTAAGCGCTTACTATGTGTCAAACACTGTTCCAAACCCTGGGGTAGATACAAGTGAATCAGGTTGGACAGAGTCCCTGTCTCACATAGGACTCACAATCTCTATCCCCATTTTACAGATAAGATAACTGAGGCACAGAGAATTGAAGTGACTTGCTTGAGCTCACACAGCTGACAAGTGGCGGAGCTGGAATTAGAACCTAAGGTTTTTCAGAATCCCAGGACCATTCTCTATCCACTAAACAGCACTGCTTCTCTTATACAGTGCTCTGCTAACAATAAGTGCTCAATAAATGTCAGTGATTGATTTTTGATTGATTGACTCATATGTTCTTCTGTCCCACATGGGGCTCACAGTCTTAATGCTCACTTTAGAGGTGAGAAAACCAAGATACAGAGAAGTTATGCACCTCGGCTAAGGTCACAAACCAGAACTCCCAGGCCCATGTTGTATCCATTTCTCAACACATCTTCTCAGACAAAGGAAATGGCAGAGAATGAACAAATGTACATTAATGTTGTGGAGCTGAGGTTGGGGTGAGTGTCAAAATGCTGAAGGGCTACAGACCCAAATGCATAGGTGATGCAGGAGGGAATATGAATAGGAGAAATGAGGACTTAGGGAAGTGTTCTTGGATGAGATATGATTTTAGAAGGGTTTTGAGAATGGGGAGTGGTCTTCAGTATGAAGAGAGAGGGAGTTCCAAGCCAGAGGAAGGACTTGGGCATTGAGCATTATCAAAATCTCTCTTGTCTATGTTGCTAATGACACTAAGCCCAATTCTTCCCTCTGAGCTGGAACTCCCTCCCCCTTCATATGCAACAGGCGATCACTCTCCCCACCTTCAAAGCCTTTTTAAGGTGACATTCCTTCCTAGATGCCTTCCTTAAATGAGCCCTCTTTCCCCCTACTTTTTCCCCCTCTGTGTTGCCTATACATTGGATCTATACCCTTTAATGACTTGATATTCACTCCATCCTCAGCCCCACAGCACCTAAGTACCTATTCATAATTTATTTTAATACCTGTCTCCTTCTCTGGACTGTAAGCTATTTGTGGGTAGGGCTTTATATCTACTAACCCTATTATACTCTTCCAAGCACTTAATACAGTGTTCTGCACCCCATAAGCCTCAATAAATACCACTGTTTAATTGAGACAGGTGAGACTGAGGTACAGCGAGTAGGTTGGCATTAGAGGAGAGAAATGTGTGGGCTGCACTGTCGTAGGAGATCAGCGAGGCTTTAAGGTGGGATGGAAAGAGCTGATTGAGTGCATTAAAGCTGATAGTCAGGAGTTTCTGTCTGTTGCAGAAGTGGAGGCTTTTGAGGATTGGGGAGATAAAGGGCAGAACTGTTTTTAGGGAAATTATCTGAGCAGTGAAGTATGGAAAGGAGAGAGACAGGAGGCAGGGAGGTCAACATGGAGGCGGATACAATAGTCAAGACAGGGAAGGATAAGTGCTTGGATCGTTGAGGTAGCTGTTTGGATGGAGAGGAAAGGGTGGATTTTAGCTAGGTTATGGAAGTAGAACCAATAGGATTTGGTGACCAACTGATTAGGTGGATCGAATGAGAGATGAGTCAATAATCATGGGCTTGGGAGTCAGAGGTCGTGAGTTCTAATTCCAGCTCTGCCACTTGTCAGCTATGTGACTTTGGGCAAGTCACTTAATTTCTCTATGCCTCAGTTACCTCATCTGTAAAATGGGGATTAATAATAATGCTGGTATTTGTTAAGCACTTACTATGTGCAGAGCACTGTTCTAAGCGCTGAGGTAGATACAGGGTAATCAAGTTGTCCCATGTGAGGCTCACAGTTAATCCCCATTTTACAGATGAGGAAACGTAGGCCCAGAGAAGTTAAGTGACTTGCCCACAGTCACACAGCTGACAAGTGGCGGGGCCGGGATTCGAACCCATGACCTCTGACTCCCAAGCTCAGGCTCTTTCCACCGAGCCACTACGTGGGACAGCCTGATATCTCTGTATCTGCCCCAGCACTTAGAACAGTGTTTGACACATAGTAAGTGTTTAACAAATACCATCATTTTTAATAATGCCAAGACTTTGTGGTTGTGAGATAAGGAGGATATTGGTGCTGTCTATATGGAGAGGACAGAATCTGGGTGGGCGGTGAGAAGTTCTGTTATGGACATGTTAAATTTGAGGTGTCAGTGGAAGATCCAAGTAGAGATGTCTTGAAGGCAGAAGAAAATCCAAGACCATAGAGAAGTTGGGAGGATGGGGTTGGAGAGGTAGATTTAGGAATCATCTGCGGAGATCTACCTGAGAGAGAGCTCTTTCCCCAGAATAATTTTCCTTTAGAGGAGGGTTTAGTTAGCGTGATAAAAAAATGAGCACTTACTATGTGCCAAGCAGGTGTGCTAAGTATTGGGGCAGAAATATGATTATCAGATGGGTCACCATTCCTTTTCCGCATGGGACAACTCTATAATCTAACATAATCGATTCACACTTTTAATTTTCAATAAGAGCTAAGGAAATGCTCCAATTTCTATAAAATCTCTGTCATGATTTCTCAGGCTATTGAGTTCTAGCAGTCATCTGTATCTGTTGCTTAAAAAGAACGTGAACATTTTTTGTCAAGACTCAGGTTAGAGCAACTGTAGCCAAGAAAATATTTTTTTCGGACCGTGCCGATCAGTTAGCTTGCTTCTTCGAGAGTGTAATTTGATTATCTTTATGTGAATAAATGCAACTACAATAATTATACCCCATTATAAAATGATTCATACAATTGGATACATTGCTGCTCTAGTTGATTTTACGATCAGATCTTGTGCCCTTGCAATTAACTCGATAATCGAGAATACAGGCCAAAACAATGTAAAGGTTTATTGATTAAAAGAGTAGAAACATACTGAAATTAATACCTAAAACACAAAAGTACTTCATCAAATTTATAGTTGACCCAGTGCAATTCACCAGCCTAGTGTATATTTCCCCAGCAAGTATCTAGTAATGAATCAATCAATGGTATCTTCTGAGTGCTTTCTGTGTGCAGAGCACTCAACTAAGGATTTGGAAGACTTTGGGGTTGTTTTTTTTAATTTTATGGTATTTGTTAGGCATTTACTATGTGCCAGGTAATGTACTAAGCTCTGGGGTAGATACAAAGTAATCAGGTTGGACAAAGTCCCTGTCACACATGAATCTCACAGTCTTATCTAGTATGATTGCTTCCCTCAAGGAGCTTACAATCTAGCTTACATATACTAAAATAAATTATAGATAGGGGAAGCTACAGAGTTTAAAAATATGAATATATGTGCTATAAGGGAAAGGGACGAGGTTAGTACCTAAATATATAAGGGTTAAGGACTCAATCAGTCGATTCTATTTATTGAAAGCTATCTGTGTGTGGAGCACTAAGTACTTGGGAGAGTACGATATAACATACACATTCCCTGCCCACACTGAGCTTAAAGTCTAGATGGGGAGACAGACATTAATATAACCGCAGGGACTGTCTCTATCTGTTGCCGATTTGTACATTCCAAGCGCTTAGTACAGTGCTGTGCACATAGTAAGCACTCAATAAATACTATTGAATGAATAACTGAATAAATTACGGATATATACGTAAGTGCTGTGGGGCTGAAGGGGCGATGAATAAAGGAAGGGAATCAGGATGACACAGAAGGGAATGGGAGAAAAAGGAAATGTGTGCTTAGTCTGGGAAGGCCTCTTGGAGGAGATGTGCCTTTGATGAGGCTTTGAAGTTGGGGGAGAGTAATTGGCTGATGGATTTGAAGATGGAGGGCGTTTCAAACCTGAAGTAGGATGTGGGTGAAGTAGGATGTGGGTGAGAGCTCGGGCAAGATTGAGGTACAGTGAGTAGACTGGCATTAGATGAGGGCTCAAATGCATAGGTGATGCAGTAGAGGGGGGAATAAGGTAGGGAGATGAGAGGTTAGTCAGGGAAAACCGCCTGGAGATGTGATTTTAATAGAATTTTGAAGACATGAAGATGTGAAGGGTGAGGGAATTTCAGTCCAGAGGAAGGGTATAAGTAAGAGGTTGGCAGGCACAGACATGAGCAAGGCTCGGTGAGTGTGTTGGTAATAGAGCAAAGTGTGTGTGCTGGATTGTAGTGGGAGACGAGCAAGGAGAGGGTTGGGGGGAGAGCTAATTGAGCACATTAAAGCTGATATTCAGGAGTCTCTGCTTGATGCTCAGAAGGATGAGCAACAATTGAGAAGCAATATGGCCTAGTGGTTAGAGTATGGGTCTGATAGTCAGAAGAAACTGGGTTTTAATTCCCTGATCCACTTGTCTGCTGTGTGACCTTGGGCAAGTCACTTTCCTGTGCCTCAATTACCTCATCTGTGAAAAGGGGATGAAGACTGTGAACCCCACATGGGATGACCTGACTGCCTTGTATCTATTCCAGCGCTCAGAAAGGTGCTTGGCACATAGTAAGCACTTAAGAAATACCATAATAATTATTATTATCATAAGCTATAGAATCATTAATATTCTAAAATATCAATTACTATTACATCGATATATATTATGTAATGTGTGCAATACAATTAACGCTAATTAATACAACCGATTAGTATATTTTAAAACACAGTATATTTTAGTATAGACCATGTAATAGAACATTATATAATAAAATTTCAATAATCACAGGTACTTAATAATGATTAATAATATATGCCAAGTACTGTACTAAACACTGGGGTAGATACAGGATAATCAGGTCCCATAAAGGGCTCACAGAGTAAGTAGAAGCGAGAACAGGCATAGCTTAGTGGAAAGAGTCTGGGCTTGGGAGTCAGAGGTGGTGGGTTCTAATCCCAGCTCCGCCACTTATCAGCTGTGTGATTTTGGCCAAGTCACTTAACTTCTCTGTGCCTGTTACCTCATGTGTAAAATGGGGATTAAGACAGTGAGCCCCACGTGGCGCAACCTGATTGCCCTGTATCTATCCTAGAACAGTTAAACAGTGTTTGGCACATAGTAAGCACCCAGCAAATACCGTCATCACAGTCAACAGGCCTTGAATCTCCATTTTGCAGATGAGAGGACTGCAGCTCAGAGAAGTTAATTGAGTTACTCAAGGTCACACAGTGGATAAGTGGTACACTCTGATTCCCAGGCCCACACTCTTTCCCTTAGGCCACACTACTTCTAGTACTTCCCCTCCCGGGCTCCTGGGAACATAGAGGCTTCTCCCAAGCCGTGGAATTTAGAGGAAGGAGCCCAGAGGGAGGTTGACTGCCTTTGAAAAGAACAATATCGGACATGACGTGCGAAGTCATGTCAATTTTCTGATGGGGAACAGATCAGATGAAAATTGTGGGGAGGGAATGTGTCTGTTTATTGTTATGCTGTACTCACACAGTAAGTGTTCAATAAATACAACTGAATGAATTAATGAATGAAGAAAAAGAGAATGTCCACTTTAAAGCAGATTAATACTAACTGTGACGTTTGTTGAAACATTACTGTGTGCCAAGCACTGTACTAAGCACAGGGGTTAATACAAGATAATCAGGTCAGACATTCTCCCTGATCCTACAGGGAGCTCAAAGGAAAAACAAGCCTTGAATCTCTATTTTACAGGTGAGGAAACTGAGAACGGGGGAAATTAAATGACTTTCCTCAATCACACAGCGGGGAGCTGGGATCAGAATTCTGGTCTCCTGATTCCCAGGCCTGTGCTATTTCCACTAGCTTTGCCGTCTCATGACTTATGGCCACTGAGTGATCGAGGAGTGAAGCAGCTGGGTTCTGGGAATACGGTGTGATAGAGATGCAAGAAGAAGTTGGTCAGTCAATTGTATTTCTTTAGCGCTTACCATGTGCAGAAAACTGTACTAGGTGCTTGGGAGAGTACAAAATAGCAATATAACAGACACATTCCCTGCCCACAATGCACTTAAAGAGTAGAGGGGAAGACAGACATTGATATAAGTAAATAAATGACAGGTAGGGCCGGGACGGGGGTTGGATAAAGGGAGCAAATCAGGGCAACACAGAAGGGAATTGAAGAAGAGAAAGGCCTATTGGAAAGATAAGCCAGAAACTTTGGTCAATTCATAAACTCTGACTTTTAAGCCACTTCTCTTCAGTCAATGATAATGATAGCAATAGTTATCATAATAGTTATAATAGTCATAATAGTTATATATATAATAGTCATCATAGTTATAATAATGATCATTCTCTGTCTCGTTGTGGGCAGGGAGCATGTCTACCAACTCTGTTATTTTGTTCTCTCCCAAGGGTTTGGTACAGTGCAGTACTCACAGGGCATAGTGAACACTCAATTAATATGATTGAAAATTGGAGCTGGATCCTGAGATGATGCTACTACCAATAATAATAGTAATCATAAAAATGATAATCGTGGGATTTGGTAAGCAGTTATTTTGTGTCAAGTCTTGGGCTAGATACTAGATAATCAGGTCAGACTCAGTCCCTTTCTCTCATGAGGCTCACAGTCTAAGTGGGAGAGAGAAGAGTTATTGAATCCCCAATATACAGATGAGGAAAATGAGGCTCAGAGAGTTCTTTCACAGATACCATTAATAACAGCTGGAGTCCGGGAAGCCCAATTCCACCGGCCAGGGTATTAAGAAAATGCTCGCACAAAAGTCCTCGAAGGAGTCGATTTCAGAACTGCAGGGGGCTGAATTTTCTGTGCTTTGGCTGTCCCATTAGGTATGCATTGTGCAGAAGAGAGATACCAAGAAAATGTATGCCATGAAGTACATGAGCAAGCAGAAGTGCATTGAGAGAGATGAAGTGCGGAATGTTTTCAGAGAACTTCAAATCATGCAAGGCTTGGAACACCCTTTCCTCGTTAATTTGTGGTGAGTTCATAACCTCTTCGCCCTCCTATTGTTGCCTGTCACAAACACCTCACTGTTGAATATGTGGCCATTGGGGTCTGGTAAAGGAATCTTGATGGTATTAAAGTAAATCCAATTTCATTGTCTGGGTATATGTTTTCAAAAATTATTTTTAAAACTCACACTGCCTCAGCATTTTACTTAGTATTGCTTTTGCCTAATTTTAGTCTCAAAATTGTTTCTTTAATGATGTCCAGGGAAGATTTCTGTCACTTCAACCTGTTCCTTAACACATAATTTTCCATGGGGTTCATGACACTGCTATGTATTTATGCTGCTTTGCTCACGAATGGTGAATTCAGGAAAAAGAACTGTATGGAAGAGGAAATTTCTGCAAATGCAAATGTGCATAAGACAGTTTTGTTTATAAATTAATTACCACTAGAGAAGTATTTCCTCAAATAGTTCATGAGGCAAATGGAATTTCACAAAGCACCAATTTCTTCCTTATTTGAGAGAAAGAGAGGAGAGGAAATAAAAAAATAAATATACCTATCACCATACCATGAACTTCCAGGTAAGTTGAAAAGCTTACTGCTGGCAAAGAGTGTGAGATGGGAAATATGTAGGTCTTAATGGACATCTTTTTCTTCCCTGGACTCTTCATAGAAAGATTTATTCTACAGATTCAGATCAAAATAAGCGTAACTTAGTTATGGTATTTATTGAGAGCACTGGGGTAGATAAAAAAAAAATATTAAACAGACACAGTCCCTGTTGTCCTTGGGGCTCACAGTCTAAGAGGTAGAAAGAACACATTTTCATTCATTTATTCAATCGTATTTATTGAGCTATTACTGTGTGCAGAGTACTGTACTAAGTGCTTGGCAAGCAAAATTCGGTAATAGAGACAATCCCTACCCGACAACGGCTCACAGTCTAGAAGGGGGAGACAGACAACAAAATAAAACAAGTAGACAGGCAACAAAATCTTAGACTCATTTTCTTCTTCAAATGCCATAGAGTCGTTTCCAACCATAGTGACTCCATGGACACACCCTTTTCAGAACATCACATCTGTCATAGAGTCATTCTGGTGAGGGTGTCCATAGGGTTCTGTTGGTAACCTTCTTGGGCAGAGTAAATCCTTGAGTCTCTACCATTGTCTCTGATCAACATTTTGATCATTTGATTATCTGCCTTGGACTCTTTCCCATGTCGAAGCTGCCCATTTCAGGTGAATCAACTTAGTCTGACACTTCGGCTTAGACCTTTCGATTCTGGCTAGCCCAATATGGCATAGCTCTAAGCTTTATCAGAGTTTGTCAACTGTCCTGCCACCGTAAGGTGTTGATTCAAGGGAGAGATAGCCACTATACACATATTTACTTATTTATATGCTTATTTATTCATTAATTATGGTATTTGTCAAGCACTTACTATTTGTCAAGCATTGCTCTGAGGAGTAGATTCAAGTTAATCAAGTTGGACACCTTTCCTGTCTCACATGAAGCTCCCAGTTTAAGAGAGAGAACAGCTATTGAATTTCCATTTTGCAGATAAGGGAACTGAGGCAGACATCCTCCAGAACCCGGATAAGAACCCAGGTCTTCTGCCTCCCAGGCATGGGCTCTTTCCACTGGGCCATAAAGTTTCCCAGGTGAAAAAACTATCTCCATTACACAGCAAGCAAGTACCAGAGTTGGGGCCATAAGCGGATCTCTCAGTTCAGCTTCTTTCTACCTCTGATGTAGAGGAATAAACCAAAGTGGTCTTTGGAAGGCCAAATGACTTGACTTAATTAGCACATTTTGGACACATAATCAGGAGGACTAATTCGCTGGAGAAGACACTAATGCTAGGAGAAGTCCAAGGAAAAAGTGGAAGAGGCAGACCGACAACTAGATGGATTAAGACCATAACAACAATATCAGAAGAACTGTTAGAATTGTTGTGGGTTATGGGAGAGAACAGGACATTCTGGAGAAAGTATATCCATGAAGTTTCTATGAATTGGAAACAACTCGATGGCACAATAATAATAATAACGATGATGATGATAACAATAATGTACAATGACCAGATAAGCAGGGAAACACTGTGGTCTAATGGATAGAACACAAAACCTCTTCAAAACCTCTTCAAACCTCAAACCTTCAAACCTTTTCAAACCTCTTCAAAACCTTACTTAAAAATCACCTCCTCCAAGAGGCGTTCCCAGACTGAGCTCCTCTTCCCCCTCTACTCCCTCTGCCATCCCCCCTTTACCTCTCCGCAGCTAAAGCCTCATTTTCCCCTTTTCCCTCTGCTCCTCCACCTCTCCCTTCCCATCCCCACAGCACTGTACTCGTCCGCTCAACTGTATATATTTTCGTTACCCTATTTATTTTGTTAATGAATTGTACATCGCCTTGATTCTATTTAGTTGCCATCGGTTTTTACGAGATGTTCTTCCCCTCGACGCTGTTTAGTGCCATTGTTCTCGTCTGTCCGTCTCCCCCGATTAGACCGTAAGCCCGTCAAACGGCAGGGACTGTCTCTATCTGTTGCCGACTTGTTCATCCCAAGCGCTTAGTACAGTGCTCTGCACATAGTAAGCGCTCAATAAATACTATTGAATGAATGAATGAATGAACACAGGTCTAGGAGTTAGAGGACCTGTATTCTACACCTGATTATGCCACTTGTCTGATATGGGACCTTGAGCAAGTCTTTTAACTTCTCTGTGCCTCAGTTACCTCATCTGTAGAATGGGAATTAAATTCTTCTCCCAGCGACTTGGACTTTGAGTCTAAGGACAGGGACCGTGCTCAACCTAATTATTGTGTATGTATCCCAGAGCTTAGTACAGTCCCTGACACATAGGAAGCACTTAACAAGTGCTGGAAAAAAATGAAACCAGCTCATTCCAACTCCACATTTCAATCAGTCAGTGACTCCTGTTAGTTCTCTTTCCATACAATTTCTGGACTCTGCCTCTCCCCCTCCATCCAAATTACTACCACATTGATCCAAAACTTGTCATATCATGTTTTGACTACTGACTGCATCAGCCTCCTCACTGACCTCCCTGCCTCCAGCCTTTTCCTTCTTTAGTCTGCTACTCATATTATTTTCCTAAAACCTTGTTCTGCGCCCATTTCCCCACTCCTTGAAAACCTCCAGTAGTTGCCCATCCTTCACAACAATAAGGCTCTCCCTCTCTATCTCTCTCTTCCTCTCTCTCTCTCTCTCTCTTCTACTTATGCTAGATCTTCTCCCACACTCTTCGCTCCCCTAACACCAACTTTATTGTGCCTCACTCTCTTCTCTCTTGCCATTTGCTTCCTGTCTTCCCCCTCTTTCATGACCCCCAACTCTCCTGATCTTCAGAGCCCTATAAAATCACATCTCCTGCAAGAAGTCTTCCCTGACTAATCTCTCATCTCCCCAGCCTGTTCTCTATCCCTGCTGTGCACCTAAACACTTATCCCAGCCCCACAGCACTAAGATACTTGTCAATCAATGAATCTGGGATATTTATTGCATTGAGGGGCTATACAGATTACTGCCAATCAAGCATTACTGGTATTTATTGAACACCTACCGTTTGCAGAGTGCTGTACTAACTGCTTGGGTGCGTCTAAGCCCCCTTTATACCCTCACAACTGTTTCCTAAGCCCTGAGAACATCCTATCTAGTTGGCAGAAGACACAAAGATCTGAGCGTATGGGTGTGAATGTGTGGTGTTTTGTGTGTGTTTGCACAAACCTGTGTGTATACGTATGTGTGTGTGGAGGACAATTCCTATATCTATGTTTATGTGTATGTGCGTATGTGTGAAGTGCATTTCCTGTGTCTATGTTTGCATGTGGGGGGTGGGAATGATGATTGCCCGTGTATTTCGTGTGTTTGTGTCTATGGATGTGCTTTCCTCTTTCTGGGCTTTGCACCCAAGGTGCAATCTAGGTATGGCAATCAGCCACTCAAAAGTGCATTAATTATTCAGGGCCAAAATTGTTATGAGAATGAACATCCTTTGTACCATTGCCTGTTAGGCTTCCCACACGACATGAAACACAAAAATAATGGGAGAATTGTCAGGCCCTCTGAGACAGGGGTAATCCATTCTCACTGTAATAAAGATCAGATGCTGACATCAATTAATACAGTGTAATATCATCCTTAAGCAGATCTCAAAAACACAAAATGGCACCTGGAACCTAAACATCATCATAGAAACAGGGTGGGTGAGAATGCAAAGAGAATAGGGCAAGGGGAATAAAGCAAACTTTGGCAATTAGATTTCTAAACGGCCTTTTCCTCATTCTTTGCTGAAGAGTAGCTGTCAGCACTTCCTTCATCTCCACCCTCACTGTCTGTTCAAAGCAGGTACACACACCCACATCCACACACAATCATACATGTTCTGAAGCCTTTAGCAGCTTCTGTGAAGTCTTGACAGTATATGCCCAGGACTTCCCAAGTTTCCAGAAGACAGCTGTGAGGTCAAAAAGGCAGCTCAGAATCAGGAGCTGGTTTCAAAGACTTCAACCCTGAACTGACTCTAGGCCTCTTGGATCCTTTAGACCTTAAGCTCGTTGTGGGCAAGGTACGTGTCTGCCAACTCTTTGGTACTGTATGCTCCTAAATACTTATTACAGTGCTCTGTACACAGTAAATGCTCAATCAATGCCACTGGCTGATTGCTGCAGGTTCCACTGGTCAATTAAAATCTGGTTTATCGATAGGTTATAATGATAATCATAATTATGGTATTTCTTAAGTCCTTATTTTCTGCTATTGTTCTAAGCACTGGGTTAGATACAAGCAAATCAGATTGGACATAGTCCCTATCCCACATTGGGCTCACAGTGTTAATCCCCATTTTACAGATGAGGTGACTGAAGTACAGAGAAATGAAGTGATTTGCCCACGGTCACTCATCAGTCTTGTGGCAGAGCTGGGATTAGAACCCACGTCCTCTGACTCCTAGAATCAGGCCATGCTGTTTCCCTACAAGGTGATTTAGTTTCTGCAGCTGTGAGCTCTCACTGTGTGTCTCTACCTTCCTGAAGCTGCAATCTTCATAGTCAACACGCATGGACCATATAATCCTACTACCAGTCAACTAATCAATTGCATTTATGGAGCATTTACTATGTGCAGAGCACTGTATTAAGCTGAAAGGCACGCTCACCTGCCCTTCCTATATTCTTTCACCTTCTTCTTTTGCATCATCACACCTTACTTGATCATCTGATCTTCAGCCTTCTAGCACTGAACCTCTGCTTACCAGAGAAGCAGCGTGGCCACGGGCCTGGGAGTCAGAAGGCCCGGGGTTCTAATCCTGGTTCCGCCACTGTTTACTTTGTGACCATGGGCAAATCGCTTCATTTCTCTGTTCTTCAGTTCCCTCATCTGGAAAATGGGGATTAAGACTATGAGGCCCATGTGGGACAGGGACTGTGACCAACCCAATTTGCTTGTATCCACCTTAATGTCTGGCACATAGTAAGCGCTTAACAAATACCATTAAAAAAAATGCACTTTTTACGACCTGTGCTCTTTCCACTAGTTCACCCTGACGTTTACTTCGTGATGGTTTACGATTTAAATAGAAACTCAATCGGCCCGGGAGTGGGGGTTTTTTTGTCGGCTTATTGAATGTGGAAAGGATCCTTTTCTTCTCATCAAGGGTTACCAGAATACTACCAGTAGCAGCAGTTAAAGGTCTCACACATTTGAAAGATGCGACCAGAGGGACACCCTTTAGTGCCCTCGGCTAATTTACTGTGTCACGTCCACTTTGCTTCGGTAACAGACACCTTTTAATTCAGTTGAAATCCACCCCTTGGCTTGTTGCATATCTCAAAGGGCCCCTTGCCTGACTTTTCCACGAAGTTAACTAACCTTTCAGTTCTGGTTGAAATGAAGAGAGAAATGAGACGATAGTTATAAGTTATATAGCCCCCCTTTCCCTCTGTTCCCTCTCCCCTCTCCATCGCCCCGACTCCCCCCTCCCTGCCCACAGCACTTGTGTAAGTATGTACATATTTATTATTCTATTTATTTTATTAATGATGTGTATTTATCTATAATTCCATTTATATTGATGCTATTGATGCCTATCTACTTGTTTTGTTTTGTTGTCTGTCTCCTCTCTTCTAGACTGTGAGCCTGTTGTTGGGTAGGGATTGTCTCTGTTGCCAAATTGTACTTTCCAAGCACTTAGTACAGTGTTCTGCACACAGTAGGTGCTCAATAACTACGATTGAATCAATGAATGAATGAATAGTTACCTCCTTGGCCTATCAGAATAAGAGGTTGGAGAGGTTTAAAATAGAAAATTGTAGAATGGAAGCATCATAGGTGGGGTTTTTTTCTCCTCCTTATTGATTGCCCTTGGCTAATTTTAAAACTCTGCAAATGACTTAGTCTTAGTTGTGCTCTTTTGTTTTCCTCCAGGGCTGGACCCATTTAAAAGGATATTTTGATTTTAATGGGAGGTACTTTGAATAGTTTGATTTCAGGATTTTAAAATTATTCCAAAGGTTTCACTGTTGTAAGCTTTCTTGAGGGCAAAAGCAATCTAAAACTCGATAAGTCCTCATGGGACAGAGAAGCTGTGTCTTCTGGAAGCAATTAGCCGGCCAGGCTACTTTTCTAAAACTCTGGATAATATTTAGAAGACGCTTCAATTCAATCTAACTTTTCAACTGCAGGGATGCTGTATATAATTCCTCTCATTCAGCATGGAACTGCTAGGTCCTGGGTTCTAATCACTGCTCCACTACTTATCTGCTGTGTGATGTTTAGTAACGCATTTAACTTCTCTGCGGTTCACTTTCCAGTTCTGAAAAATTTGGATTTAAATAGCTGTACATCCCCCTCTGCGACTGTGAGTCTCATGTGGAGCAGGGACAGTGTCAGACCTGATTATCTTGCATCTACCCCACTGTTTAGCATAAAACCAAATTATTATTATGTGGTAATGGCAGGTTGGGTTTTAGAGACAGGGCAACAGGTGCATCGTGAATTTCTGATTGGTCTAGAAGTTAGCAAGATGGGCAACTATTGGGTGGGAAAGAGGCTCACCTCTAGCCTTCCTTTGGGGAAACAAATGTTGGGAGAAATGGAAGCTTGCTAATACCACAAATAATGATGGTGGTATTTATTGAGCACCTAATATATGCTAAATGTTGAAATAGACACAATATAATCAGAGCAGACATAGTCCCAATTCCACACTATCCTCACAGTCTAAGAGGAAGGGAGAACAAGGATTATATACCCATTTTACAGATGAGAAAACTGAGGCAAAGCATAATTAAGTGACTTGCTCAAGGTCACACATGAGGCAAATGGCTAAGCCCAGGCCAGAATTCAGATCTTCTCACCCACCAGGCCTGTACTCTACGTACTGGGCTGCATTAGAATCAGCATGGTGTAATGGGTAGCCAAAAGGTCATGAGTTCTAATCCTGCCTCTGCCACTTGTCTGCTGTGTGACCTTGGAACAGTCACCATTTCTCTGGGCCTCATCAGTTAAATGGGGCTTGAGACTGTGAGCCCCACATGGGACAGTGACTGTGTCCAACTCAATTTGTATCTCCCCCAGGGTTTAGCACAGTGCCTGACACATAGAGAGCACTTAAATACCATCATCATTATCATTATTATTATTATTGTTACTATACTATTTGCCTAACAGATCAGTTTGACACTGGCATGGACATGGAAGTCAGACTAGTGGAGCCTGCCACTTTAGGAAAAATGGTGTTGACATGACTTCAAAAGCACTGGGATGTGTTTGCGTTGCGCTCATGTCTTGCCCTGTATGGAACTGTGTCTTCTGCAGAAATTTCATTTGGAAAATTTGGTTGGTAATAGCACCAGGGCCTAGAGGAGAAAAGAAAAAATGTGGGTCATTATGCCCACAGTCTTTTTGGTTTCAATGGTATGTGTTAGGCACTTACTAAGTGCCAAGCACTGTACTAAGCACTGGGTAGATACAAGATAATCAGGCTGGACACAGTCTCTGTCCCATGCAGGGCTCACAGTCTTAATCCCCACTTTACAGATGAGGGAACTGAGACACAGAGAAGTGAAGCAATTTGCTCATGGTCACATAGCATTCATTCATTCAGTAGTATTTACTGAACGCTTACTATGTGCAGAGCACTGTACTAAGCACTTGGAATGTACAAATCGGCAACAGATAGAAACAGTCCCTGCCCTTTGACGGGCTTACGGTCTAATCGGGGGAGACAGGCAGACAAGAACAATGGCAATAAATAGAGTCAAGGGGAAGAACATCTCATAAAAATAATGGCAAATAGAATCAGGGTGATGTACATCTCATTAAACAAAATAAATAGGGTGATGAAGATCTATACAGTCGAGCGGACGAGTACAGTGCTGAGGGGGTGGGACGGAAGAGGAGGAGGAGAGGGAAAGGGGGGAGAAGAGGGTTTAGCTGCGGAGAGGTGAAGGGGGAGGGTAGAGGGAGCAGAGGGAAAAGAGGGGAGCTCGGTCTGGGAAGGCCTTTTGGAGTAGGTGAGCTTTAAGTAGGACTTTGAAGAGGGGAAGAGAATTAGATTGACGGAGGTGAGGAGGGAGGGCGTTCCAGGACCGCGGGAGGACGTGGCCCGGGGGTCGATGGCGGGATAGGCGAGACCGAGGGACTGTGAGGAGGTGGGTGGCAGAGGAGCGGAGCGTGCGGGGTGGCCAGTAGAAAGAAAGAAGGGAGGAGAGGTAGGAAGGGGCAAGGTGATGGAGAGCCTTGAAGCCTAGGGCAGAACCAGGATTAGAACCCAGGTCCTCTTACTCCTACCTAGTTCAGTGTTCTTTCCACTTGGCCATGCTCCTTTTCTGTCCAGGCCTACCCAGATAAACTTGTCTACAAGCTATAATGATGATGATAATAGTAATGATAATATCTGTTGAACACTTGTTTCTCCCTTGGTGGCCTAATGGATAAAGTATGGGCCTGGGAGGCAGAAAGACCTGGGTTTTAATCCTCCGTCTGCCACTTGTATGCTGTGTGACAGTGGGCAACTCACTTAACTTTTATGCATCTCATTTACCGCATCTGTAAAATAAGGACGGAGATTGTGAGTCCCTTGTGGGACAGGGACTGTGTCCTACTTCAGCACTTAGCAGTGGCTGGCACATAACATTGCTTAACAAATACCGTAACATTTTTGAAAAACTATTAAGAGGAAAGCAACGTGATTGCCTGATTGCCTGTGAAAGAGGGAAAAGAATTGATCCATCACTGGTATTTCCTGAGTGCTTACTGTGTGTAAAACACTTTGCCAAGACATTGGAGAGTCCAATAAAGTAGACATGATCGCTGCCATCAAGGACCTTATCGTCTAGAAGAACTAGAAGTGAAGGCAGGAGAGAGGTTTCTGCTGCCACCAGAAATGTTGGAAATCTGGGAAATTTTGCAACCTAGGGAATTTATCCAGGTTTGAGAATTCTGGACTTTAAGTATTACCCTGCAGTTAATTCTCCTTGTTCCCATTCTGTTTCTTCCTAATAGTTTTTGTATGGAGGCCAGGGAAATATTAGGGTTTTGTCAACTTGGATACACTGGAAGGGAGACCCCCTTTAAGATCCAGCATTATTTCCCCAGTAGTAACAGCCACAGCATTTATTGAGCTCCCGTTTGGTGCCGCGTATTATAATATGCGCTTGGGAAGAAAAGAATAGTTAAATGGTACAGTCCCTGCCTAAAGGAGCTTGCTTACTAGCTAAAGGGGAGATAAAATTACAAATATTTCAATCTATCCATAGTATTTAATGCATACAGCTACCAGAAGTTTGACTTGGGAAGAAGTAGGCCAGTGAGCTGGGAAGTAGTGGAGGTGAAGAAACAGATAGAAAAGGTGGGGTTAGGTGGTGGCGATTCTAGAAAGGTGAGGAGTTTTTGTTTTAAGATAATAATAATCGTGATATTTTAATAGTTGTAATAATTATGATATGTGCCATGCACTGTACTAAGCTCTGGGGTAGATACAAACTGGTCAAGTTGGACACAGTCCATGTCCCATGTAGAGCTTGAGGTCTTAATCCTCACTTTACAGATTAGGGAATTCAGGCCCAGAGAAGTGAAGTAACTTGCCCAAGGTCACCTAGCAGACAAGTGGCAGAGCTGGTATTAGAACCCAGGTCCTTCTGACTCCCAGGTCTGTGCTCTATCCACGAGGCCATGCTGTTGAATTGTACACTCCAAGTGGTTAGTACAGTGCTCTGCACATGGTAAGCACTCAATAAATACTACTGAATGAACAACAAGAAAGCAGAGGAGGGTTTTGAGGAAAGGAAAGATGCAGGTTAAGTGACGTTGCAGTAAGATGATCTCGATATGGGCAGGGAATATGTCTGCTAATTCTGTTGTATTAGACTCCCCCAAGTGTTTAGTACAGAGCTCTGCACAGAGTAAGCACTTAATAAATATGATTGATTTATTGGAGAAGTAGCATGGTGTAGTGTGTAGAGCCCGGGCCTGGGAGTCAGAAGATCATGAGTTCTCATCCCGGCTCCACCGCTTGCCTGCTGGGTGACCTTGGCAAATCACTTCACTTCTCTGGGCCTCAGTTCCCTCATCTGTACAATGGAGATTAAGACCTTGAGCCCCACATGGGACAGGGAATGCGTCTAACCCGATTATCTTGTACCTACCCCAGCCCTTAGAACAGTGGCCTGGCACATAGTAAGTGCTTAAAAAATGCCATAATTATTATTATGCAGCGTGGCTCAGTGGAAAGAGCACGGGCTTTGGAGTCAGAGGTCATGAGTTCGAATCCTGGCTCTGCCACTGGTCAGCTGTGTGACTGTGGGCAAGTCACTTAACTTCTCGGTGCCTCAGTTCCCTCATCTGTAAAATGGGGATGAAGACTTCGAGCCCCACGTGGATCAACCTGATTCCCCTGTGTCTACCCCAGCGCTTAGAACATTGCTCTGCACATAGTAAGCACTTAACAAATACCAACATTATTATTATCTGGGCAGCACATATTAGTAGATTGGAGGGGGAAGAGGCTGGGGGCTGCAAGATTGGCTAGGAAACTAATGCAATGATCTAGTTGTAGCAATGCCAGAGCTCAAATTAGGTTGGTTGCAATTTGGGTGGGGAAGGATGGCTTCCTGGAGGAGCAGCGTGGTCTAGTTAAAAGCAGGAGCCTCGGTATCAGAGGACCTGTGTTCTAATCCTGGCTTTGCCACTTGCCTGCTGGGTGACTTTGAGCAAGTTACTTCTCTGTGCCTCAGTTTCCCCCTCTGTAAAATGGGGATTCAATCCCTGTTCTCCTTTCTTCTTAGACTGCGAGCCCCACGATGGGACCTGATGATTTTCTTTCTACCTCAGCGCTTAGACCAGTGCTTGATAAATGCCACAATTATTATTAATTCATTTCTACTGACTCTGGTGCACTGTCCTCTACCAAGTGCTTAGTTTAATGCTGTGCACCAGCAAGTACACAATACAAACCATTAATCGACTGACATATACCAAAGAGCTAATTGGAGCAAAGTGAATTTGAAGAAACAGAATGCAAGGATGTCACTGAAGGGCCAGAGAGCAGGAACCAAAGAAGTTCACGACCTAAACTACTAAGAAGATAGATGTGGATGAATATTCAGTGCTGTACCAAATATATATCTTGTTTAAAAAGGTATAGTAAGTTAAAAGAATAAAATTATTCATAACCTTAATGGAAAAATGATCTGCTCTTAAATTTTAGGTGTTGCAAGAAATGTGAAAAATCCCTCAAAAAAACTCTGATCTCTCAGTCACATTGCATAATTATAATGAAGAATGGTTCAGGATTAAAAGGGGAAAGATATTTGAAAAGTTCAAGTAAAGGTAATCTTAATAGACCTCGATTACAGAAAGTTCTTTGCGACCAGCACTCTGAATTGGGCTTTCTCTTACATTTATAACATCAAAGGGGATAATTTTTTTTTTCTCCAATGGCAAAGAGTATGTTTTTCCATGTTTTATTCTCCAGTCTTTTCTTTTAAGAGATGTTCTTGGAATAGTTGATTTTTGAATCCAAGCCTGCTTCAGAGACAGAGGTGGTAGTGGGACAAGGAGGATTAAGATTCCTTGAAAATGTGGCTCTCAGATAGTAGTAGAAAAAATACTACTAATCACTGTGGTATTGGTTAAACTCTTACTGTGTGTCAAGCACTGTTCTAAACTCTTTGAAAGATGCAGGATAATCAAGTCAAACACGCAGCACCTGTTCCACATAGAGATCATTGGACGCCCATTTCACAGATAAGGTCATTGAGGCACAGAGAAGTTAAGTAACTTGTTCGAGGTCACACAGCAGGCTTGGTAGAGCCAGAATTAGAAGGCTGGGCCTCTGACTGCCAGGGGCATGCTTCTTCCACTAGGCCATGCTGCAAAAGCCTGGAATAGGAAGACTATGAGTACCAGTTTGGTGATCGCAGGGCACAACGACTCTTTCTAAGGATGCTTCTCCATTCCCTTAATCAAACAATCAGTTGTATTTATTGAACTCTGACTGTGTGCCCTCTTCTGAGCAGTTGGGAAAGGATAATGAAATAGAGTTGGTAGTTGTGATCTCTGCCCTCCAGAAGCTTACAGTCTATTAATAGAGAGAGACATTAAAATAACTTACAAATAGGACAAAGCAGACTAAGCTCCTTATAATAATAATAATTTTGGCATTTGTTCGATGCTATGTTCCAGGCGCTGTACTACGCGCTGGGGTAGATACAAAATAATCGTGTTGGACACAGTCCCTGTCATATAGGGGTCCCAATCTTAATCCCCATTTTACAGTTGAGGTAACCGAGGCACAGAGAGGTGAATTGACTTGTCCGAGATCACACAGCGGACGAGTGGTGGAACAGGGATTAGAACCCAAGTCCTTCTGACTCACAGGCCTGTTCTCTATCCACTAGGCAATGCTGCTTCTCTTCTGGGGAAGGAATGTGTCTACCAACTCAATTATACTGTACTCTTCCAAGCTCCGAATACAGTGGTCTGCACACAATAAGCACTCAATAAATATCATTGATTTAATTGATTGATATTATTATTGATTGATTCAGTGCTGTGGGGCTGGAACTAGGGTGAGTATCAACCTTAAAGAGTTCAGACCAAAGTGCATCGGTGATCCAGAGGGGCAAGTGAATAAGATGGGGAAAAGAGAAGTTAGTCAGGGAAGCCTTCCCGGAGGTGATGGGCTTTTAGTAGGATTTTGTTGGTAAGGAGAGTTGTGGTCCGTAGGTTAAGGTAAGCTTGTTTTGGGCAGGGACTCTGTTCACTGTTGTATTTTACTCTCCCAAGCGCTTAGTACAGAGCTTTGAACACAGTAAACACTCAATAAATATGACTGACTGAAGGAGGGGGGAGGGGTTATTTCTAGGCCAGAGGCAGACCGTGAACAAGGTGTCAGGTGAGATAGACCAGGGCGAGGTGCAGGATGTGATCCCGGCTGTAGTAGATAAACAAGATTAGTTACTTATCCATCAATCAATCAATCAATCAATGGTAGTTACTGAACACTTACTGTGTGCCGAACACTGAACTAAGCACTTGGGATGATCTTCTTCTGCCCTGAGATCATGCAATCTTTTTCTATACGTATTTGACATGTAAGATCCTTGTGGACAGAGAACGTCTTCCTTTTGTTCATTCAATTGTATTTATTGAACACTTTTGGAGTGCTAAGCACTATACTAATGCTGGGGAGAGTACAATATAACAATAAACAGGCCCATTCCCTGCCCACAATGAGCTTACGGTCCAGAGGGGGAGACCACCATTAATATGAATCAATAAATGACAGATCTGTATATAAGTGCTGTGAGGCTGGGAGGGGGAATGAATAAAGGGAGCAAATCAGGGCGACGCAGATGGGAGTGGGAGAATAAGTTGTATTGTGCTCTGTTATACTGTACTCTTCCAAGCGCTTAGTACAGCACTTCCTTGGGAGTAGGTACAAACACAGTAAGCTTTCAATAAATACCCCCGATGGATGGTACAACTTCTGTGTCTTTTTCCAGTTACCCACATAACAGTGATCAGCTCTCTGCTCGGGGTCATTTTCTTCAGAGTAAAAAAGGCCTGTACTGAGAGACAGGAAACAACTTTTCTCTCACTTTGAAAAAAGAGGATTAAAAATCAATATACACCTTATGGGGCAATTTGTAGAATCGCTTGATTTGAAGTTTTATAGAGTCCTGTGGTCTAGCCCAGGCCACTAGGGGAAAGGAATGCATAAAATATTTATGTCTATTCTTCTTTCCTCCAAATCTTCCCAGACTTCTCTCACAGTCTGCCCCAGTTTCAGCACTATTCTCGTCTTTTTGTTAACTAATTGAACATTCTCGTCGCAATTTAAGCCCTATCGAACTTCAGAAGTGTTTTTTAACCCAATTTACTGATAGCAGCACCTACCAAATAAGGCTTCAGCAGCATTTAATTAGTGCTTACTCTGTGCAGAACACTAGTTTAATCAATCCATGGATTTATTAAGCACTTACTGTGTGCAGATCACTGTAATAAATGCGAGGGAGAGTGCAATATAACAGAATTGGCAAACAGGTTCCCGGCTCATAAGAAGTTCATAGTCTAGCATTGCATTACAATATTCCCCCACCTCCTCTATTTTACACTGAAAATTTAATATCCTGCCAATCCCAGTGAAAAGATGCAGTGTCGCTTAGTGGAAAGAGCACAATCCTGGCTGTCACTTCATCCTCCCCTTGGTCACATGACTCAAACTCTTTGGGCCTCAGTCTCCTCATCTGTAAAATAAAGGTTAAATACCTGTTCCTTCATCTGCGACCTTTGGGCATTTACTGTTCATTACTGTAAGCCCGTCAAACGGCAGGGACCGTCTCTATCTGTTCCCGACTTGTTCATCCCAAGCGCTTAGTACAGTGCACTGCACATAGTAAGTGCTCAATAAATACTATTGAATAAATTCATTCATACATTCAATCGTATTCGTTAAGCACTTACTGTGTGCAGAACACTGTATTGAGGGGCTTGGTAGAGTACAGTGCAAAATTAAACACATTCCCTGCCCACAACGAGTTTACAGTCTAGAGGTGGAGGTTCAGACATGAATACAAATAAACAAATGACAGATATGGACATAAATTCTGTGGGACTGGGAGGGGAGAAGAGCCTGTGAGCAGGAAACATGTCTACCAACTCCATTATCTTTTCCTCTCCGAAGTGCTTAGTACAGTGCTCTGCACATAGTACGTGCTCAGTCAATACTGCTGATTGATTAATTGATTGTTCTCAGATCATGAGCCCCAAGCAGGCCCAGGATCATCATCTTCCTGCTTATATGGCATGGGAAGCAGCGTAGCTCAGTGGAAAGAGTGCAGGCTGGGGAGTCAGAGGTCGTAGGTTCGAATCCTGGCTCTGCCACTTGTCAGCTGTGTGACTGGGCAAGTCACTTCACTTCTCCATGCCTCAGTTACCTCATCTGTAAATGGGGATTAAGACTGTGAGCCTCATGTGGGACGACCTGCTTACCCTTTCTCTCCCCCAGCGCTTAGAACAGTGCTCTGCACATAGTAAGCACTTAACAAATACCAACATTATTATCTTTCCTGGTGCTTAGTAAAGTGTCTGGTACATGGTAAACAGTAAATACCACATTTGTCAGTTAGATTACTGAGTGATTTGGGTGAGTCATGGTTTGGTATTGGAGAGTGGCAGAAAGATTTCTCCTGCTGGATTTCAGGACTATTAAAGACAGCATCAGTCTTCTGTTGGCTCTTTTGGTCTTTGGGGGGAAGAGTTATGTTTTCCTTGTAGCGAAATGACTGTGAATTAACGTGAAAGACGATAAAATGATGATGATGATTCTTCAGGGAGTAGGAAATACATGTTTTGATTTCAAATCACTGAGCAATTACTTGAGGATTTATGGGTCCCTGGCTCATACTTTACTGTAGGTGGATTTCTTACAAGGAAATCAAGGGAGCAGTCATGCCGTAGTCTTAATACCCGGCATTGGTGTTTAATTAGTACCAGGAGGCAAGGCTGGCATGAGATACTGAAAATCTAGCACCCTTCCTGCTGCTAATGATGAAGAGGAAGGTGATGACAGTGGTATTTGTTAAGTGCTTACTATGTGCCAGGCACTGTTCTAAAGCGCTGGGGTAGATACGAGGTAATCAGGTTGGACACAATCCCTGTCCCACATGGGGCTTACAATTTCAATCCCCATTTTACAGATGAGGGAAACTGAGGTCCAGAGAAGTGTAATGACTTGGCCAAGGTCACAGCAAACAAGTGAGAGAGCTGGGATTAGAACTCAGGTCCTTCTGACTCCAAGACCCGTGCTCTCTTTATAGTAACTGTTTGTTAATTGCTTACTACGGGTCAAACACTGTACTAAGTCCTGGGATAGATACAGGATAATCAGGTCCCACATAGAGCTCACAGCACTTATTACAGTGCTTGGTACAAAATAAGTGCTTAACCAATACCTCTATTATTATCATTATCATTAGTAATAATAATGAGAATACCAATAATAGTGAAATTACAACATTATTAGGTTCTCTGCCTCTGGCTCTCACAGTTCCAACCTGTTGATCTTCTATCTATTCCTGCATTTAGAACAGTGCTTGACACACATTAAGTGCCTAACAAAAAGTGTCATTCTAATTAACATTACTACTACTAATAATAATTGTGGTATTTCTCCTAAGCTCGTTGTGGACAGGGAATGTGTCTCATTTATCCCATCGCCAACTTCCCGCCCACATTCAGCCTCTGGCCTGGAACGCCCCCCCTCCTCATATCAGACAGATAATTGCTCTGACATTATTGCTCATACAGATATTGTACTCTCCCAAGTGTTTAGTACAGTGTTTTGCACACAGTATGTGATCAATAAATACGATTGAATGAAGGGGATGGAAGAAAGAGGGCTGGGACCTGGGCTCCAATTTCTGAGGAGAAGGGGCTAGGATGGCCAACCCTATAACAACAACACAAGCTCTGATATCACTCTAGACTGTAAACTCACTGTGGGCAGGGAATGTGTCTATTTATTGCAATATTATACTCTCCCAAGTGCTTGATATAATGCTTTGCTCACAGGAAGAGCTCAGTAAATAAGATTGAATGAACGAATGGTATCACTTCCATCCAGGTCCCGGGCAAGATGAAATTCCCTGCTTGTCCCTGGCCCCCGGTCTCCCCAGACACTCTCCTAGTCAGCTAGTCTGTCAGTAGATAGTATTAATTAAGGGCATACCATGCACAGAACACTGCACTAAGCGATTTGGGAGAGTACAACACAACAATATAACAGGCACATTCTCTGCCACAATGAGCTTAGAGTCTAGAGGGGCAGACAGACATTAACCTAAAGAAATAAATGACAGATATGGACATAAGTGTTGTGGGGCTGGGAAAGGGGATGAATAAAGGGAGCAAGTCAGGGCGATGCAGAAGGGAGTGGGAGAAGAGGAAAGGAGGGCTTAGTCAGGGAAGGCCTTTTGGAGGAGGTGGGCCTCACTAAGGTTTTGAAGAGGAGGAGAGTGTCGGATTTGAGGAGGGACGGCATTCCAGGCCAGAGCAGGATGAGAGCCAGGGGTCGGCGGCAAGATGGATGGAGCCTGCGCTCCGCCTGGCAGCATGACTACAACAGCTCGGACAGATGACCTCACCACCCTCAGGGATCGGACAGTCTGTCCACCCGACAGAAAACGCTCCAGAAACAACTCATAGGAGGTAATAACTAGGTGTCCAGCACGAGGCTGAGCACTGGGGTAGATGAGAGATGGCAGCTCAGTCACAGTTTGGGCTCCAGATGAGGCTTAAAGGTGAACAGGTATTTTAATCCCATTTTGCAGATAAGAAATTTGAGGCCCAGAGAAATTAACTGACTCACCCAAGGTCATGCAGCAGGCCAGTGCTGGGGCAGGACTAGAACCCAGGTCTCCTGACTCCCAGGCCTGAGACATGCTACTTCCCAAGAGCTCCTAGGCAAAGGAGTAACCTTTAACCTTTCATCTGACTTTTTTTGAGGGCAGTCAGGGTGTTAGAAATATCGAAAGGTTCCCATTTGATTTGATATTTATTCCTTAGCTACTCACTCTCTCCTTCTACATGCAAACAGAACTTCTTCTCAGGCTGCACATATTGACTGGCTTTTTCAAGTGTCTGTTTATCAATATTAGCATGTCAAGCGAGGCCCCAGTCTACAAGTGGAAAGATCAACTGTTTCAGAGGGGGTAGTGTGGATGGCAGAGGGAGCTGATCAGGGCTTTCCCATTTAGTGATCTCATCTTGAGAACTCCTGTCTCCTGCTTCGAGAAGCAGCGTGGTTTAGTGAAAAGAGCTCAGGCTTGGGAGTCAGAGGTCGTGGGTTCTAATCCCAGCTCTGCCACTTGTCTGATGTGTGACTTTGGGCAAGTCACTTAACTTCTCTGTCCCTCAGTTACCTCATCTGTAAAATGGAGATTAAGACTGTGTGCCCCACGTGGAACAACCTGATTACCTTGTATTACCCCGGTGCTTAGAACAGTTAGACTGTGAGCCTGTTGTTGGGCAGGGATTGTCTCTATCTGTTGCCAAATTGTACATTCCAAGCGCTTAGTATAGTGCTCTGCAAATAGTAAACACTCAATAAATACGATTGAATGAATGAACAGAGCTTGGCACATAGTAAACACTTAACAAATACCATCATTATTATTATTATCATTCATTTATTTTTAATGATGCTTGTTAAGCGCTTACTATGTGCCAGGCACGGTACTGAGTGCCAGGGTTGATACAAGATAATTGGGTTGGACACAGTCCCTGCCCCACTTAGGGCTCACAGTCTTAAGCCCCATTTGACAGATGAGGGAACTGAGGCAGGAGGAAGCAGCGAGGCCTAGTGGAGAGAACACAGGAGTCAGAGGACAAGGATTCTAGTCCCGGCTCCACCAATTCCTTGCTGTGTAACCTTGGACAGGTTGCTTTTAACTTCTCTGTGCCTCAGTTTCCTCAACTGTAAAATGGGGATACCTGTTGTTCCTCCTACTTAGACTGAGAGTTCCATGAGGGACAGGGACTGTGTCTGACCTAATTAACTTGTACCTAGCCCGGTGTTTAAAACAGTGTTTCACACATAGTAAGCACTTAACAAATACCTTTAAAAAAAAAAAGTGTGAAGTGACTTGTCCGAGGTCACGCAGCAGACAAGCGGAAGAGCTGGGCTTAGTACCTAGGTCCTCTGATTCCCAGGCCCGTGCTCTCGTGGCTCAGTGGAAAGAGCACGGGCTTGGGAGTCAGAGGTCATGAGTTCGAATCCCGGCTCTGCCACTTGTCAGCTGTGTGACTGGGGGCAAGTCACTTCACTTCTCTGGGCCTCAGTTACCTCATCTGTAAAATGGGGATTAACTGTGAGCCTCATGTGGGACAACCTGATTAAGTAAGCGCTTAACAAATACCAACATTATTATCCACTACACTGCTTTCCTGCTTCCCTTAGTAATATGTTTTATATGGAGGTGTCATCTCAGACTGCTCAAGCACAGTTTGGGTGGTGGATTTCTGGAGATACTTGGGATGGTGCCAATATAAAATTGTCCTTTCTGTGGCTTATTTATTTCTTTTACAGTCCTCAAAAGACTCATTTGAGAACTGAACGCTTTTTCCCTATATCCTTTTTGTTCTTTTTCAGCTATAAAATTGAATTTCTCCACCCTGTTCCAATGAAAAATAATTGACCTAGCTGAATTCTACGTGGGGTTAGAGGTATGAGAATGCAATCAGAATGTCACTTATTAAGTCCTTGTCCTCTGTCAAACACTGTGCTGAGTGGTAGGGTGGACATATGATAATCAAATTGGATAAGGTCCCTGCCTAGCACTAGACCTAGAGAGAAGGAGAGAAAAAATTATCCTCATTTTACAGATGGGGAAACTGTGGCACAGAGAGTCCAGCACTTATTACAGTGACTGGTAATAATAATAATGGTATTTGTTAAGCGCTTACTATGTGCAGAGCACTGTTCTAAGCGCTGGGGTAGGTACAGGGTAAAAAGGTTGTCCCACGTGAGGCTCACAGTCTTAATCTCCATTTTACAGATGAGGTAACTTAGGCACAGAGAAGTTAAGTGACTTATCCTAAATCACACAGCTGACAAGTGGCAGAGCCGGGATTAGAACCCATGACCTCTGACTCCCAAGCCCATGCTCTTTCCACTAAGTCATGCTGCTTCTCTACATGGTGCATAGTAAGCACTTAACAAATAACATAATATTTATTATTATTATTATTATTACTATTATTGTGTGTCTTACCCAAGGTCACACAGTTGGCAGGTGACAGAACTGGTACTAATAATAATAATAGTAATGATAATAACTGTGGTATTTGTGAAGCTCTTATTATCTGCCCAACATTGTTCTAAGCAATGGGGTAGGTACAAAGTAATCATGTTGGACATAGTCCCTGTCCCAAATGGGGCTCACGCTCTTAATCCCCATTTTACAGATGCAGTAACTGAGGCCCAGAGAAGGGAAGTGATTTCTCCTAGGTCACACAGCAGACAAATGGCAGAGTCGGGATTAGAATCCTAGGATCCTGACTCCCTGACCTGTGTGCTTTCCTCTAGACCTCCTGGCCTCTTGACTAATCCTGCTAAAGTGTAAACTCCTCGAGGGCAGCCACCACATCTACATGCTCTCTTCAGCTCTCCCAGGGTCTTCATATAGTGTTTTGCACAGAGTAAGCGCTCAGGAAATACCACTGATTGAGAAGCGAGCCTAGAACCATCCAAGCTAAAGCAGAAATTTTTTCACGAATTGATTGTTACCCCATTTTTACTTCTTCCCTTCATGCCCTGCCACTGAAAACAATAAGACTGATGATGATATTTGTTAAGCACTTACTATGTGCCAATCACTGTTCTAAGCGCTGGGGTAGATACAAGGTAATCAGCTTGTCCCATGTCGGGCTCACAATCTTAATCTCCATTTTACAGATGAGGGAATCGAGGCACAGAGAAGTTAAGTGACTTGCCCAAGGTCCCACAACAGACCGGTGGCCAAACCGGGAATGTAACTGAGAATCACATTGAGAATTAAGAATTAAGGTTATATGGACAGGAAATGTATCTGTTGCATTGTTAAACTCTGCTCTCCCAAGTGCTTAGTACAGTGCTCTGCATACACTAAGTGCTCAATAAATATGATTGATTGATTGAATAATGAAGGTGAAACAGAATAGGAATGCCTCTTCAATTCTATGACTGCTGCTGTTTGTTGCCGAGAATCAGCATGACCTAGTGATAGAGCATGGACCTGGGAGTCAGAAGGTCATGAGTTCTAATCTCAGCTCCGTCACTTGTCCGCTGTGTGACCTTGGGCAAGTGACTTTCTTCTCCGTGCCTGTTACCTCGTCTGAAAAACGGGAATTGAGACTGTGAGCCCCACGAGGGTCAGGGACCGTGTCCAACTCAATTTGCTTGTATGCACCCCACTGCTTAGTACAGTGCCTGGCACAGAGTAAGTGCTTAACAAGTACCATCATTATTATTATTCAGTAATAAGCCTGCAACCTTGGTGTCATCCTTAACTCTGCTCTCTTATTCACCCCACACATCCAATCCGTCACCAAAACCTGCCGGTCTCACCTTCACAATATCGTCAAGATCCGCCCTATCCTCTCCATCCAAACTGCCACCTTGCTGGTAGAAGCTCTCAGAATATCCCGACTGGATTACTACATCGCTGTCCTTTCTGATCTCCCATCCTCCTGTCTCTCCCCACTTCAATCTATACCTCACTCCACTGCCCAGATTATCCTTCTGCAGAAATGCTCTGGGCATGTCCCTCCCCACCTCAAAAACCTTCAGTGGTTGCCTATCCACCTTTGCATGAAACAAAACCCCCTCACACTTGGCTTCAAAGCTGCCCGTCACCTGGCCCCCTCCTACCTCACCTCCCTGCTCTCCTCCATCCCAGCCTGCACACTCCACTCCTCTGGGCCCACTCACCTCCTCACGGTTTCTCATTCTCACCTGTCCCACCGTCAACCCCTGGCCCACCTTCTACTACTGACCTGGAATGCCCTCCCTTCTCACCTCTGCCAAACTAACTCTCTTCCCCTCTTTAAAGTCCTACTTAGAGCTCACCTCCTCCAGGAGGCCTTCCCAGACTGAGCCCCTCCTTTCCCTCTGCGCTTCCTCCCTTCCCCATTCCCCCTACTCCCTCCTTCTGCTCTAGCCCCTTCCCCTCCCCACGACACTGCGTATATTTGTATATATTACTCCATTAATGATGTGAATATTTCTAGGATTCTATTTATCTGTCTCGATGGTATTGAGGCCTGACTACTCGTTTTGTTTTGCTGTCTCCCCCTTTTAGACTGTGAACCCATTGTTGGGCAGGGATTGTCTCTATCTGTTGCTGAATTGTACATTCCAAACTCTTAGTGCTGTGCTCTGCACAAAATAAATACGATTGAATGAATGAATGAATGAATATTATTATTGCACAGTGGTACTTGTTAAGTGCTTACTATGTTTCAAACGCTCTTCTAAACACTGGGATGGCTACAAGGAAATTATGTCACACAGTCCCTGTCCCACTCACAGTCTTAAGTCCGAGGCAGAACAGCCGTTGAATCCCCATTTTACAGTTGAGAAAACTGAGGCACAGAGAAGTTAAGTGACTAGCCCAAGGTCACACAGCAAGAAATTGTCAGAGCAGTTAGCAGAGATGGGATTATCCGAGCCCAACTCCTCTGCCTCCCAGGCCCGTGCTCCTTCCTCTAGGCCTCACTGCTTCTCAGTTTGTAGCTCTCCAATTTTCTTTAAATCTGCACGTAGTGTGACAAAAATCTAAATCCTCAACTTTATTGCCTTTAGTGAATCTGCAATGTACTCAGTGTGGAAAAATACAAAACATACCTACACAAAAAACTGTATATCTCCCAGTTACAGAAAGGTAAAAATACCCAAAAGTTCCAGTAGCTTCAATCTTTCCTTTTTAGTTCTTACATATTGTCACTATAATGTATAGGTATTCTTTGTTTCATCATATAATAATAATAATAATGATAATATTTACAGTAGTATTTGTTATCCACTCACTCTGCAATAAGCACTGGACTAAACGCAGGAATTGATAATGTATAACTGGATCAGGCACATTCCCTGTCCAACATGGAAAGGAAAACAGGTATTTCATCCCCGTTTTACCGATGAGGAAACTGTAGTGTGGAGGGGTTAAGCATCTTGGCCAAGATCACACAGCTGACAAGCAACAGAGTAGGCATTAGAATTTAGGTCCCTCTGAATGCCAGGGCTGTCTCTTTCCCCTAGCCCTTGTCTTGTCTCTTGCCGTCGAGTTGTTTCCGACCCATAGCGACACCACGGACATATCTCTCCCAGAACGTCTCGCTTTCCATCTGCAATCATTCTGGTAGTGGATCCATAGAGTTGTGTTGGTAAAAATCCAGAAGTGGTTTACCACTGCCTCCTTCCGCTCAGGAAACTCGAATCTCCGCACTTGATACTCTCTCATGCCGCTGCTTCCCAGCACAGGTGAGTTTTGACTTGCAGCAGTTTGCCTTCCACTCGAAGCAGCATGGCTCAGTGGAAAGAGCCCGGGCTTCGGAGTCAGAGGTCATGGGTTCGACTCCCGGCTCTGCCACTTGTCAGCTGTGTGACTGTGGGCAAGTCACTTAACTTCTTTGTGCCTCAGTGACCTCATCTGTAAAATGGGGATAAACTGTGAGCCTCACGTGGGACAACCTGATTACCCTGTATCTCCCCCAGCGCTTAGAACAGTGCTCGGCACATAGTAAGCGCTTAACAAATACCAACATTATTATTAGACACTGCCCAAGCTAAGAATGGAATGGGTAGGCCTCTCCTTGACTCTCCCTTCCTAATTCGAGACTGGTAAAGGACTGGAAACTCTCCAGTTGTGACGCTCAGAAGGGTCCCCTAGCCCAACATACCTCAAATATCCTTCTTTGTGCTCACCTTATAGTTACTCTTTCCTAAGTACATACAAAGTTTAAGCTCAGTCCCCGTTTTCAGGGAGTTCAGACCGATTTTCCATTCATGAAACCCAAATGACTGTTCTGGAGAAATCCCTGACTCTCAATTGGGGATCCAGAATTCTGTTGAGAGCCCTTGAGATGGTCTTAAGCACATGAATCCATTGACCCAACCAGACTGATAAGGGCAGATCACCCTCCATTCTTTGAAGGAAGAGGTGACTCGCAGCTTGGAAAACCCTGTGATTTTTGGATGGCTTTAAAGATTCGTTGAACCACCGGAGCTCATTCAAAATTTTACTACTACTAATGATAATTGTGGTTCTTGTTAAGTGCTTACTGTGTGCCAGGCACTGTACTAAGCACTGGGATGGATACAAGCAAATCAGGGGACACAGTCCCTGTCCTATGTGGGGCTCACAGTCTCAATTCCCATTTTACAGATGAGGAAACTGAGGTCCAGAGAAATGAAGTGACTTGCACAAGGTCACCCAGCAGTTAAGTGGCAAAGCTGGAATTAGAACCCATGATGGGCTGACTCCCAGGCCTGTGCTCTGTCTACTACGCCATGCTGCTTCCTACTGCCCATAGGTTCCAAGTAAATTGTGACTCCTTGGGGTTTTTTTAGTTATAAAATTGTGAATAATCATAACAATATGGATTTATTGTAAAACTATGGTTATGATTACTTGGAAGTGTAGGAATCGATCGATCGAATGGTGGAATTTATTGAACACCCATGGAATGCAATGTACCAGTCTAGATCATGAAGCCCGTGTGAAACAGGGACTGAGCCCAATGGTAATGGTAATTATAAAACTGGAGTACTTGTTAAGCATTTTCTGTGTGCCAAGCACTGGGGTAGACACAAGATAATCAAGTCAGATACAATCTGTTTCCCACAGCGGTCTCACAGTCAAAATGGGAGGGAAAACAGGGCTTGAATCCTAAACAGCTCTCTGCACACTGAAAGCACTCAATAAAGACCACTGATTGATGACAGGGACAATGTCTTCTTGTTCTTTGTGCTCCTAGGTGCCTAGCACAGGGCTCTGGACCCATTAAGTGCTCAGTAAACACTGATGATATTAAAGCTGATGGAAGGCTCAGTCTTCAGGCTCCTTACCTCTCCAGACAAGGGCTTAAAGACCCCGAGAGTCACAGCTTTCCCCAAGTCTGGAGGATTGTTCCAGAGGCTGCTGTGTGCCCTGCTTCTCAGGGTTGGATAATGGTTCTCCCAGATCGCTTGCAATAATGACAATAATAATAATTGTGGTGTTTGTTAAGCGCTTACTATGTGCCAGGTACTGAACTAATCGCTGGGGTAGATAGATAATCCGGTCAGATACAGTCCCTGCCCCACATGGGAGTCATTGTCTTCATCCCCATTTTATAGGTGAAGTAACTAAGGTGCAGAGAAGCAAAGTGACTTGCCCAAGGTCACATGGCAGACAGGTGCTGGAGCTGGGATTCAAACTCAGGTCCTCTGACTCCCAAGTCCTTGCTCTTTCCACTAAGCCCTGCTGCTTCAGCCACTTGGCTGCAAGGTCAACCAATCAATTAATGAATCAACCAGTGGTATTTATTGAGTCCTTATTGTGTGCAGAGCATTGTACCAAGCATTTGGGAAAGTTCCATACAATAGACTTAATCGAGATACCATCCCTGCTTAGTTTCTGCCTATCTGACCTCCTCGCATTTCTTGGGAGGATCTGAGGATGTGTTGGCAGGATTGCTCCTCCACTAAAGTCTCAGTGTTCCAGCCCAAGATGTATCGGGTAAAAACTGTTGGAAAAACTGCTCCTTAACTTGCTTATTTTCCTGGGATTCCTCTGTCGATCTATAGAAATAAAATCAATGTCAGCTTCCGTTCCTCAGGCCTGGTACCAAAAAGTAGGAACGAATCAATCAATAGCATATCTTGAGCCCCTAGGTTGTGTAGAATCCCTTAGTAAGTTTGGGGGTGGTGAGGGTTAATAGACATGACCCCTAAAACTTTACAGACTGGAAGGGAGACAGATATTAACATCAATTATAGCTCAGAGGAAACAATGGTGCAAAAAGGATATGGACTAAGTGCTTTTGGGAGCAGGGAACTTGTGAATCTCCAAGTTCTTAGGTGGTGGTGTCTCCCACACTAGTTTATAGTAATAATGGTGTTTGTTAAGCGTTTACTATATGCCAGGCACTGTACTAAGCACATGGGTGGATATTTGCAAATTTGGTTGGACACAGTGTCTGTCCTGCAAGGGGCTCACAGTCTTCATCCCCAATTTCCAGATGAGGTAACTGAGGTCCAGAGAAGTAAAGTGATTTGCCCAAGGCCACACAGCAGACAAGTGGCAGAGCCAGAATTAGAACCCAGGTCTTTCTGAGTCTTGGCCATGTGCTCTATCCACTAGGCAACACTGCTTCTCTAGTCTGTAAAGGTTTTATGGGCAGGGATTGTATCTTCCAATTCTATTATACTGATTAAATTTAGTCTGTCAGCTCCTTGTGAGCAGGGAACATGTCTACCAAGTCTGTTGTATGATACTTTCCCAAGTGTTTAGTACAGTGTTCTGCACACAGAAGGCACTCAATAAGCACCATTGATTGATGGATTGATTTCCCAAGCATTTGGTGCAGTGCTCTGCACACAGTAGGGGCTCAATCAATACCACTGATTGACCAATTGATCAACCTCCAGTTGGGCTAATTTCACGAGCCTGAAACCTTCATTCCTTTGGGGAAACTGTAGCACTGATCTTATCTTGCCATCCCTCCCTGCCTTGGCTGGGGCAGGGATTGTTTACCAGGCTTTGATTTCTGCAGGTGTGGCGATGACAGATTTTCTTGTCAAGCTGTTATTTTCCAAGTTCCTGCCCGGTATAGGAGGTTTGCAGATGATAAACGTGCAGGAGGTTTGCTCCCCTGCTTTCCATCTAATTAATGCAAGCTGCGGTGAAAGGGAAAATCAATCCCTGCCTCTGGTTAAAATCGACAATTGACATTTTGTTCTCCCGCCTGGAATCCACATCGCACGTGTGAAGAACAACAGTCTTTGACAAACAGCAGTTCTCATTTTATTCCCCTTAGTGTTAATTTTCCAGAGAAGCAGTGTGGCCTAGTGGAAAGAGCTCGGGACTGGGAATCAGAGGATCTGGGTTCTGATGCCCGCTCTGCCTGTGGCTTGCTTTGTGACCTTGGGTAAGTCACTTCACTTCTCTGGGCTTCAGTTTCCTCAACTGTAAAATGGGGATTCAACACCTGTTCTCCCTCCTTCTTCAGACTGTGAGGCCCATGAGGGACAGGAATTTTGTCTGACCTAATTGACTTGTACCTACCCCAGCGCTTAGTGCAGTGTTTGACACATGGGAGGCGCTTATCAAGTACCATGAAACAAACAAACAGTAATCTTGAGCCACACAGTCAAACTTTACAGGATCTTGTGAATCTGTTCCTTTGTTTTTGGCTATCGGTACCTTGACTTATCTGTGTAATCTGCTGAAGTTGAAGAGTCCTTCTCTAAAATCGAAGTAATATTTTGAAGAGAAAAGGAAAAAAGATTGTCTACGACTAGTCGTGAGTCTCTACAGGCGGTCAGCTTCCTTTGGCAATTTGGAGATTGGTTAGTTTCATATGTCTCTAACATCACATTCGTTGTCCAGGGAGTTAAGTGAACAGAACCAACCAGATTCCCCTTTTCCAGACTTGGCATAACTTCAGTCTCACTCCAGAATGGATTTATGTGAATAATGCCTCACTGTCGGGAAGATAATGAGTCTAATGTGTTACTGTGTTTCACTAGAAAGGAAGTATTTATGAATCAATTTCCATTAGTATGCACAAATGTGTTCTAAAAAATGAAAGTTGAGTCAACTCCATCTGAGCTTTTAAAAGAAAATACAATTACAAAATTGGTGATTTGTGGAAATGCAATAAATGTTTATTTAAGCATTTTTAATGAATTGTTCATTTTCAAAATTAATTTGGCTTGTAAACAGGCTTAAAATTTCTCTAAAAATCAAGATTGTGAACAGTACTGCAGCCAATCAAAAAATATGTATTGTGAGCCCTGTATGGGGCATGGATTCTGTCCAATCTATTTATGTTGTGTTCACTTGAGCACTTAGTACACTGCTTTGCATGTGGTAAATACTTAAACATTATTATAATTACTGTTCTACAAATATTATTATATCTAAAATATCTGATAAGGAACACTAGGACATGTTTCAAAGTCTGGGCTTACTAAAGAATCCTGGACTAGTCCCTTTACTTCTCTGTGTCTCGGTTTCCTCATCTGTAAAACCAATTTTTCAGTCAATGAATTGTGCAGAGCACTGTGCTGAGTGCTTAGGTCCTTCTTACTCCAAGGCCCGTGCTCTATCCACTAGGCTACGCGGCTTCCACTGAGAGGTCTCATTTTCCTGATCTGGGAAGGGGATGGTCCTCTGTCATGAAATGCCCTGCAACCAAAGTTGATAAATTGTGACAGCGATGGGCAATACAGCAGAATTAGCCCACATATTCCCTGCCTACAGCAGGCTTACAGTCTAGAGGGGAAGACAGATATCAGTATAAATAAGTAATTTATAATGTATAATTTATAGATATGTACATAAGTACTTTGGGACTGAGGGTCTCACAAATTAAGAAATGGTGCTAAAGTATCTAAACTCCCTCCCTCTAGACTGTGTGCCACACATGGTACAGAGATGTTGCCCAATTTTATTATAGCAACCATCCCAGAACAAGCTTTTTACACGTAATCAATGGCATTTATTGAGCACTCACACTGTGCAGAGCACTGTACTAAGCACTGAGGACAATACAATGCAACAGAGTTGGTAGATACATTCCCTGCCTACAATGAACTTGCTATCCAGAGGGGGAGACATTGATATAGAGAAGCAGTGCGGCTCAGTGGAAAGAGCACGGGTTTAGGAGTCAGAGGTCACGGGTTCTGATCCCGGCTCTGCCACCTGTCAACTGTGTGACTTTGGGCAAGTCACTTCACTTCTCAGTGCCTCAGTTGCCTCAACTGTAAAATGGGGATTAAGACTGTGAGCCCCACGTGGGACAACCTGATTCCCTTGTATCTACCCCAGCGCTTAGAACAGTGCTCGGCTCATAGTAAGCGCTTAAGAAATACCAACATCATCATCATATAAATGAGTAATTTAAGAAACAGTGACACCATTAATTACTAGAATGAATCAATCAGTGGTATTTTTTGAGCACCTACTATGTGCAGAACAATGAAAAGGCACTTGGGAGAGTGAAAAAGAACAATCTTATTAGATACATTCCCGGTTCAGAAGGAGCCTACAATTTAGAGGGGAAGACAGATATTAAAATACACTCCAGATAGGCACATAAGTGCTGTGAGGCCGAGGACGGGTTGAATATCAAGTGCTTAAAAGAGATGCATAAGTGATGCATAAAGGAGAGGGAGTAGTGGAATTGAGAGGGTAATCAGGGAAGGCATCTTGGAGGAGATGTCCTGAAGGCAGAAGGAAATACAAAATTGCTGAGGAGAGTGATCAGAGCTGGAAATGTAGATTTGGGAAGCATCTTCAAAGAAGTAGCAGATGAAGCTATAAGGGTGAATGAGTTCTCCACATGAGTGGATGTATATGGAGAATGGGAGGGGACCCAGAACTGAACCTTGATGGACCCCCACAGTTAAGGGGTGGGAGGCAGAGGAGGAGCCCATGAAGGAGACTAAGAATGAACAGCCAGAGAAATAGGAGAAACAAGAGAGGAAAGTGTCACTGAAGCCAACATTGGATAATGGTTTCAGGAGAAAGGTGTGTTCTACAGTGCTGAGGGCAGCCGAGTAGTTGAAGAGGATTAGGTTAGAAGAGAGGCTGTTGGATTTGGCAAGAAGAAGGTCAGTGGTGACTTTTGAGGACAGTTTAACATGAAGTAAAAGGGTCAGAAGCCAAATTGGAGTGGATCATTGAGAGAATTGGAGGAGAGAAAGTGAAGGCAGTGGGTATGGACAACTTGCTCAAGAAATTTGGAGAGGAAAGGTGGGGGGAGATGGAGCAATAACTTAGAGGATCCATTAGGTTGAGAGAGGGTTTTTTAAATGAAAGTATTCTTTCTTTTATTATCATTATCATTATTAGGAATAGTATTATTATCATTATCACCATCTGGCAGGGGAGACATTAAATAAATTGTAGCGGGAAGAAGCAATAGATGTAAAGGTTTGGTCATCTGTACTCTGGTCAGGAGAAAGGCGTGAATCCACTCAGAAAAGGATTGGGAGGTTTCTGAAAGTTGGGTACCCATATTTTCAGAGGTAACCTTGATTTAGGTGACCACCTTGAGCTGTTTTTCAGGCAAAGGCAAACTTTGATTACTCTGTGTTGGAATAACAGCTAGTTTGAAGCTTGACTAATGTGAGCCTCTGTGGCCATTCCTGAATATTCTTTGCTTTCAGAATCTTGGATTTTTGTTATTCTGTAGGAGATTATTTGAGATGCTGGCATAAACTTCATGAAATAATGTGGTGGGTGTCATCCAATCAGTTAATCCATCAGTACTATCTACTGAGTACTTACTGGGTACAGAGTACCATACTATGAGCTTGGAAAGGACAATACAACAGAGTTGGTAGACATCCATGACCACAGGGAATTTACAGCCTACAGTGGATGGCAAATGTTAAAATAAATTGCAGATGGGGACATACTAAAGTCTAATGATAAGTACATAAGGACTGAGGTGATTATGAAAGTGTCTAAAGGGTACTAATAATAATGTCAGTATTTGTTAAGCACTTACTATGTGCCGAGCACTGTTCTAAGCGCTGGGGTAGACACAGGGGAATCAGGTTGTCCCACGTGGGGCTCACAGTCTTAACCCCCATTTTACAGATGAGGTAACTGAGGCACCGAGAAGTTAAGTGACTTGCCCAAAGGCACACAGCTGACACGTGGCCGAGCTGGGATTTACACAGTCAAATACATAATCAGTACAGAATGGAGGCCAGGTAGAGAAAGTCAGGGAAGGCTTCTTGAAGGAGGTGTGATTTTAGGAGAGTTTCAATGGTGGGGAGAGTGGCAGACAGTCGGAAATGAATGGGGTTAGAGTTTCAGGCTAGAGGGAGAAGATGGGCAGAGGGATAGACGAGATCAAGATAGAGTAGGTCGAAGTTAGGGGAACAGAGTGTGCAGCCTTGGCTGTAGTAATAATAATAATAATTGTAGTATTTGTAAGCACTTACTCTCTGCCAAGCACTGTTCAAAGTGCTAGGACAGATATAAGATAATCGGGTTGGATAATGTCCCTGTCCCATAAAGGGCTCACAGTCTTAATCCCCATTTTACAGATGAGGGAAATGAGGCCCATAGAAGTGAAGTGCCTTGCCCAAGCAGACATGGCAGATCCAGATGAGAAACCAGGTCCTCTGACTCCCTAGAGAAGCAGCATGGCTTAATGGAAAGAACACGGACTTGAGAGTCAAGAGGTCGTGGTTCTAATTCTGGCTCTGCCACTTGTCAGCTATGTGACCTTGGGCAAGTCACTTCACTTCTCTGTGCCTCAGTTACCTCATCTGTAAAATGGGAATTAAGACCGCGAGCTCCACGTGGAGCAACATGATGACCTTATATCTGCACATAGTAAGCACTCAATAAATACTATTGAATGAATGAATATCTACCCTAGCACTTAGAACAGTGCTTGGCACATAGTAAGCACTTAAATACCTTGACTCTATTTATTGCCATTGTTCTTGTCTGTCCATCTCCCCCGATTAGACCGTAAGCCCGTCAAACGGCAGGGACTGTCTCTATCTGTTGCCGACTTGTTCATCCCAAGCGCTTAGTACAGTGCTCTGCACATAGTAAACGCTCAATAAATACTATTGAATAATGTTGGTATTTGTTAAGTGCTTACTATGTGCCAAACACTGTTCTAAGCGCTGGGGTAGATATAAGGTCATCAGGTTGTCCCACGAAGGGCTCACCGACTTCATCCTCATTTTACAGATAAGGTCACTGAGACACTGAGAAGTTCATTCATTTATTCATTCAATAGTATTTATTGAGCACTTACTATGTGCATAGCACTGTACTAAGCGCTTGGAATATACAAATCGGTAACAGATAGAGACAGTCCCTGCCCTTTGACGGGCTTACAGTCTAACTGGGGGAGACAGACAAGAATAATTGCAATAAATAGAATCAAGGGGATGAACATCTCATTAAATCAATAACAAATAAATAGAATCAGGGCGATATGAAAATATATAGTTGAGCGGACGAGTACAGTGCTGAGGGGGTGGGAAGGGAGAGGGGGAGGAGCAGAGGGAAATGGGGGGAAAAGAGGGTTTAGCTGCAGAGAGGTGAAGGGGGGCGGTAGAGGGAGTAGAGGGAGAAGGGGAGCTCAGTGTGGGAAGGCCTCTTGTAGGAGGTGAGCTCTAAGTAGGGTTTTGAAGAGGGGAAGAAAATTAGATTGTCGGAGGTGAAGAGGGAGAGCGTTCCAGGATCGCGGGAGGGCATGGCCCAGGGGTCGACGGCGGGATAGGCGAGAACGGGGGACCGTGAGGAGGTGGGCGGTAGAGGAGCGGAGCGTGCGGGGTGGGCAGTGGAAAGAGATAAGGGAGGAGAGGTAGGAGGGGGCAAGGGGATGGACAGCCTTGAAGCCTAGAGTGAGAAGTGACTTGCCCAAGGTCACATAGCTGACAAGCGGCAGAGCCGGGATTAGAACCCACGATCTCTGACTCCCAACTCCGGGCTCTTTCCACTGAGCCACGCTGCTTCTCATCATCATCATCATCATCATCATCAGGCCCATGCTCTAACCAGTAGGTGACGCTTAATAGTCATGACACCGTCAGTGTTTCAGTGAAGTGCAGTCTTTTCATGCTTAGCCATGGATATCCCTGGAGGCACAGTTTAGGCTGGTCAATGATCATAATAATTTCCTTAACATTTGACATTTGCCAAATACTCTGCTGAGCACAGTAAAGAAGCAGCATGACCTAGTGGATAGAGTGCTGCCCTGGGAATCAGAGGACCTGGGTTCTAATCCCAGATCCAGCAGTTTTCTGCTGGTTGACCTTGGACAAGTCACTTAACTTCTATGTCCCCATTCTCTAATCTGCAAAGCAGGGATTCAACCAATACTTGTTCTCCCTCCTACGTAGACTGTGAGTCTTATGTGGGACCCAATTATTTTGAATCTACTCCAGCATCTAGTGTAGTGCTTGATAATAGTAAGCACTTATAAATCAAAATTAAGCACCGGAATAAATACAAGATAATCAGGTCAGACACAGTCCCTGTTCCACATGGGGCTCATAGTCCAAGGTTTTGCACCCATATTGAGTCCCTATTTTACAGATGAGGTAACTGAGGCTCAGAGAAGTGACTTGCCCAAGATCACCCAGGAGCCAGGTGATAGAGCTGGGACTAGAACCCGGGTCCTCTGCCTCCCAGGGCAGTACTATATATAGTACTTCCAAACATTCACACAGAATGTGCCTTCCAACTCTGTAATATTATACTCTCCCAAACATTTAGTACAATTCTGTGCATACAGAAATCAATCAATACAATTGAATGATTGATTCTGAGAGCATTAATGATAATAATTATGGTATTTGGTAAACACAAGATGCCAGGAACTGTACTAAGCGCTGGGGTGGATACCAGCAAATTTGGTTGGACACAGTCCCTGACTCAGGTGGGGCTCACAGTCTCAATCCCCATTTTACAGATGAGGTTACTGAGGCACAGAAAAGGTAAGTGAATTGCCCAAAGTCACACAGCGGACAAGTAGCGGAGTTGGGATTAGAACCCATGACCTTCTGACTCCTAGGCCCCTGCTCTATCCACTTTGCCAAATTGCTTCTCCACTATGCCATGATACTTCTAATATATACTATGATGCACTGTGGAAGTATAAAGTACTACCCAGATGACTAACAACTATTGGACTTTTTAACGTATGTTCACCTGAGTGTTCAGAGATCTTTAAAACCACGTGTCGGCTGCTTTATCCTTTCTCAGAAACCTTTGGGGCCTGGGTGGATCAGGAAAATTCACACCTCAGTTTGTAAATTTAATAGTATGACAATAGTATGAACCTGAATATACCAGAGTAGCAGCATGGCTTAGTGGAAAGAGCATGGGCTTGGGAATCAGAGGTCACGGGTTCTAATCTCCGCTCTGCCACTTGTCAGCTGTTTGACTTTGGGCAAGTCACTTAATTTCTCTATGCCTGTTACCTCATCTGTAAAATGGGGAATAAGACTGTGAGCCCCACATGAGATAGCCTGATTATCTTGTATTTACCCCAGTGCTTAGAACAGTGAGGGCACATAGTAAGTGCTTAACAAATACCATTATTATTATTGCTAGATGTGTTCCATGCAGTCTAGAGGCAGAGTCTAGAGGCAGAGACAGGCATTAATATCAATTAATTACAGATATGTCTATAAATTATGTTGAGCTGAGAGAGGAATCAATCAATAGTATTTACAGATCACTGTGTGCAGAACATTGTACTAAGCATTTGGGAGACTACAGTAGCACAATATTAACAGACAGATTCCCTGTTTGCAACAAGTTGACAGTCTAGAGGGGGAAGGAAAGCACCAAACTTGTCAGGGAGAAATTTCTAGTTTGAATAAATGGGGCAAATTCAAGTTGCAAAGGTGACACAAGGGAGTGGAAAAAGAGGATACTAATAATAATAATTGTGGGATTTTTTAAGCACCTACTATGTGCCAGACACTAAGCACTTGGGATGGGAATACAAGCAAATTGGTTTGGACACAATCCCTGTCCCACCTGGGGGTCACAGTCTTAATCCCCATTGTACCGATGAGGTAACTGAGACACGGAGAAGTGAAGGGACTTTCCCAAGGTCACAGAGCAGACAAGTGGCAGAGGAAATGAAGGCTTAGTCAGGAAAGGCCTTTTGGAGGAGATGTGGTTTCAGTAAGGCTTTGAAGATGGGGAGAGTAATTGTCAGATATGAAGAGGAGGGTGTCCCAGGACAGCGGCGGGACGTGGTTGAGAAGTCTGCAGAGAGATAGATGAGATCAAGATACAGTGAGTAATACTGCCTCCTCATGAAGCATTTAAAATACACGAAGGCATAGTCCTCATCTGAACAGAGATTAAATGTGTGTTTAGATGGGTGTGTAGAGACAATGTGTGCATGTACATAGGGATAGCTGTTAAGTCATTAGATTATGTGAACTAACTCCAGACCACTAAATGATGAAAAGTCAGTTGTCTAAGAAGATAAAGTTGACACATAGGGATCAGGCTTCATCACAAAGCTAAATAGAACCTGTTTAGTAATAATAGTAATAATTGTATTCGTAAATGCTATGTGCCAAACACTTTTCTAAGCACTAGGATACTTAGATGATAAACAGATGGGGCCCACAAGTCTAAGAGGGAAGAAGAGCAGGTGTTCAATCCCCATTTCCCAAGTGAGGAAACTAAGGCACAGTGAAATTAGATGCCTTTGCTGACGGTCACACAGTAGGCAAGGTGTGTAGAACGCAAGTACTCGTAACTCCAAGTACTGTCCTCTTCCCACTAGGTCTCACTGCTTTTCTGATTGTTACTCGAATACTATTTTCTGAATAACACAAAATTGTCCATGTAATGCGGCATTTCCAGCATTCATTGTTGCGGTACATGTGTCAAGCACTGTTCTAAACGCTGGGTAGATACGCTTCAATCAGGTCGGCCACAGTACCTATTCCACATGGGGCTCACAGTCACAGTATTTAGTATGAATCGAGCTTTCAGGAGTGTAAAGATCAGCCTGCAGGCAACTATGATAACCATTTTCATTCCCATCCCTGACACTGATTTAAAATTTGGGTTGACAAAACCATCGCACCAGTTATCAGGCTTTAAACACAGTCTACATTTGCCTTTTCCTCAAACAGCCATTATATATTAAGATCAATCAATCTATCGTATCTATTGAGTACTTACTTTTAAAGACCACTGTTCTAAGCACTTCAGGGAGTACAATATAACAGAGTGGTTAGACACATTCCCTGACTATTATTTTATGGTAGTAGTTTGTTTTGAGAAATCGCTATGGATGAAAATAATCGTAAACTAATGACAGAGGGGTACAATCATTCAGTAATTACTTCTCAATAATTGTCTGTGGGAGGTTAGCAATAAATAATAATGGCAGATTGGGGGCCAGTGAAGGAAGACTTTGGTAATTCAAATCACTACCAGTGAGTCATGCTTTAAGTGAGACCAGCTGTGAAGGAAGACCATGAAAAGGACCATCTGCACAACATTTCCATAAACCCAAATCTGTTTCCACTTAAACAAGAAACAATCAATCGGAATTATTCTACTCCTGGGAAGAAATGAAGCGACACGGAGAGAGAGGGTGAACTTCTCCACTCCAGTGAAACTGAGAGGATGTTTAATTCTGACTTGGCTTTACTAGCTTATTCCCTCCTATTCTCTCCCTCAGTCAAGAATCAATCGATTGTATTTATTGAACGCTGGCTGTGTGCAGGGCACTGTACTTGTCCACTTCAAGTTTATCCTTTCTTGCTTTAACTCTACCCTTTCCTCTGCCCGGCAAAACTATTTCTCTTCTCTTATTGATACCCATGCCCATTGATAATAATAATAATAATGTTGGTATTTGTTAAGCGCTTACTATGTGCCGAGCACTGTTCTAAGCGCTGGGGTAGACTTAGGGGAATCAGGTCGTCCCACGTGGGGCTCACCGTCTTAATCCCCATTTTACAGACGAGGGAACTGAGGCACAGAGAAGTGAAGTGACTTGCCCACAGTCACACAGCTGACAAGTGGCAGAGCTGGGATTCGAACTCATGAGCCCTGACTCCATTGCCCTCGCCAGTTGTTCCAGATATTTAACCACCTTCTCAGGCCCTCTGCCCTACCCCCACACCTCTTGCCCACAATGATTGGGCCATCTACTTTATTAAGAAATTAACCCCAGCAGGTGTGAGCTCCCCTAAAATCACCCCTCCTCAGTCCCTCCTCCTCCCAGGCCCTCTTCAACTTCCCCCCATCCTAAAATAAACCCTCCTTTCACCCAAGCCTCCCTTCAGGTATCGCCCTATCTTCCTTCCCACCTACCTTTCCTCTCTAAACTCCCTTGAGTGAGTTGTCTACACTTGCTATCTCAAATCTCCTCCCTCCATTTCTCTCCTAGAGTCCCTCCATTCTGGCTTCTGTCCCCCTCACTCCACTGAAACTACCTTCTCAAGATTACCAGTGATCTCAGTCTTGCCAAGTCAAACGGCTCCTACTCCATCCTAATCCTTTGCGACTCATTTTCTCTATTGCTGTATTGTACTTTCCCAAGTGCTTAGTACAGTGCTCTGCACACAGTAGCTGCCTTTGATACTGTGGACCAACCCCTTCTCCTGGTTACGTTATCCAACCTTGGTTTCAATGACTCTGTACTCTCCTGATTCTCTTTTCTCTTCTGGCCATTCATTCTCAATCTCTTTCGTGGGCTTCTCCTCTGCCTCCCACCCCCTAACTGTGGGGATCCCTCAAGGTTTAGTTTGGGGTCCCCTTTTTTTCCTCCATCTAACACTCAGCTCCCTTGGAGAAGTCATTCTCTCCCATGGCTTCAACTACTGTCTCCGTGCAAATTATACCCAAATCTATATCTCCTCCCCGATCTCTCTTTTTCTCTCCAGGCTCCCATGTCCTCCTGCCTCTTTCTGCTCATCTCTCTACTTGAATGTCCTCCTGTCACCTCAAACTTAACATGTCCAAAACAGAGCTCCTTATATTTCCACCCAAACCCTGTGCTCTCCCCGGACTTCCCATCACTGTAGATGGCACCACCATCCTTCCCTTCTCACAAGCTGGTAACTTTGGTGTTATCCTTGACTCTGCACTTTCATTCAACCCACAGATCCAATCAGTCACCAAATCCTGTCAGTCTCACTTCACAACATCGCTAAAATCCTCCCTTTCCTCTCCATCCAAAAATGTTTCCACAGTAATACAGTCACTCATCCTATCTTGCCTACCACCCTCCTTGCTGACTCCCAACATCCTGCCTCTCCCCCAAAACCAGTCAATACTTCACTTTGTTGCCCAGATTATCTTTCTACAGAAACTTTCAGGACATGTCACCCCCTCATCTCAAATAATCTCCAGTGGTTTGCCTATCCACCTTTGCATCAAACAAAAACTCTTCACCATTGACTTTAAAGCTCTCCATCCTCTGGCCCCCTCCTACCTACCTTGCTTCTTTCCTTCTACATCCCAGCCCACACACTCCACTCTCTGATGCTGCTAACATTCTCACTGGGCCTCCATCTCACCTGTCTAGCCACCAACCTCTGGCCTGGAATGCCCTCCCTCCTCAAAATCTGCCAGACAATTACTCTGCCCCTGTTCAAAGTCTTACTGGAAAGGCAGGTCTCCTTTCAAATGGCCTCCCCAGTCTAAGCCCAATTTACCTCATCTCCCATTCCCTTCTGTGTCACCCTGCTCTTCCCCTCTGCCTGCCCTACAGCACTTATGTATATATCTGTAATTTAATTTATATTGCTATTTGTATTGATGTCTGTCTCCCCTCCTCTAGACTGTGAGCTTGCTGAGGGCAGGCATTTCCTTTCTTTATTGCTGTATTGTACTTTCCCAAGTGCTTAGTACAATGCCCTGCACACAGTAAGTGCTCAATAAAAACAACTGAATGAATGAATAAATACTAAACACATGGGCAAGTACAATATAACTGATTCAGTAGACAAGTTCCCTGCCCACAACATGCTTAAAGTCTAGAGAAGGTGACAGACACTTGTCAGCTGTGTGACAGCTGTGTATCTTGGGCAAGTCCCTTCGCTTCTCTGGGCTTCAGTCACCTCATCTGTAAATTGGGGGTTGGGACTGGTAAGCCCCACATGGGACAGGGAATGTGCCCAACCCAATTCCTTGTATCCATCCCACGGCTAGTACAGTGCTTGTCACGTAGGAAGCCGTTGACAAATACCCAATTATTATTATCATTATTATTATACATGATAATCAGGTTGGACACAGTTCATGTCCCACATGGGGTCACAGTCTAAATCCCCAATTGTCCTCACCCACTGTCTTCACTTCTCTCCTCCAATTACTTCCTGATCCCCTCTAAGCTGGCTCACTCTACAGATGCCACCCTCTCAAAGGTCACCAATGATCTCCTTCTTGCCAAATCCAGTAGCCTCTCCTCCATTCTATTCCTCCCGGACCTGCCAGTTGGCTCTAACACTGTGGACCACCCTTCTCTTGGAAAATCCAAACTTGGCTTCACTGACACCATCCTTCCCGCTTCCTATCCTTCTGGCCGCTCTTCTTCAGTCTTTTCATAGGCTGTTTCCACCCCTCCTCAAAACCTTGAGTCATTGCCCATCAACTTGTACATCAAACAGAAACTCTTTACCATTGGCTTAAAACGTCAGGCTCTTACCTTACGTTACTGATTTCCTACTGCAACCCAGTCCGCACACTTCACTCTTCTAAAGCCAAACTTACTCACTAACTTTCATTCAGTTGTATTTATTGAGCGCTTTACTGTGTGTAAAGCCTCTGGCCTGGAAACACCTTCCTCTTCACGTCTAACAGACGATCACTTTCTCTACCTTCAAAGCCTTATTAAAAGTACATCTCCTCCAAGAGGCCTTCCCCAGCTAAGCCCTTATTTCCTCTTTCTCCCACTATTCTTCATTGCCCCACACGTGGATTTTGCACTCTTTATTCACCTCTCCCTCAGCCCCACAGCCCTTATGTAACACAGCCATAATTCATTTATTTATATTGATCTCTGTCACCCCTCTAGACTGCAAGATCATTTTGGACAGGGGAACCTGTCAACCAACTCTGTTATATTTGTACTCTCCCCAAGCATTACCTCAGTGTTCTGCAAGTGGTAAGTGCTTAATAAATATGATTGAATTGATTTTTCAGAAGAGATAACTGAGGCACAGATAAGCTAAGTGAATTGCCCAAGGTCACAAACAACGGACAAGTGTTTAAAGGGAGATTAGAAAGCGGGTGCTGTGACTCAGGATCCATGCTCATTCCACTAGGCAACACTGCCTCCCAAGTTTATTTGTGCCCGAAAGTCCTGGTAAGTAATAGGCTGAGTAGTATATTTTCTTCTATCCTGTATTTTGCCAGGGGCTTAATTCAGTACCCTGTACCCCACTAAGCGCTCCAACAAATACCAATGATTGATTTCTCTTCCCATATGCCAACTTAAAGGGATGTGGTGATTGTAGAGATTCACTCATTCAATCGTATTTATTGAGCGCTTACTAAGTGCAGAGCACTGTACTAAGCACTTGGAATGTACAATTCAGCAACAGATAGAGACAATCCCTACCCAATAATAGGTTCACAGTCTAAACGGGGGAGACAGACAGCAAAGCAAAACGGAACAAAACAAAACAAGAAGTCTGGTGTAGATATCATCGAGATAAATAGAATCATAGATATACACAACATTAAAAATAGCTTAAAATATATTATAAATATGCATAGTGCTGTGGGGAGGGGAAGGGGAAGAGCAGAGGGTGGGGGAAGGGGGAATGGGGAGGGGAGGAGGAGCGGAGGGAAAGCGGGGCTCAGTGGAAGGCCTCCTGGAGGAGGTGAGCTCTAAGTACGATTTTGAAGGGGGTATGTATGCTGGTGGCCCAAGGTGAGGAGGGAGGGCATTCCAGGGCAGCGGTAGATGTGGGCCAGGGGTCGACGGCGGGACAGGCAAGAATGGGGGGACCGTGAGGAAGTGAGCGGCAGAGGAGTGTAGTGTACGGGTTGGGCAGTAGAAAGAGAAAGGAGGTGAGGTAAGAGGGGGGCAGGTAATGGACAGCCTCTGAAGTCAAGAGTGAGAAGTTTTGTTTCATGCGAAGGTTGAAAGACAACCACTGGGGAGGTTTTTGAGGAGGGGGAGTGACATGCCAGAGCGTTTCTGAAGAAAGATGATCCGGGCAGTGGAGTGAAGTATAGACTGAAGCAGGGAGAGACAGAAGGGAGATCAGAGAGGAGGTTGACACAATCCAGTTGGGGATATTATGAGAGAGTGTGGCAACAGGTAGCAGTTTGATGGAGAGGATAGGGCGGATCTTGGCGATGTTGTGAAGGTGAGACGGCAGGTTTGGTGACAGATTGGATGTGTGGGGTGAATGAGAGAGTAGGTCAAGGATGACACCAAGGTTGCGGGCCTCTGAGACAGGAAGGATGGTAGTGCCATCCACAGTGACAGGGAATTCAGGGAGAAGACAAGGTTTGGGAGGGAAGATAAGGAGCTCAATCTTAGACATGTTGAGTTTGGATGTAGGCAGACATCCAGGTGGAGATGTCCTGAGGCAGGAGGAGATACGAGTCTGGAGGGAGGGGGAGAGGACAGGTGAGGAGATGTAGATTTGGGTAGATCTGCATAGAGATGATAGTTGAAGCTATAGGAGATAGCAAACTAGTCTAAGGCTTTCTGGTAGATATAGCACATCTCCCAGGGCACTAGAATCTCATTCAACACTTTATGCCTTCAATTTTGATATTTGGCGATTTCACAAGTGCTTTGTTTTGGTTATGTAAACAGCTGAACCCTGCAGGGACTTCCGGAACTCAGAAATTCCGTACTCCGGTAGCAATTAAATTAAATGGTTTCCATCACATCGTCTCATCCTTAACCCTAAATTCAAACAGGCTTTTCTGTGCTTTAAATAAATCAGTGATTTATTTTTCTGATAGTATCAAATATGTGGGATCAAAGTGTACCTGATTCTTAGGTCTTCTACCATTCATCTAGACTGAGGTCATCCTAATTGCCTATCCCCTCAAGAAACTAAGTGCACACATGTGAATGCGCGCGCACACACACACACACACACACACACACACAAAATCAAAGGTGGAGGCAGCATGGCCCAGGAGATAGAGCTTGGGCCTGGGAGTCAGAAGGACCTGGGTTCTAATCCCAGCTCTGCCACTTGTCTGCTGTGTGACCCTGGGCAAGTCACTTCACTTCTCGGTGCCTCAGTTACCACATCTGGTAAATGGGGATTAAGACAGTGAGCTCTATGTGGGACAGAGACTGTGTCCAACCTGATTAACTTGTATCTACCCCAGACCTTAGTAAAGAGCCTGGCACATTGTAAGCGCTTAACAAATACCATGAAAACAGAATGTTTTCCTTGGAAAATTATGATTTTTTTTAAAGGATGGGCTACTTTAGCAAGCCCTCAATGAATACCCTTGATTGATTGAAACTCTCTATTTCCTCCAACTTGCATTGCTAGTACTAACTCCCCATTCTTTACTGTACACGGTTCCCCTTCGTAAGGAAATGAGCTAAATATGCTTATCAGCAACTTAGCTGATCTCATTTTCTAGAATATTCAGATGAGTTAGGGCATGAAAGATTGGGGATTTGAGACCATCTGTCCATTATGGTGCCAATATTTCTAATTCAGAATCGTAATGAAAGTCCAGCTGCTATCCTTGAGTAAAGTCAGTGCTCATGATTCAGAAATTAACCCAATCCCTGTTGAAAAAACTTGACTCAATTAACTTGTAAGCACTCAATAAATACCCCTGATTGATTGATCTACTCCAGTGCTTAGAACAATGCTTGGCACACAGTAAGTGCTAAACAGATACCATATTTACCATTATAATTATCGTTATTAAAATAAAAAGTGAGGCAAAGGTCTACTGAAAACCATTTTGGGGTTAACATTTGACCGTGTTATTCCAGGGGAGAGCAGAGCTGCTGATGGAGGAATGAAGGATTGTGGGAGAATCTTCTGCCCTTCCACTTCTGGCTCTCTCGCCTAACTATAAGCACCTATGCACACACATGCCGTACTTTTCCCACTGGCTCTTTTCAAGCTTTGAACGGAAATCAATCGATAAATCTGTACTGTTATTGAGCACCTGTTGAGTGTGGAACACTGTATTAAATACTTGAGACAGTCCAACAGAAGCAAGACTTTATGTTCTCCTCACACTGCTGTCTATACTTCACTCTGCTGCCTAGATCATTTTCCTACAAAAACGTTTGGGCCACATTTCCCCTCTCTTCAAGAACCTCCAGTTATTGCCCAATCACTGCAAAGAGAAACTCCTTATCATGGGCTTTAAAGCAGTCAATCACCTTGTCCCCTCCTACCTCACCTTGCTACTCACCTACTACAACCCAGCCCGCTCACTTCGCTCCTCTGATGCCAATGTTCTCACTGTACCTTGATCTTCTCTATCTCACAGCCAACCTCTCATCCACGTCTTGCCTCTGGCCTGGAACCCCTCCCTCCTCAAATCTAACAGACGATGGCTCTCCCCCCTTTAAAGCCTTACTGAAGACACATCTCCAAGAAGTTTTCCTTAACTAAGCCCTCCTTTCCTCTTCTCCCACTCCCTTCTGCATCACCCTCACTTTATTCAACCGCTGTCCCAGCCCCGCAGCACTTTAGTAAATATCCATAATTAATTTATTTATATTAGTGTCTGATTCCCATTATAGACTGTAACCTTGTTGTGGGCAAGGAATGCGTCTGTTATATTGTTATATTGTGGTCTCCCAAACAGATAATATAGTGCTCTGCACACAGTAAGTGCTCAGTAAATATGATTGACTCACTGATCGACTGACTCAAACAGTTTACTGTCTAGTGGAAAGAGTATGGTCGTGTGACCCAGGGCAAATCACTTGTCATCCTATCTCAGGTTTCTCCTTCGTAAAATGGGGATTAAATACCTGTTCCCTTCTTACTTAGACTGTAAACTCCATGTGGGTCAGGCACTGTATCTAATCTGACTGTCTTTATCTACCTGACACCTGTTAAGCACTCAACCAATACCACTATAAAATAAATTCTATAGTGAAGGTAACAGGACTGGGATAAGCAGACCGCTCAGGTTCATTCATTCAATAGTATTTATTGAGCGCTTACTATGTACAGACCACTGTACTAAGCGCTTGGAATGTACAATTCGGCAACAGATAGAGACAATCGCTGCGCATTGACAGGCTTACAGTCTAATCAAGGGAGACAGACAAAAACAATAGCGATAAATAGAATCAAGGTGATGTACATCTCATTAACAAAATGAATAGGGTAATAAAAATATAGACAAATGAGCGGTGGAGCACAGTGCTGGAGTGGGGGAGGGAGATGGGGAGGAGCAGAGGGAAACGGGGGGGAAAGGGGACTTGGCTGAGGGGAGGTGAAGGGGGGCAGAGAGGCAGCAGAGGCAGCAGAGGGAAAAGGGGAAGCTCAGTCTGGGAAGGCCTCTTGGAGGAGGTGAGCTCTCAGTAGGGCTTTGAAGAGGGAAAGAGCATGGGCTTTGGAGTCAGAGGTCATGGGTTCGAATCCCAGCTCAGCCACTTGTCAGCTGTGTGACTTTGGGCAAGTCACTTCACTTCTCGGTGCCTCAGTTACCTCATCTGTAAAATGGGGATTAAGACTGTGAGCCCCACGTGGGACAACCTGATTCCCCTGTGTCTACCCCAGCGCTTAGAACAGTGCTCTGCACATAGTAAGCGCTTAACAAATACCAACATTACTCCCTCCCTCTGCTCTTCCCCCTTCCCCTCCCCTCAGCACTTGTGTACATTTGTACCCAAAAAGCACCATGTAGAGGAGCTGCGTGGCTTTGTAGCAAGAGCCCGGACTTGGGAGTCAGAGTTCGTGGGGTCTAATCCCAACTCCGCCACTTGTCTGCTGTGTGACTTTGGGCAAGTCACTTCACTTCTCTGTGCCTCAGTTCCCTCATCTGTAAAATGGGTGTTAAGACTGTGAGCCCCACGTGGGACAACCTGATTACCTTGTATCCATCGCCCCCCCCCAGTGCTTAGAACAGTGCTTGGCACACAGTAAACACTTAAATGCCATTATTACTATTAGAGAAGCAGCATGGCTTAACAGAAAACGTCCGGGCTTGACTATCAAAGGTCGTGGGTTAGAATCCTGGTTCTGCCCCTTGTCAGCTGTGTGACTCTGGGCAAGTCACTTAACTTCTCTCTGCCTCAGTGACCTCATCTGTAAAATGTAAATTAAGACTGGAAGCCCCAAATGGGACAACCTGATTACCTTGTATCTACCCCAGCACTTAGAGCAGTGCTTGGCACATAGTAAGTGCTTAACAAATACCACAATTATTATTGTATATATTGCTTATTACTCAGTTTTATTAATGATATGCATATATCTACGATTCGATTTATCTATTTTGATGGCCTGAATACTTGTTTTGTTTTGATGTCCCCCCTTTTAGACTGTGAGCCCATTGTTGGGCAGGGATTGCCTCTCTCTGTTGCCGAATTGTACATTCCAAGTGCTTAGTACAGTGCTCTGCACACAGTAAGCACTCAGTAAATATGAAGCAGCGTGGCTCAGTGGAAAGAGCACAGGCTTTGGAGTCAGAGGACATGAGTTCAAATCCCAGCTCTGCCACTTGTCGGCTGTGTGACTGTGGGCAAGTCACTTAACTTCTCTGTGCCTCAGTTACCTCATCTGTAAAATGGAGATTAAGACTGTGAGCCCCACGTGGGACATCCTGATTCCCCTGTGTCTACCCCAGCGCTTAGAACAGTGCTCGGCACATAGTAAGCACTTAAATTCCAACATCATTATTATAGTGCATTAGAGTTAGTGTATATTAACTTTGTCCTCAAGGATCTTACAAATTAGCGGTGAAGACAGACTGTAAGCCAAAGACTGTGTCTGACCTGATTATCTTGTATCTAACCCAGCGCTTAATACACTTCTTGATTAAGAGTAAGTGCTTAACAGGTACCATTATTATTTCATTATTATCGTTATTGCAATCAAATAAATGACAACCAGGAAGAAGCAATAGAGTTTGAAAATATAGACGTGAATAAACTCTCAACTGCAAGCTCAATATGGGCAGGAAATGACAACATTTATTGGTGTACTGTATTTTCTCAAACGCTTAGTTCAGTGCTCTGCTCACAGTAAGCACGAAATAAATACAATTGAATGAATGAATAAATATTATGGGGAGTGTGTGTGTGTAAGGAGATGAGCAATTAATCTGGAAAGGCCTCTGAAAGGAATGAGATTTCAGAGGGCTTTGAAGTTTGAAAATAAGAATAATAATAACGATGGAATTTGTTAAGGGTTTACTATATGCCAAACACTGTTCTAAGCACTGGGGTAGATATAAGGTAATCAGGTTGTCCCACGTGGGGCTCACAGTCTTAATCCCCATTTTACAGATAAGGTAACTGAGGCAAAGAGAAGAGAAGTGACTTTCCCAAAGTCACACAGCTGATAAGTGGCGGAGCCGGGAGTAGAATCGATGACCTCTGAACCCAAGTCTGTGCTCTTACCACTAACCCTCAGTGTTTCTTTGCTTCTTTGCAGTTGTTTGCAGGATTGAAGGGGGAGGGAGTTCCAGAAAAAAGCAAGAGTGTGAGCAGGAGACAGTGGCAAGAAATATGGGAACAAGCTCAGCGAGTAAGTGGGGAGTGGAGAGAAGTGTGCAGGCTGGGCTGCATGGTGAAGACAGCAGTGAGACATCTTGGAAAATGAAAATGTATTCATCTTGCATTTCATATGTGCCTGTGTGTGTGTGATGCACACGTGTGCAATTCTAAAATCCTTTGAGGATTTCAAAAGAATTCAAGGAAAGTCAGCGCATAATTGTTAACCTCTGGAAGCAAAGAAGTTTGCAATGAAGAAATGTTGATTAGGTTGGTGGGCACATTTTGACTTGGTTCGAAATGTGAAGCAATCAAATTGGACAATCTCCTGGTGTTTTGGTCACTCCTCTTCTCCCTCTACTCCCTCTGCCATCCCCCCTTTACCTCTCCGCAGCTAAACCCTCTTTTTCCCCTTTTCCCTCTGCTCCTCCACCTCTCCCTTCCCATCCCCACAGCACTGTACTCCTCCGCTCAACTGTATATATTTTCGTTACCCTATTTATTTTGTTAATGAATTGTACATCGCCTCGATTCTATTTAGTTGCCATTGTTTTTACGAGATGTTCTTCCCCTTGACTCTATTTATTGCCATTGTTCTCGTCTGTCCGTCTCCCCCGATTAGACTGTAAGCCCGTCAAACGGCAGGGACTGTCTCTATCTGTTGCTGACTTGTTCATCCCAAGCGCTTAGTACAGTGCTCTGCACATAGTAAGCGCTCAATAAATACTATTGAATGAATGAATTAATTAATAGAGTGAATAATGTTGAAATCCATTAAAAGCCCATTCAAGAAATGGGTATCTTAGTAAAATATGAGGTTTAGAGACTCCACAAAACCCAGATCATCATCATCATCATCTTCTCCTTCTCCTCCTTCTCCTCCTTCTCCTACTCCTTCTCCTTCTTCTTCTTCCTTTTATAAAGCTCCTAATCAACCAATTAATAAAGATTCATCAGGGTTTTTTTCCAATCAATTAAGAATGGGAGAGTTAATTAAGCCCTGCTTCACTTATCAGAATAAAATTGGCAGAGATGGACCAAAACACTAGCAGTTCTAATTGTATATCTTTATTCCCATTCCTTGGATCTTACCAGTTCCTCGGGTCATTGTAATGGCTAATGCAAAACACCCAGTTCTTGAGCATAATTATCATGATAAATAATAATAATCATAATAATAGTATTTGTCTCAAATTTGAGCACCATGTGAGACAGGGATTGTGTCCAGCCTGATTACCTTCTATCTACCCCAGCATTTAGAACAATGTTGGGCACTTAGTAAGCGCTTAACAAATACCATTTTTTAAAAAAAGAAAAGTATGGGAATGCCTGATGGTTGGATTGAGACTGTGAGCCCCACGTGAGACAGGGACTGCGTCCAACCCGATCTGCTTGTATCCACCCCAGAGCTTAGTACAGTTCCTGGCACATAGTTAAGCGCTTAACAAATGCCATAATTATTATTATTAACCACTGGTGACATCCTTCGAGGCCTAACAGGAATAATGAAAAATAGTTGGCAAATGTGGGTAGCCCCCTCTCAGGATGGCATTTGGAGAGTTTCCAGTACTCTACCAATCTCAGCTATTGGAGGGAGAGCAAACCAGAGGCTACCCATTCCATTCCTAGCGAGTGGCTAGCGAGTGGCTAGCGAGTGGCAGGCCATCTGCTACAAGTCAAAACTCACCTGGGCTGGGCAGTAGCGGCATGGGAGACATTCAAGGGCAGAGACCCAAGGTAGGGGCTGGGAATCAGAGGAGGAGTCCGTGAAAGAGAGGGATAGAAAGATCGGCCCGAGAGATAGGAGAAACAGAATAGGACGACACCAGTGAAGCCAAGGTTGAATAATGTTTCCAAGAGAAGAGGATGGTCGACATTGCCGAAGGCAGCTGAGAGGTTGAGGAGGAGTAGGATGGAGTAGAGGCCATTGGATTTGGCAAGAAGGAGATCACTGGTGACATTTGAGAGGGAAGTTTCTGTGGAGTGAAGCAGGCAGGAACCAGATTGAAGGGGATCAAGGAGAGAAATGGAGGAGAGGAACTTGACACAGCAGATGTAGAAGATTCACTCAAGGAGTTTGGAAAGGAATGGTAAGATGGAGATGGGGCGATAACTGGAGGGAGCTGTGGGGTCAATGGTGGGTGTTTTAGGCCAGGGGAGACACGAGTATGTTTGAAAGCAGTGGAGAAGAAGCCAGTGGAGAGTGAACAGTTGAAGATGGCCGTGAAGGAGGGAAGGGGGTTTTGATAAGGTGCAAAGGGATGGGGTCAGCTGTGCAGGTGGACGGGGGTAAATTTTGAAAGAAAGGAGGAGCTCACCTCTTGAGATACTGCTGAGAAAGGTGGGAGAAGTGAAGAAGGGGCAGGAGGAGAGAGGTAGAGGAGAGTAGCAGGAAAGATTTCAGGGAGAATATGCCTCATAGCTTCAATTTTCTGCACTAAGTGCTTACTGTGTACAGAGCACTGTACTAAATGTTTGGGAGACGGACAATAGAATACACTGTCAACCCACATATTCAGTCCATCACTAACTCCTGTCAGTCCCCACCTTCACAACATTGCTAAAATCCACGCTGTCCTCACCTTCCAAACTGCTACCATGTTAATTCAATAACTCATCCTATCCTGCCTGGATTAGGAGAAGCAGCCTGGCTCAGTGGAAAGAGCCCAGGTTTGGGAGTCAGAGGTCATGGATTCTGATCCCTGCTCTGCCGCTTGTCAGCTGTGTGACTTTGGGCAAGTCACTTCACTTCTCTGGGCCTCAGTTACCTCATCTGTAAAATGGGGATTAAGACAGTGAGCCCCACGTGGGACAGCCTGATCACCTTGTATCTCCCCCACTGCTTAGAACAGTGCTTTGCACAATGTAATTACTTAACAAATACCACCATCATTATTATTATTATTTTTACTGCATCAACCTCCTTGCTGACCTCCCGGCCTCCTGCCTCTCCCCACTCCAGTCCATACTTCACTCTGCTGCCTGGATTATTTTTCTACAAAAAAGTTCATGACATATCGCCCACCCTCAAAAAACTCCAGTTTTGAGGTTGCCCATCCACTTTGCAGCAAACAAAAATTCCTTTCCATTGTCTGTAAAGCAGTCCACCACCGTGCTCCCTCCTACCTCACCTCGCTACTCTCCTATTACAACCCAGACTGTACAGTTCACTCCTCTAGTGCTAACCTTCTCACCATGCCTCCATCTTTCCTATCTCACCACCCACCCCTGGCCCACGTCCTACCTCTGGCTAGGAACAACCTCCCTCCTCAAATCGACTGACAGTCACTCTTCCCTCCTTCAAAGCCTTATTGAAGACATCTCCTCCAAGAGGCTTTCCCAGACTAATCCCACTTTTCCTTATCTTCCACTCTCTTCTGCTTTCTCCTTTCTCCCTTTGCTCTCCCCACTGACCTGCCCAAAAGCATTTATGTACAGATCTGTTATTGCATTTTATTTATTTGTATTGATGCCTGTCTCCCCCATCTAGACTGTAAGCTCGTTCTGGGCAAAGAATGTGACTGTTTATTGCTGTAATGTATTCTTCTAAGTGCATAATACAGTGCTCTGCACATAGTAAAGGCTCAATAAATGTTATTGAGGAATAAATGAATGAATATAGTTCATAGACGAGATCCCTGCCAACAAGCAGTGTCTACCAACTGCATTGTATTCACCCAAGTGCTTGGTACGGGGTTCTGCACACAGTAATCACTCAATAAATACAATTGAATTAATGTACACAGAAGCTAATCAATAAATACCATTGAATGGGTGACTGCTGAAACTGGTTGGACTGGCTTTAGAGTGGCTGCAGAACTGGTGTGGAAAAAAGAAGGGCTGCAGGGAGGAGGTGTCCATGAGGCAGAAAGAGAGAGGGGCAGTCTCAGCCTGCCTCAGATCTTGCTAGATGCTTTTTATGGAATTTGTTAAGTGCTTACTAACATGCCTGGCACTGTACTAAGCACTAGAGTAGACACAAGCCAAGTCTAGTTGGACACAGTCCATGTCCCACATGGAGCTCACAGTCTTAATCCCCATTTTAGAGATGAGGAACTGAGGTACAGAGAAGTGAAGTGGCAATTTTCATCATCATTATTACTCATTGTTTTGATTGATGTTATCATTATATCAAGTTCTCCAGTGCATGAACTTAAAAAATCAGGGTTATCTCTAAGTGAGAGAGAGAGAGTTATCAATTTAATAGCACAAACGTTAAAATGGGAAATTCTCACACTAACATTCTTGAGTTTCCTATATTTAAATTGTGGGCCCTTCATGACATTCATTGCCAGAGAGGGCCTGAGGGGGATGAGATTTGAGAAACAGAATAAGCCCTCCAAAAAAGTTATTAAGAATTCTGAGGAGCAAAGTGATGATTAAAATAGCTGGTAAGATTGTTCTGAAGAAATTACATAAAGTACTTGATAGGATTATACACAGAGCTATCTTCATTCCCATTATGTTGGTTTAAAAAGATAAATCTACAGTGAAACTAATCCGAAAGAGAATTATGCTCTGAAATTGGGAGGGCTTTTTTATCCTGCTTGGGTGTTTTCTTCCTAATCTAAGTTAATAGATTTATTTTAGCCCCTAAAGGAGTGACCAGACACTTTGCACTTTACTATTTTACATTCATCTGTAAAATTACTTTGACTGTGTTGCTCCATGTGGGATAGAGTCATTTTACAGATGAATGTAAAATAGTTTAAAATAGGGTCCAATCCAATCCATTGCGATCTACACCAGTACTTAGAACTGTGCTTGACACAGAGTAAGCACTTTACAAATACAGTGATAGTATCTTGAGTCTGCAGTATTGTAGCATGGCAAATAATAATATTTTCTCTATGATTTGTCAAATTGTGTTTGGGTAAAATGGAAACTACCTACAAAAATTTTGTTAGAATGAAAAATACGCCATCTTGAGTGGTAGCTCATTTTTCTTCTATGTACTTTCTCTCTCTCTCTCTGTCCCTTGCCTGGCCATCTTTCAGCCTAGTTGAAGTTTTCAGCAGATTGTGAGCTCTGTGCGGCACAGGGACTGGTGCAATCCGACTGGCTTGAGTCCACCCTAGTGCTTAATAGAGAAGCAGTGTGGCTTAGTGGAAAGAGTCCAGGTTTGGGAGTCAAAGGATGTGGGTTCTAATCCTTGCTCTGCCACTTGTCTGCTATGTGACCTTGGGCAAGCCAAATAACTCCTCTGTGCCTCAGATAACCTTATCTGGAAAATGGGGATTAAGACTGTGAGCCCCACGTGGGACAAACCTGATTACCTTTGTATCTACCCCAGTGCTTAGAACGGTGCCTTGGCACAAAGTAAGAGCTTAACAAATACCATAATTATTATTATTATTACAGTGCCTTGACACATAGTAAATGGCTTAACAAATGTCATAATGATTATTATTATCATTGTATTACCAGCAGTCCTCCAACTCTGATGTAATTGGTTTCGGAAAAATTTCATCTTAAGTAAGACCCCTAAACTGAAGTTACAGGGATAGATATCCAATTGCAATTGCTCAGATGGTAGTGCTCTGCTACACAGTGAAGCACTTCAATAAGCACAGTTGAATGAATGAATAATGATGGTGTTTTTGGAAAAGTGGCTTACTATGTGCCGTGCACCATACTAAGGCGCTGGCTGATACAAACAAATCAAGTTGGACACGGTTCCTGTCCCATTTGGGGCTCACAGTCTCAATCTCAATTTTACAGATGAGATAACTGAGACTGGAAAGCAAAGTGATTAGCCCAAGGTCACACATCAGACAAGTGGCGGAGCCAGGATTAGAGCCTGACCTTCTGGGTTCCCAGACCTTTTTCTATCCACTCCTCCATGCTGCTTCCAATGTAGCCTGAGTTTGTGTTTACTAAAAGGGGATGGGAGGAAGGAGAGTTTGGATATTTGGGTAACGGCCACTCGTTTGCAATTCTGATGAGGGATACTGTCTTGCAGAAGGGAAAACTTAGCAATTGCTAAGCTTCCCAGAATTCCACCTATTAATAATAATAGTGTTGTATTTGTTTAAGCGCTTACTATGTGGCGAGCACTGTTCTAAGCGCTGGGGTAGACACAGGGGAATCAGGTTGTCCACGTGGGGCTCACAGTCTTAATCCCATTTTACAGATGAGGGAACTGAGGCACAGAGAAGTTGAAAGTGACTTGCCCCACAGTTCACACAGCCGACAAGTGGCAGAGTGGGATTCAAACTCATGAGCCCTGACTCCAAAGCTCGTGCTCTTTCCCACTGAGTCCACGCTGCTTCTCTCCTGGTTGTTTCTTGGAGTTTGAAGATCTTTCGATCTTGTGCCATTTTCCAGGGTGCAAAGAGTGGCTGGGAAAGATCACTTCCCATCTCCCTTTCTCCGAATGGGGGTTTTAATCTTGGGTTCACAACTGCAGGGTTGAGCACCCGATTTCTGCTCCTCGCTGTCAGACTCCCGGTCACCCAGAATCATTAGACAGGATCTTTTCCCAGTCTCTAGGCTGCTCTTTCTTCTAGTCCACAGCTCGTGCACCTCGCCAAACTTCATCTTTCTGTTGTGTCCTTAAAGATTTTCTCTACCAATCCTGCTGCACCTCAGATGAGCCACAGTTCCTAAGGTCAGCACCGCCTGCTACTTAGCCAGGCTGTGTGGAATGAGAATGATTGTTGTTCTGTCAGGTTCCCGCACATACTCCCTCTCCTGTCTCACACAACACTATCTCTTGTTCTGTTTCCCTCTGTTCTGTCTTTTTCTGTTTCTCTCTGTCTTCATTCTCTGTCTCTCAGACACAGACACACAGGACACACACACGCCCTCTGCCTGTCTGTCTCTCTGCCTCTCTTGTCTCTGTCTCACAGACCCACACAATCTCACTCTCTCCTTACACACACACATACACTCTCTCTCTCACACACACACTCTCTCACACACGCACACACACTCTCACACATGCACAGCACACACTCTGTCCCACATGCACCTGCAAAGTCACACACATACACTCTCTCACACATGCACAACACACACTCTCTCACACATGGACACACACACTCTCCCTCTCTCTCTCTCTCTCTCTCTCCCCCCCCCCACACACACACACACACGCTCGAGCCAGTCTGGCAGGATTGAATTCGAAACCCACTTCAGTTTTTTCCTCCTAGTTTCTTTTATCTCTGACCTCAGTGTCCCTGCGGTCTGGTGACCACCTTCGCACAGAACCTGTGCCAGCGTGGCATCCAGGGTGTGACCCGGCAGCAGCCGTTGTGGATGGTCCGCTCACAGGCAGTTCCGACGCAGATGGCCTCGCTCCTCGGACATCGTCCTGGGGAATCCCAGAAGGAATGGAGGAGCATCATCTGAGGAATGGCACTCCATGATCCCCTCCAATGACATGAGAAAACCCACCAGGAATCTTTGTTCTTTCTTTTCTGCTCCACTTTGCTCCCGAAGTGGAGTGAATCCTTAAACAAGAGCTTTAGGATGCACGGCAGGGATTGAAAAGAAAAAGAAAGGTGGAAAAAAAAAAGGCCCTCACTGGGTCCAATTCTAGTCATTAATAATAATAATGCTTGTGGTAATTTTTATTATTCATAATAATAATGGTATTTGTTAAGCACATATTATGTGCCAGGCACGGCATAGTGGATAGAGCATGGGACTGGGAGTCAGAAGGACATGGGTTCTAATCCTGGCTCCATCACCTATCTGCTGTGTGACCCTGGGCAAGTCACTTCACTTCTCTGGGTCTCAGTTACCTCATCTGTTAAATGGAGATTGAGCCTGTGAGCCCCACGTGGGACTGGAACTATGTCCAACCACTCATTCATTCAGTCATATTTATTGAGCACTTACTGTGTGCAGAGCATAGTACTAAGTGCTTGGAATATACAATGCGGCAACAGATAGAGACGATCCCTGCCCAACAATGAGCTCGCAGTCTAAAAGGGGGAGACAGACAGCAAAACAAAACAAGTAGACAGGCAAATTTGCAACCAGATTTGCTTATATCCATCCCAGTGCTTAGCACAGTGCCTGGCATATAGTAAGCACTTAACAAATGCCATAATAATTACTAATAATGATTAATTACCTTGTACCTACCCCAGTGCTTAGAACAGTGTTTGGAACATAGTAAGCACTTAACAAATGCCATTATTATTATTATTACTAAGCATTTCTTAAGCTCTTAGTAAGTGCCCTGGACTATGTTAAGCACTGGGGTAGATTAAAGATAATCGGATCAGACACAGTCTAAAGGGTAGGGAGAACAGGTATTTCATCTGTATTTCACGGATGAGGAAACTGAGACACAGAGAAGTAGGATCCAGAAAAGGGCATTAATCATTAGCGTGGGAGAAACTTCAAATGACTTCAAATTGTGTTCTCCTGCAATTCTCTCACCTGAGTGCCTGCTAGGAATTTATCATGTCTGTGTATGGAAAGAGGATTTGGAAATTGGAAAACTGAAATTTCAAAAACCAAGGTAAACCAAGTGGGCTCCTCCTATGTGAAGAGTTTAAGGCTTTGTTGGCTCCTACTTAAGTCTTCTAATCATGGTCTGGGCTAAAGCACGGGCCTGGGAGTCAGAAGGTCATGGGTACTAATTCCGCTCTGCCACTCGTCTGCTGTGTGACCTTGGACAAGTCACTTCACCTCTCTGGGCTTCAGTTACTTCATCTGTAAAATGGGGATTGAGACTGTGAGCCCCACGTGGGACAGCAACTGTGTCCAACCCAAATTGCTTGTATACACCCTAGAGCTTAGTACAGTGCCTTGCACGTAGTAAGCACTTAAATACCATAATTCTTCTTATTATTACCAACTCTCAGTTCTCCAATTAACAAGGCAGATGAAACGGTGAGTTGTTTGATCCCCTGAAAAAAGTCTTGCCATCATACTATCATTGCCAGATAGTAATACTTTAATGACAAATTTGTTTCAGATTTTGTTTTGCTTCCTTAGAATCATTCCTCTAGTCACTTTTCTTATTTTTCCTCTCAACAAGAATTAGTTCCCGCAACCCAGCTATGTCATCCCTTTAAATATCCTTACATCATTCCTGCTTCTTGTGCAACTCATGCCCAAATTGAAATATAAATGTATCTTCTCCATTTCTTCTATCTTAGTAGTATTAATGGAATATATTAAACACTAAATGTGTGGAGAACATTTTTCTAAGCCCTAGGAAAGAATATGCCGGTGGGAATTAGACACAGTTCTTGACCCTCAGGGGGCTGCAAAAATTTAAAAATAGAAGGGGGGGAAAGGGACTAGAGATGGACACTTAAGGAACAACGAAATCTAGACTGTGAGCCCATTGTTGGGTAGGGATTTTCTCTATTTGTTGCTGAATTGTACTCTCCAAGCACTTAGTACAGTGCTCTGCACACAGTAAGTACTCAATAAATATGATTGAATGAATTAAAATACTTACAAATACACACTTTAAAAACAAAAGGCAGTGAGGGTACTATGTCAGAAGAGAAGCATTACCCTTTAGTTTTCTTATTCTCCAGCTATTTATTTCTGTTGATTCAAGATCTATTTCAAGGTTTTCTGTTGCAGCCATAAATATGCATGAGGCGGGGAGTTTGGGGGCTTAGGGGGTCACTTATGGGTGAGAAGTATGGAGTCAAGATTAGAACTCATGAGTCAGAAGGTCATGGGTTCTAATTCCGGCTCTGCCACTTTTCTGCTATGTGACCTTGGGCAAGTCACTTCACTTCTCTGGGCTTCAGTTACCTCATCTGTAAAATGGGGATTGAAACTGTGAGCCCCACGTGGGACAGTGACTGTGTCCAACCTGATTTGCTTGTATTCACCCAGCGCTTAGTACAGTGCCTTGCACATAGTAAGTCCTTAAATACCATAATTGTTATTATTATTATTATTAAAGTGGGCACAATTTTTTCACTGGGCCACACTCTTCTCTTCTTTGTCTTTCATCCTACCAGTACTTATAACAGTTTACTCATTGATTAAAGCTCTTTCAAATAGTTCCTGTAGGATTCAATCAATTGTATTTACTGAAGCACTTTACCATGTGCTGTGGCCCCGAACTAAGAAAATATATAAAATAGCTGTTACTACTGACCCCCTTGCATAGCAGGACTGTCCCTTTAGATCAACATTACCAAAGTGACCAGTCAACCAGTCAATCATATTTATTGAGCACTTACTGTGTGCAGAGCTCTGTACTAAGCACTTGGGAGAGTACAATATAAAAATATAACAGACACATTCCCTGCCCACAATGAGCTTAGAGTCTACAGAGGGAGACAGACAACAATATAAATAAATTACAGATATAGACATAAGTGCTGTGGGTCTGGGAGAGGGGATGAATAAAGGGAAAGTCAGGGTGACACAGAAGGGAGTGGAAGAAAAGGAAATGAGGGCTTTATAGGAGAGAGAGCAATTGTATGTCAGATTTGAGGAGGGTGGATATTTCAGGTCAGAGGTGGGATGTTTGTGAGAGGTTGGCGGTGAGATTGAGGTACAGTGAGAAGGTTGGCATGAGAGGAGCTAAGTGTGTGGGCTGGAAAGGTGATACAGTACTTTAAAGCCAGTCAGATTAAAGCTAATCAGGTTGGACACAGTTCCTATCACAAATGGGTCTCATACTCTTAATTCCCATTTTAATAATAATGATGGCATTTGTTAAGTGCTTACTATGTGCCAAGGACTGTTTTAAGCACTGGGTGGGGGGGGAACGGATGACACAGGGTGATCAAGTAGTCCCACCTGGGGCTCACAGTCTTAATCCCCATTTTCCAGATGAGGTAACTGAGGCACAGAGAAGTTAAGTTGACTTGCCCAAAGTCACACAGCTGACAAGTGGCAGAGCCGGGATTAGAAAGCCATGACCTCTGACTCCCAAACCTGGGCTCTTTCCACTGAGCCATGCTACTTCTCTACATTTTAGAGATGACGTAACCGATGAACAGAGAAACTAAATGAATTGCCCAAAGACAGATATGTCAGACAGCGAAGTGGCAGAATCAGATTAGAACGCAGGTCCTTCTGTCTCCCAGGACCTTGCTCTGTCCACTATTCATTCATTCAATAGTATTTATTGAGCGCTTACTACGAGCAGAGCACTGTACTAAGCGCTTGGAATGAACAAGTCGGCAACAGATAGAGACTGTCCCTGCCGTTTGACGGGCTTACGGTCAAATCGGGGGAGACAGACTTGTCTGGATCAGCATAATAGCTGTTTGAATGGAGAGGAAAGGGTGGATTTTAGTCTTACTATGAAGTTGAACCGACAGGATCTGGTGGCACTGAATATGTGGATTGAATGAGAGATGAGTCGAAGATAATGCCAAGGTTATGGGCTTGTGAGACAGGATGGCAACAAGACAAGACAAGAACAAGGCAGACAAGAACAATGGCAATGAATAGAGTCAAGGGGAAGAACATCTCATAAAAACAATGGCAACTAAATAGAATCAGGCCACTAGGCCACACTGCTTTTGTTGATAGTGTGGTGAGCCCACAACAAGGTGCCTTATTAGTGCCTGACTGTGGTCCTGTGAACAACAACAAGAAAGAGGCTTTGTGAAGCCACTGATGGGCTCTACTGAGACAGGTGATTGTGGGCCTGAGGGGGTGGAGCATAAAGGGAAGGGTGGCCTTCTCTCCCTTTCTCTAGCCAGTAACGGGCCCAGACAGTTCAATTCCTGCCACAGAGAGCCACAGCTGCAACACCTAAAACAGATTAAAGGTGCTCATTTTGAATAGCAAGGAGGCACCTGTGGTATGGAGGCACGCAGAGAAGCAAGAAGAAAGCATGTTGAGAGCAGCAGAAGTGTCAGGAGAGCAGCATTCAAAAGCAGCTGGAGACAGCAGTAAATGGAAGCACAAAGAGGAAGCATTGGCAGAAAGGGCTCTTTTCACCACAGACAGGTATTGGACCCTTGGGTGGTGGACTGAGTGAGTGTATTTATGTGTCACTTCCTTGCATATTGGCAAAATTAAGTAAAAAGCTTTCCATCATAAACTTGGTGATCAGAGGTGTGGTTTGAACTCTATTATGTGTAATTGAGACTCCCCCGCTCCAGGAAGGTCCCGGCAAGGGTGAGCCGGGAACTCATGACAGATCGTATGGTGGGTAGGGATTGTTTCTATTTGTTGTTGAATTGTACTTTCCAAGTGCTTAGTACAGTTCTCTGCACAAGTAAGTGCTCAGTAAATACAACGGAATAAATGATAGTATGGAGGAACACGCTCCTTGAGAGGTCTTTGTTTTGATGTCAATATGAGGGAAACTTCTCCTTGAGCATTTCCTGAGATGACTGTATTGTCCATCCTAGACTGACGCAGCCTCAGTTTGGGAATCTTACTTCAATTATTGTGCTCATGGGACACCCAGTCTATGTATGAGGGAGAACAGGCAAGACAGAGGAACAGTGAGTAAGTTGGCATTAGAGTAGTGAAGTTTGACAGCTCAGTTGTCAATTAGTGAAGTAAAGAGTTTCTGTTTGATATGGAGGTGGATGGGCAAACTCTAGAGGTTCATGAGAAGTGGGGAAACAGGGACTAAATATTTTTTCTAGAAAAATGACCTGGTCTGCAAAGTGGAGTACTATTTATACTAGTGTCTGTCTCCCTCTCTAGACTGTGAACTTGTTGTGGGTGGGGAATGTGTCTGTTGTTGTACTCTCCTAATTGCTTAATGCAGTGCTCTGCACTCCAATAAATTCTACTGAATGAATGACTGGAATTGGGAGAAACAGGAGAATCAGCAAGAAAGCTGGTGCAGTAATCCAGGCAGGATGAGGTGAGTGCTTGGATCAGCATAATAGCTGTTTGAATGGAGAGGAAAGGGTGGATTTTAGTCTTACTATGAAGATGGAACCGACAGGATCTGGTGGCACTGAATATGTGGATTGAATGAGAGATGAGTCGAAGATAATGCCAAGGTTATGGGCTTGTGAGACAGGATGGTAGTGTTGTGTACAGAGATGGGGAAGATAGGGTTTGATTGGGAAGATAAGAAGTTCTGTTTAAGACATGTTCAATTTGAGATCCGTGTAGAGATGTCCTGATGGCATGAGGTGGTGAGAGAGAAGGAGAGAGGGAGATCAGGACTGGAGATGTAGATTTGGGAATCATTCATTGAGAGAAATCATCCTAGGAGTCAGAGGACCTGGGTTCTAATCCTGACTCCATCACCTAGTTGCTGTGCAGCCTTGAGCAAGTCACTTCACTTTTCTGTGCCTCATTTATCTTATGTTGTCAACTCGTCTCCGACCCACTGGGATGCCACGGATACATCTATCCCACAGTGCCCTACCTCCATCTGCTATCGTTCCGGTATTGTATCCATAGAGTTTTTTCTTGGTAAAAATCCAGAAGTGGTTTACCATTACCTTCTTCTGCACAGTAAACTTGAGTCTCCACCCTCGATTATCTCTCATGCTGCTGCTGCCCGGCACAGGTGAATTTTGACTTGTAGCAGATTGCTTTCCACTGGCTGGCCACTGTCCAAGTTAGGACTAGAATGGGTATTCCTTGGCTTGACTCTTCTTCCCGTAGTCAAGACTGATAGAGTACTGGAAACTCTCCAGGTGCAACCCTGAGAGAGGTGTGCCTCATTTTACCTCATCTGTAAAATGGAAATTATGACTGTGAGCCCCATGTAGGTCAGAGAAGCAGCGTGGCCTAATGAATAGAGCAGATGCCTAGGAGTCAGAAGGACCTGGCTTCTAGTCTTGGCTCTGCCACTCGCCTGCTGTGGGACACTGGGTAGTCAACTTCTCTGTGCCTCAGTTACCTCATCTGAAAAATGGGGATTAAGACTGAGTCCACTGTGGGACATGGACTGTGTCTAATCTGTTTTACCTTGTATCTACCCCAGTGCTTAGAACAGTGCCTGGCACATAATAAACACTTCACAAGTACCATTTTTTTTAAAAAAAGCGCTTAATAAATACCACCTCTAAGGTAGTTGAAGTGGTGGGAGTGATTGATGGAGAATAGTAGGGGACCCATAACTGAACCTTGAGGGACCCTCTCAGTTAAGGAATAAGAGGCTGAGGAGGAGCCTGAAAAAGAGACTGAGAAAAAGAGACTGTCCAGAGAAATAGAAGGATCAAAGCCAAAATGCCATTGATCAGAAGCTGCAGCCCACATCAAAACAGGATTTCAATTTCAAAGAGCCAAAGCCCCAAGTTGTCTGCAATTTAGGAACTTCTCAACTGAGAACTCCAAATTGATCGGGCCGGAGAGTAGCTATAACTGCAAGCATGGTACCTTTCAAGCCATGATGAAAGGCCATTCTATAACTCCAGCCAAGATGAAAAGAGCCAAAATAAGGACTTTAATAATTTTGGTGAGGAGCCATAAAGGTAAACGGTATGAGGAGGTCAAGAAGAAGGCTGGCATGAAAGCTATTTCAAAAGATAGACTTAGAAGCAACTCCCAAAACTCTCCTTAGAAGAGAGATCAGGATTTCCAGGCAGAAAGAGCAGGGTGGTGTGTAAAGTGAGAAGGATTAATTTGGGTCATCAGTTGGTGTTATTTATTGAGCACTTTCAGTGTGCAGAGCACTGGACTAAACGCTGCAGAGTGTACAAAAAGTTGGTAGAGATGTTCCCTCCCTACGGAAAGTTAACAGTCTAGATTGGGAGACAGATGTTTAAAGGAGATAAATATAGTATGGATATATGCCTAGCCTGAGTCCCACAGCACTTATATACACATAGCTTACTTTAATATTTCTCTCCATCTAGAGACTGCAAGCTCATTTTGGGTGGGAATGTGTTTCCCTACTCTATTGTACTCTCCCAAGTGCTTATTTACAATGCTCTACATATAATAAGCTCTCAATAAATACAATTGATTGATTGTTTTGAGTAGATCTGGCATTTGAGTCCTTTACTGTCAGCCATGTGATTTTCCAACAAATCCTGTGTCATAGAACGAAGTAAAATGTTTCCACAGATTCAACTTGAAATACAACTTTTAAACTCTAGGAATTTTCTGATCCGTAGATTAGCCACATTAAATGCGTTTTACACAGAAAGTATAGCTCAGAATGATGAACTGTCCATTTGTTTGACCCAAATTTCAGTCGATTAGAAAGATGCCATCCTTTTACAGAAAAAGAAAAAAAATAACCACTTAGTTTTCAGAGGAGTTTGGAGTAGTTTAGAGCAAGTTGTAGTTCTTTTCACACTTTTAAAAACACTGGATTTTAAGAAAATCAATGATAGGGATTGTGTCTATCATCTCTATTATACCTTCCCAAGAGATAAGCAGTGCGGTCTAGTCGATAGAGTTATAGACCTGGTAGTCAGAAGGATCTGGGTTCTAATCCCAGCTCCTCCACTCTACTCTGTGACCTTGGGTAAGTCACTTCACTTCTCTTTGTCTGTTTCCTCATCTGTAAAATGGGGATTAAGACCGTGAGCCCTATGTGTTCCTCAAGGGTCAGTTCTTGGCCCTCTTCTGTTCTCCATTTACACTCACTCCCTCGGTGAACTCATCCGCTCTCACGGCTTTGACTACCATCTCTACGCAGATGACACGCAGATCTACATCTCCGCCCCTGTCCTCTCCCCCTCGCTTCGGGCTCGCATCTCCTCCCGCGTCCGGGACGTCTCCACCTGGATGTCGGCCCACCACCTAAAACTCAACATGAGCGAGACTGAGCTCCTCATCTTCCCTCCCAAACCCGGTCCTCTCCCGGACTTCTCTATCACCGTCGATGGCACAACCATCCTTCCCGTCTCTCGGGCCCGCGATCTCGGTGTCATCCTTGACTCGTCTCTCTCGTTCACCCCACGCATCCTATCCGTTACCGAGACCTGCCGGTTTCACCTCTACAATATTGCCAAGATCCGCCCTTTCCTCTCCACCCAAATGGCTACCTTACCGTTACGGGCTCTCGTTATATCCCGGCTAGACTACTGTGTCAGCCTTCTCTCTGACCTCCCTTCCTCCTCTCTCGCCCCGCTCCAGTCTGTTCTTCACTCCGCTGCCCGGCTCATCTTCCTGCAGAAACGATCTGGGCCTGTCACTCCCCTTCTTAAACAACTCCAGTGGTTGCCTATCGACCTCCGCTCCAAACAAAAACTCCTCACTCTAGGCTTCGAGGCTCTCCATCACCTTGCCCCTTCCTACCTCTCCTCCCTTCTCTCTTTCTACCGCCCACCCCGCACGCTCCGCTCCTCCGCCGCCCACCTCCTCGCCGTCCCTCGGTCTCGCCCGTCCCGCCGTCGACCCCCGGGTCATGTCCTCCCGCGGTCCCGGAACGCCCTCCCTCCTCACCTCCGCCAAACTGATTCTCTTTCCCTCTTCAAAACCCTACTTAAAACTCACCTCCTCCAAGAGGCGTTCCCAGACTGAGCTCCTCTTCTCCCTCTGCTCCCTCTGCCATCCCCCCTTTACCTCTCCGCAGCTAAAGCCTCATTTTCCCCTTTTCCCTCTGCTCCTCCACCTCTCCCTTCCCATCCCCACAGCACTGTACTCGTCCGCTCAACTGTATATATTTTCGTTACCCTATTTATTTTGTTAATGAATTGTACATCGCCTTGATTCTATTTAGTTGCCATTGTTTTTACGAGATGTTCTTCCCCTTGACTCTGTTTGTTTATTGCCATTGTTCTTGTCTGTCCGTCTCCCCCGATTAGACTGTAAGCCCGTCAAACGGCAGGGACCGTCTCTATCTGTTGCCGACTTGTTCATCCCAAGCGCTTAGTACAGTGCTCTGCACATAGTAAGCGCTCAATAAATACTATTGAATGAATGAATGAATGAATGTGAGACAGGGACTGTGTCCAACCTGATTAGTTTGTATCTACCCCAGTGCTTACAGTGCTTGCAACAACGTAAGGGCTTAACAAATACCACAGTTATTATTATTATTGCAGTTCTCTGTGCATAATAGCTGCTCAATAAATACTATTGCATGGTTGACTGATTAGATGTTACCTAGAGATTTGCTTCATTTAACAACGGGAGGAAAATATGGTAGGATGTTTGGTGGGGGAAAAAAGTGAAACGGACAAACTGCCAGTGAAAATTGCTTATCAGTTTGAGACTAGTGTAGCCATACTCTGGATTGTAAACTCATTGTGGGGAGGGAATCAGTCTGTTGTAATATTGTACTCTCCCAAGCACCTAGTATAGTGCACTGCACACAGTGAGTGCTCAATAAATACGACTGACTGAATGACTGACTGTACAGTCGAGTTTTCAGATGGTATGTGCCTGGTCATAAAGTCACTAGACATCTTCATGAGGAATGTTGTGGTCCTTTGAGAAGAACATGGGCCTGGGAGTCAGGTGACATGGCTAATACTACCTACTCTGACAGCTCCTTTCTGTGAGACCTTGGGCAAATCACTTGCCTGCCTTCTGCCTCAGTTTCCTCAATTGTAAATTGGGGATCGGATACCTGTTACCTCTCCTACTTTGACCCTTAGCTCCATGAGAGACAGGGACTGTCTTTACCCCAACTTTAGAACAGTGATTGACACATACCGATCACTTAAATACTAAAATAATAATGCTTACAATGATGATTTTTCAAGGTGTCCATAAGGGAATTGGCAAATGTCAGTGGGCATCATTACTGAGTGGACCATGAATCTGAATGAAATTCCAATTCACCCAGGAAGAATTCCCTAATTCTCACGAGAATGATACCCAGGAAGTTCAGCTCATTTTAGGACAGGGAACATGCCTGCCTATTCTGTTACATTGTACTCTATCAAGTGGTTATTAGAGTGCTCTGCACACTAAGCACTTGATAAATATGCTTGATTAAAGTTCTTAAATATAGACATAGTGCTGACCTGGTGTTAACCTTCTCACTGTGCCTCTGTCTTGCTGCCAACCCTTGGCCCACATCCTACCTCTGGCCTGGAACACCCTGCCTCCTCAAATCCTAAAGACAATCACTCTCTCCCTGCTTCAAAGCCTTGCTGAAGGTGCATCTCTTCCAAGAAGCCTTCTCAGACTAAGCCCCACTTTTCCTCATCTCCCACTCGCTTCCGTGTCACCCTGATTTGCCCCCTTGTCTTTTCCCCCTTCCCCCCATCCCACAGCACTTAGGCGTATATCTGTAATTTTATTTATCTATATGATGCCTGTTTACTTGTATTGATGTCTTGATGCTTGTTGTACTGATGTCTGTCTCTCCCCCTCTAGACTGTGAGCTCATTGTGGGCAGGGATTGTGTCTCTTTATTTCTGTATTGTACCTTCTCAAGTGCTTAGTATAGTTCTCTGCACACAGTAAGGGCTCAATAAATACAACTGAATGAATGACAGAGAGAAACCCCTTAATCAAGGACACTGATTAAACCATTGAAGGTTGTCTGTTAATTAGCAATGCTTTTGTGCTTAGATCAGTGTTCTGGCATTTAGAACAGTGCTTGGCACATAGTAAGTGCTTAACAAGTACTGTAATTAATTATTATCATTAATATTGATAGTGAATGAGATGTTTTCAATGCAATTAGAATCTCAAAATATGAAAATCAAATGCAAAGACCAGGAGCTAACAATTACCAAAGCATATAATTAAACCGTGCAGTCATTCAATTGGCACCAGAACATGTTGTATTTTATAACCTCTAACCAATTACAGTCACTCTATTTTTGTTAGCAATTTCCTTCTTGTGTTTGTCCTCTTTATCCATGGGCATGTATGACTAGGATTAAATCGGTCCTTTAGGAGTCAAAGTTCTATCAAACGTGACTTGCCATAAGCCAGGTGCATGATAAAGGGTCTATAAGCAACATGGTCTAACCATAAAAGCACAGGCCAGGGAGTGAGGGAACCTGGGTTCTAATCCTGTCTCCACCACGTGCCAGCTGTCTGATCTAAGGCAAGTCTGTTAACTTCTCTGGGCCTCAGTTTCCTCCTCTGTAAAATGGGGATTCAGTAGCTGTTCTCTCTGCCTCTTTAGACTGTGAGCCCCAAGACAGGGATAGTGTCTGAATCCAGTGCCTAGAACAGTGCTTGGGACATTGAGAGTACTTAACAAATAGCACCTTTTTATATCATAATTATTGTCATCAATCTATGATATTTACTGAGAACTTGCTCAATAATAATATAAAAATATGTGCAGAGTGTTGGGCAGAGTGCTTAGGAAGCAGCGTGGCTCAGTGGAAAGAGCCTGGGCTTCGGAGTCAGAGGTCATAGGTTTGAATTCTGGCTCTTCCACTTGTCAGCTCTGTGACTGTGGGCAAGTCACTTAACTTCTCTGTGCCTCAGTTACCTCATCTGTAAAATGGGGATTAAGACTGTGAGCCTCACGTGGGACAACCCGATTACCCTGTATCTACCTCAGCACTTAGAACAGTGCCCGGCACATTTTAAGCTCTTAACAAATACCAACATTATTATTATTATTATTATTATTATTATTTTTATACTATGACAGAGTTGGCAGTTGTGTTAACTGCCCACAGTGAGTTTAGGGTTTAAAGGGGGAGCTTACAGCACATACATAAGTATCCCTATTCTCTACTATTTCCCCTATCTGTAATTTATTTTAATGTCTTTCTGCTTCCCCTAACTGTAATTTATTTTAATGTCTTTCTGCCCTTGTAGACTCATAGATCCTTGTGGGCAGGGACCATGTTCATGTACTCAAGGGTATTGTACTTTTCAAAGCATTTAGTACTGTGCTCTGCAAATGGTCAACGTTCAGTAAAAAACACTGATTGGAAAGGCCAATTCAGGACTCCCAGGCCTGACCAAATTATGCACAAGGAGGTCGTCCATTCATTCACTCAATCGTATTTATTGAGCACTTACTGTGTTGAAAGCACTGTACTAATCGCTTGGGAGAGTACAGTATAAATACAAATAGACATATTCCCTGCCCACAGGGAGCTCAAAGCCTATTGTTCTGTTGTCATGTTTAAAAATTTTTGCAGTTCCTGGTAAAGTTTTCTCTCTCTTGCCTCTTTGGCTCTTGTTCCTTTATATAGAGAAGCACCATGGCATAGAGGATTGAGCACAGGCCTAGGTTCTAATCCCAGCTCCCCTACGTGTTCGCTGTATGACCTTGGGCCAGTCACTTTACTTCTCAAAGCCTAAAGTACCTCATCTGTAAAATGGGGATTGAGATTGTGAGCCACTTGGGAGAAAGGAATGGTGTCCAATCTGATTTACTTGTACTCACCCCAGGATTTAGAACATTGCCTGAAACATAGTGAGCACTAACAAATACCACAATTATCATCATTTTATGTAGCCATTACTTCCTTATGGCATTACTTCATGCTGGTCTGGCCTTGGCAATTGACTACCAGTTTTCAGCAGAGACAGCATTGTCTGAGGCTTTATTTTATCATGTCATGAAGATGCTTCCACTGATTTTTTTTTCCAATGTTCTTTGTTAAACACTTCCTGAGTGCCAGGCACTGTATTAAGTGTTGAGGTAGAGTCACGCTAATTAGGTTGGAAACCTTCCAAATGGGGTTTACAGTCTTAATCCCCATTTTACAGATGAAGTCACTTGGGCACAGGGAAGTTTGAAAGTTAAGTCATTTGCCTAAAGTCACACAGCAGACAATTGATGGAGCTGGGATTAGAACCCACGTGTGTATTGCTTTCCATTTCCCAGTTTAAGGTCTCCATAAAATAGCTATTTGGGTCTCCTGCTGTCACTCATTCTCATCACGTCCCACCCAGGATAGCTATGGTAAAGTGAGCATAGCTCAAATGGTAGGACGTGGCTCAGTGGAAGGAGCCCGGGTTTGGGAGTCAGAGGTCATGGGTTCGAATACTGGATCTGCTGTGTGATTGTGGGCAAGTCACTTCACTTCTCTGTGCCTCAGTTACCTCAGCTGTAAAATGGGGATTAAGACTGTGAGCCTCTTGTGGGACAACCTGATTACCCTGTATCTACCCTAGTGCTTAGAACAATGCTCTGCACATAGTAAGTGCTTAACAAATACCAAATTATTACTATTCCACAATTTCATTTATCAAGATCTTGTCTTGAAATTTGACACTCAGAATCAGGCAATTAATCAAAGGCATTTATTGAGCACTTAGTGTGTGCAAAGCACTGTAATAATAATCATGGTTTTTTAAGACTTAGAGAAGCAGCGTGGCTCATTGGAAAGAGCACAGGCTTTGGAGTCAGAGGTCATGAGTTCGAATCCCAGCTCTGCCCCTTGTCGGCTGTGTGACTGTGGGCAAGTCACTTAACTTCTCTGGGCCTCAGTTACCTCATCTGTAAAATGGGGATTAAGACTGTGAGCCCCATGTGGGACGACCTGATTCCCCTATGTCTACCCCAGAGCTTAGAACAGTGCTCTGCACATAGTAAGCGCTTAACAAATACCAAAATTATTACTATATGCCAGGCACTGTACTAAGCACTGGGGCGGATACAAGAAAATCAGGTTGGACTCAGTCCTTGGCCTCATGGTTCTCACAGTCATTTTACAGATGAGGTAACTGAGGCACAAAGAAGTGAAGTGATTTGCCCCAGGTCACACAGCAGACAAATGGTAAAGCCAGGATTAGAACCCATGTTTTTTTGACTCCCAGGCCAGTGTTCTACCCATTACCACTGCTTCTCTTATACCTGGGAGAGTAAAATACAGCAGAGTTCTTGGACGTGTTCCCTGCCCACCCCAGGAGCTTACAGGTCATTCATTCATTTAATTGTATTTATTGAGCACTTACTGTCAGCACTATACTAAGCACTTGGAAAGTACAATACAGCAATAGAGACAATGCCTGTCCACAACGGGTTTACATCTAGAGGAGGGGAGAAAGACATCAAAACAAGTAAGCAGGCATCAATATAAATAAATATATAGATACTTAAGTGCTGTGGAGTGGGCGGGGGGGGGGGAGAGCAAAGGGAGCAATTCAAGGTGACATGGAAGGGAGGGGGAGCTGAGGAAAAGGGGACTTAAGTCTGGGAAGGCCTCTTGGAGGAGATGTGCCTTCAGTAGAGCTTTGAAGGGGGGAAGAATGATTGTTTGGAGGATTTGAGGAGGGAGGCTGTTTCAGGTCAGAGGTAGGATGTGGGACAGGTGAGATGGAGGGCCAGTGAAGGGGTTAGCGGCACCACAGGAGTGGAGTGTGTGGGTTGGGGTATAGAAGGAGAGAAGGGAGGAGAAGGGGCAAGGTGATGGAGAACTTTGAAGCCAATGGTGAGGAGGAGTTGTTTGATATGGAGGTTGATAGGCAACCACTGGAGATTTTTGAGGAGGAGGGTGACATGCAACATTGCTGTAGAAAGATGATCCAAGCAGCCGAGTTGGGGAGACAGATATTAAAATAAGTTATGGTTATGTACATAAATGCTAAGGATGGGATGAATATTAAGTGTTTTAAAGAATATAAACCCAGGTTCGAAGGCAATGCAGAAGGGAGAGGGAGTAGGAGAAATGAGGGCTTGGGGAAGGCCTCTTGGAGGAGGTGTGATTTTAGTAAGACTTTGACTAGGGGGAGAACATTGATCTGAGGGAGAAAAGAAAGAGTTTCAGATGAGTGGGAGGATGTTGCCCATACTCAATGGAGCCTCTTGATTGTAAGCTGCTTGAGGAGAGGAATGATGTCTACTTTATTGTACTCTTAGTACAGTGCTCCACACATCATACGTCCTTGATAAAAACTATTGGTCAACTGATCTAGGAGCCAGTCTTTGCCCTGATATGCATTCAGGGCTTCAGCCATAATAATAATCATCATCCTGCTTTTTACTAATTACTTTGTGTCGAGCACTACTAAGTGCTGGGATGGATGCAAGCAAATTGGGTTGGACACAGTCCCTGTCCCACAGAGGGCTCACAGTCTTAATCCCCATTTTACAGATGAGATAACTGAGGTCACAGAGCAGACAAGCGGCAGAGTCGGGATTAGAACCCAGGTCCTAGAGAAGTTTGGGCAGCACTACAGCTCTGTAGTCTGTCAATCCTATTTACTGTCAATCATATTAATTGAGTGCTTATTGTTCTTGTGGTATCTAAGAGCTTACTTTGTGCCAGGCACTGTTCTAAGCGCTGAGGTAGATACAAGGTAATCAGGTTGGACACAGTCCCTGTCCCACATAGGCTCACAGTCTTAATCCCTATTTTACAGATTAGTTAACTGAGGCACAGTGAAGTGATTTGCCCAAGGTCTGTTCTGTGTGCAGTGCACTGAACTAAATGCTCAGGAGAGTGCAATGTCATAATAGACACATTCCCTCCCCCCAGTGGAGGGTTTAGTTTAGAGGTGGAGGCAGGTATTAATATAAAATAAATGACAGACATAAACGCTGGGGGTGGAGATGAATAAAAGAATGAAGTTAGAGCATGTCAGAAGGGAGTGGGAGAAGAGGAAAGGAGGGCTTAGTCAGGGAAGGCCTCTTGGAAAAGATTTGCCTTCAGGAAGGGAGAAGCAGCGTAGCCTAATGGATAGAGCACAGGCCTGGAAGTCAGAAGGTCATGGATTCTAATTCCAGCTCCATCCCATGTCTTCTGGTTGACCTTGGGTAAGTCACTTCATCAAGGGCCTAGTACAGTGCTCAATAAATATAATTGAATAAGTATGATTGAATGAATTGGGTCTCAGTTCCCTCATCTGTAAAATGGGGATTGTGTGTGAGCCTCATTTGGGACAGGGACTGTGCCAAACTGACTAACTTGTATCTATCTAGAGAAGCAGCGTGGCTCAGTGGAAAGAGCAAGGGCTTAGGAGTCAGAGGTTGTGGGTTAATAATAATAATAATGTTGGTATTTGTTAAGCGCTTACTATGTGCAGAGCACTGTTCTAAGCGCTGGGGTAGACACAGGGAAATCAGGTTGTCCCACGTGGGGCTCACAGTCTTCATGCTCATTTTACAGATGAGGTAACTGAGGCACAGAGAAGTTAAGTGACTTGCCCATAGTCACACAGCTGACAGGAGGCAGAGCTGGGATTCGAACTCATGAGCTCTGACTAATTCCAGAGGTTCTCAGAGGGGTTCTAATGCCAGCCTTACCACTTGCCAGCTGTGTGACTTCTCTGTGCCTCAGTTACATCATCTGAAAAATGGGGATGAAGACTGTGAGCCCCATGTGGGAGAACCTGACTACCTTATATCTACCCCAGCACTTAGAACAGTGCTTGACACACTGTAAGTGCTTAAATAACACCATTATTTATTCATCTATAACAGCGCTTAGAACAGTGCTTGGCACATAGTAAGCATTTAACGAGAACCATAATTATCATTATTAGTATTCAGTTTGGTCTGAGATGTGATACTTGACTGCTAACACATTCTCTACTGAGCTTCTTGAGACTCTTTCGTACTCTACCAAGGGCTAATTCCAGGCTCTGAGAACAGTAGGACTGAATAAATGCTACTGATGATGATTGCTTAAATTTATTGAAGGCAAATTCCCGGAATGTCATTCAACTGATAACCATTTATACTCTGCTTTACGGTCTGAATCGAGGCTGGCAAGTAGAAAATTGGGGGCTAGAAGAAACAGTCCTAGACTGAACTGAATAAAATATCCGAATAAAATATCCAGTGGAGGACTGCAAGGATCAAGGGTAGGTCGCGTTTTATTTAACATCTTTATTAATGACTTGGAAGAGCAAATAAACAGCATGCTAATTAAATTCACAGATGGTGCTAAGTCAGAAGGCGTGAACTTTAGCAAAATGAAGAAATTATATGAGGGGGCATGCAGGGTTAGATATAGGAGCATGAAATGAAAAGCTAAAATTCAATAGTTATTCAAGTGGAGCTAACTTTCATGAGAAAATAATATGATATGCAGAACAGAGTCAGGAGGTCATGGGCTCTAATCCCTGCTCTGCCATTTATCTGCTGTGTGACCTTGGGCAAGTCACTTTACTTCTCTGTGCCCGATACCTTAACTGTAAAATGGAGATTGAGACTGTAAGCTCTGTGTGGGACAGGGACTCTATCTAACCCAATTTGCTTGCATCTTCCCCAGTGCTTAGTACAGTGTCTGGCATATAGTAAGCACTTAAATACCATTATCATTATTATTACTATTATCATTATATTCCCATTAAATTTGGGAAATATCTTTCTAAAATTGCATTATTTAAAACATTTCTGGTCAAAGAATTCTAAAGAGCTCTTCCAGCTTCAGACATCCCTTTGCTTATTACAATATTCTGGGCTCTCTGGAGTGAAACATGACAGCCAACAGCTGGTAATCACACAGCCTAACTTCTTAGGGGAGAATGTAGAAGAGATCATTCTTGATTCAGCGTTGAATTTTGGCTAACATGCCTGCAGTACTAAGGCTACTTATTTTTGGATGATGTCCTAGTATAAGACAGAAATTGGATTCACATTATTATTTGTGAATTGTTGGACAGCTGCTGGAAAAATAGCTGAGCGGGTAGCAAATAATAGGACTTGTTCTTGAATTTTGTTGAGTATGGCTTTTGATGGCAAGCATGGAAGGCTCATTGTGGAGGTTAATTCTTCTTGATCTGATTCAGATAACTGGATGTATTGAATGCTTACTGTGGGCAGACCATTGTACTAAGCACTTGGGAGAAAGTTACATCAACAGAAGGGAGTTGAGGATTGCAAGAGGCATTACTGATCAATTCTCCTGAAACCTGAAGTGAGGAGAGGGAGATCAGTCAAAAGGACAATTGTTTAAGGGGTTTTTTTAAATGAGATTTCTTAGATGCCTGTGCTGGGATAGATCCAATCAATCCTCTCTTTTGGAGTATCTGATTAATCAGTGGTGTTTTTTGGTCGTCATTTTCTTATTAGAGAGTAAGAGCTTTCCCAAGGTTTGCTCTCTTAGTTTTCTCTCAAAGCACCTGGATTCTAATCTTGGTTCTGCCACTTGCCTGCTGTATGACCTAGGGTAAGTCATTTAACTTCTCAGTGCCTCAGTTTCCTCATTTGTAAAATGGGGATTCAACACATGCTCCCTCTCCTACTTAGACTGGGGACAGGGACTGAGTCCAGCCAGATTAAATGGTATCTTCCACAGCATTTAAGAACAGTGTTTCACTCATAATGCATGCTAAACAAATAACACAGTAGTATTCCCACAAAGATACTTTGGGAAGACAGCGAAATAGAAGGCACAAGCATTTCTAAATAATCTCCCTTCCCTCTTTTTTGCACTAACCAATTTTTCAGACTGAAGGCATTATGGGCTACCCCAACATATCAGTGATTGTGGGTAACAAAAAAGTCATTATGTCTCATGACAAGTTCAAAGGAAGTGGATGACCCTGAAATATTCTTCAGATGAGGAAAAAATGGAAAATAGTTCTGTAAATAGAATCAACTCCTATAACTACTTTATTCTGCAAATTCATTTTGGTGGCCCTGAATCAAGAGGGAAAAAATAATCAGCTCTAAAGCCCTTTACTCTCTCATTTTGATGTATATTAAAAAGTGGCTTTATGCAAATGCAACAATAAGATATTCAACATTAGTCCCAAGCCTGTAATTCATAGAGCAAGATATTCCCCAGCTACCTGGTAAACATAAAAATCAAAAGCATCCCTTGATTTACTTTCAGAATCAATCAACCTTGCTGTATATCATTTTCCTTGGAGGAGAGAAGAGGCTTTCATAGATAAAATTATAGTGCTTATTCAAAGAGCTAATCTCTAGCTGATTTATTTTACAAGCCAAAATAACATGTATACTGCATATGCAAACCCAAATATTCATATATTTTTCCTGGTGAATTCACCTTCAATTCTCATTACCAATACATCAAAATTACCGCTATTGTGATGGTGATCAAATTAAAAAGGTAAATTCTTATTTCTCTACCAGACAGTCTGGTGGGGAAGAGTAGCGTCTGGTGAAAAGCAAACTTGCTCAATCACAAAAAGGATTTAATTTCCTTGGAGGGCATGGATTGTTTTTACCTACTCCTTTTTTACTCTCCCAAGGCTATGTCTTCTGCTCACGGAAACTGTTTAATATATTCTATTGAGTCATTGAATGATTGATTGATTTTAAAAATTACCACTCAGGAATGAAGGAAGGCCCTGGGGTCTTCAGTTTCCCTGTTTCCTTTCCTTGTGAAGATAGACAAAGAACCAATGAGACATGAAGCCAAGCCTTCAAATACATAATGAGACAAATAATAACTTCAAATCAACTTCCTCCAATCATTTATTGAGCGCTTATTGTGTGCAGAGTATCATACTAAGCACTTAAGAGAATACAATATACAGAGTTAGTAGACACATTCCCTGCCTACAACAGACTTACAATCTAGAGGGGGAGATAAGACTTTCATCTACATAAATAAACTATGGATATGTACCTCAGTGCTGTGGGAGGGGTGAATAAAGGGAGCAAATGCAATGGCAAGAGTTTCCTAGAAGAGAATGGGAGAAGTGGAAATGAGGGCTTAGTCAGGGAATGCCTCTTGGAGGAAGCGTGCCTTCTATATGGTTTTGAAGGTGGGGAGAGTGATTGTCAGATATAAAGAGGGAGGGTGTTTCAGACTAGAGGCAGGATGTGGGTGAGATGAGATCAAGGTACAGAGAGAAGGTTGACATTAGAGGAGTGAAGTGTATGAGTTGGGTTGTAGCAGGAGAGTAGCAATGTGAGGCAGGAGGGGGTGAAGGGATTGACTTTAAAACTGGTGGCAAGGAGTCTCTGATGTATAGATGGATGGGCAACAATTGGAGATTCTTGAGGAGTGGGGAAGCATGGGCTGAACATTTTTGTAGGAAAATGATTTGGGCTGCAGAGTGAAGTATGGACTGGAGTGGAGAGAGACAGAAGGTAGGGAGGTCAGCAAGGAGGGTGATGCAATAATCAAGACGGGATTGGATAAGTGCTTGAATTAACATGGTCACAATTTGGATGGAGAGGAAAGGGTGGATTTTTAGCAATGTTGTAAAGGTGATCCGACAGAATTTAGTGACAGATTTAGTGATGTGGATTGAATGAGAGAGAGGAGTAAAGGGTAATGCCAAGGTTACTGGCTTGTGGGACAGGGAGGATGGTGGTGCTTTTTATAGTGATAGGGAAAGTCAAGGGGAAGACAGGGTTTGGGTGGGAAAATAAGGAATTCTGTTTTGGACACGTTAAGTCAGAAAATTTGCCAGGCAGGCAGAAGGGAATTGATTTTTCCTAGATCTGGCAAACAATCTGGCAGACTAGAGAAGCAGTTTGGCTAGTGGAAAGAGCACAGGCAATAAACCACGTGAAAGGAGCCAGGGTTTCAGACCCCTCACACTTTGGACTAACAATCCCAGAAGTCACAGCCGTGGTTCCAGTGTCCACATTCTCCACATTCTTTACTATTAGTAATGATAATTATGGCATGTTTAGTGCTTACTATATGCCAAGCATGAAAGATAATTGGGTTGGGCCCAATTCCCACATTGGGTTCACAGAATTATTAGGAGAGAGAGCAGGAATTGAATCCCCACATTACGGATGAAGAAACTGAGGCCCAGAAAAATTAAATGAGTTGTCCATCACTGAGCAGGCAAGATGCAGAGCTGAGAATCCAAGCCTTCCGACCGTGCTTTCCCCTAGGTCGTGCTGCTTCTCTGAAAGTTGAAGCAGGCTGATGTGGCTGCCATTGGTCGAGTCTTTCTGGGACTGGAGTAGGTGCTGATGGGAGCCCCGGTGTCATGGAGGGGGGGCAGCATCTCTCCCTCATGATGGAGCCCTGGGGAGTCAATAGAGAGAGGATTGAACATCTCCCATGACTAATCTCGGGTCCTTCTTCATCCACCAGACCCATATATTCATTCTGGCTAGTACAAATCCAACTGTATTTCTTCTGCAGAGGAAGAAATTAAGGTATTTAAGTGCTTACTATGTGCCAAGCCCTGTTCTAAGTGCTGGGGTACATACAAGTTAATCAGTTTAAACATAGTCCCTGTCCCACTTAGGGCTTCACAGGCTAAATAGGAGGGAGTAGGATTTAATCCCCATTTTACCAATGAAGTAAATGAGGCACAGAGACTTTTAGTCACTTGCTTAGAGTCACTCAGCAGAAAAGTGGCAGAGCCAGGATTAGAACCAAAGTCCTCCAACTCCCAGGCTGGTGCTCTTTCCACAGAGCCACGCTGCTTTTCATCACATTGCAATGCATGGGGCCAAGTAATTCCATTTCCTATGGTTTTTCATTTCCTCAATTGCTGGTTTTGACAAGGCTTTCAAACTGTTCTCAAAACAAATTTGCATCCTACACACTGGGGAGAGGTAGCAAGACCACACTTCAGATCAGTATGTTTTTGTCATGCAAATCTCCCCTTTCTGTAAATTCCCCTGCAGCGGGTCTTCTGTTGGAGTGAATTACACCTTATCAATGTCTGCCTTGTCTCTGAAATCTTGAAGGGATTCCTGGAAAATGCAGGCAAGAGAGAAAGAGAATCCAGGTAGAAGAAACAATTTCATTTCATTACTTCTCAGGCTTAGCTCAATGAGTCCAATTATTATTAATAATGATAATTGTGGTATGTAAGACCTCTGCACAAAGTCCTGTGAGCCCGTTATTAGGCAGGGATAGTCTCTGTTGCCAAATTGTACATTCCAAGCGCTTAGTACAGTGCTCTGCACATAGTAAGCACTCAATAAATACGATTGAATGAATGAATGGAAGTCCAGTGCTAATCTGGGGAAGAGGTAAGGCAGTCAAGTCAGACACTGTTTCTGTTCTAAAATACAATTATTATATTATAAATCAGAAAACCGGGGTTACAATGTTCGTGATTTTTGTCTTATAGTATGTGTGACCCCTCTCAGGGTCACACTTGGAGAGTTTCCAGTACTCTACCAGTCTCGGCTAAGACAAGGCAAGTCAAGCAGAGGCCTAATCAGTCCATTTCTAGCTCGGGCTAGCGAGTGGAGTGGAAGGCAATCTGCTACAAGTCAAAACTCACCTGTGCTGGGGAGGAGCAGCATGGGAGAGAGTAGAGGGAGGAGACTCAAGTTTATTGTACAAAAGAAGGAGGTGATGGAAAACCACTTCTGGATTTTTACCAAGAAAACTCTAGGATCCACTACCACTAAGGTTCTGGGAGACATGTATCCGTGGTATCACTATGCGTCAGAGGCGACTCAAAAGAACTTATATGAGACGAGACAAGCATTTCTAAACCAGGGGTGTGTGTTTCCCTGGAAAGCAATTCTTATTTTTGATATTGTTCCACATAGAGATATTAAATGTCCATGGTGGGTAGGACTGATTTCAGGCCTCTGTTATCCAGCCACGCAAAAAGGTGGTTGTCCTTTGATGGGTTGTCGTGCCTAATTGCTTGCCACTGTTTTCTCCTCCGCTGCCTTATTTCTTTTTTTGTGCAAAGCTTTTGCTTGGAGAGAGACACTCCCTTCCTGATGACAGTGTATCATGCAGTTCTGCTCTCAGCAATAGACTCCCACTTTTCAGTTGGATTGTTTTACCGCATCCTTAAAGTGCTTCCTCTGTCCTTGTTTTTGGTTTCCTCATTTCAGCTCTCTCTATGGGAGCTGTTTGAATCTCCTGATCATTCCTTAGCATCATTGCCCTTGGAGTAACGGTGTGCCCAGGTTCACCACCCATTTGTGTATTTTAGGATTTGACCTTGGCTATTTTCCCATCAAAAAACAAACAGAGGAACTACTGACAGACAGGTGTGGCTGTATATCTGCATGCATATTATTGTCCTTCATTATCATACAGTGCTGCTGACGGTGAAACCATAATCTGTGTGTGAATGGGGCTGAAAAGTTTGACCCATAATCCTTTTGGCATTGTGCCCAGAAAAAAAGAATAAGTTGTAAATGATGCTAAATTAAAAAAGAAATACAGAGCTGAGAATTTTTGGAAGTTTCTTTCTAGATTCCTTTTTTAATTTACTGTCACAGTTACAATGAAAGGCTTAAATTGTAAAATTCATATCTGTATTCATGTATGTATATATACATATGAATTTTAGTTTAAGCCTTTCACTGTGTGTGTGTATATATACACAATGTGTGCATATGTATATATTCCTGTTAATAAGAGCTAAAGAATTTTTATATCTTTAAATATTAAATTTCACTTCATATTATACCACTATACCATTTTCATATACCTACTTTATCATTTAAGCAGATAATTGGCATTTCCTTTAAAATTCAAGTTCACAATGGCCAATGACAATATGGCCTGATGTCTTTGCAAACTTAGAAATTTGGAAACTTGGAAAGTATTTAACTATAAACCTAGATGATTTTTTAATGTTATTTTATTTAAATAAATAGAGGTCAATTATGTGTTCCAAAGCTGATTCTACAGTTGGTAATTTCTCTGAACTGTGACATAGTTGTCCATTTTGTGAGGTGATACTAAGTGATAACCCATCATTACATACTGGGTTCTGAAAAAAAACAATGTGTGATTGCAATCTAAACCTATCTGGAGCATATCAATCAACGGTATTCACTATGCTTTTGCATTCTGCCCTTATATTGTGCTTAGAAGATAAGAATGTATTCCTTGAATTTTCAATGGTGGAGTTTTAGGAGAAAGTGATTAATCCTTATTTCGGTATGCTGGGTTTTGTATGGCTTCCTACTAAACTGAGCTGAGATTTAGTTTGTAGAGCTGGTGTTCATGGACTTTGTGGTCTGGAGTAAAATTTGCCTGTTTAGTAATTTGAAGATATAGAAACAACATGGCCTAGGGGAACAAGTTCAGTCCTGGGAGTCAGAGGACCTGAGTTCTAATCCTGGCTTTGCCACTTACTTGCTGTGTGGCCATGGGCAAGTCGCTTAACTTATCTGAACCTCGGTTTCCTCATTTGTAAAATGGAACCCTGTTCTTCTCCTTCCTGCTTAGACTGTGAGCCCCATGCTGGACAGGGATTCTGTCAGACCTAATTAACTTGAATGTACACTAGTGCTTAGTACAGTGCTTGACAAATTGTAAGCACTTAATAAATATAATTAACAATAATAGCAATAAAGCACACAATGAGTACAAAACATTCTATTTTGTATACTTGGGAGAGAACATAGCAGCATGGGGTAGTGGATAGAGCACAGGCCTGGGAGTCAGAAGGTTATGGATTCTAATGAGGGCTCTGTTTGCTGTGTGACCTTGGACAAGTTACTTCACCGCTCTGTGCCTCAGGGACCTCATGGGGAAAATGGGGATTAAGACTGTGAGCCCCATGTGGGACAGGGACTGTGTCCAACTCGATTTGCTAGTATCCACATCTACACTTAGTACACTGCCTGGCACATAGTAAGTGCTTAACAAATACCAGAATCATTATTGTTATTATTATTTAAAGTCCCTGCCCTCCATTCATTCATTCAGTCGTATTTATTGAGTGCTTACTGTGTGCAGAGCACTGTATTAAGTGCTTGGAATGTACAATTCAACAACAGGTAGAGACAATACCTACCTAACAACGGGCTCACAGTCCAAAGGGTGGGGGACAGACAGCAAAACAAAACAAGTAGACAGGCATCAATACCATCAAAATAGATAAATAGAATCATAGATATAGGCACATCATTAAATAAAGTAAATATATACAAATATAGACAAGTGCTGGGGGAGGGGAAGGGGGTAGAGCAGAGGGAGGGAGTAGGGGGAATGGGGAGGGGAGGATGAGCAGAGGGGAAGGGAGGGCTCAGTCTGGGAAGACCTCCTGGAGGAGGAGAGAGAGCTCTCAGTAGAGCTTGGAAGAGGAGAAGAGAGCTAGTTTGGCGGATGTGAGGAGGAAGGGCATTCCAAGTCAGTGGTAAGACGTGGGCCAGGGTTCGACAGCGGGAGAGGTGAGAACAAGGCACCATGAGGAGGTTAGCGGCAGAGGAGCGGAGTGTGTGGGCTGGGCTGTAGAAGGAGAGGAGGGAGGTGAGGTAGGAGGGGGAAAGGGGATGGACAGCTTTTAAGCCAATGGAGAGGAGTTTTGCTTCATGTGACGGTTGATAGGCAACCACTGAAGATTTTTGAGGAGGGGAGTGACATGCCCAGAGTGTTTCTATAGAAAGATAATCTGAACAGTAAATTTAAGTACAAACCAAAGTGGGGAGAGACAGGAGGATGGGAGCTCAGAGAGTAGGCTGACACAATAATCCAGTCGGGATATGATGAGAGCTTGTACCAGCACAATAGCCATTTGGATGGGGAGGAAAGGGTGGATCTTGGCAATATTGTAAAGATGAGACTGGCAGGTGTTGGTGACGATTGGATGTGTGGGGTGAATGAGAGAGCTGAGACGAGGATGACATCAAGGTTGTGGGCTTGTGAGACGGGAAGGATGGTAGTGCCATCCACAGTGTCAGAAAAGTCAGAAAGAGGACAGAGTTTGGAAGGGAAGATTAGGGGCTCAGTCTTGGACGTGTCGAGTTTTAGGTGTCATCCAGGTGGAGACATCCTGAAGGCAGGAGGAAATAAGAGCCTGAAGGGAGGAGGAGAGAACAGGGGAGGAGATGTAGATTTGGGTGTCATCTATGTGGAGATGATAGTTGAAGCCGTGGAAGCGAATGAGTTCACCAAGGGAGTGAGTATAGATGGAGAACAGAAGGGGACCAAGAAGTGACCCTTGAGGAACCCCGACAGTTAGTTGATTAGAGGGGGAGGAGGACCCCGTGAAGAAGACTGAGAATGACCGGCCAGAGAGATGAGAGGATGAATTTCCTGAAGCCGAGGTTGGATAAAGTGTTGAGGAGAAGAGGAGATTTGCAATTTAATGTGGGAGATAGGCAAAAAAGAGGGAACCTTAGTGAAATCCAATCAACCAGGCAATCGATGGTATTTATTGAGAACTTATCCTGTGCAGAGCACCATACTAAGAGTTTGCTAGACTACATTTTAGTAAGTAAACAGGATCCCTGCCCTAGAGGAAATTTACAATCTATGGAATATTGATGTTCCCTTGCTGTGTCGTTATGTTTGTCTCTTAGAACATCTATCTTTTTTCAAATGAAGATCTCTTAGAAGGAAGGCATGGAGAGTTACCTAATTTGTCTAATTGTCAAGCTTCTTTTTTCGTGTCTCTGCCCAATAAAACCTTACATGAAAAGCCGGACAGACTTTCCCAATCTGAATACTGTTTGCTGGAAATCATTTCATGAAATCAGACTTGGGAGAGATCCTGAAACATCTGATTGAGCTTCCTGTCTCCAGACTAATTGAATCAGCCGAGACCTACGGCATCCTATTTTCTTAAAGCTCTCTGTGGTGGTGACACTGAAACCCTGCTCTGCCTGTTTAATCACTTGCATAGTCAAGGAACCAATGAGTGGTGTTTACTGAGTCCTTACTTAGTGCATAACACTCTACTAAGCTCTTGGGAGAGTACAAGAGAGGGTTGTTTTTTGTTGTTGTTTTTTTTTTAATAATAATATTTAAGCACTTACAATATGCCAGACACGGTACTAAATGCCGGGATAGATACAAGCTAATCAAGTTGGACATGGTCCCTGTTCCACATGGACCTCATAGTCTTAACTCCTATTTTACAAATGAGGTAACTGAGGTATAGAGACATGGAATGACTTGTCTAAGGTCACACAGCAGACGAGTAGAGGAGCTGGGATTAGAACCCAGATCCTCTGACTCCCAGGCCCATGTTCTTTGCACTAGGCCACGTTGCTTCTCAGAGTTGGCAGAAATGTTGCCTGCCCACAAGGAGCTTTCAGTTCAGAGGGGGAGACAGATATATAAATTAAGAAATTCTGGCTGTGCATATAAGTGCTGTGGGGATGAGGGTGGGGTGAATATCAAGTGCTCGAAGGGTACAGATTCAAGTGCTTAGGCAGTGCAGAAGGGGAGAGGGAGCAGGTGAAATTCTGCTCTGCTTCCTTATAAACACTGTTTCCACTATTTAGTTCTCTCTAGATGTGGGAAACAGCTGGGTAAATGATCTGCTTAAAATAGCTTTGAAAATATCAATTCATTCCTGAGATTTCCCATGACTAACTAAATAATGATAGTAAGCGCTTCATAAATACCATGTGTCAAGCCCCGTTCTAAGCACTGGGGGAGATATGTTAATCGCATTGGACACATCTGAAAATAGGGGTTAAAAATGTGAGCCCCATGTGGGACAGGTACTGTGTCTCAACTGATTACCTTGTATCCATCCCAGTGCTTACAAGGGTGCTTGGCACATGGTAAGCACTTGACAAATACCATAATTAGTATTATAATGATTACACAGCCCCTGTCCCACATGGGGCTCACAGTCTAAGGGGGAGGAATTCCTTTAAAAAAAGAACACCTCATGAATGTTACATTTCCATGCTCATAAGCTGTTTTTCTAACTCTTCTCTGGACCTTTTCTAGTTTCTACCTATCCTTCTTTAAAATGATCAAATCCATATTTTTGTTGTCCTTTCCCACTCCCCAAGGTTCACTGGGAAAGGGGGAGACATCGGTTTTCTTCTTGCCCTCTAATGCCACTTTGGCACCATCCTTCTCCCCCCATCCCTTTCCTTTGCTTCAGTGCCCACGTCTGCCTCTACCACCCACTCCAGCTACTTGTAATCATTTACCACCCCCAGAAACCATCTCCAACCTGCGGAACCACTTTGATCCCTTTCTCACATTCCTTCTCTCCTCCATCCTTATACTGCCCTCGGGGACTTCAACATACACGTGAATGTTTCCTGATTTCCTCTTCTCCCACTCCCTTCTCTCTGACTTGCTCCCTTTATTCACCCCCTCTCCCACCCCAACAGTACTTAATTATATATCTATAATTCATTTATATCAATATCTGTCTCCCCCTCTAGGCTGTAAGCTCGTTATGGGCAAGGAATGTGAATGTTTATTGTTGTACTCTCCCAAGCTCTTAGTACAGTGTTCTGCACACAGTCACTGCTCAAGGAATATGACTGACTGACTGACCAACAATCTTCTGCTACCCATTTCTCGACTCCACCAACTTTCTGCTCCTTCTCACCTCACCCACTCACAACTCGCCCACAAGCTCGATCTCATCATCTCTACTTACCTGGGCTTTTTCTACTGGTCTCCTATTTCTCTAACTGCTTTTTTTCAGTCTTTTGTATAGGCTCTTCTTAATTGTGAGGGTTCCTCAAGGTTCAGTTCTGAGTCCCTTTCTGTTCTCCATCTACACCCACACCCTTGGAAAACTCATTCACTCCCATATCTTCAACTACCATCTCTTGGCAGATGATTCCCAAATCAACCTCTCCAGCCCTGATCTTTAGATTTTGAGCCCAGTGTGGTACAGGGACTTGAGCTGATCTAATTGTTTCGTAAAGTGCTTCAAACCATCATAGTTATACTTGCAATACCTTAGGCAGTCCTGAGACAGAGTGCTTCACTGGTGAATCATTGAGAGAGAAACAGTGTGGCCTAGTGGAAAGAGCATGGACCTGAGAATCAGAAGGACCTAGGATCTAATTCTAGCTCCATCACCTGTCTGCTGTGTGACCTTGGGCAAGTCATTTCTCTGTACGTCAGTTACCTCAATTGCAAAATGGGATTAAGACTGTGAGCCCCATGTGGGACATGGACTGCAACCTGATTTGCTTGTATCCACCTCAGTGCTTAAAACTGTGCTGGGCACATACTTCACCTCATTTCTTCCCAGCATATCTCTATAATTCTATTTATTTATATTGATGCTACCAATGGCTGTTTACTAGTTTTGATGTACAGAGAAGCAGCCTGGCGTAGGGGATAGAACACGGGCCTGGGAGCCAGAAGGTCATGGGTTCTAATCCCTTCTCTGCCACTTGTCAGCTGTGTGACCTTGGGCAAATCACTTAACTTCTCTGTGCCTCAGAGAAGATTACCTTGTATCTACCCCAATGTTTAGAACAGTGCTTGGTACATAGTTAGTGCTTAACAAATACCATAATTATTATTATTATTTCCAAGCACTTAGTTCAGTGCTCTGCACACGGTAAGTGCTCAATAAATACAGTTGAATTGAATTGTCTTGTATCTTAGTACAGTGCTTAGTACAGGGCATGGCACCTCCACCTGCGCCTCGGACCCCATTCCCTCTCACCTTCTTAAAACCATCGCCCCTGCCCTCCTCCCTTCCTTAACTTCTATTTTTAACCACTCAATCTCCAAGGGCTCCTTCCCCTCTGCCTTCAAACACGCCCACGTCTCCCCCATCCTAAAAAAACCCGCTCTTGACCCCACTTCCCCCTCCAGTTATCGTCCTATCTCCCTACTACCCTTCCTTTCCAAAATCTTAGAACGAGTCGTCTACAATCGATGCCTAGAATTCCTTAACTCCCATTCTCTCCTAGACCCCCTCCAATCTGGCTTCCGTCCCCTCCACTCTACCGAGACTGCTCTCTCTAAGGTCACCCATGACCTCCTTCTTGCCAAATCCAATGGCTCCTACTCCATTCTGATCCTCCTTGACCTCTCTGCTGCCTTTGACACTGTCGACCATCCCCTCCTCCTCCGTACCTTATCTCACCTTGGCTTCACGGACTCTGTCCTCTCCTGGTTCTCCTCTTACCTCTCTGGCCGATCATTCTCGGTCTCCTACGCTGGAGCCTCCTCCCCCTCCCATCCTTTAACTGTTGGAGTTCCTCAAGGGTCAGTTCTTGGCCCTCTTCTGTTCTCCATTTACACTCACTCCCTCGGTGAACTCATTCGCTCTCACGGCTTTGACTACCATCTCTACGCAGATGACACGCAGATCTACATCTCCGCCCCTGTCCTCTCCCCCTCCCTTCAGGCTCGCATCTCCTCCTGCCTCCGGGACGTCTCCACCTGGATGTCTGCCCGCCACCTAAAACTCAACATGAGCAAGACTGAGCTCCTCATCTTCCCTCCCAAGCCCGGTCCGCTCCCAGACTTCTCCATCACCGTGGATGGCACGACCATCCTTCCCGTCCCGCAGGCCCGCAGTCTCGGTGTCATCCTTGACTCGTCCCTCTCGTTCACCCCACACATCCTATCCGTTACCAAGACCTGCCGGTTTCACCTCTACAATATCGCCAAGATCCGCCCTTTCCTCTCCACCCAAACGGCTACCTTACTATTACGGGCTCTCGTCATATCCCGGCTAGACTACTGTGTCAGCCTTCTCTCTGACCTCCCTTCCTCCTCTCTCGCCCCGCTCCGGTCTATTCTTCACTCCGCTGCCCGGCTCATCTTCCCGCAGAAACGATCTGGGCATGTCACTCCCCTTCTTAAACAACTCCAGTGGTTGCCTATCGACCTCCGCTCCAAACAAAAACTCCTCACTCTAGGCTTCAAGGCTCTCCATCACCTTGCCCCTTCCTACCTCTCCTCCCTTCTCTCTTTCTACCGCCCACCCCGCACGCTCCGCTCCTCTGCCGCCCACCTCCTCGCCGTCCCTCGGTCTCGCCTATCCCGCCGTCGACCCCTGGGTCACGTCCTCCCGCGGTCCCGGAACGCCCTCCCTCCTCACCTCCGCCAAACTGATTCTCTTTCTCTCTTCAAAACCTTACTTAAAAATCACCTCCTCCAAGAGGCCTTCCCAGACTGAGCTCCTCCTCCCCCTCTACTCCCTCTGCCATCCCCCCTTCACCTCTCCGCAGCTAAAGCCTCATTTTCCCCTTTTCCCTCTGCTCCTCCACCTCTCCCTTCCCATCCCCACAGCACTGTACCCGTCCGCTCAACTGTATATATTTTCGTTACCCTATTTATTTTGTTAATGAATTGTACATCGCCTTGATTCTATTTAGTTGCCATTGTTTTTACGAGATGTTCTTCCCCTTGACGCTGTTTAGTGCCATTGTTCTCGTCTGTCCGTCTCCCCCGATTAGACTGTAAGCCCGTCAAACGGCAGGGACTGTCTCTATCTGTTGCCGACTTGTTCATCCCAAGCGCTTAGTACAGTGCTCTGCACATAGTAAGCGCTCAATAAATACTATTGAATGAATAAGGACTTGACACATTCCATTAAAAAAAAAATCACTAAAGGATTTGAGTCACTTTCCCAGGGCCATCTTTTATTTAGTGCAAAGTTAGAGCTAAATAAATGCCCCAACCCACCAACATAGCTTCCTTCCCTTCAGAGGCCAAAAAACTCTTGACTAATTATGTTTGATATGGCAAACTGGAATGAATAAGATATGTCACATGGATCAGCCTGGAAGCCTCCAGGGGCCTTCTCTCATTCACTGTAAGGGTCGTCTCTTTCAGGTATTCATTCCAAGATGAGGAAGATATGTTCATGGTTGTCGATCTGCTGCTGGGAGGGGACCTGAGGTATCACCTCCAGCAGAACGTGCATTTCAGCGAGGGGACGGTCAAGCTCTACATCTGTGAACTGGCGCTTTCCCTGGATTATTTACAAAGATACCACATAATCCATAGGTAAGTAAGAAGACACTGCTTGCCCTTGATAAGTAGAGAAGCGGCATGGCCTAGGGATTAGGCCCAGGAGTCAGAGGACCTGGGCTCTACTCCCACCTTTGTCACTTGTTTGCTGTGTAAATTTGGTTGAATTTTTCTGACAGATAATTACTCTTCCCACTTCAAGGCCTTATTGAGGACACATCTCTTCCAGGAGGCCTTTCCTGACTAAGCCCTCCTTTCTTCTTCTCCCACTCCCTGCTGCATCACTCTGACTTGCTCCCTTTATTTAGCCCCCACAGCCCTTATGTACATATCTGTCATTTATTTATATTAATGTCTGTCTTCCCCTCTAGACTGTAAACTCGTTGTGGGCAGAGAATGTGTTTGCTCTAGGGTACTCTTCCAAGTACTCAATACAGTGCTCTGCATACAGTAAGCACTCAAATATGATTGACTAATTTAGGCAAGTCACTTCATTTGTCTGTGCTTCAGGGATTCACTACCTGTTCTCCATCTTACTTCAGTCGTATTCAGTGAACACTTACTGTGTACAGAACATCGTATTAAGTGTTTGGAGGAGTATAATATAACACCATAACAGACACTTTCCCTGCCCAGAAGAAGTTTACAGTCTAGAGGACGAGCTTAGATTGTAAGCCCCATATGGGTAAGGACTATGTCTGACCTGATTCCCTTGTACTTGGAACAGTGATTGGCACAAAGTAAATACTTAAATATCATAGTTTTTCTTAAAATTATTATTGTTATTATTATTTAGTGTTTTCTTACTCAGGGAATAGCAGAACATAGCATATTTGGACTTCCCCCTAATTACACATACTGTTTACTGTCATTTTCCTTTCCTTCAGGTGCTTTTTGTTGGGGGTGAGCAGTTTCTATTCATTCTTCGGCCAGTTAGAAAGGGAGTCGGTCTTGAGGGTGCTCACCAGCTGGGATTTGAAAGTCGTTCTTTTCCAGATGCTACAACATTTAAAACTGATCTAGCGTTGGATGGAGAATTCTATCTTCTCCTGAACCACAGCAATGATCAGTTAGTGTCTAAAAAAGCAAAAATCGGTGGTATTTATTGAGTGCTTATAGTATGCTGAGCACTGCAGTAAATGCCAAGGAGAATACAATACAGCAGAGTTAATAGACTTGTTTTAGAGCTGAGGATGTGCTGAATATCAAGTACTTAAAGGGTACAGATTCAAGAGCATGGGTGACAGACAGGAGAGGGAATAAGAATCATATTAATACAACAATAGTGCTCTTTGTAAAGTGTTTGCTATGTGCAATATATTTTGCACTCTGAGGTAAAAAAGAAGATAATCAGGTGAGACACAATCTCTGCCCCACAAAGGGAAGAACACATATTTAATCCCTATTTTGCAATAATTTTAAGGTATTTGAATTATTCTGGTTCAGAAGTCTTAGGGTAGAATTACTTGGGTCATTTAATTCACATTCAGAAGAAAGTAGCTGGGAATATTTATCATGCTCATTTAATTAATAGAGGTTAGCAGTAATTGATCATCAGAAGCTGGAGCTGGTTCAAAGATTTCCTCCTGTAGATAACTGCTATAGACATTGTGTGTGTTCCCTCAGCCAGCCAGAAGAAAGAACACATTCCAGAAATAGCATCTGTGGCACTAAACCTGCCCTTCTTTCGATTTGTGTAAACAGATTTTAGTTACACTGGCAGCAGCAAGGGATTAACTAAACTATGCTCCGATCCCTATTCATACATAAAATAACTCATAACACTCCTGCAAAGATACTTATAGAGGTCTGGAAGAAAGGGAAATGGGAAATCTTACCTTTGTTTCCAATAGCATTCCAAAATTTGCAACTACGTGTTCAGTCGTTAATGAATGAGAGAGGTTCTAACGGAAAGGAGGGATTATCGGAAAGGAAGGATTATAGTGCTCTGAACTAATTCATTGATTCAATTGTATTTATTGAGCACTTACTATGTGCAGAGCACTGTACTAAGCACTTGGAATGTACAATTTGGCAACAGATAGAGACAATCCCTGCCCAACAATGGGCTCATAGTCTAAAAGGGGGCAAAGACAGCAAAACAAAACAAGTAGTCAGGCATCAATACCGTCAAAATAGATAAATAGAATCATAGATATATGCATCATTAATAAAATAGAGTAATAATATATAAGAATATATACAAGTGCTGCGAGGAGGGGAAGAGGGTAGAGCAGAGGGAGGGAGTAGGGGGAATGGGAAGGGGAGGAGGGGCAGAGGGAAAGAGAGGGCTCAATCTGCGAAGTCATCATCATCATTATTATTATTAATATGGTATTCAGAGTTTAGCATTTGTTCAAAGCTTTCTCCTTAGAGGTGAAAGGTAAGAACATGGAAATGTTAAGATTGCTTCACACCAGATTTGGGGTGTTTCTTTTAATCAACCAATGGCATTTACTGAGAATTCTAGGGGAGAAAGAAGGGAAGGGAGGGGGTAACTAATTTATGCAGCATCAAGGAAAGCGAGCCACAATCTCAAGTAATAATGATGATAATTGTGGTATTTGTTAAACATTTACTATGTGCCAACCACAGTGTTAAGCTGTGTGGTTAGCAAACTGAGGAAGGGAGAGCAGGTTTTTAGTGCCCACTGTAGAGATTAGCAAATGGAGGAATCAATAAATTCAATGCCTTGACCAAATTCACACAGCAGGTAAGCAGCCGAGGTGGGATTAGAACCCAGGTCCCCTAACTGTCAGTCTCATGCTCATTCCATTAGGACATGCTGCATCTTTCTCAATTAATCAGTTGTATTTATTGAGCACTCACTGTGTACAGAGCACTGTACTAAGTGCTTGGGAGAAAACAATACCACAGAATTGGTAGACACTTCCCCTGCCCTCAGTGAGCTTATGGTCTAGAGGGGGGAGTGAGTGAGTTATGGTACTTTACTGGGTTCTGTAGGATTGAACTGTATGAACCCTTAGAACCTTTTTGGTGTTTACAAAAGGCAGTAAGGACGAAACGAAAGCAGATCAAATGGCCTCACGCATCCTGTGCAACTTAATAGAAATATTCACAGTATTCAAATGTTATACTAGTCCATTTTCTTCTAGGTATTTTTTTTCCTTTTGGAAATATAAAATGACTTGGAAATCATAGGCATCAAAATTGTATTTGCCTAGAGGGGTCTGAGAAGTGGGATAAAACAACATGGCCTAGTGGGTAGACCATGGGCCTAAGAGTCAGAAAGTCATTCATTGACTCGCACTGAGCGCTTACTGTGTGCAGAGCACTTTACTAAGCAGTTGGAAAGTACAATTTGGGAACAGATAGAAACAATCTCTACCCAACAAAGGGTTCACAGTCTAAAAGGGGGAGACAGACAACAGAACAAGACAAGTAGACAGGTATCACTACCAACAAAATAGTTAAAGAGAACGATAGATAAATGCACATCATTAATAAAATAGAGCAGTAATAAATATATACAAATATATACAAGTGCTGAGGGAAAGGGGAGGGAGGGAGTCGGGGCTATGGGGAGGGGAGGAGGTGCAGAGGGAAAGGGGGGCGCTCAGTCTGAGAAGGCCTCCTGGAGGAGGTGAGCTTTCAGTAGGGTTTTGAAGAGGGGAAAAGAGTTAGTTTCGCAGATGTGAGAAGGGAGGGCATTCCAGGCCAGTGGTAGGATGTGGGCCAGAGGTCGACGGTGGCATAGGCGTGAACGGGGGACAGTGAGGAGGTGAGCGACAGAGGAGCGGAGCATACGGGGTGGGCAGTAGAAAGAGAGAAGTGAGGAGAGGTAGGAGGGGGCAAGGTGATGGACAGCTTTGAAGCCAAGAGTGAGGAGTTTTTGTTTCATGTGAAGGGTGATAGGCAACCACTGGAAGCTTTTGAGGAGGGGAGTGACATGTCCAGAGCATTTCTACAGAAAGATAATCCCAGCAGCGGAGTGAAGTATAGACTGAAGTGAGGAGAGATCAGAAAGGAGGCTGATGCGGTAATCCAGTTGGGATATGAAAAGAGATTGTACCAGTGAGGTAGTGGTTTGGATGGAGAGGAAAGGGCGGATCTTGGCAATGTTGTGAAGGTGAGGCCGGCAGGTTTTGGTGATGGATTGGATGTGTGGGGTGAATGAGAGAGCGGAATCAAGGATGACACAAGCTGTGGGCTTGTGAGATGAGAAGGAAGCTAGTGCCATCCACAGTGATGGGAAAGTCAGGGAGAGGACAGTGTTTGGGAAGGAAGATTAAGTAATGGGTTCTAATCCCAGTTTTGCCACATGTCTGCTGTGTGACCTTGTGCAAGTCATTTCATTTCTCTATGCTACAGTCCCCTCATCTGTAAAATGGGGATTGAGACCGTGAGCCCCACGAGGGACAGGGACCGTGTCCAACCCAATTTGCCTGTAACCAACCCCAGGCAATTATTATGTTATGTTATTATGGAAAAAATAGGATTTATCTGCCAAATCGATATCCCCTTTGCAAAAGAATTGCATTTCCTCTTACGACTGTAGTGACACAGTGAACCAGGCAGTTCCTGAAAGAGATTCAGGCCCTATCTAACCTGTGGTTTATCAGTGCAAACTCTCTGGCCTTAAGTTTGCTCACGTGAGAGATGAAGATCAACGTTTCTGTCTTCGTTCCACTAGAGTAGTTTGAGGATGACCCGTGGTGCAATGATAGTAATAGAGAAGCAGCGTGGCTCAGTAGAAAGAGCCCGATCTTAGGAGTCAGAGGTCACGGGTTCCAATCCCGGGTCTACCACCTGTCAGCTGTGTGACTTTGGGCAAGTCACGTAACGTCTCGGTGCCTCAGTTCCCTCATCTGTACAATGGGGATTAAGACTGTGAGCCCCACGTGGGACAACCTGATTCCCTTGCATCTACCCCAGCGCTTAGAACAGTGCTCGGCACATAGTAAGCGCTTAACAAATACCAACATTACATTATTATAATAATTGCGGTATTTGTTAAGCGCTTACTATGTACAAAGCACTATACTAAGCACTGAGGTTGAGACGAGCAAATCGGGTCGGACGCAGTCCCTGAGCCGCATGGGGCTCACAGTCTTAATTCCCGGTTTACAGAGAAGGCACAGAGAAGTGAAGCGACTCACCCAAGGCTACACAGCAGACAAGTGGCAGAGCCAGAATTGGAACCTACTACCTTCTGACTCCCAGGCCCGTGCTCTATCTACTATACCACGATGACCAAGGAAGTATAAAATTGGATCAAGAAAGCCAGCACATAATCTGTTTGACAGTGTCCCGAAACATGTTGTCAGCATGATAGCAGGCTCCGGACCCAAATGAAAATCGACAGAGTTGAAGTGTCGTCCATTCCGACCTTCTCTCCGGCGGAAAGACCTGGACTTGGTTCACAGATATGCCCTCTGGCTCTTTCAGCTGTTCCACTCGTGTCACTAATGGGCCAGAATCAAAAGCAAAAAGCAAAATGAGAAGCAGTGTGGCTCAGTGGAAAGAGACCGGGCTTAAGAGTCAGGGGTCGTGGGTTCTAATTCCTTATCCGCCACCTGTCAGCTGTGTGACTTTGGGCTAGTCACTTCACTTCCCGGTGCCTCAATTAGCTCATCTGTAAAATGGGGATGAAGACTGTGAGCCTCACGTGGGACAAACTGATGACCCTGTATCTCCCCCAGAGCTTAGAAGCAGCATGGCTCAGTGGATAGAGCCCGGGCTTGGGAGTCAGAAGTCATGGATTCGAATCCTGGCTCTGCCACTTGGCAGCTGTGTGACTGTGGGCAAGTCACTTCACTTCTCAGTGCCTCAGTTCCCTCATCTGTAAAATGGGGATTAACTGTGAGCCTCACGTGGGACAACCTGATTACCCTGTATCTACCCCAGAGCTTAGAACAGTGCTCAGCACATAGTAAGCGCTTACCAAATACCAAAATTATTATTATTATTATTTTGTGACCTTTGGTTCCCTCATCTCTTAAATGGGGATTAGGATTGTAAACCCCGTCAGGGACTGTGTTCGACCTTGTATCTACCCCAGCACCTAATACAAATACCCAGCACATAGGAAGCGCTTAACAAATACTTAAAAAAAAAAAAAAGTGAGATCACAAACAGCAGCGGGGCCTAGGGGCAAGAGCACAGGCTTGGGAGTCAGAGGTCATGGGTTCTAATCCCACCTCTGTCGCTTGTCTGCTGTGGAGCCTGGGCAGGTCACTTCACTTCTCTGTGCCTCAGTTACCTCATTGTAAAATAGGGATTGAGACTATGAGCCCAAGTCTGATTACCTTGTATCTACCTTGGCACAATCTGATTACCTTGTATCTACCCCAGTGCTTAGAACAGTGTTGGCGCATAGTAACTGTTTAACAAATACTGTTATTATTATTAGCTCGTTTTACCCCAGCACTTAATAGAGTACCTGGCACATAGTAAATGCTTAACAGATATCATTTAAAAGGAAAAAATAGGGTGTCTCAGTGATTTCCAGAAGTATTCAAAGACCGCTTTTTCCTAATGAATGCTTCAAATATCCCATCCAGGTTAAAGGGGAAATTGTTACACCAAATATATTCAGTCCCCAGGATAGAAACCATACTATCCACTGGAGGCCTATGAGCATAGAAAAATGTGCTGGCGCTGAGAAATGGCATTTAAGATGCAAATTCCACAATTGTAGGTGTAACGACTGTTTCCAAGCCCCAGGATTTTGTTCTTCTGTAACTGTGAGCTAAGATTTGGAGAATTTATGGATCCTTGGTGATAGAAAAGAAAGATACAAGAGAATTCAATTTATCCCTTAAAGGGATTTCTGTATCTCCTCAGAATAAATTGTTGCTGGAATGAGTAGAGAGTGTTTATGGAAGATAATAAATCAGTGGAGTTGCATCCTAGGTTCCAACTTATGACCAAAGAAGTGGAATCAAATCTGGAAATAGACTGGGAAAACAGGGGGAAAAAAAGGCTGAATGAAACTGATAAATTAGAAGCTGCTTCACAGAGCACATTCAACAGAAAGACAATGAATTCATTGTCAGCAAATAGCTTTGGAAAATTTGGAAATGTCAGCAAGAAGCAGAGACATCCAGATTCTTCTAGGTCCATTCTCATTCAACAAACCCTTGGATCCCTTGTCTCAGTGGAATTCCATTGACCTCCCTCTCCTCCTTAACCGATTCTGAGCACTCCAAAGTCAACAACCCTGTATTCGGTTTCTCTTGAACTCTCCCAAGGGCTGAGCATTTCGCTCTTCTAATGCTAACCTTCTCACTGTAACTTGATCAAGGTTATCTCATCGCCGACCTCTTGCCACATCCTGCCTCCGGCCCGGTACACCTTCCCTCTTCATATCCAGCAGACAATTAGTCTCCCTACCTTCAGAGCCCTACAGAAGGCACATCTCTTCCAAAAGGCCTTTTCTGCCTAATCCCTCTTTTTTTTCTTTTTCGTCAACTCCCTTGTCGCCCTGACTTGCTCCCTTTATTCATCCCCCCCTCGCAACCCCACAGAACCTGGGTATATATCTGTAATTTATTTGTACTAATGTCTGTCTCCCCCTCTATTTGTAGCTCACTGGGGGTAGGGAATAAATCTCTTATTGTATCATATTACAATAAGTGCTTAGTATAGTGCTCTGCACACAGTAAGCGCTCAATAAATATGACTGAGCACAGCGTTCTGCATGGGTTCACAGTTCAGGAGTGCTTTGGACAAGCTGTGGTCGATCGACTCTGGACAGACCTAGGCCCCTTTATCTGATCGACCTGCATGCTGTTGAAGGAGTTGATTTCTGGAACGTTCAGTAGCTTCATCTTATGATTGGTTTCCGCAGTCAATCTGCTAGTCAATCAGTCAATCATACATACAGCGTGGCTCAGTGGAAAGAGCCCGGGATTGAGAGTCAGAGGTCATGGGTTCGAATCCATGGCAGCTGTGTGACTGTGGGCAAGTCCCTTCACTTCTCTGCCTCAGTTCCCTCATCTGTAAAATGGGGATTAACTGTGAGCCTCACGTGGGACAACCTGATTACCCTGTATCTCCCCCAGCGATTAGAACAGTGCTCTGCACATAGTAAGTGCTTCACAAATACCAACATTATATATACTGAGTGCTTAGTATGCACGGGGCACTGTACTAAGCTCTTGGGAGAGTGCAACAAAACCACGTGGCCTAGTGTTAAGAGCATGGGCCTGGGAGTCACAGGACCTGGGTTCTAATTCTGGCTCTGCCACTTGTCTGCTGTGTGAACTTGGGCAAGTCCCTTCACTTCTCTGTGCCTCAGTTCCCTCATCTGTAAAATGGGGATTAAGACTGTAAGCTCTTTGTGGGATAGGCACTATGTCCTGCCCGAATAGCTTGTATCCACCCTAGTGCTTAGGACAGTGCCTGACACACGAAAAGGGATTAACAAATACCACAGTTATTATAATTATCATCATTGTTTACTGGAATGTCCCACCTTTTCCCCTGTTCTGCTTCCTAGTTGCTGGGTCAATGACTAGCTTAGTTCATTCATTCAATTGTATTTATTGAGCTCTTACTGTGTTCGGAGCACTGTACTAAACGCTTGGAAAGTACAATTTGGCAAAAAATAGAGACAATCCCTACCCAACAAAGGGCTCACAGTCTAGAATTTTAAACCATGTAGACAGTGGATAGGGCAGTGAGACAGTGCAGCAATTTACCTCTCATCTTGTAGAAGTTTGCCAAGGGTCATAATTCAAAATGATGGTGATCTTTAATAAACGACGCTGCACCAGTAATAATAATAATAATTATGGTACTTTTTAAGTGCTTTCTATATGCCAAGCACTGTTCTAAGCAGTGGGATAGAGACAAGCTAATCGGGTTGAACACAGTCCTTATCCCATATGGGGCTCCCAGTCTTAATCCCCATTTTACAGATCAGGTAACTGAGGCCCAGTGAAGTGACTGGCCCAAAATCACAGAGCGGACAAGTGACTGAGCCAGAATTAGAACACAGGTCCTTCCCACTCCCAGGCCAGTGCTCTCTCCCCTAATGCTCAATAAATACCACTGTCTGAACTGCCCCCAACAGAAAATGTCAGGTACAATATTCGAGAAGGACTAGCTATGCAGAAGACAGAATAAGACTAAAATGTTAAACTGAGAAATTTAGGATGGGCTCTGGAATGTGGTACTGTCTGTCTCCCCCTCTAGACTGTGAGCTCACTGTGGGCGGGAAATGTCTGATGTTATATTGTACTCTCCCAAGCACTTAACTGTAGTCTCCCAAATACTTAATAGAGAAGCAGCGTGGCTCAGTGGCAAGAGCACGGGCTTGGGAGTCAGAGGCCATGGGTTCTAATCCCGGCTCCACCACTTATAAGCTGTGCGACTTTGGGCGATTCACTTAACTTCTCTGCGCCTCAATTACCTCATCTGTAAAATGGGGATTAAGACTGTAAACCCCACGTAGGACAACCCGATCACCTTGTTTCTATCCCAGTGCTTAGAACTGTGCTTGGCACATAGTAAGCACTGAACAAGTACCATTATTATTCTTGTTGTTATTGATACAGTGCTTTGCACATAAGTGCTCAATAAATATGATTAAATGAATGAACAAGAGTCTCTGACCTGGATTTTACTTTATTTCACTTTCTTTCATCTCCAGCTTTGCACAGCTCAGCCCCATCTGGACTGCCTCATCCTCTAGCAAGTTTTAGCATCAGTAACAGTATGTATTGAGCATCCACAATGTACAATGTACTGTACTAGGTGCTTGGGAAGCATAGTGCAGTCGGGGGCATATTCTTTGCCTACAGTGAGCCTACATTCTAATGGAGGAGACTGATTTAAATCATCGAATGAGTGCTTACTGTGTGCAGAGCACTGTACTAAGTCCTTGGGAGAGTAGAAAATGACAATAAAGTGACACATTCTCTGACCACGGCAAGCTTACAGTCTAGAGGGGGAGACAGATATCTGAAAGACAATCCAAAAGCCACAGTTACAATTATTATGAGAAGCAGCGTGGCTCAGTCGAAAGAGCCCGGGCTTGGGAGTCAGAGGTCATGAGTTCTAATCCTGGTTCCACTGCTTGTCAGCTGTGTCACCTTGGGCAAGTCACTTAACTTCTCTGTGCCTCAGTTACCTCATCTGTAAAATGGGGTTGAAGGCTGTGAGTCCTACGTGGGATAACCTGATTACTCTGTATCTACCCTAGCGCTTAGAACAGTGCTCTACACATGGTAAGTGCTTAACAAATGCCATCATTATTATTATTATTATGATTAGAAGAGGTAATTGCCTTAAAGTTAGCGGTAAGGAGTTTGATTAAATATACAGGTGGATGGAGGTTTTTGAGGCATGGGTAGATGTACATAGGATGAGTTTTTGGAGAAAAATGATTCAGGCAACAAGGTGAAATCTGGATCAGGGAAGGAGAGTCTGAGGGAAGAGATGTTAGTGTGGAGGCTGATGCAGTAGTTGGCATAGGATATCACAAGTGCTTGGACCAGCATGCTACTTTGGATGGAGAGAAAGGAGTGGATTCTAGAGATGTTGTGAAGATAGAACTGAGGGGATTTGGTGAAAGACTGAATCCGTGGGTTGAACGAGAGCGAAGAATTGAGGATAATCCATCAATCAATAATCAGATTTACTGAGCATTCATTCATTCAATAGTATTTATTGAGCGCTTACTATGTGCAGAGCACCGTACTAAGCGCTTGGAATGAACAAGTCGGCAACAGATAGAGACGGTCCCTGCCGTTTGACGGGCTTACGGTCTTATCGGGGGAGACGGACAGACGAGAACAATGGCGATAAATAGAGTCGAGGGGAAGAACATCTCGTAAAAACAATGGCAACTAAATAGAATCAAGGCGATGTACATTTCATTAACAAAATAAATAGGGTAATAAATATACACAGTTGAGCAGACGAGAACAGTGCTGAGGGGATGGGAAGGGGGAGGAGGAGGAGCAGAGGGAAATGGGGGGAAAAGAGCACTTAATATGTGCCCAGTACTGTACTAGGTGCTTGGGAAAGTACAACATAAAAGACTCAGTAGATATATTCTAGATAGTGCCAATAATAATAATAATGTTGGTATTTGTTAAGCACTTACTATGTGCCGATCACTGTTCTAAGCACTCTGGGAGATACAGGGTAATCAGGTTGTCCCACGTGAGGCTCACAGTTAATCTCCATTTTACAAATGAGGTAACTGAGGCACAGAGAAGTTTGACTTGCCCATGGTCACACAGCTGACAAGTGGCAGAGTTGGGATTTGAACCCATGATCTCTGACTCCTAAGCTCGGGCTCTTTCCACTGAGCCACGCTGGCTTGTGAGACGAGGATGGTGATGCTGTGTACACTGATGAGAAAGTCAGGAATAGGAAAGCATTTGCATCTGAAGACGAGGAGTTCTGTTTTGGACATAATTACTTTGAGGTGTCCAGATATCTCCACTATTTATACACTTATTCACATCCATGTGGAGCATTTCTGTAGGAATATTTCCCTGCACAATTGATTATATCCTTTGATTACACTCATACGTGTTTTAATACCTGTCTCCTCCAGTAGACTGTCAACTTCATGTGGTCAGAGAATATGTTACTTGATTTTTTGGTACTTTTTAAGTGCATACTACTCTGCGGTCCTCTGTCGGTTTTCAATTATACTATCACTAAGTGCTTGAAAGAGAACAGTAAAAGGCACAAGTCCCTCCACTCAAGGAATAACAATTACACACTTTAATTTACTTATTCCTAACAGTTATTTTTCATTTATCTCACAGTTTTGGGGGGTTTTGGCTCAAAAAAGATTTCCTAGGTCACCAATTTCAAACGGGGTTTGAAGAGACTCCCTAAAATTATTCTCAGAACTAAATTTCATTCTTCTTAAGTTTATCCTTTGGGAAAAAAACAAAATGTTCCGATCACCTTATCAGTTCTCTTCACAGATGCAAGGTGGATTCTTTTAGGCTACTAGAATCTACTGACTCACTGTCTTTATCTCTCCTGAAGAAGTTACAGTAGTTTTTCAAGAATTTTTTCATTCATTCATTAAATCGTATTTATTGAGCACTTACTGTGTGCGGAGTACAGTACTAAGCACTTGGAAAGTACAATTCGGCAACAAAGAGAGACAATCCCTACTCAACAATGGGCTCAGTGTCTGGAAGTGGGGAGACAGCAAAGCAAAACAAGTAGGCAGGCATCAATGGTATTAAATCCAACTATTCTATTTATTGCTATTGTCCTTGTCTGTCCGTCTCCCCCGATTAGACTGTGCGCCCGTCAAAGGGCAGGGACTGTCTCTGTTACCGATTTGAACATTCCAAGCGCTTAGTACAGTGCTCCGCACACAGTAAGCACTCAATAAATACTATTGAATGAATGAATGATTATTCTATACAAAGCAGGAAGCAGCATGGCCTAGTGAAAAGAGCACTTGCCTGGGAGTCAGAGGACCTGCTTTCTAATCCTGGCTCATTTAGTCAGTGGGTCATTTAATCATATTTCTTGAGCGTTTACTGTGTGCAGAGAGTACCGTACTAAGCCCACTGTGTGCAGAGAATATTGTACTAAGCCCTTGGAAGAGTACAGCATAACAATATAGCAGACACATTCCCTGCCTGACCACAATGAGCTGTCTGCTGTGTGACCTTAGGTTAGTCGCTTAACTTCTCTGTGCCTCCGTTCCGTCATCTGCAAAAGGAGGATTCGTTACTTGTTCTCTCTCCTACTTAGACTGTGAGCGTCATGTGGGACCTGATTATTCTGTAGCTACCCCAGAGCTTAGTATAGTGCTCGGCACATCCTAAGTGCTTAACAAATCCCACAGTTATGATTATAAATCATCTCAAGCCAACTCCTCATTTTCCATCCCTTCTCTTCTGGTGCCAGATTAAAGACTCTTGTTAGTTTTTTCAAATAATGATGATCAGATCCCCTAACTTGTCTCTGGGAACCAGTGGATCCCTTCACTAGATTTCAGTTTCATTACTAACTCTGTTGTATTATATTCTTCTGAGTGCTTAGTACTGTGTTCTGCACACAGTAGGCCCTCAATAAATATGATTGATTATTGGTGTAAAATAATGATAGAATAAACTGGGACAGCTCACATTCTAGGGAGATTCTCCAGCCTCTCAGTCAATCAATAGTATTTATTTAGCACTGAAAGCGTGACGAGCACTGTACTAAGCATTTGGGAGAGTACAATACAACAGAATTGGTGGACATGTTCCCTGCTCACAGCAAGCTTAGTGTCTAAAGGAGGCAAACTTCTTCCATCACTCTACTGTCTTCCCTTTTTATTCATTTATTCATATTTATTGAGTGCTTACTGTATGCAGGTCATTGACCTAAGCATTTGGGAAAGTATAATACGTCTCCATCAAACAATCAGTATCATCTTCTGAACACTTATTCTGGGCTCTATTAGTGCCGATTTGTACACTCCAAGCACTTAGTACAGTGCTCTGCACATAGTAAGCGCTCAATAAATACTATTGAATGAATGGGCAGTGTACTGTATTAGAAGCTTGCTTATCACTCCATTCGATCTTAAGCTCCTTGATCAGTCAGCCAATAATATTTATTGAGTGCTTACTGTGTGCAGAGCACTTTATTAAGTGTTTGGGAGAGTACAATATAACAATATAACTGACACATTCCCTGCCCACAACAAGTTTATAGTCTAGAGAGGGAGAAGCGTTCCTCCTTTAGGGGAATGTGGGTATGATTTTGATAGTACTCTCCGAAAAGCTTAGTTGAGAAGGCACTCAATAAATGCCATCAGTGGATTCCCCCTTTGAGGCTTCATGATGCTGGGCTTTATATTTTGGGGATAGGACTAGCCCTCGTAGTATTTCTGGGAGTAACCCTTGGGGAAGCAGCATGACGTAGTGGATAGATCACGAGTCTGGGAGTCAGAAGGTCATGGGTTCTAATCCCGGCTCCACTGCTTGTCCGCTGTTTGACCTTGGGCGAGTCACTTCACTTCTTTGGATCTCAGTTACCTCATCTGTAAACTGATGATTGAGACTGTGAGATCCACATGGGACAGGGACTGTGTCCAACCCAATTTGCTTCTATCCACCCTAGCGCTTAGTACAGTGCCGAGCACAAAGTAAGAGCTCAATAAATGCCATTATTATTATTATTATTAGCCATTGGAGGGAGCCCCAGATCCAGAGGTCCCTAATCTTGGACCTCGCACTACCTCTAATGAATCTTTTCACCAAGCAATGTTATTTCTGATTCATTCTCTTTTTGTGGACATATTGATCGGAATGGATTTTAGGTACTTCAGTTCATTTCTATCTGTAGCTCCTCTGGCTTACTGCTTTACTTCACTCATCTGAGACATTATTTTTGCCAACTTATGAAAGAACAGATGCATTAGACATCTGAAAATATGACTATGTTTTCTATTCCAGGCTGAGGATTTCTGGAAACAGCCAGGCAGAAAGTGGCATTATTGTACTTTGGTCAGCAAACATGTTTTATCGAAAGATGATTTTATTTTGTGCCATCACAAATCTGGCACATGTGTTCTTTCCCCTTCCATCTGGATGGACTCTGTGATTCGTTGTTCATATTGCAAATCCAAATATTTTTGCATCCGACTGAAGAAATTTCACTGATTCTGGAAATATTTTTTTAATTGAATCTGAAACTGAATTATCAAAAATGTTCCACTCACAAAGACAGAACAAAAGGAACCAAACTTAAAATGGCAGGATGCATGATTTCACTTAGTTACATGGAGGTATTCCCTGACAGTGTTCTTAACCCATGACCTCCTTCTTGCCAAATCCAATGGCTCCTACTCCATTCTGATCCTCCTTGACCTCTATGCTGCCTTTGACACTGTCGACCATCCCCTCCTCCTCCATACCTTATCTCACCTTGGCTTCACGGACTCCGTCCTCTCCCGGTTCTCCTCTCACCTCTCTGGCCGGTCATTCTCGGTCTCCTTCGCGGGCGCCTCCTCCCCCTCCCATCCTTTAACTGTCGGAGTTCCTCAAGGGTCAGTTCTCGGCCCTCTTCTGTTCTCCATTTACACTCTCTCCCTCGGTGAACTCATTCGCTCTCACGGCTTCGACTACCATCTCTACGCAGATGACACGCAGATCTACGTCTCCGCCCCTGTCCTCTCCCCCTCCCTTCGGGCTCGCATCTCCTCCCGCCTCCGGGACGTCTCCACCTGGATGTCAGCCCGCCACCTAAAACTCAACATGAGCGAGACTGAGCTCCGCATCTTCCCTCCCGAACCCGGTCCTCTCCCGGACTTCTCCATCACCGTGGATGGCACGACCATCCTTCCCGTCTCTCGGGCCCGCGATCTCGGTGTCATCCTCGATTCGTCTCTCTCGTTCACCCCACACATCCTATCCGTTACCGAGACCTGCCGGTTTCACCTTTACAGTATCGCCAAGATCCGCCCTTTCCTCTCCACCCAAACGGCTACCTTACTGCTACGGGCTCTCGTTATATCCCGCCTAGACTACTGTGTCGGCCTTCTCTCTGACCTCCCTTCCTCCTCTCTCGCCCCGCTCCGGTCTATCCTTCACTCCGCTGCCCGGCTCATCTTCCCGCAGAAACGATCTGGGCATGTCACTCCCCTTCTTAAACAACTCCAGTGGTTGCCTATCGACCTCCGCTCCAAACAAAAACTCCTCACTCTAGACTTCGAGGCTCTCCATCACCTTGCCCCTTCCTACCTCTCCTCCCTTCTCTCTTTCTACCGCCCACCCCGCACGCTCCTCTCCTCCGCCGCCCACCTCCTCGCCGTCCCTCGGTCTCGCCTATCCCGCCGTCGACCCGCGGGCCGCGTCCTCTCACGGTCCCGGAACACCCTCCCTCCTCACCTCCGCCAAACTGATTCTCTTTCCCTCTTCAAAACCCTACTTAAAACTCACCTCCTCCAAGAGGCCTTCCCAGTTCTGAGCTCCCTTCTCCCTCTACTCCCTCTACCACCCCCCCTTCACCTCTCCGCAGCTAAACCCTCTTTTCCCCCTTTCCCTCTGCTCCTCCCCCTCTCCCTTCCCATCCCCTCAGCACCGTACTCAGCCGCTCAACTGTATGTATTTCCATTACCCTATTTATTTTGTTAATGAAATGTACATCGCCTCGATTCTATTTAGTTGTCATTGTTTTTACGAGATGTTCTTCCCCTAGACTCTATTTATCGCCATTGTTCTCGTCTGTCCGTCTCCCCTGATAAGACCGTAAGCCCGTCAAATGGCAGGGACTGTCTCTATCTGTTGCCGACTTGTTCATTCCAAGCGCTTAGTACAGTGCTCTGCACATAGTAAGCGCTCAATAAATACTATTGAATGAATGAAAGTATTAGACTTTTCTCTAGGCCATGCTGCTTCTCGTGTACGTACTTATATATCCTTATAATCGGTTCTCTCTCCTACCTATAGTTCCCCTAATGTCTGCCCCACCCCCCCACTGTAGATTTTAAGATTCTTGAGGGCAGACAATGTGACTACTTACTTTATTGGAGTTTACCAAGTGCTTAATACAGTGCTTTGCACATATTAAGAGCTCAATAAATACCACTGATTGATAGAAGAACTGAAGAAAAGCTGCCCTCGGGGACAGTATGGTATGTGGTATATAGTATATTCATACTATGGTACTTTCCCAAACACTTAGTAGAGTGCTCTGCACACAGTAGGCATTCAATATATGTCGACTGGTTGATTGATTGAAGAGGTTTTCTGGAGTGTTTCGGGGAGTTTAAAAAAACTAGGACCGAATCTTATCTATCTGTGGTTTAAAGGGAGAAACGGCCAGGTTTTGGGTTAAATGATTTCTCAAATTCCCCTTTTGCTCTATCCCTATCTAATTATAAAGGTAGGATATTTGAGGCACGCAAGGAGAAGGTTGCTTCGTGCATAGTGGTTAATTCTCTCCTGGATCTTCAACTCCGCAAGGAAAAGGAAAAAAACCTGAGATTTGCTTCCAGCAATATCACCCACTTACTTTCCCACCTGGGTCTCTAAACCTTAGCTGCCCAAGTGAGCAGATATTTCATGTACAAATAGATGGATTTGTTCCGTACAATATCTCTTGCTTCATTCTCTCCTGGGTCCTCAAGGCCTAATTCTTCCTCTGAAAAGAAAAAGGAGAGATTTGATTTTCCCCATGCAATATCTCCCATTTAATTTGGTTTGAGGTCTTTAATGCCTAGATCCTCAAGAGAACAGAGAAGGTTTCGAGTGAGAGATTTGATATGCTTCGTGCAATATCACCTGCTTTCTTCTTAAAGAGCAAAAAGACTAAGAAAGAAGATGAAATATTTGCTTCATAGAATATCTCTCACTCACTTCTCTTCTAGTTAATCAGGCCTAGCTACCCACATGAACAGGAATGGAATTTCAGATGGAAAGGGAAAGTTGCTTCATGTGAGAACTCCTGTTTAATTCTCTCCTGAATATTCAAGGCCTATCTCCATGAGGAACCAGAGGGAATATTTGAGACAGAAAAGGATAGATTTTCTTCATAGAATATCTCTTCCCTAATTTTCTTCTGCTGTAAATTCCCAAACATTTAGTACAGAGCTCTGCAAACAGTGAGTGCTCATTAAATGAAACTGATTGCTTGATTTCTCCTGGGTATTTAAGACCTTGGTATTGGAATGAGCAGAGAGTTGATGCATTATCTACTGGTGCATCCTCTCCAGAGTCTTCGAGGTCTAAGACTCGAGACAGTATTTAAGGCTGAAAAGGAGAGATTTGCTTCTTAAAATAGCTCCTCCAGGATTCTCTCCTGGGTCTTTGATGTCTCACCCTCCAAAGGAGCCTAGACAAATTGAGAATTTCTTCAAACAATTTCTCCTGCTGAATTATCTCCTGAACCTCCCAAACCCTTACTTCCACCGACAGAGCAGTAAAAATATTAGAGGTGGAAATGGAGTTATTTGATTGGTTCCATACAATATCTCCCACTTCTCAGCTGCATCTTTAATAATAATAATAATGGTATTTGCTCAGCGCTTACTATGTGCCAAGCACTGTTCTAAGTGCTGGGTTAGATACAAGGTAATAAGGTTGTCCAACATGGAGCTCAGTCTTACCCATTTTACAAATGATGTAACTGAGGCACAAAGATATTGCCCAAAGTCACACAGCAGACAAGTAGCAGAATCAGGATCAGAACCCATGGCCTCTGACTCCCAAGTCCTAGGCCATGCTGCTTCCTTTCTCCTCAACACATTTTCCAACCTTGACTTCACTGACTCTGTCCTCTCCTGGTTCTCCTCTTATCTCTCTGGCCATTCCACAAGGGTCAGTTCTTGGTCCCCTTCTATTCTACATCTACACTCACTTCCTTCGTGAACTCATTCGCTCCCGTGGCTTCAACTATCATCTCTATTTAGATGTAGGCACCCAGATCTACATCTCCTCCCCTGTTCTCTCTCTTTCCCTCCAAGCTTGCAACTCCTCCTGCCTTCAGGACATCTCTCTACTGGGATGTCCTCCCGCCACCTAAAACTCAACGTATCCAAGATTGAGGTCCTTTTCCTCCCTTCCAGACACTTCCTCTCCCTGACTTTCCCATCACTGTGGACGGCACTACCATCCTTCCCAACTCACAAGCCCGCAACCTTGGTGTCATCCTTTACTCGGCTCTCTCATTCACCCCACACATCCAATCTGTCACCAAAGTCTGGCGATCTCATCTTCACAACATCACCAGGATCTGCCCTTTCCTCTCCATCCAAACCGCTTCCACGTTAGTACAGTCACTCATCCTATCCTGCCTGGGTTACTGCATCAGCTTTCTTTCTGACCTCCCAACCTCCTGTCTCACCCCACTTCAGTCCATACTTCACTCTGCTGCCCGACCTATCCTTCTACAGAAATGTTCTGGGCATGTCATCCCCTCCTCAAAAATCTCCAGTGGTTGCCTATCAATCTCCATATCAAGCAAAAACTCCTATTGGCTTCAAAGCCGTCCATCACCTCACCCTTCCTTATCTCACCTGCCTTCTCTCCTTCTACATTCCAGCCCGTATTCTCTGCTCCTCTTGTGCAGTCCTTCTCACTGTCCCTCGTTCTTGCCTGTCCCACCATCAACCCCTGTCCCACGTCCTACTTCTGTCCTGGAACATCCTTCCTCCTCACATCTGCCGATCATACTTCCCCCTTTGAAAGCCCTACTGAAGGCTCATCTCCTCCACGAGGCCTTCCCAGACTAAGCCCCCTTTTCGCTCACCTCCCCCTCCCCTCTGCATCACCCTGACTCACTCCCTTTGCTCTACCCCCATCTCCCCACCTGACAACACTTGGTCATGGGTTCGAATCCCAGCTCTGCCACTTGTCAGCTGTGTGACTGTGGTCAAGTCACTTCACTTCTCTGTGCCTCAGTGACCTCATCTGTAAAATGGGGATTAGCTGTGAGCCTCATTTGGGACAACCTGATTACCCTGTATCTCCCCCAGCACTTAGAACAGTGCTCGACACATAGTAAGCGCTTATCAAATACCAACATTTTTGCTTACTTGTTTTGATATTTCTCCCCACCCCAGACTGTAAGCCCAGTGTGGGCAGAGATTGTCTCTCTTTATTGCTGAACTGTACTTTCCAAGTGCTTAGTACAGTGCTCTGTATACAGTAAGTGCTCAATAAATGACTGAATGAATGTATCTTTAAAGCCTAACTGTTGAAGTGAGCAGAGAATAGTTGATGTGGAAAAGTAAAGATCTGCTTCACGAAATGTATCCTTATTAATTATCTCCTGGGTCTTCAAAGGCAAACTACTCAAGGTAGGAGAGAACAATTGAGATTTGTTTCATGTAATATCTCTCATTTAATTATTTCCTGGGTTTTCCAGGCTTAACTCCTCAAAGGAACGGAGAATTATTGAGATTTTTCATGTAATATTCCCAGCTTAATTCTCTTCTATGTTTTCCAGGCCTAACTCCTCAGGGTAATGGAGAATTATTGAGATTTGCTTCACATAAAATTCCTGTCTTAATTCTCTCCTGGCTTTTGAAGACCTAACTCCTTTAGAGAATAGAGAACGTTTGAGGTAGAAAAGGGAAAATTAGATTTGTTCCTTGCGAATTTCTCACTTACCCATCAACTGAGTCTTTAAGACCTAAGCCCTCAATGGAGCAGAAAGAATATTTGAGGTGAAAAGGAACAATCTGCTTAATATCATGTCTCTAGCTTATTTGTAACCAGTAAGCCCTTGATAGTCACTCTACTCTCAGCATCACAACACTTATATATATTTACACGATTTCTCTTAATGTCTGTCTCCGCCTCCAGAATATAAGCTCACTGTGGGCAGGGAACGTGTCTAGCAACTCTGTTGTACTCCCTAAGTGCTTAGTACAGTGATTTTTATACCACAAGTGCTGAATAAATACAATCGATTGATTGAGAAGGTAAATGGTACAGAACTGGAATCCTAACTGTGCTATATCATAACCCATAGGTATTCTGGGCAAGGTTGGACATTTGTGTTTGGACATCTGCATATATTGTTGTTGTTATGTGTTAACCATTTACTCTGTGCCAAACACTGAACTAAGCCCTAGCTAATGAGGTTGGACCCAGTCTATGTTCCACATGAGGCTCTCAATCAGTGGTCGCATTTATTGAGATCTTACCGTGTGCAGAGTACTGTACTGAGTGCTGGGGAGAGTACAGTATAGCGATAGACCCGTTCTCTGCCCAAAATAACTTAGTCTAGGGGGAGACAGACATTAATATAAATGAAGGACAGATATGTACATAAGTGCTATGGGCCTGGGAAGAGAGATGAAGCAGCGTGGCTCAGTGTAAAGAGCCTGGGCTTGGGAGTCTGAGGTCATGGGTTCGAATCCCAGCTCTGCTGCTTGCCAGCTTTGGGCAAGTCACTTAACTTCTCTGTGCCTCAGTTACCTCATCTGTAAAATGGGGATTAAAACTGTGAGCCCCCTGTGGGACAATCTGATGACCTTGTGTCCCCCAAGTTCTCAGAACAGTGCTTTGCACATAGTAAGCGCTTAACAAATAGCATTATTATTAAAGGGAGGAATCAGAGTGATGCAGAAGGAAGTGGAAGGAAAGGAAAAGAGGGGCTTAGTCGGGGAAGCCTTCTTGGAGGAGATGTGCCTTCAGTAAGACTTTGAAGGCATGGAGAATCATTGTCGATTTGAGGATGGAGGGTGGTCCAATTCAGAGGTGGGATGTGGGCGAGAGGATGGCCGTGAGATGGATGAGAGCGAGGTACAGTGAGAAGGTTAGCATTAGAGGAGCGAAGTGTGTGATCTGGGTTGTAATAGGAGAGTAGCAAGGTGAAGTAGAAGGGGGCAAGGGGATCCAGTGCTTCAAAGCCAATAGTGAGGAGTTGCTGTTTGATTCAGATATGAGGGAACAGCAGACAAGCGGCAGAATGAGGATTAGTCCTTCTGACTTCCTGGCCTGTGCTGTAGCCATTAGGCCACACTGCTTCTCCACTGATACCTTATGCTAAATACTTCCGCCCTACCAGGCGCTGTGTATACATCCTGGGTAGTGGAGTTTTGACCAGTACTTCTTGTTTGAACAACACAGGCCAGGACGGTTTCCTCAGAGTTCCTTCCAAGTCCTATTTGTGGAGCTGAGGCATCCACTGGGAATGAATGGTTGGCAGATATTCTAGCTGTTTGAGTGAATGCCCTCCAGCTAGGTTTAGAGACTCACGGCCTAGTGAAAGAAACCTGGGCCTTAGAGTCCGAGGACCCCAGTTCTAATCAGATCTGTATATGTCAGTAATTCATTTATTTATTCATTTATCTACCTAACCATTTATCCATCTATTTATAATAATAATGATAATGGTATTTAAGTGCTTAGTATGTGCCAGGCACTATACTAAACACTGGGGTGGATAGAAGCTAATTGGGTTAGACAAAGTCTCTTGTCCCACATAGGGTTCACAATCTCAATCCTCATTTTACAGATGAGGTGACTGAGGCACAGAGAAGTTAAGTGACTTGCCCAAGTTCACACAGCAGTCATGTGGCAGAGCCAAGATTAGATTCTGATTCTGTCCACGCTCTCTCCAGTACACCATGCTTCTTCTCTGTGCCTGTTTCCTCAGCGGTAAAATAGGGATAAAATATCTATTCTCCTTCCCGCCTGTGAAGGCTGTGAGTCCCATGCAGGTCAGGGACTCTGTAAGATCCGATTATAGTATCTACTTCAGAACTGGGTATTTGAAACAAATAAATACCACGGTTATTATGCACTAGACTCTGTAACCTTTAAACACTTGCTATTCACCCCACCCTCAGCACAAGGAAGCAGTATCATCTAATAGATAGGGCATGGGCCTGAGAGTCAGAAGGACCTGGGTTCTAATCCTTCCTCTGCCACTTGTCTGCTCTGTGAACTTGGGCAAATCACTTCACTTTGCTAGAGCCTCAGATACCTCATCTGTAAAATGGGGATTCAGACTAGGAGCTCCAAGTGGGACAGAAACTGTGTCCATCCTGATTAGCTTTTGTCTGCCCCAGGGCTTAGAACAGTGCTTGGCATATAATAAGTGATTAACAAATAGCATCATCATCACCATCACTATATCACTTGTCTAAAAATCTGTAATTCATTTATTTATTTATATTAATCAATGGTAGTTATTGAACCCTTACTGTGTGCAGAGAACTGTTCTAAGTGGTTGGAAGAGCACTATATATGATAATTATTATTATGGTACTTGTTAAGCGCTTACTATGTGCCAGGCACTGTTCTAAGCACTGGGGTTGATACAAGCACTGGGGTTGATACCTCCCTTCCTCCTCTCTCGCCCCGCTCTGGTCTATTCTTCACTCCGCTGCCCGGCTCATCTTCCCGCAGAAACGATCTGGGCATGTCACTCCCCTTCTTAAACAACTCCAGTGGTTGCCTATCGACCTCCGCTCCAAACAGAAACTCCTCACTCTAGGCTTCGAGGCTCTCCATCACCTTGCCCCTTCCTACCTCTCCTCCCTTCTCTCTTTCTACCGCCCACCCCGCACGCTCCGCTCCTCCACCGCCCACCTCCTCGCCGTCCCTCGGTCTCGCCTATCCCGCCGTCGTCCCCCAGGCCACGTCCTCCCGCGGTCCCGGAACGCCCTCCCTCCTCACCTCCGCCAAACTGATTCTCTTTCCCTCTTCAAAACCCTACTTAAAACTCACCTCCTCCAAGAGGCCTTCCCAGACTGAGCTCCTCTTCTCCCTCTACTCCCTCTGCCACCCCCCCTTCACCTCTCCGCAGCTAAACCCTCTTTTTCCCCTTTTCCCTCTGCTCCTCCACCTCTCCCTTCCCTTCCCCACAGCACTGTACTCGTCCGCTCAACTGTATATATTTCCATTGCCCTATTTATTTTGTTAATGAATTGTACATCGCCTCGATTCTATTTAGTTGCCATTGTTTTTACAAGATGTTCTTCCCCTCGACTCTATTTATCGCCATTGTTCTCGTCTGTCCATCTCCCCCGATTAGACCGTAAGCCCATCAAACGGCAGGGACTGTCTCTATCTGTTGCCGACTTGTTCATCCCAAGCGCTTAGTACAGTGCTCTGCACATAGTAAGCGCTCAATAAATACTATTGAATGAATGAATGAATGAATACAAGATAATCGAGTTGGACACAGTCCCTATCCCACATAGGACTCACAATCTGAATCCCCATTTTACAGATGAGGGACCTGAGGTTAAGTGACTCCCCCAAGGTCACAGAGTCGTAAACAGAGTTAGTAGACATTCCCTGCCCACAAGGAGTTGACAGTCTAGAGGGTCAAGCCAAAACCAATGGAAAACCATCTTTGAGGCTTAGGAGGCATTTGAAACCAGAGTTCCCTCAAACTAATGACTTTTGTTCATTCAATAGTATTTATTGAGCACACTCTTTGTGCAGCGCACTATACTGAGCACTTGAAAAAGTACATTGTAACAATAAACAGTGACAATCCCTGCCCACAAGAGCTTACAGTCTAGAGACCAGCTTAACCCCGTGTCATCTATTCTTCTTAGCCTCAACAGGTTTCAGGTCTTTCCTGCTGAATCAAGATTCTTCTCTAGACTTCTTTGGTCAACTAGTAATCCGGAGTATAGAATAATAAAATATTTATAGCTTGACCTTTGTCTCCTTTGGAGCATTCTGATGGATGAGACAGCCATGGAAACAAATGCCTCTTGTCATGATTTTCAAGGTAGTTAGTGGGTTTTGGTTTCCTTTGACCTTTTATTGCTTTGGACTGTTCTGAAAAATACTACAGAGCTTTAAAATATTAGGGAAATGGATGCAGGGGAGAATGAGTGGAAAGCAAGATTCAAGGGACAAACCCTGCCTCCTTTATTATGCTGGTAAGCAGTCTAGTGAAAATGAATGAAAGGTACAAAAAATTCCCTTCAATATAGGTCAACTTGGGTGCCAGGAATTTCAGTGGAGAGAAATAGCTAGCATCTCTGCTTTTCATTTCTGATGTTCTCCTAAATTTCTTCCCTAAGATTCCAGAAGAATAAGCATTATAACCTCCCCAAGCTCTCTTTAAGGCCAATTATTTCTTTGTAATTGTAGTCAAGTGCTTACTAAGTACCAGGCACTGTCCTAGGCAGTACAGCGGTAGATAAAAGTTAATCAGGTTGAGCACAGTTCATTGTCCCACATAGGGCTCACAGTCTTAATCTCCATTTTACAAATGAGGTAACTGAGGCACAGAGAAGTTAAGTGACCTCTCCAAGATCACACAGCAGATAAGTGGCAGAGCTGGGATTAGAACACAAGTCTTCTGACTCCCAGGACCGTGGTCTTTCCACTAGGCCATGCTGCTTCAATGAAATTCTTCGTTTGAGAAATAAGCCTGGGAAAGCCATTCACATCTGCCCTATAACAATTTGTCTTTTCAAAATAGAGAAGCGGCGTGGCTCAGCGGAAAGAGCCCGGGCTTGGGAGTCAGAGGTCATGGGTTCGAATGCCGACTCTGCCCCTTGTCAGCTATGTGACTGTGGGCAAGTCACTTCACTTCTCTGTGCCTCAGTTCCCTCATCTGTAAAATGGGGATGAAGACTGTGAGCCTCTCGTGGGACAACCTCATCCCCCTGTATCTACCCCAGCACTTAGAAGAGTGCTCTGCATGTAGTAAGTGCTTAACAAATACCAACATTATTAAAATAGACAAAATGAATGAGTAAATGGTCAAGGGAATGGGATCAGTACTGAAACCCGATCTGAAGAGCTTAGTTCCTAAAATTACTTTTTCCTCAACAGAAGCTGGGTTTTTGTTGTTTTTTTTAGCTGAAGTGCCGGAATAATTGCCTCAATTATCTTCTTGTCTTTGCCAGCAGAAGCCCTAGCTAATGGATGGTAAATCAGTGGCTGTGAGAGAGTTAATGAAGCACTCTAAAGTGAGCAGTCATTTCTACGAAGTTGGTTCTTTCTTACTCAATCACACCTACCATGAAATTTTGGTTTTCTTGAGATCAGTCCATCAGTGGTATTTATTGAGCATTTACTGAATGCAGAGCACTGTACTAAGCACTTGGGAGAGTACCGTATAGCAGACACATTCCTTGCCCACAATGAGCTTACAGTCTAGAGGTGTACAAGTAAGTGAGAGAGCACGATAACTATGTTATGACTAAGATAAATTAACCCTACCTTAAACAGTCCTTGGCACATAGTAAGCACTTAACAAATATCATCATTATTATTACCTTGGCCTCTTTGTGTCCTAAACCATGGTCGAGATATTCCATAAAATTCTAAGTCTTTGATGAATTAACATGGCATAGTGGATAGAGCACAGGCTTGGGAGTCAGTAGTTCATGGGTTCCAATCCTGGTTCCATCACTTGTCTGCTCTGTTACCATAGGCAAGTCACTTCACTTCTCTGGGCCTCAGTTCTCTCATCTGTAAAATGGGGATTGAGTCTGTAAGCTCCATGTGGGAAAGGGACTGCATTCAATCCAATTACCTTGTATCCACCCCAGCGCTTTCATTCATTCAATCAGTGCTTGTCACATAGTAAGTGCTTAACAGATACCCTGATTATTATTATTATTATTAGATTACCTTCCGTTTTCTCTCCCTGCTGCAAAAGATAATACGTTTGGACCACTAGTTCATTCAATCCATCAGTAATATTTATAGGTTAGGCAGTAGGGGGAGTGGCTTAAATCAATCATTCAATCAATCTGGTATTTATTGAGTGCTTACTGTGTACAGAGTACTGCACTATGCCTTTGCTTATGCATTCATTCATTCACTTGCATTTACTGAGTGCTGACTGTGTGCAGAGCACTGTACTAAGCGCTTGGGAGGTACAATTCAGCAACAGATAGAGATAATCCCTGCCCAGCAATGGGCTCACAGTCTAAACGGGGGAGACACAGCAAAACAAAACAGAACAAAACAAGTTGTCTGGCGTCAATATCATCAAAATAAATAGAATCATAGATCTATACACATCATTAATAAAATAGAGTGATAAATAATATATACAACTATGCACAAGTGCTGAGGGGAGGGGGTAGAGCAGAGGGAGAGAGTATGGATAATGGGGAGGGGAGGAGGATCAGAGGAAAAGGTGGGGGGCTCAGTCTGGAAGGTCTCCTGGAGGAGGTGAGCTCTCAGTAGGGCTTTGAAGAGGGGAAGAGTGTTAGTTTGGAGGAGGTGAGGAGGGAGGGCATTCCAGGACAGCGGTAGGACGTGGGCCAGGGGTCGACGGCGGCACAGGCGTGAACGAGGGACTGTGAGGAGGTTAGTGGCAGAGGAGCGGAATGTATGGGGTAGACACATTCCCTGCCCACAATGAGCTCACAGTCAAGAGGGGGAGGCAGACATTAATACAAAGGAAAAATTATAAGATATAATTTATATAGATGATGGAGAGTAGTTTAGATGAAGAGATGGATGTGCTACCCCTGAAGGGTTTAACATGAACCAGGCAGCAGAGTGAAGTTTGAACTGGACAATTGGGAATCCCCAAATTCTGGGGTCCCTATTAATGTTTCTGAAATAATGCAGTATAGAATGCTTAGGATGACTACATTTCTGATTCAGTCAATCAAATCAATCCATTATATTTATTAAGTGCTTACTGAGTGCAGAGCTCTGCATTAAGCACGTGGGAGGAGGTGATATAATAATATGACAAAGCCGGTAGACACATTCCCTGACTACAGCAAGCTTACTGCCTTGGGGAGAGGGACACTGCTCTAAATAAATTAGGATTATATATAATAAAGCTGGGGGCCTAAAGTTCGGGGGGAAGGAATGAAGGGAGCAAGTCGGGGCGATGCAGATGGGAGTGGAAGGAAAGGAAAAGAGGGCTTAGTTAGGGAAGGCCTCTTGGAGGAGGTGGCCCTTCAATAAGGCTTTGAGATGGAGAGAGTGATGGTCCGTCTGTTATGAAGAGGAAAGGCGTTCCAGGCCAGAGGCAGGACGTGGGCAAGAGGTCAGCGGTGACATAGATGAGATTGACCTACTAAGAGTAGGTTGGTGTTAAAGGAGTGAAGTGTGCAGGTTGGGTTGTAGTAGGAGAGCAGTGAGGTGAGGTACAAGAGGGAAAGGTGATTGAGGGTTTTAAAGCCATGGTAAGGAGTTTCTGTTTGATATGGAGTTGGTTGAGTAACCCGGGGAGTTCCTGAGGAATTGGGAAACATGAACTGAACATTCCTGTAGAAAAATGATCCAGACAACAGAGTGAAGTATGGACTGAACTGGGGAGAGACAGAAGGCAGGGAGGTTAGTGAGGATACTAATTCAGTAATCAAGCGTGAGATAGGAATAGTGTGATAGAAGTTTATATGGAGAGAAAAGAGCAGATTTTAGCAATGTTTTGAAGGTTGAAACAACAGGATTTAGTGATAGAGTGAGTCTTAAATGAATACTATGCCTGGTATATAATATGCACTTAACAAATACCATGATTATTATTGTTATTATTATGAGAGAGATGAGCCAAGGATAACGCCAAGGTTACGGGCTTGAGAGACAGGGAGGATGGTGGTGCTGTCTACAGTGATGGGAAAATGATCTAGTTATTGGACTAATGGTATTTTTGTGGTGATTTTAACAAAATTGACAACTGTCCTTTCCACCCCTCCCACTAGGTTGAAAAGACCATATGCTTGGCAACAGACTTTTGTTCTCTAAACTTATGCTTATTTCAGATGAATTTAGCAGATAGGTACCTATTCATAATAATAATAATTGTGGTATATGTTAAGCACCTATTATGTGCCAGACACTGTAGTAATTCATCTTTGCAGCAAATGGAAACACTTACCATTAGCTCATCGGCTCTTTCCCGCTTACCTATCCACTTTCTTTTTTTCCATGTTATTTGCTAAGCGCTTACTACATTTGTCAAATACTGTTCTAAACTCTGAGGTAGATACAAGTTAATTAGGTCTGACACAATCCCTGTCCAGCATGGGGCTCACAGTTTGAGCAGGAGGGAGAACAGCTATTGAATCCCCATTTTACATTTCAGGAAACTGAGGCACAGAGAAGTTAAGCGACTCAGTGCCACTCAGAAAGTAATTGTCAGAGCCGGGATTAGAACCAGGTCCTTCTGATTCCCAGACCCTTGCCTTTTCCAGAAGGCCGTGGTGCTTTACCTACCACACCCTAGATTGCCCTGTCTTTTCTTCCCAAGTTCTCCATTTCACTGGACCTTTTTTTTCCCAGGTGGAGAGAGCATGGCCTGGGAGTCAGAGGACTTGGGTTCTAATCCTGTCTCTGCCACTTGCCTGCTGTGTGACCTTGGGCAAGTCTCTTCTCTGGGTTTGAGTTTTCTTGTAAAATGGAAATTAAATAACTGTTCTCCCTTCCTACATAGACTGTGAACCCCATATGGGAAAGCGACTGACTGTGTCCAACCTGATTAACTTGTATCCACCCCATCACATAGAACAGTGCTTGACGCATAGTAAGCCCTTAACGAATACCATCATTATCAATTATTATCAAATATTACTTCCTTCCAATTTTTAACTTGCACATAACAGTTTACACATGGTATTTAAGTGCTTACCATGTGCAGGTACTGTTCTAAGTGCCTGGGTGGATACAAGATAATAATAATGTTGGTATTTGTTAAGTGCTTACTACGTGCAGAGCACTGTTCTGAGCGCTGGGGTAGATACAGGGCTATGAGGTTGTCCCACGTGAGGCTCACAGTCTTCACCCACATTTTACAGATAAGGGAACTGAGGCCCAGAGAAGTGAAGTGACTTGCCCACAGTCACACAGCTGACAAGGGGCAGAGTCGGGATTCGAACCCATGATCTCTGACTCCCAAGCCCGGGCTCTTTCCACTGAGCCACGCTGCTTCTCAGTTGGATACAGTCCCTGTCCCACTTAGGGCTCACAGTATTAATCCCCATTTTGCAGATGACGTAACTGAGGCACAGAGGAGTTCAGTGACATGTCCAAGGTCACATAGCAAACAAGTGAAGGAGGAAGGATTAGAACCCAGGTCCTTCTGACTCCTGGGCTCGTGCTTTATCTGCTCGGCTATACTGTTTCAAGAGCTAGAGAAACCTGTGTGCGTTGGGAGATAATACGAAGGGTGTCCTCTTAGAATCACACCTGGAAAGTTTCCACTACTCCACCACTCTCGACTGCAGGAGGGAGAAGCCAATTTTAGAGCCAAATCCTTGTGACTCCCAGGCCTGTGCTCTATCTATTAGACCACACGGCTTCTCTTGAAGCAGCGTGGCTCAGTGGAAAGAGCCTGGGCTTCGGAGTCAGAGGTCATGAGTTCGACTCCCGGCTCTGCCACTTGTCAGCTGTGTGACTGTGGGCGAGTCACTTCACTTTTCTGTGCCTCAGTTCTCTCATCTGTAAAATGGGGATTAAAAGTGTGTGAGCCCCACGTGGGACAACCTGATCACCCTGTATCTCCCCCAGGGCTTAGAACAGTGCTCTGCCCCTAGTAAGCGCTTAACAAATACCAACGTTATAAACATTATTATTCTCATCTTTAAGCCTACTCCTTAGAAATAACCAGAGATATTTAAAGCAGCAATACCGGCAAAAAGCAGAAAGATTCCCCCTACACCCTTTCTCCTTCCCCATACACCTTCTCACACAATATTGCCCATCATAGGCTGTTCAGATTTGCAGGAGTTAAAAAGCTTCTGAAAACATGAAATAAATTTAAATGTTGTTTGTCAGGTTATCAAGACCGGTAACATTTTGCTGCATTAGAAAAACCTTCATTGTGTTAGTGCTGTGTCATATTATCAATATTGTTTTTCACTATTATGACTCAAAGTATAATTAAATCTACTATTTTAATACTGCACTCCTGCGATTCCAGCCAAAATGCAAAATGGATGATGGAAGATATTTTAGAGAATGCATACTGATGGTGGAATAGGGCACACAGTTCCCCGCCCTGAGAGTTCCAGGAGTACATACTGTTAGAGAAAAACATAACCCGATATTCAAAGGCCACCAATTCATATCATTGTGTCATTCAATCACTTGTACTTATTGAGTTCTTACCATGTGTAGAGCCCTGTAATAAGTACTTGAAGTGGCATGGGCTAGTGGATAGACCACAAGCCTGGAAGTCAGAAGGTCATGGGTTCCAATCCTGGCTCTGCTTGAGAAGCAGCGTGGCTCAGTGGAAAGAGCCCGGGCTTGGGAGCCTGAGGTCATGGGTTTGATTCCCAAATCTGCCACTTGTCAGCTGTGTGGCTGTGGGCAAGTCACTTAACTTCTCTGTGCCTCAGTTACCTCATCTATAGAATGGAGATGAAGACTGTGAGCCTCATGTGGGACAACTTGATTACTCTGTATCTCCCCCAGCGCTTAGAACAGTGCTTAACAAACACCAACATTATTATTATTATTATTACCTGCCTCTTGTGTGGTCTTAGGCAAGTCACTTCACTGGGCCTCAGTTCCCTCATCTGTAAAATGGGGATTAAGACTGTGAACAACATGTGGAACAGGGACTGTGTTCAACCCGCCTATCTTGTATGTACCCCAATGCTTAGAACAGTACCTGGCACATAGTAAGTACCTAACAAATACCATCATTATTATTATTATTACTTGGGAGAGTAGAATACAAAAAAGTTGGCAGGCATGTTTCCTGCCCGGAAGAGCTAGTCAATCAGTGATAATTTTTTGAGCACTTACTGAGTTCAGAGCACTGTACTAAGCAATTGGGAAAGTACAATGCAAAACAGTTGGTAGGGAAGTACAATGCAAAACAGTTGGTAGACACATTCCCTGCCCCCAAGGAGCTTACAGTGAGAAGCAGCGTGGCTCAGTGGAAAGAGCATGGGCTTTGGAGTCAGGGCTCATGAGTTCGAATCCCAGCTCTGCCACTTGTCGGCTGTGTGACTGTGGGCAAGTCACTTAACTTCTCTGTGCCTCAGTTCCCTCATCTGTAAAATGGGGATTAAGACTGTGAGCCCCACGTGGGACAACCTGATTCCCCTATGTCTACCCCAGCGCTTAGAACAGTGCTCGGCACATAGTAAACGCTTAACAAATACCAGCATTATTATTACTGAGGGAGACAGACAACTTATACTCTAGTACCTATAAGTCTTCAAAACCTTCTAGTGATGAAGATAACATTCTGGAGGAGAGGGAAAAGGAATCAGGGAATGTCAATACCTGGCTTAGTTTTACAAGGAGTTATATTTGGAAGTGGAAAGAGGATTTAGATTTCCTCAGTCCCAAACGAGGAGTTCAATCAGTCAATCAGTGGTACCATTTATTGATTCTATTTATTGCTATTGTTATTGTCTGTCTGTCTCCCCTGATTAGACTGTAAGGGCAGGGACTGTCTCTCTCTGTTACCGATTTGTCCATTCCAAGTGCTTAGTACAGTGCTCTGCACATGGTAAGCACTCAATAAATACTATTGAATGAATGAATGAATGAATATTGAGTGTTTACTGAATGCAGAGAACTATACTTTTTGGGAGAGTACAGTGCTACAGGGAAGCAGTGTGGCCTAGTGGACCGACCACAGGCCTGGGAGGCAGAAGAACTGGGGTTCTAATCCTGGCTCTGCCACTTGTGTGCTGTGTGAACTTGGGCAAGTCTTTTTACTTCTCTGTGCCTCAGGAATCCCATATGGAAAATGGGGATTAAGACTGTGGGATGGAGACTGTGTTCAGCCTGACGAGCTTGTCTCTACCCCACCACTTAGAACAGTGCTTGACACCTGGTAAGCTCTTGACAAATACCATTATTGTTATTATTACGATATAAGAGAGTTGGCTGAAACATTCCCTGCCCACAAAGATCTTACAGTCTAGGGGAGGATCGTGTCATCTTATTCCAATGGACTATCCGAAGCACTTAATACAGTTCTCTGCACAGAGTAAGGATTTGAAAAACATCTCTGATGGACTGATCAAATGATAAAATCATAGCAATGACACACAAAGGCAACACACCCCCAGAAACATCCACGTTTTGACTTTTAGTTCAAAATAGACTTCCAGAGATAATAATAGCCTGATATAGTCCATCTGACATTTGGTGTCTCATTATACCTTTGGGAAATTAATCCTGAATGACTGCAAGTTTTCTATTCCTGCGTACATACTTTCCATTATGACGTTTCTCAGCTCTTGAATAACAGTTTGGATTTAGAGTATGTCATCTCAATCTCTGTTCCATTTATCGCAGCTTTCCCTATCAATTTCAGGCTTTGAAAGTCCACTTTCAATGGACGGGATTTTAAATCCGAGATATGATCGTGCAGAGAAACAGGGCAGTAGAGAGTAGCGCCGAGGCTACCCTAACCTGGGAGGCTCCGATAAGATGTGTTGTGCCGAAAATGCGACTCTGATAAAATCCACCCCGACCACTGCTGATGGCCTCTATTGTGTTGCTGTTTAACTTGTGGAGGCTTGGGGGGTTGGCAATCTGTAGATTGCAAAGAAAAGAATCTTAGAAAAGAGCCCATCTTGAAAGCTGAAAAATGGCCCTTTTTAGAATGAATGGAATGTTTCAATTCGTCAAAAGTTCAGTGACTGCTGCTGTCTACCCTAGCTTTGGTTCTAGGTTCCCAGAATTCCTAACAACTCCATCGTTTTAGAAACATGAAATGGTAAGATTGGTATACTTTTGTGGGCAGGGATCATGTCTACCAATTCTGTTGTGTTATTCTATTGTATAAACACCATGGTAACTGCTAATACCACGGACTGCCCAAAAAACATACAAATGGATTTTGGAGAAAATCAAACCAGAGTGGTCTTTGGAAGGCCAAATGACTCGACTTAGATTAGCACATTTTGGACAGTTAATCGGGAGGACTGATTCTCTGGAGAAGACACTCATGCTAAGAAAAACCTAGGGAAAATGTGAAAGAGGCAGCCTAGCAGCTAGATGGATAGCGACCCTAACAACGATAACAGAAGAACCGTTAGAAAGGTTGCAGGTTATGGCAGAGGTCAGGATGTTCTGGAGAAAGTTCTGGAGTAGCTATGAATCGGAAATATCTCGATGGCACTTAATAGTAATTAATAATAGTAACTGCTTCTGCCCTCCCCTCTGCCTTAAACAGAAGCTTCTTACTATTGGCTTTAAAGCGCACAATCACCTTGACCCCTTCTACCTCATCTAAATGACTTTCTACTACTACCCAGCCCACACTTTTTTCTCCTCTAATGCCAATTTATTCACTGTGCCTTGATCTTGTATATCTTGCTGCTCATCGCAGCTTGGCTTAATGGAAACAGCATGGGCTTGGGAATCAGAGATGTGGGTTCTAATTCTGACCCCGCCACTTGTCTGCTGTGTGACCTTGGTCAAGCCATTTAACTTCTTTCTACCTCGCTTACCTCATCCGTAAAATGGTGATTAGGACGCTGAGCCCCACGTGAGGCAACCCGATTTCCTTGCATCTACCCCAGTGTAGATGCAAGATTGACGCATAGTAAGCCCTAAACAAATACCATAATTATCATTATCATCATCCCTGTCCACGTCCTACCTCTGGTTTAGAATGCCCTCCCTCTTCATATCTGACAGACGATCACTTTCCCCACTTTCCAAGCCTTTTTAAAAACACATCTCCTCCAAGAAGTTGTCCCTGACAAAGCCCTCATTTCTTTTTCTCCTACTCCACTTTATTCACCCCCTCCCTCAGCCCCACAGCACTTATGTACATTTCTGTAATTTATTTCTATTAATGTGTTGCCCCCTCTAGACTGAAGCTTGTTGTGGGTAGGGAATGTGTCAACCCTCTCTACTATATTGAACTCTCCTAAATGCTTAGTAAAGTGCAATCAGTAAATATGATTGATTGATTCCTGGGGAGCAGAGATTGGGACTTCATGCTTGGGAATCTTTCCCTGACATTTGCTAATAATAATAATAATTTTGGCATTTTTTAAGTGATTACTACGTATCAGGTGCCGTAGTAAGTGCTGGGGTGGATACGAGCAAATTGGGTGGCACATTGTCTCTATCCCACATGTGACTCACAATCTTAATCCCGATTTTACATTTAACTGAGGCCTAGAGAAGTGAAGTGACTTGCCTGAGGCCACAGAGCAGAGAAATGGCAGCACTGGGATTAGAACCCCTGACATTCGGACTCCCAGGCCCAAGGTGTATCACCTACAGCATGCTGCTTGATGGCACGAGTGGTCCCGAGGTGACATTGGTGGAAGTTCTTGAGCACCTGGATGTGTCTTTCATAGTAGGTCCAGATCTCCAAGTCATATAAAAAAAACTGGAGCACAAAACTGCCTCACAGACTTTGGACCGTGGAAGGAATTTGATCCTCACTGCCATCACATGCTGTCAGAAGTCATACTGTCCTGTTAAATTCTGCTTCCCCATTCTTTGTTCAAGTTCAAAAATCAATTGGCGTTAATGGATTGCAAATTAGATAGATCTGCGATATTTTCTTTAGGTGGTAAAACTCCCAAAGCGTTCCTTGTCCTATGCACAAATGCGTGCGCGCACGCACACACACACACACACACACACACATAGATACATGCTATACATATATGTTCATTCATTCACTCGTATTTATTGAGAGCTTACTGTGTGCAGAGCATAGTACTAAGCACTTGGGAAAATGCAATACAAAAGTAGTGACATTCCCTGACCACAGCTAGCTTACAGACTATAAGATTTGTACTCATATATGTATTACACATTATATAATAATAACTGTGGTATTTGTCAAACACTTTCCATGAGCCAGGCACTGTACTAGCTCTGGGGAGGATACAAATAAATTGGGTTGGACAGAGTCCCAGTCCCACCCGGGGTTCACAGTCTCAACCCCATTTTACAGATGAGGTAAGTGAGGCATAGAGAAGTGAAGTGATTTGCCCAAGGTCACACAGCAGACGAGTGGTGGAGCCTGGATTAGACCCCATGACCTTCAGACTCCCAGGTCTGTGCTCTATACACTATGCCCTGCTGCTTCTAATATGTATTGTATTCTTGTGTGTGTTCCATATAATGCACACAAATATAAATTTGGACTCCCTCTCTCCAGGTGCTTTCCCCCAACTGAGCATTCTACCCCAGAGCCAAAAGTCCTCTTTCTGTACAATGAAAAGCTGGGTGACAGAGACTAGCTGTGAGAATTCCAGAGACTCATTTAACCTCTCTCTGCTTCTCTTTCCACTTCTACAAAACGGGCACGATGATACACAGACCTTTAGCTCCCACAGAGCCGATGAGAATACAATAAGATGATGAATTTGGAGGCACTCGGGAAGCAAGTTCCTTGGTTATCTTGCTAGGAAACTGTGGAGCAGATGATAAACCAGATGCAGTTCAGACCATGTGAAATAAGAGCAGAAGGGACGGGCGAGGGGTCTGCTGAGCCTATATTAGAAGAGGATCCTATTGAAGATGACCAAATCTTTTGCAAATACCACGTACTGCCCCAAAGACAAACAAATGGATTTTAGAGCCAATTCAATCAAAGTGGTCTTTGGAAGGCCAAATAACTCGACTTTGATTAGCATATTTTGGACACATAATGAGGAGGACTAATTCTCTGGAGAAGACACTAATGCTAGGAAACGTCCAGGGAAAATGTGGAAGAGGCAGACCGGCAGCTAGATGGATAGAGACCATAACAACAAAAACAGAAGAGTTAGAAAGGTTGCGGATTATGGCAGAGGGCGGGACGTTCTGGAGAAAGTATATCCATGGAGTCGCTATGAATTGAAATCGACTTAGCACTTAGCAATAATAATAATAATTGCTGGTGCCGAAACCTGAGGTCAGGTGGATGGGTCCTGATCCTCTGTTGTTTCCCCAGCCGTAATTTCGCTCAATGTCTGACTCCCAACCACTTTATCTATCATTGATATTTGTGGAGCACTTATAATGTGAAGAGCTCTGTACAAAGCCCTTGGGAGAGTACAGTAATAATAATAATTGCATTATTTGTTAAACGCTTACTATGTGCCAGGCACTATACTAAACCCTGGGGTGGATAGAAGCAAATTGAGTTGGACACAGTCCCTGTGCCACATGGGGCTCAAAATCTTAAACCCCATTTTACAGATGAGGGAATTGAGGTGCAGAGGAGTATAGTGACATACCCAAGGTCTCGCAGCAGAGAAGTGGCAGATCTGGGATTAGAACCCAGGTCCTTCTGACTCCCAGGCTCAAGCTCTATCCACTAGGCCTTGCTGACACAACAGAATTGTTAAACATGTTCCCTGCACACAATGGCTTACAGTCTAAATGGGGAGACAGACAGTGATATAAATAATTTCTATCTCGGTACATAATAAATTATGCTATTTGTTAAGCACTTACTATGTGTCAAGCACTGTTCTAAGCACTGGGATAGATACAAAGTAATCAAGTTGGACACAGTCCCTGTCCCACATGGGGCTTAAAGTCTCAATCCCCATTTTACAGAGGAGGTAACTGAGGCACAGAGAAGTTAAGTGACTTACCCAAGGTCGCACAGCAGACAAATTGTGGTAATGAAGGGCTGAGTGTGGGGTGAATACCGAATGCTCCCAGAGAATAGTTCCAGATGCACTGACAACATAAAAGGGAGAGAGAACTGGGGAAAAGAAGAGGTCTTTATCAGGGAAGGCCTCTTGGAAGAGAATTCACCTTATTAGGCTTTGGAGGTGGGGAGACTGGTGGTCTGGTAATATATGGAAGGGGAAAGAGTTCCTGGCCAAAGGGAGGATGTAGAAAAGGGGTCGGTGGTGAGATAGATGAAATCAGGGTAGAGTGAACAAGCTGGCACTGGAGGAGTCAAGTGGGTGGTCTGGGCTAAGTAGGTGATCAGTGAGGTGAAATAGGAGGGGGCGAGCTGATTGAGTGCTTTAAAGTCAATGGTAAAGAGTTTCTGTTTGATGCGAAGTTGGATGGGCAACAAACGGAAGTTCTTGAGGAGTGGGAAGACATGAACTGAATTTTTTTTTAGGAAAATAATCACGGCAGCAGAGTGAAGCATGGACTGGCGTGGGGAGAGATAAGTGGTAGGAAGGTCAGTGAAGAGGCAGATGCAGTAGTCACTAGACTGTAAAATCCTCAAGGGCAGGGATTAGGCCTACCAACTCTAATAATAACGTTGGCATTTGTTAAGCGCTTACTATGGGCAGAGCACTGTTCTAAGCCCTGGGGTAGATATACGGTAATCAGGTTGTCCCATGTGAGGCTCACAGTTAATCCCCATTTTACAGATGAGGTAACTGAGGCACAGAGAAGTGAAGTGACTTGCCCACAGTCACACAGCTGTCAAGTGGCAGAGCTGGGATTCGAACTCATGACTCCGACTCCCACGCCCGGGCTCTTTCCACTGAGCCACGCTGCTTCTCCATATTGTATCATATTGTACTATCCCAGTTGCCTAGCACAGTGCTCTGTACACAGTTATGACTCCCTCCATTCTATTGGTTGATTGGTTGGATAATTCATCTTCAGAGAAAACAGACCCGTCACTAGCGAGAGTTTAAAATCCTCCGTGGAACCTCCACTGTGGATGATTTAGACCTGTCTGTGTAGAAGCCCACAGCTGTCTTTTTTTTTTTTGGATAACTACACCAAACCTGATTCCTCCAAATTTGTGATTTTTTCCATTTAATTTTTCTAGTATATCTCCCGCAGCTTGTAGCAAACACTTAAATACCACATACTCTAATTTTCCTTTGCTGATTTTCAAATAGAATCTCCCCCCACCATACGACTTGGAAGGCGAATGTGATTTGGAAGAACAAAGTTGTTCTGTGTTTACTCAAGTCGTCGTGTACAGAAGTATGGAGCCCCATGGTATCAAAGAAGATGGAAGAAATAGCAATGTTTCATTTTCAGCAGGGGGAAACAGTGACATTATAAGACACTTCAGGGGTGAGGCTTTTACCAGATTTCCTGAACTCTGCAATTTTGACTTGTTCAGCGGGGTGTGGCAGACACAGCAGGAGAACAGGATAAGAGTTTTATCTTCTCGGTGGGATGCAGATAATTCAAAGAAGCTATCATTATTTTAGCATATTTTTATCAGTGTGTACTGGAAAACATAAATAATTTAAGACTGCTGTCAAGAAGGCAGTGGGGTCCAAAGGGTAAAATATGAGATTAGTCTTGAGAAAACCAAAGTTCTATTCCCAGCGACTTGTTAATAACAAGAATAATTATTATTATTATTATTATTATGGAATTTGTTAAGCGCTTAGTATGTGCCGAGCACTGTTCTAAGCCCTGGGGTAGATCAGGGTGTCCCACATGGGCTCATATTTTACAGATGAGGTAACTGAAGCACAGAGAAGTGAAGTGATTTGCCCAAGATCACAAAGCAGACAAGTGGTGGAGCTGGGAATCGAACCCGAGTCCTCTGACTCCCAAGCCTGTGCTGTTTCCATTAAGCCATGCTGCTTTGGGCAAGCCACTTAACATCTCTGTGCCTTAGTTAAATACCCACTCTGCTCTTAGAACGTGAACCCCAGGTAGGCCACGGATCGCCTCTGATCTGAAAATCAAGTGTGTGCACCAGTTCCTGGCACGTAGTATATAACTGTCCTTCATATTTGAAGCAGGCAATCAAATAATCAATCCTATTTATTGAGCCCATTCTGTGTGCAGAGTGCCATTCTAAACTCTCGGGAGAGAACGATGTTATGGAGTCGGTAGGCATGTCGTTCATTCCGTTCATTCGATAGTATTTCTCGAGCGCTTGCCGTATGCACAGCACTGTACCGAGCGCTTGGGAGAGTGCGACGCAACAATAAATGGACACATTCCTGCCCACAGCGAGCTTCCCTGCCCACAAGAAACTTGCAGTCTGGAGGGGGAGACAGACTTGAGTGCAGTAGGGCTGAAGATGGGATGTATGAAGGGTACAAATCCAAGTGGAAGGGTGACTTCCAAGGGAGGCGTATGGAAAATAAGAGCTTAGGGAAGGCCTCTGGAGCAGAGGTGATTTTCCTAAAGCCTTGAAGATACGGAGATCAGTATGGCCTGTTATATATGGAGGGAGAGAACGTTTCCTTGACTTACGTCTCGCTTCTCCAGGATATTCTTCCTTTCTTTGCCACCTATACATTTATGCCTGTATCTATTATGTACTTGATATAATAATAATAATAATTCTCGACCGTGAGCCCACTGTGGGCAGGGATTGTCTCTATGTGTTGTGCTTTCCCAAGTGCTTAGCACAGTCCTCTGTGCACAGTGAACGCTAAATAAATACAGTTGAATGAATGAGTGAATGAATGATACTTGTTAGGCACTTTCTAGTTGCCAAGCACTGTTCCAAGTGCTAGGACAGATACATGGTAATCAGGTTGACCCACATGGGGCTCACAGTCTGAATTCCCACTTTACAGATGAGGTAATAATAATGATGGCATTTGTTAAGCACTTAGCACGTGCAAAGCACCGTTCTAAGCGCTGGGCAAACAAGACGATCAGGTTGTCCCACGTGGGGCTCACAATCTTCATCCCCATTTTCCAGATGAGGTAAATGAGGCTCAGAGAAGTTAAGTGACTTGCCCCAAGTCACACAGCTGACAAGTGGTGGAGCCGGAATTAGAACCCATGACCTCTGACTCCCAAGCCTGGGCTCTTTCCGCTGAGCCACGCTGCTTCTCTACTGAGGGACAGAGAAGTTAAGGATCTTGGCCATGGTCATACAGCAGACAAGTGGCAGGGTCTGGATCAGAACCCAAGTCCTCTGACTCTCAAGCCGTGCTCTTTCCACTGAACGCCCCCCCGGCACTTATGTCCACATTCTTATTCATTCAATTATATTTATTGAGCGCTCCCTGTGTGCAGAGCACTGTACTAAGTGCTTGGGAGAGTTCAATATAAGAATGAGCAGTCATATTTCCGGCCCACAGTGAGCTTACAGTACACTGTTGCTTCCCTTACCTGTAATTTACTTCACTGTCTATCTTCCCGTAGGGGCAGGGATCATGGCTACTAACTGTATTACACTCTCCCGGGGGCTTAAGTGCTTAGTACACTGTTCTGCACACAGGGAACGCTCAATAAATACCACTTATAGGTTGACTGAGAGGAAAAAAGGCAGCCAGTTGGGGAATAAGTGATGAAGACAGTGGATAAATTATGAGGGGTCAGGGCGGAGACCTCTGAGGCCTGATTGTTAGGAGTTTGTGTATCACGTGAAGAGACACAGAAAGCCCGTGGTGGTGGTTGAGGAGAAGGAAGATGTCGATCAAGCGATGATTGCGGAAGATGGTTGGTGCAGCAGTCTACAGTGGTTCCACAGAGGATAATCATCATTACGAGCTACGTCTCACTTATTTGGTAAAGTCCTCCAAGGTGACAGGATAAGCAGCTGCAGTATCTTGCTGCCTCATCTGTGGTCCAAGTGGTGTAAACTATATCATATATACGTTGGTATTTGTTAAGCGCTTACTATGTGCCGAGCACAGTTCTAAGCGCTGGGGTAGACACAGGGGAATCAGGTGGGGCTCACAGTCTTCATCCCCATTTTACAGATGAGGTAACCGAGGCACCGAGAAGTGAAGTGACTTGCCCAAAGTCACACAGCTGACGAGTGGCCGAGCCGGGATTCGAACCCATGACCTCTGACTCCAAAGCCCGTGCTCTTTCCACTGAGCCACGCTGCTTCTATATTATTGGTTGGTCTGGTCAGGTGGGCCAGTCTGGTAAACCCAGTTCAGCTTCCAAGGTCACCTCTATGTCTCCCTCCACCGAGATCACCCTTCTTATAGCTCCCCTCCCGCTCCTCCTCTCTGTCCCCTAGAGGGGCTGGGGTCTCAGGGACCTGGGGAAATGGAGGAGAGTATCCCAGTTGGGCCCGACCCCTCCTGAGGAGCTGGGATAATAATAAGGTTGGTATTTATTAAGCGCTTACTCTGTGCAGAGCACTGTTCTAAGCGCTGGGGGAGATACAGGATCATCAGGTTGTCCCATGTGAGGCTCACAGTCTTAATCCCCATTTTACAGATGAGGTAACCGAGGCACAGAGAAGTGAAGTGACTTGCCCACAGTCACCCAGTTGACAAGTGGCAGAGCCGGGATGCGAACCCATGACCTTTGACTCCCAAGCCCGGGCTCTTTCCACTGAGCCACGCTGCCACCTCAGTTTCTCCTCCACCTCCTCTCTGGAGTGGAAGCAGCAGGAGTGATTCCCTCCCTCCCCTGGGAGCCGCGATGCAGCATTGTGGAGGTCCCCCTCCCCTCCACGTTGCCACGACTCGCTCCCTTTGCTCTACCCGCCTCTACCCACCCCACAGCACCTTTGTATATATGTACATATCTATAATTCTATTTATATTGATGCCTGTTTACTTGTTTTGATGTGTAGTTATCTACAATTCTACTTATTTCTATTGATGCCTGTTTACTTGTTTTGTTGTCTGTCTCCCCCCCACCCTTCTAGACTGTAAGGCCAGTGCGGGCAGGGATTGTCTCTCCTTAGTGCTGAATTGCACTTTCTAAGTGCTTAGTACAGTGCTCTGCACACAGTAAGCGCTCAATAAATACAAATGAATGAATGAGGTCAAGGAGAGATGAGCGTGACAGGACGACGGGGCTGGAGACGGGGAAGGATGCTGATTTTGATGGTTTAGACACATTCTTTCTGTCATCTCCATCTCCGTACAGTCAGGGCTCAGCAAATACCACTGATTGATTAATTGATCGATTCAACAGGGTGGAATGCGGTCAGATATGGTTGCCCAGGGACACTGATAGTCCAGTCAAACATAGTTTTTGCAATGCATGAATGTATTCATTCAATCATATTTATTGAGTGCTTACTGTGTGGAGCACTGTACTAAGTGCTTGGGAGAATACAAAGTGCTTGAGAAGCAGCGTGGCTCCGTGGAAAGAGCGCAGGCTTAGGAGTCAGAGGTCGTGGGTTCAAATTCCGGCTCCACCACCTATCAGCTATCAGCTGTTTGACTTTGGGCAAGTCACTTGACTTCTCAGTGTCTCAGTTACCTCATCTGTAAAATGGGGATTGAGACTGTGAGCCCCAAGTGGGACAACCTGATTACCCTGTATCTACCCCAGCACTTAGAACAGTGCTTGGTACATAGAAAGTGCTTAACAAATACCAACATTATTATTATTACAACAATAAACAGTCACATTTCCTGCCCATAATGAGCTTACAGTCTAGAGGCGGGGAGACAGACATTAATATAAATAAATAAATTAGAGGTGTGCACATTAATGCTGTGGGGCGGGGAGTGGAGAAGAGCAAATGGAGTAAGTCGGGGCAATGCGGAAGAGAATGGGAGAAGAGGAAAGGGGGGCTTAGTCAGGGAAGGTCTTTTGGAGGTGATGTACCTTCAGTAGGCTTTGAAGGAAGGGATAGTCATTATACCTTCTACAAGGTATAGAATAGGGTAGGATAGGGTATAGGGTAGGAAAGTCTATACCTTCTGTTTTGTGGAAAGGAGAAACAGAAGGCTAAGCAACAGACAAGGAGACAAATTTTTCATGGTATCTGTTAAGCGCTTGCTATGTGCCAGGCCCTGAACTAAGCTCTGGGGCACAATTCATTCCCCACATGAGACTCGCAGTTTTAATCCCCATTTTGCAGATTAGGTGAATGAGGTACAGAGAAGTTAAGAGGCTTGCTTGAGGTCACACAACAGACAGGTGACAGACTGGAATTAGAATTCAGGTCCTTCTGACTCCCAGGCCAGTGTTTTATCCACTAGGCCAAGGTCCAGCTAATGCAATGATATAGCTGTGGTAATGCCAGATCTTGTAGCAGGGGAAGTGACAGATACAGGTATGTTTTATAGAAAAAGCTGGGTGGACTTGGCAGTGGAATATCAGTTTGGAGAGTTGAAAAAGTAGCAAACAATCAAGATTGACACCAAAAAGGAAAGGAATAAAAGACCAAACACACACCTCTAGAGTGAAGGAATATGATTGGGAAGCAGCATGACCTAGTGAAAAGAGTATGAGCCTGGTAATCAGAGGACCTGGGTTCTAATCCTGGTTCTGTCACTTGTCTGCTGTGTGACCTTGGCCAAGTCATTTAATAATAATAATAATAACAGTACTAGTTAAGCACTGTGTGCCAAACGTGATTCTAAGCACCGGGGTAGATACAAATTAATCAGGTTAAACACAGTTCCACATGGGGTTCATACCCTTAATCCCAGTTTTACAGATGAGGTAACTGAGGCCCGGAGAAGTTAATTGATATGCTCAACTTCATTTGCCTGTGCCTCAATTTCTTCATCTGTAATATGGGAATTAAATTCTACTCCTTCCTAGTTAAACTGTTAGTCCCATGTGGTTCAGGGCCTGTGAAAAAAAGTATGATCTTATATCTACTCCAGTGTGTAATACAGTGCTTGGCATATTGTAGGAGTGTAAGAAATACCATTATTATGACTAAGGTTGTGGGCTTCTGGGTTGGGAAGAATGATGGTGTTGTCCATTGAGATGGGAAAGTCTGGGAGAGGAGTGGGTTTAGAGGGAAAGAGGAGGAGTCCTGTACTAGATATTTTGACTTTGACGTTTAGACTGTGAGCCCGTATTGGGCAGGGAATGTCTCTATCTGTTGCCAAATTGTACATTCCAAGCGCTTAGTACAGTGCTATGCACATAGGAAGTGCTCAATAAATACTATTGAATTGAATGAATGAATGATTTTGATGTCGTGGTGGGACATCTTAGTGCAAATGACACTGCAGGCAAGAGAAGAGGTGGGATTGTAAGCTCCCTCTGGACTGTGAACTCTCCATGGGCAGGAAATGTGTCTACCAACTCTGTTGTACTCTCCCGAGTGCTTAATAGAGGGTTCTGCACACAGGTAGTGCTTGATAAATACAATGGATTGATTGATGGATGGGAGGTCAGGGCTGGAGAGATGAATTTGGGAGTTGTCTATATAGCGATGGTAGCTGAAGCCATGTAAGAGGATGGGATCCCTGAGAGAGAGAGAGCTGGATGAAATCGTGGATAAATCCATTTTGGAAAAATGATTAAAAAGGACCAGGATAACTCCTATCTAGAGAGATCCCGGACTGGCTTTCTCAACGAAGGCCCCTCTAGATTTTGAGGTCAAGCCACCTACCTCCACTTTAGAAAGCTGCAGTTGGTCTTTTATTCCTTTCCATTTTAGTAGATTTAATGGGATTTCTATTTTGAGCAGAGGTTGGTACCTCTGGGACTTGGTTCTTGATTTACAACGACTTCAATTTTCCAGTAGATACATTTGTGAGGTCGGGAAGCTTTATATGCAAGTGTAACTAACTGTAGGGCCATTCAATTTCATATGCTGCTCTTCAAACTTGAGGACTCAAAAAAAAAAATACTCTTCTCTGAGCAAATACTTTTTCATTTAGACCAACATAACCGATTTCAAGTTGCCTAACCTAATAAGCTTTCTGCCCTATTGACATTTGCAAATGCTCACGATTCTCTTTTTAAATATTTAAATACTTCTGAGTGTACTTTGGCTATCACTTCCCCAAAGCAAAATTCCTTGCTCTGCACAGTGTGACTTCTCCAGACTCTCTTAGTTGCCAGTAAATATTTAAAACCCAAACTTTCACCTGATACCACCTTGATAAAAGAGATATTTCTTTGGAGTTTGGGAAACAGCAAGTGGTGCCCAGTGAATTTCCTGAGTCTTTTGGATCTGACCCAAGCACGAATATCGGACGATACGTAGTTTAAAGACAAAAGAAATTAGCAGGGTAAATGGAACAGATGCTAAATCTCCCCACCTCCCCACCACATAGCTTATAAACCCCTTAAGGGTAGAGTTGTGTCTACTTTACTGAATTCTGTGAAGCAGCGTGGCCTAGTGGAATGAGGATGGGACTGGGAGTTAGAAAGATCTGGGTTCTAATCCTAGTTTGGCCATTTGCTGTGTGACCTTGGAAAAGTCACTTCTCTGTGCCTCAGTGACCTCATCTGTCAAATGGGGATTAAGACTGTGAGCCCTATGTGGGACAGGGACTGTGTCCACACTGATTACCCTGTGTTCAAACTAGAGCTTAGAACAGTGCTTGACATATAAGTGCTTAACAAATATTTTGAGAATAAATGATTATTATTACTCTCCCAGGCACTTTGTACAATGCTCTGCACACAGTAAGTGCTCAGTAAATACCATTGATTGAGTTTAGATCATTTTAGAAAGTCTTATGGTACTAACTAGGTCCTCATTTCTCCTATTGGCCCTGATTTCTGCATCACCTATGCACACAATAATAATAATAATAGCAATGATGGTATTCATTAAGCACTTACTATGTGCCAAGCACTGTTCTAAGTGCTGCGGTAAATACAGGGTCATCAGGTTGCAATCAGGTATCGAACAAAAACTCCTCAGTATTGTCTTCAAAGCTGTCCATATCCTTGCCCTCTCCTACCTCACCTCCGTTCTCTCCTTCTCCATTGCAGCCCGAACACTCCGCTCCTCTTCCGCCGCTAACCTCCTCACTGGGGCTCGTTCTTACCTGTCCCTCCGTCGGCCCCCGGCCCACATCCTTCCTCTGGCCTGGAATGCCCTCCCTACTCAAATCTGCCAATCACACTTGCCTCCTTCAAAGCTCTACTGAAGGTGCACCTCCTCCAAGAGGCCTTCCCAGCCTAAGTCCCCATTTTCCTCAGCTCCCCCTCCACTCCGTGTCACCCAAACTCACTCCCTTTGCTCTACCCCTGCCCCCCCCAGCCCCACAACACTTGTATATATTATGTACATATCTATAATTCTATTGATGCCTGTTTACTTATTTTGATGTCTGTTTCCCCCCTTCTAGACTATAAGCCCGGTGTGGGCAAGGGATTGTCTCTCTTTATTGTTGAGTTGTAGTTTGATTGAAAGAATGAAAGGTTGGACACAGTTCCCGTTTTACATGGAGCTCCCATTCTTGATCCCCATTTTCCAGATGGGGTAACTGAGGCAAAGGGAAGTAAAATGATTTGCCCAAGGTCACACAGCAGACAACTCGTTGACCTGAGATTAGAACCCACATTCTCTGACTCCCAAGCCTGTGCTCTTGCCCCTCGGCCAGGCTGCCTCTCTACTTGAATCCATACTCCTTAAAATTTTGTTATTAAACCCATTCTCAGCCCCTCAAAGGTATATGTGCATCCCTACTTAAAGCTCACCTCCTCCAAGAAGCCTTCCCCAACTGAGCTCCCCTTTTCCCTCTGCTCCCTCTATCCCCCCCACCTCTCCGCAGCTAAACCCTCTTCTCCCCCCTTTCCTTCTGCTCCTCCCCCTCTCCGTCCCCTCCCCTCAGCACTGTACTCGTCCGCTCAACTGTATATATCCTCATTACCCTATTTATTTTGTTAATGAGATGTACATCACCCTGATTCTATTTATTTGCTATTGCTTTAATGAGATGTTCTTCCCCTTGATTCTATGTATTGCCATCGTTCTTGTCTGTCCGTCTCCCCCAATTAGACCGTCAAAGGGCAGGGACCGTCTCTATCTGTTACCGATTTGTACATTCCAAGCGCTTAGTACAGTGTTCTGCACATAGTAAGCGCTCAATAGATACTATTGAATGAATGAATGAATCCCTACACTCTTCCATGTCACCTATCAATGGTTTATTTTCATTTGTTGCCTTCTGTAAACTAAAAGCTCCTTGTGGTCAGCCATCATGTCTACCAACTCATTCCCGAAGCTCCTCATACAATGCTTAGCACACATTAAGTGCTTGATAATTACGATTGATCATTCAAGCATATTTACTGAGTACTTAAGGTGTGCAGAACACTGTACTAACCACTTGGGAGTGTGTAATATAAACAATTGACTAGTTATTTGTATTTACTGAGTGCTCACTGTGTGCAGAGCACTGTATTAAGCACTTGGGAAAGTACGAGATAACAATATAACAGACACATTCCTTATCCACAGTGAGTTTACAATAGGGAGGAGGAAATGAACATTAATATAAATAAAGGAAATTACACCTATGTACTTAAGTGCTGAGGGGGTGGGTGGGGAGATGAATAAAGGGAGCATTCATTCCTTCATTCAGTAATACTTGCAGAGCACTGTTCTAAGCCCTTGGAGTGTACAATTCAAGTCAGGGTGAAGCAGAAGGGAGTTGAAGGAAAGGAAAAGAAGGCTTAATCAGGGAAGGCCTCTTACAGTGATATTCATTCATGTGAATCAAAAGATTTTCCCAGATGACTTCCTGTAAAGATATTTCTTTACCTCCCATTCTTGGTTTTGCTTTACATATATATATATATATAAAATATCGTGTTATATATAATGCAATATATCATATACATATAAATATATATTGTGTTATATATAATAATAATACAATATATCATATAACTGGGGATCCTAAATGTTCTTGTTTTGTGCATTACACATGTCTGTTCAGTCCCCATTGAATCAATCAGTCAGTAGTATTTGAGTGCTTACTGTGCTAAGGGCACTGTACTGAGCGTTTGGGAAACTATAACCCACAAGAAGATTGTAATCTAGCCTTTCACTCTCACATTCATCTCACCTGAGCTCCCAGGACACAGCTCTTGGAGATTGTGCTTTTTTCCTTTCATTCTCCACCCTTGTTTCACCCAACAAACTTGAGGCTAATGGGTAACGTTCAAGCAGTGGTGATACCCAAAGCAAGGAGGGTGGAGGAAAGCCTCTTAAGGACAGGGTTGATCCAAGTTATAATGATAATTCTGATATTTGTTAAGTGCTTACTATGTGCCAGACACTGTACTAAGTGCTGGAGCAGATACAATTTGTAGCTGTGTTTTTAAGAAGTAGCATTTGATAGCATGCTCCACCCAAATATTTCTTATTTTAATTTTTGGATCAGGTCCTTCCAGAGCCAGGTATCTAGGTTTTTTGTTTTGTTTTGGGTTTTGTGGGGGGCCAGTCCCATCAGAGGATGTGAACTGGGTTGGATATTTGCCAGGGATTGCTGCAGATTGTTTGAAGGAACAGTGTGATAGTTACTCCCCATGACCTTGTACAAGAATTTATCCAAACCCCTCTTGGGCTTACAGATATTTTTTTTGCCTGCACTATTGTAATAATAAATGCCATAGGTTTATTTGGCACCCATCCTCATCAGATTTCAGTGGGTGCTCTTTTGTCCTAATGAGGGATTTCATGAGAAGTTTTGCACACCCTGGCTACTGTTATAGACATCAGTCACGTCTCTACAGACTGAAGGATCTTACCCTGTTCTTTTCAGTCTTTAAACCCTACCCGAAGCCGATAGTCCTCAGTGGTTACACAGAGCTAAATTCTGTCCCAGCATTCTGTTTCCCAGGCAGCAAGTTGGGCAGCATTAGACAAGGAAATAGAAAATCAAGTGAAAAAGGCTAGCTCCTTCTTGGGGAAACTGTCAAAGGACTGTGGTGACAGCAGGTGACAGACTTCAAGCCAAACTTAAGGTCCAGAGGTGTGGGCAGGGATTCTCTCTGTTTGTTGCTGAACTGTACTTTCCAAGCTCTTAGTACAGTGCTTTGCACACCGTAAGCGCTCAATAAAAAATGAATGAATGAATACAAGTAAATCGTGTTGGATATAATCCTTGTTCCACCTGGGGATCACGGTCTCAATCCCCCTTTTACAGATGAGGTAACTGAGGCCCAGAGAAGTGATGTGACTTGCCCAAGGACACACAGCAGATGAGTGGAGGAAGATCTGGGATTAGAACCCACGGCCTTCTGACTCCCAGGCCCGGGGTTTATCCACTAGGCCATGCTGCTTCTCACTAAGTGTCAGACAATGCTGTGTCCCGGCTGAAAACTGGAAATCATTTGCTGAAGACAGATCAGCATGGTGCGCTACCATGAAGAAGCTCCACATGAGACGATCCACTCCCTCCTTGAGAGCAGTGTGCCATGATTGTCTTCAGCACTTGACTCCCAGTTCTCTGTTTGTCTCTTTGTTCAAAGCTCCCTATAAAGGGAAAAACACAAAACAGAAAACAGTGGTGGGTGCTACAAGTATTAAGTTCAATAACACTACAAGAGACCACCTTTTTGCTTGTCCAGTGCGGTCACCATTGTCGATCCTGGCCTTTTCTGCGACGAATGCATTTATGGGTGATCACCATTAATGACGTCTTTTTCGAATGTGAAGGACAGCTGCCTGTGCATTAATAAAACTAAGCTGGATGTGCAGGTCTCACTGCCATTTGAAAGTTTGTACGCTATCGTTGTCATCGACCGTGGTATTTACTGAGCACTTACTGTGAGCAGAGCACTGTTCTAAGCGCTTGGGAGACACAATAAAACAGGACTGGTAGTTCACGTTCCTTGAACTCAGAGTCCAGAGGGGGAGTCGAACATTAATATGAATAAGTAACTTAAATGTATATAATTTAAAGATATTTATGTAAGTGTGGTGGGGTTGGGGTGACTATCAAGTGTCCATAGTTCACAGATCCAATTGCGTAGATGACACAGAAGAGAGAGGGAGCCGGGAAAAAGAGGGCTTTACTGGGGAAGACTCCTTGGAAGAGATGTGACTAATAATTCTTTGAAGATGAAGAGAACAGTGGACTTGCGCATATGGTAGGGGAGGGAGATCCCGGCTAAGAGGAGGGAATGGGAAAGGGGTCCACGGCGAGATAGTTACGTCTTAGAGTTTTGGTACCACATAACTATCAGTCTGTCAGTTTTCCTAAAGATCTGCTTGTCCTCAATTCAGGTGAATATAGTTTTAGCTTAGAGTCTTATGTTATAATGAAAGAAGCATGGCCTAATGGAAAGAGTTTGGGCCTGGGAGTGAGAGGACCTGTGTTTTAATCCCAGCTCTGCCACTTTTCTGCTGTGTGACCTTGGGCAAGTCATTTAATTCCTCATTTCCTCATCTGTAAAATGAGGATTAAATCTCCCTCCCTCTTCTATAGATCGGTGAGCCCCATGTGGGACAGGGACTGTTTCCACTTGACAACTTTGTGTCTATCCCGGCTCTCGGCACAATGCAAGCACTTTACAAATTTGAGAAAAAAAATGGTGGGCCACATTGTGATCGTGAGGTTTATGGTCTCCTGGCAATATTTTTTAGCTTTTTAAAGGAAATCATCAGCCTAAAATTTTCCACTCTTCTAGTTCACCTCTTCCTGGGCTTCCCTGGCACAGGTTCAGTGATCTATGAGCATGTATCTTCCAACTATGTTGCATCATATTCCCCCGATGCTTAATTCAGTCCTCTGCCCACAGTAAGTGCTCAATAAATACCAATGATTGATGGACCCACAGGAAATTTATGTCAACCAAGCTTTAGACAGGTTTGAGTCAGTGGCCAGCAATAATTTCAACAGTGGAATTTTCCTTTTTCAAGAGAAGCAGAGAAGCCACGCAGTCTAGTGGAAAGCGCATGAGTCTGGGAGTCAGAGAACCTGGGTTCTAATTCTGGCTCTGTCAAATGCTTGTTGTGTGACCTTTGACAAGTCACTTAACTTCTCCATCCCTCAGTTCTTCTGTTCTCCCTCTATCTTAGACTGCAAGTTTCGGACGGGACAGGGACTGTGTCCAACGTAAGTCACTCTTATCACCCCAATGCTTAGAACAGTGTTTGACCCATAGTAAGCACCTAACAAATACCACACACAAAAAAACTCCTGAAAAATGTGCACTTGGGTTTATTTTCATCATATATGGAAAACTGTATTTGGTAAAATATGGGTGGTTTCTGTCGGAGACATCCTAGCAGCTGGGAATTCAACAACAGACATTCAGGCTTTGTTTGCATTTTCTGCCTTTTAAAGTTATGGGTGGTTTTTTTTTTCCAGCAGGAGTTTTCTACCTAACTAATGTAGAAATATATCTGTATCTATAGATATAGATATATTTGCTGTGTAGCATTCTTAGAAAAAGCAATGTTTACTTAATGTGAATAGTTATGTAATTCTAAAATTCATAAGGAAAATTTGAAATGCCCTGTATTTTCCCTATTCATTCATTCAGTCATATTTATTGAGTGCTTTACTGTGTGCAGAGCACTGTACTACATACTTGGAAAGTACAATTCAGTGATAAAGAGAGCCAATCCCTGCCCACAATGGGCTTACAGTCTAGAAGACTATTTCAAGATGATGATTATTACTATTGATAATGATGATCACACTTAATCGATGGTATTTATTGAATGCTTATTGTGTACAGAGCACTATACTAAATGCTTCAGAGAGTATGACACAAGAGTTGGTAGACGTGTCCCCGACCCACAAGGAGCTTACAATCTAGAGGGAGAGACAGGCATTAAAAAAATTATAGATAATAATAATGATGGGATTTGTTCAATCATTCATTCAATAGTATTTATTGAGTGCTTACTATGTGCAGAACACTGTACTAAATGCTTGGAATGTTACACACTTACTATGTGCCAAGCACTGTTCTAAGCTCTGGGGTAGATACAAGGCAATCAGATTGTCCCACGTGGGGCTCACAGTCTTAATCCCCATTTTACAGATGGGGTAACTGAGACACAGAGAAGTTAAGTGACTTGTCCAAAGTCACACAGTTGATAAGTGGCGGAGCCAGGATTAGAATCCACAATCTCTGACCTCCAAGCCTGGGCTCTTTCCACTAAGCCACGCTGACAACCGAGTATAAGGATATGTACATACATGATATCAAGATAAGAGTTGCTGTGTATCTTAGTGCCTCCTCAGGGAGGACTCTGATGTATAGATGAGCCACTTTTCATTTTTCTCAAAGAACAAGAACAGGAAGTTAGAAGGATCTTCCTCAGAGCTCCAACTCAGGGCCACTCTGCCAGAGATAATTGATTCCACTCGATCCATCAATCAATAGTATTTATTAAGCCCTTACTAGGTTGCAGAGCACATCCCATATTACTCATTGCCCACCCTCAACTTGGCCTTTCCCCCTGAGAAAGTGAAATGTAGAAGTCAGATCACGGTGGATCTCCAGTGACCATTATGCTGATTAATCGGGGGGTTTCCCCATTTCTCAAGAAGGGAATGGGCTCTTAGAAGTTCATCGGTGCCCAGCTAGGTCTGTGACCTCTTCTTTTATCTTTTTTTAGGGACATCAAACCAGACAACATATTGCTGGATGAGCATGGTAAGCCACGACTGGATATTTTATTTACCACATTCAGACGAGATTAATATAAACCAATTACGGAAAGTGGGTCTCTGATCTTTGAGCCCAAGGCAATTGTTTGCCTATGCCTTTCCGCCACCTTGTTCTTCGTGTCTTTCTTGTCCTCCTCCCCCTCTTCATCCTTGTTCTCCTCCTCATCCTCCTGGTCATCTTCCTCCTCCTCATTCTTTTCCTCCTCCTCCTTCTCTTCCTCCTCCTCCTCTTCCTCACCCCCTCATCCTGTCACAGACCCTCTCTCCTTTCCTAAATTAGGGCCTTCAGCTAAAGATTGTCAGGGCAGTGAGGAGGAGTAGAGAAGAGAAAGTCCAGAAATCACTGGCTTTTGTAATTTCTTCTTTTACTTGTCACATGTCCTAGACAGTCCTGATTGGTACCTTATCACTGCTCTTTCCTTCTTTCGTGCTCTTTTATTCAATCAGTAAATCAGTGGTATTTACTGAGCGCTGACTGTGGACAGAGCACTGTACTAAGTACTGTAGAATCGGGTTGGTCCAGTGGATAGAGGCCAGAGCCCGGCATTCAGAAGAATGTGGATTCTAACCCCATCTCCACCACATGTCTGCTAGTGACCTTGGGCAAGTCATTTCTCTTCTCTGTGCCTCAGTTACCTCTTCTGTAAAATGGGGATTAAACTGTGAGCCCCATGTGGACACAGACTGTGTCCAACCTGATTAGCTTGTATCTACCCTAGTACAGTGTCTGGCACATAGTAAGCACTTAGCAAATACCATTTAAAAAGTCCTTGGGAGAGTACAATACAACAGAGTTGGTAGACACATTCCCTGCCCACGATGAGCTTCCAGTCTAGAGGAGGAGACAGACATTAATATGAATAAACAAATTACAGCTACCTCCATTGAGTGTCTAGTACAGCGTGGCTCAGTGGAATGAGCACGGGCTTGGGAGTCAGAGGTCATGGGTTCTAATCCCAGCTCCTCCCCACTTGTCAGCTGTGTGACTTTGGGCAAGTCACGTAACTTCTATGTGCCTCAGTTACCTCATCTGTAAAATGGGGATTAAGACTGTGAGCCTCGTGTGGGACAACCTGATCATTTTGTATCCCCCAGCACTTAGAACAGTGCTTTCCAAGTAGTAAGCACTTAACAAATGCCATCATCATACTATAGTGCACAGACCACCCATTCATCGAGCAATTGTATTTATTTTGTGCCTCCAAAGTTCAGAACACCGTACTAACCCCTTGAGAGAGCTCAATAGAAGTTAAAGAAAGGATTCCAGTCTTCAGGGAGCTCACAGTTTATTTAGGAAAATGGGGAAAAGAATGGAAGGCAGAGAACGCAAGTCATTAATAAAGGCTATGGCTGTTGACAGTCCTTTTTCTTGGACACCAGGACCTTCAGTCAAGCAGTCAATCAATGGTATTTCTTGAGTGCTTACTATGTGCAGAGCACTGTACTAAGAGCCTGGGAGAGTACAGTGCAACAGAATTAGAAGACACATTCCCTGACGGTAATGAGCTTAAGGTCCCAGTATACCAACCTCCCATTTATATGTTTCAGTCAGCCCGATTCAACCATTTTATGAAGGAAGCCCAAGGTGACACAGATGAAGTGTAAAGAAGGATGGCATTGTAAAAGGCACCTGAGAAGTCAAGAAGGATTAGGATAGAATCCCTTAGATTTAGCTAGGAGAATATAGACAATCCACCAGAGGAGTTTGGATGGGAAGGGGCCTCAGTTCCCTCTCTGTCTGGGAATGAAGACAGTGAGCCCAGTATGGGACAGGGACTGTGTCTGACCTGATCAACATGTGTCTACCCCAGCACTTAGTACAGTGCTTGGCACATAGTAAGCACTTAACAAATACCATCATTAGTATTTCTGTTAAGGAAATAGAGCAATAGCAGGGAGGTGCAGTGGATCCAGGGTATATTGATTTACTTTGGGGTTGTTGGGTTTTTTTTAGGATGGGAGAGATGTATGCATGCTTGAAGGTGACGGAGAGTGCGTGGTTGAAGATGGCGGGTCAGGGAGACACAACTGCTTTAAGTTTGGCTTTAGCTTTGCTTTGGCTTTAAAGCTGTCCATCACTGTGCCTCCTCCTACCTCACGACTCTACTCTCCTACAACATCCCAGCCCTCACACTTCGTTCCTCTAATGCTAACTTTTCTCCCTGTACCTCAATCTCGTCTGTCTTGCTTCCGACCTCTAGCCCACATCCTACCTCTGGCCTGGAATGCCCTCCCTCCTCATATCGGACAGATAATTGCTCTCCCCCAGTTCAAAACTTTATTGAAGGCCCATCTCCTCCGGGAGGCCTTCCCTGACTAAACCCTCCTCTCCTCTTCTCCCACCCCCTTCTGTGCTGCTCTTACTTACTCCTTCATTCATCCTCCCTCTCATCTCCACAGCACATATGTGTATATCTGTAATTTATTTACTTATCTATTCATTCATTTATATTAATGTCTGTCTCCCCCTCTAGACTGTGAGCTCATTGTGGCCAAGAATGTGGCTGTTTGTTGTCATATCATACTCTCTCAATCTCTTAGTATAGTGCTTTGCACAGCATAAGCGCTCAATAAATACAATTGAATGAATGAATGAATGTAAGTGAGAGGGGATGGGGTGGATTTTGAAAAGAGGTAGGACACCTCCTCTTGAACCATGAATAGAAAGGAGGGAAGGGAATTAAGCAAGGAGGAAGAGGAAAGAAGTGCGTGGATTTCCCTCCTAGTGACTTGAATTTTTTCCTAAAAGGATGTGACAGAGGGTCTCGGTTCTTGGTAAGTGCTTACTATGTGCCAAGCTCTGTTCTAGGTGCTGGGGTTGATACAAGTTCACCAGGTTGCACATACTCCTTTTCCCACATTGGCCTCACCCTCTTAATCCCCATTTTTTATAGATGAGGTAATGGAGACACAGAGAAATTAAGGAACTTGTCCAAGGTCACCCAGCAGATAAGTGGTGGAGCTGGGATTAGAACCCATGACCGTCTTACTCCCAGGCCCGGGGTCTATCCATCCCCTAAATGATTAGAGGATGAGGGATAAGAAAGAATACTTCTGAGTGGAAGATTCATTCATTCAATAGTATTTATTGAGCGCTTACTATGTGCAGAGCACTGTACTAAGCGCTTGGCATGACCAAGTCGGCAACAGATAGAGACGGTCCGAGCACTATGTGCCGAGCACTGTTCTAAGCACTGGGGTAGATACAGGGTAATCAGGTTGTCCCACGTGAGGTTCACAGTCTTAACCCCCATTTTACAGATGAGGTCACTGAAGCCCAGAGAAGTGAAGTGACTGGCCCACAGTCACACGGCTGCCAAGCGGCAGAGCCGGGATTCGAACCCATGACCTCTGACTCCCGAGCCCGTGCTCTTTTCACTGAGCCCCGCTGCTTCTTTGAAGCCAGGAGTGAGGAGTTTTTGCTTCATGCGAAGGTTGATAGGCAACCACTGGAGATTTTTGAGGAGGGGAGTGACACGCCCAGAGCGTTTCTGTAGAAAGATATCTGGGCAGCAGAGTGAAGTATAAATTGAATCGGGGAGAGACAGGAAGATGGGAGATGAAAAGGTGGCTGATGCAATAATCCAGTCGATATATGACGAGAGAGTGTACCAACAAACTAGTGGTTTGGATGGAGAGGAAAGTGTGGATCTTGGAAGCAGCATGATTTAGAGGAAAGAGACTGGTCGGGGGAGTCAGAGGATCTGGGTGCTAATCCTGACTTCACTTTTTTGTGCCTCAGTGACATGATCTGTAAAATGGGGATTAAGACTGTGAGCGCCATGTGGGACCTGGGCTGTATCCAACCTGAATAGCTTTTACCTACCCCGGAGCTTAGTACAGTGCTTGACACATAGTAAGTGTTTTAAAAATACCACTAAAAAAATGATACTTGTTGAATGCTTGTTGCATGTCGAGCTCTGCACTAAAATTCTTGGGAAAGTGCAACTGAAGCAAATCTGTCTCCCCGTCTAGACTATAAGATCCTTGTGGGCGGGCAGGGAACCCGTCTACTAACTCTGTTATATTGCTCTCTCCCAAGTGCTTAGTACAGTGCTCTACACAGTAAAGGCTCCACAAAAAACACTCATTGATTGATGGATTGAAGCAAGCCACACATTCCCTGCTCTCAAGGGGTTTCCAATCTAATGAGGGAGGCAGAGAACAAGGATAAGGCAGTAAGTTATTTGAATATGAGAAGGTGAAAGAATAAAGAATGGACTGTACCTATATAAAATTACTTATCCACCAATGATATTTTTTGAGCGTGGCTTGGTGGATAGAACATGGACGGTCCTGGGAATCAGAAGGACCTGGGTTCTAATCCCGGCTCCACCACCTGTCTGCTGTGTGACCTTGGGCAAGTCTCTTCACTTCATTATTCCTCAGTTACCTCATTTGGAAAATGGGTTTAAAACTGTGAGCCCCATGGACTATTTCTAACCCGATTACTTTGCATTTTCCTCGAACTTAGAACATTGCCTTGCACTTAGTAAGCCTTGAACAAATACCATAAAAAATGAGTGATGGTGCTTGGGAGGGTTTTAATGAACAAGCACTAAGTAAGGAAGGAAGGGAATCCAGGTAGCAGCCTTGAGAGGAAGCCTCAGTTAGGGGTTCAGAGGCAGAGCAAGAGCTGGTGAAAAAGACAGAGAAGGAGCAGTTAGGGAGGTACGGGGAAAACTAAACCGGATTCTGTCAGGAAAACCAAAGTTGGAATATGTTTTCATGAGATGGGAAAGGGCCAATGAGGACAGGAGGGATTAGAACAGTGTCCTTTGTATTTGACAAGACAAATGTCATTTGTGACTCTGAAGAGAGTGGCTTCTTAGAGTCAAGAGGGAGAAATCCAGATTGTAGACGGTCAAATAGGTAAAATGAAGGAGGTGAGGCAGAGAGTGTATGTTAATAAACATTATTATAGTGTTTCATAATAAGAATAATACTAATAACAATGATAATGGTAATTGTTAAGCACTTGCTATGTGTCAAACACTATTCTAAACGCTGGGGTAGATACAAGATAATCAGGTTGGACACAGTCCCTGTGTCACATGGGGCTCATAGTCTTAATCCCCATTTTAATCCCTACTGAGAGCTCACCTCCTCCAAGAGGCCTTCCCAGACTGAGCTACCCCTCTTCCGTCTGCTCCCTCTGCTCCCTCTCTGTTCCCCCTCCGCCCTCTGCTCCCTCCCCCTTCTCCCCTTCAGCTCCCCTCAGTTTAGCCCCCTTTCCCTCTGCTCCTCCCCCTCCCCCTTCCCCTCCCCTCAGCACTGTGCTCATTTGTATATATTTTTATGACCCTAGTTATTTTGTTAATGAGGTGTCCATCCCCTTGATTCTATTTATCATGATTATGTTGTCTTATTTTTGTCCATCTGTCTCCCCCGATTAGACAATGAGCCCGTCATTGGGCAGGATGGTCTCTATCTGTTGCCGAATTGTACATTCCAAGTGCTTAGTACAGTGTTCTGCGCATAGTAAGCGCTCAATAAATACTACCGCATGAATGAATTTGAGCGCTTACTATGTGCAGAGCACTGTACTAAATGCTTGGGGTAGCAGAGGCAGAGAGACGGTCCCACAGCAGACAAGTGATGGAGCCAGGGTTAGAGACCAGGTCCTTCTAATAATAATGTTGGTATTTGTTAAGCGCTTACTATGTGCCGAGCACTGTTCTAAGCGCTGGGGTAGACATAGGGGAATCAGGTTGTCCCACGTGGGGCTCACAGTCTTAATCCCCATTTTACAGATGAGGGAACTGAGGCACCGAGAAGTTAAGTGACTTGCCCAAAGTCACACAGCTGGCAAGTGGCAGAGCCGGGGTTCGAACCCATGACCTCTGACTCCAAAGCCCGTGCTCTTTCCAGTGAGCCACGCTGCTTCTCACTCCTTCTGACTCCCAGGCCCATGCTCGATCCACACCGTGTGCCAAGCACAGTGGTAAGTCTTGGGGCAGATACAGTTTAATCCGATCATAAATGACCCCTGTTTCATAGGTAGTTCCGGCGCTTAGTCAATACAGTGCCTGTCACATAGTAAGCGCTTAACAAATACCATCATTTTTATGTAGCTTATAGTTTCAGAGGGAGGAAAAGCATGCATTTCATCCCCATTTTACAGTTGAGGAAACGGAGGCCCAGAGAAGTTAAATGACTTGCCTAAGGTCCCTCAGCAGACAAGTGGAAAAACAACATTATGATCCTGGTCTCAATCAATCCATCATTGGTATTTTTTTTTGAGCACTTCCTAGGTGTGAGCACTGTACTTGGGCTTGGGAGAGGATAAAAGAACAGAGTAGATGTAGACAATCCCTGCCCACAAGGAGCTTACAGACTAGATGGGGAGAAAGACATTAAACTAAATTGCAAATAAGATCTGTACAAGTGATGCAGAAGAGAAGACTAAGACAGGAAAGTGAGAGCTTTTTAGGACTCGGGGTCGGTGTGGCTGGGTCCTTCCTCTCAGGGCTGTTTTCACTAGGCCACACTGCTATACAACCCCTCTGAGGAGTTTGGACAAGAATGGGAAGAGGGAGAGAGTAGAGGGTGCAGTGGGATTCAGGTAAGGGTTTTTTAGTCGAGAGGAGACTGGACTGTGTTTGAAGGCAGAGGGATGGAAAATATCAGAGAGTGAGTGGCTGAAGATGGCCTTCGGGACAAGAGGAAGGGGGGAAACAACTGGTTTGAGAAGGTTTGGGTAGATGGAGTCAGAAGCACAGAGTGGATAGATTTTGAAGGCAGGAGGTCACTGGCATAGAACCTGGGATTTGTAATCTGCAGAATGAGGAAAATGGACGGGGATCCCAGCCAACAGGCAAGCTAGAAGCAGAGAATATCAGGCAGGCAGGCAACCACCTGTCAACAGACATGCCTGAAGCAGCAGAGAATGTCAGTCACTCAACCATTGCTGTGTGACCTTGGGCAAGTCGCTTCTTTGTGCCTCAGTTCCCTCATCTGTAAAATGGGGATTAAGACTGAGCCCCGTGTGGGACAACCTGATTACCTTGTATCTCCTCCAGTATTTAGAACAGCGCTTGGCACATAGTAAGCGCTTAACAAATATCATCATTATTATTATTAGCAGCTTTAAAGCCCTCGATAAACTGCCCCCTCCTATGTCACCTCGTTACTCTCCTACTCCACCCCAGCTTGCACGCTTCTCTCCTCTAGTGCTAACCTTCTCACTGTGCCTAAATCTCATCTATCTCGCCTCGACTTCCCGCCCACAACCTGCCTCCGGCCTGGAACGCCCTCCCTTCTTCATATCCAACAGACTACTCTCCCCGCCACCTTCAAAGCTTTACTGAAGGCACATCTCCTCCAAGAGACCCTCCCCGACTAAGCCCTCTCGTCTTTTTCTTCCACTCTCTGCGTCACCCTGACTTGCTCCCTTTACTCATCCCCCATCCTCGCCCTGCAGCACTCATATACATATCTGTAATTTTATTTATTTATATTAATGTGTGTCTCCTCTAGACTGTAAACTCATGGTGGGCAGGGAATGTGTCTGTTTTTATTTTATTTATTTCATTTTTTTGGTATTTGTTAAGCGCTTACTATGTGCAGAGCACTGTTCTAAGTGCAGGGGTAGATACAGGGTAATCAGGTTGTCCCACGTTAGGCTCACAGTCTCAATCCCCTTTTTACAGATGAGGGAACTGAGTCACGGAGAAATGAAGCGACTTACCCACAGTCACACAGCTGCCAAGTGGCAGAGCCGGGATTCGAACCCATGACCTCTGACTCCCAAGCCCGGGCTCTTTCCACTGAGCCACGCTGCTGCCTTTCTACTTGTTTGTTGTGTTTTTTGTCTCCCCACCTTCTAGACTGTGAGCCTATTGTTGGGTAGGGATTGTCTTTATCTGTTGACAAATTGTACCTTCCAAGCACTTAGTACAGTGCTCTGCACACAGTAAGCACACAATAAATGCAATTGAATGAATGAATGAATTAGAAAAAAAGAACATGAAAATCTAAATTTGTTTCCTGTATTCACCCTGACAAGATGTTGCACGTATTTGCTGTGCTCACAGAAGCAGTGTGGACTAGTGGAAAGATCACAAGCTTCAGAGGGAGAGGACTTATTCAGTCATCATCAGTGCTATTTATTGAGCACTTACTGTGTGCCGGGCACTGTACTAATTGCTTAGGAGAATACAATATAACAGTAAACAGACACACTCCCCTCCCACAATGAACTTACAGTCTAGATGGGGAGACAAACATTAAAATCAATAGATGATTTATAATATGTCATTTATAGATATGTGTTCAAGGGTTCTGGGGCTAGGATCAAATGCCCAAAGGTCACAGATCTGAGTGCATAGATAACATAAAATGGAGAGGGAGCAGGGAAATGATGTCTGAGAAGCAGCATGGCTCAGTGGAAAGAGCACGGGCTTTGGAGTCAGGGCTCATGAGTTTGAATCCCAGCTCTGCCACTTGGCTGTGTGACTGTGGGCAAGTCACTTAACTTCTCTGTGCCTCAGTTCCCTCATCTGTAAAATGGGGATTAAGACTGTGAGCCCCACGTGGGCCAACCTGATTCCCCTATGTCTACCCCAGCGCTTAGAACAGTGCTCGGCACATAGTAAGCGCTTAACAAATACCAACATTATTGTTCTTGGTGCCTCAGTTCCCTCATCTGTAAAATGGGGATTCCGTGTGGAATACTACCCCAGCGCTTAGAACAGTGCTCGGCACATAGTAAGCGCTTAACAAATACCAACATTATTGTTCTTGGTGCCTCAGTTCCCTCATCTGTAAAATGGGGATTCCGTGTGGAATACGAACTGTCTCCAACCTGATTAGCTTGTATCCACACCAGCCTAAGAACAGAGCTCGACTCATAGTATGTGCCTAATACATGTCATCATTATACATACCGTTATTATTATTATTATTGTTATTAGAGGGCTTAGTATACATTGAGCACTTAACAAATGCAGGAATCATCATTTAACATTATTATTATGACAGCTTCCTGAACTTCATCATTTCTCTCTAGGCTCTCGTGTTCTCAATAGCAGCATGGCTCAGTGGAAATAGCCTGGGCTTCGGAGTCAGAGGTCATGGGTTCGACTCCCGGCTCTGCCACTCTTCAGCTGTGTGACTGTGGGCAAGTCACTTCACTTCTCTGTGCCTCAGTTACCTCATCTGTAAAATGGGGATTAACTGTGAGCCTCACGTGGGACAAACCTATTACCCTGTATCTACCCCAGCACTTAGAACAGTGCTCTGCACATAGTAAGTGCTTAACAAATACCGACATTATTATTATTAATATTAATGGTATTTGTTAAGTGCTTACTATGTTCCAGGCACTGTACTGTACTGGCACTGGGGTGGATACAAGCATATTGGGTTGGACACAGTCCCTGTCCCACATGGGGACTCACAGTCTCAATCCCCATTTTATAGATGGGGTAACTGAGGCACAGATTAAGTGAAGTGACTTGCTCAAGGTCACACAGCAGACACATGGCAGAGCTGGGATTAGAACCCATGACCTTCTGACACCCAAGCTCTATCCCCTATTCCACACTGCTTCTCTCTGAAAGAAGGGACCTTTGCAGGGGAAAACGAAGCTCACTGAGTATTTCAGGGTGCCCCAAGGAGAAAGACTGAGCTTTGGATCAGTTTATCCCTTGTCTTTTAAACACCCTTGTGTTACGACCCCCACACACCAATCTGGCTAAATTAAACGAGTAACGGGGAGCCTTCTCATCAGTCCACATCTTTGATTAATGAGAGTGAAACTTTCTGTCACTCTGGTAGCTTCCTGGACCACCTCCTGGTTTGGAAGCTCTGCTGTTTGATGAAGTTGTACTTCTGCCTCCTGGAACCTTTCATTCAATAGTATTTATTGAGCGCTTACTATGTGCAGAGCACTAGTACTAAGCGCTTGGAATGAACAAGTCGGCAACAGATAGAGACGGTCCCTGCCGTTTGACGGGCTTACGGCTACATTCCTGGTGGGAGTATCTTGCCTTAGTTCCAAAAAGGAATCTCAAACAGCTAGCTATTTCGGCATCTTCTCATGAATGACTATCATTCTTACACTTTCTGCCCTCAATTTTTTCTCTATTGCATCTGTTAAGAGCTTTCTATGGGCCAGAAGCTGTGCTAAATGCTGGGGTAGATATAATCTAACCACGGTCCCCATCCCACATGGAGCTCACGGTCTTCATCCCCATTTTACAGATGAGGGAATGGAGGCAAAGAGAGGTAAAGTGACTTACCCAAGGTCACACAGCTGACGGGGGGCAGAGCTGGGATTTGAATCCAGGTTCTTCAGACTCCCAGGCCTGTGGCATGGGCCTGGGAGTCCAAAGGACCTGGGTTCTAATCCTGCCTCCAGCACTTGTCTCCGCATCATTTCTCTGTGCCTCAGTCACCTCACCTTGTAAAATGGAGCTTAAGCTTCTCTGCTTCTCGATTTTTGGTCCAAGTAAGCGGATTTTCATGTCAGTCCTGTGATAAGAAAACTCACGTCAGGTGACTCAAATGAAAAAACTCTAAGCTACCCTAGGGGCTCTTCTAGCTTCCCTGCAGTATCTTCTACGGGAGAATGAAATTAGAAACCCTGCAGCTAAAACATCCATCTTCTTGTTGCTCTAAAAGAGGGCTGTTGCTACTGACGTCCCATTTTCACTCAGGACTTTTTTTTTTCTTATTCCTCCTTTCATTTCATTCATTCATTCGATCGTATTTTTCCTTCACTCACTCGATCGTATTTTTTAAGTGCTTACTGTGTGTAAAAGTCTGTACTAAGAGCATGAGAAAGTACAAAAGAAAAGTCTGGGAAGCCCTCTTGGAGGAGATGAGCCTTCAGTAAGGCTTTGACATGGGGGAAAGTCATTGTCTGGTGGATGTGAGGAGGGAAGGCATTCCAGGCCGGAGGTAGGACGGGGGTCAGGGTTCGACGGCGGGACGGGCGAGAACGAAGCCCAGTGAGGTGGTTATCGGCAGCAGAGTGTGTGGGCTGGGATGGAGAGGGAGAGAAGGGATGTGAGGTAAGAGGGGGCAAGGGGATGGACAGCTTGGAAGCCTTCCCTCTCTCAGTCCACCTCTCAGCAGGTCCAGAGCAGCCTCAAGTCTCCTTCTGGTCCCAGGTTACAACCCTCTGGAGCGGTAAGCGTAGTGGTTTTTTAAGCAGATACCATACCCAAAACATTGTTCTAAGCCCTGGGAAGGTAGTACACAGATGAGGTGTAGAAGGGAAACTGCACAACCTAATGGATAGACCATAGGACTGGGAGTCAAAAGACCTGGGTTCTAATCCCAGCCTGTTTTGTGACTTTGGGCGTATCACACGATTATCTAGGCCTCGGTTTCTTCATCTGATAAATGGGAATACGATACCTGTTCTGCCTCACCCTTAAACTGTGAGCTCCTTGTGGGATAGGGATGCTGTCTGACCTGATTATCCCATGTCTACCCCCAGCATCTGCTTGGCACATAGTAAGTACCTAACAAATAACCAATAATAATAATAATATTTGTTGAGTGCTTACTATGTGCAAAGCACTGTTCTAAGCACTGGGGTAGATACAAAGTAATCAGGTTGGACAGAGTCCCTGTCCCACATGAGGCTGACGGTTTTAATCCCCATTTTAGAGGTGAGGCAACTGAGGCACAGAGAAGTTGTGACTTGCCCAAGGTCACTCAGCAGACAAGTGGCAGAGCCAGGATTAGTACCCACATCCTCTGACTCCCAACCCCGTGCTCTTGCCACTAGATCATGCTGCTTCTCTACTACTAGTAGTATTATATACAGAGCCACTTGTATGCTATGTGACCTTGGGCAAGTCTCTTCACTTCTCCGTGCCTCAGTTATCTCATCTGTAAACTGGGAATTGAGACTGTGAGCCCCCCCCCATGGGACAGGGACTCTGTCCAACCCGATTTGCATGTATCTACCCTAGAGCTTAGTACAGTGCCTGGCACATAGTAAGTGTTTAACAAATACCATGATTATCATCATTATTATCATTATTATTATTAGTCTCTGTGCCTCAGTTACCTTATCTGTAAATGGGGATTAAGACTGTGAGCCCCATGTGGGACAGGGACTGTATCCAACCTAATTAGCTTATATCTACCCCTATGTGCTTGACACATAATAAGCACTTAACGATTACCATTATTATTGTTATTAGGGAAGGGAGAGAGGGAGGGGGTTGGAAACAGACAGTTAAAGAAAAAGTGCATAAGAATATGAAAGACAGGACAATGATGAACACACTCACCCCAGCTCAGATCTTCTTTCCAACTAGTCACGGGTAAAGTGGTAACATCCCAGGGTTCTGGAAGTTGCAAAGATTTCATTCATTCAATTCATTCAATAGTATTTGAGCGCTTACTCTGTGCAGAGCACTGTACTAAATGCTTGGAGTGTACAATCTGGCAACAGATAGAGACAATCCTTTCTCAATAACAGGCTCATAATCTAAATGGGAGAGACAGACAGCAAAATAAAACAAAAAACAAGCAGTCTAGTTCAGACATCATTAAGATAAATAGAATCGTAGATATATGCACATCATTAACAAAATAAATAGAGTAATAAATAATATATACAGATATGCACAGTGCTGAGGGGAGGGGAAGGGGGAAGAGCAGAGGGCAGGAGAGGGGAGAATGGGGAGGGGAGGAGGAGCAGAAGGAAAGAGGGGCTCAGTCTGGGAAGGCCTCCTGGAGGAGGTGAACACTCAGTAGGGCTTTGAAGGGGGCAAGAGAGTTAGTTTGGCAGATTTGAGGAGGGAGGGTGTTCCAGGCCAGAAGTAGGACGTGGGACAGGGGTGGACGGCAGGACAGGAGAGAACGAGGCCCAGTGAGGAAGATAGTGGCACCAGAGGAGCGGAGTGTGCGGGCTGCGATGGAGAAGGAGAGAAGGGAGGTCAGGTAGGAGGGGGCAAGGGGATGGACAGTTTTGAAGCCAATAGTGAGGAGTTCATGTTTCATGAGAAGGTTGATAGGCAACCACTGGAGGTTTTTGAGGAGGGGAGTGACAGGCCCAGAGCATTTCTGTATAAAGATGATCCAGGCAGCAGAATGGAGAATAGACTGGAGTGGGAAGAGACAAGAGGAAGGGAGATCAGAGAGGACACTGACAGAGTAATCCAGTGGGGATATTATGAGAGCTTGTATCAGCATGGTAGCAGTTTGGATGGAGAGGAAAGGGTGGATCTTGACGATATTATGAAGGTGCTGTTTTACTTTTTATAAGTTATTTATTAAGGACTTAGTATGTGTCATTCATTTCCTTCATTCGTTCAATCGTATTTATTGATCACTTACTGTGTGCAGAGCATTGTGCTAAATGCTTGCAAAGTACAATTCAGCAATAAAGAGAGACAATCCCTGCCCCCACTGGGCTTACACCCTAGAAAGGGGGAGAGTGTTAAACACTGTTCTAAGCAGTGGGGTAGTTACAAGTGAATTAGGTTGGACACAGTCCCTATCCCATCTGAGGCTCACCGTGTAAGTAGGAATTAGTGAGTCTTAAAAGAATGAGGTTTTTTTAATGGTATTTGTTAAGCACTTAGTATGTGTCAAACTCTGTTCTAAGTGCTGGGGTAGCTACAAACTAATGAGGTTAGACACAGTCCCTGTCCCTCATAGAGCACACAGTTTAAGTTAGAATTAGTCTTAAAACATTGAGTTCCCCTTTTTAGGATGGCACCTGGAGAGTTTCCAGTCCTCTACCAGTCTTGGCTACAAGAGGGAGAGTCAAACAGAGGCCTGTCCATTCCATTCCTAGCTTGGCCAGTGGCATTGATTCATCTTTCCCTCAGACTGTGAGCTCCCTTTCGGACAGGGATTTTGACCTGGTGATCCCATGTCTACCCCAGTGCTTAGAACAGTGCTTGACACATAGTAAGCCTCAACAAATAACACAATTATTAATGGTATTATTATTATCATCATCATCATTATGATTATACATTTCAGGGTGACATGAAGAGTCCTACCTTGGAGATTCTGAGGTTTCCACTGTCCTACGCACCCCAAAAACCCTTTCCTCATTTCCTCAGCTACCTAGCAGGCTACGTCACATATTTTCTCTCCCTATAATGCATCATGGCCAATGACCAATGAGCCCGTTTTGTATTGGCAAACAGATTAATATCTGTTTCAATATAAATAATGTCTTTCTCATAATATTTGAAGACGGCGCAGACATTTTAGGATATTTTTGGCAATATCCAGCTAGATTCAGCTTTTCATTTTTATTCATAAACTGTTCTGCATTCAGCAGATTAATTCGGTTTTTCCACATGAGAAGAGGAACTTTACAGAACGTTGGTGTGTGCAGTGGCATCGTGATGTCTTCACGCCTAGAAGATGTAAATGCGAAGTTGTCGCGCCTGTGACTGAACAGCTTGTAGTCTCTAGCAGCCGACCCAGAACACGCCACGTAGCCCCGCCACCCAACACTGAGGCATTTGTTGAAGTGCTTACTTTGTGCCAAGCACTGTAATAAGCTCTGCAGAAAGATGCCTAGATGAGAAATAAGAACCAGTCCCCAACCCCCAAAGGGGCTTCCCAGCTGAAGACATGGTTTCCCCCCTCACAATATTTATTCCTGGGTATCTGGATGAGAGAGTACTTTTTTTCTGGTATTTGTTAAGCGCTTACTCTGTGCCAAGTACTACGTGCGTACAATGTACTAAACGCTGGGATAGGTACAAGCAGCGTGATACGACTTAGAATCAGCATGGTGTAGGGGCTAGAGCCCGGGACTGAGAGTCAGAAGGTCATGGGTTCTAATCCTGGCTCTGCCACTTGTCTCCTGTGTGACCTTGGGCAAGCCATTTAACTTCTCTGTGCCTCAGTTAAGTCATCTGTGAAATGGGATTTATTCATTCGTATTTATTGAGCGCTTACTGTGTGCAGAACATTGTACTAAGTGCTTGGAAAGTATAATTCGGTAATAGAGACAATTCCTATACAACACTGGTCTCACAGTCTAGAAGATTTAGACTGTGAGCCCGATGTGGGACAACCTGCTTATCTTGATTCTATTTATTGCTATTGTTCTCGTCTGTCCGTCTCCCCCGATTAGACTGTAAGCCCGTCAAAGGGCGCGGACTGTCTCTATCTGTTACCGATTTGTACATTCCAAGCATTTAGTTCAGTGCTCTGCACATAGTAAGCGCTCAATAAATACTATTGAATGAATGAATAAATCTTATATCTACCCCAGTGCTTAGAGTAGTGCTTGCCACATAGCAAGTGCTTAAGGAATACCATAATTATTATTATTGTTATTATTACTATTACACAAGCTAATCAGGTTGGACCCAGTCCCTGTCCCTCATGGGGCTCAGATGAGGTAACTGAGGCATAGGGAAGTGAAGTGATTTGCCCAGGGTCACCCAGCAGAGAGTTGGCAGAGTTGGGATTAGAACCCACGTACTTCTGACTCCCAGGCCTGGGGTCTATCCACTAGACCACACAGCTTCTCAAGTGAGGTGCTTTCCTATCAGTCAGTGCTATTCATTAATAACTGTGGTATTTGTTAAGCCCTTCCTGTGTGCCAAGCACTGTAGTAAGTGCTGGAGGAGATGGAAGATGAGGTCAGACACAGTTCCTGTCCCGTGTAGAGCTCACAGTCTAAATAGGAGAGAGAACAGGTATTGAATCCCCATTTTATAGGTGGGGAAACTGAAGATAAAGAAGCAGCCTGGCCTAGGTGGAAGAATACAAGCTTGGAAGTAGGAGATCCTAGATTCTAACCCTAGCTCTCCCACTTGCCTGCTGTGTGACCTTGGGGACAGTTTCCTCCTTTATAAAATGGGGAATCAGTACCTATTCTCTCTCCTTTACACTGGGAGCCCCATGTGGGACAAAGACTGTCCTGACCTGACCTGAGAATTTCGTGTCCAGCAGCTTCTCCTCCTTGAAGTCCCAGCTGTCTTTGACACTGTGGACCACCCCATTCTCCTGGAAACATTATCCAGCCTCAACTTCACTGACGCTGTCCTCTCCTGTTTCTCCTGTACATTCTCAGTCTATTTCATGGGCTCCTCCTCTGCCTCCCAGCCCATATCTGTGGGTGTCCCTCCAGGTTCATTTCTGGGTCCCCTCTTTTTCTCCATTTACTTTCACTCCCTGGAAGAAGTCATTCGCTCCCCTGGCTTCAACTACCACCTCTTTGCTGTTGATTCCCAAGTCTACGTCTCCAGCCCCGATCTCTCTCCCTCTCTGCAGTCTCGCATTTCCTTCTACCTTCAAGACATCTCTACGTTGGATGTCCTCCCTTCACCTCAACCTTAGCATGTTCAAAACAGAACTCCCTATCTTTGCACCCAAACCCTATCCTCCCCTTGGTTTTCCCATCACTGTAGACATCAACACTATCGTTTCTGTCTCAAGGGCTTTATCCTTGGCATTGTCCTTGACTCCACTCTCTCATTCAATCCACATATTCCATCCATCAAGTCCTGTTGGTTCAACCTTCATAATATCGCTAAGATCTGCCCTTTCCTCACCATCCAAACCGCTACCATGTTAATAGAAACATGTATCCTATCCTGCCTTGATTACTCAGTCAGCCTCCTTGCTGACCTCCCTGCCTCCTGTTTCTCCCCAGTTCAGTCTATACTTCACTCTGCTGCCCAGATCATTTTTCTACAACAATGTTCAAGGCTTGTTTCTGCTCTTCTCAAAAACCTCCACATCAAACAGAAACTCCATGCCCCCTCCTACTTCACCTCCCTACTCTCCTTCTACAACCCAGCCCACGTACTTCCCTCCTCCAATGCCAAACCTACTCACTAAACCTCAGTCTCGTCTATCTTACCCCCAACTTCTCGCCCGCATCCTGCTTCTGGCCTGGAACACCCTTCCTTTTCTTCTCCAACAGATGTTAACTCTCCCCACCTTCAAAGCTTTCCCGAAGTCACATCTTCTTCAAGAAGCCTTCCCTGCCTAAGCCCTCTTTTTTTTTTTTGCCCATTCCCTTCTGCCTAACCCAGATTTGTTCCCTTTATTCACCCCACTTGAGCCCCACAGCATCCATTATGTATTTACTTTATATTAACGTCTCTCTCCCCCCAGAGTGTAAGTTCATTGTGCGCAGGGAATGCGTCCGTTATATAATTATATTGAACTCTCCTAAGCACTCAGTACAGTGCTGTGTACACAGTAAGCATTCAATAAATATGCTTGATTCATGTATCTCAGGATTAATTACAATGCTTGGCTCACGATAATTGCTTAACAAACACCACTAGAAAGTAAATTCATTGTGGGCAGGGATTGACTCTACTAACACTCTTATACTGTACTCTCCCAGATGCTTCATACAGTGCTCTGCATATAGAAGCAGCATGGCTCAGTGGAAAGAGCACGGGCTTAGGAGTCAGAGGTCATGGGTTTGAATCCTGGCTCCACCACTTGGCAGCTGTGTGACTGTGGACAAGTCACTTCACTTCTCTGTGCCTCAGTTATCTCATCTGTAAAATGGTGATTAAGATTGTGAGCCTCATGTGGGACAACCTGATTACCCTGTATCTACCCCAGCACTTAGAACAATGCTCTGCACATAGTAAGTGCTTAACAAATACCAACATTATTATTATTATTATTATTCGATAGTAAAAATTGAATACATAGCATTAATTGATTGATCACAAATACTGTTGTTCTCATTATCATTATTATTATCACGTCAGAGAAATTAGGCAACTTAGCCCTGGTTACACAGCAGACAAATGGCAGATTCAGGAGTAGAATCCAGGTTCTCTGATTCCCAGGCCCATTATCTTTCCCCTAGGCCATGCTGCTTCCCACTAATCTTTTTCTTTAAGTCCCTAAAGCTAATATAGAGCAATTCAAACTATGGAGCATACTGAAAGTCTACTGTGCACAAAGTTAGAAAGTAGTACTCAGGAGAGGACAATAAAATTAGGTGATACTTGCCCTCAAAAGACTTACCATCTGACTAGGGAGATTGACATTCAGTTGTATTTCTTGAGTGATTTCTGTGTGTAAAGCACTGTACTAAGCACTTGGGAGAGTACAATAGAACACTACACAGACACATTCCCTGCCCTTAAAAGTTGATAGTCTAGAGGGGGAGACAGGCATTATTAGAAATAAATAAATGGTGTCACGAATCACAAACATTTCACAAATAGAGGGACAGGTAGAAATAGCAGTGTGGGTCCAAAGACTGGAGGGCTGCATATAAAAATAACAAATTATGATATTTGTTAAGTACATTGTTAAGCAATGTACTAAGTTCTGGGATAGATATAAGCTAATCATGTCCCACATGAGGCTCACTAAGTATGAGGGAAGACAGGTATTAATCTCCATTTTTCAGAAGAGAGAACTGAGGCACCGAGAATGAAGTAACTTTCCCAGTGTCACACAGCAGTAAGCGGGGGAGTTGGAATTATTCATTCATTCATTCAATAGTATTTATTGAGTGCTTATTCTGTGCAGCGCACTGTACTAAGCACTTGGAATGAACAAGTTGGCAACAGATACAGTCCCTGCCCTTTGACGGGCTTACAGTCTAATCGGGGGAGACGGACAGACAAGAACAGTGGCGATAAATAGAATCAAGGGGAAGAACATCTCGTAAAAACAATGGCAACTGAATAGAATCGAGGCGATGTACATTTCATTAACAAAACAAATAGGGTAATGGAAATATATACAGTTGAGCAGACAAGTACAGTGCTGAGGGGATGGGAAGGGAGGGGGGAGGAGCAGAGGGAAATGGGGGGAAAAGAGGGTTAAGCTGCGGAGAGGTGAAGGGGGGGCGGTAGAGGGAGTAGAGGGAGAAGGGGAGCTCAGTGTGGGAAGGCCTCTTGGAGGAGGTGAGTTTTAAGTAGTGTTTTGAAGAGGGGAAGAGAATGAATTTGGCGGAGGTGAGGAGGGAGGGCGTTCCGGGACCGCGGGAGGACGTGGCCCAGGGGTCGACGGTGTGATGGGCGAGACCGAGGGACGGTGAGGAGGTGGGCGGCGGAGGAGCGGAGCGTGCGGGGTGGGCGGTGGAAAGAGAGAAGGGAGGAGAGGTAGGAAGGGGCAAGGTGATGGAGAGCCTCGAAGCCTAGAGTGAGGAGTTTTTGTTTGGAGCGGAGGTCGATAGGCAACCACCGGAGTTGTTTAAGAAGGGGAGTGACAGTCCCAGATCGTTTCTGCAGGAAGATGAGCCGGGCAGCGGAGTGAAGAATAGACTGGAGCGGGGCGAGAGAGGAGGAAGGGAGATCGGAGAGAAGGCTGACAGTGCAGGGCACTGTACTAAGCTCTTGGAATGTACAAGTCGGCAACAGAAAGAGACAATCCCTGCCCACAGACGGGCTTACAGTCTAAAAATGAATTTCTGTGTTCTGTCTCCTGCCCCGTTACTTCCTCAGAAATCAGTAGGTCGGGATGAAGGTTTTGTAGGGGCGAATTCTGAGAACTCAAGGAAAAACCCTCCTAGCACAGAAGCCCTGGCTCTCGGCCAGTCCCCTGAGTTTGCTGCCCAAGGGTGGGATGATAGAGAGGTGTGACTCCCACCTTTAGCCCACCTGTGTGACCAAGGGCCCACCAGGCAAATGGAGGAGCAGAAGTAGGAGGGTGAAAGAGAAGAAGGAAGAAGAGGAGCAGAGAGAAGCAGTTTGGCCTAGTGGAGAGAGTGCAGGCTTAAAAGTTGAGGGGACCAGGTTCTAATCCCAGCTCTGCCACTTGCCTGCTGGGAGACCTTGAGCAAGTCACTTCACTTCTCTGTGCTTCACTCTCCTTATCTGTAAAATGGGGAGTCAGTGCCTGCTTTCCCCACAGAAACACCTCACCATCAGCTTTAAAGCATTCAATCACCTTGTCCCTTCATTCAGTCATTTTTATTGTGCACTTACTGTGTGCAGAACACTGTACTAAGTTCTTGGAAGAGTCAAATACAACAATAAACAGACACATTCCGTGCCCACACAGTCTTGCAGTCTAGAGGGGAAAGAAAACTATCCCCAAGGTAGGGCATGAACCCTCGACCCCGAGATTAAGAGGCTCATGCTCTACCAACGGAGCTAGTCGGGCTTCCTGCCTTACCTTGCTGATCTACTACAACTGTATATATATATATAGATAGATATATATCTATATATCTATGATTCTATCTATTTTGATGGTATTGATGCTTGACTACTTGTTTTGTTTTGCTGTCTATCTCCCTCCTTTTAGACTGTGAACTCGTTGTTGGGCAGGGATTGTCTATATCTGTTGCCGAATTGTATATTCCAGGGGCTTAGTATAGGGTTCTGCACATAGTAAGCACTCAGTAAATATGATCGAATGAATGAATACATCCCAGCCCATACAATTTGCTCTTTTAATGCCAGCCTACTCACTGTACCTCCATCTCATCTAACTCGCCACTGACCTCTGGCCTGTAGGCAAACTCCTTTTTCATATCTGACAGACAATGACTCTTCCCACCTTCAAAGCCCTGTTGAAGACCCATCTCCTCCAAGAGGCCTTCCCTAACTAAATCCCCCTTTCCTCTTTTTCCATTCCCTTCTGCATCACCCTTACTTAGGTTTGCTCCCTTTATTTACCCCTCTCTCAGCCTAGCAGCACTTCATTCAATCATATTTATTGAGCTCTTAGAGTATGCAGACACTGTACTAAGCACTTGGGAGGGGACAATACAACAATAAACAGACACAGCCCCTGTCCATGACAGGCTTGCAGTCTAGAGTCTATGTACAGTTATAATTTATTTATATTTATGTCAATCCCCCCCCAGACTGTAAAGTCTGTGGGCAGAGAACGTCTACCAACTCTGTTGCATTGTACTCTCCCAAGTGCTTAGTACTGTTCTCTGCACAAAGTGAGAGCTCAATAACTATGATTGATTGATTGATTGATTGAGTCTCCCTCCTACTAAGGATGTGAGCCCTGTGAGAGATAGGGACTGAGTTTGATCCACTTAAAGTGTATTTTCCCTAGAGCTCAGTACTGTGCTTGGCACATAAAAAGCACTTAATAAGCACTTTATTACCGAATTGTATATTCCACCTGCTTATTACAGTACTCTGCACACAGTAAGCACTCAATAAATAGGACTGAATGAATAAATATCACAACTAGTAGTGATAAGAATAAGTCGTTCTTGTCCAAGAAATATGTCATATCTTTAAATGGCTTTCTACTTATTAATATTAAATCATATTTATTGAGCACTTACTATGTACAGAGCACTGTACTAAGTGCTTATCAATATCTAATTTATGGTAAAATCTGCTCATTTTGTATTAAAAGGCACCATTTTACTTCACGGAAGCCTACTATAGCTTCACTCAAATATGGCGATTACATTTTACAGGGGAAATAAAAAAAAAAACTTAAAGGATGCTAGACCCATCTGTTACCAACATATTTGTTTATAAGTGTTTCACATTCTGCATATTGCAGTAGTTACAGCTTTATGAATTTCCACTTCGCTGTCAACATATTTTACCTTCCATTCCTAGACTCTAATGAGCAAAAAGAGGAAGAAGAAAGCATGTGTTGTTTACATCAAATGGTCAATTGCCCTGCATCAAGGGGGACACACACAAAAAAGCAAGGCTAGGTTACCCAGCAGGATAGAAGAAAAGATATTTGTCTGCTGCGATTTCGAAGTCACCAGATGTTTCTAGTGCATCCAGTATTATTTCATATTTTGTGGTATTAGACTTGTTCTACCAGAATAGTCTTTCGGGCCACCTTGCAGCAAAATCCAATCTCCATGCAGAAGGTGAGACAATTTGGCAGGCCATGAGTGTTTCCACAGTGCCTCTAAGGTAATCCTATGACCCGCCAAGTAACGGATCAATCCACCCATCGTTATGTTCATTAAGCCCTGGTGCTGTGCAGAGCGCTGCCCTAAGCACTTGAGAGGGTACATTTATTCATTCATTTATTTGATCGTATTTATTAAGCATTTACTGTGTGCAGAGAACTGTAGTAAGCATCTGGGAAAGAACAAAACCACAACAAATGGTAACAATCCCTGCCCAAAGTGAGTTCACAGTCTACAGGCAGGGAGACAGACATCAATACCAATAAACAAAATTACAAATACATACGTAAGTACCGTGGGGTTGGGGTGAGGGAAGAGCAAAGGGACCAAGTTAGGTGATGCAGAAGGGAGTGGAAGATGAGAAAAAGTGGGGCTTAGTCTGGGAAGGCCTCTTGGAGGAGATGGCCTTCAATAAGTCTTTGAAGTGGGGGAGAGTCATTGTTCATTGGATTTGAGGAGGGAGGACGTTCCAGGCCAGAGGTAGGACTTGGGTGAGAGGACAGCAGCGAGACAGGCGAGATGGAGGCCCAGTAAGAAGGTTAGCGGCACCAGAGGAACCGAGTGTGTGGGCTGGGCTGGAGAAGGAGAGAAAAGAGGTGAGGGAAGAGGGGGCGAGGTGATGGAGGGCTTTAAAGTCAGTGGTGAGAAGTTTTTATTTGATACAGAGGTAGATGGGAAACCACTGAAGATTTTTGACTGGGGGGACTTACCTTGTATCTATTATAGTGCTTCATAGAATGAGAGGCAGGTATTTAATGATGATGGCATTTATTAAGCACTTACTACGTGCCAAGTACCGTTCTAAGCACTGGGGGTATACAAGGTGATCAGGTTGTCCCACGTGGGGCTCACAGTCTTCATCCCCATTTTACAGATGAGGTAACTGAGGCACAGAGAAATTAAGAGACTTGCCCAAAGTCACACAGCTGACAAGCGGCAGAGCTGGGATTCGAACCCATGACCTCTGACCCCCAAGCCTGTGCTCTTTCCACTGAGCCATGTTGCTTCATTTAGTATTGGCATCATTGTTATTATTATAAGAGTAGGAATGACATGGGACATGAGATTCCCAAGATCTTGTCTTAAATCAGTCTAGCGTCTAGGACCTCTGCCCAGGTTCAAGTGTCCCAATGTCTCACCAGAAGGGAAGCAGCATGGCCTAGTGGATAGAGCACCAGTCGGTCAGTCGGAAAGTCATGGGTTCTAATCCTGGCTCCGCCACTCGCCTGCTGTGTGCCCCTGAGCAAGTCACTTCACTTCTCTGGGCTTCAGTGACCTCATCTCTAAAATGGGGATTGAGAATGGGAGCTCCATGTGGGTCAGGGACTGTGTCCAACCCGATTTACTTGTATCCACTCCAGTGCTTAGTATTATGCCTGGCACATAGTAAGCACCTAACAAATATCACAATTATCATTATTATTATTATTATTATCAACTCTCCCTTCTAGCTGAAGATCGGACCGCCGCCACCACGTCCTTGAACTTGACATAAGCCAAAGCTTTTGCCATAACTCCACACGATTATTACTTACAACTTTTTATTACTTATTATTACTTACTCATTGTTAGTACTTATAATTCACAACTTTTTCCTACTTATGGGGATAGAGTATTTTGACTCCAGCCCAAAGAGACTCCTGGGATTTCCCATTTTAAATTATTATTCTCATTATTATCACTATTGACAGTAATAATTTCTAAAATGGGAAATTATTATTGTTATTGTTATTGTTATTATTGATAATAATAATTTGTAAAATGTGAAATCCAGCAGACTGTATGGGCTGGAGTCAAAATACTTTATAATGACAATAATTGTGGTATTTGTTAAGCACCTCCTATGTGTCAAATACTATGTACTAAGCACAATCTAAGCAGCTCAGAGTCTCTGTACCACATGGGGCCCACAGTCCAAGAGGGAAGGAAAAGAGGTATTTATTCCCATTTCACAGTTGAGGAAACTGAGGCAGAGACTAGTGACTTGCACAGGGCCACACAGCAGACAAGTAGCAGAGGTAGAATTTGAACCCAGGACCTGTGATTCCCAAGTCCAGGTTTTTTGCACTAAGCCACACCACTTCCCCCAGTGAAGCAGTGTGTCTCAGTGGAAAGAGCACGGTCTTGGGAGTCAGAAGTTGTGGGTTCTAATTCCAGATCCGCCACTTGTCAGCTGTGTGACTTTGGGCAAGTCACTTAACTTCTCCGGGCCTCAGTTACCTCATCTCTAAAATAGGAAAAGAGAGTGTGAGCCCCACGTGGGACAACCTGATTACCTTATGTCTACCCCAGGGCTTAGAACAGTGCTTGGTACATATTAAGCACTTAACAAATGCCATCATTATTATTATTATCTTGTCCACTAACTCAATTGTATTCTTCCAAGCATGGCCTAATGGCAAGAGCACAGGCTTTGGAGTCAGATGACATGGGTTCTAATCCCTCCTCTGCCACCTGTCTGCTGTGTCACCTTAGGCCAGTCATTTCACTTCTTTGGGCCTCAGTTACCTCATCTATCAAATGGGAATTAAGACTGTGAGATCCACATGGGACAACCTGATTACCTCATATCTTCCCCAGTGCGTGCTTAAAACAGTGCGGGGCACATAGTAAGCGCTTAACAGATACTATTATTTGTTACTATTTTTATAGTATAACTAGTATAACAAATGCTATTATAATACTAGTAAATAATAGTATGCTAAGTGCTTACTATTCTTACAAATGCTTACTCTTATTCTTAAACTGCTCTGCATTAAATAAATGCCCAATAAATTCCATTAAATATTATAAATACCATTCCCTCTAAACTGTAAGGTCATTGTAGGCAGGGAATATGTCTACCAACTCTGTCCCAGGTGCTTAGTACAGTGCTCTGTGCTCAAAAAATACCACTGATTGAGTATTATCGTTTGATCGGCGGGGGCGCAATTGACTGGAGCAGATAAAGATAGGACATAAAAAAATGAAATGGAACCCAGTCTTAGATTATCTAGGTTATACTAATTAAATGTATGAGCAAAAGGGTTAAAAGTGTTGAAATTTAGGCTAGATTGGGGTATGATGGTTCAGAGAGAACGCACGTCAAGATTTGTGGTGATTGAGCAAGGCCTGGAAAGAGTAAGAAACTTCTGCTTTCAACCTTTCTGGGACAAATCTCATCAGGAAACTCTCTGCTCAGCTATACCTCTCCCCTCGCCACACTGTTTACTACACCATTAGAGAGAAATGGCAGGAAAATTCAAAGACTGTCAATTAAAACAGCAAGCTAAAGGCTGACGTGGATCGCTTCCAAACTCCCAGGAGATCACCTGCAGGAAACAAATGACTTTTGGTGTTGACCCCCCTGCGGATAGTGCCTTCCACACTTCTTTCACCTCCCACCAGCCCCGAATAACCACATGAAGAGTATTTCTCAAATCACCCCTTCCCTCCAAAGCAGCACACCTTAGCCCGTCCGAAACGATAAGTCGGATTTTCGTCTCTTTTCTCACCGAATGACAGCAGTTAACTCGGAAACTAATTAGAAGCCCCGGAGTGAGCGCCCTGCTGAATCGGGCCAAAGCCAAGGAAGGGATTCAATGCCGTGTCTTTCAGTGACTTTGACAAGACATTATTCCCTACCGGGCCTGCCGTAAGTCGATTTCAATAGCCCACTCGGTGGCAGTTTCAGGCTTTCCCCTTTCCTCAGATGGGTCAAGGGTTTATATTTCTCCCAGTGCTGCCCTTCATCCGTCTCCTCCTGCTTCCTTCCCACGATTCGGCTGAGGAATGAATCACTCTTACCTCTGAAAATTTCCGAAGTTTTGAGCCTTCAGTGGAAAGTTCCAGTCAGCTGCCTGGAAAGCAGCGTGGCCTAGTGGATAGAGCATGGGCCTGAGAGTCGGAAGGATCTGGGTTCTAATCCTGGCACCTCCACTTGTCAGCTGTATGACCTTGGGTAAGGCATTTCCCTACTATGAGCCTCAGTTACCTCATCTGCAAAATGGGTGTTAAGACTGTAAGCCCCGGGTGAGACAGGGACTGGGTCCAACTGATTAGCTTGTATCTGCCCCAGTGCTTATGACAGTGCTTGGTGGGTAGAAAAGTAGCATGGCTCAGTGGAAGGAGCATGGGTTGAGGAGTCAGAGGATGTGCATTCTAATCCTGGCTCTTCCACTTGTCTGCTTTGTGACTTTGGGCAAGCCACTTAACTTCTTGCTGCCTCAGTTACCTCATCTATAAAATGGGGATTAACAATAATAATAATAATAACGATAATTATGGTTTTGTTAAGTGCTTACTATGTGCCAAGCACTGTTCTAAGCACTGGGGTAGATACAAGGCAGTCAGGTTGTCCCACGTGGGGCTCACAATCTCAATCCCCATTTTAAAGATGAGATAACTGAGGCATAGAGAAGTTAAGTGGCTTGTCGAAGGTCACACATCAGACAAGTGGTGGAGCCGTATTAGAACCCACGTCCTATGACTCTCAAGCCCGTGCTCTTGCCACAAAGCCACGCTGCTTCTCTTTAGACTTTGAAACCCATGTGGGACAACTTAACGACCTTGTATCACCCCAGAGTTTAGAACAGTGCTTGGCACATAGAAAGCACTTAATAAATACCATAATCATTATTATTATTATAGTAAGTGTTTTACAAATACCATTGTTATTATCAGTTGAACGATAGAGTTTAATGCAGTTTTGTCTCTCATCCTATTCCTGGGGGTGGAGATGAATGATCCATTGACATGTGTCAGGTTCCGTGGGCTGTACCGATTAAAAGGGTTTGTTTTGGACGTTTCCCCGACCAGGTGTGTTCAGTTGGCGGCATGCGGTCCATTAGGTTCTACCCAGAGAGGTAGACGGAGTCATTCGCCAATTGGAGGCTCCTTCCACAGTTAGACAGATTTGGCTGGAAGGAAAGGAAAGAGCCAACATGGGAACAGAAAATCTAGAGATCGTTGGCACAGTGTCCCAGGAATGAAGGCCGGGAGATAAAATCTGCGGTAGGATCAGGTCCAACTCTCACTCCCACCTGCTCTTCCTCCTCTGCCGGTGTTGATGTAAGCCAAAGAAAATGGCGGGGGCTAGAGAGAGAAGTGAGGGCAGAATGGAAGGAGAACAACCCTTATAGTTATGGATAGGAAACGTGTCCACTAATTCTGTTGTACTCTCCCGAGTACTTACTACCGTGCTCTGCATATTGTAAATGCTCAATAATTATCAACAATCCGTTGACTGATTGTTTCATTCTGCTTAAAGCTAGAAACCATAGGAAACACCTGGGAAGAAACACAAACCCAAGCTGGATGATGATCAGAATTGAGGTATTTCTTGAGCACTTATTATGTGCCATGGACTGCATTAGGTGATGGGAGGGATAGAGATAATTATAATGGTATTTGTTAAGCGCTTATTATGTGTCAAGCACTGTCCTAAGCACTGGGTAATGATGGCATCTGTTAAACGCTTACTATGTGCCAGGCCCTGTACTAAGCGATGAAGTGGATACAAGCAAATCGGGTTGGACGCAGTTCCTGTCCCACGTGGGGCTCACAGTCTCAATCCCCATTTTACAGATGAGGTTACTGAGGTACGGAGAAGTGAAGTGACTTGCCCAAGGTCTCACAGCAGACAAGCGATGGAGCCGGGATTAGAACCTGTGACCTTCTCACTCCCGGCCAGTGCTCCATCTATTAGACCATGAGGTGATGAGGTTAAACACAGTACCTTGTCCCACATGGGGCTCACAGTCTAAGTACAGAGCAGAAGAGCAAAACCCCGAAGAAGAACATAACGGAATAACAGCTCTTGTGTTCTCAGACAGGGGAAGGCAGTTAGTTCCACTTCATGCCCCAACTCTCCTTTTAAATAGCTATTTCAGTTCTCTAATTTGTTATCTGAGATGCCAGGAGAAAGAATAATAATAATAATGATTATGATATTTGTTAAGCACTTACTATGTGCCAATCACTGTTCTAAGCAGTGGGGTAGATGCAAGACAGGTTGTCCCACATGGGGCTCACAGTCTTAATTCCCATTTAACAGATGAGGTAATCGAGGCCCAGCGAATTGAAGTGACTTGCTCAAGGTCCCCCAGCAGACAAGTAGCAGACCCGGAATTAGAACCCATGACCTTCAGGCTCCCAGACCCATGCTCTGTCCACTACGCCATGCTGCTTCTCAAGGTGTAGTTATTTTTGAAACAGCGTTCTTAAGATGATAAATAGCCAGTCCCCCTATCTAGATTGTAATCTCATTGTGGGCGGGAAACATGTCTATCAACTCCATTGTATTTTATACTCCCAAGCACTTAGTACAGTTCTCTGCACACAGTAGGCATTCAATAATTAAAACCGACTGAAAAAAATTATGGTTGATAGTTCATTTACTTTGCTCCTGATTGGAAATTCTCAGGATTTGGAAGAGATCAGGAATGAGTGAGATTGGGGAATGTTTTCAAGAAGTACTGGGAGTGACACCCCCTTACATCCTGCAAGCTTTCTATTCCTATAGCTGTTGGGTAGTAAAAGAGCTGTGTGTGTTTCTGAGGAGTCCCACTGAATGTGTGCTGTGGGAGTGGGAGTGTGTGGATGTGTGCTTGTGGGGATGGGGAGTTAAATAATCTTTCTCTAAAGTAGAGAAGCAACACGGCCAGTGGAAAAAACATGGGCCCGGGAGTCAGAGGGAGCTCTGCCACTTGTCTGCTGTGTGACCCTGTGCAAGTCACTTCACTCTCTGTTCCTCAGTTACCTCATCTGTAAAATGGGGTTTACAACTGTGAGCCCCATGTGGGACAGGGACTGTGTCCAACTTGATTAACTTGTATCCACCCCAGTGCTTAGTGCCTGGCACATAGGATTTAACAAATATTTAAAAAGTAGGTATTTTATTCATCCAGTGGTATTTATTGAGCATTTACTCTGTGCAGAGCACTGTTCTGAGCACTTGGAAAGTACAATTCAGCAACAGAAACAATCCCTGCCCACAATGGGCTCATGGTCTAGAAGCGGGGAGACAGGCACCAAAACAAGTAAACAGGCATCAAAAGCATCAATATAAATAAACAGAATTAGAGATATATTCATTCATTCATTGTCGTATTTATTGAGCACTTACTGTGTGTAGAGCACTGTACTAAGCGCTCTGATAGTATAATTCGGCAACATTAGAACAAGTAAAACAGGCATTAATATAATTAAATAGAAATATAAATATGTACAAATATACACTAGTGCTGTGGAGTTGGGGGGGTGGGTTGAGCAAAGGGAGCGAGGTGGGGGTGGGGAGGAAGAGCTGAGGAAAGGGAGAGCCTAGTTCGGGAAGGCCTCCTGGAGGAGGTGAGCATTCACTAGGGCTTTGAAGAGGGGGATGTTTCTAAATGGGGAAGCACCAGAAGCTGATTTCAGTTTCTGTTCTGTAGCCTGTTAAAGAAGCAAAAATTTAAGATACTAAATGGTACACGCTATGTCACAACCTGTCATTCTATCAATGGGATTTAATGAGCACTTAATGTGTGCATAGCACTATAGTAAATGCTTGGGAGAGTATAATACAACAGAGTAGGTAGATATAAACCCTGATTTCCAGGGGCTTAGTGTCTCAACATCAGTTCAGTCACTGAGGCTTGAAGACCAAAGCCCTGCATGAGGGTATTTTATTTTATTGTGTATTTACTGTAGGGCAGGAACCGGATCTTACCTGATTAGCTTGTATCTCCCCCAATGCTTAGAACAGTGTTTGACACATAGTCATTACGAGAAGCAGCGTGGCTCAGTGGAAAGAGCCCGGGCTTTGGAGTCAGAGGTCATGAGTTCGAATCCCAGCTCTGCCACTTGTCAGCTGTGTGACTGTGGGCAAGTCACTTCACTTCTCTGGGCCTCAGTTACCTCATCTGTAAAATGGGGATTAAGACTGTGAGCCCCACGTGGGACAACCTGATTCCCCTGGGTCTACCCCAGCGCTTAGAACAGTGCTCGGCACATAGTAAGCGCTTAACAAATACCAACATTATTATTATTATTAAAAATAATAATTGTAAAAGGCATTTATTCACTTCAACCTCAGCCCCATTCATTCACTCAATAGTATTTATTGAGCACTTACTATGTGCAGAGCACTGTACTGAGCGCTTCGAATGTACAAATCGGTAACAGATAGAGACAGTCCCCTCCCTTTGTCGGGCTTACAGTCTAATCGGGGGAGATGGACAGACAAGAACAATGGCAATAAATAGAGTCAAGGGGGAGAACATCTCATTAAAACAAGAGCAAATAAATAGAATCAAGGTGATGTACATCTCATTAAACAAAATAAATAGGGTGATGAAGATCTATACAGTTGAGCGGACGAGTACAGTGCTGAGGGGAGGGGACGGGAGGGGGGAGGAGCAGAGGGAGAGGGGGGAGAAGAGGATTTAGCTGTGGAGAGGTGAAGGGGGGTAGAGGGAGCAGAGGGAAAAGGGGAGCTCAGTGTGGGAAGGCCTCTTGGAGGAGGTGAGCTGTAAGTAGGGTTTTGAAGAGGGGAAGAGAATGAGTTTGGTGGAGGTGAGGAGGGAGGGCGTTCCGGGACCGCGAGAGGACGTGGCCCGCGGGTCGACGGCGGGATGGGCGAGACCGAGGGATGGTGAGGAGGTGGGCGGCGGAGGAGCGGAGCGTGCGTGGTGGACGGTAGAAAGAGAGAAGGGAGGAGAGGAAGGAGGGGGCGAGGTGATGGAGAGCCTCGAAGCCTAGAGTGAGAAGTTTTTGTTTTGTGCGGAGGTCGATAGGCAACCACTGGAGGTTTTTAAGAAGGGGAATGACATGCCCAGAGCGTTTCTGCAGGAAGATGAGCCGGGCAGCGGAGTGAAGAATAGACTGGAGCTGGGAGAGACGGGAGGAAGGGAGATCAGAGAGCAGGCAGACACAGTAATCTAGCTGGGATAATACGAGAGCCCGTAGCAGTAAGATAGCCGTTTGGGTGGAGAGGAAAGGGCGGATCTTGGCGATATTATAAAGGTGAGACCGGCAGGTTTTGGTAACGGATTAGATGTGTGGGGTGAATGAGAGAGCCGAGTCGATTAGGCTGTAAACCCGTCGATTAGACTGTAAGCCCGTCAAACGGCAGGGACTGTATCTGTTGCCGACTTGTTCATTCCAAGCGCTTAGTACAGTGCTCTGCACATAGTAAGCACTCAATAAATATTATTGAATGAATGAGTCAAAGATGACACCGAGCACTGTGAAGAGCCCCACAGCACTTATGCGTATCTCTGTAATTTATTTTTATTCAACCAATAATTTATTTTTATTCAACCAATCATATTTATCGAGGACTTACTGTGTTCAGAGCACCATACAAGGCCCCTGGGAGAGTACAATATAAAAAGAAACGGACACGTCCCCTGCCCACATTTTAATGTCTGTCTCTCTCTGTAGACTGATACTTGCGAGCAGGTAACCCATCTACCAATTCTATTGTATGGTACTCTTCCAAGTGTTTAGTACAGTGCTCTGTGCACGTTAAGTGCTCAATAAGTACCATGGAGTGATTGATGCCCTAATTGATTTCTTCTCTACCAGTTCTGTTCCTTCTCCCAATGGGGGCAACCGGAGAGTGTTGTGGGAGGGTGAGTGGTGAATTGTTGAGTTGTTGGAGTCAGGGCTGTTGGAGTCAGGGCTCATGAGTTCGAATCCCAGCTCTGCCACTTGTCGGCTGTGTGACTGTGGGCAAGTCACTTAACTTCTCTGTGCCTCAGTTCCCTCATCTGTAAAATGGGGATTAAGACTGTGAGCCCCACGTGGGACAACCTGATTCCCCTTTGTCTACCACAGCGCTTAGAACAGTGCTCGGCACATAGTAAGCGCTTAACAAATACCAACATTATTAATAGAAATATCTTAAGAAACAACCCATTACCTGAAAAGAGGTGACAGTGGTTGGGAAGTTGACAGCACAGTTTAACCAACACCACACACACACACAAAATCAGTCAGGGGTATTTATTATTCTCTATACAGAGAATAATAGTAACAATTGTAATGATTTTGGCATTTGATTAGCGCTTACTATGTGCCAGACATTGTACAAAGTGCTGGAGTGGATACAAGTCATTCTGGTTGGACATAGTCCCTGTCCCACACTGGGCTCACAGTCTCAATCCCTATTTTCCAGATGAGGGAACTGAGGCCTAGAGAATTGGAGTGATTTGCCCAAGGTCACACAGCAGACAAGTGACGGAGCTGGGATTAGAACCCATGACCTTCTGACTCCCAGGCGCATACAATTCCTGCCCTCAAGGAGCTCTGGGTCTTTCTACTTCAAATTTATTTTCAGTAACTTGGGAATCGTCTTATACCCCAAACAGACTTCTGTGATAGGGAAAAAAAAGTTTTCTAATACTTTCATTGTGGAATAGTCTAATTGTGTATAAAGAAAACCTGGGCTAGAACAGAAATCGCAGTCGCAGGTTAATGACTACACTAGCCCTCGTGGTTATGGTCGAAATGGAAATCGGATGGATTTTCAATGGGAATGCTTGTTGAATTTTTGCTTCTAGCTGCCTGTAAAGACAGGTTTTAATACATGTCCAAAACTGAGCGCATGTCCAAAACTGAGATACTTATCTTCCCTCCCAAACCCTTTCCTCTCCTTGACATCCCTGTCACTGTGGATGGCACGACCATCCTTTCCGTCTCACGGGCCTGCAACGTTGGTGTCATCCTTGACTCAACTTTCTCATTCACCCCACATATTCAATCCATCACTAATGCCTGTCGGTCTCACCTTTACAAAATCGCCAAGATCCACCCTTTCCTCTCCATCCAAATGGCTATTGTGGTGGTACAAACTCTCATAATATCCCGGCTGGATTATTGTGTCAGCCTTCTCTCTGATCTCCCATCCTCCTGTCTCTCCCCGCTCCAGTCTATTCTTCATTCTGCTGCCCAGCTCATCTTCCTGCGGAAATGCTCTGGGCACGTCACTCCCCTCCTTAAAAACCTCCAGTGGTTGCCTCTCAACCTCCGCACGAAACAAAAACTCCTCACTCTGGGCTTCGAGGCTCTCCATCACCTTGCTCCCTCCTACCTCACCTCCCTTCTTTCTTTCTACTGCCCACCCCACACGCTCCGTTCCTCTGCCGCTCACCTCCTCACCGTCCCCCGTTCTCGCCTATCCCGCCGTCGACCTCTGGCCCATGTCCTCCCGCTGCCCTGCAATGCCCTCCCTCCTCACTTCCGCCAGACTAACTCTCTTCCCCTCTTCAAAGCCCTACTGAGAGCTCACCTCCTCTAAGAGGCCTTCCCAGACTGAGCTACCCCTTTTCCCTCTGCTCCCTCTGCTCCCTCTCTGTTCCCCCTCTGCCCTCTGCTCCTTCCCCTTCCCCCCTTCACCTCCCCTCAGCTAAGCCCCCTTTCCCTTTGCTCCTCTCCCTCTCCCTTCCCCTCCCCTCAGCACTGTGCTCATTTGTATATATTTTTATTACCCTATTGATTTTGTTAATGAGGTGTACATCCCCTTGATTCTATTTATCGTGATGATGTTGTCTTGCTTTTGTCCGATTATACTGTGAACCTGTCATTGGGCAGGGATTGTCTCTCTCTGTTGCCGAACTGTCCATTCCAAGCGCTTAGTACAGTGCTCTGCACATAGTAAGTGCTCAATAAATACTATTGAATATTGAATGAATGGTTCACAGCTTCACTTGTGTGGAACGGTGGGTTTGGGAGGGTTGTGAAATTCAGACCAACATAGGCTAAAGATGGTAGACTAACAGCAGGTGGTTTCACTGAACCAGAAATCCCGGAGTGTGGTAGTGGAACATTCGCATCGAGGCAAGTTTTCCTGCCTACGCAGAGGAACAATATGACCAATGGAACTGTTGCTATCTAATTAAACTTCATTTGCCTTGCTATCTCTCATTGTCACTATTCAGTGGGACGGGGATGGGACACTCACGAAGTAGTAACTTTGGTTTCTACTCCTGTGTTTTCCAGGGCACGTCCACATTACGGACTTTAACATAGCCACCATAGTGAAAGGGACGGAAAAAGTGTCCTCTATGGCTGGAACTAAGCCATACATGGGTAAGTTTTATGGGGAAAAAAATGTAATTCATTAGCTACACGTTTGCTATGCATTCTATGCAATCAAAAATTTAAGAAAATTGAAAGACTGACTCCTTTTAATTAGAAAGAATGTTAATGGAGTGTTTGCATATTTAAAAGGACTTAATCTTCAACAACCAGGTGATCTTTAATTCATAAGTTCCAACCAAATGATCTGGAGAAAAAAAACTTTCCGTTAAAGTATGACTTACTACTGGTATACCAATAAGATCAACAGACTGGAAAGCCAGTTGTTGTTGTCTTATGCTGTCGAGTTATGTCCGACCCGTAGCGATGCCGTAGACACATCTCTCCCAGAACACCCCGCTTCCATCTGCAATTGTTCTGGTGGCGGATCCAGAGGGTTTTCTTGGTAAAAATCTGGAAGTGGTTTACCATCGCCTCCTTCCTCGCAGTAAACAAGTCTCTGCCCTTGACTGTCTCCCATGACTCTGCTACCCAGCACAGGGGAGTTTTGACTTGTAGCAAATTGCCTTCCAGTAGCTAGTCACTGCCCAAGCTAGGAATGGAATGGATATGCTTCTGCTTGACTCTCCTTCCTGTAGCGGTGGCTCGTAGGGGACTGGAAACTCTCCAGGTGCGACCCTGAGAGGGGGGAAAACTAGAAGCAGCGTGGCTCAGTGGAAAGAGCTCGGGCTTGGGAATCAGAGGTCGTGGGTTCTAACACCGGCTCCGCCACTTGTCAGCTGTGTGACTTTGGGCAAGTCACTTCACTTCTCTAGGCCTCAGTTACCTCATCTGTAAAATGGGGGTGAAGACTGTGAGCCCCATGAGGGACAACCTGATCACCTTGTATCCCCCCAGCGCTTAGAACAGTGCTTTGCACATAGTAAGCGCTTAAGAAATACCAACATTATTATTATTCATCATTATTATTAGTAGCGTGGGCCAATGTGTCATCATACAGTTAAACCCATTAGCCATGGAACATAAATTTGGATGTGATTTCTATTCTCAAATAAAGTCATACTAAACTCCTCCACTGACCTCTTCTCCACTGGAAAACCTTTATTTACTTGAGTCTCCCCTAAAGGTAATACCTTCATTTTACATTTCATCTGGAAAACTTCCATGAGATAATCTGGGATTGTGGCACTCATCATTTATTCATGGTGAATATCGAGGGTCGATATCAGGTAAATCTTGGACCAGGAGGTTACTTCAAAGCTATGATATCGATCCTGATCTCAAGATGCTTAAAGTCCATGGGGAAGAAAGACTCAAGAGAAATCTCTAATGGGAAGCCTCAGTAACTAACCTTTAAACATATCCAGCGCAGAAAGAACAAATGGGGAAAAGAATTGTTCTGAAAATAGCCCTCTTTACCTTCCACTCTTTACCACAGCCTCTCCTGCTGTCCCAACTTCTTTTTTAATTGGTATTTGTTATTCATTTACTATGTGGCAGGTACTGTACTAAGCACTGGGTTAGAAACAAGCTAATCAGATTGGACACACTCCACATCCCACATGGGGCTCGCGGTCTTAATCATTTTATGTTCGAGGGAATTGAGGCCCAGAGAACTGAAACGACTTGCACAGGGTCACACAGCGGACAAGTTGCGGTGTAGGGGTATGAATCCAGGACCTATTGACTCTCAGGACTGAGCTCTATCCATTAGATCACACTGCTTCTATTCATTGATTGATTGGTGCAAAGGTACAGAGGACTTGCTGTAGTATATTATCCCAAGTGCTCAATACTGTGATCTGCAGAGACTAAGAACATAATAAATACCATTAAATGGGCTGTGAACCCCTTATGTCTGACCTGATGTATTCATTCAGTCAGTCAGTCAGTCGTATTTATTGAGCACTTACTGTGTGCAGAGCACTGTACTAAGTGCTTGGGAAAGTATAACACAACAATAAACAGTGACATTCCCTGCCCACAACGAGCTCACAGACTAGCGGGAGACGTACATCAATACAAATTAAAAAACAAGACAGATATGTACTCAAGTGCATCGAGGCTGGGAGGGGGAGAGCAAAGGGCACAAGTCAGGGCAATGCAGAAGGGAATGGGAGATGAGGAAAAATGTACCTTGGATCAACCCCAGCTCTTGGCAAACAGTAAGCATTTAATGAAAGCAGCATGTCCTAGTGGAAAGAGCTCAGGCCTGGGAGTCAGAGGACCTGGGTTCTAGTCCCGGCTCTGCCACTTGTCTGCTGTGTGAGCTTGGGCAGGTTCTTGGTGTCTCAAGTTACCTCATCTGCGAAACAGGATTAAGACTGTGAGCCCCATGTGAGACAAGGATGGTGTCTGAACCTGATTCATTCAATAGTATTTATTGAGCACTTACTATATGCAAAGCACTGTACTAAGCGCTTGGAATGTTCAAATCGGTAACAAATAGAGACAGTCCCTGCCCTTTGATGGGCTTACAGTCTACACCAGTGCTTAAAATAGTGCTTGACACAGACTAAGTGCTTACCAAATAGTATAATGTTATTATCAGTAGAATTTTTGATTGGTTGAAATGCAATAATAATAATACCACTGATGGATTGATTCAGAGCAGTTCTCTGGTTTCTCCAGGCTCCTTTTTAAGCAGAAAAGAGATCTATTGCAGTGGAAGCAGTGAATTCATTCATTCATTCATCCATTCATTCAATCATATTTATTGAGAGCTTACTGTCTGCAAAGCACTGTAATAAGCACTTGGGAGAGGACAATACAACAACAAACAGACACATTCCCTGCCCACAAATGAGGTCACAGTGTAGAGGGGGAAATGGGTAGTTAATCAATTGTATTTATTAAGCACTTACTGTGGGCAAAGCACTGTGCTAAACACTTGAGAGAATACAATTTAACAATATAACACGTTCCCTGTTCTTATAGTCTAGAGGGTGAGATATATATTAATACAATTAAATAAGTCATTCATTCTCTCAGGGTGGTAACTGGAGTGTTTCCAGTCCTGAGCAGTCTCGGCTACAGGAGGGAGAGTGAAGCAGAGGCCTGTCCATTCCATTCCTCGCTTGGCCGGTGGCTAGCGAGTGGCAGGCCATTGGCTGCAAGTCAAAACTCCCCGGTGCTGGGCAGCGGCGGCATGAGAAAGAGTTGAGGGTGGAGAGTCAAGTTTACTGAGCAGAAGGTGATGGTCAACCATTGCCGGATTTTTACCAAGAAAACTCTCTAGATCCACTACCAGAATGATTGCAGATGGAGGTGGGGTGTTTTGGGAGAGATGTGGCCATGGCGTCACTATGGGTCAGACATGACTCGACAGCATAAGACAACAACCATGTTATTCATATGTACACAAGTTTTGTGGAACTATGGGGTGTGAATACCAAATGTCTCCTGTGGAGACTAAATAATCTCAGATAATAACTGGACTAAATAATCGAATTTTCCAAAGAAAAGTTAGCCTTAAGCAAAACACATTTAAGCATTTTGACAATGAACATTGCGTTGGGAAGGGTGTCCTTTGATTTGAAATCCACATAGCTGTCAGGTGCCTGACTGAAAGAGGAAATAATGCTAATGACTTTTCATAAAATGTCACAGGATGTCTAATCTCAAAATAAGTAGTGGAGGTTCATGTGGCAGAAAGATTTCATTTATATGCCTATGAACCCTCTCTTGACCCCACATCCCCTTCCAGTTATCGTCCTATCTCCCTCCTACCCTTCCTTTCCAAATTCCTAGTACGAGTCATCTACACTCACTGCCTTGAATTCTTCAACTCCAGTTCTCTCCTGGACCCCCTCCGATCTGGCTTCCGTCCCCTCCACTCTACCGAGACTGCTCTCTCAAAGGTCACCCATGATTTCCTTCTCACCAAATCTAATGGCTCCTACTCTATCCTAATCCTCCTCGACCTCTCAGCTGCCTTCGACACTGTCGTCCATCCCCTTCTCCTCCACACTTTATCTCACCTTGGCTTCACTGACTCTGTCCTCTCCTGGTTCTCCTCTTATCTTTCTGGCCGCTCATTCTCGGTCTCCTTCGTGGACTCCTCCTCCCCCTCCCATCCTCTAACTGTAGGGGTTCCTCAAGGGTCATCTCTTGGCCCTCTTCTGTTCTCCATCTACACTCACTCCCTCGGTGAACTAATTCGCTCCCACGGCTTCAACTATCATCTCTGTGCAGATGACACCCAAATCTACATCTCCTCCCCTGTTCTCTCCTCCTCCCTTCAGGCTCATATTTCCTCCTGCCTGAAAGATGTCTCCACCTGGATGTCTACCCACCACCTAAAACTCAATATGTCCAAAACTGAGCTCCTTATCTTCCCTCCCAAACGCTATCCTCTCCCTGACTTCCCCGTCACTGTGGACGGCACCGCCATCCTTCCTGTCTCACAGGCCCACAACCTTGGTGTCATCCTCGACTCAGCTCTCTCATTCACCCCACACATCCAATCCGTCACCAACACCTGCCGGTCTCATCTTTACAATATTGCCAAGATCCTCCCTTTTCTCTCTATCTGAATGGCTATTGTGCTTGTACAAGCTCTCATAATATCCCGACTGGATTATTGTGTCAGCCTTCTCTCTGATCTCCCTTCCTCCTGTCTCTCCCCACTCCAGTCTATTCTTCCTTCCACTGCCCAGATCATCATCCTGCAGAAACGCTCTGGGCACGTCACTCCCTCCTCAAAAACTTACAGTGGTTACCTGTCGACCTCCTCACGAAACAAAAACTCCTCACTCTTGGCTTCAAAGCCATCCATCCCCTTGCCCCCTCCTACCTCACCTCCCTTCTCTCTTTCTACTGCCCACCCATACACTCCACTCCTCTGCCACTCACCTCCTCACTGTCCCCTGTTCACGCCTACCCCGCCATCAACCCCTGGCCCACCTCTTACCTCTGTCCTGGAATGCCCTCCCTCCCCACCTCTGTCAAACTAACTCTCTTCCCCTCTTCAGAGCCCCACTGAGATCTCACCTCCTCCAAGAGGCCTTCCCAGTCTGAGCCCCCCTTTCCCTCTGCTCTGCTTCCACCCTCTGCTCCTCCCCCTTCCCCTTCCCTTTCCCCTCCCCTTAGCTGAGCCCCCTTTCCCTCTGCTCTCCCTCCCCTCCCTTCCCCCCACCCTCTGCTCCTCCCCCTTCCCCCTTCCCCTCTCCTCAGCACTGTGCTCATTTGTATATATTATTTATTGCCCTATTTATTTTGTTAATGAGGTGTACATTCCCTTGATTCTATTTAAATTGATAATGTTGTCCTGTTTTTGTTTTGTTCTGTTTTGCTCTGCTGTCTGTCTCCCCCGATTAGACTGTGAGCCCGTCATTGGTCAGGGATTGCCTCTATCTGTTGCCATATTGAACATTCCAAGTGCTTAGTACAGTGCTCTGCACAAAGGAAGCGCTCAGTAAATACTATTGAATGAATGAATGAATTCCCTGCGCAGTTCACCAAATGCGTGAGCTATACAAGGTATAAGTTACACGAGCCCAGAGGGGAGACAGACTTTAATAGAAATAAATGAATTATGGATAAGTACACAAGTGCTGTGGTGCTGAAGGAGGGGTGGATGAAGGGTGCACATCCTTGGGCAAAAGGGACTGGAAAAAAATGAAACGAAGAACTAGTCGGGGAAGGCTTCTTGGAGGGGATGTGTCTTCAATAAGGTTTTGAAGATGGGGAGATAGTCTTTCGGATATGAAGAGGCAGGGTGTTTCAGGCCAGAGGAAGGATGTGGGCGAGAGAATGGCAGCAAGATAGGAGAGATCAAGGTACAGTGAGTAGGTTGGGATTAGAGGAGAGGAGTGTGTGGACTGCGTTGAAGGAGGAATTCGGGAAGAAAAAGTAGGAGGTGGCAAGCTGAATGAGTGTTTTAAACCTGACGGTAAGGCGTTCCCATTTGACATGGAGGTGGATGGGCCACCAGTGGAGGTTACTGAGGAGTGTTCTGAATGATTTTGTAGAAAACTGATCCCGGCAGTAGAGTGAGGTATGGACTGGAGCGGTGGGAAACAGGAGGCAGGGAGGTCAGCAAGGAGGCTGATGCAGTAATCAAAGAGAAAGGATAAGTGCTTGGATTAACATGGTAACAGTTGGGATGGAGAGGCGAGAGGGTGTTGTAGCGATGTCGTGAAGGCTGAATTGACAGGATTTAGTGACAGATTGAATTTATGGGCTGAATGAGAGATGTCAAGGCTAACGCCAAGATCAGTGCGGACCCTAGAAAGCCAACCTTCACTTCATAGCCAGAGCTGGATGAGCCATCAAGGGAGGTGCAAATACATAGACACAACCCAGGTCTCTCACTCCCTTAAGAAGTACGGCCTTTAACCAACCAGCCCAGACAGAACGTGACAATAGAATTAGGTAATAGTAATAATAATAATTATGGTATTTGTTAAGTGCTTACTATATGCTAGGCACTGTACTAAGCACTGCGAGGATACAAGCAAATCAAGTGGACACAGTCCTGTCCCATATGGGGTTCATAGTCTCAATCCCCATTTTACAGATGAGATAACTGAGGCCCAGAGAAATGCAAGTCAATCAGGTTGGACACAGTTCCTGTCCCACAAGGGGCTCACACTCTCACCCCCCATTTTACAGAGGAGGTAACTGAGGCTCAGAGAAGTGAAGTGACTCGGCCAAGGTCATGCCACTGTTTATTGTTGCATTGTACTTTCCGAAGTGCTTAGTGCAGTGTTCTATACACAGTAAGAACTTAAATGTGATTCAATGAATGAATGAATGAATGAATACTGCAACTGCACAAATTTATTAAACTATTCAAACTGTTTCCAATTTCAGGCTGGACTAATTAGTGATGCCCAGTTAGCTGTGGAACCAAAAGCACTGAGAATTAGTGGATAGAGCCCGGGCCTGGGAGTCAGAGATTCATGGGTTCTAATCCCACTCTGCCACATATCTGCTGTGTGTCCACATCCCACATGGGGCTCACAGTCTTAGCCCCAATTTTGCGATCAAGTATCGTGGCTCAGTGGAAAGAGCACGGGCTTTGGAGTCAGAGGTCATGAGGTCGAATCCCAGCTCTGCCACTTGTCAGCTGTGTGACTGTGGGCAAGTCACTTCACTTCTCTGGGCCTCAGTTACCTCATCTGTAAAATGGGGATTAAGACTGTGAGCCCCACGTGGGACAACCTGATTATCCTGTATCTACCCCAGCACTTAGAACAGTACTCGGCACATAGTAAGCGCTTAACAAATACCAGCATTGTTGTATCTGAGGCACCTAGAAGTGAAGTGACTTGCCTAAGGTCACGTAGCAGGGTTGTAGTGGAGCAGAAATTAGAACCCAGGTCCTTCTGACTCCCAGTTCCATACTCTATCCCTCAGGCCATGCTGCTTCTTGCATATTGTAACTGTGTTGATGAAGTAACACCTGAAGTTTTGAAGGAGATCAAGCACCTCCCTAAACACCTCCCTTACTACCAGACAGTGATTTGGACATTGATGAGAAGAACACTGTATATAAACATAAAGTCAAACCTTTACATATGAGGAATTCCTGTCACATAAGCTCCTTGAAGGCAGGGAAGGTGTCTATTAAATACCTGTAATGTATTTTAGTGGGTGCTTCCCCCTCTCAACTGTAAAATCCTTGTGGGCAGAGATTCTTCCTATCTGCTCTATCGTCCAAGCACTTAGTATAGTTATCTGTACATAGTAAAAGTTTGTAAAATCCTTGTGGGCAGGGATTATGTCCACCAGCTCTTTTGTACACCCCCAAGTGCTTAATAATAATAATAATAATGTTGGTATTTGTTAAGCACTTACTATGTGCCGAGCACTGTTCTAAGCGCTGGGGTAGATACAGGGTAGTCAGGTTGTCCCACGTGAGGCTCACAGTTAATCCCCATTTTACAGATGAGGGAACTGAGACACAGAGAAGTTAAGTGACTTGCCCACAGTCACACAGCTGACAAGTAGCAGAGCAGGGATTCGAACACACAGAAGCATAGCACACAGTAAGTATTCCCTAAATGCCATTGATTAATTCAAATTCATACTGCCATTGAGTGATTAATTAAACGAAAGGAGTCTTTGGAAGGCCAAATAACTTGACTTAGATTAGCATATTTGGGATGCAGAATCAGGAGAACTAATTCTTTGGAGAAGACATTAATCTTAAGAAAAGTCCAGGGAAAATGTGGAAGAGGCAGACCGGCAGCTAGATGGATAAAGTATATCCATAAACTATATAAAGTAGATCTGGAGAAAGTATATCCATGGAGTCACTATGAATTGGAAAGGATGTGATGGCATTTAATAATAATAATTGAGTAATTAATAACTTTATTGCCCTCTCTAGACATTTAGTGTAGTGTTTTGCCCCAAATCCACGTTCAGTAAATTTTATCGGTCAAATGATTGAGCTATGTGGCCTAGTGGAATGAGCAAGGGCCTGTGAGTCAGAGGACCGACTCCACCGTTTATGTGCTGTGTGACCTTAGGAAAGTCACTTCACTTCTGTGGGCCTCAGTGGACTGATCTGTAACATGGAGATTAAGACTTTGTGGGTCAGGGCCTGGGCCAAACTGATTATCTTGTAACTACCCCAGTGCTAAATACAGTGCCTGGAACATAGTAAGTGCTTAACAAATACAACTAAAAATGTGGTTATTTTTTACCACACAAAAAAGATTCCATAGAAGCAGTCTTGGGTTGCTCACATTGTTCATTCTAAGAGACTTCAGGCTTGAATTAATTCAGGCTTTGTTAAAATTATCTGTTTAGGAGGAGTGATGGGCGGGGGTACTTCAAGCCATAGGGTTTGTGTGAAGGTGGAGAAACCTTCTTAACTGCATAAAATAGTCCCCTCCCTCAAGGAATAAAATAGAAATTTTAAATCCTGACCCAACGTCCAATGACAGATGTGTTGATTCTACTCACCAATCTAGTCCAATCAAGACCTCAGGAAAAGGTCACAGAATGTAAATTCGCTAGTTGAGTTAATGGTTCAGCATGTATAATCTCCCCAGACCCACTCTAGAGACTATCCGAGAGCAGGTATTTGCATCGAAGAGATTTTTTTCTTAATTTAGAACAGCAGATGAAATATACAATAGCAAATACTCTGTAAAATGTGAAAGTTGGTTTCCCCAGAACCACCTGAGCTCTTAGTTAACCTCGACTCCAAGCTATAATCCAGGTTGAAGGAAATAATCCTTTTTCTGAGGAAGAAGGAACTGGTGATTTTTTTTTCCAGAGTTATACAGCTGGCATTCAATTCAATCATTTTTGCTGAGCGCTTACTGTGAGCAAATTACACTGTACTAAGCGTTTGGGAGACTATCAACCTCAGTGCTTAGAACAATGTTTGGCACATAGTAAGTGTTTAACAAGTGCCATAATTATTATTATCATTACAATACAACAACAAACAGGCTTGAGAATCAGTATGATGTTAGCAGATCAGACATTGTCTCTACTTCAACATCATCATAATTCATTCAGTCATTCATTTATTTATTGAGCGTTTACTGTGTGCAGAGCACTATACTAAGCAATTGGAAAGTACAGTTCAGCAATAAAGAGAGACAATCCCTGCCCACACCAGATTTACAGTCTAGAAGGGGGGAGAAAGACATCAAAACAAGTAAATGGGCATCAATATAATAAATAGTATTATAGATATATACACATCAAAAGGAGTAAACAGGCGTCCATATAAATGAATAATAATAATAATGTTGGTATTTGTTAAGCGCTTACTATGTGCAGAGCACTGTTCTAAGCGCTGGGGTAGATACAGGGTAATCAGGTTGTTCCATGTGAGGCTCACAGTTAATCCCCATTTTACAGATGAGGTAACTGAGGCACAGAGTCAAAATGACTTGCCCACAGTCACACAGCTGACAAGTGGCAGAGCCGGGATTCAAACCCCTGACCTCTGACTCCCAAGCCCGGGCTTTTTCCACTGAGCCACGCTGCTTCTGCATAGAATTATAGATATGTACATATATACACAAGTGCTGTGAGGTGGGGGGGGGGTAGAGCAAAGGGAGTGAGTCAGGGTGACGCAGAGGGGAGGGGGAGCTGAGGGAAAGGAGGGCTTAATCTGGGAAGGCCTCTTGGAGGAGGTGAGGCTTCAGTAAGGATTTGGAGGGTGGGAAGTGTGATTGGCAGATTTGAGGAGGGAGGGCGTTCCAGGCCAGAGGTAGGATGTGGGCCAGGGATCGATGGTGGGACAGGAGAGAACGAGGCCCAGTGAGTAGGTTAGCGGCACCAGAGGAATGGAGTGTGCAGGCTGGGCTGGAGAAGGAGAGAAGGGAGGTGAGGTACAAAGGGGCAAGGGGATGGACAGCTTTGAAACCGATAGTGAGGAGTTTTTGTATGATACGGAGGTTGATAGGCAACCACTGGAGATTTTTCAGGAGGGGGGGGCGGTGACATGCCCTAAACGTTTTTGTTGAAAGATGATTCAGGCAGCTGAGTGAAGTATGAACTGAAGTGGGGAGAGGCAGGAGGTTGGGAGGTCAGAAAAACGGCTGATGTAGTAATCCAGGAGGGATAGGATGAGTGATTGTACGTGGTAGCCATTTGAATGGAGAAGAAAGGGTGGATCTTGGCGATGTTGTGAAGGTGAGACTGACAGCCTCTGTTGATGGATTGGTTTTGTGGGGTGAATGAGAGATCGGAGATAAGAATTCACTCATTCATTCAGTGAGCACTTACTATGAGTGGAGCACTGTACTAAGTGCTTGGAATGTACAATTCTGCAACAGATAGAGACAAGCCCTGCCCAACAACAGGCTCACAGTCTAAACGGGGGAGACAGACAACAAAACAAAACAAGTAATCTGGCGTCAATATCATCAAGATAAATAGAATCATAGATAAGTACACATCATTAAAATAAATAGAGTACTAAATAATATATACAAATATGCACAAGTGCTGTGGGAAAGGGATGGGGGAAGAGCAGAGGGAGGGAGTAGGAGAAATGGGGAGGGGAGGAGGAGCGGAGGGAAAGGGAGGGCTCAGTCTGGGAAGGCCTCCTGGAAGAGGTGAGCTCTCAGTAAGGATGACACCAAGGTTGCGGGCTTGTGAGATGGGAAGGGTGGTAGTGCCATCCACGGTGACAGGAAAGTCAGGGAGAGGGAAGGGTTTGGGAGGGAAGAGAAGGAGCTCAGTCTTGGACATGTGGAGTTTGAGGTGGCGGGCGGACATCCAGTTGGAGATATCCTGAAGGCAGGAGGAGATGTGAGCCTGGAAGAGTGGCGAGAGAATAGGGGAGGAGATATAGATTTGGGTGTCATCAGCATAGAGATGATAATTGAAGCCGTGGGAGCAAATGAGTTCATATAATAATAATTGCAGAACTTGTTATGTGTTTACTGTGTGCCAGGCATAGTACTAAATGCAGGAATGGATACAAGCAAATCGGGTAGGACACAATCCCTGTCCCACGTGGACTCACAGTCTCATTCCCCATTTTACAATTCAGGTAACTGAGGCCCAGAGAAGTTAAAAGACTTGCCCAAGGTCACACAGCAGACAAGTACCAGAGGCGGGATTAGAACCCATGACCTTAGGACTCCCAGGACCACGCTCTATCCTCCACACCATGCTCACAGTCATGGGGTAGACAGAACGGGTTAAATTTCCATTTTCCAGATGAGGAAACCAAAGTACAGAGAAAAAGAGTGGCCAATGTCTCCCAGAAGTATATGGTGGTATTGGGATGAGAACCCAGATCCTCTGACGCCCAGACCTGTGCTTTACCTACTAGGACACACTGTTTCCTGGGACTGAGCCATGACAACTAACAGGTCAGAAGACACAGGTTCCCCAGACTCAAAAGACACCATCAACAGCCAGAAAGGAAAATGATTCTCTGAGGCGATCGACTTTTGGCATAGTCTCCTTTTCCTTCCCGACTGGTTGCCAAGCAGCAGAGAGTCCAGGCCAATGGAAAAGTCCTGATCACAACAGCCATGTTGAGATGGTGTTCACATTATCTAAGTTAATGAAAACTTTAGGAGGGCTAGAAGCCCTTCCCTTTCCTCTGGCACTTCCCAACTACCCAGATTTTATTCTGTAATTTGACCAGTTGTGCCTTATTGAAGGCCCATCTCTTCCAAGAGGCCTTCCCTGACTAAGCCCTCTTTTCCTCTTCTTCCACTTCCTTCCTCGACACCCTGACTTGCTCCTTCTATTCATTCCCCTCCACCCCAGCTCCACCGCACTTATGTAACATATCTGTGATTTTATTTGTTTATATCAATGTCCCTCTCTCCCTCTCGACTGTAAGCTCACTGTGGACAGGGAATGTGTTATATTGTTACAGTGTACTCATCCAAGTGCTTAGTGCAGTGCTCTGCAAACTATAAACCCTCAATAAATACAATTGACTGGCTGACCACGAGCCTTTCAGATAAGAAATCTTGGTTTAAGTTAGTAATAATAATAATAATGTTGGGATTTGTTAAGCCTTTACTTTGTGCAGAGCACTGTTCTAAGCGCTGGGGTAGATACAGAGTCATCAGGTTGTCCCACGTGAGGCTCACAATCCCCATTTTACAGGTGAGGTAACTGAGGCACAGAGAAGTTAAGTGACTTGCCCACAGTCACACAGCTGCCGAGTGGCAGAGCTGGGGCAGAGTGGCAGAGTTAGTCAATTGAAGGCATTTATTGAGCCCTTACTGTGTGCAGAGCACTGTTCTAAGAGGTCGGGACAGAACAGTACAATAGAAATGGTAGTCACTAGCCTGTTCTCTAGGAGCTTAACAGTCTAGTGGAGGAGACGGATGTTAAAATGAAATAAATTACGGATAGGGGAAGTGGAAGAGTATGATAATACGTACATAAGTGCTGTGGGGCTGGGGTGAGTCACAAAGTGTTAGAGAAGTACAGACCAAGTGAAACAGTGTTCTGGACATAGTAAGCACTCAATAAATGCCATTGACAGATGATTCATTCATTCATTCATTCAATAGTATTTATTGAGCGCTTACTATGGGCAGAGCACTGTAGTAAGTGCTTGGAATGTACAAATCGGTAACAGATAGAGACGGTCCCTGCCAGAAGGGGGAGCGGAAAGGGGTAGGGAAATGAGAGGTTAGTCAAGAAAGGCTTCTTGGAGACAATGTGACTTTAGTAGGGCTTTGAAGATGGAGAGCGTGGTAGTCTGGTGGATATGAAGGAGGGAGGAGTTCTAGGCCAGAGGGCAAGGGAGTTCCAGGCAAGGGGGAACAGTGGACACAGAGATGAGATCGAGAAGCAGCATAGACCTTGGGTCTGGGAGTCAGAAGGTCCGGGGTTCTAATCCCTCCTCAGCCACTTGTCTGCTGTGGGACCTAGGTCCAGTCACTTCCCTTTTCTGGACCTCAGTGACCTCATCTGTAAAATGGGGATTGGGACTGTAAGTCCCATGTAGGTCAGGGACTATGTCCAACCCGATTTGCTTGTATCCACCCCAGCATTTAGTACAGCGTCTGACACATAGAGTGTAACAAATCTTGTCTTATGCTGTTGAGTCGTTTCTGACCCATAGCAACAACATGGGCACATCTCTCCCAGAACGCCCCACCTCCATCTGCAATCGTGGTTTACCATTGCCTGTGACTGTGGGCAAGTCACTTAACTTCTCTGTGCCTCAGTTCCCTCATCTGTAAAATGGGGATCAAGACTGTGAGCCCCACGTGGGACAACCTGTCTACCCCAGCGCTTAGAACAGTGCTCGGCACATAGTAAGCGCTTAACAAATACCAACATTATTATTATTTCCTCCTCCTGCACAGTAAAGTTGAGTCTCCACCTTCGATTCTCTCCTGTGCTGCTGCTGCCTAGCAGAGGGGAGTTTTGACCTGTTGCAGATTGTCAGCCACTTCCCAAGCTAGGAATGGAATGGACAGGCCTCTGCTCGACTCTCCCTCTGTTAGTCGAGTCTGGTAGAGGACTGGAAACTCTCCAGGTGTGATTAGGGGAGGGGGCTTAGCAAATACCACAATTATTATTATTATCATAGAGATAAGTGTTATAGTGAGATTTGTGGGCTGGGTTATAGTGGGAGATGAGTAAGGTTAAAGAGAAACGGTAAGAGCTATTGCAAAGGGACTTCGTTTGATGCAAAGATGATTGGGCAACAATTGGAGGCATTTGAAAAATGGGGAGATAGGCACTGAGGTCAGTGAGGTCAGTAATAATGGTATATGTTAAGCGCTTACTGTGTGCCAAGCACTGTTCTAAGCACTGGGGTAGATACAAGGCAGTCAGGTTGGACACAGTCCCTGTCCCACTTGGGGCTCATAGTCTTAATCCCCATTTTAGAGATGATAATAATAATAATTGTGGTATTTGTCAAGTGCTTTCTATGTGCCGAGTACTGTTCTCGACAGAACGGTATCCGAGAACAGTTCGGATGTTCTACAGATACAAGATAGATAGATACAAGATAATCGAGTTGGACACAGTCCCTGTCCCATATGGAGCTCACAGTTTTAATCTCCAATTTTACAGATGAGGGAGATGAGGCACAGAGAAATTTTGTGACTTGCCCAAGTTCAAACAGGCAGACATGTTGTGGTGGCAGGATTAGAACTGAGATCCTTCTGACTTCCAGGTCCGTGCTCTATCCACTAGTCCACACTGCTTCCCAACACGGATCAGCGTGATAGCAGTTTGGGTGGAGAAGAAATTTGATTTGATATTGTTTTGAAAGTAGAACTGACGGGATTTCGTGACAGATTGAATATTTTGATGAATGAGAGGTGGGTTGAGGATAATGCCAAAATTACCGGCTTGTGAAACTGGGAGGCTGGTGATGTCATCTACAGTGATGGGAAAGTCATGGGAAGAGACTGAAATTTCCTAAAAGATGAGAACCGCTGAGGGCTGTGAGATAAATCCATTTCCTGGGGATGTGAAGATTGAACTTGGTTAACCAAGTCCAGGCTGCCTTTGGGAACTTTTCGTTTTGTCTTTGGAGGTCATTGTCCTGAGTTCACAACCAGGTCACATAATGTTTGACCTCTTCACGAAGATAATTGACTTGGGTGTGGAAAGATTTTTGGTTCCAGTGAGATGAAAGGTGTTATAAGAATGCGCAGTTTGGTCACCGTCATCATTCAATCATTCGTTCATTGAATTGTATTTATTAAGTGCTTACTGTGTCCAGACCATTGTACTAATTGCTTGGGAAAGGAAAATACAACAATAAACAGACAAATTCCCTGCCCACAGAGAGCTCACAGTCTCAGAAGAGGAGGTCAATCCATTCCTACCTATAAATGTCTCTAAATTGCACTATCAACTCAGGAGTTGTAATCCTTCTGAAATATATTCCATTGAAAAATAATCATTATGATGTCATTTATTAATAATTTACCATACCGAGAATTGTGCTAAGCAGTGGTTAGTTAAAAGATAATCAGATCAGAAACAATCCTTATCCAACGTGGGACTCCAGGTCTAAGAAGGAGGGAGGGCAGGCTTTTTATGCCCAATTTTCAGATGAGAAAACCGAGGTGATTGTGAATTGCCTCAGGTCACAGAGCAGGTAAGTAACAGAACTAGGACTAGAACCAGGTTTTCTGATTCCCAGTCCCATGCTCTGTCAGTCGTTCATTCATTTATTCAATAGTATTTATAAGGCACTTACTGTGTGCAGAGCACTGTACTGAGCGCTTGGGAAAGTACAATACAGCAATAAACAGTGACATTCCCTGCCCATAATGAGCTCACAGTCTAGAAGGACAAGTGTTGCCTGCCTTCCTCTAGGCAACACTGAATCCCAATTTCCGTAGCTCTTTATTATCTGTTTTATCTGATCTAATAATCAATCCATAAATGGTACTTATTGAGGACTTTCTGTGTGCAGACCACTCTACTAAGTGCTTGGAAGAGTCAAATATAATCTAATATACCAATGCTAATAATAATGTTTGTTAAGTAGTTATTATGTGCCAGGAACTCTACTAAGTGCTAGGTAGAACAAGATAATCAGATGGGACACAGTCCCTGTCCCACATGGGACTTACAGTCCAAGTAGGAGGATGTAGGATTTAAACCCCTTTTTATAGAAGAGGATACTGAGGCATAGAGAATAACAATAATAATGATATTTGTTAAGTACTTGCTATGTGCCAAGCACTGTTCTAAGCGCTGGGTGAGATACAAGGTAATCAGGTTGTCCCACGTGGGGCTCACAGTGAGTGAAGTGACTTGTGACTGTAAGCCCATCAGTGGGCAGGGATTGTCTCTATCGGTTGCTGAATTGTACATTACAAGCGCTTAGTACAGTGCTCTGCACATAGTAAGCACTCAATAAATGCTATTGAATACTGCAGACAAGTAGCAGAGCTGAAATTAGAACCCAGATCCTCTTACTCTCATGCCTGTGCTATTTCCACTAGACCCTACTGTTTTCCTGATGTTTCTATTCCTGATCATTCGATTTAGCACGTAGTAGTTTTCTTGAAGTAGCATGACCTAGTGGAAAGAGCACGGGCCTGGAGATCAGATGACCTCGGTTCAAAGCCCAGCTCTGCCACTTGACTGCTATATGATCTTAGACAAGTCACTTGATTTCTCTGAGCCTCAGTTACACCATCTATAAAATTGGGATTATATCCTTCTCCCTCCAATTTAGACTGTTAGCCCATGGGGGATAGGGACTAGGTCTTCCAAACTGATTAGCTTGTTTCTAATCCAGAGATTCATACAGTACCTGACACCCAGTGAACACTTAACAAATGTCATTTTCCTTCTAGACTGTAAACTCCTTGTGGGCAAGGAACAAGTCTTCCAATTTTGTTACATAGTACTCTCTCAAACGCTTAGTACAGCGCTCTACACAAAGTAATTGCACAGTAAACACAACTCATTGATTCTACATCACTCATTGTGATTATGTTGTCTTGTTTTTGTCCTTCTGTCTCCCCCAGTTAGACTGTGAGCCCATCATTGGGCAGAGATCGTCTTCATTTGTTGCTGAATTGTACATTCCAAGCGCTTAATACAGTGTTTTGCACATAGTAAGCGCTCAATAACTACTATTGAATATTTGTGGTAATATTTCTTCAGCTTATGAGAATTTGAATGAACAGATTATCAATCAATCAAGGGAATTTATTGATCGCTTACTCTGTGCAGTGCTCTGCACTAAACACTTGGAAGAGTAATAATAATGTTGGTATTTGTTAAGGGCTTTCTAGGTGCCGAGCACTGTTCTAAGCGCTGGGGGAGATACAGGGTAATCAGTTGTCCCACTTGAGGCTCACAGTTAATCCCCATTTTACAGATGAGGTAACTGAGGCACAGGGAAGTTAAGTGACTTCTTATACAACAGAGTTAGTAAACACGTTCCCTGCCACAAACAAGCTTACAGATTGTTTTACAGTATTACTTGGCTTTCTTTCACAAAGGGAAAGCTGTATATTCCACATAGTTAACAAGGTGGTTCTTCCTTCCATGACCAAATTAAACTGGTTTTCAATCATTATTCTGTGTATTAGATTTGCCATTTGGATGGGAGCTTTCTAAAGCACACAAGTAAAAGTCATCTTGAATCATCATGAAAATTCACCAAACCGAAACCTGAGTGGCCTAGAAAATATAAATTACTCCCAAAGGCCAGCAACCACTACCATACCAGCCCCTCGTGGGACAGTTTCACAGCCTGCACTGAAATGTCTGTTACACTGAATTAGGAAGAGATACCTGCATTTATTCGAGAAATGCAGAATTACAGAAGAGATCCATTCCCTATTTAAATGCATCGAGTTGTGTGTGATTCTTTGTACACTCTACTTATTTCTTATCTTGAGTGTTAGTTCTGCTGTCTAATTATATGAATAATAATAACAATAGTAATAATTGTGGTATTGTTAAGTGCTTACTATGCACCAAGCACTGGGATAAACATAATTGAGTTGAAGACAGTCCCTGTCCCACATAGAGCTCAAGGTCTTAATCCCCGTTTTACAAATGAGGTAACTGAGGCACAGAGTGACTTGCCCTAGGTCACACAGCCGACAAGTGGCAGAGCTGGGATTAGAACCCAGATCTTTCTGAATCCCAGGCCCGTGTTCTCTCCACTGGGACATGGAGTTAGAATGCGGCCTGAGAAATAATGGTTATGGTACTTGTTAAGTGCTTACTGTGTGCTAAGCGCAATATTAAGCGATAGGTTAGACACAGTCCATGTCCCACAAGGGGTTCATGGTCTAAGAAGGAGGGAGATAGATGTAATCCCCATTTGACAGATGAGGAAACTGAGGCACAGAGAAGTGACTAGCCCAAGGTCACACAGCCGACAGATGTCAGAGTCAGGATTAGAACTCAGGTCCTCTGATTCTCAGGCCTGCTCTCTTTCCACTCGTCCACAGTGGAGCTTCCATCCGATATTGTGCATCCTTATAGAGAGGACATGACGCAATGTTGGGAATATTGTTATAGTATTTGTACAAGGTTTAATTACTATAGTGTGTGTCTTGCCTATTAGACTGTAAACTCATTGAAGGCATGGATCGTGTAGATTAATTCTAGTACACTCTTCTGGGTACTTAGTACAGTGCTCTACTCTGACAAGCGGGCTGAACTACTGGAGAGAATATGGGCCTGGGAGTCCAAGGACCTGGGTTTTAGTCCTGCCTCTGCCATCTGCCTGCTGAGTGACTTTGGTCAAGTCACTGAATGTTTCTGCACTTCAATTTCCTCTATTTTTTTAATGTCATTTTTAAAGTGCTTACTATGAGCCGGGCACTGTACTTAAGCACTGGGGTAGATGCAAACTAATCAGGTTGGACGCAGTCCATATTCCTTCTGGGGCTCACAGTCTTAATCTCCATTTTATAAATGAGGAAACTGAAGCCCAGAGAAATGAAATGACTTACCCAAGGTCACACAGCAGATAAGTGGAGTCGGGATTAGAATCCAGGTCCTTTTGACTTCTGGGCCTATGCTGTATCCAATAGGGCCATGCTAGTTTCCTCCCCTCTAAAAATGGGGATTCAAAATCTATTTTTCCTCCTACTTAGGCTGTGAGCCTCACGTGGGACAGGGATTGGGTCTGACCTGATTACCTTCATCTATTCTAGGGAAGGAGAAGGAGAAGAGTGATCTTCTCTTTCCTGTTTCCTATCCCAACTCTTCACCTCATTTTCCTCTCATTCTCACCCTCCCGATTCCCTCTCACTATTCTCAGTTTTCCTCTATCCACCCCAGCCTGCCTCTCCCTTTTATCCTTTCCCTTCTCCTCTTCTCCTCCCTGGTTCCAATTTCTTTAGAGCCATTCTGAGCCCCTAATCAATCAGTTGATGGCATTAACTGATCACTTAAAGGTACGCACAACTTGCGGTGTTCTAAGTGCTTGGGAGAGTGCAGCCTAACAGATAGTAGACACGTTCCCTGCCCACAAGGAGCTTAGAGTCTAGAGGACTCTAGGTATCAGAACCTGATAGTGACAAATCCAGTTTCCAGTTTGCAATGTTTTCTTGCTAGGCAGACCCATTTAGACTAGTAATGTATAGCTATATAAGGGGATTGTACACCCATATACACACACACACACATATGTATTAAGGCTACTTTGGGGTAATAATTATAATAATCATGGTTTGTGTTAAGCGCTTACTATGTGCCAGACAGGTAGCTTATGTAGAGCAAGGAATTTTAAAAAATGAATAATATGCCTAAAATACACACATTGCACCAGTAGCCTCTGCAGTAACTTTCTGAGAAATCATTTCTGTCTTTGTACATGGACATCTTCCTGTCATCATATCTTCTTAGCTCCATCTAACCTGTCTCCAAATGCAATTTTAGCAGTCCCTTTTCCTATAATTTCAGTGCTTCTAAAACATTAGCAAATATCTCTTGTTTGATAAAATACTCATGTTGCATACTAATAAACCCAAACAAACCCTAATCGATTTATTCACTACATTGCCAAGAATATTGAGCCTCATACCTGATTTTGGGAAATGGCAAGCTGCTCCTAGTCTCCAATCTCAATATAATTGAATGTCTTGGAGAGAAGTTTACCATAGGAATAAACACAGATCATTTACTGTCTCTTTGTTTAAGTCAGTCATTTTCATTGATTCTTGAGGTAAGGCATTCTACTTGAATACTGAATATGAATTTTGTGAACCACACACTTCAAAAGAGAATTAAAAATATTCATAGGAAGAGAGTGGCTTGATATCTCCTCTGCAACGTTGGTAGCAAGTATTATACTAAAGAGCACAGACTTGGGAGTCAGAAGTCATCTAATTCCAGCTCCGCCACTTGTCAGTTGTGTGACTTTGGGAAAGTCACTTAACTTCTCTGTGCCTCAGTTATCTCATCCGTAAAATGTGGATTCAGACTGTGAGCCCCATGTGGGACAACCTGATGACCTTTTATCTACCCAGTGCTTAGAACAGAATTATGAACCCAACAGAATAAACAAAACAATGATAATAGTGATATTTGTTAAGTGCTTACTATGTACCAAGCACTGTGCTAAGCACTGGAGTAATCAATCAATTATATTAATTACATTAATATTTGATCAAGTAATTTTGATCAAGTAATTATGAGAAGCAGCGTGGCTCAGTGGAAAGAGCATGGGCTTTGGAGTCAGGGCTCATGAGTTCGAATCCCAGCTCTGCCACTTGTCGGCTGTGTGACTGTGGGCAAGTCACTTAACTTCTCTGTGCCTCAGTTCCCTCATCTGTAAAATGGGGATTAAGACTGTGAGCCCCACGTGGGACAACCTGATTCCCCTATGTCTACCCCAGCGCTTAGAACAGTGCTTGGCACATAGTAAGCGCTTAACAAATACCAACATTATTATTATTATTATTATTATTAATTTTCTCATGCCCTTAAACAGTTTTTTAGTTAAACAATTTACCTCGTTTTGTTCAGTTTATTAGATCTCATGAATACCTTAAAACACATTGTATTATTAAATATTGGACACTATTCCTTGCTTATATTCTTTCACTTCCCTAGAATAGTGCTTGGCACATAGTAAGCACTAAACAAATACCACAATTATTATCATTATCTACCATCTCTGTGCAGTTGATTCTCAAATCTACCTCTCCAACCCTGCCCTCTCTGCTCCTCTGCAGTCTTGCACTTCCTCCTGCCTTCAGAACATCTCTACTTGGATGTTCGCCTGACACCTCAAACTTAAAATGTCCAAATTAGAACTCACCTTCCCACCCAAACCCAGTCCTTCCCCAGTCTTTCCTATCAGTGTAGACAGCGCTAAATCCCCTCTTTCTCTCAAGTCCACAATCTTGTCATTATCCTTGACTCATCTCTCTCATTCAACCCTCATATTTTCTCTATCACTAAATCCTGTCCAACCTTCACAACACTCTAGAATCTGCCCTTTCCTCTCCATCAGTCATATTTGTTAAGCTTTTAGTGTGTGCAGAGCACTGTACTAAGCACTTGGAAGAGTACAGTATAACTGTATAACAGAGCTGGTAAACACACTGCCTGTCCAAAATGGGTTTATGGTCTAGAGGGAGAGACAGACATTAATATAAATGAATTATAGATACGTACGTATATGCTGTGGAGCTGGGAGGGCGTGAATAAAGGAAGCAGGTCAAGGTGACTCACAAGGGAGTGGGAGAAGAGAAAAGAAGGGATTAGTCAGGGAAGGCCTCTTGGAAGAGATGGGCCTTCAATAAAGCTTTGAAGTGGGGGAGAGTCATTGTCTGTGGGATATGAAGAGGGAGGTCATTCCAGGCCAGAGGTAGGGTTTGGGCATGAAGTAGGTGAGGAGATAGACGAGATCGAGGTACAGTGAGTAGGTTGGCATTAGAAGAGCAAAGTGTGTAGTCTGGGTGGTGGTATTCATTCATTCATTCAGTCATATTTATTGAGTGCTTACTTTGTGTAAAACACTACACTAAATGCTTGGGAGAGTACAATATAACAACAGACATATTCCTGCCCACAGCGAACATACAATATAGAGGGAGAGACAAACATTAATACAAATGAATAAATAAATTACAGATTTATTATATACATATACATATGTGCTGTGGGGATGGGAGGGAGGATGAATGAAGAGCAAAGTAAGAGTGGTGCAGAAGGGAGTGGGAGAAGAGGAGCGGAGGCTGCAGTCAGGGAAGGCTTATTGGAGGAGATGAGCCTTCAGTAAGGCTTTGAATGGAGGGAAAATAATTGTCTGTCAGATATGAAAAGGAAGGATATGAAAAGAGAGGATGGTCCAGGCCTGGAACAGGACATGGGAGAGGGGTCAGTGGTCAGATAGAGGAGATCGAGGCACAGTGAGAAGATTGGCATTAGAGAAATGAAGTGTGTGGGCTGGGTTGTAGTAGGAGAGTATCGAGGTGAGGTAGGAGAGGGCCAGGGGATTAAGCACTTTAAAGTCAACGGTGAGGAGTTTTGTTTGATGCAGAATTGGATGAGAGTGGAGTTTCTTGAGGAGTTGGGAAACATGGTCTGAAATTTTTTGAAGGAAAATGACAGCAGAATAATAATGTTGGTATTTGTTAAGCGCTTACTATGTGCAGAGCACTGTTCTAAGCGCTGGAGTATACAGGGTAATCAGGTTGTCCCACATGAGTCTCACCGTCCCCATTTTACAGATGAGGTAACTGAGACACAGACAAGTTAAGTGACTTGCCCACAGTCACACAGCTGACAAGTGGAAGGGCGGGGATTCGAACCCATGACCTCTGACTCCCAAGCCCGGTCTCTTTCCACTGAGCCTCGCTGAACGCGACGTATGGAGTGAACTGGGGAGAGTTAGGAGACAGGGAGGTCAGCAAGGAGGTCGATACGATAATCAAGGCGGGCTAGGAGAAGTGCTTGCTGTAATGTGGTAGTCTGGACAGAGAGGAAGGGGCAGAATTTGGCAACGTTGTGAAGGTACAACTGACAGGATTTAGTGATGGCTTGAATATGTGGGTGGAACGAGAGAGGTGAGATTATGGGCTTTTGGGACAGGAAGGATGGTGGTGCCAGTCCCAGTGATAGGAAAGTCATGGAGAGGAAAGGGTTGGGGTGGGGAGATAAGGAGTTCTGTTTTGGATATGTTAAGTTTGGGGTGACGGGAGGACATCCGAGTAGAGATGTCTTGAAGGCGAGGAAATGTGAGACTGCAGAGAGGAAGAGAGATCAGAGCTGGAGATGTAGACTTGGGAACCAACCGCATAGTAGATGGAGAACAGAAGGGGACCCAGAACTAAACCTTGAAAGACTCCCCACAGTTAGGGTATGGGAGGCAGAAGAGCAGCTCACAAAAGGGAACGAGATATACGTGAACAGAGAGATAGGAGGAGAATCAGGAGAGGACAGCATCAGTGAAGACAAGATTGGATAATGTTTCCAGGAGAAGGGGGTGGTCGACAGTGTCACGACTGCTGAGAGGTCGAGGAGGCATAGGATAGCAGCATGGCCTACTGGCGAGAGCACAGGCCTAAGAGTCAGAGAACATGGGTTCCAGTCCCGGCTCTGCCAAGTACCTGCTGTGTGACCTTGGGCAAGTCGCTTCATTTTTCTGTGCCTCGGTTTCCTCATCTTAAAATGGGGATTAATCATACTCCCTCCTACTGTGAGTGCCGTGTGTCCAACCTAATTAACTCGTACCTATCCCAATGCTTAGAAGTGTATGGCACATAGCATTTAACAAGTACCAAATTATTATTATTTTATTATTTAGGAGAGTAGTGAGATAAAGTAGGAGGAGGCAAATGAGTGCTTTAAAGCTGATGGTGGGGACGTTCTGTTCGAAGCAGAGCTGGATGGGTGACCACTGGCGGGTATTGAGAAGTTTGCTGAACATTTTTTGTAGAAAAATGATCCGGGCAGCGAAGTACGGACTGGAGTGAGGAAAGACAAGAGGCAGAGAGGTCAGCTGATATAGTACTCAAGATGGGTTAGGATGAGCGTGTGGATGAACATGGCAGCAATTTGGGTGGTGAGGAAAGGGTGGATTTTTGCTATGTTGCAAAGGTTGAACGAACAAGATTTAGTGACAGATGGAGTATGTGGGTGGAATGAGAGAGATGAGTCTAGGATAATGCCAAGGTTACGGGCTCGTGAAACAGGAAGGATGGTCGTGCTGCCTTTGGTGATGGAAAAATCACGCGAAAGGCAGGTTTTGGATGGGAAGATAAAGAGTTATGTTTTGGACATGTTAAGTTTGAGATGATGGGAGGATATCCAAGTTGAGATGTCTTGAAGGCAGGATGAAATGGGAGACTGCAGAGAGGGAGAGAGATCAGCACTGGGGATGACGATTTGGGAATCATCCTTATAGAGGAGGTAGTTGAGGGCATGGAAGCCAATAAGTTCATCCAATTGGCGACTACCCTGATCCAAGCGGTTATCATCACTTGCCTTGACTACTGACTCCATCAGCCTCTTTACTGATCTCCCTGCCTCTCCCCACTCTAGTCCACATTCCACATTGCCCCCTGGATCATTTTTCTAAAAAGAAAAGGCAGCCCATAACTTCCCGCTCCTAACCTCCATCAGATAGAAACTGCATCAAACAGAACCTGCTTATGAATGGCTTTAAGGGGAGAGGGAGAAGAGAAAAGGAGGGCTTAGTCAGGGAAGGCCTCTTGGAAGAGATGTGCCTTCAAGAAGACTTTGAAGCAGGGGGGAGAGTAATCGTCTGTCGGAGAGGAGGAAGGAGAGCGTTCCAGGCCAGGGTCAGGACAAGGGTGAGAGGCCGGTCGCAAGAAAGATGAGATCGAGGTACAGTGAGAAGGTTGGCATTAGAAGAGCGAAACGTGCGGGCTGGATTGTAGAAGGAGGATAGTAAAGTGAGATAGGAGGGGGCAAGGTGATTGTTTGCCTTAAAACCAACGGTAAGAAGTTTCTGTTTGGTGCAGAGGTGGATAGGCAACCACTAGAATTTCTTGAAGAGTGGAGAATCAGTCAGTCAGTCAGTTGTATTTCTGAGCACTTACTGTGGGCAGAACACTGTACTAATAGCTGGGAACAATAAAACAGACTGCCCACAAGGAGCTTATAGTCTAGAGGACAAGAAGAGGAAGTGAGGAAGCCAAGCCGTGGTTTTCATATAGTGATTGATGTGCTCAGAGCAGGCTGGGGGTTGGCAGAGACTTTCTCCTTTCTCCCCCCGGGGTGGAGATACTGAGGGCAGGAAGGGCAGGGTGGCACCAGTCTGCAAACGGGGACTGTGTCCAACCTGATTTGCTTGTATCCACCCCAGCACTCAATGCAGTGTCTGGCACATAGTAAGTGCTTAAAAAATACAACTATTGTTATTCTTATTTTTACAATTATCGTTATTATGTTTGGTTCAGCTGAGGTGAAGAGGACGTGAGATGCTGATGAAGAGGGAACTTTCAGAATTGATAGGAAAGTACTTTGTAACCCGAACAGGTACACATTGGAGATATTATTCATTCCTGTCTTCTGACTGTTGGGTGAAACTGCCCTTTGGTGAAATTTATTGGATTTCTAGATTACAGAGTGGTGAGTGAAATACAACTGAGCACTTGGGAAAGCAGCTTTGCTACTGAGAAGCATAAAAAGGCCAGGATCAAACCGGATGGAAGGGGTTGAGAATTTGGACCAAATCCAAACTGCTTAGCTTTTATTCATTCACCCAGATCCTAATCAATCAATCCATCAATGATGATAATGATGATGATGGTATTTGTTAAGTGCTTATAATGTGCCACGCACTGTAATAAGCACTGGGGTGGATAAAAGCAAATCAGGTGGAACACAGTCCCTGTCCCACATGGAGCTCATACTCTTCATCCCCATTTTACAGCTGACGAAACTGAGTCCCAGAGAAGTGAAATGACTTGCCCAAGATCACACAGCTGACAATGGCAGAGCCAGGATCAGAACCCAGTTCCTTCTGACTCCCAGGCCTGTGCTCTATCTATCTATCTATCTATCTATCTATCTATCTATCTATCTATCTAGGTAGAATAAGCAAGGCTTAGTGGAAAGAGCATGGTCTTGGGAATCGGAGGACCTGGATTCTAATCCCGGCTCCACCACTTGTCTGTTGTGTGACCTTGGCCAAGCCTCTTTACTTCTCTGTGCCTTAATTACCTAATCTGTAAAATGGGAATTAAGACTGTGTGCCCCATGTGGGACAACCTGATTACCTTGTATTTACCCCAGCACTTAGAGCAGTGCTTGGGAAGCAGCATGGCTCAGTGGAAAGAGCCCAGGCTTGGGAGTCAGAGGTCAGGGGTTCGAATCCTGACTCCACCACTTGTCTGCTGTGTGACCTTGGGCAAGTAACTTAACTTCTCTGTGCCTCAGTTACCTCATCTGTAAAAATGGGGATTAAAAAATGTGAGCCCCACGTGGGACAACCTGATGACCCTGTATCTACCCCAGCACTTAGAACAGTGCTCTGCACATAGTAAGCGCTTAACAAATACCATAATTATTAATTATTATTGGCACATAGTAAGCACTTTACAAATGCCATTATTATTATTATCTACTAGGTCACGCTACTTTTCTCTCAATCAATCAATCAATCAATCAGTTATTGGTATTTATTCAACACTTACTGTGTGCAGAGCACTCTACTAAGCACTTAGGGAAGAACAACACAATTGGCATTCACAATCCCTGCCCTCAAGGAGCTTACAGACTAGCAGGAGCAACGGACATTAAAATAAATTACATATAGGGAGAGAGGCAGAGTATCTGGATGGGTAAGGAAGTCCTGCGAACCATAAATGGGGTGAATTCCAAAGTGTTTAAAGGGTACAAACCCAAATGCATAGATGATACAGAAGGGAGGGTGAAGAAGGTACTGTGTCCAACCTGATTACCTTGTATCTACCTCGGTGTTTAGTACAGAGCCTGGCACACAGTAAGCGCTTAACCAATACCATTAAAAAAAGGTGATTTTAAGATGTCTCTGATGATGGGGAGGGTAGTGGTCTGATGGATTTGAAGCATGGGAGAGTTCCAGGTCAGAGGGAAGACTTGAGCGATGCAATAGCAGTGAGACAGAGAAGATTGTGGTGCAGAGGATACACTGGTGCTAGAGGAGAGAAGACCGAGGGCTGCAAGGCGGTGGGAGAGGAGTGAGGATAGGTAGGAGGGGAGAGCTGACTCAGTGCCTTAAAATTGTAGGTAGGTAAGTTCAGTTTGATGCAGAGGTGGATGGACAATCAATGGAGGTTTCTGAGGAGTAGGGAGAGATGTGAAGAATTGTTTTTAGAAAGGATTGCAACTTGTTTGGGGCAGGGGATGTGTCTTTTGGATTGTTATATTGTACTTTCCCAAGCACTTAGTACAGTGCTCTGCACACAGTGAGCACTCAATAAATATGATTAACCGATTGAGACAGGGAGGTTAGCCTGATGCAGTAATAAAGGCGGGATGTACGTACCTGGATCAGTGTCGCTGAAGTTTGGATGGAGAGAAAGGGGTAGATTCTAGAGATAGTGTGAAGATGGAAATAATAATAATAATGTTGGGATTTGTTAAGCGCTTACTATGTGCAGAGCACTGTTCTAAGCGCTGGGGTAGATACAGGGTAAAAAGTTTGTCCCACGTGAGGCTCACAGTCTTCATCCCCATTTTACAGATGAGATAACTGAGGCATAGAGAAGTTAAGTGCCTTTCCCACAGTCACACAGCTGACAAGTGGCAGAGCCGGTATTCGAACCCATGACCTCTGACTCCCAAGCCCGGGCTCTTTCCACTGAGCCACGGAACTGACAGGGTTCAGTGACAGACTGCTCGACTGAGAGATGTCTTGCCTTATGCCGTTGAGTCGTTTCCGACCCATAGCGAAGCCATGGACACATCTGTCCCAGAACTCCCCGCTCTCCATCTGCAATCGTTCTGGTAGAGGACCCATAGAGTTTTCTTGGTTACAATCTGGAAGTGGTTTACCATGGCCTCCTTCCGCAAAGTAAACTTGAGTCTCCATCCTCAATTCTCTCCCCTGCCGCTGCTGCCCAGCACAGGTGAGTTTGGACTTGTAGCCGATGGCCTGCCGCTCGCTAGCCACAGGCCAAGCTAGGAATGGAATGGACAGGCCTCTGCTTCACTGTCCCTCCCATAGCCGAGACTGGTAGAGGACTGGAAACTCTCCAGTTGCCACCCTGAAAGGGAACTGAGAAATGAAGCAAGGATAATGCCAAGGTGATGAGCTGTATCCCAGAGCACTTATATCCATATCCTTATATTCTGCCCCTTCCACTATCTGCATTTTATTTTAATCCCTGCCTCCCTCTATAAAGCCTAAGTTTCTAGAGGTTAGGCGTTATGTCTGCCAGCATCATTGCATTTACTCTCCCACTGTCAGGAAACTATTCATTTGACTATTTGTCACTCATTTAAATATTTCTCCTTATATTGTACTCTCCCAAATATTTAGTACAGTGCTCTGCACACAGTAAGTGCTCGACAAATATGACTGACTCACTGGAGGAGGTGATAATTAAGTCAAGAAAAGATTTAAGTGAAGGAACTGCTCTCAGTATTGCACCTATATCAAATTCTTACTCAATCCATTCTTCAGAGCTCTGGGTACTACTTCCTCGAAACAAATGTCAGACCAGCCAGCATTCGAATATTCATATTTGTGGTAAAGGAAAAATATAGAACACAATTCCACCTTCTCTATATGGGGGAAAGTAGTTATTATAAACTGCACTTCATACTTAAATGGATATAAAACTGACCGTGGTATTTGTTAAGCTTTTACTTTGTATATGCACTGAACTAAGCACTGGAGTCGATTCAAGATAATTGGGTTTGACACGGTCCCCATCCTACATGGGAGAAGATACATCGGATCCCCTTTTTACAGGTGAGGAAACAGGCACAGATTAGTGTGGTGACTTGCCCAAGGTCACCCAGCAGACAAATGCTGAGCTATGAATAGAATCCACTGCCGCTTTTGAAAGTGTTTGCCTTTAGTCAGGAACTGGGGTTCAGTATATTTTTGAAGTGCAGTTTGCTCCACCAGCGTTTCTTGTTACATGGCACGGAGGAAAGATCATGGACCTGGGAGTCTGAGGACTGTGTTCAAATCCTGGCTCTGCCAACTGCTTGCTGTGTGACCTTGGGCAAGTCACTTAACTTTTCTGTCCCTCAGTTTTTTCAACTGTAAAATGGGGCTTCAATACCTGTCCTTCCTCCTACTTAGACTGTAAACATTATGAGGGACAGGGATGTGTCTGACTGGATCATCTTTTCTTTGCCCCAGAGCTTACTACAGTACTTAGAACATTCATTCAATCGTATTTATTGAGCACTTACTGTCTGTAAAGCACTGTACTAAGCGCTTGAACCTAGTAAGTGCCTAACAAATATTATTGTTTAACATTGCCAAAGTGTCTTTCCCTGAGCAGTGAATCTACCCAGCAGGCTTTAGCAAAATCACCTAAAGGATTTGCAACTCAGCAGGTTCAATCAGCAAGAAGTAACACGGCAACATTTTAAGCTTTCAGCGATATTCGCAGAGTGAGATCAAATTACGCCGACTCTCCATCAGTCAGTTGCACAAATCCTTCAGGAAACTTCTGCTCCCTTCCCCCTCCATAGCAGCACTGCGTTCTGCTCCTAACATGCCTTGTGCACTGTGGGTCATGGCCATCCAAGCCACCGTAAAGGGCTACCTGGCGTCTCTCTCCACCACACAGTGAGCAGACCCTTGCAACCGAACCCTTCCCATCATGACAGAGCCGTCAACATCCTCCTCTACTATACCTCCATCCTGCCAAGAAGCCACCAAGAAGCCTCCATCCCAACCCACTGTCCCACCACCCCAGTGGGTGGAGAAAAGCAACCTGGCACCGTGACCTCTGCTAAACCTTGGGAGGACAGGTCGGTGGCGGATGCTGGAACCCTCACTGTGGCCATGGCCGTGACTGGACTCTGAATCCGTGAGGAGCCCGAAATTCTGCCATCTCCCGATCTGTGTTTTTGTCTTTATTTTGCCTTAGTGTTTCATTTCATCTATCCTTATGCATCTGTCAGTCAGTCATATTTATGGAGTGCTTACCGTGTGCAGAGCACTGTTTTAATACTAATTACGGTATTTCTTAAGTGTTTACTATGTGCCAGACAATGTACTAAGCACTGGGGTGGATGCAGGCAAATTGGCTTGGACACAGTCCCTCTCCCACGTGGGGATCAGAATCTCAATCCCCGTTTTACAGATGAGGTAACTGGGGCACTGAGAAGTTAAGCACTTGGAAGAGTACGGCGTAACAGTAAACAGACACATTCCCTGCTCACAACAGTGGAGAGGGGGAGACAGGCATTGATATAAATAAATTAATTACAGATATATACAGAAGCGTTATGGGTCTGGGAGGAAGGATGAATAAGGGGAGCAAGACAGGGTGACAAGGGGAGTGGGAGAAGAGGAAAGAAGGGAAGGCCTCTTGGAGGAGATGTGCTTTTGATAAAGCTTTGAAAGAGGGGAGAGAAATTGTCTGTCGGATTTAAGGAGGGAGGGCATTCCAGGCCAGAGGCAAGATGCAGGCAAAACGTCGGTGGCGAGATAGAATAATAATAATAATTTTGGTATTTGTTAAGCGCTTACTATGTGCCGAGCACTGTTCTAAGCGCTGGGGTAGACACAGGGGAATCGGGATGTCTCACGTGGGGCTCACAGTCTTCATCCCCATTTTCCAGATGAGGGAACTGAGGCCCCGAGAAGTGAAGTGACTTGCCCACAGTCACACAGCTGACAAGTGGCAGAGCTGGGATTCGAACTCATGACCTCTGACTCCAAAGCCCGTGCTCTTTCCACTGAGCCACGCTGCTTCTCTAGAAGAGATCAGGGAACAGTGAGAAGGTTAGTATTAGAGAAACGAAGTGTGGGCTGGGTTGGATTAGGAGAGTAATGAGGTGAGGTTGGAGGGGGAAAGATGATTGACTGCTTGAAAGACAGTTGTTCAGAGTTTCTGTTTGATGCAGAGGTGGATGGGCAACCACTGGAGGTTCTATCACAAGCCTTCTCTCCCCATTTTTATTTTCAGATTCTGAGCCCCCAAAGAGAGGGTGATCAGATCTAATTTCCATCTGTGTATTCTCTCCCAGCACCTCATATATTGCTTTACCCACAGTAAGCATTTAATAAACACTATTAATAATAATAATAATAATGTTGGTATTTGTTAAGCGCTTACTATGTGCTGAGCACTGTTCTAATCGCTGGGGTAGATACAGGGTAATCAGAGTGTCCCACGTGAGGCTCACAGTTAATCCCCATTTTACAGATGAGGTGACTTACTACTAATAGTAATTATTACCTAGAACTGATAGTAGCATAAAAAGGTCAACGATGTGGTAATAGTTATCATACGTGCAGTCCACATTTCCAAAGTGGGAAAAGGTTGCTTTCTTTCATTTTGACAATCCATATAGCTGTTTCTCTGAAAAGCTAATTACTTGCCACCCCTCTGGTTTAATTCTTGCTTTCTATTTAAAACCATAATTGGCAGTATTACTTACTTGTTCCAAGAGATTTTAAGAAGATCTTGGTCTGGCACTGGGGTAATGACCACCAATCTGAAAATGCTTCAACTGAGCCTATTGCAAATAAATCTTGAGTTGAAAAATATAACTTCAGATTTCCACTTCTCCTTCTGATTTTTAGTACACTACATAATCTAAATGGAAATCAGTCCTCCAGCTATAAAACCAAATTTACCCCAATTTTCCCATGGAGAACCCAGGGGTGTGCTTAAGAAGTGCTGGAATATGGGGTCTTGTGGGTAAATATGTCTGTAGTGTCCTTTTAGGAGGGTATTTCAATAATGCCTAGAAAAATAGTACCATGTATTGCTAAACAACAAATTATAGGGGCTCTATCAGGTTTGTGTGCTCCAACACCTTCCAGAATGACTATTACTTTTAGAGGAAAGTGTGGTTTGGAGAGCATTTCTAAAAGTACAAGAGAGGAAGGTGGTGTTCCTTTGAGAGAAAATTCTCCGGGAGGGAGGAAAGGAGGGAGAGAAACAGAGAAAGGAGGAAGCATTGGAAGGAGGAACAGAAAGAGAGAGAGAGAAACAGACAAGGGGGGAACAGAGTGGGGAAACAGAGACTGGAGTGAACAGCGAGATAGGAAAGGGCTGGCAGCGGGAAGGTTGAGAGGGTGATAACAATAATGATAACTGAGGTATTTGTTAATAATAATGGTATTTTCTAAGTGCTTACTATGTGCCAAGCACTGTTCTAAGCACTGGGGTAGATAAAGGTAGGGTTGTCCCACTTGGGCAGTCTTAATCCCCATTTTACAGATGAGGTAACCGAGACACAGAGAAGTTAAGTGGCTTGCCCAAAGTCACACAGCTGACTAGAGGCTGAGCCGGCATTAGAACCCACGACCTCTGACTCCGAAACCCGTGCTCTTTCCTCTAAGCACGCTACTTCTTTAAGCTGCGCCAGGCACTGTACTAAGCCATGGGGTAGATACAAGCAAATCAATTTGGGCATAGTCCATGTCCCATATGTGATTCACAGTCTTAATCCCCATTTTACAGATGAGGAAACTGAGGCCCAGAGAAGTGAAGTGACTTGCCCAAGGTCACCCAGCAGACAAGTGGCAGTGCAGGGACTGGAACCCAGGACCCTCTGTCTCCCAGGCGCATGTTCTATCCACTAGACCACACTGGTTCTCCTCATAATAGGGAGTCTTGGTCACACTGATTCATTTGGAACTGTCAAGCGCAGGGTTACTGAAGCTGGGTATGATTAAGCTCTTAAATGGTAGAGTTGACTGATAAAATTATACACCATTTAATATTCTACAGACAACCCCAAAGGCTGTGCTATTAATGTCTCCTGAAACCGGGACAGCCACTGTAATAACTCCTTTAATGATAACAGATGTTTTGATTAATATTTACAACAACCCTTTAAAAAAAGAATGATGGAATGAAGATATTCATTAATTGAGTGAACAGACTTTCTAAAAAGAGGAGAATCTAGCCAGAGGGAGAGGGACCAAGCAGTTCTTCTAGATTTTCCTAAAATGTTAGCATCTAGGCCACAATCAGCGTCTCCTCATAAGTGCAGACAGATAGGTCTTGGCTTCGTTCAGGTCGTCAGTGCTGTGTATCAATCAGTCGTATTTATGGAGAACTTACTGCATGCTTGGGTGAGCACAATGTAACAGAGCCGACAGTCACGTTACCTGCCCACAGTGAGCATACGGTATAGAAGGAGTATATACATTGATAAAAATAACTGTATTATGGATCTGTACTTAAGTTCTGTGGGTTGGGGGTGGGGTGAATAAAGGGTGCAAATCCAGGTGTAAAGGTGACAGAGAATGGAGAGGGAGAAGACGAAATGAGGGCTTAGTCGGGGAAGGCCATTCGGAAGAGAGGTGCCTTCGATCTGGCTTTTAAGGTGGGAAGAGTGATCGTCTGTCAATCATCTGAAGAGGGAGGGTGTTCTAGGCCAAAGATGGAGGTGAGAGGTCAGAGGCTAGATAGTTAAGATGGAGCTACTGAAAGCTCACCTCCTCCAGGAGGCCTTCCCAGACTGAGCCCCTCTTTTCCTCTGCTCTTCCTCCCCTTTCCATCACCCCAACTCCCTCCCTCTGCTCCACCCCCTCCCCGCCCCATAGCACTTGTGTATATATGTACATATTCATTATTCTATTTATTTTGTCAATGATGTGTATAGATCTGTAATTCTATTCTTTATACTGCTGCTATTGATGCCAGTCTATTTGTTTTACTTTGTTTTTTGTCTGTCTCCCCCCTTCTAGACTGTGAGCCCATTGTTGGGCAGGGATTGATTCTACTGGTTGCCAAATTGTACTTTCCAAGCGTTTAGTAAGTGCTCAGCACTCAGTAAGCACTCAATAAATATGACTGACTGACTGAATTAATTAATTAATAAGCTACAGCAAGTAGATCAGTGTTAGAGAAGCAAAGTCTACAGGTTGGGTTGTAATAGGAAATCAGAGCGGTAAGATAGGAGGGGGCAAGGTGACTGACTGACTAAGCCCTCTTGATTCTATTTATCTTGATTCTATTTATTGCCATTGTTCTTGTCTGTCTCCCCCGATTAGACCGTAAGCCCCTCAAAGGGCAGGGACTCTCTCTATCTGTTACCGATTTGTACTTTCCAAGTGCTTAGTACAGTGCTCTGCACATAGTAAGCGCTCGATAAATACTATTGAACGAATGAATGAGTGCTTGAAAGCCGATAGTAAAGAGTTTCTGTGTGAAGTAGAGGTTGGATGGGCAACCGCTGGAAATTCTTGAGGAACGGGGAGACGTGGACTGAATGTTTTGGAGAATAATGATCCAGGCAGCAGGGTGAAATATGGACTCTAGTGGAGAGAGACAGAAGGCAGAGAAGTGGGAAGGAGGCCGATGCTATAATCAAGGTCGGGTTAGTTCAGTGTTGGTAAGTGTTTGGATTAATGTGGAAGCAGTTTGGATGGAGAGGAAAGGGCGGAATTGAGCGATGTTATAAAGGTTAGACAGGAATCTAACTGCCCCTGTCCTGCAATAGCTAGCAGTGGGGTTGAAGCATTATAGTGCGAGGGATGTATTTCGTTTATATTAATGTCTGTGTCCCTCTTAAGACTGTAAACTCATTGTGGGCAGGGAATGTGTCTACCAAATCTGTTATATTGCACTCTTCAATGCGCTAATTACAATCCTATGCACACAGTAAGTAATTAATACGATTGATTGATTGATTGAGGTATTATGCCCATCTTAATTGATTGTCTAAAGCCTAAACAACAGCACCATAATAAAGGGGTCCTCTTAGGCCCCAGACAGACTGAGCCAGGGGATTTATATATGTGTACACACATATATGTATATATGCATATATACATATATGTGTGTACACATATGTATATGTGTACATATGCATATTATTCATTCATTCATTCAAAGATATTTATGGAGCACTTACTGTATGCAGAGCATTGTACTAAGCTCTTGGAAAATACAATACAGCAAGAGAGGAAATCCCTGCCCACAATGGGTTCATATGTATATGCACTATATGTATATATACACACATAATGAACATATTATGTATAAATGTATATACACTATATGCATATACATATACTGTAAGCCCGTCGATTAGACTGTAAGCCCGTCAAAGGGCAGGGACTGGCTCTATCTGTGGCCGATTTGTACATTCCAAGAGCTTAGTACAGTGCTCTGCACATAGTAAACGCTCAGTAAATACTATTGAATGAATATACATGTAACACTATATGTGTGTGTGTGTGTGTGTGTGTATATAGTAGTACACATATACATATATACTATACTACATACTATACTATATACCCTATATATAGTGTTTGTTAAGCACTTATTATTAATAATAATTGCAGTGTTCAGCGCTTAGTATATGCCAGACACTATTCTAAGCCCTAGGGTCATTACAAGTTAATCAATAGGGACACAGTACCTGTCCCATATGTGCCTCACGGTTTTAATGCCCATCTTATAGATGAAGTAACCGAGGCACGGAAAAATCAAGTGACTTGCCAAAGATCACACAGCAGGTGAATGGCAGAGCCGGGATTAAAACCCAGGTCCTTCTGACTGCCAGGCCCAGGCTCTATCCACTAAGCCAGGCTGCAGGGTCAAGAACTGAGCAGTTCCATTTTTAGAGGGAAAATCAGATTTATAAGGAAATACTATCAAGACCCAGTGAGGGATCAGTTTTAGAAATAAACACAGCCTTAGCATAAGTCAATATTGAAATAGAGCGCTTTAACACCTCTGTCATAATATTCCAGTTGGAGACGATTTCGGGAAATCACTTCAAGGCAGAGAGGACTGCAGAGAGCTTCCTCCATATTAATAGGAATTGTTTTATTCAACTTCCTATCTGCATAGATTCTTTATACTGTCCTAGTCCTAGCAAGAGGGGAAGCGGTGAACAATTCCCTGATTCCTATTAAAAATCTGACTCGCTGTCAAAATTTTAGAGCCGATTCTGTAATGCAAGGCAGGCTCGCCAACCGAATCACGGCACAGTTTGCATAGATGTGTGTCGTCTTGACAGAAGGGATATTGGATCTGAGTGAATCGTAAAGTGTGTTGGGAAGGTCCCCCCAAGCGGACTTTCATTCCTGTGGCTAACTGACGCGTGCTTCTCTCTGTGCCTCCATCTTGCCTGTCTCACCGCCGACCCCTGGCCCCCGTCCCGCCTCTGGCCTGGAACGCCCTCCCTCCTCAAATCTGCTAGTGACTCTCCCACCGTTTGAAGCCTTATTGAAGGCACATCTCTTCCAAGAGGCCTTCCCAGAATAAGCTTCCCTTTCCTCTTCTCCCTGTCCCTTCTGCTTCACACTGACTTGCTCCCTTTGTTCTTCTCTCATCCCAGCCCCAATGCACTTATGAGAAGCAGCGTGGCTCAGTGGAAAGAGCACGGGCTTGGGAGTCAGAGGTCATGGGTTCGAATCCTGGCTCTGCCACTTGTCGGCTGTGTGACTGTGGGCAAGTCACTTAACTTCTCTGTGCCTCAGTTCCCTCATCTGTAAAGAGGGGATTAAGACTGTAAGCCTCATGTGGGACAACCTGATTACCCTGTATCTGCCCCAGCACTTAGAACAGTACTCTGCATATAGTAAGCACTTAACAGATACCAACATTATTATTATGTACATACCTGTAATTCATTTATGGGCACTGATGCCTGTCCCCCCTACCCTAAACAGTAAACTCACTGTGGGCAGGGAATATGTCTTGTTTATCGATGCACTGTACTTTCCCAAGTGCATAGTACAGTGCTCTGTACACAGTAAACATTCAATAAATGCGATTGAATGAATGAAAACATCAGGCACAGTCCCTGATCTACATGGGATTCAGAATCTAAGGTGATGGGGCACCACTTTTATTGTATTGTATTGTATTGTTTTATTGTAGTCTTCCAAACGCTTAGTACAGTGCTCTGTATTCAGTAAATGCTTAAAAAATATGGTTGACTAGCAGACTGGCAGTATTTAACAGTATTTAATTCCCACTTTACAGATGAGGGACACAGTTAAGTCCATGGTCACGCAACAGGCAAATGGCAGAGACAGGAAGAGAACCGCTAGACCTCTATCTCCTTTAGTAGTTAATGCATTCAATTCAATAGTATTTATTGAGCGCTTACTATGTGCAGAGCACTGTACTAAGCGCTTGGAATGAACAAGTCGGCAACAGATAGAGACGGTCCCTGCCGTTTGACGGGCTTACGGTCTAATCCAGCGGCTTGTGCTTACTATGTGTCAAGCAGTGTTCTAAGCAACGGGGTAGATATAAGTTAATTGGATCGGACACAGTGCCTGTCCCACAGGGGACTCACGGTCTAAGTAGGAGGGAGAACAGATATTGAAACCCCATTTTATAGTTGAGGAGACTGAGACCCAGAGCAGTAAAGTGACTTGCCCAAGGTCACACATCAGGCAAATTGCAGAGCTAGGTCTTCTGACTCCCAGGACAGTGCTCTTTCCTCTATGCCACGCTACTTATCAGGCACAAAGCTGTGTGCTGAAAGCTTGGGAGAGTATGTTAGGATTCAATTGGTAGATATGATCATTGACCTAAAGAGGCTTACGGTCTAGTGGGAAGACAGAAATTGAAATAAATTACAAGTAGGGGAAGCAACGGAGTACAATAATAATAATAAAAATAATAATTATGGCATTTGTTAAGAGCTTACTATGTGCCTGGCATCATACTAAGCGGTTACAAGCAAATCAGGTTGGACACAGTCCCTGTTCCTCATGGGGCTCAAAGTCTCAATGCCCATTTTTCCAGATGAGGTAACCGAGGCACAGAAAAGTGAAGTGACTTGCCCAAGGTCACATATCAGACAGAGCCGGAATTAGAATTTATGACCTTCTGACTCCCCGGCCCGTGCTCTATCCACTACACCATATGTACTTAAATGCCTTGTTGGGGAGGGGGCTTGAGTCATGACATTGAAATAAATTACAAATAGGGTAAGCAAGAGTATAAGGATATGTGTCTAAGTGTCTTTTGGGGGAGGAGGTTTGAGTGTAAAAGTGCTTCAGGGGTTCACACTCAAGTGCATAGGTGCTGCAGAAGGAGTATTAGGATGTGGAAAAGAGATTAGTCAGAGAAAACTTCTTGGAGGAAATGCATTTCTAGTAAGTCTTAGAAAATGGAGAGAATAGTGGTCTGTCAATATGAAGGGGGAGGGAGGGTGCGAGATATTCACAGTCGTATTTAGTGAGCATTTACTGTGTGCAGAGGATAGTATGAAGTGCTTGGGAAAGTACAATACAACAATAAGTAGTGACATTCCGTGCCCACAGCGAGCTTACAGTCTAGAGGTGGGGAGACATATCAATATAAATAAGTAAAATTACAGACATGGAAATAAGTTCTGTGGGGCTGGGAGTTGGGGAGAGGGGGGAGAGCAAAGGGACCAAGTCAGAGAGAAGGGAATGGGAGACAAGGAAAAGAGGGGTTTAGTGTGGGCAGGCCTCTTGAAGGAGATGAGCCTTCAGTAAGGCTTTGAAGAGGGGGTGTAAATGTCTCTAGTATTTGAGAAGGAAGGGTGTTGCAGGCCAGAGGTAGGACGTGGGCCAGGGGTCAATGGCGAGACGGGCGAGATGGAGGTACATTGAGAAGGCTAGCATTAGAGAAGCGAAGTGTGTGGCCTGGTTTGTAGAAGGAGAGATGTGAGGTGAAGTAGGTGATGTGAAGTAGGTGAAGTGGGCGAGGTGATGGAGAACTTCATAAGCCAATGGTGAGGAGTTTTGGGGGTCAGTGATGAATGAGGCAAGATGGCTGCAAAATTAGAAGGAGCAAAATTTGCAAGCTGGGTTGTGATGCGGGAGGAGTGAGCATAGGTAAGAGAGAGAGTAGTAAAGGAGTGAAAAAAATTGGAATTCCCTTTTTCCTTTCTGGAAAAATGTGAATAGATCTTAGTCAATTTTGAGAGTGTCACAGATATAGAACCAAAGTATAAATTGATTCCCTTAAAATGACATAAGCTATTTTTTATCCACATTTCCGTCTCTTCTTGGGCTGCATTTCCCTGATTAAGCCAACTCCAACTGACAACTGAATGAAGACACATTCAGTCTCAGCCTGCCCTGAGGGCTCATGAACCATTTTAACTGTTCTGACCACAGAGGGATGGAATTCCTTCTGTAAATGAATTCCTTAGAAATGATAGACATTTCATAAAATGTTCTTGGAATTAGAGACCTGCATTAGAATAATTATGATTGCCACTGACTAATGAACAGAGCTTAGGGTCACTGGGAGCAAGTTATCTCTAATAATGTTTGGGGAGGCTCTAGGGACAGAAGCAGAGAAATGTGTTTTCAAGAAATTTAATGTTCAATATAAGATGATATCTGTTCTTCAAATGCAACTGTTGGAATGATATTGTCGTCTTTTCATTCTTCCTTGCATAATTAGGCCAACAGGAGGGAATGTTTTAAATTACACAGGGTCCAAGCAAGACCACTTACCGAGCACATGACACGAGCCCGTATTCTCCCACTCCCTCTGCGTCACCCTTGCATTTGGATTTCCTCCCTTTATTCTCCCTTCCTTCTGCACTTTATGTACATTTCCATAATTAATTTATTTATATTACTGTCTGTCTCTCCCTCTAGCTCATCATGGGTGGGGAACGTGTCTACAAACTGTCATATTGTATTCTCCCAAGTGTTTTGCATGCAGTAAGCACTTAGTAAATGTGATTGATGATTTTACTGAGCTAAGAGCATCACCAAATAACCATTTGTCCTCCGTGTGTGCCCTTGGATTTGCCTGAGAGTCTACATAACAGTGGGTATCCCAAAGGAATCAGTCCCCCCCATTCTCCATACTTTTCCTGCCTGGGTTGAAGAATGTCTGGAATCTACCCAGGATGCCAGCAGCAGCGTGAGGGATGGAGATGGGAAGAGTGGAGGTACCTGCCCTCTGAATTGAATTCTGAATTCAGTGGAATTGAATTTGCAGAATTCCAGAATGTAGGTGGAATATACCTTTGAAACCAGACACAAGTAGACAGTAAGAGCAGATTGTGCCCCCCAATTTTACATTACTAACAGTGATAATAATAATAATAATAATAATAATAATAATCGTGGTACTTGTTAAGCACTTGTTGTATGCCAAGCACTGTACTAAATGCTGTGCTAGGTACAAGATAATAGGGTCTGAGGCAGTCTGTTTCCTACGTGGGGCTCACAGTACAAGTTGGAGGGAGAAGAGATACTGAATCCCCATTGTACAGATGACGAAACTGAGGCCAGGCTTTGTACAGAGGAAACGCTCTGACTCCCAGGCCTGTGCTCTATCCATGAGGCAACACTGCCTCTCTGTAGGCAATGTTGCTTATCTTAAAAGAAAAATAAACTCTTCCAAAACAGGCTAATCTCATGAAGTTATGTCTAGTGAGACTACAATGGTCTGAAATCGCAAGTCACAGAGGAGGGTGTCATGGCTGGAAGGGTAGAGCTGGGGGTTTTCAAATCCTACAGATACATCCCCTGAATTGGTACTTTTTAAATCATTTTTTTTTTGTTTGGGGGGATATTTTTTAATGGTATTTGTTAAGCACTTATTACATAAGATACACTGTACTAAGTGCTGGGATAGGTACGAGCTTATCAAATTGGACAGTCCATGTCCCAGATGGGGCTCACAGTCTTAATCTCCATTTTACTGATGAGGTAACTGAGTCTCAGAGAGGTGAAGTGACTTCCCAAGGGTCACACAGCAGAAGAGTGGTGGAGCCAGGATTAGAACCCAGAACCTCTGACTCCCAGGCCCATGCTCTACCTTCTAGGCCATGCTGCTATTCTTTTGGTGCCTAAGACTAAAGAGATTAGCTTGTTACCACATCTCATCACCCACCCGCTTCGAGCCCGGTGACTTGGCATCAAGGAAGATCTTTTTCCTGCTTCTATGAGCTAACCAAATCTGTCCCTCACTAGTTTTAACTCTTATCTACCAATCAATCAATGATATTTATTGAGAACCTACTGTTCACTGTTCATAGCTTTTGGGAGAGTGCATGAGAAGTACAATACACCTACCTGGCCCTCAAGAGACTTGCAATTTATTGCAAGAAACATACCCTCTAGACTGTAAGCTCACTGTGGGCAGAAAATGTATCTTACATGGAAAGAGCCCGGGCTTGAGAGTCAGAGGTCGTGGGTTCAAATCCCCACTCTACCACTTGCCAGCTGTGTGACTGTGGGCAGGTCACTTAGCTTCTCTGTGCCTCAGTTACCTCATCTGTAAAATGGGGATTAACTGTGAGCCTCAGGTGAGACAACCTGATTACTCTGTATCTACCCCCAGCGCTTAGAACAGTGGTCTGCACATAGTAAACCCTTAACAAATACCAACATTATTATTATTATTCTCACAAGTTCCTAGTACAGTGCTCTGAACGCAGTAAGTGTTTAGTAAATACGATGGACTGACCCCAATTATTAATGATTTACCATCTTTTCCATCTATTTACAAATAGTGGGAGCAAACAGAAAAAAATCCAGTTACCTTCTTCTTACCAAATCTAACAGAGTTGGTGTAGAGGATAGAACATGGGCTTGAGAGTTAGAATGTCGTGGGTTCTAATCCTGACTCCACCATTTGTCTGCTGTGTGACCTTGGACAAGTCACTTCTATTCTTCGTGCCTCGGGTACCTCATCTGTAAAATGGGGATTGAGACTTTGAGCCCCATGTGGGATGAGGGACTGTGTCCAACATGATTTGCATGGATCTACCCCAACAGTTAGTACAGTGACTGGCACAAAATAAACACTTAACAAATATCCTTTTGAGAAGCAGCATGGCAAAGTAGATTCAATCCAGGCCTGGGAGCCAGAAGGTCATGGGTTCTAATCCTGACTCCACCACTTTCATTCATTCAGTCAGTCATATTTACTGAGCACTTACTGTGTGCAGAGGACTGTACTAAGCACTTGGGAAAGTACAATACAATAAACAAACACATTTCCTGCCCACAACAAGTTTACAGTCTAGAGGGTGGGAGACAGGCATCAAAATAAATAAATGAAATGACAGATAGGGACATAAGTACTGTGAGGCAAGGTGCAGGGGGAAAGCAAGAGGAACAAGACAAGGTGAAGCAGAAGGGACTGAGCCGGTGAGATGAGGAAAAGTGAGGATTAGTCTGGGAAGGTCTCTTGGAGATGGGCGGGCCTTCAATAAGGCTTTGAAGTGGGGAGAGTCATTTTCTGTCAGATTTGAGGAGGAAGGGCGCTCCATGCCAGAGGCAGGACATGGACCTAGGGGTCAGGAACAGGACAAGCAAGATGGAGGAAGAGTGAGAAGGTTAGCACTAGAGGAATGAAGTGTGTGGGCTGGTTTGTAGGAGAGAAGTGAGGAGGGGGCACAGTGGTGGAAGGCTTTAAAGCCTCTGGTGAGGAGTTTTTGTTTGATGTGGAAATGGATGGGCAACCATTGGAGTATTTTGAGGAGCGGGGTGACATGCCCTGAACATTTTTGTAGAAAAATGATCCGGGCAGCAGAGTGAAGTATTGAATGGGGAGAGGTAGGAGGCTAGGAGGTCAATAAGGAGACTGATGCAGTAATCAAGGCATTATAACATGGTAGCCATTTGGATGGAAAGGAAAGGGCAGAGTTTAGCGATGTTGTGAAGATGGGACCGACAAGATTTAGTGATTGATGGAATACGTGTGTCCAATGAAAGAGAGGAGTCAAGGATAATGCCAAGGTTATGGGCTTGTGAGGCAGGAAGGATGGTGGTGCCTTCCAGAGTGGTGGGAAAGTCAGGGGGAGGACAGGGTTTGAGTGTGAAGATAAGGAGTTCTGGTTCGGGCATGTTAAATTTGAGGTGATGGGAGAACATTCAAGTAGAGCTGTCTTGAAGGCAGGAGGGAATGAGAGCCTGCAGAGAGGGAAAGAGATCAGAGGAGGAGATGTAGATTTGGGAATCATCTGCATAGAGGTGGGAGAGAATGAGTTCTCCCAGGGAGTGCGTGTAAATGGAGAATAGAAGGGGACTCAGAACTAAACTTTGAGGGACCCCTCCCCCAACAGAAGTGCTTAGAATAGTGCTCTGCACATACTAAGTGCTCAATACATGCGACTGAATGACGGATGAGGAACCCATGAAGGAGACTGAGAAGGGCAGAGACAGTGAAGCCAAGGTTGGGTAATGTTTCCAGGAGAAGGGGGTGATCCACAGTGTCGAAGGCAGTTGAGAAGTCGAGGTGGATCAGGATGGAGTAGAGGCAATTGGATTTGTCAAGAGGGAGATCACTGGTGATCTTTGAGAAGGCCGTTTCTGTGGAGCGAAGGAGGCGGCAGCCAGATTGGAGGGGGCCAAGGAGAGAATGGGAGGAGAGGAATTTGAGACAGCTGGTGTAGATGACTCGCTCAAGGAGTTTGGAGAGGAATGGTAGGAGGGAGATGGAATGATAATTGGAAGGAGCCATAGGATCAAGGGAGGATTTTTTCAGGATAGGGGAGCTATCGGAACGTTTGAAAGCAGTGGGGAAGAAGTCACTGGAGAATGGACTGTTGAAGATGGCCGTTAGGGAGGGAAGAAGGGAGGGGACGAGAGCTTTGATAAGGTGCGAAGGAATGGGGTCGGTTGTGCAGGTGGAGGGGGTGGCTTTTGAGAGGAGGCAGGAGATCTTTGAAGATACTGCTGGGAAGGAGGGGAGAGTTGAAGAGTGGACCGGAAGGGGGAAGGGCTGAGGAGAGGCAGAGGCGATTTTAGGGAGCTCACACCTGATGGTGTCAATTTTCTTAATAGAGTAGGTGGCCAAGTCATTGAGAACAAGGGAAGACAGAGGTGGGGGTGGGGGAGACACAAGAGAGTGGAAAGAGCACAGGCTTGGAAGTCAGAGGTCATGGGTTCTAATCCCGGCTCCGCCACTTAGCTGTGTTATTTTGAGCAAGTCACTTAACTTCTCTGTGCCTCAGTTTCCTCGTCTGAAAAATGTGACTGTGAGCCCCACGAGGGGCAACCTGATTACCTCGTATTCCTCCCCCTCCGCCCCCACCCCGGCACTTAGAACAGTGCTTGGCACGTAGTAAGTGCTTAACAAATACCATCATTATTATTATAACGTTATTAAATCACAAATCATGCCACGTAAGGACTCACAATCTATTTCATCTCTATTTCAGAAATGACTAGGACCCACAGAGGTTTAATGCCTTTTCCAAGATCACACCAAGGACAGAGTTGGGATGATTTTGTGAATTAACTAGGAAAGGCTGGGAGTCAGAGGACTTGACCTCTAATCCTGGTTCTGCCTCTTGCCTGCTGTGTGATTTTGGTCAAGTCACTTCACTACTCTGGACCTCAGTTCCCTCATCTGTAAAATGGGGATTCATTACCAATCCTTCCTCCTACCTATAGCCTGTGAGCCCCATGTGGAACCGGGTCGATGTAAACCTGGTTATCTTGTATCTACCCCAGTGCTCAGTAAAGTGCTTTGCACATATGAAGCACTTACAGATGACACTATTATTATCGTTATTATTGTCGATATTATAATAGTCATCATTATTATCATTAAGGATACCTGAAGGAGGGGAACTGCGATGGTGGCCAGAGTTGTGGCTGGCAGATTCTGATGGGGGAGTGAGGATGGGAAATAGCATGATCTAGTGGATAGAGCACGGGCCTGGTAGTCAGAAAGACCTGGGTTCTAATTCTTGCTCCACCACTTGTCTGCTGTGTGACCTTGGGCAAGTCACTTCACTTCTCTGGGCCTCAGTGGTCTCATCTGTAAAATGGGGATTAAGACTGTGAGCGTCATGTGGGACAGGAACCTGATTAGCTTCTATCTACCCCAGTGCCTGATACGTAGTAAGAGCTTAACAAATACCAGAAAACAAAAACCTGAATGACAGTCTTAAACCAACGGTGAGGAGTTTCTTAGTGGATAGAGTATGGGCCTGGGAGTCAGAAGGTCATGGGTTCTAATCCCATTTCTGCCACTTTGCTGTGAGACCTTGGGCAAGTCACTTCATTTCTCTGTACCTCAGTAACCTCATCTGTAAAATAATAATAATGTTGGTATTTGTTAAGCGCTTACTATATGCAGAGCACTGTTCTAAGCGCTGGGGTAGACCCAGGGGAATCAGGTTGTCCCACGTGGGGCTCACAGTCTTAATCCCCATTTTACAGATGAGGTAACTGAGGCACAGAGAAGTTAAGTGACTTGCCCACAGTCACACAGCTGACAAGTGGCAGAGCTGGGATTTGAACTCATGACCCCTGACTCCAAAGCCCGTGCTCTTTCCACTGAGCCACGCTGCTTCTCTAAATAAGGATTGAGACTGTGAGCCCCATGTGGGACAGAGACTGTGTCCATCCTGATTACCTTGTATCTATCCCACCGCTTAGAACAGTTTCTGACACATAGTAAGCGCTTAACAAATACCATCATCATCATCCATGATCATCATTTGTGATGGCAAGATGGGGACATTACAACCCCAGATTCAGTTGCAGTCTTTTCTCTTATTTCATCTGTCTGTTCTGACCGTTTTCCAACTTTCAGTTTTCATCTCATTTACCCTCAGCTCAGTTTCCATAGCGAGGAAATCAATTCCGCCGCCTTTTCAGCATCTTCTTGAAACTTCATTTGCGTGAGCCTAGCAATTTTTTGTCAATCAATCAGGGGTATTCATTGAATGCTTACTGTGTGCCAAGGCTTCTGTTCATGAGCTTCAGATATGAAAATTTCAATCAACTCCTGTGGCAGGAAAGTTTAAAGAATGTTCAACAATCTTATAGCTCACTGGTGCTTTGAAGCTGATTACCGGGTAGAGATTTAAGTTGTCCAGAAATAACAGGAAAAGAGTAATAAGATTCTGTCATTCGGTCGACGGCAAGTGTCTCACGCCGTGCTGAGCCTTGAAGCCAGGACCCTCATTTTATCTTGTCACATGCTGTCGAGTCATCTCTGACCCATAGCGATGCCATGGCCACACAATAATAATTATGGTATTTGTTAGGTGCTTACTGTGTGCCAAACACTGTTCTAAGCATTGAGGTAGATACAGTGTAATTAGGTTGTCCCACATGGGGCTCGCAGTCTTAATCGCCATTTTACAGATGAGGTCACTGAGGCATAGAGAAGTTAAGTGACTTTCCCAAGGTCACACTGCAGACAAATGGCAGAGCCGGGATTAGAATCCATATCTTCTGACTCCCAAGCCCGTGCTAATTCCACTAAGCCATGCTGCACCTCTCTGCCAGAACGCCCCATCTCCATCTGCAATCATTCTGGTAGTGGATCCAAAGAGTTTTCTTGATAAAATCTGGAAGTCGTTTACCGTCGTCTACTCCCGCGCAGCAAACTTGAGCCTCCGCCCTCGACTCTCTCCCGTGCCGCTGCTGCCCAGCACGGGTGAGTTTTGACTTGTAGCCGATGGCCTGCCGCTCGCTAGCCACTGCCCAAGCTAGGAATGGAATGGACAGACCTCTGCTTGTCTCTCCCTCCTGGAGGAGACTGGTAGAGGACTGGAAAGTCTCCAGGTGGTACCTTGAAAGAGAAGGTCCCTCGTAGCCTAATACAAAAGCTTTTAAAACTGAGCATTTGGATGATCCTTGGCTTAGAGGAAAGATCATGGGCTTGGAAGTCAGAGGACATGGGTTCTAATCCTGGCTCTGTCACTTGTCTGCTGTGTGACCTTGGGCAAGCCACTTAACTTCTCTGTCCCTCAGTTCCCTCATCTGCAAAATGGGGATGAAGACTGTGAGCCCCACATGGGACAACCTGATTTCCTTGCATCTAGAACAGTGCTAGTTCTAGCTAGTGCTAGCCCCACTCCCAGCTCCTCCTCTCGTCCACTGTGTGATCTTGGACAAGTCACTTAGCTTCTCTGTGCCTCAGTTACCTCATCTGTAAAAAGGGTATTGAGCCTGTGAGCCACATGTGGGACAGGAACTCAGTCCAACTTGATTTGGTTGTATCCACCCCAGCACTGAGTACAGTGCTTCGCACAAAGTAAGTGCTAAACAAATACCATTAAAAAATGGTTACGCTTTAAATAGGGATTGGTTACTACTGCATAGGATCATGGAAAAACAAAGCTGTGCCAGATGGTCACCATTCCCCCAACTTCAGCCCTCTGCCGACAGACTATAAAATAATAAAATATCCTCTTAGTGTTATACATACCAGCTCATTACTCATCTCAGCCCTATGATAGAGGGCCAGAATTCAATTATTCCGGCAAAGGTAATGGGAAATCTTTGATTTGTAGCTACAAAAACCACTTAGGATCCATTATTCATCCTGTTCCACGTCACACAATGCTGAGTTTAGCATGGAGACTCTCACAAGCCTTCAAGAGAAATCCAAGCCTAAGCGAGATAAGAGTAAATTGAGAATTTGACTCTCGGGTAATGGACAGGAAGTGAATGTCCCTAGGACACTTTATGGATCAATCAGTCATTTTTTTTGAGTGTCTACTAGATGTAGCTCATTGTACTAAGTGCCTGGGAGAGTACAAGATTTAGTAAACATTACCCCTCCTCTCAAGGAGTTTTTAGTCTAGGAGAGGAGACTAAAATGAAGAAAAATTATAGCCAAGAGGAATCAATCTATGAATCAATCAATCAGTGGTATTGAGTGTTTACCGTATGTAAAGTGCTGTACTAAGTGCTTGGGAAGCAGCGTGGCTCAGTGGAAAGAGCCTGGGCTTCGGAGTCAGAGGTCATGAGTTCGACTCTCGGCTCTGCCACTTGTCAGCTCTGTGACTGTGGGCGAGTCGCTTAACTTCTCTGTGCCTCAGTTCCCTCACCTTTAAAATGGGGATTAACTGTGAGCCTCACATGGGACAACCTGATTCCCCTGTATCTACCCCAGCGCTTAGAACAGTGCTCTGCACATAGTAAGCGCTTAACAAATACCAACATTATTATTATTACAATACAACTGAGTTAGCAGACACCTTCCCAGTGAGCTTAAGGTCTAGAAGGAGAGAAGCAATTTAGAATCAAGATAGAGAGAGGTGCTCATTGTGGGAGTGGGTATCCAAGTGCTTAGGTGGTGTACAAGCGGAATGGAGTTAGGCGGGATATAACTTGGGTAGATTAGAAATTAGTAATTAGAGAGTAGCGTGGCCTAGTGGAAAGAGCACGGGCTTGGGAGTCAGAGGAACTCCTTTCTAATCACGGCTTCGCCACTTGTGTGCTGGTTGACCTCGGGCAAGTGACTTAACTTCTCTATGCCTCAGTTCCTTCATCTGTAAAATGGGGATTAAGACTGTGAGCCCCACGTGGGATAAGAATTGTGTCCAACCTGATTAGCTGGCATTGCTCCACCATTTAGTACAGTATCTGGCACATAGGAAACGCTTAACAAATACTATTGGAGAAAAAATAATCAGAGAAGGCCTCCCGCGGAAGGTGTGATTTCACTTAGGGCAGAAGACAAGCTTGGGGCTTATGTATTCTTTGACAAGCAGACCCCCGGAAACGTTCTTTCCGCTCTGATTTCCTCAGCCCCGGAGGTGTTCCAGGTGTTTCTGGATGGAGGCCCGGGATACTCGTTCCCTGTCGATTGGTGGTCCCTGGGAATCACAGCCTATGAATTGCTCCGTGGCTGGGTAAGAAATATCCACTGAATGGAACAAATTCACAGTCTCACCATTTGTTGATATGGTCTATGAACTAAAATGCTGATGTCCCCTTAACACTTGATATTCACCCCACCCCCAGCCTCTCCACGCTCACGTATATATCCTTAGATTTTTCCCATTTCCCCCAGCCGCAATGTATTTATTTCACTGTCTGTCTCCACCTAATAATTATGGTGATATTTGTTAAGCACTGTACTAAGCGCTGGAATAAATATAAGATATTCAGGTAGCCAGTGTGATAGCCAGTAAGGTGTCTGGCACAAAGTAAATGCTTCATAAGTATCATTAGTATTATTATTATTAGGTTGGACATAGCCTCTGTCACATGGGGTTCAAAGTCTAATCCACCTCTAGACTTTAAGCTCCTTAATTATTATTAATAATAATCATATTTATTGAGCACTTACTTTGTGCAAAGCACTGTACTGTGCTTGGCAGAGTACAATGAAACATCAAACACATTCTCTGCCCACAGTGAGTTCACAGTCTAGAGGGGGAATTCATTATTAACAATGAATAATGGTATTTAATAAGAATGGTATTTGTTAAGTGCTTAGTAAGTGCCAAGCACTGTTTTAAGCACTGGAATAAGGTGCAAGTTAGGTTGTACACCGTCCCTGTTCCGCATGGGGCTCAAACTCAAGCAGTGTAGTTTAGTGGCAACAGCACAGGCTTGGGAGTCAGAGGACGTGGGTTCTAATCCCGGCTCTGCCCCTTATCAGCTTTGTGACTTTGGGCAAGTCACTTCATTTTTCTGTGCCACAGTTACCTCATCCGTAAAATGGGAATTAAGACTGTGAGCCCCATGTGGGACAACCCAATTACCTTGCAACAACCCCAGCGCTTAGAACAGTGCTTGGCATTTAGTAAGCGCTTAACAAATAATACCATCATTATTATCATTATTATTATTTTTGTGAAGTAGGAGGGCGAACAACCTCCATTTTACAAATAGGGTAACTGAGGCACAGAGAAGTTAAGTGACTTGCCCAAGAACACACGGCAGATATGTGGCCGGCCAGGATTAGAACCCAGATCACTGACTCCCAGGCTTGTGCTCTTTCCACTAGACCATCCTGCTTGTTTCTCATGCTCCTTGCAGTCAAGGATCATGTCTTCCAACTGCATTAGTGTGTACCCTCCAAAGAGCTTAGAGAAGCAGCGTGGCTCAGTGGAAAGAGCCCGGGCTTGGGAGTCAGAGGTCATGGGTTCGACTCCCGGCTCTGTCACTTCTCAGCTGTATGACTGAGGACAAGTCACTTCGCTTCTCTGTGCCTCAGTTCCCTCATCTGTAAAATGGGGATGAAGACTGTGAGCCTCACATGGGACAACCTGATGACCCTGTATCTACCCCAGCGCTTAGCACAGTGCTCTGCCCATAGTAAGCGCTTAACAAATACCAACATTATTAAGAGCTGAGTGCGGTGCTCTGTAACAGTAAGTGCTCGATAGGTGCCATGATTGATTGATTGGCAATGTCAGTAGTGCCTTGCACCATGGTTTTTCCCAGAGTTGATCATGGATGGGGGTGATCATTCCATTATAAGCTCTGATATAAAGGCAACTTATATGATAATAGGAGCAGGAAACTGAAAATTGGTATTTATTGAGCCTCTAATGAGAGCAATGCACCATACAAAGTGACTGGAAAGGAACCACAGAAGCACAGGACATCAGTTGATCAATCCACAATATTTATTGAACACCTACTGTGTGCAGAACTCTGTACTAGGCACTTGGGAGAGCAGAATATGGAAGAGAAGGTATAGGCAATTTCCGCCCACAAGGAGCTTACACACTAATGGGGAAGGGAAGATGAAAAATGTTTGCATGGTGTTTGGAGGAAAAAGAGAAAACATTTATTCAGAAATTTTCTAGGAGGAACAGAATTCATTTCAAAAGAGAGAGTTTTATGGTATTTTTTGCTCCACTGATCAGTACTCCCAGACAAGCGATGTAATATTCCACTGTTGCCTGAGACTTAGTGTATTCCATTCTGCTAGCACACTGGATACTCATCTAATCAAGTATATGAATAAGCTAGGAGCCTGATTGAATTTCCCCGTTAAAGGCAGAAAGTCTATTCCACATTATTCCAAATTCAGGGGTGAGAATTATGCATTGGTAAATATTTTTTTTCTCAGAGAGAATCAGAGTGGTCTAGTGGACAGACCCCTGGCCCCAGAGTCAGAAGGACCTGGGCTCTAATCAGAGCCCCTCCCCTTGTCATATGTGTGACCTTGGAAAAGTCACTTAATTTCTCTGTACCTCAGTTTCCTCATCTTTAAAATGGGGACTAAGACCGTGAGCCCCACGTGGAACATGGACTGTGTTCAACCTTGTATCTACCCAAGTCCAATGCCTGGCACAGAGTAAGCCTTAATGAATTCCATAAAAAAAAAAAACCAAACAAAATCAGTTTCAGGGCAGTTGCTTTGGGTGTCTGTGGTTTAATGTTTTATTCTCTCGAAGGGTGTTGTTTCAGATGCCTTATAGGACTATGTAGGACTTGATTTGCTTGAATCCACTCCAACACTTAGTACAGTGCCTGGCACGTAGTAAGTGCTTAACAAATTCCATCATTATTATATCTACTTTTCCAAATGCCTTTGACCCGATCATTTGGAGTCACTTGGAACTGGCTTTTGTTCAGCCTAAAAACTGGGGATGAAACTGAGATCTGTCGGTGCCTTTAGAATTGGATGATCTTGTCCCGATTTGATCTTTAATAATTAATATTAACAATTGTGGTATTTGTTAATCAATCAAATTTATTGAGTGCTTCCTATATGCAGAGCACTGCACTAAGGCCTGGGGTGGATACAAGCAAATAAGGTTGGTCCCAATCCCTGTTCCACCTTTAATTTTTAGTCACAGACTAAATTATTTTCCTTCCAGAAGGATATGGCTAGACAAAGAACCTTCTAGAATATGTGATGACCGCATCTGCTGGTCAATTTATCAATCAATGAGCACTTACTGTGTGAAGGGCAACGTTCTAAGGCCTTGGGAGAGTACAGAACAACCGAGTTGCTAGACACCCTCCCTGCCCACAACTAGCTTACAGTTAAACCTCGGTAATAGATTTTTTAAAAATGCTATTTGCTAATCATTTACTATGTGCTAAACACTATAGTGAGCACTGGGGCAGGTAGAGAAAATCAAATTGGACACAATCCCTCTCCCACATGGAGTTTGCAGTCTATGAATGAGGGAAAACAGGCATTCAATCCCCATTTCACACAGAGGCACAGAGAGGTTAAGTGACTTGCCCAAGAGCACACAGCAAACAAGTGAGAAAGCCAGGATTAGGAACCAGGTCTCCCGGCTCCGATTTCAGCTTTAACTCCATTCATTCATTTATTAAATCAATCGTTTATTGAATGCTTACTGTGTGCAAAGCACTGCACTAAGCACTTGGGAGAGTACAATATAACAATAAAGGGACACAATCCCTGCCCACAACAAGCATACAGTCTAGAGGGGGAGATATAAATTAATATGACTAAATAAATGATAGATATGAACATAAGAACTGTGGGGCTGGGAGGGGGATAACAGTGATGGTATTTGTTAAACGCTTACTATGTGCCAAGCACTGTTCTAAGTGCTGGAGGTAGGAAGGGGAGAAATACAAAGTAATCAGGTTGTCCCACATGGGGCTCACAGTCTTAACCCCCATTTTACAGATGAGGGAAATGAGGCACAGAGCAGTGTTGCTTAGTGGAAAGAGCACGGGCTTGGGAGCCAGAGGTCATGAGTTCTAATCCCAGCTCTGCCACTTATCAGCTGTGTGACTTGGGACAAGTCACTTAACTTCTCTGTGCCTCTGTTACCTCATCTGTAAAATGGGGTTTACGACTGTGAGCCCCAAGTGGGACACCCTGGTTACCTTGTATCTATCCCTGTGCTTAGAACAGTGCTTGGCACTTAGTAAGTGCATAACAAATACCACTATTATTATTATTATTAAGGGACTAGTCCAAAGTCACACAGCTGAAAAGGGGTGGAATCAGGATTAGAACCCATGACCTCTGACCCCAAACCTCTCTTTCCATAGAGCCACACTGCTTAAGGGAGCAAGTCGGGTGACACAGTAGGGAATGGGAGAAGTAGAAAGGAGGGTGTAATCAAGGAAAGCCTCCTGGAGGAGATGTGCCTTCAATAACGCTTTGAAGGAGGAGAGAAAGTAATTCATAATGTTGGTATTTATTAAGTGCTTACTATGTGCCAAGCACTGTTCTAAGCGCTGGAGTAGACACAAGGGAATCAGGTTGTCCCACGTGGGGTTCACAGTCTTAATCCCCATTTTACAGATGAGGGAACTGAGGCAAAGAGAAGTTAAGTGACTTGCCCACAGTCACACAGCTGACAAGTGGCGGAGCCGGGATTCGAACTCATGACCTCCGACTCCGAAGCCCAGGCTCTATTGTCTGTCCGACATGGGAGGCGGGGGGCGAGGGGGGTGTTCCAGGCCAGAGGCAAGACGTGGGTGAGAGGACAGCGGCGAAATAGATGAGATGGAGGTACAGTAGAAGGTTGGCATTATTCATTCATTGGTTCAATCAAATTTATTGAGCGCTTACCGTGTGCAGAGCACTGTACTAAGAGCTTGGAAAATGCAATTAGAAGAGTGAAATGTGCGAGCTGGGTGGTAGTAGGAGAGCAGTGAGTTGAGGCAGGAGGGGGCAAAGTGATTGCCCGCATTAAAGCACACTGCTTCTCAGAAAAGCTGCTAGGTGTCCAAGTGTCCACCCCCGGTGCCCCCCAGGGGTCCCCGAGCGGACCCCAGAGCCCAGCTTTACTCAGGATTCAGACTAGGATAGGGTTTTAAAACGCACTTTTAAAGCGGCTTTGTCTTGACAGAGGGCTGAAGGGTGGCCAGATCCGTCCTTCAACATCCGTCGTCATCTGGACCCCACGTTGTTCTCCTGGGATTGGACTGAGCCTCTCAGAGTCATGCTCTGGATCCTTTGGATATCCATGGATCTTCCTAGGGAGCGAGCAGGGACGTGGGAGTGACGAGATTCCTCGACCCAGAGACCCTCACCTTAGGCCTGCACACTAACCTATTTTCTCCGTACAATCCAAATTTTACTACAAGCCATCCCCCACACCTCCCTCTTCTAATGTCAACCTTCTGCACTGTAACTCAATCTCCTCTATCTCGCCCACGTCCTACCTCTGGCCGGGAATGTCTTCCCTCCTCATAACCGACAGTGACTCTCCCCCAACTTTAAAGCCTTATTACTGAAGGAACATCTCCTCCAAAAGGCCTTCCCTGACTAAACCCTCATTTCCTCTTCCCCTCCCTCCTTTAACGTCCTGGAACTTGCATTTGCTCCCTTTATCCACTCCTCCCTCAGCCCCACAGAACTTATGTCCATATCCGAAATGCATTTCTTTATATTGTTGTCTGTCTCCCCCTCTAGACTGGAAGCTCATTGTGGGCAGGGAATCGTGTCTACCAACTCTGTCATATTGTTGTACTGTACTCTCTCCCAAGTACGGGGAAGCAGCATGGTTTGGTGGAAAGAGCACAGGCTTGGGAGTCAGAGGTCTTGGGTTCTAATCCCCACGCTGCCACTTGTCGCTGTGTGACTTTGGACAAGTCACTTAACTTCTCTGTGCCTCAGTTATCTCCTCTATATAATGAGGATTAAGACTGTGAGCCCTACGTAGGACACCCTTATTACCTTGTATCTACCCCAGTGCTTAGAACAGTGCTTGGCACATAGTAAGTGCTTAATAAATACCATCATTATTATTATTATTATTACATAGTACAGTGCTTTGCACAAAACAGCATTTCTTAGCATGAGGCTGGAGTCAGAAGGACCTGGGTTCTATCTCCAGCTGTACTAAATGTCTGCTGTGTGACCTTAGGCATATCACAACTTCTCTGGCCTCAGTTCCCTCATCTGTAAAATGGGGATTAAGATGGTGAACTCTATGTGAGACAGGGACTGTGTCCAACCTGATTTACTTGTAACTACCTCAGTTCTTAGAACAGTGTTTGGAACACAGTAAGTGCTTAACAAATACCATAATTATTAATAAAGATGACTGATTATTTGAAATTACTCATGTTCCATGTTCTTTTCCATTTGGAAGAGGCAGCATTAAAGATAAAGTGTCAAAACCAGAGAAGCAGCATGGCTCAGTGGAAAGATCCCAGGCATGGGAGTCAGAGATCATGGGTTCGTATCCCAGCTCTGCCGCTTGTCAGCTGTGTGACTGTGGGCAAGTCACAACTTCTCTGTGCCTCAGTTACCTCATCTGTAAAATGGGGATTAACTGTGAGTCTCACGTGGGACAACCTGATTACCCTGTATCTACCCCAGCGCTTAGAACAGTGCTCTGCACATAGTAAATGCTTAACAAATACCAACATTATTAAAAAATGAGGTAAGAAATATTGTTGGAAGAGGGAAAATTTGTTTTGGCCACTAAAAATGCAGGGGAATTGCCACAGTTGGGGAATGGTTGAAATTTGTTTTCCCCATGAATTCTGTCCAGATGAAAAGATGAGCCTCGCTTGGGCGGTGTGAGGCATTTGGAGTGTTTGCAACTAAGAAGCAGAACTCTTTTCGATTCATCCATCTCTCCCTCCCACCAATTGTTACCTTTTCCCAGCCCCTCTGTCTCCATCATAAACGTCCGATAACACACCAACCACTTGTGAGATGGGGAAAAGCTCCGGAACCCCACTGTCCTCATCTGCCCTCCCACCCAAACTGCTCTGCTTGCTTGACTCTTTATGCCATCAATGCACATGTCACTTTTCTTGAAAAAATACAGTTTTCAAGTGCATCTTTCTTATTCCATTACAGTGGCATTGAGAATAGGAGCTGAGTGACTTTTCTCCAAACCGTGGGTTGATTCCCAGCCAGCCCCACCGCATTTCCTGCCCCTGCCCCCAACTGAAGCCCGAAAGTGTCTCGGCTGCCGGTGTGGTGCAGGCCGGGCCGGGATGGTAGCAGGCCTTGGACCCATTCTCAGAAGTCCCTCGGGCCGGCGGTGGGTCTGGTCTGCTGAACACTGATCTCATGGGGCCACGTTACTCAGGATTCCCACTCCCCACTGGGTCCCAACTGTTCTCAGGCTCCTCCATCGCCACTGAGACTTGGAGTCCGTTTTGTCTATTTGATTGTGTTTTAGCGTTTCATCAATCCTTACATGCCTAATAGTAATAATAATACTATCTGTTCTGCACTTTCATTCATTCATTCATTCATTCATTCATTCATTCGTATTTACTGAGTGCTTACTGTGTGCAGATCAGTGTGCTTTGTGCTGAAGAGAGTATAATAATGATAATAATCATGGTATTGGTTAAGCACTTACTATGTGCCAAGCACTGTTCTAAGCTCTGCGGTAGGTACAAGGTAATCAGGTTGTCCCATGTGGAGCTCACAGTCTTAATCCCTATTTTATGGATGAGATAACTGAGGCTCAGAGAAGTTAAGTGGCTTGCCCAAGGTCACACAGCAGACAAGTGGTGGAGCTGGGATTAGTACCCATGTCTTCTGACTCCCAAGCCCCTGGTCTTTCCACTAAGTCACACTGCAACAAAATAGATACATTCCCTGCCCACAATGAGCTTAAAGTCTAGAGTGCTTACTCTATGCCAAGTACTACACTGGACAGTGGGATAGGTAAAAGATCATTAGGTCCCTCAAGAGCCTCACAGTGTAAGTAGGAAAGAGAACAGGGATTGAATCCCCCATTTTGCAGATGAGGGAACTGAGGCTCATAGAAGTGAAGTGATTTGCCCAAGGTCACACAGCAGACAAGTGGCAGAGCCAGAATTAGAACCCAGGTCCTCTGACTCCCAGGTCTGCACCATTTCCACTAGGCCACACGGCTTCTCCATTCCCTCCCCACTTAAACTTTGAGATTGTGAGCCCCGTGACAGGCAGGGACTGTACTTAATTTCCACCTGTGCATCTTCTCTCACCTCTGTTTTGTAAAGTAGTTGGCTCTCAGGAAGCACTTAATGAATACCACAGTTATCATTATTATCTGCAGATTTTTCTGTTTTACTAATAGTGTCTAAATTTCTCTTGAGGTTGGGAGTATTAAAGAGAGAATTAAGGAGAACTTGGGATGAGCAGAAGTGACAGCTTGACTCTAATGAGGAAACTGTGGGCTGGGAAGGACAAACTTCAGCTGGTGATCCTCATCGAGCTACCTGAATTTAAAGCAGGACCTGGGTTCTAATTCCAGCTCCACCACCAGTCTGCTTGGTGACCTTGGGCAACTGCTTTACTTCTCGGCTTTAGTTCCCCCAACTGTAAAATGGGGATTAAGACTCTGAGCCCAATGTGGGACAGGGACTGTGCCCACCCTGATTAGCTTGCATCTACCCCAGTGCTTAGTATAGTGACTGGCACATAGTAAGCTTTTAACAAATACCATTTTATGAAAAAGAAAAACCAGATCCATACTATGTGGTGATTCTAGATCATCTCAACTCCATTCAGGGCTCAGCAGAAGTCAAAAGAATAAAAACAAAACAAAAAAGCAAAGAGGCTGGATAGTGGATAATCCCAATCTGTTGCCGACTTGTTCATTCCAAGCGCTTAGTACAGTGCTCTGCACATAGTAAGCGCTCAATAAATACTATTGAATGAATGAATGATTTCCTGTATTAAGACCTTCCAGCACTGATTCCACCATTTTCTACCTTTGTTCAACATCTGAATAGGACTAAACATCTCATGCCTTAAATTGAAATGTTATGGTCTTGTGGAAAAGAATACATTAATTACATTTCAGTCATGTTTTCCTCCCTCAATTTGGACACTGAACCCTGGGTCCTTAATGTGACATGATGATGATAATAATAATAATAATAACATTGGTATTTGCTAAGTGCTTACTATGTGCCAAGCACTGTTCTAAGTGTTGGGGGAGATACAAGGTAATCAGGTTGTCCTAGGTGAGGCTCACAGTCTTCATCCCCATTCGACAGATGAAGTCACTGAGGCATAGAGAAGTTAAGTGGCTTTCCCTATGTCACAAAGCAGACGTAGCGGATCTGGGATTAGAACCCATGACTTTCTGACTCCCAGGCCCTTCCTCAATCCACTATGCCACTATCCACTATGCCATTATCAATAATAATAATAATAATAATAATAACTGTGAAATCTGTTAAGCACTTACTTTGTGCCTAACACCATGCAAAGTATTTGGGTAGAGACAAAATACTCAGAGCGGATACAGTCACTATACCACATGGGGTTTATAGTCCATGGGGGAGTGAAGTCAAGAAAATTGAATAGCCATTTTACCTGAAGCAGGCCAATAAACAAACCATTCATTCTTCTGCTCTTTGAAGCTTCTGCAAATAATCGGATTCACTTTTGGACAAGGTGCATTTCTAATCTGATGAGACGAGGTCCTTTTATGAAATTGAATGCATAGTGCACGAGAAAGCAGAGGGGAGAAAAAGACTAAAATGAGATCATCTGAGAAGGGAGAATCCCCATTTGCTGGTCATAACAGGGAAGAGCGACCATTTGGATTTCTGGACCCTGGAAGTTTGCAGCTCTGCATAGTAATAATAATAATAATAACAGCACTTGTTGAGCACTTACTATGTGCCAAGGACTGTTCTAAGCTCTGGATAAAAGTTAATCAGGTTGGATGCAGAGTCCTACCTGAGGCTCACAATTTAAATCCCCATTTTACCAATGTGGTAACTGAATCACAGAAAATTGAAGAAACTTGCCCAAGATCCCACAGTGGCAGAGTCAGGATTAGAACCCAGGTCCTTCTGACTCCCAGAACTGTGTTCTATCCAATATGCATCCTGGCAACCTTGAGCAATAGTTGTTTTCAGAACTCCGTGAAGTCTTCCTTTTGCTAGAAGGCAACAAACAACCTGCAAGAAGCCGCCAGAAACCACTGTGTTCCAGACAGAATTCAGAAAACAAAGTGACATATTTTCTTTGAAAATTGCTTCTTCACATCACCACTGTCCATTGGCAGGGGGTGATGGTTATTACCATACCGCACTAATTAGAATCATTGGCTTACCTGAGAAATACATTGGTCATACACAATTTGGACCAGATCACTAGAATTGTCTTTTTAATACAATATCTCAATTACGACCCTTTAGACTGTGAGCTTGTTTGTGGGCAGGAATGTGTCTGTTCATGCCCAAGCTCTCCCAAGCTCTTAGAACAGTGCTTTGCACATGGTAAATACTCAAAAAAATGATTGAATGAATGATTTTTTTTTTTTACCAAACCCACTGTGATGTTCAAATGCACACAAATCCTTGGAGATAAACGGTCCCAAAAAGCAGCCTCTCAGAGTTCTGAACAAATAAGCAATTTGACGATGTCCAACTTTAGGCTTTAGTGAAGACAGACAATTTGGATCATTCAAGCAGATAAAATTGCACATCTCTCCCCTTGTGTCCCTCTGCGTTAAGTATGACAGGAAAAGAATTGCTATCAGGATTGTGAAGAATCTTGGCACTTGTGGGCTTATTATTTTAGAATTTCTTTGTTTGAAAAGTGGACTGGTCATTCACCATCCCGGGCACAACAAGTAGAGGAGGACGATGGCAGGTGAAGAAAGAATACCAGTCGATCACTAGAATTTATTGAGCGCTTACTCTATGTAGAGAGCACTGTACTAAGCCCTTGAACAAGTACAAGAGAGCTAGAAAACGCCATCCTTGCTTTAGAAGAGTTTTTGTGTGTGTGTGGTATTTGTTATGTGCTTTTTATGTGCCAGGTATATCATGTGGAAGTAGTTCTTTTGGCAAAAGGTGTCAGTGGAATGGACCATCCTGACCTATGTGATGCTCACTCCCTTCCAGCCCCACAGCACTTATGTCCTTATCCTTTCACTCTGCCATTTCCTCTATTTGTAATTTATTTTAATGTCTGATTTCCCCTCTAGACTGTAGTTTTCTTGTGGGAACTGTCTACCAACTCTGTTGTATTGTACTCTCCCAAGCACAGTGTTCTGCACATGGCAGGTGCTCAGTAAGTGCCATCAAACAATTGATTGATCGGGGCTGTTTGGCTTTGTGTTAGGTAATATGTATACAATATCTATTACATGTATTATATTACATAAAGCATATATAATACTATATATTACACTGTATATAATATAAAATAGATATTACATATCTATTATACATCACATTATGTATATTATGTAATATATGTGATAGATACTATATATCTATTATGCATCACATCATTATACATACAATGTGATGTAATGTGTAATAGGTACAATATATCTGTCATCATAGAGAAGAGAAGGGAATGTCACTATTTATTGTTATATTGTACTTAGCAGAAGTAGAGATACTCCTTATTTTAAACCCAGCTGCAATACATAGAGATGTAAGCTGTCTATAATCAATTAATCAATTATATTTATTGTGTGCATACTATATGCAGAACACTGGACTAAGTGCTTGGGAGGGTACAGAGTTGGTAGACACATTCCCTTCTCACAAGGGGATTACAGTCTACAGTGTAAAATTATTTTTTTTCCCTCTCCCCATTATAGCGTAATGATGTTGCAGACAGGAAACCTAACGTGAGCTTCTGTGAATTCACTTTAGTATAGTACACTGCCCTCAGTAGATGATCAATAAATGTCACCTGTTCGACTATTCCACCAAGAGGTTGAAAAGTTGTAGCCTTGACAATGATTTGACCCCACACCTTGAAGTTTAATTTTCATGTTTAGTGTCAGCATTTAAAGTGCTACCCTTTTGGGGGAAAAGAACACAAAACGAGTTGAGGATGGGAGGCGGTGTTTGAGTTGGTTGCCTGAGAACTTGGTTTGGACTGACCTGTTTCCTGTGTCCGTCGGTTGCAGAGACCTTATGAAATCCATTCGGCGACCCCAATCGACGAGGTCCTCAACATGTTCAAGGTGGAGCGAGTTCATTACTCGTCGGCGTGGTGTAAGGGGATGGTGGCCTTGCTGAAAAAGGTGAGGGGACAGTCTCACTGGAGCCCAGTGTTCAGAAATCCGAGCCCCAGGGATCCTCCCTGAGGGTGAGGGGTGGGAAATCCTTAGACCCTGCCGCAACTACTAATTATAATCGTGACACTTCTTAAGCCCTGTACTAAGCACTGGGATGAATACAAGAAAATCAGGTTGGACACAGTCTCTGTCCCACCTGGGGCTCACAATCTCATTCCCTATTTTACAAATGAGGGAACTGAGGCACAGAGAAGTGAAGTGACTTGTCCAAGGTCACACAGCAGACAAGTGGCAGAGCTGGGATTAGAAACACGACCTTCTGACTCCCAGACCCAGGCTCTATCCACTATGCCTCACTGCTTCACACTATGCTAATGAAAGGGGGACCAAAGGGAACTGATGACCATGACTATGATGGTATTTTATAAATATCATCGATAGAGAAGCAGTGTGGCTCAGTGGAAAGAGCCCAGGCTTGGGAGTCAGAGGTTATGGTTTCTAATCCCACCTCTGCTACTTGTCAGCTGTGTGACTTCGGGCAAGTCACTTAACTTCTCTGTGCCTCACTTCCCTCATCTGCAAAATGGGGATTAAGACTGTGAGCCCCACGTGGGACAACCTGATTCGCTTGTATCTACCCCAGCAATTAGAACAGTGCTTGGCATACAGTAAGCGCTTAACAAATACCAACATTATTGTTATTATAAACACCAACTATGCATCAAGCTTTCTTCTAAACATTGGGGTGGATATAAACTAATAGGGTTGGACACGGTAAACAGAGGGCTGACAGTCTTAATTCTTATTTTACAGATGAGGAAACAGGGGTAATAATAATAATAATGTTGGTATTTGTTAAGTGCTTACTATGTGCAGAGCACAGTTCTAAATGCTGGGGTAGATACAGGGTAATCAGGTGGTCCCATGTGAGGCTCACAGTTGTTTCCCATTTTACAGATGAGGTAACTCAGGCATAGAGAAGCGAAGTGACTTGCCCACAGTCACACAGCTGCCAAGTGGCCGAGCCGGGATTCAAACCCATGACCTCTGACTCCCAAGACCGGGCTCTTTCCACTGAGCGACGCTGAAGTGACTCGTCCAAATGAATCCTGGGAGCAAAGGGATGAAAGGGACAGGAAGATTATAGAAGGAAGGGAAAGAACAAGAAGAGCATTAGAAGTGTAGAGAAGAGAAGAGGAAGAGAGAGGACAGCATGGCATAGTGGATAGAGCATGGACCTGGGAGTCAGAAGATCCTCATCTGGAAAATGGGTGATTAAAACTGTGAGCGCCACATGGGACAGGGACTGGGTCTGACCTGATTTGCTTGTATCCACCCCAACGCTTACCACAGTGTGGGACAGATACTATTGACTGAATGAATACTATTTATTGAGCGCTTACTAAGTGCAGAGCACTGTACTAAGCACTTGGAATTTACAATTCAGCAACAGATAGAGAAAATCCCTGCCCAGTGACGGGCTCACAGTCTAAACGGGCAAGACAGACAGCAAAACAAAATAGAACAAAGCAAAAACAAGACATCATCATCAAGATAAATAGAATCAAGGAGATATACACCTTATTAACAAAATAAATAGGGCAATAAATATTTACAAATGAGCACGGTGCTGAGGGGAGAGGGAGGGGGAAGAGCAGAGGTTGGGGAGGGGGCGTAGGGGGAAGCAGAGGGAAAGGGGAGCTCAGTCTGGGAGGGCCTCCTGGAGGAGGTGATCTCAAGGGACTAATGGATACCACAATTATTATTACTATTATTTGAGAGATAAGTCCAAAGTAGAAAACTCAACTACTTCCTTCTTCACCCTGACCAGCACTTCACAGTGACCCCAAGAGTGATGGAGCACAGGAGGGAAATCAGGAAGGCAGAGGTGCCCGTGAGGAGGTATTGGTTCTGGCAAGCGGTCAATGGGCTAGATCATCCTGACCTATGTGATACTCACAGTCTCAATCCTCATTTTACAGATGAGGCAGAGAAGTGAAGTGACTTGCCCAAGCTCACACAGCAGGCAAGTGATGGAGCCGAGCTTAGAACCCATGACCCTCTGACTCCCAGGCCTGGGCTCTAATGACTGGCAGAGAATCATAAATATGTCTTTTACTGTATGAAAAGTACTACATGTAGCAAGAAACCTTTTGAGAAAGTTGTCTAGATTATGACTTGAGAAAGCAAGTAGACCATTATTATTAATAATAATAATAATACTTGTTAGGACTTACTATGTGCCAAGCACTATTCTAAGCACTGAGGTAGTTACAAGTGAACCATATTGGACACGGTCCCTATCCCACATGGGGTTCACACTCTTTATCTCCATATGACAGATGAGGGAACTGAGGCACAGAGAAGTGAAGTGACTTGCCCAACATCACACAGCAGACATGAGGCAGAGCTGGAACTAGAACCCAGGACCTACCGACTCCGAGGCCTGGACTCTCTCCACTAAGCCATGTGGTGTGGCTTCGCTCACCTGACTGAACCTCTGGGCCTCAGTTTCTTCATTGGTAAATAAGGAACAAAACACCCACCTCAGGTTGAAAATCCTGAGGATCAAAGGCTCTGAAATACACTGAACTCCTTGGGGGAAAAACCTTGGCCCGATGGAAAGAGCAAGTGTCTAAGAACCAGGAAACCTGGGTTCTAGTCCCAGCCTGATGTGGGACCCCATGCAAGCCATTTAATTTCTCTGTGCCTCGGTTTTCTCATCTGTAAAATGGGGATAAAATACCCATTCTTCCCTCCCTTCTAAGACTGGGAGCCTCCCTTGCAGCGAGGACCGTGGTCGATCTGATTTTCTTGAATCTACCTCAGAACTTAGCGCTGTGTTAAATGGTTATAGAAAACAATAGTAACCTATCCTTGTGAATGTTTTAGTGTGGAAAATAAACATACCGCTATCAAGACCTTGGCCTAGTTGAAAAAACACAGAACCCGCAGTCGAGAAACTTGAGTTCCATCCTCAGCTCCACCACTCCTTGAGCTGTGACAATGGGCAAGTCACTCGGTGTCTCTGTCCCTCAGTTTCCTCATCCATAAAATGGGATGAGGAAACCTATTTTCCTTCCCCCTTAGACTGAGAGCCCCATCTGGGATAGAACCGGTGTCTGACCTGATTGAACTGTGTCTACCCCCTCGTCACAGTGCTCGACACATAGTAGGTGCTTAATGACTACACCGATTTTTGTAGACTGGGAAACTAGAAGGCCTTGTTGTTTCTGCCGCAGCTCCTCAGCAAGGATCCCGAGTGCCGGCTCTCCAGCCTGGTGGACATTCAGAGTTCTCCATTCTTAGCGGACATGAACTGGGACGCGGTGCTGGGGAAGGCGGTGGCTCCTGGTTTTGTTCCAAACGTGAGTCCGTATTGCATGCGCTGGACAATTGTCCATCCCTCTTCGGCGGTTTCCCCTTGCCCGATCTGCTTATGTGAGACATGCGTGGGAATACCACTATGGCCTAGTGGAAAGAGCCCAGGCCTGGAAGTCAGAAAATGTGAGTTCTAATCCCGACTGTGCTACGTGACTGCTTTGTGACCTTAGGGGAGTCAAGAAGCCGCGTGGCTCTGTGGAAAGACCCCGGGCTTGGGAGTCAGAGGTCATGGGTTCGAATCCCGGCTCTGCCACTTGTCAGCCGTGTGACTGTGGGCAAGTCACTTCACTTCTCTGGGCCTCAGTGACCTCATCTGTCAAATGAGGATTAACTGGGAGCTTCACGTGGGCCAACCTGATGACCCTGTATCTCCCCCAGCGCTTAGAACGGTGCTTGGCACATAGTAAGCGCTTAACAAAATACCAACACTATTTCACTTCTCTGGGCCTCATTTACCTCATCCGTAAAATGGGGATTGAGACTGTGAGCCCCATGTGGAACAGGGACTGCTTCCAACCTGATTTACTTGTACCCACCCCAGTGCTTAGTACCCTGCCTGGCACATAGTAAGCACTTAAAAAATGCCACAATTATGATTATCATTGTCTGAGCCCCAGTAACCTCATCTATAAAATGGGGATTAAGACCGTGAGCCCCATGTGGGACAGGGACTGCATCTGACTTGATTGCCTCATATCTACCCAAGAATTAGAACGGTGCTTGACATATAATAAGAGCTTAAAAAAATACCACTATTATTAATAATTATTATTCATTCAATCGTATTTATTGAGCACTTACTATAATAATGATAATAATAATTCTATCTCAGAGGGCAAGGAATCCTTGGGTGAATTTTCCCCGAGACCTCAGGCTGCTTGAGCCACAGACCAGTTAAAGACCCACTCACTGACCAAAGCGCTGCTCTTTCTGCCTCAGATAGAACTTCTACTCGTTGCAGCTGTGCCCCTATTTGCAAAATCACTTCAGTCTCTTGAGAGGGGAGAGCAACATGGACTATAACGATAATAATAATGGCGGTATTTGTTAAATACTTTGTGCCAGGCACCGTACTAAGTGCTGGGGTGGATATAAGCAAATAGTCCCTGTCCCACGTGGGGCTCGGAGTCTCAATCCCCAAATGCCCATTTTACAGAGGCACAGAAAAGTGAAATTACTTGCCCAGTGTCACACGGCAGACAAGCGGCAGAGCTGGGATTAGAACTCCTGACCTTCTGACTCCCAGGCCCGTCCAGGACTATGACATGCTGCTTCTGTTAAGTGCTTACTATGTGCCAGGCTCTGTACTAAGCGCTGGGGTGGATATAAGCAAATCAGGTTGGACACAGTCCCTGTCCTACATAGGGTTTACAGTCTTAATCCCCATTTTATACATGAGGGAACTGAGGCACAGAGGCGTTGTGACTTGCCCAAGATCATGCAGCAGACAAATGACAGAGCTGGAATTAGAACCCAGGTCCTTCTGTCTCCCAGGCCTGTCCTCTACCCATTATTAGGCCAAGCTTTAATATCTGTCTGTCCCTCAAGAAAGACAATAAGCACACAGTCTATACTATTTACTTATATAGTATAGTGTATATAATGTATATATATAAAATAGTATAGTATTTTATAGTATTACCAAACACTGGGGTGAATACAAGCAAATAGGTTTGGACACAGTCCCTTCTCAAGTGGGGCTCACAGTCTCAACCCCCACTTTACAGATGCGACAAATGAGACCCAGAGAAGTGAAGTGACTTGCCCTAGGTCACACAGCAGACAAGTGGCAGAACCAGGATTCCAAAGATTCCAAGGTCACCCAGCAATCCCATGTTACACATCAAAATTATTTAATATGGGCATCTACGGGGCCCCAGATCACAAGGCCTAGTAGAAAGAGTATGGACCTGGGAGTCAAGAGTACCTGGGTCCTATTCCAGGCTCTGCCACTTACTTGCTATGTGACCTTAGGCAAGTCACTTCACTTCTCTTCGCTTCAGGACCCTCTGCAAAAATGGGGTTTCGAAAACTGTTGTCCTTCCTACTTAGACTGTGAGCATCAAGTGGGGCCTGATTATCTCGTACCTTCCCCAGCACTTAGAACAGTGCTCGGCACAGAGTGTTTGACATATGCCCCAACTATTATGATGATGATGATGATATAGTCTGTGACAGAGGAATCAGATTTAGTGTTCTGGGGTAGTCTGTCTCAAGCAAAATATTTGCAGTATTCAATTGGATTTTTGATACCAGGAGAGACGGAGAACAAATGGTAATTGCATTCAGTCTTTAGTCATCCAGAAGCATGGAGAAGGCAGAATTAGTGAGCTCTGCGGTTTCTATTTGCCAGAGCAGAGACTGTGTCATTAGCTAAACTCCTCAAAGTGCCCCAGGCTGACCTCTTGCCTCATTCTGCTTCTGGCCTGGAAACGCCCTCCCTCCTCCTGTCTGACACGATGACTCTCGCCAGCCACTTTTAAAGCCTTACTGAAGGCCCATCTCCAACAGGCCTTCCCTAAGCCCTTCTTTCCTCTTCTCCCACTCCTTTTTCTAAGTTACAGTTTAATTTAAAGAGAAGAGAGGGATACAGACATTGATATAAACAAATAAATGACCAATATGGACAAAGTGGAGTAGGACTGGGTGGGGGAATGAATAAAGGGAGCAAGTCAGGGTGATGCAGATGGGAGTGGGAGAACAGGAAAGGGGGGCTTAGTCAGGGAAGGCCTCTTGGAGGAGATGGGCCTTCAATAAGGCTTTGAAGTGGGGAGAGTAGGGAGGGGGAGAAGACTCTAGTGCACAGATGATTGGTGAAGATAGAGCTGAGAGATCAGAGACAAATCAGGGAAGACTTCCTGGAGGGGTTATAGACTGTAAACTCTTTGAAGGCAGGGATTGTTTCTATCAACTTTACTGTATTGTGCTTTCCTAAATACTTAGTACAGTGCTCTGCGTACAATAAGTGCTCAACTGATTGCTAAATAGATGAGATTTAATCAACGAATGGTATTTATTGAGCACTTACTGTGCTCAATAGGCTTAATAGGGCTTTGAAGGTGGGGAGATATCTGATTGTATCTATCCTAGCCCTCAGTACAGTGCTTCACACATGGGAAGTTCTTAACAATACCCCAATTACTATTATTTTTAGGGCATTCCAGATAGAAGGGAGGGCATCAGCAAGAGAGGTCAATAATGAGAGAAGAGCATGCCTTGGTGACTAAAGATTATTGATTGGTAGTTGTGCTCTCAGTTTGGCATGGTTTGTCAGTGAATTAGTAGCGTTTACTGAGCACCTTCTGGGCACACTGCACTGTACTAACCATTGAGGAGGGCATAATAAAAAAAAACACAGTCCCCCACCTCAAGGAATTTACAATCTAGTGAGTCAGATTGAGGGCTAATAACTCAAATTCTTGCTCAAAGCTTCATGGGCCAGTCATTTATCCCATAATCTTTTCTCATGGTAATGGCCAATACATCAAATGGCTCAAGCAGAAGCTAAAGCCTCACCTGAGGTAACTTCAGAAAGTATGACCTGGATGCCAAGGTGCAAGAAAATCATGCCTTTCTTGCTTTTGAAACAGAAAGGAAGGCTAAACTGTGACCCTACTTTCGAACTTGAGGAAATGATTCTGGAATCGAAGCCTCTTCATAAAAAGAAGAAGCGACTTGCTAAAAACAAATCCAAAGATGGAACAAAAGAAAGTTGTACCCTGGTAAGTGCAAAGCCAACACTTGAAACACACGTGCATACGCACAAGCGCCTAATAAAGTGCTCTGCACACGGTAAGTGCTTAATAAATATGTTTGAATGAACGAGCACACATACAGAGCTCTCATCCGCCCCTCTGTTGCAGACACCACACCAAGAAGATTCCAAGGTTGAAAGAGAATTACATCAGAACTGAAGTAAATCTCTTTGATTCTTGGACAGATTGTAGACCGATGGGCCCCACTGTATTTTAGTTGAGGAGATTGAAAAACAGCAACAGAGGTGGAACACTGAAGGCAATCACCTTAAGATAGATTCACATCACTCTTTCCTCTGCCCATGATAATATCCAGTGATAGCAGCTTCCTCATCTCTTTCAGTGAATCAATCCATCAGAGGTACTTATTGAGTGCTTACTGTGTGCAGAGCACTGTAGTAAGTGCTTGGGAGGCTATAAAACAATAGAGTCGGTAGACACGTTCCCTGCCCTAATGGAGTTCACAATAATAATAATAATGATTATGATGATGGTATTTGTTAAGTGCTTACTACGTGCCACGCATTGTTCTAAGTGCTGGGGTAGATACAAGGTAATCAGGTTGTCCCATGTGGGGCTCACAGTCTTCACCCCCATTTTACAGATGAGGGAACCTAGGCCCAGAAAAGTTAAGTGACTTGCCTTGCCTCAGGTCACACAGTGGTCAAGCGGCAGAGTTGGGATTAAAACCCACGACCTCTGACTCCCAAGCGTGTGCACATTCCATGAAGCCACGCTGCTTTTCTCGTGAGTCGTTTACAATCCAATCCCTGTAGTTCATTCAAAGAAGCAAAGTCACGGAAGTAGCAGTTAGAGATGAGGAGAAGGAGGGAAGAGATGGGATAGGATGGAGGAGTGGGGGCTTGAAACTGGAGCCCTAGAGTTGCTCTGAGACATTTGGCTTTCAGATACAAAATCGCCACATGCCATTTGAGGACTGAATTTAAGTATGAGACAATAAATGAAACACATCCAGCGATAAATACAGTGTTTCAGATTCAGATAGATCCATCAAGCACAGGGATTTATTGGGTGACTGTGTGCAGAGCACTCTACTCACTACTTGGCAGAGTACAACAGAATAGGAAGACACAATCCTTACTCTCAAGAATCTTCCAGTAGGGCAACTTACATGGCCCTTACCTGAATAAATTTTATAACCAACAGAAGTTGACTTTACTATTTGCAGTCTGGGATTAATTAGTCAATCAACCGACTGTATTTATTGAGTGCTTACTGGGTGCAGAGCACTGTACTAAGTGCATGGAATGTACCATTTGGCAACAGATAGAGACAATCTCTGCCCAACAATGGGCTCACAGTCTAAAAGGGGGAGACAGAAAAACAAAACAAGTAGACAGGCATCAATGCCATCAAAATAGATAAATAGAATCATAGCTATATACACATTATTAATAAAATAGAATAATTAATAATATATATAAATATACACAAGTGCTGTGGGGAGGGGAAGGGGGTAGAGCAGAGGGAGGGAGTAGGGGGAATGGGGAGGGGAGGAGGAGCAGAGGGAAAGGGAAGGTTCAGTCTGGGAAGGCCTCAGATAGTTGGAATAATGTCCGCTTATTGCAGGATGACTTGAGCAAGGTGAAACATTTCAGGATTTAAAGCTAGGAGTCTATTCTCTGCCTCTAGACCGTAAACTCGATGTGGGCAGGAATGTGTCTGTTGTTATATTGTACTCTCCCAAGTGCTTAGTAAAGTGCTTTGCACACTGTAAATAAGGCTGAATGAATGAATGAATGTTCCTTAGGTTCTTTTGTTGCCTCAAGTAGCTTTAAAGGGTCATGTCCCCTATGACCCAGAAGGCCGTCGGAGTCACCAAATCACCCTTGATACCAGCTCCTCACCCTGCTTCAGCAATCAATCAATCACTCAATAGTATTTAATGAGTTTTGACTCTGTGCAGGGCACTGTACTGAATGCTTGGGAGAGTACAACATGATACAGTTCATAGACAGGATCCCTGCCCTCAAGTAGTTTACAGCCTAGGAGGATTTAGTCAAATCCATTAATTGTATTTACTGAGCATTAAATGTGTGCAGAGCACTGTGTATTTCACACTTGGGACAGTGCAGCATAACAGTACAGCAGAATAATAATAATAATGATATTTGTAAAGCACTATGTGCCAAGCACTTTCCTGCTCACAATGAACTTACAGTTTAAAGTGTTCATCATCTGTAAAGTATAATAATAATGGCATTTATTAAGCACTTCCTATGTGTTGAGCAGTGTTCTAAGTAACCCTAGATGATGATAATAATAGTAAGCATTTACTACATGCCAAGCACTGTTCTAAGTGCTAGGGTAGATACAAGTTAAGCAGGTTGGACCCAGTCCCTGTCCCACACGGGGCTCGTAGTCTTAATCCCCATTTGACAGATGAGGGAACCGAGGCCCAGAGAAGGGAAGTGTGAGCTCGTCGCGGACAGGGAATGTGTCAGTTTGTTGTTGTACTGTACTCTCCTAAATGCCTAGTACAGTGCTATGCACACAGTAAACACTCAATAAATATGACCGAATGAATGAATGAATGCCTGACCCTTCCAAGCACTTTACTCACCAATAGTCCTCTTCCCTTGTTGATTTCTGTGGACGATGATTTTCCACTGTTGATGATCAACCTATTCGTGCTGTTTTCAAAGAATGGACACCTGCAGCAGTGCTTGGAAACAGTGAGGAAAGAATTCATCATATTCAACAGAGAAAAGTAAGTATCTTTCTTAAAAGTCTGTTAAACATACATTGGTGAAAGAGTCACGCTTAAAATGTTCACAAGTCTTTGGGGTGATTTTGAAGTCCCAAACCCCAAATGATTCGTGAGTGTATCAGTAGGTGATAAAGCTCGCAAATGAAATATAGGGATGACGGAACCCGGATGGTGGCTGCGTTTGGTTTCCCAGAGGATCATCTGTTGCCTTTGTACTATTTTAGTCTCTGGAATCAAACACGAATCCTCCGGCAGAAGTCATGGCCGGACCTAGAGAAATGCCATCGGTGATTTTGAGCAGAAGCTTTTACAGTCCAGGGAGGGAATTTTTGGCTTCCCACCAGCCAATCAAAAGAAGAAGGAGTGCTGACCCACATAAAGTCTTAACCGAGGCTGTAGCCCAGCTCTATTGGAAAGTGTTCTTTTTGCAGTTCACCTCACAGACTCCCTCCAGCTCATCTTCCCAGTCTCACCAAACGACAATGATTCCTTCTGTGAGATGAGTGCATGAATGACTATTGAGCGTGAATAAGAGGTCATATCTCTCATTAAGCCATATCTAGGCTTAATGGAAATAAAGTAACCTCTTTTGCTATCTTCTAAAGTAGATCAATCGAACCCCGGACCCCAAACCACAGTCCGCTTGGATTGTGTCCAACCCGATATGCTTGCATTTATCCCAGTGCTTAGTACAGTGCCTGGCACGTAGTTAGCGCTTAACAAATGAGAAGCAGCATGGTCTAGTGGATACAGCCCAGGCTTGGGAGTAAGAAGGATCTGGGTTCTAATTCCAGCTCTTCCATTTGTCTGCTGTGTGATCTTGTGCAAGTCTCTTCACTTCTCTGCCTCAGTCACCTCATCTGTAAATTGGGGATTAAGACTGTGAGCCACGTGTGGGACAGGGACTGTGTCCAACTTGATTAGCTTGTATCTACCCAAGCACATAGAACGGGACTTGACACATAGTAGGTGCTTAACAAGTACCATTATTAGTATTATTATTATTATGAAAGATGGTATATGCTGAGCATTGGTTATGAGCCAAACACTGTGCTAAATGCTAAGGTAGATACAAAATAACCAGCCCTTATATATAATCCCTGCTCCACCTTGGTCTCACCCTACTCCCTTACCTCTCTGCTCTCCTACAACCCAGCCCGCATACTTCATGCCTCTGATGCCAACCTTTTCACTGTACTTCAGTCTCATCTATCATACAACCGACTTCTCACCCATGTCTTGCCTCTGGCCTGCAACACTCTCCCTCTTCATAGCTGACAGATGTTCAGTCTCCCCACATTCAAAGTCTTACTGAAGGCACATCTCCCAGAGGCCTTCCCTGACTAAGCCCTGTTTTCCCCTTTCCCTATTCGATTCTACCTCACCCTTGCACTAGGATTTGCTTCCTTTATTCACCCCTCCCTCAGCCCCTCAGCCCTTATGTACATATCCATAATTTACTTATTTATATGAACTGGAAAAGAAGCGTGGCCTGGCCTCGTGGAAATAGTACCGGACCTGGAGTTAGAGGACCTGGGTTTTAATCCCAAGTCTGCCACGTGTCTGCTTTGTGACCTTGGGTAAGTCACTTAACTTGTCTGTTACCTCATCTGTAAAATGGGGTTTGAAGCTATAAGCACCCAAATGGGACCTGGACTGTGTCCAACCTGATGATCTGGAATCTATCCCAGCCCCTGACACAGAGTATGTGATTGTTAAGACCGTGATGTCTGCCTCCCTCTCTAGGCAGTAAGCTCTTTATGGGCAGGGAACATTTCTAACAGCTCTCTAATTCATTCAGTTCATTCATTCAGTAGTATTTATTGAGCGCTTACTATGTGCAGAGCACTGCATTAAGCACTTGGAATGTACAATTTGGCAACAGAATACCGTCCTTGCCCACGTGCCTAGTACAGTGCTCCAATTCAGTAATATTGTACTCTCCCAAGTGTACAGTGCTCTGCACACAGGAGGCACTCAACAAATATGATTTTTGGAGTGATTTAACCACATTTTACAGATGAGGAAACTGAGAAACTGAGCATTCATTCAATCAATCATATTTATTGAGCGTTTACTGTGTGCAGAGCACTGTACTAAGAGCTTGGAAAGTACAATTCGGGCAACAAATTGAGCATTTTAAGTGACTTGCCAAAATCACAAAGTGATGAAAGCAGGACTACAATACCAGTCTCCTAATTTCCAGTCCTGGAGTCTTTCTTGTAAGCCATGGCCTTGTGGATGAAGCCATGGTTCCAACTCTTGTGACTAGAATTGTACTGAGGCAAGATCTTTTTGTTCCGCACATTTGCTTTCCCAGACCCCCACGTATGGACTTGTTTCAAATAGGTACAGAGTCCCAAACGTTTCTTGTTTTTTCAGTAAACTGTGGTCAGCCATAGTCCAGCCTCAGGGCATGGCCATCATTATGCGATCCCTTCTACTTAACAGGCCTGAAACATTTTAAAAGAATTATGTTATTACTATTATTTATTGCTATTATTTATTTATGGTATTTGTTAAGTGACTACATGCCAGACACTGTTCTAGGCACTGGGGTAGTTACAAGGTAATCAGGTCGGACACAGTCCATGTCACGCATGGGGCTCACAATCTTAATCTGGGAAGCAGCGTGGCTCAGTGGAAAGAGTCTGGGCTTTGGAATCAGAGGTCATGAGTTCGATTCCCGGCTCTGCTGTGTCAGCTGTGTGACTGTGGGCAAGTCACTTAACTTCTCTGTGCCTCAGTTACCTCCTCTGTAAAATGGGGATTAACTGTGAGCCTCACGTGGGACAACCTGATTACCCTGTATCTACCCTAGCACTTAGAACAGTGCTCGGCACATAGTAAGCGCTTAACAAATACCAACATTATTATTATTAATCACCATTTTACATTCATTCGATTCATTCATTCAATTCATTCAGTCGTATTTAAGGGAACTGAGGCATAGAGAAATGAAGTGACTTGCTGAGGGTCACGCAGCATACAAGTGGCAGAGCCGGGATTAGAACCCAGGTCCTTCTGACTCCCAGGCCCTGGCTCTATCCATTAGGCTCTATCCCAAATTGTAGAACCTGACTGCTTCAGACAGCACCAATGAATCCAGCGAGACTCACAGGGAGATGTAGTGTGGCCCAGGGGAAAGAGTGCAGGCCTCGTAGTCAGAAGACTTGATTAATAATGTTGGTATTTGTTAAACACTTACTATGTGCCGAGCACTGTTCTAAGCACTGGGGTAGACATAGGGGAATCAGGTTGTCCCACGTGGGGCTCACAGTCTTAATCCCCATTTTACAGATGAGGGAACTGAGGCACAGAGAAGTGAAGTGACTTGCCCACAGTCACACAGCCAACAAGTGGCAGAGCTCTTTCCACTCTACTGTACTAAGCACTTGGGAGAGGACAATAGAGTAAGTAGGCCCAATAGCTGCCTTTTACAATCTAGTGGGGAAGATAGGCATTAAAAAAAATTATAGATCAGAGGAAATAACAAGACTTTCAAGATATATAAAGCAGCATGGTTTAGTGGAAAGAGCACAGGTTTAAGATTCAGAAGACCTGGATTCTAATCCCTGCTCTGATGCTTGTCTGCTGTGTGACTTTGGGAAAGTTACTTAAATTCTCTGTGCCTCAGTTACCTCATCTGTAAAATGAGAATTATGACTGTGAGGCTTAGGTGGGACAGCAACTGTGTCCAACCTGATTATCTTGTAACTACCCCAGCATTTAGTACAGTGTCTGGCACATTCATTCATTCAGTCAGTCATATTTATTGAGCACTTACTGCGTGCAGAGCACAGTATTAAGCGCTTGGAAAGTACAATAGGGGAACAGAGGCGATCCCTACCAAACATCGGGCTCACAGTCTAGAATAGTAAGTGCTTAACAAGCACAATTTTTAAAAAATGTATTAGAATGCTGTAGTGATGGGCTGGGCTGAGTACCTAAGTGCTTAAGAGGGAGAGGAATCAAGTGTGGATGAGGGAGGGAACATAGATTTGGGGGATGAGAGGTTAGTCAAGGAAGTCTTCCTGGAGGAGATATGATTTTAGTAGGGCTTTGGAAATGGGGAGATGATATGTCACAAATGAAGGAGGAGGGAGTTTGGGAATGTCACTGTTTGTTGTTCTATTGTACTTTCCCAAGTGCTTAGTACAGTGTTCTGCACCCAATAAGCACTTAGTAAATAGTAATAATAATAATGATAATAATATTGGTATTTGTTAAGCGCTTACTATGTGCAGAGCACTGTTCTAAGCGCTGGGGTAGATACTGGGTAATCGGGTTGTCCCATGTATAAGGCTCACAGTTAATCCCCATTTTACAGATGAGGTAACTGAGGCACAGAGAAGTTAATAATAATAATAATAATAATGTTGGTATTTGTTAAGCGCTTACTATGTGCCGAGCACTGTTCTAAGCACTGGGGGAGATACAGGGTAATTGGGTTGTCCCATGTATAAGGCTCACAGTTAATCCCCATTTTACAGATGAGGGAACTGAGGCACAGAGAAGTTAAGTGACTTGCCCACAGTCACACAGCTGACAAGTGGCAGAGCTGGGAATTGAACCCATGACCTCTGACTCCGAAGCCCAGGTTCTTTCCACTGAGCCACGCTGCTTCCCTAATGATAATAATGTTGGTATTTGTTAAGCGCTCACTATGTGCCAAGCACTGGTCTAAGTGCTGGGGGAGAGTCAAGGTCATCAGGTTGTCCCATATGGGGTTCACAGTCCTAATCCTCCTTTTACAGATGAGGTAACGGAAGCCCAGAGAAGTTAAGTGACTTGCCCGAAGTCACACAGCTAAGTGGCGAAGCCAGGATTAGAACCCACTACCTCTGACTCCCAAGCCCGTGCTCTTTCCACTAAGCCATGCTGCTTCTCATAAATACAATTGAATGAATGAAATGTTCCAGACAAGAGGGAGGAGGGAGCAAAGAGTTTAAGGTGAGAGAGAAAAGATTGAGATATGGTTAAGTATTGAGCAATCTGCTTGTCCTGGGTTGTAGTGAGAGAGAAGTAGGGAACAGAGGAAGGACAGAGCTGACTTTGTTAGCTCCTTGTGGGCCGGGAAAGTGTTTCTTCTCTATTCTGTTCTTCCCAACCATCTAGTCCAGTGCCCTGCACTCAATAAATACTAACTCTCCTCCTGCCAAGTAGTACTTCGAGGAAATAATAGTAATAATAATAGTATGTGACACTTGTTAAGCACTTACTATGTGCCAGGCACTGTACTAAGTGCTGGGGTAGATACAGTGTGATCGAGTGGGGCAGCGTGGCTCAGTGGAAAGAGCCTGGGCTTCGGAGTCAGAGGTCATGAGTTTGACTCCCGGCTCTGCCACTTGTCAGCTGTGTGACTGTGGACAAGTCACTTCACTTCTCTGTGCCTCAGTTCCCTCATCTGTAAAATGGGGATTAACTGTGAGCCTCACGTGGGACAACCTGATTACCCTATATCTACCCCAGCGCTTAGAACAGTGCTCTGCACATAATAAGCACTTAAATACCATTATTGTTATTATTATTATATACTCCCTGTCCCACATAGGGCTCACAGTCTCAATCCCCATTTTACAAATGAGGTAGCTGATACACAGAGAAGTCAAGTGATTTGCCCAAGATCACATAGCAGACAAATGGGACAGCAGGGTTTAGAACCCAAGTCTTTCTGACTCCCAGGCCCGGGCTCTTTCGACTAGGCCATGCTTCTTCTTTATCAGCTACCTCGCACCTGAAAATTTTAACCACAGACCATGTTCAAAAAGCTTCCTAAATGAGGATATTCTGGAGCCCTAACTGGCAAAGGAGGCTGGAGCATTCCGAAACAGCCCTCTCTTCCCCACCTCTGTTGTATCCTTCTGCTGAAGTGTTAGAATTTGGGTCAGACCTACTGGGAGAGGGAGACAAAGTGGAGAAGTCTGCAACAAAAATCAACCAATGATACCACCAAAATTGGCGACCCTATTTTAAATGGTGAAAATTGCCTGAAAATTGGAGATCTAGTCTGTGTGGACAGTGGAAATCACATCCCCAAACCCTGGTCCTCATCCTTTTATACAACAGGAGCTGGTTGCTGGGAAATTCTCCAAAGAAACCATGGCCCTGTGTAAGATTCAGTTGCAATTCTTTTCGGTGAGATTAAAGGCATTTGGCTGGAGCTCAACACAATGGAATTCTATCCTATTATCCATCAATCAGCGGTATCTGTTCAATTCATTCATTCGATCATATTCATTGAGCACTTTCTGTGTGCAAAGCACTTATACTGAGCGCTTTGGAGAGTAGACTATAACAGTAAATAGGAACGTTCACTGCCCATAATGAGCTTAATGCTTGCAGAGCAAAGGTCTGAGTGCTTCAGTAAATCAATCAGCAGTACTGTTGAACACGTACTGTGTGTGCAGAGCACTGTACTGAGCACTTGGGAATGAACAACCCCATAGAGTTGGTAATAACAATAATAATTATGGTATTAAGAGTTTACTGTGTGCCAAACACTGTTACAAGTGCTGGGCTTAGAGACAAGTCAATCAATCAGACACAGTCCCCGTCCCCCTTGGGACTCACAGTTTCAAGTATTGAATCCCCATTTTACAGATGAGGTAACTGAGGCCCAGAGAAGTGAAGTGACTTGCCCAGGGTCACACAACAGACAAGTGGTGGAGCAGAGATTAGAACCCAGATCCTCTGACTCCCAGGTCCATGCTCTTTCCACTAGGCCATGCTGCATCTCAAGGAGCTTACAGCTTGTAACTTTCCCTTCTAAGTAGGTGCAGACCGTCCTTGTACTGTAGCCTTTAGAACAGCCGTAAAACCCTCTTTTTCTGGGTAAAATTGCATTTGATCCTCTTTGCTATCAGGAGTCTCTCTAAGAATCTCAGAAACTGAATGGCGCAGTGGATAGAGCAGGGCTTGGGAGTAAGAAGGTCATGGGTTCTAATCCTATCTTTGTCACATGTTTGCTGTGTGACCTTGGGCAAATCATTTTACTTCTCTGTGCCTCAGTTACCTCATTTGTAAAATGGGGTTTGAGACTGTGAGCCCCACGTGGGACAGGGACTGTGTCCCACACAATTTGCTTGTATCCACCCCAGAGCTTAGTAGAGTGCTTGGCACAAAGTAAGCACTTAAAAAATACCTTTTTTTTTTTTAGACCTTTTGTAGAGTGTCTTCCTATCACTCCTTTCATCTATGTTACCTGTCACCTTTTCCTCTCCCCAGTGAAATGAGATTTTATGAATTGCCTAATTCCTCCAAAGCAATGAGGTAGTTTAGGATTTTCGAATTATAGGAGGTTTTATGGGAGTTTGGGACCCAAGAATAGATTTAGCAATCTGTCACAGCTCCCAACCAAGTGCATTAAAGGCCTGGGTCCTGTCATCTGTGACTGCAGGCAAATCTCCAGTGAGGTTTGCCTCGCAAAGTTCTCACACAGATGGTGGGGTGGTGAGGAAATTCAGCTACCTAACCTCGGAGCTGCTCCTTCATTTCTGCAGATGTCTGGCTTGGATTCATCCCAACCGAATCATTAAAGCCAAATGAGTTGAAGTCAAACAGAGATGGAAGCAAGAAGCACTTGTTTTTCTTTAATGGTATTTGTTAAGCGCTTACCATGTGCCCTGCACAGTTCTAAGCACTGGAGTAGATATAAATAATCAGGTTGTCCCACAGTATTAATCCCCGTTTTCCAGATGAGGTAACTGAGGCACAGGGAAGTGAAGTGACTTGCCAAAGGTCACACAGTAGACAAGTGGCAGAGGTGGGATTAGAACCCACATCCTCTGACTCCCAAGCCAGTGCTTTTGCCACTAGGCTATGCTTCTTCTCTAAACAGTTATTATCTGTCAAGCAGTGTTCTAAGCACTGGGGAAGATATACATTGATCAGATCAGACGCAATTACTGCCCAAAATGTTTTTCACAGTTTAAGTAGGAGAGAGAATCAATATTGAATCCCCATTTTATTCATTCAATTCATTCAATAGTATTTATTGAGCTCTTACTATGTGCAGAGCACTGTACTAAGCGCTTGGAATGTACAAATCCTCATTTACAGATGAGGAAACTGAGGCGCAGAGAAGGTCATGCAGGAGGCAAGTGTAGAGCTGGGATTATAAACCTGGTCTTCTGATTCCCTGCCTTGTATTCTTTCCACTAGGCCATGTCACTTCTCATCATCACTATGGCTAATTCTATTTCTTAGAGAAGCAGCATAACTCGGTGGAAAGAACCCGGGCTTGGAATACAGGGTAATCAGGTTGTCCCACGTGAGGCTCACAGTTAATCCCCATTTGACAGTTGAGGGAACTGAGGCATAGAGAAGTTAAGTGACTTGCCCAAAATCACACAGCTGACAAGCGGCAGAGTCGGGATTTGAACCCATGACCTCTGACTCTCCATCCCGTGCTCTTTCCACTGAGCCACGCTGCTTCTCTAGGTACTTGGAGAGTAGAAGAGGACCCAGAATTGAAACTTCACACAGTTAGGGAGTGAGAAGCAGAGGAGGAGCCCATGAGGGATACTGAGAATGAACAGCCAGAGTACAGCCAGAAGAGGACAGGGTCATTGAAGACGAGGTTGGATAATGTTTCATTCATTTATTCATTCAATCGTACTTATTGAATGCTCACTATGTGCAGAGGACTGTACTAAGTGCTTGGAATGTACAATTCAGCAATAGATACAAACAGTCCATGCCCAACAACGGGCTCACAGTCTCAACGGGGGAGACAGACAACAAAACAAAACAAGAAGTCAGGCTTCAATACCATCAAGATAAATAGAATCATAGATGTCTAAACATCATTAACAAAATAAGTAGAGTAATAAATAATGTATATAAATATGCACAAGTGCTGTTTCCAGCAGAAGGGGGTCGTCCATGGTGTAGAAGGCAGCTTAGTGGCCATGGAGGATTTGGATGGAGTAGAGCCCATCAGATTTCTTTCAATCAATCAGTTATATTTATTGAGTGCTTACTGTGTGCAGAACACCGTACTAAATTCTTGGCAGAGTACAACGTAACAATATAATAGACACATTCCATGCCTACAACAAGCTTACACTCTAGAAGGAGAGACAGACATAAATATAAATAAGTAAATTACAGATATGTACATAAATGCTGAGAGATTTAGGGTGAGGTGAATAAATTTTGCGAAACCAAATGTAAGAGTGACACAGAAGGGAGTGGCAGAAGAGAAAATGAGGGCTTAGTCAGGGAAGGTCTCTTGGAGAAGATGGGCCTTCAATAAGGTTTTGAAGGTGGGGAGAGTAATTGTCTGTTGGATATGAAGAGGGAGGTCGTTCCTGGCTGCAGGTAGGAAGTGGCAAGAGGTCGGTGAGATCAAGATAGAGTGTAGGCTGGCATACAGGAGCAAAGTGTGCGGGCTGGGTTGTAGTAGGTGAGTAGTGAGGTGAGGTAGGAGGGGGCAAGGTGATTGAGAACTTTTAAGCCAGTGGTGATAAGTTTCTCTCTGATGCAGAAGTGGATGGGCAACCACTGAAGGTTCTTGAGGAGTGGGGAAATGTGGCCTGATGCTTTCGTAGAAAAATGATCCAGGCAGCAGACTGAAGTATGGACTGGTATGGAGAGAGACAAGAGGCAGGGAGGTCAGCAAGAAGGCTGATATAGTAATCCAGTCGGGATAGGAGAAGTGGATGGATTAGCACGGTAGCAGTTTGGATGGAGAGGAAGGGGCGGATTTTAGTGACTTTATGAAGGTGGAATCAACAGGATTTAATGATGCATTGAATATGTGGGTTGGATGAAACAGAGAGGTCAAAGAAAATGCCAAGGTTATGGGCTCGTGAGGCAGGAAGGTGCTGTCTACGGTGATGGGAAAGACACAGGGTGGACAGGGCTTGGATGGGAAAATAAGGAATTCTGGCATGATTCGGCAAGGAGGAGATCATCAGTGATCTTAAAGAGGGCAAATGTCAGATTAGAGGGGTCACATCCTATCCGTTACCAAGACCTGCCGGTTTCACCTCTACAATATCGCCAAGATCCGCCCTTTCCTCTCCACCCTAACGGCTACCTAATTGTTACAGGCTCTCGTTATATCCCGGCTAGACTACTGTGTCAGCCTTCTCTCTGACCTCCCTTCCTCCTCTCTCGCTCTGCTCCAGTCTATTCTTCACTCCGCTGCCCGGCTCATCTTCCCACAGAAACGATCTGGGCATGTCACTCCCTTTCTTAAACAACTCCAGTGGTTGCCTATCAACCTCCGCTCCAAACAAAAACTCCTCATTCTAAGCTTCGAGGCTCTCCGTCACCTCGCCCCTTCCTACCTCTCCTCCCTTCTCTCTTTCTACCACCCACCCCGCACGCTCCGCTCCTCCGCCGCCCACCTCCTCACCGTCCCTCGGTCTCGCCCGTCCCGCCGTCGACCCCGGGTCACGTCCTCCCGCGGTCCTGGAACGCCCTCCCTCCTCACCTCCGCCAAACTGATTCTCTTCCCCTCTTCAAAACCCTACTTAAAACTCACCTCCTCCAAGAGGCCTTCCCAGACTGAGCTCCTCTTCTCCCTCTACTCCCTCTGCCACCCCCCCTTCACCTCTCCGCAGCTAAACCCTCTTTTTCTCCCTTTCCCTCCGCTCCTCCACCTCTCCCTTCCCATCCCCACAGCACCGTACTCGTCCGCTCAACTGTATATATTTTCATTACCCTATTTATTTTGTTAATGAATTGTACATCACCTCGATTCTATTTAGTCGCCATCGGTTTTTACGAGATGTTCTTCCCCTCGACTCTATTTATCGCCATCGTTCTCGTCTGTCCGTCTCCCCCGATTAGACCGTGAGCCCGTCAAACGGCAGGGACTGTCTCTATCTGTTGCCGACTTGTTCATCCCAAGCGCTTAGTACAGTGCTCTGCACATAGTAAGTGCTCAATAAATACTATTGAATGAATGAATGAATGAATGAACTGAAGAATTGGAGGCAGCGGGTATAGGCAACTCACTCAAAGAGTTTGGAGAGGAACGGTAAACGGGAGATGGGGTATAACAGGAAGAAGCCAGGAGGTATGGAGAACCTTGTATTTTTAGGATAGGGGAGACATGGGCGTGTTTGAAAACACTGAGGAAGGCGCGTGGCTCAGTGGAAAGAGCCTGGGCTTCGGACTCAGAGGTCATGAGTTCGACTCCCGGCTCTGCCACTTGTCAGCTGTGTGACTGTGGGCAAGTCACTTAACTTCTCTGTGCCTCAGTTCCCTCATCTGTAAAATAGGGATTAAAAGTGTGTGAGCCCCACGTGGGACAACCTGATTACCCTGTATCTCCCCCAGCGCTTAGAACAGTGTTCGGCACCTAGTAAGCGCTTAACAAATACCAACATTATTAACCCTTGCCAATTGAATGATTGAAAATTCATTCATTCATTCATTCACTAGTATTTATTGAGCGCTTACTATGTGCAGAACACTGTACTAAGCGCTTGGAATGTACAAATCGGTAACAGATACAGACAGTCCCTGCCCTTTGACGGGCTTACAGTCTATTCGGGGGGGACGAACAGACAAGAACAATGGCAATAAATAAAATCGAGGGGAAGAACATCTCATTAAAGCAATAGCAAATAAATAGAATCAGGGTGATGTACATCTCATTAACAAAATAAATAGGTTAATGAAGATATATAGAGTTGAACGGACGAGTGCAGTGCTGAGGGGTGGGGAAGGGAGAGGGGGAGGAGCAGAGGGAAAGGGGGGGAAAGAGGGTTTAGCTGTGGAGAGGTGAAGGGGGGTAGAGGGAGCAGAGGGAAAAGGGGAGCTAAGTCAGTGAGAGAAGGAGGAGGAGGAAATTGCTTGAGTAATGTGTGAAGGGAGGGGTTTGGAGGTTTAGGTGGAGAGGGGATTTGGGGAGGAAAGCAGGGAGTTCTCTAGAGATACAACTGGGAAATATGGGAGAGTCGAAGAGAGGGTAGGTGGAGGGTGAGACTTGAGAGGAGCAGAGGAGATTTTAGGGAGGTCGCACCTGACGTTTCCATTTTATCAGTGAAATGCCTGGCCATATCATTAGGGGCAAGCGATAGGGGACCTGGGAGACAGAGGATTTGAGAAGGAAGTTGGAAATCTGAACTAGGTGTTGTGGGCATTGGACATCGTAGTCAATAAAGATGGAGAAATATTGTCACCCCAGCGATTGTCCTAAAATCCCAAATCTAAGACTGAAGCTAATAAGACACCTTGAAAAGATCTATAAATTCAGATCAAGTTAAAGACAATTCTCGATCAGCTATGATACTTACTCTATAGAGATGTGGAGAGAACACTAATAAGGAAGAAGGCAGCTAATTTATTCTGACAAAGACTCAGCTAATTATTTTCTTCGAATCACAAAACTCTCATGAAATATAGTTAGTGCAGTTAGCGCTAAGTGCCTTTTTCCATTTCCCAGAAGTCATCTGTTTCTGAATAAACCTTGAGCAACAAATCAGATGTAAAATACACTTTGGAAGATTAAAATGGGCAAAGGCCAAGTTAACCTTTTTTTATGGCATTTGTTAAGTGCTTATCATGTGCCAGGCACAGTACTGAGTGCTAGGGTAGATAGAAGCTTATCAAGTTGGAAACAGATCCTGCCTCACATGGGTCACACAAGTCTCAAACCCCATTATGCAGATGAAGTAACTGAAACACAGAGAAGTCAAGTGGCTTTCCCAAAGTCACACAGCAGACAAGTGTTGGAGCCAAGATTAGAACGCAGGTCCTTCTGACTCCAAGACCTAGACTCTTTCCACTAGGCTGTGCCGCTTCTCTAACACACTAAATATGCTAACACTTTGGAGCCACCCTTTAAATCTGTCCTGAATTCTCATTCTCAGCCACACTTTTTCTTACCATCCTTTCCCTGAACTGCCAGTTCAGCTCTTTACAGTTGGTGAAAGCCTGCAGTGTTTTCACTTCAGTACCTGGAAAATTAAATTAAATACCTAAATTAAATACCTACCAGCAGAAATTCAGCACTCCATCTCTGCTGTGCTTACAAGACAAGCAGACACCCCAAACATAATTTTCACTAGAGAAGCAATGTGGCTTAGGGGAAAGCTCACAGGCTTGGGAGTCAGAGGTTATGGGTTCTAATCCAGTCTCCTCCACTTGTCAGCTGTGTGACTTCGGGCAAGTGACTTAACTTCTCTGTGCCTCATTGACCTAATCTGTAAAATGGGGATTAAGACTGTGAGCCCCACGTGGGACAACCTGATCGCCTTGTACCTACCCGGGCTTTTAGAACAGTGCTTGGAACATAGTAAGCACTTAACAAATACCATCCTCATTATTATTACTATTACCAGCCTTTAGTCCCAAGGTCCAGTAAATTCTACTCTACCATTAACTCCCCATGCCCAGAAAAAAAAACACAGAACACCTGTTTTCAAATCATAGCCCATCTTGACAAGAGAAGCAGTGTGGCTTAGGGGATAGAACACTGTCCTGGGAGTCAGAAGGACCTGGATTCTCATCCCAGCTCCATCATATGTCTGCTGTATGATCTTGGGAAAGCCACTTAACACTTCTGGGCCTCAGTTACCTCATTTATAAAATGGGGACTAAAAACATGATCCCCACGTGGAACTGGGACAGTGTCCAACCTGATTAACATGCATCTACCACTGCAGTTAGAACAGTGATTGGCACATAGTAAGTGCTTAACAAGTACCATTATTATTATATCATAGTTTGGTCCTGGGTAAAGAGAAAATGATCACACTCTGGATTTCCAGAAAGTTCTAAGGATTTCAAGGATTCGGTAAGTGTAGTAATATCTAGGCTGCAAGCATTTTCTCCTGCAAAATGTTGCTTAGGCCATTATTTATTTTATGGTATTTGTTAAGTGCTTACTATGTATCAAACACTGTTCTAAGTGCTGCCCTGTACTGTATGGGGCTCACAGTCTAAGCAGTAAGGAGAACCGAAGAACTGAGGCAAAGAGAAGGTAAGTGACTTGCCCAAGGTCACACATTCGGCAATTGGTAGATCTGGGATTAGAACTCAGGTCTTCTGACTTCCAGGCCCGTGCTCTTTCTACTAAGCCATGCTGCTTCCCTTTTGCTTACAGAGCAAAATGGATTAGATTTTGGCTAATGGAACCTTTTAAGGGGGCAGATGAGAAGCAGCATGATGTAGCGGATAGAGCACGGGCCTGGGGATCACAAGGTCATGGGTTCTAATCCTGGCTCTGCCATCTGTCTCCTGAGTGGCCTTAGGCGATCCACTTCACTTCTCTGGGCCTCAGTTACTTCATCTGGAAAATGGGAACAGGGATTGTGTCCCACCTGACTTGCTTATATCCACCCTGGTGCTTAGTAGAGTGCCTGGCACATAAGAAGAGTTAAACAAGTACCATCATTATTATCATTATTATTATTTTCATTAAGCACCGGATACAAGTTAATCGATTTGGATACAATCTCTGTGTCACATAATAATAATAATAATAATAATTGTGGTATTTGTTAAGCACTTACTATGTGCCAAGCACCGTTCTAAATGCTGGGGTAGATACAAGCTAATCAAGTTGTCCCACATGGAGCTCACAGTCTTAATCCACATTTTACAGAAGAGGTAAATGAGGCCCAGAGAAATTAAGTGACTTGCCCAAGGTCAAACAGCAGGCAAGTGGTGGAGCCGGGATTAGAACCCACAACCTCTGTCTCCCAAGCCCGTGCTCTTTCCACTAAACCACACCGTCTCACAGTCGTAATCCCCATTTTACAGCTGAGTCCCACAGAAGCGGAGGGACTCACCCAAGGTCACACAGCGGACAAATGGCAGAGTCGGTACTGGAACCAGGTCCTCTGACTCCCAGATCCCTGCTCTATCCATTAGGCCATTCTGCTTCTCCACTATCACAGAATGGCCATAACCCAGTAGGTGGTTGTGTAGGGAGATGCTCAAGTTAGCCAGCTCTTTTTTAGGATTCCTCTCCTTCTCTAGACTGTCAAGTTCTTGTGGGCAGAGACTGTGTCTGCCATTTTATTGTACTATACTTTCCAAAATGTTCAGTACAGTCTTCTCCCCACAGTAAGTACTCAGTCAGTCGCTTTAATTGACGGATTGATTCCCACTGGATTTGACTTTGGGACTTGGCCAAAGCTCTAGTAAGGAAGAAGAGGGCTTCCTTGCCTCTGGACTCTGATCAGATCTTCTCACCATCAGTACTCTCTTCTCCTTCTTTAGTGAATGGTTCTCAGATTGCTAAATATACAATAAGATGGGTATTGGAAATAATAACTGATATGTGAGGAAATTCACTGATTCATTCAATAGTATTTATTGAGCGCTTACTAAGTGCAGAGCACTGTACTAAGTGCTTGGAATGTACAAATCGGCAACAGATAGAGACAGTCCCTGCCCACTGATGGGCTTACAGTCTAATCGGGGGAGACAGACAAGAACAATAGCAATAAATAGAATCAAGGGGATGAACATCTCATTAAAACAATAGCAATAAATAGAGTCAAGGTGATGTACATCTCATTAACAAAATAAATGGGGTAATGAAAATATATACAATTGAGTGGATGAGCACAGTGCTGAGGGGAAGGGAGAGGGGGAGGAGCAGAGGGAAAGGGGGGAAAAGAGGGCTTAGCTGAGGGGAGGTGAAGGGGGGGTAGAGGGCGAGCAGAGGGAGCAGAGGGAAAAAGGGAAGCTCAGTGTGGGAAGGCCTCTTGGAGGAAGTGAGCTCTCAGTAGGGTTTTGAAGAGGGGAAGAGAATTAGTATGGCGGAGGTGAGGAGGGAGGGCGTTCCGGGACCGCGGGAGGACGTGGCCCAGGGGTCGACGGCGGGATAGGCGGGAACGGGGGACGGTGAGGAGGTGGGAGACGGAGGAGCGGAGCGTGCGGGGTGGGCGGTAGAAAGAGAGAAGGGAGGAGAGGTAGGAGGGGGCAAGGGGATGGACAGCCTCAAAGCCTAGTGTGAGAAGTTTTTGTTTCGGGAGGAGGTCGATAGGCAACCACTGGAGGTTTTTAAGAAGGGGAGTGACAGGCCCAGAGCGTTTCTGCGGGAAGATGAGCCGGGCAGCGGAGTGAAGAATAGACTGGAGCGGGGAGAGAGAGGAGGACGGGAGATCAGAGAGCAGGCTAACACAATAATCCAGACGGGATATTATGAGAGTCCATAACAGTAAGATATCCGTTTGGGTTGAGAGGAAAGGGAGGATCTTGGCCATATTGTAAAGATGAGACCGGCCGGTTTTGGTGATGGATTGGATGTGTAGGGTGAACGAGAGAGACGAGTCAAAGATGACACCAAGTTTGCAGGCCTGAGAGAAGGGAAGGATGGTTGTACCATCCACAGTGATAGGGAAGTCAGGAAGAGGACAGGACTTGGGAGGGAAGATAGGAGCTCAGTTTTGGCCATGTTGAGTTTTAGGTGGTGGGCAGACATCCAGGTAGAGACATCTTGGAGGCAGGAGGAGATGCGAGCCTGAAGGGAGGGGGAGAGGACAGGGGCAGAGATGTAGATCTGTGTGTCATCTGCATAGAGATGATAGTTGAAGCCGTGAGAGCGAATGAGTTCACCGAGGGAGTGAGGGTAGATGGAGAACAGAAGAGGGCCAAGAACTGACCCTTGGGGAACCCCAACAGTTAGAGGATGGGAGGAAATCTTCTAGGGTGATCTATATACCAAGGAAAGAATGATTTGTTGCAAACAGTATAAAGTTAATGAACGTTACTTTATAATGTATTTACATAAATACATTATTATACCTAAGCGAAACCTACTTAGAAATTAAATCCATTACTGTTTAATAGTTCTGCTCTGGAACAGAGTCCAGAAATTAACACATGGAATCAGTTGAGCACTTATTGTGCGGAGAGCACTGTACTAATCATTTTGGAGGATTCAACGCAGCAGACTTGGTAGATAAGATACCAGTGTGGCTTAACGGAAAGAACCCGGGCTCGAAAGTCAGAAGTCATGGGTACTAATTCCGGCTCTGCCACTTGTCAGCTTTGTGACTTTGGGCAAGTCACTTAACTTCTCTGTGCCTCAGTTACCTCACCTATAAAATGGGGATGAAGACTGTGAGCCCCACGTGGGACAACCCCATTACCTTGTATCTCCCCCAGTGCTTACAACAGTGCTTGGAAAATAGTAAGCGCTTTACAAATACCATCATCACCAGTCCACAAGAATCTTACAATCTAGAGATGGGGACAGAAATTGAAGAAAATTTTATATTTACGATGTTCAGATTGTTTAAAATGATTGAGGATTTGGGTGAGTTTTGACCAGGAATTTCTGAATTACTTTTAAAATTACAACTTTTTTGCTCTATCCTGCATTTTCAGCAAAAGTTATGCTCACATTGTTATGCTCACAGTTTACCCCAGAGGCCTTCCAAGCCCTTAATCTTGTTCAGGAGAGCCTTAAAGAAGAAAATCCCCTGGTGAGAAGAGAATTATCACAGCCCAACAACTATAAACTGTGTGTTTTTTTAATGAGAAAGAAAACAAAAACTGGGGAAACAAGCATATACTACTTTCTTATGGGCTTATTAGAGTTTAAAATAGCATGGCTGCTCTCCCTCCAAAATCCTCCATAGTTCAGCTATTTCAATTAATCAGTCATGTTTATGGAGTGCTTACTGTGTGCAGAGTACTGTACTAAGCACTTGGGAGAGTAGAAAATAATACAACAGAGTTGGTACTGTTATAGTATTTGTTAAGCCCTTATCATGCACCAAGCACTATACTAAGCACTGGGATAACAAGAGAGTTGTAGTAATCAGTCAGTCAATCGTGTCTGTCGAGTACAGAGCACTATACTGAGCGCTTGGGAGAGTACAGTAGAACAATAAACAGACACATTCCCTGTCCACAGAAAGCTTACCATCTAGAAAGATTGAAAAAATGCACTATGATTATGGTGTTCATACAGTGTACTTCATTTTGCTATAATAATAATAATGCTATTTGTTAAGCACTCACTATGTGCAAAGCACTGTTCTAAGCGTTGAGGGGGAATACAAGGTGATCAGGTTGTCCCATGTGGGGTTCACAGTCTTAATTCCCATTTTACAGATGAGGTAACTGAGGCACAGAGAAGTTAAGTGACATGCTCACAGTCACACAGCTGACAAGCAGTGGAGCTGGGATTAGAACCCGTGACCTCCGACTCCCAAGCCCATGCTTTTCCCACTGAGCCACACTGCTTCTTGTAGCTTCTCTATAAACAACAACAGTATGCCTAATGGAAAGAGCACTGGCCTGGAAGTCAGTGGACCTGAATTCTAATCCTGACTCTGCTTCGAAAAGCAGCTTGGCTTAGTGGAAAGAGCACAGGCTTGGGAGTCAGAGGTTGTGGATTCTAGTCCCAGCTACATCACTCATCAGCTGTGTGGCTTCGGGCAAGTCACTTAACTTTTCTTGCCTCAGTTACCTCATCTGCAAAATGGGGATTAAGACTGCGAGCCCTATGTGGGACAACCTGATTACCTTGCAGAACAGTGCTTGGCACATAATAAGCGCTTAACAAATAACATCGTTATTTTTGTTATTATTATTCTTGCCTGCTTAGTTACTTTGGTGAGTCACTTCACTTTTTTTTTTAAAGGTATTTTTTTTAACTGCTTCCTATGCACCATGCACTTTACTGAAAACTGGTTTAGAGCCAAGCTAATCAGATTGGACATAATCCATGTCCCAAGTGGGGTTTACGCTCATATCCTCATTTTATTGATGAAGTAACTGAGGCACAGAGAAGTGAAGCGACCTGCCCAGGGTCACACGGCAGATAAGTGGTAAAGCTGTGATATGAACCCAGGTCCTCTGGCTCCCAGGCCTGTGCTCTTTCCTCTAAGGTGTACTACTTCTCTGTACCTTGGTTTCCTCATCTGTAAAGTGGGGATAACCTCATTCGGGACAAGGGTCTTTGTCTAACCTGGTTATCTTGTATCTACCCCCAGTGCACAGTACAGTGCCTGGAACATAGTAACCACTTAACAAATAACACAATTCACAGGCCTGGGAGTCAGAGAGAATTGATTCTAATCCCAGATCAGCCACATGTCTGCTGTGTGATCTTGGGCAAGTCACTTCTCATCTCTGAACCTCAGTTACCTCATCTGTAAAATGAGGATTTAAGACTGTGTCCAGCCTAATTAAGTTGTATCTACCCCAGAGTTTAGAACAGTGCTTGCCACTTAGTAAGTGCTTAACACTTACTAAGTGTTGCTTGACTTGTTCATCCCAAGCGCTTAGTACAGTGCTCTGCACATAGTAAGCGCTCAATAAATACTATTGAATGAATGAATGAATGAATGAATTAACAGGAACCACAGTTATTATTGTTATTATTGTCTGCTGTGTGATCTTGGGCAAGTCCCAACACTTCTTTTTGCCTCAGTTACCTCATCTGTCCAATGGAGATTAAGACTGAGCCCCACGTAGGACAGGGACTGCGTCCAACCCGATTTGTTTGTATCCACCCCAGCGCTTAGTACAGTGCCTGGTAGACAGAAGGGGTTAACAAATGCCATTTTTATTATTATTATTTTTATTATTATTTCTTCCCAGGCTAAGACAGCAGGAACCGGGCAGCGAGACATCAAGCGTGGATGGCAGAGTGCCGATTCAGAGTCACGGGAAGCTGCAGGATGGCCGAAACAACAACATCCTTCTCAGACATGGCTGCACCAGAGGCTGTAGCAGCTAATTTCATATTTGATGTGGCTAAACTGTTTGAACGGTCTGTGTCACTAGGACCCTAAAGCCCCTCTCTGTGCATGTGATGGTCCCTTTGTGTCCCCACCCCCCCCACCCACTTCAGACACCAGAGTAAAACCCCACTGCCAAAAATCTATGGGTCAACACAGGTCTCGAATCCACTCACTCCATCAACACCGGTCCCCACTGAGACAGCTTCGGGAAAAATCGAGTTTCACGGTCCAGCATCGAAACGATAAATGTTTGATGGGTTTGAATCGCCTACGAGAGAATCCGTAGAATCCTGGAACACTTGAAACATTTGAGTTTGTGATCTGTCAGGCGGGCAGCTTTCGAACCCCTTACGATTCTGCGTTCCGTAGTCTGTGTCCCCGAGGTCGTTAAGCTAGTCATCCGTTTTCCAGAAAATAGTTGATTTTCTGAAAGTAAAACGATCTGGCTGGAACTGGGATTTAGTGAGGTCGCTTAATACGATTAGAGCATTTGCTGTCCGTGTCATAAACGTGTATGTAGTCCGTGTACATATGTTTATGTCTGTAGCGTACTCCATCAGCATCCATTAACTATATCTGAAACCCATTAACATAGCATGAATGGAAACACGTTTCACCCATAAATTTTGGCCTTCCTGCTAATGTGACTTTAAGTCGTTTATCAGGATATTGAGGGTGCAGAAATTCTTTAATAAGAAAACCTTGAGGCTCTCAAAAGAATCAAATCAGGACCCCGATGTTTATATTAGGCAGTTTAATCTGTACAACAAATATCTTGCCTTGATCCTTGGCTGTTTGGGAAACCAGTCGACTTTACTAGAAAGACCTGCTATCGGGTGCCAACTGAAATGTAGCAGGTGTACCCTGATATTTTCACTCCCCAATGTGCTTCATCCTCAGCTTGATAATAAATGTCTGTCTATGTTGTTGGCATGTTCTTTGTCTGTTTTCTAGTGTTCGAGAGACAAATGGAGCTTTTGGTAAAATTATAATACTGTATCATTTTCCTTAAAAGACTTTAGTCTAATGTATTGCTTTGTACCTTTTTTTTTGTTTACCAAGATGATTTTTAAAATAATTCAGCTTTTTTAAACGATTTGGTTGCCCCGGTCTTCTACTCTTCCTCTCGTAATTCATCACCACGTGAATTTTTACCGACACCTCGAGCACCGATACAGTAACCTGAAATATACAACCCCTTCTTTCGCAGTGACCTTGTGGGACTGAGGATGTGTTCTTAGAAGGTCACTGTGACTGTGGTGGAGGTGATCGTGCTTTTATGGCCCAGCTGTGGTAGGGTCAGACTAAGTTCACTGGTTTTCACGGTCGCTCAGAATAAACCATTTCACTCACTCCTTCTTACGATCTCGTTCTTTTCACTTTTCTTGGAAGAGAATGTGGGGTTTTGCCATGTTGCTCGATGTCTCCCTGGGGCTTGTTCCCTGGGCAGAATGCAAAGATTTTCCATCGAGACGCAGCGTGGCCCAGTGGATAGAGTAAAGGCCTGAGAGTCAGAAGGACCTAGGTTCTGATCCTGACCCCAGTCTGCTTTTTCACCTTGGGCAAGTCATTTGACTTCTTTGGGCCTCAGTTACCTCATCTGGAAAACAGGGACTGTGAGCCCCACATGAGACAGGGACTGTGTCCCACCCTATTTGCTTGTATATCCTCCCCCCGCCCACCAGTGCTTAGTACAGTGTCTGGCACATAGTAAGTGCTTAAGAAATACCAGAATTACTATTAGAGGTACAGAAGACTCCATCATCCTTTGTGCTCGAGTAGCCATTGCTGAAGATTCTTCAGGGCGTGAGTCAAGCTCTGCTAAATGCAAAGCCGTGGAAATAAACTCCAGTTGCTCAGGTGCTGGAACCAGATAGGTGCTGGGAACAGGAGGTAGGGCACTCTCTGGTTCACCGTGTAACCTCATTGATACGAAGGAATGATGGTCCATATCTAGGGCAGGAGGGAACCAGTGAGGCCTAGTGGAAAGAGCACGTGTCTGAGTCAGAGGTCCCAGGTTCTAATCCTGGTCTAGCAATTGCTCTACCGATTAACAATAATCCTCCTCCTACTACTACTACTAATAATGTACTTGTTAAGTACTTACTATGTGCCAAGCAAGAGTCTAAGTGCTGGGGTAGTTACACGTTAGGTTGAATCCAGTCCTCGTCTCATGTGGGGGTTCACCCTCTTATCCCCATTTTACAGATGAGGTAACAATGAAGTGAAGTGACTTGCTCAAGGTCACATAGCACAAACGTGCCGGAGCCGGAATTAGAACCCGGGTTCTTCTGACTCCCGGGCCCATGATCTATCCACTAAGCCAAGCTGCTTCTTAAGCTAATTGCTTGCTGTGTGACCACTGACCATGGGCCTCAGTTTCCTCAACTGTAAAATGAGGATTCAAAACTGTTCTCCCTCCTACTTAAAAGTGTAAGACCCTATGCAGGACAGGGACTGTGTCTGACCTAGTTAACTTGTGCCTACCTCAGTGCTTAGAATAGTGTTTGACACAGAGTAAGCGCTTAACAATTGGCCTAAAACAAACTGCTGCCACCTTGGTTTCCCAGTCTTGAAGTACTGAGGTAAGCACAAACTGTAGAATCGTAAATAGATTTAGTAAAATTGTTCCTTCATTGGTCCCAAAAACTATTTTCCAGTCTTTATAAAGCGAGAAATATATGTCGTTTTTTCCCCCCTGGAGTGTCAGAAGACTTTCTAGCCTTTCAAGAAAGCCTTTTTGTCCCCGGTTTTGCAAATGAAACCCTTCTAAAGTGTATATTACACAATAATGATAGTATTTGTTAAGCGCGTACTATGGGCCAGGCACTGTACTAAGCACCGGGGTGGATACAAGCAAATCGCGTTGGACACAGTCCCTGACCCATGTGTAGCTCACAGTCTTAATCCCCATTTTACAGAAGAGGGAACTGAGGCCCAGAGAAGTAAAGTGACTTGCCCAAGGTGACACAGCAGACAAGTGGTGGAGCCGGGATTAGAACTCATGACCTTCTGACCCCCAGGCCCGTGTCCTATCCACTACGCTATGTTCCAGTTCATATCAGTCAGTACACAGTGTGCACAGCTGGAAAAATCCTTCCATAAAGGACCGTGCCATTTAATCAATCAAATTTATAAAGTGCTTCCTGTGTGCAAAACACTGTACTAAGCACTTCCAGCGTAGACTATAACAATAAGCAGAACTGTTCCCTGCCCACAATGAGCTTACAGTCTATAGGGTGAGAAAGACTTTAATAAAAATAAATAAATTACAGATATGGACAAAAGCGCTCTGGGGTTGGGAGGAGGGATGAATAAAGGGAGCAAGTCAAGGTGATGCGGGAGGAAGTGGGAAAAGTGGAAAAGAAAGTTTATTCAGGGAAGGCCTCTTGGAGGAGATGTGCCCTCAATAAGACTTTGAAGTGGGGGAGAGTAATTGTCTGTCAGATATGGAGAGGGAGGGCGTTCCAGGTCAGAAGCAGAATGTGGGCGAGAAGTTGGCAGTGAGATAGACGAGATCGAGATACATTTCACAGGGCAGCAAGGACATTTGAAGATGAATTTCTTTGGCTTGGGACCATATTTTAATTGATTAAACACTTTCTTCTTTGCAAATTAGAAGCAAAAAATGAATTTTTACGTTTGAGCCTAGTCCACTAATGTATATGACATAGATAATATCAATCACTATTAAGGCTTTAATTATAGCGTGTGTTTGCTTATAAACATAATGATTAGTACAAACTAATTTGTGATGCTAAGTGCAGGCTAAAAATAAGTAAAGAATTTTCCTCCAATGGCCAAAAAAGTTGGGGCAGTTATTAAAACTAGGAAAAAGACTCTAATTGTTAGTAAATTCAGATAATTATTGATGGAATTAGTCACCTTTGAACAAATATACACTAGAGAAAAAAGTCAATTGGAACATTCACTGCTTGAGAAGCAGCATGGCCATGTGGACCCAGAGGACCTGGGTGCTAATCCTGGTTTTGCTACTTGCCACTTGTGGGACCATGGTCAAGTGGGTTAATTTTTTTGTTTTTTTAAATGCTATTTGTTAGGAGCTTGGAATGCCTCCCTCTTCACATCTGCCAAACTAGCTCTCTTCCCCCTTTCAAAGCCCTACTGAGAGCTCACCTCCTTCAGGAGGCCTTCCCACACTGACCCCCCTTTTCCTCTGCTCCACCTCCCCTCCTCATCACCCCGACTCCCTCCCTCTGCTCTACCCCCTTCCCCGCCCCACAGCACTTGTGTATATTTGTACATAATTATTATTCTCTTTACTTTATTAATGATTTGTATTTATCTATAATTCTATTTATTTTGATGCTATTGATGCCTGTCTACTTGTTTTGTTTTGTTGTCTCACTCCCCCTTCTAGACTGTGAGCCCATTGTTGAGTAAGGATTGTCTCTGTTGCCCAATTGTACTTTCCAAGTGCTTAGTACAGTGCTCTGCACACAGTAAGTGCTCAATAAATATGAATGAATGAATGAAAAAAGTGCTTACTCTGTGCTGGCCATTATATTAAGCAGTGGGGTAGATACAAAATAATCAGGTTAGATACAGTCCATGTCCCACATGGGACTCACAGCCTTAATCTACATTTTACCGATGGTGTAACTGAAACACAGAGGATAATCATAATAATAATAATAATTGTGGTATTTGTTAAGCGGTTACTGTGTGACAGATACTGCTCTAAGCACTGGGGTGGTTACAAGCAAATCAGATTGGACACAGTCCCTGTCCCACATGGAGCTCACAATCTTAATCCCCATTTTACAAATGAGATAACTGAGGCACAGAGAAGTGAAGTGACTTTATTCATTCAGTTGTATTTGTTGAGCGCTTACTGTGTGCAGACCACTGTAGTAAGCACTTACAAAGTTCAATTCAGCTACAGATAGAGACAATCCTTACCCAACAATGGGCTCACAGTCTAGAAGGATAGAAGGCTAGAAGACTTGCCCAAGGTTACACAGCAGGCAAGTGGCGGAGGTGGGATTAGAATCGATGACCTTCTGACTCCCACGCCTGTTTTCTATCCACTGTGCAGAGAAGTCAAGTGACTAGCCCAAAGTCACACAGCAAAGTGGCAGATCTGGGAATAGAATCCAGGTCCTCTGACTCCCAGGCCCTGGCTCTTTCCACTAGGCCACACCACTGTTCTTTTCTGCATGTTAATTTCCTCATCTGTAAAATGCAGATTCACTATCTGTTCTCCTACCTATTTAGAAGTGGAACTGTGTCCAATCTGTTCATCTGGCATCTAATACAGGGCTTAGGGCAGAGCTTGGAACATGGTAAATCAATAATCAATCTATCAATATTTACTGAGGGCTTAATATGTGCAGAACATTACACTATTCTTTTGGGAGAGTGCAGTGTAATAAAGTTGATAGACACATTCCCTGCCCAAAGTGAGCTTAAAGGGGGAGACAGACATTAATTTAAAATAAATAAATTATGAATGTGCACATTAAGTTCTGTGGGGATGAGGGAATGGTGAATAAAGGGTGCAAATCCAATGCCAGGGCAATGCTGAAGGGAATGGGAGAAGAGGAAATGAGGGCTTAGTCAGGGAAGGCCTCTGGGAGGAGATTTGCTTTTAATAAGGTTTTGAAGGTGGGAAGAGTGATGGTCTGTCAGATATAAAGAGGGAGGGCTTTCAGGGCAGAAGCAGGATGTGGGCGAGGGATCAGTGGTGAAATAAATGAGATCATGGTACGGTGAGTAGGTTGGCATTAGAGGAGTGTAGGTTGCTGTCTGGGTTATAGTAGGAGAGCGGTGAGGTGCGTTAGGAGCGGGCGAGGTGATTGAGGGCTTTTGAAAGCTGGTAGTATGGAGTTACTCTTTGATGCAGAAGTGGATGAGCAACCACTGGAGGTTCTTGTGGAGTGAGGAACTATGGACTGAATGGTTTGGTAGAAAAATCATCCAGGTAGCAGCATGAACTATGGACTGTAATGGGGAGAGACAGAGGCAGGGAGGTCGGCGAGGAGGGTGATACAGTAATCAAGGCAAGATAGGATAAGTGCTTGGATCAGCATAGTAGCAGTTTGGATGGAGAGGAGAGAGAAGATTCTGTGATGTTGTGAAGGTTGAACTGACAGGATTTGGTGACAGATTGAATGTCTTTGATGAATGAGAGAGATGAGTTGAGGGTAACGCCAAAATCACGGGCTTGCGAGATAGAGAGGATGGTGGTGTTGAAGCAGTGTGGTTCGGTGGAAAGAGCACGGGCTTAGGAGTCAGAGGTCATGGGTTCTAATCCCGGCTCTGCCATTTGTCAGCTGTGTGATTTTGAGCAAGTCACTTGCCTTCTCAGTGTCACTTGACTTCTCAGTGCCTCAGTTACCTCATCTGTAAAATGGGGATTAAGACTGTGAGCCCCACATGGGACAACCTGATTACCCTGTATCTACCCTGTATCTAGTAAGCGCTTAACAAATACCAACATTATTATTATTATTACGGTGATGGCAAAGTCGGGGGAAGGGTAGAGTTTGGGTGGGAAGATAAGGAGTTCTGTTTTGGACATGATAAATTTGAGATTTCGGTGGGACATCCAAGTAGAGATGTCCTGAAGGCAGGAGGAAATATAAGACTGGAGAGGAGAGAGATCAAGGCTGGAAATGTAGATTTGGGAATTTGATTATGCAATTATCCAATCAGATTATCCAACCTGATTATCTTGCAACTATTCCAGGGTTTAGTGCAGTGCTTGGGACATGGGAAGTGATTAATGAATTCCACTGTCATCATAATTATTGGAAATCCAACCATGTTTCCTCAGGCATTTTTTATGGAAAAGAATGTGTGCATAAATTTTAGCAACCAAGAAAATCCTCAAATCCATTTGTCATTAAATCCATTTGTCATTACTCTATCGTACTCTCTCGAACAGTGGATAAATACCACTGGACTATTGGCGGCATCTTCAGGAAAATGAGGAGCTGGTTTTTGTGACTCTTCATTACCAAACTTGCAATTCCTAGCTCACATTGCCACACTGAGCATAAGCTCAGGAGAGCCCTCGATCACTTTACCCCCCTCCCACCTCACCTCCCTACTCTCCTACTCCAACCCAGCCCACACACTTTGCTCCTCTAATGCCAACCTACTCACTTGCCTCCATCTCATCGATCTCGCTGCCGACCTCTTGCCCATGCCCTGCCTCTGGCCTGGAACTCCCTCCTTCTTCATAACCTACAGACAATTACTCTCCCCCTTTTCAAAGCCTTATTGAAGGCCCATGTCCTCCAAGAGGCCTTCCCTGACTAAGCCCTCATTTCCTTTCTTCCCTCTCCCTTCTGAGTCTCCCTGAATTGCTCCCATTATTCACCCGCCCTACCAGCCCCACGGCACTTATGTCTATATCCATAATTTATTTATTTTTTAGTTAGGTTTGTCTCCCCAAATGAACTATAAGCTCTTTGTGGGCAGGGAATGTGCCTGTTATATTGTTGCACTGTACCCTCCCAAGCGATTAATACACTGCTCTGCACACAGTAAGTGCTCGATAATTACAGTTGAATGATTGATTGATTGATTGATAGAAGGAAACTGTCCTTCCAGTTGTTGTGATGCCAAAGCTGCCATCCTCTCGACTCAAAGCTCCTATGGGCGGGAAACGTGCCCATTAATTCTGGTATACTGTACTTGCCCAAATGCTTAATGCAGTGCTCTGCACACAGGGAAGCAGCATGGCCCAGAGGATAGAGCCCGGGCCTGGAAGTGGAAAGACCTAGGTTCTAGTCTCGGCTCTTCCCCGTTTCTGCCTTGTGATCTTGGGCAAGTCACTTCACTTCTCTAGACCTCAGTTTTCTCATCTGTAAAAGGGGAATTAAGACTATAAGCCCCACCTGGGACAAGGACTGTGTCCAAACCTGATTAGCTTGTATCCACCCCAGTGCTTAGTACAGTGCCTGGCACATAGTAAGCAATTAAAAATACCAGAGGTCATTATTAAATATCATCGATTGTGGTCGGGGCAGAGAATTGGACTTGGGAACCAATCCTTCCATGGGGGAGGGAGGGTGAAAGTGAGAGAGTTGAGTGCATTGGCTTTGTCTGGCTTTACTTCTTTTCCCCGTCCCCAGGCTCTCACTTTTTCAGAAAATCAGTTCCCAATCCAAGTCCTTTTTGTCTTCTAAATAGGCAATTATTGGCTGACTTCAGAGCCCTCTTGAAATGAGCATAATCTATGTTCTCGCACTCCTATTGTTTCTTCGTGTTATTTTAATTCCACTGATGTTTCTTCCAAAAAAAAAAAAATTAGAGGAAACTGGACAGGATAAATTAAATTCCTTCTGGTTTATCTAATTCTCTAATAATTCTTCACATGTCTGTGCCAACCTTTCAATTGGACATCTGCTTCCAATTCTCTGCCTGAATAAGACTCCGTTAATGTTGGTAGCATAATTTGCAAAACAGATGCGGAATGAGAACCTGCTCATCCTCTCCCTCCGGGGAGGGCGATAAGTAAATCGGTCATTAATGACTGTGGTATTTGTTAAGCAACTATTGTGTGCCAAGCGTTGTTCTAAGCGCTGGGGTAGATACAAGGAAATCAGGTTGTTCCAGATAGGGCTCACAGCCTTAATCCTCATTTTCCAGATGAGGTAACTGAGGCACAGAGAAGTGAAGTGACTTGTACAAGGTCACACAGCAGACAAGTGGCAGAGCCGGGATTAGAACCCACAACCTCTGACTCTCAAGCCCGTGCTCTTTCCATTGAGCCACCTGCTAGTTTAATCTCCCATCGGGTACTCTCCCAAGTGCTTAGTACAGTGCTTTGCCTATAATAAATCTCAATCAATATGATTGAATGAAGAGCAGAGGCATCTCAGTGCTGATGCTTGAGGATCCATGTGATTGAGAAGCAGCATGGCTCAGTGGAAAGAGCCCGGGCTTGGGAGTCAGAGGCCATGGGTTCAAATCTCGGCTCTGCCACTTGGCAGCTGGGTGACCTTGGGCAGGTCACTTCACTTCTCGGGGATTCAGTTACCTCATCTGGAAAATGGGGATGAAGACTGTGAGCCCCATGTGGCACAACCTGATTACCTGTATCTCCCCCAGCCCTTAGAACAGTGCTCTGCACATAGTAAGCGCTTAACAAATACCAACATTATTATTATTATGTGGTAGGATTGATCATTCATTCACTCACAATCATATGTATTAAGCATTTATTGTGTGCGAACCAATGTACTAAACGCTGGGGAAAGTATAATACAACAATAAGGATTGACAATCCCTGCCCACAATGAGCTCACAGTCTGGCAGGGGGCAGGGAAGGCAGGATTATCATCCAGATGGTTTCCTTGCACAACCCCATTACCATTCTCCCCTCCTTAAGTAATACTGCCGGAGTCCTTACTTCTGTGGAGAGCACTGTGCTGAGCGCTTGGGAAAATCCAATAGATTAAGTAGATGCAATCAAGGAGCCTTCAATCTAGTACAGGAGACAGACATTAAAAATATGTTGTGGGAAGGAGCCGAGTAAAAAGAGAGGTACTTAAGTGTTCTCTGGGGGAAGGCAGTGGGATGAATACTGAAGCAGCATGGTCTAGTGGGAAGAGCATGAGCCTGGGAGTCAGAGGACCTGGGTTCTAATCCCAGCTCTTCCACTTGCTGTATGATCTAGGGCAAGTCACTTCACTTCTCTGGGCCTCAGGTTCCTCATCTGAAATTAATAATAATAATATTGGTATTTGTTAAGTGCTTACTATGTGCAGAGCACTGTTCTAAGCACTAGGGGAGATACAGGGTAATCAGGTCGTCCCACATGAGGCTCACGGTTAATCCCATTTTACAGATGAGGTAACTGAGGCCCAGAGAAGTGAAGTGACTTGCCCACAGTCATACAGCTGTCAAGTGGCAGAGCCAGGAGTCGAACCCATGACCTCTGACTCCAAAGCCCAGGCTCTTTCCACTGACTTCCAACCCTAAAACTCTATTTTCCCTATTGATCCTCCTCCTTGTGTCACCTGTGGGCAGAGAATGTGTCTGTTGCATTGTTATTTTGTACTCTACTAAATGTTTAGTACAGTGCTCTGTACACAGTAAGCGCTCAACAAATACGATTGATTGACTATGCCCCTGGCTCAGTGTCCTTTAAGAACTTCTCCCCGTCTAGACTGTAAGCTTGTTGTAGACAGGGAATGTGTCTGTCATATTGTCACATTGTAACAAGTGCTTAATGCAGTGCTCTGCACACAGTAAGTGCTAAATAAATATGATTGACTGAGTAGAATTTTGCAAGACAGAGCTAGAATGCAGCCAGGAATTCTGTACATTTCTCCCAGTTTTGCTCTTCTAAATGCAGAAACCTGGAGCAGGGCAGGAACAGTGCCTAACAGTTATTCGGGAGCCTGATCGCCTTGCCTCTTTGTGGAGGAGAAAAAAGCGTCGCAGACTTTAAATTCCTAAATTGTGCAGTAGCCTGGAAGTGACTTTTGCAGAGCAAAGCATCAGATAAATTCAAATGTATGAGAGGTGACTGCTAGTTTATTGTCAAATAGCCTTCTATTTCCAGGAACGCGAAGCTGTCAGGGCTGTTTCTTAGCATTTTCTATTGGTGCGGTATTACTGAATCATTACCGTGTTTCAGTTCTCTGGGTCTGCTCACCTCACTCTCTATCTTACGCTCTATAATATGTATGGATTTTGGTGGGTAGCTTTCGTCTCTTCGATTTGGTGGAATGTATTTCCATCCAGGTTAAACTATTTTATGTGGTCGTCTATTTTTCTGACAACTGAGTGACAGACACTCTCGTGGTCAGTGGCCTTTATTCAGCTGACTTCCATGCCCTGCATGTGAGTGATACAAATCAAAAGAGAAGCTCTACTTAGTAAAAATGGAACATAGTGCATGGTAACACACAAGGTGCACAAGTTGCTTTTACTTTAATATCCAAGTCAGGATCACGTGACCTATTGAAAGGAATACGGGCCTGGCTTTGTGGATAAACCCCGGGCCAGGGAGTCAGAAAGTCCTGGGTTCTAATCCTTCCTCCCCCACATGTCTGCTGTGGGACACAGGGAAGATCACTTAACTTCTTTGATCCTCAGTTACCTCATCTGTAAAATGGGGATTAAGAGTGTGAGCCTCATGTGGGACAGGGACTACGTCCAACCTGATTAACTCTTATCTATCCCAACGCTTAGAACAGAGCTTGGCATATAGTAAGCGCTGAACAAGTACCATAATTACTATCAGTCATTATTATTATTATTGGAAGCCAGAGGGCCTGGATTCTTAGCTCTTCTCCTCCACTGCTGCATGACCTTGAGCAGGTCATTTAATCTCTCTGGGCCTCAGTTTCTTCATCTACAGGATGGAAATAAAATGCCAGTTTTCCCTCCCTCTATGAGTGTGAGCCCCCAGGGGGAACAAGGATTGTGTTCCATAATCGTATCAATCTGAGAAGGGATGTGAACTAGTCGAAAGAACCTGGGTCTGGGAGTTAGGAGACGTGAGCTCTAATCCTGGCTCTGCCCGTGGCCTGCTGCGTGACCTCAAGGTCACTTCTCTCTGCCTTTGTTTCCTCATTTGTAAAATGGGGATAAATACCAATGAGCCCTTCCTCTTCCCCTTTTGAACCCTATAAGGAATTAGTTCCTCTAGCCCTGAATATGACAGAAGACCACTCTCCCTATCTCCAAAGGCTTATTAAAATTATAATTCCTCCAAGAGACCTTTCCCAATCAAACCTTCCATTCCCCTACTCCCGGTCCCTCTCAGCTGCCTATGCATTTGGATCTGTACCCTTTTAAGCACTTCATATTCACCTCACCCTCAGCACTTACAGATGTATTTGTCATTTATTTATAGTAGAGTCTGTCTCTCCCTCTGAACTGTAAGCTTCTTGTGGGAAGGGATCACGTCCACCAACTCTGAGAAGCAGTATGGCCTAGTGGAAAAAGCACAGGCCTGAAAGTTAAAAGACCTAGGCTCTTAGCTCGACCACTTGTGTCACCTTGGGCGAGTCATTTAACCTTTTTTGCCTCAGTTTCCTCATCTGTAAAATGCTGATTAAGAATGTGAATCTCATGTGGGACATTGATAATGTCCAGCCTGACTAACTTGTATTGTACTCTCCCCAGCGCTTAGAACAGTGCTCTGCACATAGTAAGCGCTTAACAAATACCAACATTATTATTATTATCTAACAGATACCATTAAAAAAACCCCAAAACTCTGTTGAATGGTACTTTCCTAGCTGCTTAGTACTGTGTGCTTAGGAGAGCATACAGTAGCAGCGTGACTCAGTGGAAAGAGCCCGGGCTTTGGAGTCAGAGATCGTGGGTTTGAATCCCGGCTCTGCCACTTGTCAGCTGTGTGACTGTGGGCAAGTCACTTCACTACTCTGTGCCTCAGTGACCTCATCTGTAAAATGGGGATTAACTGTGAGCCTCACGTGGGACGACCTGATTACCCTGTATCTCCCCCAGCGCTTAGAACGGTGCTCTGCACATAGTAAGCGCTTCACAAGTACCAACATTATTATTATTACATGCTCAATCAATACCGTTGATTGATAGATTGATATAATCCAGCATTTAGTACAGTGCCTGGCACACAGGAAGTGTTTAACAAATACCAGTAAAAAACCCACAGACTCTATTGTATTGTATTCTCCTAACTGCTTAATACTGTGTGCTTAGCAGAGGAAACATTATGTGCCCAATAAATACCAATGACTGATTCATATGGAATAGGGACCATGTCCCATGTGATAATCTTGTATCTCCCCCAGGCCTTTCATTCATTCATTCAATCATATTTCCTGAGCTATTACTGTATGCAGAGCACTGTACTAAGCATCTGTCCTTAGTCCAGCAAAGTAATAATAATAATAATTGTGATATTTGTTAAGCAATTACTATGGATCAGGCACTATACTAAGCACTGGGGTGGTTACAAGCAAATCGGGTAGGACACAGACCCTTTCCCAGGAGGGGCTCATGGCCTCAATCCCCATTTTACAGATGAGGTAAGCGAGGCACAGAGAAGTGAAGTGATTGCCCGAAGTCACACGGCAGAGCAGTGGCAAAGCCAGGATTAGAACCCATGACCTTCTGACTCCCAGGCCCCAGATCTATCCACTATGCCATGCTGCTTCCATCTCAGCACTTAGTAGAATGACTGGCACATAGTAATTATTATTATTATTATTGTTACATTAGAACAATAAACAGACTCATTCCCTGCCCATGACATATTAATTCATTCATTCATTCAATCACATTTATTGAGTGCTTAATGTGTGCAGAGCATTATACTAAGTGCTTGGGAGAGGACAATATAACAATAAAGAGTTGCATTCCCTACCCACTACCAGCTTACAGTCTAGGTATAGTGGAAAAATCATGGGACTGGAAGTCAAAAGATCATGAGTTCTATTCCCATCTCCACCACATATAATAATGTTGGTATTTGTTAAGCGCTTACTATGTGCAGAGCACTGTTCTAAGCACTGGGGGAGATACAGGGGAATCAGGTTGTCCCACGTGAGGCTCACAGTTAATCCCCATTTTACAGATGAGGGAACTGAGGCCCAGAGAAGTGAAGTGACGCCCACAGTCACACAGCTGACAAGTGGCAGAGCCAAGATTCAAACTCATAACCTCTGACTCCCAAGCCCGGGCTCTTTCCACTGAGCCACGCTGCTTGTCCACCACCATGCTTAGCACAGTGTCTAGCACATAGTAACCACTTAACACATATCATCATTATTATTATTAAAGGGGCTTACAGTGTACGGTTCACCTCCCCACAACTTCTCCCATTCAAAAAAGCACGCTACTTGAGGGTTTATAATTTTGCCACTCTCTGTTGTCTGGAATGTAAACCAGTGCTCAGAATACTTTCTGTGATCTTACTCCTGATAAAATATTCTACTAAATTAACCAAATTAACTTGCCCCCTTTTTTTTTCTAAATTCTCGATAACTTCAAATGCCTCTACGAAATGCAGTTTGCAAAAAATTTCCCTCAAGTGATATTTGAACTTGATGATTGGCATATCTATCAAGTTTGATGTTTTCTGTTGTTGATTTTCTCTCTATATGTAGTTTAGTAAAATGGGCCATTTCTTAGACATAATTTATGGTCTTGGACTGTGGATGGTTTTGTTTTCTAAAACCCAGCATCCCAGATTAATACCAAAATCCCAATTCCTTCCTTCTTAATTTGTCACCTGCTTGTGAAACTGAAGTTGTGCCAATCTCAATATTTAAGGTTACAGGAAAATGCTATTTCTCCTTTAACCCACAGTGCTTGGAACTTAGTAAGTGTTTAACAAATATTATTATATTATCATTATTATTGTAAATTGGAAAAACAGCATCCATAAAATGTGAAAACAGGCATAACATGACAAATCGCAAAACACTCTCCAGCCCAGAAATAGTTATTTCTATGGTTGTTGGGACTGTGAATAATTTCTCAATCAGTCAATCAATCAAGTGTTATACCATCATCAACATTATTGATGTTATTATTAATAGCTACTGGGCATCTCTAATGTGCTGACCACTGCCATAATAATACTAATAACAAATAATATCATTTGTTAAGTGCATAATATATGGCAGGCACTGTGCTGCTGAGAAGCAGCGTGGTTTAGTGGAAAAGAGCAAGGACTTGGGAGTCAGAGGTTGTGGGTTCTGATCCCGGCTCTGCCACTTGTCTGTTGTGTGACCTTGGGCAAGTCACTTAATTTCTCTGTGCCTCAGTTACCTCATCTGTAAAATGGGGATTAAGACTGTGAGCCCAATGTGGGACAACATGATTACCTTGTATTTACCCCCAGCACTTAGAACAGTGCTAGGCACATAGTAAGCACTTAACAAATACCAACATTGTTACTATTATTATTATTATTACTAAGTGCTAGGGAGGTTACAAGCAGGTTGATTTGGACACGGTCCCTGTTCCACATGGGCCTCACAGCCTCAATCTTCCTTTTACAGATGATGATCATGATGATATCTCAGCTCTGCCACTTGTCAGCTGTGTGACTGTGGGCAAGTCACTTCACTTCTCTGTGCCTCAGTTCCCTCATCTGTAAAATGGGGATTAAGACTGTGAGCCCCACGTGGGACAACCTGATTCCCCTGTGTCTACCCCAGCGCTTAGAACAGTGCTCTGCACATAGTAAGCGCTTAACAAATACCAACATTATTATTTATTAAGTGTGTATTATGTGCCAGGCACTGTACTAAGTGCTGGAATGATGCTATTTGTTAAGCTCTTACTACGTGGCAAGCTCTGTTCTAACCGCTGGGATAGATTCAAGGTAATTAGGTTGTCCTAGGTTACCTCAGCTGTAAATTGGGGATTAAGACTATAAATCCCATATGGGACAACCTGATTACCTTGTATTCCCCTCCCCCCAACCCGCCCAGTGCTTAGAACAGTGTTTGGCACATAGTAGGCACTGAACAAATACTATTATTATTTGAAGTGCTTAGTACTGTCCTCTGCACGTGGTAAGTGCTCAATAAATATGATTAGATGAATGAATGAGTGACCTCAGACAAGTCACTTCACTTCTTTGTGCCTCGGTTACTTCATCTGGAAAATGGGGATTCAATACCTGTTCTCTCTCCTACCTAAACTGTGAGCCCCATGTGGGACAAAGGATGTAACTGCCCTGATTAACTTGTATCTGCCTCAATGCTTAGAACAGTGCTTGACATACTGTAAGTTCTTAACAAATACCATTTAAAAAAATGCCCTATTAAAATCAAAGTTCCTCCAGGAAGGCTCCTCTCCTCTGTCCATTCTATTTTCCCTCCTTACTATGGAGCATGGGCCTAAGAATCAGAAGACTTGGGATCTAATCCCAGTTCTGCTATTTGTGGCCTGAGTGACCTTGGGCAATCACTTCATTTCTCTGTGCCTCAGTTTCCTCATATTTCATATGGGGATTCAATATCTATTCTCCTTCCCCCTATAACTAAGCCTCGTATGGGACAAGGACTGTATCTGATTATCTTATATCTATCCTAGATCTTGGCACATTGTAAGTGCTTAACAAGTACCTCAGTTATTATTATTACAGACAATGAAAGCATAGCCTCCTCCACAGAGAAAAACAATTCAAATCATTACTTCATTGGGATATTTGATTACTTTTAGTCATTTATAGTATTGATTAGTTATGGCACTTATTTAGCATTTATTATTGGCCAAGCACTTTGCTAAGTGGTGGGATATTCAGGTGGGACATGTCCCTGAGCCAAAGAAGGTTCACCTTCTAAGAGTAGAGAAAGAAGAGGGGTTTTATCCCCATTTTAAAGATGAAGAAACTGAGGCTCCAGGAGGTCAAGTGACTTGCCCAGGATCCCACAGCAGGCCAGTGGCAGAGCTGGGTCTGGAACCCAGGACTCCTCACTCCCAGTCACAAGCCACAGAGTGAGAACTCAGTTATCAAGGGAGGTTTTCATCCACTCTCTTAAGCACCTACAAAACCCCATCAGAAAATCAGAGAGGCCAAGCTCATCTTTTTTTTCCAACCCAAAGGAATGTGTTGCGTGTCAGTCAGTCAGTGGTATTTATTGTGCACTTACTGTGTGCAGAGCACTGCACTAAGTGCTTGGGCAAATACACTACAACAGTATAACAGACACATTCCTTGCCCACAACAAACTTACTGTCTAGATGGGGATTCAGACATGAATAGAAATAAATAAATTATAGAAATGTACATCATTCATTCATTCAATCGTATTTATTGAGCGCTTACTGTGTGCAGAGCACTGTACTAAGCACTTGGAAAGTACAATTCAGCAACAGATAGAGACAATCCCTACCCAACAACAGGCTCACAGTGTAGAAGGGGGAGACAGACAACAAAACAAACCAACTGTCAGGCATCAATAGCATCAAAATAGATAAATAGAATTAGATATATACACATCATTAATAAAATAAATAGAATAATAAATATGTACAAATACACACAAGTGCTGCGGGACGGGGAAGGGCAGATGAATGAAGGGTGCTAGTCAGGGTTACGCAGAGGGAGTGGGAAAAGAGGAAAGGAGGCTTAATCAGGGAAGGCGTCTTGGAGGTGAGTGCCTTCAATAAGGCTTTGAAGGAGAAAAGAATCATTGTCTGTCAGACTTGAGGAGGGATGGTGTGCTCAGGAGGTCGCACAATTAGTAACTAGCGTGGGCAAGAAGTTCAGTGAACTAGTGAATTAAAGAAGCAGCATGGCATATGGATAGAGCATTGGCCTGGGAATCAGAAGGTCATGAGTTTTAAACCTGGCTCTGCCACCTGTATGTTGTGTGACCTTGGTCAAGTCACTTTACTTCTCTGGACCTCAGCAACCTCATCTGTAAAATGAGGATTAATAATAATGATAATAATAATGATGGTATTTATTAAGTGCTTAACTATGTTCCAGGCACTGTACTAAGCACTGGATGGTATTTGTTAAGTGCTTTCTATGTGCCAAGCACTGTTCTAAGTGTTGGGGGAGATACAAGGTTATCAGGATGTCCCGGGTGGGGCTAACAGTCTTAATCTCCATTTTACAGATGAGATAATTGGGGCACAAAGAAGTTAAGTGACTTGCTCAAAGTCAAACAGCTGCTAAGTGGCAGAATTGGGATTAGAACCCCTGACCTCTGACTCCCAAACCTGTGTTCTTTCCACTAAACCACTCTGCTTCTCTGATTAAGACCGGGAGCCCCCGTTGGAACACTGACTGTGTCCAACCTGACTACCTCGTATCTACCCCAGCACTTAGAACAGTGTCTGGCACATAGTAAGCGCTTACCAAATACCATTTAAAAAAAACTCATTCGCTCCCTTGACTTCAACTTCCACCTCTAAGTGGGTGATACACAAATCCTCATCTCCAGCCCTGATCTCTCTCCCTCTTACCAGTCTCACATTTCCTCCTTATCTTCCCACCCAAAACCTGACCTCCCCCTGACTTTCCTGTCCTGTGCAGACAGCACCACCATCCTTCCTGTCTCACAAGCCCATAACCTTGGCATTATCCTTGACTCCTCTCTCTCATTTAATCCACATATTCAAGCCATCACTAAATCCTGTCAGTTCCACCTTCACGACATCGCTAAAATACACCCGTTCCTCTCCATCCAAACGACTACTACTATTAGAGAAGCAGTCTGGCTCAGTGGAAAGAGCACGGGCTTTGGAGTCAGGGGTCATGAGTTCGAATCCCAGCTCTGCCACTTATCAGCTGTGTGACTGTGGGCAAGTCACTTCACTTCTCTGTGCCTCAGTCCCTCATCTGTAAAATGGGGATTGACTGTGAACCCCACGTGGGACAACCTGATTCCCCTGTGTCTACCCTAGCGCTTAGAACAGTGCTCTGCACATAGTAAGCTCCTCTTCTCCCTCTACTCCCTCTGCCATCCCCCCTTTACCTCTCCGCAGCTAAACCCTCATTTTCCCCTTTTCCCTCTGCTCCTCCACCTCTCCCTTCCCATCCCCACAGCACTGTACTCGTCCGCTCAACTGTATATATTTTCGTTACCCTATTTATTTTGTTAATGAATTGTACATCTCCTTGATTCTATTTAGTTGCCATTGTTTTTACGAGATGTTCTTCCCCTCGACTCTATTTATCGCCATTGTTCTTGTCTGTTCGTCTCCCCCAATTAGACCGTAAGCCCGTCAAACGGCAGGGACCGTCTCTATCTGTTGCCGACTTGTTCATCCCAAGCGCTTAGTACAGTGTTCTGCACATAATAAGCGCTCAATAAATATTATTGAATGAAAGTAAGCGCTTAACAAATACCAACATTATTATTATTATTACTACCACATTAATAAAATCATTCATCCTACCCCACCTGGATTCCTGCATCATTCAATCACATTTATTGAGCACTTACGGTGTGCAGAGCACTGTATTAGTGCTTAGGAAAGTAAAGTACAACAATTAACAGACACATTCCCTTCCCACAGTGAAGTTACAATAGAGGCAGGGTCGGGGGGCGAGGGGGGAGAGAAAGACATCGGTACAAATAAATAATATTACAGATAAATACATAAATTATTTTGGGATGGGAGGAGAGAAGAAAAAAAGGTAGCCAGGGTGATGCAGAAGGGAGTGGGAGATGAGGAATAGTGGGGCTTAGTTAGGGAAGGCTTCTTGGAAGAGATGTGCCTTCAATAAGAAGTAATTGTCTTAGAAGAGAGTAATTGTCTGTCGAATTTGAGAAGGGAGGGTGTTCCAGGGCAGAGGCAGGACATGGGTGAGGGGTCGGCGGTGAGACAGGTAAGAACGAGGCACAGTGAGAAGGTTAGCACTAGAGGAGCAAAGTGTGTGGACTGGGTTGTAGAAGGACAGAAGGAAAGTGAGATGGGGAGGCAAGAAGCCAATGGTGAAGAGTTTTTGTTTGATGCGGGGGTGGATGGGTAACCACTGAACTATTTTGAGGAGAGGGGTGACGTGTCCTGATTGCTTTTATAGAAAAATGATCTGGGCAGCAGAGTGAAGAATGGACTACAGTGAGGTGAGTCAGGAGGCTGTGCGGTCAACAAGAAGTCTAATGTAGTAATCCAAGTGGGTTAGGATGAATGATTGTATGAATGTGGTAGCGGTTTGGATGGAGAGAAAAAGATAGATTTTAATGATATTGCAAAGGTGGGACTGACAGGATTTAGTGATGGATTGAATATGTGGATTGAATGACAGAGAGGAGTCATGGATAATGCCAAGGTTGCAGGCTTGTGAGACAGAAAGGATGGTGGTGCTATCTACAGTGATGGGAAAGCCTGGGAGAGGACAGGGTTTGTGCGGGAAGATCAGGAGCTCTGTTTTGGACATATTAAACCTGAGGTGATGGGAGGACATCCAAGTAGAGATGTCTTGAAGACAAGGAAGTGAGAGACTGCAGAGAGGGAGAGAAATGAGGGCTGGAGATGAAGATTTGGGAATCTCGCCTATAGAGGTGGTAGTGGAAGCCAGGGGAGTGAATCAGTTCTCCAAGGGAGTGGGTGTAGATGGAGAATGGAAGGGGACCCAGAACTGAAACTTGAGGGACCCCTACACTTAGGTGGTGGGAGAGAGAAGAGGAGCCTGCAAAGGAGACTCCTTCAGCCTCCTTCCTGACCTCCCTGCTTCCTGTCTATCCCAACCGTAGTCCATACTTCACTCTGATGCCCAGATCATTTTTTCTTCAGAAACTTTCAGGATGTGTCACCCCACTCCTCAGAGAACTCCAGTGGTTGCCCACCCACCTCCATTTCAGTCAAAAACTCCTCAACATTGGCTTCAAAGCACTCCACAAACTTGCCCCTTCCTATCTCACCTCACTACTATCCTACAACTCAACCCACACTTTGTTAGTGTAAACCTTCTCACTCTGCCTCGGTTTCATCCTTGCCTGCATCCTGTCTCTGGCCTGGAATGCCCTCCCTCCTCAAATCCAACAGACAGTGACTCTCCTCACCCCATATAAGCCTTATTGTATGCACATCTCCTCCAAGAGGCCTTCCCAGACTAAGCCCCCCTTTTCTCTTCTCCCACTCTCTTCTGCATCACCCTGACTTGCTCCCTTTATTCTTCCTCCCTCCCAGGCCCACAGCGCTAATGTCCATATCTGTCATTTATTTATTGGTCTTGATGTCTGTCTCCCCTGTTCTAAACTGTAAGCTCTGTGTGGGTGGGGAATGTGCCTGTTTATTGTTCTTTCATACGCTCCCAGGTGCTTAGTACAGTGCTCTGCACACAGTAAGCACTCAATAAATATGACTGATTGAATGCATGAATGAACTAGTGGGCAGCAGATCCCCAAAGACTGGAAAGCCCACAGATAATAGAGAAATTCATGCCTAGAGAAATCTTTTTTGGCACAAAACCATTTTCTGAGCCCCCTTTGGATTCTCAGAAAATGGCCTATTGTGGGATTGAAGAAAGGGCAGAGAAAGGTTTTTCCGCCCTGATATGACCGTTAGCCAGACTCCTCCCAGGCTATCATGGACCTCAGAGCCCCCATCAATCATAGCTAAATAGATTGGGATCTGCAAGGAAATGAACTCTTTCTGAGAAGATGCCAAAGAGTCCCTTGCACTGCCTTAATTGTCTAAGGCTTCATTAATTAGGAAGGATCTTGGGTTCTTTTTCTTAGAAATGTTCCCCTGGAGCCCAAGAAGAGAATGTTTAACCTCTGTGCCCTGTCCTCACTAGCAGATGAGAGAGCCGGAATAGAAAGTATTCTTTCTTCCCGACCAAATTGTTTAAGTAAATTCAACCCTGGAGCTGGAGTGGAACAGCCCAAAAGGACACAACGGCTTGGGAGTCAGAGGACAAGGCTAATCCTGGCTCCAACATTTGTCTGCTCTGTGACCTTGGACAAGTCACTTCACTTCTCTGTGCCTCAGTCCCTCATCTGGAAAATGGGGATTAAGAGTGTGAGCCCCATGTGGGACAGGGACTGTTTCCCTCCTGATAACCTCCTACCTACCCCAGCACTTAGAATGGTACTTAGCATATGGTAAGCGCTTAACAAATACCATCATTATTATTATTATTATTATCATTTCCTCTCCCTGCCTTTGCTCAAAGGCTTGGCGATAATCAACAGGAATGAGAAGCAGCATGGTCTACTGGAAAGAGCACGGGCCTTGGATTCACAGTACCTGGGTTATAATCCTGGCTCCACACGGGTGAGTGTGACCTTGGCTGAGTCTCTTAAGCAGTGTGGCTTAATGAAAAGTGCATGGCCTTGAGAGTCAGAGGTTCCAGAGTCAGTTGTGTGACTTTGGGCAAGTTGCTTAAATTCTCTGTGCCTCAGTTACCTCATCTGTAAAATGGGGATTAAGACTGTGAGCCCCACATGGGACAACCTGATAACCTTGTATTTACCCCAGCACTTAGAATAGTGCTTGACCCATAGTAAGCACTTAAGTACCATTATTATTATTATTAACTTCTCTGTTTTTCAGTTATCTTGTCTGTAAAATGGGGATTCAATACCTGTTCTCCCTTGCATTCATTCAATAGTATTTATTGAGCACTTACTATGTGCAGAGCACTGTACTAAGCGCTTGGAATGAACAAGTCGGCAACAGATAGACACAGCCCCTGCCTTTTGATGGGCTTACGGTCTAATCGGGGGAGACGGACAGACAAGAACAATGGCGATAAATAGAGTCAAGGGGAAGAATATCTCGTAAAAACAATGGCAACTAAATAGAATCAAGGCGATGTACACTTCATTAACAAAATTAACAAAATAAATAGGGTAATGAAAATATATACAGTTGAGCGGACGAGTACAGTGCTGAGGGGATGGCAAGGGAGAGGGGGAGGAGCAGGGGGAAATGGGGGGAAAAGAGGGTTAGGCTGCGGAGAGGTGAAGGGGGGGTGGCAGAGGGAGTAGAGGGAGAAGGGGAGCTCAGTCTGGGAAGGCCTCTTGGAGGAGGTGAGTTTTAAGTAGGGTTTTGAAGAGGGGAAGAGAATCAGTTTGGTGGAGGTGAGGAGGGAGGGCGTTCCAGGACCGCGGGAGGATGTGGCCGGGGGGTCGACGGCGGGATAGGCGAGACCGAGGGACGGCGAGGAGGTGGGCGGCGGAGGAGAGGAGCGTGCGGGGTGGGAGGTAGAAAGAGAGAAGGGAGGAGAAGTAGGAAGGGGCAAGGTGATGGAGAGCCTCGAAGCCTAGAGTGAGGAGTTTTTGTTTGGAGCGGAGGTCGATAGGCAACCACTGGAGGTGTTTAAGAAGGGGAGTGACAGGCCCAGAGCATTTCTGCAGGAAGATGAGCCGGGCAGCGGAGTGAAGAATAGACTGGAGCGGGGCGAGAGAGGAGGGAGATCAGAGAGAAGTCTGACACGGTAGTCTAGCCGGGATATAACGAGAGCCCATAGCAGTAAGGTAGCCGTTCGGGTGGAGAGGAAAGGGCGGATCTCGGCGATATCGTAAAGGTGAAACCGGCAGGTCTCGGTAACGGATCGGACGCGTGGGGTGAACGAGAGAGACGAGTCAAGGATGACACCGAGATCGTGGGCCCGAGAGACGGGAAGGATGGTCGTGCCATCCACGGTGATAGGGAAGTCTGGGAGAGGACCAGGTTCAGGAGGGAAGATGAGGAGCTCAGTCTCGCTCATGTTGAGTTTTAGGTGGCGGGCCGACATCCAGGTGGAGACGTCCCGGAGACGGGAGGAGATGCGAGCCTGAAGGGAGGGGGAGAGGACGGGGCGGAGACGTAGATCTGCGTGTCATCTGCGTAGAGATGGTAGTCGAAGCCGTGAGAGCGAATGAGTTCACCGAGGGAGTGAGTGTAAATGGAGAACAGAAGAGGGCCGAGAACTGACCCTCGAGGAACTCCGACAGTTAAAGGATGGGAGGGGGAGGAGGCGCCCACGAAGGAGACCGAGAATGACCGGCCAGAGAGATGAGAGGAGAACCGGGAGAGGACGGAGTCCGTGAAGCCAAGATGAGATAAGGTATGGAGGAGGAGGGGATGGTCGACAGTGTCAAAGGCAGCAGAGAGGTCTCCCTTCTATTTCATTTGTGAGTCTTGTGGGGGCAGAGCCTATATCTGACCCGATCACTCTGTATCTTCCCCAGCACGTGGAACAGTGCTTGACACATAGTAAGTGCTTAATAAATATGACAATCATTATTATTAGCATTATTATTATGGGGGTGTTGTGTGCTCCTTCAGTGCTTGGGGACCACCCCCACTTTTGCTCCAGTTGGATCCTCTCAGGAGTCTTGTTATGGGCCAAGGAATGCATCTGTTTATTGTCCTATTTGTACTCTCCCAAGCGCTAAGTACAGTGCTCTGCACGCAGGAAGCACTCAATAAATACGATTAAATAAATGAATGGATGAATGAATCCTATCCGCTGTTTGGCTATTGATCAATCAATCAATGGCATTTATTGATCAGCACTGTACTAAGAGCTTGAGAGAGTACAATAAAACAGAGTTGGATAGATAGATAAGCACTGTGGGGAATGTGTGTGTGTTTACTACTGTATTGTACTCTTCCAAGTGCTCAGTACAGTACTCTGCAGACAGTAAGCGTTCAATAAATACGATTGAATGAATAAATGAATGAATGTGGCTGAGGGTAGGATGAATATCACATGCTCAAAAAGGTTAAGACCCAAATGAAGAGGTGACGCAAAAGAGAGAGGGAGTCAGGGAAAACAGGCCTTACCTGGGGAGGGCCTCTAGGAAGAGATGGCATGTTAACAAGACTTTCATTCAATTGTATTTACTGAGCACTTTCTGTGCGCAAAGCACTGAACTAAGTGTTTTGAATGTAGGGAGAGTGGTGGTCAAACAATCAATCAATCAATCAATTAATGGTATTTATTGAGCATATTTTCCTCTCAGGATCACACCTGGAGAGTTTCCAGTATTCTACCAGTCTCAGCTATGGGAGGGAGAGTGAAACAGAGGACTGTCCATTCCATTCCTATTTATCGTGATGATGTTGTCTTGTTTTTGTCTGTCTGTCTTCCCCGATTAGACTGTGAGCCCGTCATTAGGCAGCGATTGTTTCTATCTGTTGCCAAATTGTACATTCCATGCGCTTAGTACAGTGCACATAGTAAGCGCTCAATAAATACTATTGAATGAATGAACTATTGAATGAATTCCTAGCTTGGCCAGTGGCTAGCGAGTGGCAGGCCATCGGCTACAAATCAAAACTCACCCGTGCTGGGCAGCAGCGGCATGGGAGAAAGTCGAGGGCGAAGATTCAAGTTGACTGTGTGGAAGGAGGCAGTTGTAAACCACTTCCGGATTTTTACTTAAAAACTCTCTGGATCCATTGCCAGAACGATTGCAGATGGGGCATTCTGGAAGAAATGTGCCCATGGAGTAGCTATGGGTCAGATGCAACTCGACAGCATAGGCAAGACGATTGAGCATTTCCTGCAGAACACCGTAAAGAGTGCTTGGGATAGTACAATACCACAGAGTTGGTAGACATGTTCCTTGCTCACAGTGAGCTTACAGTCTAAAGGGGGAGACATATATTAATATAATTCAAATACAAATTTATACATAAGTGCTGAGGGGGTGGTAAATTAAAGGAGCAAATCATGGTGATGCAGAAAGAAGTGAGAGAAGGGGAAATGAGGGCTTAGTTTGGGAAGGCCTTTTGGAGGAGATGTGCCTTCAATAAGGCTTTGAATGGGGAGAGAGACACTGTCTGTCAGATAGAAGGAGGGAAGGCATTCCAGGCAAGAGGCAGGACTTGGGCCAGAGGTTGTTGGTGAGATAGAAGAAATTGAGATATAAAGAGTAGGTTGATACCAGGAGAACAAAGGGTGCGGGGTGGGTGATAGTAGGAGAGCAGTGAGGTGAGATAGGAGGGATAAAGGGATTGAGGGCTTTAAACTCTCTGGTAAGGAGTTGCTTTTTGATACGGAGGTTCTTGAGAGGTAGGGAAACATGTCCTGAACTTTTCTGTAGAAAAATGAACCAGGCAGCAGAGTGAACTATGGCCTGGAGTGGGGAGAGGTGGGAGGCTGGGAGGTCAGCGAGGAGGCTGATTCAGTAGTCGAGGTGGGATAGGACAGGATAATAGGATTGCTTGTTTGATAGTAGTGTAACAGTAATAGTAATAATAGCAGCAGCAGCAGCAGCAGCATTTTTAGAGCACTCACTTGGTGTGGATCACTGGATTAGGCTCTTCGGAAGGGCAGAATAACAAAGTGACACATTTCTTGCCCCCCGAAAGCTTACACCTTAATGGGAGAGGTCAGATATGTATAGTAAGCGCTGTTGCAGTGGGTCAAACACTATTCTAAGTGCTGGGGTTTATTTAAGCTAAGCAGGTTGGACATAATCCCTGTTCCGCGTGGGGGTCACAGTCTTTATCTTCATTTTACAGATGGGAGAACTGAGGTCCAGAGAAGTTAAAGTGAATTCCCCAAAGCCTCCTTGTTGACCACCCAGTCTCTCCCCACTCCAATCTATGCTTCACTCGGCTGGCTGGATCATTTTTCTATAAAAGCATTCGGGACATGTCACCCCACTCCTCAAAGAACTCCAGTGGTTGCCATCCACCTCAGCATCAAACAAAAACTCCTCACCATTGGCTTTAAAGCAGTCTACCACCAAGTCCCCTCCTACCTCACCTTACTACTCTCCTACTACAACCCAGCTTGCAAACTTCATTCCTCTTGTGTTAAGCTTCTCACTGTGCCTCAATCTCACTGCCAACCCCTGGCCCACGTCCTGCCTCTGGCCTGGAACACCTTTCAAAGCCTTATTGAAGGCACATCTCCTCCAAGAGGCCTTCCCAGACTAAGCCCCCCCTTTCCTCTTCTCCCATTCCCATCTGCATCACCTGACTAGCTTCCTTTGTTCTTCTCCCCTCCCGGCCCCACAGCACCTATGCCCATATCTGTCATTTATTTCTTTGCATTGATGTCGGTCTCCTCCCCTCTAGACTGTAAACTAGTTGTGGGCAGGGACTTTGTCCATTTATTGCTGTGTTGTACTCTCCCAAGTGCTTAGTACTGTGCTCTGCACACAGTAAGCATTCAATAAATATGATTGAATGAATGGGGGATTGACAATCACACAGCAGACAAGTTGCAGATCTGGGTTTAGAACCCAGGTCCTGCTGACTCTCAGGCCAATGTTCTATCCACTAGGCCATGATGCTTCCCTAAGTGCAAGAGTTGTGTGAGGAATAGTAAATAGACAAGATCCCTGCACTCAAGGAGTTTGCAATAATAATTGTGGTATTTGTTAGGCGCTTACTATGTGCCAGGCACTATACTAATTACAGGGGTGGATGCAAGCAAATCCGGTTGAACATAGTACCTGTCCGGCATGGGGCTCACAGTTTTAATCTCGATTTTCAAGATGAGGTAACTGAGTCCCAAAGAAGTGAAGTGACTTGGCCAAGGTCACAGAGCAGACAAGTGGCAGAACTGAGATTAGTACCCATGCCCTCTCAATCCCAGACTTGTGTTCTATCCATTACACCACGCTGCTTCTCTAGTTATAAAACACACAGACCTCTTCCAGTTGGAGGTAGAAAATTTTTCATTCAGTTGTTCAATTGTATTTATTGAGCACTTCAAAATTTATTTGAAGATTTCTTCAAAGGGGAGGCAATGTGGTCTGGTGGAAAGAGCAGCGTGTTCTAGTGGATAGAGCACCGGTCTGGGTGTCAGAAGGACTTAGGTTCTAATCCTGGCTCCACCGCTTGTCTACTGTGGCAAGTCGTTTCACTTTCTGTGCCTTAGTTCCCTCATCTGAAAAATGGGGTTTAAGATTGTGCCAGTCCTGATTAATTTGTATCTATCACAGCACTTAGAACAGTGCCTGGTTTGTGGTAAGCACTTAACAAATTCCATAATTATTATTAAGTGCATAGGCCTAGAAGTCAGGAGACTTGGGTTCAAGCATCCGATTTGCCCGTGACCTTCTGTGTGATCTTGGGTAAGTCTTTTAAACCCCCTCAGGGCCTCAGCTTTCTCATCTGTATAATGGGAATGAGATAGATGAGTCTCTTAATAATTAATAATAATAATTATGGTATTTATTAAGTGATTACTATATGCCAGGCAGTCTATTAAGTGCTGGGGTGGAAGCAAGCAAATCGGGGTGGACACAGTCCCTGTCCCACGTGGGGCTCACCATCTCAATCTCCATTTTACAGAGGAGGTAACTGAGGCCGAGAGAAATGAAGTGACTTGCCCAAGGCCACACAGCAGACAAGTGGCAGAGCTGGGTTACAACCCGTGACCCAGACCCATGGTCTATCCACTATGCCATTTGGCTTCCTTTGTGGGACGTGGACTGTATCTATAGCTCACTAGTTTGACTCTACCTTAGCATTTCGCACATAGTTCGCATTTAATTCATGCCATAATTATCATAATTATTAAAATATAAAGCCCTACTTTCCAATCTCAAGAGAACCTGGCTTCCGTGCCATGACGAAGGGTCTGTTCTTATCTCTTCTGTTCCTTCACATCTCTTCCTCTTTCCAGACTAGGCTCCAAAGGGGAAAAAGCATTAAACGGCTCGGTGATCCATCACACTGAATCACATCGTAAATTAATTCTGGGCTAATGCACATCCCTTCACCCTGGTCCGGAGGTTAACCACAGACCCTAGGTAAAATGGCATTTCTCAAATGTCTGGTAATCAGAAATGATGGATCTAGATACTAGAGTCAACAGCTGGGCTATTCCCAGCATAACCCAGAGATGCTGGGGTGGTGTTCTCTGCAAAGAACCATCTGCTCTGCTTGCTGAAAAGCTTTCGATCCATCCATCAATCAATCATATTTATCCAACCCTTAGTATTTGGAGACCTCTGTACTAAGTGCTTGAGGGATTACACTACAACAGAGTTGGTAGACACGTTCCCTGCCCACAACAGCTTACAGTCTAGAGAGAGGAACTTACGATGTGGTCAGAAAAATTGGGGAGGAGGTTAAGACCCCTCCGTACCCCTGTCCGACCGTCAATGATCACCCTATCGGTCACTCAATAGTATTTATTGAGCGCTAACTGTGTACAGAGTACTAAAGTGTGTACAGAGTGTGTACTATATGGTTTGGGAGAGTACAGTAGAACAATAAACAGAAACATTCCCTGCCCACAACCAACTAACAACCTGACAGGTGTTTACTTTAGAGCCAATGGAAGTCAATCAATCAATAAATAAATCAGTGCCATTTTCTGAGCACTTACTGTGTGTGCAGAGAACAGTTTGAAGCACTTGAGAAAAGGCAGTACAGCTGGTAGATACGATCCTGCCTTCAGTGTTCTTATAGTCTAGTGGAAAAGAGAAGCAGTATGGCCTAATGGAACAAGCACAAAATAGAGGTCAGAAGATCTGTGTTCTAATACTATCAATGCTACTTACAGCATCATTAAAAGCTGTCCTTTCCTCTCCATCCAAACTGCTATCTGTGGTGAGCCCACAACAAGCTGCCTTATTTGTGACTATTTGTGATCTCCCGAACAACAAGAAGGAAGAGACTGGCGAAGGCACTGATGGGGTCTACCTGAGACAGGTGACTGCTGGCCTCTGGGGGTCGAGCATGGAGGGAGGCAGGGCTTTCTCTCCATGTTTTACCTAGTATGGGCTTGGACCCATCAATGTCTGCCACATAGAGCCACAGTTGCGATGCTTAAGTAAAGGTAGAAGGCAGTTGCTTTGAATTGCGAGGGGGCATGCAGACAGAGGCATGCAAAGAGGCACGCTGAGATGCAGATAAGAAGCAAGCATTGCAGCAACAGAAGAAGCAGGAGGGCAGCACTTGGAAGCATCAGAAGGCAGCAGCGCTTGGAAGCAGAAAGAAGAAACATTGGCAGAACGGGCCCCTTTGGCTGCAGACTTGTACTGCACCTTTGGTGGAGTGGAGTGAATGTGTGTATGTGTCACTCCCTTGCACGTTGGTAAAACTAAGTAAAAAGCTTTACACAGTAACTTTGGTGATCAGAGGTGTGGTTTGACTTCTACCACGTGTCACCGAGGCTTCTCCAGTCCAGGAAGGTCCTGGTTGGTACGAGCCGGAGGCGGAGGGACTTGCGACGCTACCACGTTAATGCGATCACTTGTCCTATCCTGCCTTGATTATTCAATCAGCCTCCTTGCTGACCTCCCTGCCTCTGTCTCTCCCCACTCCGGTCCATACTTCATTTGGCCGACCAGATCATTTTTCTACAGAAACGTTAAGGCCATATTTCCCCACTCCTCAAAAAACTCCAGTGGTTGCTCATCCACCCCCACATCAAACAAAAACTCCACACCCGTGGCTTTGAAGCACTCTATCACCCTTCCATCTCCTATCTCACCTTGCTACTCTCTTATTACGACCCAGACTGGACACTTTGCTCCTCTAAAGCTAATCTCACTGTACCTCAGTCTCGTCTATCTCACCGCCGACCTCTTGCCCACTTCCCGTCTCTGGCCGGGATTGCCCTTCCTCCTCATGTCTGACAATGATTCTACCCCCATTCAAAGTGTTAATGAAGACCTATCTCCTCCAAGAGCTCTTCCCTAACTAAGCCCTCCTTTCTGTTCTCCCACTCCTTTCTACGTGACCCTGACTTGCTCCTTTTATTAATTCACGCTCCCAGCTACTCCGCAAGATGTACCTATCTGTAATTTCATTTATTTACATTAATGTCTCTCTCCCTCTAGACTGTAAGCTCACTGTGGGCAGGGAGTTTGTCTTTTAATTGTTGTATTTTACTCTCCTTTGTATTTAGTACCATTCTCGGCACACAGTCTTCTTCTCCAAATGCCGTCGAAGTGTTTCTGACCCATAGTGACTCCATGGACACCCTCTCTTCAGACCGTACCATCTTCCGTCAAAAAGTCATTCTGGTATGTGTATTCATAGAGTTTTCTTCCTCTCAGGGTCACACCTGGAGAGATCCCAGTCCACTACCAGTCTCGGCTACAGGAGAGAGAATCAGGCAGAGGCTTATCCATTCCATTCCTAGCTTGGGCAGTGGCTAGAGAGTGGCAGGCCATCGGCAGCAGCAGCAGCACGGGAGAGGGTCGAGGGCCAAGATTTGAGTTTACTGCAAGAAAGGAGGCGCTGGTAAACCACTTTGGTATTTTTACCAAGAAAACTCTGTGGATCCACTACCAGAACGATTTCAGATGGAAGTGGGACGTTCTGGGATAGAAGCAGCGTGGCTCACTGGAAAGAGCACGGGCTTTGGAGTCAGAGGTCATGGGTTCAAACCCCGGCTCTACCACTTGCCAGCTGTGTGACTTTGGGCAAGTCACTTAACTTCTCGGTGCCTCAGTTACCTCATCTGTAAAATGGGGATTAAGACTGTGAGCCCCACGTGGGACAACCTGATTCCCCTGTGTCTACCCCAGCGCTTAGAACAGTGCTCGGCACATAGTAAGCGCTTAACATATACCAACATTATTATTATTATGTGTCCATGACATCGCTATAGGTCGGTGATGACTCGATGGTATAAGACAAACAGAGTTTTCTTGGCAAAGATATGGAAGTGGTTTAACTTCCATGGAGTTAAAACTTGAGACTCTGCAGTTGTAACAGCTCAGTAAATACTACTGACTGACTGACTTACCTGCTGTATGACCTTAAGCAGTTCACTTAACTCCTCTGGGCCTCAGTTTCCCCATCTTTGGGACAGGCACAGTGTCTGACCTGCTTATATTGTATCTACTCATTCATTCATTCAATCGTATTTATTAAGTGCTTACTGTGTGCAGACCACCGTACTAAATGCTTGGGAAAGCACAATATGACAATAAACAGTGACATTCCCTGCCCACAACGAGCTCACAGTCTAGACGTTGGGAGAGAGACATCAATTCAAATAGATAAAATGACAGATATGTAAATAAATGCTGTGGGGCTGGGAGAGGGTGGGAAAGACAAGGGAGCAAGTCAGGTTGACTCAGGAGGGAGTGGGAGATGAGGAAAGGTGGGGCTTAGTCTGGGAAGGCCTCTTGGAGGAGATGTGCCCCTAACAGTGCTTTGAAGGGGAGAATAGTCATTGTCTCCAGAGCTGAACATAGTACTATTACATAGTAAATACTTAACGAATGTCACACTTATTATTGCTACACCTTTCCAATAAAATCACCTAAACAAATCAGGTGTTCCAGCCAAAATGTTAATAGCATATAATGAGACCATATTCTTTCTATTCACTGCTTTAGTGTGAAAACATGCTGAAAGAGGATGTTGGAATCTCTATACTCTGGAGTATCTAATCAGTCAAGCAATCCACCAATCAATGCTATTTATTGCACAGTTACTATATAAGAGCACTGTATCAAGCACATGGAAAAGTAAGATACATTCCCTTCCTATAACAAACTCACTTGTGTGGGCAGACATCGATCACATAGGGCCAGTGGCATTTTAGAGAAACTCTGATTGTAAATCTAAGAATCCGCCTGAATCATTCGATGTCTCCCAAAGCCGACATACCCCAGGGTTACCGTTATTATTATTCCGATACACATTTACTGAGTCATCTGTCATTTCTGAAACTGGGTTTTTGCAATTGATGGTAAACGCCAAGAACAGATGTGTGACAGGTGTCAAAATATTTAAATAATGAAATCTATTATTCTCCTGGAAGGGTAATGAATGCCGGCTGCAAAGGTGTAACCTGAAATCTCAAAGAGAGTGAAAATCATGTCAATCAACAAATGAGGGTGTCAAAGAGAAGATTTCGGGGTCCATGGCCATTTCCCCCTGGAGATCTACCCGTGGCCAAGGGTGGTGAGTGAGAGTTGGGGGAAATTTAAAAAATAAGTTATTGTGATGGAAGACACTTTCCTGTCCTAGATTACTCATTTTATTAGGCCAAGAACATTGTTGCTTTGGAGGCCACTGACATTACCAACCTAGTCTTTCTTGAATGTCTTGACTGATTGATTGATTGATGGATTGAATGTACCTCATGGTCCAAATATTTTTCAATCGAACAAGGGTACTTATGTAAGCACTTACTGTATACGGAGTACACTGCACTAAGCACTTAGGAGAGTACCGTACAACAGAACTGATAGACACATTCCCTTGCCCACAAAGAGCTTATAGTCTAGAGGGAGTAATGGTAATTTTGCTGTAGCCATATAGTATTGCTATAGTAAAATTAAAATTACTCCTCTAGAGTGTAACACGCTGTGCTCAGCACTTGGGAGGTAGAACAGAATCACAAGACACTTTCCCTCCCCACAAGAGGCTTCTACTCTAAAGGGGAAATTGAAATGGACATTTCCAGTCATGGAAAAGTAAATCTGATTTTATGAGTTTCTGTTCACTGTAGTATTTTTAAAGCCTTCATTGTGTGCCGATCACTGAACTGAGCTCCAGAGTAGATACAAGATAATCAGGGTGGTTATACGTCCCTGTTCCCCTTTAGGTTCACAGTCTAAGCAGGCAGGAGAACGGGTACTGAATCCCCATTATCCAGATATAGAAACTGAGGCACAAAGCAGCAAAGTTACTCATCCAAGTTCTCACAACAGGCAAGTGTTGGAGTTGGGATTAAAACTCACACCCTCTGACTCCCATATTCTTTCCTCTAGGCCACACCTGCTTTTCTTATCCCTGGTGGCTAAGCACAGCCTGGCAGTAAGGAGAATATTGATCTATCGATCAATCAATCAATGCTATTTACTGAGTGCTAAGTGTGGAGCACTTTACTAAGCACTTTACTAAGCCTGTAAATGGACAGAAAGGCTTTGGCCTGTCATTTGTTCTTTCACTGGACTATCATCTTGAATCACCTGACAAGTGAATGATAGGTTGGACATCTAGCCTTTATCCAAGTGCCTTGGGACCTCTCAGAATTTTTTTTTAATGATATCTTTTAAATGCTTACTATGTGCTAGGCACTGTAGTAAGCGCTGCAGTAGATGCAAGCTAATCCAGCTGGACACAGTCCCTGTCCCACATGGGGCTCACAGTCTTAATCCCCATTTTTACAGATGAGGTAACCGAGGCGCAGATAATTTAAATGATGATGATGGCATTTGTTAAGCGCTTTAATATGTGCCAGGCATTATACTAAGCACTGGGGTGGATACAAGCTAATGAGGTTGGACATAGTCCTTGTCTCTCAAAGGGTTCACAGTTTAAATCCCCATTTTACAGATGAGAGAACTAAGGCACAGAGAAGTAACTTGCCTAACACAGAAGACAAGTGGTGGACGGAGATTAGAACCCATGACCTTTGGACTCCCAAGTCCCTGCTCTATCCCCTACTCTATGCTGCTTCTATATGATTTGTGCAAGGTCACACAGAAGGCAAGGGACAGAGTTGGGATCAGAACCCACATCCTCTGACTCCCAGGACCGTGCTCTTTCCACGAGGCCATGCTGATTGCACTTTGAGGGACTCCCACAGTTAAAGGGTGCGGGGCAGAGGAGGAGCCCATAATAATGTTGGTGTTTGTTAAGCGCTTACTACATGCCGAGCACTGTTCTAAGCGCTGGGGGAGATACAGGGTCATCAGGTTGTCCCACGTGAGGCTCACAGTTAATCCTCATTTTACAGATGAGGTAACTGAGGCACAGAGAAGTTAAGTGACTTGCCCACAGTCACACAGCTGACAACTGGCCGGGAGCCGGGAGTCGAACCCATGACCTCTGACTCCGAAGCCCAGGCTCTTTCCACTGAACCACGTTGTTTCCCCGAGTCCATGAAAGGGACTAAGAAAAAGCTGCTAGAGACACAGGAGGAGAACCAGGAGTGGATAGTGTAGGTGAAGTCAGGTTTGGTTAATGTTTCCAGGAGAAGGGGGTGATCCACAGAATAGAAAGCAACTGAGAGATCGAGGAGGATTGAGGGGAGTAGAGGTTATTGGATTTGGCAAGAATGAGGTCACCGGTATCCTTAGAGAGGGCTGTTTCAGGGGATTAAAGCAGACAGAAGGCAGATTTTAAGGAATCAAGGAGAGAACTGGAGGAAAGGAATCGGAGGCAGTGCAAACCCCAGCTCAGCCATATGCTACTTTGGGACCCTGGGCGAGACACGTAACTTCCCTCTGCCTTGATTTTCTCAACTCTAAATTGGGGGCTCTCCTTCCTACTTACATTGCAAGCCCCATGCAAGAAAAGAACTCTGTCCAAACTGATTAACTTGAATCTACTTCAGCTCTTAGAACAGTGCTTGAAACATAGTAAGTGCTTAGACTGTGGTCTAGACTGTGAGGTTGTTGAGGGCAGGGATTGACACTGTTTACTGTTGTATTGTACTTTCCCAAATACTAAGTAGAGTGTTCTGCACACAGTGACTCCTTAATAGATAGGACTGAATGAATGAATGAATGAATGAATGAATGAATGCTAACCATTATGAACTCACTCAAGGTCTTTGAAAGGAATAGTAGGAAGGAGGTGAAGTGATAACTGGAGAGAGCTGTGGGGTTGAGGGTTCTTTTTTTAGAATAAGGGATACATAAGGATGTTTGAAAGTAGTGGAGAAAATGATTGGCAAGTGAGGCATTGAAAATTTGTCAGGGAGGGAAGGCGGGAAGAGGCAAATGATTCAATAAAGGGCAAAGGGATGGGGTCAGAGGCATAAGTGGAGGAGGGGGCTTTTGAGAGGAAGCGGGAGATCTCTTCTTTAAGTACTGTTGGGACAGATGGGAGAATCAAAGAATGAGCAGGAGGTGAGCGGTGAGGGGGAGATTTTAGAGAGGTTGCTCCTGATGATTTCATTTTTATCATTGGAATTTGATTCTTAATGCTTCTCTGAATTTAAGCTCCCTGTGGAGTTCATTGGTGGTGGAAAACATTAGGTCAGAGGCTCTGACCCTTATTACTGCAGGAGCGGCCCTTGAGGGCAGAGAAGCAGCGTGGCCTACCGGATAGAGCACGGGCGTGGGAGTCAGAAGGTCATGGTTTCTAATCTTGGCTCTGTTACTCATCTGCTGTGTGACCTTGGGCAAATAACTTCACTTCTCTGGGCCTCAGTGATCTCGTCTGTAAAATGGAGATTGAGACTGTGAGCCTCACGTGACCCCATTTGTTTGTATGGTGAATAGTCACAACTTCTCTGGGACACAGTTTTCTCATCCCTATAATAAATATGATATACTAACTGTTCTCTCTCACCATTAGGCTGAGAGCTCAATGTGGGACAGGGATTGCGACTGACCTGCTTATTTTGTATCCATCCCAGTGCTTAGTACCGTGCTGGGCTTATGGTAATGATGACAATGATAATGATGATGGTATTTGTTCAGCACTTACTAGATGCCAAGCACTGTTCTAAGTACTGGGGTAGATACAGTGTAATCAGGTTGTCCTACGTGGGGCTCACGGTCTTAATCCTCACATTACAGATGAGGTAACTGAGGCACAGAGAAATTAAGCGACCTGCCCAAAGTCACACAGATGACATGTGGTGGAGCCGGCATTAGAACCCACAACCTCTGACTCCCAAGCTCGTGCTCTTTCCACTAAGCCACGCTGCTTCTTAAGGAATACCACCGTAATGATAAAAAATGTAATATTGTATATTATTATTATTAGATATTATTACATTGGTGTTGGGGGAATGTGTGGGATGGGATATGTACCCAGGTGCTACAGGGATGAGGATTGAAGTGCACAGGGGATGATAATAATAATGTTGGTATTTGTTAAGCGCTTACTTTGTGCCAAACACTGTTCTAAGCACTGGGGTAGACAGAGGGGAATCAGGATGTCCCACGTGGGGCTCACAGTCTTAATCCCCATTTTACAGATGAGGTAACTGAGGCACAGAGAAGTTAAGTGACTTGCCCACAGTCACACAGCTGACAAGTGGCAGAGCTGGGATTCTAACTCATGACCTCTGACTCCAAAGCCCGTGCTCTTTCCACTGAGCCACGCTGCTTCTCTATGTTGGATTGACAATCTAGGTAATGGTGGGTTGATCAGTCTTGTCTCATGTCCAGTAAACAGCCCCCATTAGGACACTGAAAACCTGTAACCAGAAAAAAACAACAATAATAATATTGGGGTATATTGGGGTATATGTTAAGTCATGTGCTTGGCACATAGTAAGCACTTAACAAATACCAACATTATTATTACATTGTGCCAGACACCGTACTAGGCACTGGGGTAGATACAAGATAATTGGGGTAGACACAGTCCCTGTCCCACTTGGGGCTCACAGTCGTAATCCCCATTTTACAGATGAGGTAACTGAGGCCCAGAGAATGAAATGACTTGCCCGAGGTGACACAGCAGACAAGTGGCAGAGCCAGAATTAGAACCCAGGTCCTTTTGACTCTGAGGTCCAGGAGGCCATGGACTTACCATCCCGTCTGTGTCATGAAATAGAATCAATGAAAAGAATCCAGTGTATATTTATGGCTGATTTGTATCAGAGGGAAGGATACAGGAGTCGGAAAACCCTCGTTGAGGAACTTGACCATTACTCACCCTAATGAGGAGTGACACACATTCTCCCACGAGCCATTAAACTGTGCGCAAGATGTTGGAATCTGCTTCTTTCTGCTTCTCTGATTTTAAACTCCCCGTGGAGTCCGGAGATGTTGGTGGAAAACATTAGGTCAGAGGCTCTGACCCTTATTACGGCGGCAGCGGCCCTTGAGGGCAGAGAAGCAGCGTGGTCTGGTGGCTAGAGCCCGGGCCTGGGAGTCAGAACGTCATGTATCCTAATCTTGGCTCTGCCCCCCATGTGCTGCGGGACCTTGGGCAAATCGCATCACTTCTCTGGGCTTCAGTTACCTCATCTGAAAATTGGGGATCGAGACTGTGAGCCCCACATGGGTCAGGGACTTTGGTCCGAACTGATTTGCTTGGATCCACCCCAGCGCCTGGTTCAGTACCTGACACATAGTAAGTACTTAACAAATACTGAAATTATTGTTATTATAACTAACTCTATCATAGTCTCCCAAGCATCTAGTACAATGCCCTGTATATAGTAATTGTTCAATCAATATTAATAATATAATGGTATTTTTAAGCGCGTACTATGTGCAAAGCACTGTTCTAAGTGCTGGGGGGGTGGTGATACAAGGTGATCAGGTTATCCCTCGTGGGGCTCAGTCTTAATCTCCATTTTACAGATGAGGGAACTGAAGCACAGAGAAGTGAGGTGACTTGCCCAAAGTCACACAGCTGACAAGCGGCAGAGCCAGGATTAGAACCCATGATCTCTGACTCCCAAGCCCATGCTCTTTCCACTGAGCTACGCTGTTTCTCAATATTACTGATTCATTCATTCATTCATTCAATAGTATTTATTGAGCGCTTACTATGTGCAGAGCACTGGACTAAGCACTTGGGATGAACAGGTCGGCAACAGATAGAGACGGTCCCTGCCGTTTGACGGGCTTATGGTCTAATCGGGGGAGACGGACAGAGGAGAGCAATGGTAAAAAATAGAGTCAAGGGGAAGAACATCTCGTAAAAACAATGGCAACTAAACAGAATCGAGGCGATGTACATTTCATTAACAAAATAAATAAGGTAATGGAAATATATACAGTCGAGCGGACGAGTACAGTGCTGTGGGGACGGGAAGGGAGAGGTGGAGGAGCAGAGGGAAAGGGGGAAAAGAGGGTTTAGCTGCGGAGAGGTGAAGGGGGGGTGGTAGAGGGAGTAGAGGGAGAAGGGGAGCTCAGTCTGGGAAGGCCTCTTGGAGAAGGTGAGTTTTAAGTAGGGTTTTGAAGAGGGGAAGAGAATCAGTTTGGCGGAGGTGAGGAGGGAGGGCATTCCGGTACCGCGGGAGGACGCGACCCGGGGGTCGACGGCGAGATGGGCGAGACGAGGGACGGCGAGGAGGTGGGTGGTGGAGGAGCGGAGCGTGTGGGGTGGGTGGTGGAAAGAGAGAAGGGAGGAGAGGTAGGAAGGGGGCAAGGGGATGTAGAGCCTCAAAGCCTAGAGTGAGGAGTTTTTGTTTGGAGCGGAGGTCGATAGGCAACCACCGGAGGTGTTTAAGAAGGGGAGTGACAGGCCCAGATCGTTTCTGCAGGAAGATGAGCCGGGCAGCGGAGTGAAGAATAGACCGGAGCGGGGCGAGAGAGGAGGAAGGGAGGTCAGAGAGAAGGCTGACACAGTAGTCTAGCCGGGATATAACGAGAGCCCGTAGCAGTAAGGTAGCCGTCTGGGTGGAGAGGAAAGGGCGGATCTTGGCGATATTGTAGAGGTGAAACCGGCAGGTCTCGGTAACGGATAGGATGTGTGGGGTGAACGAGAGAGACGAGTCAAGGATGACACCGAGATTGCGGGCCTGAGAGACGGGAATCAAAGTTTATGCAAAACATTTACTGCTCCATTTCTATGGAAGACTGTCCTTGTAAAAGGATAGGTATGTGCCCTAAAAAAAAAAAAATAGTACTAATATTCGTGGGAAGTGAAAATTTACTATGTACAGAGAAGTGAAGTGACTTCACTAAGAAGCAGTGTGGTTTAGTGGCTGGAGACTGGGTCTGGGAGTCAGAAGGACCTGCATTTTAATCCTGGCTTTACCACTGTGCTGTGTGACCTTGGACAAGTCATTTCACTTCTCTGTGCATCAGTAACCTCGTGGCTCAGTGGAAAGAGACCGGGCTTGGGAGTCGGAGGTCACGAGGTCACCACTTGTCTGCTGTGTACCTTGGGCAAGTCACATAATAATAATAATAATGTTGGTATTTGTTAAGCACTTACTATGTGCAGAGCACTGTTCTAAGTGCTGGGGAGATACAGGTTCATCAGGTTGTCCCACATGAGGCTCAAAGTCTTCATCCCCATTTTACAGATGAGGGAACTGAGGCACAGAGAAGTAAAGTGACTTGCCCACAGTCACACAGCTGACTGGTGGCAGAGCCGGAATTCAAACCTATGATCTCTGGCTCCCAAGCCCGTGCTCTTTCCACTGAGCCACGCTGCTTCTAATAATAACAATAATAATAATAATAATAATTGTACTTTTTAAGTGCTTACTACGTGCCAGGCACTGTACTTAGCGCCGGGGCAGATGCCAGTTAATAAGTTGGACACAGTCCCTGTCCCACATGGGGTTCACAGTCTCAATCCCTATTTTATAGATAATAATGATAATAATAATGTTGGTATTTGTTAAGTGCTTACTGTGTGCAGAGCACTGTTCTAAGCGCTGGGTAGATACAGGATAATCAGGATGTCCCACGTGGGCATCACAGTCTTCATCCCCATTTTACAGATGAGGTAACTGAGGCCCAGAGAGGTTAAGTGACTTGCCCACAGTCACACAGCTAAGTGGCAGAACTGTGATTAGATCCCAGGTTCTCTGAATCGCAGGCCTGGGCTCTACCCATTAGACCATGCTGCTTTCTGCGGCAGCCGGATGTGTCTTTCATTCATTCGGTCGTATTAATTAATAATAATAATAATGTTGGTATTTGTTAAGCGCTTACTATGTGCCGAGCACTGTTCTAAGCGCTGGGGTAGACATAGGGGAATCAGGTTGTCCCACGTGGGGCTCACAGTCTTAATCCCCATTTTACAGATGAGGGAACTGAGGCCCAGAGAAGTTAAGTGACTTGCCCACAGTCACACAGCCGACAAGTGGCAGAGCTGGGATTTGAACTCATGAGCCCTGACTCCAAAGCCCGTGCTCTTTCCACTGAGCCACGCTGCTTCTCTGATCTTAATTGTTCAATGTTCAATCTTAATTGAACATTTACTGTGTGTAAAGCACTGTACTGAGTGCTTGGGAGAGTGTCATTGGGGATTTGACTCTCTGGTTAAGCAGGGTGTGAGGAAAACAGAGCCCACGGCAGTCAGCTGAATAGCAGAGGTCAGAGGCCAGAAGGTCAAAGGGTCGGAGGAATATCTCCCACTACTTCAGGCGCAGGATCATCTCTAGACTGTAAGCTTGTCTTTAGACCGTAAGCTCATTCTGGGCAGGGAATGGTTCTGTTTATTGTTATATCGTACTCTCTCAAGTGCTTAGTAAGTGTTCTGCACACAGTAAGTTCTCAATAAATGATTGAATGAATGAATGAGTGAAACAAAGGAATGTTCTTTCTTCTCACTGTCTATTCCCGAAACCCAGCTATGCAGCTAGATTTTTGAAAATGGCTGGAACACAAAAGGAAAGATTAATAGGGTGGAATCTGCTCCATCTGTCCTTTGAGAAATCAGGATAAGTTCCATTCATTCATTCATTCAATAGTATTTATTGAGCACTTACTATGTGCAGAGCACTGTACTAAGCGCTTGGAATGTACAGATCGGTAACAGATAGAGACGGTCCCTGCCCTTTGACGGGCTTACAGTCTACGGACAGACAAGAACGATGGCAATAAATAGAATCAAGGGGATGGACGTCTCATTAAAACAATAGCAATAAATAGAATCAAGGTGATGTAATGTTGGTATTTGTTAAGCGCTTACTATGTGCCGAGCACTGTTCTAAGCGCTGGCACTGTTCTAAGCGCTGGGCACTGTTCTAAGCGCTGGATGTACATCACATTAACAAAATAAATAGGGTAATGAAAATAAATACAGTTGAGCGGACGAGTACAGTGCCGAGGGGAGGGGAAGGGAGAGGGGGAGGAGCGGGGTGGGGGGAGAAGAGGGCTTAGCTGAGGGAAGGTGAAGGGGGAGGTAGAGGGGGAGCAGAGGGAGCAGAGGGAAAAGGGGGAACTCAGTCTGGGAAGGGGGAGCTCAGTTTGGGGAGGGGGAGCTCAATACAAGTAAGGAGACAGTGATGATGATGATGATGATGACGATGATAATTGTGATCATTGTTAGATGCTTACTATGTGCCAAGTCATGGGGTAGATAGGGGATAATCAGATCAGACAGACTGAACCACCCTGTTATCTTAGCACCCTCTTATTCATTCATTCAATCATCCATTCATTTGTATTTATTGATCACTTACTGTGGGCTGAGCACTGTACCAAACGCTTGGGAGAGTACAGTAGAACAATAAACAGACACGTTCCCTTCCCACAAGGATCTCACAGTCTAGATGGGGAGACATTCATCTAAATAAGGAAATAAATGAGTAAATTTCAGGTAAGTACAAAAGCTCTGTGGCATTGGAAGTTCTCTATGACTGAGGCCAGAATATCTTTGTGGCTGTCATAGTTCACCCCAAGACTGATCCAGTGTGAGGGGCTAAGCAGTTCCCGATCGTGTTTCGGCCTCTATTTCATCATGTGTAGAGCAGGGATAATACCATCCTGTAAACCAGGGAAATGTCACCCAAAAACTATTCCAATAACGAGAAGCAGCGTGGTCTAGTGGATAGAGTCCAGCCCTGGGAGTCATAAGGTTCTAATCCCGACTCTGCTGCTTGTCTGCTGTCTGACCTTGGACAAGTCATTTCACTTCTCTGTGCCTCAGTTACCTCATCTGTAAAATGGGGATTAAAACCATGAGCCCCATATGGGACAGGGATTGCGTTTAACCCAATTTGCTGTATCCACCCCAGCACTTAGTAGATTGTCTGGCGCACAGTAAGCGCTTAACAAATACCACAATTATTATTATTATTTTTATCACTTGTCTTCCAGGTTCATCAAGGTCATTGAGCACTCCTCCCCCACTCCCACCCACCCCCATCAGCCTCTCCCCTCTTCAGTCCATACCTTCCTCTGCTAGCTGGATTTGCCCTTAAAAATCATTCCGGGCATAACTCCCTGCTCTCAAATACCTCCAACAGTTGCCCATTCATCTCCCTATCAAGCAGAAGTTCTTCGCCATCTGCTTTAAGGCACTCAGTTAGCTTTCTCCCTCCTACCTTTCTTCACTCCTCTCCCACAACCCAATCCACGCACTTTGCTCCACTAACACTTATTCAGTTCAATCTCGTCTCTCTTTCCATTGACCCCTTTGTTCATACCCACTCTCCTGCCTGAAACTCCCTCCCCCTTCGGATTTGATAGACCACTTGCTCTCCCCATCTTCAAAGCCTTACTAAACTCACATCTCAGTCAATCAATCAATCATATTTATTGAGCACTTACTGGGTGAAAAGCACTGTAATAATAATCAATCAATCAATCATATTTATTGAGCACTTACTGGGTGAAAAGCACTGTAATAATAATAATAATAATGTTGGTATTTGTTAAGCGCTTACTATGTGCCGAGCACTGTTCTAAGCGCTGGGGTAAACATAGGGGAATCAGGTTGTCCCACGTGGGGCTCACAGTTTTCATCCCCATTTTCATCACAGTTTTCATCCCCATTTTACAGATGAGGGAACTGAGGCACAGAGACGTTAAGTGACTTGCCCACAGTCACACAGCTGACAAGTGGCAGAGCTGGGATTCGAACTCATGAGCCCTGACTCCAAAGCCCGTGCTCTTTCCACTGAGCCACGCTGCTTCTGTATTGATTGGGAGAGTGTGCTAAACAGACACGGTGTTCCCTGCCCACAGTGAGCTTACAGGCTAGAAGGTGGAATATTTATTGAACACTTACTGTGTGCAGAGCACTTAGTTGAATCCAAAATAAAGAGATGGGAGGTAGGTTTTCCGCTCATGACCAAATTACAGTCTAGAGGATGAGGTCTATCAATCAATCAATGATATTTATTGAGCGCTTGCTATGTGCAGAGGACTGTAATTAGCACTTGGGAGAATTGAATGCAACAGACTTAGCTGATCCACTCTCAATCGATAGCACTGATTGGCTGATTTGGCACAGAGTAAGTGCTTAATATCACGATAATCTCTTCAAGAAACTACTTAAAGGCAGTTACATGTAGATTATTATGATCATTATTATTATGGTATTTATTAAGCACTTACTATGCTTCAAGCACTTTTCTCAACACCAGGACAGATACAAGTTTAATCAGATGACATAGAAGTCTCACTCTCCTATTATTGTTGCAAAATAAATTCTATTCAATTATATTGTCCCAGAGCTACTTTGTATTACACGTGTTTGAAAAAGAAAAAAGAGAGCACATATCCTTTGCTTAAAGAGTCTCTGGACCACTGTGGTAATGTTCCATCTCCAAATTCAATCAGGAAACCAAATTGATGGTTGTTTGATCTGGTACATTTGCAGGGAACCAGGAAAAAAAAGGTACAGCCAGTCTATTGGACAGACAGTTCTCATCACTCTTGAAAACTCCCTAGTCCAGACAGCCTGGGTCTATGTTGCCTTTAATCTAAGTGATTACTATTCCCTCATCATGGGTCACATTGCAGTTCTATTTACAGGGGCACTCGGAAGGAGTCAAGAGCAAAATTGGCATGTCTCAAAACCAGTAGGAGGCTTTTAAATATGTCCAGAGACTCCGCTTGGTCCATTTAGAGGATACTTTGTAAGATCCCAGGCGGGTAGGTACCTATCTGAGTATCAGATGCAGCTTTTGCTTAGCTTTGATTTCCTTGCTTTAATGCACTCTCTGCTACTAAAAGCGGTCCGTGTTCCGTTCCCCTGACACAGACAACATGGGGACAAAACAGCGTGTAAAGGAGTCATAATATCAGAGCTTTCGTCGATAGGAGTGACTGAAACAAATCCTCCAGCAGCCAGGTCCAGCGCCATGATGTCCACAAACAATCCATTGTGCGTGATGTTGACATCGTTGCAAGAATTTCCATGGAAGTAGAGAGGAGGACCCCCCCTCTCAGGTCCACACCTGGAGAGTTTCTAGTTCTCCACCAATCTCGGCTAAGGGAGGGAGAGTGAAGCAGAGGTCTGTCCATTCCATTCCTAGTTTGGCCAGTGGCCGGCGAGCGGCAGGCCATCGGCTACAAGTCCAAACTCCCCTGTGCTGGGCAGCAGTGGCACGGGAGAGAGTCGAGGGCTGAGACTCAGGTTTACTGCACTGAAGAAGGCAGTGGTAAACGGCTGCTGGATTTTGAGCAAGAGAGCTCTGTGGATCCACTACCAAAACGATTGCAGATGGAAGGGGGGGTGCGTTCTAGGAGAGATGTGTCCCTGTTATATTGTACTCTCCTAAGTGCTTAGAACAGGACTCTGAACACGGTAAGTGCTCAATAAATATGATTGGTCGATTAAAGCTTCATTTGCACTCTGAGGGTCTTCCTCCAAGTTCTCGGGAGGATTCTGGGGTCCTTGTGCATAAGGATACTCTTTCTCAAGTGGATTGTAGTGAACTGCTCGCTGTAGGCATGGGATGTGTCTGCTTATTGTTGTATTGTATTTTCCCAAGCACTTAATACAGCGCCCTGTACACAGTAAATGCTCAGTAAGTATGACTGAACGAATGAACTCTCCCAAATGCTTAGTACAGGACAGTACTGTCCTGATTCTGCAAGTAGAGGAATTTAACTGCTAAGGTTTTGCCATTGGTCTCTAAGGTCTGTGAGAGCACAAACAGTATCTACGAACTGTATCGTCCTGTCCCAAGCCCTTACTGTTCATTCATTCAATAGTATTTATTGAGCGCTTACTATGTGCAGAGCACTGTACTAAGTGCTTGGAGAAGCAGCGTGGCTCAGTGGAAAGAGCACGGGCTTTGGAGTCAGGGCTCATGAGTTCGAATCCCAGCTCTGCCACTTGTCGGCTGTGTGACTGTGGGCAAGTCACTTCACTTCTCTGGGCCTCAGTTCCCTCATCTGTAAAATGGGGATTAAGACTGTGAGCCCCACGTGGGACAACCTGATTCCCCTATGTCTACCCCAGCGCTTAGAACAGTGCTCGGCACATAGTAAGCGCTTAACAAATACCAACATTAAGTGCTTGGAATGAACAAGTCGGCAACAGATAGAGACAGTCCCTGCCGTTTGACGGGCTTACGGTCTAATCGGGGGAGACGGACAGACGAGAACAATGGCAATAAATAGAGTCAAGTGCTCTTCACAAAATGCTCAATCAACTACAGTGCTCTGCTGCAACTAAGTACTCAGTCGATACTCAGTACTCAGTACTCAGTCGATATCACCGATTGATTGATTCGCCATCAGTGGCCGAGATTTCCACCCAAAGCCAACTCTATTGTATTGTACTCTTGCCGCGGGCCAGAGGCGGTCAACATAAAAGGCCCCTCCCAGGGTGGTCCGCTTTACCTGGGTCTGGGGAGGCCCCTCCGGTCTGCGAGAACGCCTTCCATTGTGGGATTCCAGCCCGGGTTCGCGATTTGCGAGGGTGCGCCTGCTCCCATCCAGCTGGAAATAAATCAACACCTGCCGGCCGCGACAAAACCAGCCAACAGGTAGAAGAGCAAATGGCGAATAAGATTCAGTTCCTCGTATTCTGCTTGCGATTTGGTGTGGCTTTTTTTTCCGACTTCCAGTTCTTTGGGGGAAGCAGCATGGCATAGTGGATAGAGCACGGGTCTGGGAGTCAGAAGGTCATGGGTTCTAATCCCAGTGCTGTCACTTATCCTCTGTGTGACCTTAAGCAAGTTGTTTCACTTCTCTGGGCCTCAGTTACCTCATCTGGAAAATGGGAATTGAGACTGTGAGCCCCTCCTGGGACAGGGACTGTCCCCAACTTGATTTGCCTGTATCCACCCCCAGTGCCTAGTACAGTGTTTGGCACATGATAATGACAATAATAATATAATAATAATGATACTTGTTAAATGCTTACAATGTGCCAAGCACTGTTCTAAGCACTGGGGTAGATACAAGACAATCAGGTTGTCCCACGTGGGGCTCAGAGTCTTACTTTCCATTTGACAGATGAGGTAACTGAGGCACAGAGAAATCAACTGGCTCGCCCAAGATCACAAAACAGACAAGTGATGGAGCGGGGATTAGAACCCATGTCCTCTCACTCCCAAGCCGTGCCCTTTCCACTAAGTCACGCTGTTTCTCCAGTGTTTAACAAATACCATACCAGTGCACTGGGGTTCTAGTCCTGGTTTTACCATTTGTCTGCTTTGTGGTCTTGGGCTAGCCACTTGACTTCTCTGTGCCTCAGTTTCTCCCTATGGATGGGTAACATTTCTATCAACTTCATTATATTGTACTCTCCCAAGTGCTTAGCACAGTGCTCTATATGGAGTAATCACTCAATAAGTACGATCGAGTGATTCCACGATTGTCAAATACCCGCTCTTCTTCCTACTTAGACTGAGCCCCATTTTCAATCACTCAATCAATCAGTCGATTGGATTTATTGGGCACTTACTGTGTGCAGAAGACTGTTCTAAGGCACTTGGGAGAGTCCTGAGTTGGTAGACGCGTTCCCTGCCCACAATGAGCCTACCAGTCTACAGAGGGAGACCGACATTGATATGAATAAATTCATTACGGAGATGTACAGAAGTCCTGTGGGGCTGAGACTGCAGACCAATAAACAGGTCTATCGTACTCTTCCAAGCGCTCGATACAGTGCTCTGCACACAGTAAGTGCTCAATAAATATGATTGAATTAAAGGAATGAGGGGTCTGACTTGAATTTCGTTCATCTAGTTCAGTGCTTGGGACCTAGGATGGTTAATATTTCATATTATGAGTTCCGGGTTTGTGTTGTGTAATGGAAGCTGTTAAGGAGCAAACAGGACAAAGCAAGTGAAACAGCCTGAATCCTGAGAGACAAGATCACAGAGAAGCTGAAGAGCATGTTAATCAATCTAATACTGACTAAATATGCAACCGCAACTGTGTCTTTTCCACTGCCTTCTTCAGTTAATCAGCGTGGCTTAGTGAGTAGAGCACGGCCTGGGAGTCAAAAGGACCTGGGTTCCAAACATGGCTCCACCATCTGTCTGCTCTCTGACCTGGGACAAGTCATTTCACTTCCCTGAGCCTCAGTTCCCTCATCGGTAAAATGGGGATTAAGTGTGTGAGCCCCATGTGAGACAGGGACTGTGTCCAACCTGATTAACTTGTATCTACCCCTTGGCATATAGTAAGTGCTAAATAAGTACCATAATCATTATTATCATTACAAGAGTTAGTGCCTAGGATTTTGAGGGTACAGTCGGAGGGATTACTCAGTCTAATTTTGGTCAAGTTTAGCAGCGAGTGGACCTGCTTGACTTTGAGTTTTCCAGAATATCCGTTGCCCAGTTCCACACCACAGGATCGTGGCCACAAGCCATGTGACATTTTGGGAAAGGAGATCAGCCATAGAAAATGGCGGCAGGCCATGGAAAAATGGATAGGCTCTCTCCCCAGACCTTTTCAAATGGCCTAAGCGGTCACAGACAAATCAATTCTAATTTAATTGGGACAGAGAAAGGAAAATGTTAATTTCGTATTCTTAAAGTTCAGTTATTGAAAGAAAAACCTTATTTGGCCAGGGTGTTTCTGCTCAGATCCAGATACTTACCAGTCGGTCACATGGAAGAAGCAGGGTGCCGTTCCAGATAAAGGAGAGAGGGGAACACTATGAAAGGGAAAGAAGGGAAGAATGGAGGGAAGGAGGAAGGGAGGGATGGGTGGAAGATGGAGGAAGGTGGGTGGAGGGAAAAAGAAAGAGAAAGGGAGAGGGATAGAGAGAGGAAGAGACTTGGCAGACATGATCCCTGTCCACAAAGATTTTAACAGCCTACAGTACCTTAGAGGTATAATGGGCTGGTGAATAGAGCACGGGCCTGGGAGTCAAAAGGTCATGGGTTCTCATACCAACTCCACCACTTGTCTGCTGTGTGACCTTGGGCAAATCACAACTTCTCTGTGTTCCCTCATCTGTAAAATGGGCATTTAGACCGTGAGCCCTGTGTCGGACAGGGACTGTGTCCAACCCAGTTATCTTGTATCTATCCCGGCACGTAGAACAGTGCCTGGCACATAATGAGTGCTTAACAAATACTGTAATTATGACAGCAGCACGGCACAGTGGATAGAGCATGGGCCTGGGAGTCAGAAGGTCACGGGTTCTAATTTCGGCTCTGCCACTCTGCTGTGTGATCTTGGGCAAGTCACTTCACTTCTTGGGGCCTCAGTTCCTTCATCTGTAAAATGTGGATTGAGACTGTGAGCCCCAAGTGGGACTAGGACTGTGTCCAACCTATTTGCTTGTATCTACCTAGTGCTTACTTAGTACAGTGCCTGGCACAGAGTAAACACTTAAGAAATACAATAATTATTCTTATCATTATTACTCACCCCATTCCCATCCCTAGAGCCCCTTACAAACGTATTTTTATATCCGGTTCCTTCTCTTAACTGTTGTGGGCATGTTCCCTGCCCACAAGGAGCTCAGAGCCTAGGGGGAAGACAAACGTCAATATAAATACATAATTTACAGATAATAATGATAATAATGACATTTGTTAAGTGCTTACTATGTGCCAAGCACTGTTCTAAGCTCTGGGGAAGATACAAGGTAATCAAGTTGTCCCACGTGGGACTCACAGTTTTAATTTTAATTCCCATTTACAGATGAGGTAACTGAGGCCCAGAGAGGTTAAGTGACTTGCCCAAAGTCACACAGCTGACAAGTGGTAGAGGAGGGATTAGAACCCATGACCTCTGACTCCCAAGCCCATTCTCGTTCCATTAAGTCATGCTGCTTCTCATAAGTGTACATAAGATACGTACATAAGAGCTGTGGGGCTGAACAGCGTGGCTCAGTGGAAAGAGCCCGGGCTTGAGAGTCAGAGGTCATGGGTTCGAATCCAGGCTCTGCCACTTGTCAGCTGTGTGACTGTGGGCAAGTCACTTAACTTCTCTGGGCCTCAGTTACCTCATCCGTAAAATGGGGATGAAGACTGTGAGCCTCACGTGGGACAACCTGATTACCTTGTACCTACTCCAGCGCTTAGAACAGTGCTCTGCACATAGTAAGCGCTTAACAAATACCAACATTATTATTACTACCTGCTGGCCAAAGCCGAGAAACCAAGAACACAGTTAACTTTACAGAAGGTAAACGGCAGATTCTTTTCCTGGATGTAAATGGCGCAAAGGAGAAGGAGAATTGGGAAACTGGGCTCATTCCCAGATCAGGACTGTCTTCTTTTGTAGAGGACAACTGAGGATTGTTTTGTCATCGCTTAGGTTTTCCTGTGTCTCCGTGGGTTTTATTGTTTTTAGCTTGTCCCTTGTAGTCCTTACAGTTGCTGAGATCTCGTTATTTGATTTTATATTATGGTATTTGTTAGGCGCTTCCACTGTGCTAAGAGCTGGGGTAGACAATTATAATAAGAATAATGATGATGGTATTTGTTAAGCACTTACTATGTATGGGACACTGTTCTAAGCAGTGGGGTCGACACAGATAATAATAATAACAATGTTGATATTTGTTAAGCGCTTACTATGTGCCAAGCACTGTTCTAAGCGCTGGGGTAGGTACAAGGTAATCGGGTTGTCCCATGTGGGGCTCACAGTCTTCATCCCCATTTTACAGATGAGGTAACTGAGGCACAGAGGAAGTGAAATGACTTGCCCAAGGTCACACAGCTGACAAGAGGCAGATCCGGGATTAGAACCCATGACCTCCGACTCCCAAGCCTGGGCTCTTTCCACTGAGCCAGCTGATCAGGTTGGACCCAGTCCCTGTCCCACATGGGGCTCCCAGTCTTAATCCCTCTTTCACAGACAAGGGAACTGAGACCCAGAGAAGTGAAATAATAATAAAGATAATGATGATAATTTGTTAAGAGCTTACTATATGCCAAGCAGTGAAATGACTTGTCCAAGATCACACAGGAGACACACAGCAGACAAATGGCAGAGCTAGGCTTGAACCTAGTTCCTACTGACTCCTAGGGTTATGCTCTATCCACTGAGCCATGCTGCTTCCAAGCTAAAATCCAATCTAATCCTGTTGGTTAGATTCCCTGTCCCACGTAGGGCTCACCGTCTTCATCCCCAATTTGGGGGGGGGGTCTATCCTGTTTGCCCAAACAGCACCCGTTCTCCCTTCCAGCAACCTGGCAGACCGGGCTGCTGGGCACAGGGGACCAAGGCCAGAGGATGGGCATGGTTCAGTGCCAACCATCACCACTACTGAGAAGCAGCACGGCTCAGTGGAAAGAGCCCGGGCTTGGGAGTCGGAGGTCATGGGTTCGACTCCCGGCTCTGCCACTTGTCAGCTGTGCGACTGTGGGCAAGTCACTTAACTTCTCTGGGCCTCAGTTACCTCGTCTGTAAAATGGGTATTAACTGTGAGCCTCACGTGAACAACCTGATGACCCTGAATCTACCCCAGTGCTTAGAACAGTGCTCTGCACATAGTAAGCGCTTAACAAATACCAACATTATTATTATTACTGCCAAGATAATTTGGAGCATGTGTCTTCTACACTACCGGTGCTCACCCAGATGAAGACGGTGCAGGAGAAAGGTGCATCTTCATGGATAAACTATGGCAGTCACTGTCTCTCAAAAACACTCATCTCACTGCTGGTGGTGTTATCTTGGATCCGAGATAAACAACAACTTAAATTAAACAATATTGTTTAATAAACAATACGGATCATTATCGTCATCAATGGTATTTATTCATTCATTCATACTTATTGAGTGCTTACTATGTGCAGAGCACTGTACTAAGCGCTTAAACATACTGTGGGCAGAACACAGTACAAAATGATTGGGAGAGCATTCATTCATTCAATCGCATTGAGTGCTTACTTACTGTGTGCACAGCACGGTGCTAAGTGTTTGGGACAGTACAATATAACAATAAACAGACACATTCCCGGCCCACCAGGAGCTAACGGTCTAGAGGGGGTCACTATCAAATATCCAAGGCATAACCATGTGTTTGAAGAGGAATCCAATTACCATAATAGATTTTTAGTATATACCCCCTATTAAAGAGGATGAAGTTTAACTGTCAGTGTAGGAATCCAACTGTCTTATTCTTGGGCTTCTTTGGAGTTAAAATTTACAGATAATTTACAAAATTCCCTGGCTAAACTCTAATTTCCCCTACCAGTTGCCCTCTGCATTGTCTATATACTTGGCTGTGTCATCCTTAAGCACTTTGATACTCACCCCAGCTCTCTGCACTGCTGTATATATCCTTATAACAATAATCACTGTAGTTAAATGCTTCCTATATACCAAGCACTGTCCTAAGCCCTAGGGTAGATACAAGATAATCAGGTCCCACATGAGGCTCACAGTCTAAGTAGGAGGGAGAACAGGTACTGAATCCCCGTTTTGCAGAAGAGGGAACTGAAGCACAAAGAAGTGAAATGACTAGACCAAGATCACACAGCAGGTAAGTAGCGGAGCACAGGTCCTACTGACTCCCAGGCCTGTGATCCTTCCACTAGGCCACACTATGTCTCTCTTACCCTCTACCTAATACCTTCTCTCCTTGTTAACTACCATATCCCCTATCTATAATTAATTTTGTTGTCTGTCTCCCTCTGTGGAATGTGAGCACCCTGTGAGCTGGGATTGTTTCTACCAACTGTATTGTACTTTTCCAACAGCTCTGCACGTGGTAAGTGCTCAGTAAATACTACTGATTGATTACTTGATTGATGGCAGAGAAATTCCCTGCCTCAAATCAAACCCACAAGGTTGAAAGCCAAACCACGGAACTGTCTCCCAAAGTACACAAGGGCAATTTATATTGGCAGCTTATACTGTAGATATAGATTTACAAAAAAAAAAATTCAATTTACACTATACATGTATAAAATTTACTCCTGCTTTAGCTATTCCCCGATCACGTTAACGTTCTTCCCGCAATACACTGATTTGCCAACCAGATTTCCCTCCAGTGATTTACCACTCGTAACCAAAGTGGACTTTTTCGAATTCAGGAAATTCTTCTTCTTTTTCTTTGGGCAAGCGTGCATAGGGCGGGTGGTATCTTCTTGATTAGTGAATATGAATATTTTCTCCCCTTTTCCCAGTGCGTCTTCTGTTTCGACAGCAGCATAGTTCATTGAATCTTGCTCACTCACAGCTTCCGTGGAAAGTTTAGGTGGGCTGTTTCTTCGGGAGGGTGACGGTCTCATCCTGGTTGGAAGTGGTTTCTTCAAAATACTGGTAAGAAAAGAGTAAATTGGATCAGAAGAATACTTGGGTGACATATACTGAGCTTTAAACGATACATGAATGCAAATATCATCACAGAATATTTTTTAAAAGCCTCAAGAAATTATCATTTAGGCTTGAAAGTTAAAAAGAATTCACGTGAGTGATTTATATAGCACAAGTCCATTTTGTCATTAGCTGTATGAGTCTGTTAGTAAGGTTTATATATCTTCTGGAAAATCAACATGAAAAAGAGAAGTTCTGAATCTCTTTGTGCACGGAAGAAGCCAGGGTTTAGGTTTGGGGACTACTGTATTCATATGCATTCATTGCATGCTTCGTTCCCAGTTTTTGAGGAAGAAATAATTTCATTTGTAAGTAAAAATGATGATAATAATAATGATAATAATAATAATAATAATGTTGGTATTTGTTAAGCGCTTACTATGTGCAGATCACCATTCTAAGTGCTGGGGTAGTTACAGGATAATCAGGTTGTCCCACGTGAGGCACGCAGTCTCAGTACCCATTTTACAGATGAGGTAACTGAGGGACAGAGAAGTGAAGTGACTTGCCCACAGTCACACAGCTGACAAGTGGCAGAGCTGGGATTCGAACCCATGACCTCCGACTCCCAAGCCCGTGCTCTTTCCACTGAGCCACGCTTGTGCCTGTTACTTCATCTGTAAAATGGGGATAGATGGTGAGCCTCATGTGGAATAATAGTTGTGGTATTTGTTGAGCCCTTACTATGTGCCAAGCACAGTACTAATTTCTGGGGTGGAAACAAGCAAATCGGGTTGGACACAGGCCCTGTTCCACATGGGGCTCACAGTCTCACTCCCCAATTTATAGGTGAGGTTACTGATGCCCAGAGAAGTAAAGTGAATTGTTCAAGGTCACACAACAGACAAGTGGCAGAGCCAGGATTACAACTCACGACCTTTTGACTCCCAGACCCATGCTCTATCCACTACGCCCCACTGCTTCTCTCTTCACCATCATGCCCAGCCTGATAAGCTTGTATCTTCCCCAGCAATAAGTAAAGTGTCTGGCACATAGTAAGCACATAACAGGGGAAGCAGCGTGGCTCGGTGGAAAGAGCCTGGGCTTCGGAGTCAGAGGTCATGGGTTCGATTCCCAGCTCTGCAACTTTTCAGCTGTGTGACTGTGGGCGAGTCACTTCACTTCTCTGTACCTCAGTTACCTCATCTGTAAAATGGGGTTTAACTGTGAGCCTCACGTGGGGCAACCTGATTACCCTGTATCTACCCCAGCGCTTAGAACAGTGCTCTGCACATAGTAAGCGCTTAACGGATACCAACATTATCATAACAAACACCATAAAAAAAGCAGTTACCTTGTCCCAAGCACTGTACTAAGCCCCAGGGTAGATACAAGCTAATCAGTTCCCCCATGGGGCTCACAGTCAAAGCAAGAGAAGAACAGGGATTGAATCCCCATTTTTGCAGATGAGGGAACTGAGGCTCAGAGAAGTGAAGTGACTTGCCCAGGGTCACACAGCAGACAAGTGGTGAAATCAGGATTAGAACCCAGGTTCTCTGACTTCCTGGCTCAAATTCTCACAGAGATAGTGATGCACAGTAGGGGCCCCAAATCCCTGAAGCTGCAGATTCAGGTCTGTGGTGATGTGCAAACCAGGAATAGGGAGAAGGAACCAGATACAGGCTGGTGGACAAAAGTGAATGCTGGTTTTAGGAAGAGGAGATTGGAGTTGGTGATGTTACCGAAATTCATTGAAAGCCTATTATTAATAACAATAGTAATAATAATAATGATGTGTATTGAGCACTTACTTGATGTGGACACTACTAAGTGATGTGTGGACTAATTTCCCCTGTGTAATAGGCCATCCTTGGCCAACTGACCCTTCCTGTAATTTATGTACATATCTTTCATTTATTTATATAAATGTCTGTCTCCCCCTTTAGACTGTAGGCTCGTTTCGGGCAGGGGATGTGTCCGTTCATTGTTATATTGTATTCGCCCAAGCTCCCAAGTACAGTGCTCTGCACACATTTAGTGCTCAATAAATACAGCTGAATGAAAGAATTGTTTTGGGGTTGCAAAAATTAGGCAAAGAAATGGGGCAACTTTGGGAGTAAATGTAGTACATTAAAAATAATTATTGCTGAACTTAAATTGTGTTTAACTGCTAACAAATCCTCCCAAGCTGTTCAGTACTGAGGTCCTTTAAGGTCCTAACCCCACAGCCGTCGTCGATGAAGTACCGAGAATGAACTTTGCTCTGCTCTTACACAGTCCCATAAGAGGTGAATCATAAAGTTATAAAACATATCCACTGAGGTCACGCTCCTATCATTGATGCAGATAGCTGGGGTTACATAGAAAATGCATTTAAAAAAAACCAACAGAATTTCAAATGGCAGTATTCCCTGGAATTAAATTTGCATCATTACCATGAGCATTTTTTAGAGCAAGAAATGACGGGGAGAGCCAAAGGTGAGGAATCTGTTAAGAATGGGCAAGCACTGGAGGGTTTTGAGGAGTGGGAAGACATGGGTTGAACGTTCTTTTACGAAGAAAGGTCCGGGCAGCAGAATAAAGTATGGACTGGAACGGGAAGGGTCAGGAGGCCGGGAGGTCAGCGAGGAGGCAGATGCAGCATTCAAGGTGCGATATGATACGTGCTCGCATCAGCTTGGAGGCAGTTTGGTTGGAGGAGAAAGGGCAGATTCTAGAGACGTTGGGAAGGAAGAACTGTAAGCTTATTTTAAGCAGGGATCGTGTCTGTTATATTGTACTCTCCAGAGCTCTTAGAACAGTCCTCTGCACACAGAAAGAGCTCAGGGAATACAATCAATCGATCGATTGATTGATCCCTGGTCCCAGGTCCATGTTTTTTCCATAGTGATGATGACAGGAGAAAAGGCTCCTTAGTTTCTATAGGCACGGCTCACCTCGGAGGTCTGACGTCGTGCCAGCTTCCTGATGGATCGGGATCAAGCCTTCCATTCAACCCTTGGGCCTCAGAGAAGTCCCTGCCTGGAATTCCACCCAGCCTGATCCCGGGAGACAGGAGAAGCCTACACTGGCAACAGTCTTGGCCAACAGCTGCAGCTACTACCTGGACTAATCATCATCGTCATCATCATCATCATAATAGTAAGAGTAATAATAGTGCATTTGTTAAGCACTTACTAAATTTTAGGCACTGTTCTAAGCACTGGGAAGATAAAAGCAAACTCATTCATTCAATAGTATTTATTGAGCGCTTGCTATGTGCAGAGCACTGTACTAAGTGCTTGGAATGCAAATCTGGTTGGACACAGTCCCTGTCCCACATGGGGCTCACAGTCTTAATCCCCATTTGACAGATGAGGTAACTGAGGCCCAGAGAAGTGAAGCGACTTGCCCACGGTCACACAGCAGATAAGAGGAGGAGCTGGAATTAGAACCCAGGTCCTTCTGACTCTCAGACCCATGCGCTATCCACTAGGCAATGCACCAGACTGCCAGAAGCTGGCCTAGAACAGCATTTTACTGATAAGGAAACACCTCAACCCAACACTTCCATAGGCTCCGACTGAATCATGACTGTTATCTCTTTTTTTAAAAAAAATATTTGTTTAGCACTTACTCTTCATTCATTCATTTGCATTTATTGAGTGCTCACTGTGTGAAAAGCACTGAACTAGGTGCTTCCCAAGCACTGTACTTAGCACTAGAGTGGATTCATGCTAAATCAGGTCAGGCACAGTCCGTGTCCCACAGGGGGCTCACAGTCTCAATCCCCATTTTACAGATGAGCGAACTGAGGCACAGAGAAGTTAAGTGACTTGCCCAAGGTCACACAGCAGACAAGTGGCAGAATCAAGATTAGAACCCAGGTCCTCTGACTCCCAGGTCTGGGCTCTAACCACTAAGCCATGCTGCTTGTGGATAGAGCTCCAACACTGTTATATTGTACTGTTATATTGTACTGGGGAAGCAGCGTGGCTCAGTGGAAAGAGCCTGGGCTTCGGAGTCAGAAGTCACGGGTTTGACTCCCAGCTCTGCCACTTGTCAGCTGTGTGACTGTGGGCAAGTCACTTAACTTCTCTGTGCCTCAGTTCCCTCATCTGTAAAATGGGGATTAACTGTGAGCCGCACGTGGGACAACCTGATGACCCTGTATCTCCCCCAGCACTTAGAACAGTGCTCTGCACATCGTAAGCGCTTGCTCTGCACATCGTAAGCGCTTAACAAATACCAACATTATTATTATTACTGTTCCAAGCGCTTCAGAAAGTTCTCTGCATATAGTAAGTGTTCAATAAATGCAACTGATTGACTGATCGATTGAATGACAAAAGAGTCCTACTATGAAAGACTCTTAGCTAAAGAATCAGAATTTGTCTGTGGGGTGTAAAGAACAATATGGATCTGGTATTTTTTTCCCCTGATGTTAGTTTTCTTCACGAAGCCTCGGCTACATCCATTTCTGACTTCTAGCAGCAGAAAGATAAATAGCAGCTACAAAACAAACCACAAACGAAAAGCTCCGTCATGTCTCTTTTGTGCCCAGAGTTTCCTAATACCTGTGGTCATCTCCGCTTTGGAGGTCTAAGTTCACATCGCCGAACAGGCACATTTCTGTTTGCCAGTGAAATGATTTCGGGACCACAAAAATGCTCCCGAAGACAGACATTCCGATAAAAGCACCAATCAATGATATGGATCATCTTATTTTTTCAATAAAAGAGTGAGTTTGAAATCGGAGAAGATTAAATTCGGAGAAATATCTCTTGGCAGAATCTCACTGCAAGTTTTCCAAAGTAATTAAAAATCATCTTTCTTCTGCCTTCTTGCTATTTGTATTACCATAGATGGGTTGGCTACATTTAATAAAAGGTAGAAAAAGAAGATAAATCTTTGGAACTGACTCTGCAGTTCAGACAAGGGAGGAAGACTTAACCCAGGCTCAGCAGAGGATGTAGATGGGTCTAGAAGGAGATCCAACAATCAATCGATCAATCAATCAGAGGTATCTATTGAATGTTTACTGTGTGGGCTTGGGAGAGTATGACATGAGAGTTGGTAGATGGGCTCCCTGCCCAGAAGGAACTTACTGTTTACTGTCTCCTACCTACTGTCTTACTGTTTATTCTGATCTCCGAACCTCCCGTCTCTCCACGCTTCAGTCTATACTGCACTCTGCTGCCCTGATTATCCTTCTACAGAAACCTTCTGGGCGTGTCACCCCACTCCTCAAAAACCTCCAGTGTTTGCCTATCAACCTTTGCATGAAGCAAAAACTCCTCACTACTGGTTTCAAAGTTGTCCATCCCCTTGCCCCCTCCTACCTCACCTCCCTTCTCTCCTCCTCCACCCCAGCCCACACACTCCGATGCTCTGGTGCTGCTAACCTCCTCACTGGCCCTTGTTCTCGCCTGTCCCGCCACCGATCTCTGATCCACGTCCTACCTCTGGCCTGGAACGCCCTCCCTCCTCACATCCGCCAAACTAGCTCTCTTCCCCCCTTCAAAGCCCTATTGAAAGCTCACCTCCTCCAGGAGGCCTTCCCACACTGAGCCCCCCTTTTCCTGTGCTGTTCCTCCTCCCCTCCCCATCACTCCTACTCCCTCCCTCTGCTCTACCTTCCTCCCTGCCCCACAGCATTTATGTATATATGCCATATTTATTTTATTAATAATGCGTACACATCTATAATTCTATTTATCTATTTTGATGCTAGTGATGCCTGTCTACTTGTTTTGTTTTGTTGTCTGTCTCCCCCTTCTAGACTATGAGCCCGTTGTTGGGTAGGGATTGTCTCTATCTTTTGCCGAATTCTACTTTCCAAGCACTTGGTACTTGGTACAGTGCTCTGCACACAGTAAGAGCTCAGTAATTACAATTGAAAGAATGATCGAAAGAATGAATGTCCATGAGCAGCCTGGCCTAGTGGAACGAGCCCTGGACTGAGAGATGGAAGTCACGGGTTCAAATTCTGTCACTGCCACTTGCCTGCTGTATGACCTTGGGTAAATCAATCAATCAATCAATGGTACTCATTAAGACCTTACTATGTGGAGAGCACCGTACTAAGCACTTGGGAGAGTACAACATAACAGAGTTGGCGGACACGTCCCCTGTCCACAAAAAACCTTAACTTGCCTGTGCCTCAGTTTCCTCTTCTGTAAAATGGGGTTTCAATACCTGTTCTCTAGCCCCCTTAGACTCTGAATCCCCTGGGGAACAGGGACTGTGCATGACGCGATTGTATTTTTTCTACCCCAGACCTTGGCACATAATAGTAGGTGCTTAGCAAATATCCTAATTATTATTATTATCCTCAGGAAAGTGAACATGATTCCTGCCTGTTTTTCTTTCTGAACTCTACAGCCATTGTGGTCCTGGTCCTGCCTCTCCCTCCAGACTGTAAGTGTGATGTGGGCAGGGAATATGTTTTCTGTTGTAATGTACTTTTCAAAGCGCTTAGTACAGTGCTCTGCACACAGTGAGTGCTCAATAAATACGGTTGACTGACTGACTTATGAATTTTAGGTATTTAAAGCAGTGCTCTCCAAGCCTTTCCCCACTCAGTGGATGGTATATATTGAGCACTTCTTGTGTGCAGAGCAGAAGCTGGTGATCTAGTCGGGGAGATAGTCACTGAAGTTATTTAGAGACAAAACTGAGGGAAAGAGGACACTGAGTTGGGTGTAAGAGGATGTGTTCAAAAGGGCTAAAGGAAGTTACACAGTAAGAGTTTTAAAAATACTCCAATTATTGTTATTTAGACTAACAGTTCAGACTTAGTCCCCACATGGGGCTCACAGTATAAACTGGAGGGAGAAAAGGGAGTGAATCCCTGGGCTCTTTCCATTAAGGTACAATGCTCAGAACAGCATATAGTACATAGTAAACACTGAGCGAACACCAAAGTTATCCTGATGATTTCTCCAGACTTTAGTATATAGGTACGTATTTGTGTATGTACAGTCTTAAGTGATAGGTATGACGTGAATGAATCTTGCTGGCTTGCTTCCTTTTTTTAAAAAAAAGGATGTAATGAGTGCTTACTGTGTGCAAGATACTATACAAAGAACTTTTTTTCATAGCGGTCTTTGTTAAGCACTTACTATGTGCCAGGCACTGTACTGAGTGCTGGGGTAGATACAAGATAAAATCAGGTTGGACGCAGACCAGGTTCCAGCTGCGGCTCACAATATTAACCCCCATTTTAAAGATGAGGTAACTGAGGCAAGGAGAAGTGAAATGACTTGCCCGAGGTCACACCATAGACAAGTGGTGGAGAGATGGGACTAGAACTCAGGTCTGTCTATCCACTAGGCCATGCTGCTTCCCTGAGTACAATATAACGGAGTTAACAGATGTTCCCTGCCTATAATGAGTTTACAGTCATTAGGGGGAGGTAGATATGAATGAATAGATTATGGATAGGTACATAAGTACTGTGGAGCTGAGGTTGGGGTGAATAAAGGGTAATAATAATAATAATAATGGTATTTGTTTAGCACTTACTATGTGTGCTCTTCAAAGCACTGGAATAGATTCAGGGTAATCAGGTTGTCCCACGGGGGACTCACAGTTTTAATCCCCAGTTTACAGATTAGGTAACTGAGGCACAGAGAAGTCGAGTGGCTTGCCCAAGGTCACACAGAAGACAAGTGGCGGAGCCGGGAGTGGAACCCACATCCTCTGACTCCCAAGCCCGGGCTCTTTCCCCTAAGCCACACAAATTCAAGGGCAAGGGCAAAGCAGAAGGGAGAGAAAGTTGGAGAAATGAGAGGTTAGTTGGGGAAGGCCTCTTGGAGATGTGCTTTTAATAAAGTTTTGAAGATGAGGAGTGTGACTATCTGTCAGATGAAGTGGGAGGACGTTCCAGGCCATAGGCAGGCCATGGGCGAGGGGTCGGTGGTGAGATGGACGGGGTCGAGGTACATTGAGTAGGTTGGAATTAGAGGGGTGAAGTGTGCAGGCTGGGTTGGAGTAATAATAATGTTGGTATTTGTTAAGCACTTACTGTGTGGAGAGCACTGTTCTAAGCGCTGGGGTAGATACAGGGTAATCAGGTTGTCCCACGTGAGGCTCACAGTCTTAATCTCCATTTTACAGATGAGGTAACTGAGGCACAGAAAAGTGAAGTGACTTGCCCACAGTCACACAGCTGACAAGTGGCCGTGGCAGAGTAGGAGAGTAGGGAGGTGAGGTAGGAGGGGGCAAGAGGATTGAGTTTTTTAAAGCCGATGAAATGGAGTTTCTGTTTGATGTGGAGGCGGATGGGCAACCACTGGAGGATCTTGAGAAGCAGGGAAACATGGCCTGGACATTTTTGTAGAAAAATGTTCCAGGCAGTAGAGTGAAGTATGGACTGGAGTGGGGAAGAGGCAAAAGGCAGGGAGGTCAGCAAGGAAGCTGATGTAGTAATAATAATTATAATTATGGTATTTAATAATAATAATAATAGCAATGGAATTTGTAAAACACTTACTATGTGCCAGGAACTATACTAAGCGCTGGGGTGGATACAAGCAGATCAGGTTGGACACAGTCCCTGTCCTATGTGGGGCTCACAGACTCAATCCCCATTATACAGATGAGGTAACTGAGTGAAGTAAAGTGATTTGCCCAACGTCACACAACAGGCAAGTGGTGGAGCCGGGATTATTCATTCAATAGTATTTATTGAGCGCTTACTATGTGCAGAGCACTGTACTAAGCGCTTGGGATGAACAAGTCGGCAACAGATAGAGACAGTCCCTGCCGTTTGACGGGCTTACAGTCTAATCGGGGGAGACGGACAGACGAGAACAATGGCACTAAACAGCGTCAAGGGGAAGAACATCTCGTAAAAACGATGGCAACTAAATAGAATCAAGGCGATGTACAATTCATTAACAAAATAAATAGGGTAACGAAAAGATATACAGTTGAGCAGACGGGTACAGTGCTGTGGGGATGGGAAGGGAGAGGTGGAGGAGCAGAGGGAAAAGGGGAAAATGAGGCTTTAGCTGCGGAGAGGTAAAGGGGGGATGGCAGAGGGAGTAGAGGGGGAAGAGGAGCTCAGTCTGGGAAGGCCTCTTGGAGGAGGTGATTTTTAAGTAAGGTTTTGAAGAGGGAAAGAGAATCAGTTTGGCGGAGGTGAGGAGGGAGGGCGTTCCAGGACCGCGGGAGGACGTGATCCAGGGGTCGACGGCGGGATAGGCGAGACCGAGGGACGGCGAGGAGGTGGGCGGCAGAGGAGCGGAGCGTGCGGGGTGGGTGGTAGAAAGAGAGAAGGGAGGAGAGGTAGGAAGGGGCAAGGTGATGGAGAGCCTTGAAGCCTAGAGTGAGGAGTTTTTGTTAGAAGCCATGACCTTCTGACTCCCAGGCCCGGGCTGTATCCACTGCACCATGCTGCTTCTCTGCTCACTATGTGCCGAGCACTGTTCTAAGCACTGGGGTAGATACGAGGTAATCAGGTTGCCCCACGTGGGGCTCACAGTTTTTATTCCCATTTTACAGATGAGGGAACTGTGGCACAGGGAAGTTAAGCGGCTTGCCCAAGTTCACATAGCAGACAAGTGGCGGAGCCTGGATTAGAACCCATGTCCTTTGACTCCCAAGCCCGGGCTCTTTCCACTAAGCCACACTGCTTCCCACTAAGCCCTGCTGCTTCCCAATCAAATCGGAGTAGAATAAGTGCTTGGAGTAAAATGGTAACGTGGTCACTAATGTGTCAACCTGATTAGCTTGTATCTACACGAGTGGCTCAGTGGAAAGAGCCCGGGCTTGGAAGTAAAAGTTCATGGGTTCGAATCCCGGCTCTGCCACTTGGTAGCTGTGTGACTGTGTTCTCGTCTGTCCGTCTCCCCCGATTAGACTGTAAGCCCGTCAAACGGCAGGGACTGTCTCTATCTGTTGCCGACTTGTTCATCCCAAGCGCTTAGTACAGTGCTCTGCACATAGTAAGCGCTCAATAAATACTATTGAATGAATGAATGAGTCACTTAACTTCTCTGTGCCTCGGTTCCCTCATTTGTAAAATGGGGATTAACTGTGAGCCTCACGTGGGACAACCTGATTACTCTGTATCTACCCCAGCGCTTAGAGCAGTGCTCTGCATATAGTAAGCGCTTAACAAATACCAACATTATTATTGTTATTATTTAGTGAAGAGCCCGCACATAGTAAGTGCTTAACAAATGCCATAAAAAAAAAATTAGACATGAACACTGTACCTTGAGGGATATAATCTCTACTTTTTTGAAGTGCCCATTCTCCCCAGACATAAAAATCCCACAATCAATCAATCATATTTATTGAGCACTTACTATGTGCAGAGCATGAAACTAAGTGCTCAGGAAAGGACAATATAACAGAGCTGATATAGGCATTCCCTACCCACAACACTGTGCACCCCTTGGGAGACAGGAACCCATGTCTCCACAGACATTAAAGTCCTTAGAAACAGAGATCATTATCAGCTTTAATGATACGGTGCTGGCACAACACTATTCGGATAAAGCGGTTTTCAAAATTAAATCAGTGAAGGAATAAATCATCTGAGGGCTACCGCTTGAGGTAAGAACTTCAACCTCAAGAGAGGTGGGCGTAGAAAAAGCCCACAAAGATTCCCACCTCTCAGCTGAGATCTTCGATTGACTTCAATTCAAGTCAAGCCAAGGGAAAGAGAATCTTCCCCAGAAATTATCCGTCCTCTCTGGTCGTCAAGGTCCCGCCTTGACGGAGGCAGCCATGGTCACGTTCAAGCCGATAATCTAATTCCGAGGCGGCCGTGACCAGAGAGGTCAAGTAGGTGACTGGAAATTTCAGGCCTCCGGGAGGGTAACTGGTACCCTCTTAAGAGGGATGGTAGCCGGAATCCTAATCTTAATAATGTAATAATGATAATTACGGTATTTGTTAAGTGCTTACTATGTGCCGGGCACTGTTCTAAACCCTGGGGTAGATACAAGGTAGTCAGGTTGCCTCACGTGGGGCTCACAGTCTTAATCCCCATTTTACAGATGAGGTCCCTGAGACCCAGAGAAGTTAAGTGACTTGCCCAAGGTCACACAGCAGACAAGAGGCGCAGTTGGTATTAGAACCCATGACCTTCTGAGTCCAGGCCTGGGCTCTATCCACTACGCCATTAATGACAAAAAGAAGAATCCCTGGGTGGTTCAGACCATGGACCAGCTTTAAATTTAACTGCATTTATCTGCCTTTAGGTTTTGGATCCCCAGAACGATGGCATCGGTCCTTCAAAAAAGGAGTATAGCCAGCTACTTCTAACGAGTGCCCAACGGGGTATAATGCGTTTCCTGATTTAGCAAGTCTTGCAAATAGAATTTTTTGAACGTGTGAGTCTACAACTTTCCTCTGAGGCGTGGTTTTGCAAGAAAGTAGTCCTGCCCTCACCCTAGTCCTCTGTTTAAGTTTTGTGCATTTGACCTTGTCTTCACGGTTAGTGTTTTGTTTCACTTTTTTAAAAAATGGTATTTAAGTGCTTATTATGTACCAGGCACTGCACTAAATGCTGGGTTAGACACAAGCTATTCAGATCCCTTGGGCTCATAGACTTAATCCCCATTTTGCAGGTGCGGGGGCTCGGGCACTGAGAGATAATGTGACCTGCCCAAGGTCACACAGCAGAAAAGGGGCAGAGCTGGTATTAAAACTCAGATCCTCTGACTCCCAGACCCGTGTTCTTTCCACTAGGCCATCCTGCTCCTCTTTTTCTGTGTCCGTTGCCAGTCCCCTCTCCCCCATTATCAATGAATCATGCATGCCGTCATTGGGCAGGGATTGTCTCTATCTGTTGTCGAATTGTACATTCCAAGCGCTTAGTACAGTGCTGTGCACATAGTAAGCGCTCAACAAATATTATTGAATGAATGAATGTATTTACTGAGTGCCTTCTGTTGTTGACTGAGCCCCCCTTTTCCTCTGCTCCTCCTCCCCCAACATCGCCCAGACTCCCTCCCACTGCTCTACCCCCTTCCCCGCCCCACAGCACTTTTGTATATAGTATATATGTATTATTCTATTTATTTTATTAATCATATTCATTCATTCATTCAATAGTATTTATTGAGCGCTTACTATGTGCAGAGCACTGTACTAAGCGCTGGGAGTGTACAAATCGGCAACAGATAGAGACAGTCCCTGCCCAGTGACGGGCTTACAGTCTAATCGGGGGAGATGGACAGACAAAAACAATAGCAATAAATAGAATCAAGGGGATGTACATCTCATTAAAACAATAGCAATAAATGGAATCAAGGTGATGTACATCTCATTAACAAAATAAATAGGGTAATAAAATAAATAGGGTAATAAAATAAATAGGGTAATAATAATAATGATATGTGTATATCTATAATTTTATTTATATTGATGCTATTGATGCCTCTCTACTTATTTTGTTTTGTTTTCTTCTCTCTCTCCACATTCTAGACTGTGAGCCTGTTTTGGGGTAGGGATTGTCTCTGTTGCCGAATTGTACTTTCCAAGTGCTTAGTACAGTGCTCTGCACACAGTAAGCACTCAATAAATACAATTAAATGAATGAATGAATGTTGAACACTGTACTAAGCCTTGGGAGAGTGCAATACAACGGAGTTGGTAGAGACAGTGAGTAGCAGCGTGTAGCGGAGCAGTAGCAGGAGAAGCAGCGAAGTAGTGTGGCCTAGTGGATAGAGCCCGGGCCTGGGACTCAGAAGGTCATAGGTTCTAATTCTGGCTCCGCCACGTCTGCTGTGTGGCCTTGGGCAAGCCACTTCACTTCTCCGGGTCCGAGGGACCTCATCTGGAAAATGGCGACTACGACTCTCCTTATGAGACAGGGACTGTGTCCAACCCAGGCTGCTTGTATAATAATTTGCCTGTCTCCACCCCAGCGCTGAGAACAGTGCCTGGCACATAGTGAGTGCTTAACAAATACTACAATCATTAATTATTATTATTATTATTATTATAAGGGAGGAGTGCGACTGCTCTCCACAGGGGTTACCGTATGTGCACAGCTCAGCTCTGGAGAGCTTGCTCGGATAAAACGAGGAGAAAATTCACAATCAGAATGTCCCAAGTCCACTCCCAGAGCTGCAGCTTTCCTTTGGATTTCCGGGTTTAGCTTCCTTTCTGAAGAAAGCTGTCCCATTTAAAGGCAAAGGGTGAGACATATCGACTCCAGCAAATCCCAGCCCCCATCAATGACTTAAATCCGACATGCGGGTACACACAGAACCACGATAGAGATGAAAGTCGGGCATTACCTTTCCTTCTTCCGACAGGCATCCAGGGCCATGTCTAAACCTCTGTTTATCAGATCCTGTCTTAGTTTGCTCTCTAAAGCCTGCCACGAACCCTGATGTTTCCTGGAGACAAAAAGATATAACTCACATTAGCAACTTCGGTCTCATCTCCAATTGTATTTTCTTCTATTTATTTGAGAACAAAAATATCGCTGCTATTTCCCCCTTAAGTTCTTCTTCCATCCCAAATCACAGATTCTTAGTCCCTAGGTGGCCAAAGGAAATGGAAACGATCGGAGGACCAGAATAAGAATAACCTTTTTTTTTCATATTTGACTGATTTTTTAGACTTCCACTGTTTTCAGTTCGTAAATCACAATTACATTGTCTCGTTAGGAGGCTACACATAATGGTGCTTCATGGGCTGCAAACTCCACTCAACTGTATTGCCACTGAAATGAAAAGTAAAGAGTCATCGCTTTTATTTAGGCCTTTATTCTTGGCAGGATAAAAAAAATTCAGAGGATAATTTTATGCACTGAGAGCAAACAGAAGTCTCTATTGGGCAAAAAAACTCAAGCGTTGCAACAAGAGCACATATTTACTGATAGAGATTTTTCATTCCAGTTTCTCCATTTGTCTGCTATGTGACTTTGGGCAAGTCTCTTTCATTCTGTGCCTCAGTTACCTCATCTGTAAAATGGGGATTGAGATTGGGCGCCCCATGTGGAACAGGAATTGTGTCCAACCTGATTTGCTTGTAATAATGGTGGTATTTGTTAAGCGCTTACTATGTGTAGAGCACTGTTCTAAGCGCTGGGGTAGATACAGGGTAATCAGGTTGTCCCACATGAGGCTCACAGTTAATCCCCATTTTACAGATGAGGTAACTGAGGCACAGAGAAGTTAAGTGACTTGCCCACAGTCACACAGCTGACAAGTGGCAGAGCGGGGATTCGAACCCATGATCTCTGACTCCCAAGCCCAGGCTCTTTCCACTGAGCCACGCTGCTTCTCTATCCACCCCAGTGCTTTGAATAGGTGCCTGGGGCATAGTAAGTGCTGAACAAATACCATTACTATTATTATCATTATAAATTCAGAGAATAAAAATGATTCCTTTTGAATTTGAAAAGCCTCCTATGTCCCTGTGCAGTCTATGCCATGGGGTGTTGGGAATTGATGAAGGAAGCCTTGCTATAAGTTCTGCACATAATAAGCGCTCAATAAATACTATTAAATGAATGAATGAAAAATAGAGAAGAACCCTGTCCTAGTGGAAAGAACACGGGCCCGGGAATCAGAGGACTTGGGTTCTAATTCCAGCTCTGTCATGTGACTGCTGTTTGACCGTGGGCGAACCACCAACTTCTCTGTGCCTCTGTTATTTCATTGATAAAATGGAGATTAAGACTGTGAGCCCTATTGAGACAGGGACTGTCTAACCTAATTAGCTTGTACCTACCCAGCGTGGCTCAGTGGAAAGAGCCTGGGCTTCGGAGTCAGAGGTCATGGGTTTGACTCCCGCCTCTGCCACTTGTCAGCTGTGTGACTGTGGGCAAGTCACTTAACTTCTCTGTGCCTCAGTTCCCTCGTCTGTAAAATGGGGATTAACTGTGAGCCTCACGTGGGACAACCTGATTACCCTGTATCTACCCCAGCGCTTAGAACAGTGCTCTGCACATAGCAAGAGCTTAAAAAATACCAACATTATCATTATTATTACCCCAGTACTTAGTACAGTGTCAGGTAAATAGTAAGCGCTTAACAAATACCACTAAAAAAAACTAGGAAGTGCTGTGGTCTGGTGAGTTTGGTGGGGAGTGCAGAAGGGAGGGCACTCCGGGCCAGAGAAACAGTGACTGAGCAGACAAACACAGAATGCTAATATGGAAAAGTGCGGAAATCGTAAAGTTTCATAAAATTGGACACTTCCTGAAAGATCAGAGCAATGGGAGTGCTCCCAATTCTGCGAGAATTACTCTATCGTACTCTTTGACGTGCTTGGTACAGTGTTCTGCACACGGCAAGTGCTCCATAAATACTATTGACTGATTGATATCAAGATTCATGTATGGTTCATTTTTCAGTTTATGATAGATGAACATTATCTGATGAGTCCTCCGGTGTAGTATTTTGGTTTCTCCCCCCGCCCCCAGCTTTAACGTCTCAGAGGAATCTATTTGTGTCAGAAAGCTTTTCAAGTGATTTCAAGTGTGAGCCCTAGGGCAGAGGGTCAGGGCCTTTTGGTGTGTTTTCCTAAGCGCTTAGTATAGTCATCTGCACACGGCAGGTATTTAATAGGTAGCATTACAAGACTGGAATTCAGGAGCTGGCCTGGAGGAAAGAGCAGCGGCCTGATAGAGGACCTGGGTTCTATTGCCAAATCTGCCAGTCGCTTGTTGGGTGACTTAAGTCATTTTACTTCTCTGGACCTCAGTTTCCTCATCTGTAAAATGGGGATTAAGACTGTGAGCCCCATTTAGAACATGGACTGTGTACTACCTGATTAGTTTGTATCTACCCCAGTGCTTATTATAGTGCCGGTACAGAGTAAGCAATTAACAAGTGCCATTGAAAAAGCTCAAAGGACACACACACAAAAAAACCTACTATGCCTTCATCGATTGTGAATCCCATGTGGGACAGGGACTGTGTCTGATCTAATAATAATAATGTTGGTATTTGTTAAGCGCTTACTATGTGCAGAGCACTGTTCTAAGCACTGGGTTAGATACAGGGTAATTAGGTTGTCCCAAGTGGGACGCCCAGTCTTAATCCCCATTTTACAGATGAGGTAACTGAGGCCCAGAGAAGTGAAGTGACTTGCCCACAGTCACACAGCTGACAAGTGGCAGAGCCGGGATTTGAACCCGTGATCTCTGACTCCTAAGCCCATGCTCTTTCCACTGATCCACGGATCTGACTGTATTGTATCTTCCCCAGCACTTAGCACAGTGCTTACCCTCTGATATAATGTTTAATCAATATCGTAACTGTGAAGCAGGGTAGCCTACTGGAAAGAGCTCAAAACTGAGAGGCAAAAAGATTCTCAAGGCAAAAAGGCAAAAAGGATTCTAATTCCGGCTCCACCCCTTGTCTGCTGTGTGATCTTGGGCAAGTCACTGAACGTCAGTGCCTGAGTTTCCTCAACTGGAAAATGGGGATTCAAAACCTGTTCGCCCTCCTACTTTTAATCTGTGAACTCCCATTGGGGCACTTGATCATTTTGAATACCCCACCACTTGCTACAGTGCTTAGCACCTAGTAAGCGTTTAATCAATACCACGATCATTATTATTACTGAATGATTGATTGGGTGGCCTAGTGCATACGGCATGGACCTAGTAGGCAGAAGGACTAGGGGAAGCAGCGTGGCTCAGTGGAAAGAGCACGGGCTTGGGAGTCAGAGGTCATGGGTTTGAATCCCTGCTCTGCCACTTGTCAGCTGTGTGACCGTGGGCAATTCACTACACTTCTCTGTGCCTCAGTTCCCTCATCTTTCAAATGGGGATTAAGACTGTGAGCCTCACGTGGAACAACCTGATTACCCTGTATCTACCCCAGCGCTTAGTACAGTGCTCTGCGCATAGTAAGCGCTTAACAAATACCAACATTTTTTTTTTCTTTTCTCATGCCAGTTCTGCGACTTGTCTACTGTATGATCTCGGTCTGGTCGCTTCACTTCTCTATGCCTCGGTTACCTCATCTGAAAAATGGGGATTAAGACCGTGAACCCCATGTAGGATGGGGACTATGTCCAAATTATCTAGTATCTACCCCAGTGCTTAGTACAGTGCCTGGCACATAGTAAGCGCTTAACAAATACCATAAAAAAGATGGTGGATATTAACAACCACACAGGTGGGAGAGGAATCTCCTAATTAGCTTCTTACTGGCTGAAAACCGACTCAATTACAATGACACATGAGATGTTCCACCCCACTGTAGATGGATTCAAAACTCTTATTTTTTTTCCAGAGAGAGACCTGACCCTCAGGTGGTAATTGAAGCACATAACGTGGCCAGTCATTGTTATTATCAGTAGCCCCCGACTGAGATCGAGATCCTCTCAGTTACCTTCGGCAGGTGATTTCAATAAAAAGGGCCGTTCGTACCGTTTTCTACAGCTGTCGGTTTGCTCCCCGTTGCTGTCGCTCTCGCCAGCGTCCTCTGAATATTTCTCCCTGATGGATTCCAGAACAGGAAGGAGTTCATTCTGTGAACTGGCAGGAAGCAGGAAGTTCAGGAGTCTGGGCAGCAGTCCCTCGGGGACCACTGTCAGTTTGGATAAATAAGCCGCCAACCGGAGGTCCTAGAGGGTTTAATGGAAAGCGTTAATGAGTTATTATTATTATTATGGCATTTGCTAAGTGTTTACTATATGCCAAGCACTGTTCTAAGTTCTGGAGAAGATATGAGTCAATAGGGCTGGACACAATTCCTGTCCCACATGGGGCTCCCAGTCTTAATCTCCTTTTTAAAGATGAGGGAAGTTCTGGAGTAGATATGAGTCAATAGGGCTGGACACAATTCCTGTCCCCCATGGGGCTCCCAGTCTTAATCTCCTTTTTAAAGATGAGGGAACTGAGACCCAGAGAAGTGACACGTCCGAGGTCACGCAGCAGATGTGTGGCAGAGAGGGGATTAGACCCCAGGTCCTCCTGACTCCCAGGCCCGGGCTCTATCCACTAAGAAACAGTGCTTCACACGCTCATGGTCTGTCACCTTTAAAATGAGCCAATTGTAAGTTAGAACTTTTTTCATCTCTGAGAAATCACTGTAAGTTTCTTAAGTTTAGAAATGATCATTTTGGTTTGTAAAGTTTGTCTGTCATACTATCCCAACCCTTGTATCACTAGTCCTTCTCACTGGGCCCTGATCTCGCCTGTCTTGCCTCCAACCCCTGGCCCACATCCTGCCTTTGGTCTGGAACGCTCTCCCTCCTCAAATCTACCAGACAGTGACTCTCCTTCCCCTTCAAAGCTTTCTGAAGGCCCATCTCCTCCAAGAGGTCTTCCCAGACTAAGTCTCCCTTTTCCTTACTTCCCACTCCTTTCTGCATCGCCCAACTTGCTGCTCCTTTTGCTCTTCCACCCCACCAGCCTCACAACACTTATATGTATATCTGTAATTTCATTTATTTGTATTGATGTATGTCTCCCCCGCCCTTAGATGGTGAGCTCATTGTGGGCAGGGAATGTCACTCTTTATTATTGTATTGTACGTTCCCGACCACTTAGTACAGTGTTCTGCACACAGTAAGTGCTTAATAAATATGACTGAATGAATGAAAGAATGGTCGTGATTCCCATATCACCAGACTACGTGAACACACATACACACACACACACAAACGCACATATACGCACATCTTTCCTGTGCTTGTCCTGGGCCTTTGATGGCACAAGACTCTGAACCACGGTCCTGCATGGAATGGCAATTTATAATCCACTAATGGTATTATTGAGCATTCATTATAAGCAGAGCACTGTACTAAGCATTTGGGAGAGTACAACAGAACAGAATTAGCAGGTATGTTCCCCGCTCATAACGACTGAATTGAACTGAATTGAAATGAGTAATCAGGTCAGACACAATCCCCGACCCACACTGGGTTCACAGTCTAAGGGGGGAGAACAGGTACTTTTTTTTTGTTTGCTTGTTGTTGTTGTTTTTAACTGTATTTGGTGAGTCCTTATTAGGTGAAAGGCACTGTCCTAAGCCCTGGGGAAGACACAGACTAATCAGGTTGAATACATTCCATATCTCAAGTGGGGCTCATAGGCTTAATCCCCATTTTACAGAGGAGGGAACCGAGGCACAGAGAAGTGAAGTCACTTGTCCAAGGTCACCCAGAAGAGAAGTGGCAGAGCGGGTATTAGAACCCAGGTCCTCCGACTCCCAGGCCTGTGCTCTTTCCATTAGGCCAGGCCACACTGCCTTTCAAGGCAAGGAGGAGTCTTGCATTTAGTTAGACTGAAAGTCCCCTGTGAGACAGGGACCGTGTCTGACCCAAGTGGCTCAGTGGAAAGATCTTGGGCTTCGGAGTCAGAGATCATGGGTTCGACTCCCGGCTCTGCCACTTGTCAGCTGTGTGACGGTGGGCAAGTCACTTCACTTCTCTGTGCCTCCGTTACCTCATCTGTAAAATGGGGATTAACTGTGAGCCTCACGTGGGACAATCCGATTACCCTGTATCTACCCCAGCGCTTAGAACAGTGCTTTGCACATAGTAAGCGCTTAACAAATACCAACATTATTATTATTATTATTATTATCCCAGTGCTGAGAACAGTGCTTGACACAGAGTAACTGCTCCACACAGACCATAAGGACAATGGTCTATAGGGATGATAATGTAGGTGCAGAAGTGTGGCTTAGTGGATAGAGCATGGACCTGGGAGTCAGAAGGACCTGGGTTCTAATCCCAGCTCTGTCCCATGTCTTTTGTGTGACCTTGGGAAAATCACTTCATTTCTCTGGGCCTCAGTTCCCTCATCTCTAAAATGGGGATTAAGAGTGTGAGTCCCATGTGGGGCACGGACTGTGTCCATCTTGATTAACTTGTATCTATCCCACCGCTTAGAACTGTGCCTGGAACATAGTAAGTGCTTAACGAGTACCATAATTACCCCTCTAGACTTTGAGCTCATTGTGGGCAGGGAATGTCACTGTTTATTGTTGTACTGTACTCTCCCAAGCGCTTAGTACAGTGTTCTGCACACTGTAAGTGCTTAATAAATATGACGGACTGAATGAACGAATGAATGGTTCTGTCTTTTGCACGATGTATCTAATTCCAAGTTGTAATTTGTGTCCTTTAAAGTCTTGTCACTCACCCTGATGTCATGCTCCCCCTGGCTTTTTCTGTATTCTGAGCATGTCACCACGTTCTTATTTTCATGGCTGCACTATGTTATACTAAGAGCTTTGCAAGTAGGAAGTGTTCCTCAATTCAAAAACAGCTGGTCTAATAAAAGATAAATATTGAGGATCTCAAAGGAGCATAGGCAATTTGGCATTTTGATACGTCAGTAACTAATGAATACAAATCAGCAAGGAAAAGCACGCTATCTTCTTTGACTTTCATTTCGTCATGTCCACTGGGAGGAACTAAATCCTTGTAACTAAATCCGGCACTTAGATTTACACCCTTTATTCACCCCACCATCAGCCCCGCAGCACTTATGTGCACATCCATAATTTATTTCTCTACATCAATGTCTGTCTCCTTCTCTAGACTGTAAGCTCATTTGGGGCAGGAAATGAATCCACTAACTCTGTTGTATCGTAATAATAATAATAATGATGGTATTTGTTAAGTGCTTACTATGTGCCAATCACTGTACTTCCCCAAACACTGAACTAAGCACTTGGGAGAGTCCAATATCACAATACACAGACACATTCCCTGCCCATACAAGCTTTGTTGCATTGTATTCTCCCAAGCACTTAGAGGTCATGGGTTCAAATCCCGGTTCAGCTGCTTGTCAGCTGGGTGACTTTGGGCAAGTCACTTCACTTCTCTGCACCTCAGTTACCTCATCTGTAAAATGGGGATGAAGACTGTGAGCCCTACGTGGGACAACCTGATCACCTTGTATCCTCCCCAGCGCTTAGAACAGTGCTTTGCACATAGTAAGCGCTTAACAAATGCCATAATTATTATTAGTAGTAGTATTGTGCTCTGCACACAGTAAGTGCTCAATAAATACTATTGACTCACAAACACACTCACACATACCTGCATGTACATACAGAATGCATATACGTGCATGTATTACTACATATATATATATATACTCAATCTTAATCTCTGACTACAAAGGATGCATGTTTATTACTATATTCATCTTAATTATCGATATAATTATGATATAAATATACACCCTTCATAGTCAAAGATCGAACATATATGTGTATGCTCCTTGTGGACAGGGAATGTTTCTATCAACTCTGTTGTAGTGTACTTTCCTAACTGCCTAGTATAGTGCTCTGTACATAATAAGTGCTCAATGAATACTACTGATTAATTCATATTTGTACACGTTTGTGTCCAGGGGTCATTATGCCAGAGCAAAATGCTGTTAATATGAACGACTAGCGCAACTGCTAAGGGAATTACATGCACAAGTCATTTCAAATGGAAAAAACTAATCGTTAACGCTTTAATTTTATTGTCTGTATCCGATCCACTCAGGAAACTGACAAACTTATTTAAAATAGTGTGACAGAGTCAAACTCCCTGAACTTTTTAGTAAAAAATGTATTCAATCTATCATATTTATTGAGCACTTACTGTGTGCAGAGCACTGTACTAATCACTTGAGAGAGTATAACAATAAACAGACATATCCCTTGCCCACAATGAGTTTACAGTCTAGAGGGAGAGACAGACATTTATAAATAAATTGCAGATATATACACAGGTGCTGTTGGGGTAAGAGGGGGATGAATAAAGGGACCAAGTCAGGGTGAAGCAGAAGACAGTGGAAGAAAAGGAAAAGAGGACTTGGGGAAGGCCTCTTGGAGGATTGACCTTGGGCAAGTCACTTAACTTTTCTGCGCCTCAGTTACCTCATCTGGAAAATGGGGATGAAGACTGTGAGTCCTATGTGGGACAATCTGATTACCTTGTATGTACCCCAGCGCTTAGAACAGTGCTCGGCACGTAGTAAGCGCTTAACAGAGAAGAGCAGCGTGGCACAGTGGAAAGAGCACGGGCTTTGGAGTCAGGGCTCATGAGTTCGAATCCCAGCTCTGCCATTTGTCAGCTGTGTGACTGTGGGCAAGTCACTTAACTTCTCTGTGCCTCAGTTCCCTCATCTGTAAAATGGGTATTAAGACTGTGAGCCCCACGTGGGACGACCTAATTCCCCTGTGTCTACCCCAGCGCTTAGAACAGTGCTCTGCACATAGTAAGTGCTTAACAAATACCAACATTATTATTACATTATTAACAGATACCAACATTATTATTATTATTATTCAATAGTATTTATTGAGCGCTTACTATGTGCAGAGCACTGTACTAAGCGCTTGGGATGAACAAGTCGGCAACAGATAGAGACGGTCCCTGCCGTTTGACGGGCTTACGGTCTAATCGGGGGAGACGGGCAGACGAGAACAATGACAATAAATAGAGTCAGGGGGAAGAACATCTCGTAAAAACAATGGCGACTAAATAGAATCAAGGCGATGTACAATTCATTAACAAAATAAATAGGGTAACGAAAATATATAATAATAATGTTGGTATTTGTTAAGCGCTTACTATGTGCCGAGCACTGTTCTAAGCGCTGGGGTAGACATAGGGGAATCAGGTTGTCCCACGTGGGGCTCACAGTCTTCATCCCCATTTTACAGATGAGGGAACTGAGGCACGGAGAAGTTAAGTGACTTGCCCACAGTCACACAGCCGACAAGTGGCAGAGCTGGGATTCGAACTCATGAGCCCTGACTCCAAAGCCCGTGCTCTTTCCACTGAGCCACGCTGATATACAGTTGAGCGGACGAGTACAGTGCTGTGGGGATGGGAAGGGAGAGGTGGAGGAGCAGAGGGAAAAGGGGAAAATGAGGCTTTGCCTGCGGAGAGGTAAAGGGGGGATGGCAGAGGGAGTAGAGGGGGAAGAGGAGCTCAGTCTGGGAAGGCCTCTTGGAGAAGGTGATTTTTAAGTAAGGTTTTGAAGAGGGAAAGAGAATCAGTTTGGCGGAGGTGAGGAGGGAGGGCGTTCCAGGACCGCGGGAGGACGTGACCCAGGGGTCGACGGCGGGATGGGCGAGACCGAGGGACGGCGAGGAGGTGGGCGGCGGAGGAGCGGAGCGTGCGGGGTGGGCGGTAGAAAGAGAGAAGGGAGGAGAGGTAGGAAGGGGCAAGGTGACGGAGAGCCTCGAAGCCTAGAGTGAGGAGTTTTTGTTTGGAGCGGAGGTCGATAGGCAACCCCTGGAGTTGTTTAAGAAGGGGCGTGACAGGCCCAGATCGTTTCTGCGGGAAGATGAGCCGGGCGGCGGAGTGAAGAATAGACCGGAGCGGGGCGAGAGAGGAGGAAGGGAGGTCAGAGAGAAGGCTGACACGGTAGTCTAGCCGGGATATAACGAGAGCCCGTAATAGTAAGGTAGCCGTTTGGGTGGAGAGGAGAGGGCGGATCTTGGCGATATCGTAGAGGTGAAACCGGCAGGTCTCAGTAACGGATAGGATGCGTGGGGTGAACGAGAGGGACGAGTCAAGGATGACACCGAGATTGCGGGCCTGCGGGACGGGAAGGATGGTCGTGCCATCCACGGTGATGGAGAAGTCTGGGAGCGGCCCGGGCTTGGGAGGGAAGATGAGGAGCTCAGTCTCGCTCATGTTGAGTTTTAGGTGGCGGGCCGACATCCAGGTGGAGACGTCCCGGAGGCGGGAGGAGATGCGAGCCCGAAGGGAGGGGGAGAGGACAGGGGCGGAGATGTAGATCTGCGTGTCATCTGCGTAGAGATGGTAGTCGAAGCCGTGAGAGCGGATGAGTTCACCGAGGGAGTGAGTGTAAATGGAGAACAGAAGAGGGCCGAGAACTGACCCTTGAGGAACTCCAACAGTTAAAGGATGGGAGGGGGAGGAGGCTCCAGCGTAGGAGACCGAGAATGATCGGCCAGAGAGGTGAGAGGAGAACCGGGAGAGGACAGAGTCCGTGAAGCCAAGGTGAGATAAGGTATGGAGGAGGAGGGGATTATTATATGCGCCTTCAGTAAGGTTTTGAATGAGGGGGAGAGAGTAACTGTCGGTCAGAAGGTGGGCACTCCAGGCCAGAGGCAGGATGTGGGCGAGAGGTTGGCGGCGAGATAGACGAGATCAAGGTACGGTGAGGAGGTTAGCCGTAGAGGAGTGAAGTGTGCTGGCTGGGTTGCAGTAAGAGAGAAGCAAGGGTGAGGTAGGAGGGGGCAAGGTAATTGACTGCTTCAAATCCAACGGTGAGGAGTTTCTGTTTGATGCCGAGGTGGATGGGCAACACTGGAGAGGTTCTCGAGGAGTGGGGAAATATGGACCGAACGTTTTATAGAAAGAGATTGTCTCTATCTGTTGCCCAATTGTACTTTCCAAGTGCTTAGTAGAGTGCTCCGCACACAGTAAGCGTTCAATAAATGCGATTCTATGAATAGAAAAATGAACCGGGCAGCAAAGTGAAGTCTGGATGGAGTGGGGAGAGACAGGGAACAGGGAAGTCAGCAGGGAGGCTGATACAGTAATCAAGGCGGGAGAGGATAAGTGCTTGGATTAATGTGGTACTAGCACTGAAACGACATTTTAGAAAGCATAATCAAAGTACAGCATGGAGGCCCAGAGGTTCTGATTTTAAGGAAGACAGTCTGCTCTGTAGCCTGTTTTCAAATCGAATAATAAAATAATCATAGACTCAGAGAGTTCTGAACTCTAATTGACCTCATGTGATTTTATTGACTTCAATATGAAGAAACTAGTAATTAGTTTAGCGATACTTTTTCTTGCTCTGGACACTCAGGCGAAGTAACTAGGGAACAGCCAGAAAAGAATATGCGAGTCAATTCCTGAAGGAAAAAAAGGTAGATATACGGGCCTTTTCTTTTTCTAATGGAACTGTTATAAGCACTTGCTTTGTGCCACGCACTGTACTAAGCACTGGGGTGGATACAAGATAATGAGGATGGATAGAGGCCCTGTCCCACATGGAAGGCACAGTCTTAGTAGGATTTAATCCCCATTTACAGGTGAGGCATTTGAGGGACAGGAAAGGTAAGTGACTTGCCCAAAGGGCACATATTTGTTTACTTTTCATATCTAATAATAATATTTGTGGTATTTGTTAAATGCTTACTGTGGGCCAGGCACTGTATCAGGCACTGGGGTGGATACCAGCAAATCAGAATGGACATGGCTGCTGTCCCACATGGGGCTCACAGTCTCAATCCCCATTTTACAGATGAGGGAAGTGAGGCACAGAGAAGTAAAGTGATTTGTCCAAGGTCACACAGCAGACAAGTGGCAGAGCTGGGATTAAAACCCATGGCCTTAGAGAAGCAGCGTGGCTCAGTGGAAAGAGCATGGGCTGGGGAGTCAGAGGTCATGGGTTCAAATCCAGGATTCACCGCTTGTCAGCTGTGTGAGTTGGGGCAAGGCACTTAACTTCTCTGTGCCTCAATTCCCTCATCTGTAAAAAAATGGGGATTAAGACTGTGAGCCCCACGTGGGACAACCTGATTGCAGCGTGGCCCAGTGGAAAGAGCCCGGGCTTGGGAGTCAGAGGTCATAGGTTCAAATCCCGGCTCTGCCACTTGTCAGCTGTGCGACTGTGGGCAAGTCATTTAACTTCTCTGTGCCTCACTTATCTCATTTGTAAAATGGGGATTAACTGTGAGCCTCACGTGTGTCAACCTGATTACCTTGTATCTACCCCAGCGCTTAGAACATTGCTCTGCACATTGTAAGCACTTAACAAATACCAACAATATTATTGTTTCCTACCCAGTGTTTGGAACAGTGCTTTGCACATAGTAAGCACTTTATGACCCTCTAACCCTCAGGCCCATGTTCTATCCACTACACAATTCTGCTTCTCAACATTATTAATCCATTTCTGTCCATTCCCTTCCTCAGTGGACTCCCTCTCTAGACTGTCACTCCCTTTCCAGTAAATTCATTATGGGCAGGATAACAGGTTGGCTGATTCTGTTGTATTGTACTCTCCCAAGCGCTTAGAACAGTGTTCTGCACTTAGAAAGTGCTCAATAAATACCACTGTTTGATGGGACTGTGAACTTCTTAGGCTTTTACTTCTTTCATTTGTTACCCAAGTTCCTTCTTCAGGGCTCAGCACACAAAAGGCATTCAGTAAATGCTCCTGCTAAATTAGGCTTTTCCTCAGTATTTCTAAACCACTCTCTCCATTCTCCATACCGGTCTTTGGAAACAGCCCAGAATTCAGGCAGCTTATTTTTCTCACGAATCAGATACCCTCTTATGATGAGAAGTAATTAGGATTTATGTAGTGCTTCTCAGTTTCAAAGCGCTTTATTAGATTTTCAACCCCTCATTTTGGATGTGGGACCCTGATTCACAGAGGGATTATAAAAGGAGCAAGGGAGCAGTGCTTCAGAGTTATTAAAAATGCTATTAATGTCAGTGTGTCTGAGGACAACAGCTTCCCTCCTTTCAGAATGTGCAGTGGATGAATGAAAAGAATCCGTTCTTAAAAACTCAAATGGGATCTGGATGTGATCGAGCGTCTCTTTCTTTCATTCATTCGCTCGATTTTGTGTGCAAACCACTGTACAGAGCGCTTGGGACAGTATGAAATAACAATTAACGGACACACTCCCTGACCACAGTGGGCTTACAGTCTAGAGGAGGAGACAGACAATAGGAATATATCAAGGACAGATATGGTCATAAGAGCTGTAGGGCTGGGACGCGAGATGAATAAAGGGAACGAGTCAGGGCAACAGAAGGGAGTGGGAGAAGAGGAAATTGGGGCTTAGGGCCTCTCTTGGAGGAGATGGGCCTTCAATAAGGCTTTGAAGATCTGCCTTTTTTTAATGGTATTTCTTAAGAGTTTACTACGTGCCAGTCACGTCGGCCCTGTCTCTGTCATTCATTCATTCATTCAATCGCATTTATTGAGCGCTTACTGTGTGCAGAGCACTATACTAAATCCTCAGAAAGTACAATTCAAAACAAATAAAGAGGCATCAATAGAGTCAATATAAATAAATAGAATTATAGACACATATACATACACATCAGAACAAGTAAACGCATTGATATGAATAGAATTATCGATATGTACATAGATACACAAGTGCTGTGGGGTGGGGGGGTAGAACGAAGGGAGCGAGTCAGGGCATTGGGGAGGGGAAGGAGAGAAGAGGCAGTGTGGCTCACTGGAAAGAGCACGGGCTTGGGAGTCAGAGGTCGTGGGTTCTAATCTGACTCAGCCACCTGCCAGCTGTGTGACTGTGGGCAAGTCACTCCACTTCTCGGTGCCTCAGTGACCTCATCTGTAAAATGGGGATTAAGACTGTGAGACTCATGTGGGACAACCTGATTCCCATGTATCTATCCCAGCGGTGCTTGGCACATGGTAAGTGCTTAACAAATACCAACAATATTCTTATTATTTAAAGGGGGCCTTAGTCTGGGAAGACCTGTTGGAGGAGGTGACCCATCACTAGGGCTTTGAAGGAGGGAGATGTGATTGTTTGAAGGATTTGAGGAAGGAGGGGGTTCCATGCCAGAAGTAGGATGTGGGCCAGGAGTTGGTGGCGGGACGGGCGAGATGGAGGCACAGTGAAAAGATTAACACCAAAGGAGCAGAGTGTTGAGGCTGGGACTCTCTTCCCCTTCATATATGACAATCACTCTTCCCAATTTAAAAGCATACTAAAGGTGCAACTCCTCTCTTCAGAGCCTTATTCATTCATTCATTCATTCATTCAATAGTATTTATTGAGCGCTTATTATGTGCAGAGCACTGTACTAAGCGCTTGGAATGTACAATTAAAAGTCCATCTTCTCCAAGAGGCCTTCTCTAAGCCTCTTACTTTTCCAACTCCCTCTCCCTTCTTGTCACCCTTGCACATGGATTTGTACCCTTCATTCACTCCATCCTCAGCCCCACAGCACTTATATGCCTATCTTTAATTTATTTCTTTAACTAATACCATAATTATCTTCATTTATTTTAATGTCTGTCTCTGTTCTATACTGTAAAGTCCTTGTGGACAGGGAAGTTGGCTACATAGCCTCCCAAGCTTTCAATAAAGCTTGATTGATTGGCTAGAGGTCAAGGGTATGGAATTGGTCGTAGCCTAGTGGGAAGAGCACAGGGCTGGGATTCAAGAGATCCGGGTTCTAATCCCGGTTCCACCCTCTGCGTGACCTTTGGCAAGTCACTTGACTTCTTCTCTGGGCCTCAGTTTCCTTATCCATAAAAAGGAGATTCGATACCTGTTTTTCCCCTTTCCTTAGACTATGAGCCCCATATCAGAGGAGGGACTGTGTCTGATCTGAATGCACCTGATCTAGCTCAGTGCTTGGAGCATAGTAAACACTTAATTAAAGCCACCGTCATTATCATCATTATTAGTACTAGCTGTAGAATTGCTACATGACCCATTCTGGCAGAAGGGCAACTTCGTATTTTTGAATGGGTGGCCCTTGTTGAGCTTCTTCAGATGATGTTAAATTTAAATTTCGCAAGACGTATTTCCGATGGCTTTCTCAGGCTCCTCAACATGGATGGTGCATCTCAACTCAAGTGGCTCACGGCCTACTGGAAAGAGCACAGGCTTGGACCTGGGTTCTAATCCCGGATCTGCCGCTTGTCTGCTGTGTGACCTTGGGCAAGGCACTTCACTTCTCCAGGCCTCAGTAACCCCATCCGCAAAATGGGGACTCATAGCCTGTTCTCTCTTCCACTTTGACTCTAAGCCCCACGTGGGACGGGGACTGTTTCCAACCTATCTTGCATTGAGCCCAGTGCTCAGTACAGTGCTTGGCATTAAAGAACTTGGAACCTACTAAGTGCTTAACAAATACCATCGTCATTACTATCATTACAATTATTACCAATAATAATAATAATGTTGGTATTTGTTAAGCGCTTACTATGTGCCGAGCACTGTTCTAAGCGCTGGGGTAGACACAGGGGAATCAGGTTGTCCCACGTGGGGCTCACAGTCTTAATCCCCATTTTACAGATGAGGTAACTGAGGCACCGAGAAGTTAAGTGACTTGCCCAAAGTCACACAGCTGACAAGTGGTAGAGCCGGGGTTCGAACCCATGACCTCTGACTCCAAAGCCCGTGCTCTTTCCAGTGAGCCACGCTGCTTCTCTAACCACTGACACAGGCCAAAAAAACAAAGACTTATATCAACGGCCATGGACAAGCGCATCAGATGAAAGTGAGAACCCGCTGGATAGTTCTACACTAGCAGCCCTAGCAGAAATCAGCAAAGGTTTACACTGGATTCAGTGTTATTTTTTTATTAAACAATGAGTACGGTTCTAAAAGTAACTTCACCTAAAAAAATATCTAACCTCCCAAGTCAGTCAAGTGAGACAAGAAGAAAAAAAAACCCACCTCCTGAAGCTGGAGCAAAACCACAATAACTGATTAGTTTCCAGAATAACATCGCAAAAATGCAGTCACGGTGTGTGTATATAGATATATATTTTAAGATGATGTGATTTAAATTTGTGGCATGGAGTTGATAAATTCAACAACCTTAATTCTTAAGCACGGTCTAAAATAGTGGGACGTAGTTCAAAACACACAATGAACCAATTTGTGGTCCTATCTAAAACAAGCCTGTGCTTTGACTGGCATCAGAGGAACTGTCAGAACAATATGTGTGATGGGCTGGCAAAACAACAAAGAAGTTGGAAGAAACTGAAGAATGAAATGCAAGTCACGACTGCTGACAACCATGTCAACTTTCCATAGGGACCGTGTCTACCGACTCTGTTGCAATGGACTCTCCCAAACATTCAGTACAGTGTTCTGCATAGAGTAAGTGCTCAGTAAATCCCATGGATGATGTTGATGATGATGATGATGATTTGTAAAATGGTGAAGCGTATAAGCAGGTGAGAAAGCCTAAGTAAATGGTTTTGGGTGAGGAAGTAAAAGAACTCACATCATCTAGTGGAATGACATACACCACTTTTTTATGGTATCTGTTAAGGACTTGGTGTTATCCTTGGAGTTGTCCTTGATTCCACTCTCTCAATCAACCCACACATTCAATCTGTCACCAAATCCTGTCGGTCCCACCTTCACAACATCGCTAAAATCTGCCCTTTCTTTCCCATCTAAACTGTTACCATGTTAATACAATCACTCCTCCTAACCTGCCTTGATTACTGCCTAAGCCTCCTTGCTGACCTCCCAACCTCCTGTCTCTCCCTACTCCAGTCCCTACCTCATTCGGCTGCCCAGATTCATCACTGTACAAAAACGTTTAGGACACGTCACCCCCTCCACCTCAAAAATCTCCACTGCTTGCTCATCCACCTCCCGCATCAGACACGAACTCCTCACCATTGGCTTTAAAGCCCTCCATCACCTTTCCCCTTCCTAACTCACCTCGCTTCTCTCCTTCTACAACTCAGCCCGCAACCTTTGCTCCTCTAGTGCCAACCTTCTCACTGGGCTTCCATAATAATGTTGGTATTTGTTAAGCGCTTACTATGTGCCGAGCACTTTTCTAAGCGCTGGGATAAGATAGAGGGTAATCAGGTTGTCCCACATGAGGCTCACAGTCTTCATCCCCATTTTACAGATGAGGGAACTGACGCACTGAGAAGTCAAGTGACTTGCCCAAAGTCACACAGTTGACAGGTGGTGGAGCCGGGATTAGAACCCATGACCTCTGACTCATAAACCCGTGCTCTTTCCACGCTTCGACGTAAACTGTAAACTGGGGATTAAGAGTATGAGCCCCATGTGGGCAGACATGCCACACACATGGCAGGATCAGGATTAGAACCCATGACCTTCTGACTCCCAATCCTGTGATCTATCCACTAAGTCACGCTACGTCTCGCAATAATAGTGGCATCTGTTAAGCCCTTACTATGTTCCAGTCACTGCACTAAGCCTGAGGCAGATAGAAGCAAATCGGGTTGGACACAGTCACTGTCCCACATAGAGTTCACAGTCTCAATCCCCATTTTACAGATGAGGCGACCGAGGCCCAGAGAAGTGAAGTGAGTAGCCCAAGTAGACACGTGGCAGAGCCAGGATTAGAACGCCTGCCCTTCTGATGCACAGGCCTGTGCTCTATCCATTATGCCACGCTGCTAATGGGTGCTGGTGGACAGACCACAAGCCTGGGAGTCAGAAAGACTTGGCTTCTAAACCTAGTTCCGCCATTTATCTACTGTGTGACCTTGGGCAAATCACTTCACTTGTCTGTGCTTGGTTACCTCATCTGTAAAATGGAGATTAAGACTGTGAGCCCCAAGTGGGACAGAGACTGTGCCCCACCTGATTAGCTTCTATCTACCCCGGTGCTTAGAACGGTGCCTGGCACAAAGTAAGTGCTTAACGAACAGCGTTATTATCATTATATGGGAAGCAGTGTGGCTCAGTGGAAAGAGCCCGGGCTTGGGAATCGGAGGTCACGAGTTCAAATGCCGGCTCTGCCACTTGTCAGCTGTGTGACTGTGGGCAAGACACTTAACTTCTCTGGGCCTCAGTTCCCTCATCTGTAAAATGGGGGTGAAGACTGTGAGCCCCACGTGGGACAACCTGATTACCCTGTATCTACCCAGCGCTTAGAACAGTGCTCTGCACATAGTAAGCGCTTAACAAATACCAACATTATTATTATTATTGTTATCAAAGTGCGCGGGGATACAAAGCCAAGTGCACAGGTGACGCTGAAGGCAGGTGAGGGTGGGGAGATGCAAAGGTTAGTCAGGGAAGGCTTCCTGGAAGAGATACTAGAAGCCCCATAAGCACTTACCACAGTGCTTGGCACATAGTAAGCACTCAATAAATGCGACTGAATGAATGAATGTTAATTCCATATTTACCTGACTATAAAGGTTTAAAAATACATCCATCTCTAGGCTCTCCAGCCGGTCTTCAAACACAACAAGGCTCTGCAGTTCTTCTCTTAAACTGAAGCGGGGAAGAAAAACAACAAAAAAACCTAAATGAGCTCATATGAACCCAACATTTGTGTCAAGAAATATCATTTCAAGGAGAAATACAGCCATTTGGAAAACACATCAAAATTCTACCCAAAGGGCTGTCTTCGCAAGAACCACAGAAAATGAAGTCTTCTAGGAGGGGCTGCTCTTTAGGACACAGAAGTCATTTTCCCTGTTCCAAGTTAAGTTTCACTTCCATCAAATCAGTACTGGGAAAGTACTTATCCACAGAGAACTCAACTTGATGCATGCTGGCAGATTCAGGTTGTTGAATTATTCAGGCCACTTTTGGACAAAGAACTGGAATCCAAAGCAGGATGGTTATTTCCGCTACCCTGTCCTTTCTGAACCCCTCTCAGGGCCGCACCCGGAGAGTGTCCAATACTCTACCAGTCTCGGCTACGGGAGGGAGAGTCAAGCGGAGGCCTGTCCATTCCATTCCTCGCTTGGCCAGTGTCTACAGAGTTGAAGGTCTTCTGCTCCACGTCAAAACACCCCAGTGGTGGGCAGCGGCGGCATGGGAGAGAGTCAAGGGCTGAGACTCAAGTTTACTGCGTGGAAGGAGGCGATGGTAAGCCACTTCCCGATTTTTACCAAGAAAACCCTTGGGATCCACTACCAGAATGCAGATGGAGGTGGGGCGTTCTGGGAGAGATGTGTCCATGGCGTCGCTGTGGGTCGGAGATGACTCGACAGCAAAAGACAAGACAAGTCCTTTCTGAAAACTACATTGCGATTGATCAGTGTTATATCTTTTGAGTGCTTACAGTGTGCAGAGTACTGTGTTAAGTGCTTGAAAAAGCACAATGCAATAGACAACATCACGGCACTAAAGGAAGTTACAGTTACAGTTCTTGTTCCCCTCTAGACTATAAGCTCCTTGTGGGCAGGGAATGTTCATTCATTCGTTCAATAGTATTTATTGAGCGCTGACTATGTGCAGAGCACTGTACTAAGCGCTTGGAATGTACAAATCGGTAACAGATAGAGACAGTCCCTGCCCTTTGATGGGCTTACAGTCTAATCGGGGGAGACGGACAGACAGAACAATAGCAGTAATGTGTCCACCAACTCCGTTATACTGTACTCTCCCAAGCGCTTTGAACGGCACTCTTCACAGAGTAAATGCTCAATCAGTACGATTGATTGATTGATTGATAGAGTGGAAGACAGACATTAAAATAATTTACAGGTAAGGCGAAATAGTAAAGTGTAAGGGTATAGACAGGTGCTGTGGGGCTGAGGGCGGAATGAATACCAAGCGCTGACAGAGGCTTTGCTGTAGAGGCGAATGGACAATTCATTCATTCATTCAATAGTATTTATTGAGCGCTTACTATGTGCAGAGCACTGTACTAAGCGCTTGGGATGAACAAGTCGGCAACAGATAGAGACAGTCCCTGCCGTTTGACGGGCTTACAGTCTAATCGGGGGAGACGGACAGACAAGAACAATGGCACTAAACAGCGTCAAGGGGAAGAACATCTCGTAAAAACAATGGCAACTAAATAGAATCAAGGCGATGTACAATTCATTAACAAAATAAATAGGGTAACGAAAATGGACAACCTTTGGCTAATTTTGAGGAACAGGGAGATATACTCTCCTCCTACAACCCGGCCCGCACACTTTGCTCCTCTAATGCTAAGCTTCACTGTCCCTCGATCTCAGCTACCTCGCCGCCGACCCCTCGCTCACATCCTGCCTCTGGCCTGGAAGGACCTCCCTCCTCAAATCCGACAGACGATTTCTCTCCCTCTCTTCGAAGCCTGAAGGCACATCCTCACCAAGAGGCCTTCCCTGATTAAGCTCTCCTTTCCCCGTCTTCAACTCCCCTTTGCGTCATCCCGACTTGCTTCATTATTCATTCCCACTTCCTGCCCCATGCCACTTATGTCCATATCTGTCATTTATTTGTATTAATATCTGCCTCCCCAACTAGCCTGTTAGCTCGCTGTGCTTAGGGAATGTGTCTGTTTATTGTTATATTTTACTCTCTCAAATGTTCAGTACAGTGCTGTGCACACAATAAACGCTAAATAAATACGAATGAATGAATGAGGAAACTGTTGTGATTGTCCTGACTCACATTCCTGTGCTCTGCTCCCTGGACCACTATGCTTCTCAACTGACAAATCATCCAATCAATTAAATTTATTAAGTGCTTATTCAGTGTAGATCACTCAATCAATCAATCATACTAAGTGCTTGAGAGAGTACAATACGACAGAGTTGACAGACACATTCCCTGCCCACAACAAGCTGACAGTCTAGAGGAGGAGACAGATATTAATATACATGAATGAATTACAGATATCTACATAAATTCCTCTTGGAATTTATACCTGGAGAGAGTCAAGCGGAGGCCTATCCATTCCACTCCTAGCTTGGGCAGGGGCTAGCGAGTGGCAGACCAACTGCTACATGTGAAAACTCACCTGTACCGGGCAGCAGCGGCATGGGAGAGAGTCGAGGGAGGAGACTCAAGTTGACTGTGCAAAAGGAAGCAGTGGTAAACTACTGCTGGATTTTTACCAAGAAAACTCTGCGGATACATTACCGGTATGATTGAAAGAGGAGGTGGGGCATTCTGTGACAGATGTGTCCATAAAATCACTATGCTTGGCGCAGAGTAAGCGCTTAACAAATACCATCATTATTATTATTTTTATTATGGGTTGGAAATGATTTGACAGCATAAGACAAGATAACGTACCTAGCGACTGTGGAGCTGAAGAGGGGTGAGTAAGGAGTGGAAAAAGACGAAATGAGGGCTTAGACAGGGAAGGCCTCTTGGAGGAGATGTGACTTCAATAAGGATTTGAATGTGAGAAGAGTGATTGTCTGTCGGACTTGAGGAAGGAGGGCATTCCAGGCCAGAGGCGGGATTTGGGAGAGGGGTTGGTAGCAAGATAGACGAGATTGAGGTACATTGAGTAGGTTGGCATTAGAGGAGCGAAGTGTATGGGCTGGGCTGTAGAAGGAGAATAGCGAGGTGAGGTAGGAGGAGGCAAGGCGATTGACTGCTTTGAAGTCGATGGTAAGGAATTTCTGTTCGATGAGGGGTGGAGAGGCAAACACTGGAGAGGTTCTTGAGGAGTGAGAATACACAGACTGAATGTTCTTATAGAAAAATGATCCAGAGGACAGAGTGACATATGGACTGGAGAGGGGAGACAAAGGAGGGAGGGAGGGAGGTCAGCAAGGGGACTGATGCAGCAATCGATGCAGAATAGGATTAGGTTGGATTAGCGTGATAGCAGTTTGGTTGGAGAGGAAAGGGTGGTTTTTGTGGTGTCACGAAGGTTGAACAGACAGGATTTAGTGATAGGTCGAATGTGTGGATTGAATGAGAGAACAAGCACTCTATTAAATGCATGGGAGAATGAAATAGAGTTAGTAGACACAATTCCTGCCCTCAAGAATCTTATAATTTAGAGGAAGAGCTCATGAAATTTTCACGAAACTTAATTGAAATATTCTCAATAGGAATTCTACAGTGTTCTTTTATTCAGGTGAAACCTTGACCAAAGAGCCAACAAATAAGCATCTGAACCCTCTTACCTTTGATTGTGACGCTCTATCAGTCTCGGACACTTCTTCAAAGCCTGCCATAAAAGCGCTGACATTTGCCTTTCTGAATCCATTTCTCCATCTTCCTTCAAAAGCCCCAGGCCATCGGAAATCCACCTCTGCCTATTCAGTACGGCCTGCTGTTGTCGAGAAGATTCTTTATGAACCAGCTCAGATTCCAGCTTTCTGTCAAGTTCTTCAATTTCCTTCAGTCGGGTTGCAGAAGAGAAAAGTGAAAAATCATTGTGAGAGATTAATATTCTCATCACAGTTTAGGTTCCACGTAGGGACTTTTTATTCTATCAATGATGAGAAATGACTAAGTCCGATTAGCGATAACTTTTAAATGCTCCTTTTAATCATCAAAGTTTTTATTATTATTATTAAGTGCCAGGGAGTCATTTCCGATTCATAGCGACTCCATAGACATAGTTCTTCCAGAACGTCCTGTCCTCTGCCATAATCTGCAACTTTTCTAACGGCTCTTCTGTTCTTGTAATTATGATCTCTAACCGTTTAGCTGCCGGTCTGCCTCTCCCACATTTTCCTTGGACTTTTCCTAGCACAAAGTTTTTAGAAGAGGAAATTTAAGCTTTTCCTAGAGCACATGAGTGAACACCCCGGAATATCAGACCTCCTCTGTGCCTCTGTTCCCTCATCTGTATAACAGGAATTAAGACTGTGAGTCCTACTGTGAGTTCTACAGTTATCCTGTTATCTACCCCAGCATTTAGAACAGTGCCTGTCAAATAGTAAGTGCTTAACAAATACCACCAATTATTATATGTCAGACCTAACAGTTCCCTCACCACACATTTCAAACTTGGATCACCATCCTACCCTAAAGGAACCTTCCTTTGTATTTTTCCAAAACCAAACCCCCGAATTCCTTGAACATCTAACAAACTGAAAAGTCTCTTTCTTCTTGTGTCCTTTGCAACAAACTGGTGAGCATTTTCCAAAAACATATCAAATAGGTTTTTTAAAAAAATGACATTTGTTAAGTGCTTAATCAATTGATCAATCAATTGTGTTTACTGAGAGCTTACTGTGTGCAGAACACTGTACAAAGCACTTGGAAGAGTACATTACAACAAAGTTGGCAGACGTACTCCCTGCTCACAACAAGTTTACAGTCTAGAAGGGAAGTAATTAATATGGATAAAGAAATAATAATGATAATGGCATTTGTTAAGCGCTTACTATATGCCGAGCACTGTTCTAAGCACTGGAATAATAATAATAATGATGCTATTTATTAAGCACTTACTATGTGCCAAGAACTGTTCTAAGCGCTGGGATGGATACAAGGTAATCGAGTTGTCCTACATGAGGCTCACAGTCTTAATCCCCATTTTACAGATTACAGACATGTAAATAAGTGGGGTGGGGTTGGGAAGGGGGAAGAATAAAGGGATCAAATCAGAGTGATGCAGAAAGGAGTGGAAGAAAAGGAAAAGAGGGCTTAGTCAGGGAAGGTCTCTAGGAGATGTGCCTTCATTCAGGCTTTAGAGTGGGAGAGAGTAATTGTCCGTCGAATACGAAGAGGGAGGGCGCTTCAGCCCAGAGGTAGAATGTGGGAGAGATGCTGGCCCTGAGATCGAGGTACAGGCAATAGGTTGTTTTTAGAGGAGCGAAGTCTGTGACCTGGGTTGTAAAAGAGCAGTGAGCTGAGGTAGGAAGGAAAAAGGCGATCGAGAGCCTTAAAGCCAATGGTGAGGAGATTGTGTTTGATGGGGGAGGTGGACGGGCAACCACTGGAGGTTCTTGAGGAGCAGGGAAACATGGCTTGAACATTTCTGTAGAAAAATGATCCAAGCAGCAGACTGCAGTATGGACTGGAGTGGGAAGAGACAGGAGGCAGGGAGGTCAGTGAGGAGGCTGATACGGTAATTAAGGCAGGATAGACTAAATGCTTGGATTAACATGGTAGTCGTTTGAATGGAGAAGGAAGGATGGATTTTAGCGACGTTGTGATGGTTGAACCGACAAGACTTATCGATAGATTGAATATGCACTTACTACATGCCAGGCACTGTACTAAACACTGGGGTGGGTAAAGAAAGTCAGGTTGGACACAGTCTATGTCCCACATGAGGATGACAGACCTAATGCCCATTTTACAGAAGAGAAAATCAAGGCCAGAGAAGTTAAGAGGCTCGCCCAGGGTTATGCAGCGGACAGGTGGCGGAGCCGGGATCAGAATGAGGTATATACTACTTTAGTTTACATTTAAGAATACAAAACGGATTGAGGGAAAGTCTAAATAGAATCGACTCCACAGAGTAATATGCCATTTCAGGCAAGATGTTTGGATGTCCTTTCTATTCTCTCAACCGAAGTCATAATCCCCTGTTGTAAAGTTCTGATCTATATAGAAGGCGAGTCCCCTGTGTGTGCAAGAAAATCTGTTCCTGGATGTTGAAAAAAAGAGTTAGGTGTGCACTTATCAAATCATCTCAAAATGGCTCCAAAACTGGATGTTGTTCCACTGACAGAGGCAACTGCACTGTTACTGATTTTCACACTGCCGTGTTAGTTTTTCTAATTTTATTGGCAGCGTGCAGCAGTGCTGACGGCAGTTACCTGAAAGAAATCCAAAAACAGCAGGGTAAAAAAAACCAAAGCAACCGGGCTTGCTCTTAGAATGTTGAAAAAAGGTAACAAAAAACTGAAGATTTAAGTTTAAATCTTTAAATCTTTAAAGATTTAAGATTAAGAATATCATCTTTTAAATCTTAAAAGATTGAAGATTAAGGATACCAACTCCTGGAAGCTTCCAAATGAATTATTCTCTATAGCCCTCTTATAACAATAACTATAATAATAATAACAAATAATAACAACAATAATTATCAGGTGCTTATTATGTGCCAAGCACATAGTAGATAATCAGGTCCCACATGGCACTCACAGTCTAAGTAGGAGGGAGAACAGGTTTGAATCCCCATTTTGCAGTTGAGGAAATTGAGGCATGGAGAAGTTAAGTGACTAGCTCAAGGTCACAGAGTAGACAAAAGGTGGAGCTGAATGAGAACCCAGGGTACTGATAATCTAAATTATTCCTGTTCCAGGGCAGCTCCTAATATGAGCATTTGATTCTTCTGTGAATGAGACATTTGAAAAGGATATGTGGTAGAAATCTACTTTCACAAATAAAACAAAAAAAGAAAAAGAAATTATCCCCAGTCTGCTCTTCTCACCTGCTGAAAACAACCTTATCGAAGGCCCCTCTCCTCCAAGAGGCCTTCCCTGACTAAGCCCTCCTTTACTCTTCTCACACTCGCTTCTGCATCACCCTGATTGCTCCCTTTATTCATCTCCCTTCCCAGCCCCATAAAGCTTATGTCCATAGCTGTCATTTACTTATTTATATTAACGCCTGTCTCCCCCTCTAGAGTGTAAGCTCATTGTGGGCTGGAAATGTGTCTCTTTATTGGTGCATCGTACTCTCCCCAGTGCTTAGTACAGTACTCGGAATGCAGTAGGTGCTCAATACACATGACTAAATGAATGAATGAAAAACAGTTCGCACAAACCACCAGAACAAACCACCAAAACCAACTGTCCTTGCTGTGACTCTGGCTCGACGTCCTCTTTTGATACTTACGGAACTGCGTGACTCTAAAATCTGAGCGCAAGCTGAGTCCGTCAGTGTTTCCGACATGCTCAGTTCTTCTAAGAGCAGGCCCTGCACGCTTAGGAGAGTGGTATAAATCTCGAACGTTTCTGATTTCTTATCAGCCTTTTGGAACTGTAAAGCTGCAATGTATTCTCCTAGTTTGTTCTCCTGAGCTTTCACCTGACGTCCTCTTTCAAGCAGTAATTCACCGTGAGCCTGCAAAACAAAGGCCAAAGAGTTGAAATTATATTTGTTATTCCCTATTCCCACTCTCTCTCCCCAATAAAACCTTCCTTTCCCTTATTCACTTTCCCACCTGCATCACCTCTGCACTTGGATCTGAACCATTTAAGCACTTGATATTCACCCCACCCTCAGTCCCACTGCATTTATGTATAGATCCATGATTTATCATTTAGAGATATTTGTGAAATGCTCACTATGTGCCAGGCACTGTAGAAAGCGCTGGAGTAGACAAAAGCTAATCAGATTGGACGCCATCCATGTCCCACATGAGGCATCTTAATCCCCCTTTTTAAAGATCAGGTAACCGAAACACCGAGAACTGAAATGACCTGTCCATGGTCACGCTGCAGACAAGTGGCGGGGTTGGAATTAGAACTCAGGTCCTCTACCTCCCAGGGTGATGCTCTTTCTACTAGGCCATGCTGAAATTTATCTTGATGTCTGTCTTCCCCTCTAGATTTTATGCTCCTACTGGGCAGGGAACATATCTACCAACTGTTACACTCTCTCAAGCTGTTAGTATGGTGCTCTGCATACAATAAGCGCTCAGACAACATTAATTGACTGATTGATCGAAGTTCTGATTCCTTATGAATTCTTGTTTCCAATTCAAAAGATCCAAGCAAATAAAAAATCATTAGACATCCTTCAGGAAGTGCAAAAAAACTTGAAATTCACCCACTTCAAATGGTCTTCCCAACCCCGTATTCTGCCGCTGATAAAGGCATCAGTTGGTAAAAAATATTTACCTAGAACAATCTGCTCCTATTTAGACAATTCAACTCTTTGCCCGATAACTAATAGTAATAATAATAATAATAATGTTGGTATTTGTTAAGCGCTTACTATGTGCCGAGCACTGTTCTAAGCGCTGGGGTAGACAAAGGGGAATCAGGTTGTCCCACCTGGGGCTCACAGTCTTCATCCCCATTTTACAGATGAGGTAACTGAGGCACCGAGAAGTGAAGTGACTTGCCCAAAGTCACACAGCTGACAAATGGCTGAGCCGGGATTTGAACCCATGATCTCTGACTCCAAAGCCCGTGCTCTTTCCACTGATCCATGCTGCTTCTTTGCTAAGTTAGTTATGGTATTTACTAGGGAACACGTTTGCTAATTCTAGTGTATTGTCCTTGCCCAAGTGCTTAGTACAGTGCTTTACACATAGGGAGCGCTTAATAAATACCACTGATTGCTGGATTGATTTACCACTATATGCCAAGTACCATACTAAGTGCCGGAATACATACAGACAACGGCATATCATACTTTTCTTGCAGTCCACCACTTGCAGGTAGTAATTATGGTATTTAGTGAGTACTTACTGAACGCAAATCAAGGTACTAAACATCTGGGAAAGTACAACACAAGTAACCGACAAATTCCCCACTAGCGTGGCCTAGTGGATAGACCGTGGGCCTCGGAGTCAGAAGGATCTGGGCTCTAATCCTGGCTCTGCCACTTGTCTGCTGCCTTGGGCAAGTCACTTCACTTCTCTGGGCCTCAGTTACCTCCACTGGAAAATGGGGATTAAGATTGTGAGCCCCACATTGGACAGGGCGTAGGTCCAACTCGATTTGCTTGTATCCACCCCAGTAGAGTGCCTGGAACATAGTAAGTGCTGAACAAATACCACGATTATTAATTATTAGAGGGCAGGGATCGTGTCTACTAATTGTTTGGTACTCTGCCAAGTGATGAATTCAGGGTTCTCTGAACACAGTAATTGCTCAATAAATACCGGCGACTGATTGAGGGATGTTCCTCGTACAACTGGAGCTTAAACTGTATTGACAGTGGAGTCGGACACGCTTATCTTCATTCCCTCCCCTCCCTTTCTTGTATTTTGGCGAAGCATTATGGCCTGTAGAGGCAATGTTACCTGTAGAAGCAGTGTGGCGTAACGGAAAGACCGCGGGATTGGAATTCAAAGGACCTGGGTTCTAATCTCCACTCTGTCATGTCTTTTGCCATGTCCCACACGCCTGCCTCCCTACTTCCTTGTGGCTCATGCTTCCCCTCGGAAACAGGATCCAGAGGCCAAATGTGTGTGAGTAGCACCTTAACTAGTGCCCCGTGTGGGACAGGGACTGTGTCCAACCCAACTGACATATCTTGTCGTGACTTATGCCGTCGAATCGTTTCCGACTCATAGCGACACCACGGACACATCTCTCCCAGAAGGCCCCACCTCCACCTGCAATCGTTCTGGTAGCGGATCCATAGAATTTTCTTGGTAAAAATCTGGCAGTGGTTTATCATGGCCTCCTTTCGCACAGTAAACTTGAGTCTTCGCCCTTGATCCTCTCCCATGCAGCTGCTGCCCAGCACAGGAGAGTTTTGACTTGTAGCCGATGGCCCGGCACTCGTTAGCCACTGGCCAAGCTAGGAATGGAACGGACAGGCCTCTGCTTCACTCTCCCTCCTGTACCCGAGACTGGTAGAGGACTGGAAACTCTCCAGGTGCCACCCTGAGAGGGGGATTTGTATCTACCCCAGCTCTTAATACGGTGCCTGGCACCTAGTAAGTGTTTAACAAATACCACAATTATTATTATGGGAAGCTGCGTGCCTTAGTGGCAAGAGCACGGGCTTGGGAGTCAGAAGTCATGGGTTCTAATCCAGACTCTGCCACATGTCAGCTGTGTGACCTTGGGCAAGCCCCTTAACTTCTCTGGGCCTCAGTTACCTCATCTGTAAAATAGGGATGGAGACTGTGAGCCCCACGTGGGACAACCTGCTCACCCTGTACCTATCCCAGCGCTTAGAACAATGCTTGGCACCTAGTAAGCACATAACAAATACCACATTTATTATTGTTATTCAACAGTATTTACTGAGCGCTTACTATGTACAGAGCACTGTACTAAGCACTTGATATTATGATTACTATCATTATTAGAGCCAAAGTACAATGGCAACAAATGAATTGAGTTTCACACACAGAAAAGGGCTCATTTTTTTCTACCCAGGTTGAAGGTGGACACAAGAGAAGTGTTGTATCTCTGAATTGAGACAGTACCTGACTTTAGCTGACCAATCACTGGGAGAACAGATGATTGTCATTCGACTGCTGTTCTGTTTCTATGGTCACCCTTAAAACACAGAACTTGGCTTTCATGCTAAGCTGCTTGCAGAGTTAATTACCTCAGGAGCTTTGTAGGACTTAGAATGGCTTATGTGATTTTTTTTCTCAAACTGGACAAGGTGAATTTCGAGGTAAATTGACCCGAAGGCATCAATTTTCCCAGAGATAGTTCTGACCGATTTTGTTAAGAAACAGCGTGGCCTAGTGGAAAGAGGGAAGCGGAGGACCTGGGTTCTAATCCTGTCTCTGCTAACTGCTTGCTGTGTGACCTTGTGCAAGTCATTTAACTTCTCTGTGCCTCAGTTTCCTCCACTTTAAATTGGGTATTCAATACCTGTTCTCCCTACTACTTAGACTGTGAGCCCCATGAAGGGACAGGGCCTGTGTCCCGACCTGATTACCTTGTATATCTACCCTGGCACTTAGTAGAGCGCTTAACAGATAGTAAGATAGTAGAAGCAGCGTGGTTCAGCGGAAAGCGCCTGGGTTTGGGAGTCAGAGGTCATGGGTTCTAATCCCGGCTCTGCCACTTGTCAGCTGTGTGACCTTGGCCAATTCACTTTACTTCTCTGGGCCTCAGTTCCCTCATTTGTAAAATGGGGATTGTGACTGTGAGCCCCACGGGGGACAGGGACTGTGTCCAACGCGATCTTCTTGTATCCACCCCAGCGCTTAGTACAGTGCCCGGCACATAGTTAAGCGCTAAACAAATACCATAAGTAAGTATTAACAAACACCATAAAGAGTTAAATCATTTAAAAAAACCCAAAATGGGCTTTTCAAAGGCTCTAAAACAATTCATGTCCTCTTAAAAGTTCTAATTAAAAATTAAAAGCAACCTCTCTGTTGTTCTTTACAGACCTTTTTCCCCACTAAACAAGAGATTATACAACGAGAGATTTACACCGAAAAATATATTCAACAATCTCTTTAAGATCGGTATAGTGGTTTGAATCCAATATTGAAATCTTTGAGGTTCTCGCAATGCATATTTTGCTCTCAAAAGCAATGCAGCAACAAGCGAGATTTGAAACAAAGTTTTAAAAATTTCACTTGAGACATATCAGTGGTTCTGCAATAGGGGGTGGATATTTATAACTATAATAGTGTTTTTGGTTAAATGCTCACTATGTGCCATGCACTGTACTAAGCATTGGGGAGATACAAGATCATCAGGTCCCTCAAGAGGCTCCCAGTCTAAGTAGGAGGGAGAGCACGTAACGAATCCCCCTTCTGCCGATGAGGGAACCGAGGCACAGAGAAGTTACGTGACTTGCCCAAGATCACACAACAGGTCAGTGGCAGAGCCAGGATTAGAACCCAAATCCTCTAACTACCAGGCCTGGGCTCTTTCCACTAGGCCACACTGTTTCTGTTCTTATTGACAAGATTAACATCGATCAAATGATAGATGCCAAAGGATACACCTGCTTGTTCAATTCACTTTTCTTGTACTGCTCAACGTATTACGGGCTTACTATTACTATTACCTTACTATTACGGGCTCTCGTTATATCCCGGCTAGACTACTGTGTCAGCCTTCTCTCTGACCTCCCTTCCTCCTCTCTCGCCCCGCTCCGGTCTATTCTTCACTCCGCTGCCCGGCTCATCTTCCCGCAGAAACGCTCTGGGCCTGTCACTCCCCTTCTTAAACACCTCCAGTGGTTGCCTATCGACCTCCGCTCCAAACAGAAACTCCTCACTCTAGGCTTCGAGGCTCTCCGTCACCTCGCCCCTTCCTACCTCTCCTCCCTTCTCTCTTTCTACCACCCACCCCGCACGCTCCGCTCCTCCGCCGCCCACCTCCTCGCCGTCCCTCGGTCTCGCCCATCCCGCCGTCGACCCCGGGTCACGTCCTCCCGCGGTCCTGGAACGCCCTCCCTCCTCACCTCCGCCAAACCGATTCTCTTTCCCTCTTCAAAACCCTACTTAAAAATCACCTCCTCCAAGAGGCCTTCCCAGACTGAGCTCCTCTTCCCCCTCTACTCCCTCTGCCATCCCCCCTTCACCTCTCCGCAGCTAAAGCCTCATTTTCCCCTTTTCCCTCTGCTCCTCCACCTCTCCCTTCCCATCCCCACAGCATTGTACTCGTCCGCTCGACTGTATATATTTTCGTTACCCTATTTATTTTGTTAATGAATTGTACATCGCCTCGATTCTATTTAGTTGCCATTGTTTTTACGAGATGTTCTTCCCCTCGACGCTGTTTATCGCCATCGTTCTCGTCCGTCCGTCTCCCCCGATTAGACCGTGAGCCCGTCAAACGGCAGGGACCGTCTCTATCTGTTGCCGACTTGTTCATCCCAAGCGCTTAGTACAGTGCTCTGCACATAGTAAGCGCTCAATAAATACTATTGAATGAATGAGTATTTCCATATCATGGAAAATTTGCATTATAGAGTAGCTGCACTTTAAGTAGCACCTAATGTGGAAGCAATGGCGCCTAGTGGAAAGCACGTGGGCCTGATGGAGTCACAGGACTTGGGTTCTAATCCCAGCTCTACTACTTGCCTGCTGTTTGACTTCAGTCAAGTCCCTTCTCTTCCCTGTGCCTCAGTTTCCTCATCTGTAAAATGGGAATTCAATACCTGTTCTTCCCACTGTGAGCGCCATTTGGGACAGGAGCTGCTTCTGACCTGATTATCTTATCTCTACCCCCAGGCTTAGTATGCTTGTCACATAAGTGTTTAACAATCCCACAATTATTATTAGTGTTACCACATACCTGTAGGCAACAATTCATTTGTGATGTTGCATCGCATTCTACCAAAAAGACACACGCACTCAGAAGAGAGTTCCCTCAGTACTGGGTCCCCTTCTATTCTCCATCTACCTCCATTCTCCAAGGGTCCCTTGGAGAACTCATTCGCTCCCACGGCTTGAACGACAACCTCTATGCAGATGACACCCAAATCTCCATCTCCAGCCCTGATCACTCTCCCTCTCTCCAGGCTCGCATCTCCTCCTGCCTTCAGCACATCTCTACTTGGATGTGCTTAACGTGTCCAAAACAGAGCTCCTTGTCTTCCCACCCAAACCCTGCCTTTCCCATGACTTTCCCATCACTGTAGACGTCACCGCCATCCTTCCCATCTCACAAGCCCGGAACCTTGGCGCTATCCTTGATTCCTCTCTCTCTTTCGATGCTTATATTCAATCCATCACTAAATCCTGTGAGTTCCAACTCCACAACATCGCTTCGATCGGTCCTTTCCTCTCCATCCACATTACCACATTAAGGCTACCACATTAATCCGATCACTCATCCTATCCCTCCTTGATTACTTTATCAGCCTCCTTGCTGACCTCCCAGGCTCCTGTCTCTCCTGACTCCAATCCACATTTCAGTGGTAGATGGGCAACCACTGGATTTTCTTGAGGAGTGGGGAAACATGACGTTTTTGTAGGAAAATGATCCGTACAAAAACGTCACGTTTCCCCACTCCTCAAGAAAATCCAGTGGTTGCCCATCTACCTCTGCAACAAACGAAAACCCCTCAACATTGGCTTTATCTCATCTCTCTACTCTCCTACTAGAACTCAGTCTGCACACTTCTCTAATGCTAACCTTCTCACCGCATCTCAATCTCGTCTATCTCGCCACTGACCTCTCAACCATGTCCAGCCTCTGGCCTGGAATTCCCTCCCTCCTCAAATCCCCCAGACAATCACTCGCCCCCTGTTCAGAGTCTTACTGAAGGCCCATCTCCTCCAAGAGGCCTCCCCTGACTAAGCCCTCCTTCCCCCCTTCTCCCTTTCCCTTCTGTGTCACTCTGACTTGCTCCCTTCATTCATCCTGCCTCCCAGCCCCACGGCACTTATGTCCAGATCTGTCATTTATTATTTATATTAATGCCTGTCTTCCCCTCTAGACCGTGAGCTCATTGTGGGAAGGGATTTTTGTTATATTGTACTCTCCCAAGGGCCTAGTACAGTCCTCTGCACAGAGTAAGCACTCAATAAATATGACTGAATGAATGAATCCTTCCTGTCGAAAATGCACTGGAAAAATAGAGTGCTGGAAGAATTGACTGGATTTTCAAGGAATATTTCAATCAGTCAGTCAGTCAATTGTATTTATTGGACATTTCCTGTGTGCACAGCACTGTACTAAGCACTTAGGAGAGCACAATACAACAGTAAACAGACACATTCCCTGCTCACAATGGGCTTACATCTAGAATATTTGATTCATTACTATTCATTCCAGTCCATAACTTGTAACAGTGAATTACCTAGATGTTCTCGGTAATAATTTTTAAGCCTTAAATGTGGCAGTGTTTCACGGGAAGTACTCTAAGATCTCCTCATCCTGATAATGAACGTAGAAGGATGGCAGAAATGATCTTATAATTTTTTTACTTCTAAATTTAAAGCAGGACATGGAGGATAGGAGAACCTGGCTTTTTTAAATGGTATTTGCTAAACGCTTACTACGTTCCAGGCACTGTACTAAGTTCTGGATAGATACCAGCTCACCAGGTTGAACACAGTCCTTGTCCCACATGAGGCTCACAGTCTTAATCCCCATTTTACAGATGAGGTAACTGAGGACCAGAGAAGCAAAGTGACCTGCCCAAGGTCACAGAGCAGACAAGTGGTGGAACTGGGGTTAGAACCCAAGTCCTCCTGACTTTCAGGTCCGTGCTCTATCCATTAGGCCACAAGGCGTCTATAATCAAATCCATAGTGCCATTAATACACTTTCTAAAGTACTAACATAATATGCTGGAATCACTGTGAGACTTCCACCGACAGGTCTGAGATGGAAAAAATTTTCAGTGACGTCCAAGAGCCTCTTACCTGCACGTTAATCGATCCGTTTACGCCATTTAATGAGTGCTTACTATATGCAGAGCGCCGTACTAAGCCCTCGGAAAAGTCCCATATAGCAGAGCTGGTAAATGCGATCCCTGCCTACAAGGATCATACAGTCGGGAGAGGGAGATGGATTAGGTCCTTATCTTATGACGTCGAGGCGTCTCTGACCCCTAGAGACTCCGTGGCCACATCTCTTCCAGAACACCCCACCTCCATCTGCCATCGTTCTGGTGGTGGATCCACAGAGTTTTCTTGGTAGAAATCTAGCAGTGATTCATTCATTCGTTCAATCATATTTATTGAGCGCTTACTGTGTGCAGGGCACTGGACTAAGTGCTTGGAAAGTACAATTTGGCAACAGATAGAGACAATCTCTACCCAACAACTGGCTCACAGTCTAGAAGGGGAGGCAGAGAACAAAATAAAACAAGTAGACAGGCATCAATACCATCAAAATAGATAAATAGAATTATAGGTATGTACACATCATCAATAAAATAAGTAGAATAATAAATATGTGCACATGAACACAAGTGTTGTCGGGAGGGGAAGGGGGTAGAGCAGAGGGAGGGAGTCGGGGTGATGAGGAGGGGATGAAGAGCAGAGGAAAAGGGGGAGTTCGGTCTGGGAAGGCCTCCTGGAGGAGGTGAGCTCTCAGTAGGGCTTTGAAGAAGGGAAGAGAGCTAGTTTGGCGGAGGTGAGGAGGGAGGGCGTTCCAGATCAGTGGTAGGATGTGGGCCAGGGGTCGACGGTGGGACAGGAGAAAACGAGGCCCAGTGAGGAGATGAGCGGCAGCAGAGGAGCAGAGTGTGCAGGCTGGGCTGGAGATGGAGAGAAGGGAGGGGAGGTAGGTGGGGGCAAGGGGATGGACGGCTTTGAAGCCAACGGAGAGGAGTTTTGCTTCATGCAAAGGTTGAACGGCAACCACTGGAGATTTTTGAGGAGGGGAATGACATGCCTGGAAGTATCCATCTGACAATGTACGCCTGTTTGGATATCGTGCTGTTTGGTCCTGCACGGAATGCTTCATGGAAGGGCACCTAGCATCAGAATAGGAGAGTGCTACAGCAGGCGAGAAGCAGTGCGGCTCAATGGCAAGAGCACAGGCTTAGGAGTTAGAGGTTGTGGATTCTAATCCCGGGTCCGCCACTTGACAGCTTTGTGACTTTGGACAAGTCATTTAACTTCTCTGTGCCTCAGTGACTTCATCTGTAAAATGGGAACTTGTCTGCTGTAAGACCTTGGGCAAGTCACTTCACTTCTCTGTGCCTCAGTTCCTTCCTCTGTAAAATGGGGATTAAGACTGTAAGCCCCAGGTGGGACAACCCGATAACCTTGTTTCTACTGCAGGGCTCAGAACAGTGCTTGGCTCATAGTAAGCATTTAACAGATACCCTTATTATTATTATTGTTATTATCTCTGTGTCTCAGCCGGCCCATAGTATTTGTTAAAAGCCACAATTATGATTATTATTAGCAGCAGCATCTAAGGTATTTTAAAATGTTGTTTTACGGTATGGAATTCTTTGCCATTTGATTATAAAACTTACTATTTTCTCCCCACGAAATAGTTTTTGATCCTAGGACCTCTTTTCAATGAAATAAATGAGATGATTCGCCTATCCCGTGTATTCAGAAGGAGAACTTTAATTTGCACAATAAATTACAGCCATTTTCAAATCTCTCACTGCCTTCCTATTAGTTTAGCGAGGAGACAAAAACGCAGCATTAAATGAGGTTTTAGCTGCTGAGTTGTAATACTCTCCACCCAAAAAATCCACGGAGATTATTAACATTTCAATAGTAAGCATTCAACACTGAACAAATGGCCCCAAATTTCATTTTAAAAAATTTCGCACCTGAGTGTGAAGAATGTCCAGGTTGGTTTTAATACATTTTTAACACTGAGTTCCCTGAACCAAGGCATAAAAAGAGAAAGAAAGGAGAGGCAGGGCATTGTCTTGCTTAATTTAAAATTTTCAGAAACACCAGTTCAAAGATCTGGGAAGAGCAATGATAATAGCAGATTTAGTCCCCTTTCTTTTATGCTCTATTTCCCAAGCAGGGCAGTTCACGTCTGTATTTCTCTCTAGACTCTAAGCTCCTTGTGGACAGGCGGTGTGTCTGTTTATTGTTCTCTTGGCCTCTCCCAGGTGCTTAGTACGGTGCTCTGCATACTGCAAGCGCTCAATAAATACGATTTGAATGAATGAATGGTCAAAGAATTGAGCTTTGATAACAAACTGCTTGGGATGTTGCAAATTTAATTTAAAAAAAAATTTACAGTATTTGTTTAGCTCACATTATGTCCCAGGCACTGTACTGAGCAGCACGGTAATAATAATAATAATGTTGTTATTTGTTAAGCGCTTACTATGTGCCAAGCACTGTTCTAAGCGCTGGGGTAGACACAGGGTGATCGGGTTGTCCCACGTGGAGCTCACAGTTTTAATCCCCATTTTACAGATGAGGGAACTGAGGCACAGAGAAGTGAAGTGACTCGCCCACAGTCACACAGCTGGCAAGTGGCAGAGCCGGGCTTCGAGCCATGACCTCTGACTCTGACGCTGCTTACTTCCTAGCCTCTGCCTGGACCTTAAGACACTGTCGAGGACAGGACTGTGGCTTTCTCCATTTTTTCTGACAACTTTCTAATGTTAAATTCACGGTATAGTGGCTGGAGCCCGGGCCTGAGGGTCCGAAAGTCATGAGCTCTTATCCCGCCTCCACCGCTTGTCTGCTGTGTGGCCTTGGGCAAATCACTTGACTTATCTGTGCCTCAGTTAACTCATCTGTAAAATGGGGATTAAGACTGTGAGCACCACATGGGACAACCTGATTACCTTCTCTCTACCCCAGAGCTTAGCACAGTGCTTGGCAGAGAGTAAACTCTTAACAAATACCATCATTATTATTATTATACTTATAACATATTATTGTCATTATAATAATGATGGTGTTTGTTAAGCGCTTACTATGTTCTAAGCACTGGATTCAAGCTAGTCAGATTGGACATGGTCCCTGTCCAACATGGGGCTCACAGTCTTCATCCCCATTTTCCAGATGAGGGAACTGAGATCCAGAAAAGTGAAGTGACTTACCTAAGGTCACACAGCAGACAGGTGACAGAACCAAGACAAAACTGTGAGCCTGTTATTGGGCAGGGATTGTCTCTATGTGTTGCCAAGTTGTTGGCATTTGTAAAGCGCTTACTATATGCCGAGCACTGTTCTAAGCGCTGGGGGAGATACAGGGGAATCAGGTTGTCCCACGTGAGGATCACAGTCTTCATCCCCATTTTACAGATGAGGTAACTGAGGCCCAGAGAAGTTAAGTGACTTGCCCACCGTCACACAGCTGACAAGTGGCAGAGTCGGGATTCAAACCCATGACCTCTGACTCCCAAGCGCAGGCTCCTTCCACTGAGCCATGCTGCTTCGCTGAAAGGGGACCAGACTGTTTATTTGGGCAGCTCTTCCTCCTACTGCAATTCACACCCCTTTTCCTTTAATCATTACCATCATCGTAAATGTTAATAAGAAGAATTATTATTGTTATTCTGTCTTTTAAGCGCTTACTTTGTGCCAAGCACTGCTCTAAGCTTTGGGATAGATACAAGGTAATCAGGTTGGATGCAGTCCCACATGGGGCTCACAGTCTTAATCCCCATTTTTCAGATGAGGTAACTGAGGCCCAGAGAAGTAAAGCGATAACTGAGGCCCAGAAGAGTAAACGACTTGCCCAAGGTGACAGACACGGCAGACAAGTGGTGGAGCCGGGATTAGAACCCAGGTCCTTCTAACTCCCCGGCCTGGGCTCTAGCCACTAGCCCAAGCTGCTTCTCTGCATCTTTTATGCAAGCTCATTTCCCATTTCTGCCTTTTATGTGATAGACACTGACTATCGTTTCGGCTCACCCTCTGGGGATCTTTAAAATCAGAATCTTATTCTCGGCCTTGAAAAGTAGGAAAAGCTGAAGTGAGAGAGATTTTTGAAGTTGCGAAATGTTTCTGAAAGAAGCGGCGGCAACTGCTGCTTAATTGCTTAGACAGATGCAGGCCAATAATAGGACTAAAAGCCAATTACTTTGCGGGAGTTTTTCTTTCAAATGAAGAGATGTTTAACGAACGACGCACGCGTGACATATTATGAAATTTGGAAATGGTGAATGAATAATGGATGGTTGAACGGAGAGAAGGGAGACTGCCCTGCAATCTGGAATCTGAACTGATTAAATGCTACCATAAATAATGGCTAAGCGGAAAAATATGGCCAAATTACTCTCATTCACGTTTTAGAAGATGGAAAGAAAGGCTGCCAGAATACTGCAGCAAAATACACTCCCCAAGGAACCATAATTCATTCAATCATTTTTATTGAGCGCTTACTGTTTGCAGAGCACTGTACTAAGCACTTGCTAGGACACATATTCCTTCTGAATATGTGGGCAGGGAACATGTTTACCAACTCTTCTAATAATAATAATAATGTTGGTATTTGTTAAGTGCTTACTATGTGCGGAGCACTGTTCTAAGCGCTGGGGTAGATACCGGATCATCAGGTTATCCCACGTGAGGCTCACAGTCTTCATCCCCATTTTACAGATGAGGTAACTGAGGCAGAGAGAATTTAAGTGACTCACCCACGATCCCACAGCAGACAAGTGGCAGAGCCGGGAATAGAACCCATGCCCTCTGACTTCCAAGCCTGGGCCCTTTCCACTGAGCCACGCTGTTGTACTGTACTCTCCCAAGCATTTAGGACTGTGAGCTCTTCGTGGCAGGGAATTTGTCTGTTTGTGGTTGTATTGCACTCTCCCAAGCGCTTAGCACAGTGCCTTGCACTCGGTAAGCACTCAATAAATACGATTGAATGAATGCAGTGTTCTGCACACAGTAAGCGTTCCAGGAATACCACTGATTGATTCCTCGGCAATTTATTCCTCAACAATTTTTGCAAGTTGGAAGATCTATGCAAGTTATGTAGGCCCTTGTCTAGATTATAAACTCATTAGGGACAGGGAACGTGTCTGCTAATTCTGTTATATTTTGCTCTCCCAAGGGCCTAATGTAACTCTCAGTGTATCCAATTGATTGATTGATTATTTTGTATCAGCATTCAAACACTCAGGGTATTTGTGGTGTGTTTACTGTGTGCATTTTATATCATGTTGGCTTCGGGACATCTCTAGTCGGCTGTCCCGCTGACACCTCAAACTATACATGCCCAAAACAGAACTCCTCATCTTCCCACCTGAACCCTGTCATTCATTCATTCATTCAACAGTATTTATTGAGCGCTTACTCTGTGCAGAGCACTGTACTAAGCGCTTGGAATGTACAAATCGGTAACAGATAGAGACAGTCCCTGCTCACTGACGGGCTTACGGTCTAATCGGGGGAGATAGAGAAAAACAATAGCAATAAATAGAATCAACAGAATGTCCTCTCCCTGACTTTCCCATCACCGTAGACAACGCCACTATCCGCCCTGTCTCAAAATCCCATCACTTTGGCATTATCTCTGACTGCTTTCTCTCATTCAACCTATATATTCAATCCATGACCTCTGACTCCAAAGTCCGTGCTCTTTCCACTGAGCCACGCTGCTTCTCCATCAACAAATCCCGTCATTTCCACATTCAAAACAACGCTAAAATTCACCCTCTTCTCTCCAAAGTGCCACCGTATTAATCCAGTCACTTATCCCATCCCACCTTGATTGCTGAGTTAGCCTCCTTGCTGAGTTCCCTGCCTCCTGTCTCTCCCCTCTCCAGTAAATCAATCAATCAATTGTATTTCCTGAGCACTTACTTCACGCAGAGCACTGTACTGTGCTGGGGAGAGTACAGTGTAACAGATGTGGCCACACATCTGGCCACGCATTCCCTGCCCGCGGTGAGCTTACAATCTAGGGGAAGAGACAGACATGAATATACATAGATAAATTATGGATTTAATCAATCAATCATATTTATTGAACGCTTACTAGGTGCAGAGCACTGTACTAAGCGCTCGGGAGAGTACAATACGACAGAACTAGAAGGCACGTTCTCTGCCCCGTCTAGAGGGGAAGAAAACAGATGTGGATATAAATTCTGTGGGGCTGAGGGAGGGGTGAAAACAGGTAGGAGATTCAAGTGCAAGGGTGACAGAGAAGGGAGTGGGAGAAGGTGAAATGAGAGGCAGCGTCGCTCAGTGGAAAAAGCCCGGACTTGGGAGTCAGGGGTCGAGGGTCTACAACCCGCCTCCGCCACTTATCAGCTGTACGACTTTGGGCAAATCGGTTAACTTCTCTGGGCCTCAGTTCCCCCATCTGTAAAATGGGGATGCGGATTGTGACACCCACTTGGGACAACCTTGTATCTACCGAGCTCTTAGAACAGTGCTTGGCACATAGTAAACACTTAACAAATACCATCATCATCATCATCATCATCATCACTTCATGGCAGGCCACACTTCGCTCTGCTGCCCAGATCATTTTCCTAACAAACTGTTGAGTCCATGTTTCCCCACTTCTCCTGAACCTTCAATTGCGATCCATTCACTTCCACATCCAACAGAAAACCCTGACCTTCAGCTTTAAAGCACTCAGTCACCGTGCACCTTCATATACAACAGATCATTACTCTCCCACCTTCAGAGCTTCATTGAGATTCACGATTCTTATTATTGCTGTTATTATCACTAATAATAATAAAAAGTCTTATTATTAAAAGACTCACTGGGTTCCATAAGCCCATCTGATTTCAAGCCTGTTTCCCTATGGCTCCTCCCCTTCACTCCTCCCCCAGAGATTCCATCTGGAAAATCCCGAGACACACGAGTTGACGGTGTCAGTCTCTGTGACAGTGTTGGACTAGATATGGGCCACAAGAAATCATTTTAACCATAATAGTTATCATTATTATGGCATTTGTTAGCGCTTATTGTGTGACTTGCACTGTACTAAGTGCTAGGGTGCATACAGAGAAGCAGCATGGCCTAGTGGCAAGAGCACGGGCTTGGGAGACAGAGGATGTGGGTTCTAATCCCACATCTGCCACTTTTCTGCTGTGTGACATTAGACAAGTCACTTAACTTCTCTGTGCCTCAGTTACCCCATTTATAAAATGAGCATTAAGACTGTGAGCCCATGTGGGACAACCTGATTACCTTCTGCCTACGCCAGTGCTTAGAACAGTGCTTGGCACATAATAAGTGCTTAACAAATACCATTATTATTATTACTGTACAAAGCAAATCAAGCTGGAGACAGTCCCTGTCCCACATGGGGCTCACACTCTCAATCCCCATTTTACAGATGAGGTCACTGAGGCTCAGAAAAGCGAAGTGACTTGCCCAAGGTCACACAGCAGACATGTGGCATGGCCAGAATTAGAACCCATGACCTTCCAACTCCCAGGCCCAGGCTCTATCCATTATGCCATGCTGCTTCTTGAATACTAATTGAGGTATTTATTAAGTGCTTGCTATGTGCCAGGCACGTAGAGAAAATTGGTTGGGACACAGTCCCTCTCCCACATAGGGCTCGCAGTCTTAGTCCCCATTTTACAGGTGAGGCAACTGAGGCACCGGGAAATGAAGTGACTTGCCCAAGGTCACACAGCGGACAAGTGGCCGACCCGGGATTAGAACCCACGACCTCTGACTTCCAGTCAACGCTCTATCCACTAGGCCACAATGTTTCACCCTGATTTATAACAGCAAACATCAGACCAAAAACTCATTCACCATTTATTCATTCATTCAATTGTATTTATTGAGCACTCACTCTGTACAAAGAACTGTAATAATAATGTTGGTATTTGTTAAGCGCTTACTATGTGCAGAGCACTGTTCTAAGCGCTGGGTAGATACAGGGTAATCAGGTTGTCCCACGTGGCGCTCACAGTCTTCATCCCCATTTTACAGATGAGGTAACTGAGGCACAGAGAAGTTAAGTGACTTGCCCAAAGTCACACAGCTGACAAGTGGCAGAGCCGGGATACGAACCCATGACCTCTGACTCCAAAGCCTGTGCTCTTCCCACTGAGCCACGCTGCTTCTTGGGAGAATACAATACAACAACAGACATATTCTCAGCTCACAACGAGCTAAGAGTTTAGAACAGGGGGAAACAACTACGTCCATTCACCCTGGAGGTGACTTTTTGGTGCCTTTGGATGGAAACCACTCCTAATTAGAAGATGGACATATTTTACCACACTATGGTCTGAAAGACTTAACGAATCTCATCAATTGCCTAGAATATTCAGGAAGGAGCTTATAGCCTGGTAGGATCAGATTCAAACTTCATAACCATTCATTCAATCGTATTTATTGAGCACTTACAGTGTGCAGAGCACTGTACTGAGCGCTTGGAAAGTACAATTTGGCAACAGATAGAGCCAATCCCTACCCAACAACGGGCTTACAGTCTAGAAGTGGAGACGCTGATGACGAGAAGACTTTTCCACGGTATTTATGGTATCTGATAATACGATCATCAAATCTCTCTTCTGGATTAAAGGACTTGGGCTTTGACATTTGGGATAAAACTAGAAGATTTAATTTTGGAAAAATGCATTACACATGAAAAGTCTAAATGGCTCCTATAACTGAAGCGGAGACCTACAATCAATCGATTTCCAAAGAATATCAACGTTCTGACACCGAGGATTTTGACTTGACCAGCACTAATCACAGAGAAAGAGTAATCTTGAAAAATGTCTTGCCTTTAAAAGGGCACTTTCCCCCACCCCAGTGAATCCTCTCCAAGTGAAAAAGTCACGGGGAAGCAGCGTGGCCTACTGGCAAGACCATGGGTTCGGGAGTCAGAGGACGTGGGTTCTAATCCCAGCTCCACCACTTGTGTGCTGGGTGACCTTGGGCAAGTCACTTAACTTCTCTGTGCCTCAGTTCTTGTTTTATGCTGGTGAGTCATCTTCAACCCATAGCGATTCCACGGACACATCTCCCCCAGAACGCCCCACCTCCATCTGCAATCGTTCGGGTAGTGGATCCGTAATAATAATGTTGGTATTTGTTAAGCGCTTACTATGTGCAGAGCACTGTTCTAAGCACTAGGATAGATACAGGGTAATCAGGTTGTCCCACGTGAGTCTCACAGTCTTAATCCCCATTTTACAGATGAGGGAACTGAGGCACAGAGAAGTGAAGTGACTTGCCCACAGTCACACAGCTGACAAATGGCAGAGCCGGGATTCAAACTCATGACATCTGACTCCCAAGCCCGGGCTCTTTCCACTGAGCCACGCTGCTTCTCTAAGGGTTTTAGAGAAACTAAAAATTTAGAGAAAAATCCATAGAGTTCTCTTGGTAAAAATCCGGAAGTAGTTTACCATGGCCTCCTTCCGCGCAATAAACTCGAATCTCCGCCCTCGACTCTCTCCCGTACCACTGTTACATATCCAGCACAGGGGAGTTTTGACTTGTGGCAGATGGTCTTCCTCTCGCTAGCCACTGGGCAAGCTAGGAATGGAATGAACAGGCCTCGACTTCACTCTCACTCCCATAGTCGAGACTGGTAGAGGACTGGAAACTCTCCAAGTGTGACCCTGAGAGGATGTGGTGATGATGGTGTTAAGTGGTCATACTGTGAGCCAAGCACTGTTGTAAGCGCTGGGGGAGACACAAGATAATCAGGTTGCCCCACGTGGGGCTCACAGTCTTAATCCCCATTTTCCAGATGAGGCAACTGAGGCACAGAGAAGTGAAGGGACATGCCCAAAGTCACACAGATGACAAGTGGCAGAGCGGGGATTGGAACCCACGTCCTCTGACTCCCAAGCCCGGGTTCTTTCCACTGAGCCACGCTGCTTCTCTACTGTGAGAACTTCTCTACTGTGATTAAGATTGTGAGCCCCATGTGGGACAGGGATTGTTTCCTACGTGATTACCTCAGATCTACCCCACTGCTTAGAACAGGCCTGGGCACGTAGTAAGCACTTAGCAAATACCATAATTATTATTATTATTATTATTAACATTAATTCCACCTAATGAGTGCTTGAGAAGAAACTGATCAAACTTTTTTTTCCATTCTCTATTTGTGGGACTTCATCTGGACAAGGTCTATAACCCATGTTTCCCATTCTCTATTTCTGAACAAAATCCCCTATTTAAGGAAGGACCCAAGATAATAATCATTACAATAATAATAACAATAATAATTTTGGTATTTGTTAAGCACTTTACTATGTGGCAGGCACTGTGCTAAGCACTGGAGTGGACACAAGATAATCAGGTTAGACAAAGCCCTGTCCCACACGGGGCTCACGGTCTTCATCCCCATTTTGCAGATGCAGGAATTGAGGCCCAGAAAAGTCAAACGACTGGCTGAGGGTCACACAGCAGACAAGGTGAAAGAGCCAGGATTAGAACCCAGGTCATTCTCTACCCCAACGTTTACCGGAGTGTATCGCCCTACAAGAAGCACTTAATAAAGAATAGTAATAATGTTGGCATTTGTTAAGCGCTTACTATGTGCAGATTACTGGTCTAAGCGCTGGGGTAGATACAGGGTAATCAGGTTGTCCCACATGAGGCTCACAGTCTTAATCCCCATTTTACAGATGCGGTAACTGAGGCACAGAGAAGTGAAGTGACTTGTCCACAGTCACACAGCTGACAAGTAGCAGAGCCGGGATACGAACCCGTGACCTCTGACTCCCAAGTGCGGGCTCTTTCCACTGAGCCACGCTGCTTCTCTAAATAAATAAATAAATAAGTAAATACCATGATTATGACGATGATGAAGGTAACTGTACATTCCAAGCACTTAGTACAATGCTCTGCACATAGTAAGCGCTCAAGAAATACTATTGAATGAATAATTACTGCTATTAGAGTAATGATCCTCTAGAGCAGATATAAGCATAGAGAAAAAGTCGGTAAAAGGACTTAGAATTTTAAGTGATGATGGCACCAATTTGATGATATTCCCATGAAAACTCATTAAGAGAAATGAATACAAGAATTGATAAGTTCTGGCGAGCAGGGAATGTACCCTTTATATTATTATACTGTACTCTTCCAAGTGCTTAGTACAGCATTCTGCACACAGAAAGCACGCAATAAATACACCTGACCGACGGACCGAGCAAGCACAACAATATGGGATGGAAAGAAAACTAGAACCATTGAAATACTCGATTTGGCAACTGTCTTCATCAAGAGAAATCTAGAGGCATGTGCAGTTCTGCTTACCTTCTCGATTATGTCCTCTGAGATCGGTTCTTCAAATATGTGAATTTTATCCTCCACCGTCTGTTTCAAAACTTCTATCTTACTTCTGGTCTTGCAACGTTGCTTTTTCATTTTGGATTGTTGCTACGAAAGATTTCAATCACTGATTACTCACTGAAAAGGTTGAGTGATAACAAAATAAGTGAAATGCATGTTTAATCCAGACATCTGTATAATTTCCTTTCAGGAGATCTCTCCCCGCTTCACCCAGTTCAACGGCTAGCTATTTCTCTAGGCATGCAAAATAAAATCCTTTCCCTCCACCGTCGCTGTCCATCTTATAAATTAGCTCTTTTTACTTGCTCCTTCTTAGCTCGCCTTCTAACCGTACTACACTTGTCGGCTGTGTGACTGTGGGCAAGTCACTTAACTTCTCTGTGCCTCAGTTCCCTCATCTGTAAAATGGGGATGAAAACTGTGAGCCCCACGTGGGACAACCTGATTCCCCTATGTCTACCCCAGTGCTTAGAACAGTGCTCGGCACATAGTAAGCGCTTAACAAATACCAACATTATTATTATTATTATTATCCTCTTATCCCTTGGCTTTTTTTTCTTGGGATTTATTTTATGGGACTTTGAAGCACTTACTATATTTCAAGCACTGTTCTAACCACTGGACTAGACAACGTGGCCTCGTGGAGAGAGCATGGGCCCAAGGAGTCAGAAAGACCTGCGCTCTAACCCCGCGTGGCTCAGTGGAAAGAGCACGGGCATGGGAGTCAGAGGGCATGAGTTCGAATACCGGCTCTGCCACTTGTCAGCTGGGTGACTGTGGGCAGGTCACTTCACTTCTCTGGGCCTCGGTTACCTCGTCTGTAAAATGGGGATTAAGACCGTGAGCCTCACGTGGGACAACCTGATGACCCTGTATCTACCCCAGCGCTTAGAACAGTGCTCGGCACATAGTAAGCGCTTAACAAATACCAACATTATTATTATTATTAACCCCGGTTCTGCCACTTGTCTGCTGTTTGACCTTGGGTAAGTCACTTCACTTCTCCAGGGCTCAGTTCCCTCATCTGTAAGATGGGGATTGAGAATGAGAGCCCCATGTGAGACAGGGATTGTATCCAACCCAATTTGCTAGTATCCACTCCAGTGTTTCCTACAGTGCCTGGCATATAGTAAGTGCTTAATAAGTACAACAATTATTATTACTATTATTATTAATATTCATTATCATCAGAGCATATACAGACCCTGTGCCAATGGGATTCACAGTCAAGTAGAAGAGAGAGCTGGTATTGAATCCCCATTTTGCAGCTGAGGAAACTGAGGCAAAGGAAAATCAAGTGACTTGCTCAAGGTCCCCCAGCAGGCAAGTGGCAGAGCTGGAACTGGAATCCAGGTCTTCGGGCTCCCAGGACGATGCTTTATTCACTAGACCGCACTCCTTCTCAGCCTTTGCCCCAGACTACAACTCTCTCTCAACAAAATCCACCGGACCATAGATTTACTCATTTTCACAGCCCTCCTAAAGCCCCACCCTCCTCCAGGAAGCCTTCTGGGCTGAATTCATAACACCCTAGTCACCATCATCCTACACCACCCTTAGCACTAATAGATTTCATTCCTACCCTCAGCCCTTAGGTAACTATGAATATTTGTATATTCAGTGATTTATTCAGCTATCTCACCTTCTTACGCACGCTTCGCAACATTGCTAAAATCCGCCCTCTCCTCTCCATCCAAACCGCTACCGTGATGATCCGGGCACTTCTCCTAGCCTGCCTCCTCACTAACCTCCCTGCCTCCTGTCTCTCCCTACTCCAGTCCACATTTCACTCCACTTCCCGAATCATTTTTCTTCAGAAATGTTCAGTCCGTGTTTCCCCACTCCTCAAGAACCTCCAGGGGTTGCTTAGGCACCTCCCCTTAAACAGGAACTCCTTACCACAGGCCTTAAAGCAGTCAGTCACCTTGCCTCCTCCTACCTCACCTCCCTGATTTCCTCCTACAACCCAGCTCATACACTTCGCTCCTCCAATGCCAACCTATTCACTGAAGCTCGACCTCTTCATTCATTCATTCAATAGTATTTATTGAGCGCTTACGACGTGCAGCGCACTGTACTAAGTGCTTGGAATGGACAGATCGGTAACAGACAGAGACAGTCCCTGCCCTCTGACGGGCTTCCATCTGGCACCCAGCCCCTCGCTCACGTCCTGCCTCTGGCATGGAATTTCCTCCCCTTCCACATACGCCAGATCGCATTCTCCTCACCTTCAAAACCCCGTTAAGGTCGCATCTCCTCCGAGAGGCCTTCCCCGATTAAGTCCTCTTTTCCCCAGCTCCCTCTCCCTTCTGCGTCGTCTATGACCTTTGGACATTTGCTATTTTCCCCACCCTCAACCCCACAGCACCTGGGTACGTATCTTCAAATGATATATTATGAAGTATTCGTTGGCATCGATCGTCATCTAGGCTGTGAACTTGATGTGAGCAGGGAACGTGTCTGTCATCTCTCTTGTCCTGTCTCCACCCAAGAGCTTGATTAGACCGTAAGCCCGTCAAAGGGCAGGCACTGTCTCTATCTGTTGCCGATTTGTACGTCCCAAGCGCTTAGTACAGTGCTCTGCACATAGTAAGCGCTCAATAAATACTACTGAATGAATGAACAGTAGGTGCTCAATGGATACCACTGAGTGATTGAAGCTTGACTTCCCCTTTTCATTTCATTCTCCTCAAGGAAAGAACTTTAACCCTTTTCGGCGTTCCCCTTAAGGACCTAATAAAGTCCTCTGCATCTAGCAGTTGCTCAAAAGAATTCTCTCTGTGCGGCGTGGCTCAGTGGAAAAGAGCATGGGCTTGGGAGTCAGAAGTCATGGGTTCGAATCCCAGCTCCGCCACTTGTCGGCTGGGTGATTGTGGGCAAGTCACTTAACTTCTCTGGACCGCAGTTACCTCAACTGGAAAATGGGGATTGAAACTGTGAGCCCCACTTGGGACAACCTGATCACTCTGTATCTACCCCCAGCGCTTAGAACAGTGCTCTGCACATAGTAAGCGCTTAACAAATACCAACATTATTAATGATGTCCCTTATCGGCCACTAGATTTGACAGGGTGGGGCAGAAAGTAGCTTTTTTAAAGTATCTACGTTGCTTCATCTGCATTGGTTCCCAAAGCCAAAAAAAAAAAAAAACCCGACAAGTACGATACTCATTTTGAAATTACGCTTTCCCAGATGCCGGGTGCGGATCACGAATGAACCGTGGTAATATTATGCAGCCTCCCACCGTGTAATCAAATTACTGTTGACCTTTGGATCGCATCTTGAGAATATAAAGTAGGTGCCATGAATTCCCAGAAAGACATCTGCTATTCCATAAGGGCAGGCCGACTCATTTTCCTTGGGAAACAGGAGCCCTTGAAAAGCTTTAAACTTGGGATGTGAGTTCATCCTTAACGTGATTAGCCTAATTTAGCTCACAAACCAAGGAAACAGGAGGCGGCGAAATTAGAATACTTCAGTTGAATCTGTACTAAACCGACGAGGCTCAGTGGAAAGAGCCCGAGCTTGGGAGTCGGAGGTCATGGGTTCGAATCCCAGCTCCGCCACTTGTCAGCTGTGTGACTGGGGGCAAGTCACTTCACTTCTCTGGGCCTCAGTTCCCTCATCTGTAAAATGGGGATTAACTGTGAGCCTCACGTGGGACAACTCGATTACCCTGTATCTACCTCAGCGCTTAGAACAGTGCTCTGCACATAGTAAGCGCTTAACAAATACCAGCATTATTATTATTATTATTAAGGGATCTCTTCTGTAACTGCAACTCTGGGAGGAAACACCTCACGCTGACTCTGAATCAGAGAAGCTTCTCCCATGTGGATGAGAAGAAATTGGGAGAGCAGAGGAAACGGCCAGGAGAGACCTTCGTTTGATCCTTGCTCTCCTCGAGAACGTATCAATCAGCCTGTGATATTGATTGAGAATCTGCTGGGTGGGGAGTACTGTACTAGGCGCTTAGGAGAGAAGCAGTATGGTCTAGTGGAAGGAGCACAGGCTCAGGAGTTCGAAGAGCTGAGTTCTGATCCCGGCTCCGCCACTTGTCTGCTGTGTGATCTTGGGCAAGTCACTTCACTTCTCTGGGCCTCAGTTACCTCATCTGTAAAATGGGGATCGAATGCCTGTACTCCCTCCCACTTTGACTGAGTCCGACCTAAGAAGCAGCGAGGCTTAGTGGAAAGGGCACGGGCTTGGGAGTGAGGTTGTGGGTTCTAATCCCAGCTCTGCCACTTAACAGCTCTATGACTTTCAGCAAGTCACTTAACTTCTCTGTGGCTCGGTTACCTCATCTGTAAAATCGGGATGAAGACTGTGAGCCCCACGTGGGACAACCTGATAACTCTGTATCTATCCTAGGGCTTAGAACAGTGCTCGGCACATAGTAAGCGCTTAACAAATACCATCATTATTATATCTACCAACACTATTGTATATTACTCTTCCAAGCATTTAAAACAGTGCTCTGCACACAGTAAGCCCTCAACATAGGGCGTAGCTTAGTGGACAGAGCCCGGGCCTGGGTGTCAGAAGACCATGGGTTCTAATCCCGGCTCTGCCACGTGTCTGCTGGGTGACCTTGGGCAAGTCACTTCACTTCTCTGGGCCTCAGTTACCTCATCTGTAAAATGGGGATTAAGAGCATAAGGCCAATGTGGGACAGGGACCGTGTCCAAACCGACTAACTCGTGTCTACCCCGGTGCTTAGAACAGTGCTTGGCACATAGTAAGTGCTCAACAAGTACCGTACTCGTTATTAGTAACAAATACCACTAATGGATTAATAGATAAGTGACACATACTCTTCCCATAAGGAGTTCACTATCCAAAAGGGGGAGGGGCATAACGATACTTAGGAAGAGAGGAAAGAGAATTATTTAATTGAACGTAGGTGTATATATATTTCCTCTGTTCCCTCTCCCTAACAGTGCTCGGCACATAGTAAGCACTTAACAAACACCATAATTACTATTATTATTATTATTCATTCATTCATTCAGTAGTATTTATGAGCACTCACTATGTGAAGAGCACTGTACTAAGCGCCTGGAATGTACAAATCGGTAGCAGATAGAGACAGTCCCTGCCCTCTGACGGGCTTACAGTCTAATTATTACCACCCTCGCACTTGGATACGCACCCTTTATTCACCCAGTCCTCAGCCCCACGGCATTTTTGTTCCCATCACTAATTCATTTATTTATATTAACGTCTGTCTCCCCTTATACAACACAAACCCTCTGTGGGCAGGGAGCGTGCTTACCAACCCTGTACTCTTCTTAGCACGTAGTAGAGTGCTTGGCACACGGAAAGGGCTCAGTCAATACGACTGATTGACAAACGTTGAGAATTGCCGTAACTACTTCAAAGCTGAGACTATTTGAAGTTAGCACAGTGATGAACTCGAGTCAAGGCAGGATTCACGCTTAAAAAGGAGCAAAGCCAACAACTGCACACGTTAGCAGGTGAACTGTCAAGTGGCGCTATGAGGACAAGGAGTTGGCAAGGGAAGCAGCACGGTGTAGTGGATGGAGCACGGGCCTGGGAGTCAGAAGGTCGTGGGTTCTAATCCCGGCTCCGCCACCTAGCTCTTGTGCGACCTTGGGCAAGTCACTTCACTTCTCTGTGCCTCGGTTACCTCATCTGTAGAATGGGGATTGATACTGTGAACCCCAAGTGGGACAACGTAGGTGTCCATCCAATTGGCTTGTTTCCACCTCAGCGCTTAGTTCAGTGACCGGCACTTAGTATGTGCTTAACAGATGCCAGAATTATTATTAATTATTATTAGTAGTAATATACTATCAACAGCAGTATTTATTAAGCGCTTACTATGTGTAAAGCACTGTACGAAGCGCTGGGAAAGAGAGTGAATGTGATCCAGAGATGGTCCTTGACCCCCCCCCAAGGGGATCATAATCTAAGAATTAGGGTAGGTGGGGTAGAAAAGAGGGCTGGAGATGGGCCCACACGAAAAGAAGGGAAGCAGTGTGGCCTGGTAGATAGAGCTCGGGCTTGGGAGTCAGAGGTCACGGGTTCGAATCCCGGCTCTGCCACTTGTCAGCTGTGTGACTGTGGGCAAGTCACTTCACTTCTCTGGGCCTCAGTTACCTCATCTGTAAAATGGGGATGAAGACTGCATGACCCATGTGGGACAGGGACATTCCAAGAGCTTAGTCCAGTGCTCTGCACATAGTAAGCGCTCAATAAATACTACTGAATGAATGAATGAACCCAATTACCTCACATCTACCCCAGCCCTTAGAACAGGTGCTTGACACATACTAAGCACTTAACAGAAACCATTATTATTAGCAGTAGTTGTAAATATTAAGACAAACCTCACCTGAACTTCAGGTACCGATAAGGCCTGACTCAATTTGAGCAATTCGGCTTCGATCCATTCAGACTGAAGGTTCTGAAGTAACACTCTAGTTCTTATCTTGGGCAAGGCCAAACTGCTATCCAGCTGGGAAAAGCAGCAATGAAACTCCTGTTTCATTTCATGTAACTGCTCTTCAGATAATGAAAGGGGTAAAGAGAGGAGTTTCCTAGAAAAAACAAACCAAAGCAGGTTTTCTCAATAGATAAATACACAATTTTAGAAAGAGAAAAACAATGTGAGTCACAATGAACGTATCAGAAGGGAGGCTAATGAAAAAATGTGATTTCATCTTCAAGCTAGGTACCCTGGAAGGCAGTTGTTATTTTTTTTCAATAATAATAATAATAATAATTTTGATATTTGTTAAGCGCTAACTATGTGCAGAGCACTGTTCTAAGCGCTGGGGGAGATACAGGGTCATCAGGATGTCCCACGTGAGGCTCACAGTTAATCCCCATTCGACAGATGAGGTAACTGAGGCACCGAGAAGTTAAGTGACTTGCCCACAGTCACACAGCTGACAAGTGGCAGAGCCGGGAGTCGAACTCATGACCTCTGACTCCCGAGCCCATGCTCTTTCTACTGAGCCACGCACATCTGCCCCCCAATTCCAGCTGGAATAGCCAGGTAGGGTAGACCGTTTTGAAAAAAAATGTCTTCGGAACCTAACAACTAAACACTGAGTTCAGATGGGCAGTCCACGCATGCAAGGATGAGGGAAATATACAACTTCCTGGGAAGGGTTTTGAATCATGAATCGTGTGAAACTTTAAAATCTACAAATTGCACCGATGGCTCTTTACTGGCAATCTCTTTTGTTGGCTTCTTCTTTGCCTCCCACCCCAAAACTGTGGGGGATCCTCAAACCCCAGTTCTAAAGCCCCTTCTACTTTATGCCCAATCCCTTGGAGAACTCATCTGTGGCTTGGTGGAAAGAGCCCAGGCTTGGGAGTCAGAGGACGTGGGTCCTAATCCCGGCTCTGCCACATGTCTGCTGTGTAACCTTGGGCAAGCCACTTAACTTCTCTTGGCCTCAGTGACCTCATCTGTGAAATGGGGATTACGACTGTGAGCTCCACGTGGGACAACCTGATTACCTTGTATCTACCAGTGTGGCTCAGTGGAAAGAGCGCGGGCTGGGGAGTCAGAGATCATGGGTTCAAATTCCGGCTCCGCTGCTTATCAGCTGTGTGACTTTGGGCAAGTCACTTGACTTCTCTGGGCCTCAGTTCCCTCATCTGTAAAATGGGAATTAAGACTGTGAGCCCAACGTGGGACAACCTGATCGCCTTGTATCCTTGCCCAGCGCTTAGAACAGTGCTTGGCACATAGTAAGCGCTTAACATATACCAACATTATTATTATATGAAAGGGAAGGGAGTTATAGGCTAGAGGCAGGATGTGGGCAGTGGATCTATGGTGAGACTAGACTGTAATTAGACTGTAAGATTAGACAGTAAACCCGTCAATGGGCAGGGATTTTCTCTATCTGTTGCCGAATTGTACATTCCAGGCACTTAGTACAGTGCTCTGCACATAGTAAGCACTCAATAAATATGAGACAAATATTAATAATAATTATGGTATTTGTTAAGTGCTTACTATGTGCCAGGTACTGTACTAAACACTGAGGTGGATTCAAGCTAATCAGGTTGGACAGAGTCCCTGTCCCATAAGGGGCTCACAGTCTCAATCCCCCTTTTACAGATGAGGTAACTGAGGCCCAGAGAAGCGAAGTGAGTAGCCCAAGGTCACACAGCAGACATGAGGTGAATCCAGGATTAGAATCCATGATCTTCTGCCTCCCAGGCCTGTGCTTTATCATCTATGCCATGCTGCTTCTCGGACGAGATCCAAATACGGTGTGTGGGTAGGTTGGGGTTAGAGGAGCAAAGTGTGCAGGTTGGACTGTAGTGGGAATCAATGAGGTAAGAAGGAAGGGGGAAAGCTGATCGAATGCCAATAAGAGTAATAATAATTATAATATTGGCATGAAGTAATTAACGGCTGTCTCCCCCTCTAGACTGTAAGGACATTATGGGCAGGGAATGTGCCTGCTGATTCTGTTGCATTGTACTCTCCCAAGCTCTTAGTACAGTGCTCTGCACATGGTAAGCGCTCAATAAATATCACTGATCGATCGATTGATATTTGTTAAGTGCCGACTATGCACTGAGCACCAAGCAGCAGGGTAGATCCAGTCCCTCTCCCATATGGGGCTCACAGTCAAAGTAGGAAGGAGTAGGATTTAATCCCCGTTTCACTGATGAGAAAACAAAGACACAGAGAAATCAAGTGACTTGCCCAAGGTCTCACAGCGGCCAAGAGGCAGAGCCGGGATTAAAAGCCAGGTCCTCTAACTTCCAGGCCCGTGTTCTAGCCACTAGACCATGCTGTGTCTACTTTATTGTGCTCTCCTCAAGTGCTTCCTATAAATTAAACATGAGGAATCACACAAGAGCTATATTCCAAAGTGTTGATTTTCAAAAGCGATAAATGCTTTTCAAAAGCCAAAAAATGAATTACAGATGAAACGGTCCTCTGGATTTCTAATTTCAATCAAAGATGGTCATATTTAGAAATCTAATTATATTACCGCAGCCATATGTACGATTTGCCATTTCTAATTTATACTGACCATGAAAATTCTTACTGCCCATTGAATTTTCAATAGAGATTAAACCATTAGGATAGGTCTCTACGAATGAAAAATACTAGAGATAGTATGTGCTTTCATCAATATTAATCATTATTTATACTGACCCATGAAAATTTTTATTGCCCATTGAATTTTCAATAGAGATTAAACAATTAGGGTCGTTCTCTACGAATGAAAAATAGTAAAGATAGTATGGGCTTTCGTCAATATTAATCTTCTTTTCTCATCCATGCTAAACAACGTGTGATCATTGTTAATCTTTACAACACAGAACAAAAATAATATACTAATAATAATATTTACTAAGCACTTTCTCTATGCCAAGCACCATGTTAAGTGCTAGGATTGACACAATATAATCCAATCGATTCCAGGCTTAGCATTTTATTGAGGAGAATTTTCCTGTCGAAACCTTCAGCTGTGGGCTGCTTTTGATCAGAGAAAGCGTCATATTCCTTCCCAACTGGGTTGTTGTCTTGCAGGAAAACAACATGGCCTAGTAGAAAGACCACCAGCCTGGAAGATCTAGGTTCTAATATCAGTTCAGCCACATGCCTACCACATGGATTTGGGTAAGTCACTTCTCATAATAATAATAATAATCATAATAATGTTGGTATTTGTTAAGCGATTACTATGTGTCGAGCACTGTTCTAAGTGCTGGGGTAGACACAGGGTAATCAGATTGTTCCACGTGAGGCTCACAGTCTTAATCCCCATTTTACAGATGAGATCACTGAGGCACCGAGAAGTTAAGTGACTTGCCCGAAGTCACACAGTTGACGGGTGGCAGATTCGGGATTAGAACCCAGGACCTCTGACTCCTAAGCCCGTGCTCTTTCCACTGAGCCACGCGGCTATCTCCTTGGGATAGTAGGGATTTTCATACTTCTTTCTGCTATTTGGATTGTGATCTCCATGTGGGAAAGGGACCGGATCCAACCGGATTACTTCTACCTCCTCCAGAGCTTAGAAGAGTAAGTGCTAAATAAGTAATAATATCAGTAGGAGAAGCAGCACAGCCTAGTGATGATAATAATAATAATAATGGTAACTGTGGTATTGGTGAAGCGCTTACTATGTGTCAGGCACTGTACTGAGCTCTGGGGTGGATACGAGCAAATCAGGTTGGTCACAGTCCCTGTCCCATGTGGCCCCAGGAAGTGAAGCGATTTGCCCAACGTCACACACAGCTGACAAATGGTGGAGCCGGAATTAGTGGAAAGGTCCCGGAGTCAGAGGTCATGGGTTCTAATCCCGACTCTGCCACTTGTCTGCTGTGTGACCTTGGGCAAGTCACTTAACTTCTCTGTACCTCAGTTCCCTCATCTGTAAAATAGAGATTAAGACTGTGAGCCCCACGCGGGACAACCTGATAACTTTGTTTCTATCCCAGCGCTTAGAACAGTGCTCAGCACATAGTAAGCACACTTAACAAATACCATTGTTATTTTTACTATTAACAAATACCATCCTTATTATTATTATTACTATTATTAGAACCCAGGTCCTTCTGATTTCCAGGCCCGTGCTCTTTCCACTAGGCCATAGAGCTCGCTTACTCTAAACTGAGGAAACAGGTTGGGCTATGAACTGTAACCCAGCGAGCCAGTTACATGTGATTAGCACAGAAACGGCAGAAAAAGCGCTGTAATTTCTCCAACCTGTTCCCCTGTTCACCTTGGGCAGACCCTCTGTGGTTTGACCGTTTGAATACTCTGATGCACTCTCGAGTCTCCAGGAAAGCCATCCTGATTGAGGGGCACTGATTGACTCAACGGGAGCCTGCACACCTCACTCATCTAAAAGCACTTCAGGAAGGGGAGAAAAGCTTTCCAAAAGTCTGCAAATGGAACGCAAGCTTCTGGAATTACCTCCCAGCCCAGGGAATTGCGATTTTGAGGGCCCTGTGCTGGGCAGCAGCGGTCCGGGAGAGAGTCGAGCGCAGAGACTCATTTAGTGCGCGGAAGGAGGCAACGGTAATCCGCTGCCGGATTTTTATCGAGAAAACTCTATGGATCCACTACCGGAATGATTGCAGATGGAAGCGGGGCACTCGGGGAGAGACGTGTCCATGGTGTCGCTATGGATCGGGCACGATTCGACAGCGGTAGATGAGCCAAGACAACGCGTCAGATAAGATTACATTTTAAAAAGAACATCTGGTTCTTTCGAAAACAGAAAGGGATTGTCTTTTCACCAAACCCCAAGGTAAAGTGAACTCCAGATGAAAGGCTTCCTGTGCCCTAGGCCGACACGGACGACTCCGGGCCTCGATTTCCTCAGGGGGGAAGTAGGGATGAGATGTCTACTCTCCCCGTCTCTTACTTAATAATAATAATAATGTTGGTATTTGTTAAGCGCTTACTATGTGCCGAGCACTGTTCTAAGCGCTGGGGTAGACATAGGGGAATCAGGTTGTCCCTCGTGGGGCTCACAGTCTTAATCCCCATTTTACAGATGAGGGAACTGAGGCACAGAGAAGTTAAGTGACTTGCCCACAGTCACACAGCCGACAAGTGGCAGAGCTGGGATTCGAACTCATGAGCCCTGACTCCAAAGCCCATGCTCTTTCCACTGAGCCAGGCTGCTTCTCAATCCCCACGGGCTGGCTTCATCTGATTAGCTTCTGTTTTCCGATCACTTAGCCCAGAGTAAATGCTACATGATAATAATAAATATGGTATTTGCTAACAAACATAATAATAATTATGGTATTTGTTAAGTGCTTACTATGTGCCAGGCACTGTACTAGGCACTAGGGAGGATTCAAGCAAATCAGGCTGGACACAGTCCCTGTCTCATGTGGGGCTCGCGGTCTCAATCTTCATCTTACGGATGAGGCAAGTGAGGCCTAGAGAAGTGAAGTGACTTGCCCAAAGTCACGCAGCAGATAATAATAATAATAATGTTGGTATTTGTTAAGCGCTTACTATGTGCAGAGCACTGTTCTAAGCGCTGGGGTCGACACAGGGGAATAGGGTTGTCCCACGTGGGGCTCACAGTCTTAATCCCCATTTTACAGATGAGGTAACTGAGGCACAGAGAAGTTAAGTGACTTGCCCACAGTCACACAGCTGACAAGTGGCAGAGCTGGGATTCGAACTCATGACCTCTGACTCCAAAGCCACTTTCCACTGAGCCACGCTGATAAGTGGGGGAGTCCGGATTAGAACGCAGGTCCTTCTAATAACAATAATAATAATTACTGTGGAATCTGTTAAGCACTTAGGCACTGTTCTAAGCGCTAGGGTAGATGCAAGGTAATCAGGTTGTCCCACATGGGGCTCACAGTCGTAATCCCCATTTTGCAGGTGAGGGAACTGAGACACAGAGAAGTGGAGTGACTTGCCCCACGTCACACAGCAGATAAGTAAGGCTGAGATGGGATAAGTCAGGTCCATCTGACATCTAGGGCCGTGGTCTACCCACGAGGCCACGCTGCTTCTCCCAGTTCTCAATATACCGGAGCCCGGCTAAATACGTACGTGAAAACCAGGCGTTCCTGGTCCCTCAACTCCCTCTGTGCAGCAACGCCGCTCTCCAACTCCTCCTTGAGTTTCTGCCTGGTTTTCCGGAGCGATTCTCGCGCGTCCTGCCCGGCGTCCCGCTCGGCTTGTTGGAGCTGCTGGGTGCGAAGGGCCAGCTCCCCGCTCTGCTCCTCCAGGAGCCGCTGCACGTAGAGGCGCGGCACGTCCAGTTTCCACAGCTCCTGCGCCAAGGCGCCGTGCCGGATGCGCCCGAGGTCTTCTACGGCCTTCTCGGTCAAGCTCTCCCTCAGCCCCTTCAGCTCCTCGGCGGCGGTGACGTCCAGCCTGTCCATCAACCCCTCCGATGCCGCCTCACCGTCGCTCAGCAGTGCCTGTCGCTGGCGTAGATACGGACCTATCTCCTTCGAGGTCCTCGTCGCCTCGTCCAGGGAAAGCTGCTCCTTACGGTGTTCCTTTTGCTTAAAAAGGAAAAGGTCACGGGGATAGAGCGGAAGACATCGATCCATCGTATTTATTGAGCTATTTGGATGCTATTGATGTCTACTTCTTTTGTTTTGTTCTCTGTCTCCGCCATTCTAAGCCGTAAGCCCGCTGTTGGGTAGGGATGGTCTCTATCTGTTGCCGAATTGTACTTTCCAAGTGCTTAGAAAAGCGCTCAGTAAATACGATTGAATGAATGGAGTGCTTACTGTGTGCCCAGCGCTGTACAAAGTGCTTGGGAGAGTACAGTACAAAAGAATTAGTAGGTGTGTTCCCCTACTCCCCCTCTAGACAGGCAGTAATATGAATATGATAATAATTATTGCTATTATTGTCTTTTGCTTGGTACATTATTACACTGTTTGGCACATAGTAAGCACTTAACAAGTATCATAATAATATTGTTATTTTATTATTCTGTTACAACAGGTACCACTATAACATTATTATTTTATTTTTCTGGTATTGAGGTGCTTATTATACGCCAAGCACTGTAATAATAATTTTCTTGTTATGGTACTTGTTAAGCTCTTACTATGTGCCAAGCACTGTTCTAAGAACTGGGGTAGATACAAGTCAATCAGGTTGGACACAGTTCCCATCCCATATGGGGCTCACACTCTTAATCTCCATTTTCCAGATGGGGTAACTGAGACCCAGAGAAATGAAGTGACTTGCCTAAGGTCACACAGAAGACAAGTGGTGGAGCCGGGATTAGAACCCAGGTACTTCCGACTTCCAGGCCCGGGCTCTGTCCACTAAGCCACTGGCGCTATCTGTGAGGTGCTGACTTTGGGACAAGTACTGAGCCTCTAAGCACCGTAGAGACGATACGATCAGATCAGACCCAGTCAGTTCTCATCCTTCACGGGGCGCACAGTTTTTGGAGTAGGGAGAGAACAGCTAAGGCCTCTCCATTTTATCAATGAGCAGTGAAGTGACTGGCCCAAGCTCACACAGCAGGCAAGTGGCAGAGGCGGGATTGGATCTCATTGTCTTCCCTGAAGATTTCCATCGGTGTATGCCACCCAGTTACTCTATCTATTGCAATGGCATATGCTGACCCTTGTGTGGAAATCTGTATTTTTCGATCAAGTGAACTAACTCTTGAACACTCTATTTATTCAGCCAATTTGTATTTGCTGTGAGCTTACTGTGTGCAGAGCAGATGTACTTAGCCTTTGGGAGAATACAATATAACAATACAACAGACACATTCCCTATCCAAAACGATTTTACAGTCTAGACTATTCCCCATTCTCTACTTAATACTTGTAAAATTGTAAAGAAGATCAGCATCATTTCTCCCATTTCAGCTCCTTTGGAGGTGAGGTGTCTGGAATTTCACCTCAGTCCCAAACTGTGGCAAGAATTTATCTACTGTAAAACTTGATTCCCGGCAAAGGAAGTGTTCACCCTTGTGGGATTCAATTTTGCTAAGACCATAGAACACCTCTGGGAGAGCAATGATTTAAACCCATTCCATTACAAGCAGGTGTTCTGAAAAGTTTAATTGATTTCAAAAGAGAGAAGGGCTGATGACACGAAGAATGTTTTACGAATCCAGACAGACAAAGTTAACTTAGGGAAGCAGTGTGGCTCAGTGGAAAGAACCTGGGCTTGGGAGTCAGAGGTCATGGGTTCAAATCCTGGTTCAGTCACTTGTCAGCTGTGTGACTTTGGGCAAGTCACTTCACTTCTCTGTGCCTCAGTTTCCTCATTTGTAAACTGGGGATTACGACTGTGAGACCCACGTGGGACAACCTGATCACCCTGTAGCCCCCCTAGTGCTTTGCACATAGTAAGTGCTTAACAAATGCCGTCATCATTATTATTAACTAAGCCCATGAATGTGGATAAACATATATGACTGGTTGAGGTTTAGGTAGTGCAGTGATTATTGTGTTAGTTCACACACGAAGCTTTTTTGAAGGAGTATTGCTTGGTGGTAAAGCCCAATCTTGGAAGTTAGGAGTCATGAGTTCTAAACCCAACTCCTCCACTTGCCTGCTGTGTGACCATGGACAAGTCACTTCACTTCTCCACACTTCAAGCAATCAACTGATCATTCAATAGTATTTAATGAACGCTAACTGCGGGCAGAGCACGAGAGAGCCGTGGGGTCAAGGGAGGGGATTTTTTTAGGATAGAGGAGACATGAGCTCGTTTGGGACCAATGGGGAAGAAACCACAGAAGAGTGAACAGTGGATGATGACAATCAGGGAGGGAAGAAGGGAAGGGGTAAGTGCTTTGATAAGGAGTAAAGGGATGGGTGGAGGTGGAGGGGGTAGAGTTAGAGAGGAGGCAGGGGATCTTCTCCTGAGATACTGCTGGGAAAGATGGGAGAGTTGAAGAAGGTCCAGAAGGATGGAGGGACTGAGAAGAAGCAGAGGAGATTTTAGGGAGATCACACTCGATAGTTTCAATTTTCTCTATTAAGAACATGGCCAGGTCATTAGGGGCAAAAGATGAAGGAGGCCAGAAGAGAGAGGGTTTGAGGAGGGTGTTAAACTACTATTCAATAGTATTTATTGAGCGCTTACTATGTGCAGAGCACTGTACTAAGCACTTGGAATGTACAAATCGGTAACAGATAGAGACAGTCCCTGCCCTTTGACGAGCGCACGGTCTAATCGGGGGAGACGGGCAGACAGGAACAATGGCAATAAATAGAATCAAGGGGATGAACATCTCATTAAAACAATAGCAAATAAATAGAATCAAGGTGATGTACATCTCATTAACAAACTACTACTGGCCAGGATAATGGTCATGGCAGTCGATTAGGATGGAGAAAAAATGTTGCGGGGCAGAGTTAAATCAGGCAAGGATGAACTATGGGTGGACAGGATTTCTAGATTTCTGCCAGCAGCCTTCTGAGGCTCGTGCGAAGGAGGCAGACTACGGAGGTGATCCAGGGTTGTGGGTTAGTGGTACGGGATCGACGAAGGGATGGGGAGTAAGAGAGGAGAGTCTGGTAGAGAGAGTGATTGTGATTTGGTCATCGTGGGAAGACAGTTTGGGTATGGAGATCATATGGGGGATGATCACTTGAGAAAATTGGATGGGGTCAAAAGATCGGAGGTCTCTGTGGGGGAACAGGTTCCTCTCCTGTAAAAGAGGAATTCAATTCTGGCTCTCCGTCTCCCCTACACTGTGAATGCCATGGAGGACGGGGACAATATCCGATCGGCCTACGCTGTATCTAAGCAGTCGGTCAATCATATTTATTGAGTGCTTACTTTGCGCAGAGCACCGTACTAAGCACTTAGGAGAATACAGTATAACGGACACATCCACTGCTCACAACGAGCTTAGAGCAGTTCTTGGCACATCGTAAGTGCTTAACAAATTCCACTATTATTATTATGGGCAACACAAATTATTTTTCTATGAAGGGGGGTCAACTCTCTTCCACAGTTCCAGACATAGACTTGTCACGTACGAAATGCAGATAGGATGTAAAAGTTTCTGTGATAAACAGTAACAGGTTGATGTTTCTCCTGTTCTGAAGAACAAAAATGATCCATTACGGTTCTTTATGAACTCCATTACCTTGAGTAACATTTCTTGTCTTCTCCTGATCATTAATTTTTGATGAAGCTTTTTCTTCTCGTGTTTTAAATCGTTTTCCAACTTATGTCGAACTGAAAGAACTTCAGCTTGAGCTCGATCCAATAGAATTCTCATCTGATTTTCATCCAAATACCCAGCTCTAGAATAAAAACGCACCAAACACGGGTTAAATAGATAAAACCCAATTTTCTGATTCATTTAGCCTGAATTTTAAATTTCAAGATGGAATATTATGGGATATTTCTTACGATGATTGTTTTGTAGTTTTTGAGGGAAGGCACTGAGCTGCGTGGCTCAGTGGAAAGAGCCTGGGCTTGGGAGTCAGAGGTCATGGGTTCGAATCCCAGCTCTGCCACTTGCCAGCTGTGTGACCGTGGGCAAGTCACTTAACTTCTCTGTGCCTCAGTTACCTCATCTGTAAAATGGGGATTAACTGTGAGCCTCACGTGGGACAACCTGATGACCCTGTATCTACCCCAGCGTTTAGAACAGTGTTGTCACATAGTAAGCGCTTAACAAATACCAACATTATTATTATTATGGGAAGAGAACGTGTCAGGTGATTCTTTATATTATATTTTTATTATATTTATATTACGCCCTCCCAAGGGCTTAATATAGTGCTTAATTCAGTGCACACAGTAAGAGCTCAATAAATACCACTGATTGATTGATTTGGGTCTTCTGGTTAAGGTCCAATTTAAAAAATAAATCTACTAATTAAGAAATTCACTTTTTTAGTAATAGATTTCAAATTGAGAAAGAATATCTCAAAGAACCAGCTTTCCGGTTGGACAGTTTAATACGCCTTGCATAACTACCTTATGGCAGTTTTTTTAAAAAATGGTATTTCTTAAAGCCTTACTATGTGCCAGGCCCTGTACTAAGCCCTGAGGTAGATACAAGATAATCAGGTCTCACATGATGCTCACATTTTAAGTAGGAGGGGGTACAGATATTGAATCCCCACTCTGCTATAATCATAAATCTAATTATAATGAAGGTACTTGTTAAGCACTCATATGTGCCAAGCAATGTTCTAAGCACGGGCATAGATACAAGTTAATCAGGTTGGAGACAGTCTCTGTCCCACATGAGGCTCACGCTCATATCCCCAATTTAAAGATGAGGTAACTGAGGCAAAGAGAAGTGAAGTGACTTGTCCAAGGTCACACAGCAGACATGGAGTAGAGCTGAGATTTGAACCCAGATCCTTCTGACTCCCACACCCATGCTCTATCCACTAAGCCGGATGAGGGAAACGAGGCACAGAGAGGGTAAATGACTTGCCCAAGTTCACACAGCAATTAAGTGCCAGAACCAGAATTAGAACCCAGGTCCTCTGACTTCCAGGCCCACACCCATTTCCACTAGGCCACGCTGCTTCTTCTTAATAATAACCGTGGCATTCGTTAGGTGCCTATGAGGTGCCAAGCCCTGTACTGAGCACCGTGGGGGTGCGGGAGGCGGGGGGGTGGGGATGCAAGAAGAGTGGACACAGTTCCTATCCTTGGCAAGGGATCTCAGGTGCTTCCTACAGTGCTCTGCATGCTGCAGGTCAGTCAGTCATATTTATTAAGTACTTACTGAGTTCAGAGCACTGTACTAAGCGCTTGGGAGAGTACAATACAACCATAAACAGACACATTCTCAGACCAAAACAGTCTAACAGCTTCAGGAAGAGACAGACATTCATGTAACTAAATAAATTACACATCTAGGTGCTGTAGGTGCTCAGTAAATACCACATTATACTACAGTAACCTATACTATACATCCAGTTCATCAAAATTCTGCCCTAGAGACTGAAGTTAGTGTGAACGGCTTCTCCCACTCCCTTCTAAGTCCCCCTGACTTGCTTTGTTCTTTTCCCCTCCCAGCCCCACACCACTTAGGTCCATATCTGTCATTTCTTTCTCTCTATTCACGTCTGTCTCCCCCTCTCAACTGTAAACTCTCTGTGGCAGGGAATGTGTCTGTTTATGGTCATATTGTACTCTCCCAAGCGTTTAGTTCAGGGCTATACACACAGTAAGTGCTCAATGAATATGATTCAACCGCCCACAAGACTGAGGGCCCGAGACCCTAGGTTCTGCGTCGCTTGTTCTGCCGGTGGAGCGCCCAGTAATTCCGAAACTCATCACCGTCGGCTTGAAGGGCGTCACTTAGCTCCCCACCTCTTACCTCGCCTCACTGACCTCCCACTCCAGTCCACCCCTCACGCTCCGCTCCTCTAGCGCCAGTTTTCTCACTTTGCCTCCATCTCCTCTATCTCATCACCAACCCCTTTTTCACGCCCTCTTCCTAGCCTGGAACTCCTTCCCCCTCCAAAGACACCAGACCACTACTCTCTCCACCTTCCATTCATTCATTCATTCATTCAATCGTATTTATTGAGCGCTTACTGTGTGCAGAGCACTGTACTAAGAGCTTGGGAAGTACAATTCAGCAACCGAGACAATCCCTGGTGATCGCCCTTTACTCAACACTGACTCTGTTCAGAGCACTATACCATAAGCGCTTGGGAGAGTACAACAAAATTAGTAGGTACAATCCCTGCCCTCAAAGCATTTACCATTTAGCAGGGGGAGACGGACACTAACAAATTTCAAGTAATGGGATGCAGAGAGTTCATTCATTTAATCCTATTTATTAAACACTTACTGTGTGCAGAGCACTGTGCTATGCACTTGGGAAAGTACAACAGTAAACAGCATTACTGAAGGTCACATCTCCTCCAAGAGGCTTTTCCTAAATAAGCCCTATCTTCCCCAGCTCCATCTCCCTTCTTTGCACAGGGATCTGTGACCTTCGGGCAATCGATATTAACTCCTCCCCGAGCACGTCCACATAGTGGCTAGAGTCCGGGCCTGGGAGTCAGAAGGTCATGGTTTCTAATCCTGGCTCTGCCACTTGTCTGCTGTGTGACCTTGGGCAAGACACTTCACTTCTCTGGGCCTCAGTTATCTCATCTGTAGAATTGGGATGAAGACTGTGGACACTGTGCGTCCACAGTGGGACAGGGAATGTGTCTAATCTGATTAGCTAATATGCACCCCAGCACTTAGTACAGGCCTGGCACATAATAAGTGTTTAACAAATACTATAATAATAATTATTATTATTATATATCCATAATTTATTTATTTACATCAATGTCAGTCTCCCCCTCTAGGCTGTAAATTCTTGATGGGCAGGGCACACACCTAATAATAGTAATAACGATAATTATAATATTTGTTAAACACTTACTATGTGCAAGGCACTGTACTATGCGTCGGGGCAGACACAGGCAAATAGGGTTGGAAACGGTCCCTGTCCTACACGGGGCTCCCATGGAACTGAGACCCAGAGAAGTGAAGTGACTTGGCCATGGTGACACAGCAGATGAGTGGCAGAACCAGGATTAGAACACTGGACCTTCTGACTCCCAGCCCTGTGCTCCTCAATAACCTCACATTACTATCCCAAACCAAGATTTAAAATTTAAAAGGGCCAGAGCAAGGTTTTACTTCTCAATGTGATTCCACCTCCGAGAGAAATGAGTTAAAACCAGAAGGGACCATTTTAGAAACACTCGTCTGATAGAAAGCCAGACCTGTACTTGATTTTCCTTGCATACTGAAACTGATGCATGCTTTTGATCTGTTTAAAAGAAAAGAGCAACTGAAACAATTACAAATCTTAGGGACAGGGAGTGTAGATGTCACCTTAATTGTGGGTAAATCTTTTGGAATTTTCGGCAGTGGTACGGCCAGATCAATCAATGAAGCAACTGTATTTATTGAGCGCTTACTATGTGCAGAGCACTGTACTAAGTACTTGGGAGAGTACAATAGAATTAGCAGATACATCCCCTGCCCATAACGAGTTGACAGTCTAGAGGGGGAGGGAGACATAAATATTCACTCAATCATATGCATCGAGCGCTTATTGTGTGCAGAGCACTCTGCTAAGCACTTGTGTGAATAGAATACAACAATAAATAGACACATTCCCTGCCCACAATGAGCCTACAGTCTAGAGGCAGGGAAGATGAACATTGATACACATAAATAAATGACAGGTATGTATATAAGTGCAGTGGGGCTGGGACGGGGGAAGAACAAAAGGAGTAAGTTAGGGAGACACAGAATTAGGAATTTATTAGGAGGAATAAAGAATTTAGAATATATAATTTAAAGATACGCACATATTAGTGCTGTGGGGTTGTGGGTGGGTGAATATCAAATAGAGAAGCAGCGTGGCTTAGTGGAATCAGTCCGGGCTTGGGAGTCAGAGGTCATGGGTTCTAATCCCCGCTCTGCCATTTGTCAGCTGTGTGACTCTGAGCGAGTCACTTAACTTTAATTTAAGTCACAACTTCTCTGGGCCTCAGTTCCCTCATCTGTAAAAGGGGGATTAAGACCGGGAGCCCCACGTGGGACAACCTGATTACTCTGTATCTATCCCAGTGCTTAGAACAGTGCTTGGCACATGGTAAACGCTTAACAAATACCATCATCATCATTATTATTATCAAATGTCCAAAGGTTACAGATCGAGGATGCAGAAGGGAGAGAGAGCCAGGAAAAGAGGGCTTCATCAGAGAAACCCTCTTGGAGGAGATGTCATCTTAATAGGGCTTTGAAGGTGGAGAGAAGGATTATCTGGCGTACAAAGCTGGCAGACCTAGGAATATTTACCTTTGGGTTTTATTGATGAGGCTGATTAGCTGAGCGGCAGCTGTGTTCAGGAACCCTTGAGCGCGGGATTCCGATATCCGGATATTCCTGATAAGGCATTCCCTGGAGGCAAATCTTTGACTCAGATGATACTTCTTATTAGCCTGCAGATAATCCATTAATTCTTCTATCTCCCCCTAGTTAGAAAAGGAAGCGAAAAGTCACAGCACACAGGAGAGGCTTTGGTGGGTGAGAGCGTTACACCCATTATTCTTCGCAAGGTTCAAACGGGCTGAAAAAATCACATCCAAATTTACCAAGAGAGAGAAAAAGCATGGCCTAGTAGATAGAGCATGGGCTCAGAAGTCAGAAGGACCTAAGTTCTAATCCTAGGTCTACCACATGTCTGCCGTGTGACCCTGGGCAAGTCACTTCACTTCTCTGGACCTCAGTCACCTCATCTGTAGAACGGAGGTTAGGACTGTGGGCCCCATGTGGGACATGGACTGTGTCCAACCTGATTAACTTGTATCTACTGAGTGCTTAGAGCAGCACTTGGGACATAGTAAGAGCTTAACAAGTACTATATATGCAATATCAAAGATAGAGGGAAAAAACTGTTGCATGATTGGAAAAAAGAGATCTCTAACATCAGCCTTGGTTCAATCAATCAATCATATTTACTGAGCACTTACTGTGTGCAGAGCATGTACTGAACTCTTGGGAGAAGCAGCATTGCCTAGTGGATAGAGCACAGGCCTGGGAGTCAGAAGGACCTGGGCTAAAATTCCTGCTCTGCTACGTATCTGCTGTGTGACCTTGGGCAAGTCATTTAACTTCTCTGGGCCTCAATTACTTCATCTGCATAGTGAAAAGGTGATTCATACAACCTGGATCTACTCTTTCTTGAGGATACAACATTAACCAGTCAGACGGAAGCAGCGTGGCCTAGTGGATAGAGCATGGACCCTAGAGTCGAAAGGATCTGGGTTCTAATCCCAGCTCTGCCGAGAGAGAGAAAGGAAAGGAAAGGAAAGGAGAAAAGGAAGGAAGGAAGGAAGGAAGGAAGGAAGGAAGGAAGGAAGGAAGGAAGGAAGGAAGGAAGGAAGGAAGGAAGGAAGGAGGAAGGAAGGAAGGAAGGAAGGAAGGAAGGAAGGAAGGAAGGAAGGAAGGAAGGAAGGAAGGAAGGAAGGAAGGAAGGAAGAAAGAAAGAAAGAAAGAAAGAAAGAAAGAAAGAAAGAAAGAAAGAAAGAAAGAAAGAAAGAAAGAAAGAAAGAAAGAAAGAAAGAAAGAAAGAAAGAAAGGGATCGCTCTTAAAGGAAAGAGATTTGTGGTAATACTGCTGACAATAACTGAATGAAATTTTCATGATTATTACCTGTCTCTTAGAGTAATCCAGAAGTAATGTTTTAGCTGTTTCTAACTTCAGTTCCCCCTTAAAAAGAGCACTTTTTATCTGCGTGAAAAAGATCTTGTGTATCTCATTTCGCTGGAAAATAGCCAGCTGTCTGTAAGCTTTGGCGAAGTCTTCTTCCCGCTTCACCAAAAGACACCTCTGCATGTGCTCCCGCTCCAATCTGTGAAGATTATCCAAAAGACTTCTGTATTCGCTTGCAGACTGTTCAAAGACAAGAAATTTACCTTTAAGTTAAAATTCAATTTTCACAAACTCACACGGTGACTCTGCAGTGCATTCTGAAGCTTAGTCAAAACAAGTCCTCCCTTCACAATGCCTGAGCCATATCTGAGCAATCTGAAAACTGCAGCCTCAAAAATTTGTCATTTAAGAGCAGAATCACTGGAAAAGTTCCATCAAGCAGAGAATCATTTTTCTATAACCCTAGGGCACTATTACATTGGCCAGAATACATCTATCCCAGATTTCCTCTGGTCTGTCTGTTCTCAGATGCTCTCCTTTGGAGATGAAGAATGTTTTCCAGTAGGATAAAAGTGTGCCTAGTGGATAGAGTCCGGGCCTGGGAGTCAGAGAGACCTGGGCTCCAATCCGGGTCTCTCTGTCCCGCTAGATTGAACGCTCTCAACTATTGTACTCTCGCACACATATTTCCATTGTCCAGAATTTCCTTAAAATACTTCTCCCACTAAGCCCTCCTTTCCTCTTCTCCCGTTCCCTTCTGCGTCTCCCTGACTTGCTCCCTTTCTTCATTCCTTGTCCCGACAACACAGGATTTATTATGTCCATATCTGTCATTTATTTCTTTCTATTAATGTCTGTCTCCTCCACTAGACTGCGAGCTCTTTGATTTCTTCTAACACCAACTTCACCCTTTAAGTAATTGATACTTTGCCATTCTTCAGCCCTGCGGCACTTGTGCTCATATCAATGTCGGCCTCCCCCTCTAATAATAATTAATAATGATGGAATTTGTTAAGCGCTTACTATATGATAAGCACTGTTCTAAGTGCTGAGGTAGGTACAAGAGGATCAGGTTGTCCCATGCTGAACTCACAGTGTCAATCCCCATTTTACAGATGAGGTCACTGAGGCCCAGAGAAGTTAAGTGACTTGCCCAAAGTCACATAGCTGATAAGTGGTGGAGCTGGGATTAGAACCCACGACCTCTGACTCCCAAGCCCGTGCTCTTTCCACTTGATTCTATTTATTGCTATTGCTTTTGTCTGTCTGTCTCTCTCGATTAAACTGTAAACCCGTCAATGGGCAGGGACTGTCTCTATCTGTTGCCGATTTGTCTCGGCACATAGTAAGCGCTCAATAAATACTATTGAATGAATGAATGAACTAAGCCAGACTGCTTCACTGCTTCTAGACTGTACGTGGCTTGTAGGCTGGGAACATGTCTATTAACTCTAGTACTGCACTCTCCCAAGTGCTTAGTACAGTGCTCTGCTCATAGACTTTAAGGGAATGTGTCCATTACATTCTTGTACTGTACTTTCCCAAGTGCTTAGTACAGTGCTCTGCACACAGTAAACGCTCTATAAATATGACTGACTGCCTGATATACAGATGAAACTTGATTGGCATCTTGTTTTTGTCCGTCTGTCTCCCCTGATTAGACTGCAAGCCTGTCAATGGGCAGGGATTGTCTCTGTTGCTGAACTGTACATTCCAAGCGCTTAGTACAGTGCTCTGCACATAGTAAGCGCTCAATAAATACTATTGAATGAATGAATGAATGAGCAAGCCTCCACTGACTATTTCCTATTAGCAACAAGTACAAGCAAAAAGATAAGGCATCAGTGGTACTTACTGAGTGCTTCCTGTGTTCATTCCCTGCCTCGGTGATTGTGACATTATTTGCTACCTCATTAACAGTAACATGCAAATGTTCTTTGCAGATTTTGTTGGCTTATGGCAATAATAATACTAATAATGATGGTATTTGTTAGGTGCTTACTATGTGCCAAGTAATGTTCTAAGCTCTGAGGAACATATATGGTAATCAGATTGTCCCACGTGGGGCTCACAGTCTTAATCCCGATTTTACAGAGGAGGTAACTGAGGCACCGAGAAGTGAAGGGACTTGCCCAAGGTCACACAGAAGACAAGTGGCGGAGCCAGGATTTGAACCCACGACCTCTGACTCCCAAGCCCAGGCTCCTTCCACTAAGCCACGCTGCTTCTCTCACCCCCCACCTTTTCCCTCTGCTCCCTCTACTCCCCCCTTCACCTCTCCGCAGCTAAACCCTCTTCTCTCCCCTTTCCCTCTGCTCCTCCCCCTCTCCCGTCCCATCCCCTCGGCACTGTGCTCGTCTGCTCGACTCTATAGATCTTCATCACCCTATTTATTTTGTTTAATGAGATGTACATCACCCTGATTCTATTTAGTTGCCATTGTTTTTATGAGACGTTCTTCCCCTCGACTCTATTCATCGCCATCGTTCTCGTCTGCCCGTCTCCCCCGATTAGACCGTGACCCCGTCAGAGGGCAGGGACCGTCTCTATCTGTTGCCGACTTGTTCATTCCAAGCGCTTAGTACAGTGCTGTGCACATAGTAAGCGCTATTGAATGAATGAGTGAATGAATTTCAAAGCATTGTGCCTTGAAATCATATATTTTACTTCCATACTTTAATAGCAGATATTAATGAACCAAAACCAGAGTCGCTCGAACTTCTTGTCTGTTTCTGGATTTATTCTAAAATTTATGTTTATGAGCTACTCTTCTTTTTCTTCTGTATGAACTGTACATCGATACAAGCTGACCGAAACTAAAGGATCTGAGAGGCTTACTTAATTGGGCTTTGAACGAAAATATTTCACTTGCATAACTCATTCCCCTGGGATTACATGGAATTTCTCTTTGGATGCAAATTGTCTGGACACCCCATATGGCAGGGAAGGTTGCAGGAGAGAAGTTTAAACCACTTTAAAAGGTAAGTACATGCTCTCCACCAAGTTTAAAAGAAATGACCCACATAAACAAAACCTTCAGCCGGTCCCATTTTATAACTTTCCAAATGAACTACTTTGCATTTAAATTGAGTCCGATCTAAAACACGGTACAAGACAGTGGTATTAACTAAAAAAGGTTTTTCAAGTTCCCTTTATTGCTTGGTAAAATCTATAGCGGAGACTGATGACCAGGAAACAAGGCGACTCTCATTCCAACAAGTAGCATGGCCTAGTGGAAAAAGCCCGAGCCTGGGAGTCAGAGGACCTGGATTCTAATCCCGGTTCTGCCACCTGTCTGCTGCGTGACCTGGGGCGAGTCACTTCACTTCTCTGGGCCACAGTTTGCTCATCTATAAAATGGAGATAGAGACTGTGAGCCCCATGTGGGACAAGGATCAAGACTGTGAGGACTATGTGGGACAGGGATTGGGTCCAACCCGATTATCTTCTTCCTTGCACAACGCTTTGTACGGTATCTGACACGTAATAAGCGCTTAACAAATATGACGATCATTATTATTATTACTGTCATTGCTAAGGCTTTATTTTATCTTATCCTGAAAAAATTTCCTCTGCTCTCCACCCAGGAATCAATTAACTGTATTTATTGAGTGTTTACTGTGTGCAAAGCATTGTACTAAGCACTTGGGAGAGGGCACGATAACGGACAAATTCCCCGCTCACAACAAGCTTACATTCCAGAGTTGTCTCATTATGGAAAGCAACATGGCCTAGTGGATAGAACAAGGAACTGGGAGCCAGAGGATCCGAGTTCTAATCCCGGCCCCACCAATTACCATCTGTGTGACCTTAGGCAAGTCGGTTCACTTCTCCGGCTCTCAGTCCCTGCTCTGCAAAATGGCGATTCAATCCCCGCTCTCCCTCCTGGGAACCCCAGGTGGGACTTGATGGTCTTGTTTAATAATGATGGCATTTGTTAAGCGCTTACTATGTGCCAAGCACTGTTCTAAGCGCTGGGTTCTAACGCTGTTTTAGGACAATCTCTGGAATAGAGTAAGTGCTTACCGACTACCACAATTATATCCCGTTGCCATTCATTCTCTTCACTAACCACCCAGTCTAGCTGAGAGGTGACAGAAGCAGCATGGCTGAGTGGAAAGAGCCCGGGCTTGGGAGTCAGAGGTCATGGGTGCTAATCCCGGCTCTGCCGCTCGCCAGCTGTGTGACTTCGGGCAAGTCACCTAACTTCTCTGTGCCTCAGATCCCTCGCCTGTAAAATGGGTATTAAAATTGTGAGCCCCACATGGGACAACCTGATCACCTTGTATCCCCCCAGCGCTTAGAACAGTGCTTTGCACATAGTAAATGCTTAACAAATACCACCATGATTATTATTATTATTATTATTATTATCATGTGAGCATAATTTACAGATTAGAAGATTATAATAGTAGAATTAAACTAAGTCTTTAAGGTTGTCAATACGATCACTCATCCTATCCCAGACATCAATACAAATAGGCCTTGCTTCATCAGCCTCCTTGCTGACCTCCCAACCTCCTCCCCACTCCAGTCCATATTTCACTCTGCTGCCCGGCACATCTTTCCACAGAAAAGTTTATGACATGTCACCCCCCTCCTCAAAAATCTCCAGAGGTTGCCTTTCAACCTCCGTTTGAAGCGAAAACTCCTCACTCTTGACTTCAAAGCCGTCCATCCCCTCGCCCCCTCCCACCTCACCTCCCTTCTCTCCTTTTCCATCCCAGTCCGCACACTCCGCTCCTCTGCTGCCCCTCACCGGGCCTCGTCTTCTCCTGTCTCGCCACCGACCCCTGGCCCACGTCCCGCCTCTGACCTTGGAACGCCCTCCCTCCTCAAATCCGGCAATGACTCTCTCCCCCTTCAAAGCCCTATCTAAGGCCCATCTCCTCCAAGAGGCCTTCCCAGGCTAAGCCCCACTTTTCCTCATCTCCCTTCTGTGTTAACCTGCCTTGCTCCCTTTGCTTTCCCCCGGCCCCCAGCTCCACAGCACTTATAACAATGTTGGTATTTGTTAAGCGCTTACTATGTGCAGAGCACTGTTCTAAGCGCTGGGGGAGAAACAGGGTAATCAGGTCGTCCCACGGGAGGCTCACAGTCTTAATTTCCATTTTACAGATGAGGTAACTGAGGCACAGAGAAGTGAAGTGACTTGCCCACCGTCCCACAGCTGACAAGTGGCAGAGCCGGAGTCGAAGCCATGATCTCTGACTCCGAAGCCCAGGCTCTTTCCACTGAGCCATGCCAGTTATGTATATATCTGTCATTAAAGATGTCTGGTTACTTCTATTGATGTCTTTCTCTCCCCCTCTAAAATGTGAGCTCGTTGAGGGCAGGGATTGTCACTCTTTATTGTTCTATTGTACTTTCCCAAGTGCTCAGTACAGTGCTCTATAAGCAGTAAGTGCTTAACAAATACTATTGATTGAATGAATGAATAAATGTATGAAAGTCCTCGATAAATGTGAAAATTGTGATATCGTGCAAGAATTCATCAACAACATTTATAGAGTGCCTTCTGTATGGTATTTACTGAGCACCTACTGCACACATTGCACTGTAATAAACGCTTGTACATGAGAGTAGAGTAAATAATTGTCAGGAGGAGCTGCTAAGTTCAGGAAAAAGCACAAGTCTGTACCATTTCCTCTTGTCATTTTCCAGAAGGAGAAGAATTAAATCTTCCATCTCGAAGTGTGAAATCAGGGTGAGGATATGCTGCTACTAAGGAAAAGTACCGAAGCAATTAATTACTCACAAACCCCCAGAGCACTTAGGTACATATCTTACTCTCGTCCTCCCTCCTGTCATTTAGTTTCTGCCTCCCCAGCGAGATCATAAGCTTCTTGAGGGCAGAGAAGCAGCGTGGCTCAGTGAAAAGAGCACGGGTTTAGGAGCCAGAGGTCATAGGTTCTAACCCCAGCCTTGCCACTTGTCAGTTGTGTGACTTTGGGCAAGTCACTTCACTTCTCTGTGCCTCAGTGACCTCATCTGTAAAATGGGGATTGAGCCCCACATGGGACAACCTGATTACCTTGTATCTCCCGCAGTGCTTAGACCAGTGCCTGGCACATAGTAAGCATCAACAAATACCATCATTACTATTATTATTTTAGGAATTCGATTATACTATTCAAAGAACGAGAAGCAGTGTGTCCTAGTGGCTAGAGCAGGAGCCTGGGAGTCAGAAGGACTTGGGTTCTAATCCCAGCTCCGCCTCTTGTCCGCTGTGAGACCTTGGGCCAGTCACTTCACTTCTCTGGGCCTCAGTTCCCTCATCTGTAAAATGGAGATTAAGAGTGTGAGTCCCATGTGGGACACGGACTGTGTCCAACCCGATTAGCTTGTTTCTAGCCCAGAGTTTTTCCTGGGATGTAGTAAACGTTTAACAAATAACACGCAAAGGCCCTTAGTAATAATAATAATAATAATAACAATAACTATAATAATGATAGTATTTGTTAAACCCTTATTATGTGCCAAGCACTGTACTAAGCACTGGTATAAATGCAAGATAATGAAGCCCCATACGGGGCTAACAGACTAAGTAGGAGGGAGAAAAATAGGGATTAAGACTGTGAGCCCTCCTTGGTACAGGGATTGTGTCCAACCCGATTATCTTGAATCCACGCAGAGCTTAGAAGTGCACCTGGCAAATAGCATCATTATTATTATCTTCATCATTGTTAAGAGGCATTGAATCCCCATTTTACAGATGAGGAAACTGAGGCCCAGAGAAGCGAAGTGACTTAACCAGGGTCACACAGAAGGTAAATGGCAGAGCCGGGACTAGAACCTAGATCCTCTGATTCCGAGGCCACTAGGCCTCGCTGCCCATCGTGGCGCTGCATATGTGGTCCCGGTTTATTACTCGTAGCCGGGCCTCACCTTCTCATTGACGCGATTCAGCAACTCTTCCGCCTCTTCCCGGTCAGCCGCCTCTCTCCGGGCCTGGATTTCCATTTTCTTCCTCGTCTCGAGGTCACACTCGGCGGTTAAGGCCACCATCTTCCTCTTGTACTCTTCCCGAACTTCGCCGTCCAGCCCGGCGAACAGACTTCCGAAGGTCGAACTCATCGTCTTCTCCAGGAGGGGAGGGAGGTGGTCGCCGGCCACCATGGCCTTCAACGAGAGCGCGATGACATCTCTGCAGATCTGCCCGCGATGGGCTTCCAGCTCAGCGTCCGCCCGATTCAGGTCGGCCACCTCCAAGCTGGGAAGAGAAATCAGCTGCGGTTACCGCGTGTCGGTACATCCAATCCCTACTAGACAGAAAAGGTAGCAAGGAGACGCAGCGTGCGAGGTTCGGATCGATCGGTCGGTCGGTGGTTAGAATGAGAGCCACCTGAGGGCAGGAGCCGGGCGTACAAACTCTACTGTACTTTCCCAAGCGCTTAGTTCAGAGCGCTGCACAAAGTAATTGCTCAAAAAATACCTTTGATTGATTTTTGAGCGGGAACATGATCAGGAGGCTTGAGGGAATTCACCTACTTCTGTACAAACCACCTAGCACCATAATGAATTTCTCTGCCCGGGCTTTCGATCCTGAAGCTTATGGTTCAGGTCACTGGTAGTATTTATTGTGGGTTTTCTGAGTGCATAGCACTTTTCTAAGCGCTTGGGATAATACGATACAACAGAGTTGGCAGACATGTTTTCCTGCCCACATGAGGTCAACTGTAAGCTCCGTCTAGACTCTAAGTTCTTTGTGGGCAGAGAATGTGTCAGTTTATTGCTCAATTGTGCTCTTCCCAAGTATAATAGTTTGCACGCAGTATGTGCTCAATTAATATGCTTGAATGAATGGAGAAGCAGCATGGCTTAGTGGAAAGAACATGGACGTGGAAGCCAGAGGACGTGGGTTCTAACCCCAGATCCACCCATTGCCTGCTGTGTGACCTTGGGCAAGCCACTTACCTTCTCTGTGCCTCAATTCCCTCATCTGTAAAATGGGGATTAAGAATGTGAGCCCCACATGGGATAACCTGATTATCTAGTATCTACCCCTGCACTTAGAACATTCCTTGGCACATAGAAAGCACTTAAATATCATTATTATTAATATTGAATAAATGAATGAGTTCTTGACAAGAGACTCTACATTCCTTGTGGGCAGAGAATCTAACAACTGTATTGTATTGTGCTTTCCCAAGAGCTTGGTAGAGTGCTCTGCACACTGTAAGCACTAAATAGTCAATCTTATTTATTGAGCACTTGCAGAGCATATACTAAGAGCTTGGGGGAGCACAATATAACAATAAACGTACATACTCCCTACCCACAACGAGCTTACGGTCTAACAGGGGAGACAGACATTAATATAAATAAATAAATGACCAATAGTACATAAATGCTGTGCGCTGGGAGGGGGATGAGTAAAGGGAGCAAGTCAGTGTGAGGCAGAAAGTTGTGTGAGAAGAGAAAAGAAGGGCTCAGTCAGGGAAGGCCTCTTGGAGGAGATGGGCCTTCAATAAGGCTTTGAAGTGTCAGGGAGAGTCACTGTCTGTCAGATTCGAGCAGGGAGTGGGTTCCAGGCCAGAGATAGGATGTGGCCCAGGGATCGGTGGCGAGACAGGCGATATGGAGCCACAGTGAGAAGGTTAGCGGCAGCAGAGGAGCGGAGTGCGGGGGCTGGGCTGGAGAAGGGGAGAAGGGAGGTGAGGTAGGAGGGGACAAGGGGATGGACAGCTTGGAAGCCAAGAGTGAGGAGTTTTTGTTTGATGCGGAGGTGGGTGGGCAACCCCTGGAGGTTCCTGAGGAGTGGGAAAATATGGGGAAACTACTGATTGAGTCCCTCAGGCTGGAAAATCCATCCCACTGAATGTGCCAGGCACCGTGAGGTGCAAATGTAATCTTGCTAACACACTCACGGCAGAGAAATAATCGAAATCAAAGAACCGCTAGAGCCAAACAACCCGCAGAGAAGGGAATACACCAAGCCCATCTAGGCTTGGCTTGAGATCCGAAACTTTATGAATTAGTACTTTCTAAGAAACAGCGTGGTCTAATAATAATGTAATAATGTTGGTATTTGTTAAGCGCCGAGCACTGTTCTAAGCGCTGGGGTAGACATAGGGGAATCAGGTTGTCCCACGTGGGGCTCACAGTCTTAATCCCCATTTCACAGATGAGGGAACTGAGGCACAGAGAAGTTAAGTGACTTGCCCACAGTCACACAGCCGACAAGTGGCAGAGCTGGGATTCGAACTCATGAGCCCTGACTCCAAAGCCCGTGCTCTTTCCACTGAGCCACTGAGCCACGCTGCTCTTCTGGTCTAGTGAGAAGCTGTGTGGGCAATGGATAGAACCCGGGCCTAGGAGCCAGAAGGACCTGGATTCTAACCCTGGCTCTGACACTTTGTCTGCTGTGTGACCTTGGACACTACTCTGTACCTCAGTTAGTTCGTCCCCCTTGTAAGAACCCAGCACTTAGTACAGTGTCAGCACATAGTAAGTGCTTAACAAATACCAAAAAAACCCCCCAAAACAACAAAAAAAACCAATTGCCAGATAACCAGACATAAGAAAGCACCTTGAACACGTGCTTCAAAAATACTTCTTGGTGATGATCCATTTTAACATTAGCTTTCTCATCTGTATGATGGGAGGATGACATGGAAATTTGTGAAGCGTTCCATATTTTTGAAACAAAAACTCCTCATTCTTGGCTTCGAAGAGTGAACATTCACTCCATCCCTCTGCCCCCTCCTTACCTCACCTCCCTCTCTCCTTCTACCGCCCAGCCTGCACAGTCCGCTCCTCTGCCGCCCACCTCCTCACCGTCCCCCGTTCTCGCCTATCCCGCCGTCGACCCCCGGGCCACGTCCTCCCTGGTCCTGGAATGCCTTCCCTCCTCACCTCTGCCAAACTAACTCTCTTCCCCTCTTCAAAGCCCTATTGAGAGCTCACCTCCTCCAAGAGGCCTTCCCAGACTCAGCCCCCCTTTCCCTCTGCCCCCTTTTCTCCCCCCAACCCTCTACTCTTCTCCCTTCCCCGCTCCTCAGAATTGTGCTCATTTGAATATATTATTTGTCTATATTATTTATTACCCTATTTATTTTGTTAATGAAGTGTATATCCCCTTAAGATTAAGACTGTGAGCCTCACGTGGGACAACCTGATTACCCTGTATAATAATGTTGGTATTTGTTAAGCGCTTACTATGTGCAGAGCACTGTTCCAAGCGCTGGGGTAGATACAGGGTAAGCGGGTTGTCTCACGTGAAGCTCACAGTTAATCCCCCTTTTACAGATGAGGTAACTGAGGCACAGAGAAGTGAAGTGACTTGCCCAAAGTCACACAGCCGACAAGTGGCAGAGCCGGGATTCAAACTCATGACATCTGACTCCCATCTATCCCAGCACTCAGGACACTGCTCGGCACATAGTAAGCATTAACAAATACCATCTTTACTATTATTATTTTAGGAATTCAGTTATATTATCCAAAGCATGAGAAGCAGTGTGGTCTGGCGGGTAGAGCATGGGCATGGGAGTCAGAAGGAGCTGGGTTCTAGTCCCGGCTTCGCCACTTGCCTGCTATGTGCTGGGTTAGATATAATAAAGATGATGGTACCTATTAAGTGTTTACTTTGTGCCGGGCACTCTACTAAGTGCCGGGCTGGATACAAGCAAATCAAAGTAGACATAGTCCCTGTCCCACGTGTGGCTCACACTCTTAATCCCCATTTTACAGATGAAATAACTGAGGCCCAGAGAAGTGAAGTGGCAGAGGCGGGATTCGAACCCATGACCTCTGACTCCCAAGCCCGGGTTCTTTCCATTGAGCCCCGCTGCTTCTCTATACTATACTCTATACTCTACTCTATACTCTATACTATACTCTCCCAAGTGCTTAGTAGAAGCGGCATGGCATATCTGTTGCCAAATTAGACTTTCCAAGCACTTGGTACAGTGCTCTGCACACAGTAAGCGCTCAATAAATACAACTGAATGAATAGTGGATAGAGCCGGGGCCAGGGAGTCAGAAAACTAGAGTATTATTCACTGTACCGCCATCTTATCTGTCTCACCGCCGACCTCTCGCTCACATCCTGCCTCCGGCCTGGAATCCCCCTCCTCATCATTTGTCTCCCCCTCTAGACTGTAAGCTCACTATGGGCAGGATATATGTCCGCTAATTCTGGTGTACTATGATAATGTTGGTATTTGTTAAGTGCTTACTACTACTACTAATAATGTTACTTACAGCACTTAGCTCACGTGCTCACAGATGAGCTGAATGAGGCCCAGAGAAGTGAAGTGACTGGCCCAAGGTCACATAGCTTGTACATACAAGTGTAAGTAGTAAGTAAGTGTAAGTGTAAGTAATGTTACTTACAGCACTTAGCTCACGGGAAGCTCTTCGTCAATATAACCAACTAATTTACTGGAAATCAAGATGACATTTTTCAACACTTCTCGGGTGGGTTTCATAAAGTGTGTAGTTTGTTCAGAAAGGTATGACTTGAGATACCGATCTGTTGTACTGTACTCTCCCAAGTGTTTAGGAGAGTGCTCTGCACAGACTATGTACTCAATAAATACCACTGATGATGAATAATTCATTTCTAATCTTCCTCGCTGATTTCTCATTCCATTCATTTATATATTAGATGAGAGAATTACGAAAACCTCATTAAGAAAGAAAAATGATTTCAAAAGCACTTTAAACTCGATATATCTCTGCCCTTGAGCTCAGCTAATCGCTAAAAGATATGACTTCATCTTACTTTAAGAGACTTCTATTGTCTGTATTTGTGTGAATTTTTACTCATCGTTTCAGTGTCACAGAAATTCTCAAGAGAAAGTTTGTATGATTCCATCATTATCTCTGAAACCAACTAGAGCCTGGATAATACCAACAGATGTGAAGGGTGTAAGGAAGGGTGGAACTCTACTGAAACCTTTCAAAAGTGGTGCTAACAGTTTCCTTCACATACTAAATGTACTCCTGTGAAACACCTAGCTGGAAGCACACGCTGAAAAGTGAGAAGCAACTTGGCTTAGTGGATAGAGCACAGGCCTGGGAGTCAGAAGGTCATGGGTTCTAATCCCGGCTCCGCCACTTGTCTGCTGTGGGACCCCGGGCAAGTCTCTTCACTTCTCTGGGCCTCAGTTCCTTCATCTGGAAAGTGGAGATTAAGACTGTGGGACCCACGTGTGACATGAACTGTGTCCAACATGATTAGCTTGTAATCATGTAGAGAAACAGCCTGGCTTGTTGGAAAGAGCCCGGGCTTGGGACTCAGAGGTCGTGGGTTCCAATCCCGGCTCCGCCACTTGTCTGCTTTGTGACCTTGGCCAAGCCACTTCCCTTCTCTTGAGAAGCAGCGTGGCTCAGTGGAAAGAGCCCGGGCTTTGGAGTCACAGGTCATGGGTTCGAAACCCAGCTCTGCCACTTGTCAACTGTGTGACTGTGGGCAAGTCACTTAACTTCTCTGGGCCTCAGTTCCCTCATCTGTAAAATGGGGATTAAGACTGTGAGCCCCACGTGGGACAACCTGCTTCCCCTATGTCTACCCCAGTGCTTAGAACAGTGCTCTGCACATAGTAAGCGCTTAACAAATACCAACATTAATATTATTATTATTATTATTCTCTGTGCCTCAATTACTTCCTCTGTAAAAGAGTGTGAGCCTCACGTGGGATAGGGACTGTGTCCAACCTGCTTACTTTGTATCTGCCTCAGTGCTTTAGAACAGTCCTTAGCACACAGTAAGCGCTTATCAAATACCATAATTATTAGCTATTATTATTATTATGAAGCAGGGGGGAAGGGAGTCCAGACCAGAGAGAGGAAGTGAACATGGGATGAGTGGCGGGAGAGAAGAGACCAGGTTGCAGAGAGCAAGTTACTGGCATTGGAAGAGCCAAATGTGTGAAATGGGTGGCACGGAAGATTAGCAAAATTATGCAGGAAGAAGAGAGACGACTGAGTGTTGACTGTGGTATCTGTTAAGGGCTTACTGTGTGCCAAGCACTGTACCGATCAATCAATCCGTGTGCAAAGCACAGTGCAGAGCACTGTAATAAGCGCTTGGGAGAGAACATGATCCCTGCCCTCAAGGAGCATCTACAATCTAGTGGGGGAGACATATTAAAATAAATGACAGATAGACACAGCCACAGAATGTAAGGATATGCAGCGCTTAGAACAGCACTTATCATTATAATAATAATGGTATTCAAGTGCTTACTATATGCAGAGCACTGTTCTAAGCACTGGGGTAGATAGAGGGTAATCAGGTTGTCCCACGTGGGGCTCACAGTCTTAATCCCCATTTTACAGATGAGGTAACTGAGGCACAGAGAAGTTAAGTGACTTGCCCACATTCACACAGCTGATATGCATATAAGTGCTGGGGAGTCGATGGACAGTATCAAAGGACTTAAGGGGGTAGAGACCCAGATTCATAAGCGATGCAGAAGAGTGGGCGAATAGGCTACGGGGAAAGAGAGGTTAGTTAGGGAAGATTCCTTGGAGGAAATACGATTTTAGTAGGGCTTTGAAGACGGGGAGAGTGTCATTCAATTTATTGCAAACAGTCCATTTATATATTTATTGAGCACTTACTGTGTGCAGAGCCCTGTACTAAGCACTTGGGAGAATACAATATAACAGTCAGCAGACACATTCCCTTCCCACAGCAAGCTAACGGTCTAGAACAGTGCTGAGGGAGATTCGAGGTAGTCAGTTCCAACACAACTCCTGTCCTTCAAGAGGCTCACTGACAAAGAAGGAGGGAAAACAGGCATTTTAATCTCCATTTTAGAGAGGTCAAGTGACTTGCCCAAAGTTCCATACCAGGGGGCAGAGCCGTGATTAGAAGCCCGGCCCTTTCACACCGAGGTCCATTTTTTTCCACTAGGCCACACTGCTTCTGTTGTACATCCCAAGAGTTTAGTACAGAACATTGCTGTGTACTATGTGATCAGATTAAATCTGTCTCCAAAAAAAGCCATTTGTCAACTCTAATTTAGCAAGTATTAAGCCAGGTAAGCAGAAGAAAATGTCCATTCCATCTGTTTCCATACCTGGACACCTGAGTACGGGCTTGGGAATTAGAGGATATGGGTTCTAATCCCGGCTCTGCCACTCGTTGCTATGTGACCTTGGGCAAGCTATTTAACTTGTCTGTGCCTCAGTGACCTCATCTGTAAAATGGGGATTAAGACTGTGAGCCCCACGTGGGACAACCTGATCACCTTGTATCTACCCCAGCTCTTAGAACAGTGCTTGGTACATAGTAAGCGCTAAACAAATACCATTATTATTATTATTGTTATTAATTGAGTAAGGATTGAAATATAACTATACTTCTAAATTTCAAACTTTTTAGGAAACGGTGAAGAGTTCTGTCATATTCTACCAATATCCAAAAACACGAAAAGCCATTCCTTTCAGATAATAGTAACATCTTCTGGAATGAGATTAAAATATGTTAAGCAGCATGGCATAATGGATAGAGCGCAGGCCTGGGAGTCAGAAGGTCATGGGTTCTAATCCCGCTCTGCCAACTGCTGTGGGACCGTGGGTGAGTCACTTCAATTCTCTGGCCCTCAGCTCCCTCATCTGTAAAATGGGGATTAAAACCATGATCCCCACATGGGACAGGGACTGTGTCCAACCTCATTAGCTTGCATCTGCTCCCAGCTCTTAGTACGGTGCCTGGTACACAGTAAGAACTTAACAAACACCACCATAATTATTATTATTATTATCTACGTTACACTTTTCTCTATGCGTCAGAGGATTTCAGCAATTTAGCTTTAATTTTGACATAATAAGCTCCTTGTGGGCAGGTAATATGTCTACCAACTTTGTTGAACTGTACTCTCCCAAGCACTTAGTGTCTGCTGTTTGACCTTGGGCAGTCATTTCACTTCTCTGTGCCTCTTCAATGGGGATTAAGATTGTGAGCCCAATGTGGGACAGAGACTGTGTCCAACCCAATGCTTAGTACGGCGTCTGGCACATAGTTAATAATAATGATGGTATTGATTAAGCGCTATGTTCCAAGTACTGTTCTAAGCACTGGGGTAGATACAAGGTAATCAGGTTGTTCATTCATTCAATCGTATTTATTTAGTGCTTATTGTTTGCAGAGCACTGTACTAAGTTTGGAAAGTACAATTCCGGAGCAAATAGAGACAATCCCTGCCCACAACAGGCTCACAATCTAGAACGGGGTGATGTCTCACGTGGGGCTCACAGTCTCAATCCCCATTTTATAGATGAGGACACTGAGGCCCAGAGAAGTTAAGTGGCTTGCCTAAGGTCACACAGCAGACGAGTGGCAGAGCTGGAATTAGAACCCATGTCTTCAGATTCCCAAGCCCGTGCTCTTTCCCCTAAGCCACGCTATAAGCACTTAACAAATACCACAATTATTATTATGATTACAGTGCTCTGCGCACAACAAGCGCTCCATAAAGATCACCGATGGATAATAACTAAAACCTTTGCTATGTATCTGACAGGCGTAGATTTGATTCTTGCAGGTGGTGATGAGATGTGTCTCACACTAAGTACAGGAAAAATCTACCTGAAGAATTGGGATGGTGTTAGAAGGAAAGAGGAGGATGTCAGGAGAAAAACACTGGGGGGAAGAAATATAAGATTTTGGAAAATGACCATGAACAAATGGGCTGCAGTTGGAGAGAAAAGGGATATGCCTGAGGAAAAAGAGTAGCAGCACGGCCCAGTGGAAAGAGCACGGGCCCGGGAGTAGGAGGACCTGGGTTCTATTCCTGGCTCTACCATTTGTCTGCTATGAGCACTGGAACAAATCACTTCATTTCTCTGTGCCTCAGTTCCCTCATCTGCAAAATGTGGATTCAATACCTCTTCTCACTCCTACTTAGACTGTGAGCCCCACATGGGACTCAATCATCTTGTATTTACACCAGTGCTGAGTACAGTGCTTGGCACACAAGCAAGCGCTTAACAAATATCATTAGTATTTTTATTATTACAAAACAATTAGTGAATGCTTATTGAGTGTAGAACACTGTACTAAAATAAGTCAGTGATACCACCGACTGATGGCATTGATTTTTTTGGAATTAATAACAGTAGAACGTATTGCCCCTCAAACTACAGAGATTTCCTACTTAAGTCAATTAGAGGGAATCGGACATTTATTTATATTAATGTCTGTCTCCTCCTCCAGACCGGAAGCTCATGGGCAGGGGAACGTGTCTTCCAAATCTGCTATATCGTACTCTCCCAGGTGCTTAGTACAGTGCTTTGCACACACTAAGTGCTCAATAAATACCACTGATTGATTGATTAAGGACCAATATCACTTGCCCAAATCTTGTGCCCCAGAAATCTATGCAAGAACCACCTTATAGACCCACTTTTTATAATCCATTTTCAATCATTTGTTTCAGAAATGGGTTTTTTTTTAGAGTTAAAGCATCATTCTCATAGTTGAACTGAAAAGCCTGATGTCCGAACAGCAGCTGGCCCTTCAATCAGCAAGGAACATCCCAAAGCAAAAAAATCCATTCGGGGTGAAAAATATACCCTCAATTTGTACATCTACAGTGACACCATCAGGACTCTCCTTGGCACTAAAGGGAATACTCGTGCAAAAATGGAAACTTCTTTTCTCACCTGCAATTCCCAATTCCTTCTCTTTCACTGATAGAAAGTCCGTTTTAGTGGCTAAAAAGGGCCGAGAACCCCCTTTTAAGACCCCCCCCCACCTCAGATAGGGTGGTGGTGGCGAAATCAATTCATCAATAAATCATATTTATTCCTCTATTTTATTAATGTGTATATACCTATAATTCTATTTATCTATTTTGAAGTTAGTGATGCCTTTCTACTTGTTTTGTTGTCTGTCTACCCCCTTCTAGACCGTGAGTCTGTTGCTGGGTAGGGGTCGTCTCTGTTGCCGAATTGTACTTTCCAAGCACTTAGTACAGTGCTCTGCACACAGTAAGCGCTCAGTAAATATGACTGAATGAATGAATGTTTAGTGAATGCTTATTGAGTGTAGAACACTGTACTAAGAACTTGCAAGAGTACAATAAAACAGAATTGGTCAACTTGTTTCCCGTCTACCAGGAGCTTATAGTCTAGAGGGTGAGACAGACATTACTATAGATTTCAGATATAATAACAATGGCATTTGTTAAGCGCTTACCACGTGCCAGGCACTCTACTAAGCTCTGGGATGAGCACAAGCGTATCAGGTTAGACACAGTCCCTGTCTCACATGGGCTCACAATCTTCATCCCATTTTACAGTTGAGGTAACTGAGGGCAAGCAAAGTGAAGTGACTTGCCATAGGACTTGTTCATTCCAAGCGCTTAGTACAGTGCTCTGCACATAGTAAGCGCTCAATAAATACTATTGAATGAATAGGTCACACAGCAGGCGAGTGGTAGAGTCGGAATTAGAACCCAAGTCCTACTGACTCCCAGGTCCCGGTCTAGCCACTAAGCCAGGCTGCTTCCCTACTGCATATACATGTTATGGGGCTAAAAGTGAGATAGGGTGAAAATTATAAAAGTTCTCATCCCAGGTCGAAAGCTGTGCTTGAGGGGAGAGCAAGGACTCCATATTGGGGGATCCAAAGGCTCTGGAGCAACGGAGGAATTATTCATTCAATTATATTTATTGAGCACTTACTGTGTGCAAAGTACTATACTAAACACTTAATTAGAGGTCTCCCTGGAGAAAGATTCTAGTCTGGGGGATCAAACGTACTTCTGATTCATTCATTCAGTCATATTTATCGAGCGCTTACTGTGTGCAGAGCACTGGACTAAGCGCTTGGAAAGTACAATTCGGCAACAGAGACAATCCCTACCCAACAACGGGCTCACAGTCTAGAAGGGGGAGACAGACAACAAAACAAAGCAAGTAGACAGACATCAATAGCATCAAAATAGATAAATAGAATTATAGATATATGCACATCATTAATAAAATAAATAGAATAATAAATATGTACATATACACACAAGTGCTGCGGGGAGGGGAAGGGGGTAGAGCAGAGGGAGGGAGTCGGGGCGATGGGGAGGGGAGGAGGAGCAGAGGGAAAGAGAGGGCTCAGTGTGGGAAGGCCTCCTGGAGGAGGTGAGCTCTCGGTAGGGCTTTGAAGAGGGGAAGAGAGTTAGTCTGGCGGAGGTGAGGAGGGAGGGCGTTCCGGGACAGGGGTAGGACGTGGGCCGGGGGTCGACGGTGGGACGGGTGAGATGAAGGCCCAGTGAGGAGGTGAGGGGTGGCAGAGGAACGGAATGTGCGGGCTGGGATGGAGAAGGAGAGAAGGGAGGTGAGGTAGGGGACCAGGTGATGGACAGCTTTGAAGCCAAAGTTGAGGAGTTTTTGCTTCATACTTCTAATAATGCTTATAGTCTGCGTTAAGCATTTACTCGGTGCCAAGCACCGCATCTCATGCAGGGGTGGCTACAAAATAATCAGATTGACACAGCCCCCGTCCCACACGGGGCTCACAATCTTTGTGGGAGGGAGAACAGGTATCATCCCCATTTATTTAGGTAATAAACTGAAGCCCAGAGAATCAATCGATCAGTGGCATTTATTGAGCTCTTACAGCGTGCAGAGCTTGGTAGACTACAATACCATAGAGTTGGTAGAAACAATCTCTACCCACAAAGGATTTATAGACAAGAGGGAGAGACACATATGAAAATAAACTACAAAACAGACGTGTACTTAAGTGTTGAGTGGGTGGGGTGAAGATCAAAGCGTGTAAATGGAACAGATCAAGAGCTCCTCTCTAGACTGTGAGCTCCTTGTGGACAGGGAATGTGTCTGTCTGTACTGTACTCTCCCAAGTGCTTAGTACAGTGCTTTGCACACAGTAAGCGCTCAATGAGTACGGTCGAATGAATGAATGAATCCAAATGCATCAGTGATGTAAAACAGCAGAGGGGAAGCACGGCAGAAGGGAGGGCCAAGAGGGGAAATGAAGGCTCAGTGAGAAGCAGCGTGGCCTAATGGAAAGAGCCTAGACCTAGGCATCCCAGGATGCGGGTTCTAATCCTGGCTCTGTCACTTGTCAGCTGTGTGACCTTGGGCTAGTCACTTCAATTCTCCGGGCCTCAATTATCTCATCTACAAATTGGGGGCTAAATCCTACTCGGTGAGTTCTATGTGGGACAGGGTCCGTGTCCAACCTGATCATCTTATATCTACCCCAGGGATCAGAACAGTGCTTGGCACATAGTAAGCACTTAACAAATAGCTTATCATTATTAATAGTTGGAGATGGCCCCTTGGAGGAGATGTATTTTATTATTAATAATAATAATAATAATAATAATAATAATGTTGCTATTTGTTAAGCACTTACTATGTGCAGAGCACTGTTCTAAGCACTGGGGTAGATACAGGGTAATCAGGTTGTCCCACGTGAGGCTCACAGTCTTCATCCCCATTTGACAGATGAGGGAACTGAGGCACAGAGAAGTTAAGTGACTTGCTCACCGTCACACAGCTGACAAGTGGCAGAGCCGGGATTTGAACCCATGACCTCTGACTTCCAAGCCTGGGCTCTTTCCACTGAGCCACGCTGCTTGGGGCTCTGAAGATTAGGAGGCTGGTGGATTCTAGGATAAGAAGGGGACCGGAGTTCCAGACCAAAGGCCATAATAATAACAATAATAATAATAATAATATGAATTATAGTATTTGTTAAGCACTTATTCTGTGCCAGGCACTGTACTAAGCCCTCGGGGGGGATATAAGCAAATAGGGCCGGCTGGACACATATCCCTGTCCCACATGGGGTTCACGGTCTCATTTCTCATTTTACAGATGAGGTAAATGAAACACAGAGTAGTGAAGTGATTTGCCCATGGTCACACAGGAGACATGTGGCGGAGCCAGGATTAGAACCCACGACCTTCTGACACCCAGGCCGGTACTCTATTCACTATACCACAAAGAACTGATGGTGAGAAAGATGATTTCGAGGTAGAGTGAATACGTTGGCTTTAGAGGAGCTAAATGTGCAGATTGGGTTGAAGTAAGAGAGCAGTGAACCTAGGATTAGAACCCAGGTCTTTCTGCCTCCCAGGCCCGGGCTCCATCCACTAGGCCACGCTGCTTCCCGACTCTAGTCCCGACGCTGCCGCTTGTCTGCTTTGCGGCCTTGGCCAAACTTCTCTGTGCCTCAGTTCCCTCATCTGTAAAGCGGGGATTAAGACTGTGAGCCCCATGAGCCCCATGTGGGACAGGGACTGTGTCCAACCCAATTTGCTTGTACCCACCTCAGTACAGTGACTGGAACAAAGTAAGCGCTTAACAAGCACCACAGTTATTATAAGCGCTTAGTACAGGGCTCTGCACAAGTAAGCACTCAATAAATACGATTGAATGAATTACGAAGACTGGACATGCATTAAATCAATCAGTGGTACTTAGTAAGTGCTTATTGCGTGCAGACTATTTTACTAAACACACGTACAATACAACAGAGTTAGTAGACAAAATCCGTGTAGACGAAGTTGACAGTCACAATAGAAATCCTTAGATAATGATAATCTTAAAATACTAATAATGGGAATTTGCTAGGCACTAGCTGAGAGCCAAGCCCTGTACTAAGTAGATACAAGATAATCAGGTTTGATCTAGCCCCATGTGACACTCCCAATCTAAGTAAGAGAGAGAAGGATTTAAACCCCATTTTACAGGCTATCTGTAACCGCTAAAAGTATCTGAAACATCACTTAAATCCTCCCCTTCCTCTCCCTCTAAACTGCTACCATATTCATTAATTAATACATTCAATTGCATTTATTGAGCGCTTACTGTGTGCAGAGCACACAGCTTGGAAAGCGCTTGGAAAGTACAATTCACCAGCAAATCCAAGCACTAATCCTATCGCGCCTTGATTATCGTTTTCAGCCTCCTTGCTGACCTCCCAGCCTCCTGTCTCTCCCCACTCCATAATCCACTCTCCTGTCTGGATTATTTTCCTTCAAAAATGGTCGGACCATGTTTCCCTATTGCTCAAGAAAGTCCAGTGGTTGTCTATCCACCTCAGGGTCAAACAGAAACTCCTCCCCATTGGCTTTAAAGCCGTCCATCCCCATGCCCCCTCCTACCTCACCTCACTACTCTCCTACTCCAACCCAGCCTGCACCCTTCATTCCTCTAATGCCAACCATCTCACTGTCCCTCCATCTCATCTATCTCGCCACCGACCTCTCACCCACCTCCCACCTCTGGCCCGGAACGCCCTCCCTCCTCATATCAGATGGATAATTGCTCTCCTCCACTTCAAAGCCTTATTGAAGGCCCATCTCCTCCAAGAAGCCTTCCCTGACTAAGCCCTTCCCTCCTCTTCTCCCACTCCCATCTGCACCACTCTGACTTGCTCCTTCATTCATCCTCTCTCCCATCCCCACAACACATACATATATATCAGTATATATCTGGTATTCATTTATCTACTTATTTATTTAATTAATGTCTGCCTCCCCCTCTAGGCTGTGAACTCACCGTGGGCAGGAATGTGTCTGTTGGTTGTTATACTGTACTCTCCCAAATGTCTAGTATTCATTCATTCATTCATTCAATAGTATTTATTGAGCGCTTACTGTGTGCAGAGCACTGTACTAAGCATTTGGACTGTACAAATCGGTAACAGATAGATAAAGTCCCTGCCCTCTGATGGCCTTACAGTCTAATCGGGGGAGACGGACAGACAAGAACAGTAGCAATAAATAGGATCAAGGGGATGAACATCTCATTAAAACAATAGCAAATAAATGGTACAGTTCTTTGCACACAGTAAGCACTCCATAAATATGATCGAATGAATGAATATATGATTGAAAGGGGGGCGGGGGGAGAGAGGAAGAGAGAGAGAGAAGAGAAGGAGGAGAGAGAAGAAACAAGAAGAGAGAAGATCCCAAATGGCTGAAAGAAGTACATGGGTGGTAAACTATGTTTTGCGAGAAGAATGAGTGACAGCAGTGGACCCAAACAGCTGTTGGACAGACAGCTGAAATAGGGAAACCGAAAGCCAGGAAGGCAGAGGGAGCGTTTTGAAGATGCGATAAAACAAAGCCTCAGACACTGTTACCTCCAGGCCGAAAACAGGGATCGGTGGGCAAGGACGGACCCTCCCGCCCCACGGTCAACGAGAAGGGAATGGTTCTCTTCGAGCAAAAGCTTCGTAGGAATGAGACCCAAGGGAGCCAAAGAGAAAACGGCGCCAGGCACTGGAAACGTTAAACATGACACGACAACACAACAAAGGACTGCGAAAGGGCCGTCGCGGATTCAATCACCACAAATGTTCACAGGCAAATTTCCGCCATCACCGGCATTGGCTTCGAATAAAAAGGTGAACTATAAAGGAACTTTGTTTAGAGGGCTGAGTCGAGAAAAGGCAATCTCCTGGAAAAGACAATCTGGTCTGCCCTGCAAATGCATCTTTTTCAATGGCGTGTTTTTGCGTGGTCACCTGTCAGACCTCAGTGTTAAACAACTTACAGGAGTAAGTGCTATCTGTCACAGGGATTTTTTCCTGGGCTGTTCATGGCAGAGGACAGAGATAAAATTGCTTTGCTGTCTGTCTCCCCCGTTTAGACTGTGAGCCTGTCACTAAGCAGGGATTGTCTCTATCTGTTGCCGAATTGTACATTCCAAGTGCTTAGTACAGTGCTCTGCACATAGTAAGCGCTCAATAAATGCTATTGAATGAATGAATAAAATAGAACTTTCCAAAAAATCCATAGGTAGGACCCGTCAAAGGGCAGGGACTGTCTCTATCTGTTACCGATTTGTACATTCCACACGCTTAGTACAGTGCTCTGCACATAGTACACGCTCAATAAATACTATTGAATGAATGAATGAATGTTTAAGACGAGGGTGTGTTTCCCCTGGACAGACCTTACGGGAAGCAGCGTGGCCTAGCGGAAAGAACACAAGCCTGGGAATCAGAAGGAGCCTGGTTCTAATCATTCATTCATTCAATCGTATTTATTGAGCACTTACTGCAGAGCACTGTATTAAGCGCTTGGAAAGTACTATTCAGCAGCAAAGAGAGACAATCCCTGCCCACAGCGGGCTCAAAGTCTAGAAGGGGGCAGACAGACATCAAAACAAGTAAACAGGCATCGATAGCATCACTACAAATAAGTAGAATTATAGAGAGATATATACACATCAAAACAAGTAAACAGACATTAATATAAAGAAATAGAATTACAGATATGTACATAGATACACAAGTGCAGTGCAATCCCGGCTCCGCCAAAGCTGGGTGACCTTGGATAAATAACTTCACTTCTCTGTGCCTCAGTTACCTCCTCTGTAAAATGGAGATTAAGACTGTGAGCCCCACGTGGGGGAGGGACTGTGTCCACCCTGATTAACTTGTATCTGCCCCAGTGTTTACGCTAGTGCTTGACACATAGTAGATGCTTACCAAATACAATGAAAAGACTGTTTTTGTTTTTTCTAATGGCCAGAGATCTTCATTTAGCATTATGCAGGAGATACAAACATCAGGGGGGCCCCAGAAGACAAGCAATTATTTGACTGGATGCCAGAGCGAACATCTGTCGGATCAGAATTCCACGCCGCTTCCACCCGAGGGGTTCACAAAAATAGAGAGCAGAGAAGACGCCAACGGGAGTTTCGGGAATCAAGAGTTTATCAAGGTCGGTAGCGCAACACCCCGGGGTCAACAGCTCAGTTCAAGCCATGGGGCTGGAGCGATTCTGTGATTGGATCCGGAAATGGCGGGGGACAGAAAAATCAGAGTCGTGGGGAGTTCATCAATTGAGCCGGAATTGCTCTCCTGTCATCCGGACAGAAAGCAATCAGGACGTCCAAAGTGAAAATCTTAGATGCGTGCCTGCTCTAAAAGAAGATCCATATTTCACCATAAATGTGTCCGTTTCAGGAAACAAGGAATGTGTTTTGTGAAAGGCGGGAGGGAGAGATCAAGAATTGGGTAGGTAGTAGAAGCTACTAGTCAGAAGGACCTGGATTCTAATCCTGCTCTGCCAGTTTGATTTTTTTCCTAATGGTATTTGTTAAGTGTTTACTGGGTCGGGCCCTGGATTCAGCACTGGAGTAGATACAAGCTGACCGGGTTGAGCACAGTCTCTATCCTGGACAGGGTTCACAATCTTAATCCCCATTTTTACAGATGAGGTAGCTGAAGCACAGAGAATTATGTGATTTGCTCACCTTCAGCTTTGAACAGAACACTCTGACAGGATTAGGGAACCAATCGATCAATGAATGGTATTTACTGAGCAATTCTATAGGCAGAGCACTGTACTAAGTGATTATCTTCCAATAGCTTAAGCCTGTCAGGATCCACGGCAACCTGGTGTCCGAATAAGCAGTTTAATGACGATCGTGGTATTTGCTAAGTGCTTACTATTCACTCTATAGTATTTATTGAGTGCTTACTATGTGCAGAGCACTGTACTAGGTGCTTGTACCCAGTAATGTACTGTGTACTGGGGGAGATGCAAGATAATCAGGTTTATGAGTGTATTCGTCACGTGGCTACTGAAATGGGAGTTTCTCCAAGGTGCCTAACACCACCACTGTAGGAAAGAGAGGAAGAACGAAGGAGAGAGGGAGGAAGGGAGAGAGGGAAGAGGAAGGAGGGAAAAAGGGAACTTGTTAGGCATTTACTCTGTGGCAAGAACATGTACTAAACACTGCGGTAGGTACAAGATAATCAGGTCGGACCCAGTTCCACATGGAGCTCACGATCTTCGGGGAAGGGAGCAAAGTTACTGAATCTCCATTTGACAGATGAGGAAACTGAGGCCCAGAGAACTTAAGTGATTTGTCCAAGGTTCCACAGCAGACAGGTGGCAGATTCAGGATTACAACTCGGGTTCTCTGACTCCCACGCTCGTGCTCTTTCCACTAAGCCATGGTACTTCCTTTTAAAGGATTAGGGGAGGATCAGAAGAGTCTTCACTTCCTTCAACAATGTAACAACTTAAAAGGAATGAAGGGTCTTTCATTTCCCACTCATCTCTCATTTGGCTCTGAAAAGAAGGATCCTGGAAACTCCTTACTGTGGCTTCAAAGCACTCAATCATCTCGTCCCCTCCAACCTCTCTTCGCTGCTCTCGTATTACAACCCAGCCGACACATTTCACGCCTCTAAGGCCGACCCACTCACTGCACATCCATACCTCGTTGCCGACCTCTTGCCCGGGTCCTGCCTCTCTCCTGCAACGCCCTCCCTCCTCATACCCGACAGACGGTCACTCTTCCCACCTTCAAAGCAGGGAATGTGTATGTTATAACGTACTCTCCCAAGTATAGGAGTGAGTAGGGAAGCAGGATGCTGGAGGCAAGCAGCATGGCCTAGCGGATAGAGCACAGGCCTCAGAGTCAAAAGGTCAAGGGTTCTAATCCTGGCTCCCCCACTTGTCTGCTGCGTGACACTGGGCAAGTCACTTAACTTCTCTGTGCCTCAGTTCCCTCCTCTGTTAAATGCGGATTAAGACTGTGAGCTCTTTGTGCGATAGGGACTTCATCCAAACGAATTATCTTATATCTACCCCAGTGCTTAGAATAGTACCTGGCCCATAGTAAGCGCTTAACAAATAGTACAATTATTATTATTATTGTCTAGTACAGTGCTCTGCACATAGTAAGTGCTCAATAAATACAACTGATTGATCGTCTGATTGTCAGTTGGTAGAAACTGCAGAAGCCTTTCTACTGTGGCCTGCTGAGGATCGCCCTGCCCAGAGATTACTTGACAAACATCACACAGACACAAAAACATGTTACAGGAGTCTGAATTCTTACTCTTTTAAGGCTTGGAGCATATTCTCTGGCTCTTCAAAAGCAAGAATTTCAAGGATCTGGTTATCGCTGGGGAATCTTTCATGTAGGGCATCAGCGAATGTGAAATGCGAGTATTCCAGGGAGTTTGCCTGAAGGATGCTCTGTCGGGCCTACAAGTGAATTAAGAAATAACAGTGAACAAAGGAACAAGCTGAGTGAATGATCAATTGTATTTATTGAACGCTTACTGCGTGCTCTAGTTTAATCTGCTTCCTTGAGTCACGGGTCAACTGTGTCCTTATTGAATCTTTCAGATTTTGTTTTTTATTTCACCAGCGAAAAAACTGGTGGGAGGTCTGATGTCAATGCTGTCCCTTTTCCCTGGTGTGAGAGCAGCGTGGACTATAAAATGTTGTTGTAGCACGGTATTCAACAAACCGTTTGTGTGCCAAGGACTGTACTAAAAATTGGGATAAATACAAGATCATCAATTTCACAACAGCCAACATTATTTAATTCTTCTGCAATGAAGGACCGCGTAACTTGGACTCTTTGAGGAATAGAGCAACCTGGACTAAGTTCTTGGGAGAATACAACATAACAGAGAAGCAGCGTGGCCTCATGAATAGAGCCCGGACCTGGAAGTCAGAAGGACCTGGGTTCTACCACTTGTCTGCTGTGTGACCTTGAACGAGTGACTTCAGTTATCTAGGCCTCAGCTAGCTCATCCATAAAATGGGGATTAAGACTGTGAGCTCCAAGTGGGACACGGACTGTGGCCACCCTGATTAGCTTGTCTGAGGTGGAAAGTGAAGCAATAAGCAGTTAAATGACTTGCCCAAGGTCACATAGCAGGCAAGAGCTGGAATTAGAAACCAGATCCCCTTTCTCCCAAGCCCCTGCTCTTTTGACTAGACTACGCTGTTTCTCAAAAACCTTGCCAAAATGGATTATTAACAAAAAATCCCACAAGACGTTGTCTTTCCTTGCCGTCGACCCCTCACCCATCACGTGCCTCTGACCTTGAACTCCCTTCCCCTTCCCTCTCCATTGTCCCGAGTCGCCCCCTTGGCTCTACCCACCCTCCCTGCCCCACAGCACTTGTGTATATATATATATATATATATATATATATATATATATATATATGTACATATCTATAATTCCATTTACTTATATTAATGCCAGCTAACTTGTTCGGGTGTATCTATCTATCTATCTATCTATCTATCTATCTATCTATCTATCTATCTATCTATCCCTCTATCTTTCTATCCATCTATCTATCTATCTATCTATCTATCTATCTATCTATCTATCATCTATCTATCTATCTATAATTCTACTTATTTATGTTGATTGTATTGATGCCTGTTTACTCGTTTTGATGTCTGTCTCCTCTCTTCTAGACTGTGAGCCCATTGTGGACTAGGATTGTCTCTCTTTGTTGGTGAACTGTACTTTCCAAGCACTTAGTCCAGTGCTCTGCACATAGTAAGCGCTCAGTAAATACGATTGAAAGAATGAATGAATACCCAACAGACACCACCCTTAAAATTATAGACAATGACTCTCCTCTCCTTTAAAGCCTTAGTGAAGGTTCTTCTCCTCCAAGAGGACTTCTATCACTAAGCAGCATGGCTCAGTGGAAAGAGCACGGGCTTTGGAGTCAGAGGTCATGGGTTCGAATCCCGTCTCTGCCATTTGTCAGCTGTGTGACTGTGGGCAAGTCACTTAACTTCTCTGTGCCTCAGTGACCTCATCTGTAAAATGGGGATTAAGACTGTGAACCCCACGTGGGACAACCTGATTCCCCTGTGTCTACCCCAGCGCTTAGAACAGTGCTCTGCACATAGTAAGCGCTTAACAAATACCAACATTATTATTATTATTATTAATCCCTCCTTTCCTCTTCTCCCGCTCCCTTCTGCATCACCCTGACTTCCTCCCTTTCTTCATTCCTCGTTCCAGTCCCACAGCCCTTATGTCGTAAGGGTAATTCATTTATTTCTACTAATGTCTGTCTTCCCCTCTATACTGTAAACTCGTTGTGGGTAGGGAATGTGTTTGTTAATTGTTGTACAGTACCCTCCTAAGCACTTAGTACAGTGCTCTGCACATGGTAAGCTCTTAATAAATACTGACTGATTTCAAAGCTTTATTAAAATCAGATCTTCTCCAAGAGGCCTTCTACGATTAAGCTTTCATTTCCTCTTCCCCCATTCCCTTCTGCATCACTCTTGGATTTGCTCCCTTTATTCACCCCGCCCTCAGCTCCACAGCACTTATGTACCTAGCCATATTTTATTTCTTTACATCTGTCAGCTCCTTGTTTGCATGGAACACGCCTACCGACTCTGATACAGTCTGCACTCTCCCAAGTGTTTAGTACAGATACTCAACAAGAGTGAGGAGCAGACAAAAAAAGCCAGATCTGACACTACGAGTTTTGATCAGAATGGCTTTGGGTAATTGAAGAATATCTGTATGGCAACCTATTTGGCTACTGCTTGAAAAGGTTCCTAGAACCCCACACATCCAATCTGTCACCAACACCTGCCGGTCTCACCTCTACAATATCGCCAAGATCCGCCCTTTGCTCTCCATCCAAATGGCTCTCGTGCTGGTACAAGCTCTCATAATATCCTGACTGGATTATTGTGTCAGCCTCCTCTTGGATCTCCCTTCCTCCTATATCTCCCCATTCCAGTCTATTCTTCATTCCGCTGCCCGGCTCATCTGCCTGCAGAAACGCTCTGGGCAGGTCACTCCCCTCCTCAAAAACCTCCAGTGGTTGCCTATCAACATCCGCACGAAACAAAAACTTTGCACTCTGGGCTTCGAGGCTCTCCATCACCTTGCCCCCGCCTACCTCTCCTCCCTTCTCTCTTTCCACCGCCCACCCCGCACGCTCCGCTCCTCTGCCGCCCACCTCCTCGCCGTCCCTCGGTCTCGCCCATCCCGCCGTCGACCCCCGGGCGACGTCCTCCCGCGGTCCCGGACACCCTCCCTCCTCACCTCCGCCAAACTCACTCTCTTCCCCTCTTCAAAGCACTGCTGAGAGCTCACTTCCTCCAAGAGGCCTTCCCAGACTGAGCCCCCCCTTTCCCTCTGCTCCCTCTCCTCTCTCCCCCACCTTCTGCTCCTCCCCTTCCCCTCCCCTCAGCACTGCGCTCATTTGTATATATTATTTATTACCCTATTTATTTTCTTAACGTGGTGTACATCCCCTTGATTCTATTTATCTTGATGATGTTGTCTTGTTTTGGTTTTGTTCTGTTTTGTTTTGCTGTATGTCTCCCCTGCTTAGACTCTTAGCCCATCACTGGGATTGTCTCTGCCTGTTGCTGAATTGTACATTCCAAGCGCTTAGTATAGTGCTCTGCATATAGTAAGCGCTCAATAAATACTATTGATTGAATGAATGAATGGGAATGTGCACAGGCGGTAGTAAAGCGGCACAATTTTTCCTACAACTCCAGGGCTAGTAGAGAACGGGGTGTATATAAATGATGCTGATTGCCCTAATAACAATAATAATAATGTTAATTATGGCATTCATTAAGCCCTGACTCACTCCCTTGAAGACTGCAAAGTGCCTCAACCTTTTGAAATCACTTACAGCACTGAAGCTTGAAATAGTCAACGAATCTCCAAGCACATAATCTCTAACCAGGAATGATTTACACCCAGGAGCAAATGCACAACATCGCCCTAAATATGCAATTATTAAGATTGTGTATTTGGGAAAGGATCCCACGGCACACCGCTCAGGGTATTCCTAATGCTCGATTTAATAAAATGATGACAATCATAATACGTAATTATTTCTAAAGCATTCACAAAAGAAATATTATGGGGGAATAAAGCATAATCATTAATTTTCAACTGAACAACACGTTAAACGAGAAAAGGCACGATAAAAAAAAAATGCTATGAAACAGAAAAATGTGTACAGAATAAATTGAAGAGAAGTGATGACTCACCCAATTGTTATTAAGGATGCTCCATCTGAAGCCCTGAAAGTGATAAATAACTAAAAAAGCAACAGATGTGACCACAAAGGAAACGATAAAGCCGATGAAGAATCCTGCTGCATGGAGGCCCGGGTTCAATTCAACCTATGGAAAAGAAAATGAAATACCTTTATCCCAGCTTTTCGCTTCAGGCAACAAGTGATGTAGATTCATTCATTCATTCAATCGTATTTATTGAGGGCTTACTGTGTGAGGAGCACTGGACTAAGCGCTTGGGAAAGGACAACATAACAATAAACAGACATATTTACTGTTCACAATGAGCACACAGTCCAGAGAAGGAGACAGACTTTAATAGAAATGAATAAAATACAGATCTGGACTGTGCTGAGGGGCTGGAAAGGGGGATGAATGAAGGCAGCAAATCAGGGTGACGCAGAAGGGAGTGGGAGAAGAGGAAAAGAGGGCTTAGTCAGGGAAGGCCTCTTGGAGGAGATGGGCCTTCACTAAGGCTCTGAATGGAGAATCACTGTCTGTCGGATATGAGGAGGGAGGATGTTCCAGGCAAAGGACAGGATGTGGGCGCGGGGTCGGCGGTGAGATAGACAAGATCGAGGTACAGTGAGAAGACTGGCATTAGATTCATTCATTCATTCAATAGTATACATTGAGCGCTTACTATGTGAAGACCACGGTGCTAAGCGCTTGGAATGTACAAATTGGTAACCGATAGAGACAGTCCCTGCCCTTTGACGGGCTTACAGTCTAATATATTAATGTCTATCTCCCCCCCGGCCATGCTTCAGAGGAGCAAAGTGAGCGGGCTGGGTTGGAGTAGGAGAGCAGTGAGGATGCCAAGGTATCTGACTGCTTTAAAGTCAATGGTGAGGAGTTTCTAACAGCAATCTTCCCTGCCCTTCCTTCTTCCAAACACTTCTACTAGTCTCGAAGACGCAATCAATCCATCAGTCAATCAACTGTATTTAGTGAGCACTAGAGCACTGTATGAAGGCCTGAAGAGAGTATGATATAGCAGAGTTGATAGACACGTTCCCTGTCCATAAGCAGCTTAGGGTCTAGAGGGGGAGGCAGACATTAATATGAATAATGAAAATTATTATTATTATTATTATTATTGTTTGTGATAAGTGCTCACTATGTGCCAGACACTCTACTAAGCGCTGGGGTGGATACAAGCAAATTGGGTTGGATGCATTTCCTACCTCACATGGGGCACACAATCTCAATCCCTATTTGACAGATGAGATAACTGAGGCACAGAGAAGTGAAGTGACTCGCCCAAGGTCACACAGCCGACAAATGGCAGAGCTGGGATTAGAACCCATGACATTCTGACTCCCAGGGCCATTACGGACATGTATATAAATGCTGTGGGGCTGAGGGGAGGGGCGAATAAAGGGGGAAAGTCCAAGTGCAAGGCTGACACAGAAGGGAGTAGAAGAGGAAATGTTTTGTTCAAGGAATCACATGATTCTGTTTGGGACCAATCAATCCCATTTAAGTGTTTATTAAGTGCAAGACACTGTACTAAGCCTCGGGAAAGTACGATACGTTTGGTAGTAGACTCACAGTCTAGAGGGGGAGACGGGTTTTGAAATAGATTATAGATAGGGGATGGGATAGAGTATTTCCATGTGAACATAACGGCTCTGAGGGCTGTAGAGAAGCAGTATGGCATAGTGGAGAGAGCACATGCCTGGGAGTCAGAAGGTCATGGGTTCTAATCCCAGCTCCGCCATTTGTCCACTGTGTGACCTTGGGCAAGTCACTGTACTTCTCTGAGCCTCAGTTACCCGATCTTTAAAATGGGGATTGAAATGGGAGCCCCATGTGGGACAGGGACCGTGTCCAACCTAATTTGCTCGTACCCACCTCAGCGCTTAGAACAGTGCCTGGCACATAGTAAGTGCTTAACAAATGCTGATAATGATAATAATTATTATTATTGGAAGAAATATCAAAGTGCTTGGGGAATCCAGATGCAAGAGCATAGGTGACACAGAAGGGAAAAAGAAACATAAAGTATATAATAATAATAATAATAATGTTGGTATTTGTTAAGTGCTTACTATGTGCAGAGCACTGTTCTAAGTGCTGGGGAAGATACAGGGTCATCAGGTTGTCCCATGTGAGGCTCACAGTTAATCCCCATTTTACAGATGAGGTAACTGAGGCCCAGAGAAGTGAAGTGACTCGCCCACAGTCACACAGCTGACGAGTGGCAGAGCCGGGAGTCGAACTCATGACCTCTGACTCCGAAGCCCAGGCTCTTTTCCACCGAGCCACGCTACTTCCCCATTTAACATTTAACATAACATTTAAGCACAAGCATCGATTCTTAGGCCAACAAATGAATCGAGGGAAAATATGTTAAGTGACCATTTCTTTTTTATGATATTTTTTAAATGCTTACTACGCGCAGGGCACTATTCTAAAGCACAGGGGTAGATACAAGATAATAAGGTTGGATGCACTCCAAGCCCTACACGGGGCTCACGGTTTTAATCTCCATTCTACAGATAAGGTAACTGAGGCACGAAGTAGCAGGTGGCTTGCCCAAGATCTGGGAACATTCATTCATATTTATTGAGCGCTTACTCTGTGCAGAGCACTGTACTAAGCACTTGGGAAGCACAATTCCACAACAGATAGAGACAATCCCTACCCAGCAACAGGGTCACAGTCTAAAAGGGGGAGACAGACAACAAAACAAAACAAGTAGTCAGGCATCAATAGCATCAAAACAGACAAATGACGGAGTTGGAACTGGAACCCGAGTCCTCCGACTCCCAGCCCCATGCTCTTTCCACTAGGCCGGCTGCTGCTTTTCTGCCTGATTTTCATAAGGCTGACTGCCTGATTCCTTTTGGATTTGGGGCCTCAAAACACATTTATATGGTTGGATTATGGGTTATTTGAATATGGAAGTTATTGGACATGAATACCTTTCTATTCAATAGTATTTATTGAGCGCTTACTATGTGCAGAGCATTGTACTAAGCGCTTGGAATGTACAAGTCGGCAATAGATAGAGACGGTCCCTGCCGTTTGACGGGCTCCCAGTCTAATCGACGGGCTTTCTAGTACTAGGTTAGTGTACATATTGATTATGGAAATTTCAGTCAGAAATTGGCAGATTGTCAGTGAAGCCTTTCTGTTGAATCGTGTTGTCGTTTGAGTTCATTCATTCAATTCTATTCTATCGTGTGCAGAGCACTGTATTAAGAGTTTGGGTAGGACAATACAACAATATACAGACACATTCTCTGCCCACAATGAGCTGGCAGTCTAGAAGGGGAGACAGACATTCATAAAAATAAACATATGAATATATAGAGTTTGCTTGAACTCGGTGAAATCCAGACAATTTTCACAGTGTATTTAGGCAAGTAACATAGTCTTTTTGCTCCTTAATTTCCATTTCCCTGCCCTTCCCCCTTTTTTGGCATTTGTTAAGCACTTACTATGTGCTAGGCACTGTACTTAAGTGCTGGGGTAGGTACAAAGTAATCAGGTTGGACACAGTTCCTGTCCCACATGGGGTTTACACTTTTAATCTCTTAATCCCCATTTTACAGGTGAGGTAACAGGCACAGAGAAGTGAAGTGACTTTCCCCAGGTCACACAGCAGACAAGTGGCAGACCCAATTCAAATCCATTGTATTTACTGAGCGCTTACTGCATGCAGAGCACTGTACTGAGCACTTGGGAGAGTACATTCCCTGTGCACAATGAAGGGGGGGGAGACAGACATCAGTAGAAATAAATAAATGATGGACATGGGCATAAGTGGTGTGGGGCTGGGAGGGGAGGATGAATGAAGGGAGCAAGTCAGGGAGATGCAGAAGAGAGGGGGAGAAGAGAAAAGGAGGGCTTAGTCAGGGAAGGCCTCTAGGAGGAGATGGGCCTTCCAAGTCCTTGTGACACCCAGGGTCGGACTCTATTTAGTAGGCCACACTGTGAGCCCCTTTATAGGGACGGTCTCCGGTTTGATGGGGTTTTTTTTGCAGCCACCGTGTTTAGCACATAGTAAGGCACTGAATAAGGGAAAATAAAAATAATAATAATAATGTTGGTATTTGTTAAGCGCTTACTATGTGCAGAGCACTGTTCTAAGCGCTGGGGCAGACATAGGGGAATCAGGTTGTCCCACATGGGGCTCACAGTCTTAATCCCCATTTTCCAGATGAGGGAACTGAGGCCCAGAGAAGTTAAGTGACTTGCCCAAAGTCACACAGCTGACAAGTGGCAGAGCCGGGATTCGAACTCATGACCTCTGACTCCGAAGCCCTTGCTCTTTCCACTGAGCCACGCTGCTTCTCTAAAAGAAAGGAAAAGAGTAAACGAAGTCACAGAACAGCTTTGGACTGGGCTCATCTCAGCCCGTGAATTTTGTTCCTATGGCTTATGCACATTCCTAGCTGATAGCACAAGTTTTTAAAAAGATTTTCAGTTCACTCATTCATTCATTCAGTTGTCTTTATTGAGCGCTTAGTGTGTGCAGAGCACTGTACTAAGCGCTTGGAAAGTACAATTTGGCAACAGAGAGACAATCCCTACCCAACAATGGGCTCACAGTCTAGAAGGGGGACACAGACAACAAAATGAAACAAAACAAGTAGACAGGCATCGATACTTTCAAAATAGATAAATAGAATCATAGATATATAAACATAGGTTGAAGAAATGATTTCATATCCAGTTTGAAAATCACCACCCAGAGGGTCCAGGAACCAATTATTATTATTATCACTGTTATTATTAATAATGATAATAATAACAATAGTGGCACTGTGGTATTTGTTCACTGCTATGTACCAGGCACTGAGGTGGATCCCAGCAAACTGGGTTGGACACAGTGCCTTCCCCCCTTGAAGTTCATCGTCTTAATCCCTTTTTTACAGATGAGGGAACTGAGGTCCAGGAAAGTGAAATGATTTCCCCAGGGTCACCCAGCAGACAAGTGGTGGAGCCAGGAATAAAACCCATGCCCTTCTGACTCCCAGGCCTGAGCTGGAGCCCCTTAGCCATACCGCTTTTCAAGTATTTTAAAGACAAAATGTGTTCATTTTGCTTCCGGCTTCCAGGCAATCTCACCTCAGCTCCCGTACAGGTTAACTACATCCAGTTTTCAGCCTCGTGGACTTCTTATTAGTGCCAGTGAGCATTTGAAGCAGTGAAGCAAGGGAAGAAAATTCATTTTGTAAAATTTTTCGAGAACTGAAATGGTCCAACGGCCAAAGAGAAAACCAAGGACCCAGGAGTGGGAACAGATCTTACATATTCACTGTGTAGCAATCAACTGATAAATTTGCGTGGCTGCTGTGTGCACTGTGTTAAGACTAAATGCTTAACCAAATTAGGGTTGCCTGAAAAGAACGCTGCTTTATTTTACCTTTATTCTCATCTGAAATGCAGATTCAAATCAGGACTGATTAACAGTTAAAGAGTATATAATTTTTATGACTTGGACAAACTTTATTCAAACAAAATGAACATTCAGGGTTTCTAATCCCAGTTTGGCTACTTACCTTGCTGGGAGAACTGGGGCAAGTAACTTAACTTCTCTGTGCCCAGTTACCTCATCTGTAAAATGGAGATTAAATGCCTGTTCACTCTCCCCATTAGATTTTGATACCCACAGAGAACCGGGACTGTGTCTGATCTGATTATTCCATATTTAAACCAGTGCTTAATACACTGTTCCGGCACATCGTAAGTGCTGAACGTAATATCACAATCAGTATTATTTAATGTGAAAAATAAAACTGCTGCTAATGGCCCTGATCTCCACTTAAGTGGAAATCTAAGTTTCACGATTTGCCTTTTTTTAGAATTTCTCTCATTTCCATTTCGCCAGTGGGAGATTGGTATATTTCCCTTCCTTTAAACTCTGAACAAGTCGTGCTACTTTCCATAAAAAACTGGGCTTCTCCATTACCTGGCCATTTCTATTTCTTCTGCAATTGTCCTATCGATGTGACCTTTAAACTTTAAAGGGTGCCGCCATGGCAACAGAGTTTCAGAGGGAAATGAACCTCGTGCATCATTTTGTGCCTGAGTGATCGCACTGCTGCCGTCCCAGAAGCCGTGGCCGGGGAATAAACATTTCCTGGGTTTCTTTCGGCTCGGTTCCTTACCTGCTGTGTGACCTCGGGCAAGGCACTTACCTCCTCTGTGCCCGGTTACCTCATCTGCAATGTGGGGATTGATTTCAGTGCCGATGCATCGTAAGCGCTTAACAAATGGAGAAGCGGTATGGCCTAATAGATAGAGCACGGGCCTGGGAATCAGGAGGTCATGGATTCTGATCCCGGTTCCGCCACTTGTCTGCTGTGTGACCTCGGGCAAGTCTCTTCACTTCCCTGGACCTCAGTTCCCTCATCTGTAAAATGGAAATTGAGACTGCGAGGGACAGTTGAGGGTCCCTGCGAGTTGACGGGGACTGTGTCAGCCCGAGTTGCTTGTATCCAACCCAGCGCTCAGTACCGTGACTGGTACTCGGTAAACGCTTAACGAATACCGCAGTTATTAAATGCCTTCACTATTTAATACCCGTTCGTTCTCCGCATTAGACTGGGATACCCATTAAGGACAAGAGATTGAGTCTGAGTCCTCTGTCCAGAAACCACGAGTTGGAAGTGATGAGACCGTTTTAGGAAAGCAAACTGACACAACTGCCAACCAGCTTTCCATGGAAAAAAGGACAGGATGAATTATTTCTAACAGCCATCTGGAAATCATCATCTCTAAACTGTAAATTCCTTGTCTGGCACGTAGTAAGCGCTTAACAAATTCCATTTTTATTATCATTATTATTATTGAGGGCAGGAAACGTGGTTACCAGCTCTGTTGTATTGTACTCTCCCAAGCACTTAGTACAATGGTCTTTTTTTATGATATTCATTAAGACCTTACTATGTACCAAGTATGGAGACAAATAAGATTGGACACAGTCCCTGTCCCAGGTGGGGCTCACAGTCTCAATCGCCATTTTACAGATCAGGAAACTGAGGCCCAGAGAATTGAAGTGACTTAATAGTAATAATAATGTTGGTATTTGTTAAGCGCTTACTATATGCAGAGCACTGTTCTAAGCGCTGGGGTAGACACAGGGGAATCAGGTTGTCCTACGTGGGGCTCACAGTTTTCATCCTCATTTTACAGATGAGGTAACTGAGGCACAGAGAAGTTAAGTGACTTGCCCACAGTCACACAGCTGACAGGTGGCAGAGCTGGGATTCAAACTCATGAGCTCTGACTCCAAGGCCCAGGCTCTTTCCACTGAGCCACGCTGCTTCTGCTGACTTGTCCAAGGTCATATGGCAGACACGTAACAGAGTCAGGATTAGAACCCATGACCTTCTGATTCCCAAGCCTGTGCTCTAGCCACTAGGCAATGCTGCTTCTTGTGGTCTTTCACCCTTTATTCACCCTTCTCTCAGCCCTACAGCACTTGCACTTATGTACATATCTGTGATTTATTTATTTCTATTAATGTATGTATCCCCCCTCTAAAACTGTAATCCCACAGTGGGCAGGGAACCCACCTACTAACTCTGACTGTAAGCCCGTCAAACGGCAGGGACTGTCTCTATCTGTTGCCGACTTGTACATTCCAAGCGCTTAGTATAGTGCTCTGCACATAGTAAGCGCTCAATAAATACTACTGAATGAATGAATCATACTCTAGTCTCCCAAGTTCTGCACATAATAAGCGCTCAGTAAATATGACTGTCATTCCACGGGCTGTTTCCAACCACGTAAACGTGTAATAATGCTGGTATTTGTTAAGCGCTTACTATGTGCAGAACACCGTTCTAAGCGCTGGGGTAGATACAGGATAATCAGGTTGTCCCTCCTGAGGCTCACAGTCTTAATCTCCATTTTACAGATGCCCTCAGAGAAGTTAAGTGACTTGCCCACAGTCATACGGCTGACAAGTGGCGGAGCAGGGATTTGAACCCATGACCTTTGACTCCCAAGCCCCTGCTCTTTCCACCGAGCCACGCTGCTTCTCTACCTACCCTTGTGCTCAGCCCAGAGTAGGTGCTTAATAAATGCCTGAATAATTATTATTTTACAAGTTTAGAGAGTACATTGCAAACCCAATACTCCCCTGACAGGGAATGAAATAAACAAAAATAATAAATATTCAGGAAGGATAACTGTTCAAAGAACAGCTGGCTAAATTGCCGTCTTGCTGAATTTTAACAGAACCTAATTTCCAGAGTGAATTGTGAGTAATGATAAATTTGGCATTTAGTGAGCATTGGGGTAGATCGTTCGATGGCATTTATTGAGCACTTACTGTGCGCAGGGCTCTGCACTGAGCATTTGGGACAGCACGACGGACCTGATGGACACATTCCCCGCTCACAAGGAGCTTACAATCTAGAGGAGGAGACAGACATTTTAAAGGAGTTACAGATATGGACATCAGTGCCGTGGAGCCGGGGGTGGGGTAACTATCAAGTGCTCAAAGTGCTTATTTATTTACATCTGTCCCCCCTCTAGAACGTAAGCTCCTTGTAGGCAGGGAATGTGTCTATATATTGTTCTATTGTACTCTCCCAAGCGCTTAGTACAATGCTCTGCACATAACAAGCGCTCGGTAAATACAACCGAATGAAGGATTAAAGGGTTACAGCTCCAAGTGCATAAGGAATGCGGCGGGAAGCAGCGAGGCCTATTAAATAAAGCTCAGGCCTAAGAGCCAGCGGACCTGAGTTCTAATCCCGGCTTCACCACTTGCGTGCTCTGTGACTTTGGGCAAATCACTTCACCTTACCGTGCCTCAGTCTCCTCGACTGCACAATCGGGAGTCGATAGCTGTTCTCCCTCCTACTCCGACTGTGAGCGCCATATGGGACAGGGACTGTCCCGTTTAGACTGTGAGCCCGTCACTGGGCAGGGATTGTCTCTATCTGCTGCAGAACTGTGCATTCCAAGTGCTTAGTACAATGCTCTGCACATAGTAAGCGCGCAGTAAATATTATTGAATGAATGAATGAATGACTCTATCTGGCCTGACTGACTTGTATCTACCCCAGCGCTTAGAACGGTGTTTGACCCATAGTAAGCACTTAACAAATACTATAAAAACAAAACAAAACAAAAAAACCAGCAATGTAGAAGGGAGAGAGATTAGGGAAAATGAGGCCTTATTTGGAGAAGCCCTCACAGAGGAGATGTGATTTTAATGCTGCTTTGATGGTGGAGAGGAGAGATGCAAAGTCATAATATTGGACCATTGACTGACTGACTGAGACTCAATCCATTGTTCTTTCCACTAGGCTACAGTGTCCACCCTCCTTCACTTTAGATGCATTTATTTCTGGTATTTATTAAGCACTTTTCTGTGCTACAGGACAGGCTAAGCACTGGAGAAATTATAAAATCACTACATCCTACTCAGTCCTTGTCCCACTTAGGATTCACATTAAGTGGTGAACTTTGTCTCCCCGCCTCTAGACTGTGAGCTCATTGTGGGTAGGGAATGTCACAGATCATCGTTGTAGTGCACTTTCCCAAGCGCTTAGTACAGTGTTCTGCACACAGTAAGCGTTCAATAAGTATCTACCCCAAGGGGTACCCCTCGTATCCCCATATAGACTGTGAGCCTGTTACTGGGCAGGGATTGTCTCTATATGTTCCCAAATTGTACATTCCAAGCGATTAGTACAGTGCTCTGAACACAGTAAGTGCTCAATAAATACTACTGAATGAATAAATGAAGTACAAGTGAATGAATGAATCAAGTGGTATGAAAGGGCCTGAGTTCTTATCCTAACTCTTCCACTTACCTGCTGTGTGACCCTAAGTGTCATAACTTCTCTGTCCCTTAGTTCCCTCCTCTAAAAAAGGGATTAAATGCCTGCCCTCCCTCCCCCTTAGAATGTGAGCCCTGTGGGGGGAAGGGACTGCGTTTAACCTGATTATCATGTAACTATCGTGGCACTTAAATATTATTATTATAATTATAACGATATAATAATACTACACTTCTTTACAAGTAAAGTACCTGTAAAAGAAAAAAAGTTATAGGTCTTGGAAGTTCTACTAGTGTCAAAAAAAAGAGCTCCCTCAACACTAAAGAAAACAGGAGATATAATAATGTTGGTATTTGTTAAGCGCTTCCTATGTGCCGAGCACTGTTCTAAGCGCTGGGGTAGACAAGGGGAATCAGGTTGTCCCACGTGGGGCTCACAGTCTTAATCCCCATTTTCCAGATGAGGTAACTGAGGCACCGAGAAGTTAAGTGACTTGCCCAAAGTCACACAGCCGACAAGTGGCCGAGCTGGGATTCGAACCCATGACCTCTGACTCCAAAGCCCGTGCTCTCCCCACTGAGCCACGCAGATATGTGAGGTGAAGCAGTGTGGCCTAGTGGAAAGAGCGCGGACCTGGGAGTCAGAGGACCTGGGTTCTAATTCCGGCTCTCCCACTTATTTGCTGGGCGACCTTATGCAAATAATTTTCTCCGTACCTCAGTTTTCTCCTCTGTAAAATGAGAATTGAGACTGTGAGCCCTATGTGGGACAGATACTGTGTCCAACCGAATCAGCTTGTATCTAGCTCAGTGTTTAGCAGAGCGCCTGGCAAATAGTAAGCACTTCATAAGTACCATTAAAAAATGCCTTTAGAGCAGGACAGATTAAATAAATGACCTATTTTGAAGGAATAGCCAAACCAACTTTCACTCACTCGGTTAATACATTACTCATCAAACCCAGAGAATTAATTTCTCAGTTGGAGGGACATGTTGGCTTCTCAATCTTTCATCCAGATTTTCACCCTCCCTTTGCCAGGCCTGGGTGTCTGACCATCAGACCCAGGTATTCATTCTGGGCACGGGAAAGCACTGAGTCACCGCTGAAATGTGGGGCTTAAATCCTGTCGGGTGTTGGTCCCGGATCAGGAGATAATTCCAACCCCGACTTGGCCGCCGCAGAGCAGATCGATCAACCTGTGCCGATCCTGGAATTCCAACCTCGTCCTGAGTCTAAATCCCGATTGGTGAAGAGCCCGAAAATGAAAAGGAAATTCTTCCAGCTGTGTTCAATAGTTCCCACAGACAGGTGATTGCCAACTTGCTGGATTAGAATAAGAGCCATCAATGAAAGTGGATACATTTCAGTAGAATTACCCCGGGGCGACCCTAAGTAGACGTCCGAGGCGAAACTACGGTCGGTTAATGATTGTGGGATTTGTTAAGCACTTACCATGTGCCGAGCACTGTACTAAGCACTGAGGCAGATAAAAAACAACAGGTCGGACTCAGTCTCTCTCCCAAATGAGGCTTACGCCCAAAGGAGGAGAGAGAACAGGTCTGGGATCCTCATTTTGAGAAGCAGTGAGGCATAGTGGAAAGACAAGCCTAAGGGTCAGAGGACCTGTGTTCTAATCCCGGCTCCACCACCTACCTGCTGTGTGATCAGGGTAATTCACTTTATTTCTCTGTGCCTCAGTTCCCTCATCTAAAAAATGGGGATTCAATACCTATTTTCTCTCCTATTTAGACTATGAGCCCCATGTGGGACAGGGGCTGTGTCTAATCTGATTATTTTATATTTATTCCAGTGCTTAGTAGATTGCTAGGCACATAGCAAGTACTTATCAAATACCACAGTTAATATAATCACTTAGTACAGGGCTCTGTACATAGTAAGTGCTCAATAAATATGATGGAATGAATTAGCATTATTATAATGAGGAAATTGAGGCACAGAGAAATGAAAGTCACTCTGCAGTTACTGAGCACTTGCTGTGTGCAGAGCGTTGCACTATGTACTTGGGAGAGCACAATACAATAAACAGCCATATTCCCCGACCAAATCAAACTTACAGTCTAGTGGGGGAGACAGACACGAACAGAAATAAAGAAATGACAGATATGCACATAAGTGCTGTGGGGCTGGAAGGGAGTGATGAATAAAGGGAGCAGGTCAGAGGGACGCAGGAAGGAGTGGGAGAAGAGGAAAGGGGGGCTTAGTCAGGGAAGGCCTCTTGGAGGAGATGGGCCTTCGATAAGGCTTTGAAGATGGGGGGCAGAGTAATTGTCCAAGGTCTTACAGCTCATAAGTGGCAGAGTGGGGATTAGAATCCAGGTCCTCTGAATTCCGGGTCTGTGATATTCCCACCAGGCCATGTCGCATTACACCGTTTGGCTAAACCCTCTTCTCCCCCCTTTCCCTCTCCTCCTCCCCCTCTCCGGTCCCACCCCCTCAGCACTGTACTCGTCCGTTCAACTGGATATATCTTCATCACCCTATTTATTTTGTTTATTTTGTTTAATGAGATGTACATCACCCTGATTCTTTTTGCCAGTGTTTTTACGAGATGTTCTTCCCCTCAACTCTATTTACTGCCATTGTTCTCGTCTGCCCGTCTCCCCCGATTAGACCGTGAGCCCGTCAAACGGCAGGGACCGTCTCTATCTGTTGCCGACTTGTTCATTTCCAAGCCCTTAGTACAGTGCTCTGCACATAGTAAGCGTTCAATAAATACTATTGAATGAATGAATGTAGACAGAAGACAATGGGCAAATTAAAAAAATGCTCTTTCTACAAACCCATATTAGTGTAACACAACCCGCAAATCAGCGCAGGTGGATTTGGTGTTGGGAGAGACGGTTGTGGGCACAGGTGTGTGGTGTGGGTCACGATGTAATAATGTTGTTATTTGTTAAGCGCTTACTATGTGCCAAGCACTGTTCTAAGCGCTGGGGTAGACACAGGGTGATCAGGTTGTCCCACGTGGAGCTCACAGTTTTAATCCCCATTTTACAGATGAGGGAACTGAGGCACAGAGAAGTGAAGTGACTCGCCCACAGTCACACAGCTGGCAAGTGGCAGAGCCGGGCTTCGAGCCATGACCTCTGACTCTGACGCTGCTTACTTCCTAGCCTCTGCCTGGACCTTAAGACACTGTCGAGGACAGGACTGTGGCTTTCTCCATTTTTTCTGACAACTTTCTAATGTTAAATTCAGGAAAAGAACAACGAGTGGCAAAGCCATAAAACATTTTGCTAAAGATGGACCTAACGATCGATTAATGGGATTTATTGAGCACTGTACTAAGCTCTTGGGAGAGTACAGTACAACAGAGTTGGCAGACACGTTCCCTGCCCACAACAGTAATAGAGATAGCTGCATCCAAAAATGTCGGTCCTGATCGTAACACGGGGAATGTGTGCGTTATATTGTACTCTCCCAAGTGCAAAATACAGTGCTCTGCACGGTAAGCACTCAATAAGTTGTCGGTCCTGATCGTAACACGGGGAATGTGTGCGTTATATTGTACTCTCCCAGGTGCAAAATACAGTGCTCTGCACGGTAAGCACTCAATAAGTTGTCGGTCTTGATCGTAACACAGGGAATGTGTGCGTTATATTGTACTCTCCCAGGTGCAAAATACAGTGCTCTGCACAGTAAGCACTCAATAAGTTGTCGGCCCTGATCGTAACACAGGGAATGTTTGCGTTATATTGTACTCTCCCAAGTGCCAAATACAGTGCTCTGTACGGTAAGCACTCAATAAGTTGTCGGTCCTGATCGTAACACAGGGAATGTGTGCGTTATATTGTACTCTCCCAAGTGCCAAATGCGATGTTCTGCACAGTAAGCACTCAATAAGTTGTCGGTCCTGATCGTAACACAGCGAATGTGTGCGTTATATTTTACTCTCCCAAGTGCCAAATACAGTGCTCTGCACGGTAAGCACTCAATAAGTTGTCAGTCCTGATCGTAACACAGGGAATGTGTGTGTTATATTGTACTCTCCCAGGTGCCAAATACAGTGCTCTGCACGGTAAGCACTCAATAAGTTGTCGGTCCTGATCGTAACACAGGGAATGTGTGTGTTATATTGTACTCTCCCAGGTGCCAAATACAGTGCTCTGCACGGTAAGCACTCAATAAGTTGTCAGTCCTGATCGTAACACAGGGAATGTGTGCGTTATATTGTACTCTCCCAAGTGCCAAATACGGTGCTCTGCACAGTAAGCACTCAATAAATACGATTGAGTGAAACCATCTACTTTCAAACCCACTGTGGGACAGGGATTGTGTCCAACCCGATCAGCCTGTACCTACCCCAGCGCTTAGTACACTGCCTGACACAAACGGCTCTGCCACTTTTATGTCGTACGACCTTGGGCGAGTCGCTTCACTTCTCTGTGCTTGTCTCTTCATCTGTAAAATGGGGATTGAGACTGTGAGTCCCAAGTGGGCCGGGGGTTGTGCCCAACTCAGTTTGCTCGTATCCACCCCGGGGCACAGAGTAATAATAATAATGTTGGGATTTGTTAGGCGCTTATTATGTGCAGAGCACTGTCCTAAGTGCTGGGGGAGATACAGGGTCATCAGGTTGTCCCTCTTGAGGCTCACACTCTTAATCCCCATTTTACAGATGAGGGAACTGAGGCCCAGAGAAGTGAAGTGACTTGCCCACAGTCACACAGCTGACAGGTGGCAGAGCCGGGAGTCGAACCCATGACCTCTGACTCCCAAGCCCGGGCTCTTTCCACTGAGCCACGCTGCTATACCCCAATTATTATTATTGTAATGAAAGCCCTTCGAACGATGCGAGTGATACCTTTGGATCGTCTTGTCCCATTATGCTGAAGAAGGCCTTCAGTAGCGTTTTGTTCTAGAAAAGTAAGAAATGAGAAAATTCTGTGAACATTAGGATGCTCCCAAAGGATTTGAAACATAATGTCTCCGTTCTGGAGGAATCCCTCCCTTCCCTAATTGATAATAGCCTTTTATTCTCAAGGTATTAAACAGGAGCGACCCAAAACTATTTGACGAAAAAAGGAATAATGATGGCTGCGATAGTTGAACGCTTACTATAATAACGTTGGTATTTAAGCGCTTACTATGTGCCGAGCACTGTTCTAAGCGCTGGGGTAGATACAGGGTCATCGGGTTGCCCCACGTGAGACTCACAGTTAATCCCCATTTTACGGATGAGGGAACTGAGGCACAGAGAAGTGAAGTGACTCGCCCACAGTCACACAGCTGACAAGTGGCATACTATGTGCCAAGCACTGTGCTAGATCCAATGTAGGCAGATCGGGGCAGATGAGCACTTTCACAATGAAGTCCAGGAGATGGGGGAGAATCTTGTGACCGGTTCCTGTCTGTCCCCTTGCCCTAATGGACAGAGCATGGGTCTGGGACTCAGAGGTCCTGGATTCTAATCCTAGCTCCGCCAACTGTCTACCGTGTGACCTTGGGCAAATCTCCTAACTTCTCCGTGCCTCGGTTACCTCATCTACAAAATGAGGATTGAAAGTGTGAGCCTCCTGTGGGACAGGTACTGTGCCCAAACCGATTTGCTTGTATCCACCCCAGCGCTTGGGAGTCAGAGGTCATGGGTTCGAATCCCTGCTGTGCCACTTGGCAGTTGTGTGACTGTGGGCGAGTCACTTCACTTCTCTGTGCCTCAGTCCCCTCATCTGTAAAATGGGGATTAAGACCGTGAGCCTCACGAGGGACAACCTGATGACCCTGTATCTCCCCCAGTGCTTAGAACAGTGGTCGGCACGTAGTAAGCGCTTGACAAATACCAACATTATTATTATTATAGTGCCTGGCACATAGTAAGCACTTAACAAATGCCATTATTATTATCATCCTCCTTGCTCCATCTCTCTTCTGCTGTGTGACCTTGGGTCAAGTCACTTCTCTGTGCCACAGTTACTTCATCTGTAAAATGGGAATTGAGACTGTGAGTCCCACATAGGAGACAGTAAGCCCGGTGTGGGCAGGGATTGTCTCTACTGCTGAATTGCCCTTTCCAAGCGCTTAGTACTGTGCTCTGCACACAGTAAGCGCTCAGTAAATACCATTGAGTGAATGAATGAATAACAGGGTCCGCGTCCACTCCTCAACGTGCTTGGATCCACCTCAGCACTTAGTAAAATGACTAGCCCATAGTAAGCAGCAGCGTGGCTCAGTGGAAAGAGCCCGGGCTTGGGAGTCAGAGGTCATGGGTTTGAATCCCGGCTCTGCCACTTGTCAGCTGTGTGACTGTGGGAAAGTCACTTGAATTCTCTGGGCCTCAGTTACCTCATCCGTAAAATGGGGATGAAGACCGTGAGCCTCACGTGGGACAACCTGATGACCCTGTATCTACCCCAGCGCTTAAAACGGTGCTCTGCACATAGTAAGCGCTCAACAGATACACACATTATTACGAATACCACTCTTATCATTATTATTATTATTAGAGGAGTGAAGTGTGCCGGCCGGGTTATAATCGGAGACTAGGAAAGTGAGGTAGCAGGGGGCAAGGTGATGGAGTGCTTTAAAGTGTCGCAGCCAGGGTTAGACCCCAGGTCCTTCAGACCACCCCCCAGGCCTGTGCTCCTTCCATTAGGCCACACCGCAGGCTCACGTGCGGCTCACGGTCTCAATCCCCATTTTACAGATGAGGAAACTGAGGCCCAGAGAAGTGAAGTGACTTTAACCAAGGTCACACAGCAGACAAGTGACAGAGCAGGGATGAGAACCCTTGACCTTCTGACTCCCAGGCCCGTGTTCTATCCACTACGCCACACGCGCCTATTATTCACTGTACCGCCATCTTATCTGTCTCACCGCCGACCTCTCGCTCACATCCTGCCTCCGGCCTGGAATCCCCCTCCTCATCATTTGTCTCCCCCTCTAGACTGTAAGCTCACTATGGGCAGGATATATGTCCGCTAATTCTGGTGTACTATGATAATGTTGGTATTTGTTAAGTGCTTACTACTACTAATAATAATGTTGGTATTTGTTAAGCGCTTACTCTGTGCAGATCACTGTTCTAAGCGCTGGGGGAGATACAGGGTCATCGGGTCGTCCCACGTGAGGCTCACGGTTAATCCCCATTTTACAGATGAGGTAACTGAGGCCCAGAGAAGTGAAGTGACTCGCCCTCGGTCACACAGCTGACAAGTGGCAGAGCCGGGATTCGAACTCATGACCTCTGACACCCAAGCCCATGCTCTTTCCACCGAGCCACGCTGCAGAGCACTGTTCTAAGCGCCAGGGTAGATACAGGGTCATCAGGTTGTCCCATGTGAGGCTCACGGTCTTCATCCCCTTTTTACCGATGAGGTAACTGAGGCCCAGAGAAGTGAAGTGACTCGCCTAAGGTTCATTCAATAGTATTTATTGAGCGCTTATTATGTGCAGAGCACTGTACTAAGCGCTTGGGATGAACAAGTCGGCAACAGATAGAGACGGTCCCTGCCGTTTGACGGGCTTACAGTCTAATCGGGGGAGACGGACAGACAAGAACGATGGCACTAAACAGCGTCGAGGGGAAGAACATCTCGTAAAAACAATGGCAACTAAATAGAATCGAGGCGATGTACAATTCATTAACAAAATAAATAGGGTAACGAAAATATATACAGTTGAGCGGACGAGTACGGTGCTGTGGGGATGGGAAGGGAGAGGTGGAGGAGCAGAGGGAAAAGGGGAAAATGAGGCTTTAGCTGCGGAGAGGTAAAGGGGGGATGGCAGAGGGAGTAGAGGGGGAAGAGGAGCTCAGTCTGGGAAGGCCTCTTGGAGGAGGTGATTTTTAAGTAAGGTTTTGAAGAGGGAAAGAGAATCAGTTTGGCGGAGGTGAGGAGGGAGGGCGTTCCGGGACCGCGGGAGGACGTGACCCAGGGGTCGACGGCGGGACAGGCGAGACCGAGGGACGGCGAGGAGGTGGGCGGCAGAGGAGCGGAGCGTGCGGGGTGGGCGGTAGAAGGAGAGAAGGGAGGAGAGGTAGGAAGGGGCAAGGTGACGGAGAGCCTCGAAGCCTAGAGTGAGGAGTTTCTGTTTGGAGCGGAGGTCGATAGGCAACCCCTGGAGTTGTTTAAGAAGGGGAGTGACAGGCCCAGATCGTTTCTGCAGGAAGATGAGCCGGGCAGCGGAGTGAAGAATAGACCGGAGCGGGGCGAGAGAGGAGGAAGGGAGGTCAGAGAGAAGGCTGACACAGTAGTCTAGCCGGGTCACACAGCTGCCAAGTGGCAGAGGCGGGATTCGAACCCATGACCTCTGACTCCCAAGCCCGGGCTCTTTCCACTGAGCCCCGCTGCTTCTCTATACTATACTCTCCCAAGCGCTTAGTAGAAGCGGCATGGCATATCTATTGCCAAATTAGACTTTCCAAGCACTTGGTACAGTGCTCTGCACACAGTAAGCGCTCAATAAATACAACTGGATGAATAGTGGATAGAGCCGGGGCCAGGGAGTCAGAAGGCATGGGTTCTAATCCTGACTCTGCCACTTGTCTGCTGTGTGACCTTGGGCAAAGTCACTTCGTTTCTCTGGGCCTCAGTTACCTCATCTGTAAAATGGGGATTGAGACTGGGATCCCCACGTAGGACAGGGACTGTGTCCAAACTGATTTCCTTGTAACCTCCCCAGCGCTTAGTACAGTGTCTAAATACCTCGCACAGAGTAAGTGCTTAACAAATACCACAATCAGTATCAGGAGGGATGAAATAATAAATAGTGAAAAACACGAGCAACTATCAGCAGGGCGTCGTGCCTAGAAAAACAGAATTCCAGGCTCCTTGTGGCTAAAAGAGTACAGAGCTCTACGCTACACCTGCTTTTATCAGTCCCCCAAGACAACTAACGTTCCTTTCTGTTGATTCTTCTTCAAAACAACTACACAAGCAGCGTGGCTCAGTGGAAAGAGCCCGGGCTGGGGAGTCAGAGATCATGGGTTCGAATCCCGGCTCTGCCACCTGTCCGCTATGTGACTGTGGCCGAGTCACTTCACTTCTCTGGGCCTCAGTTACCTCATCTCTAAAATGGGGATTAACTGTGAGCCTCACGTGGGACGACCCGATTGCCCCGTATCTTCCCCAGCGCTTAGAACAGTGCTCTGCACCTAATGAGCGCTTAACAAATACCGACATTATTATTATAATTAGGAGGCTGAAATAAAACGGAATAAAAAAATACCAGAGACGAACTGTTAAAGGTGAGCTGGGCAGGGAGAGTCAGGTTTCCGTTGCTCTTCACTTCTTTTGCATTAATGAAGGCGATATAATTAACAGCATAATAATCTCCCACTGTTCAAAGAAGAATTCACGGTTAAATAGAGGCCAGAGTGTTTAGAAGCTAACAGAAACACACAGTGATTTGGAACAGAATGAATCAAGCTTCACAGTTTTCAGGGTTCGATGTCAATAGGCGCTTAGTACAGTGCCTGGCCCTCAGTAAGCCCTTAACAATAACAATTACGGTATTTCTTAAGCGATCACTATGTGCCGAGTACTATACTGAGCGCTGGGGTTGATGCAAGAAAATGTTGGTATTTGTCAAGCGCTTACGACGTGCAGGGCACCGTTCTAAGCGCTAGGGTAGATACGGGGGAATGAGGTCGTCCCACGTGAGGCTCACGGTTTTCATCCCCATTTTACAGATGAGGGAACTGAGGCCCAGAGAAGTGAAGTGACTCGCCCACAGTCACACAGCTGACAAGGACAGACACAGGCCCTGTCCCATACGGGGCTCAAAGTCTAAGTAGGAGGGAGCGACATTTAATCCCGATTTTAATCGATGAGGAAAATGAGGCACAGAAAAGTTGTGACTTGCCGGCTGGGTGACCTTGGACAAGTGATTTGACTTCTCTGGGCCTCGGTTACCTCATCAGTAAAATGGGGATTAAGACTGTGAGCTCCACGTAGGACACGGACTGTGTCCCGCCTGATCAGCTTATATCTGCCCCAGCGTTTAATGCAGTGCCTGGTGCATAGTAAGCGCTTAACAAATACCGTTTAAAAAACACCCCCTTTACACTGTAAGCTTATTTATTATAGGCAGGGAATGTGTGCAGCGTGGCTCAGTGGAAAGAGCCCGGGCTTTGGAGTCAGAGGTCATGGGTTCGAATCCCGGCTCTGCCACTCGTCAGCTGTGTGACTGTGGGCGAGTCACTTCACTTCTCTGGGCCTCAGTTCCCTCATCTAGAAAATGGGGATTAAGACTGGGAGCCCCACGTGGGACAACCTGATTCCCCCGTATCTCCCCCAGCGCTTAGAACAGCGCTCCGCACATAGTAAGCGCTTAACAAATACCAACATTATTATGATCTGTAAATTGGGGATTGAGCCTGGGAGCCCCACATGAGACAAGGACTGTGTCCAACCCGATTTGCTTGCATCCATCCCAGCGCTTAATGCGGTCCCAGGTATTCATTCATTCATTCGTTCATTCATTCAACAGTATTTATTGAGCGCTTACTATGTGCAGAGCACCGTACTAAGCGCTTGGGATGAACAAGTCGGCAACAGATAGAGACGGTCCCCGCCGTCCGACGGGCTCACGGTCTGATCGGGGGAGACGGACGGACGAGAACGATGGCGATGAATAGAGTCGAGGGGAAGAACGTCTCGTAAGAACAATGGCAACTAATAGGTCCCAGGTAGTTCAGCAAATACCATGCTCTATTCCACCAGGAAAGTAATGAGCACGGATGGCAGAGAGAGGCTGAGTGGCACCGGGCGTTCGTTCATTCAATCGTATTTACTGAGCGCTTTCTGTGTGCAAAGCACAGTATTAAGCAGCACTGTATTAAGCACTTGGGAGAGAACAACAGAACAACCAAGAGAAGCATTCTGACCCACAAGGAGCTCACAGACCATTAGCCCCGGATCAGTTCTTCCTCTTAGGTTTTCTCGGTCCAAGAAGCTACTGGTCGTTCCCAACTCCGTCGTCCATCAACTCCGTCTACAGATTCCAGCGACTCCTTCCCCGCTTTTTACACTTCCATTCCAGTGGTCAGCGACCAAGTCTGATCTGGTCCTTTTGCACCTAATCATAATGTTGGTATTTGTTAAGCGCTTACTCTGTGCAGAGCACTGTTCTAAGCGCTGGGGTAGACACAGGGGAATCGGGTTGTCCCACGTGGGGCTCACGGTCTTCATCCCCATTTTACAGATGAGGGAACTGAGGCACCGAGAAGTGAAGTGACTTGCCCACAGTCACGCCGCTGACAAGTGGCAGAGCTGGGATTTGAACTCATGACCTCTGACTCCAAAGCCCGTGCTTTTTCCACTGAGCCACGCTGCTTCTCGCCTGCCCTGTAATTTATTGATTTATATTGATAATGATTATGGTGTTTGTAAATCACTAGGTACCAAGCACATTTTGTACCTGTCCTGTAATTTATTGATTTATATTGATAATAATGATGATATTTGCTAATCGCTAACTACGGGCCAAGCACTGTTCTGAGCGACAGGGTAGATCTGAGGTAATCGGGTTGGCCACGGTCCCCATCCAACGTATGGGTCACAGTCTTCGTCCCCATTTTACAGAAAAACCAGTCGTCCAAACTCCCTCATCTGTAAAATGGGGATTAAGACTGAGAGCCCTATTTGGAATAGGGATTGTGTCCGGCCCGATTACGTTGTAACTACCCCACTGCTTAGTACAGTGTCTGGCATACAGTAAGCTCTCAACAAATATAATAACAGTAATAATAATAGTAACAATATGAAGCAGCGAGAGAAGCAGCATGGCATAGCGGAGAGAGCACTTGCTTGGGAGCCGGCTCCGCCGCTTGTCTGCTGTGTGACCTTGGGCAAGTCACTTAACTAATCTGGGCCTCGGTTTTCTCATCTGTAAAACGGGGATTAAATGTGTGAGCCCCAGTGGGACAACCTGATTATCCTGTATCTACCCCAGTGCTCACAACAGTGCTTGGCACATAGTAAGCCCTTAACAAATACCATAAATATCACTATTAATTATGAGTTAGAATACTCTTCCAAGTGCTTAGTTCAGTGTTCTGCACCCATCAAGTGTTCCATAAATAACATCGACTGATAAACGGTTGAGAACTCTGCGGCTACATTCAAATTGGATAAGGTGGAGGGGCAAGATAAATCTTTCGGCCGATAGAATTTTAAATCTCTGTGGATTTGGGCAGATCGTCTTAGCAACGATTGATCCCCGACCTTTCTCTCCCTAAGCCTTTATCACCATCACTCTTTTGATAGTCTTATTTAATCGCCTACAACAATTACCTGGGAGAAACATTTTTCTGAACACTTGAAATCCGTCCGAAGTCTGATTTCCAGTAGATCCCTGAACAACGAGGCCAGTGATGTTATCCAGCAGAACGAGATCGGAGAGATTGGATGCCGACGGTGTGTTGGTGTTGTTAATTAGAAGTCTTATATTGGCCACCTGGGGATCCCTCTGGGTGGATACCTAGAACAAGGAATCAGCTACTAATTTAAGGTTCTCTCTCTGAACAGCAATTACGCCACGTAAAACTGCCTAGATCTCTTTTCGTGACATTTAAGTTTCAGGAGAGAGGAGAGGCGTGATACGTTTGGAGTGCACTGACAATTTGTCACGCTCGGTGTGATTGCCAACTCCCAGAGAGATTTTTCGACTCACAAATGCCCGACGGGATTGAAAACCTGTACTTTTGAAATCCTGCATATCGGTTCACGCAGAGAATGGGTAGCTGTGAGTGAAAATAAAGATCAGAAAATCCCAACAGGAGACTTAGAGAGAGAAGTCAAGGTGGCATGTTGCGATCACATTTTGGAAAACTTCAGATTTGGTAGCGGCAGAGAGAAAATGCTGAAGATACATTATTTACACCGATTTAGAATAGATTCTAAATCTTTAAAATGATTTAAATGATTAAAAATGAATCCAGACCATGATATAGACTACTTAGCGTAACCGAAAATTGGTCTCCCGTGATTACCGTTTTCGATTAAATCATCTGTAAGATGCAGAGAGTTGTTGAAAATGGTACTGTCTAAAGGAACAGCTGTTCAAAAAAGTCTCCGGCAAAATTATTCATTTACGGCCCCCTGATTCATGGTCGAAATCCCCTTCTGTTTTCTCGCTCTATTGAAAATTTAACAATATTTCAACAAGGAAGGAAATTAAATCTTTTGTATACTTTAAAAACTGAAAAGTGATTCACTGAAATTATTCCTCATTTTGGATTGACAGTTTACACAAACACGATTTAAATTCATTTATAAATTGTTAAAAAAAACCTACAGCCTATAAACAAGGAAAGAGTATATGCAAAATGGTCACCCTTATGATTCAGACTAAAAAAGCGAATAATAATAATAATGATAAGGATTCGTTAAGCTAATAATAATAATAATGTTGGTATTTGTTAAGCGCTTACTATGTGCCGAGCACCGTTCTAAGCGCTGGGGTAGACACAGGGGAATCAGGTTGTCCCACGTGAGGCTCACAGTCTTCATCCCCATTTTACAGATGAGGGAACTGAGGCACAGAGAAGTGAAGTGACTTGCCCACGGTCACACAGCTGACAAGTGGCAGAGCTGGGATTCGAACTCATGACCTCTGACTCCAAAGCCCGTGCTCTTTCCACTGAGCCACGCTGCTTCTCCTGTGACAGACACTGTACTAAGTGCTGGGGTAGGAACAAGATGGTCAAGTTGGACCCGGTCCCTGACTCACATGGGGCTCACAGTCTTCATCCCCATTTTACAGATGAGGAAACTGAGGCACAGAGAAGTTAAGTGACTCTCCCCAGGTCACACAGCAGACAGGTGGCCGGGGTTTGAACTCAGGTCCTTGACTCCCAGGCCCGTGTTCTTTCCACTAGGCCATGCTGCTTCTCATAATAATAATAATGTTGGTATCTGTTAAGCGCTTACTATGTGCAGAGCACCGTTCTAAGCGCTGGGGGAGATACGGGGTCATCGGGTCGTCCCACGAGAGGCTCACAGTCAATCCCCATTTTACAGATGAGGTCACTGAGGCCCAGAGAAGTGAAGTGACTCGCCCACAGTCACACAGCTGACGAGTGGCAGAGCCGGGAGTCGAACCCGTGACCTCTGCCTCCCAAGCCCGGGCTCTTCCCACTGAGCCACGCTGCTTCCCCACAGATGACAGATGAACATCCCTGGACACTGAAAGAAGTATATCCCATTTCACTGCGGGGGGGGGGCTTCTAAAGTCAGTGTGAAACGAAGCATCAATTAGAAAAACTGGCTTGCATAGATCCATCAATCTCTAAGACGAAAAGTCGGTCTGCTGGAAAAATAAATTGGTTTCAAAATAAGATGTCTACAGCTGTCCGTTAGTTTGAAAGCAATCCCGCTCACGCCAGGATGATATTCACGTGTGGGGCCGTCACACTGACAAATCTCTCTCACGCTCTGCCAGCGAAAATACAGTCGTGAGCTTTTTCCGGCCTTGGTTTTTTAGGTGAGCAATGTTCAGATTCAAAGGTTAAGAAGACTAGGTCCACTCATTCGTTCATTCACTCACTTGTATTTATTGAGCGCTTACTAATAATAATGTTAGTATTTGTTAAGCGCTTACTATGTGCAGAGCACTGTTCTAAGCGCTGGGGTAGGTACAGGGGAATCAGGTTGTCCCACGTGGGGCTCACAGTCTTCATCCCCATTTTCCAGATGAGGTCACTGAGGCCCAGAGAAGTGAAGTGACTTGCCCACAGTCGCCCAGCTGACAAGTGGCAGAGCCGGGATTCGAACCCAGGACCTCTGACTCCCAAGCCCGGGCTCTTGCCACTGAGCCACGCTGCTTCTCTACTTACCGCTTACTGTGTGCAGAGCACTATACTAAACGCTTGGGAGACTACAATGTAACAACGTTAACAGACACGCTCCTTGCCCTGAATGAGCTTAGAGCCTTGAGGGGGAGACAGATATTAATAGACATAATCCGACCTGATGATCTTGAACCTACTCCATCGCTTAGCACAGTGCTTGCCACATAATAGCCACGTAATACCACAACTGTTATAACCAAAAGTGTGTCTTATTCCTAGCAGGACATGCACTTTCATTCATTCATTCAGTAGTATTTATTGAGCGCTTACGCTCACTGTGTGCAGCACAAGCAGCGTGGCTCAGTGGAAAGAGCCCGGGCTTGGGAGTCAGAGGTCGTGGGTTCGAATCCCGGCTCTGCCATATGTCAGCTGTGTGACTGTGGGCGAGTCACTTCACTTCCCTGGGCCTCAGTGACCTCCTCTGTAAAATGGGGATTAACTGTGAGCCTCACGTGGGACAACCTGATTACCCTGTCTCTCTCCCGGCGCTTAGAACAGTGCTCTGCACATAGTAAGCGCTTAACAAATACCAACATCATCATTATTATTATTATTACTACTAAACGCTTGGGAGACTACAGTATAACAACGTAACAGATACGTTCCTTGCCCTGAATGAGCTCAGAGTCTAGAGGGGGAGATAGATATTAATAAAAATAATCCGACCTGATGATCTTGAACCTACTCCATTCAATCGTATTTATTGAGCACTTGCTGTGTGCAAAGCTTGGAGTAAGCACTTGCCCTGTATCTTTGAGATAGGAGTGAGGATCTGGATTGAGCCATCCGCACTCCTCGCCCAGCCCCTCTGAATCCACTGCTGAGCAGGTTGGATGGGAGACAGGGTGTTGTCTGTCATCTCAGAAAAGAATATTTCCAAACACTTGCCAGCAGCTGATTGGAGAAGCTGCAAGGCCTGGGAGTCAAAAGGTCATGGATTCTAATCCTGGCCCTGCCACCTGTCTGCTGTGTGACCTTACGCAAGTCACTTCACTTCTCTGGGGCTCAGTCACCTCATCTGTAAAAGGGGATTGAGACCATGAGCCCCATGTGGGTCAGGGACCGCGTCCAACCCCATTTGTACAGTGCCAAGCGCTTAGTACAGTGCTCTGCACATAGTAAGCGCTCAATAAATACTATTGAATGAATTTGTTTGTATTCACCCCAGCGCTTAGTACAGTGCCCAGCATATACATTCATTCATTCATTCAATTGTATTTATTGAGCTCTTACTGTGTGCAAAGCACTGTACTAAGTGTTCGGGAGAGTACAATATAACAACAAACACACATTTCCTGCCCCCGACGAGCTGGCATAAAAGGGTGAAACAAATATTACAATTATTATGTCACTGTGCCCTCACTCTATCATAAACCATCTCCAAGTAGGAGTGATAAAAGGCATGTATTGAGCATCTACTAGGTGAAATGTACTCTACTAATCACGGGGAAAAGCATAAAAGAAGCAGGACACACACTCCCCGCCTATAACGAGTGTTCATAAAAGAGGATTTACAAATAATCAGAATGAATTCAAGTAACTGTATGAATACTATCATTATTATTAAGGTATCTGTTAAGTGCCTACTATATGTTCACTCATTCATTCACTCCCGCCATCGTATTTATTGAACACTTACTGTGTGCAGAGGACTGCACTGAAAGCTCGCGAGAGGACAATATAACAATAAACAGACAGATTCCCTGCCCACAGTGAGCTGAAGGTCTAGAGGGGAAGACAGACATTAATATAAATAAATATATTACAGATACCGACATAAATGCTGTGGATGTTGGGAGGAGGATGAGTTGTGGGGAGGGAATATGTCTACCAACTCTGTTAGATTGTTATAGTATGCTCTCCCAAGTGCTTAGTACGGTGCTCTGCACACAGTAAGCACTCAATAAATAGGATTGATTGAACCACTGCTCTAAGCACTGGGATAGGTACACGTTTATCAGGTTGGGCAGAGTCCCTCCCCCCACGGTGTTCACAGTCTAAGCGAGAAGGGCAACGGGTCTTGAATGCCCATTTTACAACTGTGGAAACCGAAGCACGGAGCAGTTCAGTACTCAAGGTCACACGGCAACCTATTCATTCAATAGTATTTATTGAGCGCTTACTATGTGCAGAGCACTGCTGGCAGAGCTGGGATTACCCAGGTCCGCTGACTCGCAGGTCCGGGATCTTACCATCAGACTACGCCATACACACATGCGTAACACCCAGACCATATTCACCCATATAACTGCCCCCACCGATCACTTAAGCACCCCCCGCTCCCCGATCCTTGATGATTTTTGTGCAATCCTTAATTGTAAAAGCGGCAAGAGGGGCCTGTCCAGCGGGAAGTGGACTGCCAGGTGAACACACAACGAGGGAGGCGGAGGTCATTAATTCATTAAGAAAGTCACAGGCCGGGGGAGGCCCAGCGGAGATGACAAAGCAGTAAGACCATTGGGAGTCAGGAATGGAGGAGAAGAATGGGAAAGAGACAAGAGAGCAGGAGTGGAGCGAATCGATCGGTCAATCATTTATATTTATTAATGCTTACTCGGGGCCCAGCGCCGTACTAAGACCTGAGGAGACTACAACGGAACAGAGTCGGCAGACTCGTTCCCTGCCCACAACGAGCTTGCAGTCTAGAAGGGGAGACAGACATTAACATAAATAAATTATGGATGTATTCATAAATGCCATGGGGCTGAGGGAGGGGTGGAGAAAGGGCGCAAGTCCAGTGTAAGGGTGATCCAGAAAGGAGTGGGAGAAGAGGAAATGAGGGCTTAATCAGGGAGGTCCCCTAGGAGGAGAGGTGCTTTCGATTAAGGTTATGAAGGTGCGGAGGGCGCTGGTCTGTCGGGTGTGAAGTAGGAGTTCCAGGCCAGAGGCAGGATGTGGGTGATGGGTCAGCGGTGAGATGGGTGATAATTAGGGATGGTAAGTAGGTAGAAATTAAAATTCATTCATTCTTTCAATCAATCGTATTTATTGAGCGCTTACCGAGTGCAGAACGATGTACTAAGCACGCGGGAGAGTACGACGGAACAGTAAACAGACAGGCCGGGTCGAAATTGGAAATGAGAGAGGCGAGGTAGGAGGGGGCAAGGTGACTGAGTGTTTCAAAGCCGATGGCGAGGAGTTTCTCTTTGATGCGGAAGTGGATGAAGGTTCTTGAGGAGTGGGGAAACAGGGGCCGAACGATTTTGTAGGAAAATGATCCGGACAGCAGAGTGAGGTATGGACTAATGTGAGGAGAGGCAGGAGGCTGGGGGGTCAGCGAGGAGGCTGAACCAGGCAATCAAGACAGGATAAAACAAGTGCTAGGATTAAAACGGTAGCATTTTGGATGGAGAGCAAAGCGTGGATTTTAAAGACGCTCTAAAGGTTGAACCGACGGGATCTGGTGACAGATCGACTAGGTGGGTGGTAGAAGAGAGATGAGCTGAAGATAACGCGAAGGCTGTGAGACAGAAAGGACGGTGGTGCCGTCAGCAGCGATGGGAAAGTCAGCGGGAGGACGGGGTTTGGGTGGGAAGGTGAGAAGTTCTGTTTTGCACATGTTAAGCTGGAGGTGTCAGCGGGACATCCAAGGAGAGATGTCTCCCAGGCGGTAGGAAATGCGAGACGGCAGAGGACGAGAGCGATCAGGGCCGGAGATGGAGATTTGGGAATCATCCGTATAGAGGTGGTGGATGAAGCTACGGGAGCAAATGAGTTCTCCGAGGGAATGGGTGTAGATGGAGAACAGAAGGGGATCGAGAATACATTAACTGAGGGGGCTATTCTTCGCTCTCCACCGACCGTCCAAAACACGCTACCCTTGTAACTCCCCAGCCAACTTTAATAATAATAATGTTGGTATTTGTTAAGCGCTTACTATGTGCCGAGCACTGTTCTAAGCGCTGGGGTAGACATAGGGGAATCAGGTTGTCCCACATGGGGCTCACAGTCTTAATCCCCATTTTACAGATGAGGGAACTGAGGCACAGAGAAGTTAAGTGACTTGCCCACAGTCACACAGCCGACAAGTGGCAGAGCTGGGATTCGAACTCATGAGCCCTGACTCCAAAGCCCGTGCTCTTTCCACTGAGCCACGCTGCTTCTCCTAACTTTCTAACCTTCTAACTCTTCCTTCCTCTCGAATCACTCACTCACTCGCTCTGGCTCCTCCCCCGGCTCGGAACCTTCTTCTTCCCCGCGCCTGCACGGACTCTTCCTCGGCCTTCCGCACCACTGAGGAAATGCCACCCGATATCAAACGCCATCTTCAAGAAGGTGAAAGATCTCACTGTGGCAAACTGAAGCATCTCATCACTCTCCACTGCCAGGAAGAGCCTAGGTAGGTTGTCTTGGATTGGCGACTCCAGAACGTCATTAAGAGAACGGTCCTGGAATCACAGGTGGATTCAGGCCACGGTGTCGCCCAGTGGACCCCATCGCTGCTGTGAGTCAGATACACGAAAAGTGTAGGGTGCGGCGTCGGGACCTCCAGACAATTTTCCTAGCCCTTCCGAAGGCTTCTGAGAAGCAGCGTGGCTCAGTGGAAAGAGCCCGGGCTTGGGAGTCAGAGGTCGTGGGTTCTAATCCCAGCTCTGCCACTTGTCAGCTGTGTGATGTGGGCAAGTCACTTCACTTCTCTGTGCCTCAGTTACCTCATCTGTAAGATGGGGATAAAGATTGTGAGCCCCACGTGGGACAACCTGATTCCCCTGTGTCTACCCCAGCGCTTAGAACAGTGCTCTGCACATAGTAAGCGCTTAACAAATACCAACATCATTATTATTATTATTAATCCCGGCTCTGCCACTTCTCAGCCGTGTGACTTTGGGCAAGTCAGTTAACTTCTCGGGGCCTCAGTTACCTCATCTGTAAAATGGGGATTAAAACTGTGAGCCTCACGTGGGACAAACTGATTTCCCTGTATCTACCCCAGCGCTTAGAACAGTGTTCGGCACATAGAGAAGCAGCGTGGCGCAGTGGAAAGAGCACGGGCTTTGGAGTCAGGGCTCATGAGTTCGAATCCCAGCTCTGCCACTTGTCAGCTGTGTGACTGTGGGCGAGTCACTTAACTTCTCTGTGCCTCAGTTCCCTCATCTGTAAGATGGGGATTAAGACTGTGAGCCCCACGTGGGACAACCTGATTCCCCTGTGTCTCCCCCAGCGCTTAGAACAGTGCTCTGCACATAGTAAGCGCTTAACAAATACCAACATTATTATTATTATTATTAGTAAGCGCTTAAATACCAAAATTATTATTATTTCAATGACATCAGTAGATCTGATCTTCCCCACAAGAGAGACAGCACAGCTCTCCCACCTTCAAATCTCTCCTCAAATCCCACTCCATCTGACAAGTCGTTTTGGTTTATTTAATCGCATTTATTGAGGGCTTACTGTGTTTTAGGAGAAGCACCGTGGCCTAGTGGAAAGAGCACACAGGCTGGGAGTCAGAGGACCTGGGTTCTAATCCCAGCTTTGCCACTTGCCCGCTGTATGACCTTGGGCACTTCACTTCTCGTGGCCTCAGTTACCTCCTCTGTAAAATGGGGATTAAGACTGTGAGCCCTATGTGGGACAGGGACTTTGTCTAACCTGATTACCTTGTATCTAACCCTATGTGTCACGTAGTACAGTGCCTGGCACATAGTAAACGCTTAACAAATACCATAAAAAAGGTCTTTCCTAATTCACTGTAGCACTTAGAAACTCAAACCCACTTCAGCCCTCCTGTGTATAAGACAGCTGTATGGGAGTACATTACTACACTTTACATGCATTTGAGCTCCTTGTCTAATAATTATGATGGTATTTGTTAAGCACTTACTATGTGCTAAGCACTGTTCTAAGCACTGGGGTAGATACAAGGTAATTAGGTTGTCCCACTTGGGGCTTACAGTCTTAATCCCCATTTTATAGATGAGGTACAGATGAGGTCTACTATATAGTGGGGGTTCAACAAATATTACTGATTGAATGATCGTATATCTATTTCAGTTTCTCTCCCATCTTAGAGTATAAGCTCCTTAAGGATGGGGAATCAATCAATCCGTGATATTTATTGAGTGCTTACTATGTGCAGAGCACTGAACTAAACGCTTGGGAGAGTACAATACAACAGATTTGGTAGACGTGTTCCCTGGCTGCAAGGGCATCTGTCTGGAAAATAGGGCAACGTTACAATAGGAAAGTCCCCACTTCTAAACTATAACTTAAAAATCAGTTAAATCAATCATATTGAGCAGAGTATGCAGAGCACTGAAATAATAATAATCATAATGATGGTGTTGGTTAAATGCTTATTATGTGTCAAGCACTGTTCTAAGAGCTGTGGTAAATACAAGCAAATCAGGTTGGACACAGTCCCTGTTCCACGTGGGGCTCACCCTCTCAATCCCCATTTTACAGATGAGGTAACTGAGGCCCAGAGAAGTGAAGTGACCTGCCCAAGGTCACTCAGCGGACAAGTGGCAGAGCAGGGATTAGAACCTGACTTTCCCAGGCCCATGCTCTATCCAACTATTATTATTATTATATTTATGTGTTGCCAAGTAATTTCCAATTCATAGCCACTCCATGGATATACTTTCTCCAGAACGTCCTGTTCTCTGCCTAATCCTCAACCTTCCTAATGGTTCTTCTGTTATCGCTGTTGTGGTCTCTATCCATCTAGCTGCCGGTCTGCCTCTTCCATGTTTTCCCTGGACTTTTCCTAACATTAGTGTCTTCTCCAGAGAATTAGTCCTCCTCATTATGTGTCCAAAATATGCTAATCTAAGTCGAGTCATCCCAAAGACCACTTTGGCTTAATTTGCTCTAAAATCCATGTGTTTGTTTTGCGGGCAGTCTAGTATTCACAAAAGCCTTCTTCAACACCACACATTTCAAAAGAAGCGATGCTCTTTCTATCCTGTTTTTTCACTATCCAGCTTTCGGATCCTACACAAATCCACTACACCACACTAATCCCGGCTCTATTGTACTAAGTGCTTCTTAAAATAGATGAGAACTCTACTCTGATTACATGACTGCTATTCATTTAAACTTAAAACACTAATGAGGTTCTATCATGGTCTTTCTGAATTTCTACAGGTAACCCACTTCTTATCATCTTGACAATTTCAAGAGTGTTTCAAAGTCTTTTTTTAAGACCTATTCTCCACTACTGATAACAACAGCACAGCCTGCAAGGCCCTGTGGAACAAGAAATTTTATCTTGCTGATTCATGGGACTGAAACTATTAATTTTCCGCCTTTCTATTTCTGAAACATGGTCATTTTGATAAAATTATAGCCTATTAGAGCCCTGTCACATAAGCATCCTCATTCTCCATTTCCTATTTTCTGCTGCGAGTATATTATCCAGCTCAGATTGTCTAGTACCTAGCCTCAGATCTGTTCCATAATTCTCAATTCTTGCACGTGGCCTTTTCCAAAGGATTTTTCTTAGAATAATAATAATAACTGTGGTATTTGTTATGCCCTTATTATGTGCCAGGTATTATACTAAGCGTAGGGGTAGATACAAGGATATCGAGTTAGACACAGTCCCTGTCCCACATGACTGTAAGCTCACTGTGGGCAGGGAATGTGTCTGTTTATTGTTATATTGTACATTCCCAAGCACTCAGTACAGTGCTCTGACACAGGAAGAGCTCAATAAATACGACTGAATGAATGAATGAATGAATGACTAGAGACTCCGAATCTTAATCCCTTTTTACAGATTAGGGAACCCAGGTCCTTCTGACTCCCAGGCCCGTGCTCTAGCCACCAAGGCCACACCGCTTCTCTAAATATGATTGATTTCCAAAGATGCCCAAGGCTTTGGCTTAGTTCGTGGGGAAAATATACCATGCCTGCCCCCAGTAAAAGAAGCAAAATAAACTGACTTTCAGAAACACAAATGTCCCTTCCCCAGATTATATATTAGATTCATTCAATAGTATTTACTGAGCGCTTACTAAGTGCAGGGCACTGTACTAAGTGCTTGGAATGTACAATTCGGCAACAGATAGAGACAGTCCCTGCCCATCGACGGGTTTACAGTCTAATCGACGGGCTTACAGATGCATAACCATTCATCGCTCTACTTGGCCTCAGAGACCACTGATGATGAAAAAAAAAACATTGAAGTTAATAATTTTAAAATTTTGTTGAAAAATGAGGATGCTTTAAACACAGTAAGCAGGAGCATGGGGTATAGCAAACATAATCACGTTGGGCAGTGTTGCCCTTAAATTGACATCCAAATTAAATATCTTATCAGGCTGATCAGACTTGACAGGTCTGGGCCCAGGATATGAAAAATGGTTATACTCCTCCTTCAGTCAGCACTGAAGAAGGGATGAGGAGATTCCTAGGGAGATTTTTCAAAGAGAAATGCTTAGACTGAATCTCTGTGTGCAAATAGAGAAAGTTTACAAATGACCAGACGAGGCAAGATAATAATACCAACTCACAAGATGGTATAGCCAGAGAAAACATAATTCATCTAGAAATTATACATATTATAAATTCTTTATATTTTTGCCTGTCAGCCTCTCTAGACTATAGGATTCTGTGGGCAGGGAATGTGTCTGTTATACTGCTATATTGTAATCTCCCAAGAGCTTAGAACAGTTGCACACAGTGAGTGCTCAATAAATGCAATTGAGGGAATGAACGAATGAAGCTCCCTGTGGGCAGGGAATGTGTCCACCAACTTTGTGGTGTTGACCTCTCCCCGAGTGCTTAGTACATTGCTCTGCACGTAGTAGGTGCTCAATTAATACCTTCGATGATGACTATTAGACAGGCAAGGTGTGAGCCTTCTCCGTGATCAGACTAAAGAAGAGTCCACACCAGGAATGAATGTCCAAGAAGAAAGGGAGGCAGCTTCTCAAACTCCTCAAATCTAGGAACTATTCAGGAAAATTTCGTGAGAGAAAAACACAACAACCACAGTTTGCAAGATCTGCATTTTGAAGACATTGTGCACAGGGAAAATGGCCATCCGATGCTATAGAAATCTCAGACTAAGGAGAGGTCAAGAGATGTTTAGATTCTAAAACTGAGAAGCAGCGTGCTGGGTGGAGAGAGCACGGGCCTGGAAGTCAGAAGGAGCTGGGTTCTTATCCCGGCTCCGCCACCCGTCTGCTGTGTGACCTTGGGTAGGTCACTTCACTTCTCTGTTTCTCATTTACCTCATCGGTTCAATGGGGATTAATAACAATAATAATAATAATAATGTTGGTATTTGTTTAGCGCTTACTATGTGCAGAACACTGTTCTAAGTGCTGGGGGAGATACAGGATAATCAGGTTGTCCCACATGAGGCTCACAGTCATAATCCCCATTTTACAGATGAGGGAACTGAGGCACAGAGAAGTTAAGTGACTCGCCCACAGTCACACAGCTGACAAGCGGCAGAGCTGGGATTCGAACCCATGACCTCTGACTCCCAAGCCCGTGCTCTTTCCACTGAGCCACGCTGCTTCTCAGTGATTAAGATTAAGACAGTGACTGCCCAACCCAAACTGCTTGTATCCACCTCAGTGCTTAGTACAGTGCCTGGCACATAGTTAAGTGCTTAACTTAGAGAAGCAGTGTGGCTCAATGGAAAGAACCCGGGCTTGGGAGCCAGAGGTCATGGGTTCCAATCCCTGCTCTGCCACTTGGCAGCTCGGTGACTGTGGGCAAGTCACTTCACTTCTCTGTGCCTCAGTTCCCTCCTCTGTAAAATGGGGATGAAGACTATAAGCCCCACGTGGGACAACCTGATTACCTGTATCTCCCCCAGTGCTTAGAACAGTGCTCTGCACATAGTAAGCGCTTAACAAATACCAACATTATTATTATTATTATTAACGAATACCATAATCACTATTATGATTATAATTATTTGTAGCTCCTTCTGTTTGGAAGCACCGTGGCCCTGCGGAATCGTCATGAGCCTGGGAATCCGAGGACCTGCGAGAGCTCTGCCACCTCTCTGCTGTGTGACCTCAGGCAAGTCACTTGACTTCCCAGTACCTGTTTCCTCATCTGCAAAATGGGGATTTAATACTTGTTCTCCCTTCTACTTAGTCCACGAGCCTGTGTGGGTCTATGAGTAGGCCAATCTAATAATAATAATAATAATAATGGTGGTATTTGTTAAGCGCTTACTATGTGCAGAGCACTGTTCTAAGTGCTGGGGTAGATACAGGGTAATCATGTTGTCCCATGTGAGGCTCACAGTTAATCCCCATTTTACAGACGAGGTAACCGAGGCACAGAGAAGTGAAGTGACTCGCCCACAGTCACACAGCTGACAAGTGGCAGAGCCGGCAGTCGAACCCATGACCTCTGACTCCGAAGCCCAGGCTCTTTTCCACTGAGCCATGCTGCTTCCCCAATCTGATTATGTTCTATCTATCCTACTGCTTCAGTACAATGCTTGGCACAGAGAAGCAGCGTGGCTTAGCGGAAAGAGCCCGGGCTTGGGAGTCAGAGGTCTTGGGTTCTAATCCCGGCTCCGTCACTTGTCAGCTGTGTGACTTTGGGCAAGTCACTTAACTTCTCTGGGCCTCAGTTCCCTCATCGGTAAATTGGGGATTCAGACTGTGAGCCTCACGTGTGACAATCTGATTACCTTGTATCTACCACAGTGCTTGGCATATAGTAAGCACTTAACAGACACTATCTTTATTATCATTATTATTACTATCGTTAATAAGTGCTTAACAAATCCCATTATTATTATTATCATTGTATTTGGTAAGTGCTTACTATGTGTGCCAGGTACTGTACTAATTACCGGGGTGGATACAAGCAAATGGGGTGTGGCACAGTCACCGTCTCAGTGGAGTTCTCAGTCTCAAATTCCCATTTTATAGATGAGGGAACTGAGGCCCAGAGAAGTGAAGTGACTTGCCCAAGGTCACACAGCAGATAAGTGGCAGAGCCGAGATTAGAAACCATGACAGTCTGACTCCCAGGCCCGTGCTCCATCCAGTACACCATGCTGCTTCCCAATTATCATTACTTTTATTATTATTACTATCTCTACATAAGTTATTTTTTATATTAATGTCTGTCTCCCCCTCTAGACTGTAAGCTTGTTGTGGGTAAGGAATGTATCGGTTTATTGTTATAATCAGCGTGGTTCAGTGGAAAGAGCCCAGACTTGGGAGTCAGAGATCATGGGTTTGAATCCCGGATCTGCCACTTGTCAGCTGGGTGACTGTGGGCAAGCCACTTCACTTGTCTGTGCCTCAGTTACCTCATCTGTAAAATGGGGATTAACTGTGAGCTTCAAGTGGGACAACCTGAGTACCCAGTGCTTAGAACAGTGCTCTGCACATAGTAAGTGATGATAATAATAATAATAATGATGTTGGCATTTGTTAAGCGCTTACTATGTGCCGAGCACTGTTCTAAGCGCTGGGGTAGACACAGGGGAATCAGGTTGTCCCACGTGGGGCTCACAGTCTTCATCCCCATTTTCCAGATGAGGTAACTGAGGAACCGAGAAGTGAAGTGACTTGCCCAAAGTCACACAGCTGACAAGTGGCCGAGCCGGGATTCGAACTCATGACCTCTGACTCCAAAGCCCGTGCTCTTTCCGCTGAGCCACGCTGCTTCTCCAAATGCTTAACAAAGTGCTTAACAAATATCAAGTGCTTAACAAATACCAACATTATTATTATTATTATTATATGCTCTCCCAAGTGCTTAGTACAGTGCTTTGCACACAGTAAGCAATCAGAAAGAATGTTTCAATGAATCAACAGGTTCACTTTCTCTTGGGACTCACTTTCCACATGTGTGAACGGGGGAGAAGGGAGGAAGAATACCTGTTCCACCTCCTATTTGGTAGATCAAAGCTCATCCTTAAATCATGCCTGAAGACTTCATCCCCACCATTATCTTTGCCATTGGTATTTACTGAGTGCTTACTGTGTGCAGAGCCCTGTACTAAGCACTTGGGAAAGTACAGGAAAACACACTTGGCAGACACGTTCCCTGTCCACAATGAGTTTACAGCATAAATGAGTTTCTCCAATATAAAAGAGAGATAAATGAGTTTCTTGAAATCAGACCCTGTTCCTTAACGATCCCGGCGCTGTTAAGAAAATCTTCGTTCATTCATTCAATTGTACTTATTAAGCGCTTACTGTGTGCAGAGCACTGTACTAAGCGCTTGGAAAGTTCAATTCGGCAACAGATAGAGACCATCCCTACCCAACAACGGGCTCACGGCTTAGAAACGGGCTCATGCGAAATGAAAATCTAGTTCAGTTAATAACCTGGAGGCTTCTTTCTCAGTCTCATGTGTTTACGTGTTTATATGTCAAAATGGTATCCATTTAGTTCTCCCATTCTTAATTGTTTGGATCCACCATCTTACACGTAATCCAATTCTTTCTTTTAAGAATCGTACTAAATAAAACTTACCATAGCACATTTCTGAAAAGTTACTCCAAATTCAGAAGTCACCGACGGTCTTGAAAGATCTTCATGCTATAATGAAATATCATTTGCACCGTTAAAAATAATAAAAAAAACCTTAAATACATGCACCTCGGCTGCAAATGATCAGTTCAAAGGCATTTGAAAAAACACATAAGGTACTTGAGGGAACACCTTTCAAGAGAATGAAACATGAAGTCAAGACACCCAAAGCAACTGCCCTGAAGTTTGGTTCTTTTTTATGCTAATAATGATTGTGATGGTGGTAGTTGTTAAGCACTTACTAGGTGCCAGGCACTGTACTAAGCGCTGGGGTGGCAGCGTGGCTTAGTGGAAAGAGCCTGGGCTTCGGAGTCAGAGGTCATGAGTTCGACTCCCGGCTCTGCCACTTGTCAGCTGTGTGACTGTGGGCAAGTCACTTCACTTCTCTGGGCCTCAGTGACCTCATCTGTAAAATGGGGATTAACTGTGAGCCTCACGTGGGACAACCTGATTACCCTGTATCTACCCCAGCGCTTAGAACAGTGCTCTGCACATAGTAAGCGCTTAACAAATACCAGCATTATCATTATTATTACAAGCAAATCAGGTTGGACACAGTCCCTGTTCCACGTGGGGCTCACCGTCTCAATCCCCATTTTACAGATGAGGTAACTGAGGCCCAGAGAAATAAAGTGACTGGCCCAAGGTTATACAGCAGACAGGTGGCGGAGCCAGGATTAGAACCCATGACCTCCTGACTCCCAGGCCTGTGCTCCATTCATTCATTCATTGAATTGCATTTATTGAGCGCTTACTGTGTGCAGAGCACTGCACTAAGCGCTTGGAAAGTACAACTCAGAATAAAGAGAGCCAATCCCTGCCTACAATAAATAGAGGCAATCCCTCTCTCCCCGCCCACAACGGGCTCACAGTATAAAAGGGGGGAGACAGACACCAAAATAGGTAAACAGGCATCAATAGCATCGGTATAAATAAATAGCCTCAGTTTACAAATGAGGTAACTGAGGGACAGAAAAGTGAAGTGACTTGCCCAAAATCACCCAGTAAATAAGAAGCAGACCTGACAGGAGACAGTAGGGCAAGTCTGAGGAGAATGTAAAACAACATTTTGTCACGCAAATGATGGGGAATAATGGTAACAATAATAATGTTGGTATTTGTTCATCGCTTACGATGTGCCAAACACTGTTCTAAGCACTGGGGGGGATACAAGGTAATCAGGTTCATTCAATAGTATTTATTGAGCGCTTACTATGTGCAGAGCACTGTACTAAGCTCTTGGAATGTACAAATCGGTAACAGATAGAGACGGTCCCTGCCCTTTGACGGGCTTACAGGTTGTCCCACATGGGGCTCACACTAATCCCCATTTTCCAACTGAGGGAACTGAGGCCCAGAGAAGTGAAGTGACTTGCCCAAAGTCACAGAGCTGCCAAGTGGCGGAGCCAGGATTGGAACCCATGACCTCTGACTCCCAAGCCCGGCGTCTTTCCACATACTGATGAATGTTAGTAGTCATTAGTTCCTAACCTAGTAATGTCCTGCACGGACCAGACGAAACAAGAGCAAGTAGCTTTGAGCCACAGCAAAGGGACCAGTTAAATATATTTAAGAATTCTTAGCAGGGAAGCAGTGTGGCCTAATGGAATAGAGCATGGGCCTGGGAGTCGGAAGGACCTGGGTTCTAATCCCAGCTCTGCCACTTGTCTGCTGTGTGGCCTTGGGCAAGTCATTTCACATCTCTGCGTCTCAGTTACCTTTAACGGCAAAATGGGGATGGAGACTGTGAGCCCCATGTGGGACAGAGACTGTGTCCCACCCAATTCGTTTGTACCCACCCCAGTGCTTACAGCAGTGCTGGGCACATAGTAAAGCAGTTAATAAATGCCACAGTTATTATTATGCAAAAGAGAGAAATAGAAAAAACATGTACAGTTTGATCAGTTTGGATAGATTAAGGTAAGTCCAGGTATGGAAAAAAGCATTTCTTTTAAGCTTTTAAAATTTTTGGAGTTCATCTTTCTATAATCATAATTGATGCAACTTCTGCTTCGCAAAACCAAATTAAGAGCATGCGCATTTTAAAACGCGGCTCTTGTCTTCAATCCATAAAACAGACAGAGAACCTCTCCTTTAAGTTGAGTTGTGCTTCATGAATTATCGTTGCTTCTATAGAAAATGTATATATATGATTTCTTTACAGTATGTGCTAAGTGCTTACTATTTGCCAGGCACTGTATGTACTAAGTGCTGGAATAGTTACGAGCTAATCGGCTTGGATACATTCCCTGTCCCACATGGGGCTCACAGTCTCAATTCCCATTTTACAGATGAAGGAACTGAGACCCAGAGAAGTTAAGTGACATATCCAAGATCACACAACAGACAAGTAGCGGAGCCGGGATTAGAACCCAGGTCCTTCTGACTCCCAGGCCCAGACTCTATTGACTAGGACGTGCCGACTCTCTGATTACACTGAGAGAATTTGGGCTTTAGGTGCCAATTTTACTCTCTCCTCTCTCCCCACCAACACCGTAGACATCCGGCCCAAATAAAAGTCAAATGTGTTAGCCCTAGACCGTCAATGTATCCCAGTTCTAATATCTGATCCCTAATATCACCATCATCAACATCAAAACATGCAACTGACCAGTGGGTGTGTAATGGAAGATTCTCGTTTAAATAAAATCTTCTGCGTCCAAGAGGGCATCAGAGAAAACAGCGAGGAGCTCCACTGATTGTTTGAGGCTGCAGACGTCAATAGGAGATTGCGGTCTCGGGTTCTTTGGCCGATTCCTACTTCGGATGAAATTGCCGGGGACAAAATTTGTATAATTCCAGGAGTTAGAGCAATCGTACCAAAGCCCTTCAACAACCCTTTTCACATATCCGACCGTCATCACATTGGCCAGGTATTGCATTACCAGATATTAAGTCCAATTCTGGCCAGATAAGCAGCTTGGCCTAGTGGAAAGAGCTCTAATTCTGGCTCTGCCGCTTGCCTGTGTGTGTGTGATTTTGAGGAAATCACTTAAATTCCCTGTGCCTCAGTTCCTTCAACTGTAAAATGGGGGTTCGATTCCTGCTCTACCTCTTGCTTAGAATGGGAGCCTATTTTGCTAATGTGGTGTACATCCCTTTGATTCTATTTATCGTGATTACGTTGTCTTTTGTTTGTCTGCCTCCCCCAATTAGACTATAAGTCCATCATTGGGCAGGGATTGTCTCTATCTGTTGCCAAATTGTACATTCCAAGTACTTAGTACAGTGCTCTGCACATAGTAAGCGCTCAATAAATACTACTGAATGAATGGGAGCCCCTGTGGGGACAGGGACTGTGACCAGCCCAATTACCTGTCCCTACACTTCATTCAGTTATAAAATCGTATTTATTAAGCGCTTACTGAGAGCACTAAGTGTTCAGGAGAGTAATAAACAGACACATCACATTCTTTGCCCACTGTGAACTTACAGTCTAGATGGGAAGATGGACATTAATATAAATAAGCTTATTACTGTGCTTGGCACATAGTGAGCACTTAACAAATACTACAGTTACTAATTTTTATGGCATTTATTAAGCACTTACTATGTGCCAGGAACTGTAATAATAATAATGATGATGATGATGGTATTTATTAAGTGCTTACTCTGAGCCAGGCACTGTACTAAGCACTGGGGTGGATACAAGGAAATCGGGTTGGACCCAGTCCCTGTCCCTGGTGCTCACGGTCTCAATCCCCATTTTACGGATGAGGTAACTGAGGCACAGAGAAGTAAAGTGAGATGCCCAAGGTCACCCAGCAGACAAGTGGTGGAGCCAGGATTAGAACCCATGACCTTCTGACTCCCAGGCCCACGCTCTATCTGCTGTTCACATGTTGCTTCTCGAACTGGTACTAAGAGCTGGGTTAGATACAAGATAATCGGGTTGATCACAATCTCTGTCTCGCATAGGGCTCACAGTCTTAATCCCCATTTTACAGATGAGGTAGCTGAGTCCCAGAGAAATGAAGTGACTTGCCCAAGGTCACCCAGCAGGCGTGGCAGAGCCGGGATTAACAATAATAATAATGGTATTTGTTAAGCGCTTATTATGTGCCACTAAGCACTGGGGGAAGACACAAGAAAATAATAATAATGTTGGTATTTGTTAAGCGCTTACTATGTGCAGAGCATTGTTCTAAGCGCTGGGGTAGATACAGGGTCATCAGGTCGTCCCACGTGAGGCTCACAGTCTTAATCCCCATTTTACAGATGAGGTAACCGAGGCACGGAGAAGTGAAGTGACTTGCCCACAGTCACACAGCTGACAAGTGGTGGATCCGGAATTCGAACCCTTGACCTCTGACTCCCAAGCCCGGGCTCTTTCCATTGAGCCACGCTGCTTCTCAGCCACACAAATCAGATTGGACACAGTCCCTGAGCCTCGTGGGGCTCACTGTCTCAATCCCCATTTGACAGATGAGAGAACTGAGGCCCAGAGAAGTGAAATGACTTACCCGAGGTCCACAGACAAGTGGGAGAGCCGGGATTAGAACTCGGGTCCTACTGAGACCCAGGCCCGGGCTCTAGGCATGACCCCACGCTGCTTCTAATTAAGGCAGAGGGGAAGAAGAGGCTGGGATGGAAGTGACTTTGGGCAATTCACTTCACTTCTCTGAGCCTTAATTACCTCATCTGTAAAATGGGGATTGAGACTGTGAGCCCCACAGGGGACAGGGACCGTGTCCAACCACATTTGCTTGAATCCACCCCAGCGCTTAGTAGAGTGCCTGGCACTTAGTAAGCACTTGAGAAATCCCATAATTCTTAATCCATCAGAAAGAAAACAGACATTTCCAACTCAAAGGCTCCCTCCTGTTTCTTTCCTCTGAGTCTGGGATAGCGAAGCTGCTCCAAGGCAGGATTTTTGCACGGTGTGGGGAACTTTGGGGAATCTGTGAACATTCAGAGAAGCAGAATGGCTTAGTGGAATGCCTGAGAGTCACAGGTTGTGGGTTCTAATCCCGACTCCTTCACTTATCAGCTGTGTGACTTCACTTTACTTCTCTGTGCCTCAGTGACCTCAACTGTAAAATGAGGATGAAGACTGTGAGCCCCATGTGGGACAACCTGATCACCCTGTATCTACTCCATTGCTTAGAACATCGCTTGGCACATAGCAAGAGCTTAACAAATACCGTCATTATTGTTTGCAGCTTTCTGTGCCTCAGTTCCCTCATCAGCAAAATGGGGAGTAAGACTGCGAGTCCCACGTGGGACAGGGACTGTGTCCAACCTGATTACCCTGCATCTACCCCAGTGCTTAGAACAGTACTTGACCCATAGTCAGCGCTTAACGAAATACCATTAAAAATTATATTTATATTTGGCCAACGTGCACTCAGGACTCTGGGAAAGGCTCCCTAATCCAAGACCAATGTCGACAAGGCAGAGAGACTTGTTGTGTGTCCTGCTCATCCAGTCAATCAATCAATCGGTAGTATTTATTGAGCCCCTATTATGTGCAGAGCACTGTACTTGGGAGATGACCCTCCACGCCTAGGATTTGGTGAATGGCCAAGACACCTTAATCAATGAATGGCATTTGAGTGTTTTCCATAGGCTGAGCACGGCAACTGTGGTATTTGTTTAAGAGCTTACTATGTGCCAGGCATTGTTCTAAGCACTGGGGTAGATTCAAGATAATCAAATTGGACACGGTGCCTGTCTCACAAGGGGCTCACACTCTTAATCCCCATTTTACAGTTGAGGGAACTGAGGCCCAGAGAAGTGTAGTGACTTGCCAAGGCCACACAGCACATAAGCAAGTGATGGAGTCGGGATTAGAACCCAGGTCCTCCTGACTCCCAGGCCCGGGCTCTATCCTCTAGGCCACGCTGCCCTTGGGCAAATACCATTCAGTAGATTTGGCAGATCCCTGCCCCGAGTGAACTGCAAGTTAACCTTACTCTTTCCAGGCCAAATGTAAACTTTCTTTAAAATCACCTTGGGATGCCTCTTTTAACATATTTGGTGTTTACCGCATTTGTTTTCTTTTCCCTATTGCTTTAGGATCTTGATTTATATCCTCAAAAGACACAGCATGGAAGAATCAATTTAAAGTCTCTCAAATTACACTCCGCTGCAAACAAGCCAAGATGGTAATTTTCTGCACTTCATTAGCTTTTGATATTTCAACAGGTAAAAATAAGTGGGTCTAAACTCAAGTAAAAAGAAAATGAGCCCAATAACTGGTGTATTTGAATGGAACATTACACAGTACGCTCGGAAAATGCCAGTAGTCTAAAATCTACCTAATTATTTCAGTTGGAACATTTCAGGATTGAAACATTGATTCACTGTTGTAAAAAAAAAAACCTCATACATGCTTCAAAGAGCTTTGCAAAGGTCAAAAACCAAACTACAACATTATGGGACAAATATAAATAAAGGAAATTAATTTGGGAACTGACTTTCAAAGCTGAGAACCAGAACTAAAGGACCGAGACAACTTCTTGAGGGCAAAATATAATGACTGCCTTAAATAATAAAATTCCAGTTGACTCAAAGGAATTTTATTGTCATCGATGCTTAGTACAGTGCTCTGCACACAGTAAGTGCTCAATAGGCACTTAGTATAGTGCTCTGCACATTTATTTATTGCCATTGTTCTCGTCTGTCCGTCTCCCCCGATCAGACCGTAAGCCCGTCAAACGGCAGGGACCTTCTCTATCTGTTGCCGACTTGTTCATTCCAAGCGCTTGGTACAGTGCTCTGCACATAGTAAGCGCTCAATAAATACTATTGAATGAATATTGAATGAACAAATACCATCGAATGAAATACCAATAATGATGATAAATGAAATAGAATAGTCGAAGACTTCTAACAGATGTCAGAGAAAATTATTAACCAGAGGGACAAGTCTGTTTCCTTACGTTAGCCCACTTTTGAATATCAATCAGTCGATATCCAATTAATGTTTACTGAGTGCTCAGTGGAAAGAGCCCGGGCTTGGGAGCCAGAGGTCGTGGGTTCGAAGGGCAGAACTGTTATTAGGGAAATTATCTGGGCGATGGAGTGAAGTATGGAAAGGAGAGAGACAGGAGGCAGGGAGGTCAACATGGAGACTGATGCAATAGTCAAGACGGGGTAGAATAAGCGCTTGGATCATTGAGGTAGTTGTTTGGATGGAGAGGAAAGAGTGGATTTTAGCTAGGTTATGAAAGTAGAACCGATCAACTGATTTTGTGGGCTGAAAGAGAGATGAGTCGATAATAATGAGCCTGGGAGTCAGAGGTCGTGAGTTCTAATCACAATCAGAGTGAGTTCTTAGAACAATGCTCTGCACATAGTAAGCGCTTAACAAATACCAACATTATTATTATTTTCTTGTGTCTTCCCCCAGTGCTTAGTGGCACATAATAAGCGCTAAACAAATACCATTATTATTATTGTTAATCCCGGCTCTGCCACGCCTGCTGGGTGACCTTGGGCAAGTCACTTCATTTCTCTGGGACTCAGCTACCTCATCTGTAAAATGGGGATTAAGACTGTGAGCCCCAGGTGGGACAACCTGATCACCCTGTATGTGGCTCAGTGAAAAGAGCGTGGGCTTCGGAATCAGAGGTCATGGGTTCTAATCCCGGCTCTGCCACTTGTCAGCTGTGTGACTGTGGGCAAGTCACTTCACTTCTCTGGGCCTCAGTTACCTCATCTGTAAAATGGGGATTATCTGTGAGCCTCACGTGGGACAAACTGATTACCCTGTATCTGCCCCAGCGCTTAGAACAGTGCTCTGCACATAGTAAGCGCTTAACAAATACCAACATTATTATTACTCCAACGCTTAGAATAGTGCTTGGCACATAGTAAAAGCTTAACAAACACCATCCTTATTACTAATATTATTATTACTAAGCGCTTGGGAGAGTGCAGTAGAAGAGAATCAGTAAATGCATTCCCTGACTACAAGGAGTTTACGGTCTAGAGGGGGAGAAAGACACAAATATAAATAAATTATGAATATGTATGTAAGCTCATTCATTCATTCAATAGTATTTACTGAGCACTAACTATGTGCAGAGCACTGTACTAAGCACTTGGAATGTACAATTTGGCAACAGATAGAGACGATCCCTGCCCACCGATGGGCTCACAGTCTAGTCGGGGGAGACAGAAGGATAAAAACAAGACAACTTAATAGCAATAAATAGAATCCAGGGGATGGACACCTCATTAACAAAATAAATAGGGTAATAAAAATATATACAAATGAGCCCAGTGCTGAGCGGAGGAGAAGGAAGAGGGGGAGGAGCAGAGGGAAAGGGGGCTTAGCTGCGGGGAGGTGAAGAGGGGGTAGAGGGGGAGCAGAGGGAGCAGAGGGAAAAGGGGGAGCTCAGTCTGGGAAGGCCTCTTGGAGGAGGTGAGCTCTCAGTAGGGCTTTGAAGAGGGGAAGAGAAGTGCTGTGGGTTTGCGGGTGGATGAATAAAGGGCGCAAATCCAAGTGCAAGGGTGATGCAAAAGGGAGTGGAGAAGAGGAAATGAGGGCTGTAGGAGGAGAGGTGCTTTTAATAAGGCCTCGAAAGTGGGAAGAGCGAATTCTTTATGGGAATAGAGGAGGAAGAAGTTCCAGCCCAGAGGCTGGACCGGGGCGAGGGATTATTAGTGAGATAGACGAGTTGGAGGTAGAGTGAGTAGGCTGGCATTAGAGGAGCGCAGCGTGAGGGCTGGGAGACAGTAGGAGAGTAGTCAGGTGAGGTAGGAAGGGGCCAGGCGATTAAGGACTTTACAACCAATGGTAGACTCCGTTATTTTAACCACTCCATCGAATGAGAAAAATTAAGAGATAGATTAAAAATCCGGGCCTCGTGGGACAAGAGCTAATAATAATACTTGTGCTATTTTGAAGCACATACTACGTACCACGTACTGCATCAAGCACTAGGACAGATATAAGCACAACAGACACCGTCCTCCTCCCTCTTGAGGTTCGCAGTCCAAGGGGGAGGGAGAACAGGTAGTGAATCCCCATTTTACAGCCGAGAAAAGTGAGAAACAGAAAAGTTAAGTGACTCGTCCAAGGTCACACAGCTTGGCAGAGGTGGGATTAGAACCCAGGGCCTCTGATTCCCAGGCCCGCCCTTCACCACTAATAATAATGTTGGTATTTGTTAAGCACTTACTACGTGCGGAGCACTGTTCTAAGCGCTGGGGGAGATGCGGGGTAATCGGGTTGTCCCACGTGGGGCTCGCAGTCTTCATCCCCATTTTACAGATGAGGGAACTGAAGCACAGAGAAGTTAAGTGACTTGCCCAAAGTCACCCAGCTGACAAGTGGCAGAGCTGGGATTAGAACTCACAACCTCTGACTCCCAAGCCCAGGCTCTTTCCACTGAGCCACGCTGCTGAGATGCTGCGTGCACTTGTTTAGCAATGCATAGAGGACTTTGAAAGGCAAGTGAAAAGTCAGGAAAGGACTTGGTTAAACTGACTGAAAGCTCTTTAAAGGATTTAAACAATTAAAAGAATGATTATTACAAAAACATACCTGCTGTACTGGAGCAGCAGCTGGCTTTATCACCATCCATCTTAAGCTTCAAGTCCTAAAGTTTGCAAGAGACACCAAAAAATTGATAAAGGCACACAAATTTAATTTTACGTGATATCTGCTAAGTGTCATCCTGGGGCAAGACTAAACCAGATCATATTCTTTAAGGATTCCCCAAATTCCTGGTCATTTGAATCAGAGTGGGAAAAAGTGTGGTGTAGTGGATAGAGAAAAGAGCAGGCCTGGGAGTCAGAGGAGCTGAGTTCTAATCCTGACTCTTCCGCCTGCTTGCTGCCTGACCTTGGGAAAGTCATCTAACTTCTCTGGGCCTCAGATTACGACTGGGAGTCCCACGTGGGACGGGCGCTGTGTCCAACCTGATTAGCTTGTATCTACCCCAGCACCTGGTACAGTGCCCGGCACACAGTCGGTGCTTAACAAATACCATTATAAAAATTTTTAAATCAGCACAGGATTTAACTTTATTTTAAATAAGTCGCTTTTCACCCTTACAGGAACCAAACACTTTTTCCTTCCACTCTTTAGAAGGACTTAATTTAGGGAAAATAACCCAAAACATAACTGTTATATAAAACCATACCGTTTGTTGGAATTGAACATTATAAAATAAATTGAACTTTTATCAAAATCAAATCAACATAAACGACTGGCTTGAACAACTAGAGCCCAAAATCTGAATTTTAGAACTACGAAATTTCATGAATTTACTTTAATATTCCCTTTCCGTCCCTGACTCCTCACTTGACCTGCAAATATGCAACTCAATCATTCAGTCAATCACATTTTTTGAGTGCTTACTGTGTGCGGAGCATTCATTCAATAGTATTTATTGAGCGCTTACTATGTGCAGAGCACTGTACTAAGCGCTTGGAATGAACAAATCGGTAACAGATAGAGACGGTCCCTGCCCTCTGACGGGCTTACGGTCTAATCGGGGGGAGACGGGCAGACAAGAACAATAGCAATAAATAGAATCAAGGGGATGAACATCTCATTAAAACAATAGCAAATAAATAGAATCAAGGTGATGTACATCTCATTAACAAAATAATAGAATCGCACTGTATTAAGCACTTGGGAGTTGTCTGCTGTGTGACCTTGGGCAAATCACTTCACTTCTCTGGGCCTCAGTTCCCTCATCTGTAAAATGGGGATGACGACTGTGAGCCCCATGCGGGACAGGGACTGTGTCCAACCCGATTAACTTGCATCTACCCCAATGCTTAGAACAGTGCTTGGCACATAGGAAGCACTTCAAAATTACCATTATTATTATTTATTATTATTAATATACCAATAGGGGACTCCTCTGGGTTGTCACACCAGGGGCTCAGCGTAAACATGCCGAAAACCAAACTCCTCATGTTCCCACGAGAGCAGCTTCCCCATACAACTTTCCCACCCCTGTGGACACCACCACCGGCATGTCACTCATCCCAGAAGCCCAGAACCTTGAACTCCTCCTAGGCACGGATCATACCTACTGACACCTCTTTTTATACTTTCCCAAATGCTCAGTACAGTGCTTTACGTATAGTAAGTCCTCAGTAAAAAACAATGACAAAAATAACAACGGTGGATTTGAGAAGCAGCGTGGCTCAGTGGAAAGAGCACGGGCTTTGGAGTCAGGGCTCATGAGTTCGAATCTCAGCTCTGCCACTTGTCGGCTGTGTGACTGTGGGCAAGTCACTCTCAGTTCCCTCATCTGGAAAATGGGGATTAAGACTGTAAGCCCCACGTGGGACAACCTGATTCCCCTATGTCTACCCCAGCGCTTAGAACAGTGCTCGGCACCTAGTAAGCGCTTAACAAATACCAACATTATTATTATTAAGCACTTGCTCTGTGCCAGGCACTGCATTAAGCGCTGGGGTAGATACAAGATAACAAGATGGACACAGTTCCTGTCCCTCATGGGGCTCCCAGTCTTAATCTCCATTTTACAGATGAGGTCACTGAGGCCCAGAGAAGAGAAGTGACTTGCCCGAGGTCACAGAGCAGACAGGTGGCAGAGCCGGGATTCGAACCCACGTCCTTCTGATTCACCGGCCCGTGCTCTAAGCACTAAGCCACGAGAATCATCACGTGTTGACTATCGTGCTCTGCACCAGGGAAGTACTTCATATAAATGACTGATTGTTAGAGGGACATGATTCCTGACATTAACGATTTTACAGTCAAGAGGGAGAGATCGACTCAAATCACTCACAGAAAAGAGAAAAAGGGGTTACGTGATCCTCATTAGATCCCGGGTTTCGGCAGGTCGGTTCTAGAAGCATCATGGCGTGCTGGAGACGGCACTGGCCTGGGAGTCAGAAGGACCTGGGTTCTAATCCCGGCTCCACCACTCATCTGCTGTGGGACTTGGGGCAAATCACTTCCGGACTGTGAGCTCGTTATACGCAGGGATTCATTCATTCACTCATTCAATTGTATTTATTGAGCACTTAATGTGTGCAGAGCACTGTACTAAGTGCTGGGAAAGTACAGTTCAGCAATAGAGACATTCCCTGCCCACAGCGGGTTTACGGTCTAGTTGGGGGAGACAGACAACAAAAAGGTAAACAGGCACAATTTATATTATTTATAATAAATAGAATTGTAGATATTTACATATATATATAAATACATATGTACACACATACACATATATATATACGTATGTATGTATTATGAGAAACAGCGTGTCTCAGTGGAAAGAGCATGGGCTTTGGAGTCAGAGGTCATGGGTTCGAATCCCCCCTCTGCCACTTGTCAGCTGTGTGACTGTGGGCAAGTCACTTAACTTCTCTGTGCCTCAGTTCCCTCATCTGTAAAATGGGGATTAACTGTGAGCCCCACGTGGGACAACCTGATTACTCTGGATCTACCCCAGCGCTTCGAACAGTGCTCTGCACATTGTAAGCGCTTAACAAATACCAACATTATTATTATTATTACATATATATTTGTGTGTGCTGTGGGGCAGGGAGGGAGATTGTCCCTCTTTACTGCTATATCGTACTTTCCCAAACGCTTAGTACAGAGCTCTGCACAGCGTAAGCGCTCAATAAAAACGACTGAACGATTGAATGAAGTTGAATGAACTTCACTTCTCCGGGTCTCATGCCGTCTTTCGTAAAACAGGGATTGAAACTGTGAGCCCCACGTGGGACAGGGACTGGGTCCAACTCGATTTGCTCGTATCCACCCCGACGTTCAGTCCAGTGTCCGGCACATGATGAGCGTTTAACGAATAGAGTCATTACTATTATGTATGTGAATTGGTACAGTAAGAGGTTGTGAAAAACGGTGTGGACGGATGAGAGGTTAGTCAGAGAAGGCCTCCTGGAGGAGATGAGATTTCAGGATCGCTCGGGTAGTGGGGAGAGCGGGGATATACCAGATGTGAAGGGGTGTGGGTGGGTGGGTGGGTTTTGGGGGGGCTAAGGGGTGCCAGCCAGGAGGGAGGATGTGAGATATGGTGCCGACCGTAGAGATATGGTGCCACCATTCATTCATTCAATTATATTTATTGAGCGCTTACTGTGTGCAGAGCATCGTACTAAGCACTTGGAATGTACAATTCGGCGACAGATAGAGACGATCCCTGCCCAATGACGGGCTCACACTCTAAACGGGGGTGACAGACAACAAAACGAAACAAGTAGACAGGCATCAATGCCATCAAAATGGATCAGTAGAATCATAGATATATACACATAATTAATAAAATAGAGTAATAAATAATATATACAAATATAAACAAGTGCTGTGGGGAGGGGAAGGGGTAGAGCAGAGGGAGAGGAGGAGGGGCAGAGGGAAAGGGAGGGCTCAGCCTGGGAAGGCCTCCTGGAAGAGGTGAGCTCTCAGCAGGGCTTTGAAGAGGGAAGGAGAGTTAGTTTGGCGGAGGGGAGGAGGGAGGGCGTTCCAGAACAGTGGGAGGACGTGGCCCAGGGGTCGACGGCGGGACAGGCGAGAACGAGGCACCGTGAGGAGAAGAGATTAAAGTCAAGGTTCCCAAAGAACTCATTTAAAGAGTAACCACTAAACTCCCAGGACACAAATTACACATTCTTCCGTGTGGACTCCTGGACGGTCAGTCATCGCCATGGCAACTAGTTGACGTCGAATAAGAGATCGAGCCTTCTCACCAGGAGACCAAGGAAATAGAGAAAGCTAAGGGAAAGAATGAAGCTCTCTAAAAGCACCACAGGAAAGTACTCAAATTGCGGGAGAAACTCATTTCACCGTGTGACCGATCTTTTTCTAATTCTTAGATACGAAAGCCCTTCGTTTCCATCAAAAGTACCATCCTACAGAATCTCGTTTCCAGCTGCAAAGTCACTTCTGCAACTTCGAGAAAGATTCCTCAAGTTACAGTACTCTGTTATAAGCTCTTTGAGGGGAAGAAACAGCTCTGACGTGTCTTCTATGGGACGTTGGGAAAAATCACCTCAGCTCTGGGCCTCAGTTACCTCATCTGTAAATTGGGAATTAAATCCTACTCCTTCCTACTTAGACTGAGAGCCCCATGTGGGACAGGAACTGTGTCCAACTTGGAGAAACATTCCTCAAGTTACAGTATCCTGTTATAAGCTCTTTGAGGGGAAGAAGCCGCCCTGACTTGTCTTCTACGGGACATTGGGAAAAATCACCTAATATCTCTGGGCCTCAGTTACCTTATCTGTAAATTGGGGATTAAATCCTACTCCTTCCTACTTAGACTGTGAGCCCCATGTGGGACAGGAACTGTGTCCAACTTTGAGAAAGATTCCTCAAGTTACAGTATCCTGTTATAAGCTCTTTGAGGGGAAGAAACAGCTCTGACGTGTCTCCTACGGGACGCTGGAAAAAAATCACCTAATTTCTCTGGGCCTCAGTTACCTTATCTGTAAAATGGGGATTAAATCCTACTCCGTCCTACTTAGACTGTGTGCCTCATGTGGGACAGGAACTGTGTCCAACCCAATTAAGGTGAATTCCAAATGTCCAAAGAGTTTAAGGAAGGCATAAGAAAAAGAAAGAGCGTGAGAGAGAGAGAGAGAGAAAAACAGAGAGGGAGAGACACAGAGAGAGAAACAGAGAGGGGGACAGAGAGAGAGAGCTCCTTGTCTGATTCTCCCTGTAGACTGTAAGCTCCTTGTGGGCAGGGAACATGTCTACCAACTCTTATATCCTCCTAAACACTTAGTATAGTGCTCTGCAAACGGTATAGTGCTCAATAAGTATCAGTGATTGATAATAATAATGGTATTTGTTAAGGGCTTACTATGTGCCAAGCACTGTTCTAAGTGCTGGGTAACTGAGGCACAGAGAAGCGAAGTGACTTGCCCAAAGTCACACAGCTGACAAGTGGCAGAGCCAGGATTAGCACCCATGACCTCTGACTCCCAAGCTCTTGCTCTTTCCACCGAGCCACACTGCTTGATTGGTTGCTATCCTACTTACTACTGATGGCTAGCTTAATTACTAATCCTACTCCTCCACTTGACATCTCTGTGACCCTGAGCAAGTCACCAAAATGATCTGAGCTTCATTTCCTCATCTGTAAAATAGAGATTAAATACCTGTTCTTCAATCACTCGAGCAACGGTATGATTACTATGTGCAGAGTGCTGTTCTAAGCGCCTGGGAGAGTACAACACAAGAAAATTGGCAGACTTGTTCCCTGCCCATAATCAGCTTCTTCCATTTTGCACTGTAAGTCTCCTGTAGTCAGTCGGTCGTATTTATTGAGGGCTTACTGTGTGCAGAGCACTGAACTAAGCACTTGGGAGAGGACAATATAAAAATATAACAGATACCTTCCCTATCCACTTTGCAGGAACTGTCTCTGATCTAATTATTTTGTATCTCCCCCAGTGCTTAACAGAAAATAAACACTTAATAATAATAATGTTGGTATTTGTTAAGCACTTACTATGTGCAGAACACTGTTCTAAGCACTGGGGTAGATACAGGGCCATCAGGTTATCCCACGTGGGGCTCACAGTTAATCCCCATTTTACAGATGAGGTAATTGAGGCACAGTTAAGTGATTTGCCCACAGTCACACAGCTGACAAGTGGCAGAGCCGGGATTCAAACCCATGACCTCTGACTCCCAAGCCCGGGCTCTTTCCACTGAGCCACGCTGCTTCTTCTTAACAAATGCCATAGTTACTATTTCACAAGTGTCTGGACGAAGGTGGTAATTGTTTGGATGCAGAGGAAAGGGCAGATTGAAGAAGTCATTTTGGAGGAAAAATTGGCAGGATTTGGATAATTATGATAATGATTATGGCATTTGTTAAGCACTTACTATATGCCAGGCACGGTACTATGCGCTGGGGTGGATTCAAGCAAATTGGGTTGGACACAGTCCCTGTCCCACGTGGGGCTCACCGTCCATTTGACAGATGAGGGAACTGAGGCCCAGAGAAGTGAAGTGACTTGCGCAAGTTGACACAGCCGACAAGTGGCGGAGCTGGGATTAGAACCCACGACCTACTGACTCCCAGGCCCGGGCTCTAGCGACCAGGCCGTGCTGCTTCTCTACAGGCTGAATGTAAACAATGAAGAAATCGTGAGGCGTGAAGGTTAAGCACAGGTCAGGGGCTTCTCGGGCAGGGAAGGCGAGTGAGGTTGGTATCTGTGTCCACCGCTTCCAGGTAAAGAGCTGCAAGGGCGGCTGGTGAGGAGCAGCGTGGCCTAGTGGATAGCGCACGGGCCTGGAAGTCGGAAGGATCTGGGTTCGAGTCCCGGCTCCGTCACTTGTCCGCTTTATGACCTTGAGCACGTCACTTCTCTTCTCCGAGCCCCCCGTTACCTCATCTGTAAAATGGGGATTAAGATGGTGAGCCCCGTGTGGGACGGGGACTGCGTCCAACCTGATTAGGCTGTATCTACCCCAGAACTTAAAACAGTGCCTGGAACGTAGAAAGGGCTTCACAAATACGATTAACAAAAAAATACAGTTTTTAGCCTGGATTTTTAGGCGACGTGCCTCAGTAGAGGAGTCAGGTCAGACCTGGGGCCCACAACTTAGAAACGAACTGAAATCCACAGGCTGATAGTTGATTCTATCAACTATTCTATCAATATGATGTACATATCTATTCTATTTATTTTATTAATGATGTGTATCGCTCTATAATTCTATTCATTTATATTGATGTTACTGATGCCTGTTTACTTGCTTCGTTTCATTTTCCTTTGCCTGTCTCCCCCCTTCTAGACCGCGAGCCCGTTGTTGGGTAGGGATCGTCTCTATCTGTTGCTGAATTGTACTTTCCAAGGGCTTAGTACAGTGCTCTGCACACAGTAAGTGCTCAATAAATACAATTAATGAATTGACCGAATGAACGGATGATTCTAAAGTGATTCTAGCTTGGTTCATTCTAAAGTGATCAGTCAATCCATCAGTGGTAATTACTGAGCGCTCACTTTGCGCAGATCACTGTACTAAGCTCTCGGGGGAGTCCAATACAACAGAATTATCAGGTATTCCCTGCGCTTAGTACAGTGATCTGCACATGGTAAGCGCTCAATAAATAACATTGAATGAATGAACTGTCTCTATCTGTTGCCGAATTGTCCTCTCCCAAGTGCTTAGTCCAGTGCTCTGCACACAGTAAGCGCTCAATCAATTTGATTGAATGAATGAATCGCCTCTATCTGTTGCCGAATTATACATTCCAAGTGCTTAGTACAGTGCCCTGCACACAGTAAGCACTCAGTAAATACTCCTGAATGGATGAATGAGTGACCCTAATTATTTTGTTAATGAGGTGTCCATCCCCTTCATTCTATTCATCGTGATAATGTTTCTTGTTTTTGTTTTGTTCTGTTTTACTCTGTTGTCTGTCTCCCTCATTAGACCCTGAGCCCGTCATTGGGCAGGGATTGTCTCTATCTGTTGCAAATTGTCCATTCCAAGCACTTAGTACAGTGCTCTGCACATAGTAAGCGCTCAATAAATACCACAGAATGAATGAATGAATGAATGAATGAACAAGCTCTCAGTCTAGAGGGGGAGACAAACATTAACAGGAATAAACAAGTAATTTATACTATGGAAAGATCTGTACGTAAGTGCTGTGGGGTTGAGAGGTCTGGGGCCAATATCAAATGACCAAATGTCACAGATCCGAGCGCAGAGACGATGCAGAAGGGCGAGCGAGCCGGGGAAAAGAGACCTTCGGCGGGGAAGGCCTCTTGGAGGAGGTGTGAATTTAGTAAGGGTTTGAAGGTGGGGAGAGCGGTGGTCTGGACTGTGTGGACGGGGAGGGAGTCCCAGGGTAGGGGGAGGATGCGGGAAAGGGTTCGGCGGTGAGACGGATGAGATCGGGGCCCAGTGTGGAAGCTGGCACTGGAGGAGCGGAGTGCGCGGGCTGGGCTGGAGGAGGAGATCAGCGAGCGGAGGTAGGAGGGGGGACCGAGCCAAAGTCCTCAACGCTTTAAACGGAGAAGCAGCGTGGCTCAGTGGAAAGAGCCCGGGCTGGGGAGCCGGAGGTCAAGGGTTCGAATCCCGGCTCTGCCGCTTGTCAGCTGTGTGACTGTGGGCAAGTCACTTCACTTCTCTGGGCCTCAGTTCCCTCATCGGGAAAATGGGGATTACAAAGAGCACGGGATTTGGAGTCAGAGGCCATGGGTTCGAATCCCCGCTCTGCCGCTTGTCAGCTGTGTGACTGTGGGCAAGTCACTTCACTTCTCTGGGCCTCAGTTACCTCATCTGGAAAATGGGGATTAAGACTGTGAGCCCCAGTGGGACAACTTGATTCCCCTGTGTCTACCCCAGCGCTTAGAACGGTGCTCTCCACCTAGTAAGCGCTTAACAAATACCAACATTATTATTATTATTATGTGGGGCAACCTGATTATCCTGTATCTATCCCAGCAATTAGAACAGTGCTCTGCACCTAGTAAGCGCTTAACAAATACCAACATTATTATCACTATTATTATTATTATTATTATGTGGGACAACCTGATTATCCTGTATCTATCCCAGCGCTTAGAACAGTGCTCTGCACCTAGTAAGCGCTTAACAAATACCAACATTATTATTATTATTATTATGTGGGACAACCTGATTATCCTGTATCTATCCCAGTGCTTAAAATGGTGCTCTGCACCTAGTAAGCGCTTAACAAATACCAATATTATTATTATTATCATGTGGGACAACCTGATTATCCTGTATCTATCCCAGTGCTTAAAACGGTGCTCTGCACCTAGTAAGCGCTTAACAAATACCAACATTATTATTATTATTATTATTTAAATGCTCAGGACCGCCATCATCATTATCATGATTGGTATTTATTGAGCGCTCACTGTGTGCAGAGCGGTGGATGGTCAGCTCATTTCATACCCCATGAATGGCAGGGAACGCGTCCAATCTGATTCCACCTCAGGGTTTAGTCCAGTGATGGCACCCGGAAAGCACTTAAATCCCCCAAGATAATAACGATATCAACTACCGTCTGACCCCTTGCGAATGAAGAGAGGGAAGCAGCGTGGCCTAGAGGAAAAAGCAAGGGCCTGGAAGTCAGAGGAGCTGGGTTCTAATCCTGGCTCTGTCCCTTGCCTTAAGTCCCCAGTGCTCCACTTTCCTCATGGGTAAAATAGGTATTTAATGTGTTTTTTAATGGTATTTGTTAAGCATTTACTATGTGTCAGGCACTTTACTAAGCACTTGGGTAGATACAGATTTGTCAGGTTCGACACAGTCCCAGTCCCGCATAGGGCTTACAGTTTTAATCCCCATTTTAACGTTGAGGAAACTGAGGCGTGCAGAAGTTAATAATAATAATAATAATGGTGATGGTATTTGTTAAGCGCTTACTTTGTGCCAAGCAGTGTTCTAAGCACGGAGGAGGGAGACACAAGGTTATCAGGTTGTCCCAGATGGGGCTCACAGTCTTAATCCCCATTTTCCAGATGGGAGCTGAGACACAGAGAAGTGAAGTGACTTGTCCAAAGTCACACAGCTGACAGGCGGCGGAGCAGGGATTAGAACCCACGACCTCTGACTCCCAAGCCCGGGCTCTTTCCGCTAAGCCACGCTGCTTCTCTCTAACACTTAGTCTTAAGTGACTTGCCCAAGGTCACACAGCTGGCAAATGGCAGAACTGGGATTAGAACCCAGGTCCCCCATTCTCCCTCCCCGTTAGACTGTGAGTCCCATGTGGGACAGAGACTGTGTCCAATCCGCTAATACTATGTCTTCCCCAGTGCAAAGCACCTATTAAACACCTAATGAATTCCACTGTGACAGGGAATGTGAAAACTCTGTAATACTGTACCCTCCCTAGTGCTTAGTACAGTACTCCGCACATAGTAAGCGCTCTATAGATAGGATCAATTGGTTCTATTATTCCCTTCCAGTATTTTAGTGCTGGAACTCATTCTCTTCCCCTCTTCAAATCCCTACTTAAAGCTCACCTCCTCCAAGAGGCCTTCCCACACTGAGCTCCCCTTTTCCCTCTGCTCCCTCTACCCCCCGCTTCATCTCTCCGCAGCTAAACCCCCTTCTCCACCTTTTTCCTCTGCTCCTCCCCCTCTCCCGTCCCATCCCCTCGGCACTGTACTCATCCACCCAACTGAACATATCTTCATCACCCTATTTATTTTGTTAATGAGATGTTCTTCCCCTTGACTCTATTTATTGCCATTGTTCTCATCTGCCCGTCTCCCCCGATTAGACCGTGAGCCCGTCAAAGGGCAGGGACCGTCTCTATCTGGTGCCGATTTGGACATTCCAAGCGCTTAGTACAGTGCTCTGCATATAGTAAGTGCTCAATAAATACTATTGAATGAATGAATGAGTTGTTTTATGCTGAATATAGTCCACGACTCCTTTTCCTAGTTTTCTGTCAGTTCCCTTCCTTTCAGATAGGGTTCCTTTTGAGACGGCTCAAGTCCGTTAATATCCTCACACCTTTTCCTAAGGCTTGGGTCAGTGCTCTGCACAATCTAAAGGCAAAGGAAACGGCATCATTTCCACACATAAACCTGGTGTGGAGTAAAGATTTTATCCATTCTGATTATCTTGTGCGTCGTCCCCCCCCCCCCCGTCATCATCATCATCATCATCATCAATGCTATTTAGGAGTATTTACTGGGTGCAGAGCACCATACTAAACGCTTGGCATATAGTGCGCGCTTAACAAATACTATGATTATGAGTAAGAAATCTAACACCCAGAGATTTCGGTGTTCAAAGTTCACCTACTGCATGCGTAACGGAGTGGCTTAGTGGCAAGAGCCGGGCTTGGGAGTCAGAGAACATGGGTTCTAATCCCAGCTCCACCACATGTCTGCTGTTTGACCTTGGGCAAGTCACTTCACTTCTTGGTGCCTCAGTTACCTCATCTGGAATATGGGGATTGAGACTGGGACCCCCACGTGGGACCACCTGATGACCTTGTATCTACCCCAGCACTGTTCTAAACAGTGCTTGGCACACAGTAAGCCCTTAACACATACCATCATCATCATTATTATTATTATAGCAGTTTAAAGTCATAAACTTTATGACTTGGCCAAAGCATGTGCTTTTTAAGGATCAAAATCTGAAAAATATAAGAGCTTCAGTTTTCCCCTCTGCAGGGTGGGAATGACAAAGCTAATTCACATAACCACCTGAGAACCAGCGGGACTTAGTGGGTAGGGCACAGGCCTGGGAGGCAGAAGGACCTGGGTCCTAAACCCCGGCTCGGCCACCTGTCCGCTGTGTGACTTGGGGCAAGACACTTCACTTCCCTGTGCCTCGGCTACCTCATCTGTAAAAAGGGGATTACGACTGTGAACCCTATGTGGGGCGTGGACTGTGTCCAACCTGATTACCTTGTATCTAACCCAGCACTTAGAACAGTGACTGGCACATAGTCAGGGCTTAGTAAATACCATTACTATTATTATAACATATACCATAAAAAGTGAAGAAATTAATAAACCAGCCATGGTTTGCCTTAGCTAATAAGCATTCTCACAATGCCATTTCCAAATCCCAAATTCCTCTAGGTCTGCTACAAAACCTCCAGCCACCAAGCCAACTTTCTACCCCGTGCCTCGCTTTCCTCATTTCTCAACTCCTACGTTGCCCTATCCAGACGTTACCAGATTCCCCTCTGAATGGCACGACTTGCAAAAGAAAATAACACAGTCTCAATAAAATAAATACTTAAAAAATGAAGAGCACGTGCACCAGTGCCACGATACGACTGCTCTCCCTCTCTAGAATGCAAGCTGGTTGTGGGCAGGGAACGTGTCTACCGACTCTGTCATACTGTACCCTTCTAAGTGTTTAATACAGTGCTCTGCACTCGGTAAGTCAATCAGTCAATCGCACCTGTTCATTCTTTCATTCGGTTGTATTTAATGAGCGTGGAGCACTGTACTAAGAGCTTGGGAGTGGACTATACTACAATAAACAGACACATTCCCTGCCCACAATGAGCTTACAGTCTAGAACGGGGGAGATGGACATGAACAAAAATAAAGAAATGACACCTAAGGACATAAGTGGTGTGGGACTGGGAGGGGGGAAGAACAAAGGGAGCAAGTCAGGGCGACGCAGAAGGGAGTGGGAGAAGAGGAAAGGAGGGCTTAGTCAGGGAAGGCTTCTTAGAGGAGATGGGCCTTCAATAAGGCTTCGAAAGTGCGGGAGAGGAATTGTCAGATTTGAGGAGGGAGGGTGTTCCAGGCCAGAAGCAAGATGTAGGTAAGGGGTCGGGTGTGAGATGGATGAGATGGAGGCACAGTGAAAAAATTAGCAGTAGAGGATCAAAGTGTGCAACTGAGAGTAGGGAGGTGAGGTAGGAGGGGGCAAGGTGTTGGAGTGCTTTAAAGCCAACGGTGAGGAGTTTTTGTTCGACGCAGACTTGGATGGTCAACCATTGTTGAGGAGTGGGGAGACGTGACCTGAACGTTTCTGAAGAAAAATGATCTGGGCAGCAGAGTAAAGCGTGGTCTGGAGTGGGGACAGACAGAAGGCTGGGAGGTCAGCAAGGATGCAGTCATCTAGGCAGGTTAGGTGAAGTACTTGCATTAACGTGGTAGCAATCGGAACAGAGAGGAGGGGGCCGATTGTAGCGACGCTGTGAAGGTGGGACCAACACCGACAGGATTCAGTGATGGATTGAATGTGTCGGTTGAAGGAGAGAGAGAGAGGAGTCAGGGATAACGCCGAGATCGCGGGCTCGTGAGACAGGAAGGATGGTGGCGCCGTCCACAGTGAGAGGAAAGTCGAAGGAGGCCAGGGTTTGGGTGGGAAGATCAGGAGTTCTGTTTAGGACGGGGTAAGTTCGGCGTGACAGGAGGACATCCAAGTAGGGATGTCTTGAAGGGAAAAGGAAACGCGAGACCGCAGAGAGGGGGAGAGATCAGGGCTGGAGATGGAGAGTTGGGGATCGTCCGCATCGAGGTGGCAGTTGAAGCCATGGGAGCGAATGAGTTCCCCAAGGGAGTGGATGGAGATGGAGAATAGAAGAGGACCCACAACTGAACTTCGAGAGACCCCCACAGTTAGGGGGTGGGAGACGGAGGAGGGGCCCTCAGAAGAGATGGAGAATGAGCGGCCAAAGAGCCGGGAGGAGAACCGGGAGAGGACAATGTCGGTGAAGCCGAGGTAGGATAACGTTTCCAGGAGAAGGGAATCGGTCCACAGAGTCGAAGGCAGGCGAGAGGTCAAGGAGGATCAGGATAGGGTAGAGGCCATTGGATTTAGCAAGAAGGAGATGATAATAATAATGATAATGTTGGTATTTGTTAAGCACTTACTATGTGCAGAGCACTGTTCTAAGCGCTGGGGGAAGATACAGGGGAATGAGGTTGTCGCACGTGAGGCTCACAGTTAATCCTCATTTTACAGATGAGGGAACTGAGACCCTGAGAAGTGAAGTGACTTGCCCCCAGTCACACAGCTGACAAGTGGCAGAGCCGGAATTCAAACCCATAACCTCTGACTCCCAAGTCCGGGCTCTTTCCACTGAGCCACGCTGCTTCTCATAATAATAATGTTGGTATTTGTTAAGCGCTTACTATGTGCAGAGCACTGTTCTAAGCGCTGGGGGAGATACAGGGTCATCAGGTTGTCCCACGTGAGGCTCACGGTCTGCATCCCCATTCGACAGATGAGATAACTGAGGTACAGAGAAGTGAAGTGACTTGCCCACAGTCACACAGCTGACGAGCGGCAGAGCTGGGATTCGAACCCATGCTCTCTGACTCCCAAGCCCGCGCTCTTTTCCCTGAGCCACGTTTCTGACCTTTGAGAGGGGGGTTTCTGGGGAGTGAAGGGGACAAAAGCCAGATCCGAGGGGGTCAAGGAGAGAATTGGAGTAGTAATCAATAAAAATGCTGGGCACATAGTATGTGCTCAATAAATACGATCAATAATCAATAAACAGTGTTGGGCACAAAGTAACCGCTCAATAGATATGATCAATAATTAATAAACAGTGCTGGGCACATAGTAAATGCTGAATAAATACGATTAACAGTCAATAAACCGTGCTTGGCACATAATAAATGCTCAATAGATGCAATTGAGAATCAATAAACAGTGCTGGACACATAGTAAGCGCTCCATAAATACGATTAATAGTCAATAAATCATGCTTGGCACATAGTAAACGCTCAATAGATACGATCAAGAATCGATAAACAGTGCTGGGCACACAGAAAGCACTCCATAAATAGAGAAGCAGCATGGCTCAGTGGAAAAAGACCGGGCTTGGGAGTCAGAGGTCATGGGTCCTAAATCCCAGCTCTGCCACCTGTCAGCTGTGTGACTTTGGGCAAGTCACTTCACTTCTCTGTGCCTCAGTGACCTCATCTTTGAAATGGGGATGAAGAGTGTGAGCCCCCCGTGGGACAACCAGATCTCCTTGTGTCTACCCCAGTGCTTACACAGTGCTTGGAACATAGTAAGGGCTTAACAAATACCATCATTATTATTATTATTATTATTATTAAATATGATTAACAGTCAATGAACAGTGCTTGGCACATAGTAAGCGCTTAACAAATACCATCAGCAGCATCATCATCATTAGTATTAAGTACAATTAATAGTCAATAAACAGTGCTTGGCACATAGTAAGCGCTTAACAAATACCATCATCATCATCATCATTACTATTAATAAATACGATTACTACTCAATAAACAGTGCCTGGCGCATAGTAAGCGCTTAACAAATACCACCATCATCATCATCATTACTATTATTAAATACAATTACTACTCAATAAACAGTGCTTAGCGCATAGTAAGCGCTTAACAAATACCATCATCATCATTACTATTATTAAATACGATCACTGCTCAATAAACAGTGCTTGGCGCATAGTAAGCGCTTAACAAATACCATCATCATCATCATCATCATCACTATTATTAAATACGATCACTACTCAATAAACGATGCTTGGTGCATAGTAAGCGCTTAACAAATACTATCATCATGATTACGATTATTAAATACGATTACTACTCAATAAACAATGTTTGGTGCATAGTAAGTGCTTAGCAAATACCATCATCATCTTCATTATTATTATCATTGCATACTCTCGACAGTCAATAAACAGCGCTTGGCCCATAGTAAGCCCTTCACAAATACCATCGTCGTCATCGTTATTATTTTTAAATCCGATCAATAGTCAATAAACCGTGTTTGGCACCTGGTCGTCGCCAATAATAATCATTACTATTGACAACTACCCTGGTTGTGAATGGGCATGGTTCAGCGCAGAGGATGCCGGGAAAGATGGGCAACAGGGGCCTACCTGAGCGTGGGACGTTGGAGGCCGGGCCTTCGCCTCGGCCATCGCCTCCTGCTCCTCCTCCTCCTCTTCCTCCTCCTCTTCCTCCTCCTCTTCCTCCTCCCTGTCCTCGTCCTCCCGGGCCTCATCCCGGGCTAGTCCCTGCCCATCCACCGGCCAAGCCGGGAGCGGGGCAATCCCAGAAGGCTCCCCAGAGCAGGAGGCGAGGGGCGGGTGCCCATGGTCCAGGGGACCCCCCGCGGCCGGACACAACCGGCTCCCCAGTGCCAGGTGCAGAAGCAAGGTGACCCCTAGGAGGAGCGGGGAGGACGCCCCCAGCCGCCCCTCGCCCCAGGACCGGCCCATCGGGCCCGGATGGCCTACCCGAAGCCCGAAGCCCAAAGCCTGGGCTCCTTCCTCCCTTTCCCACTCCTCCTCCTCCTCCTCCTCCGTCTTCTCTTCCTCTCCTAAAGTCTGTGGGACCCGGCCGGGTTGCTGCAGCCCGAAAAGTTTGCAGGCCCGTTTGGGGGGAGGCCGCAGAGCAAGATTCCTTCTTCCTCCTCCTCCTCCCCCCCTTCCAAAGTTTGCGGGCCACGGCGGGGAGGCCGCGGTCCAAGACTGCTTCCTCCTCCTCCTCCTCCTCCTTTTCCTTCGCCTCCTCCCACGTTTTCCGCCCTGGGCTGCGGCCCCCAACTTCCTCTTCCCCAGTCGGCCGCCCTGGATGGGGAGGCTGCCGACCCAGATTGCTCCCTCCGCCTCCAAACTCCTTGGGATAAGGCTTCTGCTTCCTCCTGCTCCTCCTCCTTTTCCTCCTCCCCTTCTCCCTCCCCCAAAGTTTGCAGCCCCGAGCCCGGAGGCGGCTGCACAGATCCGCTTCTTCCCAAGTTGGCAGCCCGGGAGCGGCCGCGCATCGGAGGCCCCCGAGACCCCCCTGGGAGCCCAGGCTACCCCCCTCCCCACTCCGAGGCTACCAGCCCCCCTCACCCTCCAGCTGGGTTCCCAAGGCCACCGGCCTCGGGACAGAGGGACAATGGGGAAGGAGGAGGAGGAGGAGGTGTGAGGGTCCTTCTGGTGGCCCACTGCTGCTCTGACCCCATTCCATCTCCCCCCCACCCCTTCTCTTGCCCTTCCTCGGAAGCCCGGGGCATCCACCTCGACGTCAGACTCCGGTCCCACCGCCACTTTCTTTAACCATTCCGATCCCTTTCTCACATTCCTTCTGTCTTTCTCTAGGCCCACATTGATCCTTGGGGAGTTCAATATCCCCCTAGATTTTCCGGGTGACCCCTCTGCTGCCCAGCTTCTGCCAGTCCTCAACTCCGCCGACCTCCCGCTCCACCCCACCTCGCCCGCTCACCGACTTGGTCGCGCGCTCCGTCTCGTCCTCTCTAACCGCTGCGCAGTCTCTACCCTCACCAAGTCTGAAATCCCTCTATCCGACCATGGCCTCCTCCCCTGCCTTCTCTTCCACGCGCGGAAGAGTCCGGGCTTGGGAGTCAGAGGTCATGGGTTCGAATGCCGGCTCTGCCGCTTGCCAGCTGTGTGACTGTGGGCGAGTCGCTTCACTTCTCTGGGCCTCAGTTCTCTCATCTGTAAAATGGGGATTAAGACCGTGAGCCCCACGTGGGACAACCTGATGCCCCTGTATCTCCCCCAGCGCTTAGAACAGTGCTCTGCACGTAGTAAGTGCTTAACAAATACCAACGTTACTATTTATCATTATTATACATCTGTACTGTTCCCCTGCAGAGACCTCCGATTTTTAGAGCCCATCCAGTTTTCTCAACTCATCGTGCCCCATTTAGCCTCCAGACCCAAGCTACCTTCCCTTGATGACCAAATAGCCCCTCTCAACACCACCCTCTCTACTGGACTCATCTCACTGGCTCCCCTATCCTTCCGTCGATCTCGTACCATTAACCCACATCCCTGGATCACCTGCCCGGTCCTCCTCCTGTGCTCCGTGTTGGAGCCGCAGAGTGCTGAAATCTGAATATCGGGCTGATCTCATCCCATTTTTCCTTGCGTGCTTTGACTCTGCCCACCAAGATTATTTCTCCACCCTTATTGACACTCGTGCCCATCGCCCTCGCCGGTTGTTCCAGATGTTTAATTCCCTCCTCAGACTGCCTTTCCCCCTGCCTCTCCCATCCCGTTTCCCCAGTGAACTGGCCATCTACTTCATTAAGAAAATTAACACCATCAAGTGTGAGCTCCCTAAAATCTCCTCTGCCCCTCCTCAGTCTCTCCCACCTTTGGGCCCCTTCTTCAACTCTCCCATCCTTCCCAGCGGTGTCTCTAGAGGAGATCTCCTGCCTTCTCTCCAAATCCACCCCCTCCACCTGTGCATCCTACCCCATGCACCTCATCGAAAAGCTTGCCCCCTCCCTCCTTCCCTCCCTAACTGCCATCTTTGACCGTTCGCTCTCCGATGGCTTCTTCCTTACTGCTTTCAGTCGTGCCCAGGCCTCCCTTATCCTGAAAAAACCCTCCTTTGACTCCCCGGCTGCCTGCACTAATCTCCCTATCCCCCGCCTATCATTCCTCTCCAAACTCTGTGAGCGAATTGTCTACACCTGCTGTCCTAAATTCCTCTCCTTTAAGTCTCTCCTTGACCCCCCCCCCCCCGCCAATCTGGTTTCCATCCCCTTCCCTCCACAGACACTGCCCTCTCAAAGGTCACCGATGACCTTCTTTTTGTCAAATCTGATGGTGTCTACTTCATGCTAATCCTTCTCGACCATCCCTTTCTCCTGGAAATGCTCTCCAACCTCAGCTCTGCTGACACTGTCCTCCGCTGATTCTCCTCCTATCTCTCCGGCCGCTCATTCTCAGTCTCCTTCGCGAGCTCCTCCTCTGCCTCCCACCCCCAACTGTGGGGGTCCCTCAAGGTTCAGTTGTGGGTCTCCTTCTGCACCCACTCCCTTGGAGAACTCATTCGCTCACCCAGCTTTAATTCCCACCTCTAGGCAGATGATTCCCAAATCTGCATCTCCGGCCCTGGTCTCTCTCCCTCTCTCCAGTCTCTCATTTCTTCTTGCCTTCGGGGCACCTCTATTTGGATGTCCTCCTGTCACTTCAAATTTATTGTTATTATTGTGTCGTCGAGTTGTTTCCGATTCCACGGATGGACTTTCTCTACAACATCCCGTCCTCTGCCGTCATCCTCAACCTTTCTAACGGTTCTTGGGTTATAGTTGCTACGGTTTCTATCCGTCTAGCTGCAGGTCTGCCTCTTCCCCATTTTCCCGGGACTTTTCCTGGCATCAGTGTTTTCTCCAGAGAATTAGTCCTCCTGATGATGTGTCCAAAATATGCTAATCTGAGTCGAGTCATTTGGCCTTCCCAAGACCACTTAATGTTTAATTTGCTCCAAAATCCATTTGTTTGTTTTTCGGGCCGTCCTTGGTATTCGCAAAAGCCTTCTCCGACACCACATTTCAAAAGCATTGAAGTTCCTTCTCCTGTTTTTTCACTATCCAGCTTTCGGATCCCTACATTGTCAATGGAAAGACCATAGAGTTGACAATTTGTATTAGTACTTAGTATTTTTTTTTAAATGGTACTTGTTTAACACTTACTATATGTCAAGCACTGTCCTAAGTGCTGGGGTATTCACCTGATTACAACATAGGGCTCACAGTCTTCATCCCCATTTTACAGATGAGCTAATTGAGACACAGAGAAATGAAGTGACTTGCCCAAGGTCACGCAGCAGACAAGTGGGGAAGCGGCATTAGAACCCACAACTCTGACTCCCAAGCCCGTGCTCTTTCCACTCACCCACGCTGCTTCAATACTTAAATACTAAGTATGAGTACTTAGTATTAGTAGACGGCCACGGTGTCAATAAGTACTTAGTATTAATATTTAGCACCGTGCTCCGCACACAGTAAGTGCTTAATAGATAAGATCGAATGAACAAACAAGCCCCTAACCTTGGCGTCATCACTGACTCCTCTCTCTTATTCAACCCGCCTATCCAATCCGTCACTAAATCCTGTCGGTTCCACCTTCACAACATCGTTTATATCCGTCCTCTCCTCTCCATCCGAACCGCTACCATGTTACTCTAATCACTCATAACAATAATAATAATAATAATAATGTTGGTGTTTGTTAAGCGTTGACTATGCGCAGAGCACCCTTCTAAGCACTGGGGTAGACACAGGGGAATCAGGTTGTCCCACGTGGGGCTCCCGGTCTTCATCCCCATTTTACAGACGGGGTAACTGAGGCACAGAGAAGTGAAGTGACTTGCCCACAGTCCCACAGCTGACAAGTGGCAGAGCCGGGATTCGAACCCATGCCCTCTGACTCCAAAGCCCGTGCTCTTTCCACAGAGCCGCGCTCATCCTCTCCCGCCTGGATTATTGCATCCGCCTCCTCCCTGACCTCCCTGCCTCCCGCCTCTCCCCACACCAGTCCATGCTTCACTCTGCTGCCCGGATCATCTTTCTACAGAAACGTTCAGGACACGACTCCCCACTCCTCGAGAACCTCCAGGGGTTGCTCATTCACCTCCACATCAGGCAAAAAACTCCTCACTCTCGACTTTAAAGCGGTCCATTCATTCATTCAATAGTATTTATTGAGCGCCTACTATGTGCAGAGCGCTGTACTAAGCGCTTGGAATGGACAAATCGGCAACGGATAGACACGGTCCCTGCCCTCTGATGGGCTTTCAGGGGGGAGACAGACAGACAAGAACAAGGGCAACAAATAGAGTCGAGGGGAAGAACATCTCATTAAAACAATAGCAAATAAATAGAATCAGGGTGATGTACATCTCATTAAACAAAATAAATAGGGTGATGAAGATATATGCGGTCGAGCCCCTTTCCCCGCTCCCACCTCACCTCCCTTCTCTCCTCCTTCAGCCCAGCCGGCACACTCCGCTCCTCTGGTGCCGCTCGCCTCCTCACTGGGCCTCCCTCTCACTGGAAAGAGCCGGGGCTTTGGAGTCAGAGGTCATGGGTTCGAACCCCGGCTCTGCCGCTTGGCGGCTGTGGGACTGTGGGCAAGTCACTTCACTTCTCGGTGCCTCAGTTCCCTCATCTGTAAAATGGGGATGAAGACTGGGAGCCCCACGTGGGACAACCCGATTCCCCTGGGTCTACCCCAGCGCTTAGAACGGTGCTCGGCACATAGTAGGCGCTTAACAAACACCAACATTATTATCATTATTATCCATTTCGCCGCAAAACCCTGGCCTCCGTCCTCCCTCTGGCCTGGAACGCCTTCCCTCCTCATAGCAGACAGACGATGACTCTCCCCCTCCTTCAAAGCCTTATTGAAGGCCCATCTCCTCCAAGAGGCCTTCCCTGACTAAGCCCCACCATTCCTCTTCTTGTCAGCTGTGTGACTGTGGGCCAGTCACTTCACTTCTCTGGGCCTCAGTGACCTCATCTGTAAAATGGGCATTAAGATGGCGAGCCTCACGTGGGACAACCTGATGACCCTGTATCTCCCCCAGCGCTTAGAACAGTGCTCTGCACATAGCACTGTCATGTCGGTCGTGGGTTCGAATCCAGGCTCGGCCACTTGTCGGCTGTGTGACTGTGGGCAAGTCGCTTCACTTCTCTTTGCCTCGGTTACCTCCTCTGGAAAATGGGGATTAACTGTGAGCCTCACGTGGGACAACCCCATCACCCTGTATCTACCCCAGTGCTTAGAACAGTGCTCTGCACATACTAAGCGCTGAACAAATACCAACATTATTATAGTAAGCACTTAACAAATACCAACATTATTGTTATTATTACTATTACTCCCTTCTGCCTCGCCCTGATTTGGTCCCTTTATAATAATGTTGGTATTTGTTCAGCGCTTACTATGTGCAGAGCACTGTTCTAAGCGTTGGGGTGGATACGAGGTAATCAGGTTGTCCCACGTGAGGCTCCCAGTCTTCATCCCCATTTTAGAGATGAGGGAACTGAGGCCCAGAGCAGTGAAGTGACTTGCCCACAGTCACACAGCGGACAAGTGGCAGAGTCGGGATTCGAACCCATCACCTCTGACTCCAAAGCCCGGGCTCTTTCCACTGAGCCACGCGGCTTCATTCAATCCATCCCCCCCTCTCAGGCCCACAGCACTTATCCCTGCTCTGCCACTTGTCAGCTGTGTGACTGTGGGCAAGTCACTTCACTTCTCCGTGCCTCAGTGGCCTCATCTGTAAAATGGGGATGAAGACTGTGAGCCCCACGTGGGACAACCTGATTCCCCCGTGTCTCCCCCAGCGCTTAGAACAGTGCTCGGCACATAGTAAGCGCTTAACAAATACCAACATTATTATTATTATTATTCTCTGGGCCTCAGTGACCTCATCTGTAAAATGGGGATGAAGACTGTGAGCCCCACGTGGGACAACCTGATTCCCCCGGGTCTACCCCAGCGCTTAGATCAGTGCTCGGCACATAGTAAGCGCTTAACAAATACCAACATTATTATGGAGGCGGGTGGTATGGGGACTGGGCAAGGATGGGGGCAGTGTGAGGACCGCGCATGCGCAGAGAGGGAGGTATGGGCAAGCACGGAGGCGATGTGAGGACCGCGCATGCGCAGAGCGAGGAGGTGGGGTTATGAAGTATGGGCAAGGACGGAGGCGGTGTTGAGGATTAGGCATGCGCGGAGCGGGCGGTGTCCGGGCTGGGCAAGCACCGGGCAGTGCGGGGCCCGCGCGTGCGCAGAGCGGGGGGTATGCAATAGGGGCAAGCGCGGAGGCAGTGTGAGGACTGGGCATGCGCGGAGCGGGCCGTATCGGGACGGTAGGGGAGGGGCTTGCAAAGTGCCGGGACCGGGCATGCGCAGAAGGGCGAGGCGAGTGAGTGCTGGGCCTGCGCGGAGCGGACCGTGTGAAGTACGGGCAAGCACGGAGGCGGTGCGGGGCCTGGGCATGCGCAGAGAGGGCGGTGTGAGGGCTGGGTGGAGGCAAGGTGAGGACTGGGCCTGCGCGGAGAGAGCGGTATGAGGTGTGGGCAAGCCCGGAGGCAAGGTGAGCACTGGGCCTGCGCGGAGCGGGCGGGGCGCGGACTGGGCCTGCGCGGAGCGGGCGGGGTGAGCACTGCGCCTGCGCGGAGCGGGCGTCCGGGGCGGGAGGGAGCCGGCGGGGCGGCCATGGCGGCGGGGGCGGCGGGCGGCTGTCGGGAGGCCGTGCGGCTGCGGCGGGGCGGGTCCGGGTCCGAGTCCGGGTCCGGGTCCGGGCGGGACGGGCCGGTGTCCCCGCTGCCCCCGCTGCTGCCGGCGCTGCTGCTGGGGGCCCTGCTGGGGGCCGCCTGCGCCGCGCTGCTCCTCCGCAGCCTCCCACGACGCCTCCGCGCAGCCCTCCGGACCCTCCCACGCGCACAGGTGGGGACCGCGCGCACCCTCGGCTTGACGCTGCGCTCCCCCGCACGCCCAAAGGGACGGGCTCCCTCGCTCCCCCGGTCGTCCCTTCCCGGCAGCTAGGACGGGGCTGCTCTGCACACGGTCAGCGCTCGATAGATACCCTTGAATCGAGGGGTAAATTGTAGACTCTAAGCGCGTGGGGCGGTGCTCTGCACGGAGCGCTCCAGAAATACCCTTGAATGAATGAATGCATCCATTGTAGACTCTAAGCGCTTAGGACGGGGCTGTGCACATGGCGCTCCATAAATACCCTTGAATGAATGCATCCATTGTAGACTCTAAGCGCTTAGGACGGTGCTGTGCACATAGCCATCCATAAATACCGTTGAATGAATGCATCCATTGTAGACTCTAAGCGCTTAGGACGGTGCTGTGCACATGGCGCTCCATAAATACCATTGAACGAATGGATAAATTGTAGACCAAGCGCTTAAGACGGTGCTCTGCACATAGCGCTCCATAAATACCCTGGAATGAATGCATCCATTGTAGACTCTAAGCGCTTAGGACGGTGCTGTGCACGTGGCGCTCCATAAATACCGTTGAACGAATGGATAAATTGTAGACCAGGCGCTTAAGACGGTGCTCTGCACATAGCCATCCATAAATACCGTTGAATGAATGCATCCATTGTAGACTCTAAGCGCTTAGGACGGTGCTGTGCACGTGGCGCTCCATAAATACCATTGAACGAATGGATAAATTGTAGACCAAGCGCTTAAGACGGTGCTCTGCACATAGCGCTCCATAAATACCCTGGAATGAATGCATCCATTGTAGACTCCAAGCGCTTAGGACGGTGCTGTGCACATAGCCATCCATAAATACCGTTGAATGAATGCATCCATTGTAGACTCCAAGCGCTTAGGACGGTGCCGTGCACGTAGCGCTCCATAAATACCGTTGAACGAATGGATAAATTGTAGATTCCAAGCGCTTAGGGCGGTGCTCTGCACATAGCGCTCGATAAATACCCTTGAATGAACGCATACATTGTAGACTCCAAGCGCTTAGGACAGTGCTGTGCACATAGCGCTCGATAAATACCGTTGAATGCATAAATGGTAGACTCCAAGCGCTTAGGACGGTGCTGTGCACATAGCGCTTCATAAATGCCATTGAATGAATGGATAAATTGTAGACCAAGCGCTTAAGACGGTGCTCTGCACATAGCGCTCCATAAATACCCTTGAATGAATGCATCCATTTAGACTCCAAGCGCTTAGGACGGTGCTGTGCACATAGCCATCCATAAATACCGTTGAATGAATGCATCCATTGTAGACTCTAAGCATTTAGGACGGTGCTGTGCACGTAGCGCTCCATAAATACCATTGAACGAATGGATAAATTGTAGACCAAGCGCCTAAGACGGTGCTCTGCACATAGCGCTCCATAAATACCCTGGAATGAATGCATAAATTGTAGACTCCAAGCGCTTAGGACGGTGCTTTGCACATAGCGATCAATAAATACCGTTGAATGAATGCATAAATTGTAGACTCTAAGCGCTTAGGACAGTGCTGTACACATAGCGCTCGATAAATACCGTTGAATGCATAAATTGTAGACTCCAAGCGCTTAGGACGGTGCTTGTGCACATAGCGCTCCATAAATGCCATTGAATGAATGGATAAATTGTAGACCAAGCGCTTAAGACGGTGCTCTGCACATAGCGCTCCATAAATACCCTTGAATGAATGCGTACATTGTAGACTCCAAGCGCTTAGGACAGTGCTTTGCACATAGCGATCCATAAATACCGTTGAACGAATGCATAAATTGTAGACCAAGCGCCTAAGACGGTGCTCTGCACATAGCGCTCCATAAATACCCTTGAATGCATAAATGGTAGACTCCAAGCGCTTAGGACGGTGCTCTGCACACAGCGCTCGATAAATATCATTGAATGAATGGGTAAATTGTAGACTCCAAGCGCTTAGGACGGTGCTCTGCACATAGTCAGCGCTCGATAAATACCATTGGATGAATGGATAAATTGTAGACCAAGCGCTTAGGGCAGTGCTCTGCACATAGCGCTCGATAAATACCATTGAATGAATGGGTAAATTGTAGAGCAAGCGCTAAGGAGAGTGCTCTGCACACAGTCAGTGCTCAATAAATACCCTTGAATGAATGGGTAAATTGTAGGCTCCAAGCGCTTAGGACAGTGCTCTGCACACAGCGCTCGATAAATACCGTTGAATGAATGGATAAATTGTAGACGCCAAGCGCTTAGGACAGTGCTCTGCACACAGCGTTCGATAAATACCATTGAATGGATAAATTGTAGACTCCAAGCGCTGAGGACAGTGCTCTGCACATAGTAAGCGCTCAATAAATACCTCTGAATGAATGAATGGTCTCTACCTGTTGCCCGAATTGTCCCTGCTAAGCGCTTAGGACAGTGCTCTGCACATAGCGCTCAATAAATGCCATAGAATGAATGGATAAATTGTAGACTCCAAGCGCTGAGGACGGTGCTCTGCGCACAGCGCTCAATAAATACCGTTGAATGAATGAATGGGCTCTGTCTGTTGCCTGAATTGTCCATTCCCTAGCGCTTAGCCCAGTGCTCTGCACACAGCAAGCGCTCAATAAATACCGTCGAATGAATGAATGAATGGTCTCTGTTGCCGAAGTGTAGATTCCAAGCGCTTAGGACAGTGCTCTGCACATAGTGAGCGCTCAAAAAATACCGTTGAATGAATGAATTGTCACTACCTGTTGCCCGAATTGTCCATGCTAAGCGCTTAGGACAGTGCTCCTCACATAGTGCTCGATAAATACCATCGAATGAATGAATTGTCTCTATCCGTTGCCGATTTGTCCATTCCAAGCGTTTAGGACAGTGCTCTGCACACAGTCAGGGCTCGATCACTACGATCGAATGAACGAATGAGTGAACTGTAGACTCCGAGCGCTTAGGACAGTGCTCTGCACCCAGTAAGCGCTCAATAAATACGATTAAATGAATGAGTTGTCTCTATGTTGCCGAATTTTCCATTCCAAGCGCTTAGTTCAGTGCTCTGCACGCAATAAGCGCTCAGTGAATACCATTGAATGAATGAATGAATTGTCTCTATCTGTTGCCCAATTATACATTCCAAGCGCTTAGTACAGTGTCCTGCACAGTAAGCACTCAGTAAATACTACTGAATGAATAAATGAGTGATCCTATTTATTTTGTTAATGAGGTGTCCATCCCTTTCATTCTATTTATCATGATGATGTTTCTCGTTTTTGTTTTGTTTTGCTCAGCCGTCCGTCTCCCCCCATCAGACTGTGAGCTCCTCGTTGGGCAGGGATTGTCTCAGTCTGTCGCCGAATTGTCCATTCCAAACGCTTAGTCCAGTGCTCTGCACATAGTAAGCGCTCAATAAATACTATTGAATGAATAAGCTCTTGGATCAGCATCACGGCGGCTTGGATGGAGAGGGGAGGGGGAATTTTAGCAATGTCGTCAAGGTAAAAGGGACAGGATTAGGATACGTGGTTTGGCGTATACTCCGAGTCTGTATGTTGAGTTTTATTGAAGTACTGAACCTGGGTGTCCATCACTCAATCAGCGGTATTTACCGAACGCTTACCGAGCGCGTGGGAGAGCATTCATTTATTCATTCAGTAGTATTTATTGAGCGCTTACTATGTGCAGAGCAGTGTACTAATCGCTTGGAATGTACAATTCGACATCAGAGCATAGTACAGAGGAGTGTGTAGACCTTTTTCCTCCCCACAAGAAACGTAGAGTTTAGAGGAGGGAGACGGAGCTGTACCTAAGTGCTGTGGGGCTGAGGGTGGGGAGAATATCAAGTGTGGGAGAATATCGAGTGTTAAAAGTGTGCTTGGCATTCATTCAGTTGTCCGGTCGTATTTCATTCATTCAGTAGCATTTATTGAGCGCTTACTGTGTGCAGAGCACTGTACTGAGCGTTGGGAATGTACAATTCAGCAACAGACGGAGACAATCCCTGCCCAGCGACGGGCTCGCAGTCTAAAAGGGCGACAAAGCCAAACGGAACAAGTAGACAGGCATCGATGCCATCAAAATAGAGTCATAGATATATATACATCGTTAATAAAATAGAGTAATAAATAATATGTACAAATATACGCAAGTGCTGTGGGGAGGGGAAGGGGATAGAGCAGAGGGAGTCAGTAGCGGCAGTGGGGAGGGGAGGAGGGGCAGAGGGAAAGGGGGGGAGGGCTCAGTGTGGGAAGGCCTCCCGGAGGAGGTGAGCTCTCAGTAGGGCTTCGAAGAGGGGAAGAGAATGAGTTGGGCGGAGGTGAGGAGGGAGGGCCTTCCGGGACCGCGGGAGGACGCGGCCCGGGGGTCGACGGCGGGACGGGCGAGGACGGCGGGGAGGCGGGCGGCGGAGGAGCGGAGCGCGCGGGGTGGGCGGTGGAAAGAGGGAAGGGAGGAGAGGTAGGAGGGGGCGAGGGGATGAAGAGTTCTCAAGCCAAGAGGGAGGAGTTTTTGCTTCGTGCGAAGGTCGATAGGCAACCACTGGGGTTTTTAAGGAGGGGAGTGACGGGCCCAGAGCGTTTCTGCGGGAAGATGAGCCGGGAAGCGGAGTGAAGAATAGACCGGAGCGGGGAGAGCCGGGAGGAAGGGAGATCGGAGAGAAGGACGACGCAATATTCCAGTCGGGATAATGCGAGAGGTTGTACCAGCAAGGAGATAGAGAGGAAAGGGCACGTCTCGGTGAGGAAGGTGAGACCGGAAGGTTTTCGGGCGGATCGGTTGCGTGAGGTGAATGAGAGCAGAGTCAAGGATGACACCGAGGTGGCGGGCCTCTGGGACGGGAAGGATGGTCCTGCCGTCCACAGTGACGGGAAAGTCAGGGAGGGGACAGGGTTTGGGAGGGAAGATAAGGAGCTCGGTCTTGGACACGTTGAGTTTTAGGTGGGCAGACATCCGGGAGGCGACGTCCTCAAGGCAGGAGGAGATACCAGCCCGGAGGGAGGGAGAGAGGACAGGGGAAGAGATGTAGATCCGGGTGTCATCTGCGTCGAGATGGAAGTCGAAGCCGTGGGAGCCGATGAGTTCACCGAGGGAGTGATTGTAGACGGAGAACGGAAGAGGGCCGAGAACTGACCCTTGAGGAACCCCTACGGTCAGAGGATGGGAGGGGGAGGAGGAGCCCGCGGAGGAGACCGAGAATGACCCGCCAGAGAGATGAGAGGAGAACCGGGAGAGGACGGAGTCTGTGAAGCCGAGGTCGGATAATGTGTCGAGGAGGAGGGGATGGTCCACAGTGTCAGAGGTACCTGAGAGGAGGAGGAGGATTAGGATAGAGTAGGAGCCGTCGGATTTGGCGAGAAGGAGGTCACGGGTGGAGGGGAGGGGACGGAAGCCAGATCGGAGGGGGTCCGGGAGAGAGTCGGAGTTGAGGAATTCAAGGCAGACGGTGTAGACGACTCATTTTGGGAGTTTGGAAAGGAAGGGTAGGAGGGAGATAGGACGATGACTGGAAGGGGAGGTGGGGTCGAGAGAGGGGTTTCTTAGGATGGGGGAGACGTGGGCACGTTCGAAGGCAGAGGGGGAGAAGCCCTTGGAGACCGTGTGGTTAAAGATGGAAGTTAGGGAGAGGAGGAGGGAAGGGGAGATACTTTTTATAAGACGATCGGGAATGGGGTCCGAATTATTGAGCGTTTACAGTTTGCAGATCCCTGTACTAGGCGCTTGGGATGTACAATTCGGCAACAGATAGAGACGATCCCCGCCCAACGACGGGCTCGCGGTCTAAAAGACTGGCACCTGTAAGCACTAGGCACCTAGTGAGCACCTAACAAACACCCCAGTGAGCACAGAGGACTAATCGAGGATCGCCCACCCTGTTGGAAAAAGATCTAACGGGACGAAAAGAAAGAAAAATTTTAAACTATGGGGAATCTTATTCATTTCTTCCAGCCTGTGTAAGGAGGGCATTCAGTGAAACATTTTTCACCAGCTGCATATAAATTTATAATGAGCACGGGATCATAAAATGAGACTATGGGAGGAGTGTTTCAGCGGGCAAATCATTTTTACCGCCTTTTGCTGTTAAAAATCCTGGCGTATGTGTTTGTTACGGTCGGTTCTGTAAAATATTATTTAAAAATTGGTTTGGGGAAGTGTTCTCCGATTCTTTTGTAACTCAAAACGTTGGGTCGATCCACAGCTTCGAGAGACCCACGCCTCTACCGTTCGCGAAAGGAAGACTTTCGGATTACGGCAGAATTTGCCCTCTGGTTGTATTCTCTGCTTTCCTCTTTTTGGCAGTTCCCATCTGTAATCCTTCAGAGATTTCCTTCGTTCTCTAGGGTGTTCTAAACCAACTTCTTTATAGCGGTATGAATTTCAGGATTTTATAAAGGCTCTTTAATCAATAATAAATCAAAGTCGCTTAACCTCTCTGTGCCTCAGTTCCCTCATCTGTAAAATGGGGATTAAGACTGTGAGCCTCACGTGGGGCAATCTGATGACCCTGTGTGTAGCCCAGCGCTTAGAACGGTGCTCGGCACACAGTAACAGATCGCTTAACAGATACCGACATTATTGAAAGAAGACACCATACCGAATAACCAGCAATAATCATCATCATACTCATTTTGATATTTGTTAAGAGCTTAAGTGCCAAGCACTGTACCAAGCACTGGGGGAAATGGAAGATAAAGTGGACACAGTCGTTTGTTCATTCAGTCGTATTTATTGAGCTCTTACTGTGCGCGGAGCACTGTACTAAGCACTTGGGGGAGTGTAATTCAGCAATGAGCAGTGGACAGTCCCTGCCCGCGACAAGCGTGCAGCCTAGAGGCGGGGAGACAGACATCGAATAAATAAAGTGACGGGGATGAATATAAGCAGCGTGGCTCAGTGGAAAGAGCCCGGGCTTTGGAGTCGGAGGTCATGGGTTCGAATCCCGGCTCGGCCACTCGTCAGCTGTGTGACTGTGGGCAAGTCACTTCACTTCTCGGTGCCTCAGTGACCTCATCCGTAAAATGGGGATGAAGACTGTGAGCCCCACGTGGGACGACCTGATTCCCCTGTGTCTACCCCAGCGCTTAGAACGGTGCTCGGCACATAGTAAGCGCTTAACAAATACCAACATTATCATTATTATTATAAGCGCTGTGGGGTTGGGAGGGGGGGAAGAGCAAAGGAAGCAAGTCAGGAAGATGCAGAAGGGAGTGGGAGATGAGGAACAGAGGGGTTAGTCGGGGAAGGCTTCTTGGAGCAGATGCGCCTTAAATAAGGCTCTGAATGGGGGTGGGGGGAGAGGAATTGTCTTTGGGATTCGAGGAGGGAGGACGTACCAGGCCCGAGGGAGGACGCGGGTCAGGGATGGGCATTGAGACAGGCGAGATGGAGGCTCAGGGAGCACTAGAGTGTGCGAGCCGGGTTGGAGGAGAGAAGGGAGGTGAGGCAGGAGGGGACAAGATGGTGGACAGCTTTAAAACCAACGGTGAGGAGTTTCTGTTTGACGCGGAGGTGGATGGGCCACCACCGGAGTTTTCTGAGGAGCGGGGCGACTTTCCAGAACCTCTCTGGGGGACGGTGACCCGGGCAGCGGAGCGAAGCGTGGACTGGCGTGGGGAGAGACGGGAGGCTGGGAGGTCAGCCCAGAGGATGATGTAGCCAAGAGGATTTATCGACGCATTAACGCCGTCCTCGTCCTACGTGGGGCTCGAGCCCAAGGTAGCGCTTCACGCTGGTGGTGACGATCTGGTTCGGGTTACTGTATCTGACCCGCCGTAATTCCTCTCGGTGTTTCAGAATGATGACTCTCTGAGACTTCTCAAGGATCTGGACTCCGACGGACATGTTTTGGAAACTACCGCAGTACCCTGGAAGGGGAGAAGGGAAATTAAGATACCGGAAGAAGACATATTACGTGAGGTAAATAGTAATCGTGGGTATTTGTTAAGCGCTTACTATTGCAGAGCACCTTTCTAAGCGCTGGGGTAGATTCCTGATTCTATTTATTCCTGATTCTCTTTATTTGCTGCTGTTTTAATGAGATGGTCTTCCCCTTGATTCTGTTTATTGCCACTGTTCTTGTCTTTCTCTCTCCCCCAGTTAGACCGTAAGCCCGTCACAGGGCAGGGACCGTCTCTAATCTGTTACCGATTTGTCCGTTCCAAGCGCTTAGTACAGTGCCCCGCACATAGTAAGCGCTCAATAAATACTATTGAGTGGAGGAATGAACGAATAGAGGGTAATCAGGTCGTCCCACCTGGGGCTCACGGTTAATCCCCATTTTACAGATGAGGGAACTGAGGCACAGAGAAGTGAAGTAGTGCCTTGCCCGCAGTCACACAGCTGACAAGTGGCAGCGCCGGGATCTTTTCCGTCCTTTGTCTCATGCCGCTCGGAAGTGCTGACTCGAGTGTGTCGGTCAACGTGCGTCTCAGTCGATCAGACCTATCGTATTTATCGAGCACTGTATGCTCGCCGCACTGAGCGCTTAGTAGTAATGTTAGTATCTGTTAAGCGCTTACTACGTGCGGAGCACTGTTCTGAGTGCCGAGGTAGAGACGGGGGGATCGGGTTGTCCCACGTGGGGCTCCCGGTCTTCATCCCCATTTGACAGATGAGGGAACTGAGGCACAGAGAAGTGAAGTGACTCGCCCGCAGTCCCACAGCTGACAAGCGGCAGAGCCGGGATTCGAACCCACGACTCCCAAACCCGTGCTCTTTCCGCTGAGCCACGCGGTACAGCGTCTAGTCTCCTCTTCGGGAAATCCGGAGGGGGGGAGAAGAGAAGAGGGAGTCTCCGTACAATCCGGCAGAGGCTGCTAACGCGGTGGACCTCTGGACATGAGAAGCGGCGGGCCTTAGTGGAATGAACCTGAGTGGGGGGGGGGGGAGGGTCAGGAGGCCTGGCTTCGTCCGTTCGGTCAGTCGTATTGATTGTGCTCTTACCGTGTGCGGAGCACTGTGCTAAGCGCTTGGAAAGTACCATTCAGCAACGAATAGAGACAATCCCTGCCCACTACGGGCTCCCAGTCTAGAAGGCTTCTAATCATTCATTCAATGGTACTTATTGAGCGCTTACTATGTGCAGAGCACTGTACTAAGCGCTTGGAGTGTACAGTTCGGCGACAGATAGAAACGCTCCCTGCCCACTGACAGTCTAATCCCGGCACGGCCACTTGTCTCTCGTGATATTTGGGGCAGGTCACTTCACTTTTCCGCGCCTCATCTGTAAAATGGGAGGACCAGTACCGGTTCTCCCGCGTACTTAGGTTGCGAGCCCTGTGAGGGACGCGGACCGTGTCCATCCGGAATAATCTGCATATACCCCAGTGGTATATACGGATACGTATATGCAGTGGTTTGAACTTAACAGAATACCACAGTTCATTCATTCATTCAATAGTATTTATTGAGCGCTTACTATGTGCAGAGCACTGTACTAGGCGCTTGGGATGAACAAGTCGGCAACAGATAGAGACGGTCCCTGCCGTTTGACGGGCTCACGGTCTGATCGGGGGAGACGGACGGACGAGAACGATGGCACTAAACAGCGTCGAGGGGAAGAACACATAACACAGTTCTTATGATTGCGTTAGGAGAAGACCGTCGAGCGCGCATCTCTCCTCGCAAAAGGTCACCGTGATGAAGAGCCGGAAAGAAAATCTCGGCTCCCTCCGATCTCGTGCCCTTCTTTCCTTCCGTTGGTTTGCTCTGTGCCAGTTTGGCCGGGGAAGGCGGAAGGGTTGGCGGCGGAAGGTCGGGACGTGGTCGAAAGCGAGCTCTCGGGCGTGTGCCACGTAACGATTCCCAGGTAGAAAGCAGGTGGGTGGAATTAGGGAGCGGGTCTGGACCTGGCAGGAGATCCAGGGCCCGAGGAAACAGCGGGTTACCAAAGCCCGGCGGTTCTTCCTTCGCAGAATCTCCGGAATCTACCTTTTCATCTCCGTCCAAGCTATTTGGATCTAAATTCTCGACGTTTCCCGCCTCGACGTCTGCATCGGCCTCCTCGCTGACCTCCCTGCCTCCCGTCTCTCCCCACTCCAGTCCGAACTTCCCTCTGCAGCTCAGGTCCTTTTTAGAAGACACCGATGCTTTTCGGGTCTCTCCACTTTGCAGAAGCCTCCTGCGTCTGTCCGTGCCTTTCTACATCAGGCAGAAGCAGAGTAATAATTTTGCTATTTATTAAGCGCTCCGTATCCGCCGAGCACCGTACTAAATTCTGGCCTGGTTTATATACGAGGGAATCAACTCCCACATGGGGCTCACGGTCTAAGTAGGAGGGAGAACGGGTGTCGAGTCCCCATTTTGCGGACGGGGGAGCCGAGGCACGGGGGGAGTATGTGATTTACCCAAAGTCGTAGAGCGGCCGAGCCGGGATTAGAATCCAGATCCTCTGACGGCTTGACCCAAGCTCTTCCGCTAGGCCACACCGAGTCTCTTGTGACCACAGAAGCAGCGTGGCGTAGCGGCTAGAGCCCGGGCCTGGGAGTCAGAGGGTCACGGGTTCTAATCCCGGCCCTGTCACTTGTCTGCTGTGTGACCTTGGGCGAGTCCCTTTACTTCTCTGGCCCTCAGTTCCCTCATCTGTAAAATGGGGATTAAGACCGTGAGCCCCACGTGGGACAACCCGATTCCCTCGTATCAACCTCAGGGCTTAGTACAGTGCTTGGCACCTTGTAGGCGCTCGTCGGATATCATCACCGTCAACTGTAAAATGGGGATTGAGACTGCGAGCCCCACGTGGGACAGGGACCGTGTCCAGCTCGATCTGTCTGTAGCCACCCCAGCACTTAGTACGGCGCCTGGCGCACGGTAAGTGCTTAACAAATGCCGTCATTGTCATTACCCTCGGCTTTAAGCCGTTCCGTCAGTATCTCCCCATCACTTATCCTTTACGGGAAGCAGCGGGGCTCGGTGGAAAGAGGCCGGGCTTGGGAGTCAGAGGTCGTCGGTTCTAATCCCGCCCCCGCCACTCGTCAGCCGTGTGACCTCGGGCAAGTCGCTTCGCTGCTCTGGGCCTCAGTTGCCTCATCTATAAAACGGGGATGAAGACGGCGAGCCCCACGTGGGACAACCTAAATCCCTCGTATCTACCCCGGCGCTTAGAGGAGGGCCTGGCACCCGGTGAGCGCTGAACGGATGCCGGCGTCATCCTTTATCTACACTCCCCTCCACCGCGATCCGGCTCGGATTCCTCATTCCTTTCGAGCCAGCCTGTTCGCGGTGCTCCCTCCCCTTCTCTCTCACCTCCGACCTCTTGCCCGCTTCCCCCCTCCTGGCCCAGAACTCCGTCCCACTTCCCGTCCGGCAGAACACCCGCGTCCCCATTTGCAAGACCCTTCTGAAATCCCATCTCTCCCAGGAGGCCGTCCCTCGTTCGTTTCGCGATCGTGGCGGGTGTCAAGCCCTCGTTCCGTGCCGAACGCGACACCGAGTGCGGGGGGGCAATTCGAGATGATCAGGCCCCACGTGAGGCTCGCGGCCTGAGTAGGAGGGAGAAGAGGTATCGAATCCCCGTTTTGCAGACGAGGGAACCGAAGGCCAAAGGAGTGAAGCGACTTGCCCAAGGTGACACGGCAGCCAGATGGTGGAGCCGGGATTAGAACCCAAGACCTCTTTTTCCACCGGGCCGTGGCGCTCCCCGCCCCGTTCGTCTCTCATCCCCCCACCCTTCCTCCCACGGCCGAAGCGGCGTGGCTCAGTGGCAACGGCCCGGGAGGTCACGGGTTCTGATGCCGGCCCCGCCACCTGTCAGCTGTGTGACTTTGGACAACTCACTTCACTTAGTGCCTCAGTTATCTCATCTGTAAAATGGGGATGAAGACCGTGAGCCTCACGTGGGGCGACCCGATCGCCCTGTATCTACCACACTGTTTGGAACGGTGCTCGGCACATAGTGAGCGCTTAACAGATGCCAACGTTGTTATTGTTAACACTTCCACTTGAGTTCCCCCGAATTGTGGCCCTTTAGGCGAATCGTTGCCTTTAAACTCTGTTGCTTCTTCCTATCTGAAATTTCCGACTCTCCCATTCGGCTCCCTGCTAGATTATAAACTCCTGGAGAGCCGGGATGGTTTCTGTTACCTCTGTCGTATTCCCCAAAGCGCTCAGTGTAGTGCTTTGCACAGGCTAAGTGCTGAATAGATACCGGTGATCGACGGGTCGATCGATCGGCTGAAAAGGAGCAGGGAGACGTTGGAACAGTGTAGTACGGCAACAGTCCCGATGATGACTGATGCTGGGATAATGCGGTGACGTTATTGATATCATTCATTCATTCATTCATTCAGTCGATCGTATTTATTGAGCGCTTACTGTGTGCAGAGCACTGCACTAAGCGTTTGGAATGTACAGTTCGGCAACAGAGAGAGAGAGACAATCCCCGCCCAACGACGGGCTCACAGTCTAAACGGGGGAGACAGCAGAGGAGAGCAAAGAAAATATTAATGTCGGTCTCCCCTTCTAGACTCTAAGCTTATTGTGGGCAGGGAACGTGACTGTCGACTCTCTTATATCGTACTCTCCCGAGATCTTGGTACAGTGCTCTGCACACAGTAAGTGCTCAGTAAATATAATAGTAGTAGTAATAATGTTGGGACTGGTTAAGCGCTTACTATGTGCAGAGCACCGTCCTAAGCGCTGGGGCAGATGCAAGCTAGTCAGGTCGTCCCACGGGAGGTTCGCGGTCTTCATCCCCATTTTCCAGATGAGGTAACTGAGGCACAGAGAAGTTACGTGACTCGCCCACAGTCCCACAGCTGACGAGTGGCAGAGCCGGGGTTCGAGCCCGCGATCTCTGACTCCCAGGCCCGTGCTCTTTCCGCTGAGCCACGCTGCTCCTCTAATACTTACGGTATTTGTTAAGCACTTGCTATGTGCCAAACTCTGTTCTAAGCACTGGGTAGATACAAGTTAGGTTGGACACAGTCCCCGTCCCGCATGGGGTTCCCAGTCTCCATCCCCAGTTTCCGGATGAGAAGTGAAGCGACTTCCGTTCATTCGTTGTCGTATTTCCTGAGCGCTTACTACGTGCAGAGCACTGGACTGAGCGCTTGGGACGGACGGTTCGGCAACGGAGAGAGACGGTCCCTGCCCGATGACGGGCTCACGGTCCGATCGGGGGAGACGGACGGACAAAAAACAAGACGACGTTTGCCCGGGGTCGCCCAGCAGACCGGCGACGGAGCCCGGATTAGATCTCGTGGCCTCGTGACTCCCAGGCCCCGGCTGCAGCCGCTCGGATCGATCGAGGCGGAAGCGACAGAGAGACCCACCCGTCGGCCTTTAATTAGAAGCGGCCTGACTTTACGGGGACGTCAAGAAGGTCGTGGCGCCGTGAAAGAGGATCGAGACGCCGCTTCGTCTGGAAAGCGGATGACAGATGTATTTCTGCCCAGTGTGGAAGTGACTTTCGGTGATTCTCTCGGGTCTCATCAACCGTTAGGGATAAACGTCGTCGCGTCCTCAGCGACGCTGTCTTCAAGCGGGCAGTCAGTCAGTCAGTCTGGTATTTATTGAGCACCTGACGGTGTGCGGAACTGGATAACGAGGGCTTGGGAGAGTGCAACGGAGTTAACAGTGATAATGATGGTAATAGTTACGGTTCTTGTCTGCCCGTCTCCCCCGATTAGACCGTGAGCCCGTCGAAAGGCAGGGACCGTCTCTACCCGTTGCCCACTTGTACGTTCCAAGCGCTCAGTAGGGTGTTCCGCACATGGCAAGCGCTCAATGGACGCTATTGAATGAATGAATGAATGAATACTTGTGAAGGGCTCGCTGTGTGCCCGACACTTTCCCGAGGGCCGGGAGAGAGACAAGCAAACCGGGATGGACACGGTCCCTGTCCCACGTGGGGCCCACGCTGTCGATCCCCATTTTACAGATGAGGGAACCGAGGCTCGGAGGAGGGAAGTGACTTGCCCGAGGTCACACAGCGGCTAAGTGGCGGAGCTGAGATCAGAACCCGTGACCTTCTGACTCCCAGGCCCGGGCTCCAGCCCCTCTGCCTGCTTGCTTCTCTCGGCAGACAAGTTCCCTGCCCGCCACGGGCGTAGGGTCTGGAGGGGGTGACGGGCATCAATATAAATAAATCATTTAGACCGTGAGCCAGTCACTGGGCGGGGATCGTCTCCATCTGCTGCCCAGTCGTATTCTCCAAGCGCTTAGCACAGTGCTCGGCACACAGGAAGCGTTCAGTGAAGACGACCGAATGAGTGAATTTACAGTCTGTGAGTTACGGACATAAGTGTTGACTCTAAGGGGTCACGCTAGACGACTCCTCTGGGAATCGGCTGCACTAGCTCCTAGGAGTTTAACTTATTCGATCCGTTCGGCTTTGCCGGGCGCTTACTACGTTCAGGCACCGTACTGAGCGCTTGGGAGACACGTCCCCCTGCCCACGGCGAGTCCTTCCGTACCGTCAGCTCGCCGTGGGTGGGAGATGCGTCCGTCGTATCGTCGTGCCGTGCTCTCCCGGGCTCCTAATACAGCGTCCCGCGCCGTACGGTAAGCGCTCGATAAATAGGATGGATGGTTCGACTGATTCGGGGGGGCATTTTTCCCCGGTAAACTACGAAGGTTCTTCTCCAAGACACACACTCATCACCGGTCTCAAAACTGCCTTTTAATGATAATGGCGGCATCTGTCAAATGGGGATGAAGACCCTGAGCCTCCCGTGGGACCACCTGATGACCCCGTATCTCCCCAAGCGCTTCGAACGGTGTTCTGCGCATAGTAAGCGCTTGACGAGATACCAAAATACCAACATTATCTGTTTAGCGCTTACCGTGTGTCAAGCACTGTGCCGAGCGCTGGGGTTTTAACGAGAGGTCCCCGCGGACTGCCGTACGGAGATATCAGCGTCGCGCGGAACGTGCCGACTGCACGCGGGGGGGGGGGGGGCGCGGCTCGGTGGAAAGAGCCCGGGCTTGGGGGGCGGAGGTCACGGGTTCACGCCCCGGCTCTGCCGCCTGGCAGCTGTGGGACTGCGGGCGAGTCGCTTCACTTCTCTGGGCCTCGGTGACCTCATCTGTCAAATGGGGATGAAGACCGGGAGCCCCCCGTGGAGCAACTCGATCACCCCGTATCTCCCCCAGCGCTCAGAACGGTGCTCTGCACCTAGTAAGGGCTTAACAGATGCCGGCGTTATGATGATTATTATTAAATCAACTGGAGGCAGAAATCATTCTGGGGGAGCGGACTCCATTTTAACTGGTGCCCTGTAAAGCGAAACAAATGTAAAACAGATGTGTTTGCCTGCAGCGACGTTTCTCCAGCTCACTCAAGGAGAGTTTCCCGTCGAGCACGTTTTCTCTGCCCTTTCTATTCCCGCCTTTGCTCTGGGGGATCGAATGATTCCTTAGCTCCGTCACGGGGTATTAAAGTGGCACGTTCGCCTGATCTGAAGCGTTCGAAACGCTTCTGTGGCGAATTACTTGCATAGAAATTGTCTCTAAAAAATTGTAATTAGTCGTGATTAATCAGAATTAATTGTATTGCGTAGGCCACACCGGGTCTCAGGAGCCGACGGGCTCGGCGGTCTGGCCAGACCTGGGGATGTTCGCCGCCGCTCTCCAGTTTGAATCGGTTTTCGCCGCGACGGACGGCGAACGGTTCATCGGTTTGAGGAACGAAAACGGGAATCAGGCGCTCTAGCTTTAATCCGTGGCAGGGCGCGTGGTTCTTTTCTAGGATTGGATAACCAGATTAAAGAATTCGCCGACCGGGATTGATTTCGCTTTTTTATCAAACCCTCACCCGGGACACCACGGCGTGAAACGCGACGCCGTGACTGCCCGGGGAACCCTGTTAAATATACGTCACCCGTCCACCCGGGGTACTTTTTAAAGTCGGGTCGAAAAAGGCCCTCCCGCTACCTTGTCAGCTCCTCGTTCCTTCGTCCGGTAGTATTTATTGAGCGCTCGCTGTGTGCGGAGCACTGTGCTAAGCGCTTGGAATGGACAACTGGGCAACAGATAGAGTCGGTCCCTGCCCAGTGACGGGCTCGCGGTCTAATCGGGGGAGACGGACGGACAAAAACGAGACAACGTAATCACGATAAATAGAATCAAGGGGATGTATGCCTCATTAAATAATGTTGGTATTTGTTAAGCGCTTCCTGTGAGCAGAGCGCTGTTCTAAGCGCTGGGGTAGATACGGGGTACTCAGGTTGTCCCACGTGAGGCTCAGTCTTCATCCCCATTTTCCAGATGAGGGAACCGAGGCCCAGAGAAGCGAAGTGACTTGCCCACGGTCACCCGGCTGCCAGGCGGCAGAGCCGGGATTCGGACCCATGACCCTCCGACTGCCAAGCCTGGGCTTTTTCCCGGGGTCGTGTCCCCCCCGTCCGCGTAAGAGGCAGTGGCCGAACGATAATCGTTAATACCGACGGGCGCCGCAGCGTTCCATCCGGTTATGGAAATCCCAGCTGTGTGACCTTGGGCAAGTCACTTCGCTTCTCTGGGCCTCAGTTCCCTCATCTGTCGAACGGGGATGGAGGCTGTGAGCCTCACGTGGGACGACCCGATGACCCCGTATCTCCCCCAGCGCTTGGAACGGTGCCCCGCACAGAGTAAGCGCCTAGCAAATACCAACATTATCATTATCATCGGAGGTCAGATCACCGAGGTGAAACGGTTCCTCGTAATTCCCGCGCACTTCGGTTGGGCCCCTCCCCGGCTCCTAAGCTCCCCTCGCACCCTTTGGGATCCGCATCTCTCGGTTAGCGGAAGCCCGGCGGGACCCGGAGGTGGGATGATCCTGACGATGCCCTAGTCAGGGGAGGGTGGAGTCCGTGGCGATCCTTCGGGCTGGACGCGTCTCCGCGTCAGCGAGGAGCTCTGGGAAGAAGCCGGATTGGCCGTTCCGAGCGCTTGGTCCGGTGCTCTGCACGTAGTCGGCGCTCGATGAGTGCCGTTGAGTGAGTGAATGAATCGTGTCTCTCTGTTGCCGAATTGTAGATTGCGAGCGCCCGGTACGGTGATGTGCACGGGGTGAGCGCTCGGTAAACAACCTCGAATGAATGAACTGTCCCTGTTGCCGAATTGTCCTCTCCCAAGCGCTTAGTCCAGCGCTCTGCCCACAGTAAGCGCTCCATCGATACGACCGAATGGACGGATCGCCTCTCTCTGTTGCCGAATTATACATTCCAAGCGCTTGGTACGGTGCCCTGCGCGCGGTAAGCGCTCAGTAAATACTACTGACGGAACGAGCGACCCTATTTATTTTTTTAATATGGCGTCCGTCCCCTTCGTTCCGTCGATCGCGATAACGGTTCTCGTTTTTATTTTGTTCTGCGTTACCCTGATGTCCGTCTCCCCCGTTAGACCGTGAGCCCGTCGTCGGGCGGGGATCGTCTCCGTCTGTCGCGGGTTGTCCGTTCCGAGCGCCTAGTACAGTGCTCTGCACATAGTAAGCGCTCGATAAATGCCATCGAATGAACGATCGAAGAAGGAAGAGTCGAAGAATGGGTCATTCACTCATCCAGTCGTATTTACCCGGCGCTTACTGCGCGCGGAGCACCGTACCGGACGCCTGGGGCAGTACGACGTATCGACGAGCGTCTCGTTCGTCCGCTCGGCCGCGTTCAGCGAGCGCCCGCCGTGTGCGGAGCGCTGGACCGAGCGCTCGGAAAGTACGGTTCGGCGACGGAGACGGTCTCCGTCCGACGACGGGCTCGCCGTCTAGGAGGGGGAGACGGGCATCGACGGGATCAGGATGAAGAGCATCGTAGCTATATACACACCAGTAATAAAATAGAGTAATCACGTTGGTATCCGTTAAGCGCCTACTACGTGCGGAGCGCCGTTGCGAGCGCTGGGGGAGATACAGGGGAACGAGGTCGTCCCACGCGAGGCTCCCGGTCTTCGGCCCCGTTTTACAGACGAGGGAACCGAGGCACGGAGAAGCGAAGTGACTCGCTCGCGGTCACGCAGCTGAGAAGGGGCGGGGGCGGGACACGTCCGGGCGCCGCGGGGCGGGGAAGGCGGCGGAGGGAGGGGGTCGGGGCCGACGGGGAGGGGAGGAGGAGCGGAGGGAAAGGGGGGGGGGCTCAGTGTGGGAAGGCCTCCCGGAGGAGGTGAGCTCGGGAGGGCTTGGAAGGGGAGAAGGGTGAAACCTTCTCCTCGCCACAGTGAATTTACGGTCCGGCGGGCGGCGGCGGGAGGGCGCTTCCGTATCCGTCGAAAAAGCCTTTTTGTTTCCACGCAGGCGGACGAGTCGCCTTTCAACAGCAGCGTCACGGCCTTTGCCCTGAGAGCAAGAGTCGTCTACCCCATCGATCAGAAGTTCAGGGTAAGAGTCCCCCGACGTCCGCTCTCCCGCACCGATGGTAATGTCGGCGTTCGGTAAGCGCTCCCCGTGGGAAGCAGCGCGGCTCAGCGGAAGGGGCCCGGGCTTCGGAGTCGGAGGTCAGGGGTTCGACTCCCGGCCCCGCCACGGGTCAGCTGGGTGGCTCCGGGCGAGTCACTTCACTTTCCGGGGCCTCGGCGACCTCATCTGGAAACTGGGGACGAAGACGGCGAGCCTCACGTGGGACGGCCCGATTTCCCTCAATCTCCCCCAGCGCTTAGAACGGTGCTCTGCGCGCGGTAAGCGCTTAACGGATACCGACGTTGTTATTAACAAATACCGATATGTATTTATATATACGATAGAAATAAATGAACGACGGATGTGCGCCTAGGCGCTGTGGGGCTCGGAGGGGGGATAATGATGTCGGTATCTGTTAAGCGCCCACTCTGTGCCGAGCACTGTTCTGAGCGCTGCTGTAGATACAGGGTAGTCCGGTCGTCCCACGTGAGACTCACAGTCGATCTCCATTTCCCAACTGAGGGAACGGAGGCCCAGAGAAGTGAAGTGACTTGCCCTCGGTCACCCAGCTGCCAAGTGGCGGAGCCGGGACTCGGACCCCCGAGCCCGGCCTCTTTCCACCGAGCCGCGCCGCTTCTCGACGAGGGGACGGATAAGGGAGCGGACCAGAGCGGCGCAGAAGGGGGCGGGAGAAGAGGAGGGGGGGATTCGGTCGGGGAAGACCGTAAGCCCGTCGGTGGGCGGGGGCCGGCTCCATCTGGTGCCGACCTGTCCGTTCCGAGCGCTCGGTACAGCGCTCTGCGCGTCGTCAGCGCTCAGCAGATACTACCGAATGAATGAACGACAAGGCTTTGAAGGGAGCGGGAGCATACTCTTCACGCGGGACAACCCGATCGCCCCGTATCCCCCCCAGCGCTTAGAACGGCGCCGCGCACGTAGTAAGCGCTTAACAGATACCGACGTCGTCGTTGCCGTCGTCATCCACCAGGCCGGGCCGCGGGGAAAGACGGAGGAGAAGCGGGCCGGACCCGGGCGGGCGGGGAACTGAGGGGGAAGGGTCTGTTTCGTATGCTCGATTCTGTTTGTCGCTATCGTCTCCGTCCGTCCGTCTCCCCCGATTAGACCGCGAGCCCGTCGGGGCGGGGGGGGGGGACTGTGTCGCCGATCCGTCGGTTCCAAGCGCTCAGTCCGGCGCTCTGCGCATAGTAAGCGCTCAGTGAACACGACCGGACGGCCGGATGTCTTCGCAGCCTCTGGCCGACGGCGCGTCCGACCCGTCCCTGGCGGAGGAGGCCGGGGGGGCGGGTCCGCCCCACCGGCCGGCCGACCCGTCTCCGGCCGGCAGCCTCGGCTCCCTCGGCCCCGGACCCGGAGACGACCGCGGCTCCTCCTCCTCCGGCCGCTCGCTGGCCAGCGACGACCGCTTCCCCGACGGAACCTTCCCCCGGGTGGCCTGCTTCCCCGACCTGCTGCTCTGCGAGAGGTGAGGAGGGGCCGCGGAGGACGGCGCTCGGCGCGCGGTTAAGCGCCGGACGGGGGCCGTCGGCGGGATTATCGTCTTTCCCCCGTCCCCGGCCGGGGCGACCCCGCTCGGTGACGTCCCTCTTCTGCGCCGCGACCGCCACGGTTACGCTGGCGGTCGTTCGGCGCTTCCTGGGCGAGAAGCGGCGCGGCTCGGGGGGAGGGGCCCGGGCCCGGGAGTCAGAGGTCGCGGGTTCTCATCCCGGCTCCGCCGCTCGTCAGCCGGGTGACCTTGGGCCAGTCGTTTCGCTCCTCCGGGCCTCGGCGACCTCCTCTGGAAAACGGGGATGAAGACCGGGAGCCCCACGTGGGACCACCCGATCGCCCCGTGTCTATCCCGGCGCTTAGAACGGTGCTCGGCGCGTAGTAGGCGCTCGACGGGTGCCAACATCACCGTTCTCTGCGCCCCGGTTCCCTCGTCTGTAAAACGGGGATGATAGACCGCGAGCCCCAGGTGGGACGACCCGATCGCCCCGTGTCTACCCCGGCGCTCCGAACGGTGCTCGGCGCGGAGTAAGCGCTGAACGGATACCGACCTTACTGTTCTCTGTGCCTCGGTTCCCTCATCTGTAAAGTGGGGATGAAGACCGCGAGCCCCACGCGGGACGACCCGATCGCCCCGTATCTCCCCCGGCGCTCAGAACGGTGCTCGGCGCGGAGTAAGCGCTCAACGGATACCATTCTTCTTCTTATTGTCATTATCGTTATTACGTGCCGGGCGCCGTACTCGGCTCTGGGATGGATACAAGAGCCCGGGCCTGGAAGTCGGAGGCCACGGGTTCTGTTCCCGGCTCCGCCGCTCGTCAGCCGTGTGACTTTGGGCAAGGCACTTCGCTTCCCTGGACCTCGGTGACCTCCTCTGGAAAATGAGGATCGAGACTGCGCGTCCCGCGTGGGACAGCCGGATAACCTCGTATCTGCCCCGGCGTCTAGAACGGTGCCTGGCGCCTAGTAAGCGCTTAACAGATACCGACGTTCTTATCAGGAAACCGGCTAACGAGGTCGGGCGCGGTCCTCGTTCCACGTGGGGCTCACCGTCTTCATTCCCATTTGGCAGATGAGGGGACCGAGGCCCGGAGAAGTGAAGTGACTTGCCCACGGTCACACAAAAGACGCACGGTGGAGCTGGGATTGTTCGTTCGTCCAATCGCGTCTTTCGAGCGCTCACTATGCGCAGAGCACCGTACCGAGCGCTCGGAATGGGCGGTTCGGCAACAGGTGGAGACGGTCCCTGCCCGACGACGGGCTCGCGGTCTCATCGGGGGAGACGGACGGCGAAGCAGAACGAGGTCCTTCTCGCTCCCTGGTGGAAGGAGCCTGGGTCTGAGAGTCAGAGGACCTGGGTTCTGATTCCGGTTCTGCCGCTTGTCCGATGTGTGCCCCGGGGCGAGTCGCTTCTCCGGGCCTCAGTTTCCTCATCCGTGAAGTGGGGACCGATTCTCCTCCGCCGATTTAAACCGTCGAGCCCCGTGTGGATCCGGGATCAGATCGTCTCGTGTCTGTCCCGGCGTGCAGTACAGGGCTCGGCACGTAGCGGACACTTGGAGCGAAGCACGGCGTTCCCAGGTTTCGACTACCGTAATACGTTCTTCTTTTTATTCCAGTTTCGACGTAAATTTATGTCTCTACGGTCTTCATTTGAAAAGCCTGTCGCTTTTGGACGCAGACCTGAGACAAGAAAAGCATGTGGTAGGTAGAGTTTTCTGATCCGCTCTTAGAGAGCCTAAGGAACATCCAGCGCGGCGCCTCAGTCAATTGATCTCCGTCGAGGAGCGGCCTGCCCTGTTGGAAAAGGCACGGGCCCGGGAGTCAGCGGTCCTGGGTTCTGATCCCAGCCCTGCCACCTGTGACTTCACTTCTCTGTGCCTCAGTTTCCTTCTTTGTAAAATGGGGGTCCACTGCCTGTTCTCCCTCCTCCTTACTCCCCAAGCCCCAGGTAATAGTAATAGTATTCGTATTTGTAAAGCGCTTACTCTGTGTATCTCCAAGGGGGAGATACAGGGCGATCGGGTCGTCCCACGTGAGGCTCGCAGTTAATTCCCCATTTTGCAGATGAGGTGACTGAGGCCCAGCGAAGCGAAGCGACCCGCCCACAGTCACCCAGCTGCCAGGTGGCGGAGCCGGGAGTCGAACCCGCGACCTCTGACTCCGAAGCCCGGGCTCTTGCCACTGAGCCACGCTGCTTCCCTGGACCTGATGATCTTGTATTCGTTCATCCGTTCTTGTTTACTGAGTGCGCAGAGCGTTGTACTGAGCGCTTGGGAGAGCACGGTACAGCAGGCACGTTCCCTGCCCACGACGAGCTCACGGTTTAAAGGGGGAGACGGGCAATCTCCGTACATACCCACGTAACCCGGCCCAGAGTCACACGGCAGACAAGCGGCGGAGCCGGGATTAGAACCCAGGTCCTTGCGACTCCCAGGCCCGGGCTCTAGCCACTCGGCCGCGCTGCTTCTCTAGTTCTCTAGTTAGAGAGAGTTAGTGGACGTGATCCCTTCCCTCCAAGAGCTTACAGCCTAGTAGAGTGACCGTCCTAGAGGAGAAGCTTCTAGAAGATAATGATGATAATAATGTTGGTATCTGTTAAGCGCTGAGCATGTGCGGAGCACTGTTCTAAGCGCTGGGGGAGGTACAGGGTCATCGGTTGTCCCGCGTGAGGCTCCCAGTTAATCCCCATTTTCCAGACGAGGGAACTGAGGCACAGAGAAGTGAAGCGACTCGCCCACAGTCACACAGCTGCCAGGTGGCGGCGCCGGGAGTCGAACCCATGACCTCTGCCTCCCGAGCCCGGGTTCTTTCCACTGAGCCACGCTAATAATGATCTTGGTGTTTGTTAAGCGCTTACTATTCAGAGAAGCAGCGTGGCTCAGTGGAAAGAGCACGGGCTTTGGAGTCGGGGGTCGTGAGTTCGAATCCCGGCTCCGCCACCTGGCAGCTGTGTGACCGTGGGCGAGTCGCTTAACTTCTCTGGGCCTCAGTTCCCTCATCTGTAAAATGGGGATGAAGACCGTGAGCCCCACGTGGGACGACCCGATTCCCCTGTGTCTACCCCGGCGCTTAGAACGGTGCTCTGCGCGTAGTAAGCGCTTAACAGATACCAACATTTTATTCATTCAACAGTATTTATTGAGCGCTTACTATATGCAGGGCACTGGACTAAGCGCTTGGAATGGACAAGTGGGTAACAGATAGGGACCCTCCCTGCCCAGCAACGGGCTCACGGTCCAAACGGGGGAGACGGACGGCAGAGCGAAAGAAAACGAGCAGACCGGCGAGGACGTCAGCGAGAGAAATGGAATCACGGACCTGTCCCCAAGAGGTGTGGCTGTGCTTATAGATCCGCCGGCGGAAATTATATCTTCTTGTGACCTCCGTCCACGCCAGGCCCTCAGAAGGTGTGATCGCTCGATCGATGACGACGATGATGACGCTGGGGGTTCCGTGCCTGTGGGTTACCGCGCGTGCCGATGTGTGTGATTATAGATCTGCCTCCAGATGATCCTATCATTTCATGACCTTTAGAGATCCTTCCAGCCCTCCGGCTATAAAGGCACACGGGGTATAGCGGATGGTGACGTTTTGAATCCTTGACTGAAATTCAGCTACCGCTCTGTGGGGACCCTTTCTGTAAGACGATGAAGCGCGTCCTTTAATCGGCAACGGATCCGAAGTCCCCGATGACGGAACACGTCAGAGAATCTCCAACGTTTGCCGTTCTTTATTTCTCTGTAATCAGATGTTCATCCAGATCTTCAAGAAACACCTTCGTGACGTCTTCCCTGAAAAGAAGACCGGTGAAGAGTTTTACGAAAACATTCTCTCGAAGCAACAGACGGTAAGATTTTACCCATATCTTCGAAGAACCCCTTTATGCCGTTTGCCCGAGAAAGAAGACGAGGGAAGAATTTTGTGAAAAGGTTCTCTCGAAAACCACACGCGGTAGGATTTTTTTCTTCTATGTTTCTAACGTTAACGTCACATTTTTCGAAAGCTGATGATGCCCGCGATGAAATCACTTGCCTTTGAAAGTTTAGCACAAGGTGCCCCTTTCTCTTTTGAGCGTTCAGATCGGTCAGTCATATTCGAAAGAGACGTGAGGCCGTCGTCGGGCGGGGACCGTCTCCGTCCGTTGCCGAGTCGTCCGTCCCAAGCGCTTGGTCCGGTGCTCTGCACGTAGTGAGCGCCCAGTAAATAATATTCAGTGAATGAAGGAAAGGATCAGCCTGACCTCGCGGAAGGAGGCCGGGTCTGGGAGTCGGAGAATCTGGGATCCACCCCCGGCTCCGTCACTTGCCCGCTGTGTGACTGTGGGCAACTCGCTTCCCTTCTTCGAGAAGCAGCGCGGCTCAGTGGAAAGGGGCCGGGCTTGGGAGTCAGAGGTCGTGGGTTCTAATCCCCGCTCCGCCACCTGTCAGCTGGGTGACCTTGGGCAAGTCACTTCACTGTGCCTCAGGTCCCTCACCTGTGAAATAATGGGGGTGAAGTCTGTGAGCCCTCCGTGGGACAAGCCGATTACCTTGTATCTACCCCGGCGCTTAAAACAGTGGTTGCCACATAGTAAGCGCTTGAACAAATACCAATATCATTATTATTATTATTCTTTGTGCCCCAACTCTTCTCCATCCCACTTGGACTCTGAGCCCCATCGTGGTAACTTTGTGCGACCTGATTTTCTTGCAGCTACCCCAGCTTAGTACAGTGCTTGGCGGATTCGTTTATAGATTCATTCGGTCGTTTTATTGAGCCCTTACTGTGTGCAGAGCACTGTACTAAGCGCTTACAATGATGGCATTTGTTAAGCGCTTACTGCGTGCCAAGCACTGTTCCGAGCGCCGGCGTAGATAGAAGGTAATCAGCCTGTCCCACGTGGGGCTCACAGACTTAATCCCCATTTTACAGACGAGGTCACTGAGGCCCAGAGGAGCAAAGCGACTTCCCCACAGTCACACGGCTGAGCCGGGAGTAGAACCCACCACCTCTGACTCCCAAACCCGGGCTCTTTCCTCTAAGCCACGCTGCTTCTCTAATAGCAAATAGTAAGCGCTTAATGAATATCATCATAATCGTTAGCATCGCGTTGTAGTTCTTTCAGAATTTTAAAAAGGGGTAGGTAATTACCTAATAAATTGGAGCTTCGTCGTTCTAACCCGAGTTGCGGTGGCCTCGGTAAATTTATAGTGTTGTCCAGAGGGACTCGCGGTCCCAGAATGGAGTTTATTTCCCAAGGTAACAGGGTGATTTATATAGTAAAAGAATGGGAAACCACAAAGTTTCTTTGTAAACTCTCCCAGTGAATTTATTAATAATACGTTGGTATTCGTTAAGCGCTTACTATGTGCAGAGCACCGTTCTGAGCCCTGGGGGAGACGCGGGGTCATCAGGTCGTCTCACGTGAGACTCACGGGTAATCCCCATTTTACACATGAGGGAACCGAGGCCCAGAGAAGCGAAGTGACTCGCCCGCGGTCACACAGCTGACAAGTGGCAGAGTCGGGATTCGAACCCATGAACTCTGACTCCCAAGCCCAGACCCTTTCCATTGAGCCACGCCGTTATTACATTGGTTCAAGCTACTGTCGCGGCCTGTTTCACGACAGCGGCTCCGCCAGTGAAGCGATAGTTCGGTCGGTCGGTCGGTCGTATTTACCGAGCGCTCACTGGGTGTAGAGCACCGTATTAATTGCTTGGGAGAGGACCGTGTGGCGGAGTTGGCGGACATTTTCCCGGTCCATAAGGAGCTTACGGGGAAGACCGGTATTAAAAGGAATTAAGAATGATAGTTACTCTTAATTTTATTAAGAAGAAAACGAATTAAAATGAATTAAGCAGTGGGGCTGAAGGCGGGGCGAATGAAGGGTACAAATCTAGGCGCCAGGGTGACGTAGGAGAGAGAGGGAATAGGGGAAACGAGAGTTTCGGCGGGGAAGGCCTCTTGGAGGAGTTGCGATTTTAATAAGACTTTGAAAGCGGGGAGGGTGACCGTCTGTCAGATGGGCGGCGGAAGGAATTCCAGGCCCCGGGCGGGACGTGAGCGGAGGGTCGGTGGCGAGACAGACGACATCAGGGTGCAGGGAGTAGGTTGGCATTAGAGTGGAAAGAGCCCGGGCTTGGGAGCCAGAGGTCATGGGTTCGAATCCCGGCTCTACCACCTGTCAGCTGTGCGCCCGCGGGCGAGTCACTTCGCTTCTCTGGGCCTCGGTTACCTCATCTGTGAAATGGGGATCGACCGTGAGCCTCACGTGGGACAGTCCGCCAACCCCGCGTCTACCCCGGCGCTCAGAACGGTGCTCGGCACATAGTAAGCAGCGCTCAACGGATACCAACGTGATTATTAGAGGAGAGTGAGGGTGCTGGATTGCAGTGGGAAATCAGTGAGGTAAGACAGGCGGGGACAAGGTGACTGAGGGCTTTAAAGCCGACGGGGAGGAGTTTCTGTTTCATTCATTCATTCAATGGTATTTATTGAGCGCTTACCGTGTGCGGGGCACTGTACTAAGCGCTTGGAATGTACAGTTCGGCAACAGATAGAGACGGTCCCTACCCAACAGCAGGCTCGCAGTCTAAAAGGGGGAGACAGACAACGAAACAAAATAAGTAGTTAGGCATTAGTATCGTCAAAATAGATATATAGAGTCATAGATAGGTACACATCCTTAATAAAATAGAGTAATAAATAATATATACAAGTATACACAGGTGCTGTGGGGAGAGGAAGGGGGAAGAGCAGAGAGAGGGAGTTGGGACGATGGGGAGGAGGAGCAGAGGAAAAGGCAGGGGCTCAGTGTGGGCAGGCCTCCCGGAGGAGGTGAGCTCTCAGTAGGGCTTCGAAGAGGGGAAGAGAATCAGTTGGGCGGAGGCGAGGAGGGAGGGCCTTCCGGGACGGCGGGAGGACGCGGCCCGGGGGTCGACGGCGGGACGGGCGAGGACGGGGGCCGGCGGGGAGGCGGGCGGCGGAGGAGCGGAGCGTGCGGGGTGGGCGGTGGAAAGGGAGAAGGGAGGAGAGGTAGGAGGGGGCCAGGGGATGGAGAGCCTCGAAGCCAAGAGTGAGGAGTTTTTGCCTCATGCGAAGGTCGATAGGCGAAGGTCGATATCTCTCCGTCCTGTAGTTCTATTGTATTTTCCCAGGCGTTTAGTACAGTGCATCACACTGAGGTTTGGCTAAATAAATACCGCCGTGACCGTCGTTCTTACCGGCATGGTTCCTATTAAAATGAATCACATTTGCAGCTCGAAAGTACCAGGGAATCAGATTGGTAATCGATCCTTCATCTAAAATTTAGAATCCCAAGTCTCTTCAGAGCTAAAGTGCACTCGTTGCGGTTCTTCTGATTCCTCTTCGGGAGAATCGAGTCGTGTGGTTTGAGGCCTTAAATGTTCCCCACTTAATCGGCAAAATCTCGGTGCCAAACTCTCGGACGTTTCGTGATCTACTTATATGATCGTAAGAAAAGCTTTTAGTAGCTCATTTGGAATTCTTAGAGATTAGCATCTCATTCGAATTGAACAATCTCCTCCTTTTCACCCTTTCCCATCTGCATATATTTTACTGAGATACCTGGAACGCTTGACCAAAATGCCAAACGGCCCTTAATTTGGACTCGCAGAATTAACTCTGATCTTTAGTCGCGCTAACTCACGTTTTTGTGATTTCCCGTGCTTTCCGAGGACTTAATTAAAATCTTTACCCCGACAAGATTAAATCTGGTAACGGGGAGACTTCGCTATCCCCTCATCTCCCAAATTTCACAGTGTCGTCCAACCGTAATAGGCCGTGGATCCGAAGCGATGTCCTATTTGTTTTGAGACCCTCGAGAGAATGGTAAAAAAACATAATTCTGATGAGGTTATCAGCGGGAGGTTTTTTTCCTTTGCCGCTTCGAGGCTCTTTATAAAAATAAATAGGACATTATTGCATTTTATTTCCTTATTATTTTAAAACAAGATAACGTACAGTCGTTTTCGTGGTGAAAGATAATATTTTATTAGTAACGACGGTGTTTCTCTTTCAGGATTTGAAGGAATTGGAAAGGCAACTTCATTCCAGATTGTACGACACAGAGATGTCAGCCGTCGGTAATTCCGAATACAACACGCTGGAAGATATTGAAAGAAAAGAGAGGGAGTATGCCGAACATATCGTCGATAATGTGCGTATTTTCACTTTTAATCCAGAGGGCCTGTACTTTATCCCACGGCGGAATCATTTGAATGACAGTGTTCAGAGGCCGTGATAGGTGCTGTTGTCTCCTTTGGTCATTTAGCTTGGATTGCCTTTAATCGGCCATTCAGTCGCATTTATTGAGCGCTTACTGTACTAAGCGCTTGGGACAGCGCAATATGACAATCAGCAGACACATTCCCTGCCCACAGTGAGCTTGCAGTCTAGATGGGGAGACCGACTTTATTGTCAATAAATAAAATTATGGCTATGTACATGCACGCTGTAGTAGCCAAAACTAAGTTTTCTTAATTTTTTGAATGGTATTTGTTAAGCGCTCAATATGTGCCGGGCACTGTCTGTTCTAAGTGCTGGAGTAGATAATAATGTTGGTATTTGTTAAGCGCTTACCATGTGCCGAGCACTGTCCTACGCGCTGGGGGAGATGCAGGGTCGTCGGGTTGTCCCACGTGAGGTTCACGGTCTCCATCCCCGTTTTAGGTGAGGTAACTGAGGCACCGAGAAGTGAAGCGACTCGCCCACGGCCACACGGCTGACAGGTGGCCGAGCGGGATTCGAACCCATGACCTCCGACTCCCAAACCCGGGCCCTTCCCACTGAGCCACGCTGCTTCTGCAGTGTAACCAGTTTGGAGACCGTCCACGTTCCACATGGGGCTCACAGATTTAATCCCCATTTTTACAAAGAAAAGGTAACCGAGGTCCAGAGTAGTGAAGCGACTTGCCCCAAGCGGCGGACGAGTGGCAGAGCCAGGATTAGAACTCAGGACCTTCTGACTCCCAAGCCTGTTCTCTAACGGCTAGGCCACACTGTTTCTCCGTAGCAGGGGCTCAGTCCTAAAATCTCAGAATTTTCATGGTAAAAGATAGTATTTTATTATCCTGTATATTCCGTTTATCCTGTATATCCTGTTTATTTTCCTCCTGTATTTTCCTGGTGGGACGCATCCTCTCATAGTGATGCAACATTCATAAAACCTTTTTGTTTTTTCAGTTAAAAAAGGATGACCTTCGTTAAGCGCCTCCTATGTGTCGAGCCCTATCCGACACGCCGAGGTAGATACCAGTCCTTGTCTCACATTGTAAATGGGAGGTAGAACAGATGCTGACCTCCCCTTTTACATACAGTTGAGGTAACCGAGGCAGAACCGGGATTAGAACCCACGTCTAAGCAGTGAGGTGACTTTCCCAAGGTCACACAGCTGACAGGTGTCAGAGCTTCGATTGGAACGTGGGTCCTCTGAATCTCAGGTCCGTGCTCTTTCCCTTAGGCCACTCGGTACTTCATTTATTCATTCCATCGTCTGCATTGAGCGCTTACTGTGTGCAGAGCACTGTACCGAGCGCTTGGAATGTACAATTCGGCAACGGATAGAGACCGTCCCTGCCCAACAACGGGCTCAGGTCTAGAAGGGGGAGACAGACAACGGAACAAGACAAGTAGGCAAGTCGGTAATGTTCGGAGTTCTGTGTGGGACAGGACTCTGAGAGCTGAATAATAATAATCATAATCATAATAATGGTATTTGTTAAACACTTACTATGTTCCAAGTAATAATGTCGGTATCTGTTAAGCGCTTACTCTGTGCAGAGCACTGGTCTGAGCGCCGGGGTAGATACAAGGTGATCAGGTTGTCCCACGGGAGGCTCACGGTTTATCCCCGTTTTACAGATGAGGGAACTGAGGCATTTTACCTCATCTGTAAAATGGGGATCGAGACTGTGATCTCCACAAGGGACAAGGACTGTGCCAAACCCGATTTGCTTGTATCCACCGCAGCGCCTAGTACCGTGCCTGACACGTAGTAAGCACTTATCAGGTAACGTTATAATTATTATTTATGTCTGCCTGCCAAATTTTGGTATTTTGAGCACGCTGTATTTGACTGTTTTTGTCTGTCTCCCCCATTAGCGTGTAACCTTGCTTTGGTCTGGGAAGATGATGATAATCATAATAATAATGTTGGTATTTGTTGAGCGCTTACTAGGTGCCGAGCACTGTTCTAAGCGCTGGGGTGGATACAAGGCGATCAGGTCGTCCCACGTGAGGCTCACAGTTAATCCCCATTTTACAGGTGAGGTAACTGAGGCACAGAGAAGTGAAGTGACTTGCCCACAGTCACACGGCCGACCGTTCTAAGCGCTGGAGTAGATACAAGGCGATCAGGTCGTCCCACGTGGGGCCTGCGGTCTTAATCCCCATTCTGTAGATGAGGGAACTGAGGCACAGAGAAGTTAAGGGGCTTGCCCACGGTCACACAGCGGACAAGCCTTGCAAGCATGTAAGTCTTCCCTTCCTATTCCGACAAGATCTCAGGAATGAGACGAGCTCTGTCCCCGACGTCGGGGATCACGCATCTAATGATGAGAACGGTGGTATCTGTTAAGTGCTTACTGTGTGCAAAGCACCAGTACGTGTGACCGTTACCCTCATCACAGAATGCCGACGTCCGGCGCCGCAGCGATCCGCGAGAAACTATCCGTTTCGTTAAGCGGCGGCGAGCTCGGAATTGCAAGATCAATCTCCGGTGGAAGCCGGGTCGGGCAGCCAGAGCTAATATAGGCTCAGGGGAAGAAGCGGCTTCACATTTCAAGGATCTTCTTAGGTCTCAACTCCCACAGAGGATTTGTTTCATTATTTGTCTCGGAGGAGGAGGAGGAGGAGGCGTGTCCCGGGAGAGGCGGAGAGGAAAAAGAGGAACGGCGAATTTTAGACGACTGGCTTCCGGGAGCACGTTCCTCACGTGGGCCGGGGAATGAAAGAGTCCCTCGGGGAGAGACGATCACTCTAGACTGTAAGCTCCTTGTAGGAAGGGACTGTGTCCGTTCATTTGTCCTAGTGTGCTCTCCCGCTGCACGATGCTCTGCACGCGGTAAATGCTCAATAAGTAAGACCGAATCCATGAGTGGGCAGGAAGGGTGTGGCTCCGTGGAAAGAGCCCGGGCTTGGGAGTCGGAGGACGTAGCTTCTGATCCCGGCTCCGCCCCTCGTCTGCCGTGGGACTTCGGGCGAGTCACTTCCCTTCGCTTTGCCTCGCTTCCCTCATCCGGAAACTGGGGATTAAAAGTGTGAGCCCCGCAACCTGATCACCCTGTATCCACCCCAGAGCTTAGAACGGTGCCAGGCACATAGTAAGCGCTTAACAAATCCCGTCATTATCATTATTATTCTGCTTATTATTCTACTTCCAAAATAAGTAAACCAACCCCCCCCCCCCCCCACCTTGCGGAACAGTGAGGATGCTTGTGAGATGCATTCGTTCATTCATTCATTCAGTAGTATTTATTGAGCGCTTACCGTGTGCAGAGCACCGTACTAAGCGCTTGGAATGAACGAGTCGGCAACAGATAGAGACGGCCCCTGCCGTCGGACGGGCTCACGGTCTGATCGGGGGAGACGGACGGACGAGAACGATGGCGACGAATAGAGTCGAGGGGCAGAACGTCTCGTAAAAACGATGGCGACCGAATAGAATCGAGGCGATGTGCGTTTCGTTAACAAAATAAATAGGGTGATGAAGATATATGCAGTCGAGCGGACGAGTACGGTGCCGAGGGGATGGGAAGGGAGAGGGGGAGGAGCGGAGGGAGATGAGGGGAAAAGAGGGTTAAGCTGCGGAGAGGTGAGGGGGGGGTGGTAGAGCTTTTCCACTTGTCCGCTTTGTGGTCTTGGGCAAATCACCCTGTAGACTGTGAGCTCATGTGGGCAGGGAATGCATCTGTCTGTCATTATATTGTACTCTCCCAAGCGCTCAGTACGGTGCTTTGCCCACGGTAAGCTCTCAATAAATATGATGAATGAATGAATGAACTTTTCCGGGCCTCAGTCACCTCATCTGTGAAATAGGATTAAGAGAGTGAGCCCCATGGGGTCAGGGACCGTGTCGACACCGATCATCATGTATCCGATGATAGTAATGGTGGTATTTGTTAAGTGCTTACCGTGTGCAAAGCACTAATAACGTTGGTATTCGTTAAGAGCTTACTGTGTGCAAAGCGCTGTTCTAAGCGCCGGGGGGATACAAGGTGGTCAGGTTGTCCCACGTGGGGGTCACGGTTTTAATCCCCATTTTCCAGATGAGGGAACCGAGGCACAGAGAAGTGACTCGCCCAGAGTCGCACGGCTGGCAAGCGGCGGAGCCGGGATTAGAACCCATGACCTCTGACTCCCAAGCCCGGGCTCTTTCCACTGAGCCCCGCTGCTTCGTGAGCGCTTGACACACAGTGAGCGTTGAACGTAAACCGTAAAAAAAAAGAAATAAAAATAAGCCACTTTCTTTTTCTCTCTCCCTCTCTCATCCATTCATTCATTCCGTAGTATTTATTGAGCTCTTCCTGTGTGGGGAGCAGGGAAGCAGCGTGGCTCAGTGGAAGGAGCCTGGGCTTCGGAGTCAGAGGTCACGGGTTCGACTCCCGGCTCTGCCGCTCGTCAGCTGTGTGACTCTGGGCGAGTCGCTTCGCTTCTCTGTGCCTCAGTTACCTCATCTGTGAAATGGGGATCAACTGTGAGCCTCAGGTGGGACGACCTGAGGACGCTGTATCTCCCCCAGCGCTTAGAGCAGTGCTCTGCACATAGTAAGCGCTTAACAAATACCAACATTATTAACTGTGAGCCTCACGTGGGACAACCTGATGACCCTGTATCTCCCCCAGCGCTTAGAACAGTGCTCTGCACAGAGTAAGCGCTTAACAAATACCAGCATTATTATCACGAAGCACTTGAGAGAGTACGATCCCAGCTCTGCCACTTGTCAGCTATGTGACTGAGGGCAAGTCACTTCACTTCTCTGTGCCTCAGCGACCTCATCCGGAAAATGGGGATGAAGACCGTGAGCCTCACGAGGGACAACCTGATGACCCTGTGTCTCCCCCAGCGCCTAGAACGGTGCTCTGCACGTAGTAAGCGCTTCAATGCCAACATTATCATTATTATCATTACGATTCAACAACAAACAGACGCGGTCCCTGCCCACAAGGAGTTTAGAGTCCAGACGGGGAGATGGACGTTAACAGAAACAAAGGCGTGACAGATATCTACGGAAGTGCTTCGGAGCCGCGTCGGGGGAAGAACGAAGGGAGCGAGTCAGGGCGACGCAGAGGGAGCGGGAGAAGAAGAAGGGAGGGCTTAGTCGGGGAAGGCTTCTTGGAGGAGATGGGCCTCCGGGAAGACTTTGAAAGGGGGAGCGTCGTGGTCTGTTGGATACGAAGAGGGAGGGCGTTACAGGCCGGAGGCGGGGTGCGGGCGAGGTGTCGGTGGCGAGATGGATGAGACCGAGGCCCGGCGAGGAGGTGAGCGGCAGCAGAAGAGCGGACTGTGAGGGCTGCGACGGAGAAGGGGAGAAGGGAGGTCAGGTAGGAGGGGGCGAGTCGGTGGACTGCTTTCAATCCAGTGGTGCGGGGTTTTCTATTTTGACGCAGCAGCGGATGAGATGATTTTCTGGAAGTTCGGGGAATCACGATGATCCGTTCGTTCGACCGTATTCACCGAGCGCTCACCGTGTGCCGAACACCGTGCTGAGCGCTTGGAAAGTACAGTTCGGCGACGGGAGACCGTCCCGACCCGACAGCGGGCTCGCGGTCTAGAAATGGTAATGATGGTCTTTAAGCGCTTACCGTGTGCCAGGCGCTATACTAGGCGCTGGGACGGATACAAGCGGATGGAGGTGAACGCGGTCCCCGTCCCTTGTGGGACTCTCCGTTTTCCAGATGAGGTAACTGAGGCGCAGAGAGGTGAAGTGACCTGCCCACGGTCACCCGGCAGGCAAGTGGGGGAGCCGGGATTAGAACCCATGACCTGGACATTCTTGTGGAAGAATGATCCGGCCAGCAGGGTGAGGGACGGACCGGAGTGGGGAGAGGCGAGAGGCAGGGAGGATGTGACCTCTCGCCCTAGGAAGTTGGGGGCGGAGACATCTTCCGGGCTTATGAGAAGCAGCGTGGCTCAGGGGAAAGAGCTCGGGCTCGGGAGTCAGAGGTCATGGGTTCGAATCCCCGCTCGGCCACTTGGCAGCTGTGTGACCGTGGGCGAGTCACTTCACTTCTCGGTGCCTCAGTTACCTCATCTGTAAAATGGGGATTAACCGTGAGCCTCCTGTGGGCCCACCTCATTACCCTGTATCTACCCCAGCGCTTAGAACAGTGCTCTGCACGTGGTAAGCGCTTAACAAATGCCAACATTATCATTATTGTTATTATGGCAGAGAAGCCAGTGCGACTTAATGAGAGAACCCGCACGTGAGAGGCAAAGGACCTGGGTTCGAATCCCAGCTCTACGATCAGCCTGTTGCGGGACCTCGGGTGCGTCGCCCGACCTCTTATTTTCCTCATCTGCAAAATAAGAAGGTGACTGAGCTCCCTCCATCTGTACAGGTGAGCCCTGGGTAGAACAAGGATTGCGTCCAATCCGGTAATCTGCTTAGACCGTGATCCCCCTATGGGACGGGGACTTTGTCCGACCCGAATATCTCGTCTCTACCCCCGTGCTTAAAATAGTCCTTTTTTATATGTTTTTAGAGGGTATCTGGTAAGCGCTTACTCTGTGCCGGGCACCGTTCTGCGCACTGGAGGAGATACAGAGTAATCAGTCCGTGTCTCACGGGGAGGTCACGGTCTTCATCCCCGTTTTACAGACGAGGTGACTGAGGCACGGAGAAGTGTCCTGCCCAAGGTTACACAGCAAACAAGTGGCGGAGGCGGGATTAGAACCCCGGTCCGTGTCCCATCCACTAGGCCACGCCGCTTCTCCTCGGCTCGTAATGCGTGCTTAACAGATGCCATAACGGTAGTGATAAGAATCGATGATACCTCTCGGCGTGACGCACAGAGTGAACACCTACGAAATACTCCTGCTGTTTTATCACTATTAATTCTTTTCTTTGAATCCGCTGTTGTGGGGTAGGAATGAATTACAAAGTCGAGGGGAAGAATGAGGAGATTCTTCTCGTAACTGACGGGGATGGTCTGTTGGAACACAGAGGGGAGAAACAAATTGTACAACCAATAAGTAAAATGGTGATGATAATTATTAGGGTACTTCTTAAATGCTTACTGGGTGCCAAGCACGTTACCCTATCTATTTCATCACCCTATTTATTTTGCTAATGAGATGTACGTCACCTCGATTCTGTTTGTTGGCTATTGTTTTAATGAGATGTTCGTCCCCTCGAGTCTGTTTATCGCCATTGTTCTCGTCTGTCCGTCTCCCCCCGATTAGACTTTAAGCCCGTCGAAGGGCAGGGGCTGTCTCTTACCTGTTGCCTAATTGTAAATTCCAAGCGCTTAGTACGGTGCTCTGTACGTAGTAAGGCGCTCAATAAATACTACCGAACGAATGAACTGTTCTGAGGATTTGGGTAGACGTGAGTTAACCCGGCCCACATTGGGCTCACCCCATTGATCCCCATTTTTTACAGATGAGGTAAAATGAATCATCTCATTTGCAAAATAAGACGATAACTAAACTCCCTCCGTTCGCATCTCTATCTGTGGCCAAACAGTCCATTCCAAGCGCTTAGTACAGTGCTCTGCACATAGTAAGCGCTCAATAAATACGATTGAATAGAGGCGAGTCCTGTGCGGAACGAGGATTACGTCCATTCTAGTAACCTCTTTAGACTGCGAGTCCCCTATGGGACGGGGACGTTGTCCAACCGGAATATCTTGTATCTACCCCCGTGCTTAGAATAGTCCCTCTTTATATTTTTTAAAAGGGTATCTGGTAAGCGCTTACCCTGTGCCGGGCACCGGTCTACGCGCCGGAGGAGAGACAGAGTAATCAGTTGGGACGCAGTCCGTGCCTCACGGGGAGGTCGCGGTCTTAATCCCCACTTTACAGACGAGGCGACCGCGGCACTGAGAAGTGAAGTGACTTGCCCGAGGTCAGGCAGCAGACGAGTGGTGGAGCCGGGATTAGAACCCGTGACCGCCTGACTCCCGGGACCGTGCTGTGTCCACTAACTCTTCCTAGATTCCAGATCTAAGCGTCACATTTCGTTCCTTACTGGGGAAACTATCTACGCCTTCTGTTCGGTATTACCGAGGCCCCAATTCACGTCCACCTCCTTAACGGTTACAGGTCCGTCCACCCATCGACGGTATGGATTGGACCGGGGGAAGCAGCCCGGCTCAGCGGAAAGAGCCCGGGCTCGGGAGGCCGAGGTCATGGGTCCGAATCCCGGCTCTGCCACCTGTCAGCTGTGTGACTGTGGGCGAATCACTTTATCCATTCATTCAGTAGTGTTTATTGAGCGCTTACTATGTGCGGAGCACTGTACTAAGCGCTTGGAATGGACAAATCGGCAACAGACAGGGACAGTCCCTGCCCATTGACGGGCTTCCCGTCTAATCCGGGGAGACAGGCGGACGAAAACAGTGGCAGTAAATAGAATCGAGGGGGTCAACATCTCAAATAATAGCAAATAAATAGAATCAAGGGGATGCACAGCTCGTTAACAAAATAAATAGGGTAATAAAAATATATACAGCTGAGCAGACGAGCACAGGGCTGAGGGGAAGGGTGGGGAGGAACGGAGGGAGGGGGCGGAAAAGGGGGCTTAGCCGCGGGGAGGTGAAGGGGCGGGTAGAGGGGGGCACTTCTCTATGCCTCAATTCCCTCATCTGTAAAATGGGGATGAAGACTGTGAGCCTCACGTGGGACAACCCGATGACCCTGTATCTACCCCGGCGCTCAGAAGGGCGCTCCGCACGTAGTGAGCGCTTAACAGATACGGACATCAGTAGAAGTAGTAGTAGTGTGTATGGAGAGCCAGCCTCGTGCAGAGCGTAGCACTGAGACCTCGGGGGAAAACAGTAGAGTTCCAAGATCCCGGCTCTGCCCACGAGAAGCCGACCGTCTAGCTTGGGCGAACCGAAGGGAAACTGATATTTGCTTTCATTCATTAAGAGCTCCCCGGGCCAAACTGGGAAAATCGAATCTTCCCAAGGCACAGTATAAGTCTCCGTGGGCAGGGAACCCGTCCGCCAAGTCTGTCTTATTCTCCGAAGCTCACTCCGGTGCTCAGACGCGCGGTAAGGGCTCAGTAAACACCGTTGATTGAATGATCGATCGATCGAATCGTATTTTGTCTGGCGCCCCAAGTATTCATCTTCATCTTTCCGGGATGGTTTTTATATCGGTCTTGGTTTCCGACGGTCTCACCCCGCCGACGGAACCTCGGAGGGCTTATTGCTTCGGAATGCTGTAGTGAACTCTGTATCCCTGGGAAATTTGCTAGAATAAACGCTTCGAAGGTGGAAACCTCCTTTATGGCCCCCAAAAGGACAACCCGCCGGAAGTCTCCGTTTCCTTGCGCCGGTGCCTCGGTCTGACTCGGGAGTGTAGCCTCTTCGGGGGAAATTGAATGCGGGAAATCGGTGAAATAATCCTCTTTATTCTTATATCCGTCTTTGATTTTTATTTGCAGTTTAGACTCCGTCTCCCCTTCTGCCGACGATGATGAGTGAGGATTATAGAATTTGTTGAGCGCTTACTGTGTGCCACACACCGTACTAAGCGCCGGGGTGGGTACGAGCGAATCGGGTTGGACACGGTCCCTGTCCTACCTGGGGCTCGGTCTCAATCCCCGTTTGACAGATGAGGTGACCGAGGCACGGAGAAGCGAAGCGACCCGCCCAGGGTCACGTAGCAGACGGGTGGTGGAGCCGGAATTTGAACCCGTGACCTTCTGACTCCCAGCCCCGGGCTCTACACGCTGCGCCGTCCTACTTCCCCTCTAGACTGTGAGCTTGTTGTGGGCTTTATTGCTCCTTGTTGTATTGCGCTTTCCCCAGCGCCTAATACGACGCTCTGCACGCAATAAGCACTCGCTAAATGCGATCAAATGAATGAGTGAATGAACGTAACTCTAGGGAACATCTCAGATCAACTTGCCTGAAATATTTGGAATCTGGGTCAGTATTTCAAATAGCAGGGCGACTCAGTGGCAAGAGCCCGGGCCTGGCAGTCAGAGATCATGGGTTCGGATCCCGGCTCCGCCGCTTGCCGGCCGTGTGACTTTGGGCAAGTCACTTCGCTTCTCTGGGCCTCAGTTTACCTCATCTGTAAAATGGGGATTAACTGTGAGCCTCACGTGGGACGACCCGATGACCCCGTATCTACCCCAGCGCTTAGAACAGTGCTCTGCCCATAGTAAGCGCTTAACAGATACCACCGTCATTATTATTATTATTTTTTCAAAACTTCATCTGTGTCAGTATTCGAACTAGATCTGTTTTGGAAGCTTTTGGAAGCCCTAACAGAAGCTCTTTTGTTCTCTCTGGTTTGGTTGTCTTTCATTGTCGTCGTACAGATGGAAGCTTTCTGGAAGCAGACAGACAAAGCCCTGCAGGCTCTGCTAGACCCGCCGAAGTGTTCAAGAGACAGAGCGGGAACAATTGGGATGAATTTGACCGAAGGGATGATTGCGGCTGAAGGATTATTAAGGGAATCTCAGGACGTGCAGGCAGCGGTATGATACGAGAACAGCGGATAATGATAATGTTAATAACGTTGCTATTTGTTAAGCGCTTAGCCCGTGCCGAGCACCGTTCTGAGCTCCGGGGTGGACACCGGGCAGTCGGGTTGTCCCGCGTGGGGCTCACAGTCTTAATCCCCATTTTCCAGGCGAGGGAACTGAGGCACCGAGAAGCCAGGTGACGTGCCCGAAGTCACCCGGCTGACAAGTGGCTGAGCCGGGAGTCGAACCCATGACCTCTGACTCCAAAGCCCGGGCTCCTTCCACTGAGCCACGCTGCTTCTCTAGTCTAATTTCTCCCCGCAGATATCGCGGGGAGAGGGCTAACCGGAGGATGCGGCCTTAATTTCCTTGGACTGTCGGCCTTTTTCTAGAATCACAGAATAACCGCGTTGAATCTTCCAGGTGGAGTGCCACCCGTCTGCTGGGTGACCTTGGGCAAGCCACTTCACCTCTCTGGGCCTCGGTTCCCTCGTCCGTAAAATGGGGATTGAGACCGTGAGCCCCACGTGGGACGACCTGATCGCCTTGCGTCTACCCCCAGCGCTCAGAACGGTGCTCGGCACGTACGTAGTAAGCGCTTAGCGGATGCCACGATTATCGGTATTAGCATAATTATCAATAATGCGAAAGCTCTCCAGAAGCAGCGGGGCCTAGTGGAACGAGCACGACCCTGGGCGCTAATCCCGGCTCCGTCGCTCGTCTGCTGGGTGACCTCTAGTGATGATGACGTTGGTACGTGTCGAGCGCCTACTATGTGCCGAGCACCGTACCGGGCGCCGGGGTGGATACAAGGTAATCGGAAAGAGCAGGGGCTCGGGAGTCGGAGGTCATGGGTTCGAATACCGGCTCTGTCACTCGTCAGCTGGGCGACTTTGGGCAAGTCACTTCGCTTCTCTGTGCCTCGGTTACCCCGTCTGTAAAACTGGGGATTAAGACCGTGAGCCTCACGTGGGACGATCTGACTACCCTGTATCTAGCCCGGCGCTTAGAACAGTGCTCTGCACGTAGCGAGTGCCTAACAGACACCAACCTTATCATCAGGTCGGGTGGGACAAGGTCTAACCCACATCATCCGTGTTATCATAGGATATTATCATCGTCGTCATCCTCCCTGTCACACAGAACCAAGGCATCATGTCCTTTCGGTTCCTAACTGGCATTTGAGACCCTGCGATCCAAGTACCCAGATCTCTGATATACAGAAAACGGGGCGTGATGGCGGAAGTGGGAATGCTAGCTGTCGTCGTCCGGACCATCCGGGCCTGTTATTTTTCAAATAGCGTTGCCTAGTTATACGCGCTTATTTAACTTGGGATATTTCATAGGCGCGTTTTCCAGATTCCTTTGAAAAAAATAACCTTCGGTCCCGGGACAGGGCACATTTCTAAATGTGGACAGCCGTCTCACATCTGGAAAAATAAGATCGGGTGTTCGTTACCATTTCATTTTCTTTTCGCCTAAAAGCCTGGGATCTTATCCTCTTGCTCCACCTAGGGATGAACCTTTTCCTTTGGCGTCCCCGTCGGCCAAACGCGGAAACTTGATGAGGCATCGACGGATGCCCGTCCCTCGGAGAGGGGTTCCCTTCTCCCCGAATAACCGGGAAGGCCGGTCCGGTAAAAACTCCGAGATATTTTCCGGGTCTTGCGGGAATTACGCCGTCCCCGCTCCCCGTGTGTGGACAGTCTTGCGATTAAAAAGAACCCGGGTTGCGGGGTTCCTCGGTCCGTCGGTCAGTCGCATTTAGTCAAGGCCTACTGGGGGTAGAGCCACTGTACTGAGTGAGCGCTTGGGAGAGGCCAGTAGGACAGTGTAGCAGACGCAGTCCCTGCTCCCAACGAGCTTCCGGTCTTCCAGAGTTTTCCGAGTCGTGGGTCTTATCCAGAGGTGAAGAATCCAGCACCTCCTCTGACATTGTGTCCAGTCCAGAACCTGAAATGGGACCCCCTTTAAAGCCCATCTCCTCCGGGAGGCCTTCCCTGACTATGCCCCACCTTTCTTCTTCTCCCACTCCCTTCGCATCACCCTGACTCTTGCTCCCTTTATTCATCCCAGCCCCACACCACTTATTCATTCGGTCAATAGTATTTATTGAGCGCTTACTACGCGCAGAGCGCTGTGCGAAGCGCTTGGAACGGACAGATCGGTAACGGATAGAGACGGTCCCTGCCCTCTGACGGGCTCACGGTCTAATCCGGGGAGACGGACGGACAGGAACCGTAGCGATAAATAGAACATCTGTCATTTATTTCCTTCTGTTCACGTTTGTCTCCTCCTCCAGACCGTAAGCTCATCAGCGTGGCTCGGCGGAAAGAGCACGGGCTTTGGAGTCAGAGGTCATGGGTTCGAGTCCCGGCCTGCCACTTCTCAGCCGTGTGACTGTGGGCGAGTCACTTAACTTCTCGGTGCCTCAGTTCCCTCATCTGTAAAATGAGGATGAAGACTGTGAGCCCCACGTGGGACAACCCGATTCCCCCTGGGTCCACCCCAGCGCTTAGAACAGTGCTGTGCACGTAGTAAGCGCTTAACAAATAGCAACATTGTTATCATTATTACATTCGGGGAGTGTCTGTTGTTATAGCGTACTCTCCCAAGGGCTCAGTCGTTATGATAATATCGTTGGTATTTGTTAAGCGCTTGCTATGTGCCAAGCACCGTTCTAAGTGCCGGAGTAGATGCGAGGAAATCAGGTTGTCCCACGTGGGCCTCACAGTCTCACTCCCCATTTTACAGATGAGGTCACCGAGGCACGGAGAAGTGAAGCGACTCGTCCAAAGTCACACAGCTGAGGTGAGGGAGCTGGGATTAGAACCCAGGACCTCTGACTCCCAAGCCCGGGCTCTGACCACTAAGCCAGGCTGCTTGCTGGCCACACAGTAAGCGCTCAGTAAATAACGATCGACCGACTCATTGTTAATAATGACGACGACAGTAGGGTTTTTGCGAAGCGCTTACTCTGGGCCGAGCGCCGTACTAAGTGCCGGGGTAGATACAGGATCGCCAGGTCACCAGGAGGGATAACAGGGTTTCAATCACTCTGTTATATTGTATTCTCCCAGTCGCTCAGTACGGTGCCCTGCACGCAGTAAGCGCTCAGTAAATACCGTGGACCGATTGGTCGATCGATCGGATCCCCACTTTGAAGACGAGGGAACCGTGGCACAGGGAGGTCGAGTGACTTGCCCGGGATCACACGCGGCGGGTAAGCGGTAGAGCCGGGATTAGAACCCAGGTCCTCCGACTCCCCGGCCCGTGCTGTTTCCGCTAGGCCCCGCTGTTTCTCAAGCGCGTAACACACAGTAAGCGCTTAGTTATTACACCAGGCAATATTCTGAGCGCTCGGGGAGATATAATATGAGCGGGTTGTACGCACGGTCCCTCCCCCTCATGGGACTCACAGTCTTAATCCCCATTTTACAGATGAAGTAATGGAGGCCAGAGAAGTGAAGGGACTTGCTCAGGGTCACACACACAACAGCTAGGTGGAGGAGTCACGGGGAGAACCCAGATTCATTCATTCATTCAGTAGTATTTATTGAGCACTTACTATGTGCAGAGCACTGCACTAAGCGCTCGGAATGGACAATCCGGCAACGGATAGACACGGTCCCTGCCCAGCGACGGGCTCACGGTCTCCCAGGCCCGTGCTCTTTCCACTCAGCCAGGCTGCTTCCGCTTAGTGCATTCATTCATTCATTCGATAGTCTTTACTGAGCGCTTACTATGTGCAGAGCACTGTACTAAGCTCTTGGAATGGACAGTTCGGCGCCAGATAGAGACAGTCCCAGCCCGACGACGGGCTCACGGTCTCCCAGGCCCTTGCTCTTTCCACTGAGCCAGGCCGCTTCCCCTTAGTTCGTTCATTCAGTAGTATTTACTGAGCCGCTTACTGTGTGCAGAGCACCGTACTAAGCGCTTGGAAAGTACAGTTGGGCGACAGAGAGGGACAATCCCCGCCCGGTGACGGGCTCACTGTCTCCCGGGCCCCTGCTCTTTCCACTGAGCCCGTCTGCTTCCCCTCCGCTCCCCGCCGGTCCATTTTCCCTGGTAGAAGGAAGGTGTTTCTCCCGAGCCTCTAGTCTGGAATGCGGGGCTGCAGAGAAGGTGAACCACCCTGACTGATTTTCAGTCTTTTTCTGGTCGGTCTTTCTCTCCGATGGCCTCGTTCACCTGGGGAAGAAGTGATCCAGATAGCTCCCTTCAACCCGGAGGCCCCTCTCGGGATCCCACCTGGAGAGTTCCCAGTCCTCTCCCAGTCCCCACTACGGGAGGGCGGGTGAGGCCGAGGCCCGTCCATGCCATTCCCAGCCTGGCCGGCGGCTCGCGAGCGGCAGGCCCGGCGGCTCCGAGTCAAAACTCCCCCGTGCCGGGCAGCGGCGGCACGGGAGAGAGTCGAGGGTGGAGATTCGAGTTTACCGCGTGGAAGAAGGCGGCGGTCAACCGCTTTAGGATTTTTACCAAGAAAACTGTAGAGATACACCTACCGGAACGATTGTAGATGGAGGTGGGGCCTTCCGGGAGAGATGCGTCCCCGGGGTCGCTACGGGTCGGAGCCGACGGCACGACGAGGCAACACGGAGGCCTGGGCTAGTGGAAAGGCCGGGGGTCTAGGAGTCCTAAGGGTCCTAATCCTAGCTCTGCTGCTTGACGTAACTTCTCTCTGCCTCAGTTTCCGCAACGGCAAAACGGAGATGGATCCCCCTCCCTCTGGCCTAGGTGGTGAATCTGCGGGACGGGGACTGAGTCCTACCTGATTATCTTGTATCTACCCCAGTGCCTGGCACGTAGAAAGGGCTTAACGGATATGAAAACGCAACAAAAGAAATGCAGGGATTGAAGCTACAGGGGATGGATGGATGGGTGGGTTGGGAAGGGAGTGCCGAGACTCACTGGGAAATGGCACCCGAAGGTAGGACCCTGGATTCTGGATCCCGGATCCCGTTCCGGTAGCGTGGCCTAGCGAAGTGAGCTCGGGTCTGGGAGTCGGAGGACCTGGGTTCCGATCCCGGCTTTGCCATTTGTACGCCGTGGGACTCTGGGCAAGTCACTTCACTTCGTGCCTCTGTTTCTTCATCTGTAAAATGGGGATTAAACCCTAGTCCCCCTGCTTAGAATACGAGCCCCCCCCCGAGGGACAGGAGGTGTGTCCAACCTGAATATCTTGCATCTGCCCCAGTGCTCAACTCCCCCTCTAGACAGTAAACTCTTTGTGGTCAGCGAATGTGTCCGTTTATTGTGATATCGTGCTCTCCCAATCGTTTAATACAGTGCTCTCCGCACAGTAGGAGCTCAGTAAATACTTACTGAATGAATCCCAGCACAGGTTTGGAAAACAGCAAGAGACTTCCATTGTTAGATATTGGATAATGCATTAAGTAATGACCGAAATTCACCGCATGTGTGAAGTATTTTCAACTGAAAGGAGGTTGGGGAACCGCCCCCTCTGAATAATAATAATAACGTTGGTATCTGTTAAGCGCTTACTAGGTGCCGAGCGCTGTTCTAAGCGCTGGGGGGGGGATACCGGGTAATCAGGTTGTCCCACATGGGGCTCACAAACCTTTAATCCCCCGTTTACAGATGAGGGAACTGAGGCCCAGAGAAGTTAAGTGACTCGCCCACGGTCACACAGCTGACAAGTGGCAGAGCCGGGAGTCGAACTCATGACCTCCGACTCCGAAGCCCGGGCGCTTTCCACCGAGCCACACTGCCCCGAACCACAGCAGACCACCGTGGACTGGGTTGTCGTATTATCCGGCTTTGATGTCTGTGACGAGGCTGTTCCCTCTTGAATTTCCGTCTCATTTTCATGAAGTGTGATCCTTTTCAGAACATCCAAGCCCGAACGGTGAATTGGGAGCACATGGCGAGAACCATCGAATCCGCGAAGTCGCAGCTGCAGGACGAGACGAAGTGCAGACTGAGTGTGGTTTCCCAAACGTTGGAGGCTCTGGCTGTAGAAGGGAAGCTCTCTGTTAGCCACAAGGAAGAACTCCTGACCGGACTGCACAAAGCCTTTTGGGAAGAAGTCTCCCGTTTCAAGAGTGGTGAGCGTCACAGATGTCCCTGGCCTCCGGCCCGGAGCCGGGGGCTGGGTCGTTCGGCCCAAGGAGCCGGGGAACCTCCCGGACCGCTCGCTCTCCTTCCGCTCCCGTCAGAGCAACCTCCGGGGTCGCTCTCGCTACCCTCACTCCTGTCAGAGGAACCTTCGGGGCCGCTCTCTAGCCCGCCGGTCCTGTCAGGGGAACCTCCGGGGCCGCTCTCTGTCCTTCCGCTCCCGTCGGAGAAACCTCCGGGGCCGCTCCGTATCCCTCTGCTCCCGTCGGAGGACCCGCCGGGGCCGGCCTCCGTCCCTCCGCTCCTTTCAGAGGAACCTCCGGGGCCGCTCTCTGTCCTTCCGCTCCTGTCAGGGGAACCTCCGGATCCGCTCTCTGTCCCTCCGTTCCTTTCAGGGGAACCTCCGGGGCCGCTCTCCGTCTTTCCGCTCCTGGCAGAGGAACCTTCAGAGCCGCTCTCTGTCTTTCTGCTTCTGTCAGAGGACCCTCCGGGACCGCTTCTAGTACCGTCATTTCTGTCAGAGGAACCTTCAGGGCCGCTCTCTATCCCGCCGGGGCTGCTCTGTATCCCTCTACTCCTGTCAGAGGACGCTCCGGGGCCGGCCTCCGTCCCTCCGCTCTTTTCAGAGGAACCTCCGGGGCCGCTCTCTGTCCTTCTGTTCCTGTCAGAGGAACCTCCGGGGCTGCTCTCTGTCCTTCCACTCCCGTCAGAGGAACTTCCGGGGCTGCTCTGTATCCCTCTGCTCCTGTCAGAGGACCCTCCGGGGCCGGCCTCCGTCCCTCCTCTCCTTTCAGAGGAACCAGCGTGGCGGCTCTCTGTCCTTCTGCTCCTGTCAGAGGAACCTCGGGGTCCGCCCTCTGTCCCTCTACTCCTGTCAGAGGAACCTCCGGATCCGCTCTCTGTCCTTCCGCTCCTGACAGAGGAACCTTCAGAGCCGCTCTCTGTCTTTCTGCTCCTGTCAGAGGAACCTCCGGGCCTGGCCTCTGTCTCTTTGCTCAGGTCAGAGGAACCTCCGGGCCCACTCTCTGTCCTTCCACTCTTGTCAGAGGAACCTCCGGATCCACTCTCTGTCCTTCCGCTCCTGTCAGAGGACCCTCCGGGGCCGATCACTGTCCTTCCTTCCCTGTCAGTGGAACCTCCAGGGCCGGCCTCTTTTTCTTTGCTCTGCTCAGAGGGACCTCTGGGGCCGCTCTCTGTCCCACCGCTCCTTTCACAGGAGCTTCCAGGGCCGCGCTCTGTCTCTTTGCTCCTGTCAGAGGAACATTCGGGGCCGCTCTCTGTCCTTGCGTTCCTTTCAGAGGAACCTCCGGGGCCGCTCTCAGTACCATCGCTCCTGTCAGAGGAACCTCCGGGGCCGCTCTCTGTCCCGCCGCTGCTGTCAGAGGAACCTTCGGGGCCGCTCTCTGTCCCGCCGCTCCCGTCAGAGGAACCTCCGGGGCCGCTCTCTGTCCTTCCGCTCCCGTCGGAGAAACCGCCGGGGCCGCTCCGTATCCCTCTCCTCCCGTCGGAGGACCCGCCGGGGCCGGCCTCCTCCGTCCCTCCGCTCCTTTCAGAGGAACCCCTGGTGCCGGCCTCTGCCCTCCCGTTCCTGTCAGAGAAACCCCCGGCGTCGCTCTCTGTCCCTCTGCTCCCGTCCCCGTCCACGGGGGGAAACATCCAGATGAGGGTGGGGAGTGTCGACGCGCCAGGCCGCCACGCGCCCCTGCCTCGCTCTGTCGTCCTCTTTCTGGATCACTCAGTCGGTACGGTGCCTGGCACATAGTAAGTGCTTAACAGATACCAGCATGACTCTCATTATTATTATCGAGTGCTCACTGTGTGCCGAGCATTCTCCTGAGCGCTTGAGGGAGTGCGCTCTGAGTTGGTGAACACATTTCCCGTACATCTCACTATGTGTTTGTCTCTGAGCCTTTATTTATCTCTCGCTTGTCTCTGTCCTCATTTTACCGCCATCCCCCGCCCCCCTACCCCGGCCTATTTTGTAGATCTTGGGCAAGTCAATGCACTTCTCCTTGTCTCACTCAGCTCCTTCATCTGCAGAATGGGGATTCGGTACCTGTTTTCCCTCCCACTTAGGCTGTGAGTCCCGTGCGGGACCTGATGGTCTTGTTTCTACACCAGAGAATAGTACAGGGAAGTAGCATGGCATCCTGGGACTCAGAAGGTCGTGGGTTCTGATTCTGGCTCTGCCACCCGTCTGCTGTGTGATTTGGGGCGAGTCACTTCGCTTCTCTGGGCGTCGGCGGCCTCGTCTGTAAAACGGGGATTGAGACTGTGAACCCCGCGTGGGACAGGGACCGTGTCAATCCCGATTTGCTTGTATCCACCCCGGCACCCCAGTGCCTGGCACACATTAAGCACTTAAGAAATACCACAGTTATTCTTATTACAGTGCTTGGCACATAGGAAGCACTTAGTAGAAACCATTAAAATTATCACTTTTATTGTTGTCGTCATCATTATTAAGCAAGGGTGGCCTAATGGAAAGGCCAGGAGCCCGAGAAGCAGGAAACTCAATTCTTAATCCTGGATCTCTCATTAAGCCCTGCTGTATGTCCTTGGGCAAGTCATTTAGCTTCTTTGGACTTCACTCTCCTCCTCTGTAAAATGGGGATCCATGTTGGTATTTGTTAAGCGCTTACTATGTGCAGAGCACCGTTCCAAGCGCTGGGGTAGACACAGGGGAATCAGGTTGTCCCACGTGGGGCTCACAGTCTTCATCCCCATTTTACAGATGAGGGAACTGAGGCACCGAGAAGTGAAGTGACTTGCCCACGGTCACACAGCTGGCAGGGCTGGGATTCGAACTCGTGACCTCTGACTCCAAAGCCCTGGCTCTTTCCACTGAGCCACGCTGCTTAAGTGCCCCTTCAAATCAGGGGTATTTATTGAGCCTTAACTGGGTGCGAAGTACTATACTAAACTCCCAGGAGAGGACAATACAACTGGTAAACACGTTCCCCGTTCTCAAGGATTTTGCAGACTAGAGGGTCAGACACACGTTAAAATGAATTACAGATTGGTGGGGGAAAGGGCAGAGAATAAGGTTGTGTATATAAGTGCCTTGTGGGTGGGAGAGGTGAATATCGGAGGGCTTGTTGTCGAATGGTACATTCCAAGCGCTTAGTACAGTGCTCTGCACATAGTAAGCGCTCAATAAATAATAGCGAATGAAAAGTGCTTAAGGGAAGCGGCATGGCCTAGCGGTCAGAACACAGGCCTGGGAGTCAGAAGGTCATGGGTTCTAATCCCGGCTCCTCCACCTGTCTGCTCCGTGACCCCAGGCAAGTCACTGCATTTCTCTGGACCTCGGTGACCTCGTCCGAAGAATGAGGATCAAGACCGTGAGCCCCACGTGGGACGGGGACTGTGCCCCACTCTCTTACCTTGTTTCTACCCCAGCGCTTAGTGTAAATGCTTAACAAATATCACAGTTCTCATTCACACCCAAGCAGATGGGTGAATGCAGAAAGAAGGGCAAATGGGGAAATGAGGGCTCGGTCAGGGAAATCCTCTTGGAGGAGGTGTGATCATAGTAGTAGGGCTTTGAACCTGGGGAAGGTAGTGATCTGGCGGACAGGGAGGGGGAGGGAATTCCAGGCCCGAAGGAGGACGTGGAAAACGGGGTCGGTGGTGAGAAAGCCGAGATGGATGTTGAGAGAGTAGGGGGGCTATAGAGGAAGGATAGTCATTCATTCATTCAGTCAGTAGTATCTATCGAGCGCTTACTATGTGCAGAGCACCGTACCAAGCGCTTGGAATGTACCATTGGACCACAGATAGTGCGGCAGGTGGGGTGCGGTAGGAGATCAGCGAGGGAAGGTAGCAGGGAGAGAGCTGATTGAGTGCCTTCCAACTGTTGGTGAGGAATTTCTGTATAATAATCGTGGTCTTTGTTAAGCTTTTACTGTGTGCCAGGCACTGTACTAAGCGCTGGGGCAGATGCCAGCAAATCGGGTTGGACACGGGCCCCGTCCCGTGTAGGACTCACAGTCCTCATCCCCATTTTGCAGATGAAGTGACGGAGGTCCAGAGAAGTGAAGTGAATTGCCCGAGGCCACACAGCAGACAGGTGGCGGATCCAGGATCAGAACCCATGACCTTCTGATCCCCAGGCCCGGCCTCTATCCACTGTGCCATAAATGACGCAGAGATGGACGGGCAGTCCTTGACGTTGTCCAGACCTCTGGATCTAGAGACGAGATAATCAGATGAGACATGATCCCGTCCCACACAGGGCACAGAGTCCAAGGATAAGGGACCCCGGGTATTGAGTCCCCATTTTACAGATGAGGTAACTGTGGCACGGAGAAATGAAGTGACTTGCCCAAGGTCACCCAGCAGGCATGTGGCAGAGCTAGGTTTGCACCAAAGTCCTCCGACGCCCCGAGCCGGGCTCTTCGCGCGAGACCACGCTGCTTCTTTACAGACGGGCCAAAAATGAACGGAACTCACCCTCATTTCTCAGTGTCCTGAAATGGAACTGAGCGGGTCTGTCGCTCAGTCGTGATTATTAAGTGCTTACTGTTTGCAGAGCACTGTACTAAGCACTTGGGCAGGGTAGAATATCACAATACAACAGATGCGTTCCTTGCCCACTCCAAGCTCATAGCGTAGAGGGGGAGACAGACGTTAATAGAAATAAAGGAATGACGGATACGGACGTAAGGGCCGTGGGGCTGGGATGGGGGGATGAATGAAGGGAGCAGGTCGGGGCGATGCCTGAGGGAGTGGGAGAAGAGGAAAGGGGGGATTAGTTAGGGAAGGACTCTCGGAGGCCTCGACGGGACTGAACGGAGTGAGAGTCGCTCGCTGTCGGATTCGAGGAGGGAGGGCGTTCCGGGCCCAGAGGCCGGGCGAGGGCGAGAGGTCGGCGGAGAGATGGGCGAGACGGAGGCCCAGTGAGAAGGTTGGCGTCAGGGGAGCGAAATGGGCGGGCTGCGTCGTCGTAGGAGACCGGTGGGGTGAGGTAGGAGGGGGCCAGGGGATTGCGTGCTTTACAGAGCGGGTCTTCACCGCACGGACATTCGATTTCCCACCGCGGTCTTCCAGAGTTCGACCGGCGAGGGAAGGACCTGATCGGGAAACGCCTGGCCGACCGCGCCGCGGCGATGGAAGAGCTGACGGCGGCCCAGGGAGAGGAACGGGAGACTCTCCTCGGCGAGGGTCGGCACGCGGAGGACTCACACAGATGGCTCGAGGTGATTTCTCCCCGGGACCGTCGGCTGAGGAGAAATAGGCCGCGGAGTTGAAGGCGGGAGGAGCCGATCGGAGAGCGCGGGCTGGGAGTCGCAGGGACTTGGCTTCTCGTCCCAGCTCCGCTGCTTGTCTGCTGTGTGGCCTTGGTAAAGTCGCTTCACTTCAGAGAAGCAACGTGGCTCAGCGGAAGGAGCCCGGGCTTGGGAGCCAGAGGTCATGGGTTCTAATCCCGGCTCTGCCACTTGGCAGCTGTGGGACTTTGGGCAAGTCACTTCACTTCTCTTTGCCACAGTTACGCCGTCTGGAAAATGGGGATTAAGACTGCGAGCACCCACGTGGGACAACTTGATGACCCCGTATCTATCCCAGTGCTGAGAACGGTGCTCGGCACATAGTAAGCGCTTAACGGATACCAGCGTTGTTATTATTATTGTTGTTAGTCTCTGGGCCTCAGTGATCGCATTTGTAAAATGGGGATTAAGAGTGTGAGCTCTGTGTGGGACAGGGACTGTGTCCAGCCTGATTACCTCCTATCTCCCTCAGCACTTAGAACAGTGCGTGGCACATAGGAAGCTCTTAGCAAGTACTGTTGTTATCACTGTCAATAATAATAATGAGGGAACAAAACGGCGCAGGTAGAGACTCTGTAAATGGGCGGGAGTTTTCTTCCTTCATTCATTCGGTCTTTTATCGAGCGCTTACTGTGTGCAAGGCACTGTACTAAGTACTTGGGAGAGTGCAGTAGAGCAACAGACACGTTCCTGCCCACAGCAAGCTTATGATCTAAAGGGGGACTGTGAATGAAGTCTGCCCTTCCCCTCGGACATCCTCGGCAGTCGGCGATAACGGGGGCCGGGCGCTCGACGTCCTTATCGACCGGTTCCGACCACCTTAATGATGATGATAACGGTATTTGTTAAGCGCTTACTCCGTGCCAGGCCCTGCACTAAGGCGCTGGGATGCGTATAAGCAAATGGGGTTGGACACGGTCCCTGTCCCACGTGGGGCCCACCGTCTTCGTTCCCATTTTGCAGAGGAGGGAACTGAGGCCCGTAGAAGTGAAGTGACTCGCCCAAGGTCACAGCAGACCGATGGCGGGGCTGGGATTAGAACCCAGATCCTGCTGGCTCCCAGGCCCGGGCTCCATCCACTAGGCCACTCTGCTTCGTCCTTGGCGGTTGGAAGAAGTGAACAGTGCTCCCGGTGTGATCTGAGGTGGACTTACACTTGTTTGCTCGAACAAGGCGGAGTCTCAGGCGACTCACTCGGTTCCCCCTATAATCAGTCCTTACAGCCGGCTCTTCCGAAAAGTGCGGGATTTGTCAAGCGCTAACCAGGTGTCGAAAACCAAGGTGATTCGTTCATTCGGTCGGATTTATTGAGCGCTTACCCTGCGCAGAGCACTGCACTAAGCGCTTGGGAGAGTACGACGCAACAACAAACCGACACATTCCCTGCCCACAACGAGCGATGACAATAAAATCAGATCAAGGCCCGGTTCTTTGTCCCACCCGATGCTCCCGGTTTAAGAATCGGGGAGAATGGACATCCTACCCCCATTTTGCAGCTGACGAAACCGAGGTCCAGAGAGGACGAGACTTGTCCGGGGTCCAACGGCAGCCCGGGGACAGTCTGGGCCAGGACCGAGTCCTCCTCACCGTGCTCGTTTATTTCAACCGCTCGAACCGTAGAGTTTTTTCACGTCGCCTCCCCCGAGAGCCTGCTTACCCCTCAAGGGCGGGGAGCGTCTCACTTTCTCACTTTGGGCTTTCGAGTACAGCGTGCCTCACGAAGTGACGTTCAAGAAATACCGCTATTACTCTCTTTACAGAGAAAGCTCCGGGGGAAAGAGCCTGGGCCGGGAAGTCGGCGGACCTTGCTTCCCATTCCGGCTCTGCCGCCTGTCAGCTGTGTGAGACTTTGAGCGGGTCACTTCACTTCTCTGTGCCTCAGTCCCCTCCTCTGCGAAATGGGGATTAAGACTTTGAGCCCCACGTGGGGAAGGGACTGCGTCCCACTGGATCAACTTGTATTTGGCCCAGTGCTTAAAACAGTGCACGGTTCATAGGAAGCGATTAACAAATGCCGTTCTTATTATTGTTAGCGATAGTAATGATGATAATGATAAAGCCATTCGTTCAGTAGTATTTATTGAGCGCTTACTCTGTGCAGAGCACTGTACTAAGCGCTCGGAATGGACAAATCGGTAGCAGATAGAGACGGTCCCTGCCCTCTGACGGGCTCACGGTCTAATCGGGGGAGACGGACGGACGAGAACGATGGCAGTGTGTAGAATTGAGGGGAAGAACGTCTCTTTAAAACAATAGCAATAAATAGAACCAAAGTGATGTACATCTCATTAACAAAATAAATAGGGTGATGAAGATCTATACAGTTGAGCGGACGAACACAGTGCTGAGGGGAGGGAAAGGGGAGGGGGAGGAGCAGAGGGAAAGGGGGGAAGAGAGGGCTTAGCTGAGGGGAGGTGAAGTTGGGGTAGAGGGAGCAGAGGGAAAAAAGGGGGGAGCTCAGTCTGGGAAGACCTCTTGGAGGAGGTGAGCTCTCAGTAGGGCTTCGAAGAGGGGAAGAGAATCGGTTTGTCGGAGGTGAGGAGGGGAGGGCGTTCCGGGACGGCGGGAGGACGCGGCTCGGGGCTCGGCGAGGAGGCGGGCGGCGGAGGAGCGGAGCGTGCGGGGTGGGCGGTGGAAAGGGAGAAGGAAGGAGAGCCTTGAAGCCTAGAGTGAGAAGCCATCAATCAGTGGTGGTCATTGGGGGTTTACTTTGTTCGGAGCACTGTACCCAATGCTTAGGAGAATAGAACACAACGGAGTTGGCGGACACGTTCGGGAATGTGTCCCTTTAGTCTTACTCAGAGAAGCGGTCTTAATTGCCATTTTACGGTGCCAGTGGCTAGAGCCTGGGCACGGGAGTCAGAAGGTCATGGGTTCTAATCCCAGCTCTGCCACTTGTCTGCTTCGTGACCTGGGTCAAGTCACGTCGCTCCCTCTGTACCTCGGTTAGCTCGTCTGAAAAATGGGGATCGAGACTGTGAGGCCCACGTGGGATAGGGACCGTGTCCAACCCCCTCTCCTTGCGTGTGCTCGCTCAGGACAGTGCCTGACACGTAGGAAGCGCTTAACGGAGAAGCAGCATGGCTCATGGGTTCGAATCCCGGCTCCGCCCCTCGTCAGCTGTGTGACCGTGGGCAAGTCACTTCACTTCTCGGCGCCTCAGTTACCTCATCTGTAAGATGGGGATTAAGACTGTGGGACAACCCGATTCCCCTGTGTCTGCCCCAGCGCTTAGAACGGTGCTCTGCACATAGTAAGCGCTTAACAAATACCGACATTATTCTTCTTCTTCTTCTTCTTCTTCTTAACGGCTCCCTTCATCATCATCATCGGGGGTTAGATCCTTGAGGGTCTACGGAAGAAAGCGGGTAGTGGAAATAGAAAGTCTTCCCACTGTTTTGACAAAGGATCTCTCTTCTCATATTTGGCCAAGGCTCTCCATGAATTATGGGAGAAGCAGAGAGTGAGTCGCTTTGATCTGGAAGAAGAAGAGGACCGTAAAGCCACGGATGCCGTTGCTGAGCTGTGCCAGGTAACAGCTTTTGTTTTTCTCATCTGAAGTCAAGGCGAGAAAAATCCAGGAACCCAAGTTTACCCAGAGCCGACCCCTCCCCATCTTCCTCTCCAGATAATTCTGACTCAGAGCGGGCTCCGCCCTCCGTCTGCCCCGGGACCTTGGGCGGGTCCCTTCGTTCTTCTGTGCCTCGGTTCCTTGGTCGGCCACGCGGGGATCCGATATCTGTTCTCCTACCATTTTTTGGTTTAAATATTGATTTGAGCGCCTATTCTGCGTCAGGCACTGTGCCAGGCGCTGGGGTAGTTAGAAGCTAACCGGGTTGAATGCCAGCCATGTCCCGCTGGGGCTCACGGTCAGAATTTCCATTTTACAGATGAGGTAAAAGAGGCACAGAGAAGGGAAGTGACGCGCCCAAGGTCAGTCGGCAGACATTCGGCGGAGCCGGGGTGAGAACCCGGGTCCTTCTGACGTCCAGGCCCCTGCTTTATCCACCGAGGAGCGGCGTGGCTCAGTGGAAGGAGCCCGGGCTTGGGAGTCAGAGGTTTCAGTGGTCGTGGGTTCTAATCCCGGCTCTGCCGCTTGTCAGCTGTGTGACTTTGGGCAGGTCGCTTCACTTCTCTGGGCCTCAGTTACCTCATCTGGAAAATGGGGATGAAGACTGTAGAGAAGCAGCGAGGCTCAGTGGAAAGAGCCCGGGCTTGGGAGTCAGAGGTCGTGGGTTCAGATCCCGGATCTGCCACTTGTCAGCAGTGTTACTGTGGACAAGTCATTTAACTTCTCTGTGCCTCAGTTACCTCATCTGTAAAATGGGGATTAACAGCGTGCCTCACGTGGGACAACCCGATTACCCTGTATCTCCCCCAGCGCTTAGAACCGTGCTCTGCACATAGTAAGCGCTTAACAAATACCAACATTATTATTATTATTATTAGGGAGAACCTGATCACCTTGTATCCCCCCCCCAGTGCTTAGAACAGTGCTCGGCACATAGTAAGCGCTTAACAAATGCCATCATCATCATCACTGTTCTCTCCTGCTTCTCACTTCCATCGTGAGCCTCTTGTCGGACCTGATTGTCTTATATCTACCCCACCGCTTAGTACAGTGCTTGGGAGAGAGTAAGCTCTTAACACGTACCGCGGTTATTATTGTCCTCATCCACTCAACCCTCGACCCCCCCCCCCCCAAGTTTTCTGACACCCTACTCTTAACACTCTGGTGCTCAAGGGCTTTTGAATTTTTGTGCCGGCTTTACCCGACAGGCTTTCTCCCATCCAGTTCGGGCTGCGATGTTTACCTTAGCTCCAGTCCACCGCTCAGCACGTAGCCGAGGGTGGAATGTATCGTTGGGTGCGGGGGCTCTGCGGTCGCGCGTGTAGTCGGCGTAGAGCGTACGATGGGACGTAGGGGCTCTGCGGCCTCACGTGGAATCCGCGGAAAATGCACGGCGGGACGTAGGCGCTCCCTGGCCACGTGTGTAGTCCCGGGAGAGTGGACGGTCGCTTCTGGGGGCTCCGCGGCCACGTGGGTGGACTGGACGTTGGGGTGGAAGGGCTCTGCGACCACGAGGCTCGTCCGGGTGGAGTGCGGGGGCTCTCCGGCCACGTGGGCCTTACGTAGAGACCGTGTGGTTACGTGTGGGAAACCGGGGTCGCGCGTGTAGTCGGAGGAGCGTGTGCGGTCGGGGGGGCGTGGGAGCGGCGGGTCCGTCGAGCCGGACCGACGGGAGTCGGCTCACGTCTTCCCGTGGTGGCCGCCGACGGCTCCAGTTATCATCGTTACGATTAGCGTGATGATCGCTGTCTCTTATTATTATCGGGAAGGAGACCGACGGACGGAAGGAAGCGTTGAGGGCCGTAGGGAGCGTTGGAGGGGGCGGAGCCGGCGAAACAAGGATCGGAGGAGGGAGACATTTCTGGAAGAGAGAGCGAGGAATACCGAGAGAGAAAAAGAGGAAGAGTCCGCCCTCCCCCGCCCACCTCTCCCTAATCCGGCCGAGACCGGGCCTTTCGCGAGCTTTAAATGTAGAAGGGTCGATAGGGAGCTTGCCGTTGGTCGGGTATTGGAAGACCGTAAAGAATAAGATGTCGAGCTGGAAAGAAGGGAAGAACGCCCAAGGAGGTGCATTTTTATGTGTTCGTGTAGGTGTTCTCCAGAGGAAATGAGTATAAAGAGCGTGAGTCAGTGTCTGCTAGGATTATATGTCATCTGTCTCCTCGGACCGATCTCATCATTTCGTTCGAAGCCCGTAGGGAGCGTGACCTTGCCTGCGGTTATTGGAAAGTGCCACCCTTCCGTTTCCAGAGAAGAGATGGAAACCCTGTATCTTCCCATTTATACCTTCTTCGGGTTTGCAGTGGGGGAAAATGTCCCGTTTAATTCTCGGAGGGCGAGAGGAAGGGTCTTCCAGTGAACCTTCTCACCCCGGCCGCCGGGACCCGACACCTCCCGTGGCCAGAGCCTCATTGATCGGAGGGGACGATTTTTTTCTGCCAACGAATTTCAAAGTAGTTTATTACGTTTTCACGCTACGGTACCGTTGGGAAAGTGGCAGACATCCTCCTAGACAGATGCCTCTCCCAGGCGAGAACGCAGTGCCCACAGGGTGGGATACAATGGTTCATTCATTCATTTAATCGTATTTATTGATCGCTTACCGTGTGCGGAGCGCTGTGCTAAGCCCTTGGAAAGTACAATTCAGCAATAAATACAGTCCCTGCCCACAACGGGCTCACAGGCCAGAGGCGGGGAGCGAGGCATCCGGACAAGCAAACGGGGATCAGTATCAATAAATAAAATTGTAGATGTATATAGATGTATATAAATAAATAGAATTATAGATACGTACATATATACAAGTGTTGTGGGGCGGGGAGGGGGGGAGGTGGAAAGGGAGCAACTTGGGGCGATGGGGGGGGGAGCAGAGGAAAAGGGGGGCTGAGTCTGGGATGGTTGTGTGCAAGCTTGAGGGGATCAGAGTCGGTGTGAGTACTTATAATCGTAGTGGTGCTCGTTAAGCACTTTGTGCTAAGCACTATTTATTGCCATCGTTCTCGTCTGTCCGTCTCCCCCGATCAGACCGTAAGCCCGTCAGACGGCAGGGACCGTCTCTATCTGTTGCCGACTTGTTCATTCCAAGCGCTTAGTACGGTGCTCTGCACATAGTAAGCGCTCAATAAATACTATTGAATGAATGAATAGTAATGATAGTGGTATTTGTTAAGTGCTAACTTATATGACAGGCACCGTACTGAGCGCTGGGGTGGAAACAAACAGATCGGGTTGGACACAGCTCCTTGTCCCACGTGGGGCTCACAGTCTCAATTCCCATTTTACAGATGAGGTAACTGAGGCCCAGAGAAGGGAAGTGACTTGCCCGAGGTCACACAGCAGACAAGTGTCGGAGCTGGGATTAGAACCCACGGCCTCTGACTCCCAAGCCCCGGCTCTTTCCACTAAACCACGCTGACTGAGAGCCCTATATGGGACCTGTCCAACCTGATTAGCTTGTAACTACCCCAGCGCTTAGTAAGACTGTAAGCTCATTGGGATGGGGAATGTGTCTGTTTAGTGTCATACTGTAATAATAATAATAATAATGTTGGTATTTGTTAAGCGCTTACTATGTGCCGAGCACTGTTCTAAGCGCTGGGGGAGATACAGGGTCATCAGGTTGTCCCACGTGAGGCTCACAGTCTTAATCCCCATTTTCCAGTTGAGGTCACTGAGGCCCAGAGAAGCGAAGTGACTTGCCCACAGTCGCACAGCTTGACAAGTGGCAGAGCCGGGATACGAACCCATGACCTCTGACTCCCAAGCCCGTGCTCTTTCCACTGAGCCACGCTGCTCCCAAGGACTTAGTACAGTGCTGTGTACACAGTAAGCGCTCAGGAAATGCAACGGAGCGAATGAGACAATGCCGTAAATAAATTAATGGAGTGTGTCCTTTTTGGAGAGCCCTGTCCCTATCACTTGAACATATCAGGGTAAGTTGACCCTGTTCTCTCACCTGGCGGGCCATATCCGATATCATTTTCAAGAGAATCAGCGTGGCCTAGTGGATGGAGCAAGGGCCTGGGAGGCAGAAGGACCTGGGTTCTAATCCCCGCGCTGCCACTTGTTTGCTGTGTGACCTTGGGCAAATCACTTCACACCTCTGGGCCTCGGTGACCTCATCTGGAAAATGGGGATTGAGACCGGGATAAGGCCCTTATCCAACCCGATTATCGTGTATCTCTCCCAGCTCTTAGAACGGTGCCTGGAACGTAGTAAGTGCCTAACCGGTTATTACAATTACTGTTATTATTGATGTTATCAGCCGGCTCTGAAAATCAATTTTGTTCCCTTCAGCTTTAAGATTGAAGTGATTCTGTCCACAAGACGGAGTCAAAAGAAACCAAAATCTGGGACCGTGAGAAAAGAAACACCGAATCCAGTTTTTGGACTTCTTAAATCCAAAATACTGGCCCTATCTCTCAAGCCTCTGAGAATATATTATTTTGCTTCCTATCTTTTCTCAGGAACTGCGTGATAACGCCTTATGCGTCTTTAAGAATTTGGAAGAGGAGTTGTTTCTTCAAACCCTCCCAGGGGGAACTGCTATTTCCCTGGGAGAATGTGAATACCTGAAACAAGAGACGGAGCAGAATTCCAACCTCGAGCTGGAGAAATTAGATCGTTTCCGAAAAAGCCGGTGGAGACTCTTTCAAGAACTCCTTGAAGAGGAAAAGCAGGTGTGTGTTTTAACATCTCTCTTCAGAAGCTCCAGGCCAAATAAATATCCAACAAAGGGAAGCTGTCTTTTTAGTTTACGAGCTGCCCTTGATTCACTTTGGCATCTCAACAGCGCGTCTCTTGGAATCTAAATTTAGGGACTAAGTTCAGTTTAATGCCACAGTCGGGCAGCGATTCCATTTAGTAGGCTGTGCAGTCTCTTCGTGTAGGCTTGTTAGGGGTAAAATGATCCATTTGATGGGAAATGGTCGGATTTTAAATAAAAGGTGTGGGTTCGGGGGGAGGTTTCTTTTGACAAGAGAGAATTTCGGCGATACAAACGCACACTTTTTCCTAAATGCTTCCACTAAATCTCCATCATCTCTTCCTGTATGCCTGAGCTGAAATGGTGATGATTTTACTCACATCATTCAGGAGGAGCCAGGGACATTTAAGCATCCTAACAGCTGACTACCAGTTCTCTGAGGTTTGGGGTGTTTGATGTCGTTTTCCATCCGATACTATTAATGCCAGTTAGAATTTCAAAGCCTCGAAGGGCTTAGGGAATGGGGGCCGGGGGGGCGGGGAGGGCTTCGTTCCAGCTTGGAAATCTCTCTGGCTTCCCTGGGGATGCGGGAAAGATCTGAGCCAGATGGGAGGCAGTGTGAGATGGGACTGGGAGGCAGGGCTCTGCCACTGGCCTGCCGTCAGGGTACCGTGAGCGGTTTCTGTAAGCGCTTACTATGTGCGAAGCACTGTTCTAAGCTCTGGAGCCAAGTGTGCAGGCTGGGTTATAGTAGGAGAGTAGCGAGATGAAGTAGGAAGGGGAAAGGAGACGGAGGGCTTTAAAGCCGATGGTGAGGAGTTTTCGTTTGTTGCGGAGGTGAGGCGGCCTTACCGTCTTGTAGAAAAACGATCCAGGCACCTCAGCGAAGTATTCGTTCATTCAGTCGTATTTATTGAGCGCTTACCGTGTGCAGAGCGCTGTACTAAGCGCTTGGAAACTACAGTTGGGCAACAGATAGAGACAATCCCTACCCAACAACGGGCTCACGGTCTACAAGGGGGCTCCGGTCCGTAGAATTGCGGATCGGAGAGCGGGGAGACAGGAGACAGGGAGGTCACCGAGGAGGCTGATGCAGTGATCAAGGCCGGATAAGATAAATGCTTGGATTATCACGGTAGCAATTTGGATGGAGAGGAAAGGATGGATTATAGCGATGCTGCGAAGGTTTGAATCGACGGGATTTAGTGATAGATTGAATCTGTGGGTTGAATAAGAGAGAGGCTAATGCCCAGGTTATGGGCTTGTAAGACAGGAAGGATGATGGTGCTGTCTACCCTAATGGGAAAGTCAGGGGAGGCCAGGGTTCGGGTGGGAAGAAAAGGAGTTCTCTGTGGGAAGATAAGGAGTTCTGTTTTGGACGTGTTAAATTGGAGGTGACAGGAGGACATCCAAGTAAAGATGTCTCGAAAGCAGGAGGAGATGCGAGACTGCAGAGAAGGGGAGAGATGGAGATTCGGGAATCATCCGCAAAGAGGCGGTGATTGAAGCCACGGGGGTTCTCCGAGGGAGTGGGTGGAGATGGAGAACAGAAAAGGACCCGGAACTGAATCTCGAGGGACCACCACAGCTAGGGGGTGAGAGGCAGAGGAGGAGCCCGTGAAAGAGACTGAGGATGAGCGGCCGGAGAGACGGGGGGAGAACCAGGAAAGGACAGCGTCAGTGAAACCCAAGTTGGATAACGTTTTCGGGAGAAGGCGCTGGTCGACAGTATCAGAGGCAACCGAGCGGTCGAGGAGGATTAGGACGGAGGAGAGGCCGTCGGATTCGGCAAGAAGGGGATCAGTGATGACCTTCCCGAAGGAGGCGTCCGTGGACCGGAGGGGTCAGAAGGCAGATCGGAGGGGGTCAGGGACAGAATCGGAAGAGAGGAATTGGAGGCGGCGGGTGTAGACAGTTCGCTCGAGGGGTTTGGAGAGAAAGGTCAGGAGGGAGCCGTGGGGTCAAGGGAGGGTTGCGTTCGGAAAAGGGAGACGTGGGCCTGTTTGAAAGCAGCGGCGAAGAAGCCGTCGGAGAGCCAGCGGTTGAGGACGGCAGTCAGGGAGGGAGCGTTTCGATAAAGTGCAAAGGATTGGGGTCGGACGACCGGGTGGAGGGGGGTGTCTTTTGAGAGAAGGCAGGAGATCTCTTGAGATATTGCTGGGAAGGATGGGAGAGTTGAAGAAGGGGCAGCAGCAGGAGGTGGGGACTGGGGAGGAGCAGAGGAGAGTTTAGGGAGACGACGCTGGTAGTTTCAATTTTTTTCAGTGAAGTAGCTCACCAGGTCACGCTTCTATCTGTTCCTGCACCTGGTAGTAGTAAGTGCTTAACAAATAGCGTAAAAGAAATGCCCAGCATCCTAAGCCGTTGTAGCCCAACAGCCAGTGAATCAGTGGCGGTCACTGAGCGTTTACTCGGTGCAGGGCACTATACTGAGCGCTTGGGAGAGGACAATCCGATAGATGCAGCCATAGAAAAAGATATCTAGTAGGCACAGTCCCTGCCCTCAAGAAGTTTACCATCTCTCCCTCTGACCCGCTCTAGCACTTATGGATTTAGTAAGGGAAGTAGAAGCCTGGCATGTGGTAGAGAGAGCATGGGCCTGGAAGTCAGAAGGTCATGGGTTCTGATCCTGCCTACTCGTCGGCCGTGTGACCTTGGGCAAGTCACTTCTACGTGCCTCCGTTACCTCATCGTGTAAAATGGAGATTGAGACAGTGAGCTTCACGTGGGACAGGGACCGCTTAGTACGGTGCCCGTCACGTAGTAAGCACTTAACAAATAAGGTAATTATTATTATTATTATTTATATCTGCCTGCCAAATTTAGGTATTTTGAGCACCCTACTTTGACTCTTTTTGTTTGTCTCCCCCATTAGCATGTAACCTCGCTTTGGTCTGGGAAGATGCCACCTCACTGTTCTGTAGTTAATAATGTTGGTATTTGTTAAGCGCATACTATGTGCGGAGCACTTTTCTAAGCGCTGGGGGAGATACAGGGGAATGGGGTCGTCCCACGTGAGGCTCACAGTTAATCCCCATTTTACAGATGAGGGAACTGAGGCCCAGAGAAGTGAAGTGACTCGCCCACAGTCACACAGCTGCCGAGTGGCAGAGCCGGGATTCGAACCCCTGACCTCTGACTCCGAAGCCCAGGCTCTTTCCACCGAGCCACGCCGCTTCTAATAATTAATTATAGTTAATAATTGTGGTATTTTTTTAAGCGTTAACTGTGTGCGAAGCGCTGTCCCAAGCGCCGGGTTAAGGTCACACAGCGGACAAGTGGCGGAGCCGGGATTAGAACCCGTGACCTTCTGGCTCCCAGGCCCGTGCTCTATCCACTGGGCCATACCGCCTCTCTCTTTCCAGTCCAGTCCAGTGCACTTCCCCAAGTGGGTGGTCCGTAAACGCTACCATTACGTCAGACGGCCACTGAGTTGTGAAATATCACAAAGCAGCTGGCCGAATGTTGGATGCAAAAAAAGAACGTTAGAGATGACGTTTCAGCCCCAGCCAGGAAAACGGATAATAGAGGCCGTAAGCTCGTCGTGGGCAGGGAGCGGGTCTACCAGTTGTGTTTTATCGTACTCTCCCGAGTGCTTAGGACAGCGCTCTCCACCCAGTAAGTGTTCGGTCGATACAAGGCGTCGACCGGACGGAGAGAACTTTTAAACTCTTCCTAATCAAAGAAGACTCAGCAGCGTTTTCTCTCCGATTTTTAGTTCTGGGCAAAGGAGTCGGCGGTATCCGCCCTGATGCAAAAGCACATCTCAGAGAAACATGAGAATATCATCCGTGGCGTGTTAGACCGATTAGATGGTCTCAGTGAAGAGTGAGTATGCCGGGATTGCAAACCCATGTGATCTCCTCCCCCCCTCCCGTCCCATCCCGTCAGCACCGTACCCGTCCGCTCAACTGTGTATATTTTCATTCCCCTATTTATTTTGTTAATGAGATGTACAGCACCCTGATTCTATTTATTTGCTATCGTTTTAATGAGATGTTCTTCCCCTCCATTCTATTTATTGCCATTGTTCTCGTCTCCCCCGATTAGACCGCGAGCCCGTCAAAGGGCAGGGACCGTCTCTCTCTGTTACCGATTCGTCCATTCCAAGGGCTTAGTCCAGTGCTCTGCACCTAGTAAGCGCTCAATAAATACTATTGAATGAATGAAATACTAGTGGTGTCCGGTAAAGCGCTCACTATGCGCCTGGCCCCGAGCTAAGCCCTGGCATAGGTGGAAGGTAGTCGGGTCTGACACGGTCTCCGTCCCACGTGGGCTCACGGTCTAAGGAGAAGGGAGAACAGGTATTGGATCCCCGTTCGATTGATGGGGAAACAGAGGCACAGAGCAGTCAGATGTCTTAACGAAGGTCACGCGGTAGGTAGGTACAGAACCGAGATTAGAACCTAGGTCCTCCAACTCCCAGGCGCCAGGCGGGTTGTGCCCTTATATGGGAGGGCTGTCGATCAGTTGTACTTACTGAGCGTTTTCTGGGTGTAGTGTGCTGTACCAAGTGCTTGGGAGAGTACAGTACCAAAGACTTGGCAAACACATTCCCTGCCTTCAGTGAATTTCCAATCTAGAAGGGGAGACGGACGTTAAGCCCATCAAAGGGCGGGGACCGTCTCTATCTGTTACCGATTTGTACATTCCAAGTGCTTAGTACAGTGCTCTGCGCATAGTAAGCGCTCGACAAATGCCATTGAATGAATGAATGAATTATAAATAATGGATATAAGTACAAATGTTGGTATCTGTTAAGCGCTTACTATGTGCAGAGCGCTGTTCTAAGCGCTGGGGTAGACACAGGGGAATCAGGTGGTCCCACATGGGGCTCACAGTCTTAATCCCCATTTTCCAGATGAGGTAACCGAGGCACGGAGAAGTTAGGTGACTTGCCCACGGTCACACGGCTGACAGGTGGCAGAGGCGGGATTTGAACCCGTGACCTCTGACTCCAAAGCCCGTGAAGTGTTGTGGGACCGAGGGAGGGGTGAATAAAGGGAGCAAATCAGGGCCACGTGAAAGGGAGTGAGAAAAGAGGAACGAGGGCTTAGTCAGGGGAGGCTTATTAATAGTAATAATAATGGGCGTTCCGGGCCAGAGGCGGGACGCGGACCAGAGGCCGGCAGCCACGTAGATGAGACCGGGCGTGCGTATATCTCTGTCTGTTGCCGAATCGTACGTTCCAAGCGCTCGGTACAGCACGCCGCCCATAGCGAGCGCTCGGTAAATGCGATCGAAGGGATATGCGCGTAAGCGCTGTGGGGCCCAGGGTGAGTTGAACGCCGAGCGCCCAAAGGGTATAGATTCAGCTGCTCGGGAAGTATAACGTCACGGAGCGGTCAGAGACGTTGCCTGCCCACAGCGAGCTTTCAGACTACGGGGGGAGACGCTGGAATATAAATAAGTAATTTACAGATATGTACAGAGGTACTACTGGGGGACTCGGGGTGGGGAGCAGCCCGGCTTTGTGAGAAGCGGCTGGGCTCAGCGGAAAGACCCGGGGCTTGGGAGGCAGAGGTTGCGAATTCTAATCCCGGCCCCCAAACCTCTCGGCCGCGTGACTTCGGACCGGTACTTAACTTCTCTGTGCCTCGGTAAAATGGGGCTGAAGACCGTGAGCTCCGCGTGGGACAACCCGATGATCCCACTGCTTAGGATAGTGCTTGGCACGTAGGAAGCGCTTAACGAATACCATCACCGGCATCGTCGGGTACCGTCGTTCGTAGCACGGTGCTGCGCACGTAGTAAGCGCTCCGTAAGTACTACTGAATCGAGTGAATCGTTATCGTCATCGGCATTATCCCCTGGGCCTCAGCGACCACCTCTGTAAAATGGGGATTAAGAGTGTGAGCTCCGTGCGGGACAGAGACCGTGTCCTTGTGTCTCCCCCAGCGCTCAGATCGGTCCTCGGCACGTAGCGGGCCCCGAACAAACGCCATCCTTGTCGTCGTCGTCATCGTCGTCATTCTTTTTCCCCAGCTCTAGCCGGTCCCTCCTGCGGAAACACAGACTGCTGCTCTGCTCGGCGGTGAGGAGGCTGAGTCTTCGCCACGGGGCCCTGGCCACCATCACGCAGATGCAGGTGTGCCGCAAGAAGAGGCTGCTCCGGGAGCTGAGGGAGAATCACATCCTCCAGAAGACGTCCTCCCCCTGTCAGGACGAGCGCCAGTGGCAGCTCCTCAGGGCAATGGTCGGTTTTCTCGAAACACACGTTGCCGGATAATAATAACGGCGATGATGGAACTTGTTCATGATAACGATGACGTCTCTTAAGCGCTTACTGTGTGCTGAGCACCGTTCTGAGCGCTGGGAGAGATACAGACGGGCTCTTACTGTTACAGGCTCTCGTAATATCCCGGCTGGATTATCGTGTCACCCCTCTCTCCGATCTCCCTCCCTCCCTCCCTCACTCTCGCCACTCCGGTCTATTCTTCACTCCGCCGCCCGGCTCATCTTCCCGCAGAGACGCTCTGGGCACGTCACTCCCCTTCTTAAACAACTCCAGTGGTTGCCTGTCGACCACCACACGAAACGAAAACTTCTCACTCTAGGCTTCGAGGCTCCCCAGCACCGTGCCCCCTCCTACCTCTCCTCCCTTCTCTCTTTCCACCGGCCACCCCGCGCGCTCCGCTCCTCCGCCGCCCACCTCCTCGCCGTCCCCCGGTCTCGCCCGTCCCGCCGTCGACCCCCGGGCCGCGCCCTCCCGCGGTCCCGGAACGCCCTCCCTCCTCCCCTCCGCCAAACTGATTCTCTTCCCCTCTTCAAAACCCTACTTAAAGGTCACCTCCTCCAAGAGGCCTTCCCGGACTGAGCTCCCCTTTTCCCTCTGCTCCCTCTACCCCCCCCTTCGCCTCTCCACAGCTAAACCCTCTGCTCCTCCCCCCTCGCCCTCTCCTCCTCCCCCCCTCCCGTCCCACCCCCTCGGCACCGTACTCGTCCGCTCGACGGTATAGATCTTCATCGCCCTATTTATTTTGTTTAATGAGATGTACGTCACCCTGATTCTATTTAGTCGCCATTGTTTTTGCGAGGTGTTCTTCCCCTCGACTCTGTTCATCGCCATCGTTCTCGTCCGCCCGTCTCCCCCGATCAGACCGTAAGCCCGTCGAACGGCAGGGACCGTCTCTATCCGTTGCCGACTTGTTCATTCCAAGCGCTCGGTACAGTCGGCACATAGTAAGCCCTCAATAAATACTGTCGAACGGATGGATGAATGAATACGGGGTCATCTGGTGGTCCCACGTGGGGCTCACAGTCTTCATCCCCGTTTTCCAGATGAGGTCACCGAGACCCAGAGATAATACTAATGATGGCGTCTGTTAAGCGCTCACTGTGTGCCGAGCACCGTTCTAAGCGCTGGGGGGACACGAGGCCATTAGGTGGTCCCGCACGGGGCTCGCGGGCTTCGTCCCCGTTTTCCGGATGCGGTGACTGAGACCCAAAGATAGTAATACCGTTGGGATCCGTTAAGCGCGTACCGTGTGCCGAGCACTGTTCTAAGCCCTGGGGGAGATGTGAGGTCATCAGGTAGTCCCACGTGGGGCTCACGGTCTTCATCCCCATTTTCCAGATGAGGTCGCTGAGGCCCAGAGAAGCGAAGTGACGTGCCCAAAGTCCCGCAGCTGATAAGTGGCGGAGCTGGGATTAATAATAATAGTAATAATGGCATCTGTTAAATGCTTCCTGTGTGCCGAGCCCCGTTCTAAGCGCCGGGGGGGGGATGCGAGGTCGTCGGGTCGTTCCGCGGGGGGCTCGTAGTCTTCGTCCCCGGTTTCCGGATGAGGGAACTGAGGCACGGAGAAGGGAAGGGGCTTGCCCAAAGTCACACGGCTGATAAGCGGTGGGACCGGGATTAGGACCCGCCGCCTCTGACTCCCAAGCCCGGGCTCTTGCCACCGAGCCCCGCCGCTCGCACCCGGCACTGCGGTTTCCCTCGTCCGTAAAATGGGGACGGAGGCCGTGAGCCCCACGGGGGACGGGGACCGTGTCCGACCCGATTTGCTTGCATCCACCCCAGCGCTTAGTACGGTGCCTGGCAGATAGTGAGCGCTTAACAACTACCGTGGTTATTATTAGTATCCATTAAGCGCTTGCTATGTTCCAGGCACCGTACTAAGCGCCGGGGTGGGCAGAAAGAAATGGAGGTGGACACGGTCCCTGTCCCACACGGGGCTCGCGGTCTCAGTCCCCGTTTCACAGATGAGGGAACCGAGGCCCAGAGAAGGGAAGCGACTTGGTCACGGTGACACGGCGGACGAGCGAATGAACGTGTGGACGGAAGTGGTGGAGGCGGGATCGGAGCCCATGACCTTAATGTCAACGTTGGCATCTGTTAAGCGCTTACTATGTGCGGAGCACCGTTCTAAGCTCCGGGGTAGACACAGGGGAATCGGGTCGTCCCACGTGGGGCTCACGGTCTTCATCCCCATTTTCCAGATGAGGTCGCTGAGGCCCAGAGAAGCGAAGTGACTTGCCCACAGTCACACAGCTGACGACTCCCAGCCCCGGGCTCCGGCCGCTACGCCACGCTCATCCACGGGGGCGTCCAGCCGGAACTCCTCACCCTCCCCTTTATTCGTTCGATGGTATTTCCCGAGCGCTCACCGTGTGCAGAGCGCTGTACTAAGCGCTTGGAGTGCACAGTTCGGCGACCGATGGAGACGATCCCCGGCCAGCGAGGGGCTCAGCTTCGGGGCGCTTGAGAATACTAACGGCCGTAATTCCAGTCATTCTATTCCTCTTCACTGAGCCGCTTCCCCCTCCAGGAGTCTCGGATCCTGGAGGAAGGCGACGACCTGGAGGAGGAGACCCAGGACGCGCGGCTGGAGTTGCACCGGCAGTCCGTCGTGGAACTGCGAGAATCCTTTCTGCTCTTGCAGCGTCACATGGAGCCGGAGATCGGGCGAGCCCTGCTCCGGAGCGCCCGCAGCCACGGGGGCGAGGCGAGGGGCCCGGAAGGGGAGGATCCGAAGGTACGAAGGGACTCCTGACCTCCGCTGCAGTGCTGAGTGCTCAGTACGGCGCCGCGCACGCCGTGAGCGCTCGGTAAATACGATCGAACGGATCGACTGGTACACGCACACTGGACGTGGGCGTCGTTTAGATATCTGTGGGCTCTCTCTAGGTGCTCTGCCTGGCCGTTGGAGCAATAATAATCATAATAGCGATCATTACGGCGTTAAGCGCTTACTCTTCCTTCCGTCGTATTTATCGAGCGCTTACGGTGGGCGGAGGACTGTACTGAGCGCTCGGAATGTACAGTTCGGCAAAGAGAGAGACGTACCCCGGCCAGCGACAGACTCAGGGTCTAAAAGAAGCCGCGTGGCTCAGTGGGAAGGGCCTCGGCTCGGGAGTCGGAAGTCCTGGGTTCTGATCCTGGCTCTGCCGCTTATCGGCTGTGTGACTTTGGGTAAGTCACTCAGTTCTCTGTGCCTCAGTCACCTCATGGGGCCGGAGACCGTGAGCCCCACGGGGGGCAACCCGATGACCTCGTATTGGAAAGAGCCTGGGCTTCGGAGTCAGGGGTCACGGCTTCGACTCCCGGCTCTGCCGCGCGTCAGCTGTGTGACTGTGGGCGCGTCGCTTCGCTTCTCTGGGCCTCAGTCACCTCATCTGTAAAACGGGGATTAAGACGGTGAGCCTCACGTGGGACGACCCGATCACCCTGTACAGTTTGGCAACGGATAGAGACAATCCCTGCCCGGGGATGTGTCTGCCAACTCCGTTATAGCGAGTACCGAGTATAATGCTCTGCAAACCGTAAGCGCTCAATAAATATGATCGATTGGGCTTGGGAGTCAGAGAACCTGGGTCCTAATCCCGCCAATTGCTGCGTAGCCTCGGACAAATCACTTAACTTCTCGGTGCCTCACTTTCCTCACCTGTAAAATGGAGGTTAAATCCTACTCTCCCCTACTTAGACTGTGAGCCCCGTGTGAGACGGGGACTGTGTCCCAACCTGATTGTCTTGCGTCTACCCCAGCGCTTAGAACAGCGCCTGACACACAGAGTAAGACCTAACAGATACAACGATGATAATTATAATAATATAGTTTCACAGAGTTGTTAGACAAGTTCCCCGCCCACCACGGTGCTCTGCACATAGTAAGCGCTCAATAAATACTATCGAATGGATGAACGCCGAGCTGACAGTCTAAAGAGCTCCATCGGCCTCTCTACCTTCAGCTAGGAACCGGGGAAATGATGGTAATGATGGTATTTGTTGAGCGCTTACTATGGGCCAAGCACTGTTCTGAGTGCCGGCGGAGACAGACTGTAAGCCCGTTGACTAGACTGTGAGCCCGTCAGTGGGCAGGGATTGTCTCTGTCTGTTGCCAGATTGTCCATTCCAAGCGCTTAGTACGGTGCTCCGCACATAGTAAGCGCTCGATAAATACTGTCGAATGAGAGTGATCGGGTTGTCCCACGTGGGGCTCACAGTCTCAATCTCCATTTTCCAGATGAGGTCACTGAGGCACCGAGAAGCGAAGTGACTTGCCCACAGTCACCCAGCTGGCAAGCGGCAGAGCCGGGATTAGAACCCACGACCTCTAGACTCCAAAGCCCAGGCTCTTTCCCTGAGCCACGCTGCTTCTCTGATAATGTTGGTATTGGTTAAGTGCTCACTATAAGAAATGTAATTTGCTCTTTCACCCGGCGTAACGTAAAACTCATCTTACAGTGCCGAGGGAATTTTCAGATGCGTTGCCATACGCACACATGCGTGCAGTATAATAATGTTGGTATCTGTTAAGCGCTTACTATGCGCAGAGCACCGTTCTACGATCCACCGAGCCACGTCGCTTCTCTGTATTTGTCTCTGTGTTCTCCGCGTTCTTCAAGGATTGCCGAATTGTACTTTCCGAGCGCCCGTTACGGTGCTCCGCCCACGGTGAGCGCTCAATAAATACGCCTGGATGAATCAATGAATGAACGTACCCTGAATCTCAACGCTAGTGAGCTTGGCTTCACATTTTTTTCCTCTCCTCCCGACGAACGCAATCTCGCTCCGCCGGGTCAACGTCACCGTCGGTTCTCCCGCAGGCGCTCTTGGTCGAAGAAGCCGTAGAAAGCGTCTATGTCACCGGCGCGGGGGTCAGCGGGCTCGTGCAGGATTACTACCTGCAAATTGGAAAAATCATGCAGCTCCACGAAGAAAAAAAACTCCAGAAGCTAAAGGCGTTACAAGGTAAAACGGGCTCGAGATGCGGCCGCGGGACTGCGGGGAAAAGCACGGGCCTGGGAGTCGGGGGGCCCTGGGTTCCGTTCACGGCTCCGCCGCCCACCCGCCGTGCGAGCTCGGGCAGGGCGCTTCGCTTCTCTGGGCCTCAGTAAAAATGGGGAGTCGGTAGCTGTTCTCCCTCCTACTTTGCCTGTGCTCTGCACGTAGTAAGCGCTCAGTAGATGCTTCTGAACGAATGAATGAATGCGAGCCCCCTGGCGGGCAGGGACTGTGTCTGACCTGATTCATCTTAGGCTTGGGAGTCAGAGGTCGTGAGTTCTAATCCTGGCTCCGCCACTTGTCAGCTCTGTGACCTTGAGCAAGTCACTTAACTTCTCTGGGCCTCAATGACCTCATCTGTCAGATGGGGAGGAAGACTCTGAGCCCCACGTGGAACAGCCTTCATTCGTTCATTCGGTGGTATTTATTGAGCGCTTACTATGTGCAGAGCACTGTACCAAGCGCTTGGAATGGACAAATGGGGAACAGATAGAGACGGTCCCTGCCCTCTGACGGGCTTACGGTCTAAACCTTCACTACCTTGTGTCTGCCTCACTGCTTAGAACAGTGCTTGGCACATAGTAAGCGCTTAACAAATGCCACGATGATGATGATGATGATTTACTTGTATCTGCTCCGCCGTGTGGAACAGTACTCGATACATAGTGAGCCCTCAAATACCAGAGAAGCAGCGTGGTTTAGTCGAAAGAGCCCGGGCTTGGGAGTCGGAGGTCATGAGTTCTAATCCCGGCTCCGCCTCTTGTCAGCTGCGTGACCTTGGGCAAGTCACTCCACTTCTCCGTGCCTCAGTTCTCTCATCTATAAAAGGCGGCTTAAGACTGTGAGCCCCAGGTGGGACGGGGACTGTGTTCTAACCGGTTAACTTGCGTCTGCCCCAGTCCTTACTATATGGCACGTGGTAAGTGCTAAACAAATACCGTAATCGTTATTGCTATTATCATCATTATTATTACAGAGATATTCTTTCCCTTTGACGTGCAGTTGGAGTAGGGAAGTCCGGGTAGCCTCACGGCTTTCAGTGTTCCGATGAGTTCTTTTCCCAGGGAAGCAAGCCTGGCCTAGTGGAAAATCTGAGGAGCTGGGTTCTTATCCGGGCTCCACTACTTACCTGATGATGTTGGTATTTGTTAAGCGCTTACTATGTGCGGAGCACTGTTCTGAGCGCTGGGGCAGATACAGGGTAATCAGTTTGTCCCACGTGAGGCTCCCAGATAACCCCCATTTTACAGATGATGAGCAGGTGGCATTTGGGCAAGTGGCATTTGTTAAGCGCTTACTATGCACCAGGCACTGTACTGAGCACCGGAGTGGATACAAGCAAATCAGGTTGGACACAGTCTCTGTCCCACTGGGGCTCGGTCTCAATTCCCATTTTACAGATGAGGGAAGTGAGACCTAGAGAAGTGAAGCGACTTGCCCAAGGTCACACAGCGGCCAAGCGGTGGACCTGGGATTAGAACCCATGACCTTCTGACTCCCAGGCCCGGGCTCTGTCGGCTACACCGTGCCGCTTTCCAAGCCACTTAACTTCCCCGAACCCCAGTTCCCTCATCTGCAGAGTGGGGATTCGATCCCCGTTCTCCTTCCTAGTTAAACTGTGAGCCCCCGTGTGGGACCCGATTATCCTCTGTCTGCCCCGGGGCTTAGCGCAGTGCTTGGAATATAGGACATACTTAACGAAAATCGCAATTATCATTATTATTTTGCGTGACTGACATTTTTCCCATTTCCATGGCTTCTTGAAAAGTGGCAAAATGTAGTTCATTGGTAGGGAAGGTTCTGTAATGTGTGGGATTTGAATTATTAGGCCACCGCCCAGAAAACTGTAGGCTTTGTGTGTATTGTGTGTGGGTGTTTGTGGTTGTCCTCAGGCATTAGGCAGCCACCGGGAAAGTTTTTCCTTGTTTTTAAAGGTCGAACATTTAAGCGGCGGGCTTAACGGTGGTGTTATCTCTTTAGTCGAAAGAACCGAAAACTATAAACTCAGGAAAAAGAAAGGACCGCGGGACGCTTCCCCCAGACAGAAAGGAACCGGAGACTCTTCCGCTGTTTCCCGGACAGTCCGTGAGAGGTGAGATGGCTTATTACTCTCCTCGTCGGAAATTGATATCGGGGGAGCAGTCGCAGAAATGTCGCATTTCTCCCGTTCCTTCTGTCTCCCCGCTGTTGATTCTCCTCACCCGTTCCCTGTAGTTCTGTCCTCCTGTATTATTCTCATTCCTCTCTCTCTTTTCGCTTATCTTTCCAGTTTATATTAGTTCTTTCTGTATCGTTCTCGTCTTCGTCTATCCATTCATTCGTTTCCCCTTCCATTTTCCACCTCCACCTACTCCCTTGGAGAACTCATTCGCTCCCCTGGCTTCGACTCCCGCCTCTGTGCGGACGATCCCCAGATCTGCATCTCCGGCCCCGGTCTCTCTCCCGCTGCGAAGGCTCGCATCTCCTCCTGCCTTCAAGACATCTCTACTCGGGGAAGCAGCGTGGCTCAGTGGAAGGAGCACGGGCTTGGGAGTCAGAGGTCATGAGTTCGAATCCCAGCCCTGCCACTTGTCAGCTGTTTGACCGGGGGCAAGTCACTTCACTTCTCTTTGCCTCGGTTCCCTCATCTGTAAAATGGGGATTAACTGTGAGCCTCACGTGGGACAACCTGATCATCCTGTATCTGTCCCAGCGCTTAGAACGGTGCTCTGCACGTAGTAAGCGCTTAACAAATACCAGCAATATTATTACTTGGATGTCCTCCCATCACCTCAAGCTTAACAGAGCTCCTGATCTTCCCACCCAGACCCTGGCCTCCCCCTGACTTTCCCATCACTGTAGACGGCACCACCATCCTTCCCGCCTCGCAGGCCCCTAACCTTGGCGTCATCCTTGACTCCTCTCACTCATTCAACCCACGTATTGGATCCATCGCTACATCCTGTCGGTCCGACCTTCACAGCGTCGCTAAAATCCACCCTTCCCCCTCCATCCGAACCGCTACCGTGTTTATATAACCACTCATCCTACCCCGCCCGGATGACCGCATCAGCCTCCTTGCAGACGTCCCGGCCTCCTGTCTCTCCCCACTCCGGTCCCTACTTCACGCTGATGCCCTCATCGTTTTTCTCCAGAAACACTCGGGACGTGTCGTCCCGCTCCTCGAAAAACTCCATCCATCTCCGCATGAAACAAAACCTCCTCACCATTGGCTTTAAAGCAGTCCACCACCTCGCCCCATCCTACCTCACCTGGTTACTCTCCTCCTACAACTCTGCCCGCACGCTCCGTCCCTCTGGTGCCGCTGACCTTCTCGCCGTACCTCGTCGTCTATCTCGCCGCCGACCCCTGGCCCGCGTCCCGCCTCCGGCCTGGAAGCCCCTCCCTCCTCAGATCCCCCAGACGACGTCTCTCCCCCGCTTCGAAGCCTCGTTGAAGGCCCGCCTCCTCCGGAGGCCTTCCCTGACTCAGTCCCGCTTCCCTTTCTCTTCTCCCACTCCCTTCTGCGTCGCCCTGACTCGCTCCTTTTGTTCTTCCCCCCTCTCAGCCCCACAGCCCTTTTGTGTCATTTCTTTATTCATATTAATGCCTGTCTCTAGACTCTAAGCTTATTGTGGGCAGGGAATACATCTGTTTCTTGGATTGTACTCTCCCGAGTGCTTATTACAGTGTTCTGCACACAGTAAGCACTCAATAAATACGACCGAGTGAATTTGCCGCTCCTCTAGTTATTTCTCTCTCCCTTCTCTACCCTTTCTTGTTCTGCCTCCTTCCCAGGTCTCTCTTTTTTCTCTCTCCCTCGCCCCGTCTCTCTCTCGTCCGTATCGTTCAAGGTAAAGAATCTGTAGTGGACTGTAAGCTCCCCTCTAGACTATGGACTCCTCTTTAGACTGTGAGCTCCTCTCTGGAGCGTAAGCTCCTCACTAAACTCTAAGCTCCTCATGGACAGGGAATGTGGCCACCAACTATCGTATGTCCCAAGCACCAAACAGAGTGCTCAGCACACCGTGAGTGCTCAGTAAATGCCACCGATGGATTGAAAATCGTTGGGATTGTCAGCCCTCTTATCGCCTCACGGACCACGAGCGAGTAGCACATTTAAGCCCCGATGAATGAATTGAAGCCCTCTCTCGCCGTAGCCTCCTTCTGGAAGATGAGGGGTTTTTGTGTGACGATGATAATATTGGTATTTGTTAAGCGCTTACTATGTGCAGAGCACTGTTCTAAGCGCCGGGGGGGGGATACAGGGTCATCAGGTTGTCCCTCGTGAGCCTTCATCCCCATTTTCCAGATGAGGTCACCGAGGCCCAGGCACGTGAAGTGACTTGCCCACGGTCACACAGCTGACAAGGGGCAGAGTTGGGACTCGAACCCATGACCTCCCACTCCCAAGCCCGGGCTCTTTCCACTGAGCCACGGTTTGGGGCCCGGGGACATCCAAGTAGAGATATCTTGAAGGCGAGAGGAAATGCCAACCTTAAGAGCTGGCGAGAGAACAGGGCCGGAGAGGTGGATTTGGGGATCGTGTATTCATTCGTTCATTCAGTCGTATTTATTGGGTGTTTACTGTGTGCAGAGCACCGTACTAAGAGTTTGGCAGGTTCAGTTCGGCAACGGATAGAGACAATCCCTGCCCAACGGCGGGCTCACGGTCTAGAAGGGGGGAGGCAGACAACAAAACAAAACAAGTAGGCAGGCATGGATAGCATACTTTATGCCTCAGTTTACTCAATTCTAAAATGGGGATCCGACGCCCGTTCTCCTTCCTGCTTAGACTGTGAATCCCATACGGGACAGGGACTCGAGCACACCTCATGAACTTGTATATCTACCCCAGCGCTTAGTACAGTGCCCAGCCCCTGATAAGCGCTTAACAGATGCCGTGATAATAAGAATGAAGCAGAGCGACGAGCAGCCTCCAAAGCCAGCCTAGCTAGCCAGGATATCAACCGTTAACAAAAGGTGACGTGGGTAGGGCATGGGTCTGCCAACTCCGTTGTATTGTACCCTCCTAAGCACTTAGTACAGTGCCCTGTATATAGTAAGCGCTCAAGAAGTATGATCGATGGATCGAGACGTGACCTGAAAGTTGATATCCGGTTTAAAATAGGGAATCCAGTCACGGGGGGGCTCATAAACCGGCTGAGACGGCGAGGATCGGGTATAGAATTTTCCCGCTGCTGCGATTCAACATTGAAAAGACCATTTTTACTTTGTCCTTTCAGCGGATGGATGACCACCCCCTGCATCACCCCAACTCGCTCCCTTTGCTCCGTCCCCTTCCCCCCACCCCACAACACCTGTGTATATATGTACATACCTATAATTCTATTTATTTACGTTAACAATAATGATGATGATGATAGTATTTGTTAAGTGCTTACTATGGGCCAAGGACTGTTCTAAGCGCTGGGGTAGATACAAGGTGATCAGGTGATCGGGATCACTGTACTCATCCGCTCGACTGTATATATCTTTACCACCCTAATTTATTTCGTTTAGTGAGATGTACGTCACCCCAATTCTATTTAGTCGCCATTGTTTTTACGAGATGTTCTTCCCCTCGACTCTATCTATCGCCATCGTTCTCGTCCGCCCGCCTCCCCCGATCAGACCGTGAGCCCGTCAGACGGCAGGGACCGTCTCTATCTGTGGCCGACTTGTTCATCCCAAGCGCTTAGTACGGTGCTCAGCGCATAGTGAGCGCTCAATAAATACTATTGAATGAATGAATGAATGAAAGGTTGTCCCATGTGGGGCTCACAGTCTTAAAGCCTGTTTTACAGATGAGGTAACTGAGGCCCGGAGAAGTGAAGTGACTCGCCCAAAGTCACACAGCTGACAGGCGGCGGAGCTGGGATTTGAACCCGTGATCTCTGACTCCCCAGCTCGTGCCCTCTCCACTGAGCCACGCTGCTTCTCTGATCCCGGTTCTAATCCCGGCTCCGCCACTTGTCTGCCACGTGACCTCGGGCGAGTCACTTCACTATGCCTCAGCTCATCTGTAAAACGGGAATTGAGCTCGGTTGCCCTACATGGGAGAAGGGACTGTGTCCAATCCGATTCGCCTCTATCCACCCCAGCGCTTAGTAGAGTGCCTGGCGTCTAGTAAGCTCTTAACGAATACCGTCATCATCATTTACATTATTATTATTATTATCAATAAAGGATGGATTTTTGGTTGGCCCTTCACTCTGACCGAGCAGACCGTAAAATATCCTGAGTATTGAGACAGATCCATCTTTTAGATCGACCGTCCTGAGGAGAGTTTGGTTGACCTGCCGTGTTTTCCTTGCCCAGACTTTTGTTTCAGCAGAAAAAAGTCCTAGCCCCATTTGGCGTCCATCAGCAGGCGCGTCTGGATTCCTTGAAGCGGACGACGGCGGAGATGGATCGTTTGGGAGCCGAGCTGGAGAGCCGGCTGAAGGTAGGAAGCAGCGTGGCTCAGTGGAAAGAGCCTGGGCTTCGGAGTCAGGGGTCATGGGTTCGACTCCCGGCTCTGCCCCTTGTCAGCCCTGTGACCGTGGGCGAGTCGCTTCGCTTCTCTGGGCCTCAGTGACCTCATCTGGAAAGTGGGGTTTGACTGTGAGCCTCACGTGGGACGACCTGATCACCCTGTCTCTACCCCAGCGCTTAGAACAGTGCTCTGCACATAGGAAGCGCTTAACAAATACCAACATTATTATTAGCTTCCTTTCGCTGTATCGTTCTCTCCCAAGCGTTTAGCACAACGCTCTGCACAGCGTAAACGCTCAATAAGCGGACGAACGAAGTAAAGCCGTCCTTCCGGGCGGGGGACCGGCTGAGCACCTTCGGACGCCGCGGTAGCCTAAGCGCTGAGGAAAGGAAGTAGTTAGTAATAACTGTAGTATTTGTTAAGCGCTTACTATGTGCCAGGCACTGCTCTAAGGCTGGAGTAGATAGAAGGAAGTCGGGTCGGACCCCGTCCCCGTCCCAACGTTGGGGCTCACCGTCTTCAGCCCCATGTCACGGACGAGGGAACCGAGTCTCAGGGAAGTTAAATGACCTGCCCGGGGTCACGCCGCAGACAGGTGGCGGAGCCGGGATTAGAACCCGGGTCCCCCCGACTCCGGGCCCGCGCTCTATCCACTAGGCCACGTGGGCGGCTGCCTTCAAGGCGCTCACCATCTAGTGAAAGGATCACGGTGGGGCTTTCTGACCCGATCGCCCAGTGAAGTACAGGGGGTAGGAAGGAAACTGTGAAGAGAAATCATTTCCCGGGGAATGGGAGAATCCTGGATTTAGTATCCGAATACGATGGGTACGAGAAAGAGGGAAATAAATGGAAAAACCCAACTGGACTTCATATAGGATTCTCAGGATCGAGTCTTCGGCTTCAGTGCACTGATCTACGTGGGTGCTCAACGTGTACCATCAGTAATAATAATAATGATGATGGCATTCGTTAAGCGCTTACTCTGTGCAAAGCACCGTTCTAAGCGCTGGGGGGGGGATACAAGCTGATCGGGTTGTCCCACGCACAGTCTTTATCCCCATTTTAAAGATGAGGGAACTGAGGCCCAGAGAAGTGAAGGGACTTGCCCAAAGTCACACAGCTGACAGGCGGCCGAGCCGGGATTAGAACTCATAACCTCTGACTCCCCGGCCCGTGCTCTTTCCACTGAGCCACGCCGCTTCCAGATGCAAGGAGTAGATACGAGATAATCAGGTCAGAAACAATTCCCGTCCTACGAGCCGACTCGCCGTCTGAATAGCGCTTAGCTACTTAGCGCCTCCAGCACTTAGAACGGTGCTCCAGCGCTTAGATCAGTGCTCTGCACGTAGTAAGCGCTCAACGGATGCCACCCTCATTACTGTCCCCGTGAGGGGAAACGGGTATTGAGCCCGTTTTACGAAATTGAAGCACAGAGGAGTGAAGTGCCTCTCCCGAGGTCACACAGCGGGCAAGTGGCAGTGCTGGTATTCGAACCCAGGTCCTCTGACCCCCCAGGCCCGCGCTCCTCCTGTTAGATCGTGCCACTCTCCCCCCCCCCGTAAAATGGGGATGAAATGTCTATTCTCCCTCCCTCTCCGACGGCGAACCCCCGCGGGAAGCCAGAAACCGGGTCTGATCGATTTTGGATCTACCGCAGCATTCGACCCGGTGCTTGGCATCTAGAAAGCGCGTAGTTAATACCACCGTAACGGTTATCATCGTTATAAAAGCGGCGTGGCTCGGCGGAAAGAGCCCGGGCTGGGGAGTCAGAGGTCATGGGTTCGAATCCCGGCTCCAGCACTCGTCCGCCGTGTGACTTCGGGCAGGTCACTTCACTTCTCTGCGCCTCAGTGTGACCTTATCCGCAAGATGGGGCTGAAGACCGTGCGCCCCACGTGGGACAACCCGCTTACCTCGTCTCTACCCCAGCGCTTAGAACCGTACTCGGCACGTAGTGAGGGCTTTGACAGATGCCATCGTTATTAAAAAGGATCTCACCGAACTCGCTCTGGCCTTGGTACGCAGGATGCGGAACAGGCCTTCGTGGCCGAACTGGCAGCCCTGGCTCGCGTTCCCATCGCGCCCACTCGGAGGCCGGAGTCAGGTCAGTTCCTGGTCTGTCTCTTCTGATCCCACCCTCTTCCTCTGTCCTCGCTGATCTCCCGCGCCAACCCTGCCCACGGGCTTCTCTCCTCTGACACCAGCCCGCTCACCGTACCTCATCTCATCTCTCTCGCCAATGACCTTTTGCCCGCGTCCTCCCTCTCCCCTGGATCCCTCTAGACCGGAAGCTTAATAATGTTGGTAATGTTGGCATCTGTTAAGCGCTTACTACGTGCCGAGCACCGTTCTAAGCGCTGGGGTAGACACGGGGGAATCGGGTTGTCCCACGTGGGGCTCACGGTCTTAATCCCCATTTTACAGATGAGGGAACCGAGGAAGCTTGTTGCGGGCAGTGGATATGTCCGTCGACGGTTATACCGTACCCTCCCCAGTGCTTAGTACAGTGCTCTGCACACAGTAAGCGCTCAACGAATACCTTCGACTGACCCAGATCTCCCTCCCCCTTCGTATACCACAGACCACCACTCCTTCCCCCTTCGAAAACCTCCTAAAATCACGCCTCCTTCAAGAGGCCTTCCCTGATTAACCACTCTTTTCCTCACCCTATTGCCTATGCACCTGAATCCGTATCCAGCGCTTGGAACAGTGCTTGGCACATAGTAAGCGCTTAATAATAATAATAATAATAATAAGAATGTTGGTATTTGGTAAGCGCTTACTATGTGCAGGGCACTGTTCTAAGCACTGTTCTAAGTATTTATTGAGCGCTTACCGTATACGGAGCACTGTGCTGAGCACTTGGGAGAGTACAGTAAAGCAGAGCTGGGGGAGGCGATTGATCATACTCCACCGCTTCCCCATCTGGAGTTTATTTTAATGTCCGTCTCCCCCACTAACCCGTAATCCACTTCGGGAGAGAGATCAGCGATCGGTCGTATTTACTGAGCGCTCACCGTATAGAGAGCACTGTGCTGAGCACTTGGGAGAGTACAGTAAAACAGAGTTGGGAGAGAGGTTCCCAGCTCACAGTCGAGAGAGGGGACAGACTTTAATAGAAATAAATAAACGAGGGTTGTAGACATCAGTGGCGGGGGGCTGAGGGAGGGGTGCAAATCCCGGCTCTGCCACTCGTCAGCTGTGTGACCGTGGGCGAGTCACTTCGCTTCTCGGTGCCTCAGTTACCCCATCTGGAAAATGGGGATTAACCGGGAGCCTCACGTGGGACAACCTGATGACCCCGTATCTCCCCCAGCGCTCAGAACAGTGCCCTGCACATAGTAAGCGCTTAACAAATACCAACATCATTAAATCCGATCACCCGGGGTGACGACGTAGAAGGGAGTGGGAGAAGAGGAAATATGGGCTTAGTCAGGGAAGGGAGGACGGAGTCTCGTCTAGTGCGTCCGCTCTCTCCCGGCCACCGAATCTTGCGCTCTGCGCACAGTAAGGGCTCAGTAAATGCCACAGATTGATCGATTGATCCTCCCAAACCCAAACGATCGTGAACTAAACAGCCAAGTAGATTGCCTGGGAATCTCAACCGAAAGGAAGCCTTCTCCGGACTTCCCCGAAAGAGAAATCCTGTTAAAACCACCTCAGAGTGGCCCTGGAGACTGTAAGCTTCTTGTGGGAAGGGAACGTGTGCACCGGATCTGTTCTCTCGGGCTCTCCCGAGGTTTTACTACAGTGAGCGCTCAATGAATACCATCGATTGATTGATCGAAATAACTTTCAATTCAGGACGTCCCTGATTGTGATGTCTTTCCTGTCTCTTCAAAAGTGAAATTTCAAAGTGAAGCCCTATTTTCCTCCTCCTCCTCACTGGAGGATTATTTTGGAATGCATTTCTACTTTGAAAAGGGTCTCTGAATATGCCATTATGGCATAAGCTCCTTGTAAGCAGGGAGCACACCACTTCTTCGTTGCATACTTCCCAAATGCTTAGCGCAGTGTATCTCACCCGGTGTGCGTCCAATAAATTCTATTCGTTCGTTCACTCATTCGTTCGTATTTACTGATCGCAGATTGCTTACTGCGTGCAGAGCATTTTGCTAAGCTCCTGTAAGCAGTGCCCGGCACACAGTAAGCGCTTGACCAGTACCGCGAGTATTATTACGATATGAGAGACAAATTCCCTGCCCAGAATGAGCGTACGGTCTAGAGGGGGAGACAGACGTTATTAGAAATAAAGAAATAAATGACAGATATGGACTTGAGTCCTGTGGGGCTGAGAAGGGGGATGAATAAAGGGAGCGAGTCCGTTATTGGAAATCCTCCGTCTTTTCCATCCTTTTCTGTTTTGAACCGGTAAAATGGCTTCATTTGTTCTCAAAGATTGGCGCTCCATAACTCGGTCCCGTTTCGCTGGGGAATTTTGTGCCCAGATTCTGCAGAGAGAGCCGTAAAAAGCCGAAGGAGGAAGACCCGGCCCGGACACCGAGATGAACCGCCCGCCGACGCCCCTGACCTTCCGCCCGGAGGGCCCGCCGCGGAATCGCTTGGGTAATGATAATAGTGACGATGGTACTTGTTAAAAGCTTATTATGTGCCGAGCACTGTTCTGAGCGCCGCAGAGTAGATACAAGTTAATCAGGTTGGACACAGTCCCTGTCCCACGTGGGCCTCACAGTCTCAAGCCTCATTTTACAACTGAGGGAACTGAGGCCCAGAGAAGTGAAGTGACTTGCCCAAGGTCACACAGCAGGCAAGCGGTGAAACCGGGATTAGAACCCGTGACAAAAACCTGTCACTCTAGGCTTCAGGGGTCTCCATCCCCTTACCCCCTCCTACTTCTCCTCCCTTCTCTCTTTCCGCCGCCCACCCCGCACGCTCCGCTCCTCCGCCGCCCATCTCCTCGCCGTCCCCCGTTCTCGCCCGTCCCGCCGTCGACCCCGGGCCCGCGTCCTCCCGCTGCCCTGGAACGCCCTCCCTCCTCCCCTCCTCCAAACTAACTCTCTTCCCCTCTTCAAAGCCCTCCTGAGAGCTCACCTCCTCCAAGAGGCCTTCCCACACGGAGCTTCCCCTTTTCCCTCTGCTCCCTCTGCTGCCTCTCTGCCCGCCCCCCTTCACCTCCCCTCAGCTAAGCCCCCTTCCCCCCCCCTTGTCTCTGCTCCTCCCCCTCCCCTCCGCACTGTGCTCATTTGTAGATATTTTTATTACCCTATTGATTTTGGTAATGAGGTGTACATCCCTTTGATTCTATTTATCGTGATTAAGCTGTCCTGTTCTTGTCTGTCCGTCTCCCCCGATTAGACTGTAACCCCATCAGTGGGCAGGGACTGTCTCCATCTGTTGCCGAATTGTTCATTCCAAGCAGTTAGTACGGCGCTCTGCACATAGTAAGCGCTCAATAAATACTACTGAATGAATGAGTGACTTCTGACTCCCAGGCCCGTGCCCCATCCGCTACGCCAGGCTTCCTCTCCCCTCGAGAGGTCACACCGTGGCAACTGTCAGGTGTCCGGTCAGAGGGCACGCCGTGGGATCGGTGAATCCAGGAATTGGTGTGAGAGCAAAATATATTGTGGTGAGCAAAATGCTGGGGAGCTATTCTAATCCCTTCCCTCTTTTTTCCCCTTCGTAAGGCAATCTCAGAGCCAGCCTGAAAGCCAAGTCGGTGACGTGGAGAAGCCCACGAAGTTACTGAAGAGAAGGAGCAACGTGTAGACCGGGCGTGGCCTCCTAAAGCCCGGGGGCTTCTGGAAGACGGACGTGGCGCCTTCTTCGTAGAGTTGACCGTGGAGCAGACAGCGGCCGGCGGGCTGGGCCCACCCTCCGGGAGTGGAGGGAATACGATGCCGTAATCCCGGGATCCACTGTGCGTCCCGATCCGCTGGGTCCCCGGAGAACGGATTCGGGACCGGGTTTGGGGCTGGGAGGACTGAGTGCTGTCTGCCAGAAGGAGGCACAGATTTAAAAGGGAGCCATAATAATAATAACAATAATAATAATACTAAGTATTTACTCTGTAGCATGGCCTTCTGGAAAGATCGTGGGCCTGGAAGTCGGAGGACCTGAGTTCGAATCTCAGCTCTGACGGTTGCTTGCTGTGTGACCTGGGGTGAGTCACTTCACTCCCCTGGACCTCAGTTTCCTCAGGTGGACAGTGGGGATTCAGTCCTACCCCCTCCTTCTTAGACCGCGATTGCGGGGTGGGGCGGACCGTGTCCGACCTGATAGACGTGTATGTACCCCAGGGCTCTGAACGGTGTTTGAAACAGCGCTCTAAAGAAGTCCTAAATCAATAAACAAAGCATTGCGCCAAGTGCTAGGGTGGATGTAAGATCATTAGATTGGATGCGTGAGACTCAGAATCTAAGCAGAAGGGAGAGAAACCCCCTTTAACAGAGGAGGAAAGGTGATACAGGTGAACAGGTTGGATTCAGTTCACGTCCTGTGTTCAGCTCACGGTCTTATTTTCCAGATGAGGAAACTGAGGGCTAGAGAAGTGAAGTGACTTGCCCAAGGTCGCACAGCAGACAGGGGGCAGAGCCAGGATGAAAATCCCGGACCTTCCGGCTTCAAGGCCCGTGCTCCACCCACTAGGCTATGCTGCCTTCCCCAGTGTTTCCTCACGATGTTTCATTCTTTCAGTTGTACTTATTGAGCGCTTACTGTGGGCAGAGCACTGTACTAAGCACCTGGAAAGTACAATTCGGCAACAGGTAGAGACGATCCCTGCCCGACGACGGGCTCACGGTCTAGAAGGGGAGAGACAGACAACAAAATGAAACAAAACGAGTAGAAAAGCCAACAGAAAAAGTCGAATGAGATCCTTCCCAAGGACTGCAGGACCCACCCAGCGACCGACTCCACCGGAGACCCTCGGAGAGAGCAGCCCTCGAGGAGCCCGCGCCGACATTTCCTCTAGATGGGATTTTCATAAGGAGACAAATCCCGTTTCCCTCAGTCGTCTTCCATCGTCTCCACTTGGGTGGCCACCGACGCCCTTGGGTCTTTCCAGACGGGCCTTGTTGTTTATCGAAACAACCAGATGCACGTAAGCTCGTTATGGGCGGGAAATGCGTCCTCTAGATCTGTTGTATTGTCTTCTCCCCAGCGCTTGGTACCGCGCTCTGCGCGTAGTAAGCGCTCGATAAAATGCCACTGATGGATCTGTCGATGGATGGAGATGCATCAGCTCATCAATAGTATTCATTCAGAGCACTGATTGGCACTGTGGCTCGGTGGAAAGAGCCCGGGCTTAGGAGTCAGAGGTCATGGGTTCTAATCCCGGCTCAGCCACCTGTCAGCTGTGCGACTTTGGGCAGGTCGCTTCACTTCTCGGTACCTCAGTTACCTCATCTGGAAAGCGGGGATTAAGACTGTGAGCCTCACGTGGGACAACCTGATTACCCTGTATCTACCCCAACTCTTAGAACAGTACTCAGCACATAGTAAGCGCTTAATAAATACCAACATTATTATTATTATTATTGAGCATCTGCCTTGGTCATGGGAAAGCACGCTTCCTGCCTATGTCGACACAGGGAAAACTATTCGTCCAACCTATCGCCGAACATCTTGTCGCGGATTATATTCTCCCTGCAAAGCCAGAGAGGATGGAAAGATCAACTCTCGTCACCATCTCGGCGGTGAATGGCTCTCCGAGTGCTTTCGGAGGAATTCCCTGCCCCATCCCTTCCCAGTGTAGGTCGGGAGTTGGGAGTGGTAAGGAATCAGGTACTGGTTAAGCGCTTACTATGTGCCGAGCACTGTTCTAAGCTCTGAGATAGGTACAAGTGAAGTCAATCCGGTTGGACACCGTCCTGTCCCACCCAGGGCTCACGCTCTTAATCCCCATTTTAGAGATGAGGGAACCGAGGCCCGGAGAAGTGAAGTGACTTGCCCAGGGTCACACGGCGGACGGGTGGCGGAGCCGGGATCAGAGTGAGGGCGGCCACCCGCCACCTTTAGGCCCTAGATGAATCCCGCACCGCCCAAGCGTGGCGAGGGTGAGTCCGTCCCGGAGGCGGGGCCGCTGGAGGATCAGCTTGGAGGCTTGGACAACAGATTTCCCAAATGTGGTCCTCGGGAGGTATGCAGATTTTCTGAAAGTCTTCGAGTTTGTCAACCGCCGGTCTTTACTGAACGTTTCTTCCGGGCTGAGCGCTGAATAACAATCATGATGACGGTATTTGTTAAGCACTTACTGTTTGCCAGTAATGGCGAAGCAGCGTGGCTCAGTGGAAAGAGCCCGGGCTTGGGAGTCAGAGGACGCGGGTTCTAATCCCGCATCGGCCACTCTACTGCTGGGTGACCTTCGGCAAGCCACTTCACTTCTCGGCGCCTCAGTTACCTCGTCTGTAAAATGGGGATTAAGACTGTGCGCCTCCCGTGGGACACCCTGATTACCTTATAGCTGCCCCAGCGCTTAGAGCAGTGGTTGGCACATCGGAGAAGCAGCGTGGCTCAGTGGAAAGAGCCCGGGCTGGGGAGTCAGAGGTCACGGGTTTGAATTCCAGCTCTGCCACTTGGCAGCTGTGTGACTGTGAGGCGAGTCGCTTCACTTCTCCGTGCCTCAGTTCCCTCATCTGTCAAATGGGGATCAACTGTGAGCCTCACGTGGAACAACCTGATTACCCTGTATCTCCCCCAGCGCTTAGAACGGTGCTCTGCACATAGTAAGCGCTTAACAAATACCAACATTATTATTACTATGTGCCAGGCACTGTTCTAAGCATGGGGCTCACAGTCTCAATCCCCATTTTACAGATGAGGTCATCGAGGCCCAGAGAATAAATACGATTGATTGGGTCACACGGCAGACAAGGTGCAGAGCCGGGACTAGAACCCAGGTCCGTGCTCCGTCCACTGGGCCGTGCCACTTTATACTCAGTCGTCTGTCTCTCCACTAGGCCACATTGTATCTACCCCAGTGCTTGGCACATCTTAAATGCTTAATTATGATGATGAGGAGGAGGAGGATTATTAAGTATGTACCCAGGTTCTGCGGGGAAGGGAGTGGGGCGCGAATCTAAACGCTCAGATAGTGAGGACATAAAGGCACGTGCGGCACAATAGGGACGGAAAATGGGCCGGAAAGAATAGCAATAATAATTTTGGCATTTGCTAAGTGCTTACAAAGTGCCAGGCACTGTACTGAGCACTGGGGTGGATACGAGCAAATCGGGTGGGATACAGGCCCTGTCCCGCGTGGGCCTCACCGTCTCAATCCCCATTTTACAGATGAGGAGAATGAGGCACGGACAAGTGATACGACTTGCCCAAGGCCACGCAGCGGCAGACAAGCGGAGGATCCGGGATCAGGACGCACGACCCTCCGACTCCCAGGCCCGGGCTGTAGCCGCCGCGTCATGAGATGAGTCAGGGAAGAGCTTCCGCGAGGAGATTGAATTTTAGGGCTTTGGATCGTGGTCTGGGGGAAATGTCTGGGGAGGGAGTTCCGGGCAGGCGAATGGCACGGGGAAGGACGGCGTGATGAGAGACGAAATGAAGGCACGGCGAGGAGGGTGGTGGGAGAGGAGCAGAGCGCGCGTGCTGGATTCGAGAGAGAGAGGAACAAGAAGCGGTAAGGGGGAGGGCCGGTGGAGCGTCTCGGAGCCGATGGTGAAGGGTTTTTTCCTCTTGCTCTCGAAGCGGAGGCGGAGCTCAACGGCCGTCCGGAAAGCGTCCGTTACACTGCCCTGCCGTACTCACGCAACCGCCTACTACGGTGTTCTGCGATCGGCCGGCGCTCAATAAATATGATCGATGGATGGATCGATCAGCTCACCCCTTCCTACCGCACCTCGCTGATTTCCCTTCTGCAGCCCAGCCCGCACACTCCACTCATTAGAATCCTATCTCCTCCGGGAAGCCTTCCCCGATTGAGCCTTCATTTCCTCTACTCCCTCTCCCTTCTGTGTCGCCCTTGCACTTCCATCTGCATCCTTTCAGCAATTAATACTCAGTCCATCCTCAGTCTCACAGCACTTACATGGACGCATCTGTTTTATATATATATATATATATATTTCTATTAATGTCAGTCTCCCCTTCTAGACTCTCAGCTCCTTCTGGGCAGGAAAGCTCTGTTGTATTGGAAAGCAGCGTGGCCTAATGGCTAAAGCTCAGACCCGGGAGTCAGAAGGTCAGTGGCAAGAGCCCGGGCTTGGGAGTCAGAGGTCGTGGGTTCTAATCCCGGCTCTGCCGCTTGTCAGCCGTGTGACCGCGGGCAAGTCACTTGTCTGTGCCTCAGTTCCCTCCTCTGTAAAATGGGGATGAAGACCGTGAGCCTCACGTGGGACAACCCGATGACCCTGTATCTCCCCCGGCGCTTAGAACGGTGCTCGGCACATAGTAAGCGCTTTACGAATGCCAACGTTATTATTATTTTATTATTATTCCGTTCTTACAGTTCTAATTTATCCTGACACCTATTAACTGCTTACCCTGTGCTAAGTCCATGCCCGCCCATGAGACCCTGGGGCTTCATCTCTGCCCACGAGACCCTTTGGGATCCATGCCGGGGGGCTGGGGGGCGGGAGGGGCGTCCATCTCTGCCCACAAGACCCTTTCATTCATTCAGTCGTATTTATTGAGCACTTACTGTGTCCAGAGCCCTGTACTAAACCCTTGGAAAGTACAATTCGGAAATAAAGAGAAACAATCCCTGCCCACACCGGGCTTACGGTCTAGATCGGCACAAATCGTTCACAGAGAGGAAGGAGAAAAATGGGATTGGTCCCCGATTCGATCCCGGGTTTCGACAGGGTGGTTCTAGAAGGAGCGTGAGGTAGTGGCTGGAGCTCGGGGCCCTTGGGGTAATAATATTTAAGTGCTTACTATGTGCAAAGCACTGTTTTAAGCACTGGGGGGGATACAAGGTGATCAGGTTGTCCCGCGTGGGGCTCACAGTCTTCACCCCCCTTTTGTGGATGAGGGAACTGAGGCACAGGGAAGTTAAGTGACTTGCCCGAAGTCAAACGGCCGACAAGCGGCGGAGCCGGGACGAGAACCCATGACCTCTGACTCCCCAGCCCGGGCTCTTTCCACTGAACCACGCTGCTTCTGCCCACCCGCTGAGATTCCCCAGCATCTGCGTTGTCCGCTCGCTGAGACCCTCGGGACTCCGAGCCCACCCGCGGGAAGCAGCAGGAGCCGGGCTTTATGTGTCGACCCACCTATCTCTAATTCATTGATTTCTGTTCACGTCTGTTCATGTCTGCATGGCCTAATGGCAAAAACACGGGCTTGGGAGGCAGAGGATGTGGGTTCTAATCCCGGCTCTGCCACATATCGGCTGGGTGACCTTAGATGAGTCACTTCTCTGTGCCTCAGTTACCTCATCTGTAAAATGGGGATGAAGACTGTGAGCTCCACGTGGGACAACATGATTAGCTTGTATCTACCCCGGCGCTTAGGACAGCGCGTGGACATAGTAAGCACTTAACAGATGCCATCGTTATTGTTATTATTATCATTGTTATTATTCCCTTCTAGAATGTAAGCTCGCTGTGGGCATAGAATGTGTCTGTTTATCCCGACTCTGCCCCTTGTCAGCTGTGTGACTGTGGGCAAGTCGCTTCACTTCTCCGTGCCTCAGTTCCCTCATCTGTAAAATGGGGATGAAGACTGTGAGCCTCACGTGGGACAACTTCATTCCCCCGTATCTCTCCCAGCGCTTACAGCGGTGCTCTGCACGTAGGAAGTGCTTAACAAATACCAACATTATTATTATTACTGTTGTATCCTCCCCCACGCTTAGTACAGAGCTCTGCATACAGTAAGCGCTCAGTAAATGAGCGAACCGACCCGACTCCAGTCAATCAATTGTATTTATTGAGCGCTTACTGTGTGCAGAGCACTGTACTAAGCGCTTGGGAGAGGACAATAGAGCGGTAGATCCAGCCATTGCAGCCATCCCAAACGGGCCCGACCTGCTGAAATCCCAAGTTCCGTCCTGTAGGCCCACACTTCTCGGCCCCAACCCCATCCCCTTTCCCCGTTCCCGGTGGAGACGCCCCAGTGGAAAACCACACCCGGCTTTCCGGAAGGGAAATCCGACCACGAAGTCCCGTGGGCAGTCTCTCAAAAATTGGAATTCGGTCACTGACGAGATCGATTCTCCCCGTCTCCAACCTCATCGAGGCGGTGCTTAATGAAAGCTTGTTGTGGGCAGGAAACGTGTCTCTTCATTCTTACTGTCGTCCTCTCCCAAGGCTTAGTACAGTGCTCTGCACATAGTAAGCGCTCAGTAAGTACGACTGAATGAATTGAATGAAAGGAAAGAGGGTCAGCTTCGAGGCTTGGTCCGAGCGCCTCCGGGAGGGTCAGTGATGTAGGTTTTCAGGGTTTCGTGTGTTGGCGTATAAGGAATTGGCTGCTCGACGGTCAGTTGTCTATCATACAGAAGGACCTGTATCGGTTTGGTCGGCGCTTCTTGGGGAACACGCGTTCGTTCAATTGTATTCATTGAATAATAAGAATAGTGATAATTGTGGTTTTTGTTAGCGCCTACTACGTGCCAGCCACTGTACAGAGCCCAGGGGTCGAGAGAAGCAGCGTGGCTCAGTGGCAAGTGGCTGGGGAGTCAGAGGTCGTGGGTTCTAATTCCGCTCTGCCACTTGTCTGCTGTGTGACCTTGGGCAAGCCAATTAACTTCTCTGTGCCTCAGTTATCTGGAAAATGGGGATTAAGATTGCGAGCCCCATGTGGAACCGCCTCATCACCTTGTAACTACCGCAGCGTTCAGAACAGTGCTTGGCACATAGTAAGTGCTTAACCGACATAATCATTATTATTATTTCTATTATACAAGCAGATGGGGTTGGACACAGTCCCCCTCCCATGTGGGGCTCCCAGTCTCAATCCCCATTTTACAGATGCAGGAACTGAGGCACGGGGGGGAAGTGAAATGACTCACCCAAGGTCACACAGCAGACACGTGGCTGAGCCGGGCTTAGCACTTACTGTGTGCAGAACACTACTAAGCGCTTGAGAGAGTACAGCAAAACAATAAACATTCCCTGCCCACAGTGAGCTTCCAGTCTAGAGGAGGATCTTGCAGTCTAGAGGACCGTATTAAGCACTTGATACAGTAAGCGCTCAATAGATACAATTGAATGAACGAATGAAGATTATCACACATCTTATCAATCAAGTTTCAGTGCAGAATTGTCCCTCTAGACCGGAAGCTCGTTGTGGGCAGGGACTGTGTCTGTTTATTGTTGTATTGTACTCTCTCAAGCGCTTAGTACAGTGCTCTGCACACAGTAAGCACTCAATAAATATGTCCGAATGAATGTACTAAGTGCTTGGTAGAGTTAGGAGACAGGCTCCTAGCCCTCAAGGAGCTTATATTTCAGCAGGAGAGAAAAACAGGCAAGGACCGGAATTTAAGGTAAGAAGGTAAGTGTTTTTATGGGTGAGGGATGGTACTCTTCTTTCAGTCGTATTTATTGAGTGCTTACTGTGTGCAGAGCGCTGTACTAAGCGCTTGGAAAGTACAGTTCAGCAACAAATCGTATCCAATTGCTTAGGGAGTGAGAAATCAAGCGCAGGGCTGATGTGGAAGTCTACAAGTGACTGTAGGAAGGGATATAGAGTGGAAGGAAGAGGGGTTAGTCGAGGAAGTCCAGATTCTGGGCCTGGGAGTCAGAAGGATCTGGGTTCTAATCCCAGCTCCACCGCTGATCTGCTGGGTGACCTTGGGCAACTCATTTAACTTCTCTGTGCCTCAGTTACGTCTGCCAAGTAGGAATTGGTCAGTCAGTCTATTGAGAATTTACTGTGTGCTGAGCCCTGTGTTAAGTGCTTGGGAGAGGACAGTAAAACAACGGACACATTCCCCGCTCACAACGAGTTTACAATCTAGAGGAGGAGACAGACGTTCGTGTAAAAAAAAATCAGAAAGCGAGCGCCATGTGGGAATTAAGCGTCACCCCGGCGCTTACAACAGTGTCTTGTCAAGCATTTGTCAAGTACCATTAGGGAGACTAAATTCCTTCTAGACTACCGAGGGATCGCATCCAATGAACTCTGTTTCGTCGTATTCTCCCAAGCGCTTACTACAGTGCTCTGTACACGGTAGTATTATCAAGTTATTAGAGAAGCAGCGTGGCTTAGCGGAAAGAGCCCGGGCTTGGGAGTCAGAGGTCGTGGGTTCTAATCCCGGCTCTGCCACTTCTCAGCTGTGTGCCTGTGGGCAAGTCACTTCCCTTCTCTGGGTCTCAGTTACCACATCTGTCAAATGGGGATTAACTGTGAGCCTCACGTGGGACAACCTGATGACCCTGTATCTACCCCAGCGCTTAGAACAGTGCTCCGCACATAGTAAGCGCTTAACAAATACCAAAATTATTATTGAAATGATTATAATGTGCCGTCAAGTCGTTTCCGATTCATAACGACTCTATGGATAGACTTTCTCCAGAACGTCCCATCCTCCGCCATAATCCGCAACCTTTCTAACGTGTCTTCCGTTATCGTTGTTACAGTCTCTAGACCGGTCTGCCTCTTCCACATTTTCCCTAGACTTTTCCTAACATTAGTGTCTACTCCAGAGAATTAGTCCTCCTCATTATCTGTCCAGAATATGCTAATCTAAGTGGAGTCATTTGGCCTTCCAGAGACCGGTGGGCTTGATTTGCTCCAAAATCCCTGTGTTCGTCTTTCGGGCCGTCCACGGTATTCACAAAAGCCTTCCCCAACGCCACATTTCAAAAGAATCGATGGATTTTCTCTCCGTTTTTTTCACCGCCCGGCTTTCGGGTCCATACGTTGCCACTGGAAACATCATAGAAGGGACAGTTTGTATTTTTGTGGCGACTGTTACATCAGCACGTGGCATGACTTTTTCCAGGCTCTTCATAGCGACTCTTCCCAACATCACTCTTACTGTACCCAGTAAGTCCTCAATAAATACGACCGGTCGATCGATTGAAGGCTGCAGGGGGGAGATGTGATTTGGGAAGAGCTCTGACGATGGGGAGAACAGTGGTCTGTGAGAAGCAGCACGGCGTAGCGGCCGCAGCACGGGCCTGGGAGTCAGAAGGTCTGGGTTCTAATCCCGGCTCTACCGCTTGTCTGCTGCGTGACCTTGAGCAAGTCACTTCTCTGGGCCGCAGTCGCCTCATCTGTAAAATGGGAATTAAGACTGTGAACCACACGTGGGACCACCTGATTACCTTGTGTCCTCCCCAGTGCTTAGAACAGTGCTTGGCACATCGTAAGCGCCTAACAAATACCAATATCATTATTACTGTTATCATTATTATTATCTGGGCCTCAGAGACCTCATCTCTGTAAAATGGGAAATTAAGACTGTGAGCCCCACGTGGAACAGGGACTGTGTAAAACCTGATTACCTTGTATTTACCCTGGCAATTAGAAGAGTGCTTGGTACATAATAAGTGCTTAACAAATGCCATTCTATATTATCCTTCCACCAATATTATTATTATTACCATTATTATTCTCTGGGCCTCAGAAACCTCATCTGCAAAGTGGGGATTGAGACGGTGAGCCCCACGTGGGACAGGGACTGCGTCCAGCCCGATTTGCTCGTCTCCACCCCGGTACTTAATAGGGTGCCTGACACACAGAAAGCGCTTAACAAATACCACGATTATTATTATTATTATTATGCAGAAGGTGAGGGATTTTCAGGGGAGGACGTGAGCACGATGTCGACGATGAGAGACAAGAACAAGGTGCAGTGAATAATTGGCTTGGGGAGAACAAAGTGTACCAGCTGGGAGGACAACTAAGTGGAGAGAGAGTTGATCGAGTCGGTCAGTCATATCTATTGAGCACTTACCGATTGCAGAGCTGTACTAGGCGCTTGGGAGAGTACACTCTAACAAAATAAGAGGCACCCCCTGCCCACAACTAGCTTCCACTCTGGAGTGGGAGATTGAGTTGCCTAAAAGCTGAGAAGCAGCGTGGCTCAGTGGAAAGAGCCCGGGCTTCGGAGTCAGAGGTCATGAGTTCGACTCCCGGCGCTGCCACTCGTCAGCTGTGTGACTGTGGGCGAGTCACTTCACTTCTCTGGGCCTCAGTGACCTCATCTGTAAAATGGGGATTAACTGTGAGCCTCACGTGGGACGGCCCGATGACCCTGTATCTCCCCCGGTGCTTAGAACAGTGCTCTGCACATAGTAAGCGCTTAACAAATATCAACATTATTAAAAGCCAATAAGGAGTTTGTGCTTTCCATCTACCAGGCATCAGTGGTATTTAATGAGTGTTTACTACTACTAATAATAATGGTATTTCTTAAATGCTACTATGTGCCAAGCACTGTTCTATGCGCTGGGGGGGGGAATACAATAATAATAATGTTGGTATTTGTTAAGCGCTCACTATGTGCAGAGCACTGTTCTAAGCGCTGGGGTAGACACAGGGGAATCAGGTCGTCCCACATGAGGCTCACAGTCTTCATCCCCATTTTACAGATGAAGGAACTGAGGCACAGAGAAGTAAAGTGACTTGCCCAGAGTCACACAGCTGGCAGAGCTGAGATTCGAACCCACGACCTCTGGCTCCCAAGCCCGTGCTCTTCCCTCTGAGCCATGCGGCTTCTCATGCAAGATACAAGATACTTCTGATACAAGATAATCAGGTTGTCCCACATGGGGCTCACCGTCTAAATTCCCATTTTCCAGATGAGGTAACCGAGGCCCAGAGAAGCCAAGTGACTTGCCCAAAGTCACACAGCTGACGAGTGGCGGAGCCGGGATTACGCAGCACCGTACTGAGCACCTGGGAAAGAATCACAGAGTAGGTAGACGGGTTCACTGCCCGTAAGGAGCTTATGAACTAGAGGGGGAGACAGACATTAAAATAAATTATGGGGATGGAAATAATTGCAGTGGGGCTGAAGGTGAGGTGAATGTCAAGTGATTAAAGGGTGCAAAATCAAGTGCATAGGGGACAGAGAAGGGAGAGGGAGTAGGGAAAATGAGGGTCTAGTTGGGAAAGGCCTGCTGGAGGAGATGGGACTTAAATGAGAAGCAGCATGGCTCAGTGGAAAGAGCTTGGATTTAGGAGTCAGAGGTCATGGGTTCTAATCCTGCCTCCACCTGTCTCACAGCTGCGCACGTCGCTTCACTCCTCGGTGCCTCAGTGACCTCATCTGGAAAATGGGGATTAAGACGGTGAGCCTCACGTGGGGCGACCTGATTACCCTGTATCTACCCCAGCGCTTAGAACAGTGCTCAGCACGTAGTAAGCGCTTAACAAATACCACCATTATTATTATTACTATAAGGCTTTGAAGAAAGGGAGAATGATCGTCTGTCAGATGAGAAGGGGGGGGTGGTGATTGAGGCCGGAGGCAGGTTGTGAGTGAGGCCTTGGTGACGGGATAGTTGAGATTGAGGTAGAGAGTGTAATTTAGGCTCGATGATAATAATGGCATTTGTTAAGCACTCATTACGTGCCAAGCGGTCTTCTAATCGCCAGGGTCGATACAAGGTAATCAGGATTTACACAGTCCCTGTTCCACGTGGGGTTCACATTCTTAATTCCCCATTTTACAGATGGGGTAACCGAGGCCCAGAGGAGTGAAGCGACTTGCCCGAGGTCACACTGCAGGCAAGTGGTGGAGCTGGGACTAGAACCCAGGTCCTTCTGACTCAGGCCTGTGCTCTGTCCGCTATACCACGCTGCTTCTCAGCCTCAGAGGAGCGAAACGAGCAGAGCGGATCGTAGTGAGGAGTCTCTTCCTCCCTTTTCCCTCTGCTCCTCCGCCTTCTGCTCCTCCCCCTTCCCCTTTCACCTCCCCTCCGCTGAGCCCCCTTTCCCTCTGCTCCCCTTCCCGTCCCCTCAGCACTGTGCTCATTTGTATATATTATTTATTACCCTATTTATTTTGTTAATGGGGTGTACCTCCCCTTCATTCTACTTATGGTGATGATGTCTTGTTTTTGTTTCGTTCTGTTTTGCTCTGCCGTCCGGCTCCCCCGATTAGACCGTGAGGGCCGTCATTGGGCAGGGATCGTCTCCATCTGTTGCCGATTTGTACATTCCAAGCGCTTGGTACAGTGCTCTGCACACAGTAAGCGCTCAATACTGTTGAATGAATAAATGAAAGAGGGGATGCGGTGATCGAGAACTTTAAAGCAGATGGTGAGAAGTTTCTGTTTGATGCGGAGGTGGATGGGCAACCGCTGGAGGTTCTTGAGGAGCGGGGAGACAGGAGCTGTACGCTTTTGCAGAAAAAAGATCTGGGCGGCAGAGTGAAGTATGGACGGGATAGGGGAAGAGACAGGAGGCAGGGAGGTCGGCAAGGAGGCCGATGCAGAGGTCAAGGCGGCGTCGGGCAAGTGCTTGGATCAGTATCGTAGAGGTTCGGATGGAGAAGAGAGGGCGGATTTTCGCAGCGGTTGTAAGGTAGAACTGACAGGATTTGGTGACGTTGACTAGGTGAGTTGAATGAGAAAGATGAGGCGAGGATGATGCCCTGGTGGCAGACCTGTGAGCTCGTTGCGAGCGGGGAATATATCTACTGACTCGGGTTATATTTTCCCAAGTGCTGAGTAGAGTGCTCTGTGTACAGTCGGCACTCGACGGGTACCACCGATCGATCGATCGATTTGCGTGGTAGGATGGATGGAGGTGACGTCTACAGTGACGGGAAAGACGAGGGAAGGACGGGGTTCCGGAGGGGAGATGAGGAGTTCTGCTTTGAACAGCCTGAGTTTTTTTGAGGTGTCAGTGGGGAATCCAAGTTGAGATGTCCCGAAGGCAGGAGGAGACGCGAGACTGCCGAGAAGGAGAGAGACTGGGGCTGGAGGAGTAGATTTGGGAATCTTTTGCGTAGAGACGACGGTCGAAGCCACGGGAGAGAATGAGTTCTCCGAGGAGGTGGGTGTAGATGGAGAAGAGAAGGGGACCCAGAACTGACTGTGTGCCAAACACTGTTCTAAGCGCTGGGGTTTATACGGGGTGATCAGGTTGTCCCACGTGGGGCTTACAGTCTTAATCCCTGTTTTAGAGACGAGGCCACTGAGGCACAGAGAAGTTAAGCGACTCGCCCAGAGTCACACCTCTGACAAGAGGCGGAGCTGGGATTAGAACCCAGACCCTCTGACTCCCAAACCCGGGCTCTTTCCTCTGAACTGAACCTGGAGGGACCCCTCCGGTTAGGGGTGGGAGGCGGAGGAGGACCCCGCGAAAGAGACTGAGAACGAGCGACCGGAGAGATGAGAGGAGAAGGGTCAGCGAAGTTGAGGTTGGAGAACGTTTCCAGGAGAAGGGGGCGGTCCACAGTGTCGAAGGCAGCTGAGATGTCAGGGAGGATGAGGATGGAGTAGAGGCCGTTGGATTTGGCAAGAAGGAGGTCACGGGTGACCTTTGAGAGGGGCGTATCTGTGGAGCGAAGGGGAAGGAAGCCAGATTGGGGGATCCAGGAGAGAATTGGAGGAGAGAGAGTGAAGGAGGAGGAGGAGTTGTAGACGACTCACACGAGGATTTTGGAGAGGATTGGCAGGGGGGAGACGGAGTAGTAGCTAAAGGGAGCCGTGGGGTCCCGGGAAGATGTATCGATGTCGGTCCCCACCCCTCTAGACTGCGAGCTCGTTGTAGGCAGGGATTGTCTCTCTTTATTTTTGTACTGCACTTTCCCAAATGTTTGGTACAGCGCTCTGCACACAGTAAGCGCTTAATAAATACCCCTGAATGAATGAATGAATGAATGAATGAATAGGATAAGGGGCACGTGGGGAGGTTTGAAAGCAGTGGAGGAAAAGCACTGAACTAGACACTTGTTAAATTTTGGGGGAACTCGGGGGAAAGATACATCGGTCTTGTCCCTTTTGGACTCACTAAAGCTGGATCTTATTGTTGTCCTCGGTTCAAGATGCCAGACTAAACTGCTGTTCACCTTCGACCAATCAATCAATTAGTAGTTGGAATTTGTTAAGCGCTTACTATGTGCCGAGCACCGTTCTAAGCGCTGGGGTAGAGCGCTGGAGCTCACGGTCTTAATCCCCATTTTACAGATGAGGTAACTGAGGCACCGAGAAGTGAAGTGACTTGCCCAAAGTCACGCAGCCGACGGGTGGCGGAGCCGGGATTAGAACCCGTGACCTCTGACTCCCGGGCCCGTGCTCTTTCCACTGAGCCACGTAGTAGTCTTTGTTAAGCACGTACTTGTGTGCAGAACACTACTAAAAGTTTGGGAGAGTAATAATAATAATAATAATAATGTTGGTATTTGCTAAGCGCTTACTATGTGCAGCGCACTGTTCTAAGCGCTGGGGTAGATACAGGGTCATCAGGTCGTCCCTCATGAGGCTCCCTGTCTTAATCCCCATTTTCCAGATGAGGTCACTGAGGCCCAGAGAAGTGACTTGCCCACAGTCACGCAGCTGACAAGGAGCAGAGGCGGGACTCGAACCCATGACCTCCGACCCCCAAGCCCGGGCTCTTCCCACTGAGTCACGCCGCTTCCGAGTTCCGTACAACACAGCCGGTAGACGCGTTCCCCGCTCACGCGTATGCGGACAGCTCTCTCCGAAGGGCCTGCATTTTAAGCCCCTTAAAAACGGTCTCTCGGAATGTTCAATATCGTTTTCTTTATTGGGAATGAATAGGCAGATGGCGCCTCATGGCAGGCCTGCCGCGCCTATTCTGGGAAATCGTCAACTTCTTGCAGGCCGAGATGACAACTTTTAACTTCGATTTTGATGCTGGAGAGGAGACGGGGCGTCTGGGGAGTCACAAGGAGGTACCGGGATAGAGAGCGGCCATCTGGAGACATTTCAGCCCCGGCTGGAAGCTCCCGGATCTTTTCTTCTTCTGCTGCTGATGGTGGCGGCATTTGTTGAGCGCTTACTATGTGCAAAGCACTGTTCCGAGCGCTGGGGTGGGGGGATACGAGGTGATCAAGATGTCGAGAAACCGTGTGCTCTAATGCAAAGGGCACGAGGCCTGGGAGGGAGGCGACAGACGTCGCAATCCCAGCTCCGCCCCTTGTTCCCGCTAAGAAGAAGAAGAAGAATGATGGTATCTGTTAAGCGCTTACTAGGTGCCGGGCACCGGACCGAGCGCTGGGCTGGATACGAGCAAATTAAGTTGGGTGCAGTCCCTGCCCCGCGTGGGGCTCACGGTCTCGATCCCCGTTTTCCAGATGAGGGAACTGAGGCCCGGAGATGTGAAGCGACTTGCCCCAGGTCGCGCGACGGACGGGTGGCGGAGCCGGGATTCGAACCCACGACCTCTGACTCCCAAGCCCGGGCTCTTGCCACCGAGCCACGCTGCTTATCGACAGTACGCATGCGGTAAGTGCCCAGTAAATGCATCCATTGATTGTCTTTTCTGTCACCTCGGTGGAGTCACTTTAACTGCCTGGGCTCTGTTTCCCCATCTGTACAGTGAGGATTCCGGTACAGTCTTAATCCCCATTTTCCAGAGGAAGTAACCGAGATACAGAGAAGCGAGGTGACTTGCCCAAGGTCACATAGCAGAAAAGCGGCGGAGCGGGGATTAGAACCCACCACCTCCGACTCCCCAGCCCGGGCCCTTTCCCCTGAGCCACCCTGCCTCGTCCTGTCGGCGGGGTCGAACTGCTCACAGCGGGGCTTTAGTGCAAGAGCCCGGGCGTGGGAGTCAGAGGCCGTGGGTTCTAATCTCGGCTCCGCCGCTTGTCAGCTGTGGGACTCTGGGCAAGTCCCTTCAGTGCTCTGTGCCTCGGTGACCTCATCCGTAAAATGGGGATGAAGACTGTGAGCCTCACGGGGGACAACCCGATTACCTTGTATCTACCCCAGTGCTAAGAACGGTGCTTGGCACCTAGTTAAGTGCTTAACCAATACCATCCACCTCATCATCGACGTCATTATTAGCATGAGGAGGAGGGATATGGACTAGGGGAAAGAGTACAGGTAGACTGTAGGTTTGCTGCAGGGCAGGGAATGCGTTTGTCACATTGTACTCTCCCAAATGCTTAGTACAGCGCTCTGCACCCGGTAAGCGCTCCATAAATATGATTGACTGGGAGTCAGGGAACCTGGGTTCTAATCCCCAGTCCGTCGCTTCTCTGCCAGGTGACTTCGGGCAAGTCGATTAGCTTCTCTGTGCCTCGGTCTCCTCGTCTGTAAAATGGGGACTCAGTGCCCCTTCTCCCTCCTACTCAGACTGCGAGCCTCACGTGGGACAGGGACTGCATCCCACCTGATTAACTTCAATCTACCCCAGTGCTTAGAACAGTGCCTGACACATACCGAGCACTTAAAAGATGCCATGAAAATAACAGTTAGAGAAGCAGCGGCGGCTCAGTGGAAAGAGCCCGGGCTCGGGAGTCAGAGATCATGGGTTCGAATCCCGGCTCCGCCACTCGTCAGCTGTGTGTCTGTGTGCAAGTCACTTCACTTCTCTGTGCCTCAGTTATCTCATCTGTCAAACGGGGATTAACTGTGAGCCTCACGTGGGACAACCCGATTACCCTGTATCTACCCCAGCGCTTAGAACGGCGCTCTGCACGTAGTAAGGCCTTAACAAATACCAACACTGTCACTATCATTATAGTGACCGCTGTTATTTTTCAGGCGGGTTCTCGGCCCCGGGGTCTCCGAGGCCGGAGAACCCTTCTCGACGGAAATCCCCCCCCTCCCGGAAAAGGGCCCTTAAAAGGAGACCACACGCTGCCGGGTGGGTTACCGATCGTTTCGTTTCGTTTATTTCCCAAGCTTTGAATTCAGAAATCGAGCCACGACGAGTCGGTCGGAGACGGAACCGGAAGTAAAAATGCGGGTGGTTACAAAGGAGAACTTGGTAGAAAAAACTGTAAAAATCGGACTGCGACTTTGATCGTCTGGTAAGCGCTCCAAAATCTCACGGCTAGCGGGGGGGCTCGGGTTGGGCAAGGAAGCCCGGAACCAGGGGGACGAATTCCTGGCTGGGCCTGAAATCCAAAGCTGTTGGGAGAAGAAGAGAGCGGGGAAGACTTCACAGTGAGGTACGTACAGCTGCAACTGTGTCTTTGGACCCAGGAGAGGAAAGGGCGTCTTGGAAAAGAGGGGGCGTCTTTGCTTTCGGACCAGTTAACGGTCCGAGCACGGGCTTTTTTCTCCTAAGGTCCGTCTTCCGCTTTTTTATTCGTCTTCTGCTCTGCCGATCTCGGGTCTAGCACAGTGCTTCACACGCAGTCGGTACTTAAATACCGTTACCGGCGTCGTTACGATTCTATGGGTCAAATGGGGGGGCGGGGGCGTCGTTAATCTGGCCCACGTGTTCTAACAGACTCACTCACAGACTGGCATAAATAATTTAGTCACATGCAATTCACTATCCTAGTCCAGCTACAGGTGGGGGGGCGGGCGGGGCAAAGGAACCACGACTCTTCACGAGACAGAGGTGAAGTCACGGAGGGGCAGTGACGAGCCCCTCGTTTTAAGGTGACATCGGCGGAAGCACACAGAATGGTGGCGGTGGGGGTCGGAGGGGGTCATTCCAAGCAAATTTACCACACGAGCATCACTTCTTCCTAGAATAAAACAAAGGACCATTCATGATGGGGGGGTTTTTGTTGCGGTCGTTGTTCCTCCTTAGTACCGGACAAGGCCGTGGGATCGATCACACGGAGAGGGAAGGGATGGATTCCCCCCGCCGTCCTTCGTCCTAGCGGGTCTGGCTCCGTCTCCCCGGCTCAACCCAGGCTGGTGATGTTGGAGCGGCCGCCCGGAGGTGCCACGATGCGATGTCCCGTGCGGCGGGGGTTGTTGTCGTCTATCTGGGCACCTGAAACCGGACGGTAAGAGCCGGTCAGTTATTATTAATGATGATAACAATGATCACACTTGCTGAGCGCTTACTGTGTGCCGAGAGTGACGATAACGACAGTGTTGGTATTTGTTAAGCTCTTACTATGTGCCGAGCACTGTTCTAAGCGCTGGGGTGGATACAGAGTAATGAGGTTGGCTCACAGTCTTCGTCCCCGTTTTCCAGATGAGGTAACCGAGGCCCAGAGAAGTGAAGTGACTTGCCCCCCAGGCACACAACCGACAAGTGGCGGAGCCCGGATTAGAACCCACGACCTCTGACTCCCAAGCCCGGGCTCTTTCCGCTAAGCCACGCTGCTTCTCACGAACTGTTCTCTGCGCTGGGCTAGGTTCATTCATTCAGTCAGTCGTATTTACTGAGCGCTTACTGTGTGCAGAGCACTGTACTAAGCGCTTGGAAAGCACAATTCAGCAACAAAGAGAGACGATCCCCGCCCACAATAGATTCACAGTCTAGAAGAGACTGTGGAGAAGCAGCGTGGCTCAGTGGAAAGAGCAGGGGCTTGAGAGTCAGAGGTCATGGGTTCTAATCCCAGCTCCGCCACTTATCAGCTGTGTGACTTTGGGCAAGTCACCTCACTTCTCTGGGCCTCAGTTACCTCATCTGTAAAATGGGGATGAAGACTGTGAGCCCCACGTGGGACAACCTGAATCCCCTGTGTCTAACCCTAGCGCTTAGAATACTGCTCTGCACATAGTAAGCGCTTAACAAATACCAACATTATTAGAAGGGGGGGGCGGGCAGACAACAAAACAAGTAAACTGGCATCGATATAAATAAATAGAATTATAGATATATATGCACATCAACAAGTAGACAGGCATCGATATAAATTAATAGAATTAGAGCTATGTACATATATATACACAAGTGCTGTGGGGCAGAGATCAGGAGTAGAGCCAAGGGCTCAGTCCAGCACCTTGAACCAGTGGGTACTCAATAAATACTATGAGTGGTGTTACTAGTGGTACTCAAGAGCATTTACTGAACACCCCCTGGGGGCAGAGCCCTGGTCTGAGCCTCGGGAAAGTAGAGGATAAAAAAATGACATGATCCCTGCCCACAAAAACTGTTACTAATTGAGCCTGGGTCAAGGAACAAAGGACCAGGATGGCTTCTTGGCGTCGGAAAACCCCCAGGTATTCACTCATTCATTCAGTTATATTTACTGAGCGTTTACTGTGTGCAGAGCACTGTACTGAGTGCTTGGGAAGTACAATTCAGTAACAGATAGAGCCAATCCCTGCCCAACGACGGGCTCGCGGTCTAGAAGGGGGAGACAGACAACGAAGAGAAGCAGCGCGGCTCAGTGGAAAGAGCACGGGCTGGGGAGTCAGAGGACATGGGTTCAAATCCTGAATCCGCCGCTGGTCAGCTGTGTGACTTTGGGCAAGTCACTTAACTTCTCTTTGCCTCAGCTACCTCATCTGGAAAATGGGCATTACGACTGTGAGCCCCACGTGGGATAACCTGCTCACCTTGTAACCTCCCCAGCGGTTAGAACAGTGCTTTGCACATAGTAAGCACGTAACAAATGCCATCATTATTATTATTATTAAATCAAAACAAGTAGACAGGCATCAATAGCATCAAAATAAATAGAATTTTATATACATATATATATCCACATCATTAATAAAATAAATAGAATACATATATGCAAATATAAGGTATCTTATTATATGCCAAGGACTGTACTAAGTGCTGGGGAAGGTATAAGGTCATCAGGTTGGACTCAGTCCCTGTCCTTCAAGGGGCTCACAGCATTTTTTTTTTTATGGTATTTGATAAGTTCTTACTATGTGCTAGGCACTGTACTAAGCTCCGGGGTAGATGGAAGCTAGTCAGGTTGGTCACGGTCCATGTCTCACACGGGGCCCACCACCTTAATCCACAGTTTACAGAGGTGGGAACTGAGGCACAGAGAAGTGAAGTGAGTTTCCCAAGGTCACCCTGAAGACGAGTGGTGGAGACAGAATTAGAACCCGGTCCTTCTGACTCCCAGGCCTGGGCTCTACTCACTAACAATGTTGGTGTTTGTTAAGCGCTTAGTATGTGCAGGGCACTGTTCTAAGCGCTGGGGTAGAGACAGGGTAATCAGGTTGTCCCACGTCAGGCTCGCAGTCTTCATCCCCATTTTACAGATGAGGAGACTGAGGCACAGAGAAGTGAAGTGACTTGCCACAGTCACACAGCTGACAAGTGGCAGAGCTGGGATTCGAACCTATAACCTCCGACTGCCAAGCCCGGGCTCTTTCCACTGGGCCACGCTGCTTCTCTGAAACAGCTTGGTGAGGATCAAATCTGTTCCCTTTCAAGCCGTGGGTCTGTGGTGCTTCTTTTCATTCATTCAGTGGTATTTATTGAGAACTTACTGTGTGCAGAGCACTGTACTAAGCTCTGGGAATATACAGTTCGGTAACAGAGATAATCCCTGCCCAACGACGGGCTCCCAGACCACTGCCACGTGAGTCTTCATTTGCACCTGGATCTGTGACCTTTAGATATTGGATATTCAAACATCTTCTTGCTCTAACCCCACACCACTTGTGCACATCTCTTTAAATTACTTATTATAAATCCCTTATTCATTCACATTGGTATGTCTCACCCTCTAGACCGTACGCTCATTAGGGACAGGGAACGGGTCTGCCGATTCTCTCGCGATGGACTCTCCCAAGCACATAGTCCGGTGCTCTGCACCTAGTAAGCGCTCAGTAAATTCCACTGACTGATGGATCGTGCCATCTAAATATGCTGATGTAACAGACAGGTAAGCGCTTGGATTTTTGGAGAAGCAGCGTGGCCTAGTGTCGAGCGCACAAGCTTGGGAAGTGAGAGGACGTGGGTTCTCGTCCCGACTCGGCGGCTCGTCTGCTGTGAGACCTTGGGCAAGTCATTTCACTTCCTCTGTGCTTCAGCTCCCTCATCTTTAAAATGGGGATGAACAATAATGTTAGTATTTGTTAAGCGCTTACTATGTGCAGAGCACTGTTCTAAGCGCTGGGGGAGATACAGGGTCATCAGGTCGTCCCACATGAGGCTCACAGTTGATCCTCATTTTACAGATGAGGTCACTGAGGCACGGAGCAGCGAAGTGACCGGCCCACAGTCACACAGCTGACGAGCGGCAGAGCCGGGAGTCGAACCCGTGACCTCTGACTCCGAAGCCCAGGCTCTTTCCACTGAGCCACGCTGTGACTGTGAGCCCCGCGTGGGACAGGGACTCTGTCCAACCCGATTACCTTGTATCGACCCCATCGCTTAGAACAGTGCTAGGCACACAGTGAGTGCTTAACGATCAGACCGTGAGCCCGTCGCTGGGCAGGGATTGTCTCTATCTGTTGCCGAATTGTACGTTCCAAGCGCTTAGTACAGTGCTCCGCACATAGTAAGCGCTCAATAAATACTACTGAATGAACAAAGTACCATAATTATTTCACCCCACCTGCACAGCACTTAAGGCACGTATCCATCTGAAATCGATTTTAATTCCCGTCTCCCCGCCTCTAGTCAGTAAGCTCCCTGTGATCGGGGATCACGTCTACCATCTCTACTGCAATTGTCCTCTCCCAGGCATTTACTTCAGTGCTCGGCACACGGGGAGAGCTCAATAAATAACACTGATGGACTCTCTTCCCCTCTTCAAATCCCTACTTAAAGCTCACCTCCTCCAAGAGGCCTTCCCACACTGAGCTCCCCCCTTTTGTTCCCTCTGCTCCCTCTACCCACCTCTCCCTTCACCTCTCCGCAGCTAAACCCTCTTCTCCCCCCTTTCCCTCTCCTCCTCCCCCTCTCCCGTCCCACCCCCTCGGCACCGTGCTCGTCCGCTCGACTGGATAGATCTTCATCACCCTATTTATTTTGTTAATGAGAGGTACGTCGCCTCGATTCTATTTATTTGCTATTGTTTTAATGAGATGTTCATCCATCCCCTCGATTCAATTTATCGCCGCTGTTCTCGTCTGTCCGTCTCCCCCGATCAGACCGTGAGCCCGTCAAAGGGCAGGGACCGTCTCTATCTGTTGCCGATTTGTACATTCCGAGCGCTTAGGACAGTGCTCTGCACATAGTAAGCGCTCAATAAATACTATCGAATGAATGAATGAATGGTTGCCCTTTGTCTAAGAATGGTGTCTCTCCCCAAGCACAAAGTCACTTCAATAAGTCTGCGTGCATTAGCTGTCGTTTACACTTAGAAAAATCAGGCTACCATTAAAAGTCATTTCGTGTCTGCTGTGTGACCTTAGGCAAGTCACTTAACTTCTCTGGGCCTCAGTTACCTCATCTGTAAATTAAGAGTGTGGGCCCCATGTGGGACAGGGATTATGTCCAACCTTATTAACGTATATAATAATAATAATACTGTTGGTATTTGTTAAGCGCTTACTATGTGCCAAGCACTGTTCTAAGCGCTGGGGTAGATACAAGGTAATCAGGTTGTTGCAGTAGGGCTCCCAGTCTTCATCCCCATTTTACAGATGAGGTCACTGAGGCACAGAGAAGTGAAGTGACTTGCCCAAGGTCACCCAGCTGACAAGCGGCGGAGCGGGATTAGAACGCACGACCGCTGACCCCCAAGCCCGGGCTCTTTCCACTGAGTCACGATGCTTCTCTATGTACCCCAGAGCTTAGAATGGCGCCGGGCACCGAGTAAACGCTTAACAAGTACCGTAATAATAAAAAATAAGAATTTCTGGGTCGTTTGTTCTTTCCTCCTCCTTCCTAGTCCTTGTGCTCCCGAGCACATTCGAAGAGAGGGAGCGAGAAAGACGGGGGAGACGGGACCGAGAGGTCCCGAGGACATCTGGGAGTCAGAGGACCCGTGCGTGTCTGCTGGGTGACCTCGGGCAAGTCACTTCACTTCCCGAGGACATCCGCCTCCTGGACGGCGACTGGGTCGGTTCTTACCCGATAAACTGAAATTAGACTGATGCAGATTTCTGATGGGTGGAGGCTGGTGTTTGGAAGGGGAGGATTTGGCGGAGGGAGCAGGCGTCGCGTATTTCGGCGTGGCCGGAATTTCGAACACCGGACCGTCGTACATTCCTCTAGAAACCCCTTGAAATCCAGCTACCTGAAACCAGAGGAGGTCAGAGGTCAGAGGGTTGCTTTCCTCCATTCCACCCCTCCCACCCTCCCTCGCAGTAAAAGAGCTCATTGCATTCATTCATTCGATCGTATTTCCTCAACACTCACTTTGTGCAGAGCACTGCACTAAAAGCGCTTGGGAGAGTACAGTACCACAATAAACAGACCCGTTCCCTGCCCATAATGAGAAGCAGCGTGGCTCAGTGGAAAGAGCACGGACTTAGGAGTCAGAGATCGCGGGTTCTAATCCCGGCTCCGCCACCTGTCAGCTGCGTCACTTCGGGCAAGTCACTTCGCTTCTCGGTGCCTCGGTTACCTCATCTGTAAAATGGGGATTAAGACCGTGAGCCCCACGTGGGACAACCTGATTCCCTCGTATCTACCCCAGCGCTTAGAACAGCGCTCGGCACATAGTAAGCGCTTAAATTCCAACATTATTAGTATTACCATCTAGCAGCATGCTCTAGTGGAAACAACACGGCCCTGGGAGCCAGAGGACCTGGGTTTTAATCCTGGCTCTGCTACATGTTTGCTGGGTGACCTTGGGCAAGTCACTTCACCCGTAAAATGGGGATTCAATCCTGCTTTCTCCTACTTAGACTATGAGCCCCAGGTGGGAGTCAGGGACTGTATCCTAGCTGATTAACTTGTATCTACTCCAGCACTTACAGCAGTGCTTGGCATATAGTAAGCACTTAAGTACAATAATAATAATAATAATATTAATATTTGTTAAGCGCTTACTATGTGCCAAGCACCGTTCGCAGCACTGGGGTAGATACAAGGTGATCAGGTTGTCCCACGTGGGAGTCACAGGCTTAATCCCCATTTTACAGATAAGGGAACTGAGGCCCAGAGAAGTGAAGTGATTTGCTCAAAGTCACATAGCTGAACTGTGGCGGAGCCAGGATTAGAACCCACAACCTCTGACTCCCAAGCCCGGGCTCTTTCCACTAAGCCACGCTCCTTCTCACAATTTCAAATGGCCCAGGATGCCAGGGTTAACATCAGACTGCGCTCCAACTAGTGGCTATTAGAACGGTGGGATCTGTGACATGTTGAGCAAACTATGTGCTGAATGCCTGAAGATAAATGTGACAGCTTTTCATTTCTAAGCGCTTAGTACAGTGCTCTGCACATAGTAAACAATAAATACGATTGAATGAATTTTCATTCAGTCGCATTTACTGAGTGTTTACTATGTGCAGAGCACTGTACTAAGCGCTCGAAATGGACAAATCGGTAACAGATAGAGACGGTCCCTGCCCTTTGACGGGCTTACGGTCTAATCGGGGGAAACGGACAGACAGGAACGACGGCAATAAATAGAATCGAGGGGAAGAACATCTCATTGAAACAATAGCAAATAAATAGAATCGAGGCGATGTACATCTCATTAACAAAATAAATAGGGTGATGAAGATACGTTCAGTTGGGTGGACAAGTACAGTGCCGAGGGGATGGGACGGGAGAGGGGGAGGAGCAGAGGGAAAGGGGGGAGAAGAGGGTTTAGCTGCGGAGAGGTGAAGGGGGAGGTAGAGGGAGCAGAGGGAGAAGGGGAGCTCAGTGTGGGAAGGCCTCTTGGAGGAGGTGAGCTTTAAGTAGGGTTTTGAAGAGGGGAAGAGAATGAGTTTGGCGGAGGTGAGGAGGGAGGGCGTTCCGGGACCCCGGGAGGACGCGGCCCGGGGGTCGACGACGGGACAGGCGAGAACGGGGGACGGCGAGGAGGTGGGCGGCGGAGGAGCGGAGCGTGCGGGCTGGGCGTTGGAAAGAGAGGAGGGAGGAGAGGTAGGAAGGGGCAAGGGGATGGAGAGCCTTGAAGCCGAATTTCAAATCCGAGGTGAAACTCTGAAGGTTTAGAACCCCTAGCGTCCTTATTAAGGTCACGCCTCGTCCAAGAGGCCTTCCCTGATTAAGCCCTCTTTTCCTTGACTCCCTTTCCCTTCTGCGTCATCTTCGCACTTGGATCTGTACCCTTTGGTCATTTAAATGGTCATTTAATGGTCATTTGGTCATGACCATTTGGTCATTTGGTCAGAGCAGCAGCGTGGCGCAGTGGAAAGAGCACGGGCTTTGGAGTCAGGGCTCATGAGTTCGAATCCCAGCTCTGCCACTTGTCGGCTGTGTGACTGTGGGCGAGTCACTTAACTTCTCTGTGCCTCAGTTCCCTCATCTGTAAAATGGGGATTAAGACTGTGAGCCCCACGTGGGACAACCTGATTCCCCTATGTCTACCCCAGCGCTTAGAATAGTGCTCGGCACATAGTAAGCGCTTAACAAATACCAACATTATTATTATTATTAATATTCACCCCACCATCAGCCCCACAGCACTTATGTACTAATCCATAATTTATTTCTTTATATTAACGTCCGTCTCCCCCCTCTAGACTAAGCTTGTGGTGGGCAGGGAACGTGCCTACCAACTCTGTCTCCCCCGATTAGACCGTGAGCCCGCCATTGGGCAGGGATTGTCTCTATCTGTTGCCGAATTGTACAATCCAAGCGCTTGGTACAGTGCTCTGCACATAGTAAGCGCTCAATAAATACTATTGAATGAATAGTAAGCGCTCAATAAATACTATTGAATGAATGAATGAACTCTGGTATTGTAGTCTACCACTCAGTACAGTGCTGTGCCCACAGCACGTGTTCGATCGAAACCATTTGTGGGAGAAAGAGAGAAAGGAGAGACAGAGACAGAGTCAGTCAATGGTATCAAGTGAGCACTTACTGTATGCAGACCACTGTACTAAGTGCTTGGGAGAGTACAACATAACACAACAAGCTTACAATCTGGGGTGGGAGGAGGGAAAGAAAGAGAGAGAGAGAGGGAGGGAGATAGAGAGTGAAAGGGAGGGAGAGAGAGAAAGGGAAGAGAAGAGAAAGAAGAGAAAGAGAGGCAAGGTTGGGGGACAAATTCATTCATTCCATCATATTTATGGAGCGCTAACTGCATTCTGCACACATCTCCCCATTCTCAAAAACCTTTCACAGTCACCCATTTCCATAGGACAGCAGTGTGACCTAAATAATAATAATAATGTTGGTATTTAAGTGCTTACTATGCGCAGAGCGCTGTTCTAAGCGCTGGGGTATAGATACAGGGTAATCAGGTTGTCCCACGTGAGGCTTACAGTCAATCCCCATTTTACAGATGAGGTAACTGAGGTGCAGAGAAGTGAAGTGACTTCTCTGACACAGATGACAAGTCGCGGAGCCTGAATTCGAACCCATGACCTCTGACTCCCAAGCCCGGGCTCTTCCCACTGAGCCACGCTGCTTCTCAGTGGAAAGAGTTTGGAGGAAAGGCCTAGTGGAAAGAGCTTGGGCCCGGGAATCAGAGGACCTGGGTCCTAATCCTGACTCTGCCATCTGTCTGCTGTGTGACTTTAGGCAAGTCATTTCACTCTCTGGGCCTCAGTTACCTCATCTGTAAAAGGGGGATTAAGACTGTGAGCCCATGTGGTTCATGGACTGTGTCCGACTGATTACCTTGTATCTACTCATTCGTTCATTCAACAGTATTTATTGAGCACTTACTATGAACAGAGCACTGTACTATGCACTTGGGATGTACAATTCGGTAACAAAATTGTACTCCAGCTCTAAGATCAGTGCTTGACACATAGTAAGCACTTAAGAAATACCACAATTATTACTATTATTTCACTCAGCATAAAGCGGAAGCCTCAGCCATCCACTTTAATTTACTTATTCATTACATCGGATGAATTTTGGAATAGTACTGAACACCCAGCCCTTTTTGCAGAAAGCACAACGAAAGGCAGAAAATGCATGTTCTTTTTCGATATTTTTTGAGGTTCAGCAAGTTCCCCAAATAGTCAATTGAGAACCCAGTGCACACACGAGATACCAGAGATCACTGCGACAGAAACAGTGTGGCCTATTGGAAAGAGCCCGGGCCTGGGAGTCAGAGGGCCTGGTTCTAATCCTGCCTCTGCCACTTTCTTGCTGTGTGCCCTTGGGCTAGTGACTTGGCAGAGAAGCAGCGTGGCTCAGTGGAAAGAGCCCGGGCTTAAGAGTCAGAGGTAATGGGTTCTAATTCTGACTTTGCCACCTGTCAGTTGTGTGACTTTGGGCAAGTCACTTCACTTCTCGGTGCCTCAGTTACCTCATCTGTAAAATGGGGATTAAGACCGTGAGCCTCACGCGGGACAACCTGATGACCCTGTATCTACCCCAGCGCTTAGAACAGTGCTTGGCCCATAGTAAGCGCTTAACAAATACCAACATTATTATTCTCTGGGCCTCAGTTCCCTCATCTGCAAAATAAAGATTCACTATCCGTTCTCTCGCCTCCATTGACTGTGAGCCCCATGTGGGACCTGATTTTCTTGTATGTACTCCAGAGCTTACTATAATGCTTGGCACAAAGTAAGCACTTAATAAATACCACAGCTAATTAATTACAGGTCTTGTTTATGCAAATTAAAGGAGATATATACATATATATACACACACATATATCTGCATAGATTTTAATGGTATTTGTTAAGCACTTACTATGTGTACTGTACTAAGCATCGGGTAGATAAAAGCTAATCAGGTAGGACACAGTTCCTGTCCCACGTGGAGCTCTTAAGTAACAGTCTTAATCCTCATTTTACAGAAGGGGTAACTGAGGCACAGAGAAGTGAAGCGACTTGCCCAAGGTCATGCAGCGGAGAAGTGGCGGAGTCGGGATTAGAACCCGGCTCCCTCTGAATCCCAGGCCAGTGCTCTATCCGCTAACAGTAATAATCGTGGTATTCGGTGAGCGCTCTCTACGTGCCTGGCACCGTCCTAAGCACTAGGTGGGTGCAAGCAAATCGGGTTAGATAGGGTCCCTATCACACGTCGGGGGTCACAGTTGCAATCCCCATTTTACAGACGAGGTGATTGAGGCCCAGAGGAGTGACGTGACTAGCCCCAAATCACACAGCAGACAAGCGGCGGAGCAAGGCCGCTCTGCTTCTGCGTACAGAGAGCACAGCACTCAGCACTTGGAAGAGAATCCATCAGACAGTGGTGTTTATGGAGTGCTCACTGTGTGCAGAGCACCGTACTAAGCGCGTGGGAGAACAGAGAAAGAGAAGTAGGGTAGCGGTTAAAAAGCCCCCTCCTCTCCTCTCCCCTCCCCTGCCCTCCGTCCGGCAGCTCCACCATCTCAACTCACCTGATTTCTGATTTTGACCCGCTGGTAGAGGTACTCCGGAAAAGGCTTGCGAGGAATGAAGCGGCCCATGCCCTTGTTGACCTGGAGATTTCCGTCCTCGAACACGATCTTCCCCTGGCTGATGACCACCAAGGGGGAGCCGTGGCATTCCATCCCTTCGAAGATGTTGTACTCCACGGCCTGGGGAAACAACCGGAAAACCAGCTCCCACTCCAAACTCCAAACTTGGAGCCAAAGGGAAAGTGTCCTAGGGAAAGTCAGCCGCTGGGGCCCCGGGCTGGGCCAGAGTCACACCTGTGCCAGCTTCCTCCTCCTCCTGCTCCCTTTCTCTTCCTCCTCCTCCTGCTGCTATCTTTCTCCTCCTCCTCCTCCTCCTGCTATCTTTCTCCTCCCTCTCTACCACCTCTTCCTCCCCTCGTGTCCATCCCATTTTTTAAAATGCATCACAGGAAGCTTTCTCTGATTCACTCCGACCTAGACACCACCCCTCCTCCCCCTCCCTTCCTCTTCCTCCTCCTCCTTTCCCTTGCCTATTTCTCCTCTTCCTCCTCCCCCTCCTTCTCCTCCTCTCCCCTTCCTTCCTCCTATTCCTCTTCCTCCATAATAATAATAATGGTATTTGTTAAGCCCTTACTATGTGCCCAGCACAGTTGTAAGCACTGGAGTAGATACAAGGCAATCGGGTTGTCCCACGTGGAGCTCACGGATTTAATCCCCATTTTACAGATGAGGTCAGTGAGGCACCGAGAAGTGAAGTTACTTGCCCAAGGTAACAGCTGATAATAATGATAATAATGATGGCATTTGTTAAGTGCTTACTATGGGCTAAGCACTGTTCTAAGCGCTGGGGGGGGGTGGTACAAGGTAATCGGGTTGTCCCACGTGGGGCTCACAGTCTTCATCCCCAATTTTACAGATGAGGTAACTGAGGCACAGAGAAATAAAAAAATAAATAAATGGTGGCATTTGTTAAGTGCTTACAATATGCCAAGCACTGTTCTAAGCGCTGGGGATGCAAGGTGATCAGGTTGTCCCACGAGGGGCTCACAGTCTTAATCCCCATTTTACAGATGAGGTAACTGAGGTGCAGAGAAGTTAAGTGACTTGCCCAAAGGCACACAGCCGGCAAGTGGCAGAGCTGGGATTAGAACCCACGACCTCTGACTGCCAAGCCCGGCCTCTTTCCACTGAGCCACACTGCAGTTAAGTGACTTGCCCAAGGTCATACAGCTGATAAGTGTTGGGAGCTTGGATTAGAACCCGCAACCTCCGACTCCCAAGTCCGTGCTCTTTCCACTAGGCCGCACTGCTGGTCCCTCCCCTTCCCTCCTTCTCCTCTTCTCCCCCCTTGTCCTCCCCTTCCTCTTCCTCCTCCTCCTCTCCTGCCCCTCCCATTTTTGAAGACACAACCCAGGAAGCCTTCCCTGATTCACTCGGACCTAGAGACAGCACGGCATAGCGGGTAGAGCAAGAGAACGGGAGTCTGAAGATCGTGGGTTCTGATCCCAGCCCTGCCACCTGTCTGCCGTGCGACCTTGGGCAAGTCACTTCACTTCTCTGGGCCTCAGTTCCCTCATCTGGAAAATGGGGATTGAGACTGTGAGCCCCACGTGGGACAGGGACCGTGTCCAACCCGACTTACTTGTATTCACCCCAGTGCTTAGTACAGTTCTTGGCACATAGTAAGCACTTAATAAATACCATTATTATTATTATTAGAGACCCCAACCTGTGAAATGACCCCAACACGGCGCCTCTACCTTCACATGCCAGCCCATCCACTTTATGCCAGGCTGATTTGGCAAGGAGATTTACAATCGTTTGTAATCGCAACCATTTACAGTCACCGGAACAATCAACGGCGTTCCTGATTAACTTGCATCTACCCCAGCGCTGGAGAAGCAGCGTGGCTCCGTGGAAAGAGCCCGGGCTTGGGAGTCAGAGGTCATGGGTTCAAATCCCGGCTCTGCCACTTGTCAGCTGTGTGACTGTGGGCAAGTCGCTTCACTTCTCTGGGCCTCAGTTCCCTCATCTGGAAAATGGGGATTAACTGGGAGCCTCACGTGGGACAACCTGATTACCCCGTATCTACCCCAGCGCTTAGAAAGTGCTCTGCACATAGTAAGCGCTTAACAAATACCAACATTGTTATTATTATTATTATTATTGCCAGAACAATTGCAGATGGAAAGCTGGGCGATCTGGGAGAGATGTCTCCGTGGTGTCGCTATGGGTCGGAAACGACTCGACGGCATGAGAGGAGACCCCAGCGCTTAGGACAGAGTTTGATACGTAGTAAGCGCTGAACAAATCCCGCCCCCGGAAACAAACTAGAAGCCTACCTGGAGAAGCCAACACTGGTCCCTGGAAAAAGAAACACCCAACCCTTTGGACTGTTGGCCACTCAGCGATCGATCGATCGATCACATTTGTCGAGCGCGTACTGTGTGCAGAGCACTGCGGGAAACGGAAAGGCACAAGGAGAAATGGCCTAGTGGACAGAACACAGGGCTGGGAGTCAGAAGGACCTGGTTTCTTCCCCCAGCTCTGGCCCTTGTCTGCCATGTGACCTTGGGCAAGTCACTTCACTTCTCTGTGCCTCAGTTCCCACATCTGTAAAATGAGGATAAAGGCTGTGAGCCCCATGTGGGGCAGGGACTGTGTCCATCCTCGTTACCTTGTATCTGCCCCAGCACTTAATACGGTGCCCGGCACCTAGTAAGAGCTTAACCAATACCATAAAAAAAGGGCTTGAAAAATTGTGGACCGCTGCTTGGTTCTGGGGGTGGTTTTGCCAACCAAAGTGTTTCAGTCTCTCCCGCTCTAGACTGTGTGCAGAACGCTCTGCTAAGCACTTGCGAGAGCCCAGTATAACAGAGCTGGTAGACGTGTTCCCTGCAAACAGTAGGCTAAAGTCACTTAACTTCTTTATACCTCAGTTTCCTCCCTCTAGACTGTGCATTCCTCATGGGCAGGGAACACGGCTTTCAATTCTGTTATATTGTACTCTCCTATGTGTTTAGAACAGTGCTCTGCACTGACTTAAATGCCCGCTCAATAAATACCACCGATGGATTGACTGTAAGCTCGTGATGGGCAGGGAATGCGTCGGCTAACTCTGTCATAATGTACTCTTCCAAGCGGTTAGTGCAGTGCTCTCCGCACATAATAAGCGCTCAATAAATGCCACCGATCGACCGAGCGATCGATGAGGGAGGGACGGCTATCCCGAGGCGGGGGTGCTTGCGCCCGAGACTCACGGATTTGTGATTTTTGGCGGTGATGGTCTTGACCCTGTCGGGACCCCAGATAACAACGTCGGCGTCGGAGCCCACGGCGATGCGTCCCTTCCTCGGGTAAAGGTTGAAGATTTTGGCGGCGTTGGTGCTGGTGACGGCCACGAACTGGTTCTCGTCCATCTTGCCGGTGGCCTGAAACCCATTCGTCTCGTGAGAAGTACGTTCCGAAAACGAGAACGGGGACGATCTGCCAAACCACAGCCCGGGAAATACGCCATTCCCAACTAACCGAGGAATCCCCCGATCCAATCCGCTGGACCGATTTTCCTCGGGAATTACTCGAAAGCCATGAAGCTCGGACGGGCGCATCAATTTTCGGAATGGTTTGTTTCGCTCTAGACTGGAAGCTCGCTGTGGGCAGGGAAGGTGTCTGTTCATGGCTCTACTGGACTCTCCCGACCGCTTAGTACAGTGTTCTGCAGCACAGGAAGTGCTCAATGAATACAAATGAATGAATGAGTCAGCCCTAAGGCATGGGGTCTCACACAGTGGGTTCTCAGTGCGAGTCACTGGGTAGATCTTTCATTCATTCAATTGTACTTATCGAGCGCTTACTGTGTGCAGAGCACTGTACTAAGTCCTCGGAAAGTACAATTCAGCAATAAAGAGAGACAATCCCTGCCCACACCGGGTTTACAGTCTAGAAAGGGGGAGACAGACATCAAAACAAGAGGCATCAATAGCATCAATATAAATAGAATTATAGGTATATACACACCAAAAGAAGTTAACAGGCATCAATATAAAATGAATAGAATTATAGATATGTACATATATGCACCGATGCTGTGGGGCATGGAAGGGGGTAGAGCAAAGGGAGAGAGTCGGGGCGATGGGGAGGGGAGGGGGGGCTGAGGAAAAGCGAGGTTCGGTGTGGGAAGGCCTCCTGGAGGAGGTGAGCTCTCAGTAGAGCTTTGAAGAGGGGAAGAGAGTTTGGCGGAGGTGAGGAGGAGGGCATTCCGGGACAGCGGGAGGACGTGGGCCTGGGGTCGACGGCGGGACAGGCGTGAACGAGGCACAGTGAGGAGGTTAGCGGCACCAGAGGAGTGGAGTGTGCGAGCTTCCACTCTTCGGAGGGAATAATTTTCCGTTTGCATGGGCAGCTGACTCAGGGAAGCAGCACGGTCTAGTGGAAAGAGCCTGGGAGTCAGAAGGGCCTGAGTTCTAATCCTGTCTCTGCCACTGTCACCTGTGTGACCTCGGGCTAGTCACTTCACTTCTCTGGGCCTCAGTGACCTCATCTGTAAAATGGGGAGTAAGACTGTGAGCCTCATGTGGGCTAGGGACTGATTACCTTCTATCTCACCCCAGCGCTTAGAAGAGTGCTTGGCCCACAGTAAGCGCTTAACAAATACCACGATTATTATCATCATTATTATGGGCCAAGTCCTCCCACGGTCCCGGAACGCCCTCCCTCCTCACCGCCGACAATCTAATTCTCTTCCCCTCTTCAAATCTCTACTTACAGCTCACCTCCTCCAAGAGGCCTTCCCACACTGAGCTCCCCTTTTCCCTCTGCTCCCTCTAACCCCCCCTTCGCCTCTCCTCAGCTAAGCCCCCTTTTCCCCCCTTTCCCTCTGCTCCTCCCCCTCTCCTGTCCCCACCCCCTCAGCACCGTACTCGTCCGCTCAACTGTACAGATCTTCATCACCCTATTTATTTTATTTAATGAGATGTACATCACCCTGATTCTATTTATTTGCTATTGCTTTAATGAGATGTTCTTCCCCTTGACTCTATTTATTGCCATTGTTCTCGTCTGCCCGTCTCCCCCAATTAGACCGTGAGCCCGTCAAAGGGCAGGGACCGTATCTATCTGTTGCCGATTTGTACATTCCAAGCGCTTAGTACAGTGCTCTGCACATAGTAAGCGCTCAATAAATACTACTGAATATTACTTCAGTTGGATACAATAAGGGGGCAACAATCAGGAAAGTACAAGTCTTCGTAATTCTTATGAAACCCAGTATTTCTGGGGCAGATAGGACATCATAATCCTTTATATTAATATCTGCCTCCCCCCCCGCCCCCCCCAGACTGTAAACTCATTGTGGGCAGGGACTGTGTCCGTTTATTCTTGTATCGTACTCTCCCAACCGCTTAGTTCAGTGCTCTATGCACAGTAAGTGTTCAATAAATACGATGGAATGAAAGAATAATCAGACCTGATGTTTCCATCCTGAGACCCCCTTGCGCGATTAGACTGAATGCCCGTCAATGGGCAGGGATTGTCTCTATCTGTTGCCGAATTGTCCATTCCAAGTGCTTAGTTCAGTGCTCTGCACATAGTAAGCGCTCAATAGATACTACTGAATGAATGAATGAATGAACATGGGACTTGTACCCTTTGTTCACCCCACACCAATCATATACATGTTCGTAATTTCATCTTTTACCTGTCTCCCCCTCTAGACTGTAAGCTGTCCGTGGGTATGGAGCTATACTGTAAGCCCATCAAAGGGCAGGGACCGTCTCTATCTGTTACCGATTTGTCCATTCCAAGCGCTTAGTACAGTGCTCTGCACATAGTAAGCGCTCAATAAATACTATTGAATGAATGAATCTCTACCTCTGTTACACTGTACTCCCCCAAGTGCTTAGTTGCAGTGTTCTGCACACAGTAAGCATCTCAATAAATACGACTGATTGAATGATTAATCGATTGATTTGCCCTCACACAGGGGTCACGATCTTAGATGAGGATACTGAGGCCCGGAGGGGTTAAGTGACTTGCCCAAGGTGACGCAGCGGGCCGTTGGCAGAGCTGGAACTAGACTCTAAGTCTCCCAATTCTGTGTTCTTTCCACTAGACCATATTGTCTCTAGCAGAAGTAATGTGGACTAGTGAATAGAGCAAGGACCTGGGAGTCAGAAGTTCGTGGGTTCTAATTCCGGCTCTGCCACTTATCTACTGTGTGATCTTGGGCAAGTCACTTCACTTCCCTGTGCCTCAGTTCCCTCAGCTGTAAAATGGGGAATAATAATAATAATAATAATTGTGGTATTTGTTAAGTGTTTACTATCTGCCAGACACTATAATAATGATTATGGTATTTGTTAAGTGCTTAGTATGTGCCAGGGACTTTACTCAAGCACTAGGGTGGATGCAAGTAAATCGGGTTGGACACAGTCCCTGTCCCACGTGGGGCTCACGGTCTCAATCCCCATTTTACAGATGCGGGAACTGAGGCCCAGAGATGTAAAGTGACTTGTCCAAGGTCACACGGCAGACAAGTGGCAGAGCTGGGATTAGAAGCCATGACCTCATGACTCCCAGGCCCGTACTAAGATTTTGAGCCCCATGTGGGACAGGGACTGTGTCCAACCCGTTTTGATTGTATCCACCCCGATGCTTAGAAAAGCGCCTAACACTCAGTGAGCACTTAACAAATGCCACTATTATTATTATCATTATCATTATTATTACCAGAAGGGTGGGACTCCATCCCTGCCCTCTGGGAGTTTACGATCTAACCGGGGAAGGTTTGTGAATCTAAGAGCTGGTGGGCGTCGAGGGGGAGAAAGCTGGATAAATATACATCTCCCCCCCCCCGTTACACCGGTCCTTCCCTTGTGGACTTGGACTTGTATATTTTGGCTTCTTTCTGATACCAAAAATTCAGAGTGCACGTAGGTATGGAGATAATGATCTTAGAATGTGAGCCCCACAAGGGACAGGGGCCTTGACTAACTCCCACTTGCATATTCATTCATTCATTCAATAGTATTTATAGAGCACTGTACTAAGCGCTTGGAATGTACAAGTCGGCAACCGAAAGGGACGGTCCCTGCCCTCTGACGGGCTTACCGTCTAATCGGGGGAGACGGACAGACGAGAACAATAGCAATAAATAGAATCGAGGGGATGAACATCTCATTAAAACAATAGCAGATAAATAGAATCAAGGTGATGTAGATCTCATTATATATACAGTTGAGCGGACGAGCTCAGTGCTGAGAGGAGCGGAAGGGAGAGGGGGAGGAACGTAGGGAAAGGGGGGAAAAAGAGGGCTTTAGCCAAGGGGAGGTGAAGGCGGGGGGTAGAGGGGGAGCAGAGGGAAAAGGGGAAGCTCCGTGTGGGAAGGCCTCTTGGAGGAGGTGAGCTCTCAGTAGGGCTTTGAAGAGGGGAAGAGAATCAGTTTGGCGGAGGTGTGGAGGGAGGGCGTTCCGGGACCGCGGGAGGACGTGGCCCGGGGGGGTCAACAGAGGGATAGGCGAGACGGGGGCCGGTGAGGAGGTGGGCGGCGGAGGAGCGGAGCGTGCGGGGTGGGCGGTGGAAAGAGAGAAGGGAGGTGAGGTAGGAGGGGGCGCGGGGATGGAGAGCCTTGAAGCTCTTTCCCAGCGCTTAGTACAGTGCTCTGCACACAGCGAGCGCTTCACAGATGCGATTGCTCCTACCATGTCCTTTCCACCAGACCGCACCGCCCCCAGGTAACCGTCCGCGTTTCGACTTAAAGGGAGCCATCGCTTACCACAGTCTTGTCCCAGACCACAGTCATTCTCTCCTCGATCCCATTGACTCCTTCGGGAATCATCGTGAAATTGTCCTTCCCGACAGCCTTCTGGGCAGTGCTGTACGGACAGTGTCCGCTCCCCGTCACCTGCAGGTCTCCGCTGAGAAGAACCAACACCTGCTGTGATTTCACGCGGCCCGACCCGCCTCGCCGTCCCAAAGCAAACTTTAACCGAAGCCGGCCCGGGAGAAATGCAGGCGAATATTCCACGCCCCAGTTGGGCTCCCGCTTCTCTGGACCGGAAGCTCGTCGTGGGCGGGGAACGTGTCGGCGAGTTCCCTTGTATTGTGCTCTCCCAAGCGCTTAGTACGGTGCTCTGCGCACAGTAAGCGCTCGATAAATATGATCGAATGAATGTTTCGTTGTCCGTCTCCCTCTTCTAGACCGTGAGCCAGTTGTTGGGTAGGGATTGTCTCAATCCGTTGCCAAGTTGTACTTCCCAAGCGCTTAGTACAGTGCTCCGCACACAGTAAGTGCTCAATAAATACAATTGAACTGAATGAATGAACAAAGTAAGTGCTCAAGAAATACCACTGATTTAATGCTTGCTCGATCTACTGTTGCGATATGTTACATAATAATAATTGTGGTATTTGTTGAGAGCTTACAATGCGCCGGGCACTGTGCTAAGCGCCGGGGTGGATCCGAGCAAATCGGGTTGGACGCGGACCCTGTCTCACGTGGGATTCACGATCTCCAACCGCATTTTACAGATGAGGTAACTGAGGCCCGGAGAAGTGAAGTGACTTGTCCGAGGTCGCACAGGAGACAAGTGACCATCAACTTTTAATTCCAGCGGACCCTAGTCATCCAGTCTGGGACTATGACCCCCTAAGCCATTATTTTTCTTCTTTCTCCTTCCTATCTTTTCAGTACTTTCACATTGGACCATAAGCTTCACCGTGGGCAGGGAACATGTCTACCAAGTCTGGTGTACTGTACTCTCCCAAGCCCTTCGTACAGTGCTCTGCACACGGTGAGCGCTCAATAAATACGATTGATTCATTCATTCATTCAATCATATTGATCGAGCGCTTATCGTGTGCAGAGCACTGTACGAAACGCTTGGGAAAGTACAATTCGGCAAACAAGAGTGACATTCCCTGCCCACAGCGAGCTCACAGTCTGGGCATATTCTCCGAGGTGGACAGGAGAAGGGAGAGGAGGTAAAACCTTAATTTCCCATTTTTACAATTTGTCAGGAATGCTGATCTGAGTTTGAAGATCAGAGCGACAACACGCTTGGCCCGAATTTCTGAATTTTCTGCCTGGCTACAACATAGCGTGGCAGAGAGGCAGCTTGGCCTAGTGGATAGAGCACGGGCCTGGGAGTCAGAAGGAGAGAGAAGCAGCGAGACTCCGTGGAAAGAGCCCGGGCTTGGGAGTCAGAGGCCATGGGTTCGAATCCCGGCTCTGCCACTTGTCAGCTGGGTGACTGTGGGCAAGCCACTTAACTTCTCTGTGCCTCAGATACCTCATCTGTAAAATGCGGACTAACTCTGTAAACCTCATGTGGGACAACCTGATTACCTTGTATCTATGCCAGTGCTTAGAACAGTGCTCTGCACATAGTAAGCGCTTAACAAATACTGACAAATAAACAAACAAATATGGGTTCTAATCCCGGTTCCACCACTTGCTGCTGTGCGGCCTTGGGCAAATCACTTCACTTCCCTCGGCTTCATTTCCCTCATCTGTAAAATGGGGATTAAGACTGTGAGCTCTATGCGGGACGGGGACTGTGTCCAACCTGATTTTCTTGTATCGTCCCCAGGGTTTAGTACGGTGCCTGGGACATAATAATAATAATAATGTTGGTATCTGTTAAGTGCTTACTAGGTGCAGAGCACTGTTCTAAGCGCTGGGATAGATACAGGGGAATCAGGTGGTCCCACGTGAGGCTCACAGTCTTAATCCCCATTTTACAGATGAGGTAAGTAAGTGCTTAACAAAGACCACAATTATTATTATTATTATCTGTGAAATGGAAATAGGACCGTGAGCCCCATGTGGGACAGGGACCGCATCCAACTTACACTGCTTGGCACAAAGTAACAAATGCCATTAAAAAAAAAATAGCTAACAGCTTTCACGCTTTTATTTTCAAAGGAAAACTCTGAAACGTAATTTGTAAACCTCTTTAAATCTTCACTTTTGCCGGCGCAAAAAGGCACCAGACAGTTTCTTTTCATGGGAACCTTGTTCAATCAATCGATCAAGCAGTGATTTATGGAGCACTCACTATGTGCGGGGCCTTATACTAAGCGCTTGAGAGAGTAAGCTACAACAGAATCAGCAGACACCTTCCCTGCCCAGAATGAATTTACGGTCTTTTTCCAAGGCATCCCACGGCAGTCAGTCAATCAGTGATCTTTTTGGAATGCTTCCTGTGTGTAGAGGACCGTACTAAGCGCTTGGGAGAGTACAATTCAACAGACTTGGTTAGAGTTGGCTTGCAGTCGATTCAGTACCTGATCTTTAAGGAGGCAATCAAACTGACGCAAGAGAAATCTCCCTTTGGCAGAGGATTATTTTGACTTGCTCTCGTCTGACACTTGTACACAACAAACACTCCACTCTTCCCACACTCTCTCGACAACTACCTTATCTGAGATGTCCACCCGCTTGGGAACCAAGGGCTCTTTAGAGCAGTGACTCCAGGAGAGTGTCAATAATCTTAGGTATCAGGCACCTCACTCAAGTGTTACACTCAAGGGTCTAGGTTGTTTCTAAGTTTCGCTGTTTATTTTCCCCCCTTGACTCAAAGAGAAGAACCAAGAAGAAGGGGAATCTTATTGGAACAACAACAGAAACGACAAAAAAAACCCCCTCTAAAGCAAAATACTTGCTTTTTCTCTTTACGGGACCCGATATTCTGTTATCAACCCCGGTGTTTAGCACCTCAGTGATCCGTTACCTCATCTGTAAAATGGGGATGAAGACTGTGAGCTCCATGGGAGACAGGGACTGTGTCCAACCTGATTAGCTTGGATCTGCCCCAGCATTCAGAACAGTGCTTGGCACATAGTAAGTGCTTAACCAATACCACAATTTTTACTATTAATATTATTATTCAATAGAATTTAATGAAGCCCAAAGGTACTTCCATGCTTTCTCGCTTTCAAACATTTTTTAATGGTAGTCATTAAGCACTTACTTTGTGCTAAGCGCATACTTACTTACTATGTGCCACATAGTAAGCGCTTAACAAATACCCTCATCATGTGTCAAGCGCCGTTCTAAGCACCGGGTCAGATACGAGCTAATCAGGTAGGACACAGTCCCAGTCTCACGTGGGGCTCACAGTCTCGATCCTCATTTTCCAGATGAGGCAACTGAGGCCCAGAGAAGTGACTTGCCCAAGGTCACGCAGCAGACGAGTGGCGGAGCCGGGATTAGAACCCATGACCTTCTGACTCCCAGGCCCGGGCTCTCTCCACTACGCCATGCTGCTTTGTCTATCCATCATCCCCCTTAGAGGTATCAGATCCTCGTAGACACGGAACCTATGTCTTCCTTCCATAATAATGTTGGTATTTGTTAAGCGCTTACTATGTGCAGAGCACTGTTCTAAGCGCTGGGGGAGATACAGGGTCATCAGGTTGTCCCACGTGAGGCTCACGGTTAATCCCTATTTTACAGATGAGGAAACTGAGGCCCAGAGAAGTGAAGTGACTCGCCCACAGTCACACAGCTGACAAGTGGCAGAGCCGGGAGTCGAACTCATGACCTCCGACTCCGAAGCCCAGGCTCTTTTCCACTGAGCCACGCTGCTTCCATGGTCCTCTCCTAGTGCTTAGTACAGTGCTTAGTGCTCAGTAGGGGCTAAATAAATAATACTGATGGTTTGAATCCATTTCCCAACATCCCAATCACCTGGGTAGCAACTACCTAGGTGTAGGGACAATCGCCTCACTCTCAAGGATTGGATTCTTGTATTTTTTTAATTGCTTAATGATGAAACGTCACCTCCGCATCCTTTTTATCAATCAGTCATATTTATTGAGCAGGTACTGTGTGCAGAGCACTGTACTAGGCGCTCGGGAGAGTACACTATAACCATATACAGCAACCCGATTTGCTTGTAGAGAAGCAGCATGGCTCAGTGGAAAGAGCCCGGCTTGGGAGTCAGAGGTCATGGGTTTGAATCCCGGCTCTGCCACTTGTCAGCTGTGTGACTGTGGGCGAGTCACTTCGCTTCTCTGGGCCTCAGTGACCTCCTCTGGAAAATGGGAATTAAGACTGTGAGCCTCACGTGGGATAACCTGATTACCCTGTATCTATCCCGGCGCTTAGAACAGTGCTCTGCACATAGTAAGCGCTTAACAAATACCAACATTATTATTACTGTATCCACCCCAGCGTTTAGTACAGTACCTGGCACACAGTAAGCGCTTACCAAATACCACATTTATCATTATTATTATTATTATTCTCTGTGCATCAGTTCCCTCCTCTGTAAAGCGGGGATTAAGACTGCGAGCCCCATGGGGGCCAGCAACCTGATTTGCTTGTAACCACCCCAGCGCTTAGCACAATACCTGGCACACAGTAAGTGCTTAACAAACACCGCAATTATCATTATTATTCTCTGTACCTCAGTTCCCCGCCCACAATAAGTTTACAGTCTAACGAGTTTACTTCCCTGATTATTTTTTATCTTACCTGTACCATAATATTTCTTTTCAGAGCCTGCACCACTCCTACTCAACTAAAAACATCCTTCACTCAGTCCAGCCCCGCTGCTTGGCTGAGTGGAAAGAGCCGGGCTTGGGAGTCAGAGATCATGGGTTCTAATCCCGGCTCTGCCACTTGGGCAAATCACTTCGCTTCTCTGTGCCTCAGTTCCCTCATCTGGAAAATGGGGATGAAGACTGTGAGCCCCACATGGGACAAGTGATGACCTTGTATCTACCCCAGCACTTAGAACAGAGCTTGGCACATAATAAGCGCTTAACAAATACCATCATCATTATTATTATTATCAATTTCTAAGCGCTTACTGTGTGCAACCCAGTCCCCAACCCACATGGGGATCACAGTCTTTGGGGAGGGAGAACGGGCATCGAATCTCCATTTTCCAGATGAGGTAACTGAGGCACAGAGAAGTTAAGTGACTTCCCCGCGATCACACAGCAGACAAGTGGCGGAACCAGAACCCGGATCTCCTGTTTCATCTTCCTGTGCTCTTTCCAACCAGGCCACGCTGCTGCTCCCCAAACCCATGTTTTATCACTTATTTTCAGTCAGTCAACTGCATTTATTGAGTGTTTCCTGGGTGCAGAGCACTGTACCAAGTGCTTGGGAGAGGACAGTAGAACAATAATAATGTTGGTATTTGTCAAGCGCTTACTACGTGCAGAGCACCGTTCTAAGCGCTGGGGGAGATACAGGGGAATGAGGTTGTCCCATGTGGGGCTCACAGTCTTCGCCCCCATTTTACAGAGGAGGGAACGGAGGCACAGAGAAGTGAAGTGACTTGCCCACAGTCACACAGCTGACAAGGGGCAGAGTCGGGATAGAATGGACACAATCCCTCCCCACAACAAGCTGCCAGTCTAGAGATGAGTTTACAATCTAGAGGACTTTTGGAGAAGCAGCGTGGTCTGGTGGCTAGAACCCAGGCCTGGGAGTCAGAAGGGTCTGGGTTCTACTCCCGGCTCCACCTCTTGTCTGCTGTGTGACTTTGGGCAAGACACTTCCCTTCTCTGGGCCTCAGTTCCCTTGTCTGTAAAATGGGGAGCGAGACCGTGAACCCTCTGTGGGACAGGGACCGAGTCCAACCCGATTTGCTTTTATCCACCCCAGCGCTTAGTACAGTGCCTGGCACACAGTAAGCGCTTACCAAACACCACATTTATGATTCTCTGTGCCTCGGTTCCCTCCTCTGTACAATGGGGATTAAGATGAGAGCCCCATGCGGGACAGCAGCCCCATTGGCTTGTATCCACCCCGGCGCTTAGTACAGTGCCTGGCACACAGCAAGCGCTTACCAAACACCACATTTATTATTCTCTGTGCCTCGGCTCCCTCCTCTGTACAATGGGGATTAAGATGACAGCCCCATGTGGGACAGCAACCCCATTTGCTTGTATCCACCCCGGCGCTTAGTACACTGTCCGGCACACAGTAAGTGCTTAATAAATACCACAATTCTCATTATTATTCTCTGTACCTCAGTTCCCTCCTCTGTAAAGCGGGGATTAATCATGATAATAATAACGTTAAGTGCTTACTATGTGCCGAGCGCCGTTCTAAGCGCTGGGGGAGACACAGGGGAATCGGGTCGTCCCACGTGGGGCTCACGGTCTTCATCCCCATTTTACGGATGAGGTCACTGAGGCCCAGAGAAGTGAAGCGACTCGCCCACAGTCACACAGCTGACAAGCGGCAGAGCCGGGAGTCGAACTCATGGCCTCTGACTCCGAAGCCCAGGCTCTTTTCCACTGCGAGCCTCACGCGGGACGGCCACCCCGTTTGCTCGTATCCACCCCAGCGCTTCCCACAGCGCCCGGCGCAGAGTAAGCGCCGAACGAGACGCCGCATTTTTTGTTGGCTCAGTAGGTCTCTTACCAGGCTAAGAGAGAGTTGAGGTGGTCGGGCGTGGTAGGGTCGGGGCTCAGCGGGGGAGAGGTGACGAAAGCAGCTGCCTTGGCCCAGTTTTTGCTCCAGTAATGCGTCCCGTCTGTTCCCAGGCTGGCGGCGATGGGTTCCCCAAAAACCACGGGGCCTCGGAGGGAGAGAGGAGAACACGCTTAGTCAGGTCCCTTCCCCTCGCCTCCTCTGGGGCTCCGGCCGCCGGCCCGGGCGGGACGGAGGGGCTGCCGCACGCCCTCTCTGCAACCCGAAGGAGAAGCACGATAATAATCGCCGTGTTTCCTGGGCGCTTACCACGTGCCAGGCGCTGTACCGAGCGCCGGGGCGGATTCGGGCAAGTCGGGGCGGACGCAGCCCCCGTCCCACGTGGGGCTCGCCGTCTCGATCCCCCATTTGACGGATGAGGGGACTGAGGCCCGGAGGAGGGAAGCGACGCGCCCGAGGTCACGCGGCGGTCAAGCGGTGGAGCCGGGATTAGAACCCACGATCTTCTGACTCCCAGGACTGCGCTCTACCCACTGGGCCGTGCTGTTTCAGAGCGAACGGTGTTAATGTTAGGGGAAGCAGCGTGGCTCGGTGGAAAGAGCCCCGGCTTGGGAGTCGGAGGTCATGGGTTCTAATTCCGGCTCCGCCGCTTGTCAGCTGTGTGACTTTGGGCGAGTCACTTCACTTCTCCGGGCCTCCGTTACCTCATCTGTAAAATGGGGATGAAGACCGTGAGCCCCACGTGGGACAACCCGAACACCTTGTATCCCCCCAGCCCTTAGAACGGTGCTTTGCACATAGTAAGCGCTTAATAAATGCCATTATTATTATTAATATTAGTGTCGTCCAGATTCTGAAAATGTCAATGAGCACATGTTCTCCAGCAAGCCTGCCCCCGAGGAGCGTGGCTTATAGAAACTGTGAGCTCGTTGTGGGCAGGGAATGTATCTGTTCACTGTTGTGCCGTCCTCTCCCGAGCGCTTAGAACAGTGCTTTGCACACAGTAAGCACTCAATAAATACGATTGAATGAATGAATGGATAGAGCATGGGCCTATAGAAGGGTACAGTTAGAGAGAACGTAGCCAGTGAGAAGCAGCGTGTCCTAGCGGATAGAGCCCGAGCCTGGGAGTCAGAGGGTCGTGGGTTCTAATCCCGGCTCCGCCCCTTGTCCGCTGGGTGACCCTGGATGAGTCACTTCGCTTTTCCGGGCCTCAGTTCCCTCATCGGTAAAATGGAGATCTTGATTCTATTTATTTCTATTCACTGCTATTGTTCTCGTCTGTCCGTCGCCCCCGATTAGACCGTGAGCCCGTCAAAGGGCAGGGACCGTCTCTGTCTGGTGCCGATTTGTCCATTCCAAGCGCTTAGTACAGTGCTCTGCACAGAGTAAGCGCTCAATCAATACTATTGAATGAATGAGTGAATGACTGTGGGCTCCACGTGAGACCGGGACTGTGTCCAACCTGATCAGCTTGTATCCACCCCAGCCCTTAGTACAGTGGCTGGTACATAGTAAGCGCTTAAACAAACATTGAGATTATTATTAGCGTATACAGCACGGATAGGGAGTCAGAAGGACGTGGCCTTCTAATCCCAGCTCCCTCCCACGTCTGCTGTGTGACCTTGGGCAAGTCACCTCACTTCTCCGGGCCTCGGTTACCTCAACTGGAAAATGGGTTTAAGACTGTGAACCCCTTACGGGACAGGGACTGTGTCCAACCTGATTAGCTCGTATCTATCGCCAGCGCTTAGAACAGTGCTTGACCCGTAGTAAGCCCTTAACAAATAATAATGATGACGATAATAATGGTATTTGTTCATTCATTCAGTTGTATTTATTGAGCGCTTACTATGTACAGAGCACTGTATCAAGCACTTGGAATGTACATTTCGGCAACGATGGCATTTGGGAAGAACGTACTATGCGCCAAGTACTGTGTTGAGTGCCGGATACCATCATTATTGTTATTATTATTATTTAAAGGCCAGATAATTGAGAGGCAGCCTTGACCTACTGGAAACAGGACGGAACTTGATTTTTATGAGCCCCCGATTCTTATGGCAGGGGAGTCACTGGCCCGCTGAGTGGCCAAGGGGAAAAATACGTAACCTCCTCTGTTCCTTACTTGCCAACCCTATAAATAAAATAAGACTAAGACTGCAAGCTCATTGTGGGAAGGAAATAAATCCATCTTAGTGTTAGAGTCTTTCAAAAGCTCAGTTCAGTGCTCAGCACATAGTAAGCACTCAACGGATACAACTGAGGGACATCTGCTCTCCCGCCTGCTCGTGGAATATATACGATCTCCGATCTGATGATCTTGTGTCAGCCCCAGTGCTTTGCCTGGAGTCACACCTTAATAATGATGATAATGATAATGATGATGGTATTTGTTAAGCGCTTACTATGTGCCAGGCACTGTTCTAAGCGCAGGGGTGGATACAAACGAACGGGGTTGATCACATCCCCGTCCCATGTGGGGTTCACAGTCTCAATCCCCATTTTCCAGATGAGGGAACTGGGGCCCAGAGAAGTGAAGTGACTTGCCCAAGGTTACACAGCAGACAAGTGGCGGATCCGGGATTAGAACCCATGACCCAGGCCCATGCTCTGTCCGTTACACCATGCCGTTCGGTTCTTGGTTAGTCTCAAAATGGACCTTATTCACGGGGAGCTGTCCTCTCATAATATATAACGATGAATTATGAGACTTCAATCAATCAATTTATTGAGCGATTACTGAGTGCAGAACACTGTACTAAGTGCTTGGGAGAGTACACTAGAGTACAATGAGAAGCAGCGTGGCTTAGTGGAAAATGCATGGGCTTGGGAGTCAGAGGACATGGGTTCTAATCCTGTATCCGCTGGGCAAGGCACTTCACTTCTCTGCGCCTCAGTTCCCTCATCTGTAAAATGGGGACTAAGACCGTGAGTCCCATTTGGGACAACCTGATTATTCATTCATTCATTCACTCAATAGTATTTATTGAGCGCTTACTATGTGCGGAGCACTGTACTAAGCGCTTGGAATGTACAAGTCGGCAACAGATAGAGACAGTCCCTGCCCTTTGACGGGCTCCCGGTCTAATTGGGGGAGACGGGCAGACGAGAACGATGGCGATAAATAGAGTCGAGGGGAAGAACATCTCGTAAAAACAATGGCACATAAATAGAATTATCTTCTGCGTTTAGAACAGTGCTTGGCACATAGTAAGCGCTTAACAACTACCATCATTCTTATTATTTATTACAATATAACAGAGCTGGGAGACATGTTCCCTGCACACAGTGAGCTAACAGACAAGAGGGAGAGACGGATTCATCCCCCTTCCCGGCCACGCGGCACTAATGTCCATACCTCACATTTATTTGTTTCTATTGATGTCTGTCTCCTCCTCTAGACTGTTAGTTCATTGTGGGCAGGGGATGTGTCATGATATTGCCCTCTCCCAAGCGCTCAGTACAGTGCTCTGCACACAGCACAGGACCGCCGGTCCACACTGCCCTCAAAGCAAGGGAACAAGGCCATTCTGCTCACTGTAAGAGGCTTAATGGAAATGGAGCGTGAAGCGAAAGCCACAGAATGACCCGGACTTTGACTGTGAATTAAAGGTCACCTGAGAGGAGGCATGGCCTAAGTGGCTAGAGAAGCAGCGTGACTCAGTGGAAAGAGCCCGGGCTTGGGAGTCAGAAGTCATGGGTTCGAATCCTGACTCTCCCACATGTCAGCCGTGTGACCGTGGGCAAGTCGCTTCACTTCTCTGATCCTCAATTCCCTCATCTGTCAAATGGGGATGAAGACTGTGAGCCCCAAGTGGGACAACTTGATCACCTTGTACTCCCCCCCAGGGCTTAGAACAGTGCTTTGCACATAGTAAGCGCTTAACATATACCATTATTATTATTATTATTATTTGAGCCTGGGCTTGGGAGTCAGAAGGTCATGGGTTCTAAACCCGGCTCCACCCCTTGTCTGCTGTGTGACTTTGGGCAAGCCACTTCACTTCTCTGGACCTCAGTTCCCCTCATCTGCCAAATGGAGATGAAGACTGTGAGCCCCATCTGGGACGGGGACTGTGTCCAACCCGATTTGCTTGGATTCACTCCAGGGCTCAGTACAGTGCGTGGCACATAGGAAGCGCTTAACAAATACCACAGTTATTATTATTATTATGTCCCTGGGCAGATCTCGTTCTCCTGAACCGTTGTAGATTCCCCCCCCCGGTCCCCTCGCCCCCGGCCCGGCCCCGGCCCTGCGGGCACAGCCACGGCACCGGCGGGCGAGGGAGGGATACCTTTCTTCCGCGCCTGGGCGATGATGTCGGCGGCGCTCTTGCTCATGACCTTGGTGATGTAGACGGGGCAGTTGATCCGGCCGGCGATGGTGATGGCGCGGAAAACTGCCTCGGCTTCCAGCTGAGGAGGAATCACACACACGCTTCGTTCGTTCATTCATTCATCCATTCCATCGTATTTATTGAGCGCCTGCTGTGTGCAGAGCACTGTACTAAGCGCTTGGAAAGTACAGTACAACAATAGAGAAGATCCCTGCCCATAACAGGTTCACAGGTTGGGGTGGGGAGACAGACAGCAGAACAAGTAAACAGACTTTTCAGAACCAAACACTTGTGCGAAGCGTCTCTGGACTGCTAGGCCTCATCTGATCGGAATCTAGCCCAGAAACTCTCGTTGGGCAAGGGACGTGTCCGCTAATTCTGTCATATTGCCCTCCCCCAAGTGCTTAGTACAGTGCTCTGAACACAGTAAACCCTCAATAAATGCCATTGATTTATTGACTGATTTAGACTATAAGCTCGTGGGCAGAGAACGTGACTTCCACTCGGTTCCATTGTACTCTCCCAAGCACTGAGTACAGTACTCTGCCTGGTTTCTTATTTTGGTATTTGTTTAGCGCTTACTAGGTGCCAGGCACTGTACTAAGTGCTGGGGTGGATGCAAGCAAATTGGGTTGGAGCCAGTCCCCGTCTCACAGTCTCCACCCCCGTTTTACAGATGAGGGAACTGAGACCCAGAGAAGCAAGGAGGCTTGCCCAAGGTCACACAGCAGACAAGTGGCAGAGCTAGGATTAGAACCCATGGCCTTCTGACTCCTAGGCAGGTTGTCAACTACTATGTAAGTGCTCAATAAATATCACTAATAAATTGATTGACTGATCTACACTGTAAGCTCGTTGTGGGCAGGAAATGTGCTTACCAACTCTGTTACACTGTACTCTCCCAAGAGCTTAGTACAGTGCTCTGCTTCCAGTAACCGCTCAATAAATACCACTGATTGATTGATTGATCTACCCCCGTGATAAGCAATTAAATGCCACTATCGTTATCATCGTTTTTAAGACTGTAAACTCACTGTGGACAGGGAATGTGCCTTTTATATTGCTATATTGTACTCTCCCAAGCGCTTAGTACGGTGCTCTGCCCACAGTAAGCACTCAATAAATATGACTGACTGACTGATAAGCATGCTTTGCCCATACATGAGATATAGACTGCGAGCTTGTCGTGGGCAGGGAATGTGTCTATTTTGTTGTAGTGTACCCTCCCCAGCGCTTAGTACAGTGCTCTGCACACAGTAAGAGCTCAACAAATACGATTGACTAACAGACAGAGAACCGAATCAGTTGGAGGGCTGAGACACAATCGACGAGTTCATCCCAACTCCGTAGGTGTCACATCCGTAATGCCGGAATAAATTATTGGATTTGTTGTGAGCGGTGTTTAGATTAGCTCTAAATACCATGTACAGGCAAATCAAGCTTATCAGTCAGTCAATCGTATTTATTGAGTGCTTACCGTTTGCAGAGTACTGTACTAAACGCTTGGGAGAATACAGTATAGCAATATAAAAGACGCATTCCCTGTCCACAGTGAATTTACAGCTCTGAGACACATCTCTAGAAAATAGAGAATAATAACGATGTTCGAAAATAGTAATAATAACGATGGCATTTGTTAAGCGTTTACTATGTGCAAAGCACTGCTTTAAGCGCTGGCGAGGATACAAGGTGATCAGGTTGTCCCACATGGGGCTCACAGTCTTGATCCCCATTTTACAGTCGGGGTAACTGAGGCACAAGAAGTTAAGTGACTTGCCCAGTGATGTGACAAGTGGCTGAATACGGATTTGAACCCGTGACCTCTGACTCCCAAGCCCGGGCTCTTTCCACTGAGCCACGCTGCTTCTCTGCAAATAGTACCGCTTCTAGTCAAGACTGCATCGTACCCTCCTGAGCACTTATTTCAGTGCTCTGAGCACAGTAAGTGCTCAATAAATACCACAGACTGATCCATCAAAAAGTAAGACAGAAATGTTCGGAAAAAGAATAGCGAAACACACATTCGCATAAACTTCTGGAAGGAAATTTCGCCCATAAACACAAGACGTTGATACAGTCGGTTCTAGCGTAGTGTGTGTTTTCGTGACGTCTGGGCTAGAACGCCACGGCACAATTCGGGGATGTTCTTCCTCCAGCAAGTTGTGGTGCCAAAAGAAACAGTTACTTACGTTTGGGGTGTAGGACACAGAGTTGAATACGAAAGCCAAATTGGTGTGGGTGTAACACAGTTCACCAGCACTTAGAACGGTGCTTGGCACCTAGTAAGTGCTTAACAAGTACCATACAGTGGAAAGAGCCCAGGCTTGGGAGTCAGAGGTCATGGGTTAGAATCTCCGCTCTGCCACTTGTCAGCCGTGTGACTGTGGGCAAGTCACTTCACTTCTCGGTGCCTCAGTTACCTCATCTGTAAAATGGGGATTAACTGTGAGCCCCATCTGGGACAACCTGATTACCCATGTATAATGTTGGTATTTGTTAAGCGCTTACTATGTGCCGAGCACCGTTCTAAGTGCTGGGGTAGATACAGGGTAATCAGGTTGTCCCACGTGAGGCTCACAGTTAATCTCCATTTTACAGATGAGGTAACTGAGGCACAGAGAAGTGAAGTGACTTGCCCACAGTCACACAGCTGACAGGTGGCAGACCCGGGATTCAAACTCATGACCTCTGACTCCCAAGCCCGTTCTCTTTCCACTGAGTCACGCCAGTACTTCATGTATGTACCCCAGCGCTTAGAACAGTGCTCTGCACATAGTAAGCGCTTAACAAATACCATTATTATTATTATTAATTCCCACTGACTAATAGGAATGTTGTGTACCAATCAATCGATCAATCAATCGTAGTATTTGAACGAACGCCCCGTTGCTGCAAACCACAGTTTCTACTCCAACTTTAAATCACCTTCTAAATCATCCCATCATATGACATGAAGTCTAATGACGCTCCCCACTAGAAGGTAGAAGCAGTGTGGCCTAGTGGCTAGAGCCCGGGCCTGGGAGTCAGAAGGACCTGGGTTCTAATCCCAGCTTCGTCACTTCTCTGTGCCTCAGTAATAATAATAATTGTGGTATTTGTTAAGTGCTTATTATGTGCCAGGCACTGTATTAAGCGCTTGGATGGAGACAAGCAAATAGGACTGGACCCAATCCCTGTCCCACATGGGGCTCCTAAGTCTCAATCCCCATTTTACAGATGAGGAAACTGAGACACAGAGAAGTGAAGTGACTTGCTCAAGGTCACACAGCAGACAAGTGGCGAAGCAGGATTATGGGGATTAAGACCGTGAGCCCGTGTGAAACAGCGACTCTGCCCAACCTGATTTGCTCGCATCCATCCCAGCGCTTACTCCAGTGCCTGACACATAGTAAGCACTTAAATACCACTGTGATTATTATTATTATTGTTTTTGTTAGAAGCACCCTGAGGGCACGGATCACGTCGACCGCTACTGGGGTCAATGGAAAGGATTTAATGAGCACTTATTTTTTGCAGAGCACTGTACTGAGCCCGTGGGAGAGGGCACTAGTGATAGGAGACATGATCCTTGCCCTGGAAGAATTTATAATCTTATGAGGGTGAAACAGGAAAATGAATTACAGGCAGGGTGAAGCAACAGAACTGAAAGATCGGTACATAAATGGCGAGGGAGCCGGGGGTGATTACCTCACTGCTTTTGAAGGGGACACAAGGGTGGGAGGAATGGGAGATTATTCATTCATTCAATAGTATTTATTGAGCGCTTACTATGTGCAGAGCACTGTACTAAGCGCTTGGGATGAACAAGTCGGCAACAGATAGAGACGGTCCCTGCCGTTTGACGGGCTTACGGTCTAATCGGGGGAGACGGACGGACGAGAACGATGGCACTAAACAGCGTCGAGGGGAAGAACATCTCGTAAAAACCGATGGCGACTAAATAGAATCGAGGCGATGTACAATTCATTAACAAAATAAATAGGGTAACGAAAATATATACAGTTGAGCGGACGAGTACGGTGCTGTGGGGATGGGAAGGGAGAGGTGGAGGAGCAGAGGGAAAGGGGAAAATGAGGCTTTAGCTGTGGAGAGGTAAAGGGGGGATGGCAGAGGGAGTAGAGGGGGACGAGGAGCTCAGTCTGGGAAGGCCTCTCGGAGGAGGTGATTTTTAAGTAAGGTTTTGAAGAGGGAAAGAGAATCAGTTTGGCGGAGGTGAGGAGGGAGGGCGTTCCGGGACCGCGGGAGGACGTGACCCGGGGGTCGACGGCGGGATGGGCGAGACCGAGGGACGGCGAGGAGGTGGGCGGCGGAGGAGCGGAGCGTGCGGGGTGGGCGGTAGAAAGAGAGAAGGGAGGAGAGGTAGGAAGGGGCGAGGTGACGGAGAGCCTCGAAGCCTAGAGTGAGGAGTTTTTGTTTGGAGCGGAGGTCGATAGGCAACCACTGGAGTTGTTTAAGAAGGGGAGTGACAGGCCCAGATCGTCTCTGCAGGAAGATGAGCCGGGCAGCCGAGTGAAGGATAGACCGGAGCGGGGCGAGAGAGGAGGAAGGGAGGTCAGAGAGAAGGCTGACAAAGTAGTCTAGCCGGGATAGAACGAGAGCCTGTAACAGTAAGGTGGCCGTTTGGGTGGAGAGGAAAGGGCGGATCTTGGCGATATTGTAGAGGTGAAACCGGCAGGTCTCGGTAACGGATAGGATGCGTGGGGTGAACGAGAGGGACGAGTCAAGGATGACACCGAGATTGCGGGCCTGCGGGACGGGAAGGATGGTCGTGCCATCCAAGGTGATGGAGAAGTCTGGGAGCGGACCGGGCTTGGGAGGGAAGATGAGGAGCTCAGTCTCGCTCATGTTGAGTTTTAGGTGGCGGGCCGACATCCAGGTGGAGACGTCCCGGAGGCGGGAGGAGATGCGAGCCCGAAGGGAGGGGGAGAGGACAGGGGCGGAGATGTAGATCTGCGTGTCATCTGCGTAGAGATGGTAGTCAAAGCCGTGAGAGCGGATGAGTTCACCGAGGGAGTGAGTGTAAATGGAGAACAGAAGAGGGCCGAGAACTGACCCTTGAGGAACTCCGACAGTTAAAGGATGGGAGGGGAGGAGGAGATTAGTCAGGGAAGGCTTCCTGGAGGTGAGGTGATTATAGAAGGACACTGAAGATGGTGAGAGCAGTATCTGCCGGATGTGAAGCGGTGGAAATTTGACACGGGAGGAGTGCTCAGTACAGGGCTTTGCCCCTAGCAGGTACTCAGTACGTAGAGAAGCAGCATGGCTCAGTGGAAAGAGCACAGGCTTGGGAGTCAGAGGGCATGGGTTCTAATCCCGACACCGCCACTTGTCAGCTGTGTGACTTTGGGCAGGTCACTTAACTTCTCTGGGCCTCAGTTCCCTCATCTGTAAAATGGGGATTAAAACTGTGTGCCCCACGTGGGACAACCTGATCACCTTGTATCTTCCCCTGAGCTTAGAACAGTGCTTTGCACATAGTAAGCGCTTAACAAATACCATTATTATTATTATTATTACTATTGATTGAAGGTGAATTAAATTCATAGGAGAGATGAATCCAGCCTTTGTCTATACTCAGGAGATCACAGAAGAAAGTTTCTGGAGAAAGAAGGGAAGCAGCATGGAGCAAATGGGGAGTCAAAAGGATGTGGGTTCTAATAATAATAATGTTGGTATTTGTTAAGCGCTTACTATGTGCCGTACACTGTTCTAAGCACTGGGGTAGATACAGGGTAATCAGGTTGTCCCACATGAGGCTCACAGTTAATCCCCATTTTACAGATGAGGGAACTGAGGCACAGAGAAGTTAAGTGACTTGTCCACAGTCACACAGCTGACAAGTGGCAGAGCCAGAATTCGAACCCATGACCTCTGACTCCCAAGCCCGGGCTCTTTCCACTGAACCACGCTGCTTCTCTAATCCCTCCAACTATCTGCTGTGCTACCTTGGGCAAGTCAGTTCACATTTCTATGCCTCAGTTTCCTCATCTATAAAACGGGGATTAAGACTATGAGCCCCATGTGGACATGGACTGTGTCCAGCTAATCTTGTATCTACCCCAGCACTTAGTACATTGCCTGGCATTTAGCACTTCACAAATACCATAAACAAAAAAGAATGGACAGATATGGAAATGAGATGCAGAATGTGGAGATGAGGGGAACTCTGGAAGCAATTGGAAGGAGCGAGAAAGAAATCCCGGGGGGCTTCTGAGGGATTTGTGTCCGGAGCGTTTGGCCTAGATGCTGAATCACAGGAGAACACGGAAAACGCGAACGGTTCGGGTCTCAATGTGAGCAAAGTGACATCCTGTTACCTCTTCCGGTCTGCTCAGAGCGTGGCCCTCGGGGCCTGTGATGCCCATCTCTAAGATCCGCTTCTGTTCCTGAAAAAGAAAAGACGATCGACTCTTACCTCTCTCACCCCGGCGACGGTTTCAAGTGGGAAAGAACGGCCTCAATGTCGGTCGTTTTCCCCAGTCCGCGAGCCTTGGAACCGTACGTCGATAAAGCAAAGCCAAATCCCCTTTCCGGGGCCTGTGTCTCTTTAGCCACTCCTATTTGGAGAATGTGTCTGTTTATTGTTCTATTGTCCTCTCCCAAGTGCTTAGTACAGTGCTCTGCACACAGCAAGCGCTCGATAAATACCGATCGAATTGACAGACGATTGAATTTTGAGGGTGAGGCGACCTGAAGGAATCGCAATAAGGATGTCGTGTAACTCCTACCAGAAAATGAAAGAGGAAAATTGGAGGCAAATTGAGGGGAGGGGAGGTCAGTACTGAGCTTGTTGCTGAGGAGGCCATTGGGCTGAAAGAGATTGTCCGCATTTTCCCACACCTGGCACATCTTCTTAGCGACCACCAGACCCCTAAAGAGCCAACCACCAGTCATGAGGCGAGTATTTTCTGAAGATTACTGGCTCCCGTAAACCGGACTGAATGTCCCCAAATCCCCATGCTTGAGATCAGACTTTGGAAGAGGAAATGTTCTCCAAGACTCTGTGTGGCCTAGTACAAAGACCACAGCCTTCAAGTCAGAGGGCCTGGGGTCTCATAATTGTATTTGTTAAGCACTAACTCTGAGTCAAACACTTTAATAAGTGCTAAAGAGTAGCAGAAGTGGCGTGGCCTGGTGGCTAGAGTAAGGGCCTGACAATCAGAAGGGCTGAGTTCTAATCCCGGCTCCACCACTCGTCTGCTGTATGTGACCTCGGACAAGTCACTTCACTTCTCTATGCCTCAGTTACCTCATCTCTAAACTGGAGATTAAGGGTGTGAGCCCCGACTCTGTTCAAACTGATTAGCTTTTTTTTTTTAACAGTATTTGTTAATCACTTACATGTACCAGGCACTGTACTAAACACTGGGGTAGATACGAACTAATCAGATTGGACACAGTTCTTGAACCAGGTGGGGCTCACGATCTCAATCCCCATTTTACAGCGAGGGAACTGAGGCCCAGAGAAGTGAAGCGATTTGCCCAAGTTCACACAGCAGGCAAGGAGAAGAGCTGGGACTAGAATCCAGGTCCGTCTGACTCCCAGGCCCGGGCCCTCTCCACTAGGCCACGCCGTTTCAACCCCAGACCTTAGTAATGTTGGTATTTATTAAGCGCTTACTATGTGCCGAGCACTGTTCTAAGCGCTGGGGTAGACATAGGGGAATCAGGTTGTCCCACATGGGGCTCACAGTCTTAATCCCCATTTTACAGATGAGGGAACTGAGGCACAGAGAAGTTAAGTGACTTGCCCACAGTCACACAGCCGACAAGTGGCAGAGCTGGGATGAGCCCTGACTCCAAAGCCCGTGCTCTTTCCACTGAGCCACACTGCTTCTCGCTGCTAGTACAGTGCCTGGCACGGAGTAAGCACTTGTTTTGATGTCTGTCTTGCTCCTTCTAGACTGTGACCCCATTGTGGGCAGGGATTGTCTCTACTTGTTGCTGAATTGTACTTCCCAAGTGCTTAGTACAGTGCCCTGCATTCATTGAATGAATGAATGAAGAAATACCATTACAAAAAGAAATAAAATGTCAGGAGACTTCTAAGCTTCTCCTCTGGGAGTCATGACCATTTCACAGCTGGACGATGGGCATTAATTTATGCTCTTAGCCACTTTAGCCCTCAAGCCTCGCTGTTTTCCTTCTTTATAGCTGCCCTTCATATTCGAAGACTCCACTGATGCTGAATTTCACCCCATGAGGAAGTTTATGACCGAAGTGGCCAATGGGAGACCTCAAGTCCCAGCCAGACTGGACACACGAAAAGGCAGTCTCTCATTACACTGTCTCTCACTTCCTACAAATGCCTAGTACTGTGCTCGGCACACAGTAAACGCTCAGTAAATAGCAGCATTTGATGGTTGTACTTAAAGTCCATAAGTCCTGGCACTGAATTCTCTCTGCTTCCTGGGCTCTCTTTCCATAAGAAGCTTTTTCACAGAGAACCATGCTCAGCCTAGTGGGAAGAGCACGGGCCGTCCACCACACGTCCGCTGTGTGACCTTGGGCAAGTCACTTCACTTTTCTGTATCTCAGTGACCTCATCTGTAAAATGGGATGAAGACTGTGCGTCCCATGTGGGCCAGGGACTGTGCCTGACCTGATTACCTTGCATCTACCCCAGGGCTTAGAACAGTGCTTGGCACAAAGTAAGCGTTTAACAAATACCACGATGAGGATCATTCTTGATGGTGGGTTGTCCTCACCAATTACTCCCAGTTTTCAGCTGGGATCCAACATTCCTCATTGCTAAATTCCAGTCCTCCAGATAACTGGAATCCAAACAGACCCCGGCATAGCTTAGATTGCAATCCCCCTGCTCAGTCTTAATCCCCATTTTACAGATGAGGTACCTGAGGCACAGAGAAGTTAAGTGACTTGCCCAAAGTCACACAGCTGGCGAGCGGGGGAACCGGGATTAGAACCCACAACCTCTGACTCGCAATCCCGTGCTCTTTCCACTAAGCCACGCCACTTCTCTATACTGACTCTATCCTGCTGCTTAGCACTGTGCTTGGCACAAAGGGAGCGTCTAACAAATACCATGATTATCATAATAAATTGGCTATTTCTACTATAACAAAAATAACACTTCATCTTCCAGGCCTTCAAGTTACCCACAGTAGAAAGGAGACAATCGGGCAATACTCGATAATTAAAAATGCAAACAGCATACAACAGAAAATCCTAGCCTCTATTTAGAGATGCTGGCACCGGTAAAAACCGGTCAGTTGGATGAAAGCCCAGGAAGGGGAGGCAGACGGAAGGGGCTGGTTATTAGCGAGAGGGAGAACAAGCGTCGCTCATGAACTAGAATACAGACTCAACAATGAAAATGAAGGTTACCGCTTTGTCACCGCAACCGATTCCCAAAATAGCAACCACAGGTGTAGCCTTCTTTCAACAAGATTTATTCCCTATTTTTCCTCCCCGACCCACACGTTTTGACAAGGCTGGTTTGAGCCTGTCCCTTCTGTGTCACCCTGACTTGCTCCGTTTATTCATTCCCCCGACTTGCTCCCTTCATTCATCCCCCCTCCCAGCCCCACACCACTTATGTTCATATCTGTCATGTATTTATTTCTATTAATGTCTGCCTCCTCCTCTCGACTGTAAATCCATTGTGGGCAGGGAATGTATCTCTTTATTGTTGCATTGTCCTCTCCCACGCACTTAGTAAAGTGCACTGCACACAGCAAGCACTCCATAAAGACAATTGACTGAATAACTTTGAACTCTGAACATCCAACTGTTGTAGGGGTTCCTTGGGCTACAAAGCAACAAGCTTTCATCTCCATCTGTCGGCATAAATTCTCCAGGAAATGGGGGTGAAGCCATGAGGGCCACTCACCTGAGCTATTAAATCTCCATTTTCAGCATGGACCAGGATAACTGCTCCCAGACTCTTTAGATATGTGAAGGCTTCATATAGCTGTGAGAAGAACAGAGGAGGAATGAATCCAAGATAAAAATAGCACATCGCTCCTTTCATATCTGGCTGTGGATTTTTTTTTCATGCACGGGGCTACCTTTCATTTCGCTGGAAGCCATCGTTTGGTTCAGATAAAGATGGAACACTGACCGTTCCTTAGAACGAGCACTCGGTACAGTGCCGGACACAAAGTAAGTGCTCAGTAAATTCCACTGTTTGAGCGAAAGAATCAAAGGACCACACTTTCTCATCGACAGAGTAAGCGTCAGCACAGATAGATGTGAAGCCCGCTTTTAGATAATTCATTATTCGTTCCACGTTCTGCTTTTTCCAGAAAAGTGGAGATTTTAATTCCCATAAATATCCCATGCTAAAGGGGTCTGACTTCCTGATACAAGGAAGACGCACATCCATTTGTTCTAAGGGTTGTCCTTTTTCCTCTACAAGTCATTCAAGGATAGCAATTACCAAAACTCGTAAACTCAGTGTGGAAAAAGGATCCCTAACCCAGTTACATTTCATCCTGGGAGAGGAACATGTGAGTATCCGACTGTACTCTTCCAAGCTATTAGTACAGTGCTCAGCATACAGTGAACCCTCAAAAAAGACCATCGACGAATTGATTAATTGACAAACTGGTGGATAAATACCTGGCTGTCAGACATTTGGTACAGATCCTTATATGCCATGTAGACCTGGAAAGAATTAACACCTGTTCCAGGACAAAACACAAGAGAATTGCAGGATAAATTGATGGGAAAATGTCTTTTCTGTGATGTTACTGGAAGCGGTTGAAAAAGGACGCTACTTGTGTGGCGACATTTCCAGTGGATAGAGCCCCAGCCTGGGAGTCAGAAGGATCTGGGTTCTAATGCCGCCTCCACCATTTATCTGCTGTGTGACCGGGGGGCAAGTAACTTCACTTCTCTGGGCCTTCAGCCACCTCCTCTGTAAAATGGAGTATCTACCCCAGCGTATAGTACAGTGCTTGACACATTGTAAGCACTTAATAAATACCATAATTATTAGGTCCGAGATGGCTGGTGTCATTCCCAAGTGGCTTGAAATATTGGCCATGAGCAGATGATCACTCGCTTCAAAGCTTTATCGAAGGCGCATCTCCTCCAAGAGACCTTCCCTGACAAGCTATAAGCTACAAACTAAAGGACGAGCTTTATTGCGGACAGTGAGTGGAAATGGCTGCTCTCTTCCTCCATTCTCTCGTAATAATAATCATACCGGTAATAATGCTAATAGGTGTTAAGCGCATACTACGTGCCAAGCACTGTACTAGGCGCTGGGGTAATAATCATTTTAATAATAATGATCATGGTATTTGTTAAGCGCTTATTATGTGCCGAGCACCGTTCTAAGCACTGGGGTAATACAAGGTAATGAGGTTGTCCCATGTGGGGCTCCCAGTCTTAATCCCCATTTTAGAGATGAGGTAACTGAGGCGCAGACAAGACAAGGCCACCCAGCAGACAAGTGGCAGAGGTGGGATTAGAACCCACAACCTCTGACTCATCAGCCTGTGCTCTTGCCCCTAGGCCATGCTGATGGTGCCTTCATACATGCCTAGCCCACAGAAACCTTGGTCTCCCCCTCTAGACTGTAAACTCTTTGTGGGCAGGGAACGTGTCTGCCAATTCTGTTGTACTGTACTCTCCCAAGTGCTTAGCACATAGTCAGTGCTCAATAAATACCCCTGGTTGATTCTCTTGACCCCATGGTACCATCTGGCTATTGCCCCCTTTATGTCCAAACTCCTCGAGTGAGTTGTAATAATAATGATAATAATAATTGTGATATCTGTTAAGCCACAAGTATTTGTTAGACACCTATCTGTCCCCCAACCTCCTCCTTGCCCCTCTGTAATCCAGTTTTTGGCCCCTCCAGCCCCCTGAGGTGGTTCTCTCTCTCTCCGAGGTCACCAATGACCTCAGAAGGGAAGCCCTCCCTCAGCAGGAGCAGAGGATCGATGGAAATCAATGACCAGCATGTCCAAGTGGACAGAGTCCGGGCCTGGGCGTCAGGAGGACTTGGGTTCTAATCCCAGCTCTGCCACTTGTCTGCGATGTGACCTTGGGCAAGTCACTTCTTTTGCCTCAGTTACCTCATCTGTAAAATGGGGATTAATTCTGGGAGCCCCTTGTGGGGCAGCGTGGCTTAGTGGAAAGAGCCTGGGCTTGGGAGTCAGAGGTCGTGAGTTTGAATCCCGGCTCTGCCACTTGTCAGCTGTGTGACTGTGGGCAAGTCACTTCACTTCTCTGGGCCTCAGTGACCTCATCTGTAAAATGGGGATTAACTGTGAGCCTCCCGTGGGACGACCTGATGACCCTGTATCTCCCCCAGCGCTTAGAACAGTGCTCTGCACATAATAAGCGCTTAACAAAATACCAACATCATTACAGAGACTGTGTCCAGCCTGACTTGCTTGTGTCTACCCCAGAGCTCAGTACAGTGCCTGGCATGTAGGAAGCACTTAACAAATACCACGAAAAAAACTGGGAGGCCCAGACCCTCTAAGCCAACCGAGCTCCTGGAGTCCATGGTGTCTAGGACATGTCCGTGGCCCCACCCAACAGAGTGAGAGGAAAGCAGCGTGGCCTAGTGGTTAGATTCTGGGCCTGGAAGGCAGAAGGACCTGGGTTCTAATCCCAGCTCCACCACTTGTCTGCTGAGTGACCTTGGGTGAGATGCCTAGAACAGCAAGGATGTAATAGAGAAAATGAAGACAATTTTACACTGAACCATGAAAAACATCATGAGAAAAAAATAGCATGGTTCAAGTGGACCTCGATGAGGGGAGGAGAGAAGGCAGAACAGTCCTTGGTTCCAAGCCACTGCAACCATCTCAGAGTTCCACAAGCCAGATCAGCTTTTAAAAAACCAAAAATTTACGGTATCTGTTAAGTGCCTACTATGTGTCAGGCACTGTAGTAAGCACTGACTTAGATACAAGATAGGTTGGACACGGTCCACGTGGATCATAGAACTAATCCGCATTTTACGGGTGAGGAAACTGAGGCCCAGAGAAGGGAAGTGACTTGCCCGAGGTCACACAGCGGACAAATATAGCGGGGTCAGGATTAGAACCCATGACCTCCTGACTCCCAGGCCCGGCCTCTTCTCCACTATGCCATGCTTTGTGTGTTCTTAAGTGCATAGTAGAATTAGTAATAATAATCATCCTTACGGTTGAAGACAATAAGGTTAGGAAGCAGCATGGCCTGGAGGGTGAGAGCACAGGACTGAGCGTCAGAAGGATGTGGGTTCTAATCCTAGCCCCACCATTTGTCTGCTGTGTGAACTTGGGTAAATCACTTCACTCCTCTGTGCCTCAGTTAACTCATCTGTCAAATGGGGATTAAGGCCATGAGCCCCACATGGGACAGGGACTGTGCCTAACCCGATTTGCTTCTATCCAACCCAGCGCTTAGTACGGTGCCTGGCACATAGTAAGCGCTTAACAAACGCCCAATTAACATTGATCATTCTAGAAGGGAGCGGGGCGGGTCATCCACACTGGCTTCAAAGCTGTCCATCACCTTGCCCCCTCCTACCTCAACTCCCTTCTCTCCTTCTCCATCCCAGCCCGCACGCTTCTCTCCTCTGCTGCCGCTCACCTCCTCACCGTCCCCCGTTCTCGCCTATCCCGTCGTCGACCCCGGCCCACGTCCTCCCGCTGTCCCGGAATGCCCTCTCTCCTCACATCCGCCAAACCAACTCTCTTCCCCTCTTCAAAGCCCTACTGAGAGCTCACCTCCTCCAGGAGCCCTCCCTTTCCCTCTGCCCCTCGACCTCTCCCTATTGCCCCGACTCCCTCCCTCTGCTCTACCCTCTTTCCCTCCCCACAGCACTTGTGTATATTTGTATATATTATTTATTACTCTATTTTTTAAATGATGTATATATATCTATGATTCTAATTTATCTTAATGCTTAACTACTTGTTTGGTTTTGTCGTCTGTATCCCCCTACTAGACTGTGAGCCCTTCGTTGGGCAGGGATTGTTTCTATCTGTGGCCGAATTGTACATTCCAAGTGCTTAGTACAGTGCTCTGCACACAGTAAGTGCTCAATAAATGCGATTGAGTGAATGAGTGAATGACTGGACTGACCTTTATCCTGGACCAACACGTCCAGTTCCTCGCGGATCCCGTCGTACCACTGGGTGATGTCCACGTGGAGGGAGTAATCGCAGCAGGACTTGTTGTCGGCCGCCTCGCGCCACTTCTCAAAGCAGGCCAGCAAGCTGGAGCCAGGTTCCGGAAAGACGTGATCGACTGCAAGAGAGGATCGCACGCCTCTTTAGACCCGGGCCTTTGGTTCAATGCTCACTAGATAATAAAAATAATCATTCCTTTCCTTCTTCCTTCATTCATATGCTTATTGTGTGCAGAGCACTGTACTACAGTAATAAGAATAATGATGATAAAAACAATAATGGCAGGGGGTAGTGGAAAGAGCACGGACTTGGGAGTTAGAAGGTCATGGGTTCTAATCCTGCCCCCGCCACCTGTCTGCTGTGTGACCTTGGGTAAGTCATTTTACTACTCTGGGCCTCAGTTCCCTCATCTGGAAAATGGAGATTGAGACTGTGAGCCCCAAATGGGAGAGGGACTGTGTCTGACCCGATTTGCTTACATCTACCCCAGTGCTTAGTACAGTGCCTGGCATATAGTAATTCCTTAATAAATACAACAATGATTAATTATTATTATTAGTACTAACGGTGGCACTTAAGGGCTCGGTAGGCGTCAGTCAGTCAAGGGTACTTATTGAGCGATTACTGTGTGCAGAGCACGGGACTAAGAACTTGGGAGAGTAAAACAGAGCACTATAACAGATAAATTCCCCTCCCACGATGAGCTGACAGGCTGAGCTGGGGTGGATACAAGCTATATGAACATGAGTGCTGTGAGACTGGGATGGGGGGAAGAGCAAGGGGAGCAAGGCAGAGCGATGCAGAAGGGAGAGGGAAAAGAGGAAAGGAGAGGTTAGTCAGGGAAGGCCTCCTGGAGGAGATGGGCCTTCAAAAAGGCTTTGAAGTGGGGGAGAGGAAATGTCTGTTGGATTTGAAGAGGGAGGGCGTTCCAGGCCTGAGACAGGATGTGGGCCGGTGTTGGCGGTAAGAAAGGCAAGACGGAGCCACAGTGAGGTTAGCAACAGCTCAGTTCTCTCTTTCTGAATAACCAACAGCCTTCTTATTTTTTAAAGGTACTTGCCAAGCGCTTACTATGTGCCAGGCACTGTTCTAAGTGCTAGGGTAGATACAAGGTCATCAGGTTGGACACAGTCCCTGTCCCCTATGGGTCTCACAGTTTTAATTCCCATTTTACAGATGAGGGAACGGAGGTTCAGGATGTGAAGTGACTTGCCCAAGGTCACATAGCAGACAAGTGGCAGAGCTGGCAATTAGAACCCAGATCATTCTGACCCCCAGGCCTGTGCTCTAATCCACTAGGGCACCATGAAGCAGCTTGGCTTAGTGGAAAGAGCACGGGCTTGGGAGTCAGAGGTCATGGGTTCTAATCCTGGTTCCACCACTTATTAGCTGTGTCACTTCGGGTAAGTCACTTAACTTCTCCGTGCCTCAGTTACCTCTTCTGTAAAATGGGGATGAATACTGTGAGCCCCACGTGGGACAACCTGATTACCTTGTATCTACCCCAGTGCTTAGAACGGTGCTTGGCACATAGTTAACTCTCCTAATATCCCGACTGGATTACTGTCAGCCTCCTCTCTGATCTCCCTCCCTCCTGTCTCTCCCCGCTCCGGTCTATTCTTCACTCCGCTGCCCGGCTCATCTTCCTGCAGAAACGCTCTGGGCCTGTCATTCCCCTCCTTAAAAACCTCCAATGGTTGCCTATCAACCTCCGCACGAAATAAAAACTTCTCACTCTGGGCTTCGAGGCTGTCCATCCCCTTGCCCCCTCCTACCTCTCCTCCCTTCTCTCTTTCTCCTGCCCACCCCGCACACTCCGTTCCTCTGCCGCCCACCTCCTCGCCGTCCCTCGGTCTCGCCTCTCCAGCCGTCGACCCCCGGGCCACGTCCTCCCGCTGTCCCGGAACGCCCTCCCTCCTCATCTCCACCATACTAACTCTCTTCCCCTCTTCAAAGCCCTACTGAGAGCTCACCTCCTCCAGGAGGCCTTCCCAGACCGAGTCCCCCCTTTCCCTCTGCTCCCCTTCCCCTCCCCTTTATGCTCTTCCTCCTTCCCCTCCCCTCAGCACTGTGCTCATTGGTATATATTATTTATTACCCTATTCATTTTGTTAATGAGCTGTACATCCCCAATTCTATTTATTTCGATGATGGTGTCTTGTTTATGTTTTGTTCTGTTTTGCTCTGCCGTCTGTCTCCCCCACTTAGACTGTGAGCCATCATTGGGCAGGGATTATCTCTGTCTGTTGCAGAATTGTCCACTCCAAGAGCTTAGTGCAGTGATCTGCACATAATAAGCGCTCAATAAATACTATCGAATAAAAATGAATGAATAGTAAGCACTTCAATACCATTTTTATTTTTATTATCATTATTCATTTATTGAGCGCTTTCTGCATGCACGGAGCTCTGTACTAAGCACTTGGGAGAGTACAATACAGTAGATTTGAGGGTTGCAATCCTTGCCCATAAGAAGTTTAATAATAATAATAGTAATAATTGTGGTATTTATTTCGTGCTTACTATGTGCAGGCAGTATTCTAAGGGCTGATCAGATTTGACATAGTCACTGGCCCACCTGGGGATCACAATCTAATCTGGGGCAGGAAACGATTGAAAATGAGGTTACTCAGCCACAGAAAAGGGAAGTGACTCACCCAGGGTCACACAGGAGGCAAGTGGCAGAGCAGAATTGGAACCCAGATCTTCAGTCTGCCAGACCCATGCTTTTCTTTATACACTAGACCACACAGGTGCTCATTGCTCTGGGCCTCCTTCTATTTTCTCTATTTTATTATTATAGAGAAGCCTCATGGCATAGCATATAAAACAAAGACCTGGGAGTCAGAAAGTTGGGGGTTCTAATCCTGGCTCTGCCACTTGTTTGCTGTGTGACCTTGGGCTAGTCACTTCACTTCTCTGAGCCTCAGTTACCTCATCTGTAAAATGGGGATTGAGACTGTGAGCCCCATGTGGGACAGGGACTGTGTCCGACCTGATTTGCTTGTATTCACCCCAGCGCTTAGTACAGTGCCTGGCACATAGTAAGTGCTTAAATACTAGAATTATTATTTTCCACCCTTGAAGAACATATTCATTCCCATGGCTTCAACTACCATAGAGAAGCAGTGTGGCTTAGTGGAAAGAGCACAGGCTTAGGAGTCAGAGGACCTGGGTTCTAATTCCGGCTCCGCCACTTGTCAGCTGTGTGACTTTGGGCAAGCCACTTCCCTTCTGGGCCTCAGTAACCTCATCTGTAAAATGGGGTTTAAGACCTTGAGCCTCACGTGGGACAACCTTATAACCCTGCATTTACTCCACTGCTCAGAACAGTCCCTGGCACATAGTAAGCGCTTAACAAATACCATCATTATTATTACCATCACTACACGGATGATTAATAATGTTGGTATTTGTTAAGCGCTTACTATGTGCAGAGCACTGTTCTAAGCGCTAGGGTAGACACAGGGGAATCAGGTTGTCCCACGTGGGGCTAACAGTCTCAATCCCCATTTTACAGATGAGGTAACGGAGGCACAGAGAAGTTAAGTGACTTGCCCACAGTCACACAGCTGACAAGTGGCAGAGCTGGGATTTGAACCCATGACCTCTGACTCCAAAGCCCGTGCTCTTTCCACTGAGCCACGCTGCTTCGCATCTCCAACCCCAACCCCTCTCCTTTTCTGCAGTTCCACATTTCCTCCTTCCTTCAGTACAAGGCCTACATGTCTACTTGGATGTCCTCCTGACACCTCAAACCTAACATGCCCAAAACGCAGCTCCTCGTCTTTCCAGCCAAATCCTCCCTCTCTCCCCAACTTTCCCATCATTGTATACAACATTACCATCGTTCCTCTCCCCCAAGCCCGTGACCTCGGCAGTATCCCCGACTCATCTCATTCATTCAACCCGCAGATTCACTCTGCCTCCAAATCCTATCAGTTCTACCTTGGCAACGTTTCTAGAATCCATTCCTTCTCCACACAAACTGTTACCACAAGCACTTCTCATATTCCGCCTTAACTACTGCACCTGCCTCGTCCTCCTTTCCTCCAGCCTCGGCCCCCTCCTGTCTTTCACCCTGATACCCTGATTATCTTTCTAAAAAATAGTTCTGTGCATGCACTCCTCAAAACTCTCCAAAGCCCACCCATAATAATAGTATTTATTGAGCGCTTACTATGTGCAGAGCACTTTACTAAGCGCTTGGAATGGACAATTCGGCAACAGATAGAGACCATTCCTGCCCAAGGATGGGCTCAGAAGCATCGTGGCTCAGTGGGAAGAGCACGGGCTTTGGAGTCAGAGGTCATGGGTTCGAATCCCAGCTCCGCCACTTGTCGGCTGTGTGACTGTGGGCAAGTCACTTAACTTCTCTGTGCCTCAGCTACCTCATCTGTAAAATGGGGATTAAAACTGTGAGCCCCATGTGGGACAACCTGATTCCCTTGTGTCTACCCCAGCGCTTAGAACTGTGCTCTGCACATAGTAAGCGCTTAACAAATACCAACATTATTAATCGGGGGAGACAGACAAAAACAAGACAACATAATCACAATAAATAGAATCAAGGGTATGCACACCTCATTAACAAAATATAAAAAAATATACAAAATACAAAAAATATATACAAATGAACAATAATAATGATAACTGAGGTATTAGTTAAGAGTATTTGTTAAGTGTTCTTAAGCACTGGGATAGATACATGCTAATCAGATTGGACACAGTCCCTACCCCACATGGGGCTCACGGTCTCAATGCCCATTTTACAAATGAGGTAACAGAGGCACGGAGGAGTGAAGTGACTTTTCCAAGGTCACACAGCAGACAAATGGCAGAGCGGGGATTAGAACCTCTTACTCCCAGGCCCGGGCTCTAACCACGAGGCTACACTGTTCCTCTTCACCCATTTATCTCTGCTCCAGCCTGGCACACACGCTTTGCTTCTCCCAAGCAATCTATTCACTACGCTCACTCTCATCTCTCTGACTGTGGGTCTCTTGCTCACGTCTTTCCTTCAGCCTGAAACTCCCTCGTCCTTCACGCCCGGCTCTCCCCATCTCAAAAGCCCTTACTAAAATCGTATTTCCTCCAAGGGACACTTCCTCGATTTCTGGAATTTCCTCACCCTATTCACCCTCTCTTTCCTGACACTTGGGAATGTACCCCTGAGCCCTTACTCCCCCTTGCCCTCAGCCCCCCAGCATTTATGTCCATTTATGCAGCTTCCTCTTTGGTAATTTATTTCAATATCATTTAATCATTTTAATATCTGCCTCCTCCACTAGATTGTTAGCTCCTTGAGGGCAGGGATGGTGCTTACTATTGTATTGTATAATTGTATAATACTCCCCTAAGAGCTTAGTACAGTGCTCTGATCCAAGTAAGTGCTCAGTGAACACCTTTGATGGATTGATCTATTTTATACATTAAAATTGCAAAGGTGAGCATATTGTCACTTGGTGGAAAGTAATGTGGGAATTTCTATCAAAGAGGGTCAGTCATTCAGTCTTGGTGGGAAATTTGGCTCCCTCTACACTGTAAGCTGCTTGTGGACAGGAAATATGCCTATCAACTCTCCTGACTGTACTCTCCCAAGCTCTTAGTACAGTGCTCTGAGCAAGGTAAGTGCTCAATAAATATGACTGATTCAGCATCCCTTTTCCCTTTAATACACAGTCAATCAATGCTCATCTCTAATGCAATTCAGCTTTAATTCAGCCTACCGTATTAGACTGTAAGCCTGTCAAAGGGCAGGGACTGTCCCTATCTGTTACCGATTTGTACATTCCAAGCACTTAGTACAGTGCTCTGCACATAGCATGCGCTCAATAAATACTATTGAATGAATGAAGAATTAGAGCGGAATTGCAAACGTTCTGTCAACTCAGACCCAAGGGGTTTCAAAGGCCATAGGTATTAATCCACCATCACCATTGAGCACCACAGTTGGAAATAGTGTGGCCTAGTGAGAAGGGCATGGGCCTGGGAGGCAGAGGACCTGGGTTCTAATCGCAGCTCCGCCATTTGCCTGCTGTATGAACCTGGGCAAGTCACGTTTCTTCTCTACACCTCAGTTTCCTCTCTGTGAAACGGGTATTCAATACCTGTCCTCCCTCCTATTTGGACTGTGAGCCTCACGTGGAACAGGGACTGGGTCCCGCCTGATTAACTCGGATCTACCCCAGCAATTAGAACAGTGTTTTACACATTGTAAGCACTTAAATACTATTATCATCATTCTTCTTCGTATTATTATTCTTATTATTCATAAGAATAATAATGATAATAATCCCTCGCTTCTCAACTCCCCTATAATCATGTCGATTTACCCTCCCTTCCAAAGCTAGGAGAATCCAGCTCAGTGGATTTCCAATAATGTCAAAGAAATTTTTTTCCTCAATATTCTGTCATTGAGAAATCAAATCACAAATAAGGGACCTCTTAAAAAGAGAAAGTAGGTTTAGAATTTGTGTAATTGACTGCTCTGAATTCACGTTTTCAAACCCCCACTGTGTCACAACCCAAAGCAAATTCTATTCTTCTTGAAATCCCAACTCTCCCCAGCGCTTTTCATTCAGAGGGATTAATTTGGAGCGGCAGCTCTACCACACTGTGAATCAACATATGTGCAAACGTGAAAATCACCTATTTGGAAACCTCTTTTCTAAAAGTAATTACATTTAACAGGAGAATAATTAGCCCCATTACTCTCCTCTTGACTTACGCAAAGCAGGAAAAGGAAATGTTTTTCAGTGCCAGCCCTCTTCCAACAGATAGTGATAGCAACATCAAGATCACAATTAATGAAGTTGAAACTGGGCATTGTTGCTTCAGCAAATTGGTTGCAACTTGATCACTCAATCAGTAGTATTTATTAAGCACTTACTATGTGCAGAACATTGTACTAAGGACTTGATTTATTTGATTGACTTTAGACTAAGAAATATGCTTGTTCCTTTAAAACAAAGAGGAGGGAGGTTAGCCCTTTCCCCCCACTTTCTGAGAGTGAGAGTGACTCAGAAGGATCTGAGTTCTAATCCCAGTTCCACCACTTGTCTTCTGTGTGACTTTGGGCAAGTCGCTTAACTTCACTGGGCCTCAGTTATCTCATCTGTAAAATGGGGATTAAAACTGTGAGCCCCATGTGGGACAGGGACTGTGTCCAACCTGCTCATTCATTCATTCATTCATTCATTCATTCATTCATTCATTCATATGTACTAAGCACTTAAATCTGTGCAGAGCACTGTACTAAGCGCTTGGAAAGTACAATTCAGCAACAAATAGAGACAATCCCTACCTAACAACGGGCTCACAGTCTAGTTTGTATCTACCCCAGGGCTTAGAACAGTGCTTATCACATAGTAAGCGCTTGACAAATACTATCATTGTTATTATTATTATTATTATTATTATTGAGCCAAAGCAAGCAATCTGTGCAGCAGATGCCCGCAGTCTAGGTTTTGGTGGGAAACTCCTTTATACTTCCCTTATACTTTTATTCCAACTTAAGCAGGTTGGAATAGTTCATTCATTCATTCATTCAATCGTATTTATTGAGCACTTACTTGTGCAGAGCACTAAACTAAACATTTGGGAGAGTACAATAGAACAATAAACAGACACATTCCCTGCCCACAATGAACTTACAGGCTAGAACCGGGGGATACAGACACTGATACAAATAAATAAATGAAAGATATGGATGTAAGTGCTGTGTGGGGCTGGGAGAGGGGGAAGAATAAAGGGCGCAAGTCAGAGTGACACAGAAGGGAGTGGGAGAAGCAGATGGATGCTTAGTCAGGGAAGGCCTCTTGGAGGAGATGGGCCTTCAATAAGGCTTCGAAGGGAGGGAGAGTCATTGTCTGGAGCATTTGAGGAGGGAGGGCGTTCCAGGCAGCAAGATAGGTGAGATGGAGGCAGAGTGAGGAGGTTACATTAGAGGACCGAAGCCTAAGAGTGTTCAGAAAACACTCCTACAGCTCAACCATTTTAACAGAAAAAGGAAAGTAGATTGCTCTCCACAAGGAGACAGTAACTCCAGAGATAAGAAATGAGTAACTCTAGTAAGCTCATCGTGGACAGGGAACACGTCTACCAACTCTGTTAGATCGCAGTCGTACAGTGCTCTACACACAGTAAGCACACAGTAAATATGATTGATTGATCGACAGGGGAAGGACCTCTGCCTTCTTTCTGCATACGTATATACAAAGACAAAAAAACGAGATTTCAGCTAAGGATAATTAACAAATTGGAGCGTGTAAAAGCTTTGCATTAAACCCCCTTCCAGAACATGGCTTTATCACCACACCTCGTTCTTCTATAGGTTCTGGAAGAGTGTCTCCGATTAATCCATCGTATTTATTGGGCGCTAACTGTGAGCAGAGCACTGTATTAGGTGCTTGGGAGAGTACAACATAACAGAGTTGGTTGACACGTTCCCTGCCCACAGGGAGCTTTCAATCTAGAGGGGGAGATAGGCAGTAATAGAAATAAAGAAATTACGGATATGGACATAAGTGCTGTGGGGATGAGGGGGGGTGAAACATGGAAGTGTGCAAGAGAAGAAGTAGAGTACTAAATGTTTGATTGAGTACTAGATAAGAGTTGGTAGACTCTAGAGGGGGGGATAAAAATAATAATTATGGTACTTGTTAAGTGCTTACTATGTGCCAAACACTGTTCCAAGCTCTGGGGTTGATACAAGGTAGTCAGCTTGGACACAGCCCCTAAGCCTTCGAAGGAGGGGAGAGGGATCGTCCGTCGAGTACGTCAAAGGAACGTATTCTAGCGAGAGGCAGGATGTGGGCAAGAGGTTGGCAATGAGCTAGATGAGATCGAGGAACATTGAGAAGGTTGGCATTAGAGGAGCGACACGAACGGGCTGGGATGAAGTAGTAAGCTCACTGCGGGCAGGGAACCTCTCCACCAACTCTCAAGTTATATTTTATATTTAAAATATACATATATTTTTATATTTTTATATTTTACTCTCCCAAGTGTAAGCTTAGCACAGTGCTCTGTACATAGTCTGTCTCCCCTTCTTGACTGTAAGCTTGTGGTGGGCAGGGGATGTGTCTGTTTTCCGTTATATTGTACTCTACCAAGTGCTTAGTACAGTGCTCTGCACACAGAGTTCAAAAAAACTGTAAGCCCCACGCGGGACAACCTGTTTACCTTGTATCTACCCAGTGCTTAGAACAGTGCTTGGCACATAGTAAGCGCTTAATACCAAAATTATTAAATTATTATCATTAAATACGAATGACTGACGCAGTGAATGCTCAATAAATATGATTGATTGATAAAATACGATTGGTCGGTAGAAGGAAATCAGGGAGGTAAGGTAGAAGGGGGCAAGCAGATTGACAGTAAGGAGTTTCTGTTTAACTCTTCAGCTTCTTTCCTCCGACCCACCCCCCTGCTCCCTGACAAAATGTAAGCTCACTGTGGATAGGGAATATGTTTATTTATTGTTGTATTGAACTCTCCCAAGCAATTAGTACAGTGCTTTGCACACAGTAAGCGTTCAATAAACATGATTGAATGAATGAATGATTGCCAGCTGAGTTCCCACTGGGATACGGAGAGCAGTAGTAATAATAAAAATAATAATTGTGGTATTTGTTAAGAGCTTACTATGTGTCAGGCACTGTACTAAGCACTGGGGGAGATAGAAGCAAATCAGGTTGGACACTGTCCCTGTTCCACAAAGAAAGCACAGTCTGAATCTTAATATGAGAAGTAGCATGGCTTAGCGGAAAGAGCAGTGGCTTGAGAGTCAGAAGGTGTGGATTCAAATCCTCGTTCTGCCATTTGTTAGCCGTGTGACTTTGGGCAAGTCACTTCACTTCTCTGCACCTCAGTTCCCTCATCTGTAAAATGGCGACTAAGACTGTGAGCCCCACGTGGGACAACCTGATTACCCTGTCTCCCCCCCATTGCTTAGAACAATGCTTGACACATAGTAAGCGCTTAACACATGCCATCATTACTATTATTATTAATCCCCATTTTACAGATGAGGGAACTGAGACCAGAGAAGTGAAGCGACTTGCCCGAGGTCACACAGCAGACAGGTGGCAGAGCCGGGATTAGAACTCACAACCTTGTTCATTCATTCATTCAATAGTATTTATTGAGCGCTTACTATGTGCAGAGCACTGTACTAAGTGCTTGGAATGTACAAATCGGCAACAGATAGAGACAGTCCCTGCCCTTTGACGGGCTTTGTGATTCCAGGCCAGGGCTCTATCCACTGTGCCTCTGTTTCCTCATCTGGAAAATGGGGATTAGGTCTGTGAGCCCCATGGGGGACACAGACTGCATCCAACCTGATTGATCTGTGTCAACCTCAGCGCTCAGCATAGTGTCTGGTAGGTAGTAAGCGTTTGGCAAATAGTTCGAAATAAAAACAACTCAAAACAAACCCATTTGGCAGCTTGAGCAGTGAAGGGGAAGTAGCAATACTTACTGATCATGGTTGTGCCTCCAGCCAGGGCTGCTTTGGTGCCCTGGTAGAAATCGTCGATGGTCATCACGCCCTGGGAGGGCTTCTGGAGGTAGGTGTTGACGTCGATCCCCCCCGGAATGACCATCCGGCCGTTGGCTTCGATTGTCTTCACTCCGCCCGGAACGATTAGATTCTCGCCTATTTGTCTAAACAGCAGAACACAGATTGCTTGAGAAGCAGCGCGGCCCAGGGGGTAGAGCACAGGCTTGGGAGTCAGAAGGCCTGGGTTCTAATCCCTGCTCTGCCACAGGTCAGCTGTGTGACTTTGGGCAAGTCACTTCACTTCTCTGGGCCTCAGTGACCTCATCTAGGAAATGGGGATTAAGGCGGTGAGCCCCACGTGGGAAAACCTCATTACCTTGTATCTACCCCAGAGCTTAGAACAGTGCTTGGCATATAGTAAGCGCTTGGCAAATACCATCATTACTATTATTCAATCGTTCAATCATATTTATTGAGCTCTTACTGTGTGCACAGCACTGCACTAAGCACCTGGAAAGTACAATTCGGCGATAGATAGAGACAATCCCTTCATGATTACCTCATCTGGAAAATGGGGATTAAGACCGTGAGCCCCATGTGGGACAACTTGACAACTTGTATCTACCCCAGTGCTTAGAACAGTGCTTGGAACATAAGTGCTTAACAGATACCATCATCATTATTATTATCATTATTATTGTTATTACCTCATCTGGAAAATGGGATTAAGAATGAAAACTTCATGAGGGACAGGGACTCTGTCTAACATGATTAATTTGTATCTACCCAGTGCTTAAAACAGCACTTGGTAATTGCTTAACAAGTACCATAATAATAATTCCAAATTATTATTATCTCTCAAAGGTATAAAATATTCAACCAACCAGCCTCTTCTCGTGAGAGTTAAAGGAGTCTGCTTCCCTTATTTTGAATATGTCAATCATCAATCAATCGATGGGATTTATTGAATATTTTCTGGGTGCGGAGTATTGTACTTAGCATCTGGGCAGAGCGACAGAGTTTTTTATGGTATTTCATTCATTCAATTGTATTTATTGACTGCTTACTGTGTGCAAAGCACCGTACTAAGCACTTGGGAGAGTACAATACAACAACAAAGAGACACATTCTGTTTAGCACTTACCATGTGCCAGGTACTGTAGTAAGTGCTGGGATATATGCAAGATAATCAGATTGGATACATTCCATGACCTACACAGGGCTCGCGGTCTTAATCCCCATTTTACAAATAAGGTAACTAAGGCACAGAGAAGTTAAGTGAGTTGCCCAAGATCACAGAGCAGGCAAGTGGTGGAGCCCGGTTTAGAACTCCGGTCCTCTGATTCCCAGCCCGTTCTCTTTCCACGAGGCCATACTGCTCTCCATTGGTAGACACGTTCCCTGCCCATGGGGATTTTACGGGTCTAGAAGGGAATTATCAGGGCTTCTCCTCTCAGACAGTATAGGGTACGTGGCCACAGATTCTAAAACCTAACCTTTGGGAGAGGATCATTGATCTGCTGCTTAAAGGCAGGTGAGAAGCAGTGTGGTCTAGTGGAGAGAGCCCAGGCCTGGGAGTCAGAAGGACCTAGGTTCTAATCCCGGCTCTGCCACTTGTCTTCTGGGCAACCTTAGACAAGTCACTTCTTTCTGCTTCAAGTATCTCATCGGGCAATAGGGGGATTGAAACTGTGAGCCCCATATGGGATGTGGATTGTGCCCAACCTAACTTGTAACTTGAGAAGCAGTGTGGCCCAGTGGATAGAGCACGGGACTGGGATTCAGAAGGATCTGGGTTCTAATCCCACCTCCAGTACTTGTCTGCTGTGTGACCTTGGGTAAGTCATTTCACTTCTCTGGGCCTCAGTTACCCCATCTGTAAAATGGGATTGTGAGACTGTGAGCCCAAAGTGGGACAGGGACTGTGTCCAACCCGATTTGCTGGTATCCACCTCAGCACAGTACCCTATAGTACAGCACACTTAGTACAATACCTGGCACATAGTAAGCGCTTAACAAATACCACAGTTGTTATTATTATTATTACAACAACAAATAGTTATTTGGTATGTGAACTGAAAGTTCCTTGTGTGCAGGAACTGTGTCTACTAATTCTATTAGACTACTATTCTACTAATTATTATTATTATTTTGGTATTTGTTAAGCACTTACTATGTGCCAGGCACTCCACTGGATTTTGTCCAACTCAATTTGCTTGTATCCACCCATGGCACATAGTAAGCACATAACAAGTACCATAATTATTATTATTATTATTGTTACAAGCAAATTGAGTTGGACACAGTCCCTATCCCACATGGGGCTAATAGTCTCAATCCCCATATTACAGAAGAGGTAACTGAAAATACGTATATATCTATAATTCCATTTATTTATATTGATGCCCATTTACTTGTCTTGATGTCTGTCTCCCTCCACCTCTAGGCTGTAAGCCTGTTGTGGGCAGGGATTGTCTCTATTGTTGTATTGTACTTTCCGAGTGCTTAGTACAGTGCTCTGTACACAGTAAGTGCACAATGAATACGATTGAATGAATGAATGAATGAATGAATGAACTGAGCTTCAGAGAGGTGTAGTGGCTTGCCCAAAGTCACCCAGCAGACATGTGGCAGAGCTGGGATTAGAACCCATGACCTTCTGATTCCCAGGCCCGTGCTCTATCTACTGTGCCATGCTGTATGCTCTTAGTACCGTGCCCTGAATAGTTACCTAATAAATATAAATAATGACTGATTTATGGCAGTTCAGTGCCATTATAGGAGATAGAATTTTAAAAAAACACTGAACGCTCCCTGGGGATGTGGTTTCCTCATCCTGCCTTTTGATATTAATTTCTAATAATGCGTTCTTACAGTTCCCCTAGGAACACATACAACCCTTCAGTAAATTGCACCCACTAACACTTCCAACTGCAGTTCTGAATCAATTCTTGCAATTAAGCTTAGAGTTAAAAAAAATACAAAATAAGGGCAAATTAACCACAGATCGAAGCCACAATTTCCTCCAGGCCCATTAGGCAGTAATTCCCATTAAAATGAATGATAATAGTGATATCTGTCAAGCACTTATTTCACGTCAAGAGAAGAGGCAAGTCCTAGTGGAAAGAGCACAGGCCTAGGTGTCAGAGGATGTGGAGTCTAATCCCGGTTCTGTTACTTGTCTGCTGTATGACCCTGGGCATGTCACTTCACTTCTCCATTACCTCCTCTGTAAAATGGACATCCAATACCTGATCTTCCTCCTAATTAGACTGCGAGCCCCATATAGGACAGGGACTGTGTCTGGCCTGATTAAACCTAGTGCTTAGAACAGTGTTTGACACATGTGTAACATCTAACAAATATTATCAGTCAACCCGTCAATGGTATTTACTGAATGCTTACTGTGTACAGGCTATTGTATTAAGCACTTGGGAAAGTACAATATAGCAGATTTGGTACCTGTTATTATTATTGTTGTTGTTATTATTAATATTATTTTTCTAAGCACCATGCTAAACACTGGAGTAATTACAAGAAAATTAGATTGGTCACTGTCCTGGTCCTTCATGGGGGTCATAGCCTGAGAAGGAGGGAAAATGGGTATTTTATCCTTATATTACAGATGAGAAAATGGAGGCCCAGAGGAATTGAGTAACCTTCCCAATGTCAGATAGCAGAAGAGCAGTGGAGCTGAGAATAAAATCCAGGTCTCTAGATTCCCCATCTCCTGCTCTTTCCATTAGACCACACCACTTCCCCACCGCAGGTCATCAGAAGAAATCAGAAGTTGGGTGAACTGCTGGAAACTAAACTTCGGCGTTAAGAAGAGTGTGACTGATTTCCAGATCCAAGCCCCATCCCTTAGATGTATCCTTATTCCTTGAGAAGCCGCATGACTTCCTCGGGAAGCAGCATGGCTTTGTGGATAGAACCCGGGCCTGGGAGTCCGAAGGTCATGGGTTTTAATTCCACCTCTGCCACTTGACTGCTGTGTGACTTTGGGCAAGTCACTTTACTTCTCTGTGCCTCAGTTACCTCATCTGTGAAATGGGATTGAGACTGTGAGCCCCACGTGGGACAGGGACTGCGCCCAGCCCGATTTGCTTCTACCTATCCCACTGCTTAGCACAGTGCATGGCACATAGTAAGCGCTTAATAAATACCATGTTTAAAAAAAGGCCACAAGATTACAAGCCCTTAATGAGATCTTAACTTCCCTCAGAGACACATGGCCCAAAAGATCATGGACCCACAGAAAGCAGCGACAAAGTCTAGTGGAGAGAAACAATGTGGCCAAGTGGAAAGAGCACAGACCTGGGAGTCAGAGGATCTGGGTTCTGATCGCAGCTCTGCCACTTGTTTGCTCTGGTTCTTGGGCAAGTCACTTCTCTGGGCCTCAGCTTCCTCATCTGTAAAATGGCGATTCAATACTGTTCTCTGGCCCACTTAGTCCGTGAGCCTCATGTGGGACAGGGCCTGTGGCTAACTCCATTGTTTTGCATCTATGCCAGTACTTACTACAGTCAGTCAGTCCATCGTATTTATTGAGCAACTGTTGTGTGCAGAGCATTCATTCCTTCATTCCTTCAATCATATTTATTGGGCACTTACTCTGTGCAGAACACTACTAAGCTCTTGGGAGAGTACAATATAACAGTAGAACAGACACGTTCCTTGACCATGAGCTTACAGTGCTTGGTGTACTCATTCAATTGTATTTATTGAGCACTTACTGTGTTCAGAGCACTGTACTAAGCACTTGGAAAGTACAGTTAGTAAGTTAACTAAAACTACTACTATTATTATTACTATCATTATTATTATTCGAATGGCTGCAAAAGGCAAGCTGTTGATTGATAGAAAACAAGCTTCCATTCCAGTTTCCTCATCTGAGCTACAGGTGAAAGATTTCAACTCTTCCTCCCAAGAGTGACCGATTAGCTTGCCTCTACCCCAGCGCTTAGTTCAGTGACTGGGTTCATCTGTAACTATTAAGGATGTTGGCGAGGACTGGTGTCTTACTGTACACAGTATGCACTCGATAAATACATTGAATGAATGAATGAATGACCGAATGAATGAATGAATACGATTGAATGAATGAATGAAATCCTCTCCCCCACACAACTTTCCCTTGACAATTGACAACGTCACCATGATCCTCGGTAATCTAGGCATTTCCTTCGATTCTTCTCCCCTTTCAAGCCCCTCATTCAGTCGGTTCCATCCTCCACATCTTCGCCGCCCCAAAAACTGTCACCCAGGCCGGGCCAAGATCCCGGGATATCCCACCTTGACTACTGCATCAGCCTCCTTGCCTCTAGCCTCTCCCCTCTCCATCCATACTCTAGATAGACTCCACTCGGATGTCCCACCGACACCTCAAACTTAACATGTCCAAAATGGAACTCCTTATCTTCCCACTCAAACCTTTTCTCGTCCCTGGAAACAGCACCACCATCCTTCCCGTCTCACAAGCCTGTAACCTTGGCGTTATCCTCAAGTCCTCTCTCTCATTCAACCCACATATTCAATCTGTCGCTAAATCCTGTCAATTCAGCCTTCAGAACATAGCTAAAATCTGCTCTCTCCTCTCCATCGAAACAGCTACCATGTTAATTCAAGCACTATCCTGCCTTGATTACTGCATCAGCCTCCTCGCTGACCTCCCAGCCTCCTGTCTCTCCCTAACTCCAGTCCATACTTCACTCTGCTGCATGGATCATTTATCAACAAAAACGTTGGGTCCATGTTTCCCCACTCCTCGAGAACCCTTGTTTTCTCCACTCCCATTCCTTTCTGCATCAGCCTTTGCCCTTGGATTTGCTCCCTTTATTCACCCCTCCCTCAACTCCACAGCATGTATGTCCATATGAATAATGCATTTATTGATATTAATGTCTGTCTCTCCCTTCAGTTTGTTGTGGGCAGGGAACGTGTCTCCCAAGTGTTTAGAACATTCATTCATTCATTCATTCAGTCGTATTCGTTGAGCACTTACTGTGTGCAGAGCACTGTATTAAGTGCTTGGAAAGAGAGACAATCCCTGCCCACAATGGGCTTACAGTCTAGAGGTGGGGGAGACAGACATCAAAACAAGTAAACAGACATCAGTACAAATAAATACAACGATAGATATATACGTATATACATGAGTGCTGTGGGCCGGGGGTGGGTGGGGGTAAGAGCAAAGGGAGCGAGTCGAGGTGATGTGGAAGGGAGGGGGAGCTGAGGAAAAGAGTACTTAGAGTGCTCTGCACCCACTAAGGGCTCTAGAGATGTGACTGATGGGTCAATCAATCAATTTCCTAAAACACAGTTCTGTGCATGGCTCTTCTTTCCTCAAAACCCCTCAATGGTTGCCCAATCCTCTCTTCGTTAAGCACAAACTCCTGCCCATTGGCTATAAAACATTCTTTCAACTCTCTTTAGTGATCTTCACCAGCCTCCTCAACTTGTACACTTCATTCCTCCCCGCCTTGTCTCATACTCCTCTCTCTCCTTGCAGACCTCTTCCTCACATCCTCTCTTCTCCTCCTCTAATGCCAACCTTCTCACCGTACCTCGCTCTCGCCTATCTGACCCCCGATCCCTTGCCCACATCCTGCCCCTGTCCTGGAACTCCCTCCCCTTTCATATCCAAAAGACGATCACTCTCCCCATCTTCAAAGCCTTATTAAAGTCACACCTGCTCCAAGTGGCCTTCCCTGATTAAACTCTCCTTCCACGACTCCCTCTCCCTTCTAAGTCATCTACACGGGTACTTGGAATACACCCCACCCTCATACTCACAACACTTTTGTACAGATCCATAAATTATTTATTTATATTAATGTCTGTCTCCCCCTCTAGACTGTACACTCGTTGTGAGCCAGGAAGATGTCTACCAACTCTGCTGCACTGTTCATTCCCAAGCACTTAGTACAGTGCTCTGCACATAGCAAGTGCTCCATAAATACCATTGATTGATTGGCTGATTGATCTGACCACCCAATCCATTATATTACGAATAGCCAAAGAGTTTTACACACTAAGAACCTAGAAAAAAAATCCTTAAAGGATGGTATTTCAGCCTTCCCTTTGATGCCACATTCATATATCAGTCAATCAATCGATCGTATTTGCTGAATTGTACTTTCCAAGCACTTAGTACAGTGCTCTGCACACAGTGAGCACTCAATAAATACAATTGAATGAATGAATGAACGCACTGTGTGCAGAGCACTGTACTACGTGTTTGGGAGAGGACAAACAACAAGATAACAGACATATCCCTGCCCACAATGAGCTTATAGTCTAAATGGGGAGAAAGACATTAATATAAATAAATGAATTAGGGAAATGGACATGAGTGGTGTGGGACTGGGAGGGAGTGAATATTCATTCATTCATTCATTCATTCAATAGTATTTATTGAGCGCTTACTATGTGCAGAGCACTGTACTAAGCGCTTGGAATGAACAAGTCGGCAACAGATAGAGACGGTCCCTGCCGTTTGACGGGCTTACAGTCTAATCGGGGGAGATGGACGGACGAGAACAATGGCAATAAATAGAGTCGAGGGGAAGAACATCTCGTAAAAACAATGGCGACTAAATAGAATCGAGGCGATGTACATTTCATTAACAAAATAAATTGGGTAATAAATATATACAGTTGAGCAGACGAGTACAGTGCTGAGGGGATGGGAAGGGAGAGGGGGAGGACCAGAGGGAAATGGGGGGAAAAGAGGGTTAAGCTGCGGAGAGATGGAGGGGGGTGGTAGAGGGAGTAGAGGGAGAAGAGGAGCTCAGTCTGGGAAGGCCTCTTGGAGGAGGTGAGTTTTAAGTAGGGTTTTGAAGAGGGGAAGAGAATCAGTTTGGCGGAGGGGAGGAGGGAGGGCGTTCCGGGACCGCGGGAGGACGCGGCCCGGGGGTCGACGGCAGGATGGGCGAGACCGAGGGACGGCGAGGAGGTGGGCGGCGGAGGAGCGGAGCGTGCGGGGTGGGCGGTAGAAAGAGAGAAGGGAGGAGAGGTAGGAAGGGGCAAGGTGATGTAGAGCCTCGAAGCCTAGTGTGAGGAGTTTTTGTTTGGAGAGGAGATTGATAGGCAACCACCGGAGTTGTTTAAGAAGGGGAGTGACATGCCCAGATCGTTTCTGCAGGAAGATGAGCCGGGCAGCGGAGTGAAGAATAGACCGGAGTGGGGCGAGAGAGGAGGAAGGGAGGTCAGAGAGAAGGCTGACACAGTAGTCTAGCTGGGATATAACAAGAGCCCGTAGCAGTAAGGTAGCCGTTTGGGTGGAGAGGAAAGGGTGGATCTTGGCAATATTGTAAAGGTGAAACCTGCAGGTCTTGGTGAATAAAGGGAGCAAATCAGGGTGAGGCAAAAGGGAGTGGGAGAAGAGGAAAGGGGGGCTTAGGAAAGGCCTCTTCGGGGAGATGGGCCTTCAGTAAGGCTTTGAAGGTGGGGAAGAGTCATTGTCTGTCGGATCTGAAAAAGGAGGACGATTCCATATCTCACACTTCTTTCAAGCGAACCATCTGAGTATGGAAAGGACAGATGAAGTTGTTTGAAAAGACAAAACCATAATCTTACCCTAACAGAATGGGGTGTCTGTAAACATCAGGGGACTGTATTGCCTCCACCTCTCATCAAACCTCTCGAAATCTAAAAGGTTTATTACTGCCAAGAGAGATGCAGAACCAAATTAAAGGCCCACTAGCTTCCTCCAATAAAGGGCTTGCAACAGGCCATGAGAAACATGCACACCAGATCACAGTGGAAAATAGCATATTTTGGTTTTCCTCTCAGGCCAAACCAAAGGCAAACACATTTCAAAAAGGTCCCAGTTCCTGTTCATAATAATAACTGTGGCATTTGTTAAGCGCTTACTATGTGCCAGGAACTATAGTAAGAAGTGGATACATGCAAATCTGGTTGGACACAGTCTCTGAGCCAAACCAAAGGCAAACATGTTTCAAAAAGGTCCCGGTTCCTATTAATAATAATAACTGTGGCATTTGTTAAGCACTTACTATGTACCAAGAACCGTACTGAGAGCTGGATACAAGCAAATCGGGTTGGACACAGCTCCTATCCCATGTGGGGCTCAGAGTTTCAACCCCATTTTGCAGATGGGCTAACTAAGGCATAAAGAAGGGAAGTGACTTTTCCAAGGTCACATAGCAGAAAAATGGCAGAACTGGGATTAGAACTCATGACCTTCTGATTCCCAGGGGCCTGTGCTCTATCCACCACACCATGGTGTAATGGAGCTAGAATTATACTTCTGTTCTGAGTAGTCCCAATATGTTGGAGATCTAGGGCTCACAGCCTGGACAACAGATTAATATTTGTCAGAGATATTTATAATATTTATATATAATAATCTTTTAATAACAGATTAATATTTGTCAGAGCTATTTATAATATTTATATAATTTATATTTAATATTTATTATTTATAATAATCATTGTATTTGTTAAGTGCTTACTACGTGCCAGGAACAATAATGTAATAATAATAATGTTGGTATCTGTTAAGCGCTTACTATGTGCAGAGCACTGTTCTAAGCGCTGGGGGAGATACAGGGTAATCAGGTCGTCCCACGTGAGGCTCACAGTTAATCCCCATTTTACAGATGAGGGAACTGAGGCACAGAGAAGTTAAGTGACTTGCCCACAGTCACACAGCTGACAAGTGGCAGAGCTGGGAGTCGAACTCATGACCTCTGACTCCGAAGCCCAGGCTCTTTCCCCTAAGCCACGCTGCTTCTCTGTTCTAAGCACTGGGTGGGAACAAGCAAATCGGGTTGGACACAGACCCTTTCCCACATGGGACTCACAGTCTCAATCCCCATTTTACTGGTGAGGTCACCGAAGCACAGAGAAGTAAAACGACTTGCCCAAGGTCACGCAGCAGACAAGAGGCAGAGCAGGGGTTAGAAGCCATGACTCTCTGACTCCTAGGCCCGAGTTCTATCCACTACGCCATGCTGCTTCTCCCAAAGACCGTGGCATTCCATTCATGCGCTATTATGAGATATGAGCTATTTTAAACAATCGGTACGCTCAACCAACTTTATAAGTCCATCTTCCAGGTAGATGTCTGCATAGAAGGACTGGTCATCGTTGATAATTCTTCCACCTTTGATAAGTAGTCGGTCGCTCTGAAATAGAAGAACAGGAGATGGAAGCATGTTACTTTTGACAGAAGCCAACAAAATGACTTTCTCACGTCCACTTGAGCTTAAAACTTGCTCCATTTGGCTTGGGCTGAGCTATAAAATACGAGCATACATTGATTAATAAATAACGGTCTAGTATTAAACAACAGACCTTAAATCAGGGGGTTACTTCACCTCTCAAACAGGAGGCTAAAGCATTTTTAGGCTAGTGTCCAAAAAGCATCCAGTCGAAAATCAAGCAGAAAATCCGCATTTTATCTGCTCACGAAGTGCCAAGCATTGTTCTAAGCACTGAGCACTGTTCTGAGTCACCCAATCCTGTCATCCAATTTATTCTCGACATCTCCAGAATCCGCCCTTTCCTCTCCATCCAAACTGGTCCAAACACTCTTCAGATCTGAAGTTTAGACTACTGCATCAGCCCCCTCGCTGAACTCCCTGCCTCTAATCTCGCCCCTCTTCATTCCGCACTCCACGCTGCTGCCCGGATCTGATGATAATAATAATTATGGTATTTGTTAAGCGCTTACTATGTGTTGACCACTGTTCTAAGTGCCGGGGAAGATACAAGGTAATCAGGTTGTCTCACGTGGGGCTCACAGTTTCAATCCCCATTTTACAGATGAGATAACTGAGGCACAGAGAAGTTAAGCGGCTTGCCAAGGTCACACAGCAGACAAGTGGCGGAGCCAGGATTAGAGCCCATGTCATCTGACTCCCAAGCCCATGCTCTTTCCACGGAGCCATGCTGTTCTGCGCATGTCATCCCGCTCCTCAAAAACCACCAGTCGTTGCCATCCATCCAAACAAAACTCCTCACAATCAGCTCTCAGTGGAAAGAGCCTGGGCTTTGGAGTCAGAGGTCATGGGTTCGACTCCCGGATCTGCCACTTGTCAGCTGTGTGACTGTGGGCAAGTCACAACTTCTCTGTGCCTCAGTGACCTCATCTGTAAAATGGGGATTAACTGTGAGCCTCACCTGGGACAACCTGATTACCCTGTATCTATCCCACCGCTTAGAACAGCACTCTGCACATAATAAGCGCTTAACAAATACCAACATTATTATTACTTCTCCAGGATTTTCTCTAGTACAAACTGGCTTGCCCTGTTTTCTCCTCTTAAACCAATCTACCCACTGCACCTTGTCTCTTCTCTCTCCACTGATCTCTTCTTGTGCCTTCCCTTTTTTCGTATCCAGCTGGTCACGCCTCTCCCCATCTTCAAAGCCCTACTAAAATTACATCTCCTCCAAGAGACCTTCCCTGATTTTCTCACATTTCCCCATGCTCTTCTGTAACTTCAGAAATTCTGTGCCACCTACACACTGGGATGCTTTCATTCATTCAATCGTGTTTACTGAGTGCTTACATGGGGCTCACAGTCTTAATCCCCCCTTTGCAGAAGAGGTAACTGAGGTCCAGAGAAGTCAAGTGACTTGCCCACGGTCACAGAACACCACAGTCAGAGCCAAGATTAGAACCCAGGTCCGTCTGTCTCTGAGGCCCATGACTGAATCACTGGGCCATGCCTCATCTGTAAAATGGGGATTAATAATAATAATAAGAATAATTATGGTATTTGTTAAGCACCTACTAGGTGCACTTACTATGGGGTAGATACAGGGTAATCAGGCTTTCCCACATGGGGCTCAGACTTTTAATACCCATTTTACAGATGAGGTAACTGAGGCACAGAAAAGTTAAGTGGCTTGCCCAAGATCACACAGCAGACAAGTGATGACAATGATGATGATGGTATGTGTTAAGTGCTTACTATGTGCCAAACACTGTTCTAAGCGCTGGGGGGGATACAAGGTAATCAGGTTGTCCCACGTGGGGCTTCCAGTCTTAATCCCCATTTTACAGATGAGGTAATTGAGGCACAGAGAAGTGAAGTGACTTGCCCAAGGTCACACAGCAGGCGCGGGTGGACTTAGAACGCATGACCTCATGGGACTAGAACACACGACCTTTGACTCCTAAATCGGTGCTCTTTCCACTAAACCACACTGCTTCTCGCAGGACAGGGACTGTGTCCAAACTGCTTGACTCGTATCTACCCCAGTGCTTAGTACAGTGCCTGGCACCTAGTATGCGCTTAACAAATGCCAATAAAAACAACAATAACGACAAAAGAAAAAACACCCCGTGGGGCTCTTTGGTCAAAAAACCTCAGCCCCGATGGCGGAGCAAGAACCTTGGCCTTCTGACCCTGAGTCCCACACTTTTTCCACTAGACCGCACGGCCTCTTGGTCCTCTCCCTACCTTCAATACCCACCTAGATCATGCCCACTAACTCATGTACTCTCACGAGTGTGTAGCGCAACGCTCTGTACACTGAAAGTGCTCAATAAATCCTACTGATGGATTGACTTTTCCTTGAAATCCCTTCTCCCCAATAAGAGATGCAAGTGACAAGAATAATAATAACAATAACAATAACTGTGGCATTCATTAAACGCTTACTATGTGCCAGGCACTGTACTAAGCTCCAGGGTGGATATTCATTCAATAGTATTTATTGAGCGCTTACTATGTGCAGAGCACTGTACTAAGCGCTTGGGATGAACAAGTCGGCAACAGATAGAGACGGTCCCTGCCATTTGACGGGCTCACGGTCTAATCGGGGGAGATGGACGGACAAGAACAATGGCAATAAATAGAGTCGAGGGGAAGAACATCTCGTAAAAACAATGGCGACTAAATAGAATCGAGGCGATGTACAATTCATTAACAAAATAAATAGGGTAACGAAAATATATACAGTCGAGCGGACGAGTACAGTGCTGTGGGGATGGGAAGGGAGAGGTGGAGGAGCAGAGGGAAAAGGGGAAAATGAGGCTTTAGCTGCGGAGAGGTAAAGGGGGGATGGTAGAGGGAGTAGAGGGGGAAGAGGAGCTCAGTCTGGGAACGCCTCTTGGAGGAGGTGATTTTTAAGTAAGGTTTTGAAGAGGGAAAGAGAATCGGTTTGGCGGAGGTGAGGAGGGAGGGCGTTCCGGGACCGCGGGAGGACGTGACCCGGGGGTCGACGGCGGGATGGGCGAGACCGAGGGACGGCGAGGAGGTGGGCGGCGGAGGAGCGGAGCGTGCGGGGTGGGCGGTGGAAAGAGAGAAGGGAGGAGAGGTAGGAAGGGGCAAGGTGATGGAGAGCCTCGAAGCCTAGAGTGAGGAGTTTTTGTTTGGAGCGGAGGTCGATAGGCAACCACTGGAGTTGTTTAAGAAGGGGAGTGACAGGCCCAGATCGTCTCTGCGGGAAGATGAGCCGGGCAGCGGAGTGAAGAATAGACCGGAGCGGGGCGAGAGAGGAGGAAGGGAGGTCAGAGAGAAGGCTGACACAGTAGTCTAGCCGGGATATAACGAGAGCCCGTAATAGTAAGGTAGCCGTTTGGGTGGAGAGGAAAGGGCGGATCTTGGCGATATTGTAGAGGTGAAACCGGCAGGTCTCGGTAATGGATAGGATGCGTGGGGTGAACGAGAGGGACGAGTCAAGGATGACACCGAGATTGCGGGCCTGCGGGACGGGAAGGATGGTCGTGCCATCCACGGTGATAGAGAAGTCTGGGAGCGGACCGGGTTTGGGAGGGAAGATGAGGAGCTCAGTCTCGCTCACGTTGAGTTTTAGGTGGCGGGCCGACATCCAGGTGGAGACGTCCCGGAGGCGGGAGGAGACGCGAGCCCGAAGGGAGGGGGAGAGGACAGGGGCGGAGATGTAGATCTGCGTGTCATCTGCGTAGAGATGGTAGTCAAAGCCGTGAGAGCGGATGAGTTCACCGAGGGAGTGAGTGTAAATGGAGAACAGAAGAGGGCCGAGAACTGACCCTTGAGGAACTCCAACTGTTAAAGGATGGGAGGGGGAGGAGGCTCCAGCGTAGGAGACCGAGAATGATCGGCCAGAGAGGTGAGAGGAGAACCGGGAGAGGACAGAGTCCGTGAAGCCGAGGTGAGATAAGGTATGGAGGAGGAGGGGATGGTCGACAGTGTCAAAGGCAGCAGAGAGGTCAAGGAGGATCAGAATGGAGTAGGAGCCATTGGATTTGGCAAGAAGGAGGTCACGGGTGACCTTAGAGAGAGCGGTCTCGGTAGAGTGGAGGGGACGGAAGCCAGATCGGAGGGGGTCTAGGAGAGAATGGGAGTTAAGGAATTCTAGGCATCGACTGTAGACGACCCGTTCTAGGATTTTGGAAAGGAAGGGTAGTAGGGAGATAGGACGATAACTGGAGGGGGAAGTGGGGTCAAGAGCGGGTTTTTTTAGGATGGGGGAGACGTGGGCATGTCTGAAGGCAGAGGGGAAGGAGCCCTTGGAGATTGAGTGGTTAAAAATAGACGTTAAGGAAGGGAGGAGGGCAGGGGCGATGGTTTTAAGAAGGTGAGAGGGAATGGGGTCCGAGGCGCAGGTGGAGGGGGTGGCACTTGCGAGGAGGGAGGAGATCTCCTCTGAGGATACTGTAGGGAAGGATGGGAAAGTAGGGGAGGGGGTTGTTGGGGGGGAGGGGAGAGGCGGAGGGGTGACTTTGGGGAGCTCAGACCTGATCGTGTTGATTTTCGTGAGGAAATAGGTGGCCAGATCATTGGGGGTGAGAGATGGGGGAAGGGGAGGAACAGGGGGCCTAAGGAGAGAGTTAAAGGTCCGGAACAATCGGCGGGGGTGACGGGCATGGGTGTCGATGAGGGAGGAGAAGAAGCTTTGCCTGGCGGAGGAGAGGGCAGAGTTAAGGCAGGAAAGGATAAATTTGAAGTGTGTGAGGTCGGCTCGGTGCTTGGACTTTCGCCAGCAGCGCTCGGCAGCTCGAGCATAGGAGCGTAGGAGGCGGACGGAGGAGGTGATCCGGGGCTGTGGGTTAGTGGAGCGAGAGCGGCGGAGGGAAAGGGGGGCGAGAGAGTCGAGATGAGTAGAGAGGGTGGAGTTGAGAGCGGAGACCCGCTCGTCGAGAGTGGGAAGAGAGGACAGGGCGGCAAGGTGAGGCGAGATGCTATTGGAAAGACGGATGGGATCGAGAGAGCGGAGGTCTCTGTGGGGCAGTAGCGAAGATCTGCAGGGGGAGGGAGTGTGAGAGATGAGGCAGGTGAGAAGGTTATGGTCAGAGAGAGGGATTTCAGAGTCGGTGAGGGAGGAGATAGTGCAGCGGTAGGAGATGACGAGATCGAGGGTGTGACCGAGTCGGTGAGTGGGCGCGGTACGGTGGAGGAGGAGGTCGGCAGAGTCGAGGAGGGATAGCAGGCGGGCGGCAGAGGAGTCGTCGGGTACATCCGTATGGATGTCGAAGTCTCCGAGGATCAGAGTGGGCAGAGAGAAGGAGAGAAGGAAGGCGAGAAAGGGGTCAAGGTGGTCGAAGAAGTCGGAGGTGGGACCGGGAGGGCGGTAGATGACGGCGACAAGTAACTGGAGTGGGTGGTAGAGGCGAACGATATGGGCTTCGAAGGAGGGGAAGGAGAGGGAGGGGGGAGGAGGGATAGTGCGGAAGCGGCATCGGGGCGAGAGGAGGAAGCCGACGCCTCCTCCCTTACCGGTGAGTCTGGGGGAGTGGGAGAAGGAGAGGCCTCCGCCGGAGAGAGCGGCGGCGGAGACCGTGTCTTCGGGAGAGAGCCACGTTTCCGAAAGGGCGAGGAGGAGGAGAGAGCGGGAGAGGAAAAGGTCATGGATGAAAGGTGGCTTGCCTGTAATAGAGCGGGGGTTCCAGAGGCCACACTTGAAAGTAGCTGTGGGTGCAAGGGGAGGAGGGGGGGAAGGGCGGGGGGAGGGGAGGGTTTGGATGGGAAGGAGGTGGCGGGGCCCTGGACGGGGAGAGGGGGATGAGGGGTGGCGGTGGGACAAGAGGACTGGGATGGGGCATGGGTGGGGAAGAGAGAAGGGGGGAGGGGGTGAAGAGGGGGTTTGGTGGGGGGAAGAGTAGGGGGAGGGGGAAGAGGGGTAGCGGGGGAAGAGGGGTAGCGGTGGAAGAGGGTAGAGGGGATACAAGCAAATTGGGTTGGACAGACTTCCTGTCCCACGTGGGGCTCCCAGTCTCATTCATTCATATTTACTGAGCGCTTACTGTGTTCAGAGCACTGTAGTAAGTGCTTGGAAAGTACAATATAGCAATAAACAGAGACAATTCCTGCTCACACTGGGCTTACAGTCCAGAAGGGGTGAATCAGACATCAATAGAAATAAACGCATCAATATAAATAAACAGAATTATAGATATATACATATATACATAAGTGCTGTGGGGCAGGTGGGGTAGAGCAAAGGCAGTGAGTCAAGATGATGGGCAGCGTGGCTCAGCGGAAAGAGCCTGGGCTTGGGAGTCAGAGGTCATGGGTTCGAATCCTGGCTCCGCCGCTCGTCAGCTGTGTGACTTTGGGCAAGTCACTTCACTTCTCTGTGCCTCAGTTCCCTCATCTGTAAAATGGGGATTAAAACTGTGAGCCCCACGTGGGACAAGCTGATCACCTTGTATCGCCCCCAGCGCTTAGAACAGTGCTTTGCACATAGCGAGTGCTTAACAGATACCATCATTATTATTATTAGAAGGGAGGGGGAGCTGAGGAAAAGGGAGGGGGGCTTAGTCTGGGAAGGCCTCTTGGAGGAGGTGAGCCTTGAGTAGGGCTTTGAAGAGGGGAAGAATGATTGTTCAGTGGCTGTGAGGAGGGAGGGCATTCCAGGCCAGAGGTAGGACGTAGGCCAGGGGTCGACGGTGGGACAGGTGAGAATGAGGCACTTTGAGGAGGTGAGCGGCACCAGAGAGTGGAGTGTGCGGGCTGGGCTGGAGAAGGAGAGAAGGGAGGGAGGTAGGAGGGGGCAAGGTGATAGAGGGCTTTGAAGCCAAGAGTGAGGAGTTGATACGGAGGTTGATAGGCAACCACTGGAGATTTTTGAGGAGGGGGGAGACATGCCCTGAACGTTTCTGTAGAAAGAAAATCCGGGCAGCAGCGTGAAGTATGGACTGAAGTGGGGAGAGGCAGGAGGTTGGGAGGTGAGAAAGGAGGCTGATGCAGTCATCCAAGTCTCACCGATGAGGTAAGTGTGAGATAGTTGGGTTTACTAGACACTGTAATAATAATAACAATAAGTATTTGTTAAGCTCTTACTATATGCCAGGAACTGTGCTAAGCACTGGGGTAGATAAAAGTTAATCAAGTTGGATACAGTCCCTGACCCACATAGGGCTCCCAGTCTTAATCCCCATTTTACAGATGTGGGAACTGAGGCCCAGAGAAGTAAAATGACTTGCCCTAGGCCACACAACACAGACGTAGCAGAGCCAGGATCAGAACCCAAGACCCTCTGAATCCCTGGTCCGTGCTCTATCTATCCACTGGGGATCTGCATCCCTAGCCCCAATGTGGGAGTTCAATATTCTTGGAGCTGTAGAGTCTGCTTGAGCCAGAAACCCTGAGCTTTCTTCCCGAGCCTGTCACGATTGCTCTTTCTGTGACGTATTGTGCTCATTTCAAAGGGCAGACAAGACAGGAAGGAAGCTCTTCCCTGCGCCCAAACACTATAATTATCCCTAACATGGTCATGATTGGCCCTGAATTGATCCCCAGGGAAGAAGAAACTGCTGGCAGGAATTTTTTTTTCTTTTAATAAATGTGATCTTATGCTAAATCTGAGTTAAAAATCACTCCTTCAGGCTGGAGGAAGATTTTATTTTTGAAAAGAAGTTGGCAGGCTTTCTTCTAGGAGGAGCTGAACCTTATTCACTGCTGTGTGATAAACGGGGATTTGATGAACAATAATAATGATAATGATAATAATACTAATTCTCCCTCTCTATATTTAAGCCGTTATGGGCAGGGAATGTGTCTGTCATATTGGTATCTTGTACTCCCTCAAGTGTTTAGTACAGTGCTCTGCATACAGTAAACACTCAATAAAGAGGAATGACTGACTGTCTGACTGACTGAAGAGTATTATTAAATCCTCCGGAGAAGAGGAAAGGTGCAGATGCTCTTAGTCCAAACTTTATCAATCAATCAATCAATCAATCAATCAATCAATCAATCAATCAATCTATCCTTTCTAGATACCTCATCTTACCTCCTTTCTCCAGGGTGCTGACGCCCACCCTCAAAACCCTTTCACACGGATCTCCAAGAATGACTCCTGGAAGTAATAGCAAGGGTATTTATTGAGCACCTATTAAGTGCAGGGTACTAAGCTACACTAGGAACGAATCTCCTGTTTTGGAGGAACATGTCTACCTACTCTGTTGTACTCTCCCAAGTGCTCAGTACAGTGCTCTGCATTCAGTAAGCACTAAATAAATATCACTGATTGATTGATTGATTGATTGAATCCCCACTGATCTTTCCAAACCACCACAAATGGCTCAGAGGCAGAAGTGAGATGAGACATGATGAGTTTTGACTATATGTCAACACTAAATAAAAGTGCAAATCCATTCTGGTTGGGAAGCAGTGTGGCTAGTGGAAAGAACATAGGCCAGGGAAGCAGTATGTTGTAGTGGATAGGACTCAGGTTTGGGAGTCAGAAGGTCATGGGTTCTAATCCTGGCTCTCTTACTTGCCTGCTGTGTGGCCTACAGCAAATCACTTCACTTCTCTGAGCCTCAGTTACCTCATCTGTAAAATGGGGAGTAAGACTGTAAGGCCCATGTGGGACAGGGACTGTGTCCAACCCGATTTGCTTGCATCTGCCTCAGCGCTTACTACAGTGCTTGGCACATAATAAGCGCTTAACAAATACCACAATTAAATCAGATGATATGGATTCTAAACCCAGCTCTGTTGCTTCCCTGTTGTGTGTCCTGCGGCAAGTCACTTAATTTTCTTGTGTCTCAGTTACCTTATCTGTAAATTGGGGTTCAATATTTGTTCCCCTCCCCCTTAGACTGTGAGCCCCTTGTGGGACAGTTACCACATCTCACCTGATTAACCTTTATAATAATAATAATGATGATGATGATAATTGTGATATTTGTTGAGCACTCATTATGTGCCAAGCACTGTTCTAAGCATTGGGGTGGATACAAGCAAATCAGGTTGGACATAGTCCCTGTCCCACGTGGGGTTCACAGTGTCAATCCTCACTTTACAGATGAGGTGAGGCACAGAGAAGTGAAGCGACTTGCCCATGATCACATGGCAGAAGAGTGGTGGAACAGGGATTAGAACCCAGGTCCTTCTGTCTCCCAGGCCCAGGCTTTATCCACCAGGCCATGCTGCTTCTCTGTCTCTATGTAGGTCCTACAAGGAGTCAGATTCCCACCCAAATACATCCTGTCCCTCATAGTAGCTTTATAATAGTAATAATAATAATAATGGTATTTGTTAAGCACTTACTAGGCCCCAGGCACTGTACTAAGCACCTCGGTGGATTCAAGCAAATCGGGTTGAAGCCAGTTCCTGTCATACGTGGGTCTCACAGTCTCAATTCACAATTTACAAATGAAGTAACTGAGGCACAGAGAAGTGCAGGGACTTGCCCAAGGTGACACAGCAGACAAGTGGTGGGGCCGGGATTAGCTTCCCTTCTCACCCAGCTCTGTCCTCTACAGGAATGAGCCTCGACCCATTTAACTGGAGTTCTGGAACCAAAAGACAGACAAAGCGGCTGGAAGGAGAGAGGAAGAGGACGAGGAGAGTGTCAGGGAGCGAGGAGGAGAGTGTCAGGGAGCAAGGAGAAGGAGGGGGAAGAGAGAAAGCGGAAGGGGAGGAAACATGAAAGACAGACGAGGAGGCATGCGTAGATGATGTGGAGTCTAGCGAAGTGTGGGTATTTTCCCCCAGCGCCTGGATAAAAATCTGTGGGAGGGCAGAGGAATATGCGAGACGGTTCTGAAGGCTCGGTAGAATGAAATCAAGGAAAGACAGTAAGGGGGTTAAATGGAGGAAACGTGGATTTGCTCCCTAATTTACCCCTCCCTCAACCCCACAGCACTCACAGCCTTATCCGTAATTTATTGTTTTCTGTTAATGTCTGTCTCCCCTTCTAGGCTGTAAGCTTGTTGTGGGCAGGGGATGTGTCTACCAATTCTGTTGTAGCATACTCTACCAAGCACTTCATATAGTGCTCGGCACATAGAAAGTGCTCATTAAATACCACTGATTGATTGATAGAGACTGGCATGCTTGTAAAGGAATTAATTGGGTGGAAAAATGACAGATAAGCCTTAGCAGGAGCAAGGGCACGGTAAGACAATAAGGGAAAAATAAAAATTACAATTATGTGGGGAATTCTCCCCTTGACCCCTTCCAATCTGGCTTCCTCCTTCACTCCACAGAAACCACCCTCTCAAACCATCACCAGTGATTTCCTTCTTCCCACATTCAGTGACCTCTACTCCACCTTTATCCTCCTTGATCTCTCGGCTATCTTCGACCCTGTGGACCACCTATTTCTCCTAGAAACATTATCCAACATTGGCTTCACTGATACTGTCCTCTCCTGGTTCTCCTCCATCTCTCTGGCTGCACATTCTCGGTCTCTCCCCTCTTGTCTGTAAGATCGTTGTGGGCAGGGAATGAAGACTTTATGTTGTTTTACTATACTCTCCCCAGTACTTAGTACACTGCTCTGCAAACAGTAAACAGTTAGTAAATGCCATTGGTTGACTGAATGATTGAGAAGGGTTTGGTCATCGAAAAGACAGGACAGAAACAGCCACTGTTGATCGTTCTTTTAAATCAACAATCTGGTGTAGAGCAAGACACAGAGGCCAGCCAGTGTGGATAGTAAGCAGTCAGTCTATTTATTGAGCACTGACTGTGTGCAGACCATTGCACTAATTGCTCAGGAGAGTACAGTTATATATATCAGTTATATATAGTTATATTAATAATAATAATAATAATGATGTTGGTATCTGTTAAGCGCTTACTAGGTGCCGAGCACTGTTCTAAGCACTGGGGGAGATACAGGGTAATCAGGTTGTCCCACGTGGGGCTCACACACTTTTAATCCCCATTTTACAGATGAGGGAACTGAGGCACAGAGAAGTTAAGTGACTTGCCCACAGCCCCACAGCTGACAAGTGGCAGAGCCTGGAGTCAAACTCATGACCTCTGACTCCGAAGCCCAGGCTCTTTCCACTGAGCCACGCTGCTTGTTATATTATGTTATATTATGTTATAATGTTTGGTATAGTATTATAACATGTTATATTATTATAACAATAAACAGACAAATTATTTGACATAACGAGCTCACAGCTTAGAGAGCGAGACAGGCATTCATACAAATGAAGAAACTACAGAAATGTACATAAGTGTCGTGGGGCTGAAGGGGGAATGCCCTGTCCTCTCCCTGACTTCCCTATCACCGTGGATGGTATGACCATCCTTCCCGTCTCTCAGGCCCGCAACTTCGGTGTTATCTTTGACTCAGCTCTCTCGTTCACTCCACACATCCGATCTGTCACCAAAACTTGCCGGTCTCACCTTTATAATGTTGCCAAGATCCACCCTTTCCTCTCCATCCAAACGGCTATCTTACTGCTACAGGCTCTCGTAATATCCCGGCTAGATTACCGTGTCAGCCTTCTCTCCAATCTCCCTTCCTCCTGTCTCTCCCTGCTCTGGTCTATTCTTCACTCCGCTGCCCGGCTCATCTTCCTGCAGAAACGCTCTGGGCCTGTCACTCCCCTTCTTAAAAACCTCCAGTGGTTGCCTATCGACCTCCGCATGAAACAAAAACTTCTCACTCTGGGCTTCGAGGCTGTCCATCCCCTTGCCCCTTCCTACCTCTCCTCCCTTCTCTCTTTCCACCGCCCACCCCGCACGCTCCGCTCCTCTGCTGCCCACCTCCTGACCGTCCCCCGTTCTCGCCTATCCCACCGTCGACCCCCGGGCCACGTCCTCCCGTGGTCCCGGAACGCCCTCCCTCCTCACCTCTGTCAAACTCATTCTTTTCCCCTCTTCAAAACCCTACTTAAAGCTCACCTCCTCCAAGAGGCCTTCCCATACTGAGCTCCCCTTTTCCCTCTGCTCCCTCTACCCCCCCTTCACCTCTCCGCAGCTAAACCCTCTTCTCCCCCATTTCCCTCTGCTCCTCCCCCTCTCCCATCCCCTCCCCTCAGCACTGTGCTCGTCCGCTCAACTGTATATATTTTCATTACCCTGTTTATTTTGTTAATGAGATGTACATCACCTTGATTCTATTTATCTGCTATTGTTTTAATGAGATGTTCTTCCCCTCGATTCTATTTATTGCCATCGTTCTCGTCTGTCCGACTCCCCCGATTAGACCGTAAGCCCGTCAAAGATCAGGGACTGTCTCTATCTGTTACCGATTTGTCCATTCCAAGCGCTTAGTACAGTGCTCTGCACATAGTAAGTGCTCAATAAATACTATTGAATGAATGAATGAGTAAAGGGAGCAGGTCAGGGCAGTGCAGGGAGAAGAGGAGAGGAGGGCTTAGTCAGGGAAGGCCTCTTGGAGGAGATGGGCCTTCAATAAGGCTTTGAAGGCAGGGGAGAGAGTCACTGTCTGTCAGACATGAGGAGAGAGAGCATTCCAGGCCAGAGGGAGGATGTGGGTGAGAGGTCGGCAGAGAGATCGAGGTACACTTAGAAGTTTAGCATTAGAAGAGCAAAGTGTCGGGGGTGGGTTGTAGTAGTATTACATACAACTGGGTGGCAAGAGACCGGGGTTCTAATCTTGGCTCCACCCCTGGATTGCTGCAAGACCTTGGGCAGTCCATTTAGCTTTTTGGGGGCCTCAGTTCCCTCATCTGTAAAATGGGGATTCAATACCTGCTTTGCCATCCCCTCAAACAATGAACCCCATCAGGGAGAGGGTCTGTATCTACTCTGTATCTACCCCAGTGGCTGGCACATTGTAAGTGTTTAACAAATACCAATATGATGATTGCCATGCCAAGCAGCATGGCATAATGGATAGAGCCCGGGCCTGGGAGTCAGCAGGTAATGGGTTCTAATCCTGGCTCTGCCATTTGTCTGCTTTGTGACCTTGGCCCAGTCATTTCACATCTCTGTGTCTCAGTTACCACAGATGTTAAGTGGGGTTTGAGAATGTGAGCCCATGTGGGACAGGGATTGTGTTCAGCCTGACTTGTTTGTATCCACCCAAATGCTTAGTACAGGGCCTGGCACAGAGCAAACGCTTAACAAATAGAAGAAGAAGAAGAAGAAGAAGAAGAGGAGGAAGAAGAAGAAGAAGAAGAAGAAGAAGAGGAAAAAGAAGAGGAAGAAGAGGAAGAGGAAGAAGAGGAAGAAAGAAGAAGAAGAAAGAAGAAGAAGAAGAAAGAAGGAAGAAGGAAGGAAGAAGGAAGAAAGAAGTAGAAGCAGAAGCAGAAGAAGAAGATGAGGAGGAGGAAGAGGAAGAAGAGGAAGAAGAAGAATAGGAAGAAGAAGATGAGGAAGAAGAAGAGGAGGAAGAAGAAAGAAGGAAGAAGGAAGAAGGAAGAAAGAAGAAGAAGAAGAAGAAGAAGAAGAAGAAGAAGAAGAAGAAGGAGGAGGAGGAGGAGGAAAGAAGAAAGAAGAAAAGGAAGAAGGAGAAGAAAGTTGGGTGTTGTCAGGAAGGTGAAAGAAAACAGAAGATTCCAGTAGATAAAATGATAATAAGCCCCATTTAACCCCCATTTTACAGGTGAGGTAACTGAGGCACAGAGAAGTTAAGTGACTTGCCCAAGTTCACACAACACATGAGTGGCGGAGCCAGGATTAGAACCTTCTAGACTGTAAACTTCCTCTAGATTGTAACCTCCTTGTGGGCAGGGAATGTGGCCCTGCATTACAACTGACTTGAATGAATGAATGAATGAATGAATGAATGAATGACTCACAGCTTGAATCCCCATTTTAACAATGAGGTAACTGAGGCACAGAAAAGTGAAGTGACTTTCCCAAGGTCACCCACGAGACAAGTGGCGGAGCTGGGATTAGAATCCAGGTCGTTCTGACTCCCAGACCGGGGTTCTACCCACTAGGCCACGCTTGTTCGTTTAAGAATGATTCCTGCTTCACGACATCATTCACCACTGAGGGATTTCATTGCTTTTAGGGATGCCATAATTGATTCCCCCCCACAAATAATGGTTCTTTCATGTTTATTCATAAAAACATTTTAAAGCTCTTGCCATTTCACCCCAGGAGGTAAGGAGACAATTTTCCCCTCACTTGTCACAGTATCATGTCATCGAAAGGGGGACACAAAGCAGTCCCAGACAGTGGAGAGGGTAGCCAATGGCTATCTCTTTTTGTCTTGTTCCCTAGAGTGCTGCTCTCTGCCTTGTCTTATGCCGTTGAGTCCGTTTCCAACGCATAGTGACACCATGGACACATCTCTCCCAGAAGGCCCCGCTCTCCATCTGCAATCGTTCTGGTAGTGGATCCAGAGAGTTTTCTTGGTCAAAATTCAGAAGTGGTTTACCATGGGTTCCTTCCGCGCAGTCAACTTGAGTCTCCACCCTCGACTCTCTGCCGTGCCGCTGCTGCCCAGCTCAGGGGAGTTTTGACCTGTAGCCGGTGGCCTGCCGCTCGCTAGCCACTGCCCAAGCTAGGAATGGAAAGGACAGGCCTCTGCCTGACTCTCCCTCCCATAGTCGAGACTGGTGGAGGCCTGGAAACTCTCCAGTTGCGACCCTAGAGGGACTGATCTCCGTAGGACACTGAAAATCACTGCCCTCGCCTCGGCTGACAGAAATACATTTCCGATTCTCCACGGGACAAGGAGGTCAAGCCCGGAAGGGAAAAGGCCCTCAGCTGCCAGAAGGAGTTGTCCGAACCAGCGCGAAGCCCATCTGCTCCTGAAGGGTGTCCCATGGGGAAGTGAGAAAGGCATCACTAGCACAGAATTGGCCCAGCTGGACTGAGGCAAACCACGGAACCACATCCTGGAAGCAAGTCACCAGGGTTACACAGGAAGCGGCATGGCCTAGTGATTAGAGCATGGACCTGGGAGTCAGAAGCTCTGGGTTCTAATTCCAGTTCTGCCACTTGTCTGCTATGTGACCTTGGGCAAGTCACTTCACTTCTCTGGGCATCAATTTTCTCATCCATAAAATGGGGACTAAGACTATGAGCCCCATGAGGGACAAAGACTGTGTCCAACCTGATTAACTTGTATCTAATTCCCAGTGCTTAGAACAGTCCCTGGTATACAGTAAGTGCTTAACTAATACCAGAATTATTATTATTATTATTGTTGTTACATTACTGGGATCATGAGGAGGATGGGCAAAAGCAGGAGACCCAAACAACTGCCGGATGGACACCTGAATAATCCTTGTGGTGTTTTGTTAAGAGCTTACTATGTGCCAGGCACTGTACTAAGCACTGGGGTAGATCCAAGGAAATTGGGTCGGATACAATCCCTGTCCCATATGGGTCTCACAAGTCTTAATCCCCATTTTCTAGATGAGGTAACCAAGGCCCAGAGAAGTGAAATGATTTGCCCAAGGTCGCACAGCAGACAGGTGGTGGAGTTGGGATTCGAACCCAGATCCTTCCGACATTCAGGCCCATGCTCTACCCACTAGGAAACCAAAAGCCAGGTGGGCAAGGGAAGTGTGTTAAGGACACGATGGAACAAAACCTGAGACAACCAATGACTGAGGAGAGAACAACGCAGCATATACTGCTGTCAAAAAAGGACGGGCTCTTTTTGACCTAAAGCTTCATAATGAAGGGGACATAAGGAAGCCAACAACAACAGCAACAACAACAATAAATCCCAGCACCAGGTGCTGCAAACATTAAGCACAGTAAGCACAAAAAAAACATCTTTTTCTATGCCCAGTGTAGACAACCTTTTTGTGGCACTTTCAGTCACACACACACTCTTAGGCTAATCTCATCATCAGTAGCATCTCTAAATGCAGACAACTCTCTATCTCTGTCTTTCTTTCTACACAACACACACTCTCTCTCTCTCTCTCTCCTGGAAAGGCCTTGCCCTCAGGAGATAAATTCTCATTCTGCGAAGGTTTCTTTTCTTTTTTTTAAATGGTATTTGTTAGGCGCATATTGTGTGCCAGGCACTGTACTAAGCACTGGGAAAGAAAGAAGATAGGTTGGACACAGTCCTTGTCCCACCTGGGCTCACAGTCTTGATCCACATTTTACAAATGAGGAAAATGAGGCACCGAGAAGTGTGGTGACTTGCCCAAGGCAACACAGTGACAAGTGGCAGGGCCGGGATTAGAACCCAGGCACTTCTGACTCCCAGGCCTGTGCTCAATCCACTAGGCCATGATGCTTGCCAAGCTACCTTTTTCCAAGGAAGCCGAGATGGAGGAGCTCGAGAACCAGGACTCTTGACTCCCAACTCCAGCAGTGATAACATTGGCCCACAAGCCAGCCCTGGAGATAAAGTGATATTAATTAGAAAAGAAACCTCAGAAAGACTCCCTCTTGGATGTGATGCAGGCATTTAAGCTCTGAGAGCCGTTTGTTACATTTGGTCACTGAAATACCAGATAGATTTTTTTGTTTCTAATTTAACAAAACAGAGCACTTCTTTCCCAAACATGTCACTTTTACAGATGTGTTGAAATGTGTCAAAGCAAATGGATGTGACTAGAGATGGGGAAGAAGGAATTCATGATGGGATTAACAGGAGGTGTTGACAAACAGTCAATACCAAAGACCTTATAAAAGAAAAATGGATACATCACAAGTTCAGGGGATGCCTGTCGATTAATCAATTAATCACAGGTATTAATAATACTAATTGTTGTATTTATTAAATGCTTACTATGTGACAGGCCCAGTTTTAAGCACCCTGTTTTAAGGTTTTGAAGGGGGGAAGAATTAATGTTTGGTGGATTTGAGGAGGGAGGAAGTTCCAGGCCAGAGGGAGGACGTGGGCCAGGGGTCGGCAGTGTGATAAGAGAGATAGAGGCACCGTGAGAAGGTTAGCGGCACCAGAGGAGCGGAGTGTGTGGGCTGGGATGGAGAAGGAGAGAAGGGAGGTGAGGTAGGAAAGGGGCAAGGGGATGGACAGCTTTGAATAATAATAATAATATTGTTGGTATTTGTTAAGCGCTTACTATGTGCCAAGCACTGTTCTAAGCTCTGGGGTAGATACAGGGTAATCAGTTTGTCCCACGTGAGGCTCAAAGTCTTAATCCCCACGGCACCGAGAAGTTAAGTGACTTGCCCAAAGTCACACAGCTGACAGGTGGCGGAGCTGGGATTAGAACCCCCGACCTCTGACTCCTAAGCCCGTGCTCTTTCCCTGAGCCACGCTGCTTCTCACTATTGGCTTCTTTTGAAGCCAATAGTGAGGAGTTTTTGTTCGATATGGAGGTGGACCACTGGAGATTGTTGGGGGGGGGGTGACACGCCTTCAACTTTTCTGTAGAAAGATAATGCAGGCAGCAGAGTGCAGTATGGATTTAAGTGGGAAAAGGAAGGAAGTTGGGAGGTCAGAAAGGAGGCTGGAGCTGTGTGACTGTGGGCAAGTCACTTCACTTCTATGTGCCTCAGTTCCCTCACCTGTAAAATGGGGATGAAGACTGTGAGTCTCATGTGGGACAACTTGATTACCCTGTATCTACCCCAGCGTTTAGAATTGTGCTCTGCACATAGTAAGTGCTTAACAAATACCAACATTATTACAATATTATTAATCCAGTGGGGATAGGATGAGTAACTGTACTAATGTGATAGCAATTTGAATGGAGAGGAAAGGGCAGATCTTGGTGATGTTGTGAAGGTGAGACTGACAGGATTCGGTGGGGGATTGGATATGTGAGTTGACTGAGAGAGTGGAGTCAAGAATGACACCAAGGATATGGACCTGTGAGGCGGGAAGGATGGTGGTGCCGTCTACAGTGACAGGAAAGATCAGGAGAGGACAGGTTTTGGGAGGGAAGATAAGGAGCTCTGTCTTGGACATGTCGAGTTTTAGGTGGTGGGCGTACTTCCAGGTGGAGATGTCCTGAAGGTAGGAGGAGATGTGAGTAATAATAATAATAATGGTGGTATTTAAGCGCTTACTATGTGCAAAGAACTGTTCTAAGCGCTGGGGGGGGGGGATACAAGGTCATCAGGTTGTCCCACATGGGGCTCACAATTTTAATCCCCATTTTTCAGATGAGGTCACTGAGGCCCAGAGAAGTTAAGTGACTTGCCCAAAGTCACACAGCCGGCAAGCGGCGGAGCCGGGATTAGAACCCATGACCTCTGACTCCCAAGCCCGGGCTCTTTTCCACTGAGCCACGCTGCTTCTTGATTTCCCTACCCTGTGGGCAGGGAATGTGTCTTTCAACTCTGTTATATTGTGCTCTCTCAAGTCCTTAGTACAGTGCTCTATATACAATAAGGGCTCAATAATGATTGACTGATTGACAGATACAACTTGTACAGGCCAGCTACTGGACAGTTTCCTGGGCAAGTGGTCAAGAGGGAGTTACAAGCCTCTGCATCTTTGAAACTCTTCTGAAATCATCACCTCCAGGAAGCCTTCCATCATTAATTTCTGGAAAGCAAACAAGACCGGAAGTCAGGAGTCTTGAGCACAAATCTCAGTTCCACCACTGGCCTGCTGGGTGACCTTGGGCAAGTCACTTCACCTGTCTGGGTCTCAGTTTCTTCATATGAAAAATGGGGATGAGATAGTGAGTCTTGTATGGGCCAGGGACTGTGTCTTATTTGAGCTCGTTGTGGCCAGGGAATGTGTCTGTTTACCGTTGCATTGTACTCTCCCAAGTGCTTAGTACAGTGCTCTGCACACAGTAACTGCTCAATAAATACAAGTGAATGAATGAAAGGACTTGTGCCTCCCTCAGCATTTTCCAGAGTGAGCACTTACTACATGGTAAGCACTTAATAAATGCCTCAAATTATTATTATTATCCTCCCACCCTATGCTCCCCCTATATCTCCCACTAGATCCCCATTTTGAGGAAACTGAGACACAGAGAAGTGACATGACTTGCCCAAGGTCACACAGTAGACTAGCTGTAGAGCTGGGATTATCGCCCGTGTTCTCTGACTCTCGGGCCCTTGCTTTTACAAGCTGCGAAAGAACTCAAGGCAGCTTTGAGTCTCACTCTCCTAGGGTATTGAGAGAATCCCTGGATAAGAGAGAATGTGGGCTAAGTTAAAACTAAAATGAATAGACCAGGCCCTCAAAAATACCTATCAGATTGGAAGAATTCTTCCATTCAGCTACAAAGGAGAGAGACTGATGATTTTTTTTTTATGGCACTTGTTAAGCACTTACTATGCTTAAGTTGGTATTGTAAGCTTAAGTAGGCTCTGTATTACGCACCCTGGTAGATTCAAGCTACTCAGGTTAGACACAGTCCCTGTCCCACTTGGGGCTCACTGTATAAATCCCCATTTTACAGATGAAGTAACTGAGGCACAGAGAAATGAAGTGACTTTCTCTAGATTACACAGCAAACAAGAGGCAGAACCGGGATTATAATCCAGGCCCTTCTGACTCCCAGGCCCATGCTCTAACCACTAGGCAATTCTTCTATTTTTTTTTAGCTTAACAAATACCAACATTATTATTATTATTATTAATCCCCATTTTCCAGATGAGGGAACTGAGGCACAGAGAAGTGAAGTGACTTGCCCAAAGTCACAGAGCTGACAAGTGGCAGAGCCGGGATTAGAACCCATGACCTCTGTCTCCCAAGCCCGGGCTCTTTCCACTAAGCCATGCTGCTTCTCTAACCCGATATTCTGGTATCTATCCCAGCACTAAGTGCAGCGACTGGCACAGAGTAAACACTTAATGAGTAGCAAAAAACCCCCCAAAAAACCAGTAGCAGAGAGCAATGTAGGTGGATAACTGCAGTAAATGGTGATCAAATTAGGAAGATGCTAATAAGTCGTCTTTTTTCTAGTGGCATCTGTTAAGCATTTACTATGTGCCAGGCACCGTACTAAGCAGTGGGATAGATACCAGCCAATCAGGTTGGGTCGAGTCCCTGTTCCACATGGGGCTCACAGTCTTAATCCCCATTTTACAGATGAGGGGACTGAGGTTTAAAGGTTTAAAGGCTTAAACTTGACCATCACTTCCTACACAGATACTACATTGTTCTCTTCACTACCTTGGAAGTATAGCAGTAATAGTCCTAACCTGGCTGGGCCTCAGTTTCCTCCTCTGTAAAATAGGAGTGAGATTGGTAGTGGAGCCCTATGTGGGACAGGGCCTGTATTCATTTATTCATTCATTCAATCATACATATTGAGTGCTTACTGTGTACAGAGCACTGGACTAAGTGCTTGAAAAGTACAATTCAGCAACAAATCCCTATCCAACAATGGGCTCACAGCCTAGAAGGGGGAAAACAGACGTCAAAACAAGTAAACAGCCATCAATAACATCAATATAAATAAATAGAATTATAGATCTATGCACATCATTAATAAAATAGAGTAATAAATAATATATACAAATATACAGAAGTGCTGTGGGGAGGGGAAGAGGAGCAGAGGGAAAGGAAGGGCTCAGTCTGGGAAGGCCTCCTGGAGGAGGTGAGCTCTCAGGAGGGCTTTGAAGAGGGGAAGAGAGTTAGTTTGGCGGAGATGAGGAGGGAGGGCCTTCCGGGACAGCGGGAGGACGTGGCCCAGGGGTCGACGGCGGGACAGAGGGGAATGAAGCCCAATGAGGACGTTAGTGGCACCAGAGGAGCGGAGTATCCGGGCTGAGATGGAGAAGAAGAGAAGGGAGGTGAGGTAGGAGGGAGCAAGGTGATGGAGATCTGATTATAATTTAGAATTTCGAATTAATTCTGTGTCTCAGCATAGAATAAGCACTTAATACCTATTCATTCAATCATATTTATTAAGCATTTACTCTTGGAAAGTACAATTCAGCAAGTGAGATGAATGTTTAATGAGTGCAATGTATGTATCAGAGAACTTGGAGAAAGTCTACAGGAGCCCAAGAAAAGTTTTTTCTGCCTACCAGGAGCTTCCACTCATATTGAACGTTTTAAACTTTTGGTATGCTTTAAATTGTAAAATCATTTACCATTCTAAAGGATGGTATTTGTTTTTAAGTGGTACTTGTTAAATGTTTACTATGTGCCAGTCACTGTATTATATCCTGGGGTAGATACAAGATAATCAGGTTGGACTCGGTCCCTGACCTCTATGAGGCTCACAGTCTAAGTAAGAGGGAGGAGTATTTAATCTTCATTTTACAGATGCAGAAACTGAGGCACAGAGAAGTGAAGTGACTTGCCCAAGGTCACACAGTAGACAAGCGTCAGAGCCGAGATTAGAATAAGAACAACAACAATAACAATGATAATAGTATTTGTTAAGCACTTACCATGTGACAAGCACTGTTCCAAGCACTGGGGTAAATATAAGGTAATCAGGTCGGACACGATCCCTGTCCCACATGGGGCTCACATTCTTAATCCCCATTTTCCAGATGAGGTAACTGAGCCCAGAGAAGTGAAGTGACTTCTCCAAGGTCACACAGCATTCATTCATTCAGTGGCATTTATCGAGTACGTACTGTGTGCAGAGCACCGGACTATGCGCTTGGAATGCCCTCTTTTCCCCCATTTCCCTCTGCCCCTCCCCTTCTCCTGTCCCATCCCCTCAGCACCGTATTAGTCCGCTCAACCGTATATATTTTCATTACCTTATTTATTTTGTTAATGAAATGTACATCGCCTTGATTCCATTTATTTGCTATTGTTTTAATGAGATGTTCATCCCCTCGATTCTATTTGTTGCTATTGTTCTTGTCTGTCCGTCTCCCCCGATTAGACCGTAAGCCCGTCAAAGGGCAGGGACTGTCTCTGTTAACCATTTGTACATTCCAAGCGCTTAGTACAGTGCTCTGCACATAGTAAGCGCTCAATAAATACTATTGAATGAATGAAAAGATAGAGACAATCCCTGCCCAACAACGGGCTCACAGTCTTAAAGGGGGAGACAGACAACAAAACAAAAGAAGTAGTCAGGCATCAATACCATCAAGACAAATAGAATCATAGATACATACACATCATTAATAAAATGGCAGAATGGGATCAGAACCCAGCTCCTCTGACTCCCAGGTCTGAGCTTTTTCCACTAGGCCACGCAGCTTCCCCTGCTTATCTGAAAATTAGGATCCCCTTTGGTTCAGAGCAACGCTACATTACGTGACTAGAGAAGGCAGAGCAATAAAGAGTCAGATGAGGGTGAATACTACTTTAAGACACACTGATTCCCCCTTTCCTAGAGTGAAGTATTTCTGTAACAGAGCAGACAGATATGAGTCATGCTGGGTTTCCAAAACTCCCGGGAGCTATCCAAAGTCTAATAAACACTGTTTTGCTGCAATCCACCAAGGCCTTTCTCTTCTTTTGTTACATTTCATTTTACTTAATTTTATTGGGCATCCTCTGAGATCCCAATCACTTTCTTGGTTGATGCATTATAGGTACTATTAAACTGTGTCTACCTAAATTAGATTCATTCAATAGTATTTATTGAGCGCTTACTATATGCAGAGCACTGTACTAAGCACTTGGAATGGACAAATCGGCAAGAGAGACAGTTTCTGCTCTCTGACGGGCTTACAGTCTAATCGGGGATGATCTTGCAGTATGGGAAGGAGCACACAATAAATTTTCTTAAAATACTGCGCTCAATAAATACGATGGAATGAATGAACCTCTCTTAAAAGAATTCTGTAGAGGCAATCACAAGAAGCGGAGAAGCTCTCCCCGTGCCTTTTCCTCTGCTCCTCCTCCTCTCATCGCCCTACTCCCTCCCTCTGCTCTCCCCCCTTCCCCACCCCACAACACTTGTGCATATTTGTACATATTTATTAGTCTTTTAATTTTATTAATGATGTGTATGCATCTATAATTCCATTTATCCATTCTGATGCTGCTGATGCCTGTCTACTTGTTTTGTCTTGTTGTCTGTCTTCCCCTTCTAGACTGTCAGCCTGTTGGGTAGGGATTGTCTCTATCTGTTGACAAATTGTACTTTCCCAGCACTTAGTACAGTGCTCTGCACACAGTAAGCGCTCAATAAATACAATCGAATGAATGAATGAAGCAGCGTGGCCTAGTGGCCTGAGAGTCAGAAAGACCTGCGTTCTAGTCCCGGCTCTGCCACGGTCTGCTGTGTGACCTTGATTGAGTCGCTTCTTTTCTCTGTGCCTCAGTTACTTCATCTGTAAAATGGGGATTAAGAGTGTGAGCCCCATGTGGGATGTAAACTGTCCCAAAGCTGATTATCTCATATCTAACCCATTGCTTAGAAAGTGCCTGCCACATAGTAAGCCCTTAAATGCCACAGAAAGGGCACACATCCAAGTACAAATTCACATACCCGGGGCCAGTTTTCATGGAAATTAAAAACGATTCTTGTTTCCCCAGTATATCCCCGAACCAAATGTCCCCTGATGACACGATGGTTTCCAGTTTTATTTTTGAGAGGTGAAACTGCCGAGGTTATGACTAAAGCAGCCCTTGTTTCCTAGAGGTAGAAATAAATATTCCTCCGCCAGCCCAGCCCGCAGACTCCCCTCCTCTAGTGCCAGCTTCCTCACTGGGCCCCGATCTCGTCTGTCACGTCACCGACCCCTTTCCCGCTTTCTCCCCCTACCCTGGAACTCCCTCCCCTTCCACATAGGCCAAACCACCGCTCTCTCCACCTTCAAACCTTACTAAGTTCACACCTCCTCCAAGAGGCCTTCCCCGATGAAGCCCTCTTTTCCCCGGCTCGCTCTCGCTTCTGCGTCGTCGTTGCGCTTCAATCTTCGGACCTTTGGTAATCGCCCCAACCCCACAGCACCTATGTATGTATCTTTAAATTCTATATTATAAATTATTTATTCATATTCACGTCCATCTCCTCCTCTAGACTGTAGGCTCATTAAGAGCAGGGAACGTGTCTGCTAATCCTGTTGTACTGTACTCTCCCAAGCAGCTAGTACAGTGCTCTGCAAAAAGGAAGAGCTCAATAAATAGAACTGATTGATTGATTGATTGATTGAAATAGGGAAGGAAAGCCATGTCTGGGTTTTCTTCCACTACAGGTGCAATGACTCCATCCATTAAGCTTTTTCCATTCAAGTGTAAGCGCCTTGAGTCAGTCAGTCAGTTGTATTTACTGAGCACTTACTGTGTGCGGAGCACGTACTGAGCGCTTGGGAGAGTATATTAAAATGACAAACAGACACATTCCCCGCCCACAATGAGCTTACGGTCTAGATGGCTTGTTTTGTACTTGCCAAGAACTTAGTCCAGTGCGCTGCACCCGGGAGGTGCTCAGTACACCCAATTATTATTACCACCCCCCACCAGCCCCGCCACTACTTTAAAACAAAGGGATCATCATCCTAGACTGAATAGCCAGTTGCGGTCGATGGAAGATGGACGATGACCAATTTTTTCCCTTCTGTAACGTTTACGCTTTGCTTGCTACAACAGAATCCCTTCCACATCCCTGATTAGGCCCGCCAGCTTTCTGAAGACGTGAAATTTCAACAAAGGCGAATATTAGTCAAGCAAAATATGGAGATGATACTATGACTGTGCTTCAGAGCGGTGATGACTGAAAACAAGGTGGGTGAAGAATGCTTTTACTATAAACAGAAAATCTGAGGAGGAATTTAATGGATGAGGTGGTTGGATGTGGTCTTTAGCGATAGAGCATCTTTAAATGTGCTTTATTTTTGAGTTTCACTCATTTTCTTCTCTTCTTTCACCTCACGTTACCACTATTGGTAAAGAAAGGATGAAAGAAATCAGTTTACCATTCCTTCAATGACCTCATTATGGACAGGGAACGTTTCTGCTGATCCTGTTGTACTGTACTCTCCCGAGCGTTTAGTACAGTGCTCTACCAATAGGAAGAGCTCAATAAATACAATTGACTGATTGATTGATTGAATTAGGGAAGGAAAGCCATGTCTGGGTTTTCTTCCAATATAGGAGCAATGACTCCATCCAACAAGCTGGCCTAGGAGTCAAAAGGTCATGAGTTCTAATACCGGCTCCTCCACGTGCCTGTTGTGTGACCTTGGGCCAGTCACTTCAATTCTCTGTGCCTCAGTCTCCTCATCTGTCCAATGGGGATTGAGACTGTGAGCCTCATGTGGGACAAGGACTGTGTCCAACCCAATTTTCTTGTATTCACCCCAGCGTTTAGTACAATACCTGTCACATATAGTAAGCGCTTAACAAATACCATCATTATTATCATCATTATTATCATTACTGTACTCTCCCAAGCACTTAGAACAGTGCTCTGCACATAGTAGGCACTCAGTATAAATACCCCTGATGATCATGATCTAAGTATCATGTCTGTACAAGGCAAATGAAAAAGCTAAAACTAAATGGACCCAAGAAATTGATTTTCATTCAAAGGCCTGGTATCTCTATGTAAGCTCGTTATAGAAGGGGAACATGTCTCTTAATTTCTCTTGAAATCTTACTCTCCCAAGAGCTTATAACAGTGATGATGATGATGATGTTGGTATTTGTTAAGCGCTTACTATGTGCAGAGCACTGTTCTAAGCGCTGGGGTAGACACAGGGGAATCAGGTTGTCCCATGTGGGGCTCACAGTCTTAATCCCCATTTTACAGATGAGGTAACTGAGGCACAGAGAAGAGAAGTAACTTGCCCACAGTCACACAGCTGACAAGTGGCGGAGCCGGGATTCGAACCCATGACCTCTGACTCCAAAGCCCGTGCTCTTTCCACTGAACAGTGCTCGGCACATAGTCAGCACTCGATAAATACCACTGACTGACTGATTGTTTCTAACCTAGTGAGCAGTGTGAACGAATGAATCAATCAGTGGTATTTTTTGAGCTCTTTGTATGCAGAGCACTGTAGTGAGCGCTCGGGGAAGTACAATACGATGGAGTGGATCGGTGCGATCCCTGGCCACGGAGAAGTCAGTCGATATGCAAGTAGAACATTTACATTTTGCATTAACCCAGTTCCCTCTGATCCACGGAAGGTCGGTTTAAAGGAAAGAAGACAACGGGCCTGGGTTACGAGGGATGGGTCTCCTGCTGATCAATCGACACCATTTGGTGAGCTCCTCTTTGTGGAGAACCTCTTCAGGGAAAGCTTGGCAGAGTAGAGGTGGAAGACATGATGACCGCCTTACGTCCCCATCTGTAATTTATTTCTATTAATGTCTGTCTCCCCTCTCAGAACGGCACCTGGAGAGTTGCCAGTCCTCTACCAGTCTCGGCTACAGGAGGGAGAGTTGAAGCAGAGGCCTGTCCGTTCCATTCCTAGCTTGGCCGGAGGGTAGCGAGCGGCAGGCCATCGGCTACAAGTCAAAACCCCCCTGTGCTGGGCAGCAGCGGCAGGGGAGAGAATTGAGGATGGAGACTCAAGTTTACTTTGCGGAAGGAGGCCATGGTAAACCACTTTGGATTTTGACCAGGAAAACGCTCTGGATCCACCACCAGAACGATGACAGATGGAGAGTGGGGCAATCTGGGAGAGATGCGTCCATGACATCGCTATGGGTCGGAGACGACTCGACGGCATGAGAAAATGTCTGTCTCCACTGTCTAGACCGTCAGTTCATTGTGGGCAGGGAATGAGTCTGTTCTACTGTTATATTACACTCTCCCAAGCACTTAATACAGTGTTCTGCACCCAGTAAGGGCTCAGTGAGTACAACTGACAGACTGAGTGCTCTCAAGGAGTTTACATGCCCTCAAGGATTTTACAAACTGGTGGATCCAGTAATGCACAGGGTTGACAGCTATTATCTGAGCCTGCTGGGAGCCTCGCATTCATTCATTCAATAGTATTTAATAATAATGTTGGTATTTGTTAAGCGCTTACTAGGTGCCGAGCACCGTTCTAAGCGCTGGGGGAGATACAGGGTCATCAGGTTGTCCCATGTGAGGCTCACAGTTAATCTCCATTTTACAGATGAGGTAACTGAGGCACAGAGAAGTGAAGTGACTCGCCCACAGTCACACAGCTGACAAGTGGCAGAGCCGGGATTCAAACCCATGACCTCTGACTCCCAAGCCCGGGCTCTTTCCACTGAGCCACGCTGCTTCCCTGAGTCTAGAGGATTTGTGCCGCACGGACGATAGGAGATACCAATATAAACCCTGGAATGCGGGTAGTTCGGAGTGCTTTTCAATAACATTGGGAATATTTTGAACACCTGTTTAATAATCTTTGTAATTCTGGGTTTAAAGTCTTCCCAGTCATACTCTCTTTTGCACTGCAAACATGATGTCCTATTAGCCCAGAACTGTGCTAGGAAGTTGGCTCTAATGAAAAAATCAACATGAGGAGAAAATGTGGGTTAAATATTGGGGGGTAAAACAGTATTTATTTCCCAAAGATGTCACATTCACATAATGCCAGTTGTGAACAATAGAAGATCTCTGCTCATTATGTCAAAGCACAAGACATAGGAATACTTTATAATTACCATACCCCTTTGCTGCTACTGGAATATCTCACAGTGACTAACTATATCTTCTACTCTAGAGAATAAAATCCATTCCATTAGTAAAGAATTTGGCATCGAGACTTGGCCTTGAGCAGAATAGGTATTTCCACTAATGGATTTTTAAATGAAATGACGGTACAATTCAACTCTATCAATAAACAAGGTGTATAAGGATTTGAAGAATCTTACAAAGCTAATCTTGTATTTCTGAAGCTTCTGTGTGTTTTACAGATTAACCGAGCAGGGAACGGGCCTTCCAACTCTATTGTCTGGTAATAATAATAATAATGTTGGTATTTGTTAAGCACTTACTATGTGCAGAGCACTGTTCTAAGCGCTGAGATAGATACAGGGTCATCAGGTTGTCCTACGTGAGGTTCTGTAATGCCCATTTTACAGATGCGGGAACTGAGGCACAAAGAAGTTAAGTGACTTGCCCACAGTCACACAGCTGACAAGTGGCAGAGCCGGCATTCGAACCCATGACCTCTGACTCCCAAGCCCGGGCTCTTTCCACTGAGCCCCGCTGGTAATAATAATGTTGGTATCTGTTAAGCGCTTACTATGTGCAGAGCACTGTTCTAAGCGGTGGGGTAGATACAGGGTACTCAGGTTGTCCCACGTGAGGCTCACAGTCTTCATCCCCATTTTACAGATGAGGTAACTGAGGCACAGAGAAGTGAAGTGACTTGCCCACAGTCACACAGCTGACAAGTGGCAGAGCAGGGATTCGAATCTATGACCTCTGACTCCCAAGCCCGGGCTCTTTCCACTGAGCCACGCTGGTACTCTCCCAAGCACTTAGTACAATGCTCTGCACACAGTAAGCACTCAATAAATACCACGCAGTGAAATCCCAAGCTCTTAGTACAATGCTTTGCACACAGTAAACGCTCAATAAATACCATGGATTGAAATACCACTTGCTCCTCGAAGACGCAAATCCGTCTTGGGGTGTTTCACGAGTTTAAACACCTGCTTCTCCAACTAAGCCTCTCTGGACTGACATTCGTTCATTCAGTCATACTTATTGAGCACTCGTTGTGTGCAAAACACCATACTAAGCGCTTGGGAGAGTACAATAGAACAATAAACAGACACATTCCCTGCCCACCACAAGCTTACAGGCAGACTTTAACATTAGTAAATCAACAAATTACAGATCTGTAACTTACATCTCTGACAATACAGAAACTGTCAGCTCCGTTGTGGGCGGGGACTGTTTCTGATCATTGTTATATCGTCCTCTCCCAAGATCTTAGTACAGTGCTCTGCCCTCAATAAGCGCTCAGTAAATATGATTGATTGATTGATTCTCCATTCACTCTCCCGTGAGAGGTTTTGCACCAGGGCACTGAGTTAAGGGCTTTCCGGGCCTGGCAGATGCTGCCACTCTTTCAAAATCCAGCCTCTCCCCAATTCCCCATGGGCAGGGAATGTGTCTGTTACGCCGCCTCCCAAGTGCTTAGTACAGTGCCCTGTGGACAGTAAGCTCTCACTGAATAGGCTGGATCGATCGACCGATCCATCGATCGCCGGACGGTTGGATCGGCGGTCCTCCTTCCCCCGACGGTGGTCCCCGCCGGGACCGGGCGGCTGGGCCTGACCCGGACCACTGGTCCGCGACCTGAGCCGTGGGGTGAATGGGGGGCAAAATGTAGTTGTAGGGTGCTGCCCCGGGGGAAGGAGGACTGCCCTTTCCCCTACACCCCTCTGCCTCAAGGATGGGAGGAAACAGCACAACCGTGGGGCTCTTTCTGCACCGAATGCGGCTTCTCTTTGTCTGGGCGGATGGACGGACGGACGGATGAACAGATGGATGGACGGATGGATGGATGGATGGACGGACGGACGGATGGATGGATGGATGGATGGATGGATGGATGGATGGATGGATGGGTGGACGGGCCTTCAGCCCGGTACTGCTTAACTCTTGGCTGTCCGATCCCTCCCTGTTCCCCTCTCCCCTCTCCCCCCTCCCCAAGACATGCTCTCTGTCCTGGGGTCGCTCATTGCTGTATCCCGCCCCCCAACACACACACACCCATCCCTTCTCTCCGGCCCCTCCCACTGGCCTCCTGCCTTGGGGGGCTCTTCTGCTGGTGGGAGGGGGATGGGAGGAGGAGGAGGAGGAGGAGGAGGGGAAGGGAGCCGTAGGACCCCTGCGCTTGGTGGAGCTCCCCTCCCCCTCCCTCTTTTGTTCTGTTCCATCAGTCCCCGTCCATCCTCTCCCCTCCCCCTGCCCAGCTTTGGGCGAGGCCCGGGAGAGGGTGGGGGGGTGCTCCGGGGGTCCTCAGGCCTCGCCCAGACCGCTGGAGAGGGCGCGACGCGGGGGAGGGGCGCCTCGGGCCTCTTCCAAAGCCCCCTCCCCATCTCCAGTCCTTCCATTCCGCCCAGTCTCTGCTTCATTGTCTCTGGGCACCCCCCACGCCACCCCCGATTGGGGGCCGGGGGCCGGGGGCGGGGGGAGGGCAAGTCCCTGGAAGCCCCTTCCCCAGTCAGCTGCGAGCCCAGAAAATGCTCCCGCCGCCATGACCGCGCTCCACAACCCCGCCCTATCCTCCATTCCCTCTCCCATCCCCCAGCCACCTGCCTCCATCTCCCCCCCGCCCCAGCCCAGCCCAGCCAACCATCCACACGTCCCCCAACCCCCATCCATCCCCCTCCCCATCCTCACAAACCCCTCACCCACCCACCCACCCACCCATCCTTCCATCCATCCACCTACCCACCCATCCATCCACCCCTCCATCCATCCACCTACCCACCCATCCATCCATCCATCCTTCCATCTATCCATCCATCCACCCACCCATCCAACCATTCATCAGTCCGTCCGTCCGTCCGTCCATCCCTCCATCCACCCAGTCATCCCTTCCTCCCTCCCTCCCTCCCTCCCTCCTCAGCGCACCGCCCGGGGGCATTATGCGTGGCGGGGGTCCCTGTGTCCGGGCCCCCGGGCCGGCCTTACCGTGATGTGAGGAATGCTCTTCTTGCCCTGATAAGACATGATGGGTTCCCCTCCTCCTCCTCCTCCTCCTCCTCCGCTTTCCCGTCGGTCGGGCGGGCTCCGGGGCGCACCCCTCCTCCCTCCGCCGGGCCCCCCGCCCCGAAAAGGAGAAGGGTCTGGAAAAAGATGCGCGCCGGGGGCAGGAGCCCAAGTTTGGGCGGGAGAGCGCTGGGCCAGCTGCCCCCTTTTTTTTCGGCTGCAATAAAAGCGGGGCCGGGTGTTCCCGGAGCAGGGGGAGGGGGCCGGGGGGCGGGGGGCGAGGGGGGCGTGGAGCCCTGGCCCAGCCCAGCGCAACCCAGGAAGCGCTTCCTTTCCAAGGGTCCCCCTCCTTCTCTCCCTCTTTTCCAAGGGTCGCCCCTCCTTCTCTCTCTCGTTCCCAAGGATCCCCTCCTCCTCTCCCTCCTTTCCAAGGGTCCCCTCCTTCTCTTCCTCTTTTCCAAGCCCCCCGCCCTTCTCTCCCTCCTTTCCGAGGGCCTTCCTTTTACTCTCCCTCTTTTCCAAGGGCCCCCTCCTTCTCTCCCTCTTTTGCAAGTGTCGCCCCTCCTTCCCTCCTTCTTTTCCAAGGGTTCCCCCTCCTTATCTCCCTCTTTTCCGAGGGTTCCCCCCTACTCTCCCTCTTTTCCAATGGCCCGCCCTCCTTCTCTCCCTCTTTTCCAAGGGTTCCCCCCTCCTTCCTTCCCTCCTTTCCAAGGGCCCCCCTACTTCTCTCCCTCTTTTCCTAGGGCCTCCCTCCTCTCCCTCTTTTCCAAGGGCCCCCCTCCTCTCCCTCTTTTCCAAGGGCCCTCCTCCTTCTCTCCCTCTTTTCCAAGGGTCCCCTCCTTCTGTCCATCTTTTCCAAGGGCCCTCCTCCTTCTCTCCCTCCTTTCTAAGGGTCCCCCTCCTTCTCTCCCTGGCTCGCCCCCTCCCCTGGAACCCCCCTCCGGCCTGGGATCTGCGGGGGTAGGGGAGGGAGCGACCTCGGCAGGGGTTTGCCTTTCCACCTCTGTACCCACGTTGGGAGGATCTGGCGGGACCGGTTCCTCCCTCCCCGACCGGACCCCCGGGGTGGCTTCTGCAGGGGAGGTGGGCAGGGGAGGGGATGAATGGGGGTCGGCTGGGGGTTGGGGGGGCTGCATCCAGCCACCCCCCTTCACCCCTCCCGTTGACGCCCCGGTCGTGGGACCCAAGCGTCCCTTCTTAGGGGCCACCGCGGAGGGGTCCAGGGGCAGTTGGCCATTGTTTGCTGCCGTTCCAGGGAAGGCCGGGATGGATGGAGGGGGAGGGAATTGGAGGAGAAAGGAGGAGGAAGGAAGAGGAGAAAGAAGGAGGAGGAGAAAGAAGGAGGAAGGAGGAGGAGGGCTGGGAAGAGAAGATGTTTATTGTTTTGATGTGTATGTATCTATGACTCTATTCATTTCTATCCATCCCTGTTTACTTGAGTTGATGTCGGACTCGCCCCTCTCCTAGACTGTGAGCCCAGTGTGGACAGGGAATGTCTCTCTTGATTGCTGAATTGTACTTTCCGAGCACTTAGTCCAGCGCACTGCACACAGTAAGCGCTCAATAAGTACGACTGAGTGAGTGGATGAATGAATGAAAGGAGGGGGCTGATTCTCGGCCTCGTCTCCGCTGGGAATGGGAGCGCTCCGTGCCCTGCTCACATCCTACAGAGTTGCGCCCTCTGGTCTGCAGATTCGGCCCCGACCCCTTCTCCCACCCTTAAAATAATAATAATAATCCCCCTTTTACAGATGAGGTCACTGAGGTACAGAACAGTGAAATAATAATAATTATGGTATTTGTTAAGCACTTACTATAGGCCAAGAACTGTTCTAAGCGCTGGGAGAGATACAAGGTCATCAGGATTTCCCACGTGGGGCTCACGGTCTTAATCCCCTTTTTCCAGATGAGGGAACTGAGACAGAGAAAAGTGAAATAATAATAATGGTATTTGTTAAGCGCTTATTATGTGCCAGGGACTGTTCTAAGCGCTGGGACCGATACAAGGTCATCAGGTTGTCCCACGTGGGGCTCACAGTCTCAATCCTCATTTTACAGATGAGGGAACTGAGGCACAGAGAAATAAAGTGACAGGCTCAGAATCACACCATTGAAAGTGGCAGAGCGGGGATTAGAACCCACGACCTCTGATTCCCAAGATCACGCAGCAGACAGATGGCAGAGCTGAGATTAAAATACTACTACTAATAATAATGGTATTTGTTAAGAGCTTACCTATGTGCCAAGCAGTGTTCTAAGCGCTAGGGTAGATACAAGGTCATCAGGTTGTCCCACATGGAGCTCACAGTCTTAAGCCCCATTTTACAGGTGAGGTAACTGAGACACAGAGAAGTTAAGTGGCCTGACCGAAGTCACACAGCAGACAAGTGGCAGAGGCGGCATTAGAACACGAGACCTCCTGAGTCCCAGGCCCAGGCTCTGTTCATGGAGCCATTTCCGCCTCATCTCCCCCCGCCCCCCGACTCAGACACCTGGGAACCCACACATATTTCTCCCCCGACCCCACCGCGGCCCCCCGGGACTGGTCGGAAGCCAGGAGTCCCCAACCGGCCTAATGTCTAGATTGAGCTCGTCCTGGGCAGGGATTGTCTCTCTTTACTGCTGTATTATCCTCTCCCAAGCGTTTAGTACAGTGCTCTGCACACAGTAAGCACTCAATAAATATGATTGACTGAGCACGATAGCCTGGCGGGGCAGGAAACCGAGTCTCAACCGCAAGCCCCCTGGGAGTCAGTGTCCAACCCTCCCTTCCCGCACCCGTCTCTGTTCCCATAATAATAATAATAATAATAAAAATAAGAATAATGGTGGTATTTAAGTACCAAGCACTGTACTAAACATTGGGGTGGAGGCAAGCAAACCACTCTCCCACCCTTATTTCCCCGTGGCCATCTCCGTTCCTAGAATAATAATAATGATAATAGTAATTGTGGCATTTAAGTGCCAAGCACCGTGCCAAGCACTGGGGTGGAGGCAAGCAAACCACTCTTCCACCGGTTCTTCCCCGCGGCCGGCCGTCTTCCGAGAATAATAATAATGATATTAATAATTGTGGCATTTAGGTGTCAGGCACTGTGCTAAGCGCCGGGGTGGAGGCAAGCAAATCAGGTCGGACACAGTCCCTGCTCCACATTCATTCATTCAATCGTATTTATTGAGCGCTTACTGTGTGCAGAGCACTGTACTAAGCGCTTGGAATATGTACAATTTGGCAACAGATAGAGACAATCCCTGCCCAATAACGGTCTCAGGGGCTCCCAGCGCTGTTCTAAACGCTGAGGTAGATACAAGCTAAGCAGGTGGTCTCACCTGGGGCTCTCACACTCTTCAACCCCATTTTCCAGATGAGGGAACTGAGGCACAGAGAAGTGAAGGGACTTGCCCCAAATCGGACAGCGGAGAAGCGTTGGAGCTGGGATTCGAGGCCCTGGAGGCCCTGGAGGCCGCAGCCATAAAATCCTGCCCACTGCAGGGGAGGCGGTCAGTAAAGTCATTCAATCGGACTTAGCACGTTAGTCCTTCATTCTATCATATTTATTGAGCGCTTACGTGTGCAGAGCACTGTACTAAGCACTTGGAAAGTACAAGTCAGCAAGAAATAGAGACAACTCAACAACAATTGGGTGCAGAGCACTGTACTGAGCGCTTGGAAAGTCGAAGTCGGCAACAGAGACAACTCGGCAACAGCTGTGTGCAGAGCACTGTACTGAACGCTTGGAAAGTAGAAGTCGGCAACAGAGACAACTCGGCAACAGCTGTGTGCAGAGCACTGTACTGAACGCTTGGCAAGTACAAGTCGGCAACAGAGACAACTCGGCAACAGCTGTGTGCAGAGCACTGTACTAAGCGCTTGGAAAGTACAATTCATCAATCAAGAGAGACAATCCCGGCCCAGAAAGGGCTCAGGGTCTAGAAGGATGCCAGAATCGGCTACCACCGGGCCAACGAGGGACTGCATCCGACCTGATGACCTTCTTATCCTCCCCAGCTCTTAGAACAATGCTTGGCACAATGCGCTTCCCAAATAAGAGGTGCCCTCAGCCTGACGCTGGCCTTTCCAGGAAACAAACAAAAAACAACTTCGAAGCCTTATTGAAGGCCCACCTCCTCCCAGAGGCCTTCCCTGACTAGGCCTCTCCCTCCTCCACCCCCTAAAGCAGTCGTGTCCAGATCTGTCGTTTATTGATTTCTAGTCATGTCGGCCTCCCCCTCGATGTGGGAGAGGGATGTGTCCGTTTAGGGTTGCACGGCACTCTCCCAAGCGCTCAGTACAGTGCCCTGCGCACAGTAATCGCTCAATAAGTAGGCTCGACTGACCCAGTGGGTTTTGGCCAGGGATTCGGACTGGGGACGACCTCAACCCGCGCCCTCCCACCCGTGAACCCCCCCTCCACTCCAAGGGAGACCCCCGCCCCCCGCTTCCCCCACCTCCATCTCCTGGACCCCCCCGCCCCTCCACGGTCAACGAGGCCACCGCAGACTCCCCGAGGGCGGGGAGCGGCTCTTTCGCACCGCGTCGTCCTCTCCCGAGCGCTCAGTACAGTGCCCTGTCCACAGTAGGTGCTCAATAAATACTACGGCTGGATGGATGGATGGAACTCCTCTGATCTCGCCTGAAGCGTCACACTTGTCTGTTCTCTGGACCGGACCCTTTGGGGGAGGGGAGGGGGGTCGTTGGCCTGGAGGGGACCCCCTCCCCTGCCCAGCCCCCCCAGGTGACCCGCAAGGACCGGCCGGCTGCGCATGTCAGGCCGGGTGGGGGGAGGGGAGGGGCTTTCTTCCCCCCAATTCGTCTGCAACGTTGGGGTTGGGGGGGCTCTCCTCGTCCCCTCCCAGGTGACCCACAGGGACGGGTCGGTTGAGCATCTCACGCCGGGGTCGGGGGGTGGGGGGCCTCCCTTCCCCAAATTCTTCTGCAAGGTTTGGGGGTGGGGGGTCCCCCCTGCTCCTTGCCCCCTCCCCCCCCCCCAGCTTCCCAGGTGACCCGCAAGGACCGGTCGGCTGAGCCTCTCCCGCCGGGGGGGGGGGGTGTTCGGTGCGGGGGGGTCTCATTCCCCAAATTGGTCTGCAAAGGTGGGGGGGAGGGTCCCCCCCTCGTCCCCTCCCTCCTGTCTCCCCTCCCCCCACCCAGGCCCCCAGGTGACCTGCAAGGACCGGTCGTCTGAGCATCTCACGACGGGTTGGGGGGGGGGTCTTTCTTCCCCAAATCCTTCTGCAAGGAGGGTGGGGGGGGGTCCCTCCTCCTCTCCCCCCTCCTAGCCCCCCCCAGATGGCCCACAAGGACCAGTCGGCTGAGCATCTCACGCCGGGTTGGGGGGGGGGGGGGGAGGGTCTTTCTTCCCCAAATTCTCTTGCGAGGTTGGGGGTGGGGGGGACCCTCCTCTCTCCCTCCACCCCCCCCCCCCCCAGCCCCCAGGTGACCCGCAAGGACCGGTCGGTTGAGCATCTCACGCCGGGGGCGGGGGGTGGTGGTCTCCCTTCCCCCAAATTCTTCTGCAAGGTTTGGGGGTGGGGGGCTTCCCCCTTCTCCCTCCCCCAGCCCCCCAGGTGACCCGCAAGGACCGGTAGGTTGAGCATCTCACACCGGGGGGGGGGGGTATCCCTTCCCCAAATTCTTCTGCAAGGTTTGGGGGTGGGGGGGTCCCCCTCTTCCTTGCCCCTCCCCCCCCCCAGCCCCCCAGGTGACCCGCAAGGACCGGTCGGCTGAGCCTCTCACGCTAGGGGGGTGGGGGGGGGGGTTTCTCCTTTCCCCCAATTCCTCTGCAAGGTGGGTGGGGGTCCCCACTCGCCCCCCGCCCCCCACCCCGAAGCTTTACCTTGCCATTGTGGTGTTGGTGCAGCGGGTCCTTCCCGGCCGGGCGGCGGCCGTCGAGGTCCGGGGGGTCTGTCCCGGGCCCGTCCGGGAGGGAGGCGGGGGTCCCGGGGGTGGCAGGGGAGGCGGGGGTCCCGGGGGTCCCGGGGGTCCCGGGGGTCCGCGCCCCCTTCCTGCCCACGCTGTAGGCGGCGAAGTCGATGGTTTTGTTCTCGTAGGCGCCTTCCACCGAGGCGAACATGCCGCCCTGCTTCTGGCGGGGGGTCTGCGACCACCGCCCCGGGCGGGCCAGGTACACCGGGACCACCTCCTCCGGCCCCGGCCCCCTCCCACGCCTCTGCCCCTCGCCCATGGCCCCGAGGACCGACGCCTCCACCCGCACGACCCGGGAGCACTGTGGATGGGCGGGAGGGAGCACCCGGGGAAGGAGGAGCACCGTGGAAGGGCGGGAAGGGGCACCCCGGGCAGGAGGAGCACTATGGATGAGCTGGAGGGAGCTCCCGGAGAAAGAGGAGCACTGTCGAAGGGCGGGAGGTGAGCAGCCGGGGAAGGAGGAGCACTATGGATAAGCGGGAGGGAGCTCCCGGAGAAGGAGGAGCACTGCGGGACGGTGGGGGGGGGGGGGGAGCACGGTGGGAGGAGCACGGAGGAGGGAGAGGGGATGCGGCGGTGCTGCGGGAGGCGGGGAGAGGGGCAACGGAGCCCCGAAGGGGTTGGAGAAGACCCCCCGACCCTAGCCCCCAGCCCCCCGGAGGAAAGAAGCTCGCCCCCCAAGTGATGCACAAAGGGAGAAGGGAGTGAGCAGGGCCTGGAGGGGGTCCGGAGTCCCCACCAAACTGGCCGAGAAGCCCCTCTCCCGGGAGAGAGGCCCCTTCCCGGTCCTTCCCGGCCCTTCCCGGTCCTTCCCGGTCCTTCCCGGTCCGTCCCGGTCCTTTCTGGTCCTCCCCGGTCCTTCCCGCCGCGGGGGCTTCTGGGCTTTTCCTCCTTTGGCCAAACGCGGTCGGTTTCCACCGAAGGGCCTTTTTATTTCATCCTTTTTTTCCCTCCCTTTCCTTTCAGTCCGGAGGGCCGGATCCCTCCCTCCCCGACGCCCCCCGACCCAATAAAGCTCCTTCTTCGTCCCGGGCGCCCCCGCGGCAGCTGGAGTGGGGGGGGGGGGAAGGGAGGGGGAGTTTTGGGGGGGCGGGGCGAAGGCGGGCGGCGGGGGGAGGTGGGCTCCTGACACGGAAGTAATCGCCTAGGGAGCCCCCTCCCCATCCCCTCTCCCCACCCCCCCTCCATCAGGCCGGCATCTCTCCAGCCGCCCCCTCCCCCGGGGAAGGAAGCTGCAGAGCTTTCCCTTCTGCAGCTGAGAAGCCCCCTCCCCCATCCCTCCATCCCTCCTTCCCTCCCTTTCTCCATCCATCCATCCATCCATCCATCCATCCATCCATCCATCCATCCATCCATCCATCCATCCATCCATCCATTCCTGCGCGCAGAGCACTAGACTAAGCGCTTAGGAGAGTGCACTGCAACAATAAACGGACAAATTCCTTGCCCACAAGGAGCTGGCACCAAAATTCCGTGGGAATTTTTTGCTCTGCACTTTAGAAGCCTCCTCCTCGACACCCCTCCAGCCGTGGGAGTTTTGCTCTGTTGCTTAGAAGCCCCCTCCCCACCCACACCTCCCTCCACCCTAGGGAGTTTTCCTCTGCACCTTAGACCTCCTTCCCCACCCCCCAACCCTAGGGAGTTTACCTCTGCACCACAGAAGCCCCCTCCTCACCCCCAATTTAGGGAGTTTTCCTCTGCATCTTAGAAGCCCCCTCCCCACTCCCCTCGGGAGTTTCTCTCTGCACCACAGAAGCCCCCCACTACCAGAGGTGATTTTCCTCTGTACCTTAGAAGCCCCCTGCCCCACCGCCCCTCACTCATCCATGCACCCATTCATTCTATAGTATTTACTGAGGACTTACTACGCGCAGAGCACTGTACTAAGCACTTAGTGCGCAAGGACAATAAACGGACGCATCCCTTCTAGCCCGTGAGCCCGTCGTTGGGTAGGGACGGTCTCTATCCGTTGCCAAATTGTACTTTCCAAGCGCCTAGTACAGCGCTTTTCACACAATAAGCGCTCAATAAATCAGCTCGGCTCAGTGGAAAGAGCCCGGGCTTCGGAGTCAGAGGTCACGAGTTCGACTCCCGGCTCTGCCACTTGTCAGCTGTGTGACTGTGGGTGAGTCACTTCACTTCTCTGGGCCTCAGTGATCTCATCTGGAAAATGGGGATTACCTGCGAGTCTCTCGTGGGACGACCTGATGACCCTGTATCTCCCCCAGCGTTTAGAACAGTGCTCTGCACATAGTAAGCGCTTAACAAATACCAACATTATTATTATTATTATTAAATAGAATCGAATGAATGAATTCCCTGCCACAACGAGCTGACACCCCTCCACCCGGGAGTTTTTCTCTGATGCTTAGAAGCCCCCTTCCCACCCACACCCCCCTCCACCCTAGGGAGTTTTCCGCTGCATCTTAGAAGGCCCCTCCACACCCCCCCCGCCCTAGGGAGTTTTCCTCTGCACTTTAGAAGCCCCCTCCCCACTCCAGGGAGTTTTCTTCTGCCCCATAGAAGCCCTCCACAACCAAAGGTAGTTTTCTTCTGCACATTAAAAGCCCCCTCCCCACCCTCGACCCCAAGAAGTTTTTTTCTGCACCATAGAAACCCACCACCACTAAAGGTAGTTTTCCTCTGCACCTCAGAAGCCCCCTCCCCACCTCCAGACCCCAGGGAGTTTTCCTCTGCACCACAGAAGCCCTCCACTACCGAAAGTAGATTTTTTCTGCACCTTAGAAGCCCCCTCCCCACCTCCGGACCCCAGGGAGTTTTCTGCTGCACCATAGAAGCCCACCACTACCAAAAGTAGTTTTTCTCTGCACCTTAGAAGCCCCCCACCCCAGAGAGTTTTCTTCTGCAGTATAGAAACCCTCCACTATCAAAGGAAGTTTCTTTTGCACTTTAGTAGCCCCCTCCCCACCCTAAGGAGTTTAGCTCGCATGGTGTACTAGATAGAGCACGGTCCTGAGGGTCAGAAGGTCATGGATTCTAATTCTGACTCCACCACTTGCCCGCTGTTTGACCTCAGGCAAGTCAACTCTTCCGCGCCTCAGTTCTCTCGACTGTAAAATGGGGATTAAGACCGTGAGCTCCATGTGGGACCGGGACTGTCCAACCTGATTAGTTTGTATCTACCCCAGCGCTCAGGACAGTGTTTGACACCTAGTCAGCAGCGTGGCTCAGTGGAAAGAGCACGGGCTTGGGAGTCGGAGGTCATGGATTCGAATCCCCGCTCTGCCACTTGTCAGCTGTGTGACTGTGGGTAAGTCACTTAACTTCTCTGTGCCTCAGTTACCTCAACTGTAAAATGAGGATTAACTCTGATTCCCCTGTATCTACCCCAGCGCTTAGAACAGTGCTCTGCACATAGTAAGCGCTTAACAAATACCAACATTATTATTATCTCTGCCCCATAGAAGCCCACCTCTACCGAAGGTAGTTTTCTTCTGCACCTTAGAAGCCCCCTCCCCACCTCCACTCCCACCCTAGGGAGTTTTCCTCTGCACCGTAGAAGCCCCTCACTATTGTTGGTAATTTTCCTCTGCGCCAGAGAAGCCCACCACCAAACCCTAAGGCATTTTCAAAGAAGCAGCGTGGCTTAGTGGCAAGATCACGGTCTTGGGAGTCAGAGGTAGTGGGTTCGAATCCCAGATCTGCCACTTGTCAGCTGTGTGACTTTGAGCAAGTCACTTCACTTCTCTGTGCCTCGGTTACCTCGCTGGTAAAATGGGGATGAAGACTGTGAGTCCCATGTGGGACAACCTGATATCCTTGTATCTACCTCAGCGCTTAGAACAGTGCTTGGCACATAGTAAGCGTTTAACAAATGTCATTATTATTGGAGAAGCCGCGTGACTCGGTGGAAAGAGCACAGGCTTGGGAGTCAGAGGGCGTGGGTTCTAATCCCACTTGTCAGCTGTGTGACGTTGGGCAAGTCACTTAAAATCTCTGTGCCTCAGTTACCTCATCTGCAAAATGGGAATTAAGACTGATAACCTCATAGCCTTGTATCTCCCCCAGTGCTTAGAACAGTGCCTGGCACATAGTAAGCACTTAAATACCATTATTAATATTATTATTTTCCTTCAGCAATTTGGAAGCATAGCTTCCCTCCTCCTCCTCTCCAGGGAGATTCCCCCCGAACTCCTCCTCTTAGAGGTCACCCACTCCCCACCCACAACACCCCCTCTTTCCTCCCTCTCACACCTTACGGGCTGCAGAGAGGGTGAGTCGACAAGGCCTTCGTTTAGCAAGGTAGACTAGGGAGGGACGGTGGGCAACTCGGTGCATTTCCTATGCCATTAACCTCCCCCCTCCTGCCCCAACAAACAAAAAAATTATTATGTTTTTAAACTGTTTTTACGAGATGTTCTTCCCCTCGACTCTATTTACTGCCATCGTTCTCGTCTGTCCGTCTCCCCCGATGAGACCGTAAGCCCGTCAAACGGCAGGGACTGTCTCTATCTGTTGCCGACTTGTTCATTCCAAGCGCTTAGTACAGTGCTCTGCACATAGTTAGCGCTCAATAAATGCTATTGAATGAATGAAAAAAAAAATAATGTTGGTATTTGTTAAGCGCTTACTATGTGCAGAGCACTGTTCTAAGCGCTGGGGTAGATACAGGGAAATCAGGTTGTCCCACCTGAGGCTCACAGTTAATCCCCATTTTACAGATGAGGTAACTGTGGCACAGAGAAGTCAAGTGACTTGCCCACAGTCACACAGCTGACAGGTGGCGGAGCCGGGAGTCGAACCCATGACCTCTGACTCCGAAGCCCAGGCTCTTTCCACTGAGCCACGCTGCTTCCCAAAATGCATGTTGCATGTTGGCAAAACCCCAAAGAGAGAAGCAGCACGGCCTAGCGGCTAGGGCACAGGCCTGGGAGTCAGAGGGTCATGGGTTCTAATCCCGGCTCCACCACTTGTCTGCTGTGGGACCTTGAGCAAGTCCCTTTGCTCCTCTGGGCCTCGGTTCCCTCATCCGTAAAACGGGGATTGAGAGTGTGAGCCCCATGGGGGACAGGGACTGTGTCCAAGCCGATTTGCTTGTCTCCACTCCAACGCTTATTATATACAGTGCCTGGCACACAGTAAGCGCTTAACCTAGTTATCATTATTATTAAATGAGATTTGCACCAGGATGCAATTTTCAATTACAGAAAAGTCAGCTTTACCACAGTGGTGCTGAATGGATACGTTGTGGGTAGGGAATGTGTCGGTTTACTGTTACACTGCATTCATTCAATAGTATTTATTGAGCGCTTACTATATGCAGAGCACTGTACTAAGCGCTTGGAATGTACAAATCGGTAACAGATAGAGACGGTCCCTGCCCTTTGACGGGCTTACGGTCTAATCGGGGGAGACGGAAAGACAAAAACAATAGCAATAAATAGAATCAAGGGGATGAACCTCTCATTAAAACAATAGCAGATAAATAGAATCAAGGTGATGTATATCTCATTCCAAACGCTCAGTACAGTGCTCTGTACTCAGTAAGCGCTCGATAAATTCCATTGAGTGAATGAGTGAGTGGTGAATTTTGATGTATTAGAGTAGCAGCGTGGCTCAGTGGCAAGAGCCGGGGCTTGGGAGTCAGAGATCATGGTTACGAATCCCGGCTCTGCCACTTGTCAGCTGTGTGACTGTGGGCGAGTCGCTTCACTTCTCTGGGCCTCAGTTACCTCATCTGTAAAATGGGGATGAAGACCGGGAGCCCCACGTGGACAACCTGATTACCCTGTAACTACCCCAGCGCTTAGAGCAGTGCTCTGCACATAGTAAGCGCTTAACAAATACCAACATTATTATACCAACATTACTATGTATTTCGAATCTTAAGTTTTTAACTTTTCACTTTTGTCTACCTTGGGCAGTCACCCCAAGGAAAGTTTCCCTTTCCCAGAAAGATATACATATTTGGATCTTTTTATTCTAACGCATAGATCGGAAACTGCCTACGTTTCTATTCAGTAATAAATTTGGTCACTAAACTACAGAAACCAAAGTTGATTTTAATAAACTGTGGTTATAAGATCAGACAGGAGGAAGAGAGGAAAATAACTGAAACATAAACAGCATAGCCTAGTGGAAAGAATATAGAACTGGGAGTCAGGCATTCTAGACTGTGAGCCCGTTGTGGGCAGGGATCGTCTCTATTTATTGCCGAATTGTACTTCCCAAGCGCTAGTACAGTGCTCGGCACACAGTGAGCGCTCAATAAATACGATTGAATGAATGAGTCAGGACACCTGAGTTCCAGCTTACTCGGTGACCTTGGGCATGGTCAATTATCTGCTCGTTTGATCATATTTATTGAGTACTGTGAGCAGAGCATTGTACTCTCAAGGCCTGAGTCTTTTTTCTACGGAATTTGTTTAGCTCTTACTATGCGCCAGGCACTGTCCTAAATGCTGGGCTAGATATAAGCTAATCAGGTTAGACACAGTCTATTTCCCACATGGAACTCACAGTTTTAATCCCCATTTTACAGATGAGGGAACTGAGGAACTGAGGAACAGAGAAGTGATGTGACCTGCCTGAGGTGCCACTGTAGACAAGTGACAGAGCCGGGATTAGAACCCAGGCCCTTCTGTCTCCCAGGACCAGGATTAGTACAGGGCGTTGCAAACAGTCAGCACTCAATAAGTATGACTGATTGAATGAATAAAATAATGAATATTGAGTGCTTGGATGTGTCTTTTACGTTGCTCTTTGGGTTCTAATCCCTGCTCCGCCACTTGTCTGCTGTGTGACCTTGGGCAAGTCACTTAACTTCTCTGGGTCTCATTTCCCTCATCTGTAAAATGGCGATTAAGACTGTGAGCCCCACGTGGAACAATCTGATTACCTTCTATCTACTCTAATGCTTAGAACAGTGCTTGGCACATAGTAAGTGCTTAACAAATACCATTATTATTATTACCAAGCTCTTAGCACTGTGCTCTGCATACAATAAGCACTCAATAAATCCTACTATGTGCGGAGCTCTGTACCAAGCACTTGGGAGAATACAGAACAACAGAATAAGCAGACACGTTCCCTGCCTACAACAAGTTGACAGTCTAGAGGGGAAGACAGATATTAATATGAAGCAGCACGTTATATGTATTCTTCAGATACAAAGGACAGCTATATAGTAGTCGTAGTTATAGTATTTATTAGGTGCTTATTTTATGCTGAGCACTGAACTAAGTGGAGGGAAAGAGATGGGATACAGATACAGATGGGAATTAGTTAGGAACCTTGTCCCTCAAGGGGCTTCACAATCTAGGAATAGTTGTAGTAGTAGAAAAATATTTCCTGAGCACCCTCTGAATACAAGGCGCTGCATTAATAATAATAATGTTGGTATTTGTTAAGCGCTTACTAGGTGCCGAGCACTGTTCTAAGCGCTGGGGGAGATACAGCGTAATCAGGTTGTCCCACGTGGGGCTCACACACTTTTAATCCCTATTTTACAGATGAGGGAACTGCGGCCCAGAGAAGTGAAGTGACTTGCCCACAGTCACACAGCTGACAAGTGGCAGAGCCGGGAGTCGAACTCATGACCTCTGAGCCCGAAGCCCAGGCTCTTTCCACTGAGCCACGCTGCGGGACCTACAAACCAAAAGAGTGACATGTTCCTTGTCCACAGACTGGAGACCTTAGAAGGAGAAATATATCTGAGGGCAGGGAAAGATGTCTGCCAACTCTGTTCTACTGTACCCTGTCGATAACCTCCTCACCGGACCTCGTTCTTCCCTGTCCCGCCGTCGACCCCTGGCCCACGTCCTACCTCTGGCCTGGAACGCCCTCCCTCCTCACAGCTGCCAAACTAGCTCTCTTCCCCCCTGCAATGCCCTACCGAGAGCTCACCTCCTCCAGGAGGCCTTCCCAGACTGAGGCCTCCATTTTCCTCTGCTCCTCCTCCCCGCCCCATCGCTCCGACTCCCTCCCTCTGCTTTAGTCCCTCCCTGCCTCACAGCACTTGGGTATATTTGTACACTGTAAGCCCGTCGATTAGACTGTGAGCCCGTCAGAGGGCAGGGACTGTATCTGTTACCGATTTGTACATTCCAAGCGCTTAATACAGTGCTCTGCACATAGTAAGTTCTCAATAAATACTATTGAATGAATATTTATTATTCTATTTATTTTATTAACGATGTCTATATATCTATAATTCTACTTCACTATTTTGATGCTATTGATGCCTGTCTACTTCTTTTGTTTTGTTGTCTCTCTCCCTCGTCCCAGACTGTGAGCCTGTTGTTGGGTTGCCTCTAGATAGATTGCCTCTATCTGTTGCCGAATTGTACTTTCCGAACGCTTAATACAGTGCTCTGCACACAGTAAGCGCTCAATAAATACGACTGAATGAATAAATGAATGAAAAGCTCTTAGTACAGTGCTCTGCACAAGGTAAGGGCTCAGTAAGTACAAGTGATTGATGCAGGATTGCTAGGAAAACAACGATTTAACCTTCTGGAATCAGATTCTGCAGGGGTGATCTCTGGCCCAAAGTTTGCGAAGAAGGAGGGCCTGCTAAGGAAAATAACCCCAGTTCTAGAACATGGAGGGTGTGGTTTTCTTAATGGTATTTGTTAAGGGCTGAGTTAGAGCTGAGCTGGTCAGTCCTTGTGCTGCATGGGACTCACTGTCTTAATTTCCAGACTGTAGATGAGGTAACTGAGGGAGTGGAGAATTTAAGTGACTTGCCCGAGGTCACACAGAGCAGACAAGTGGTGGAGCCCAGACCCTGTGCCTGGGAGTCGATACAAGACAAGTAGGTAGAAGACCATCGGGTCCCATATGGGGCTCCCATCAAGTAGTAGGAGAGAGAACAGGCTTTGAATGCCCCTTTTGCAGATGAGGGAACTAGGAAAAAGAGGAAGGGAAGTGACTTACCCAAGGTCACACTGCAGAGACTCGGGAGAGCCACCACATTAGAAGTCTAAGTGACTTCTAAGTCACTTCACCAGGACTTTCCATTAAGACATCCTGTTCTTTATGGAACTCCACATTAAGGAAAACTCCCAATAGAACTCATCCCGGCTCTACAGTGCATGTAGGCAAAATTGCTTCTGACAACCCCACATTAATAACTGCAGTGTCTGTTAAGTGCTTACCGTGTCCAGTAGATGGGAAGCAGCATGGCCTAGTGGATGGAACATGGGTCTGGAAGTCAGAAGGACCTGCGTTCTAATCCTGGCTCCGCCCCTTGTCCGCTGTGTGACCTTAGATAAGTCCCGTGCTTGGCACATAGTAAGCGCTTAACAAATACCATCATTATTATGTCACTTCACTTCTCTGTGTCTCAGTTCCCGCTTCTGTAAAATGAGGTTTAAGACTGTGAGCCCCATGTGGGACGGGAACTGTGTCCAACCTGATTATTTTATCTCTGCCCCGGTGCTGAGAATGGGTGCTTGACACACAGTAAGTGCTAAACAAGTACCATTATTATTATTATTACCAAGAACGGCACTAAGCGCTGGGGTAGAGAAAAGACCATCAGGTCGCACATGGGGCTCCCATCACGTAGGAGGGAGAACAGGTTTTGAATGCCCATTTTGCAGATGAGAGAAGCAGCGTGGCTCGGTGGAAAGATCCCGGGCTCGGGAGTCAGAGGTCGTGGGTTCTAATCCCAACTCTGCCACTTGTCTGCTGTGTGACCTTGGGCAAGTCACTTCACTTCTCTGTGCCTCAGTTACCTCATCTGTAAAACTGGGGATTAAAAAATGTGAGCCTTACGTGGGACAATCTGATCACCCGGTATCTCCCCCACCGCTTACAACAGTGCTCAGCACATAGTAAGCGCTTAACAAATACCATAATTATTATTATGAGGGAACGGGGGAATGGGGAAGGTAAGTGACTTGCCTAAGGTCACACCGCAAACAATCGGCAGAGCCACCATATTGCGCAGTATCCAGGCAGAGGTGATTGTCGGGAGAACATGAGTCAGGGCTCATGAGTTCGAATCCCAGCTCTGCCACTTGTCGGCTGTGTGACTGTGGGCAAGTCACTTCACTTCTCTGTGCCTCAGTTCCCTCATCTGTAAAATGGGGATTAAGACTGTGAGCCCCACGTGGGACAACCTGATTCCCCTATGTTTACCCCCGCGCTTAGAACAGTGCTCGGCACATAGTAAGCGCTTAACAAATACCAACATTATTATTATTAATTCTGCCAAGGCATTCTACCCGGAGCGACCAGTGGAAATCTGCACGTTGGCAGATCCGCATGTACTCCTCCTCCTTGTCTGTTGTCCAAATTCAGCTCTGACTTCTTTGACATTTACTTAAGCCCCTCTGCTCCCTCTGCTGCCTCTCTGCCCCCCCCTTCACCTCCCCCTCAGTTAAGCCCCCTTTCCCCCTCTTTCCTTCTGCTCCTCCCCTTCTCCCCTCCCCTCCCCTCAGCACTGTGCTCATCCGCTCATTTGTATATATTTTTATTACCCTATTTCTTTTGGTAATGAGCTATACATCCCCTTGATTCTATTTATTGCTATTGTTTTTGTCTGTCTCCCCCGATTAGACTTTAAGCCCATCAATGGGCAGGGATTGTCTCTATCTGTTGCCGAACTGTACGTTCCAAGCTCTTAGTACAGTGCTCTGCACATAGTAAGCGCTCAATAAATACTATTGAATGAATGAATGACATGGAGAGGCTGTTCTTGAATAATTTAATAATGATAGTATTTGTTAAGCGATTACTATGCGCCAGGCACTGTACTAAACTCTGGGGAAGATCCAGGGCAATTGGGTTGGACAAAGTCTCTGTCCCACGGGGAGCTCACAGTCTTAATCCCCATTTTCCAGAGGAGGTTACTGAGGCCCAGAGAAGTGAAGTGACTCGCCCAAGGTCACCCAGCAGACAAGTGGCAGAGGTGGGATTAGAATCCAGGGCCTTCTGATTCCCAGGCCCGTGTGCTATCTCCAGCTGGGTGTTGGAGAAGCAGCATGGCCTAGCGGCAAGAGCACGGGCCTGGGAATCAGAGGACATGGATTCTAATCCCGACTCTGTCACTTGTCTGTTGTGTGACGTTGGGCAGGTCACTTAATAATGTTGGTATTTGTTAATGTTGGTATTTGTTAAGTGCTTACTATGTGCAGAGCACCGTTCTAAGCACTGGGGGAGACGGAGGGTAATCAGGTTGTCCCACGTGAAGCTCACAGTTAATCCCCATTTTACAGATGAGGTAACTAAGGCACAGAGAAGTTACGTGACTTGCCCACAGTCACGCAGCTGACAAGCGGCAGAGCCTGGGATTCGAACCCATGACCTCTGACTCCCAAGCCTGGGCTCTTTCCACTGAGCCATGTTGCTTCTCTTACTTAACGTCTCTGTGCCTCCGTTACCTCATTTGTAAAATGGGTATTAAGACTGTGAGCCCCACGTGGGACAACCTGATTATCTTATATCTACCCCAGTGCTCGGAGCAGTGCTCGCCACATAGTAAGCGCTCAGTAAATACTATCATTATCATTATTATCAGCCACTAAGCCACATTGCTTCCAGCATGAAATCCTCGGGGTATGGGGAAATATTGCTTCAATTTTTAGAACTAACTTAATATTTAGAATTTAGAATTAACGTGTTAAGGGGTAGATAATGCAGTTACTGTGATATTTTCTATACGACTTCCTTCATCGTTAATTTCTATTTAGGCTAGTGCTTAAGCCTTTGCTGCTCATTAATAGTAACCATCATCATCATCATAATACTTGTGATCTTTGTTAAACACTTACTATGTGCCAGGCACTGTACTAAGCCCTGGGATAGATCCAAGCAAATCAGAGTGGACAGAGTCCCTCTCCCACATTGGGCTCACAGTCTTAACTCCCATTTTACAGATGAGGTAACTGAGGCTCAGAGAAGTGAAGCGATTTGTCCAAGGTCACGTGGCAGACAAGTGGCGGAGCTGGGATTAGAATCCAGGTCCTCCTGACTCTTAAGCCTGGGCTCTAACCAAAAGGTCACACATTATCTTTCCATATAACTGTAAAGTTGCAAATCCCCACAGAGATACAAAGTACAGTTCGGTGCAACATGGTTGAGGCAAAGACTAAGCCTTACAGTCTTAATACCCATTTTACAAATGAGGTAACGGAGGCTCAGAGAAGGTAAGTGACCTGCCCAACGTCACACACAGCATTGTAGGACCCGAAAGCTGGACAGTGGAAAAACAGGATTGAAAGAGCATTGATTCTTTTGAAATGTGGTGTTGGAGAAGGACACGAAATACCATGGACTGTCCGAAAAACAAACAAATGGATTTGGGAGCAAATTAAGCCAAAAGTGGTCTTTGGAAGGCCAAATGACTCTATTTAGTTTGGCGTATTTGGGACACCTCATCGGAAAGACTGATTCTCTGGAGAAGACACTCATGCTAGGAAAAGTCCAGGGAAAACATGGAAGAGGCAGGCCGGCAGCTAGATGGATAGAGACCATAACAACCATACCGGAAGAACCGTTAGCAAGGTTACGGATTCTGGCAGAAGATAGGAACTTCTGGAGAAAATACATCCATAGAGACGCTACGAATAGGAAACAACTCGACGGCACTTGACAATAATAATCTGCACAAATGCATACAAAACTATCTCTTCCTACACCACATCTCCCTTCCCCAACTTATTATGGGTTGTATTGTGTCCAGAACAGTTTCATACTGTGGGGAAAAACTTGCCCATTTCTCCATCATGTCTCCATCAATCCATTACTAAATCCTGTCAGTTCAACCTTCACAACATTGTTAAAATCCACTCCATCCAAACCTCTACCAAGTTAATCCAATCACTCATCCTATCGTGCCCGAATTACTGCATCGGCCTCCTTGCTGACCTCCCTGCCACCTGTCTCTCCCTGTTCCAGGCCATACTTCACTCTGCCACCTGGATCATTTTTCTACACACACGTTCAGTCCATGGTTGCCCACTCCTCAAGAACCTCCGGTGGTTGCCCATCCACCTCCACATCCAGCAGAAACTCCTTTCCACTGGCTTTAAATCACTCAAATCGATTTGCCACCTCTTACTTCACCTCACTGCTCTCCTAGTCCAACCCAGGCCGCGCACTTGGCTCCTCTAATGCCAACCTTCTCACCGTACCTCCATCTCGTCCATCTCACTGCCGACCTCTCACCCACATCTTGCCTCTGGCCCGGAACGCCCTCGCTCTTCTTATCTGATGATTACTCTCCCTCCCTTTAAAGCCTAACTGAAGGCCCATCTCCTCCAAGAGGCCTTCCATGACTAAGCCCTCATTTCCTCTTTTCCTACTCCCTTTTGCGTCACTCTGACCTGCTCCCTTTATTCACCATCCCTCCCGCCCCAGCCCCACACCGCTTAAGCACATATACTTAGACTATAAATTCATCGTGGGCAGGGAATGAGTCTGTTATATTGTTGTGTTGTACTCTTCCCAGTGGTTAGTACAGTGCTCTGCAAACAATAATTGTTCAATAAATATAACTGATTGGTTATTAGATCTCCACGTACCCAATCTTCAAAACCCTATTAAAATGACACCTCCTCCAAGAGGCCTTCCATGACTAAGTCTCTATTTCCCCTGTAATAGAACTATAAGCACTTGAGGCTGTACCCTATAATTACTTTGATACTCACCCCTCCCTCAGCTCCACAGCTTTTATATTCCTAACCTCAGCACTGTGCTCATTGCTCATTTGTATATATTTTTATTACCCTATTTATTTTGTTAGTGAGATGTACATCCCCTTGATTTTATTTATTGCTATTGTTTTTGTCTGTCTCCCCCAATTAGACTGTGAGCCCGTCAGTGGTCAGGGACTGTCTCTATCTGTTGCTGAATTGTCCATTCCAAGCGCTTAGTACAGTGCTCTGAATATAGTAAGCGCTCAATAAATACTATTGAATGAATGAACTTTGCCATTTCCCCTCTCTGTATTTTATTTTAATGTCTGTCTTCCCTAATGGATTATAAACTCCTTGAGGGCAGGGATTGCGTTGACGATCTCTACTGTATTATATTCAATCATACTGTATACTATAGTTGTAATAATGACAACAATAATTATGGTATTTGTTTAGCACTTAGTATGTGCCACCCACTGTTTTAAGTGCCGCGGTAGAAGCAACATGGGGCTGTGGCTAGAGCACGGGCCTGGGAATTAGAAAATCATGGGTTCTAATCCTGCCTCTGTTACTTGTCTGCTCTGTGACTTTGGGCAAGTCACTTCACTTCTCTGGGCCTCAGTTCCCTCATCTGTAAAATGGGGATTGAGACTGTGAGCCCCATGAGGGACAGGGACTGAGTCCAATCTCATTTGCTTGTATCCCCTCGGGACTTAGTACGGTGCCTGGCACACAGTAAGTTCCTAACAAATGCCACAATTACTATAATTCTATTTATTTATACTGATGCCTATTTACTTGTTTTGATGTCTGTCTCCCTCCCTTCTAGACTGAAAACCCAGTGTGGGCAGGAATTGTCTCTCTTTATTGCCAAATTGTCCTTTCCAAGCATTTAGTACAGTACTCTGGACAGTAAGTACTCAATAAATACGATTGAATGAATATTATTATTGTTAATATTATTATACAAGGTAATCAGGTTGGACACAGTCTCTGTCCCACATTCATTCAATTGTATTTACTGAATGCTAACTGTGTGCAGAGCACCGTACTAAGCGCTTGACATGTGGCTCATAGTCTTAATCCCCAATTTCCAGATGAGGTAACTGAGCCCCAGAGACGTGAAGTGACTTGCCAGAAGTCATGCAGGGGACAAATGGAGGAACTGGGATTAGAACCCACATCCTCTGACTCTCAAGCTTGGGCAATGCTGCTTCTCATAATTATAATCTTCCAAGGGTTTAGTAGAGTGTTCTGTGCCCAGTAAATGCTCAATAAACACTAAATAGGAAAAGTGGTTAATTCACGGGTCCTGGAGTCAAAAGGACCTGGGTTCTAATCCCGGCCCTGCCACGTGTCTGCTATGCGACCTTGGGCGAGTCACTTTACTTCTCTGTCCTCAGGTCCCTCATCTGTAAAATGGAGATTAAGAATGTGAGCCCCAGGGACTGTGTCCAACCCAATTTGCTATATCCGCCCCAGCACGCTTAGTACAGTGCCTGGCAGTAAGTTCCTAACAAATACCAATAATGATAATAATAAACACTACTAATTGATTGATGATAACTTTCTTGAGGATCCTTAAGCTTTCTCTTTCTGCCTGGTTTCCAGCCTGGTTCTCCGAAGCAGAGAAAAGCAGAAGCTGTTTCTAGAGAAGCAGCGTGGCTCAGTGGAAAGAGCCCGGGTTGGGAGTCAGAGGTGATGGGTTCTAATTCCGACTCTGCCAGTTATCAGCTGTGTGACTTTGGGCAAGTACCTTAACTTCTCTGTGCCTCAATTACCTCGTCTGGAAAATGTGGATTAAAAAACTGAGACCCATGAGGGACAACCTGATCACCTTATATCTCCCCAGTGCTTAGAACAGTGCTTGGCACAGAGCGCTTAACAAATACCAAATTATTGATTATTATTAATCTCTCATCTTCCCTCCTCTCCCTTCCCCTTTTCGTTTCCCAGGTGTCCCCGGCCTCACAAAAAATGTCCGTGTGTGACAGCAACTTCAACTACTGAGAAGACTGTGAGCCCGTTGTGGGCAGGGATTGTCTCTCAGGTACCGAATTGTACTTTCCAAGTGCACAGTCCAGCGCTCTGCACACAGTAAGCGCTCAATAAATACGATTGAATGAATGAGTCTCAGACAAGGAGGGCTAATGGAAGAACTATTCCCCATCCTATTGCCCATCCTATTCCCCATCTTCACCCACTCCCTTTGATAACTCATTCACTCCCATAGTTTCAACTACCATCTCTACCTAGATGATTTCCAAATCTACCTCTCACTATAGAAAACACCACTCCCTTCTTCCAGGTCAAAAATAATGATAGTAATTATTAATATTTATGGTACTTGTTAAGCTCTTTCTCGGTGCCTAACGAAGCAAATCGGGTTGGATTCAGTCCCTGTCTCCCAGTGGGCTCACAGTCTCAATCCCCATTTTACAGATGAGGGAACTGAGGCACAGAGAAGTAAAGTGACTTGTCCAATGTCCCACAGCTGACAAGTGGTGGAGCTGGGATTAGAACCCAGGGCTTTCTGACTTCCAGGCCCGGGCTTTATTGCCATGCTCTTCTCTCAAAACCCTCTCATCCCTAGTTTTTCTCAGTCCCCCCCCATCGTCTGAGCAGTATATTTCCTGTCGGGACTTTCAATGCTTCGCTGGACATGCAGGTGAGCCATCAGCTGCCTATCAATCAATCAATGGTATTTATTGAGTGCTCACTGTGTGCAGATCACTGTACTAACTGCTGGGGAGACTCTAACAAAGCAACAGACACTTGACTTGCCCACAGCAAGCTTACAGTCTAGCGGGGAGACAGACATGAAGCAGCATGACCTAGCAGACAGAGACCGAGCTTGGGAGAGAGAGGTCATGGATTCTAATCCCGGATCTGCCACTTGTTAGCTGTGTGACTTTGAGCAAATCATTTCACTTCTCTGTGCCTCAGTTCCCTCAGCTGCAAAATGGGGATTAAGACTGTGAGCCCCTTGTGGGACAACCTAATTACCTTGTAGCCCCCTCAGCACTTACAACTGTGCTTGGCACATAGTAAGCGCTTAACAAATACCGTTATTATTATTAGTGGCTAGAGCCCGGGCCTAGGAGTCAGAAGGACCTACATTCTATTCCCGGCTCCGCCACCTGCCTGCTTGTAGGACCGTCGACAAGTCACTTCCCTTCTCCATGCCTCGGTTCCCTCATCTGTAAAATGGGGATTAAGATGGTGAACCCCATGTGGGACAGGGATTGTGTCAAACCTCATTTGTTTGTATCCACCCCAGCACTCAGTACAGTGCTTGACACATAACAGATGCTTAACACGTACCACATTTATCATTATTATTGTTAAATATAACGAATAGAAATATGAAGCCTAATAGGAAGCATGCTACTTCATGGGAGCTGAGTACAGTTAGAATTAGAATGGTGAGCAAACCATGGAATTTTATCCATTCTGGGAGCAGCAACTGCAGAGTACAATCTGCGAGTGAAAGGGTTGGTTGGGAACTCCAGGCAAGTGAATATTAACCAATTTTTCATCACCTTCACATCCAGAAGCCTCTCCTTTATGTTTCACAAAACTTTCCTGCTAAAATTCGACCAGATGGATTCTTTTTTTTTCATCACCTTTCTGAGAAGTTGTAAAATCTCAGATAATAATTGTGATATTTCTTAAACGCTTTACTATGAGCCGGGCATTGTACTAAGCGCTGAGGTGGATACAAGCAAATCAGGTTGGACACAGTCCCTGTCCCACGTGGGGCTCATAGTCTTAATCCCCATTTTACAGATGTGGTCACTGAGGCACAAAGAAGTTAACTGACTTGCCCAAGACCACGCAGCATCCAAGGGACAGAGCCAGGATTAGCATAATAATAATGATGGTACTTGTTAAGCGCTTACTATGTGCTAAGCTCTGTTCTAAGCACTGGGGTAGATACAAGGTAGTCAGGTTGTACCACGTGGGGCTCACAGTTTTAATCCCCAATTTACAGATGAGGTAACTGAGGCACAAAGAAGTTAACTGACTTGCCCAAGGCCACACAGCATCCAAGAGACAGAGCAGGATTAGAACCCATGACCTTCTGACTCCCAGGCCCGGGCTCTGTCCACTATGTCATTTATGGTATTCATTCAAATACTCTCCCTCCTGCGTTATCTACGCACTTAGGATCTGTGACCTTTGGACATTTTATAGGCTTCCCACCCCCAACCACACAACATTTATGTACATATCTTGAAATTATAGTTCATAAATTATTTATATCAATGTCTATCTCTCCGTCTAGGCCATAAGCTCATTATGGGCAGGGAGCATGTCTGTTAATTCTGTTGAATTGTATTCTCCCAAGTGCTAAGTATGGTGTTTAATACATAGTAAGCACTTAACACCACTGATTGAGACTATATAATATTAATGATAAAATGATAGTATTTCTTGAGCACTTACTATGTACCAGGCAATGTACCAAGCACTGGGGTGGATATAAGCAAACCGAGTTGGACACAGTCTCTGTCCCATGAGGGCTTCACAGTCCACAGGTCCACAGTCCAGAGGTCAACGTGTGACCCGAGACCTTTCAATTGGACATTTCCTTTCTCATCCAAATGACTTGAACCCACAGTGCTGGTTTAGATCTTATCACGTTGGGTCAAGTTCTGTCAACCCTATGGAGAGAACAAACCGTAAATTCAAACAGGCTAAAGGATCTTTTTGAAACGTGGTGTCGAAGAAGGCTTTTGAAAATACCATGGACTGCCCGAAAAACTAAACACAGTTCTCCTTTTTACGAGGAACTGAAGCACAGAGAAGTCAAGAGACTTGCCCTAGATCAAACGGCAGACAAATGGCAGACTCAGGATTAGAATGCATGACTTTCCGACCCCCAGGTCCACCGTCTATCCACTATGCCATGTTGCTTTAGAAAGGTCTGGGTTCTAATCCCAGCACTTCCACTTGTCTGCTATGTGACCATCTCTGTGCCTCAGTCTCCTCATCTATAAAATGGTAATCATGACCCTGTGGGACAGAGACTCCCCTCTCAGGGTGGCACCTGGGGAGTTTCTAGTCCTCTACCAGTCTCGGCTATAGGAGGGAGAGTGAAGCAGAGGCCTGTCCATTCCATTCCTGGTTTGGCCAGTGGCTAGCTAGCAGAAGGCCATCGACTACAAGTCAAAACTCACCTGTGCTGGGCAGCAGCGGCACGGAAGAGAGTCAAGAGAGGAGGCTCGAGTTGACTGCGCAGAAGGCAGCAATGGTAAACCACTGCCGGATTTTCACCAAGAAAACTCTGTGGATCCACTACGAGAACGATTGCAGATGGAGAGCCGGACGTTCTGCGAGAGCTGCGTCTGCGGAGTCACTAGGGGCCAGAAACAACTCGACGGCACAAGACAAGACAAGGGACAGAGACCGTGTCCATCCTGATTATCTTGTCTCTACCCCAGTGCTCAGAACAGTGCCCGGCATCCAGTAAGCGCTTAACAAATATCGTGGAAAAAAAAGAAGATAGCAGAACGAGAACTTCACCCTTTATTTCTAGAGAACAAGGAGGCAAAGGTAGAAATTCTCAACTGGAGTTGGAAGAACACTTTATTAAGAACAAGGGACTCCCACTAGGGTGAGTCTGTTCTGAAGCCAGAGAGTGAGTGTCTCGCTGTTCTGAAGCAGCGAGCTACTTCATCTTAACCAAATAGTAAGAAGAGGCTCCGGTCGAAATGAACCGAGGAAATACGAGAGGTTGAAATGTGATGTAAGAATACCAATTTGTGGCTTTCCCAATAGTTCCGAAAGGAATAATTATTCAGCGTGTGACCCGTGACCTTTCAATTGGACATTTCTTTTCTCATCCAAATGACTAGAACCCACAGTGCTGGTTTAGATCGTATCATGTTGGGTCAAGTTCTGTCAACGCTATGGAGAGAACAAACCGTAAATTCAAAGAGGCTAAAGGATCTTTTTGATATGTGGTGTCGAAGAAGTCTTTTGAAAATACCATGCGCTGTCTGAAAAACTAAACAAATGGTTTTGGGAGTAAATTAAGTCAAAGTGGTCTTTGGAAGGCCAAATGACTCGACTTAGATTAGCATATTTTGGACACATCATCCGGTGGTCTAATTCTCTGGAGAAGATGCTAATGCTAGGAAAAGTCCAGGGAAAACGTGGAAGAGGCAGATCGGCAGCCAGATGGATATAGACCGTAGCAACGATAACAGAAGAACTGTTGGAAAGGTTGCGGATTATGACAGAGGACCGGACATTCTGGAGAAATTATATCCATAGAGTCATTATGAATCGGAAACAACTCGATGGCACATGATAATAATTAAAGGAGCTTTTCATTTTTTAAAATGCATACCATTTAATATACAAAATTATACAAATTATACATTTCACTCACATAGAAAAATACATCTTGGTAACAAGATAAAATGTCGCCCTATTTTACAAAGATGGATGGATTCTTACAAATCTATGGTTCCCAAGAAGTAGACTTTATGATTGACTTACCACCCTGAAGGTACACTGAGACCATATGTACAATTGATTCCTGTGAAAACACAAAAGCTCTCAGCACAATGCATCTCCTCAAAACCCAGGCAAGTGCTTGCAAAGACAAAATGAAAATGGCCTACTCCATTGCCAGAGGCCCGTTACCAATTGTAATCTGGTGTTTACGTTTCAACCCCGTTTTTCAAGACCCTATGAAAGCAAAGCTTCAGGCTTTCAACATTTAGATACCGATCAAGAAAATGTACGTGTTCAGCCTGAAAGCTTGGGATTTTTTTTCTTTGTGAAATTATTTTTAGCAACTCAGGATGGGATCTGTTTGTGGGCTTGGTCTATTTCTGTCTTATCTACTCATCTTCATACTCCTGAGAGGTTCCTGGGGAGTTCCTTGAGAGTGACATGTTGGCCGTTATTTCGCCTAAACGGTATAGCTAGACAACCTCGCCAACAAACAGTATAGCTAGACAACCTCACCACCATTCTTCATCATTTTTAGATAGAGGCTAGGTTGTCTGGATAAAAATTGGAGGCATGGTAGAGAAACTTCTTCGATCCAGCTTGCTGTGGGCAGGAATGTGTCTGTTATGGTACTCTCCCAAGAGCTTAGTACAGTGCTTTGCAAACAGTAAGAGCTCAGTGAATTTATGAATCCAGCAGTGACTAATCATTCTAATCACTATTTCATTAAGAAGAAATTACGCAGAATTGCCCACAAAATTAGGCAGGTCCTGGCCCTAGATATTTAATCTGGCATCGCATATCGAAAACTGGGATTGTTTTCTTTGTTTTTTAATTCAATATTAGGAATTAACTCCACTGAACTCTGCCAAAGAAGAGGGACATGTACGGTACTCGGGATGGGAAATTGCTATACAAAAGATAACTCTGCTTCATTTGAACATTAATAAGCATTGCAATATTAATTTTACAGTAAGCGAAGTTCACCATCTTGTGATCTCCTTATGTCCTACAGTTCCCTGTTTTGTACCTCGGTATTGTGGGTATGGTTAGTGGTACTGTAAGATGTTTCCCTAGCAAGCTGAAGAAGGAATGGAACGTCATAACATTCCCAGAGGATGGTTAGTTTAGCCCTGGGAGTCACGAGACCTGGGTTCTAATTCCCACTCTGCCACTTGTCTGCTGTGTGACCTGGGCAAATCACTTATCTTCTCTGAGTCTCAGATTCCTCAACTGTAAAATGGGGATGGATTAGCTGTCCTCCTTTACCCTGAGATTGAGAGATCCATGTGTTTGAGCCGATACCTTGTATCTACGGGAAGCAGTCTGGCTTAATGGCAACAGTCCGGGCTTGGGAGTCAGCGGAGGTGGGTTCAAATCCCAGGTCCACCACTTGTCTGCAGTATGACCTTGGGTGAGCCACTTCACTTCTCTGTGCCTCAGTTACCTCATCTGGAAAATGGGGATGAAGACTGTGAACCCCATGTGGGACAACCTGATTACCTTGTATCTCCCCCAGCACTTAGAACAGGGGTAAGTTCTTAGCACATAGTAAGCGCTTAACAAATACCATTATTATTATTATTATTACTTTTATTACACCAGCGCATAGTGCAGCATTCGTTTCCTTGACAAATACAATTATCATCATTATTGTTATCATTAATAAGGACCTTAAAATGTCAATGAATTTCTAGCTGTTCTGTGCTCTGCACCCAGTAAACACTCAGTAAATGCAACTGATTGATGATTTCCATTTTGAAATAGGAGTGGACTGTGTAAACCAATCCATAAATGGTATTTATTGAGCGCTTCCTGTGTGCAGAGCACTGTACGAAGCACCTGGGGCGAGTGTAATAGAACAGAGTAAGTAGACACATTCCCTGCTCACAACAAGCATACATTTTCGAGGGGGAGGCAGCCATTAATAGAAATAAATTACGGATATGGGTATAAGTGCTGTGGGGTTGGGGGAAGGGTGAATAAGGGGAGTAAATCAAGCTATAGAGGATAAGTACTTGCTCTAAATTCTAAAGCTACTAATTCCTAATGAAAATATTTTTGGAGACCAAGGCACTATACGTTGTTACAGAAATTTTGCTGAAGGAAAGAGGTTAAATATAGTGCTTTGATCCTAAGGTTAGCTTCCCCACTCTGCCTTCTTCAGGCACTCAGGGTTTGCAGTAGAATTCTCAAAAAATAAAATAAAATAAAATAAATGACCGCACTTTTATCACCAAGATGAATTCGAAGTGCTTCTGACACTTGAACCCCAGGTAGATGGGTAGCAGAGATCTAGGAATAACTGATTCAGAAAGACTACAGGACAAAACCAGCCAAATGCCAGCGATTAATCTGGGGACAAATGTTCGAAGGCTAAAATAGCATTAATGCAATTTTCAAATCTGAACTTAACAGCGATTCCAGAGTGAAAAGGCAAGCATCTGTTATTGGCATGAAGAGGATGAAAGACAGGCAATTCCATGGTTTTAGTTGCATAAAGAGGACTAGCTGCTTAAAAATGCATTTTTAAGCATCTTTTCAATTTCTACATCTCAAAAAAACCCATATAATAAAGAACCCCAAAGAGACAAAGGGTCAAAATTGCTCCAAATATAAGAAGAATTCATTCTGATTCATTCTGGATCCCTCCTTTTGCTCCTTCCTTTGAAAGGGAAAAATGTGAATACAGAATACTATAGCAGCAGCAACTCAGAGTAAAAAAATTTTGATCACAAGGAATATCTAAAAAATGACTCCTACAGTTATTGCGGGAGTAGACTGGCATTTCCTAAAAGAAATCACTGCCCCCATTTCTCCTGTGAAATAGCCCCTTGCTCTCTAGGTTCCTGGTGGTGAGGGGCTGAATGATTAACAAACTGAATGGAGGATGGGAGGGGGTTGGATGGGCTGGTAATAACAATAAAAAAATAATAATAATGGTATTTGTTAAGTGCTTACTATGCAGGTACGGTACTAAGCACCGGGTGGCTACAAGCAAATTGAGTTAGTCACATTCCCTGTCCCACCCGGGGTTCACATTCTCAATCCCCATTTTGCAAATGAGGTAATCAAAACACAGAAAGTGACTTGCCCAAGGTCACACAGCAGAAAAGGGGAAAAGGGGGGATTAGAACCCATGACCTTCAGACTCCCTGGCCTGTGCTCTATCCACTAGGCCATGCTGGTGGCAGGAGGTTTGTTTCCTTGCTGATAAAAATTGACCATTTGGACATTTAGTAAGGGGGGATGACCCCGATGGGCTGGAAGAAAGCAGAGCAAAGTTGGAAAAAATGTAGAGGACCACTTCTCGTGAATCCATCAATCAATTATATCATATAATAATAACAATAATAATTATATTTGTTAAGCGCTTACTATGTGCCAGGTGCTGTTCTAAGCCCTGGGGAAGATACAAGATAATCGGGTTGGACCCGGTCTCTGTCCCACCAGGGGCTCGCAATCTTTATCCCCATTTTTACAGATGAGGAAACTGAAGCCTACAGGAGTAAAGTGACTTGCCCCGAATCACATAGCAGACGAGTGGGGGAGTCTGGGTTTAGAACCCAGGTCCTTCTGACTCCCAGTCCTGGGTTCTATCCAGTAGGGCACACTGCTTCTCTGAGCATTACTGCATGCAGAGCGCTGTGCTAAGTCCCGGGGAGAGCACAATACACTATATAGGTGAGGAAAGTGAAGTCCGGTGAAGTGACTTGCCCCAGATCACACGGCAGGCAAGGGCAGAAGTGGGATTAGAACCCAGGCCCCATGACTCTCAAGCTCGGGCCCTTTCCGCTATTTTGAACTGGAGTCACCTAGACATTGCATTGGCAACAGAGCCCAGGTGATGGATCAGTGAACAGGATTATTTCCTTGCGCTTTGTGCTAAATAAAGCCCAGAATTTACATCACTCAACTTGTGGACAGGAAACGTGTCTATCAATCTGTTGTAGTCGCCCAAGCGCTTATCCCAGTGCTCTGCACAAAGTAAGTGCTCAATAAAGCAAGGCTTTGTGGAAAGAGCACGGGTTTGGGAATCAGAGGTCGTGAGTTGTAATCCTTGCTCCACCACTTGTCAGCTGTGTGACTTTGGGCAAGTCATTTAACTTCTCTGTGCCTCAGTTACCTCATCTGTAAAAGGGGAATTAAGACTGCGAACCCCATATGGGACAACCTGATTACCTTGTATCTACCCGAGCACTTAGAACAGTGTTTGGCACATAGTAAGCATTTAACAAATACCATAATCATTATTATATGATATTAATATGATAATTATTGTAATTATTGATAATAATAGCCATTGATTGATTAATGTGATGTGATGTCAGCAGAAATGATTGTCTGGACATATGGGTGGTGTTGGCCATACAGTGCTGAATGCACGTTTATCAAGGACATACCCTAAGCCTACGAATGAACTGATTCTGACGCTGGTTTTTTGAGGCTCAAGGTATTTCCGAAGCACAGGAGGTGGAAAAAGGAAACTGAGAATAGCACATTAACTAGACCTTTTGAAAAGACCTATTTAAAGAAAAATATTTAGGGCATCAAGCACTCCTCTGCCCTCCGGGTGGGCTGGGAGTGTGGAGATCACGGTAGGAGCATTTAAACAAATTGGAAGGTCACACTTCAGAAACAGCGGAAAGAATTAGCACCTCGTCAAAATATCTAACATCTGGCATATTGATCAAGGGGCTCTAAAAGAAAGCAATGGTCCTTCACTGCCTTATGATTTATTAGAGAGACTTTTTCCTGGACAAGGCAGCAAAAACGAGGCCATCAGATGCTCCTAAGGCATATAAAAAAGGACATTTTGCAGCGTTTCATATCAATTCACTTCTCTGGGCCTCAGTGACCTCATCTGTAAAATGGGGATTGAGACTGTGAGCCCCACGTGGGACAGGGACTGGCTCCAACCTGATTGCTTGTATCCACCCCAGTGCTTAGTACAGTACCTGGCACATAGTAAGGTCTTAACAAATACTACAATTATTATTTTTAAATCAGCTCTATGTTTTTCAGAGGGAGAGTTGCCATCGCTGGTTTGAATTAGAAAGGATCCTAAATCCTGTTGCTTTTGGTGAGTCTGGGGGAAAGGAATAGAAAGGTGGCCTCTACGACAGTGTAGAAGAGGGCTTAAATACCATTTCATAAGCAGCTACCACAGCCCTGGACTGGCTTTCTCCCTCATCAACCTGGAAATGGTTTTCCCATTATGAAACAGAATCCTAGTCAATATTTACCTAGTCACTATTTACCGAGCGGTTATCCTTACGGCTCCTGTTCGACCAATAGAACAAATTCCTAGTCACCCAACCTCATATTTACCAAATTAAATTAATTTTTATATGGACACAAGCAGAAGTGACCTTTATAAAACTAGTGAGGTCTGTTCACCTCCAGATTTTTTTTTTTTTACCACAAAACTGCCCCGGTGGATTGGGATTAAGTGAGGAGTTGAGATTCTAATTGATTTCTTAAAATGATCAGCCACATTTGGTAGGGATGTGGACAAAATAAGGATCTTCAGGAACTGTACCAAAAACATCAAAATCGTGGAAAATATTTGCACTTCACTCATTTGCCGGTCAAATCTTCAGAGGGGAGTCGACATTATTACCAATCTGTAGCTCTTCCCTAAACAAAGTAGCCGAGGCAGTTGGCCGGAAAACAAATATCTTCTAGATTTGGTGCTCTTTCTATATACTACCTTCTTTCCTGAAACAAACAACAACAGAAGACATATATTAGTGGAAACAGAGTCCCCATTCGATTTCTTAGATTAAAACGTACAGTAGAAGTACTTATGAAAAGGCTGCCTTTCTAAAGTCAAGTGGCAATCGTTCGATCAATGGCAGTTGATTCAGCGCTTACTCTGTGCAGAGCGAAGTGACACACTTTGGCTTTGATAACAAAAGTGTTCATGATATGTACTTGGTGGTTTATAATGGAGATATTTATTTTTCTTCTGAGAACCCAGTCCTTCTCTGTAGTGTACTGAATAACAGAAGAGAAAGGCATGTAGTCAAAAGTCTTGACTGCCTGGGACAAAATAAATTCTGATTGGCAAGGAAACACAAAACAAAACCTCGTTTATTTATGCATGTGTTCCCTTAACCTGGAACCTGCATACCCAAAGGTCAAGCAGCCGTCTTTTCTTAAGTTTCAGAATACCAAAAGCAGCACGGCATAGTGGATAGACCATGGGCCTGGAAGTCAGAAGGTCATGGGTTCTAATTCTGACTCTACCACTTGCCTGCTGCGGGACCTTGGGCCAGTCACAACTTCTCTATGCCTCAGTTCCCTCATTTGGAAAATGGGGATTGAGACTGTGAGCCCCATGTGGGTCAGGGACCGTGTCCAACCCAATTATCTTGTATCTACCCCACTGCTTAGAACCGTGCCTGGTACATAAGTAAGTGCTTAACAAATACCATTATTATTATAATTATGGTAATTGAGCGCTTACTGTGTGCCAGGCACTGTTTGAAGCGATGGGGTGGTTACAAGCTTATCAGGTTGGATACAGTTCATGGCTCACATGGGGCTCACAGTGTTAATCCCCATTTTACAGATGAGGGAAATGAGGCACACAGAAGTAAAATGATTTCCCCAAAGTCACATAGCAAATAAGTGGAGGAGCCGGGATTAAAAACCAGGTCCTTCTGACTCTCAGGCCTGTGCTCTATCCACTAGGCCATACTGCTTCCCTTGTCTAGACTGTAAGCTTGTTGTGGACAGAAATGTGTCTGTTTATTGTTGCATTGTCCTCTTCCAAGTGCTCTGCACGCAGTAAGCGCTCAATAAATATGATTGAACGAATGAGGATGGCATTTCTTAAGTATTTACTCTGTGCCTAGCAGAGTATAACTAAGCCCTGAGGTAAACACAAAATAATCAGGCTGGAAGCAAAACAGTCACTGTCCCACCCTTCCAGTGAGGCTTAGGGATTCTATGTCCACGCTGATCACATTTTATCTACTCCAGGGCTTTGGCTGTGCGTAACAAATACCACAACGATCATTTCACTGATCCACACTGCCCTGGCCTTTGTGAGCCCGCTGAGGGCAGGGATTCTCTCTCTTTATTGCTGAACTTACTTTCCAAGTGCTTAGTACAATGCCCTGCACACAGTAAGTGCTCAATAAATACCTTTGAATGAATGAATGAACGCCTGCAACTGGAAAGTAAAAATATACAAATTATATCCTTGTGATTGTTTCATGCTTGTGAGTCCCATGAGGGACAGGGATCTTGATTAATTCCCTCCTAGGTATTTTCTCCCAGGGCTCCACACAGTGCTCTGCACACAGTAAGCACTGCGTGTAGTCAGACCATCAGTCAGTAGCATCTATTGTGCGCTTACTTTGTATAGAGCATAAGCACTTGGGAGAGGACAACATATCAATAAGCAGACACATTCCCTGCCCGCAAGGAGCTTACAGTCTAGAGGGGGAGACAGGTATTAATATTATAAATTGCAGATATAAAACATATCATATGTATAAAAAATTACGTATATAGAGCTCTTTACTAGGCACCTGGGGGAATACAATAAAACAGAGTTGTTAGACACATTATAAATACTATTAATCAATCATTTATTAATATCATTTGGGAGCAGCGTGGCTCAGTGGAAAGAGGCTGGGCTTCGGAGTCGGAGGTCATGGGTTCGACTGCCGGCTCTGCCACTTGTCAGCTGTGCGACTTTGGGCAAGTCACTTAACTTCTCGGTGCCTCAGTCACCTCATCTGTAAAATGGGGATTAACTGTGAGCCTCACGTGGGACAACCTGATTATCCTGTATCTACCCCAGCGCTTAGAACAGTGCTCTGCACATAGTAAGCGCTTAACAAATGCCAACATTATTATTATTATTATTTATTGAGTGCTTATTGTGTGCAAAGCACAGTATGAAGGGCTGGGGAGAGTAATAATAATAATGGTATTTGTTAAGTGTTTAACTCTGTGCCAGGCACTGTACTAAACGCTGGACAATATAACCAAGGTGTAGACACATTTCCTGCCTACAAGGAGCTTAAAGTCCAGATCTCCATTACTACTATGACAGTTGCTCATCCAATCCTGTCCCCTAACAGAGATTGGGAAACTCTGAACTACTGCAAAATTTGCTTCCTGAAGTTAGCAGCTTCACAAATGTAGGCCTGGAAGAGAAGTAGTGTGGCCTAGGAGACAGAGCATGGGCCTGGGAGTCAGAGGACCCGAGTTCTAAACCTGGCTCCACCACTTGTCTGCTGTGTGATCTTGGACAAGTCATTTCACCTCTTTGTGTCTCAGTTACCTCATCTGTAAAATGCAAATTAATAGTAATATTAATGGAATTTGTTAAGCGCTTACTATTGCCAGATACTGTACAGAGTGCACTGGGGTGGATACAAGCAAATCAGAACGGACACAGTCCTCGTCCCATGTGGGCCTCACAGTCTCAATCCCCATTTTACAGATGAGGTCATTATTATTGTATTATTTATTGAACACTTACAGATGAGGTAACATACACAGAGAAATGAAGTGACAATTATTATTGTGGTATTTATTAAGCACTTACTCTATGCCAGGCACAGTACTAAGCGTTGGGGTGGGTACAAACACATCGGATTGGGCACAGTCCCTGTCCCACATGGGACTCACAGTCTCAATCCCCATTTTACAGATGAGAGAACTGAGGTCCAGAGAAGTGAAGTGACTTGTCCAAAGTCACACAACAGACAAGGGGCAGAGCCAGGACTAGAACCTCTAACTGTGAGCCCTGTGTGCGACGTGGATTGTGTCCAACCCAAATATCTTGTATCTTAGAACATCCTTGGCACATAATAAACACATAAATACCATTCTTCTTCTTCTTCTCTGGGCCTCAGTTCCCTCATCTGTAACATGGGGATTAAGCCTTTGTGTCCCCTGTGGAACATGGGCTACACCCAACCCATTTAGCTTGTATTTATCCCAGCACTTAGTACGGTGCCTGGCACATAGTAAGCGCCTAACAAATACCACTGAAAAAAATGTGCAGTGAGAATACCCCTCCAGCCAATGGTCTTGTTCTCTTTTTCTTATTCCCCCATGAATCCTAGCCTGATTCTCTTTCCCTCTTCAAAACCCTACTTAAAACTCACCTCCTCCAAGAGGCGTTCCCAGACTGAGCTCCTCTTCTCCCTCTACTCCCTCTGCCATCCCCCCTTTACCTCTCCGCAGCTAAACCTTCATTTTCCCCTTTTCCCTCTGCTCCTCCACCTCTCCCTTCCCATCCCCACAGCACTGTACTCGTCCGCTCGACTGTATATATTTTCGTTACCCTATTTATTTTGTTAATGAATTGTACATCGCCTCGATTCTATTTAGTTGCCATTGTTTTTACGAGATGTTCTTCCCCTTCACTCTATTTATTGCCATCGTTCTCGTCTGTCCGTCTCCCCCGATCAGACCGTAAGCCCGTCAAACGGCAGGGACCGTCTCTATCTGTTGCCGCCTTGTTCATCCCAAGCGCTTAGTACAGTGCTCTGCACATAGTAAGCGCTCAATAAATACTATTGAATGAATGAATGAATGAACGTCTATTCCTGGAGTCCGGAACGGCAGCTGATACAGCCCTCTAAGTAATCCTGTTTTTCGAGAGTGCCAGGGGATGTTACGTTGCCTTATTCTGTGCCGAGTCGGCATTTCGAGGCGGCCCTCCACAGAGGGGAAAACTCCATTAGTGCTTTCCCGTAACGAGGAGCCGTGCATCTCGTCAGCCGGGGACCAGAGAGCCGTCACTTCAGACGGTGACCTCTCCGGCAACGCCTCCTGCCATTTATCCCTGGGATGGGCCAATGATGCAGAGGGGAGAGTGGGAAGGGAATTCCCAATTCCCAATTCCCCAGAAGAGAATTGCTGCCACACAAAGCCATTAAGCACAGCTTGAGAAGCAGCATGGCCTGGTGGATACAACTCTGGCCCGGGAGTCAGAAGGACCTGCGTTTCCGTCTCTAACACGTGTCTGCTGTGTGACCTTGGGCAAGTCACTTCACTTCTCTGGGTCCCAGTTACTTATGTGTAAAAAAAAACAAATGGGGATTAAGAGTGTGAGCACAACAGGGGACAGGGGCTGTGTCCAATCCGATTAAAACGTACCTATTCCGGTGCTTAGAATAGTGCTTGGTACATAGTAAGCGCTTAACAAGTACCATTATTATTATTTAGCTCGCTCCTCAACGATTCAGCAGACCCAAGGAAATGAAAGGGGATTCCAGCAGCTTCAGCTTTCACAAGAAATAGGATTCAAGAGGTTTTTGGTTTTTTCTTTACTAAAAGGAGAGAAAATGTGAGATTATTTGAGTAGCACATCACAGACTGTATGCTCGTTGTGGGCAGGGAATGTGTCTCTTCATTGTTAAATTGTAATAATAATAATAATGGTGGTATTTGTTATGCGCTTACTATGTGGCAGACACTGTACTAAACTCTGGGTGGATACAAGATAATCAGGTTGGACGCAGTCCCTGTCTCACTTAGAGCTCACAATCTCAATCCCCATTTTACAGATGAGGTAACTGAGGCACAGAGAAAAGAAATGATTTGACCAAGATCACACAGCAGACAAGCGACGGAGAAGGGATTAGAACCCATAACATATAACATATAACATATAACATATAACATATAACATATAACATAACATTAGAACCCATAACTGATTCTCTTTCCCTCTTCAAAACCCTACTTAAAACTCACCTCCTCCAAGAGGCGTTCCCAGACTGAGCTCCTCTTCTCCCTCTACTCCCTCTGCCATCCCCCCTTTACCTCTCCGCAGCTTAACCCTCTTTTTCCCCTTTTCCCTCTGCTCCTCCACCTCTCCCTTCCCATCCCCACAGCACTGTACTCGTCCGCTCGACTGTATATATTTTCGTTACCCTATTTATTTTGTTAATGAATTGTACATCGCCTTGATTCTATTTAGTTGCCATTGTTTTTACGAGATGTTCTTCCCCTTGACTCTATTTATCGCCATCGTTCTTGTCTGTCCGTCTCCCCCGATCAGACCGTAAGCCCGTCAAACGGCAGGGACTGTCTCTATCTGTTGCCGACTTGTTCATCCCAAGCGCTTAGTACAGTGCTCTGCACATAGTAAGCGCTCAATAAATACTATTGAATGAATGAATGAATGAATAACAGTGATTCCCATGTGGGCTGTGGACTGTGTCCAACCTAAATATGAAGAACACAACACTGGTTAATCAATCAATCAATCAATGGTATTCATTGATCATCATCATCATCATCATCAGTGGCATTTGAGTGCTTACTATGTGCAGGGGACTATACTATGTACTTGGGACAGTTCAGTACAACAGAGTTGATGGACGCATTCCCTGCCCACAGTGAGCTTACAGTCCAGCGGGGGAGACCGACATTAATATAAATAATTTACAGATATGTACATAAGTGCTGAGGGGCTGACGGTGAATACCAAATGCCATTCTATAGTGTTTTATAAAGTCTTAGTATTAGTAGCATTAATTAAGCACCCATTGGGTGCGGTGCACTGTATTAGACACTTGAGAAGCAAGACCTTGGGCAAGACAATTCACTTCTCTGTGCCTCAGTTACCTTATCTGTAAAATGGGGATTATGATCCCCATGAGGGACAAGGACCGTGATCAACCTGATTACCTTGTATCGACCCCAGTGCTTAGAACAGTGCTTGGCACGTAGTAAGCGCTTAACAAATACCACAATTATTATTACTACTGAACAATAATAATAGTGGTGTTTGTTAAGCACTTAGTATGTGCCAGACACTGTACTAAGTGCTGGGGTGGATACAAGCAAATTGAATTGGACACAGCCCCTGTCCCACGTGAGGCTCACAGTCTCAATCCCCATTTTACAGATGAGGTAATAATAATAATAATAATGTTGGTATTTGTTAAGCGCTTACTATGTGCAGAGCACTGTTCTAAGCGCTGGGGTAGACATAGGGGAATCAGGTTGTCCGACGTGGGGCTCACAGTTAATCCCCATTTTACAGATGAGGTAACTGAGGCACAGGGAAGTTAAGTGACTTGCCCACAGTCACACAGCTGACAAGTGGCAGAGCCGGGAGTCAAACTCATGACCTCTGACTCCGAAGCCCAGGCTCTTTTCCACTGAGCCACGCTGAGGTAGATGAGGCCCAGAGAAGTGAAGTGACGTGGCCAAGGTCACACAGCAGACAAGCGGTGGAGCTGGGATTAGAACTCCTGACCTTCTGATTCCCCGGCCTGTGCTCTCTCCACTACACCAAGTTCCCTGGACACAAGAACCTTCCACTCTAATAGATGAGCCAAACTTCACATATATTCACACAACATGCAGAGCACTGTACTAAGCGCTTGGGAGAGAATAATACAACTAGTAGGCCTGATCCTTTGCCTCGAGGAGTTTATTATCTTGCAGGAGAGATGGACTCTAAAATATAGGAGAACTAGTTTGCTAGAATACCGTTAAATTAAAAAAAAAAAAAACATTTTGCTGCATCTCCAATGCCGCCCATTTTATCTTCTGAGAAAGCAGAAAAGATTTCTAACTTTTGTCCCTGTCCTTGGAAGTAGAAATATAGTAGATTTTTGATCCATGTCCACAATTCAGATATGGGACAAAACATCCTGAATCCGTTGAATTCAATGTGAGAGGGAGTCTAGTGTTTCTGTGTCGTAGAAATCAGTTTCAAATCTCAAAAGGCTTGATTCATTTACGTGAAGTCAATACGGTGAATTCTGTGTATCATAAAAGCGGCTCATTTGGGTCCGGAGAAAGTAAATTGAATTTCTGGGCTTCTCTTGCTCGTGGCGAAGGTCATTGTTTACTGAAAAAAATGTATAGACCCACATACATATGGTTTATTAAAGATTCATGATTTTCAGTAATGAAAAACCTCAAGTGCCATGGAGAACACTCCTTTAAACATATGGCTCACCCTTTGTCCTCTCTCCATGGCTTAAAGTGTATAATGGTAATGAGAATAAGAATAATTGTGATATTTGGGTTTTTTTTCAAAGGTATTTGTTAAGTACTTACTATGGGCCTGGCACCGTTCTAAGTGCTGGGGTAGATACAAGGCAATCAGGTTGGACAGTCTCTGGAGGTTCACAGCCTTAATCCCTATTTTAAAGATGAGGTAACTGAGGCACAGAGAAGTGAAGTGACTTGCCTGAGGTCACACAGCAGATAAGAGGAAGAGCTGGAATTAGAATCCAGGTCCTTGTGATCCCCAGGCTTGTGCTCTATACACCAGGCCGTGCTGCTTCTCTATTAAGTGCTCTCCAGCCCCTTGCCCCCTCCTATCTCACCTTCTTTCTCTCCTTCTCCAGCCCAACCCACACACTCCGCTCCTCTGGTGCCTCCTCACGGTGCCTCCTCCTCGCCTGTCCCACGGTCGACCCCTGGCCCACGTCCTACCACTGACCTGGAACGCCCTCCCTCCTCACAGGGGCCAAACTAACTCTCTTTCCCTCTTCAAAGCCCTACTGAGAGCTCACCTCCTCCAGGAGGCCTTCCCAGATTGAGCCCCCTTCTTTTCCTCTGCTCCTCTCCTCTTCCTATCATCCCTACTCCCTCCCTCTGCTCTACCCCCTCCCTGCCCCCTTGCACTCGTGTATATTTGTACATATTTTTTATTATTCTATTACCTTTATTAATGATGTTATATAGCTATAATTCTATTTATCTATTTTGATGCTATTGATGCCTGTCTACTTATTTAGTTTTGTTGTCTTTCTCCCCCCTTCTAGACTGTGAGACCATTGTTGGGTAGGGATTGTCTCTACCTGTTGCCAAATTGTACTTTCCAAGCGCTTAGTACAGTGCTCTGCACACAGTAAGTGCTCAATAAATATGATTGAATGAATGTGTCTTACATATTAAGAACCATGGTCAACACAAGATAATCAGATTGAAACAGTCTCTAGCCCACAAGGGGGTCACAGTCTAAAGAGGCAGGAGAACAGGTAGTAAATCCCCTTATTGCTATTGTTCTTGTCTGTCCGTCTCCCCCGATTAGACCGTAAACCCATCAAAGGGCAGGGACTGTCTCTATCTGTTACCGATTTGTACATTCCAAGCGCTTAGTCCAGTGCTCTGCACATAGTAAGCGCTCAATAAATACGATTGAATTTTACAGATGAGAAAAAAATTGAGGCTCAGAGAAAGTAAAGTGATTTGTCCAAGGTCACATAGCAGGCAAATGTAGGGACGATTGAATGATTAAGCATCTTCTGGGTACAGAGCACTTACTTAATAAGTGCTCAATAAACATCACTGATCAACTGATCTTCCGTTTTCCACATACATGAGAAGCAGTGGGCTTAGGGAAAAGAGCACGGAGCTGGGAGTCAGAAGGACCTGGGTTCTAATCCCAGCTCTGCCACATGTCTGCTGTATGACCTTGGGCAAGTCACTTTATTTCTCTGGGACTCAGTTACCTCATCTGTAAAATGGGGATTATGCCAGTGAGCCTCCTTTGGGACAGGGACTGTGTCCAACCCAGTTTACTTGCATCCATCCCAGCATTTAGTACAGTGCCCGAAACATAAGTGCTTAGCAAATACCACTTAATATTCACCCCATCCTCAGCCACCACAGCACTTATGTACAGATCCATAATTTATTTTAATGCCTACCTCCCCCCTACACTGTAAGTTCCCTGTGAGCAGGGAACTTGTTACCAACTCTGTTGAATTGTGCTCTATAAGCGCTTAGTACAGTGCTCTGAGCATGGTAAGCTCTCATTAATGCTACTGACTGATTCACATAGAGGGATAGAGATGTCTTCGAAAAAAACTTATACAACAGGACTTCCAGAAAGAGTAAAATGGGTTTTCAAAAGAAATTTCAATACTGGGTATGTTGATATAATAATCATGGTATTTGTTAAGTGCCAAGGACTGTTCTAAGCACTGGGGAAGATACAAGGCATTCAGGTTGTCCCATATGGAGCTCACTGTCTTAATTCCCATTTTAGAGATGAGGGAACCGAGGCACAGAGAAGTTAAGCGACTTGCCCAAGGTCACACAGCATACAAGTGGCAGAGCTGAGATTAGAACCCGTGACCTTCCGACTCCCAGGCCCATGCTCTATCCACTACGCCATGCTGCTTCTCTATCAAATCTATCTCTTTCAAATCCATCCAACTATGCTCTGGAAGCTAATAATATACTCACAAGTTTCATTAGGAAGTCCATCCTGAACTTCCAATCCAAACATCCAAGCAGAATAGTTCACTCAAACAATTTCACTAAGAAACTGGAAATAAACTGTCATAGTGCATTAATCCCTATCCCTCGCCTGTTCTGCCTTCTCCTTTAGAAAGGTACTGTGCATTTTTTGGCTCCTTTACTTATGCTTCTCGTCCCAGAGATACGCATACAACGATTGTGGATATAGAAGGGAAGTTCTCCGACTCCCTACCTAATTGGTGGCAGGCAAGAGAAGAGAAAGAGGCTTCTCTGAATATGATTTGGATCATTCTCCCTTGTGAAATTCACAGTATTCTGGTTTTTGTCGCACACTTATGTGGGGCATGTGGGGAGAGTGAGCGAGAGAGAGAGCTGGGGGAAGGGGAGAGAGTGGGGGGAGAGAACAGGAGGAGAGAGAAAGGGGGAAGAGAGAATGGGGAAGAAGGAGAGTGGGGGGAGAGAGAAGAGAAGAGAGGGAAGGAGAGAGAGAAGAGGAGTGAGAGAAAAGGAGAGAGAAGAGAAAGAGAATTGGGGAGAGAGAGAGGAGGAGGGAGAGAAGAGGAGAGAGAATTTGGGAGAGAAAGAGCTGGGGAGAGAGAGAATTTGGGAGAGAGAAGGGGAGATAGATCTGGGGAGAGAAAGAAGGCGAGAGAGAAAACTGGCGAGAGAGAAAGCGGGAGAGCAAGAATGGGGAATGTGAAAAGGGGAAAGTGGGAAGGGGAAGAGCAAGAAGGGGGAGAATGGGAAGGAAAAAGTGAGAAGGGGGAGAAAAAGAATGGCAGAGAGAGGAGAAAGAGAATGGGGAGAAATAGAAGGGTGGAAGAGAAGGGGAGAGAGAGAAGGGGGAAGGGGGAGAGAGAGGAAGGGGAAAGAGAATGGAGAGAAAGAAGGGGAGTGAAAGGAGGACAAAAAGACGGGAGAAAACTAAAAAAAATAGTTTGCTCAGTTGTGTTAAATACATGCAGTAAAGAGTCACTGTGTGTGTCCCTCATTGGTATGGGAAAGAGGGAGGGGCACCGTCCACGGCCCCCTGGGAACGGCGCCCATCCTCGATGCTGAGGTCACTGTATAGCCAAATACTTCGAGGATCTTGAGCAAGAACAAATATACCCCTGTGTCGAAGGAGAGGGAAGTTCGCCAAAGTCTCCGGGTATTTTCTTGAAGATTCTGCCCAAATGGTCCAAGTCTCCCTCAAAGGAAGCAATGGGGTGAACTGAACAAAGTCCACACTGCAAAGCTGCCAAAGTCCATACAGCAGAGCTGCCTGAGACTTTTCAGCCCTGGCACACAAAAGAGAAGCTGGGTACTTTCTACAGAAGGGAAACGAGTGTTCTACAAAACACCGAACAAAAAGGATGTTGACAAGATGGAGTGTTTTCATTCTCTGTAATTCAGACGGCCTTTGGCTAATATATTCAGCAGCAGCAGCAGCAGCAGAGCCTAGTGGGAAGAGCCCAGGCCTTAGAACCAGAGGATCTGGGTTTTGATCCCAGCTCTGCTGATTGCTTTGTGTGTGACCTTGGGCAAGTCACAACCTCTCTGTGCCTCAGTTACCTCATAACTCCTCACTAATGGCTTCAAAACTCTCTATCACCTTGCCCCTTCTTACCTCACCTCCCTTCTTTCCTTCTCCATCCCAGCCCGCACACTCCACTCCTCTGGTGCCGCTAATCTGCTCACTGGGCCTCGTTCTCCTCTATGCCATCGTTGACCCCCGACCCACGTCCTCCCTCTGGCCTGGAATGCCCTCCCTCCTCACATCGGCCAAACAATCACTCTTTCTCCCTTCAAAGCCCTATTGAAGGTGCACCTCCTCCAAGAGGCCTTCCCAGACTAAGGCCCCTTTTTCTCTAGCCCCCCCTCCCTTCCGCGTTACCTAGATTCTCTCCTTTGCTCTTCCCCCTCCCCCACCCCACAGCACTTATGTTTATATGTATATATCTATAAATCTATTAATATTGATGCCTGTTTACTTGCTTTGATGTGTATATATAATTCTATTTATTTATATTGATGCCTGTTTACTTGTTTTCATATCTCTCTCCCCACCTCTAGACTGTAAGCCTGGTGTGAGCAGGGATTGTCTCTATTGCTGAATTGTACTAAGTGCTTAGTACAGCGCTCTGCACACAAGTGAGTGCTCAATAAATATGACTGAATCAATGAATGAATCTTTAAGATGGGGATTCAATACCGCTCTCCCTCATTCTTAAACGGTGAGTCCTAAGTGGAACAGGGACTGCGTCCAACCTGATTAATTTGTATCTACTCCAGCACTTAGAACAATGCTTGATATGTCGTAAGCACTTAAATATAACGAAAATAATGAGAATGATAATCAAAACAACAGCCGCCACCTCATATGTGAAATTTCACACACAAATAATTCCCAGGTAAATGTTACCAGTAAGAGAGCTGAAAACTCTGAAAGGTAAATGTGCTCCTTTATACACTTTCTTATAGCAAAATAGGAAAATAACTTCATTTTCTAGATCATTAATATGCTTCATTATTATTGATAATGTATAGGTAATGTAGCCTCATGGAAAGAGCAGTGACACAGAAATCAGGATACCTGAGGGCTTTTTTTTTAAATGGTACTTGTTAAGCACTTACTCTGTGCCAGGCATTGTCCTGAACACTGGGGTAGATATAAGATAAATGGGTTGGACACAGTCCACGTTCCGCCTGAAGATGAAGTAACTGAGGCACAGGGATTCAGCTTGGCCTAGTGGATGGAGCCCGGGCCTGGGAGTCAGAAGGACCTGGGCTCTAATCCCGGCTCCACCACTTGTTTGCTGTGTGACCTTGGGCAAGCCACTTTACTTCTCTGTGCCTCAGTTCCCTCATCTGCAAATTAGGGAATAAGACTGTGAGCCTTATATGGGCAACCTGATTAACTCACATCTACCCCAGCACTTAGAACAGTGCTTGGCAGAGAGCAAGAGCTTAACCAGTACCATTAAGTGACTTGCCCAAAGTCACAAAGCAGGCAATTGGAGGAGCTGGGTTTAGAACCCAGAAAATCTACATCTCCTCCCCTGTTCTCTCCTCCTCTCTCCAGGCTCATATCTCCTTCTCCCTCCAAGATGCCTCCACCTGGATGTCTGCCCGCTACCTAAAACTCAACATATCTAAAACTGAGTTCCTTATCGTCCCTCCCAAATCCTGTCCTCTCCCTGACTTCCCTGTCACTGTGGACGGTACAACCATCCTTCCCGCCTCACAGGCCCGTAACCTCGGTGTCATCCTTGACTCCGCTCTCTCATTCACCCCACGCATCCAATCCGTCATCAACACCTGCCGGTCTCACCTTCACAATATCACCAAGATCTACCCTTTCCTCTCCATCCAACTGGCCTTGTGCTGGTACAAGCTCTCCTAATATCCCGACTGGATTATTGTGTCAGCCTTCTCTCTGATCTCCCTTCCTCCTGTCTCTCCTCACTCCAGTCCATTCTTCATTCCTCTGCCCGGATCATCTTCCTGCAGAAAGGCTCTGGGCATGTCACTCCCCTCCTCAAAAACCTCCAGTGGTTGCCTATCAACCTCCGCACAAAACAAAAACTCCTCACTCTGGGCTTCAAAGCTGTCCATCCCCTTGCCCCCTCCTACCTCACCTCCCTTCCCTCCATCTAAATCCCAGCCTGCACACTCCGCTCCTCTGCCGCTGCTCACCTCCTCACGGCACCTCATTCTCGCCTGTCCCGCCATTGACCCTGGCCCATGCCCTACCTCTGTTCCGGAAGGCCCTCCCTCCTCACCTCCGCCAAACTAAGTCTCTTCCCCTCTTCAAAGCCCTACTGAGGGCTCATCGTTTCCAGTAGGCCTTCCCAGACTGAGCCTCCCCTCTCCTCCTGCTCCCCCTCCCCCTCTCCCACCCTCTGCTCTTCCCCTCCCCTCAGCACTGTGTTCATTTGTACATATTATTTATTACCCTATTTATTTTGTTAATAAGATGTATATCTCCTTGTTTCTATTTATCTCGATGATGTCTTGTTTTTGTTTTGTTCTGTTTTGCTCTGCTGTCTGTCTCCCCCATTTAGACCATCACTGGGCAGGGATTGTCTCTATCTGTTGCTGAATTGTACATTCCAAGCGCTTAGTACAGTTCTCTGCACATAGTAAGTTCTCAATATATACTATTGAATGAATGAATGAATCTGGCTCCCAGGCTCATTCTCTTTCCATCGGGCCACAGTTTAACTGGGTGACTATAGCAACTTCCTTATCCTCTCTGTGTTTCTATAGGATGAACATTAATTACTTTTATTCAAAACTCTCCTACAATCCCACCACTCCAACAAGCCCTCCTTTATTAACTCCCCAAAGTAAGGCAAATCCAACCTTCAGCCCCCATTGATATTTACATAATTATGTATTAATCCCCTCCCTCACTACTTTTGTATTTGTATGCTTGACTGGAGAATTTATTCCGATTACCCCATTTGTAAATGCTTTTCAGTCTCTCTCTCCCCGGTTAACATGTATGCTCCTCATGGACAGGGAATGAACAGCTGTTGTATTTTCCCCCAAATTTAGTTGATTCATTCATTCAATAGTATTTATTCATTCATATTTATTGAGCCGTTACTGTTAATGAGCAGAGCACAGTAGTAAGCACTTGGGAAAGTACAATACGACAACAAACCGACACATTTTCCGCTCACAACGATCTCTCGGTCCAGAGGGGGAGACAGACATTAATATACATACATGAATATATATACATGAATAAATGACAGATATATACTTATGTGCTGTGGGGATGGGAGGGAGGATGAATGAAGGGAGAAAGTCAGGGTGATACAGAAGGGAGTGGGAGAATGCATTTGTACAATGCATTCCACAGAGTAGGTGGTCAATAAGAGGAGCAGCATGGCCTTGTAGCAAGACCACGGGCTTGGGAGTTAGAGGATGTGGGTTCTAATCCCGGCTTGCCACTTGCCTGCTGTGTGACCTTGGACAAATCACTTCACTTCTCTGTGCCTCTGTCACCTCATCTGTAAAATGGGGATTAAGACTATGAGCCCCACGTGGGACACCCTGATTACCTTGTATCCACCCCGGTGCTTAGAACAGTGCTTGGCACATAGCAAGTGCTTAACAAATACGAGTATCATTATTATTTTCTGGGGGGTGCTCAACATGATTCGACACCCAAAGTCTAATCAATCAATCAATGGTACTAATTGAGCATCTACTGGGTGCAAAGCCCTGTACTAAACACTTGAGAGAGTACCATAATCCAACGTCTATTCGACTGACCTACAAACATTTACTACTCTTTGATAAACGTGAGCCATACATTCTCTACTTGTTTAGGGACTGAAAAAAAAAATTCTTCCCTGCCATACACTTCTAAAATTGGGTTTCCATAGCAACTGGAGTGTGACCCGCATACAGAAAAGAGCAGGCGAGATACTAGCAGAGATAATGTAGCCAGATCTATAGATAGGAAACTTGAAAGATGAATGTTCCAAGGGATTGAATACAGTCCTTCCATGTTGCAAGCATTTAAATTGGTCTCAGTGTTGTGGTTGGGGGAACTATATTGCACATTAAGTTACCGGCAACAATAAAAGCATACTGTCCTACAGAGAATTAGCTTCTGACGGTCCTCATTTCACAGTGCAGCCCTGGAGCAAATGGAACCCCATGGAAAGAGCACTCGACTGAAAATCAGGAGACCCGGGTTCGAATCGCATCTCTGCCATTTGCCTGCTCTGTGACCTTGGCACGTCAGGTAATTTCTCTGTATCTCGGCTTCCTCGTCCTGAGAACGTCCATAAATTTATCTGTTCTCCCTTAGGGTCTCAGCCCCTTGTGGGATGAGGCAAGTCACTTCACTTCTCTGTGCCTCAGTTGCCTCATCTCCAAAATGGGGTTTAAGACTGTGAGCACCATATGGGACATGGACTCTGTCCAACCCAATTACTTTGTATTTATTTATTTACTAGAGCATTTAGAATAGTGCCTGGAGCATAGTAAGCACTTGACAAATACCATAATTGGCATTATCATCTTCCCTAGGATTTAGCACAGAGCTTGGAGCTTTTTAAGTCCTTATCAAATAGCACAATTATTACGTTACGATAATTATCATCACCTGCTCTTCCTTTCTCAGCCCGTGAGCCTCACGTAGGACAGGGATCGTGTCTGATCTGCTGCTCTTATATCTGCCTCAGCATTTAGCAGAGCCCTTATCATGTACGAAAACAATGATAATAATAATGGTGGTATTTGTTAAGCGCTTACTATGTGCCAAGCACTGTTCTAAGCACTGGGGGGATACAAGGTGATCAGGTTGTCCCACATGGGGCTCACAGTTTTCACCCCCATTTTACAGATTAGGTAACTGAGGCACAGAGAAGTTAAGTGACTTGCCCAAAGTCACACAGCTGACAAGCGGCCAAGTCGGAATTCGAACCCATGACCTCTGACTCCCAAGCCCGGGCTCTTTGCACTGAGCCACACTGCTTCTCTATCAATCCTACTTATTGAATGCTTACTACTACTACTAATAATAATGTTGGTATTTGTTAAGCGCTTACTATGTGCCGAGCACTGTTCTAAGCGCTGGGGTAGACACAGGGAAATCAGGTTGTCCCACCTGGGGCTCACAATCTTAATCCCCATTTTACAGATGAGGTAACTGAGGCACCGAGAAGTTAAGTGACTTGCCTAAATTCACACAGCTGACAAGTGGCCGATCCGGGATTCGAACCCATGACCGCTGACCCCAAGGCCCGGGCTCTTTCCACTGAGCCACTCTGCTTCTCTGCTTACTGTGTGGAGAACACTGCACTATGCACTTGGAAAAGTAGGATGTAATAATGATAATCGTGGTTATTTGTTAAATGCTTAGTATGTGCCAGGCACTGTACACTAAATGCCGGAGAAGATACAAGGTAACTGGGTTGGACACAGTCCTTGTCCACACAGGGCTCACAGTCTCAATCCTCATTTTCCAGATGCGGTAACTGAGGCCCAGAGAAGTGAAGTGACTTACCCAAGGTCATACACCAGACATGTGGCTGAGCCAGAATTAGAACCCAGGACCTAATGACTCCCAGGCCCATGCTCTAACCACTAAACCATGCTGCTTCGGGGGCAGCACGGAGCTTACAGTCTAGTCTCATAGCTACCTTAAAAGCACATCTCCTCCAAGAGGCCTTCCCCGACTAAGCCCTCATTTTTTTTCTTCTCCTACTCCCTTCTGCCTCGCCTTTGCATTTAGGTTTGCACCCTGTATTCACCCCTCCTTTAGGTCCACAGCACTTTTTTACACAACCATTATTTGTTCATTTGTAGTAATGTCTATAATCAATCATATTTATTGAGCACTTACTGTGTGCAAAGCACTGTACTAAGCAATTAGATCCCGCTCTAGACTGTAAGCTTGTTGTGGGCAGGGAACGTGTTTGTTATGTTCTAGACTATAAACTTGTTGTGGGTAGGGAATGTGTCTTTTTACTGTTATATTGAATTCTCCCAAAGCAGCATGGCTCAGTGGAAAAGAGCCCGGGCTTGGGAGTCAGAGGTCATGGGTTCGAATCCCCGCTCTGCCACTTGTTAGCTGTGTGACTGTGGGCAAGTCACTTTACTTTTCTGGGCCTCAGTTCCCTCATCTGTAAAATGGGGATGAAGACTGTGAGCCCCACGTGGGACAACCTGATGACCCTGTATCTACCCCAGCGATTAGAACAGTGCTCGGCACATAGTAAGCGCTTAACAAATACCAACATTATTACAGTGCTCTGTACACCGTAAGCACTTAGTAAATGCGATTGAATGAGTGAATATGTTGTGTTAATAGTATCAATAATAATTATGATATTTGTTACACATTTACTATGCGCCAGGCACTGTTCTAAACGCATACAAGATCACAGTCTTAATCTCCATTTTACAGAGGAGGGAACTGAGGCACAGACAAGTGGAGTGACTTGTCCAAGGTCACACAGCAGACAAATGGTGGAGTGGGATTAGAACTCATGCCCTCCCCTCCCCACTTGGACTGTGAACCCGTTGTTAGGCAGGAATTGTCTCTATCTCTTCCCGAATTGTACATTCCTATTGGATAGTACAATGCTCTGCACACGGGAAGCGCTAAATTAATACGATTGAATGAATGGATGAATGAATGACCTTCTGACTCCCAGATCCGTTCTCTATCCACTAGGCCAAGTGCTTAGTTCAGTGCTCTGCACACAGTAAGCACTCAATAAATATGATTGATTGATCTAGAGGGGGAGACATTGGAATGCAGGATGGATATATACAGAAGTGCTCAGAGGCTGAGGGTGGAATGAATAAAAAACACATGCCAGGGCAAGGGTGAATGTTGAACACATACTATCATTAGTAAGGAAAATATTTCATTTTTTAGCCAATCTGCACCAAATACTCTTAAAATGGATCATTCTGAAGCACTCAGGAGAAATTCTTGAGTTTTCAATACATTATTCATTACACTGCAGTTATGTTGTGAAAGCTCTCTTTTTCTAGTCACTGTAGCAGTGTGAGTTTTGGCTGCAGCATTTATAATTAAATGAGACACATTGTTAACACCATTAGTTCCTGCGCTGGTTGCTCAATGTCAAAAATTAGCATACCTGGGGGAAATAGCATGGCCTAGCAGAAAAAGTCTATGGCTGGGAGTCAGAGGACCTGGGTTCTCATCCCAACTCAGCCACTTGCTGCTGTGTGACTTTGGGCGAGTCACCTAACTTCTCTGGGCCTCAGGTACCTCATCTGTAAAATGGGGATTAAAGACGTGAACTCCATGTGAGACATGATTACACTGTAGCTACCCCAGCAGTCAGAACAATGCCTGGCACATAGTAACAAATGCCATTTTAAAAAAAGTAAAATCCCAGCTCTGCCATATGTCTGCTGTGGAACCTTTTTTAAATGCAACTTGTTAAGCACTTACCATGTGCCAGGAACTATAGTAAACACCGGGGTAAATTCAAGACAATCAGGTTGGACACAGTCCCTAATTCCATATCGGGCTCACAGTCTAAATTGGGGGAGGGTGGGAGTTCGGATTTAAATTCTTTTGTAAATTATCCTGGGTTTGTCACCCCTGCTAGAAAAGTAAGCTCCTAAAAATGGGCCTATATTTGAAGGTCAAGAAAACAAAGATCATGACAACGGAAAGTTTTAATACATCTGTACTGGATGGAGAGAAGATTGAAATAGTTGACAATTTTTCTCTCCTGGGATCGATAATAATAAACAAACTAGTGGTCAAGAAATATGCCCAACATTAATGTTAGGAAGACTACTTTCCTATTTTCCAAGAGCCTGGAAAAGTCATGGAATGTGCTGAGGTAACAACTGCCACAAAAATACAAATTGTCTATTCTCTGCTGTTTCCAGTGACAATGTATGGATCTGAAAGCTGGACAGTGAAAAATCAGGATAGAAAGAACATCGATTATTTGGAAATGTGGTGATAGAAAAGGCTTTTGTGAATACCATGGACGGCCCGAAAGACAAATAAATGGATTTTGGAACAAATTAAGCCAAAGCGGTCTTTGGAAGGCTAAATGACTAGACTTAGATTAGCATATTTTGGACACGTAATCGGGAGGACCGATTCTTTGGAGAAGACACTAATGCTAGGAAAAGTCAGAAAGAGGAGGTGGTAGAGCTACCTAAAAGTTCTCAGGAGACGAACGGATAGTAGGAAAATAATCACCATCAGCATTCATTCATTCAATGGCAGAAACCAAAGATGGCAGTGTAGAATAGGGCAAGAGAGAAGAATTGAAGGCACATCTCCTCCTTCATTCATTCTTTCATTCTTTATTTTTTGAGCACTTACTATGTGCAGAGTACTGTACTAAGCACTTGGGAGAGAACATTATAACAATTAGACACATTCCCTGCCCACAACGACCTTACAGTCCAAGAGGCCTTCCCTGACTAAGCCCCCCTTTCCTCTTCTCCCTCTCCTTTCTGCGTCATCCTGACCTTCTCCCTTTATTCCTTCCTCCCCCCACCCAGTCCCACACCACTTATATCCACACATGACATGAATAGTTTATTCATTTCTATTAATGTCTGTCTCCACCCTCTAGACTGTAAGCTCGTTGTGGGCAACAAATGGTTCCGTTTATTGTTATAGTGAACTCTCCCAAGTGCCTACAACAGTGCTCTGCACACAGTATGCGCTCAATAAATACAATTGAATGAATGAATGAATTGTGGAGTTTGGAGACCTAGATTCTGTGTGACCTTGGCCATGTAACTGAGCCTTTCTGTGTCTCAGTTAACTACTCTGTAAAATGGGGGGACGATTCAGCTCTCCCTACTTACTAGACTATGCGACTCATGGGGAATAAAGACTTTGATCTTATTAATATGTATCTATCTCAAACTTAGCATTTAGGAAGCACTTAATAAATGCAATGCTATTGTGATTGCTTAAATCTCTACTTCAAAAAGAGCTACTCGTCTCTCCAGTAAAAATAAAATCTGTCTTTTGAGGCAGTGGAAGCACTTCATTTCTGATGCCGCTGATCAATTCAGGAATTTCCGTCTTAAAAAAATTATTTGGGCAGCAGCGAGGGGAAGCACAGATTTTCAACATCTTGCATTGTTTGATAGTGAGAACTTGTCAACGAGAGAGGACTTTGTGTGTAGGGAGAGGGACAGAAGGGGAAAGAGGGAGAGAGATGGGGGGAGATAGACAGAGGAAGATAAAGAAGGACAGAGGGATAGAGACAGATGGACAGAGACAGATGGACAGAGGAACAGAGATGGACAGGGATAAACAGATATGTACAGAGACAGAGACAGTCAGAGATGGACAGAGAGACTGGGAGACAAGGAGAATAAAGGGGAAAGTGGGGAGAGGTGGAGAGAGATAGGGAGCGACGGGGAGCGGGGGGGAAAGGGGGAAAAGACAGGGCCTTAAGGTGCATTTTTGAGCTGTAACCTGCTTGTTATCAGCAAACATGACTACTGACTCTGTTTTGTTGGATCAGTTAATCAATCAATGGTATTTGTTGATTACTTATTATATGCAGAACAGTGCTTAGGAGAGGACGTTTCAGCAGAGTTGGCAGAGATGTTCCATTCCCACTGTGAGCTTATATTCTAGAGGGAGAGACGGAAATTAATATGAATGAATGAATTATGGATATGTACGCAAAAATATGTTTGTAAGTATAGGCAAGGGGCGATGGATGTTCAAAAGTTCATAACCTTGGCGTTATCCTCGACTCATCTCTCTCATTCAACCCACATATTCAATCTGCCACCAAATTCTGCCAGTTCAACCTTCAAACACTGCTAAAATCCACGCTTGCCTCTCCATCCAAACTGCTTTCACATTCATTCAAGCATTTATCCTCTCCCGCCTTGATAACTGCATCAGCCTCCTTGCTGACCTCCCAGCCTCCTGTCTCTCCCCGCTCCAGTCCATACTTCACTCTGCTGCCTAGATCATTTTTCTACAAAAAGGTTCAGTTCATGTTTCCCCACCCCTCAAGAACCTCCAGTGGTTGCCCATCCACCTGGACATCAAAAAGAAACTCCTTACCATTGGTTTTAAACCAATCACCTTGATCCCCTCCTTCTTTACTTCACTGAATTCCTCCTACAGCCCCATCTGTGGAGAAGCGTCATAGTGTAGTGGATGGAACATGAGCCTGGGAATCAGAAGTCATGGGTTCTAATCTTGGCTCCGACACGTCTGCTGTGTGACCTTAGTCAAGTCACTTCACTTCCCTGAGCCTCATTGACTTCATCTGTAAAATGGGGAATAAGGCTGTGAGCTCTATGCGGGACAGGGACTGTGTCCAACCCTATTTGCCTGTCCTCCCTCCAGGGCTTAGTACAGTGCCTGGCACATAATGAGCGCTTAACAAATACCATTATTATTATTATTATTATTATCTGCACACTCGGTTTAGCTAGTGCCAGCTTGCTCACTGTGCCTCAATCTTGTCTATCTCACCGCTGAGTCCTGTCTCATGGCCTACTTCCGATCTGGAACTCCCTCACTCTCTGTACACCAGACTACCCCTTCCCTTCGTTCGAAGATTTATGAAAGTCACATCTCCTCCAAGAAGCCCTCCCCGATTAAGTCCTGTTTTCCCCTACTCCCTCTCCCTTCTGAGTTTCCCTAGCACTTGGATTTGGAGCTTTTAAGCACTTGCTGTTCACATCACTTTCAGCCCCACAGCTCATAATAAAATGAGCTCCCCTTTTCCCTCTGCTCCCTCTACCCCATCCACCTCTTAGTCTCTCCGCGGCTAAACCCTCTTCTCCCCCCTTTCCCTCTGCTCCTCCCCCCTCCCATCCCATCCCCTCAGCACTGTACTCGTCCGCTCAACTGGATATATCTTCATTACCCTATTTATTTTGTTAATGAGATGTACCTCACCTTGATTCTATTTATTTGCTATTGTTTTAATGAGATGTTCATCCCCTCGATTCTATTTATTGCTATTGTTCTTGTCTGTCTCCCCCGATTAGACTGTAAGCCCATCAAAGGGCAGGGGCTGTCTCTATCTGTTACTGATTTGTACATTCCAAGACCTTAGGACAGTGCTCTGCACATAGTAAGCGCTCAATGAATACTATTGAATGAATGAATGAATTAATAATAATTATGGCATTTGTTAAGCACTTACTTTGTGCCAGGCACTGTACTAAGTTCTGGGGTGGATATGAGCAATTTGGGTTGGGCTCAATCCCTGTCCCACATGGGGCTCACAGTCTCAGTCCCCATTTTCCAGATGAAGTCAATGAGGCCCGGGGAAGTGAAGTGGCTTGCCTAAGGTCACACAGCAGACAAGTGGTGAAGCGGAGATTAGAACCAACAACCTTCTGACCCCCAGGACTGGGCTCTATCCACCACGCCACGCCGCTTCTTCACTTAAGTACAGAGCCATAATTTATTTTAATGTTCATCTCCCTCTCCAGACTTGAAGTTCCTTGTGAGCGGGAAACATGTCTACTGACTTTATTACTTAGTCCAGTGCTTGGCACACAGTAAGTGTTGTTTGTTTACTTGTTTTGATGTCTTTCTCCCCCCTTTTAGACTGTAAACCCTTTGTGGGCAGGGATTGTCTCTTTTGATTGCTGAATTGCAATTCCAAGCGCTTAGTACGATGCTCTCCCCACAGTAAACTCTCAATAAATATGACTGAATGAATGTGTTCAACAAATACAACTGATTGATTATAAAATTGCTCACCCAACGTTACTTTTAACATGGTATTATGGTAAGCAGATTATTTTTGAGTTCAGCGGAGTATTCGGTGACAGGTTGTGATGCACAGTGACAATCTCTTGCCCATATGTAAGCCCAGTTCAATTTATGGAAATGATCCACCCCAGCACTCCCTTCTTTTCTCAGTTTGGTGGCAAGCTGTCCTTACGCTCTGCTCAGTTTTGGCTTCACTCAGCTGTTCTTCACTACGGAGGGAGCCAGAATCGGCAAAATCATTGATCATGAAGTCAGTGAATCAGGAAACTAAATCAGAGGTATTTGGCATGTTCCCCTGAACAGACTAATGTTTCAGCTGTGTCTGCTCTGTCATAATTACAAAAATGGAAATCAATCATATTTAGTGAATGTTCACTGTCAGTCAGTCAATCACAATTATTGAGTGCTTTCTGAGTGCGGGGTACTGTACTATCCTGATCTCCGCTCTCAACCTCCTGTCTCTCCCCGCTTCAGTCTATATTTCACTCTTCTGCCTGGATTATCCTTCTACAGAAACACTCTGGGCATGTCACCCCCTCCTCAAAAACCTCCAGCGGTTGCCTTTTAACCTAAGCATGAAGCAAAAACTCCTCACTCTTGGCTTCAAAGCCGTCCATCCCCTCGCCCCCTCCTACCTCACCTCCCTTCTCTCCTTCTCCAGCCCAGTCCACACACTCCGCTCCTCTGCCTCTGATAACCTCATCCCTGGGCCTCGTTCTCACCTGTCCCGCCGTCGACCCCTGGCCGACGTCCTACCTCTGTCCTGGAATGTTCTCCCTCCTCACATCTGCGAAACTAGCTCTCTTCCCCTCTTCAAAGCCCTACTGAGAGCTCACCTCTTCCAGGAGGCCTTCCCAGATTGAGCCATCCCTTTTCCTCTGCTCCTCCTCCCCTCTCCTTCGCCCCTACTTCCTCCCTCTGCTCTACCCCCTTCCCTGCCCCACATCACTTGTGTATATTTGTACATATTTATCATTCTATTTATTTTAATGCCTACTTGTTTGCTATGTATATATATCTATAATTCTACTTATATTGATGTTATTGATGCCTGTTTATTTATTTTGTTGTCTGTTTCTCCCGTTCTAGACTGTGACCCCATTGTGGGCAGAGATTGTCTCTCTTTGTTGCTGAATTGTACTTTCCAAGTACTTAGTACAGTGCTCTGCATACAGTATGCACTCAATAAATACAGTTGAATGAATGAATGCAGAGAAGCAGCGTGGCTCAGTGGAAAGAGCCTGGGCTTGGGAGTCAGAGGTCATGGGTTCGAATCCCGGATCTGCCATTTGTCAGCTGTGTGACTGTGGGCAAGTCACTTCACTTCTCTGTGCCTCAGTTACCTCATCTGTAAAATGGGGATTAAGACTGTGAGCCTCACTTGGGACAACCGGATTACCCTGTTCTACCTCAGCGCTTAGAACAGTGTTCGGCACATAGGAAGCGCTTAACAAATACCAACACAATAATAATAATGAATGAATACTAAGAGCTTGGGAGAGTACGATAGAACAATAAACAAATTCCCTGCCCACAACGAGATCAGTCTAGAGGGGGAGGCAGACATTAATATCAATTTTAAAAATACAGATATATCCATAAGAACTGTGGGTCTTGGAAGGGGGATGAATAAAGGGAGCAAGTTAGGGTGATGCAGAAGGGAGTGAGAGAAGAGGAAAGGAGGGGTTAGTCAGGGAAGGCCTCTTGGAGGAGACGGGCCTTCAGTAGAGCTTTGAAGGTGGGGAGAGTAATTTTCTGTCTGATATGAGGAGGGAGGGGGTTCCAGGCCAGAGGCAGGATGTGGGCGAGAGGTCAGCGGCGAGATAGACGAGATGGAGACACAGTGAGAAGGTTGGCATTAGAGGAGCCAAGTGTGCGGGCTGGGTTGGAGCAGCGGTGTGGCGAGGTGAGGGAGGAGGGGGCAAGGGGATTGACAGCTTTACTGTGTGCTGAGTATGGTACTATGAACTTGGGCGAATAAAGAGCCGGTAGACGCATTCCCTCATTAACATCATCATCAATGGTATTTACTGAGCGCTTACTATGTAGAGAACACTCTACTAAGTGTTTGGGAGAATGCAACACAGCGGAGTTGGCAGACGCAGTCCCTACCCACAACGAGAAGCAGTGTGGCTTAGTAGAAAGAGCCCGGGCTCGGGAGTCAGAGGTCGTGGATTCTAATTCCGGCTCCGCCACTTATCAGCTGTGTGACTTTGGACAAGTCACTTAACTTCTCCGTGCCTCAGTTACCTCATCTGTAAAATGGAGTTTAAGACTGTGACCCACACGTGGGACAACCCTATTACCTTCTCTCTACCCCAGAGCTTAGAACAGTGCTTGGAAAATAGTAAGTGCTTACCAAATACCAGTATTATTATTAATGAGATGCAGCATGGCCCTAGTGGAAAGTGTCCAGGCCTGGGAGTCAGAAGACCTGTGTTTTAATATTGGCTCTGTCAAATACTTGCTGTGAGACGCTGGGCAAAGCACTTGACTTCTCTATGCCTCAGTTCTCCTGTTCTTCCTCCTACTTAGACTGTGAGCCCACGAGGGCCCGATCTGTGTCCAACCTAATTCACTTGTATCTACCCCAGGCCTTAGAACACTGTTTGACCCACAGTAAGTTCTTAACAGATATCGTTAAATAAAAACGAGTTTACAGTCTAGAGGGGGAGACAGACATTAATATGAATAAATGCAAATAAACCATAACACTGTGTTCTGAAATGAGGAAATTTTCTCCTGGACATTAGTTAGCAGAGACCATCACGATAGGCCCGGCTCACGAGTGGCCTCTTTGTGTATTCGGTGTCTTTAGCAAAAGGTTAGTGGGACAGAGAGTCCATCTGATCTGATTAACCAGAATCTATCCCAGGGCTTAGTACAGTCTTGGCACTTAGTAAGTGCTTCACAAAGGGAGGAACAGTATCTACCAACTCCATTACATTGTACTCTCCCAAGCACTTAGTACAGTGCTCTGCATACAGTGGGCTTGACACACAGTACGCTTTAAGGAATACCTTAATAATTAATAATGAATAAATTCAGTTCTGTTCACCCGATGAAAGAATTCCTCTATTGGAGGTAGGGAAGCAGTGTGGCTTAGTGGATAGAGCACGGGCCTGAGAATCAGAAATACCTGGGTCTTAATCCCAGCTCTGCCACATGTCTGCTGGCTGACTTTGGGCAAGTCACTTAACTCTGGTGCTTCAGTTCCCTCATCTGTCAAAGGGGGATTAAGACTATGAGCCCTCTGTGGGAATTGTGTCCACCCTGGTTTGGTTGTATCCACCCCAGCGCTTAGTACAGCATCTGATACATAGTAAGGATTTAACAGAAGCAGCATGGCGTTGTGGATAGAGTCGTTGTTGGGTAGGGATTGTCTCTGTTGCTGAACTGTACTTTCCAAGCGTGTAGTACAGTGCTCTGCACACAGGAAGACTCAATAAATACGATTGAATGAATGAATGAATGACAGAGGAGGGGCCTGGGAGTCAGAAGGTCAGGGGTTCTAATTCCGGCTCCGCCACTTGTCTGTCGTGTGACCTTGTGCAAGTCACTTCACAAGCACCTGTAAAATGGGGATTGAGACTGCGAGCCCCACGTGGGACAGGGACGGTGTCCAGGCCCATTCGCTTGTATCCACCTCAGTGCTTAGTATAGTGCCTGGCTCATAGTAAGCACTTAACAAATACCATCATTATTATTATTAATAGTAATAAATAGCACAATTATTATCATCATCTACCCCAGCACTTAGTTCCTGGCACAAACCATATGCTTAACAAATATCAAAATTATTATTATTATTGTTATCATTATTTTAACCAGGAGATGGGAACTAACTAGTTGATCTGACCCAGGCCAATATCTAAAGATTCCCGGTATTTCTTGGGGAAGAGAAGTGGAATGTGGAGGTCCTTGTAATCCTAACTTCAAGCAGGCTGATTTTGACTTTATTGACAGTAGAGATTTTCTCCAAATGACTGGACTATTTTTTCTGAGCAGAAAGCAGTGTGGTTTAGTGGAAAGAGCAGGGGCTTGGGAGTCAGAGGTCATGGGTTCTAATCCCTGCTCCACCACTTGTCAGCTGTGTGACTTTGGGCAAATCACTTAACTTCTCTGTGCCATAGTTACCTCATCTGGAAAATGGAGTTTAAGACTGTGAGCCTGACATGGGACAACCTGATTACCTTGTATCTACCCCAGCGCTTAGTACAGTTCTTGGCACATAGTAAGTCCTTAACAGATACCATCATTCTTCTTATTATTGTTGTTATTAAGAGAAGCAGCGTGGCTCAGTGGAAAGAGCCTGGGCTTGGGAGTCAGAGTTCATGAGTTTGAATCCCAGCTCTGCCACTTGTCCGCTGTGTGACTGTGGGCAAGTCACTTAACTTCTCTGTGCTTCAGTTACCTCATCTGGAAAATGGGGATTAACTGGGAGCCTCACGTTGGAACAACCTGATTACCCTGTATCTACCCCAGCACTTAGAACAGTGCTCTGCACATAGTAAGCGCTTTACAAATACCAACATTATTTGTCTGATGATTTTTTTTGTCAACACTTAGTGCACATTCCTCTAGAGCACACCCACTTCGACACATGAAACTTGTGAAGCAGCATGGCCTAGTAGAAAGAGCATGGGCCTGGGAGTTAGAGGACCTGAGTTCTAATATCAGCTCTGCCACTTCTGCTAGGTGACCTTGGGCGAGTCACTTCACTTTTGTTTGCTTCAGTTATCTGTCATAGAGGGGATTAAGACTGGGAGCCTTATTTGGGAGAGGGACAATATCTAACCTGATGAACTTGTATCTATCCCAGCAATTAGAAGAGTGCCTGCCACATAGTCAGTGCTTAACAAATCCCATAAAATTAAGCAAACTTCCTTCTTCCATTCTGAAATGCCTTGAAGGAGAAGAACTTGACTTCTCTGTTAAAATAAATCATATCTTTCACTGTTTGTGCAGGCCAGGACCAATTTCTACTCTTTTTTGGAATCTCTTAAAAATGCGACATGTAACTCTAGATTTTTGAATTCCCCCTGGGGCCCTTGCCTAAAAATTTTCTTAATTTCGATTAACTTTTTTTTTCCCCCACACAGCTGAGCAGGCTGGTCTCCCCCACAGCGTTTTAATCATGTTCTACTTGGTAAAATGAGGTCACTGAACTCTCAGTCACACTCTAACTTTATCCTGACTTTCCTGATGATTTCCTTCTTGTTGACCCATGCCAAAATTTACCTTCCTCATCATCCCCATCAGACTATACTCCACTATATAGGATGTCACAGAATTTGAAACTGGTGAGGAAGACTATCAGCGTGAAGAGAGAAGCAGTGTGGCAGTGGGAAACAGCATGACGCAGTTGTTAGATCATGGGTCTGGGACTCAGAAGGTCATGGGTCTTAATTCTGCCTCTGCCACTTATATACTGTGTGACCTTGGACAAGTCACTTCACTTCTCTGTGCCTCAGTTTCCTCATCTGTAAAATGAGGATTGAGACTGTGAGCCCCAGGTGGGACTGGGACTGTGTCCAACTCGATTCGCTTGTACCTGTCCCAGCGCTTAATCCGGGGCCCGGCACATAGTAAGTGCTTAATAAATGCCACAATTATTATTATTTTACTATCATTATCTGGGTGCTAATCGCGCCTCTGCCACTTGCCTATTGTGTGACCATGGGGAAGTGGCTTAACTTCTCTGGGCCTCGGTTTCCTCACCTGTCAAATGGGACTAAGTAGCTTTCTTTTCTTCCACTTGGCCTGTTAGTCCCATGTGGGACAGGAACTGTTTCAGATCTGATTTTATTCTATCTACTCCAGTGCTGAGAACTGGGCAGCTTGCATGCCCCAGCTGGGTCAGAGTGTGTTTGATCTGATTGTACTGCGTAGACTTCAGCACTTAGTACAGAGCTTGGAACATAGTAAGCACTTAAATACCACTGTGATCCTTCGTATTATTATGGAGGCCTTTGGGTTACTCATTCTCAATCTCCATTTTACAGATGAGGTAACTGAGGCCCAGAGAAGTGAGGTGACTTGCCCGAGGTCACTCAGCAGATAAGTGGTAGAGCCAGGGTTAGAACGGAAGACACAAGGCTATTGAGATGAGACAGTCCCTGTCCCATTTGGGGCTCACAGTCTCAATGACATCTTACAAAGAGAGGAAACTGAGGCCCAGAGCAGTTAAGTGACTTGCTCAAGGTGACACAGCAGACCAGTGGCAGAGCTGAGTTTAGAACCTGGGTCTACCGAGTCCAGATGTGTGTTCTTTCTTTCCAACAGACTCTGACCCACCTGGGGCATACAATCTTCCCCACTTGTCTGCTGTGTGACCTTGGGCAAGTCACTTCACTTCTCTGGGTCTTAGTTATTTCATCTGTAAAACAGGGATTAAGCATTTAAATACCATCATTATTATTTGAGCAAACGGGGTTGGACACAGGGGAGGCCACCTGACATGTTCCCAACCCACAGGGTGCTTATCCTCAAACAATAGAAAACACTTTTCTGGAAATAATGAAATTGGTATTCTGCCTATAAAGTTCATCAGCTGGAGATGCAGGTTTCATCAAGTAAAAATAAGAATCATTGTGGTAATTCTTAAGGGCCTGTGGTGTTCCAAGCACTGTACTAAATTGCTGAGGTAGACACCTTGCAGTGAGATACAACAGCCTCTGACCCACATGGGTCACACAACAGACAATCTACCCCACCTGTCTGCTGTGTGACCCTGGGCAAGTCACTTCTCTTCTCTGGGTCTTAGTTACTTTATCCGTAAAACGGGGATTAAGACTGTAAACCCAATCTTGGGACAGGGAGGATGTCCAACCTGATTTGCTTGTATTCTCCCCTATCATTTAGTTCAGTGCCTGGTACATAGTAAGCACTTAAATACCACAGTTGTTATTATTATTATTATTACCAGTTCTCCTGTAATCAGTCAATTGCATTTATTGAGCACTCAACTCTCAACTGGGTGCAGAGCAGAGCAATCAGTCAATCGATCAAAAAGATCTATTGAGCGCTCACTGTAAGAAGAGCACTGTAATAAGCATTTGGGATGCAACAGGGTTAGTGGACGTCTTCCCTGGTCACAGGGGGTTGAGAATCTAGAGGGGGAAAGAGACATAAAAATAAATTTCAGGGTTGGATGTAAGTGCTGAGAGGGGAGAGGGTGGGGCAAATATCACCTGCTTAAAGGGCACAGCATTGGCAACACAGAAGAGAGGAGGAGGAGGGAAACTGAAGGCTAAGTCATAGACTGTATATATCTTCATTACCCTATTTATTTTGTTAATGAGATATACATCACCTTGATTCTATTTATCTGCTATTGTTTTAATGAGATGTTCTTCCCCTCGATTCTATTTATTGCCATCGTTCTCGTCTGTCTGTCTCCCCCGATTAGACCGTGAGCCCGTCAAAGGGCAGGGACCGTCTCTATCGGTTACCGATTTGTACATTCCAAGCGCTTAGTACAGTGCTCTGCACATATTCATTCAATAGTATTTATTGAGCGCTTACTATGTGCAGAGCACTGTACTAAGCGCTTGGGATGAACAAGTCGGCAACAGATAGAGACAGTCCCTGCCGTTTGACGGGCTTACAGTCTAATCGGGGGAGACGGACAGACAAGAACAATGGCACTAAACAGCGTCAAGGTGAAGAACATCTCGTAAAAACCGATGGCAACTAAATAGAATCAAGGCGATGTACAATTCATTAACAAAATAAATAGGGTAACGAAAATATATACAGTTGAGCGGACGGGTACGGTGCTGTGGGGATGGGAAGGGAGAGGTGGAGGAGCAGAGGGAAAAGGGGAAAATGAGGCTTTAGCTGCGGAGAGGTAAAGGGGGATGGCAGAGGGAGTAGAGGGGGAAGAGGAGCTCAGTCTGGGAAGGCCTCTTGGAGGAGGTGATTTTTAAGTAAGGTTTTGAAGAGGGAAAGAGAATCAGTTTGGCGGAGGTGAGGAGGGAGGGCGTTCCGGGACCGCGGGAGGACGTGACCCGGGGGTCGACGGCGGGATAGGCGAGACCGAGGGACGGCGAGGAGGTGGGCGGCGGAGGAGCGGAGCGTGCGGGGTGGGCGGTAGAAAGAGAGAAGGGAGGAGAGGTAGGAAGGGGCAAGGTGATGGAGAGCCTTGAAGCCTAGAGTGAGGAGTTTTTGTTTGGAGCGGAGGTCGATAGGCAACCACTGGAGTTGTTTAAGAAGGGGAGTGACAGGCCCAGATCGTCTCTGCAGGAAGATGAGCCGGGCAGCAGAGTGAAGAATAGACCGGAGCGGGGCGAGAGAGGAGGAAGGGAGGTCAGAGAGAAGGCTGACACAGTAGTCTAGCCGGGATATAACGAGAGCCCGTAATAGTAAGGTAGCCGTCTGGGTGGAGAGGAAAGGGCGGATCTTGGCGATATTGTAGAGGTGAAACCGGCAGGTCTCGGTAACGGATAGGATGCGTGGGGTGAACGAGAGGGACGAGTCAAGGATGACACCGAGATTGCGGGCCTGCGGGACGGGAAGGATGGTCGTGCCATCCACGGTGACGGAGAAGTCTGGGAGCGGACCGGGCTTGGGAGGGAAGATGAGGAGCTCAGTCTTGCTCACGTTGAGTTTTAGGTGGCGGGCCGACATCCAGGTGGAGACGTCCCGGAGGCGGGAGGAGACGCGAGCCCGAAGGGAGGGGGAGAGGACAGGGGCGGAGATGTAGATCTGCGTGTCATCTGCGTAGAGATGGTAGTCAAAGCCGTGAGAGCGGATGAGTTCACCGAGGGAGTGAGTGTAAATGGAGAACAGAAGAGGGCCAAGAACTGACCCTTGAGGAACTCCGACAGTTAAAGGATGGGAGGGGGAGGAGGCTCCAGCGTAGGAGACCGAGAATGATCGGCCAGAGAGGTAAGAGGAGAACCGGGAGAGGACAGAGTCCGTGAAGCCAAGGTGAGATAAGGTATGGAGGAGGAGGGGACGGTCGACAGTGTCAAAGGCAGCAGAGAGGTCGAGGAGGATCAGAATGGAGTAGGAGCCATTGGATTTGGCAAGAAGGAGGTCATGGGTGACCTTAGAGAGAGCAGTCTCGGTAGAGTGGAGGGGTAAGTAAGTAAGTAAGTAAGTAAGTAAGCACATAGTAAGCGCTCAATAAATACTATTGAATGAATGAAAGAAGGCCTCTTGGAGGAGGTATGGTTTTAATCATTTGACGGCAGGGAGAGGGGTGGTCTGCCGATATGAAGCGGGAGGGAGTTGTAGGTCAGAAGGAGAATGTGGGCGACGGGTTGGCGAGACAGACAAGATGGAGGTGCGGTGAGCAAGGTGGAGATGGAGGAGTGGAGTGTGCGGGCTGGGTTGGAGTAGGAAATCAGAAAGATAAGGTGGGAAACTCTGCTAGTTTCATGCTCAAACAGCCCCTCTCCCGGAATTACTTACTTACAGATTTATATTACTGTCTATCTCCCCCTCTAGACTGTAAGCTCACTTTGGGCAGGGAATGTGTCTACTAATTCTGTTTTGTTGTCCTCTCCCAAGAGCTTAGTTCAATGCTCTGAACATAGTAAATACTCAACAAATACCACTGATTGATTCAGAGCAGATCAAGTGCTTTAAAGTCAGTGATAAGCAGTTTCTTTTGGAGGTGGAGGTGGATGGGTAAGCAGCATGGCTCAGTGGAAAGAGCATGGGCTTGGGAATCAGAGGTCATGGGTTCAAATCCTGGCTCTGCCACTTGTCAGCTGTGTGACTGTGGGCAAGTCACTTAACATCTATGGGCCTCAGTTACCTCATCTGTAGTATGGGGATTAAGACTGTGAGCCTCATGTGGGACAACCTGATTACCCTGTATCTACCCCAGCACTTAGAACAGTGCTCTTCACATAGTAAGCGCTTAACAAATACCAACATTATTAACGGTAATAATAATAATTGCAGTATTTGGTAAGTGCTTACTATGTGCCAGACATTGTAACTAAGCGCTGGCGTGGATATGAGCAGTGCTTGACCCATAGTAAGAGCTTAACAAATACCATCATTATTATATGAGCAAATGGGGTTGGACACATGGGGCTCACAGTCTTAATCCCATTTTACAGATGAGGTAACTGAGGCACAGAGAAGTGAAGTCACTTGCCCAAGGTCATGCAGCAACAGACGAACGGGGAAGCCCAGATTAGTACCCAGGTCCACTGAGTCCCAGACTGAGCTCCCCTTTTCCCTCTGCTCCCTCTACCCCTCCTTCACCTCTCCGCAGCTAAACCCTCTTCTCCCCCCTTTCCCTCTGCTCCTCCCCCTCTCCCGTCCCACCCCTTCAGCACTGTACTCCTCCGCTCAACTGGATATATCTTCATCACCCTATTTATTTTGTTAATGAGATGTAGATCACTCTGATTCTATTTATTTGCTATTGTTTTAATGAGATGTTCATCCCCTTGATTCTATTTATTGCTATTGTTTTTGTCTTTCCGACTCCCCCGATTAGACTGTAAGCCCGTCAAAGGGCAGGGACTGTCTCTATCTGTTACCGATTTGTACATTCCAAGCACTTAGTACAGTGCTCTGCACATAGTAAGCGCTCAATAAATACTATTGAATGAATGAATGAGTCCCCGGTCCGGGATCTTTCCACTAAGCCACGTTGCTTCCCACGGCTTTCCCTCCTCACTCCCCTCATGTATGACCCATACCCACACTGTGGTGGGGGAGAGGGTTAAGTGACCTTTAGGCTGTGATATCGGGGGTGACGGATTCTGATCCAAGAATCACCCAGGGCATCTTACATGATGGGGAGGTTTCGCAGGAATCCAGATACCAGCTGGCTTACATAGGGGTTGGAGACCCCACAGGCTCCCAAGCCCACCCACCACCAGCTGGTCTACTCTGTAAACTCCCCGTGGGCAGGGAACTCTGGTGCGCTCTCCTCTCGCAAGTGCTTAGGACAGTGCTCTGCACACAGTAAGTGCCCAATAAATAATAATCATAATAATAGAAATTGTGGTATTTCAACAGTGTAGTGGATAGAGCATGGGCCTAGGAGGCAGCAGGTCATGAGTTCTAATCCCAGCTCCACCACTTGTTTGCTGGGTGACCTTGGGCAAGTCGCTTCACTTCTCTGGGCCTCATTGTCCTCATCTGTAAAAGGACTGAGACCGTGAGCCCCTTGTGGGACAGGGATGGTTTACTTGGGTCTGAATGCTGATTTGGAACTGGATGGACAGGTCAAGATTTTCTAAGCCCCTTGTGGGACAGGGATGATTTAATTGGGTCCACCCCAGTGCTTAGTACAGAGCCTTGCCCATGTAACTGCTTAACAATTAGTATCATTTTTGTTGAGCACTTACTGTATGCAGAGCACTGTACTAAGCGCTTGGGAGAGTACAAAATAACAATATAACAGACACATTCGCTGCCCACAGTGAGCTTACAGTCTAGAGAGTGAGACAGACACTGATATAAATAAATACATTTCAGATATGGACAGAAGAGGTGTGGGGCTGGGAGGGGGATGAATAAAAGGAGCATGTCGAGGCGATGCGGAAGGGAGTGGGAGAAAAGGAAATGAAAGGTTAGTTAGGGAATCCCCATTTCACAGAGGGGGCAACTGAGGCCTAGAGAAGTGACTTGCCCAAGGTCACACAGCAAGCAATTGGCGAACAAGGATTAAAACCCAGGTCCTCTGACTCCCAGGCCTGTGCTCTTTCCACTAGGCCATGCTGCTTCTCAATGAAAGCACGACCCCTGGCCTACGTCCCACCTCTGGCCTGGAATGTCCTCCCTCCTCACATCCGCCGAACTAACTCTCTTCTCCTCTTCAAAGCCCTACTGAGAGCTCACCTCCTCCAGGAGGCCTTCCCACACTGAGCCCCTTCCTTTTCCTCTGCTCCTCCTCCCCTCCCCATCGCCTCGACTCCCTCCCTCTGCTCTACTCCCTTCCCTGCCCCACAGTACTTGTGTATATTTGTACATATTTATTACTCTATTTTATTAATGATGTGTATATATCTATAATTCTATTAATCTATTTTGATGGTATTGACGCCTGTCTACTTGTTTTGTTTTGTTGTCTGTCTCCCCACTTCTAGACCGGGAGCCCATTCTTGGGTAGGGATTGTCTCTGTCTGTTGCCGAATTGCACTTTCCAAGTGCTCAGTACAGTGCTCTGCACACAGTAAGCGCTCAAGAAATACGATCGAATGAATGAATGAAATGAACATTAGAAAGAAGTAGTTGAAATTGCAGCAGGAGGGATGCAGGTGAGACCTTAGAAACCTCCTATAGCAAGGGATGGGTAAGAGCGGATGTTCCTGAGAGAAGGTAGACAACTCTCTGCGATGCCCGAATATAAGGATCTCTACGGTTCCTTTCCAGCCCCTCGACCTCTCCGGATACAGGGCGGCACATTTCTAAGCTCTTAAGGCGGCTAATCAATCTGTTCTACCCCAGTAAGCAACAACATCAGACCCTGGTAGTTAATTAGCTGCGGCCTTCAGAGGCTGAACTACGCATTCATTCTCAGAGCTCTGTTTATCCTCAAGCGGATGCTGCAAAATAAATCCTACCAGGCTGGGAAGATGCAGACAAAGGCCCCTTGTTAGGAACAAACAAACAAAAAAATATGAAAAAATTGAGATTGCGGCTACCTAAGGAGAAATGTTGTCCAATCGGGGGTCTTCAGTCAAATGTCCGGCTGCAGACGATGAAGTGTCTTTGTTTGCCTGAAGATTGAACTTGATATGCTGCTTCTCCGAAAGCAAATCACATGAACCCACGGTCTGAACGCTGATTTGGAACGGAACGGATAGGTCAAGGTTTTCCAGGAGTGTCTGCAAGGAAAGGAGATTGAACAAAAGGGCTCACTAAAAGCAAACACGCTGCCTGTCTATGTGTTTTGTGGTCTGTCTCCCCCTTCTAGACTGTGAGCTCTTTGTTGGGTAGGGATTGTCTCTATCTGTTGCCGAATTGTACTCTCCAAGCTCTTAGTACAGTGCTCTGCACGCAGTAAGCGCTCAATAAATACGATTGAATTAGTGAATGAATACCCATGGCCAGGTAATAGAACCAAAATAATGATTATAGTAGCTGTTAAGCACTTTCTATATGCCTACTAAGCGTTGGGCTAGGTACAAGCAGCATGGCTTCATGGATAGAGTATGGTCCTGGAAGTCAGAAGGTCGTGGGTTCTAATCCCTGCTCTGCCACTTGTCTGCTGTGTGACCTTGAACAAGTCACTTCATTTCTCTGTGCCTCTAAAATGGGGATTGAGATTGTGAGTTCCATGTGGGACAGGAACTGTGTCCAACCTGATTTGCTTGTATCCACCCCAGCGCTTAGTACAGTGTCTGGCACACAGTAAGCTCTTAATAAATGCCACAATGATTATACAAGATTATCAGGTTGGATGCAGTCCCTGTCTCATATGGGACTAAATAAGAGAAAGGAGGATTTTTCCAGTGACTCTGCTCACACTAGGAGTTCACACACTATCCAAAATGTGGGAACATCAAGTTTAATGGCAAAGATGTGGACTGGGAGTCAGACCTGGGTTCTAATCCTGTCTCCGCCACATGTCCACTGTGTGACCTTGGATAAGTCGTGACTTTATCGTGATTATGTCTTGTTTTTGTCCGTCTGTCTCTCCCGATTAGACTGTAAGCCCAACACTGGGCAGGGATTGTCTCTATCTGTTGCCAAACTGTACATTCCAAGTGTTTAGTACAGTGCTCTGCTCATAGTAAGTGCTCAATAAATACTATTGAGTGAATGAATGAATAAGTCACTTCACTTCTCTGTGCCTCAGTTACCTCTTTTGTAAAATGGGGCTTAAGACGGTGAGGCCCATGTGGGACAGGGACTGTGTCCAACTCAATGACCTTGTATCCACCCCAGTGCTAAGTACAGTGACGGCACATAGTAAGCACTTAACAAATATCACAAATATCATTATTATTAATACAGTGTGGGCATTCCATAAATGCTTCCACATCACTGAATTGTTTTCTCATCAAAAGAAATGATCTTTCCTAAAACGGTATAGAAAATAGAATGCAGCTTTCAAAGATCACATACCATCTCAAGTGCTTGCAGATATTCAGAAGACTCTGAATAAATTCTCTCCCCTCTACTTCTCCTCATTCTTATCCCACTACAAGCCTGTTCACAAACATTTTGCTTCCCCTCTAGACTGGAAGCTCCTCATGGGCAGGTCATGTGACTGTTATACTGAACTCTCCCAAGTGCTCAGTACAGTGCTCTGAGCACAGTAAGCGCTCAATATGTTGGATTGATAATTCTAACCTACTTACTGTGCCTCATTCTCTCCTCTTACATTCAACTTCTTGCTCACACTTTCCTTCCTGTCTAAAACTCAATCCTTCACATAATGATAACAATAATGATTATGGTATTTGTTAGGCACTTACTATGTGCCAAGCACTGTTCAAAGTGCTGGGGTAGATACAAAATAATCAGGTTGTCCCACACGGGGCTCACAGTCTTAATCGCCATTTTCAGATGAGGTAACTGAGGCACAGAGAAGCTAAGTGATCTGCCCAAAGTCACACAGCTGATAAGTGGCAGATCCAGGATTAGAACCCACGAACTCTGACTCCCAACCCCGTGCTCTTTCCACTAAGCTATGCTGCATCTATTCGACAGATCATCACTCTCCCCATCTTCAAAACCCTGCTAAAATCCCATCTGATATAGAAAAGCCTTTTCTGACTAACCTGGTTTTCTTCACACATCACCTGTTCATTCAAGTCCTCACCCCTCCACAGCATTGGTGTGTATTTTTTTAAAAATAATATCTGTTCAACTCTATGTGCCAGGCACTGTTCTAAGCACCAATGTAGATATAAAGTTAATTGGGTTGGACACACTCCTCATCCCACATGGGGCTCAGAGATAAGTAGGAGGGAGAACATGTATTAAATTCTTGAATATCCTGAATCGTGGTTGTTTCTCTGTACCTATAATTTATTTTAATGTGTGCCTCTGTAAGCTCTCTGTGGGCAGGGGACATTTCTATATTTCTGTTGCATTGTACTCTTCCAAGAGCTTAGTACGATGATCTGCACACGGTAAACACTCAGGAAACAACACTGATTGATTGATTTTAAAATAGTTATGGGCAGTGATACTCTCCCATGTGCTTAGAACAGTGCTCTGCAAAGAGTAAGCATTCACTAAGAAGTATTTATTGATTGACTGGATCCAGAATCCTCTTCCTTGAACCGAGCTTCCTAAGGCTTTCTTTCTTGTCTTTCACAATTTTCCTGAATTTCAGCCAGGTTGACAGAATCATACATTATTTCACTTGATTTGAGCCATCCTTTTTCATTCATTCAATTACATTTATTGAGCACTTACTGTGTGCAGAGCACTGTACTGAGTGCTTGGGAAAGTACAATACAGCAATAAAGAGACAATCCCCGCCCACAAGGAGCTCGCGGTCTAAAGGCAAGGGGGAGACAGACAACAATGTCAATGGGCAGGGATTGTCTCTATCTGTTGCCGAATTGTACATTCCAAGCTCTTAGTACAGTGCTCTGCACATAGTAAGCGCTCAATAAATACTATTGAATGAATGAACAGACAACAATATAACTAAATAAAATGACAGATATATGCATAAGTGCTGTGGGGCAGGGAGAAGGGGGGAGAGCAAAAGGAGCGAGTCAGAGCCACGTAGAAGGGAGTGGGAGATGAAGAAAAGTGGGGCTTAGTGTGGGAAGGCTTCTTGGAGGAGATGGGTCTTCAGGAAGGCTTTGAAAGGGGGGAGAGGAATTGTCTGTGGGATTTGAGGTGGGAGGGCATTCCAGGCCAGAGGCAGGGCATGGGCCAGGGGTCGGCAGCAAGACAGGCGAGATCGAGGAACGGTCATTCTCTCCCTAACCCATTTTTTCCCACTGAAACAATTATTGTTAATTTTTTTTGGTATGTGTTGAGCATTCATGAATTGTCAAGCACTGTCCTAAGCACTGGGGTAGATACAAATTAATCAGGTCGGTTACAGTCCCTGTCCCACATGAGCTTGTTAGGGGCAGTTAATTGTTAATTTGTTTATTGTTCTATTTATTATTGTTTATTGTTCTATTGTACTATCCCAAAGGCTTAATATAGTGCTCTGCACACAGTAAGCACTCAATAAATGACTAACTGAACGAATGAATGGATGGACAGAACAACCAAGATGTCAAGCAAAAGGCTGGATCCACATCTATAGCACCTCTGGACAATGAAGATGATGATGATGGTATTTGTTAAGCACTTACTATGTGCCAAGCACTGTTCTAAGCTCTGGGGTTGATACAAGGTAATCAGGTTGTCCCACGTGGGGCTCACAGTCTTCATCCCCATTTTCCAGATGAGGTAACTGAGGCCCAGAGAAGTGAAGTGGCTTGCCCAACGTCACACAGCTGACAAGTGGCGGAGCCGGGATTAGAACCCACGCCCTCTGACTCCCAAGCCCTCGCTCTTTCCACTAAGCCACGCTGAAAGCATCTCTTCAGATCCAGTGGTAATGGCTACCAACTCTCTTATTTCAGACTCTCCCAAGAGCTTAGTCCAGCGCCCTGCACACAATAGGCAATTATTCAGTACCTTAGATCGATGGCTAGTTGGACACGCAGAAGCCAAATGAAATTAATTTGCACTTGCAGGAAATTACGCACAGCGGTTTGAAACCGCATCTCAGAATAAGTGGTGCCCCCGAAAGATCGACAAAGTGAAATAGCACCTTCATAAATATTCATAAAAACAGAAACATAAATATTCAAGATGACAACATTATGGTGAGATCCTTCCAGATGCACAGGTGCAGCTGAAAGGCTAAGAAACTGTGGTCGATGTTTGTTTTTGTAAAAAATGATGCTAGAGGGAGCGTCATCCTCCTTCAAGAGAACTTTCACTGTGTCACAACACTAAGAGCATCTAAGTGACTGATAAAAGATATTATGGGCTTTTCTTTAAAAGCAAGTTGTGACCAAAAATCTAAACACAGCCCACATCACCAGGCTATTCTTAAATCTCGCATTTAAGCAAATTTAACTCCATATTACATAACAGGGTAGCCAAATTGCAGCTCTTCAATAAATTAAGCAACCCTAATTATTTAATTATATTTATTGAGCGCTTACTGTGTGCAGAGCACTTGGGAGAGTACATTTATGGCAGGCTCTGTTGACACATTCCCTGTCCATAACAAGCTTTCAGTCTAGAGGGGGTTTTATTCGGTGCTTACTTTGTGCAGAACACTGGGCTAAGCGTTTGGGAGATTTAGTAGATATGACCCTTGCCCTCAAAGAACTAACAGTATAGTGGGGAGAATCATTCATTCATTCAATTGTGTTTACTGAGCGCTTACTGTGTGCAGAGCATGTACTAAGCGCTTGGAAAGTGCAATTTGGCCATAAATAGAGACAATCTCTATCCAACAACAGGCTCACAGTCTTAAAGGGGAGACAGTCACTTAGCAAAATTATAGGTAGGGGGAAGCAACGGAGAATAAATATATGCTCCTTTTGGGCAGGCAATGGGTCTGTTTATCATTCTATTGTAATCTCCCAAGCGCTTAGGACAGTGCTCTGCACACAGTAAGTGCTCAATAAGTACGATTGAATGAATAAATATAAGTGCTGAGAGGGAAGAGTCCCTAAGTACAGGGGGGAGCGAGGTTGACAATGCAGAGGTGATGCAGTAGAGGGGGAGATAGGATGGGAAGATGAAAGGTAGTCAGGGAAGCCTTCCTGGAGGAGATGTGCTATCACTATGGCTTCGAAGATGGGGAGAGGAGTGGTCGGATATTATGCTCCTTGCAGTGGGAAGTGAGGGTGACGCATTCGTGACGATCAATAGAGGAGCTCATTGATGGGCAGGGGATGTGTCTGTTTATTGTTATTCTGTCTTCTCCCAAGCACTTAGTACAGTGGTCTGCACGCAGTAAGTGCTCAATAAAAATGAAATCCCGACTGACTGGGGAAATTAACTAGAATGGTTTGGGACTCAGTTCCCGTAAAACAAAAACTGCCAGAATGGCAATTCTGGTGTAGAAAATGCTTATAATGACGATGGCATTTGTTAAGCATTTACTATGTGCCAAGCACTGTTCTAAGCGCTGGATCACTGCGAAGGCGGCCCCACCGGCCTGGACTGGAGCTGGGTGGGGTTGGGGTACTCTGTCTGTCCCACCCCCACCCCCACCCAGGGAATGCTTCCTCCTCATTTGGGCTAGAGGAATTTTTCACTCCCAACCCCTGGGATGGGCAGATCAGCACAGCCTAATGCACAGAGCACGGGGCTGGGAGTCGGAAGGACCTGAGTTCTAATCCTGGCTTGCCACTTGGCTACTGCATGTCCCTGGGCAAGTCACTTCCATACCATAGTCACAAACATGATAATTATCATCATTCACTTCTCTGGGCCTCACTCATCTCATCTCTAAAATGGGGATGCGCCCCATGTAGGAAAAGGAGTGTTTCTGACTCAATTATCTTGTATCTCCCCCAGCACTTAGAACAGTGCTTGACACCTAGTAAGCCCTTAAATACCATCATGACCCGGGCTTGGGAGTCAGAGGTCATGGGTTCGAATCCCGGCTCTGCCACTTGTCAGCTGTGTGACTGTGGCAAGTCACTTCACTTCTCTGTGCCTCAGTTACCTCATCTGTAAAATGGGGATTAAATGTGAGCCTCGCGTGGGACAAACTGATTACCCTGTATCTATCCCAGTGCTTAGAACAGTGCTCTGCACATAGTAAGCGCTTAACAAATACCAACATTATTATTATCATTATCATCATAGTTATCTATTCATTTATATTAATGTCTGTCTCCTCCTCTAGATTGTGAGCCTGTTGTGGGCAGAAGCGTGTCTGTTGTTATATTGTACTCTCCCAAGCACTTGGGGGTGCTTCGCACACAGTAAGCGCTCAATAAATAGGATTGAATGAACAAGTCATCATGGAACTGGAGGAGAAGAAAAAGGAAGATTAAACAGCAGAAATCAAAATCTTTGCAGCCACATTTCCATTCCTTCCTCTGCAGTTCTTGGCCTTGTCTCGGTTTGGGCTTGTGACTCTTCAGTTGCTGAGGTTTGGCCAGCCCAGTTTAATAATATTAGCTATTACAACATCTTTCTCACATCAGGAAGCTTACCTTCGTACAAGCGGAACTCACAAGAGACTTGTGAAGTTTTCCATTAATGTATATCTGCATTACAAAAGGAAGACAGTTAAAAACTTGATGTAGAAAAAAGGTAATTAATAGTGATAAAAATGATGGTATTTGCTAAGCGCTTACTATGTGCCAGGTTCTGTTCTAAGCGCTGGGGTGGATACAAGCAAATCGACACAGTTCACAGTCTCAATCCCCATTTTATAGATGAGGTAACTGAGGCACAGAGAAATGAAGCGACTGGCCCAAGGTCACACAGGAGAAAAGTGGAGGAGTTGGGGTTAGAACCCAGGTCGTCCTGACTCCCAGGTCCATTGTTTATCCACTATGTCATGCCGCTTCTATAATTTCCATTTACTATGAAAATCAGTCACCTGAGTATCAGCCTTCATCATGCTAATTTTGTATTTCATCTCCCTTCCAGAAAAATAGCACACCCCCAAAATTCCCACCTGACAAAATGATTATAACAAGATCCATTCCCAGCAAGACCTGTACCTGCTTTCTACACATCTTTGTTGGTTTTTTAAAAAATAAAAATAAAAAATGAATGTTGGTAATTGTGAAGCGCTTACTATGTGCAGAGCACTGTTCTAAGCGCTGGGGTAGATACAGGGTCATCAGGTTGTCCCACGTGAGGCTCACAGTCTTAATCCCCATTTTACAGATGAGGTAACTGAGGCCCAGAGAAGTTAAGTGACTTGCCCACAGTCACACAGCTGACAAGTGGCAGAGCCGGGATTCGAACCCATGACCTCTGACTCCCAAGCCCGGGCTCTTTCCACTGAGCCATGCTGCTTCTTCTTTACTAGCTTGATAGAACAGATGACTGAATAGTTGGGCTGTATTGGGTTGGAAAGGAGTTGGGTTGAGGATGAGTTCTGGGATTTCCTCTTTCAATTCACATTTTCTCTGTCAGAAGAACAAAATGCAACTTGTACCTGTCCATCTATTTTCACTCTTTTCTAAACTTCCCCACATCAATCAATGCTATTTACTGAGCGCATCATTCATTCAATCGTATTTATGGAGCGCTTAGTGTGTGCAGAGCACTGTCCTTAAGTGCTTGGAATGTACACTTCGGCAACAGATAGAGACAATCCCTGCCCCAAAATAGGCTCACAGTCTCATGTGTGCAGAGAGGGTGGGAGCGCACAAACTGGCAGACAAATTTCCTGCCCACAAGGAGTTGACCTAGAAGGGAATACAGACATTAAAATCAATTACACCTTTGCACATAAGAGAAATTCAATTTTCCTACATAAACCCTCAAAGTCAGATTATTACCTGGTGGGCACTTTTCTGCAGTTCTGTAGAACAAGAGAGATTTATGTGTAAATAAACTACAGAAGGGAACCTTGTGAAATTGTGCATACCAGTGTTGTAGATTTCACTTGTAGGAAACAAATCTGTGACAGCTAATGTCTCTTTCTGGTGAGGATAAGGACACTGTGGAGCGAATAACCATCATTTTCTTGGGGAAATCCCTGATTTGTTACTTGCTTGGAAAATCCCTTTTCCACATATCTTATTTTGTTTATTTAATGTAAAGAAGTCCCAGATCAGGGCAGGGTAGAAGCCCTGGAGGCAGAAGCCAACTGAGGTGAGGCATTTCCAATTGTAAGGCCAGACTGTAATTTAGTAGTTTTGTAATTGTAATTTAGTAGCTTTTCTAAATTTACTGATGATGCTCTACAAAAGTCTGGAGGTGCGTCAGCTCGAATGGGATATCAACTCCGCCACTTGTCTGCTGTTGTGACCTTAAGCAAGTTACTTCACTTCTCTGTGCTTCGGTTTCCTCATCTGTAAAATGGGGTTTAAGACTGTTACCTCCATGTGGGACAGCGACTGTGTCCAACCTGATTGGCTTGTATGGACGCCAGTACAGTGCCTGGAACATAGTAAAAGCTTAACAAATGCCATGAATAAGTGCATGAAGAATAAAATACATCGACATGTACGAAAGGATTACGGGTGGTTGGAGTTGGTGGTTGCTATGAGACAAAATAATGAGAAAAAGCCTCCCGGCAGAAGTGGGATTTCAGGAGGGCTTTGGAGATTCATTCGTTTATTCAATCGTATTTATGCGGTACTTATTGCGTGCAAGGAACGTTTCTAAGCGCTTGGGACAGTGCAATGCAACAATAAACAGACATAATCAGCAAGCTGTGGTGTAGGGGATTATTATGATTTCTTAATGATATTTATTAAGGGCTTGCTATGTGCTAGGCACTGCAGTAAAGGCTAGGGTAGATACACCCTATTCAGTTTGCACACAGTTCATATCCCACAAGGGACTCAGAGTCTTAATCCCCACTTTACAGATGAGGTCACTGAGGCCCGGAGCAGCAAATCACTTCACCCAAGATCACACAGCAGACAAGTCGCGAAGTCGGCATTAGCACCTGGATCCTTCGGACTCCTAAGCCTGTGCTCTATCCACTAGGCCATGATGCTTTTCAGGATTTGAAGAGAGGGAAGGAATTCCAGGCAGGAGAGGAGGTGATTAAAGGGGTGAGAGGGAGGAAAGGTGAGTGGTGAGCTTCGGTGTAGTAGGAGAATAGATTCGATAGGAGGGAGAGAAATTCAATTTTCCTACATAAACCCTCAAAGTCAGATTATTACATGGTAGGCCCACTTTTCTGCAGTCTGCAGAATGAGAGAGATTTATGTGTAAATAAACTACAGAAGGGAACCTTCTGAAATTGTGCATACCAGTGTTGTAGATTTCACTTGTAGGAAACAAATCTGTGACAGCTAATGTCTCTTTCTGGTGAGGATAAGGACCACGGAAATCATTTTTCTCTTGACACTAAGGGGCAGCTGGAGGGAATAAGAAATGAGTTACTATGGAGATTAGCAGATTTTATTGTGAGCATAGCTCCTTCCCAGCTAAGGGCAAGGAAAAAGGCAAAATAGAAGACCCTGGGACCTGTGCTTAACGAATATATCCTGGTTCCTGAGTTTTCAATAACAATAATGATAGTATTTGTTAAGCGCTTACTACGTGCCATGCACTCTTCTAAGCGCTGAGGCGGACACGAGCAAATGGGGCTCGACACAGTCCCCGTCCCAGTCTCAATCCCCACTTTACAGAGGAGGTAATGGGGGTCCAGAGAAGTGAAGTGACTTGCCCAAGGTCACTCAGAAGACAAGTGGCAGAGCCAGGATTAGAACCCATGACCTTCTGACTCCCAGGCTCGGGCTCTAGCCACTAAACCATGCTGCTTCCCACTACGTCATGAGGGCTTTTATGGACAGAGCACTGTTCTAAGCATTTGGGTCCTACTACATCCCAGCCTGCACGCTTTGCTACTCTAATGCCAACCTACCTTGATCTTGCCCATACCATAAGTACCATAAATGAACCCTCTCAGGATGGCACCTGGAGAGTTTCCAGTCCTCTACCAGTCTCAGCTAGGGGAGGGAGAGTCAGGCAGAGGCCTGTCCATTCCATTCCTAGCTTGGCCAGTGGCTAGAAGCAGCGTGGCTCAGTGGAAAGAGCCCGCGCTTGGGAGTCAGAGGTCATGGGTTCTAATCCCTGCTCCGCCGCTTGCCAGCTGCGTGACCTTGGGCAAGGCACTTTAACTTCTCTGTGCCTCAGTTACCTCAACTGTAAAATGGGGAAGAAGCCTGTGAGCCCTACGTGGGACAACCTAATTACCTTCTATCTACCCCAGCGCTTAGAACAGTGCTTGGAACATAGTAAGCACTTAACAAATACCAACATTATTATTATTATTGTCCATCTCACTACCAACCTCTCACCCACATCCCACCTCTGGCCTGGAATGCCCTCCCTCTTCGTAACCGACAGACGATCACTCTCCCCACCTTCAAAGCCTCATTAAAGGCAGGTCTCCTCCAAGCGGCCTTGTCTCATTTCCTCTTTTCCCACTCCCTTCTGCGCAACCCTTGCACTTGGATTTCCTCCCTTTATCCTCAGCTCTTCTGTACATATCCATAATTTATTTATTTACAATGTCTGGCCCCCCTTCTAGACTGTAAGCTCATTGTGGGCAGGGAACAGGTCTACCATCTCGGCTACATTGTACTCTCCCACGTGCAGAAGCAGCTTGGCGTAGTGTGGATAGATCACAGACCTGGGAGGCAAAAGGTCATGGGTTCTAATCCCAGCTCCACCACCTGTCTACTGCGTGACCTTGGGCAAGTCACTTCACTTCTCTAGGCCTGTGACCTTGTCTGTAAAATGGGGATTGAAACTGTGAGCCCTGCGGGGGCAGGGACTGTGTCCAACCTGATTTGCTGGTATCCCCCTCAGCGGGTAGTACAGTGCCTTGCACATAGTAAGCGCTTAACAAGTACAATAATAATTATTATTAAGTACAGTATTGTGCACACAGCAAGCGCTCAGTAAATGCGAATTGATTGATTTCTTGATTGGGAGAGTACAGTACAATCAGTGTTCCCTGCCCACAATAAGCTCTTTCTTTCTTGGGCTCTTTTCTTGCTATTTCTTCAGAACCTTTAATATTACTCTAATGCTCTGAAACTGTTTAATGACCTCAATTTTCCCGGGGCCCAAAGTTATTCGATCAATCAGTGGTATTTATTGAGCACGTACTCCTTGCAAACCACTGTATTAAGCACTTGGGAGAGTACAATGCCACAAAGTTGGTAGACACATTCCCTCCTTACAAAGGACCTGCGTCTAGAAAGGGAGTCAGACAGATAGCTATAATTCTATCTATTTCCATTGATGTCTGCTTACTGGTTTTGATGTCCGTCTCCCTCCTTCTAGACTGTAAGCCCGCTCTGGGCAGGGATTGTCTCTCTTTATTGTTGAATTGTACTTTCCAAGCACTTAGTACAGTATTCTGCACACAGTAAGCTCTCAATAGATAAGATTGACTGACGTAGTGACTAGAGCAGTCTGAGGACTCAACTTCAGGAACCATTTTTTTTTTGGCTTGTCGAATCTGCTGCCTATTATTCTTTAAATCAACTGTTGCCTTTTCTGTACAGCCTACCCTTATCTGGATTGTGAGTCCTATGTGGATCAGGGACTGAATCCGATCTGATATATTTGTAATAATAATAATGTTGGCATTTGTTAAGCGCTTACTATGTGCAGAGCACTGTTCTAAGCGCTGGGAGAGATACAGGGTAATCAGGTTGTCCCACATGAGGCTTACAGTCTTAACCCCCATTTTACAGATGAGGTAACTGAGGCACAGAGAAGTGAAGTGTCTTGCCCAAAGTCACACAGCTGACAAGTGGCAGAGCTGAGATTCGAACCCACGACCTTTGACTCCAAAGCCCGGGCTCTTCCCACTGAGCCACGCTGTTTTGTATTTATCTCAGCAGTTAACACAGGGCTTGGCACAGAGTAAATACCATAATGAACCCTCTCAGGATCGCACCTGGAGTGTTTCCAGTCTTCTACCAGTCTCGACTATGGGAGGGAGAGTCAGGTAGAGGCCTGTCCATTCCATTCCTAGCTTGGCCAGTGGCTAGCGAGCGGAAGGCCATCTGCTACAGGTCAAAACTCCCCTGTGCCGGGCAGCAGCGGCAGGAGAGAGGGTCGAGAGTGGAGACTCAAGTTGACCACGCTGAAGGGGGTAATGGTCAACCACTTCTGGATTTTTCCCAAGAAAACTCTGTGGATCCACTACCAGAATGATGGCAGAGGGAGAGCGGGGCGCTCTGGGAGAGATGTGTCCGTGGTGTCGCTACGGGTCGGGGTCGACGCAAAGGCATAAGACAAGACAAATACCATAATGAGGCTCAATGGGAGGAGTAAATGTGTCTATTATTTTGTATTCCCTTAGTGCTTAGTCCAGTGCTCTGCACATAGTAAGTGCTCAATAAATACGATTGAATGAATCAATTCATTTCTGATTCTAAAGTACATAAAATATTTCCACGTCCACCCTCTTTGGGAAACTGGAATGAAAACACCACACCACGATATTAAGAAAGCGGTTTCCATTCCCAATCTCCAGCGGCGAAGGAATTGTCTCTTGAAGAAGCACACTGGTCAACTACATACCCTGTAGCCTGTAATGAATGTCCCGTTGCTACAACCTAAAGCATCGACTTCTGGTCTCTCCCAGCCAATCATCAGACACTTCTGGCCCACGGTTTTAATAACGTAAATAGAACCAACGGATGCAGGGGCCACTAAGGAAAAGCATAAATGAAACATGAGGAGAAATTATTGTCACATAATAATAATAACGATAATAATTATGGTACTTGCTATGTACAGACACTATGTATAGACACAGTACTAAGCCCTAGGGTGCTTACAAGCAAGTTCATTCATTCATTCATTCAATAGTATTTATTGAGCACTTACTATGTGCAGAGCACTGTCCTAAGCGCTTGGAATGTAGAATTCCGCAACGGATAGAGACAATCCCTGCCCATTGACGGGCTTACAGTCTAATCGGGGGAGACAGAGAAAAACAAGACAACTTAATCACGATAAATAGAATCAAGGGGAGGGACACCTCATTAACAAAATAAATAAGGTAATAAAAATATGTACAAATGAGCACAGTGCTGTGGGGAGGGGAAGAGAGAGGGAAAGGGGGGAAGGGGGCTTAGCTGAGGGGAGGTGAAGGGGGTTGGAAGTTGGATTTGACATAGTACCTGTCCCGTGAAGGGCTCATAGTCTTAATTCCTATTTTACAGATGAGGTAACTGAGGCAGAGAGAAGTGAAGTGACTTGTCCAAGGTCACAGAGCAGACAAGTGGTAGAGCCACTCCCTCTCCCTTCCGTATCACCTCAACTCGCTCCCTTTGCTCTTCCCCCGCCTCCTCACCCCACATCACTTATGCATATATCTATAATTCTATTTATTTATACTGATGCCTGTTTTCTTGTTTTGATGTCTGTCTCCCCACTTCAAGACTGTAAACCCGGTTTGGGTAAGAATTGCCTCTATTGCTGAATTGTACTTCCCAAGCGATTAGTACAGTGCTCTGCACACAATAAGTGCTCAATAAATACGATTGAATGAGTTAGAACCCACGGACCTCTGTCTCCCAGGCCCACGCCCTATTACGCCAAATCAGCTGTGAAATCTGGGGGTAATTTTCCTTAATGTGGACTACCAAAAGAATATAATCCCTGTTATCTTATATCTTCCCCAGCACTTCTTTCAGTGCTTGGTAGTAATAATAATATTAACTGTGGTATCTTTAAAGCGCTTACTTCATGCCAGGCACTGGGGTAGATACAAGGTAATCAGAGTGGACACAGTCCCTGTTTTACACGGGGCTCACAGTCGTAATCCCCATTTTACAGATGAGGCACCTGAGGCCCCGAGAAATTAGGTGACTTGCCCAAGGTCACACGGCAGACTCGTGGTGACAGTGGGATTAGAACCCAGGTCCTTCTGACGCTCAGTTCCACGCTCTATCCACTAGACCACTCTGCATCCCACATAGTAGGTACTTAAAATATACCATTAAAAAAACCTCAAGAAGCACTGTGGCTTAATGGACAGAACATGGGCCAGGGAGTCAGAAGGACCTGGGTTCAAATCCTGACTCTACCACATATCTACTGGGTAACCTTGGGCAAGTCACTTCCCTGGGCCTTGGTTACCTCAACTGTAAAATGGGGATTAAGAGTGTGAGCCCCATGTAGGACAGAGATTGTGTCCTGTCCAAACTGATTAACTGGTATCTACCCCAGTGCTTAGAACAGTGCTTGGCATATTGTAAGCACTGAAAAAGTCCCATAATTATTATTATTATTAGATGAGGAATCAATCGATGATATTTATTATTTGTGTGTGCAAGGCAGTGTACTTAGTGCTTGGGAGAGTTCAGGCATAGGAACAGTTAATGATTACAATAATAATAATGATGTTGGCATTTGTTAAGCGCTTACTATGTGCCAAGCACTGTTCTAAGCGCTGCGGGAGATACAAGATAATCAGGTTGTCCCATGTAGGGCTCACGGTCTTCATCCCCATTTTACAGATGAGGTAACTGAGGCACAGATAAGTGAAGTGACTTGCCCAAGGTCACTCAGCTGATGAGAAGCAGCATGGCTCAGTGGAAAGAGTACGGGCTTGGGAGTCAGAGGTCATGGGTTCGAATCCCGGCACTGCCACTTGTCAGCTGTGTGACTGTGGGCAAGTCACTTCACTTCTCTGGGCCTCAGTTACCTCGTCTGTAAAATGGGGATTAACCGTGAGCCTCACGTGGGACAACCTGATGACCCTGTATCTACCCCAGCGCTTAGAACAGTGCTCGGCACATAGTAAGCGCTTAACAAATACCAACATTATTATTATTATTATTAAGTGGCAGAGGCAGGATAAGAACCCATGACCTCTGCCTCCCAAACTCGGGCTTTGTCCACTAAGTCACGCTGCTTCTCTCCTGAGTATCGCCAAGTCACACAGCTTGAAGTGGCAGATCCAGAACTGGAACACAGGTCTTCTGATTCCTAGTCCTGGATTCGATCTATTAAGCCCTACTTTCAGGATTCACAAAGATGTGTTAATAATAACAATTAGTAATAATAATTATGGCATTGAGCTTACTATGTTCCAGGCACCGTTCTAAGAGCCGGGGTAGGTGCACAATAATCGGGTTGGATACAGTTCCTGTCCCACACAAGGCTCACAATTTTAATCCCCGTTTTACAGATGAAGCCCAGAGAAGTGAAGTGACTTGCCCAAGGTCACACAGCAGACAGGTGGCGGAGCCGGATTTAGAACCCACGACCTTCTGGCTCCCAGGCCCGTGCTCTATCCACTAGATCATGCTGCTTCCCTTTATTCAATTTGATTTTGGGTCCACTAGACCATGCTGCTTCCCTTTGTTCTATTCGGTTTTGGGTTAATTTATGTAGGGATGACTTTTTTATAGTCTAATTTTCCTAATCTCTTCAATGGTTTAATCTGGAGCCTGGTAGTTCTCTCGATATAGTTTTGCAGCCTCCTATTGCTCAGAAGCAGATTGGCATTCCAAATATAATCTTAAAAGCCCATCAAGTGAAGTAAACAGCACTCCAGAATTAAAAATTCCATTTCACTCCACTTCCCGCGGCTCATCTCTCACTGCCACTAAATACCTTTCCAAACTAGATTTTATCCCTAGCGTTCTTCCTTAGTATTGATGTCAGCCTCATCTCTCCAACTGTTCCTGTGTTCATTTTATAAGTAGATAAGTGATGAGACCTAGTTACCTGAACCATTTTAGGGTAAGCATAAGACATTATGCATGCAGAAGCCCTTTATCTGAAGATTCCCTCCTGGTAACCATTCAGAAGAGACATTGGAGTTCACTTGCCCTTATCAACTGAGAGTGCTTTCCCGCCCAGCTTTTTGTTCTAAGCCAGTGATCCATTGATACAAAATAATAGTCCATTTGCATGATCTATGCAAATGAATATGCAAATGTATTATTATTATTTTGTACAAATTATTTTGTAAGCTGTGCAGTCTATTCTTAAGGAATTTTCAGATCAAAACGTTATTTTTATCAACGTCACGATGGTCATTTATTTTTTCTTTTACCTAGAGCTGTTCATAACGTTATTTTTATCATCGTCACGATGGTCATTTATTTTTTCTTTTACCTAGAGCTGTTTGTCGAATCGGATTTCCTCTGTTAAAAGTAAAGGAACCCAGGGGTTGATGGTGACACCACCTCAGAACAGAATATCAAAGCCATTCATTCACTCAATCGTATTTATTGAGCACTTACTAGGTGCAAAGCACTTCACTAAATGCTTGGGAGAGTACAAGTGAACAAGAAACAGACACATTCCCGGCCCACATTGAGCTTACAGTCTAGAGCATGGCCTAGTGCGTAGAGCATTGACCTGGGAGGCAGAAGGACCTGAGTTCTAATCCTGGCTCCACTACTTGTTTGCTGAGGGACCTTGGGCAAATCATTTCACTTCTCTGGGCCTCAGTTACCTCATTTTAAAGTGGGGATGAAGACTGTGACCCAAGTGTGGGGTAGTGACCGTGTCCAACCCTATTAGCCGTATCTATCCCTTGAGATTAGTAAACTGCTTGACACAGAGCAATTAATAAATACCATCATTAGTAGAGCCAGGATGGTCTATCCTCCTTTGCTCTAATAGAATGGCAACAAGAAAACTCCAATGATTCATAATAATAACAATAATGTTGGTATTTGTTAAGCGCTATGTGCAGAGCACTGTTCTAAACGCTGGGGTAGATACAGGTAATCAGGTTGTCCCATGTGGGGCTCACAGTCTTCATCCCCATTTTACAGATTCATGCTGGGGGCAGGGAATGTGTCTGTTTATTGTTGTATCGTACTCTCCCAAATGCTCAGTACAGTGCTCTGCATACGGTAAGCGCTCAATAAATACTACTGAATGAATGAATAAGCTTGCTGTGGACAGTGTCTCCCAACTCTGTCTTATTGTACTCTTCTAGAGCTTAGCACAGTGCTCTACATGCAGTGAACCCACAGTGTCAGCTGTGTGACTTTGGGAAAGTCACTTCATTCATTCAGTAGTATTTATTGAGCGCTTTCTATGTGCAGAGCACTGTACTAATCGCTTGGTACTTCACTTCTCTGTGCCTCGGTTACCTGATCTGTAAAATGGGGATGAAGACTATGAGCCCCACATGAGCAACCTGATTAACTTGTATCTACCCCAGTGCTTAGAACAGTGCTTGGCACAATAGTACGCACTGAACAAATGCCATCATTCTCAATAAAGGCTTTGGAAGATAGATGTCTGCCAAATCAGAATTCTCTATCATGCTTCCAAAATCATCTCGAGCAAGACACACCGTGTGTGGCTTTGAACGTACACTGCCGTCTCAATTTCCCATCATTTTTAAAGCTTCATCTCCAAACTCAGCCTAATCACTAGAAATCTTTAATTGGAAGTCTTGGGAATAATAAAACCTATTTGGATATCTATTTTTCCAGATCTCTCCGATGAGTCAGAAAGGGGGTCAAGGTTAGTGGTCTCCAGTTAAATCTGTAATGAAAGTCTCATTCCAGATTTAGGATTCGGCTTGCCATTGGCTGAAATGATAACACACAGCCTAATTGCTACCATCTGGGGAATATCAGGAGCTAAAGAAGCCAGATTGATAGAGGAGGGCATCAATAAAAAACTTGAAGAAAACTCAAGATGAAACTTAGAATGAGTGTTCAATAAGGTCGTTAGCTCCTAGAGGAGAGGGAGCCCGGGTCAGAGTTAGAGGCCCTGGGTTCTAATTCCGGCTCCGCCACGTGTCTGCTGGGTGACCTCGGGCGAGTCACCTACCTTCTCTGGAACTCAGTTACCTCACCTGCAAAAAGGGGATAAAGACTGTGAGCTTCATGTGGGTCATGGACTGTGTGCATCCTGATTCAGCTGGGTCCACCCCAGTGCTTAATACAGTGCCTGGCACATAGTAAGCACATAAAAATACCATTAAAAAAAGGATCACGTCTATTGATACTGAGATACTTTCCGAAGGATTTAGCCCAGTGCTTGGCACAGAGTCATGACCAACACAGAGTCCTGATTGATTTATACCTCCCCTACTGGACTGTAAACTTCAGGAGGGCAGCGATCTTGCCTACTAATTCTACTTTGCTGTCCCAAGCACTTAGCACAATGCTCTGTACTCCTATGGATAAATTGTACGCTTACACAGTTCCGCAGTCGCTAACCACATTCATCCATAAAGATCTGATGAGAAGACTAGGAAGGATAATTCAAGGATGTCCAAGACTCAAGCCTCTGGAAAAGCAACGGGAAATTAGAAGGACTAAACCTAATTCTATTTAAACTCTTGGAATCCCCTCTGACGGGAGTGAATTCCCCATTTAATATGCACAGGATAATCTGATATTATTTCTCTGTACCTTTAATCCTGCCTAGTTTCCTTTGGGAAAATAAAGGGCAGGACCTAATTGTTGCCCAAGTACCACAGATGTACTTGAATATATGTACACACACACACACACACATATACACACACACACAAATATATATACACATATATATACACACACACACATATACATACACATTGTACATATACACATATATGCACACATATATACACATACATATGTATATGTATATATGTGTATAGAGAGAGAGACAGAGAGAAGCAACAGGGCTTAGTGGAAAGAGCCCGGGCTTGGGAGTCAGAGGACATGGGTTCTATTCCCAGCTCTGGCATTTGTCTACTGTGTGACCTTGGGCAAGTCACTTAGCTTCTCTTTGCCTCAGTTACCTCATCTGTAAAATGTGGATGAAGACTTTGAGCCCCACGAGGGACAATCTGATTACCTTGTATCTACCTCAGCACTTAGTGCTTGGCATATACTAAGCGACTAACAAATATCAACATTATCATTTATTTATTATATATATAAACACATTATATATGTAAACACATATAAAAATATATCTTTAACCAATAATATATATACCCACATATATATATCTATACATATACATGTGTATATTTATATGTATATATACATAAAATTAAACATATACATGCATTTGAATATACATGTATAATTCATATTGGTTTAATTGTGGACTTTGAAAATATTTTAGAGCTAGAGAGATCAAAGGCTTCCTTGATGACAATAGTGACATCACTTTTGATGAGTAAACAGGTTTTCTCTTCAGGAAGTTCTTAAGCACAATTCTTTGATGACTTTTATTTACACCTTCCCCTTTATGGTCTGAATACCCATATCAGAAATGCCCAAACCCAATAATTTCAGTGCAGAATAAAGGCATGAGCGAGGACCAAAACAAGTCCCATCACACAATGGTAGGCAAGTTGTAGCATACAACAATTTCTAGACTGTGAGTCTGTTGTTGGGTAGGGATCGTCTCTATCTGTTGCCGAATTGTAATTTCCAAGTGCTTTACAGTAAGTGCTCAATAAATACCATTGAATGAATGAATGAATACATCGATATCGTGCGGACTTGGGGGATTTACTTGGCATGCGTAAAATATGTCCCTATTTTTCATTTCTGTGTTTTACAAGCAAGGCTTCTCAGTCTGGTAGCGTTTCCTAAAGGAACACTGCTGATTACCAAATTACTCAAAAAACACTCCCTCCCCAAAATGCCTGACTGCACTGAAAAACATGTTTAAATTTTCCTCCTCTAATTTTAAGTTGTTTTTTTTAAAACCGCAGTGTGGCCATTGACATTAAAAACAAATAAGAGGGGGTAGACAGGATCTCAGCCCACAAAGAGCTTAAATGACTTAAGTTTTCAATCGCATGGACCTTCATTTACCAGACACAAATTAAAAATGCATTAAGGGATTGAAAATAACCTGCTTTGGGTTCGTTCAAGAAGGTACTTACTAACCAATTGCTGAGACCCGAGTGAAGATTATAGCACCATTGCACATAATGAAGGGGCATCCCTTTGACAGCGGCAAATGGTGGAGGGGAGGGGTCTCCATCTGAGACTGCAATGGCTCAGAATTCACAGGAAAGGGCTGTGGATAGATAACACAGGCCTGGGATCTGGGTTCTAAACCCCACTCTGCCATTTGTCTGCTATGTGACCTTGGACAAGTCACTTCATTTTCTTTTGCCTCAGTTCCCTCATCTGTCAAATGGGGATGAAGACTGTGAGCCCCACGTGGGACAGGGACTGTGTCCAACCTGACTACGTTACTCCTACCCTAGGGCTTAGAAAAGTGCTTGACACATAGAAAGCACTTAAATACCATTATTATCATTACTTTTTGTCCCTGCCATGCACTCTCTTGCTGGCAACGAGGGCAGCATAAGTTTGTTTTTTTTCAAAGTATTTGTTAAACACTTACTATATGCCGGGCACAATACTAAGTGCTGGTAGATGCAAGCTAATCAGGTTGGACACAGACCCCTTCCCTCATGGGGGTCCCAGTTTTAATCCCCACTTTAGAGATGTGGGAACTGAAGCCCAGAGAAGTGAAATGACTTGCCCAAGATCACACAGTAGACAAGTGACGGAGCCCAGGATGTGAACCCTGGTCTTTCTGACTCCCCACTGCCATGCTCTCTTTGCTAGGCCATGCTGCTTCTCCACAGTGTGATGTTTACACAAAGCTTTTTATGCACAGGACTCATTTAAGGCCCACGCAACTGCCTCAAATAATAATAATAATAATTATGATATTTGTTAAGCTCTTACTATGTGCTAAACACTGTTCTAAGCACTGGGGTAGATACAAGGTCATCAGGTTGTCCCACGTGGGGCTCAGAGTCTTCATCCCCATTTTACTGGAGCAGGAACTGAGACATAGAGAAATGAAGCGGCTTGTCCCAGGTCACATAGCAGACAAGTGGCAGAGCCAGGATTAAAACCCACAACCTCTGACTCCCAAGCCCGTGCTCTTTCCACTGAGCCAGGCAAGAGCTGATGACTGCACTGTGCTGTAATCTAGCTGGCAAATTCCCTCAGCAATGACAGTGGCTTCCAGTGCTCAGGTGAACCTGTTATGTTTCAGGGTTCCATGTGGTTTGCCCGAAGTCATTCTCTGACCAGGAAGTAGCCTGGTGTTGTAGAGAGAGCATGAGCCTGGGAGTCAGAAGGTCATGGGTTCTCATCCTGACTTTGCCTTTTGGTGCTGTGTGATGTGGGCAAGTCACTTCACTTCTCTGTGCCTCAGTTACCTCATCTGTAAAATGGGGATTGAGACTGTGAGCCCCACCTGGTTCAGGGACTGTGTCTGACCCAATTTAATTGCATTCCACCCCAGCACTTAGTACGGTACTTGGTGCACGGAAGCAGCGTGGCTCAGTGGACAGAGCCCGGGCTTGGGAGTCAGAGGTCATGGGTTCAAATCCCAGCACTGCCCCTTGTCAACTGTGTGACTGTGGGCAAGTCATTTCACTTCTCTGGACCTCAGTTACCTCATCTGTAAAATGGGGATTAACTGTGAGCCTCACGTGGGACAACCCGATTACCCTGTATCTACCCCAGTGCTTAGAACAGTGCTCTGCACATACTAAGCGCTTAACAAATGCCAACATTATTATTTTTATTAAACACCTCAATTATTATTATCAAAGGCTCCCCTATCAAACTCCATCTACTTTTGAATCCCTGAATATGTGTTCCAGCACAATACCAATTTTCCCAGTGATAAGATTTACAAGAGAAGTTCCAGAAAGTGTTCTGAGAAGTTCTGAAAAAGGAATCCAGAATATTTTGCCTGAAATGGGCAACATAAAAACACTAGAAGCATCTTCTCTAATCTCCAGGCTGTGAGTTCTCTGGAGTGTGAGCAAGAGCCCAGGCTTGGGAGGCAGAGGTAGTGGATTCTAATCCCACCTCCTCCACTTGTCTGCTACGTGACATTGGTTGAGCTGTTTAACTTCTCTGTGCCTCAGTGACCTCATCTATAAAATGGGGATTAAAGACTGTGGGACCCATGTGGGAAAATCTGATTACCTTGTATCTACCCTAGCGCTTTGGCATATAGTAAGCGCTTAACAAATACCACAGTTATTATTATTATTGTCCTATAATTCATTTATTTCTATTAATGTCCATCTCCCCATCTAGACTGTAAGATCGTTTTGGGCAGGGAATGTCTGTCATATTGTCATGTTGGACTCTCCTAAGCACTCACCTCCTCTGACTCCCAAGTCCACGCTCTTTCCACTAAACCCTGTAAGCGCTGATACTGTGCCATAATCCAGCTGACAATTGCCTTGGCAACAACAATGCTTAGTACAGGGCTCTGCACACAGTAAATGCCCAGTAAATACGACTGACTGAATGAATGAATACGACCGACTGATTCACTCCAGGCTCTGAGTTCGTCATGGGAAGGAAATGTGTCTACCAATTTTGTTATACTCTCCCAAGTGCTCTGCACATAGTAAATGCTCAGTAATAATAATAATAATGTTGGTATTCGTTAAGCGCTTACTATGTGCAGAGCACTGTTCTAAGCGCTGGGGGAGATACAGGGTCACCAGGTTGTCCCACGTGAGGTGCACGGTTAATCCCCATTTTACAGGTGGGGTAACTGAGGCACAGAGAAGTTGTGACTTGCCCACAATCACACAGCTGACAAGTGGCAGAGCTGGGATTCGAACCCATGACCTCTGACTCCCAAGCCCGGGCTCTCTCCACTGAGCCACGCTGCTTCTCTAATAAATATGACTGGTTGTTGATCTCCATTTATCTTTGGGAAATCAGTGATAAAAGAACCTCTTCTTTTCAGCTGACAAACACAGACCTTATTAGTTCTAGCCACCAATTAGCTTTTCGAGAAAATCATCTCAGGCAATTTGCTCATAGCACATCGATTCAATCAGCGGCATTTAAAGACCACCAGCTGTAACCAGATTTAGGGAGGGTATCAAGGAGGCAAATCATGTGACCTTTAGGAGTTTAAAATCTACTGGGTGTGACAGACAGATATTGCAAACAGGATTAGGAGGAAGAACAAGAAGCTATAATAATAATAACAAAAATAAGAAGAATAATTACTATTACTACTACTAATAATTTTTTTTTAAGTTCTTACTAGGTACCAAGCTGTGTACTAGGTGCTGGAGCTGGTACAATATAGGTAGTCGGACACAGCCCTTGTCCATAATAATAATGGCATTCGTTAAGCACTCATTACGTGCCAAGATCTGTACTGAGTCCTGATACATGATAATCAGATACATACGATGGCATTTGTGCCATCTATGTGTCAAGCACTGTTCTAAGCGCTGGGGGAAATACAAGGTAATCAGGTTGTCCCACGTGGGGCTCACAGTCTTAACCCCCATTTTACAGATGAGGTCACTGAGGCACAAGAAGTTAAGTGACTTTCCCAAGGTCACACAGCTGACAAGTGGCAGAGCCGGGATTAGAACCCACGACCTCTGACTCCCAAGCCCATGCTCTTTCCACTGAGCCACCCGGTCCCACATGATAATCAGATCCCACTTGGGGTTCACAGTCTGAGTAGGAGAAAGAACAGGTATTGAATCCCACTTTGCAGATGAGGGAACTTAGGCACAGAGAAGTCAAGTGACTTGCCCAAGGTCATACAGCCAGTATGTGGCAGAGCGGGAATTAGAACCCATGTCATCTGACTCCCAGGCCCAGGCTCTTTCCACTAGGCCACCCTGCTTCCTAAGCTCCCCATGGGGTTTTCAGCCTAAGGGGCAGGGAGAACAGGCATCTTATTCCCATTTTCACCAGTGAGGAAACAGACACAGTGCAGTTAAGTGATTTGCCCAAGGTCACACAGCAGGGGCGAGATGTAAAACTCAGGTGTCCTGCCTCAAAGTCATGGGTTGTTTTTATTAGGCCACGCTGCTTCTCAGCTCAATAAACCCGTTGACTGGGGGAAACAAGACCAACAAGGCACCAGGCTACTCCCAAAATGAAGATGATGATTTATCCTGAAAAAGGTTATAGCTCAGGCCGCAGTCCTCATTTAAAAAATAAAATAAAAGACTAGACCCAAGTAACAAACGTGAATGAAAGATAAGCAGTTAGTAGTCTGATAATAAGAAGAGTAATAATTATGGTACTTGTTAAGGGCTTACTGTGTCTCAAGCATTGTTCTAAGCACTGGGGTAGATACAAGTTAATCAGGTTCGACACAGTTCCCGTCCCACATGGGGCTCACAATCTTAATCCTCATTTTACAGAGGAGGGAACTGAGGCCCAGAGAAGTGAAGGGACTTGTGCCAGGTCACACAACAGACAAGTGGCAGAGCTGGGATTAGAACCCAGGTCCTTCTGTTTCCCAGACCCGTGGTCTATCCACTAAGCCACGATAAGTTGTATGTCAGTATTACTTACGGAAATAAAATGGAATGAGCTATGACACTTGGGAAAACTAAGGCAGCTCTGGGACAGGGCTGTGGAAAATTGATCGACATGAAGGGGCCTCATGTTTTCCCTAAGGATCCAGTGTTCTTATTTGTGATACTGCTTACTACAGCAACCCTCAGGTAGAGGATGTATTAATCAATCTTCCTTAAGACCCTACTCAATATTCTACTCTGAAGACAGCAAAGAAACGAAGGTTTCCCTGCCTCAGGCAGTTTTGCGTGTATCTAACGCAGACTCTTAGAGGAATTCATTTCCTTTATCCTGAAATTAGATTAAACATAAGCAGCTAACTCTACTGAAATGGCTATAGTTTCCAAATGGGTCTTTTTTTTTAAAAAAAAAAAGAAAAAGAAAAACTAAATGTGAATTGAAATCTGAAAGCTACCCACCGAATACGCAAATGTAAATGGATGCAATAACTACCAATCTGCCTCATAGGTTTGAAATGCAGCTTTGCTCTTTATGCAGTCTTTGAAATTCTCATTCACCGTGTTGTTAATTACTACTTCCGTTTTTAAGAAAGCATTCTGAGACTATGCTCAATTATATATTCTCATTACTTTACTGAGACATATTTTCATATCTGACTCCCCCTTAAAGTGGAACCTCCTTGGCTAGGGAATGATTCACTTCTGATTTTATACTTCCCAAGTGCTTATTCAGGATGTTCTGGAGAAAAATCTATCCACAGAGTCGCTATGAATTGGAAATGACTCGGCACTTGATAATAATAATAATAAGTGTCTATACAGTGTATTGCATCCAGTGAGTACTCAATATATGTATGCATATATTATCACTACCAATAAATAATGAGAGCATTAATTTTTTTATGGCAATTGTTTAGCACCTACTATGTGTCAAACACAGTCCTAAGTTCTGGGGCAGGTACAGGATAATTAAGACAGACACAGTTCCTGTCCCACATGCGGTTCACAGTCTAAGGAAGAGGGAGAGCTGGTATTTAATCCCCATTTTGCAGTCGAGGAGACTGAGGCACAGAGAAGTTAAGTGCGTTGCCCAAGGTCATACAGCTGTGAGCTCATTGTGGGCAGGGAATGCATCTGTTTATTGTTATAATCTACTCTCCCAAATGCTTTGTACAGTGCTCTGCGCACCGTAGGTGCTCAATAAATTTGATTGAATGAATGAATGAAGCAAATGGCAGAGCCAGGATTAGAACCTGGTTAATCCTTCTAGACTTCTTCTAGAATTCTCCTTCTAGAATTCTTCTAGTTCTTCTAGACTGTGAGCTCATTGTTGGGTAGGGATTGTCTCTATCTGTTGCCAAATTGTATTTTCCAAGCACTTAGTATAGTGCTTTGCACACAGTAAGTGCTCAATAAAAACAACGGAATGAATGAATGAACCCAGGTCCTTTGACTCCCAGGCCCGTGCTTTTTCTTCTAGGTGATATTGCTTCTCACATTAAACACTAAATTCACAAAGATACACGGCTATTACATTGGACACAGTTCCTGTTGCACCTAGAGCTCACAATCTTTTATCCATTATAGAGATGAGAAAACTGAGGCCCAGAGAGCCTGATCTGTGATAAAGTAGGAAACTGGTGGATCTGGGATTTAAACCCAGGTCTCCTGACTCCCAGGTTTGTGCTCTTTCTGCTAGGCCATGGCTGCTTATGGCTGCTTATCTAAGATTGCTGGTCTTCGATTTCTGGCTCAGGCTGTGAGGAGCAGCAGATACTTACCCTGTCCCCCCTCCTAGACTACAATTGAGGTCAAGGACCACATCTAGGGTTTCTTATTATGGTTTTTGGAATGAAAAAGACTAGGAAACGGCTTACTTTCCACAAAAGGTAGCTCTTTTAGATGCTTACCCAAAATAGCCCATTTCATTAAAAAAAGAGAAAAAACACAAAAGGTCAACCAAAAACTCATAACAATATTTGCCCACAAACACAAGCTAGAGCAAATGGGACCCATGTTCACAATGGTCCTGGGCTTTTGTATTCATGTTGATAAAGGTGCTCATTTAATAATAATGGCATTTGTTAAGCGCTTACTATGTGCCAGGTACTATACTAAGCACTTGGGAGGATACAATCACATAAAGTTGTCCCTTGTGGGTCTCACAGTTTCAATCGCCATTTAACAGATGAGAGAACTGAGGCACAGAGAAGAGAAGTGATTGCCCAAGGTCACACAGCAGGCAAGTGGAGTCAGGATTAATAATAATAATAATGTTGGTATTTGTTAAGTGCTTACTATGTGCCGAGCACTGTTCTAAGCGCTGGGGTAGACACAAGGGAATCAGGTTGTCCCACGTGGGGCTCACAGTCTTAATCCCCATTTTACAGATGAGGGAACTGAGGCACAGAGAAGTTAAGTGACTTGCCCACAGTCACACAGCTGACAAGTGGCAGAGCTGGGATTTGAACTCATGAGCCCTGACTCCAAAGCCCGTGCTCTTTCCACTACGCCATGCTGCTTCTCTATAGAACCCATGACCTTCTGACTCCCAGACCACTGATTTCTCCACTATACATTTCTTCACTATCATAAACAACCAGGTTTCTAGTCTCTTCTTCCTCGTCTTGGTATATTAATTAATTCATTCAGTCGTATTTACGGAGCCCTTATTGGGTGTAGACCACTGTACTAATTGCTTGGGAGAGTACAATCCAACAATAAGCAGGTGCATTCCCTGCCCACAATGAGCTAACATTCTAGAGGGGGGGAAACTGACATTAATATAAATAAATGATTTAACAGTTATATACATAAGTGCTATGGGGACTGGGAGGGGGGAAGAACAAAGGGAGCTTGTCAGGGCATCACAAAAGAGAGTGGGAGAAGAAGAAACAGGGGGGCGTAGTCAGATAAGACCTCCTGGAGGAGATGTACTTTCAATAAGGTTTTGAAGTAGGGGAGAGTAATTGTCTGTGATTTAGACTGTGAGCCCGGATTGGGCAGGGATTGTCTCTATCTGTTGCCAAATTGTACATTCCAAGCGCTTAGTACAGTGCTCTGCTCATAGTAAGCGCTCAATAAATACTATTGAATGAATGAATGAATGAATTTGAGGAGGGAGGCTGCTCCAGACCAGAGGCAGGACGTGGGTGAGGGGTCGGTGGCGAAATAGGTGAGTTGGAGGCAGAGAGAGAGAAGGTTAGGGGCAGCAGAGGAGCGAAGTGTGCGGGCTGGAATGTAGAAGGAGAGTAGCCAGGTGAGGTAGGAGAGGGCAAGGTGATTGAATACTTTAAAGCCAACGGTGAGTAGTTTTTGTTTGATGCAGAGGTGGATGAGCAACCACAGGAATTTTTTGAGGAGTGGGGTGACATGTCCTGAAACTTTCTGTAGAAAAATCATCCAGGCAGCAGAGTGAAGCAAGGACTAGAATGGGGAGAGAGCAGAGGCTGAGTGGTCAGCCTCCTTATACTACGCGCTTGGAATGTACAAATCGGTAAGAGATAGAGTCAGTCCCTGCCCTTTGACGGGCTTACAGTCTAATCGGGGGAGACAGACAAAAACAATAGCATAAATAGAATCGAGGGGATGAACATCTCATTAAAACAATAGCAAATAAACAGAATCAAGGTGATGTACATCTCATTAACAAAATAGATAGGGTAATGAAAATATATACAGTTGAGCGGATGAGTACAGTGCTGAGGGGATGGGAAGGGAGAGGGGGAGGAGCAGAGGGAAAGGGGGGAAAAGAGGACTTAGCTGAGGGGAGGTGAAGGGGGGGCGTAGAGGGGGAGCAGAGGGAGCAGAAGGAAAAGGGGGAGCTCAGTCTGGGAAGGCCTCTTGGAGGAGGTGAGCTCTAAGTAGGGTTTTGAAGAGGGGAAGAGAATGAGTTTGGCGGAGGTGAGGAGGGAGGGAGGGACTGCAAGACGACGTATCCCAGGGGTCGACGGCGGGATAGGCGTGAACAGGGGACAGTGAGGTGTTGAGCGGCAGAGGAGCGGAGCGTGCGGGGTGGGCAGTAGAAAGAGAGAAGGGAGGAGAGGTAGAAGGGGGCGAGGTGATGGACAGCCTTGAAGCCTAGAGTGAGAAGTTCTGATGCAGTAATCCAGGCAGGATAGAACAAGTGATCATACTAATGTGGTAGCAATTGGAATGGTGAGGGAAGGGCAGATTTTAATGGCATTTAAAGGTGGAACTGACAGGATTTAGTAATGGAGTGAATATGTACATTGCATGAGAGAAAGAAGTCAGGCCTAATGCCAAGGTTATGGGCTTATGAGACAGGAAGGATGGTGGTGCCGTCTACGGTGATGGGAAAGTCAGGTGGAGGATAGGGTTTGGTTAGGAAGATAAGGAGCTCTGTTTTGGACATGTTAAGGTTGAGGTGATGGGAGGACATGTAAGTAGAGATGACCTGAAGGCAGGAGGAAATGCAAGAATGCAAAGAAGAAGAGAGATCGGGGCTGGAGATGTAGATTTGGGGACTATCTACATAGAAGTGGTAGTTGGAACCAAGACAGTGAATGAGTTCTTCTAGGGAGTGGGTATAGATGGAGTCTAGAAGGGGACCCACAACTGAACCTTGAGGGACCCCCACAGTTAGGGGGTGGGAAACAGAAGAGGAGTCAACAAAGGAGACTGAGAATGAGTGGCCAGAGCGAAAAGAGGAGAAGCAGGAGAGGACAGTGTCAGTGAAGTTGAGGTTGAATAATGTTTCCAGGAGAAGGGGGTAGTTCACAGTGACAAAGGTAGCTGAGAGGTCAAGGAGGATCAGAATGGAGTAGAGGCCATTAGATTAGGCAAGAAGGATACAATACAATTGAATGATTGAATGAATGAATGAATTGAATGCATGATGAAGGGATGGGGAGTGAGTGAGTTGAGTTCACTAAAGAAGGTTGTGTTGAGAATGGCACTTTGGTCATAAAGGGAAGCTGGTTTGGGTCTGGAGGCTAAGTTGGACATGATGAATTGAGAAAATCGGGTAGCAAAATCGCATGGAAAATTGGATGGCAATAGCAAAAAAGAGCTGTCAAAATATTCACTGCAACATCCAGCATCCAATCAATGGGATTTATTTAGCTCTCACTATGTGCACAGCACTGTACTAAGTGCTTGGGAGAGTACAAAATGTTAGAGTTCATAGACGTGATCCCTGCCCACCAAGAAGCAACATGACCTAGTGGAAAGAGCACAGGCCTGGGAGTCAGAGGATCCAGATTCTAATTCTGGCTCTGCCAATTGCTTGCTGTGTGAACTTGGGCAAATCATTTAACTTCTCAGTTTCCTCAACTGTTAAATGGGGATTCAATACCTGTTTTCACTTCTACTTAAGATTCTAAACCCCATGCAGGAGAGGAACTGTGTCCAACCTAATTGATTTGTACCTACCCCAGAGCTTAGAACAGTGTTTGACACATAGTAACTCCTAAACAAGTACCATTAAATAAAAGAAACAATGAAGAGTTTACAATCTAGAGTGTTCTGCACACATTAAGTGCTCCATAAATTCCTTTGATTAATTTACTGATTAATAGAGAGGGAGACTTTGAAATAAATTACAGATGGGGTTAAATTGATGGTATAGAGGAAATGGAAACTCTTTATCCCAAATCCCTTAATGCCTATGTTTTAAGCACTGTGCTTCTTTCTTCCCATCTTCCATTTTTCCTTTTTCCCATATCTGATACTCTAATAATTCATACTTATTAAAATAAAAGCAGAAATTTCCCACAGCAACCCAAGAATCACATTGGCCTAGCAGAAAGAGCACAGACTTGGGAATCAGAGGAGCTGGGTTCTGTCTGTGGCTCTGCCAAATGCTCACTGTGTGATCTTGGGCAAATCGTTTATCTTATCTGTAAAATGGGTATTAAATCCTCTTCTGTCCAATATAGACTGTGAGCTTCATGTGGGACAAGGGCTTTGTCCAACATAATAAACTTGCATGTATCCCAGGGCTTAGAACATTGCTTGACACATAGTAAATTCTTAAATACCATAAAAATAACAAAAAAACCTTTGCTTGGCCTAAGAGTCTTGGGATGGTTCTAAGATCCTCGGGCTGGTTCTAAGAGCCTATCTCTTTTTCTTGTTGTTTCTGGAGCTTTTCTGATACTTGCTGCCTTCAACTGAAAAGGTTTATCGGTGTTGAATGGAAGTCTTCTCTGTTCACAGCTTTTACTCTGGATAAATGGCATCTATCAGCTTATAAAGGATTAATATATGGAAATGGTTAAGTCTAATCGGGGGTGTAAAACACATTCACTTGGGGAAATGCTGAAGTTTGACCTCCTCGTGTGTGAATTGAAAGAAACACACACACACCCCGCCCTCTTTCTGTTACTTCACTAAACATGTACTGCTTCCTTCAACCTACTTGGATGGAAAGAAAAACATGCAGTAGCCTTGGTCAGCCATAAAGGGCAAGATGCCTTATTAAAGCATTTTCCCTTGCTTCAGATCGGGGGGCTTTACCTCTCTTTAGCCCAGCTGATTCCTCTCCCAGGGGATTCCGACCTTTATTACTCACTGACAACCCATTTGACAAATAGCTTTTCCCCCTGCAATAGCTGGGGCCCAGCCATCTGGTTTTTCCCTAGAGACGCATGTGTTATTCATAATGACATTTTTGTTGGTTGTCCCCTGGAGGACGGCACCTGCCTGCTGATTTCCTCTTTGACCCCGGGATATGTCACCAAGGTCGCAGAACTGGCCCTGCTCTCGACACTGTTATAAAGAGCCTCTCTGTGTAACTCTTTTATAGTATCTTTGGTTTGTTTTAATGGTATTTGGATCTGCTAAGCATTTACTATGGGCCCGGCACTGTACTGAGCACTGGGGTGCATACAAACTAACCAGATTGGACCGAGTCGCCGTCCCACGTGGGGCTCACAGTCTTAATTTCAAGATGAGGGAACTGAGGGATGGAGAGGTGAAGTGGCATGCCCAAGGTCACACGGTAGGCCAGTGGCGGGGCTGAGATTAGGATTCAGGTCCTTCTGACTCCCAGGCCTGGGCTCTAGCCACTAGACCACGCTTTTTTCCTTGGATGCTGCGGTTTTGGGAAATTTTCCTTTGGGCTAGGAGTGGGCTCCATTCAGCTTGGAAGCCCGAATCAAAGCGGGCAGAGAGAGTTTAAGGACAAAAGCAGAGATCGAGGTTTTGCTCTGACCTCAGGGAATGCATCTATTGGATTCAACTGAAATAGACTATATGGTTTTAAGACTGCTGCCATATACTGTAACTACAAATTCAGACTATACTTTGAATGGAATTAAATTTCTGGGTATTATTGTTATTGTTTTTCTAAAATATGTTTAATAATTGTGTTGAACTAAGAGAGGTTGCATGGCACCCTCCTCCCTCTGGCATGGAAAAACCTCCCTTCTCAAATTTGACAGTCTCCCCAACTTCAAAGCCTTATTGAAGGCCCATCTCCTCCAAGAATCTTTCCCTGACTAAGCTCTCCTTTCCTCTTCTCTCTCTCCCTTCTGCATCATCCTGACTTGCTCCCTTTATTCACCCCCTCCCAATCCCACAACTCTATGTCCATATCTGTAATTAATTTGTTGCAGCGTGGCTCAGCGGAAAGAGCACTGGCTTGGAAGTCAGAGGTCATGGGTTTGAACCCCTGCTCTGCCACTTGTCAGCTGTGTGACTTTGGGCAAGTCACTTAACTTCTCTGTGCCTCAGTTACCTCATCTGTCAAATGGGGATGAAGACTGTGAGCCTCACATGGGACAGTCTGATGACCCTGTATCTAGCCCCGCGCTTAGAACAGTGCTCTGCACATCGTAAGTGCTTAACAAACCAACATTATTATATTAATGTCTGTCTCCCCCTCTAGACTGTAAACTCTTTGTGGGCAGGTAATGGGTGTGTTTGTTGTTATACTGTACTCTCCCAAGTGCTTAGTACAGTGCTCTGCACACAGTAAGCACTCAAATACAACTGAATGCAAAAATGGATTTGGCTTAATATCCAAAAGGATATTGTCTCTGCTTTCATTTAAAATATGAATAGATTAAGGTTCAAGATGAAAAGCCAAATGCAGCACATCTGATTGACCCAACAGTATAATCTTGTAATTATTAATGTTTGAGGATTTGCTATCTTGGATCTGTTTTGAATTAGATTTTGTTGACTGGAAACTCCTGATAGGCAGGGAACATGCCTGCTAATTCTGTTGTATTGTACTCTCCCAACTGCTTAGTACTTGTCAGCTGTGTGACTTTGGGCAAGTCACTTAACTTCTCGGTGCCTCAGTTACCTCATCTGTAAAATGGGAATTAAGACTGTGAGCCCCACGTGGGACAACCTGATTCCCTTGCGTCTACCCCAGAGCTTAGAACAGTGCTTGGCACATAGTAAGTGCTGAACAAATACCAACATTATCACGGGGCTCTGCACATAGTAAGCGCTCAATAAATACCACTGATGATGACTGAATTCTTCTCATAGAACATTTAAAGTGGAGAGGAGCGTCTGGATTTTAGCTGAGCTAGGCAATTGGAATTCCGTTTCTGTTCACCTCTGGATTCTAGCAATGAAAAGTACTAAAATGAGCTTTGGGGAAAAGGGATAAGTGGGTTGTTTAAAAGAGAAAGACAGAATATGAGTCTGAAATGATGCATTTGGCTGGTTTCTTCGGAAGATATTTCATGTCAAGACTGAAAATGTTCAAACCAGTTTTCCTAGAAGTAGCCAGTGATAAAAATCAACCTCCAACCAATTTTCTTCATGCTGAAACCATGTTAATTTTTGAGCAAAAAGACAAAAGCACTTGTAACAGAATATAATAATCTGATTATTGGTTATCCTTAAAGGCTCTAAAGCTACTGCTTCAAATAGTAACTAGGCTACAAATGGCTGCTAAAAGCAATTGATCTCATCAAATTCATAGCTACAAAGATGATTTATTGACTTACTAATTTCCCGCGATGGTTTTGTCGAGGTCTCGACAGAAACCTGGAATTCTCTCTGGGCTCATTCATTTAGGAGACGGAGAGATGAGATTGTTTGAAGTGAATGTTATATTTGCATCTTGTTCCCGTTAACAACCCTAGGTCGGCACATGATTCTGCATGCTATATTCCATTATTATTTATCCGTCCAAAATAAAGAGGGGATTGACACTGTGAGAAGACAGGAGACCTGGGTTCTAACCTAATTATCATCCCCTTCTCCACCCTGGCTCAATCCCTGAGATTGAGCCAGATTAAGGTTCTTTTTTTTTTTTTACAGTGTTTGTTAAATGCTTGCTATTTAATAATTTTAATAATGATAATAGTATTTTTAAGCGCTTACTATGTGCCAAGCACTGTTCTAAGAGCTGGGATAGATACAAGGAAATCAGGTTGTCCCACGTGGGGCTCACAGTCTTAGTCCCCATTTTAGAGATGAGGTAACTGAGGCCCAGAGAAGTGAAGTGACTGGCCCAAAGTCACACAGCTGACAGGTGGCAGAGCTGGGATTCGAACCCATAATCTCTGACTCCCAAGCCCGGGCTCTTTCCACTTAGCCATGATGCTTCTCTGCATATTTGGTAGGCACTGTGCAAAGCACTGGGGTAAATTCAAGCTGGCCAGGTTGGACACAATCCTTGTCCCACGTGGGGCTCAAACCCATTTTACAAATGAGGGAACTGAGGCACAGAGAAGTTAAGTGACTTGCCCAAGGTCACACAGTTGATGTGTGGTGGAGCTGGGATTAGAATCCAGGTCCTTCTAATTCCCAGGCCCATGCTCTACCCACTAGGCACACATCTACCAACTCTGTTATAGTGCCCTCTCCCAAGTGCTTAGTCCAGTGCTCTGTACATACTGAAGGCTCAATAAATACAACTGATTGGTTAATTGACTGATTGAATTCCCATCCATCATGGAAATTTATTCACCATTCGGCATGGCTCAGTGGAAAGAGCCCGGGCTTGGGAGTCAGAGGTCATGGGTTCGAATCCCAGGCTCTGCCACTTGTCAGCTGTGTGACTGTGGGCAAGTCACTTAACTTCTCTGTGCCTCAGTTACCTCATCTGTAAAATGGGGATTAACTGTGAGCCTCAAGTGGGAAAACCTGATTACCCTGTATCTATCCCCGCGCTTAGAACAGTGCTCTGCACATAGTAAGCGCCTAACAAATACCAACATTATTTAGGCCTTAATGATTGGATGTCCCTCCTGTTTTACCCCAAAAGAGAAATCCCTTGAGGATGATTTTCCTCTCATCTCCAAGTAAATCTACCTTTATGCTAAAATGACCCTTAAAGATCAGCAATTTTTGCCAGCTGCCGCTTTCAGAATATCCCAGAGACTTTCAAACCTCTGCTTCGGTTCTCTGATTGTTTCAATTCTAAAATAAAATGTAAGGTAAAGAAAAACGAAACAGCATGGCCTCGTAGATAGGGCATGGGCCTGGGAGTAAGAAGGACCTGGGTTCTAATTCCAGGTCCCCCAAGGTCTGGGTGACGTTGGGCAAGTCACTTCGCTTCTCTGGACCTCAGTTACCCTGCAAGTAAAATGGGGATTAAGATTGGGAGACCCATGTGGGATGGGAATATGCCCAACCTGATTACCTTGTATCTACCCAGGGCTTAGTACACGGCTTGGCACATAGTAAGCATTTAACAACTACTTAAAAAAAAAAAATCGGATTATTACGGCCCTTCAAAAAATCATGACCTCCAATAGTTCAGCATTTCCAGACTTTCTGATGTTCTCTGTGTGGCTTAATTTGCTCAAGCCCCATTTTAACAATCATAGCAATTAATCACAAAAATGAACAGGGAACTATCATCTGGTATCAGAGAGCAATGGTAAAGCCAAGCCTACGAAACACACAGCTCTAGTCTACTCTCCCAAATATTTAGTGCAGTTCTTGCCACACAGTAGACTGAAAGGTCCTGGATTTCATGGATCTTGTTTACCAAGTTCATCATATTGTACTCTCTTCTTGAGAAGCAGCATGGCGTAGTGGATAATTAATTAATTAATGTTGGTATTGGTTAAGCGCTTACTATGTGCAGAGCACTGTTCTAAGCGCTGGGTAGATACAGAGTAATCAGGTTGTCCCAAGTGAGGCTCACTGTCTTAATCCCCATTTCACAGATGAGGGAACTGAGGCACAGAGAAGTTAAGTGACTTGCCTACAGTCACACAGCTGACAAGCGGCGGAACCGGGATTCAAACCCATGACCTCTGACTCCCAAGCCCGTGCTCTTTCCACTGAGCCACGCTGCTTGTCTAAGCACGGGCCTGGGAGTCAGAAGGTCATGGGTTCTAATCCCGGCTCAGCCACTCGTCTGCTGTGTGAGCTTGGGCAAGTCACTTCGCTTCTCTGGACCTCAGTTACCTCATCTGTAAAATGGGGATTGGACTGGGTCCAACCCGATTTGCTTGTATCTACACCAGTGCTTAGTAGAGTGCCTGGCACATAGTTAAGCGCTAAACAAATACCATCATCATCATCATCTTCCAAGAGCTTAGAACAGTTGCTCTGCACATCATAAGAGCTCAATAGATACCAATGATTGATTTATACAACTGTGAATGGCCAAATAATTCATTCAATCATATAATTTATTCAATCATATTTATTGCATGCTTACTATATGCAGAGCATTGTACTAAGTATTTGGGAGAATACAATAGAACAATCATACAATCACTCATCCTATCCCACCTACCTCCTTGCTGACCTCCCAGCTGCCTGCCTCTCCCCTCTGCAGACCATATTTCACTCCTCTGCCCAGATTACCTTTGTACAGAAACATTCAGGTCATGTCCCCTGCCTCCTCAAAAATCTCCTGTGGATCCCCATCCAACTCCATATCAAACAAAAACTCCTCATCATTGGCTTTAAAGCGGTCAGTCACCTTGCCCCCTCCTACCTCACCTAGCTACTCTCCTCCTACAACCCAGCCTGCGCACTCCGCTCCTCTTGCGCTAAGCTTCTCACTGGGCCTCCATCTCGTCTATCTCACCGCTGACCCCTCACCCACGTCCAACGCCCTCCCTTCTCAATTCTGACAGACCATTACTCTCCTCCCTTTAGAGTCTTATTGAAGGCATATCTCCTCCAGGAGGCCTTCCCTGACTAAGCCCCCCAGTTTCTTCTTCTCCCACTCCCTTCTATCTCACCCTGCCATGCTCCCTTTGTTCTTCCCCGCCTCAGTCCCTACAGCACGTACGTATATACCTATAATTTTATTCCTTGTTTTGACATCTTTCTCCCTGACATCTACACTGTGAATTCACTGTGGACAGAAATTTTCATTGTTTATCAATGTATTGTACTTTCCCAAGTGCTTAGTACAGCGCTCTGCAAACAGTAAGTACTAAATAAGTATGATTGAATGACTGAATGAATGAACAATAAACAGACACATTCTCTGCCCTCAACCAGCTTGCAGTCTATCTTTGATCTATTTTCTGAAGTTCAAGGATGGTTCTTATTTTTTTTCTCTCATTTGTTATTAATGATAAGGATAATAATAATAATCGTGGTATTTGTTAAGTGCTTACTATGTGTCAAACATCGTTCTAAGTGCTGGGATAGATTCAGGATAACCAGGTTGGACTCAGTCCCTGTCCCACATGGGGCTCACAGGTTTAATCCTCATTTTACAGATGAGGTAACTGAGGCACATAGAAGTGAAGTGATTTGCCCAAGGTCCCACAGCAGACAAGGGCTGGAGCCGGGATCAGAACCCACGTCCTCTGATTCCCAGGTCCGTGCTCTTTCACTAGGCCACGCTATTTCCCAAAGTATCACTATGTGCTGTGTGTCCCTTTATTCATTCATTCAATCGTATATTTTGAGCGCTTATTGTGTGCAGAGCACTCTATTAAGCACTTGGAAAGTGCAATTCAGCAAGAGATAGAGACAATTCCTACCCAACAACGGGCTCACAGTCTAGAAGGGGGAGACAGACAACTAAACAAACAGACAGGCATCAATACCATCAAAACAGATAAATAGTGGGACAGGACTTGTGTCCAACCTGATTAACCTGAACCGTCCCCAGCACTTAGTAAAATGTTTGGCACGAAGTAATCACTTAAATACCATAGCTATCAGCATTACAAAATATTCAGAAAAATTCTCTTTAGAGCAAGAATATTCATTCACTCATTCATTCAAATCAATCGTATTTATTGAGAGCTTACTGTGGGCAGACCACTGTACTAAACGCTTGGAAAGTACAGTTCGTCAACGGAGAGAGATAACTCACAGTCTAGAAGGGGGAGACAGACATCAAAACAAGTAGGCATCAATAGCATCAGAATAGATAAATAGAATTATAGAATATGGTATTCCAAATTCCCCAACACAAGACCATTTCATCTAGTTTCAATATTTCTGCCCCAGTTATAGGTGTAATTACATATATATAATAAATAATTATGATAATTGTGGTATTTGTTAAGTGTTTACTATGTTCCAGGTACTGTATAAAGTGCTGGGATAGATACAACATAATTAGGTTGGACACAGTCCCTGTCCCAAGTAGGGCACATAGTCTTAATCCTCATTTTACAGATGAGGGAACTGAGGCACAGAGAAGTTAAGTGATTTGTCCAGGTATGTGGTGGAGCTGGGATTAGAATCCAGGTCGTTCTGACTTCCAGGCCCATTCTGCATCCACTGGGCCACACTGCTTCACTATATATACTATATATTCATATAAATATAATCACATACAATTTGCTTAAATCATCACATTTCATTTTAGCTAAGCTCTAGATATTCATCACAACAGGCCTAATTGGGAAGGTGCATACACTCTACCTCTCTAGACTGGCAGGGAATGTGTTTGTTGTTATATTGGATTCTCCCAAGTGGTTGGTACAGTGCTTTGCAAAAAGTAAGCGCTCAATAAATATGATTGATGAACTTGAAAAATACATTTAATGGGATTTCAAACGTTCTCTGAATATAGTATTCACTTTAGGAAGTTCAGAATGATTTATCCGTGGTAATTGCCATCAGCTGGTCAGATGCTTTGAATGAAAGATTTATCAAGTTGATTGATTACTGTGGAGAGGGGATTCTTAAAAATTAGGAGACAAAAATGATCACACGCATTTCCTGCTGTTCCCACTGTCTTTATCCATCTCTCTCTTACAAACCTCCAGCTCCTGTAAGACTGTAAGCTCCTTGTAGTCAGGGAATGTGTCTGTTTACAGTAGTGCTCTCTCAAATGCTTAGTACAGTGTTCTGCACACAGTAAGAGCTCAATAAATACAATTGACTGACTCCAAAAGAGACAAGGAACTATATCTGATCTGCTCTGTCTGCAGTTACCTTGGGTTTCACACAGAGTAAGTCCTTAATGTACCATTCATTCATTCAATAGTATTTATCGAGCGCTTACTATGTGCAGAGCACTGTACTAAGCGCTTAGAATGTACAATTCGGCAACAGATAGAGACAATCCCTGCCCACTGATGGGCTCAGAGTCTATTCCGGGGAGACAGAGGGACAAAAACAATAGCAATAAATAGAATCAAAGGTATATACATCTCATTAACAAAATAAATAGGGTAATAAAAATATATACAAATGAGCGGACAGGCAGAGTGCTGAGGGGAGGGGAAGGGAGAGGGGGAGGAGCAGAGGGAAAGAGGGGGAAAAGGGGGCTTAGCTGAGGGGAGGTGAAGGGGGGGCAGAGAGGGAGCAGAGGGAAAAGAGGAAGCTCATTCTGGGAAGGCCTCCTGGGGGAGGTGAGCTCTCAGTAGGGCTTTGAAGAGGGGAAGAGAGTTGGTTTGGCGGAGGTGAGGAGGGAGGGCATTCCAGGACAGCAGGAGGACGTGGGCCAGGGGTCGATGGCGGGATAGCCGAGAACCGGGGACAGTGAGGAGGTGGGCGGCAGAGGAGTGGAGCCTGCGGGGAGGACAGTAGAAAGAGAGAAAGGAGGAGAGGTAGGAGGGGACAAGGTGATGGAGAGCCTTAAGCCTAGAGTGAGAAGTTTTTGTTTCTTGCGGAGGTTGATCTAGTACCAGATATTACTAGATTTCAAATAGGATAAGAATTCTTTAGGCATTTTGTTACCTAAGCATTAACTTAGAGGATGCTTTTTCAGAATTATAAAGCTGCCCTGAAAGTCATAGACTGAAGAAATCTCTCTTAGAGCCTGAATTTATCTTAGTACAGGTAAATAATGATTTTATAACTGTCTCCCAGAACCTTCCAATTGTCCTTCCTCATTTTGATTATCATAATAATAATGTTGGTATTTGTTAAGTACTTACTATGTACAGAGCACTGTTCTAAGCACTGGGGTAGATACAGGGTAATCAGGTTGTCCCACGTGAGGCTCACAATCTTAATCCCCAATTTACAGATGAGGTAACTGAGGCACAGAGAAGTTAAGTGACTTGCCCACAGTCATACAGCTAACAGGTGGCAGAGCCAGGATATAGTGGTGAATTCTGCAATTTAAAGTTCTGGGTTCGAGAATTCAAACAGTGAACAAAATCAACCAGCTGAACAGAGAAGAGAAGACAGAGCTGATTTAAAAGGAGTGTGTGCCGGGACTTTCAAATAGAGCAAGCGCCACTGAATAGTCAGAGAGACCATGATGAATTGATTCAGAGCTTTTGTTCTCCCATACATTCAGAATGACGCCTGCCATCGGTTAATCTAGACGTCATCATCCATCTGAACGAGAGGGAACATGACCCAGGGAAAAGGGCATCAGCCTGGGAGGCTGGAGATCGGGGTTCTAGTCCCCGCTCTGCCACCTGCCCGCTGGGTGACCTTGGAGAAGTCATTTAAATCTCCTTGGGTTTTAGTTTTTTCACCTGCAAAATCTGCAGATTTTTCATGAAGTAGGGACTGGGTTCAATCTGATTATCTTGAACCTACACCAGAGCTTGGCTCGCTTAATAAATATCACTGAAAAATCGGAAAAGCGCAAAGACCGTGTAGATAGGCTTCCGGTACAGTAACATTTTCTAGGAATGTTCTGTGAGACAAAAAAATTATAAAACCCACTTCTTCTTTCTATCATTCAACCCATCACTAAATCCTGTCCTTTCCACCTTGGCAACATCACTAAAATCTGCCTTTTCCTCTCCATCCAAACCGCTATCACATTAATCCAATCACTCAGCCTATCCCACCTTGATTACTGTATCAGTCTCCTTGGCGACCTTCCAGTCTCCTGTCTCTCCCACTCCGGGCCATATTTCACCCTGCTGCTTGGCGCTACAGTCTCGCATTTCCTCCTGCCTCCAGGACGTCTCCACCTGGATGTCTGCTCACCAACTAAAACTCCACATGTCTAAAACTGAGTTCCTTATCTTCCCACCCAAACCCTGTCCTCTCCCTGACTTTACCATCACCGTAGACAGCACCACCATCCCTCCTGACTCACAGGCCCATTACCTCGATGTGATCCTTGACTCTCTCTTTCAAGTCACACATTCATTCCATCACAGTATCCTGTCGGTTCCACGTTCGCGACACGGTTAAAATCCGCTCTTTCACCTCCATCTGAACTGCCACCACGCTAATACAATCACTTATCCTCACACAGCTTGAATTTTGTATCAGCCTCCTTGTTGACCTCCCTGACTCTTCCTAGTCCAGTCCAAACTTCACTCTGCTGTCCGGATCATTTTTACAAAAGTGTTGAGGCCATGTTTCCCCACTCCTCAAAAAACTTCAGTGGTTTCCCCTCCACCTCCACATCAAACAAAAAGTCCTCATGATTGGTTTTAAAGCAGTCAATCACCTTGCCCTCTCCTACCTCACTGCTCTCTTACTACCGCCTTACTACCACCCAGCTCACACACTTCACTCCTCTAATACTAACCTTCTCATTGTATCTCATTCTTGTCTATCTCATCGCCGACTCCTCACCAACATCCTCCCTCTAGCCTGGAATGCCCTTCCTCCTCAAATCCTTCAGATGATGACTCTCCCTCTCTTCAAAATCTCATTGAAGGCACATTTCCTCCAAGAGGCCTTCCCTGACTAAGCTCCCATTTCCTCTTCTTCCACTTTCTTTTTTGTTGCCCTGACTTGCTCCTTTTATTCATTCGCCCTCCCAGCCCCTCTGCACTTATGTACATATCTCTCATTTATTCATTTATATCAATGTCTGTCTTCCCCTTTAGACTGTAAGCTCACTGTGGGCAGGGAATGTGTCTATTGTAATTTCCCAAGTGCTTAGTACAGTGCTCTGCAAATAGTAAGTGCTCAATAAATACAATTTGGTGAACAAATGCTTAATACGATTATGAAGTCAGCAGCAGAAAGGAACAGGGGCTGCACTGAGGTCATGTCCATGTGCATGAGGATGAACAGAGCAAGCTGGAACTGAAGAATCCTGGGTCACTATAAGCTCGCTGAGGGCAGGAAAAGTGTCTACTGTTATGTTATACTCTCCTAAGTGCTTAGTTCAGTGCTCTGCACACAGTAAGCACTCGATAAATAAGACTGATTGAATTTGGTAGATTGGAGGTAACATGAGGTGAAGTATAATAATAATAATGATGGTATTTGTTAAGCACTTCCTATATGCCAAGCACTATTCTAAGTTCTGGGGTAGATACAAGGTAATCAGGTTGTTCTTCGAGGGGCTCACAGCCTTCATCCCCATTTTACAGATGAGTTAACTGAGGCAGAGAGAAGTTAGGTGACTGGCCCGAAGTCACACAACTGATAAGTGGTGGAGCCAGATTAGAACACAGGACCTCTGAATCCTAAGCCCATGCTCTTGCCACTAAGCCACACTGATTCTCAAGTATCACATATGCTAATTTCCACTACATGCTCCCAAGGGATTAGGTCAGTGCTCTGCACATAGCGGACATTCAATAAATGCCATTGATTGACTGAATGAGCATTCACACGTCATCTCTGGTTGTCACCTCTCAAACTGTTTGGAAAAGCAAGATTGACAGTTACCACATTGCTATTCTTAGAGAAGCAGCATGGCCTAGCGGGGAGAACACGGGCCTGGGAGTCAGAAGGACCTGTGTTCTAATCCAGGCTTCACCACTTGTCTGCTGTGTGACCTTAGCAGAGTCACTTCACTTCTCTGTGCTTCAGTTCTCTCATCTGTAAAATGTGGATTTAGACTGTGACCCTCATGGGGAACGAGGACTGAGTCCAACCTGATTAGCTCGTATCTACCCCAGTGCTTAGTAGAGTACCCGGAACTTAGTAAGTACATTCATTCATTCAATAGTATTTATTGAGCGCTTACTATGTGCAGAGCACTGTACTAAGCGCTTGGGATGAACAAGTCGGCAACAGATACAGTCCCTGCCGTTTGACGGGCTTACGGTCTAATCGGGGGAGACGGACAGACGAGAACAATGGCAATCAACAGAGTCAAGGGGAAGAACATCTCGTAAAGACAATGGCAACTAAATAGAATCAAGGCGATGTACAATTCATTAACAAAATAAATAGGGTAACGAAAATATATACAGTTGAGCGGACGAGTACAGTGCTGTGGGGATGGGAAGGGAGAGGTGGAGGAGCAGAGTACTTAACACTGTTAAGTACTTAACACTGTTATTATTGTTGCATTGTACTGAACGTCGCGGTCAGGGCTGGTGCGGAGAGGGTTTATTAAGCTCATCTCTGAGATCATGAGCTGGAGTTTGACTTTTAGAACCTTCTTTACAGGACTTCCCTCTGGTGGGGAGGAGGTTGACTTGCAGCAAAAGATAGGGAGATGTTAATCCATCAGTGGTACTTATTGAACCCTTCCTATATTGAACCCTTATTGAGCCCTTATTGACCATTGTGCCAAGCACTTGGGAGAATACGATGGAGCAAGTCGCCATGTTTCCTACCCTAAAGGAACTTATAATCTAGTGAAAGAAACAGACTATAAAATGTTACAGGTAAGGGGAACTAGTTTTAAGGAAAAGTCCAGGGAAAACGAGGAAGCGGCAGACCAGCAGCTAGATGGTCAGAGACCATAACAACGATAACGGAAAAACCGTTAGAAAGGTTGCGAGTTAGGGCAGAGGACGGGACGTTCTGGAGAAACTATATCCATGGAGTCGCTATGATTCGGAAAGGAATCGATGGCGCTTAATAATAAGGGAAACATCTAGACTGTGAGCTCGTTGTGGGCAGGAATGTCTCTATTTGTTGTTTTATTGTACTCTCCTAAGCACTTAGTACAGTTATTTATACACAATAAGCACTCAATAAATATGATTTAATGAATGAATTTGTTGTTTAAGGACATATAGAGAGGGGCTGTGCGGGTAAAGGGACAGGTGTTTACCTATGTGTTTGAAGGGTACAGACTCAAGTGCACAGGTGTTCCAATGGGGATGGGGTGAAGCAGCATGGCTTAGTGGAAAGAGCCTGGGCTTGGGAATCAGAAGACATAGGTTCTAATCCTGGCTCCGCCACATGTCTTCCGTGTGACCTTGGTAAGTTCTCTGTGCCTCAGTTACCTCATCTGTAAAAAATGGGGATTAAGAGTGTGAGCCTCATGTGGGGCAATCTGATTACCTTTCATCTATCCCAGGTCTTAGAACAGTGCTTGGCACATAGTAAGCACATAACAAATACCATTATTATTATTATTAATTAGGAAGGCGTCCTGGAGGAGGTGCAATTTAGTAGGGCTTTGAAGATTGGAAGAAAGGTGGTCTGCTGAATATGAAAGGGGAGGGCAACCCGGACAAGAGGGACGATGTCAGTCAGTCAATAGTATTTATTGAGTGCTTACTGTGTGCAGAGCACTGTACTATGCGCTTGGGAGAGTACGCTAGAACAATAAACAGTCACATTCCCTGCCCCAGTTAGCTTAGACTCTAGAAGGGGCAGTTTAGAGGGAGGACATGAACTAGGGGTTGATGGTGAGAGAGACAAGATGGATTCACAGTGATTGGGTGGTGGTCAGAGGGGCGGAGAGTGTGAGCTGGGTTAATAATAATAATGATGATGTTGGCATTTATTAAGCGCTTACTATGTGCCAAGCACTGTTCTAAGCACTGGGGTAGATACAGGGTAATCAGGTTGCCCCACGTGGGGCTTACAGTCTTAATCCCCATTTTACAGATGAGGTAATGGAGGCCCAGAGAAGTTAAATGACGTCTCCAAAGTTACATAGCTGATGAGTGGCAGATCCGGGATTAGAACCCATGACCTCACACTCTCAAGCCCGTGCTCTTGCCACTAAGCCATGCTGCTTCTATGACCCAAAAGCCTTTCCCACAGTCCTTCAGCCGATTCACCCATATCAGAGTGGGGGTCTCGTGGGGCCCCTGGGCTCTCATCACCTCCATCTTCACTTTTTCAAATCTTAATTTCCTTGCTTTCTCCCACTCCCTTCCGCATCACCCTGACTTGTTCCCTTATTCACATCTCCACCAGTCCTAAAGCACTTACGTCCATATCTGTCATTTATTTATATTAATGTCTGCCTCCCTCTCCAGACTGTAAACTCACTGTGGGAAAGAAATGTCTGTTTATTGTTCTATCATACTCTCCCAAGCGCTCAGTACACTGCTCTGCACACAGCAAGTGCTCAAAAAATACGATTAAAGAATGAATAATTTCTATCTCCTCCTCCAGACTGTAAGCTCGTTGTGAGCAAATGTTATTGTTTTTTGTTTATTCAATCGCATGTATCGAGTGCATGTCTCTTTATTGTTACACTGTTTTCTCCCAAGTGCTTAATAAAGTGATCTGCACACAGTAAGCGCTCAGTAAATACGATTGACCGACTGACTGACTTTGTTTCTCATCCACGTCCCGAGCTGTGAGACGGGCAGACCGTACCCGGCACCTGCTGGAAATTCTGACGCCTAGGGATGTGTGATCGCACCCTAGAAATCGTCGCGCCACCCACATTTCCCCAGAATTCTGGGAGCCCTGACAAGTCATAGTTAAACATACGTGAAAACTTTCTTCTTCTCAAGGTTTTCTTTCTCAGCGTAAGAAAAACAAAGAAATCTGTGCCAAAGTCTGACACATATCAAAGTCCCCCTCGCCCAGTTTGCTGCTCGGTGTACACTCTTTCATTCTACTTGCCGGCTTAGCTTCTCTAACCCTGACCCTCTCTATTTGCCTTTTGCCATCACTGTGGACACTACCACCACCCTCCCTGTCTCACAAGCCTAAAACCTTGGCATTATTCATTCATTCATTCAATAGTATTTATTGAGCGCTTACTATGTGCAGAGCACTGGACTAAGCGCTTGGAATGGACAAATCGGTACCAGATAGAGACGGTCCCCGCCCTCTGACGGGCTTACGGTCTCATCGGGGGAGACGGGCAGACGAGAACGATGGCAATAAATAGAATCGAGGGGAAGAACATCTCATTGAAACAGTAGCAAATAAATAGAATCAAGGTGATGTACATCTCATTAACAAAATAAATAGGGTGATGAAGATACATCCAGTTGAGCGGACGAGTACAGTGCTGAGGGGAGGGGATGGGAGAGGGGGAGGAGCAGAGAGAGAGGGGGGAGAAGAGGGTTTGAGAGGGGGGAGAAGAGGGTTTAGCTGCCGAGAGGTGAAGGTGGGGGTAGAGGGAGCATAGGGAAAAGGGGAGCTCAGTGTGGGAAGGCCTCTTGGAGGAGGTGAGCTTTAAGTAGGGATTTGAAGAGGGGAAGAGAATGGTTTGGTGGAGGTGAGGAGGGAGGGCGTTCCAGGACCGTGGGAGGACGTGGCCCAGGGGTCGACGGCGGGACGGGCGAGAACGGGGGAGGGTGAGGAGGTGGGCGGCAGAGGAGCGGAGCGTGCGGGGTGGGCAGTAGAAAGATAGAAGGGAGGAGAGGTAGGAAAGGGCAAGGTGATGGACAGCCTTGACGCCTAGAGTGAGAACTTTCACTCCCTCCCAGCCCCACAGCACTTACATCCATATCAGTAATTTATTTATCTGCACGTCTGTCTACCTGCCTCTAGACTGTAAGCTCATCATGGGCAGGGAATGTTTTCATTTTATATTGTACTCTCCCTAGCATTTAGTACAGTGCTCTGCACACAGTTAAGTGTTCAGTAAATATGATTGAATGAATGAGTTAATGAATTAGTCTCTCTCACTCAACGCACACATTCAGTCAGTGAACGCCACCACCTTCCCTCTCTCACAAATCCAAAACCTTGGCCTTATCCTTGATTCCTCCCTCTGATTCAATCCACATGTTCAGCAGTCATCAAATCCTGTCAGTTCTAGCTCCAAAGCATCTGCAGAAGCAGCACGGCTTAGTGGTTAGAACATGGGCCGGTGAGTCAGAAGGACCTAGGTTCTAAACCCAGCTTCTCCACTTGTCTGCTGTGTGACCTTGGGTAAGTCACTTCACTTCTCTGGCCCTCAGTTACAACATCTGTAAAATGGGGAGTAAGCATGTGAGCCCTTTGTGGGACAGGGATGTGTCCAACCTGATTAACTTGTATCTACCCTTGCTCTTAGAACAGAACAGTCTAACCCTTCCTCTCCATTTAAAGTGCTACCCCGTGGGTGCAAGCACCTGATACGTTAAGACTCAACCACTGCATCAGCCTCCTGGCAGATCTCCCTGACTCCCATTTCTCCCCTCTCCAGTTCCTGCTTCACTATCCTACCCATATTACTTTTTTTAAAACATCGCTCTGTGCACATCTTCCCACTCCTCAAAAACTTCCGACGGTTGCCCTTCCCCCTTGGCATCCAGCAGAAACTCCGCACCACCAACTTTAAAGCAGTCCATCAGCTTTCCCCGCTCCTTACGATAATAATAATGGTACTTCTTAAGTACATACAATGTGCCAAACACTGTTCTAAGAGCAAGGGTAGATACAAGTTAATCAGGTTGGACACATCCCTGTCCCACATAGGGCTCACACGCTTACTCCCCATTTTACAGATGAGGTAACTGAGGGCCAGAGAAGTGAAGTGACTTACCCAAGGTCACACAGCAGACAAGTGGAGAAGCTGGGATTAGAACGTAGGTCCTTCTGACTCACCGGCCCATGTTCTAACCACTAAGCCGTGCTCCTTCTCATAGTATTATGTAGCACTTTTATTACCAAAGCGGTCTCACATTAATTAGTTCATTTCAGCCCGCACAACAACACTATGAGGCGGGGAGATAAGGCAGGTATTTTTATCCCCATTTTACAGAAGGGAAAACTGAGGAACTCCTCTCCCATGACACCCCACCTCAAAATCCTCTCTCCTCTGAAGCTTACACTCACTGTGCCCCTTTCTCCTCTCTCCGTTCGGTGCTCCTGGTTCAACTCCCCCTCCTTTCCTGAGAGCCTTCCCCCTTCGCATCTGCCGGACCAGAGTCCTCCCCACCTCCAAAGACCTTCAGCAATTCCACATTTCCACAGAGTTCTGGGAGCCCTGTCAAGTCATAGTTAAACATACATGAAAACTTTCTTCTTCTCGAGGTCATCTCCTCCTGGAGGTCTTCCCTGATTAAGGTCCCATCTCCCCACCTGATATCTCCTCTCTCAACTGGCACTGCAGCATTTTTGGACAGCTACCACTTTGGCACCCACATTCCACCCTCCTACCTCTTTTGACTGTCTCTCCTTGAGGGCCCAATCCTGTTGTCTTCTTACAAGCCCTTAGTTCAGTGTTCTGCACACGCTCAATAAAGGCTACTGCGTGGCTCAGTGGAAAGAGCACGGGCTTTGGAGTCAGAGGTCATGGGTTCAAATCCTGGCTCGGCCACTTGTCAGCTGTGTGACTGTGGGCAAGTCACTTAACTTCTCTGTGCCTCAGTTACCTCATCTGTAAAATGGGGATTAAGACTGTGAGCCCCACGTGGGACAACCTGATTCCCCTGTGTCTACCCCAGCGCTTAGAATAGTGCTCTGCACATAGTAAGCGCTTAACAGATACCAACATTATTATTATTATTACTGGCTGATTTCTCCCCGAGACCTTCTTTAAATCCAACAATATTGAGTTTTTCTAAGAACACACTCCACGATTTACTGGATGCCTTCACTAACCTCTTAAACGCAGTGTCTTCTCACATTCGAAGTCTGCTTGGCAAGCCGTCTGGAAGAAAGAACATTTTGTCAGATGTTTGGGGAAAATTACCCCAGTCCCCAAGGGAAATGGAAGATCTGCTACTTGCCAGGATATAATTCATTCAATCATATTTACTGAGTGCTCACTGTGTGCAGAACACTGTATCCTTAAGGGGCAGGCAATGCTCAGGTCTACTAGGAAGGGATCTAAACTTTGAGCTGTTTGACCACAGTAGCTAGCTCTGGACTAATAATTGCAATCACTTCACTTCTGTTGTGTAGACACACACACACACATACACCATTCCCTACACGTTGCCTGAATGGGAATCACAATCTAGGAGCGAGACAACAGGTATTTTATTCCCCACTTTACAGTTGAGGAAACTGAGGCACAGAGAAGTGACTTGTCCAAGGTCAAACAGCAAGCAATTGGCAGAGACAGGATTAGAACACAGGTCTTCTGACTTCCAGGCCCAGACTCTTTCCACTTGGCCACACTTCTGGGAATGTCTTTCATCCAAAATCCTAGAAATTCTAGAAACAGTTATTCAATAGTTACTGTAGGTAGATGATGATGATGATGATGATAGCATTTGTTAAGCATTTACTACATCACTAAAATGTGCCCTATCCTCTCCATCCACACTGCTAACACACTTATCCAATCACTCATCCTATCTCGTCTGGATTATAGTATCGGCCTCCTTGCTGACCTCCCAGTCTCCTGTCTCTTCCCCATTCTAGTCCAGACTTCATTCTGCTGCCCGGATCATTTTTCTACAATAAACATTGAAGTCCTCCTCAAAAAACTCCAGGGGTATCCCATCCACCTCAGCATCAAACAAAAACTCCTCACCATTGGCTTTCAACCCATCCACCACTTTGCCCCCTCCTACCTCACCTCACTACTCTCCTTCTACAACCCAGTCCACACACTCCTCTCCTCTGGTGCCGCTAACCTCCTCACTAGGCCTCCATCTCTCCTGTTTCACCACCGACCCCTCACCCACGTCCTGCCTCTGGTCTGGAGCGCCCTCCCTCCTTAAATCTCACAGACAATTACTCCTCAGTCCTCCAAGTTGAGAGGCCTTCCTGAATAAATTGGTATTATAGAAAACTCACATTCTAATACTCTGGTTGGGGGCTTCATATCACGATAAGAAGGGGCAAGAGGGAGGTAATTATCTGGTCCCTGGTACCAACACATATGGGCGGATTTGGAGGCATATTTAGGGATGGAGAAGGAAAACCAAAACCAAAGTTTTATCAAGGGGATATTTTGCAAGAGGAGGGAGTTATCTATCCTGAGGCAGGATGTAGTTGAGGGGTCAGAGGTGAGAGAGATGAGGTCGAGGTACAGTGAGTAGGTTGGCGTTAGTGGAATGAAGGGTGCGGGACTAGGTTGTAGTAGGAAATCAGAGAGGTAAGGTAGGAGAGGGCAAAGTGACTGAGTGCTTTAAAGCTGATGATAAGGAGATTCTGTTGATGCAAAGGTGGATGGGCAACCTCTGGAAGTTCTTGAGGAGAGAGGAAACATGGACGTAACAGTTTTGTAGCAAAATGATCTATACAGCAGAGTGAAGTACAGACTGGAGTGGGGAGAGGCAGGAGGTAGGGACGTCAGCAAGGAGGCTGATGCGGTAGTCAAAACAGGATAGGAGAAGTGCTTGAATGAACGTGGTGGCAGTTTGCATGGAGAGGAGAGGGTGGATTTGAGCAATGTTGTGAAGCTTGAACTGACAGGATTTAGTGACAGACTGAATATGTGGGTTGAATGAGAGAGCTCAGTTTAAATCAATCACTCTAAATCCCACACTCTAAGGCAGACAAGCACAGATTTCTTTGGTTCTGTTGATCTCTTGGTTACAGGAAGACGAGGAGGTACAAATATCATTCATTGTTCACCAAATCACTGGCCTTGGCTGAGAGAGGGCGATTCATAAAGCCTTGTCCGTGAAGCTATCGTGCCTGCTGGTTAACTAAGGATACTTATTGATCATATACTGGGTGCAGACTTATTGATCATATACTGGGTACAGAACACTGTTCTACGTGTTTGGGAAAGTGCAAAATAGAGTCAGCAGCCATAATCCCTGCCCACAAGGAGTTTATCGTGACATTTCTGCACCAGACAAGCCACTTGGGCCGGCAGGGAATGAAACACCTCAGTTCACAGGTTAGATACTTGAATCCAAGGTGGGAATTTGGGGAGGGGGCCCTTAAAGATGCTTAGGTCCACAAGGCCCCAAACCAGTAAACTCGTTTTGGGCAGGGAATGTGTTTATTGTTGTACTGTACTCTCCCAAGTGCTTAGTACAGTGCTTTACACACAGTAAATACTCAATAAATATGACTGAATGAATTGCAGAATCAACGGGGACAGCTGGGACTCACCATATTAACTTGGAAATGACCTCTCTCTAGTGGACATCGGAGAAATAGCAGGGACAGGCTGTAGAACTTGCTTTGCCAATATCTATTTTTTTAATGGTAGTAATAATTGTGGTATCTGTCAAGCGCTTACTATGTTCCGGGCACCGTACTAAGTGCTGGGGTGGATACAAGCAAATCAAGTTGGTCAAGTTGGACACAATCCAGTGGTATTTGATAAGCACTGACTATGTGTCAAGAACTGTTCTAAGCACTGGGGTAGGTACAAATTAATCAGGTCAGGCACAGTCCCTATCCCACGAGGGGCTCACGGGCTTAATCCACATTTTATAGATGAGGTAACTGAGACACAGAGAAGTCATGTGACTTTTCCAAGTTCAGACATTAATCAAAAAATGGTACTTATTGAGCACTATGTGCAGAGCACTGTACTAAGTGCTTTGGAGAGTCCAATACAGTAGATTTAGCAGACATGTTACCTGCCTTTTATGAGCTTTACAGATAAATGGCAGGGCTGGGATTAAACCCAGGTCCTTCTGAATCCCACATCTTTGCTTTATCCACTAGGCCATGATGCTTCTCAGATAATAAGGATTATTGTCTGAAGGAGTGAAAAGCAAATATTTAATAATAATAAAATAATGTTGGTATTAGTTAAGCACTTACTATGTGCAGAGCACTGTTCTAAACGCTGGGGTAGATACAGGGTAATCAGGTTGTCCCACGTGAGGCTCAGAGTCTTCATCCCCATTTTACCGATGAAGTAACTGAGGCACAGAGAAGTTAAGTATCTTGCCCACAGTCACATAGCTGATAAGTGGCAGAGTCGGGATTCTAACCCATGACCTCTGACTCCCAAGCCTGTGCTCTTTCCACTGAGCCACGAATATTAATTGTGATATTTAAGTGCTTATTATTTGCTAAGCACTGTACTAAGCACCAGTATAGGTACAGGATGATAATAATAACTGTGGTATTTGTTAAGAGCTTACTATGTGCCAGGCACCGTATTAAGCCCTGAGGTGGATAAAAGCAAATCGAGTTGGACACACTCCCCGCCCCACGTGGGGCTCAAAGTCTCAATCCCCAATTTACAGATGAGGTAAGTGAAGTCCAGAGAAGTGAAGTGACTTGCCCCAAATCACAGGGCAGACAAGTGGCGGAGGTGGGATTGGACACAGTCCATGTCCCACATGGGGCACCCCGTCTAAGTAGGAGCAAGCACAGCAATTGAATATTCATTTTACAGCTGAGGAATGGAAGCAAAGATGAGTGAAATGACTTGCCCAAAGTCACACAGCAGGCAGGTGGTGGAGCTAGGATTAGAACTCAGGTCTTCTGACGTCTAGGCCCATGTTCTTTCCTTTAAGCTATGCTAACATCTCTTATTATAGGAGGCTGAACTCCTTTTTTAGGGTGTTTATGTGTCAAGCACTGTTCTAAGGCCTGGGGTAGATATAAGTTAATCAGGCCAGATACCCCCTCTCAGGATCACACCTGGAAAGTTTCCAGTCCTCTACCAGTCTCGGCTATAGAAGGGAGAGTGAAGCAGAGGCCTGTCCATTCCATTCCTAGCTTGGCCAGGGGCTAGCGAGGGGCAGGCCATCGGCTACAAATCAAAACTCACCCATGCTGGGCAGCAGCGGCAGGGCAGAGAGTCGAGGGCGGAAACTCAAGTTTACTGTGCGGAACGAGGCTGTGGTAAACCACTGTCGGATTTTTACCAAGAAAACTCTATGGAACCACTACCATAACAATTGCAGATGGAGAGCGGGACGTTCTGGGAGAATTACTTCCGTGGCGTCGCTATGGGAGGGAGACGACTCCACGGCATAAAGCAAAATAAGGCCAGGCACGGTCCCTGTCCCAGGGGAGGCTTCTAGTCTAAGTAGGAGGGAGAACAGTCACTGAATCCTCATTTTGCAATTGAGGAAACTGAGGCCCAGAGAAGTGAAGTGTCTTGCCCAAGGTCACCCAGCAGACAAGTGGTGGAGCCAGGATTAAAACCCAGGTCCTCTAGCTCCCAGGCCTGTGCTTTATCCACTAGACCATGCTGCTTCTCATTTATTAAACTAGTGTAAGAGTAGAGTCTTCCCTTAAACACTGTTTGATTATGAGGATGGAGCCTAGCCTAAGGGATAGAGCTCAGGCCTGGGAGTCAGAAGGACCTGGGTTCTAGTCCTGGCTCCTCCACTTGTCTTCTGTATGGCCTTCAGCAAGTCGTTTCATTTCTCTGGACCTCAGTTTCCTCATTTGCAAAATGGAGATTCAAAACTAGCTACTTGGACCGCGAGACCCATATGGGGCAGGAACTATATCCCACTTAATTAACTGGTATCTATCCCAGTGCTTAGAACGGTGCTTGACACATAGTAAATGCTTAACAAATATAATAGTACTACTACTAACAATAATAATAATAAGCCAACAATAATAATAATAATAATAATGGTATTTGTTAAGTGCTTACTATGTGCCAAGCACTGTTCTAAGTGCTGGGATAGATACAAGGTAATCAGGTTGTCCCACTTGGGGTGCACAGACTTAATCCCCATTTTACAGATGTGGGAACTGAGGCAGAGAGACGTGAAGTGACTTGCCCAAAGTCACATAGCTGAAAAGTGGGATTAGAACTCACGACCTCTGACTCCCAAACCCGGGCTCTTTCCACTAAGCCACGCTGCTTCTTAATTAATCCTGCCTTCTGCCCTGCTGGGGAAGAGCATACTCACTCTACAGCTGAAGTTAAAAGAGCAAAAATTCCATTCTAAACAGAAATGATCTCAACTGTTTTATCACGCAGCAGAATACCAAACCGAATTTTCCTTCAGGAATGTGTTCTCCAGTAACTATAGGGTCCGTTGACCTTTCCTTCTGCATCAATTTTTACCTTGGCCTCCCAGCGAGGAAGAAAAAGAGGAATCATGATGATGGACTTAAATGGGTAATACATCACCCGTTGGATAGTTCCATTATTTGTGTTTCGAGATGAAGTACCATCTTTGCCCTTTAAATCAAGATGGCCAACCAATTCCCAATATAACTGGAGAACTCCGGCCAGAAAATCCATCAGGAGAAGAAAAATTCAGAAAAAACAGCCGTATATTAGACATCGCCTCAAGGTTAGTGTGCTAAAATCTAATCCAGTGAAGATTCTTCTTTTCAGGACCGAAGGAAGATGGCTTTGATAGGGTTTCACCAGGCTAGTTATGGTATTTATTAAATAGCTGGTCATAGCACTTATTAAGCACTTCTATTTATTGAGCGTATTTATTAAACTGTGTGCCCAATGCTGCACTAAATGCTGGAAAAGCTGTAGAAATAAAAGATCAGGCACAGTCCCTGTTCTTCATGGGGCTTAGCGTGGCATCAAAAGAGTCTTTTTAATGGGCCTTTACCTCATGATGTAAAACTTGGAACTAAGGAAACTCCATTTTGCAACTTCCAAACAGGAAAGGCACAATTGCATGTGGAAATAGCGTGGCTCAGTGGAAAGAGCACGGGCTTTGGAGTCAGGGCTCATGAGTTCGAATCCCAGCTCTGCCACTTGTCAGCTGTGTGACTGTGGGCAAGTCACTTCACTTCTCTGTGCCTCAGTTCCCTCATCTGTAAAATGGGGGTTAAGACTGTGAGCCCCACGTGGGACAACCTGATTCCCCTATGTCTACCCCAGCGCTTAGAACAGTGCTCGGCACATAGTAAGCGCTTAACAAATACCAACATTATTATTATTATTAAATAATTATAGCAGGAAGGGGAGCAGAAGAAAAAAAAGGAGAAAGGCGAGGAGAAAGAAGAGAAGGGGTAGAGGACCCTTAAAACAGAGACTTTTACTTTCCTATGGCATTCTCCCAAGCTACAACAGGCACTCGGTGAATTACAGAAACCACTTTGCACCCACACCTTCTACCTCATATTCATCCACCAGTCTGCAACCCCTGACTTTCGGACCCTACTCCTCTTCCTAACCTGGTGAGTGCCGTTTTCATTGCCTACAAAAATCATCTGACATTTTCTTCTCAAAACTCAGGTGAAGGGAAATAATGCTGTGAGTGTGACTCAGTGGAAAGAGCCTGGGCTTCGGAGTCAGAGGTCATGGGTTTGACTCCCGGCTCTGCCACTTGTCAGCTGTGTGACTGTGGGCAAGTCACTTCACTTCTCTGTGCCTCATTTACCTCATCTGTAAAATGGGGATTAACTGTGAGCCTCACATGGGACAACCTGATTACCCTGTATCACCCCCAGCACTTAGAACAGTGCTCTGCATATAGTAAGCACTTAAAAAATACCAACATTATTATTATTATTGAGTGAATTCGGTGGAGAATGTAAAGCAATACTTGGATTTTTTCCCTTTTTCACGCTCTCCCTCAGCCCCACAGGACTTATTCAAGTGTATATAGCCACATTATATTTATTCATATTAATGTCGGTCTCCCCCTCTACAGTGCAACCTTGTTGTGGGTAGGGAAAGTGTCTACCAACTCTGTTATACTGTACACACCCAAGTGCTTAGTACAGTGTTCTGCCCCCAGGAAGCCCTCAATAAATATGATTGATTGATTGCCACTGCTCTTACTCTGTAGTTTCTCACCACACTGATCTTATTTTTAAGAGCAAAGGGGTAGAGTTTTATTTGCAGGAGGTAGGAGGCATGTAAAAAGGAAGGGAAGGAAAGGGAAGGGAAGAGAAGGGAGGAAATAGTGTTGAAAAATTCTATATTGGTGAAGCAGCAGGATTTTACAATACGGGCCTGCGAGTCAGAAGGACTTGGGTTCTAATTCCAGCTCTGCCACTATTCTGCTGTAAGACCTCGGGCAAGTCACTTATCTCATCTATAAAATGGGGATTAAGACTGTGAGCCCAGTGTGGAACAGGAACTGAGTTCAACCCAATCACCTTGTATCTACCCCAGTGCTTAGTATAGTGCCTGACACATAATAAGTGCTCTCCAAATACCACATAGATTATTATTTTAGTTTCACCCATCCTATTCCTAAATCAATGGCAGACCCTACCCTAAAATATTGAAAACCAAAGGTTTTAGCCTTTTATTTCCCCTATCCATCTTCCCCTCTTCCTTGACTATTAATGTCTGTCTCCCTCTCTAGACTGTAAGCTCCCTTGTGAGCAGGGATCATATCTACCAACTCTGCTATATTATAGTCTCCCAAGCACTTAGTACAGTACTCTGCACACAATAAGCATTCAATGAATTCCACTGACTGATTGAGGGACTCAAATGTGTACTCCTTGAACACTTCGATACTCACCCCAGCCCAGCAACATTTAGGTACATATTCCGATGCACTACTATTTCCTCTATCCCTAACCCACTTTAATGTCTGACTTCTTTATACTATAAAAGCTCATTGTGGATGGAGAATATGAATGTTTATTGTTACATTGTACTTGCCCAAGAACTTAGTACATTGATCTGCACCCAGTAAGCGCTCAGTACATACGATTAACTGAGTGACTGTAAGCTCTTTATGGGCAGGGCACCTACTGTTAAATTGCACTTGCCCAAGCACTTAGTACAGTGCTCAGCACACACAGTAAACACTCACCGTGCCTACTGATCGATTGATAGACAAACCATCAGGTTCCACAGTGCATTGTTAATGCTGAATAAAAATCAATCAGTAAGGAAATTGATTACCCACAAATCGCACTCAGTTTGGGCTGTCAATGGGTGGATGGAATCTCCCGCCAGGAGAGATGACAAGCTTCAGTCCGAAATTTGAGGACCGAGAAGCAGTGTGGGCTAGTGGATAGATCCCGGGCCTGGGAGTCAGAAGGATCTGGGTTCTAATCCTGACTCTGCCACGTGTCTGCCTTGGGCAAGTCACTTTACTGCACCTCCGGTACTTCATCTACAAAATGGGGATTAAGGCTGTGAGCCCCATGTGGGCCAGGGACTGTGTCCAACCTGATTACCTTGTATCGACCCCAGCACTTAGAACAATGACCGGCACATAGTAAGTGTTTAAGAAATGCAATAATGGTAATAATAGTAATAATGATAATAAATGATTCTAGCATTGACGCCTTGCACAGGGGCCTCGCACTCTCTGGTTCTGGCTGGTTAATGTTGCAGAGAGAGACAGTGTGGCTTAGTGGAAAGAGCATGGGCTTTGGGAGTCAGAGGACATGAATTCTCATCCAGGCTCCACCACTTTGGGCAAGCCACTTACCTTCTCTGTGTCTCAGTTACACAGCAGCAGCGTGCTGCGCAGTGGCAGCGTGGCGCAGTGGAAAGAGCACGGGCTTTGGAGTCAGGGCTCATGAGTTCGAATCCCAGCTCTGCCACTTGTCAGCTGTGTGACTGTGGGCAAGTCACTTAACTTCTCTGTGCCTCAGTTCCCTCATCTGTAAAATGGGGATTAAGACTGTGAGCCCCACGTGGGACGACCTGATTCCCCTGTGTTTACCCCAGCGCTTAGAACAGTGCTCTGCACATAGTAAGCGCTTAACAAGTACCAACATTATTATTATTATTAGTTACCTTATCTGTAAAATGGGGATTAAGACTGTGAGCCCCTCGTGGGACAACCTGATTACCTTGTATCTACCCCAGAACTTAGAACAGTGCTTGGCACATAGTAAGCGCTTAACAAATACCATCATTATTATTATTATCATTACAGTTGGGACACTGAGCTCAGTGAGCCAGCAGGGGAGCAGGAGGAATGTACACTACAGAGTGCTTCCATAAATCGTTTCACACAAGGTAAGCTCTCGGAAACAGACGATCCATCCTCTTGTCTAAGCTTATAAAGACATGTCTTTTGGCATCATTTTCATAAAAATCCTCATATTTTACTTTCTCTGTCTCCCTGCGGAATGGCTTTGGAAATTGTTTTGGCAAATTCCCAAGAGACATTAGTTTAAGTTATCTCTCTCAGGTTTCTTCATTCACTCAATCATATTGATGGAGCACTTACTGTGTGCAGCGCACCATACTTAGCACTTGGAAGAATACAACAATAAACAGACACATTCCTTGCCCAGAGTGAGTTTATAGTCTAGAAGAGGAGACAGACATTAACATAAATAAATAAATTACAGAAATGTCGCTAAGTGCTGCGGAGCTGGGAGGGAGGATAAATAAAGGGAGCAAGCCAGGGGGACTCAAAAAGGAATGTGAGAAGAGGAATGGAGAGCTTAGTCAGGGAAGGCTTCTTGGAGGACATATGTGTTCAAAAAGGTTTTGAAGAGGGAGAGAGTAGTTGTCTGTTGGATTTGAGGAGGGAGGGCATTCCAGACCAGAGGCAGGAGTGAGATAGATGAGACTGAGGTATAGTGAAAAGATTGGCATTAGAGGAGCCAAGCATGCGGGCTGGGTTGGAGTAGGAGAGTAGTGAGGTGAAGTAGGAGGGGGCCAAGGTGATTGACTGATTCTGTTTACAAACGCACCACACGTGTCTTCAAAAATTCCAGCGATCTCACCAGCACTCACAAATGCTCCCTACCAGTAGTCTTACCAAAAATGCCATAATGCTTTATTTGCAAAAAATCTTACCCCCAATCTAATAACAATAATAAATATTAATAACAGCTTTGAAAACTAATGCCTTTCTTTTGTTCCTCACGGCCTAGGAGAATGATGTCTGGGTGATTGACCTCTTGGGGAGTAAACTCTACACTCATCCAGAATGAATCCCTTTTTTCAAGCTACCAGGTTTCTGTTTAGTAAATGACTCCTTCCAAATACTGATACCTGGTCTCTCACAGTGAGAATAAGGCACCGCACTTTCCATCCTCATCACCATGGTTCACTGAGGTAGACGTGGAAAGAGGGTTTTCACCCAGAGAGGGCTTTACCAGACAACTTGACACTTTGATGAGTTTTAAAAATTATGACTGCTTCACTGTGTGTCTCTCTGGGGCTGATTTATATTTCACCCACCTCTGCAATTTCTGCTCCCCCTTCCACTCTCCGAAGATGCTGTAATTCAGATGATCCATGTTGAAAATGGCTTTTGACCTCTTCATATCTTCTTTGAGAAGGGCCAAATCTCCTGATACTCCTCTGAGTCTACAAGTCGAAAATAACAAAGACAAAAAAACGCCTCACAAAAATTGCATTTATAGCACTGCTGATAAGAACAGTCAAATCTATAATAAGTGATTTCATTATACATTTGGAAAGACTAAATTCCTTAATGGCAGGGATCACGTCTAATATCTTTGGTACATACCATATATGCGCCATAGCATTCTTGCAAATATCTTTCTAGTTTATTCCTTCCTCCTATCTGTTATTTTCTTCTCTGTCTCCCTGCTGGGTTGCAATTAAGGGCAGGGAGCCCATCTATTGTTCCTTATTGAGGGTAATGAAAAAAGAGAAAAAAACCAAACAAAATAAACTGCTTACTTTCTACAAAGGATGGTTTTCTTAGATGCTCACCAAAAGTAGCCCATTTCATAAACAAAAGGAAAACTACAAATCGAGGTCAACCACAAACTCAAAACAATATTTGCCCCCACACACAACCAGGATAAAGGTGCTCATTTCTTCACTATTTATTTGTATTGATATTTCCCCCACTCTAGACTGTGAGCTCACTGTGGGTAGGGAATGTCACTGCTTATTGTTTTATTGTAGTCTCCTAAGCACTTAGTACAGTGCTCTGCACACAGTAAGTGCTTAATAGATATGATTGAAGGATTGAATCAATGAATAAACATCATCCAGCTTTCTATTCTCTTCATTCATTCATTAATTCAATCGTATTTATTGAGCTCTTACTGTGTTCAGAGCACTGTACTAAGTGCTTGGAAAGTACAATTCAGCAATAAAGAGAGACAATTCCTGCCCACAGTGGACTTACATTTTACAGAGGGGGGAGACAGAAATCAAATCAATTAAACAGGCATCAATATAAATATACATATGTATATATATACATAAGCGCTAGACAGAAATCAAATCAATTAAACAGGCATCAATATAAATATACATATGCATATATATATATACATAAGCCAGGGAAGGGGGGAGGAGGAAGGGAGGGGCAGCTAAGGAAAAGGGGAGCTTAGTCTGGGAAGGTGTCTTGGAGGAGGTGTGCCTTAAGTGGGGATTTGGAGGTGGGAAGAGCGATTGTTTGGTGGATTTGAGGAGGGAGGTCATTCCAGGCCAGAGGTAGGATGAGGGCCAGGGGTTGGCAGAGGGACAGGCACGAACGAGGCCCAGTGAGAAGGTTAGTGGCACCAGAGGAGCGGAGTGTGTGGGCTGGGATGGAGAAGGAGAGAAGGGAGGTGAGGTAGGAGGGAGAAAGGTGATGGACAGCTTTGAAGCCAATAGTGAGGAGTTTTTGCTTGATACCGAGGTGGCTAGGCAACCACTGGAGATTTTTGAGGAGGGGCGTGACATGCCCAGAACGTTTCTATAGATAAATAATCCGGGCAGCAGAGTGAAGTATGGACTGGAGTGGGAGAGGCAGGGGGTGGAATATACAATCCAGATGCTTGGAGAATTTCAAGAGCAGTATAAGAAAAGGTTCCTGCCTTTTTAAGGCTCTTTCTAGGTGCGTGCACAATTACACTCTCCCGCCTACAGCTTGAAGGTCCTGGTCAATGACTTCATCTTCAAATAAGAAGATGGATAGATTAGATTAATATGAGGCCTTAAATGAAGCAAAACCATGTAATTCTCTTTATTATTCTGGCTGAGTATAAAAATAGAGTTTTTCCTTTGGGATCCTGGGAGACCAGCCAATGGAAAGCTATTCAAGTTGATGCTCATTTACAAGGCTGCTTAGAGAAGGCAGATCCTTTCAATACATTGAAAGTCTCCTCCTCCTAATACTTGGGGGACCCTCTCTTTTCAAAGTGGCTCTGCCACTTGTCTGCTGTGTGGCCTTGGGCAAGTCAACTAAATTCTCTGTGTGCCTCAGTTACCTCATCTGTAAACGGGGGATTAAGAGTGGGAGCCCCACGTGGGACAGGGACTGTGTCCAACCTGATTAATTTGTATCTTATTTGTATTAATTTGTATCTGGGAGTCAGAAGCTCATGGGTTCTAAACCTGACTCTGCCACTTGTCTGCTGTGTGACCTTGGGTGCGTCACTTCTCTGTGACTCAGTTCCTTCATCAGAAAAAGTTGTTTAAGACTGTGAGCCCTACATGGAACAGGGACTTTGTCCAACCCAATTATCTTGTCCCTACCCCAGTGCTTAGAACAGTGCCTGGCACATAGTAAGCACTTAACAAATACCGTAATTATTATTATTATTATATCTATCAATCAGTCAATCGCATTTACTGAGATCTTACTATGTGCAAAGCACCGTACTTAGCACTGGAGACACTTGGGTCCCCCCCCAAATACTCCCTATAAGCCTAACTGTCCTCCCCTTCCCCCCCCATTACCCTCTCTTACTGAACTTTCTGACATAGATTTGAACTTTATCACTTTTCTTATTATTTTAGTGCCTGTCTCACACTCTAGAGAACAGGGATTGGGTCTACTAATTCCATTGTAGTCTCCCAGGTGTCTGATATTACTTTTACAATGTTATTAATCATTTATTCATATTTATTGAGCACTTACTGTGTAAAGACCACTGTGCTAAGTGCTTGGAAAGTAGAATACATCAAATAAAGAGAGACAATCTTGGGCTCACAGTCTGGGGGGGACAGATATCAATACATATAAACAAGCATCAGTATAAATAAGTAGAATTATAGATAAATGCATATATACATAAGTGCTGTGGGGTAGGGGGAGAGGGGAAGAGCAAAGGGAGCTAGTCAGGGCGGCGTGGAAGAGAGCGGGAGCTGAGGAAAAGAGGGGCTTGGTCTGGGAAGGCCTCCAGGAGGAGGTGTGCCTTCAGTGGGGCTTTAAGGGGGGGAAGTGTGATTGTTTAGCAGGTTTGAGGAGGGAGGGCATTCCAGGCCAGAGGTAGGATTCAATCATTCATTCAATAGTATTTACTGAGCGCTTACTATGTGTAGACCACTGTACTAAGAGCTTGGAATGTACAAATCAGCAACAGATAGAGACAGTCCCTGCCCTTTGACGGGCTTACGGTCTAATCGGGGGAGACGGACAGACAAGAACAATGGCAATAAATAGAATCGAGGGGAAGAACATCTCATTAAAACAATAGCAGATAAATAGAATCAAGGTGATGTACATCTCATTAACAAAATAAATAGGGTAATGAAGATATATATAGTTGAGCGGACGAGTACAGTGCTGAGGGGAGGGGATGGGAGGGGGGAGGAGCAGAGGGAGAGGGGGGAGAAGAGGGTTTAGCTGTGGAGAGGTGAAGGGGGCCAGGGGTTGGCCGCAAGACAGGCGAGAACGAGGCCCAGTGAGGAGGTTAGCACCAGAGGAGCCGAGTGTGCAGGCTGGGAGGTATAATAATAGCCTTTGAGAAGCACTTAGTATGTGTCAAGCAATATTCTAAGCACTGGGGTAGACACAATCCTTTTCCCCCATGGAGGTCACAGTCTGGAAGAAAGAGCCCAGGACTGAGAGTCAGAAGGACCTGAGTTCTAATCCCTGTTCCACCACTTGACTGCTGTGTGAACCTGGGCAGGTCACTTCACTTCTCTGTGCTTCAGTTACCTCATCCACAAAATGAAGACTAAGATTGTAAGCCCCATGTGGGATAGGAACTGTGTCCAAAGTTATTATCTTGTAGTTGCCTCAGCCCTTAATACAGTCTCTGGCACTTAGTAAGCGCCTAACAAATACTATTTTAAAAAAGAGAACAAGAATTTTACAGATGAGGAAACTGCAACACAGAAAAGTTAAGTGGCTTGTCCAAAGTCTCAAGTCAAGTGACGGAGCTATGATTAGAACTCAGGTCCTCTGATAGCCAGTCCTATGTTTAATCCACTAGGCCACGGTGCTCTTCACCAACTAAGGAAACACTCTTCGCAGAGAAAATGTTCTGTACGTATTTGTTATTAAGGAAACTTGAAGAGAGGGGAGCTGTTGACTGTGATTGGAAAAACTTAGAAAGGAAGGGGAATCCCATTTTTGGACTATGAAATTTGAAGCTGCATTAATCATATTTACTGAGCCTATGTGCACAGCACTGTACTAAGTGCTTGGCAAAGTAAAATATAACAATAACAGAGTTGAGAGAAACATTCCCGGCCCATAATGAGCTTATAGTCGAGAGTCTTCATCCAACTGAAGATATCCGGGACACAGATTCAAATTGGAGAAATGTGTTAGGTTTAAGTGTATGAGTAAATGAAAGCACATGTCACCAGAGAAACAGTGTGGCCTATTAATTCATTCATTCAATTGTATTTATTGAGCTCTTAATAAATGCAGAGCACTGTACTAAGTGCTTGGAAAGTACAATTCAGCAACAAATAGAGACAATCCCCGCCCACAATGGGCTCACCGCCTAGAAGATAGATTAGTGGATAGAGCACGAGCCTGGGAGTCAGAAGGACCTGGGTTCTAATCCCAGCTCTGCTACATGCCTGCTGTGTGACTTGGGAAGTCACAACTTCTCTGGGCCTCAGTTACTTCATCTGTGAATTGGAGATTAAGACTGTGAGCCCTGTGTGGGACAGGGACTGTGTCTAACCTGATTAGCTTGCATCTACTCCAGCACTGAGTACAGCGCCTGGCACAAAGTAAGAGCTTAATAAATATGACTGAATGAATGAGCAAAGTAAACACTTAACAAATACTATGAAAAAGAAGAATATTCCCTAATTCCTTAACATTTTAGCCAAAATGAATAGTGAGAATACAGATAGCAGAATTGCACATAATGTGAAAAGCGCCTCAGAGAACCCCATTCATTTTCAAGAATAAGAAAAAAGAAAATTCTTTCCCAGCAGATAAAATGAAGGACTTGAGTCCCTTGTGGGCAGATATGATTAACCAGTATTATTTACTGAGCGATTACTGGTCAGAGCTCTGTACTAAACTCTTGGGAGAATATGAGAGAGTTAGGGGATGTGATCCCTGCCCTCAAATCTCATTGATTCCTTCTACTTTACTCTCCCATGTGCCATGCAAAGTACTTGGGCTTAATGAGTATTATTGGTTGACTACAATAATAGTAATATTGGTATTTGTTAAATGCTTACTATGTGCCAAGCACTGTTCTAAGCACTGAGGTAGATGCAAGGGAATCAGGTTGTCCTACATGGGGCTCACAGTTTTCATCCCCATTTTACAGATGAGGCAACTGAGGCCCAGAGAAGTGAAGTGACTTGCCCAAAGTCATAGCGGACAAGTGGCAGAGCTGGGATTAGAACCCATGACCTCTGAGTCCCAAGCCTGGGCTTTTTCCACTAAGCCATGCTGCTTCTCTGATATTTACTATGTAAACATCTGCATAAACATCAAACTAAACAGTCTAAAGTTTTCCATCCCTCAGTCATTTTTTAAAAATTTTATGGTAGTGGTTAAGTTTTTACATTCAGTGCTGGGGTTGGCTAATCAGGTTGGACACGGTCCCTTCCCTCATGAGGCCCATAATCTTAAAGCCCATTTTATAGATGAGGGAACTGAGGCTCAGAGAAGTGAAGTATCTTGCCCAAGGTCACACAGCAGACAAATGGCAGAGTTGGGATTAGAACCCAGATCCTCTGTCTCCCAGGCCTGTGCTCTATCTACTAAGCCATGCTGCTTCATCTTACCTTGGGGATGTTGCCTAGGGTTTTCGATACTTTATCTTGAAATCCAGCTCCTTTTTTTGCCACAAAATTTGCCTTTTTCATAGCAGCTCCTTCGAGGCTGTCTTGAGACACACTGGGTAACGCACAGTTCTCCCGATCCAAGAAGGCAAGCCCTCTGGCATCATCGATCAAATAGGTAGAGGGCTCACGGGGCATGGACAACATCACTGGCGATTTTCCTCTAGAAAAGATCCTCTCTCCCTCTGGGGAAGTACCAAATTCTTTTGAAGGGTGGTAGCTTGGGGGTACAGTGGTCTGTACCCCTTTGTCTTCGGTCTTTACTTCATCCAACACTTGCCTAAGGTTTCCAGCCAATTGTTCATTATTGTTTGTAAGCTGTTCCCTATGCTCAGTGTGTTCGGTTTCTTGGTGAGTTTCCATAGCGTGTAACCGGAGTAAGAGCTGCTCGTTTTCTTCTTGGAGACGGTGCACGATGTCTTCTATTCCTGCCACTGCATCTGTGATCAGAGTCCTATAGCCCAAACCCAGATCAGATATTAACATCTTCAGTTCATGGTTTTCCAGCACAAACTGCTTTGTGACTGCCATAGCTTGGTCCAGGCAATCTTCCTGGATAATGTTCTTCCTGGCCTTCAGGGTGACATTTTCTTCCTGGAGTTCAGAAATGTGTTGGTTACATTTGGCATTGCAATCCTCAAGGTCAGAAATCAAGGCCAGGTAGAGGTCTAATTCCGTTTTTAACCGAGACACGTTTCCAGCCATGACGTTCTGATCTTTTTCAAGTGCAGCTATCTTTTGCAAATGTCTTGCTTTTTCTTCCTCAAGGGAACAAACTTTTTTCTGATATTTCTCCTGATCCTTCTGAAGTTGGGCTTTTTCAAGGAAACATTTGCTTCTCTCTTTTGCCAGATCAGACAAAAACTGAACGAAACTGGTCTTTACCTGTTCGGGACCTTTGATTGGCTGGGGAGGTTTATTCATCAGAATTGGTGATTCTGTGGATTTAGAATCTTGGGATGCTTTTGCACCCAGATCTTCTGAAACTGTTTGTTCACTAACACAAACTGTTCCCAGGTATCTGTCCTTGTTCATGATCGTCTTGCCATCATCTCTCTCCTGCTTTTCCATCGAGGCAAACGAGTTAAATGGAAAATCAACACCTGCTTCATTGTTTCCCCAGATTTGTTGAGAATAAATGTGGACTGTATCCTCTAAGGCACCCAAAGCTCTAGACAAATCTCTGTTTTCTTCCTCCAGCATCCAAATTTTCTGACCGTATCTCTCGTTCTCTACCTTTAATGCTGATATTTGCTGATAATGTAGATCCTTGATTTCTTCTAGCAACTCTATTTTGAGGGAACATCTACTTTGCTCTTCCATTAGGGTGCTTCTACTTGAAGGATTTTCACATTGCCTTCCTTGTAATGATGTCTTTGCATTTAATGGTGGGAGGTTTTGTTTGTCAGTAAGAGACATTTTTAGAAGGTGTTTGCCCTTTTCCTCTTTGAATGCAAATGTATTCTGAACACCTTGAGGTGGATCACTACTGTAAAAAGGTGCTATTTCTCCAGAAGGTGTTTTCTCTGCTCCTTCCTCTTCATCCAAGTTGTTTGGCCCATAAGGAACAATGCCACTTTGAAACAACTGTTTTCCCTCACCTAACTGAGATGTTTTCCTAGATGCTGATCCTTGGTCTTCCAGGAGATTAGTAGCTTCAATCGAGTCCTCTCCATTCCCTTGAGCCTCTGGGAAAACTTCAAGATGTTTTCCACAGTCCTTTTCCATAGAGGTGCTTCTCTTCATTTGTTTAGAGGTGATCAGGAGATCAGACAAACAAGGAGCTTCCCAGAACCGGCTTTTCTCCTTCCCACCCCACTCCATTTTTTCTTCCCAATTGGGTTGATTTTTATCATCATTTGATTGGTTTTCTTTCTTTCTGCCTTCAGGTAGTAGGAGCATGTCCTCACTTTCCACATGGGTTTGCACTTCATCTTCATGTTTAATGGCTCCATCTCTGCTATTGAAAGTGATTTCCTGAGGTTTCAAAATCTTTCCAGCTTTCTCTTCTTTCAGAGGACATTGGAGGCCTTGGAAGAATGAAGAGTCTCCATCACATTCCCAACTCAGCTTTTCATGCACTTGGCGCACAGATGCTGAATTCTCCTTAGATGCGTTATGACATTTTGGCTCTATTTGCGTGGCTTTCTCCCTCTTACCAAACTGTGGAAGAACAGCAATGGCCACCCTCACGGGACATGGACTGATCACTGACTGTTCCAAGAGCGAGAGAGATTCTTCATCTCTCATCTTTTGTTGACTTCTGGAGTTTTTTCGCTGCTCCAAGAAGACTTGCCCATCTTTATCCTGGACCAGAGGAAGTCCACGTACATCAGCTGGTCCTCTTAACTTCTGGTCGTTCAAACTGATCTGACAAGAAAGAAGATCAAGTTGATGGGAAATATTGCATCTTGGAATTTAGCAGTTTGCGGGAGATAGAACTTTGAACCCGAATTTCGATTAGTAGTATCATTTATTAGGCTCTAACTGTGTGTACAGCACCGTACTAAGTGCTAATAATAATTACGATTTTGTTAACTGTGGTATTTAAGTGCTTTACTATGTGCCAAGCACTCTTCTAAAAGCTGGAGTAGATAGCAGCTAATCAGGTTGGACATACTGGTGCTCACAGTCTTAATCTCCATTTTACACGTGAAGTAACTGAGGCAACAGAGAAGTGAAGTGACGTGCCCAAGGTCACACAGCAGACACACGGCAGAGCCGGGATTAGAACCCACATCCTCTGAGTCCCAAACCTATGCTCTTTCCATTAGAAGGAGAGCAGCATGGCTGAGTGGAAAGAACACAGGCTTGGGAGTCACAGGTCGTGGGTTCTAATTCTGGCTCCGCCACTTATGAGCTGTGTGACTTTGGGCAAGTCATTTAACTTCTCTGCACCTCAGTTAACTCCTCTGTAAAATGGTTAAAATGGTGAGAGGTTTTCTTTGCCAGTAAGAAACATTTTTAGAAGGTGTTTTCCCGAGACTGTGCTCTATCCACTTCACCACTTATTTGTTCAAAGAGAGAAGAACCAGTACCCAGGTCCTCTTATGGTCATCGTTTATTTTGCTTTTTGAGAGAAGACAGTGCGGTCTGCCGGGTAGAGCACGAACCCAGGAGTCAGGAGGTCACGGGTTCTAATCTCAGCTCCGCCACTTGTCTGCTACGTGACCTTGGGCAAGTCACTCCACTTCTTTGGGCCTCAGTTCCCTTAACTGTAAAATGGGGATTGACTCTGTGAGCCTCATATGGGATAGGGACTGTGTCCAACCCAATTTTCTTGTAGTCACCCCATTGCTTAGGACAGCGCCTGGCACATAATAAGCACTTAACATAACCATCATTATTATCATAATTAAGATCTGAGGAGGAGACTACCACATGGATTAGTGAAAGAAGCCTGGGCCTCAAAGTAAACCTGGATTATAATCCTGCCTCTGTCTTTAAAATCAATCAATTAATGGTATTTATGAGTGCTTACTATGTGCAGAGCACTGTTCTAAAAGCTTGGGAGAGTTCAAATATATGGAATTAGCAGACATGTTCCCTGCCTATAATGAGTTTACGACTGTAAGAGGGACACATGGATGTTCACATTAAATAATCTTTAAATTGAATTTACAGATATGTATACAAGTTATGTAGGGTTGGGATGGGGCAAATATCAAATGCCCAAAGGTTGTAGATTGAAGTGCTTAGATGATACAGAAGGGAGAGCGAGCTGGCGAAAAGAAGGTTTTATCAGGGAAGGCCTCTAGGAGGAAATGTGATCTTAGCAATGCTCTGAAGGTAGAGAGAGTGGTGGACTGGCATATATGGAGGAGGAGGGAGGTCCCAGCCAGGGGGAGGATGTGGGAAAGGGTTCAGCAGCCTCTTGCCTGCTGAGTGACCTTGGGCAAGTCACTTCACTTCTCTGCTCCTCAGTTTCCTCATTTATAAAATGGGGATTAAGTTGTCCTTTCTTGAAGTGTGAGCCTCATGTGGGACAGGAGCCCCTAACTTTGGCATTATCCTTGACTCCTCCATTCAATCATTCAGTTGTATTTACTGAGTGCTTTCTGTGTGCACTGTACCAAGTCCTTGGAAAAGTATAAAAACCAGATACATTCCCTGCCCACAACGAGTTTGCAATCTAGAGGCAGGGAGACAGACAATAATATAAAAAAAAATGATAGATATGTACATAAGTGCTGAGGAGCTCAGAGGGGTGATGAACCAAGGGAGCAAATCAGGGTGACCAAGGGTGGCTGGGAGAAGATGAAAGGGGGGCTCAGTCAGTGAAGGCATCTTGGAGGAAATGGGCCTTCGATAAGGCTTTGAAAGTGGGGAGAGTCATTGACTGGCGTATTGGAGGAGGGAGAGCATTCCAGGCCAGGGGCAGGATGTGGGCGAGGGGTCGGGGGCGAGATAGGCGAGATCAAGGCACACTGAGAAGGTTAGCATTACAGGAGCAAAGCGTGTGGGATAAACCCTGCCAAATGGAATAGTTGTGGTGTAATAATACTAACTGTGGTATTTGTAAAGGACTTTCTCTTTGCCAGGCACTGTCCTAAGCGCTGAGGTAGATACAAGCAAATCGGATTGGACACGGTCTATGTCCCTCACGGGGCTCACGGTCTTAATCCCCATTTTACATATGAGGGAACTGAGGTACAGAGGAGTGAAGTGACTTCCCCAAGGTTACATAGCAGACAGGTGGCAGAGCTGGGAATTAGAATTCAGATCCTCTGACTCCCAGGGCCATGCATTTTCCGCTAGGCCGTGTTCCTTCTCAAGTGCTTAGTACAGTGCTATTTACACAGTACACCTGTTGGTTGATTTACTGAGAAGAAAAGAGGGGACCACTTAGTCAACTGTATTTATTGAATGTTTACTGTGTGAAGAATACTGTACTAAGCTCTTGAGAAAGTACAGTATAACAATAAACAGAGACATTCTCTGTCCGCACTGAGCTTACAGTCTAGAGGGGAGCTTACAGTCTATAGTTTAGAGAAAAGAGGGAATAATAATAATAATAATGGTATTTATTAAACACTTATTATGGTCCAAGCACTGTTCTAAGCAATGGGGGAGATACAAGATAATCAGGTTGGACACACTCCCTGTCCCACATGGTGCTCACATTCTTAATCCCCATTTTACAGAGGGCAGAACTGAGGCCCAGAGAAGTGAAGTGACTTGCCCAAGGTCACACAGAAGACACGTGGCAGACGCGGAATTAGAACCTAGGACCTCCTGACTACCAGACCCGGGCGCTATCCACCATATCATGCCGCTTGGGCAAACATAAAAGGGAGAGGTGGGAAATGTAGAACCTGTAACCTGAATAGGGACACAAGTTTGGGCACGAATATTTCTTCTTACCCCACATCATGCATCATCCCTCCAGACTGAAAGCTCATTGTGGGTAGGGAATGTATCTATTTCTGTTGTGATAGTGTACTCTCCCAAGCACCTAATACAGCTCGACTGTGGTATTTGTTGAGCGTTTACTATGTGCCAGACATTGTACTGAGCACTGGGGTGGATACGAGATAATCGGGTTGGAAAGGTGCTGACCCTTAGCAACATTAAGGGGCAGATGCTCGTCTCTAGACTATAAGTTCGTCGCGAAACTGAAAGGTTGTTGTCAGCAGAGAATGTGTCTATTTATTGTTATATTGTACTCTCTCAAGCACTGAGTACAGTGCTTTGCACACAGTAAGCACTCAGTAGATAAGATTGAATGAATGAATGGAGGCAGGCAACCAGAGTTCTCTTGGAAGGTGCACGATAAATCTGTCTACTGTCTGTCTCCTCCTATAGATTGTAATTCCATCAATCAATTAGGGGTATTGTAAACAGTTCCTTTGTACAGAGCACTGTAGTAAGCACTTGGAGGGTACACATACAACAGAATATGCAGACACGTTCTCTGGACAAAATGAGCTGACAGTCTACAGGGGTAGACCGATATTGAGAAGCAGCGTGGCTCAATGGAAAGAGCCTGGGCTTTGGAGTCCGAGCTCATGAGTTCAAATCCCAGCTCTGCCACCTGTCAGCTATGTGACTGTGGGCAAGTCACTTCACTTCTCTGTGCCTCAGTTACCTCATCTGTAAAATGAGGATGAAGACTGTGAGCCCCACGTGGGACAACCTGATTCCCCTGTGTCTACCCCAGCGCTTAGAACAGTGCTCTGCACATAGTAAGCGCTTAACAAATACCAACATTATTATTATTGATAAAAAATAGAAAAATTTTAATTTAACCTTTAAAAATGATGATGATGATGGTATTTGTTAAGTGCTTACTATGTGTCAAGCACTGTTCTACGCACTGGGGTGAGATACAAGGTAGTCAGGTTGTCCCACGTGGGGCTCACAGTCTCACTCCTCATTGTACAGATGGGGTTACTGAGGCCCAGAGAAGTTAAGTAACTTGCCCAAGGACATACAGCAGACAAGTGGCGAAGCCGGGATTAGAACCCATGTCTTCTGACTCCCAAGCCGGCGCTTTTGCCACTAAGCCACAAAAAAAATGCTTCTCCCAGGACTTAGTACAGTGACTGGCACACAGTAGTGCTTAAAAAATGTCAGAATTATTACTATTATTATTACTATTCTTATTGTCTGCCCCCCCCACCACATTGTCAGCTTGTTATGGGCAGGGGTCATGTCTGCTAATTCTGTTGTGCTGTAGTCTCCCAATCACTTATTACAGTACTCTGCATATAGTTAGTGCTCACTAAAATAATTACAGTATTTGGTAAGTGTGAAATATGTGCCAGGCACTGTTCATTGATTGATTGATCAGCCTCTACTCCATCCTGATCTTCCTCGACCCCTCAGCTGCCTTCGACACGGTGGACCACCCCCTTCTCCTGGAAAATTGATCTAACCTTGGATTTACTGATTCTGTGCTCTCCTGGTTCTCTTCTCATCTCTCTGGCCGCTCATTCTCAGTTTCCTTTGTGGGCTCCTCCTCTGTCTCCCACGCCCTAACTCGAGGGGGTCCCTCGAGTTTCAGTTCTGGGCCCCCTTCTAGTCTCCATCTACACCCACTTCCTTGGAGAATTCATTCGCTCCCACAGCTTCAACTACCATCTCTATGTGGACGATTCCCCAATCTCCATCTCCTCCCCCGATCTCTCTCCCTCACTCCAGGCTTGCCTCTCCTACTGCCTACAAGACATCTCTCCTGGATGTCCTCCCATCACCTCAAACTCATCATGTCCAAGCCTGAGCTCCTTATCGTCCCTCCCAAATCCCATCCTCTCCCTGACTTTCCCGTCACTGTGGCCGGCACCACCGTCCTTCCCGTCTCCCGAGCTTATAACCTTGGTGTCCTCCTTGACTCGGCTCTCTCATTCAACCCACATATTCAATCCATCGCCAAATCCTGTCAGTCCCACCTCCACAACATCGCTAAAATCTACCCTTTCCCTCCATTCAAACGGTTACCATGTTAATGCAATCACTCACCCTATCCCCCCTGGATTAGCCTCCTTGCTGACCTCCCAGCTTCCTATCTCTCCCCACTCCAGTCCATATTCACTCCGATGTCTGGATCATTTTTCTACAAAAACATTCAGGACATGTCACCCTGCTCCTCAAAAATCTCCAGTGGTTGCCCATCCACCTCCACGTCAAACAAAGACTCCCTCCCATTGGCTTTAAAGCCCTCCACCACCTTGCCCCCTCCTACCTCACCTCCCTTCTCTCCTTCTCCAACCCAGCCTGCACACTCCACTCCTCTCGTGCCGCTAACCTTCACACTGGGCCTCCATCTTGCCTTTCTTGCCGCTGACCCATAGTCCACTTCCTGCTTCTGACCTGGAATGCCCTTTCTCCTCAAATCCTACAGGCCATTACTCTCCCACCCTTCCCAAAGCCTTATTGAAGGCGCATCTCCTCCAAGAGGCCTTCCCAGGCTAATTCCCACTTTTCCTCATCTCCCACTCCCTTCTGCATCACCCTGACTTGCTCCCTTTGCTCTTCCCTCCTCCCAGCCCCACGAAGCTTATGTCCATATCTGTCACTTTATTTCTTTGTACTGATATCTGTCTCCCCCGCCTCAAGACAGTTAGTTCGTTGTGGGCAGGCAATGTTACCGTTCACTTTTATATTGTACTTTCCCAAGTGATCAGTACAGTGCTCTGCACACGGTAAGCACTCAATAAATACTATTGAATGAATGAATCTGGATTCCTTCCGAAGGGACGTGCAATCCCAAAGCCTGAAGTTCTCTTAGCTCTCCAAGTCCTCATCCATGCATTCAATTCATTCAATTAGGGAAGCAGCATGGCCTAGTGGCAAGAGCCTGGGCTTTGTAGAGAGAGGTCATGGGTTCCAATCCCTACTTCGCCACTTGTCTGCAGTGTGACCTTCGGCAAGTCACTTAACTTCTCTGGGCCTCAGTTACCTCATCTGTAAAAATGGGGATTAAAAAATGTAAGCCCGACATGGGACAATCTGATTACCTTGTATCTACCCCAGTGCTTAGTACAGTGCTCTGCACATAGTAAGCGCTTAACAAATACCATAATCATAATTATTTAGTGAGCACTTAACAAATGCCATTATTATTACTATTAATTCTTTAGCGAGTGGAAAAGGGCAACAAGCATATCTGTCTCACCTGGTCTTTGTCAGTCATTCTGAGTTCTCCAGGAGTCTCTTCCAAGGCATCTGAGTCTGAGATCAAGAATCCTTCGGCACCACTGAGCCAAGCTTTCTTCCTTCCACTCTGTGACCTCATCCCTAACAGAATATAGCAGCAGGACCCATCAGAATCGAAATTCTCCATTACCCTCAGACCAACCTTCAACCCACCTTACATTTATGCATTTTCTTGAGAAGCAGTGTGGCTTAATGGAAAGAGCCCAGGACTGGGAGTCAGAAGGACCAGATTATAATCCCAACTCTGCCATATGACCGCTGTGTGATCTTGGGCAAATCGCTTCACTTCTCTGTGCCTCAGTTACCTCATCTGGAAAACGGGAATTAAGAGTGTGAGTCCCATGTAGTAGGGGGACTGTGTCCAACCTGATTAACCTGTACCTACCCCAGCTTCTAGAACAATGCGTGGCCCATAGCACTTAACAAGTATCATGATTATTATTCGGTCTATTCCACTATTTATTCGGCTATCACATCCTCATGCGGTTGAAGTAATATGGGGATTGAGACTGTGAGCCCCACATGGGACAAGGATTGTGTCCTATCTGATTTGCTTGTATCCACCCCAGTACTTAGTACAGTGCCTGGCTCAGAGTAAGCGCTTAGCAAATGTCACAATTATCATTATTATCCTACTCCCACTATTAAAAAATTAACTTTCCATGGGTTTTCTCCATTAGATTTTAAGCTTCTTGATGGTAGTGAACTGATGCCAGAATCAATGATCTTTTTTTTTTTAAGGAATTTGTTAAGCACTTACTATGTGCCAAGCACTGCATTAAATGCAGGGATAGATTCAAGTTAATCAGGTTGGACAGAATCCCTGTCCCACGGCGGGGCTCGATCCGCATTTTACAGATGAGGTAACAGGCACAGAGAAGTGAAGTAACTCATCCAACATCTCTCAGCAGACAAGTGGCGAGCAGGGATTAGCACTCAGATCCTTCTGATTCCCAAGTCTGCGCTCTATCCATTAAGTCACACTGCTTCTCAGTATGCCCCCGCATCGCATCAAAACTAATTAATTCATTCAATAGTATTTATTGAGCGCTTACTATAGTAATAATAATTATAATGTTAGTATTTGTTAAGTGCTTACTTTGTGCAGAGCACTATTCTAAGCGCTGGGGTAGATATAGGGTTATCAGGTCGTCCCACGTGAGGCTCACAGTTAATCCCCATTTTACAGATGAGGGAACTGAGGCACAGAGAAGTTAAGTGACTTGCCCAAAGTCACACAATGAAGAATGTAAGCACTTACTATGTGCCAGGCACTGAACAAAGTGCTGGAGTAATAATAATAATATTGGTATTTAAGTGCTTACTATGTGCAGAGCACTGTTCTAAGCGCTGGGGGTGATACAGGGTAATCAGGTTGTCCCACGTGAGGCTCACAGTTAATCCCCATTTTACAGATGAGGTAAATGAGGCCCAGAGAAGTGAAGTGACTTGCCCACAGTCACACAGCTGACTAGTGGCAGAGCCTGGGATTCGAACCCGTGACCTCTGACTCCCAAGCCCGGGCTCTTTCCACTGAGCCATGCTGCTTCTGTACTAAGCGTACATTCGGCAGCAGATAGAGACAATACTTGCCCAGTGATGGGCTTATAGTCTCTTGGGAGGGGGGCGGGGGGCGACAGACGGACCAAAACAAGACAACATAATCACGATAATTAGAATGAAGGGGATGTACACCTCATTAACAAAATAAATAGAGTAATAAAAATATCTACAAATGAGCACAGTGCTGAGGGGAGGGGAAGGGAGAGGGGGAGGAGCAGAGGGAAAGGGGGGAAACGGGGCTTAGATGAGGGGAGGTGAAGGGGGGACAGAGAGGGAGCAGAGGGAAAAGGGGAAGCTCAGTCTGGGAAGGCCTCTTGGAAGAGGTGAGCTCTCAGTTGGGCTTTGAAGAGGGGAAGAGAGTTAGTTTGGCAGAGGTGAGAGGGAGGGCATTCCAGGATCGCAGGAGGACGTGGCCCAGGGGTCGACGGCGGGATAGGCGAGAACGGGGAACGGTGAGGAGGTGGGTGGGAGCGGAGCGTGCGGGGTGGGCAGGAGAAAGAGAGAAGGGAGGAGAGGTAGGACGGGGCAAGGTGATGGACAGCCTCGAAGCCCAGAGTGAGAAGTTTTTGTTTTGTGTGGAGGTCGATAGGCAACCACTGGAAGTTTTTAAGAAGGGGAGTGACAGGCCCAGAGCATTTCTGCGGGAAGATGAGCCGGGCGGCGGAGTGAAGAATGGACTGGAGCGGGGAGAGAGAGGAGGAAGGGAGATCGGAGAGCAGGCTGACACAATAATCCAGCCGGGATACTATGAGAGCCTGTACCAGTAAGATAGCCATTTGGGTGGAGAGGAAAGGGCGGCTCATGGCGATATTATAAAGGTGAGACCGGCATGTCTCGGTGACGGATCGGATGTGTGGGGTGAACGAGAGAGCCGAGTCAAGGATGACACTGAGGTCGCGGGCTTGAGAGATGGGAAGGATGGTCGTACCGTCCACGGTGATAGGGAAGTCAGGGAGAGGACGGGGCTTGGGAGGGAAGATAAGGAGCTCGGTTTTGGACATATTGAGTTTCAGGTGGTGGGCAGACATCCAGGTGGAGATGTCCTGGAGGCAGGAGGAGATATGAGCCTGAAGGGAGGGGGAGAGAACAGGGGAGATGTAGATTTGTGTGTCAACTGCACACAGATGATAGTTGAAGCCGTGGGAGCGGATGAGTTCACCGAGGGAGTGATTGTAGATGGAGAACAGAAGAGGGCCAAGAACTGACCCTCGAGGATCCCCTACAGTTAGAGGATGGGAGGGGGAGGAGGAGCCCGCGATCCACAACTAATCCACAAGTGGATCTGTATGATGAATCAGGATCATTTTCAAAAGTCAGTCAACTAGTCAATGATATTTATTGAGCGCCTGCTGTAGGCAGAGCACTCCACTAAGGGCTTGGGAGAGGACAATAAAAACATGTCCCCTTTCTCCTTAACCATGCTCAACGCCCACCACAGTCCAACCCACATACTTCGATCTTTTAACGTCGATCTCCTCACTATGCCTCCCTCTCATCTCTCTCACCACTGACCTCATTGTCTCACCTGGAACTCTCTCCTCGTCACATAAAAACTCACTTTCCCTATCTTCAAAACCGTACATAAATCACATTACTTCCCAGAAGTTTTCCCTCATTAATCTCCTCATCCCACTTCCCTTCCTACTGCAATACCTTGGCCCTTTAGTCTTTAATAATGATGATGATAATGATGGTATTTAAGCGCTTACTCTGTGCAAAGCACTGTTCTAAGCGCTGGGGGCCTACAAGGTGATCAGGTTGTCCCACGTGGGGCTTACAGTCTTAATCCCCATTTTACAGATGAGGTAACTGAGGCACGGACAATTGAAGTGACTCGTCCGAGGTCACACTGCAGACAAGTGGCAGAGGCGGGATTAGAACCCACCTCCTCTGACTCCCAAGCCCATGCTCTTTCCACTGAGCCACGCTGCTTCCATCATCATTATTAGCTCATAAGCTCCTTGAAGGAAGGGTTCAAGTTTACTATCATCTCCCAAACACTTAATGCAGTGCTCTGCACAGAGTAAGTACTCAATAAGTATTACCTATAGACTGACTGCTCAAACTCACAGGACGCCCGTGGGAGATGATAATTTCTGGATTAGGACAATGGTCGGTTTCGCCTTCATCAGGTTAAGTAGCCCACAACTCTGTAAATTCCAAGAGGGCAGGGATTGTGTCGATTTTGTGTACTCTCCCAAGCGCTTAGTAGTCTGCCCACAGTAAGCACTCAATAAATATGACTGATTTATTGATCTGACCAGGATCACATGACTTCCAGTCTAATTCTCTTTCCACTGAGCCAGAATAGTAATTTAATGATGACTAGCACAGTCAGTATTTTGCATGATCCCCTCTGGACTGTAAGCTCCTTGAGGGCAGGAAAAGTGTCTGCTGACTCTAATGTCTCTAAAGAGAAAGAGAGTTACAGTTAGAGATTCGCTCCTCTAATGCTAACCTTCTCACTGTGCTTCCATCTTGCCGATCTCGTCGCCGACCCCCGGCCCACTCCTGCCATTGGCCTGGGACCCCCTCCCTCCTCAAATCTGACAGTGACTCTCCCCCTCATTTGAAGTCTTGATTCTATTTATTGCTATTGTTCTTGTCTGTCTCCCCCGCTTAGACCGTAAGCCCGTCAAAGGGCAGGGACCGTCTCTATCTGTTACCGATTTGTACATTCCAAGCGCTTAGTACAGTGCTCTGCACATAGTAAACGCTATTGAATGAATGAAAAGTCTTACTGAAGGCCCATCACCTGCAAGAAGCCTTCCCTGACTAAGCGCTCCTCTTCTCCCACGCCCTTCTGTGCCACCCTGTCTTGTTCCCTTAGTTCTTCCCCCTTCCAAGCTCCATGACATTTATGTACATATCTGTCATTTATTTATTTATGTTAACGTCTGTCTCCCCCTGCCCCAGACTGTAAGGTTGTTGTGGGCAGGGAATCTATTTATTGTTGTATTTTACTCTCCCAAGCGCTAAGTACAGTGCTCTGCACAGAGTAAGCCCTCAATAAGTATGATTGAATGAATATACACTGATAGATATATAGATCTTTACATATATATACATCTGTAAATATACATATATATATTATGGTTTTTGTTAAGTGTCTACTTGAGAGGCAGTGTGGCTCAGTGGAAAGAGCACGGGCTTTGGAGTCAGAGGTCATGGGTTCGAATCCCGGCTCGGCCACTGGGTCAGCTGTGTGACTTTGGGCAAGTCACTTCACTTCTCTGTGCCTCAGTTCCCTCATCTGTAAAATGGGGATTAAGACTGTGAGCCCCACGTGGGACAACCTGATTCCCCTGTGTCTACCCCAGTGCTTAGAACAGTACTTGGCACATAGTAAGCGCTTAACAAATACCAACATTATTATTATTATTATTATTATTATGTGGCATGCACCGTACTAATCACTGTACTCAGCTAAACAGATTGGACACAGTCCATGTCCCACAGTGGGTTCACAGTTTTAATCTCCATTTTATCGGTGAGGTAACCGAGGCACAGAGAAGTTATACCAGACTCTCCCAGGCACTTAGTACAGTGCTCTGCACACAGTAAGTGCTCAATCAATATCACTGATGGATTGATGAAACCCGTTCACCTCCAACATCGGATTGGTCCTTGGCCTCCGGCATGAAGAATGTCGTTTGACAAGCTTCGTTTCTATGGGGATCTAATACAGCCTCTCTCTTCAAATGCAAAAATTCATCCTGCAAGAGGAGATGCTTTTTCTGAAGAAAATCAAAGCCAGAAGGGAAAAATCGGATTAGCACCTTCATCATTGTTATTATTATACTGAGATAAGAACAAACATTCATGGTTTTGATCATTTTAAGAAATGCCTCCCGGGTTTTAGCATTCTTAGAGAAGGCTTACGGAATACCTATGTTCCAGTCTAAGACAATCGGCCCTAATTGAATTAAGCCAGAATGTAGGCACACCCTTTTTATTTTTATTACCAATAATTATAATGATCATAGTGGTATTTGTCAAACATTTCTTATGAGCTAAGCACTTTACTAAGTGCAAGGGGAGACAAACGTGCAACAGGGAAAAGCACTGTGGCTTAGTGGAACAGGCAAGGACTTGGGAGTCAGAGGTCTTGCGTTCTAATTCCGGCTCTGCCACTTGTCAGCTGTGTGACCTTGGGTAAGTCACTTCACTTCTCTGGGCCTCAGTTACCTCATCTGTAAAATGGGGATTAAGACTGTGAGCCCCACGTGGGACAACCTGATGATCTTGTATCTACCCCAGAGCTTAGAACACTGACTGGCACATAACAAGCGCTTAACAAACACCATCATCATCGTCATCATAAAAGATAACCAGATTAGGCTCAGTGCCTTGTACCACACAGGGCGTAAAGTCTAAACCGGAGGGAGAAGAGTTATTTTATTGCCGTTTTATAGATGTGGAAAGTGAGGCACAGAAAAGAGAAGTGAGTTGCCCAAGGTCATAAAGCAGGCAAGGGGGGAGGTTAGGATTAGAACTCAGGTCTCTGACCTGACTCTGAGTCCTGCGCTCTTTCCAGTGGGCCACTTTCTGCCCCAAAGCTAATTTACCTTCAGTTGTGATGTCAAAGAAGTGAGTAGAATCTGTAAATCTTTGGATCTGCCTTTTAGATCTTGGGTTTCCTAAATTTAATAGACAAAATTCATTCATTCAGTCAATCATATTTATTGAGCGCTTACTGCGTGCAGAGCACTGTAGTAAGCGCTTGGAAAGTACAATAATAGTTTTGAATTAGATTGGATGGTCTGTGCACCATATTTGCTTTTATATACTTACAAGATTATATCAATCAATACTCAAGACGTGCTCAGTGACCTATGGGGACTCGGTCAGTCAATCATATTTACTGAGTGCTTACTTTATGTGGAGCACTGTACTAAGCGATTGAGAGAGTAATAATAACAATAATAATAATAATGGTACTTGTTAAGCACTTACTATGTGCCAAGCACTGTTCTAAGCGCTGAGGTAGCTACAAGGCAATCAGGTTGTCCCACAGTCTTAATCCCCATTTTACAGATGAGGGAACTGAGGCGCAGAGAAATTAAGTGACTTGTCCAAAGTCACACAGCTGAGTAGTAGCAGAGGCGGGATAAGAACCCACGACCTCTGACTCTGAAGCCCGGGCTCTTGCCACTGAGGTCCGCTGGCACCCTTCAATATAACTATGTAACAATACAACAGACACATTGCCCACCCACACTGAGCTCTGGCAGGCCCCATTTAGGGAGCCCTGCTTCACTGACTGCTGCATCAAGTGCTTAGTATAGTGCTCTATACACAGTAAGTGCACAATAAATACGATTGAATGAATTGACAGAACATTTTGCCGTCCTAGGTTCTTGTGCGAGAATCATAACTCAAGCAGAAGTGAAAACCACAATCCTGGAAGGTAAAAAAGCTTCGAATTCTTTATCATTCAACCATTTCTTTGCTATGGATTTTTTAAGGAAGTCAAACAATCGAGATGATTCGATTTATATCTTAGCAAAATTAAGTTTGCTTTAGGCGAACTGAGATCACACCATAGGATTTGGCTAACACACACATATTGATATAAAGCCATTATCAGCACTTGTGCAGATATGCACATTTAACTGTGCCATTACTTATTCTGCACAATCTATTTGTAAATGCTCTGTCAGTCATTCTATTTATTGAGCACTTACCCTATGCAGACCACTGTACTACGCACTGGGGAGAGTACAATATACCAATATATTACAATATAACAGACACACAATCTCTGCCTGCAATGAGTTTATAGTCAAGATATTCTGTCTCTCCGTCTTTAGATATTTCTCTCTCTCCCGATAGAGGGTAAGTACCTTATGGGCAAGGAATTTTTCTTATGCTTGTGATACTTTGTTAAATACTTAGCATAAAGCACTTAGTACAGTGCTCGGCACACAGTAAGTGCTCAATAAATATGATTGGATGAATGAATAAAAGCGTTTCACCCAGTGTGTGCTAAAATAGCATTATGAGGATCCACTCCTGGATTTTCCTGTTTTACTGGATTCTGACAAAGTTCCAGATTTTTTCCGGGGGTAAAAGCGTACCTTCAGTCTGGCTACTCCAAATAAGGAACAAAATGACACTGACATTTCTACAACTGTCATTTTACATTCTTCATTGTGTGACTTTGGGCAAGTCACTTAAATTCTCTGTGCGTCAGTTACCTCATCTGTAAAATGGAGATTGAGACTGTGAGCCCCACGTGGGACAACCTGGTTACTTTTTTGTCTCCCCCAGCGCTTAGGACAGTGCTTGGCAAATAGTAAGTGCTTAACAAATACCATTATTATTATTATACATATCTTGACTAACCTAAGGGAAAAAAATCCATGAATAAATAAAAGCTGCAGATTGCCTATCCTTTAATTAAATGGTTCAGGTGGAAAGAACGAGAGGGGAAGGAGAATAAGCTCACTGTGGTGAGGGAACATTCCTAGCAACTCTCGTTTCGCACTCTCCAAATAATGATAATAGGATTAATACCAATAAACATAATAATGATGTTTGTGAAACACTTCCTTTCTGTCAAGCAATGTTCAGATACATTCCCTGTCCCACAGAGAATACTGTCTAAAACAGAGGGAAGAGGATTTAATCCCCACTTTACAGGTGAGGTAACTGAGGCCCAGAGAGGTGAAGAGACTACCCCAAGGCCGCACAGCAGACAAGTGGAGGAACTGGGATTAGAAGCCAGGTCTTCTGACTCCCAAGCCCATGCTCTGTCCACAAGGCTATGCTGGTTCTCAAGCGCTTAGTAGAGTGTTCTGCACAGAGTAACCACTAAATACCGTCGATTGATTTATTAAGAAGAAAAAGGGGGAACATTTTGAGAAGGAGGTGGGTGGGAGAGTAGAAGAGGTGGTAAGTGAGCTCTAGGTTTAAGTAATAAAATTCCGATCCCTGTACTGGACAAAGATCTTGCCTCCCATGGGGCTCCAATCAACTTTGTCCCAATTTTCCAGAAGAGGAAAGTGAAGTCTGAAGAAGTCAAGTGCCAGAAAATCGCTGATGGTTGGGGAAGCAGCAGCTTTATGAGCTATCACATTCCCACTTTGGAAGAGAAAAAAAAATCTTAGAATCAAAATCCTTATAAAAAAGTATCATCAGTCCATCAAGGATATTTACTGAGCCCTTGCTATTTGCAGAGCGTTGTTCTAAGCGCTTGGAAAAATACAGAGGAGTAGTGTGGCTTAGTGGATAGAACATGGGCCTGGGAGTCAAGGAGGACCTGGGTTCTAATCTTGGCTGTGCCACATATCTGTTGCGTGACCTTGGGCAAATCATTTAACTTCTCTGGGCATCAACTACCTCATCTGTAAAATGGGGAATAAGAGTGTGAGTCCCATATGGGACAGGTTCTGTGTCCAACCTGAGTGACTTTTATCTACCCCAGCACTTAGAGCAGTGCTTAACAAGTGCCATATTCATTATTATTACAATATCAGTAGGATAGTGCCTTGCCTACAGGAGCTTACAATCCACAGAGACATTAATATAAATTACAGAGAGGAAATAGAGTACGAGGATATGTACCTCAGGGTTATGAGGTTAGGAGAGTAGCAATGCGCTTAAGTACTTAGCAAAGTATCTTCCTTGGATTCAGTAGCCAAAGCTGAAATTCAAATTCTCAAACAGTAGAATCTGTAAAACACTATTTACTAGATCCCATACTATTTCAAAGAGTCAGACACAGACTGAGATCAGCAAATGCTCCAGTGATTACAAGTGTTGTATCTGTTCAGCGCTTACTGTCAGCGAAGCACTGTGCTTAAACACTGGGGTAGATAGAGGATCAAACATAGCTCCTGTTCCACTGGAATAGACACAAGACAATCACGCTGGACACAGTGCCTGTCCCACAGTCACAGTCTAAGGTAGAAGGTGAGCCGGTATTTAATCCACCAGTTTACAGATGAGGAAACTGAGGCAAAATATAGAGCTTAAACACCTTTATGTGCATTCTCATAGAACCTCATATTTCTCACCAGGTTGTACTTTTAAAAGATTCCAAATAAACTCCATCAATCGATGCTATTTGTTGAGCACTTACTGTGCTTTTGGGAGAAGATAATAGAATTGGTGGACACACTGTCTTCAAGGAGTTTCATTCTTCTAACTATTCATTTTGATTTCATTACAGGTTCTTTCAAGCTTATGCTTGATTACCTTCTTAAAATGAATAATCTTCTGAAATGATGGTTCACTTCGACAGAGGTTTACCCCAGTAGAGAAGCAGTGTGGCCTAGTAGAAAGGTTGGGGGCCTGGGTTTAAATCTCCCATCTTCCTTACTGGTTGGGTGACCCAGAAAAAATCTAGGGAAGCTGGTCAGTCATTCAGTCAGTCGGTCAATCAATTGGATTTAATGAGTGCTTACTATGTGCAGAGCACTGTGCAAAGCAGGCGGGAGAGGTCAGTATAACAATATCAAAGACACATTCCCTGCCCACATGAGATTACAGTCTAGAGGAGGAGACAGACATTAATATTAATAAATGAATTACAAATATGTATATAAGTGGTGTGGGGCTGGGAGGGGGGTTGAATAAAGGGAACAAGTCAGGATGATGCAGAAGGGAATGGGAGAAGAGGAAAGGGGGGCTTAGTCAGGGAAGGCCTCCTGGAGGATATGGGCCTTCAATTCATTCATTCAATAGTATTTATTGAGTGCTTACTATGTGCAGAGCACTGTACTAAGCGCTTGGAACGCACAATTCGGCAACAGATGGAGACAATCCCTACCCAATGACGGGCTCACACTCTAATCGGGGGAGACAAGACTTTGAAGTGAGGGGAGAGTCATTGTCTGTCAGATATGAGGAGGGAGGGTGATCCAGGCCAGAAGCAGGACGTGGGTGAGAGGTTGGTGGTGAGATAGATGAGATGGAGGTACAGTGAGAAGGTTGGCATTAGAGGAGTGAGGTGTGCAGGCTGGGTAGGAGTAGGGGAACAGTGAGGTGAGGTAGGAGAAGGCAAGGGGATGGATGGCTTTAAAGCCAATAATGCGGAGATTCTGTTTGATGAGGTGGTGGATGGGCAGCTCCTAGATTAAGTTTTCTTGTTTTTGTCCCTCTGTGTCCCCCGATTAGACTGTAAACCCATAGATGGGCCGGGATTGTCTCTATTTGTTGCCGAATTGTACATTCCAAGTGCTTAGTACAGTGCTCTGCACATAGTAAGCACTCAATAAATACTACTGAATGAATAGAGGCTCTTGAGGAGAGGGGAAACACCACCTGAACGCTTCTGTGGAAAAACTGGTCTGTGTCTCAGTTCCCTCCTCTGCAAAATAAACGCCTTTCTCCCGGGCTGACTGCATTTCGTTTAGCCCAGCGTTTAGCACGTATCAAGTGCTTAACAAATACCTTCAGGAGTATTACAATTTATACATTTTTTAATCCGTTGGCCAGACAAGCCAAATTGGTGGGAATTGTAAGGAAGAATTCATTTTTCGGCCACAAGAGGACTGTATTGGAAAAGGAGTAAAGGGCTCTTCAGGCTGGCACCTACAAAAGGAATTCTGCCTGGAGTCCAGAAGGAAATACAGGTGAGGAATAATTTTGTAACAATAATAATGATAATTCACTAATTCAATAGTATTTATTGAGCGCTTACTATGGGCAGAGCACTGTCCTAAGCGCTTGGAATGGACAATTTGGCAACAGATTCATTCATTAATTCATTCAATAGTATTTATTGAGCGCTTACTATGGGCAGAGCACTGTACTAAGCGCTTGGAATGTACAAATCGGTAACAGAGACAGTCCCTGCCCTTTGACGGGCTTATAGTCTAATCTAACAGATAACAACTGTGATATTTGTTGAGCGCTTACTGTGTGCAGAAGTATTGAATATTGTGTATTCAATAAATACAATTGAATGAATGCTAGGCACTGTACTAAGCTCTGGGGTGGATACAAGCTAATCGGGTTGCACACAGTCCCTGTCTCATGTGGGGCTTACAGTCTCCTTCCCTATTTTACAGATGAGTTAAGTGAGGCCCAGCAAAGTGGAGTGCCTTAAGCAAGGTCACACAGCAGACAAGTGGCAGAGGTGGGATCAGAACCCATGATCTTCTGACTTCAGGCTTGGGCTTTATCCACTATATCATTCTGCTTCTGTGCTCAATATCTTCCTCAACCGCATATGGTAACTCTGCTACTCCACGAAGTCATGCGATTGATTTCCAATTGTCATTTCTCACATTTCTTTGCTTGATCTCCCCATTCAAATTAGAACACACTCCCAGCTTCACAGCACTTAAATCCAAATGCCTAAATTTTTCTTCTTCCCCTACTGGGAATTTATTTCAAGGCCTGTATCACACATTAGATTGTAACCCCTTGAAGGCAGAAATCAAGTCTACCAACTCTGTTGTATTGGAGTCCCCCAAGTGCTTGGGATAGTGCTCTGCACATTCAGCCCTCAGCAATCAATTACATTTATTGAGCGCTTACCGTGTGTAAACCACTGTACTGAGAAATGGGGAGATTACCATATAACAGAGTTGGTAGATACATTCCCAACCTACAACGAGCATACAATCTAGAGGAGAAGAGATACATGAATATAAATAAATTACGGACCTGTACATATGTGCTGTGGGGCTGAGCACAGGCTTGGAAGTCAGAAGGACCTGGGTTCTGATCCCAGCTCTGCTACTTGTCTGCTGTGTGACCTTGAGTAAGTCACTTCACTTTTCTGTGCCTCAGTTACTTCATCTTTAAAAGGGGGATGAAGACTGTGAGCCCCATGTGGAACAGGGACTGTGTCCAACCTGATCAGCTTGAATCTACCCCAGCGCTTACAGCACAGCTTGACACATAATAATAATAATTATAAAGGTATTAGTTGAGTGGTTACTACGTGCAAGACACTGTACTAAGCGCTGGGGCGGATATGAGCAAATCGGGTTGGACACTTTTTCTGTCCCAGGTGGGACTCCTAGTCTCAATCCCCATTTTACAGATGAAGTAGCTAAGGCACGGAAAAGTGAAGTGACTTGCCCAAGGTCATACAGCAGACAAGTGGTGGAACCAGGATTATTAAGTGCTTAACAAATATATTAAAAAAAGGGAGGGCAGAGATGGGCGTGGAGCCCCCATCTTCTGACTCCAGGACCTGTATACTTTCCACTAGACCATACAAAATCCTTAATGGTGAATAATACAAAAGCCAGAAAAAATGAGAGAGAAAGTGAAGATGGGATTGAAGCCATTCCCCAGAAACACTCAAATACATATCTTTAAATCATATATTAGAAATTATTTATTCATATTCATGTCAGTCTCCCCGCTAGACCATAAGCTCATTATAGGCAGGAAGCATGTTTGCTAATTCTGTTGTATTTTATTAATAATAATAATAATAATAAAATTGTATTTGTTAACCACTTACTACGTGTCAGGCACTGTGCTTAGTGCTAGGGTAATAACAATAATAATAATAATTATATTTGTTAAGCACTTACTATGTCCCAAGCACTGTTTTAAGTACTGGGGTAGATACAAAGTAATCAGGTTGTCCCATATAGGGCTCACAGTCTATCCACAGGGTAGATAAAAGATAATGGTTTGGAAAAAATCCCTTTCCTTTTTTTATCTGCATTTATCCCCATTTTACGGATGAGGTAACGGAAGCCCAAAGAAGTGAAATGACTTGCCCGAGGTCACACAGCAGACAAGTGGCAGAGCAGGGACTGGAACCCAGGTCCTCTGACTCTCAGTCCCGTATTCTATCCACTAGATCCCACCGCTCTCCTTTTCCATGTTACCTGGTTCATTCTCTCTGTTCAGTCCTCATCCACTCCAATTCCATTCCCCCAGAATAATTCTCCCAACTCCTAGTCAATTCTCCCAATCCACGTTATGTTCCCCAGATGAATACACTCTATGCCTTACTTCAAACCTCATCTCTCCTCTCCTTCAGGCTTGACTAAAAATCCACCTCATACATAACGCCTTCCTAAGTTCATTCTCTCTCACTCCCTTGCTCATCGCCTGACCTATCACCTCAGAGCTTGGGGATAATTCTTAAAACTTTTTTTTTTAAAAAAACTCAAATTTACTTGTAGAATCCTAATGAAATATTGGCTTCCTTTTCAATCAATCATATTTATTGAGCATTTAATGTTGCACTTTCCTACGAAATCAGGAGCAATTAATGAGCGTTTCCTCTGTGCACTCTGTACTATATTCAGAGCTCGGGGGAGTCCAATGTGACAGACTTGCGAGACATGTTTCCTGCCTACGAGCTTACAGTATAGAGTCCTTTTCCTTAGAATAGAAGTTCCAGCCTCAAAGAACATGCCTTATTCTCTTCTTCTGTGCTTTCAGTTCAGTTAAAGTCACTGAAATCTTCTTGAGGACAAGGGATAATGCCTGTCAACTCTATTATATCGTATTCTTCCAAGCCCTTAGTACAGTGATCTGCACAAAGGAATTGCTCAATAAATACCACTGATTGATTTCAGGGTTGCCATCCTGCCCTTGGTGGGGATAGAAAGAGTACTGGCCTGGGAGTCAGAGGTCGTGGGTTCTACTTCCAGTTCCACCACTTGTCTGCTGGGTGACCTTGGGCAAGCCACTTAACTTCTCTGGGCCTCAGTTACCTCATCTGGAAAATGGGGATTATGACTGTGAGCCCCCCGTGGGACAACCTGATTACCTTGTATCTACCTCAGCGCTTAGGACAGTGCTTGGCATATAGTAAGCGCTTAATAAATATCATAGTAATAATAATAAAGCAATCTCTAATAATAATAATAATGTTGGTATTTGTTAAGCGCTTACTATGTGCAGAGCACTGTTCTAAGCACTGGGGGAGACACAGGGGAAATCAGGTTGTCCCACATGAGGCTCACAGTCTTCATCCCCATTAGACAGATGAGGTAACTGAGGCCCAGAGAAGTGAAGTGACTCGCCCACAGTCCCACAGCTGACAAATGGCGGAGGCGGGATTCGAACCCATGACCTCTGACTCCCCAGCCCGGGCTCTTTCCACCAGGCTACGCTGCAATCTCTACCCACAAGGAGTCTACAGTCCCTCTTTTTTTCCTTTGCAATTAAAGTAGTGAAAGAGGCATTATGAAAGAACTTAATTTTCTTGTCTTCAACACCTAAAGGGGCATAATAAAGATGATTTTTTTTTAATGGGGCTTGTTAAGAGCTTACCATGTGCCAGGCACAATACTAAGCTCTGGGGTAGATTCAAGATAATAATCAGACTGGATATAGTCCCTTCACCCCCATAAGGCTCAAATTCTTATTCCACATTTTATAGTTGAGATAATTGAGGCCCAGAGACATGAAGTGACTTACCCAAGGTCACACAGCAGTTAAGTGTTGGGGCTGCGATTAGAACCCGGGTCCTCTGATTCCCAGGCTAATGCTCTTTCCCTCAGGTCATGCTATATCTCATGATGACAAGTCAGTCAATCATATTTATTGAGAACTTAATACAGTGCTCTGCAGATTGTAAGTGCTTACTAAATATGAATGACTGACTACAATACAAAGATATTTCCTTAGGTGCTGTGGGACTAAGGTGAATATCAAAGTGATAAAGGGTTTTTACTCCTCTCATTTGAGGCCTCCCCAGTGAAACCTCAAAGCACTGTACTAAGCATTGGGTGAGTAAAATACAATAATAAACAGACACATTCCCGGCCCACAAAGAATGACAGTCTACATATTTACCTCTCTCGGCAAACTAAACATTTTATTTCACGCACAGCATGGCATAGTGGATAGAGCACACGCTAGGGAGTCAGAAGTTCATGGGTACTAATTCCAACTCTGCCACTTGTCTGCTGTGTTACCTTGGGCAAGCCACTTCACTTCTCTGGATCTCAGTTCCCTCATCTATAAAATGGGGACTGAGACTTGAGCCCCTCATGGGACAGGGACTGTGTCCAACCCCATCTGCTGGTGTTCACTCCAGCGCTTAGTACAGTGCCTGGCACATAGGATGCACTTAAAAAGTACTAGTTATTATTATTATTATTATTAATAATGTACCTACTGTTAGTTTGGGAGCCTCTTGGGGGGCTGGGACCATGTCTAATTCTAAGTGACCCTGGGAATATTTTCTAGCAATTAGTATAATTTTTTTTGCAAACAGCTGGCAGAATTACAGAATTACACTTGCTGCTACTTCTGGGGAAAATGATCTCATGACAGATCGAAAATGGAATAACTGAATGCCATACCAAAAAATCATGAATCGTTTCACAGAGCTCTGCAATTTTCTTGAACATGACTGGATCCTAGAAGAGAGAAAGAAAAGAAAGTGTTAACACCATTCAGGGTTGACATCACCATCAGTGGTATTTGTTAATAATGTTGGTATTTGTTACGCGCTTACTATGTGCCGAGCACTGTTCTAAGCGCTGGGGTAGACACAGGGGAATCAGGTTGCCCCACGTGGGGCTCACAGTCTTAATCCTCATTTTACAGATGAGGTAACTGAGGCACCAAGAAGCTAAGTGACTTGCCCAAAGTCACACAGCTGACAAGTGGCCGAGCCGGGGTTCGAACCCATGACCTCTGACTCCAAAGCCCGTGCTCTTTCCACTGAGCCACACTGTTTCTCAATTTGTTAAGCGCTTACTGTGGGCGGAGCACCGTACTAATCACTTGGGAGAATACAAAATAGAGTTGGTAGACAGGTTCCCTGTCCACAGTGAGCTGACAGTCTAGAAGGTCACATTTTAGGCTGGATCTTCTTAATCAATTAATGGTGTTTGTTAAGTGCTGTGCTTATTGAGTCCTTCCTGTGTGCAGAGCACTGTCCTAAGCGCTTGGGAGATTACAGTATGAGTTGGTAGACAAATCCTGCCCACAAGGAGTTTACAGCCCAGATGGAGAGGCAGATAATGAATAGTGAATACACTACAGATTTGTACAGAGAAATCTGTGGATCTGTGGATCCACTATCAGAACAATGGCAGATGGAGAGCGTGGTGTTCTGGGAGAGATGTATCCATGGCCCTGTTATGGGTCAGAGACCACTCAACGGCAAAAGACAAAACAGGAAAGCATCATGGCACAGTGGCAAGAGCACAGGCTTGGGAGTCAGAGGAGGGTTCTCATCCCGGTCCGCCACTTGTCTGCTGTGTGACCTTGGGTAAGTCACTTCTCCGTGCCTCAATTACCTGATCTGTAAAATGGGGATTAAGACCGTGAGCTTCATGTGGGACAGGCCCTGTGTCCAACCTGATTACCTTGTATCTACACCAGGAGTTGGAACAGTGCTTTGCACACAGTTAGTGCTTAAATACCATAATTATTATTACATAAATGCTGTGGGGATGAGTCTAATATCCAATTTTTAAAGGGCACAGATCTAAGTGTACTGGTGATGCAGAAGGGAGAAAGATTAGGGATAGACTGTGAACCCGTTGTTGGACCGGGATTGTCTCTACCTGTTGCTGAATTGTACATTTTAAGTGCTTAGTACAGTGCTCTGCACATAGTAAGCGCTCAATAAATATGATTGAATGAATGGGGAGGTCTTCACTGGGAAGACCTCAAAGGAGAGTGAACACTTGATCATTTTCAGATCTGAGTCTAAAGCACTTTGGGAAATATCCTTATATGATACTATTTCCTATTACTACATTACTACTACTTACTACTACTATTTTACTACTATTACTATTTTATTTTAAATTTTATTTTAATGTCTGTTTCTCCCTGTTGACTGTAGGCTCCCTGTGGAAAGGGATCAGTTCCACCAACTCCACTTCTTTATACTTTTCAAATTGCTTAGTACAGTGCTCTCCTCACAGTAAGCACTGAATCAAAGCCACTGATTACTGATTGATTTATCTATCGATTGATCAACCTCCCCTATGTCCACAGAGTCGCCTGCCCATATGCAGCACCCACGTTACGGCAATTTTTCTTCACTATGGAAATTCCATGCCTTTCATTAATTGTTACTAAAGTTTTCCAGAACTAATCCGTCATTAAATGGATAAATGTTCTTCTGAACATAATAAATTAGGAAATTATTTTCCTCTATCCACAGTTGTGGAATGCTACCCCATACCGGAAGAGGTCAACCCCTAGCTACCTAGTTTCACACTTCTATGGTTTGGCACTGAATTTAGGATGTTCCACAAAAGTTTATCCAGTTCTTTAAGTTGCACCAACTGGATTAATGTTTTAGCCTCCTCTCTGATCTCCCTTCCTCCTGTCTCTCCCCATTCCAGTCTATACTCACTCTGCTTCCCTCATTATCTTTCTACAGAAAAGCTCTGGGCATGTCAAGCTCTTCCTCAAAAACCTCCAGTGGTTGCCTATCAACCTTCGCATGAAGCAAAAACTGCTTACTCTTGGCTTCAAAGGTCTCCATCACCTTGCCCCCTCTTCTCTCACCTCCCTTCTCTCCTTCTATAGCCTAGCCCACACACTCCGCTTCTCTGCTGCCGCTAACCTCCTCACCGTCCCCCGTTCTCACCTGTCCCACTGTCGACCCCTGGCCCACATCCTATCTATGGCCTGGAATGCCCTCCCTCCTCACATCTGTCAAACTAAGTCTCTTCCCCTCTTCAAAACCCTACTGAGCTCACCTCCTCCAGGAGGCCTTCCCAGACTGAGCCCTCCTTTTCCCTCTGCCCCTCCTCTCCACCCCATTCCCCCTACTCATTCCCTCCCTCTGCTCTACCCCCTTCCCCTCCCCATAGCACTCGTGCATATTTGTATATATTATTACTCTATTTTGTTAATGATGTGTATATCCCAATGATTCTATTTATCTTGATGGTATTGATGCCTACTTGTTTTGTTCTGTTGTCTGTCTCCCCCTTCTAGACTGTGAGTCCATTGTTGGGCAGGGATTGCTTTTATCTGTTGCTGAATTGTACATTCCAGGCACTTAGTACAGTGCTCTGCACACAGTAGGCACTCAATAAATACGATTGAATGAATGCCCATCTGAACCCATTTCTTCTCACCTTATCAAAACACATGCCCCCTCCCTTCCTTCCCTAATTGCCATCTTCAACTGTTCTCTCTCCAGTGGCTTCTTCCTCACTGCTTTCAAAGATGCCCATGCCTCCCCTTTCCTAAAAAAGCCCTCCTTTGACCCACAACTCCCACCAGTTATCACCCCATCTCCCCCCATCAATTCTCTCTAAAATTCCTTGATTAAGTTGTCATTGTCTGCATTTGCTGTCTCAAGCTCCTCTCCTCCGATTCTCACCTGGATCCCCTCCTATCTGGCTTCCATCCTCTGCACTCCACAGGGCGGCCTCTCAGAGGTAACCGATGTCTCCTTCTTGCCAAGTCCAGCAGCTTCTATTCCATCTTAATCCTCCTTGACCTCTCAGCTGCCTTTGACACGGTTGACCACCCTCTTATCCTGGAAATATTATCCAACCTCGGCTTCACAGACACTGTCCTCTTACGGTTCTCCTCCTTCATTCTGGCTGCTCATTCTCAGTCTCTTTCATTGGTTTCTCCTTTGCCTCCCACCCCCTAATTATGGGAGCTCCTCAAAATTCAGTTCTGGGTCCCCTTCTATTCTCCATCTACACCTGCTCCCCTGGAAAACTCAATTTGTTCCCGTGGCTTCAACTCTTACCTCTATACGCATGATTCCCAAATCTACATCCCCCACCCTCATCTCTCTTCCTCCCTGCAGTCTCTCATTTCCTCCTGCCTTCGAGACATCTCTACTTCATTGTCCCGCCAACACCTCTAACTTAACATGTACCCCATCTTCTCCGTGACTTTTCCTTCACTGTAGACAGCACTACCATCCTTCCTGTTTCACAAGCCTGTAAACTTGGTGTAATCATTCATTCTTTCAAATGTATTTATTGAGCGCTTATTGTGTGCAGAGCACTGTGCTAGGTGCTTGGCAAGTACAATTCAGCAACAGATAGAGACAATCCCTACCCAAAAACGGGCTCACAGTCTTGAAGGGGGAGACAGACAACAGAACAAAACCATTAGACAGGCATCAATACCATCTAAATAGATAAACAGAACCATAGATAAATGCAAATCCTTAACAAAATAAATAGAGCAATAAATATGTACAAATATATACAAGTGCTCTGGAGAGGGGAAGGGGGTAGAACAGAGGGAGGGGTTGAGCAGAGAACAATGGGGAGGGGAGGAGGAGCAGAAGGAAAGGGAGGGCTCAGTCTGGGAAGGCCTCCTGGAGGAGGTGAGATCTCAGTAGGGTTTTGAAGAGGGGAAGGGAGTTAGTTTGGTGGAGGTGAGGAGGGAGGGCGTTCCAGGCCAGAGATAGGACGTGGGCCAGGGTTCGATGGTGGGACAGGTGAGAGGGAGGTCCAGGGAGGAGGTTAGTGGCAGCAGAGGAGCGGAGTGTGCAGGCTGGGCCGTAGAAGGAGAAAAGGGAGGTGAGCTAGGAGGGGGTAAGGGGATGGACAGCTTTGAAGCCAATAGTGAGGAGTTTTTGTTTCATGCAAAGGTTGATAGGCAACCACTGGAGATTTTTGAGGAGGGGAGTGACATGCCCAGAACGTTTCTGTAGAAAGATAATCCGGGCAGCGGAGTGAAGTATAGACTGGAGCGGGGAGAGACAGGAGGATGGGAGATGAGAGAGGAGGCTGATGCAATAGTCCAGTTGGGATATTATGAGAGATTGTACCGGCAAGGTAGCAGTTTGGATGGAGAGGAAAGGGCGGATCTTGGCAATATTGTGAAGTTGAGACCTGCCGGTTTCGGTGACGGATTGGATGTGTGGGGTGAATGAGAGAGCAGAGTCAAGGATGACACCGAGGTTGTGGGCTTGTGAGACGGGAAGGATGACGGTGCCGTCCACAGTGACAGGAAAGTCAGGGAGAGGACAGGGCTTGGGAGGGAAGATAAGGAGCTCAGTCTTGGACATGTTGAGTTTTAGATGGCAGGCAGACATTCAGGTAGAGATGTCCTGAAGGCAGGAGGAGATGTGAGCCTGGAGGGAGGGAGAGAGAAGAGGCAGGGAGTTGTAGATTTGGGTGTCATCTGTAGAGAGATGAGAGTTGAAGCTGTGGGAACGAATGAGTTCAACAAGGGAGTGAGTGTAGATGGAGAATAGAAGCGGACCAAGAACTGACCCTTGAGGAACTCCTACAGTTAGGGGATGGGAGGGGGAGGAGGAGCCCGCGAAAGAGACCTAGACTCAACGGCCAGAGAGATAAGAGGAGAACCAGGAGAGGACAGAGTCTGTGAAGCCAAGGTTGGATAATGTGTTAAGGAGGAGAGGATGGTTGACACTGTCTAAGGTAGCTGAGAGAAGAAGGAGGATTAGGATAGAGTAAGAGCCATTGGACTTGCCAAGAGGGAGGTCACTGGTCCTTTGCAATGTTGCTAAAATCTGCTCTTTCCTCTCCATTAAAACTTTGACCATGTTAATCCAAACACTTATCTTTTCCCACCTTGACTACTGAATCAGCCTCCTTGCTGACCTCCCTGCCTCCAGTCTCTCCTGACTCCAGTCCATATTTCACTCTGCTGCCCATGTTTTTCTATAAAAACACTGAGTCCATGTTTCCCTACTCCTCAAGAACCTCCAGTGGTTGCCCATCCAACTCTGCATCAAACAGAAACTCCTCACCATTGGCTTTGAGGCAGTCTATCACCCTTCCCCCTCCTACCTCACCTCGCTGCTCTCCTATTACAACCCAGGCTGCACACTTCACTCCTCCAAAATTAACCTTCTCACTGTACCTCCATCTTGTCTATCTCGCCGGACTTCTTGCCCATGTTCTGCTTCTGGCCTGGAATACCTTCCCTCTTCATATTTGACAATTTCTTTCCTCACCTTCAAAGGCTTATCGAAGGCCCTTCTCCTCCAAGTAAGCCTTCCCCAACTAAGCCCTCATTTCCTCTTTTCCCACTCCCTTCTGTATCACTCTGATTTGCTCCCTTTATTCACCCCACTCTCAGCCCCACTACACTTATGTACATATCCGTAATTTATTTATTTTTTTATATTCAAGTCTTCCTCCCCCTCTAGACTGTGAGCTCATTGTGAATGTATCTACTAACTCTGTTGTATCGTACTCTCCCAAATGCCTGGTACAGTGCTCTACACACAGGAAGTGCTCAATAAATACAACCGATTGATAGATTTCGATTTTTCTATTACGGGTGGCCGAAACAACCCGTAGCTAGCATCTTGGCCATTCTGGCTTTAGGCGTTGCCTGGCTCTCCTTCCATTCTCCCCAGTCAATAAATATTCATTCAATCGTATTTATTGAGCACTTACTGTGTACAGAGCACTGTACTGAGCACTTGGGAGAGTGCAATACAGAGTTGGTAGACAAAATCTCTGTCCACAAAGATCTTACAATTAATACTATTTGCTTAGGCTCCAGCTCACTCAAAGCACTGTACTAAGTACAAGGGAAAGTAGCACAGTTTTTTGGGGGGGTTTTTATGGTATTTGTAAAATCCTTACTGTGTGGCAAGCACTGTTCTAAGCACTGGTGGATACTAATCAGGACTGATACAGACCGTGCTCCATATGAGGCTCACAGTCGAAGTAGGATGGAGAAGAGAGATTGAAATCCCATTCTGTAGTTGAGGAATCTGAGTCACGGAGAAATTAAGTGACTCGTTCAAGCTCACACAGCAGGCAAGTGATAGAGCGAGGGTTTAGAACCCAGGTCCTCTGTCCCAGGCCCATGTTCTACCTGCAGCGTGGCTTAGTGGAAACAGCATGGGTTTGGGAGTTAGGGGTCATGGGTTCTAATCCCAGTCAGCTGTGTGACTTTGGGCAAGTCACTTAACTTCTCTGTCCCTCAGTTACCTCATCTATAAAATGGGGATTAAGACTATGAGCTCCATGTGGGACAACTTGATTACCTTGTTTCTACCCCACTGCTTAGAACAGTGCTTGGCACATAGTAAGCACTTAACGAATACCATCATTATTATTTATTATTATGCTACTTCCCAGTTAGTAGACACAGTCCCTGCACTCATTGAATTTACAATCTGGGAGGCACCAACTCGATCTAATTAGAAAGATTTGCATTTCCTTCTCTCCCTCTCCCCCCACATCCGCCATTTCTTTTTTCTCAATCATGGATTCTTCCCTCCGAGATTCCAGACTGCCTCTTTCCTCGGATAATGGGATTTTCTCTAAACCGTGGAGAAGCAGCTACAGATCTGTGAGGAGGTTTCAATTAACTTCTCATTGCCCTCAGATGACCTAGGCTATTTTAGACCCCTTTTAAGGTATTGCTTTATTCTGGCTGAGTAGAAAAATGGATCATTTCATTAGGGATCCCAGGAGAACAGCCAATGGAAAGCTATTCAAGTGTATGTTCATTTGCAAGGCAGCTTATAAAAGGTTGGTCTGCTCAAAGCACTAAAAGCCCACTCCTTTTAATGCCTGGGACACCCTCTCTTCTTGACTAGACAGAATTCTGTTAAACAGCATCCAACTCGGGGAAAAAGTCTTGAAAACCACTGTGGGCTGGGTGGTTAAAACTGAAATGCTGACACCTCATAGGAGGAACTATCAATCCAATCACATTTATGGAGTGCTAACTGTGTGGAGAGCACTGTAGTAAGTGCCTGGGAGAGTACAGTACAAGAAATAACGGGCACATTCCTTGCCCACAATGAGCTTACACTCTGTGTTAATCTGATAGAAGAAAAGACACCGCATATGAATCCCACAGTAAACTTGCTGTGGGCAGGGAATAATAATAATAATAATGATAATAATGTTGGTATTTGTTAGGCGTTTACTATGTGCAGAGCACTGTTCTAAGCGCTGGGGTAGATACAGGGTAATCAGACTGTCCCACATGAGGTTCACAGTCTTCATCCCCATTTTACAGATGAGGTAACTGAGGCACAGAGAAGTTAAGTGACTTGTCCACAGCCACACAGCTGACAAGTGGCAGAGCCGGGATCCTAACCTATGACCTCTGACTCCCAAGCCCGGGTTCTTTCCACTGAGCCACGCTGCTTCCCCAATGTGTCTGTTTATTGTTATGTTGTACTCTCCCAAGTCCTTAGTACAGCTCTGTACACGGTACACACTCAATAGATACAATACAATGAATTTGGTGGAGAAAAGTTCAGTCCACGTAGTTCTGCAGGAGTTGCAACCTTATTGGAAGGGGCTGCAGAGCTCAGTGTCACCATCAATCAATGATATCTACTAACAACTGTGGTATTTATTAAGTGCTTAATATATGCTACGCACTGTTCTAAGAGCTGGGGTAGATAAAAGCACTTGTTGCTTCTTTTTTAATGGTATTTTTAAGCGCTTATTACGTGCCAGGCACTATACTAAATCCTGGGGTAGACGTGAGGTAATTAGGTTGGACATAGTCCCTGGCTCACGGTCTTAATCCCATTTTTCCAGATCAGGTAACTGAGGCACAGAAAAATGAAGTGACTCATCCAGTGACACAGAGCAGACAAGTGGCATAGCAGGGATTAGAACTCAGGTCTTTTTGAATCCCAGGCCCAAGCTCGGTAATGTACTCATATCAATATCTGTCTCTCCCTCTAGACTAGAAGCTCGTTATGGGCAGGGAATGTGTCTCTTTATTGTTCTACTGTACTTTCCCAAGGACTTGGCACAGAGCTCTGCACACAGTAAGTGCTCCATAAATATGACTGACTGATTAGATGTTGGAGGAGGGAGGCCTCCTACTCTCTCCAGTTTAAGAGGTCTCTCTCTACCTCTTGCCTTTTCCTTCCTTCTTTGGAGAAGAGAAACAATCAGCCCAAGACTTCCGTTGGCCCCCAAGATCACCGGACTGTGCCATAATGTCATACTTCCATAAGTCCGCTGATGTATCATCAGGTGATTGTACTGCGGTAGTAATAGATTGCAACAATCAGAAGAAAATCAAAATAGGAGAACAAAATACGGTAAAAGAGACACAGTGAGGCCCTGGTGGATAGAGCACCGTCATGGGAGTCTGAACGATCTGGGTTCTAATTCCCACTCTCCGACTCGTGTGTGGTGTGACCTTGGGCAAGTCTCTTCACTTCTCTTGGCCTCGTGGTTACCTCATCTGTAAAATGGGGATTAAGACCGTGAGCCTCACGTGGGACAGGGATTGTGTCCAACCTGATTATCTTGTGTCTACCACAGTGCTTAGTACAGTGGCTGGCATATAGTAAGCACTTAACAAATACCATTATTATTATCATCATTATTCTGCTACCCTCATCTCCTTTAACTATGCCCTGCCCTTGGTCCAGCGATAGTATTGTTCCACCCTTGACATATGTGTTCACATTTTAAAAATTTAATTTATTGTTTTATGCTATTTGTTAAGAACTTACTATGTGCCAGGCACTACTGTACTAAGCTCTGGGGTAGACACAAGCTAATCAGTTTGGAAACAATCCATGTCCATTGTGGGGCTCGCAGTCAATCCCCATTTTATAGATGAGGTAACTGAGGCTCAGAGAAGTGAAGTGACTTGCCCAAGGTCACACAGGAGACAAGTAGCAGAGCTGGAATTAGAACCCAGGTCCTTCTGACTATCAGGCCCGTGCTTTAGGCCACACTGCTTCCCAGGCCAGCTACCCCAGACTTTTAACTCCCTCCCCAAACCCCCATCCACCCCCAACTCATTTCTTACCCCTAATGACCTTGCCACCTATTTGATTAATAAAGTTGAAATCTTGTAGACAGTCCTTATCATCAGATTTAAGGCACTCAATCACTTCTCTTCTTCCTACCTTACCTTGCTGATCACCTGTTAAGAATTGTGGTATTTGTTAAGTGCTTTCTAAGTGCTGAGTCCTGTTCTAAAAGTACTGGGGTAGATACAAGGTAATCAGGTCAGCAGAGTCCCTGTCCCACCTGGGGCTCACTGACCTAATCACCATTTTACATATGAGGTAAATGAGGCACAAAGAAGTGAAGTGACTTGCCCAAGGTCACACAGCAGACACATACCAGAGCCTACTACAGCTCACTCTGCAGATTCCACCCATCTAGCACCAACCTATTCTCTGTACCTCGATCTCATATACCCAACCACCAAATCTCTTTCTCATATCTTCCCCTTGGCCTGGAACTCCTTCTCCCTTCTTATCCAACAGATCATCACTCTCCTCATCTTCAAAACCCTCCTAAAATCACAGCAACTCTAAGAGGCCTTCCCTTAAGCCCTTTGACATTCTCCCCAGCCCCACGGCACTAATGTGCCTATTCTTACACTCTGGAATTTCTTCTACCTATAATTTATTTTGCTATTTCTCCCCTGGAGACTGTAAGCTAATCAGCTCCCCCAATTAGACTGTAAGCCCATCAAAGGGCAGGGACTGTCTCCATCTGTTACCAATTTGTACATTCCAAGCGCTTAGTACAGTGTTCTGCACATAGTAAGCGCTCAATAAATACTATTGAATGAATGAATGAATGGTGGGGAGGGATGGTGCCTTCCAACTCTATTGTACTGAGCTTTCCAAAGACTTAGTACAGTCCTCTGCCCACAGTAAGTGCTCAAACACGCCATTGGTTGATTGATAAAGCCTCTAGCCCTCACACTGAGCTCAGTAAATGCCACTGACTAATTATCTTAGTGCTCTTGCAAGGAAAAGCAGGATAATAATAATGTTGGTATTTGTTAAGTGCTTACTATGTGCAGAGCACTGTTCTAAGCGCTGGGGTAGATACGGGGGAATCAGGTTGTCCCACATGAGGCTCATAGTCTTCATCCCCATTTTAGAGATGAGGTCACTGAGGCACAGAGAAGTTAAATGACTTGCCCACAGTCATACAGCTGACACGTGGCCGAGCCAGGATTCGAACCCATGACCCCTGACTCCCAAACCCGTGCTCTTTCCACTGAGCCACCTAGTAGAAAGAGGCCAGGGCCTGAGAGTAAGAGGACCTCGTACTAATCTCGGCTCGGCCACTCGTCTGCTGTATGACCTTGGGTAATTCATTTATCTTCTCAGTGCCTCAGTTCCCTCATCTGCAAAATGGGGATTCAATACCTCTTCTCCTTCCTACTTAGACTGTGAGCCTCATGTGAGACCTGATTATCTTGCATTTACTTCAGTGTGTAATACAGTGCTGGCCAGACAGTAAGTGCTTAAACAATTATTGTTACTAAGAAGGCCCATGAAGAAGAAAATCAAGTCACTCACCAAATCAAAACCAGCTACATAAGCTGTCCCACTTGGACCTGTCGCTTCACTTGGCTTTTCTATTTCCTTTTGCCCCTCGGCTTCCAACTGATCTTGCAGATCCTTTTTTTGCATTTCAAGCTCTTCCACCTGCTCCTGGAGCTGGCTCTCCAACTTCAGCTCATAGATGTGGTGGCGAAAATCCTCTAATTTCCTCAGAAGAAAGTCTTCGGTGTCACGTGATTTCTCAAGTCCATTTAAGAGTTCCTCTTTTTCGCTCCTACCACGTTGTAATCTTTCAAGTAACGGCTTCAGAGTCTCCTGCAGGATTTCCCAGGGGTTTTTGTCAGGAGCCTCACCGTCTTCAAAGAAAGCTCTCGTCGTAGCCGCATCTTCGGGCACCGGACAGAGACTTGGCATTTCTCCCAACATGGTGCCCATCTGGGAACGGAGACACTGCAGCGCTCCATCTCCAAGTTGGGCGACGAGGCACGCCATCGAAACGCTCTGAACCTGGACTTGCCGTTCCAGCCACATCACCTGGGCCTGAAGGGATCGTCTTTGCTCTTCCAATGTGGCCATCTGCTGCTTTTGGTTTTGCTTGTAGTGCTCAAAATACTCAGACTGGCTCTTCATCTCTTCATCTTTCACCATCAACTGTTCCTGCAGCCTTCGGAATTTTTCCGCCGGAATCTTTCCGGCTCGTTCTTTTCCTTGAACCTCCATTGTGAATCGAAGGGGAAAGTTCTGTATTAGCAACTGCGGCTGTAGGTTGGGGTCTCCTTACCCTCTCCTCATAGTCCCGCCCCACACCCCAAACCCCCCATCACAATGCAGAGAGCAGAAAGAGTGAAACCACCAGAAAAAGGGAAGACCACTGGACTATAATTCTAATGGTCGTGGCCATCTACTCTCTTGTACTGTCCTCTCCCGAGTGCATTGTTCAGTGCTCTGCATACAGCAAGCGCTCAATAAATGTTTAGTGCCTAGAGTACAGTCTTGGGAGTCAGAGGTCATGGGTTCTAATCCCAGTTTTGCCACTTGTCTGCTGTGTGACCTTGGGCAAGTCACTTTCTCTGGGCCTCAGTTACCTCATCTGGAAAATGGGGATTAAGAGTGTGAGCCTCATGTGGGACAGGGACTGTGTCCAACCTGATTAACCGGTATCTACCTCAGAGCTTAAATCAGTGTTGGCATGTAGTAAATGCTTAAGTATATATAATACATTATTGTATAATAAATGATATACTATATATCACACATATACGATACATTTTATATAACATATTATCACTATTATTATCATTAGTATTGTTAATGAATACCAGGATTGACTGATTGATTGAGACCCTGGTCCAGCTGCATTATGGATGGTTAAGGTTTGAATCCCGGCTCTGCCACTTGTCAGCTGTGTGACAGTGGGCAAGTCACTTAACTTCTCTGTGCCTCAGTTACCTCATCTGTATGGGGATTAAGACTGTGAGCCTCACGTGGGGCAACCTGATTACCCTGTATCCCCCCCAGCGCTTAGAACAGTGCTGTGCACATAGTAAGCGCTTAACAAATACCCACATTATTAAGGCTCCTGACCAAAGACTCGGTTAAGCTATCTCCGCTGGTGAACCGTCTCCATAGGATTTGCAAAAACCAATGGCAGTGATCAGCACAAAGTAAACACTCAATAAATACCAGGAATTGATGAACTGATTACCTGCTTGGGCTGTGCTATGGATGCCTAAGATTCTGACCGAAGAACCGCTTAAGCTGCTAAAGCTGTCTCCCTTGGTGGACGTTTTCATTAAGATTTGCTAAAACCCCTAGCGGTTCTGGGCACATAGTAAGTGCTCAGTAAATACAACTGATTGATTGCTAAATTCATAATAACAATAATTGTGGTACTTGTTAAACATTTGCCCTGTGCCAAGCACTGTACTAAGCGCTGGGGTGGATACAAGCATATCAGGTTGGACGCAGTCCCTGACCCATGTGGGGCTCACAGTCTCAGTTTCCATTTTCCAGATGAGGGAACTGAGGCCCAGAAAAGTGAAGCGATTTGTCCAAGGTCACACACCAGACAAGTGGAGGAGCCCGAACGAGAACTCACGCCCCTTAATATTAATAATGTTAAGTACTTTCTAAGCGCTTGCCTTGCTGCTAGGCCATGCTGTCTCTCTGGTAACTGAAGGGCTCATATCTGAAAGACCAAAGGTCTCCTCATCCCCAAAGCACTTCTGACGGGAAGATTGTGCCTTCTAATTTTTGTACTCTCCCAAGGGTTTGGAACAGCGCTTTGCACACAGCAGCTGCTAATTAAATGCTACTGATAAAGGTACATTCTCCCTTCCTCCTCCTTAGGCTATGACCTCATGTAGGTTAGAGACTGGGCCCAACCTGCTTATCTTGAAGCCACCCCAGTGATTAGTACCTAGTGAGTGCTCCAATACCACAATTACTATTATGATTATCAATGATGATAATGATAAAGTAGATTAGGATGATGATGATAACGATGCAAGGGAAATGTTTAAGCCAAGGTAAACTTTACAAAGTGAGAGAAGCCTAGAAGAAATTCCAGCATTAAAATTTAATATCGCCTTCATGAAAGAGTGAAAAAAGAAGGATAATATAGTAGGTGATGGCTTGTCTCAGAGCAAGGGACTCATTAAAAACACATTTAGGAATATTTACAGCACCCACCACAGAATCGGTACACCTTAAATATTAATGAGAATAAGGCTGTGTCACTGATAAAAAAGAGCATATATCTTGGTTCACCTTCTAGATGTGTGTTAACTCCTTTACACCACTAGTTTCATTCATTCATTCAATCCCTTCCCAACTGATTGTCCTCACGTGCCCAGTCAGGCCTCAAATCTTACTCCTTCATAAATATTTCCATCCCAACATGAGTGAATCACTCATTTATCCCCATTTCACAGATGAGGTCACTGAGGCACAGAGAAGTCAAACAGCTTTTCCAAGGTCACAGAGCTGACAGGTGGCAGAGAGTGCATCTCTCCTGTTTCGGGTTAAGCTCAATCAATCCAGCTCAAGCAGCGTGGTCTTGCGTAAAGAGAACAGCTTTAGGAATCCGAGGACCTGAGTTCTAATCCCAGCTCCCCAACTTGTCCGAGAAGCAAAGTGGCCTAGTGAAGGAGCCCGGGCTTAGGAAGTCAGAAGGACCTGGGTTCTAATCCCAGCTGTCACTTGTCAGCTGTGTGATCTTGGAAAAGCCACTTGACTTCTCTGTGCCTCAGTGACCACATCTGTGAAATGGGGATTCATGCTGTGAGCCACAGGTGGGACACGGACTGTGTCCCTAGAGAAGCAGCATGGCTTAGTGGAAAGAGTGTGGGGTTGGGAGTCAAAGGTCATGAGCTCTAATCCCGGCTCTGCCACTTATCAGCTGTGTGACTTTGGGCAAGTCACTTCACTTCTCTGTGCCTCAGTTACCTCACCTGTAAAATGGGGATTAAGACTGTGAGCCCCACGTGGGACAACCTGATTACCTTATAGCTCCCCAGCGCTTAGAAGAGTGCTTACCACATAGCAGGCACTTAACAAATACCATCATCATCATTATCAGCAACCTGATTAGCTCCCCCAGAGAACAGCACTACTCCCTCTACTCCCTCTGCCATCCCCCTTTACCTCTCCGCAGCTAAAGCCTCATTTTCCCCTTTTCCCTCCGCTCCTCCACCTCTCCCTTCCCATCCCCACGGCACTGTACTCGTCCGCTCGACTGTATATATTTTCGTTACCCTATTTATTTTGTTAATGAATTGTACATCGCCTCGATTCTATTTAGTTGCCATTGTCTTTACGAGATGTTCTTCCCCTCGACTCTGTTTATTGTCATCGTTCTCGTCTGTCCGTCTCCCCCGATTAGACTGTAAGCCTGTCAAACGGCAGGGACCGTCTCTATCTGTTGCCGACTTGTTCATCCCAAGCGCTTAGTACAGTGCTCTGCACATAGTAAGCGCTCAATAAATACTATTGAATGAATGAATGAACAGCACTTGAAACATAGTCAGTGCTTAACAAATACCATCATAATTAATTTAGTACAGTGCCTGGCACAGAGTAAATGCTTTAAAAAATACCAACATCATTATTATTATTATTGTCTGCTCTGGGACCTTAAGCCAGGCATTAAACGTCTCTGTGGCTCCGTTATCTCATTTGTAAAATGGGGAGTAAGACTGTGAACCCCATACAGGACATGGACTGTTTCCAATCTGATTAGTTTGTATCTATCCCAGCACTTAGCACAATGCCCAGTGCCCTAAATTGTGAGGCTGAGGGGGGAGTGAGTCAAGGGAGCAGCTACTTGACAGTTGATTAAATGGAAGGTGATTTTGAGGGCTCACTGGCTGGTTCTAGACCGTGAGCCCGTTGTTGGGTAGGGGCTGTCTCTCTTTGTTGCTGAACTGTACTTTCCAAGCGCTTAGTACAGTGCTCTGCACCCAGTAAGAGCTCAGTAAATGTGACAGAATGAATGAAGGGTTAACCTTGTAGTTTCTGTTTCAGTCCGTCCCTGAGAAACACCCAAAACCAACTGCGGCTTTAAACGGGAGGGAAGCAAACAACAAATTACCAGGTCTGTGAGTTCTCCAAGAATCTCCCGAAGTTTCTCTCGAGCGCTTAGAAACGTCTTTTCTTCCAGGTTTACTTGGGCATTCAGGCGATCAGCTATTTCCAGAAGCTTCTTCTCTGACAGCTCCAACTCTTCAATTCTGCAACACCATAATCACCCCCACCAATCCCGGTCTTAATGGTAGCTTAATCATTGCAAAAATCATAATAATAATTATGGTACTTGTTAAGTGCTTCTTATGTGCCAAGCACTCTTCTAAGCATTGGGTTAATCGGGTGGGACACAGTCCCTGTCCCATAAGAGGCTCACCATCTTATGCCCATTTTACAGATGAGGTAACTGAGGCACGGAGAAGTTAGGTGACTTTGTCCAAGGTCACGCAGGAGATATGTGACTGTAAGCCCAGTGTGGGCAGGGAATGTCTCTCTTTATTGCTGAAATGTTATTTTCCAAGAGTTTAGTACAGTGGTCTGCACAGAATAAGCACTCAATAAATACGATCGAATGAATGGATGAATGTGGAAGATTCAGGATCAAAACCCAAGTCCTTCTGACCCCCAGTACTGGGCTCTATCCACTAATTCATGTCGCTTCTCTATCCCTCTCTGAGCTGTGTATCGGAGGCCAGCATTCATGACTTCACAGAGGGATAGATTCCCCGCTTCCCATCCAAGGAATTATGATCTGATGCCATAGCTACATGCATGTGGTTATCCCCAGTGGATATCTCAAATGGCCTAATGGAAGGAGCATATGGGCCTGGAAGTCAGAGGACCTGGGTTCTAATCCTGGCTCCACCACTTGCCCGCTGGATGACCCATGGCAAGTTGTCTAGTTTCCCTGTGACTCAGTTATCTCATCTGTAAAGCGGGGATTAAATGCCCGTTCATAATAATGCTAATAATTATTATTATGATATCTGTTAAGCACTTACTACGTGCCAAGCACTTTTCTAAGCGCTGGCGTAGATACAAGGTAATCAGGTTATCTATCCCACGTGGGGCTCACGGTCTTAATCCCCGTTTTTACAGGTGAGGTAACTCAGGAACAGAGAAGTTAAGTGGTTTACCCAAAGTCACACAGCAGACAAGTGGCGGAGGTGGGATTAGAACCCATGTCCTCTAACTCCCAAGCTCAGGCTTTTGCCACTAAGCCACGCTGCTTCTCTAGACTGTGACCTCCATGTGGGATAAATACAATGTCCATCTTGATCATCGTGTATTTATCCCAGTCCTTAGTATGATGCTTGGCATATAAAATATGCTTAACAAATACCAGAGTTAGTATTATTATTATTATCTCAAAGACAAACCACTTGGGGTAGGGAAAATGGACAGAGCTGGTGACCATCTCTTTCTGCAGAAGTTATTCATCCATTATTTTGTATTTATAAAGCATATACTGTGTGCAGACCACTGTACTAAGCGCTCGAGGGAGCACAACACAAAAATAAACACACATTCCCTGCCCACAACAAAGTTATGCTACAATAGCAGGTGCTCTGCTCTCCTTGTGTCCCACTCCAACCCTCTAGTTACCTCAGAGAAGCACACATCATCATAATAGGGTATTATCCCTCTGCTTACTAGGCTAAGTACAGAGGTAGATAATCAAATTGGACACAGTCCTTGCCCCTCACAGCCTAAAGTGGGAGGGAAAGAAGCATTTAAATTCCAGTTTACAAATGAGGAAACTGAGTCCTGGAAAGTTAGATGACTTGCCCAAAGTCATACAGCAGACAAGGGGCAGAGTCAGGTCCAGGATTCAGGTCTTCTAATTCCCAATCCCACACCCTGTTTCCATGACCTTCCTCGCCTCACTACTCTCCTGCTACAAACCAGCCCTCACACTTTGCTCCTCTAATGCCCACCTACTCTCTCTACCTCCATCTCATCCATCTCTCTGCCAAATTTTCACTCACACGCTACCTCTGGCCTGGGACATCCTCCCTCTTCATAGCCGACAGTTACTCTCCCCACCTGCAAAGTCTTATTGGAGAAGCAGCCGGAATGGCCTAGTGGAAAAAGCACAGGTTTGGGAGTCAGAAGACCTGGTTCCCAATCCCAGCTCTGCTACGTATCTGCTGTGTGACTCTAGGCAAGTCACTTCTCTGTGCCTCAGTTCCCTCGTATGTAAAATGGGGATTAAAGCTGTGAACCCCATGTGGGACATGGACTGTGTCCAACCTGATTCAATAAATACGATTGAATGAATGAATCTATAATTCTATTTATTAATACTGATGTTATGGATGCCCATCTACTTGTTTTGCTTTGTTTTATTGTCTGTCTCCCCCTCTCTAGACTGTGAGCTCGTTGTTGGGTAGGGATTGTCTCTATCTGCTTCCTAATGGTACTTTCCAAGTGCTTAGTACAGTGCTCTGCACATAGTAAGTGCTCACTAAATACAATTGAATGAATGAATGATTAGCTCGTATCTGCTCCAGAGCTTAGTACAGTGCCTGGCACATAGTAAGCACTTAGGAAATGCTAATAAAAAAAAAAAAGTATTGAAGGCACATCTCCTCCAAGAGGCCCTTGCTGAATGAACTCACATTTCCTTTTTTCTGACTCTCTTCTGTGTCATCCAGATTTGCTCCCTTAATTCACCCTTCTTTCAGCCCACAGCACGCATATAAATATCCATAATTTATTTATTTCAATATCTGTCTCCCCTGCTAGACTGTGAACACGTTATGGGCAGAAAATGTGTCTGTTATACTGTACTCTTCTAAGTGCTTAGTACAGAGCTCTGCACACAGTGAGTGCTCAATAAATTCCACTGATTGATTACTTCTCTAATGAGAAGGGAATTGTGGATGCTCTGTTTCCCACAGAGAAAAAGACACTTATTGCACAAACTACTTAAAAGTGAACCTAATTCTGAAATAATTTATTATGGTCTTTATTATGCACTTCCTATGTGCTAGGCACTCTAATGGATAGAGTAAGCATCTGGAAGTCAGAAGGACCTGGGTTCTAATCCTATCTCTGCCATTTATCTGCTGTGTAAACCTAAATCACTTCACTGGGCCTCAGTTTACCTAGTCTGTCAAATGGGGATTAAGATTGAGAGCTCCTTGTGGGACATGGACTGTGTCCAGCCTGATTAGCTTGCCCTTACCCCAGCACTTAGTACAGTGTCTAACACATAGTACTAAGAGAAGCAGCATGGCTCAGTGGAAAGAGCACGGGCTTGGGAGTCAGAGGTCATAGGTTCAAATCCCGCATCTGCCACTTGTCAGCTGGGTGACTGTGGGCAAGTCACTTCACTTCTCTGCGCCTCAGTTACCTCATCTGTAAAATGGGGATTAAGACGGTGAGCCTCATGGGGGACAACCCGATGACCCTGTATCTACCCCAGCACTTAGAACAGTGCTCGGAACATAGTAAGCGCTTAACAAATACCAACATTATTATTATTACTTAACAATACTTCTATCACTATTATAATTATTATTATTGTTATTATTATCCCCATTTTGCAGCTGAGGAAGATGAGGTCAAGAGAGTTAGGTGACTCATTCAAGGCCAAACAGAAGGCCAGTGCCAGAGCTGGGAAGAGAGTCTGGATCATCTCCCCAGCTTCCAAGCCCGTGCTCTTTCCACTAGGTAACATTGCCTCCCCGTGTAATCTAAAATATCCCTTGCATTAGGTTTTCCATCTCACATGACTGAGTCATCTCAATTTCCAATCAGTTCTCACACATGACACTGTTAGACAACTAGGGAATATCACATCCACCAAGTCTGTTGTATTATACTCTCCCAGGTGTAACCTTGGGCAAGTCACTTCACTTCTCTGTGCCTCAGTTGCCTCATCTGTAAAATGAGAATTGAGACTGGGAGGCCTACGTGGGACACGGACTTGCTTGTATCCCCCCAGAGCTTAGTACAGTGCCTGGCAGACAGTAAACACTTAAATACAATTATCATCAGTACAGTGTTCTGCACACAATAAAGCGTGCAAGATGTTTTGTAGACATGATCCCTGCATTTAGGGATCTTACATTCCAGTGGGAGACAGACATTACCTACAGGAGGAGTGGAATAGGAAGATACATACATAAGTGCGCTTGCCACAATCATTTCCTCATTAATTTTCATATCAATGGCTGTAAAATTTCCTCAACACTCAGAAAAGCCAGTCAACATCTTAGTCTTATTTTTTTTCCTTTAGTCAATCAATGGTATTTATCGAGCACATATTATGTTCAGAACACTCTTGGGATAGTCCGATACAACAGAGTTAACAGAAACGTTCCCTGCCCTTAATGATCTTTCAGTCTAGAGGGGGAGAATAAAAGATGAGTGAAATCAAATGAGATGTACCTGTTTCGAAGCACAGATTCGGTCTTTACGAACTTGTCAATAACCTCCGCCTGTCTTTCTTCTGACATTTCCCGCCGTTTGATTCGGTGATTCAAGACATCATCTTTAACGGTATCCGTCATTTCCTCAAAATCCCCGCTGAGTTTCTCTGTGACATCTATCTCTTGGAAGACCCAGGAAGGGTCAATTTTAACATTCAGATTGAGAATACTGAATCTTTCTCCGGTAGGGACTTCAACCCCCAAAATAGACATCTTCCGAGTTCTTCCTGCAGTTGAAGATTCCATTCTAGAAATGCCCGTCAAGGCAACAGCCAGTAACGTTTAGTGGATGTGCATCATTTTTTCTCTCAAGACTTTATGTATTTGCCCGCGCGCTTTGTTCAGAAATATCTTTCTTCCCCTCCACAGTGCATGTGGTTTATTCATGAGCCAAAGGCTTGGGTTTCATTAGAGCAAAAATCATGCAATATGAATTAAGGCTTCTCGTTTTACAGGCCAAGGTGCATTCCACGGAAATTATTATGAAGAAAATGGACTAATAAGTCAAATTCGAGGCTTAGGTCTTGAAATGCCTAGTAAATGCTGGAAAGATCAACAGAAAGTGACTAATTGTACTTTCAGCATCTTCCACTCTACCAGAAGGCGCATCCAAGTAAACTCGTTGTGGGGAGGGAATGTGTCTGTTTATAGCTGTACTGCACTCTCCCAAGCACTCAGTACAGTGCTCTGTACACAGTAAATGCTCAATAAATACACGACTGAATGAAGTGTTAAACTCACTTCATTTCACTATTCCTTTCCAAACTGTATAGGAGAAGCAGTGTGACTTAGTGGAAAGAGCTTGGGCTTGGTAGTAAGAGGTCGTGGGTTCTAATCCCAGCTCCGCCACTTGTCTGCTGGGTGACTTTGGGCAAGTCACTTCACTTCTCTGTGCCTCAGTTCCCTCATCTGTAAAATGGGGATTAAGTCTGTGAGCCCCACCTGGGACAACCTGATTACCTTGAATCTACCCTAGCGCTTAGAACAGTGCTTGGCATATAGTAAGCGCTTAAATACCATCATCATCATCATTATTATTATGCTCTGGTATCAGTGGAGGAACTGAGGAAGGGAGATTCTAAGCTTGAGGAAAAAACTAATTCCTTCCCTACCTCTAATATCACAAGCAGTGTATTATTTCACTATTGAGTTAGTGATCATAGCAACTGATTCACTTAAAATCAGAGAAACAAAGAACTGCTTTTCTAACTGATTCACTTTTAAAAAATCAGAAAAGTAAGGAACCAGGTTCCCAAGATGCATATCAATTATTTCTTGGGGTGTATTTCAATCAACCAAAGCAATTTATTGAGTACTTACTGTGTGCAGAACACTGTACTGTATTGCAATGCAATAGAGTTGATAGAGATGATCCCTGCTCACAAAGACCTTACAACCTAATGAGGGAGACAGAAATTCCAGTAAATCAGAGGTAGGGGAAATAATACAAGTTAACAACATGTACCTAAGTGATGTGGAGCTGGAGAGAGAAGCTTAAGCTTTTCACAGCCAACTGCATAGGTGACACTTAGGGGACGGTAGATAAGGAAAATGAGCGCGTAGTTAGGGAAGGCCTCAATCGATCAGTAGCATTTACCAAGTGCTTACTATGTGCAGAGCTCTGAACTACACACGCAGACCTAGAAGGCTCCAAGTGTCAAGTGGTAAGGACAAAACACGCAGGGATAAAATCAGAATTTTTTCTCCTACTAAAATCAGTAAAACCATGCACAGTGTTTCATTGCTTACAAGGTGGAATTGATTTCCTAACCAATAGTTTCCATGTGCAATCTATCATTGATATAAACTGAGCTCCTACTGTGCGCAGAGCACTGTACTAAGCTCTCTTGAGTGAATTTAACAGAGTTGGTAGATACGCTCTCTTCTCCAAACAAGCAGTCTAGAGAGGGACACAAAATTATGTATAGATATCTATAATTCTATTTATTTATATCGATCCTCTTGATGCCTGTTTACTTGTTTAGATGCCTTTCTCCCCCCTTCTAGACTGTAAGCCCGTGGTGGGCAGGGATGGTCTCTGTTGCCGAATTGTACTTTCCTAGTGCTTCGTACGGCGCTCTGCACAGAATAAACGTTCAATAAATACGATTGAATGAGTGAATGAATGAAAACTCAGCCGGCACCAGGTGAAATGAGGTCTTCCACAGTGAAGCCCTCTCTTCTCTGGCTAGCTCTCCTTTCTGCGTCATCTGGGTGCTTCAATCTGTGACCTTTGGACATCTGATCTTCGCCCCAGCCCTAACCCCGTGGCTCTTATGTACATATCTTTAAATTATATATTATAATTATTTATTCATTTTGCTGAGAAGCAGCAAGGCCTATTGCACAGAGCACAGACTTGGGAGTCAGAGGATGTGGGTTCTAATCCCAGCTCTGCCACATGTCTGCTGTGTGTCCTTGGGCAAGCCATTTCCCTTCTCCGTGCCTAAGCTCATCTGTAAAATGGGGATTAAGACTGTGAGCCCTATGTGGACAACCTGTTTACCTTGTATCTACTCCAGTACTTAGAACAGTGCTCGGCACATAGTAAGCGCTTAACAAAATACCGTAATTATTATTATTATTATTATTATGTCTGTTTCCCCCTCCAGACTGCAAACTTGTTATGGGCAGGAAACACCTACTAATTCTATTATACTCTCCCAAGCGGTTAATCCAGAGCTCTTGTACATAGTAGGCACTCAATAAATACCACTGACTGATTGATGAAGATGCCAGATAATCTCGATCAATCTTTTACCACAAAGAATGAGCAAGGTCTCCATCTGTAGGCAAACATCCCACTTACCTCAAACATATTTGCTTCTTGGTTGGTACTTGTTAAGAGCTGACTATGTGTCAGACACTGTTCTGAGACCTGGGGTAGGTACAAGTTAATTAGGTGGGACACAGTCCCTGTAGAATAATAATAATAATAATAATAGTATTTTTTGAGCACTTACTATGTGCCAGGCACTCTACTAAGTGCTGGGGTTGATACAAGCTAATCGAGTTGGACACAGACACTGTCCCACATGGGCCTCACGGTCTCAATCCCCATTGACAGATGAGGGAACTGAGGCACAGAGAAGTGAAGCGACTTTCCCAAGGTCTCACAGCACAGTAGTGGCAAAGGCAGAATTAGAACCCATGACCTACTGACTCCCAGGCCCGTGTACTACTCCATGCTGCTTCTCACTGAAGAGAGAACCGGTGCTGCATCTCCATTGTACAGTTGAGGAAACTGAGGCATAGAGAAATTAAGTGACTTGACCATTGTCACACAACAGACAAGTGGCGAGCCAGGATTAGAACCCACATCCTCTGACTTCCAGGCCAGGCTCTTCCCACTAGATCACGCTGCAACTTCTAGATTTTGCATAACATTAGGGCTGTCTGCAAATCCTATGAAATCATAATAATGATAATGATGGTATTTGTTAAGTGTGTACTATGTGCAAAGCGTTGTTCTAAGTGCTGAACTGACATGAGGCTTTCTAAATAATAATGTGGGTATTTGTTAAGCATTTACTAGGTGCCGAGCACTGTTCTAAGCGCTGGGGGAGATACAGGGTAATCAGGTTGTCCCACGTGGGGCTCACACACTTTTAATCCCCATTTTACAGATGAGGGAACTGAGGCACAGAGAAGCAAAGTGACTTGCCCACAGTCACACAGCTGACAAGTGGCAGAGCCGGGAGTCGAACTCATGACCTCTGACTCCGAAGCCCAGGCTCTTTCCACTGAGCCACGCTGCTTCTCAATCAACCAACAGTATTTACTGAGTGCTTAACTACTTGCAGAGCACCGTACTAAGTGCTTGGGAGAGTGCAACAGAATTAACAGCTGTGGTCCTAAAGTTCATCAATTATTCAATAGTATTTATTGAGCACCCAAGTGCTGAAGAGTCCACTTCTAAACATTCTGGAGATTACAGAGCACTTAGTATGGCCCTAGTGAGTTAGTTATGATATTTACAAGTGTTTCCCAAGTGTCATGTGCTGTGCTAAGCACTGGGTAGGTAACAAAGTGATGAGACAGAGCATAATCCTGGCTTAAAACTGGATATAAAATCTAAGGCATGTCTTTGATGCTTTGTCCATTGCCTGCCCAATACTTTTTTTTAAAATGTATGAATTTATGCTTTCTGTCTTCAGTCAGATTAAATACCCTCTGAGGAATCTCAAGTCCCGAGAGGGGAAGTGACATCCAAGGTCAACCATTAGGGCAGCGATAATAATAATGTTGGTATTTGTTAAGCGCTTACTATGTGCAGAGCACTGTTCTAAGCGCTGGGGGAGATACAGGGTCATCAGGTTGTCCCACGTTAGGCTCACAGTCTTAATCCCCATTTTACAGACGAGGGAACTGAGGCACAGAGAAGTGAAGTGACTTGCCCACAGTCACACAGCTGACAAGTGGCAGAGCCGGAATTCGAACCCATGACCTCTGACTCTCCAGTTTCCGGGCTCTTTCCACTGAGCCACGCTGCTTCTGTCTCCTGACACAGTTCTGTGCTCTTTCATCTTAGGCCACATTGCCTCTCCTTGATTTTGTAGGAGATTATTGCAATCTGCAAAGCCTATGATATAACTGACGTGCATTTTCATAAATAATAAAAAGAATAATAATGTTTGTAGTATTTTTTAAGTGCTTATTATGTGCCAGGCACTGAAATAAGCACCGAGGTAGATTCAAGATAATCAGGTTGATTATCATTCCCTATCACACATAAGGTTCACATTCTTAATCCCCATTTTACAGAGAAGGTAACTGAGGGTGCAAACATGCTAAAGTGGTGAAAAAGGGCTGAGACGGTAATACGGAGGACGTGACTCACTACAAAGATAAATTAATTGGGGAAAGCTTCCTGGAGAATGAGTTTCAGAAGAGTTTTGAAGATGAATAAATAATTGATGAGGAAAGCAGAGATCTAGCAAATTTGAAGGAAGAAGGAGCTCCATCCAGGAGGAAGGAAGTGAGCCAGGGATCAAAAGTGGGAAAGTTGAGAATGAAGTATATAGATGTGGCTTACTGCAAAAGCACGGACCTGGGAACCAGAGGTCGTGGGTTCTAATTCCGAGCCCGCCACGTGTCAGCTGTGCGATTTGGGGCATGTCACTTAATTCTCTGTGCTTCAGTTATCTCATCTGTAAAATGGAGATTAAGACTGTGAGCCCCACGTGGGGCGCCCTGCTTACCTTGTGTCTACGCCCAGTGCTTAGAACAGTGGTTGGCACACAGTAAGCGCTTAACAACTACCATCACCACTATTATTATCTTGAAAAGAGCAGAGAGTGCAAGCTGGGGTGGGGTAGGAGAAAAGAGTAAGAGGGAGGGTGAGACCGGGTTGAGAGTCTTAAAACTACTGGACCCAAGTTCCCGGTGGATGCAAAGTTGAATGGGAAACCACTGGAGGTTTTTGAGGAGCGGAGAGCGCAGTGACCTTTTAGGAAGATCTAACAAGCAGAGATTTGCCAATTAGAACACTCTTGATTCGTTCCCAAATTCTGACTTCTAACACTTTAAAGTACGCAATCTACATCCAGTTCTTCCTCATTTTTTTTCCTTTTTATCTTGTTTTTCAAAACGTTAAGATGCTTATAAAATATAACAGGAATCTATTGTAAAAAGAGGAAAATTTTCCTCAAGAGGTCCTCATCCTCACAAAATAAATGAATTGTGTATCTGTCGAATCAGAAGGGAGATTTTCTCTACTGCTTTCAAAAAGAGAGAACTACATCCAAATGTCGCCTTCTTAGAAGTAGCTTCTAATTTTTCTTCCCACTACCAATTATTTCAAAATGAACATATAGAGGTTGTCAGACTCACAGATGTGGTCCTCACCAGTTTATTGAGTTTATTTTCTCCAGATGGAGAGAAAGAATCACCACACTGTGGCCAACTGTCCACTTTCAAATCCAGAGGAAGTAACCTTGATGACCGAATTTCACTGAATAGGAATATAGAAACACTGCAATGTACAACTTGTTTCAGCTCTATTATGAACTAATTTTTATAGTATTTGTTAAGCGCTAAGAGCCAGGCACTGTATTAAGTGCTGAGGTAGATACAAGCTAACTGGGTTGGACACAGTCTATGTCCCACATGGGGCTCGCAGTCTTAACTTCTCTGGGCTTCAATTCCCTCATCTCTAAAACAGGGATTAAATGATTTACCCAAGGTCACACAGCAGACAAGTGTCAGAGCAAGAATTAGAACCCAGGTACTCTGATTCCCAGACCTGTGCTCTATCCACCATGCTATGCTGCTTCGACTGGTCCTCACGCTGCACAGGGATCAGGACGTTACATCCACTGGTCTTGGTTGTGTGGCCTAGTAGAAAGAGCATGGGCCGAGGAGTCGGGAGGACCTGGGTTCAAATCCCCGTCCCACCGATTGTTCTCTGTGTGACCCTGGGTAAGACTTCATTTGTCTGTGCCTCAGTTACCTCATCTGTAAAAAGTGGGTGAAGACTTTGAGCCTTACATGGGACAGAGACTGTGTCTGATCTGATGATCGTATCTACCTCGGTTAAGTACAGTGTCTCGCACATCATAAGCGCCTAAGAAATACCACAATTATTATTCTTATTATTAACTTAGAGCTGTGCATACAGTAGGTACTCCAAGCTTTTAGTACAGTGCTCAATAAATGTGATTATTAAAAATAAAACTCAATAAATGTTATTGATTTATAAGTATTATATAACTATTAAGATACATTTTTATGGTATTTGTTAAGCACCTTACTATGTGCCAGGCACTGTTAATATTAGCACGGCTCAATGGAAAGAGCCCGGGCTTGGGAGCCAGAGGTCATGGGTTCGAATCCCCACTCTGCCACCTGTCCGCTGTGTGACTGTGGGCAGGTCACTTTACTTCTCTGTGCCTCAGTTCCCTCATCTGTAAAATGGGGATGTGAGTCCCAAGTGGGACAATTTAATCACCCTATATCTACCCCAGCTCTTAGAACAGTGCTCTGCACATAGTAAGTGCTTAACAAATACCAACATTATTATTATTACAGGACTAATCTAGTGCTGGATCAAAAAATTCAGATCAGCCAAATTCCAAAAGAGACAAAAGGCTGCAACATAATCAACAATGCCTGCTTTTACCGAAAAAACACATGGATTGAAAAATAGGAAGACAAACCTCCTTTAGTTTGCTGGCCCTCAAACCTAGGGTCAACTTAAACCTTCAGTTGAATATTCGGATTAATTTTACTGAGCACGTTGCTCAGTCTTGATGATTCCTGATTACTTTTCCTGCTTTACCACATGTTGCTTGGAAGTACTGAAGGCCTTTCTTTCTTTCACCCTCAAATTCCAGGTCCTTTCAATTGTCTTTTCCAAATTCCCATCACCTCTTCTAGACTTCATTGATGAGGAGGAAGGTCTTAATTCACATACATCAGGTTTACTAATGAAGACATTTTACCCTGAAATATCTCCATTTATACATTTTGGCTTTGTGAGTGCCAAATACTTTATTCCCACTCTGACTTTTGAAATATCTCCATTTATACATTTTGGCTTTGTGAGTGCCAAATACTTTATTCCCACTCTGACTTTCCTGAATTCCACTATTATATCTTCAACTTCATCCTCTTGTCTCACTTGGTGATTTTCAGGTTTTGATCTAGTCAGTTCTTGGATGAGAGTCCTCACAGCTTATTATTGTGCTCCTTCAATTTCCTTCCCCGTCTTCTTTTTTTTAATAAATTTGTTTCGTGTTATCTCTCTGCTGTAGCAATGACTACTTTTCTTGATCAATTCTCTTTAAGTATCCCATAAGATTTCAAATGCCACTGTTCCCTCTGAAATCTCTTTGCTCTGAGCATTTTTTAAAAAGGTTATATTTTCATCTGCGGGATTTGTTTCACTTCAACGTTTAGGATTCATGCTTTTCTACCTAAATGCCAGCACTCTTTATTTGTCCAATTTTTCCCATCAACTCAACTTCTTGGAGGTTTGTTTTTTTTTAGTTTTATATCCCCCTCTTTTTTCTAGATACTGTATTTGGAAATTTTAGAGGAATACAGTTAAATGATTACATCCTGAATCAGAGACATCAGAATGACCAAAATAACTTCTGTCTGGTAAGATGTCTTCTTTGAATAGTTTGCAACCTTCGTATCCATAAGCCTATATTCCTCGATTTATTGATCCCTTGTTCGGCTCCTTTGCATCCTGGTCCAATTCCCTTAAAATTTGTTTAGAAATGTGCCAGGTTTGTTGTTCAGGAGACATTAAAGTTTGCTTCTTCAAAGTTAAATGAACTTTGCCTTTTCCAGCAAATCTTTCTCAGAAGAACTTCCTCGTAAACATTTCTCCCGCTCTAGGTTGTTTTTTGGGGGATTCTTCCCCTACTGTAACTCTTCTTGGCCACCTAAATCCCGGAAAGTTTTTGAATAGACCATCTGTGGCAGCTCCTGGATTGAACACATCCATTCTGTTCTTTTGCCACATATAACTTTGCTCTGTCATGGAGATCCTCTTTGGTCCAACTGTGCTACCTTCTGAGTCTTGGGAAATTCTAGATTATTAGAGTCACCACTGAGGAACCAAGGAGTTTCGCAAAAAAAACAAGAATCTTCTCCCTTGACCCTTTGGTCAATTGGGTACTCAGGAATTTAAACGCTAAGGACTTTCGTCTACTGTTTCTTGAAATATGGGTCTGATCTCTGTGGATCATTTACTTCATTCATGATGAATTTTCAAAGTAGGGGACGGCAAATTTGAATTTTGTTTTATAGAGTAGTACATCTGTCTTCAAAGAGTTCCTATAGATTTTAATGTTAACGCTTAGCTTTTCACTGATACATGTACACCTATTTACAAAGAGTTCTTCTCCTATTGTGAAATGCAAATCACATCTGTTGAAAACATGCGGTAAAAAGTTCTTGGGTTTTTAACTATATCGTTTGGTAGAGTGTAATTCATACGACTGCGAATAATTGCACTTGATTTTTTTCTCTTCTGGTACACCTTCTATCCACATTTATGAAGCACGTGTCCTAGTTTGAACATTAAAGCTTCTCAGGTTGTATGCTGTTTTTACAGAATCCTTCATTAGCTTTAAATATCTTGCAGTTTCAAGCTTGACAGAATGGTTTCAGGACCAAATTTCACCAATTCAAAGCTGCTCAAATCTTTTTTCAGTTTGGAATTTTTTTTTTTTAGGATAGGTTTTTTGTTTTGTTGTTTGCTTATTTGTAGTAGGACTCAGCTGTTCACACCATAAGCTCTTTTCATATCCTGTAGAATAAAGTGGACAGAGTTGAATTTACATGAATATTAAGGGACAAAACCAGACATACTACCTATGGAGAATCAAAATGCTCTCAGTATACTAATTTTTTAGCTTTCCTCTATTAGCAAATTTTTTATGTCTGTCTCCTCTGTTACAGTAAGTGCTCGATAAATATCATTGATTGAAATATGTTACCTTTTTACTTTGTATTTCTCAAGCTAATAATAATAATAGCTGCATTTGGTAAGCACTTTCTAAATGCTTAGGTAGATACAAGGCAGTTTAAGCAGGAAAAAGAACAGGTGTTGAATGCCCAATCTGCAGATGAGGGAACCGAGGCCCAGAGAAGTGAAATGACTGAGAAGTGAAATGACTTGCCCAAGGTCACACAGCAGGCAAGTGGCAGAGCTGGAATTAGAACCCACGTAATAATAATAATAATAATAATGTTGGCATTTATTAAGTGCTTACTATATGCCGAGCACTGCTCTAAGCGCTGGGGGTAGACACAGGGGAATCGGGTTGTCCCACGTGGGCTCACAATCTTAATCCCCATTTTACAGATGAGATAACTGAGGCACCGAGAAGTTAAGTGACTTGCCCAAGGTCACACAGCTGACAAGTGGCCAAGCCGGGATTCAAACCCATGACCTCTGACTCCAAAGCCCGTGCTCTTTCCACTGAGCCACGCTGCTTCTCACATCCTTTGACTACCTAGCCCATGCTCTATCCACTAGGCAGGGCTGCTTTTCTATGTCCAGTACAAGTATGTGTAGCAACCACTTCCTTCTGCCTCAGGTCCTAATAACTCTGGTATTTGTAAAGTGCTTACTTTGTGCCAAGCACTGTGCTAAGGACTTGGGTAATGACAGAATAATCAAACTCCTGCCAATGAAGGTGGCATAGAGACCTGTAAGGGACATTCAACAGTTCTGAAGAGAGGGGAATTACAGAGAAATCTGTAATATTAATGGAAATTAAATACCTGTTCTCCTTAACATCAGATTGAATTGAGTCCAAAATGGGGCTCATAATCTAAGTAGGAGGAACAATAGGCATCAAATCCCTTTAGACAATGAATCCCAGTTTGAAGAGAAATCGCATCCAATCTGATCATCTTGCATCTACTCCAATCCTCAGCCAGTGCTTGGCATGTAATAAACGTGTTACCATGGTAATTATGTTTATTTTTATTGTTGTTATTATCATTATGGCCAGAGGACTTTTCCAGATAAACACTCTAGGTTCGGGTTGACTTATCCAGACTTCCACATCATGTCCCATGAGATGGGAAGCAGCATGGACTAGCAGGACAAAAACAAAAAAACACCACAGGCCTCAGAGTCAGAGGACCAGGGTTCTAACCTGGCTAGCCACTTGCCTGCTCTGTGACCTTCGGCAAGTTACTTAATTTCTCTGTGTCTCCCTTTCCTCAACTGTAAAATGGGTATTCAATATCTGCTTTATCACCTACTTAGACTGTGAGCCCCATGTGGGACAATCTAATTAACCTTTATCTAACCGAGCACTTAGAACAGTGCTTGACACATAGTAAGTGCTGAAATCATGGAACAGAATGGCCTAGTCGATCCAGTAGGAACCTGAGAGTCAGAAGGACCTGGGTTCTAATCCTAGACCTGCCAGTTATCTGCTGTGTACCCTGAGGCAAATCACTTAAACTTCTCTGTGCTTCAGTTACCTCATCTGTAAAAATGGGGATTAATTCTGTGAGCCCCAGTTGTGACATGGACCGTATGCAACTTCATAATCTTGTAACTACCCCGTTGTTTAGTGCAGTGCCTAGCACGCAGTAAGCACTTAAGTACCATAAAAATGCCATTATTATTATTATCATGCCATTAATCCACATGACATGCCAGTATTAAGCCTTGCAATGTCAACTTTATTCAGATATCATTTCTCTGAAAGTGACATTATTGGCTACCATGATGTAAAATAAGAATAATAACAATGATGATGGCATTTGTTAAGCACTTATTATGTGCCAAGCACTGTTCTAAGCAATTGGGTAAATACAGGTTAATCAGGTTGTCCCTAATGGGGCTCAGAGTCTTCATCCCCATTTTATAGATGAGGGAACTGAGCCACAGAGAAGTGAAATGACTTGCCCAAGGGCACCCAGCAGACAAGTGGTGGAGCTGGGATTAGAACCCATGTCCTCTGACTCCCAAGCCTGGGCTCTTTCCACTAAGCCAAGCTGCTTTTGGCATGGAAATCCTTGATATTATCTAGCTGGTTGGATAACTGGATCCCTGGAAGTCAGAGAGGTTCACTTATGAATTTCATCTTCTGCTTTCAAAATAACAATTAAAATATTATCATTAGGTATTTGTTAAGCACTTATCATGTGCCAAGCAGTGTTCTAAGCACTGGGGTAAATACAAGTTGATCAGGGTGGACATAGTTCCTGTCCTACATGGGGCTCACAGTCTAAGTAGAAAAATAACTCCGGAATTCATTTCTGAGTCTTTCCTTCTACTGAAATTTTATTATTGTAATTATTTTCATTATATTATTACTACTACTAGATATGCAGCAGGAATAAGCCATGACTTAATCAGCCAGTAATTTCAGGCAATATGGACTGAGAATCTGGAGATCTTAAATCTCCAACTGTTCATTTTGCATCCATTACCTTGGATCATTGTTTGAGATACCTACCTGGTTAACTTCATTCAATTCATTCAGTCATATTTATTGAGCTCTTACTGTGTATGGAGCATTATTCCAAGCATTTGGGAGAGTACGATATAACAATAAGCATGCATTCCCTGCCCACAGTGAGCTTACAATCTAGAGGGGGAGACAGACATTAATAGAAACAAATTTATAAACAAATAACTGGAACTATGGGTGGGGAAAACTAAGATTTTACCCGGATCTAAGACATATCACATATGTGGCACATTATTATGGCAATTAAAGATGCTAATGATATCGTTCCTCTCATTCTCGGTACAATTTCAAATTCTAGGAGATGAAATTGTACAGTGTGTTTTACAACCACGAACCTTATGACCACCATGTAAAAATTTAGTTCTACAGAGTATGTTCAGCTCTTCAGGAAAATCCAGGGGTAATAGGAGTCTAAAAAAGACCACTAACCCTATTTTACAAAAACCCTTCTCATTTGTATTTAGAATTGCATTTGGGGGATTGGTGGGGGAAGAGAGTAATAAATGCAAAGATACCAACCAGATTTCTTGGCTCAATGATGTCATCAAGGCCATAGAATGAATGCTAGTGAGAAAAACAAAAAAAGGAACAAAAACTATAACATAAGATCAAAAGAAAATGAGAAAAAAGAAAAGAAAGAAGATGTAAGATATGTAATATGGATTTCAATGACATTATTGTACAGTACCTGTGATATCTGAATTGGTCTTGGAAAGAATAAATAGCCAGATTTTGCTATTGGATCTTGCATGGAAAACACACTGTGGCGAATTTCTTGTACGGCAAAAGCTTTCTGAGCTACAAGACTGAAAATTCAGCTTCTCTTCCTGGGGAGAGGGTGACTTCAAATTTAAAACAAAGTGGTTTCCATTTCTCTCTGACTAGCCTCTGCCCATTTCCTCAAGAGGGTGGGAGTCTTCGATACATCCTCCTGCCTTTTCCACTAGACATCCAAGTAATGCGTCTACCAACTCTGTTATATGGTACTCCCCCAAGCGCTTACTACAGTGCTCAGCACACAGCAAGTGCACAAGCCCGTTGTGGGCAGGAATTATCTCTCTTTACTGCTGAAATGTACTTTCCAAGTGCTTAATGTGTGCTCTGCACACAGTAAGCGCTCAATAAATATGATTGAATGAATACGACTGATTGATGTTCCAGTGCTGATGTCACCAAAGACTTCAATAAGCATCATTTTTTTACAAAAATGTAGTCGTTTTTTAAGCACTTACCATTTGCCACATACTGTACTGAGTACTGGGATAAATACAATCCTTATCCCACGTGAGGTTCACAGTCTTAAGGGGACCCTAAGCTTTCATCTGAGAGATGTTGCTGGCTACAGTATTTAATGCAGCAAAAAAAACCTACTTAGGAATATGCCATTGGGTTATTAGCATGTACAACCTTTTCATCGGAGCAGTCCTTATCTTTTGATGTTATATATTATATTGGATGCTGCCAAGATCTTAGTGCAGTGCTCTGCACACAGTAAGCACTCAATAAATGTGATTGATTGATTTTGATATTTCTCTTCCATTTGGAGTCTTACTGCCCCTCAGATTTCAGGCATCTAGTTGAATATATGCTCAGATGCAAACCTGACAGAAAATCACTTTGGTTCCTTGAAAAAAATAAGCTTTTACACTAGCCTCAGGTTTTTCCCCACTAGATTTTAAGCTCCTAGATGTCATGGATGGTGCTACTGACTCGATGTTACTATACTGCCCCAAGAATTTAGTACACTGCTCTGCAATACAACAAATAATCACAACTCCACTGTTTGCTGTGTGAACTTGGGCAAGTCACTTCACTTCTCTGGGCCTCAATTACCTCATCTGTAAAATGGGAATTGAGATTGTGAGCCCCTGTGGGACGGGGACTGTGTCCAACCCTATTTGCTTCTATGCATCCCAGCGCTTAGAAGAGTGCCTAGCATATAATAAGTGCCTGAAAAATACCATTATTATCATTATTAAGTACCCAATAAATAGCATTGATTGATTCATGGGTATTTCCGGTATGCATTTTAGATAGAAACCTGTTAGGGAATTAGGGACCCTTCGTTGGACATGAATAAGGGGCTGTTTATCTGACAATGTGGTTCCATCTACCCTGGACAAGAGATAAAAAATAATAATAATGGCATTTGTCAAACGCTTATTATGTGTTAAGCACTGTTCTAAGCGCTGGGGTAGATCCAAGCGAATCAGGTTGGACACAGTCCCTGTCCCACATGGGGCTCACCCTCTTAATCCCCATTTTACAGATGAGGTAACTGAAGCACAGAAGAGTAAAGTGACTTGCCCAAAGTCTCACAGCAGACAAGTGACAAAGCTGGGATTAGAACCCAAATCCTTCTGACCCCACAGGCCCGAGCTCTATCCACTAGGCAACAATCTTAATCAGTATCTAGGTCCAGCTTTATGAAGCTGGAATATGAAGCTATATGAATGCTATTTTATAGCATCATTATGCTATTGATGCCTGTCCACTCGTTTTGGTTTATCTGTGTTTCCCATTCTAGACTGTGAGCCCGTTGTTGGGTAGGGGTTTTCTCTATCTGTTGCCGAATTGTACTTTCCAAACAATTAGTACAGTGCTCTGCACACAGTAAGCGCTCAATAAATACAACTGAATGAATGAATCTCTCTGTACCTTTGGGTATTTGATATTTGCCCCACAGTACTTATGTACATAGTTTTAGATTATACATTATAAATTATTTATATTAATGTCGGCCTCCATCTCTACACTGAAGGCTCTCTGTGGGCAGGGAACAGGTTTGCCAACTCTGTTGTATTGTCCTCTCCTATATACTCTTCATACAGCACTCTGCACAGAGTAAGCACTCAATAAATACCACTGATTGATTGAGATTAGCTACTAATGGACTAAACTGTTCATGGAGAAAAACGAAAAACAGATGGCACTCCGCAACTACGGGGCTATTGAAATGCAGCGTGGTTTTTTTTCCCTTCGCAACAGGCTACTGAAACAGAGCCTTTTTCTCTACAATGGCTTCCATTAGCCATTTTTCCAGAAATAAATTGGATTGAACTTCAGTGATTTCTGCTGTCCATCCCTGAGGTCTGAGACTCAAATTTCTCAGCAGGAAGAAGATAAATTACTGCCCATGATGTAGAAAATGGCATTCCAACCAAGAGCAGCACAATAAGGCCCTCTCCTGACATCATTCAAAATGGAAGCATGCAGGTTAGTCTGTGTTTTGATTTTATCCAATGGCCCTCAAAGTGAGACCATGGAATGTTCTGAAACATGAGCCCAGATCCGTTGAATTAAAATACCTAAAATCCAAGTGAATTCCAGCTCTAAAGCACGTACCTTTTCCTCTATTTCTTTCAGTTGGCGCTTTTGAAGTTCTATTTTATCCTCCAGCTCTCGAATCCTCTGAAACACAACAGGGAAAAACACATCAATCGGGGAGTGATGTCTGTTTTCAAGTCGTGGAACAAAAACTCCTGGCCTCTCAGAGAGCACCATCTTGGTCCACACAGCCGAGGAGGATGAAGGTGATCTGTTTTCTTCAGGTCAGAGTCGGGTCTCTTTAACAGGAAGGGATTAACTATATAAGGGCATATCTCTTATGGGGATATCTCTTATGGGGAAGCAGGGTGGCTGGGGAGGCAGCGTGGCTCAGTGGAAAGAGCCTGGGCTTCGGAGTCAGAGGTCATGGGTTCGACTCCCGGCTCTGCCACTTGTCAGCTGTGTGACTGTGGGCAAGTCACTTCACTTCTCTGGGCCTCAGTTACCTCATCTGTAAAATGGGGATTAACTGTGAGCCTCAGGTGGGACAACCTGTATCTCCCCCAGCGCTTAGAACAGTGCTCTGCACATAGTAAGCGCTTAACAAATACCAACATTATTATTATTATTGTATCTCCTCCAAAAGGCCTTCCCCGATTGAGCCCTCCTTCCCCCGCTCCCTCTTCCATCTGCAACATCTAGTCTCTTTAATCTGCGATCTTTGGACATTTGATATTCACCCTGCCCCCAGACCCCTTTATAAATTATATATTACAAATCATTTATTCATATTAATGTCTCCCTCTTGACTGTAAGTTCATTATGGGCGGGGAACACAACTGCTACTTCTGTTGTATTGAACTCTTTCAAGCACTTAGTACAGTGCTCTGAACTCAGTAAGCACTCAACTGATTGATTGACCTGAATTTCTGTTAGAGAACCACAAGCAACAGGTTCAAATTGTATTTAATAATAATAATTATTATTATGGTATTTGTAAAGCACTTACTATGTACCAGCCACTGTACTAAGCACTGGGGTGGAAACATGCAAATTAGGTTGAACACAATCCCTGTCCCACATGGGGTTCACAGTCTCAATCCCCATTCTACAGAGGAGATAAATGAGGCACAGAGAATTTGAGTGACTTCCCTAAAGTCATACAGAAGACAGGTGGTGTAGGAGGGATTAGAACCCAGATCCTTCTGACTCCCGGCCTAGTGGTCGATCCTCTAGGCCACGGGGATCGGAAGAGAAGAAGGGTGGAGGAAGAGAAACCAGAACTCATTAGCAAAATCTGTTCGCTGGCCTTCCCTCTAGGCCAGGCTCTGAGGCAAATTGAAGAAGCAATCTGTGGAACACAACTGGAAATTACCTTGAAAATGAGATTAATTTAACTGGCTTAACTTCTTCCAGTCATTTATTTTGCAACTGAGACAATCACTCAATGGCAAAGTGCTGTATTCACCAACTGAACTTGTTCTTTTTGTCTCTCTTCAACCTACCATCTTGACTTGCTTTCTGTCCTTTTGTACAAAGACATTTAGCTTAGACCCTTGTCAGGAAAACCTCTCAGGTTGACCTAAACCCATTTCAATATTTTCTCAGTCGGGGATCTTTGGTTCACCGATGTCTTGGACCTTAAGGTCTTTGGGGCACCGCAAAGATCGGACCGAAAATGTTTCTCAGGTATCTCTTTCAAATGGAGAAGGAGTGAGGCCTAGAGGAAAATGCCCAGGCCTGAAAATCAGATGATCTGGGTTCTAATCCCGACTCTACCAAGTGTTTGTTGTGTGAACTTGGGCAAGTCACTGAACTTCTCTGCGCTTAAGTTTTCTGGTACTCCCTCCTACCTGGAGGGAAAATCAGCGTGGCTGAGTGGAAAGAACACGGGCTTGAGAGTCGGAAGGACCTGGGTTTTAATCCCGGCTCTGCCACTTATCTGTTGCATGATGTTGGGTTAGTCACTTCACTTCTCTGGACCTCAGTTACCTCATCTGTAAAATGGGGATTAAGACTGTGAGTTCGATATGGGACAGGGACTGTGTCCAACCTGATTAACTTGTATCTACCCCATCGATTAGGACAGTTTTGGGCACATAGAGAAGCAGCGTGGCTCAGCGGAAAGAGCACGGGCTTTGGAGTCAGAGGTCACGGGTTCGAATCCCAGCTCGGCCACTTGTCAGCTGTGTGACTTTGGGCAAGTCACTTCACTTCTCGGTGCCTCAGTTACCTCATCTGTAAAATGGGGATGAAGACTGTGAGCCCCACGTGGGACAACCTGATTCCCCTGTGTCTACCCCAGCGCTTCGAACAGTGCTCGGCACATAGTAAGCGCTTAACAAATACCACTTAACAAGCACTATTTATTATTACTTAGACTGTGAAGCCCATGTGGGACAGGGACTGTGTCTAAGCTATGTAACTTGCATTTACCCCAGGGCTTGACTCATAGGGTTCGACATACAGTAAGAGCTTAACAGATAGCATTTTTAAAAAATGGAAAAGAAGAAAGAGCATGGCCAAATGGATAGAGAATGGGCCTGGGAATCAGCAACACCTGGATTCTATTTCTGGCTCCTCCACTTGTCTGCTTTGTGACCTTGGGCAAGTCACTTCACTTTTCTGGGCCTCAGTTATCCCCTCCGTAAAATGGAGATTAAGACTGTAGGACATGGACAGTGTCCAACCCGATTTGCTTGTATTCACCTCAGTGCTTAGTACAGTGCCTAGCCCGTAGTGTAGCTTAACAAATACACTTAAAAAATGGGCCCATCTCTAATAGCTCTTCACATCTGTCAAGTGTGAAGGAGAAAATAGGAAGGAGGCAGCATTGCCTAGTGGAAAGAACATGGAACAGAGAGATGGGAGTCCTGGGGTAATAATAATAAGATAATTATGCTATTTGTTAAGTGCTTACTATGTGCCAGGTACTTTACTAAGTCCTTAGGTGGATACAAGCAAATCGGGTTGGACACAGTCCCTGTCCCACATGGGGCTCACGGTCTTACTCCCCATTTTACAGATGAGGTAACTGAGACCCAGAGAAGTGAAGTGGCTTGCCCAAGGTCACAAGGAAGACAAGTGGCAGAGTCAGGATTAAAACCCATGAGCTTCTGACTAATCTCAGTTCTGCTGTGTGACCTAGAACAGGTCAATGAATCTTGGTTTCCTCCTCGGTAAAATGTCCTAGTGGGACTGGGCCTAATCCGATTATGCATCTAAAACCAACATTCACCAAAGTTCCTGGCATCTAACTACAATATAAATACTATAATAATAACAACAAAAGAAAAATTTGAGGCAAATGACATCAGCTAGCACCCAAGCCCCTAGAGCATGTCAATCTTGGGTTATCTCTGGATAAAAAACAAAAAGAAACAGAGGCTTAATCGTATCCATAATTTCTGTGCCAATGCCTAATGTGCTAATTAGGAATGAGGGGAAAAAAAGTCCCCTAAACCTACACCTCAATCCCTTTGGATTTACCTTCATCAGCAAATCCAGGGAAACGGTAATTTTAGCTCAACTTAGACGAAGAAGATTATTATCTCAGTATTAATATGATTTAAAGGTTCAAACAACTGATGGATATTTATAGCAACAATCTGTTTTTCAGATGCTTCAAATTCTAAACTGTGTATTCCTTCCCAATACTTGGTACAGTGCTCTGCATTCAATAAGCACTTAATATGATTATTACTACTGATATATTTTGAGTCGGAAATTAGCAAGGGGTACACTTAATGATCTCAAAAGATGAGGCATAATTGCTTTTTCAGTTGAAAAGAACTGATTTTCATTATACTTGAAAAGAAGGTTGGTTAGGTTACAAAACAAGCTGTACAATTTGGACATGCGTAATGCTTAAAAGACCCCTCAGGCTGTATCAAAAAATAGCTGAAATCATTTGAGCTAAAAATCAGCCAGTATGAGGAAACATATTTGCATTTTGTCTTGTTAATTATTTTCTATTTTAGACACCTTTATTGGGCTAGTTTTCAGCCCATTAACACGTCAGTTTAGAAAGTTATTTACAAACGATTTTTAGCCATTTTTATCTAGATTCATTGGCTGCTATTCACTCAAGTGGATGACCTAAATTCTTGGTAATGATATATAATTAGTTCAAATATTGTCCAACTGTGGCAATTATGACTTTCATAAGCAAGGGAATTGATGCTTTCATGAATTATTTGGGGTTGTTTAATGACATTCCATCATATGAATCATAATCTTAGAAATGTACCCTCTTGACATTTGATATTCATCCCTCCCTCAGCCCCACGGCACTTATATACATATCTGGGATTCATTGATATTCATGTCCATCTCCCCATATTGAACTGTAAGGTCCTTGTCTACCAACCCTATTGTATTGCATTCTCCCAAGCCCTTAGTACAGTACTCTTAACAAGTAACCCAATTATTAACAAGTATCCTAATTATTATTCTTACTCTGCCTGTCCGATCTATCTTGTATCTACTCCCATTGCTTAATAAGGTGCTTGGCATGCAATAACAAATTAAATATTCAGCAATAATGACAATTATTATTGTGTTCAAATTTATGACAATAGTTTGTGGTCATATGTTTTATATTTTCAGAATTCCAAGTCTCTTGCACTCACGCTAATTTTATAGAAACGCGGAGAGTTTAGAAGAACATCACTGCTTATATTCTGAATCTTTGAGAGCAATGAAGACTCGATCATGCTAAAGCTACTTTTCTCGTTGCAGTATCAATCACTCAAATGTACTGAGCACTTTCTGTGTGCAGAGCACTGTACTAAGCCCTGGGGACAGTACAATACAGTAGAGTTGTAGACACTTTCCCTGACCCCACCAAGCTCACAGTCCAGAGAAGCCACGAGAAGCAGTGTGGCTTAATGGATGGAGCACAGGCCTGGGAGTCAAAAGGACTTGGTTCTAATCCCAGCTCTGCCATGTGTCTGCTGTGTGACCTTGGACAAGTCACTTCACTTCTCTGGGCCTCAGTTCCCTCATCTGTAAATTGGGGATTAAGAGTTTGAGCCTCTTGTGGGGCAGGGACTGTGTCCAGCCTGATGAACTTATACCTATCCCAGTGCTTAGAATGGTGCCTGGCACATAGTAAGAAGTCCCATAATTATTATTATTATTAGAGGGAGAGACAGACATGAATATAAAAGAATAAATTATGGCTATGGACTTAAGTGCTGAGGGAGGGGTGAGAAAAGGGAGCAAATCCAGGGGCAAAGTAAATGATGTAACAATAATGATTATAGGATTTACTAAGTGCTTACTATGTGCCAAGCCCTGTTCTAAGCTCTGGGGTCAATAAAAGGTAATCAGGTTGTCCCACATGAGGCTGAGTCTTAATCCCCATTTTACAGATGAGGTAACTGAGGCACAGTTAACTTGCCCTTAACTGAGGCAAGTTAAGAGACTTGCCCAAGGCCACTCAACAGACAAATGGTGGAGCCGAGATTAGAACCCACGTCGTCGGACTCCCAAGCCCGGGCTCTTTCCACTTAGCCCCGCTGCTTCTATACTTGAACTTGTAAGCTCCTCAAGGGCAAGGATTGAAACAACAAACTTTATCTTCTCACAGGTGCTTAGTACAATGTTCTGTCCACATTCAAAGGGAAGTGGGTTAGAGAGACCTTCCGTCTGCCAGTCAAGCGGGTTGATTGCAAAGACACTGGAGATCCATTGGGGAGTTCGAGATCAGGCCCATGCCATGGTTGGGGGTCGGGCACAAAATAATAGTCATAATTATAACTGTGGTATTTGTTAAGCACTTACTAGGCGCCAGGCACTTTTCTAAGTGCTGGGGTGGATATAAGCAATTCGCGTTGGACACAGTCCCCGTTCCACATGGGGCTCACAGTCTTCACATCCATTTGACAGATGAGGGAACTGAGGCCCACAGAAGGGAAGTGGCTTTTCCAAGGTCACACAGCAGATGAGTGGAGGAGTGGGGATGAGATCCTTCTGACTCCCAGGCCTGGGCTCTAGCCACTGGGCTACACCGGGGGGGAGGTGAGAAGGAGGTGGGCACATGCTATGGGACGGGTCAGGCACGTGTCACGGTGGAGTCACGGAGGGAGGTTGAGCACGTGCCACGGGGGAATCGAGCATGTGGCCTTGGGGGATCGAGCACGTGCCATCGGGGAGGGATGAGGGGGCGTGTGCCACGAGAGAGTCGGGCATGTGCCACAGGGGTGGTCGTGGTCGCAGGCCCGGTTACCTGCTGGGCCTGCTGCAGCAACTCCATGCGCTCCTGCAAGATCTGGCAGTCGAATTCGCGGCTCTGGCGGAGGATCTGCCTGCGAACTTTGTCCACGGCGGCTCTCAGGTCCTCCCTCTGCGCCTCGCTCAGGGAGTCCGGCCTGCCCCGGCCTCGCCGCTCCACCAGCTGCCGCCCGCCGTCGCCGTCCTGACCTCCGTCCGGACCCTCCTGCTGCTGCTGCAGGCTGGTGTACAGCGTCGCTTCCAGATCCTGGATTTTCTAGGCGACCCAAACCACACAGGCCGGAGGGGGAGAGAAAGGGGGCATCTGTGAGCGGACTCTCCGACTCCCCCAAGTTCGGGCGCCAGGGGAGAGGGGGAGGAGGAAGAGGAGGAAGAAAGGAGGAGGAGGAAGAGAGAAGCAGGGAAGGAAAGGTAGCAAGCCGGAAGAACAGAGAAGCAAGCCCAAGGCAGCACAGCCTTTCGCAGAGGAGGGACATACAGGGAAAATGTCCTAAAGGACCTCTCTTCTCATCCCTAATGAGGGGAATCCTCCCCCTTATGAGTGGCACGATGCGACAGTCTCTAGACTGGAAGCTCGCTGTGGGCAGGGAACGTGTCTGTTATATCATCCTGTGGTGCTCCAATCAAGTCGCTGTGAATCGGAAACGAGGCGACGGCATCAAAAAATACTCTCCCAAGAGCTCAGCGCGTGGCTTGAAGCACGATGGCCTAGTGGCAAGAGCACAGGCCTGGGAATCAGAAGGTCGTGGGTTCTAATCCCACCTCTGCCACTTGTCTGCTGTGCGACCTCGGGCAAGTCACTTAACTTCTCTGGGCCTCCGTTACCTCATCTGTAAAATGGGGATTGAGACTGTGAGCCCCACGTGGGACAACCTGATCACCTTGTATCTACTCCAGCACTTAGAACAGTGCTCGACACATAGTAAGCGCTTAACAAATACCATAATTGATTATTATTACAGTGCTCTGCACACAGTCAGCGCTCAATAAATATGGTTGACTATCTGACTGATGTGACCATTGAAGAAAATAACCATATAGCATATGGGCTGAAGCCACATTCACGAGGAGCAGTGTGGCCTAGAGGAAAGAACATGGGTCTGGGAGTCAGAGGACCTGGGTTCTAAACCCAGTTCTGCCACTTGTCTGCTGGGTGACCTCGGGCAAGTGGCTTCTCTTCTCTGGGCCTTCCTTCTACTCCCTCCTTAATCTCACTCTTTCCTATTTAGGACTGAGCCTCATGCGGGACAGGGACTGGATCCAACTTGATTGACAGTGCTTGGCATATAGTGGAAAGAGCCCGGGCTTGGGAGTCAGAGGTCATGGGTTCCAATCCCAGTTCTACCACTCATCAGCTGTGTGACTTTGGGCAAATCACTTAACTTCTCTTTGCTTCAGTTCCCTCATCTGTAAAATGGGGATTAAGACTGTGAGCCCCACGTGGGACAATCTGATTGTCTTGTATCTCCCCCAGCGCTTAGAACAGTCCTTTGCACATAGTAAGGGCTTAACAAATACCATCATTACTATTATTACCATAATTGTTATCATTATCAAATGCCACTGATTGACTGAGCACGTGCTACATACTTGGAGCTCCTTCATTTCACAAAAGATCGATCAATCAATAGTATTTATTGCATGTTTACTGTGTGCAGAACACTGAACTAAGTGGTTGGGAGAGTACAATTCCACAATATAACAGACACATTCAGAAACAAATAACAGATGGTTGGTAAGGGAGAAAATAGTGAAAGTAAAGCCTTCTGTTTCCTTTCTATCTACTCTGGACTGTAAACTCACTGTGGGGAGGGAATCTAATCTACCAACACTGTATTATGCACTCCCAAGGATTTAGTACAGTGCTCTGCATACAGTAAGTGCTCAAGAGTGAGAAGCAGCGTGGCTTAGTGGAAAAAGCATGGGCTTGGAAGTGAGAGGTAATGGGTTCTAATTCCAGATCCGCTACTTGTCTGCTGTGTGATTTTGGGTAAGTTAAATTCTCTGTGCCTCAGTTCCCGCATCTGGAAAATGGGGATTAAGACTGTGAGCCCCACGTGGGACAACCTGATCATCTTGAATCCCCCAGAGCTTACAACAATGCTTCACACATAGTAAGCGCTTAACAAATACGTTATTATTATTATTATCTATTGTAGATATTCTAGATAGATGAGCTTACAGTGAGCTCATTGTGGGAACATGTCTGCCAACTGCATTTTGTTGTACTCGCTTGCGCTTAGTACACTGTTCTGCACACCATCAGTGCTCAATAAATATCTTTGATGAATTGGTGCACTTGCAATATGTTGAGGCCTGGACAAACTCCTTAGCTGTGGCGCTTCATGATGGGCAGGGATGAGGAAGTTTGCCAAAGAAGTTGCACAATCACCCTCTCCATCTCTGACAGGACTTTTCGTTTTCCTTTTTCCTCTTCACAGTAGTTGCTAAGTGCTTACTATCTGTCACGGACTGAACTAGGTAGGCTCTGGGGTAGACACAAGATAATCCGGTTGGACACAGTCCTCATCCCACGTGAAGCTCAGTCTTAATCCTCCACGAGAAGCAGCATGGCTTAGTGACAGAGCACAGGCCCGAGAGCTAGAAGGACCTGGGTTCTAATCCTGGCTCCTCCACTTGTCTGCTGGGTGACCCTGGGCAAGTCACTTCACTTCTCTGGGCCTCAGTTACCTCAACTGTCAAATGGGGATTAAGAGTGTGGACCCCCTGTGGGACAGGGACTAGGTCCAACTTGATTCACTTCTATTTACCCCAGTGCTTATAACAGTGCTTGGCACATAGTGAGCACTTAACAATTAGACTGTAAGCCCGTCAAAGGGCAGGGACTGTCTCTGTTACAGATTTGTACATTCCAAGCGCTTAGTACAGTGCTCTGCACATAGTGAGCGCTCAATGAATACTATTGAATGAATGAATGAACAAGTACCATTACAATAATAATAATGATTATTATTAATAAAAATCCCAATTTTTCAGATGAGAAAATTGAGGCACAGAGAGGTTAATTGACTTGTGCAAAGTCACACAGCAGACCTTCCTCAACTAACCTCTCATTTCCTCTACTCCCTTCTTCTCCCTCCTGCATCCCCTCAGCTCCAAAGCACTTCTATATATATCCATAATTCATTTTAATGTCCATCTCCTCCTCTAGACTCTCAACTTCTTGTGGGCAGGAAACGTGTCAGCTAACTCGGTTGTACTGTACTCTTCCAAGTGCTTAGTACAGTGCTCTGAAAATAGTAAGTGCTCAATAAATCCGATGGATTGAGCAGAGCTTTGAAGGTGGGGAGTGTGATGGTCTTCTGTATACTGATTGAAATCGGTGACTGATTGAAATAAATTCTTCTGGGGGTATTGTTATGTGTATAACTGTAATTTATTTATGTCTATTAATGTCTGTCTCCCCCACCAACCTGTGAATTCGCTGTGGGCAGAGAATGGGTCTTTTTGTTGTTCTATTTTACTCTCTTCAAGCACTTAGTGCTCTGCACAAAGTAAGCGTTCAATAAATATGACTCAATGAATGAATATTCCCATGTAGTTTAGCTTTGGGTTGCATAAAGGTTGACCCCTTTCCATGCCCAAGACCAAAATAAGCTTCCAAACAATTACAATAATAATAACAATAATAATAATGATAATGTTGGTATTTGTTAAGCGCTTTCTATGTGCAGAGCACTGTTCTAAGCGCTGGGGGAGATATAGGGTAATCAGATTGTTCCACGTGAGCCTCACGGTCTTAATCCCCATTTTCCAGATGAGGTAACTGAGGCACAGAGACGTTAAGTGCCTTGCCCACAGTCACACTGCTGACAAGTGGCAGAGCCGGGATTCGAACCCATGACCGCTGACGCCCAAGTCCGGGCTCTTTCCACTGAGCCACGCTGTTTCCCAAAGCCAAGATGTTTTTAAAGGCTTTAATGTTATCCAATCAGAGGAGACCCTGATTCCAGCCCCATCCTACCATGTAAGCTTGGTCCAAAGCCTGCTTCCTGTAGTCCAGTTCTTCTTCTAGGTAGCCCTTCTGTTTACTGAACAGGTCCTGTGTGATAAAAACCATAAAGACTCAAGACCAGTAAGCCACCAATCGCCTCACCCCCCTTCTACCTCATCTCGCTCTGCACGTAGGAAGCGCTCAATAAATACTACTGAATGAATATTGAATGAACCTCGCTGCTCTCCTACTACAACCCAGCCCGCACACTTTGCTTCCCTAATGCCAACCTACTCACTGTACCCCGATCTCTTCTATCTCACCTCTGACCTCTCGCCCACCTCCTGCCTCTGGCCTGGAACACCCTCCCTCTTCATATCTGACGATGACTCTCCCCACCGTCGAAGTCTTATTGAAGGTCCACCTCCCCCATGCGGTCTTCCCAGCCTAAGCCTTCATTTCCTCTTTTTCCCCTCCCTTCTGCATCCCCCGATTTGCTCCCTTTATTTACCCTTCCTTCAGCCCCACAGCACTTCTGTCCATATCCGTAATTTATCTGTATTAAAGTCTGTCTCCCCTTTTAGACTGTAAACTCAATGTGAGCGGGGAATGTGTCTACCAACTCTTTTACTCTCCAGAGTGTTTAGTGCAGCGCTCTGCAGAGTAAATGTTCAAAAAATATGACTGACCCCAGGCCGCACACACCGCTCCTCTGGTGCTTTCTCACCGTGCCTCATTCTCACCCGTCCCGCCGTCAACCCCTGGCCCACATCCTACCTCTGGCCTGGAATGCCCTCCCTCCTCACAGCCCCCAAACACAGTCCCCCCTTCAAAGTCCTACTGAATGCTCACCTCCTCCAAGACGCCTTCCCAGGCTTAGCGCCGCTTTTCCTTAGCTCCCCCCTCCCCTTCACGTCTCCCTCACTCTATTTGCTCTTCCCCCCATCCCTGCCCAAAGCACTTGTGTAGATACATACATATCTAAAATTCTTTTTATTTATATTCATGCGTGTTTACTTGGTTTGTATATATACATATACATATATATACGTTGGTATTTGTTAAGCACTTAGTATGTGCAGAGAGCACTGTTCTAAGCGCTGGGGTAGATACAGGGTAAGCAGATTGTCCCACGTGAGGCTCACAGTCTTCATCCCCATTTTACAGATGAGGGAACTGAGGCCCAGAGAAGTTAAGTGACTTGCCCACCCGGTTGACAAGTGGCAGAGCCGGCATTCGAACCCGTGACCTCTGACTCCCGAGCCCGGGCTCTTTCCACTGAGCCACGCTGCTTATGTAAAGATGCCTGTTTACTTGTTTTGATGTCTGTCTCCCCTCTTCTACACCATAAGCCTGGTGTGGGCAGGGACTGTCTTTCTTTCTTGCTGAAATGTACTTTCCAAGTTCTTAGTTCAGTGCTCTGCACACAGTAAACACTCAATAAATATAACAATGAATGAAAGACCAGGAAGAGTCTGTCAGAAATAACAATCTTCCGGTCTCAAGAGGGGAGGCTGTTGCTTGGGTTCTTGCTTGGGTCGTTTGGTAGAAAGGATGAGGCTTTGAAAAGGAAGTCTAAAACCTAAGCCACATTCTACATCAGTATGTCTCTCTTTCAAACCCCGGCTTCTCAAACTGATTTTGCTCAGCTTCTATCAACCCATCATCAGGAAATTAATGGCCAGGGTGGGGGTGAATGGGGGAGATGTGCAAAAATGTTCCACGGACGTATCTCAGAAACTATACAACCTGGTACCTGTAAGATAGACATCTCTGAAGGGTAATTGGATTTTGCACTTGGAATTACACCCTTTATTCTCCCTCCTCAGCTCATTCAATTGTACCGTGCGCAGAACGCTGTACTAAGTGCTTGGGAGAGTCCACTATAACAACAGACAGACACATTCCCTGCCCATAATGAGCTGACAGCCTAGAGGGTGGGAGACAGACATTAATATAAATTAGTAAATTATTTATTGAACTATAAATTACTTATAGTTCAATAAATATTTATTGAACAATTCATTCAACTATAAATTATTTATTTATAAGCTAAGCTCCACAGCAGTTATATACATATCTGTAATTTACTTATATTAATTTCTGACTTCCCTTCTGGACTGTAGCTTGCTGTGGGCCGGGATCGGGTCTATCACCTGTTTCATTGAACTGCTTCAAGCGCTTCGCTTAATAAAGTGCTCTGCACACAGTAAGTGCTCAGTAAATACAATTGATAACAACAAATATCTTTAAAAAAGCCCAAATAGAAGAAGGCTCCTGGCACAATGGTTAGAACTTGGGTGTGGGGGCAGAGGACATGGGTTCTAATTCCTCTCCACTGTTTGTCTGCTTTGTGACCTTGGACAAGTCACTTCACTTCTCCGGGCCTCAGATCCCTCATCTGTAAAATGGGTATTAAGACCGTGAGGCCCACATAGGGCAGGGACTATGTCCAATATGATTACCTTGTATCTACCCCAGCGAAATGAAAAGTGCCCGCCACGTAGTAAGAACTTAATACCGGTAAAAAAATTGAACGAATCTCCTGAATGCTTGAGTTTTTTAATTTTTGTTTTTTAACATGGGAAAGGATCCCACTGAGGGTTAATGAGCAGATTTTCGTGACAAGACCAATAGCTAGATGCGGGGAGGGAACGAGTCTACCAACCTCGGTGTCCTAAGAGCTTAGTACAGTGCTCTTAGAGAAGCCACGAGAAGCAGCGTGGCTCAGTGGAAAGAGCACGGGCTTTGGAGTCAGGGGTCATGGGTTCGAATCCCGGCTCCGCCACTTGTCAACTGTGTGACTGTGGGCAAGTCACTTAACTTCTCTGTGCCTCAGTGACCTCATCTGCAAAATGGGGATGAAGACTGTGAGCCCCACGTGGGACATCCTGATTCCCCTGTGTCTACCCCAGCGCTTAGAACAGTGCTCGGCACATAGTAAGCGCTTAACAAATACCAACGTTTTTGCTCTGCAGACAATAAGCACTCAATAAATACCTTTGATTGATTGAATGAAGTGAGATTCTTTTCACATTTAGAGAGCTATAGGGTGTTGCCCGCACTCGAGGGAGTCTGCCATTGACTTGCAGTGTAACCATGGGTAAGTTCCTTAACTACTCTGGGCCTCAATTTCCTCACCTACACAATAGGGGAAAGTAGTTCCTTATGGGCAGGGAACGTGTCTACCGTCTCTGTTGAATTATACTCTTCCAAGTGCTTAGTACAGCACTCCACACACTGTAATCAGTAAATACCAATGATGAGGATGATCTTTCTCTCTTCATCTTACACCGTGAGCCTCGTATGAGATTTTGATCAAAATTATCACAGTATTTGGTAAGCCATAAGTAATGATAATAATGGTATTTGTTAAGCGCATACTATTTGCAAGCACTGTTCTAAGCACTGGGATAGATACAAGGTTAACAGGTTGTACCATGGGGGCGATCACAGTCTTAATCCCCATTTTACCGATGAGGCAATTGAGGCACGGAGAAGTTAAGCGACTTGGCCAAAGTCACACAGCTGACAAGTGGCAGAACCAGGATTAGAACCAAGACCTCTGACTCCCAAGCCCAGGCTCTTTCCACTAAGCCACACTGCTTCTCTACAAACACTCTAGACTGTAAGAAGGTTGTGGGCAGGGAAAACATCTACCAACTCTGTTGGATTGTACTCTCCCAAGCACTTAGTAATAATGTAAGTAATAATAATGTAGGTATTTGTTAAGCGTTTACTATGTGCAGAGCACTCTTCTAAGCACTGGGGGAGATACAGGGTAATCAGTTGTCCCACGTGAGGCTCACAGTTAATCCCCATTTTACAGATGAGGCAACTGAGGCACAGAGAAGTGACTTGCCCACAGTCACTCAGCTGACAAGTGGCAGAGCTGGGATTCGAACCTATGACCTCTGACTCCCAAGCCCGGGCTCTTTCCACTGAGCCACGCTGTGCTCGCCACACAGCAAGCTCTCAGTAAAAACCACGGATTGACGGAAGGGTACAGATTTTCACTCCCTTACCTTCTCATTCTCGAGGTCTATCATCTTTTGAGTCAACGCTGCTTCTGTTCCCTCAATCTGCTTTAACCACTAAGACAGGCAGGTGATAAGAGAAAGAAAGGAAGATAAAAATAGCCAACACTTAGAAGACCTTCGCTCAAAGCTGAGTTCTTTCGCCTAAGGCAAAACCGACCAGGAGAGCAATCCGTTCGAGGAGCAGAATCTTCCCCCATGAGTCAAAGACCTGGGACACCAAACTCAGAGTGATCTGATCACATTTGTCCACACGGTGAATCGCTGAGTAGAACAGTTAGACATGTTTGTTTAAAGTGGGTCATGAGTGAAAGGACGAGAGACATTAGAAAAGCATTAGAAGCAAAAGAAAAGACGCAGCCTAGGGAAACTTGGGAAAACCATTTTGTAAGACACGCTTTAATGACCCTTGCTCCCAAGTACCAGATCGCCTGAAGGATGGAATGAACTGCTCTTGAAAAGGATCAGTAGGAAAAATAGAAAAGGAAAAAAAAAAATCCTTGAGAAAGCCTGAGGGCTAAAATGTTGGCTCAAAAATCTGCTCTCTTTAGCCATGAAATTGGTACCCAGGTGGAAGGAATTTTGTTTTTCAATAAATTCTTGTGCGAGCATTTCAGGAGAGTTGAGCCCAATTAAAGGAGTTGTTGCGGAGGGGAGGGGTCAGAGTTGAGCCCAATTAAAGGAGTTGTTGTGGAGGGGAGGGGTCAGAGGGAAAGGGATAGGCCAGTCTCCTTGCTACTCCCATTTTATTGCAGAGAAACACTTATAAATCTGGTTTGGGATGAAATAATTTGTTTTCTGCAGATGGAAAGTGGACTCTTCTCTCCACCTACAGGAAAAAATCAGGTCCAGTCTTGACCCAACCCAATATTTTGGAAAACCCAGGGCAGCTTTAATGACTTATTAAAATATAATTTAGCCCCATGGAGGTCAAAATAATAATAATAATCATAATTACGGTATTTGCTAAGCACTTACTATGTTCCAGGCACTGTAATAACGATGCATTTGTTAAGCGCTTACTATGTGCAAAGCACTGTTCTAAGCGCTGGGGAGGATACAAGGTGATGAGGTTGTCCCACGGGGGACTCACAGTCTTAATGCCCATTTTACAGATGAGGTAACTGAGGTACAGAGAAGTTGTGACTTGCCCAAAGTCACACAGCTGACCAGCGGAGCCGGGATTTGAACCCATGACCTCTGGGTCCCAAGCCCATGCTCTTTCCACTGAGCCTCACTGCTCCTCCACTAAGTACTGGGGTGAATACAAGCAAATCGGGGTGGACACAGTCCCTGTGCCACGTGGGGCTCACAGCATCAATCTCCATTTTACAGAGGAGGTAACTGAGGCCCAGAGAAGTGAAGTGACTTGCCCAAGTTCACACAATAGACACGTGGCAGAGTCAGGATTAGAACCCATGCCCTTTTGACTCCCAGGCCCATTCTCTACCCACTATGCCATGTTTTTCATTATTGAGTAGAGGTTTTTTTTTTAAATTTCAAATTATATCTGTCTCTTTCTGGTTCCCATCCCCAAATTGACCCTATTCTATCCTTAAAGATCCAGAGTCAACTCTTACTCTTGATTTGGGATAGTAATAATAATGATGATGGTATTTATTAAGCTGTTACTATGTGCCGAGCACTGTTCTAAGCACTGGGGTAATCAGGTTGTCCCACGGAGGGTGCTCACAGTTTTAATCCTCATTTTACAGATGAGGAAACTGAAGCGCAGAGAAGTTAAGCGGCTTGCCACACGGGAGACAAGTGGCCGAGCCAGGTTTAGAACCCATGTCCTCTGACTCCCAAGCCTGTGTTCTTCAGTGCTCTGCACACAGTAAGCACTCAATAAATAGAGTTGAATGAATGAACGGATATTACTAGTGGCCTCACATTTAATTTGAAGCTAATTTGAAGCATGAAGCTGAGTTTTCTCACATTTTAAAAACATCTAATCCCAATATTGCCACTGTCCTGCTGTGTGAGCTTTGGCAAGTCCCTCACCTTCCCTTTGCCTTGCAGCGTGGTTCAGTGGGAAGAGCCCGGGCTTGGGTTTCAGAGGTCATGGGTTCGAATCCCAACTCTGCCACTTGTCAGCTGTGTGACTGTGGGCAAGTCACTTAACTTTTCTGTGCCTCAGTTCCCTCATCTGTAAAATGGGGATGAAGACCGTGAGCCTGACGTTGGACAACCTGATCACCCTGTATCTACCCCAGAGCTTAGAACAGTGCCCTGCACATAGTAAGCGCTTAACAAATACCAACATTCTAATTATTATTATTAACTCATCTATAAAATCTCCTTCTCCTTTAGACTGTGAGACCCAGTGGGCCAGGGATTAGGTTCAACCTGATTATCCTAGATCAGTTCCAGAGCACGACATTTACTCAGTGCTTAAGACATCCCACCTTTTTCCTGACACGATAATAAGAATAAAAATAATGGCCCCTTTCCAGTACCTCAGCTCTGCATCAGGAGTTCAAATGCCATTCAAAATGTTGGACCATCCAGTCTGATGGCATAGATGTGGTCTGGGAGTCAGAAAGACCTGGGTGTGAATCCTGACTCCGCACTGCTGTGTGACCTTTGGTAAGTCATTTCACAGTCTCTCAGTTACCTCATTTGTAAAATGGGGATTAACCTCGTGGAGAGAACATGAGCTTGGGAGTCAGCTGTCTCATCTGTAAAGTGGGGATTGAGATTATCAGACCCTTTTGGGACAGGGAATGTATCTGATTTGCTTGTATCCACGACATTAGTACAGTGCCTGGCACATAGCACTTTATTACCACAATTATTATTAAAATCACAAGCCCTATAAGGGACAGGGTCAGTTTCCATCGTGATCATCTTGACTCTCCCAAGGTGTTGAGTACAGTGCCTGGTGCACAGTAAGTGCTTAACAAATACCATTAAAAAAAACCTAAACTTGTATCAATATTTTATTAAGCGGAGGTAGTGTTTCCCAGGAAAACTAATTTCTTTTTCATCTTCAGATCCCAGAAACGTTGGTCAACCATTTATATTTTGCATAATAGCCCAGAAAAATAACACCCCACCCCTCCTAATTCTCTTCATAGAAGATTTGAAGAGGTTATTTCCATAACTAGGTAGCAACTGAGTCAATAATTGTTGTAGCTCACCTGGTAGGAATCCCAGGTAATGGACTTCCACATTCATAAAAAAAAAACAAAACACAAAATTGAAAGAGTTGTGATTCAGTATCTTCTTAGAGTAGGCTTCAGCAGAAATTTAAAACCTGCTTCTAGATTCAGTTTAGGATTCAGTAATATGAATCCTCTATGTACTAAACACAAAAGAAAGCACGATATTTTATTACTGTGAGTTGGCATGTTCAAGGGAAATCATAAAAAAGACAGAGTTTTCAGGGGCAGTTCATCTATTTGATTAAGCAGTCGAAGTGAATATTAACACTAAAATGAGATGATTCACTAAAAATTTTGCATCTTGATGCAATACAAAAGAGCGAGCTATCTCTGTGGGATAATTAAAAAAAAAACAAGCTGAAAAAATATAATCTGTACCCTACAAGAGGTCCGCCATCCTATTTCCAGGTGGCTGAAATGGGAAAATGTATCTGTGCATTTTAAAATGTCCATTACTCTCTCGACCATAATGACACACTATTTTCTCACAGGTCTGCTTGACAGATTTCAGGCAGTTAACTAGAAGGCGATTTCCCATTTTAATATCCCGTAAACTTAGAAAGTAAGGATACGGCCATGCGATGAGTACTTCAAAACACTAAAAAAAAAACCCATCTGAAACAACAGCATGCATGTGCACAGAGTAAGCGATGCTTCATCAATGAAATTTGATGTACGGTTTCTTGTATGGTACTGTGAAATCCGGATGCAAAAGTGGACAGAGGAAAAATTGCGGGTTCTACCTTTTCGCAGAGGGAAAGCACCGTTCCTGCTTGGATGATTGCAACCTGCTCCTCATTTCTCAAATTCTAAAACACAAAAATGTGTAATGACATTTTACACTGGATTCCAAAACCTCATTCTCACACATTTCCCTTTAAGCACTCTGAATAGGGTCTCCCTCAACCACATCATGAAACTTTTCACTAAGCCTTCACTAAAAAGAATCTTCATGTTCTAGTGGAAAGAACATGGGCCTAGGAGTCAGGAGACGTGGGTTCTAATCCTGATTCTACCGCCTGTGTGCTGGGTGATCTAGGGGAAGTTCTCTCTCCCTCCTTATTAGACTGTGATCTTCATGCGCCTGATCTGACTGTACTGTTCACACCCCAGCAATTAGTACAGTGCTTTGAAAAAGGAAGCACTTAATGAATATCATAATTATTATTACCATTAACAGTAAAGGGAAGCAGTGTGGCCTACAAGAAAGAGCATAGGCCTGGAAGTCAGAGGCCTGGGTTCTACTCCCAACTCTGCCACTTGTCTGCTGACTGACCCTGGGCAAGTCACTTAACTTCTCTGCCTCAGTTACCTCATCTATCAAATGGAAATGAAATCCTCCTCCTTCTGACATAAACTGGGAGTCCTATGTGGGACAGGGACTGACTGCAACCTGATTATCTTGTATCTGCCCCAGCACTTGGTACAGTGCCTAAAAAGTATAAAAATTTTTCAAATAGAAATTCCTGATTTAACACTTGCTATATTTCAGTGGACATTCACCCTGCCTTATACAGAATTATAATTTACTAAACGAGAAAACAAACTAGTTAATCATTTGAAAATAAAAAAAGTTCACATCTGAATGGATGTGTCATTCTGAGAAACTCAGTCACGGGGGGTGTTTTCAGAAATATTCTCTACAACTCTTTCAACTCCCTGTTTGTCTTTTGACTTCAAAGCATGAAGAGATGATATGGCTTAGGACATTCACACATTTTTAAGGGTGATTAGAACCAAAAAGTACCAAGGTAGCCAGACTCTGACATCGCCTGTTGTCATCCATACCATTTCAGAAGATTAAAGGAGGAAAGACATACACGAAATACCCCATTTAAAATAGGAATGCACAACCAAACACAGATTGCCATAGTTACCCCATTATCTCCGAGGATATCTAATTTCTTCATAAGTTCAGAAATATTCACATCCTAAAAAAGATTTTTAACATTGATATTTGGTGAAAATGTTTTGGAACATCCCCAACATGCCACTCCCCACCCACCCACCCCCACACACTGAGCATTTTTTAAATCTAGCTATTTTCTCTCAAGCGAAATAAAAAGCCACCTAGCAGAATATGGCCTTACTCAAGAAGAGGTCCTTTCATGGCTTTTGCTTGGGAAAAAATTGGCAAGTTTGTTATTCCTTCCCTTTTAAACGTCCTTTTCGACACACACAGGGTTTTGAATGGGCACAGACTTGTGAATCCGGTGACCTGAGTTCTAATCACAGCTCTGCCAATTGTCTGCAAGTGTGGCATTGGGCAAGTCACATCACTGCTCAGAGCCTCAGTTTCCTCACCTATACAAGGGGAATTCAATGCCTGTTCTCTTTTCCCTTTAGACTGTGAGCCTCATGTGGGACAGTTACCATTTCTAACCTGACTGTATTACATTTACTCCAGCGCTTAGTACAGAGCTTAGCACAAGGTAAGTGCTTAAGGAATACCACAATTGTTATTTTACTGTTGATGTGCAGACAAATGAACATTTAAGGTGGGGATGAGAAATGGCAACCCGAATCAGGGCCAAAGTTGCCTTGAAATGAAACGTAGACCCTGTCAGCCATCTTGACAGGATTAAAAAGAAGATACTATGGCCTACTATTTTTGAATGGCTTCTCCAGCCTCTGAAAAACAACACTGATCTTAAATGAAAAGTCAACTCCAAAATCTCTACATGAATCCTCATCCCTATATTTATTGCCGAGGTACAACATAAACATGGATCATAAAACCAGCCAATATAAGATGTCCTGCTGATATTTTCCTTTTGACTCTGCACCACTTTTAGTAGTATCATCAAGGTCAGTGCTAAGTAGGGTTTCTTTGGAGGCCAAAAGAACATTAACATGAGAACATAGAGCAATTTATTATCTTCTCTTCCTGGGAAGACAAATGTTTTAAGTTATTCTAACACAGTGAAATGCAACGCGTAACATTACGCATCCCTAAAGTTACGTTGGGTATTGTTGACTATCTGCCTCCGGAAAGTGGACCTAATCCATCTCCAAAACGATACTAGGCTAATTGTAAATACAATGGTAAGTAAATACTTTGCTTTTCAAATAATTTGGAACCTCTTCAGTGAGAGAACACAGTCTTTGCCACAGGTGAATATTCTGGGGAGAAAAAGAGTAATCCTGGAGGATTGCACTCTACATAATGAGGAGAGTAGGTCTTCATTTCATCTTCTCCCCTTTCCTTCTCTTGGATTCGCATCTTTTATTTACCGATCTCTCAACCCCACAGCATTTATGTACATATCCATAATTTTTTTTATATCAACATCTGTCTTACAATGACTGTAAGCTCAATATGGGCAGGGACTGTGTCTATCAACTCTGTTATATTGTACTGTCCCATGCACCTAGTACAGTGCTCAATAAATATAGTTGATTGAATGTTAATAATTATTATTATTAGAATGCTTGGACATTTTTGTCTAGTCTTAAGTCTTCAAGTTCCTTTTCAAAATGAGGAAAAGTGATCATGTGTAGTGCTTTATCCCCAGTTAATTCTCTTAAATGATTTGCTCTTTCCATTCGAGGACTTGAAGTTACTTTGTCATCAAACCAACAAAACCCCAAATACCTTTATGCCTTCCTGGTGACAGAATAGTTGTAGAGCACTTCCGTTGTTTTCCGGGAAGCTGGTTATTTGAAGATTAAATGCTGGCGACCTTCGTTCTCTTTCCTGGGAAAGATTTTGTTTAAAAAAACATTTTATTTGATTATTGAACACCGCTCATTGTCCATGCTATTCAGAGCAAAATTTGTGAGTTTTTAAATCAACATAATCCCGTTCACCAAATATTATGGTGGCTGTCGTACTCTCCACCGGATTCTATGTAGTTCTAAAAACTCTCAAATTTTCCTATTTAAATAGGAGACAGCATAGCCTAGTAGAAAAGGCACGAGTGTCAAGAGTCCTAGATTTTGAACGCAGCTCTGCTCCTGGCCTGCCACGGGACCTGGATGGAATCTTCTTATGCCTCTCTTCTGTCATATGTAAATAATCATAATGATGGTATTAAGCACACTACACTCCAACCACTGTACTAAGCGCTGATGTAGAGACAAGATAATCAAATCTAACACAGTCCCATTCAGGGTTCACAGAATAAGAAGTAGGGAGAACAAGTTTTCATTCTCATTTTACAGACGAGGGCATATAGTAGACACTTTATAAAAAGAACCACCACCAAATGACAGGAAGAAAGCCTGAGATCTGCCCTCTTTAATGCCCAAGTCACTCTTGGAGTGTGTGTGGGAAGTACATTTAGCATTACAAATACGGTGAAGCCACATATACCATGATTTGACTATCAGAAATGCAGCAAAATTTCAAACCTCTCAAGTTAGGACTTTGAGGTTTTCTCATTGCTTGGCATGATCAAAACACATGATTTCTGGCACAAGAATGAGTCCTTTTGCATTTCACTGGTAGTGAATGGTAGTAAAAAAAAAAAAAAAAACAAAAAAAAACTGGGCCCCAGATCCACTGCATGCTGTAAGTACATTTTAATGTCATTTCTACAGAGAGAAAAGAATAGGGCAGAGAGGTCAACTCAACCAAATAAGAATAAAAAAGTAAAAAAAGTACCTGAAAATAATGAGTTTGAAGCCCCTGACTAGGGAAAAATCTTAAATTGCTAAAAGTATTGCTCATTGTTCACACAGGGAAAGCCCTGTTGAAATTACTGTGTGCAGAGCACTGTTCTAAGCACTTGGGAGAGTACAGTAGAACAATTAATAGACTCAAGAGGCCTTCTCAGATTGCTTGGAACTCCCTTCTCCTATCTGACTGACCACCACTCTCCCAATATTCCCAGCTCCACTAAAATCCCATCTCCACCAGAAAGCCTTCCTCAACTAACTTCTCACCCAGTTCCCCCCATCCTATTTCCCTCCCTAGACTGGAAGCCCCCTGTGGGCAGGGAATGTGTCTGTTTATTGTTCTGCTGGACTCTCCCAAGTGCTCAGAACAGTGTTCTGCACACAATAAGCGCTCAGTGGCCAGTGGTGACGGTGGTGGGGGATGCATGCATTTATCATTTTCCCCATTCTAGACCGTGAGCTCGTTGTTGGGTAGGGATTGTCTCTCTCTGTTGCCAAATTGTACTTTCCAAGCGCTTAGTACAGTGCTCTGCACACAGTTAGCACTCAATAAATATAACTGAATGAAAGAATAAATGATTGACTGACTCCCTATATGCACATATCCTTATACTTGGTGTCTTCCCTTACCTGTAATTCATTTTTATGTCTGTCTCTCTCTCTTCATGTTAATCTCCTTGAGGTCAGGGCACCTAACAGCTGCATTTGAACCATCCCAAGTATCAGGTCCACTGCTCTGCACATGGTAAGTGCTTAAGAAATACCATTGATTATTACTTAATTCAGCACTTCTTCACCCCCAATCACAAATATAATCATAATTCGAATCTCCCATTTCCTTCTTCCTCCTATCTGTAATTTGAGTCTTGGTCTTCCCCACTATCCCAAGTGCTTAGTACAACGTTTGGCATACAGGAGATGCTTAATAAATACATTTGCTGTTGGATTACTGCTGTGATTCTTCAGTGTATGAAGAATAATGCGAGTGGCAGTTTTAAAATAGGAAATTTCTTCCATTGACACAAATGGAACTCAGACTCTCTCAAGTGTTTAAGTACAGTGCTCTGCTCACAGTAGCACTCAATTCACACCGTTGCTCCATCAAACCAATTCAATCTGCTCACCTAAGGGGAGAGTGACTCTTTGCACCCTTTACCCTCAAGGGCAAAATGAACTTGCACAGAAAGAAGCTAAAAAATGTTCCATCTCTCCTAAGGAGAACATATTTGAAATATAGCCTATGGAAAGAACCATGAAAAGAGAAGTAACAGGAGTTTGATGAAGTTAACTCTAATTTTAATTTTTTTTTCATTTGGACTCATATCCAAAGCACTGAGGAGGTTGAAGACAAAAGAGTTCATTCTATGGCTTTTTTTTACAAGAGTACAAAACTCCCCACTGTAAAAGTACATTTAAAAAAAGTCAACATTATTAGAAATAGAACGAGCATTGAATATTACCACCTCTTCATTCAATTATATACTGCAAAAAAACTATCCAATCACATTTTACTAACGTGGTACTAATTTCAAGCTAATTTAATATGTGAACATTTTGTTCTCAATACCTGTTCTCCCTATTACTTGGATGTGAGCAGGGACTGTGTCCTACTTGATTATTTCTACCCCAGCGCTCAGCACAAAATTAGCTTAAAACCGCAATTATTATTATTAGAACATGCTAGGCTGCGCTGCATCATGAAAATGTACAGGATGTTTAAATATGGTAAAATACATTTTTTTTATTAAAGTTAAGGTTTGAAAGGAGAAGCTGAAAGCTCAGGAAAAAAAATGATGAGAAGGTGCTAATTTACACAGTGACTAAATAAATGCAAAGGCTTGGGATGGAAAAGCAAGAGAAAATCAAAAGACATGGAGTAGGACAAGTCTCGATGAAACATTCTGAAATATAAATGTGATAGAAATGCCAACGATACTATCGAACACTGGGAGAAAATCATAGCACAATGGGCTTAAGAGAGTGTGGCGATGCATCATACAGTAACACACCTACGGTAATATCTCATTATGAACCAATAAGAAGGCCATTTATTTCACTGAATCAAACACCATATTTTTCCAGTGTTACTGGGAAGTTGTTATAGAAACATTATTCCCGAACTTCAAAAAAAAAAAAAAAGGACACACATTCCACCTTCCACGTCATTTTGCTGGTTTATTATTTGGGTTCCAACATAGCTCACTGTGACTGAATTTCTAATTCCAAAGTGATCTCATCTACAAACCTCTTGAATTCATCAGAGAAGACTTTAGGTAAGTGAAATCATTTTAAAGAGATACTGTTAGTCCTTTTAAAACTGCTTTACTTACCTCATATTAATGTTGGCAATTAGAAAATTGGCTTTAGTTTAAAGAGAAAACAGATAGGTGCTGGATGGGTCAAGACCTTAGACCTCAAAATGTCTTAGTCATTGCATGCAAGATCATTTAAAAAGGTGTGTTATTAATTGAAACGGTGTTATCCAAGTCTGTAGTATGCATACCAGGTGATTATTCATGCAGGAAAAGAGTAGTTATGGAAATGAAACACAAATAAAAAAGGCAAAATATTGCAAAAACAAATCATTTTATTCAGTGCAAAACAAGCTATATGCAATATATATTAACTATTTTACATCTTCATAAAATTGTGTGAGCATTCTCTCCAAAACATATTAAGGCAGTGAAATTATTCCAAACATACAGATTTAAAAAAAAAAAGTTCTACGTGTTTGCCCTATACACATGCTTCAGACAACCGTGAATTTTACAGGAATTTGAGTTTGGGTTCAAACAGAATTTCTGCTCCGTTTGAGAGTTTGCAACAGATAGAATCTCTTACTTCAAGTTCTAGTACTCTGAATTCTAACAGCTCATTCTGGTCTTTTGCATCCTGCATTTCATTCTTCAGTTGATTCTCTTCCACCTCCATTTTGTATATCTAGATAATAAGGCACATTAGTAGCAATGAACAGTACATCCAGTTAAACACACCGATTTCCTTCTCTCTAGAGGGAATATTAAATCCTCAACTAAGCAGTCTCCTATTGAAACCACAGCAAGGGTTTATTAACGCTTGGTCAACTTCTGTCGGGAAGATCTTTAGGCAATAAAGCAGGAAGCTGTGGGGGCTTAGGGGAAAGAGCTCAGGCTTGGGAATCGGAGGACCCGGGCCCTCATCTCGGTTCCATCATTTGCCTGCTGTGTGACCATGGGCGAGTCACTTCTCTGTGCCTCAGTTTCCTCTTCTGTAAAATAGGGATTCACCACTGGTTTTCTCTCCCACTGATCTTATAAGCCCCATGTGGGACGGGGACTGTGTCCAAACCCGCTTAACTTGTATCTCCCTCAGTGCTTTTAATACAGTGTTTGGCATAACAAATACTATTATTATTATTATTATTATTGTTAACTAATTGTGTCAAGGGCACAAGCACCAGTAGTTTCATGGCTTAGATGAAAACCATGACCCATTCTTCAGAAGGAGGATGTATCACTCTTCTTTCTCAAGAAGAGTTGGGAAAAAAGTCAAATTCCAAAGAGGTTTGTATAATTTGTGCAATCGCACAGAGTGAGAATGGGGGAGTGGGTGATTCTGGAAAGCAATTTTTCTTTAAATCACCATTTCGGCGACACAGTCCGAGCCCTTAGTACAGTGTTCTGCACACAGCAAGCGCTCCAAAAATACAACTGATTGATTGATAATTCCAAATCAACCAGTCTCCAAGTCTTGGTGCAAATCCAATAAAGGCTTACTAAACTAACATCGAGGACTCTCTCCCAATTATCATTTACATTTAGATCAGCGCTCAACAGGAAGTGGAATTTGGGGGACTTTTTATGGTATTTGGTAAGCACTTACTTTGTATCAAACACTGTTCTAAGCACTGGTGTCAGTACAAGCTAATTAGGTTGGACGCAGTCCCCGTCCTACAATGGGCTCACATTCTCAGAATGAGGCACAACAGGTATTTGCTCCCCATTTTACAGCTGAGGAAACTGAGGCATAGAGCAGATACGTGGCTTGCCCCAGGTCATACAGGCAGCAATTGGCAGAGCTGGGATTTGAACCCAGCTCTTCCAACTCTCAGGTCTGTGCTGTTTCCCCTAGGGCACTTTGCTTCACACTTGAGATGGGTATATAAGGGGGGGGGCGGAGGGTGTTTCTGAGCAATGTCAGGCTCTCTCAGAGAGGCGGCTCATGGAAGATGGGCAGAATTGGGACTGACCATGGGACCGGAAGCTACTTTGGAGAGTGATGGGGGTCTGACCTGATTCCCACTGACGCCTCCCTACCTCCCATTCTCCCCACCTTCAAAGGCTTATTAAGGTCACATCTCCACCTTCAGGCCTTCCCAGATTAAACTCTCTGTTCCCCTACTCCCTCTCCCTTCTGCATCATCTACGCGCTTGGATCCTTTACCCTTTGACCATTTGGGATTCACCCCACCCACAGCCTTACAGAACTTGCGTGTATTTCTTTAAATTATGTATTATAAATTGCTTATTTTTGTTAATGCCCGTCTTTCCCTATAGACCAAAAGCTCGTTTTGGGCAAGGAACATGTCTACTTACTCTGTACTGTACCAAGCACTTAGTACAGTGCTCTGCACACAACAGGTGCACAATAAATACCACTGATCGATTGTAACTCTCCCAAGGCTTAATACAGTGCTCCGCACACAGTAAGCACTCAACATATACAACTGATGGAAAATTTGACATCCCACCCACCTCCTCCTCCTCCTCCCATCACACACACACACACACAGAACCCCAAACCCCCCACGAGGGAACTTTCAAGACCACTGTCCTTCCAAATGCCTGTTCACACAGGTACTGAACTCACTCTAATGTTTTGCTTGATCACTGAAAACTTTTTTGAGGTCTTCTGATTGAATGAGGCCTGGGTTATTTGTCACATACCTTTTCTAACAAATCTTGGTTTGTTCTGATAAGCAGCTGCTTTTCCTCTATCCATTTTGAATCCTGCAGGGAGAGATTGAATAAATACTTTAGCAAAGAAATTGCTCAGACAAGTCATTCTTAAAAGTCATTCATTCATTCAATAGTATTTAGTGAGCACTTACTATGTGCAGAGCACTGTACTAATCGCTTGGAATGTACAAATCGGCAACAGATAGAGACAGTCCCTGCCCTCTGACGGGCTTACAGTCTAATCGGGGGAGACAGACAAAAACAATAGCAATAAATAGAATCGAGGGGATGAACATCTCATTAAAACAATAGCAATAAATAGAATCAAGGTGACGTACATCTCATTAACAAAATAAATAGGGTAATGAAAATATATACAATTGAGCGAACGAGCACAGTGCTGAGGAGAGGGGAAGGGAGAGGGGGAGGAGCAGAGGAAAAAGGGGGGAAAAGAGGGCTTAGCAGAGAGGAGGAGGGCGGGGTAGAGGGGGAGCAGAGGCAGCAGAGGGAAAAGGGGGAGCTCAGTGTGGGAAGGCCTCTTGGAAGAGGTGAGCTCTAAGTAAGGTTTTGATGAGGGAAAGAGAATGTGTTTGGCGGAGGTGAGGAGGGAGGGCGTTCCGGGACAGCGGGAGGATGTGACCTAGGGGTCGACGGCGGGATAGGCGAGAAAATCAATGTGACCTAGTGGAAAGAGCTTGGGCCTGGGAGTCAGAAGACCTGGTTTCTAATCATAGCGCTGTCACTTGCTTGCTGCGTGGCCCTGGGCAAATCACTTAATTTCTCTGGGACTCTTACTATTTGTCAAATAGGAATTCAATACCCGTTCTCCCTCCTATTTACACGTGATCTCTGTAAGGGACAGGGACTGAATCCACTCTGAACATATTTCATCTACCCCAATGTTTACTACAGAACTTTGCACCCAGTAAACACATAAATACCACACTTAAAATCCTACAACATTCAGAGCTCCAATACATCACACATAAAGGCTTATGACATGGTGGAACGAGCCCGGGCCTGGGAGTCAGAAGGTCATGGGTTCTAATCCCGGCTCCACCGCTTGTCTGCTTTGTGACCTTGGGTAAGTCACTTCACTGGGCCTCAGTTCCCTCATCTGTAAAATGGGGATTGAGACTGTGAGCTCCACATGGGATAGGGACTGCGTCCAACACGATTTACTTGTATCCACCCCTGCGCTCGGTACAGTTCCTGGCACGTAGTAAGGGCTCAAACGAACACCATAATTATTATTATAACTAACCTCCTCTTCTCCCACTTCTCTCTCTTACCTGTCGCTCTTACTTGCTCCTTCATTTCTCCTCCCTCCCAGCCCCAGAGCACATATGTACACATCTGTAATTTATATATTTATCTATTTACTCATTTGTTTGTAACAATGTCTGTCTCCCCATCTAGACTGTGAGCTAGTTGTGGGCAGGAATGTTTCTGCTTGTTGTTATAATGTACTCTCCCAAGCATCTAGTACCATGCTCTGCATACAGTAAATACTCAATAAACGCAACTGAATGAATAAATTCCTAAAGTAATTTTTTCCTCTAGTCTTCCTGGAACTTTTAGTCTACAGCAGAAGGGTTTATGTCTTTTTGGCATTAATTTTGAATATCCCTGATGATGATTTGGGATCCCTAATGATTAGGGAAGCAGCGTGGCTTTGTGGAAAGAGCATGGGCTCAGGAGTCAGAGGACATGGTTTCTAATTCCGGCTCTGCCACTTGTCAGCTGTGTGACCTTGAGCAAGTCACTTTGCTTCTCTGGGCCTTGGCTACCTAATCTGTAAAATGGGGATTAAAAGTGTGAGCCCCATGTGGGGCAATCTGACTACCCTGTATCTACCCCAGTGCTTAGAACAGTGCTTGGCACATAGTAAGTGCTTAACAAATACCAACATTATTATTATCTCCTCCTGCTAGACTATAAACTCCTTGAGGGTTGAGATACGTCTACTAGCTCCACTGTACTCTCCTAAGTACTTAGTACAATGTTCTTCCCAGAAGGACTGGTAAATACTCTCGATTGACTATGCTCAAGATTGATTCATCAATAACTTGAGGTCCCACCTGCCCATTTCAGAAGAAGCATGCCTAGTGGATAGAGTATGGGCCCAGGAGTCAGATGGACCTGACTGTAATCCCTACTCTGCCACTTGCCCGCTGTGTGATCTTGGGCAAGTCACCTAACTTCTCTGGGCCTCAGTTGTACAATGGGGATTAAGACCATGTGGCCCATGTGGGACAGGGACTATGTCTAACCTGATGATTAGGTTACTCCAGTGGTTGCCTATCAACCTCCGCTCCAAACAAAAACTCCTCACTCTAGGCTTCGAGGCTCTCCGTCACCTTGCCCCTTCCTACCTCTCCTCCCTTCTCTCTTTCTACCGCCCACCCCGCACGCTCCGCTCCTCCGCCGCCCACCTCCTCACCATCCCTCGGTCTCGCCCATCCCGCCGTCGACCCCCGGGTCACGTCCTCCCGCGGTCCCGGAACGCCCTCCCTCCTCACCTCCGCCAAACTGATTCTCTTTCCCTCTTCAAAACCCTACTTAAAACTCACCTCCTCCAAGAGGCCTTCCCACACTGAGCTCCTCTTCTCCCTCTACTCCCTCTGCCACCCCCTCCTTTACCTCTCCACAGCTAAAGCCTCTTTTTCCCCCTTTCCCTCTGCTCCTCCACCTCTCCCTTCCCATCCCCACAGCACTGTACTCGTCCGCTCAACTGTATATATTTTCGTTACCCTATTTATTTTGTTAATGACTTGTACATCGCCTCGATTCTATTTAGTCGCCATTGTTTTTACGAGATGCTCTTCCCCTCGACTCTATTTATCGCCATCGTTCTCGTCTGTCCGTCTCCCCCGATCAGACCGTAAGCCCGTCAAACGGCAGGGACCGTCTCTATCTGTTGCCGACTTGTTCATCCCAAGCGCTTAGTACAGTGCTCTGCACATAGTAAGCGCTTAATAAATACTATTGAATGAATGAATGAATGATTTTGTATCTACCCCAGTGATTAGAATAGTGCTCGACACAAAGTAAGTGCTTAATACCATTATTATCATTATTATTATCATTATTATTATTAGGCTACGTGGTATAGCTTTACAGCCCAGGGTAAAATCAGAAATCCCATCAGAAATAGTATAATAATAATAATAATAAATTATGGCATCTGTTAAGCGCTTACTATGTGCCAGGCACTGAACTAAGCGCTAGGGTTGATACAAGCAAATAGGGTTGGAACAGTCCCTGCCCCATGTGGGGCTCTCAGTCTCAATCCCCATTTTATAGATGAGGTACTGAGGCCCAGAGAAGTAAAGTGACTTGCCCAAGGTCAAACACCAGACAACAAATGACAGAGCTGGGATCAGAACCCATAGCCTTCTGACTCTCAGGCCCGTACTCTATCTGCTACACCATGCTGCGTCTACATCATTTCAACACAAACTCAAAAATAACCTCTCAGTGGTATTTACTGAGCACTTACTATGTGCAGAGCACTGTGCTAAACACACGGGAGAACACAGTGCAAGAGAATTAGCGGTCCCGTTGTTCCCTGTCCACAACAAACCTACTGAGGAGACAGAGGAAAGACTAACAAATAAAGAGCATAAATCATCTGCTCCACCTCTCTGAAGGATTTCACTTGATGGGTTCTGTAGAGATTCATGTTGATGGGAATGTTTGGCCAAATGATTTCTCCTCCTCTCTTAAATCCAAGGCTCCGTACTGAGTTGGAATCAATGTTGTTGTCTGAATTGTTAGTGCGGACAGTGGCCCCGGGGGGTTTGGAAGGATGTAGCAGCATGTTGAAGCAACGTGGCCTAGTGGCAAGAGCACGAGCTTGGAAGTCAGAGGTCGTGGGTTCTCATCACAGCTCCGCCACTTAATAACAATAATGGTGGTATTTGTTAAGCACTACCATGTGCCAGGAACTGTTCTAAGCGCTGGGGTAGATACAAAGTAATCAGGATGTCCCACATGGGGCTCACGTTTTAATCCCCATTTTTCAGATGTGGGAACTGAGGCACAGAGAAGTTAAGTGACTTGTCCAAGGTCACACAGCAGACAAGTGGTGGAGTTGAGATTACAGCTCATGACCTCTGACTACCAAGCCGATGCTCTTTCCACTGAGCCACACTTACAGTCTAAATGGGGAGGTAGGCATGACCATGAATAAATCATCATTGATTTCATTGATTTATTATTCATTCATTATTAATGTATTATAATTACTCATTATTCATGCATTTATTATTATTCATTTATTTCCTTTAAATAATAATATGCCATTTAAAGATAGGTACAACCAGTTCTGGGAAAGAGGAGAGGGACTTCACAGATGAACCATGACACGCCACACTGTCACGGAAGGGGTGGATTGAGGCCAAAGCTGTATGAATGTTGAGATCATTTACTAAAATCACATCTCCTCCAAGAGGGCTTTCCTACTTAAGCCATCTTTTCCCCTTCTCCCTCTCCTCTCTGTGTTGTCTATGCTAGAGAAGCCGCGTGACTCAGTGTGGAAAGAGACCGGGCTTGGGAGTCACAGGTCAATGGTTCGAATCCCAGCTCTGCCACTTGTCAGCTGTGTGACTGTGGGCAAGTCACTCAAGTTCTCTGTGCCTTAGTTACCTCATCTGTAAAATGGGGATTAACTGTGAGCCTCACGTGGGACAACCTGATTACCCTGTATCTACCCCGGCGCTTAGAACAGTGCTCTGCACCTAGTAAGTGCTTAACCAATACCAACATTATTATTATTATTACCCTTTTGGCATTAGCATTTGCTCTACCCTCAGCCCCAAAGCACTTATCTACATATCCATAATTTATTTTAATGCCTCATCTCCCCCTCCAGACTGTAAGCTCTTTGTGGACAGGGAGCAGGTCTACCAACACTGCTGTACTGGATTCTCCCAAGTGCTTAGTACAGTGATCTGCACTCAGGAGGTGCTCAATATATACCACCGACGACGATGATGATGATTATGAGCCTTCCTCTGTAGTGCCCCCAAAATGGAGGACCAAAGCATCAAAGCCTGTGTTACTTAGAAAAGCAGCATGGCCTTGTGGCTAGAACATTCTCCTGGGAGTCAGAAGGACCTAGATTCTAATCCCAGCTCAACATCTTGTCTGCCGTGTGATCTTGGGCAAGTCACTTCATTTCTCCGGCCCTCAGATACCTCATCTATAAAATGGGGAATACAATTGAGAGCCCCATATTCAACCTGATAAATTTATATCCATCCCTGGCTTAGTATAGTGGCTGGCACATAGTAAGTGCTTAATAAATACCATTGTTATTTTTATTAAACAGTGTGGCTCTTGTTCTTGGGCTATAATGGGGGTAGAGGGGATGGAATAGGAGCAGGAATCTCAGGCCACAAAAAACAGGGGTTCCTGGAACAGGATTCTATTAATGTGTGCACCATAATTACTGCAAGGTTTATGTGAGGAAGACAGCAGTGACATAAAGAGACCAGAAATGAAAATACCCTTGGTCCTGGATGATGAATATCCTGATATCGCTTTGGGAGTAAATTTACTTTTTCCTAAATGATAATAACAATAATGTTGGTATTTGTCAAGTGCTTACTATGTGCAGAGTACTGTTCTAAACGCTGGGGCAGATACAAGGCAATCAGGTTGTCCCACATGAGGCTCACAATCTTAATCCCCATTTTACAGATGAGGGAACTGAGGCACAGAGAAGTTAAGTGACTTGCTCACAGTCATACAGCTGACAAGTGGCAGAGCCGGGATTCGAACCCATGGCCTCTGCCTCCCAAGCCTGGGCTCCTTCCACTGAGCCACGCTGCTTAAGAGAACACTTTCAGAGCATTTTTTTTCAGAACAGTAGCTCCTAAAGCAACTAGTGGAAAGAGAATAATTATGAAAATTATTTTCTGATTCTATTTTTGGCTCTTTTGTAAGGTTCTTCAGGTTCAATTGACTGTCATCTCAGAATTAAAGAGATAATGATATTGATGGAATCTTGCAATTTCATCATCTAGGTCCTTTTGAGTGAGCACTTTGGAGTGAATATTAACTGTTTTAGGACCCCCTAACACCAGCTTATTCACAGGGCCTCAGTTTCATCTATCCATCCCCTGAACCCCAGCCCATATTTTCTCTCGGGCCTGGAACTCTCTTGATTTGCATTTCTTAGACCACCACTCACCCCACTTCAAAATGAACGAATTAATATGAGCATGCTTGGGGAATAGAAAAGGGCTACAGGAAAAATTAAAAAAAAAACGGCATAGGTGTGGAAGTCAGGAGACCTGGGTGATAATCCAGCTCTGCCTTCTGCCGACTGATTTTGGGAAGTCACTTGATTCTCTGGGGCTCAGTTAACTCATCAACAAAAAGGGTTTAAATACCTGTTCTTCCTTCCCCTTCCTTGGAAGCCCCACAGGAGGTATGGACTGTGATCAGATTGCACTGTCTCTATCCCAGCCTTTAGCAAAATGTTTGCCACAATTACAATCATTATTATTACGGTGAAGCACTTAATCCCACCATTCTTATCACCTCTGTAAATATGCCAGGGAGTTTACAATCCCGGCTCTGCCACATGTCAGCTGTGTGACCTTGGGCAAGTCACTAAAACTCTCTGTGGCTCAGTTACCTCATCTGTAAAATGGAGATTGAGACTGTGAGCCCCACGTGGGACAACCCGATGACCCTGTATCTATCCCAGCACTTAGAACAGTGCTGGTCACATAGTAAGTGCTTAATAAATGCCATCATAATCATCACGAAGAGGCGGGAAAAAATAATTAACACTGTATATGAGGAATAACGTTCATGGAAATTACTAAGAGTTCATTTTACCTGTCCTTTTTCAATCAGCGACCTCTCCAAGTCCTCAATTTTTGCCTGGCATCTAATTAGATCAGCCTGAAGCTGCTCCCGGGTCTGGAAAAAAAAAATGAAATAGAATGTGAATAGGCACTCATCATCCAGGTTCTGATATCTGGAGGGGAGGGAATCTAAGTATCAGTGCTCACCCCTTAATTACTCACCCTATTCCCAGAGTACTTATGGAAATATCCTAATACTGTACTATTTCCTCGATCTTTCATTTACTTTAATGTCTATCTTCCCTTCAGGACTAGAGACGCCTTGTGGGCAGGGACTACTAAATAGCGCAACGCTCTGTCTACTATAAATGACAATAAATGCCACTGGACCAATCGATGTTCCATTTCCATGGCTTCTAGAAGCTTTGCTTCACCGGGTCTTCCCATTTTAGCTCAACTCCAGTATGGGCATCTTTACTCTCGTCCATTCTCCTCACACGGTCCCCTCTTGAGAAGGCATAAATAAAGGAATGAATGTCGCCTCAATGTTTGCCAACTGTGTTCTCCAATCTGTTGGCTTGTGATCCAAGCTTGCTTCTTGGTGGTCCACCCAGGGGCTGCTGTTGACCCTCCTCTCAACAATGGATCATAAAGGAACTGACTGAATGCTATAATCGCATTATAAACTTTCTCTTTGGGGTGACACTTGACGTCACTGGTATCACGTGCCATCGATCTTCAAAAGGACCGGAGCCACCTCACCCATGAAGGATGACCTGGAACTCCCTCCCCTTTCGTATACGACAGATCACCACTCTCCTCCCCTTGCCCTTCCTTAAAAGTCTTATTAAAATCCCATCTCCTCCAAGATGCCTTCCCTGATTAAGCCCTCTTTTCCCCTACTCCCTCTCCCTTCAGGGCTGCCTATGCACTTGGATCTGTGTCCTTTAAGCATTTGATATTCTCCCCACCCTCATCCCCATAACAATATTTATGTGCATATCCATTATTCGATTATATTAATGTCTATCTCCCCCTCTAGATCGAAAGCTCCCTGTGGGCAGGGAACGGGTCTACCATTTCTGTTGCACTGTACTCTCCCAAACGCTTAGTTCGGTGCTCTGCGCACAGTAAATGCCCGATAAACACTGGCAAGTTTCCAGTGAGGCGAGGATAGTCAGAAGTGGAAAACCAATTCGATCGGTCACTGGATAATGTTTTGCCTGGTTAACAGAACTGACTGACGGCATTCAACTGACATTATCACCGGTGATCTTTAAAAGCATGCGTGAACAGCGACTCGCCCCCATGCTCAGCCTATAGCAAAGGACTTCGTCTCACGGTCAAGGAGTTAAATTCCTAAATTGTTATATTCAAAACATCATACTGGCCAGAAAATGCACATTATAAACTCAGCACATATGATCACATGTAGCTCAAATCGTCATTTACCCTGGCTTCTCTCTCTGCATCCAATGTTCCACCCACTTGCTCCTGAAGCAAAGCATACGCTCTTTGCAATGCTTGGTATTCTCTGGTCAGCTGACAGAACCTTAAGTCAGCTTCTTCTCTGGGGGTATTCTTAATGTGGAATATAAGAAACAGAAATTTTATTTGGTTGCTGCACGTTTTAGACCTCTAAAATATTAACAAAACTTTGCAACTGACTGATAAGCAAAACCCTCACCTTAAAAGTTTCTACCTAAACTATAAAGTGTTAAACCAGAGTAACATCGACATGAATCTCAGTAGATGAGTAGAAATCTAAGCCGCACTCATTTGACTGCTGAATTTCTCATTAACACGATAAACATTTGATTAGGTTGAATCCAGCATCTAAGGATTCTTCATAATCTAATTACTAACTCGGAGGAGTCGAATAGAATTCTGAATTATCCAAACACTGATTGCGCTGAACTAATACTCTTTTAATCCATTAAAATGGCAGCAAAAATTTTATTTTCTGGAAGAGTGAATTGATAAATCGGTGAGCCTTTACTTGTTTAAGGAAAGCGCAGAAGGTAAATTGCAAACAGTCACAAGCAGAGTACAAGACATGTATTCACTGCATTGGAAACGAGATGGAAAAAAGAGATTAATTTACATCTTCCAAGTCTTCCTCGGGGGTAGCTGGAGTTCTGTCTGTGAATGATGTTTCAGATAATGTCTCTGAGTCGATGGATTCTTCGTCAAATCCAAAAAATGTCTCCACAACATGCTTCTGCAAAATGAGGATTTCATATCATTACTACTCGAACACGGAATGACCAAAGCATACAGGAATTCTAAAAACTAAACAAATTGACGGCCAAAGATCCATAGACCAGCAGGAGCTCCATGAGATGCCACTAGGATCTCTGCCGGCCACTGTTAGCTAAGCCACGTGAAGCAGTGGAAAGAGCCCCAGGCCTGGGAGTCAGAGGGCCTGAGTTCTAATCCCAGATCTGCCACTTAACTGCTGCATGACCTTGAGCAAGTCACTTCACTTCTCTGGGCCTCAGCTACCTCATCTGTAAAATGGGGATTAAGACTGTGAGCCCCATGTGGGACAGGGACTGTGTCCACCCTGATTTGCTTGTATCTAACCCAACACTTAGAACAGCGCTTGGCACATAGTAAGCACTAAACAAATACCACAATTATTACTCTTATAATTATTATTATTTGAGGAGGGAGGGCGTTCCAAGCCAGAGGCAGGAAGTCGACCCAAAGGCGACGTCCTGCTTCCAGCCTGGAACACCCTCCCTCCTCAAATCCGACAATGACTCTCCCCAACTTCAAAGCCTTATTGAAGGCACATCTCCTCCAGGAGGCCTTCCCAGACTAAGCCCCGCTTTTCTTCATCTCCCACTCCCTTCTGCATCACCTTGATTTGCTCCATTTTCTCTTCCCTTCTCCCAGTCCCATACCATTTATGTTTATATTTGTCATTTTATTTACCTGCATTGATGTCCCCCCCCCCCCACCCCCCCCCAGCTAGGCTGTAAACTCATTGGGGGCAGAGAATGTCACTTTTTAATGTTGTATTATACTTTCCCAAGCAGTAGGTACAGTGCCCTGTACACAGTAAGTGCTCAATAAATACAATTGAATGAATATTATTTTAAGCCCAGCTCCGCCACTTTTCTGCTGCTTGACCTTGGGCAAGTCATTTAACTTCTCTATGCTTCTGTCCCCTAATCAATCCAATGGAGATTCCACTTCCCCCCCTTCAAAGCCCTACTGAAAGCTCACCTCCTCCAGGAAGCCTTCCCAGACTGAGCCCCCTTCTCCTCTGCTCCTCCTCCCGTCCCCATCGCCCCAACTCCCTCCCTCTGCTCTACCCCCATCCCCTACCCACACCACTCGTGTATATATGTACATATTCATTATTTTATTATTGTATGTTAATGATGTGCATATATTTATAATTCTATTTATTTATATTGATGCTATTGATGCCTGTCTATTTGTTTTGTTTTGTTGTATGTCTCTCCCCTTCTAGACTGTGAGCCTGTTGGTACGGATTGTCTCTGTTGTCAAACTGTACTTTCCAAGAGCTTAATACAGTACTCTGCACACAGTAAGCGCTCAATAAATATGACTGAATGAATGATCCCTGTTCTCCCTATTTAGGCCACGAGCGCCCATGTGAGACCTGATAATCTTGTATCTACCCAGCAATTACAGTGCTCAGCACATAGGTACCTAACAAATACCACAATTATCACCATTATTATTATTACTATTATTTTTCAGGATTCCCCCTGGGCCTGTCCACCACTTGAGACGTCCAAGTGACTTTTCCTCTGAAATCCTCCCTGCTAAGTGGTAGGCCAAAAAGCATTTTCTCCTTCTTGCCCACACTCTGAGGTGAATTCATTCAATTCATTCAACTGTATTTACTGAGTGCTTAATGTGTGCAGAGCACCGTAGTAAGGGCTTCGGGGAATACAACTATAAGCAGACATATTAAACTGAGGGCGCACTGGCAATGTGTTGCACCCTCTGCCCGCAGGGGCTAAGAGAGTGTGAGTGGCTCTGTGCAAACCACCAGCATTAGAATCAGTTCCTTCCCATAGGACCTCGGTCCTGGAACCTTTGGGTCTGACCAAGGCTCACCCACCATTTAAAATGGGAGACTTCATCATCAATTAAAATTTCAAAGCACCATCATCAATTAAATAATAATCATGCTATTCATTAAGCGCTATGTTCCAAGCAGCACCAGAGTAGATGAAATAATAATTATGGTATTTAAGTGCTTATTACGTCAGGCACCACACTAAACGGTGGGGTGGATACAAGCTAATCGGGTCGGACATGGTCCCTGCTCCACGTGGGATTCACAGCCTCAATCCCCATTTTATAGATGAGGTAACTGAGGCCCAGAGAAGTGAAATGACTTGCCCAAGGTCACACAGCAGACAGGTGGCAGAGCTGGGATTAGAATGGGGATGGAGACTCTGGGCCCCACGTGGGACAGGGGCTGTGTCCAACCCTATTTGATTGTATCCATCCCGGTGCTTACTACAGTGCCTGGTACATAGTAAGCACTTCAATACCACAATCATTATTATTACTATTATTAATCCAACCAGGGGGCACTGGTATGTGGATGGTGGCCTCACCAATCAATCAATGGTATTCGATGAACACTGACATTGTGCCGAGCACTGTACTAAGCACTCGGGAGAGCCCAATACAACAGAGTTAGCAGACACGTTGCCTGACCACAACGAGCTTAGAATCTAGAGAGATCCTGATCCAAAACCATCTCAAGATGATCAGAACAGCCTAGACAGATATCAGGAGGGAGAGGAATAAAGACAATATCACCAGCATCCCTCTTCAGCAGCATCAATCAGCCAGACTTCTTGGATCAAAGAAGCAGTGCGGCTGACTGGATAGAGCACGGCCCTGTGAAGGACCTGGGTTCTAATCCCCTTCCACCACTTGTCTGCTGTGTGAATTTAGGTGTCACTTTTCTGTGCCTCAGTTCCCTCTTCTATAAAATAGGGATTCATTCATTCAATAGTATTCATTGAGTGCTTACTATGTGCAGAGCACTGTACTAAATGCTTGGAATATACAATTCGGCAACAGATAGAGACAATCCCTGTCCAATGACGGGCTTACAGTCTAATCGGGGAGAGAGACGGACAAAAACAAGACAACATAATCACGATAAATAGAAGCAAGACTGTGGACCCCAAGAGGGACATGGACTGGGTTCAACCTTATTAGCTTGTATCTACCCCGGCGCTTAGTACAGTGCCTGGCACATAGTGGGTGCTTAACCAATACCACAAGAAAAGAGAGGTAGAAAACCAGACAAATGGCCACCCTACATACAGAAAACCTATCTCCCCGTGATGAAACTGGTGCCAAGCTCTCTTTTTCCACATATTTCTACAACTTGCGGGATTTATGGAATAGCTAATTTCAAGGTGGAATCTGAAAGAAAAGAATTTAATCTCTCTATTTCAATTAGTCTTTTTAAAAGTCAAAGAATAAGGCGATGAGAATCCATTCTTTTTTGAGTAATCTAGTTGACATCTACAATCAAGAACACCAAATGCGGGAGAAATCTCAGTCCAAACGTGATTTACAACAAACTTATTGTGCTCAGATTGCATACAACTGTCACTACCAAAACACCATCCAATGACTAAATTTACTTTTAATTTAAAATAGAGTGAGATTTAAAGATGATCACTTCTTCCACGCTAGTTTGCCCGAGAAATGTTATTCAAAATTTAGAAATGGATTTTGACACAAAAAAACCCAACAAACAACCTCATTGAATCACGCCATTTACTTTGTTTCTTGTAAACACAATTAATTGCAAGCTCTCCAAGGACTCATTCCATGTTAGTTTCTATGCCGGCTGGTAGTCAGGGAACAGCAAATTAATGATAACTTAAGAATCATTGCCATTTTCCATCCAATTAGAACCTGCCTCTTGCCAAAGCAATCGACATTCCTTGTCCTCATCCACCTTACTAAATAGGTAATTGAATGCTTAAAGTATTCTTTTTAAACTCACAAGACTTTAGGCACCATAGTTTCAAAATCCGGCGTAGGTTGGAGCAACATAATGAAACAAAATATTACAAATAATTCTGCCATGGAAAAGGAAAACTTTCCAAGCAGCATGAAAGCAAGATAGCATCTTCCCTTATATTTCTCAAAGTCAAATATCTGAAAATAAAGTGAAGATCTAAGAGAGGAAATTGGAACTCACATAATGAAAGAAGCAACAATTACAGTCAATTGCAGTTGTAAACCACAGATTTGTAAGCCACAAAAACTTAGCCGCTTAAGGTAGGTAAATTATTTGAATGTGATGATTTCTAGAAATAGGAATGCTGTCTTTTCTGCAGCATAAGCTAAAACTTTCGCTTAAGAGCATTTCCAATAATGGAATGAAATACCATTACCAGCTTGATGATAAAGAGCTTAAAGGGGTTATTGCCTCTTTCCAATGAAAATGAGATTTTCTTATTTAAAACGCGTTTAAAAATGAGTTTCCACATTTTCTATTTACTCAGGTTCTCACCTACTACTAGAAATCCAGTAGTTCATTTTGAACACCGTAAGCCTTCACTTCTACTTTCAATTTTTAGATATTTTTTTCTTTCCTAATACTCTGAAAAGCATGATTTTTAAAAACATTTTAAAATGTTTACAGTGTACATTCCTGCCTTGATTCAAAGTGCATTTATTCTTAGACTATCATCATTGGTCAAAATTAAGTCTAGCAAGTACTTCATCTTCACAGCGCTATTCATGTCTCTGTCCTCACATGAGTTCTGCAGAGCCGGTTCGGAATAAAATCAGTTTAGAGAGATAGCAAATCAAATGAATTTCATTTCACGGATATACAAAGTGCACACCCAGCCACATCCGGCATCTTACCTTCGTGTTTGTAGGTCATTTCTTGGCAACCCGAGAAATACAGGCATACCAGGGCACATAGACAGATGAAAAAAGAGAAGTACAATACCAACAAGAAGTATTCCATCATCTTGATCAATATTTATCCAACATCCATCCGCACGAGTATATTTTCCTCAGCAAAATCTCATGCAATTAGACTAAGTCTTCGGAGTCCTCTGGGACCCGATTTAAAGAGAGAGATTTTCCTTCCAGTCGGACAACGGTCTGGCCTTCACGTGGAGCACCTGGAGGCCTGCTTTCTGCTTCCTGGGTGGCCGTAAAGTTTGAAAGACTGAGACAGACACTGACGGGCATGAGCGTCAATTACCCAAAGCGCCAGGATTGAGAATTGGGGTGTTCCATCAGGAATTCCAGGTTGTGATGAAAATGAATTTGTTCTTCAGCTTCTGGATTCAGAGAGATCTTGTCATACGCAGGAAAGGCTCAGATGAGCTCCTGGTGATGGCTATTTTTGTCATGGAGGATTCAGAGATCCTCCCACCGAGCCTCTCTTGAGTTCTCCAACCCCCCCGGGGGTGACTGCCCTATCCCCACTACACACACACATATAAACACCTACACACACTTCAGAATGCTCAACTGCAAGGGCAGGATAATCCATCCATGGTAGTTATTTAGCACTTGTGTGCAGGGCATTACACTAAGTACTTGGGAGACTACAACAATAATAACTAATATTATTATGCTATTTAAGTGCTTACTATGTGCCAGGCACGGTTCTAAGCACTGGGGTAGATACAAGGTAAGCAGATTGTCCCACATGGGGCTCACAGACTTAATAATCCTCATTTTACAGCTACCAGTGTTCCCTTCCCCCTAGATGGTGACCCCCGTTTGGGACAGGGACTGTGTGCAAACAGATTTTCTGTTTTCTACTCCAGTAATAATAACAATGTTGGTATTTGTTAAGCGCTTACTATGTGCAGAGCGCTGTTCTAAGCGCTGGGGTAGATACAGGGTAATCAGGTGGTCCCACGTGAGGCTCACAGTTAATCCCCATTTTACAGATGAGGTAACTGAGGCACAGAGAAGTTAAGTGACTTGCCCACAGTCACACAGCTGACAAGTGGCAGAGCCGGGACTCTGACCCAGGCTCTTTCCACTGAGCCACGCTGCTTCCCCGTACTCTGTACAGTACTTAAAATGAAGTGAGTGCTTAACAAGTACCATGATAAATACATATTAATTGGGAACAATTCCTGCCTTGATACAGCAGCAGCCGTTTCTGCACATTCTGTTACTTCCTGTCCAGTAGGAGCTGGCTGAGATCCCAACTGGGAAAAAAAATGGAGATCAGCAGTGAGTAGGAGAAGATGGTGTCCACAGAGAAGTTAATAATAATGTTAGTATTTGTTAAGCGCTTAATATGTGCAGAGCACTGTTCTAAGCGCTGTGGTAGATACAGGGTATAATCAGGTTGTCCCACGTGAGGCTCATAGTTAATCCCCATTTTACAGATGAGGTAACTGAGGCACATAGAAGTTAAGTGACTCGCCCAGAGTCACACAGCTGACAAGTGGCAGATCCGGGAGTCGAACCCATGACCTCTGACTCCAAAGCCCAGGCTCTTTCCACTAAGCCACGCTGCTTCTCATAATATAGGTTATGGAAATGGGGAAGCAGCATGGCCTACTGGAAAGAGCACAGGCCTGGGACTCAGAGACCCTGGGTTCTAATCCACCCCTGCCACATTTTTAGGGTACTCGTTAAGCACTTGCTCTGTGCCAAGCACTGTACTAAGCACTGGGGTAGACACAGGATGATCCCTGTCCTTCACGGGGCTCACACTCTAAGCAGGAGAGAGTACGATTTAATCTCCACTTTGCAGATAAGCTAACAGACACAGAGAAATTCAGTGACTTGCTCAAGGTCACACAGCAGACAAGTGGCAGAGACCGGATTTGAACTCAGGGCCTTATGCTCTTTCCTTTAGGCCATGTTGGGCAAGTCACTTAACTTCTCTGTACCTCAGTTTCCTCAAATGTAAAATGGGGACTCAAAACCTGCGTTCCCTTCCCCATAGATGTCGACCCCCATACGGGACAGGGACTGTATACAAACAGATCTTCTGTTTTCTACCCCCGGTACTCTGTACAGTTCTTAGAACGCAGTGATCGCCTAACAACTGCCATAATGAATATATAATAGTTGGAAACAATTCCTGCCTTGATGGAGCAGCCGCCAATTCAGCATATTCTGCTACTTCCTGTCCAGTAGAAGCTGACTGAGATCCCAAGTGGGAAAAAAACGGAGATCTGCGGTGTGTAGAAGATGGTGTCCACATTCCAACATGGGCTAACTTCCATGACCTCACCAGTGCTTTTTGTTTCCTATGCAATGAATTTCACCACCTTATCTTCCCTCCCTGTTGCTGTGGTGAGCCACAACAAACTGTCTTATCAGTGACTCTCTGTGATCCCGCGAACAAGAAGAAGGAGACTGGCGAAGGAGCTGATGGGCTCTACCTGATTGCGGGTCTGTGGGAGCAGAGCATAGAGGGAGGCCTGGCTTCCTCTCCCTGCTCTACCCGATAACGGGCCTAGACCGATCAATGACTGCCACGGGGAGCTACTGTTGAGACACCCAAGGCAGATAAAAGGCGCTGGTTTTGAATCGCAAGGAGGGGCATGCAAAGAAGCAGCACAGAGGAGAAGAAGCACGCAGAGGAGAAGCACGAAGGAAGCACGCTGAGAGCAGCGCTCGGAAGCAGCAGGAGGCAGCAGCACTTGGAAGCAGAAAGAAGAAACACTGGCAGAACGGGCTCCCTTGACCAGCAGACTGGTAATGGACCCCTGGTGGAGTGGAGTATGTGTCACTCCCTTGCACGTTGGTAAACTAAGTAAAAACCTCTCCATGGTAACATTGGTAATCAGAGGTGAGGTTTGACTTTACTAAGTGTCACCGAGACTCCCCCCATCCAGGAAGGTACTGTCAGTTGAGCGCTTATTGTGTGCAGAGCACTGTACTAAGCGCTTGGGAGAGTACAATAAAACAAAAGCCAGACATTCCCCTCCCACAATGGGCTTGCCGTCTAGAGGGCGACTGGGGAAGCTTCTTGAGGGCTACCAACTCTACTGTACTTTACTCTCCCCAGCATTTAGTACAGTGCTCTTAACACACCATTATTATTATTAAATGCCACTGAGTTATTTCCTATCCGTAGTGACTCCATGGATATACTTTCTCCAGAACATCTCGTCCTCCGCCATAATCCGCAACCTTTCCAACGGTTCTTCCGTTATCATGATTAGACTGTAAGCCCGTCAAAGGGCAGGGACTGTCTCTATCTGTTGCCGACTTGTTCATTCCAAGCGCTCAGTACAGTGCTCTGCACATAGTAAGCGCTCAATAAATATTATTGAATGAATGAATTGTTAGGGTCTCTATCCATCTAGCTGCCGGTCTGCCTCTTCCATGTTTTCCCTGACATTTCCTAGTTTTAACATCTTCTCCAGAGAGTCAGTCCTCCTGATTATGTCTCCAAAATATGCTAATCTAAGTGAAGTCATTTGGCCTTCCAAAGACTACTTCGATTTAATTTGCTCCCAAAACCATTTATTTGTTTTTCAGGCAGTCCATGGTATTCGTAAAAGCCCCCTCCAACACCATACTTCAAAAGAATCAATGCTCTTTCTATCCTGCTTTTTTTGGGTTTTTTTTTTTTTTTACCATCCAGCTATCAGAGCCATACACTGTGACTGGAAACACCATAGAATGGACAATTTGTATTTTTGGGGCAATCGTTACATCAGCATATTTCATACTTTTTCCAGGCTCTTTATGGCAAGTCTTCCTAACACTAATCTTCAGCATATTTTTTTGACTACTAGTGCCTGTGTTAGTGATGTAGATCCCAGGAGAGAAAAATCGTCACCTCTTAAATCTTCTCTCCATCCACTACAGATGTGTTAAAACTTCCAGTTGTCATGATCTTTGTTTTCTTGACATTCGAATATGGGCCTATCTTTTTGCTCTGTTCCTTAGCTTTTCATAATAAGCCCTTCAAATCTGCTTCATTTTCTGCTAATAGGGTAGCATCAGTCTAACCAAGGTTGTTTATATAATAAAAATGATGGCATTTCTTAAGCGCTTACTATATGCCAAGCACTGCGGTAGATAGAAGGTAATCATTGTCTCACATGGAGCTCACAATCTTAACCCCCATTTTACAGAGGAGGGAACTGAGGCACACAGAAGTTAAGTGACTTGCCCAAGGTCACAGAGCCAAGTGGCAGATCTGGAATTAGAACCCATGACCTCTGACTTTACATTCCTTCCTCCAATCTTTACTCCCTGTTCGTCTTCATCCAATCTACCTTCTCTCATTAGGCAGGATTAGGATTAGACCCCGCGACCTCTGACTCCCAAGGCCGTGCTCTTTCCACTGGGCCATGCTGCTTCTCTGTACATAGTAAGTGCTCATTAACCACCGCCTGAATATTAATCACCACTTCTTTTGCATTTATTTCATCTCTTTTCCTTAAAATGCATCACCCGATTCCTAAAAGAAACCATCTCTTTAAGGGGGGGCTCTGAGCAGGCTGCAGCAACCCTGCCTGTCTGCTTGCTTTTAGCACTCCAGGCCCTAGGTGTACCCAGCTGACAGTGAAGCAGTGTGGCTCAGTGAAAAGAGCGTGGGTTTCGGAATCAGAGGTCATGGGTTCGACTCCCGGCTCTGCCACTTGTCAGCTGTGTGACTGTGGGTGAGTCACTTAACTTTTCTGTGCCTCAGTTACCTCATCTGTAAAATGGGGATTATCTGTGAGCCTCACGTGGGACAAACCGATTACCCTGTATCTGCCCCAGCGCTTAGAACAGTGCTCTGCACATAGTAAGCGCTTAACAAATACCAACATTATTAAGACAGAGCGGGCCGAGCACGGCGCAAGCCCCTAAGCACTAGGCTGTCCGCTTGACGTGGGCAGGGAGCGTGCTGTTATATTGTTCTATTGTACTCTCCTAAACACTCAGTACAGTGCTCTGCACACGGTAAGCGCTCACTGACTAAGCTAAAATCTTCCTCTGAGCAGGATCCCAGGATTGAAACTGTGAGCTCTTCGTGGGCTGGGAATGTCACTTTATTGCTACATTGTACTTGCCCAAGTGCTTAGTAACTTGCGCTGCACACAGTAGGCGCTTAATAAATACTATTGAATGAATGAATGAGTGAATGGATGTCAGGACAGAGCCTCGCTTTTCCTCATCCCCCATTCCCTTCCGCGTCATCTTGACTTGCTCCTTTTGCTCCTCCCAGCCCCACAGCTCTTATGTGTATATCTATAATTTTACTTATTTGTATTGATGTCTGTGTCCCTGCCTCTAGACCGTGAACTCGCCGTGGGCAGGGAATGCCACTGTTTATTGTGGTATTGTACTTTCCCAAGTGCTTACTACAGTGCTCTGCACACAGTACACAATAAATACGATTGAATGAATGAATGGATCTGTCATTTCCTCTGGGAGTTTCTATCATTAGCAGCAAGCTCACTGTGGGCAGGGAAAACATGTGCCAACTCTATTGTATTTTACTCTCCTAAGCGATTAATATAATAATAATAATAATAGTAACTGTGGTATTTGTTAAGTGCTTACTATGTGCCAGGCACTGTTCTAAGCACTAGGGTAATTACAAGCTGATCAGTTTGGACAGAGTCCTTGATCCACACGGGCTGACAGTCTTAATCCCCATTTCACCGATAAAGTAAATGAGGTAGCGAGAAGTTAAATGACTTGTCCAAGGTCACACGGCAGTCAAGTGGTGGCACCAGGAGGTAGTGCGTGCTCAGAAAATACAATTCATTCGATCGTATTTATTGAGCACTTACTGTGTGCAGAGTACGGTCTCCATCACCCAGACGTGTTATATATAATGATAATTCTAATACTTATTAAACGCTTACTATGTAAAGCACCGTTCTAAGCCCTGGGGAAGAAAAATTCTTCATTCATTTGTATTTATTGAGCGCTTACAGTGTGCAGGGCACTGTACTCAGCACTTGGGAGAGAACAGTACAACAATAAACAGATACAAAATAATCAGGTCAGACAGTCCCCACCCCACACAAGGCTCACAGTTTAAGTAGGAGCGGGAACAGGTGTAGAATCCCCATTTTACGGATGAAGTAATGAGTACAGAGAAGGGAAGTGACTTGCCCCCAGCAGAGGGGTGTCAGAGTTGGGATTAGAACCCAGGTTTTCTGACTCCCAGGCCCGGACTCTTTCCACTAGGCCACAAGTGTGGAATCAAGACTGAGTTTAGAGCATCAACCTAGCTAGGTAAAACTGGAAGTATAAGGGAGGAAGTATCTGTTTTTTCTCTACTAAAGGAATGTGGGCAGGGTACAAGTCTACCAACTCTGCTATAGGGTACTCTCCCTATTATTCCAGTACATAGTTCTCCACACACTAAGCGTTCAATATATACCACTGATTGATTGCTCAGCATCTCCCATTTTATACAGGACTGGGCCTCAACCACTGTGGCAATTGTTATCAATCAACAGCATTTACTGAGCACTTACTGTGTGCTGAGCACCATACTAAGCACTGTGCACCTGGAGAAGCAGCATGGCTTAATGGAAAGATCACAGGCTTGGGAGTCAGAGGACGTGGGTTCTAATCCCAGCTCTGCCACTTGTCTGCTGTGCGACCTTGGGCAAGCCACTTAACTTCTCTGTGTCTCAGTTACCTCATCTGTGAAATGGGGATGAAGACTGGAAGCCTCACGTGGGACAACCTGATTACCTTGTATCTACCCCAGCACTTAGAACAGTGCTTGGCACATAGTAAGCGCTTAAGAAATATCAACATTATTATTATTATTACTAAGCTTTTGGGAGAGAACTGTACAAGGGAGTAGTTGGACATAATCCTTGCCCACAGAGGGCTTACAGACTCTAGAGGGGGAGATGGGGAAATTACTGACAGCAGAAATGGCAGAGCATAAGGACAGGAACGTGAGTGTTGCGGGGATGAAGGTGGAGTGAATATCAAGTGCTTGAGGAGAACATGGGTGTGTAGGTGACGGCAAATAGGAGAATTGGGGCTTTTCTCTATATGCCAAGAGCTTGGGTAGATACAAGATAGATTGGACACAAGCTTTGGCCCACATGGGGCTCACAGTCGCAAACAGGGTGGAGACTCGGTATCGAATCCTCATTTTACAGATAGGGAAACTGAGGCATGGGGAAACTGTGACTTGCCTAAAGTCACACAACAGACAAGTGGCAGAGCTGGGATTAGAACCAAGGTCTCCTGATTCCCAGACTCAAGCTCTTTCCCTTAGACCATGCTGTTTCCTATTGCTTCTATTTCTCCAGTCTTTAGAGCCTTTCTCCTGTTTTCTAGGATGGCTTGCCACTCTTCAGCGCCCCAAACAGCCACTCTATGAGCATCCCTGGCACCTCTTGCCTGGCACATCTCCTCCAAGAGGTCTTCCCTGAATTATCCCTCATTTTCCCTTTACCCACTCCCTTCTGCATCACCCTGAATTCATCCCCTTTTCACCACCTCCACCTCCCCCACTTATGTACGTATCCATAATTTATTTCCATTGATGTCTGTAGATTATAAGATCTAGACTACAAATTCATTGTGGGGAGGCAATGATTTGGTTATATTGCTATGTTGTACTCCCCCAAGCACTTAGTAGAGTTCCCTGAACACCATAAGTGCTCAATAAATACGACTGATTGAGTCCCATATCTTGTCAGCAGAGCTGTTGCTGCTGCAAACATTGCTTCAATGCTGTTTTTATTTTTTTTTAAATGGCATTTGTTAAGCATTTACTATGTACTGAGCACTGTTTTAAGCAATGGGGTAGATCAATCAAAGGTATTTATTGAGCGTTTGTGATGTGCAGAGCACTGAACAGAGCACTTACAATACAATAGAATTAGCAAACACATTCCCTGTCCAGAACAAGATTGCAGTCTAGTGGGGGAGACAGACATTAAAACGAATAAATGATTTATAATGTATAACTTAAAGATATGTCCATAAGTGCTCTGGGGTTGCGGGTGGGGTGAATGTCAACTGTCCAAAGGTCACATTTCCCCGTGCATAGACTTCACCGAAGGGAGAATAAGCCAAGGAAAAGAGGGCTTCATCGGGGAAACGACGACTTTCCCAAGTGCTTAGTACATGCCTCCGCACACGGTAAGCGCTCAATAAATACGATTGAACGAATGAACCCAACGTCCCTAATGGGGCCCGCAGGAAGAAGGATTTAATCTTCACTCTACAGAAGAGGAAACAGGCACAAAACACTAAATAATAATAATAATGATGGTATTTGTTAAGAGCTTACTTCGTGCCAAGCACTGTTCTAAGCGCTGGGGGAATACAAAGTAATCAGGTTGTCCACGTGGGGCTCACAGTCTTCATCCCCACTTTACAGATGAGGTAACTGAGGCACAGAGAAGTTAAGTGACTTGCTCAAAGTCATAGGGCTGCCAAGTGGCAGAACGGGAATTAGAACCCATGACCTCTGAGTCCTAAGCCCCGGCTCTTTACACCGAGCCACGCTGCTTCTTAGTAACTTAACTAAGATCGAAGGGCAGACCAGTGGCCCAGCTGGGATTGGAACCAGGCCCTCTCATTCCCAGGCCCACGCTCTAGCCATTAGGCCACGCTGTTTTCGCTAGCCAGGAGGTCAGTAGAGGCTTACGGCTGGCCCTGTTCTGGGTTGCCCAGTCAACGGGAAGGAGTAAAACTTGTAACAGTTTCATCATGCTCATGGTCACGCTCCCCGAGTCCCAAAGGCACAATGTGAAAGCATTTTTTTCCAACGAGTTGTTACTGCTGCTAACGGGCAAAACCCTCTTCCTCAGATTTTTGGGAGTCCAAGTGCTTACGCTAATAAATGCAATGTACATTCCATTAAGACTTGCTTACATCTGTACCACAGTGATTCAAAACACAAATGAGCTTTTAGGAACAAAATAACTCACTGAAAAAGCAATGCTTTAGCCACTGAATGCTCACTTTTAATGGTGTTCTTTAAGCACATTCTTTTTCGCTATTTAAATGCTTTTTTATGATGTCCGTTACGTGCTTTTTTTTTAATGGTATCTGTTAAGCACTCACTATGTGCCAGGCACTGTACTAGACACTGGGGTAGATACAAGTTTATCAAGTTGGACACAGTCCTTGTCCCAAATGGGACTCACATTCTTAATCTCCATTTTATAGATGAGGTGACTGAGGCACCGAGAAGTAATAATGATGACATTTGTTAGGCGCTTACTATGTGCTAAGCACCGTTCTAAGTGCCGGGATAGATTCAAGATATGAAATGACTTGCCCCAGGTACATAGCACACAAGTGGCAGAGACATAATCAGAACCCAGGACCTTCTTCCTCCCAGGCCCGTACTCTAACCACTGCACAGTGCAGTTATTTATTATTCTTATAATAATGCTGGTATTTGTTAAGCGCTTATTACGTGCAGAGCACTGTCTAAGCGCTGGGGTAATCAGGTTGTCCCACGTGAGGCTCACAGTTAATCCCCATTTTACAGGTGAGGTAATTGAGGCACAGAGAAGTGAAGTGACTTGCCCACAGTCACACAGCTGCCCAGTGGCAGAGTCGGGATTCGAACACATGATCTCTGACTCCCAAGATTAAGATGTTCTAAAAGGCCTAATCCTTTTACTGTATTCTCCCAAGTGCTAAGTACAGTGCTCTGCACACAGTAGGTGCTCAATAAATGCCAGTGATGAGGATCCTTGGTGTGGCATTTTCACATAGGATTGTGAGATCTAGGAAAAACAGGTGGATTATTAAGAAAAGGACACCCTTAAACTACAGGCGACAAAGGAAGAATTCTCACCTTTGGAGGCTTCAAACTTTTTCTTCGGTGTCTTTTGGAACGCAATAACCGTTCTCTTTCCTGGAAGGGAATGAAACAACTTTTTTTTATATTCCGTGGAGACCAAAGCAAAAGGTAAAATGACACTGTGAAGAAAAGCCAACTGGCTTTGGCTTGCAATAATTAACCTTGCGTGCAAACTGCAAGTGTACGCTGTGGGAAGCAGCAGGGGAGAGTGGAGGCCGAGGGACCCAGGTTCGAATAAGAGCTCTGCCACAGGCCAGCTGGGGGACCTTTGGCTAAGAAGCAGCATGGCTTAGTGGCTTGAGCTTGGGCATCAGAAGGTCATGGGTTCTAATCCCGGCTCTGCCACTTGTCTGCTGTGTGACCGTGGGCAAGTGGACTGAGGCTCACAGTCTTAATCCCCATTTTCCAGATGAGGTAACTGAGGCACAGAGAAGTGAAACGACTTGCCCAAAGTCACACAGCTGACAAGTGGCAGAGTCGGGATTCAAACCCAACACCTCTGACTCCCAAGCCCGGGCTCTTTCCACTGAGCCACGCCGCTTCTCTGCTAATCAAAATGTATCCTGAAATTAACTATGCAAAGTTAGCTCAATGTGATAAATAATGGTATTCAATGAGCATCTACTGTGTGTGGAGCAATATACTAAGCGCTTGACATTAAACCTCTAGTTTTAACATCACCCCCAAATCACTGTCTTTTGGTGACTTTCAATTGTCTGAGCCTGTTCATCGGAGGAAAGTGAGAACATACCACTGCGAGTTCATCAATCACATGTTGCTGTTCTATGACCTGCAGCCTCAAAAACTCGATTTCTTGCTCGTCTCGGGTAATACTGAGGTCGTTGAGGGAGGTGTGCCGTTTTAAAGATGCTTGGTTAGCTAGCTTTTCTTTCTGTAAAAATGAGAAAAAAAATAGAAAGGACTTGAGAGAAACTTTTCTGATGGGAAAACAAGGCTCTAACAACAGATGTAATCGTTCATCACCTTCACAGGTTCTCACTTGAGACTTCTGATTTGGTAAATATGGGTTTTTAGTTTTTAGGTTGCATTTCTAGTAGAAATTCCCCTCTGGATTTAGAGCAGCTTCGTAAATACCCGCTTACATCAACGCCTAAGGTAAATAATGATCCATTTAGGCTGTAAGCTCCTTGTGAGCAGGGAATCTGCCTACCAACTCCGTTATCTGTTAATGAGATGTACATCACCTTGATTCTATTTATTTGCTATTGTCTTAATGAGATGTTCATCCCCTTGATTCTATTTATTGCTATTGTTCCTGTCTGTCCGTCTCCCCGGAATAGGCCGTAAGCCCGTCACAGGGCAGGGACCGTCTCTATCTGTTACCGATTTGTTCATTCCAAGTGCTTAGTGCAGTGCTCTGCACATAGTAAGCGCTCAATAAATACTATTGAATGAATACTGTGGCCAGTTGTGGGCAGGGATTGTCTGTCTTTATTGCTGTATTGTACTTTCCAGTTTTCTGCACACCGTAAGCACTCAATAAATACGACTGAATAAATTAATCAAAGCATTCTTTTTAGTTTGTTTTTAATGGTATTTGTAAAGCACTTACTATGTGCCAGGCTCTGTATTAAGCACTGGGGTAGATACAAGTTGGTCAGGTTGGACACAGTCCCTATCCCGCATGGGGCTCACAGTCTTGATCCCCATTTTATATATGAGGTAACTAAGCAGAGACAAGTTGAGTGACTTGCCCAAGGTCATAAAGCAGACAAATGGCAGAAGCTGGGGTTAGAACCCAGGTCCTTCTGACTGCCGGGCCCGGGCTCTAATAATAATAATGTTGGTATTTGTTAAGTGCTTACTGTGTGCAGAGCACTGTTCTAAGCGCTGGGGTAGATACAGGCTAGTCAGGTTGTCCCATGTGAGGCTCACAGTTAATCCCCATTTTATAGATGATATCACTGAGGCACAGAGAAGTTAAGTGACTTGCCCAAGGTCACACAGCTGACAAGTGGCAGAGTCGGCATTCGAACCCATGACCCTTGACTCCCAAGCCCGGGTTCTTTCCACTGAGCCACGCTGCTTCTCTATCCTTTAGGCAACACTGCTTCCCCAGTACAGTGCTCTGCACATGCTGGAAAGAGCAGGGGCTTGGGAGTCAGAGGTCGTGGGTTCTAATCCCCGCTCCTCCACTTGTCAGCTGTTTGACTTCACCACTTCACTTATCTGTGCCTCAGTTACCTCTTCTGTAAAACGGGGATTAAGATTGTGAGTCCTACGTGGGACAACCTGATTACCTTGTATCTATCCCAGTGCTTAGGACGGTGCTTGGCACATAGTAAGGGCTTAACAAATACCATCATTTTTAATATGATTGACTGGTTTATCAGGATGTGTTGGAATTCAGTGCTAAATTAATTTATTTTACCATGATTATGGCACCTGGGAGAGCTTCGCTGGAAAGATTTTCAACAGTTGATTATGGTTAACCAATTCTGGGGCAAAAGTTGAAGATTCTCTCTCTCTCTAGTCTGTCAACTCCTTGTGGGAAGGAATCATGTCTACCTACTCGATTGTACTATGCTCTCCCAAGGGCCCAGTAAAGTGCTCTGCACAGAATCCAAGTGCTCAGTAATTACCACTGATTAATTGATTGATTGTTTGGAGATTAGTGCCTTTCCTTGTAACTATGGGGCCTAATCTTAAGGCTCTGCATCGCGCAATCCTCGGGCCTCGGCAGGGAATGTGTCTGATATATCGTTCCATTGCTCTCTCCCAAGCACTTAGTACAGTGCTCTGCACACAGTAAGTACGCAATAAATACCATCGCCTGACTGACTTATCCAGGCCTGCAGGAATAGCTCAAGGGATCCCCATGCAACATTTGATTCCTCACGTTCATACCAGTTCCACGTTTTCCCTTGCAAGGTTTTTGATTTTTTCTTCCATCCTCTGTATGCTCTGCAGCAGGTCATCATTCTTCTTGGTCATTCTCTTATTTTTTTCGACAAGAGGTTTCAGCTGGACTTCTGTCTCTCGAGAGCGCTTCACCTGGGGATCAGAACAGGGGCTATTTTAAGAGCTTAGCAGTCAACGGTGATAATTATGGCACTTCTTAAGTGCTCGCTGTGTGCAAACACTGTTCTAAGCACTGGGATGGATACAAGTTAATCGGGTTGGACACAAACCCTGTTCCACATGGGGCTCAAATTCTTCACCTCCATTATACAGGTGAGGGAACTGAAGCATGGAGAGGTTAAGGGACTCGCCCAAGGTCTCACAGCAGACATGTGGAGTCAGAATTAGAACCCAGGTCCTTCTGACTCTCATGCTCTATCCACTAAGACATACTGCTTCTCTGCAAGCAGGCGGTGGAGCAAGGATTAGGACCCAGGTCTTCTGACTCCCAGTTCTGTTCTCTATCCATTAGAAACATATATCTGCTAGCCTGCCATATCAAAAATCATGCTCGTGTTTCTCTATGATCATAGGTCATGGGTTCAAATCCCGGCTCTGCCATTTGTCAGCTGTGTGACTGTGAGCAAGTCACTTGACTTCTCTGTGCCTCAGTTCCCTCATCTGTAAAATGGGGATTAACTGTGAGCCTCACATGGGACAACCTGATGACCTTGTACCTACCCCAGCGCTTAGAACAGTGCTCTGCACATAGTAAGCAAGTGCTTAACAAATACCAACATTATTATAGGTGTACAACTCTACCAAAGCTAATGGAAAATGATATAAAACTAGGCCGTGGGCCAGGGGCTTTCATTAGGGGAAGCCGTGCACCATAGCGGTTAGAGCATAGGCCTAGGAGTCAGAAGGTCATGGGTTCTAATCCCCATTCCACCAAACTGTCTGCTGTGTGGGCTTGGGCAAGTCGCTTAACTTCTCTGTGCCTCAGTTACGTCATTTGTAAAATGGGGAATGAGGCTGTGAGCCACATGTGGGACAGGGTTTGTGTCCAACCCAATTGGTTTGTATCCACATAATTAGCACTTAAGAGAAACCACTATTTTGATGATAATAATAATGTTGGTATTTGTTAAGCGCTTACTACGTGCAGAGCACTGTTCTAAGCGCTGGGGGAGATACGGGGTGATTAGATGATGATGCATTGTACAGACTAAAAGCTATTGTGTCACTGTAACATTCTCCCCACTGGGAAGAAGCATAGACACTTTAACCAAAAAACCTGAAACTACATTTAACTTGCAAGTATAGGCTGACATTTTTTAATTAATGATTGGTTAACATTAATACATCTACTACTAATAATAATAGTACAGCGTGGCTCAGTGGAAAGAGCCCGGGTTTGGGAGTCAGAGCTCATGGGTTCGATTCCCGGCTCTCCCACTTGTCAGCTGTGTGACTGTGGGCAAGTCACTTCACTTCTCTGGGCCTCAGTTCCCTCATCTGTAAAATGGGGATGAAGACTGTGAGCCTCACGTGGGACCAGCTGATGACCCTGTATCTCTCCCAGTGCTTAGATCAGGGCTCTGCACATAGTAAGCGCTTAACGAATACCAACATTATTATTATTATTGTTTACTGTGAGCCACTGGTTCTATGCAACCAGCACAGTGCTTGGCCCAGAATAGGTGCTCAATAAATGCAACGATGAGAGCACAGGCCCCTCTCAGGGAGTTCCCAGTACTTTACCGGTCTCGACTACAGGAGGGAGAGTGAAGCAGAGGCCTGTCCATTCCATTTCTAGCTTGGCCAGTGGTTAGCGCGTGGCGGGCCATCGGCTACAAGTCAAAACTTACCTGTGCTGGGCAGCGGCGGCACGGGAGAGAATCAAAGGTGAAGACTCAAGTTTACTGTGTGGTAAACCACTGCCGGTTTTTTACCAAGAAAACTCTACGGATGCACTACCAGAACGACGGCAGGTGGAGGCGGGGCGTTGTGGGAGAGATGTCTCCATGGCGTCGCTCTGGGTCAGAGACGACTCGACGGCATAAGACATGAGCACAGGACTGGAAGTCAGGAGACCTGGGTTTCAGCCTCAGCTCCATCGCTTGCCCGCTGGGTGACCCTGAGCAAGTCATTTAACCTCTCTGGGCCTCTGTTTCCTCATCGGTCAAACAGGAATTAAATTCATTCATTCAATAGTATTTATTGAGCGCTTACTATGGGCAGAGCACTGTACTAAGCGCTCGGAATGGACAAATCCATAACAGATAGAGACAGTCCCTGCCCTTTGACGAGTTTACAGTCTACTTGTCTCTCCAGTCTAGCCTGTGTCAAGGACCGTATCCCAATTTGATTATCCTGTAATAATAATAATAATGTTGGTATTTGTTAAGCGCTTACTATGTGCCAAGCACTGTTCTAAGCGCTGGGGTAGACATAGGGGAATCAGGTTGTCCCACGTGGGGCTCACAGTTTTCATCCCCATTTTACAGATGAGGGAACTGAGGCACAGAGAAGTTAAGTGACTTGCCCACAGTCACACAGCCGACAAGTGGCAGAGCTGGGATTCGAACTCATGAGCCCTGACTCCAAAGCCCGTGCTCTTTCCACTGAGCCACGCTGTACGTATCCCAGGGTTTAGCAGAGTGCTTGGATCAGAGTCAGCACTAAATAAATACCATCATTAAGATAATACTGAGATCTAAACTGGCTCTGGGGAGAGAAGAAGTTGTCAGAATCAAGTCAGTCTGAACCAACTTTAGAAAATACAATAGCGACAGTCTTCTAGATTGTACACTCGATGTGGACGGGGAATGTATCTGCTTATTGTCGTATCGTACTCTTCCAACTGCTCAGTACAGTGCTCTGCACACAGTAAGTGCTCAATAAATACAACGGACTGACTGACAAGGGAAAGAAGCCACAAGATTGTGACAATTCTGGTGTTTCTCAGCCCTAAATCCTCTCTCTTACGGATAGGATTCCGAGCCACATCTTAAAAAAACTCGTGCACCCGCTCCCGACAATTACATAGGAGTGGGGACTTTTCCTCTCCGCTTCTGAGGGACCGCCCCCGGACACAAATATAATTCAAGCTAATTTTAACGACGCTTTAGTAGGAGTGAACTATTACTTGTTTTCAAGTGAAAATGATCTGCCCTAACCGCCCCCTGAGTTTGTTTCCCGTAAAACATATCGCCATCTGTGCTGGCAAGGATAATTTTACCAGTTCATTTCTTTCATCGGCTAGAAGGGTATTTCTGTCTTCCAGCTTCCGTATGACAGCGTTCAGTTCCGCGATTTTTAGTTGAAATCTCCGCACATCGCGTTCGTCCATATGCTGATCCTAAAAGACGCAGAGGACGTGAATACGCTCTTTGAAACGGGCAGGACGCGATAAGAAAACATCCAGATGCTACAAAACCCTGGCCATGAAGTCATATGACCAATCCACTCTAAGCATCGAGGGCTTGCTGTGTGCAGAGCATTGTGCTAAGCACTTAGGAGAGCACACTATAATTGAATTAGTAGACGTCTTCCCTGCTCACAGTGAGCAACAGAAGAGATTCTCGATCTTATGCTTTTCTTCCCCAGAGTGCAAACTCCTTGTGGACAAGGAGCATGTCCTTTGATTGCTGAACTGACTGCACTATAATCAGTAGATGCTCAATAAATAGGTTTGCTATTAGTAGAGAAGCAGCGTGGCTCAGTGGAAAGAGCCCAGGCTTGGGAGTCAGAGGTCGTGGGTTCTAATCCCGGCTCCGCCGCTTGCCAGCTGTGTGACTTTGGGCAAGTCACTTCACTTCTCTGTGCCTCAGTTACCTCATCTGTAAAATAGGGATTAAAACTGTGAGCCCCACGTGGGACAACCTGATCACCTTGTATCCCTCAGTGCTTAGAACAGTGCTTCGCACATAGTAAGCGTTTAACAAATGCCACCATTTTATTTTTATTTTACTGCAACACACCCAAGTTCTTCTCGGAGGTGGGAAACACGCGCTATACTTTTCAACCCGATCAGTGATTTGCTTCAAAAAAATCATCCAGAATTTAGCACGAGAAGTAGCGTGGTCTAGTGGATAGAGCACAGGACAGGAAGTTAGAAGAACCTGGGTTCTAATCCCGACTTCACCCCTTGTCTGCTGTGTGTCCTTCAATAGGAATAATAACAATAATGGTACTCGTTAAGCGCTTACTACATGCCAGGGCTGTTCTAAGCACTGGGGTAGATTCAAATTAATCAGGTTGGACGGGGCGCACAGTCTCAATCCCCGTTTTACAGATGAGGGAACCGAGGCCAGAGAAGAGAAGTAGACTTGCCCATGGTCACACAGCAGACATGTGGCAGCATGGCTCAGTGGAAAAAGCCCAGGCTTGGGAGTCAGAGGTCATGGGTTCCAATCCCAGTTCTGACACTCATCAGCTGTATGACTTTGGGGAAGTCATTTAACTTCTCTGTGCCTCAGTCACTTCATCTGTAAAATGGGGACTAAGACTGTGAGCCCCACGTGGGACAACCTGATCACCTTGTATCCCTCAGCGCTTAGAACAGTGTTTTGCACACAGTAAGCACTACACAAATACCACCATTATTATTATTATTATGTGGCAGAACCAGGATTAGGATACAGGACCTTGTGGCCCCCAGGCCCGTGTTCTATCCGCTAAGCCACACTGCTTCTCTTCACTTCTCTGTGACTCAGTTCTTTCATCTGTAAAATGGGGATTAAGACTGAGTTCCATGTGGGCCATGGACTGTGTCCAACCTCATTGGCTTGTAAGATATAATAATGATAATAATGGTACTTGTTAAGTGCTTACTATGTGCCAAGCACTGTTCTAACTGCTGGGGTAGATACAAGTTAATTAGGTTGGACACAGTACCTGTCCCACATAGGGCTCACACTCTTAATCCCCATTTTACAGATGAGGTAACTGAGGCCCAGAGAAGTGAAATGACTTGCCCAAGGTCACACAGCTGACATGTGGCAGAGTCGGAATTAGAACCCTTGACCTCCTGACTCCCAAGCCCGTGCTCTATCCACTAAGACACGCTGCTTCTGGTATCTACCCCAGCACTTAATACAGGGCCAGGAACATAGTAAGTTAGTGCTTAGAACAGTGCTTTGCACATATTAAGTGCTTAAAAAATACCATGAAAATAAAAGTCCTCGTTTTTTTGTTTTTTTTTTTAAAGAATAGCTGTGAGACAGGACATGCAGATGGTGAAAAGAGGCCAACTAGATTGTAAGCTGCATAAAGGCGCTTTGCACACAGTGAGCGCTCAATAAGGACAATCGAATGAAGAAGCAAACTGATCGATTGATGAAAGAGACGTTTCCTGGAGAACACGATCTTACCAGGTTGCCCATCAGTTCGGAGATATCTCCTATTCCGGCCGGAAGCTCTTTCTTTGGGCTACTGTGGTATCGTTCCGCTTCCTTCACTTGGACTAGCTGCTCATCCAAAGCTTCTTTCTGGAGGAGCAGCTTTTGGGTGTGACCAGCCTGGACACCCAAGTCCTTCTCCAAGGCCGATATCACTCGCTCTTTCCCTTTTATCTCGTCCATCTAGAATGAATCAGAAAGGCCATTAAGATTCGTGGCACGGGGGGAAACCCTTCCGGTCTTACTCTGTGACTCCACGTGGATGGCGTGAGCGAAGAATTTCCATCATTTTCACCAGGTGCTAGAAACCTCTTCTAGAGGTGTGTGGCATTCATCGCAGGAAGTAGATGGTTTTAAGTCAGTCAGTCCATCGTGATTATTGAGTGTTTACTGTGTACAGTAAAGGCTCAATTTCAAGCAAAAACTCTTCACTATTGGCTTCAAAGCTGTCCACCACCTCGCCCCTTCCTACCTCATCTCCCTCCTCTCCTTCTCCATCCCAGCCCATATGCTCCGCTCCTCTGCCGCCGCTCACCTCCTCACCGTCCCCCCGTCCTCGCCTATCCCGCCGTCGACCCCTGGCCCACGTCCTCCCGCGGTCACGGAAGGCCCTCCCTCCTCACCTCCGCCAAACTAACTCTCTTCCCCTCTTCAAAGCCCTACTGAGAGCTCACCTCCTCCAAGAGGCCTTCCCAGACTGAACCCCCCTTTTCCTCTGCTCCCCCTACCCTCCCCATTGCCCCAAACTGTTCCCTTTGCCCAACCCCTGCTCTCCACCAAACAGTCTTTATGTATATATGTACATATTTATAATTATAATTCAATTCATTTTTATTAATGATCTGTACATATCTATAATTCTATTTATTTAGGATGATGCTACCGATGCCTGCTTACTTGTTTTGATATCTGTCTCCCCTCTTCTAGACTGTGAGTCCATTGTGGGCAGGGATTGTCTCTCTTTGTTGCTGATCTGTACTTCCCTAGTGTTTAGTACAGTGCTCTGCACACAATAAGCAATGTTCTGCACATAGTAAGCGCTCAATAAATATGATTGAATGAATGAACGAATGAACAAATACAATTGAATTGAATGAATGAATACAGAACGCTGTACTAAGCACTGGGGAGAATACAACGCAATAAACGGACAGATTCTCTGCCCGCGATAACCTTACGGACTAGAGGAACAAGAACACGGTTTATCCTGTCTATTAGGAATGATCCCACAATGTGACAGGGATTGTGAGCCCTTCATTGGCCTTTTCAGCTACACCAGCTCTCAGGTTCACTCACAGGGGAACCTTCACCACTAATATTGACATCTTGGATTTCAGAGAACAACTCTATCCTTGCACTTATCATCATGATACTCAGTGAACAACAAGAATCGGTCTCCCTCGCTAGACTGTAAGCTCGTTGTGGGCAGGGAATGTGTCTGTTTATTGTTCTATCGTGCTCACCCAAGTGCTTAGCACAATGCTCTGCTCAGAGTAAGCGCTCAATGAATACGACTGAATGATCCAAACATTCTAAAAAGCCAAAAAAAGAGGCATCCTCCCAAAGAACGCATGTTCAGAGTAGACGCAAGCATAATTCTTGACTGGCTTGGAATTATCAGTGGCATTCATTGAGCCACCTCTCAGGGTCGCATCTGGAGAGTGTCCAGTCCTCTTCCAGTCTCGACTACAGGAGGGAGGGTCAAGCAGAGGCCTGTCCATTCCATTCCTAGCTTGGCCAGTGGCTAGCGAATGGCAGGCCATCGGCTACTAATCAAAACTCCCCCGTGCTGGGCAGCAGCGGCACGGGAGAGAGTTGAGGGTGGAGACTCATTTACCGTGCGGAAGACTGCAATGGGAAACCACTTCCGGTTTTTACCAAAAAAACTCCACGGATCCGCTACCAGAACAACTGCAGATGAAAGCGGAGCATTTGGGGAGAGATGTGTTTATGGCATCACTATGGGTCAAGACACGACTCAAAGGCATAAGACAATAACAATAATTCACTGAGCCCTTACTATGTCCAGAGCACTGTACTAAGTGTTTGAGCGAGTTCGATACAACGTAATTAGCAGATACGTTCCCTGTTAATAACGAGCTTACAGTCTAGAGGGAAAGACAGATTGGAGAAGCAGCGTGGCTCAGTAGAAAGAGCACGGGCTTTGGAGCCAGGGCTCATGAGTTCGAATCCCAGCTCTGCTATTTGTCAGCTGTGTGACCGTAGGCAAGTCACTTAACTTCTCTGTGCTTCAGTTCCCTCGTCTATAAAATGGGGATTAAGACTGTGAGCCCCACGTGGGACAACCTGATTCCCGTGTGTCTACCCCAGTGCTTAGAACAGTGCTTGGCACATAGTAAGCGCTTAACAAATACCAACATTATTATTATGTTAATATGAATAAATAATTCATAACAAACTTATAGGTATTATCTGGGCTCATGAGTCTCCATAGGGGAGATGAGTTTTTAATGAGCCAAACTGCCATTTTATCATGATCACTTCCAGTTTTTTGTGTGTGTGTGTGTTTTTTTTTCCCCCCCCACACTCACAAACCCACACATGCCACTAAAATAGGCACTATTATTATACACTGTGTGATGCCCAGTTTCATAAACTAAATCCAGCACAGACTGGATTTCCCTATAGAAAAATTTTCATTTTTATAGTAATCATTTTTGCTTTTTCCTGATATTTAGCTTTAGGCATTCTTGGAAAGATGGCATCACCCTGGTCATGTGCAGCTCATTTAAATCATGCTCTAATTTGACTTTCACTCCTCTCTCATGCTTTTCTTTCCTTTTTACATTTTTGAACACAAATTCCAACCCAGAACATAAAAGAGATTTTAATAGGGAAAATAGATGATACATAACTATAGACAATCTGGGGCAAAACATTTAAAAGACATCTTTCAAAACGCTTAACGCTTGCCGAAGTGCCGTGTTGCTGCTGCTGATCTTCGGTGCCAATAGAAACTGCCACTCACACACATTTCAGGGGAAAACTGCTTTGAAAGACGGTAAACGCAAAGGAAAACCAAAATCAGCAGTTGCCGTAGAAACCCGATTCCGCGTGTGCGTTTTCAGAAAGCATCTTGAACATATAGAAAATAATATGTAGTCTGTTCTCTTCATTTCAGAGGCTTCCAATTATTTTCACACTTTTCCTTAGCACCCCCAGTTTGGGGTATATATAGGAAGTGACGGGCTAGAGTCTATTGCGGCGCTCAGTACATAGACCTGCACTCAACTTTAGAACACGTTAGTAATAAATGCTCTTAATTTAATTTCCGCAGCCTTGTCAAAAAACAATCTTAAGGCTAATAGTATATTTCCTTTCCTATTTTCTCTAAGGCTGCCTGAGGTGGAGAATCAAAAAGAGTGTTTGGCTTGATTTTATGGCATATTTTATGCATACTTGTTGCTAAAAAATAAACATGAATAAGTCAGGAGGTTTGAAAGGCATCGTTTGCTAATCCAATATGTTCTGTTAAAAAAAAAAAAAAATTCATGACAGGATTGTAGACAACCCACTCGCTGGATGGTGTTGCCATAGGCAACAGAATTTCCCTGCTGAAAGAGGGAAAAGACATTTATCAAATGTAGAGATAATGGGGAAAGCAAAGGACTTGTTCTCTTCCAAAGATTTTTTTTTCTAAGATCACTGAATGTTCCTTGGGAAAATGTATATCTAGTTTTTTGCTACTAGCGTATGCACTGACTATGCTGAAGTGGGGCTTTGAAACACATTTAGAATATTCATTTGTATCTAGCTCAGTCGGTCAATTCTTTTATGTCAAAGATTGGTTTTAATTTTAATTCACATCAGTAGATATGTTGTAATATTAATTTTATATGTACATAGTTTCATAGGAAGTATGAAGGTTAGGTCTCAGCTGTCCCGTAATAATCAGAACCAGTCTTATTTTGGCAAGGCTGGGGAGAATTTTTATGTTTACTTTTTTATGGTAATTGTTAAGCTCTTACTCTGTGCCAGGCTCTATATTGAGCACTGGGGTAGATACAAGGTAATCAAGTTGGACACAGTCCATGTCCCACATAGGGCTCACAGCCTTAATCTCCATTTTACAGATGAGGGAACTGAGGCACAGAGAAGTTAAGTGCCTTGCCCAAGGTCACACAGCATTCAATAGTATTTATTGAGAGCTTACTATGCGCAGAGCACTGTACTAAGCGCTTGGAATGTACAAATCGGTAACAGATAGAGACAGTCCCTGCCCTCTGAAGGGCCTACAGTCTAATCGGGGGAGACGGACAGACAAAAACAATAGCAATAAATAGAATCGAGGGGATGAGCATCTCATTGAAATAATAGCAAATAAATAGAATCAAGGTGATGTACACTTCATTAACAAAATAAATAGGGTGATGAAATTATATACAATTGAGTGAACCAGCACAATGCTGAGGGGAGGGGAAGGGAGAGGGGGAGGAGCAGAGGGAAAGGGGGGAAAAGAGGGCTTAGCTGAGGGGAGGTGAAGGGGGGGTAGAGGGGGAGCAGAGGGAAAAGGGGAGCTCAGTCCGGGAAGGCCTTTTGGAGGAGGTGAGCTCTAAATAGGGTTTTGAAGAGGGGAAGAGAATTAGTTTGGCGGAGGTGAGGAGGGAGGGCGTTCCAGGACCGCATTAAGGAACAAACACAGAAATTTAAGTAGGACTAAGAAAACTCTGCACATAGTAAGTGCTCAAATTCACTGCTTGACAAATACATAAATTCTAGAAAAACAATGTTTTGGAGAAAATCTGTTGGTGAACTGCAGAAAAAGACTAGTCAAAAAATGCTGTAATTAACGTACCTCGGAAGGAAGTCGGTATATGGACAGAATAGCAAAAATAGATCATTACCTCCTCGAGTTCAGGGATAGAACTCTCCCAAGCAATTTAGACAGTCTTTTTCCCATAGTAGGAGACCAATAATTACTGCCAGTCAGGAAAAGGGAATCTGTTCTTTAGACTCCAAGCTCGCTGTGGGCAGGGAACATATCTGCTAATGTTGTTGAACAGTACTCTCCTAAGCACTTAGTACAGTGCTCTGTACATAATAGGCACTCAATAAATACCATGAATAGACTGAAGTGAAATACTGGGATTCCAGGTTCATGGCTCTGATTACGGTAAGAATAAGCGGAGATAGAGCATAGAGTCCATGGTATCTTGGATAGCAGCAGTTAAGAGGGAGAACTAATAGTAATACTAATTATGGTTTTTGGGAATCGCTTACCTTGTGCCTGGCCCTCCTGGGTCAAGAAATCCCGACTCCACTGCCCTTTCCCCAAGTGCTTAGTACAGTGCTCTACGCATTATGGGCAGAGAATGTGTCTGTTTATTGTTGTATTATACTCTCCCCAGCGCTTAGTACCGTGCTCTGCACACAGTAAGCGCTCAATCGATATGACTGACTGACTGGTAACGCAACTATTTGGTGGACTCATTGTGCCAAGATGCCCCCGTCTACCCTTCCCCCACCTGCATGAATTTACCTAAGGCTCTTGGGGGATGAGGGGATGATATTGGAAAAATGTTTACCCAATATTATCCCAGCGGGCCTTCAGAGCGTTAGATCACCAAGAACCAAGGAAATAACTCCCACGATCAGAGTAACGTAAAAACAATTAAAACCCACAAAGGCTTCATTATTTTTAAATCATCTATGGGGTTGGAACTTTTCTCTTGGGGGGGGTGGTATTTGTTAAGCGCTTACTATGTGCCAAGCACTGTTCTAAGTGCTGGAGTAGATTCAAAATAATCACATTGAACAGAGTCCCTGTCCCTCAATCCCCATTTTACAGATGAGGTAACTGAGGCACAGAGAAGCTAAGCGACTTGCCCAAGGTCACACAACAGACAAGTGGTGGAGCCGGGATTCAAACCCACGACCTCTGACTCCCAAGCCCGGGTTCTTGCCACTAGACCATGCTGCTTAAAACAACAGACTAATAATCCCTCATTGGATTTATGTGCATATCTGTAAATTATGGATTAGAAATTACTTATTCATTCATATTAACGTCTGCCTTCCCCTTTAGGCTCCCGGCTCCGCCGCTTGTCAGCTGTGTGACCTTGGGCAAGTCACTTCACTTCTCTGTGCCTCAGTTACCTCATCTGTACAATGGGGATTAAGATTGTGAGCCTCACGTGGGACAACCCGATGACCCTGTATCTCCCCCAGCGCTTAGTACAGTGCTCTGCACATAGTAAGAGCTTAACAAATACCAACATTATTATTATTAAACTCATTATGGACAGGGAACGTGTATGCAAATTCTGTCGTATTATACTCTCCCAAGCGCTTAGTACAGTGCTCTGCACATACGCACTCGATGAATCCCAGCGACTGATTGATTCGATGAATGAATAAGGAAAGGGAAGCCCTAAAGCTCCAGAACAAACCACTGAGCGTGTTCAATAAATAAAGATGCTTTAGTCAATGGGGAGAGCACAAAGAGTTGCCAGTCAGCTACGAAACCAACTGGCGATCGGGCAGAAAAATGCCAATCTCTGAGTCAACTTTGGGTAATGGTTTCACTTGCTCTATTGGATTCCGGGAACCCCAAAGTGGACTGTAAACTCCACTAGATCCCGCGGGCAGGGATCGCCTCAACCGATCCACCTCTACTCTCCCAAGTGTTTAGCGCAATGCTCCGCACACAGTAAATCCTCAATAACCCCGACTGAGTGATTGAAAGCCAGAGAGGCAACTCTTCGGTAATGAGCCTAATGCTAATATAAAACAAACCCATAATTTTGCCAATAAACCTCTAAACCCAGGTGAGGATGAAGAAGTCTATCTAAATGTCAGAAAAAGCTAGACAGGAGCTCTCTTAATCTCCTGAGAAGAAGAATATTGGCAGCACTTTTGTACCTTTCCTACAGCACTGATGTACATATCTGTCATTTTATGTATTTAATTGGTGTCTCTCCCTCTAGACTGTAAACTCGTTGGGGGCAGGGAATATGTCTATTTTGCTGTATTGTACTCGCTTGTACCAAGTGCTTAGTACAGTGCTACGCTGTACTGAGAAGCAGTGTGGCTCAGTGGAAAGAGCCCGGGCTTGGGAGTCAGACGTCACGGGTTCGAATCCGGGCTCTGCCACTTGGCAGCTGTGTGACTGTGGGCGAGTCACTTCACTTCTCTGGGCCTCAGTTACCTCATCTGGAAAATGGGGATTAACTGTGAGCTTCACGTGGGACAACCTGATTACCCTGTATCTACCCCAGCGCTTAGAACAGTGCTCTGCACATAGTCAAGCGCTTAACAAATACCATCATTATTATTATTATTACTCTGCATACAGTAAGCACTTATTTTCTTCTAAGAAAATTTCCATTTTTAGTAAGCTTTTCTGCTTATTGTTTTTACTGACTGTTTTTACTTATTGATTTTTGTTTTTGCTGCGATCTCTCCTTGGCAATTTGAAGGAAAGAAATCCCTCTCCTTTTTTAATCTCAAGAACCACATGAAACCACAATCAATCAGTGGTATTTGAGTGCTCCCTGTGTGCAGAGCACTGTACTGAGCTCTCTGGAGAGCATAAGACAGTAGCACAAATTCTGCCCCCAAGTAGCTTACGAGCTAGACAGGGAGGCAGACGTTCAACTAGATTACAGATAGACAAGTACGTAAGCACCGAGGCGGAAATAACAACAATAATGTTGGTATTTGTTAAGTGCTTTGTTAAGAGCCCCATGTGGGACAACCTGCTTACCTTGTAACTACCCCAGCGCTTAGATCAGTGCGTGGCACATAGGAAGCGCTTAATAAATAGCATAATTACCAATATTATTATTATTCTCTGTGCCTTGGTTCCCTCTTCTGTAAAATGGAGATTAACAGTGTGAGCCCTATGTGGGACAGGGACTGTGTCCATTGTGACTTCTATCTACCCCGGGGCTTAGAACAGTGCTTGGCACACAGTAAGCGCTGAACAGGTACCAAAATGATTATAATTATCATCGAGACAGAGGAGACGCCGCGCCCAGATGGGGTTCGACTCACCAGCCTCCGGATATCCCTCTCACATTCCCGCTTGATTCTATTGATCTCGTCCTGATGGGTCTGATAGGCCACCCTGAGGTCGGCGGCCTTGGTCTTATCGGCCTGCACCATGTTGCTCAGGGCTTCCTCCACCTGCTTCTTCCCGGACTTGAGCTCCAGGATCTCCTGCTGCAACTTGACGCGCTCGCCGTCGAAGGTCCTCCTGGCCTCCTCGCGGGCCTCGTTCCACAGGGCCGTCTTCACCTTGTCGGCCGCCCCGTCCCGGAGCATCTGCAGGCTGGCCTGGAGACGCTGCACCTCCCCGTCTTTGATTTTCGCCATCCGGGCCAGGTCCTGCTCATGCTGCCTGCTCAGGGCCTCCCGTGCGGCCTGTAGCTCCTTCACCTTCTCCTCGTGCAGCTTGGCCCGCAGCTCCGAGATGAAAGCCGTGTGCTTGTGCTGCTCCTGTTCCCGCTCTTGCTTGACCTCCTGGAGCCTCTCCCTCAGCTTGCCCACCTGCGGCACCGGAGACAAAGAGGGGTCATTCGTTCCTTCGGTCGGATTTATCGAGCGCTTATTGGGCACGGAGCACTGCGCTAAGGGCTTGAGAAGTACAGCGTGGCAATCGAGATAGACAATCCCTGCCCACACCGGGTTTACGGTCTAGAAGGGGGTTACCCCGGGGGGATCATCTGAGGGGCGACTATTGCTCGTTGGGAAATTTCTTATTCAGGTGTCTCTCCCCCATCTAGACTGTGAGCTCATTGTGGGTAGGGACTGTCTGTCTCTATTTTTCTATTGTAATAATAACGATGATGATGGTACTTGTTACTTCTCACTCTAGGCTTCAAGGCTCTCCATCCCCTCGCCTCCTCTTACCTCTCCTCCCTTCTCTCTTTCTACCGCCCACCCCGCACGCTCCGCTCCCCTGCCGCCCACCTCCTCGCCGTCCCCCGTTCTCGCCTGTCCCGCCGACGACCCTTGGGCCACGTCCTCCCGCGGTCACGGAAGGCCCTCCCTCCTCACCTCCGCCAAACTAATTCTCTTCCCCTCTTCAAAACCCTACTTAAAGCTCTCCTCCTCCAACAGGCCTTCCCAGACTGAGGTCCCCTTTTCCCTCTGCTCCCTCTACCCCCCCTTCACCTCTCCGCAGCTAAACCCTCTCCTCCCCTCTTTCCCTCTGCTCCTCCCCCTCTCCCGTCCCCTCCCCTCGGCACTGTACTCATCCGCTCAACTGGATACATCTTCATCACCCTATTTATTTTGTTAATGAGATGTACATCAACCTGATTCTATTTATCTGCTATTGCTTTAATGAGATGTTCTTCCCCTCGATTCTATTTATTGCCATTGTTCTTGTCTGTCCGCCTCCCCCGATTAGACTGTAAGCCTGTCAAAGGGCAGGGACTGTCTCTATTACCGATTTGTCCATTCCAAGCGCTTAGTACAGTGCTCTGCACACAGTAAGTGCTCAATAAATACTACTGAATGAATGAATGAATGTTAAGTGCTTACTATTTGCCAGGCACTGGAATAGATACAAATTAATCAGGTTGGACACAGTCCAACCATCTCCCCCTTCTAGACTGTGAGCCCACTGTTGGGCAGGGATTGTCTCTATCTGTTGCCGAATAGTGGTTTCCAAGCACATAGTACAGTGCTCTGCACACAGTAAGCGCTAAATAAATATAATTAAATGAATCGATGAAAGTCCCTATCCCAAATTGGGCTCTCGCACTCTTAATCCCCTGACAGATGAGGTAACTGAAGCCCAGAGAAGTTAAGTCATTTAAGCCAAGGTCACACTGCAGACAAGTGGTGGAGGCAGGATTGGAACCCACCTGGGATTTGACTCCCAGGCCCGTGCTGTAGCCACTACACCATGCTGCTTTTGCTTAGTACAGTGCTCTGCATACAGTAAGCACGTAATAAATTTGATTGAATGAATAAACAAATGAATTAATGACCAGGACACGAGTCTGGTATGCAAGATGCAGATCGTGGAACCAAGTGGGACTCTAACTGGAGTAGAGGAGAAAGCCCGAGTCTGGGAATTAGAATGACACGGGTTCTAATTCCGGTTCTGCCACCAATCTGACGGGCGACCTCAGACAAGTCACTGTAATTTAGTTATGTATGAATATTAATTTCTATTTCCCCCTATAGACTGTGAGCTCGTTAAGGGCAGGGAATTTGTCTGTTTGTTATACTCTCCCAAGCACTTAGTCCAGCACTTGGTACAGTGCTTGGCACATAGTAAGCGCTTAACAAATACTGTAATCATTATTATTACAATGCTTTGCACACAGTGAGTGTTCAATTAAATATGAGTGAATGAGTAAATATGAAAGAATGAACTTCTCTGGGCCTCAGTTCCCTCATTTGGAAAATGGGGAAAATGGGGATTGAAACTGTGAGCTCCAAGTGGTGTAAGGACTGTGTTCAACCCAATTTGCTTGGATCCACCCCAGTACTTAGTACAGTGCCTGGCACATAGTAAGCGCTTAACAAAACCATTATTATTATTATTATTAGTGGAAGGAATGCGGGCCTCAGAAGAAAGGTGGGTTCTAATCCTGGCTCTGCTGCCTGACCACTGCGTGGGTGTGAGTGAGCCACTTGACTGCTCTGGGCCTCAGTTTCCTCGTCTGTAAAAATGGGCATTTTATTCTGGCTCTTCCTGCCCCTTAGACTGTGAATCCTATCTGGGTCCAATCTGATAATCTTGTATCTACACCAGGACCTAGCACACTTAATAAATGCCACATTTCTTCAAAGTATTATTTTGAGGATAGAAGAGATCAATCGGGAAAATGTGAGGAGCTTCGCCTTCTTTCCAAACATCTTCCACTCCCTCGTGACAGCAACAACCGCAGTGGTGGTATTTAAGGGCTTATTATGCACCAAGATCCTGCTGTGTGATCTGCGTAATGCACTTAAATTTTCTGTGCCTCAGTTTCCACAACTGTAAAAATGGGAATTAAATGCCTGTTCTTCCTTCTGTTTAGACAAGTGAGCCCCATATGGGACAGGAACTTTATACCAACTATTTAATTTGCCTTATCCCAGGGTTTAGAAAAGTGTTGGACACATGTAAGTGCCTAATACTGTAAAATGCACTTTACTAAGCGCTGGGATAGATGCAAGTCAATTAGGTAGGACACAGGCCCTGTCCTCATGAGGCTTATAGTCTGGGTGGGAGGGAAAAACAGATATTTAATCTCAGTGTTACAGATGAGGAAATTGAGGCCCAGAAAATCAGGTAACTCATCAAGTGTCTCACAGCAGGCAAGTGGCTGAGACAGGATTAGAGCCCAGGTCCTCTGTCTCCCAAACCGGTGTCTCCCACCCAGAACTATGCCAAACTGCCTCTCCTTCAGAAATTCCCTGAAAACCCACTCCTTAAATACAGAAGTTTTCTCTCCTGGGAAGAGGAAGTTTTGCTTAACCTCACCCCCCCATCTTATCTTACGCCGTCGAGTCGTCTCTGACCTATAGCGACTCTACGGATGCAACTCTCCCAGAAGGCCCCACCTCCATCTGCAATCGTTCTGGTAGTGGATCCACAGAGTTTTCTTGGGAAAAATCCAGAAGTGGTTTACCATTGCCGCCTTTGGCAAAGTCAACATGAGTTTCCGCCCTCAACTCTCTCCTGTGCCGCTACTGCCCAGCACAGGGGAGTTTTGACTTGTGGCCGATGGCCTGCCACTCACTAGCCACTGCCCAAGCCATGGATGGAATGGACAGGTCTCTGCTTGACTCTCCCTCCCATAGTTGAGACTGGTAAAGGACTGGAAACTTTCCAGGTGCCACCCTGAGGATCCCCAGTCTACCACTGTTTCCCAAATAAGCACCCATAAGTCACAAAACCCCAAACGGAGCTCAAAGCCGCAGAATCAAAATGCTTTCAGTTTACAGTTTCCACAATGGAGGTCCGACTATCCTGCTGCAATGTTAGTTTGCTCATATGATGCTCTTTGCTTAAAACGTAAAACACGTGTGAGCTCTGTGTTCAAGGCCAACTGGGATGCTCTTGAAATGCACTGGTGGAACAGGATGACCACAGAAACGGAGTAAAATTTGCTTAAGACATTTACAATCATTTATTTTGCATGTTACAAAGCTCTTTTTAAAAATATACATTCCTGTTTTTGGTGTGTTTTTTTTTTTCCCTTATAGACTTATAGACCAAGTCATCTCTGGGATCCTCAAATTGACTTAAAGATCCTGATCTGCCATTTTAGACGCAGAAAGCTTAGTGCCAGTGGAGCATCACTTTGAACTGCAGACTGGGTTTGCCTCACAAACAGTTCAAAATCAATCTGGTTCTCCAAGTGAATCCCAGCATGGAAGGCCGGCAGATTGGGGGTGTCAGCAGCTTCACCTTTTCCAGTTTTGAGGGTCAGACTGCCACACGTGGAGTGCTGCTTTTTTATGCATTAATGGTACTTGTTAAGTGCTTACTATGTGCCAGGCACTGCACCGAGCACTGGGGTAGATACAAGGCTGGACACATTCATGGTCCCATGTGGTGCTCACATCCTCAATCTCCATTTTACAGATGAAGTAACAGGCACAGAGAATTGAAGTGATTTGCCCAAGTTCAAAGCAGACAGGTGGCAGAGCTGGGATTAGAACCCAGATCCTTCTGACTTCCATGCCCTTGCTCTATCCACTAGGTCATGCTGCTTCTCACCACTTGAATACATTCCGATTATGGAAGGTGTCTAGAAAAGGAAATCATAAATATTCTTTAAACTCGGCAAGAACCCCAACTGCTAGATGCCAGGAATCATGTCTACAAAGTCTGTTTTGTTAATTTGTACTTAGTAATAATAATAATGACTGTGATATTTGTTAAGTGCTTGCCACGTGCTAGGTTCTGTATTAAGTGATGATGATGATGGCATTTGTTAAGCGCTTACTATGTGCAAAGCACTGTTCTAAGCGCTGGGGGGGAATACAGGGTGATCAGGTTGTCCTGCGTGGGATTCGCAGTCTTAATCCCCATTTTCCAGATGAGGGAACTGAGGCACAGAGAAGTGAAGTGACTTGCCCAAAGTCACACAGCTGACAAGTGGCAGAGCTGGGATTAGAACCCATGACCTTCTGACACGCGGGCCCGGGCTCTATCCACTACACCATGCTGCTTCTACCCCACCACCGGCTCAATTTACTTTATCCAGGACTCAACCTCTCCTTCTTCTAGAGTCACCTCCTCTTTCAGGGCAGAGAACATGCCTTCTCCCTGTACTGTGCTCTCCCAAGTGCTTAGTACCGAGTTCTGCCCAAAGAAAGCACTCAATAAATACCATCAATTGAGTTCCCTAAAATTCCACATCACACAGGTCAAATAATATCTGGTATGGATTGTATGAAGTAGTGGATAGAGCAAGGGCCTGGGAGTCAGAAGGTCATGGGTTCTCAACCCGGCTCCGCCACTTCTCTGCTGTGTGACCTTGGGCAAATCACTTCACTCTCCCGTGACTCAGTGACCTAATCTGTAAAATGGGGATTAAGACTGTGAGCCTCACGTGGGGCAATCGGATTATCTTGTACCTACCCCAGCGCTTAGAACAGTGCTCAGCACATAGTAAGCGCTTAACAAATCCACAATTATTATTATTCTGATCCCAGCTCCACCACTTGTCCGCTGTGGGGCTTTGGGTAAGTCACTGAATCTCTCTGTGTCTCAGTTACCTCATCTGTAAATGGGGATCGAGACTGTGAGCCCCCCAGGGGACATGGACAGTGTTCAAACTGATTAGCCTGTGTCCACCCCAGCGCTTAGTACAGTGCCTGACACATAGGGCTTAACAAATATCATTTACAATTCTTATTGATTTTATTATCATTAATATTATTTTCCTGCTATGTCAAACACCCCCAGCCACTAGCATAAAATCCACTGGGTCTGATTTTAGGTGTTGGAGAAAAGGGGGTGCTCCCGGAGAACTGTTCCCCGCTTCTTCACTGCCACCCATCTCCATGTGTTAGGACTGAAGTCCTCAATGGCCAGAACTGGCTGAGGAAAAACATCCCCAACAGCTCAAAGCTAGATTAAGCACGCGATGGAGGAAGCCATTCCACCCACAATTTACTGACACGGATAAATTTCTTTTCCCTCCAATAATCTGATCTGAGTAGAAAGAGAAGGATGCACTACTCTCTTTGAGGGGAGAATTAGAGTTGCTCCGCTCGGTTGTCATTTAGTGCACCGGCTACAGAAATTACTTAAAGGAGACGATGGGAGGGAAACGGTAATCCCACACGACAAAACATGCGCCTCACCAATTGGTTCAGATTTATTGGGATCCATGTCCTGATGTTTTAAGTTAAGAAGCAAATGACCACGGAGGGGGAGAAAAGAGGGAAATAAAGAGGCAAAGAGATTCAATCCATCAGCTGTAATTTTTAAACAATTACCCTGTTCGGAGTCCCCGCCGAGAAGCAGCATAGCCTAGTGCAAGAGTACGAACTTGGGAGTCAGAGGATGTGGGTGCTAATCCCTCTCTGCCACTTGTCAGCTGCAAAGACCCTGGGCAAATCACATCACTTCTCTGTGCTTCGGTTACCTCAACTGGAAAGTGGGGATCGAGAATGGGAGTCCCCTGTGGGTCAGGGACTGTGTCCAACCCGATTTGCTTGGATCTACCCCAGCACTTAGAACAGTGCTTGGCACATAGTAAGTGATTAACACATACAATAATCATTATTAGCATCATTACAAAACTTGGGGAGTTTGCAACAGAATAAGCAGACATAATCCCTGCCCTCAAGAAGTTCCCAAGAAGCAATGTGGCCTAGTGGTGAGGGCATGAATCTGGAAATCAAAGGACCTGGGTCCTGATCCCGACTCTGCCACATCTCCACTCTGTGTGTCCTGAGGCAAGTCACAACTTTTGTGCCTCAGTTTTCCCATCTGCCAAATGAGGATTCAATACCTGATCTCATCTACCTCTTAGACTGTGAGTCCCACACCACAATGATCGTTCTTATTAAAACCTAGCAGGGGAGAAGCAGCATACCTAGTGGATGGAGCACAGGCCTGGGAGTCCAAAGGACCTAGGTTCTAGTCCTGACTCTGTCATTTGTCTGTTGTGTGACCTTGGGTAAGTCACTTCATTTCTCTGTGCCTCGGTTGCCTCATCTGTAAAACGGGGATTAAGGCTGTAAACTCTATGTGGGACAGGGTCCAATTAGCTTTTATCTACCCCAGTGCTTAGAAGACAGCCTGGCACATAGTGCTTAATAAATATAAAAAAAGGTAGACTAAAATAAATTCAGAGTTTTGCATTCTGCCCCATTGGAATGGTATACACTGGATTTATGCAAACACGGAGCTACTCGTAAACATCAGTGGTACTTAGTGAACGCTGACAATGCACACAGCACTATACCGGAACTATTGAAAAAAAAAAAAAAAAGGAATGTCTTAATCTTCCTCTTAACCTTCCCTCCAACCAAAAGAAATATCAAAACCACTCCCGACAACCTTTCCTTGAACAACAGGAAAGCAGCATAACCTAATGGCTAGAGTCTGGGGCTCAGAGTCAGAAGGAACTGGGTTCTAATCTCGGCTCTGCCACGTGTGTGCTGTGTGACCTTGAGCCAATCACTTCGTTTCTCTGGGCCTCAATTCCCTCACCTGTAAAATGGGGATTTAGACTGTGAACCCTAGGTGGGTAAGGGATTATGTCCAATTCGATTGCCTGGTACCTACCACAACACTTAGTATAGTGCTTGGTGCATAGTAAGCTCTTAAATACCATTCATTCAGTTGCATTTATTGAGCTTTACTCATCCTAAGTGCTTGGAAAGTATAATACAGCAATAGAGACAATCGCTGTCCACAATGGGATTACAGCTGGGGGGGGGGAATTATTATTATTATTGTTATTTTACTAATCTATCAAGTGGCAATGAGGCAGATGTTTGCAAAATCAGGACCATGGGCAGAGTTTGAAGAATGCTGAGGCTTAGAAGCCTGCTGAGATCAGGAAGCAGAGAGGGAGGAGGGGGGTTATTTGGAAGCCAGCATGACCTTTCCCCCATCCCCCGGCTTTGATGCTGTCTGCCTTCTGGATCCCACTATGTTTATAAGCACCTGGCTCATCTCCATGGATTCAGGCCAGAGGAAACTGGCATTAACTGTTGATTATTTCTTGGGAAGCAGCTTGGTCTAGTGGAAAGAGCATGGGCCTTGGAGTCAGACGACCTGGGTTCTAATACCGCCTCTGATAATTGCTTGCTGTGTGACTCTGGGCAAGTCACTTGACTTCTGTGCCTCTGTTTCCTCAAGTGTAAAATAGGGATTCAATACCTGTTCTCCCTCCCACTTAGACTGTGAGTCCCACGTGGGACAGGGACTGGGGCAAACTAATCGATCTCTACCTACCCCAGGGCTTAGAAGAGGGCACAGTAAGCACTTAAATACTATGAAAAGGAATATCGTGCCAGAGTGAATTCTCCACCAGGGTATTGGGTGTGGCCTGGCAGCCCGGGGACCTAAGGTTCTAATCCTGGCTCTGCCACTTGACTGCTGGGTGACCTTGGCCAAGTCATTTGACTCTTTCTTAGGTATCTGTAAAGTGCTAGGGCACGTGGGTTCTAATTCCAGCTCTGCCACTTGTCAGCTATGTAACTTTGGGCAAGTCACTTAACTTTTCTCCCCCTTTTCTGTTTCTGGGGTTTTGCTCATCCTCTGAACTGTCAGTTCTTTGTGGGCAGTGAAGGCATCCGTTTATTGCTGTATTGTACTGTCCCAAGTGCTTAGTACAGGGCTCTGCACACAATAAGCGCTCAAGAAATATGATTGAATGAATAAACTTCTCTGTGCCCCAGTTCCCTCATCTGTAAAATGGAGATTACGACTGTGAGCCCCACACGGGACAACCTGATTACCTTGTATCAGAAGCAGCATGGCATAGTGGATAGCACCAAGGGTCAGTTCTTGGTCCCCTTCTATTCTCCATCTATACTCACTCCCTTGGTGAACTCATTCGCTCCCACGGCTTCAACGCAGATGACACCCAAATCTACATCTCCTCCCCTGTTCTCTTCCTCCCTCCAGGCTCGTATCTCCTCCTGCCTTCAGGACATCTCCATCTGGAAGTCCGCCCGCCACCTAAAACTCCACATGTCCAAGGTGGAACTCCTTATCTTCCCTCCCAAACCCTGTCCTCTCCCTGACTTTCCTGTCACTATGGACGCCACTACCATCCTTCCCATCTCACAAGCCCACAACTTCGGTGTCCTACTTGACTCTGCTCTCTCATTCACCCCACACATCCAATCCGTCACTGAAACCTGCCGGTATCACCTTCACAACATCGCCAAGATCCGCCCTTTCCTCTCCTTCCAAACTGCTACCTTGCTGGTACAATCTCTCATAACATCCCGACTGGATTATTGCATCAGCCTCTTCTCGGATCACCCTTCCTCCTGTCTCTCCCCGCTCCAGTCTATACTTCACTCTGCTGCCTGGATTCTCCTTCTACAGAAACACTCTGGGCATGTCACTCCCCTCCTCAAAAACTTCCAGTGGTTGCCTATTAACCTTCGCATGAAGCAAAAACTCCTCACTCTTGGCTTCAGAGCTCTCCATTACCTTGCCCCCTCCTACCTCACCTCCCTTCTCTCCATCTACAGCCCAGCCCACACACTCCACTCCTCTGCAGCTAACCTCCTCGCAGTGCCTCGTCCTCACCTGAACCACCGTTGACCCCTGGCCCACGCCCTTCTGGCCTGGAACGCCCTCCCTCCTCACCTCCGCCAAACTAACTCTCTTCCCCTCTTTAAAGCCCTACTGAGAGCTCACCTCCTCCAGGAGGCCTTCCCACACTGAGCCCTCCCTTTCCCTCCGCCCCTCCTTTCTCCCCATTCCCCCTCCTCTCTCCCTCTGCTCTTCCCCCTTCCCCTACCCATAGCACTTGTGAATATTTTTATATATTTATTACTCTATTTTATCAGTGATGCATATATATCTTTGATTCTATTTATCTTGATGGTATTGATGCCTAACTACTTGTTTTGTTATCTGTCTCCCCCGTTAAGACTGTGAGCCCGTCGTTGGGCAGCGATTGTCTCTATTCTGTTGCCGAATTGTACATTCCAAGTGCTTAGTACAGTGCTCTGCACACAGTAAACCCTCAATAAATACGACCGAATGAGTGAATACAAGTTAGTCAATTTGGACATAATCCATGTCTCACAGGGGGCTCACAGCCTTAATCCCCATTTTATAGATGAGGTAGCTGGAGCACGGAGAAGTTAAATGACTTGCCAAAGATCACACAGTAGGGAAGTGGCGGAGCTAGGATTAGAACCCAGGTTCTCTGACTCCCAGGTCCACGCTCTATCCACTAGGCCATGCTGCTTCTGTGTGCCCCAGTTTTTTCTTTGGAGAAATGGGGATTAAAATGTCTGTTCTCCCTCTCCATCAGTCGTATTTATTGAATGCTTCAGGGTACGAGGCACTGTACTAAGCACTGGGGAGAGTACAACATAACAGAATTGGCAGATACATTGTTTGCCCACAGTGATTTTAGGGTCTAGACAACTGTAGATGCTCCTTTAGCTTGGGAGCTCCGTTTAGGGCAGGGAACTTGTCCTTTTTACCTCACCCTGCCTTGCTCCCTTTATTCATCCCCCACCCAGCACCACACCACTTATGTCCATATCTGTCATTTATTTATTTCTCTTAATATCTGTCTCCCTCTCTGGACTGTAAACTCGGTGTGGGCAGGGAATGTGGCTGTTTATTGTGGTAACGTCCTCTTCCAAGCACTTAGTACAATACTCTGCACACAGTAAGTGCTCAGTAAGGACAACTGACTGACTGATCATCCTGCCTCTCGCTTAGTTTAGCGTTTGGCTCATAGGAACCTCTTAACACCCCAATTTTTGAACACCAAGTCCTGTATGGTACAGTACAGAGGCCGCGAAATGTAGCAGCATTCATTCCTTCAGTCGTATTTATTGAACGCTTACTGTGTGCAGAGCACCGTACTAAATGCTTGGAAAGCACCATTCGGCAACAGATGGAGACAATCCCTGCCTAACAGGCTCACAGTCTAGAAGGGGGAGACAGACAACAAAACAAAACAAGGAGACAGGCATCAATACCATCAAAATAGATCAATAGAATCATAGATATATATACACATCATTAATAAAATAGAGTAATAAATGTGTGCAAATATACAGAAGTGCTGTGCAGAGGGGAAGGGGGTAGAGCAGACAGAGGGAGTCGGGGTGATGAGGAGGGGAAGAGGAGCAGCACTGCATTTAGAACAACTCTACGTGCTTAGCAAAAACTGTTTTCTTCCTATAGCACATCTAGCTGGTTGTGGATTGTGTTACAACACAAAGGACTCGGGCTGTAGAAAGAATGTCCCACTGTTCTTCAATTAATGGCGGTTAGCGAGTGCTTACTCTGGGCAGAGATTTATCCAAACTGTGAAAGGAAGCCACTTGATTTCTCTGTGCCTAAGTTTCCTCATCTGTAAAATAGGGATTCGATCCCTGTTTTTCTTTCTGAGACTGTGAGCCCCAGGGCTAGGGACTGTGCTTGATCTGATGAACTTGTCTCAACTCCAGTGCTTGGCACATAGTAAGTGTTTAGTTACCACAATCAATATTATTATTATTACTTGTTTTAACAGAGTGACTGTACTTTCAAATGCAGATAGAATTGCTGAAATTTAAAACTCTTCAATAACCAGACACTAGGGAGACCAAGATCTGCCTGGGTTACCATGACAACCTCTGTGGTACACGTGTGCAGTTTTAGTGACTTTCCAGGAATGGATCTGAGAGACAGGTGAAACTTGCCCAAAAAGCCAAAAACTTAAGCAGTCACACTGAAAACCAGGCAAATTGCGCATGAAAAACTAGTAGCGGAAGAAACAATTGGGATGTTTTCTTACCCGTCCAGCAGGTTTTGGAGATGCTGTCCTCCTACTGAGCCTTCTCAGACTCTCTCTTCCATGACCAGGGCCCCTACTGGGCAGCCAGCAGCAGGGTCTGATGGCGAGAGCCTGGGCCTGGGAGTCAGAAGGTCCTGGGTTCTAATCCTGGCCCCGCCATTTGTGTGTTTTGTTAGCTTGGGCAGTTCACTTCACTTCTCTGGGGCTCAGGTACCTCAACTGGAAAATGGGCATTAAGACTGTGTGTCTCAAAGGGGACATAGACTGTATCTGACCTGATTAGTTTGTATCTACCCCAGCGCACATAACAGTGCCTTCCACGTAGTGAGCACTTATATACCATTAAAAAAAATGCTTTTCCAACAACGCACACTGTCTCTCCTCCCCCATGCCACTGAGGAGACGCCATCCATCCTGCCATCTTCTACTCGGCAGAAAAGAGAAAATCACCCACAGCATGAGACCTTCTCAAAACCTTGGGAAGGCTGGTGACTATTCAGTTCCATTCAATTACATTCACTGAACGTTTACTGTGTGCAAAGCATTTCGCTAAGCACTTGGGAGAGTACAATATAACAGTATACAGACACATTCCCAGCCCACAACCAGTATGGTCATCGCTGTGGCTAGGGATGGCCTTGGACTCTGAGCCACAAAGAGCCTGAAATGCTTCTCCTTAAGCCACAGCATCCTACTCACTCGTGTTTTTATCCCAATTATTTGTTCTTGTTTTATAATAATAGTAATGATGGCATTTATTAAGCGCTTACTATGAGCAAAGCACTCGTCTAAGCGCTGGGGGGGATGCAAGGTGATCAGGTTGTCCCACATGGGACTCACAGCCTTAATCCCCATTTTACAGATGAGGAAACTGAAGCACAGAGAAGTGAAGTGACTTGCCCAAAGTCACTCAGCTGACAAGCGGCAGAACCGGGGTTAGAACCCCTGACCACTGACTCCCAAGCCCAGGCTCTCTCCACTGAGCCATACTGCTTCCCAATGTCACTTTAGTGCTTTACTGTTCCTGATGTAAATGTCTCCAGTCCTCGCCTCCTGACTTATATATGGGACTGTGACTAATCTGATTCACTTGTATCTAACCCAGCACTTAGAACAGTGCTTGGCACATAGTAAGCCCTTAACGAGTTCCAAAATTAGAGAAGCAGCGAGGTGTAGTGGATAGAGCACAGGCCTGGGAGTCAGGCGTTCTAATCCCGGCTCTGCCACTCGTCCGCTGTGCCGCTTCTCTTTTCTGAGCCTCAGTGACCTCATCTGTAAAATGGGGATTGAGACTGTGAGCCCCACGAGGGACAGGAGCTACGTGCAACCCGATTTGCTTGTATCCAGCCCAGCGCTTAGTACAGTGCCTGGCACATAGTGAGCGCTTTACAAATACCACAGCTATTATTAGTCATAGACAGTGAATCCATCAAAAGATGAGGACTATGGTTAATTCCCATCGATGGATTCTTCCCCAGTACTTAGAACAGTGCTCTGCACATACCAAGGCCTTGCCACTCTTTCTTCCCAGAAGTCTACAGCAGTATTGAGTGGCATTTCATGTGAAAACGCCTCGAGACTTAAATAGTCTTCCTCCTCCGTTCTGCATATTCACTTTGATCGACTGAGCCAAATGTATGAAAAGGCAATTTGCCATCTACCTTATGAAAAGTACTTTAAAGAATTGAAATGAGAGAAAAGATAAAAATCCCATTTCAAGCATCAAATTGTTTTAATAATAAAAAAAAGGCAATTCCATTAAGGTCATGCCCTAATTATAAAATGAAAATGTCACCATTCTAGGAGAGAGTAATGTTTAATTTGAAATGATATTACTGTCTTCTTTTAGTATTTGAAGACACTCTTCTTGGAAATGTCCATCCCCTTGATTCTTCCAGGCCCATTTCAAAATTACTAAGATCATCGATCCCTCTATCGCCACTCTGAAAACTGGCCCAAAGGAAACCCCAGGCAGTTTCTCCGAAACAGAACCCCATGAGGCTAAACTAACCTCCACCCTCAGGTAATGAGCCTTCTAAAATATATTCAAAATATTCTGGAGAAACATGAGAAAGTTTTCCCTGCTCTTTGTATGAGTTTATCGATTCAGTAGGCAGCCCCCTTGGGCGGAAGATCACTGCACGGGCGGGGAGGGTGCAAAGTTTTGGATGATGCCCAAATCGATCTCTCCAGCACTGACATCTCTCTTTCTTCACAGCCCTGCATTTCTTCACCTTCGGGATATCTCTTCTTGGATGTTCTGCTGACACCTCAAATTTAACATGTCCAAATCGGAACTCCTCATCTTCCCACCCAAACCCTGTCCTCCCCTTGCCTTTCCTACCATCATATCCACCCACACATACACTCTATCACGAAATTCTGTCAAGGTGCACCTTCATGACATCTTTAGAATCTGCCCTTTCCTCTCCATTCATAGGGCTACCATGCTGATCCAATCACTTATTTCCCACCTTGACTACTGTATCGTCCTCTTTGCTGACCTCCCTGACCTGTCTCTCCCCACTTCAGTCCTTACTTCACTCTGCTGCCCAGATCTTTTTTTTTTTTTTTTTTTTTTTTTTTTACAAAAAACGTTCAGTCCTCATTTCCCCACTCCTCAAGAACCTCCAGTGGTTGCCCATCCACCTCCGCATCCAACAGAGAATCCTTACCACTGGCTCTGAGGCACTCACCCATCTCTCCCCGCCCTATCTCAGTTCGCTGATCTCCTACTAAACCCAGCCTGCACATTTACAAAAACGTTCAGCCCTTGTTTTCCCACTCTTCAAGAGCCTCCGGTGGTCACCCATACACTTCCGCATCCAACAGAAACTCTTACCACTGTCTCTAAGGCACTCCGTCATCTCTCCCAGTCCTATCTCGACTCGCTGATGTCCTACTAAACCCAGCCTGTGCATTTCGCTCTTCTAATGCCAATCTATTCATTCATTCCATAGTATTTATTGAGCACCTACTATGTGCAGAGCACTGTACTAAGCGCTTGGAATGTACAATTCGGCAACAGCTAGAGACAATCCCTGCCCAATGACGGGCTCACAGCACTGTATGTCACCACAGATCCCTGGCCCACCATCCTTCCTCTGGCCAGGTATTCCCTCCACCTTCCTATCCCATAGGCCACCACCCTCCCCACCTTCAAAGTCCTCCTAAAGTGACATCTCCTCTAAGAGGCCATCCCTTAGGGGAAGCAGCGTGACTCAGTGGAAAGAACCTGGGCTTGGGAGTCGGAGGTCATGGGTTCGAATCCCGGCTAAGCCACCTGTCAGCTGTGTGACTGTGGGCAAGTCACTTCACTTCTCTGTGCCTCAGTTACCTCATCTGTAAAATGGGGATGAAGACCGTGAGCCCTACGTGGGACAACCTGATTACCCTGTATCTACCCCAGCGCTTAGAACAGTGCTCTGCACATAGTAAGTGCTTAACAAATACCAACATTACTATCCCCAATTAAGACCTGATTTTCCTCACTAGATCTTCTCTCCTTCTCACCTATTCATACGGATGCACAGCCCCATAGCATTTGAGGTTCTTTTTACCTGGAAGCTTCCTGTGGGCAGGGATCATGTCTACCAACTCTGTGGTACTGTACTTTCTCCAGGTATTCAGTACGGTGCTCTGTACACAAATGATGGATACATATCAGAGAAGCAGCGTGGCTCAGTGGAAAGAGCACGGGCTTAGGAGTCAGAGGTCATGGGTTCAAATCCTGCCTCCGCAACCTGTCAGCTGTGTGACTTCGGTGCCTCAGTTACCTCATCTGTAAAATGGCGATTAAGACTGTGAGCCTCACATGGGACAACCTGATTACCCTGTATCTACCCCAGCGCTTAGAACAGTGCTCGAAACACAGTAGGCGCTTAACAAATACCAACATTATTATTATTATCATCATTGACAGACTTTTCACCTCACCCTATCCTCAACCCCACAGCACTTATTGGGACTGAGAGCCCCATGTAGGACTGAGTCCAACTCGATTTTCTTGTATCCACCCCAGTGCTTAGTAAAGTACGTGGGCACATAGTAAGCGCTTAGCAAACACCACAATTATTATTATCATTATTACTTATGTACATACAGTCTACGGTCTGCCATTTCTCCTATCTGTAAGTCATTTTCATTTCTGTCTCCTGCTCTAGACTGTATCAAAATTCCATCTACTTGCTTTAACGATATCTATTTAAGAAAATCCATTCCTTCCGCTTTCAAAGATGAAATCTCAGATCATTTCATTTACACAGTCAGCCTGGAAGCCAATGCTAAGCCCAAGTCTTTTTTCCCACCTTAATTCGTCTCTAACAGAACAGCAGGAGACATTGCCCAGAGCCTATGAATGTTTTAACCTTTAGTCAAACGGATAGAATCCCCCTGATAGACAGAACCCCCGTCCTAGATCGTTCACATGTAATAGGCTGGTGTTTTCGTTGCCTAATAACATGTAGGTAACCCACAAAGTGTTGAAATTTCCTTATATTAATCATTCACCACCGGATGGGATCGCTCTATCGACAAGGACCGCTAGCCAGTCTTAGCTTCTGAGTCGGACCAGCTAACGACTCTGCCAGAGAAAGAATTGTAGAATCTACGTTTGGGTTTTACTGGATAAATCAAACCCCACATCTTCGACAAGTCACGAGAAGCAGCATGGCATAGTGGATAGAGCATGGGCCAGGTGTCAGAAGGTCATGGGTTCTAATCCCGGCTCCGCCACTTGTTTGCCGTATGAACTTGGGCAAGTCACTTCACTTCTATGTGCCTCGGTTACCTCATTTGTAAAATGGGGATTGAGACTGGGTGTTCAACGTTGGGGCAGCGACTGTCCAAATCAATTTGCTTTCATCCATCCCAGCACCTACTAGAGTGTATGGCACATAGTAGGCACTTAAATACCACAATTATCATTATAATTATTATTTCTCCTATCAGGACAACACCTGGAGAGTTTCCAGTCCTCTACCAGTCTCGGCTATGGGAGAGAGAGTGAAGCAGAGGCCTGTCCGTTCCATTCCGAGCTTGGCCAGTGGCTAGCGAGTGGCAGGTCATCTGCTACAAGTCAAATCTTACCTGTGCTGGGCAGCAGCGGCATGGGAGAGAATCAAGGGCAGAGACTCAAGTTTACTACACGGAAAAAGGCAAAGGTAAACCGCTTTCACATTTTTAACAAGAAAACTGCAGATCCACGACGAGAACGACTGCAGATGGAGGTGGAGTGTTCTGTGAGAGATGTGTCCATGGAGTCACTATGGGTCGGACGTGACTCGACAGCATAAGACAAATTATTATTATCTGCTAATAAATATGGCATCTGTCAAGCTCTTACAATGTGCCAGTCACTGTTCTATGAGCTGGGGTAGATACAAGGTAATCAGGTTGGACCCAGTCCCTGTCCCACAAGGGGCTCACAGCCTTAATCCCCATTTTACAGATGAGGGAACTGAAGCACAGGGCAGTAAAGTGACTTGCGTAAGGTCACATAGCAGACAAGCGCCGGGGTCAGATTTAGAACCCATGACCTTCTGACTCCCAGGCCTGTGCTCTGTCCACTAGGCAACGCTGTTGCTTCGTCTGTCCTTTTTCAAGACGCGCGGAGGAATCACTGGGTACCTACTTTGCTTTTTTCCTGTTGAAATTCAATCTGGATGTTGGTCAACTTGGTCCGCAGCTCCTCGTTGGCCGACTGGACGGCCTCCATCTCCGTTTCGGGCTTGTCGCCCTTCCCGCGGCTCTTCTTGGACATGCTCCTGTCAGCCGGACGCCGCTCAGGCTCCTCCAATCAAAGCAGAGCCCAGCTCTGCTGTGCACGACATTAAACAATCAGGGAGTCCTCAGTACAGTCCTCTGCAGATCCTGGGCCTACATTGCCCCTCTGGTTCTAAAAGAAAAAAAAAGACAGGAAATACTGATCATGAGGGACAGATTAATCTGTTCGTTCATTCATTCAATCACTCCAAGCTCGTATCTCCTCCTGCCTCCAGGAAGTCTCCACCTGGATGTCTTCCCGCCACCTAAAACTCAACATGTCTAAAACTGAGCTCCTTATTCTTCCCTCCCAAACCCTGTCTTCTTCCTGACTTCCGTATCACTATGGACGGTATGACCATCCTTCCCGTCTCACAAGCCCGCAACCTAGGTGTCATCCTTGACTCTGCTCGCTCATTCACCCCACACATCCAATCCGTCACCGACACCTGCCGGTCTCACCTTTACAATATCGCCAAGATCCGTCCTTTCCTCTCCGTCCAAATGGCAATCGTGCTGGTACAAGCTCTCATAATATCCTGATTGGATTATTTTGTCAGCTTCCTTTCGATCTTCCTCCCTCCTGTCTCTCCCCACTCCAGTTTATTCTTCATTCTGCTGCCCCGATCACCTTCCTGCAGAAACGCTCTGGGCCTGTCACTCTCCTCCTCAAAAACCTCCAGTGGTTGCCTATCAACCTCCGTATCAAGCAAAAACTCCTCACTCTCAGCTTCAAAGCTGTCCATCCCCTGGCCCCCTCCTACCTCACCTCCCTTCTCCCTTTCTACTGCCCATCCCGTACACTCCCCTCCTCTGCCACTCACCTTCTCACCGTCCCCTGTTCACGCCTGCCCCGCCGTCGACCCCTGGCCCACGCCCTACCGCTGACCTGGAACGCCCTCCCTCCTCACCTCCGCCAAACTCACTCTCTTCCCCTCTTCAAAGCCCTACTGAGAGCTCACCTCCTCCAGAGGTTTTCCCAGACTGACCCCCTGCTTTCCCTCTGCTCCCCCTCTCCTCCCCTCCACCCTCTGCTCTTCCCCCCTCCCCTAAGCACTGTGTTCATTTTTATATATTTATTACCCTATTTATTTTTTTAATGAGCTATATATCCCCTGATTTCATTTATCTTGATGATGTCTTGTTTTTTCTTCGTTCTGTTTTGCTTTGCTGTCTGTCTCCCCCATTAGACTGTGAGCCCGTCGTTGGGCAGGGATTGTTTCTGTCGGTTGCCATATTGCACATTCCAAGGGCTTAGTACAGTGCTCTGCACATAGTAAGGGCTCAATAAATACTACTGAATGAATGAATGAATATTTCTTGAGCGCTTGCTGTGTGGAGAACACTGTCTTAAGCGCTTGGGAGAGCACACTAGAACAATAAACAGATTATCTTCAACGAGCTTAGAATTTAGAAAGTCAGTCTGTTCCATGACATGGTTAGATTCAGAGAAGCAGCATGGTGTAGTGGGAAGAGCCTGGGCGCCAGAAGGTCGAGGGTTCTAATTCCACTCTGCCACCTGTCTGCTGGGTGACCTTGGGCAAGCCACTTCACTTCTCCCCCGATTAGACTGTAAGCCCGTCAAAGGGCAGGGACTGTATCTGTTGCCGATTTGTACATTCCAAGAGCTTAGTACAGTGCTCTGCACATAGTAAGTGCTCAATAAATACTACTGAATGAATAGATACTATTGAATGAATTCTCTGGGCCTCAGTTACCTCATCTGTAAAATGGGAGCCCCATATGGGACAGGCCTGTGTCTGACCCAATTGCCTTATCTTCACCCCAGTGCTTAGTACAGTGCCTGGCACACAGTAAGCGCTTAATACCATAATTATTATTACTATTCTTGGGGAACCTTGCATTAAGGAAAACTCACATTAAATACTTTGTTTCAGGCTTACAAACAATTGTATTTATTGAACCCTTACTGTGCGCTGAGCACTGCATTACATTCTTGGCAATGTACACTTTGTTAACAGAGCTAACAGACAAGTTCCCTGACCACAAGGAGCTTATCGTCTAGAGGGGGAGACAAACATTAATATAAATTAAGTTACAGTTATGTACATAAGGGATGTGGGGCTGAGGGAGGGGTGAATAGAGACAACAAATCCCCTTTCTAGACTGTGAACCCGTCACTGGGTAGGGATTGTCTCTACCTGTTGCCAAACTGTACTTCCCAAGCGCTTAGTAGAGTGCTCTGCACACAGTAGGCACTCAATGAATGAATGAATGAATGAAATGCAAGGGTGACACAGAAGGGAGCGGGAGAAGAGGAATCGAGGGCTTAGTCAGGGAAGGCCTCTTGGAGGAGATAGCCGGCATGTCAGAAAGCAGTGGAAGGAGCCATAAAAGCCCGGGACCTTTTTACCAGCAAAAGACGAGGCTCATCATGAGCGCCATAACCAACGCTGGGAAAGAAACAATCGGATCTTTCATCAGCTGTTTCAGTCCATTTGCTATCGTTCTCAACCATTAAATTACAAACCTAGAAGACAGGAAGCACATATCTCCTTTCCTCTGGAGTCTGTCAAGTGCTTAGGTTAGTGACTGGCCCTCAGTAAGTGCTTGACTAACAACACTAATACTAATAACAAAGTAAGAAGATAATAATATCTGTTAGGTGCTTATGTGCCAAGACTGCTGCCAAAGCTGGATAGATAGAAGATAATCAGGTTGGACACGGTCTCTTTCCCACTTGGTGCTCACAGTAGGAGCGAAAACAGCTATTTAATCTCCATTTTACAGATGAGGAAACTGAAGCCCAGAGAAGTGAAGTGACTCATCCAAGGTGACAACAGCAGGCTTAAAAGAGTAAGATGCTATAAATACGATGGATTGAGTGAGTTTGGGCACTGCAAACTCACTGTGGGCAGGGAATGTGTTTGTTATAGTGTTATAATAATAATAAATATTATTATTATTATGGTATTTATTAAGCACTTACTATGTGCCAAGCACTGTTCTAAGCATTGGGGTAGATAAAAGATAATCAGGTTGTCCCACATGGGGGTCTCAGTCTTAATCCCCATTTTAGAGATGACGCAACTGAGGCACAGAGAAGTTAAGTGGCTTGCCCGAGGTCACACGGCAGACAATGGCGGAGCCAATATTAGAACCCACATCCTCTGACTCCCAAGCCCGTGCTCTTTCCACTAAGCCACTGCCCACCTTAAGCACTTAATGAATTGATTGACTTTCTCTGATCTAGAACAATAGGTGTCTGCGTGGGAACAAGGGACAAGAGGGGAGGGAAATAATAATAATAATAATAATAGTAATAATGATGGTATTGGTTCAGTGCTTACGATGTGCTCTAAGCACCGCTCTAAGCACTAGGGTAGATACAAGGTAATCAGGTTGTCCCACATGGGGCTCACAGTCTTAATCCCCATTGACAGATGAGGTCACTGAGGCCCAGAGAAGATAAGTGACTTACCCAAAGTTAATAATAATAATAATAATGTCGGTATTTGTTAAGCGCTTACTATGTGCCGAGCACTGTTCTAAGCGCCGGGGTAGACACAGGGGAATCAGGATGTCCCACGTGGGGCTCACAGTCTTCATCCCCATTTTACAGATGAGGGAACTGAGGCACAGAGAAGTTAAGTGACTCGCCCACAGTCACACAGCCGACAAGTGGCAGTGACAAGTTCCACAGCTGATAAGTGGCAGAGCTGGGACTAGAACCCACAGCCTTTGACTCCCAAGCCTGGGCTCTTGCCACTAAGCCTGCTTGTCTGTACAGAGGGAAACAAGTCACTCTATAGTTGAGGTGACTTGGAGATCTGGAAAGCAGAGGCTGGGGTCCTAATGGCAGCTGTGCGGCAAGGGCACTTGGAAGACCCAGCAACGGGGACATGGAAACTGGTGGATTTCTTCATCTTTAAAGCTATCAATCCCTTCGCCCCCTCCTACCTCAACCCAGCCACACACTTTGCTCCTCTGACGCCAACCTTCTCACTCAGCCTCCATCTCGTCTAATCTTGCCGCCCACCTCTCGCCCACAACCTGCCTCTGACCCGGATCGCCCTCCCTCTTCATATATGACAGAAAACCACTCTTCCCCCCTTCAAAGCCTTCCTGAAGGTCCATCTCCTCCAAGAGGCCTTCCCTGACTAAGCCCTCCTTTCCTCTTCTCCCCCTCTCTTCTGCATCGCCCTGATTTGCCCCGTTTCTTCATTCCCCCCTCCCAGTCCCACACCACTTATGTTCATATCCGTAATGCACTTATTTCTATTAATATCTGCCTCTCCCTTTAGACTGTAAGCTCACTGTGGGCAGAGAATGTATCTATCATACTATATCCATTCATTCAATCGTATTTATTGAGCGCTCACCGTGTGCAGAGTACTGTACTAAGCGCTTGGAAAGTACAATTTGGCAACAGAGAGAGACAATCCCTACCCGGCAACGGGCTCACAGTCTGGAAGGGAGAGACAGACAGTAAAACAAAACAAGGAGACGGGCATCAATACCATCACAACAGAATTATAGACATATACACATCATTAATAAAATAGAGTAATAAATGTGTACAAATATACACAAGTGCTGTGGGGAGGAGAAGGGGGTAGAGCAGAGGGAGGGACTATACTGTACCGAGAGCTTAGTATGGTGCTCTGCAAACAGTAAGTGCTCAATAAATATAATTGATAGATTCAGGACCCCCTAGGACTACTTCCTGGTTTGACTTGAGCAATCTAGAGCATTTTCCTGAGGGCCCACTCTCTCTAGAGCAGTGTACTAAGCGCTGAGGAAGCAGCGTGACCTAGTGGAAAGAGCACAGGACTGGATGTTAGGAGATCCGTGTTCCCAATTCCCCCATTTGGGGATTAAAGACCTCTTTTCTCTCCTACTTAGACCATGAACTCCATGTAGGAAAGAGAACATTTCTGACTGGATTATTTTGCATCTATTCTAGCGCTTAGGACAGTGCTTGGCACGTAACAAGCACATCTCCTCCAAAAGGCCACCTCCGACTAAGCCCTCTTTTCCTCTTCTCCCACTTGAGGATGACGGTATTTGTTAAGCACTTACTATGCGCCAAGCACTGTTCACAGCAGTTAGGTGCATATCTCTAATTTATTTATTTTTTAATAATGTCCGTATCCCCCCCTAAACTATAACCTTCTGGCGGGCAGGGAACGTGTCTGCCAACCCTGCTATATTGTACTACCCTAAATGCTTAGACTAGCGCTCTGCACGCAGTAAGTGCTCAGTAAATACAACTGATTGGTGAAACATCATTATCATTAGGGAGGCTATGAAATGAGAGACATTCCTGCTTCATTACATTGGGAGTCGGAGGTCATGGGTTCAAATCCCAGCTCAGCCGCTTGCCAGCTGTGTGACTTTGGGCAAGTTACTTAATTTCTCTGTGCCTCAGTTACCCCATCTGCAAAATGGGGATTAAGACTGTGAGCCCCACATGGGACAACCCGATCACTTTGTATCCTCCCCAGCGCTTAGAACAGTGCTTTGCACGCAGTAAGAGCTTAACAAATGCCATAATTATTATTATTATTATTAACTCCCTGGAAGTATAACTGTGGCACCCAGAGAACTAAATCTAAATAAACTTTAATATCCATCTGCAAACCATCACGGCCTATATGACTGAAACCGCTATACAACCTACACAACTAAATCTGCTCCTTGAGGGCAGCGGTTGCGTCTACTAACTCTTTGTGCTGTACTTTCTGAAGCATTTAGTAGGATAATTCTGCGCACTTAAAGCGCTCAGTAAATAGCATTGACTGGTTGATTCTACCCTAGTGTGTCAAAGCAGCACGCCAGAAAAAAACAGGTCACTTCACTGGTGGTTAGCGATTTAATCTTTTCATTGAACCAAATGGAGGCATTTTATTATTAGTAGTAATAGTGATAATAATAATTATGGCATTTAAGTGCTTACTATGTGCCAGGCACTGTACTAAGCGCTACATTATATATGCCACCTCTGGAAGCCAGAACGATGAACAGCAATTCATAGATTCATTATGTTTTAATTATGTTTTCATATGCAGAGCACTGAACTAAGTTGTTTGGGAGCACACAATAGCACTGGTAGACATGACCCCTGCCCTCACAGAACTTCTCTTTACGTTTCTGCTGGCAGCCCCCTTTCCCCATTTTTATTCCCACCTGCTTTACATTTTTTCCCGATAGTTAGTACAGCCCTCTGCACATAGTAAATACTTAATAAATGCTACGACTACCTTAATTGAGAAGCAGCGTGGCCCAGTAGAAAGAGCACGAGCCAGGGAGTCGGAGGACCTGGGTTCTAATTCTGCCTCTGCCACTCATCTGCTGTGTAACTTGGGGCGAGTCGCTTAAGTGTGCTGTGCCTCAGTTTCCTCATCTGTAAAATGGGGATTAAACCTACTCCATGAGGGACAGGGACTGTGTCCTTGAATCTATCCCATTGCATAGAACAGTTCTTGGCATACAGTAAATGCTGAACAGTTATCTACTGGATAATTTCTTCAAGACGAAATCTGTGCCCACAAACCAAGCCCTTTCACAGATTTGTTCTCCCTCCCCATTACTACCTGCACTCACATTGCTATGTTCTAAAATATGAACTTAATACAGGTCACTCTGAATTTGAAACAGTTCTCCGTTACCAAATGATAGTCCGGTTAATGCAAAGGAACCACAAGAGAGAAGCAGCGTGGCATAGTGGCTAGAGCACAGGACTGGGAGTCAGACGGGCACGGGTTCTAATCTTGACTCCTCTACTTACCTGCTGTGTGACCTTGAGCAAGGCACTTAACTTCTCTGGGCCTCAATTATCTCATCTGTAAAATTGTTATTAAAATGGTGAGCCCTTTGTGGGACATGGACTGTGTCCAACTTGATTAGCTTATACCTACCCCAGTGCAAAATATAAAGCCTGGTACAGAGTAAGAGCTTAACAAATACCATTATCATTATTATTAAGATACTATCTACACCTAACAACAGGTGATCCGTGTACCTTACCCCAGCATTCATTCATTCGACTGCACTTTTTGAGCACTTACTCTGTACAAATCACTGAACTAAGCACTTAGTTTAGTGCTTCTCATAGAGTAAACTCCTATCAAATGCAATAAATAGTAACAGGTCACCATTCCCAAGCAGTGATTTGCTTCAGGTTTTAGTCAAAATCCAGAGAAGAACTATTCACCATCTTTTAATAATAATAATGATGATGATGATGATGGTACTTGTTAAGCGCTATGTGCCAAGCACTGGTCTAAGGTAATCAGGTTGTTCCATGAGGGGCTCACAGTCTTAATCCCCATTTTACAGATGAGGTAACCGAGGCACATAAAAGTGAAGTGATTTGCCCAAAGTCACACAGCTGACAAGTGGCGGAGCTGGGATTAGAACCCACAACCTCTGACTCCCAAGCCTGTGCTCTTTCCATTAAGCCATGCTGCTTCTCTTTTCCCAGGGAACTTAATATCGCCCCAATGGAACAATTTGAGTTTTCTCTTCCTATAGTTTGCATGTCGACCCCTTGGGTGTGAGAACGACAAACACTGATATTACCACAAGGCCAGTAACTGGAAGAGAAGTGGGTTATCCAGTGACAGGTTATTGACAAAAAAACCAACAACCAGCCCTATCACATATCAGGCAAGACAAAGCGATAGGTGTTGAGAGCCTAAAGATAAAATTACATCCTAATTCCTGGATCTAGACCCATTTTCCCTGTAGAGCCACGGTAATTTAGGACATTGAGCTAAGATGTGACTCCAGATTTTACGCACTGTGGTCAGTGGAGCCAGGGTTACAACTTTATCTTGGCACTTTGGGGATACTTAATAAAGACCATTATCAGGAGGGAAACAGGCAAATAAACACTGAAGAGGCAGCTCTTTGCCACATTAGAATGTGTAAACCCCACTTGAATTTAAGAAGGGCTAAGAAATGATCACTTAATGACTGTTTCGGTCAACACCTTAGATTCCTCTTCATTGAGAAACTCTCCTCTTTGAATCTATAGATAATTATCACTTGAAGCCCATTATTGAGAGATAGTAGGTTCAGATAGTTTTTCTACTGGGAATTTATTTTTAGTAAAGCTTAACATGAATGTTAAGAAGCAGAGTGGCTTAGTGGAAGCAGCGTCAGAGGCCATGGGTTCGAATCCTGACTCTGCCACTTGTCAGCTGTGTGACTGTGGGCAAGTCACTTCACTTCTTTGGGCTTCAGTTACCTCACCTGTAAAATGGGGATGAAGACTGTGCGCCTCACATGGGACAATCTGATCACCCTGTATCTCTCCCAGCGCTTAGAACAGTGCTCTGCACATAGTAAGCGCTTAACAAATACCAACATTATTATTTTTATTATAGAGCATGGGTCTGGGAGTCAGAAGGACCCAGGTTCTAATCCTGGCTCTGCCACAACTCTGCCGTGCTGGGCAAGTCACTTAATTCCTGTGAGCCTCAGCTCCCTCATCGGTAAAACGGGATTAAGAGTGCGAGCCCCATGTGGGACAGGGACTGTGTCCAACCTGATTAACTTGTATCTACTCCAGTGCTTAGGACAGTGCTTGCCACACAGTAATAATAATGTTGGCATTTGTTAAGCGCTTACTATGTGCAGAGCACTGTTCTAAGCGCTGGGGTAGATACAGGGCAATCAGATTGTCCCACATGAGGCTCAGTCTTCATCCCCATTTTACAGATGAGGTAACTGAGGCACAGAGAAGTTAAGGGACTTGCCCACAGTCACACAGCTGACAAGTGGCAGAAGCGGGATCCGAACCCATGACCTCTGACTCCCAAGCCCATGCTCTTTCCACTGAGCCACGCTGCTTTCCCTAAATATTTACACAGTAAACATTAAACAAGTATCATTATTAGGATTGACTCCAAACAATCCAATAGAGTACACACAATCAACTCAAGCAGTTTACCCTCACAGGTAGAGAATGGACCTGGGAGTCAGTTCGGATTCCGCTTCTGCCACTTGGCAGTTGGGTGACTGTGGGCAAGTCACTTAACTTCTCTGTGCCTCAGTGACCTCATCTGTAAAATGGGGATTAAGACTGTGAGCCCCATGTAGGACACGGACTGTGTCCAACCTGATTACCTTATCCAGCGCTTCAAACAGTGCCTGACACATAGCGAGCACTTAACAAATACCATCTATACAAAAAAAAAACCAAAACCCTCAAAATAAAGAAATTCAAGAGATGCAAGGATGAGCCCGTTATTGGGCAGGGATTGTCACGATTTGCTGCCGAATTGTACATTCCAAGCGCTTAATACAGTGCCCTGCACAAAGTAAGTGCTCAATAAATACGATCGATTGAATGAATGATGGACAGGTGAATGGAATGGCTATGTCTCTGCTTGACTCTCCCTCTCCTAGCCAAGACCGGCAGTGGACTGGAAACTCCTCAGGGGCCATCCCGAGAAGGGACAATGAGCTTCTCACTATTAAGTGCCGTCGAGTCATTTCTGCTTCATAGCGGCTCCAGGGATAGACTTGTGTCTCATCTTCTGTCATAATCTGCAACTTTTCTAAATGGTTCTTCCGTTTTCGTTGTTATGGTCTCTATCCATAAGAAGCAGCGTGGCTTAGTGGAAAGAGCACGGGTTTGGGAGTCACAGGTTCAAATCCTGGCCCCGCCCCTCGTCAGCTGTGTGACTTTGGGCAAGTCATTAAACTTCTCTGTGCCTCAGTTACCTCGTCTGTAAAATGGTGATTAAGATTGTGAGACCCAGCTGGGACAACCTGATCACCTCGTATCTACCCCTGTGCTTAGAACAGTGTTTGGCACACAGTAAGCACTGAACAAATACTGTCATTATTATTCATCTAGCTGCCAGTCTGCCTCTTCCACGTTTTCCTCGGACTTTTCCGAGGATTAGTGTCTCCTCCAGAGAACAGGTCCTCCTGATAATGTGTCCAAAATATCTAAGTCGAGTCATTTGGCCTTCCAAAGACCATTTTGGTTTAATTTGCTCTAAAATCCATTTGTCTTTCGGAGCTTACCACACTTCATATCCAGCAGACCACTGATCTCGGTATACTCTGTATATCTCTGTATATATTAATAATGTTGATATTTGTTAAGCGCTTACTATGTGCAGAGCACTGTTCTAAGCGCTGGGGTAGATACAGGGTAATCAGGTTGTCCCACGTGAGGCTCACAGTCTTAATCCCCATTTTACAGACGAGGTAACCGAGGCCCAGAGAAGTGAAGTGACGTGCCCACAGTCACACCGCTGACAAGTGGCAGAGCCGGGAGTCGAACCCATGACCTCTGACTCCGAAGCCCAAGCTCTTTCCACCGAGCCACGCTGCTTCTCTGCTCTTCTCTATTAAGACCCACTTTATTCACAACTCTTCCAGAGGGTCCTCTGTGACTAACCTCTCATCTTTCCATGCTACTGCCTCAGCTAGAGACTTGAATCCTCACCCCTAAGCATGTTGATGGGCATCGCACCCCCTTCAGAACTTCGCTGTGCATCTTTATATTCTGTTGCTTCTTCTTCCCTCTGGCTTTGAAGGCAGGGTTTGTATCTAACTCTATCGTACTCTTCCCAAGCCCTCAGTAAAGAGCTCTGCAAAGAGAAAGCGCTCATTATATAACTGTTGAGAGACTCGATTATGACCTTGAAAGCGCTTGGCACGTGTTCAGCACTCAGTAGGGGTTGTAAGCAGCATGGCGTAGTGTATAGAGGGGGAAAAATTAAAGAAAAACATATGGTATTTGTTAAGTGCTTATTACATATACTGTTCTAAGCGCTGGGATGGATACGAGGTAATCAGGTTCTCCCACGTGAGGCTCACATTCTCGGTCCCCTTATTAATAATAATAATAATAATGTTGGTATTTGTTAAGCGCTTACTATGTGCAGATCACTGTTCTAAGCTCTGGGGAAGATACAGGGTCATCGGGCTGTCCCCCGTGGGGCTCACCGTCTTCATCCCCATTTTACAGGTGGGGTAACTGAGGCACAGAGATGAGGTAACCGAGGCGGAGAGAAGTTAAGTGGTTTGCCCAAGGTCACACGGCAGACAAGTGGCGGATGGGATTAGAACCCACGACCGCTGACTCCCAAGCCTGGGCTCTTTCCACTAAGCCACGCTGCTTCTCCAAGCTCCGTTCTTTTAGGACACGGGCCTGGGGTTCAGAAGGTCACGGGTTCTCATCCTGGCTCTGCCACTTGTCTCCTGTGTGACCTCGGGCAAGTCACTTCAGTTCTCTGGGCTTCAGTTACTTCATCTGGAAAATGGGGATTAAGACTGTGAGCTCCAAGTGCGACAAGAACTAAGACCAACCTGATTACCTCGTATCTACCCCCGTGCTTAAACAGTGCTTGACACATAGTAAGTGCTTAACGAATTCCATAACTATTTATTTTGCGATACTATCGATTACGTGATTCTGGGAATGGACTGCCATTCGTTAGCATTACCGAGAATCCACCCAAGGATGACTACACTTGATTTCTTGCCATCACGACTTGATGAGCGGGAAGAGATCTCAGCTTTGCTCCATTTTTAATGGCATTTGTTAATAATAATGAGAATAATAATAATAATAATGTTGGCATTTGTTAAGCACTTACTATTTGCAGAGCACTGTTCTAAGCTCTGGGGGAGATACAGGGTAATTAGGTTGTCCCACGTGAGGCTCACAATCTTAATCCCCATTTTACAGATGAGGTAACTGAGGCACAGAGCAGTGAAGTGACTTGCTCACAGTCACACCGCTGACAAGTGGCAGAGTCCAGATTCAAACCCATGACCTCTGACTCCCAAGCCCGGGCTCTTTCCACTGAGCCACGCTGCTTCTCTAACCATTTTATGGCATTTGTCAAGCACTTATCACGTGCCAGGCACTTTACTGAGCACTGGGAGCGATACAAACTAATCCGGTTGGACACAGTTCCTGTCTCACATAGAGCTCTCAGTCTTAATCCCCATTCTACAGATGAGGAAACTGGGGCCCAGAGACGCAAAGTGACCTTCCCAAGGTCGCTTACATCAGAAAAGTGGCGGAGCCGCGATTAGAACCCAGGTCCTGCTGGCTCGCAGGCCTGTCTTATGTCCACTTGGCCACACTGCTTCTCTGCTAGGTGGAGGCGGACAGCGAGGTGCGAAGGCAGAGCTTGATCTGTTTGTCTTGATGATATTGACGCCAGACTACTTGTTTTGTTGTCTGTCTCCCCTGTTTAGACTGTGAACCCGTTGCTGGCCAGGGATTGTCTCTATCTGTTGCCAAATTGTACATTCCAAGCGCTTAGTACAGTGCTCTGCACATAGTAAGCGCTCAATAAATACAACTGAATGAATGAATGACTGCTTTTGCTAGTGATCCAAGGGTGCATTGCTCAACAGCTCATTCGGTCGCACTTATTGAGTGCTAACTGTGTGCAGGGCACTGTACTGAACGCTTGGGAAAGTACAACGCAAGAATAAATGGACACATTCACATTCCCTGCCCACAGCTAGGTTACAGTTAGGAGTGAAACCGGGCTCATTCCTTCAGTGGCCAACCCTAAAGCCCCCATGATCATTTCATATGCACTCGTACATTTTATACAAGAGAAGCAACGTGGCTCAGTGGAAAGAGCACGGGCTTTGGAGTCAGAGGTCATGGGTTCGAATCCCAGCTCTGCCACTTGTCAGCTGTGTGACTGTGGGCAAGTCATTTCACTTTTCTGTGCCTCAGTTACCTCATCTGTAAAATGGGGATGAAGACTGTGAGCCCCACGTGGGACAACCTGATTCCCCTGTGTCTACCCCAGCGCTTAGAACAGTGCTCTGCACATAGTAAGTGCTTAACAAATATCAACATTATTATTATTATTATTATTACAATGAATAGGTCACTCGAAATAAAACCCACTTAGAAAGGGATTGAGAAGCAGTGTACCCTAGTCGACAGAGCACAGGTCTCGGAGTCACGAGACCTGGGTTCTAATCCCACCTTCACCACCTGTCTGCCATGTGAGCTTGGTTGAGTCACTTCACTTCCCAGTGCCTCAATTCCCTCATCTGGCACATAGTAAGAGCTTAACCGATACCATAAAAGAACAGATTTTCTAGGAATATGATTGCATCCTGTTTCCCCTCTGTCTTCACAGAAGAGGGTGCTGATCCGAACATTTTTTCTATCCCCCCTAGATAATAATGATAATGTTGGTATTTGTTAAGCGCTTACTATGTGCAGAGCACTGTTCTAAGCGCTGGGGGAGATACAGGGTAATCGGGTTGTCCCCGCTGAGGCTCACGGTCTTCATCCCCATTTTACAGATGAGGTAACTGAGGCACAGAGAAGTGAAGTGACTTGCCCAAAGTCACACAGCTGATGAGTGGCAGAGCGGGGATTCGAACTCATGACCTCTGACTCATCAGCCGCCTTACTGACCTCTCTGCCTTTCCCCACTCTAGTTCATATATCACTCTGCTGCCTGGACCATTTTACTTAAAAAAAAATAATAATAATTCAATTCACGTTTCCCTATCTGTGGCTTAATGGAAAGAGCACAGGCTTGGGAGGGGTCTTGGAGCGCCGAACTCTGAACTAAGCGATTGCGAGAGTACAATATAACACCGTCTAGTCATGGTTACTAGAAAGCAATTTTCCCATGACATTAGGTCTTCGAGAAAACAACTCCTGCATTGTGGAAGAGAGAACTCTCTGTACTCTTGCCCAGAGAAACAATTTCTGCTTTGGGCTTCAACCCAATTCAGGGTTCTGGCTACTTAAAATAGAGTTTTTCAGTGTCAGTGGCATCGGTGATGCTTTGAAAATGTCCATCCCTTCCGAATTTAATTCCGTGACTTCAAATGGGTGGACTTAAAATGTTAGTATCATTCCACCCTGGAGGAATTCAAGTGAAATGTAGATGTCCCACCCGGCAGTACTCGGGCACCCACCGATGGCCGTGGGTTCTAATCCCGCCCCCACCACTTGTCCGCTGCGTGACCTCGGGCAGATCACTTCACTTCTCCGTGCCTCAGTGACCTCATCTGTAAAATGGGGATTAACTGTGAGCCTCACGTGGGACGACCTGATGACCCTGTATCTACCCCAGCGCTTAGAACAGTGCTCTGCACATAGTAAGCGCTTAACAAATACCAACATTATTATCTATAAAATGGGGATTAAGGGTCTGAGCCCCATGTGGGACAGGGACTGTGCCCAACCCGATTGACTTGTATCTACCCCAGTGCTTAGAAACCTCTGCCAAACTAACTCTCTTCCCCTCTTCAAGGCCCTACTACTAAGAGCTCACCTCCTCCAAGAGGCCTTCCCGGACTGAGCTTTCCCTTTTCCCTCTGCTCCCTCTGCTGCCCCTCCACCCTCTGCTCCCTCCCCCTTTCCCCCTTCACCTCCCCTTAGCTAAGCCCCCTTTCCCTCTGCTTCTCCCCTTCCCCTCCCTTCAGCACTGTGCTCATTTATATTTTATTACCCTATTTATTTTGTTAATGAGGTGTCTATCCCCTTGATTCTATTTAGCGTGACTTTGTTGTCTTGTTTTTGTCCATCTATCTCCCCCGATTAGACTGTGAGCCCATCATTGGGCAGGGATTGTCTCTATCTGTTGCCGAATTGTACATTCCAAGCGCTTAGTTCAGTGCCCTGTACATAGTAAGCGCTCAATAAATACTATCGAATGAACAGTGCTTGATACATAGTAAGTGTTTAAATAAGTACCATAATTAGTCATTATTATTACTGCAGTGGTTTAGTGGGGGATGAGAGGTATCTACTCTACTCAGAGAAGCAGCGTGGCTCAGTGGAAAGAGCACGGGCTTGGGAGTCAGAGGTCATGGGTTCGACTTCCGGCTCTGCCACTTGTCAGCTGTGTGACTGTGGGCAAGTCACTCCACTTCTCTGTGCCTCAGTGACCTCATCTGTAAAATGGGGATTAACTGTGAGCCTCACGTGGGACAACCTGATGACCCTGTATCTACCCCAGCGCTTAGAACGGTGCTCTGCACATAGTAAGTGCTTAACGAATACCAACATTATTATTATTACTCATTAAGGGTCTAAAATAGGTTAAGTGTTATCCTGCCCAGAAAGATCAGCACCACAGCAGTGTGCCCTAGTGGAAAGAGCACAGCCTTGGAGTCAGAAGGAACTGAGTTCTAATCCTGACTCTGCCACCTGATAGCCGTGTGACTTTGGCCAGTCACTTCACCTCCCTGTGCCTCAGTTTCCTCATCTGTAAAATGCCAATTAAGACCATGAGCCCCATGTGGGACAGGAATTGCATCCAACCTGATTTCCTGTAACTCCCTCAGTGCTTAGGACAGTACCTGGCACATAGTATGTGCTTCACAAATACCATAAAACCAGCCAACACCCCCTCCAAAACCAAAAATACCAACCTTCAGCTGTAAAGCAGTTACTGAACATTAGTGCAAAACCATTTCGTTTGTAGTTAGAAGATTAGTGTATTTTTGAGTATTAGATGATAGCCACATTCCTTTGACTTAAGGTGCTTAACAAAAAGGTTTCTTGTGAACATGGACATCTCCCCTTACCATTCTTCTTCCTATTAGTTTAGTGCCCGTCTACCCTGATAGATAATGAACAACCTAAGGGCAGAGATCGTATCTACGAAAAGCAGCGTAGCTTAGTGGAAAGAGCCCGGGCTTGGGAGTCAGAGGTCGTATGTTCTAATCCCCACTCTGTCACTTGCCAGCTGTGTGACTTTGGGCAAGTCACTTCACTTCTCTGTGCCTCAGTTACCTCATCTGTAAAATGGGGATGAAGACCGTGAGCCCTACAGGGGACAACCTAATAATAATAATGTTGATATTTGTTAAGCGCTTACTATGTGCAGAGCACTGTTCTAAGCGCTGGGGTAGACACAGGGGAATCAGGTTGTCCCACGTGGGGCTCACAGTCTTAATCCCCATTTTAAAGATGAGGTAACTGAGGCACAGAGAAGTGAAGTGACTTGCCCACAGTCACACAGCTGACAAGTGGCAGAGCTGGGATTCGAACTCATGACCTCTGACTCCAAAGCCCATTTTCTTTCCATTGAGCCATGCTGCTTCTCATGGCTGACAACCTGATTACCTTGTATCTACCCCAGTGCTTAGAAGAGTGCTTAGTAAACACTTAACAAATACCATCATTTTTTTTTTTTATTTATCTACAAGTTCAGTCGATGCTCAAGGAGTGTGGCTTAGTGGACAAAGCCCAGGCTTGGGATTCCAAAGACATCGGTTCTAATCCTGGCTCCACCACTTGCCTATGTGACTTTGGGCAAGCCGCTTAACTTCTCTGTGCCTCAAGTACCTCATCTATAAAATGGGGGTTAAGACTGTGAGCCCCTCATGGGACAACTTGATTACCTTGTATCTCCCCCAGTGCTTAGAACAATGCTTGGCATATAGTAAGTGCTTAAATAATAATTATTATTGATAAAGACTATCGATGGCTAAGGATTATGGTATTTGGGTGTTTATTGAGCATCAAATACTGTGGAAAGTGGTGGGATAAAACTGTAATTCATTTATTCATATTAACATCTGTCTTCCCTTCTAGACTGTAAGCTTGTTGTGGTCAAGGAATAGGTCTGTTCTATTGTACTCTTCCTTGCGCTTAGTACAGTGCTCTGCATACGGTAAGCACTCAACAAGTCCAATCGAATGAATGAATGTAAGACAATTCGGCTTCACCCCTCATAGCACTCATCATCTCAGAGGGAGCAAAAGCAGGATTGAGATCTCCATTTTACTGATGGAGAAGAGGAGATCCCGGGAGGAAAGTGAAACAGGAGTCGGTGATAAGAGTTGGGATTCAAGAGAAGCAGCATGGTGTAGTGGATAAAGCCCGGGCCTGGGAGTCAGAAGGTCATGGGTTCTAATCCCAGCTCCACCGCTTTTCTGCTGGGTGACCTTGGGCAAGTCACTTCACTTCTTTGGGCCTCAGTTATCTCATCTAAAATGGGGATCGAGAGGGAGCCCCATGGGACAGGGACTGTGTCCAACCTGATAAACATGTACCTACCCCTGCACTCATGCCTGGAACATAGTAAGCACTTAACAGTAGCACAATTATCATCATTTGTGCATACTCTCCCTTTCCAACTGCCCTACCGGAAGCTATCTATAACGCTAATACATCCATCAGATAATCCCACCTTCAAAGCCTTACTGAAAGCACGTTTCCTCCAAAAATCCTTCCCTTCCCAAGCTCTCATTTCCTCTTCTCCCACTCCTTTCTGCGCCACCCTTGGATTTGCTCTCTTTTTATTCTCCGCTCCCTCAACCTCACAGCACTTATGTACCTACTCAATTTTTTTAATATTGTACGTCTCCCCTTCTAGATTGTATGCTCACTGTGGGCAGGGAGTGTTTCAGCCAACTGTTCTATTGTACTCTCCCAAGAACGTAGTGTGGTGCTCTGCACATAGCAAGTGCTCAGTAAATGTGAGTGACTGTTAACTTTTCACTGGCCAGTTGATTTGAACAAGTTGCATGTGATTATGGGTCAGGGAACAGCACTTCAAATATCCCATCTGTTCTTGGTGTCAATCAAAATGGGCATAAAATTAAAGACATTGACAATCAAAGATTCAAATCTTGATTAAACTCTCCACTGCCTTTCTACAAACTCACAACTTTCAACCTGGAAGAGGATTATTCAGTATAAGAGCAGAAAGATATTCAAGTGTATTCTAATAATAATAATTACTAATATCATTACGGTATTTGTTAAGCACTTACTATGTGCCAGGCACTGTACCATGCACTGGGGTGGATACAAGCAAATCCGGTTCGATACAGTCCCTGGCCTGCATAGGACTCACCGTCTTATTTCCCATTTTACAGACGAGGTAACTGAGGCACTGAGAAATGAAGCGATTTGCCTAAGGTCACACAGCAGACAAGTGGCGGACCCGGGATTAGAACGCGTGACCTTCTGACTCCCAGGATCATGCTCCATCCACTACACTATGCTGCTTCCCAATCTACATTTGTCAACTTAACAAGACCAATAATAATTGTAACGGTGGTTTTGGTTAAGTGTTTACCATGTGCTAAGCAGTGTACTAAATGTCTGGGTAGATACAACATAAGCAAGTCCTATAGAATAATGATAATAATATGGTATTTGTTAAGAGCTTACTATGTCTCGAGCACTGTTCTAAGCACTGGGGTAGACACAGAGTAATCAGGTTGTCCCACCCCATTTTAGATGGGGTTCACAATCTACGTAGGAGGCAGAACAGGTACTGAATCCCCATTTGACAGTTGAGAAAACTGAGGCCCTGAGAAGTGAAGCGAATTTCCCAAGGTCACACAGCAGGCAAGTGACAGAGTCAGGATTAGAACCTGCGTCTTCTGACTTCTGAGCCCATACTCTTTCCACTAGGCCACTCTGCTTCCGGATATTCTAAACTGAAATGCTCTTTTCATCAGTTCCTGGAAGCTTCCCATCGCTCTGCCAACTCTGAACAATCCCATTTCCTTGTAGAACATTTCTTCTTCAACAGGAGATCCAACAGGCCATTAAATGGGGAATTTGAAAGCGGAACAGATGAATTGGACACAATGCTGGCTTGAACCAGTTCTGCAGGAAAGTCGGCATGAACAAAATCATATTTCTTCTCCAACCTTGAGAGAGCCCTTTCCTTCCAAATGAACAAGCGGACCAGGGTTTTGTCTGGTCTTCGTCTTTATTTTGTTAGAGCTATGATTTCCTTTCAAAATGGATTACCCTGTAGTCCCATCAAAGCATCCAGAAGAACTGCATAACATCACGCTAAAATAATGTTCTTAAACGGCTAGGGCTGTGTGAGATCATAGAATTTTTTTTTTTTTTTTAGAAAATTATTTTTGGAAGGGAAAGTCTTCTACACTCGAACCCACTGAGGACAATAATAATAATGATAATGATAATTATTAAGGGATTTTATTACATGCTTATTCTGCTGGGGTGGGTTCAAAACCATGGGATTGGACAGCCTGGCGGAGTGGTTAGAGCCTGGGCATCAAAAAGTCATGGGTTCTAATCTCTGCTCCATTTGTCTGCTGTGAGACCTTGGGCAAATCACTTCACTTTTGTGGGCCTTGATTACCTCAACAGTAAAATGGGGATGGAGACTGTGGGCCCCATGTAGAACAGGTACTGAATCCAACGCGATTTGCTTGTATCCACCCCAGCGCTTAGTACAGTGCCTGGCACATAGGAAATCCTTAACAAGTGCCATAAATATTATTATTACTTATTAAACATGGCTCTGCCTCTTGCCTGTGGTATGATTTTGGGCAAAACTTTTCACTTCTCCATGTCATTTCCTTATCTGTAATACAGATACCTCTCCTCCCTCTGATTCTGAACCCATGTGGGACGGGGGTTTAAGTGGGATCTGATTGTATTGTATCTACCCCAGCGTTTACCACAGTGCTTGGTGCAGTGCAAATGCTAAATAAATGCAATTGTTATTAGATTAAAAAAAAAACCACCTGCCCAGCCTCAGCTATTATGTCAGTTCTTCCCCTCTAAATTGCTTTTGAAAACTCTATTATTCATTTAATCAATCGTACTTATTGAGCGCTTACTGTGTGCAAAGCACTGTACTAAGTGCTTGGAATGTACAATTTGGCAATAGAGACAATCCCTGACTATTATCATACTCCTTCACCACTGCCTTTAAATCACTCAATCGCCTTGCCCCCTCCTACCTCACCTTGCTACTCTCCTACTACAACCCAGCCTGCACACTTCACTTCTCAAATGCCAACCTTCTCATCGAACCCGATCTCATCTATCTCACCGTCGACGTTTCGCTCACGCCCTGCCTCCGGTCTAACGCCCTGTCTCCTCAAATCCCATAGAAAATGACTCTCCCCGCCTTAAAAGCCTCATGGGAGACACATCTCCTCTGAGAGGGCTTCCCTAAGCCCTCCTTTCTTCTTCTCCCTCTCCCTTCTGTGTCGCCCTGAGTTGCTCCCTTTATTCATCCCCCCTCCCAGCCCCATCCCACTTATGTCCATAACTGTCATTTCTGTATTTCTATTAATGTCTGTCTCTCCCTCTAGACTGCAAGATCGTTGTGTACAGCGAATGTCTGCTATACTGTACTCTCCCAAGCTTTTAGTAGTGTGCTCTGCACACAGTAAGCGCTCCATAACTGAGGGACTGACCGAAAAGTTCAGGTTCTCAAGGATCCCCCCAGCCTCTGTATTTCAAGGCCTTCCTTTTGACTCTTCCACCAACTTAGATCCCCTGTTCCTTCTCACCCTCTGCCACAGTCATCTTTATTTGCAACCCCAGCTCTTTCCCCTGTCATTATGATGGCATTTTTTTCAGTGCTTAACTGTGTGCCAAGCACTGTTCTAAGCAGAGGGGTAGACACGAGTTCATCAGGTCCCACAGTCTAGATGGGAGAGGGAACAGGCATTAAATTCCCATTAAATTCCCACTTCTTTGTGCCTCGGTTTCCTCATCCATAAATTCCCATTTTATGGATGAGGAAACCGAGGCACAAAGAAGTGAAATGAGTTGCCCAAGATCACACAGCAGGCAAGTGGCGGAGCTGGAATTAGAACCCAGGTCCTCGGGTTACAAGGCCCAGGCTCTTGCTATTAGGCCACTCTGCTCCTACTGGTGTCCACGCGTTCTTAAAGAAGGAACATGCCTTAATGGCAAAAAGGCAGTGCTGGGAGTCAGGAGAACTGGGTTCTAATATTTGTCTGCTGTGTGACCTTGGTGAAGTCACCTAACTTCTCTATGCCCGGTTCCTCATTTCTAAAATGGGGATTAAATATATTTAATGTATTTAATCCCTGTTTTACCTCCCCTGGGACAGGGACCGTGTCTTTTCTCACTGTTGTGTCTACCCCTGCACTTGGCACATATTAAATGCTTGAAGAGCTCCACAATTATCAGCTCTCTGTGGGTAGGGAACATGTCTAGTAATGCTCTTATATTGCTTTCTCCCAAGCACTTAGAACGACGTTCTGCACACAGTAAGCACTCAATACAATTAATTGATCCTCCTCTGGGCAACTCAGCAAAACTAGACTCCATGACTTGACTGCAGTGACAACTTGGGCAAGTCAATTAATTTTGCCTAGCCTTAAAATTGTGACTTTGGGATTAAATCCTAATCTCTCCTATTTATTAGACTGTGAGTCCCATAGGGGACAGACTGTTCCCGATTGGTTCATCCGGTATAACAACAACAACAACAATATTGGTCATTGTTAAGCATTTCCTATGTGCCAGGCACTGTACTAAGTGCTGAGATGGATACAAATAAATAGGGTTGGACAGAATCCCTGTCCATAAGGACTTTACAGTCATAATCTCCATTACACCATCCTTATTAGTATTATCATTATACTCAAAAAGTTCAAACTTTCACATCCCATCTGTTTTTAAAGCAATCAATATCTGAAACATTTAATAGAATTGGAAACACTCTCCAAATTCTGTCCCTGTTCAAGTAATAATAATGATACTAATGACGTTATCTTTTAGGTGCTTACTATGTGCCAGGCATTGTACTAACAGCTGGATTGCCCGTGGGTAGTCTATACCACCTGACCTTCACACGCATGTTGGCGTGCTGGAAGTAGCCCGGGCCTGGGAGTCAGAAGGTCTTGGGTTCTAATCCCACTCTGCCGCTTGTCTGCTGTGTGACCTTGGGCAACTCCCTTCCCTGTGCCTCAGTTACCTCATCTGTAAAATGGGGATCGAGGCTATGAGCCCCATGTGGGACAGGGACTGTGACCAACCCGATTAGCTTGTATCCACCCCGGCGCTTAGTACAGTTCCTGGCACACAGTAAGCACTTAAATGCCATATTTATCATTATTATTATTATTCCTTCCCACCTGCTGAGTGGTTGAATTCTGATCTAGGAGATACTTGCCTGGCAGTGATGTCAATTTGCAGTCGGTGATAGGTACCCACTAGCACTACAATCAATTTCTTCTGGCAAGTTCTCCACCCTGAGCAAGTCAGTCTTTCCTGATTAGAGACTCCATCTGATGACAGACTTTTTTTTTAAATCGTACCTGTTAAGTGCTTACCATGTGTCCAGCACTGGGGTAGACAGAGTATTATCAGGTTGGACACAGTCCCTGTCCCACGTGGGGCTCACAGTGTCGATCCCCATTTTACAGATGAGGTAACCGAGGCACAGAGAAGGGAATGAAGTTGCCCAAGGTCACACAGTAGGAGGAAGGACCTCCCTAAAGACTTCTCTGTGCCTTGATGCCCCAGGACGCCTTGGATCATTTTCCCTCCACCCTCTGGACTGTGAGCTCTTTTTTTTATGGTATTTGTTAAGCACTTACTATGTTCCAGGCACTGTACTAAGTGCTAGGATAGATAGATGTTAATCAGGTTGGACAGAGTCCACGTCTCACAGAGGGCTCACAGTCTTCATCCCCATCTTAGAAATGAGGTAACTGAGGCACAGGGAAGTTTAGTCAATTGGCAGACAATTGGCAGACAAGTGGTGGAGATAGGATTAGAACCCAGGTCCTTCTGACTCCCAGGCCTGAGCTCTATCCACGAGGCCACGCTGTGGGCAGGAAAATTGTCTACCAACTCTGTTATATTGTGCTGTCCCAAGAGCTTAGTACAAGTGCTCTGCACACGGTAAGCGCTCAATAAATACCATTGCCTGAAATGAACATTTCAAATCATTTTCAACCCTGCTTCTGTCCTTCATTTGTACCATACATTTCGCCTTTCCTGCCTTAAAAGAGCACACAGCCACTTCTTCAGCCCAAACCCCTAGTTTTCATTCATTCAATAGTATTTATTGAGCGCTTACTATGTGCAGCGCACTGTACTAAGCACTTGGAATGTACAATTCGGCAACAGACAGAGACAATCCCTGCCCATTGACGGGCTTTTTTAATGGTATTTGTTAATAATAATAATGGCATTTGGTAAGCGCTTACTATGTGCCAAGCACTATTCTATGCACTGGGGTAAATACAAGGTAATCAGGTTGTCCCACGTGGGGCTCACAGTCTTAATCCCCATTTTACAGATGAGGGAACTGAGGCACAGAGAAGTGAAGGCACTTGCCTAAGGTCACACAGCTGCTAAGTGGCAGAGCCGGGATTAGGGTTTACTATGTGCCAGGCACTGTACTTAGCTCTGGGGTAAATACAAGCTAATAATAATAATAATTATGGTATTTGTTAAGCACTTACTATGTGCCAGGCACAGTACTAAGTACCGGGATGGATCCAAGCAAACCGGGTTGGAAACAGTCCCTGTCCCACGTGGGACTCACAGTTTCAATCCCCATTGTACAGATGAGGGAACTGAGGCACAGAGAAGTGAAGGCACTTGCTCAAGGTCACACAGGAGACAAGTGGGGGAGCTGGGATTAGAAGCCATGACTTCCTGACTCTCGGGCCCACGCTCCAGCCACTACGCCATCGGACACAGTCCCTGTCCCCGATGGGGGACACAGTCTTTATCTCCGTTTTACAGATGACGGAATTGAGGCCCAGAGAAATGAAGTGACTTACCCAAGGTCACCCGGTAGACAAGAAGCGGAGCCGGGATTAGAACTCAGATCCTTTTGACTGCCAGTCCCTTTCCACCAGGCCACGCTGCTTCTCGGAGAGCTGCCTACGATACCTAAAATGACGGCTGGGGGACGATGACAAGCGTTGATCAGACAGCCCAGGTCCCTTCCTGAGCACAAACCCCAGGGGAGCAATGCACCCTAGGAAATTTCTCCTGGCAGCCGAGACCGGACGATAAACATATCCAATAACAACAATAATTATGGTGCAGTTAAGCGCTTACTATGTGCCGAACACTCTTCTAAGTGATGGGGAAGATACAAGTTAATCAGGTTGGACACAGTCCCTGTCCCACGTGGGGCTCACACTCATCCTCATTTTACAGATGAGGTAAGTGAGGCTCAGAGAAGTCAAGTGATTTCCCCCAGGTCACGCAGCAGACATGCGGTGGAGCCGGGATTGGAACCCATGACCTTCTGACTCCCAGGCCTATATCCTATATTAATGATAATAATTTTGGTATTTGTTAAGCACTTACTATGTGCCAAGCACTGTTCTAAGCGCTGAATAGATATAAGGCAAACAAGTTGACCCACGTGGGGCTCACAGTTTTAATCCCCATTTTACAGATGAGGTAACAGAAAAATTAAGTGACTTACCCAAGGTCACACAGCAGACAAGTGGCGGAGCGGGGATTAGAACCCATGACCTCTGACTCCCAAGCCTGTGCTCTTTCCACTGAGCCACCCTACTCCGCTCCAATAAGTAAGTCTTGGCAAGCTTCACCCAACTACCCCGGCTCCCCACCCCCTTAGAGAGAGGGTCTAGAGATTCACTTTTTCCTCTTCTGCAGTAATAGGCAGTTCTCAGTCCTGGGCACCGGCCAGCCGCTGGCTCGCAAGCAAAAACCGTTGAGAAGTTGTTCTCTTACTGGCAGCGGTCTCTCGTGGGATTTGGGAGGTTGCTGAAAGTGTTCTAAATGAGTTTTCCCGTTTGCTTTCCCCTAGCAGTTCACGTTAGCACTTACCAGTGTCCTCTCTGCTGCTGCTATAGCAATATATATGCATATTCTATCTCACCGCCGACCTCTCACCCACGTCCCGTCTCCGGCCCGGAACGCCCTCCCTCCTCATATCCGACGGAGAATGACTTTCCCCCGTTTCACAACTTTATTGGAAGTCACACCTCCTCCAAGAGGCCTTCCCTGACTAATCCCTCCTTTCCTCTTCTCCCACTCCCTTCTGCATCATCCTGACTTGCTCCTTATATAATAATAATTATGGTATTTGTTAAGCACTTACTATATGCAGAGCACTGTTCTAAGCACTGGGGTAGATACAGGGTAATCAGATTGTCCCACGTGGGGCTCACTTTTTTGAATCCCCATTCTTACAGATGAGGTAACTGAGGCCCAGAGAAGTGAAGTGACTTGCCCGGGGTCACACAGCCGACAAGTGGCAGGGTCGAGATTAGAACCCACGACCTCTGACTCCCAAGCCCGGGCTCTTTCCACTAAGCCACACTGCTTCTCGTTGCTTTTATTTATCACCCTCCCACCCCGCCTAGCCCCACAACACTTAGGTACCTTGATGTAATTTCCTTATTAGAGAAGCAGGATGGTCTAGTGGATAGAACACCGGCTTGGGAGTCAGAAGGTCATGGCTCTGCCACTTGTCTGCTGTTTGACCTTGGGCAAGTCATTTAACTTCTCTGTGCCTCGGTTCCCTCATATGTAAAATGGGGATTAAGAGGGCGAGCCCTACGTGGGACAGGGACTATGTCTAACCTGATCATCTTGTATCTACCCCAGCACTTAGAACAGTGCCTGGCCCACAATAAGCACTTAAATACCAATTATCATTTATCCATATTAAAATATGTCTCCCCCTCTAATAATAATAATAATAATAATAATAATAATGGCATTTGTTAAGCTTTTACTAAGTGCTAAGCACTGTTTTAAGTGGTTGTTGCCGGCAGGGAATGTGTCTGTTTATTGTTCTAATGTACTCTCCCAAGCGCTTAACAGAGCATCCGCACACAGTAAACGCTCAGGAAATACGACCAAATGAATGAATATTCACCGCCACGACGCTCACCCACGCGAACCATTCCCCTGACGGTTACTTCTGTTCTAGAACAGAGTGATAAGAGGTCTCCTTTTAGAGTAACGTCCTCTCTCCTTGCACATTGTGTCCCCCGCTCTCCAAATATTTTTCCATTCTTCAAGAAGGCCCGTCCCTTGAGCCGGTTGTCTGGAGTTAAGCCACAGACACCCCTTTGGCTAGCAGAAGCTGTTTGGATCAAGTCCCATTTCTCGGAGGAATGTCCTCTTGTACAGTGAGAGAAGAGGGCCAGTGTGAGAAAGAGGAAAAAAAAAAAAAGAAGAAAAAACGGATTTTCCCAGAGTCCACAGAAATTGGAAAGAAAAATCCCAGGATTAATCTGATCTGGATTAATCTCCAAGAATTCGTTCCTTCCCTTTTCTCACCATCTAATCCCTTGCTCACGACCTCCCTCCTTCCCCCTTTACATCTAGCAGATCACAGCTCTCCCCATCATCAAAGCCCATCTCCTCCAAGAAGGCTTCCTTGCCTCATCTTCTTACCCTATAAAGACACAACTGTGACATGTACAAAACACTGAGGTGTTATTCTGTTTATTAATGATGTGCATATATCTATAATTCTCTTCATTTATATGGATGAGCTATTGATGCCTGTCTACTTGTTTTGTTTGAGTTTTTTTTTTGTCGGTCTCCCCCCTTTTAGACTGTGAGCCTGTTGTTGGGCAGGAGTTGTCTCTATTTGTTCTCGAATTGTACTTCCCAAGCACTTAGTTCAGTGCTCTGCACAAAGTAAGCGTTCAATAAATATGACAGTGATTCAAGTAAATCAGGTTGGACACAGTCCTTGTCCCATGTGGGGCACCTAGTCTCAATCACATCACTTATCCATTGGAAGCAGCGTGACCTAGTGTCTAGAGCCCGGGCCAGGGAGTCAGAGGACCTGGGTTCTAATCCCGGTTCCGCCACATTTGTTGTGTGACCTGGACAAGTCATTTTTCTGGGCCTCAGTTCCCTCATCTGTAAAATGGAGATTAGGATGGTGAACCTCCTGTGGGACAGGGACTGTGTCTGACCTAATTATCTTCCATCTACCCCAGTGCTTAGAAAAGTGTTTGGCACATAACAAGTGCTTAAATACAAAACATCATTTGAACCCTCATTCCATCCCACTCCATCTGCATCACCCTGACTTGCTCCCTTGGCTCTCTCCCCCCGGCCTCAGCACTTATATCCATATCTGTCATTTTATTTATTTCTAATGATGTTTGTCTCTCCTCCTCTGGAATGTGAGCCTGTTGAGGCCAGGGAATGTCACTGTCTATTGTTATCTGTTACCGATTTGTACATTCCAAGCGCTTAGTACAGTGCTCTGCACATAGTAAGCGCTCAATAAATACCATTGAATGAATATTGTTGTATTGTACTTTCCCAAGAGCTTAGTACAGTGCTCCGCACACAGGAAGTGCTCAATAAATATGACTGAATGATAATAACTACAGCACTTGGTAAGTGCTTACTATGTGCCAGGCACTGTACTAAGCACTGGGGTGGTTACAAGCAAATTGAATTGGACACTGTCCCTGTCTCATGTGGGGCTCAGAGTCTCAATCCCCATTTTACAGATAAGGTAACTGAGGCACAGAGCAGTGAAGTGACTTGCCTAAGGTCACACAGCAGGCATGTGGCAGAGCCTGGATTAATAATAATAATGTTGATACTTGTTAAGCGCTGGGAGAGATACAGGGTAATCGGGTTGTCCCACATGAGGCTCACACTTAATCCCTATTTTACAAATGAGGGAACTGAGGCACAGAGAAGTGAAGTGACTTGCCCACAGTCACACAGCTGACAAGTGACAGAGTCGGGATTAGAACCCATGACCTCTGACTCCCGAGCCCGGGTTCTTGCCACTGAGCCACGCTGCTTCTCCACTGACTGGATGAATAAGTACTTGGGAACTCACCCCATTTCTTCCTTCCACAGTATTTATACAGATATCATTAAGCCCTGTCACTTCTAACTTGAAATGTTTTTTTCTGGGTCACCCCCACTACATGCTAAAGCTCCTTCAGGACAGGGAACTTGCTTACCAATTCTATCGTACTACGCCAAGCTCTTAGTACAGTATTTCCTAAGCAGTGAGCAAGGTGGAGAAGCAATATGGCCTGGTAGATAGAGCCCGGGCCCGAAAGTCAGAAGGACCGGGGTTCTAATCCCAGCTCCTCCACTTGTCCGCTGTGTGAGCTTGGGCAAGTCACTTAACCACCCTCTGTCGCAGTTACCTCATCTGGGAAATGGGGATCAAGACTGAGAGCTATGTGCGAGACTGGGTCCAACCTGATTAGCTATTCATTCATTCAATAGTATTTATTGAGCGCTTACTATACGCAGGGCACTGTACTAAGCGCTTGGAATGTACAAATCCGTAACAGATAGAGACGGTCCCTGCCCTTTGACGGGCTTACGGTCTAATCGGGGGAGACGGAGAGACAAAAACAATAGCAAGGAAGCAGCGTGGCTCAGTGGAAAGAGCCTGGGCTTCGGAGTCAGAGGTCATGGGTTCGACTCCCGGCTCTGCCACCTGTCAGCTGTGTGACTGTGGGCGAGTCACTTAACTTCTCGGTGCCTCAGTTACCTCATCTGTAAAATGGGGATTAACTGTGAGCCTCACGTGGGACGACCTGATTACCCTGTATCTCCCCCAGCGCTTAGAACAGTGCTCTGCACATAGTAAGCACTTAACAAATACCAATATTATTATTATTACTCCAGCACTTTGTTCAGTGCCTGGCACATAGTAAGTGCTTCAATACCATAAAACAAAACGAATAAGAGCTCGATAGAAATGATTCCTTCCTCTGGCTCCTGCTTCCCTCCACCTATTCTGCCCAAAGACAGTTCCGTCAATGCACACGCTCAATCAATTGTATTTACTGAGCGCTTATCGTGTGCAGCGAGTCGTGCTTCCCCAGGAAAAGCAACTTGGCATAGTGGATAGAGCACGGGCCTGGGAGTCAGAAGATCATGGTTTCTAATCCCAGCTCCACCACTTGTCTGCTGTGTGACCTTGGGCAAATCACTTCATTTCTCTGGGCCTCAGTGATCTCTCTGCAGAATGGGGATTGAGACTGTGAGCCCCATGTTGGACAGGGATGGTGTCCCATCCGATTTGCTTCTATCCTCCCCAGTTCTAAGTACAGTGACTAACACGTAGTAAGAACTTAACAAAAATTATAATTATCATGATTATTGTACTACATACTTAGGAGAGTACAACAATATAACAGATGCATCCCCTGCTCATAACAAGCTTACCGTCTAGAGAGTGAGATGGGGACATTTATATAAATAACAAATATGTCCGTAAGTGCCGTGGGACAAGGAGGGGGAAATGAATAAAGTGAGCAGGTCAGCAGGATGCAGAAGTGAGTGGAAGAAAAGCAAAAGAGGATTTAGGGAAGGTCTCTTGGAAATCTGCCTTCAATAAGACTTTGAAAAAGAAAATGGCAAATATCCACTCCATCCAAACCTCTACCTTGTTGGTACAATCACTCATCCTATCCCGACTGGATTACTGCGTCAGCCTCCTTTCTGATCTCCCATCCTTCTGTCTTTCCCCGCTTCAGTCTATACTTCACTCTGCTGCTCGGATTATCTTTCTACAGAAACGCAATGGGCTCGTCACTACCCTCCTCAAAAACCGCCTATCAACTTCCGTATCAAGCAAAAACTCCTCACTCTTGGCTTCAAAGCTGTCCATCCCCTTGCCCCCTCCTACCTCACCTCCTTTCTCTCCTTCTCCAGCCCAACCCCGCACACTCCGCTCCTCCGGTGCCACTAACCTTCTCACTGGGCCTCGTTCTCGTCCGTCCCGCCGTCGACCCCTGGCCCACGTCCTACCTCTGGCCTGGAACGCCCTCCCTCCTCACATCCGCCAAACTAGTTCTCTTCTCACCTTCAAAGCCCTACTGAGAGCTCACCTCCTCCACGAGGCCTTCTCAGACTGAGCCCCCCTTTTCCTCTGCTCCTCCGCCCCTCCCCCCATTGCTCCAACTCCCTCCCCACCCCATAGCACTTCTGTCTATCTGTACATATTTACTATTCTATTTTATTAATGATGTATATATATCGAATCCCAGCTCTGCCACTTGTCAGCTGTGTGACTGTGGGCAAGTCACTTCACTTCTCTGGGCCTCAGTTACCACATCTGTAAAATGGGGATTAACTGTGAGCCCCACGTGGGACCACCTGATTACCCTGTGTCTACCCCAGCGCTTAGAACAGTGCTCTGTATATACTAAGCGCTTTACAAATACCCACATTATTATTATCTATAATTCTATTTATTTTGATGCTATTGATGCCTGTCTACTTGTTATATTTTGTTGTCTGTTTCCCCCCTTCTAGATTGTGAGCCTATTAGGTAGGGATTATATCTATCTGTTGCCTTATTGTACTTTCCAAGCGCTTAGTATAGTGTTCTGCACACAGTAAGCACTCAAAAAATATGACTGAATGAATGAACGAGCGGAGGCCGGCCGGGGGAGTAACTGTCTGCTGGAAATGAGGCGGGAGGGCATTCCAGACCAGAGACAGGACGTGGGCGAAACATCGGCGGTGAGATAGATGAGGTCGGGTACAATGAGAAGGTGGGCATTAGAGAATTGAGGTGTGCGGGCTGGGCCGTAGTAGGACAGTAGCGAGGTGAGGTGGAAGCGGGCAAGGTGATTGAGTGGCTTAAAGCCAATGGTGAGGAGTTTGTTTGATGCAGAGGTGGATTGGCAACCACCAGAGGTTTTTGAGGAGTGGGGAACCATGGGCTGGATACCAATTAGACTGTAAGCCCATCAATGGGCAGGGATTGTCTCTATCTGTTGCCGAATTGTACATTCCAAGCGCTTAGTCCAGTGCTCTGCACACAGTAAGCGCTCAATAAATACTATTGAATGAATGGATGTTTTTGTAGAAAAGTGATCTGGGCAGCAGAGTGAAATATGGACAGGAGTGGGGAGAGACAGGAGGCTGGGAGGTCAGCAAGGAGGCTGTGCAGTCATCCAGGTGGGATAAGTGACTGGATGAACGTAGTAGCAGTTTGGATGGAGAGGAAAGGATGGATTTTAGTGACGTCATGGAGGTTGAACCAACAGGATCTACTGTTGGATTCGATATTTAGGCTGAACGAGACTGAGGACCTAAGGATAATGCCAAGGTTACGGGCTTGTGAGATGGAAAGGACGGTGTGCTGTCTACAGTGATGGGAAAGGCCCACTAGACTGTGAGCACCTTGTGGGCAGGGAATGGGTCTTGTTCTATTTCACTTTCCCAAGCACTTAGCACCACCTCTGCACACAGTAAGCGCGCAATAAATACGATTCAGTGATTGAATGAAAGTCAGGCGAAGGACAGGGTATGGGTGGGAAGATAAGGAGTTCTGTTTTAGACATGGTAAGTTTGAGGGGATGAGAGAGGACATTCAAATATAGATGTCTTGAAGGAAGAAGAAAATGTGAGACTGCAGAGAGGGAGAGGGCTGGAGATGTAGATTTGGGAATCGTTCACCTAGGGGTTATCACACACATTATTGCCGCGTGGTTAGTGTATTTAAATGAATTTCGTGTATTTAGTGTGGATTCCCTTTGTTGGGTAGGGATTGTCTTTATTTGTTGCCAAATCGTACTTTCCAAGTGCTTAATACAGAGTAAACGCTCAATAAATACAATTGAATGAATTTAATGAATTCAATTTCTTCAATTCCCTCTCTTGTCCGCATCACCCTTGCAGTTGAATCTGTACTTTTAAAGCACTTGAGGAAATAAGCTCCTTGTGGGCAGGGAATGTGTCTGTTTACTGTTACACTATTCTCTCTCTCTCTCAAGTGCTTAGTACAGTGCTTTGCACACAGTAAGCATCAATAAATACGAGTGACTGATTTGAGAATCAGTGCCACAGCATCTAGGTAAAGATCCACAAATTTCCCTAAATTAATGCTTGTTTCACACTCTGGAATGTAAATTCATTATGGGGAGGGACCTGTCTACCAACCCTGAACCTACTCCCCCCGCCCCAAGCAATTTTACTACAGTGCTCTGCATAGTAAGCACTCAATAAATGCCACTGATCAATTGACTCAGGACCAAACATTGTGGAGGAATTATATGAGAAGCAGCATGGCTCAATGGAAAGAGCCCGGGCTTGGGAGTCAGAGGTCGTGGGTTCTAATCCCAGCTCCGCCGCTTGCCAGCTGTGTGACTTTGAGCAAGTCACTTAACTTCTCTGTGCCTCAGTTATCTCATCTGCAAAATGGGGATTAAAACTGTGAGCCCCATGTGGGACAACCTGATGACTCTGTGTCTACCCCAGCGCTTAGAACAGTGTTCTGCACATAGTAAGCTCTTAACAAATACCAACATTATTATTATTACATATTCCCTGCCCACAATGAACTTACAGTCTAATGATGGAATAATAATGTTGGTATTTGTTAAACGCTTACTATGTGCAAAGCACTGTTCTAAGTGCTGGGGGGATACAAGGTGATCAGGTTGTCCCTCATGAGGCTCACAGTCTTTATCCCCATTTTACAGATGAGGTAACTGAGGCACAGAGAAGTTAATAACAATAACGTTGGTATTCGTTAAGCGCTTACTATGTGCCGAGCACTGCTCTAAGCGCTTGGGTAGATACAGGGTAATCAGGTTGTCCCACGTGAGGCTCACAGTCTTACTCTCCATTTTGCAGATGAGGTAACTGAGGCACAGAGAAGTTAAGTGACTCGCCCAAAGTCACACAGCTGCCAAGTGGCAGAGCTGGGATTAGAACCCATGATCTCTGACTCCCAAGCCCGGGCTCTTTCCACTGAGCCATGCTGTTTCTCTAGAGATTGTACCCCTCCCTCAGCCCCTAGTCCATATTCAAAATTCGTTTCATGCCTGCCTCATTCCCTAGACTGTAAATTCCTCATGGGTAGAGACCATGTCTACCTACTCGGCTATACTGTCCTCTCCCAAGCACTTAGTACAGTGCTCTGCACACGGTACGTCCTCAATAAATATGCCGGATTGAGTGATTGAAGCTGGTCCTGCCCAAGTGCTTAGAATAATGCTTAGCGTGCTTAGAGAAGCAGGAAGACCTAGTGGAAAGAGCACGGACCTGGAAGGCAGAGGATTCGGGTTCTAGTTCCGGCTCCACTGCTTATCTGCTGTGTGATCTTGGACAACTCTGACTTCTTTGTGCCTCAGTTCCCTCAATTGGAAAATGGGGATTAAGATTGTGAGCTCCATATAAGACAGGGACTGTGTCCAACCTGATTAACATGTATCTACTCTGGTGCTTAGTACAGTGCCCGGCACATAGTAAGTGCTTAATAAATACCATTAAAAAAAAGCCAAACGAAAAACCAACGCAGCACACTCAGTGAACGTTCAAACACCTCAGTGTGGTCATCTTGCCCTCGCTCAATCAATGCTCTTTGAGGCCTTCCAAAATGCAGAGCATTCTACTAAGAATTTGGAGGAATACAATATGATAATAATAATATTGGTATTTGTTAAGCGCTTACTATATGCAGAGCACTGTTCTAAGGGCTGGGGGAGATACAGGGTAATCAGGTCCCACATGAGGCTCACAGTTAATCCCCATTTTACAGATGAGGTAACTGAGGCACAGAAAAGTGAAGTGACTTGCCCACAGTCACACAGCTGACAAGTGGCAGGGCCGGGAATCGAACCCCTGACCTCTGACTCCAAAGCCCAGGCTCTTTCCACTGAGCCACACTGCTTCCCTACACTGCCCACCATTTCTCTCATGTGCTCTCCTCTCTCAGTCTTTTATTGCTCCATTTTCTTTTTTCTCTTAAGTCGGGGGGGGAAAAAAAAGGACAAGTTCGATACCTCTTCGTGGTCAGGAAGAACTCTGCTCTGGCGGGTGAGAGAAACCGTGTCAGAAGGGCTCAGCATGTGGAAATGGAAACGGTTAGGTGGTCTGACCTTCGTGTTCGATTCCTATCGGATCAGCACGCTCTTCATGGACAGGCAAGCAATACAGCCAAGGGACACCTGAAACACCAACAGCATCTGTTAAAACATAAAGAAGCACAACATCGATCCTATTTACTGAGCCCTTGAAGAGCACTGTGCTACATCCTTGGGAGAATAGTAATAATAATGATGATGGTCTTTGTTAAGGGCTCACTATGTATCAGGCACTGTACTAAGCACTGGGGAGATCCAAGCAAATCAAGTAGGACATAGTCCCTGTCCCACATGGGGCTCACAGTCTTCATCCCTATTTTAAAGATGAGGGAACTGAGGCCTAGAGAAGTGAAGCGACTTGCCCAAGGTCACTCGGCTGACAAGTGGCAGAGCGGGAATTAGACCCCAGGTCCGCCTGACTCCCAGGCTCGTGCTCAATCCACTAGGCCATGATGTTTTTACACGTTCCCTAACCGCAACGAGCTTACAGTCTAGAGGGGGAGACAGAAATTAATGTAAGTAAATTAATTACGGATGTGCACTTAAGTGCTGTGGGTGGGGTGAATAAAAGGGGGAAAATCCAAGTGGAAGGGCAACGTCAAGGGGAGTGGGAGAAGAGGAGAGCTTAGTCGGGGAAGGCCTCTTGGAGAAGATGAGCCTTCAGTAAGGCTTTGAAGAGGGGAGAGCATTATCTGTTGGATATGAAGGGGTAGGGAGTTCCAAGCTAGAGGCAGGACGTGGGCGAGAGGTCAGTGGAGAGAGAGAACGTTGAATTATACAGCTTGAGAAGTAGAATGGCCTCGTGAATAGAGCACAGATCTAGGAGACAGAAGGACCTGGGTTCTAATCCTAGGCTCCGCCGGTCGTCTGCTGTGTGATCTTGTTCAAGTCACTTCACTTCTCCGTGCAACAATTCCCTAATCTGTTAATGCGGATTCAGACTGCGATCCTCATGTGGGTCTAGGACCGTATCTAACCTGATGATCTTGCATTTAAGTGACAGATGTGGATTAGAATCCCAGCCTCCTCACTCCCAGCCCAGTGTTTTTTTCATTATGCGGGGAGGAAGTGGATTCTAGTGGAAAAAGCACAGGCCTTGAAGTCAGAGGACCTGGGTTCTCATCCCGGCTCTGACCCTTGTCTGTTGCGAGACCTTGGGCGAATCACAACTCCTCTGTGCCTCAGTTTCCTGGTCTGTTAAATTGAGATTTAATTCCTGTTCTCCATCCCACTTAAACTGCGAGCCCCACACTGGACAGGGACCGCATCCAACATGATTGTCTTCAATCTACCCCAGAGTAAGCATTTTAATTATTATTAGACCTGCTCTATATATGCCATTTAGAGAACTGAGATGCAACAGACCACATCAGTGTTTTGCTCACAGACAGCATAGTCAGGCAGGTAGTAATTGGGAATGGGAGAATAATGATAATGTTGGTATTGGTTAAGCACTTACTATGTGCAGAGCACTGTTCGAAGCGCTGGAGTAGATACAGGGTAATCAGGTTGTCCCACGTGAGCCTCACAGTTAATCCCCATTGTACAGATGAGGTAACTGAGGCCCTGAGAAGTTAAGTGACTTGCCCACAGTCACACAGCTGACAAGTGGCAGAGCCGGGAGTCGAACTTGATTCTATTTAGTTGCCATTGTTTTTACGAGATGTTCTTCCCCTTGACGCTGTTTATTGCCATTGTTCGCGTCTGTCCGTCTCCCCCGATCAGACTGTACGCCCGTCAAACGGCAGGGACTGTCTCTATCTGTTGCCGACTTGTTCATCCCAAGCGCTTAGTACAGTGCTCTGCACATAGTAAGCGCTCAATAAATACTATTGAATGAATGAATGAACCCATGACCTCTGACTCCGAAGCCCAGGCCCTTTCCCCTGAGCCACGCTGCTTCCTCAACAAAGACTTCAACATGATGGTACGTTTGGCAAAATGGTCTGCCCGTTTCCACCTCAGTGTGCAATCCATGACATTGGGCTTGCAAGACTACCATTTTCAAAGACCTAACCAAAATTCACATCTACAAAAAAAACCAAACACATAGGAATGCTGCATTTCCAGGGTTTTTTTTTAATAAAAAAACACATTTCATATAGCAGCATATAGCAAAGAACAGCTTTAATATAGAAATCCTGCAATAGCACTGTTGTAAGCACTTAGGAGAGCACAGTGTAACAGAGTTGGTAACTGCCTTCCCCTGCCCACAGTGAGCTTCTAAATCTAATCTAAGACAATCTAAGTCTACAGTCGAAAAGAAGCAGCGTGACTTAGTGGAAAGAGCATGGGCTCGGGAGACAGAGGACGTGGGTTCTAATTCTGGCTCCGCCACTTGTCTGCTATGTGACCTCGGGCAAGCCACTTCACTCTCTGTGCCTCAGTTACCTCATCTACAAAATGGGGATTAAGCCTGTAAACCCCAAGTGGGACAACTTGATTACTGTATCTACCCCGGCGTTTAGAACACTGCTTGGCACACAGTATGCGCTTCACAAATACCATCATTATTATTAGATAAGAACCAAAACTCAGGGACTGTCAGCTTAAAACGAGTGAGACTGTAAGCTCACTGTGGGCAGGGAATATCACAGTTGATTGCTGTATTGTACTTTCCCAAGCGCTTATTACAGTGATATGTGCATAGTAAGTGCTCAGTAAATATGACTGAGTAAATGAATGAAGAGTGGGGGCTTGAGGGAATATCAATCTCCTGCTATGAAATTAGATCCATGAAAACTGGCCTCTTCACACTGCAAAACTATAGAAAAATACTGCCCAGAGAAATACTGATTCACCAGTAGAATAAAATTTAACCTCCTTCAAATTCAAGCATTAGCAGAATGGCTATTTGTATTAGACGCTTCCAAGCACTCAGTATAGTGCCCTGCACACAGTGAGAGAAGTGACATGCATAGTGGATAGAGCGGGGACCTGGGAGACAGTGGTGGAGCCTGGTTTAGAACCCATGACCTTCTGTCTGCTATGCGACCTTGGGCAAGTCACTTCATATCTCTGGGCCTCAGGTACCTAATCTGTCAAATGGGGTTTGAGACTGTGAGTCCCAGGTGGGACAGGGACTGTGTTCAACCCGGTTTGCTTATATCCACCCCAGTGCTTAGTACAGAGGCTGGCATAAAGTAAGTGTTTAAATACCACAGTCATCATCATTAAGTGTTCAATTAATACCACTGATGGATGTTCAATTAATACCACTGATGGATTACATTAACTTGCAACTATTCTGTAATATTTTCCTTTTTTACAGCCTTACCAAGTCTCCTCTGCCACTGGGAGTTCCCATTTTTAGGGATGTAACAATCATATGCTTTTCTACATATGAAAAGGCTGCAGTGGAAAAGTCAGACTCATAACTAAGGAAGAAATTAGGCAGAAGCTCCAGAACAAATTCCTTTTCCTGGAAATATAACATTTATTCCATCAGTAGTTTTTATTCGTCCCTCTCAAGGTCACAGCGGGAGTTTCCAGTCCTCTACCAGGCTCGGCTATGGGAGGGAGAGTCAAGCAGAGGCCTGTCCATTCCATTCCTAGCTTGGCCAGTGGCTAGCGAGCGGCAGGCCATCGGCTACAAGTCAAAACTCCCCTGTGCTGGGCAGCAGTGCATGGGAAAGAGTCGAGGGTGGAGATTCGAGTTTACTCAGTAGAAAGCGGCAGTGGTAAACCACTTCCAGATTTTTACCAAGAAAATTCTATGGATCCACTACCAGAACGATTGAAGATGCAGAGCGGGGCGTTCTTGGAGAGACGTGCCCGTGGTGTCGCTAAGGGTCAGGAAACAACTCTATGACATAAGACAAACATTTATTCAGGGTCTGTGTTCAGAGCACTGTACTCAGATTTTGGTAGTGTACAATAGAGTTAATAGAGTCTATTAACTCTATTGTAATAGACTCTATTAACTCTATTAGCTAATAGAGTTAGAATATAATGTAATATATAATAGTGATATATTATATAATATATACATGATAGTAATAGAAGCAGCGTGGCTCAGTGGAAAGAGCATGGGCTTTGGAGTCGGAGGTCATGGGTTTGAATCCCAGCTCTGCCACTTGTCAGCTGTGTGACTGTGGGCAAGTCACTTAACTTCTCTGTGCCTCAGTTCCCTCATCTGTAAAATGGGGATAATAATAATAATGTTGGTATTTGTTAAGCGCTTACTATGTGCCGAGCACTGTTCTAAGCGCTGGGGTAGACATAGGGGAATCAGGTTGTCCCACGTGGGGCTCACAGTCTTCATCCCCATTTTCCAGATGAGGGAACTGAGGCCCAGAGAAGTTAAGTGACTTGCCCACAGTCACACAGCCGACAAGTGGCAGAGCTGGGATTCGAACTCGTGAGCCCTGACTCCAGAGCCCGTGCTCTTTCCACTGAGCCACGCTGCTTCTCAATGAATGAATCAAGGGATGAAGACTGTGAGCCCCACGTGGGACAACCTGATTCCCCTGTGTCTATCCCAGCATTTAGAACAGTGCTCTGCACATAGTAAGCGCTTAACAAATACCAACATCATTATTATTATTAGACACAACCCCTACCATCTGGGAAGTTAAAATCTAGTGGTGGAAGACAAACCCTAAAATGAGTATCAAAAACAGAGTGATGTCATATATATAGATACATATGCCTGTCCGGTGGAGAAATCCAATTTTAACATCAAAACCTAATTAACCAGTAAATCGATATCCGTCCACTTCCCGAGGCAGAGTCATCATTCCAAGCACAGTCTCCAACCTGGTTTATCACTGTTTAGACAATATCAATTTCATCTAAATACTGTGGGTCTATTAAATTAAAGTAATAGCCTCAAACAACGATGCCACTGCCTTCCTGAGAGCATCTCTTGGGTTCAATATGTCCATCCTGAGCTCTTGCTCATTCTCTACCACTCTCAAATCCTGAGGAAGATTGGCTTCTCTTCTCTCCAACTCCAGAGGTGCGAGATCATGCCTCTCTATAGTCTAACCAAATCGCCTTAAAGAGTAATCGCAAGTTAAAACATATTTCCATACATTATGGAAGTTCTATTTGCTCTGCAAATTGGAGACTTCCTCTCTCTATGCTATATGCACGCACATGTATGCATATAAACATGAATACAAATGCCTATGCATTTACATACATGGAATAATTACTGTATTTGTCAAATGCTTACTATGTGCCACGTAATCAGGTTGTCCCACGTGGGGCTCACAGTCTTAATCCCCATTTTACAGATGAGGTAACTAAGGAACAGAGAAATTAAATGCCTTACCCAAGGTCACGCAGCAGACAAGTGGCCGAGTCGGAATTGGAACCCACAACGTCTGACTCCGAAGCCTGGGCACTTTCCGCTAAGCCACGCTGCATATGTAAGTCCTTAGAGGAGTGCTCTGCACACAGGAAGCACTCAGTAAATACGACTGAATGAACTAAATGAACATATATAGATGAATATATACACACATACACATAGAATAGTAATAATAATAACAATATTATTTGTTAAGCACCTCCAGTGCTCTAGGCACTGTTCTAAGCACTGGGGTAAATACATGGTAATCAGGTTGGATACGATTCCTGTCCCACAAGGGGCTCACAATCTTAACCCCCATTTAACAGGTGAGGTAACTGAGGTAACAGAGACATGAAGCAGCAGATCCGGGAATAGAACCCAAGCCCTTCTGACTCCGAGGCCTGTGCTCTATTCAATAGGCCACACTGCTTCTCTAAAGCAGCACATGTACATATAATAATTTTGGTATTTAAGTGCTTACTATGTGCCAAGCACTGTTCTAAGTCCTGGGTAGATATAAGCTAATCAGGTTGTCCCACGTGGGGCTCACAGTCTTAATCCCTATTTTACAGCTGAAGTAACGGAGGCACTGAGAAGTTAAGTGACTTGTCCAAAGTCACACCACTGATAAGTGGCAGAGCCTGGATTAGAACCTACGACCTCTGACTCCCAAGCCTGTGCTCTTTCCACTGAGCCATGCTGCTTCTCTATACAAATAAGCACCTATACACACACACATACATACACCAATTCCACTGTAGAAATGTAGAATATATATTTGGGAAAGGAGGCCTTAAATTGGGGTAGGCCCCTTGGAAGAGATGTGACCTTAATAATGGTGTGACAAAGACGACAGTGGTGATCTGGTGTTTATACCCAGCTCCTCCACTTGTCTACTGTGTGACCTTGGGCAAATCACTTCGCTTCCCTGTGCCTCCATTACCTCATCTGTAAAATGGGGATTGAGACTGTGAGCCCCATGTGGGACAAGGACTGTGTCCAACTCGATTTGCTTGGATCTACCCCAGCGCTCAGTGTCTAGGACACTGTAAGTGCTTAATACCCCAATTATTATTATTATAGAGGAGGTGGAAGTTCCAGACCAGAGGCAGGACTATCTACACTTCTACATTTCTGAGAAACAAAGCAAAATAATGTATACATATACATATTTATTATTCTATTTATTTTATCAACGATGTGTATATATCTATAATTCTATTCATTTATATTGATGCCTGATTACTTATTTTGTTGTCTGTTTCACCCCTTCTAGACCGTGAGCCTGTTGTTGGGTAGGGATTATCTCTATTTGTTGCTAAATTGTACTTTCCAAGCGCTTAGTACAGTGCTCTGCACACAGTAAGCGCTCAATAAATACGATTGAATGAATGGATGAATGGATGAATGAATGAATGATGGGGAGGGTCGCTGTCTGAACGGCAAACCCTGTCTGCTCCAAGGGCCAAGGACCTTGTCAAATTCCCACCTGTCTATGCTCCTAGCACTCAGTACACAGCTCTATATTCAGTCAGCATTTTTTTTATATATAAACTATTACAACCCTCACAAAGTTGAGTTCCCAGGGCAGACAAAGAGAAGCATTCTCTCCAGCAGCTTCCCTTGGGTTGAATTATCTGTCTTTGTCTTGAAAGCACGGCAGGTGGGCAGTTTTTAAACGGATTCTGATGTAAAAATTGTCCGTCGGTCAGACAAAATCACGACTGCAAAATGGCTTACAGCAAAGCAAGAGTTACAGCTTCAACCCCTGGCAAAGCAAGGGTCTTTTGAAATAAGATCTTACAGATCTGTCTGTCATCGCACCCTACGTGCAACCTGAACTCCAGAGGCCAGATGGGAATGATGTGTAGATGTCTATGATTCTATTTATCTATTTCGATGGTATTGATGCCTGACAACTTTTGTTTTTGCTCTCTCTCTCCCCCTTTTAGACTGTGAGCCCGCCGTTGGGCAGGGATGGTCTATCTGGTGCCGAACTGCACATTCCAAGTACTTAGTACAGTGCTCTGCACACAGTAAGCGCTCGATAAATATGGTTGAATGAACGACAGGCCATTAGGTCTTGGACTGCAGTCAGTGACAAAAATAATGATTAAAAAATAATAATAGTATTTGTTAATAATTGTGGCATTTCCTAAGCACTATGTGCTAAGCTCTGTACTAAGTGCTAGGATAGATACAGGATAATCATTCAACTGTATTTATTGAGCGCTTACTGTGTGCCGAGTACTGTACTAGGTACTTGTGTGCAGAGGACTGTACTAGGTACTCGGAAAGTACAATTCAGCAATAAAGACAGACAATCCCTGCCCACAACAGGCTCAAAGTCTAGAAAGGGAGAGAAAGACAAAACAAAACAAGTAAACAGGCATCAATAGCATCAATATAAGTAAATAGAATTATAGATATATACAGATCAAAACAAGTAAACAGGTATTACTGTAAATACATACAATTATAGATATGTACATATATGCACAAGTGCTGCAGGGTGGGGAGGGGAGGGGAGAGAAAAGGGAGCGAGTCAGGACGACGGGGAGGGGAGGGGGAGCTGAGGAAAGGGGAGCTGAGTCTGGGAAGGCCTCCTGGAGGAGGTGAGCGCTCAGTAGGGCTTTGAAAGGGGGAAGAGAGTTAGTTTGGTGGATGTGAGGAGGGAGGGCGTTCCAGGCCAGAGGTAGGACGTGGGCCAGGGGTCGACGGCAGGACAAGCAGGAACGAGGCACCGTGAGGAGGTTAGGGGCCGCAGAGGAGCGGAGTGTGTGGGCTGGGATGGAGAAGGAGAGAAGGGAGGTGAGGTAGGAAGGGGCGAGGGGATGAACAGCTTTGAACCCAAGAATGAGGAGTTTTTGTTTCATGCAAAGAATGATAGGCAACCCCTGGAGACTTTTGAGGAGGTGGGTGACGTGCCCAGAACGTTTCTGTAGAAAGATAATCTGGGCAGCAGAGTGAAGTATAAAGTGTCAGATCCCACACACGTCTGGGAGTCAGAAGGATCTAGGTTCTAATCCCAGCTCTAGCAATTGTCTGCTATGTGACCTTGGTCAAGTCACTTCACTTCCCCGTGCCTCAGTTCCCTCATCTGGAAAATGAGGATTAAGATTGTGAGCCCTTTGGGGGAAGGGGATTGTGTCCAACCCAATTATCTTGTATCTACCCCACTGCTTAGAACAGTGCCTGGCACATAGTAACTGCTTTACAAACACTGAAATCATTAATAATAATAATAACAATGTTGGTATTTGTTAAGCGCTTACTATGTGCCAAGCACTGTTCTAAGCTCTGGGGTAGACACAGGGGAATCAGGTTGTCCCACGTGGGGCTCACAGTCTTAACCCCCATTTTACAGATGAGGTAACTGAGGCACCGAGAAGTTGTGACTTGCCCAAAGTCACACAGCTGACAAGTGGCCGTGTCAGAATTCGAACCCATGACCTCTGACTCCAAAGCCCGTGCTCTTTCCACTGAGCCACGCTGCTTCTCAATTTATTGGTATTACTACATGGGGTTCAGAGTCCAAGTAGGAGGAAGCACGATTTTGGAATCTCCATTTTGCAGATGAGGAAACTAAGGCACGGACAAGATAAGTGACTTGATTAAGGTTACACAGCAGGGAAAGAACAGAGCCATAATTAGAACCCAGGTCCTCTTATTCCCAGGCCTGGGCTCCTTCTACTAAATCACAATGCTTCTCGTGACTTCTCTCAAACCCAAGGACTAGCTATAGATTTACTAACCAGGCCAATCATCTAGAAACTGGTCTCTGTCAGTGAACCCAAACACAAAAATTTAACTCGACACTGCAAATGCAACAACGTCAAATGGGTAGGGGCGGAGACTAGTGGGAAAAGCAGGGACTGGGAGTCAGAGGACCTGGGCTTTAATCCTAGCTCCGCAACGTGTCTGCTGTGTGACCTTGGGCACTTCTTGAGCCTCAGTTCCATCATCTGCAAATTGGGACCCAATGCCTGTTTTCCCTCCTAATTAAACTGTGAAGCCCCATTTGGGACCTGATTATCTTGGATATACCCTAGTGCGTTAGTACAGTGCTTGGCACATAATGCTACATGCTACAAAGGGAAGAGGCGTGGCTCAGTGGAACGAGCCCGGGCTTCGGATTCAGAGGTCATGAGTTCGACTCCGGCTCTGCCACTCGTCAGCTGTGTGACTGTGGGCGAGTCAATTCACTTCTCCGTGCCTCAGTTACCTCATCTGTAAAATGGGGATTAACTGTGAGCCTCATGTGGCACAACCTGATTACCCTGTATCTCCCCCAGCGCTTAGAACAGTGCTCTGCACATAGTAAGCGCTTAACAAATACCAACATTATTAATGCTAAACAAATATCACTATTATCATTATTAAATTTGAGAGTCCAGAACCCTGGGTAGTCTTGCCAGGATAAAGAAAACTGACAATGGCCCTTTTTAAACCACACACCCTTCTTGACCTTAAATTTTGTTCATCCTGGTTCTTGGGTGTTAGATCGTTTTGTCTTTACGTATCTCGATCGTTCATCGTACATCCCAGAGAAGTTAAGTGACTTGCCCAAAGTCACCCAGCTGACAGATGGCTGACCCGGGATTTGAACCCATGACCTCTTACTCACAAGCCAGGGCTTTTTCCACTGAGCCACGCTGCTTCTCGTGACTTCTCTCAAAACCCCCCCCCAAAATTTGTTTACTTAGGAAAGTACAACAATAAACAGAAATTCCCTGCCAACGAGGTCACAGTCTGGAGGGACAGATATTAATATTAAAAAAAATTTGCAGATATGTAAGCTCCTTGTATTCAGTATAAAGGATGAACAGATAAGATGATAAGATACATCCTTACTAATGGGAAACCTGTTTTTCCATATTCTGTTCTTAGTGTAACCTTCTGTTCAACATACAGGTCCATATTAATGCGATTAAATGGTCCGGCCTGCCCGTTTTCTTATCGCCTTATTCGTTCATCCTTTATACCAAATACGTAAAGAGAGAAGCCGGACTGCATGAAGATGACCGGGGAGTAAAGATTGGAGGAAGGAATATGAGCAACCTTCATTATGTTGCTGATATTACCCTATTAGCAGAAAGTGAAGCAGATTTGAAGGACCTATCATTAAAAGTTGAGGAACAGAGCAAAAAGATGGGCCTACGTTCGAATCTCAAGAAAACAAAGATCATAACTGGAAGTTTTAATGCATCTGAGGTGGATGGAAAGAAGATTGAAATAGTTGACAAATTTTCTCCCCTGGGATCAATAATCAATAATAAAGGAACCAGTAGTCCGGAAATAGTCTGAAGATTAATGTTAAAAATACTTGCTATGAAGAGCCTGGAAAAAGGCATGAAATGTGCTGATCTAACAATTGCCACAAAAATACAAATTGTCAATTCTCTGGTGTTTCCAGCGACAGTGTATGGATCTGAAAGCTGGACAGGAAAAAACCGGAGAGAAAGAACATCAATTCTTTGGAAATGTGGTGTTGGAGAAGGCTTTTGCGAGTATCATGGACTGCCTGAAAAACCAACAAATGGATTTTAGAGCGAATTACGCCAAACTGGTCTTTGGAAGGTCAAATGACTCGATTTAGATGAGCGTATTTTGGACACGTATTCAGAAGGACTAATTCTCCGGAGAAGACACTAATGCTAGGAAAAGTCCAGGGAAGAGGTGGAAGCTCTAGCTAGATGGATAGAGACCAATGATAATGGAAGAACCATTAAAAGGAGTACTGATTACGGCAGAAGACAAGAGGTTCTGGAGAAAATATATCCATATAGTCGCAATGAATCGGAAATGACTATGACACTTGATAATAATAATAAGCTCCTTGTAGGCAGGGAATGTGTTTACCAAGTAGCCCTTACTCTCTCTTCTCACACTCCCTTCTTTGTCACCCTTGCACTTGAATTTGCACCCTTTATTCTCCCCTCCCTCAGCCCCACAGTACTTATGTATATCTCCGTAAATTATTTATATTACTGTCTCCCGATCTAGACTGTAAGCTCCCTGAGGGCAGGGAACGGAACTTGTCGAGCAACTCTATCATCCTGTACTCTCCCAAATGCTTACTGTGGTGCCCTGCACTCAGTGAGTGATCAATAAATACAAGTGATCAAAAGCAACGTGGCTTAGAGGAAAGAGCACGGGTTTGGGAGTCAGAGGTCGTGGGTTTTAATCCCGGGTTCACCACTTGTCTGCTGTGTGATCTTGGGTAAGCCACTTCACTTCTCTGAGCCTCGGTTACCTCATCTGTAAAATGGGGATTGAGACTGTGAGCCCCACCTGGGACAACCCGGTTACCCTGTATCTACCTTAGTGCATAGAACAATGCTTGGCACATAGTAAGCGCTTAACAAATACCATTATTTTTATTATTATTGTACTCTTCCAAGTGGTCTATGCTACTTATTGATTCACCTCCAAATCTTTGAGACTGTGAGCTCCCTGAAGGTTAGGGATCATATCTTACTTATCCTCCAACATATCCTTCCCCAGTACTTAGTACAGTGCTTTGCACACATTAGAGGCTCAAACACTTCTGAAGCAAAGAATTAAAACACTGGATTGTGACTCCATTCTAGTTTGGAAGAGCATGGCATAGAAATGCCTGAGAGCAAAAATAGTGTCACCCAGAATATTACTATTATTATCAATCATATTTGAGTGCTTACTGTGTGCCAAGCACTGTACTAAACACTTGGGAGAGTACAATATAACATCAGATACATTTCCTGCCCACAACAAGCTCACAGTCTAGAGGGGGAGACAGATATTAATATGAATAAATAGATAAATAAATGACAGATATACACATATATATTTATATGTGCCATGGGGAAGGGAGGAAGGATGAATGATGGAGCAAGCATGAATAGTGCAGAAAGGAGAGGGAGAAGAGAGGAGGGCTCAGTCAGGCAAGGCTTCCTGGAGGAGATATACCTTCAGTAAGGCTTTGAAGTGGAATAAAGTGGGGAATTGCTCTCCGAAGACATCTATCTCCCTTGCCCCACGCAATTTCTTGAAACACTTTAAAATCCAGGTGGGGAGAAGTCTAGAGGAGAGAAATCCAGCCCAACCTTGTTGGGTTAATTCTTTCCAAACACCCCACTCAGAGGCCTCCGCCTCACTGTACAAACCCACCATTGCCACGTATGCCGTGATTAGCAGCCAAACACCATAAGAGGGTAAAAAAATCCATTTCCAGGGGATATTCATTCAGTCAATTGTATTGTCTTTATTGATCCCTTACTGTTTACAAAACACTGTACTAAGCACTTGGGAGAGAACAAAAGAGCAAAAAACAGAATCATTCTCTGCCAACAACGAGCTCACGTGAAGTTCTCAAAACCCAAATCTGCCGTGTAAGTGAGCTGGAGTGATATGGTAGGATAAATCGGTCAATCAATGGTATTTATTGAATGTCTGCATGCAGAGCCAGTGTTTTTCTGAAGCCAAACAGCATCATCCAGATAGATAGGTTAAATGCAGTAAGAATTAAGCGATTTTTGCATCCCAATGCCTCTCCCCCTTTTATTTTCTGAGAAACATTAAAAAATGATCGGGTTGCTTGCCTGGCCAGAGGGATGCCCAAGCCCAAGACAGTCGGGGTAAACCTAGCCTCATATCGTTCAAAGAGATAATGTTAACAATAATATTTGTTTGGCACTTACCATATGCCAGGCACTGTTTTAAGTGCTGGGGTAGAAACAAACTGATCAAGTTAGACACAGGCCCTGTCTAACAAGGGGTTCACGGTCTTAATCCCCATTTTACAGATAAGGTAAAAGTGACTTGCCCAAGGTCATGCAACAGATGAATGGCAGAGGCGAGAAGAGAACCCAGGTCCTTCTGACTCCCAGGCCCGTGCTCTATCCACTAGGCCATCCTGCTTTCCCAAGGATAATAATGTTGGTATTTGTTAAGGGCTTACTACGTGCAGAGCACTGTTCTAAGTGCTGGGGTAGATACAGGGGAATGAGGCTGTCCCACGTGAGGCTCACGGTCTTCATCCCCATTTTACAGATGAGGGAACTGAGGCACCGAGAAGTGAAGTGACTTGCCCACAGTCACAGAGCTGACAAGGGGCAGAGTCGGGATGCAGCTGAGACTCAGGAAATAGTCGTGTCTTCAGTGGATTTTCTTTAAAACTAAGGAACTCAAAAAGAATCTATGAAAAACTACATTTCTACCTAGAAAGGAATAAACTACAATGAGAACTTCACACCTAAAACTGCATCCACGCTTAGGCCTTAGGACAGAAATAGTAGGCGATAATTGAACAATGCTTATGGAACAGAAAACAGTGTACTAAGTGCTTGAAAAGTGCAAAAGGAAGACAAGGCAGGAATTACTTCCCAGAAGAAAACTTCACTCTAATGGCAGATGGTGGGGGTGAGTGACAGACAATCATATGTGGAAAGACACACATATGCACATTCATTTATTGAATCAATCACATTTATTGAGTGTTTACTTATGTGTAAACCATTCAATAGTATTTATTGAGCGCTTACTATGTGCAGAGCACTGTACTAAGTGCTTGGAATGTACAATTTGGCAAGAGATAGACTGTGAGCCCGTCACTGGGCAGGGATTGTCTCTAACCAACTAAGTGCTTGGGACAGTACAGTAGAGGAAGATGACAAGATCTTGGCCCACAAAGAGTCAAGCTAACAAAAATCCTTCTTTTTTGTTCCCCCAACTACTACTACATGGACATCTACTACATGTACTACTACATTTATTAGGTGCCAAGCACTGTACTAAGCCCTGAGGTAAACTGTATGACTGGGACAAGGACTGGGTCTAAAATGCAAAGGTTTATGGGAGGAAAGAATAGGTCTAATCCCCATTTTACAAATTTGGAAACTGAGGCAGAGAGCAGTTTCGCGGCTTGCCCAAGGTCAACCATTCATTCATTCAAACATACTTATTGAGCACTTACTGTGTGCAAAGCACTGTACTAAGCTCTTGGGAGACTACAATATAACAGATACATTCCTGCCCATTATGAGCTCACAATCTAGAGGGGAGATAGACATTAATAGAAATAGGTGAAATAAATGAATGAATTACAGGTATATATGTGCTATGGTGATGAAGGGAGGATGGATAAAGGGAGCGGCACAGAAGGGAGTGGGAAGAGGAGAGGAGGGCTTAGTCAGGGAAGGCTTCTTGGAGGAGATGGGCTTTCAATAAGGTTTTGAAGTGGGGGAGAGCAATTACCTTGGGAGAGTACAGTTTAACAATAAACAGACACGTAACACTAAACGAACCTATTCCCTATCCACAATGAGCCTACAGTCTAGAGGGGGACACAGACATTAATATGAATAAATATAAATATAAGTGCACATGCAAAGCATCATGACCTCCTGGAAAAAACCCAGGTCTGGGAGTCGGGAGTCCTGGCTCCACCATTTGTCTGCTGTTTCACCTTGGGCAACTACATGAAGTAACTGAGAGAAGCAGCGTGAGATAGTGGATAGAACACAGGACAGACAATTAGGAGGTCATGGGTTCTAATCCCAGCTCTTCCACTTGTATGCTGGGTGACTTTGGGCAAGTCACTTCACTATGCCTCAGTTACCTCATCTGTAAAATGGGAATTAAGCCCAAGCCCCATGTGGGACAGGGACTGTGTCCAACCCAATTATCTTGTATCTCCCCCAGTGCTTAGCACGGAGCTTGGCACATAGAAGGGCTTAGCAAATCAATTATTATTATTAGCTCCCTCACTTTTCTTCTGTGTGACCTTGGTCAAGTCACAGTGGCTCTGTGCCTCAGTTCTCTCATCTGCAAAATGGAGGTTTAATACCTTTCTCCCTCCTATTTCAACTGAGAGCCATTTGGGAAAGGGACAGTGTCTGATCTAATTACCTCAGCGCTTAGTCAAATTCTTAGGGAGCAGCATGGTTTAGTGGTTGGAGCCCGGGCCTGAGAGTCGGAAGGATCTGGGTTTTCATCCATCTCTGACACTTGCCTGCTGTGCGACCTGGGGCAAGTCACTTAACTTCTCTGTGCCTCAGTTTCCTCATCTGGAAAATGGGAATGAAGACGGAGAGCCCCACGTGGGACGGGGACTGTGTCTAATCCAATTACCTTGTATCTACCCCAGCGCTTAAAACGTTGCCTGGCACATAGTAAGCACTTTAACACCACGGTTATCATCATTCTCATTATTATTCATTATTGGTACATAATTGCTAATGCAATTTAATTGATAAAATAATATCTTTAATTATTAAAATAGCTGGTTCACTCTTTGTGGAGCATATCCACCAACTCTGCAGTATTGTACTCTCTCTAGTGCTTGGTACAGTGTTCTGCGTACAGTCAAGCGCCATCGAGCCGTTTCCGATTCAGAGCGATTTTATGGGCTTTATCCAGAGAGTTTCACTGTATCAAGTCACGCGCAATAAAAAACCATCGATTGAGTAGCAAAGATCCCAGTGGCTATTAGCACACCTGCCTGCTGGGTCAGCACCAAAGTCGAGGTCGTGTTGGCGGTAAATGGGTGCTGTATATTCATTCCAACATTCAATCGGATTTATTGAGTGCTTACTACATGCACAACACTGTACTAAGCATTTGGGAAAGTGCAATACAATTATAAACAGTGACATTCCCTGCCCACAAGGGTTCACAGTCTAGTGTATTTGCTGTTTTGAACCTTTCAAGGGCTTAGGACAGGGCTCTGCACACAGTATTTATTGAGCACGATTGAATGAATGGAGTTGGGGAGACAGACTTCGATACAAATAAATGCAATGACAGATATGGACATTAGTGTGGGGCTGGGAGGAGGGGGAAGAGCAAGGGGAACAAGTCAGGGCGATGCACAAGGGAGTGGGAGAAGAGGAAAGGAAGGGCTTAGGCTGGGAAGGCCTCTTGGAGGAGATGGGCCTTCACTAAGGTTTTGAAAGTGGAAGGAGTGTCATCGTCTGTCGGATTTGAGGAGGGAGGGCCTACCGGGGCAGAGGCAGGACCTGGATTAAGTGTCGAAATTCTTTGAGGCCAGAGATAGGACCCAATGCCCTGTGGGAATGGGACCATTAAGGACGAGAGTGTATCATCAGCACCTGCAAAACCATTAAGTCCTGAGAACAAATCCTTGCCCAGGTACATATGCCTAAAGTCCAGAGAAAATGGCTGATCTGCTGTTTTGCCCAGGTCATTTTTCTAAAAAAAAATAAATAATAAAAAAATTCAATCCTTTTTTCCTCCTCTCCTCAACAACCCCCAGTGGTTGCCCATCCACCTCTGCATCAAATAAAAGCTCCTCCCCATTGGCTTTAAAGCATTCAGTTACCCTACCCCCTCCTGTCTTACCCTACCGGATTTCCTACTACAATCCAGCAGGCTCGTTTCACTCACCAACCTAGTCACTGCACCTCGATCTCATCTCTCTCTCTCCACCGACCTCTCGCCCACATCCTTCCTCTGATCTGGAACTCCCTCCCCCGTCACATGTGACGGACGATCCCTCTCCCGGCTTTCCGAGCTTTGACAGAAACACGTCTCTTCCATGTAGCCTTCCCTGATTAAGCCCTCAATTCCCCCACTCCCATTCCCCACCCCTGCATTTGGATTCATACCCTTTATTCTCGGCTCAACACTTCTGACCATACCCAGAATTTATTTTAATATCTGTCTCTCCCTGGAGACTAAGCTCCCTGTGACCAGAAAACGTGTCTATCAACTCTGGGTATTGTACCTACCCAAAAACTTGGTACAGTGCTTTGCACACTAAGCACTCAATAAATATGATTAATTGAGACTCCATCAAAAGAGACTCTAGGCTGTACAGCAAAACGCCTGCCAAAAAAATCCCTCTAGGAAAACGAAAACAATTTTTAGAGGGTGGAAGTTAAACACATATCCGGGGAGAGTGAAAGTCACCCTTACTGCTATCAAGCACTTACACAATCCACTATGTGCAGCAAAAATTGTGTTACCTGGCACCTTGAGAACTAAAAAGCTCCACAACCAGGCACATTGAGTATCCTCATTTCAGCACAGTTGGGCCACAGAAAATTTTATGGAGACGGAGTTTGCAAGATCTAAATCTAGGTTTCTCCCTGGCTATACTGGCTATACAGTATAGCGAGTATACTGGCTATACTCGGAAGTCAGTGTTGGCTAGTGGAAAGAATCCTGGAACTCAAGGGATCTGGTTCAAATCCTGGTTCTGTCACGTGCCTGCTGTGTGACTTTGGGCAAGCCACTCCTCATCTCTGAACCTCAGTTTCCTCATCTGTAAAATGGGGATTCCAACTGGGTCCAGCCTGATTATTTTGTATCTACCCTGGCTCTTAGCCAATAGGAAGTGCTTATCATACCACAAGTACCATTAATATTGTTAGAATTCATCGGGAATACGACTCCTATATTGCTGGTGTTATATTGGTTCCAAGGTGTTTCATGATCGACAGGTTAGCAGTAAAAATAATTACCCCTTTTTCACTTCTTACCCCAATTTGGGAAAAAAGAAATCACCTCCCTAATTAAACTGCCATTTCCCTTCAAAGATACCCTATTCAATGAATAATAACTGTTAAGCACTGGTACAGCCACATGAGGCTCACACTGTAAGAGGGTATTGAATTCTCATTCCCATTTCCCCTCAGGAAAGTGAGGGGAGAGAAGTTAAGTGATTTGCCCAAGGTCACACAGTAGGCAAGTGGTGGAGCTGGGATTAAAAACCAGGTCTTCTGACTACCAGACCCAAAATCTTTCCACAAGGCCACACTGCTCCCCTTCAATAGCACTATTATTAAGAATATCATCAGGAAGCAGCACGGCCTAATGGATAGAACACAGGCCTGGGAGTCAGGTCAAGGGTTCTAATCCCGGCTCTGCCTCCTGTCTGCTGTGTGACCTGCGCCAACTCACTTCACTTCTCTGGCTTCAATTACCTCATCTGTAAAATGGAGATTGAGACTGTGAGCCCCAGGTGGGACAGGGACCGTGTCCAACCCCATTTGCTTGTATTCACCCTAGCTCTTAGGACAGTGCCTGGCACATAGTAAGTGTTTAACAGATACCACATTTCTAATTATTATTTGCTCAATCAATGGTATTTATTGAGAGTTTACTGTTTGCAGAGCACTGTACTAAGCGCTTGGGAGAGTACAATAAACCAGAGTTGGGATATACACACACACATATATATATACATATATATATGATATTCAGGAGAGATTCAGTTGCTGTCGCAAGTAGGGCTCACAGTCTAAGAAAGAAAGCAGTTACTGAATCCACCGCAGATGAGGTAACTGAGGCACAGTGAACTCAAGTGACTCCCCTGAAAGGACCCAACAGACAAGTGGTAGAGCTGATCTTTCCAGGCGGTCACGGTGCTCCTCAGATCCCATTTGGCCTGGTGCATTGGGCATGGTGGAGTAGAAGCAGCGTGGCTAGAGCATGGGCCTGGGAGTCAGAAGGTCATGGGTTGTAATCCCGGCTCCATGCCTGTGTGACCTTGCGCAAGTCACTTCATTTCCCTGTGCCTCAATTATCTCATCAGTAAAATGGGGATTAAGACTGGAGCCCTATACAAGCCGGGTACTGTGCCAACCTGATTACCTTGTAACTACCCCAGCGCTTGGTACGGTGCCTGGCACACAGTAAACACTTAAATACCAGGAAAAAAAAATAATGAAGTCAAGCTCTACCTAATTTCTTGTATTGGACTCTCCCTAGCACTTAGTACAGTGCTCTGTACATAGAGCTCAAAAACCACTGTCTGATTGATCAAAAGATCAGAGGACAGACAGACAAGAGTGCACCACATCACAAGTGTGTGGATGTGGATATGGCTTCAGAAGGTGAAGTTGGAGGCATTCATTTCTTCAATCATATGTATTGAGTGCTTACTGTGTGCAGAGTACTGTACTAAGTGTTTGGAAGAGAACGGTATAACAAGAAACAGACACATTCCCTGCCCACAATGAGTTCACAGTCTAGAGGGGAATACAAAGAATAGAGAAGCAGCGAGGTACAGTGGAAAGAGCGTGGGCTTGGGAGTTAGAGTTCATGGGTTCGAATCCCGGCTCTGCCACTTGCCAGCTGTGTGACTTTGGGCAAGTCACTTAACTTCTCTGTGCCTCAGTTACCTTATCTGTAAAATGGAGATTAAAACTGTGAGCCCCACGAGGGACAACCTGATCACCTTGCATCTTCCCAGCGCTTTGAACAGTGCTTTGCACATAGTAAGCGCTTAACAAATACCACCATTTATTTTATTTTTACAGACAATATACATAAATTTACAGATGAAATAAATTACAGCTATATATGAATCACAGATATAATAAATTACATATGATGATGATGATGATGATGATGATGGTACTTGTTAGGCACATATATGTGCCAAGCACTGTTCTAAGTACTGGGGGCAGAAACAAGGGAATTAGGTTGTCCCACGTGGGGCTCACAATCTTAATCCCCATCTCACAGATGAGACAACTGAGGCACAGCGAAGTTGAGTAGCATGGCTCAGTGGAAAGAGCCCGGGCTTGGGAGTCAGAGGTCATGGGTTCAAATCCCGGCTCTGCCACTTGTCAGCTGTGTGACTGTGGGCAAGTCACTTCACTTCTCTGTATCTCAGTTACCTCATCTGTAAAATGAGGATTAACTGTGAGCCTCACATGGGACAACCTGATTACCCTGTATCTACCCCAGCGCTTAGAACAGTGCTCTGCACGTAGTAAGCGCTTAACAAATACCACCATTATTATTATTAAGTGACTTGCCCACAGTCACACAACTGACAAGTGGCAGAGCCGGGGTTAGAACCCATGATCTCTGACTCTCAAGCCTGTGCTCTTTCTATTGAACCACCCTGCTTCTCTACTATATAACACAGATATAATAAATAAATGCAAATTACAGGCAGACAAAGGGGCAGAGGGGAGGAAACAATCTACACAAACCTCCCACATTGCAGCTCACCATTACCAGCGCCAGGGTTTCTAGGATACCTCGTATCTAATTCCATCCCCGCACCCTCATTAGACTGCAGTCCAAACAATCCTTCTGTTCCCCGAGGGGTTTCTCAGCGAACAGAAGGAGCCGGAACACAGACCCCGAGAAGAGAGGGGGGCTTCACAGGGAGCGGGAGGAGAAGCCACAAGCCAGACCGAAGAAGCTAATCTCTCCGGTACTTGCCTCACCCTACTTGGTGGGTCCCCGGAGCCAGGAGTATGTCTTTTGCTCTTGCTGGGAATCTTCAGCTATGAATATCACTTCATTATCATCAGCCCCAAGTAGGGGCTGAGAGATCAAAACGTGAATGTGGGGACTGACACTGTGTAGTGGCCGGTTTAATCATGCCAGGAGTTAGCACCATCTTCACAAAATCTCCGATCTTTCACGTACTGTGTCTGGTGCCCTGCAACCCACGCTGAGAATTTTGATCAACTGTAACTCTCGTTTTTGGATTATCGGGCTATAGTGTGTCTCCTATTAAATTCTGCTCTTAGTCATAATAATAATAATGTTGGTATTTGTTAAGCGCTTACTATGTGCCGAGCACTGTTCTAAGCGCTGGGGTAGACAGAGGGGAATCAGGTTGTCCCACGTGGGGCTCACAGTCTTAATCCCCATTTTACAGATGAGGTAACTGAGGCACAGAGAAGTTAAGTGACTTGCCCAAAGTCACACGGCTGACAAGTGGCCGAGCCGGGATTCAAACCCATGACCTCTGACTCCAAAGCCCGTGCTCTTTCCACCGAGCCACGCGGGCATCTTTCCAAGGAGCTTAATTCAGAGGAAAAATAGTGATGAGATTTGTTAAGCACTGACTATATGTCAAGCACTGGAGAGAATTCAAACTAATCGGGTTGAACACAGTCTCTGTCCCACATGGGGCTCACAGTCTTCATCCCCAGTCTCCTTCGCGGGCTCCTCCTCCCCCAGCCATCCCCTAACTGTAGGGGTTCCTCAAGGGTCAGTTCTGGGTCCCCTTCTGTTCTCCATCTACACTCACTCCCTTGGAGAACTCATTCACTCCCATGGCTTCAACTATCATCTCTATGCAGATGACACCCAAATCTACATCTCTTCCCCGTTCTCTCCCTCTCCGTCCAGGCTCCTATCTTCTCCTGCCTTCAGGACATCTCCACCTTGAGGTCTGCCTGCCATCTAAAACTCAGCATGTCCAAGACTGAGCTCCTCATCTTCCCTCCCAACCCCTGTCCTCTCCCTGACTTTCCCGTCACTATGGACAGTACTACCATCTTCCCGTCTCACAAGCCCGCAACCTTGGTGTCATCCTTGACTCTGCTCTTTCATTCGCCCCACACAACCAATCCGTCACCAAAACCTGCCGGACTCACCTTCGCGACATCGCCAAGATCCGCCCTTTCCTCTCCATCCAAACCACTACCTTAATACGATCTCATCATATCCCGCATATCCCATATTACTGCATCAGCCTCCTTTCTGATCTCCCAACCTCCTGTCTCTCCATTTCAGTCTATACTACATTCTGCTACCCAGATTATCTTTCCATAGAAACACTCTGGGCATGTCAACCTCCTCCTCAAAAACCTCCAGTGGTTGCCTATCAACCTTCATATGAAGCAAAAACTTCTCACTCTTGGCTTCCAAGCCGTCCATCCCCTCGCCCCCTCCTACCTCACCTCCCTTCTCTCCTTCTGCAGCCCAGCCCGCACACTCCGCTCCTCTGGGGCCGCTAACCTTCTCAATGGGCCTTGTTCTCACCTGTCCCACTGTCGACCCCCGCCCATGTCCTACCTCTGACCTGGAATGCCCTCCGTCCTCACATCCACCCACTAGCTCACTTCCCCCCTTCAAAGACCTACTGAGAGCTCACCTCCTCCAGGAGGCCTTCCCAGACTGACCCCCCCCCCCTTTTCCTCTGCTCCTCTTCCCCTCCCCATCACCCCTACTCCCTCCTCCTGCTCTACCTCCTTCCCATCCCACCACACCTGTGCATGTATGCATATATTTATTATTCTATTTATTAATGATGTGTATATATCTATAATTCTATTCATTTATATTGATGCTATTGATGTCTTTCTACTTGTTTTGTTGTCTGTCTCCCCACTTCAAGACTGCGAGCCCATTGTTGGGTAGGGATCGTCTCTGTTGCTGAATTGTACTTTCCAAGTGCTTAGTAAAGTGCTCTGCACACAGTAAGCGCTCAATAAATACGACTGAATGAATTTGACGGATGAGGTCACTAAGGCCCAGAGAAGTTAAGTGACTTGCCCAGGGTCACTCAGCAGCCTAGTGATGGAGCTGGGATTAGAACCCAGGTCCTTCTGACTCCCAAGCCCGGGCTCTATCCACTAGGCAAGCAGCTTCCCTATAGTGAGTACTGGAGGAGATATTTCAGGTCAACTAGTGCCTTCAGCTTCACTCAGGTGAATTTATTGAGAACTTGAGAGCACTAACAATAACAACAACAATAGTGGCATTTCGTAAACACTATGTGCCAGGCACTGTTCTAAACGCTGGGGTAGATAAAAGTTCATCAGGTTGGTCACAGTCTCTGTCCCAAGAGGGGCTCACAGTCTCATTCCCCATTTTACAGATGTTGGCACTGACGTCCAGAGAAGTGAAGTGACTTGGCCAGGGTCATTCAGCGGACAAGTGGTAGAGCTGGGATTAGAACCCAGATCCTCTGACTCTCCGGCCCGGGCTCTGGCCACTACACAATGCTGCTTCAGAGCGCTACGATACAAGAGAATTGGTAGACGTGACCCTTGCCCTTAAGGAGCTTACTATTTTAGAGGGCAAAGCCTCTCGTTTGTACGGTTCCCAATTCACGCCGATTCCTGGATCAATTTTCTACAACATCGCTCCTCACACAGCACTCCACTTCTCTGTTGGCTGGCTATTCTTCTCTACAACAAGTTGAAACCTCTGACCATCAACTTTAAAGCTGTCTCGCTCCCCCGTATCCACTCTTCTCCCATTCCACCCCATGTGCAAGCACTGTGGCCTATGAGAGAGAATCCCGTCACTGGGCAGGAATTTTATCTCTATCTGTTGCCAAATTGTACATTCCAAGCGCTTAGTACAGTGCTCAGCACATAGTAAGCGCTCAATAAATACTATTGCATGAATGAGAGCGCACAGGCCTGGTGGTCAGAAGGACCTGGGTTCTAACGCCAGCTCTTCCACTCATCTGCTGTGTGATCTTGGGTGAGTCACTTCACTTCTCTAGGCCTTGGTTACCTCATCTGGAAAATGGGGATAGGGACTGTGAGCCCCATGAGGGACGGGGACTGTGTCCAACCTGCTAAACTTGGATCCACCCCAGTGCTTAGATCAGTGCTTGACATAGTCAGCGTTTAACAAGTACCACCGTGATTATCATCTTCAGGTTCTGCTGTTCATTCCTCTCACAACCGTCTCTCCTAACATGCTCACCCAGCTGTCTGGAACTTCCTCCCCTTTCTTATCCGACACACCACACCTCTCCTCCACTTCAGAAACCTTTTGAAACTCACCTACTCTAGGAAATCTTCCCGATTATTTGCTTATCTCCCTGTTAAGAGAAGCAGCGTGGCTTAGAGGAAAAAGCAGGAGTCAGAGGTTGTGGGTTCTAATCCTGCCTCCACCACTTGTCAGCTGTGTGACTCTGGGCAAGTCATTTCACTTATCTGTGCCTCAGTTACCTCATCTGGAAAATGGGGATTAAGACTGTGAGCCCCAGCGTGGCTGAGTGGAAAGAGCAGGGGCTTTGGAGTCAGGGTTCATGAGTTCGAATCCCAGCTCTGCCACTTGTTGGCTGTGTGACTGTGGGCAAGTCACTTAACTTCTCTGTGCCTCAGTTCCCTCATCTGTAAAATGGGGATTAAGACTGTGAGCCCCACGTGGGACAACCTGATTCCCTTATGTCTACCCCAGCGCTTAGAACAGTGCTCGGCACATAGTAAGCGCTTAACAAATGCCAACATTATTACAACCTGATTACCCTGTATCTACCCCAGGGCTTAGAACAGTGTTTGGCACATAGTAAGTGCTTAACAAGTACCATTATCATTATATTTCCCTATCTGGCACATCAGCCTAAGTCATCTTTATACAGTGAGTTCCTTGTGGGCAGTCAATGCGTCTGCTGACTCTGCTGTATTGTATTCTCCCAAGCATTTAGTACAGTGCTCTGCATACACTAAGTGCTCAATAAATGCTATTGACTGATCTACCCGATAGCACTTCTATAAATACTTGCTATTTCTTCCTCCTCTCTGAAATTTATTTTAATGTCTGTCTCCCTGACTAGGACTTGCTCCTGTTGTACTCTCCCAAGTGCTCAGTACAGAGTGTTGCTCTGCAAAGTTACTAAATAAACACTGATTGATTGATAACCACCACATTGTCTGTGCGACCTTGAGCAAATTATTTGACTTCTCTGGGCCTCAGTTACCTCATCTGTAAAATGGGCACTAAGACTGTGAGCCCTTTTTGGGACAGAGATTGTGTCCAACCTGGTCATCTTGTACCAATTCCAGCACTCAGTATAGCACTTAGCACAATGTGAGCCCTTAAAGGGCATAAAAATATCCCCCAAAGTCAGGTATCCATTTCTCAGAAACATTCATATTTTGAGTTGCAATTTTTTTGTTTTAAAAGTAGCACCCTTTGTTAGATTACATAAATTCAAATTTCTCTAAAAGCAAAAGCTGTTTTTATGATCCTAGAAACCAAAGTCTCGAAGTAAAGATCTTACTTGCAAATCAAACCAGAATTGCTCCCAATGTGAAACAGCTACCAAGATTTCAAGCTATCCAGACTCAAGCTTCTGAATGGAGAAAGACTAAGAATACCTCCCAGGGCATGAGAATAAAGATTGTGGTATTGGTTAGTACTGTTTTAGGTATTGGTTAAATATCGGTATTGGTCAAGTATTGGTTAGTTCTGGGCTAAACGCTTAGTATAGTGCTTTGAACTCGGTAAAGGCTCAATAAATACCATTGAATTGAATTATATACCAAGCATGGAGTCCCTACAAGATACTCAGGTCAGAAAGTCCCTGTCCCATTGGGGCTCACAGTCTAAGTAGGAGGGAGAGCAGGTACTGAGTTCCCCATTTTAAGATGAGGAAATGGAGGCATGGAGAAGTTACAAGACCTGTCCCAAGATTAGAACCCACGTCCAACGACTCCCAGGCCTATTGCTCTTCCTTTTACCCCAATGATCACAAGCCCCAGGGCCTCCAGAGAAAGTAGATACACTCTTCCTCGTTATCATCGAGCCTCTCTCTGCTTTCTCCCGTAGTCAGACTATCACAGCATCGTCAGTTAATAAACGGTACTAATTGAGCACTTAATTTGTGCAGCACACTGTGTGTGTGTGTGTGGGGGGGTGTACACACAGACACACAGATTTACAAGGCCAAATGGCTTGCCTTAGGTCACACTGCAAACCAATGGCAGAGCTGGGATTAGAACCCAGGTTACCTGACTCCCAGGCCCCATAATTGTGGTTTTTGTTAAACGCTTATTTTGTGACAAGCACTGTTTCAAGCACTGGGGAGATAGAAGATAATCGGGTTAGACACAGTCCCTGTCCCACATGGGGTTCAAAGTCTTCATCCTCATTTTCCAGATGAGGGAACTGAGACACAGAGAAATGAGGAGACTTGCCCAGGGTCACACAGCAGATGTGGCGGAGACAGTATGAGAAATCACGTCTTCTGACTCCTAGGCCCGGGCTCCTTCCACTAGACCACACTGCTTTTCTACTGGCCTACCTTTCACGTCCCTCCCCCAAGGAATTCACTTGAACGAACAATCGAGTTAAAGGACCTCGTGTTGATGGTCCCCCCCGCCCCGCCACGCTCAGGGTCTCTGAAAAATGAATTAGTCCTTACATCTATTTTCCATTTATCACCTTCCTGGAGTCAGGCTCATTTATGCTGACCACTGGAGAAAAGGAGTTCAATCAATCAATCAACCCATCCTGTTTACTGATCGCTGACTTTGGGTAGAGCACTGTCCTACTCTTGGGAGAGTACAAATAACAATAGACACATTCCCTGCCCACAATGAGTTTACAGTCTAGAGGGCATTTATTCATTCATTCAATCTTATTTAATGAGCACCTATTGTGTGCAGAGCACTGTGCTAAGCACTTGAGAAGTACAATTCAGCAACAGATAGAGACATTCCCTCCCCACAATGGGCTCCCAGTCTAGAAGGGGGGAGACAGATGGCAAAACAAGTAAACAAGCATCAGTAACATCATTATGAATAGAATTATAGATATATATCATTAATAAAATAGAATAATAAATATGTACAAATATACACAAATACTGTGGGGAGGGGAGGTGGGCAGAACGGAGGGAGGGAGTCAGGGCGATGGGATGGGAGGGGGAAAAAAGGAAAATGGGGAATCTGAGTGCTGGCTGATCTCTGATATTTACCAGGCACCGGCGACTCAGAGAACAAAGGCAGAGATTCCAGTGAAAAAGAAAATAAGCTTAATACGAAACATTACAATGCTTAACACAAAGTGCTGAACAAATGCCATAAAAATAAAGATTCTAGGCCCAAATAACACCACCACCACCGGCTGTCATTTCTACTTCATAAAATGCTTGTAAAGCCTTTGAACACACAATTATTCCACAGAACAATTGAGAGATGTGGAGTAATTCCAGAGATTTACATGATCCTATGTTGGGTTCTAATCCCGGCTCTGCCACTGGTCTGCTGGGTGACTTTGGGAAAGCCACTTCACTTCTCTGTGCCTCAGTTACCTCATCTATAAAATGGAGATTAAGACCGTGAGCCCCACGTAGGACAACATGACTAGCTTGTATCCAACCCAGCGCTTAAAACAGTGCTCGGCACATTGTAAGTACTTAAATACCATAATTATTATTTCAGGAATAGGCAACAGCTAAAGACAGTCTCCATCAATGGGATTTATTGACCCGAACACTGTACTAAGTACTTGAGGGAGAATTATGTCAGCATGGCCTACTGGATAGAATATGGACCTGGGATTCATAAGGACTTGGGTTCTAATCCCTGCTCTGCCACTGGTCGGCTGGGTGATCTTGGGCAAGACCCTTCACTTTGCTTCTGTTCCCTCATCAGTAAACTGGGGATTCAGACTGTGAGTCCTAGGTAGGACAGGGACTGTATCCATCTCTATTTGTTTGCATCCATCCCAGTGCTCAGTACTGTGCTTGGCACATAGTAAGCACTAAACAAATGCCACAATTATCATTATTATTACTAAACAAGCCCTCTGCCCCGAAGGAGCTTGCTTAGAGTGTAGAGAGGGAGCTAGCCTTTAAAAATCTCACAAAATGGCTGAATCCTGAGAATCTCACATTCTTGCCCTCCCCGGAACATTATCCTACCATGGTTTCTCCAATCATAGGAATAATGCATAGTCCAGGGATGACCTTTATGGTATTTTAAGTGTTTATTGTGTGCCAGGCACTGTACTAAGCACTGGGGAAGATACCAGTTAGGTTGGACACAGTCCATGCCCCACATGGGGCTCCCCATATCAGTCCTTGTATCCTTGACTAGCTTGTATAATAATAATAATAATGATGACATTTGTTAGGCGCTTACTATGGGACAAGCACTGTTCTAAGCACTGGGGTAGATACAAGGTAATCGGGTTGTCCCACGTGGGGCTCACAGTCTTAATCCCCATTTTACAGTTGAGGTAACTGAGGCACAGAGAACTCAAGTGACTTGCCCAAAGTCACAGAGCTGATCAGTGGCGAAGCCAGGATTAGAACCCATGACTTCCGACCCACCCCTGTTCTCTTTCTAAGCCACGCTGCTTCTCTATGTAACTTGTATCTAGCCCAGAACTTAGAACAGTGCTTGGCACACAGTAAATGCTTAACCAATGCCATCATTCTCAGCCTTAGGATTGATGGTATTTATGGAGCACCCATCGGATGTAGTACACTGTACTAAGCATTTAAGAAACACTAAACAACCAAGTGACATTCCCTGCCCACAACAATCTGTATTCCAATGGGGGAGGTGACTTTAATCTTATCTAAACTATGAGTCCCTTGAGGAACAGGATCTGTGCCTAATTAATCATGTTTATTTAGCACTTACTATGTTTAAAGCACTGTACTAAGCGTTTGGGAACATATTCATTCACTCGTATTTATTGAGTGCTTACTGTGTGCAGAGTACTATACTAAGCGCTTGGAAAGCACTATTAGGCAACAAACAGGGACAATCCCTACCCCATGGGGTCACAATCTAGAAGGGGGGAGACAGACAAAAAAAACCCCAAAAAATGGACAGGCATCAATTGCATCAACATAAATAAATATAATTAGATATGTATATATCAAATAAAATAAGTAGAATAATAAACATGCACATATATAGACAAGTGCTGTGGGGTGGGGAGGGGAAAAGAGCAGAGGGAGGGAGTCGGGGTGATGTGGAGGGGAGGAGGAGCACAGGAAAAGGGGGGCTCAGTCTGGGAAGGCCTCCTGGAGGAGGTGAGCTCAGTAGGCTTTGAAGGGGGGAAGTTAGCTAATGTATAACAGAGCTGCTAAACACGTTCCCTGCCCATAATGAGTTTACAGTCCACTTGTAGTCTCTTTCCCAGCGCTTAGTACAGCACTTCTCAGTGCCTCAGTTACCTCATCTGTAAAATGGGGATTAAAACTGTGAGCCCCACATGGGACAACCTGATTCCCCTGTGTCTACCCCAGCACTTAGAACAGTGCTCGGCACATAGTAAGCGCTCAACAAATACCAACATTATTATTATTACTTAATAAATACTATTACAACGAATAGAGGACTGGAACTTCTAGTTTCATTGTTATTGCTTCCTTTTGCTTCTCATCAGAGAAATGGGGATGATTCTATGGAGCGGCAGCACGGAGTAGTGGATACAGCATGGACCTGCAAGTCAGAAGGTCATGGGTTCTAATCCTAACTCCACCATTTGACTGCTGCATGACCTTGGGCAAGTCACTTCACTGGGCCTCACTTCCCTCATCTGTCAAATGGGGATGGAGACTGTGAGCCCCAGGTGGGACAGGGACCACGTCTAACCCGGTTTGCTTTTATTCACCCCAGTGCTTAGTACCGTGCCTGGCACACAGTAAGTGCTTAAATACCACAGTTATTAAGATCTACCACAATGATTACTCACTGCCAGGCAATGTTTAGAAATCATTTCAATGAATGGGTGCTAAAGAGAGCCTTATGAGAAATAACAGGGTTGAACAGGCCACAATCAAAAGGCAGGGGTTTGCACTTGAATAACCTATAAAATGGTATTTAACGGCTCCGATTTATGCTCTCTCTCAACAAACGGCATTTGCAGTGCAGTTTTCGAATGACTCAGCTTTCAGTTTCCTCTCGCAACCATTTGCTAATGAGGCCACGCTACCGTTTTACATCAGCCCGAATTTCCAAGAGAAGCTCGGTATATGACCGACTGCAGGTGCATTCTTGGGTCTTTGACAAGCCTCACTCCAGATAAGGTTATTAAATTCTCTCCAGTGACAAGAGGAGCCCTTAATGAGCCGGGAAAGAGAACAGATGGCCAACGAACCAAAACTGGGACAAGCCATTCAATGGAGAGAATCCTCAGGAAAGAGGCCCTATCTTTTTGATACACAGGCCTATCCACGGCATCCAGAAAACCTTTCCACTAAAAAAAAAAAAAAAAAAAAAAACAACCTCCCAGAGAAAACAAGACAACAGCTTAGTCATTTCTTAAATCAGCTGCCTACGCTAAATTTCTTCACAGGGAGATTTTAATGTCTGTCTCCCACATGAGATGATAGGCTTAAGTTCTTTGAGGGTAGGGAACGTAGCTACCAATTCTGTTGTACTCTATTCTCCCACGCTTGTTAGTTTTTTTCATCATATTTGCTCCCTCTGAACTGTAAGCTCGTTGTGGGCAGAATGCGTCTGTTCTACTGTTCTATTGTAATAATAATGTTGGTATTTGTTAAGTGCTTACTATGTGCGGACCACCGTTCTAAGCGCTGGGGTAGATACAGGGTAATAGTTTGTCCCACGTGAGGCTCACAGTCTTCATCCCCATTTTGCAGATGAGGTAACTGAGATGCAGAAAAGTGAAGTGACTTGCCCACAGTCACACAGCTGACAAATGGCAGATCTGGATTCGAACCCATGACCTCTGACTCCCAAGCCCGTGCTCTTTCCACTGAGCCCCGCTGCTTCTCTCCCCCAGGGCTCAGTAAGGGGCTCCGCACACAGTAAGCTCAATAAATGTGATTGAATGAATGAATATTTAAGTGCTTACTATGTGCCAAGGACTGTTCCAAGCGCTGGGGTAGATACAAGCTTATTGTGCTAATAATAATAACGGTATTTGTTAAGCACCTATGTGGCAAGCACTGTTCTAAGAGCAGCATTGGGGTAGACACAAGCTAATTCCACTAATACAAATAATGGTATTTGTTAAGCACTTACTATGTGCCAAGCACTGTTCTAACCACTGGGGTATATACAAGCTTATCAGGTTGTCCCATGTGGGGCTCACTGTCTTAATCTCCATTTTACAGATGGGGTAACTGAGGCACAGAGAAGTTAAGTGACATGCCCAAAGTCACACAGCTGACAAGTGGCAGAGCCAGGATTAGAACCCATGACCTCTGACTCCCAAGCTCGTGCTCTTTCCAATAAGCCACTAAGTTAACACATAAAGGCAGCATTGTAATGTTTCTATTCATTCACTCAATCATATTTGAGTGCTTGCCTATGTATACACTGATGCTGATAAAACAAAACTAACCAAAATTCAGTAATAGCATATGTAAGTGTATGTTTCCCCACTTACTAGACTAAGTCCCACGTGGGGAGGCTTTCTTTCCAAACTGATTAACTTGTAATAATAATAATGATAATCATGGCATTTAAGCACTTACTGTGTGCCAGGCACTGTACTAAGCATTGGGGTGGACACAAGCAAATCGGGTTGGACACAGACCCTGCACCATATCGGGCTCCCAGTCTCAATCCCCATTTTACAGATGAGGTACCTGAGGCACAGAGCAGTGCAATGACTTGCTCAAGGTCATATAGCAGACAAGCGGCAGAGCCAGAATTAGAACCCACGGCCTTCTGACTCCCAGGCCTGTACTCTATCCACTACACCATGCATTTTCATCTACCCCAGTGCCTAGAACAGGACTTGACATATAGTAAATGCTTAACAACATAAAAGAATTGAATCCCAACCCTAAAAGTTTAGATCCTGGCCTCATTTTGGTTTTGGCCAAGATACACACAAACACACCTACATGCATTAGATATGTTAGAATGCCACTTTATGTTACATCTCATTCTGCCTTAACATATGCGTGATTTAAATACAACATAATGGGAGAATTGTGTTCTTTCCCCAACGCGAATCTCTTTGATATTACATGAGATTATAATATATTATACGAGAAGCAGCATGGTTTAGTGGAAAGAGCCCGGGCTTGGGAGTCAGAGGTCATGGGTTCTAATCGCAGCTCCGCCAACTATCTGCTGGGTGACCTTGGGCAAGTCACTTAACCTCTCTGTGCCTCAGTTACTCCATCTGTAAAATGGGAATTAAGACTGTGAGCTCCACGTGGGGCAACCTGATTGCCCTGTGTCTACCCCAGTGTTTAAAACAGTGGTTGGCACATCGAAAGTACTTAACAAACACCATAATTAGTATTACTATTATCTCATCACCAAGAGGCATTAGCCTAAGACTTGGGCTCATCATCTGGGATGGACTGTACTTTTCGATCCATTTTGAAACCGCCTTCCCTTCTGCACATCTTTGTCCATTAAGGACCCAAACTGGCACCACTTAGACCTGAGGATTCTTGGCTTCAGGAGTCTCTTGTTGCCATTTCAACAGCTATCGACCCCCCAAATCATCTCTTCTCCTGGCATCCTCCGATTCAGTTACTGGACGAGGGGGTGGTTTTCAATAAATCATCCATTAGTTTTGCTATTAGGAAAACCTCTCCTCTGCCCCTTGCCTGCTGTGTGACCTTGGGCAAGTCACTTCACTTCACTGGACTGTAAACCTCATGTGCGACAGGGACTGTGCCTGACCTGATTAGCTTGTAGCTACCCCACTGCTTAGAACAGTGCCCGGCATAAAGTAAGCGCTTAAATACCATTAAAAAAAATTAAAAGGAAACCTGTGGGATAAGGAAAGTCACAGTCACTAGACCAGTGATATGATAATAATAATAATCGTAGTAAGAATAATAATGATGATGGCATTTAAGCAACTATTATGTATCAAACTAGTTGTGGGCAGGGAATGTGTGTTCAATGTTATATTCTAAGAGAAGCAGCGTGACTCAGTGGAAAGAGCACGGGCTTGGGAGCCAGAGGTCATGGGTTCAAATCCCGTCTCTGACACCTATAAGCTGTGTGACTGTGGGCAAGTGGGACTGTGGGACAACCTGATGACCCTGTATCTACTCCAGAGTTTAGAAGAGTGCTCTGCACATAGTAAGCGCTTAATACCAACATTATTATTCTACTTTACTAAGCGCTTAGTACACTGCTGTGCACACAGTAAGCACTCAAAAAATACGAATGAATGAAGCACTGGTCTAAGTGCTGGGGTAGATACAAGGTAACGAGGCTGGACCTATTCCCTGTCCCACATGGGACTCACAGTCTCCATCCCCATTTTCCAGATGAAATAACTAGGGCCCAGAGAAGTGACGTGACTTGCCCAAGATCACACAGCAGATTAGTGGCGGAGTCGGGATTAGGACCCAGGTCCTGCTGACTCCCTGGCCCAGGCTCTATTAGGCTACGCTTCTTCCCTGATATTTGCAAAGCCTAGTGGCAAGAGCATGGGTTTGGGAGTCAGAAGGCTGTGGGTTCTAATCCTGACTGCCACTTGTCTATGTGACTTTGGGCAAGCCACTTAACTTCTCTGGGCCTCAGTTACCTCATCTTGTAAAAACTGGGGATTGAGACTGGAGCCCCATGTGGGACAATCTGATTATCTTGTATCTACTCCAGTGCTTAGACTAGTGCTTGGCATCTAGGAAGTGCTTAACAAATACCATCATCATCATCATTATTATTATTATTATTGTTTCCCCATTCCTCAAAGACCTCCAGTGGTTGCCCATCAACATCCCTATCAAAGAGAAACTCCTCACTATTGGCTTTAAAGCAGTTAATCACCATGTCCCCCCCTACCTCAATGTGCTGAATTCCTACTACAACCCAGCCCACTCACTAAACTCCTCTAATGCCAACCTGCTCACCGTACGTCCATCTCATCTACCTCACCGCCGACTCCTTGCCCTCATCCTGCCTCTGGCCTGGAATGGCCTCCCTCTTCATATCCAACAGACAACCAATCTCCCCAGCTTCAAAGCCTTACTGAAGGCACATCTTTTCCAAGAGGCCTTCCTCAATCAGTCCCTCATTTCCTCTTCTCCCACATCTTTCTGCATCATCCTCACACTTCAATTTGCTCTGTTTACTCACCCCTCCTTGAGCCCCACAGTATTTATGTCCATAATTATCCATAATTTATTCAAAGATATTAATGTCTCTCTCCCACTCTAGACTATAAACTTGTAGGAAGGGAATGTATCTACCAACTCTGCTATAATGATAATGTTGGTATTTGTTAAGCGCTTACTATGTGCAGAGCACCGTTCTAAGTGCTGGGGTAGATACAGGGTAATTAGTTTGTCCCACGTGAGGCTCACAGTCAATCTCCATTTTACAGATGAGGGAACTGAGGCACAGAGAAGTGAAGTGACTTGCCCACAGTCACACAGCTGACAAGTGGCAGAGCTGGAACTCGAACCCATGACCTCTGACTCCCAAGCCCGTGCTTTTTCCACTGAGCCACACTGCTTCTTCAACTTCTTTATACGGTACTCTCACAAGTGCTTAGTCCTGGCTCTGCCACTTATCCATTGGGCGACTTTGGGCAAGTCACCTTGCTTCTCTGTGCCTCTGTTACCGCATCTGTAAAATGGGGATCAAGACTGTGAGCCCCATATGGTTCAACCTGATGACCTTATATCTACCCCAGTGCTTAGAACAGTGCTTGGCACATAGTAAGCACTTAAGAAATATCATCACTATTATCATCATTATTATAGTGCTGTGCACACAGTAAGGGCTCAATAAATACAACTGAATGAATGAATAAATACAAGCGATTGAAGCAAATGATTTAGGAATTGAAAGATCTACTTGTGGAGAAACCCAGATTAACCCAGCAGAATCATGTAGCACCCAAGAACTAAGATGCACGTGAGGCTTTCAGAAACCTGCAAGCTAAATTAAAAATAAAACCGTGCAATAGATAGTGGAATGACAGAGCAATGTGTGTTTATTGTTATTTTGTACTCTCCCAAGCAGTATGCTCTGCATACAGTAAGTGCTCAATAAATTCAACTGAAAAATGAATGAAGCTCCAGGGCTACGCAGACCACCACAGAACCAGAAACTCTTATACTTGGCTCAAGACAGCATAAGGCTCTGCACATAGTAAGTGCTCAATAAATACTATTGAATGAATAAGGCTCTGTTCATGCAATGTGGCATAATGGATAGACCCCAGGCCTGGGAGTCAAAAGGACCTGGGTTCTAATCCCAGTTCCGCCACTTGTCTGGTGTGACCTTGGGAAAGTCTCTTCACTTCTCTGGGCCTCAGTTACCTCGTCTGTAAAATGGAGATTAAAACAGGAACTGAGTCCAACTTGATTTGCTTGTATCTGCTCCGTTACTTAGAAGAGTGCCTGGCACATAGAAAAAGCCTAACAAATACCACAGTTATTATCCTTCTGATGCCACAGTACCTCTGAAGAGTGACTCCAATCACATCGTAGAAATGGAGGGAATCCTCAAACAACAGCAAGGACATCACAACACCCCCCTCACTGTGACTTCTACCACTGAAGCCTTCCCGTATAACTCTTGCCCGTGCAAGTAAATTCGGTTTCCAAATCAAACCAGCATCCTTTGACATTCAGATTCAATTTGGGAAGCAGCATGGCCTAGTAGAAAGAGCACTGGCCAAAGAGTCAGAAGAGCTGGGTTCTAATCACAGTGCCATCATTTTCCTGCCATGTGACCTTGGGCAAATCGCTTTAGGCCTGTGCCTTAGTTTCCTCTTCTGCAAATCAGAGATGGATCTATTTTTCCTCCCCTTTACAATGTTAGCCTCATATGGGACTGAGACTGTCTCACTATCTTCTCTCTAGCCCATCACATAGTACAGAGCCTGGCACACAATAAGCAATTAAATGGCCCTATTATTAATGGTATTTAAAGTGCTTACTATGAGCCAGACACTGTACCGCGCACTGGGGTAGACAGAAGTGAATCAAGTTGGACACAGTCCCTGTCCTGTACGGAATTCACAGTCTTAATTCCGATTTTACAGGTGAAGGAACTGACGCACAGCAAAATGAAGCTAACAATAATAATAATGGTATTTGTTAAGAACTTAATGTGTGTGAGGCACTGTACTAATCGCTGGGGTTGAAACAATTTAATGAGGTTGGACTAGACTGTAAGCCCGTCAAAGGGCAGGGACTGTCTATCTGTTACGGATTTGTACATTCCAAGTGCTTAATACAGTGCTCTGCACATAGTAAGCGCTCAATAAATACTAATGAATGGATGAATGAATGACTTAGACCATGTCCCACATAGGGATCACTGTCTTAATCCCCATTTTACAGATGAGGGACCTGAGGCTTACAGAAGTGACATGCCTAAGGTCACATAGCAGCCAAGTGGCGGGGAGAGATTAGAACCCAAGTCCTTCTGACTCCCAGACCCACGCTTTATCCACTGGGCCATGCTTTTCAATACAAAACATAAAATTGCCTCACAAAAATGCAGAGACATAACACTTGGGCCATTATCACAGCAGTCATGAAAAATGGAAAAAGGACCTAGAATCAATGATTTACATGCTTTTTAAAATAGTATTAAGCTAAGCACTTACTATGTGTCAAACACTGTTTTCAAAGCTGGGGGAGATATAAGTTAAGTCAGATAGTAATAATAATAATAATAATTGTGGTATTTGTTAAGCATTTACTATGTGCCAGGCATTGTTGGGGTTCCCCAAGGGTGAGTTCTTGGCCCTCTTCTGTTCTCCATATACACTCACTCCCTCGGTGCACTCATTCCCTCTCACGGCTTCAACTATCATCTCTACGCAGATGACACGCAGATCTACATCTCCGCCCCTGTCCTCTCCCCCTCCCTTCAGGCTCGCATCTCCTCCTGCTTCCGGGACGTCTCTACCTGGATGGCTGCCCGCCACCCTAAACTCAACATGACCAAAGCTGAGCTCCTCATCTTTCCTCCCAAGCCCTGTCCTCTCCCTGACTTCCCTATCACCGTGGACGGTACGACCATCCTTCCCGTCCCTCAGGCCCGCAATCTCGGTGTCACCTTTGACTCGGCTCTCTCCACCCCACGCATCCGATCCGTCACCGAGACCTGCCGGTCTCACCTTTACAATATCGCCAAGATCCGCCCTTTCCTCTCCATCCAAACGGCTATCTTACTGCTACGGGCTCTTGTTATATCCCGGCTAGATTACTGTCAGCCTTCTCTCTGATCTCCCTTCCTCCTCTCTCGTCCCGCTCCAGTCTATTCTTCATCCGCTGCCCGGCTCATCTTCCTGCAGAAATGATCTGGGCCTGTCACTCCTATTCTTAAAAACCTCCAGTGGTTGCCTATCAACCTTCATGCAAAACAAAAATCTCACTCTAGGCTTCGAGTTTCTCCATCCCCTTGCCCCCTCCTACCTCTCCTCCCTTCTCTCTTTCCACCGCCCACCCCGCACGCTCCGCTCCTCTGCCGCCCACCTCCTCACCGGCCCCCGTTCTCGCCTATCCCGCCGTCGACCCCCGGGCCACGACCTCCCGCGGTCCCGGAATGCCCTCCCTCTTCACCTCCGACAATCTAATTTTCTTCCCCTCTTCAAAACCCTACTTAGAGCTCACCTCCTCCAAGAAGCCTTCCCACACTGAGCTCCCCTTCTCCCTCTGCTCCCTCTACTGCCCCCCTTCACCTTTCCCAAGCAGCATGGCTCAGTGGAAAGAGCATGGGCTTTGGAGTCAGAGGTCACGGGTTCGAATCCTGGCTCTGCCACTTGTCAGCTGTGCGACTGTGGGCAAGTCACTTCACTTCTCTGTGCCTCAGTTACCTCATCTGTAAAATGGGGATGAAGACTGTGAGCCCCATGTGGGACAACCTGATTCCCCTGTGTCTACCCCAGCGCTTAGAACAGTGCTCTGCACATAGTAAGCACTTAAATACCAACATTATTATTTTTAAACCTTCTTTTCCCCCCATTTGCCTCTGCTCCTCCCCCTCTCCCATCCCATCCCCTCAGCACTTTACCGGTCTGCTCAACTATATATATTTTCATTACCCTATTTATTTTGTTAATGAACTGTACATCGCCTTGATTCTATTTATTTGCTACTGTTTTAATGAGATGTTCATCCCCTCGTTTCTATTTATTGCCACTGTTCTTGTCTTTCCGTCTCCCCCGATCAGACCGTAAGCCCGTCATAGTGCAGGGACTGTCTCTGTTATCGATTTGTTCATTCCAAGTGCTTAGTACAGTGCTCTGCACATAGTTAGCGCTCAATAAATACTATTGAATGAACTAAGCACTGTAGTAGATAAAAGTAATCGGGTTTGACTTAGTCCCTGTCCCACATGGGGCTCACTAGTAGGAGGGAGAACAGGTATTTAATTCCTGTTTTACAGTTAAGAAACTTGAGGTCCAGAGAAGTTAAGCAACTTGCCTAAGATCACAGAGCAAGCAACTGGTAGAGCTAAGATTAGAACTCAGGTCCTCTGGCTCCAAAGCCTGTGCTTTTTGCACTAGGCCACATTGCTTCTCATATAAGGCCGTGTTGCTTCTTGCTAATTTCCCTTCAAACCAGGAAGTGACAACTTGCCCAACCACTTTCACAAACTCTTCCTCAACATAGGGACCCTTGAAGAAATATCAAAGGATCTCAAAGCCACCACTATCCTCCCCATCTTCAAGCATTGCTCGCTGTGCCTGAGTTTCCTCTAAAATAGGGATGAAATACCCTTCTCCCTCCTACTTAGACCGGGTGCCCCATGTGGGACCTGCTTAACTATCAACCCAAGCGCTTAGAACAGTGCTTGACATAGGAAGTGCTTAAAGAATACCATAATTTGTTGCTGAATTGTACTTTCCAAGCACTTAGTACAGTGCTCTGCACACAGTAAGAGCTCAATAAACACGAATGAATGAATGAATGAGTAATTATTACTATTATGAACTGGGGTTCTGGAAGTATTCTTCCAAGCATCTAGTATGGTGCCATTATTGCCATTGTTCTTGTCTGTCCGTCTCCCCCGATTAGACCGTAAGCCCGTCAAACGGCAGGGACTGTCTCTATCTGTTGCCGACTTGTTCATTCCAAGCGCTTAGTACAGTGCTCTGCTCATAGTAAGCGCTCAATAAATACTATTGAATGAATGAATGAATGCCCTGAACTCTGTGGGTGTTCGATAAGTAGCTTAAATTCTATCAATTTGGTAATATGCAGTAAGAAGTTTAAACTTTAGCGGGTTTTGTATCACAGTTTAGGCAGGACAGCCTGGGATTTTTGATAGTTTGTCCCAGCCAATTTAAAATAAAATAAGCCCCACCAAACTATGGGTCTGTCCCAGGTTCCTTGATCAAACGACTTCACCAATCCCAGCTGCTCTTGCTAACTTTAAATGCTTGTACTCCCCATCTGGAGTTACATCCCCAAGAATTTCCCAAGATCTGAGACTGTTGTATACAGGGAGAAAAAGTTACAAAGTAAATTGCAATCGCCCTCCAAACTAAAACCATTCTGTGTGCCAGAGCCAACGACAAAAAAAAGTCTGAAGAGGAAATGTAGCACATCAACTCTGAACCTCTCTCAGTATCTTCAATATACAGGACTCCTTTATTTGACTATATCAAAATTCCAACAGAGTTTGCCCCTGCCTCCAGAGATAAAGCGTCATTTTAGGTACTGAGGGAAGATTTTGAATTCCAAGTTCTACTGAACGAAGACAGGGTTTCATCAACGCCATTTATATTCTTATTTTCAATTAAGGGCATGATCTGAATTTTTTTTTTAATGGTATCTATTACATACTTACTATGTGCCCCTCACAGTCCCGAATGCTAGAGTGGATACAGGTGTATCAGGTCTGACACAGTCCTTTTTCCTGAGGGGCTCACAGTCTAAAATTGGAGGAAGGAGGATTTAATCCTCATTTCCCAGATTAGGTAATGGAGGCACAGAAAAGTGACTTGCCCAAATTCACAAGGCAGACAAGTAGCAGAGCCGGGATTAGAACCCAGGTCCTCAGACTCCCAGGGATCAACACGAGTGTCTATACTCGACCCAAGCAAATTGAAACCCAAATCAAAACCATAGTCAAATGAAGGGTGGGGAGAAAAAAGAAAGCACACCCAATTTGTAACTAGGCACGGAAGCATGAAACAGGAAGAGATAATTTAAATCATAATTGAAAAACAATCTAACCACAAGCAACTGTGGGTTGGGTAAGAGAAAAGGGTAATAAAATATAGTGCAGATTGCTTCTTTTATAGTGAAACAGGCTTTGTGTTCTACTTCACAAGCTTGGCTAGCAAGCGAGCCACAGGCAAATGGTGTACTGCAGCAAATATACTTCCTTTGTTTTCGCAGGCCTCCTATCCGAAAGGAACCAGTAAAATTTGGCTACTGTTGCCCTAGCCACTGGCAAGCAACAAACTGTGCTGCAAAACCGACAGGTCCACGTGCCTGGTACCCGACAGGCTCAGCTCTGACACTAAATACAGAAATATATGCTTAAAGATTTCTGCTTCCAAGGACTGGGGGAGAAAAAAAATGCAGTTGCTTCCGGCCTTCCATCTAGGTAGAAGATGCCATTGAAGGATTGGAATAAGTTTATGTGAATAAGGATTTCAAACAGCATTTCACATCTTGTTATCTCAACTCACCAGTTACACACATATCCATTTCAGGACACTTTAGATCATATTAAACGGTCTTCAGGCAAGGCATAAAATCTTGAGTATCCCTATGGGAAATTTGAGGCAGAGTGATTATCCCTTAGTAGGGAATAAGCACTTCAAAAGACAATATCTCTCTGGTAATCATGGCTGGAAAGGCAGAGTTCTTCACACTTTGGAAAGGTAGCCCCTTGAAGCTGTTTAACTTGTTACAGCACTTCATTATCATCAATGCTTACGATTCAGTTTGGAATTCATTCAACCATACTGAGTGCTTGCTGTGTTCAGAGCACTATATTAAGTGCTTGGGAAAGAACAATGAAACCCAAGAACCTCCGTATTATAACAGTACTGAAGCTCTTACTATGTGCTAAACACTGGGGTAGATACAAGGTAGTCAGACCCAGGTCCACATAGGGCTCACACTCTTAATTCCCATTTTACAGGTGAAGTAACTGAGATGGAGAGCAATGAAGTGACTTGCCCAAGTTCACACAGCAGACATGTGGCAGGGCTGGAATTAGAATCCATGACCTTCTGATCAGAATCCATGACCTGCCACCTTCTGACTTCCAGGCCCGTGCTATCATTGCTGTGTTTTAACCACATAGTCTGGGTTTGTTTAGGATTTTGTTTTAGCCAATCATTTATTCATCCTCTTCCTCCATGATTCATCTACCAATGCCCATCTCTTCAGCTAGCAATCCTCCCATTCAATCATATTTATTGAGTGTTTACTGTGGTGCAGAGCACTGTACTAAGCGCTTGAGAGTACAACAGACATATTCCCTGCCCACAAACAGCAATGAAGCTCCTTAGCCAACACTGACTTTTATGCACACTTAGCTTAAAGAAAGTCCTCCCAAAGCTCACTCATCATCAAGTCAAATCTACAGTTTTTACTGAGCACTTACAGGATGCACTTGATGAATACGATGGATTAATTACTCGACGCAGAACACTGAGTGCTTGGAAAAGTACAATAGAATTAGTAGACGTGATCCTTAGACGCAAGGTGTTGGACAGACAGTGAAATAAGAAATTAAGCTCATTGTGGGCAGGGAACGTGTCTACCAACTCTTACTGTACTTTCCCAAGCATTAGTACAATACTCTGCACACAGCAAGTTCTCAATAAATACTAACAGTCGATTAATTGGTATTACCAGGGGGACTGGAGAAGGAAGAAAAGCACCCAAGTGCTTAGGTGTTGGGAAAGTGTTCAATCAGGGAAGGCTTCCTGGAAGAGATATGACCTCAGAAAGGCCTTGAATATAAGGCCTGGCATCTAGTAAGTGCTTAACAAATACCAGAATTATTACTACTACTGAGGACCAAAGCTCACCATCTGGGTTGCAGATTCAGTCGGTCAGTAGTATTTATTGCACACTTTATGTGCACGTGCTGTACTGAACGCTTGGGAAAGTTTAGCAATATAACAGACACATTCCCTGCCCACAATGAATTTACAGTCTGGAGGGAGAGACAGACATTAATATTAAATACAACAAATCAATCTGGCTTATGTATTGAATGCCAAGTGCTTGGGAAAGTACAAAAAAAGCAAAACTTGCATTTCCTGCCTACAAGGAGTTTATAATCTATTCATTCAATTCAGTCAGTTGTATTTACTGAGTGCTTTCTAGGTGTTGAGGACTGTACTAAGCACATGGGAGAGTACAACACAACAATAAACAGACACATTCCCTACCCACAACGACAGACGGTAATATAAATGAGGCACATACAATCTACTTTGCCCCTTTGATGCTCATTCAGAAATTTTGAAATGACTCACACTTCATTCGAATTAACAAAGTGTCATACAATTGGTCATTGGAACCTCGCTGTCGTCACCACATCCTTTTTGGTATTTAAGGGCCACTTTAGCCTCAAGGAACGAATATAACCTCTTACATCCCACTCTCAAGGAACACAATCTACTGCAGGTCAGTAGCCTTTACAATACTGTCGATAATTTAAAAATAGAGAACTGTGTTACACTTTCATTCGTTCACTCATACTTATTAAGTGCTGACCTTGTGCAGAGCACTGTACTAAGCGCTTGGGAAAGTACAAAACAACAATAAATAGTGACATTCGTTGCCCACCATGAGCTCACAATCCAGGGGGAGGGAGACAGACATCAATACGGATAAATAAAGTGACAGATATTGACATAAGCGCCGGGGGACTGGGAATGGGGGAGGGGCAAAGGGAGCAAGTCAGGGTGACGCAGAGGGAGTGGGAGATGAGGAAAAGTGGGGCTTAGTTTGGGAAGGCCTCTTGGAGGAGATGGGCCTTGGATAAGGCTTTAAAGGGGCAGGGGGAGAGTCACTGTCTGTCGGATGTTAGGAGGGAGGGCACTCCAGGCCAGAAGGGGTTTACAGTCTAGTGGAGGATGCAGTATTTGCTCTCACAAGCATACAAACAGTACCTGGACGCACATGAGAAGCATTAAAAAAAAAAATAAGAAATCAATGGTATTCATTAAGCACTTACGGTATGCAGAAAACTGTACTAAGCACTTGAGAAAATACGATAGAGTTGATAGACTCAATCCCCGCCCACAAACAGGATGTAGTCTAGAGAGACACAAATATTAAAATAATAATAATAATGTTGGTATTTGTAAAGCACTACGTGCAGAGCACTTTTCTAAGCGCTGGGGTAGATACAAGGTAATCAGGTTGTCCCACGTGAGGCTCACAGTTTTAATCCCTGTTTTAAAGAAGAGATAACTGAGGCCCAGAGAAGTGAAGTGACTTGCCCACAGTCACACAGCTGCCAAGTGGCAGAGCCCGGATTCCAACCCATGACCTCTGACTCCCAAGCCCGGGCTCTTTCCACTGAGCCACGCTGCTTCTCTACTGACAGGGGATATGGCAGAGTAGAAGTATATATACACATAAGTATTGGGTGGCTGGGGTGAGTATCAAAGTGCTTAAAACATGAGCACGGCACATTCAAGTACACAGTGGATAATAATGATGGTATTTGTTAAACACTTACTATGTGCCAGGCCCTGTTCTAAGCACTGGGGTAGATGGAGGGGAACTAGGTTGGACACAGTTCCTTTCCCACATGGAGCAGCCAATCTGAATCCCCCTTTTACAGATAATTAAAAATAATAATTATGGTATTCGTTAAGTGCTTCCTATGTGCCAAGCACTGTTCTAAGATGTGGGGTAGATACAAGGTAATCAGCTTGTCCCACGTGGGGCTCACAGCCTTCATCCCCATTTTACAGATGAGGTAACTGAAGCACCGAGAAGTGAAGTGACTTGCCCACAGTCATACAGCAGACAAGTGGCGGAGGCAGGATTAGAACCTAGGTCCTCCTGACTCCCAGGCCCGGGCTCTATCCATAAGGCTTCGCTCCTTCTCTAATGGATGGAAGAGTAGATGAAGAAGGGAGGGTAGATAGGAAAAATGAGAGCTTGAAGAGGGAAGGCCTCTTGGAGGACACTGATCGACAGTGTTTATTGAAAACTTATTGTGTGCAGAGTATGGTGTGAAGCACTCGGCAAATTACAGTGCAACAGAATTGGTAGTCACGATGATCCCTGCCCACGAGGAACTTACAGTCCACAGGAGATGTGATTTTAGATGAATTCTGAAGGTGGGGATAATTGTGGATTGCCAATTATCGAATGAGAGGGAGTTACAAGCCCAAAGGAGGCTGTGGGCAAAGGCTCAGCTGCAAGATGGAGGTACACAGAGTGAGGTCACGTTAGGGAAGTGAAGTGGATTGTAGCAGGAGATCAGCAAGTCGTTTAGACTGTGACCCCGTCACTGGGCAGGGACTGTCTCCATCTGTTGTCGAATTGTTCGTTCCAAGCATTTAGTACAGTGCTCTGCACATAGTAAGCGCTCAATAGATACTATTGAATGAATAGAAGGGAGGGAGCTGGTTGACTTCTGTCACCCTTGTATCCCTTGAACCTATGTAGATCTGAAAATTGCATATTTGTGCGTGTTCTTGGACAACCCAGGCCAGAGTCAAGCAGGCTTAAATCAGGGGGGACATCCTGGAGGAGGTAGTCATCTAGGACAGGAAAGCTTTTATTTGGTGAAAGAGAGGGAGGGAGGAAAAGCAGTGGAGTGAAGGTAGCCGATTCACTCGGAAAGGACAGAATATAAACAACAGTCTGATTGGAGAAGAGCACAGATAGAGGTGTAGAAGGAGAGACGAGTCAACGTGTGAAAGCTAAATCTATACTCTGTGGATCCATGCTGATAAAATAAGGTCTCATCCTCCAATTCAAGAAGCCTCCCTCAGGTAACCCCTTCTCCCCACCCCCACATTCCTTCCCTTTTCTGCTATTTGGTCTAGCAGCTCCGATAGATACAAATAATGGTATTTGTTAAGCGTTTACTATGTGCTAAGCACGGTTCTAAGTGCTGGGATAGAGTAATCAGGTTGCCCCACGTGGGGCTCACACTTTTAATCCCCATTTCACAGATGAGGTAACAGGCCCAGAGAAATTAAGTGACTTGCCCAAGGTCACACAGCAGACAAGTGGCGCAGCAGGATTAGAACTCACATCCTCTGACTCCCAAGCCTGTGCTATTTCCACTGAGCCACTCTACCTCCCAAACCGTCTCTAACCAGTTGGAGCACAGAGGAGGTAGGAGGCCAAGACGTAATCCGGATCTCCTGGATTAGGCCAAAAGAAACCTCCAAGAGGGTTGGGAAATTAGGAAGAGGCACAGAAAGGGAAAGGACTTTAATTGAATGAATAGGCTTCTGTGTGTGGGGGGGAAAAAAACCACCTTAAGAATTGAGCAAGGAGCTGAAACAGGGCAAGTGTAATTTGATTAGGCTTAGGTATTTTCGTTACCCTATTTATTTTGTTAATGAATTGTACATCGCCTTGATTCTATTTATTTGCCATTGTTTTTACGAGATGTTCTTTCCCTTGACGCTGTTTAGTGCCATCGTTCTTGTCTGTCCGTCTCCCCCGATTAGACTGTAAGCCCGTCAAACGGCAGGGACTGTCTCTATCTGTTGCCGACTTGTTCATCCCAAGCGCTTAGTACAGTGCTCTGCACATAGTAAGCGCTCAATAAATACTATTGAATACTACTGAATTAGGCTATTTGCTGTTTCTCAACAAACCAGATTATTAAGATTCCTCTTGGTCCTTCTCTTCCAGCTTCAATTTAGGTTTCGTGACCATAACCCCAAACCGGGGCAGAGAATGAAAGGGAGAGTAGGATGGAAATAAAACTACTCTCCCTCTAAAATTATGTAATTGAATAATAATAATAATAATTATGGTACTTATTAAATGCTTACTGTGTGCCAAGCACTGTAGTAAGCACTGGGGTAAGTACAGGTCAGGATGAACACAATCTCTGTCCCACATGGGGCTCAAGGTCTTAATCCCCATTTTCCACATGACGTGCTAAGGCCCAGAGAAGTGAAGTGACTTACCCAGGGTCACACAGCAGACGTGGCAGAGCCGGGATTAGAAGCTAAATCCTTCTGACTCCTGAGCCCGTGCTCTATCCCAACAAATTCTTCATCTCCCCATCCTACTTTCTGTCCCTACTTTGTCACCAATGAGGCAGTGGGGAGGGGAGGGGTTACCTCACCTGGAAAAGAGAAATTAAGACAGAGCCCCATGTGGGACAGGGACTGTGTCCAACCTGATGATCTTAATAATAATAATAATAATAATGATAATGTTGGTATTTGTTAAGCGCTTACTATGTGCCGAGCACTGTTCTAAGCGCTGGGGTAGACAAAAGGGAATCAGGTTGTCCCCCGTGGGGCTCACAGTCTTACTCCCCATTTTACAGATGAGGTAGCCGAGGCACCGAGAAGCGAAGTGACTTGCCCAAAGTCACACAGCTGCCAAGTGGCAGAGCAGGGATTCGAACCCATGACCTCTGACTCCACAGCCCATACTCTTTCCACTGAGCCACGCTGCCTCTGCATCTTGCATCTACCCCAGCTCTTAGAACAGTGCTTGGCACATAGTATGCACTTAAAGACCATCATCATTAGCTTTATACTCAGTTGCTTCCCCTATCTGTTTCTGATTTTAAACATCGATCTTCCCTACTAGGCTGTAAGGTCTTTGAGGGTAGGGATCAATCAATTTTACTGGTGGGCTTCCTGTGTGCAGAGCACTGAACTAAGCGCTTGGGAGAATACAATACAGCCGAGTTGTAGACATTCCCTGCCCACAAGGAGCTTTCAGTCTAGAGGATACAGACATTAGTAGAAACAGTTTGTGCAGAAGTATGTAAGTGCTGTGCAGGTGAGGGTGGAGTGAATATCAAGGCTGAAAGCTCAGTGTGGGCAGGGAATGGACTTGTCTCTACTTTCCCAAGCACTCAGCACAGTGCTTTGCACACAGTCAGCGCTCAATAAACAGGACTGAACGAATGCTTGAAGTGGTTAAAGGGTACAGATCCAAGCACATAGGCAACACAGAAGGGAGAGGGAATTGTGAAAAGAGGGCTTAAATCCGGGAAGACCTCTTGGAGGAGTTGTGACCTTAAGTCTACTTATTTTATTATATTCTCACGAGCACTTATTACTGCTGTCTGTAGAACACAGTCAGTTAACGGACCACAATAGCAAAAATGTCCTCCCTGGCTTGGCCCGTACCATCCCTCCCAAATGGGGCCACGAGCACTCTCCGTGGTCCCGGAGTGTCGAGGGAGGGGAGGATGGAGAAAAAGTCCTAAAAATAGTGATAGTGGAATTTGGTAAACACTAGGTGAGAAGCAGCGTGGCCTGGTGGATAGATCATAGGCCTCGGAGTCAGGCTGATGTGGGTTCTAATGCCGGCTCTACCACTTCTCTGCTGCGCCACTTTGGGCAAGTCACTTCACTTCTCTGGGCCTCAGTTACCTCAGTTATCTCTAAAATGAGGATTAAGACTGTGAGCCCCACGTGGGACAGGGACTTGGTCCAACCCGATTTGCTTGTATCCACCTCAGCACTTAGTACAGTGCCCGGCACATACTTAGCGCTTAAATACCAGACTTATTATTCTCATCCTCATTGAATAAGTACTAGGGGCAAAGCTCAAAGCATATAAAACTAATGAATTGGTGTTTCCTCCTATAAGGCAGTGAAAACTGCCAGCCAATTCTCCCGCCATGCATCACTGTACAGTAATAAAGGAACCAAATGATTTTCTACACCACCTCCCTGGAAAATGTCATTTACCAAATGGTGTAGTTTGGAGTATCCAACTGAGATCCTGAAGTGAACCCAATTCAAAATTGTCAGCAGTGAGTGAACTCCAGGATGAATAACCCACATTATAATGCCATTTATTTTTCCAATCCTCCTAATTTGAGAATGTGATCTGTAAGTATTAGTATTAAGTACTTATTGTGTGCAGAGCACTGCATTAAGTGCTGGGATAGAATACACGTGTGTAATCCCTCAAAATTCAGTTCTGAGTCCCCTTCTATTCTTCATTTCTATTCATTCCCTTAGAGAACTCATTCGCTCCCACGGCTTCAACTATCATCTCTTCACAGGTGACACCCAAATCTACATCTCCTCCCCTGTTCTCTCTCCCCGCACTCCAGGCTGGTATCTCCTCCTTCCTTCAGGATGTCTCCACCTGGATGTTTGCCCACCACCTCAAACTCAACATGTCCAAGACTGAGCTCCTTATCTTCCCTCCCAAACCCTGTCCTCTCCCGGACTTTCCCATCACTGTAGACGGCACCACCATCCTTCCCAACTCATAAGCCCATAACCCCGACTCCGCTTTCTCATTCACTCCACATATCCAATCCATCACCAAATCCTGCCGGTCTCACCTTCCCAATATCACCAAAATCCGCCCTTTCTTCTCCATCCAAATTGCCACCACGTTAGTACAGTCACTCATCCTATCTCATCTAGATTACTGCAGCAGCTTCCCTTCTGACCACCCAACCTCCTGCCTCTCCCCACCTCAATTCATATTTCACTCCTCTGCCCAGATTATCTTTCTATAGAAACACTCTGGGCATGTCACTCCCCTCCTCAAGAATCCCCAGTGGTTGCCTTTCAACCTTCACATTAAGCAAAAACTCCTCACTATTGACTTCAAAGCTATCCATCCCCTCGCCCCCTCCCTCCTCACCTCCCTTCTCTCCTTCTCCATCCCAGCCCGCGTACTTGGCTCCTCTGCTGCCGCTCACCTCCTCACTGGGCCTCGTTCTCACCCGTCCCGCCGTTGACCCCTGGCCCAAATCCTACCTCTGGCCTGGAACTCCCTCCCTCCTCAAATCCAGACAATTATCCATCCCCCGACCCCCGCACACCTTTCAAAGCCTTTTTGAAGGCCCATCTCCTCCAAGAGACCTTCCCAGACTAAGCCCCACTTTTCCTCATTTCCCATTCCCTTCTGCGTCACCCTGACTTGTTCCCTTGACTCTCCCCCCCTCCCTGCCCCAGAGAATTTCAGTAAATATTTGTCATTTTATTTATATTGGTGTCTGTTTACTTGTATTGGTTTCCATCTCCCTCCCATCCCTAGACTGTGAGCTCGTTGTGGGCAGGGATTGTCTCTCTCTAGTGCTGTATTATCCTTTCCCCAGCGCTTAGTACAGTGCCTGGCACATAGCACTTGACAAATACCACCTTATTACTATACTGTACTCTCCCAAGTGCTCAGTACAGTGTTCTGCACCCAGAAAATGCTCAATAAATACATCTGAATTAGATACGATCCCTGTCTCTCATAGGTCTCCTTAAAAAGATCCAAACTAGTGAGCCATTTTGTTCCCACCCTGGCTTACAAGTTAGGCGTATGCTATAAGATGACATTTTCTTCTGCATTTTTCAATGTCTGGATGAGGGTACTCAATTTGAAAGTTGTCAGGGGAAAAAAAACCTCTAAGACCCAGGGAGAGAAGCAATTTGAGCCTTGCAATTAATGAAAAAGGAAGAGAAACATACAATGAGCTGTGTGGTGATTGAAGGATGAATGTTTATGGAAGAAAAACAAACATTTATTGATTGCATAAATGCCTAGTTTCAGAAAAGGTCAAGAACGACCAAAACCTAATGGAGTGATTATCTTCATCAGAGAGATTATGATAGATAGGAAAGCAGAGAGGATGCATCAAAGATAATTAAAGATCTCATTCTCAATGATAGGGTGAAAGCCCTCAGTTTGCCACAGAGCAATTAAAATGTAGGGTTCCCACTGGCTTGTTCCTGCGATATGGTCTTCTCCTGGGAACCAATACAGACACCAGGATGGGAAGGGCAATATATTCTGGAAGGTTGCTCTTTGGATTCAATTTCATCTGAAGGTGGAAATGGGAAGGCAGAGGGAATTTTTGAAAAGACAAGCATCTGCAGTGCTAAATTGGAGAGAATCCAGTCGACAAGCGGTGGTTATAATAGAACCAGACCTTCAGCAAGCCACCGCTCAGGATTTAGAGAGAGAAATAGAAGATTGTTCCTGTGAAATCTACCTCTCCAGGCCTGATCTCTCCCCTTTGCGGTTTTACATTTCCTCCTGCCTTCAGGACATCTCTACTTGGATGGCCACCCCACCCCACCACTTCAAAATCGACATGTCTGAAACAGAAATTTCCATCTTCCAGCCCAAACCCTTTCCTCCCAGTGACTTACCCATGGCTGTAGACACCACTTTCCCTGTCTCATAAGCCCACATCTTTGGCATTATCCTAGACTCATCTCCCTCCTTCAACCCACATATTCAGTCTATCACTAAATCCTGCTGGTTTAATCTCCAAAACATCTCTAGAACCCCTTCAACAGCTTCTCCCCTCTCAGTTCAATATTCTGCTCTGCTTCAAAGCCTTATTGAAGGCACATCTCCTCAGAGAGGCCTTCCCAGACTAAATCCCACTTTTCCTCATCTCTTCCCTGACTTGCTCCTTTGCTCTTCCCCCCCACACCGCAGCCTCAAAGCACTTTTTTAAATAAATAAATGATTGTATTTATTTGTATTGATGTCTGTCTCCCCGCCTCTAGACTGAGCTCGTTGTGGTCAGGGAATGTCACTGTTTATTGTTATATTGTACTTTCCCAAGCATTTAGTTCAGTGCTCTGCACACAGTAAATGCTCAATCAATACGATTGAATGAATGCTGCCTGGGTAATTTTTCTAGAAGATCGCTCGTTCACATTTTCCAACTCCTCAAAATCCTCCAGCGCTCACACCAACCAGAAACGTCTCACAGCAGATTGGCTTTAAGACATTCAATCAATTGTCTCCCTGCTAGTTATCCTCACTCCTCTCTCACTATAACCCCACTTGGACACTTCACTCTCCCAGTGCCAACATATACACTGTGCTTCAAGCTCAAATCCTTCACCCTCGACCCTTTATCTCAAGTCCTCCCATCTGCCTGGAACTCTCTCCCATTTTCTATCCAACCACCCACCACTCACCCCATTTTCAAAGACCTTCAAATACCAATCAGAACCGTTGTGGTATTTGTTGAGTCCCTACTATGTGCCAAGGACATCGATACGATACGCTCAGATCCTTGTACCATTTGGGGCGCAAAGTCTAAGCGATAGGGTGAATGGGTATTTAATCCTCCTTGTACAGGTAAGGAAACTGAGGCACAAAGCAGTTAAGTGACTTGCCCAAGCTCACACAGAACACAAGTGGGACAGAAACCAGGTTTCCTAATTACAAGCCCTGTGCTCTTTTCAGTAGGTTTTGCTGCTTCTTTATTAACAAAAAAAAAACAAAAAACACCAAAAAACCCTCCTCCAGGAAGCCTTCCATGACTAACCTAGAGAAGCAGCATGGCTCAGTGGAAAGAGCCCGGGCTTGGGAGTCAGAGGTCATGGGTTCAAATCCCAGCTCTGCCACTTGGCAGCTGTGTGACTTTGGGCAAGTCACTTCACTTCTCTGTGCCTCAGTTCCCTCATCTGGAAAATGGAGATTAAGACTGTGAGCCACACATGGGACAACCTGATTACCTTGTATCTACCCAGCGCTTAGAACAGTGCTTGGCACGTAGTAAGCACTTAAATACCAAATTATAATTATTAACCTCTCATCTCCTCACACTCTCCTATTGCCACCTCAACCCTTCAGGCACCTATGCGCTGAATCCTTACTTGCCCCTAACGTGTTTAGGCACTCACTCCATTCTGTCTCCCGTCTTCCTGTTTTCATCCTCCCAGCATTGATAATAATAATAATGGTATTTGTTAAGTGCGCATTATGTGCCAAGCATTCTTCTAAGTGCTGGGATAGATACAAGGTAACCAGGTTGTCCACGTGGGGCTCACAGTCTTAATCCCCATTTTACAGATGAGGTCACTGAGGCACAGAGAAGTTAAATCCAAGGTCACACAGCAGACAAGTGGCAGAACTCACATTAGAAACCACTTCCTCTGACTCCCAAGCCCAAACTCTTTCCACTAAGTCACGATGCTTCTCTTATGTACACACCTCAGTTGTCTCCCCTAATTGGTATTTATTTTATTTTCTGTTTCCCCAACCCTCCACCCCTAGAATGCAAACTCCTTGAGGGCAGGAATCTTGTCTACTAATTCTACTGTGCTCTCCCAACTGCTTAGTATAGCGCTGTGTACAGAGTAAGCACAGATGTTCATTCATTCCATCATATTTGAGCCCTCACTGTACTAAGCACTTGGGAGAGTACATTGTAACAACAGACACATTCCCTGCCCACACCAAAGTTACTGTCTAGATGGGGAGACAGACATTAATAGAAATAAATAAATTACAGTTATGGACATCAGCACTGTGGGGCTGGGACGGTGGGGGGTGATGAATAAAGGAACCAAAGTCAGGGCGACAGAGAAGGGAGTGGGAAAAGAGAAAAGGAGGGTTTAAGTCAGGGAAGCCCTCTTGGAGGAGATGTCCCTTTAATAAAGTTTTGAAATGGGGGAGAGATAGTATTGCTTGACTATGAAAGTGTCAATTGAAGTGACTTGCCCATGGTGTCACAGGAGACAAGTGGAGGATGTGGGATTACAACCCAAGTCCTTCTGACTCCCAGGCCCATGCTCCATCCACTAGGCAATACTGCTTCTCCTTAATTCACTCTACTAAGTGGAAAGATTTTACAGAACATTTAAGGGGTTTTGTGTGTGTGTGTTTTGTTTTTTTTAAAGTGAGCTTTACGTTGAGATGATTTTCCTCTTACTTTGTCCAATCTTAAGGTGTCCTTACTCATTCATGACCTCATTTTTACTTCTGCTGTGAGGATCCTCTGAGAGGCCAGATATATTCTCTGGAAAACTGAAATGAGCCTGCATATTAGAATGCTATATTTTCAGTTTCCACAAAATAATCATGTTGAATAAATGGTGTACTTGAATTTTCATCTTTGATTCACCATTCCTTCATCCCTATATTTTCACTCATTCACTCAGTGGTACTTATTGAGGGCTTATTGTCTGCATTGTTCATAATTCATTCATATTTGATCTCACTGGGGGCAGGGACTGTGTGCATTCAATCATATTTATTAAGCGCTCACTATGTGCAAAGCACTATACTAAGTGCTAAATTGGGAAGCAGCGTGGCTCAGTGGAAAGAGCTTGGGCTTGGGAGTCAAAGGTCATGGGTTTGAATCCCAGCTCTGCCACTTGTCACCTGTGTGACTGTAGGCAGGTCACTTCACTTCTTCGTGCCTCAGCTCCTTCATCTGTAAAATGGGGATGAAGACTGTGAGCCTCACATGGGACAACCTGATTACCCTGTATCTATTCCAGGGTTTAGAACAGTGCTCTGCACAGAGTAAGCGCTTAACAAATACCAACATCATTATTATTATTACTATACTGTACTCTCCCAAAAGCCTAGTACAGTGATCTACATACAGTAAGCACTAAATATGACCGACATTAACGTCTGTCTCCCCTTCTACAATGTAAGTTGCTTGTGGACAGAAAAGGTATCCATCAGTTCTGTTGTGTTTTACCTTCCCAAATGTTTAGTATAGTACTCTGATAACAGTAAGCCCTCAATGGGGAAGCAACATAGCCTAGTGGCAAGAGCCCAGGCTTCGGAGTCAGGGGTTGTGGGTTCTAATCCTGACTACGACTTGTCTCCTGTGTGATTTTGGATAAGTCACTTCACTTCTCTGTGCCTCAGTTACCTCATCTGTAAAATGGGGATTACGACTGTGAGCCCCACGTGGGACAACCTGATTACCTTGTGTCTACCCCAGGGGTTAGAACAGTGCTAGGCACATAGTAAATGCTTAAACACCATCACCGTTATTAAAAAACACCACTGATTGATTGGCAGCACTGGTGCATACCAGCACTTGTCAGTATCCTTAAGCTCTTCCCCCACCTCCCATCAGGAATTATTTAAATATGCTCTGCGTACAATAAACACCACTGATTGATTGAATGGCCTTCTGGATGCCTTAAATGGAGGGCCTTGACTGAAAAGACACTCCCTTTATTCCTAGAAATCTCTCTGTCAAGACAGCTTGAAATCTTAAGGGACAGAAAAATGTTTAAGAATGTCCTCCTGGGCTTTCTCGGTTTCTAAACCCATTCTCCAGGGTCAGCTGGTGTATCAAGCAGATTATAACAAACATAAGAAAGAAAAATCTTTAAAGTTTGATGAGAATTGAGGTGCAGAAAATCTAGATTCTACAAAACTGTTCAGTCCACATGTCCCCCCTTCTCAAAAACCTCCAATGGCTATGTATTCATCACTGCATCAAACAGAAACTTCCTGCCAAAGCTTTAGGGCAATCAGCTTTCTCCCCCTTACCTAACCTCACTGATCTACCACAACCCAATTCACCCATTCATTCAAAAGTATTTATTGAGCGCTTACTAAGTGCAGAGCACTGTACTAAGCACTTGGAATGTGGATTGTCTCTATCTGCTGCCAAACTGTACATTCCAAGCGCTCAGTACAGTGTTCTGCACATAGTAAGTGCTCAATAAATACTATTGAATGAATGTACAATCCGGCATTCTGGTCCTCTAACACCAACCTACACTCTGCCATTTGCCTGCCGTGTGACCCTGGGCAAGTCATTTAACTTCTCTAGGCCGCAGTTGTAAAATGAAGATGAAATACTTGTTCTCTCCCCACCTTGGATTGTGAGACCCTCATGCGGGACACACGCTGATTTGGCTGCCTGCACCTACTCCAAAATTTAGCACATAGTAAGTGCTGAATATAATATCATTCCTCTGTAAAAAATAAAGAAAAAAAACAGCTCTCAAAGCTATTGCTCCATTTCATTACTACAAGACAGTGCCTGGATGCTAGGAGGGAGGGAATTGCCTAAGAAATGGAAGCAGAGTTCCTAATGGAAAGAGCTTGGGCCTGGAAGTCAGAGGACCTGGATCCTAATACCAGATCTGCCACTTGACTGCTGCGGGACTTGGGCCAGTCACTTTGCGTCCCTAAACCTCAGTTACTGTGAGCCCTACGTGGGACAGGAACTGTGTCCAACCCGTTTAGCTGGTATCTATCCCAGTACTGAGTATAATGCCTGGCACCTAGCACTTAATAGCATAAAAAGAGGACAAAAAAAAAATGTCTGACCTAATTGCTTAGCTATTTGCATTAGCATTTTTCCAGTTTAACATGTGGCTCCACACATTTTGATTAGATATTCCTCACAATATTCCCCACTGTTATTAAAGTTCTCTGAATCTGCCCACCTGGCATTTTATCTTATGCCCATTAACCTCTGGCACAGTGACAAGCACACAAAGGGATGATGCCTTTGAGCAGGAATTTCAGCATGCTATACCTACTCTAACATTCAAGCCCAGTCACACACCCTCTATACTACATCCCTAAATTCTCAAAATAGAAAGGGGGTTACTTATCAGCAGAGCAGCTGTTACGGAAATTGTTCTGGCAAATAGAAGATGACTTTCAAGTTGGGAAAAATAAAATCTTCCATGCAGAAAACTAATAATAATAATGTTGGTATTTGTTAAGCGCTTACTGTGTGCAGAGCACTGTTCTAAGCGCTGGGGTAGACATGGGGGAATCAGGTTGTCCCACGTGGGGCTCACAGTCTTAATCCCCATTTTACAGATGAGGGAACTGAGGCACAGAGAAGTTAAGTGACTTGCCCACGGTCACACAGCTGCCAAGTGGCAGAGCTGGGATTCGAACTCATGAGCCCTGACTCCAAAGCCCGTGCTCTTTCCACTGCGCCACGCTGCTTCATAGAACAATATGGCATATCATAATGGTCTTTAAAAGCCTCCCTTGACAAGTTCGCAAGCAGGTCCACTCCACAGCAGCACTAGAAAGGCACTCAAATGCCAATTGACCCACATCAAAAAAAAAAAAAAAATCAATTTGGGGATAATGTAATAATCAGGAAAGAGGAGGAGATCCAAAGTGATAGGCTGCTAACAGTATTTTCAGTGCATCACCATTAAAAGGAATTGCTCAGCTATTTCCCATAATGGCACAAAACAAAAGTTTGGAAGTATTTACCATGAAGAGGATTCTTCCTTCAACCCAACTCAATGCTCAGGAAAAGGAGACGAACTGACAAACGTATAACAACAACACAACTTTTGTTGTTGACCAGAAGTTCTGATCAACGGTGTTTACTGTGTGCACCGATCTAAGGGTGCACAAAGAACTAAGTAGCACATACCCTCTGAAGAGCATAAAAACCCTCTCTTTGTCGAACTGTACTTTCCAAGCGCTTAGTACAGTACACTACACAGAGTACGCACTCAAAAAATAGACTGAATTAATCAACTGTCCATATTGCAGGGTCTCCGATACCACCTGATGTCTGAAATGTCAATGTTCACACATTTAAGATGGCAAAATGAAGAGCAAAATGACAGTCCACGAATCCCCGCTCCTCAAGAACCTCCGGGGGTTGCCCAGCCACCTCGGCACGGAACAAAATCCTTAAAAGTCCTCCATCAGATTCCCCCTCCAATCTCACCTCAGGAATCTCCTCCTCCAGCCCAGCCCACACACTCCACTCCTCTAGAGCCAGCTTCCTCACTCTGTCCCGATCCCGTCTATCTCACCGGCGATCCCACATCCTCCCCCAGGCCCGGAACTCCCTCCCCTTCCACCATAGAGGCCAAAACTCTCTCCACCTACAAACTGTGACTAAGATCACATCTCCTCCAAGAAGCCTTCCCTGATTATGCCTTCTTTTCCCCAGCTCCCTCTCTCTTCTACTTCCATTCACTTGGATCTGTGACCTTGGGGAATTTGATATTAGCCCCACAGCACTTATGTACATATCTACAAATTATAGATTATAAACTTATTTTTTATCATCTGCCTGTCTCTTTAGACTGTAAGCTCTTTATGGGCAGGAAACGAGTCAACCTGCTCTTCTGTATGATACGTACCCAAGCACTTAGTACAGTGCTCCATACACAGTAAACACTCAAATGCCATCAAAGATGATAATGAGGAGGAGTAAAAGAAAACCCTCTGAAATACAAATTAAAGGCTTCACAGATACATTCTGTTTCCAGAATAAACCCTTGCTCTATAGCTAGACTCTATAGAGCTGCTTCATGGAAGAAGCAGCATGGTGTAGCTGATAGAGCCCGGGCCTGGGATTCACAAGGTCATGGGTTCTAAACCCAGCTCTATCGCTTGTCTGCTGTGTGGACTTGGGGCAAGTCATTTCATTTCTCTGGGCTTCAGTTTCCTCATCTATAAAATGGGGGTTGAGACCATGAGCCCCACGTGGGACAGAGACTGTGTCCAACCCAATTTGCTTGAATCCACCTCAGCGCTTAATACGGTGCCTGGCACATTGCATGTGCTTAACACACCATAATTCTTACTATGAGTTGCCACAAACCTCTAAGTGTTATATCTTGAGAGAGGAGACATTTTCACTGTGATTTAGACTAATAAAAAAAATCATATTTTCAAGTGCTTATTATTCAGCCATGCACTGGGGTAGATTCAAGACAATCAGGCCCCTCAGTGGGCTCCCAATCTAAGGAGGAGGGAGCACAGGTATTGAATCCCCATTTTGGAGATGGAGAAAAATGAGGCACAGAGAAGTTAAGCAATTTAACAGGTAAGTGCCAAAATGGAATTAGAACCCAGGTCTTCTGACTCCCAGACAGGTGTTCTCTCCACTAGGCCACACCGCTCCTCATGGTCGGCTAGGGCTCACCACCAGTGAAAAGAAGCAAACACCCAAAACATGAACCCAGATTCCACGTGACTTTGGCACGGCTCCTAGAAGATGAAAATGCTAATCCAGAACCATTAAATGGTGAATTTGGGGCTGTTAAATCATATGGCTCTTATAGCGAGGTCTATATGGTCCCTACCTAATACATCCATTAAGATAGAGATAAGACCTTGTCCAGTGACCAAGACGATCCCAAATCAAAAGATGAGAATCAGAGTGATCCACTGGAAGGGCCCAGGGCTGGGAGTCAGGACCAGTGTTCTAATCCCGGCTCTACCTCTTGTCTGCTGCGTGAGCCCCGTCTGGGACAGGGACAGTGTCCGTCCTGATAATAATAATAATAATAATGGTATTTGTTAAGCGCTTACTATGTGCCAGGCACTAAACACTGAGGTGGATACAAGATAATCGAGTTGGACACAGTCCCTGTCCCACGTGGAGCTCAGTCTCGATCCCTACTTTACAGATGAGGGAACTGAGGCCCAGAGAAGTTCATTCATTCATTCAATCGTATTTATTGAGCTCTTACTGTGTGCAGAGCACTGTACTAAATGCTTGGAAAGTACAAGTCGGCAACAAATAGAGACAATCCCTACCCAACAATGGGTTCACAGTCTAAAAGTGGGGAGACAGACAACAAAAGTGAAGTGACTCGCCCAAAGGCCACACAGCAGACAAGTGGCAGAGCCGGGATTAGAACCCCTGACCTTCTGACTCCCAAGCCCGTGTTCTATCTACTACACCAGCCTGATTATCTTCTTTAATCCCAGTGCTCGGCTCAGAGTTAGTGCTTAACAGATATCACTATTTTTAGGGAAGATCCACATTACATGTTCAAGTCGCAGCCTGAGCCACAGAGATGCCACAGCTCTAGCACGGGGGGTGTACCATCAAGATTCCTCATCCATGATTAAGAATGCGATACGATTCCCTTGTATCTCCTCCAGCGCTTAGAACAGCGCTTGGCACACAGTAAGCGCTTTCCAAGTACCATCATCATTATTCTGTTCTATTTATTTGCTATTGTTTTAATGACATGTTCATCCCCTTGATTCTATTTATTACTATTGTCCTTGTCTGTCTCCCCCGATTAGACTGTAAACCCGTCAGAGGGCAGGCACTGTCTCTATCTGTTACCGATTTGTACATTCCAAGCGCTTAGTATAGTGCTCTGCGCATAGTAAGCGCTCAATAAGTACTATTGAATGAATTTTTTTCATTCCAACTTCATTTCTGCTAAACAGGGTGGCGTTGTGCATGTGGCCCTGAAAGAGATCACGTCTACTACCTCCATCCAGAAAGTAGTACCGTCCCTGACACATAGTAAACGCTTAATACCACTATCATTACTTATTGTACTCTCCCAAGGGCTTAGCACAGTGTTCTGCACAGAGTAAGCGCTCAAACAGATCCTACTGATTGTTGCAGGTCAGGGAAGTGGTGTGGATGTGCGCTTGCTTGGAAAGGCCAGGGAAGCTCTTCTCGTTATTACGCGATCTTTCGGGTCCCCGCCCAGTGTCAGGGGACCAAGGAAGCTCCCATAATAATAATAATGTTGGTATTTGTTAAGCGCTTACTATGTGCAGAGCACTGTTCTAAGCGCTGGGGGTGATACAGGGTAATCAGGTTGTCCCATGTGAGGCTCACAGTTAATCCCCACTTTACAGATGAGGTCACTGAGGCCCAGGGAAGTGCAGTGACTTGCCCACAGTCACACAGCTGACAAGTGGAGGAGCCGGGAGTCGAACCCATGACCTCTGACTCCCAAGCCCGGGCTCTTTCCACTGAGCCACGCTGCTTCCCATGCAAATGCCGGAGCTCGGAGGGTGGGGACGAGAAGCCCCTAAACAAGTAGGCCGGGGGATGGGTGGCAGGGGCGTGGCACCGGAGCGAAGATCATTATTATCAATCATATTTATTGAGCGCTTACTGGGTGCAAAGCACTGTACTAAGCGCTTGGGAGAGTCCACTCTAAAATAAGACACATTCCCCGTCCACAAGGAACTCAATCTAGAGGTGGGGAGAAAGACATTAATATAAATCACATTCATTCGTATTCTTTGAGCGCTGTGTGCAGAGCACTGTACTAAGCGCTGGGGAGAGTCCACTCTAAGACACATTCCCTGCCCACAACGAACTCACAGTCTAGAGAGGGGGAGAAAGACATTAATATAAATCAGATTCATTCGTATTTTTTGAGCGCTGTGGACAGAGCACTGGAGTCAGGGATCATGAGTTCGAATCCCAGCTCTGCCACTTGTCAGCTGTGTGACTGTGGGCAAGTCACTTCACTTCTCTGGGCCTCAGTTCCTTCATCTGTAAAATGGGGATGAAGACTGTGAGCCCCACGTGGGACAACCTGATTCCCCTGTGTTTACCCCAGCGCTTAGAACAGTGCTCTGCACACAGTAAGCGCTTAACAAATACCGACATTATTATTATTATTATATCACGTTCCCTAACCACAACAGGCCCACAGACTAGGGGAGGTGGGTGGGTAGGGAAGGTGATATTAGAGTGTACTCTCCAAATGTACCCCAGTGCTTACCCACAACAGGCTCAAAGACTAGGGGAGGTGGGTGGGAGGCAGACAATTAGTAAATAGGTCACATTCATTCATTCATTGTACTCTCCCAATGGTTTTACACAGTGCTCCTCACAGAGTTAAGTGCTCCAACCGATCCTCTTGCCCATCCACTTGCTTTGTCATCTGTCTCCCCACCCTTTACACTGGGAGCCCATTGTTGGAGGGGGATTGTCTCTCTTGCCAAATTGTACTTTCCAAGCGCTTATTACAGTGCTCTGCACACAGAAAGCGCTCAATAAATACGAATACATGAATCCCTTCATTCCTATTTATCGAGCGCTGTGTGCAGAGCACCGTACTCAACGCTTGGGAGAGTCCACCACATCATCAAACACCTTCCCTGCCCACAACGAGCTCACAGTCTAGAGGGGGGAGACAGACATTGATATAAATGAATAAATAGATGACATTCATTCATATTTATTGAGCGCCGTGGGCAGAGCACTGTACTGAGCGGTTGGGAGACAACAGTAAATGATAAGATCACACCCACAACGGTAATAACAATAAACATCACACATACCCACCCTTCTTCAGCCCGGCCCGGTCTGAGATCCCTCTCCTGCTTCTGAGCTGGGCTTTTCTGCAATAAGGCCCGACCCCTCCCAAAATCTTGGGGTGGATACCTCCTTTTCCCTCCAGGCTGCCGGGGGCCGGGAAGAGGAAAAAAAGAGGTGGAAAGCAGAGGGAAGGGCTCTAGAAACCCAAGGTGACAGCTCAATTTACCGCAACGAGATCCGGGGCGGGGTCTTGCTGGGGTTTTGAGGGGGTGTGGGGTGGGAAAGTCATCAGCAAGGGGGACCGCTCACCCTGTTCCACGAGCTAAAAACCCCAGACCCCCTGGAAAAGGGAAATACAAAAAAAAAAAAAAACCCCAACCTGGAAAAGGGATTTAAAAAAAATAAAATGGTAAATCGAGCTCAAAAAAAGGTAAAACTTCCCTGCAGCCAGCATCCCTCCACCCTAAAAAAGAAAAATAAAACCTGGAAAAGGGAATTAAAAAGAAAAAAAGGTAAATCGGGCTCAAAAAAAGGTAAAACTTCCCTGCATCTCGGATAGCACCCATCCCTGGCCGGAGCATCCTTCCAGCGCTTAGCAGCAATACCTGGCTCATGGAAAGGGCTTAACAAAATACCCCCCACCCAAAAAAAAGATAAATCGAGCTGATGCAAACTTCCCCTCCCCCTGCATCCGCTGCCTTTTTTTTCTCCCCCCTCTGGTCTCTCTCTGCCTTTGACAGCCCCACCTGCAGCCAGCACCCTTCTCCCTCCCCTCCACACCCCCCATCCCTTGCCGGAGCATCCTTCCAGCGCTCAGCACAGTGCGTGGAACGCGTTTCACCACCACCATTATGATTGTCTTTTCCAAAATACTTACGGGATTTGCAGAGGGCCCCCCCCAAAAAAAAAGAAAGAGGAAGGAGGGCACGGGAAGGAGGGGTAATTAAAATAAAAATCAGCAGCCAGATGGGAGGAGAGCATCAATTGCGGAGCTGTCCGTGGGAAGCGAGCTGAGAGCCTGTGCACCGCCCGGCTCCAGGCGCCCGAGGGCCCGCCCCCTAGCAACCAAATTCCCCGCCCTCCCATTGGTCCGCCCTCCTGCCCGTCAAACCCGGGAGACGGGGTACCGCCCCCCCGCCCCGACTGCGCATGCCCAGTGCGCCCCCTGGAGGAAGGCCTCCGGGCCCCAATCCACTTCTCCGGGTTTTCGCGGAGCCGCAGCGGCTCTTATAATAATGATGATAATGATGGGATCTGTTAAGCGCTTACTATGTGCCCGGCACTGTTCTAAGCGCTGGGGGAGATACAAGGTCATCGGTTGTCCCACGTGGGGCTCACAGTCTTCATCCCCATTTTACAGATGAGGTCACTGAGGACCAGAGGAAGTGAACAATAATAATAATGTTGGTATCTGTTAAGCGCTTACTATGTGCCAAGCACTGTTCTAAGCGCTGGGGAAGATACAAGGTCATAGGTTGTCCCACGTGGGGCTCACAGTCCTCACCCCCACTTTACAGATGGGGTCACTGTGGACCAGAGGAAGTGAAGAATAATAATAATGTTGGTATCTGCTAAACGCTTACTATGTGCCAGGCACTGTTCTAAGCGCTGGGGAAGATACAAGGTCATAGGTTGTCCCACGTGGGGCTCACAGTCCTCACCCCCACTTTACAGATGGGGTCACTGAGGACCAGAGGAAGTGAACAATAATAATAATGTTGGTATCTGCTAATCGCTTACTATGTGCCAAACACTGTTCTAAGAGCTGGGGGAGATACAAGGTCATGGGGTTGTTCCTCGTGGGGCTCACAGTCTTCACCCCCATTTTACAGATGAGGTCACTGAGGACCAGAGGAAGTGAGAATAATAATGTTGGTATTTGCTAAGCGCTTACTATGTTCCAAGCGCTGCTCTAAGCGCCGGGGGAGATACAAGGTCATAGGTTGTCCCACGTGGGGCTCACAGTCTTCACCCACATTTTACAGATGAGGTCACTGAGGACCAGAGGAAGTGAATAATAATAATGTTGGTATCTGTTAAGCGCTTACTATGTGCAGAGCACTGTTCTAAGTGCTGGAGTAGATACAGGGTAATCAGGTTGTCCCACGTGAGGCTCACAGTCTTCGTCCCCATTTCACAGAGGAGGTCACGGAGGCCCAGAGAAGTGAAGTGACTTGCCCACAGTCACACAGCTGACAGTTGGCAGAGCCGGGATTCGAAACCATGACCTCTGACTCCCAAGCCCGAGCTTGTTCCACTGAGCTACGTTGCTTCTCAATAATAATAATGTTATTTGATTAGTGCTTACTATATGCCAAGCACTGTTCTAAGCGCCGGGGTAGACACAGGGGAATCAGGATGTCCCACGTGGGGCTCACAGTCTTCATCCCCATTTGACAGATGAGGGAACTGAGGCACCGAAAAGTGACTGACGGGCTCACATCGGGTTGTCCCACGTGGGGCTCATAGTCTTCATCCCCATTTTACAGATGAGGCAATTTAGGCACAGAGGAAGGGAATAATAATAATGACCTTGGTATTTGCTAAGCACTTAATATGTGCCACGCACTGTTCTAAGCCCTGGGGGAGATATAAGGTCATCGAGTTGTCCCACGTGGGGCTCACAGTCTGTATCCCCATTTTACAGATGAGGAAACTGAAGTGACTTGCCCAAGGCACGCAGCAGAAAAGTAGCAGAGCTGAGTTTAGAATCCGTGTCCTCTGACTCCCAAATCCGTGCTCTTTCCACTAAGCCACACTGCTTCTCTACGATCAGGTTGGACACAGTCCTGGTCCCATAGTGGGGTATAATAATAATTGTGGTATTCGTTAAGCACTTACTATGTGCCAAGCACTGTTCTAAGTGCCACGGTTGATACAAGGTAATCAGGTTGTCCCACGTGGGGCTCACAGTCTTAATCCCCATTTTACAGATGAGGGAACTGAGGCACAGAGAAGTTAAATGACTTACCCAAGGTCGCATAGCAGACAAGTGGCGAAGCTGGGATTAGAACCCACGACCTCTGACTCCCAAGCCTGGGCTCTTTCCACTGAACCATGCTGTTAAGTGTGGGGAAGAACAGGTATTTAGTTCCCATTTGACAGATGAGGGCAATTGAGGTAAAGAGAATAATGATTATAATTGAGGTATTTGTTAAAGCGCTTCCTATGTTGCTAGGCGCTTCCTATGCTGCTTCCTTCCAGAGAAGCAGCCTGGCTCAGTGGAAAGAGCCCGGGCTTGGGAGTCAGAGGTCATGGGTTCAAATTCCGGATCAGCCACTTGTCAGCTGTGTGACTTTGGGCAAGTCGCTTCAGTTCTCTGTGCCCCAGTTACCTCATTTGTAAAATGGGGATTAACTGTGACCCTCACGTGGGACAACCTGATTACCCTGTATCTACCCCAGCGCTTAGAACAGTGTTCTGCACATAGTAAGCCCTCAACAAATACCAACATTATTATGTTCCAGACGCTGTTCTAAGCACTGGGGCGGATACAAGCAGATCAGGTTGGACACAGACCCTGTCCCATGGTGGGGGGGGGTGGGGCTCAGTCTCAAGCCCCATTTGACAGATGAGGCAATTGAGGCCCAGAGAAGTGAAGTGACTTGCCCCAGGCCACACAGCAGACAAGAGGTAGAGCCGGGATTAGAACCCATGACCTTCCGACTCCCAGGCCAGTGCTCTATCCACTCTGCCCTGCCTGACTTGCCCAAGGTCACACTTTGGGCAAGTACTTATTCAATCAGTCTTATTTATTGAGCATTACTTGCAGAGCACTGTACTGATTGCTTGGGAGAGTACGATAGAACAACAAACATATTCACTGCCCACAACAAGTGCACAGTCTAGAGGGGGGAGACAGACATTAATATAAATTCATTACAGATGTATAAATGACAATTATAAGCCAGGACTAGAAGCCCAGCTTTCTGATGCTCCTGTATGTGCTCTTTCCGCCACGCAGTCATTCTATCATATTCACTGTGCTCTTACTGTGTGCAGAGCACTATACTAAGCACTTGGGACAGTAAAATATAATAGACACATTCCCTGCCCACAGCGAGCATACAGTCTAGAGCCAAACAGCTTTTTTTTTTTTTTAAAAAAAAAATGTTATTTATTGAGCCCTTACTATGTGTCAATCACCGCTCTAAGTGCTGGGGTCATAAAGGCCCATTGTTCTTGAAATGGTTCCTCTAAAATATTTGGAAAACTGAACTTCTTCGATAATGTCGACTTCATAAAGAAGCTATTGCAGCAGTAACCTTTTAAGTTAAAGATTGAGATATACTTTCTCCTTTATGACAAACCTCAACTAGATACATCCACCTGATACACAACCATTTTACTAATAATTTTAGCTATTTACTGTATCTTTCAACTAAAAATAATTCAACGATCTATATATGAATGTACCTTTGATCTTAAATCAAGAATCACCTATAGAATATCAAACCCCATGAAACTCTAAATGAACGAAAATTTATTTGCCCCCTTCATTACTCCTACAATTCTAGGTATTTCAGTTCTACCTTTAATTATAATCTTCCCATGTCTACTATTCTCATCCCGCATGGGGCTCACAGTCAAGTAGGAGGGAGAATCTGTATCGAATCCCCCTTTTTTGCAGTTGAGGAAACTGAGGGACAGAGAAGTGACATGCCCAAGGTCACAAACTGGAGCTCACGGTCAAACAGGAGAATCTATAACGAATCCCCCTTTTTGCAGGTGAGGAAACTGAGGGACAGAGAAGTGACATCTCTTCTGACGCCTCTGTGAATATAATGCCCTCTTTGCTGTCTGTCTCCCCGTTTAAACTGTGAGCCCCTTATAGGGCAGGGATTGTCTCTGTTGCCGAATTGTACATTCCAAGCACTTAGTACAGTGCTCTGCACATAGTAAGCGCTCAAAAAATACTACTGAAGTGACATCCCCAAGGTCACACAGCAGGCAACTGGCTGAGGTGGGATTAGGACCCAAGTCGTCTGGCTCCTAAACCCATATTTACTATCCCACTCTGCTTCTAGGTGTGTGTTTAATAATGTTGGTATTTGTTAAGCGCTTGCTCTGTGCAGAGCACTTTTCTAAGCACTGGGGTAGACCCAGGGTAATCAGGTTGTCCCACATGTGGCTCACAGTTAATCCCCATTTTACAGATGAGGTAACTGAGGCCCAGAGAAGTTAAGTGACTTGCCTACAGTCACACAGCTGACAAGTGTGACAGTGACAAGTGTAGAGAAGCAGCGTGGCTCAGTGGAAAGAGCACGGGCTTTGGAGTCAGAGGTCATGAGTTCGAATCCCAGCTCTGCCACTTGTCAGCTGGGTGACTGTGGGCAAGTCACTTCACTTCTCTGGGCCTCAGTTACCTCATCTGTAAAATGGGGATTAAGACTGTGAGCTCCATGTGGGACAACCTGATTTCCCTATGTCTACCCCAGCGCTTAGAACAGTGCTCTGCACATAGTAAGCGCTTAACAAATACCAACATTATTATTAAGTGGCAGAGCCGAGATTCGAACCCATGATCTCTGACTCCCAAGCCCGGGCTCTTTCCACTGAGCCACGCTGCTTCCCATTTATCACTAGCGTGTGGTTCTTAATGGCAATCGTTCCCTACCAAAAAACCAGCTAACACGAAAGGAAACTTGGATCTTGTGACCTCTGGGCATTTAATATTCATCCCACCCTCAACCCCGCAGCACTTATGTACCTATCTATAATTACATATTGTAAATTATTTCTATTACTTACTGAGACTAGACCGTGAGGGCTTCGTAGGCAGGGAATGTGCCCGTTCGCTATATCGTACTCTCCCGACCACTTAATACAGTGCTCTACACACAAGCCCTCAATAAATCCATGGATGAATTAGAAGCACTATCCTCTCTGATTTTCCCTCGGAGAAGTTTTTCCCAAACCAAGTGGAATAAAGAGCTTTCCCATTCAATATTGAAACAGAATAATAATAATGATGATAGTATCTGTTAAGCGCTTACTGTGCGCCAAGTCCTGTTCTAAGCACTGGGGTAGATACAAGGTAATCAGGCTGTCCTACGTGGGGCTCACAGTCTTAGTCCCCATTTTCCAGATGAGGTAACTGAGGCACAGAGAAGTTAAGTGACTTGCCCACAGTCACACAGCTGACATGTGGCGGAGGCAGGATTAGAACCCAAGACCTCTGACTTCCAAGCCCTGGCTCTTGCCACTAAGCCATGCTGCTTCCTTTATTACTCTCTACTGAATACTGTACCCTCTTCTTCCTCTGCCCCCATATTCTCCATCCCCCTGTACTTCTATTCAAAGAAATGTCATCTATATATACACGTATTAAACACAATCAAAAAGTGTCCAAGTGCCACTTGGCATAATGCCGCGGACCAAAGGTTACACAGTAGTAAATCACTCCCGTGACTCGCACAGGCTCATGAGAATGAAGAGCCCCGGCTTGAGAGTCAGAGGTCATGGGTTCTAATCCCAGCTCTGCTGCTTGTCAGCTGTGTGACCTTGGGCAAGTCATTTAACTTCTCTGTGCCTCAGTTCCCTCATCTGTAAAACGGGGATTAAGACTGTGAGCCCCACGTGGCACAGCCTAACCTTGCATCCCCCAACGCTTAGAACCGTGCCTTGCACATAGTAAGCACTTAAACACCATCATTATTATTAACTCGTTTAAACATTCTTAAAAAAAGAGAGAGAGAAAAAAGGTTAATGGTGGAAAGACTAATGGTTGTTACCGTTTTGTCTATTTATTCATCTACTTGAGCTACTCTCCCCTAAATTGCTTCAGTGAGTCTGCCCGGTGCTCTTCTCCCCCTCCCTTCTGCATCGCCCAGACTTGCTCCCTTTCTTCATTCCCCCTCTCAGCCCCACACCACTTACCTCCATATCTGTCATTTCTTTATTTATGATAATAATGCTGGTACTTGTTAAGCACTTCCTCTGGGCAGAGCACTGTTCTAAGCGCTGGGGTAGAGACAGGGTAATCAGGTTGTCCCGCGTGAGCCTCACAGTCTTCATCCCCATTTTACAGATGAGGTCACTGAGGCACAGAGAAGTTACGTGACTTGCCCACAGTCACACAGCTGACCAGGGGCAGAGCCGGGATTCGAACCCATGACCTCTGACTCCCAAGCCCGGGCTCTTTCCACTGAGCCACGCTGCTCGTTTGTCTCCCCTTAATAATAATGTGGGTATTTGTTAAGCGCTCACTATGTGCCGAGCACTGTTCTAAGCGCTGGGGGAGACAGAGGGGAATCAGGTTGTCCCACGTGGGGCTCACAGTCTTAATCCCCATTTTACAGATGAGGTAACTGAGGCACCGAGAAGTGAAGTGACTTGCCCAAAGTCACACAGCTGACAAGTGGCCGAGCCGGGATTCGAACCCATGACCTCTGACTCCAAAGCCCGTTCTGGACTGTAAACTCGCTGTGGGCAGGGAATGTGTCTGTTATACTGTACACTCCCAAGCGCTTAGTACAGTGCTCTGCACACAGTAAACGCTCAATAAATACAATGGGATGAAAGGGGCTCGGGCTTCCAGGACTATGGACACTACCTGAGCCCAAGGAACACAGATGGAGCGACACCACCTCCAACAGGAAAAGCAGCGAGTTTAGTGCTTAGAGCTCGGACACCAGAAGGACCCGGGTTCATTCATTCATCTGTATTTATTGAGTGCTTACTGTGTGCAGAGCACTGAGCTTGGGAGTCAGAGGTCATGGGTTCGAATCTCAGCTCCGCCACTTGTCAGCTGTGTGACTGCGGGCAAGTCACTTCACTTCTCTGGCCTAAGTTCCCTCATCTGTAAAATGGGGATTAACTGTGAGCCTCACGGGGGACAACTTGATTACCCTGTATCTACCTCAGCGCTTAGAACAGTGCTCTGCACATAGTAAGCGCTTAACAAATACCAGCATTATGTACTAAGCGCTTGGGAACGTACAGTACAACAATAAACAGTGACTTCCCCTGCCCACAACGAGCTCATTCATTCAATAGTATTTATGGAGCGCTTACTATGTGCAGAGCACTGCACTAAGCGCTTGGAATGGACAAATCGGTAACAGGTAGAGACAGTCCCTGCCCTTTGACACAGTCTAGAGGAGGGGAGACAGACATCAATACAAATAAATAAAATTACAGATATGTAGATAAGTTCTTTGGGGCTGGGTGGGGGAAAAGAGCAAAGGGATAAATAAAATGACAGATATGTACATAATGGTGTGGGCCTGGGAGAGAGGGGGGAAGAGCGAAGGGAGGAAGTCAGGGAGATGCAGAAGGGAGTGGGAGAAGAGGAAAGGAGGGCGCAGTCAGGGAAGGCCTCTTGGAGGTGATGGGCTTTCCAATAAGGCTTTGAAGGGGGGGGAGGGGGGGGAAAGAGTCATTCTCTGTTGGATATGAGGAGGGAGGACATTCCAGGCCAGAGGCAGCTCGTGGGCCAGAGATCAGTGGCCAGGCAGGAGAGATGGAGGCCCAGTGAGAAGGTTGGCGGCACCAGAGGAGCGCAGTGTGCGGGCTGGGCTGGAGAAGGAGAGAAGGGAAGTGAGGTAGGAGGGGGCGAGGGGATGGACGGCTTGGAAGCCAAGAGTGGGGAGTTTTCGTTTGATGCGGAGGTGCATGGGCAACCCCTGGAGTTTTCTGTGGAGCGGGGTGATATGCCCAGAACGTTTCTGGAGCAAAATGATCCAGGCGGCCGAGTGAAGTATGGGCTGGAGTGGGGAGAGACGGGAGGCTGGGCGGTCACCAGGGAGGCTGATGCAGTCATCCAGGAGGGATGCGATGAGTGATTGGATTAACGTGATTGCAGTTTAGATGGAGAGGGAAGGGCAGACTGTACTAAGCACTTGGGAGAATACAACATTAAACAGACATGGACTGTGTCCAACCTGATCAGCTTGGATCTCTCCCAATGCTTAGAACAGTGTCTGGCACGTAATAGGCAGTTAATAGAGAAGCAGCAAGGCTTAGTGGATAGAACAAGTGGCCTGGGAGTCAGAAGGACTTGGGTTCTAATTCTGATTCTGACTCTTGGCTGTGTGACTTTGGGAAAGTCACTTAACCTCTCAGCCTGAATGTGTACTGAAAGTATTTTTTTTTTTTAGAAAAAATGATCCGTGCAGCAGAGTGAAGTAAGGACTGGAATAGGGAGAGGCAGGAGGCAGGGAGGTCATCAAGGAGGCTGATGCAGGATACGTTGGGTCTTTTTGTCTCTATACTTGATTGAACACTCACCCCTGAGATTCAATAGATACCACTGAGTAACTGAGTTGGAATTTAGGAATTTCAGAATTTAGGACCTGGGTTCTAATCCCCACTACACCCCTTGCCCGGTGTGTGACCTTGGGCAAGTCGTTTCTCTAAAGCCTCAGTTTCCTCATCTGTAAACTGGGGGGAAAAGATTGTGAGCCCCTTGTGGGACAGGGACGTGTCCAATCTGATCAGTTTGCATTCGTTCAGTCATATTTATTGAGCGCTTACTGGGTGCAGACCACTACTAAGCGCTTGGAAAGTACAATTCAGCAAGATAGAGACAATCCTGACCCAACAAAGGGCTCACAGTCTAGAAGGGGGAGACGGATAACAAAACAAGTAGACAGGCATCAACATCATCAAAATAAATAGAATTATAGATATCTTGTATCTACCTCAGCGTTTAGTACGGTGCTTGACACAGTAAGCACTTATATACCATTATTATTATTTTTATTAGAAAGCTTCTTGGAGGAGATGTGACCTGAATAATGCGTGGAAGGTGTAGGCTGAGGGGGAAGATGAGATTGCTGAGATGTGGGCCGAGTGAGTCAGCTAGCCCCGGAGGGGTGGACCGAGCTAGCTGGGCTGGACCAGGAAATCGGTTCATTCATTCAATTGTATTTATTGAGAGCTTGCTGCGTCCAGAGCACTGTACTAAGCGCTTGGAATGTACGATTCTGCAAAAGATAGAGACAATCCCTGCCCAGCAACGGGCTCGCAGTCTGAAAGGGGGAGACAGCAAAACAAAACAGGTAGACAGAAATCAAAATAGATAAATCATAGATATACACACATCATTAATAAAATAGAGTAATAAACGATATACACAAATATAGACAAGTTCTGTGGGGAGGGGAAGGGGATAGAGCAGAGGGAGGGAGTCGGGGCAATGGGGAGGGGAGGAAGGGCAGAGGAAAAGGGAGGCCTCACACTGGAAAGGCCTCCTGGAGGAGGTGAGCTCTCAGTAGAGCAGTGCATAGAGAATGTAAACTCGCAGTGAGCAGGGAACACATCTGCTAATTCTGTTGTACTCTTCTCTCCCAAGCACTTAGTCCACTACCTTGCACATAGCGAGCGCTCAATTAATAGTTTTTTGTTCTCCCATCCTTTCTTGCTCCAGGGCCAGAGTGACTGAGAATCTGCACCAAAACCCACCCACCCACTCACCGACCTTTAAAATTGCAGCTCCCAGGCAAGGCCGCCATTAGAGGGAAAAAGGTATTGAAGACAGCCAAGGGCCCCCTCCCCACCCCCCAAAACCCCACAGACCATTTCCCTGGGCTAACAGGAAACGTAAAACAGTGCCTGTGAGTACAGGGGACAGAGACAGGCACAGAGAGAAAGACTGAGAGGCAGAGAGAGATGGAGAGAGACAGAGAGACATGGAGAGATAGAGAGATGGAAAGGCAAAGACAGAGAGACATGGAGAGATAGAGAGATGGAAAGGCAAAGACAGAGAGACATGGAGAGCACAGAGAGACATGGAGAGATATATATAAAGAGGCAAGAGATGGAGGGGCATAGAGATGAACAGTGAGACAGAGAGAAGAGATAGAGACAGGCAGAGGCAGACAGAGATAGAGATGGTGACAGCATGTGGTCAACAGGGCATGTGAGGAGTTGAGTAGATTTTGGGGTCCCCAGCTCTTTGAGGGTCACTTGGAATGACATTCCCACCGCTTTCACATCCAGGAGCACCTTGACAGAGTAGGATACGTGGTGGCCACTGACAACACAAGAGGATGTAGCATACTCCCTCCCCCTTGCCCCTCCCCTATTTGAATTTCTTTTTCCTTGAAAATAATGTTATTGGTTACTTACTATATGTCAAGCACTGTTCTAAGCACCGGGGAAGACATGGGATCAACAGGTCAGACCAGTTCCTTTCCCACACGGTGCTCATAGTTGCAGTAGGAAGGAGAACAGATACCCAATCCCCATTTTACAGATGAGGTCCCTGAGGTACAGAGAAGTGACTTGCCCAAGGCCACACAGCAGGCAAGTGGAGGAGCCGGGACCAGAAACCAGGTCCTCTAACTCCCAGGCCCGTGTTCTTTCCACTAGGCAACACTCCTAATTTGTTGCCATCCTTTGTATTGAAAGATGACACCACCGATGGGAGGTTCACCTACGAGTGTGTATGCCCACAAATGCTGCCCCTCCTTCGACAAATATTTGCAGCATAAATATTATTTTTAAAGTGCTGATAGCCCTAAGTCATTCAGGAAATAGTAACAGCAATCAGTTAATGGCATCTGAGCACTTCCTATGCGCAGAGCACTGTACTACACATCACTTGCCCACATCCCTTTCTCTGCTCTGAAATGCCCTCCCTCTTCATAGCTGACAGACGATTTCTCTTCCCACATTTCAAAGCTTTTTAGAAGGCCCCTCTCCTCCAAGAGGCCTTCCCTGATTCAGCTCTCCTTTTCTGTTCTCCCACTCCCTTTTGCCTTGCCCTGACTTGACGCCTGTCTACTTGTTTTGCTTTATTTTATTGTCTGTCTCCCCTTTCTAGGCTGAGCCCGTTGTTGGATAGGGATTGTCTCTGTTACCAAATTGTACTTTCCAAGCACTTAGTACAGTGCTCTGCACACAGTAAGTGCTCAATAAATACAAGCGAATGAATGACTTGCTCCCTTTATTCACCCCCCCCCCCAACCCCATAATACTTAAGTCTATAACTGCAATTTATTTATTTCTATTAATGCCTCTCTCCCCCTCTAGACTGTAAGCTTGTAGGGGGCAGGGAATGTGTCTGTGTATTGTTATATTGTACTCTCCCAAGTTCTTAGCACAGTGCTCTGCACACAGGGCATGCTCAGTTTGACATGATTGTCCGAGTCCTCTGGCCGCCTCCCGACCCTCCCATTCATCTTTCCCAGCCCCCTCAAGAAAACAGATACAGTCAAGCATAATCTCCCTAAAATCTCCCCTGCCCCTCCCCGGTCCTGTCCCTTCTTCAACTCTCCCATCTTTCACAGCACCTTTCTCTTAGAGGAGATTTCCTGCCTTTTCTCAAAATCCACCCCCGCCCCCATCTGCACATCCAACCCTATTCCTCTATAAATAATAATAATATAAAAAACACTCACCCCCTTCCTTTTTCCCTCCCCAACTGCCATCTTCAACCGTTTGATCTCCAGTGGCTTCTTCCCCACTGCTTTCAATCATGCCCATGTCTCCTCTATCCTAAAGAAACCCTCCCTTCACTCCCCGGCTCCGTCCAGTTATCACCCCATTTCCCTCCTACCATTCCTCTCCATACTCCATGAGCAACTTGTCTATACCCGATGTCCTTTCAAATGCCTAGTACACTGCTCTGCATATAGTAAGTTCTTAATAAATACAATTAAGGGAATTAATCCAATCACTTTTCCTATCCCGCCTTGATTACTGTATTAGGGAAGCAGCGTGGCTCAGTGGAAAGAGCCTGGGCTTCAGAGTCAGAGATCATGGGTTCGACTCCCGGCTATGCCACTTGTGAGCTGTGTGACAGTGGGCGAGTCACTTAACTGCTCTGTGCCTCGTTTACCTCATCTGTAAAATGGGGATTAACTGTGAGCTTCACGTGGGACAACCTGATTACCCTGAATCTACCCCAGCGCTTAGAAGAGTGTTCTGCACATAGTAAGCGCCTAACAAATACCAGCATTATCATTATTATAGCCACCTTGTTGATCTCCCAGCCTCCTGTCTCTCTCCACCTCCAGTTCATACTTCACTGGGCTGTAGAGCTAGTGGCTCCGGGCCAAGGCACTAGCCATGCGGCGGGGCTGTGGCTAGCCTGCCGGCCAGGGCTAGTTGCCACTCTGGTGGCCAGCCTCTTGCAGGTGGGCTCAGGGGCCTGGAGCTGCCTCGGTGGTCCAGGGGGAGGAAGAGGAAGGTTGCTGTCCAGCTCCGGTGCAGGGGCTGCAGGAGACCTCCCTATTTCACTCAAGTCACAGCCCTTCTGAAAGTAATAACGATAATGACGATAAGATATTGTTTTAGTACAGTGCTCTGCGCACACTAAGCGCTCAATAAATACTATTGAATATTAACTGCTCCCAATAATAGTGGTTTTGGAGTGCTTACTCGATGGCAAACGCTACAGGAGATACATGTAAACAGATCAGACAGGTGTCAAGTACTGTGCTAGGCCCTGAGCCAATTACAATCTATGGGATTTATTGACCACCCACTGCGGACAGAGCACGAGACTAAGCACAGCGTGGACAGACCCCGAGCCTAGGAGTCAGAAGGTCATGGGTTCTAATCCCAGTTCTGCCACTTGTCTGCTGTGTGACCTTGGGCAAGTCACTTCACTTCTCTGGACCTCAGTTACCTCATCTGTAAAATGGGGATTGAGACTGTGAGCCCCATGTGGAACAAGGACTGTGTCCAACCCAATTTATTTCCCCCGTCCCCCCACACCAGTGCTTAGTACAGTGCTTGGCACATACTAAGTGCTTAACAAATAGCATAATAATGATAATAAATAATAATAAAGAGTTGGTAGACATGTTGCCTACCCAAGAGGACCTTACAAGATCACCACATCAGGCAGCCCTTCTCTCCCAAGTTCATGTCTTCTGCAGCATCATCAATAGTACTTAAGGCCTTACTATGTGCAGAGCATTGTACTAAGCACTTGGGAGAGTACAAAGCAGAAGTGAAACCAAGGCTGTTTTGAGGCAGGAAAAGCACCCTGGTGTGCCACCCGACTGGTTGAGTGTTTCTGTTCCCCCTACGTTTCAAACCCCTCCTCTTGGCCTTGTAGGGTGCTAGTTTTAAATCACATTTGTCCTATCATTTCCCAACTTTTCTGTAATTCTAGACATCGTCCCCTGGAAGGGGAAGCTTGTCCACCTCCATTGAGCATCAATTACAGAACCTCTCTCCTATTTCAGATGACTTCCATTTCATTGTTCATGGACTCCCGGGGTACTCAGGATGAGCGCAGGGGTTAAACAACTCCACCCTTGGCTGTCTGGGTGGCGCTCAGTACAGCAGACAGCAGCCAATACACCCGAATGCCATAGTGTAAATTCATTACACCGACCGCTGTGCAGTTTAAATGCCCACCTCTGGTTCGAAAGGAAGTCTGGTTCTACCCTGCATTGTTTCTTGCCTCTCAACCAAAAAGAACCAGGATTTTAATTCTAAAAAGTTTAGGGTTTTTAAAGGTCATGGATTCTAATCCTGACTCCACTACTTGTCTGCTGTATGACCTTGGGCAAGTCACTTTACTTCTCTATACCTCAGTTCTCTCATTTGTAAAATGGGGATTGAGATTGTGAACCCCATGTGGGACAGAGACTGCATCCAACGCTACTTGTATCAACCCCAGCTCTTAATTCAGTGTCTGGCATTTAATGAGTACTTAAACACCAGCATTCTCCAACAAGGGAATCAAGCGATAGTACTTATTGAGCACCTACTGGAGGCAGGATCTGAACTAAGAACTTGGAAGTGTATAATAGAGGTGATAGGCAAGAGGCCTTCCCTGACTAATATCTCATTTCTTCTTCTCCCACTCCCTCCTGTGTCACCCTTACACTTGGATTTGCTCCCTTTATTCACCTCTCCCTCAACCACACAGCACGTGTACAGATATCTATAATTTTGTTTTTATATTAGTATCCATTTCCCCCTCTTGACTGTAAGCTCGTGTTGGCAGGAAATGTGTCTACCAACTCTCTTGTCTTAGTGGAAAGAGCCCAGGCTTGAGAGTCAGAGGACGTGGTTTCTAATCCCATTTTTGCCACTTGTCCGCTATGTGACCTTGGGGAAGTCACTTAACTTCTCTATGCCCCAGTTACCTCATCTGCAAAATGGGGATTAAGGCTGTGAGATCCACATGGGACAGCCTGATTACCTTGTGTCTACCCCAGAGCTGAGAACAGTGCTTAAATACCATAATAATAATACTAATAACTCTGATATACTCTCCCAAGCATTTAGTACAGTGTTCCGCACACAGTAAGTGCTCCAACACGCTTAGTTGATTGAATACTGCTCTCATGGAGCTAACAGTGTAGCAGGGGAGACAGCCATTAAGCTACAAATAGGGGGAAGTAACTATAAAGATAGGTACATAAGTTCTGTACAGTCCCTGAAACATAGTAAGCACTTAAATACCAGCATCATTATTTTTATTATTCTGTGGAGATGAAAAGGTGGTGGGTGTCCATCTGCTTTGATTGGATGATTGATCTGTACTTATATGACATAGTAGTTGGGGGAAATAGGGTCCAGAGAGGAAAGATTAGTCAGGGAAGGCTTCCTGAAAGAGATAGTTTTAGTTGGTCTTTGAAGATGGGGAGAGGTGTGGTTGACTTGGAGAAAGGTGAGATCAAGGTAGAGAGAGTTGGAATTAGAGGACAAAAGTGTGTGGACCGGTGGTGGTGGGAGAGGAGCGAGGATGTGAAAGGGATGAGAAAGAGAGAGCTGAGTCAGGTTCTTAAAGCTGGAAGTCAGACATTTTTTCTTGATGGAGAAACAGATAGGCCACTGTTGGAGACTGGAGGTGTGGGGAGATGCGGAATGAACAGTTTCCTTGAAAAAATGATCCGGGCAGCAGAGTCGAGTAAGGAGTGGAGGGGGAAGAGACAAGAGGCAGGCAGGTCAGTGAGAAGGCTGATGGAGCCAAGACAAGTGCTTCTGCCAGCATGGTAGTGGTTTAGTTAGTGAAGAAGGGGTGGATTTTCAAAATAATGATAAGAGAATCAACATAAAGGACTGAACATGCCGACTGAAGGAGAGAAGTTAAAGAATGTCCGGGTTATGGGCTGGAAGACTGTGGTGTTGTCTACACTCTTGGGGGAAAGTGAGAAGGAGCATTTTGGACAGAATGAAGATAATTGTGGCACTTTCAATGTGACAAGTACTGTACTAAGTGATGGGGGAGATTCAAGATAATCAGGTCACTCACAGAGGTCACGGTCTAAAGGAGAGAGAGAACAGCCCTAGACCGTGAGCTCGTTGTGGGCAGGAATGTGTCTGTTGTTTTATTGTACTTTCCCAAACACTTGGTTCAGTGTTTTGCACACAGTAAGCACTCAAATATGATTGAACAGGTATTGAATCCCCTTCTTGCAGATGAGAGAACTCAGGCTCAGAGAAGTGAAGTGATTTGCCAACATCCCCCAGCAGATAAGTGGCAGAGCCAGCATTAGAACCCAGATCCTCTGACTCCCAGGCCCAGGCTCTTTCCTCTGAGCCATGCTGCTTCTCCAAAAGCAAAGGAAGTCTTTTCAAATCTAGAGCATCTCTCTGCTTCAGAACTCCTGCTGTACAGCTCTTGCCTTTCCCTCCTGGGCTGCCCGAAGCCATGGGCTGAAAAGTTGTTGCTTTGTGACAACCCACTCTTATCACATACTGCCTGAAAGTGCCCGTTTCCAACACCATCCCCTTGGGAGGAGAGAGGAGAGCTAACCAAAGGAGGCATCTATCTCACCCGCTGGCTTCTGGTGAGCTTAGGGAGGCAAAAGGAACTGGGTTCTAATTCTGGCTCTGCCACTTGTCTGCTGTGTGACCTTGGGCAAGTCCCTTCACTTTTCTGGGCCTCCATTACCTCATCTGGCAAATGGGGATTAAGAGTGTGAGCTCCAGGTGGGACTGGGACTGCGTCTGATTCTCTTGTATTTTAGAGCTTAGAACAGTACCTGCCAGTAAGATTTTAAAAAGCCATAAAAAACCAAAACCTTAAGAACCTTTGATTTGTGTGTAATTACCCCAGTGCTTAAAAAACAGTGTCTGGCACACTGTAAGTGCTTAAATACCATAAAAAAGGAGTGGTTCTCAGCATGGCCACCTTCAGGCCCAGATATGCCGGAAACTGACCGTAAGCCCGTCGATGGGCAGGGATTGTCTATCTGTTGCTGAATTGTACATTCTAAGCGCTTAGTACAGTGCTGTGCACATAGCACTCAATAAATACTATTGAATGATCAGTGACCACCCATACGGTCAATCATATTTACAGAGCGCTTACTCTGTGCAGAGCACTGTACTAAGCATTTAGGAGAGTACAACACAAGGTAGACACATTCTCTGCCCACAACCAGAAGTGCAGTGGCCACATTCCCTGCTATCTTAAGTGATATACAGATCCTCACTCTCTATTGCTCTTCAGAAGGCCAGACATATTTGTAAAACTAAATAATAGAGTTGGCAATAGCATTTATTGAGCACCCACCAGGTGTAATGCACTGTACTAAGTGACTGAGAAACCCAGGCTGAAGAAGTGACCCAACTCCTGCCCACAAGGAGTTGATGCCCAGCACTGCTAGAGATCGTAGACTGTCATCTCGCTGTGGGCAGGGAAAGTGGCTGTTCATTGTTCTATTATACTCTCCCAAATGCTTAGAACAGTGCTCTGCACACAGGAAGTGACTATGTAATATGGTTACCCACGGGAGAGTTAGGGAACACTGTTATTACCCGTGTCTGTTTCATTACAGCATATTCTGGGGTTGGAAGAAACATGTAAACAGGTCACAAAGCTCATGTCTCCTTTGTAAGAGAACTTGGTGCATACAGTTATTATTATGGTACTTAAGCACTTAAAGTGCCAAGCATTGTTCTAAGCATTGGGGTAGATATTAGTCAGGTTGGTCACAGTCTCTGTCCCACATAGGACTCACACTCTTAATCTCCCTTTTAAAGGTGAGGGAAATGAGGCCCAGAGAAGTAAAGTGACTTGCACAAGGTCCTGCAGCAGATGTGGCAGACCCAGGATTAGAACCCGCATCCTGACTTCCAGGCCTGTGCTCTATCCATTAATTTATGCTGCTTCTCATACAGTTCTCAGGGGAGCAGCATAATAGTAGAAAGAGCATGGGACTGGGGAGTCAGGAGACCTGGGTTCTAAGTATGACGAACGGGAGGCTACCATAAGAACAGAATATGGAGAAACAGATTTGTTTCCCGTTAGTAAGGGGGAAAGAAAAGGATGTATCTTATCGCCTTATCTGTTCATCCTTTAAACCCAATACCTAATGAGAGCAGCCAGATTGGATGAAGATCAACGGGGAGTAAAGATTGGAGGAAGGAATATAAAGTCAGATGTGGGCAAGTCACTAAGAATGTTGGTATTTGTTAAGCGCTTACTATGTGCTGAGCACTGTTCTAAGCGCTGGGGGAGATACAGGGTAATCAGGTTGTCCCACGTGAGGCTCACAGTTAATCCCCATTTTACAGATGAGGGAACTGAGGCACAGAGAAGTTAAGTGACTTGCCCACAGTCACACAGCTGACAAGCGGCAGAGCCGGGAGTCGAACTCATGACCTCTGACTCCGAAGCCCAGGCTCTTTTCCACTGAGCCACGCTGCTTCCCATACACTTCTCTGTGCTTCAGTTACCTCATCTGTAGAATGGGGATTAAGATTGTGAGCCCTACGTGGGACAACCTGATCACCTTGTAACCTCCCCAGTGCTTAGGACAGTTCTTTGCACATAGTGAGCGCTTAACAAACGCCATCATTATCCCAGCTCTGCCTGTGAACTGCTGGGTGGCCTTCGGTAAGTCACTTCACTTCTGAGCCTGTTTACTCCTTTGACAACTACCCAACAGACAAGGCACCTATTGCAGTGGGCTCTTACCCTCTCCATTAAAAGACTTCAAAAGGTTCAAGAGGAAATAAAAGGAGGCAGTTTTAGCCAGAAGGTAAAAACACTCGTGTTGTGCTATCCATATTTGAGCACTTACTGCATGCAGAGCCCTGTACTAAGCACTTGGGAAAGTACACTATAACAGACACTTTCCCTGCCCATAATAAGCTCACAGTCTAGAGGGGGAGATAATCACAGAATGAGCAGGGCTTCAGCAATGCAGGCATTCCGATTTCCCTAGTGACATCAGGAAAGAATAGTAAAAGCCAAATCAGTAGTATTTGTTGAGCATTTACTATGTGCTGAGTAGTGTAGTGAGTACTTGGGAGAGTACAACAGAGTGGTAAACATGTTCCCTGCTCCCAAGGAGCTTATAGTCTAGAGGAGGAGACAGCATAAATGTAAATAAATTATGGATAGGTAATAATAATGGTATTTGTTAAGCACTTACCATGTGCCAGGCACTGTATTAAGCACTGGGGTTGGACACAGTCCCTGTCCCACATGGGGCTCACAGTCTCAATCTCTATTTTGCAGATGAGGGAACTGAGGCACAGAGAAGTTAAGTGACTTATGCAAGGTCACGCAGCAGACAGGTGGAGCTGGGATTAGAACTCATGACCTTCTGAGTCGCAGGCCTGGGCTCTATCCATTAGGCAGTGCTGCTCCTCTACTTAAGAGGAGGGAGGGGTGAATGAAGGGAGTAAGTCTAAGTGTGAGGGCAAAACGGATGGGAGTGGGAGAAGAAGTGAGGGCTTAGTTGGGGAAGGTTCTTGGAGATGTGCTTTTAAAAGGCTTTGAAGGGAGGGCAAGCAGTGGACTGTTGGATAGGAAAGGGGAGGGAGTTTTGGGCCAGAGGGAGGAAGTGGGCAAGGGGTTGGCGGTGAGATGGAGGAGCATGTTGGCAATAGAGAAGTAAAGTGCGAGGGCTGGATTGTAGTAGGAAAATCAGAGCAGTAAGGTGATTGAATGCTTTAAAAAGTCAGTGGTAAGGAGTTTCTATCTGATGGGAGTGACAAGTGATGCAGAAGGAGACAACTCAACTTGGTTACATTATTTTTAGTCCAAATAAAACAGTTTACATGGAAAGATTTATCAGGAATTTCCTGATTGTCTTCCTTCCTCTTGAGGAAGGAGTAGAGATCTATCTGCACAAAGTTCAGCATTTCCAAGCCATCTTCAGAATCTACCATCTCCCTCAGTGCAATCTAACAGACTTGAAACCCAGCAGGATGTCAAAGAACAAGACCCTGAGGAACCAAAGGTAAATATCAAAATCCAACAGAAGCGGTGGAAATATCATTAAACAATTGGCTATGGATTCCCCCCCTGCCCCCCACCCCCACTTAGGTGATGAAGAGCTCTTTCCTCAAAAGCCCTTCCTAGGAAGGGGACAAGAGCAGTGTCGGGGGTTGAAGTCAGAACTGAAGCTGTTCCTGAGGTGAAATAACTACTGTACCAGTTTATTTCTCCAAAGTGACAACCCATAACCATTTGCCCTTCTCTCAGACCACCAAAAACATCCTTCGTGGAGCTCTCTCCATCTCTCTAGTGATTTCCCATCCATCTCCACAAACAGAAACTCCTCCCAATTGACTTTAAGGCACTCAATCAGCTCTCCCTAACCCCTATTTTTTTAAAAAAATATTTGTTTTGCACTATATACCCTAGAGATTGTTCATTCATCTCCACATCCATGTGCCATTGTTTTTACGAGATGTTCTTCCCCTTGACGCTGTTTAGTGCCATTGTTCTTGTCTGTCCGTCTCCCCCGATTAGACTGTAAGCCCGTCAAACGGCAGGGACTGTCTCTATCTGTTGCCGACTTGTTCATCCCAAGCGCTTAGTACAGTGCTCTGCACATAGTAAGCGCTCAATAAATACTATTGAATGAATGAATGAACATCAGATCAACTAAGTCTTCCCATTGTCTTTAAGGCACTCAATCAGTTCTCCCCACCCCCTATTTTTTTCTTAAAGTGATATTTATTACACACTATGTGCCAGACATTGTACTAAGTGCTGGAGCAGAAAGACGATCAGGTTGGACCCAATCTCTGTCCTACCTATGACTCCCAATCTTAATCCCCATGTTACAGATGAGGGAACTGAAGCACAGGGAAGTTCAGTGACTTGGCCAAGGTTGCAGAGCAGACAAGTGGCAGAGGCAGGATTAGAATAATAATTATGGTAATTTAAGCCCTTACTATGTGCCGAACACTGTTTTAAGCACTGGGGTAGATAATCAGGTAGTCCGACGTGGAGCTCACATTCTTAATCCCCATTTTATAGCTGAGATAACTGAGGCACAGAGAAGTTAAGTGACTTGGTCACCCAGCAGACAAATGGAAGATTTGGGATTAGAACCCATTCATTCATTAGTATTTATTGAGCGCTATGTGCAGAGCACTGTACTAAGCGCTTGGGCTTACAGTCTAATCGGGGGAGACGGACAGACAAGAACAATAGCAATAAATAGAATCAAGGTGATGTACATCTCATTAACAGAATAAATAGGGTAATGAAAATATATACAGTTGAATGGATGAGTACAGTGCTGAGGGGATGGGAAGGGAGAGGGGGAGGAGCAGAGGGAAATGGGGGGAAGAGAGGGTTTAGCTGTGGAGAGGTGAAGGGGGGCACTAGAGGGAGTAGAGGGAGAAGGGGAGCTCAGTGTGGGAAGGCCTCTTGGAGGAGGTGAGCTGTAAGTAGGTTTTTGAAGAGGGGAAGAGAATGAGTTTGGCAGAAGTGAGGAGAGAGCGCGTTCCAGGACAGCGGGAGGACGTGGCCCGGGGGTCGACGGCGGGATAGGCGAGAACGGGGGACGGTCAGGAGGTGGGCGGCAGAGGAGCGGAGCATGCGGGGTGGGCAGTGGAAAGAGAGAAGAGAGGAGAGGTAGGAAGGGGCAAAGTGATGGACAGCCTTGAAGCCTAGAGTGAGAAGTTTGAGAGTGAGAACCCATGTTCTTCAACTCCCAAACCTGTGCTCTTTCCACTGAGCAACTGCAGGACCCAGGTGCCTCTCATGCCCAGGCACTTGCTCTTTCCATTAGGCCATGCTGCTTCTCTCCTTTGCTCCTCTCCCCAGCCCACAGACTTCAAACACCAACCTACTCTCTGTCCCTCACTCCTTTTTCCTACAGCCAACCTTTTTTTTGTCTGACCACAGCTTTCCCCTCATTCAAAGCCCTAGTAAAAAATTCCCTCTTCCCCACTCCCTCACCTTTCACTTAAAAAATTCAACCCACCCCTTATTTACATATCTTTACGCTCCGTTATTTCTCTTGCCTGCAATTTATTTTGGGGTCTCTGCAAGATTGAAGCATCCGGAGGGCAGATATCATGTTTTCTAACTCTAAAAGGACTTTTTCCAAGCACAAAGTTAACACAGTAGAAACCACTGGCTGACCTTGAAAACATTCCTCTCCTAGAGGCCTTCCTTGACTAAGCCCTCCTTTCCTCTTCTCCCACTCCCTTCAGTGTTGCCCTGATTTGCTCCCTTTATTTATCCTCTCCGCCAGCCCCCCACCACTTAAGTCCATAGCTGTCATTTATTTCTATTCACATCTGTCTCCCCCTCTAGACTGTAAGCTCATTAAGGGCAAAAAATGTGTCTGTTATATTGTACTCTCCCAAAAGCTTAGTACAGTCCTCTACAGGCAGAAAGCATTCAATAAATAGGATTGACTGACTTCAATGATCATTATTTCTGGACCCACCTTCCTACTCCCTTTCCAACTTTTCCTTGTTCTATGTTTTCTCCACACCCTAGCTGTCTGTGTGGAAAGCAGGGATTAAGGCTATTAAGCAAAAATAAGGACTAAATATAGCAGAGTGCTTACCAATTTACCAATTTTAGAGAAAACAAAAATCCCTCTCTGCTTCATTTTTCTTTGGGTAGGTAGCCTAGTTCAGGGTCATATTCTTTGGAATATATAGCTAGATAAATGGGGAAAGCTGTTACATTTGACTACAAACTAAGCTTCCCATGCAAAAATCTTCTTGAAAATAGATTTTTTTCTTTTTGCAATGGAGTGTTTAGATTCTGAAAATGTGCTGATTTCTCAAGTCACACTGAGGTCATAAACCATTTTGTAGTGATAACTCAGGGCATTGGTCATTTTCTCAAGAACAATATGTTGTTAAGGCATCATAATAAAGTCTCATTTTCCCCAGACAAGGTTAAATTCAATTGTATTTTAGATCCCTCACTGATATTGGTATACATGAATCAAAATGCATCCACTTATCACTTCCAGAAGAATTATACATTCCTAGAAAGCATTGTCTATTGCTGTTTGGTAGAAAAATCTATTAGCAATGAATCACAATTAAGAAGAGTTTTTTTTTTAACCAAAATTTGTCTCAAGCAATTTTTTCTACAGACTATTTATTCATAGTCTTTTTATTTTGAAACTAAAGCAGCATGTGAAAAACAAATTCTCTGACAGTATTTTGCAAGCACAAGACATTCTACATAGAGAGCAGCATACATTTTTACACAATGTTGCACCATTATAAACTTAAGAAATCCTGAGAACAAAAAGCTCCATGAAAAATGTCCTTGTGGCTCTTGACTTGCCTTTGTCTGAGTAACTATGGCTTCTTCACAACTTAAAAAAATATGACACACCCATAATCATCCATTTCCACAAAGAACAGTACACAAAAATCACAAAATGAGCACATCTTTAAAGCTACCTAACAGACAATGGCTTTGTCTACAGCTTATAATACTATATCTCTAGGCTAATAGAAAAAAAATCAATAAAGAGAAATACCTTACATGATCCCCACAGTGTCCACCTTCAGAATCCCTCTCCTTTTAAGAGGTGCAGAGCTTTCAGCTTTAGTAAAAGAAGCAAAAGCTGCTGTGTTTAGAGATATAGGGAAGTACATCAGCACACAGGTGAAACTGGCTAAGGTCATTCAGAGGGAATTCTAATTCACATTTAACAGCACCTGTGGGCCCAGGTGCACAGTTGTTTTTTTTGTTTGTTTTTTTGTAGAGCACTTGCAGGTCAAAGTGAATTACTGTGCAGGACTTTTTTTTATTTTGATAGGGTGGTTTGGGAAATTGAGTGATTGTTCCAGTGAGAGATTATAGAAGTACACAGGACCTCATGGGACAGGCACTCAGGCAGATTTTGATATACTGGTTCCCAGAATCAATCAATTGCATTTGTTGAGTGCTTTTTTTTTAAATGGAATTTGTGGAGCATTTACTATGTGCCAAGCACTGTTCATTCATTCATTCCATTGTATTTACTGAGCACTTATGGTGTGCAGAGCACTGTACTCAGTGCTTGGAAAGTACAATTCAGCCACAGAGACAATCCCTACCCAACAGCGGGCTCACAGTCTAGAAGGGGGAGAACGATAACAATATAAAACAAGAAGACAGGCAACAGTAGCATCAAAATAGATAAATAGAATTATAGATATATGCACATCATTAATAAAATGAATAGAATAATGAATATGTACAAACATACACAAGTGCTGTGGAGTGAGGAAGGGGGGAAAGCAGAGGGAGAGAGTAGGGGCGATGGGAAAGGGAGGAGGAGCCCTGTTCTAAGCACGGGGGAAGATGTGAGGTCATCAACTTGTCCTAAGTGGTGCTCACAGTCTTGATCCTCATTTTACAGATGAGGTCATTAAGGCACAGGAAGTTAAGTGGCTTACCCAAAGTCACACAGCAGACAAGTTGCAGAGCCGGACTAGAACCCATGGACCGTCTGACTCCCAGGCCCGTGCTCTATCCATTATACCATACTGCTTCCCCAGTGCACACAGTGCTTACTGTGTCCAGAACAGTGTACTAAGCTCTTGGGACAATATAATACCACAGAGCCGGTAGACATGTTCCCCGTGTGGAGAGCGGAGATTAGGGCAACTAAGCAATTTACAGTCTAGAGGGGGAGACAGGCATTAATATAAATACATTAGGGATAAGTATATAAGTGCTGTGAAGCTGAGTTAGGGGTGAATAAAAGGCATAAATCTAATTGCAAGGGTGATTCATTCATTCGGGCGCATTTATTGAGCACTTACTCCATGAAAAGCACTGCTCTAAGCACTTAGGATTGTGCATAGAACTATAAACAGACACAGTCTCTGCCCACACAAGCTTACAGTCTAGAGAAGATTATGCAGAAGGGTAATGCAGAAGGGAGTGGGAGAAGAGAAAATGAGGGCTTGGTCAGGGAAGGCCTCATTCATTCATTCATTCATTCATTTATTCAATCATATCTATTGAGCTCTTACTGTGTGCAGAACACTGTACTAAGCGCTTGGAAAATACAGTTCAGCAGAAGAGACAATCCCTGCCCACACCAGGCTTACAGCTTAGAAGCAGGGAGACAGACATAATGTTGGTATTTGTTAAGTGCTTACTATGTGCAGAGCACTGTTCTAAGTGCTGGACACAAGGGAATCAGGTTGTCCCACGTGGGGCTCACAGTCTTAATCCCCATTTTACAGATGAGGTAACTGAGGCACAGAGAAGTTAAATGACTTGCCCACAGTCACACAGCTGACAAGTGGCAGAGCCGTGATTCGAACCCATGACCTCTGACTCCAAAGCCCATTCTCTTTCCACTGAGCCACGCTGCTTCTCAAAACAAGTAAACAGGCGTCAATATAAATGAATAAAACTACAAATATATACATATATACTTAAGCGGTGTGGAGCCAGGAGAGGGAGGAAGAGCAAAGGGAGCGAGTCGAGGTGACACGGAAGGGAGAGGGAGCTAAGGAAGAGGGCGGCTTAGTCTGAGAAGGCTTCTTGGAGAAGGAGAACCTTCAGTAGGGATTACCCTCTCCCCCTTCAAAGCCCTATCAAAGGCACATCTCCTCCAGGAGATCTTCCCTGACTAAGCTCCCCTCTTTCCTCTTCTCCCACTCTCTTCTGCGTCACCCTGACTTGCTCCCTTTCCTCATCCCCCTCCCAGCCCCAAATCATTTATGTACACATCTGTCATTTACTGATCTGTTTTAATGTCTTTCTCTACTCCATACTGCAAGCTTGTTGTGGGAAGGGAATGTGTCTGTTTAGTGTGGTATTGTACTCTCCCAAGCACTTAGTACAATGCTCTGCACACGGTAAGCGCTCAATAAATATAATTGAATGAATGAAAGGTGGGGAGAGTGATCAGAGGTTGAGCAAAGCACCAAATGAGTCTGAGTGATTGGCCTCAGTGTAGGACTAGGTAATAATAATGATAATGGCATTTGCTAAGTGTTTTTAAGTAGTGTTTTAAGTGCAGGGGTAGATACAAGGTAACCAGCTTGGACCCAAACCTTCTTCTACATGGGGGTCACAGTTTTCATCCCCATTTATAATGATAATAATTATGGTATTTGTTAAGTGCTCACTATGTGCCAGGCAGTGGATGCAAGCAAATTGGGTTGGACACATTCCCTGTTCCAAATGGGGCTCACCCTCTCGATCCTCATTTTACAGGTGAGTTAACTGAGGCCCAGAGAATTGAAATGACTTGCCCAAAGTCACCCAGCTCACAAGCTGTGGAGCGGGGATTAGAATCCAGGTCTTCCTGAGTTCCAGGCCTGTGCGCTATCCATTAGGCCGTGGCTGCTTTCCTGGATGTGTCCTTTCACCTCAGTCAAGGCTTCTATCATTGCAGGAGTCAGAAAGGCACCAGCTGTGCCCTCTTTAATCATGAGGGATCTCCTCGGAGAGTTGGAGCCCATAAAAGGAAACTGCCTGTTTATTGTTATATTGTACTTTGCCAAGCACTTGCAACAGTGCTCAGCACATAGTAAGTGTTCAATAAATGCAATTGGATGAATGAATGAATGAGACAGAGAGGTCAGCAAGGCGGCTGATGCACTAATCAAGGCAGGATAGGTTAAGTGGGCAGGATAGGTTAAGTGCTTGGACCAACCAATCAATCAGTCAGTTGCCTCATCTGTAAAATGAGGTTTAAGACCGTGACTCCAATGTGAGACAGGGACGGTGTCCAACCTGATTACCTTGTATATACTGCAGCGCTTAGAACAGTGCTTGATAGATGACATAGTGGATAGATCATGGGCCTGGGAGTCAGAAGGTCATGGGTTCTAATTCTGGCCCTGCCACTTGTCTGCAATGTGACCTTGGGCAAGTCCCTTCACTTCTCTGTGCCTCAGTTACTTCATCTGGAAAGTGGGGATTGAGACTGTGAGCCCCACATGGGACAGGGACTCTGTCCAACCCGATTTCCTTCCATCCACCCCGACAGTACGGTGCCTGGCACACAATCAGAGCTTAACGAATACCATGATCATTATTATTAATATTATAATTACAAAAATCATATCAGCAGGTAGCAGCAACTAGAATTAGAATCCAGATCCTTGGACTCCCAGGCCCATTAGAAACAGCATGACTTAGTGGAAAGAGCAGGGCTTGGGAGTCAGAGGTCATGGGCTCAAATCCCGGCTCTGCCACTTGTCAGCTGTGTGACCGTGGGCAAGTCACTTCATTTCTCTGTGCCTCAGTTACCTCATCTGTAAAATGGGGGTTAAGACTGTGTGCCTCATGTGGAACAACCTGATTACCCTGTAATAATAATAATCTTGGTATTTGTTAAGCATTTACTATGGGCAGAGCACTGTTCTAAGAGCTGGGATAGATAAAGGGTAATCAGGTTGTCCCACGTGAGGCTCACAATCTTAATCTCCATTTTACAGATGAGGTAACTGAGGCACAGAGAAGTTAAGTGACTTGCCCAGTCACACAGTTGACAAGTGGCCGAGCGGGGATTCAAACCCATGACCTCTGACTCCCAAGCCCATGCTCTTTCCACTGAGCCACGCTGCTTCAAACAGTGCTCTGCACATAGTAAATGCTTAACAAATACCAACATTATTATTATTATTATTGTCATTATTAGTCCAGGCTCTGCCACTTGTCTGCTGTGTGACCTTGGACTTTTTGTCAATTAATTAATTAAAAACATAAATTTGTGATGAAAGCATACCTTGAAACTTAGATAGGATTGTTTTAGGATGTCAGGATACATAAAATGTATCTTGGATTTTGATTGTTAATTGTCAATATGATCATAAAACTATCATAATAATAGTGCTATTTATTAAGCACTTTCTAAGGTCTGTGACCTCAACATCACTCTTGAGAGTCAAGTTACTAGATTAAGGTGGTTGGGGCCACCTCAGAGTGCAAGATGCTTATGGAGTTTTGAAACCACAGTAAAGAGGTCATTTTTAAACTTCTTAAATGAGGTTAAACCTAAAACCTGAGAGAGGAAAACTGAGATTATTAATTTAGAAAATAATAATTTCAGATCTGTACTAAAAAAATTATCCTTCCTAATTGGACTTATTTTCCCAAGTGCTTAGTGCAGTAAACACTCCATAAATATCTTTGACTGATGCCTGATCATTATCCCGGCTGCATTACTAGGAAAACGAAGGGATTGCTAACTCATTGAACATCATCTCAATCCATGGTTTTATTTCCATTTTATGCACATGTCCATAATTAAACTCAAGACACAAATATTGATTTTCAAATAGTCTTTTCACTTCAGGTATTTTCCATACCAGAGATATTTTTTCTGAGTTTAATTTCAGTGACAGCTACGAAAGGGTAATGAAAGAAGACTGAGACCAGTCAGAGCAGTGTGAGAGAAGATGGGTGGGAAGGCTGATGAGATAGTGAGAGTATAAAATTCTTCCTCTGAGGTGAAATGAGGCCTAGTCTTCAAGTATTCCTTAGAGTGCTACTGCTCTCAGATCATAGACAAAGGGATAAAAATTTGAGAATGTAAGGATCACCCCACTGGAAATAGGGGAGAATTCTTCCCAGCAAACCCCGATTTCCCTACAGAATCCACAGAACTTGATTTTCTGCTTTCAGTAAGATTAACCCCCAGCTTTTTGCAGTTCATTTTTTCTTGCTGACTTTGTCAGACAGGCAAGTGATTGCCTCAAAAAATGTGATTCTCACCTGAATGGTACCTAAGATGATTAGACAATGGTTGAATCAGAAAGGTGATTCAGGTTGTGTGAAAAGGGTTGTACTTGGAGAAGGAGATGGGGAGAATGGGATTCTAGTGAAAGGAAGAAATAATAATAATGATGGTATTTGTTAAGCGCTTACTATGTGCAGAGCACTGTTCTAAGCACTGGGGTAGATTCAGGGTAATTGGGTTGTTCCACGTGAGGCTCACAGTCTTCATCCCCATTTTACAGGTGAGGTAACTGAGGCACAGAGAAGTTAAGTGACTTTCCCACAGTCACACAGCTGACAAGTGGCAGAGTAGAATTCGAACCCATGACTTCTGACCCCCAAGCCCATGCTCTTTCAGTGAGCCACCTGACCCCTGCAGAAATGCAGTTGGAAACTTTCATTCAGTTCAATAGTATTTACTGAGTGCTTATTGTGTGCATAGGAGTGTACTTTCAGGTATATGTTCACAGCCATAAGATAATTTTGCCCTTAGTAGCAGGTTTAAGAAAAGGAGACCATGGGGTAGAGAACATGGGGGGAGGAGGTGATGGGGAGGGAAGAGAGATGGGGTACAAAGTAGGGGATGAGGAGGGTGGGGAGAAAGAGGATGAGGGAAAAGGAGAAAGAAGGAGGGAGAGAGAAAGAAATTTGGGACTCTGAAGAAAAATCAAAGACTATTTTAAAAGGTCATAATTGGCCCTGTCAACTGTTCAGCAAATGATAATTCACACTACAGGGCAACCAGTGTAAGCTGAATCGAGTGCTGAAAATGTTCCAGAAGATGAAAATAGTTAAACCTTCACCAGAGCCAAGATTACTTAATTACTTCAAAGCTGGAACTCTGCAGATAAAGCTCCTTTGTCTCTTTCTCCTCGGGGGGCACCAATACACTCCAGGGATTTCACTCTACCCTTTTCTTAAAGGTTTTGGATCTAAAAGCACCTGCCCTTTGTTGACTGATGAGGGGAAAGCAGTAGTTTTGTCTGGAGGGGGGAGGAGGAAAGGAGGAAGAGAGGAGGAAGAGAAGGGGGAGGAGGAAGGAGAAGAGAAGGAGGAAGAGCAAGAGGTAGAGGAGGAGGAGGGGAGGAAGGGAGAAGAAAAGAAAGAGAGGGAGCCAGGGAAGGGGAGGAGGGAAAAGGAGGAGGAACAGGAGGAGGAGGAAGAGAGGGAGGAGGAGGATTCGGGAAAAGAGAGCAGAGAGGCCTAGTAGTTAAAGCATGTGCCTGGGAATCAGAAGGACCTGGGTTCTAATTTTGGCTCTGACACTTGTCTGCTGTGTGACCTCGGGCATGTCACTCTCTTCTCTGTGCCTCAGTTCCCTCATCTGAAAAACAGGGATTAAGACTGTGAGCACCAGTTGGGCCAGGGACTGTGTCCAACCCGATTACCTTGTCCCTACCCCAGGGCTTAGAACAGCGCCTGGCAAATGGTAAGTATTTGACAAATGCCATAAAGAAAAATTACATATTGTTTGCTCACAGATCTCTCTCTTGTCAGCCCTTGTTGCTGTGGATTGGTTTTCTCTTTGAATCCAGGTGTTTCTGCTCCAGAGAGATCAAGGGGAAAGAAAAGATTTTGTCCTCAGTGTCTCTGCCTGATCCCCAAGAAGGTCACCAAGAAAGCCTAACTATATCACTGACCATGGAAAATTGAACTTGCTGAATGTAATAGGAGCATTTATTGAGCACCCTCTTGGTACAGTGCATATTAAAGGAAGGAAATGTGACTGTTTATTGTTACACTGTACTCTCAAGTTCTTAGTACAGTGCTCTGTACAGTGGAAGTGCTCAACAGATATGATTGAATGAATACTAGGCACTTGGGAAAAACAGAAGAATAGTAAAAAATCAGTGTTCAACCATCAAAACACACATATAAGTGAGACCAGTTATGTCTGTGTTTCAGTTTAGAGCTTTGTATCAGGGCTCAGGAATTGGTCTAAGTCATTGACAACCTGTTCTTTGACCTTTCTCCATCATTCAGTCCATTAATGGTATTTATGGAGTGCTTACCTTGTGCAGGACATTTTACTAAGCATTTAGGAGAGTACAGTGTAACCGCATTGGTGGATACATTCCCTGCCCACGAGGAGTTTACAGTGTAGAGGAAAAGACAGGCAGTAAAATAATAACAGTAATTTTGGTATTTGTTAAGCACTTACTATGTGCCAAGCACTGTTCTAAGCACTGGGGTAGATACAAAGTAATCAGGTTGTCTCAGGTGGGGCTCACAATCTTAATCCCCATTTTACAGATGAGGTAACTGAGGCATAGAGAAGTGAAGTGGCTTGCCCAAGGCGATGGAGCAGGGATCAGAACCCACGTCCGCTGACTCCCAAGCCCGTGCTCATTCCACTAAGCCACGTTGCTTCTATGATTATTATATAAATATATAAATTGCAGATGTGTACATAAGTGATGTGGGACTGATGGTGGGGTAAAATGTACAAATCCAAGTGAAAGGGCGATGTAGAAAGGGAGAAGGAGTAGGAAGTAGGTAATGAAGGCTTGGTCGGGGAAGGCTTCTAGGAGGAGATGTGCTTTAAATAAGGCTTTGAAGATGGGGTGGATGGTGGTCTGTTGGACATGAAGGGGGAGGGAGTTCCAGGCCAGAGGCAGGATGTGGACGAGGGATTGGCTGCCTGATTTTGTAACTACATTCGTTAGGTTTATAACCCTAGGAGAAGGAGGAGTTAGGAGAAGCAGCGTGGCGCAGTGGAAAGAGCACGGGCTTTGGAGTCAGGGCTCATGAGTTCGAATCCCAGCTCTGCCACTTGTCAGCTGTGTGACTGTGGGCAAGTCACTTAACTTCTCTGTGCCTCAGTTCCCTCATCTGTAAAATGGGGATTAAGACTGTGAGCCCCACGTGGGACAACCTGATTCCCCTGTGTTTACCCCAGCGCTTAGAACAGTGCTCTGCACATAGTAAGCGCTTAACAAATACCAACATTATTATAAGCCCTGGTAATACTATATTTTATATCATTTTGGCCAAATTTTTTAACATTTGATAATGTATCAATGCACTTCATATTATCTCTAGTGGGAAATTAGACTTCATTTAGTGCTCTTTTGCTGAACACACTTAGTACAGTGCCTGGCACAAAGCACAAATACTACAGTTATGACCACATTATTTTCATGAAACCAGATAAGTATAATCACTGACATAGATAAATCAATCAATATATTCTATTAAGTGTCTACTGTGCCAGAACTCTGTAATAAGTACTTGGGAGAGTCCAGTAGAGCTAGTAGACAAAATCCCTGCCCTCAAGGACTTGACCATCTAGCAAAGAAGATGGATGCTAAAACAATAATAATGTTGGTATTTGTTAAGCGCTTACTTAATGTGCACAGCACTGTTCTAAGCACTGGGGTAGATACAGGATAATCAGGTTGTCCCACAGGAGGCTCACAGTCTTAAGCCCCATTTTATAGATGAGGTAACTGAGGCACAGAGAAGTAAAGTGACACCCACAGTCACACAGCTGACAAGTGGCAGATCCGGGATTCGAACCCATGACCTCTGACTCCCAAGCCCATGCTCTTTCCACTGAGCCACACTGCTTAAATAATAAAGCAGCTGTTGTAATTTTCACAAAGTTCTATTAGTGTCCTCCCGCCATATCCAAGACATATGATGGCATGCTTCTTTGCAAATAATGCAATAATAATAATGAGGATAGTTGTGGCATTTGTTAAGTGCTTACTATGTGTCAAGGATTGTGCTAATAGTTGGGATAGGTACAATACGATCACATCAGAAACAATCCCTGACCCTCATGAGGCTCACATTCATTCATTCAATAATATTTATTGAGCGCTTACTGTGTGCAAATCACTATACTCACACGCCATGGGAGAAGAACAGGTATCTTATCCCTATTTAACAATGAGAAGTAGTGTAGCTTAGTGGAAAGAGCAAGGGCTGGGGAGTCATAGGTCATGGGTTCTTATCCCAGCTCCACCACTTGTCAGCTGTGTGACTTTGGGCAAATCCCTTAACTTCTCTGTGCCTCAGTGACCTTATCTGTAAAATGGGGATTGAGACTCTGAACCCCATGTGGGGCAACCTGATTCCGTTGTATCTACCCCAGTGGTTAGAAGTGCTTGGCACACAGTAAGTGCTTAACAAATATCATTATTATTATTATTATGAGGAAACGAGGCCCAAGGAAGGTACATGATTTGTTCATGGTCACAGAGCCGGCAAGTGGCGGAGGCAGAATTAGAACCCAGCTCGCTAAGACTCCAGTCCTAGGCCAGGCTAAAGGAACCCAGTGATGAGAGATTAATTGGATGCTGGGAGTCTTTGGTTTCAGCATTAAGGCAGAAAAAAGCCAACAGGTAGTCTGATTTTTAATATGCCAGTGTAAGGACGCTCTATATCCAATTATTTGAGAGAGATGCTGGATTCTTCTTTTGCTGCCAGATTTATAATAGGCCTGTTGGTAAAAGTGTCCGGGAAGAGAGACCAATTTAGACATCAAGTAAGAGAAGTTTTCAAAGATCCCATCAGTAGGAGGAGATGCCAACAGTGTTGCCAAGATGCCAACAGACAGTATGGGCTGGAATAGTTGGCTAAAGCATCAATCAGCCTCTTAGTCAGTCACATTTATTGAATGTTTACTGTGTCCAGAACACTGTACTAAGTGCTTGGGAGAGTATAATATAACAGTATATCAGATGCATTCCCTGCCCACAACAAGCTTACAGTCCAGAGAGGGAGAAAGATGTTAATATAACTGAATAAATGACAGATACGTACACAAGTGGTGTGGGGCTGGGAAGGGGGATGAATAAAAGGAGAAAGCCAGGGTGATGCAGTAGGGAGTTGAAGAAAAGGACAAGAGGGCTTAGTCAGAGAAGGTCTCTTGGAGAAAATGTGCCTTCAATAAGGCTTGGAAGGGGTAGAGAGTCATTGTCTGTCGGTTACCTTGGGCAAGTCACTTAAATTCTCTCTGCCTCAGTTACCTCATCTGTAAAATGGCGATTAAGACTGGGAGCCCCACATGGGACAACCTGATTACCTTATAACTATCCCAGTGCTTGGCATATAGTAAGCACTTAACAAGTGCCATTGTTATTATTATTATTAATATATGAGGAAGGAGGGCGTTCCAGACGTAGGCCAGGGATTGGTGGAGAGTTAGGCGAGATCGAGGTACAGTGAGAAGGTTAACATTAGAGGAGTGCAGTGTATGGGGTAGGTTGGGGTAGGAAAGTAGCGAGCTGAGGTAGGAGGGGGCAAGATGGTGGACTGCTTTAAAGTCAATGGTGAGTTTTTGTCAAAAATCCTCTCTGCTTCCTCCTCCCCTCATCCCCCCCCCACCAAACTCCAATGTACATCTCCTGCCATCAAAGCTTGGCCTATGTCCAAGAACACCCCCAGACTGGGGCAACTCTGTTATACCATACTCTCCTGAGTTCTTAGTACAGTGCTCTGCACACAGTAAGCGCTCAAAAAAAATACCCCTGATTGATTGATTGATGGAGCAGGTGAAGCTCAGGGCAATTTTCTGGCCTAAAGATGGGAGAGAGGGAAGAGTAGGGCTATTAGCTTGGTATGGACAGGGTATCGGCTAATTCTGTTGTATTGGACTCTCCAAAGTGCTTAGCACAGTACAGTGCTCCCCACGAAGGAAGCTTTCTATAAATACCACTGAGTGATTGATTGATAATGACATATGTAATTTCCTTTATCTGCAATTCATTCTTCTATCTGAAAGATTTGAATATCTGCAAGTGCTTAGGACAGTGCCTTGCACATAGTAAGTGCTTAATAAGTATGACTGAATGAATGAATGTCTGCTCCCCTGCCTGTACACTGTAAACTTGTTGTGGCCAGGGATCACGTCTATCAACTCTGTTGTATCGTACTCTCCAAAGTGCCAAGAACAGTGCTCTGCATACTGTAAATCTCTATAAATACCACTGATTGATTGATGCCTAAGGTAGATCCTCATCAATAGGAGATAGTTCTGACAGAAGGCATCTTTATACAACATATTTTCTGTTTGCCTTTTAATGATATTTGTTAAGTACTTACTAGGGGCCAGTTATTGTACTAAGCCCTGGAGTTGATATAAGATAATTAGGTTGGACACAGGCCATGCCCAACATAGAGCTCCCAAAAGAGAAGCAGCATGGCTTAGTGGAAAGAGCCTGGGCTTGGGAGTCAGAGGTCGTGGGTTCTAATCCCAGCTCTGCCACTTGTCTTCTGTGTGACCTTGGGCAAGCCGCTTCACTTCTCTGTGCCTGTTACCTCATCTGTAAAGTGGAGATTAAGACTGTGAACCACACGTGGGACAACCTGATTACCTTGAATCTACCTCAGCGCTTAGAACAGTGCTTGGTACATGATAAGTGCTTAACAAATACCACTATTATCATTATCATTACTTTACAGATGAGATACAGCAGAGGCACCGAAAAGTGATTTGCCCAAGGTCATGCAGCAGACAAGTGGCAGAGCTGGGATTAGAGCCCAGTTCCTTCTGATTCCTTGGCTCGGGCTCTAGCCACTGGGGCTCACTGCTTCCCTGATATGTAAAGGATGACTATGTGTAAGGAGACTGTGTCCAACCTGATTTACTTGTATCCACCCCAGCGCTTAATATGGTGCCTGGCACATTGTGAGTGCTTAGCAAATATCATAATGATAAGGAGCTTTCACAACCATATCAAAAGCTCCTCAGTGTATCATCCCCAGAGCACCAGAGCCTCATGAATTTCCAGAGTCAGATTCCAGGATTAGAATTCTTACACACTCCCCACCCCTGCACACAAAAGGATCTTTATAAGGAAGTAGTGCAAAAACCATTTTGTCTTCACCTCACGAAAACTGCCTGGTAATTAGCCAACCCTTTTTTCTGAATCTTTTTGGGATGCAAGTCTTGACTTCAGAAGCCAAGAATTATACACACTCAAGACATGCATGTGAGAATCCATTTGGTGCCAGAATGCTATTTGTTAAGGCGCTTACTATGCACCAAGCACTGTTCTAATCACTGGGGTAGATACAATGTAATCGGCTTGGACACAGTCCCCATCCCACATGGAGCTCATAGTCTTAATCCCCATTTTACAGATGAGGTACAGAGAAGTGAAGTGAATTGCCCAAGTCCCACAGCAGACGTGTGGTAGAGCTGGGATTAGAACCCAGGCCCTCTGACTCTCAGCCCTGGGATCAGCATGGCTCAGTGGAAAGAGCCCGGGCTTGGGAGCCAGAGGTCATGGGTTTGAATCCCGGCTCCACCACCTGTCAGCTGTGTGACTGTGGGCAAGTCACTTCACTTCTCTGTGCCTCAGTTCCCTCATCTGTAAAATGGGGATTAAGACTGTGAGCCTCACGTGGGACAACCTGATTACCCTGTATCTACCCCAGCACTTAGAACAATGCTCTGCACATAGTAAGCACTTAACAAATACCAACATGATAATGATAATAATGGTATTTTTTCATGAGAGAAGGTAATTTTTGGCAGATTTGAAAAGGGGGGGCATTCCAGGCCAGAGGCAGGGCATGGATGAGGGGTTAGCATTAAGACAGATGAGATGGAGGCCCAGTGAGAAGGTTGGCACCAGAGGAGTAAAGTATGCAAGCTGGGTTGTAGGAGAGCAGCGAGGTGAGGTAGGAGGGGGCAAGATGAAGGAGAGCTTTAAAGTCAATGGTGAGGAGTTTTTGTTTGATATGGAGGTGGATGGGCAACCCCTGGAGATTTTTGAGGAGGGGAGTGACGTGTCCTGACGGATGATCTGGGCAGCAGAGCGAAGTATTGACTGGAGTGAGGAGTGACAGAAGGCTGGAAGTCAACAAGGAGGCTGATGCAGTAATCTAGGCGGGATAGGATGATTGCATTAAAGTGGTAGAGGTTTGGATGGGGAGGAAAGGGCAGATTTTAGCGATGTTTTGAAGGTGGGACCGCCAAGATTTGGTGACTGATTGAATATGTGTGTTGAATGAGAGAGAAGAGTCAAGGATAATGCCAAGGTTAAAAGTTTGTGAGACAGGAAAGACGGTGGTGCCATCTATAGTGATGGGAAAGTCCGGGACAGGACAGGGTTTGGATGGGAAGATAAAGAACTCTGTTTTGGACATGTTTGAGTTTGAGATGACAGAAGGATATCCAAGTAGAGATGCCTTGAAGGCAGGAGGAGAGGTGAGCCGGGAGAGAGGGAAAGAGATCAGGGGAGGAGATGTAGTTTTGGCTTTCATTTGCATAGACATGGTAGTTGAAGCCACGGGAGTGAATGAATTCTTCAAGGGAGTGAGTGTAGATGGAGAATGGAAGGGGGCCCGGAACTGAACCTTGAAGGACTTCCACTTTTAGGGGGTGGGAGGCAGAGGAGGAGCCCATGAAGGAGACTGAGAATGAGCGACCGGAGAGATAGGAGGAGAACCCGGAGCGGACAGAGTCAGAGAAGCTAAGGTTGGATGAAGTTTCCAGGAGAAGGGGGTGGTCCACAGTGTGGAAGGCAGCTGAGAGGACAAGGAGGATTAGGATGAAGTAGAGGTTGTTGGATTTGACAAGAAGGAGATGATTGATGAATTTTGAGAGTTTCAGTGGAGTGAAGGGGTTTGGAGGGGGTTCAGGAGAGATTTGGGGGAGAGGAATTTGAGACAGCTACTCACTCAAGGAATTTGGAGAGGAATGGTAGGAGGGAGATGGGGCGATAACTGGAGGGAGCCATGGGGGTCAAGGGAAGGTTTTTTTAGGATAGGGGAGACATGGGCATGTTTGAAAGCAGAGGGGAAGAAGCCATTGGAGAATGAACTATTGAAGATGGCTGTTAGGGAGGGGAGAAGGGAGGGGAAGAGAGTTTTAATAAGTTGAGAAGGAATATAATAACGTTGGTATTTGTTAAGCGCTTACTATGTGCGGAGCACTGTTCCAAGTGTTGGGGGAGATACAGGGTCATCAGGTTGTCCAGTGCACAGGTGGAGGGAGTGACTTTTGAGAAGAGGTAGGAGATCTCCTCTGAGATACTGCTGGGAAAGATGGGAGAGTTGAAGAAGGGGTCGGAAGGGGGAAGGACTGAGTAGGGGCAGGGGCGATTTTAGGAAGCTCACACCTGATGATGTTAATTTTCTCAGTAAAGTAGATGGCCCGCTCACTGGGGGCAAGAGATGAAGGAGGCGAGGGAACTGGGGACCTGAGGAGGTAGTTAAAGCCTGGAACAACTGGTGAGGGTGATGGGCAGGGGGTCAGTAAGGCTGGAGCAATAATTTTGGTGGGCAGAGGAGAGGGCAGAGTTAAAACATGCAAGGATGCATGCTTGTATATATTATGTATATATCTATGATTGTGTATAGATCTATGATTCTATTGTTTTGTTTTGTTGTCTAGCTCTCCCGTTTAGACTGTGAGCCCGTTGTTAGGCAGGGATAGTCTCTATCTGTTGCCAAGTTGCAATAATAATAATATTGGTATTTGTTAAGCGCTTACTATAATAATAATAATAATAATGTTGGTATTTGTTAAGCATTTACTATGTGCAGAGCACTGTTCTAAGTGCTGGGATAGATAGATAGATACAGGATAGATAAGCGCTCAGGTTGTCCCACGTGAGACTCATAGTTAATCCCCATTTTACAGATGAGGTAACTGAGGCACAGAGAAGTTAAGTGACTTGCCCACAGTCACCCAGCTGCCAACTACGTGCCGAGCATTGTTCTAAGCGCTGGGGTAGATACAGAGTAATCAGGTTGTCCCATGTGAGGCTCACAGTCTTCATCCCCATTTTACCTATGAGGTAACTGAGGCACAGAGAAGTGAAGTGACTTGCCCAAAGTCACAGAACTGACAGGTGGCAGAGCCAGGATTAGAGCCCACAAGCTCTGACTCCTAAGCCCGTGCTCTTGCCACTGAGCCACGCTGCTTCTCTGATTCTTGGTACTGCTTCTTGGTACATACCAAGCGCTTAGTACAGTGCTCTGCACATAGTAAGCACTCAATAAATGCAATTGAATGAATGAATGAAGAAATACAATTTAATGAATGAATGAATGAACAAGGATAAATTTGATGTGGATGAAATCAGTCTGATATTTAGATTTAATGTTGGTATTTGTTAAGCGCTTACTATGTGCAGAGCACTGTTCTAAGAGCTGAGGTAGACACAGGGGAATCAGTTCCCACGTGGGGCTCACAGTCTTCATCCCCATTTTACAGATGAGGTAACTGAGGCCCAGAGAAGTGAAGTGACTTCTCCTTCACTTCACAGTCACGCAGCTGGCAAGTGGCCGAGCCGGGATTCGAACCCATGACCTCTGACTCCCAAGCCCGGGCTCTTTCCACTGAGCCACGCTGTTTCTCTATTTCTCAGATTTCTGCCAGCAGTGCTCTGTGGCTCGAGCTCAAGAGCGAAGGAGGTGCAGGTGATCCAGGGCTGTGCGTTAGTGGTGCCAGAGCGACAGAGGGATAGAGGAAAGAGTGAGTTGAGGTCAGTAGAGAGGGTAGAGTTGAGAATGTCTGTTTGCTCATCAAGAGGGGGAAGATTGAGAATGGAGGCTAAGTGGAGGGTGATGAGTTGAGAAAGTTGGATGGGGTCCGGAGATCAGAGGTCTCTGTTGGGGAATAACACAGATACATGGGAAGGAGGAGTGTGGAAGAGGAGGCAAGTGAGAAAGTTGTGGTCAGATAGAGGGATTTCGGAGTTGGTGAAGATAGAGATTGTGCAGTTGTTAGAGAGCTCTGCCTCTGGTCCTGAACCTCCTCCTTCCTCAAATCCAACAGATAATGACTCTCCCCCACTTCAAAACCTTATTGAAGGCCCATCTCCTCCATGAGGCCTTCCCTGACTAAGCCCTCCTTTCCTTTTCTTCTACTCCCTTCTCCATCACCCTGACTTGCTCCCTTTATTCATCCCCCGCCCCAGCCTCACGGTACTTACATCCATATCTGTAATTTTACTTACTTCTATTAACGTCTGCCTCCAGCTCTAGACCGTAAGCTTTCTGTGGGCAGGGAATGTGACTGCTCATTGTTATATTGTACTCTCCCAAGCGCTTCGTCCAGTACTGTCAGAAGCAGCATGGCTCAGTGGAAAAAGTCAGAGGTCATGGGTTCTAATCCCAGCTCCGCCACTTATCAGCTGTGTGACTTTGGTAAAGTCACTTAACCTCTGTGCCTCAGTTACCTCATCTGTGAAATGGGGATTAAGACAGTGAGCCCCACGGGGGACAACCTGATGACCTTGCATCTACCCCAGTGCTTAGAATAGTGCTTGGCACATAGTCGGTGCTTAACAATTACCATCATTATTCGTAGCATTATTATTACTGTACCAGCCTCCTTGCTGACCTCCCTACCTCCTGTTTCTCGGAACTTCGGTCCATACTTCACTCCGTTGCCCAGATCATTTTTCTACAGAAACGATCAGGCCACTCCCCAAGGAACTCCCCTCTTCTCAAGAAACTCCACTGCTTGCTCATCTACCTCCATATCAAACAATAACTCCTCACCATTTGCTTTAAAGCCCTCCACCACCTTGCCCCCTCCTACCTCCCCTCCCTTCTCTCCTACAACCCGGCCCGCACACTTCACGCTTCTACTGCCAACCTCCTCACTGTACTTCGATCTCGTCTTTCTGGCCGCCATCCTCTCACCCCACGTACTGCCTCTGGCCTGGGACGCCCTCCCTCCTCAAATCCGACAGAAAATTACTCTTCCAGCCTTCAAAGCCTTACTGAAGGCACATCTCCTCCAAGAGGCCTTCCCTGACTAAATCCTCTTATCCTTTTCTTCAGCTCCCTACTACATCACCCTGACTTGCTCCCTTTATTCATCCCCTCTTTGAGGCCTACAACACTCGTGAAGCAGCGTGGCTCAGTGGAAAGAGCCTGGGCTTCGGAGTCAAAGGTCATGGGTTCGACTCCCGGCTCTGCCACTTGTCGGCTGTGTGACTGTGGGCAAGTCACTTCACTTCTCTGTGCTTCAGTTACCTGTAAAATGGGGATTAACTGTGAGCCTCACGTGGGACAACCTGATTACCCTGTATCTATCCCAGCGCTTAGAACAGTGCTCTGCACATAGTAAGCGCTTAACAAATACCAACATTATTATGATTATATCTGGAATGTATTTATTCGTATTAATATCAGTCTCCCCCTGTAGACTGTAAGCTCATTGTGGGCAGAGAATGTCTGTTTATTGTTATGTTGTACTCTCCCAAATACTTAATACAGTGCTCTGCGCACAGTCAAAGCTCAATTAATTTGGTGGAATGAATGAATGCTCTGCACACAGTAGGCGCTCAATAAATACGATCGATCGACTGACTGAGTATCCTGCTAAGATGACAGTCTAGTGGGCTTGGAGGCAAAAAACCTGTGGGGAGGGTTGAAAAGAAGGGGGCAAATACGAGACCCTCTCATTCTAAACTATAAGCTCGTTGTGGGCAGGGAATGTGTCTGCTTATTGTTGTATTGTACTCTCCCAAGCCCCTCTCAGGATGGCACCTGAAGAGTTGCCAGTACTCTACCAGCCTCCCCTATGGCTACGGCTACCAGTCTCAGCTACGGGCAGCAGAGTGAAGAGTGAAGCAGAGGCCTACCGATTCCAATCGCAGCTTGCCCAGTGGCTAGCGAGTGGCAGGCAATCTGCTTCAAGTCAAAACTCCCCCGTGCTGGGCAGCAGCGGCACGGGAGACAGTCGAGGGCAGAGACTCTAGCTGATCATACGGGATGCGGCAGTGGTCAACCACTTCAGGATTTTCACCAAGAAAACTGTGGATCCACTACCAGAAGGATTGCAGAGGGAGGTGGGGGAGACGTGTCCGTGGCGCGGCTATGGGTCGGAGATGACTCGACAGCATAAGCCGAGACTCTCCCTCGCGTTTAATACAGTGTTCTGCACACAGTAGGTGCTCAATAAGCATTCATTCATTCGATAGTATTTATTGAGTGCTATGTGCAAAGCACTGTACTAAGTGCTTGGAATGTACAATTCGGGAACAGATAGAGACAATCCCTGCCCATTGACGGGCTCACATTCTAATCGGGGGAGACAGACAAAAACAATAGCAATAAATAGAATCAAGGGGATGTACACCTCATTAACAAGATAAATAGGGTAATAAAGATATATACAAATGAGCAAATGAGCACAGTGCTGAGGGCAGGGGAATGGAGAGGGCTTAGCAGAGGGGAGGTGAAGGGGGGCAGAGAGGCAGTAGGGGAAACAGAGGGAAAAGGGGAAGCTCAGTCCGGGAAGGCCTCTTGGAGGAGGTGAGCTCTCAGGAGGGCTTTGAAGAGAGGAAGAGAGTGAGTTTGGCAAAGGTGAGGAGGGAGGGCGTTCCACGACAGAGGGAGGATGTGGCCCAGGGATCGACGGCGGGATAGGCGAGACCGAGGGACGGCGAGGAGGCGGGCGGCAGAGGAGCGGAGCGTGCGGGGTGGGCGGTAGAAAGAGAGAAGGGAGGAGAGGTAGGAAGGGGCGAGGTGATGGAGAGCCTCGAAGCCTAGAGTGAGAAGTTTTTGTTTCATGTGGAGGTTGATGGGCAACCACTGGAGGTTTTTAAGGAGGGAAGTGAAATAAATGCCCAGAGCGTTTCTGCAGGAAGATGAGCCGCGCAGCGGGAATGAAGAATAGACTGGAGCGGGGCGAGAGAGGAGGAAGGGAGATCGGAGAGAAGACTGACATAATAATCCAGTCGGGATATCATGAGAGCCCGTAGCAGTAAGATAGCCGTTTGGGTGGAGAGGAAAGGGCGGATCTTGACGATATTATAAAGGTGAGACCGGCAGGTGTCGGTGACGGATCGGATGTGTGGGGTGAAGGAGAGAGCCGAGTCAAGGATGACGCCGAGGTCGCGGGCTTGAGAGACGGGAAGGATGGTGGTGCCGTCCACGGTGATAGGGAAGTCAGGGAGAGGTCGGGGCTTGGGAGGGAAGATGAGGAGCTCGGTTTTGGACGTGTTGAGTTTTAGGTGGCGGGCAGACATCCAGGTGGAGACGTCCTGGAGGCAGGAGGATGATGATGGAATGAATTAATGAATGAATGACCCTAACCACTGTGCTTTCAGAGAGTCCACAGTCTTGAAGACCATTAGGCTAACGGGTCACCCGCACTCGGTTCAGCCATGGCGGCCTTGGCCTTGGACTGTCACAGACTCATCACAGAGAGTCCTGGCCACGTTGGCTAGACTGCGAGCTCGTTAGAGGAAGCAGTGTGGCCTAGTGGAAAGAGCACAGACCTGGGAGTTAGAAGGTTGTGGATTCTAATCCTGGCCCTGCCACTTGTCACCTGTGTCACCCTGGGCAAGTCACTTCACCTCTCTCTGCCTCAGTTACCTCATCTGTCAAATGGAGATTGAGATTGTGAGGTCCACGTTGGGCAGGAACTCTATCCAACCCGACTTTAACAAATACCCCAATTATTATTATGGACAGGGAATGTGTCTGCTAATTCCATTGTTTGGACTCTCCCAAGTGTTTAATACAATGCTCTGTACATGGAAAGTGCTCAGTAAATACCATTCATGAATTGATTGATGGGCTGAGATGAAAGAGAAGCAGCTTGACCTAGTGGTTAGAGCACGGGCCCTGGAGTCAGAAGGATCTGGGTGCTAATCCTGGCTCTGCCACTTGTCTGCTGTGTGACCTTGGGCAGGGCACTTCACTTCTCTGAGCCTTAGCTCTCTCGTGTGGAAAATGGGGATTAAGACTGTGAGTCCCATGTAGGGCAGGGCCAACCAGATTATCTTGTATCCACCCCAGCACTTAGAATAGTGCCTGGCACATAGGAAGAGCTTTACAAATGTCACTACATGTAATTACAGATGGGCACATTCCAGGCAGAAGAAAGGCAATTTTAGGCTCTGATTTTGCCACCTGGCTGTGCAGGGTAAACTGCAGATTATCTAGAATTCAGACCAAAATAGGCATATGCCAGTTCTAGCTCTGAAACTCAAAATAACCAAAAGACTTTAATCATATGGTGCTAAATTGGATTTCCTAACAGAGGGTGAAGGAAACACCCAGTAACGATCTAACAGATTTGTTTCTGATTAAAAACCAATTATTGCCGTGACTCTTTCGAGAAGGCAAGTAAGGATCATGTGGCAGAGAACTCCTCAGGAGTCTACAGAACTACACTATTGGAAAGAGTACGGGCCTGGGAGTCGAAAGGACCTGAGTTCTAATCCTGGCTTCATTCATTCAATCGTATTTATTGAGCTCTTACTATGTGCAGAGCAATGTACTAAGCGCTTAGACAAGTAGTAAGTGGCTTTGCCATTTGTCTGCTCTGTGACCATGATCAAATCCCTTAACTTCTCTGTTCCTCAGATACCTCATCAAGATGAGAAGCAGCGTGGCTCAGTGGAAAGAGCCCGGTCTTGAGAGTCAGAGGTCATGGGTTCTAATTCCGACTTCCCGGCAGTCAGCTGTGAGACCTTGAGATATCCACTTCACTTCTCTGTGCCTCAGTTACCTCATCTCTGAAATGGTGATGAAGACTGTGAGCCCTAAGTGGGACAGCCTGATTACCTTGTATCTACCCCAGCACTTAAAACAGTGCTTGGCACATAGCAAGCGCTTAACAAATACCAACATTATTATTATTATTTTTAAGCTCACTGGGGCCAGGAATGTGTCTGGCTATTGTTATATAGTACCAACCCCCCCACCAAACGCTTAGTAGAGTAATATGCACACAGTAAATTCTCAATAAATACAATTGACTGACTGTAAAATGGGGATTAATACTGTGAGCCTTACCTGGGACATGGACTGTCCAATCTGATTAATTTGTACGTACCCCAGCATTCAGTACAGTTTCTGACTCATAGTAAGTCCTTAACAAATACCATTAAAAAAAGAACAAAAGAATATTTCAACTCTCATTAAGGAAAGCTAGACTGTTGAACTCCTACCTCAGACCACCAATCCCTGTAAAAATAATAATATTAATGATGCTATTTCATTCATTCATTCGTATTTATTGAGCACTTACTGTGTGCAGAGCACTGTACTAAGCTCTTGGAAAGTACAATTCAGCAATAGATAAAGACAATCCCTACCCAGTAATGGACTCACAGTCTAGAAGTGGTAGACAGACCACAAAACAAAACAAGTAGAAAGGCAGTTAAGCGCTTACTATGTGCCAGGCACTGTTCCAAGCAAAGAGGTAGATACAAGATAATCAGGTTGGACACAGTCCCTGTCCCACATGGCCCTCAAGTCTTAATCCCCACTTTACAGATGAGGGAACTGAGGCACAGAGAAACTAAGTGACTTGCCCGAGGTCACACAGCGGACAAGTGGTGGAGCTGGGATTAGAACCCATGATTCCCAGACCTGTTATCTAGAGAAGCAGCAGGGCCTAGCGGGTAGAGCCCAGGACCAGATAAAAGAAAGACCTGGGTTCTAATCCTCTCTCTACCACTTGTCTGCTGTGTGACCTTGGACAAGTCACTTTACTTCTCTGTGTCTCAGTAACCTCATTGGTAAAATAGGGTTTAAGATTGTGAGCCCCACGGGGGACAGGGACTGTGTCCAACCTGATGATCTTGTATCTACCCCATTGCTTAGTACAGTGTTTGGTACATAGTAAACATTTAGCAAATACCATTTTAAAAAAAGCTCATGTACCAGTTCCTTTCTTTTAGTCTCAGTGTTGACTTTTGACTAAAACAAATTTGCCTAGGGGTGATGAATTGCTTCTTGTATTTAATTAGGAGGAAGGGAAAATTTGGAGATTTTAAGCTCTTTCTGGGCTGCCACCGCCACATAATCCTAATTTCCCTTGCAAAGTGGATTAATTTCAAACACTCCTGGAAGGAAGCTGAGTTTTGTTCCGGACTTGCACTCTATAATCAATTAATTCACGTCTTGAACACCCCCAGGTGCTTTTAAACGTGTTTTTGAATCAATAGATATTACCCGGAGGGGCTTTCAGCAGGCAGATTATTGGGTTTTTCTACACTCCCTGAAGACGCTTTAATGTGAATTTTGCAGGCGCCCTCTCGTGGGTGACAAATTAATCCTTTAATTTTCGCATTTCAGCCAACTCGATTTGCTGAGGATAAAACGTTAAAACAACCCACGAGAAGCTGTTCACCTGATGCCGCCTGACATGTTGTTAAATATGTCAGGCTTCATGATAGCTCCCCCTGTAATCAGGGGCACAGCAGGTGACATAATCTCTGTTACTGTCATGGGACCGTAACCCAGTGTGCTTAACTGAACGATGACATTTTCAAGTCATTGGCAGAATGAATAATTAATAACCGTGGTACTTGTTAAGCACTTACTCTGTGCCAAGCACTGTTCTAAGCTCTGGAATAGAGACAAGGTAGTCAGGTTGGACACAGTCCCTGGCCGACATGGAGCTCACACTTTAAATCCTCATTTTACAGATAGGGTCACTGAGGCCCAGAGAATAATAATAATAACTGTAATAATGATGATATTTCTTAAGTGCTTACTGTGTGCCAAGCATGGTTCTAAGCGCTGGGGTAGATGAAGAGTAATCGGGTTGTCCCACGTGGGGTTCATTTTACAGATGAGGTCACTGAGGCACAAAGAAGTTAAGTGGCTTGCCCAAGGTCACGTTGCAGACAGCTGGCGGAGCCGGGATTAGGACCCACGTCCTCTGACTCCCAAGCCCGGGCTCTTTCCACTAAGCCAAAGTGAAAGTGACTCGCCCTAGGTCACACAGCGGGCACGTGGCAGAGGCAGGATTAGAATCCATGACCTTCTGACTCCCAGGCCTGTGCTCCTGCATTAAGCCACGTTGCTTCCCCAGAGACATTGCTTTGACAATAGCTCTAGTATTTACTGAATACCCACTGGACAGACTGACCGAATGAATCAATCGCATTTACTGAGCACTGACTCTGTGCAGAACACTGCACTAAGCGCTAGAGAAAGTACAAGATAAAAACATAACAGAGTTGGTAGACACCCTTCCTGCCCAGAATGAGCTTACAGTCTAGAGGGGGAGACAGACATTGAGAGAAATAAATGAATTTTTCAGGTATGTACATTAGAGCTGTGTGGCTGAGGGAAGGGTGAACTAAGGAAGCAAATCCAAGTTCGGGGTGTTACAGGAGCGAGTCGGAGAAGAGGAATCGAGGTAAGAGGAGATGAGCTTTCAGTAAAGGGAGAGAGTAATTGTCTCCCTCTCAGGATGGCACCTGAAGAGTTACCAGTATCGACTACGGGAGGGAGAGTGAAGCAGAGGCCTGTCCATTCCATTTCTAATAATGTTGGTATTTGTTAAGCGCTTACTATGTGCCAAGCACTGTTCTAAGCGCTGGGGTAGATACGAGGGTAATCAGGTTGTCCCACTTAGGGCTCACAGTCTTCATCCCCATTTTACAGATGAGGGAACTGAGGCACAGAGAAGTTAAATGACTTGCCCAAGGTCACACAGCTGACAAGTGGCGGAGCCGGGATTAGAACCCATGACCTCTGACTCCCAAGCCCGGGCTCTTTCCACTAAGCCACGCTGCTTCCTAGCTCGGGCAGTGGCTAGCGAACGGCAGGCCACCGGCTACAGGTCAAAACTCCCCCGTGCCGGGCAGCAGCGGCCCGGGAGAGAGTCGAGGGCGGAGACTCGAGTTGACTGCACGGAAGGCGGCATTTGTCAACCCCTGCTGGATTTTTCCCAAGAAAACTGTGGATCCACTACCAGAACGATGGCAGATGGAGAGCGGGGCATTCAGGGAGAGATGCGGAGTCGCTATGGGTCGGAAACGACTCGATGGTATAGGAGAAGGCAAGAGTAATTGTCGGATTTCATTCAATAGTATTTATGGAGCGCTTACTATGTGCAGAGCACTGTACTAAGCACTTGGATTGAACAATTTGAAGTTGTTACGGATATGAACGTGTTGATTGTTATATTGTCCTCTCCCAAGTGTTTAGGAGAGCTTTTTGCACACAGTAAGCGCTCAATAAATATGATTAAGTGAATGAATGAATAGGAAGAGGGAGAACATTCCAGGGAAGAACAAGCTGCTTCCAGCCAAAATGAACTGTACAAGGCCTTTAGGAAGCGTAAAACAAATAAGTGACATGTTTCCTGTGTACAAGAAGCCTACAGTTCTAAAGAATTTAAGAGCAGATGCAACGTTTATTAAGGAGAAAGTATATTTCTCACTTGAGTAGGGAATATGTCTACCAACTCTGTTTTATGGGACCCGCCCAAGAGTTTAGTACAGTAATAATAATGCTAATGATGGTATTTGTTTAGTACTTGCTATGTGTCAGGCACTTCTAAGCACTGGGGTAAATACAAGATCGGCAGCGTGGCTCAGTGGAAAGAGCCCGGGCTTGGGAGTCAGAGGTCATGGGTTCGAATCCCGGATCTGCCACTTGGCAGCTGTGTGACTTGTGGGCAAGTCACTTTATTTCTTTGGGCCTCCGTTACCTCATTTGTATATTAGGGATTAATTGTGAGCCTCACGTGGGACCACCTAATTACCCTGTATCTACCCCAGCGTGTAGAACAGTGCTCTGCACATAGTAAGCGCTTAACAAATACCAACATTATTATTATTGTTATTAAGATCATCAGGTTGGATACAGTCTCTGTCCCATGTGGGGTTCAATGTCTTAACCCCCATTTTACAGGTGAGGTAACAGAGGCCCAGAGAAGTGAAGTGACATGCCCAAGGTCACCCACCAGACAAGTGGCGGAACCGGAATTCGAACCCCCAACCTCTGACTCCCAGACCCATGCTCTATCCACTAGGCCTCGCTTCTGCAATGTAAGCGCTCAATAAATACGATTGATTGATTGATTATTTTCATCTGACAAGCCTGAGAGGATCGTTATGGGCAGGGATTGTCAGTGTTTATTTTTGCATGGTACTTTCCCAAGTGCTTAGTACAGTGCTCTGCACACAGTAGGCTCTTAATAAACACGATCGAATGAAAATGAATCAAGCTAAGAACGCTTAGCCAACTGACTTGGAGAATGGAAGAGGGGTGAGGTTACAGATTGGCCTAGGGTAGCGTGGGAAAAGAGAGGATTCAATCAATTAATTATTGGTATTTATTGAGCACTTACCATGTGCAGAGCACTGTAGTATGCGCTTGCGAGAGTACAAGCAGCAAGTACAAGCAGAGAAGCAGCGTGGCTCAGTGGAAAGAGCCCAGACTCGGGAATCAGAGGTCATGGGTTCGAGTCCTAGTTCTGCCACTTGTCAGCTGTGTGACTGGGCAAGTCACTTAACTTCTCTATGCCTCAGTTGGCTCATGTGTAAAATGAGGATTAACTGTGAGCCTCACGTGGGACCACCTGATGACCCTGTATCTACCCCAGCGCTTAGAACAGTGCTCTGCACATAGTAAGCGCTTAACAAATACCAACATTATTATTATTATTATTACAACACAACAGAATTAGCAGACGCGTTCCCTGCCCAAAATGAGCATGGCCTAATGGCTAGAGCCCAGGCCTAGGAGTCAGAAGGGCATGGGTTCTAATCTCATCTCTGCCACCTGTCTGCTGAGTGACCTTGGGCAAGTCAGTGTGGCTCAGTGGAAAGAACCCGGGCTTGGGAGTCAGAGGTCATGGGTTTGAGTCCCATCTCTGCCACCTGTCTGCTGAGTGACCTTGGGAAAGTCACTTACCTTCTCGGTGCTTCAGTTACCTCATCTGTAAAATGGGGTTTAACTGCGAGCCTCACGTGGAGCAACCTGATTACCCTGTATCTACCCCAGAGCTTAGAACAGTGCTTTGCACATAGTGAGCGCTTAACAAATACTAACATTTATTTTATTTATTTCTCTGGGCCTCAGTTCCCTCATCTGTAAATTGGGATTTAGACTGTGGGCCCCGCATGGGACAAGGACTGTGTGCAACCCGGTTTGCTTATATTCACCCCAGCGCTTAGTACAGTGCCTGACACAATGTGAGCTCCTAACAAATACCCCAATAATAATATTAAGAAGAAGAAGCCTTATTGAAGGCCCATTTCTCCCGGGAAACCTTTCCCATCTAAGGCCTCATTTCCTCTCCTCCCTCTTCCTTCCTGATTGCCTTCCTACTTGGATTTTCCCCTTTTATCCTCCCCTCCCTCAGCTCTACGGCACTTATGACCATATGGAGAAGCAGCATGGCATGGTGCCTAGAGCCTGAGCCTGGGAGTCAGAAGATCTTGGGTTCTAATTCCGGCTCCTCCACTTGTCTGCTGTGTGGCCTTGGGGGAGTCACTTCACTTCTCTGGGCCTCCGTTACCTCATCTGTAAAATGGAGATTGAGACTGTGACCCCACAGGAGACAGGGACTGTGTCCATCCCGATTTGCTTGTATTCACCCCAGCACTTAGTACAGTGCCTGGTACGTAGTAAACACTTAAAAAGTACCATAATTATTATTATTATTTGGTGTTGTCTTACGCCTGTTGAGTCGTGTCCAACCCGTAGCGACGCCATGGACACATCCCTCTCAGAACGCCCTCCCTCCATCTGCAATAGTTCTGGTAGTGGATCCACAGGGTTTTGCATTTGTTTATACTGATGTCTGTCTCCTCCTCTAGACCGTAAGTTCGTTGTGGGCAGGGAACATACCTACCGCCTCTGTTGTATGGTACTCTCCCAAGTGTTTAGTACAGTACTCAGCCTAAACCAAGTTCTCAGTAAATACCACTGATAGTCTGACTTTAGTAGGCCCAGTATTGGGCACCCAGTAAGTGCTCAGGAAACACCACTGAGGGATTTATGCATTTATCATTGCCTGGGACATGTTCTCATTCATTCAATTGTTCATTCATTCATTCAATAGTATTTATTGAGCGCTTACTCTGTGCAGAGCACTCTACTAAGCGCTTGGAAAGGACAAATCGGCAACAGATAGAGACAGTCCCTGCCCACTGATGGGCTTACAGTTTAATAGGGGAAGACAGACGGACAAAAACAATAGCAATAAATAGAATCAAGGGGATGAACATCTCGTTAAAACAATAGCAATAAATAGAATCAAGGGGATGTACAGCTCATTAACAGAATAAATAGGGTAATGAAAAACTATACAATTGAGAGCACTTACTGTGTGCAGAACACTGTATTAAGCACTTGGAAGAGTACAGTATAACAATAAGCACATTCCCTGCCCACAACGAGCTTACAGTCTAGAGCTTAGAGTTTCAGAATGAAGGCTGATCTGTTGTTCTCGATGGGAGATTCCATCTTCCTCCTTTTCCTCCTCCTCCTCCTCCTCCTCATCACATGGAACTATCAATCAACTGATCCATCAGTGAGATTCATTGAGTGTTCACTGGGTGCAGAGCACTGTACTAAGCATTTGGGAGAATAAAACGTAACAGAGTTGGTGGACGTGATTTCTGCCAACATGGACTTTTTAATCTACTGAATTACCCATACTTAGCATTTCGTTAGAAAAACTGACAAGTGGATGTTTTATACCATAACATTTAGCATTTTGCTAGATTGTAAACTCCTTGAAGCTGGGATCATATCTTTTATTTCAATTAAACTTTCCCAAGCGTTTATTATTATTAGTAATAATAATAACAATAATCATGGTACTTGAGAGAAGCGGCGTGACTCAGTGGAAGAAGCCCAGGCTAGGGAGTCAGAGGTCTCAGCTTCTAATCCGGCTCTGCCACTCGTCAGTTTTGTGATCTTGGGCAAGTCGCTTAACTTCTCTGTGCCTCAGTTACTTCATCTGTAAAATAGGGATTAAGACTGTGAGCCCCTCGAGGGACAACCCGATTACCTTATATCTACCCCAGCGTTTAGAACAGTGCTTGGCACATAGTAAGCACTTAAATACCATCATCATTATTATTAGTAGTAAATGCTTACTATGTGCCAAGCACTGTTCTAAGCACTGGGGTAGATACAAGGTAGTCAGGTTGGATGCAGTCCCTGTCCCACGTAGGTCTCATACTCCCATTTTACAGATGAGGGAATTGAGGCTTAGAGAAGTGAAGTGACTTGGCCAAAGTCATTCATTCATATTTATTGAGCGCTTACTTTGTGCAGAGCACTGTACTAAGCTAACTATGGTCACATAGCAGACATGTGGTGGAGCTGGGATTACAACCCATGGCCTTCTGACACCCAGGCCCGTGCCCTATCTTCTAGGCCAAGCTGCTTCTCACAGTAATAATAATAATGTTGGTATTTGTTAAGCGCTTACCATGTGCTGAGCACTGTTCTAAGCGCTGGGGGAGATACAGGGTAGTCAGGTTGTCCCGCGTGAGGCTCACAGTCTTCATCCCCATTTGACAGATGAGGTGGTCACTGAGGCCCAGAGAAGTGAAGTGACTTGCCCCCAGTCACACAGCTGCCAAGTGGCAGAGCAGGGATTCGAACCCATGACCTCTGACTCCCAAGCCCGGGCTCTTTCCACTGAGCCATGCTGCTTCTACTTTGCAAAGAGTAAATTATCTTATTTTTTTTTGTCCCCAGTCCTTGTCAGTTTGATTAATATAGTGAAGCCCACTAGAGGACACTGTGCCCCAACTCTTATTCTCCTCTTAGTTTTTCCCAAAAGCACTTAGAAATTTTTAATGGTACTTGTTAATAATAATGTTGGTATCTGTGCAGCGCTTACTATGTGCAGAGCACCGTTCTAAGCGCTGGGGTAGATACAGGGTCATCAGGTTGTCCCTCGTGCGGCTCACAGTCTTCACCCCCATTTTACAGATGAGGGAACTGAGGCACCGAGACGTGAAGTGACTTGCCCACAGTCACACGGCTGGCAAGTGGCAGAGCCGGGATTCAAACCCACGACCTCTGACTCCCAGGCCCGGGCTCTTTCGCGCTTATCATGTGCCAGGCACTGTACTAAGTGCTTCGATAGGTACAAGCTAATCAGATTGGACACAGTCCATGTCCCACACGGGACTCACCGGGGTAATCCCCATTTTACAGATGAGGTAACTGAGGCACAGAGAAGTGAAGTGACTTGCACCAGGTCACATAGCAGACGTGTGGAGGAGCCGGGATTAGAATCCAGGTCCTTCTGTCTCTCCGTCCCGTGCTTTATCCACTAAGCCGTGCTTCATCGAGAAGCAGCGTGGCTCAGTGGAAAGAGCACGGGCTTAGGAGTCAGAGGTCACGGGTTCTAATTCTGGCTCCGCCACCTGTCAGCTGTGTGACTTTGGGCAAGTCACTTCACTTCTCGGGGCCTCAGTTACCTCATCTGGAAAATAGGGATTAAAAGTGTCAGCCCTACATGGGACAACCTGATGACCCTGTATCTACCCCAGCGCTTAGAACAGCGCTGGGCACATAGTAAGTGCTTAACAAATACCAACGTCTTTAAAATCTCAGTCATTCAGTGATATTCACTGAGTGCTCACTGAGTGCAGAGCGCTGTACTAAATGTCAGGAGAGTATGATAAAATAGAGCTGGCGGACCTGATTCCTACCTCCAAGAAACTTACCATCTAGTGGAGGAGATAGATGGGATCCCAGCTCTGCCACTTGGCAGCTGTGTGACTGTGGGCGAGTCACTTCACTTCTCTGTGCCTCAGTTCCCTCATCTGGAAAATGGGGATTAAGACTGTGAGCCTCACGTGGGACAAACCTGATGACCCTGTATCTACCCCAGCGCTTAGAACGGTGCTCAGCACATGGTAAGCGCTTAACAAATACCAACATTATTATTAAATGGCAGACTACCTCTTGCCCGAAATGCCCTCCCTCCTCCAATCTGACAGGCAATGACTCTCCCCACCCCTTCCAATCCTCACTGAAGGCCCGTCTCCTCCAGGAGGCCTTCCCTGACTAAGCCCCCGCCCTTTCCTCATCTCCCACTCCCTTTTGCCTCACCCTGACTCGCTCCCTTCATTCATCAGGGAAGCAGTGGAAAGAGCCTGGACTTCGCAGTCAGAGGTCATGGGTTCGACTCCCGGCTCTGCCACTTGGCAGCTGTGTGACCGTGGGCGAGTCGCTTCACTTCTCTGTGCCTCATTTACCTCATCTGTAAAATGGGGGTTAACTGTGAGCCTCACTTGGGACTCGATTCCTGGCTCTGCCACTTGTCAGCTGTGTCAGCAAGTCACTTAACTTCTCTGTACCTCAGTTACCTCATCTGTAAAATGATGAGCTTCAGGTGGGGCAACCTGATTACCCTGCATCTCCCCCAGCGCTTAGAACAGTGCTCTGCACATAGTAAGCGCTTGACAAATACGTTATTATTCAAGTGTTTAAATGTGATTAGGGGCTGGGGCAGAGAAAGACTCAAAGTGCTTGAGGGTACTAAGCCAAGGGCAGAGTTGAGGTACTGGCAAAATAAAGGCTTCTTCAAGGAAGGCCTTCAGACTGTAAACCTCCTTAAGACTGTGAGCTCCTTCTGGGAAGGGAACATCTTTACCAACTCTACAATAATAATTATTGTATCTGTTAAGCACTTACTATGTGCCAAGCACCGTTCTAAGTCCTGGGGGAGATACCGGGTAAAAAGGTTGGACCTAGTCCCCGTCTCACATGGGGCTCACAATTCCCATTTTAAAGACGAGAGAATGAGACACAGAGAAGTGAAGTGACTTGCCCGAGGTCACACAGCAGCCTTGTGGAGGAGTCCGGATTAGAACCCACGTCCTCTGACTCTCAGGCCTGGGCTCTTTCCACTAGGCCACACTGCTTCTCATATTGTACTGGAGAAGCAGCATGGCTCAGTGGAAAGAGCCCGGGCTTGGGAGTCAGAGGTCATGGGTTCGAATCCCAGCTCTGCCACTTGGCAGCTGTGTGACTGTGGGCAAGTCACTTCACTTCTCAGTGCCTCAGTGACCTCATCTGTCAAATGGGGATTAACTGTGAGCCTCATGTGGGACCACCTGATGACCCTGTATCTACCTCAGCGCTTAGAACAGTGCTCTGCACATAGTAAGCGCTTAACAAATACCAACATTATTATTATTATTATTATTGTTATGTTAATGAGATATACATCACCTTGATTCTATTTATTGCTATTGTTTTAATAGCATTTGGCATTTAGCTCTGCATTTGGCAAGGGCTCATAAATACAACTGCTGGGTTGAAAAAAGTATCTTGGAAGAGATGTGATTTTAGTAGGTCTTTGAAGGGGTGGAGGGCGGTTTGTCCAATAATGAGGGAGAAGGCGCTTCTCGGGCTCTAGACTGTAAGCTTTTGGGGACAGGAAAGGTTTCTCTTTTTTGTTGCATTGGACTCTCCCAAGCGCTTAATACAGTGCTCTACACACAGTAAGTGCTCAATAAGCACGATTGAATGAATGAATGAATAAATGTAAGCTCTTTGTGGGCAGGGAATGGGTCTGTTTTTTGAGAAGCAGTATGGCATAGTGGATAGAGCACGGGCCTGGGGGTCAGAAGGTCAGGGGTTCTAATCCTGGCTCCGCCACCTGGCAGCCTTATGACTTTGAGCAAGTCACTTACCTTCTCTGTGCCTCATTTACCTCATCTGTAAAATGGGGATGAAGACTGTGAGCCCCATGTGGGACAACCTGCTTACCTTGTACCTACCCCAGCCCTTAGAACAGTGCTTGGCACACAATAAGTACTTAACAAATACCCTTATTATTAGTAGTATTATAGTAATCCCGGCTTTGCCACTTGCATGCCGTGTGACTTTGGAAAATTCCTTCTCTTCTCTGTGCCTAAATTTCCTCATCTGTAAAATTCATTCATTCAGCTCATTCATTCGATCATATTTATTGAGCGCTTACGGTGTGTTGAGCACTGTACTAAGCGCTTGGAATGGACAATTCGGCAACAGATAGAGACAATCCCCGCCCAGCAACAGGCTCATAATAATAATAATAATGTTGGTATCTGTTAAGCACTTACTATGTGCCAAGCACTGTTCTAAGTGCTGGGGTAGATACAGGGTAATCAGGTTGTCCCATGTGGGGCTCACAGTCTTCATCCCCATTTTACAGATGAGGAAACTGAGGCCCAGAGGAGTGAAGTGACTTACCCAAAGTCACACAGCTGACGGGTGGAAGAACCGGGATTAGAACCCATGACCTCGGACTCCCAAGCCCGGGCTCTTTCCGCTGCGCCATGCTGCTTCTTTCATAGTCTAAAAGGGGGAAACATACAGCAAAACAAAACAAGTAGTCAGGCATCAATGCCATCGAAATAGATAAATAGAATCGTAGCTATGTACAGATCATTAATAAAATAGAGTAATAAATAATATGTACAAATATCCACAGGTGCTTTTGGGAGGGGAAGGGGGTAGAGCAGAGGGAGGGAGCAGGGGGAACGGAGAGGGGAGGAGGGCAGAGGGAAAGGGAGGGCTCAGTCTGGGAAGGCCTCCTGAAGGTGGTGAGCTCTCAATAGGGAGATTTCAAAACCTGGTCTCCCCGGAACAGGAACACTATAATAATAGTGTTGCTATTTGTTAAGCGCTTACTATGTGCAGAGCACTGTTCTAAGCGCTGGGGTAGATACAGGATCATCAGGTTGTCCCACGTGAGGCTCACAATCTTGATTCCCATTTTACAGATGAGGGAACTGAGGCACAGAGAAGTTAAGTGACTTGCCCATAGTCACACAGCTGCCAAGTGGCAGAGCTGGGATTCGAACCCATGACCTCTGACCTCCAAGCCCGTGCTCTTTCCACTGAGCCACGCTGCACTATCTAACCTGATTATCTTCTAACTACCCCAGTGCTTTAGTAAACTCCTTGGCACATAATAGGCACTCAATAAATAGCGTAATTATTAAAGCTGGAGAAGCAGCATGGCCTAGTGGATAGAGCACTGGCTTGGGAGTCAGAAGGACTTGGGTTCTATTCCCAGTTCCACCACTTGCCTGCTGCCACTTAACTGCTCTGTGCCTCAGTTTCCTCATTCTCTCTCACCATTAGATTATGAGCCCCACCTGGGAAAGGAGGTGGGTCCAATTTTGATTAGCATCTTTCTCTGCTATAATGACAATATGACAATAATAATAATAATAACAATTATGATTATGGTACTAATAAAACACCAAGACTTGAACTAAGCTCCGGAGTACATGAAAGTTTATCAGGTTGGACACAGTCCCTGTCCCACATAGAACTCGCCCTCTTAATCCCCATTTTACAGATCAGGTAAATGAGGCAGACCCCAAGGTCACAACAGCCGACAAGTAGCGGAGTTGGGATGAGAACTCAGGTCCTTCTGATTCCCAGGCCCATGCTCTATCCATGAAGCCACGCTGCTTAGCACAGTGCTTGGCCGCACTAAACCAGTAACCGCAATCTTTATTTGAATGATCATCCCGCTCATTCATTCATTCATTCAATCATTTCTTGAGCGCTTACTGTGTGCAGAGCACTGGACTAAGCTCTTGGGAGGGTAAAATATAAGCATAAATAGACACATTCCCTACCCACAGTGAGCTTACTGTCCAGAGTGGGAGACAGGCGTTAATATATCTATTGGAGAAGCAGCGTGGCTCAGTGGAAAGAGCTTGGGAGTCAGAGGTCATGGGTTCGAATCCCAGCTCTGCCACTTGTCAGCTGTGTGACTGTGGGCAAGTCACTTCACTTCTCTGGGCCTCAGTGACCTCATCTGTAAAATGGGGATGAAGACCGTGAGCCCCACGTGGGACGACCTGATTCCCCTGTGTCTACCCCAGCGCTTAGAACAGTGCTCTGCACATAGTAAGCGCTTAACAAATACCAACATTATTAAAGATTCTTTATTTAGCAAATGAATGTTCTGTATTCAGCAGACTCCCTCAAAAAAGTCCCAGAGAACACACTGTTGATACTTGGAACTCCTTCCTCTGGTATTGAACAATTTCAACAGCACAAACATGCCCAGACTGCAAGCAACCCTGAGTAGGTGGGTTTTTCCGTTCCCGTGCTTTGGCTATGTGGCCGAACTCAGCCAAATGTGACTGAGGAATCCCAGCACTGCATTCATTCATTCAATTCTATTTACTGAGCGCTTACTGTGTGCAGAGCACCGTACTAAGCGCTTGGAATGCACAATTGGGCAACAGATAGAGACAGTCGGGCAATCCATGATGGACTGGATTGCCTTCCTGATGGAACTGTTGTGGATCAGGATGCGTTTTCACTCTTTCGATGATATTGACATCATCATTTAGATGGTAAATGCTGTGAGGCTGGGAGTGGGGGGATGAACAAAGGGAGAAAGTCAGGGAGACACAGAAGGAAGCAGGAGATGAGGAAAATTCATTCATTCATTCAATAGTATTTATTGAGTGCTTACTCTGTGCAGAGCACTGTACTAAGTGCTTGGAATATACAATTCGGCAACAGATAGAAACAATCCCTACCCAAGAACAGGCTCCCAGTCTAGAGGCGGGGAGACAGACGACAAAACATAACAATTATTGTTATATCGTGCTCTCCCAAATGCTCAGTACAGTGCTCTGCATGCAGTAAGTGCTCAGTAAAATCATTCACTCATTTAATCATATCTATTGAGCGCTTTCTATGTGCAGAGCACTGTACTAAGCGCTTGGAATGTACAATTTGGCAACAGATAATACGACTGACTGACTGACGAGAGCAGCCCCTGGTCTGCCCGAGGCTCATAGCCTAAGAGAGAGGGAGATCAGAGATCTTAGCAGCATTTTTATCCGTGATGAACCTGAGGCCCAGAAGGGTTTTGTGATGTTTTCAAGGCCACACAGCAGCGCAGTGGCAGAGCAGGAACAAAAACCCGTTTCCTGACTCTCAAGCCTGTGTTCTTTCCGATAGACTATGCCGCCTGTCAGTCCTTTTATTCAGCAGCAGCGTGGCCTAGTGGATAGAGCATGGGCCTGAAAGTCAAAGGGACCTGAGTCCTAATCCCTCTTCTGCCGTGAAACGGCATGGTGTCATGGATAGAATACGAGACTGGGAGGCAGAAGGTCATGGGTTCTAATTCCATGCCCCTGAGGCCTGTCTACTTGTTTAGTTTTGATGTCTGTCTCCCCCCTTCTAGACTGTGAGCTAGTTGTGGGGTAGAGATTATCTCTATTTGTTGCCAAATTTTGATTTCCAAGCTCTTAATACAGTGCTCTGCACACAGTAAGCCCTCAATAAATACAACTGAATGAAGGAATACATACATTTGAATGAATGAATAATCCCGGCTCTGCTACTTGTCTGCTGGGTGACCTGGGGCAAGTCACTTTGCTTCACTGGGCCTCAGTTCCCTCATCCTAAAATGGGGATTGAGACTGTGAGCCCCATGTGGGACAGGGACTTTATCCAACCTGATTTGCTCGGGTCCTCCCCAGTGTTTAGTACGGTGCCTGGCACATAGTAAGTGCTTAACAGATGCCATCATCATCATCATTTGTCTGCTCTGACCTTGGGCAGGTCATTTCACTTCTTTGTGCCTCAGTTATTTAGACTGTAAGCCCCACGTGGGACAGGGACTGTGTCCAACCTGATTAGGTTATAAAAATGATAATAATAATAATGTTGGTATTTGTTAAGCGTTTACTATGTGCGGAGCACTGTTCTAAGCGCTGGGGTAGACACAGGGGAATCAGGTTGTCCCACGTGGGGCTCACAGTCTTAATCCCCATTTTACAGATGAGGGAACCGAGGCAGAGAGAAGTGAAGTGACGTGACCACAGTCACACAGCTGACAAGTGGCAGAGCCGGGATTCGAACCCATAACCTCTGACTCCAAAGCCCGTGCTCTTTCCACTGCGCCACGCTGCTTCTCGTGATCTACCCCAGTGCTGAGAATAGTGCTTGGCACATAGTAAGTGCTTAACAAGTCCCATCACTATTATTTCAGCTATGGAGGAAACCAGGAAATAATATGACATTCCTCAAACACATAAATTTTTTCCACTGGTAATCATCGTAATTATGGCATCTGTGAAGCTCTCATTGTTACAGCGTCATGCTCTTTCCACCAAGCTAAGCTGATTACTACTAATAATAATGACATTTAAGTGTTTACTACATGCCAACCACTTTGCTGAACTCTGGGATAGATAGACTAAAAGCTGAGAAGACACGGTCTCTGTCCCACATGCAGCTTCCAGGATTAAAAGGAAGAAAATAAGCATATTTAATAATAATAATGATAATGTTGGTATTTGTTAAGCGCTTACTATATGCAAAGCACTGTTCTAAGCGCTGGGGGTGATACAGGGTAATCAGGTTGTCCCAAGTGAGGCTCACAGTTAATCCCCATTTTACAGATGAGGTAACTGAGGCACAGAGAAGTGAAGTGACTTGCCCACAGTCACACAGCTGACAAGTGGCAGAGCCGGAAGTCGAACTCATGACCTCTGACTCCCAAGCCCAGGCTCTTTTCCACTGAGCCAAATCCCATTCATTTATTCATTCGTTCATTCAGTAGTATTTATTGAGTGCTTATTACGTACAGAACACTGTACTAAGCGCTTGGAATGTACAAATCGGTAACAGATAGAGACAGTCCCTGCCCTTTGACGGGCTTACGGTCTCCCATTTTACAGATGAGAAAATGGAGGCACAGAGAAGCTAAATGACTTGCCCAAGGGGACATAGCAAATAAATGGCAAAGCCTGGAATTAGAACTCAGGTCTTCTGATTCCCAGTTCTGTGCTCTCTCTACTAGTTCTTGCAGCTTCAACATTCTTCTGGGAAAAATGAGATCCCCTAAGGAGAATCAAGGGAAAAAAATTTTCTGTAATGAAAACCTAGCCAATTCTTTGTATTAGCCTAGGAATGAGTCTTTTTAAAATTAATTAATTAATTGATCATGATACTTTTTAAGCACTTGCTATTTGCCAAGTACTGTTCTAAGTGCTGGAGTAGATACAAAGTAATCAGGTTGGAGGCAGTCCCTGTCCCACATGGGGCTCACAGTCTAAATCCCCATTTTACAGATGAGGTAACTGAGGCACTGAGAAGTTAAGAGAAGCAGCATGGCTCAGTGGAAAGACCCCTGGCTTGAGAATCAAAGGTCAGGGGTTCAAATCCCAGCTCAGCCACATGTCAGTTGTGTGACTGTGCATAAGTCGCTTCACTTCTCTGTGCCTCAGTTACCCCATCTGTAAAAGGGGGATGAAGACTGTGAGCCTCACATGGGACAACCCGATCACCTTGTATCCTCCCCAGCACTTAGAACAGAGCTTTGCACATAATAAGTGCTTAACAAATGCCATCATTATTATTATTATTATAAAGTGGCTTTTCCAAGGTCACAGAGCAGGCATGTCATGGAGCCAGGATTAGAACCCAGGACCTCTGACTCCCAGCCCCGGGCCCTTCCCACTAGGCCATGCTGCTGCTTCTGGTATTTGTTAAGCGCTTACTACATGCTATTGTTTTTACGAGATGTTCTTCCCCTTGACTCTATTGCCGTCGTTCTCGTCCGTCCGTCTCCCCCGATCAGACCGTGAGCCCGTCAAAGGGCAGGGACCGTCTCTATCTGTTGCCGACTCGTTCATTCCAAGCGCTTAGTACAGTGCTCTGCACATAGTAAGCGCTCAAGAAATACTATTGAATGAATGAATGAATGCCAGGCACCGTGTAAAGTACTGGGGTAGATACAGACTAATTAGGTTGGCCATCGTCTTAATCCTCATTTTACAGATGAGGAAACTGAGAGAAAGAGAAGTTACTTTCCCAAGGTCACAAAGCAGACAAGCGGCAGAGTGAGGATTAGAAGCCAGGTCCTTCAGGCCCTTGCTCTATCCACTAGGCCTTGCTGCTTCTCACGAGTCTTTAAAATGAAACTCACGGGGTGATAATACCGTACACACACACTTGGCTCTTTCCCATCAGAGTGTTTTCTTTCAAGAGGCATCTAAGTAAAGGACTCAATATTAGCTGCCACACTGAACATTTATCTCTGTTCGAGAAGTTGTTTTTGGTGGAATATTTTGCCTTTTCTCACAAGGACTATTTGAATATGCTATAATAATAATGTTGGTATTTGTTAAGCGCTTACTATGTGCCGAGCACTGTTCTAAGCGCTGGGTAGACATAGGGGAAGCAGGTTGTCCCACGTGGGGCTCACAGTCTTAATCCCCATTTTACAGATGAGGGAACTGAGGCCCAGAGAAGTGAAGTGACTTGCCCACAGTCACACAGCTGCCAAGTGGCAGAGGTGGGAATCGAACCCATGACCTCTGACTCCCAAGCCTGGGCTCTTTCCAGCGAGCCACGCTGCTTCTCTGCTACCATTCTCTGCTACCTTCTCTGGTACCATTACTATAATAATGGCAATCATCAAAATGATGGTATTTGTTAAGCGCTCACTATGTGTCCAGCACTGTTCTAAGCACCGGAGTAGATACAAGGTAATTGGGTTGTCCCACGTGGGTGGCTTAGTGGCAAAAGCCCGGGCTTGGGAGTCAGAGGATGTGGGTTCTACTCCTGGCTCTGCCACATGTCTGCTGTGTGACCTTGGGCAAGTCACTTAACTTCTCTGTGCTTCAGTTACCTCATCTGTAAAATAGGGATCAAGATTGTGAGCCCCATGAGGGACATGGACTGTGTCCAACCCGATTACCTTCTATCTACCCCAGCGCTTAGAACAGTGCTTGGCACATAGTAAGCGCTTAACAAATACCACAACTATTATCATTATTACAATACAACACGGGTGCACGACCCATTCCCTGCCCACAATGGATGGTCAATAGATAACCAATCCTATCATTGTCTTTTGATCTTTACCGGTAAGGACCAAATCTTTCAGACTCAAAAAAACAAAAAAGAATTCCATGTAGGAGAAAACTGTTTACAGGAAAGATTCTGTTTTTTCTCAGTCCTTTCAGTCAATCAATCAGTGGTATTTATTAAGCACTTGGTCTACGCGGAGCACTGAACTAAGCCCTTGGGAGAATACGATACATCTGAATTAGCAGACACGTTCCCTGCCCGTAATGAACTTACAGTCTAGAGGGGGAGATGGGCATTAATATGAATAAATGAAACATTTGTAATATACGATTCAAAGATATGTACAGAAGTGCCGTGGGTTTGGAGGTGGGGCGAATATCAACTGGCCAAAGGTCATTCATGATTACTATTATTATTATTACTATTTATCCCCATTTGTCCCTCTGACTCCCAAGCCCGTGTTTTTGCCACTAAGCCACACTGCTTCCCGTGTTATTAAACCCATCATGTTAATAATAATGCATTTTTCATTCATTCATTCAATAGTATTTCTTGAGCGCTTACTATGTGCAGAGCACTGTACTAAGCGCTTGGAATGAACAAGTCGGCAACAGATAGAGACGGTCCCTGCCGTTTGACGGGCTTATAGTCTAATCGACGGGCTTACAGTCTAATCGCGCTTACTATGTGCAGAGCACTGTACTAAGCGTTTGGAATGTACAAATCGGTAACAGATAGAGACAGTCTCTGCCCTCTGACGGGTTTACGGTCTAATCGGGGGAGACGGACAGACGAGACCTTAAGAGCTTACTATGTGCTAAGCACTGTTCTAAATGTTGGGATAAATACAAGGTATTCAGATTGTCCCACATGAAGTTCACAGTCTTAATCCCCATTTTACAGATGAGGTATCCGAGGCTCAGAGAAGTTAAGCGACTTGCCCAGAGTCACACAGCTGACAAGTGGCGGAGCCGGGATTAGAACCCACAACCTCTGACTCCCAAGCCCGGGTTCTTTCCTCTGAGCCACGCTGCTTCTCTAATCATGTTATTAAACCCATTGCCCTCCTTACCCCTAAAGGACAAGTTACCCCTAATTCCAGTTATAGATTTCTGGAGAGACTATAACAATAATAATAATAATTATGGTATTTGTTAAGCACTTAATACGTGCCAAGCGCTGTACTAAGTGCTGGGGTGGGTACAAGCAAATATCACTGGAGGGAAGGGTTTATTATTCCCCGGAGACGGTAGGTTCGCAATGGGCGGTGAATGTGTCTGTTACATTGTTCCGCTGTACTCTCCCTAGCCCTCAGTACAGTGCTCTGCACATGGTGAGCGCTCGGTAACTTCCACCGATGGATTGAGATGCACTTACAAATGAGCTCATCCACCTAGACTGAACTGAGTTGTAATCAAAAAGGAAAATTAAGTTCTTCAAAGCGCATTCTCTGCTGGTCATAACACGGATCCACATGAAACCACACTGCTCCCAACCGCTAATCGCCTTACGGTACGAATAAGGCGGATAATAACTTGGGGGCTATATTCTCTGGCCGCTCTAGATTATTCCAAAAGTCACAGTCCTTTGGGGACAGCAAGAGAACTCTCCCTGGCCAACGTGAACCGAGGAATGGAATGGAAAACAACTTTTTTAGATTGGATCGGGACAGGGCCGTGATAGTAAAATTCCCAATTTAGCCACGGTCCGAGGGTGCAGAGAGCTCCACGGAGCCAACTGTTTAAGGATTCATTTTGTTCTTCTCAAGCTTGACTCGTCGTAGACTCCCTCGGGTCTGACCACCTATAAATAGCCATGCGTCATTCTCGAGGAACGCGTCGCTGACCGTGCAGTTCATCTCTGAGTGAGGGTGGGGAAGAAAAGGCCAACGCTGTGCTCTCATTCCTGCCGACATCGGGCACATATTAAGGTTGTCTCTTGTTGTGTTGTTGTGTCTATAGTAATAATAATGTTGGTATTTGTTAAGCACTTACTATGTGCAGAGCACTGTTCTAAGCGCTGGGGGAGATACAGGGTCATCGGGTTGACCCACGTGAGGCTCACAGTCTTAATCCCCATTTTACAGATGGGGGAACTGAAGCACAGAGAAGTGAAGCGACTTGCCCACAGTCACACAGCTGACAAGTGGCAGAGGCAGAGTTCGAACTCATGACTTCTTACTCCCAAGCCCGGGCTCTTTCCGCTGAGCCACGCTGCTTCTCTGTACTTCCCACTACTACTACTAGAGAAGCAGCGTGGCTCAGTGGAACGAGCCCGGGCTTGGGAGTCAGAGGTCATGGGTTCCAATCCCGGCTCCACAGCTGTGCGACCTTGGGCAAGTCACTTCACTTCCTCTGGGCCTCCTTTACCTCATCTGGAAAATGGCGATGAAAATTGGGAGCCCCACGTGGGACAACTTTATCACCTCGTATCCTCCCCCCTCCAGCGCTTAGAATAGTGCTTTGCATATAGTAGGCGCTTAACAAATGTCATCATCATTATTATTATTAATACTTTTCACTGATGCATTCATTCAATTGCATTTATTAAGCGCTTACTGTGCGCATGGGGAAGTACAATACAGCAATAAATGGTGACATTCCCTGCCCACAATGAGCTCATAGTCTAGAAGGGGGGATTCTACCACAGTAAGCACTTAGTACAGTGCTTTGCACATAGTAAGCACTCAATAAATACTATTGAATGAACTACTACTTCTAGTACTACTGCAGTGTGGCTCAGTGGAAAGAGCCCGGGCTTGGGAGTCTGAGGTCGTGGGTTCTAATCCCAACTCCACTACTCATCAGCTGGGTGACTTTGGGCAAGTTACTTCACTTCTCTGGGCCTCAGTTACCTCATCTGCAAAATGGGAATGGAGACTGTGAGCCCTATGTGGGACAGGGACTGTGTCCAACCCGATTTGCTTGTATCCACCCCAGTGCTTAGTACAGTGCGTGGCACACAGTAAGTGCTTAACAAATACCATAATGATTATAATTGTTATGTCCTTACTCTCTGCCACTTCCTCTGCCCAGTAATATATTTTAATGTCTGTCTATCACTCTAGACTGCAAGCTCGTTATAGGCAGGTATTGTAACTACTGTCTTGCTCTCTCCCAAGTGCCTAGTACAGTGCTCATCACACAGTCAGTGCTCAATAAATACCACTGATCAGTTGATTGATTGATACCACTTATCAAGACAAAATTAAAGCTGTCCTTCTTTAAAGCTGTCCTTCTTAATTGTTCATCTTTAAACTGAAGGACAGCTTTCATTTGGTCTTGATAAGTGGTGGATCTCTTTAGGAAGTTCTCTAGAAGTTTCTTTGTTGCTTTACCTCAGTCGAACAGTCGGGCAAATTTACTGAGCACTTACTGGGTGTAGAACACTGTACTAAGCGCTTGGGAGAGTGCAGGGAGTCAGTAGGTCAGGGGTTCTAATCCAGGCTCTGCCACTTGTCTGCTTTGTGACCTTGGGCCAGTCAGTTTACTTCTCCAGGCCTCAGTCACCTCATCTGTAAAATGGGGATTGAGACTGTTAGCTCCAAGTGGGACAGGGACGATGTCCCACCAGGTTAGTTTGTATCCACTCCAACTCTTTTATTCATTCATTCAATAGTATTTACTGAGTGCTTACTATGTGCAGAGCACTGTACTAAGCGCGTGGAATGAACAAATCGGTAACAGACAGAGCCAGTCCCTGCCCTATGACGGGCTTACGGTCTAATCGGGGGAGACGGACAGACGAGAACAATAGCAATAAATAGACTCAAGGGGTTGAACATCTCATTAAGACAGTAGCAAATAAATAGAATCAGGGTGATGTACATCTCATTAACAAAATAAATAGGGTGATGAAGATATATACAGTTGAGCAGACGAGTACAGTGCTGAGGGGAGGGGACGGGAGAGGGGGAGGAGCACAGGGAAAGGGGGGAGAAGAGGGTTTAGCTGAGGAGAGGTGAAAAGGGGGGTAGAGGGAGCAGAGGGAAAAGGGGAGCTCAGTCTGCCTGGCACAAATTAAGTGCTTAACAAATACCATTATCATTATTATTATCAAAAAGGTTAGCATTAGAGGAGCGACTGTGTCCAACCTGATCAACTTGTATCTACCTCAGCACTTAAAACAGTGCTTGGCATATAGTAAGCGCAAGCAGCGTGGCTCAGTGGAAAGAGCCTGGGCTTGGGAGTCAGAGGTCATGGGTTCGACTCCCAGCTCTGCCACTTGTCAGCTGGGTGACTGTGGGCAAGTCACTTAACTTCTCTGGGCCTCAGTTACCTCATCCGTAAAATGGGGATTAACTGTGAACCTCACGTGGGACAACCTGATTACCCTGTATCTCCCCCAGCGCTTAGAACAGTGCTCTGCACACAGTAAGCGCTTAACAAATACCAACATTAATTAATTAATTGACAAATGCCATCATCCTTATTATTATCCCTGACACATTCCTGACCACAACAAGTTTGCTTGAGATTTTAGTAACGCCACTCTGGGTTTTTATTTGAGCAGCAGGGGACAGTCAGTCAACCGTATTCATTGAGTGCTTACTGTGTGAGGAGCACTGTACTAAGCTTGGGAGAGTACAACATAACGATATACTAGACGCATACCCTGCCCATGAGCTTAAAGTCTGGAGGGCTTTTATTTATTCGTATTGATGTCTGCCTCCCTTCCTCCAGACTGTAAACTCGTTGTGGGCAGGGAATGTAACTGTTTACTGTTGTACTGTACTTTCCCAAGCATATAGTACAGTGCTCTGCACACAGTAAGCGCTCAGTAAATACGATTGAATGAATGATGGTAGTTCAGAACAGTGGTCGTGCACTGGTTTTTCCCAAACATGGGAAGAGAGAGGCCCTTCTAGTCCTCCCTACCCCCACCAAATCTGAGAGATCACTCTACCTAATAATGTTGGTATTTGTTAAGCGCTTACTATGTGCAGAGCACTGTTCTAAGCGCTGGGGTAGACACAGGGGAATCAGGTTGTCCCACGTGGGGCTCACAGTCTTAATCCCCATTTTACAGATGAGGGAACTGAGGCACAGAGAAGTTAAGTGACTTGCCCACAGTCACACAGCTGACAAGTGGCAGAGCTGGGATTCGAACTCATGAGCCCTGACTCCAAAGCCCATGCTCTTTCCACTGCGCCACGCTGCTTCTCTGCATTCTACCTAGAATGGCCAGAGCTGGGAACAGAATAATAACAATAATTGTAACATTTGTTAAGCATTTACTATGTGCCATAAACTGTACTAAGCGCTGGGGTAGATTCATCATACATCTCGAGGTGGGGATTGATGTTGAAATAGATGATGAATAAACCCACGCTTCAATCAAATGAGTCTGAGACGCAAAAGAATTACAAGAATCCAAGGAAGGACTCGGGTTGAATCTGTGCTAGAAAGGGGACTGGGAGAAGACTGGGCCCATTTGGATTCTTTCACAGTGTCTGTATTCCTGCTTCTCTGTGCCTCGGTTACCTCATCTATAAAATGGGGATTAAGACTCTGAACCTTATGTGGGATCGGGACCGTGTCTAACCTGATTTACTTGTATCCGCCCCAGTGCTTACTACAGTGCGAGTCAAAAAGCAAGGACTCAAGAAATATCACAATTATTATCCTTTTCCATTCCAAAACAGTTCTTTAATGTCATTATCAGCATTATCAGAGGTATTTATTAAATGCTTACTGTGTACAGAGAACTGTACTAAGTGCTTGGGAGAGTTGGATCACATGATCCTTTCTCCCAAGGGGCTTATGGGGGAGACAGACATTAATGTCCCGCCGTTGACCCCTGGCCCACGTCCTACCTCTGGCCTGGAATGCCCACCCTCTTCAAATCCACCAATCTCTCTTTACCCCTTCGAAACCCTACTGAAGCCTCACCTCCTCCAAGAGGCCTTCCCGGACTAAGCCCCCCATTTCCTCAGCTCCCCCTCCCCTCCACATCACCATGAATCCCTCCCTTTCCTCTTCCCCCCTTCTCCAGCCCCCACAGAACTTATTTTATTTCTATAATATTTAATATAATATAATAATATAATATAATAATATAATATAATAATATTTCTTATTATATTTCTATAATTCTATTTATTTATATTGATGCCTCTTTACTTGTTTTGATGTCTGTCTCTGCCCTTCTAGACTGTAAGCCCAGTGTGGGCAGGGATTGTCTCTCTTTATTGCTGAATTGTACTTTCCAAGTGCTTAGTACAGTGCTCTGCATACAGTAAGTGCTCAATAAATGCAATTGAATGAATTAATACAGATATTAATTAATTAGTTAATGATGGCATTTGTTAAGCATTTGCTATGTGCCCGACATTGTACTAAGCGCTGGGGTGGATACTGGCAAATCGAATTGGACACAGTCCCTGTCCCAGGTGGGGTTCACAGCCTGAATCCCCATTTTACAGATGAGGTAAATGAGGCTCATGGAAGTGAAGTGACTTGACCAAGGTCACAGAGAAGACAAGTGGCAGAGCTAGGATTAGAACCCATGACATTCTGACAGACAGGCCTGTGTCCTACCCACTACGCCACGCGCCAAGCTGTGGGGCTGAGGGTGGAATGAATATCAAATACTTAGCTCTCATTATACTTGGATATTGGGGATAATTTATTCTCCGATGGCATTTACTTGGGTAGAAATTTTTTATTTTTTTGAGCAAATTATGCATGGTATGCTCATCTTTAGAAATATCGCAAAACATAGGTATTATTCTAATGATGGGCACTATTCTCCCATCTCCATTGTTTTAAAGGATCTCTTTGGCACTTAACAAAGCTATTTGCAACTATCATCTGTCATTTTAAATTGGATGTGAAATTTAGAAAAAAAAAGAGTATCATAAAGTTAAGTTTTCTTAATTTATAATATTCAGATTTTTTTTCAGTAAGAAAAACCTTTAAAATTTGTTCATACTCCTCACATGAAAAGTCCAAAATTTCTCTGCAAACTCTGACAGTCTCCAACAACTCAACAACTCTCCATCGCTTAAATTGTTGAGTCCATGCCTCCCCACTCCTCAAGAAAGTCCAGGGGTTGCCCGTCCACTTCTATATCAAACAGAAACTCCTCACATTGCCTTTAAAGCTCTCCATCCCCTTGCCCACTCCTACCTCACCTCACTGCTCAGCTTGGCTAGAGAGGCAGCGTGGCTAGAGAAGCAACGTGGCTCAGTGGACGGAGCCCGGGCTTGGCAGTCAGAGGTCATGGGTTCGAATCCCAGCTCTGCCACTTGTCAGCTGTGTGACTATGGGTAAGTCACTTAACTTCTCTGGACCTCAGTTACCTCATCAGTAAAATGGGGATTCACTGTGAGCCTCACTTGGGACAACCTGATTACCCTGTATCTACCCCAACGCTTAGAACAGTGCTCTGTACATAGTAAGTGCTTAACAAATACCAACATTATTATTATTACTCCCACCCAGTCCACACGCTTCACCAGGCTTAGTACAGTGCTCTGTGCACAATAAGTGTTCAATAAATATGATTGATTGATGGACTGAGTGAACTGTCACCTTGCTCACACACAAGAGTGTCCAGTACATTCGGTGGAGGATTTGGTATGGGTAATTTTCCCGCTTCTCCTTGACATTTTCTAAGCAGTATTTCAGATTTTGTTCTAATGTCTGTTCCTGAAGGGAACATTAAGCTCCTTTTCCCACTTAGTCTTTACATTTAGAATAGACAGAGGGTAAAGTAACATTGGAAACATTTCAGAAATAATGCGACAGACAGCAAGCTCTTTCCAGTTGATAAAAATAGAAAATATCAATGTTGTTCCTGCCTGTGGATCTTCCTCGGGCAGGACTTTCAGTTGCAAGCACTTAGCATTTCACCGAGGGCCAAATGCTTATCGCTTTGAAAATTTTTCAACGTTACCGAACCCCATTTTAACATATACCATGACCACAGACATGAAATATTTACAACTCGTTTGGACTTTTGCGACTCTCTATTTCAGAGACTTTTCCTATAGAATATTACACCAACAATTCCGGCCTCTCCCAGGTTCGCCCCCGACGGTGATGTGGTGATAGATTTTCCGCACACAGGAAACTCCCCAAATATTTTTGGTAAGGATGAAATTAGAGAATGCTCGAGCCGCTTCCAGATCAGAGGGTGTTCTTATCAATCCCGGGTATGTGAACTCTACACTTGAGTAACTTGTCCGAGTCACGGTCACCATCATTACCGACGACCTTCACTCCACCTGGATCTCTCCGCTACCTTCGACTGCGTGGGCTACTAGGAAAACTCTCTAATCTTGGTTTCGCGGACACCTTCCTCTCAGGTTTCTCCTCCTATCTCTGACCGCTCCTTCTTGGTCTCTTTTCTCCTCCTCTGCCTCGCACCCTCTAACTGTGGACTTCCCTCAAGGTTCGGTTCTAGGTCCCCTTCTCTTCTCCATCTACGCCCGCTCCCTTGGAGAACTCATTCGCTCCCACGGCTTTAACTACCACTACCAATCTACCTCGCCAGTCTTCACCTCTCTTCCTCTCTGCAGTCTCTCAATTTCTCCTGCCTTCGGGACATGTCTTCTTGGATGTCCTGCCGTCACCTCACGCTTAACACGTCTAGTCAATCTATGGTATTTATTGAGCGCTTGTCATGATCACTGTTCTAAGCACTTCAGGGATTACAGTACAATCGAGTTGGCGGACATGATTCCTGCCCACAAGATCCCTAAACAGAATTCCTCCTCTTCCCACCCAAGCCCTCTTCCGCCCATGACTATCCCATCACTGAAGACAACACCACCAGACTCCCTGTTTCCCAACCTGTAACCTCGGTGTTATCCTCGACTCATCGCCCTCATTCACCCAACAAATTCAATCAGTTACCAAATCCTGTTGGTTCTGCCTGCACAGTGTTTCCAGAATCCTTATGTATTTAGTCATTTGATGTATTTTTTGAAAACTTAGTGTGTGCAGAACACCGTACTAAGCATATGGGAGACCACAATATAACAGTAAACAGACACATTCCCTGCTTACAGTGTAGAGAGCACTCCTTCCTCTCCATCCAAATCTGTAGGAGGCTGCCTCTCCCTCTAGAGTGTAAGCTCGTTGTGGACGGGGAACGTGTCGGCTAATTCTGTTGTGTCATACTTTCCCAAGCTCTTAGTGTAGTGCTCTGCACAATGGAAGGGCTCAATAAATATGACTGATTGACTGATTGGCAGCAGATAGGAATCAGAGGTGAAGAAGACCACGGGGTGACTGCAGGAAAGCGTTGGTTCACCGGTGCACTGACACCCCCCTTGTTGCCTGATTAGGGTGAGGCTTGAGATCCAGCAACGTGTCCTAGCAGAAAGACTATAATATTCATTCAATAGTATTTATTGAGCGCTTACTATGTGCAGAGCACTGTACTAAGCGCTTGGAATGTACAAATCGGCAACAGATAGACAGTCCCTGCCCTTTGACGGGCCTACAGTCTAATCAATAATAATAATAATAATGGTACTTACTAAGTGCTTACTATGGGCCAAGCACTGTTCCCAAACGGGGGGATACAAGTCAATTAGGTTGGACACAGTTCCTATCCCATTCAGGATCACGCTCTTAACTTCCATGAGATGTTCTTCCCCTTGACTCTATTTATTGCCATTGTTCTTGTCTGCCCGTCTTCCCCGATTAGACTGTAAGCCCATCAAAGGGCAGGGACTGTCTCTATCTGTTGCCGATTTGTCCATTCCAAGCGCTTAGTACAGTGCTCTGCACATAGTAAGCGCTCAATAAATACTATTGAATGAATGAATGAATTTTCCAAATGAAGTAACTGAGGTCCAGAGAAGTGAGGTGACTAGCCCAAGGTCACACAGCAGACAGGTGGCAGAGCCAGGATGAGAGCCCATGACCTTCTAACTCCCAGGCCTGTGCTCTATCCACCACACCATGCTTTTCCATGTAACATTTATCAAGGGCTTACTATATGCAGAGCACTGTACTGAGCTCTGGGAAAAAATATCTAGGTGGGAAATAAATTCAGACCCTTTCCCCTGAGGGGCTCACTATCTATTCTTCAAAGCACTTAGACCAGAGTTCTGTCATTCAGTACTCTCAATCAGTCTATGGTCGTATTGTATTATTGAGCACTTACTGTGTGCAGAGCATTGTACTGAGTGCTTGGGAGACTACAGCAATAAAACAGACACATTCCCTGCCCCCAAGGAGCTATCAGTCTAGAGGTAGGGAGACAGACATTAGTAGCAATAAACGAATGACAGTTAGGGACATAAGTGTTGTGGGCCTGGGATGGGGGGAAGAAGAAAAGGAGCAAGTCACGGTGGGGAGTGGGAGAAGAAGAAAGGAGGGCTTAGTCGGGGAAGGCCTCCTGGAGGAAACGGGGCTTCAATAAGGCTTTGAGGTTAAGGAGAGCAATTATCTGTCTGATACGGGGGGGGGGGGGGGGGGGGAAGCAGGTTGTGGGACAGAGGTCGGCAGTGAGAATGATGAGATCGAGGTATAGTGAGAAGGTTGGCGTGAGCGGAAAGAAGTGTCTGGGCTGGGTTGTAATAGGAGAGGAGTCAGGTGAAGTAGGAGGGGACGAGGTGATTGAAAGCTTTAAAGTCAATGGTGAGGAGTTTTTATGTGATGTGGAGGCGGATGGGCAATCACTGGAGTTTCTTGAGGAGTGGAGCAACAATTTCTGAACGTTTTTGAAGGAAAATGATCCAGGAAGCAGAGTGGAATGTGGAGACTGCAGTGGGGAGAAGAGACCAGAGGCAGGGAGGTCAGCAAGGAGTCTGTTACAGTTATCAAACTGAGATACTATAAGTGCTTGCATTAATGTGGAAGCAGTTTGGATGGAGAGGAAAGGGCAGATTTTAGTGATGCTGTGAAGGTAGAACTGACAGGGATTACTGTTGACTTGACTATATGGGTTGAATGAGAGAGAGGGGAGTCAAGGATGACACCAAGGTTATGGGTTTTTGAGACAGGAAGGATATATGCAGGTGGCATCAACCATCATAGGAAAGTGAGCGGGAGGGCAGGGTTTGGGTGGGAGAATAGGAAGTTCAGTTTGAGGTGACAGGAGAACATCCATGTGTAGACATCTTGAAGGCAGGAGGAAATGCAAGACTGCAGAGAGGGAGACTGATCAGAGCTGGAGATGCAGATTTGACTCTGCATGGAAGTTGTTGTCGAAGTCATGTGAGTTAATGAGTTCTCCAAGGAAGTGGGTGTAGATGGAGAATAGAAGGGGACCCAGAACTGAACCTTGAGGGACCCCCCCACAGTTAGGGGGTGGGAGCCAGCAGAGGAGGCCTCAAAAGAGTCTGAGAATGAGCGTCCAGAGAGATAGGACGAGAATCAGCAGAGGACGGCGTCAGTGAAGCCGAGGTTGGTTAACGTTTCCAGGAGAAGGGGGTGGTCCACAGTGTCAGAGGCAACTGAGAAGTCAAGGAGGGTTAAGATGGAGTAGAGGCCACTGGATCTGGCAAGAAGAAGATCTCTGGTGACCTTTGAGAGGGTGGTTTCTTGGGAGTGAAGGGGACGGAAGCCAGATTGGAGGGGGTCAAGTAGATGACTGGAGGAGAGGAACTTGAGACAGCGGGTGTAGGTGACTCACTCAAGGAGTTTGGAGAGGAATGGTAGGAGGGAGATGAGGCAATAACTGGAGGGAGCCGTGGGGTCAAGGGAGGGTTTTTTTAGGAGAGGAGAGGCATGGGCGTGTTTGAAAGCAGTGGAGAAGAACCCAGTGGAGAGTGAAGAGTTGAAGATGGCAGTTTGGGAGGGAAGAAAGAAGGAGGCAAGTATTTTGATGAGGTGTGAAGGAGTGGGTTCTAATGCACAGGTGGAGGGGGTGGATTTTGAGAGAAAGCAGGAGATCTCCTCAGAGATACTGCTGGGAAAGAGGAGACAACTGAAGCAGGGGCAGGAGTGGGGAGGGATTAGAGAGGGCCAGAGGAGATTGTCGGGAGATCATGCCTGATTGTGTCAGTTTTCTTAATAAAGTAGGTGAGCAGGTCATGGGGGGCAAGGGATGTCCTACATGGGACTAAAGGTCTTAATTCCCCATTTTACAGATGAGGTCACTGAGGCCCAGAAAAGTGACTTGCCCAAGGTCACACAACTGACAAGTGGTAGAGCTGGTATTAGAACCCAGGTCCTTCTGACTCCCAGGTCCGTTCTCTATCTACTAAGCCACACTGCTTCTCCTCGTTCCTGCTCTGCCACTGGTCCTCTCGTTGACCTTGAGCAATTCCCAAACCTCCCTGTGCCTCAGTTGACTCATTGGTAAAATGGAGAGACGAGATCTGTTCTCTTCACCCTCTCAGATTGTGGGATTGGGACGGTGGCACTTAATAAGTATTACTATTGTCATCGTCAACATAAAAGTATATTACAGTTCAAATATGAATGCTGCATTTAAAATCAATCGGCCAATCAATTGTATTTATGGAGCACTTACTATGTGCAGAGGACTGTACAGAGCGCTTGGGAGACTAGAATATTGCAGAGACGGTAGACATGTCCCTGCCCACCACGAGCTTAGAGTCTAGAGTGGAAAATGGGGATTCAAATAAATAAATCAATTATGGATATGTACATAAGTGCTGTGGGGCTGAGGAAGAGGTGTATAAAGGGGGAAAATCCAAGTATAAGCGTGACATAGAAAGGAGTGGGAGAAGAGGAAGCGAGGGCTTGAATCAAGCTCCCCTCTAGACTGTCAGCTCGTTATGGGCAGGCATTGTGACTGCTGATTCTGTTGTATTGTACTCTCCCAAGTGCTTAGGACAGTGCATAGCAGCGTGGCTCAGTGGAAAGAGCCCGGGCTTTGGAGTCAGAGGTCATGAGTTCAAATCCCGGCTCTGCCACTTGCCAGCTGGGTGACCGTGGGCAAGTCGCTTCACTTCTCTGTGCCTCAGTCACCTCATCTGTAAAATGGGGATGAAGACCGTGAGCCCCACGTGGGACAACCTGATTCCCCTGGGCCTACCCCAGCGCTTAGAACAGTGCTCTGCACATAGTAAGCGCTTAATAAATACCATCATCATTATTATTATTAGTAATCACTTAATACCACTGATTGATAAAGTGATTAATCAAGAAGCATATACATGTCAGCACAATAATAAGAATACTTTTTAAAGCCTTATACCGAATAGACTAGTTGCTGTCTTAGAACTCTGAGCCCCTTTTACCAATGTTTCTGTAAAGAACGGAATCCTAACTTGTTCTCTACCCTGATTCTTTGCAACAACATTTTAGGATACAGGATTATCTGTTTTTTCCATCTAAGTTTCCCACAGTGCCTGGTGAATCATACTTTGAGGTAAAGAGACATTATTCTTGCTATTACAGATGAGTAAACCAAAGCACAGTCACGTTAAATGAATCTCTCAATGTCCCACAGTAAACCAAATTATAACAGGTGGGGGGAATCTGGAAATAGAATCCAGAGATGTGACACACCATCCTTCTTAGCCCCTTTCAAACACTCTTTAAAAAAAAATCTTGCATCTATTAATCGCTTACTACATACCAGGCATTATACTAAGCGGGGAGGTAGATCCAAACTAATCAGGTTCAACACAATCCATGTCCCACATGGGGCTCATGGTCTTCATCCCCTTTTGGCAGATGAGGTAACTGAGGCCCAGAGAATGAAGTGACTTGCTCAAGGTCACTCAACAGACAGGTGGCGGAGCTGATATTAGAACCCCGGTCCTCTGACTCCCAGGCCCGTGCTCTTTCCACGAGGCCGGGCTGCTTCTCTCAAGTTCAACAATCTTGATCTGGGTCCAAGGGGATTAGTTGGAAAAGTTGCCAAGCAGTGTGGCTCAGTGGAAAGAGCCCGGGCTTGGGAGTCAGAGGTCAGGGGTTCGAATCCCGACTCCGCCACTTGGCTGCTGTGTGACCTTGGGCAAGTCACTTTACTTCTCGGTAACTCAGTGACCTCATCTGTAAAATGGGGACTAAGACTGTAAGCCCCACGTGGGGCAATCTGATCACTTTGTATCCCCTCAGCGCTTAGAACAGTGCTTTGCACATATTAAGCACTTAACAAATACCGTTATTATTATTATTGTTATTACTTCTCAAGAAATTTTAATGAAGTAATTGAACACCCCCTTCCCTAATGATCGCTTCTGTTAACCCAGCAAAGTCTTTAATGTCTCTTCCTTTAGGGGCCACAACCAACCAATCAATCAACTGACTGCTGAGTAATATACTAAGTGCTTGGGAGAATACAGTACAACAGCAAAATACAGCATCATTACTATTGTGATACTTGTTAAGGGCTTACTATGTGCCAGGCGCTGTTCTAAGTGCTGGGATAGGCACAGGTTAATCAGGCTGGACACAGTCCCTGTCCCATAATGGGCTCAATCTCTGTCCCATATGGGGCTCACAGTCTTAATCCCATTGTTGAATAGGGATCGTCTCTATTTATTGCAGAATTGTACTTTCCAAGCACTTAGTACGGTGCTCGGCACACAGTAAGGTCTCAATAAACACGATTGAATTGAATCCCCATTTTACAAATGAGGTAACTGAGAGAAGTGAAACGACTTGCCCAAGGTCACACAGCAGACACGTGGCAGAGCCGGGACAAGAAGCCAGGTCCTTCTGACTCCCAGGCCCAAGCTCTATCCATTAACCCACGTCACTTCCCTATTACATTATGCAACATTACGCTTTTCCTCACTTTGTCTCTTGAGGGTTGTGACCCAAGCAATGGGGGTTGTGATTTCTGGATCCTCAGATAAGTCATCTGCCAGTTGCTGCTATATCCCCTGCTGTGGCCAGGGGTGCACCATGGATTCTGTATCATCAGGAGCCTGAAATTCTGCTCTTGTAGTCACAGCTCCCTACTGACGTCTGTTTTTATTTTGTGCGTTAGGAAGACTTGCTACGAAGAGCTTAGAAAAAGCCATGAGATGTGCTGATTTAACAATTGCCATAAAAATACCAATTGCCAATTCCATGGTGTTTCCAGTGACGATGTGTGGTTCCCGAAAGCCGGACAGAGAAAAAACAGGATAGAAAGAACATCGATTCTTTTGAAATGTGGGTTGGAGAAGGCTTTTACTAATACCACAGACTGCCCGAACACCGAACAAATGGATTTTAGAGCAAATTAAGCCAAAGTGGTCTTGGGAAGGCCAAATGACTTGACTTAGATGAGCATATTTTGGACATGTAATCAGGAGGACTAATTCTCTGGAGATGACACTAATGCTAGGAAAAGTCCAGGGAAAACGAGGAAGAGGCAGACTGGCAGCTAGATGGATTGAGACCGTAATAATAATAATTATGGTATTTGTTAAGCGCAATGTGCCAAGAGCTGTTCTAAGCGCTGGGGTAGATATAGGGTAATCAGGTTGTCCCATGTCGGGCTCAAGCTTTTAATTACCATTTTACAGATGAGGTAACTGAAACACAGAGAAGTTAAGTTTCCCAAGGTCACACAGAATACAAGTGGCGAAACCGGGATTAGAACCCATGACCTCTGACTCCCAAGCCCTTCCTCTTGCCACTAGGCCATGTTGCTCCTCCTATAACAATGATAACAGAAGAACTGTTAGAAAGGTTGGGGATTATGGCACAGGACAGGACTTTCTGGAGAATATCTATCCCTGGAGTCGCTATGCACCGGAAATGGCTCGCTGGCACTTAATAATAATAATGATAATAAATAAATGATAATAATAATAACAGTGGTACTTTAAAAATGCTTACTGTCTACCAAGCGTTATTCTAAGCACTGGGGCAGATACAAGTTAATCAGGTTGGACACAGTTCCTGTCACACATGGGGCTCACACTCTTAACCCCCTTTTACCCATGAGGTCACTTATTATAATTACCAGAAGGAAGGGAGCTCAGGAGGTTGGTAAAGGTTTGGAAGACTGTCAGACACTTAGTACAGTGCTCTGCACAGAGTAGTCGTTCAATAAATACGATCGATTGATTAATAGAGCAAAGCAATGGCCTTTCTTGATCCTCATCTGGCCTGAATCCCAGCACGAGGCCCATTTTTCCCTCCCCACCCCTGATCAGAGGTCAGCAAGGTGCTGGGGGAATGAATTGACCCCACTCTTGGCATTAGTGCTACTATTACCAATCAATCAATCAATCAATCAATCAATGCTTACTGAATGCTTACTCTGTGCAGAGCATTGAGGTAAGTGTTGGGAAATTACGATAGAATAAGTACACATGACCTCTGCCTTCAAGGAGCTTCCAGTCTAGTGAAAGCAAAGAGGAAAGATGTACGAGGACGAAACAGTTAAGAGGACAGGACCCAAGCAACGGAAGCCTCTCAGAAGTCACCAATCTGACTATTGATTCATTTAATCACATTTATTGAGCACCTACTGTGCATAGTGCACTGTACTAAACACTTGATTCTATTTATTGCCATTGTTCTTGTCTGTCCGTCTTCCCCGATTAGACCGTAAGCCCGTCAAAGGGCAGGGACCGTCTCTATCTGTTACCGATTTGTACATTCCAAGCACTTAGTACAGTGCTCTGCACATAGTAAGCGCTCAATAAATACTATTGAATGAATGAATGAGAGGACAATAGAAGAATAAACAGAGCCATTCCCTGCCCCAAATCAGCTTACAGTCTAGAGGGGGAGTCAGACAATAATAGAAATAAATAAATGACAGATATAATAATAATGGTATTTGTTAAGCGCTTACTATGTGCATAGCACTGTTCTAAGCGCTGGGGTAGATAAAGGGAAATCAGATTGTCCCATGTGGGGCTCACATTTTTAATTCCCATTTTTACAGCTGAGGTAACTGAGGCACAGAGAAGTTAAGTGACTTGCCCAAGGTCACACAGCAGACAAGTGGCAGAGCTGGGATTAGAACCCACAGCCGCTGACTCCCAAGCCCATGGTCTTTCCACTGAGCCATGCTGCTTCCTATGTACCTAGATGATGTGGGTCTGGGAGAGGGGAAGAAGAAAGGGAGCAAGTCAGGATGATGTAGAAGGGAGTGGGTAGGGAGGAGATGGGCCTTCACTAAGGCCTGGAAGAAAGCATGCAGTGAAACCTTGGCTAATCCCGGCTCCGCCATTTAACACTGTGTGACCTTGGGCAAGCCACTTAACTTCTCTCGGCTTCAGTGACCTCATCTGTAAAATGGGGATTAAGACTGGGAGCCCCACCTGGGATAACCTGATTACACTGTATCTACCCCAGTGCTTAGAACAGTGCTTGGCACATAGTAAGTGCTTAACAAATACCATAAGGATTATCATTATTACAAGCATTAACTCTAATCAGCACCTAGTTCAGGCTTTGTGGCTCTGGCCAAGTGCCTTAACTTCTCTTGCTTGTCAATCGGTCAATCAATCACATTTATTGAGTGCTTATTGTGTGCAGAGCACTGTACTAAGTGCTTGGGAAAGTACAATATAACAGAGTCGCTAGACACGTTTCTTGCCCTTTTTGTTCCTCCATTTCAAAGCCTTACTGAAGGCACACCTCCCCCAGGAGGCCTTCCCTGACTTAGCCCGGCCTTTCCTCTTCTCCCACTCCCTTCTGCATCGCCCTGACTTGCTCCCTTTGCTCTTCTCCCCTCCCTGCCCCACAGCGCTTATGTCCATACCTGTCACATTTATTTCAAGTAATGTCTGCCTCCCCCCGGCTCTAGACTGTAAGCTCATTGTAGGCAAGGAATGTGTCTGTTTATTGTCGTACTGTACTGTCCCAAGTGCTTGGAACGGTGCTCAGCACACAGTAAGCACTCAATAAATACGACTGAAGGAATCAAGGAGTGAAGGAATGAGCGATGATAAGATATACCTCAAAGCTTATCACAGGATGTTGGGGGAATAAGATAACAGATAAAAAGGGGCCCCGGAAAATAATACGAGTGTCGGTTGCCAATGGTCTTAGTCCCTTTGCAGCCGTGGTCATCTCTGCATCATCTTGTTATCGCCAAACACCACCCACAGGAAACAGAGGAGGGGAAAAAGCTTGCGCAGGGAGAGATGCCAGCTGATTTTTTTGGCAGCCTGTAATTTTCAGAGTTCTTGGGGAAACAGAGTGATTTAGAGCCAAAGAGCCTCGGTCTAGGAGTAATGAAATCTGAGGTTTAATCCCAGCTTGGCCACTTCACCATCAGTGGTATTTATTGAGCACTTACTATATGCAGAGAACTGTAATAATAATAATAATAATAATAATAATGGCATTTAAGCGCTTACTATGTGCAAAGCACAGGTGGGATACAAGGTGATCGGGTTGTCCCACGTGCGGCTCACAGTCTTCATCCCCATTTTACAGATGAGGGAACTGAGGCCCAGAGAAGTTAAGTGACTTGTCCAAAGTCACACAGCTGACGAGTGGCAGATCCGGAATTCGAACCCATGACCTCTGACTCCAAAGCCTGGGCTCTTTCCACTGAGCCACGCTGCTTCTCTGGGGAGTTCAATTGCATCAGAGTTGGCAGAAACATTTTCTTTCCCCCGCTGGACCGTTAGCTCATTGTGGGCAGGGAATGTGTCAATTTATTGATGTATGGTAATAATAATAATAATTATTATAAGTTTGGTATTTGTTAAGCGCTTACTATGTGCAGAGCATTGTTCTAAGCGCTGGGATAGACAGGAGGGGAATCAGGTTGTCCCACGTGGGGCTCGCAGTCTTAATCCCCATTTTACAGATGAGGGAACTGAGGCACAGGGGAGTTAAGTGACTTGCCCACAGTCACACAGCTGACAAGTGGCAGAGCTGGGATTCGAACTCATGACCCCTGACTCCAAAGCCCGTGCTCTTTTCCACTGAGCCTCGCTGCTTCTCAATAATGATAATGGTATCTGTGAAGTGATTACTATGTGCCAAGCACTGTTCTAAGCACTGGTGTAGATACAAGTTAGTCAGGTTGTTCATTCCTTCAATCGTATTTGAGTGCTCACTGTGTGCAGAGCACTGTACTAAGCACTTGGAAAGTACAATTTGGCAACAGAGACAATCCCTATGCGACAATGGGCTCAAAGTCTAGAAGGGGCAAGACAGAGTAGAAAACAAAGCAACACAATTAGGCATCAATAGCATCAATATAAATAAATAGAATTATAGCTATCATTAATAAAATAAGTAGAATAATAAATATGTACAAATATACACAAGTGCTGTGGGACGGGGAGGGGGGGTAGCATCAGTGTCTTCTCCAGAGAATTAGTCCTCCTCATTATGTGTCCAGGATATGCGAATCGAAGTCGAGTCATTTGGCCTTCCAAAGATCACTTCGGCTTAATTGACTCTAAAATCCATTTGTTTGTGTTTCAGGCAGCCCATGGCATTCGTGAAAGCCTTCTCCAACAATACATTTCAAAAAAAATAATAATAATCTTGGTATTTGTTAGGCGCTTACTATGTGCAGAGCACTGTTCTAAAATGTGGGGCATGGACTGTGTCAAATCTTGACACAGCGCACTGTGGGTAGGGAATGTGTCGTGGCCTACTGGCCAGAGCGTGAGTTTGGGAGTCACAGGATGTGGGTTCAAATCCAGGGAAGCAGCATGGCTCAGTGGAAAGAGCACGGGCTGGGGAGTCAGAGATCATGGGTTCAAATCCCGGCTCTGCCGCTCGTCAGCTGTGTGACTTTGGGCGAGTCACTTAACTTCTCTGTGCCTCAGTTACCTCACCTGTAAAATGGGCATTGAGACTGTGAGTCCCATGAGGGACAATCTGATCACCTTCTATCCTCCCTAGTGCTTAGAACAGTGTTCTTGTCTGTCCATCTCCCCCGATGAGACCGTAAGCCCGTCAAACGGCAGGGACCGTCTCTATCTGTTGCCGACTTGTTCATCCCAAGCGCTTAGTACAGTGCTCTGCATATAGTAAGCGCTCAATAAATACTATTGAATGAATAGTAAGCGGTCAATGAATACTATTGAATGAATGAATGAATGAATGCTTTGCATATAGTAAGCGCTTAACAAATGTCATTATTATTATTATAATTATCCCTCCTCTACCACTTCATTCATTCAGTGGTATTTATTGAGCGCTTACAATTTGGCAACAGAGAGAATTACTAATAATAATGATAACAATAATGTTGGTATTTGTTAAGCGCTTACTATGTGCAGAGCACTGTTCTAAGCGCTGGGGTAGACATAGGGGAATCAGGTTGTCCCACATGGGGCTCACAGTCTTAATTCCCATTTTACAGATGAGGTAACTGAGACCCAGAGAAGTGAAGTGACTTGCCCACAGTCACACAGCTGACAAGTGGCAGAGCTGGGATTCGAACTCATGACCTCTGACTCCCAAGCCCGTGCTCTTTCCACTGAGCCACGCTGCTTCTCAATTACTACCCAACAACCACTTGTTTGTTGTATGACTTTGGGCTACTCACTTCGATTCTCTGTGTCTCAGTTATCTCATCTTTAAAATGGGGATTAGTAATAATAATATTAATAATAATGATGGTATTTTTTAAGCACTTACTGTGACTGTAAGCCCGTCAATGGGCAGGGACAGTCTCTCTCTGTTGCTGATTTGTTCATTCACTTCATTCAATAGTATTTATCGAGCGCTTACTATGTGCAGAGCACTGTACTAAGCGCTTGGAATGTACAAATCGGTAACAGATAGAGACAGTCCCTGCCCTTTGACGGGCTTACGGTCTAATCGGGGGAGACGGACAGACAAGAACAATAGCAATTCCAAGCGCTTAGTGCAGCGCTCTGCACATAATAATAATAATGTTGGTATTTGTTAAGCGCTTACTATGGGTCGAGCCCTGTTCTAAGCGCTGGGGTAGACAGAGGGGAATCAGGCTGTCCCACGTGGGGCTCACAGTCTTAATCCCCATTTTACAGATGAGGTCACTGAGGCCCCGAGAAGTTAAGTGACTTGCCCAAAGTCACACAGCTGCCAAGTGGCCGAGCGGGGATTCGAACCCATGACCTCTGACTCCAAAGCCCGTGCTCTTGCCACTGAGCCACGCTGCTTGCACTCAATAAATACTATTGAATGAATGAATGAATGAATGCCAAGGACAGTTCTAAGCCCTGGCATAGAGACCAGTTAATCAGGTTATCCCATGTGGGGGTCTCAGTTTTAATCCCCATTTTACAGATGAGGGAACTGAGGCACAGAGAAGTGAGGCGACTTGATCTAAGTCACACAGCTGATAAGTGTCTGAATGTCCGATAAGTGATGGATTAAGACTGTGAGCCCCATGTAAGACAGGGAATGTGTCCAAACTGATGACCTTGAATCTACCCCAGCGCTTAAAACAGTGCTTGGCCCACAGTAAGTGCTTAGCAAATACCATCATTATTATCATCATGTGTCTGTTTGTTGTATTGTACTGTCCCAAACGCTTAGTATAGTGCTCTGCAGACAGTGAGCTTTCCATAAATACGAATGACTGACTGAATGACTGACTGACAATCACTGAATGAATGAAGAATGACTGAATGAGTGAATTAATGATAACTGAATGACTGAATTAATGCATAAATGACTAATAGTGTTAGTATTTGTTAAGCGCTTACTCTGTGCCAAACACTGTTCTAAGCGTTGGGGTGAACACCAGGCAATCAGCTTGTCCCACGTGGGGCTCACAGTCTTCAGCCCCATTTTCCAGATGCGGTCACTGAGGCACAGAGAAGTGAAATGACTTGCCCAAGAACACACAGTTGACAAGTGGTGGAGAGATTAGAACCTATGACCTCTGAACTCCCAGTCCTGTGCTCTTTCCACTAAGCAACACTGCCTCCTGTGGATGACTTGACTGACTGTCTGGCTGAACGAATGAATGACTGACTGATTGACTGACTGACTGAATGAATGACTGCATGACTGAATGACTGACTGAATGACTGACTGACTGACTGCATGACTGAATGAGTGACTGACTGACTGAATGCATGAATGAATAACTGAGTGAATGACTGACTGGATGACTGACTGAATAACTGAATGAATGAATGAATGAATGAATGAATGAATGAATGACTGCATTAATGGTGGATGGATGGATGGATGGATGGATGGATGGATGGATGGATGGATGGATGGATGGATGGATGGATGAGTGACTGACTGAATGACTGAATGAATAAATGGCTGAATGACTGACTGACAATGAATGAATGAGTGACTGACTGAATAAATGACTGAATGACTGAATGACTGACTGACTGAATGAATAACTGAGTGATGCCTGAATGGATGATTGACTGAATAAATAACTGAATGAATGAATGACTGTATGAACGAACGAACGAATGAATGAATGAATGACTGCACGCACGCACGCACACACGCACGCACGCACGCACGCACGCACGCACGCACGCACGCACGAACGAACGAACGAACGAACGAATGAATGAATGAATGAATGAATGAATGAATGAATGAATGAATGAATGAATGAATGAATGAATGAATGAATGACTACTTGGGAGCTTCGGCGTGGCGGAGCGGTTGGTGGGTTGCCGGGCGACGCGGCGCGCTCTAACTTGCTACCGGGGAGGGGGCGTGGTCTGGGGGGCGTGGCCGGGGAAGTGAAGCGTGGTGACGGACGTGCGGGCCGCCCAATGAGGCGTCGGGAGGCGGGGCCGGCGGGCGGTGAGTGGGCGGGCGCGGCGGAGGGGGCGTGTCCGCGCGGGAGGGAGCGGGGTAGGGCGCGCGCGGGCCGAGCCGGCCGGCTTGAGTCGGGGCCTCCAGTGGGCCTGCGCGGCGCCCTCCGATCCGCTCCGATCTTCTCCGATCTTCTCCGATCTTCTCCGATCGGCTCCGATCCGCCCCGATCCCTGCCAAGCAGTCCGGCCCGCTCCGCTCCGCTCCGCTGATCCAGTCCGGGTCGCACCTCCAACCAGGTCAGTCTTCTGGGTCCCGGGGGCGAGGGGCGCTTACTAGGTTCCCCTCCTCTGTACTAAACGCTGGGGGAGCGACAAGTTAATCGGGCTGGACGCCATCCCTGTCCCGCATAATCGTCATCATAACAATAATGGTGGGACTTTTCTTAAGCGCTTCCTAAGTGCCAGGCACTGTACTGAACGCTGGAGGGGGAGACAAGCCGCTCATCCCCTTCATTCTATTTCTTTGCTATTGTTTTAATGAGATGTTCATCCCCTTGATTCTATTTATTGCTATCGTTTTTGCCTGTCCGTCTCCCCCGATTAGACCGTAAGCCCATCCAAGGGCAGGGACTGTCTCTATCTGTTGCCCATTTGTCCATTCCCAGCGCTTAGTACAGTGCTCTGCACATAGTAAGCGCTCAATAAATACTATTGCATGAATGAATCCGGCTGGACGCTGACCCTGGCCCGCATCATCATCATAACAATAATAACTATGATGGCATTTGTTAATAATAATAATAATGGCATTTGTTAAGCGCTTACTTGGTGCCAAGCACTGTTCTAAGCGCTGGGGTGGATACAAGGTGATCAGGTTGTCCCACGTGGGGCTCCCCGTCTTCATCCCCATTTTCCAGAGGAGGGAACTGAGGCACGGAAAGTTGAGGGACTTGCCCGAGCTCACAAGCGGCGGAGGCGGAATTAGAACCCATGACCTCTGACTCCCAAGCCCGGGGTCTTTACTAGGTGCCTGGCACTGTACTAAACGCTGGGGGAGGGGAGGTGAAGACAAGCTAATAGGACTGGATGCAGTCCCTGTCCCGCATAATCATCATCATAACAATAATTGTGGGGTTTTGTTAAGCGCTTACTATGTGCCAGGCACTGTACTAAGCGCTGGGGGAGAGACATGGTAATCTAGTTGGACGCTCTCCCTGTCCCGCATAACCATAATGATTGTGGGATTTTGTTAAGTGCTTACTATGTGCCAGGCACTGTACTAAGCGTTGGGGGGAGGGAGACATGGTAATCTGGTTGGACGCAGTCCCTGTCCCGCATAACCATAGTAATAATAATAATAATAATAATTGTGGGATTTCGTTAAGCGCTTACTATGTGCCAGGCACTGTACTAAGCGCTGGGGGAGAGACATGGTAATCTAGTTGGACGCTCTCCCTGTCCCGCATAACCATAATGATTGTGGGATTTTGTTAAGTGCTTACTATGTGCCAGGCACTGTACTAAGCGTTGGGGGGAGGGAGACATGGTAATCTGGTTGGACGCAGTCCCTGTCCCGCATAACCATAGTAATAATAATAATAATAATAATTGTGGGATTTCGTTAAGCGCTTACTATGTGCCAGGCACTGTACTAAGCGCTGGAGGAGAGACATGGTAATCTAGTTGGACGCTCTCCCTGTCCCGCATAACCATAATAATTGTGGGATTTCGTTAAGCGCTTACTATGTGCCAGGCACTGTACTAAGCGCTGGGGGGAGGGAGACATGGTAATCTGGTTGGACGCAGTCCCTGTCCCGCATAACCATAGTAATAGTAATAATAATAATAATAATAATTGTGGGATTTCGTTAAGCGCTTACTATGTGCCAGGCACTGTAGTAAGTGCTGGGGGGGGGGCGGGGAGGGGGACCAGGTAATCGGGTTGGACGCAGTCCCTGTCCCGCATAATCATCATCATAACAGTAATAATCATGATAGTATATGTTAAGCTCTTACTAGGTGCCCGGTAGTGTACTAAGCGCTGGGGTGGGTACCAGCCGATCGGTTTGGACGCAGTCCCTGTCCCGCATAATCATCATCATTATAACAATAATAACTATTATGGTATTTGTTAAGCGCTTACCATGTGCCCGGCACTGTACTAAGCGCTGGGATGGAAACAAGCAAACTGGGTTGTTCATAGTTCCTAAAGAGCCCGGGCTTGGGAGTCAAAGGTCATGGGTTCTAATCCCGTCTCTGACACTTGTCAGCTGTGTGGCCTTGGGCAAGTCACGTAACTTCTCCGTGCCTCAGTGACCTCATCTGTAAAATGGGGATTGAGACTGGGAGCCCCATGGGGGACAACCTGATTCCCGTCTATCTCCCCCAGCGCTTAGAACAGTGCTTGGCACAGAGTAAGCGCTTAACAAATACCCTCATTATTATTATCATAATGATCGTTGTGTTATTTGTCTGTTTATTGGTGTATGGTACTCTCCCAAGTGCTCAGCACAGCGCTCTGCACACAGTAAGCGCTCAGTAAATACCACTGACTGGAGTGGAGACAAGTAAGTGCGGTTGGACACAGTCCCTGTCCTGCAGAATCAAAAGGATAATAATAATAATGTTGGTATTTGTTGAGCGCTTACTATGTGCAGAGCACTGTTCTAAGCGAATCATGGTGGGATAGGTTTAAGCGCTTACTGTGTGCCCGGCACTGTACTGAGCGCTGGGGTGGAGACAAGCAAATCGGGTGGGACACAGTCCCTGTCCTGCATATTAATAATCATCATAGTAATAATGGTATTTGTTAAGCGCTTACTATGTGCCAGGCACCGCATTAAGCGCCGGGGTGGAAACAAATAAATCCGGTGAGACCCCCGATCCTTGTCCCACGTAAGGTGAATTGTGGTATTTGTTAAGCGCTTACTACGTGCCGGGCTCTGCACAAAGCGCTGGGGCAGATAGAAGATAATAACCGTAATTCTTAGGATGGTATTTGTTAAGCGCTTACTATGTGCCAGACACTGTACCAAGCACTGGGCCGTATCGGTTGGCCACGGTCCCCGTCCCCCGTGGGGCTCACAGTCTCCGTCCCCCTTTTCCAGTGGAGGGAACTGAGGCCCCGAGAAGTGAAGCGACTTGGCCAAGGTCACCCAGCAGACGAGTGTCGGAGGCGGGATTCGAACCGGGGACCCCGTGCCTCCCAGGCCCGGCCTGTGTCCACTCCGGGCCGCTGATGCCTGGGCCGTCGGGGGCAGCGGCCCGCTGAGACGCTTTGGGACCCCTGGGGGTTGCGGACGGTCCCCGCCGGGTGCTCCCACCCTGCCCGACCCCCTCCCCGACCCCCTCCACACCCCCTGACCACCGCGCTCTGGCCCTGACTACCCCTCTCTCTGCCCCCCACTTCGCCCTCCTCTCTCTGCCCCCCCGCCTGACCCCCCCTCTCACCCCTCTTTCCACCGTCCCACCCCCCTTTGCCCCACCACACTCTCTCTCTCTGCCCCCTGTGTCTCTGCCCCCTCCCTCTGCCTGCCCCTGTCTGCCCCTCCACCCTCTCTCTGCCCCCCCTCTCTCTGCTTGCTCCCTCTCTCTGCCGCCCCTTCTTGCCCCCTCTCTTCCTGCCCCCTCTCTCTGCCCCCTCTCTCCCTCCCTCTCTGCCTCCTCTCTCTCCTCCCCCCCGCCCCGCCTTCCCCTGGCCTCCACTCTCTGCCCCCTCTCTTCCTGCCCTCTCTCTCTGCCCCCTCTCTCCCATCCTCTCTGCCTCCTCTCTCCCCCCTTCTGCCTCCCCAGCCCCCTCTCTCTCTGCCCCCCCATCCCTGCCCTCCACTCTCTTCTCCCCAAGCCTGCCCCCCCCGCCTGCCCCCTCTCTCTGTCCCCCCTGCCCCCCTCTCTCTGTCCCCCTGCCCCCTCTCTCTCTGCCCCCCGTCCCCTTGCCCCCTCTCTGCCCCTTCTCTCTCTGCCCCTTCTCTCTCTGCCCCTTCTCTCTCTGCCCCCTCTCTCTCTGCGCCCCCTCTCTCTCTGCCCCCCCCCCCTCCTGCCCCCTCTCTCTCTGCCCCCCTCTCTGCCCCTTTCTCTGCCCAACCTCTCTGTCCCTCTCCCTGCTCCCTTCCCCTGCCCCCTGTCTCCACCCCTCTCTGCCCCCTTTCTCCCCACTCCCTCTCTCTGTCCGCCCCCTCTCCTCTTCCTCCTCTGTCCGCCCTCTCCCTCCGTGGTGTGCCCACCCTCTGCCCCTCGCGGGCCCGGCGGCGGACTCTCCTTCAGTCACCTTGGGAGGCGGGTAACAAAAGCAAGCAGTAGGATTGTCACCGTTTATTGCGGTGGTGCACTTTCCCCAGCGCTTAGTTCAGTGCTCCGCACTTAGTAAGCGCCCAATAAGTACAATTGAATGAGTGAATATCGAGCGCTTATGCTATGGACAGCACTGTACTAAGCTCTTGGGAGGGTACGATCGGATCAGTGGTATTTGAGGGCTTCACCCTGTGCCGAGCACTGTACTAAGTGCTCAGGAGAGTTCAGTCAATCAGTGGTATTTGGGTGCTCGCCGTGAGCAGAGCACTGTACTAAGCATTTGGAAGAGCACAGCACTGTACTAAGCATTTGGAAGAGTACGGTGCAATAGAGGAGAGTTGGGCACCGGGGTAGATACGAGGTCATCACGTTGTCTCACGTGGGGCTCACGGTCTTCATCCCCATTTGACAGGTGAGGGAACTGAGGCACAGAGAGGTTGTGACTTGCCCAAAGTCACACAGCAGACAAGTAGGGGAAGCAGCGTGGCTCGGTGGAAAGAGCCCGGGCTTGGGAGTCAGAGGTCATGGGTTCTCATCCCGGCTCTGCCGCTTGTCCGCTGTGTGACTTTGGGCAAGTCACTTCATTTCTCTGGGCCACAGTTCCTTCATCTGGATCATCTGGAAAATGGGGATGAAGACTGTGAGTTCCACGTGGGACAACCTGATCACCTTGTATCAACCCCAGCGCTTAGAACAGGGTTTGGCACCTAGTTAGCGCTTAACAGCTACCATCATTATTATCTCTAGACTGTGAGCCTGTTGTTGAGTAGGGATTGTCTCTATCTGTTGCTGAATTGTACTTTCCAAGTGCTTAGTATAGTGTGCTCTGTACACAGTAGGTGCTCAATAAATTCCATTTAATGATTGAAGTGAGGGAGTCAGTATTAGTACAGTGCTCTGCACATAGTAAGCGCTCAATAAATACTATTGAAGGAATATTAGAATATTAGAATGCACAACCCCTGACTCCCAAGCCCACGCTCTTTCCAGTAAGCCACGCTGTTTCTTGCTTACTGTACTGTACTAAGCACTAAGGTCAGAGGGAGAGAGGTCAGGCAGGGGTGAGATAGATAATAATGATGGTATTTGTTAAGCGCTTACTATGTGCAGAGCACTGTTCTAAGCGCTGGGGGAGACACAGGGGAATCAGGTTGTCCCACGTGGGGCTCACAGTCTTCATCCCCATTTTAAAGATGAGGTAACTGAGGCAGGGACTGTCTCTATCTGTTGCCGATTTGTACATTCCAAGCGCTTAGTACAGTGCTCTGCACGTAGTAAGCGCTCAATAAATACTATTGAATGAATGAATAGGCCACTGCCTGCTGTGTGGCTCTAGACCGTAAGCTCGTTGTGGGCAGGGAATGTGACTATTTTTTGTTATAGTGTACTCTCCCAAGCGCTTGGTACAGTGCTGTGCACAGAGTAAGAGCTGTGTGACCTTGGGCAAGTCATTTAACTTCTCTGTGCCTCAGTGACCTCATCTGTAAAATGGGGATGAAGACCGTGAGCCCTGTGTGGGACAAGCTGATTACCTTTTATCTATTCCAGCGCTTAGAACAGTACTTGGCACGTAGTAAGTGCTTAACAAATACCAACATTATTAATAAATTCATTCAGTAGCATTTATTGAGCACTTACTTGGGAAAGTCATTTAACTTTTCCGTGCCTCAATTTCTCATTTGGTAAAGTGGGAATAAGTTACCCTTAGATTACCCTGTATCTACCCCAGCGCTTAGAACAGTGCTCTGCACCTAGTAAGCGCTTAACAAATACCAACATTATTATTATTATTATTATTCTCCCCTCTCCCTTAGAATGTGAATGCCATGTGGGACGGGGACCGTTTCTGTTACGCTTATAATAATAACATTGATAATAATAATGATGACGGTATTTGTTAAGCGCTTACTAGGTGCCAAGAAGTGTTCTAAGCACTGGGGGAGATACAAGGTAATCAGGTTTCCCCCGTGGGGCTCACAGTCCTAGTCCGCATTTTCAGATGAGGGAACCGAGGGCCCAGAGAGGTGAAGTGACTTGACCGAAGTCACGCAGCTGACAAGAGGCGGAGATAGGATTAGAACCCACGACCTCTGACTCCCAAGCCCGGGCTCTTTCCACTGAGCCATGCTTCTTCTAATATTGTAGTTTTTATACCGTATCTATCCCAGTGATATCCCATCCTGACTACTGCGTCGGCCTCCTCTCCGGCCTCCCTGCCTCCTGTCTCTCCCTTCTCCAGTCCATATTTCACTCTGCTGCCCGGATCAATTTTCTAAAGAAAATTCAGTCGGCATCTCCCCTCCTCAAAAACCTATTTAATCAGCTTCCTACATCCTAGTTTACCTTGCTGTCTCCTACTTCAGAAACCACATTTCCCTCCTCTTAACACCTGCTCGCCGTATCTCCATCTCATCTATCTGGAACGCCCTCCCCCCTTATATCAGGCAGATAATTCCTCTCCCCCCTTCCAAGCCATATTCTAGGCCCATCTCCTCCAAGAGGCCTTCCCTGACTGCTCCCCCCTTTCCTCTCCTCCTCCTCCCTTCTGCATCACCCTGACTCGCTCCCTTTATTCATCCCCCCCCCTCCCAGTCCCACAGCGCTTGTGTCCGTAACTGTCATTTATTTATTTATATTAATGCCTGTCCCCCCCCGTCCCCCCCTTGACTGTAAACTCGTTGTGGGCTGGGATTGTGTCTGTTTCTTGTTGCATTGTACTTTCTCAAGTTCTGTGGGCAGTGCTCTTCACACAGTAGGTGCTCAATGAAGAGAAGCAGCGTGGCTCAGCGGAAAGAGCACGAGCTTGGGGGTCAGAGGTCACGGGTTCGAATCCCGGCTCGGCCACTTGTCAGCTGTGTGACTTTGGGCAAGTCACTTAACTTCTCGGTGCCTCAGTGACCTCATCTGTAAAACGGGGATTAAGACTGTGAGCCCCACGTGGGACGACCTGATTCCCCTCTGTCTCCCCCAGTGCTTAGAACAGTGCTCGGCACATAGTAAGCGCTTAACAAATACCAACATTATTATTATTACTTAACTTCTCTGTGCCTCAGTTACCTAATCTGTAAAATGGGGATGAAGACAGTGAGCCCTATTTGGGACAACCTGATCACCTTGTATCCTATCCAGCCCTTAGAACAGTGTTTCTTTGCACATAGTAAGCGCTTAACAAATGCCAACATTACTATTAATAAATACCACTGGATGAATGAATTTGTCATTTGCCCCAATCCCACAGCACTTATGTACATATCCTTATAAATTATAAATGATTTATTTACTCATACTAATGTCTGTCTCTCCCTCTAGACTGTAAGCCTGTTATGGGACGGAAACTTGTCTGCTAATTCTGTTCTCTTCATAGTGCTTAATACAGTGCTCTGCACATAGTAATGATGGCATTTGTTAAGCACTGCCTTTGTGCCAGGAACTGTACTAAGCGCTGGAGTGGATAAAGGCAAACTGAGTTGGGCACAGTCCCTTGTGGGGATCTCTGTCTCGAGCTCCATTTTACAGATGAGGGAACTGAGGCCCAGAGAAGTGAAGTGACCTGCTCAACGTCACACAGCCGACAAGTGGCGGAGCTGGGATTAGAACCCATGACCTCGGACTCCCAGTCCCTTATTCTTTCTATAATTTTTTCAAGCTAAATTCCTGTTTGATTCCTGTTTTATAGTTGAGTGATGCTCATTGCTTTGAGGGGTAAGAATGGGTTAACAAATGGAGAGAGAATAACCTTTCTTAAAGACAAGCGACTTTCTCCAAGCAAGGCAATGCGAAAGTAAGAATAAAGTTTCCATGTTCCCGTTTGCCAAGACTCAGGCCCCATCCTAGGACAGAATGTTAAACGCTTCGGAGACTCTGGGATCCGAAGAGACATTTTTTTCGCCCGTTCCACCTGAAGTGTTCTTTGTCTTGCCAGGATTTTCTGGAGTGAATTCGGTAGTCACAATCCTATCAGAAAAGCCGGTCGTCTATTATCATTCATTCCATCAGCGCTATTTTTTGAGAGCTAACTGTGTGCAGAGCAACCAATCAGTCGCATTTATTGAGCACTTTCTATGTGCAGAGAAGCAGCACGGTGTAATGGATAGAGGCCAGTCCAGAGAGTCAGAAGGTCATGGGTTCTAATCTCAGCTTGTTGGCTGTGTGACCTCGAGCAAGTCGTTTCATTTCTCTGGGCCTCAGTGACCTCATCTGCAGAAATGGGGATTGAGACTGTGAGCCTCACCTGGGACGGGGACTGTGTCCAGTTCGATTTGCCTGTATCCACCCCAGCGTTTAGTACAGTGCCCGTTACATCGTAAGCGCTTAACAAATACCCTTATCATTATGTGCAGAGCACTGTACTGAGTGGTTCGGAGAGGGCAATACAATAGTATTAGCAGACGTCGCCGGCTCATAACAAGCTACCAGTCTAGAGGGGGAGACAGACATGAATATGAATGAATAAGTCATTTGTAATATATAATTAAAGGATATGTACATAAGTCTGTGGGGTTGCGGGTGGGACAAATATCAAATTCATTCATTCAGTCGTATTTTCTGAGCACTTACTGTGTGCAGAACACTGCACTAAGCACTTGGGAAAGTACAGTACAACAATAAATAGACAAATTCCCTGTTTACAGTCTAGAACGGGGGAGAATGACGTGAAAAGAAATAAAGAAATGACAGTTATGGACCTAAGTGGTGTGGGGCTGGGAGAGGAGAAGAACAAAGGGAGAAAGTCAGGGCGAAGCAGAAGGGAGCGGGGGAAGAGGAAAGACGGGGCCAATCTGGGAAGGCCTCTTGGAGGAGATGTGCCTTCAATGTCCAAAGGTCACAGATTGATATGCAGAGCACTGTACTAAGCGCTTGGGAGGCAGAATTGTTTAGTAGAAAAAGTCCGGGCTTGGGAGTCAGAGGACCTGGACTCTAATCTCGGCTCCACCACTTGCCTGCTGTGTGATCTTGGGCGAGTCACTTAACCTCAGTTCACTCATCTGCAAAATGGGGATTCAAACCTGTTCTCCCTCCTACTTAGACTTTGAAGTCCATGTAGGGCCTGGTTATCTTCTATCTATCTACCCAATGCATGGTACAGTGCTAAGCACATTGTTAACACTTAACAAATGCTATTATTTGTTAATAATAATAATAATAATTTGTTAATAATTGGAAAGAGTGGAAAGAGCATGGGCTTGGGAGTCAGAGGTCTGGGTTCTAATCCGGCTCTGTCACTTGTAAGCTGTGTTACTTTGGGCAAGTCACTTCTCTTCTCTGTGCCTGATTTACCTCATCTGTAAAATGGGGATTAAGACTGTGAGCCCCACGTGGGACAACCTCATTATCATTTATCTACCCCAGCACTTGGCACATAGTAAGCACTTAACAAATACCATTATTATTATTATTATTGTTGTTGTTATTGTTGCAGTACAACGGATTTAGAAGACATATTACCTGCCCACAAAGTAAATGCATTGTTTGGGCCACACTTTAGATACAACTGGAAATAAAATCTAGTAATAGTATTTAGTGCAGTGCAAAAGACTGTACTAAGTGCTACCACCTGGAAAAGAACCAAACAAGGTCTCTGATCCTTAAAGAGCCCCCAAGTTAAGGTTTTGGGGAGAGGGTGCTGGCTTCTGACAAATAATGAAAAGTGAATAATAAACCCCCAGAAATCACTCATCAAAAGATAAAATGGATGTGAGCAGGTTTTTCAGAAGGTGTTGATTTCCTTGTGGAGCTTCCTTTTTACGTTATTTTGTGATCTGATGCAATTTTTCTGAATCCGTGGCCTGTGCCAGCTTTATTTTACGTGCTGTATCATTTATGTCACGTCTTGAGAAGCAGTGTGGCTTAGTGGAAAGAGCATAGGCCTGGGAGTCAGAGGTCATGGGTTCTAATGCAGCTTCTCCACTTTTCAGCTGTGTGACTTTGGGCAAGGCACCTAACTTGCCTCAGTTACCTCATCTGTCAAATGGAGATTAAGGCTGTGAGCTCCACGTGGGACAACCTGATAACCTGTATCTATCCCGGTGCTTAGAATAGTGCTTGGCACATAGTAAGCGTTTAATAAATACCATCATTATTATCATTTCCAAGAGCCCTTCCCCGACGAAGCCCTCTTTTCCCCAGCCCACTCTCCCTTCTGCGTCGTCTCTGCGCTTCGATGTGTGACCCTTGAATATTTGATTTTGCTCCCGGGCAGCACTTAGGCACTCATCTTTAAATTATATATTATACATTATTTATAGTAATGTCTGCCTTCCCCTCTAGATTGTAAACTCATTGTGGACAAGGAACATGTCTGCTAATTCTGTTTTACTCTTCCAAGAGTTTAGTACAGTGCTGAGCCCATAGTAAGCACGCAATAAATTCCTTGGCTTGATTGACTAGGGTTTGTGGTGGAAGACAAAACAAAATTTGTATATATTTTTGCAAATTTTTGGCACTGACTTATTGTTCTGCATTCTCAAAGTACTGGCTTTGGATTTTTTCACTTGGGATGAATGTGTTGGAGAGATGAAATGGCCATTTCCTCATTAGTGGGATTGTTTTCTGACTTGGTAGTTATTGAGAGAATTGCTATGTTGTGCATTCACAACTTATTTTTATCTTGCCAACAGCTGTCTGCTTGTGCTCAGAAATTCCTGGACTAAGAGTTGAATATGATCTCAGCTACCTAGCAATTTCTGCAAAATTCATTCTCATCAACTGAGGCCAGTTATTGATCTTGAAAAACCACTTTCCTCAATGGTCGAATTCAGCCCCTCGAACTTGCATTTGAAACAGTCCGTTTTTAAATGCGCCCTCTTGCAGTTGTTGAACTTAGATTCTCGTCTGCAGTGTATTAAAGATCAGATAATTGGCGTGGATGGCCCAAACTGAATTATCTTGAGATGCATGTAAACAATATTTTTTGCTGATAGCAACAATCGATTAATGGTATTTATGGAATGTGTCTACCGGCTCTGTTTTATTGTACTCTCCCAAATGCTTAGGACAGTGCCCTGCAAACACTAAGTTCTCAATAACTACCAACACAGCCACTCTAGACTGTGAGTTTGCTGTGGGCAGGGATTGTGAGTACCAACTCTGTGATAGTGTAATGATAATACTTTATAATGATGGTATTTTTCCTGTTCTAAGCACTGGGATAGATATAATGTAATCAGGTTGGACACAGTGCCTGTCCCACATGGGGCTCACAGTCTTCATCCCTATTTTACAGCTCAGGTAACTGAGGCCCAGAGAAGCTAAGTGACTTGCCCCAAATCACCCAGCTGACAGGTGGCTGAGCCAAGATTAGAACCCACGACCTCTGACTCCAAGTGCTTACTATGTGCCAAGCACTGTTCTAAGCACTGGCGTGGATAGAAGGGAATCAGGTTGGACACAGTCCCTGTCCCACATGGGGCTCATAGTCTTGATCTCCATTTTACAGGTGCGGGAACTGAGACATTCCTCTCTCACACAGGGACCGGAAAACTTCATGTTTTGGAGAACCCGTGTCTTTGTTTTTTTTCCTTTTCTTCTTTTTCCGGCATTTGTTAAGCACTTATTATGGGCCAGGAACTCTTCTAAGCTCTGGAGCAGTAGAAGCTAATCAGGTTGGACACAGTCCATGTTCCACATGGGCCTCACAATCTTAATCCCCATTTTATAGAAGTTGTAACTGAGATACAGAGAGTAATAGTAATAATTTTGGTATTTGTTAAGCACTTACTATGTGCCAGGCACTGAACTAAACGCTGGGGTGGATACAAGCAAATCAGCTTGGTCACAGTCCCTGTCGCATATGGGGCTTAAGAAGCAGCGTGGCTCAGTGGAAAGAGCATGGGCTTTGGAGTCAGAGGTCATGGGTTCAAATCCCGGCTCTGCCACTTGTCAACTGTGTGACTGTGGGCAAGTCACTTAACTTCTCTGTGCCTCAGTTACCTCATCTGTAAAATGGGGATTAAGACTGTGAGCCCCACGTGGGACAACCTGATTCCCCTGTGTCTACCCCAGCGCTTAGAACAGTGCTCTGCACATAGTAAGTGCTTAACAAATACCAACATTATTATTATTATTATTACAAGCAAATCAGCTTGGTCACAGTCCCTGTCGCATATGGGGCTTAAGAAGCAGCGTGGCTTAGGGGAAAGAGCACAGGTTTGGGAGTCTGACGTCGTGGGTTCTAATCCCGACTCCACCACTTGTCTGCTCTGTGACCTCAGGCAAGTCACTTAACTTTTCTGTGCCTCAGTTACCTCATCTGTAAAAATGGGGATTAAAAAATGTGAGCCTCACGTGGGACAATCTGATTACCCTCTATCTACCCCAGCGAGAGCTTAGAATAGTGCTCAGCACATACTAAGCACTTAACAAATACCATCATGCTCTAGCTACTATGCCATGCTGCTTCTTTAGTGAAGTGACTTGCCCAAAGTCACAAAGCAAATAGGTGGTGGAGCTGGGACTAGAACCCAGCTCCTTTGGACTCCCAGGCTTGTGCTCCGTCCGCTAATCCACGCCATTATCGGACCTGTGCCCTATTGAGGCAGGAAAAAAAAAATGATGGTGTTTGTTAAGCTCTTACTATGTGCCAAGAATTATTCTAAGCGCTGGGGTAGTTACAAGATTAACAGGTTCTCCCACTTGGGGCTCACAGTCTTATTTTATAGATGAGGTAACTGAGGCACAGAGAAGTGAAGTGACTTGCCCAAAGTCACACAGCAGAGAAGTGGCAGAGCCGGAATTAGAACCCAGGTTTTTCTGACTCCCAGCCCTTGGTTCTATCTACTAGGCCACACTGCTAGTGCTGTGGGAAGAACATTCCCTATTTTCACAAAAGCATTCTTTTCAAAAGTAAATTGAAGACACCCATTTAGGAATCAATCGATGGCATTCATTGAACGTACGTTTATTGTATGCCAAGCACTGTATTAAGCGCTTGGAAGAAACAAACACAAGAAACCTGAGTTATAATCCCTGCTCCACAAGAAGCTTACAGTCTAGGGGGGGGAGACAGAGGGCATGGTTGGGCAGGAGATTGTCTCTATCTGTTGCCGAATTGTACATTCCATGCGCTTAGTACGGTGCTCTGCACATAGTAAGCGCTCAGTAAATACTATTGAATGAATTTAAGTGCTGTGGGACTGATTGTGTGGTGAACCTCTAAACTCTGAACTTGTGGGTAGGGAATGTGCCTACCAATTCTGTTTTGTAACACTCTCTCAAGTGCTTAGTATAGTGCTCTGCACACAGTAAGCGCTCAGTAAATTTGATTATTAAGGGGGGAAATCCAAGTGGAAAAGCAATGTAGAAGTGGGATGGGACTGAGAGGAAATAAGGGCTTATTCGGTGACGGCCTCTTGGAGGAGAAGATTGATCGCAGTCTCTACACTGTAAACTCATTGAGGGAAGGGAGTGTGTCTGTTTATAGTTGTGATGAACTCTTCCAAGCTGTCAGTACAGTGCTTTGCACACAGTAAGCGCTCAAAAAATGTGAATGAATGAATGAATGAACCCACCTCCTCCCTTCTGTGAATAGCTTTATATTTGATGGCTTCCCGACACGTCAGTCATTTTACCGTCTGTCTCCCCTGCTAGATCGTAAGCTCCTCGAGGGCAGGTCCTGTCTCTACTTTACCGTACTCCCGAGCGCTCAGTTCAGTGCCTTGCGCAGAGTGAGCGCTTAATAAATCCCACTGCTGGTTGGACGGCTGGAGCGGTGATTCCTCGAGGTTCCTTCGGGCTTTTTCGTTCGGCGCTAACTCTCCTCCCCGGCCCCGTGTTTGGTTCACAGGCACCATGGAGTCGGACCCCCCTCCCACGAGCCCGTCCCGTGCCCAGCCCGGACGCTCCCAGCTCAACGCCACCTCTTCTGCGGCGGGGAACGAAGACCCCCAGAGACAGGGCCCGACGCCGGGAGACCACGCCACTCCGCCCCCCGGAAGGGCCGAGCCGGAGAAAAACGGTACGCCGCGGCGGGAGGACTGCATAGTTCAGGGCCCAAACATCCCTGGGCCAGGCTCGAAGCAGGCAGGAGATGGTCTCTCATGTAGCAGCGTGGCTTAGTGGAAAGAGCCCGGGCTTGGCAGTCAGAGGTCATTCATTCATTCATTCAATAATATTTATTGAGCGCTTACTATGTGCAGAGCACTGTACTAAGCGCTTGGAATGAACAAGTCGGCAACAGATAGAGACAGTCCCTGCCGTCTGACGGGCTCACGGTCTAATCGGGGGAGACGGACGGACGAGAACAATGGCGATAAATAGAGTCAAGGGGAAGAACATCTCGTAAAAACAATAGCAACTAAATAGAATCTAGGCGATGTACAATTCATTAACAAAATAAATAGGGTAATGGGTTCTAATCCCGGCTCAGCCACTTGTCAGCTGGGTGACTTTAGGCAAGTCACTTCACTCCTCTGGGCCTCAGTTCCCTCATCTGTAAAACAGGGATTAAGACTGTGAGCCCCATGTGGGACCACCTGATGACCTTGTATCTACCTCAGTGCTTAGAACAGTGCTTGGAACATAGTAAGCGCTTAACAAATACCATTATTATTATTATATGCATGGCTTAGTGGATAGAGAATGGGCTTGGGAGTCAGAGATCGTGGTTCTAATCCCCATTCTGCCAGTCATCTGCTGGGTGACCCTGGGCAAGTCACTTTTTCATTCACTCAATCATATTTATTGAGCACTTACTGTGTGTGGAGCACTGCACTAAGCGCTTGGAAAGCACAATTCAGCAAGAGAGACAATCCCTGCCCACAGTGGGTTTACAGTCTAGAAAAGGACTTACAGTCTTAATTTCTCTGTGCCTCGGTTACCTCATCTGTCAAATGGGGATTAAGACTGTGAGCCCCACGTGGGACAACATGATTACCCTGTATCTGCCCCATCGCTTAGAACAGTGCTTGGCACATAGTAAGCACTTAACAATTGCCATCATTATTGTTATCATTATTAGATTGTTCTATTGTATTCTCCCAAGAGCTTAGTACAGTGCTGTATACACAGTCAGCTTATTACAAGCTCCCAAGTGCTTGGTACAGAGAAGCAGTGGCTCACTTAACTTCTCGGTGTCTCAGTGACCTCATCTGTAAAATGGGGATGATGACTGTGAGCCTCCCGTGGGACAACCTGATTACGCTGTATCTACCCCAGCGCTTAGAACAGTGCTTGGCACATAATAAGTGCTTGACAAGTACCAACATTATTATTATTATTATTAGAGCTCAGGTCTGGGAGTCAGAAAGACCTGGGTTCTAATCCCATTCTGCCACAGGTCTGCTGTGTAACCTTGGGCAAGTGACTTCAATTCTCCGGGCTTCAGTTATCATATCTGTAAAATTGGGATGAGAGTGTGAGCGCCACGTGGGACAGGGACTGTGTCAGACCTGATTGATATATCTACCCAGTGCTTAGAACAGGGCTTGGCAACGGAGTAAGTGCTTAACAAGTACCATAATTATCATTCTTACCATTACTCTGCACACTGTTAATGCTCAATTGATTTTGGTGGCCACTCTCGACAAAATTAACTTTAACTCCGCCTCTTCATTCTCAAGAATAAAATTACAATTTTTTCAGGCTGAGGACTTTGAAGTCTTTAGTGGTAGTAAAACCATTGAAATGGAACCTAAGGTTTAGGGATGTTGTATTTAAAAGAGAGGGAAGAGCAAAGCTTGGGTTTATCGAAGGATGTCATTTTGCAGAATCAGTCAGTGGTATTCCCAGAGCGCTAACTGTGTGGAGAATACTAAGTCTTGGGAGAAAACAGACAGAGTGGGTAGACATGTTCCTCACCTACAAGGAAGTACGGGATTGAGAGAATTCTGGAAAAATGCATAGGAGCAAAGTAGAAAAAGAGAAGAATGCTAGCCAGATTTCTCCTCTCTGCCCAATTTTTGCTCCTCTTTGGCAGTAGTCCGCTTCCTTGACACACTCTCCAGCCTGAAAGTGAAGTGCTAATTCTTCATCATGAGTGTGGCGATGGGATCATGGCTTCATTCCATCATTTTTGTTTATTGAGCGCTTACTGTGGAGCATAGCACCATCCCCTTGCCCCCTCCTGCCTCACCTCACTTGTGTCCTTCTCCATCCCAGCCCGCACACTCTGCTCTTCTGGTGCTGCTAACCTTCTCAATGTCCCTCCATCTCTCCTGTCTCGCCATCCTGCTTCTGGCTTGGGACGCCCTCCCTCCTCTAATCCCTCAGACAACCACTCTCCCTCTCTTCGAAGCCTTACTGAAGACCCATCTCCTCCAAGAGGCCTTCCCAGACTAAGCCCCACTTTTCCTCATCTCCCACTCCCTTCTGTGTCACCCTAACTTGCTCCCTTTGCTCTTTTCCCTCTCCCAGCCCCATAGCTTCTATGGACATATCTGTCATTTTATTTATTTGTATTGATACAACCTGATTACCTTGAATCTACCCCTCCGCTTATAACATTGCTTGGCACATAGAAAGCACTTAACAAATACCATCATCATCATCATCATCATGTATGTCTCCCCTGGCTAGACTGTAAGCTTGCCTGGGCAGAGTATGTCACTGTTCATTGTATTTTACTTTCCCAAGCGCTTACTACAGGCTCTGCCCAGAGTAAGCACTCAATAAATGTGATTGAATGAATGAATACTAAGTGCTTTAGAGTACAATATAACAGAGTTGGTCGATACGTTCTGTACCCACAGCGACATAGTGCTCTGCACATGGTAAGTACTCAATAAATATGATTGAATAAATGAGTTTACAGTCTAGAGGGGAAGACACATCTCCTCCAAGAGGCCTTTCCATATTAAGCTCCCCCCCCCTTTCCTCTTCTCCCACTCCCTTCTGCGTCGCCCCTGACTTGCTCCTTTTGTTCTCCCCCCCCAACCCCACAGCACCTATGTCCATACCTGTCATTTCTTTATTTATATCGATGTCTGTCTCCCTCCCTCTAGACTGTAACCTCGTTGTGAACAAGGAATGTGACTGGTTATTGTTGTATTTGTATTGTACTCTCCCAAATGCTTAGGACAGTGTTCTGCACTCAGCAAGTGCTCAAGAAATATGATTGAATGAATGAATGAGATAGTCACTGGTATAAATAAATTAAATTATGGATATGTACATAAATGGTTTGGGTCTGAGGGAGAGGTGAACATAGAGGTGAACACAGGAGGAGGAAATGAGGGCTTAGTTGGGGAAAGCCTCTTGGAGGAGATGGGATTTTATAAGGCTTTGAAGTGAGGGACAGTGATTATCTGTCGGATATGACGAGGTGGGCAGTTCCAGGCCGGAGGCAGGATGTGGGTGAGGGGGTGACAGCGAGATAGAGACTGAAGTACAGTGAGTGGGTTGGCATTAAAGAAGTGGAATGTGTGGGCTGGGGTGTAGGAGGAATTCAGCAAGGTGAGGTAGGAGGGAGCAAGATGACTTCAGAGCTAACAGGCCAAAAAGCCCCCATTTGGAGTGGGAAAAAATCTCAAGTTGAATCAGAAGGCAGTGATGAGCAAAGCCAAGAAGCAGCGTGGCCTAGTGGATAGAGCACAGGTCTGGGAGTCAGAGGACTGGGTTCTAATCCTGGGTCCAACCTTTGTCTGCTGGGTGATCTTGTCACTTAACTTGACTGTGCCTTCACTTAGCTTGTCTGTGCCTCAGTTTCTTCATCTGTAAAATGGGGGATTAAGACGGTGAGCCCCATCCAAGACCACCTGATTACCTTGTATCTACCCCGGCGCTTAGAACGGTGCTCGGCATGTGGAGAGCACTCAACAAATACCACAGTTCTTATGATTACTTGGGGCTCCGATTAGAACAGATCCTGAGGAGAACTGGCTAGGGGGTTTCCAATCCCTGGGAAGAGTCAGATGGTAGTCTTCAAGGAAGAAGCCCAGCAATTCCAAATCAGCAATTCCAAACCTTATGACAGTACCACCCATGGAAATTGTCGCTTAAATAGACCACGTTAGGCAATCAAGTTGACTCTTAGGTTCTAATTCTGGCTCTACCACTTGTCTGCTGTGTGACCTTGGGCAAGTCACTTCACTTCTCTGGGCCTCAGTTACCTCATCTGTAAAATGGGGATTATGACTGTGAGCCCCACGTGGGACAATCTGACTACCTTGCATGTGCCCCAGCCCTTAGAACAGTGCTTGGCACATAGGAAGTGCTTTAAAAATGTCATAAATATTATTATTATTGTGGTATTTGGTAAATGTGTGATATGAGCCAAGCACTGTACTATGCGGTGTGCTATATCTAATAATAATAATAATGAGAATAATGGTATGCCTCATGTGTCAAGCACTGTTCTATGCGCTGGGGTAGATATAAGCTAATCAGGTTGGACACAGTCCCTGTCCCACTTGGAACTCAGTCTTTATCCCCATTTCACAGAGGAGGTAACTGAGGCACAGAGATGTTAAGTGACTTGCCCAAGACCCCACAGAGCAGACAAGTGAGATAATCAGATCGGACACAGTCCCCCTCTCCCAAATGGGACTCACAGTCTTAAGGGAAGGGAGAATAGGTATTGAATCCCAACCTTACAGATGAGGAAACTGAGGCACAGAGAAGCAAAGTGACTTGCCCAAGGTCACAGAACAGGCAAGAGGTGGAACTGGGATTAGCTTCCAGATTCCCTGACTCCAGGCCTGTGCTTCTTCCAGCTCCCTAATTTGATCTTTGACCCTTTTGTCAGCAGTTTGTTTTGTCGAACTGTTCAGGAAGAGGGTTTATATCTCTCACCTCTTTAGTCCAGTTCCTCTGATATTGCTGATCTGGCCAGTTGAAACATTTAAGGCAGTAAAACGGTGTTCGAATGACCCCCTCAGTCAAATGACACTGAACATTGGACTGAAAACCAACTGTTTCAGTGTCACTTTGAAACCCGGAATCCTTTCTCAGCCGACTAGAAAGATCCAGAAATGGGCCTTCTGATTCGTTGGGAAGCCACGAGAATGTTTTAGGAAATTCAGGAAAAAAGCATTTATGTGGCCTTCTGCCATCTGTGTCTTTGAAAGAAATCACCTGACAAATTCACTCTAAAGAATTGGTAACTCATTATTGATAAGACTTTCTGGTCTTTACTCTTTGAAAAAGTTTGGCAGAAAACTGTGGGTTTATGAATGCTCTAAATAGATCACTTTACTCCACTGATTTTTACTCACACAAAAAAAAGGTATGCCGTGTAAGTAGCCCTTAACTTGAGGTATGCTGATTTCAGCAGCATTTATATACCTTTTTGTGGTGACAGTAGGTTTTTATTAGATTACGTAGTGTTGGATTCAATTTACCGTTTTTTCTTTTCATTCTAATTTCCTCAAAACGAGTCACATCATCGTGGGTAGGAAGAACGTTACCTAGTGGTTAGAACACGGGCCTGGGAGTCGGGAGGACCTGGGTTCTAATCCCAGCTCCGCCACAGGTATGCTTTATGACTTCGAGCGAGTCACTAAACTACTCTGTGCCTCAGTTTCCATATTAGAAAAATGGGGATTAAAATCCAAGTCCTCCTACTTAGACTGTGAGCTCCATAGGGACTGTGTCCAACCTGATCATCTTGTATTCACCCCAGGGCTTTTAACAGTGCTTGACATATAGTCATTTGATATTTTTTTAAATGGTATTTAATGGTGCTTACTATGTGCCAGGCACTGTACTAAGTGCTGGGGTAAATACAATTACCCAGCCCCCACCTACCACACTACTCTCTTACTACAACCCAGCCTGCACACTTTGCTCCTCTAATGCCAACCTAATCACAGTACCTCGATCTCATACCTCTCGCCGCTGACCTTTGTTTATTGCATATGTGTACATACCTATAATTTAATTTATTTATATTAATGTGAGCTGGGATTGTGTCTACCAACTCTTTTAGGTTGTACTCTTCCAAGCACTCTGTAATAATAATTATGGTATTTAAGCATTTAATAATGTGTCCAGCTCATTGTGGGCATGGAAGCGCTTAGGGCAGTGCTCTGCACACAGTATGCGCTCAATAAATTTGATTGACTGACTGCTTGGCACAAAGTGCTCAATAAATGATTGATTAATTAATATCTGTCTCCCACTAGACCGAAAGCTTGTTGTGGGCGGGGAACGCGACTAACAACTCTGTTCTATTATACTCTGGGGCCAGCGTGGCTCAGTGGAAAGAGCCCGGGCTTGGGAGTCAGAGGTCATGGGTTCTAATCCCGCCTCTGCCACTTGTCAGCTGTGTGACTGTGGGCATGTCACTTAACTTCTCTGTACTTCAGTTACCTCATCTGTAAATTGGGGATTAACTATGAGCCTCACGTGGGACAACCTGATTACCCTGTATCTACCCCAGTGCTTACAACAGTGCTCTGCACATAGTAAGTGCTTAACAAATGCCAACATTATTATTATTATTATTACTCTCACAAATGCATAGTACAGTGCTCTGCACACACGGCTCAATAAATAGGGTGGACTGAGTGATACAAGAAAATCAGGTTGGACAAAATCCGTATTCGGCATGAGGCTCACAGTTTGAATCCCCATTTTACAGAGGAGGTAACTGGGGCACAGAGAATTTAAATGACTTGCCCATGTTCATGCAAATAAGTGGTGGGGCCGGGGTTAGAGCCCAAGTCCTCCAGCTCCTAGGCCCGTGCCCTATACACTAGGCCACACTGTTTCTCACCTTGGAGTCAGAGAAAAGGGCTGTCATATCTGACCAGATTCTGTCAGTCAGTCAATCATATTTATTGAGTGCTTACCATGTGCAGAGCACTGTACTAAGCGCTAGGTAGAGTAACAAAATAATAGACTCATTTCCTGCCCACAACGAGCTTATAGTCCAGAGCTATTATAACTCTGTAGATTCCGTTAGGGGGAGAGCACTCAATGAAATGTCAGTGTTCTCATGAATTAATTTTTCAGGTTTCAAAAGACAGTAGTGTCCAGCGGAGGCTGAGTGAGAACAATCTGGTTTATGACCCCTCTTCTAGAAGATATGAGATGTGGTCTTTGGCTGGACACTGCCACTTTCTGCGGTGAAGGGAACACACTCATAATACATTCAAATACCATCATTATTATTATTATTCAAGGCTCCCGTTTTCTTAGCTTTAGCTTTATGGTGAGCAATTTTCAGTGATTAGTTCAAACAGGAAGAGTTGTGGTATTCGCTAAGCACTTACTATATGCCAGACATTTGGGTAATTATAATATAAGCAGTCCCTGTCCCCCATGTCCATATCTGTAATTTATTTATTTTTCTTAATGTCTGTCTCCCTCTCTAGACTGTGACCTCATTGTGGACAGGGAATGTGTCTGTTATATTGTTCTATCAGACTCTTCCTAGTGCTTGGTATAGCACTTTACACACAGTAAACAATAAATACGATTGACCTTGTGATTGAATGACTGAATGACTTGCAATATAAGAGGGAGGGAGTGCAGAAATCTCATCCCCATTTTACAGTCAGGGAAACTGAGGCATAGGGAAATGAAGCAGCTTCCCTGAGGTCCCAGAACAGGCAAGTAGCAGAGCCAGAATTAGGGCCCAAGTTCACTGACCCCCATGCTTGGGCTCTTCCCACAAGGTCACGCTGCTTTTCACACTTCTGCACAATGGGGGGAAAAAATTACTTGATTTTCTAATAATCATGGTATTTGTTAAGCGCTTAGGATGTGCAAGGCCCGTGGATTCTTCCCCTAAGATATAAATTTTGAGTAGTGTGTTTTTGTCCCCTCTAAATCACCAACTCCCATTGACACAGACCATCCCCTCTTTGCTCCTTGTGGGCAGGAAATGTGATAAGTTGTCCTCTCCCAAGATCTTACCACAGCGCTCGGCTCCCAGTAAGTGCTCAGTAAGTACAATCGAATGAACGAATGAGTGATGCGATTGATCATCCTTCTAGTGACAACTGGTGAATTGAGAACAGCGCCCTTGTAGCCTTTGATCCCTGGACTACTCAGTAATTCAACATGATTTAACCTGATCGGGGAAAACAAAGAGCAGAAATACTGAAAAGCTCTTTGGATTACGACTGCACATACGTTCCCCCAACGACTGCTCAGTTTAAAATGTTCACGTGCAGCGATGAGCGCAATGGATAGAAAGTCCAACTGCTTCCAGAATACCCTGTGGATTCTTTTTCTCAAAAAAAAAAAAAACTACAAGCTTTTATCAATGCATTCTTCGGTGGTATTCATGGAGCATTTACTATGTGGAGAGCACTGGTCGAAGTGCTTGGGAGAGTACAGGACAACTTGGCTTAATGGAAAGAGCACGGGCTTGGGAGTCAGAGGATGTGGGTTCTAATCCCAGTTCTGCCGCTTGTCTGCTATGTGACCTTGGGCAAGCCACTTCACTTAGGCTTCACTTAACTGAGGTGCCTCAGTTACCTCATCTATAAAATGGGGATTCCTTTTACTACACCTATTATACTGTTTTGGCCTGCTCTTTGCCAGCTCTGTCACTTGTCAGCTGTGTGACTGTGGCCAAGTCACTTAACTTCTCTGTGCCTCAGTTACCTCATCTGTAAAATGGGGATGAAGACTGTGAGCCCCACGTGGGACAACCTGATTACCCTGTATCTACCTCAGCGCTTAGAACAGTGCTCTGTACATAGTAAGTGCTTAACAAATACCAACATTATTATTATATCACTTTGGCCTGTTTGAAATTGCTGCAGGATAGACAAGATGGGTCTTGAAATTTAAATCAATCCTGATGGGGATTGATGGAGTTCCGTGGCTTAAGGATAGAGCACGGACTTGGGAGTCAAAAATGACCTGGGTTCTAATCCTGGCTCCGCCACGTGTCTGCTCCGTGACCTTGGGCTAGTCACTTTGCTTCTCTGTGCCTCAGTTCTCTCATCTGTCAAATAGGGCTTAAGAGTGTGAGCCCCATGTGGGACAGGGACTGTGTCCAACCTGATTCCCTTGTATCCACGCCAGTGCTTAGAGCAGTGCTTGGTACATAGTAAGTGCTTAGCAAGTACCATTATTATTATTATTGCTAAATGCTAATTGCTAATGCTGTTTTCTAAAAAATCTAATCACTTTTTAAATAAAATGCTGGTTCACCAGTAATTAAGTTCAGAACCAGCCTTCAGCTAATTTGGCTTCAACTTTCGTAAGGTGTTTAATTGCAGTTCACCAAACCCTCTCCTTTCGACAAACAGAACGAGGCAGTGTGGCTGAGTGGAAAGAGCATGGGCTTGGGAGTCAGAAGTCATAGGTTCTAATCCTGACTCCGCCTTTTGTCAGCTGAGTGACTTCGTGCAAGTCACTTAGCTTCTCTGTGCCTCAGTAACCTCATCTATAAAACGGTGATTCTGATCAAGCGTTGACTGTGATCATCCTTAGGAAGAGTCATTGGCAAACGATATATTGTTCATAAAGTTGTGCACATCATCTCGTGCAGGAGCTTCTCCGATGGAAAAACTCATTTGGTTTCCTCAGCCCCTTCTGCCCACAAAGTCCTGTAGCTGTTTAGACACTGCTGGGGAAAAATATCAAACTTCTGAAACTTCTGGAATGAGAGTAGGAGTGGCAGCTGGTTTTTCTGAAATGAAATGCAAAACGGTGTTATCTGATGACATTTCAAAGCTATTAGAAAGCTATTTTTTTGTTCCGAAATGAATCTAATCAGTTTTTAACTTCCTCCGTACAAAGCCGAGAAGCGTGCATCGGAGTGATCCTTGGGAATCAAGCCTGGGTAATTCCGCCGCCTTCCTCTGAAGTGAATAGCAGTCAGTCAATCAGTGGTGTTTATAGCGAGCCCCACTGTGCGCAGAGCCCCCCTTTTCATGGCCTTCGTTAAGCGCTTACTATATGTCAAACACTGTTCTAAGCACTGGGATAGGTACAGGTTTCTCAGGTTGGACACAGTCCCTGTCCCACCTGGAGCTTACCGTCTAAATTGGAGGGAGGAGGACTTAGAGAAGCAGCATGGCTCAGTGGAAAGAGCCTGGGCTTCAGAGTCAGAGGTCATGGGTTCGACTCCTGGCTCTGCCACTTGTCAGCTGTGTGACTGTGGGCAAGTCACTTCACTTCTCTGTGCCTCAGTAATCTCATCTGTAAAATAGGGATGAAGACTGTGAGCCCCACGTGGGACAACCTGATTATCCTGTATCTACCCCAGCGCTTAGAACAGTGCTCTGCACATCGTAAGCGCTTAACAAATACAAATGCCAACATTATTATTATTCCCCATTTTACATAAAAGGTAACTGAGGCACAGAGCAGCGTGGCGTAAAGCAGCTTGGCTCCCTGGACTTGGGAGTCAGAGGTCATGGTTCTAATACCAACTCCGCCGCTTGTCAGCTGTGTGACCTTGGGCAAGTCACTTCACTTCTCTGTGCCTGAGTTACCTCATCTGTAAAATGGGGATGAAGACTGTGAGCCCTACGTGGGACAACCCGATTACCTTGTATCTACCCCAGCGTGTAGAACAGTGCTTGGCACATAGTAAACACTTAACAAATACCAACATTATCTTTATTATTATTCCAGAGAAGTGAAGTGATTGGCCCAAGGTAACACAGCATGCAGTTGGCAGAGCCAGGATTAAGAACCCAGGTGCTCTTTCCACTAGACCATGGTGCTTATCCACTGTACTGAATCACTTGGGAGAATTAGGGAAGCAGCGTGGCTCCGTGGAAAGAGCCCGGGCTTGGGAGTTAGGGGTCGTGGGTTCGAATCCCGGCTCTGCCACTTGTCAGCTGTGTGACTGTGGGCAAATCACTTCACTTTTCTGTGCCTCGGTGACCTCATCTGTCAAATGGGGATTAAGACTGTGAGCCTCACGTGGGACAACCTGATGACCCTCTATCTACCCCAGCACTTAGAACAGTGCTCTGCACATACTAAGTGCTTAACAAATACCAACATTATTATTAGTAGAAATGTTCTCTACCCTTAAGTTAGTCAGTCAGCCATATTTATGTAGCACTTACTGAATGCTGAGCACTGTATTAAGCACTTGGGAGAGAATAATGTAACAATAAACCTACACACACCCTGCCCTCAATGAGCTTACAGTCTAGAGGGAGCTTAGGAACTCACAGTCTAGAGAAGAGCTTCAAATGAATGCATTGGGCACTCAGCTTGATAAGACCATGCCCGTGCCATTGAGTATCAATCAATTATTATTATTATGGTATTTGTGAAGCCCTTACTATGTGCCAAGCGCTGTTCTAAGCAGTGGGGTAGATTCAAGGTCATCAGATAGTCCCACGAGGGGCTCACAGTCCTAATCCTCATTTTACAGATGAGGTAACTGAGGCACAGAGAAGTGAAGTGGCTTGCCCAATCTATGGTATTTATTGAGTACTTACTGTGTGCAGAGCCCTGAACTAAGCGCCCGGGAGAGTAGCGCATACACAGGAAATGAAGTGAGAATGAATTTCCCAGTTAGTTTATTTCTAAACCTAAAATCTATGGCTGGATTCCATTTCTCCCACGGCCATTTCTTGCCTACTCTCATTCCTCTGCTCAAGGACTTACGAATGTATGTTTATTCAGTGGTCCAAGCAGCGTGGCTCAGTGGAAAGAGCCAGAGCTCGGAATCAGAGGTCATGGGTTCAAATCCCACCTCTGCCACTTGTCAGCTGTGTGACTTTGGGCAAGCCACTTAACTTCTCTGTGCCTCAGTTTCCTCATCTGTAAAATGGGGATTAAAACTTTGAACCCCACATGGGACAACCTGATCACGTTGTATCCCTCCAGCTCTTAGAACAGTGCTTGGCACATAGTAAGCGCTTAACAAATACCACCATTATTATTATTCCAATAACTCCATTTGTAAATATATTTCTCTCTCTTTCACCATTTGCATGTAAGCTCCTCCAGGGTAGGGCCCAACATTTGAAAATCTATTGTTCTTTCTCCAGCACCTAGTTCAATATATGGTAGTAATAATTATGATGATGGTATTTGTTAAGCACTTAATATGTGCCAAGCACTGTTCTAAACACTGGGCTAGATTTGTCATCATCAGGTAGTCCCACATGGGGCTCACAGTCTTAATTCCTATTTTACAGAGGAGATAACTGGAGCACAGAGAGGTTAAGTGGCTTGCCCAGGGTCACTCAGCTAACAAGTGGTGGAGCCAGGGTTAGAACTCACAACCTCTGACTCCCAAGTCCTTGCTCTTTCCGCTAAACCAAGATTGTACCCAATCAATCAGTCAGTGGTATTTATTAGGCACTTCCTGTGTGCAGAGCTCTGTACTAAGCGCTTAAGAGAGTACATGCTGCTTGAGAAGCAGCATGCCTTAGTGGAAAGAACATGGACCTAGGAGTCAGAAGTTGTGGGTTCTAATCCCAGCTCTGCCACATGACTTCTGTAGGACCTTGGGCAATCACCACTTCTCTGGGCCTCAGTAACCTCATCTGTAAAATAGGGATCAAGATTGGGAGCCCCATGAGGGACATGGACTGTGTCCAACCTGATTACCTTGTATCTACACCAGTGCTTAGAACAGTGCTTGGCACATAGTAAGCACTTAACAAATACCCCAACTATTATCATTATTACAATACAACATGGTTGGAAGACACATTCCCTGCCCACAGTGAATTTCAAGTCTTGTAGTGCACTGTCAATAAATAACCATTCCTACTGTTGTCTTTTAATCTTTATGGATAGGGACCAAATCTTTCAGACTCTCTCTCAAAAAAAAAAAAAAAAAAAGGATTCTATATAGGAGAAACTGTTTACCGGAAAGATTCTCTTTTTTCACACTCCTTTCAAACCATCAATCAATCAATGGTATTTATTAAGCACTTAGTCTATGCAGAGCACTGAACTTAATACTTGGGAAGATACGATACACCTGAATTAGCATACACGTTCCCTGCCCATAACAAGGTTACAGTCTAGAAGGGGAGTTAGACATTAATGTGAGGAAATGAGTCATTTATTATATCTGATTTAAAGATATGTACAGAAATGCCATGGGGTTGGAGATGGAGTGAATATCAACTGGCCAAAGGTCGTTCATTCATTCATTCAATCGTATTTAATAATAATAATAATGTTGGTATTTGTTAAGGGCTTACTATGTGCCGAGCACTGTTCTAAGCGCTGGGGTAGATACAAGGTAATCAGGTTGTCCCACGTGAGGCTCACAGTCAATCCCCATTTTACAGATGAGGTAACTGAGGCCCAGAGAAGTGAAGTGACTTGCCCACAGTCACACGGCTGACAAGTGGCAGAGCCGGGATTCAAACTCATGACCTCTGACTCCCAAGTCCGTGCTCTTTCCACTGAGCCAAGCTATTTATTGAGTTCTTACTGTGTGCAGAGCACTGTACTAAGTGCTTGGAAAGTACAATTCAGCAATAAAGAGAGACAATCCCTGCCCACAACAAGCTCACAGTCTAGAAGCAGGGAGAAAGACCTCAAAACAATTTAACAGGCATCAATAGCATCAATAAATGGAATAAAATAATGGAATGAAATAAATGGAATTAGAGATATAAATATACACATCAACACAAGTAAACAGGCATTTATATAAATAGAATTATAGTTATGTACATATACGCAAATGCTGTGGGACAGGGGGTAGAGTGAAGGGAACAAGTTGGGTCAATGAGGAGGGGAAGGGGAGCTGAGGAAAAAGGGGCTTAGTCTGGGAAGGCCTCTTGAAGGAGGTGAGCCTTCAGTAGGGCTTTGAAGCGGGGGAGTGTGATTGTTTGGCAGCTGTGAGGAGCGAGGGCGTTCCAGGCCAGAGGTAGGACGTGGGCCAGGGGTCGACGGCGGGACAGGCGAGAACGAGGCACCATGAGGAGGTGAACGGCGGCAGAGGAGCGGAGTTTGCGGGCTGGGATGAAGGAGAGAAGGGAGGTGAGGTAGGAGGGGTCCAGGGGATGGAGGACCTTAAAGTCAAGAGTGAGGAGTTTTTGCTTGATACGGAGGTTGATAGGCAACCCCTGGAGACTTTTGAGGAGGGGCGTGACATGCCCAAAATATTTCTGTAGAAAGATAATCTAGACAGCAGAGAGAAATATAGATTGAAGTGGGGAGAGACAGGAGGTTGGAAGGTCAGAAAGGAGGCTCAGGCAGTAATCCAGTCGGGATATGATGAGTGATTGTATTAACGTGGTAGTGGTTTGGATGGAGAGGAAGGGGAGGATCTTGGCGATGTCATGAAGGTGAGACCGGCAGGTTTTGGTGACGGATTGGATGTGTGGGGTGAATGAGAGAGAGGAGTCAAGGATAACGCTGAGATTGCGGGCCTATGAGACAGGAAGGATGGTAGTGCCATCCACAGTGATGGGAAAGTCAGGGAGAGGCCGGGTTTGGGAGGGAAGATAAAAAGCTGTCTTGGACATGTTGAGTTTGAAGTGGCAGTAGGACATCCAGGTGGAGATGTCCTGAAGGCAGGAGGAGAATCGAGCCTGGAGAGAGGGAGAGAGAACGGGAGGAGATGTAGATCCGAGTGCTTCGATGACACAGAGGGAGACTGAGCCGGGGAAATGAGGGCTTCATCGGGGAAGGCCTCTTGGAGGAGATGTGTCTTGGTGATGGTTTGAAGGTGGAGAGAGCGGCGGGTCTGGCCTAAACGAAGGGGGAGGGAGTTAGTTTGCGGCGAGATAGATGAGATCGGGGCACAGTGAGGAAGCTGGCCATAGAGGAGCGGTGTGTGCAGGCTGAGCTGGAGGAGGAGATTCGTGAGCTGAGGTAGGAGGGGGCGAGCCGATTGACGGCTTTAAAGCCGTTGGTGAGTAGTTTCTGTTTGATGCGGGGGTAGATGGGCAGCCTTTGTAAGTTCTTGAGAAGTGGGAAGATGGGGGCTGAACGTTTTTGTTGAGGTCTGGGCTCTATCCACTGGACTATCTTTGGCCTCCCTGAGTCCAGCCTCTCCCTGACTTCAGTCTGTACTCCATACCCCTGGATGGATCATTCTGGTGTAGCCCCACAAGGCACACATCTCTCCACTCTCAAAAACCTTCCAGTGGTTACTAATCCCTGTCAGCAGCAAACAGAAACTTTTAGAGGGCAACAATTGGAGGATTTTTTTTGTATGGTGTTTGTTGAGTGCTTACTAGGTGCCAGGCACTGTACTAAGTGCTGGGGTAGGTACAAGCTAAGTAATCAGTTTGGACACAGTCCACATCCGACATGGGACCTCCACGGTTTCCATCCCCATTTTCCAGATGAAGGAACTGAGGCCCACAGAAGCAAAGTGAGTTGCCGAAGGTCACACAGCAGAGCAGTGGTAAAGCCGGGATGAGAACATCGCTATTGTTTTTGTCTGTCTGTCTCCCCCGATTAGACTGTAAGCCCGTCAAAGGGCAGGGACTGTCTCTATCTGTTACCGATTTGTACATTCCAAGCGCTTAGTACAGTGCTCTGCACGTAGTAAGCATTCAATAAATACTATTGAATGAATGTATGAATGAATGAACCCAGGTCCTTCAGACTGACAGCTCAGTGGTCTCTCTACTTGGCTATTTTTTTTTACTTCTTCTTGAAGGTCCTTAAGGAGTATGGCAGCAGAGTGAAATGTGAAGCCGCATGGCTTCGTGGAAAGAACACGGGTCTGGGAGTCAGAGGACCTGGGTTCTATTCCCGGCTCTGCTACTTCCCTGCTGCATGAACCTGGGCAAGTCACTTAAAACTTCTCAGTTTCCTCAACTGTAAAGTGAGGATTCAATTCCTATTCCTCCTCCCGCTTAGACTCTGAGCCCCATGTGGGACAGCGACTGTGCCCAACCTAATTAACACCTATCTATCCCAGTGCTTAGAACAGTGCTTGATACACAATGAGTGCATAACAAATAAAATGATTTGTTTTGGTAAGGACCCAAAAGGGGAAGAGACAGGAGGCAGGAAAAGGGGAAGCAAGCAGGCTGAAACAGCAGCCTAGCCAGGAAATGATGAGTGCATGGACCAGGTTTTGGACGGAGAGGCAAGGGTGTTTTTCAAGAGATGAAGGGAAGGCGAAACCGATAGGATCCCATGACAGATTGAACGTGTGGGTTGAATGAGAGAGATGTGTCAAGGCGCACAAGAAAACTTCCATCCACAGAAGGATTTCTAAATAGGAAAGAGGTCATAAAAGCCAGTGGGTACAGAAGGGCCGAAGGTGGGTTTGAGAGCCTGGCTGTGGAGGTGGTGGCAAAGTGCTGAGGCGAAATAGACATAAGGAGAGGAAAGATTAAGCAAGAAAGGACCTTCCGGAGGAAGTGATATTTCAGAATGGATTCACTGAGAAGCCGCGTGGCTCAGTGGAAAGAGCACAGGCTTAGGAGTCAGAGGTCATGGGTTCTAATCCCAGATCCGCCACCTGTCAGCTACGTGACTTTGGGCAAGTCACTTCACTTCTTGGTGCCTCAGTTACCTCATCTGTAAAATGGGGGTTAAGAGGGTGAGCCTCACGGGGGACAACTTGATTACGCTGTATCTGCCTCAGTGCTTAGAACGGTGCTCGGCACATAGTAAGCACTTAACAAATACCGACATTATTATTCATTCGTTCATTCAGTCGTATTCATTAAGCGCTGTTCCCATGTGCAGAGCGCTTGGGAAAGTATAATAGAACAATAAACAGTGAAATTCGCTGCCCACAGTGAGCTCACAATCTAGAGTATTCACTGGTGGTGTCCGCTGTCCTCTTTTCAATATTTCTTCAGACTTTTGTTCTTTCCCTCTTTTTTTTTTGGTATTTGTTAAGCGCTTACTATGTGCAAGCACTGTTCTGAGTCTTGGGGTAGAGACAAGATTATTAGGTTGTCCCACGTGGGACTCACAGTCTTATTCCCCATTTTACAGATGAGGTAACTGAGGCAAAGAGAAGTTAAGTGACTTGCTGACTAATGGCAGAGCCGGGATTAGAACCAATGACCTCTGACTGTCAAGCCCGGGCTCTTTCCACTAAGTCACGCTGCTTCTCTTCTCCTTCACTCCCCAACCCCCACCATTAGGCAGTCAGTAGCAGCAGCATGGCCTAGTGGCTAGAGCCCGGGCCTGGGAGTCAGAAGGACCTGGGTTCCAATCTCTGCTCTGCCACTTGTCTGCTGTGGGACCTTGGCAAGTCACTTCATTTCTGTGGGCCTCAGTTCCCTGGAAAATGGGGATGAAAACTGGAAGCCCCATGTGGGACAGGGATGGTATCCAAGTTGAGTGATTGCAGCGTGGCTCAGTGGAAAGAGCCTGGGCTTGGGAGTCAGAGGTCATGGGTTCGAATCCTGGCTCTGCCACTTGTCAGCTGTGTGACTGTGGGTAAGTCACTTAACTTCTCTGTGCCTCAGTTCCCTCATCTGTAAAATGGGGATTAAGACTGTGAGCCTCACATGGGACAATCTGATTACCCTGTATCTACCCCAGTGCTTAGAACAGTGCTCTGTGCATAGTAAGCGCTTAAAAAATACCAACGTTATTATCATTATTATTATCTTCCATCTACCCCATCATTCAGTACAGTGCCTGGCACAGAGTAAGCACTTAGCAAATACCATAAAAATTATCGGCAGTATTTATTGAGCACTTTGCGCAGAGCACCACCGAGCAGCACGGCTTAGTGGCTAAAGCATGGGCCTGGGAGTCAGAAGGACCTGGGTTCGAATGCCGACTCCACCACTTGTGTGCTGGGTGACTTTGGATGAGTCGCGTCACTGCTCTGGGTCTCAGTTCCCACATCTGTCAAAGGGGGATGAAGATTGTGAACCTCATGTGGGACAAGGACTGTGTCCAAACTGCTTAACTTGCGTCTACCCCAGTGCTTAGGACTGTGCTTGACACATGGAAAGCATTTAGCAAGTACCATAATAATACTAAGTGCCTTGAAGATTACATCTAAGTCAGTAGCACAATCTCGGCCCTCAAGGATCTCACTGTCCAGTGGGAGAGACAAACATTAAAAAAAAAATTGCAGATTATTGGATCACGTATAGCTGAATTTTCTGCTGGGATCTCAAAACCTCCAATGGCCTTAAGCAACAGAGTGTTTTCCCTGAACTTTGTAAAGCACCACTTTGTGCCAGTGGGAAGGCGGGACTTGGCAGTACGTGCTAAAAAGAAACTTGACCTTTTGCAATGATCAGAACCCTTTCATTCCAACGTCTTCTGCGTCTGCGGCAAGATACAGGTGGCAGTTTGCCAAGTTATAAAAACACTCCCACACCAGTCAAACCTGGTTTTTCATGATTGACGAGTTGACCTGTTACCCTGAGTTCATCCCAAGTTGTTGATTTGCACGTGGGATACAGAAATCCACATTCTTTATCTTCCTTCTGGCTGCTGGTGTGGTTTTTTTTTTTTTGGTGTAATTTTTTTTTTAATAGCATTCATTCACTGTCATTTATAGAGCACTTACTGTGCACAAAGCACTGTTCTAAGCACTTGGGAGAGCACTTGTTAAGATTTAATATGTACCAGGCACTGTACTAATCACTGGTGTAGATAACGGAAGCAGAAGAAGCGTGGTTCAGTGGAAAGAGCACGGGTTTAGGAGTCAGAGGTCATGAGTTCTAATCCCGGCTCCACCACCTGTCAGCTGTGTGACTTGGGGCAAGTCACTTCACTTCTCGGTGCCTCAGTTCCCTCATCTGTAAAATGGGGTTAAGACTGTGAGCCTCATGGGGGACAACCTGATTACCCTGTCTCTACCCCAGCGCTTAGAACAGTGCTCGGCACATAGTAAGTACTTAACAAATACCAACATTATTGTAATAATAATTATGGTACTTGTTAAGTGCTAACTATCTGCCAAACACTGTTGTAAGCGCTAGGGTAGATTCAAGTTAATCAGGTTGGACACAATCCTTGTCCCGCATTGAGTACACCATGCTGCTTCTGATTAGTTTCAGCTAATCAGGTGGGACCCAGTCCCTGTTCCACGTGGAGCTCACAGTCCTCATCCCCATTTTACAGGTGAGGTAACTGAGTCACAAAGAAGTGAAGTGACTTGCCCAAGGTCACAGAGCAGCAGGCAAGCAGCCCGAGCTGGAGTAGAACTCAGGTCCCTCTTATTCCCTTGTCCAGGCTCTAACTACTATGCCATGCTACTTCTCAAGATTACAAGAGGAAAGAGCCCGGGCTTGGGAGCCCGAGGTCGTGGGTTCTAATCCCGGTCCTGCCACTTATCAGCTGTGTGACTTTGGGCAAGTCGATTCACTTCTCTGGGCCTCAGTTCCCTCATCTGGAAAATGGGGATTAAGACCGTGAGCCTCATGTGGGACAATCCAATGACTTTGTCTCTACCCCAGCGCTTCGAACACTGCTTGGCACATAGTCAGTGCTGAACAAATACCATCATTACTATTATTATTATCACTTCTCAGTCTGAGCGGGATCGAGGCCCAGCTGGATGGAAGCCAGCGACATGCTCGTCATTTAAAAATCTCACTTTTCTTTCTTCTCCTTCCTTCTCCGTGCCGCTTTCCACCCCCGCCCCCGGGAGCCGTTCGGTGTTGTGATCACGACACAGGCCGACGCCAGCCAGGCTTCTGTCAGATCTTCAATGTGGGTGTTCCCTCACCCTCATGCACCCAGTCTTTCTTTAAGAGCCTCCATTCCACCCTAACAGCCCGTGAGAAGCTGAACTCCCAAATGTTTTCTATTGTCCTGAAGCTGAGCGCTTACCGTGAGCAGAACACTATCATCTGACTCCCAGGCCCAGGCTCCTTCCACTTGGCCATACTGCTTCCCGAATAGTAATATTACTATGCCTACTACTAGTAATGATAATAAATATGCCATTTGTTAAGCTTTTACTATGTTCCAAGTACTATGCTAAGCGCTAGGGTAGATACAAGATAATCAAGTGGGACACAGTCCCTGTCCCACATGGGGCTCACAGTTCTGTTCTACAGATGACGTACCCAAGGCCCAGAAAAGTGAAGTGACTTGCCCAAAATCACACAGCAAAGTGGGGGAGCCGGGATTAGAACCCACATCCTCCGGCTCCCAAGTCCGGGCTCTTGTCACCAGGGTATGCTGCTTCAGAGCACTGTATTAAGCCCTGGAAAGAGAACCCCGGTGGGAATTATTATTTTCACTATTATTATTTTTAACAATGATAATTATAATAATGTTACTTGTTTAGCACTTACTATGTACCAAGCTCATTTATAAGCACTGGGAAAGATACAAGTTAGGTTAGGTTATTATTATCATTTTCATGGACCAGTGTGCACAAGGGTGAAACCAGAAGGCCAAGGACTCTTAGAACCACTGGATAATAATGATAATAGTAGTATTTAAGTGCTAGCCCTGTGCTGAGCACTATGCTGAACAATGCGGTAGACACAAGGGAACCAGGTTGGACACAGTCCTTGTTCCCCATGGGGCTCACAGTCTTAATCCCCATTTTACAGATGCGGGAACTGAGGCCCAGAGAAGTTAAGTGACTTGCCCAAAGTCACACAGCTGACAAGTGGCGGAGTCAGAATTGGAACCCACGGCCTCTGACTCCCAAGCCCATGCTGTTTCCACTAAACCATGCTGCTTCTCTTACTATGTGCGGAGTGCTCTTTGAGGAGATCTCATTGTCATAATAATAATGATGATGATGATGATGATATTTGTTAAGCACCTTTTTATGTGTCAAACACTGTTCTAAGTGCTGGGGTAGATATAAGCTAATCAGGTTGGACACAGTCCCTGTCCCAAATCGGGCTCATAGTCTTAATCCCCATTTTCCACATGAGATAACTGAGGCCTAGAGAAGTGAAGTGACTTGCCTGAAGTCATATAACAGGCAAGTGACAGAGCCGGGATTAGAACCCATGACCCGCTAGCCCCCAGGCCTGTGCTCTAGCCGCTACTCAGTGGTGGGAGAGTGGCGGTTGGTCAGATTGGATGGGGGAGGGAGTTCCAGGCCAAAATGAGAACATAATACTAATAATAGTGGTATTTGTTAAGCGCTTAATGTGTACCAGGCACTGTACTAAGCTCTGGGGTAGATGGACTTCAGTTACCTCTTCTGCAAATCAGGCTGGACACAGTCCCTGTCCCACAGTCTCAATCCCCCTTTGACAGGTGAGGTAACTGAGTCACAAAGAAGTGAAGTGACCTGCCCAGGGTCACACAGCAAAGTGGTGGAGCCGGGCGTGAGTAGGGGGTTGGTGGTGAGGCAGATGAGATGGAGGTACGGTGAGTCGGTTGGCTTTCGAGAAGTGAAGTGTGCGGGCTGGGTTGTATTAGGAGATTGGAGAGGGAAGATAAGAGGAATGAATGGGATGCCATTGGAGGGTTTTGAGGAGGGGGAGATCTGGACGAATGCTGTTTGAGAAAAATGATCCAGGGAGCAGAGTGGAATATGGGCTGGAGAGGGGAGAGAGCCAGGAGGCAGGGAGGTCGGCAAGGAGGCCGATGCAGTAATCAAGTTGGGATAGGGTAACTGCTCGGATTAACGTGGTGCCCTACTTAAAACTCACCTCCTCCAAGAGGCCTTCCCAGACCGAGCTCCCCTTCTCCCTCTACTCCCTCTACCGCCCCCCCCCCCTTCACCTCTCCGCAGCTTAACCCTCTTGTCCCACCATTTCCCTCTGCTCCTCCCCCCTCCCTTCCCCTCCCCTCGGCACTGTACTCGTCCACTCAACTGCATATATCTTCATTACCCTATTTATTTTGTTAATGAAATGTACATCGCCTTGATTCTATTCAGTCGCCATTGTTTTTACGAGATGTTCTTCCCCTCGACTCTATTTATCGCCATTGTTCTCGTCTGTCCGTCTCTCCCGATTAGACCGTAAGCCCGTCAAAGGGCAGGGACCGTCTCTATCTGTTGCCGACTTGTTCATCCCAAGCGCTTAGTACAGTGCTCTGCACATAGTAAGTGCTCAATAAATACTATTGAATGAATGAATGAATGAACGTGGTAGCCGTTTGGATGGAGAGGACAAGGCAGATTTTAATGATGTTAAACTGACAGGATTTGGTGACAGATTGAGTATGTGGGTTGAATGAGAGTGATGAAGGGAGGAGAATGCCAAGGTCATAGGTTTGTGTAATAGGGTGGAGAGTGGTATTGTCTAAAGGGATGGGATAAACAAGGGGAGGATGGGGTTTGGGTGGGAAGATGAGGAGACAGATAATTGCTCTCCAGCGTGGCTCATTGGAAAGAGCCCGGGCTTGGGAGTCAGAGGTCATGGGTTCGAGTTCCGACTCTGCCACTTGTCAGCTGTGTGGCTGTGGGTAAGTCACTTCACTTCTCTGTGCCTCAGTTACCTCATCTGTAAAATGGGGATTAAGACTGTGAGCCTCATGTGGGACAATGTGATTACCGTGTATCTACCCCAGTGCTTAGAACAGTGCTCTTCACATAGTAAGCGCTTAACAAATACCAACATTATTAAAACCTTACTGAAGGCCCATCTCCTCCAAGAGGCCTTTCTTGACTAAGCCCCACTTTTCCTCTTCACCCACTCCCTTCTGTGTCACCCTGACTTGCTCCCTTTATTCATCCCCTCTCCCAGCCCCACACCACTTGCACCACATCTGTCATTTATTTACTCGTATTAATGACTGTCACCCCCTCTAGGCTGTAAGCTCATTGTGGGCGGGGAATATGTCTGTTTACTGTTATAGTGTACGCTCCCAAGTGCTTAGTACAGTTCTCTGATTACAGTAAGCGCTCAAAAAATACAACTGAGTGAATGAATGAAGGATTTGGTGACAGATTGAATATATGGGTTGAAAGAGAGAGATGAATGGAGGGCAATGCCAAGGTTAGGGGCTTGTGTGATAGGTGTGACTGTGGGCAAATCACTTAACTTCTCTGTGCCTCAGTTCCCTCATCTGTAAAATGGGGATTAAGACTGTGAGCCCCACGTGGGACAACCTGATTCCCCTATGTCTACCCCAGCGCTTAGAACAGTGCTCGGCACATAGTAAGCGCTTAACAAATACCAACATTATTATTATTATTATAGGGTGGAGAGTGATCTTGTCAACAGTGATGGGATAGATGGACAGGATTTGCGCGGGGAAGATGAGGTGTTCTCTTTTGGACATGTTAAGTTGGAGGTGTCAGCGGGACGTCCAAGAGGAGATGACCAGAAGAGAGGAGGAAATGCAAGACAACAGAGAGGGAGAGAGATCAGGGCCGGAGATGGAGATTTGGGAGTCAACAACATAGAGGTGGTAGTTGAAGCCAAGATAGGGAATGAGTTTTCCGAGGGAGTGGAGGAAGATGGAGAATCGAAGAGAACAATTTAGTCGTCCCTGCCGGCTTGAGAGTTTGCAGTGGTGATGCTAATATAGATGAGCCCAGAAAGGGTGCTTCAAATCTTGCTTCAAGTGGCGGCAACCGTGTCCCAACCTTCTGGCCTCTGGCTCATGGACCACGAGATGGGCACCCTCAGCTGCTTCTCTCTGCCCCAATTTCATCCTGAAATATTCTTCTTTTGGGGGGCTTGTTCTCCAGCAACTTAGTTGGTTCATGTCATCATTTTGTTGATAATCCTAGCTTCATTCATTCAGTCAGTCAGTCATATTTACTGAGTGATAAACACATTCCTTGCCCATAACAAGCTTACAGTCTAGAGGGGGAGACAGTCTAGTATCTACCCCAGTGCTTAGAACAGTGCCTGGCACATAGTGCATAACTAATACCATTATTATTATTATAATAAATAAATTACAATATGTACATCTGTAAGCAGGGAAGCAGTGTGGCCTAGTATATAGAGCATGAACCTGGGAGTCAGAAAGGAGCTGGGTTCTAATTCTGGCTCCGCCTCATGTGTGTTGTTGTGACCTTGGGCAAGTGACTTCATGTCTCTGGGCCTCAGTTACCTCATCTGTAAAATGAGGATTAAGACTGTGATCCCTTTGTGGAACAGGGACTGTGTCCGACCTCATTAAGTTGTATGTACCCCAGTGCTTAGAACAGTGCTTCACATATCTTCAGTGCTTCACAAGTACCCTAATTATGCATTCATTCATTCAATCGTATTTATTGAGTGATTACTGTGTGCAGAGCACTGTAGTAAGTGCTAGGGAGAGTACTATACAACAATAAATAGACACAATCTCTGCCCAGAACGAGCTTATAGTCTACAGGTTGGGAGACAGACATGAATATAAATAAATCAAATGATGGATATGTTACTTAAGTGCTGAGGGGCTGGGATGGGGGAAGAGCAAAGGGAGCAAGTCAGGGAGATGCAGAAGGGAGTGGGAGATGAGGAAAGGTGAGGCTTAGTTTGGGAAGGCTTCTCGGAGGAGATGTGCCTTCAGTAAGGCTTTGAAGTTTGGAATAGTGATTGTCTGTTGGATTAGGGAAGGCATCAAAGCCAGAGGCAGGAGGTGGACTAGGAGTCGGCGGCAAGACGGGCGAGATTGAGGCTAAATGAGAAGGTTAGCGGCACCAGAGGGGTGAAGTGTGTGGGATGGGATGTAGAAGGCGAGAAGCCAAGTGTGTTAAGAGGGGGCAAGATGGTGGAATGCTTTAAAGCCAATGGTGAGGGGGTTTTGTCTGGTGCAGAGGTGGATGGGCAACCACTGGAGTCTTTTGAGGAGCAGGGCGACATGTCCTGAACGTTTTTGTAGATAAGCATTGTGAAGTATGGACTGGAGTGGGGAGGGACAGGAACCTGGGAGGTCAGCAGGCAGGCTGATGCAGTCATCCAGGCAGGATAGGATGAGTGATTGGATTAACGTGGTAGTGGTTTGGATGGAGACGATAGGGCGGATTTTAGCAATAGGAAGGTGGGACCGACAGGATTTGGTGACGGATCGACTTCGTGGTTTGAATGAGAGAGAGGAGTCAAGGATAACGCCAAGTTTACGAACTTGTGAGACAGGAAGGATGGTGGTGCCGTCTACAGTGATGGGAAAGTCATGGGGAGGACAGGGATTGGTTGGGAAGATAAGGAGCTCTGTGACGGGAGATGACGGGAGGACATCCAAGTAGAGATGTCTTGAAGGCGGGAGGAAATGCGAGACTGCAGAGAGAGAGAGAGAGAGATGAAGGCTGGAGATGGAGATTTGGGTGTCATCCACGTAGAGGTGGTAGTTGAAGCCAGGGAGGTAAATTAGTTAATTATTGCTAAGTGTCGAGGGACTGGGAAAGGAGATGAAGAAAGGGACCAAGTCAGGGTGACACAGAAGGGAGGGGGAGAAGAGGAAAGGAGGGCGCAGTCAGGGAAGGCCTCTTGGAGGAGATGTGGCTTCATTGAGGCTTTGAAGCAGGGAAAAGTCATTGTCACAATCGAGGAGGGAGCTCCACTTGTCTGCCGTGTGACCCTGGGCAAGTCACTTGACTTCTCTGAGCCTCAGTTACCTCTTCTGTAAAATGGGGATTAAGACTGTGAGCTCCACGTGGGACAGGGACTGTTTCCCTTTATCTTTTATATACACCAGCACTTAGTACCGTGCCTGGCTTACCAAATACCATTTAAGGAAAAAAGATGATAATTTTCAAATTTAAGTCTTTATTTTTTGCCATGCACTGTACTAAGCGTTTGGGTTGATGCAAGAGCATCGGGTGGGACACAGCCTCTGCTCTATATGGGAATCATGATCTAAGCGGGAGGGAGAACAGGTATTCATTCCCCATTTCACCGATGAGGAAAGTGAGGCACAGAGAAGAGGCGGGACTTGCCTAAGGTCACACACTGTGCAAGTGGCACGGGCAGAATTAGAACCCAAGTCTTATGACACCCAGGCCTGTGCTCTTTCCACTAGGCCCCATTGGCTCCGCGTGTCATCTCAATGCAAATAAAGACTACAAACATCCTGTCTGCTATGATTAAGGGCCGTGACAGAATACTTTGACATTTAAAAAGAAATCTAAGCCAGAAAATAGACATGCATTTAGCTACTGAGTGTTTCAAAATGATCTTAGCACTTAATGAGGGATGGTGTAGGCGATGTAATGCACGACTCTTCTGGAATTATGTCCATTTTTTTGAAGGCTGAGGTGGATGATTACATTATAATTATGGCTACCAAATTATAACTATGGTCAGATCATTGAAAAGGGCAGGGAGGAAAACTTCCTATTTATAAAGCCATGGCACGCTGATCAAGAATCAGCGATTGCCAAGGGACATTTTTTTTTAAGATGGTATTTGTTCAGAGCTTATTATGTGCCAGGCACTGTTCTAAGCACTGTGGTGGATACAAGCTAATCAAATCGAACACAGCCCACGTCCCATTTTCCACTCAGTCGTGTTTTCTGAGTGCTTATTCATTCATTCATTCAATCGTATTTATTGAGCGCTTACTGTGTGCTTACTGTGGACAGAGCACTGTACTGAGTTCTAGGAGAGTAATGATAATAATAATTGTGGTATTTGGTAAGCGCTCATTGTATGCCAAACACTGTACTAAACTCTGGGATGGATACAAGCAAATTGGGTTGACACAGTCCCTGATCCATATGGGGCTCACAGGCGCAATCCCCACTTTGCAGATGAGGTAAGAGAGGCCCAGAGAAGTGAAGTGCCTTGCTCAAGGTCACACAGCCGACGAGTGGTGGAGCCAGAATTAGAACTCAGATCCTTCCACTAGGCCACACTTCTGGGCGTAGTGTTCAATGACCATTTGGAGATGGTAGAAGTTGTGCTTATTTTATTATTAATGATAATAATAATAATTGTGGTATTTGTTAAGCTCTTATGTGCCTGGCACTGTACTAAGCACTGGGGTGGATACAAACAAATCTGTTCGGACACAGTCCCTGTCCCACATGGGGCTCACAGTCTTAATCCCCATTTTCCAGATGAGATAACTGAGGCACAGAGAAGTGAAATGACTTGTCCAAAGCCACACGGCAGACATGTTAGCCGAGCTGGGAGTAGAACCCAGGTCTTTCTGACTCCGAGACCCAGGCTCTATCCACGAGGCCACGCTGCAGTCTAACCCGAGGGTTCGTTTGTGGGGAGCCTTAGCAAAAAGGCGATTGAGACCATTCAAATAAGGTAGTGAGCCCACCTCCAGATTCCCCTGGGGTTCCCCCCAAAATACCAGGGCCCACCCTCTCCTAGCAGCTCAGGTGAAAATCGCCACCAGAAGTATGACGGGGAAGAGGCGAAGGCAAACGGTGAGGAAGCACGTACTTAGAACAACAACAGGGAAGCAGCGCGGCCCTAGAGGACAGAGCCCGGGCCTGGGAGTCAGAAGGACCTGGGTTCTAATCCGGCTCTGCCACTTGTCTGCTGCGGGACCTTGAGCAAGTCACTTCAGTTCTCTGGGCCTCAGTTTCCTCACCTGTAAAACGGGGATGAAGAGTGTGAGCCCCATATGGGACGGGTACAGCCTAACCTAATTAATTTGTATCTACCCCACAGCTTAGAATAATGCTCGTCATGTAGTAAGGGCTTAACAAGTACACTGTTATCATTATTAATAACACTGGGCTTTTATCAAGGATTATAACGGTGCTATATGTCATGTCTCGACTATCAATCAGTCAGTGTGGCATTTGTTGAGTGCTTAAGGTATGCAGAGTATATGGCCTAGTGGAGAGAGCCCAGGCCTGGGAGTCAGAGGGTCATGGTTTCTAATCCCAGCTCCTCCGCTTGTCTGCTGGTGATGGGTTCTAATCCTGGCCCCTCCATTTATCTGCTGAGGGACCTTGGGCAAATCACCTCACTTCTCTGGGCCTCTGTAATCTCATCTGTAAAATGAGGATTAAGACTCTGAGCCACATACATTCATTCATTCGCTCGTATTTATTAAGCGCTTACTGTGTGCAGAGCACTGTACTAAGTGCTCGGAAAGTACAATGCGGCAATGAATAGAGACAGTCCCTACCCAACAACGGGCTCACAGATGGGGCAAGGACTGTGTCCAACCCGATTTGTTTGTATCCTCCCCCGAAGCATTCAGTACAGTGCCTTGCACATAGTTAAGTGCTTATCAAATGCTATCACTTTACGAAGCACTTGGGAGAGTATAGTAAGTGCCTAGCAGTCTTCTAAGTGCTGAGGTAAATACAAGGTAAATAGGCTGGTTAGAGTCCCCGTCCCACAAGGAGCTTACATTCTAAGTAGGGAGAACAGATATCCATGTAAAAAACTCCTTGCTAACAGGGATCGTGTTTACCCACTCCGTTATATTCCACTCTCCCAAACGCTTAAGACACTACTTTGCACACAGTTAGCACCCAATAAATGCGACCGATTGATGATCGAGTGAGCCCCATTTTACAGAGGAGGAAACTGAGTCATGGAGCCGTTAATCAAGCCACAGTTCAGTGACTTATCCAAGGTCATCCAAAAGCCAAGTGGTGGAGTCCGGAACTTGAACCCAGGCCTCGCGACCCCACCTTCGACACCGGCTGTAAACAACGATCTCGTCGTCTCTGTCCACCGGCTGTGATAGCGGAAAAATCGTGCCAACTTGCCTATTCGGCTCTCCTGTTTTCCATTACTCATACACGTGCACCACGTAGTTGAGTAAATTAGAGCAAGAGGATGATCCGGATTGTGCTGTAGGTTAGAGGTAAAGCAAAATGCTAACCATCAGCCTTGATTAATTACGTGTGCGTGTCGCTGTCTCTCTGGGCCTGGCGTGAGTCAACTAGGATCCATGGATGTTTACCCGAGGGTTTAGCATTGATCCGTGACCTCTGATTCTTCAGCGTCCTCGGGTTTTTGGAAAACGCCCTGTGAGCTCAGTTTATTTATGCAAAAGTTCTTGCCATGCCTCCGGTCATCAAATTGAGGAACTGTATAAGTAGGGAAGTCATGCCTGCTTAGAAACACTGAAAGTGGGAAAATAATGAAGAAGTTAAGACTTAGCTTGTCATTTTGGAGACACCCGGTTTCTTTTCCATCTCAATCTTTCTCCCCGCCCCCCGAACCCTGCCCCGCTCATTTCTGGTTTCCATGGGTTGAAAAACCCAGATTCTCTCCATCATCTTGCTTCTTCAAAGAAAACCATTAATTATTTAACCATAGTCATTAACCATAATTATTATTAAAATCCTGTAATATTAATGATAGTAATAATGATTCATTCAGTCAATCACATTTATTGAGCACCTACTATGTGCAGAGCACTGTACTAAGCTCTTTGAAAGTACAGTTTCGGAACCGATAGAGACAATCCTTACCCCACAACAGTCTAGAAAGGGGAGACATAACAGAACAAAACAAGTAGTCAGGCATCACTACCATCAAATGAGAAGCAGCGTGGCGCAGTGGAAAAGAGCACGGGCTTTGGAGTCAGGGCTCATGAGTTCGAATCCCAGCTCGGCCACTTGTCGGCTGTGTGACTGTGGGCAAGTCACTTAACTTCTCTGTGCCTCAGTTCCCTCATCTGTAAAATGGGGATGAAGATGTGAGCCCCACGTGGGACAACCTGATTCCCCTGTGTTTACCCCAGCGCTTAGAACAGTGCTCGGCACATAGTAAGCGCTTAACAAATACCAACGTTATTATTATTATTATTATCAAATTAGATAAATAGAACCAGAGATAAATGCACATCATTAATAAAATAAATAGAGCAATAAATATATACAGATATACGCAAGTGCCGTGGGGAGGGGAAGGGGATAGAGCAAGGTATTTTTTAAGTGCTTCCTGTGTGCCAGGCACTGTTCTAAACACTGGGGTAGGTACAAGATCAACAGGTTGACCCTGTGGGACAGGGACTGTGCCCAACCTGAATGCCTTGAATCTATCCCAGCATGTAAAACAGTGCTTGGCACATCATAAGTGCTTAGAGAAGCAGCGTGGCTCAGTGGAAAGAGCACGGGCTTTGAGTCAGAGGTCATGGGCTCGAATCCCGGCTCGGCCACTTGTCAGCTGTGTGACTTTGGGCAGGTCACTTAACTTCTTGGTGCCTCAGTTACCTCACCTGTAAAATGGGGATTAAGACTGTGAGCCCCACGTGGGACAACCTGATTCCCCTGTGTCTACCCCAGCGCTTAGAGCAGTGCTCGGCACAGAGTAAGCGCTTAACAAATACCAACATTATTAACATTAGGTTGTCCCATGAAGGGGCTCACAGTCTTAATCCCCATTTTAATAATAATAATGATAATAATATTGGTATTTGTTAAGCGCTTACTATGTGCAGAGCACAGTTCTAAGTGCTGGGGTAAAAACAGGGTAATCAGATTGTCCCACGTGAGGCTCACAGTTAATCCCCATTTTACAGATGAGGTAACAGGCACAGAGAAGTTAAGTGACTTGCCCACGGTCACACAGCTGCCAAGTGGCAGAGCTGGGATTCAAACCCAGACCCCTGACTCCCAAGCCCGGGCTCTTTCCACTGAGCTGAGGCACAGAGAGATTAAGCGACCTGCCCAGAGTCAGACGGCTGACAAGTGGCGGAACCGGGATTAGAACCCATGACCTCTGATTCCCAAGCCCGGGCTCTATTCACTAAGCCTTGAAATGATTAGCAGAGAGACTGGAATTTAGAAGGGCAAATTTAGAGTGGCACGTCACCTGCTCAGGAAAGTGCAAACCCAGAGGGAAGGAGGGCTCACGCTTTCTCCAAGTAAGCAGCTTCAGTCTAGACTGTAAACTCACTGTGGGCAGGGAATGTGTCCGTTCATTGTTCTGTCGTCCTCTCCCAGGCGCTTAGTACAGTGCCCTGCACACAGTAAGCGCTCCATCAATACGATTGAATGAATGTGGACTGACCCAAGGCCATCCCCTCCCATGTCACCCTCTCCAGCCCATTCTAATCCTGGCTCTGCCATGCGTCTGCTGAGTGACTTTGAGCAAGTCACTTCACTTCTCTGGGCCTCAGTTGCCTCATCTGTCCAATGGGCATCAAGCCAGGGAGTCCATGTGGGACAGGGACTGTGCCCAACCTGAATGCCTTGATTCTATCCCAGCACGTAAAACAGTGCTTGGCACATCGTAAATGCTCAACAACTAGCACAGTTATCATTATTATTATTATTAGTGTACCTGGGCCATGCTCTCTTGTTTAACGTTTATTTGTTCACATGTATAAGTGGTTCAAAATGCATCTATTCAACTCTGTTCAGACCTTCACAACATCACTAAAATCTACCCTTTCCTCTCCATCCAAACTGCCAGCACATTAATGCAAGCACGTATCCTATTTGCTCCCTTTATTCACCCCCTCCTGCAACTCCACAGCACCTATGTGCATACTTTATACATATTTAATATCTGTCTCCCAGCTAGAATGTAAGCTTGTTGTGGGCAGGGAATGTCTACCAACTCTGTTATTTTTTACTCTCCCAAGCACCAAGTTGAGAAGCAGTGCGGCTTAATGGAAATAATAATAAAGACCTTCCCAGACCGAGCTCCCCTTTTCCCTCTGCTCCCTCCACCCCCCACTTCACCTCTCCACAGCTAAACCCTCTTCTCCCCACTTTCCCTCTGCTCCTTCCCCTCTCCCTTCCCCTCCCCTCAGCACCGTACTCGTCCGCTCAACTGTATAGATCTTCATCACCCTATTTATTTTGTTAATGAGATGTACATCACCTTGATTCTATTTATTTGCTATTGTTTTAATGAGATGTTCTTCCCCTCGATTCTATTTATTGCCATTGGTCTTGTCTGTCCGTCTCCCCCGATTAGACTGTAAGCCCATCAATGGGCAGGGACTGACTCTATCTGTTGCCAATTTGTACTTTCCAAGCTCTTAGTGCAGTGCTCTGCGCATGGTAAGCGCTCAATAAATACTATTGAATGAATAATTTTAGTATTTCTTAAGCACTTACCATGTGCTGAGCACTGTTCTAAGACTGGGGTAGATACAGGGTAATCAGATTGTCCCACATGGGGGTCACATTTTTTTTTTTAATTCCCATTTTTACAGATGAGGTAAGTGAGGGACAGAGAAGTGAAGTGACTTGCCCAAGGTCACACAGCAGACAAGTGGCAGAGCTGGGATTAGAACCCACGACCTCTGACTCCCAAGCCCAGGCTCTTTCCACTAAGCCACACTACTGCTTATCGCAAGAGCCCGGGCTTGGGAGTCGGAAGTTCCATTACTGGGCGGCGATTGTCTCTATCTGTTGCCAAATTGTCCATTCCAAGAGCACAGTGCAAAGTACAGTGCTTTGCACATAGTAAGTGCTCAATAAATACAATTGAATGACTGAAGTCATGGGGTCTAATCCTGACTCTGCCGCTTGTCTGCTGTGTCAGTTTAGGTAAGTCACTTCTCTGTGCCTCAGTTGCCTCATCTGTAAAATGGGGATTAAGAGTGTGAGCCCCATGTGGGACAACCTGATTACCTTGTATCTCCCCCAGTGCTTAGAACAGTGTTTGGCAGGTAGTAAGCGCTTAACAAATACCATTATTATTGTTATTATTAAGTTCAGCGAGGGCTCTGCACCCAGTGAGCCCTCAACAAATGCAAGTGATTGATTGCACCATTCACTGTTAAAATTTAGCAAAGCCTCCGGGGACATCATTTATGAAATTATTGAAATAAGCAAGCAGCAAGCAGCGCCACGTTCAGAGGAAAGCTGGAGGCAGAAAACTCAGTCTCCTGTGACCATGCCATCTGGAGAAGTATTTTTGATTTTTTTTTTTCTTTTAAAGTCGGGCTGGCATCATGCCCCCAAAGTGAATTCCCTGGGGCTTTTTCAGAACGACAATTGAGTCTTCTGTCAGGTGGCGGACGGGCATCAGTTCTGAAACTTCAGGATTGAGAATCTGCCCAAAGAAATGAATTGCTGCACTAGTGATTTGCTCTGCTCCTCTTGTGCCACCAGCCAGAAACTCCCTCTCCCCTCCCCCAGTCCCAATTTCACCAGGAACAGCACTTCTAGCCTTTCTTCCTTCTTTCCATCGCATTTATTGGGCACTTACTGTGTACAAAGCACTATACTAGACGCTTGGGAGAGTACAATATGACAATAGACACATTCCCTGCCCACAGTGAAAATCTTGAATCATTCAGTCAGGCAGGGAAGCAGCATGGCGAGGTGGGTAGTGCCCAGTCCTGGGAGTCAGAAGGTCATAGGTTTTAATCCCAGCTCCACTACTTGTCTGCTGGGTGACCTTGGGCAAGTTGCTTCACTTCTCTGGACCTCAGTTACCTCATCTGTAAAATGGGGATTAAGACCGCTGGGTGACCTTGGGCAAGTCGCATCACTTCTCTGGGCCTCAGTTACCTCATCTGTAAAATGGGGATTAAGACTGTGAGCCCCACGTGGGGCAACCTGATCACCTTGTTCAGAACAGTGCTTGGCACATAGTAAGTGCTTAACAAATACCATCATCATTATTATTTCTAAGTGGTTGGGGAAATACAATATATTAATAAAACAATAAGCAGTGACATTCCCATGTGGGGCTCACGGTCTCAATCCCCATTTAACAGATGAAGAAACCGAGGCACAGAAAAGCCAGTTGACTTGCTCAGGTTCACACAGCAGTCATGTGGCGGAGCCAGAATTAGAATACAGGTCCTTCTGGCTCCCAGGCCCGGGCTGTATCCACTAGGTCATCCTGCCTCTGTGGATTGTATGGGCAAATGATTTTGATTATATCAGCTGTAAATAATGTTATGCCCACTCCTCCTAACGTATAAGCTCTTTGTGGGCAGGGGACAGGTCTCATGCTTCCCTTGTCCTTTCCCAAGTGCTTAGCACAGTGCAGTTGGAAGCAATGAATATTTTTACAGCACCTCTTGCCATCTTGTTCCCGCTGAGCCCAAGGTGCCACAAGCCAGTAATGATAATAGTAATTTGAGGATTTGTTCAGCGCTTACTATGTGCCAGGCACTGTACTTAGCGCTGGGGTGGATACAGAGAAGCAGCGTGGCTCAGTGGAAAGAGCCCGGGCTTGGGAGTCAGAGGTCATGGGTTCTAATCCTGGCTCCACCACCTGTCAGCTGTGTGACTTTGGGCAAGTCACTTAACTTCTCGGTGCCTCAGTGACCTCATCTGTAAAATGGGGATTAACTCTGAGCCTCACAAGGGACACCCTGTATCTACCCCAGCGCTTAGAACAGTGCTCGGCACATAGTAAGCGCTTAACAAATACCAACATTATTATTATTACAAGCAAATCGGGTTGAACGCGGTCCCGTCCCACGTGGGGTTCACTATCTTAATCCCCATTTTACAGATGAGGGAAGTGAGGCCCAGAGAAGTGAAGTGTAGGAGATGGGTGAGGTAAGATGGAGAGCTGATCGAGTGCCTTAAAGTCAACGTTAAGGAGTTTCCATTTGATGCAGAGGTGGAAGGGTGACTGTGGGAAGTTACTGAGGATTGGGGAGATGTGGACTGAATGGTTTTTTGAGCAAAATGATCGGGGTTGCGGAGTGAACTCTGGACTGGAGTGGGGAGAGGCAGGAGGCAAGGAGGGAGGCGAGGAGGCTGCCGTGTGATAATCGTGCGATCGTTCAGTTTGCCGACAATCTCAAGCTGAGGGTGCATTTGGGACCGGGTTGAGGAGGATGGCTCATATGGGAAAAAAGGTCAGCAGCAAGTCAAGTTCTAGGAGAACAACAATCATAGTAATAATGACAATTATGATATTTAAGCATTTACTGTGTTCCAATCACTATTCTAAGTGCGGGGGTAGTTAGAAGATAAGCGGGTTGGATGCTGTCCCTGTCCCACATGGGGCTCACAGTCTCAATCCCCAATTTACAGATGAGGTAAGCGAGGCATCAAGAAGTTCAGCGATTTGCCCAAGGTCACACAACAGACCATAATAATAATGATAATAATTATGGTACTTGTTAAGTGCTTACTTTATACCAAGCACTGGGGTAGATACAAGTTAGTCAGTTTGGACCCCGTCCCTGACATAGGGCTCACAGTCTTAATCCCCATCTGACAGATGAGGGAACCGAGGCCCAGAGAAGTGAAGTGACTTGGCCAAGATCTCACAGCGGACAGGTGGCAGAGCCGGGATTAGAACTCAGGACCTCTGACTCCCAGGGCCAGGCTCTTGCCACTAGGCCAGGTTGCTTCTACAAGTGCAGGAGGCATTGTTAAAATACCCAGTGGTATTTCCTTAGACCTCCTCCAGACAGAGCACTGCTAAGCGTATGAGGCAACAGGTTCGAATCCAGCCCTCAAGAAGCTTACAGACTAAATGCAGGTAGTATGGTGATATGTATCTAATGCTGGAGTGCCAATAGGCAACAGTGGAGTAGACCGATTCATCCAAGAGAAGCAGTGTGGCTTAGTGGAAAGAGCACGGGCTTGGGAGTCAGAGGACATGGGTTCTAATCCCACCACTCGTCTGCTGTTTGACCTTGGGCAAACCATTTCACTTCTCTGTGCCTCAATTACCTCATCTGCAATATGGGGATGAAGACTGTGAGCCCCACGTGGGACCACCTGATGACCTTGTATCTACCCCAGCGCTTAGATCAGTGCTTGACACAGAGTAAGCGCTTAACAAATATCATCATCATCATCACCACCAACGCTTTTATATTATACCCTCCCAAGTGCTTTGGTCAGCCAATCGATTCATTAATTCATTCAATCATATTTATTGAGCACTTACTGTGTACAGAGCACTGTACTAAGCACTTGGAATGTACAATTCGGCAACAGATAGAGACAATCCATGCCCGACAACAGGATCAGAGTCTAAAAGATCAATGCTATTTATTGAGTGCTTACTATGTGCAGAACACTGAATTAAGCTCGTGGGAAGGTACAGTAGAACAGAATTGGCAGACACATTCCCTGCCCACAACGAGCCTACTGTCTAGAGGGGGGAAGTGGGCATTAATATAAATAAATGACTTATAATATATTATTTAAAGATATGTACTTAGCACATAGAGAAGCAGTGTGGCTCAGTGGAAAGAGCGCGGGCTTTGGAGTCAGGGCTCATGAGTTCGAATCCCGGCTCTGCCACTTGTCGGCTGTGTGACTGTGGGCGAGTCACTTAACTTCTCTGTGCCTCAGTTCCCTCATCTGTAAAATGGGGATTAAGACTGTGAGCCCCACGTGGGACAACCTGATTCCCCTATGTCTACCCCAGCGCTTAGAACAGTGCTCGGCACATAGTAAGCGCTTAACAAATACCAACATTATTATTATTATTACATATCATACCGTACCATACACAGTAAGTACTCAATAAATACGATTGATTGATGGATTCGAGGCCAAAGGGAAAATATGGGCAAGGGATCTGTACCCTAAGAATATTATCGATTAAGTGAAAATGGTTTTGATATCACTAAATTAAAGACCGGGGTCTGAGCAAGGGTCAGCGCCTCATTCATTCAGTGGTATTTATTGAACGCTTACTGTGTGCATAGCACTGTACTAAGCGCTTGGGAGAGGACAATATGACAATAGACAGACACATGCCCTGCTCACAGCGAGATTACAGTCTAGAGGGGGAGACAGACATGAATATAAATACGTAAATTAAAGATGTGTTCTTAAGTGCCGTGGGGCTGGGAGGGAGGATGAATAGAGCGAGCAAGTCAGGGTGACGCAGAAGGGAGTGGGAGAAGAGGGAAGGAGGGGCTTAGTCAGGGAAGGCTTCTTGGAGGCGATGGGCCTTCAATAAAGGTTTTGAAGAGGGAGTCATTGTCGGATTCAAGGAGGGAGGGCGTTCCTGGCCAGAGGCAGGACGTGGGCGAGAGGTCGGCGTCCAGACAGTTGAGATGGAGGCCCAGTGAGTTGTAGGCAGTGCTTAAGCTGCTTTGGAGACATTTCTGTGGGGGGTGGGCGAGGCGACGGGGAATGGAGCCTTGACAGATTTGAAGGTTCACATTTCAGAGCATTTGACTTCTCCTTCCTGAAGCGATCCTCGTGCCAGGCACGTTAAGCGGGGAGTGGCGTGGGTGTTTTTTGAACAGCTGCCAATCTGTCTGTAAGTGAGCTGGCTGCCCTCGTTCCCTCCTCTCTCAACCCCCAGATTTTCCTTCTGTGGCGGCGAGGCCGTTCTGCTCCAGTGGGAGCCAGGAATTTTCATCCGATCCTGTGCCCTACCACTTCCCACCCCACCCCAGCTTGCCCATTTGCCCTCTGGAAAGTTTGCCAAAGCCACCCCTGGGAGGAATTTGTAAACGATCCTTTCAGCCACCTTTCAGTTATTGAGAAACAGCGTGGCTTAGGGGATAGAGCCCGGGCCTGGGAGTCAAAAGGACCTGGGTTCTAATGCCGGCAACTCCTCTCATCTGTTGTCCACTTGTCTCCCACTGGTCCAGCATTCTGGCTGATCCTCCACAAAATCTAAATGCAAAATAGTACTGTGAATTTAGGTCATCCCTTAATAGAAAATATATCTCCTTTTTTCCCTCCCTTTCTCTCCCGACCCCCTCTCACCAAGGAGCTGGTATTTTCATCCCAAAGCTGGCTTTCTTTTGTCTGGAATAATCAGACTAAAGAGAACAGAAGCAGCGTGGCCTAGAGGATAAAAATGGTAATAATAATAATACTGGCATGTGTTAAGTGCTTACGATGGGCCAAGCACTGTTCTAAGCACTGGGGGAGATACAATCAGGTTGTCCCTCGAGGGGCTCACAGTCTTCATTTTACAGGTGAGGTCACTGAGGCACAGAGAAGTGAAGTGACTTGCTCAAGGTCACACAGCTGACAAGTGACAGAGCTGGGATTAGAACCCACGACCTCCTGGGCCTGGGAATAAAAAGAACTTGGGTTCTAATCCTGACTCTGCCCTTTGCTGTGTGACCTCGGGCAAGTCACTTCACTTCTCTGGGCCTCGGTTCCCTCATCTGTAAAATGGAGATTATGACCGTGAGCCCCATGGGGGACATGGACCGTGTCCAACCTGATTTGCTTGTATCCACCCCTGTGTTTAGTACAGTGCCTGGCACCTAATAAGCACTTAACACATACCAAAATTATTATCATTTTTTATCATCATTATTATTAAACACAACCAACCCCAAAAGACTCTCTTGGTGGTTTGGGTGCCTCACTAAATGTCCTGATGGAATTCTGCCAATTCAGGTGCCTTTATTCTGAAGGGTTTGTTTTTTTTAATGATATTTATTATGCCCTCATTATGTGCCAGGCACTGTTCGAAGCACTGTGGTAGATACAAGCTAATCAGGTTGGACACAGTCTGACGGGGGCTCACAGTCTTAATCCCCATTTTACCAATGAGGGAACTGGGGCCCAGTTAAATGACTTGCCCAAGTTCACTCAGCAGACAAGTGGCAGAACCAGGATTAGAACTCAGGTCCTTCTGACTCCCAGTCCTGTGCTCTAACAACTTGGCCACGCTTGCTGTTGTTCTTTGTACTGAAAAAAAAAGAAATTCCCGATGCCGGGAATGCTCATTGACTTGTCAGGCAATGAGTAATTGCTGCTAAAATTAAACTGCACCAGTTGTACATTGAGAAAACATAGGTGTTAGATGTTCTTCAATTTATTAACACCTCGCTTCGCGAGCTAGGGTGAAGAAATAGTAATAGTGGAGTTTATTGAGCACCTACGAAGCGCAATAAATTGTATTAAGCACCGGGAAAACTACAAGAGATGTAAAAGACATGATTCTGCCCACCAGGAACTTAAAATCTGGCCAGGGAGCAGATATAAAGGATCAGCTCGGGACTAGAGCGAATGAGACCAGAGGGCCTTGTGTTGTACGTTCCCAAGGTCTTAGTACAGTGCTCTGTATGCAGTAAGCACTCAATAAATACCATTGACTGACTGAACGCTCCGCTCACACTAAGCACTCGGTAAGTACCGTATTTGAGTTCTAATCCCAGCTCCGCCACTTACCTACTGTGTCACCTTGGGCAAATCACTTTATTTCTCTTTGCCTCAGTTCCCTCATGTGCAAAATGGGGAGTCAGTTCTTGTTCTCTTTCAACTGTGACTGTGAACCCTTTGTGGGATCTGATTCATTCATTCATTATATCGCATTTGTTATTAATAATGTTGGTATTTGCTAAGCGCTTACTATGTGCAGAGCACTGTTCTAAGCGCTGGGGTAGACACAGGGGAATCAGGTTGTCCCACGTGGGGCTCACAGTCTTAATCCCCATTTTACAGATGAGGTAACTGAGGCACAGAGAAGTGAAGTGACTTGCCCACAGTCACACAGCTGACAAGTGGCAGAGGTGGGATTTGAATTCATGACCTCTTTGTAATAATAATTATGGTATTTGTTAAGCACTTACTATGTGCCAGGCACTATACTCAGCACTGGGGTAGATTTGAGCAAATCTGGTTGGACACCGTCCCTGTCCCTTGTGGGGCTCACTGTCTTAATCTTCATTTTACAGATGAGGTAACTGAGGCTCAGAGAAGTGAAGTGACTTGCCTAAGGTCATACAGCAGACCAGTGGCAAAGCCAGGATTAGAACCCCTGCCCATTAAGCTCACATGAAGGCATGAGAGTAGAGGAGCTCAGTCAGTCAATGGTATTTATTGAGTGCTTACTTTGTGCAGAGCATTGTACTAAGTGCTTGAGAGAGTACAACGGAATTAGTCCCATTCCCTGACCATAATGGGTTTACAGTCCAGAGGCAGAGACAGACATTAATATACTTCATACTTCATACTTGTCTTTCTACAGAAATGTTCTGGGCATGTCACCCCCCTCCTCAAAGATCTCCAATGGTTGCCAATCAACCTTTGCATGAAGCAAAAACTCCTCACTCTTGGTGTCAAAGCCATCCATCCATCCCCTTGCCCCCTCCTACCTCACCTCCCTTCTCTCCTTTTTCATCCCGGCCCGCACACTCCGCTCCTCTGCGGCCGCTCACCTCCTCACGGTGCCTCGTTCTTGCCTGTCCCGTCGTCAGTCCCTGGCCCACGTTCTGCCTCTGGCCTGGAATGCCCTCCCTCCTCACGTCCGCCCAACTCACTCTCTTCCCCTCTTCAAAGCCCTGCTGAGAGCTCACCTCCTCCAGGAGGCCTTCCCAGATTAAGCCCCGCTTTTCCTCAGCTTCCCCTCCCTTCTGCGTTACCACGACGTGCTCCCTTTGCTCTTCCCCTCTCCCCTCCCCACAACACTTATGCGTATATGTATATATCTATAATTTGATGTACTTAGATTGATGCCTATTTACTTGTACTAATGTCTGTCTCCCCCTCTAGACTGTGAGCCCATTGTGGGCAGGGATTGTCTCTATTGATTGCTGTATTGTACTTTCCAAGCGCTTAGTACAATGCTCTGCACAGAGTAAGCGCTCAATAAATGCGATTGAATGAATGAATGAATAAATAAATAGTTTATAAGTGAAAGATCTGTACATAAGTGCTTTGGAGTTTAGAGAGAATAATAACAAAGTAGAACTAAGAATAACAAAGAACCTGGTGGAAACCAATGATTCTTTCATTGATTCAATTGTATTTATTGAGCGCTACAGTTCTCTGCGCAGTTATTCAATAAGAGAAGCAGCGTAGCCTAGTGAATAGAGCATGGGCCTGGGAGTCAGAAGGTCCTGGGTTCTAATCTCAGCTCTGCCACTTGTCTTTTGTGTGTCCTTGGGCAAGCCACTTCGTTTCTCTGGGTCTCAGTTACCGCATCTGTCAAATGGGGATTTAGATTGTGAGCCCCATGTGGGACAGGGATTGGGTCCAATCTGATTTGCATGTATCTACCCCAACACCTAGTACAGTTCCTGGCACTGAGTAAGCGCTTAACAAATGCCATTACAGATAAATAAACCCTACTGAATGATCATTTGGCTATATCCAGTCCTAGCCTCCCTGAGCATTAAATTAAGATAAAGGATTCTAGTGACCAAAACAGTGTTCATTTTCTAGAAGGCACAGTCTACAGTCTAAAATCAAGATCACTAACCTGGCAGGTTTTGGTAAATCAATCAATCACTGGTATTCATTGAGCATTTCTGTGCAGAGCACTGTACTGAGCACTTGGGAAAGTCCAACAAAGTTGGTAGACACAATCCTTGTCTTGCCTTTAAGGAGCTGGTAGTCTAATGGGGAAGAATAAAGTTGTAAACCAGCTTGAATGGGCAAATGCACAAATGTGATGTGGATCCATGCAAGCACTTAATCATGTTCATTTAATTGAGTCAGCCAGCAGCGTGGCTCAGTGGAAAGAGCCTGGGCTTCGGAGTCAGAGGTCATGGATTCGACTTGTCAGCTGTGTGACTGTGGGCAAGTCACTTAACTTCTCTGTGCCTCAGTTATCTCATCTGTAAAATGGGGATTCACTGTAAGCGTCACATGGGACAATCTGATTACCCTGTATCTACCCCAACGCTTAGAACAGTGCTCTGGACATAGTAAGCGCTTAACAAATACCAACATTATCATTTATTGAGCACTTTCTGTGTGCAAAGCACTGTACTAAGCACTTGGGAGAGTGCAGGAAAATGATAGACACATTTCCTGCCCTCAACGAGCTTACAATATATTCATTCATTCATTCAAGAGTATTTATTGAGCACTTACTATGTGCAGAGCACTGTACTAAGCACTTGGAATGTACAAATCGGTAACAGATGGAGACAGTCCCTGCCCTTTGACAGGCTTACAGTCTAATCGGGGGAGACGGACAGACAAGAACAATAGCAATATGGAGGGAGAGACAGACATTGATATAAATGAATAAATTACAGATGAGTGGTGTGGGGTTGGGAGGGGGGTTGAATAAAGGGAGAAGGTCAGGGCGACGCAGAAGGGAGTGGGAGAAGAGGAAAGGAGGGCTTAGTCAGGGAAGGCCTCTTGGTGGAGATGGGCCTTCAATAAGGCTGTGAAGGTGGTGAGGGAGTAATTGTCTGTCAGATATGAGGAGAGTGGGCGAACTAGGCCAGAGGGAGGAGGTGGGCGAGAGGTCAGCAGAGAGATAGATGAGATGGAGGCCCAGTGAGAAGGTTAGCACTTGAGGAGCGAAGTGTCCGGGCTGCGTTGGAGTAGGCGAGCAGCGAGGTGAGGTAGGAAGGGGCAAGGTGGTCGAGTGCTTTAAAGTCAGTAGTGAGGAGATTCAAGGAAATCAAAACACAAGGAAGAAAACTTTTCCTTCAGTTTCTAATCCCTCCAACATGAGGATCTTTCTCTTTTGAATTCAGAAAACGAATGGCCTGATCTCTGACACGTTTTGTTGTTTTTCTTTCATTTTGTTTTACAGAGACGGTGAAGGATGTCACCGAACTATCCCTCGAAGAGCTTCTGGAAAAGGCCAAGGCTGGAGATCCAAAGGCGCAGACTGAGGTAACTTGGGGAGAAGCAGCACGGCATGGTGGATAGAGCACGGGCCTGGGAATCAGAACATCCTGGGTTCTAATCCTGGCTCGTCACTTGTCTGCTCTTTGACCTTGGGCAAGACACTTCATTTCTCTAGGCCTCTTATTTCATCTGTAAAATTGGGGTTGAGACTGTGAGCTTCAAATGGGACAGGGACTGTGTCAACCAGATTAGGTTTTATCTACCCCTCCACTTAATACAGTATTTGGCACATGGTAAGCACTTAACAAATACCATCATATTCAGCCAACGAGCTCTTCACCAGTCCCTTTAACGAACAGCATTTATTGGAGATGGAGGGAAAATAGCACAGGTTTGACCAGGATACTTCTTCAGTGGGGCCCTTTGCCTGTGTTTAACACCTTGGGCAAGTCATTTAACTTCCCTCTGCCTCAGTTTCTTCACCTGTAAAAGGGGGTTTCAAAACCTGTTTTCCTTCCTACTGTGAGCCCCATTTTGGACAGGGTCTATGTCCAAGCCTGATTTTTTTCTTTTCTTATCAACCCTCTTACAAGGGTAGAGTCTTTTTCCTCATTTTGGGCAGGGAATGTATCTGTCAACTCTAAGCAGCATGGCTTTGTGGAAAGAGCACAGGCTTGGGAGTCAGAGGTCGTGGGTTCTAATCCTGCCTCTGCCACTTGTCTGCTGTGTGACCTTGGGCCTTCTCTATGCTTAAGTTCACTCATATGTAAAATGGGGATTAAAACTGTGAACCCGATGTAGGACAACCTGATTATCCTGTATCTACCCCTGTAGTTAGAACAGTGCTTGGCACATAGTAAGTGCTTAACGAATACCATCATCATTGTTATTACTCACTACTGTACTTGTATCTCTGATGTAGTAATGATAATAATAATAATGGTATTTGTTAAGCATTTACTATGTGCCAAGCACTGTTCAAAGCGCTGGATTACAGGGTAATCAGGTTGTCCCACGTGGGACCTCACAATTTTAATCCCCATTTTACAGATGAAGTAACTGAGGCCCAGAGAAGTTAAGTGGCTTCCTCAAGGTCACACAGCAGACAAATGGCGGAGCCGGGACTTTCCCAAGCACTTAGAACAGTGCTCTGCACCCAGTAAGTGCTCAAAAATAGAATAGATTGATTAAATACACTTAATAGAGTTAGGCGTATGGCCCCTAACCCGAATATTATGCTCTGTGGAGGCAGGTGGGATTGGCGGAATTTAGCAGGAGTGGTCCGGGAGTCAGAAGGACCTGGGTTCTAATCCTGGCCCACCATCTGTCTGCTGGACAACTTTGGGAATGTAACTTCACTTCTCTGAGCTTCAGTTACCTCACCCGTTAAAAGGGCAATTGAGACTGTGAGCCTGATTTGGGACAGGGATCAGTGTCGACCCCGATGAGCTGGTCTCAACCCCAGCACTTAGAACAGTGTCTGGCACATAGTAAGCACTTAACAAATACCATTAAAAAAAAAAAATCAGTAGGAACATTCCCTGCTCATAACGAGCTCTAACCCTGTTTTCTTCGGGAGCTGGGGTAGATCCAGGCTAATCCTCTAGACTGTAAACTTGTTGTGGGCAAGGAATAGGTCTGTTATATTGTTGTAGGGTACTCTCCCAAGTGCTTAATATAATGGTCTGCACACAGGAAGCGCTCAATAAATACGATTGGCTGACTGACCGATCAGCACAGAGAAGTGCTTGACTCATCTCCCACCTTAATAATGATGATGGTATTTCTTACTTGCTTACTATTTGTCAAGAACTGTTCTAAGCACTGGAGGAGATACAAGCTAATCAGATTGGACACAATCCCTGTCCCCCATGGGGATCAAAACATTAATCCCCATTTTACAGATGAGGTAACTGAGACAGAGACAAGTGAAGTGACTTGCCCAAGGTCACACAGTAGACAAATGGCACAGCTGGGATTAGAATCCAGGTCCTTCTGGCTCCCGGTCCCGGGCTCTAGCCATTAAACAATCCTGTTTGGGGACTCTATTTGGGGCAGGGGCTGTATGGTGAGATCACTCCGGCCCTCATTTTTTTTTTTTAATGATATTTGTTAAGCGCTTACTATGTGCTGAGCATCATTCTAGGCACTGGGGCAGATACAAGCTAATCTGGTTGGTCTTAGTGCCTGTAGCACAAGGGGCTCACGGTCTCGGTCCCCACTTTGTGGATGAGGTTGCTGAGGCCCAGAGAAGTGAAGAGACTTGCCCAAGGTCACACAGGAGACAAGTGGCGGAGCCGGGATTAGAACCCAGCACCTTCCGACTCGCAGGTCCCTGCGCTACTCGTAAGATCGTTGTGGGCAGGGAACGTGTCTGTTTATTGTGCTAGCGCACTCTCCCACATGCTCTACGCACAGAAAGCTCTCAATAAATTCTATTAAACGAGAGAATGAGGGGCCGCCATGGGGGACACTGGGACTCAGGGGAAAGCCGCGTCTCTCCCGCAGGCGGGGAAATACTATCTGAAGCTGGCCGAAGATGCGGACGAAGAGCTGAACAACTCCAACGCCATCGACTGGCTGATCCTGGCCGCCAAGCAAGGCCGGAGGGAGGCTGTGAAGCTACTGAGGAGATGCTTGGCCGACAGGAGAGGTGGGTGCGGTTTTGCCACTACCAAACACACCATTTGCCGCTCTTGGCCCTGTCGTCGGTCTTTAGGAAGGGCCCTGGGCCATGATAGTTCCCGGCCAGAATCTCTGTGGAGACCAAAAGATTATCATGGATATGATTTTGTGTGTGAGTGTGGGTGTGTGGTAGTTGTTAAGCTCTTACTAAGTGGCAGGCACCATTCTCAGCACTGGGGTAGATACAAGATCATTAGGTTGGACACAGTCTCTGTCCCACATTTTATCCCCATTTAATCCCCCTTTTACAGAACCGAGGCCCAGAGAAATGAAATGACTTGCCCACGGTCACACAGCAGACAAGTGGTAGAGCGGGGATTAGAACCCAGGTCCTTCTGACTCCCAGACTTTGGTCTATCCACTAGGCCACATGCTTTCCATCTACAGCTAAGTCTCGGTAGAGTGGAGGGGACGGAAGCCAGAATGGAGGGGGTCCAGGAGATTATGGGAGTTAAGGAATTCTAAGCAGCGAGTGTAGACAACTCATTCTAGGATCTTGGAAAGGAAGGGTAGAAGGGAGATAAGGTGATAACTGGAAGGGGAAGTGGGGTGGAGAGAGGATTTTTTTAGGATGGGGGAGACGTGGGCATGTTTGAAGGCAGAGGGGAAGAAGCCATTGGAGAGTGAGCGGTTAAAGATAGAAGTTAAGGAGGGGAGGAGGGAAGGGGCGATGGTTTTTATAAGGTGAGCGGGAATGGGTTCCGAGGCACATGTGGAGGGGGTGACACTTGCGAGGAGGGAGGAGATCTCCTCTGAGGATACTGCAGGGAAGGATGGGAAAGGAGGGGAGAGGGTTGGGGGGGAGGCAAGGGGGGAGAGGTGACTTTGGGAGGCTCAGACCTGATCGTGTTAATTTTCGTGATGAAGTAGGTGGCCACATCATTGGGAGTGAGAGAAGGGGGAGGGGTAGGAACAGGGGGCCTAACGAGAGAGTTAAAGGTACAGAACAATCGGCGGGGGTGACGGGCATGGGTGTCGATGAGGGAGGAGAAGAAGTTTTGCCTGGCGGGGGAGAGGGCAGAGTTAAGGCAGGAAAGGATAAATTTGAAATGGATAAGGTCGGCTTGGTGCTCGGACCTTCGCCAGTAGCGCTCGGCAGCTCGAGCATAGGAGCGTAGGAGGCGGACAGAGGCAGTGACCCAGGGCTGTGGGTTAGTGGAGTGAGAGCGGCGGAGGGAAAGGGGGGCGAGAGAGTCGAGATGAGTAGAGAGGGTGGAGTTGAGAGCGGTGACCTGATCGTCGAGAGTGGGAAGAGAGGACGGATGGGGGGCAAGGTGGGGAGGGATGCTTTTGGAGAGATGGATGGGATCGAGAGAGCGGAGGTCTCTGTGGGGGAGTAGCAAAGATTTGCAGCGGGAGGGAGTGTGAAAGATGAGGCAGATGAGAAGGTTATGGTCTGAGAGAGGGATTTCAGAGTCGGTGAGGGAGGAGATAGTGCAGCGGTAGGAGATGACGAGATCGAGGGTGTGACCGAGTCGGTGAGTGGGGGAAGTATGGTGGAGCAGGAGGTTGGCAGAGTCGAGTATTGTTGTATTGTATTCATTCACTCATTCATTCAATCATATTTAATTGAGCAATTATTGTGTGCAGAGCACTGTACTAAGGACTTGAGCAAGTACAATACAACAATAAACAGTGACATTCCCTTCCCACAAGGAGCTTACAGTCTAGAGGGTGAGACAGACATCAAATAAATACAATTGCAGTTATGTACATAAATGCTGTGGGGCTGAGGAGGGAGGGAAGAGCAAAGGGAGCAAGTCAGGGTGATGCAGAAGGGAGTTAGAGATGAGGAAAAGCTGGAGAGTCTAGGAAGGCCTCTTGGAGGAATTGGGCCTTCAGTAAGGCTTTGAAGCGGGGGAGAGTCATCGTCTTGCTGATTTGAGGAGGGAGGGCGTTCCGGGCCAGAGGCAGGACGTGGGCCAGGGGTCAGCGGTGAGATAGACGAGAACGTGCCCCAGTGAGAAGGTGAGCGGCACCAGAGGAGTGGAGTGTGCAGGCTGGGCTGGAGAAGGAGAGAAGGGAGGGGAGGTAGGAGGGAGTAAGGTGATGGAGAGCTTTAAAGCCAATAGTGAGGAGTTTTTGTCTGATGTGGGAGTGGATGAGCAACCACTGGAGGTTTTTGAGGAGCAGTGTGATATGTCCTCAATGTTTTTTGTAGAAAAATGATCCAGGCAGCAGAGTGAAGTATGTACTGGAGTGGGGAGAGGCAGGAGGCTGGGAGGTCAGCAAGAAGGTTGATGCAGACATTCAGGCAGGAGAGGATGAGTGATTTTATAATGTGGTAAGCAGTTTGGATGGAGAGGACAGGGCAAATTTTAGCGATATGATGGTGTGACAGGATTTGGTGATGGATTGAATATGTGGGTTGAATTAGAGACAGGAGCCAAGGTTACAGGCTTGTACTCTCCCAAGCACTTAGTACAGTGCTCTGCACAGAAAAAGTGCTCAATAAATATGATTGAATGAATTTAAAATACTTTTTCACAAAGTATACTTACATAGATTGGGAATGTAAGCTCAAGCTGCAGATTTTCAAACTTTTTTGAAGTAAAATGTTCAAAGCTGTCATTTACCACGACTCATCTTGTCAGGAGTTGCTAGGTGAAGGTGGAGTGTTTGTGGGAGATGTGTATTTTACTCAGAAATATGAATCACCTTGTACAATAACTTCCAGGGTACATTGACACAGTAACAAATTATTCTCTAAATCCTTTCTCGAACGTGGGATAATAGCGTTAATGCACTTTCTTTTTCCTTTAAGGCATAACTACGGAAAATGAGCAGGAAGTGAAAAAATTATCCTCCGAGACCGATTTGGAGAGGGCGGTGAGAAAAGCTGCATTAGTCATGTATTGGAAACTCAATCCCAAGAAAAAGAAGCAGGTAGCTGTCTCTGAACTGTTGGAAAATGTTGGCCAAGTCAACGAACAAGGTGAGTAGATGAGAATCAATGAGGGGAGCAGGGCAAGTGAACACACACTTGGGTCCCTATCCAAAGATAAGGGTTTGACTCAATTAGTAATAATAATAATAACGATTGTGGTATTTGTTAAGTGGTTACTATGTGCCAGGCACCATACTAAGCTCTGGGATGGATACAAGCAAATCGGGTTGGTTGGACACAGCCCCTGCCCCACATGGTGTTCACAGTCTTAATCCCCGTTTTGCAGATGAGGGAACTGAGTTCCAGAGAATAATGATAGTAATAATAATTATTGTATTTGTTAAGCACTTACTATGTGCCAGGCACTGTACTGAGCACTGGGATGGATACAAGGAAATCGGGTTGGTTGGACACAGTCTCTGTCCCACTTGGGGCTCACACTCTTAATCCCTGTTTTACAGATGAGGTAACTGAGGCACAGAGAAATTAAGTGATTTGCCCAAGGTCACATGATAGACAAGTGGTGGAGCGGGGAGTGGAACCCAGATCCTTATGATTCCCAAGCCTGTGCTCTCCATTGTACCATTGCACTGTCAGGCAGTAAATCAAATTTATTGAGAGTTTACTGTGTAGAGGGCAGCTGTACTAAGCACTTGGGATGAATGATGATGAGGATGATGATGATAGTATTTGTTAAGCACATACTTTGTGCCAAGCACTGTTCTAAGCACTGCGGTGGATAGAGGGTAATCAAGTTGTTCCCCGTGGGGCTCACACTTTTAATCCCCATTTTACAGATGAGGTAACTGAGGCCCAAGGTCACACAGCAGACAAGTGGCAGAGCCAGGATTAGAACCCACATTCTCTGACTCCCAAGACCGGGTTCTTTCCACTAAGCCACACTGCTTCTCTATGGTATAACAGAGTATAACGTGCCCTGCCCACAAGAAGCTGACAGACTAATCCAGCTCAACCCCAGAGTTGGAGCAAGGGTGAAGGGGGAGATAATAATTGAGGGATTTGTTGAATGCTTACTATGTGCCAAGCACTGTACCAAGCACTGGAGAAGATACAAGAGGGGCAGTATGGCCTAGTGGAAAGAGCCCAGCTTGGGAGTCAGAGGTCATGGGTTCGAATCCCGGCTCTGCCACTTGTCAGCTGTGTGACTGTGGGCAAGTCACTTCACTTCTCTGTGCCTCAGTTCCCTCATCTGTCAAATGGGGATTAACTGTGAGCCTCACGTGGGACAACCTGATTACCCTGTATCTCCCCCAGCGCTTAGAACAGTGCTCTGCACATAGTAAGCGCTTAACAGATACCAACATTATATTGATTAGACTGTAAGCCCATCAAACGGCAGGGACTGTCTTTATCTGTTGCCAACTCGTCCATTCCAAGCGCTTAGTACAGTGCTCTGCACATAGTAAGTGCTCAATAAATACTATTGAATGAATGAATGAACCCAGGCTTGGGAGTCAGAGGACTTGGGTTCTAATCCCAGCTCTGCCACTGGTCTGCTGTGTGATCTTGGGCAAGTCACTTAACTTCTCTGTACCTCAGTTACCTCATTTGTATAATGGGGATTAAGACTGTGAGCTCCATGTGGGACAGCCTGATTACCTTGTATCTACCCCAGCACGTAGAACGGTGCTCGTCACATAGGTGCTTAACAACTGCCATAATTATTATTATTAATTATTATACAAGATAATCATGTGAGGCATAATCCTTCCTCAGGGTGGAAATAAAAATCTCAGGGGAAGAAAGAACAGGGATTTCATTTTACAGATTTACAGATGAGGAAACTGCGACACAGAGAAGTCAAAGTGGCTTGACCTAAGTTCATTCATTCATTCAGTTGTATTATTGAGCGCTCACTTTGCCGAGCACTGAACTCAGTGCTTGAGAGCCTACTGCATGATAATAATCAGACACATTCCCTGGCCACAGGAGCTTACAGTCTAAAAGGGGAGGCAGACATTAATAGAGAAGCAGCGTGGCTCAGTGGAAAGAGCACGGGCTTGGGAATCAGAGGTGATGGGTTCAAATTCCGGCTCCACCTCCTGTCAGCTGTGTGACTGTGGGCAAGTCATTTAACTTCTCTGTGCCCCAGTTCCCTCATCTGTAAAATGGGGATTAAGACTGTGAGCCTCACGTGGGACAACGTGATTACCCTGTCTCTCCCCCAGCGCTTAGAACAGTGCTCTGCACATAGTAAGCGCTTAACAAATACCAACATTATTATAAAGAATTGACAGCTATGGACCTAAATGGTGAGGGTCTGAGAGGGGGGATGAATAAAGGGAGCAAGTCAGGGTGACGCAGAAGGGAGTGGGAGAGAAGGAAAATAGAGTTTAGTCAGGGAAAGCCTATTCTTCAATAAGGCATTGAAGGCGGGGAGAGTAATTGTAGGATTTGATTCTTGATTCTCCAGAACACTTAGTACAGTGCTTTGCACACAATAAGCGCTCAGTAAAAATACTCTTACTAATAATAATTTGAGGAGGAAGGGCATTCCAAGCCAGAGTCAGGACATGGGTGAGGAATCAGTGGTGAAATGGCACAGAGGTTGGAGCTGGTAGACATATTCCCTTTCCACAGAGAGCTTACTACCAGAATGGCCAACCTTCTCTGGTTTATAGTACACATTCTACTAATTACTTAAAGGCCCCCCACTTTGAATTTCCGGTTTTAACCTAAGTTGGCAGCTGGTTGAGGTGAAAATGGCAGGACAGATCATTTCAGTTTTGTTTTCGAATCGAGAGGAAGGGTTCCTCTCCTTCCTCCCCTGTTATAGAATCTATCGTGATCACGCTGTATTATGTGACGATCGTAAGTCTTTGGCGAGAAGCGTGTGTGTTCAAAACTTGGTCCTGTTGGGGTTTGGCCAGGGAAGAAAAGGAGGCACCCAATTTCCCAGGGAGCAAGGGGGCTGACACATGACATTTTTGCCCACGATGAGGGGGTGGAAATAGGGGAAGACAAGTCTCAGAGTCCTCTTGGGAGGGAGAGGGAGAGGTCAAACTCCCGCTAATTGGCTCCTGACACGGTTGGCGGCCTTTTTTTCTTACCTCTGCAGACTTGGCTTTACCTGGGTAAATGTAAGTAAAGAAATAAGTATGTAGCTGCGGTGTTATTAACCTCAACCATCCTCCGAGAAGCCTTCTCCCACTAGGTCCTCATTTCCTCTTCTCCCACTCCCTTCTGCTTCACCCTGGCACTTTGGATTTCTACTTTTCATACACCCCTCCCTCAATGCCACAGTGCTTAATAATAATAATAATAATAATAATAATGTTGGCATTTGTTAAGCGCTATGTGCCGAGCACTGTTCTAAGCGCTGGGGTAGATACAGGGTAATCAGGTTGCCCCATGTAAGGCTCACAGTCTTCATCCCCATTTTACAGATGAGGGAACTGAGGCACAGAGAAGTTAAGTGACTTGCTCACAGTCACACAGCTGACAAGTGGCAGAGTCGGGATTCGAACCCATGACCTCTGACTCCCAAACCCGGGCTCTTTCCACTGAGCCACGCTGCTTCTCTAAGCACGCTGCTTAGGTACATATCCCTTATTTCTTTATTCATATTAATGTCTGTCTCCTCCTCTAGTGTGTAATCTCGTTGAGGGCAGGGAAAGGGTCTACCAACTCTGTTATATTGTGCTCTCCCAAGTGCTTAGTACAGTGCTGTGCACACAGTAAGCTCTCAGTGGATTCGATTCATTCAATAGTATTTATTGAGCGCTTACTATGTGCACAGCACTGTACTAAGCGCTTGGAATGTACAATTTGGCAACAGATAGAGACAATCCCTGCCCAACGACGGGCTCACAGTCTAATCACGGGCTCACAGTCTAATTGTTTGATTGACTGGGGAAACCATGCATGTCCTCTAATTGGAAAAGGCACAAGCCCGGAAGTCAGAGGATGTGGATTTTAATCCCGGCTCTGACACTTGCATGCTGTGTGACCTTGGGCAAGACACTTAACTTCTCTGGGCCTCAGTTTCCTCAACTGTTATATAGAGATTCAATCCCAATTTTCCCTCCTACTGGTAGACTGTGAGGCCCCTGTGAGACAGGACTGCGTCCAACCTGATTAGCTTGTTTCTATCCCGGCGCTTATTACAGTAATAATAACAATGATGATGATGGTATTTGTTAAACTCTTACTATGTGCCAAGCACTATTCTAAGTGTTGGGGAGTTCATTCATCCATTCAATCGTATTTATTGAGTGCTTACTATGTGCAGATCACTGTACTAAGCGCTTGGAATGTACAATTCGGCAGCAGAGATATTCCTTGCCCAGTAACAGGCTCACAGTTTAATTGGGGGAGATGGACAGCGAAGCAAAACAGAACAAAACAAAACACGTAGTCTGGTGTAGATATCATCAGGATAAATAGAATCATAAATATATACACATCACTAACAAAATAGAGTAATAAATAATATGTACAAATATGCACAGTGCTGTGGGGAGGGGAAGGGGGAAGAACAGAGGGCAGGAGAAAGGGGAATGGGAAGGAGAGGAGGAGCAGAGGGAAGGGGGGAGCTCAGTCTGGGAAGGCCTCCTGGAGGAGGTGAGCTCTCAGTAGGGCTTTGAAGAGGGGAAGAGAGCTAGTTTGGCAGAGGTGAGGAGGGAGGGCGTTCCGGGACCGCGGGAGGACGTGGCCCAGGGGTCGACGGCGGGACAGGCGAGAACGAGGGACCGTGAGAAGATGAGCGGCAGAGGAGCGGAGTGTGAGGGCTGAGATGGAGAAGGAGAGAAAGGAGGTGAGGTAGGAGGGGGCAAGGGGTTGGAGGGCTTTGAAGCCAAGAGTGAGGAGTTTTTGTTTTATGTGAAGGTTGATGAGACCACTGGAGGTTTTTGTGGAGGGTAGTTACATGCCCAGAGCATTTCTGCAGGAGAGGAATGAAGAATAGACTGGAGCGGGGAGAGACAGGAGGAAGGGAGATCAGAGAGCAGGCTGACCCGATAATCCAGTCGGGATATTATGAGAGCTTCTACCAGCAAGATCACAGTTTAGATGGAGAGGAAAGGGTGGATCTTGGCGATTATTGTGACAGTGAGACCGGCAGGTGATAGTGACTGATTGGATATATGGGGCGAATGAGAGAGCAGAGTCAAGGATGACACCAAGGTTGCGGGTGTGTGAGACGGGAAGGATGGTAGTGCCGTCCATCCTGATGGGGAAGTCAAGATGATCGGGTTGTCCCATGTGAGTACCACAGTCTTAGTCCCCATTTTACAGATGAGGTAACTGAGGTGCGGAGAAGGTAAATGACCTGACCAAAGACACACAGCTGACAAGTGGCGGAGCCGCGACTAGAACCCACGACCTCTGACTCCCAAACCCGTGCATAGTGAGCTTTTAACAAATACAGTAGTATAATAAGAATAATAATAAAGCTGATGGGAAGATAGGCCAGAGAAGTGGGGGTTGATGATCAATATTGTTCTATTGTACCTTCCCAAGCCCCTATTACAATGCTTTGCATACAGTAAGTGCTCAATAAATTTGATTGAATCGAATAAATCAATATTGAAGTTTATGGGTGTAGATTTTTGTACCTTTCAATCTGAGTTTTTTGTCTTGCATTCTTTTCATTTGAATCTTAGATTATGATATTAATAATCTAATAATATAAGCATCATATGAATAAAATGCAATACGTTAATAAAACAAAATAAGATACGTTAAAATTTCGATGTATTGTTTTATTATATTCCCAACATATCAATATAGAGAGTTTTCCCGTGCACTTGAAGAGGACACTAGTGATGGTGTGTGCGTGTGCCTGAAAAGGGGCCAGGTTGTCACACAAAAAGATCATCCCCTTGTCGTGTACCCATGTTTAACCCTCACATCACCTGGCGCTCATTTATTTCTCTTTCACCCTATTGTCTCTCGATTGAAATATCACTTGTTATCACACATGGGCAATCAGCATTTTATAAGTCTTCAGATCACTCAGAGAGAGAGTACCCTTATGGATTCTGGCCAGATTCCACATCTCTTTTATTCCTTTTGAATACCGGACCTGGAGAAGGGCTATTAACACGTCTCATTCTAGGTATTTTAGAAAGGGGCTTCTCCAACTGTAATAAAATGGATCCTTAGGGTCCCAAGTGCAATGAGTGGCTTTCCCTGAAGTGACTTATCTCTAGCAGGATGAGGGCGAGGTAAGGTTTCGAGGCGTGGGAGATGGCTCCTCTGAGGAAACGAAAGGCCTACCTGGTTGCCTTGCCGGGAGAAGGCGGCTGTAAACGTCACTTAGGTCGCTCGTGGCCTAGCGAGCATCATTTGTTCATCGACGGCTCGTTCTGACATTTGACTCATTTCTGTTTCCAAACAGATGGGGAAAAACAGCCCGGGCCAATTCCAAAGTCTATTCAGAAACAGCGGAGAATGCTGGAGCGATTAGTGAGCAGCGAAGGTAAGGATCTCCCTTCAGAAAAAGCTGGATTTTACAATCATTTCAACTGCATTCGCCTACAAGAATCACACAGGTCTTTGGGCCGCCTCTCCTCCGGCAGATGTCTGTCTGGGAATGGCGGCTGTATTTTTAGGATAATGTGGATTGTCATCGGTCAGGAGCTGGTTAGGATATTTGTAGATTCTCTGGGCTTTGACAGTCTGTATTTCTCCTCGCTCGCTTTTGACCATTTCATTATTGAGGTCCCAGCGGTGAGAAGGAAAAAGAAGTGAAAATAAGTCAGTTTGCCACTCCAGCTACTCTGGCAAAGAAGAGCCAGTGGGGGAAGAAATGGACATTAAACCCAGTTCTCCTATAATACAGGGCTTTGATTTCCGATGAACCTTGGTAATAGGAGATAGTCACTGTACGTAGTCCATGAGCTCAAGTTTCTCAATTACCTAACTGTGATCCATTGAAAATACCCACTGCACACTCATGTTATGGATAAATTTGGTGTTTTCGTTCAAATGATGTTCTCCCAGATCCATATCCCCTAGTCATTATTATCATTATTTTTATTATTATCATTTTATTGTATTTGTTAAGTGTTTATGATGTGCCAAACACTGGTCTAAGTGCTAAGGTAAGTTAATTAGGTTGGACACAGTCTCACTATTATTCTAGTATTCTATTCTATCATTAATACATTTACATATATGTACTTCTATTCTATATATTCTATATACACATATGTATGTGCATATATACCCACACGCATAAGTGTATTTGTATATATGTGTGTATATATATAAAGAGAGAGAAGCAACCTGGCCTAGTGGATAGAGCACAGGCCTGTGAGTCAGAAGATTATGGGTTCTAATTCTAGCTCTGCACCTTGTCTGCTGTGTGACCTGGAGCAAGTCACTTTACTTCTCTGGGCCTCAGTTCCCACATCTGTCAAATGGGGAATGAGACTGTGGGCCCATGTGGGAGAGGGAATGTGTCCAACCCAATTTGTTTGTATCCACCCCAGCGCTTAGTACAGTGCCTGGCACATAGTAAGCACTTAAAAAATACCATAATTATTATTCTCATATAAATATTCTCACTCATTATTATTGTACTTAAGGGCTTATTATGGGCCTGTCACTGTAGTAAACACTGGGGTAGGTGCAAGATATCAGGGGCCACTGTCCCCATCCAAAACAGGGCTCCTGGACTGAGACTTAGCTCCCTCTAGACTGTTAGTTGGCTGTGGGCAGGGAATGCGTCTGCTTATTGTTATGTTGTACTCTCCCAAGCACTTAGTACAGAGCTTTGCAGCCAGTAAGCATTCAATAAATATGATTGAATAAGTAGGAGGGAGAAGGATTTAATCCTCATTTTACAGAAGAGGTAACTCAAGCAAAGAGAACAGACTAACCCAAGGTCATACAACAGGCAAGCGGTAGAGCCAGGATTAGAACCCAGGTCCTCTGACTCCCAGGCCCGGGGTCTTTCCACTTGGCCACACGGCTTCCCTATTCCTCCCTAGAACAAAGCGTGACAGCATGGAATGAAGATCGAAAGAGAAAAATTCCAGTAGGTGGGAATCATTGATGTTTTGTAGGTAGGACAGCTTGACTTTTTCTTTCATTGTCTTTTACATCCAGATTTGCATTTCATCTCTGAAATCAAATTATCTCGATTAGCTAAATCACACTTCCATCACCCTCCTGAATGACTTTTTTTAGTGCAAAACAGTAGGAAAAAAGCCTCCCAAAATCCCCAAAGAGGAGTGATTCATTATAGAGCACATTTAATCTTCCTCCTCCTCCTTTTTCTCCTTCTCCTCCACCTTTTCCTCCTCCTCCTTCTCCCCCCACCCCTTATCTTCCTCATCTTTCTCTTCTTCATCCTCCTCTTTCTCAACCTCCTCTTCCTCATCCTCCTGTTTCTCATTCTCCTCTTCCTCATCCTTCTCTTCCTTCTCCTCCTCCTCTTGCTCCAACTCCTCTTCCTCCTCTTCCTCCACTTCCTCAGATCTTTTTAAAAGACAGTGCTTGATAGCAATTTCCATTGCCCACTCTCCGGGATGCACTCATGTTCCTAGTTATTATTACCATGATAATAATCATGGTATTTGTTAAGTGCTTACTGTTGCCAAGTACTATTCTAAGCACTGGGGTAGATACAAGGTAATCAGGTTGTTCATTCATTCATTCAGTAGTATATATTGAGCGCTTACTATGTGCAGAGCACTGTACTAAGCGCTTGGAATGTACAAATCGGCAACAGATAGAGACAGTCCCTGCCCATTGATGGGCTTACGGTCTAATCGGGGGAGACAGACAGACAAAAACCATAGCAATAAATAGAATCAAGGGGATGGACGTCTCATTAAAGCAATAGCAATAAATAGAATCAAGGTGATGTACATCACATTAACAAAATAAATAGGGTAATAAAAATATAGACAATTGAGTGGACGAGCACAGTGCGGAGGGGAGAGGAAGGGAGAGGAGGTTGTCCCACTTGGGGCTCACAGTCTTAATCCACATATTACAGATGAGGTAACTGAGGCACAGAGAAGTTAAGTGGCTTGCCCAAGGCCACACAACGGACAACTGGCGGAGGCAGAATTAGAACCCACATCCTCTGACTCCCAAGCCCGTGGTCTTTCCTTTAAGCCACCCTGTTTCCCTAATGACAACAAACGCTCCAGAAGTTAGAACCCCAACTCGCCCCTTCCCTCCCAAACACTAGCTTGGCCTCGGGCTAGTCACTTAACCTTTCTGGGCCTCAATTTCCCCACCTGCAGAATAGGAATAAGGTACGATAAGCTCACCCTCCCTCTTCGAATGTGATCCCCAAGGGGGACAGGAACCATGTCCAGTCTGAGATCTTGTATCTTCTTGAGAGCTTAGTATGGCATTCATCACATAGCAAACTCTTAGTGAATAGCAAGACTAACTAGCAAGGGATGTAATTGGCAAAGTGACAAAAAGAGAATTATTAGTTTGGGTCCCATGACAAACTTGGCAAGTAGCTATCTACCCATTTGCCTGTTGATATTTTCTCCCATTCTGAGCCCTGCGTGGCTACTGTTTCAAATGTGGGTGTTGTAATAATAATAATAATGTTGGTATTTGTTAAGCACTTACTATGTGCAGAGCACTGTTCTAAGCGTTGGGGGTGATACAGGGTAATCAGGTTGTCCCATGTGAGGCTCACAGTTAATTCCCATTTTACAGATGAGGTAACTGAGGCACAGAAAAGTTAAGTGACTTGCCCACGGTCACACAGCTGACAAGTGGCAGAGCAGGGAGTAGAACCCATGACCTCTGACTCCGAAGCCCGGGCTCTTTCCACTGAGCCACGCTGCTTCCCCTGTTGTACTTCTAACCTCCTCCTCACCCCCAAATCTCTTTCCTCTTGGTTTTTTCTGACATTTTGGAGCTAAGGGAGAGAAGTTGGGCAGATAATTTTCTGTCAAATCAAATGGTAAAATAGCATCATAGTAAGTGAACATGCCCATTTGTGTAGGCAGTGGTTGGTGGAGATATTTATTTTTTTTTTCTTTACTGCAGTGGGGGAGGCAGAGAAATATGTCATCTTGAAACTGAAGAAAAATCAAGGAATAATAGAACCCAGAGAAGGCTTTGAACATCAGTTTTCTGTGTGTGGCTTTTTTTTTTTTTAACAAAGGCACTTAGGTGTCAAATCGCTTATAGCATTTGATATCAAAAAGTTTTCATGAGACGTTTAGAGTAGGAGGAAGTCGTTAACTCCTCTCAACAAAGAAAATCCAGGTGGTAAAGTAACTCAGTAGCAATTCATCATCATTAGTGGCAATTATTGGGTGCTTCTTACTATGTGCAGAGCACCACTGTACTAAGCGTTTGGGAGAGATTCCCACTTTCAGTAATAATGATTATGGTATTTGTTAAGCGTTTACTATGTGCCAAGCACTATTCTAAGCACTGGGGTAGATCCAAGGTGATCAGGTTGTCCCACGTGGGATTCAGTCTCAATCCCCATTTTCCAGATGAGGGAACTGAGGCCCAGAGAAGTGAAGCGACTCACCCAAGGTCACACAGCAGAAAGGTGGCGGAGGCGGGATGAGAACCCAGGACTTCTGACTCCCAAGCCCGTGCTCTTGCCATTAGGCCAAGCTGCTTCTCTACAGGCATAGGCTATAGGCTGCTTTACTCTTGTGGTCGTCTACTTCCTAATGAGAATTCGTTCTGGCCTAAACAATTAATAGTATCTATTGAGCATTGACTATTTGCAGAGCACTGTTCCAAGTGCTTGGGAGAGCGTAATCCAGTTAATAGAGATGCTCCCTACCCACCAGGAGCTAACAGTCTGATGGACCACAAGCAGTAATTACCTTCTGAGGTAATGAAAAGCAACCCGGTCTCCAGGAAAAGCCCGGGCCTGGGAGTGAGAGGACCTGGGTTCTCATGCCGCCTCTGCCACTCCTCGTCTGTGTGACCATGGGCCAGTCACTTCACTTCTCTGGGCCTCAGTTCCCTCATCTGAAAAATGGAGATTAAGACTGCGAGCCCCACGTGGAAAAGAGACTATGTCCAAACCGATTATCTTCTATTTACCCCAGCATTTAGAACAGTTTCTGCCACATAATATGCACGTAAATGCCACAATTAAAATTATTAATTATCATTATTATTCTCCCCTTCTCCACATTGATCAGTTGGCAGCTTAGCCCTGAATTTCAGAATCAATCAGTCGTATTTACTGAGCACTTACTGTGTGCAGAACGGTTGGAAGAGTACAATCCAAGAGTCAGTAGACACGTTCTCTGCCCACAGCGAGCTCACAGACTAGAGAGGGAGACGGACGGCAATATAAATAAAAACATTTTGGCTACGTGTGCACGTGTATGTAAGCTAGAGTGTAAGGTAAACTCTAGACAATAAAGCCTCTTCCTCAGCCACACAGCATTTTATGTAATAATAATAATGTTGGTATTTGTTAAGCGCTTACTATGTGCCGAGCACTGTTCTAAGCGCTGGGTAGATATAGGGTAATCAGATTGTCCCACGTGAGGCTCACAGTATTCATCCCCATTTTCCAGATGAGGTAACTGAGGGATCAAGAATTCATTCATTCATTCAATAGTATTTATTGAGCGCTTACTATGTGCAGAGCACTGTACTAAGCGCTTGGAATGAACAAGTCGGCAACAGATAGAGGCAGTCCCTGCCGTTTGACGGGCTTACGGTCTAATCGGGGGAGACAGACGGACAAGAACAATGGCAATAAGTAGAGTCAAGGGGAAGAACATCTCGTAAAAACAATGGCAACTAAATAGAATCAAGAAGTGAAGTGACTTGCCCAAAGTCACCCAGCTGACAGGTGGTGGAGCCGGGATTAGAACCCATGACCTCTGACTCCTAAACCCGGGCTCTGTCCACTGAGCCACGCATGTACATAACTGCTATTTATTTTTACTGATGTCTGTCTCCCTCTCTAGACTGTAAGATCCTTGTGGGCGGGGAATGTATCTACCAACATTATGCTTTATACTCTCCCAAGTGCTTACTACAGTGCTCTGCACACACTAAGCACTCAATAAAGAAGGCTCCCCGTCTAAGCCCTCCTCTCCTCTTCTCCCACTCCCTTCTGCGCCACTCTTCCTTGTTCCTTCATTCATCCTCCCTCCCAGCCCCACAGCACATAGGTATATATTTGTAATTTATTTATCTATGTATTTATAAGAATGTCTGCGTCCCCCTCTAGACTGTGATCTTGTTATGGATGGTTATATGTCTGTTTGTTGTTAAAGTGTACTCTCCCAAGCGCTTAGTACAGTGCTTTCCACACAGTAAGCGCTCCATAAATACGATTGAATGAATGAATACCATTGATTGATGTGTAGGGAAGAGTGAGGTATGAGTTGGCTCTTGGGGAGGTAAGTAGGGAGTGGCTTCTCTTGGACTATAAAAACAGATTAGATTCATTAGCCTGGGGACAGGACCTTCTGACAGCCTCTGATTTCCTTTGTCTATGATTTTTAAAAAAAATCAGCTTCTTCCACAGACAAATATAGAGGGAAAAGCGAGTGACGTGACTGTAATCCAAGTTTCTTTTAAAGAGATAATGAGTTCGCCATCTATGCTAATACTCTGGAGTCTTTTAGGGATTTTTTTTTTCAAACTCATATAGGAAATGAAATGACATTTCCAATTACCTACCACATGACGCCGTGAATTGGGTCTATTGGCTGTGTCCGATCTGATTATCTCCTATCTACCCAAGCACTTAATGAGTTCCAGAATTCTTCTTGACTCGCCTCGGTAAGCGGGAGAAAATGCAGTGCAGAGATCGAAGCCAAGAATGGGGTGATTTCAGTTTGTTCATTCAATTGTATTTACTGAGCGCTTACTGTGTGCAGAGCACTGTTCTAAGCACTTGAGAGAGTACAATATAAGAATAAACATACACTTTCCCCGCCCACAACGAGCTTGCAGTCTAGAGGTGGGGAGATAGACATTAATACAGATAAATGACAGGTAAGGACATAAGTGGTGTGGGGGGGGAGAGGGGGAAGAACAAACAGAGCAAGTCAGGGTGACGCCGAAGGGAGTGGGGGAAGAGGAATAGGGAGGTTTAGTCAGGGAAGGCTTCTTGGAGGAGATGGGCCTTCAATAAGGCTTCGAAGGGAGGGAAGAGTCATTGTCCGTCGGGTTTGAGGGAGGGTGTTTCAGGCCAGAAGCAGGATGTGGGCGAGAGTTCAGGGGTGAGATTTAGACGAGATGGAGCCCCAGTGAGTAGACTGGGATTAGAGGAATGAAGTACACGGGCTGGGATGGAGTAGGAGAGTAGCGAGGTGAGGTAGGAGGGGGTAATTTGTAATTTATTTATCTATTTATAATAATGTCTGTGTCCCCCTCTAGACTGTGATCATGTTGTGGATGGGATTGTATCTGTTTGTTGTTATAGTGTACTCTTCCAAACGCTTAATGAGTCACAACGTCATCCCTCTCCCTAGTTCCTGACACCGCCATTCCTGTCCGAATTTAGAAGGAGCCTCTTTTTGGACCTGGGTTCTAATCCTGCCTACCTCACATTTCTGCTTTGTGACCTTGGGCAAGTCCCTTAATTTTTCTAGGCCTCAGTTGTTGTTTTCTTATGCTGTCGAGTCGTGTCCAACCCATAGAGACTAATCTCTCTCAGAATAACCCATCTCCATCTACAGTCATTCTGGAGTTTTCTTGGTAAAAATCCAGAAGTGGTTTACCACTGCCTCCTTCCACGCAGTAAACCTGAGTCTCCGCTCTCGACTCTCTCCCGTGCCGCTGCTGCCCAGCCTGGGGGAGTTTTGATTTGTAGCCGATGGCCTGCCACTCGCTAGCCACCGGCCTAGCGAGGAATGGAATGGCCAGGCCTCTGCTTCACTCTCCCTCCCCTAGTCGAGACTGGTAGAGGACTGGAAACTCTCCAGGTGCCACCCTGAGAGGCAAGGCCTCAGTTACCTCATCTATACAATGGAGATTAAGAGTGGGAGCCCACGTGGGACAGGGACTTTGTCCAACCTGATTAACTTGTAGCTACCCCAGCGCTTTGAACAATGCTTGCCACATAGTAAGTGCTTAACAAGTACCATCATCATTATTATTAAAAATAGTAATATTATTACTATTAGCAGCAGCGTGGCTCAATGGAAAGAGCCCGGGCTTGGGAGTCAGAGGTCATGGGGTTCGAATCCCGGCTCTGCCACTTGTCAGCTGTGTGACTGTTGGGAAAGTCACTTCACTTCTCTGTGCCTCAGTTACCTCATCTGTAAAATGGGGATTAACTGGGATCCTCACGTGGGACAACCTGATTACCCTGTATCTACCCCAGCGCTTAGAACAGTGCTCTGCACATAGTAAGCGCTTAACAAATACCAACATTATTATTATTAATTATCCCAGTGGTAATGGGCATAGTATTTCTCGCCTCCTCCCGATGCAGTGCACTGGACTGACTAATTTCTCCACCTATTCATCCATCTTTCTGCATCACCTATTCACTTGAATCTGTATCCCCTAAGCACTTTAATACCCACCCTAAATCCCCAGCCCCGTAGCACTTATATGCATACCAGGCAATGGGCGTTATTTTTCCAGCCTCTCTACCCCACTAAACTGTATTCTTGAAGGTAGGGGTCTCGTTTATGCGCTCTGTTGAATTGTACTCTCCCCAGCTCTTGATACAGTGCTCTGCACACAGTAAGCGCTCAATAAATACCTTTGATGGAGACAGTAGAACAGAAGCCTAAGACCCATTCATCACTCATGAAGGAGCTTACTCTCCACCAAGGCAGGTGGACACATTTAAGAGTGATAGCAGAATAAATAATTGAACGTATCATCCTGGGGAAGCTCGATATAGCCCAGGTCTGGGAATCAGAAAGACCTGGGTTCTAATCCTGGCTCTGCCATTTGTCTGTGTCTGGGCCTCAGTTACCTCATCTGTAAAATAGGGACTAAAAGTGTGAACCCCACATGGGACAACCTGATTACCCTGTATCTACCCCAGCGCTTAGAATATCCTGTATCTACCTCAGTGCTTAGAATAGTGCTTGACACATAGTAAGCACTTAACAAATACCATAATTATTATTATTATTATTATTAAGTCACTTCACTTCTCTGGGCCTCAGTTACCTCATCTGTCAAATGGGGATGTGAAGACTGTGAGCCCCACGTGGGACAACCTGATCACCTTGTATCTCCCCCGTAGCGCTTAGAACAGTGCTTTGCACATAGTAAGAGCTTAACAAATACTATTATTGTCATTACTATTATTACCTTATACCTACCCTAGTGCTTGGAACAGTGCTTGGCATATAGTAAGCACCTAAAAAATACTATTATTATTATTAAATGCTGTGGGGTTGGGAGGGAGGATAAATACAGGGAGCAAGTCAAGGTGACCCAGACAGGAGTGGGAGAAGAGACAAGGAGGGCTTAGTCAGGGAAGGCCTCCTGGAGGAGATGGGCCTTCACTAGGGCCTTGAAGTGGCGGGTGAGGAATTGTGTGTGGGATTTGAGGAGGGAGGGCGTTCCAGGCCAGAGTCAGGACGTGGGTGAGGGGTTGGCGGCGAGAGAGACGAGATCGAGGGACAGCGAGAAGGTGAGCAAAAGATGGAACCTGGCTCAAAGCCAGGCTTGGAACTTGACTTTTGAAGGCGCTTTCTCTGGTTTCTTGGTAGCTAAGAGCTACTTCGCCCTGGATGACTTTGTGGAAATCACGAAGAAGTACGCCAAAGGCATCATCCCCAGCCAGCTGTTCGTGCAGGATGACGACGACGACGAGCTGGCCGGGAAGACTCCGGAGGACCTGCCTCTCCGCCTCAAAGTGAGTCGTCACTCAGGGCCGGACGGAGCGAGAGCTAAAGCGCTCCAGTCCGCGACGTCCACTATCGTGGACCCTGACGGCGCGTGCTTTGTTTTGTTGGTTGGCTTTCGAGAGGGCGGAGGTATCTGCTCAGCGCTCGCCATGTGCCAGGCACCCGTTCTAAGCCCTGGGGTAGATACAAGCTCATCGGCTCAGCCGCGATCCGTGTCCCACGTGGGGCTCGTAGTCTTATTCCCCAATTTACAGATGAGGGAACTGAGGCAAAGAGAATAATAGTAATGATGATACTGGAATTTGTTAAGCGCTTACTATGTGCAGGGCACCGTTCTAAGCCCTGGCGTAGATACAAGCTCATTGGCTTAGACACAGTCCCTGTCTCACATGGAACGTCACAGTCTTATTCCCCATTTTATAGATGAAGAAACTGTGTCACAGAGAATAACAATAACAATAATACCTCTAGTATTTGTTAAGCGCTTACTATGTGAAAGTCACCATTCTAAGCCCTGGGCTAAGCTCATCAGCATAGACACAGTCCATGTCCCACATGGGGCTTCGTAGTCTTATTCCCCAATTTACAGATGAGGGAACTGAGGCACAGAGAATAATAATAGAATAATAATAATACTTGTGGTATTTGTTAAGTGCGTACTATGTGTAAGGCACTGTTCTAAGCCCTGGGGTAGATACAAGCTCATTATCTTAGACACCGTCCATGTCCCATATGGGGCTCACGGTCTTAGTCCCCATTTTATCGATGAAGAAACTGAGGTATAGAGAATAACAATAACAATAATAATACTTGTGGTATTTGTTAAGCACTTACTAGGTGCAAGGCACCAGTCTAAGCCCTGGGGTAGATACAAGCTCATTAGTGTAAACACAGTCCATGTCCCATATGGGGTTCACAGTCTTATTCTCCATTTTATAGATGAAGAAACTGAGGCATAGAGAATAATAACAATAATAAAACTAATAATAATACTTGTGCTATTTGTTAAACACTTACTATGTGCAAGGCACTGTTCTAAGTGCTGGGATAGATACAAGCTCATCAGCTTAGACACAGTCCATGTCCCACATGGGGCTCATAGTCTTATTCCCCATTTTATAGTTGAAGAAACTGAGTCACAGAGAATAATAATAACAATAATACTTGTGGTATTTGTTAAGCGCTTACTATGTGCAAGGCATCATTCTAAGCCCTGGGGTAAATACAAGCCCATCAGCTTAGACACACTGTGCCTCTCCCTCCTTTCTGTTTTTTTTTTCTCCTCCCACTATGTCCCCTCTAAAATTCTAAATGGGGAGAGGGAGCCTAACTTGGTCTCAGTGGTGAGCCTTGATATCCCCCCATGATCAACAGTGGAACTCACACCTCCAGCTGTGTCACGTGTGAACACTGAAGGTACTTGTGTGGACTCCCCCAAATGCGTAGTACAGTGCTTTGCACTAAGCAGCGTGGCCAAGTGGATAGCGCATGGACCTGGGGAGTCAGTAGGATCTGGATTCTAATTCTGACTCATCCTCTTGTTTGTTGTGAGTCCCTGGGCATGTCACTTCCCTTCTCTGGACCTCCGTTACCTCATCTGTAACAAGGAGATTAAGGCTGTGAGCTTCATATGGGACAGGGACTGTGTCCAATCTGATTAGCCTGTATCTATCCCAGCGGTTAGTACAGTGTCTGGCACATAGTAAGTGCTTAACAAATACCATTTGAAAATAACAAGAGCTCAGTAAATACCACTGGTTGATAATGTACAGATCCATAAATGATTTGCTTATATTAACGGCTTTTTCCCCCTCTAGACAGCAAGCTCACTATAGACAGGGAACATAATACAACTCTGTTGCATTATGCTTTCCCAAGCGCTTCGTACAGTGCTCTGCACACAATAAGCACTCAGTAAATACCACTGATTAATTCATTCAGTCATTTACTAAGCGCTTACTGTGTGCAGAGCACTCTACTAAGTGCTTGGGAAACTACAATACAGCAATAAAAAAAGACATCCCCTGCCCGCAACGAGCTCACAGTCTAGAGGCGGGAGACCCATACAAATGAACAGTCATCAATATAAATAAATTGATCAGAGAGGTTTTATACATTCACTTCTTCCAGAACACACCTTTATCCGTATGGGTCTGGAGAAAAATAACCTTCTAACCCACAAGTCTGTTTGGGTTGACCATTACGTGGTGAGTTTTTTTTATTTTAATGGTATTTGGTAAGTGCTTTCTATGTGTCAGACACTATATTAAATGCTGAATCTACTACTACTACTACTAATAATGTTGGTATTTGTTTAGCGCTTACTATGTGCAGAGTACTGTTCATTCATTCAATAGTATTTATTGAGCGTTTACTATGTGCAGAGCACTGTACTAAGCGCTTGGAATGTACAAATCGGCAACAGATAGAGACAGTCCCTCCCCTTTGACGGGCTCACAGTCTAATCGGGGGAGACGGGCAGACGAGAACAATGGCAATAAATAGAGTCAAGGGGAAGAACATCTCATAAAAACAATGGCAAATAAATAGAAGTGCTGTTCTAAGCGCTGGGGTAGATACAGGGTAATCAGGTTGTCCCACATGAGGCTCACAGTCTTCATCCCCATTTTACAGATGAGGTAACTGAGGCACAGAGAAGTGAAGTGACTTGCCCACAGTCACACAGCTGACAGGTGGCAGAGCTGGGATTCGAACCCATGACCTCTGGCCCCGATTAGACTGTAAGCCCGTCAAACGGCAGGGACTGTCTCTATCTGTTGCCGACTTGTTCATCCCAAGCGCTTAGTACAGTGCTCTGCACATAGTAAGCGCTCAATAAATACTATTGAATGAATGAATGAATGGATCCCAAGCCCTGGCTCTTTCCACTGAGCCACGCTGCTTCCCTGATGCTACAGCAGCGTGCATGAGCACAGCCTTAATCAACGGGCCCTGTCTGAGATGCAAATTTACTGATCATCGTGCAAACAGGACAGCTGAGGGTGGGCTTGGATAAATCGGTAGCTTGATAGGTGATTTTCCAGAAAAGCCTCCAGTGACAATGTGTCGTCAATGGGTCCGTGTTGAATTTTGAGCAGAAAACATATTTGAAAATAACACAGTCCCCCCGCCCCCAACACGGGAGTTTCTGCCTCCTGTTTTGTATTCCTAGGACTCCTTCCCAAGCCGGGAGTAATGACATAATCATTGGCTCATTAGTGGGTTTTTAGTGCTTAATCTGTGGTGAGCACTGAACTAAGCGCTTGGGAGATCGCAATAGAATCAGCAGACACAATCCTTGCCTTTAAAGGGCTTAGGATTTAGTGGGGGGAGGCAGTGAGGATCAGCGTGGCCTAGGGGATAGAGCCCGGGCCGGAGTCGGAAAGTCATGGGTTCTCATCTCGGCTCCTCCACTTGTCTGCTCTGTGACCTTGAGCAAGTCACTTCCCTCATCATCTGTAAAATGGGGATTAGGACTGAGCCATATGTGGGACAGGGACTTTGTCCAACCCGATTATCTTGTGTCTACCCCAGCGCTTAGAACAGTGCTCTGCACATAGTAAGCGCTTAACAAATACCAACATTATTATTATTATAATTATTATTGTTATTACATTCAGATAAATTACAGATAGGGGAAGCATCATGGTGTAGTGGATAGAGCACGGGCCTGGGAGTCAGAAGCCCTAATCCCGGCTCTACCACTTGTCTGCTGTGTGGCCTGGGGCAAGTCACTTCACTTCTCTGGGCCTCAGTGTCCTCATCTGTAAAATGGGGATTAAGACTGGGAGCCTCATGAAGGACAGGGACTGTGTCCAACTAACCCAATTCGCTTATATACACCCCACTGCTTAGTACAGTGCCTGGTACATGGTAAGCACTTAACCACAGTTATTTTCATTATAAATGTATAAAGTTGCTCGTGTGGGTGCTGAGGAGGAGAGAGGGGGAATGAGCACGCGTGGGTGCATAGATGATACAGTGGGGTAGAAAAAGCGGGGGAAATCTCTTAATCCTAATAATAATAATTGTCGAATATGTGAAAGTACTTATTGTGTGCCAGGCACTGTACTGTATACAAGCAAATTGGGTTGGATACGTTCCTGTCCCATTCGGGCTCACAGTCTTCATCCCCATTTTACAGATGAGAGAAGTGAAGTGACCTGCCCAAGGTCTCACGGCAGACAAGTGGCAGAGCCGGAATTAGAACCCAGGTCCTTCTGACTCCCAGGCCCGTGTTCTACCCACTAGGCACGCTGTTTCTCTCATCCTGCATTTAACAAGCTCGTTTAGGAACGGGTTCAAACCATTGCAGAAAATTAAATCAAGTAGAAGGGCCTGTTTCCATTTCACTAATCATCCCTGCCAATAATGATGATATGAATCATAATAGGATAATAAAAATAATGGCATTTGTTAAATGCTTCCTATGCCCCAAGTTTTATACGAGGCACTGGGGAAGATATAATGCGCTCATATCAGACGCACTTCCTCTCCCACCTTATTTCTATGAATGTCTGTCTCCCCCTTTGGCCCGTAAACTCACTGTGGGCAGAGAATGTGTCTGTCTATTGTTATTTCGTACTCTACCAAGCGCTTAGTACAGTGCTTTGCACACAGTGAATGCTCAGTAAATAGGATTGACTGGGACTCACAGCACTTTACCGTCTGCTGCACCCAGTATTTATTCATTCATTCAATAGTATTTATTGAGCGCTTACTATGTGCAGAGCACTGTACTAAGTGCTTGAAATGTACAATTCAGCAACAGATAGAGACAGTCCCTGACCAGTGACGGACTCACAGTCTAATCGGGGGAGACAGACAGATAAAAACAAGACAACATAATCACAATAAATAGAATCAAGGATGTTAGTAGACGGTCAAACCAACAATGATGTTTATAGATTTTATGGATAGCGATGAGCCCACGATTATTATTGAAGTACGAATTTTTATTCATCACTGCAGGCAAGAATGGAATGAGAGTAAACGAAAAGCAGAGCTATCACCTCCTTATGAGGTGACCCATCTCAGACACCACTAAAACCATAGATACGTTTGAATCCTTGGGAAGCAGCCTGGCCCGGGTGTCGGGCCCCGGGATCAAATTCCGGCTCTGCCACTCCCCTGCTGTGTGATCATGGACAAATCACTGAACTTCTCTGTGCTTCAGTTCCTTCATCTGCAAGCTGGGGATTCAACACGTGCTTTCCCTCATACTTAAACTGTGAGCCCCATCTGGGACCTGATTCCCTGGTATCCAACCCAACGCTTAGTACAGTGCCTGGCATATAGTAAGGGCTTAACAAATACCACAATTATTATTGTGACTACTTTGTATCAGGGGATTTCTTTCTAGCTCCCTGTGGACAGGGACCATGTCTACCAACTCTGTTATAGTGCATTCCTCCTAAGCGCTTAGCACAGTGCTCTGCACACAGTAAGCTCTCAATAAGTACGATCCATTGACGGATAGGTTTGGGAGGCCAGGCAGTGAGCTGGGACTGGCAAATAATTCAGGTACCATCACATTTTTAAAAACTTTCTAGAAAAGAGTACTTCACGCGTTCATTCAATTATTAGAAGCAGCGTGGCTCAGTGGAAAGAGCCCGGGCTTGGGAGTCAGAGGTCATGGGTTTGATTTCCGGCTCTGCCACTTGTCGGCTGTGTGACTGTGGGCAAGTCACTTAACTTCTCTGGGCCTCAGTTCCCTCATCTGTAAAATGGGGATTAAGACTGTGAGCCCCACGTGGGACAACGTGATTCCCCTATGTCTACCCCAGCACTTAGAACAGTGCTCGGCACATAGTAAGCGCTTAACAAATACCAACATTATTATTATTAAGGGATTGGGAGAAGAGGAGAGGAGGGGTTAGTCAGAGAAGTCTTCTTGGAGGAGATGGGCCTTCGATACGGCTTTGAAGCGGGGAGAGTAATTACTCTCTTTCTTACTCTCTCACACTCCCACAGCCCTCAGTACAATCCTCTGCTCCCAGACAGGGCTGAATAAATCCCACAGATCGATGGCCAGAAAAATCCCCTCGGCTCAGCCCATCTCCCCCAAAGCCAGTCGATCCTTCCGGAGGCCAGAGGGGAAGAGGTTCCCCCGAGCGACTGCTGACCAGAACGTCCCATCCGCTTGCCTCGTTTTCGGTGTCGCTCGTCAGAAGGTCACGGGTTCTAATCCCGGCTCCTCCGCTCGTCTCCCGGGTGGCCCCGGGAGAGTCACTACACTTCCCTGGGACGGGGTTCCCTCATCTGTCCAAAGGGGATTAAGACGGTGAGCCCCGCGTGGGACGGGGACTGGGTCCCACCCGCTCAGCTCGTATCCGCCCCCCCGCGCTCAGAACAGTGTCCGGCACGCGGTCGGCGCCTGACGGACACCGTCGTTATCCTGATCCATCCCCGTCATTCCCCAGGTGGTGAAATTCCCCCTCCACGCCATCATGGAGATCAAAGAGTACCTGATCGAGATGGCGTCGAAGGCCGGCATGCACTGGCTGTCCACCATCGTCCCGACCCACCACATCAACGCGCTCCTCTTCTTCTTCGTCATCAGCAACCTGACGGTGGAGTTCTTCGCCTTCTTCATCCCGCTGGTCATCTTCTACCTGTCCTTCGTCTCCATGGTGATCTGCACCCTGAAGGTCTTCCAAGACAGCAAGGCCTGGGAGAACTTCCGCACCCTGACGGACCTGCTGCTCCGCTTCGAGCCCAACCTGGACGTGGAGCAGGCCGAGGTGAACTTCGGCTGGAACCACCTGGAGCCCTACGTCTACTTCCTGCTCTCGGTGGCCTTCGTCATCTTCTCCTTCCCCGTGGCCAGCAAAGAGTGCATCCCCTGCTCCGAGCTGGCCGTGGTGTCGCTCTTCTTCACGGCGACGAGCTACATGAGCCTGAGCACCTGCGCCGAGCCCTTCACCCGCCGGGCCCTGCTGACCGAGGTGGCGGCCGGGGCCCTGTCGCTCCTGCCCCACGTGCCGCTCTCCCTGGGCCCCCTGGCCCTCCTGGGCCAGACCTTCTGGACCGTCCCCGTGGGCTCGTTGGTGGTCCTGAACGTGAGCGTCCCCTGCCTCCTGTTCGTCTACCTGTTCTACCTCCTCTTTAGGATGGCCCGGCTGAGGAACTTCCAGGGCACCTACTGCTACCTGGTCCCCTACTTGGTGTGCTTCATGTGGTGCGAGCTGTCGGTGGTCATCCTGCGCGAATCCAGCGGGCTGGGCCTCGTCCGCGCCACCGTCGGCTACTTCCTCTTCCTGTTCGCCCTCCCGGTCCTGGCGGTGGGCCTGGCGCTGATGGGCGCCGTCCAGCTGGCCAAGTGGTTCGCCTCGCTGGAGCTGGCCAAGATGGTGGCCACGGCGGGCCTCTGCGCGGTCCCCCTGCTGGCCCGCCGCTGGACGAGGGCCAGCCTCTCCCCGGCCGGGGTCGTCCGCTCCCTGAGCAGGAGCTCGGTGGTGAAGCTCATCCTGGTCTGGCTCACGGCCGTCGTGGCCTTCTGCTGGTTCTACGTCTACCGCTCGGAGGGGATGAAGGTCTACAACTCGACGCTCAGCTGGCAGCAGTACGGCTTCCTCTGCGGGCCCCGGGCCTGGAAGGAGACCAACATGGCCCGCACCCAGATCCTCTGCAGCCACCTGGAGGGCCACCGGGTCACGTGGACGGGCCGCTTCAAGTACGTCCGGGTCACGGACATCGACAACAGCGCCGAGGCGGCCATCAACGTGCTGCCCTTCTTCCTCGGCGACTGGCTGCGCTGCCTGTATGGGGAGCCCTACCCGGCCTGCGACCCGGCCCGCGACCCGGCCCACAACCCGGCCCCGCGGGAGGAGGACCTGTGCCGCCTCAAGGCCCTCGCCAAGCACCGCTGCCACATGAAGCGGTTCGACCGCTACAAGTTCGAGATCACGGTGGGCATGCCCTACGGGGCCGCCGGCAAGACCCCGGAGGAGGACGACATCACCAAGGACGTGGTGCTCCGGGCCAGCCACGAGTTCAAGGACGTGCTCCTGCACCTGAGGCAGGGGAGCGTGATCGAGTTCAGCACCATCCTGGAGGGCCGGCTGGGCAGCAAGTGGCCGGTCTTCGAACTCAAGGCCATCGGCTGCCTCAACTGCATGGCCAAGCTCATCCCCTCCGGGCGCCACGTGAAGATCGAACACGACTGGAGGAGCACCGTCCACACCGCCCTCAAGTTCGCCTTCGATTTCTTCTTCTTCCCCTTCCTGGCCGTGGCCTGAGCCCCTGCTCCGGCCCCGGGGGTCCGTGCCGTGGGAGGGGCGGGGGGCGGGTGTCCCGGTCGCCCCGTCGATGTCGGTACCCCCGGGCCCTCCTCCCCCCCCGCCCGCCCCCGCCTCCCAGTAAGCAAAATGTTCGTGAATCCTGGGGTGTCGGCTATGCTTGACCTCGATACGCGGGCCCCGACGCCCTTCCTCAAACCGGGTCGTTGCATGCTCCCCGTCTTTCCGTCTGAAACCCGGTGTTCGCCTTGGAACGGGCCCGAGTGGATCCCTTAAGAGCGCTGGCCCCGCGCGGAGCCCGCGTCCCCCCGCCAAAACGGTCCGCGCCCGGTGTTGGATCGGAGCCGGCACCGTCTCGAGGCTTTCGGTCGACGTTTGACCGCTCCTGCCTCCGCGTCGGGCCTCCCCCCGGAGCGGGCACCGAGCACGGGCGCCGGCCGGAGTCCCGAAAGGATTTGAAGGGATCTCAGACTTAGGACACGGACCAGAGGTTCCAGTGGGAAGTCACCCAGAGCGGGATTCAGAACGTGACAAGAGGGGGGATTTCCACCAGGCCGGTATCGACCCCCCACGGAGTAGGAATCCAGAGGAAATCGGGCCGAGTCCGCGGGGAGCGGCCGGGGGAGATGGCGGACGATTCGTGACCTGCAACGGACGGGGTTTATGCGCCGACGAGAGCTGGCCCATGTTTCAGTACACCAAAACGGAAAACGCATTACCGCATCGAGTAGTTCAAATGAAACCCTCGTGGTTATGTCTGTATTATTTATTCAGTTGTAATTGTTCACTTGAATACAAGTGTGATGCCTAGCCCCTAGTGTCGGGTCTCTTTTTCACAAACGGCGTCCCGAGAGGTGTTTGGTTTTTTCTAATCGCGTCTGAAAATCTTTCTCCACCCCTCAGAATGGAGATGAAGACTATGAGCTCCACGTGGGAGACAGACTGTCCAACCTGATTAGCTTATAACTACCCCAGTGCTTAGGACAGTGCCCGGCACATAGTGAGCGTTCAACACATAGCATTTCAAAACCATAAAATTGTGTCACAAATGGCTCATTAGCCCAAGCAGTGGCCTTCTCCATATAAGTTACCTCACAACCGCCTCACTTTTTCTAATATTGTCTCTGGGGTTTGGCGTGAGTCGATCCATTTCCCCTTACCGGACCTTAACCTTTTCTATCTTACCGATCCTTGGCACATCTGTTTTGAACACGAGAGTTCTTTAACTTGATTCATCAAGACACCCCTGGGCTTTATCTGAATAGGCTCCGACAGTTCGGTTTTAAAAATAGCCATCTAATCATAGCTCTCTCGGATTATTTTTGCCTCCTTAGATCTTCGCGTAATCTATTAATAGGTTTTGGCGTGAAGAGGGGCTTTATCTGCACTAGGAAACCTCTCAGCCTGGATCTGGCCTTTTATGCTTTGTGTCAGAGGGCGCTCGAGGCTGAATTAAAATCACCGAGTCACAAAAGCGTTCTAACTTAACCCCCTTTATCTGGGTTGAGCTCAAACACCAAATCCCCGGTATTTCCCCTCCTGTACCCAAGCTGCCTCCCGCCGGCCCGGTTCCGACAGTCGAAGGTATTCATCAAGCAGTTACTACGTGCCCGACGCAGTACTCAACTCAGGTGGAACACAGTCACAGTCTTTAACCGCTCACTCTCCAATGGCTTCTTCCCCTCTGCTTTCAAACATGCCCAAGTCTCCCCCATCCTAAAAAAACCCTCTCTCGACCCCACTTCCCCTTCTAGTTACCGCCCTATCTCCCTACTAACCTTCCTTTCCAAGATCCTAGAACGAGTCGTCTACACTCGCTGCTTAGAATTCCTTAACTCCCATTCTCTCCCAGACCCCCTCCGATCTGGCTTCCGTCCCCTCCACTCTACCGAGACCGCTCTCTCTAAGGTCACCCGTGACCTCCTTCTTGCCAAATCCAATGGCTCCTACTCCATTCTGATCCTCCTCGACCTCTCAGCTGCCTTTGACACCGTCGACCATCCCCCCCTCCTCCACACCTTATCTCACCTTGGCATCACGGACTCCGTCCTCTCCCGGTTCTCCTCTCATCTCTCTGGCCGGTCATTCTCGCTCTCCTTCGCGGGCTCCTCCTCCCCCTCCCATCCTCTAACTGTTGTGGTTCCTCAAGGGTCAGTTCTCGGCCCTCTTCTGTTCTCCATATACCCTCACTCGGTGAACTCATCCGCTCTCACGGCTTCAACTATCATCTCTACGCAGATGACACGCAGATCTACATCTCTGCCCCTGTCCTCTCCCCCTCCCTTCGGGCTCGTATCTCCTCCTGCCTCCAAGACGTCTCCACCTGGATGTCTGCCCGCCACCTAAAACTCAACATGGCCAAAACTGAGCTCCTCATCTTCTCTCCCAAGCCCGGTCCTCTCCCTGACTTCACTATCACCATGGACGGTACGACCATCCTTCCTGTCTCTCAGGCCCGCGACCTCGGTGTCATCTTTGACTCGTCTCTCTCATTCACCCCACACATCCGATCCGTCACCGAGACCTACCGGTCTCACCTTTACAATATCGCCAAGATTCGCCCTTTCCTCTCCACCCAAACGGCTACCTTACTGCTACGGGCACTCATAATATCCAGCTAGATTACTGTGTCAGCCTTCTCTCCGATCTCCCTCCTCTCTCTCCCCGCTCCAGTCTATTCTTCACTCCGCCGCCCGGCTCGTCTTCCCGCAGAAATGCTCTGGGCCTGTCACTCCCCTTCTTATAAACCTCCAGTGGTTGCCTATCGACCTCCGCACAAAAGAAAAACTTCTCACTCTAGGCTTTGAGGCTGTCCATCCCCTTGCCCCTTCCTACCTCTCCTCCCTTCTCTCTTTCTACCGCCCACCCCGCACGCTCCGCTCCTCCGCCGCCCACCTCCTCACCGTCCCCCATTCTCGCCTGTCCCGCCGTCGACCCCCGGGCCACGTCCTCCCGCGGTCCCGGAACGCCCTCCCTCCTCACCTCTGCCAAACTGCTTCTCTTCCCCTCTTCAAAACCCTACTTAAAGCTCACCTCCTCTAAGAGGCCTTCCCACACTGAGCTCCCCTTTTCCCTCTGCTCCCTCTACCCACCCCTTCCCCTCTCGGCAGCTAAACCCTCTTCTCCCCCCTTTCCCTCTCCTCCTCCCCCTCTCCTGTCCCCTCCCCTCAGCACTGTACTCGTCTGCTCGACTGTATATATCTTCATTACCCTATTCATTTTGTTACTGAGATGTACATCACCCTGACTCTATTTATTTGCTATCGTTTTAATGAGATGCTCTTCCCCTCGATTCTATTTATTGCCATTGTTCTTGTCTGACCGTCTCCCCCGATTAGACTGTAAGCCCGTCACTGGGCAGGGACTGTCTCTGTTGCCGATTTGTACATTCCAAGCGCTTAGTATAGTGCTCTGCACATAGTAAGCGCTCAATAAATACTATTGAATGAATGAATGAACAGTCCTTATCCCACATGGGGCTCACAGTCTAAGGCAGAGGGTGTAGGATTTAAGAATCCCCATTTTACAGATGGGGAAAACAGAGGCCCGGAGAAGCAAAGTTGCCCAGGCAACAAGTGGCGGAGCAGGATTAGAACCCAGGCCCTCTGATTCCCAAGCCCATCATCTTCAGAATCCCAGGCTCATGCTCTATCCACTAGGTCATACTGCCATTAGAAGCAGCATGGCTTAGTGGAAAGAGCACGGGCTTGGGAGTCGGAGGAGGTGAGTTCTAATCCCAGCTCCGCCACGTGTCTTCTATGTGACCTTGGGCAAGCCACTTAACATCTCTGAGCCTCAGTTACCTCATCTGTAAAGTGGGGATTAAGACTGTGAGCCCCATGTGGGACAACCTGATTATCTTGTGTCTACCCCAGAGTTTAGAACAGTGCTGGGCACATAGTCAGTGCTTAACAAGTACCATAATTATTATTATTATCATTTCCTACCACAACCCTGCATGCTCAACTTGCTCCTCTAATGCCACTGGGCACCTCAATCTCGCCTATCCACCACCACCCCTTGCCTGATTCTCCCTCTGGCCTGGAACTCCTTCTCTCTTTGTATCTGACAGACCACCACTCTCCCCACCTTCACAGCCTTATTTAAAGCACACCTCCTCTGAGAGGCCTTCCCTGATGAAGCCCTCATTTCCCCTACTCCCTCTTCCTTCTGTGACACCTGAGCGCTTGAATCCGTGCTCTTTAACACTAGCTATTTACCCCATCCTCTCCTTCCCAGCAGCTATGTATGTATCCGTAATTTACATCAATGTCTCTCTCCCCCCATACACTGAAAACTCCTTACATTGTCTCCCAACGTCTACCAGCTCTGTTACATTGTCCTCTTCCAAGCGACTAGTCAAGTCCTCTACATGTAGCGCTCAATAAATACCACCGACTGATGGACAGACATCTCGATTCTTTGCAAATAATGCATGCAAGCTTCATGCTGTTCTACAAACACATAGCCAGATTGAAAGTATGTGAAGAAACCAGTCTTACCTCTTCATTTTCCACTTTCAGACCAGAAGAATAAAGCTAAGGGCTACGAATAATCGTTAGTCATTCAATCCGTCTGCACATCGTCCAGCCCAAACCTATCATTCGATGATGAATTCTACCTTGATGTGAATTTATAAGTCTTTATTCATTGACACGTGGCCAGGACATGATCCCGTAGTCCAGATAATTACCTGCAAATCACATGGGGATAAATAGGTAAGCTCAGTTTAGATTACATCGGCGCTTTTGGCAATTTTGTCATGTGATTTGGACTCGCCTTCCTTTCTTTAAAATAAACTGCGTAACTAACGCGATACGAGTTTCCACATTGTACAACGTAAGCGACGGTCCTCCCCGATAAGTGCCAAAGTTGGCTTGGACGGGAATGAGACACATAATTCATTTTGTTGTCAGCTTTTGGAGAGCTGACGACAGAAATCAAAACAGTCGATATTAGAAAGTTCTCCAAATAAATACATTTTCAGATAGCCTTTTATACTAGTCATGCTGTGGAACCTAGAGAGCTTTTTAGAGACCAGAAAGTGGGAGTTAGAAATGTGCAGGTATTTTTCCACTCTGATCAAAATGAAAAATCTGCAGACATCAGTAATAGCAGAAGGTTGACATATGGTGGAGATGAGAAGAGATTCTTGAGTTAACAATAGCTGAGAGCAGAGAAGATTCCGTTCTGTTGCCGAAACATTTTTGCACCATGTATTTAAGAATTTCAGCACGTGTTTTTTATCCTCCGCTCAGTTGTGCTATGGTGATATTGGACAAGATTCAATTCCTAAGGAGGGTTTCTTTTCCAACAAGTGATCACACCACCGCTTTGCCTCTGCAGATAATTTGTTCTAAGACAAAACTTTTTTTGTTTTTTTCATTTTTGGCAATCTGATTTTGGTTTTCCCCTCTGGTTGGGATGTCTCACTGCCAACAGCTCAGGATAAATTGGTTCCAGATAAAGCTTATCCAAACTTGTTCACAAAAGAAAAGAATTGCAGATGTTTGATTTTTTTTAACTAAAAAAAAATTAGTGCTCTCTCTATACATAGACACAAACACACACACGCACAGACTGTGTCCAACCTGATTAGCTTGTATCTACCCCAGTGCTTAGTACAGTGCCTGGCATATAGTAAGCGCTTAACAGATGCCATACAGAAATAACTTCCAGAGAAGCTGAAGTGTGGAATTTGAAATGCGGTCACTCGGTTAATTTCAGTATCGGCTTCTCTCTTTCACATGAGTTATGCCAGCTTTGGTAGATGATGAACTGACGTGTATATCACTTACTTTGGTGCCCAAGATCACACGGCACTTAAATGGCAGAGCTGGGATTTGAACCCAGGTCCTCTGACTCCCAGGTCTCTGCTCTTTTCACGAGCCCACAGTGTTTCCTACAGTCGGTCAAACAATGGTACGATGGAGACGGTAAGGATAATAATTGATCTATTTTCTGAGCTTTTGCTATGGACCAAATCCTGTATTGGGTCGGGTCAGATACAAGATAGATTGAATACAGACCCTGGCTCTCACGGTCCAAGTAGGAGGTAGGAGCGGCGTGGCCTAAAGGATAGAGCAGGAGGTAGGGAGTCAGAAGGACCTGGGTTCTAATCCCAGCTTTGCTGCTTGTCTGCTGTGTGACCCTGGGCACATCGCTTCCCTTCTCTGGGCCGCAGTTACCTCATCTGTAAAATGGGGATTAGAACTGTGAGTTTTTTGCAGGACAGGGACTTTGTCCAACCTGTTTAGCTGATCTATCCCAGCACATAGCACAGTGCCTGGCACCTAGTAAGCGCTTAACAATTACCATTAAAAAAAAAAAGAACAGGTATCGAATCCCCATTTTAGAGATGAGGAAACTCAGATATTGGGAAGTTTAGCCCAAGTTCATGCAACAGGCAAGTGGCAGGGTGAGGATTAGAACCCAGGTCTCCTGTCCGCCTGTCCAGTGCTATTTCCGCCAGACCACGCCACGCAATGAACATGTGTGATTTTGGAAAGAGAACTGGGAAAAAAAAAAACAACAGGAAGCAATTTCTGGCCCGTCTGGAACATGAGGTCCCTTTCTCTACCCGGACCCCAAGGCTTCTCTGGGGGCTTTTCTGAAGGGAGTGAAATAATAATAATTGTGGTATTTGTTATGCAGTTAAATCTTTAATTTGACCCAGGAAGGTAAAAAATGGATCGATTCTAAGTTTGTTATGGGCAGGGAACATGTCTGCCAATTCTGTTGTATTGTACTCTTCCAAGACCTTAGTACAGTGCTCTGCACATAGTAAGCACTCAATAAATATCATCGATTGATTGACTGATTGATTCCGGGCTTCCTATGAGCTACCTTCGTGGGTAGATAAAGGCTAATCAAATCAAACATACTGCTTTCCCCTCAGGGGACTCACAACCTAAGCCCAAGGGAGAATCATGTATCTTCTCCCCATTTTAATAATAATGATAATAATAATAATAATAATAATAATAATAATAATGGTATTTGTTAACCATATACTATGTGCCAAGCACTAAGCCCTGGAATAGATACAGTGTCATCAGGTTGTCCCACGTGGGACTAACAGTCTTAATCCCCATTTTACAGATGAGGTATCTGAGGCATAGAGAAGCTAAGTGACTTGCCCAAGGTCACACAGCAGACAAGTGGTGGAGGCGGAATTAGAACCCATGACCTCTGACTCTTTCCACTAAAACATGCCAATTTTACAGGTGGGGAAACCGAGGCCCGGAGAGGTGAAGTGACTTGCCCAAGGTCACACAGCAGGCAGAGCCTCGATTAGAACCCAGGTCCTCTAACTCCCAGTCCTGTATTCTTTCCACCAGATCACGCCACTTGATATCAGCTTATTGAACCAGATCGCTCCCCTAAATCTTTCCACTCTTCATTTTCTCTCGCTTACAACAAACCAGATGGCAGGAGTTCACGCCATCCGCCCTTCCTGCCTCCACATCACCTTTCTGGAAAGTACTATTCTGGGACCCGCCGCATCCCAGAATTTAGCGGAATCATTTTCAAGTTCTCATCCTGGCGGCTTGTCGGGGTGTTGGGTGGTCTGAAAGCAGAGCTCCGGAGAGCTCTCCTGTGCTCAAAGAAAAGCCTAAGTAATGATAATCGGGATATTTTTTAAGCGCTTACTCTGCGTCGGGTATTGTACTAAGCTCTGGGATAGATACAAGCCAATCAGGGTGGACCCAGTCCCTGCCCCACATGGGGCTCCCACATTTAATCCCCATTTGACAGATGAGGGAACCGAGAAGTGAAACAACTTGCCCAAGGTCATGCAGCAAGCAAATGGTGGAGTGCGAATTAAAACCCAGGGCCTCTGACTCCCAGGCCCATGCTCTTTCCTTTAGGTCACACTGATCCTCAATAATATAAAAGAATTAAAATAATTATAAATATAACATGTAAATAACATAAGTGAATAAAAATAAATAATAATGATAAAACAGAATGCTTCCTCTAAGAGGACCTACCTGATTCCAGATACATGCGAGCAGAGAAATTGGTCTTTTAAACCACAGCTTTTGCACTTAATAAATAATAATAATGGTATTTGTTATATGCTCTACTATGTGCCAAGCACTGTTCTAAGCACTGGGGTAGATACAGGTAATCAGAGTGTCCCACGTGGGGCTTACTGTCTTAATCCTCATTTTACAGATGAGGTAAATGAGACACAGACAAGTGAAGTGACTCGACCAAAGTCACACAGCTGACAAGTGGCAGAGTCGGCATTAGAACCCATGACCTCTGACTCCCAAGCCCGGGCTCTTTCCACTAAGCCATGCTGCTTCTCTCGAATTCCTGCCTCTCAATATACAGTCCCTCCTGCTGGGATGACTTGGGCCTTTGCTCATTCCAAGAGATGACAATATTTTTCGTTCATTCAATCGTATATATTGAGTGCTTACTCTGTGCAGAGCACTGGACTATGCGCTTGGAAAGTACAATTTGAGAACAAAGAGAGACCACCCCTGCCCACGACGGGCTCACCGTCTAGAAGGGGGAAGACAGACAGCAAAACAAGTAAACAGGTATCAGTAGCATCAATATAAAGAAATAGAATTATAGATTTCTATACACATCAAAATAAGTCAACAGGCATTAATATAAATAAATAGATTTATGGCTGTGTACATAAATACACAAGTGTTGTGGGACAGGGAGGGGGAGGTAGAGCAAAGGGAGGGAGTCGGGCTGATGGGCGGGAGGGAGCTGAGGGAAAGGGGGGGCCTAATCTGGGATATTTTTCCATCCCTTCCATCAGATGGCACTCCAAGCCTGCACTGAAGTCTCTTCCCTTTCTCCAAGTCCTCAGGCCAGAGATTCAGAAGAACAAGAAAGCAAAATAATAATAATAATAATGATAAGGTATTTGTTAAGCGCTTCCTATGTGCCGAGCACTGTTCTAAGACAGTCCCAAATCAGAGTACTTTAAAATGTCCACACAAGCGATTGCAAGATGGCACTATCTCTCTGGGCTCTCAACAAATTTGACTGTATGGACCAAACAATCTGACCCACTAGTTTGGCTGAGAGCCCACCTCCTCCAGGAGGCCTTCCCAGACTGAACCCTTCCTTTCCCTCTGCTCCTCCTCCTCTCCCCATTGCCCCGACTCCCTCCCTCTACTCTTCCCCCTTCCCCTCTTCACAGCACTTGGGTATATTTGTATATATTATTTACTACTCTATTTTGTTAATCATGTGTATATATCTATGATTCCTTTCATCTTGATGATAGTGACCCCAGACTACTCGTTTTGTTATGTTTTGCTGTCTTTCTCCCCTGTTTAGACTTTGAGCCCATTGTTGGGCAGAGATTGTCTCTATCTGTTGCTGAATTGTACATTCTAAGCGCTTAGTACAGTGCTCTGCACAGAGTAAGCACTCAATAGGTGCGATTGAATGAATGAATTTGTTGAGTTCTTACAATATGCCTAACACCAAACTAAACTCTGGGATAGATACAAGATCATTAGGTGGGACACTATCCCTGACCCAGATGGAGCTCATAGTCTAAGAAGGAATAATAGTAATGTTGGAATTTGTTAAGCGCTTACTATGTGCAGAGTGCTGTTCTAAGCGCTGGGGTAGATACAGGGTAATGAGGTTGTCCCACGTGAGGCTCACAGTCTTCATCCCCATTTTACAGATGAGGTAACTGAGGCCCAGAGAAATTAAGTGCCTTGCCCACAGTCACACAGCTGACAAGCGGCGGAGTCAGGATTCGAACCCATGACCTCTGATTCCCAAGCCCGTGCTCTTTCCACTGAGCCATGCTGCTTCCCATAAAGGGGAATAGGTATTGATTTTTCCCTTTTATAGATGAGGAAACTGAGGATCAGAGAAGGGAAGCGACTTGCCCAAGGTCACACAGCAGAAAGTTGGACCCAGGATTAGAACCTAGGACCTCTGACTCCCAGGCCCATACTATTTCCACTGTCAGACTGCTTCTGAAAGGATATGGGATGGAACATGGGCAAAATTGACTGTAGGAATGATAATGATAATAATGATAACTATCGTATTTGTCAAACACTTTTCATAACGAAATAACCATGGCCCACAGGGGGCTCAAAGTCTTGGTACGAGGGAGAACGGTTTGATTTAGTGGAATGGGCCTGGCTTAAGAGCCAGAGGTCATGGGTTCTAATCCCAGATCCACCACTTCTCAGCTGTGTGACTTTGGGCAAGTCACTTCACTTCCCTGTGCCTCAGTTACCTCATCTGTAAAATGGAAATGAAAACTGGGAGCAACACGTGGAACAACCTGATTACCCTGTATCTTCCCCGGTGCTTAGAACAGTGCTTGGCACACAGTAAGTGCTTCACAGATACCATCATTATTATTATCATTATTAAGAGGTATCGACTCCCCATCATGCAAATGAGATAGTGGAGACACAGACAAGTGAAGTGACGTACCCAAGGTCGCACAGCAGGTAAGTAGTGGAGATGGAATGAGAAGCCAGGTCCTCTAACTCCCAGACCCATGCTCTTTCCACTAGGCATACCGCTTCCCATCACGCAACTTCACCAGGTCAGGCTAATTAAATTAATCAGTGCTTTCAGGAATTAAACCCCAAAACGTCAGGCTGACTCAAATAGAAATCAGGCCACAGGCAAGGAGGAGTCGGTCATCAAAAGAGAAGTCCACCTGACATGATACTTGTTCGGGTTTCAGTTATATTTACAAGAGGGAAAAGCGGAGGAGATTTTGTGGCCCAAAAGACCTTTTCTACTCCTCCCTGCAGGGCTCGCAATTATATATTTCTATCATGAGGGACTCGAGATTTGAAAGAATCGGGACAGAATTGACATTCGGTGGAACCCAGTAATTACTGAGCAATTACTGTGTGCTGAGCACTGCACTTAGCATTTAGGAGATTACATTATAACACTAGACACATTCCCTGCCCACGATGAGTTTACAATCTAGAGGGTGAGACGGACATTAATATCAATGAATTACAGATACGGACATAAAACAAAATACTCGAACTCAAACCGGACAGTATTCCACATCCGTTCACTTTTACCCCTGATCAAAATCCTAGCAAAGTTTGAAAATTCTGTGGGTTACACATTATGGGGAAGAAAAGCGTGTGGAGTTGATGGGCATGAGAGAGAAATGGAGCCAGTGGAAAGAGGTAGGGAAACGTAAAGACCCACCTGGAAACCAGAGGCCAGGTTTCCCCAACTCAGCATCCAGCGCCTGGATCTGAGCTTATTGGAGAGAGGGAGGGAAAGATGTTGTAATAATAATAATAATAATAATAATAAAAATAACGATGGTATTTGTTAAGCACTTACTTTGTGCCAAGCACTGTTCTAAGCGCTGAGGGGGATACAAGATGATCAGGTTGGCCCACATGGGGCTCACAGTCTTAATCCCCATATTACAGATGAGGTAACTGAGGCACAGAGAAGGTAAGTGGCTTGCCCAAAGTCACACAGCTGACCAGTGGCGGTATCTCGATTAGAACCCATGACCTCTGACTCCCAAGTCTGTGCTCTTTCCACTGTACTTCCCATACTTTAATTGATCAACCGTCTATCTATCCAACCAACTATATCTCTCTATCCCTCCATCTCTCTAACAAACTTTCTATCTGTTTCTCTCTGTATCTATATATGTATCTGTCTGTTTAACAATTGATCTCTCCAACAATCTATCTTTAATGGAAAGAGCACGGGCTTGGGAGTCAAAAGACGTGGGTTCTAATCCCACCTCCGCCACTTGTCTGCTGTGTGACTTTGGGCAGGCCACTTAACTTCCCTGTGCCTCAGTTCCTCGTGGCTCAGTGGAAAGAGCACGGACTTTGGAGTCACAGGTCATGGGTTCGAATCCTGGCTCGGCCACTTGTCAGCTGTGTGACTTTGGGCAAGTCACTTAACTTCTCGGTGCCTCAGTTTCCTGATCTGTAAAATGGGGATTAAGACTGTGAGCCCCACGTGGGACAACCTGATTCCCTTGTGTCTACCCCAATGCTTAGAACAGTGCTCGGCACATAGTAAGCGCTTAACAAATACCAACGTTCTTATTATTATTATGGGGATGAACACTGTGAGCCCCATGTGGAATAACCTGATGACAAATATCACTATTATTATTTTTAGATAGATTGCTAGATGGATGGATAGATATATATAGATCATTGGAAATATAGACTGATACATACATAGGTACATAGGTGAGTAGAAAGATAGCGATATCGATCTATTGAGATAGACAGATTCATTCATTCATTCAATAGTATTTATTGAGCACTTACTATGTGCAGAGCACTGTACTAAGCGCTTGGAATATATACATAGATACATAGAGAAATAGAAAGATTGTTAGAGAGAAGGATAGATAGATGGATGGATATATATAGATCAATCATTGTTGCCGATTGTATATTCCAAGCACTTAGTACAATGCTCTGCATATAGTTAGCGCTCAATAAATATGATTGAATATATAGATAGATAGGTGGACAGGTACATAGATAAATAGAAAGATTGGGAGATTGATAGATAACTAGATAAAAACTAGATAACTGGATAAACTAGATAACTAGACAGAGAACTAGACAGATAGAAAGATAGATTATTAGAGAGATGGATGGATAGATCAATCATTGGATAGACCGACAGATACATACAAAGATAGATTGTTAGAGAGGCCAATCGATATATAGATAGATAGATAGATAGATAGATAGATAGATAGATAGATAGATATAGATAATAGTAATAATTTTGGGATTTGTTAAGCTCTTACTCTGTGCCAAGCACTGTACTAAGCACTAGGGTGGATACAAGCAAATCGAGTTGGACACAGTCCCTGTCCCACGAGGGGCTCACAGTCTCAACAGATGAAGTAATTGAGGTCCTGAGAAGTAAAGTGACTTGCCTAAGGTCACAGAGTTGACAAGCGGCAGAGCCGGGATTAGAATCTACATCCTCTGACTCCCAGGCCGAGGCTCTATCCACTATGCCAAGCTGCTTCTCCAACCATCCATCTATGTAACAATCCATCTATCTAATAATCCATCTCTGTAACAATCTATCTATCCAAAAAGCAGTTCCCCTTATTTCCGCCCCTCTGCTAGGAGCGGAACAGAAAACGTATATCAACAACAGAGAATTTGCTGCCATTTATTCTGGCCTTTCTCATGTATTTTAGAAGTTGCCTGACTCAAAGATGTGAAACATGGGAAGCACTCTAAGGTTTCTCTTTTCCTTTTCCTTCTCCTCCTCCTCCTCCCTTCCGTCTTTTCCACCCTTCCTCCTTTATCAGTGGTATTTACTGAGTGCTTGCAGTAAATACCGCTTAAGAGAGTGCAATGCAGCAGTTGGTGGACATATTTTCTGCCCATGAGCTTACAGTCTGCAGTCTATTTATCAGTTGATCAATCAATCAGAAGTATAATGGAATCAGTATTCATTCATTCATTCAATCATATTTATTAAGTGCTTACTATGTGCAGAGCACTTAGTGCTTGGGAAAGCACAATAGAGCAATAAACAGTGACATTACCTGCTCACAATGAGCTCACAGTCTAGGGGGAGGGAGACAGATATCAATACAAATAAATTAAATGACGGATATGTACGTAAATGCTGCAGAGTTGGGGAGGGGAGAGCAAAAGGAGTAAGTCAGGGAAATGCAGAAGGGAGTGAGAGATGAGGAAAAGTGGGACTTAGTCAGGGAAGGCCTCTTGGAGGAGATGGGCCTTCAATAAGGCTTTGAATGGGGAGGAATCAGCCCTTGAAGAGTTTACAAATACTAAAATAAATTGCAAGTAGAGAGGAAGAAGTATGAAGGTATGTACATATATTCTACAGGAGGTGAGTACTGAAGTACTTTGGTGATGTTTAAATACAGCTGAGAGAGTTGGGGAAATAGAAGTTGAGAAATTAATCAAGGCATCACTCCTGGGGGGGATGGGATTTCAGAAGGTTTTAAAATATGGGAAGAGAAGCGGTCTGCTGCTTAGTGAACAGCATAGCCTAGTGAAAAGAGCATGGACCTGGGAGTCAGAGGACCTGGGTTCTAATCCCCATTCTGCCACTTACCTGCTGTGTGACCCTGCACAAGTCTTTTCACATCTCTGTGCTTCAATTCCCTCAGGCTCAATGGGGATTCAATCCCTGTTCTCCCTCCTACTTAGCCTTTGAACCCCATGTGGGACCTGATTATCATTCAATAGTATTTATTGAGCGCTTACTATGTGCAGAGCACTGTACTAAGCACTTGGAATGTACAAATCGGTAACAGATATCTCGTATCTACCCCTAGATATCTGTATCTAGTAGTATCTTACTATTCATTCATTCATTCATTCAATCGTGTTTATTGAGCACTGTGTGCAGAGCACTGTACCGAGCGCTTGGAAAGTACAATTCAGCAACAAATAGAAACAATCCTTACCCAACAATGGGCTTAAAGTCTTGAAGGAGGGAGACAGACAACAAAACAATAGACAGGCATCAATAGCATCAATATAAACAAATAAAATTATAGGTATATGTATGTCATTAATAAAATAAAAATATGCCCATATACACAAGTGCTGTGGGTTGGGGAGGGGATTAGAGCAGAGGGGGGCGATGGGGAGGGGAGGAGGAGAGGAAAAAGGAGAGGAAAAAAATCTTCACAACAGCTCTAGAATCCGCCCCTTCCTCTGTATCAAAATTGTTACCTCACTGATCTAAGGGCTTATCATATCCCACCGTGACTTCTAGATCAGCCTCCTCACGGGTCTCCCTTCCTCCTATCTTTCCCTTCTCCAAACAATGCTTCAATCTGCTGCCCAGGTCACTTTTCTACAATACTTGTCTGTTCACATCTTCCCACTCCTCAAAAACATCCAGTGGTTTCCCATCCAATCAATAAATCAATGCTATGTATTGAGCACTTATTGTCTGTACTAAGTACTTGGGAGATTACAACCTGATAGAATTATTTTTTTTCCTCAACGATATTTGTTAAGTGCTATGTGCCAGGTACCATTCTAAGTAGTGGGGCAGAAACAAGATAATCAGGTTGGAGCCAATCCCTGTCGCACATGGATTTCACAGCCTAAGTGTCTCCCCTCTTCTGTGACCCATTTTTGGGTAGGGATTGTCTCTATTTGTAGCTGAATTGTACTTTCCAAGCGCTTAGTACAGTTCTCTGCACACAGTAGGCGCTCAATAAATACGATTGAATGAATGAATGGATGAATGAATGAATAGGAGGGACTAGGATCTAATACCCATTTTGCAGATGAGGAAAGTACAGAGAAGTTACATGACTTGCCCAAGGTCATACAGCAGGTAAGCAGCGGAGCTGAGATTAGAACCCAGGTCCTCTGACTCCCAAGCCCGAGCTCTTTCTGTTAGGCCACGCTATTTCCCACCCAGTAAGTCCTCAACAGATACCATCGATCGACTGATTCCTACCGATTCCCTCTCGAGCTCCTGGGTTCCTGTGTTGGGTGGAGGTGATGATGCTTCAATCCTTCCACAATCCAGCCCGCACACTCCGCTCTTCTGCTGCCGCTAACCTTGTCACTGGGCCTCCATCTCGCCTATCTCACTGCCAACCCCTATCCCAAATCCTGCCTCTGGCCTGCAACGCCCTCCCTCCTCTAATCCACCAGCAGTGACCCTCCCCCCTTCAAAACCTCATTAAAAGTCCACCTCCTCCAAGAGGCCTTCCCTGACTAAGCCCCAATTTTCCTCATCTCCCACTCCCTTCTGCATCACCTGACTCGCTCCCTTTGCTCTCTCCCACCGCCCCCAGCCTCACACCCTTTAAATCCGTATCTGTCATTTTATTCATTTGTATTGATGACTGCCCCCCACCCCCGAGACTGTGAGCTTCTTGAGGGCAGGGAATGTCACTGTTTATTGTTGCATTGTACTTTCCCAAGTGCTTAGAACAGTGCTCTGCACACAGTAAGCACTTAATAAATACAATTAAATGAATAAATGAGTCCTCTCAGTACCCCACACTTTCTACCTTTCAATAATAATGGTATTTTTTCATTTATTCATTCATTCGTATTTATTGAGCGCTTACTGTGTGCAGAGCACTGTACTAAGCACTTGGAAAATACAATTCGGCAAACATTCATTTTTTTAAGCACTTACTATGTGCCAAGCACTGTTCTAAGCACTGGGGTAGATACAAGATAATCAGATTGTCCCACATGGGGCTCACAGTCTTAATCCCCATTTTACAGAGGAGGTAACTGAGGCACAGAGAAGTGAAGCCGGTTGCCTAAGGTCATACAGCGGACAAGTGGCAGGGCCGGGATTAGAACCCACATCCTCTGAATCCCAAACCCTTGCTCTTTCCACTGAGACATTCTGGAAGCATTCTGCTTCCAGTCCCTCCACTCCACACCCCCCCGCCCCCAGATCTCATACCGTGAGTGACAGAATCCTGCCTGAACTCGGACCTGCCTAAATTTGAAGCTGCTGAGGCCTAGTGGATAGATCACAGGCCTGGGTGTCAGAAGGACCTGGGTTCTAATCCCAGCTCCACCACTTGTCTAGTGTCTATGTGAGACCTCGGGCAAGTCACTTAACTTCTCTGTGCCTCAGTTCCCTCATCTGTCAAATGGGGATTAAGACGGTGAGCCCCATGTGGGACAGGGACTGCGACCAAACCAATTTGCTTGTATCCACCCCAGCACTTAGTACAGTGTCTGGCACAGAGTAAGTGCTTAACGAATGCTATTACTAGAGTTGAAAAGTAAGGTAAAAATATGCATGTCATCATTATTATTATTACAATGATAATGATACAAAGTAAAATATTGATGTATTATTATTAATAACAATTACTGTGTCAACATTTTTAGGTCAGTTGAAGCAGTTGGAAGGCTAGTTTAGCCCTTGCTACGTTAGTCATGGTTTTATTAAGCACTAACTATACACCAAGCATTATGCTAAACACTGAGAAAGAAACAAGATAACCAGACCTGTCACAGTCCATTCCCACATGGGATTTATGGTCTAAGGGGGTTGAGAGAGCATGGTCTAGTGGTTAGAGCAGAGGCCTGGGAATCAGAAGGTCTTGGGTCTAATCCCAGCTCTGCCACGTGTCTGCTGTTTGACATTGGGCAAGTCACTTGGCATCTCTGGGTCTCAGTTACCTCATCTGTAAAATAGGGAATGAGACTACAAGCCCCATGTGGGACAGGGACTGTGTCCAACCTAATTTGGTTGTATACACCCCAGTGCTTAGTACAGTGCCTGGCACATAATAAGCACTTAACAAATACCACAATTATCATTATAATTTTTATTAATATCATTATTTTAAGGACCTTATTTTCCTTTTTTCAGATGAGATGGAGCTTAATTGACTCGTCTCTAGGCCACACAACAATCCGATGGCACAGATTCATTCATTCATTCAATCGTATTTTCATTCAATAGTATTTATTCAATAGTATTTATTGAGCGCTTACTATGTGCAGAGCACTGTACTAAGCGCTTGGAATGAACAAGTCGGCAACAGATAGAGACAGTCCCTGCCATTTGACGGGCTTACAGTTTAATCGGGGGAGACGGACAGACAAGAACAATGGCAATAAATAGAGTCAAGGGGAAGATTTTCTGATCACCTACTGTGTGCAGAGCCCTGTACTAGGCGCTTAGAAAAAACAATTTGGCAACAAATAGAGGCAATCCCTACCCAACAGATGCGATTAGACTGTAAACCCGTCGATTGGACTGTAGGCCCGTCTCTATCTGTTGCCGAATTGTACATTCCAAGTGCTTAGTACAGGGCTCTGCACATAGTAAGCGCTCAATAAATACTATTGAATGATTAGAATTCTAGATTGTATTTTGCTCACCTCCTCTATTACCAAGAGTGTCGATCAATCATATTTCTTGAACGTTTACTGGGTGAGGAAAGTACAGTATAACGGTGCTGGTAGTCACATTCCCTGCCCACAATAAGCCTACAGTCTAGAGGGAACTATTTACTTCATAATTTGGGGAGAATGAATTATCATAGGGACCTATTTACTTCATAATTTGGGGAGAATGAATTATCACTGGCCTACGAGAGAGAGGGAGAAATCTTACCCTAGAGCCTGTGATGGTTTAAGACACTGTCAGAGACAAGTTGGTGGGTAAAGAGAAATTGCTATGAAGTTTAGGGGTACCTGACTTCTCTGCAGGGGATCCCGACTTTCTATTCAAAGTCAAAGGAGGAAGATGTAACCTTCCATTCCGTGTTTGAGTTGCACGAATTTGCATCACAGAGGGATGGAATCGAGATGAGACCAGGGTGACAGAAGAAGGGGAATTCGAATGTAGGCTGGGTTTCCCTGTTTGTGGCTGGCTGGGTGGAAACATTGAAACGAAGAGTTAAGTCTGGGTTCTCCGTGGTTGCTAGGAAACTGCTGCATGCATTCTGGAAATCTTCCAAAGAGGGTCTGTTAGAAAAGCAAATTGAATTTTATGATCTGGACACATTGGAAAGTGTAACTTACCTGAAATGAGCATGATTAAACAAAGCATGGATGGCTTTTTCCCCTACTTTGGAAAAGTCCTTGAGCAAATTAATTGCCCACGTTAATATGCATTTGCATTATACCCCACATCTCCGTATTTACTTGCCCTTGCTAATTAGATCATTTGCTTTTGATTTAAATATTCAGCCAGAAGGGCCATTTCATCTCGATCTATTATTACAGGTTAAATTGGTTGTTTCTTTTGCAAAACGAATGGTAACTCCTCCCAGAAGACAAATTGGAACGAGGCCCATTGGGTTATGCTAGAAGATTTTACCTGATTTTTAGTGCCAGCATCAAAATACGATCAATACCGGACAACTCCTCCTTTCCTTCACCATTCCCAGACAATCGAAAACAGCTGGCAAGCACTTGCATAATCTGGAGAATTGACTTAATGAAAGCAGGATCATAATAACGCTAATAGTATCTGCTAGGTGCCAAACACTGTACTAAGCGTGAGGGTGCATACAAGATCATCAGGTTTCCCATGAAGTTCGCAGTCTAAGTAGGAGGGAGAACAGGGATTGAAACAGCATTTTGTAGATGAGGGAACTGAGGCTTAGAGAAGTGACTTGCCCAAAGTCCCGCAACGAGGAAGTGGTGAAGTTGGAATTAGAACCCGGACTTGTGCTCTTTCAACTAGGCCCTGAAATAATTTCAGAAACCTTTGTCATCCACTCTTTTTGTAGAATGAATGTCTGAGAAAGTCAATCTTGAGGCTACAACTCATCTCTCAAACCCCTTCAAGGATCAAATCCAAATAATAACAGTTTTTTCCCATTTTTTCACATCTTTTCTCTGAGTGCTTTTAAGTTTCAATTTTCTCCTCAGCTGCCAGGACAGAGAAGTCATCCAAGCTCATCGTGGACAAGGAGTATGTCTGCCATCTGGTATTGTCCCCTCCCACACACTTAGTACAATGCTCTGCTCGGAGAAAGCGTGTCAATAAATTCCACTGATGATGACTTTCTGTGATTCCTTCGTGTTTATGTGAAGCCCCGTCCACAACTGTAAGCCCGTCATTAGACTGTAAGCCTGTCAAACGGCAAGGACTGTCTCTATCTGTTGCCGACTTGTTCATTCCAAGCGCTTAGTACAGTGCTCTGCACATAGTAAGCGCTCAATAAATACTATTGAATGAAAAAGATGAGGATTGAAAAGATGGTTAACTGCTGTCTTCTTTGATGAAATCTCTAGACTGAATTACTGTATCTCGAATTAGCATGTCTGCCGATTCTGTGGTATTGTACTCTTCCAAATGCTTAGTAGAGTGCTCTGCACAGAGTAAGCGCTCATTAGATACCACCGATTGTTTGATTGAACTGCTTCATCAGGTCCAAGTGGATAGCACACAGAACTGGGAGAGAGGAGACCCAGGTTCTAATCCCAGATCTTCCGCTTGCTTGCTCCGTGTGTCACCTTGGAAAAGTCATTTAACCTCTCTCTGCTTCAGTTTCCTCAGCTGTAAAAGGGGGATGAAAATCTCCGTTCTATCCCCCTCTTTGGACGGTGAGCCCCTTGTGGGGCAGGGCTATGTCTGATCCATTTTCCTCATACGTATCTGTCCCAGGTGACCCCGGGGTACCGACCATCTCAAGGTCAAATGCTACCTCGTGACCTCCTGAGCCAGCAGGCGGAACTCGGAAGTGAGGGTGGGACACCGCCCCCACAACCGAAACTGCCAGATTGACAGCCCAAGCTGGGAATACAGAAGGTGCCCCTCGCCCCCGTGCCGATCAAATTAGGAATGGAGGAGGGGGGAGGGCAGAGATTGGATAAACTGAGGCCGGAAGCTGGAATGGCCTAAGGGGCACAGGTGATAAATACCTGCCGCCTCTAACCTTCTGTGCAGAGGAACGGGACTCGCAGCAGCCGGCCGCAGGTCGCCTCTGTCCAGAGCGTGAGAAGGCCGCTCTGCCTGCACCATGTGAGGAGCTGTGGGATGGGTGAGTGTCCTGTCCTCCTGAGAGCTCGTGGGGTTGGAAGCTAGATGCTTCACCGTGGGTATGTAACGTTAAAAATGGATTTGATGTCTAAGTGGGTGCCTCCCCAGGGGGACGTGAACAGGGTGGGAGCCTGTTTACAGTGCTCTGTAAACAGTGTGCGCTCAATAAATACGATCGAACGAATGAATCCATCAATCAATCATCAAAATATCTACCTCTCTTTGGTAGAGACTAGGCCTCAGAAACTAGCCAGCATCTCTCTTTCTCCACTTCTCTCCTCAGACTCGTTGACTGGGCCCGATTTTGTGATGGCGACAGACCCCGAGATAATGGAAGGAAATGCTATGGAAAAAATTAGTTGCCCAAACAAAGACCAAAATACCTGCCCCCGACCAAATCACTGGTTACTCTAGCATCATTTTCCTTCAACATGAGGTCCGTCCATCAGTTAATAGTACTTAAGCACTTACTGTGTGCAGACCTCTCCCCATCTGGACTGTAAGCTCTCTGTGGGCTGGGGATGTGCCTGTTCTGTTGTTCTATTGTACTCTCCCAAGTGCTTAGTACAGTGCTTTGCACACAGTAAGCACTCAATAAATGCAACTGACTGACTGAATGACTGTTACTAACTGCTTGGGGGAATAGCCGACTCCTTGAGCAAGTCCTGCCAGAGCTTGGAAAGCCCTCCCTCCTCAAATCTGACAGACAATGACTCCCTCTTTCATAGCCTAATTGAAGGCACACCTCCTCCAAGAGGCCTTCCCTGACTAAGCCCTCCTTTCCTTTTCTCCAACTCCCTTCTACATCATGCTGATTGTCTCCCTTTATTCGTTCCCCACCTCCCAGCCTCACAGCACTTATGTCCGTATCTGTCATCAATTTATTTATATTAACGTTTGTCTCCCGCTCTAGACTCTGAGCCTGTAGTGGGCAGGGAATTTGTCTACCAACTCGGTTATATATCGTACCCTCCCAGGTGCTTAGTACGGTACTCTGAACACAGTAAACACTCAATAAATACGACTGATTGATTCATTCATTCATCCCGCGACTACTTAAACATAATCTCCTCTTTCCTGGAAGGATTGGTCCTCATGTGACTAATCAGATTTCTCTTCAAATTCCTTTTGATAAATCTGCTGAGGGTTCCAGTTGCTTCCGACTCAGCTGTTTTCCTAGGCATGGTGACAGGTTACCTCTTTTGTGAAAATGTCTTGGCCCCTATCACAGTGGAATGTGATTATGAGGAAACAAGCAATTTAAAAAAATCCCAAAATAAGCTAATGAGAATTCACGTGTGCCACTTATATGTGTGGTCAAACTCTTCAGTGAATTATATCCCCCTATGACTATGACATCCTTGGGCTTGGTAGAAAATATCCAAGTTAAAAATCCTACAGTAAATCTCATCAGTCCTGGTGGAACTATGTGACCCTTTATACCGTGAACAATTTTTCCCAGACGATTCTAGGAGACTAGACACGCTCGCTCTCATTTATTTTGCAAGTTTTTGCGGAAATAAAATACCTGTAGTCTAACAAAAGGACATCTTCATCTGAGAGAAAATTATTCACTTTATCAGCATAAACTGGCGGGAAACAGCCAAGGACAAGATCATTAAAATTCTGCCACATATATCCACTTCCCCCTAGATTTGAATGGAACATAGAATTTCCTTCAGAATTTCCCTGTTTTTCTGTGCATACTAGAGACCGATGGTCACTAGTGAAAAGAGCCGGGATGAGAATAATAATAATAATGAATTATGGTATTTGTTAAGTACTTACTATGTGCCAGGCACTTTATTAAGCACTGGAGTAGATACACAGGAGTTCCCCTTCAGTAATCCTCTTGCCTACGGTGTGGTCTGGGACATGTCACAACCTCTCTGTGCCTCAGTTTCCTCAACTGTAAAATAGATATCTGTTTTTACCCCACCTTAGACTGTGAGCCCTCTGTGGGTCAGAGATTGGGTCTGATTTAATCATCTTGCATCCACCCCAATACATAACACAGTGCTTGGCACCTAGAAGCAGCGTGGCTCAGTAAAAAGAGCCTGGGCTTCAGAGTCAGAGGTCATGAGTTCGACTTCTGGCTCTGCCACTTGTCAGCTGTGTGACTGTGGGCGAGTCGCTTAACTTCTCTGTGTGCCTCAGTTACCTCATCTGTAAAATGAGGATTAACTGTGAGCCTCACGTGGGACAATCTGATTACCCCGTATCTCCCCCAGCACTTAGAACAGTGCTCTGCACATAGTAAGCGCTTAACAAATACCAACAGTAGTAAGCTCATAATAAATACCCTCAGCATAATTATTACTAGAGCACAAGTCTGGGAGTTAAAGGACCTGATTCTGTTCTCGGCTTATCCACTTGCCTGTTCTGTGACCTGGTGCCAGTCACTTTGCTTCTCTGGGCCTCAATTTTCTCATCTGTAAAATGGAGATTCAATAACTGTAGATACAATTTAAGTAGGTTGGACACAGTCCCTGTCCCACATGGACCTTCCAGTCTAAGTAAAGAGGAGAACGGATATTTCATCACCATTCTCCCTCTTAGAATGTGAGCCCAGTTACCTCATCTGTAAAATGGGGATGAAGAGTGTGAGCCCATGTGGGACAAGGACTGGGTCCAACCTGATTAACTTGAACCTACCCCAGTGCTTAGGACAGTGTTTAACATACAGTAAGCACTTAATAAGTACCATCATTAATTAGGGACTGTGTCCAAACTGATTAGCTTTATCTAGAGCTCCGGCCTGGGAGTCAGAAGGTCATGGGTTCAAATCCCGGCTCCGCAGCTCATCTACTGTATGACCTTGGGTAAAATACTTCACTTCTCTGGACCTCGGTTACCTCATCTGTAAAACGGGGATCGAGACTGTGAGCCTCATGTGGGGCAGGGTCTGTGTCCAACCTGATTTGCAAGGATCCACCCAGTGCTTAGTACAGTGCCTGGCACATTGTAAGCACTTGACAAATACCATTATCATGATTATGATTATTGTTATCTACCCCAGTGCTTAGATAATCTTATTATTATTATTGTTATTATGACTATTAACATCCAACATTCTCATCTTTCGCCTAGGGAAAGAATTTGAGCAGATCTCCACAAGCAGAATTGGAGAGTCCATGTTCTTAGGCTATAATTGATGCTCTGTATAAGGAGCACCGAAATAAGGACACCACGGAAAACAACCAGATGACCACATCCCCACAATAACCCCAGCTACTCCGGCGCTTAGAAGAGAGCTTGGCACATAGTGTATTTATGGACTTCGTTAAGCCTCTGTACTAAACTCTGGGGTAGATACAAGCTAATTAGATTGGACACAGTCCCTGTCCCACGTGTCTTAATCCCCATTTTACAGATGAGGTAAACTGAGGCACTGAAAAGTGAAGTGACTTGCCACTGGTCACACGGCAGACAAGCGGCGCAGCCGGAATTGGAACCCAGGTCCTTCTGATCCCAGGCTCGCCGTCTGTCCACTAGGCCATGCTGTTTTCTTAGCAAATACCATAAAAACCTTAAAACGAAAACCAAATAAAATAAAATAATCCTGACTCTACCATAAACCATAACCCAGTCAGGACCCAGACGGTCAGCTGCAACTGAGGAGACGCGATCTCAGACCAAACGCTTGGTCACAGTCTCACAAAGCCTCTCGACATCTGGGAAGAAACAGATAGAGGAAGATTCAGTCGTATTGACTGAGTGCTTACTGTGTGCGAAGCACTGTACTAAGCGACTGATGGATGAACCATGAATGTTGAAGCATCTGTGGCTTTTCTGACATCCTGGTACAAACACCTCAACATTTATATCCATATTTGTCATTTGTTTGAATGTCTGTCTGCTTCTCTAGACTGTCAGCTCCTCGTGGGCATGGGAACGTGTCTACCAAGTCTGTTATCTTGGTATTCTTCCAAGCGCTGCGTAAGGTACTCTGCACACAGTAAGCGCTCAATCAATAGCACTGATTAATTATATCGTACTTATAGTAATGGTGGTACTTGTTAAACGCTTACTACGTGCCCAACACTGTTCTAAGCACTGGGGTAGATACAAGGTCATCAGATTGTCCCACGTGGGGCTCACAGTCTTAATCCCCATTTTACAGATGAGGTAACTGAGGCACAGAGAAATTAAGTGACTTGCCCAAAGTCACACAGCAGACAAGTGGCAGAACGGGGATTAGAACTCATGACCTCTGACTCCCGAGCCTGCGATCTTTCCACTAAGCCATACTGCTTCTCCTGGTGCACTTAATAGAGTGCTCTGCACATAATAAGAGCTCAGTAAATATGATTGACAGATTGACTAGAGAACCATGAGAGTCATAACAATTATTGTGATAGGTGTTATCATTGTTAAGTCCCATCGAGTCATTTCCAATTCATAGCGACTCCAGGATATACTTTCTCCAGAATGTCCTGTTCTCTGCTATAATCCGCAACCTTTCTAATCGTTCTTCCGTTGTCGTTGTTATGGTCTCTATCCATCTAGCTGCCGGGCTGCCTCTTCCACGATTTCCCTGGATTTTTCCTAGCATTAGCATCTTTTCCGGGGGAATTAGTCCTCCTGATGATGTGTTCAAAATATGCAAATCTGAGTTGAGTCATTTGGCCTTCCAAAGTCCACTTTGGTTTAAGTTGCTCCAAAATCCATTTGGTGCTAAATAAAGGTGTTAAATGTTTCCCAAATGCCAAAAACTGAGTTAGATGCCGGGACGGATAGAGGATAATCAGATCGGGACCGGTTGCTGTTCCACATGAGGCTTACGGTCTAAGGGGGAGTGAGAGCAAGTATCATCTTTCATTCATTCATTCATTCAATCGCTTTTATTGAGCACTTACTGCTTGCAGAGCACTGTACTTAGCGCTTGGGAAAGTTCAACACAACAATACATAGGGACATTCCCTCCCCACAGCAGGCTTCTGTCTTCTTTACAGATGAAGAAACTGAGGCCCAGAGAGGTTAAGGGACAAAGGTCACCCATGCAGAAGCAGCGTGGCCCGGTGGATAGGCTGTGGACCTGAGAGTTAAAAAGACCTGGGTTCTAATCTCAGCACTGCCAATTATCTGCCGAGTCACTTGGGGCAAGTCGCTTAACTTCTCTGTGCCTCAGTTACCTCATCTATAAAACGGAAATGAAGACTGTGAGGTCACCATTTGGAGCATGGACTGGATCCAACCCGATTAGCTTCTATCTACCCCAGCGCTTAGTACAGTGCCTGGCACATAGTAAAACCTTAACAAAAGCCATTAAAAAAAAAAAGCAGGCCAGCAGCCAAATTGGAATTAGAACCCATATCTCATTCTCCAAAGTTTAGGGAAGGAGATCAGCATGGTGTAATGAACAGAGCCCGGGCCAAGGAGTCAGAAGGGCTTGGGTTCTAATCCTGACTCTGCCACATGTCTGCTGTGTGACTTTGGGTAAGTCACTTAACTTCTATGTCCCTCAGTCACTTCATAGGGAAAAATGGGGATTGAGACTGTGCGCTCCATGTGGGACAGGGACTGTGTCCAGCTCAATTTGCCTTGTATCTACCCCAGCGCTTAGTATAGTGCCTGGTATATAGTAAGCACTTAACAAATACTGTAATCATTATTATCATTCTTATTATTATTATTCTCATTCATTCATTCATTCAATAGTTTTTATTGAGCGCTTACTATGTGCAGAGCACTGTACTAAGCATTTGGAGTGTACAAATCGGCAACAGATAGAGACAGTCCCTGCCCTTTGGCGGGCTTACATTCTAATCGGAGGAGACGGACAGACAAGAACAGTGGCAATAAATAGAAGCAAGGGGATGTACATCTCATTAAAACAATAGCAATGAATAGAATTAAGATGATGTACATCTCATTAACAAAATAAATAGGGTAATAAAAATATATACAAACGAGCGGACGAGCATTGTGCTGAGGGGAGAGGAAGGGAGAGGGGGGAGGAGAAGAGGGAAAGGGAGGAAAAGGGTACTCTCAGTAGGTGATTCTCCACTCTTGGCTCCCAGTTGACTTTCATTCCCACTCCCACTCCCCAATCCCAGGCGGCTTTTTTAGCAATGAATTTCAACTCCCCTTCCACCCGAACCCAGCTCTGTCCCTGCTCAGCAATATCAAATATACCCAGAGGAGTCGTAGCAGTGCTAAGTCCAGTGCTCTGCCCAGAGTAAGTGTTCAATAAATACCAGTGCTTGATTGCTTGAGGTGTGGAAGTTCTGCAACTGTCACTTCGGGAATCTTTCTGCACCTGTACAGAAAGAGATCTCCACATTAGCCGAGAAAGAAAGCAGAGCACCAGGCCAGCTGTATATGCAATTTTTGTAGTCCTTTTATTGGAAAAAGCTGGTATTAACATATTTATATTCTGAATCAACAACAGTTAGCTAATTTGTGAAACACAAAAAGGAATGCAGCTATGGACAACAGCTTTCGAAACAATCAGAATCGACCCACTTTACCGTCACTTACTCTACACCACTGAAAGCTTAATCCCAAATGAAAGTTTTTTCTTTTTTTTTTTTTTTTTTTTGAAAAGAACCTCACGATGACAATGTTACCTTTCATATATTCAAGAAGACCAGAAAATGTAATCACGGTAAAAATGCGAAATATATGACGAGGATACTGGTCCTTAAGTAATTCCTAAATTCCCCCCCCGACCCCCGGCCCCTATCCCCACCCCCCCAACCCCCCCACCCTTCCATAAAACTTAATCAACTCATTCTATCATCTATATTCCTTGTCTGGAAATCTTTCGTTACTCAAAGCTCGCAAAACATTCACTTCTTTTAGTAGTATCTTTTTGGTACCCAAAGTTCAAAAGAGAATAAGGTTCTAGAGATACAAATTATAACTGTTGTGTTAAGACCTGCTTTATAATACATTATCTAAAGACTCTTACTTTGAAGATGTTAAAAGCTAAATATATGGTTTGACAGTACTGCTAGCTGTAAATGCAAGTTCGAGCCGTTAGCGATTAGAACCACAAAGGTATGGATAATGCCGAAAGACAAAGTAATTGTATGAGGCCCTTGAAGCTGTAGTTTGGCTTTAATGAGATTTCTATACAATTTACCACGTCCTTAGACCTGTTTTTATACAAGGAAACAAAACAACTCGGACTGTTCAATTCAGTTAGAATAAATATGTACATATAATACTGTCCTTGTCTCCTAGAGTATACGGTAATGATAAACCAAAAACATTCCTCATTCCCTTTGCGTCAAATGAACCCGCACACATCTTATCGTACGTGTAGGGTATGGCTGAAAGGATTGCACATGCGTTTGTGCTACACACACACAAAAAAAAAATATACAGCGTCGATCTAGAAAAATTCGGGTGTCGCGTCAAGATGCTTTATCCAAAAGTTGTAGCCGCGGTGACGCTTCCCTCCTTTTTGTCAAAGATCAACCTCGAGAACGCCCGTGAAAACACTGCCATCTCCGCTTGCCCCCAGAGCTAACGCCAATGATCGACACTGCCGGTGAATCTTGTTTCAGCCGACAGCGGCTTAAGGATTTTCGAGGGGCTCGTTGAACTGGACACTTGAATTGATGGTGGCTTTGAAATTCGAGTTTACTTTAGAAGTGGCAGAGATTCCACCTCCCGACACACACAAAAAAAACACCTTCTCCTCCCCTAGTACCACCAAAGGGCGAGGCATCTCGGTAGAATTGACCTCAGTTTTAAAAGGGAGTCTACAACGGCGATCACCTTCGCTTAAGTTCCGCCGCCCCGGGAGGAGGCCACTGGGTAGTGTCATGTGTTTATGCCAAAAATCATAGCCTGAAAATAGCCCTGGGAAACCATTAAGCAAACCTGAAACACTCTCACCTGAGCCAAGAAGCAGTCTCCTCTGGAGACCTATCCCACTCCTGACACCATTCTCCTTCCCCCTCTAGGCTGTAAGCTCGTTGTGGGCAGGGAATGTGTCTGTTTATTGTTGTAAGGTACTCTCCCAAGCGCTTAGTACAGTGCTCTGCACACAGTCAGCGCTCAATAAATACGATGGACTGACCGAGTGACTGAAGGAGCGATACGTTTCCCTTTTCCATCTTTTTCTGCAGATTTCTTGATGGTAGAGGTCAGGACCATAAGCTCGTTGTGGGCAGGGAACGGGTCAGTCAGTCACCGAACGCTTACTGTGTGCAGAGCACTGTACTAAGCGCTTGGGAGAGTTCAACAGAACAATAGGATAGACGTATTCCCTACCCACGATGAGTTTACAATCTACCCTTTCTGCTTCGCTGACTCTCCCAAGCGCTTAGCACAGGCCTCTGCACAAAGTAAGCACTCAATAAATGCCATTGATTGACAGATTGATTGATTTCACATCTGTCTCTCCAGCACTCTGCTTCTTTTATTCTCTGTGTCTCTCTTTGTCTTTATTTGTCTCAGTGCCTTTCTGCAATTTCCAATTTCTTTAAGGTCCAATTCCCTCTAGTGCACTCCCAATTTATTTCGATTTTTATCTCTGTATGAGAGAATTTTCATCCAGGAGCAAATGCCTCTAACGTTTGACAGCTAAGGACATCCGTTGCATGGCACGTCATTTCCATTTTTATCTCTAAAACTCCAAACAAATTTGGGATTTTCGATGGAGATTAAACTAAAAGTGCCCTCCTCCGCCCCAAGGCAAAAGCGTTGGGAGATCCGCTTCAACGTCAAGAGAACAGAACTCTGGAATAAAGGAAACTGTCCGATACCTGACCAGGAAAGTGATTTTTGAGTCACCACTAAGCTCATTAATCGTCCTTCGAGACGCATACCATACCCACCGTAGTATGAAAGAAATCTTTTCTCCTTCCCCCCAATGGAAATCTGGGTGGAGATTGAACTAGCAGGAAAAGTTACAGCGACAGATTAACAACTGAGAGGTCAAACGCTCTAACTAAAGTGGTCAGTGCCGCAGACCAAGAAAAGCGAGAAGCTTAGTGAATGCCAGACATCTTGGAAAGCCAGATCTTGGAAAAAGCGACAGATATTTCAATTTGGAACAGGGCCTTTGGCTCTTCGGTTGCCGTGAGCTTTTCCGCGTGTGATTTGATTCCGACAGTTGGTTACCGCCAATAGAGATTCCGGCTGAGGGAAACTGTGGGTCACGGAGAAGGCTTTTTGGGGAGGGACGGTTGGGGGGGAGGGAGAGAAGATCATCTCGTACAACTCGCCCAAAGGCTGGTTTATAAATACAGATACACTTAGTGCATTTCTGAGTTCACTTTATCCTGAAATATGTACAGATTGTTTGTGGCCGCTATGGCGATGATGTTCTCGGCGGGGTGCCAGGCCGTGTGGAGGATTTTCTTGGTAAAATCCAAACTGTCGACGCTGATGTCGTCCTTGCGACGCTTCCCGCCGGGGCAGACGCGGCGGGGTTTGAGGACGGCCCGCGGCTTGCTGCTCTCCCGCGAGGCCTCCAGGGTCACGTCTCGCTTGGTGTTCCGGTCGAACATGCGGAAAAAGTTGTTGTAAGCCCCCGTCATGATGACGCTGTGAGGGGAAAGGTCACAGGACGGTCAGGCCCTGGTCGAATCTGCCGTGTTGGACTCTCCCGGGCGCTTAGTACAGTCCTCTGTCCACGGTATTTATTTATCTATTTATTTATTTACATTAATGTCTGTCTCCTCCCTCTGGACCGTGAGCTCATTGAGAACAGGAACGCATCTGTTCGTTAATATAGTGTACTTGCCCAAGCACTTACTTTGCACACAGTAAACGCTCAGTAAATACGATTGAATGAATGAACGAAAGTAAGAGCTCCATGGAGAAGCAGCGTGGCTCAGTGGAAAGAGCCTGGGCTTCGGAGTCAGAGGTCATGAGTTCGACTCCCGGCTCTGCCACTTGTCAGCTGTGTGACTGTGGGCAAGTCACTTCACTTCTCTGTGCCTCAGTTCCCTCATCTGTAAAATAGGGATTAAAAGTGTGTGAGCCCCACGTGGGACAACCTGATTACCCTGTATCTCCCCCAGCGCTTAGAACAGTGCTCGGCACCTAGTAAGCGCTTAACAAATACCAACATTATTAAGTACCTTCGATTGAGTAGTCTGGGGTGTGGAAGCCGGTTGGCCTTGCTCCTCGAAACCCTGGGGACTCTAGCAGCAAATGCAGAAGGAGCGTGGCCTAGCAGATGGCAGAAGCCAGAAGGACCCTGGGTTCTAATCCTGGCTCCTCCCCTGGTCTGTTTTGTGAACTTGGGCAAGTCACTTCACTTCTCCGTGCCTCAGTTCCCTCATCTGTCAAATGGGGATTAAGACTGGAAGCCCCCTGTGGGATAGGGACTGGGTCTGATTAGCTTTTATCAACCCCAGCGCTTAGTACGGTGTTTGGCATATAGTAAGCGCTGAACAGATCCCATTATAGAGATGATTGTTATTTTGAATAGTAGTAGTACGATGCTCTGCCCACAATAAGTTCTCAATAAATACCACTGATTGAGTTGCTTGGGGTGGGTCTTTAAACCCTGGGGTCTCCAGGCAGCAACTGGAGAAACAGTACGGCCTAATGGATAAAGCACCGGCCTGGGAGTCAGAATGACCTGGGTTCTAATCCTGTCCCCCCCCCCCCCGCCGGTCTTTTGTGTGTCCTTAGGCAAATCACTTCCCTTCTCCGTGACTCAGTGACCGCATCTCATCGTATGGGGATCAAGACTGCGAGCGTCATGAGGGACATGGACTATATCTAACCCGATGACCTTGTATCTACCCCAGCGCTTAGAACAGTGCTTGGTACCTAATAAGCACTTAACAAATACCATAAAAAAGGGTAAGGTCCCAATAAAAGCCCTGTATTGAGTCATTTGTGGGGTTGAATCCAGTCAGCCTTGCTGCCCTTAAACTTTGGGGACACCAGGCAGCAACTGGAGAAGCAGTGTGGCCTAGTGGAAAGAGCACAGGTCTGGGAGTAAAGAAGACATGGGTTCTAATCCTCGCTCCACCACTTGTTTTCTGTGTGTCCTTGGGCAAGTCGGAGAAGCAGCGTGGCTCAGTGGAAAGAGCACGGGCTTTGGAGTCAGGGCTCATGAGTTCGAATCCCAGCTCTGCCACTTGTCGGCTGTGTGACTGTGGGCAAGTCACTTAACTTCTCCGTGCCTCAGTGACCTCATCTGTAAAATGGGGATTAAGATTGTGAGCCCCACGTGGGACAACCTGATTCCCCTATGTCTACCCCAGCGCTTAGAACAGTGCTCGGCACATAGTAAGCGCTTAACAAATACCAACATTATTATCATTATTATTAACATTATTAAGTCACTTCACTAGGCCTGAGTTACCTCATCTGGAAAATGGGGATTAGGAATGGGAGCCCCATGTGGGACAGGGACGTATTTGACCTGATTACACTGAATCTACCCCAGAGCTTAGAACAGGGATTGGCACAAAGTAAGCTTTGTAAGTAAATTGGCACAAATGCCACATTTATTAGATTTATTATTGTTATTAATGTCAATCAGTCAATCTTATTTATTGAGCATTTACTGTGTGCAGATCACAACTTAGTCAATCATATTTACTGAGTGCTTGCTGTGTGCAAAGCACTGTACTAAGTACTTGAGAGAGGACAATATAACAATATGTACTACATTATTATTATTATTATTAAGACACAGTCCCTGTCCTAAGTGGGGCTCACTGTCTAAGTAGGAAGTATTGAATCCCATTTTACAGTTGAGGAATCTGAGGCACAGAGAAGTGAAGTGACTTGCCCAAGGTCAAACAGCAAGCAACTGGGAGAGCTGGAATTAGAACCCAGGTCTTCTGACACCCATGCCTGTGCTCTTTCCACCGGCCTCTCGCCTACCTTCTCCCTCTGGCCTGGAATGCCCTCCTTCTTCATATCAAGCAGATAATTCCTCTTCCTCACTTCAAAGCCTTATTGACGGCCCATCTCCTCCAGGAGGCCTTCCCTGACTAAGCCCTCCTCTCCTCTTCTCCCACTTCCTTCTGAGTCACCCTGACTTACTCTCTTCAATCATCCTTCCCATCCTTAATCCCCCAAGTGCTTAATATGATGCTCTGCACACAGTAAGTGCTCAATTAATACAAATGAATGAATAATCTAATTATTTATGGATATTAATATCTGTCTCCCCCTCTAGTGTGTGAGCTCATAGTGGGCAGGGAAGGTGTCTCTTCAGAGAAGAAGCGTGGTACGGTGGAAAGAGCCCGGGCTTTCGAGTCAGGGTTCATGGGTTCGAATCCCGGCTCTGCCGCTTGCCAGTTGTGTGACTTTGGGCGAGTCACTTAACTTCTCTGTGGCCCAGTGACCTCATTTGTAAAATGGGGATTAAAACTGTGAGCCCCACATGGGACAACCTGATCACTTTGTATCCCCCAGCACTTAGAACAGTGCTTTGCACATAGTAAGCGCTTAACAAATACCACCATTTACTTATTTTATTTTCTGTAGTTGTACTGTCCTCTCCCAAGTGCCTGGTATAGAGCTTTACACACAGTAAGCACTCACTAAATACAATAACGGATATAGCTTTCTGTGGAAGCCGCCTGCTTTAATTTTTTTTTTTAGTGGCATTTATTAAGCACTTACTATGTTCCAGGTGCTGTAATGAACACTGGGGTAGATACAAGCTAATCAGGTTGGACACATTCCCTGTCCCACATGGGGCTCACTATCTTAAACCCCATTTTACCGATGAGGGAACTGAGGCCCAGAGAAGTGAAGAGACTTGTCCAAGGTCACAGAACAGACAAGTGGTGGAGCCGGATATAGAACCCAGGTCATTTTGAGTGCCAAGCCCGTGCTCTATCCGCTGGGCAATGCTCGTTCTCAAGTAGAGGATGATTAATGTATCTTTCGCCAAATGAGATCGGGTCTGTCTGATTGTATTAGTTCCCGTTCACTGGAGCCTCTGGCCATCAATCACGTTCTAATCAATAATCAATATCCGTTTCAACTGATTTAGCCAGCAGCTGGAGCCAGTGGACACTACTATTTTCCTGCTTTAGTTCCCTGGGTGGGCCAACGGATTCATTTTAGCTTTAAACCCCCCAGTGACCCGAGGGCTTAAAACCAAAACCACCTTAAGCTGTTTCTCTTTCTCCTGAACTTATGACTAACTTGAAGGTTTTCTGCAAAGGGGCCCAGTGGAAAGAGCACAGAATTGGAAATGAGGAGACCCGGGTTCTAATCCCGGCGCTGCCACTTGTTTCTTTGTGACCTTGGGCAAGCCGCTCTGCTTCTCTGCCTCAGTCTCCGCATCTGTAAAATGGGGATGAAATAGCTATTCTCCCTGCCCCATAGACTGTGAGCCCCATGAGGGACAGGGCCAGTGTCCCAGCTGATTGTCTGTGGCCTAGTGGATAGAGAACAGACCTGGGAGTCTTGAGGTCATGGGTTCTAATCCTGCTTCTCCCACTTGTCTACTGTTGGACCTTGGGGAAGTCACTTCACTTCTCTGGGTCTCAGTTCCCTCATCTGGAAAATGGGGATTATTAATAATAATAATAATAATAATGGGATTTGTTAAGTGAATTCTGTGTGCCAAGCACTGTTTTAAGCACTGGGTAGATACAAGGCAATCATGTTGCCCATGTGGGGCTCAGTATTAATCCTGAGGTAAATGAGGCACAGAACAGTTAAGGACTTACCTAAGGTCACACAGCAGACAAGTTGAGACTGGGAGCCCCATTTGAGACGGGGAATGTGTCCAACCTGATATGCTTGTATTCACCCCAGCACTTAGTACAGTGTCTGATGCACAGTAAGCACTTTACAAATACCACAATTATTATTATTATCTCATGATTACTCTGGCATTTAATACATAGGAAGCGCTTGACAAATACTACTGTTATTATTTCCGATTATTAGGAAGGTCTAAGAATGAGAAGAGGGTTTGGCGGGGAAGGTCTGATGCTCTTTGCTGGACCCCTTTCTCTTTCTCTGCCTCCTCTGTCTACTCTGCTCTCGTCTCCCCGCACTTCAACACTGCCTCATTTTCCTCTCAGAAGCCCCCAAACTTCAGCTTTCACTGGTGAGGGCCCTCTTTCACTTATTATAGCCACTATAATGGTAATAATTTCGCCCCTATGACAGGGGGCAATGGGATGGGACAAGGAGAGCAAGCAAGTAGGTGCGGTAGGAGGAAGAGGGTCGTCGGAGAAGAGCCTGGCCCTTGTCCGCAGACCCCCCCGCCAATCACACAAGCACTTCCTCCTCTGCCACCTTTTCCTTCCCGACCTCCTGACTCTGGGGGATGAGGACTGCCAGGCGTGGAAAGGACTGATGTGGTCCTTTAGAGAAGCAGCATGGCTCAGTGGAACGAGCCCGGGCTTGGGAGTCAGAGGTCATGGGTTCGAATCCTGGCTCTGTGTGACATGTCAGCTGTGTGACCGTAGGCAAGTCACTTAACTTCTCTGTGCCTCAGTGACCTCATCTGGAAAATGGAGATTAACCGTGAGCCTCACGTGGGACAACCTGATGACCCTGTATCTACCCCAGCGCTTAGAACAGTGCTCTGCACATAGTAAGCGCTTAACAAATACCAACATTATGTGGTAGCGGCAGGAGCAAGATTTTTGGAGGTAAACCAAAAACAGAAATTAAACTTACAAAAATAGAATGAAGGACAGAGGAGGGAGTGGGGAGAGAGGAGAGGGAGACAGGAATTCCCATGTTGGGCAGAAGGGGGGGATCAGGAAATTAAGAGGAACCAGGTTTTTTGCCTATTTTCAAAATCCACCCCCTCCATGTACCTGCACTTCCCAACCCAATCCCTTCACACCTTATCAAAGCTCTCTCCCCCTCCCTTTTTCCCTTCCTGACCGCCATCTTCAACTGCTCACTCTCCAGTGGGTTTTTCCCCTCTGATTTCAAATGGGCTCATATCTCCCCTGTCGTAAAAACACTCTTCCACAATCCCACAGTTCCCTCCAGTTATCACCCCCTCTCCCTCCTACCTTCCTTTCCAAACTCCATGAGTGAGTTGTCTACACCTGCTGTCTCAAGTTCCTACCCTCCAATTCACTCCTTGACCCCCCCCCATCTGACTTAATAATAGTAATAATAATAATGATTATGATGTTTTTTAAGTGCTTACTTTGTGCCAGCCATTGTAATAATAATTATGGTACTGGTTACGTGCTTACTGTGAGCCAAACACTGTTCTAAGAGCTGGGGTAGATACAAGTTGGTCAGGTTGGACACAGTTCCGGACCCACCCGGGACTCACACTCTTAATCCCCATTTTATAGCGGAGGTAACCGAGGCCCAAAGAAGTGAAGTGACATGCTCGAGCTCCCACAGCAGACATGTGGCAGAGCCGGGATTAGAATCCAGGACCTTCTGACTCCCAGGCCCGGGCTCTATCCACTAAGCCACGCTGCTTCTCTATACTAAGTGCTAGGGTGAATATAAGCAAATCAGGTTGGACACGGTCCCTGTCCCACATGGGGCTCACAGTCTCCATCCCCATTTACCAGATTAGGTAACTGAGGCCCAAAGAAGTGAAGTGACATGCTCGAGCTCCCACAGCAGACATGTGGCAGAGCCGGGATTAGAACCCAGGACCTTCTGACTCCCATGTCCGGGCTCTTTCCACTAAGCCACGCTGCTTCTCAACTATGCCAGGACTTCCATCTCCTTCACACCACAGAACCATGCTGGACTCATAATAAGCACATGACAAATCTCACAATAATAATAAAAATATTCATTGTGGAATTTAAATGCTTACTATGTACCAACCCTGTGCTAAGAGCTGGGGTAGTTAGAAGATAATCATGTCGAACCCAATCCCTAACCCACTTGTGGCTCATACCCTAATACCAGAGTCATACGTCTGACTCTATGGGTCTAGAGGGGGAGACAGACATCAATATAAATGTTTTTTATATGAATCGATCTATATATATATATATGTAAAAGTTTTATAGGTTTCATTATAGGGCTTCACAGGAAGTAACCTCTTGGCAAATACCAGAATGATGTTCCTACCAAGAGAAGCAGCATGGCCTATCGGATAATAACAATAATTACAATGATGATGGTATTTGTTAAGCGTTCACTATGTGCCAAGCACTGTTCTAAGCACTGGGGTAGACACAAGGTGATCAGGTTGTCCCACGTGGGGGTCACAGTGTTCATCTTCATTTTACAGATGAGGTCACTGAGGCCCAGAGAAGTGAAGTGACTTGCCCAGAGTCACACAGCTGACAAGTGGTGGAGCTGGGATTAGAACCCTTGACCTCTGACTCCGTAACCTGGGCTCTTTTCCACTAAGCCACACTGCTTCTCGTGAAGCAGCTGGATAGAGCACAGCCTGGGAGTCAGAAGGACCTGGGTCCTAATCCCAGCTCTGCTACTTGTCAGCTGTGTGACCTTGGTCAAGTCACTTCACTTCTCTGGGCCTCAGTGACCTCATCTTTAAAACGGACAGTAGACCGTGAGCCCCACTTAGGGCAGGGACTGTGAACTACCTGATTATCTTGTATCTACCCCAGCACTTAGAACAGAGCCTTACCCATAGTAAGTACTTTACAAATACTCTAAAAAATGAAAAATCTACTGCTCTAACATAGGTTGCTCAGCTAGAGAGGTTTGTGAAAGCTGCCAGTTTTGAAACCTACTTTGATTTTGTCCAGTAATGCTCAGTTCATCTTCTGTTAATAATAATAATAATAATAATAATGGTATTTGTTAAGCGCTTTACTTCGTGCCAGACCCCGTACTAAGCACTGGGGTGGATACAAGCAGATCAGGTTGGACACAGTCCCTCTCCCACATGGGGCTCACAGTCTCCATTCCCATTTTACAGATGAGAGAAGTGAAGTGACTTGCCCAAGGTCACACAGCAGACAAGTGGCGGAGCCAGGATTAGAACCCCTGACCTTCTGACTCCCAGGCCCGGGCTCTAGCCACTCCGTCACGCTACTTCTCATTGATAAAAAAAGGCATCGGCTCTCTGCTCTATTCTACCTCATTTCCACATGATTCCTTTGTTTTTTCATTCCTAACATTCCCATATCTCCTTCAGTAGAAAAAGTCAGGGTTTAGGAGTCAGAGGTCATGGGTTCTAATCCCAGACCCGCCACCTGTCAGCTGTGTGACTTCGGGCAAGTCACTTCACTTCTCAGTGCCTCAGTTACCTCATCTGTAAAATGGGGATTAAGACTGTGAGCCTCATGTGGAACAACCTGATTACCCTGTATCTACCCCAGCGCTTAGAACGGTGCTTGGCACATAGTAAGCGCTTAACAAATACCAACATAAAAATGATAATGATAAATGCATAGTGTTTTATTCTTTCAATATCAATTTCAAAATTAAAATACTAAAGAAGTAGCTTGATTTTAAAGCTGAGGCACATCTCCAAGAGGCCTTCCCTGACTAAGGCAGCATGGCTTAGTGGAAAGAGCCCGGGCTTGGGAGTCAGAGGTCGTGGGTTCTAATCTCTGCTCTGCTGCTTGTCTGCTGTGTGACTTTGGGCAAGACACTTCACTTTCTGTGTCTCAGTTACCTCATCTGTAAAATGGGGATTAAAAGTGTGAGCACCACTTAGGACAACTTGTTTATCTTCTATCTACCCCAGTGCTTAGAACAGTGTTTGGCACATAGAAAGTGCTTAACAAATGCTACTATTATGGTTATTATTAACTCTTGCTTGGCTCCTGTGGGCAGGGATCGTATCTCTAGCCTCTGCGTTACCTGTCCAACATCAATTGCATCTGAGGGGTGTGAAATTCGTGTCCATTAACTGCTTCTGTCAGTAGTGTGAACCATTTTATAAAGCAAGGAGTAACAGACTCCTTAGTTTGTAAATTGGCAATGCAATATCGATTAATTCATCTGTGTTATTCAGTGAAGCCTATAGAAAGAGCCCAGCTTGGAAGACAGAAGGATCTGGGTCCTAATCCCAGCTCCACCACTTATAAAAATAATAATAATCATTATTATGACATTTGTTAAGTGCTTACTATATACCTGGCACTGTTCTAAGCACTGGTGTAGGTACAATAATAATAATAATAATAATAATAATAGTACTGGTTATGTGCTTATTATGTGCCAAGCACTGTTTTAAGTGGTGGGGTAGATAATCGAGTTGGACACAGTCCCTGTCCCACATAGGGCTCACAGTCTTAATCCCTATTTTACAGATGAGGGAACTGAGGCACAGAGAAGTGAAGAGACTTGCCCAAGGTCCCACAGCAGACCAGTAATGGGGACGGGATTAGAACCCAGGTCCTTCTGCCCCTCAGCCCCCCACTCTATCCACTACACCAACTTGGGCAAGTCATTTCACTTTTCTGGGCCTCAGTTACGTCACCTGTAGAGTGGGGATGAAGACTGTGAGCTTCATTTGGGACCAACCCAATTATCTTGTATCTAACTCAGTGCTAAGTAAAGTGCCTAGCACATAAGAACTTAAATGCCACAATTATCATTAATATTATTAATCTCCCTTTCCAGCCCCACGGCACTTATGTACACATATGTAATTTCATTTATGTTAATGTCTGTCTCCCCCTCTAGACTGTAAACTCACTGTGGGCAGGAAATGTGTCGGTTATATTGTTATACTGAAGAGAAGCAGCATGGCTTAGTGGAAAGAGCCCGGGCTTGGGAGTCGGAAGCCGTGGGTTCTAATCCCGGCTCCGCCACCTGTCAGCTGTGTGACTTTGGGCAAGGCACTTCACTTCTCTGGGCCTCAGTTCCCTCATCTGTAAAATGGGGATTGAGACTGTGAGCCCCATGTGGGACAACCTGATAACCTTGCATCTATCCCAGGGATAAGAACAGTGCTTGGCACATAGTAAGCGCTTAATAAATACCATCATTATTATTATTATCATCACTCTTCACAGTGCTTAGTACAGTGCTCTGCACATAGTAAGCACTCAATAACTATGATTGGCCGACGGTTGCATAGCTGGGAGAGTTCAAGACTAGGTAGACAGGATCCCTGCCCGCAAGGACCTGGCCATCAAGCAGAGGATCCCGTTTGGAAAATAATTCTTTAAGAGACCCAGGATGGACGAGCCAGGTGCTGTCCGAGAGATGAAAGTGCTGTTCATCCCAATAATAACAATGATAATAACAATCGTGGTATTTGTTGAGCAGTTACTACGTGCCAAGCACTGTTCTAAGCACTGGAGTAGATATAGGATAATCAGGTTAGACACAGTCCCTGTCCCACATGGGGTTCACAGTCTTCATCCCCACTGTGCTGATGAGGTAACTGAGGCACAGAAAAGTGAAGTGACTTGCCCAAGGTCACGCAGCAGACAGGAAGCAGAGCTGGGATTAGAACCCATGCCCTCTGACTTCCAGGTCCGTGGTCTTTCCACAAAGCCATGCTGCTTCCAGAAGAATTCAGGCTGAAGTACACAAAGTGAGAAGCACCGTAACTAGTGGGAAGATCAAGAACCTGGGATTCAGAGGAGCAGGGTTCAAATCCCTGCTTTGCCCCTTGTCTTCTTTGTGACCCTGGGGCAGTCACTTCACTTCTCAGTGACTCGGTTTCCTCACACGTAAAATAGGATTTCAGTACTTGCTTTCTCTCCTACTTGCTACTCTCTCCCCCCCGATTAGACTGTGAGCCCGTCATTGGGCAGGGACTGTCTCTCTCTGTTGCTGAATTACATTCCAAGTGCTTAGTACAGTGCTCTGCATATAGTAAGTGCTCAGTAAATACTATTGAATGAATACTTACATTGCAAGCCCTCTGAGGGAAAGAGACCATGTCTAACTCCCACCTATATATCCTTTCCCAGGGCTTAGTACAGTGCTCTGCACACAATAAGAGCTTAATGATCAGTCATATTTACTGAGCTCTTACTGTGTTCAGAACATTGTATTAAAAGTAGGGGGAGAGTACAGCATAACAATATCACCGACACACCGCTTGTGCAAATTGAGTTTACAGTCTAGTTGGGGATACAGATATTAATATAAATGAATAAATTACAGCTATTAAAAAAGTGCTGTGGGGCTGAGGGTGGGGTGAATAAAGGGGGTAAATTCAACTGTATTTATCAAATGCTTACTGTGTGCAATACACTGTACTAAGCACTTGGGAGAGTACAGTGCAACAGTTAAACTGACACGTTCCTTGTCCACGATGAATAGTAATAATAACAATAATAATATTGCTTCTACTTATATTATGAGGTACATATGGATCAAGAATTGTAATTGACCAGATTAACTTTTATCTACCCCAGTGCTTTGTACAGTGCTTGGCACAGAGTAAGTGCTTAGCAAATACCAAAATTATTATGATTATTATTATTTTTCTCTATTAGCGCAGTGGCTAACATAAAACTTTAGTAACTTGCTTTCATTCATTCATTCATTCAGTCACATTTATTGGGCGCTTATTTGTGGAGAGCACTGTGCTAAGTGCTTGGGAAGTACAATTCAGCAACAAATAATAATAATAATGCTGGTATTTGTTAAGCGCTTACTATATGCCAAGCACCGTTCAAGCGCTGAGTGAGATACAAGGCAATCAGGTTGTCCCACGCGGGGCTCACAGTCTTAATCCCCATTTTCCAGATGAGGTAACTGAGGCACAGAGAAGTGAAGTGACTTGCCCAAAGTCACACAGCTGACAAGTGGCGGATCTGAGATTAGAACCCACAACCTCCGACTCCCAAGCCTGGGCTTTTTCCACTAAGCCACGGTGATTCTCTAAGAGAGAAGACAGAGAGAGACCCCCCCTGCCCACAACGGGCTCACCGTCCAGAAGGGGGGAGATAGACATCAAAACAAGTGAACAGGCATCGGTAGCATCATTATAAATAAAGAGAATTGTAGATATAAAGTTTACTTGAGTTTGATACGCTTTCCCCACCAATCAACTGCAAACTCCTCCAGGCCTCTTATTTGTTTTTCCTTTGCCTTCCCCACAGAGTCTAACACAGTGCTTCTCCCAAAGTAGGTGCTTAATAATAACTGAATTTATATATTTGCTCTTAGGTGTCTAAGGGCTATCACTTTACCTATTATGATTGTGGTATTGGTTACGTGTTTACTATTTATCAGGCACTGTTCTAAGCTCTGGGGTAGATACACATTAATTAGGTTGATGATGACGATGATAGTATATTTGTTAAGCGCTTACTATGTGCCGAGCACTGTTCTAAGCTACAAGGTAGTCAGGTTGGCCCACGTGAGGCTCACAGTCTTCATCCTCATTTTACAGATGAGGGAACTGAGGCACAGGGAAGTGAAGTGACTCGCCTAAAGTCACACAGCTGGCAAGTGGCAGGCAGGGGATTAGAACCCATGACCTCTGTCTCCCGAGCCCGTGCTCTATCCACTAGACCATTCTGCTTCTCACCGGGGTCCCTACAATCTTAGTCCAACCTTCCTGTGAGGTAGGGAAAGTTGGATATTATTACTCCCATAATCCAGAGGAGGAAACTCAGATCCAGAAAGGTTATATGACGTGCCCAAAGTCACACAGCAGTCCGGGGGCAAAACTGAGACTTGAACCCGCACCCCCCGACTTCCTGACTCTTTCCATCACCCCTCACTGCCGTGTACAGTTGTAGGCAGAGCCATGAGAAGGTTGGAAACCCTGAATTCTCTACTGGCCCACTGGGTCAAAACGGTCCCTTAAATCCGAGGGACTCGCTACATAGTTAAAACACACGTGTGCTTTTACCTGTCAGATCCATTCCACGCACATTCAAACTTGTCAAAAATGCAATCATTTTCATACAAGGAACACAGCTTGCTTCTAAGGTAATCGTGGACCTGTAAGGGAAAATGAATGCAATTATTTTAAATGAACAGTGCGATAATCTTCTCCCAAACATTATCTTCCCAATTTATTGGGTTTTCAAAAACAGCTTACGCCCAGAACTCTAAAGTGATATGGCTCATAATATTTTTTTTATGGTTCTTCTCGCTTTAGAGAACCCCTGGGGAGCTTTTAAAGCACACAGCACAAATGTCAGGCGAATGCTTCGGTGAGTACCCAAGCCAAACACTGCAGAGTTTCAACAATATGGAAAGAATGATAACAATTACTGCTTTGTTTGTTAAACTCTTATTATATGCCAAGCACTGTATTAAGCGCTAGGATAAATAAGTTAAGGGACCATCTCCAAATCACATAGCAGACCTGCGGCTGGGGTAGGACTAAAATTAGGGTCTCCGGACTACTTTTTTAAATGGTATTTGTTAAATGTTTACTATGCGCCAAGCACTGTACTAAGCGCTGGGATAAAGGATACAGTCCATTGTTCCATCGGGGGTCACAGTTACAGTGAGTTAGGAGGGGGTGAGGTGATGGAGAGTTTTAAAGTCAATGATGAGGAGCTTTTGTTTGATGCGGAGGTGGATGCTAGAGAAAAATAATAACAAAAATGATGATGGTATTTGTTAAGCGCTTACTGTGTGTCAAACACTTTTCAAAGCACTGGGGTAGGTACAAGGTAATCAGGTTGGTCCACGTGGGGCTCACAGTCTTAAACCCCATTTTCCAGATGAGGGAACTGAGGCCGAGAGAAGTGAAGTGACTTGCCCAAGGTCACCAGCAGAGAAAAAAAAATGGCATTTGTTAAATGTTCACTATGTGCAGAGCACTGTTCTAAGCGCTGGGGGAAATATAGGGTAATCTGGTCATCCCACGTGAGGCTCGCAGTTAATCCCCATTTTACAGATGAGGTAACTGAGGCACAGAGAAGTTAAGTGACTTGCCCACAGTCACACAGCTGACAAGTGGCAGAGCCGGGAGCCGAACCCATGACCTCTGACTCCGAAACCCAGGCTCTTTCCTCTAAACCACGCTGCCTCTCTAATCAGCTCTAGATTAAATCAATCAGCCAATCAACCTTATTTATTGAGTCTTTATCATAATGATAATAATCATCATGGTATTTGTTAAGCACTTAACTATGTGCCAGGCACTGTACTAAGCGCTGGAGTAGATACAAGCAGATCGGGTTGGGCACAGTCCCCATCTCAAATGGCGCTCACAGTCTCAATCCCCATTTTACAGATGAGTTGACTGAGGCCCAGAGAAATGAAGCAACTTGCCCCAGGTCACACAGCAGACGAGTGGCAGAGCCGGGACTCCCTGCCTCCCAGGCCCTGGCTCTATCCACTACGCCAAGCTGCTTCTCAGCTTCTCTTCATGGGCAGAGCACTGTGCTAAGTGTTTGGGAGAATAAAATATAAGAGTTGGAAGACACGTTTCCTCCCCACAATGAGCTTACGGCTTAGAGGGGGAGATAGGAGTTAATATGAGTGAATAAATTATAGATATGGACATCGTAAGTGCTGTGGGGCTGAGGGTGGGGGAATCGAAGGAGCAAATCCAAGCTCAAGGGCAGAAGGAGAACCTGATTACCTTGTATCTACCCCAGCTCTTAGAACAGTGCTAGGCATAGTATAGTAAGTGCTTAACAAATACCATCATCATCATTATCATTATTATTATTCTCCTCTGAGAAAATATCCTATTGTTGGAAGGAAGCCCTCCAGCAGCGATTTCCAAGCCTGCTCTTCCTGGCCTCGGTCCCTGAATCCTCTCCATCGCGCACACGCAATCCGGCTGTCTCCAGCTCGCCCGATCGCTTCCCTGAGGTTGATGACGGTAACGCCGTTCAGAGCAGCCGTGAGGGTAGAACACATGAAAACAACCTGGACAATTCACTCAGTATTCCAGAAATTTCAGTCGCGAGTCCATTTTCCACTGGAGTAATGATGACGATGGTGGCGTTTGTGGCAAGCACTGTACTAAGTGCTGGGGTGGATACAAGCGAAGCAGCGTGGCTCAGTGGAAAGAGCACAGGCTTGGGAGTCAGAGGTCATGGGTTCTAATCCCGGCTCCGCCACTTGCCAGCTGTGTGACTTTGGGCAAGTCACTTAACTTTCCTATACCTTAGTTACCTCATCTGTAAAATGGGGATTAAAACTGAGCCCCACGTGGACAACCTGGTCACCTTGATCCCCCCCAGTGCTTAAAACAGTACTTTGCACATAGTAAGAATTTAACAAATACCATCATTATTATACAAGCTACTCACATTGGACACAATCCCTGACCCACATGGTCCTCTCAACCTTAATTCCCATTTGACCTCCTTGACCTCTCAGCTGCCTTTGACACTGTTGACCATGCCCTTTTCCTCCACTCCTTATCTCACCTTGGATTCACGGACTCCGTCTTCTCCCGGTTCTCCTCTTATCTCTCTGGCCGGTCATTCCCGGTCTCCTTCGCAGGCTCCTCCTCCCCCTCCCATCCTCTAACTGTCAGGGTCCCTCAAGGCTCAGTTCTTGGCCCTCTTCTGTTCTCCATCTACACTCACTCCCTCGGTGAACTCATCCACTCTCACGGCTTCGACTATCATCTCTATGCAGATGACACACAGATCTACATCTCTGCCCCTGTCCTCTCCCCCTCCTTTCAGGCTCGTATCTCCTCCCGCCTCCGGGATGTCTCCACCTGGATGTCTGCCGGCCACCTAAAACTCAACATGGCCAAAACTGAGCTCCTCATCTTCCCTCCCAAGCCCTGTCCTCTTCCTGACTTCCCTGTCACCGTGGACGGTATGACCATCCTTCCCGTCTCTCAGGCCCGCGACCTCGGTGTCTTCTTTGACTCGGCTCTCTCGTTCACCCCACGCATCCGATCCGTCACCGAGACCTGGCGGTCTCACCTTTATAATATCTCCAAGATCCGCCCTTTCCTTTCCACCCAAACAGCTACCTTATTGCTACGGGCTCTCGTTATATCCCGGCTAGACTACTGTGTCAGCCTTCTCTCTGACCTCCCTTCCTCCTCTCTCGCCCCGCTCCGGTCTATTCTTCACTCCGCTGCCCGGCTCATCTTCCTGCAGAAACAATCTGGGCCTGTCACTCCCCTTCTTAAACAACTCCAGTGGTTGCCTATCGACCTCCGCTCCAAACAAAAACTCCTCACTCTAGGCTTCGAGGCTCTCCATCACCTTGCCCCTTCCTACCTCTCCTCCCTTCTCTCTTTCTACCGCCCACCCCTCACGCTCCGCTCCTCCGCCGCCCACCTCCTCACCATCCCTCGGTCTCGCCCGTCCCGCCATCGACCCCCGGGCCACGTCCTCCCGCGGTCCCCGAATGCCCTCCCTCCTCACCTCCACCAAACTCTCTTCCCCTCTTCAAAACCCTACTGAGAGCTCACCTCCTCCAAGAGGCCTTCCCACACTGAGCTCCCCCTTTTCCCTCTGCTCCCTCTGCTCCCTCTACCCCTCCTTCACCTCTCCGCAGCTAAACCCTCTTCTCCCCCCTTTCCCTCTGCTCCTCTCCCTTTCCCTTCCGCTCCCCTCAGCACTGTACTCATCCACTCAACTGTATATATTTTCATTACCCTATTTATTTTGTTAATGAGATGTACATCACCTTGATTCTATTTATTTGCTATTGTTTTAATGTGATGTTCATCCCCTTGATTCTATTCATTGCCATTGTTCTCGTCTGTCCATCTGCCCCGATTAGACTTCGAGCCCGTCAAAGGGCAGGGACTGTCTCTATCTGTTGCCGATTTGTACATTCCAAGCGCTTAATACAGTGCTCTGCACATAGTAAGCGCTCAATAAATACTATTCAATGAATGAATGAATGAATGAATTTGACAGATGAGGTAACTGAGGTCCCTAGAAGTGAAATGACTGGCGCCAGTGAAATGACTGGCCCAAGGGCACATATAGAGAAGTAGCATGGCTTAGTAGAAAGACAACAGGCTTGGGAGACAGAGGTCATGAATTCTAATTGCGGCTCTGCCACTTGTCAGCTGTGTGACTTTGGGCAGGTCTCTTCACTTCTCTGTGCCACAGTTACCTCATCTGTAAAACGGGGATTAAGACTGTGAGCCCCACGTGGACAACCTGATAACCTTGCATCTCTCCCAGGGCTTAGACCAGTGCTTAGCACATAGTAAGCGCTTAACAAATACCATCATTATTACATAGCCGGCAAGTGGCAGGGCGGGGTTTAGAACCCACGTTCTTCTGCCTTCCAGGCTTGGGCTCTGTCTATCTACTAGGCCACATTGCTTCTCTTATAAGGTTAATGTTCATCCTCATCCATACATCACAGATCCAAAGCTGCCGGTGGAAAGTTTCATAGGTATTAAGGCAACAGATGGAGCCCAGATGTTTCTGATAAATTCCCCTGCAGAATGACGCTGTTTTGTTATCTCAGCTCTCCGCGCCAGAGGAGAGAGTTCAAGGAGAGCTCAGGTCATACAGGAAATTGACTATTCATTTTTTCATTCATTCAATCATATTGATCGAGTGTTTACTGTGTGCAGGACTCTGTACTAAGCGCTTGAGAGAGTACAAGGGAGTCAGCGGTCCTGGGCTCTAATCCCGGCTCTGCCACTTATCAGCTGTGTGATTTGGGGCAAGTCACTTAAGTCGGGGCCTCAGTTCCCTCATCTGTAAAATGGGGATGTGAGCCCCATGTGGGACAACCTGATGACACTGTCGATCATCCCCTTCTCCTCCACACCTTGTCTCACCTTGGCTTCACGGATTCTGTCCTCTCCCGGTTCTCCTCTTATCTTTCTGGCCGTTCATTCTCGATCTCCTTCTCGGGCTCCTCCTCCCCCTCCCATCCTCTAACTGTAGGGGTTCCTCAAGGGTCAGTTCTTGGCCCTCTTCTGTTCTCCATCTACACTCACTCCCTCGGTGAACTCATTCGCTCCCAAGGCTTCAACTATCATCTCTATACAGATGACACCCAAATCTCCATCTCCTCCCCTGTTCTCTCCCCATCCCTTCAGGCTCATATCTCCTCCTGCCTCAAGGACGTCTCCACCTGGATGTCTGCCCGCCACCTCAAACTCAACATGGCCAAAACTGAGCTCCTCATCTTCCCTCCCAAACCCTGTCTTCTTACTGACTTCCCTATCACTATGGACGGTATGACCATCCTTCCCGTCTCACAAGCCCGCAACCTAGGTTGTCATCCTTGACTCTGCTCTCTCATTCACCTCACACGTCCGATCCGTCACCAACACCTGTCGGTCTCACCTTTACAATATCCCCAAGATCCACCCTTTCCTCTCCATCCAAATGGCTATCGTATTAGTACAAGCTCTCATAATATCCCACCTGGATTATTGTGTCAGCCTCCTCTCTGATCTCCCTTCCTCCTGTCTCTCCCTGCTCCAGGCTATTCTTCACTCCGCTGCCCGGCTCATCTTCCCACAGAAAGGCTCTGACCATGTCACTCCCCTCCTGAAAAACCTCCAGTGGTTGCCTATCAACCTCCGCATGAAACAAAAACTCCTCACTCTGGGCTTCAAGGCTCTCCATCACCTTGCCCCCTCCTACCTCTCCTCCCTTCTCTCTTTCTACCGCCCAGCCCGCACGCTCCGCTCCTCCGCCGCCCACCACCTCACCGTCCCCCGTCCTCGCCCATCCCGCCGTCGACCCCCGGGCCACGTCCTCCCGCGATCCCGGAACGCCCTCCCTCTTCACCTCCGCCAAACTAAGTCTCTTCCCCTCTTCAAAACCCTTCTGAGAGCTCACCTCCTCCAAGAGGCCTTCCCAGACTGAGCTTCCCCTTTTCCCTCTGCTCCCTCTGCTCCCCCTCTGCCCTCTGCTCCTCCTCCTTCACCCCTTCCCCTCCCCTCAGCACTGTGCTCATTTGTATATATTATTACCCTATTTATTTTGTTAATGAGGTGTACATCCCCTTGATTCTATTTATCGTGATTATGTTGTCTTGTTTTTGTTTTGTTCTGTTTTGCTCTGCCGTCTGTCTCCCCCGATTAGACTATGAGCCCGTCAATGGGTAGGGATTGTTTCTATCTGTTCCTGAATTGTACATTCCAAGCACTTAGTACAGTGCTCTGTACATAGTAAGCACTCAATAAATACTTTTGAATGAATGAATGACCTTGTATCTATCCCAGCACTTAGAACAGTGTTTGGCACATAGGAAGCACTTAACAAATACCATCATTATTATCATTATTATTAATACAACCATATGCAGACACATTCCCTGCCCACAGTGAGCTTCCAGTCTACAGGAAGATCTAGGACCTTGCCGAGTCCCTGGACTTTGTAACAAATGCCTTACCCAGTTGAGAAAGAAGGTCCTTCCTGATTAATTCTCATTCATTCATTCATTCATTCAATTGTATTTACTGAGCTCTTACTGTGTGCAGAGCACTGTACTAAGCGCTTGGAATGTACAATTCAGCAACAGATAGAGACAATCCTTGCCCAAGAGTGGGCTTGCCCTCTAAAAACTCAACACCCAAATCAAAAGCGAAGCAGCATGGCCTAGTTGGAAAATTCATGATTAGTTCTCAACCCCCAAATTAAAAGCATGGCCTAGTTGGAAAAGCATGGGTCTGGGAGTCAGAAGACCTGGGTTCTAATTCCATCTCCACCTCATGTCTTCTGAGAGACCTTGGGCAAGTCATTTCACTTCTCTGGGCCTCAGTTACCTCATCTGGAAAATGGGGACTAAGACTGTGAGTCTCATGTGGGACAAGGGGCTGTGTCTAACCTGATTATCTTGTATCTACTCCAGGGTTTACTGCAGTGCTTGGCATAGAGTAAGTGCTTAATAAACACCCTTAAAAATAAAGAGCGTCTTAGTGAATGGGGTGGATTAAAAACTGATGATGAAGAAGAGGAGGAGGAAGGGGAGGAAGAGGAGAAGGAGAAAAAGCAGCATGGCCAAGTGGGTAGAACATGGGCCTTGAAGTCAGAAGGTCCTGGCTTCTAAGCCCGGTTCCGCCATTCGTCTGCTGTGCGACCTTGGGCAAGTCACTTAATTTGAGCCCCACGTGGGACAGGGACTGTTTCCAACCTGATTAGCTTGCATCTATCCCAGTGCTTAGTACGGTGCCCGGCACATAGTAAATGCTCAAAAAAATACCATAAATAAAATGTGGAAATTGAGAGACGTCACTTAAACTGTATCAGTCAGCTGGGCCAAAGAGAAAAAAGACGATTCCCCTTCAAGCTGCTTCCACACAAATGTATACTGAACACATGAACTCTGTGGTTTGGATTGTATCAACCCCAACGCTTAATACAGTGCTTGGCACTCAGTAAGAAATCCTTTTATCATTATACCTCTTTCTTTAAAAAATTTCCTACATATATGTAAATGGTTTAAGTCATCAATAGGCTCCCCATATTTTCCACTATAATGTATTTACTTAGGCACAAGAAAGTACCTACCCAAGGATAATCAATCGATTGGGCACTTAGTATATGCAGACCACTGTGCTAAGTGCTTGGGAGAATATGGTATACCCCTAAAACAAACACATTCCCTGCCCACAATGGGCTCACGATCTAGAAATAATGAGTTTCCAATCTAGAAACACATCTCTCTCACTCTCTTCCAGGCTCATGAAAGAGATTTAACACGAAAAACATCTAAAAGTAATCGTTGCATTATAGACCTTCTGAGCTGGCCTTATGAGAAACCTGTTTATTAGTTGTGGATTTTTCTTTTTAAGTTACTTCCTGGCATGCGTGCTTATTTCGTCATCATTACACCGATCTACAAGCCATTTCTACAACGTGGGTATTAAGCACACTTTCTCTCCCACACTGTGTGTAATGTACTGCTGTGACAGACCAGTTAGGAAGTCTTTGTTAAAACCCTGAATCTCAAATAAACACGTTTATTTAAACAGAGATCTTTTTTCCCAGAAGGAATAAAAGCCCTTCTATCCCTATCACTATGGATGGTATGATAAATTCCCCGGGGTATGACCATATCCCGAGGCTTATTTTGTTTTTCTATATTTTTTTTTATTATTGATCCAGAGGAATCGTGGTCTAGTGGATAGAACCTGGGCCTGGGAATCCGAAGGACATGAGTTCTAATCCCACTCTGCTGCTTATCTGCTGGGTGACCTTAGGCAAGTCACTTCACTTCTCTGTACCTCAACTGGAAAAGGGGGATTAAGACTATGATCGCTATGTCGGACAGGGACTATGTCCATCCCAATTTGATTGTATCCACCCAAGTGCTTAACAGAATGCCTGGCACAGAGTATGCGCTTAACAAATACCTCAATTATCATTACAATTATTATTATTATATGGAATCCTGAAGCCAGGACTCCAGGTACAAACTGATATTAGATTATAAACTCCTTGTGGGCTGGAATTGTGGCCATCTATTCTAGCATACTCTCCCATCAGCCTAGTACGGTGCCTTGCATGGACTCAACATTCAATAAATGATAGAGAAGCAGCTTGCCCTAGTGGAAAGAGCCCGGGCCTGGGATTCAGAAGGACCTGGATTCTAATCCCAGCTCCACCACTTGTCTCCTGTGTGATCTTGGGCAAGCCACTTCACTTCTCTTTGCCTCAGTTACCTCATCTGTAAAACGGGGACGAAGAACGTGAGCCCCACGTGGGACAGGGACTGAGTCCGACCCGGTAAGCTTCTATCTACCCCAGGCACATGGTAAGGGCTTAACAAATACCATATTTATTAGGATCAATCATTATTCTTCCTAAAATTACAGTATCCCATTGCAACCTTCTGAGAGGGGCTTGAATCGGAGCGAAACCTACACGCTTTTAAACAGTTATTTTCCAATGGATTCTTCCGGCTGTCTCATAAATCACTCACATGCTCCAGTTTTTCTTTGTGTGCTCAGCTGCTACATTTTTGTTTATCCTCAAGCCCCAAGGGATTTTCCTCCTCACTGGGCCTCGTTCTCATCTCTCCTGCAGCCAATATCTTACTCAAAGTCACAAAGTCTTGCTTCTTTTCTGTTCTATTGTACTTTCCCGAGTACATAGTACAGTGCTCCGCACACATAATGCTCAAAAGATACCACCGATCGATCGATTGATTGATTGGATATCTTTATACTCTCTTCCCTTCTTCTTCCTGTGATATATTTTAGTGCCTGTCTCTCCTCCACCTCCCCCAAATATATTGTAAACTCCTTGAGGGCAGGAATTATGTCTCCTGATGAGATTGTCCTCTCCCCAGCACTTAATGCAGTGCTTTGCACAGAGTGGGTGCTTAATGATTATTACTACTGCATTTGTTAAGAGCTCAATGAGTACTACTGATCTAACATCAAAATTTAGCACTTTGGTATATTATCAGACTTTTTTAATGATATTGGTTAAGTGGTTACGATATGCCAAGCACTATTCTAAGCACTGGGATATTTAAAAGTTTATCAGGCTGGCACACAGAGATTTAATAAGCCCAGGGAGCCTGGAAGTTGATGGAAGTAGTCCTAGATATAAATTTTTCATTTTGCAAAAAAGAAAAAAAAATGCTTTTTTAAATTATTTCTCAGGTCTCAGCATGGAGGCAGAGAACTTCTGAATTGGTTTCTAACTGAATGGGGTTCTAATCCCAGCTCCACCACTTCTGCCTACTATGTGACCTTGGTCAAGTCACTTTACTTCTCTGAGCCTCAGTTTCCTCATTTGTAAAATGGGGATTTAATGCCTGTTCTCCCTCCTATTTAGACCTTGAATCCTCTGGAACAGGGACTGTGTCCAACCTGATTAACTTGTATCTACCTCAGCGCTTAGAACAGTGCACGGCCCATAATAAATTCGTTGATTCAATCGTATTTATAGAGTGCTCACTGTGTGCAGAGCACTGTACTAAGCACTTGGAAAGTATGATTTGGCAACAATTAGAGACAATCTCTTCCCAGCAACAGGCTCACAGTCTTAGCAAAAATAATAATGATAACTATGATGATAATGATGATAATAATAATAACGGTATGGTCCTTGTGGGCAGGGAACATGTCTACCAACTCTGAGGTATCGTACTCTTCCCAGAACTTAGTACAGTGCCCTGCACACAGTAAGCGCTCAATAAATACAATCGATTGATAATGAGAATAATCACTGATGACAGGAATCATGAGTCTCTTGATTCTGTTGTGCTCTCCGAAGGGCTTAGTGCAATGCTCTGAACAGAATAAGTGCTCAATAAACGCCCTTGATTGATAGATCGGAATTAAAACCCATGACCTCTGACTCCCAAGACCGAGCTCTTTCCATAATGCCACATGAGATTCAGATAATGCTAGTACTACTTATACTACTACTACTACTAATAATAATAATGTTGGTATTTGTTAAGCACTTATTATGTACAGAGCACTGTTCTAAGCGCTGGGGTAGATACAGGGTAATCAGGTTGTTCCACGTAGGGCTCACAGTCTTCATTCCCATTTTACAAATGAGGTAACTGAGGCACCGAGAAGTGAAGTTGGTATTTGATAAGCGCTTACTATGTGCAGAGCATAATAATAATAATAATGTTGGTATTTGTTAAGTGCTTACTATGTGCAGAGCACTGTTCTAAGCGCTGGGGTAGACACAGGGAAATCAGGTTGTCCCACGAGGGGCTCACAGTCTTAATCCCCATTTTACAGATGAGGTAAGTGAGGCACAGAGAAGTGAAGTGACTTGCCCACAGTCACACAGCTAAGTGGCAGAGGCGGGATTCGAACCCATGACTTCTGACTCCAAAGCTCGTGCTCTTTCCACTGAGCCCGCAGTCACACAACTGACAAGTAGCAGAGCTGGGATTTGAACCCATGACCTCTGACTCTCAAGCCCGGGCTCTTTCCACTGAGTGTTTGGTAAGTGCTTACTCTGGGCCAGGCACTGAGTGGATAGAAGTAACAGTCCCTGTCCTACATGGGGCTCACAGTCTCAATCCCCATTTTCCAGATGAGGTAACTGAGGCCCAGAGAAGCAAAGTGACTTGTCCAAAGGCACACAGCAGACAAGTGGTGGACTTGGGATTTGAACCCATGACCTACTGATGAGAAGGTTGGGATTAGAGGTTACCCCCAAAATGGGGAAAACAGGCCCCTTTCCTCTGAAGCCAGATGAGAGCTTCCTTTCAGCCACTACTCCTAAAGGTACCTGAATCCCTGTCCTTAAAAAAACCCATCCCACTTAGTTCTGCCTTGGCGTAGTGGCTAGAGCCCGGGCCTGGGAGTCAGAAGGTCATGGGTTCTAATCCCACTCCCCCCACTTGTCGGCTCTGTGACTTTGGGCAAGTCACTTCACTTCTCTCTACCTCAGTTACCTCATCAGTAAAATGGGGATTGAGACTCTGAGCTCCACGTTGGGCAGGGACCGTGTCTAACCCGATTTGGTCGTATCCACCCCAGTGTTTAGTACAGGGCCTGGCACATAGTAAGTACTTAACAAATATCGTAATTATTATTATCAGTGTTCTCTCATCCCCCACCTCCCTAAGGTGACCAGTTTAAATGAGTCATTCTGAGACCTTGATATTAAACTGAAGGCGCTTGAAACGCTCCTCCCGGCAGAAAATCAAGTTTCATCTTTGCGGCAGAAAATCAAGTTTCATCTTGCTCCCCTGTGGGATTCGAGCCGGTCAAACTTTCTCACCCTCCTTCAGGCAGTGTCACATTCAAACCAGAACAGAGGGGAACTGAGCAGATTTTAAGCTCTCCAGACAAAGAGATTTCACACCTACCCTGGAGTGGGTATTGCACTGTGTAAAATCCCTAATTTGTAAGAAAATCCTCCTTACAGCTGACCTAAATCTTTCCCACTGTATTCTAAGTGTATTTCTTTTGTTTTTTCCTAGTGAAAATGAACAAGGGATTATTATTATCTGTCAAGCACTCGAGAGGATTTGTTTTTCATAGTAACAGTAATCATAACTGTGGTATTTATTATTCAATAGTATTTATTGAGCGCTTACTATGTGCAGAGCACTGTACTAAGCGCTTGGGATGAACAAGTCGGCAACAGATAGAGACAGTCCCTGCCGTTTGACGGGCTTACGGTCTAATCGGGGGAGACGGACAGACGAGAACAATGGCACTAAACAGCGTCAAGGGGAAGAACATCTCGTAAAAACCGATGGCAACTAAATAGAATCAAGGCGATGTACAATTCATTAACAAAATAAATAGGGTAACGAAAATATATACAGTTGAGCGGACGAGTACAGTGCTGTGGGGATGGGAAGGGAGAGGTGGAGGAGCAGAGGGAAAAGGGGAAAATGAGGCTTTAGCTGCGGAGAGGTAAAGGGGGGATGGCAGAGGGAGTAGAGGGGGAAGAGGAGCTCGGTCTGGGAAGGCCTCTTGGAGGAGGTGATTTTTAAGTAAGGTTTTGAAGAGGGAAAGAGAATCAGTTTGGCGGAGGTGAGGAGGGAGGGCGTTCCGGGACCGCGGGAGGACGTGACCCAGGGGTCGACGGCGGGATAGGCGAGACCGAGGGACGGTGAGGAGGTGGGCGGCGGAGGAGCGGAGCGTGCGGGGTGGGCGGTAGAAAGAGAGAAGGGAGGAGAGGTAGGAAGGGGCAAGATGATGGAGAGCCTCGAAGCCTAGAGTGAGGAGTTTTTGTTTGGAGCGGAGGTCGATAGGCAACCACTGGAGTTGTTTAAGAAGGGGAGTGACAGGCCCAGATCGTTTCTGCAGGAAGATGAGCCGGGCAGCGGAGTGAAGAATAGACCGGAGCGGGGCGAGAGAGGAGGAAGGGAGGTCAGAGAGAAGGCCGACACGGTAGTCTAGCCGGGATATAACGAGAGCCCGTAATAGTAAGGTAGCCGTTTGGGTGGAGAGGAAAGGGCGGATCTTGGCGATATCGTAGAGGTGAAACCGGCAGGTCTTGGTAACGGATAGGATGTGTGGGGTGAACGAGAGGGACGAGTCAAGGATGACACCGAGATTGCGGGCCTGAGAGACGGGAAGGACGGTCGTGCCATCGACGGTGATAGAGAAGTCTGGGAGTGGACCGGGTTTGGGAGGGAAGATGAGGAGCTCAGTCTTGCTCATGTTGAGTTTTAGGTGGCGGGCCGACATCCAGGTAGAGACATCCCGGAGGCAGGAGGAGATGCGAGCCTGAAGGGAGGGGGAGAGGACAGGGGCGGAGATGTAGATCTGCGTGTCATCTGCGTAGAGATGGTAGTCAAAGCCGTGAGAGCGGATGAGTTCACCGAGGGAGTGAGTGTAAATGGAGAACAGAAGAGGGCCAAGAACTGACCCTTGAGGAACTCCAACAGTTAAAGGATGGGAGGGGGAGGAGGCTCCAGCGTAGGAGACCGAGAATGATCGGCCAGAGAGGTGAGAGGAGAACCAGGAGAGGACAGAGTCCGTGAAGCCAAGGTGAGATAAGGTATGGAGGAGGAGGCGATGGTCGACAGTGTTATTTATTAGCAGTGTTATTTATTAGCCGCTTACTGTGTGTCAGACCCTGTACTAAGCTCTGGCGTAGATACAACTAATCAGATTGGTCATAGTCCATGTCCCACATGGGGCTCACAGTCTTAATTCCCATTTTACAGATGAGGGAACTGAGATCCAGAGTGGTGAAGTGCCTTGCCCAAAGTCACACAGCAGACAAGTGGCAGAGCCAGGATTAGAACTCAGGTCTTTCTGACTCCTTTCATTCATTCATTCATTCAATAGTATTTATTGAGCGCTTACTATGTGCAGAGCACTGTACTAAGCGCTTGGGATGAACAAGTCGGCAACAGATAGAGACAGTCCCTGCCGTTTGACGGGCTTACGGTCTAATCGGGGGAGACGGACGGACGAGAACAATGGCAATAAACAGCGTCAAGGGGAAGAACATCTCGTAAAAACCGATGGCGACTGAATAGAATCGAGGCGATGTACAATTCATTAACAAAATAAATAGGGTAACGAAAATATATACAGTTGAGCGGATGAGTACAGTGCTGTGGGGATGGGAAGGGAGAGGTGGAGGAGCAGAGGGAAAAGGGGAAAATGAGGCTTTAGCTGCGGAGAGGTGAAGGGGGGATGGCAGAGGGAGTAGAGGGGGAAGAGGAGCTCAGTCTGGGAACGCCTCTTGGAGGAGGTGATTTTTAAGTAGGGTTTTGAAGAGGGAAAGAGGATCAGTTTGGCGGAGGTGAGGAGGGAGGGCGTTCCGGGACCGCGGGAGGACGTGACCCAGGGGTCGACGGCGGGATGGGCGAGACCGAGGGACGGTGAGGAGGTGGGCGGCCGAGGAGCGGAGCGTGCGGGGTGGGTGGTAGAAAGAGAGAAGGGAGGAGAGGTAGGAAGGGGCAAGGTGATGGAGAGCCTCGAAGCCTAGAGTGAGGAGTTTTTGTTTGGAGCGGAGGTCGATAGGCAACCACTGGAGTTGTTTAAGAAGGGGAGTGACATGCCCAGATCGTTTCTGCAGGAAGATGAGCCGGGCAGCGGAGTGAAGAATAGACCGGAGCGGGGCGAGAGAGGAGGAAGGGAGGTCAGAGAGAAGGCCGACACGGTAGTCTAGCCGGGATATAACGAGAGCCCGTAATAGGAAGGTAGCCGTTTGGGTGGAGAGGAAAGGGCGGATCTTGGCGATATTGTAGAGGTGAAACCGGCAGATCTTGGTAACGGATAGGATGTGTGGGGTGAATGAGAGGGACGAGTCAAGGATGACACCGAGATTGCGGGCCTGAGAGACGGGAAGGACGGTCGTGCCATCGACGGTGATAGAGAAGTCTGGGAGAGGACCGGGTTTGGGAGGGAAGATGAGGAGCTCAGTCTCGCTCATGTTGAGTTTTAGGTGGTGGGCCGACATCCAGGTGGAGACGTCCCCGAGGCAGGAGGAGACGCGAGCCCGAAGGGAGGGGGAGAGGACAGGGGCGGAGATGTAGATCTGCGTGTCATCTGCGTAGAGATGGTAGTCAAAGCCGTGAGATCGGATGAGTTCACCGAGGGAGTGAGTGTAAATGGAGAACAGAAGAGGGCCGAGAACTGACCCTCGAGGAACTCCAACAGTTAAAGGATGGGAGGGGGAGGAGGCTCCAGCGTAGGAGACCGAGAATGATCGGCCAGAGAGGTGAGAGGAGAACCGGGAGAGGACAGAGTCCGTGAAGCCAAGGTGAGATAAGGTATGGAGGAGGAGGGGATGGTCGACAGTGTCAAAGGCAGCAGAGAGGTCAAGGAGGATCAGAATGGAGTAGGAGCCATCGGATTTGGCAAGAAGGAGGTCACGGGTGACCTTAGAGAGAGCAGTCTCGGTAGAGTGGAGGGGATGGAAGCCAGATCGGAGGGGGTCTAGGAGAGAATGGGAGTTAAGGAATTCTAGGCATCGACTGTAGACGACTCGTTCTAGGATTTTGGAAAGGAAGGGTAGTAGGGAGATAGGACGATAACTGGAGGGGGAAGTGGGGTCAAGAGTGGGTTTTTTTAGGATGGGGGAGACGTGGGCATGTTTGAAGGCCCGGGCTCTATCCACCAGGCTATGCTGCTTCTGCTTCTCTACAGGTCAGGAGGAACAATGCCCGAATAGACCCTAGACAGTCCTTTTACTGTAAGCTCATTATGGGCAAGGAACATGGCTGCTAATTCTGTCATATTGTGTACTGTACTTTCCTGAGCACTTAGTCCAATGCTCTGCACGTGGTAAGCACTCGATAAATAATAATAATAATAATAATAATAAAGATGTTGGTATTTGTTAAGCGTTTACTATGTGCCGAGCACTGTTCTAAGCACTGGGGTAGATACAGGGTAATCGTTGTCCCAGGTGAGGCTCACAGTCTTAATCCCCATTTTTACAGATGAGGGGACTGAGGCACAGAGAAGTGAAGTGACTTGCCCACAGTCACACAGCTGCCAAGTGGCAGAGCTGGGATTCGAACCTGTGACCTCTGACTCCCAAGCCCAGGCTCGTTCCACTGAGCCACCCTGATAAATACCACCGATGACAATGAGAAGTAGCATGGCATAGTGGATAGAGCACGAGTCAGGGAGTCAGAAGAGTAGAACCAATGCTGTCTCTGCCACTTATCTGCTGAGTAACCTTGGGCCAGTCATTTCACTTTTCTGGGCCTCAGTTACCTCATCCGTAAAATGGGGATTAAGACTGTGAGCCCCATGTGGGACAGGGACTGTGTCCAACCCTATCATCTTCTATCTGCTTAACAAAAACCACAATTATTAGTATTATTGTAATGATGCTTTAGAAGACAATCCCTAGAGGGTAGGCACCACCTTATCTGATGATCTTATAACTCCCTTCATTCATTCATTCATTCATTCATTCAATCGTATTTATTGAGCATCTACTGTGTGCAGAGCACTGTCCTAAGTGCTTGGAAAGTACAATTCAGCAATAAAGAGAGACAATCCCCGCCTACAACGGGCTTACAGTCTAGAGGGCAGGGAACGTGTTTACCAACTCTGTTATATCATAGTCTCCCAAGCGCTCAGCACAGTGCTCTCCAAAGAGTAAGCGCTCAATAAATACGATCGATCGATATCGATCAGCCCGGAGAAGTGGTAGAGACAATCACTTTGAATGCTTTTAGGCAAACAACCACTTACAGGTGGGATTTTCCAATGAGACGTCTCTTGGATGACACCACAGAGGTCCCTCCCTCCCACCCCTCTCCGAGGCCTCTAGAAACCCATTTGAGCCTCCACGATGTTGTGGGTTCAACCTAAATAGAGAGGGAAGAGCCGTACCTGGTAGGTTTCTATCGGCTTCGTCTCCATGTTGAGATCCCAGACTTTGACGGTGAGGTAATCCCTGGTGAGCATGTAGCGGCCACTGTGACTGAACTTGACGTCCGACACGGAGGAGATGATTTCCGAGAAGAAGGATCTGTTACTGGGGTCTTCTGGCTCCTCAAATACTGCGGGGGGGAGGGGGACGGAAGACAGAGGAGCAATCGTTTAAAAATAATAATAATGCACGCTTTCTGCACTTGGGAGAGTAGAAACAGTAATGATGATAATAATAATTATAGTATTTGTGAAGCACTTACTATGTGCCAAACCCTGGTGTAAGCACTGGGGTAGATACAAGTTAATTGGGTTAGACACAGTCTCTGTCCCATGTGGGGCTCACAGTCTTAAGCCCCATTTTCCAGATTAAGGAACCGAGGCCCAGAGAAGTGAAGTGACTTGCTCAAGGTCACACAGCAGACATGTGGCAGAGCCAGGATTAGAACCCAGGGCCTTCTGACTCCCAGGACCATGCCTTAGCCACTAAGCCACGTTTCTAATGCACTGGATGGTTTCATGGTGTTACTCTGGAGGCCCTTTGAATCAGGTATGATTGATCAAATTCACTGAAGGTGTCTGTTTATTGTTGTATTATACTTCCCCAAGTGTTTAGTACAGTGCTCCACACAGTAAGCACTCAATAAATAAAACTGAATGAACTGTTTGTCCAGCCATTTCATCCTCATAATAATAAAAAAATTGTGGTATCTTTTAAGTGCTTACTAAATGCAGGAACTGTACTAAGCCCTGAGGTAGATTCAAGCAAATCAGGATGGAAATCCAAGCCCTGTTGTAAGCGCTGGAGTAGATACAAGCTAATCAGGTTGGACACAGTCCCTGTCCCACGTGGGGCTCAGAGTCTCGATCCTTATTTTACAGATGAGGCAACCGAGGCCCAGAGAAGTGAAGCGACTTACCCAAGGTCACACAGCAGACATGTGGCAGAGGCGGGATGAGAACCCATGACCTTCTGACTCCCAGGTTCGTGCTCTGGCCATTCCGCCATGCTGCTTCTCCTGAGTCTCACTCCCTCTTCTCCTTCCTGCTTGCATTTATCCCTCTTGACTACCACAACAGCTTTCCCGCTAACTGCCCTGCCTCCAGCCTCTTCCATCTTCAGTGGGACTGATTGAGTTCTTGCTATGTGCAGAGCACTGTACTGAGCACTTGGGAGAGTACAATACATTAGACTTGGTTGACACTTTTCCCGGGCCACAACAAGCTTAACATCTAACCTGTAAGCCCAGTGTGGGCAGGGATTGTTTCTCTGTATTGCTGAATTGTACTTTCCAAGCACTTAGCACGGTGCTCTGCACACAGTTAAGCGCTCAATAAATACGATCGAATGAATAAATCTAAAGGAAGAGACAGACATTAATATAAATAAATGGATTAAGGATCTATACAAAAGTCCTGTGGGGATGGGGGGGGATGAACGTCAAGTGTCTAAAGGGTAGAGATCCAAATGAATAGACTGTGAGCCCATTGTTGGGTAGGGATTGTCTCTATCTGGTGCCAAATTGTACTTTCCAAGTGCTTAGTACAGTGCTCTGCACACAGTAAGCGCTCAATAAATATGATTAAATGAATGAATGGATGGATGGATGGGCAACATAAAAGGAAGAGGGAGTAGGGGAAAAGAGGGCTTAATGGGGGATGGCTTCTTGGAGAAACCTGTGAATAGGCTGTGGGCCTGGGAATCGGAAGGTCACGGGTTCAGATCCCAGCTCCACCACTTGTCCGCCGTGTGACATTGGCCAAATTACTTCACTTCTCTGGGCCTCAGTTACCTCATCTGTAAAAGTCGTGCTGCTTATCTTTTTACTCGCCAAGCCTATTTCAAGAGCGCTCTACAAAAAGGTGGCTTTATTGTTATTACAGTTATTCTTTTCCTCCTCCTATTTCTCCTCCTCCTCCTCCTCCTCATTCTTCTTCTACCTCATGTTTATTATTATTATCTGAAACGGTTGCTTTCCGGTTCCAAGTCTAGTGGCAGCGTGGCTTAATGGACAGAGCCAGGTCCTGGAAGCCAGACCGATGTGGGTTTAAAACCCGGATCTGCCACTCGTCTGCAGTGTGGCCTTGGGTAAGTCACTTCACTTTTTCCTGCCTCAGTTATCTCATCTGGAAAATGGGGATTAAGACTGCAAACCCCATGCGGGAGAGGGACTGGATTCAACTGGATTTGCTTGTATCTACCCTGGCTTAGTACAGTGCATTGCACGTAGTAAGTGCTTAACAAATACTACAGTTAGTATAATTATCCACTGTCTGACCTTGGGCAAATCACTGGACTTCTCTGTGTCTCAGTTACCTTATCTGGAAAATAGGGATTAAAAGTGTGAGCCCAATGTGGGACAGAGACTGTGTCCAACCTGATGAACTTGCATCTAGCCCAGCACTTAGAACAGTGCTTGGCACACAGTAAGCATTTAATTCTAGATGGTGAGCCTATTGTTGGGGAGGGATTGTAACGTTAACGTTGGTATTTGTTAAGCGCTTACTATGTGCCGAGCACTGTTCTAAGCGCTGGGGTAGACATAGGGGAATCAGGTTGTCCCACGTGGGGCTCACAGTCTTAATCCCCATTGTCTCTATCTCTTGTTGAATTACACTTTCCAAGCGCTTAGTACAGTGCTCTGCACACAGTAAACACTCAATAAATACAGTTGAATGAAGTACCATTTTTTTTTTAAAGTCATGGCCTGGAGAATTACTGGATTTAATCAGAGCCCTGAGAGAAAGTCCCAGAATCTCATTCACCTTTTAGCTCCCTCTAGGCTTAAACTCATTGTGGGCAAGGAACATTTCTATTCTATTGATAATAATGTTGGTATTTGTTAAGCGCTTACTATGTGCCGAGCACTGTTCTAAGCGCTGAGGGGGATACAGGGTAATCAGATTGTCCCACTTGAGGCTCACGGTCTTAATCCCCATTTTACAGATGAGGGAACTGAGGCACAGAGAGGTTAAGTGACTTGCCCAGTCACACAGCTGGCCTACTGGGCTCTCCCAAGTGCTTAAGCACTCAATAAATAGGAATAACTGACTGACTGAGAGATTTTCTATTAGTTACTGAGGAGATGCAACTGGTAATTTAGAAAAGTAGGTAAGGTGAAATAGGTGAGAGGCAGCCTGGTCTAGTGGAAAGAGCAGGGGACTGAAAGTCAGAGGACCTGAGTTCTCATCCCAGCTCTGCCAATTGCTTCCTGGGTGATTTTGGGCAAGTCACTTAATAATAGAATAATAATAATGTTGGTATTTGTTAAGTGCTTACTATGTGCAGAGCACTGTTCTAAGCGCCGGGGTAGATGCAGGGTACTCAGGTCGTCCCACATGAGGCTCACAGTCTTAATCCCCATTTTACAGATGAGGTAACTGAGGCACAGAGAAGTGAAGTGACTTGCCCACAGTCACACAGCTGACAAGCGGTGGAGCTGGGATTTGAACCCATGACCTCTGACTCCCAAGCCCGGGCTCTTTCCACTGAGCCACGCCGCCTCTCTACTTAACTTCTCTGTGCCTCAGTTCTCCTGTTCTCTCTCATGTTTAGTCTGTGAGCCCCATGCTGGAAAGGGACTGTGTCCAACCTAATTAACTTGCACCTATCCCAACACTTAGTGTCTGACACACAGTAAAACCACGGTGTTTGTTAAGCGCTCACTGTCTGTTAAGCACTGTACTAAGCACTGGGTAAGATACAAGAGAAGCAGGCCAGACACAGTTCCTGTCCTACCTGGGGCTCACAGGCTAAGTAGGAGGGAGAACAGATATTGAATCCCTATTTTAAAGATGAAGAAATCAAAGTAAAGTGGAGTGACTTGTCCAGGGTCACAAAGCAGAACGAGGGCAGAGCCGTGATTAGAACTCAAGTCTTGGGACTCCCACGCATATTCTCTTTCCACTAGGTGACAGTGCTTCTCTAAACTATTAGAGGAGGAGAGCCTCTCATACATTGAGAATACATTTCCTAAGCAATAATAAGGTTCTGTTCCTTTAAAGATCAGTAAAGAAAGTGTCATTACTGAAATGCTCTTAAATGTTTAACAGTTGTAAAAGTAATTGAGGCACAGCCAATGTCCAGAGAATATTCAGTAGAAAATCCGCCACCGGAATTTGGGTTGGTTTTTCCAAAAGGAGACAAGTACTTTTGCGTGACAGGCAAGTCCATTAAAAAGTTTCTATACCTGGTTCCGTACAGAACCTGACACTGTAAGAATGCCCAACAAATCTGAAAGAAAATGAATTATGGGAAAAGGAAAAACAAACTTTTCTTTAGCCAGACATTTAAACAGAATGCTTTTAAATAGCTCTTTTAAAATTCCCCTAGACATTCATTTAAGGCAGATATTTTTGCAATTATCTTGTCAGTTTCTCAATAGAGGTTTGATGAGCACAAAGCAATTATCATCTCTCGCACTTCTTCCCTCTAATCTGTCCAAACTGTGTATTGCACATGGCAGGAATGGCATCCTCCGCATTATGATACCGAGTTGGCTGTTCAAAGGAAGGAAAAAATTGCTCCAATGAACTCTTTTAAATTAACCGGGTTGATTTTCACACCCCTGCAGACCTGAAAAGCTGTCACAGGTTCTATTTTTTAGAGGATTGAGAATGGCAGGAACACAAAAACATTTTATTTTTCCTTGTAAGAGAAAATAGACTTGGACACAGTTTGGGACGCTAAACCCGCGTGAAGCTCACAGCCCTCTCAGTAATTCCCTTCCCTTGGAACTAGAGGAAGATAATCCGTGGCTCAGTGGAAAGAGCACAGGCTTAGGAGTCAGAGGTCATGGGTTCGAATCCCGGATCCACCACCTGTCAGCTGTGTGACTTTGGGCAAGTCACTTAACTTCTCGGTGCCTCAGTTACCTCATCTGTAAAATGGGGATTGAGACTGTGAGCCCCACGTGGGACAACCTGATCACCTGCTTCTACCCCAGCGTTTAGAACAGTGCTCGGCACATAGTAAGCGCCTAACAAATACCAACATTATTATAATCACCATGGGAAGCAGCATGGCCTAGTGGAAAGAACACAGATCTGAGAGTCACAGGTCCTGGGTTCTAATCCCAACTCTACCTCTTGCCTACTCTGTGACCCGGGGCAAGTCACTGAAATTCTCTGTGTCTCAGTTTCCTCAACAGTTCTTTAGACTGTAAGCTCGCTGGTGGGCAGGGGACGTGATTACCAGCTCTGTTATCTTGTACTCTCCCAAATACTTAGTACGGTGCTCGGCACACAGTAAGTGCTCAGTAAATATGACTGATGGATTAAAATGAGGATTCAATACCTGTTGTCTCTTCTACATAGACTGTGAGCCCGATGTGGGACAGGAAGCAGTCTACAACCTGAGCGATTTGTAATAATAATTGTAGTAGTTATTAAGTGTTTCACTACGTGCCAAGCATTGGACTAAGCACTGGGGTGGATACAAGTAAATTGGGTTGGACACAGTCTTTGTCCCACCTGGGGCTCACAGTCTCAATCCCCATTTTACAGATGAGGTAATGAAGCCATAGAATCATTCATTCAATAGTATTTATTGAGCGCTTACCATGTGCAGAGCACTGTACTAAGCGCTTGGAATGTACAAATGGGTAACAGATAGAGACAGTCCCTGCCCTATGACGGGCTCACGGTCTAATCGGGGGAGACAGACAAGAACAATAGCAATAAATAGAATCAAGGGGATGAACATCTCATTAAAACAATAGCAAATTTGTTAAGTGCTTATTATGTGCCAAGCACTTTCTAAATGCTGGGGTGGATACAAGGTGATCAGGTTGTCCCACCTGGGACTCACAGTCTTAATCCCCATTTACAGATGAGGTCACTGAGGCACAGAGAAGGGAAGTGGCTTGCCCAAGGTCACACAGCAGACGAGGCAGGTCGAGATTAGAGTCCATGACTTTCTGACTCCCAGGCCGGCGCCTGGAAGGAAACGGAAAGTAGATGGGCCCCACTTAGCCCAGTGCTTGGCACATAGTTTGTGCTTAATGAGTAGCACTATTATCTTTATCACTTTCTATAGGCCCCCTCGACTGTAAGCTTTTTAAGGTCAGGGAATGTGGCTGTTTATTGTTAGATTGTGCTCTCCCAAGCACTCAGTACAATGCTCTGCACACAGTAAGTGCTCAATAAATTCGATTGAATGAATGAATGAATGAATAAATGAACGAACTAAATGCTCCCCTTCTCCAAAGTTTTCCCAAACTTCCCTGTTTGCAAAATGCACTGGAAAACACACGGAGCCAGGGGATACATTGCCTTATCATTACATTCCCTTTCTACCACTCATTTTCTTTTACACAAGCTGAGAGTTCCAAGAACAGTCATTTTATCTCAATTTATACCTTTGCCCTTTCCCAAGCCCCCACAAAAATCGCTTGTCAATTTTGGAGAAAATTGCCCTTTTTTTTTTTCAGGAAAAAATTACCTAGTGAGATTTTTGATATGCTTAAAAATCAGAAATGTCAGGAACACATTAAGAAGCAGTAACTATTGAGGTTATTTTCCCTCCTCGGCTTCCCATCCCTGATGCGTGGAGTTAAGTGCCTAGCAAAAAAAAACCCGACGATTACGAGGATAAGCCACCATTAGAGGCTCCACGGTGGCCGTGATGCTCTTGCGGTTTCCATGTAGACTTTCTCTTCTTTAAACTTCCTGTCGTGCATTGTAATTTATTCAGCCAAAGCTAGCTTTCCACCAGTACTCCTCACAAGGATTCCAACATCAGCCCCCAATGCCAGGAACCATGCTTAATTCCCACCTGTGTATTCCCTCTCTTGGCTTCTCACTCTAGGCTTCAAGGCTGTCCATCACTTTGCCCCTTCCTACCTCTCCTCCCTTCTCTCTTTCCACTGCCCACCCCACACGCTCCGCTCCTCCGCCGCCCACCTCCTCACCGTCCCTCGGTCTCGCCTATCCCACCGTCGACCTCCGGGCAACATCCTCCCGCGGTCCCGGAACGCCCTCCCTCCTCACTTCCGACAATCTAATTCTCTTCCCCTCTTCAAATCCCTACTTAAAGCTCACCTCCTCCAAGAGGCCTTCCCACACTGAGCTCCCTCGTTTTTCTCTCTGCTCCCTCTACCCCCCCTCACCTCTCCGTAGCTAAACCCTCTTCTCCCCCCTTTCCCTCTCCTCCTCCTCCCTCCCGTCCCACCCCCTCAGCACTGTACTCGTCCGCTCGACTGTATATATCTTCATCACCCTATTTATTTTGTTTAATGAGATGTACATCACCCTGATTCTATTTGCCATTGTTTTTATGAGATGTTCTTCCCCTTGACTCTATTTATTGCCATTGTTCTTGTCTGCCCATCTCCCCCGATTAGACCGTAAGCCCATCAAAGGGCAGGGACTGTCTATATCTGTTGCCCATTTGTACATTCCAAGCGCTTAGTACAGTGCTCTGCACATAGTAAGCGCTCAATAAATACTATTGAATGAATGAATGAATGAACAAATGGATTTGGGAGCAAATTAAAGCCAAGTGGTCTTTGGAAGGCCAAATGACTGGACTTGGATGAGCATATTTTGGACACATCCTCCGGAGAAGACTCTAGGAAATGTCCAGGGGAAAGGTGGAAGAGGTAGACGGGCAGCTAGATGGATGGAGACCATAACAACGAGAACGGAAGAACCGTTAGAAAGGTTGCGGATTATGGCAGAGGACAGGACGTTCTGGAGAACGTATATCTCTGGAGTCGCTATGACTTGGTACCAGAATAATAAATAGCAATAATCAATTCTCTCTTAGTACTTGGTATAGCGCTCTTCACACAGAAAATGCTCAACTACTCCTAAAAAGGGAGCGTGGCCTAGTGGCTAGAGCACAGGCCTGGGAGTCAGAAGGTCATGGGTTCTAAACCCCGCTCCTCCATTTGTCTGCTGGGCGACTTTGGGCAAATCCCTTCACTTCTCGGTGCCTCAGTGACCTCATTTGTAAAATGGGATTGAGACTGTGAGGCGCCATGTGGGACAGGGATGTGCCCAACCTGATTAGCTTGCATCCACCCCAGAGCTTAATTCAGTGCCTGGCACATAGTAAGTGCTTAATATATACGATTATTCTACTTCTGCTATTAGTACCTACTACGACTCTTCCTCTTCTTCCTCCTCCTCCTCCTCTGAGCTACCACCATTAGAGTAGTGCAGCCTAATGGGAAGCAGCGTGGCTCAGTGGAAAGAGCCTGGGCTTCGGAGTCAGAGGTCATGGGTTCGACTCCCGGCTCTGCACTTGTCAGCTGTGGGACTGTGGGCAAGTCACTTCTCTTTGTCTCAGTTCCCTCATCTGTAAAATGGGGATTAACTGTGAGCCTCATGTGGGACAACCTGACTACCCTGTATCTCCCCCAGCGCTTAGAACAGTGCTCTGCACATAGTAAGCGCTTAACAAATACCAACAATATTAATGGAGAGATCCCAGGGTGGCAAGTCAGGGGAACTAGGTTCTAATCCCGGCTTCCTCACGTTCCTGCTGGGTCACCTTGGGCAAGTCATCTTAGAGAAGCAGCGTGGCTTAGTAGAAAGAGCATGAGTTTGGGAGTCGGAGGTCGTGGGATCTAATCCCGGCTCCGCCACTTGTCTGTTGGGTGAACTTGGGCAAGTCACTTAACTTCTCTGTGCCTCAGTTACCTCATGTGTAAAATGGGGAATGAGAGCCTGAGCCCCATGTTGGCATGGACTGTGTACAACCTGATTCCCTTGTATCCACGCTAGTGCTTAGAACAGTTCTTGATTCTATTTATTGCCATTGTTCTTGTCTGTCCGTCTCCCCCGATTAGACCGTGAGCTCGTCAAAGGGCAGGGACTGTCTCTATCTGTTACCGATTTGTACATTCCAAGCGCTTAGTACAGTGCTCTGCACATAGTAAGCGCTCAATAAATACTATTGAATGAATGAATGCCTGGCACGTAGGACGTGCTTAACAAACACCAGAATTATTATTGTTAATAATTTGGTATCTACCCCAGGGAGGCAAGATGAGCTAATGGAAAGAGGATGGTTCTGTGCTACTCTGGTGCTCACCTTCTCACTGTGCCTCGTTCGCGCCCGTCCCGCCGTCGACCCCTGGCCCACGTCCTACCTCTGGCCTGGAACGCCCTCCCTCCTCACATCTGCCAAACTAGCTCTCTTTCCCCCTTCAAAGCCCTACTGAGAGCTCACCTCCTCCAGGAGGCCTTCCCACACTGAGCCCCCCCTCTTCCCTCTGCTCCTCCTCCCCTCCCCATCTCCCTGAATCCCTCCCTCTGCTCTACCCGCCCCCCTCCGCCCCATAGCACTTGCGTATATATGTACATATCTATAATTCTATTTATTTATGTTCATGCCTGTTTACTTGTTTTGATTTGTATATATCTAAAATGCTATTTATTTATTTTGATGCTATTGATGCCTGTTTACTTTTTTTGATGTCTGTTTTCCCCCTTCTAGAACCCGGTGTGGGCAGGGATTGTCTCTCTTGATTGCTAAATTGTACTTTCCAAGCGCTTAGTACAGTGCTCTACACACAGTAAGTACTCGATAAATACGAATGAATGAACGAATGAGTATTCTCCTTCCCTCAGTCAGCTCTCCCCCTTCTGTGGCTCAGTGGAAAGAGCCTGGGCTTCGGAGTCAGAGGTCATGGGTTCGACTCCCGGGTCTGCCACTTGCCAGCTGTGTGACTGTGGGCAAGTGACTTTACTTCCCTGTGCCTCATTTACCTCATCTGTAAAATGGGGATTAAAACTTTGAGCGCCACGTGGGACAACCTTATTACTCTGTATCTACCCCAGCGCTTAGAACAGTGCTCTGCACATAGTAAGCGCTTAACAAATACCAACATTATTATTACTTAGCACAGTGCTAAGTACATAGTAAGCACTTAACACCACAATAATAAGAATATGTCTGTCTCCTCCTATAGACTAAGCTCCTTGTGGTCAGGAGCTTATTGGTGCGTATTGTACTTTCTCAAGTGCGCTGCTTTAACAAATACCAACATTATTATTATTACCTTACCTTGCTGCTCTCCTACTACAAGCCAACCCACCACTCCACTCCTCTAATACCAACCGAGTCTCTGTACCTCCATCTCGCCTATCCCACCGCTGACCCCTTCCTCAATTTCTCTTTCGAACTTGGAAAACCCTCCCCTCCCTATCCAACAGTCAACCACTCTCCTCTCCTTTAAAATCCTCCTAAAATTACATCTCCTCCAAAAAGTCTTCCCAGACTAAGTCCTTTATTTTGTCTCTCCACCCTCCCCGTTGAGTCACGGCATAGTGGGTAGAGCCCGGACCTGAGAGTCAGAAGGTCATGGGTTCTAATCCCAGCTTTGCCACTTGTCTGCTGTTTGACTTTGGGCAAGTCGCTTCACATCTTTGGGCCTCACTTACCTCACCAGGAAAATGGGGATTGATAATGACAGCCCCACTTGGGACAGGGTCTGCATCCAACCCGATTTGCTTGGATCCACTCCAACGCTTAGTACAGTACTTGGCACATAGTTAGCACTTAATAAAGGCCATAATTATCATTCCTGCTTTATTATTAGGATCTTGGCTGTGTATCCCTTAAGCACTCTGATGCTCGCCCCATTCCCACAGCACTTTATACTCTTCTATTTCCCCGATGCCTCATCTGTTTTAATATCTGTCATCCCCTGTAGACTGTCAACTCCTTGTATGTAGGGATCACATCAACTAACTCTGTTGTTTCTCTCTCCCAAGCTCTAAGTACAGTGTTCTGCACCCAGTAAGCACTCAATAAATATCACTGCCTGAGTAACTGATTCCCTTCTAGACTGTGAGCCTAAAGTGGGACAGGAACCAGTCCAACCTGATTGTTTTTCATGTTCTTCACTGCTTAGTAAAGGGCTTGGCATATAGTAAGCACTATTTTTTTTGAAATGATGTTTGTTAAGCACCTACTATATATCAGGCACTGTACTAAGCACTGGGGTAGGTATAAGCTACCCAAGTGGGATGCAGTTCATGTCCCATATGGGCTGCACAGTTTTAATCCTCATTTTACAGAGGATAATAGTAATAATAATAACAAGGGTGTTATCTGTTAAGTGCTTATGATATGCCAGGCACTACATTAAGCACCGGGGTGGATACAAGCAAACTGGGTTGGACATAGTCCCTGGCCCACGTGAGCCTCACAGTCTCAATCCCAATGTGCAGATGAGGTAATTGAGGCCCAGAAAAGTGAAGTGACTTGCCCAAGGTCACACAGTAGACACACAGTGGAGACCTGGTTAGAATCCAGGTTCTCTGACCCCCAAGACCATACTCTTTCAACTAGGACACACTGATCCTTTGAAAAATAGCACTATTACTCCTATTATCATTCATTCAGTCAAAGAATGGTATTTATTGAACATTTATTACGTGCATAGCACTGAACTGAACTTTCTCCCCTCCTTTAAAACCTTAATGAAGGCCCATCTCCTCCAAGAAGCCTTCCCTGACTAAGCCCTCCTCTCCTCCTCTCCCCCTCCCTTCTGCCTTGCCTTGACTTGCTCCCTTCATTCATCCTAGCTCCAAGGCACTAATGTATATATCTGTAATTTATTTATTAATAATAATAATAATAATAATGTTGATGGTATTTTGTTAAGCACTTACTATGTGCCAAACACTGTTCTAAGCGCTGGGGTAGATATCAGGTAATCAGGTTGTCCCACGTGGGGCTCACAGTCTTAATCCCCATTTTACAGATGAGGGAACTGAGGCACAGAGAAGTGAAATGACTTGCCCAAAGTCACATAGCTGACAAGCGGGAGAGCCAGAATTAGAACCCACAACCTCTGACTCCCAAGCCTGGGATCTTGCCACTAAGCCACTCTGCTTCTTTTACTAATTTTTATTAATGTCTAGCTCAGTAATTTTATTAATGTGAGTTCAGTGTGGGCAGGGCAGGTGCCTATTTATTGTGGTATTGTACTCTCCCAAGCGCTTAGTATTGTGCTCTGCACACAGTAAGAGCTCAATAAATAGGACGGAATAAATGAAAGAAAGAATGACCTTCGGTAGACACGTTCCTGGTTCACTTTGTCAGTAGGGTTGTAACTCGCTTCCAAAGATTTTGGATTAAACCCGATTTTATATCCCCAAGTGTGGATCTAGCGAATATCGCAAAGGTCTATTTAAATAACCCATATTGAAGCTCGTCCCGATAGAGCGCTCACTAAACGAGACGCCGATGTTCCATTCCCGGGGAAGAAAAATTTCAGATTAAATAAAAGGAATGAATAGCCGATGATCTTTACTGTGTGGAGTGAAAGATTTCCTGCGCCCAGGTCAACGGTCTGGGAGCGAGAAATCTCTCATTTGCATAATCGAGTCAACGCTGCGTGTAAGAGGGAGAAGTTCCATGATTAAGAATTTAATTCTATTTGTTCAATCAAGTAATCATCTTCCCCAACGTCTCCCCTTCCCGGCCCCATGGATTCTCACTACGACGGAGGCCGGGAGCCTTCGGAGTCGTCGGTGGATGAGCCGACGGCCTGGATGGGAAAGGTGGCAATTTCCTAGAGCTCAGATTTAGTATCACTCTGCCAGCCAATCACCAGCTAATAATGATAATAACAACATCCATGATAATAATAATAATAATGATAACTTTTGTTTAGCCCTTATTATGTGCCAAGCATCACAGAGGTCGGGAAGTGAGAAGGACCTGAGTTCTGATCCTGACCTTCACCATTTGTCTGTTTATTCATTTATATTTATTTTGAGGATTTTGAGGCCTGTCTACTTGCTTTGTTTTGCTATCTCCCCCCTTCTAATAATAATAATTATGGTATTTGTAAAGCGCTTACTATGTGCAGAGCACTGTTCTAAGTGCTGGGATAGACACAGGGTAATCAGATTGTCCCACGCGAGGCTCACAGTTAATCCCCATTTTACAGATGAAGTAACTGAGGCACTGAAAAGTTGGGTGACTTGCCCACAGTCACACAGCTAACAAGTGGCAGAGCCGGGATTCGAACCCATGACCCCTGACTCCCAAGCCCGGGCTCTTGCCACTGAGTCACGCTGCTTCTCTGATATTGGCTCTGGAAAGTCAAGCGTCAGGAAAAATCAATTGCTAATAACCAGTGGTAACCGGGGCACAGGAAGCCCTATGGTTTCCTTCCCATTATTGCTAATTTAGGACATTTCTTCATTATAAAGAAAAACTTGGAGTCCTATAATAGTAACAGTAGTAGTAGTAATAACAGTAATAATGATGGCATTTGTTAAGCGCTTACTATGTGCAAAGCACTGTTCTAAGCGCTGGGGGGAGATACAAGGTGATCAGGCTGTCCCACGTGGGGCTCACAGTCTTAATCCCCATTTTACAGATGAGGTAACTGAGGCCCAGAGAAGTGAAGTGACTTGCCCAAAGTCACACAGCTGGCAAGCGACGGAGCCAGGATTAGAACCCATGACCTCTGACGCCCAAGCCCGGGCTCTTTCCACTCAGTCACGCTGCTTCTCAATAATAATGATGGTATTTGTTAAGTGCTTACTATGGGCTAAGCATTGTTCTAAACCCTGGGGTAGGTACAAGGTAATTAGGTTCTCCCACTTGGGGCTCACAGTCTTCATCCCCATTTTACAGTTGAGGTAACAAGCCCAGAGAAGTGAAGTGACTCACCCCAGATCACACAGCAGACAGTGGAGGAGCCGGAATTAGAACCCACGTCTTCTGACTCCCAAGCCTGGGCTTTTGCCAATGAGACATGTTGCTTCTCAATAGTGATTGCTTCTCAATCTTAGTGGATGGACTACGGCCCTAGGAGTCAGAAGGTCATGGGTTCTAATCCCAGCTCTGCCACGTGTCTGCTGTGTGACCGCGGGTGGGTCACTTCACTTCTCCGTACCTCAGTTCTCTCATCTGTAAAATGGGGATTGAGATGGTGAGCCCCATGGAGGAAAGGGACTGTGTCCAATCCTGTTTCCCTCTAACCACCCCAAGCCTTAGTATAGTGCCTGGCACACAGCGAGTGCTTAATAAGTACCACAGTTATTATAGAGAAAGACATGCCAAAATAGATTAACAGCGTGGATGTTGGTATTATTCCTAGAGGATTTTTATTTCTGTGAAATGTTTTGCCACCAAAAACTCATCTTCCAAAAGACAAAGCCCTGTGATATTATGTGAGCTTTCTATGGCGTTTATAAAAAACAACAAGATGGCTCTCTAATTGATCGAATAATTAAGGGAATTTTACGGTAATTATTCACTGCCGGGAGTGTAAAGAAACACCTTTCAAAATCGTACATCATTTGTGACTGATTCAATGGCACGATTTTTTTTTTCAAATTATTTGATAGTCGTAGATATATGAATCAGCAGACCCCTTTCTCCTGATTTCATTTTAATAATTTTGCATAATTAAGGGCATCGCAGTTGGGATCCAGTTCCCTAGCAATGCTTTATCATTTTCAACCAGTGTCTTCCACGATCCTTACCAAACGGAGGGTTTGGGGGTGTTAAGTCCATACGCTGTGCGACCGCTCTAATACATCTTTCCTGACAGCTATAATTAAGAAATTTAGGGGAGGCCAAAGAAACAAGTCACCTGACCCTTAATGGAAATCCCAAAAGAAGGTACCGGTCTGTGACTCTAATTCCGCAGCCGGTAAACTGAACACCTATGTTCACGCGTGACGGTGACGTGTCGTGTTCCAGGTCACACGTGACAACTCGCAGTGAAGTCACCCTCGGCCGACCCTTGACCCCATCTAATGCCGACAGTATCCCTCCCTTCCCAGGGAAGACCTGAGTAGGTGGAGAAGCAGTAATCGAATGACGGTTTCTTCAAGGTAAGGACAGGCTACATCTCGCCTCTACGGCCCGGCAGAAGCCGTCATTTCCATGGAAAGGTCGGTATTAATTAGCTCACCCTTTCCGGTCTCTTTCTGTGTGCGTGCTTGGCAATTCCTCTCTTCGAAGGAGGGATAAGCCGTAGTTGTGGCAGGTTTAAAAAGCCGGATCGAGGATCGGGCCCCAAGTACCCAGGGGAGGTAACTAACCCGCATCGTTACACAGAGGCTGGCGTTAAGGCAGAAAGCGGGATTCTTTTCCTAACGCTTTAAGCGTCACTGAAAGTTCATTTCCATTCCTCCCCGGACAATCCGGCTCCCCTCCTTGGATATCCGCATCTCTCTTTCCCAGGAAGATGGAAGGATTAAGAAGAGAGATCTGAACCGAGGAGTTTGGAAAAGAAAAGATGTTAATCTTCCTTCCTAAGTATTCTTTCTGAAAATTGCAAGATACACCAAAGGTCTTAGCCTTCCGTTTGATTGAAATAATGTTCGAAAGAGGAAACAATGGACTTGGCCTAATTTTACCTGTCAGTAATTTTTGTAGGCACGGCAATTTTTATAGGCAATTTTATAGGCAATTTTTATGTAGCTTGTGAGAGCAGCTTTTGACAACAACCCTCTGCGTTGGCAGAGCCAAAGTAGATAGGAGCAGCACAAGAATAATAAAAACAATAATAATCATGATGGTATTTGTTAAGCGCTAACTATGGGCCGAGCACTGTTCTAAGCGCTGGGGTAGATGCAGGGTAATCAGGTTGTCCCACGTGGGGCTCACAATTTTAATATCCATTTTACAGATGAGGTAAGTGAAGCAGAGAAGTTAAGTGATTTGCCCAAGGTCACACAGCAGACAAGTGGCATCGATGGGATTAGAACCCACATCCTCTGACTCCCAAACCTGCACTCTTTCCACAAAGCCACGCTGCTTCTGTGGGGTTCACGTCTTCCCCTATTCTTCTATATTGCATTCTCCCAAGTGTTGGTATTTGTTAAGCGCTTACTATGTGTTCTAAGCACTGGGGGAGATACAGGGTCATCAGGTTGTCCCACGTGAGGCTCACAGTCTTAAACCCCATTTTACAGATGAGGTAACTGAGGCCCAGAGAAGTGAAGTGACTTGCCCACAGTCACACAGCTGACAAGTGGCAGATCTGGCATTCGAATCCATAACCTCTGACTCCCAAGCCCGGGCTCTTTCCACTGAACCACGCTGCTTCTCTGGTGCTTAGTACACTGCCCTGCACACAGCAGGTGCTCAATAGATACCATTTTTTAAAATGGTATTTGTTAGAAGATAGAGCCCGGGCCTGGGATTCAGAAGATAATAGGTTCTAATCCTAGCTCTGCCACTTGTCTGCTGTGTGAACTTGGGCAAGTCACTTCACTTCACTGGGCCTCAGTTGCCTCATCCAGAAAATGGGGATTGACACTGTGAGCCCCACGTGGGACAGTCGAGACTCTGTCCAACCCGATTTACTGTAAACTACTAAGCGTAGGTTTATATCCTTACACTTGGCCGCTCTTCCACTGGGTCTACCTAATCTAAATTCTAACCCAAAGGCTTAATAGAGTGCTCTGCAAAGTAAGTGCTCAGTAATATCACTGATCGATTGACTGATTCTAAGCCAAGTTCTTTCTCCAATCTAACTACCCTGAACTCAGACAACCCCACTGTGGCCTGGTGGAAAGAGCACCGGCCTGGGAGTCAGAGGATCTGAGTTCTAATCTCCGCTCTGCCACATTCATTCATTCATTCATTCACTTTATCGCAAAGCCCTGTACTAAGTGTTCGGTCGGGACTTGCCTGCTGTGTGACCTTGAGTAAATCACTTCACTGCTCTGGACCGCGGTTCCCTCATATGGAAAACAGGGGTTCGATATCTTTTCTACTTTCTTAGACTATGAGCCCCATGTGGGACTTGATAAGTTTGTATCCACCCCAGCACTCAGTACAGCACTTGGCACAAAGTAAGCACTTAACAAATACCCTTATTATTATTGTTGTTGTTCTTCTTCTTCTTATCTATTTATTGATATCACTGTCTGCCTCCCCGTTTAGACTCTGAGCTCACTGCAGGCAGGGAATGCGTTTGATGTTCTATTGTCCTCTCCCAAGCGTTCAGTACCGTGCTTTGCACACATTAAGCTCTCAGTAGATACGATTCATAAATAAATAAAATTATTACTATCAACGCCACCATCCTTCCTCTCTCATAAACCTGTAAACTTGGCATTATCATCGACTGATCTCTCCTTCAACCTGAACATTCAGTAGGCTCCAAATCCTTCTGGTTGTATCTTCACGATATCTCTAAAATCCATCCTTTCCTCTCCATCTAAACTGCTACCATGCTGGTCTAACCACTTGTCATATTCTACCTCAACTACTGCCTCGGCCTCCTTGTTGACCTCCCTGCCTCTGGCCACTTTCTTAATAATAATGCTGGTATTTGGTAAGCGCTTACTATGTGCAGAGCACTGTTCTAAGCGCTGAGGTAGATACAGGGTAATCAAGTTGTCCCACATGAGGCTCACAGTTAATCCCCATTTTACAGATGAGGGAACTTGGGCCCAGAGAAGTTAAGTGACGGGCCCACGGTCACACAGCTGACAAGTGGCGGAGCTGGGATTCGAACCCATGACCTCTGACTCCCAAGCTCGGGCTCTTTCCACTGAGCCACGCATACTTCATTCTCCCGTTAGGATCGTTTTATCAAGAAATCGCCCCTCGCCCATCTCCCCGCCTGTCCTCAGAAACCTCCAGTGGAAGCCCATCCATCTCTGACATCAAGAGGACACTCTTTACCAGCAGTGACTCCGTACTGTGTCGTTCAATCGGCTCTCCCCACACCTAGCCTTTGCTGTTCTCCCACTAAGACCCAGTCTGCGGGCCCTGCTCCCCAAAAACTGTCCAGGCCTCACCTGCCTGGAGCCCCTTCCCGATTCATATGCTGTAGACCATCACCCCCACGGCCTCCATCTTCTCTTCTCACTTCTCTCCTTCTCCAACCCAGCCCACACATTTTGCTCCTCTAGTGCTAACCTTCGCACTGTGCCTCCATCTCGCCTGTCTCACCGCCAACCCGTGGCCCACATCTTGCCTCTGGCCTGGAACGCCCTTCTCAAACCTGACAGGCAATGACTCTTCCTGCCCCTTCAAAGTCTTATTGAAGGCTCATCTCCTCCCAGAGGCCTTCCCAGACTAAGCCCCACTTTTCCTCATCTCCCACTCCCTTCTGCATCACCCTGACTTTTTCCCTTTGCTCTTCCCCCTCCCAGCCCCACAGCATTTATGTACATATGTTATTTTATTTATTTGCACTGATGTCTGCCTCCTCTACTCTAGACTGTAATCCCACTGTGGGCAGGGAATGTGACTGCTTATTTCTGCATTAGTACACTGCTCTGTACACAGTGAGCGCTCAGTGAACACCACTGAATGAATGAATCTTCTAAGTTTTACTAAATTCACACCTCCTTCAATAAACCTGCCTGACTAATTTCCCATCTCTCCTCCCTATTTTCCCTTCCTTCTGAGACCTGTGCACTTGAATCTATGTCACCTAACCACTGAGGTGCCCACCTCCATCCACACAACATTTTTGTACGTATCTTCTTACTCGGTTGCCTCTTGCCAATAATTGATTTTAATGTCTGTCTTCCCGGCTAGATTGAAAGCTCCTCAAAAAACAGTGGTTGTATTTATTGAAACAGAGTGGCCTCGTGGAAGGAGCACAGGTTTGGGAACGGGAGGACCCGGGTTCTGATTCTGGCTCTATCACTTGTCTACTGTGTGACCTTGGGCAAATCACTTCACTTCTCTGGGCTTCAGTTCCCTCATCTGGAAAATGGAGATTAAGGTTGTGAGCCCCATGTGGGACAGGACTGTGTGCAACCCCATTATCTTGTATTTGCCCCAGAGCTTAGTAGAGAAGCAGCATGGCTTAGTGGAAAGACCACAGGCTTGGGAGTCAGAGGTCATGGGTTCTAATCCCGACTCCGTCACTTGTCTGCTGTGTGACTTTGGGCAACCTAACTTCAACTTAACTTCTCTGTGCCTCAGTTCTCTCATCTGTAAAATGGGGATTTCGACTGTGAGCCTCACATGGGACAACTTGATTAGCTTGTATCTATGCCAGCAGTTAGAACAGTGTAAGTGCTTAACAAATACCATCATTATTATTACACTGCCTGGCACATAGTAAGCACTTAATTAGTACCACACTCATTACTATTATTATTGTTATTATTACTCTCCTGAATGCTTTAGTGCAGTGCTAATAAATAGCATTGACTGAGTGATGAGATGGAGAAATTAGGAAAGACATTTCTTTCCAAAACATTCTCCACTCTTCCTGAATGATGATGATGATGATGATAAAATTATAACGATGATAATAATAACTGTGTACTTGATGTGTGCCAGGAATGAACTAAGCACTGAGGTAGATGCGAAAAATCAGATCAGACACACATGGGGTTCACGGCCTCAGGAGAGCAGGTATTTTATCTTAGTCTCCTCATCTGTTTAAATGAATTTCCCAAGATCACAGGGCAGCCAAGAGACTAGAACCCTCTCCCTAGAACAAAGAAGCCTGTGATGTCTGCCCATCACCAGCTCTCAGTCTACCGGGGCAGACAGGCATTCGTCTAAGTAAATCCTTTTTAATATATGATTTATAAATATGTTCATAAATTCTGTGGGGCTTGGGTCTCAGACCCAAGTGCATAGTCGATGCTAAAGAGAGAAGGAGCTGGAGAAAAGAGGGCTTTATCAGGGACAAAACTCCTCACCATTGGCTTTAAGCACTCAACCACCTTGCCCTTTCCTACTTCACTCCAATACCCTCCTACTCCAACCCAGACCTCACACTTCGTTCCTCTAATGCCAACCTCCTCACTGTACCTCCATCTCACCTAACTCGCTGCCAAACTCTCGCTCACATCCTGCCTCTGGCCTGGAATGCCCTCTCTCCTCATATCAGACAGATAATTGCTCTCCCCCACTTCACAGCCTTTTTGAAGGCCCATCTCCTCCAAAAGCCTTCCGTGACTAAGCCCTCCTCTCTTCTTCGCCCACTTCTTTCTGCACCGCTCTTACGTTCTCCTTCATTCATCCTCCCCCCCATCCCCGCAGCATATGTAGATATCTGAATTTGTCATTTATTTCATCATTTACCCATTTATTTATTTATATTAATGTCTCTCTAGACTGTGAGTTTGCCATGGGTAGTGAAGGTGTCTGTTCTTCTATTGTCCTTTCCCAAGTGCTTAGTACAGAGCTCTGCACACAGTAAGCACTCAATAGAAACCATTGAATGAATAAATGAATGAATGAAAGGTCACACGCAAGCAATTCATTCCTTTATGCAGTTGTAGCTACTGAGTGCTTACTGTGTGCAGAGCACCGTACTAAGCACTTGGAAAGTACAATTTGGGCAACAAATAGAGACAATCTCTACCCAACAACGGGCTCACAGTCTAGAAGGGGGGGGATAGACAACAAAGCAAAATAAAACAAGTAGCCAGGCCTCAGTAGCATCAATATGTGACCTTAGTAATGGTTTGAAAGTGGAGAGAGTGGTGGACTGGTCTATATGGGGGTTGGGGGGGAGTTCAGTTCACAGGGAGGAAGTGGGAGAGGGGTCGGTGACGAGTTAGAGAAAATAAGTTGGGGCTGGGCTGGAGTAGGCCTTAAGTGAGGTGAGATGAGTATGAGGGGGCGAGCTGACGGAGGATTTTAAAGCCGATGGTAAGAGTTTCTATTTGATGCAGATGTGGATGGAATTTGGATTTGAGGAGTGGGAAAACCTGGGTAGCAATGGATGAACATTTTCACAGAGAAACGATCTGGGCAGCAGAGTGGAGTGTGGACCGGAGTGGGGAGAGACAGGAGGCTGGGAGATCAGCAAGGAGGTAGATGCCGTAATAATAATAATAATTATGGTATTCGCTAAACACTAACTATATGCCAGGTACTGTATGAAGCACTGGGGTGGATACAAGCATATCGGGTTGGATACAGAACCTGTTCCGCTTGGGCTCACAGTCTCAATCCCTATTTTTCAGATGAGGAAACGGAGGCCTAGAGAAGTGAGGTTCATTCAATCCTATTTCAGTCATAAGTGAAGTGACTTGTCCAAGGTCACACAGCAGACAAGTGGCAGAGTCAGGATTAGAATCCATGATTTGCTGACTCGCAGGCCTCTGGTCTTTCAACTAGACCATGTTATTTCTCCATGCAGTAGTCAAGGTGGGATAGGATACGAGCTTGGATTCTATTTTAATTGATGCTTTTGGTGCCTGTTTACTTGTTTCGATGTCTGTCTCCCCCCTTCTAGACTGTGAGCCCGTTGTGGGCAGGGATTGTCTTTCTCTGTTGCTGAACTGTACTTTCCAAAGGCTTAGTACAGTGCTCTGCACACAGTAAGAGCTCAATAAATACGTCTGAATGAATGAATCAACATAGTAGTTTGGATGCTGAGTAAAGGGTGGATTTTAGTGATGCTGTGAAGGTAGAACCGACAGGATTCACGAAATGGTCTCCTACATGCGATATTTTTAAAGACCTGAAAGAAATCCAGTTGGCTGCAATTTAAACTTCTTGGCAACTCATATCCAGTTGAAAATTCTCTCACAACCCACCCACGGTCGGGCCTCTTTTCCGCCGTTTTACCCCTATTTTTACTACCAGGTTTTGACAATCCTTTGTGACTTGGAAAAAGAAACTGGCTGTCTACTGAACACCCTTTGAAGGCTGGGATCAGTTTAAACCACATGGGGCCACATGGTCAACAGCCTTGAAATCCATGGTGAGGAGTTTTTGTTGCATAGAGAGAGGTGCAGGGAGCCAGCTGAGGGTTTTGGAAGTAGCCTGGCATGGTGTAAAGAGGACGGGCCGGGGAGTCAGAGGATCATGGGTTCTAATCCTGGCTCCGCCAGTTGTCTGCTGTGTGACCTTGGGCACTTCTCTGGGCTCCATTACCTCATCTGTAAAATGGGGATTGAGACTGTGAGCACCTCATGGGACAGAAGCTGTATCCAACTCAATTTAGTTGTATCCACCCCAGTGCTTATTACAGTGCCTGTCACATAGTAAGCACTGAACGCATATCACAATTATTATTAGAGGAGAGATGTGGGCCAGAGCATCCCTCAAGAAAATGATCTGTACAGTAACATGGGATTAAATTGGAGCAGGGAGAGGCTGGAGATTCATTCATTCATTCATTCAGTTGTATTTATTGAGCATTTACTGTGTGCAGAGCACTGTACTAAGCGCTTGGAAGAGTAGAATACAACAATAAACGGACACATTCCCTACCCACAACAATCTTATAGTTTAGAGGAGGTCAGCAAGGAGGCTAAAACACTTCCAAACCGTGGCAAGATGAGAGCTTGTTTCACCAAGGTAGAACCTTGGGTGGAGAGAAGCAGAATGACCTATTAGAATGAGCAGTGAACTAGGAATCAGAGGATCTGGGTTCTAATCCTAGCTCTGCCACATACCTTTCATTTTATTTATTCAGTCCTATTTATTGACTGATTCCTGAGTGCAGAGCACTGTATTTAACATCTGAGTATAATAATAATAAAATCATGATGGTATTTGTTAAGCGCAGGGAGGAGTTGTTTGTACGAGGTAAATAAAGCCAAGGGGAGCTCCCTGTGAGAAAGGGTGTAAACCAAGAAAAGTAGAGGGAGTAGAACAGAACCTTAGGGGAGACTCAAGGTGAGAGAGAAGCAGTGTTGCCTAGTGGATAGAGCAGGGGCCTAAGAGACAGAAGTCCTGAGTTCTAATTGTGGCTCCACCACTTATCTGCTATGTGACCTTGGGCAAGTCACTTCACTTCTCTGCATCTCAGTTACCTCATCTGCCCAGTGGTAAACTCGTTGTGGTTAGGGAATGTGTCTGATTATTGCTATACCGTACTATCCCAAATGCTTAGTACAGTGCTCTGCACTCAGTAAGCCCTCAATAAATATGACAATGAATGAATGAGATTAAGACTATGAGCCCCACATAGGACATGGATTGTGTCCAACCCGATTAGCTTGTAGCTACCCCAGCGCTTCCTCTCAGGGTGGCACCTGGAGAGTTTCCAGTCCTCTACCAGTCACGACTACAGGAGGGAGAGTGAAGCAGAGGCCTGGCCATTCCATTTCTAGCTTGGCCAGTGGCTAGCGAGTGGCAGGCCATGTGCTACAGGTCCAAACTCCCCCGTGCTGGGCAGGGTGGAGACTCGTTTACTGCGCGGAAGGAGGCGATGGTCAACCACTTCTGTATTTTTCCCAAGAAAACTCTGTGGATCCACTACCAGAACAATTGCAGATGGAAGTGGGGCGTTCTGGGAGAGATGTGTCTACGGCGTCGCTATGGGTCGGGCACGGCTCGACAGCATAAGACAAACCACAACCCCACTGCTTAGAACAGTGCCCGGCACATCGGAAGTACTTAAGAAATACTACAAAAAAAAAAAAGGAGGATGAGAGACAAAGGAAAAAATATGAGAAGGAATCTAGGTAACATCCCTAAACTTTTCTCAAATATTGCAAAACTTCTTACAGAAAAATTCTCTCTCACTATAGAGGAATAAAAGCCTCCCAGGAGCCTATAAAACACAATCTTTAGAAAACTGGTGTCCAAAAAAAGAGAGAGAAACAGAACAGGGGCTAATTCTAGTTACCAAGAAAATCTTTACAAAAACATCGCTCGTCCATTAACCTTAAAATTGAGAGGCCCAGAAACAAATTTTCACAGCACTGTTTCATTGTTAATGTAAAGGACTTCCATTCACATTTTGGAAAGTTTCCATTCTTCACTGTTCTGGTGGCTAAATTGATGGTGAGTCAGGAATTGCCATGAGTCAGCTTGAAAAGGACAGATCCTCTATTTCCATCAAATTCGCAATTCCCCTACCTTTCTCATTCAGTGTAGGTGGGAGAAAACGCCATCTCTGCCTCGCTAAATGAAAACCAAAAGCATTGGCAAAAAATCAAAGGCAATTCTGCTAAATTTAAGAACAATCAAAACCACTAAAATGCTAGCAAATTGCTTCCCTATGGTGCTCTTCCACTTGCCCGAGGCCCTATTTGGTGAGTGTTCAAAAGAGGTGAAAAGCCGTTATTAACACTCAGTGGTCGAATGGTCAGGGAGCTTCTGCCCATCAATCAATTAATGGCATTTGGTGAGCACTTACTTAATGCAGATGATGAAGGTATTTGTTAATTCATTCAATCGCATTTATTCAGTCGTATTTACTGAGCCCTTACTGTGTGCTAAGCACTGTACTATTGGCTTCAAAGCTGTCCACCTCCTTCCCTCTCCTACCCCACCTCCCTTCTCTCCTTCTCCATCCCAGCCCACACACTCCGCTCCTCTGCTTCCGCTCACCTTCTCACTGGGCCTCCAGCTCGCCTATCCCGCCGCCGACCTCTGGCCCACACCCTACCTCTGGCCTGGAACACCCTCCCTCCACAAATCTGCTCAACAATCACACTTCAAGCCCCTTCAAAACCCTACTGAAGGCTCACCTCCTCCAAGAGGCCTTCCTAGATTGCTCCCCTTTTCCTCAGCTCCCCCCGTCACCCTGACTTTGCTCTACCTCCCTCTCCCCACCCCACAGCACTGTGTATAGCTGTACATATCTATAATTCTGTTCATTCATATCGATGCCTATTTACTTGTTTTGATGAGTATATATCTATAATTCTATTTATTTATATTGATATCTGTTTACTTGTTTTGATGTCTGTCTCTCTCCCTCTAGACTGTAAGCCCAGTGTGGGCAGGGATTATCTCTATTGCTGAATTGTACTTTCCAAGTGCTTAGTACAGTGCTCTGTGCACAGTAAGTGCTCAATAAATACGATCGAATGAATGAATACTAAGCACTTCGAGAGTACACTCTAGCAATAAACCCACACATTCCCTGCCCACAATGAGCTTACAGTCTAGAAGGAGAGAGGCAGACATCAAAGCAAGTAAACAGGTATCAATATAAATAAATAGAATTTATAGGGTTTAGACTAGACTGACTGACTTCTAGAATGAGAGATCATTGTTGGGTAGGGATTGTCTCTATCTGTTGCCAAATTATACTTTTCAAACGCTTAGTACAGTGCTCTGCACACAGTAAGTGTTCAATAAACATGATTGAATGAACAGGTTTATAGTCTAGACAATCACTTACTCTGTGGCAAATACTGTACTGAGAACTGGGCAGACATAACGTAGTCAAGTAGAACACAGTCCCTGTCCCACCTGGGGCTCTTGTTCTAAGCTGAAGGGAGAACAGAAAGAATTAGGGAATGAGCTACAGGAAATGTCAGGAATAACATGATTCTCCAGGGAGCCTTTTTCATGGGAATGTGTCTGTTATATTACGTGAATGTCTCTGTTATATCGATATACTGTACTCTCCCAAGCACTTAGTACAGTGCTCTTCACACAGCAAGCGCTCAATCAATCTAACTGACTGAATGATGGACCCACTTACAGAATCTCCACTTATCCTGCCTCTGCCACTTGGCTGTTTTGTGACCTTGGGCAAGTCACTTAACTTCTCTGTGCCTCAGTTACCTCATCTGGGAAGCAGCGTGGCTCAGTGGAAAAGAGCCTGGGCTTCGGAGTCAGAGGTCATGAGTTCGACTCCCGGCTCTGCCACTTGTCAGCTGTGTGACTGTGGGCGAGTCACTTCACTTCTCTGTGCCTCAATCACCTCATCTGTAAAATGGGGATTAACTGTGAGCCTCACGTGGGACGACCTGATGACCCTGTATCTCCCCCAGCGCTTAGAAGAGTGCTCTGCACATAGTAAGTGCTTAACAAATACCAACATTATTATTATTTATTATTATCTGTAAAATGGGGGTTATCATTAAGAGAAGCAGTGTGGCTTAGTAGAAATAACCTGGGCTTGGGAGTCAGAGGTTGTGGGTTCTAATCCCTGCTCTGCCACTTATCAGCTATGTGACTTTGGGCAAGTCACTTCACTTTTCTGGGCCTCAGTGACCTCATCTGTAAAATGGGGATTAAGACTGTGAGCCCCATGTCGGACAACCTGATTTACCTTGTATCTACCCCAGTGCTTAGAACAGTGCTTGGCACATAGTAAGTGCTTAACAAATACCATTATTATTATAACAGAAAATCAATATAGTATAGAATAGTGCTCTGCACAGAGTAAGTGCTCAATAAATACCATTGATTGATTGATCGACATATGAGCATGTGATTTAAAAATGGGTAGTGAAAATTTCTTATTCTAAGAATAGCACAAACTATAAGGTGGACAGCATGCAGGATTGGGGAGCAGTGGCTGTTTTCTTTTTAATCTCTTCCCATGGTTTACTCATGAGCTACTCAGGGAAGGAACCCAGGCACTGTCTTAACTGTGACATTGTTAAGTGCTTATTATGTGCCAGGCACTGTACTAAGCACTGGGGTAGATACAAAATAATCAGACTGGACACAGTCCACCTTTTAGTCTTAATCCCCATTTTGTAGATGAGATGACAGGCACAGAGAAGTAAATTTATTTGCCCAAGGTCACGCAGCAGATATATGGCAGAGCCACGATTAGAACTCAGGTCCTTCTGAGTCACAGGCCCATACTCTATCCATTAGGCCATGCTACTTCTCATCAACCTACTACTACTACTAATAATGTTGGTATTTGTTAAGCGCTTACTATGTGCAGAGCACTCTTCTGAGCGCTGGGGGAGATACAGGGTAATCAGGTTGTCCCACGTGAGGCTCACAGTCTTCATCCCCATTTTACAGATGAGGTCACTGAGGCACAGAGAAGTGAAGTGACTTGCCCACCATCACCCAGCTGACAAGTGGCAAAATCGGAATTTGAACCCATGACCTCTGACTCCTAAGCCCAGGCTCTTTCCACTGAGCCACGCTGCTTCGTTGTAGGGCATGTCAGTCAATCGTATTTAGTGAGTGTTAACTGTGTGCGGAGCACAGTACTAACCGCTTGGGAATGTACAATAGAACAATGTAACCGATACATTACCTGCCCACAACAAGCTTATAGTTTGCTAAAAGCCCACGGAGCTCAGCCTTCTTCCTTAGAAAGCTTTAATAGTTCTATCGCTAAGCTTATCAATTTTGGTGTTGAACTACCGTGAACACACTCAATAATCCCGGTTCTTGTTCCACATGGCAATGCTCCATAAAATGGCTATTTTCTAACTCACAGATCTGGAAAACAGGGTTCAATCAATGACCATCCCTCTGGCCTAAAAATGTTTTCTATTCCTCCAGGAACTTTTTGTTTCATTCAAATAGGACGTGATTTGAGGTTGGGTCGGGGATGTAAGCAGAACACGTACCTATTTTAAATGACCGGAGATTTTTCAGACAGCAGAAGTTGGTGATAATAATAATGATCGTGATATTTGTTAAGCACTTACTATGTGCTTCTTGTCTTATGCTCATTTCCGACCCATAACGACTCCATGGATGCATCTATCCCAGAAGGCCCCACCTCCATCTGCGATCGTTCCGGTACTGGATCCACAGAGTTTTCTTGGTCAAAGTATGAAAGTGGTTTACCACTGTATTCTTCCGCACAGTCAACTTGAGTCTCCACCCTCAACTCTCTCCCGTGCCGCTGCTGCCCAGCACGGGGGAGTTTTGACTTGTTGCCGATGGCCTGCCGCTCGCTAGCCACTGCCCAAGCTAGAAATGGAATGGTCAGGCCTCTGCTTCACTCTCCCTCCTGTAGTCAAGACTGATAGAGGACTGGAAACTCTCCAGGTGCCACCCTAAAAAGGCTGCTATATGCTTACCATACTCTAATCACTGCACAATCTCTACCCTCAGCAACTCTGAAATCCTGCTGACTCCAATCTCCTCCCTTTCCTCCTCTCCCACAGACCTCCTTCTTGCAAATAATACTAATGAAAATAATAATTATTATGGTATTTAAGTGCTTCCCATGTGCCACTCACTGTTCTAAGTGCTAGGGTGGATTCAAGCAAATCAGAGTGGACACAGTCCCTGTCCCACATGGGGTTCACAATCTTAATCACCATTTTATAGAGGATGGAAACAGAGGGCCAGAGAAGTGTAATGATACGCCCAAGGTCACACAGCAGGGAAGTGGCAGAGCTGGGATTAGAACCCAGGTCCTTGTGACTCCCAGGCCCCTGCTTTACCCACTAGGACCCTGTGTGAGTTGGTCTGGGTGGCATTAGTGACTTTACCTTGGAGAGCATCGGTAGCCCCTCCGGAACTATAATAATAATAATAATAATTGCGGTGTTTGTTAAGTGCTTACTATGTGCCAGGCACTGTACTAAGCGCTGGGGTACGTACAAGCAAATAGGGTTGGACACAGTCCTGGTCCCACGTGGGGCCAACGGTCTCGATCTCCCTTTTACAGTGGAGGTAACTGAGGCCCAGAGAGGAAGTGATTTGCCCAAGGTCAAACAGCGGAAAAGTGGCACAGTCAGGTTTAGAACCCATAACCTTCTGACTCCCAGGTCACTGTTCTATCCACTCCACTACATTTCTTCACTCTTCCCCTCTAGACTGTATGCTCCTTGTGTGCAGGGAATACGTGAACAAACTCTGTTTTTTTTTCTTTCATGGTATTTGTTAAGTGTTTAATAATAATAATGATTATGGTATTTGTTAAGAATTTACTATATGCCAAGCACCACTGTAAGCACTGGGATAGATATAGGGTAATCAGGTTGTCCCACATGGGGCTCACAATCTTAATCCCCATTTTATAGATGAAGTAACTGAGGCACAGGGTAGTTAAGTGACTTGCCCAAGGTCACACAGCAGACAAGTGGCGGAGGTGGGATTAGAACCCACTTTCTCTGATTCCCAAGGCCATGCTCCTTCCACTAAGCCAAGCTGCTTCTGTTAACTATGTGTCAAACTCTGTCCAGGAAGCAGCGTGGCTCAGTGGAAAGAGCCTGGGCTTGGGAGTCAGAGGCCATGGGTTCGACTCCCGGCTCCGCCACTTGTCAGCTGTGTGACTTTGGGCAAGTCACTTCACTTCTCTGTGCCTCAGTTCCCTCATCTGTAAAACGGGGATTAAGACTGTGAGCCCCACGTGGGACAACCTGACTCCCCTGTGTCTACCCCAGCGCTTAAAACAGTGCACTGCACATAGTAAGCGCTTAAATACCAACATTATTATAATTATTATTCTAAGCACTGAGGTAGATACAAGTTAATTAGGTTGATCATAGCCCCTGTTCCATATGGGACTCAGTCAAAATAGGAAGGACAACAGAGGAACTGAGGCAAAAAGAAGTTCAGTGATTTGACCAACGTTACCACCAAGCATTGGGAAGAGCTGGAATTAGAACCAACATCCTCTGACTCCCATGACTACAATCTTTCGATCAGTCCTTACTGCTTCCACAACTTAACTGTACTGTACTCTCCCAAGCGCTCGGTACAGTGTTCTGCACACAGGGAGTGTTGAATAAATAGCACCGATGAACAGGCGGAAGATCTAACCTTTGGAATAAATAGAAACACAGCAGTCCAGGAAGTCCTTACCACGCGAGTAAAGGAATTACATTCACACGAGTGGGCAACCTGAAGAGGATTACACAATCGAGTCATGGTACTTATTGAATCCTAATTCATTCAATCGTATTTATTGAGTGCTTACTGTGTGCAGAGCACTGTACTGAGTGCTTGTGTGAACTTGTGTCCCTCAAGGTTCAGGTCTGGCTTCCCTTCTATTCTTCATCTACACCCGCTCCTTGGAGAACTCATTCGCTTCCACGGCTTCAACTACCACTTCTATGCGGGTGATTCCTAAATCTCATCTCCAGCCCTGCTCTCTCTCCCTCTCTGCGCTCTCTCATTTCCTCCTGCCTTGGAGACATCTCTACTTGGATGCCCTGCTATCGCCTCAAACTTAACGTGTCCAAAACTGGGCTCCTTATCTTCCCACTCTAACCCTGTCTACCCCCCGGCTTTCCCATCACTGTAGACAGCACCATCATACTTTCTGTCTCTCAGGACCGTAACCTTGGCATTATCCTTGACTCCTCTCTCTCATTCAACCCACATGTTCAATCCATCACTAAATCCTGTCAGTTCAACGATCTCAGCATCACTAAAGTCCACCCTTTCCCCTCCACACGAACTGCTACCTTATTAATCCAAGCACTTATCCTGCCTTGATTACTGTATCAGCCTCCTTGCTGACTTCTCTGCCTCCTGTCTCTCCCCACTCCATTCTCCAGTTCGTCCTTCACTCTGCTGCCCGGATCATTTTTGTACAAAAACTTTCCGTTCATGTTTCTCCACCCCTCAAGGAACTCCGGGGGTTGCCCATCCACCTCCACGTCAAACGAAAACGTCTTAACATTGGCTTTAAAGCACTCAATCATCTTGCCCTCTCCTACCTCATCTCGCTATTCGCCTACTATAGTCCAGCCCACAGGCCTCGCTCCTCTAGTGCCAACCTTCTCAATCTTACCACCAACCTCTCGCCCACATCCTGCCTCTGGCCCGGAATGCCCTCCCTCTTCATATCCAACAGGCAATGACTCTCCCCCGACTTCAAAGCCTAAAGGAAGGCCCATCTCCTCCAAGAGGCCTTCCCTGACTAAGCCTCATTTCCTCTTGTCCCACTCCTTTCTGCGCAACCCTGACTTGCTCCCTTTATTCACCCCCTGACCCAGCCCCACAGCACTTATGCCTTATCTGTCATGTCCTTATTCATATTAATGTCTGTCTCCCCCTCTAATAATAATAATAATGTTGGTATTTGTTAAGCACTTACTATGTGCAGAGCACTGTTCTAAGAGCTGGGGGAGATACACGGTAATCAGGTTGTCCCACGTGAGGCTCACAGTTAATCTCCTTTTACAGATGAGGTAATTGAGGCACAGAGAAGTGGAGTGACTTGCCCACAGTCACACAGCTAACAAATGGCAGAGCTGGAATTCGAACCCATGACCTCTGACTCCCAAGCACGGGCTCTTTCCAGTGAGCCACGCTGCTTCTCTAAATAATATTGGTATTTGTTAAGCACTTACTATGTGCAGAGCACTGTTCTAAGTGCTGGGGTAGATACAGGGTCATCAGGTTGTCCCACGTGAGGCTCACAGTTAATCCCCATTTTACAGATGAGGTAATTGAGGCACAGCAAAGTGAAGTGACTTGCCCACAGTCACACAGCTGACAAGTGGCAGATCCGGGATTCGAACCCATGACCTCTGACTCCCAAGCCCGGGCTCTTTCCACTGAGCCATGCTGCTTCTCTAGACTGTAAGCTTGCTGTGGGTAGGGAATGTGTCTGTTATATCATTAAATTGTACTTTCCAAGTGCTTAGTACAGTGCTCTGCACACAGTAAAAGCTCTATAAATACAATGGATTGATTGAATGATTATCATAGAGTTGGAAGACATGACCCTTGCCCTCAAGGAGCTTATTATAGTGCAGGGGAAATGGACCCTAAAATACATTAGAGATAGGGAGGAGTAACAGAGCTTGCACACATAATCATAAGCAGTGTTGTCTAGTGGGTTGAGCAAACGCTTGAGAGTCAGAAGGACCTGGGTTCATTCATTCATTCAATAGTATTTATGGAACACTTACTGTGTGGAGAATACTGTACTAAGCGCTTGGAAAGGACAATTCGGCAACAAATAGAGACAATCCCTACCCCAAAACGGGCTCGCAGTCTAGAAGTGTGGGATGCTCTAATCGCAGTTCCACCCACTACTTGTCTGCTGTATGACCTTGGGCAAGTCGCTTCACTACTCTGGGCCTCAGTTACCTCATCTGTCAAATGGGGATTAAGACTATGAGCCCCTCATGAGATGGGGACTGTGTCCAACCTAATTTTTGTGTATCCACCCCAACGTTTAGTACAGTGCCTGACACGTAGTAAACGCTTAACTAATACCACAATCATTATATAAATAATAGGGTTGTATACTTAAGTGACTAGCGATTGGGCCTATCGTACTCTGCCAAGGGCTCAGTACCTGCTCTGCACCCAGTAAGTGCTCAGTAAATACCACTGATTGGTTGTTTGATTAGGGGGTCAGGACTCAGGTGCCCAATCGGTCAATCAATCAGTTGTATTTATTGAGCGCTTAACATATGCAGAAGCCTGAACTAAGCGTTTCAGGGGGTACACTGTAACTGTAAAACCAACACAATCCCTGACCATAAGAACCATAGAAAGGACCATGTCAGCATGATACACATCTTTTACCCCCAAAAGACAGATCGTCTCCAATGTACCCTGCTAATCTAGTGGTTTAAGTGGCTTTTTCCCGTCTATTTTTCTGTTGCTGCCGTTAGATGATATCCTTAATCCTTTCTCCTCCAAATCAGATTTCCTTTACAATGACAAGGGCCCACTCCATCACAAGAACTTGACAACTGAAATCACGCTCCACTTTGACTATCCCCTCCGAGACCCTGATTTGAAAGGAATTCACTCTGCATATTCCCTACCGTAATAGGTGTTTGCTGATTGCCACTTGACTATAATATAAACTCCATTCACTCCATTCTTCGAATCGATGTCTCTTAGCAAACACGTGACGCAGACAAAGTAAGAGTTCAACAAAAAGCACTATTATATTTATACACACACACACATACACAGACATACATATATGCATGTACACATACAAACACTGTGGTTTTTCTTGAGCTTTTACTATGTGCCAAGCACTGTTCTAAGAGCTAGGGCAGATACAAGATATTTATATATCTATATCTAAATACATATACATATATATATGCATGCATATACTTATATATATATGCATACATAAAATATATATATATATATGTATACATCCTATTTCCCACCACACTCAAATATATACATGAATATGTATTTATGCAAGAAATAGTGGGAAAACCCATAGATTAAAATTTCTGGAATATTCCCTTATTCTCATCTCAATGGCTATTGGCTCTCTCACACCCTTTCTCTGCCTGGAACCTCCTCCCAGGCAATCAATCAATGGTAATGATAATAATAATGTTGGTATTTGTTAAGTGCTTACTATGTGCAGAGCACTGTTCTAAGTGTTGGGGTAGATACAGGATAATCAGGTTGTCCCACGTCAGGCTCACAGTTAACCCCCATTTTACAGTTGAGGTAAATGAGGCACAGAGAAGTTAAGTGACTTGCCCACAGTCACACAGCTGACAAGTGGCAGAGCCAGGAGTCGAACCCATGACCTCTGACTCCGAAGTCCAGGCTCTTTCCACTGAGCCATGCTGCTTCTCTTACCGTGTTGTCTTGTGGCTAGAGCACCGGCTTAGGAGTCAGAAGGACCTGGGTTCGAATCCCGCCTCTGTCACCCATCTGCTGTGTGACACATCCCAGCACAGCAGAATTTATGTGCATAACCTCATGCTCGGTTATTTCTCCTTCATTCATTCAATCGTATTAATTGAGTGCTTACTATGTGCAAAGCACTGTACTAAGCCCTTGGAATATACAATTCGGTAACAGATCGAGACAATCCCTGACCGACAAGGGGCTCTCCTGTCAGCAATTTATTTTAGTCTGTCTCCCCCATTAGCCTATAAGCTCCTCAAGAACAGGGATGATGTCTACCAAATCTATTCTACCCTCCCAGGTGTTTAGAATAGTCTTCCACACAAAACAATAGAATCAAGGGGATGAACATCTCATTAAAACAATAGCAATAAATAGAATCAAGGTGATGTACATCTCATTAATAAAATTAATAGAGTAATGAAAATATATACAATTGAGCGAACAAGCACAGTGCTGCGGGGAGGGGAAGGGAGAGGGGGTGGTGCAGAGGGAAAGGGGGGAAAAATGGGGCTTAGGTGAGGGAAGGAGGGAGGGGCAGAGAGGAAGCAGAGGGAAAAGGGGAAGCTCACTGTGGGAAGGCCTCTTGGAGCAGTTGAGCTCTAAGTAGGGTTTTGAAGAGGGGAAGAGAATGAGTTTGGCGGAGGTGAGGAGGGAGGGCGTTCCGGGACCGCGGGAGGACGTGGCCCAGGGGTCGACGGCGGGACAGGAGAGAACGGGGACGGTGAGGAGGTGGGAGGCAGAGGAGCGGAGTGTGCGGGGTGGGCAGGAGAAAGAGAGAAGGGAGGAGAGGTAGGAGGGGGCAAGGGGATGGCCTAGAGTGAGAAGTTTTCGTTTTGTGCGGAGGTCGATAGGCAACCACTGGAGGTTTTTAAGGAGGGGAGTGACAGGCCCAGAGCGTTTCTGCAGGAAGATGAGCCGGGCAGCGAAGTGAAGAATAGACTGGAGCGGGGCAAGAGAGGAGGAAGGGAGATCAGAGAGAAGGCTGACACAGTAGTCTAGCCGGGATATTCCGAGAGCCCGTAGCAGTAAGGTAGCCGTTTGGGTGGAGAGGGAAGGGCGGATCTTGGCGATATTATAAAGGTGAGAGCGGCAGGTCTCGGTAACGGATCGGATGAGTGGGGTGAACGAGAGAGACGAGTCAAAGATGACACCGAGGTCGCGGGCCCGAGAGACGGGAAGGATGGTCGTACCGTCCACGGTGATAGGGAAGTCAGGGAGAGAACCGGGATTGGGAAGGAAGATGAGGAGCTCAGTTTTGGCCATGTTGAGTTTTAGGTGGCGGGCAGACATCGAGGTGGAGACGTCTTGGAGGCAGGAGGAGATACGAGCCCGAAGGGAGGGGGAGAGGACGGGGCAGAGATGTAGATCTGCGTGTCATCTGCATAGAGATGGTAGTCAAAGCCGTGAGAACGAATGAGTTCCCCGAGGGAGTGAGTGTAGATGGAGAACAGAAGAGGGCCGAGAACTGACCCTTGAGGAACCCCAACATTTAGAGGATAAGAGGGGGAGGAGGAGCCAGCGAAGGAGACCGAGAATGACCGGCCAGAGAGACAAGAGGAGAACCGGGAGAGGACGGAGTCCGTAAAGCCAAGGTGAGATGAGGTGTGGAGGAGGAGGGGATGGTCGACAATGACACAGGCAGCTGAGAGGTCAAGGAGGATTAGGACAGATTAGGAGCCATTGGATTTTGCAAGGAGGTCACGGGTGACCTTAGAGAGAGCAGTCTCGGTAGAGTGGAGGGGACGGAAGCCGGATCGGAGGGGGTCCGGGAGAGAATGGGAGTTAAGGAATTCTAGGCAGCGAGTGTAGATGACTCGTTCTAGGAGCTTGGAAAGGAAAGATCGTATGGAGATAGGTTGATGACTAGAAGGGGAAGTGGGGTCGAGAGAGGGTTTTTTTAGGATGGGGGAGACATGGGCATGTTGGAAGGCAGAGGGGAAGAAGCCATCATCCACTAGTCCCTGGACCTGGGAAGATTAATACTAATATTGGTATTCGTTAAGTGCTTACTATGTACCAGGTACTACTGTTCTAAGCGTTGGGGCAGATACAAGGGTTGGACGCAGTCCCTGTCCCACATGGGGCTCACAGTCTTAATCCCCATTTTACAGATGAGGGAACCGAGACACAGAGAAGTGAAGTGACTTGCCTAAGGGCACAAAGCAGACAAGTGGCGGAGTCGTAATTAGAACCCAGGTCCTTCTGATTCCCAGACCTGGGCTCTAGTCACTTTGCCGTGCTTAAAATTAGTCCCATACTGATTCCAGCAGGATTTCAATGAAGAGGCCCAAAGGTGTTACTCCACCTAACACAGTATTAATGATATCAATAATAATAATTGTAGTATTCATTAAGCACTTATTACATTCCAAGCCGTAGAGTACCTAGAAGATAATTGGATAGGAAGCAGACCTTGTCCCATATGGGACTCACAGCGTAAGTAGGAGGGAGAGCAGGCATAGAAGACACATTTAAAGGTGTGGAAACTTGAGAAGTGAAAACACTTGCCCAAGGTCACCGAGTTGACAGGTGCGGTGCCAGGATGGGAACCCAGGACCTCCAACTCCAGGATTGTCCTCTTTCCACTAGGCCACGCTGCTTGTCTGAATCTGGGTCTTGGATCAGAGGGAGGATTTCTAGATCATGCTGTGGTCTACCGTTATGACAGAATGGATTTGCCCCCCGAGATGCCCACCCCCTGTCAATCAACTCTCCCGGGGAGGGGCACGAACCTGAACAAATGTTCCCCTACAAGGATCCTGTGCTTCCAACATGGAAAATTGTAAGTAGCAGTCAGGCACTCATATATATGCATACATATACATATATATTTATATATGTATGTATGATGTGTGTGTGTGTGTGTGTGTGTGTTTGTAGAGAAGCAGCATGGGGTAGAGAAGCAGCGTGGCTCAGTGGAAAGAGCCCGGGCTTGGGAGTCAGAGGTCATGGGTTCGATTCCCGGCTCTGACACTTGGTAGCTGTGTGAGTGTGGGCAAGTCACTTCACTTCTCTGTGCCTCAGTTACCTCATCTGTAAAATGGGGATTAACTGTGAGCCTCACATGGGACAACCTGATTACCCTGTAACCATCCCGGCGCTTCCAGTGCTCTGCACATAGTAAGCGCTTAACAGATACCAACATTATTATTCATTCATTCATTCAATAGTATTTATTGAGCGCTTACTATGTGCAGAGCACTGGAATGTACAATTCGGCAACAGAGAGACAATCCCTGCCCATTGACGGGCTTACAGTCTAATTGGGGGTAATGGATAGGCCTCAGAGTCAGAAGGTCATGAGTTCTAATTCTGGCCACTTGTTTGCTGTGTGACATTGGGCAAGTCACTTCACTTCTCTGGGCCTCAGTTACCTCATCTGTAAAATCGGGATTGAGGCTGTGAGCCTCTTATGGGACAGGAACTCAGTCCAACCCGATATACTTGGATCCATTCCAGCGCTTAGTACAGTACCTGGCACATAGCAAGTGCTTAACAAATGCCATCACTATTATTATTAGACATGTGTGGGGGTGTGTATATGCATCATATAAATATATGTTTGTGTGTGTGTATATATATGTATATGTAAGTATACATGCTTCATATAAATGTATGTTTGGGTGTGTATATATATGTGTATATACATATTTATAGACATGTGTGTATACATTCACAATAGACACACGCACACACATATATATATGAATACATATATGCACCTACACACATGTATATAAATGATAACATATATGTGTATGCATATGCTCACAACACACAAACTGAATAGGGCAACATACACATACACCTTTCAGTCAGAAGTATTTATCAAGTGGTTCCTGGATACAGAGAACTGTACTGAGTAATTGGGGGAGTTCAATACGATACAGTTGGCAGATATGTTCCCTGCCCAATCCCGTAATAATAACCACTGTGGTATTTGGTGAGCGCTTACTATGTGCCAGGCACTGTACTAAGTGCCGGGGGTGATACAAGCTAATCACGTTGGAAGACAGTTGCAGTCCCACGTGGGGTTCACAGTCTCTAGATTGTAAGCTCCTTATATAAGGAATCACTCCTTGCTATTTATTGAACACTCTGTGCAGGATATCTCAGAGAACCCTGGGAAGCAGCATGGCCTAGTGCCTAGAGCACAGGCCTGGGAGTCAGAAGGTCATGGGTTCTAATCCCGCCTCTGCCACGCTTCTGCTGTGTGGCCTTGGGCAAGTCATTTCACTTCACTGGGCCTCAGTTCCCCCGTCTGTAAAACGGGGATTAAAACTGTGAGCCCTATGTGGGACAGGGACTGGGTCCAACCGGATTATCTTGCAACTACCCCAGTGCTTAGAACAATGCCTGACACATAGTAAGTCCTTAACAAATAAGTGCTTGGAAGAGTACAACAGATTTAACAGACACCCTCCATGCCCATAACGGATATCATATTTAAGAGAAGAAAACTCACAAAACTAGTTCTCGGGAACCAACTTCAGGAAGATGACTGTGAAAATTAGGCTTCTCCCTTCCAGATCACAGGAGGCAATGAGATTTATCATTTTAGACCCACATGTCTAGAAGAAGTGTAACCGAGTGGATAAAGCCCAAGCCTGGGAGTCAGAAGGACCTGGGTTTCAACCTCAGTTCCGCCACTTGTCTGCTAAGTGACCTTGGGCAAGACTCTTCACTTCTCTGTGCCTCAGTTCTCTCATAATATTGTTGGTATTTGTTAAGCGCTTACTATGTGCAGAGCACTGTTCTAAGCGCTGGGGGAGATACAGGGTAATCAGGTTGTCCCACATGAGGCTCACAGTTAATCCGCATTTTACAGATGAGAGGCACAGAGAAGTGAAGTGACTTGCCCACAGTCCCACAGCTGACAAGTGGCAGAGCTAGGATTTGAACCCATGATCTCTGACTCCCAAGCCCAGGCTCTTTCCACTGAGCCACGCTGCTTCTCTCATCTGTAAAATGGGGATTGAGACTGTGAGTCCCATGTGGGACAGGGACCGTGTCCATCCCGATTTGCTTGTATCCACCCCAGTGCTTAGTACAATGTCTGGCACATAGTTAGTGCTTAACAAATAACCCCTTTTATTGCCACACACTGTTCATACCCCGATCTTTTCATTTACTCGTCTGCAAATGAACAGGCTAGCTTTTCTGCGAATGCAGTCTCAAACACCAACTTTTGGGGTTGGGAATCCTTTTTCTCCCCTCTCAGGGATACACTTGGAGAGTTTCCAGTACTCTACCAGTCTCAGCTATGGCTACCAGTCTCGGCTACGGGAGGGAGAATGAAGCAGAGGCCTGTCCATTCCATTCCTAGCCTGGCCGGTGGCTAGCGCGTGGCAGGTCATCGGCTACCGGTCAAAACTCCCCTGTGCTGGGCAGCAGCGGCGTGAGAGAGAGTTGAGGGCAGAGACTCAAATTGACCACGGGGAAGGAGGCAATGACCAAGAATCCACTACCACAATGATTGCAGATGGAGGTCGGAGGTGACTCGGCAGCGTAAGACAAGAAATTCTATTTCTAAGACTGCAAAAAATGTCTGCTTTTATTGGACCCTGCAAATAGTCTCTTAGTTGTGGTGGACACAGTTGGACAATCATCTAGTTGGCAAAATAGACCAGGCCCATGGAAGCTAGTTCCAGGAAGAAGAATTTCAGTGGATGCTGAGTAGACGCCCAAGGCAACATGCAATAGCAGTCAGAGATTGTGCCTATTTGGTTTCTCTCCCCCTTTAGACTGGATGCTCGTTGCGGGCAGAGAACGTGTTTTCCACCTCTGTCGTATTGGACCCTCCCAAGTGTTTAGTGTAGCGTTCTGCACGCAGTAAGTGCTGAATGATGATAATAATGATTAATTGATTAATGAATTCTGGTATTTATTACATGCTTACCACGTGCCAGGCACTGTACTAATCACTGGGGTGGGTACTAGAAAATCACTTTGGACACAGTCCCTGTCCTGCATAGGGATCACAGTTTTAACCCCCATTTTACAAACGAGGTAATCCAGGCCCAGGAAAGTGAAGTGACTTGTGCAAGGCTACACAGCAGAGAGATGGCAGAGCCAGAATTAGAATCCATGCTCCTCTGAGTCCCAGGCCCATGCGCCATGATATGGAAGAACAATTATAATGATCATGATGATAATAAGGATTGTGGCATTTGTTAAACACTTACTAAGTGGCAGGCACTGAGGTGGATACAATCAAATCGGGTTGGACACATGGGGTTCACGGTCTTAATCCCCCTTTTACAGCTGAGGTAACTGAGGCCCAGAGAAGTGTGGTGACTTGCCCAAAGTCACACAGCTGATTAGTGGGAGAGCCAAGATGAGAAACCAGGTCCTTCTGACTCCCAGGCCCGTGCCCTTTCCACTAGACCAGGCTGCTTTTCATGAATCCATATTATCAAATTTCCAGTGATCGACTGATTGATTTCCACTAGGCCACACTCCATTTCAATAATCCCTATCATCAAATTCCCAGTGATCATTTGATTGGTTTCAGAGGCCACGGTTCCCCCTAAAACTGGCCTCTCGGAGCTTCCAGGGCCCTGGGGCCCGGGTCGGGGCGGACCCTGCGGCCCAGAGGGATGACCGTACGGAGGGGGGAGCGGGATCCCGGGGAAGGAGTCACTCACGCTTCGAATGTTTGTCACACAAGGCGGAGGCCCTCATGTCGCACAGTCTCAGGGAGCCTTTGCTGCTGCTGTAGACGAAGAGGTTACAGTGATGGGGGTGGAACTCCGATGAGGTGATCACTTCTGTCAGGTCCTCCATGTTGGCTGGCTTGATATCTACAATGTCTGAGAAGCGTTTTCATGAAGGAAAAACCAAGCGTTTGGCCGCAAATTGTGAACGTCATTCATTCGATCGTATTACTTGAGCTCGTACCGTGTGCAGAGCACTCTACTAAGGGCTTGGGATAGGACAACGCATCAGTAAACGGACACGTTCCCGGTCCACAACGAGCTAACGGTCTAGCAGGAAGTGAAATTCAACAGGTTCCATGGTGATTAGAACTCGGGAACCAGAGAGCTGACCATTGTGCTCTGGAACTTGAACCCGGGCATCACACTGGGCAAGGATAATGAAATGAATCATAATAATAATAACAATAATAATCATGGTATTTGTTAATCACTTTTTTTGTGCCAGGCATGGGGTGGATACCAGCAACTCAGGTTGGACACAGTCCCTATCCCATGTGGGACTCACAGTCTCAATCCCCATTTAACAGATGAGGCAACTAAGGCACAGAGTTGTTAAGCGACTTGCCCAAGGTCATACAGAAGATGTCTGTCTCCCCCTTACTAATAATGTTGGTATTTGTTAAGCGCTTACTATGTGCAGAGCACCGTTCTAAGCACTGGGGTAGACACAGGGGAATCAGGTTGTCCCCCGTGGGGCTCACAGTCTTCATCCCCATTTTACAGATGAGGTAACTGAGGCACAGAGAAGTGAAGTGACTTGCCCACAGTCACACAGCTGACATGGCAGAGCTGGGATTCGAACTCATGACCTCTGACTCCCAAGCCCGTGCTCTTTCCACTGAGCCACGACTGCGAGCCCGTTGTGAACAGGGACTGTCTCTATTTGTTGCTGCACTGTACTTTCCAAGCGCTTAGTACAGTGCACTGCATCCAGTAAGCACTCAATAAATATGATCAAATGAGTGAATGATGAGGAGGTGTCAGGATTAGCACCCGTTACATGCCCAGCCACCATGCTGCTTCTCTAATAGTATTAATAATCATGAATCGTGGTGTGCTGAGCGCTTACTGTTTGCCAGGAAGTAAGTCCTGGGGTCGAAACGATAACAATCAATGGCATTTATTGAGCGCTTGCTATGTGTAGAGCATGGTGCTAAGTGCTGGGGAGAGTACAATTTTCTTTCATTCCTTCATTCACTGGTAGTTATTGAGTGCTTACTGTGTGTAAAGCACTGTACTAAGCGCTCGGGAGAGTCCAATAGAACAACAGACACATTCCGGGCCCACAACGAGGAATACGACAGAATTAGAGACGGGTTCCCTGCCCACAGTGAGCTTATGGGGATACAGAGTAACACGAATAATATACAGTAATATACAGTAATAAGAAGCAACGTGGCTTAGTGGAAAGAGAATGGGCTTGGGAGTCAGAGGTCATGGGTTCTAATCCCAACTCCGCCACTTATCAGCTGTGTGACTTGGGTAAGCCACTTCACTGTGCCTCAGTTACCTCATCTGTAAAATGGGAATTAAGCCTGTGAGCCCCACGAGGGACAACCTGATTACCTTGAATCTACCCCAGTGCTTAGAACAGTGCTTGGCACATAGTAAGGGTTTAACAGATACAATCATTACTGTTATTATTATTATTACGAATAAACATAATCACATCGGCCACAATCTCTGTCCCATGAGAGGGTCACAGTCTGAAAAGGAAGGAGAACAGAGGTTTAGCCCCATTTGCCGATGCGGAAATAGAGAGAAAGGTTAAGTGACCTGCCTAAGGTCATCTAGCAGGTAAGCCCGGTGTGGTCAGGGATTGTCTCTCTTTATAGCTGAATTCTACCTTCCAAGTATTTAGTACAGGGCTCTGCACATAGTAAGCGCTCAATAAATGCCATTGAATGAATGAAAGTGGCACAGCTGGGATGAGAACGTTGATCCGCAGACCCTGGAGGCCTCACCCTGTTTCTCAGAATATTTGGATAAATCACACCACAATAATTAAATGATAATCATAATAACTGTGGCATTTGTTAAGCACTTACTGTGTGCCAGGCATGCACTAATCGCTGGGGTGGATACAGGCAAATCAGGCAGGACATAATCCCTGTCCCACATGGGGATCACAGTCTTAATTCCCATTTTACATACGAGGTGACTCAGGCACAGAGAATTGAAGTGACTTGCCCAAGGTTGCACAGCAGAGAAGTGGTGAACCCAGATCCCTTTGATTCCCAAGCCCGTGTTCTATCCATTAGGCCATGCTGCTTCTCAAGGCTCAGCACTCTGTCCAATCCTTCCGTATCGTCTCTTCGAAATAGAATGAGTGTCCAGTTAATACAGAGAAGCAGCGTGGGTCAGTGGAAAGAGCCCAGGCTTGGGAGTCAGAGGTCATGGGTTCGAATTCCGGCTCTGCCACTTGTCAGCTGTGTGACTGTGGGCAAGTCACTTCACTTCTCTGTGCCTCAGTTACCTCATCTGTAAAATGGGGATTAACTGTGAGTCTCACGTGGGACAACCTGATTACCCTGTATCTACCCCAGCGATTAGAACAGTGCTCTGCACATAGTAAGCGTTTAACAAATAATAATTTCGGGAAGCAGTGCGGCTCAGTGGAAAGAGCCTGGTCTTGGGAGTCAGAAGTCTTGAGTTCGAATCCCAGCTCTGCTACTCGGCAGCTGTGTGACTGTGGGCAAGTCACTTACCTTTTCTGTGCCTCAGTTACCTCATCTGTAAAATGGGGATTAACTGTGAGCCTCACGTGGGACAACCTGGTTACCCTGTATCTACTCCAGCGCTTAGAACAGTGTTCTGCACATAGTAAGCGCTTAACAAATACCAACATTATTATTAATGCACACATGAACCTTATGCCAAATCACAAACACTATGCGATGGTCTTGCCCAGTGGTTAGGAACAATGGATTTTCCAAGATTGTACTTTCCGGGATTGTTATCCCAGGACTCAAGTAAGCGATTAGCTCATTGCAGACAAGGAATGTGTCTGTTTATTGTTGTATTGTACTTTCCCAAGCGCTTAGTACAGTGCTCTGCACACAGTGAGGGCTCAATAAATTTGATTGATTGACTGATGGCCAATTAACAAAAACTTAAAATAGCCAAAAAGGTCACTGCAGAGAACAGTCAACAAAATGACACTCTGAAAACCCAGATCTGACTTCTCCAAGGTCTATTTAATAATCATGGCATTTGATAAGTGCTTACTATGTGCCAGGCTCCGTACTAACCGCTGGGGTGAATATACACAAATTGGGTGGGAAACAGTCCCTATCCCACGTGGGGTTCCTAGTCGCAATCCCCATTTTACAGATGAGGTAACTGAAGGACACAGAAGTGAAATGACTTGCCCAAGGTCACACAGCAGACGTGTCTCATTGGCTCAGGCAGGGATTTCCCCCTCCAAAACCATTCTGTCCTCACATCCCTTATACTGTCAGTTGGGATCCAGGAACCAGAGTCTCGGCTGTGACGGTGCCCGGAAATGTAAATAATTCCATTCCTCCCCACCCCACCGCATTTCAGTTAATACCGATCATTTTGCCGCATTCACGCCCTTTCAATGTTCACTTGACTCTGGACCCTGACGAGATCAATAAAAACATTATCTTTGTACTTTTCACCACTGAAAACCCGCTCTTAGGAGATAAAAAGCCAAGTTAATTAATTCCAAATCAGCCCTTTTGAAGAGCTGTGGACTAATTTTTTCAACTGGTTTCTATTTCACAGTGAAAATAGATCATACGTGTTCATTTCCAAGTCACCAATGCATTCCCGCCCTCCGACTGAATAGGAATAATACCAGGAACACCCAATTTTCATGATCAAACACCATTTTCTGCTCATAAATGCGAAAGTCTGAAGTGACTTCTGGGAGAGTAGAGCAAGACCGAGAGTGAGGAAGAAAAATCAGCCAATATGTCTTATTTTGTCATATTAAAAAGAAAGTATGTATATACACACACCCATATCCATATCTATTTCTATCAAGCAATCAGCAGCATGGCGTAGTGGCTAGAGCACAGGCCTGGGAGTCATAAGGTCACGGGTTCTAAACCCATCTCTGCCACTTGTCTGCTGTATGCCCTTAGACAAGTCACTTCACTTCTCTGTGCCTCAGTTACCTCATCTGTAAAATGGGGATCAAGATTGTGACCCCCACGTGGGACAACCTGATCACCTTGTATTCCCCCCAGTGCTTAGAACAGTGCTTTGCACATAGTAAGCGCTTAACAAATGCCATCATTATTATTCTCTGGGCCTCAGTTTCCTCATCTGTAAAATGGAGATTGAGACCATGCACCCCATGGTGGACAGGGACTGTGTCCAACCCAGTTTTGCTTGTATCCACCCCAGGGCTTAGTACGATGCCTGGCACCTTGTTTATGCTTAATAAATACCATAAATACCCTCTACTCCCTCTACCGCCCCTCTTTCACCTCTCCGCAGCTTAACCCTCTTTTCCCCCATCTCCCTCTGCTCCTCCCCCTCTCCCTTCCCATCCCCTCGGCACTGTACTCATCTGCTCGACTGTATATATTTTCATTACCCTACTTATTTTGTTAATGAAATGTACATCGCCTCGTTGCCATTGTTTTTACGAAATGTTCTTCCCCTCGACTCTATCTATCGCCATCGTTCTCGTCCGTCCGTCTCCCCCGATTAGACTGTGAGCCCGTCAAACGGCAGGGACCGTCTCTATCTGTTGCCGACTCGTTCACTCCAAGGGCTTAGTACAGTGCTCTGCACATAGTAAGCGCTCAATAAATATTATTGAAGGAATGAATGAATAAAAATTTTTAAAAGGTAGGTCCTCTAGGAGGGTTGTGAAGAGATGAGCTAATAGTCTCAGGGTGCTGTCTTTGTAAGCAAACTTGTTGTGGGCAAGGAAGGTGTCTATCAACTCTATTTCATTGTAGTTTCCCAAATGCTTTGTACAGTGCTCTGCACCGGGTAAGTGCTCAATAAATACCATCGAGTAATTGACTGGTAGTGGAAAGAGCTCGGGCCTGTGAGTCAGAGCACCTGGGTTCTAATCCCATTTCTGCCACTTGCCTGTGGTGTGATCTTGGCCAAATCATTTCCCTGTGCTTCAGTTTCCTCATCTGTAAAACACAGATGTATGCTCATGTATGCAGATTTAGGCTGTATGCTCATCTGTATGTCTGGGCATACAGCAGACAAGTGGCGGAGCTGGAATTAGAACCCATGACCTTCTGATTCCCAGGTCTGTGCTCTAGCCAATATGCTATTCCGCCATTTGCTTGATAGAAATAGATATTCATTCATTCAATAGTATTTACTGAGCGCTTACTATGTGCAGAGCACTGTACTAAGCGCTTGGAATGTACAAATCGGTAACAGATAGAGACAGTCCCAGCCCTTTGACGGGTTTACAGTCTAATCGGGGATGTTGGTATGTGTTAAGCACTTACTATATGCAGAGCACTGTCCTTAGCGCTGGGGTAAATACAGGGTAATCAGGTTGATCCCACGTGAGGCTCACAGTTAATTCCCATCTTACAGATGAGGTAACTGAGGCATAGAGAAGTGAAGTGACTTGCCCACAGTCACACAGCTGACAGGGGGCAGAGCCAGGATTCAAACCCATGACCTTTGACTCCCAAGCCCGGGCTTTTTCCACTGAGCCACGCTGCTTCTCTAATATGGATGGATAGATAGATAGATAGAGATAGATACATTTACACACACTTTTTATTTTTATTTACTATAACATAATAAGACATATTGGCTGAATTTTCTTCCTCACTCTCAGTCTTGCTCTACTCTCCCTCAAGTCACTTCAGACCTTTGCATTTATGAGCAGAAAATGGTGTTTGAGAAGTGGGGATTTGACACCTCTTCTGTCTCCCACTTAGACCGTGAGCCTCAAGTTGGGACAAGGACTAGGCCAAACCTGATTATCTTTTATCACGTGGGACAACCTGATGACCCTGTATCTCCCCCAGCGCTTAGAACAGTGCTCTGCACAAGTAAGCGCTTAATAAATACCAACATTATTATTATTATTATTTATCCACTCTAGTGCTTAGTACAGTGCATAGAACATACTAAATGCTTAACAAATGTCACCATCATCACTGGGGAGTGAGAATGATAATTATGGTATTTGTTAAGTTCTTTCTATGCGTCAGGCACTGTATAAGAGGTGGAGTGGAAAAACCAATCGGGTTGGACCCAGTCCCTGTCCCCTGTGGGGTTCACAGTCTCAATCCCCATTTACAGATGAGGGAACTGAGGCCCAGAGAGGTTAAGGAGTATAGTGTAGTTAGGATTAGTAGTAGTGCAGAGCAAAGTGACACATTACCTGTTGTTTGCCATTGTTCTCGTCTGCCCGTCTCCCCCGATTAGACCGGAAGCCCGTCAGAGGGCAGGGACCGTCTCTATCTGTTGCCGACTTGTCCATTCCAAGCGCTTAGTACAGTGCTCTGCACATAGTAAGCGCTCAATAAATACTATCGAACGAACTCTATTGTATTTTCCCAAACACAATACAGTGTTCTGCACTCAGTAAACTCTGTTTGCAAACCCACTGATTGACTGATTACGTGCTCACAAGTAGCTAGATAGTGAATCTGCTTTGTCCTGAACTGTGGCTCTGTCCTGCCAACTTCACTCTGTGGCCACTTTTATGCTCAAAAGTGGGAGATGGGTACTTGCCCAAGTTTAATCAGCTGACACGTGGAGGAGCCGGGATTAGAACCCAGGTCCTGTCGATTCCCATGACCGTGCTCGACCCACTAGGCCACGCTGCTTATCCGGAGTGGAGCTCCGGAAGGGGAGAGGCCACCTCCGCAACTGCGATACACACCCGATCCCGGAACGGTTGATTTGGGACTAGTAGTATTAGTACTTACTGAGAGCCCACTGGGTACAGTGACTAGGCTACAGGCTCTACGAGTGGTATGCCTGTTCAGTATCATCAAATAGGAATATATTTGAATAAAGCCAATTTCTAGCTTCTCTAAACCAGCAACATTCTTTTTTTATAGCATCAGACGTGGAAGCAGGTAAAGTAAGAATATCAAGTTATTAGAGAAGCAACTTCTTCTAGTGGAAAGAGTCCAGACGAGGGAATCGGAGGACCTGGCTTCTAACTGCAGCTCTGGCCTCTTTCAGTTGTGTGACCTTGGGCAAGTCACTTCACCTCTCTGGGCCTCAGTTCCCTCATCTGTAAAATGGGGATTAGGATTGGAAGCTCCACCTGGGACACGATGTGCGTCAACCTGATTAGCTTGTATCTACCCTAGCGCTTAGTACAGTGCTTGGCACGTAGCAAGCAATTAACTAATACCATAATTCTTCTTATTATTAATCGTGGCTCAGTGGAAAGAACACAGACTTGGGAGTCAGAGGTCATGGGTTCGAATGCCGACTCTGCCCCTTGTCAGCTGTGTGACTGTGGGCAAGTCCCTTAACTTCTCAGTGCCTCAGTTCCCTCATCTGTAAAAGGGGGATTAAGACTGTGAGCCTCACGTGGGATGACCTGATTACCCTGTATCTACCCCAGCGCTTAGAACAGTGCTCGGCACATAGTAAGCGCTTAACAAATGCCAACATTATTATTATTAATACCATTATCTGTTGCTGAATTTTATATTCCAAGCACTTAGTACAGTGCTCTGCACATAGTAAGCGGTCAATAAATACTATTGAATGAATGAATTGAAAAAACCCCAACAAAACAAGTGTCTACAATTGAAATGAAACCAAAAGCCTACTTTCTTCCCCCTAAGGGTGTAGGCATTTATTTGTCCACAGCTACCAATGCAAACATGAACAAGCAGCATTAAGAAATCTGATCTTGTTGGCTCACAGTCTTAATTTCTATTGTAGAAATGAGGGAACTGAGGCTCAGAGAAGTGAATTGACTTCCTCAAGGTCACACAGCAGACAAGTGGCAAAGGCAGAATTAGAACCCAGGTCCTTCTGACTCCTAGGTCCGCGCTCTATCTACCAGGGAACACTGCTTCTTTGGGTGTCTAGAGGAGGACTGCACAGTGGCTACTAGAGGCCCCGTTAGAAAACCCTTATTTTTTCTCTCAGCACAATTTAATTAATGTTGGTATTTGTTAAGCGCTTACTATGTGCAGACCACTGTTCTAAGCACTGGGGTAGATACAGGGTAATCAGGTTGTCCCATGTGAGGCTCACAGTCTTCATCCCCATTTGGCAGATGAGGTAACTGAGGCACAGAGAAGTGAAGTGACTTGCCCAGGGTCACACAGCTGACAAGTGGCAGAGCCGGAATTCGAACCCATAACCTCCGACTCCCAAGCCCGGGCTCTTTCCACTGAGCCACGCTGCTTCTCAATAACTCAATAGCTTCTCCCAACTACTCCTCAATAAACTCTGAAGCCAGTGCTCTTCTAGAACGGGTAATAATGGAAGTTCAATAAAGAATAACAATTCAAGTAAAAAGAACGAAAAAGTACACATGCAGTAACATTTGAACGGAAGCGGCGTGGCTTAGTGGACAGAGCACAGGCTTGGGAGTCAGAGGTCATAGGTTCTAATCTCAGTTCCACTACTTGCCTGCTGTGTGACCTTGGGCAAGGCACTTCACTTCTCTAAGCCTCAGTTCCCTCATCTGTAAAATGGGGATAATAATAATAATGTTGGTATTTGTTAAGCGCTTACTATGTGCAGAGCACTGTTCTAAGCGCTGGGGTCGATACAGAGTCATCAGGTTGTCCCACGTGGGGCTCTCAGTCTTAATCCCCATTTTACAGATGAGGGAACTGAGGCCCAGAGAAGTGAAGTGACTTGCCCACAGTCACACAGCTGACAAGTGGCAGAGCTGGGATTCGAACCCATGACCTCTGACTCCCAAGCCCAGGCTGTTTCCACTGAGCCATGCTGCTTCTCATTAAGACGGGATTAAGACGGTGAGCCTCACGTGGGACAACCTGATGACCCTGTATCTACCCCAGTGCTTAGAACAGTGCTCAACACATAGTAAGTGCTTGACCAATACCATCATTATTAATATTAATTTTTAAATCTGACTCCTCTTCTAAACTGTAAGCCCACTGTGGGCAGGGAATATATCTGTTCATTGTTCTATTGCACTCTACCAAGAACTTACTACAGTGCTTTGCACACTGGAAGCACTCAATAAATAGCATCGATTGATTGACTGAATCAATGGAAATATAGCAAATCCACAGCCCCAGGCCTATAATACAGGCTACAGATCCTTGAATAGACATGTAACTTTTCTGAAATCAATTTTCTTTTTGCCATAATCTCAAAGTGCACTTAGCGGAGAAGGGCTAAGTTAGCTACAAAATGTCAAGACCATTTTTAGAGTGGCTGATGAATGCACCAGGTCATAGGTTGGATACCAAACCGTTATAAAAAGACTATCGAGACACACACATGGTTAAACATTTTAAAAGGATTAAACTTCTCCAAAGAAGCCCCACCTGCAAATACTCGGGAGCTAAAGAAAAAAAAATGCTAGGCCTGGCAGGGCTGAATGCCAATAAGCCACAGGCAAATTTTTCCCGCAAAGCTAACGAGAAAAAACACCATTCAGTGGTTGTGTTTTCACAGATATTTCCCATTCTGGGTTTCCTTTCCAAAAATCAATCATTGTTCACAGCTACATTCTTTCTGAAAGCCACTGAAATTATAGTAACTCGTCGCAAGCTGTTCACACATTTAGGGGAAAAAAAATGAATGAGTAATTGCTGAGTGATGAGGAAGATATAAAATATAACGGGAGTATGTTAACAGTCGGAGCTAGTCTCATTTTTCCAGGAGCTGAAGGCAGGCAAGCCTGATGAATTTCCTCCCTTGTGCAGAATGAATAACTCACCATGTTGAATGATCAAATTAAATATTCCATTTCCCAGCTGAAATAAATGAAAACACAGGCTAGACTGCATTTGGCAATGCAAACCCTCTTTGAATCTGTAGAGATGAATGAGAGTCTTCGCTTTGGTCTGGATCAGGGGCTCTGCTGAGGTCCAGATGAATAAAAAGAAACATTTATCTGGATAAGAAAAACCTAAAATCGCCCTCACATAGAAACTGATGCTTCAAAAGGATAAGGATCGATCTCCCCTTCTAGAATGTGAGTCCGTTGTGGGGTAGGGATTGTCTCTATCTGTTGCCGAATTGTTTCCAAGAGCTTAATACAGTGCTCTGCACGCAGTAAGTGCTCAATAAATACAATTGAATGAATGAATGAATGAATGAATAAGTGAATGGAATAGCATCACTTTATCCAGGGCTTCTAGTTTATGTGTTCCATGCTAAGTTCCCCTCTAGACTGTAAGCTCCTTCTGGGCAAGGATCGTGTCTACCAATTCTGTCATATTGGACTCTCCCAAGCGCTTACTAAAGTACTCAGCACAGAGCAGGTGTTCAATAAACACGTCTGACTGACTGATTGATTGAAAGAAACACCGACCCAAACTGGACAAGGCCCATAGTCTGGTTTAGGGGACTTCCACGTGCGAAAATGTCAGAAAATCAAAATAACATATTTAAATTTGCCCTTCACCATTCCCAGGGAGAAAACATAGAAAAAAAATGCCCACTCACCAGGTTGGCAGAGATTGAGCAGAGCTCAAAATTTTAAGAGGGTTGGGGTTTGGTTCTTTCTTGTAAGGTTCTGAGATCACGGAGATTAATTTTTGATTTTGAGGTGAATTACTTCAGAGAAGCAGCATGACAAGTTCATTCATTCATTCAATAGTATTTATTGAGCGCTTACTCTGTGCAGAGCACTGTACTAAGCACTTGGAATGTACAATTGGGCAACAGATAGAGACAACCAAGTGTCAATAATAATAATAATAATCATATTTGCTAAGCACTTACTATGTGCCGTGGATATTCATTCATTCAATAGTATATATTGAGCGCTATGTGCAGAGCACTGTACTAAGCGCTCGGAGTATACAATTCGGCAACAGAGACAATCCCTGCCTAATGACGGGCTCACAGGATAGATATAAGGGCACTGGGATAGATATAAGGTAATCAGGTTGTCCTACATGGGGCTCACATTCTTCACCCCCATTTTGCAGATGAGGTAACTGAGGCCCGGAGAGGTAAAGTGGCTTGCCCATGGCCTCACAGCAGACAAGTGTTGTTTGGTATAAGGTGACTGTGGGGATGAGCTTGTTGTCTGGGATAAAGTGACTGTGGGGATGAGTGTGTTAATTATAATGATGGTATTTGTTAAGCGCTTACTATGTGCCAGGCACTGTTCTAAGCTCTGAGGTGGATACAAGCCAATCTGTTTGGACCAAGTTCCTATCCCATATGGAGCTCCCCATTTTACAGATGAGGTAGCTGAGGCACAGAGAAGTGGACCCTTGCATCCTCCCCAGCTCTTAGAACAGTGTTTGGCACATAGTAAACGCTTAACAAGTACCATTTTTAAAAAAAGGGGAGGTAAGGTGAATGAGGGGTACAATGGTCTCTGACCCAGGGCAGCCCTGGAGGAATCCAGGACTTCTTCCAACCCCAGGGGGAAATCTGTCCAGCTCCCACTATTTTTCCCAAATCATCTCTGTCGAAGAGGGCAGCTTTGGAATCTTCATTCATTCATTCATTCATTCATTCATTCAATAGTATTTATTGAGCTCTTACTATGTGCAGAGCACTGTACTAAGCGCTTGGAATGTACAAATCGGTAACAGATACAGTCCCTGCCCTTTGACGGGCTTACAGTCTAATCGGGAGAGACGGACAGACAAGAAAAATGGCAATAAATAGAATCGGGGGGAAGAACATCTCATTAAAACAATAGCAAATAAATAGAATCAAGGTGATGTACAACTTATTGACAAAATAAATAGGGTGATGAAGATATATACAGTTGAGCGGACGAGTACGGTGCCGAGGGGGTGGGACGGGAGAGGGGGAGGAGCAGAGGGAAAGGGGGGGAGAAGAGGGTTTAGCTGCGGAGAGGTGAAGGGGGGGTAGAGGGAGCAGAGGGAAAAGGGGAGCTCAGTGTGGGAGGGCGTCTTGGAGGAGGTGAGTTTTAAGGAGGGTTTTGAAGAGGGAAAGAGAGTTAGTTCTTGGACACTGATGTGAGGGTCTAGCCCAAATCGGGGGATTTGGCGGAGACAAAGGGCAAATCGGCCACTGGCGGAGAGGAGGCCAGGCCCCACTGGACGTAGGAAACCATGATCTTACGTCCCTAACCAGCTAACTCACACCCGGGGAGGTGGTATGGTCTAGCTCGGAACAGTCCTGCAAGAATTGCAAATTCCTTGCGGGCAAGGATCCTGTCCCCTAACACTATTTTACTTTCCTACATCATTAGGCAGCAGCATGGCCTAGTAGATAAGAGCATGGGCCTGGAAGTCAGAAAGAGAAGCAGCGTGGCTCAGTGGAAAGAGCCCGGGCTGGAGTCAGAGGTCATGGGTTCAACTCCCGGCTCTGCCACTTGTCAGCTGTGTGACTGTGGGCAAGTCACTTCACTTCTCTGGGCCTCAGTGACCTCATCTGTAAAATGGGGATGAAAACCGTGAGCCCCACGTGGGACAACCTGATTCCCTTGTGTCTTCCCCAGCGCTTAGAACAGTGCTCTGCACATAGTCAGCGCTTAACAAATACCAACAACAAAAAAAGGATGCAGGTTCTAATCCCGGTCCCGTCGCTTGTCTGCTGCGTGACCGTGGACGGCTTACTTGACTTATCTGTGCCTCAGTTCCCTCATCTGGAGATCGAGACTGTTGGCCCCACATGGGACAGGGACTATGTCCAACCCAATTTGTTTGTAACCACCCCAGCTCTTAGTACAGTGCCTGCCACAAACTAAGCACATAATTATGATGATTACTACTATTATTATTATTGTTACTATTAGTGCAGTGCTCTACAAAGAGCAGGTGCTCTAGACTGTGAGTTCGTTGTGGGCAGGGAATGTCACTGTTAACTTTGTTAGAGCAGCAACGTGGCTCAGTGGAAAGAACCCGGGCTTGGGAGTCGGAGGTCATGGGTTCGAATCCTGGCTCTGCCACTTGTCAGCTGTGTGACTGTGGGCAAGTCACTTTACTTCTCTGGGCCTCATTTACCTCATCTGGAAAATGGAGATTAATTGTGAGCCTCACGTGGTACAACCTGATTACCCTGTATCGACGCCAGCGCTTAGAACAGTGCTCTGCACATAGTAAGCACTTAACAAATACCAACATTATTATTACTGTACTTTCCTTAATGCTTAGTAACAGAGCTCTGCACACACTAAATGCTCAATAAATTAAGTTGTCTTGTTTTTGTCCGTCTGTCTCCCCCAATTAGACTGTAAGCCCGTCGATGGGCAGGGATTGTCTCTATCTGTTGCTGAATTGTATGTTCCAAGCGCTTAGTACAGTGTTCTGCACATAGTAAGCGCTCAATAAATACTATTGAATGAATGAATAAATACAATTGAATGAATGAATGAATGAATAAATACCACTGATTGCTTGTCTGATTGAGCCAAAAGAGCATGGAACTGGGAAGTCAGGAGACCCAGGCTCAGTGAATCAATCAGTTAATCCTATTTTTTTTAATTCTTTACCACGTGCCAGGCACTCTACAACTAAACCCTCAGGTAGATTCAAGATAATCAGGTTGGAGACAGTCCACATAATAGTAATAATAATAACGGTATTTGTTATGCGCTTACTATGTGCCAGGCACCGTTCTAAGCACTGGGGTAGATACAAGGTAATCAGGTTGTCCCACATGGGGCTCTAAGTCTTAATCCCCATTTTACAGATGAGGTAACTGAGGCCCCGAGAAGTGAAGTGATTTGCCCAAGGTCACACAGCAGACAAATGAAGGAGCTGGGATTATTCATTCATTCATTCAATTCATTGAACACTTACTACATGCACTTCACTTCAATAAGCATTTATTGAACACTGTACTAAGCGCTTGGAACATACAATTTGGCAACAGATAGAGACAATCCCTGCCCAGTAATAGCCTCACGGCCTAACTGGGGAGACAGACAGCAAAACAAAACAGAACAAAACAGAGCAAGTACTCTGGCGATTAGAACCCATGACCTTCTGACTCCCTATCCATTAGGCCACACTGCAGTCTCATAATCTTGTAGCTACCCCATGGTTTAGCACAGAATTGCTTAATTACTGCCTTCATAATTACATTTGTCTGGAATAACTCGATCCCAAGGCAGATTTGGGTGCTCAGGATGGGGGCAAGCTCGGGAGAGGGGCAAAGGGCCTACCATTTGCCCAACCGACAAAATTCTCCCTTGTGCCCCCAACCTTGCCGAACCCTCCCAGAAGCTCAGAACCTTTCCGCGTGCCTTCCATAAAATAAGGAAGTGGATTGCACAAGCCCGAGAGTGGAACCGACCTCAAATTCCTCTATCTTTATTTTTCCATCCCGACGTCCAAAGTCATTTTTAGAAAGACTCGTCAATAGGTTAATGGGTTCGCCCTTTTGTCTTGCTTATGAGAATGACGCTGAGACAGAAGAAAGATGAGAAAGATGACCCAGACTTTTTAGTTTAACTACTCCTAATAGCCATCGTGACAATTACCTTCAATCACTGTATAGCACTTTTCCTTCCTCTCCGCTGGGTTAAGAGCAGGCTTTGAAGCGAATGCGCTTTTTAAAATCAAGAGTGCCTCAATTAACACTGCCACCGAATCCAACCCTTCTGATCCTTCGCATCACAGGCCCAAGAAGAAGTATGATGTTTTTACCGAGGCTAATCTCAGCTAATGCAAGTTATTATCGGCTCAGTGCTTGGGGTTGGAAGTGTGTTGCCATCTAAAAAATATTTTTATGGTATTTGTAAAGCGCTATGTTCCAGGCACTATAGTAAGCACTGAGAGGGACACAAAATGATTAGATGGGACACAGTCCCTGTCCCACATGGGGCTCCCGGCCTTAATCTCTCTAGACTGTGAGCTGTTGTGGGTAGGGATTGTCTCTGTTGCGGCGTTGTACTTTCCAAGCACTTAGTAATAATAATAATGATGATGATATCTGTTAAACGCTTACTATGTACCAACACTGTTCTAAGCCCTGGGAGAGATAGAAAGTAATCAGGTTGTCCCACGTGGGGCTCACAGGCTTAATCCCCATTTTACAGATGAGGGAACTGAGGCACAGAGAAGTGAAGTGACTTGCCCAAAGTCAAACAGCTGACAAGTGGGGGAGCCGGGATTAGAACCCACGATCTCTCTCAAACCTGTACTCTTTCCACTAAGCCACACTGCTTCTCTACTACATTGCTCTGCGCACAGTAAGCTAAACCCTCTTCTCCCCCGCTTTCCCACTGCTCCTCCCCGTCTCCCGTCCCATCCCCTCAGCACCGTACTCATCCGCTCAACTGCATATATCTTCATTACCCTATTTATTTTGCTAATGAGTTGTACATCCCCTTGATTCTATTTATTTGCTATTGTTTTAATGAGATGTTCTTCCCCATGATCTTATTTATTGCCATTGTTCTTGTCCGTCTCCCCCGATCAGACCGTAAGCCCGTCAAAGGGCAGGGACTGTCTCTGTTACCCATTTGTACATTCCAAGCGCTTAGTACAGTGCTCCGCACATAGTAAGCGCTCAATAAAATTACTGAATGAATAAATACAATTGAATGAATGAATAATCCCCATTTTCCACATGAGGGAGCTGAAGCCCTGAGAAGTGAAATGACTTGCCCGAGGTCACACAGCAGACAGGTGGTGGAGCCGGGATGAGAACGCGAGTCCTTCTGAAACTTAGGCCCGTGCACTGACCATTAGGCCACCCCGCTTCTCTGCCTTGGATTTCTTTGAGCCACCCCATTCCAACCTACAGCCGTTGCCTAGTAAGGGACCGTATCTGACTTGATTATATGTTGTGTCTACCCTAGAGCTTGGCACATAAATAAGGAATCACATTTTTATTACAACCATTATTGTTGTTGCTATCAGTCAAATTTTTCAGAGTTTAATTCTCTTTCAATAATAATTATAATTACTATGTAATTATTATTAGTAATAATTAGTAATTAGTGATGTAATTATTAGTAAAAATAATTACTAGGTGCCAAGCATTGTTCTTAGCGGTGGGGGAAAATACAAGGTGATCGGGTTGTGCCACGTGGGGCTCACAGTCTTAATCCCCGTTTTACAGATGAGATAACTGAGGCCCAGAGAAGTGAAGCGATTTGCCCAAGGTCACGCAGCGATTTGCCCAAGGTCACAGTCTTCATTCCCATTTTACAGATGAGGTAACTGAGACCCAGAGAAGTGAAGTGACTTGCCCACATCACACAGCTGACAAGTGGCAGAGCCGGGATTAGAATCCATGACCTCTGACTCCCAAGCCCGGGCTCTTTCCACTAAGCCACGCTGCTTCTCTGGAGTCCTCTATCTCTCCCAAACTACATGTATTAATAAATCAAAAGTATTTTTTCAATGGCGGAGTGGAGCACTGTGTGATGTGGGCAAGTCACTTCACTTCTCTGGGCCTCAGTTACCGTACCTGTAAAATGGGAATGAAGACTGTGAGCCCCACCTGGGACAACCTGATTACCCTGCATCTCCCCTAGAGAAGCAGCGTGGCTCAGTGGAAAGAGCATGGACTTTGGAGTCAGGGCTCATGAGTTCGAATCCCAGCTCTGCCACTTGGCGGCTGTGTGACTGTGGGCAAGTCACTTAACTTCTCTGGGCCTCAGTTCCCTCATCTGTAAAATGGGGATTAAGACTGTGAGCCCCACGTGGGACAACCTGATTCCCCTGTGTCTACCCCAGCGCTTAGAACAGTTCTCGGCACATAGTAAGCACTTAACAAATACCAACATTATTATTATTATTATTATCACTTAGAACAGTGCTCTGCACATAGTAAATGCTTAACAAACACCAATATTATTATTATTATTATCCAAAGGGCCATGACAAAAATCTAGGTAATGGAACAGTGGCATTTATTGAGTGCCACTGTACTGGACCCTTACCATGAGGAAACATCGGGGGCAGAGTGTTCAAATGGGATCATTAAATACGGTCCTGCAAAATGCTGGAATAGAAAAGGTCTGAGCATATCGTTGCCGTTCAAATGGATGAGAGATTAAATTCCTCCTTTCAAAAGCCCTCAGCCTCCCATTAGCACTAAAAAAAAATCCCTTCCCATATGCTGTTGAAAAATCTTTTGGTGTAAAGGAACGACCTGCAGAGATGTGGAGATTGAAGACCCAAATGGAATCTCCCAATGCATCTCTCTTATTGTGATTAATGACCCTTTCTAATTTATTTAAAGGAATGTTTAATTGCTTCCCAGAGATTAATTTGGTGGAGGAGATTTGGCCCTCAAACACACATTCTTCACTGAAAATGGGGTCTCTGGCTCACAGTAGGGGCGATCGGCAAAATGGGGATTGAGAAATGTTTTCAACTGAGGAATGTTTCCAAACGTCCTCTTCGCTGGAGATATTTTATTTCTGTGAACAGACACGGCCCCATGTAACTAGTAGCGTAGTTGGAAAAACACCACGGTTTGCAATATGGGGTTAAAAATGCTTAATAAGGTTGTGGTCCCGAAAATTGACATTCATGACTATTTTCTCTAAATCTGTGAAGTCCATTCCTTGCTGAACTAGGAGCTTATTGATCAGTTTCAATGTAGAAGGAAAGGGGCAGTGGTTAGTTAAGCTACTGAAGATAAGGATGTAAGAAATGTACTTGGCTTTCCTATATTTTTCTAAAAAGAAGAGGAAGGTAATATTCCTCTTTTTCATTATTAGATAATACTCTTCATCGCAAGGCAGATCCTAGAGTCCTGCTGAGACAACTTGCTTGAACCCCCCTGAATACTGAGGGCCCATCTCCTCCAAGAAGCCTTCCCTAAACCCTCCTCTTCTCTTCTCCCACCCACTTTTGCAACGCCCTGACTTGTTCCCTTCCTTCATCCTCCCTCCCAGCCCCACAGCATAAATATGTATATATATCTCTCTATATATATATCTGTAATTTATTTATTTATTTATGTACATTAATGTATTAATGTCTGTCTCCCCCTCTACATTTTAAGCTCTTTGTGGTCAGGGAATGTGTCTCTTTGATACTGTACTGTACTCTCCCAAGCATTTAGTACAGTACTTGGCACACAGTAAGTGCTCAGTAAATAGGATTGAATGAATGAATGACCAGGACCTGCTTTTTCCTTTGGGTTTTTAGTTAGAGTGAATTCACAAAAACTTCATTTTACAAGGTGGGTATGGACCATGCCTACCGATTCTGTTATAATGTACTCTCCTAAGTACTTAGCACACTGCTCTGCACACAGAAAGCACTCAGTAAAACCCACTGAGTGATTCATCGATTGAGGTCTGCCAGTCTGTAGCATTCCCCACCTTCAAAGACTTGTTGAAATGTCATCTCCTCCAGGGAGCTTTCCGTTATTACTTTCCCTCTCCCCAGGTCTCCCCTTCCCAACTCACACTCAAGCAGCCACTCAATCAATCTTATTCACTGAGCACTTACCGTGTGCAGAGCACTGTCCTAAGTGCTCGGGAGAGAGTCCAATATAGGAATAAGCAAACGTATTCCCTGCCCACACTGAGCGTACAGTTGGTGGAATCAGATACCCTCAGCCACCTGTAGCATTTATAGACCTATCAGTTTATTCACTCTACCATTTGGAGAAGCCAGCATGGCCTAGAGGCCCGGGAGTCAGAAGGACCTGGGTTCTAATCCCGTCTCCGCCACGTACCTACTGTGATCTCGGGCAAGTCACATCACTTCTCTGGGCCTCGATTTCCGCCTTTGCAAAATGGGGATAAGAGTGTGAGCCCCATGTGGGACAGGGACTGTGTCTGACCCGATTAGTTTGTATCTACCCTAGTGCTTTGAACAGTGCTTGGCATGTAGTTAGCACTTAAATACTATAATTATTAAAATTAGGCCTGTATGCTTGTGTGGGCAGGAAATGTGCCTATCGACTCTGTTGTGTTGTAATTACAATCATGATAATAATAATGATAGTGGTATTTGTTAAGTGATTTCCGTGTGCCAGGCACTGTACTAGGTGTTGGGGTAGATGCAAGATAATCAGGTTGGACACAGTCCCTGTCCCACATGAGGCTCACAGTCTTCATCCCCATTTTACAGATAAGAGAACTGAGGCCCAGAGAATAATAATGATAATTGTGGTCTTAGTTAAGCATTTACTATGTGCCAGGCACTGTATCAAGTGCTGAGGTGGGTACAAGCAAATGCGGTTGGAGACAGTCCCTGACCCACGTGGGGCTCACAGTCTTAATCCTCATTTTAAAAATGAGGTAACTGAGGCCCAGAGAAGTTAAGTGACTTGCCCAAGATCACACAGCAGTCACAGGGGGGTAACCGGGACTAGAACCAAGGTCCTCTGACTCCCAGGCCCCGGGCTCTTTCCACTAGGTGTACTCTGCCTAGTGCTTAGCACAGTGCTCCGCTCCCAGTAAGCACTCAATAAATGCCACTAATGGATTGACTGATCAGGAATAAAATGCATTTAGGACTAAAATTCCTGTGAGCTCCCTATGGACAGAGAATGTGTTGTTTATTGTACTGTGCTCTATCAAGCGCTTAGTATAGTGTTCTGCACAAAGTAATAATAATAATAATAATGTTGGTATTTGTTAAGGGCTTACTATGTGCATAGCACTGTTCTAAGTGCTGAGGGAGACACAGGGGAATCAGGTTGTCCCACGTGAGGCTCACAGTCTTAATCCCCATTTTACAGATGAGGTAACTGAGGCACCGAGAAGTGAAGTGACTTGCCCACAGTCACACAGCTGACAAGTGGCCGAGCCGGGATTCGAACCCATGACCTCTGACTCCAAAGCCCGTGCTCTTTCCACTGAGCCACGCTGCTTCTCTAAGTGCTCAATAAGTACAATTGAATGAATGAATATGGAAACACCATCCAGATGAAATCCAGCGAATCGGGGGATAACACCATCTCCCCACACCTCTCAGAGAAAGAATCACTAGGGTCTGTCGGCGAAAATTGCCGTGTCGCCAACTACTTTCCAGCAGCATCATTAAGGTATCCAGAAAATAATTTGATATCTCACCTACTCCATTAAGGTCCCCTAAGCCATTGTGGAAGCAAAAGGTGCCCTGTGCGGAGATTAAATATATTTACAAGATAAGAATACCGGGTGATAAAAATACACCTCCATAAATAACGACCTTCAATGTGCTGCCTTGGGAATTTCATGAATTTTAATGATCGGCTGACGTCTCTTCAGACCGGCTCAAGGAGAAGGCTCCTGTGGTCTCTTTGTGGGGACAGCTGAATCACAGAGAATGTCTCGTGAAGATAAAATAAAAAAGACACCTATTAAAAGGATATCTTAATTGAGTGCTTAATTCAGTCAAATCCTGAATGGACAGGTGTGATAAGCATGGCAATTTGGTCATTTTCGAAACAAATGATTCCTTGCTGTTTCCTCATTATGCCCAGGTGAAGGTTACGATAATGTCATCCTCAACACGTACGGCACCACGGCCTGGTGGCTAGAGCACGGGCCTGCGAGTCAGAAGGGCCTGGGTTCTAATTCCGCTCCGACTCTTGTCTTCTGGGTTGCCTTGGGAAAGTCACTTCACTTCTCTGGGTCTTAGTTCCTGCATCTGTAAAATGAGGAATTAGACTGTGAGCCCCATGTGGGACAAGGACTGTGCCCAACCTGATTAGATTTGATCTACCCCAGAACAGTGCTTGACACATAGTAGGTGCTTAACAAACATATTATTATTTGTATTGTTATTATTACACTGGTTTGTTTCAACTGGTTTAAGACTCTATTTCTTAATGGTATTTATTGAGTGCTTACTGGGTGGAGAGTTTCCAGGCTATAGGGGGAGACGTACTGTAAAGTAGATTAGGGATAGGAGAAATAGGAAAGTACAATAATAATAATGATGATGGTATTTGTTAAGCGTTTACTATGGGCCAAGCATCGTTCTAAGTGCTGGAGAAGATACAAGGTAATCAGGTTGTTCCTCGTGGGGCTAACAGTCTTCATCCCCATTTTACGTGTGAGGCAACAGAGGCACAGAGCAGTGAAGTGACTTGCCCAAAGTCACACAGCTGACAAGTGGCAGAGCCGGGATTAGAACGCACGACCTCTGACTGCCAAGCCCCGGTTCTTTCCACTTCGCCACGCCGCTTCTATTATATTCACTCAGTTATTGGCAACATTCTGGGTTTTTTTGGCAAGATATGATAAACTGGTCATTTGGCATAGATTGAAATGTCAAAAATTAGCTCTGAATGTTGCCTGGCTCTGGTGGTAAAAGGTAAATTTTTTTAAATGGCATTTCTTAATGGCATTTGTTAAGCACTTACTATAGGCCAGACACTGTACTAAGCACTGGGGTAGATACAAGCAAATCGGGTGGGACACAGTCCCTGTCCCACATGGAGCTCACAGTCTCAATTCCCATTTTACAGATTAGGTAATTGAGGACCAGAGAAGTGAAGTGATTTGCCCAAGGTCAGAGAGGAGATAAATGGCAGAGCTGGAATTAGAACCCAGAGCTTTCTGACTCCCAGGGGCTCTATTCATTCATTCAGTCAGTCATTTAATCGTCTTTATAATAATAATAATAATGTTGGTATTTGTTAAGTGCTTACTATGTGCAGAGGACTGTTCTAAGCGCTGGGGTAGAAACAAGGTAATCAGGTTGTCCCACGTGAGGCTCCCAGTCTTCATCCCCATTTTACAGATGAGGTAACTGAGGCCCAGAGAAGTGAAGTGACTTGCCCACAGTCACACAGCTGACAGGTGGCAGAGCCCGGATTCGACTGAGCACTTACTGTGTGCAAAGCACTGTACCAAGCACTTGGGGGAGTACCACATAACAAAAAAGAGATACATACCCCGCCTACCGCAAGCTCACAGTCTAGAGGAGGAGACAGACATTAATTCACAAACGAAAATAAAAAAATAAAAGACATATATACATAAGCGCTGTGGGGCTAGGAGGGAGGATGAATGAAGGGAGCAAGTCAGGGTGACGCAGAAGGGAGAGGGAGGAGAGGAGAGGAGGGCTTAATCACAGAAGGCCTCTTGGAAGAGACGGGCCCTCAATTAAGCTTTAAAGTGGGAGAGCCATTATCCACTAGACCATTCTGCTTCTTACTGTTAAGTGGTCGCTCCATGTCAAGCACCATTCTAAGCTCTAAATGATATCTCCTACTGTAGTTAAGGCTGAAGTCAATCAACAATAATAATAATAATGTTGGTATTTGTTAAGCGCTTACTACGTGCAGAGCACTGTTCTAAGCGCTGGGGTAGATAGAGGGGAATGAGGCTCACAGTCTTCATCTCCATTTTACAGATGAGGGAACTGAGGCACAGAAAAGTGAAATGACTTGCCCACAGTCACACAGCTGACAAGGGGCAGAGTCGGCATTCGAACCCATGACCTCTGACTCCCAAGCCCGGGCTTTTTCCACTGGGCCACGCTGCTTTCAATGCTATCTGCTGAGCACTTAGTGTGTGCAGAATACTGTTCTAAGTGCTGAAATAACCATGGTTCAAAGGTGAAAGCCTTTTCTCTGCAGAGGGCAGAGGGGTCTTCCGGCCTATTTATGTTTTTCCAACAATTTTAATCCATCAAGATTTTTACTTTCCTAAATTAAAAGCCACACTCTATCAGTGGTATTTACTGAGCGCCTACTTTGTGCAGATTACCATACCTAAGTGCTGGGGAGAGTACAATATAACAGAGTTGGTAGATGCATTCCTTGCATATAATGATTTTACATTCTAGAAGTACTGAGCTTACACCACATTCTTGAATAAGTTGGTCATTCAGTAGTACTTTCTTTGCATCTACTGTACTAGACGCTTGGATGACTACAGTAGTTATTAGAAGCGACCTCCGAGGAACTCACATTCTAAGAGGAAATAGGAGACACTAATAATAATAACTGTGGAACTTAAGCACTTACTATGTGCCAGGCACCGTGTTAAGCACCGGGGTAGATATAAGCAAATTGGGATGGACACGGTCCCCGTCCCAAATGGGGCTCACAGTCTCAACCTCCATTTGACAGAGGAGGTGACTGAGGCACAGAGAAGTAAAGTGACTTGCCTAAGGACACAGCAGACGAGTGAGGGAGCCCGGATTAGAAACCATGACCTCTGACTCCCAGGCCTGTTCTCCACTATGTAAATTATAGATAGGAGGAAGTAATGACGTGGCTCAGTGGAAAGAGGCTGGGCTTCGGAGTCAGAGGTCACGGGTTCGATTTCCGGCTCTGCCACTTAGCTTTGTGACTGTGGGCAAGTCACTTCACTTCTCTGTGCCTCAGTTCCCTCATCTGTAAAATGGGGATTAAGACTGTGAGCCTCCCATGGGACAACCTGATGACCCTGTATCTCCCCCAGCGCTTAGAACAGTGCTCTGCACATAGTAAGCGCTTAACGAATACCAACATTATTAATGTCAAGGGATTACGAGGACTTGAGTTAATCGCTTCACCTCTCTGTGCCTCAGTTTTCTCATCTGTAAAATGGGGGTGATTCCTGGTCTTCCTCTCTCTTAGACTTTGAGTCCCTTATGGGACAGAGAGACTGAATAAGATAGGATTGCTTTAAATCTTCTCTACTACTTAAAACAGAACAAGCCCTTAATAAATGACACAATAATTGAGAAGTAGCGTTGCCTAACGGATAGAGTCCGGGCCTGGGAGCCCCTTGTGGGAGAGGCAGTGTGTCCATCCTGATTGATTTGTATCTTCCCCAGTGCTTAGAACAGTGTTTGACACATAATAAACCCTTAACAAATATGATTTAAAAAAAATAAGGGTAGATATGATCCCTTGCATCAAGGAGCTCACAGTGCAGCAGGGGAGACAGACATCTGTTGCCGAATTGTACATTTCAAGTGCTTAGTACAGCGCTCTGCACATAGTAAGTGCTCAATAAATACTATTGAATTAATTAATAATTAAAATGCATCCCGCTGCATCTCAATCATTCGTTCATTCAATCATATTTATTGAGTCCTGTGTGCCAAGCACTGTACTAAGCGCTTATCAATCAATCAGTGCTATTTATAAAGCGCTTACTATGTGCCGAGCGTTGTCCTAAGCTCCTGGGAGATGACAAGACAACAGAATTAGCCAACATGCTCCCTGCCCACAAGGAGTTTACAGTCTCGAGGGGGAGAAAGACATTTTTAGCATGGGTAAATAAGTAACTCATAATATGTAATTTAAAGATAATAATAATAATAATTATGGCATTTCTTAAGCACTTACTATGTACCAGGCACTGTTCTAAACGCTGGGGTAGACATAAGGTGATCGGTTGTCCCACGTGGGGCTCACACTGCTAATCCCCATTTTACAGATGAGGTAACTGAGGCCCAGAGAATGAAGTGACTTGCCCGAGGTCACACAGCAGACACGTGGCAGAGCCGGGATAAGAACCCACATCTTCTGACTCCCAAGCCCGTGCCCTTTCCACTAAGCCAGTACCTAAGTTCTGTGGGGTTGAGGGTGGGGTGAATATCAGCTGTCCAAAGGTCACAGATCCAAGAGCACAGAAGGGAGAGTGAGCCGGGGGAAAGAGGGAGTCATCAGGGAAGGCCTGTGGGAGAAGATGTGACTTCATCATCTCTGCTGACCGTAGAGCATTGTGTCTCTCTGAACCCAAACTTTTGGGGACGGTTAGAAAGGGATGAAAATCCCTCGGCAATCCTCTCCCTACTCCCAAGGCAGATTTATCTTCTCTCCGGAGACCTTAGACAATCATCTTCCTTCAGCTGAGACTACTGGTTTCAAAGTTGTCCATCCCCTCCTCACCTCCCTTCTCTCCTTCTCCATCCCGGCCCGCACATTTCGCTCCTCTGCTGCCGCTCACCTTCTCACTGGGCCTCATTCTCACCTGTCCCGCCGTCGACTCCTGGCCCACATCCTACCTCTGGCCTAGAATGCCCTCCCTCCTCACATCCGCCAAACTAGCTCTCTTCCCTTCTTCAAAGCCCTACCGAGAACTCACCTCCTCCAGGAGGCCTTCCTAAACTAAGCCCCCCTTTTCCTCAACTCCCCATCTGTGTCACCTCGATTCTCTTCCTTTGCTCTATTCCCCTCTCCCACCCCACAGCATATATATATGTATATATCTATAATTCTATTTACTTATCTTGATGGCTGTTTACTTGTTTTGATGTCTGTCTTCCCAATTCTAGAGTGTAAACCCAGTGTGGACAGGGATTGTCTCTCTTTATTGCTGATTTGTACTTTCCAAGCACTTACTACAGTGCTCTGTACACAGTAAGCACTCAATAAATACAATCGAATGAATGAATGAATGACAATGGTCTTCCTCAAATCTTGAACCACCACCTTATCCCACTCCTCTAGCAACAACAATATACTATCTTAAAAAAAAAAAAAGACAGTTGTTAAGCGCTTCCTACATTCCAGGCACTGTACAAAACACTGGGTAGATTCAAGCTAATCAGGTTTGGTACAGTTCTTGTCCCGCATTGGGCTCACAGTCTTAATCCTCACTTTACAGATGAGGTAACTGAGGCACTTGCCCAAGGTCACACAGCGGGCAAGTGGGGGAGCCGGGATTAGAACCCAGGTCTTCTGCTTTTTCCACTAGGCCACACTGCTTCCCGTTTGCCATTACTCACTTGGTTATACTCTCCCAAGTGTTGAATATCACACTTGCCTACAGTAGGCGATCCATAAATACCCCGAATGGATTAATTGGTCTAGAGGATAAGGCCCAAGACTGAGAATTGGAAGACCTGGGTCTAACTGTGCTCTGCCGCTGGCCTGCTGCTTGATCTCGGGCTCCACGTGACCTGAGTCTGCTTCTTCTCTGGGCCAATCAATCGAGGGTATTTATTGAGCACTTACCATGTACAGAGCACTGTACTAAGTGCTGGGGAGAGTCCAACATAGCCGACTTGGGGGATACGTTGCCTTTCGCTTAACTTCTCTGTGCCTCAGTTACCTCATCTGTAAAATGGGGATTAACTGTGAGCCTCACGTGGGACAATCTGGTTACCCCGTATCTCCCCCAGCTCTTAGAACGGTGCTCTGCACATAGTAAGCACTTAACAAAAACCAACATTATCATTATTATTATTTACGTCTGCCTCTCCGTACGTCCAAGGGATGTTTGAAGGATGAGCTAAGCAACGAGGCAACCGAGTCTAGGAACACAAAAATTCTCTTCAAATTCGAGGGCTGATTGTTTCATTTTACTGACACAAGAATCTTTGCCCAGTGGCAGTTATTTTAGAGCATTTTTTCTGCCCATGTAATCCAAGCAGCCTTTCTACACAGTTAAGAGATTTTTATAGGAATGCCATTATCTTCTGGCCAAGGACATAAATTCATCAGCAAAGCAGCTCTACAAAAGTCAATGCAAGTTATAGTCTGCTATATACGTGGTCTACATACACACACATATATAGGTACACACGTACACAGAGAGTTTTATGTCACCAAGCACCTTCACCAGAAATTTTTTTCCCTAAAAGAAATGATCTGGTTGTCAGCAAATAGTCCCTTTTTTCTTTACAGGAAAATATAGCCCAGATGATACCGTTCTCAGGTTCCCGGGAGTAACCCCCCTCGGTGCGGAGAATTGGATTTCACACCCTTCCGTGCCTCCTATTCCTCAATCAATCATCTCCCACCCAAACCACCCTAGTGAGGAGGCAAACCAGGCTGGATTCCAAATGCGGGGATGCATCTGATTTCTACGTGGAACCGGGGGTGATTTGCTAATTAACTCTACCCACCGGGAATAGTCTAGAAGGGACTGCTTTATTAAAAGCAGGATAACGTGACCCTGGACGATATTGATCTAACAGAGAAATGAGTATTTTAGTCAAGATGCGCCTGGAGACGAGTACATATTGGAGAGGAAGATGCCGTTACCATAGCAATGCCACGGTAGCCTCGAGAGTGAAATACTATCGGAGGGAGTTGAAGGGTTGCAATCTGGAGACTCGTGTGAACGATCCAAATGCATTTTCAGAAAGACGGTCCCGTACGGGAGATAGTCCGGAGATGGTTACTGGGAAGGAAGCTTTATCACCACCTTTCCGGGAGATCTGGATTCGCCTCCATTGTGTCTGAGACGGACTATCATCTCGCAGCTTAGCGAAAGCAGGCAGACTGAACATTAACAGGCAAAGTAACCTTTGCCTCCTTTCTTTTTTTCCAGAGGAGAATAAATCAGCTAGAATCGAGGCTTCATCAGCGCTCTCTGGGCAACGCGACTGAAGCCATTCCAACTTCTAAGCAAAGAAGCAAAGAAGATTCTGAGTAGTCGGCCTCCTCTCTCAGTCTCTCTCTGGCAGTCTCTCTCTCTTTCTTCCTCTCTCTCTCTTCCATTGTTATTAAATAATCAAGGATGGCTCTTCCCACATCGGAGCATAATAGGCTTCATTGAAATTAGGGTACACATTTCTTGGAAATCACGGAAAAGAGATCAAATCTAAGAACAGGGCTTTTTAAAGGCCCCCTTTCCATTCCCTCAGAAATGATTCTCTACAACTTGAAAGCTGCTAGGGAACAGAATGAAAATCAATAACACTGACTTCGATTCTATTTTTTTTTCCCTTAGGAATGATAATGATAATAATGGTGATAATAATAATAATGGTTTTTGTTAAGCGCTTATTATGTGTCAAGCTCTGTACTAATCACTGAGGTAAATACCATATAAGCAAATTGGACACAGTCCCTGTGCCACCTGGTGCTCACAATCTAAGAAGAAATGAGAGCAGGTATTTAAGCCCATCAACGGGCAGGGCCTGTCTCTATCTGTTGCCGAATTGTATGTTCCAAGTGCTTAGTACAGTGCTCTGTACTTAGTAAGCACTCAATCAATACTATTGAATGAATATCACCATTTGACACATGAGGAAACTGAGGAACACACAGGTGAAGAGACTGGCCCAAGGGCACACAGCAGGCAAGTGGCGGAGCCAGAATTCGAACCCAGAGGCAGAAGAGGAAAGATGTTTTTTCCCCTCTCTCTCACTCCCATAGTCATAGTAGAAGTCAGCTCCTTGAGGGCAGGAAATGTGTCCATTTATTGTTACATTGTACTATCCCAAGTCCTTAGTACAGTGCTCTGCACACAGTAAGCGCTCAATAAATACAACTGAATGAATGAATCATAGTAGTAGTAATAGTAGAAGACTGTGAGCCCCCAGGGGACAGGGAACGTGTCAAACTCCCAAGTGTGTATTCTCCCCAGTGCTTATCACAGGGCTCTGCTCCCACTGTATGCTAAATAAATACTTTCACTAATACTAATAATAATAATGGTATTTGTTAAGCGCTTGCTATGTGCCAAGAATTGTTCTAAACGCTGGGTTGGATACAAGGCAATCAGGTTGGACACAGTCCCTGTTCCACATGGGGCTCACAGTCTCAATCCCCATTTTACAGATGAGGTCATTGAGGCGCAGAGAAGTGAAGTGACTCGCCCAAGATCACACAGCAATCTATCCGTCTCCCCCGATTAGACCGTAAGCCCGTCAAAGGGCAGGGACTGTCTCTGTTACCGATTTGTACATTCCAAGCGCTCAGTACAGTGCTCTGCACATAGTAAGCGCTCAATAAATACTATTGAATGGATAAATGAAATTTGGCTGAGCCGGGATTAGAACCCACGACCTCTGACTTGTAAGCCTGGGCTCTTGCGACTAGGACATGTCGCAAGTGCTTGGAAAATTCAGAACAAGCAAATGACACATCTCTGCCTACAAGGAGTGTACATTTTAGTCGGGTCTTCTTTCTTTGCCTGGTTGAGACCAAGGGAAGTGAAGAATCACTTGACGAGATAGTGCCGGTGAGGGAATGGAGGTCTGGGTTCTATTCCAAGCTCTGCTGCCTGCCTGCTTTGTGACCTTGGACAAGGCAATCACCTTCTCTGTGCTTCAGTATCTAGTCTAAAATGAAGATAAGGAATCTCCTCTCCCTACCCTTTAGACTCTAAGCTCACTATGGGCAGAGGGCAGTGTTACCTAATGGGTAGAGAAGCAGCATGGCTCAATGGCAAGAGCCCGGGCTTTGGAGTCAGAGGTCGTGGGTTCGAATCCCGGCTCGGCCACTTGTCAGCTGTGTGACTGTGGGCAAGTGACTTCACTTCTCTGGGCCTCAGGGACCTCATCTGTAAAATGGGGATTAAGACTGTGAGCCCCACGTGGGACAAGTGATTCCCCCGTGTCTACCCCAGTGCTTAGAACAGTGCTCTGCACGTAGTAAGTGCTTAACAAATACCAACATTATTATTATTATCATTATTAGAGCCCAGGAGTCAGAAGCACCTGGGTTCAAATCCCAGCTCCACCACTTGTCTGCTACGTGAACTGGAGCAAGTGGTTTCACTTCTCTGGGCCTCAGTTCCCTCATCTGTAAAATAATAAGAATGATGGCATTTGTTAAGCACTTTCTATGTGTGAAGCACAGTTCTAAACGCTGGGGCGGGGGGGGGGGGGCGGGATACAAGGTGATCAGGTTATCCCACGTGGGGCACACAGTCTTAATCCCTATTTTCCAGATGAGGTAACTGAGGCTCAGAGAAGTGAAGTGACTTGCCCAAAGTCACACAGCTGACAAGCAGTGGAGCCAGGATTAGAACCCATGCCCTCTGACTCCCAAGCCCATGATCTTTCCACTGAGCCATGCTGCTTCCTTAAAATGGGGATGATGATCGTGACCCCAGTGTGGGACAGGGACTGGGTCCAACCTGATTGGCTTGCATCTACCCCAGCGTTTAGTAGAGTGCCTGGCACAGAGTAAGCACTTAAAACATACCATAAAAAAACTCTGTTATATTGTACTCTCCCAATCATTCTGCCCACAGTAAGCACTCGATAATTCAGATAGGTTGATTGATTAGACTGGGATCATCATAATAATGTTGGTATTTGTTAAGCGCTTACTATGTGCAGAGCACTGGTCTAAGCGCTCGGGTAGATACAGGGTAATGATTGTCCCACATGAGGCCCACAGTCTTAATCCTCATTTGACACATGAGGTAACTGAGGTACAGAGAAGTGAAGTGTCTTGCCCACAGTCACACAGCTGACAAGTGGCAGAGCCGGGATTCGAACCCATGACCTCTGACTCCCAAGCCCGAGCTCTTTCCACTGAGCCATGCCATCGTGTGGGGGGCCGGGGCTGTGTCCAACAGGATTATGTTGTACCCACCCCAGCAGGTGGCCTAGTGGATAGAGCCCGGCCCTGAGAGTCAGAAGGACCTGGATTCTAATCCCGGCTCAACCGCTTTCATTCGTTCATTCAATCTTATTCATTGAGCACTTACTGCGTACAGAGCACCGTAATAATTATAATAATAATGTTGGTATTTGTTAAGCGCTTACTATGTGCAGAGCACTGTTCTAAGCTCTGGGGGAGATACAGGGTCATCAGGTCGTCCCACGTGAGGCTCACGGTTAATCCCCATTTTACAGATGAGGTAACTGAGGCACAGAGAAGTGAAGTGACTCGCCCACAGTCACACAGCTGACAGGTGGCAGAGCCGGGAGTCGAACTCATGACCTCTGACTCCGAAGCCCAGGTTCTTTCCACTGAGCCACGCTGCTTCCCAACGTAACCACGTACGCGTGATTTCGAGTGATATTACAGGCCAGAACATGCTCTCAAAACCCACCTCCGGTATGAATTCTTTTACCCAGCTGTTGGATCCCAGGAGAACACAAAACACTACTGCTAATCAAGAACTGAAAAAATTAAAGTTGGGCACGTAAAGACGCTAACTACCGTACAGTTAAAGCAAAACCATCATCCCCAAAATTGATTGATGCGCCGGGTGACAAGTAACACTTAAGTTTGCAGTGATCACAGATGATTAAATGAACTTTAAGCAGGATGCTTTGAAAGCACGCTGCTGTTTATGACACTCATATATTGTGCATAGCTAATTAGACCACATGACAAGCAAAAAAATCACATTTTCATGAAAAGAAAAAAAACTTAGAAATTCAAGGTCACTCAGAGTTTTCTGCAGCCCTTTGACCAGAATGGTTCAGACAAAGAAAATCAAAGGACATTTTCCTGTGGTTTTTTTTATCAACCTATGAAATTTCTGATTTCATATTCCAATATTCTACTTTCCAATTTTATTATGGTAATGTGGGAGGGTGTGAAATGGTAAATCTAGTGTTACACAGTAAGTTTATTATGGGCAGGAAACGTGTCCGCTAACTCTATTTTGTACTTTCCCAAGAGCTCAGAACAATGGTCCGCACATAGTAAGCGCTCAATAGATACCACTAATTGTACTCTCCCAAGTGCTTAGAAAGTACTCTCCCATGCACAAAATCAACGCTCAATCAATACCATCGATGGATTATTCTCACTGTTAACATCAAGTCCTAGTCTGTGATACTAGGAGTGCTTTACAGCGTGGCTCAGTGGAAAGAGCCCGGGCTTGGGAGTCAGAGCTCATGGGTTTGAATCCCGACTCTGCCCCTTGTCAGCTGTGTGACTGTGGGCAAGTCACTTCACTTCTCTGCGCCTCAGTTCCCTCAGCTGTATAATGGGGATGAAGACTGTGAGCCTCACGTGGGACAACCTCATTCCCCTGTATCTCCCCCAGCGCTTAGAACAGTGCTCTGCACATAGTAAGCGCTTAACAAATACCAACGTTATTATTATTATTATTAAAGGCACATCTCTTCCAAGAAGCCTTCCCTGATTAAGCCCTCCTCTCCTCCTCTCCCACTCCCTTCTGGGTCACCCTGACTTGCTCCCTTCATTCATACTCTTTCCCATCCCCACAGCGCATATGTATATCTCTATATACAGCTGTCATTTATTTATCTATTTATTTATATTAATGTCTGTCTCTCCCTCTAGACTGTGAGCTCACTGTGGGCAGAATGTGACTGTTTGTAGTTATAGGGTGCTCTCCCAAGCACTCAGTACAATGCTTAGCAGTAAGTGTTCAGTAGAGAAGCAGTGCGGCTTAGTGGAAAGAGCACGGGCTTGGCAGGCAGACGTCATGGGTTCTAATTGTTTTAATGATATGTTCATCCCCTTGATTCTATTTATTGCCATTGTTCTCGTCTGTCTGTCTCCCCCGATTAGACTGTGAGCCCATCAGTGGGCAGGGACCGTCTCTATCTGTTACCGATTTGTCCATTCCAAGTGCTTAGTACAGTGCTCTGCACATAGTAAGCGCTCACTAAATACTATTGAATGAATGAATGAATAATTCCACCTCTGCCGCTTGTCAGCTGTGTGATCTTGGGCAAGTCACTTCACTTCTCTGTGCCTCAGTGACCTCATCTGTAAAATGGGGATGGACACTGTGAGCCCCACGTGGGACAACCTAATAATAATAATAATGATAATGTTGGTATTTGTTAAGCGCTTACTATGTGCCGAGCACTGTTCTAAGCGCTGGGGTAGATACAGGGGGAATGGTTGTCCCACGTGGGGCTCACAGTCTTAATCCCCATTTTACAGATGAGGTCACTGAGGCCCCGAGAAGTTAAGTGACTTGCCCAAAGTCACACAGCTGACAAGTGGCTGAGCGGGGACTCGAACCCATGACGTCTGACTCCAAAGCCCATGCTCTTTCCAAATGATGACCTTGTATCTACCCCAGCGCCTAGAACAGCACCTGGCACATAATAAATGCTTAACAAATACCGACATCAATTAATTAAAGAAGGTTGAATGAATGAATTGAATGAATGTGTACAGAGTACAGTAGTAAGTGCTTGGGAGAGTACGCTGCAACAGTAGAACAGAAACATTCCCTGCCCAAAATGAGTTTAGGCTCCAGGGAGGGAGCACATAATACTACAATAAGAATGATCATAAAATGAACAAGAATTAAGAACCTGCATATATTATGTTATAACAGTAAAAGGCTGGGGATCCACACACAGCTAGGTAGAAAAGTAGGGAGAGGAAGGAAGTGGGAGAAAAAAGAAGAGAGAGGGAGAAAAAGGAAAAAGGAAGGAGAAAGAGAAAGGTAGAGAGGGAGATAGAAGGTTTCCCAGCCTTTAGTACAGTGCCCTGAACACAAGAAGCACTTAATAAATTCTGTGATTATTACTACTACTGATAATAATGATGATTATTGTTTTTCTTAAGCATTTATTATGTGTTAAACACTGTTCCTAAGTGCTGGGCTAGACATAAGATTATCAGGTCCCACATGGTGGTCACGGTCTACTTAGGAGGGAGAACAACTTCTCTGTGCCTCAGTTCCCTCATCTGTAAAATGGGGATGAAGACTGTGAGCCCCACGTGGGACAACCTGATCACTTTGTATCTACCCCAAAGCTTAGAACAGAGCTTGGCACTTAGTAAGCATTGAAGAAATACCATCATCATCATCATCATCATCATTATTATTATTATTATTACTAGCCTTCACTGCTTCATTTCTTGCTTTTCAGTCATTCTTGGGCTTGGAGATGCTGTAAGCCCGTCAAAGGGCAGGGACCGTCTCTATCTGTTGCCGACTTGTTCATTCCAAGCGCTTAGTACAGTGCTCTGCACATAGTAAGCGCTCAATAAATACTATTGAATGAACGAATGAAGCTCCAGCCATCGTCAGCTCGCTGACAAACGTTTCCCTACCCATAAACACATTTATATCTTTTGCAGCGTCCTAACACCTTAACTGAGTTGTAATCCTGGCCCTGCCTTTTTTTTAAAAAAAACGGTGTTTGTTCAGTGCCTACTATGTTCTGGGCACTGTACTAAGCTCTGGGATAAAAAAACAAAACAAAACTCTGTGGATCCACTACCAGAACGAATGCAGATGGACGTGGGGAGTACTGGGAGAGAGGTGTCTGTGGAGTTGCTATGGGTCAGAAATGACTCAACAGCAAAAGACAAGACACACGTCAGTGTTGTGTAATCCTGGGCGAGGCATTTAACTTCTCTGAGCCACAGTTTCTACATCTATAAAATAGGGATTGCACTACTTCTTACTCGACTTTGAGTCCTATGTGGGGCAGAAAGTGTGTCCAGCCTGATCATTTTGCATCTACCCAACATCAGTACAGTGCTTGGCACACTGTAAGCGCTTAACAAATACCACAATAATTGTTGTGAGAAGCAGCGTGGCTTAGTGGAAAGACCCCGGGCTTGGGAGTCAGGGGTCCAATCCCTGCTCCACCACTTGTCTGCTCTGTGACCTTAAATCACCTCCCTTCTCTGTGCCTCAGTTTTCTCCTCTGTAAAATGGGGATTCATAATAATAACAATGTTGGTATTTGTTAAGCGCTTACTATGTGCAGAGCACTGTTCTAAGCGCTGGGGTAGATGCAGGGTAATCAGGTTCTCCCACGTGAGGCTCACAGTCTTAATCCCCATTTGACAGATGAGGTCACTGAGGCACAGAGAAGTGAAGTGACTTGCTCACAGTCACACAGCTGACAAGTGGCAGAGCTGGGATCGAACCCATGACCTCTGACTCCCAAGCCCATGTTCTTTCCACTGAACCACGCTGCTTCCCACTTAAGACTGTGAACCCCACCTGGGACAAACTGATTGCCTTGTATCTACCCCAGCGCTTAGGACAGTGCTTGGCACATAGTAAGTGCTTAACAAATACCACCATTATTATTATTATTATTATTATTATTAACCAGTTAATCAATCTATCAACTGTTTTTATTGTGCACTTACTATGTGCAGGGCATGATACTAAGCACATGGGAGAATACATTACAAGAGAATTAGCAGACATGTTCCCTGCCCCCAGTGAGTTTACAGTCTAGCGGGGGAGACGGATATCACTGAGGGTATTAAGATCGTAATCACTGTTAGATTGTGTTCGGCCTGATTATCTTGTATCTACCCCAGCGGTTAGTACAGTGCCTGGGATATAGTAAACGCTTAACTTCAGGAACTCAATCCCAGTTCTCGCTAAGAAAAAATCAAAAAAGTCACATATATTAAAAAATTAGGCACCAACTTGAAACTTCTGGATCAGTAGACAAGGGAGAAGCAGCTGGATTGGAGGAATAGTGGCTTCTCGCATCCCCTGTCTGTAATTGATTTTAATGTCTTGTCACCCACTGGAGATTTTATGCTCCTTGTGGGCAAGGATCCGGTCAACCAACTCGATCGTATTGTAGTCTGTGCACATGGATCTGCACCCTTTCGGCATTGGGTATTCACCCATCCATCCATCACTTGTTTTCAGTAATAACTGTGGTGCTCGGTACATAGTAAGTGCTTAACAAATACCATCGTTATTATTTATTAAGCACTTACTATGTGCCAGGCACTGTACTGAGCCCTGGGGTGGATACAGGCAAATCGGGTTGGACACAGTCCCTGTCCCATGTGGGGCTCACAGCCTTCATCTCCATTTTACAGATGAGGTAACTGAGGCAGAGAGAAGTATAGTGACTTACCCAAGGTCCCAGAGCAGACAAGTGGTGGAGTTGGGATTAGAACCCATGACCTTCTGACTCTCAGGCCCGTGCTCTATCCACTTATTATGTGCAGAGCACTGTACTAAGTGCCTGGAGAGCACGATACAATAGAATTAGCAGACACGTTCCCTGATCGTAACGAAGTAGCCCCACAGCACTCACACACAAATCTCTAAATCCTTTAAATTATGTATTTACACTTGTCTCCCCCTCAGATTATAAGGGCATGGAACATATCTACCAACTCTGTTATACTGTATTCTCGCAAGAGTTTGCTACAGTGCTCTGCAGAGTCGGTCAGTAGTATTTGTTGATCACTTACCATGTTCAGAGCACTGTACTAAGCGCTTCGGAGAGTCCAATATAAAAATATAGCAGAAGCATTCCTTGCCCACAACGAGTTTACAGTCTAGAGGGACAGTAAGCACTCAAGTAATACCACTGATAATGATGATGACGATGCGTGGCTTAGTGGAAAGAGCCTGGGCTTCGGAGTCAGAGGTCATGGGTTCGAATCCCGGATCTGCCACTTGTCAGCTGTGTGACTGTGGGCAAGTCACTTCACTTCTCTGGGCCTCAGTTACCTCGTCTGGAAAATGGAGATTAACTGTGAGCCTCACGTGGGACGACCTGATTACCCTGTATCTCCCCCAGCGCTTAGGACAGTGCTCGGCACATAGTAAGCGCTTAATAAATATCATTATTATTATTGTTCCCCCCACCCTCAGCCCCAAAGCACTTATATACATATCTCTAATTTATTAATTTATATCAATGTCTGTCTCCCCCTCTAGACTGTAAACCCACTGTGGGCAGGGAATGTGTCCGTTTATTGTTATATCGTACTCCCCGAGCGCTTAGTACAGTGCTTAGCAAACAGTAAGCGTTCAATATATACACTTGATTAGTTAACATCAAACATACCAGCACCCACTTGATATTCACCAGTGATCCCTTGTAAGAAATGAGCAGACCAACCTGTATAATACGCGAGTTTGACTTATTTTTTCAAATCGCCTCTGTAAATGTCTCGCAGTTGTTTTCGCTTCTGAGTTTTGCCCCAATTTAGGTTTGTGCTAGTTGGAAACTATACATGATTATACTTTTCCATTTTATATATCAAAAGCGGTTCATCCGAAGGCAACTAAATTCTCCGAAGCGCGCTGAGCATCCCGAAACTTTGTGCACTCAAAGAATTCTGAAATGATTTCATGACTGATTTAGTGGTTTCGAATTGTAAAGATATTGCAGGCGTGTGTGGGTGGGTTAGTATGTGTATATACATATATTTTTTCACACTCTCTGCCATATCAAACTCCTCTCTTTTCCACGAGAGAGAACGTGCATTCTCCTTCAAAGATTTCTGAAGAAAAATCACCTGAGGGAAGCAACATGGTCCAGTGGAAAGAAGATGATGGACAGCCAGACCTGGATTCCAGTCCCAATCTTGTCACTCTTAATGAATCAATCAATCATATTTATTGAGCATTTACTGTGTACAGAGCACTGTACTAAGCGCTCTACAATATAGTAGAGATGGTAAACACGGGCCCTGCCCACAGTGACTGTGAGCCCTTTGGGTAGGGATTGTCTCTGTTGGCAAATTGTCTTTCCAAGCGCTTAGTACAGTGCTCTGCACACAGCAAGAGCTCAATAAATACGATTGAATGAATGAATGAGCTCACAGTCTAGAATGGGAGCTCAGTCTGCTGTGTCACACTGGGCAAGTCACTTAGCTTTTCAGCACCTTAGTACAGTGCTTGGCACATAGTAAGCGCTTAACAAATACCATAATTATATTTTCTGGACCTCAGGTTCCTTATCAGTAGAATGGGGATAAGATCCCTACTTTCCCTTCAGGGATGGTGAGCCCTTTCTGGGACAGGGACTGCATCCAACCAAATTATCTTGTAACTATTATCTAATTATCTATCTTGTAATTATCTTGCAAACATTATCTAATTATCTATCTTGTAATTATCTTGTAAACATTATCTAATTATCTTTCTGGTAACTTGAGAAGCAGCGTGGACTAGTGGATAGAGCCCGGGCCTGGGGTCAGAAGGATCTGCCTTCTAATCTCGGCTCTGCCACTTGTCTGCTCTGGGACGTTGGGCAAATCTCTTCACTTCTCTGGGCCTCAGTTACCTCAGGTGGAAAATAGGGATTAAAACTTGAGCCCAGTGTTGGGACAGGGACTGCGTCCAACCTGATTAGTTTACATCTACCTCGGCGCTTAGTAAAGTGCCTGGCACGTAGTAGTGCTTAACAAATACCATTTAAAAAAAATACCTACCCAGTGTCGAGCACAGTGTTTGTACTTAAGTACTCTCATTATTGGGCATTTGAAGCTGTGGCTATTGGAGACCAATTTTGCTCTGAATCCTACCTCCTGAGAGGAGCCCAGAGAGACCAGCTATACAATCCTCTTTTCTGTCATGGCTTCTAAGGAGCCGACACAAACTCTGGAGAGCCCAGCACCCAGAAAATCACCCCCGGAAAGAGGACCCGTTAGCAGCGCGTTGACCATGTTGCCTCCAAAACCTCCCACCTCTGCTCATAATGATAACAATAATGATCGTAGTATTTGTTAAGCACTTACTATGTGCCAGGCACTGTATTAAGCTCTGGGGTGGATAAAAGCAAATCGAGTTGGAAACAGTCCCTGTCCTTGTGGGACTCACAATCTTCACCCCCATTTTACAGAAGCAGGGTGTCTTAGTGAGAAGCTGTGTGGCTTCGTGGAAAGAGCCTGGGCTTGGGAGTCAGAGGATGTGGGTTCTAATCCCGGCTCTGCCACTTGTCAGCTGTGTGAACTTGGACAAGTCACTTCTCCTCTCTGTGCCTCAGTTACTTCAACTGGAAAATGGGGATTACGACTCTGAGCCCCACGTGGGACAACCTGATTGCCTTGTATCTACCCCAGTGCTTAGAACAGTGCTTGGCACATAGTAAGTGCTGAACAAATACCATCATTATTATGATGATTATGAGGTAACTGAGGCACAGAAAAGTGAAGTGATGGGCCCAAGGACACAGCAGATAAGTGGCAGAGCTGGAATTAGAATCCATGACCTCCTGAGTCCCAGGTCAGTGCTCTATTCACTACACCATGCGATCAGTTTCCTGGACTTCCCACCTCTGCCACCCACACTGCAGCCATCTTCCCACACTTCCCACCTCTTCAGAGCTCTGGCCTCGCCAAGAATGAGAGCCCCTCACAGCAGGAATATTGGAAATCCAGAGCTGTTCTAGCAAAGGTCACCTGCTGCTGCTTTAACTCACCTCCTCCTGCTCTGCTTTTTTTTTTTTTTTAGTGGCATTTGTAGGTGCCAGGCAATATATTAGACTCTGGGGTAGATACAAACTCATCAGGTTAGAAAAGATCCCTGTCCCACACTAGGCTCAAAGTCTTAATCCCCATTTTGTGGACGAGGTTACTGAAGCACGGAGAAGTGAAGTGATTTGCTCAAGGTCACACAATGGGATAAGGATTCAGATGTTTTGACGCCCAGGATGGTGCTCTTTCTGCTAGGCCACATGGCTTTTAACTCCTGCGATTTCATTCTGCATCTGGCCGGTCTTTCTAGGGTCTTTACCGTGGGTCTATTTGAGTGAGTGAGTCATGCATTTCTCCATGTGCATGACTGTGAGTGAATGAGTTCATGTGTGTGCTGGTATCTGTACTTCCCTCTGTCTCTTTCTCTCCCTTCTTCCCTCTCTCCCACCTCCCCCTCCCTTTCGCCTTCCCTCCCATCTTCCCTCCACCATCTCCCTCTCTCTTTCACTCCTTCTCTCTCTCTCTTCCCTCTCCCCCATCACATTCCCTCTGCCTCTTCCCCACCATCTCTCTCTCTCTCCCTCTTCTCCTTCCTCTCTCCTTCTCCCCATTCCCTCTGCTTCTTGCCCCATCTCTCTCCCTCTCTTCCTCTCTCCCTCCCTCCCTCTCGCTTCCTTGCTTCTCTCCCTCCCTCCCCTCTTCTCCTTCCTCTCCTTCTCCCCTTCCCTCCGACTCTTCCCCCACCATCTCTCTCCCTCTTTCCTTCTCTTTCTTTCTGTCCCTCTCCCCCTTCATCTTCCCTCTGCCTCTCCCCCACACACACACCATCCTCTCCCTCCCTTCCTTCCTTCTCTCCCTCCTTTCTTCCTTCCCTCTCCCCCCACCTCACCTTCCCTCTGCCATTTCCTCCAAGCATCTCCCTCTATCCCTCCAACTCCCTCTCTTCCTTCCTTCTCCCACTCCACTCACCTTCCCTCTGCCTCTTCCCTCACTATCTTTCTCCCTCTCTTTCCCTCTCTCTCTCTCTTCCTTCCTTCTTTCCCTCCCCTCTCCCTCTCTCCTTCTCACCTTCCCTCTGCCTCTCGCTCTCTCCTTCTCACCTTCCCTCTGCCTCTCCCCTCACCCCCCTTTCTTTCTCTCTCTCCGTCCTTCCCTCTTCCTTGCCTCCCTGTCTCTACTTCCTGCCTCCTTCTCTCCCTCTCACCTTCCCTCTGCCTCTTCCTCCATCTCTCTCCCTCTCTCTCACCTTTCCTCTGCCTCTTCTCTCTTCCTTACTTCTTCCCTCTTCATTCCCTTTCTTTCTCTTTCTCCCCATCCCTCCTTCCTCCCTCTCACCTTCTCTCTTTCTCTCCCCTCACCATCTCTCTCCTGCTCTCCCTTCCCTCTCCGCCACCTGCCTCTCTCCCTTTCACCTTCCCTCCCTTCTTCTCCCCCATAGCTCTCCCTCTTCTTCTTCCCTCTCCTCCTCTTCTAGTCCCAGTTCCACCACTTAGCTGTGTGACTTTGGGCAAGTCACTTCACTTCTCTGTGTCTCCATTCCCTCATCTGTAAAATGGGGATTAAGACTGTGAGCCTCACGTGGGACAACCTGATTGTCTTGTATCCACTGAGAACAGCGCTAAGAACAGTGCTTTGCACATAGTAAGCACTTGGAGAAGCAGCATGGCTCAGTGGAAAGAGCGCGGGCTTGGGAGTCAGAGGTCATGGGTTCGAATTCCGGCTCTGCTACTTGTCAGCTGTGTGACTGTGGGCAAGTCACTTCACTTCTCTGTGCCTCAGCTACCCCATCTGTAAAATGGGGATTAACTGTGAGTCTCACATGGGACGACCTGATTACCCTGCATCTACCCCAGCGCTTAGAATAGTGCTCTGCACATAGTAAGCGCTTCACAAATACCAACATTATTATTAACAAATACCATTATTATCATTATTATTATTCCCTCTCTCCACTCTCTTCCTCCCCCTTATTTCTCTCTTTCTCACTCTCCCCTTCCCTAGAAAAGCAGCATGGCATAGTGGATAGATCACAGGCCTGGGAGTTAGAAGGTAATGGGTTCTAATCCCAGCTCCACCAGTGTGACCTTGGGCAAGTCACTTAACTTCTCTGTGCCTCAAGGATCTCATCTGTAAAACGGGGGTTGAGACTGTGAGCCCCAGGTGGGACAGGGACTTTGTTCAACCTGATTTGCTTGTTTCTATCCCAGTGCTTAGTACAGTGCCTGGGACATAGTAAGCATTTAACAAATACCACACTTGTGATTATTATTACTATTACCTTCTGCACTTGCAAAGATCTGGCTCTTCTGAAAAAAAAAAATCCACCCCTCCCCACAGCCCCCAGACCCACATTCACACCAGAAAATAGCACAGCTTTATAGAAACAGTAAAATTAACCTAGGTGCAATGAATGAAAAGATACCTTAGCTTCCAAAGCTAATTAGGCTTTAGTGTTTTATGTTTAGCATTAATCCCCGAGACCCATGGAGGGATAGATAAAGGATACTAAAACTCCTATCCGTGATTGCTAAATGCCAGAGGTTAATCCTGAGGTCATCAGCTGACATGTATGTCTCACAGTCGCTGTTGACAGAAATGGAGTTGATGTGATAGGTATGACCGTTAGCGAAGATTCTCCGCGGGCTTACTTCGACCATCAAATCCATGGGCTTTAGCACAGGCACCTACAACGAAAGCAAATGAAATAAAGGAGGATTAAACCGTGGAACTAGAAAGCTCTTGGGGCTACCTGTTTCGGGAATTAGATGGAAGAACGGGGGGTAATGAAATGAGGCAGGGAGCAGTCAGCAGCTGCAAATCGAGCCTATGGAAAGGCAGAGCGCGTGCATTTCCTTGGATATTATATGCTTGGAGAAAAAAAAGGAAATGACACGAGAGATTGCTAGTACAGTGCTCTGCGTGCAGTGAGCGCTTAATAAATACCACTGATTAAAATACCGCCGATTGAGAATCTGCACATGTACGAGGCATGGGTTTAGGTGACTATCGATCCATCAGTGGTATTTATGGAGTGCTTTCTTTTTGCTGAGCACTGTACTAAGCACTTGGAAGGCTATAATAGGACAGAGTTGGTAGACATGTTCCCTGCTCACAAGGAGAGTACAGTGTAGTGTACTCTACACCTCCTCCAGGCTCACCTCCTCCAAGAGGCCTTCCCAGACTGAGCTCCCCGCTTTTTTCCCTCTGCTCCCTCTACCCCCCCCCCTTCACCTCTCCGCAGCTAAACCCTCTTCTCCCCCCGCTTTCCCTCTCCTCCTCCCCCTCTCCCATCCCACCCCCTCAGCACTGTACTCGTCCGCTCAACTGTATAGATCTTCATCACCCTATTTATTTTGTTTAATGAGATGTACATCACCCTGATTCTATTTATTTGCCATTGTTTTTATGAGATGTTCTTCCCCTCGACTCTATTTATTGCCATTGTTCTTGTCTGTCCGTCTCCCCCGATTAGACTGTAAGCCCATCAAAGGGCAGGGACTGTCTCTGTTCCCGATTTGTACATTCCCAGCGCTTAGTACAGTGCTCTGCAAATAGTAAGCGCTCAATAAATACTATTGAATGAATGAATATAGTGTGTCTATGCAGATGTACACACAGGATGCTCTGGCCTGTCTCTCCTTACAAGCCCCCCTCCCCGCCCGCCCCAGACTGTATGCTTCTTGTGGACAGGAAACATGCCTACCAACTCTGTCCTACTGTAGTCTTCCAAGTGCTCAGTACAGTGCTCGGCACAGAGTAAGCACTCAATAATTACCATTGACTGATGATTGATTGATGTGACTCTAATAAGGCTTTGACAAGAGACATGATTTGTTTCTTCAAGGAATGTACAATTCAGCAGGGGAGGCAGACACGAAAAAAAACTACAGGAATGGAAGAGCAATAGAGTACAATTGGCTTCCCTAGTTAAAAAAAACACAGTAAAAATGAAATAAAAACAATTCTTACCCGAAATCTGTCACGTAGACAAAGATCTGCCTATATATTGTCTATACACTTGAATCTGTGACCTTTGGACATTTAATAATGATAATAAGAATGTTGGTATTTGTTAAGCGCTATGTGCCGAGCACTTTTCTAAACACTGGGGTAGCTACAGGGTAATCAGGTTGTCCCACGTGGGGCTCACAGTCTTAATCCCCATTTTACAGATGAGGGAACTGAGGCACAGAGAAGTTTAGTGATTTGCCCACAGTCACACAGCCGACAAATGGCAGAGCCGGGATTCAAACCCATGACCTCTGATTCCCAAGCCCAGGCTCTTTCCCCTGAGCCACGCTGCTTCCCTATAATATTCGCCCCAAACCCCAACCCCACAGCACTTAGGTACCTATCTTTAAATCATGTTATTAAATTGCTTTTTTATTCATATTAATGCCTGCCTCCCCCTCTAGACTATAAGCTTGTTATGGGCAGGGGACACGCCTAATTCTATTGAATTCATTCAATTCATTCCTTCAATTGTATTTATTGAGCGCTTACTGTGTGCAGAACACAGTACAAAATGTTTGGGAAGTACAATTCTGCAACAGATGGAGAAAATCCCTACCCAGCAACGGTTCACAGTGTAGAAGATGGTTTCACATTTATATTCATTCAACAGTATTCATTGAGCGCTTACTATGTGCAGAGCACTGTACTAAGCGCTTGGGATGTACAAATCGGTAACAGAGACAGTCCCTGCCCTTTGAGGGTCTTACGGTCTAGTCGGGGGAGACGGACAGACAAGAACGATGGCAATAAATAGAATCAAGGGGAAGAACATCTCATTAAAACAATGGCAAATAAATAGAATCAGGGTGATGTACGTCTCATTAACAAAATCATTTATACCCTCCCAAGCACTCAGTACAGTGTTTGGCACATAGTAAGCACTCAGTAGATACCACTGATCGACTGATTGATATTAGAGGAGGTAGAGGAGAGAGAGCCACAGAAACAAAACACGGTGCCTCGGAGACTTCTGGTTAAAAGGTTTGGGGAACCCCTTATTTAACGCTTTATTGCCCTTTTTCCCTGGTTGTCTGAAGGAGTTTGTGATCTTCCTTAAATGCCTAATGCACTCTGAGGAACTGGCAGGGAGCGGGGAAAAAGCTAGCCCGATAATTGGAATGCTGTAAACAGGCTCCCAAAGTGTTACAAAATAGAGTAGTGGCTTTTCTCTTAGGTGCTGGTGAGCTCATTCCGTTTACGGCAGAGTCAAGCGATGCATGAAAACAACCTATTTTCCGTGACTCCCTGAGGGGAGGAAGCCCTCAGAGATTTCTGCAACTTCCACGGTTTTCCTTGTGGAATGGCTCTACGGTAGAGTTCGGCAGCCGCGGGGTTTATTTTAGTTGGGGTATTACGACCATGAAATAGAAGGGAATTTGTCAAAACACTCGGCAGGGAGAAATCTGGGCAATATCCTTCATCACACTAACATCCATAAAGTTGGTCTGTTGACTGATTTTATGTTTATATTGCCGGGGAAGAGAATTGCTTTCTGAACATATGTATTTTTTAAGACATATCTACTGTGAGATGCACCGATTTGAATGAGAAAATCCCATGACTGAGATAACACCATGATTTAATTAGAGATGAGGTAAATAGATCCCATTTTTAGAGTCAAGATGAAACAAATCAAAAATATCAACTGGTACACAGAGAGATTTTTGACTTAATGAGAGCAAAAGAGGGTGTTTTTTTTACTAAATCTGGTCTTCATATAAGGAGACATATGTATGTACACATACATATATTCAATCATATTTATTGAGTGCTTACTGTGTGCAGAGTGCAGTACTAAGAGCTCGAGTGCTGTACTAAGAGCAAAAAAAAAGACAATCCCCGCCACGAGGGTGAGGGGGAGGGAGAGATATAAATGCATACATGTATGTAGTAGATCTCTATTTCTCTTTAGAATTCAGAGCTATAGAATTATGATGTAAAGTGACTTCATAAATTCAATCACTGTCAAAAATAGGAATTAAATTGCTTATCCCTGAAAATAACAAAATACTTTCTAAATGTCACAGGCATGGCCACCCGAATATCAAAAAATGGAACAAATAATGGGAAAGAATCATAATGGAAGATTCTTGGGCGAAAAAGTCTAAATTTTGGAGACACCACATCTCTCCTCCTTCTCTACATAGATCGCATCTCAGCCAGTTGGATAAACCTCTGATCTTTCAATAAAGCCGATGGATGTAGAACAGTTGAAAATAAATCAATGAATCGAATTGAGCACCTAATGTGCGCAGAGCATTGCAGTAAGCGCCTAGGAGAGTATCATATATCGGAGTCGGTAGACACGTTCCCTGCCCACAAAATGATCCTGGGATTACTAGTCTACCGCAACGGAGTTCACCAGCTCCTTGCAAAAATCAATAAATGCCGAGAGAGTTGAGTGGCACTATCATTCTGAGAGGAAAACTTGAAAAAAAAAACCCTCCCCTACAACTCATGCAACTTTTATTTTGCCTGAGTAACATTCAAGTCTTGCCATTTATAATGAGGAAAATAAATCCTTATAAATATGATCAAAGCAGCCAGATTGTCTCCAACCATCCATGTTATCTGCTGCAATGCCTCAGTGAGATTAAATTAGAAGATGACGGGCAGCTCTTAGAAGATGGGGTATTTTGCTGCTGTGACATACTGACCCTCAGGGAAATTGCAGCTTTTACCCAGTGGAATGTGGGAGAGCAAAATGTTGTCATTCCCTCTGGACATACTGCATTTAATCTATCGAGGAACACACGCTTCTCCACTCCCCACATTTCCCTCTGCCACAAGCACAAACTCTTGACTGCTAGCTTTAAGGTTTACAAGGTTTAAAGCGATCGGTCATCTTGCCCCCTCCCAACTCACCTTGCTATTCTCCTACCAAAGCCCAGGTCGCACACGTGGCTCCACTAATGCCAACCGACTCACTGTAACCCGATCTCATCTATCTTACCGCCAACCTCTCGCCCACATCCTGTCTCTGGCCTAGATTGCCTTCCCTCTTCAAATCTGACAGATGATTTTTCTCCCCTTCTTTCGGGCTTCTCCTCCAAGAGGCCTTCCCTGACTAAGCCTCCTTTCCTCTTCTCCCACTCCCTCCTGCCTCACCATTTCATTTGAATTTGCTCCCTTTTTTCAACCCTCCCTCAGCCCCACACCACTTACTTAGGTCCATATTCATAATTTATTTATTCATATTCATATCTGCCTCCCCCTCAAGTTGGAAGCTCCTTGTGGGCAGAGAATTTGTCTATTATACTGCTATAGTGTACTCTCCCAAGACTGTGGACAAGTCACTTAACTTCTCTGTGCCTCAGTTACCTCATCTGTAAAAATGGGGATTAAGACTGTGAGCCCCACGTGGGACAATCTGATTCCCCTGTGTCTACCCCAGCGCTTAGAACAGTGCTCTGCACATAATAAGCGCTTAACAAATACCAACATTATTAGTAGTAGTAGTACAGTCCTCAGCACACAGTAAGCACTCAATAAACACAATTGATTGATACGCTCGGCATTTTCCATCTTACACATCCCGTGGTCTCTGCTGCTTTCTGTTCTAGGCTGTCCTGACTCTGGCCCTCATGTCTTTCCTATCCTCTAGCAAATCGATGCTCAATTTTAGCCAACCTCATCTTCGGCACTTAGACCTACATGAATGGTCAATGGCATTTTTACTTATTTACTCACCTACTTAATCTCAAAATCTTCCAGCTAATACTTTGTTCGTCCTCCTCCTCCTCCTTCCACTATTTCTAAATGACATATCTATCAATCAACCGATCATATCTATAGAGCAGTACTGTGTGCAGAGCACGGTATTAGACATTTGAGTGAGTACACTAACAGGGAAGCAACATGACTTAGTGGATAGACACGGGCCTGGGAGCCAGAAGGATCGGGGTTTTAAATCCGACTCCACCACTGTCTGCTGTGTGACCTTGGATATGTCACTTCACCACTATGGGCCTCAGTTACCTCATCTGTAATAATGTTGGTATTTGTTAAGCGCTTACTATGTGCAGAGCACTGTTCTAAGCGCTGGGGTAGAGACAGGGTAATCAAGTTGTCCCACATGAGGCTCACAGTTAATCCCCATTTTACAGATGAGGGAACTGAGGCACAGAAAAGTTAAGTGACTTGCCCACAGTCACACAGCTGCCAAGTGGCAGAGCCGGGATTCGAACCCATGAACTCTGACTCCAGGCTGCTTCTCTGCTGGGTGGACAATTAGATTTCCAGATCAGGGATGGCCTCCCGGCTCTGCTGTTGGCCAAAGAACTTTGCCCAAGTCACTTAACTTCTCAGTGCCTCAGTTACCTTGTCTGTAAAATGGGGATTAAGACTGTGAGCCTCACATGGGGCAACCTGATTACCTTGTATCCTCTCCAGAGCTTAGAACAGTGCTTGGCACATAGTAAGTGCTTAACAAATACCATCGTTATTATAATCGGGAGGTTCTGGTTTCAAGTCACAGTCCAGCCACTTGTCTGCTGTGTGACTTTGGGCAAGTCACTTAACTCTTCTCTCTCTCAGTCTCCCCACCTGTAAAATAGGGATAAAATAGATCATCTCCCTCTCTCTAAGACTGTGAGACTTGTAGGGGCTATTAGGGGTAGGTGACTAAGCCTGATCTTGCTATCTTGTTTCTGCCCCAGCGCTTAGCAAAGTGTTTGGAACAGAGTAAGCGTGAATGAATACCATTATGCTGATGTTGATCAACGGTCAGTCGTTTGTATTTATGAAGCGCTTACCAAGTACAGACCACTGTACTAAGGGTTTGGGAAAGGACAGTACAGAGTTGGTAGACATCAATCAGTCATTCAATCACCACTGTCTGCTGTGTGACCTTGGATATGTCACTTCACCACTATGGGCCTCAGTTACCTCATCTGTAATAATGTTGGTATTTGTTAAGCGCTTACTATGTGCAGAGCACTGTTCTAAGCGCTGGGGTATACAGGGTAATCAGGTTGTCCCACATGAGGCTCACAGTCTTAATCCCCATTTTACAGATGAGGTGACTGAGGCACAGAGAAGTTAAGTGACTTGCCCACAGTCACACAGCTGCCGAGTGGAAGAGCCAGGATTCGAACACATGACCTCTAACTCCCAAGCCCGGGCTCTTTCTACTGAGCCACGCTGTAAAATGAGGGATAAGACTGTGAGCCCCACGTAGGACATGCACTGCGTCCAACTGGATATCTCTGTATCTACCCCGGTGCTTAGAACAATGTCTGGCTCACAGTAAGCTCTTAAATACCATTCAAAAAAAACAGAGTTGGTAGACACAGTTTTTACTCACAAGGAGCTTACAGTCTAGAGGGAGAAACAGACATCAGTACGAATGCATGAATTATGGATATTTACAAAAGTGCTATGGGGATTATGGTGGGCTGATTAGGGATGCAAATCTCTATGCCAAGCTCATATTCATTAATTTATTCATTCAATCATATTTATTGATTGCTGTGTGCAGAGCACGATACTAAGTGCTGGGAAAGTACAGTTCAGCAACAGAGAGAGACAATCCCTACCCACAACGGGCTCACAGTTCACATAATAATAATAATAATAATGTTGGTATTTGTAAGCGCTTACTATGTGCCGAGCACTGTTCTAAGCGCTGGGGTAGATACAGGGTAATCAGGTTGTCCCATGTGGGGCTCACAGTCTTCATCCCCATTTTCCAGATGAGGGAACTGAGGCCCAGAGAAGTGAAGTGACTTGCCCACAGTCACACAGCTGGCAAGTGGCAGAGCCGGGATTCGAACCCATGACCTCTGACTCCCAAGCCCGGGCTCTTTCCACTGAACCACGCTGTTTCCCACATGCATATAGCATGACCACCTGTAGAGCTATGGATGACCCTCATTTAGTTGGGAGAGTTCCTTGGAAAAATGGAACTGTTTCCTAATGCTCAAGATCAGGTCTCTCTTCCTCCCCTTCCACTGAGCTAACTCTTGAACAATCAGTCGGTCAACTGTATTGATGGGGCGCCTACCTTGTGCACAACACTGTACTGAGATGTAAACTCGTCTCTAGACTGTAACGTCGTTATGGGCAGGGAATTTGACCGTTTACTGTTGTAGTGCTCTCTCCCAAAGCACTCAGTACAGTGTTCTGCACTCAGTAAGTGCTCAGTAAATAGGATTGAATTATAATGTTGGCTTTTGTTAAGCGCTTACTATATGCAGAGCAGTGTTCTAAGCGCTGGGGTAGATACAGGGTAATCAGGTCGTCCCACGTGAGGCTCACAGTTAATCCCCATTTTACAGATGAGGTCACTGAGGCCCAGAGAAGTGAAGTGACTTGCCCACAGTCACCCGGCTGACAAGTGGCAGAGCCGGGATTCGAACCCACGACCTCTGACTCCCAAGCTCGAGGCAGTAAGGGAAATGAGGGCTCAGTCTATCACCCCAATTACATCACAAGCTACTTGAGGGCACGGGCACTAGAGAAGCAGCGTGGCGCAGTGGAAAGAGCATGGGCTTTGGAGTCAGGGCTCATGAGTTCGAATCCCAGCTCTGCCACTTGTCAGCTGTGTGACTGTGGGCAAGTCACTTAACTTCTCTGTGCCTCAGTTCCCTCATCTGTAAAATGGGGATGAAGACTGTGAGCCCCACGTGGGACAACCTGATTCCCCTGTGTCTACCCCAGCGCTTAGAACAGTGCTCTGCACATAGTAAGCGCTTAACAAATACCAACATTATTACGGGATGTTCATTCGTTCAATTGTATTTATTAAGCGTTTGAAGTATCGAACATTTACTGTACTGAGCATGTGTTTTGTTTCTGTTGTTCTGTCCCACACAGAAGGCAAGTAGGAGCTACCTGGAGAAGCGGTATGGCATAGTGAATAGTGCACGGGCCTGGGAGCCTGAAGGACCTGAGTTCTAATCCTGGCTCCACCAGGTCTGCCGTGTGACCTTGGGCAAGTCACTTCACTTCTCTGGGCTTCAGTTACCCCATCTGTAAAATGGGGATTACGAATGCGAACTCCCTCTGGGGAAAGGGACCGTGTCCCTAGAGATAGCTGATAGTCTAGAACAGCGCTCAGTAAATACCAGTGACTGAGTGACTGAATAACTGATGGATCTGTCCAAGGAACTCATTTTAGTCCATAGTATTTATATCTGCGCTTACTGTGTGCAGACCTCAGTGAAGTAATTATCCTACCCTGGCCAAATGGCAGAGTCTGAGTCCTAGGTGAGTAGGTATCTCCTGATAATGAGACAGCACCATAGGAGACAGCAACTTTCACAGCTTCTCAACCCTTGCTCTATTTTTCATGATATATTCATTATGGTATTTGTTAAGCACTTACCCTGTGCCTGGTACTGTTCTAACCGCTGGGGTAAATACCGTGGCTTAGTGGAAAAAGCAAGGGCTTGGGAGTCAGAAAGTCATGGGTTCTAATCCCACCTCCATCACCTGTCTGCTATGTGACCTTGGGCAAGCCACTTCACCTCTCTGGGCCTCAGTTCCCTCATCTGTCAAATGGGGATTAAGACTGTGAGCGCCCCGAGGCACAACCTGATTACCCTGTATATAACCCAGTGCTTAGAACAGTGCTGAGCACATAGTAAGTGCTTAACAAATACCATGATCATTAAACTAATCAGTTTGGACTCGGTCCCTGTCCCACATGGGGCTCACAGTCTATGTAGGAGGGAGAATAGGAGACCTGAGGCCCAGAAAAGTGAAGTGACTCGGCCAAGGTCACACAGCAAACAATTGGCGGAACCGAGATTAGAATCCAGATCCTCTGGCTCCAGGCCCAGACCGCTTCCAGTAAGTCACGCTTAGAAATAGAGTTCCTTCTGCTGAGGACTTCTAGTTTCTTCTCTTACTTTTGTAAGTAGGCTCAGATCTCTTGGGATTTGCATTGCATATTAAAAAAAAAAAAAATCAGCCCAGAGGGCACTAGAAGGAACTCAAGAGAGCAGTATGGCATAGTGGTTGGAGCCCAGGCCTGGGAGTCACAAGGATGAGGTTCTAATCCCGGCTCTGCCACTTGTCTGCTGTGTGGCCTTGGGCAAGTCACTTTAATTTTCTGGGCCTCAGTTCCCTCATCTGTACAATGGAGATTAAAACTGAGCCCTATGAGGACAGGGACTGGGTCCAACCAGATTTGCTTGTATCCACCCCATTGCCTGGTGCCTGGTGAATATTAAGCACTTAATAATAATAACAATAATGATGGCACTTGTTAAGCACTTACTATGTGCCACGCACTGTTCTAAGCACTGAGGTAGCAGCGTGGCTCAGTGTAAAGAGCCCAGGCTGGGGAGTCAGAGGTCATGGGTTCGTATCCCGGCTCTGCCGCTTGCCAGCTGTGTGACTTTGGGCAAGTCACTTCACTTTTCTGTGCCTCAGTTACCTCATCTGGAAAATGGGGATTAAAACTGTGAGCCCCATGTGGGACAACCTGATTTATCTTGTATCCCCCCCCCAGCTCTTAGAACAGTGTTTTGCACATAGAAAGCGCTTAACAAATACCACCATTATTATTATTATTACAAGGTAATCAGTTTGTCCCATGTGAGGCTCACATACTTAATCCCCAATTAAAGATGAGATAATTGAGGCACAGAGAAGTTAAGTGGCTTGCCCAAGGTCACACAACAGACAAGTGGCGGAGCCGGGATTAGAACCACGACCTCTGACTCCCAAACCCGTGCTCTTTCCACTAAGCCACGCTGCTTAACAAATACCATAATTATTATTATTCTAATTAGGTCTGCTTCAAAAATACCAGACCACTGAAGATGTGAAGTTTTTTTCCTTCCTAAGAAGTGAAAGTTCTTATGGAACATCAAGCAATGCTATTTCATTCTCTCCTAAATGACTTGCTTTCTCATTTTTGCCTAGTTTGTGCAATTTGTGAGCCATTTGTGTGCCAAACGAACTAAACATTTATCTCGCTTCACTGAAAATAACATTTTATTGGCAAATAGCAAGGAGGTGAATATTTGCCACGATTTCGGTCAGTGTGGGTAGAACTTTAAGGAAAGTAAACTGACTTAGTTTCTTTGTAGAGTAGGTGAATCGATTTATTGTGCGCTTACTGTGTGCAGAACACTGTACTAAATGCTTGGAAGAGTACAGTGTAACAGAGTGGTAGACATGTTCTCTGCCTACTACAATCTTACAGTCGGGTGATACTCAATAGTGTGTAGGAAAAAGCAAAGGACTGGAAGTCAGAAGACCAGAAGTGTAATCTCGGTTTTGCCATCTTTTTTAAGGTATTCGTTGTCTTTTCTATAATAATAATAGTAATGTTGGTATTTTGTTAATAATGTTTATATTTGTTAAGAGCTTATTATGTACAGAGCACTGTGTTCTAAGCGCTGGGGTAGATACAGGGTAATCAGGTTGTCCCACGTGAGGCTCACAGTTAATCCCCATTTTACAGATGAGGTAACTGAGGCATAGAGAAGTGAAGTGACTTGCCCAAGGTCACACAGCAGACAAGTGGCAGAGCCGGAATTAGAACCCATGACCTCTGACTCCCAAGCCCGTGCTCTTTCCACTGAGCAACGCAGCTTCCCAATAATAATGGTATTTCTTAAGTGCTTATTCTATGCGAAGCATGTTCTGAGTGTTGGGATAGATACAAGATAATCAGGTTGTCCCACGAGGGGTTCACAGTCTTAATCCCCATTTTACAGATGAGGTAACTGAGGCACAGAGAAGTGAAGTGACTTGCCCAAAATCATACAGCTGATAAATGGCAAAGCCGAGATTAGAACCTATGAACTCTGACTCTCAATGACTGTGCTCTTTCCACTAAGCCACGCTGCTTCTCAAATAATAGTGTTGGTATTTGTTAAGCGCTTACTATGTGCCGAGCACCGTTCTAAGCGCTGGGGGAGATAGAGGTTAATCAGGTTGTCCCACGTGACGCTCACAGTATTAATCCCCATTTTACAGATGAGGTCACCGACGCACCAAGAAGTGAAATGACTTGCCCAAGGTCACACAGCTGCAGGTGGTGGAGTTGGGATTAGAACCCATGACCTCTGACTCCTAAACCTGTGCTCTTTCCACTGAGCCACGCTGCCCGCTAAAGACTAAGATCATAATGTAACGGGAAACCTTAAGGCCTCAGATTTAAATATTTCCACGTTTCAATGAACGAATAATTGGAAGAGGATTGGCAAAAGCACTGTAAGCCCGTCAAACGGCAGGGACCGTCTCTATCTGTTACCTACTTGTTCATCCCAAGCGCTTAGTACGGTGCTCTGCACATAGTAAGCGCTCAATAAATACTATTGAAAAGCACGGGGCAAAACGGAATGATTTCTCAACGTGAGACTAGTTCCACGCATGCTCTGAGAACAGCAGTGAGGCTGTACTTTGCCATACGTTTACCAGACGAAACTAATTTTATGCTTCAGTGATTTCAATACCAGAGCTTCAAAAAAGCTCAGGCCCTCCTCGGAGATGTCTTTAAATCTCATTCCCATCATGGAAAGTCGGTAGAAATAAAAAAGGTTGCTGCCCAGAGTGGAGATGAACAATTAAAATATCTTTTTATTGATGGCTATAATGATGATGACGGTAATTATATGCATTCTGGCAGGTACTATGTGCCAAGCAGCATGGCCTAGTGGAAAGAGCATGAGCCTCGGAGTCAGAAGGACAAGGGTCCTAATCTCCGCTCCGTCACTCGTCTGCTATGTGTGACCTTGGGTAACTCACTTGATTCTCTGTGCCTCAGTTGCCCCCTCTGTAAAATAATAATAATAATCATAATGTTGGTATTTGTTAAGTGTTTACTATGTGCAGAGCACTGTTCTAGATACAGGGTAATCAGGTTGTCCCACGTGAGGCTCACAGAGAGGGAACTGAGGCACAGAGAAGTGAAGTGGCTTGCCCACAGTCACACAGCTGACAAGGGGCAGAGCCGGGATTCGAACCCATGACCTCTGACTCCCAAGCCCGTGCTCTTTCCACTGAGCCACGCTGCTTCTCTAAATGAGGATTAATACTTTGGAACAAGGACTGTGTTCAACTTGAGAAGATTTATCTACCCCAGTGCTTAGTATAGTGCCTGGCACATAGAGTAAGCGCTTAAGAAATACCATAAAAAACAAAATCAGATCAGACACACAGTGCCTGTCTTACAAGAGACACACAGTTTCAGAGGAAGGGAGGGAGAGCAACGATTTCATCCCCATTTTACAATTGAGGAAACTAAGGTATGGAGAAGTTAAGTGACTTGCCCAAGGTCACACAGAAGGAAAGGGCTGGGACAGACTAGGCCTAGGCATTCTATTATTTATTGTCACACACAGTACTAAGTGCTATGGAAAATAATAATAATAATTGTGGTATATACTAATAATAATGGTATTCGTTAAGCAATTACAATGTATCAAGCACTGTTCTAAGCGCTGGGGTAGATAATAAATACTATTGAATGAATGCCTCCCAGCTCTGTACTCTCTGAGCTATTTTTCTTCCTTCCTAAACCCTCTCTTTCCTCAGCGGGATTTTCCCATCACCAACGACACCACCACCATCCTCTCTGTCTCACAAGTTCTCAGTCAGAGAAGACGGATCCGGGAATAATAATGTTGGTATTTGTTAAGCGCTTACTATGTGCCGAGCACTGCTCTAAGCGCTGGGGTAGACACAGGGGAATCAGGATGTCCCACGTGGGGCTCACAATCTTAATCCCCATTTTCCAGATGAGGTAACTGAGGCACCGAGAAGTTAAGTGACTTGCCCAGAGTCACCCAGCTGACAAGTGGCCGAGCCGGGATTCGAACCCATGACCTCTGACTCCAAAGCCCGTGCTCTTTCCACTGAGCCATGCCGGTATTGTTAGGCGCTTACTCTGTGCCATGCACTGTCCTGAGCACTGGGGTTCATACTAACAAATCAGGTTGGACACAGTCCCAGTCCCAAGTGGGGCTCACCGTCTCGATGCCCATTTTACAGATGAGGTAACTGAGGCCCAGAGATGTTAAGTGACTTGCCCGAGGTCATACAGCAGAGAAGTAGCGGAGCTGGGATTTGAACCCCGACCTTCTGACTTCCAGGCCCAGGCTCTACCCACTACATTAATCAGATCATTTGGCGTCCCTAACCCATGGAGACCTCACAGTTAATAGGAGGGAGAACAGGTATTGGATCCCCATTTTGCAGGTGAAGGAACTGAGTCACAGATAAGTGAAGTGATTTGCCCAAGGTCCCTTGGCAGAAGAGTGAGAGAGCCAGGATTAGAACCTGCGTGACACCTAATAAACAGTTAAAGAAAAACCATACTTATCATTTATAAGAGTTGTCATCCTTGACATACATCCCTCCATCAACCTGCATATTCTATCTTCACAACATCTCCAGAATCAGCCCCTTCCTTCCCCTCCAAATTGCTAAGGATAATGATGATAACAATGACGCTAATTGTTAAGGCCTTATTATGTGCCAAGCACTGTTCTAAGAGCTGGGGTAGATACGAGGAAATCAGGTTGCCCCACGTGCTACTGGGTTGGTGCAGCACCTTGTCCCAGCTGGCCTTGATATCAGCCTCCTCATTATATAACATATAGTATTATTATAATATTACTATATTATTATAGTATTTTTTATAAACGTATAGTATAGGGAACATATATTTATTTTTATTAATATGTGTCTCCCCCTCTAGACTGGAAGCTCACTGTGGGCCGGGAGTGTGTCTGTCATACTGTTATAGTGGCCTCTCATAAGGGCTTAGTACAGTGCCCTGCACAAAGTAAACGCACAATAAATACGATCCATCGATCGATCAGTGATCCCCTCCCTCCAGCCTCTCCCCTCTCCAGTCCATATCACTCTGCTGTCTGGATCATTTTTCTCAAAAAGCCTAATGTCCACCATTAGGCGCTAAGCATTCTCTAATGCTTAGAGAAGCAGCGTGGCTCAGTGGAAAGAGCCCGGGCTTGGGAGTCAGAGGTCATGAGTTCGAATCCCGGCTCTGCCACTTGTCAGCTGTGTGACTGTGGGCAAGTCACTTAACTCCTCTGTGCCTCAGTTCCCTCATCTGGAAAATGGGGATTAACTGTGAGCCTCATGTGGGACAACCCGATTACCCTGTTTTTACCCCAGTGCTTAGAACAGTGCTCTGTACATAGTCAGCGCTTAACAAATACCAACATACCAACCTCCCCACTCCTCAAAAACCTCCAGTGGTCACCACCCAACCACCCCTGCAGCAAATAAAACCTCCACAAAATTCAGTGGCTTTAAGATACTCAATCAGCTCTCTCCCAAATATCTAGCAGTTGCTCTCTTCCCACTACAACCCAGCCCACACACTTCTCTTCTCTAATATCAGCGTTTAGAACAGTGCTTGGCACAGTAAGCACTTAACCAGTGCCATCATTATCAAATCTTTATCTCCAGCCCCGACGCTCTCCTTCTCTGCAGTCTCACATTTCCGCCTGCCTTGGGGACATCTCTTCTCGGATACCCTCCTTTCAAAACAAGCTTAATTTGTCCAAAACAGGATTCCTTATCTTCCATCCCAAACCCTGTTCTCCTCTTGACTGTCCCATCACCGTAGATGGCATCACCATCCTTACCCTTTCACATGCCCGTAACCCTGGGGTTATGCTTGACTCCTCTCTCTGATTTGACCCACATATTCAATCTATAGCTAAATTCTGTCAGTTCCATCTTCACAACATCGATAAAATCTGCCCTTTCCCCTCCATCCAAACTGCTACCGCCTTAATACAATTATTTATCCTCTCCCACCTTGATTACCGTATCCGCCTCCTTGCTGACCTCCCAGCCTCCTGTGTTTCCCCACTCCAATCCACACTTTGCTCTGCTGTCCGGGTCATTTCCTACAGAGACGTTCAGGCCATGTTTCCCTGCTCCTCAAGAGACGCCAGTGGTGGCCCGTCCACTTCCACATCAAACAAAAATTCCTCACCATTGGCCGTAAAGCAATCCACCGCTTTTTCTCCTCGCTACTCTCCTAATACAACCCAGCCCACACACTGCTCCTCAAATGCCAACCTTCTCCCTGTACCTTTATCTCATCTGTCTTGCAATTGACCCCTTACCCACGTCCTGAAACTCCCTCCTTCCACAAAACTGACAAATAATTCTCTCCAGTTTCAAAGCCTTTTTGAAGGCCCGTCTCCTCCAAGAGGCCTTTCCTGACTAAGCCTCCTTTCCTCTTCTCCATGCATCGCCTTCTGCATCGCTCTGACTTGCTCTCTTTATTCCTTCCCCCTCCCAGTCCCACAGCACTCATGTCTATAGCTGTCATTTTTTTTTATTTATATAAATGTCTGGCCCCACTATCTAGACTATAAGCTCGTTGTGGGCATGGAATGTGCCTGTTCATTTTTATATTGTCCTTTCCCAAGTGCTCAGTGGAAAGAGCACGGGCTTTGGAGTCAGAGGTCATGAGTTCGAATCCCAGTGCTGTCACTTGTCAGCTGTGTGACTGTGGGCAAGTCACTTAACTTCTCTGTGCCTCAGTGACCTCATCTGTAAAATGGGGATTAAGACTGTGAGCCCCACGTGGGACATCCTGATTCCCCTGTGTCTACCCCAGCGCTTAGAACAGTGCTCGGCACATAGTAAGCGCTTAACAAATACCAACATTATTAACATTATTATTAGAACAGCGCTCTGCACACAGCAAGGGCTCAATAAATACGACCGACTGACTGAATGGATGAACTGCTCACTGTACTTCCGTCTCATCTCTTTCACTGTTTACCCTTTATTTACAACCTCCCTTTCTCCTGACTGAATCTAACCTCTCCCTTCATGTTTGACCCACCACTATTCTCCCCACCTAATTCACCATTTACCTGTGTGACCTTTGGCAAGTCATTTAACTTTTCTGTGCCACATTTAAAATGAGGATTAAATACATGATCTCATCTCAACTTAAGAGTGTGAGCCCCTTGTGGGGCAGAGACTGTGTCCAACCTGATTATCTTGTATCTCTCCCAGTGATGAGTACAGTTCTTAGCATCTAGTCAAAGCTTAACAAAAACCATAATGCTTATTATCTTCCTTATTATTATTCAAAGTCCATCAATCAATTCATCAGTGGTATTTATTAGACACATTGTGTGCAGATCACGGTTCTAAGGACTTGGGAGAGTAAAATACAACAGAGTTAGTAGGTACGTTGGAAGCCTGCCCACCAAGAGGTAAAACATGTCTCTTCCAGGAAGCCTTCTCTGATAGCTCATCTCCCCCTCTTATTTTCCCTCCTTACGGCATCACATTAACTATGCATCTACCTATGCATCTACCAATCAGTCAATCAATGCTATCAGTCGATCAATGAGTTTATCTCCTTAAACACTCAGAATCAAAAGTATCATGATATAACTGCTCATCTAAAAACGAATTGAGTAGAAAACGTTACTTATGTTTCGGGTTCATTTTCTTCTCAGTGATATTTACTGAGTGCTCAGTGTGTGCAGAGCACTCATCTGAGAGATTGGGAGAGTATAAATAGGCCCAAACTGGGCCTACAAGGACTTTAAAATCTAGCAGGGCTGACACATTAAATAATTGACAGGTAGGAAAAAGCACGAAGCACAAAGAGACTGTACACTCATTACGGTCTGGGAACATCTTTGCTGATTCTGTTGCATTATATACTCCCAAGTGCTTAGTACAGTGCTCTGCACATAGCAAGTGTTTAATAATATTGATTGAACGACATGTGTAAGTGCTCTGAGTTCAGTAGATATACAGATATACACGGAGAAGAACTTTTAAATGCACATTAGTGTGTTCAGGCTTGACAATGACAATGGCTGAGGTAGACCAACTGAACGATCTAAAATCTCAGTACAAGGAGTTCATATTATTATGATGGTATTTGCTAAGAGCATATCTTATGTCTCTAAAGCTTAATTTACCAGATTGGACAAAGTTCCCATTCCACATGGGGCTCACAGGCTAAGTAGGAGGGAGAACAGGTACTTAATCCCAATTTTATAGGTGAGGAAAATGAGGCACAGAGAAGTGAAGTGATTCGCCCCAGGTCACACAGAAGGCAGTTGGCAGAGCCAAGGTCAGAACCCAGGTCTTCTGACTCTCAAGCCTGGACTCTTTTTACTAGATCACACTGTTTCATATCTGTCTGCTTGCCTAGACTATAAGCTCCCGAAGGGCAAGGATTCATCCGATTCTTTTCTACTTGCCCAAGTGCTCAGTACAGTGCTCAGCACAGTCGGTGAGCAAAAAAATATAACCGATTGACTGATTAGGAAGTGGTGGGTGGGAACTAAGTTGCTAATAGCTTCTGCAGTCTTTCAATCCCAATGGTTTACCTGTAGTGACGTTACTGTAGAAAGATCTTTCAGCTTTCCTTCTTCATCTTTCAAGTTATATCCCTCAGGCCTCTTATCTCGTTCGGTAACCTTCCATAATTTGATCGTTTTATCTGGAAAATGAATAGTAAGAGTTAATATTCGCCCAGGAACCTGAATGACCATCCATTCATTCTATTTATTGAGCGCTTACTGAGCGCTTACTGAGTACGGGCTCCCATTCAAGAGCTGAGTTGGCTCTATTTATAATGGACTCTGAACGTCACAATTGCAGAGTTGGTTTCTGGGAGGGTATCAAGACGTCTTTTCTGTCCAACTGGCTTCTTTCTTCCACATTCCCCACAATAGTCTCGCTTTATCAGTAAAAACTCAACATTATCCTATAAATGGGATGATTGCACCATTCTCTGTCATACCAAAATACCAAAACAACATTGTCTCTTTGAATCACTACCAAATTCTCCATTTTCATTCAATCATATTTATTGAGCGCTTATTATGTGCAGAACACTGTACTAAGCTGCCACTGGGGTAGTGGGATGTGCCCACCATCTCTCCCTCTGTGGGCAGCCCCTCAGGAATGTCAGGGGCTGGGAAGGATGAGAGGGGGGTCAAGTGGGAGGGAAGCTACTTCTGTAGCAAATTTTTTTACAGTGCAGATCCAAAGTTCAGTCACTTAAGCGCTCAATAAATGAGATTGAATGAAATACAATTGAATGAGTTGAGCTCGTTGAGGCCAGGGAATATGTCTACCAACCCTGTCGTATTATTGCACTCTCCCAAGCGCTTAGTAGAGTGCTCTGCAGAGTAACCACTCAATAATAATCAATGATAATACCATTGATTGATGGATTTTAGAATCACTGATTCCACCTTGCTTCTTGAGAAGCTATTTGGGGGCTTCGGAGTCCCTAAAACAGATACAAACGAGCATCCTACCAAATTCAGTAAATGTTCATTCGTTCAATTATTTATTGAGCGTTTACTGTGTGCAAAGTACTGTACTAATTGTTTGGGAGAGTACAACATTAAATGGACACAATCTCTGCCCACACAGGCTTGCAGTCTATAGGAAGAGACAGATATTAATATAAATACAGGAAGGAAGGAAGGGAGGAAGGAAGGGAGGAAGGAAGGGGGGGGAGAGGGGAAGGGAAAGGGAGGGAGGGAGAGGGAGAGACAGGGAGAGACAGAAAAGAAAGGAAGAGAAAAAAAGTAGATTCAAATCTACCCACTTCCCCCCTTTCCAGGGTAAAGAAAGTGACAAAGAACAAAGAAAGAGAGGAGGAAATGAAACAGGAAGGAAGGCCAGAGTTTGGGACCAAGAAGCGTGGCCTGAAAATAAGCGGCATGTTCCCAGTTCAGAGAGTGGAATGTAGGGTCAAGAAATCCCAGCTTGAGCAAAAAAAAAAGAGGGTCATGAACTCACCATTTGTGGACAGGAGGGAATGAGCGGCATTTTGCTGGGGGAGCCATTTGATCTTGTTTATTTTTTCTTCTATCTCCAAACTCTTCAAATAATCAAATTCAGGTTCATGGCTCTGGAAAGTGCTGTAGACATTATACTCACCCTGGCTATAAGGCTCATTTTTACTCTGTGAAAAAAGAGAAAAAAACATGCCAGAGGATGACAGAGCATTGTCAATTTTGGAGTTTCACCCACTGAAATTTCATTCTTAAGAATTATTCTCTAGAAAATATTCACTCTGTTCAGACCTTATGTACACATACAGAATTTATTTATGTAAATCTCTGTCTTCTCCTCTATACTCTAAGCGCCTTGTGGGCAGGGAACATGTCTTACGACTCTGTTGTATTTTCTTTTACGGTATCCATTAAGCACTTACTGTGTATCGAGCATTGTTCTAAATCCTGGGGTAGGCACAAATTAATCAGGTCAGACACAATCCCCACTCCACAAGCGACTCAAGCTCTAAGTCAAAGGGAGAAGAGGTATCGAATCCCCATTTTGCAGTGGAGGAAACTGAGGCACAGAGAAGTCAAGTGACTTACCCAAGCTCAAATAGCAAATGGAAGAGCCAGGATTAGAACCCAATTCTTCTGACTCTCAGAGGAGGTCTGGGCCTTACCCACTAGGCCAAGCTGTTTCCTATATTGTACTGGACTCTCTCAAACATCCCTCGAGACCATAATCTGGTTACGGGCAGGGACCGTGTCGGCCAATTCGGCTGTACTCTCCCAAGTGCTTAATACAGTGCTCTGCATATAGTAAGCGCTCAATAAACACCATTGATTCCCCCTCTAGGCTGTAAGCTCACTGTGGACAGGGCACGTGTCTCTTTATTACCATATTGTACTCTTCCAAGCTCTTCACATAGTAAGCGCTCAATAAGTACGAGTGAATGAATGAATTGATTCCAGTGCTCGGCGCTCAGTAAATACCACGGATCGACAGAAGGACCACGTTGAAGATCTAGGACTTTAGAGCCGCGCTGTGGATCAGGTGGAAGGAGCGCTGTTCTGAGAATCAGGAGGGCTGGGTTCTACTCCCGGTTCTGCCAGGACCTGGCTACGGGTGAAATGGCACATGCCCTTCACGCTGTGCTGCACCCCTGCCCGACTGCTGGCTGGTTGACCTTTGGACCCTAGCAGGAACAGGTAGGGCAAGGATGACATTCAAGCCCGAAACTCACCCATCACCCTGAACGGAGTCTCTATCCATCCACCCGTCAGTGGTATTTGTGCTCTGCACACAGTAAGCCCTCAATAAATGCAACTGAATAAATACTGAGAAGCAGCGTGGCCTAGGGGACAGAGCCTGGGCCTGGGAGTCAGAAGGATCTGGGTTCTAATCCCAGCTCCGCCACTTGTCTGCTATGTGACCTTGGGTAAGTCACTTCACTTCTCTGGACCTCAGTCACCTCACCTGTAAAATGAGGATCGAGACTTAAGTCCCACGTGGTCTGTGGAGACCCTGCCGTTTGACGGGCTTACGGACTGTCTCTATCTGTTGCCGACTTGTTCATTCCAAGTGCTTAGTACAGTGCCCTGCACATAGTAAGCATTCAATAAATACTATTGAATGAATGAATAGTTTACATCTACCTCGGTGCTTAGTAAAGTGCCCGGCAAATATAATAATAATGGTACTTGTTAAGCGCTTACTACGTGCAGAGCACTGTTCTAAGTGCTGGGGTAGATACAAGGTCATCAGGTTGTCCCACGTGGGGCTCACAGTCTTAATCCCCATTTTGCAGATGAGGTAACTGAGGCACAGAGAAGTTACATGACTTTCCAAAAGTCACACAGCTGATGTAGCGGAGTTGGGATTAGAACCCATGACCTCTGACTCCCAAGCCTGTGCTCTTTCCAGTAAGCCATGCTGCTTCTCCATAAATAGAATTATAGATATATATACACATCACTTGGGACAGGGACTGTGGCAGAGCTGGGATTAGAAGCCAGGTCCTTCTAACTCCCAGGCCCATGTTAACAAGTAACATAATTATTATTATTATTTATTTAGAAACAGCATGGCCTGGGAGTCAGAGGACCTAATCCCACTCCTCCAAGCATCTGCTGTGTGAATTTAGGCAAGTCATTTCACTTCTCTAGGTCTCAGTTACCTCATCTGTCTAATGGGGATTAAGACTGTGAGCCCCATGTGGGATAAAGACCGTGTCCAACCCGATTTGCTTGTGAGAAAGCAGTGTGGCTCAGTGGAAAGAGCCCGGGCTTGGGAGTCAGAGGTCATGGGTTTAAATTCTGACTGTGCCACTTGTCAGCTGGGTGACTGTGGGCAAGTCACTTAACTTCGCTGTGCCTCAGTGACCTCATCTGTAAAATGGGGATGAAGACTGTGAGCCTCACGTGGGACAACCTGATTACCCTGTATCTATCCCAGCGCTTAGAACAGTGCTCTGCACATAGTAAGTGCTTAACAAATAACAAATACCAACATTATTATCTACCCCAGCACTTAGAACGGTGCCTGGCACACAGTAAAAATTTAACAGATACCATAATTATTATAAGTATTGAGCACTTACCGGGTGCAGAACACTGTACTGATCGTTTGGGAGGGTACAATATAACAGAGTTGGTAGACACATTCCCATTTGACCAACTAGATTGCAAGCTGAAAGCATGAATCACTTCAACCAACTCTATTCTACTTGACTTTCTCAAGCGCTCAGCTTATCGTGGTCAGGGAACGTGTCTGTTATTTTGTTACATTGTCCTCTCCCAAGTGTTTAGTACAGTGCTCTGCACACGGTAAGCGCTCAGTAAATATGATTGACTGACAGACTGCCTGGCACGCTCTGCATACACAGAGTAAGGGCTAGATAAAAAGCGATGATTGATCGATTGATTGACCAAGTAGAATAAGAGCGCAAGTGTGGAAATGTGGTAAGTTCCAATGTACTTGAGTTAATAATAACTAATAATAATAACGATGGTATTTGCTAAGCTCTTACCGTGTGCCAAACACTGTTCTAAGCGCTAGGATAGATATAAGGTTATCAGTTTGTCCCACAAGGGACGCACAGTCTTAATCCCCATTTGGAGTTAGACAGGATCTCATGGGAGTTTACAGAGTTCAGTCCATCGAATACAAGCAGTGTGGCTTATGAGATAGAGCCCGGGCCTGGGAGTTAGAAGAAGCTGGGTTCTAATCCCAGATCCGCCACGTGTCTGCTGTGTGGCCTTGGGCAAGTCACTTCACTTCTCTGGGTCTCAGTGACCTCATCTGTAAAATGGGGATGAAGAAAGAGTGTGAGCCCCATGTGGGACAGGGACTGTGTCCAACCTGATTAACTTGTATCTACCCCAGGGCTTAGATCCGTGATTGGCACATAGTAAGCACTTAATAAGTACCATAATTATCATTAGTATTGTTATAAACCCTCGTTCAAAAACTGACCGAGAATTTCATTCCTTATATCTTCCACATGCTTCCCTTGGCATGGGTTGCATTCATCCTTTCCAAATCCCTGAGTGCCGGGCCTGTTTTCTCCATTTTACAGCTTAGAAAACTGAGGTCCAGGAACTTAAGTGATTTGTCTAGGTCCATTGATTCATTCATTCAGTCGTATTAATTAAGTGCTTACTGTGTGCAGAGCACTATACTAGCTCTTGGGAAAGCACAGTACAACATAATACAAACAAAAATAAGGTTCAAGTTGCCAGGGCTTCATTAGGATAAGGTTCTGGGACCTTAATTAGGCAATCCATCAATCAACCAATCAATCAATGGTATCGGATTACTAAGTGCAGAGCACTGTACTAGGCTCTTGGGAGAGTTCAATTCACCAGAGTTGGTAGATACTATCCCTGCTCACAACAAGTAAAATGGAGATTAAGATTGGGAGCCCCATGTGGGCCAGGGACCGTGTCCAACCTAATTAGCTTGTTTCCTCCCCCAGTGTTTAATACAGTGCTTGGCACAGAGTAAGCGCTTAAAAAATACGATTTAAAAAAAGAGTCAGTCCCTTTCCTGCAGGTAACGGGATTCAAAACCAACCAAAAATGCGCCATTCTTGAAAACCCAGGTCAGGCAGTCAATGGTATTTATTGAGCGATTACTTTGCGCACTGTATCAAAAGCTCGGGAGAGGACACTAGAACAACAGAACAGACGCATTCCCCGCCCACGACGAGATTCCAGTCAGTTCGCCCACCCGCACTCCGACACACAAGCTCGACCACGCTCGACCACCCGCTCCCAAATCCCACACGCCCCACCACATGCCAGGTGAAGAGTCTTTCCCGCCTTCTTCCCCCTCTCCTCTTCCGTGATGCCAATGGGCAAGAAGTGGGCGAGGGGCGTCCAGGCCATTACGCACCTCGGGCTCCCTTTGGAAGATGACGACCCGGCCTCCCTTGTCTCCGGTCGCCAGCAGTTCTCCCGTGTGGTTGAACTCGACGGTGGAAATGATGTCCGCTGGATGTACACAGAGGGGACACAAAGGTGAGGCGGGTTTGTTAGAACGGGGAGGAGACGGGAGAGGGGCAGGCCAGGGCAATCCTTTCCCCTCCGACCACCCGCACCCCCACAGGTGACAATGTGTGTGTTTGTATGTTTGTCTGAGAGTGTGTGTGAGAGATAGTATGAGGGTGGAGGGTGGGGGGGTTGAGGAAAAGAAAGAGTGTAAGAGCGTGTGAGAGAAAGAGTGTGTGGGTGGGAGGGGGGGTGTGTGAGAGGGAGAGTGTTTGTCGACGGGGTGTGAGGGAAAGAAAGTGTGTGAGAGTTTATGAGAGAGAAATAATAATAATAATGGTAATTGTTCGGCGCTTATTCTGTGTGAAGCGCTGTTCTAAGCACTGAGGAGGATACAAGGTGACCAGGTTGTCCCAGGTGGGGCTCACGGTCTTAATCCCCATTTTCCAGATGAGGTAACTGAGGCCCAGAGAAGTGAAGTCACTTTCCCAAAGTCACACAGCTGACAAATGGCAGAGCCGGGATTCATTCATTCAGCAGCATTTATCGAGCGCTTGCTATGTGCAGAGCACTGGACTAAGTGCTTGGAATGGACAATTCGGCGACAGAGACCGTCCCTGCCCGATGACGGGCTCACAGTCTTAACGGGGGAGACGACAGAGCAAAAGAGAACAGAACAAGACAACATCATCAAGATAAATAGAATCAAGGAGATGTACACCTCCTTAACAAAATGAATAGGGTAATAAATAATATATACAAATGAGCACAGTGCTGAGGGGAGGGGAAGGGGGAGGAGCAGAGGGTGGAGGGGGAGCAGAGGGAAAAGGGGGGCTCAATGTGGGAAGGCCTCTTGGTGGAGGTGAGCTGTCAGGAGGGCTTCGAAGAGGGGAAGAGAGTCAGTTTGGCGGAGGTGAGGAGGGAGGGCGTTCCGGGACAGCGGGAGGACGTGGGCCGGGGGTCGACGGCGGGAGAGGTGTGAACGGGGGACGGTGAGGAGGTGAGCGGCAGAGGAGCGGAGCGTGCGGGCTGGGATGGAGAATGAGAGACGGGAGGTGAGGTAGGAGGGGGCAAGAGGATAAGAACCCATGACCTCTGTCTCCCAAGCCGGGGCTCTTTCTACTGAGCCGTGGTAAAGAGTGTGTTGGTGTGAGCGGGGGGTTGAGTGCGAGAGAGAGTGTGTGTGTGCGTGTATGTTTGAGGGTGTGTGTGAGAAAGAGTGTGGAGGGGGTGTGAGAGAGAAAGAGACCGTGTGTGAGAGTGTGTGTGTGTGTGTGAGCAGGGGTGTGTGTGAGAAAGTGTGTGAGAGAGAACGTGCGTGCGAGAGTGTGAGTGTGAGAGGGGTCTGTGTGTGTGAGAGGATGTGTGTTTATGTGAGAGAGACAGTGGGGGGGAGGGTGAAAGAGTATGTGTGAGAGTGTTTGAGAGTGTGTGCGTAAGATCGTGTGTGAGAGAGTGTGTGTGCTTAAGAAAGAACATGTGTTTGTATGCGTGTTTATACACACATGCACAATTGTTCCTACTCCCAAAAGCAAGGCAGAAGAAGTATTTTAAGGACAGTCTACAACAGAATCTCAGACCGCAAGATGGTCCCAGCTGAAAAGTGGGAGTCCGTGGCTTTTTTTTTTTTGTATGGTGTTTGTTAAGTGCTTATTCTGTGTCAGACACTGTTCTAAGCACTGGGGTAGATACAAGTTAATTCGGTTGGGCACAGTTCCTGCCCCACATGGGGCTCACAGTCTAAGTAGGAGGGAGAACAGGAGAACTGAAGCACAGAGAAGTTAAGTGGCCTACCTGAGGTCATTCATTTATTCAGTCATATTTATTGAGCACTTACTGTGTGCAGAGCACTGTACTAAGCGCTTGGAAAGTAAGTGCTTTATCGGCAACAGATAAAGACAATTCCTAGCCAACCAAGGGGTCACAGTCTAGAAGGGGCACACAGCAAGTGTTTAGCAGAGTTGGGATTAGAACCCAGGTCCTCTGACTCCCAGGCCTGTGTACTTTCCACTACGTCATATTGCTTTTCATCTGACTTCTAGACTGTAAAATCATTATGGGTGGGCAATGCTAATTCTGTTGAAATGGACTCTCCCAAGCATTTAATCAGTGTTCTGCACACAGTATGGGCTCAATAAATACAATAAATTGATTGATACGTGCCAGGCACTGGATTAAGCCCTGGGGTAGATAAACATTAATGAGGTTGGATCTAGTCCCTGTCCCACACATGGCTCGCAGTCTTAATCCCCCTTTTATAAAGGAGGAATCTGAGGTGCAGAGAAGAGTCTTGCCCAAGTTCACCACGGCAGTGATAGAGTGGGGATTAGAACCCAGGTCCTTCTAACTCCCGAGTCTGTGTGCTTTCCACTAGGCCATGCTGCTTCTTTAATAACAACAATAATAATTATGGTATTTGTTAAGCACTATGTGCCAGGTACTAAGCGCTGGGGTAGATAAAAAAAATCGGTTTGGACACAGTCTCTGTCCCGCCTAGGGCTCACAGTCTTATTCCCTATTTTACAGATGAGGTAACTGAGGCATAGAGAAGTGAAGTGACTTGCCTAAGGTCATACAGCAGACATACCCTTTCCCCTCCACTTACTGGGACGCCCCAGAGATGTCAATCTGTGTGTGTATACTTGGATTCTTGTGTCTGGGTGTGTGCGTATGTGTGCTTGGGATATTTCTAATAATAATAATGATGATATTTATTAAGTGCTTACTATGTGCCAAGCACTGTTCTAAGCAAAGCACTGTTCTAAGCACTGGGATAGATAGAAGGTAATCAGGTTGTTCCATGTGGGGCTCACCGTCTTAATCCCCATTTTACAGATGAGGTAACTGAGGCCCAGAGAAGTTAAATGACTTGCCCCAAGTCACACAGCTGAGCCGGGATTAGAACCCATCACCTCTCACTCCCAAGCCCGGGCTCTTTCCACCAAGCCACGCTGCTTCACTACATTATTCACCTGCATGCTTAGTATTAATACAACCTATTTTCATTCATTATAAAATAAAATTCTTTAAGTGCAAGTTATATTTTAAAATGCTATGAATTTCTAATTTTGAGCTTATTCACTTAGCCTATGCAATTCGGCAGAGGAAGTATTTTAAGGGCAGACGACAACAAAGCCTCAGTTAAAGAAACAAAACCCTTCTTCCTCCCTCTCCCTCCCACCCACCGATCATGAGAAGCCAAACACGAACTGAGCACGGAGCCTCGGGAACTCAAAAAAGCAAACTCGAGTCACGTCCATTCCCAAGCAAAGCGACATCAAAAGATAAAAGCCTTTTAAGTTCCTTTCCGATCGACTCCTGATATTTAAAAACGAGGGAGTGACCAGCGACTGTAACTTCCCCAGGGTGAGGGGAAGAGACTCAATTTCCTTGGTGAAATGGCTCCAACCACGTGGGGATTTAAAGATTTGCACGAATGTTTGAAATACACAGAAGGAAAAGAGTCAGGAACCTGACACTGGGGAACACAGTGCTCTGCACACACTAAGTGCTCAATAAAGACGACTGAACGAATGGTCCGAGCCGCGACTGAACCATGTTGCTAATGACAGTGACGGGAGGTATTTCAATTCTAATATTTCAATTCTACGCCGTTATTTTTACCTAACAGTAATTCATTTAATTGTGTTTTTTGAGTTCTTACTGTGTGCAGAGTACTGTGCTAAGCGCTTGGACAAAGCCTACCCAACAACAGGCTCACAGTCTAGAAGTTAATGAAAATGGGAACTGTAAAAGATTACCTCTTTCAATAACAATGCCACTTAGAGCTTACTTTGCTGTGCTAAGCACTGGGGTAGATACAGTACTCAGTTCTTGCACCACATGGGGCTCACAGTCTAAAAGGAAGGTTATGGCATTTGTTAAGTGCTTACTATATTTGTTGGTATTTGTTAAGCACTTATTATGTGCAGAGCTCTGTTCTAAGCGCTGGGGTAGATACAGGGTAATCAGGTTGTCCTACGTGAGGCTCAGGGTTAATCCCCATTTTACAGATGAGGTAACTGAGGCACAAAGAAGTGAAGTGCCAGGCACTGTTCTAAGTGCAGGGGTAGATGCAATTTAATTAGGTTGGACACAGTCCATGTCCCACAGGGGGCTCACAGCCTTAATCCCCATTTTACAGATGTAGAAACTGAGGCAAAGAGAATTGAAATGACTTGTCCAAGGTCACACAGCAGACAAGCGGTGGAGTCGAAATGAGAACGCAAGGCCTTTGTCTTGGGTTCCACTAGGCCACTTGGTTTCCTCATTTTACAGGTGAGGAATCTGGGGCTCAGGGGGTTCAGAGGACTTGCCCATGGTCACACAGCAGCTGTGGGGAGGAGGCAGGACTAGAACCCAGGGCTCTCAAATCCCAGTCTTATGCTTATGTTTCCTAAGAAGAGAGTTTGTCTAAAATCTCAAGGTAGCCACCCATAGCACTTATGAATTCCACCATCCTCAGCATTTAAAAATACATGTATAGTCAACTCTTCATCAAGCTCTCCCATCCTGATATATTTGTGCTACAATCCACTAAAACCTTGTAATGAAGCAGTATGTCCTAGTGGATAGAGCATGGGCCTGGGAGTCAGAAGGTCATGGAGTCTAATCCCAGCTCGGCCACTTGTCTCTTGTGTGACCCTGGGCAAGTCATTTCACTTCGTGGTTCAGTGGAAAGAGCACGGGCTTGGGAGTCAGATGTCATGGGTTCGAATCCTGACTCTGCCACTTTGCTGTGTGTCTGTGGGCAAGTCACTTCACTTCTCTGGGCCTCAGTTACCTCATCTGTAAAATGGGGATGAAGACTGTGAGCCTCAAGTGGGACAACTTGATTACCCTGTATCTACCCCAGCACCTAGAACAGTGCTCTGCACATAGTAAGCACTTAAATACCAACATTATTATTATTATAATTCCTTATGCCTCAGTTACCTCATCTGTTATATGGTGATTGACACTGTGAACCCTATGTGGGATAGGGACTGTATCCCTGATTTGTTTGTATTCACTTCAGCACTTAGTACAGTACTTGGCACATAGTAAGCACTTAAATACCATCATTATTAATATTATTATTATTACGCCAGCACTTAAAACAATGATTGGTACTTAGTAAGAGTTTAATACCACAATTAGTATTGCAGTACTTTACTATAATACTACATCATCCATTCATTTATTCAATCATCTTTATTGAGCGTTCACTGGTTGCAAAGCACTGTACTAAGCGCTTGGGAGAGTAAAATAGAACAAAAAACTGACATTCCCTGCCCACGAAGAGCTTACAGTCTATTATTAATATTATTATTATTTTTATGGTGTGTGTTAAGCGCTTAGTATGTGCCAAGTACTGTTCTATGCACTGGGGTAGATACAGGGTAATCAGATTGTCCCATGTGGGCCTCACAGTTTTAAACCCCATTTTGTAGATGAGGTAACAGGCACCGAGAAGTTAAGTGGCTTGCCCAAGGTCACACAGGAGACAAGTGGTGGAGCCTGGATTAGAACCCATATCCTCTGAATTCCAAGCTGTTTCCACTAAGCCACACCGCTTCTCATAGGGCAGAGGCTGAGGGTATTACTTCATTCATCCAATCATATTTATTGAGCGCTTACTGTGTGCAGAGCACTGTACTAAGCACTAGTGAACTGTTCCCAACCCCTTAGAACAATGTTTTGCCCCACGAAGGGCTCAATAGAGCAGCACTGTGGCCTAATGGATAGTGCCCAGGCCTACGAGACAGGAGGACCTGGGTTCTAATCTCAGCTCTGCCGCTTGACTAATGTGTGACCTTGTGCAATTCACTTAGCTTCTCTGCGCCTCATTCATTCATTCAATCATATTTATTGAGCACTTACTGTGTGCAGAGCACTGTATTAAGCGCTTGGGAAACCACAATACAGCAATGAAGAGAGATAATCCCTGCCCACAACGAGCTCACAGTCTAGAAGGGGGGGAGACAAGATGGAAATACCAATAGACATCAATATGAATAAATAAAATTATAAATAAATACATGAGTCCTTTGGGGCGGGGAGATGGGGGAAGGGCAAAGGGAGCAGGTCAGGGTGACACAGAAGGGAGTGGGAGATGAGGAAAAGTGGGGCTTCTTCTGGGAAGGCCTCTTGGAGGAGTTGGGCCTTACCTCCTCTTTAAAAATGGGAAATAAGACTGTGAGGCCCACGTGGGACACAGACTGTGTCCAAACTGATAAGCTTGCTTATCTACCCCAGCGCTTAGTACAGCGATGGGCACGCAGTAAAGTGTTTAACAAATACCATTAAAAAAAACCCAAAAAACTATTAATCGGCACAGCAGTGGTGACCTTAACCGGAAGCTGCAGGACTCTCAACTCTGATGTAGTCTACTCTCCCGAGCGCTCAGTTCAGCGCTGTGAGTTTGTAAACGAGAAGCAGCATGGTTTAGTGGGTGGAGCACAGGCTTGGCAGTCAAAGGTCATGGGTTCTAATCCCTGCTCCGCCACTTGTCAGCTGTGTGACCTTGGTTAAGCCACTTCTCTTCTCTGTGCCTCAGTTACCTCATCTGTAAAATGGGGATTATGACTGTGAGCCCCACCTGGGACAACCTGATTACTTTGCATCTATCCCAGTGCTTAGAACAGTGCTTGGCACATAGTAAGCGCTTAGCAAATACCAGCATTATTATCATTATTATTAACTGCTCAATAAAAACCAATGATCGATCGGTGGAAATGGGGAATCTCCGCCAGAAGACGTGAGATTACTGAGCACTTAGTACAGTGCTCTGCACACAGTAAGCACTCAATAAATAAAATTGAATGAACAAACTCCGGTGTGTCATACTCTCCGCTGAGTGTTTAGTACAGTGCTCCACCCACATCAGCCATTCAATAAATGCCACAGATCGATGGACTGATTGATCGAAAAGACTACCAATCCGGAAACATGTATTATCTGTAACAAAATTCTTTGGCAGGGGCGCTCACCGAGCTAGAAACCCCAAACACCAACTCTGTGGGACTGACTGCTTAGGGTAAAATATCTGTGGTAAAATATTTTATGAACACAAAAATCAACTCATTTTTCTCGTTCGTGACCCCTTTTCCACATCCTTGAATTCAGATACCCTTCCTAACAGGAAAGGATCCAGCTTGTCTTCTCTTCTGATGTGATTAAATTAGTTCACAAGAAGAAATGACTGCTTCAGCTAGAACTGACTGGAGACCAGTTAAGAAAATTACCCACATGGCCTCTGGGAAAGGGCAGGGGGGAGGCGTTTCATAGCTCTGTCCTCTAAAAATAACCATTTTCACTGATTTGCTAAATTAAAGACCCAAAAGACTTGCCAACCATAGCCCTAAGCAACGAAACTGGCTGGCGGAGCATCCCTCCGTAACATTCGTGGCCTAGTGGTTGGAGTCCGGGCCTGAGAGTCACAAGACCTGGGTTCTAATTCCGGCTCCGCCACTTGTCTGCTGTGTGACCTTGGACAAGTCACCTCACTTCTCTGGGCCTCAGTTATCTCAGCTGTCAAATGGGGATGAAGACTGTGAACACATACGGCACATAGTAAGCACCTAACAAATACCATTTTCACCAGCATCATCATCGTCAAATCAGAGGTGGGCAGAAGAAGTGTGGCCTAGTGCGAAAGAAGCACAAGCCTTTAGTCAGAGGACCAGGGTCCTAATCCTGGGTCCGCTACCAGCCTAGCATGTGACCTGAGGCAATTCACCTAACAGCTCTGTGCCTCAGTTTCCTCATCTGTAAAAGCAACATGGCTTAATGGCAAGAGCCCGGGCTTGGGAGTCAGAGGTTGTGGGTTCTAATTCCTCCTCCACCACTTGTCAGCTGTGTGACTTTGGGCAAGTCACTTAATGTCTCTGGGCCTCAGTTACCTCTTCTGGAAAATGGGGATTAAGACTGTGAGTCCCACCTGGAACAACGTGATTACCTTGTATTCCCCTAGCGCTTAGAACAGTGTTTGGCATCTAGTAAGCAATTAACAAATATAATCATCATCATCATAGTGGATAGAGCATAGACCTTGGGAGGCAGAAGGTCATGGGTTCTAATTCCAGCTCCACCACTTGTCTGTTGTGTGACTTTGGGCAAATCACTTCACTTTTCTGTTCCTCGGTTACCTTATCCCTAAGTCGGGAATTGAGACTGTGACCCCCCACGGGGTACAGGGATTGTGTCCAACCCCACTTTCTATGTATCCACCCCAGAGTTTAGTGCCTCAGTTACCTCATCTGTAAAATGAGGATTAACTGTGAGCCTCACGTGGGACAACCTGATTAACCTGTATCTACCCCAGTGCTTAGAACAGTGCTCTGCACATAGTAAGCGCTTAACCAACATTATTATTATTATTATGGTTAACAAATACCATTATTATTATTGTTATAAGGGGGATGAAATGCCTGTTGTCCCTCCTACTTACACTGTGAACCCCATGTGGGATGGGGACTGCGTCTGACCTGATCACCCTGAATGCCCCCCAGCACTTAGTACAGTGCTGGGCACATAGTAAGCACTTAACAAATACCACAATTATTACTATTATCATCATTTTTATTCAGGGTGGCTCAAGAGCAATCATCACGGGATGTCATAGCCCATCATGACTATTGCATCCGCCTACTTGCCGACCTCTCTGTCTCCAGACTCTCCCTCTCCAGTCCATACTTCACTCTTGTATCACGTTTTAAGAAAGCCGTTACGTGCACGACTTCCAACTTCCCGAACTCCTCAAATGAATGCCCATCCATCTTTGCATCAGGTAAAACCTCCAGACCATCGACTGACTTATTGATTGATAATGCTGATGGAGTCTTCCATCAGGAATGACAGAGGAGCTTCGGTTTTAAGCCTCCAGGATCTCGTAGCCGGGAAGAGAAGTTGATTCTAGTTTAGTGACGTTCACAGTGACTCGTACCCTCTTCTCTTTGCCTGTTGTTTTTCCAGTGGGCCATGGGGCGCAGCCAGCCTGGAAGCTCAGCATCTTTCCCGGAAGTATCTCTTGAGGCGATCTCCCGCCTCCTCTCCAAAGCCAACCCCTCCACCTGTGCATCCGAACCCATTCCTTTGCACCTTATGGAAACCCTCGTCCCCTCTCTTTTTCCCTCCCTAACGGCCATTCTCAAGTGTTCACTCTTCTTCTACTGCTTTCAAACCCGCTTGTGAGTCCCCTAACCTAATAATAAACCCTCCCTTGACCCCGCAGCTCCCTCCAGCTATCGCCCCATCTCCCCCCTACCCGAGTATTGACTTCCTCTCCTCCAATTCGTTTTTTGACCCTCTCCAATCTGGCTTCCACCCCCTTCACTCCACAGAAACCACCCTCTCAGAGGTCACCGATGATCTCCTTCTTTCCAGATCCAGTGGCCTCTATTCCATTTGAATCCTCCTCGACCCCTCAGCAGCCATCCACACTGTCAACCACCTCCAGCCCCTGAAACATTATCCACCCTTGGGTTCACTGACACTGTCTTCTCCTGGTCCTCCTCTTAGCTCTCTGGCCACTCAGTCTCTTTCGTGGGCTCCTCCTCTGTCTCCGTCCCCCTAACTGTGGCGGTCCTACAGGCTCAGTTTGGGGACCCTTTCTCCACTCTCTTGGAGACCTCGTTTGCTCCCACGGCTTCAACTACCACGTCTCTGCAGTTAATTCCCAAATCTACATCTCCAACCCTGATCACCCTCCTTCTGTACAGTCTCACATTTCCTGCCTTTGAGACATCTCTACTTGGATGTCCTGCCAACACCTCAAACTTAACATATCCCCAGTAGAACTCCTCATATTTCCCTCCAAACCCTACCCTTCCCCTGGCTTTCCTGTAATAATAATAATAATAATGATTGTAGTCATATTTGCTAAGTGCTTACTATGTGTCGAGCACTGTACTAAGCACAGGGGTAGATATTCATTCAATAGTATTTATAATCAGGTCCCACTTGAGGCTCACCGTGTAAGTGGGAGGGAGTACAGGTATTGAATCCGCTTTTGCAGATGAGGGAACTGAGGCAACAAAGAAGTTAAGTAACTTACCCAAGGTTACATAGCATACAAGTGGCAGACTATCCCCCGTCTCACAAGTCCAAAAAGTTAGCCTCATCCTGGACTTCTGTCTCTCATTCAACACACAAATTCAATCTGTCACCAAATCCTGTCGACCCCACCTTCATCAACTTGGGTGAAATCTGCCCTTTCTCGGCATGATGTCTGCATCAGCCTCCTCATTGACCTCTCTACCTCCTGTCTCCCCCACTCCAGTCCACACTTTGCTCTGCTGCCGGGATCATTTTTCTACCAAACCGATGAATCCGTGTTTCCCCACTCCTCAAGAACCTACAGCATTTGCCCATCCACTTTCACATCAAACAGAAACCCCTAACCGTCGGCTTTCAAGCACTCAATCACTTGCCTTCTCCTATCTCACCTCCCTCAATTCCTTCAACAACCCAGCCCTCACACTTGCACCTCTAATGTCAACCTGCTCACTGTACCTCGATTTCACCTATCTCACCGCCAACCTTTAGCCCCACATCCTGCCTCTAGCCTGGAACGGACACCCTCCATCTACATAACCAACAGATGATCACTCGCCCCACTTTCAAGGCCGTATTTAAAGCACATCTCCTCCCAGAGGCCTTCTCCGACTAGACTCTCATTTCCTCTTCTCCCACTCCCTTCTGCTTCGTCCTTCCACATGGATTTGCACCCTTTATTCATCCCACCCTCAGTCCCACAGCACTTACGTCCATAACTATAATTTTTTAATATATTCATGTCCGTCCCTTTTCTAGAATGTAAGCTGATTGTGGGCAGAGAACGTGTCAGCCAGTTCTGTACTGCTGTACTTTCCCAAACGCTTAGTGCAGTGATCTGCACACAGTAAGAGCTCAATAAGTAGGATTGATTGATTGAAAAGCAGGCAGAGGCATAGGTGTGTTCTTTGACCTTATTAGCCAACTTCTGGGAGAAGTGTCGCTAGACCGAGGTATCCCGATTCCCGGACTGACTCGGTGATCCCTTGATATAATAATAATTATAATAATAGTATTTGTTAAGTGCTTACTATGCAACAGGCACTGTACTAAATGCTGGGTTGGATCCAAGAAAATCGAGTTGGACATAGAACCTGTATATATCCTCATCACCCTATTTATTTTGTTTAATGAGATGTACATCACCCTGATTCTATTTATTTGCCATAGTTTTTATGAGATGCTCTTCCCCTTGACTCTATTTATTGCCATTGTTCTTGTCTGTCTGTCTCCCCCGATTAGACGGTGAGCCCGTCAAACGGCAGGGACTGTCTCTATCTGTTGCTGACTTGTTCATTCCAAGCGCTTAGTACAGTGCTCTGCACATAGTAAGCGCTCAATAAATACTACTGAATGAATGAATGAATGAACCTGTCCCACATGAGGCTGACAGTCTCAAACCCCACTTTACAGATGAGGTAACCGAGGGCCAGAGAAGTGAAGTGACTTGCCCAAGGTCACACAGCAGAAAAGTGGTGGAGCTGGGATTAGAACCCAAAACCTTCTGACTCCCAGGCCCGGGCTCCATCCACTACACCACGCTGCTTCTGAATATCATCATAGCACTTTGGAACTTCAGAGCTGACATTATAGGCTTTTTCATTTTCAGCTAGCGTGACAAAGTTTACCTAGGTTTAACAACTAAGCGCTGAATAAATGCCATAATTAAGCACTTCCTATCCCCTCTTGTTGAAGGATGTTGACTGATCTGATGAGTGATTAAAGGCCATTTTGATTTTGCACTAGGGAATGGTACTTTTCAGCATAAATAATGGCAGATCTGGATTAGGTTTTCTCTCAGGAGATCAAAACTGGGGCCGCTTGATTGTATACATCAAACTACGGCTAAACCCACCTACTATGTTCAATATTACCCAAGGCAGATGTGGGAATAATACTTCCCTTCAGGATACAGTTGGGAGTTTTGCTGAATAAGATGTGAAAGATAATACTCTGAAAATGGAGTACTCTACTGACATTTGTACACACAAAATTAACCTTTCAATAACGGACTCTATTTATATAATGATGCAGTTAGATTTAATCCAAGAAATGTAAGTACTTTGTGGACAGAGAACATGCCCACCACCTCAGTTATACTGTAATAATAATGGCACTTATTAAGCGCTTACTATGTGCCGAGCACTGTTCTAAGTGCTGGGGGATACAAGGTAATCAGGTTGTCCCACATGGAGCTCCCAGCCTCAATCCCCATTTTACAGATGAGGGAACTGAGGCACAGAGAATTTAAGTGACTTGCCCAAAGTCACACAGCTGACAAGAGGCAGAGCCAGAATTAGAACCCATGACCTCTGGCTCCCCAAGCACTTAGTAAGTCGCTCTGCACACAGTACACTCTCAATAAATACCATTGATTGATTTATTGAGAGACAAGGAGGCATCTTTATTGTGGTATTGTACTCTCCTAAGTGCTTAGTACAGTGCTCTGCACACAGTAAGTGCTCAATAAATACGAGTGAATGAAAAAGAGAAAGTGACTCTAGGTGCTACAGATGTCAAACATGACAAAGCAATGAGGGACGGTTTTCTGTGTGTACGACATGGCTGGGATCGTGGGTGTCACACTGCATGGGGTACAGGATAGAGCCCGGGCCTGGGAGTCAGAAGGTTGTGGGTTCTAATCCTAGCTCCACCACCTGCCTGCTGTGGGACCCTGGACAAGTCATTTCACTTCTCTGGACCTCAGTTTCCTCATCTGTAAAATGGGGAATGAGACTGTGAGCCCCATGTGGGACAGGGACTGTGTCCAACCCGATTTGCTCGTATTCACCCCAGCTCTTAGTACAGTGGCAGAAACACAGTAAACACTTAAATACCACAATTATTATTATTACTATTATCGGACTTTTCCTATTATCGGACTAGAGAAGCAGCACGGCTCAGTGGAAAGAACACGGGCTTTGGAGTCAGAGGTCATGGGTTCGAATCCCATTCTGCCACTTGTCAGCTGGGTGACTGTGGGCAAGTCACTTCACTTCTCTGTGCCTCAGTTATCTCATCTGTAAAATGGGGATGAAGACTGTGAGCCTCACGTGGGACAACCTGATTACCCTGTATACCCCAGCGCTTAGAACAGTGCTCTGCACGAGTAAGTGCTTAAAAAAATAACATTATTATTATTATTATTCAGCCACACACCGATCAATCGATTGTATTTATTGAGCACTTACTGTGTGCAGAGCATGTGTTCACCGCTGACTTTCACCACGAGGAGTGTTTCCTTCAACTATGCCAGACAATAGAGAATATATATTCTCGCTTCAGTACTGTTTTTTAATAAATTTATGGGTTCAAGTTAATCTTAGGGAACACATCAATACCCTTGATGCTATTTCCATTCAGAAGCTGATTTGGTTTCGAGCTCTTTATAAACGCTTAATTGCTCAACCCATTATGACCGCTAACCTGGGGAGACCATAAAATTTCCCTCTCAGTTCCGAGAAACTAGCAGAGTGCCAAAAGGAAAAATCATCCACTCTAGCAACAAACGTATTTAAGGGTCGGAGATTGCTGTTTGTGCTGAGGATGTGGGGGTTGAGTCACCAATTAATTTCACAAAGTAGGGTCTCGTGGCTTGACCCGCTGTGGAGTATAAAGTAGACAGAAAACCATTCCCATTATGGGCAGGGAACATATCTACCAACTCTGTTCTACTGTACTCTCCCAAGTGCCCAATACAGTGCTCTGCGCACAGTAAGCACTCAAGAAATATGATTGGTGGATTAATTGAATGCTGAGAAAGTTGTTTTCCTCCTAGACAACAGCGCATAGAACACAGGCCTGGGAGTCAGAAAGGACCTGAGTTCTCATCCCGGCTCCGCCATGTGTCAGCTGTGTGACTTTGGACAAAATCGCTTCACTTCTCTGGACCTCAGTGACCTCATCTGTAAAATGGGGCTTAAGACTGTGAGCCCCATGAGGGACAGAGACTGTGCCCAACCTGATTTCCTTGCATCCACCCCAGCTCTTAGTTCAGTGGCCGATAAGCGCTTACAAAATTCCACAATTATTTAAGATTATTATTACGAAGAAATTTTTTTATGTATATCATTCCTCAGATGGGGCTGGAAGTCCAGCCCACTGAGCCTTTTCTCATCCTGACATTCCTGACAATACTCCAGTCAGTTCTATCCCTCCTTTCTAGCCTCACTCCTCTAGCATGGCTCTGTGGAAAGAGCCCGGGCTTGGGAGTCAGAGGTCATGGGTTCGACTCCCGGCTCTGCCACTTGTCAGCTGTGTGACTGTGGGCAAGTCACTTCACTTCTCTGTGCCTCAGTTACCTCATCTAGAAAATGGGGATTAAGACTGTGAGTCTCACATGGGACGACCTGATTACCCTGTATACCCCAGCGCTTAGAAGTGCTCTGCACATAGTAAGCGCTTAACAAATGCCAACATTATCATTTTTATTAGTACTCCAATATAGCCTTCCCGTGTCGCTCCTCTAATCCCAACCTACTCAGCGTACTTCAAAACCATCTCTCTAGATGTTGTCCCTTCCCTCCTGCCCTCCCTCCTGCCAAGAACTCTCTTACTCTTCCTAAAAATGATAAAAACAGTGGCATTTGTTTAGCACTTCCTATGTGCCAGGCACTAAGTCCCGGAGTGGATCCAAGCAAACAGGGTCTGACCCAGTCCCTGACCCACATGGGGCTCACAGATGAAATAACTAAGACACAGAGAAGTGAAGTATGTAATAATGTTGGTATTTAAGCGCTTACTATGTGCCGAGCACTGTTCTAAGCACTGGGGGAGATACAGGGTCATCAGGTTGTCCCACGTGAGGCTCACAGTTAATCCCCATTTTACAGATGAGGTAACTGAGGCACAGAGAAGTGAAGTGACTCGCCCACAGTCACACAGCTGACAAGTGGCAGAGCCGGGAGTCGAACTCATGACCTCTGACTCCGAAGCCCAGGCTCTATCCACTGAGCCACGCTGCTTTCCAACTGTTATACTGTACTCTCCCAAGTGCTTAGGACAGTGCTCTGAGCAAGTAAGTGCTCAATAAATATCACTGATCGACTGATTCTGATTTAATGTTTCTTCATTCCTAATGTGCCCGTCTCCAGTCCTTTTCCCCATTTATATGCTTAGGTTGTGAGTCCGTAAGGGACAGGGATCCTGTGTAATTCCCACCTGTTTATTCTCTCCCAGCACTTAGCACAGTGATCTGCACACACTAAACACTTAATACTTAGCACTTAGGACTTGAGAAGCAACGTGGCCTAGAGGATAGAGCACGGGTCTTGAAGTCAGAAGGACCTGCGTTCCAATCCCGGCTCTGCCACTTGTCTGCTGTGTGACCTCGTGCAAGTCGCTTCACTTCTCTGGGCCTCAGTGACCTCATCTGTAAAATGGGGATTAAGACTTTGAGCTCCTTGTAGGACAGGGACTGTTTCCAACCCGATTTGGTTGTATCTGCCCCAAAGCACAGAGCCTGACACATAGTAGGCATTTAACAAGTACCAGAGTTATTAAGAAGAAATCCTACTATTTCTACCACTAACCAATGCACAGGACACCTGACTGTTGACCATAAGACCACATTTCAGAACCCAGTTCCCCACGGCACAGTTTCAACCCATCCTCTAGACTGTAAACCCATTGTGGGCAAGGAATGCGTCATCCAACTCTATTGCATTGGACTCTACCAAACGATTATCACAGTACTCTGCGCATAAGAAGCACTCATTAAATACCACTGATGATGATACTACACCACCCTTCCTAGTCTGGCATTCATTTTTTGCTGGAAAAAAAAATCTTTAACCAGAAACAATGATTAAACAAGTCCGTTTTCTTTCATTGTCTCTTTGCCAAAAGCGAATTTTATGGCCAAATATAGCCTGAAACCATCAATTGCATTAACAGACTACTGCAATTTTGCAAAGGAGTAATTAATAGGCCCCAAAGGAAAGCCTTTTAATTCCAAATGTATTAACGAGAATCCAAAGATTACCCCGTACTTTAAGGACACAATTCCCCGGTGATCATCTCAACTTGGCACTCAATTCGTTCTGCTTCCCTGAATACAACAGTTTGGACTTTTACAAAACGCAAGGAAGACCAAAAGAAAAAGAGAAAAGAAAAAGGCCGGAACCTTTCAAATGAGTCTATTATTGATTATTTTACGTCTGAAGGACAAATCCTTCCATTACCCAAGTCTGCCTGATATCACTGTGAAATTGAATATCGAAAACTTTGCTCATAGGTCTAAAACTGCATCATTCATTTTCACCTTAAAAAAAAGTAGATCGGGAAATGTTAACATTTTCCTTCTCCCCACCTTCAAAACTTTCTTCCACTCCCTTCCGTGTCACCCTTGCCCTTGAATCTGCAGTCTTTATTCCCCCCACCTCAGCCCTACAGTACTTATGGACATACACGTAATTTATTCATTTACGTTAATGTCTGTATCCCTCTCTAGACCATTCATTCATTCCATCGTATTTATTGAGAGCTTACTGTTTGCAGAGCACTGTACTAAGTGCTTGGGAAAGAATAATACCGTAATAAAGAGAGACGATCCCTGCCCACAACGAGCTCACAGTCTGGGTCGGGGGGAGAAAGACATCAGTACAAGTAAACAGACATCGATATCAATGAATAAAGTTACAGATATATACATAAGTGCTGTAGGGTGGGGAGAGGGAGGAACAGCAAAGGGAGTGAGTCGTGGTGACATGGAGGGGAGGGGGAGCTGAGGAAAAGCGGGGTTTAGTAGGGGAAGGCCTTTTGGAGGAGATGGGCCTTCAGTAAGGCTTTGAAGGGAGGGAGAGTCATTGTCAGTTGGATTTGAGGAGGGAGGCAGTCCCAGAACAGAGCTAGAACGTGGGCTAGGGATCGGAGGTGAGATAGGCGAGATGGAGGCAGAGTGAGAAGGTTAGCGGCACCAGAGGAGTGAAATGTACGGACTGGGTTGTAGAAGGAGAGAAGGGAGGTGAGGTAGGAGGGGGCAAGGTGATGGACAGCTTTAAAGCCAATGGTGAGAGGTTTGTCGGATAGAGAGGTAGAGGGTCAAATACTGGAGATTTTTGAGGAGGCAGGTGACATGTCCTGAACATTTTGGTAGGAAGATAATCCGGTATGGACTGGAATGGGGAGAGGCTGGAAGTTGGGCAGTCAGAAAGGAGGATGATGTAGTAATCTGGGCGGGATAGAAAGAATGATTGTACTAACGTGGTGGCGGTTTGGATGGAGAGGAAAAGGCGGATATTAGTGATGTTGTGAAGGTGAGACTGGCAGGTTTTGGTGACGGACCGGATGTGTGGGTTGAATGAGAGAGAGGAGTCAAGGTTGAGGCCAAGTTTATGGGCTTGTGAGACAGGAAGGATGGTCGTGCTGTCTACAGTGACAGGGAAGTTCAGGAGAGGACAGGGTTTGGTAGGAAAGATAAGGAGCTCTGTTTTGGCCATGTTGAATTTGAGATGGCAGGAGGACATCCAGGTGGAGATGTCCTGAAGGCAGGAGGAGATGCCAGCCTGGAGGGAAGGAGAGACATCAGGGGAGGAGATGTAAATTTGGGTATCAGCCACGTAGAGATGGTAATAACAATAATAGTAATTAAAAATTATGGTATTTGTTAAGTGCTTACTATGTACCGAACACTGTTCTAAGCACCTGGGTAGATATAATAATAATAATAATAATAATAATGTTGGTATTTGTTAAGCTCTTACTACGTGCAGAGCAGTGTTCTAAGCGCTGGGGTAGATACAGGGGAATGAGGTTGTCCCACGTGAGGCTCACAGTCTTCATCCCCCTTTTACAGATGAGGGAACTGAGGCACAGAGAAGTGAAATGACTTGCCCACAGTCACACAGCTGACAAGTGGCAAAGCCGGGATTCGAACCCATGACCTCTGACTCCCAAGTCGGGGCTCTTTCCACTGAGCCACGCTGCCTCTCTTGATTACAAAATAATCAGGTTGTCCACATGAGGCTCACAGTCATAATCCTCATTTTACAGATGAGGGAACTCAAGCACAGAGAATTTAAAAGCTTTGCCCAAGGTCACACAGCAGACAAGTGGAGGAGCCAGAATTAGAATCCACATCCTCTGACCCCCAAGCCTGGGCTTCTTCCACCACTGAAGCCCTGGGAGTGAATGAGTTCTCCAAGGGAGTGAGTGTAGAGTATGATGTCTTTGTGGATAGAGAACATGTCTACTAACTCTGTTACTCTACTGTACTCTCCCAAGCACTTAATAATAATAATTTTGGTATTTGTTAAACTCTTACTATGTTCCAAGCACTGTTCTCAGTACTGGATAATAATAACATTGGTGTTTGTTAAGCGCTTAATACATGCAGAGCACTGTTCTAAGCGCTGGGGTAGACACAGGGTAATCAGGTTTGTCCCACATGAGGCTCACAGTCTTAATCCCCATTTTCCAGATGAGGTAACTGAGGCACAGAGAAGTGAAGTGACTTGCCCACAGAGAAGTTGTGACAAGTGGCAGAGCTGAGATTCGAACCCATGACCTCTGACTCCCAAGTCTGGGCTCTTTCCACTGAGCCACATAGATACAAGGTAAACAGGTTGTCCCACACGGGGCTCACAGTCTTAATTCCCATTTTCCAGATGAGGTAACTGAGGCACAGAGAAGTTAAGTGACTTGTCCAAAGTCGTGCAGCTGATACGTGGTGGAGTCAGGATTTGAACCCACGACCTCTGACTCCCAAGCCCGTGCTCTTTTCATTGAGCCACGCTGTTTCTCTAATAGAGTGTTCTGCACATAATAAGCACTCAATGAATATGGATTGATCGATCGATTATTAAAATCCCATCTCCTCTAAGACGCCTTCCTCGACTAAGCTCTCCTTTCCCCTACACCCTCTCCTTTCATTTCCTATGCACTTGGATCTGTAAAAACACCCAGTATTCATTCCACTCAGCCCCACTACATTTATACACTAATGGGAAGCAGCGTGGCTCAGTGGAAAGAGCCTGGGCTTGGGAGTCAGAGGTCATGGGTTCGACTCCCGGCTCTGCCACTTGTCAGCTTGTGTGACTGTGGGCAAGTCACTTCACTTCTCTGTGCCTCAGTGACCTCATCTGTAAAATGGGGATTAACTGTGAGCCGCACGTGGGACAACCTGATGACCCTGTATCTCCCCCAGCGCTTAGAACAGTGCTCTGCACATAGTAAACGCTTAACAAATACCAACATTATTATTATTAATAATAATCAGGTTTTTTTAATGTCTGAATCCCCTTTCTAGGCTATAAGCACCCTGTGGGCAAGGAAGGTATCTATCGGCACTATCGCACTGTACTTAGTAGAGAGCACTTAGTAGAGAGCTCTGCACAATGTAAGTGCTCAAAAAAAAATCAATTAAATGATTGATTGATTGCTTCACACGGAATTGAGGAGTAACGATCAATACCTCATTATGGTCAGTTGTCTCACATATTTTTGTCTGATGCTTGGTCCAAAACCCTTGTGGGAATTTAAGGAATGATAACAATAATAATGTTGGTATTTGTAAAGCACTTACTATGGGCCAAGCACTGTTCTAAGTGCTGGGGATAGATACATGGTGATCAGGTAGTCCCACGTAGGGCTCACAATCTTCATCCCCATTTTACAGATGAGGAAACTGAGACCCAGAGAAGTGAAGTGACTTGCTCAAGGTCACACAGCTGACAAGCGGCGGAGTCGGGATTAGACCCTACGACCTCTGACTCCCAAGCCCAGGCTCGTTCCACTGAGCCACGCTGCCATCCCTTAATAATAATAATAATGTTGGTATTTGTTAAGCGCTTACTATGTGCCGAGCACTGTTCTAAGCGCTGGGGTAGACATAGGGGAATCAGGTTGTCCCACGTGGGGCTCACAGTCTCCATCTCCATTTTATAGATGAAGTCACTGAGGCCCAGAGAAGTGAAGTGACTTGCCCAAGGCCACCCAGCAGACAAGTGGTGGAGCTGGGATTAGAACCCTGATTCTATTTATTTGCTCCTGATTCTATTTATTTGCTATTGTTTAATGAGATGTCCTTCCCCTTGACTCTATTTATTGCCATTGTTCTTGTCTGTCCGTCTCCCCCGATGAGAATGTGAGCCCGTCAAAGGTCAGGGACTGTCTCTATCTGTTGCCGATTTGTACATTCCAAGCGGTTAGTACAGTGCTCTGCACATAGTGAGGGCTCAATAAATACTATTGAATGAATTGAATGAATGAACCCATGACCTTCTGCCTTCCAGGCCCGGGTTCTATCCATTACACCGTGCTGTTTCTCTCTACTTCCCCAATACAGAAGTCACTCTACTCCTTATGGCGTCCGTTCCTCATCGATCCACCAAGGAACTAGCACCTCATCAAAATGCAACTTACCTCTTCTTTCATTCATTCATTGGTATTTACTTGCTTTTTGTGTACAAAGTGCTTTTTGTGTACAAAGTGCTTGGGATATTACAAAACAACAGTAAATAGACACGTTCCCTGTCCCCAAGGAGCTTACAGCAACCAACACACACACACTTTATCGGTGACAACAGCGAGTGCCTTCTACAAGCTCCTAGAGGAGAGGGACTTCTTCTAGTTTTGATTGAACACCAGGAATCCAAATGTGCGCTATAAATATGAAAAACCAACAGCGCATTCAGAAGAATTCTCCCTCGGGCCTGGCCACGTCAGGTTGAGGCGGGAATGAGGTTGAGTGGAATCCACCAGAGCGAGCTTTGCCCCTTTTCAAGATGCAGTAGCTCTCTGGGAAGAGACTGTAACCCACTGGATTTTAAATTCCTTGAACGCAGGAATCAAATCTACCAACTCTGTCATATTTTACTCTCCCAAGTACTTAGTTCAGTGCTCTGTATGGGGTTAGCTCTCCAAAAGATTGAGGTAGTGGATATAGCACAGATTTGGGAGTGAGAAGGTCATGGGTTCTAATCCCGGCTCTACCACTTGTCTGCTTTGGGACCTTGGGCAAATCACTTCACTTCTCTGGGCCTCAGTTCCCTCATCTGTACAACGGGATTAGAGACTGTGAGCTCCACGTGGGACAGGGACTGTGTTTAACCCAATTATCTTGTATCTACCCCAGTGCTTAGTACAGTGCCTGGCACACAGTAAGCGTTCAATAAATACTATTGAATGAACATCGTAAGGGCTTAACGAATAACATCATTATTATTTTTATTACCGTTACTCTGAGCTCCATGTGGGACGGGGACCGTGTCTCACCTGATTGTCATATACCTACTCCAGCGCTTAGAACAGTGCTTGACACACAGTAAGCACTTAACAAATACCTTTTAAAAATATGTTTTTTTATTGAAAGAGCATCAGGGATGGAAGAAAAGACAAACGGAAAGGCCAAGTTTTGCCATTTTGTGAACAGTTATTTTGTCATCAACCAGATGTAGTTCTGGTCACCTTGTCAATCGATCATTTTATTGTACTCTACAGGATTATAGAGTACAATTGAGTAAATGGGCATGATCCAGGTCCTTGAGGAATTTTTTTCTAAATTAATGACATTTAAGTGCTTACTATGTTCCAGGCACTGTACTAAGCGTTGGAGTAGATACAAGCTAACCCAGTCCATGTCCCCAGGTGGGGCTCAATAGTCTTCATCCCTGCTTTATAGATGAGGTAACTGAGGCCCAGATAAGAAAAGTGACTTGCCCAAGGTCAAACAACAGACAAGAGATGGAGGTCATATTAGAACCCAGGTCCTTCTGACTTCCAGGCCCATGCTCTGCCCACTAGACTACACGGCTTCTTCATCACCGTGGCTGGCTTCCTTTTTTCTTTCTTTTTTTTTTTTTTTGGAGGATCTGACTTTGATTTGATGAACCTCGTATAAATTACAGGGTGTTTGGAAAGAAAAACCTTCCTCGTGACAGCAAGTAATCAAACCACCCAGACAGGGTAAACAAAAGTAGATAACCCTGCTGAATGACTGGGTTAGCGAAAACCCAACCCAAGATCCACTCAAGGATCCGCGGCACATAAATCAAATTGCCTTCCTGGGGTGGGTTCTCTCTCAGGAAGAGGCATAACCTGAAAATGTAATCACTGGGCACGGATATTAACTGAGCCGCAGAGGCTTGGGCAGTGAGATTTCTGCCAAGAATTCCTGATCCAAGAATTTGGAATCCAAATCTAAGCTACAGCTGAGGAAAATAGATCAAGTCCGAGCACCTCCCGTGATTGACACAGAGTTGGCTTATGACAGATTTAGGGTGGGCTTGAAATTTATTCTCCAAGCGCCCGTCAGCAGCCCTGAGATTCGCTTCTCATCTCGGTAATGGACCCAAGGGAGTCAACAGTCAGACTGTGTTACCGAAGATGACTTTCATTCATTCATTCGTTCATTTAATCGCATTTATTGAGCTCTTACTGGGTGCAGAGTACTGTACTAAGCGCTTGGAAAGTACAATTCAGCAACAGATAGAGACAATCCCTACCCAACAACGGGCTCACAGTCTAGAAGGGGGAGACAGACATCAAAACAAAACAAACAGACAGGCATCAATAGCGTCAATATGAATAAATAGAATTATAGATATATGCACATCATTAATAAAATGAATAGAATAATAAATATGTACATATATAGCCCGTCACTGGGCAGGGATTGTCTCTATCTGTTGCCGAATTGTATATTCCAAGCGCTTCGTACAGTGGTCTGCACATAGTAAGTGCTCCATAAATACTATTGAATAAATGAATGAAATGGTTGAGCAGAGGGAGGGAATCGAGGCGATAGGGAGGGGAGGAGAAACAGAGAAAAAGGGGAGCTCAGTCTGGGATGGCCTCCTGGAGGAGGTGAGCTTTCAGGAGGGCTTTGAAGCGGGGGAGTGAGCTAGTTTAGCAGATTTGAGGAGGGAAACATTCCAGGCCAGAGGTAGGACATGGTAGGATTTCAGAAAGCAGAGCGGCCTAGTGGATAGAGCCTAAGTCTGGGAGTCACAATGACCTGGGCTTGACTCCTCGCTCCACCACTTGTCTGCTGCGTAACACTGGACAAGTCACTTAATTCTCTGTGCCTCAGTTACCTCCTCTTGTACAATGGGGATTAAGATTGTGAGTCCCACGTGGGGACATGTCCAACCTGATTAGCTTGTACCCCAGCACTTAGCACAGAGGCTAGCATACGGTAAGAGCTTAATACATATCATTCAAAAACACAAACAAAAAACACTTTAATGCAACAGAAAGACTATCCCCGCTAGACTGTTAGCTCGTTGTGGGCAGGGAATGTGTCAGGTTGTTGTTATATTGTCCTCTCCCAAGCCCTAAGCACAGTGCTTTGTACACAGTGAGTGCTCATTAAATACAACAATGAACAAATGAAAGGTCAGACATAGGATCTGAAATGGTGAACAATACTGAACTGCTGAACATTTTACTTCGAATTGGCTTTCATAGGAGCCACAGTTCCCAAAATTAGAGCATCAAAAACCACCTCCCTGTGAAGTACTCTTATCTACCTCAACAATAAGAATGATAATAATAATTGTGGTATTTGTTAAGCACTTACTATGTGCCAGGCACTGTACTAAGCGCTGGGGTGGATACAAGCAAATTGGGTTGGACACAGTCCCTGTCCCATGTGGGGCTCACAGTCTCATTCCCCATTTTACAGATGAGGAGACCGAGGCCCAGAGAAGTGAAGTGACTTGCCTAAGGTCACACATCGGACAAGTGGCGGAGCCGCGATTAGAACCCAGGTCCTTCTGGCTCCCAGGCCTGAGCTCTAACCTCTATGTCATGCTGCTCCCCCAAGCCATCTTTTCCTGATGTTTTTGCATGATTCATTCATTCAATAGTATTTATTGAGCGCTTACTATGTGCAGAGCACTGTACTAAGCACTTGGAATGAACAAATCGGTAACAGATAGAGACAGTCCCTGCCCTATGTCGGGCTTACAGTCTAATCGGGGGAGACAGACGGACAAGAACAATAGCAATAAACAGATTCAAGGGGATGAACATCTCATTAAGACAATAGCCAATAGATAGAATCAAGAATAACAAAAAGGTACAGTCTCTTCAGTGTGATGAACAAACTCTCCCCCCTCTATACTGTGAGCACCTCGTAGACAGGGAATGTGTCTGTTTATTGTTGTATTGTACTCTCCCAAGCGCTTAGTACAGTGCTCTGCACGCAGTAAGCTCTCAATATATACGACTGAAGAAATGGACTCCCTCCAAATAGGTCAAAGGCCCATGGGAGGTATAATCAATCGATGATATTTATTGAGCACTTACTGCTTGCAGAGCCCTGTAACGAATGTTTGGTAGAGTATAATAGAGTTGGTAAACATTATCTCTGCCTTCAAGGAACTTCACAATTGACTTAGCGTTATCATTGACTCCTCTCTCTCATTCAACTCACATATTCAATCCAACAGTAAAACGTGTCAGTTCAACCTTCCCAACATGGCAAAAATCCACTCTTTCCTCTCCATCCAAACTGAGGCGACATTAACCCAATCACTCATCCTCGTCCACCTTGATTACTGTATCAGCCTCCGAGCTTCCTGTCTCTGCCCACTCCAAATCCATATTTCACTCTGCTGCCTGGATCATTTTTCTACAGAAATGTTCAGACCACATTTGCCCACTGCTCAAGAGCCCATCCACCTCCACGTCAAACAGAAACTCCTCACCACTCGTTTTAGAGCAGCAATCGCCTCGCCCTGCCGAGAAGCAGCGTGGCTCAGCGGAAGGAGCCCGGGCTTGGGAGTCAGAGGTCATGGGTTCGAATCCCGGCTCTGCCACTTGGCAGCTGTGTGACTGTGGGCAAGTCACAACTTTCATTCAGTAGTATTTATTGAGCACTTACTAGGTGCAGAGCACTGTACTAAGCGCTTGGAATGTACAAATCGGTAACAGATAGACAGTCCCTGCCCTTTGATGGGCTTACAGTCTAATCGGGGGATTAGACTGGACAATTTATACACAATATACACATGTTGTATATGTACAATATACACAAACTTCTCTGTGCCTCAGTGACTTCATCTGGAAAATGGGGATTAAGACTGTGAGTCTCACGTGGGACAACCTGATTACCCTGTATCTACCCCAGCGCTTAGAACAGTGCTCTGCACATAGTAAGCACTTAACAAATACCAACATTATTATCATTATTACTTCTCTACTCTCCCGCTATGACCCAGCCCGCACACTTCGCTCCTCTAATGCCCACCTGCTCACTGTACCTCAGTCTTACCTATCTGGCTGCCGACCTCTCGCCTGCATCCTGCCTCTGTGCCGGAACATCCTTCCTCTTCATATCCAACAGACGATGTCTCTCCCCCTGTTCAAAGCCTTATTGAAGGCCCATCTCCTCCAAGAGGGCTTCCCTGATTAAGCCCCCCTTTCCTCTTCTCCCTCCCCCTTCTGCGTCGCCCTGACTCGCTCCCTTTATTCATCCCCCCTCCCAGCCCCACACCACTCATGTATAATATCTGCAATGTATTTATTTATTCACTCATTCAATCGTATTTATTGAGTGCTTACTGTGTTCAAAGCGCTGTACTAAGTGCTTGGGAGAGTACAATATACAACAGACATTCCTGCCCACAATGAATTTCACATTCTGGAGGGGGAGATAGAAATTGATATAAGCATAAATATTTATATTAATGTCTGTTTTCCCCTCTAGACTAAAAGCTCTAGTCTAGACAGGGAATGTGTTAGTTATATTGTGGTACTGTACTCTCCCAAGTGCTTAGTACAGCGCTCTGCACATAGTATTGTACTCTCCCAAGTGCTGAATTCATTCATTCATTCATTCAATTGTATTTATTGAGCTCTTACTGTGTGCAGAGCATTGTACTAAGCTCTTAGGAAAGATTAGACTGTGAGCCCGTCACTGGGCAGGGATTGTCTCTATCTGTTGCCAAATTGTACATTCCAAGTGTTTAGTACAGTGCTCTGCACATAGTAAGTGCTCAATAAATACTATTGAATGAATGAATGAAAGTATAATAATAATAATAACAATGATGGTATTCGTTAAGCACTTGTTATGTGCCAAGCACTGTCCTAAGCACTGGGGTAGATACAAGGAAATCAGGTGTTACACGAGGGGCTCACAGTCTTAATCTCCACTTGGCAGATGAGGTAAGTGAGGCACAGAGAAGTGAAGTGACTTGCCCAAGAGTCTCACAGCTGACAAGTGGCGGAGCCGGGATTAGAACCCATGACCTCTGACTCCCAAGCCCAGGCTATTTCCACTAAGCCATGCTGCTTCAGCAATAGAGACAATCCGTGCCCACTAGGAGCTCACATTAATTGATTGAGCCCCACCATTATTATAAAAATGGAGATTTTTCTCAGGTATCGGGATCTGAAAGGACAACACCCCAATCAATCAATAGTATGTATTGAGCGCTCACTGCGTGCAGAGTTGGCAGAATCATTTCCCTATCAGGCTAAGGAGCTCAGCCCTCTCTACCGGTCATAGGCAAAGACTCCATGCACCCGTCCCTTCTGCAGGAACCGAAGGAAAGAACTGCCAAGAGCAGAAGGACGGAGGAAAAGAAGCGAGTAACCAGAGTGGCAGATTGAAACACTCTTGGGTCTGTGGTCGCGGCCTCAATCCGACTGCAGCTCCTAGAGCTATTTTGAAAGAAGTGGTCCTCTTTGTCCTCGCGGAGAGCCAAAGTTGGCCCGTAAAACCTGGCCTCCGGCTCGGACCCTGTTTACCGACCCGGTGTGTCCACGGTGCGCCGATCATAGGCCCCCGCGGAGCACTCCGAGAAGAAACACAAATCATTACCAGGGGCGACTGGCAGCTTGGGAACGGCAAGGGCAAAAATGTTTTTTTTTTTTAAGGCTGTGCGCCAGTCCAATCGGATTCTCATGGGGCAGCCCTTGTCTCTGCCATTTTATTAACTCCTCTTCCTCTCCCGGAAAGATGATTTAAGCCGCCAATAAAGCAAGGAGCCAGGCCTGCAACACCTCTTCAGATCCGACAGGCAATGACTCTCCCCCGCTTCAAAGCCTTATCGAAGGCACATCTCCTCCAGGAGGCCTTCCCTGACTCCTTCCTCTTCTCCCTCTCCCTTCTGCGTCACCTTGACTTGCTCCCTTTATTAACCCCTCCTTCCAGCCCCACGGCACTTATATCCATAGCTGTCATTTATTTATCTAATGTCTGTCTTCCCCTCTAGACTGTAAGCTCGTTGTGGGCAGGGAATGTGTCCGGTTATTGTTATACTGTACTCTCCCAAACGCTTACTACAGTGATCTGCACACAGTAAGCGGTCAATAAATACGACTGAAAGAATGAATGTAAACCGCGGGGACTAGTTTCCTCCACCCTAGAAAAATAGTACATTTAGCAACGCAGAGCTGGGGAAGTTCGTCCTCTAGACACTAAGCTCCTAGTGGGCAGGGAACGTATCCAGTAATAATGAAAGTAGTATTTGTTAAGCTGTGACTGTGTGCCAGGCACTGTTCTAAGAGGGCTGGGGTAGATACAAGCAAATCAGGTTGGGAACAGTCCCTGTCCCTCATAAATATATATATATATATATATATATATATATATATATATATATATATATGTATTTATTAAGCACTTACTATGTGCAGAGCACTGTTCTAAGCGCTGGGGGAGATACAGGGTCATCAGGTTGTCCCACGTGAGGCTCACAGTCTTCATCCTCGTTTGACAGATGAGGGAACTGAGGACCAGAGAAGTTAAGTGATTTGCCCACAGTCAAACAGCTAAGTGGCAGATCGGGATTCGAACCCATGACCTCTGACGTCCAAGGCCGTGCTCTTTTCACTGAGTCACGCTTCTTGGGGCTCACTGCCTTCATCCCCATTTGACAGATGACGAAACTGAGGCAAGGAGAAGTGAAGTGACTTACCCTAGGTCACACAGCGGACAAGTGGCCGAGGCGGGTTTAGAACCCAGCTCCTTCTGACTCCCAGGCCTGAACCCTATCCTTTAGGCCATACTGATTCTCTTTTATTGGACTCTCCCAAGTATTCAGTACAGTGCTCCGCACACAGTAAGCGCTGAGTAAATAACACAGATTGACTGATAGAGAGTCCACTCTATCTATATGAACACTATAAGAAGCAGTGTGACTTAGTGGAAAGAGCTTGAGCCTGGGAGTTGGAGGATCTGGGTTCTAATCCTGACTCTGCCGCTTACTTTTTACTTACCTGCTGTGTGACCTTGGGCAAGTCACTTCACTTCTCTGTCCCTCAGCTTCCCGAACTGTAAAATGAGGAGTAAAAATCAGTTCTCCCTCCTACTTAGACAGTGAGCCCCATATGGGACAGGGGCTGAGTCCAACCTGTTTGTCTAACAACTCCAGCATTTAGAACAGTGGTTGACACAAAGTAGCCATTTAACAAATTCCACTGTTATCATTCCCTTCAAAATTTGCATGGAAGTCTAGTATTTGTTAGGCATTTACTATGTGCCCAGCCCTGTACTGAGTGTTGCAGTGGATCCAAGAAAACCCGGTTAAAAACCAGGTGGGGCTCACAGTCTCAATCCCCATTTTACAGATGCGGCCCAGAGAAGTTAAGTGACTTGCTCAAGGTCACAGAGCAGACAAGTGGCAGAGGCTGGATTAAAACCCCAAGATCTTCTGACTCCCAGGCCCATACTCGATGCACTATGCCATGATTGTGCTGTGTGTTAAGCGCTTACTCTGTGTCAAGCACTGTACTATGAGCTAGAGTAGATACAAACTTTTCAAGTTGGACATGAGCCCTATCCCAAAGGGGGCTCCATGAAAAGATCATTTTTAAATTTCATAGGGTGATGCATTTACTGGTGGTTTAAAATGTATTTGACGAGTGTTAGGGGTACGATCAACAGGATAGAGACGAGTTTATTCTTTTGTCTTGTTTCTTTTGCTATTTTTTAAGCATTTACCATGTGCTAAGCAGTCTACTGAGCATTGGTATAGATACAAGTCATTTAACACAGTCCCTGTCACACATCGGGGGGGTCCCAGTCTGAGAGTGAAAAAGGGCAAGTATTAAATCCCCATTTTACAGATAAGGACTCTGAGGCACAGAGAACTGAAGTGACTTACCCAGTGTCACATAGCAGGCAAATGGCAGAGCCAGGATTAGAACCCAAATCCTCTGATTCTGAAGCCCGGGCTTTTTCTGCTGGGTTATGCTGCTTCTTACTTTGCCCATGAATTAATAATGACTGAGAGGCAGCACGGACCGGCGGAAAGAGAATGGGAATCAGAGGGACTCTCCCTCTAGATATAAACTCACCGTGGGCAGGGAATCTCTCTGTTTAATGTTCTATGGTACTCTCCCAAGCGTTTAGGACAGTGCTTTCCACACAGAACTCAATAAATACGATTGAACGAATGAGTGAATGAAAGGCTTCTAATCCCGGCTCCACCCCTTGACAGCTGCATTATCTTGGGCAAATCTATGGGCCTCAGTTTTCAAATCTGCAAAATGGGTAAAAAATACCTGCCTTTGCCACCTCTAAGAATTTGAACCCTGGGCGGAACAGGGAGTGAGACTGATTTGATTATCAGTGCTTACCACAGTCCTCGGCCTTAAAAGCTAGCCTTTAAGAAAAGCCAAAGTCATTATGATATAGAAAGACCTCTATGTGGTATCAAGCAGCGTGGCTCAGTGGAAAAAGCCCGGGCTTGGGAGTCAGGGGTCATGGGTCCTAATCCTGGCTCTGCCATTTGTCAGCTGTGTGACTTTGGGCAAGTCACTTCACTTCTCTGTGCCTTAGTTCCCTCATCCGTAAAACAGGAATTAAGACTGTCAGTTCTACATGGGACAAAGTGATTTCCTTTTTTCTTCCCCCACCCCTCATCTCAAGTGCTCAGGACAATACTTGGCACACAGTAAGCACTTAACACATATTGTTATTATTATTATTAGCATTAACCAACCAGACTTTTTTTAACGGTGGGAGCTTGGCCTTTGTTGGGAAACAAAAGCATTTTGGAAGCTGAGTTAACATCCTCAGCTTAGTGGGAACCACTTCATAAGTAACTGTTTCAAAATCTGAGCGGTGCCCGTGGGAACCAAAAACTCCCCTTACCTAAATAAGGAGTGGGGCCTTCTCTGACTGACAATGACTCTCTCTCTCTTCAAAGCCCTATTGAAGGCCCACCTCCTCCAAGAGGCCTGCCCTGATTAAGCCCTCCTTTCCTCTTCTCCCACTCCCTTCTGCGCGGCCCTGACTTGCTCATTTAGTTCCCTCCTCCCAGCCCCACAACACTTATGTACATATATGTCATTGTATTTATTTACACTGATGTCTGTCTCCCCAGCCCTGTCTAGACTGTAAGCTCACTGTGGGCTGGGAATGTGTCTAATGTTTCAGTGATCTGTACACAGTAAGCGCTCGATAAATATGACTGAATCAATGTATGAATACAACAATAAAGAGACACATTCCCTGCCTGCTACAAGCTTACACTGTAGAGGGGGAGAGAGACATCAATATAAATAAATTACAGATACATACATAAGTGCTGTGAGACTGGGGGAGGGGAGAATAAACAGTGCAAATCTAAGTGCAAGGGTGACATAGAAAGGAACTGAAGAGGAATTGAGGGCCTAGGCAGGAGAGGTCTCCTTGAGGAGATGTGCCGTCACTAAGACTTTGAAGGGGGGAGAATTATTATCTGTACGATATGAAGATGGAGGGTGTTACAGGCCAGGGCCAGGACAGGTGCGGGAGATCTGCGACTAGATTCTTTCATTCATTCGTATTTATTGAGCTCTTACTGTGTGCGGAGCACTGTACTAAGCTCTTGGAAAGCACAATTCGGCAACAGAGACAATCCCTACCCAACAACGGGCTCACAGTCTAGAATGGGGGAGACAGACAACACAACAAAACAAAAATGGGCAAGTATGAATAGCATCAATATAAATAGAATTATAGATGAAATCGAGGCACAGTGAGTAGACTAGCATTAGAGGAGCGAAGTATGAGGGCTTGTCTTGTCATATGCTGTAGATTCATCTCCGATCCATAGCGACATCAAGGACACATCTCTCCCACCTCCATCTGCAATCGTTCCGATAGTGGATCTTGGTAAAAATCCTGAAGTGGATTTTTACTGCCTCCTTCCACACAATCAACTTGAGTGTCCACCCTTGATTCTCTCCTGTGCTACTGCTGCCCAGCACAGGGGAGTTTTGACTTGTAGCCGATGGCTTGCCTCTCGCTAGCCTCTGACCAAGCTAGGAATGGAATGGACAGGCCTCTGCTTCACTCTCCCTCCCATAGCCGAGACTGGTAGAGGACTGGAAACTCTCCAGGGGTGACCCTGAGGGCTTGGGAGAGTAATTCAATTCAATCATATTTTTTAAGCGCTTAATGTGTGGACAATATAGTTGGTAGAAATGATTTATGTCCTCAGGGACATTCTAGCCTAATGGGGGAGACTGAAATTAAACTAAATTCCAGGTAGAGGAAGCAACTGGGCATAAGAATATATATAGATAGATAGATAGATAGATTTGGTATTTGTTAAGCACTTACTATGTGTCAAGCACTGTTCTAAGAGCTGGGGAGATACAAGGTGATCAGGTTGTACCATGTGGGGATCACAGTCTTTAATCCCCATTTTACAGATGAGGTAACTGAGGCACAGAGAAGTGAAGTGACTTTCCCATAGTCACACAGCTAAGTGGCAGATAACCTCTGACTCCCAAGCCCGTGCTCTTTCCACTGAGCTACGCTGCTTCCCCCGTGTATATAAATCCAAGGTATGGGGATGGAAGCAGGGGAAACTCATTGCTTAGGGGGTGGGACTAAGTACATGGGAGAGAAAATAGGGTGAGGGGATGAGCGTTTCATCTGGGAAGGATTCCTGGAGGGGATAGGATTTGAATAGGGCTTAGAAGAAGCAGAAGCCTGTCAGTTATGAAGGAGGAGGGAATTCCAGTCAGGAAGCAGGGCTTGAGCAAGGGGTAGATAATGGTACTTGTTAAGCACTTACTATGCTTCAAGCACTGTTCTAAGCACTGGGGTAGATACACGTTAATCAGGTTGGACACAGTCCCTGTCCCACATGGGGCTCACACTCTTCATCCCCATTTTACAGATGAGGGAAGTCACTTGTCCAAGGTCGCACAGCAGCACCTAGCAGATATGTGAGAGGAGCAGCGTGGCCTAGGGGCAAGAGGCCGAGCTTGGAAGTCAGAGGACGTGGGTTCTCATCCCGGCTCTGCCACTTGTCTGCTGTGTGACCTCGGGCAAGAAGCTTCATTTCTTGTGCCTCAGTTACCTCATCTGGAAAATGGGGATTAAGACAGTGAGTCCAATGTGGGACAACCTGATCATCTTATATCTACCCCAGTGCTTAGAAGAGTGCTTGGCACATAGTAAGTGCTTAACAATATCATTACTATTACTATTATGTGGCATTGCTGGGATTAGAACGCAGGTCCTTCTAACTACCAGGCCCGAGCTTTAACCACCAAGCCATGAGGGTGAGACGGGTGGGAGATAAACTGAGTAGCCCTGGTGAAATGAGTGCATATCTGTCCACTTCTTTTTCCTGCTCTTTCCTCCTTCTCTTGTCTCCTATTTTCTTCCCTCCCTGCCTCCCTCTCTCTCTCCTCCCTCCTTCCTTTCATCCTTTCTTCCTAACTCTCTTTTGGATCTGCCTAAAATAATCCACCTCTATCTGCCAACCTTATCCACATCCACACCAGGGTGGGATATCAGGGCTGGGAACTGTCAAAGAATTCACTCCTTCAATTCCTATGAGCGGTCAGTGTGCACAAAACACTGTACTAAGCACTTGAGAGAATACAATATAACAATCAACTGACACATTCCCTGCCCACGACAGTCTAGCGGACGCACCACTTCTGACGACCGTGACCATTAAAAGAAAAAAACGCAAACCTACCATATTTGGATGTGAATTCAGTACCAAGCAGAAGTGCTAGAAAAGGAGGAGCAATTTTTGCTTGATAAATTCATTCGTTCAATCATTCAATCCACTTGTCAACAGTGTGACCAACAGTGTGACCAAGGACAAGTCACTTAACTTCTCTGTGCCTCAGTTACATCATCGGTAAAATGGGGATGAAGACTGTGAGCCCCATGTGGGATACCTTGTATCACCCCCAGCACTTAGGACAGTCCTTGACACATAGTAAGCGCTTAACAAATGCTATTATCATCATTACGATACAGAAATGAGGAGAGACAATCCCTGCCCACAGTGATCTGAACCTGGGTTCTAATCCTGGCTCCGTCACCGGTCTGCTGTGTGACCTTGGCCAACTCACTTCACTTCTCTGGGCCTCAATTACTTCATCTGTAAAATGGGCACTAAGACTGTGAGCCTCAGGAAGGACAGTGACTAACCCAGTGCTTAGAACAGTGCCTGGCACATAGTAAGTGCTTAACAAGCCCCATAATAAAAACCAACCCAAAAACATTTTTAAATAACAGCTGGACAAGAGTCACAATCAAGTTAACACCAGGATACCTCTCTATTAAATATCATCTTCTGGGATCCCTCTGCTAATTTCCAATACCATTTATGGAATTCAGTTTTTTCTGTAAAGCCAGAAAAAAAAATATTTGGGTTTATATGGATCAGAAAATAAGGGTCTATTTCCTGAATGGAAAGAAAATATGGTATTGGAAATTATAGTACCTACAGCATAATAAAATCAAGGGTACCATCAATTCTTCCCAGAGAAGCTCTGAGTTGGGGCTGGTCCCCAGATTTATGATCCTCGTGGAGCACTGTAGGCTGCTCTCATTTCATATAATTTAAAATACGATAAAGTGCTTCCCATCTGTATTACAAGTCCTAAGTACCTTCACACCGTTGCAGACTGTAAAGAACAAAGGCCATTTTAGGTGTCAGATCATTAGACAGCAAAACAGCAAAGACCGACTCCGGGTAAAGACACCTGGTCCATTACAAACAATCTTATTGGTTATGGCTAATAAATTTCATGGGTGCAAAATGTAGAAGAGAAACGTGCCCTTCTTTGTAACCATCCCAACTCCTCCCTCCATTGCAAGAGATTCTTGGATACTCACGAGTCTTCAAAACCCTGAAATTGGAGCAGTTGAAGCCTAGACAGAAACACTGACCACGCAAACAGTCCGTGAGATCAGCCCTTTGTTCGTTAACCTAAATCGGCCAGCTGGATGAACAGCTTTCATTCCAGGTTCTCTAATTCCCACTTTTTCACACCCTTTGCCCAGCCAAGACATTAGTTCAGGTCTTAGAAATTCATTACTTTAAATTCACCACCTTAAATTCACCCCCTCAAAATTACCCCCTTAAAATTACACCCATTAAATTTATCCCCTCAAATTTGTCCCCTTTTGCTTAGCTCCTCACATTTACCACCCTCAATTTATTACCTTAGTACACTGCTCTGCACACAGTAGGTGGTCAATAAATACGATCAACTGACACACTGACCGAATGATTGACTGATTGCCCGCAGCCTTCTGTACTCGGACCCTTCTCTCTTCTTCATCACCAGACAGATCCCTTTCACCTGAGACACTAGCCCCAGGAGAGTCAGCGAAAGCATCCAATCCCCACCTCTATATTCTTTCCCAGTGCTCAGTACAGTGTCCTGCACACAGAAAGTGCTTAAATAAATACTGATGAGGGTATTGTTAAGTGCTTACTATGTATCAAGCACTGGAGAAGATACAAGGTAAGCAGGTTGTCCCACATGGGGTTCACTGTCTTCATCCCCATTTTACAGGTGAGGGAACTGTAAACTTTCCAGAGAGGTGAAGTGATTTGCCCAAGGTCACACAGCAGACAAGTGGCAGAGTCAGGATTAGAACCCATGACCTCTGACTCCCAAGCTATGACTACTAGAGAAGCAGCGTGGCTCAGTGGAAAGAGCACGGGCTTCGGAGTCAGAAGTTATGGGTTCCAATACTGGCTCTGCCACTTGTCAGCTGTGTGACTGTGGGCAAGTCACTTAACTTCTCTGTGCCTCAGTTACCTCATCTATAAAATGGGAATTAACTGTGAGCCTCACATGGGACAACCTCATTTCCCTGTATCTACCCCAGCGTTTAGAACAGTGCTCTGCACATAGTAAGCACTTAACAAATACGAACATTATTATTATTAGAGCAGTATTCTAGGTCATGTTACATTTACCTTGTATCTACTATGTGACAAGAACAGTGCTTGTCACATAGTAAGTGCTTAACAAATATAATAATTATTGTTATTATCATTATTAATATATGCTCCAATGATCCACCTTGTGGATCTCTACTTAGCAGAAGATGAATAACAATAATAATGATAATAATAATTGTTAAGTAGTTGCTAAGGGCTTACTATGTAACAGGCAATCTTCTAAACTATGGGATAGATATAAGGTAATCAGGTTGGACATTGTCCATGTCCCACGTGGGGCTCACAGTCTTAATTCCCATTTTACAGATAAGGTAACTGAGGCACAGAGCAGTTAAGTGACTTGCCCAAGTTCACACACTAGACAAGTTATGGATATAATGAATAAATTACAGATTATAACTGCCTACTTGATGCCAGGCATTGTTCTAAACTCTGGGGTAAATTAATCTGTTTGTAAATTAATCTGAAAATTAATCAGAACAGGCACAGTTCCTACCCCAAATGGAGCCCACAGTCTAAGTAGGAGGAAGAACAGGCTTGGAATACCCATTTTACAATTAAGGAAAGTTAAGTGACTTCCCCAAGGTCATACAGCTGGCAATTGGCAGTTGACAGAACTGGGATTAGAATCCAGGTCCTCTGACTCCCAGGCCCATGTTCTTTCTGCTAGACTACGCTGCTTCGCAGTGTAATGTCCTGCACATGGTAAATGTTCACTAAATACTGCTGATTGATCTAAAGCATTTTCCTTTCCACTTAGAATAATAATAATAATTAATAATAATAATGATAATAATAATGGATGACAGTATTTATTAAGCATTTACTTTGTGCCAAACTGTTCTAAGTACTGGGATAGATACAAGGTAATCTGGTTGTTCCACGTGGGGTTCACAGTCTTAAACTTAATCTTATTGGGGATTAAGACTGTGAGCCTCAGGTGGTACAACCTGATTACCTTGTATCCACCCCAACACTTAGAACAGTGCTCGGCACGTAGTAAGCGCTTAGCGAATACCAACGTTATTATTATTATTATTATTATTAATAATAATCCCCATTTTACAGATGAGGTAACTGAGGCACAGAGAAGTGAAGCGACGTCCCTAAAGTCACACGACTGACAAGTGGCGGAGCCAGGATTAGCACCCAAGACCTCTGACTCTCAGGCTTGGGCTCTTTCCACTAAGCCCTGGAATCGTTCCAAACAGGGCGTGTTTTATTTTGAGCCCAGGAATGAAGAAAAGACTCCCTTAGATCATGTAATTCCGGAGCGGTCCTCATTCTTGGAAAATGGCTGCCGGTGTTTGCGGATTTATACATTTTTGTGAAGAAATTGAACCCTGCACATTTCCGTTGGGGCTTAATAATGTAGGATGTGAAGTAATGGTAGTTTTCAGCTGGCCTTAAAGTTGTCTGTTTATGTTAGCATAAAGGCAGGAAAAGAAATAGTGTTTCTATTATTACACGTTCTTTAGGCCTCAAAACACCATATATTTTACAAAGCAGGGAATTAAATCGGTTCCTTGCCCCAAGACCTGAGACGCCATACAAAAGAATGTTTCTCCACAACAAACTGATTGCAATACAAACTTGGCTTCTGGGCATCGCACACTAAAGTGTGGAAATTGAACATGATTTTATCACCGGTTCTGAATTTTACCAATTTGCCTAGAAGGAAAGGTGCATGGCCAATAATAATGAGAATGACAGGTATAGTTGTACACTTAGGTACATATCTTTAAATTATTTATTAATAATAATGTTGGTATTTGTAGAGTGCTTACTATGTGCAGAGCACTGTTCTAAGCTCTGGGGTAGATACAGGGTCATCAGGTTGTCCCACGTGAGGCTCACAGTCTTCATCCCCATTTAATAGATGAGGTAACTGAGGCACAGAGAGAAGTTCAGTGACTTGCCAACAGTCACACAGCTGACAAGTGGCAGAGCTAGGATTCGAACCCATGACCTCTGACTCCCAAGCCCATGCTCTTTCCACTGAGCCACGTTGCTTCTCAATTACTTATTTATTCATATTAATGTCTGTCTCTCCCTCTAGTACGTAAACTAGCTATAGACAGGGAAGGTGGCTTCTAATTCTCTCCCAGGTGCTAGCTTGGCTCAGTGGAAGAGCCTGGGCTTCGGAGTCAGAGGTCATGGGTTCGAATCCCGGCTCTGCCACTTGTCAACTGTGTCCCAGCTCTGCCACTTGTCGGCTGTGTGACTGTGGGCAAGTCACTTAACTTCTCTGTGCCTCAGTTCCCTCATCTGTAAAATGGGGATGAAAACTGTGAGCCCCACGTGGGACAACCTGATTCCCCTATGTCTACCCCCAGTGCTTAGAACAGTGCTCGGCACATAGTAAGCGCTTAACAAATACCAAGTCACTTCACTTCTCTGGGCCTCAGTTACCTCATCTGTAAAATGGGGATTAACTGTGAGCCCCATGTGGGACAACCTGATTACCCTGTATTCAATATTCATTAGTATTTATTGAGCGCTTACTATGTGCAGAGCACTGTACTAAGCATGAGAGAGTATAGTACTAGAGAATTAGCAGACACATTTTCTATGCATAAAGGCCTTATAGTGTAGAGGGAGAGACTGACATTAATATGAATAAATAAGTGGTTTATAAGGTACGATATAAAGATAGGAACGTAAGTGCTGTGTGTTGTCATTCTAAACTTAATTACAATTCATCTTTTTCATCCTCGTGGCCCTCGGTGAGTCCGGCTTATGAAGGCATTTTATACCACAAAGTTCCACTGCTTTACAGTTGACAAAGATCACCGGAGGAGGAAGTAAATGGAAGAAGCATTAATTCAGAGAACTCACCTCATCATTATACAAGACATTTGATCCCCAAGTAGGTTTACAGAATGATAATAGTAATAATAATAATGATGATGATGGTATTCGTTAAGCGCATACTATGGGTCAAGCACTGTACTAAGCAGTGGGGCAGATACAAGGTAATCAGGTTGTCACATGTGGGGCTCACAGTCTTAATCCCCCCTTTACAGATGAGGGAACGGAGGCACAGAGAAGCTAAGTGGCTTGCCCAAAGTCACTCAGCAGACAAGTTACAGAGCCGGAATTAGAACCCTTATCCTCTGAATGCCAAGCCCGTGTTCTTGCCACTAAACCACGCTGCTTCTCTAGGCACGCTGCTTCTCTAATAATAATAATAACTGTGGTATTTGTAAGAGCTCACAATGTGAGGGGCACTGTACGAGGCCCTGGGGTGGATACAAGCAAATCGGGTTGGACACAGTCGTTTGTCCCACATGGGGCTCACGGTCTTAATCCCCATTGGACAGATGGGGGAACTGAGGCTCAGGGAATAATAATAATGTTGGTATTTGTTAAGCGCTTATTATGTGCCGAGCACTGTTCTAAGCGCTGGGGTAGACAAAGGGGAATCAGGTTGTCCCACGTGGGGCTCACAGTCTTAATCCCCATTTTACAGATGAGGGAACTGAGGCACAGAGAAGTTAAGTGACTTGCCCACGGTCACACAGCCGACAAGTGGCAGAGCTGGGATTCGAACTCATGAGCCCTGACTTCAAAGCCCATGCTCTTTCCACTGAGCCACGCTGCAGTGACTTACCCAAGGTCACACGAGCACTCAAGAGGAGGAGTCGGGACTAGAACCCGTCTCCTTCTGATGCCCAAAGAAGCAGCATGGCTCAGTGGAAAGAGCCCGGGCTTGGGAGTCACAGGTCATGGGTTCTAAATCCCAGTTCTGCCACCTGTCAGCTGTGTGACTGTGGGCAAGTCACTTCACTTCTCTGTGCCTCGGTTCCCTCATCTGTAAAATGTGGATGAAGACTGTGATCCTCACGTGGAACAACCTCATTCCCCTGTATCTACCCCAGCACTTAGAACAGTGCTCTGCACATAGTGAGCGCTTAACAAATACCAACATTATTATTATTATTATTATCCACTAGGCCCAAAGGTCAGTAAAAGGCAAATAGTATGCTGAAATCTTTAACAGAGAAGAAGTGTGGCCTAGTGAAAAGCACACAAGGGTGAGAGTCAGAGGTCCTGGGTTTTAATCTTGACTCTGCAACTTTTCTTTTAATAATCATTAAGTGCTTACTATGCATTAAGCACTGTACTAAATGCTAGCGTAGATACGAGAAAACTAGGTTGGACAAAATCCCTGTCTCACTTAGGGCTCCCAGCATTAGTAGGCGAGAGAGGTTTTAAATTCCTAATTTATTTTTGAAGAAACTGAGTCACAGAAAAGTTGAATCAATCAATCATTGGTACTTATTAAGCGCTTTCTATGTGCTAACTCTGCTATATTGGGCTTTCCCAAGTGTTTGGTACAGTTTTCTGCGCACAGTAAGTGCTCAATAAATTCAATTGAATGATTGATTGATAAGAGCATTCATTCATTCATTCAATCGTATTTCTTGAACGCCTACTGTGTGCAGAGCACTGTACTAAGCCCTTGGAATGTACAATTCAGCAACAGATAGAGACAATCCCTGCCCAACAACGTTCTCACAGTCTAGAAGGGGGAGACAGCAAAACAAAACAAGTAGTCAGGCATCAATACCGTCAAAATAGATAAATAGAATCTTAGATATATACACATAATAAACTAGAGTAATAAATGATATATACAAATATAGACCGGTGCTGTGGGGAGGGAAAGGGGGTAGAGCAGAGGGAGGGAGTCGGGGTGATGGGGAGGGGAGGAGGAGCAGAGGGAAGGGGGGCTCAATCTAGGAAGGCCTCCTGGAAGAGCTCAGTACTAAGCGCTTGAGGGATTACGATACAATAATAATAATAATAACAATAATGTTGGTGTTTGTTAAGCGCTAACTATGTGCAGAGCACTGTTCTAAGCACTGGGGGAGATACAGGATAATCAGGTTGTCCCACGTGAGACTCACGGTTAATCCCCATTTGACAGATGAGGAAACTGAGGCACAGAGAAGTTAAGTGACTTGCCCACAGTCACACAGCTGACAAGTGGCAGAGCCGGGATTCTAGCAGACAGGTTCCCTTCCCAGAAAGAGCTGACAGCCTAGAGAACTGCAAGTCTAAGGGACCTGCCCAAGGTCACACAGCAGACAAGTGGCATAACTGGGATTAGAACCCAGGTCCTCTGTCTCCCAGACCCTTGCTCTTTCCGTTAGGCCACGCTTCTTCCCCGGGCCACACTTCCTCCTCCAGGCCACATTGCTTCCCACACAGCTGCCACTTGCCTGCTCTGTGATTTTAGGCAAGTCACTTAATTTCCCTGTGCCTCAGTTTCTTCATCTATAAAATGGGGATTCGATATCTGTTCTCTATCTTAGACTGTGAGCTTCACGCAGGACAAGACATGAGAAGCAACGTGGCTTAACGGAAAGAGCCCGGGCTTGGGAGTCATAGGTCGTGGGTTTGAATCCTGGCTCCGCCGGGTGTCAGCTGTGTGACTTTGGGCAAGTCACTTAACTCCTCTGTGCCTCGCTTCCTTCAACTGTCAAATGGGGATTAAGACTGTGAGCCCCACGTGGAACAACCTGATCACCTTGTATCCTCCCCAGCACTTAGAACAGTGCTTTGCACATAGTAAGTGCTTAACAAATGCCATCATCATTATTATCATTATTATTATTATTAAAATGGGGATGACGACTGTTTGCCCCACGTGGGACAAGCTGATTACCTTGTATCTAACCCAGCTCTTAGAACAGTGCTTGGCACCTAGTAAGAGCTTAACAAACACCAACATTATTACTATTATCATTATTATTATTATATATATGGCAAGCTTAGCGCCCTTGCTTCACATATTGTAAACTCTTGAAGAAACACCAAGTTTTTTCTATGACCGCGAAAAGTAACAATGTAGAAGCAGGTTTCTTTTTAAAAGGAAATGGCTAATGAAGAAAAGCAGGATAATATTAGCCAAGGAAATACCTTACAGTTTTCACTTGTTCCTTGAATAACTATTATGTGCCGTAAGCCAGCGGGGAAAGTAATGAAGAAAGGGGAACAGTAAAATTTTTAGACGCTAAAAGGAACTCGGTGCTAATTAGAAATAATGCTCAGTTCGATGACACTTTATAGACTTCAATTATCATACTCTGCAGGATGAAGCTTTCAAACATCTGTATGATATTAGACTCCACTGGGATGTCATTTACAGGGCAGAGTATTAAAAACAGGGCCAAAAATCAATTATAATTTGTGTCGATGAGCTTATTGTTCATCTGAGGGAACTGAGCTTCAATAACAGAAATTGGCTTAAAGAGAGAGTCGGAATCTGAATTAAGAGTGAAACAGTGTATTACTTTTACAGTTCAAAAAAATCTTTCCCCTCCAACCCTTCATGAAAAGATTTTTCTTGAAGCTCTTTAAACTGATACGTTCGTATCTAACAAGCAGGAAGGAGTGATTTTGGGAGTTTCAGAAACCACTCTATCCTGGGAGATAATAATAATAATATTCATTGAGCACTTACTATGCTGCTTGTCTGCTGTGTGATTTGGGAAAGTCACTTAATTTCTCTGTGCCTCAGTTACCTCAACTATAAAATGGGGATGAAGGCTGTGAGCCACACGTGGAACAACTTGATCAACTTGTATCCTCCCAGCGCTTAGAACAGTGCTTGGCACATAGTAAGTGCTTAACAGATGGCGTCATTATCATTATTATTATCAGTCTCCCGGCATCGCTCCACTCACCACAACACAGCTTTGGTGGGCGGGTCGCTTGGGGAGAACCAAAGATAATAATGTTGGTATTTGTTAAGCACTTACTATGTGCAGAGCACTGTTCTAAGCGCTGGGGTAGATACAGGGTAATCAGGTTGTCCCATGTGAGGCTCACAGTCTTAATCCCCATTTTCCAGATGAGGGAACTGAGGCACAGAGAAGTGAAGTGACTTGCCCACAGTCACACAGCTGACAAGTGGCAGAGCTGGGATTCGAACCCATGACCTCTGACTCCTGATAGAGGGAGACCCCAAGGGCTGCTGGATGGAGAGCCGAGACTGGCCAAAAAACAAAAGCCAGGAGGGAGGAGGGAGCTTTTTGAGGACCCCATCAAACAAAAACTCAAACAATGCGGCCTCCTCGCTGAAAACTGGGAGACCGTGGCTGAGGGCAGACCAGCGGGGCACACTGCCGTCAACAACGGAGTGGCATTTTTGAGGAAAGAAGGTCAAAGAGATAAATGAGAACACAGGGCCAAGTGATACAAACATTCAACACAATAATAATAATAATAATAATAATAATAATGTTGGCATTTGTTAAGCACTTACTATGTACAGAGCACTGTTCTAAGCGCTGGGTTAGATACAGGGTCATTAGTTGTCCCACATGAGGCTCATCCCCATTTTACAGATGAGGTCACTGAGGCACAGAGAAGTGAAGTGACTTGCCCAAAGTCACACAGCTGACAAGTGGCAGAGCCGGGATTCAAACCCAAGACCTGTGACTTCCAAGCCCGCGCTCTTTCCACTGAGCCACGCTGCTTCTCCAATTATGGTGCTTGTTAAGCGCTTACTATTTGCCAGGGGTGGATACAAGCAAATCACGTTGGACACAGTCCCTGCCCCACATGGGACTCATAGTAACAGAAGCAGTGTGGCTCAGTGGGAAGAGCACAGACTTGGGAGCCAGAGGTCATGGGTTCCAATCCTGGCTCTGCCAGTTGTCAGTTGTGTGACTTTGGGCAAGTTACTTAACCTCTCTGTGCCTCAGTTCCCTCATCTGGAAAATGGGGATTGAGACTGTGAGTCCTATGTGCGACAACCTGATTACCTTGTATCCCTCCAGTGCTTAGTACGGTGCTTGGCACATAGTAAGCGCTTAACACGTGTCATCATTATTATTATTATTATTATTATTATTTGACAGATGAGGTAACTGAGGCCCAGAGAAGTGAAGTGACTTCCCTGAGGTCACACAGCAGACAAGTGACAGAGCGGGATTAGAACTCATGACCTTCTGACTCCCAGGCCTGGGCTCTATCCACTAAGCCATCCTGTGAGCCTAATGTGATCTCACTGGTCTTTTCAGCCCCACACGTGCTCCCTGGCAAACTCCGCTGTCAGGGGTGAATTCTATAAATAACAAGGACTAATAGGTATCACGTGTTTGTTATGTGAAAGGTTTCGATGCCTTTTCCCTGCCACCTTGCAAAGCTAAATATAAAATTATCCTTCAAAATGTAACTGTGGTCACAAATGGGCTATCCGTTGAATATTTCCATCTCGAAACCAAAATGAGGGAAAATTGAGATTACCGTGTCCCCACGAATAACTCGGGGTGGGAAATGATAAAGGGCTAAGATCTGCTCTTGATCAAAAAAGGCAGGCCTATCTTAGAGGTGAGATTTCTTTCTGACTCAATAAAAGGCTCAAGTAATATCCTGGGGGAAATTGAAATGTTTTTTCAAGTTCCCCAACTGGTTGTTGAGAAAAAACACTCAGATGATCTAAATGGAGGCACCTGTAAGTGCTTTTTACTTCTCTTGACAGAGAAGGAAAACCTAGAAAGGGCTTTTCACATGTGACTTTCAAACGCCCTTTCCTCTCCACCCAAACGGCTACCTTACTGCTACGGGCTCTCGTAATATCCCGGCTAGATTATTGTGTCAGCCTTCTCTCCGACCTCCCTTCCTCCTCTCTCTCCCCGCTCCGGTCCATTCTTCACTCCGCTGCCCGGCTCATCTTCCCACAGAAACGATCTGGGCCTGTCACTCCCCTTCTTAAACAACTCCAGTGGTTGCCTATCGACCTCCGCTCCAAACAAAAACTCCTCACTCTAGGCTTCGAGGCTCTACGTCACCTTGCCCCTTCCTACCTCTCCTCCCTTCTCTCCTTCTACTGCCCACCCCGCACGCTCCGCTCCTCCGCCACCCACCTCTTCACCTTCCCCCAGTCTCGCCCATCCCGCCGTCGACCCCCGGGCCGCGTCCTCCCACGGTCCCGGAACGCCCTCCCTCCTCACCTCCGCCAAACTCATTCTCTTCCCCTCTTCAAAACCCTACTTAAAACTCACCTCCTCCATGAGGCCTTCCCAGACCGAGCTCCCCTTCTCCCTCTACTCCCTCTACCGCCCCCCCCTTCACCTCTCCACAGCTTAACCCTCTTTTCCCCCATCTCCCTCTGCTCCTCCCCCTCTCCCTTCCCCTCCCTTCGGCACCGTGCTAGTCTGCTCAACTGTATATATTTTCATCACCCTATTTATTTTGTTCATGAAATGTACATCGCCTCGATTCTATTCAGTCGCCATTGTTTTTACGAGACGTTCTTCCCCTCGACTCTATTTATCGCCATCCGTCCGTCTCCCCCGATCAGACCGTGAGCCCGTCAAACGGCAGGGACCGTCTCTATCTGTTGCCAACTTGTTCATTCCAAGCGCTTAGTCCAGTGCTCTGCACATAGTAAGCGCTCAATAAATACTATTGAATGAATGAACATACATGCGGGAATTAGACACAGACCAGTCTCTGGAAGGGCTGACAATCTGTGACTATAGAAGATGAGAGAAGACTGGAGACAGGTGCATCACGACAGTAAAACACTATAATACGAAAACTGCTTAAATGAGACTGTAAGCCCGTCAAAGGGCAGGGACTGTCTCTATCTGTTGCTGACTTGTTCATCCCAAGCACTTAGTACAGTGCTCTGCACATAGTAAGCGCTCAATAAATACTATTGAATGAATGAATGACAAGGATGAATACACAGTCCACAAAATAGAGCACAAGTCAGGAAGGAGCTGTCGTCAGAGGAGCAGAGTTTCTCCTTGAGATTCAGAGTTGATTTTGTGTTTTCTAGTATTAGTTAAGCGCTTACTCTGTCCAGGCACTCGGTTAAACGCTGTGGTGGATATAAGTTCATCCGGTTGGACGCAGTCCGTGTCCCATGTGGGGCTCACAGTCTTAATCCCCATTTTACAGATGAGGTAACTGAGGACAGAGAAGTTAAGTGACTTGCCCATAGTGGTAAGTGGCAGAGCCGGAATTAGAACCCAGGACCTCTGACTCCCAAGCCCGTGCTCTTTCCACTGAGTCACGCTGCCGCGGCTGGGTTAGCTGACTGGGTCCTTCCACCACAATCCCAGAGGGAGGAAGGGGCTGATACGCAATAGCACATTTTGCTCCATCAGCCCTATACACACTACTATTCATTCACTCAATCATATTTAATAATGTTAATAATGACGGCATATGTTAAGCGCTTACTATGTGCCAAGCACTGCTTAAGCACTGGAAAAGTTCGTTAAGTGCTTATCGTGTGGGGTGGACACAACAAATCGGGTTGGATAATAATAGTGTTGGGATTTGTTAAGCACTTACTATGTGCAGAGCACTGTTCTAAGCGCTGGGGTAGATACAGGGTCATCAGGTTGTCCCACGTGAGGCTCACAGTTAATCCCCATTTGACAGATGAGGTCACTGAGGCACAGAGAAGTGAAGTGACTTGCCCACAGTCACACAGCTGACAAGTGGCAGAGCCGGGATTCGCACCCATGACCCCTGACTCCGAAGCCCAGGCTCTTTCAACTGAGCCACGCTGCTTCCCATGTGACTCGTACAGTCTCGGTCCCCCATGGGGTTCACAACCTCAATCCCCGTTTTACGGGTGAGGTAACTGAGGCTCAGAGAAGGTAAGTGACTTGCTGAAGGTCACACAGAAGTCGAGTGGCGTAGACGGGATTAGAACCCACGACCTTCAGACTCCAGGCCCGTGCTCTATCTACTACGTGTGTGCAGACCACTATATTAAGCGCTTGGGAGAGGACAATATAAAAGTAAACAGAAACATTCCCTGCCCACCTTAGCTTACAGTCTACTGATAATAACAAATGAGGCATTTGTTGAGCACTTATCATGTGCCAGGCACTGTACTGACCACTGTAGAAGTTATAAGAAAATCAGTTGGCAATCCCTTATCTCCTCCACGAGGCCTTCCCGGACTAAGCCCTCCTTTCCTCACCTCCCGATTCCCCCGATTAGACCGTAAGCCCGTCAAAGGGCAGGGACTGTCCCTATCTGTTACCAATTTGTACATTCCAAGCGCTTAGTACAGTGCTCTGCACATAGTAAGCGCTCAATAAATACTATTGAATGAATGAATGAATCTCCCACTACCTTCTGCGTCACCTGACTTTCTCCCTTCATTCAACCTCCCTCCCGGCCCCACGGCACCTAAGTGTGTAGCTGGAATTTATGTATTTATTTATATTGTCTGTCTCCCCCTCTAGATCATAAGCTTGCTGTGCGCAGGCAATGTGTCTGTTCTATTGTTATATTGTCCTCTCCTAAGCACTTAGTACAGTGCTCTGCACACAGTAAGCGCTCAATAAGTACGACTGATTGATAATACAAGTAAATAAATTATGGTTAGGTCAGCTAGGAGAGTACGATAGAGGTGAGAAGCCGCATGGATGAGTGGCAAGAGCCCGGGCTTGGGAGTCAGAGGTCGTGGGTTCTAATTCCGGCTCTGCCGCATGTCAATGTGACCGTGGGCAAGTCATTTAACTTCTCTGGACCTCAGTTACCTCATCTGTAAAAATGAGGATGAAGACTGTGATCCCCAAGTGGGACAACCTGATCATCTTGTATCTACCCCAGTGCTTAAAACAATGCTTGGCACATAGTAGGCGCTTAACAAATACCAACATTATTATTATCATTACCAGCCACGTGACTGTGGGCAAGTCACTTCACTTCTCTGTGCCTCAGTCCTCTCATCCGTAAAATGGGGATTAAGACTGTGAGCCCCACGTGGGACAACCTGATGACTTCATATCTACGCCAGCGCTTAGAACATTGCTTGGCACATAGTAAGCGCTCAACAAACACCATCATCATCATTATTATTAGGCGACGTGATCCCCGGTCCAGCTTGGAAGCCCTCCCACAGTAACCTCCGCTCCCCAAGATGAACCCTTGGTACCGAGAAAACGCCGGTGACAACGCGTGTGGATTTAATTATACAAATGGCCTTCCATATGCACTTAATTGCTGCGTAGTGATACAACTTCTTTCATTATTGTTTATAGCTTTCGATGCCCATTAGCACAGTCCCCAAGGTTCCCGGTGAATAATTAGATTGGGGGAGGGAGGGAAGGGGAGGGGAGAGGAGGAAGCCTGTTCAAACACAGTCGGAGAGAGCGCTTAAGGAACGGCACATCTTGCGTCCAGATGCTGACACGACAACTCCATGCAAAGCTAATTTGCAAACCCAAATTAGTACCATCATGATGATCATATAAAAGAAATATGTGCATATAAAGTGAGGTGTGAACAAGAACGACAAAATCTAATGGAACTATATTGGCTTTTACATATATAATAAATAAAGGTTTTTGACATTTCCCCCCGTTTTGCTCCATATAAAATGACTGGATTTTTTATATTCACTGGCTGCTCATATCGTGTCAGGCTTAATAGAATTTTCTTTAATCCACGGCAAAAATATTGCCTCGGCAAGGCATAGAACCCTTAGGAAGAAATGAAGAATTCTGTCATAATTCCACTGCTTTTCCATTGTTAAACCCGAACGACGAAACCATTAAGCATTCAGATCTCCTGACGGGAGTTTTTATTGGTTGTGTCGATTGACTGTTACTTGGCTTTACAGGTCCGGTAGTATCGAATGCTATGATCTTAATTAACTTTTTCCTTGAGATGCTTCTAGCATCCCTCGAGTCTGAACAAACCTACATTTCCATTCTTCTAGCCCAAGTCTTTCCATAAATCTCATGACAATCAAAACGATAATAATAAACTGGTATTTGTTAAGCACTTACTATGTGCCGAGCACTGTATTAAGTCCTGGGGTGGATACCAGCAAATCGGGTTGGACACAGTCCCCGGCCCACGTGGGGCTCACTGTCTCGATCCCCATTTTGCAGATGAGGTTACTGAGGCATAGAGAAGTGAAGTGATTTGCCCAAGGTCACACAGCAGACAAGTGGCAGATCCAGGGTGTCAGTCAGTCAGTCCTATTCATTAAGCGCTTACTGTGTGCAGAGCACTAAACTAAGCTCTTGGTAGAGGACAGTATAGCGATATAGCGGACACAGTCCCTGCCCACAACGAGCTTTAAGTCGTTTATTACAGGAGACAGACATTAATAGAAATATAATAATGTTGGTATTTGTTAAGCGCTTGCTATGTGCAGAGCACTATTGTAAGTGCTGGGGTAGATACAGGGTAATCAGGTTGTCCCACGTGAGGCTCGCAGTTAATCCCCATTTTACAGATGAGGTAACTGAGGCCCAGAGAAGCGAAGTGACTTGCCCACAGTCACACAGCTGACAAGTGGCAGAACCGGAAGTTGAACCCATGACCTCTGACTCCGAAGCCCAGGCTCTTTCCACTGAGCCACGCTGCTTCTATAAATATATGAATTACAGATTTATTACAAATTAGCCCCCAGGTCTTTCTGACTCCCAGGCCCGTGCTCTTCCCACCAGGACACCCTGCTTCTCATGACAACATACGTTACTAATGGTGACTTTATGACTGATTGGAAAATAAAGAGAATTCTGTGATTTGAACTCATCACTAATAAACAACTGAACCCACCGTTGCATTATGATCATCATGGAAGTGTTTATATAAAGGGAACAGAAAACGTTCAGTCTCACCCCCTGATTTTATAGAATTCTACCCTTTCCGTCCCTTGCAAACAATCTGGATCCTTCACTTTTCCTTCATTTCATAATTCCCGATCTGGATCGCAACGATTAAGTCAATCAATCGTATTTATTGATAATAAAAAGGATGGTATTTACTAAGCATTTACTATGTGCCACGCACTATTCTAAGCGCTGGGGTAGGTACAAGGTAATCAGGTTGTCCCACGTGGGGCTCACAGCCTTAATCTCCATTTAACAGATGAGGTAACTGAGGCAGAGAGAAGTTGAGTCACACAGCTGATAAGTGGTGAAGCCAAGATTTAAATCTATGACCTCTGACTCCCAAACCCATGCTCTTTCCACTAAGTTACGCTGCTTCTGTACTGAGCGCTTACTATCAGCAGAGCACTGTTCTACATGCTTGGGAGACTACGTATCTGCTGTGTGGCACTTAACTTCTCTGTGCCTCAGTGACCTCAACTGTAAAATGGAGATTCAGGCCCATTTTATGTGGTTTTGTCATGTGGGACAGGGACTGTGTCCAACCCAATTTGCTTCTATCCACCCCAGTGCTTAGCACAGTGCCCGACGCCTAGTTAGCGCTTGATAAATACCATCATTATCATTATTATTACAATACAACAGAGTTAACAAACACGTCCTCTGCCTATAACAAAGATACGGTCTAGAGGGAGTCCAACTCTAGCTTTTTCCGTTTGCCAGAGGGCAATCAAGTCTCAGCTGCACAGTTGATTATAACTCCACTACTCATCTGCTGTGTGACCCTGGGCGAGTCACTTAATTTTTCTATTCCTAAATTATTATATCTGTAAAATGGGGAGTAAGGTTGTGAGACCCTTGCGTGACCTGATTACCTTGTATCTACGCTAATGCTTAGTATAGTGCCTGCCATATAGTAACCGCTTAACAATACCATTGAAAATAACAGAAAATAGCCACAACTTCTCGGTGCCTCTGTAGCCTCAGCAGCATTCATTCATTCATGCAGTCATATTTATTGAGTGCTTACTGTGTGCAGAGCACTGTACTAAGCGCTTGGAAAGTACGATTCAGCAATAGAGACAATCTTGGCCCGCAACGGGATTACAGCCTGGAAGGGGGAAGACAGACATCGAAACAAGTAATCGGGCTTCAGTAGCATCAGTATAAATAAATAGAATTTATTATACTATTCTGTTCTATATATAAATCAGAACAAGTAAACAGGCATTAATATAAACAAATAGAATTATATATTTGTACATATAAGCACAGTCTGCAAAATGGGGGTTAAGAGTGTGAGTGTACCCCATGTGGGACAGGGACTGTGTCCAACTTATCTTGTATCTACTTCAGTGTTCAGTATAGTGCCTGGGACATAGTAAGCGCTTAACAAATACCATTTAAAAAAGAGTCACTTAACTCAGTAGCTTCATCTGCAAAATGGGGATTAAGACTGTGAACCCCATGTGGGTCACGGACTGTGTCCAACCTGACTATCTTGTATCTACCCCAGCGCTTAGTACAGTGCCTGGCAAATAGTAATCGCTTAACACATGCCATTAAAAAAAAATAGAGAGAGCGGAAATGGATACATAATTACTTCACCACATTCTACAACATTGAAATATCATTCTGAAAAACTCTTTCAATAAGTGTCACGATGTTGATGTGACATGTAAACGTACACTTATTGGCATTAGCAGCTCAGTCCCTCGATTTTCTCTTTGTGCCTCGATCTACCTCTCTGACATGAAAAGGTTTTTTTTTTGTATGTTCATTTGCTTTTTATGGTTTTTGTTAAGCACTCACTATGTGCTGGGCACTGTTCTAAGTGCTGGGGTAGATACAAATAATCAGGTTGGACCCAGCCCTTGTTCCACATGGGACTCACAGTCTTAATCCCCATTTTACAGATGAGGGAACTCAGGCCCAGAGAAGTGAAGCGACTTGCCCAAAGTCACACAGCAGACAAGGAGCGGGTCCAGGATTAGAACCCAGGTCCTCGTGACTCCCAGCCTGGTATCTATTCACTAGGCCATGATAGAGAAAATAACGAAAGAGGTTCTTGCCAGGTGGTAGCTGAAGCCTCTGCCATTTACTCAGGTCTAGACCCCCCTCCAGCTACTCAAATTGGGAAGCAGCGAGACACGGCAGAAAGAATATGTACTTGGGAGTCGGAGGACCTGGGTTCAAATCCCAGCTCTGCCACTTCTCTGCTATGTGCCCTTGGGCAAATCGCTTCACTTCTCTGGGCCTCAGTTACCTCATCTGGAAAACGGGAATTAAGACCGTGACCCCATGTGGGACAGGGACTGAGTCCAACCTGAATATCTTGTATCTACCCAGCGCTCAGTACAGTGCCTGGAAAATAGTAAGCTCTTAACAAATACCATTTTTTAAAAAAGAGAGAGAAGAGCAGAGAGAAATGGATACATTAATACCTCACCATCTTCTAAAACTTTGAAATAAACTGAAAGACCGAGTCTTTTCATTCATTCAATCATATTTATTGAGCGCTTACTGTGTGCAGAGCACCGTACTAAGCGCTTGGGAGAAGACAACCGAATAATATTACAGACAGAGTCCCTGCCCACAACGAGCTGACATTCTGGAGAGGGAGACAGACATTAATAGAAGTAAATTCCTGGATTGGTCATCCATTTGTACTGATTTAGCACTTAACTGTGTGCAGAGCGCTGTACTATTCATTTAACAGTATTGATTAAGCACTTAGTTTGTGCAGAGCACTGTATATGAATAAATGAGCTGATGTTGATACGACATGAAAATACAAGCTCATTGGAAATAATAGAAGCTTAATTAAACAGAGCGAGTACCTTCTTCGAAAGTCCAAACAGAAAGACCACCCAGGCCTCGGTCTGCTTAGACGCCCATCCTCGACTGACCTCCGAATCCTTCCCGTGTTTCAGCGGAGGCCACATACGTGTCATCCCCAGCAGAAGAAAGGCAAAACTAATGAAACTGTGTGTAAGCTGTAATTACATTGTCTCAGAGAATGGCACTCGGGGTATTGTGAACAGATTGTACGTGTTAATTCACGCAGGGCCTAATGAAGCATTCCCTGTTCTACAAACTTCACCACTTGATTTAATTAACCCCCATACCTATATATGCCCTAACCACCAATCATTACCGGAGGAAGAGTCCCTAAATGCCGCGCTTTGGGGATACTGCAGGAAAAGTGCGAATGCCCCATTTTACCGCTGGGGATGGAGGGCCGCGATAAACACCTGGATCAAATGGGCTTGAACGGTAAGTAATGGGTGTGAGGGAGTGTTGGCTTAAAAGGGAATGTTTTTTATCGATAATAATTAGAATGAGGCGATTGTCCAAAGGCAACATCTCATTCAACCTCGATAAGGACAGGAATGCGTCTGTTTGTTATTATACTCAACCCTCCCAAGCGCTCAGTACACTGCTTTGCACGCAGTAGCCGCTCAATAATTGCGATTGATTGAATGAATGAACGAACCTACGACCACTTTATAATTCTTCCGAAGAGCTGTGAGTCCCTCTAGACTGTAAGCTGGTCATGGGCAGGGAGCGTGGCTCCTAATTCTGTTGTATTGGACTCTCTCAAATGCTTAGTACGGTTCTCTACACATAGTAGTTACTCGACAAATATTATTGATTGATTGAAGTGTTTCCACATAGATTAACCTTCTAAATCCCATGAGATAAAGCAGATGGGGGCGGGGGGAAGGGAACATTGTTGTGCCCATTTTACTGACAGAAAAATTGTGACTCACAGAAGTCATGGGACTACCCCAAAGTTGCAGAACCAAGGCTGGAATTCTGATTTATTCATTCAATAATATTTATTGAGCGCTTATTGTGTGCAGAGCATTATATTGAGTGCTTGGAAAGTACAATTCAGCAATAGAGACATTCCCTGCCCATAACGGGCTCACAGTCTAGAAGATGATCTTCTGGATTCATTCATTCATTCATTCATTCATTCATTCATTCATTCATTCATTCGTATTTATTGAGCGCTTACTGTGTGCAGAGCACTGTACTAAGTGCCTGGAAAGTACAATTCCACAACAGAGAGAGACAATCCCTGCCCAACAACGGGCTCACAGTCTAGAAGGGGGAGACAGACAATGAAACAAAACAAAACAAGTAGACAGACCTCAATACCATCAAAGTAGATAAATAGAATCATAGATTTATACGCATCATTAATAAAATAGAATAATAAATATATACCAATATACACAAGTGCTGTGGGGAGGGGAGGGAGGTAGAGCAGACGGAGGGAGTCGGGGCGATGGGGAGGGGAGGAGGTGCAGAGGGAAAGTGAGGGCTCGATCTGGGAAGGCCTCCTGGAGGAGGTGAGCTCTCAGTAGGGCTTTGAAGAGGGGAAGTGGGCTAGTTTGGCGATTGTGAGGAAGGAAGGCATTCCAGGCCAGAGTTAGGACGTGGGTCAGGGGTCAACAGCAGGATAGGCGAGGACGAGGCACAGTGAGAATTTTAGCAGCACCAGAGGAGCAGAGTGTGTGGAGTATGTAGATATAAGTCGACGCTGTTTCCTCCAAAGACCACAAACAACAGACATTTCTTTTTTAATGAAACCAGTAGTTCTCAATTCTTACCACAATAATTATGGTATCCGTTAAGCACTTACTCTATACCAAGCACTGTACTAAATTCTGGGGTAGATACAAAATAACCAGGTTGGACACAGTTCCTTTTCCACCCGATACTCACAATCTAAGTAGGAGGGAATAGGAATTAATCCACATTGTACAAGATGAGGAAACTGAAGCCCAGAGAAGTTTAAGTGGCTCGCCCGAGGTCACGCAGCAGACCAAAGGCAGGGACAAAATTAGAACGCAGGTCCTCTGACTCTTTTTCTTTCTTTGTTTTTTTTTATGATTATTTTAAGTGCTTACTACGTGTCAAGCACCGTTCTAAGTGCTGGGGTAGATACAAGTTAATCAGGGCAGATACGCTGGCTGTCCTAACGGGCTCACAGTCTAAGTAGGAGGCAGAACTGGTATTGAATGCCCATTTTGCAGTTGAGAAAACTAAGGGGCAGAGAAGCAAAGTCACTTGCCCAAGGTTACACAGCAGACAAGCGGCAGAGCCGGGATTAGAACCCAGGTCCTTCTAACTTCCAGGCTTGTCCTCTAATGACTAGTCCATGCTGCTTCCCTGCCTTGTTTAGCAGAAATTCTGAGGTTAGAATGCATCTTGGGTGGTTGATTTTGGTACAGGGAGGTAACACGGCCTAGTGGAAAGAGCAAATTCGTACGAGAGAGGAGACCTAGTCCCAAGTCTAGTCCCAGTTCCGCCCCAGCCTGCTGTGTGATCTTGGGCAAGTCACTTAAACTCTCTGGGCATCCGTTCCCTCGTGTGCCAAATGGAACGCACCGTGGAGATGCAGCGTGGCTCAGTGGAAAGAGCCCAGGCTTGGGAGTCAGAGGTCATGGGTTCTAATCCCAGCTCTGCCACTTGTCAGCTGTGTGACTTTGGGCAAGTCACTTCACTTCTCTGGGCCTCAGTTATCTCACCTGTAAAATGGGGATGAAGACTGTGAGCCCCATGAGGGACAACCCGATCACCTTGTATCCCCCCAGCACTTAGAAAAGTGTTTTGCACATAGTATGTGCTTAACAAATACCAACATTATTAATATTATTAAATGGAGATGAGATGCCTGCCACTGTATCTTTGACCGTGGGCCTCTGTGGGACAGGGACTATGCTCAACCATCCATCAGTTAATCATATTTATTGCGTGCTCACTGTTTGTACACCACTGTAATAAACGTTAATAGACACTTTTCCTGCCCACAGTGAGTTTATTTTCTAGACGGGAGCTCACAGGCTAGATTCTGTGGGGCAGGGACTACCTTCAATCTAATTATCTTGTATCTCCCTGGTGATTCAAAAAGGACTCTGGTACATAGTTGGTGAGGGCTTAATACCATCATGAATTTAGAATTATCTAATCCCTGTTTTTCCCAGTTACCCAAGATGGTGCCACAGTTACTCCAAAAGGGAGATTCCTAGGTTCGAGTTTCAGTTAAAAACCTGACTTCACTCCAGCCATTTCTTTCGGTCTCCATGGGAAATAAAAGAAAACACTTGTCATATTTATGGAAAGGAGTGACTAATCAGACCACAACTTGAACCCAGTAAATCATCTATGAAAGTAAGAGCCAGTCTCAGACCAGAACAAAAGTGAGACAGGAGAGCTGAAGGAAAGCAAGCGGGAGGCCAAGTGCGATTGATTGAATTCTGCCTCGCCTCTCTATTCTTGTTGTTTTATTTGTCACCATCTCCACGGCCCTTCTGTGGGCTGCTAAATGGATCGGAGTGGCTTCAGAGTTGACGTAAGGCGGTTAGGAGAATAGAGACAAAATAGGAGGAAAGAGGGTTCGTACAGAAGTATACCCTTCCCACTTCCTGAGATGGGTGGTGAGGGGATTATGGAGGGTCAAGGAAGGATAGTTTTTCTTTACTTGATGGAAAGCTAAATCTCCACCCAATCAGAGCTGGTGCATTGGCTAGAAAGTTCTAGAAAACAATGCCGAAGGAGGCGAGAGTTTCGCTAAAACCAAGGATTAACCTGCAAGCCGATCGACCTTGTAAAAATCTTAGCAATTCCTATTTTAGGCAGTCAGGGCAACGGATCACGAAGGTAAACTTTTATTCTGAAAGTTTCAGATTTCCTAGAGAGGATAAAATCACCAAATACTGAAGACAACCTTGCCTTCCTTCCAACACGTTTATGAACATCTGTGAATACCAGACTGGTCTGGTCCAGATTTCCTTCACGGGCTTCGCTAATGTCTTTCCAGCGGTGAAAAAATTCGGAACACCAGGTCTGTTTGGCGTAACTCAATACTCTGTATTCAGAAGTTGTCCCGGCTGAGGTTAAAATTCAACTTTATAGAGTTCTGTAAGCCAAACAAGGATTAATTGGTGATGGGAAAGATGTCAGAATGTTGAAGATTACTGGTGACTTGGGCTCTGGTGTTGTGATTTGCTTTTTCCAGAGTTATTTGGGGATGATGGGATTACCCTTCACTGTGTTGGAAAGGGATCATTCTTCCTCCCAGAAGCCTTCTCTGACTGTACTTTCATTTCCCCACTCTATTCGCCCTCCCTTCTCCATTACCTATTCACTGGGGTCTGTACCCAGGGAAGCAATGTGCCTCAGTAGAAAGAGTCCGGGCTTGAGAGTCAGAGGTGCAGCGTGACTTAGTGGAAAGAGCGTGGGCTTCGGAGTCAGAGGTCATGGGTTCGAATCCCGGCTCTGCTACTTGTCAGCTGTGTGACTGTGGGCAAGTCACTTAACTTCTCGGTGCCTCAGTTACCTCATCTGTAAAATGAGGATTAACTGTGAGCCTCATGTGGGACAACCTGATTACCCTGTATCTACCCCAGCGCTCAGAACAGTGCTCTGCACATAGTAAGCGCTTAACAAATACCAACATTATTATTAGAGGTGGTGGGTTCAAATCCCAGTTCTGCCACTCATCTGCTGTGTGACTTTGGGCAAGTCACTTAACTTCTCTGTGCCTCATTTACCACATCTGTTAAATGGGGATTAAGACTGTGAGCCCCACATGGGACAACCCGATTACCTTGTTTCTCTCCCAGTACTTAGAACAGTGCTTGGCACATAGTAAATGCTTAACAAATACCACCATTATTATTACTATTACCCTCTAAGCAATTTGATCCTCACCCCACCCCCATAGCATCTAAGTACATATTTTGGGGGGCGTATTTAATATGGGCTTACTAAGCAGCTTGGCCAAGTGGACACAGCACAGTCAGAAGGTCATGGGTTCTAATTCCTCCTCCTCCTTTTGTCTGCTGGGTGACCTTGGGCAAATCACTTCACTTCTCTGTACCTCAGTCACCTCATCTGTCAAATAGGGACTAAGACTGTGAGCCCCGTGGGACAGCGACTGAGTCTAACCTAATTGGCTTGTATCGATCCCAGCGCTTAGTACAGTACCCGGCACATAGTAAGCACTTAACGAATACCATCATTATTATTATTACAGTAGGTCTCACCTTCATAATATAACTAAAATCCAGCCTTTCCTCTCCATCCAAACTGGTACAACGTTCGTTAATCCTATCACTCATCCTATCCTGACTGGAAGACTGCATCATCCTCCTTGCTGAGGTCCCAGCCTCCTGTCTCTCCCCACCCCAGTCCATAGTTCACTCTGCTGCCTGGATCATTTTACTATAGAAACGTTTAGGACATGTCACCTTACTCCTCAAAAAAACTCTGGTGGTTGCCCACCCACCTCTGCATCAAACAGAAACTCCTCACCTTTGGCTTTAAAGCTCTCCATCATCATGCCCCCTCCTACCTCACCTCCCTTCTCTCCTTCTACAACCTAGCCCACACACTCCGCTCCTCTGGTGCCGCTAACCTTCTCAGTGAGCCCCCATCTCTACTATCTCGCTATAGACCCCTAGCCCACATCCTGCCTCTGGCCTGGAACATCCTCCCTCCTCAAACCCGACAGACAACTGCCCTCATCCTCTTCGAAACCTTATTGGAGGCCCATCTCTTCCTGGAGGTCCTCCGAAGCTAAGCCCACCATTTCCTCTTCTCCCACTCCCTTCTGCATCACCCTGACTTGCTCCTTTTGTTCTTCCCCTCTCCCAGCCCCACACCTCTTATGTCCATATCTATTTCCTTATTCATATTAATGTCTATCTCACCCCTTCTAAATTGTAAGCTCATTGTGGGCAGGGAAGTTGTCTACTGTCTTATTGTAACCTCCAAAACGCTTACCACAGTGCTCTGCGCACAGTAAGAGCTCAATAAATATGATTGAATAAATGAATGAATGAATTCTAAGCACTGGGGTAGATGGCAAACCAGTCAGGTTGGACATATGTTCCACATGTGGTTTATAGTCTTAATCTCCATTTTACTGTATGATATCCTTCCAAAGACTTAGTAGAATGCTCTGCACTCCCTAAGTATCTTTGGCAGATATTGAGGTACAAATAAATGTTATTTGTTGGACAGGTTTCCTTAGGAACTCTGGTTGAATACTCAAAAGAGACTTCCTCCAAAATGGCTTTTGCTGGGAAAAGATAAACAAATTATTCAAAATCGGATAAATGAGATCATGCCTACCCTTAGCTTTCCATGATATATATTCGTTTGACTTTTGGATTCAAAGAAGCCACCACAGAAGGCAAAGTTCATCACTGATTGGGTGGGGTGTTCAAATAGGCCTATGTATATTATCTCATTGGGTTGTCCTCATTGTTGTTTGCGGTGGGAAGTCCTCTTTTAGCTTTTCATGCATTCGTTCATTCAATCGTATTTACTGAACGCTTACTGTGTGCAGAGCACTGTACTAAGCCCTGGAAAGTACAGTTCGGCAACAGATAGAGACAGTCCCTACCCTACAATGGGCTCACAGTCTAGAAGGGGGAGACAGACAACAAAACAAAACAGTAGACATCTTTTGTTACTGTGTCTCGCTCATTCATGGGAGAAGCAGCGTGGCTTAGTGGAAAGAGCCGGGGCTTGGGAGTTAGAGATCGTGGGTTCTAATTCTGGCTCTGCCACTTATTGACTGTGTGACCTTGGGCAAATCACAAGTTCTCTGTGCCTCAGTTCCCGCATCTGTAAAATTAGGATTAAGACTGTGAGCCCCACGTGGGACAACCTGATTACGTTGTATCTAACCCAGCACTTAGAACAGTGCTTGGCACATAGTGAGCGCTAAACAGATACCATCATTACTATTATTGATATTTATTGATTGCTTACAGACTGCAAAGCAGTGTACTAAGCACTTGGGAAAGTACAGTATAACGATCCTAGTTCAAGTTTTCAAGTACATTCCTTCTAAAGTCATATTTATTAAGTGCTTACTGAGTGCAGAGCAATACAATACAACAATAAAGAGTGACAATCCCTGCCCACAACTAACTCACAGTCTAGAGACCAGTGTAGAATCTTGCTCCTGATGAAGATTTTCTCAAAGAAAGTGGCCCCTTTTGTGTTAGCAGATTGTCTTGCGGTCTTCTCGACAACAGTGTCCCAGTTTTCAGTGGAAATTCAGCTTTCCCTGAAGCTTTTTTTTTTTTTTTTACTATTTCCTCTGCTCTCCTTGCTTTCGTTTTCCCAGAATCTGAGCTCGCCATACAGAAGTTTATTGTCGTTGTTCTTGTCCGCCTGTCTCCCCCGATTAGACTGTAAGCCCGTCGAACGGCAGGGACTGTCTCTATCTGTTGCCGACTTGTTCATTCCAAGCGCTCAGTACAGTGCTCTGCACATAGTAAGCGCTCAATAAATACTATTGAATGAATGAATGAATGAAAGTTGTCTCGGTATCCTGTTGGCATTCATTATCCTTGCAAGTGGAAGGGAGTATAACTTTGACTATTCCATAGCATAGGATTTGTGCTGGACTATCGATCGTATTTATCAAGCACTTACTCTGTGCACAGTGCTGTATTACACGCACGGAGGTGTACGATATAACAGAGCTGGCAGACCCGTTCCCAGCTCACAGTGAGTTTTACAGTCAAGAGAGGGAGACACAATTAATCTGAATAAATGAATTACAGATATGTCCTTAAATGCTGTGGGGATGAGGGGAGGGTGAATAAAGGATGGATAGAACCCGAGCCTGGGAGTCAGAAGGGTTTTAATTCTGGTTCCTCCACTTGCCTGCTGTGTGACCTTGAGTAAGTCACTTCACTTCTCTGCGCCTCAGTTCCCTCATCTGTCAAATGGGAGTGAAGACTGTCAACCCCATGTGGGACAGGGACTGTGCCCCCACAGGAATAGTTTATCTACTTCAGTGCTTAGAACAGTGCTTGCCACATAATAAGCCCTTAACGAGTACCATAATTATTAATTATTATTGTTGACTATTTAAAGGCACCTAATTCTGCCTTGTTATTCTTTCGTTGATGTAGGCCAAAAGAGAAAGCACTATGCACTTGCTCAAAATAGATAAATCCTGCAGCCAATTTGGCTAATGTAAACCCAGTTGGAGATTAAAAATGTAACTTTAATTCAATGAAATCACTTCTACAAACTTATTTCCCATTCGTAATCCTCTAAATCAAATTACCCTTGTTAAACATATTACATATTTACTACTAAGTATATAATCAGTTCATTAGTAGCTTATTATTTGATTTCTAGTTAAAGCCTGGAATTAAATTCTTGCATTCCTCTTCTGTGAATTAATATTCATCAGGTCGCTTCAAGATTTGAAGTTTAGCAACAGATGAATTAAAGTGAATTTTTACTAAAATAGACAAATGGTTGTTAATTGCTTTGCTGAATCAGTTTGTCATGAGACTGATAAGACTGAAGTAAAGGGAAATCGCAGACATACATAGTTGTCCTTCGTATTACATTACTGATGGTGAAGTTCACTGAGTGTGTGTGTGTAAGGGAGTCGAGGGAAGAGGGGCTGGAAAGATCCTCAAGCTTAGCCACACCGGGTAATCATCATCGTCATAATTGTAGTATTTGTTAAGCGCTTATTATGTGCCAGGCACTGTACTAAGCACTAGGCTGCATACAAGGAAATCAGGCTGAACACAGTCCCTGTTCATTTATTCATTCATTCATTCATTCATTCGATCGGATTTGTTGAGCACTTATTATGTGCCAGGCACTGTACTAAGCACTTGGAACGTAAAGTTCAGCAATAATCCCTGACCACACCGGGCTCACAGTCTAAAAAGGGGGAGACAAACATCAAAAGAAGTAAACAGTCATTAATAGCATCGATATGAATAATAGTATTCTAGCTATATACACATCAAAACAAGTAAACAGGCATCAATGTAAATAAATAGAATTATAGATGTGTACGTATATACACAAGTGCAGTGGGGCGGGGAGAGGGGGGTAGAGCAAAGGGAAAGAGTCAGGGTGACGCAGAGGGGAGGAGGAGCTGAGGAAAAGGGGGATTTAGTCTGGGACTCACATGTGGGGCTCACAATCTCAATCCCCATTTTCCAGATGAGGTGACCGAGGCACAGAGAAGTGAAGTGACTTGTCCAAGGTCACACAGCAGACAAGTGGCAGAGCCAGAATTAAAACCCATGACCATCTGACTCCCAGGCCCGGGCTCTATCCACTCCATGGCATTGCTTCTCTGGGCACACAAAGGATTGCATCAATCTGCAGAAGAAAAACAACACTCTATCCCCCAAGGGCTTAATACAGCACTTAGTACAGTGACTGGCACATAGTTAAGTGCTTAACAAATACCATAATTATTATTATTATTACAGTGCTCTACACACAATAAGGGCTTAATAAATACCATTGATTGATTGATTGGTTACACAGAGGACTTCACCATCTGCTTTTTTTTTTAAGTGACCTTTGTTAAGCATTTACTAAGTGTCAGGCACTGTATTCATTCAATCGTATTTTTTTTAGCGCTCACTGCATGCACAGCACTGTACTAAGTACTTGGAAAGTACAATTCAGCAACAAATAGATACAATCCCTACCCAACAACGGGCTCACATGCTAGAAGTGGGGAGACAAAACAAAACTAAACAAGTAAGCTCTGGGGCAGGTACAGGTCAATCAAGTTGAACACAGTCCCTGACCCACATAGAGCTCACATTCTTAATCCCAATTTTAAAGAGGAGGTAACTGAGGCAATCAATCAATCGTATTTATTGAGCACTTACTGAGCACGAAGCACTGTACTAAGTGCTTGGGAGAGTATACTATAACAGTCATATTCCCTGCCCAGAATGAGCTTGTAATCTAGTGGGCAACATGGACATTAATGAGAAGCAACGTGGCTCAGTGGAAAGAGTCTGGGCTTGGGAGTCAGAGTTCATGGGTTCGAATCCCGGCTCTGCTACTTGTCAGCTGTGTGACTGTGGGCAAGTCACTTAGCTTCTCTGTGCCTCAGTTCCCTCATCTGTAAAATGGGGATTAACTATGAGCCTCACGTGGGACAACCTGATGACCCTGTATCCACCCCCGCGCTTAGAACAGTGCTCCGCACACAGTAAGCGCTTAACAAAAGCCAACATTATTATTAATATGAATAAATAAATATGGAAATCCTGTCACTGCATTCTTAGAATCCACATCCTCTGACTTCCAGGCCCACGCTTAATCCACTAGGTCACGCTACTGCTCTCACCGTCCCCATCATCTTCGTGAAGTGTGTGGGATGGAGGCTGAGGCGGCATCGGAAAATCAAAATGGAATCACTTATTGGGCCAGAGAAAAAGTACACAGCGATAACCATTAGGTCAAAGAATGGCCCAGTAAGTTGATTTTGAACCATCTCATTGAATCTGCTCCTGCCTTTTCTGCGGTCCTGATCGGCTGGCTGACCTAGCTATCGCCTGAAAGAACCCACCAAATCCTAAGACAAAGGCAGCAGACAGACCAGACGGGCACATGGCAATCCAGAAAGGAGCCACTCCTTTGGAAATGCCACAGAAGGATCATGAGACCAGGAGACTAAGAGCCAGAGTGGTGCCAGGCCCCATGAATTAGCCTGACCAACGACAGTTGGCTTAACTGCACAGTATGTGATCGGGTCTGCCAGTCTCACACAGAAATGTCCACAAAAATTTCCCCCTCATTGGAGACTTCTTCGAGCGTGAACAAATCCACGTATTCAATCTGCTTTGATCTTCTCCAAGAGGCCTTCCCAGACTAAGCCCCACTTTTCCTCATCTCCCATTCCCTTCTCTGTCATCTTGACTTGCTCCTTTGCTCTTTCCCCTCCTAGCCCCACAGCACTAAGGCACACATCTGTTATTTTATTTATTGGTATGGATGTCTGTCTCCCCGCCTCTCGACTGTAATCTCGTTGTGGGCAGGTAATGTCACTGTTTACCGTTGGTATTGCACTTTCCCAAGTGCTCAGTATGGTGCTCTGCACACAGTAAGCGCTCAGTAAATACGATTGAATGAGTGAATGACTGAAATGTTACTCTCTCAAAGGCTCTGAAAGCAGTCCTTGCTGAAACCGCAACTTTGTACTGTGCTCGGGAGAGTACAATACAACAGACACATTCTCTGCCCACGGTGGGCTTACAGTCTAGAGAAAGAGACGGACAAACGACGGGCATGGTCATAAATGGTGTAGGGCTGGGATGGGGGATGAAGAAAGGGAGAAAGGCAGGGTGATGCAGAAGGGAGTGGGAGAAGAGGAAAGGAGGGCTTAATCAGGGAAGGCCTCTTGGAGATGTGGCCAGTTTCACCTACATCACAGCGGAATGTCTAGTCCGTTTCCAGCTTGTGCCACCTGATGTTTCCAGAGGCATCCTTAGCACATAATCTTTGCTTTGCACACCATAAGCACTCACCAAATATGATCGATAATAATATTGATCTACTTTACTCAACCATAAGCTCACTGTGGGCAGGGAATGTGTCTGTTATATTGTTGAGTTGTACTCTCCCAAGTGTTTAGTAACAATGCCCTGAACACAGGAAACGTTTAACACAGAAGCAGCATGGCTCAGTGGAAAGAGCCCGGACTTGGGGGTCAGAGATCATGGGTTCGAATCCCGCTCTGCCACTTGTCAGCTGACTGTGGGCAAGTTACTTAACTGTCTGTGCCTCAGTGACCTCATCTGTAAAATGGGAATGAAGACTGTGAGCCTCACGTGGGACAACCTGATTACCTAGTATCTACCCCAGCGCCTAGAACAGTGCTCTGCACATAGTAAGCGCTTAACAAATACCAACATTAATCCCCATTTTACAGATGAGGTAACCGAGGCCCAGAGAGGTTAAGTGACTTGCCCAAAGTCACCCAGCAGACAAATGGCAGATCTGGGATTGGAACCCACGTCCTCTGACTCTCAAGCGTAAACTCTTGCTACCTCTTGCTCATGCTGCTGTAATGGCCAAGGCTTTATTAACCAGCAGGAGAAAGAGCAGAGCAAGGCAGCTGACATTTACTTCTCTAGCACATTTGAGAGCTGGAAGACTAACAGTCTCTTAAATCAGGGTCTCTGGAGGAAGAAAAGTCACGGTGTAAAATAATGTTATGTAGGCAAGATCGTAACAGCTTCTAAGATCGTAAGAGCTTAGGTCTGTGATTAACTTGGTTTCAGTGACTTTATAATTAAACCGGCAAGTTATGTTAATGACTCTTGTGTTCAACTTGTAATTATCTGCCATATAAAACTGGGTGTCAAAAGCACTGTAACTCTTTCAATACGCATTTCTCAGTATTCAAGTTTTGCCTGATAGGACAACAACCTAATTTACTTCTTGTAACTCTTTCAGTGTAGATATAGCTCAGCCCCTAAGTGTCCAAATTTTTACTGAACAACAGAACAACCTCATTTACTTATGTTGGAATTGACAGTAGAATACAGAAAACAATTGCCCCATAAATTCATTTTTATGCACCTTCAATTCTCAAACGTTCTACCCTTAAGAGATTTCTCAGAATTTACCCCTCTATTAACAGATATGGATAAATAAATACACACACTAATGGTTTAAACATAATTGCCTATTTATTAAGCAATCTGGTATCAAAAGCTGTATTTCATAGATGTGAAAGCTTAGCTTCCATTTTATTAGTCATAAAGTGTAATGGATAAAGCCCGGGTAAACTTATTCTAAATTCCTAATTAAATTTGACAGGGAGAATGGGTATTTCCTGGTCTATCCCTTAAGGGTGTTTTTTTTTTTCTTTTGGTATTTTTTCCCCCCTTTAGCAGAGTGATCTTTGTGACAGAGCTAAGACACTGATGATTGGCAAATATAACTAAATTGTCTCCCTCCCCCAGCTGTGTCCAGGAAGGGATTGGATTTAACTACAGCCTGTTTTACTGGCTCTGGCCACTCCCTCACTTCTTTATCTTCATCATATTTCATTCTTATTGTTCTGGCTCTTTATGTTGATACATTACAATAATTATATAAGAATAGAACCCCCTTCATTAGTAGGGCTGGAAATGTTTTTCATATCACGCTGTGAGCTTGGATAATTTCAAGTCATTTTCATATATGGATGAAATACAGATTGAAATTACCTGGATAAATAAAATTATCTCTGGATATAACTGAGAAACTATTGCATGATAAATATTTAAAAGAGGTAAAAATAATCCTTCCCCCTCCTAATCATCTTTTAGGATCTCATCTTGAGATCAAATAATAATGATAATAATAATGTTGGTATTTGTTAAGTGCTTACTATGTGCCGAGCACTGTTCTTGTATGGGGTAGATACAAGGTCATCAGGTTGTCCCATGTAGGGCTCACAGTCTTCATCCCCATTTTAATAATAATAATAATAATGTTGGTATTTGTTAAGCCCTTACTATGTGCAGAGCACTGTTCTAAGCGCTGGGGTAGATAACAGGGTAATCAGGTTGTCCCACGTGAGACTCACAGTTAATCCCCATTTTACAGATGAGGTCACTGAGGCACAGAGAAGTTAAGTGACTTGCCCATAGTCACACAGCTGACAAGTGGCAGAGCTGAGGTTTGAACCCATGACCTCTGACTCCCAAGCCTGTGATCTTTCCACTGAGCCACGCTGCTTCTTCAATTTAGGATTTCAGGAAATAAGCTTGCTGTGGGCAGAGAACTCGTTCATCAACTCTGTTGAAATATACTCTCCCGAGTGCTTAGTAGAGTGCTCTGCACACAGTAAATGCTCAATAAATACCACTGATGATGATGATTCATCTGGGAAAATACCCTCCACTGATTTTTCCATGTCTCTTTTGCCTCCTATAGGTTTTTACCCACCCATTTTCTAAAGAAAGAAGCAGCTATGGAAAAATCTAGAGTTTACAGTTATATATATTAGATTAAGGCGGCTATGCTAATTCATGTGGAAAATCAACAGATAAAATCCTTTTAATCCACTTCTGTTTTTATTTCTCTTTATATATCGACCCCAGCACTTAGTACTCTGCTTGGCATAGAGTAAATGTTTAACAACAATCAAAATTATTATGATTATAGCTTAAGAAACACCTGTACAGGAGCTATCATGGAAGGAAAGGTCACTGAATCCTTAAGGGGGAACTAAATTACGCCCAAAGAGCCCAGACCAATTAATTGATCTCATCCTGCCACTAAATTATTATCAACATTATTATTATTGTTATTTTAAAATGTTAAGTACTTACTCTATATCAAGCACTTTTATAAGCACTGAGGTGATTGTATTTTATGTCTATGCTATATGTTTGTGTTTTACGGAATCTGTCGGGCACTTTTTTCCAAAAATAACAATAATAACAACTTTGGTGTTTATTAAGTGCTTACTATGTGCCAGGCACTGTACTGAGCACTGGGGTGGGTACAAGGTACAAGGTTGGACACAGTCCCTGACCCTCATGAGGCTCACAGTTATAATCTCTATTTTACAGAGGAGGAAATTGAGGCTCAGAGAAGTAAAGTGACTTGCCCAAGATTACACAGCAGATAAGTGGTGGAGTCAGGATTAGAACCCTTGACCTTCTGATTCCAGGCCCGGGTTCTGTCCACTTTGCCAGGCTTGGGGGAGAACAATACAACAGAGTTGGTAGACACGTTCCCTGCCCACAACTAGCTTACAGTTTAGTGACGAGCATACGGCCTACAGTGCATCAAGTCAGACTAGCCTCCTACCCACAAACGCTTAGTACAGTACTCTGCACACAGTAAGTGCTCAATAAATATGATTGATTGAATGAATGAATGAGACCATACCCTTTGGAAGTCAGAATGGATGAAGAGACAACGTGTTTCGCATTGCATAATCAAGTTGAATCAAGGAAACATTTCAATGGGAAACCTTATGTGGTCCAAGCTGGAGTTTCTTATTAACCAGGATGTTGGAGCTTTGGAGACAAGTGAAAAGTTTTATCAAAGTTAGAGAAGAAGCTTGGCATAGTGGATAGAGCATGGGCCTGAGACTCAGAGGTCCTGGGTTCTAGTTCCGGTTCCTCCACTTATCTGCTGTGTGACCTTGGGCAAGTCACATCACTTCTCTGGGCCTCAGTTGTCTCATCTGTGAGCTCCACAGGGAACAGGGACTGTGTCCAATCTGATTTGCTCCAACTCACCCCAGAGCTTAATACAGTGCCTGGCACACAGTAAGTGCTTAACAAATAGCAGCGTGGCTCAATGGGAAGAGCCCGGGCTTGGGAATCAGAGGTCATGGGTTCGAATCCCGGATCTGCCACTTGTCAGCTGTGTGACTGTGGGCAAGTCACTAACTTCTCGGTACCTCAGTTACCTCATCTGTAAAATGGGGATTAACTGTGAGCCTCAGGTGGGACAAACTGATGACCCTGTATCTACCCCAGCACTTAGAACAGTGCTCTGCACATAGTAAGCACTTAACAAATGCCAACATTATGAAATACCATCATTACAATTAACAAATACCACAGTGATTATTATTACCCTCAAACACTGTAACCCACTCTAACCCAGTCCACACACATACCTCCTTCTCACCACCACCTAACTTCACTGTGCCGTGCTGTCATGTCTCTCATCGTCAATGCTTCCCTCCTGCCTAGAACTCCCTTGTGGCAGCGTGGCTCAGTGGAAAGAGCCCGGGCTTGGGAGTCAGAGGTCATGAGTTCGAATCCCGGCTCTGCCACTTGTCAGCTGTGTGACCGTGGGCAAGTCACTTCACTTCTCTGTGCCTCAGTTACCTCATCTGTAAAATGGGGATTAACTGTGAGCCTCACGTGGGACAACCTGATGACCCTGTAATAATAATAATGTTGGTATTTGTTAAGCGCTTACTATGTGCCGAGCACTGTTCTAAGCGCTGGGGTAGACAAAGGGGAATCAGGTTGTCCCACGTGGGGCTCACAGTCTTAATCCCCATTTTACAGATGAGGGAACTGAGGCACAGAGAAGTTAAGTGACTTGCCCACAGTCACACAGCTGACAAGTGGCAGAGCTGGGATTCGAACTCATGAGCCCTGACTCCAAAGCCCGTGCTCTTTCCACTGCACCACGCTGCTTATCCCCCAGCGCTTAAAACAGTGCTCGGCACATAGTAAGCGCTTAACAAATACCAACATTATTCATTCATTCAATCTTATTTATTGAGCACGTACTCTGTGCAGAGCACTGTACTAAGGGCTTGGGAGATTACAACAATTAAAAGACATATTCCCTGCCTATGACAGGCTAACAGTCTAGAAAGGGGAGACAGACAACAGAACAAATAAATAAATGACAGATATGGATGTAAATGCTTGGGGCGGGGAGGGCAAAAGAACAAAGGGAGCTAGTCAGGGTGAGGCAGAAAGGAGAGGGAGATGAAGAAAGGGCAGGGGGTTTGGTCTGGTTTAGCCTCCTTCCCCTTTTATATAGAGAAGCAGCGTGGCTCAGTGGAAAGAGCCTGGACCTGGGAGTCAGAGGTCATGGGTTCGAATCCCAGCTCTGCCACTTGTCAGCTGTGTGCCTGTGGGCAAGTCGCTTAACTTCTCTGGTCCTCAGTTTCCTCATCTGTAAAATGGGGATGAAGACTGTGAGCCTCACGAGGGACGACCTGATTACCCTGTATCTACCTCAGCTCTTACAACAGTGCTCTGCATGTAGTAAGCACTTAACAAATTCCAACATTATCATTATTACATGTGACAGATCATCTCCAAAGCTCTCCTCAAATTGAATCTCCTCCAAGAAGCCTTCCCTGACTACTCTCTCACCTCTCCAACCTGTTTCTCCTGCTTCTGCATCACCAACGCCCTTGAGTCTCTCTCTACCCCTAAACACTTAATCACTTACCCTAGATTTGTGAACTAAGTTGCTTCTTCTTCCTGTGAATTATTTGTGTGTTTGTCTCCCCTTCATGCAATCACATTTGTTGAGCGCTTACTATGTGCAGAGCACTGTACTAAGCACTCGGGAGAGTATGATACGACAATATACGGACACATTCCCTGCCCACAGTGAGCTTATGGTCTAGAGGACAAGTTGTGTGTGTAGCTCATGTTTGTGGGTAGCGTGGGAGAGTGTGGGTGTTGCAAGGAGGCAAACACTAAAATAGTTTATTATGATGATGATTATTTTCTATAATTGTTATCATGATAAATAATAATAACATTGGTATTTGTTAAGCGCTTGCTATGTGTGGCACACTGTTCTAAGCGCTGGGGTAGATACAGGGTCATCAGGTTGTCCCACGTGAGGCTCACAGTCTTCATCCCCATTTTACAGATGAGGTAACTGAGGCCCAGAGAAGTAAAGTGACTTGCCCACAGTCCCCCAGCTGACGAGTGGAAGAGCCGGGATTCGAACCCATGACCTCGGACTCCCAAGACCGGGCTCTTTCCACTGAGCCACGTTGCTTCTCATAATAATAATAATAATAATAATACTGGTATTTGTTAAGTGCTTACTATGTGCCCGGCACTGTTCTAAGCGCTAGCGTAGATACAAGATAGTCAAGTGGGGCACAGTCCCTGTCCCACATAGGGCTCAGAGTCTTAATCCTCATTTTACAGATGAAGAAACTGAGGGCCTGAGAAGTGAGGCACACTGAGGAACACTGAGGTACACACACACACACACACACACACACACACAAGTTGGGATGACGGGAGAGAGGAGAGGACAGCATAGCCTAGTGGATAGAGCCCGGGCTAGGGAGTCGGGAGGTGATGGGTGCTGATCCTGACTCCGCCGCTTGTCTGCTGTGTGATCTTGGGCAAATCACTTAACTTCTCTGTGCCTCAGTTCCCTCAGCTGTAAAATGGGGATTGAGACTGTGAGCCCTAGGTGGGACAGTGACTGTGTCCAACCGATTATCTTATATCTACCCCAGTGCTTAGAACAATGTCTGGCCCCTACTAAGAGCTTAACGATTACCATCATTATCTGGAGGAAATTGGTCCACTTTCATTATTGGTCATGAAGCACATACCGAGTGTATGGACTATTACTCAAAGTTCCTGGTTAATCAATCCGGTTTTGCCATAGTCTAAACCTGCTCAAACAGGAAAATCATAATAATAGAACATGCACAGGGCTTTGCTATTCACAATATAAAGAGATATGCCCAGAGTCAGATCAGTAATTTCATAGTAAAGGGAAATTATTTTTTTCCAGCAAATCCCCCAAATGCACTTGATTTGGATATCTTCTACATAGAGTTCAAGAAGGCCTGTCTTCCAGAATGTATAATCAAACAAAATCCATTAAACAGTGGCACCCTCTATAATTATGCAAAAATTAGCATTTGGAGCATGGTCTGGATGAACTGCACAGTTCTCCAGGGTTAGAGGAAAGTCAGTGTAAAAATAATTGCCCTTCTGGCATTAAATAATAATTCATTCATTCATTCAATCATATTTATTGGGTGCTTGTTGTGTGCAGAGCACTGTACTAAGTGCTTGGGAGAGTACAATACAACAATAAACGGACACATTCCCTGCCCACAACGAGCTCACAGTCTAGAAGCGGGGACAGAGACATCACTACAAATAAATAAATGACAGATATGTACGCGGTACAGTGACGGGGCTGGGATGGCGGAAAGCAAGTCAGGGTGACGCAGAAGGGAGTGGGAGAAGAGGAAAGGGGAGATTAGTCAGGGAAGGCCTCTTGGAGGAGACGGGCCTTGGGTAAGGCTTGGAAGGAGGGGAGAGTCATTGTCTGTCAGGTTTGAGGAAGGGGGGGTGTTCCAGGCCAGAGGCACGACATGGGCCGGGGGTCGGCGGTGAGATGGATGAGACTGAGACGCAGTGAGAAGGTCAGCATTAGAGAAGTGCAGTGTGAAGCCTTAATGGTAGGAGAGTAGCGAGGTGAGGTCGGAGGGGGCAAGGCGATGGACTGCTTTAAAGCCATTGGTGAGGACTTTTTATTTGATGGGGAGGTAGATGGGCAACCCACTGGAGTTTTTTGAGGAGCGGGGAGACAGGTCCTGAAAGTTTCTGATGAAAAATGATCCGGGCAGCAGAGTGAAGTATGGGCTGGAGTGGGGAGAGAAAGGAGACTGGAGGTCAGCGAGGACGCTGAGGCAGTCATCCAGATGGGAGAGGATGAGGCCCAGGGAAGTGAAGTAGCTTGCCCAAGGTCACTCAGCAGTCAGATGGAGGAGGCCAGATTAGAACCCATGACCTTCTGACTCCCAGACTGGTGCTCTATCCACTATGCAATGCTGCTTCTCCATTGTACTCTCGTGTTGAGAAACAGTGTGGCTTAGTGGGAAAGAACATGGGCCTGGTAGTCAGAGGATCTGAGTTCTAATTTCAGCTCCATCACATGCCTGCTGTGTGACCTTGGGCAAATCACTTAACTTATTTGGGCCTCAGGTCCCTCGTCTGCAAAATGGGGAGGCATTTCTCCCCCCTCCCATTTGGATTGTGCACCTCATCATGGACCTAATCATCTTATAATAATAATGTTGGTATTTGTTAAGCGCTTACTACGTGCAGAGCACCGTTCTAAGCGCTGGGGTAGATACAGGGTAATCAGGTTGTCCCATGTGAGGCTCACAGTTAATCCCCATTTTAATAATTCATTCATTTATTCAATAATATTTATTGAGCGCTTACTATGTGCAGAGCACTGGACTAAGCACTTGGAATGAACAAGTCGGCAACAGACAGAGACAGTCCCTGCCGTTTGACGGGCTTACGGTCTAATCGGGGGAGACGGACAGACGAGAACAATGGCGATAAATAGAGTCAAGGGGAAGAACATCTCGTAAAAACAATGGCAACTAAATAGAATCAAGGCAATGTACAATTCATTAACAGGGTAATGGAAATATATACAGTTGAGCGGACGAGTACAGTGCTGAGGGGATGGGAAGGGAGAGGGGGAGGAGCAGAGGGAAAGGGGGAAAAGAGGCTTTAGCTGCGGAGAGGTAAGGGGGGGTGGTAGAGGGAGTAGAGGGAGAAGAGGAGCTCAGTCTGGGAAGGCCTCTTGGAGGAGGTGAGTTTTAAGTAGGGTTTTGAAGAGGGGAAGAGAATCAGTTTGGCGGAGGTGAGGAGGGAGGGCGTTCCGGGACCGCGGGAGGACGTGGCCCGGGGGTCGACGGCGGGATGGGCGAGACCGAGGGACGGTGAGGAGGTGGGCGGCGGAGGAGCGGAGCGTGCGGGGTGGGCGGTAGAAGGAGCGAAGGGAGAAGGAGAAGGGAGGAGAGGTAGGAAGGGGCAAGGGGATGTAGAGCCTCGAAGCCTAGAGTGAGGAGTTTTTGTTTGGAGCGGAGGTCGATAGGCAACCACTGGAGTTGTTTAAGAAAGGGAGTGACAGGCCCAGATCGTTTCTGCGGGAAGATGAGCCGGGCGGCGGAGTGAAGAATAGACCGGAGCGGGGCGAGAGAGGAGGAAGGGAGATCGGAGAGAAGGCCGACACGGTAGTCTAGCCGGGATATAACGAGAGCCCGTAGCGGTAAGGTAGCCGTCTGGGTGGAGTGGAAAGGGCGGATCTTGGCGATATTGTAAAGGTGAAACCGGCAGGTCTTGGTAACGGATAGGATGTGTGGGGTGAACGAGAGAGACGAGTTAATGCTGGTATTTGTTAAGCGCTTACTATGTGCAGAGCACTGTTCTTAACGCTGGGGTAGATACAGAGTAATCAGGTTGTCCCATGTGAGGCTCACAGTTAATCCCCATGTTACAGATGAGGTAACTGAGGCATAGAGAAGTGAAGTGACTTGCCCACAGTCACACAGCTGACTAGTGGCAGAGCCGGGAGTCGAACCCATGACCTCTGACTCCGAAGCCCAGGCTCTTTCCACTGAGCTACGCTGCTTCCCATCTTGTATCTACCGCAGGGTTTAGTACAGGGCTTGGCGTATATGATATGATTCTTTTATTTATTCATTCAATTGGATTTACTGAGCGTTAACTGTATGCAGAGCACCGTTCTAAGCACTTGGGAGAGTAGAGAAGCCACGTGGCTTAGTGGAAAGAGCACAGATTTGGGAGTCAGAGGTGATGGGCTCTAATCCCAGCTCTGCCACTTGTCTGCTGGGTGACCTTGGGCAAGCCACTTTACTTCTCTGTGCCTATCGCCTCACCTGTAAAATGGGGATGAAGACTGTGAGCGCTATGTGGGGACAACCTGATTAACTTGTATCTACCCCAGAGCCTAGAAGACTGCTTAGCACATAGTCGGCACTCAACAAATACCAGAATTATTAATATTATTATTATGCTAGGACAATTCCCTGCCCACAAGAAGGTTACAGTCTAGAGGAGGAGATCGATTTTAATATACGTAACTAAATTACAGATATGGACACGAGTGCTAGGGGGGGCACTGAGCAAAAAGTAGTCTAGTAGGAAGTTGAGAGAAATATCATCTATCCTAAGGAGACTCCACACCCATCTTGGCCCTATGTCCCAAGTCCATGTGGTCTTAGCTTGTACGCAGAATGCGGTGCTGCTAAAAAGGCTATGCCCCTCTTGTCCCCACACCCCTCGGGCAGGTGAACAGCCCATATCCCCCACCTTCACAGGGCTAATGACCACAGAGATTTTGCAGCATGAAGGAAGAAATGCAATCCATGGCCTGCAAACTCACGTTGAGAAGGCATCATCCATGACTCATTCCCTGGCCAACACAACTGGAAAGACAAACTTGGAAACGACACCTCTTGGGATAATGGTTGTGAGCTGCCAGGATTCTGAGGACGTTCTCAGGCCTCCAGGAGACACCCAACTGACGTTAACAACAGTTCCCCCTCCAACGCAATTATTTATTCAACTCATTCAATTGTATTTATGAAGCGATTACTGTGTGCAGAGCGCTGTATGAAGTGTTTGGGAAAGTATAATACAACGATAAACAGTGGCATTCCCTGCCCACAATGAGATCACAGTCTAGAGGAGGGGAGACAGACATCAACACAAATAAATAAAAATACAGATCTATACATTAGTGCTGTGGGGCTGGGAGAGAGGGGAAGAGCAAAGGGAGCAAGTCAAGGCGGCGTAGAATAATAATAATAATTATGGTATTTGTTAAGTGCTTACTATGTGCACAGCACTGTTCTAAGCGCTGGGGTAGATACAGGGTAATCAGATTGTCCCACGTGGGGCTCACATTTTTTAATCCCTATTTTTACAGATGAGGTAACTGAGGCCCAGAGAAGTGAAGTGACTTGCCCAGTGTCACACATCAGACACGTGTTGGAGCTGGGATTCGAACCCACGGCCTCTGTCTCCCCAGCCCGGGCTCTTGCCAATGAGCCATGCTGCTTCAGTGGGAGATGAGGAAAAGTGGGTTTAATCTGGGAAGGCCTCTTGGAGGAATTGTTCTTTCAATAATAATAATTAATAATGATAATTGTTGTATTTGTCAAGCACTTACTATGTACCGGGCACTGTTCTAAGTGGATACAAGTAAACCAGTTTGGACACAGTCCCTGTCCCACATGGGCCCACAATTTTAATCCCTATTTTCAGATTGGGCCCAGAGAAATGAAGTGACTTGCCCAAGGTCACACAGCAGGCACATGGCAGAGCCAGGATTAGACCCTAGCTCCTTCTGACTTCCAAACCCGTGTTCTATCCACTAATAATTGTAATGTCGGTATTTGTTAAACGCTTACTATGTGCAGAGCACTGTTCTATGCACTGGGGAAGATACAGGGTAATCAGGTTGTCCCACATGAGGCTCAGTCTTAATCCCCATTTTACAGATGAGGGAACTGAGGCCCAGAGAAGTGAAGTGACTTGCCCTCAGTCACACAGCTGATAAGTGGCAAAGCCTGGATTCAAACCCATGACCACTGACTCCCAAGCCTGGGCTCTTTCCACTAAGCCACACTGCTTCTCAAGTACAAGGAGCATTTCCAGAATATTCTGGGGTCCACCTGAAATTGCTTCAGGTTCCACCCTTTGATCGGCTTGGCCAATTCGGCCTGGTTTTTGCCGTTGGAAACGGGAAAAACCTCCTTTCGGCTCATGACTCATTTGCTCCTCCCTCAGCCCCTCAGGACTTGCAGACGTATCCGGAATTTATCTTAACATCTGTCTTCCCCCTCTAGACTGCAAACCCCTTGTGGGCGGGGAACGGGCTTTCCAACTCTATTACATTGTACGTTACCAAGTGCTTAGAATAGTGTTCTGCATAGAGTAAACACTCTGTAAATACTCTTTAGTCCGTAAGCTCCTTGTGGGCCGGAAACACCTCTACCAACTCGGCTATATTATTCTCCCCCAAGCGTTTAGTTCCAGCGTTCTGCACACAGTAAGCGCTCCATGTAATATGATCAACGGTTGGTGTCTTAGCCTTGTCCAAGACATAACCACCAGGGTGTAGAAAGGAAGTGTGTGGGTCCTCTGGCCTGTAGAAAGCTGAATAAGTGGAATCCCAGAAGAAAGGTTTTAAAATGTTGAGTTTTCGTTCCCTAGGAAACGACTGTCTTTTATTGTCTGTTAGGATCTAACGCCTCTCAGGGTTGCACCTGGAGAGTTTCCAGTCCTCTACCGGTCTCCGCTACGGGAGGGAGAGTGAAGCAGAGGCCTGTCCGTTCCATTCCGAGCTCGGCCAGTGGCTCGCGAGCGGCAGGCCATCGGCTACAAGTCCAAACTCACCCTTGCTGGGCAGCAGAGGTACGGGAGAGAGTCGAGGGCAGAGACGCAGGTTTACTATGTGGAAGGAGGCTACGGTAAACCACTGCCAGATTTTTTTATGAAAAAAACTCTATGGATCCACTACCAGAACGATTGCAGATGGAGAGTGGGGTGTTGTGGGAGAGATGTGCCCGTGGTGTCGCTACGGGTCGGAAACGACTCGACGGCATAAGACAGGACAAGGATCTAACGTCAGTCATTCCCTTAGAAGCGGTTGGCCACGGGTACAGAGGATTTAGCGACGTCAAAGGACATGGACGGACATTCCAGGAAACAAGATCCAGATGAGAATTAGTTGAACATGCGGACGCCCTGCTCTTTTCCTTCGATGGAATAATCTGGGGGGAGAATTGCTAACCTTGAGTGGGCTCTGTAGAAAACAACGCATGTCTCCCCCTCTAGACTGTTGGCAGGAAAGATGTCTACCAACCCTATCATATCAAACTCTCCCAAGCGCTAATTATAGTGTGCTGCACATAGTAAGCGCTCAATAAGGGAGTCAGGGGATCTTTCCTTCATTCATTCATTCATTCAATCGTATTTATTGAGCGCTTACTGTGTGCAAAACTCTGTACTAAGCGCTTGGGAGAGTACAGTATAACATCAAACACATTCCCTGCCCACAGTGAGCTCACAGTCTAGAGGGAGAGACAGACGTTAATATAGATAAATAATGAAATAGATAAATAAATGACAGATTCATTCATTCATTCAATAGTATTTAATGAGCGCTTACTATGTGCAGAGCACTGTACTAAGAGCTTGGAATGTACAAATGGGTAACAGATAGAGACAGTCCCTGCCCTTTGACGGGATATACAGATATATTCATATGTGTTGTGGGGCTGGGAGGGAGGATGAATGAAGGAGCAAGTCTGAGCGGCACAGAAGGGAGTGGGAGAGGAGGAGAGGAGGGTTTAGTCAGGGAAGGCTTCTTGGAGGAGATGGGCCTTCGATAAGGCTTTCAAGTAGGGGAGAGCGATTATCTGTCTCATATGAGGAGGGAGGACATGTCAGGCCAGAGGTTGGATGCAGGTGAGAGGTCGGTTGCAAGACAGACGAGATGAAGGAGCGTGGCTCAGTGGAAAGAGCACGGGCTTTGGAGTCAGAGTTCATGGGTTCGAGTCCCGGCTCGGCCACTCGTCAGCTGTGTGACTGTGGGCAAGTCACTTAACTTCTCGGTGCCTCAGTTACCTCATCTGTAAAATGGGGATTAAGACTGTGAGCCCCACGTGGGACAACCTGATTCCCCTGTGTCTACCCCAGCGCTTAGAACAGTGCTCGGCACATAGTAAGCGCTTAACAAATACCAACATTATTATTATTATTATGAAGGGACAGTGAGAAGGTTGTCATTAGAGGAGTGAATGCACGGGCTGGGTTGTAATAGGAGAGTAACGAGGTGAGGTAGGAGGTGGCTAGGGGATTAAGTGAAGGACCTGGGTTCTAATGATGGCTCTGCCACTTGTCTGCTATGTGATCTTAGGTTAATAAAAAAAAAATAAATGTGGTATTTGTTAAGCACTTACTATGTGCAAAGCACTGTTCTAAGCGCTGGGGGATACAAGGTGATCAGGTTGTCCCACGTGGGGCTCACAGTTTTCATCCCCATTTGACAGACGAGGTAACTGAGGTACAGAGAAGTTAAGTGACTTGCCCAAGGTCACACAGCTGACCAGAGGCAGAGCCTGGATTAGAACCCATGACCTCTGACTCCCAAGCCCGCGCTCTTTCCACTGAGCCACACCGCTTCTCTAATAATAATAATGTTGGTATTTGTTAAGCACTTACTATGTGCAGGGCACTGTTCTAAGCGCTGGGGTAGATACAGGGTAATCAGATTGTCCCACATGAGGCTCACAGTCTTAATCTCCATTTTACAGACGAGGTAACTGAGACACAGAGAAGTTAAGTGACTTGCCCACAGTCACACAGCTGACAAGTGGCAGAGTCGGAATTCGAACCCCTGACCTCTGACTCCCAAGCTCGTGCTCTTTCCACTGAGCTATGCTGCTTCTCTAGGTTAGTCACTTGACTGCTCAGTGCCTCAGTTGCCTCCTTTATAAAATGGGGATGAAGACTGTGAGCTCCTTTAGGACAGGGACTGTGTCCAACCTGATCAGATTGTATCTATCCCAGTGCTTAGTACAGTGCCTGGCACATAGTAAGAGCTTCACAAATACCACTGAAAATAAAATCAAATAAATAAATAGGATCAATTGATTAACTAAAAGCAAGCAAATTCGTGCCAGAATTTAAACAGACACTCTGATAACATGCATGTTTTCGGCATGAATTTTCAGCGACCGCATTTACATTCCAAGTGTTCTTTCAGGAAATTTCTGTTTTGTCTTCAGTGTTTCCTTTAGTACTTTCAGCCTGGGCTACCTGTCTCATGAAGTTACTATTCATATAGCCCAATTCAGGGAAAAATAAATATTTTTGGTTCACTCACCTTTTGGGTCACCTTCTTTAAGCAGTGATCCATTTCTTTTCCTTGAGTAGACGGTACAGTATTTGTGAAAAGTAAAAGGGCAGAATACATATCTTTTTGTGGGGGTGAAAAATCCTGAGACTGACTGCAGAAACAGTAGCCGGGAGATTTTCCCTGCACATCATCAAGATCGATGAGCTACAAATACAACCATCTCTAAAAGATAGTTATCCTCCTTCCCTTGGGGTTTTGATTCGGACGTTAAAATACCAACTGCACAGAAGATAGGTCACAAATCAGTTGCTATGGAACTCGCTGTGTCGAGCCAATCGACTTTCTTCCTTGGATGATACAGCCCAAAGTAACCAAACTGCCTGCGCTGTGCTACGGCTGATAGTGAACACTGACTTTTGATTGAATCTTTTTCTGTTTTTCTGCAAGGATTCTAAATCCATATTCCTTACTGTTTCTGCTCTGAAGTTCCCACTTTTTCCAATGTCTTTAAGGATTTGCTTGTTAAAATTCAGACCTCTGTAACAATTTCCCAGATATTTTCATTACGAATACATAGGTGATTGCCACACTTTACAGTTCTGTAGTCATTTGAGAAACACCTAATCCATTATTACCGTTGTTATTACTATTATTATTAATTACATGAATGTACTTGGGGAAATTACATCAAGGAAATGGTTGCTTCTGAGGGGCATCCACTAATACACCACTACTTGCAAAGTGCCGATTGAGGCCTGGGGTAATAATAATAATAATAATAATTGTGGTATTTGTTAAGCACTTACTATGTGCCAGGCATTCTACTAAGCGCTGGGGTAGATACAAGCAAATCGCATTGGACATAGTCCCGGTCCCACATGGGGCTCACAGTCTCAATCCTCATTTTGCAGATGAGGTAACTGAGGCCCAGGGAAGTGAAGTGACTTGCCCAAGGTCACACAGGAGACGAGTTGCAGAGCAGGGATTAAAACCCATGCCCTTCTGACTCCCAGGCCTATGCTCTAGCCACTATGCCATGCTGCATCTCTGTGGTGAGAAAGCACAAGATGTCAGGGAAGAGACTTGTTAACCTGTAATCCATGGAGAATCTTGTCAGGGTTATGTTCATTCAAATCATTTTAGTGATCTGTGCAACCTTTGAAAATGAGGAAATTTATCCACCTCCTTTTTGTTCTGTTTAACATAATAAAAGACACAATAATAATGTTGGTATTTGTTAAGCACTTATTACGTGCAGAGCACTGTTCAAAGCGCTGCGGGTAGATACAGGGTAATCATGTTGTCCCATGTGAAGCTCACAGTTAATCCCCATTTTACAGATGAGGTAACTGAGACACAGAGAAGTGAAGTGATTGCCCACAGTCACACAGCTGCCAAGTGGCAGAGCCAGGATTCGAACCCACGATCTCTGATTCCCAAGCCCGGGCTCTTTCCCCTGAGCCACGCTGCTTCTCTCCTACCCACAGGGAATTTACAGGGTAACAAATGGACAGTCATAAGTGTTACTGAGCAGATACATATATAGGAATATATATATACATGTATGTGAACATATAGCAGTGAAACGTTAAGACAGGACCCAACCATCACAGAGCTGCACTGCAACTGATAATGTGTCTTCTTCTGTTTATATAGAGGGATGATTCGCAAACTCTTGAGATCATGGGTGAAAATCAAAATCCCTCTCCTGAAGTGAGGCAGTTGCCGAAATCTGGGAAAAAAAACCCCTAAGATTGCAGAGAAGAATGGAAGACCCAGACAACTGACCACAAAACATACACACACCCAGAGACACAAACACACACCGGTCTACTGCTGGAACACTGACGCGTTCATTATCATCAGCCTACCTATAGGCTCTCCCTGCATATGGAAGCCAAATGCAGAGAAAACAGGCGGCTTCGCCCAAAGCCAAGCCATGAATCCCAATGTCTTCCTGGGAATTTAGTGCTTTCACAACTACACAGGCCTTTTCTTTTCAGCAGAAATATCGAAACCCAAAACAACATCACTTCAAAACCCATCACTCCCCGACGGCAGCGAGGAGTCCACAGAGGATCACGTTTGCAGGCTCACGCCAGAACACGTCGAGACCGTTCGCGTTCAAAGCACGCACCGAGGGAAGCGGGATGACATTACCGAATGACATTCCTGGATTCTGAAAGGTTGGCGTTACTTTTAAATCAATAAGACCTTTAATCTAGCTTCATCTGAAGGTAGCGTTTTTACACGCTGGAAAGAAAGCATATGGCAGAAGGCTTAAACTCCACATTAGAACAAAGCGCTTGCGCCTGGAGTCAATGAATCATAAACAGGGCTACGTCAAGAGGAACTGTTCCAATCACACCGATAATTTATTTACTTTGACTTACTCTGCTAATGAATCTCAATCGAAGCGCTGGGTAGTTAAGTTTTGCTGTATTATGCTGAAATGTTATCATTCTCCAGAGCGATCTGTGATTCTTTAGAGCCAGATGTAGCGTTCCCATTAATATTAATGGAAGTTGTCAATGTAAAGTGGGGGAGAATATATTTCGTTGTAAAATGCTTTGATACGTTAGCCTTTTCAGAGATGAAACTGTTGCTGTTTTTCACCGGGGTACCCGGCGACTGAATCGAAGCGAGGAAGGGGAACAGAATAAGTCATGGTATTATAGGAATCGTAATAGTATATGCCCCTCAACGTTGAATGACAAGATAGAATCACCAGTAATGAGGTCCTAGAATGGAGAAATTTAGCCAGCACCGAAGCAACACATAAAAAAGCCTCACTGGATACACGCGAAGAGAACAGATGAGGGCAAGATACCCAAGCACTTGCTACATGGTGAATTGAAAAGAGCCAGTCACAATCAATTAATCAATATGGTAGCATTTTTTGAGGGCTCACTATGTACAGATCGATGTACTCAGCACTGGAGGAAGTACAATAGAGTTATGTGGAAAAGATCCAAGATCCGCCAAGATATGCCCTTTCCTCTCTATCTAAATTGCTTCCACATTAGGGCAATTACTCATCCTCTCCTGCCAGGATTACTGCACCAACCTCCTTGCTGACCACCCAACCGCTTGCTTTTCCCCACTCTAGTCCATACTTCATTCCACCGCCTGAATTTTCTTTCTGCAGAAACACTCTGGGCATGTCACCTCCCTCCTCAGAAATCTCCAGGGGTTGTCTATCAACCTCTGTATCAAACAAAAACTCCTCACTATAATAATAATGTTGGTATTTGTTAAGCGCTTACTATGTGCAGAGCACTGGCTTCACAGCTCTCTATCCCCTTGCCCCCTCCTCCCTCACCTCCCTTCTCTCTTTCTGTAGCCCAACCCACACACTCCGCTCCTCTGGTGCCACTAACCTTTTCAGTGAGCCTCGTTCTTGCCTGTCCCGCTGTCGACCCCTGGCCCACGTCCTACCTCTGCCCTGGAATGCCCTCCCTCCTCACATCTGCTAAACTAACTCTCTTCCCCTCCTCCAAGAGGCCTTCCCAGACTAAACCCTCCTTTTCCTCAGCTCCCTCTCCCCTCTCCATTGCCCCCACTTGCTCCCTTTGCTCCCTCACTCCACAGCCCACAGCCCTTTGTATATATGTACATATCTATAATTCTATTTATTTATATTAATGCCTGTTTAGTTGTTTTGATGTGTATATGTCTCTAATTCTATTTATATTGATACTATTGATGCCTATTCACTTGTTTTGATGTCTATCTCTCCCCTTCTAGACTCTAAGCCCACTGTGGGCAGGGATTGTCTCTATCGCTGAGTTGTACTTTCCAACCACTTAGTACAGTGCTCTGCACACAGTAAGTGCTCAATGAATATGGTTGAATGAACGAATTAACCCTGAATGACTCCTGTGTTCAAGAAGCACCCAATCTCTTGGGACACACAGACATTAGAGGAAGCAACAGAGTACACTGATATTCCCATAATAATAATAATGGTAATAATAGTACTTGTTGAGCACTTACTATGTGCCAAGCACTGTTCTAAGCACTGGGATAGGTACAGGTTAATCAGGTTGGACACAATCCCTGTCCCACATGGGGCTCGCACTCTTAATCCCAATTTTACAAATGAGGTAACTGAGACATGGAGAAATAAAGTGACTTGCCCAATGTCACACAGCAGACATGTGGCGGGGCTGGGATTAGAATGCAGATCCTCTGTCTCCCAGCCCCATGCTCTCTCTCTAGGACACCCTGCTTCTCAGGTTATAGGGATATGGAGTCATGTGAATGGGTGCCGTAAATTGGAGGGAAAATCGTGGGGTTGTGGGGTAGGGGAATGAGAAGGGGAAGGCTTCCTGGAGGAGATGGGATTTTAGTGAGAGTGGTGGTCTGTCAGATATACAAAGAGAGGGGGTTCCAGACAGGGGGGAGGGTGTGAGCAAGAGGTTGACAAGATGAGACAGAGTGAGGCTCTTGGTCTAAGAGGAGCACAGTGTCAGAAAGCAGCAAGGGCAGAAAAACCCATGGGATATCATGAGGCACAGACTTCCTGAATGATCATAACTGTGGTATTCATTAAGTGCTTACGGTGTGCTACTGTGTGCTTGTATCCACGCCCTGGGGTGGATACGAGCAAATCAAGTTGGACACAGTCCCTGTCCCACGGGGAGCTCGCTGTCTCAATCCCAATTTTTACAAATCAGATAACTGAGGCTCAGGGAAGTAAAGTGATTTGCCCAAGGTCACAGAATACAAGAAGCAGAGTTGGGATTAGAACCCATGATCTTCTGACTCCCAGGCCCGGGCTCTAGCCACTGTGCCGTGCTGCTTCCTATGCATATGTGTGTTGGTGTGTGTCCGTGTGTGTGTGTGTCTAGTTTCAGTCATTTGTATTTGAAGACAGCTGTTGCCAGCGAGATCCCTTCTGGATGCGTGAAGCCGGCTGAAAAGACGGATGCCAAATCCATTTTATTTTATGTTGATGGGTTGGCCACGATGGCCTCTGTAGAGGCTTCCAAATCTTCCTTGACTTCTTGATTTTCACCAAGTCTCAGCTCCCTCATCTGTAAAATGGGGATTGAGACTGTGAGCCCCTTGTGGGACAAGGACTGTGTCCAACCCGATTTGCTTGTATCTATCCCAGTGCTTAGTACAGTAAACGCTTAACAGAAGCCATAATTGTCATTATTATTATTATTATTATAGAGTCCAGGCCTCAGAGTCAGAAGGTCAAGGTTTCTAATCCCGGTTCTGCCACTTGTCTGCTGTGTGATCCTGGGCAAGTCACTTCACTTCTATGGCCCTCAGTTATCTCATCTGTAAAATGGGGATTAAGACTGTGAGTCCCTCATGGGACAACCCGATGACCTTGTATATCCCCCAGCACTTAGAATAGTGCTTGGCACATAGTAAGCGCTTAAGAAATACCATTATCATTATTATTATTATTATCCTCATCTGTAAAATGGGGATTTTAAGAGTCTGAGCCCCATGTGGGAAGGGGACTGTGTGCAACCTGATTGAATTGTATCCATCCCAATGCTTACAATAGTGCTTGGCACATAGTAAGCGCTTAACGAGTACCACCGTTATTATTATTTCAGTGCTCTGAGCCACGTAAGTACTTGGGTCTTCACACCCTGCCCCTCTCTCCCCTTCCCCCAACCCCCCCAGTTGACTTAGGCATCTCTCTTTATACTTAATTACTTTCTCCGACCTGTAATTCATTTAAGCGTCTGCCTCCCAGTTCGATTGGCCAGGGACCTTGCTTAATAAATAACCCCCAAATTATGGTCTTGTTCAGTGTTTAATGATGGTATTTGTTAAGTGCTTATGATGTGCAAAGCACTGTACTGTTTGCCAAACATATTCTAAGAGCTGGGGTAGATACAAGTGAATCAGGTTGGACACAGTCCCTGTCCCATATGGAGGTCACTGTCTTAATCCCTATTTTACAGATGAAGTAACTGAGGCCCAGGAGTCATTATAATGATGGAATTTGTTAAACACTTACTATGTACCAAGCACTGTTCCAAGCACTGGGGTAGATACAAGGTAATCAGGTTGAACCACGTGAGGCTCACAGTCTTCATCCCTATTTTACAGATGAGGTAAATGGGGCCCAGAGAAGTGAAGTGACTTGCCCAAAGTCACACAGCTGGCAAGTGGCAGAGCCGGAATTAGAACCCATGACCTCTGACTCCCAAGCCCGTGCTCTTTCCGATAAGCCACGCTACTTCTCAACTGGGACATGATATAACTTCAACAGACTATTGTTACTATGTAAAGGATGTCATTTGCTGGAAACAGAATGAAATCCCTTGTATTTGAGCTGCTCTTAAGCAGCTTCTGATTTTTTAAAAATGATATTTATTAAGCACTTTTCTACATACCAAGCACTGTACTAAGTGCAGAGGTAGATATCAGTCAGGTCAGACTCATTTCATTTCCCTCATAATAATGTTAATAATGTTGGTATTTGTTAAGCGCTTACTATGTGCAGAGCACTGTTCTAAGCGCTGGGGTAGATACAGGGTAATCAGGTTGTCCCACGGGAGGCTCACAGTTAATCCCCATTTGACAGATGAGGTAACTGAGGCACAGAGAAGTTAAGTGACTTGCCCACAGTCACACAGCTGACAAGTGGCAGAGCCGGGAGTCGAACTCATGACCTCTGACTCCGAAGCCCAGGCTCTTTTCCACTGAGCCACGCTGCTTCCAAAATAATAACACCGATGGTATAATGATGGGTTCACGGTCTTAATTTCATTTTACAGATGCGGTAACTGAGGCACAGAGAATAATAATAATAATAATGTTGGTATTTGTTAAGCGCTTACTATGTGCCGAGCACTGTTCTAAGCGCTGGGGTAGACACAGGGGAATCAGGATGAACCACGTGGGGCTCACAGTCTTAATCCCCATTTTACAGATGAGGTAACTGAGGCACAGAGACGTTAGGTGACTTGCCCAAAGTCACACAGCTGACAAATGGCGGAGCCGGGATTTGAACCCATGACCCCTGACTCCCAAGCCCGGGCTCTTTCCACTGAGACACGCTGCTTCTCATGGGGCTCACTGTCTTACCCCCCATTTTACAGAGGCACCGAGAACTTAAGTGACTTGCCCAAGATCACCCAGCAGTAAGTGGTGGAGCCGGGAATAGAACCGAGGTCCTTCTGACTCCCAGAACAGGACTCTATCCATTAGGCCATGCTGCTTCCCTTCATTTAGAATTTCGCATTGCCCACTAGGAAAACCTCTCCTCTTTGCTAGAGAAGAACTTTCCTACCACCTGTCGACTTGTTTAAGGTCCCCGCATTTAGAAAGTCAGTGCATAATTACCAAATAGTAACCCGAATCAAGCAATCAAACAATCAACCGTACATCTTGAGCGCTCGCCTTGTGCAGAACATTGTACTAAGTCCTTGAGAGAGCAATACGTCTTATGAACAACATCCTAGTGCTATAAAACTCTTTCCTGGGACTCACACCAACCAGTAGACTTTTCAAAAAGCTAACGCGGCTGACCCTCGCGTATCCCATCCCCGCGCTACGGCCCGGCCAGAAGCAATAAACCAGAACGCTATGCCAAAGAGAAAATAGCCGACACTCCTTCAGAGAGGTCTATCTTGGAAACTTCTGCAGAACGTGTGCCTCCATCTTCTTTAAACCACTAACTTAGATCGTCTCAGAAAACAGTGCAGACGGGATAGGCAGGACATTTGTCTTCCACCATGAAGCTTGTTCGGATTCAATGTTCAATCATGTTCAATCCATCCCTCAAGAAAACACCCAGAGATTCCAGTCCAGACACGTGTGAAACTGCTTGAAGCCAAATTCTCAAACATCTCTATCTGCAACAGAGATATTATGGCTTTAAAAGAGGATGGGCTTGGGAGTCAGAGGTCACGGGTTCGAATTCCGGCTCTGCCACTTGTCAGCTGTGTGACTCTGGGCAAGTCACTTCACTTCTCTGTGCCTCAGTTACCTCATCTGGAAAATGGGTATTAACTGTGAGCCTCACGTGGGACAACATGATTACCCTGTATCTACCCCCAGTGCTTAGAACAGTGCTCTGCACATAGTAAGCGCTTAACAAATACCAACATTATTATAGAGACCAGGCCTAAGAGCAAGAAGGACCTGAGTTCTTATCCCGGCTCTACCACTTTTCCTCTGTGTGACCTTGGAAAGGTCGCTCTGTGTCTCAGTTACCTCAGCTGTAAAATGGGGATGAATAATAGTAACTGTGGTGTTTCTTAAGTGCTTACTGTGTGTCAAGCACTGTTCTAAGGGCTGGGTAAGATACAGGAAGATCAGGTCAGACACAATCCCTGTCCCACACAGGGCTCACAGTCTAAGTAGAAGGGAGGTATTGAATCTCCATTTTACAGATGAAGTGCCTGAGGCCCAGAGAAGTCGAGTGACTTGTCCAGGAACAAACAGCAGACAAGTGGCAGAGTTGGGAATAGAACCCAGGTCCTCCGACTCCCTGGCCCGTGCTCTTTCCATTATGCCACGCTGCGTAGCCTGTGAAGACTGCGCCCCATGTGGGACATGGGATTCACTTGTATCTAGACCGCATTCTTTACAGTGTCTGGCACCTAGTAAGCACTTAACAAATACCATTTAAAAATAAAAACAACTGGAGTGAGTACTGGGGTTGGTACAAGAAACCAGGATATCGAAGACCAAGCGAGAAGAGCCCTCCCCATCTGAGAGGAAGTGACGATTACGGGGAGAAGGAAGCGTTATTGGACTCCATCTTTGAACCCATTCGGGCCGACCCCATCGCGACGAACCACGAAGGCGAAAGCCCAGTCACGGCAGAGAAAAGAGAAAAAAAAAGTGCACGGCACAGGCCACCACAGCGTGGTCGGTACGCAGGTTTGGTTTTCAAATACGCCTTTATTCGATGCCACCTTTTGCAAGGGATTCGTTCATTCCTTCGATCGAATTTATTGAGCGCTTACCGTGTGCAGGGCACCGTACCGAGCGCTCGGGAGAGTACAACGGAACAACAAACCGACACGTTCCCTGCCCACAACGAGCTTACAGTCTAGAGGGGGAGACAGACGTGAGCAGAAATCAATAAATGACAGATATGGACATAAGTGCTGGGGGGTTGGGGGAAGAACGAATAAAGGGATGAAATGTTGGACTCCAGGGTCTCCGATTCCTCGTCTTGGGTCCCGACTCCGCCAATTGTCCCTGCAACCCCTCAGCCTGCTGGCCAACGACAAGTGAGACTCAAGGCACCCTTACCTCCGACCCCATCTTCAGAGTCCACTTCATAGATGCTCTCCCCTTCCATGTTCTCCACAAGAGCCGGCTAAGTGTGTGCAATTCCCCAGCGACGGATCACCTGTTCAGGCTCCCGTGGAAAGTTGAATCCACACACTCGGCATCTGGCGAGTAGGATCTTTCAAACAAAATGTGAAAATAAAGCCATTGGGTACTTTCGGCTACACGTTTATAAAATCCTTCTCCCTCTCTCCCCCGCCCCAGAAAAAAAAAAAAAATTAAAAGATCAATTCTGCATGAACTCATTCCATGTTTGTTTGGCAGGGAACGCCTCGAGCGTTCTGGGATCGTTTTGGGAAGATTGAACGGCGGCAAAGGGGAAAGAATCTCACCGGGGTTGATCGCTAATTCGTGTGGAGTGGAGTTCATTGTATGAGACCACCAAAGATCATCACAGTGTCTGCAGAAAACACAGAGATGGATAACTGGGAGGCAAAACCCGGGGGGTTTCGAGAGCCAGTTCCTGTGATTTCCTCTCCAGATTTCTCCTGCCCTCTCTGGATACGGCAGCCTGCTCAATCCTCTTCAATCACTCTACCAGAAGCAGTGTGGCCTAGTGGCTAGAGCCCGGGCCTGGGAGTCAGAAAGACCTGGCTTCTAATCCCGGCTCCGCCACTTGTCCGTTGTGTGACCTTGGGCAAATCACTTGACTTCTCTGGTCCTCAGTTACCTCATCTGTGCAATGGGGATTGAGAATGTGAGCCCCATGTGGATCATGGACCGTGTCCAATCTGATTATCTCGTAACTACCCCAGAGCTTAGAACAGTGCCTGGTACATAGAAAGCGCTTAACAAATATTAAAAAAAAAAAATCAGCCATATTTATTGAGCACCTACTGTGTGCAGAGCACTGTACTAAGCGCTTGGGAGAGTACAATATAACAGATAACAGACACCTTCTCCACCCACAACGTCCAAGAGAATTACTACAACACTGAGCCCTTCACCAATCTTAGCACTCCAGGTCGGTCCCTTAGGACCACCCCATCCTCAGCGTAGTTTCCGATTGGCTGAGATTTCCTCCAACTAATAATAATAATAGTAACGTTGGTATTTGTTAAGCTCTTACTACGTGCGGACCACTGTTCTAAGCGCAGGGGGAGATACAAGGTAATCAGGTTGTCCCACGTGAGGCTCACAGTTAATCCCCATTTTACAGATGAGAGAACTGAGGCACAGAGAAGTGAAGTGACCTGCCCACAGTCACACGGCTGACAAGTGGCAGAGCCAAGATTCGAACCCATGAACTCTGACTCCCAAGCCCAGGCTTTTTCTACTGAGCAATGCTGCTTCTAATCAGCATGAAGTAATCAGAGTGCAGAAGATTAAAAAAGTACCTCCCCTCCCCATTGAAAAATGGAGATACTGTTTCCATTTGCATGGATTCCCAGAGGGAAAATCTGGAAAAATCTGGAAAAACGACTATCCAACCGATCAGTGAATCGGTGGAATTTATTGAGAGCTTAGTGTACGCAGAGCACCGTACTGAGCGCCTGGGACACTACAATATAACGGAGTACAATGCCTGTAGCATCAGCAGAAACAGGTAAAGTCATATTGACACCCATATTTTCCCTTGGAGTCCTAGACTCTGCTTACCTTATAACACATGGACCACCCTATTCGAGCAGTCTATATTTGTAAATTCAGTTATTCATATTTTTAATGGTATTTGTTAAGCATTAACTATGTGCCAGGTACTGTCCTAAGTGCTGGGGGGTAGATGCAAGATAACTGTGTTGGACACAGTCCCTGTCCCACATGGGGCTCACAGCCTTAATTCGTACTTTACAGATGAGGAAACTGAGTCACGGAGGAGTGAATTGACGTGCCCAAGGTCACAGAGCAGGCAAGTGGCGGAGCCGTTCAGACCATGTTTCCCCACACCTCAAGAAACTCCAGTGGTTGTCCATCCACCTCCGAATCAAGCAAAAACTCCTCACCTTTGGTTTTAAAGCACTTAAATTCGCTCCGCTAATTCCAACCTTCTCACTGTCCCGCCATCTCGTCTGCCTCACCGCCGACCTTTCGTACACATCCTACCTCTGGTGTGGAACGCCCTACCTTCTCACATCAGACAGAAAATCGCTCTCCCCCACTTCAAAGCCTTATTGAAGTCACATCTCCTCCAGGAAGGCTTCCCTGACTAAACCCTCCTCTCCTCTTCTCCCACTCCCTTCTGAGCTGCTCAGACTTGCTCTTTCATTCATCCTCTCTTCCTTCCCCACGGCACATATGTACATATCTGAAATTTATTTATCTATTGACTTATATTAATGTCTCTCTCCCTCTCCAGACTGTGAGCTCAATGTGGGCAGGGAATGTGTTTGATATTATACTGTACTCTCCCAAGGGCTTAATATAGTGTTTTGCATACAGTACGCACTCAATAAATATGATTATTACTAATGATTATAATAATAATTACCCAGGTTCACTGACTCCCAGGCCTGTGATCTTTCCACTGGACCACACTACTCCTCGTGTGAAGGGAATGGGTTAATCAAATCAGTTGTTCTGTACTCTCCCAAGCACTTAGTGCCAGGAACATAGTAAGCACTCAATAAATACCCCCGATTGACCGATTGATCTGTTCTTATGCTTCTTTCCATAAGCTGCTAGGGAGCCCTAAAACAGATTTCTCCCCTAATCTGTTTAGGGCAAAAGTTAACCTCTCAAAAAAAAAAATCCATCTATCACCTATCCTTACACAACAGTCTACATTCTCAGATTTTGTGGGGGAATATTTATGGTTTTTATTGATAATAATGATGGTATTTGTTAAGCACTTACTATGTGCCAGGCACTGTACTAAATGCTGGGATGGAGACAAGTAAATCAGGCTGGACACTGTTCCTGTTCCACACGAGACTCACAGTCTCAATCCCCATTTTGCAGATGAGGTAACTGAGGCACAGAGAAGTGAAGCGACTTGCTCAAGGTCACTCAGCCGACAAGTGGCGGTGTGGGGATTAGAACCCATGACCTTCTGACTCTCAGGCAGTTAGGAATAACTGTCATATTTGTTAAACCCTTATTCTGGGCCAAGCTTTGGATTAATCACTGGGGTAGATAGAGTATGAGTATCTCTCTCTCCCTCTAACACCCCGGCATGGGAATTTAACGAGAAGAAAGGAAATAAGCAGAGTGGCCTAGTAGACAGAACTCGGGCCTTGGAGTCAGAAAGACCCAGGTTCCAATCCTGGCTCAGCCACCTGTCTGTAGGGTGACCTTGGACAAGTCACTCAACATCGCTGTGCCTCAGTTCTCTCATCTTACAGATGAGGAAATGGGGAAGAAGACTGTGAGCCCCACATGGGACAGGGACTTTGTATGATAATACTAATAATAATGGTATTTGTTAAGCTCTTACTATGTAATAATGATGGCATTTGTTAAGCGCTTACTATGTGCCATGCACTGTTCTAAGCACAGGGGTGGATGCAAGCTAATCAGGTTGTTCCAAATGGGGCTCACAATTTTAATCCCCATTTTACAGATGAGGTAACTGAGTCCCAGAGAAGTGAAGTCACTTGCCCAAAGTCACACAGCTGATAAGTGGTGGAGCCAGGATTAGAATCCAAGGCCTCTGACTCCTGGGCCCCTGCTTTTTCCATTAAGCCACACTGCTTCTCTATGTGCCAAACACTGTTCTAAGCACTGGGGTGGTTACAAGGTACTAAGGTTGTCCCACGTGGGGCTCACAGACTTAATCCCCATTTTACAGATGAGGTAGCTGAGGCACAGAGAAGTTAATTGTCGTGTCCAAATGTCACCCAGCTGATATGTGGTGGAACCAGGATTAGAACCCATGACCTCTGACTCCCAAGCCTGTGCTCTTGCCCCTAGGCCATGCTGCTGATTGGCCTGCAAGCTGATTAGCAAACCCCAGCACTTAGTCCAGCCCGTAATAAAAACGGAGGATGAGAAACTGACACCGAACTCGAGGCCAAGGAGGAGATCTAACAACAGAAAAAGGCCACTCAAAGGATGAATAAAATACAAGGCAAGACACTGTGCCAAAATCTAGACTCGTAAATGGGTGCAGTGGCTTGATCAAGGACGTCCAGCCCGTAGTCTGATGACCTTGAGTGGATTCTTGAGCTTTGTACTAGAAACCTCAGGCCTTAGACAATCGCAATCCAATTCCTAGCAGGCCCGTTTCACCTTTCCTATGGGCCGAATCGATTTAATCAATGATATTTTACTGAGGACGCACTTACCGGGTGCAGAGCAGTGGACCGAGCTCTAGGGAGAAAATCTTGTCTTCGGGCCACTCCTTCACAGGAGTCGAACGTAGCCTCATTAACGGCGGAGGAACGGAACCGGTCCGATCTGATAAAATCCGAAGCGTTCGCCATCCCTCCTCCCGCCCCCGACCAACCCCCGCCATGTCTTTCTCTTCGTGTCGTTGTGGAGAACAAAGCATGACAGATGCACAACGGTTCACCGTTTCGATTCTCGGCCATTCCTTCGGTAAGAAAAAGGGCATACCTAAACGTTTCCCATCGGACGATCTTTCTATCTTCGACGGCTTCGAGCTCCCCCTCCAGCGCCAAGGCGATTGTGTCCGCTTTCCTCCGGTAGATCCGGCTCTTTCAACGTGGGCGGACTTTGTTATTAAATAGCCGACGGGGCCGGTAAACACCGAGCTGGCCTGCCGTGGTGCGAGAGCCGGAATCTGGTTTCTGTGCCACGCTGGCGCGGGAACCTCGTTTAAATGAGCCAGAGAGTGAGTGCGGCACCTGGATGTTCGCGTTCGAACGTCTCGACGTCACAGTAATAATAACTGCGGTATCTGTTAAGCGCTTACTATGTGCCGGGCACCGTACTAAACGCCGGGATAGATACAACAGATCGAACTGGACGTAGTCCCTGTCCCGCATGGGGCTCACAGTCTCCATCCCCGTTTTACAGATGAGGTCACTGAGGCCCAGTGATGCGAAGTGACTTGTCCAAGGTCACACAGCGGACAGGTGGAGGAGCCGGGATTAGAAGCCATGGTCTTCCGACTCCCAGGCCCCGGGGCTCTGTCCGCCGAACCACACTATTCCTCCGTCTCCACGTTGTCTCCACAGTGTCTCCACACTGTGTAAATTCTCCCTGACTTTAAGGTGTGGGCCTAACCACCCTTTGGCACGGATATGCTGGAAAATGAGTTCCAATGGTTTAAAATGGCGGCTGGGGTGAGAGGGTGTGGGTAGAGGGAGAGGGAAACTTAACAAAAGGTTAAGTGGAGGTCAGAAGACTATATAACAATATCTTGCTCCAGTATAGCTAGGGTTCTTACTTCCCAAAACAGAAAACTGCTTGTAAGAAAGAGAGGATTATAAGATGGTCACACACAGCCCCACGTAATGATAATAACGATAATCGTGGCATTCGCTAAGTGCTTACTCTGTGGCGAGCACTGTTCTAAGCGCTGGGGTGGATACAAGATAATCGGGTCGGACCTAGCACCCATCCCGTGTGGGGCTCACGGTCTAAGTGAGAGGGAGAAAAGGCAATAATAATGAGAGCAACTGTGGTATTTATTAATAATAATAATATTAATAAATAAACATTTATTATGTTTAACATAATAAAAGACACAATAATAATGTTGGTATTTGTTAAGCACTTACTATGTGCAGAGCACTGTTCTAAGCACTGGGGGAGATACAGGGTAATCAGATTGTCCCACGTGAGGCTCACAGTTAATCCCCATTTTACAGATGAGGGAACTGAGGCACAGAGAAGTGAAGTGACTTGCCCACAGTCACACAGCTGACACGTGGCAGAGCTATTTGTGTGGCTCTTACTATGTGCCAGACACTGTACTAAACGCTGGGGTGGATATCAAGCAAATCAGATTGGACACGGTCCCTGTTCCACATGGGGCTCACAGTTTCAATCCCCATTTGACAGGTGAGGTAACCGAGGCCCAGAGAAATGAGGTGACTTGCCCAGGGTCACACAGCAGACAAGTGGCGGGAAGGACAAGTGGCGGGAAGCCCTACTTTACGGATGAGGTCACTGAGGCCCGGAGAATTAAAGTGACTTGTCCAGGGTCACACAGCAGGCAGTGCCAGGATTAGAACCTAAGTCCTCTGACTCCCAGACCTGTGCTCTGACCACTTGGAAAAGATCGTGAACTCTCTTTATGGCCATGAGGAGCCCAATTACTTTTCTCCACTCAGTCACTGAAAATGATTTTGCCCATAGAATCTTGTCTCTCCGCAGCAGGAAATTTTCCCGAGACTGTCGTGGAGTAAAACGCTGTACTAGTCAATATTTGTTCTTAACAACAGCCTCTACTGTTTTGATAATAATAATGATGATGGCATTTCTTAAGTGCTTACTATGTGCCAAGCACTGTTCTAAGCACTGGGGGGGATAGAAGGTGATCAGCTTGTCCCAGGTGGGGCTCCCAGACTTAATCTCCATTTTCCAGATGAGGTAACTGAGGCACAGAGAAGTTAAATGACTTGCCCAAAATCACACAGCTGACAAGTGGTGGAGTCGGGATTAGAACCCATGACCTCTGACTCCCAAGCCTGGGCTCTTTCCACTGAGCCATGCTGCTTCTCAAGACACCACACTTGAGAGGTTTCGAGCCACTTTTTTTAAACGGTATTTGTTAAGCCCTTATTAGGCGTCAAACACAGTTCTAAGCACCAGGGTAGGTACGATGCAATTAGGTTGGACACAGTCTCTGTCCCCATTACTTAGCACAGTCTAAGTAATAATAAGAACAATAATAAGGATGATATTTGTTAAGTTCTTACTATAAGCCAAGCACTGTTCTAAGCGCTGTGGTGGATACAAGCAAATCAGGTTGGACACGGTCCCTGTCCCACACGGGGCTCACGGTCTCAATCCCTATTTTATAGATGAGGTAACTGAGGCCCAGAGAAATGAAATGATTTGGCCGAGGTCACATGGTAATAATAATAATAATAATAATGTTGGTATTTGTTAAGCACCTACTATGTGCCGAGCACTGTTCTAAGCGCTGGGGTAGATACAGGGTAATCAGGTTGTCCCACGAGAGGCTCACAGTTAATCAATCCCCATTTTACAGATGAGGTAACTGAGGCACAGAGAAGTGAAGTGACTTGCCCACAGTCACACAGCTGACACGTGGCAGAGCCAGAATTCAAACTCATGACCTCTGACTCCCAAGCCCAGGCTCTTTCCACTGAGCCACGCTGCTTCTCAATAGACGTTCTCAGTAGACATGTGACAGAGCCGGAATTAGAACCCATGACCTTCTGACTTACAGACCCATGTTCTATCCACTACACCATGCTGCTTCTCAAAGGGAGGAGAGTTATCCCCATTTTACAGTTGAGGGAACTGAAAAGTGGAGAAGGTAAGTGGAGAAGGTAAGTATAACCCAGATCCTTCTGACTCCAAGGCCCGGGCTCTATCCGTTAGGCCGTGCTGTTTCTAGTGCCACTTACATCAAAGCTTCCATGGCAGTGAATAAAATTTCTGTTTTCTCAGAGCTACAGAACTCAGAAATTAAAAAATTCCTCAAACTATGCTGAATTACAGCATTTCTCAACTGACAGTATTTTTTTTTTAATAGGCATCTGTTAAGCGATGACTACGTGCCAGGCTATGTAGTGAGCACTGGGGTGGATACAAACTAAGCAGTGTGGCTGAGTGGAAACAGCCCGGGCTTGGGAGTCAGAGGTCATGGGTTCGAATCCCGGCTCTGCCAGTTGTCAGCTGGGTGACTGGGGGCAAGTCACTTCACTTCTCTGGGCCTCAGTTACCTCATCTGTAAAATGGGGACTAAGACTGTGAGCCTCACGTGGGACAACCTGATGACCCTGTATCTCCCCCAGTGCTTAGAGCAGTGCTCTGCACATAGTAAGTGCTTAACAAATACCAACATTATTAATCGGGTTAGATAAAGTCCCTGTCCCACATGGAGCTCACAATCTCAATCTCCATTCTCCAGATGAGGTAACTGAGGCCTAGAGAAGTGGAGTGACTTGCCCAAGGTCACACAGCAGACAAGTGGCTGAATCAGTATTAGAACTCAGGTCCCTCTGATGCCGAGGCCTGGACTCTATCTACTAAGCCATGCTGCTTCTCATCAACAGTTCATTCATTCAATAGTATTTATTGAGCGCTTACTATGTGCAGAGCACTGTACTAAGCGCTTGGAATGAATAAGTTGCCAACAGATAGAGACGGTCCCTGCCATTTGACGGGCTCACGGCCTAATCGGGGGAGACGGACAGACGAGAACAATGGCAATAAATAGAGTCGAGGGGAAGAACATCTCGTAAAAACCGATGGCGACTGAATAGAATCGAGGCGATGTACATTTCATTAACAAAATTAACAAAATAAATAGGGTAGTGAAAATATATACAGTCGAGCAGACGAGTACAGTGCTGAGGGGATGGGAAGGGAGAGGGGGAGGAGCAGAGGGAAATGGGGGGAAAAGAGGGTTAAGCTGCGGAGAGGTGAAGGGGGGGTGGTAGAGGGAGTAGAGGGAGAAGGGGAGCTCAGTCTGGAAAGGCCTCTTGGAGGAGGTGAGGTTTAAGTAGGGTTGAGCTTATTCGGAGGCTCATTCCAGTCGTGATAGCACAGAGAGCGACTACGTTCAGGAAACTGAGGAATAACAATAATAGTTGTGGCGTTTCTAAGCTCTTACTCTGTGCCAGGCACTGTACTAAGCGCCAAGGTGTGAATAAGTAAATGGGATTGGACACAGTGCCTCTCCCACATGGGGCTCACAGTCTTAATCCCCATTTTACAGATTAGGTCACTGAAGCCCAGAGGAAGTGAAGCGAGTTGCTCAAGGTCACGCAGCAGAGAAATGGCGGTCACGTGATTAGAACCCAGGTCTGGGAGCCTGAGAGACCTTTTAAGACCCATCTTGCAATCCGTGGTTTTACTGCTCTGTGTTTCTCACATCAGAGGGTGAGGTAAGCAGCGTGATGGATGCCACAGTCAAAATCCAGTCTTCTCCCCTTTCCACACTTTGAGACACTTTCTCGTTTCCTCCTGATCACCAAACGGCTCCCTTCATTCTACTCAGGCCTGCAAAAAGAGCCCGGGTCTGGAAGTCAGATGTTGTGGGTTCTAATCCCGGACCAGCCGCTTGTCTGCTGTGTGAGTGACCTTGGGCAAGTCGTTTTACTTCTCGATGCCTCAGTCCCCTCAACTGGAAAAAGGGGATTGAGACTGTGAGTCCCATGTAGGACAGGGACTGGGTCCAACCTGATTACCTTGTATCTACTCCAGCACTTTAGAACAGTGCTTGACACATTGTAAGCACTTAACAAACACCACATTATTATTATTATTATTATTAAAAAGTTACTTTCTTTGCTCCTTTTTCCAGTGCTTTTTTGAGAATCCTATACACTGAGCTCTTATTTAGTGAAGGCTTCCCTGACCAAAACCTCAATTCTCCAGTGAGCCACGCTGCTTCTCTAATACAGTGCTTTGCACATAGTATGCACTTAACAAATGTCATCATTATTATTATTAATTCCTCTTCTCCCACCATTTTGTACCAGTTTGCACAATTTCATTCAATCATATTTACTGAGCGCTTACCATGTGCAGAGCACTGTACTAAACACTTGGAATGTACAATTTGGCAACAGATAGAGACAATCCCTGCCCAACGACGGGCTCACAGTCTAAACATTTTATTCACCCCTCCCTCACCCCCCACAGAACTTACTTTCATATCTATAATTTATTTATTTAGAGTTAATGTCTGTCTCCCCTTCTAGAATGTTAGCTACTGTAGGCAGGAAACCCGTCTACCAACTCTATTACACTGTACTCTCCCCAGTGCTTGGTACAGTGCACTGTAAGGGTAAGTAACGGCTCAATAAATACGATGGATTGATCGATTGATTTCTAATCCACTGCCCGAGTTGACGGTGACTTGCTTTCACAAGATAGGCACCAACTTTTGAAATTCTTCCACTTATTGGGATAAAAATACACTCTCGCAAGCAGTCGATAGTATTTGCGGAACCCACACTGTGGGCAGAGCACTGTCCTTGGGAGAATTAGAAAGTAGAAGTTCCCACCTTCAAGGATGTTCCAGCCTAGCAAATCTGTTCACATTCACCTTCCCTTTCCTGCTATTCCCCCGGTTCATCCAGTTTAAAGGTAGACGAGAGGGTCCTGAGAGAAGTGTGGTCTAATGGATAGATTCCGGGCCTGGGAGTCAGAAGGACCTCGATTCTATTTCCAGCTCCGCCACTTGTCTGCCGTGTGACCTTGGGCTAGTCGTTTCACTTCTCTGGACCTCAGTTCCCTCATCTGCAAAATGGGGGTTAATACTGTGATCCAGGACAAGGACTGTGTCCAACGTGATTCGCTTGTATCTACTCTAGTGCTCTGTACAGCGCCTGGCACATAGTAAGTGCCCAACAAATACCATTAATAAAAAAATAAGAGTGAAGGGATTCTCCCCTTGCTATCACACAGGCTCTTGGAGCCACAAAGGACCTGGGGAAAGAGCACAGGCCCAGAAGTAAATGAACAATCAGTCAATCGGTTGTATTTATTGAGAGCTAATAATAATAATAATGTTGGTATTTGTTAAGCGCTTACTATGTGCCGAGCACTGTTCTAAGCGCTGGGGTAGACATAGGGGAATCAGGTTGTCCCACATGGGGCTCACAGTCTTAATCCCCATTTTACAGATGAGGGAACTGAGGCACAGAGAAGTTAAGTGACTTGCCCACAGTCACACAGCCGACAAGTGGCAGAGCTGGGATTCGAACTCATGAGCCCTGACTCCAAAGCCCATGCTCTTTCCACTGAGCCACGATATTGTAGAGCCCTGTCCTAAACATTTGGGAGAGTACAATGTAACGATGGAAGAGAGTTTGTAGGCGTATTCCCCGCCCACAGCAAGCTTGGAGTCAGAGCATTGGAAGAGAATATTCAGAAGACCTGGATCCTAATCCTGGCTCTGGCACTTGCTGGCTGTGTGACCTTGGACGAGCGACTTAACGTCTCTGGATCAGTCTCCTAATCTGAAAAATGGGGATTGAGTACTTCTTCTCCCTCCACACTGTCCATGTGGGGCAGAAGCTGTATATGACCCAATTATCTTGAATTTTCACTCATACTTATTACAGTGCTCCACACATGGTAATACTTGATCTATGCTAATATCATTAATAATAATAGCAAACAATTATTGTTATTATATTAAAAGAAATGGCAGGGATGTGTGGGTCACAATTCAATCGATCAACCAATCAATATATTGTTTGGGTGCTCACTATTTTGCAGAAAACTGTTCTAAGCACTTGGGAGAATACGATACAAGAGAATTAGCAGATATGTTCCCTGCCCATAATGACCTTTCTAGAGGATGAGTTCACAGTCTACAGGAATTCTACCAATTCACAATTTTGAGTTCAGGGACTTAAGGGAATCTTACTCAAAACGACTGAACTGTCCCTAGCAAAGTGTCATGACATGATCACATCTTTCGACCTCCGACAGACCACGGCACAAACCACTAGAAGTAAAATCAGGTCCTTCTTGCAGTGTCACTTGCACTCTCTCGTAAACACTGGTCAACTTTTCCCAGGGGGAAATGTGTACCTAGAGCAAATGGGAAGGCAGTAAGCGCTCAATAGATACCACTCATTGATAAATAATTACGGCACTGGTTAAGGACTTATGATGTGCCAAGCTCTGTTTTAAGCACGGGTGTAGATACAAGTTAATCAGGTTTGACACAGTCCCTGTCCTACGTGGGGATCACAATTTTAATCCCCATTTTACAGATGAGCTAACTGAGGCCTAGAGAATAATATTAACTAGTAATTATGGTATTTAATAGTTTTGGTATTTGTTAAGCACTTACTATATGCCAAGCACTGTTCTAAGCGCTGGGGTAGATAAAAACTATTCAGTTTGTCCCACGTGAAGTTACAGTCCTAATCCCCACTTTACAGATGAAGTAAGATGAAGTAACTGAGCCACCGAGAAGTTAAGTGACGTTCCCAAGGTCACGCAACAACGAACGGTAGTGCCTGGATTAGAACCCACATCCACTGACTCCCAAGCCTGGGCTCTTTCGCATTTACTAGGTGCCAAGCACCATCCTAAGCACTTGGGTGGATACAGTTAATCAGTTTAGACACGGTCCCTGGCCCATATGGGGCTCACATTTTTAATCCCCAATTTCCAGATGAGGTAACTGAGGGCCAGAGAACGGAAGTGATTTGCCCAAGGTCATCCAGCAGACAAGTGGTGGAGTTACGATTAGAACCCAGGTCCTTCTGAATCCCAGATCCAGGTTCTAGCCACTAAGCCGCACTGCTTCTCAATGATCGACAGGGCTCACCATGCCACAGAGCACAAACCACCATTTTCAGTTTCCAAATTCATTTATGGCCAAAGTGTCCGCAGCCCAGCTCCCTTTTCAGTCATTCATTCACTCATTCATTCAGTTGCATTTATTGAGCGCTTACTGCATGTAGAGCAGAAGAAGCAGAAGAAGAAGCCACGGAGAAGCAGCGTGGCTCAGTGGAAAGAGCCCGGGCTTCGGAGTCAGAGGTCATGTGTTCGACTCCTGGCTCTGCCACTTGTCAGCTGTGTGACTGGGGACAAGTCACTTCACTTCTCTGTGCCTCAGTTACCTCATCTGTAAAATGGGGATTAAGACTGTGGGACAACCTGATTCCCCCGTGTCTACCCCAGTGCTTAGAACAGTGCTCTGCACATAGTAAGCGCTTAACAAATACCAACATTATTATTATTAGAGCACTGAGCTAAGCATCTGGGAGAGTACAATAGAAGAATAAACCGACACATTCCATGCCCACTACAGGCTTACAGTCTAGAGGGGAAGAGATACCATTTTGTAGCACCAGAGACTGATAGGCAGCTAGACTGGATATTAACCTTGGTGCCCACTCCCATCTTCATGGCCTACAGAAGCCGCCTTTTTTTTTTTTAATAGTATTTGTTAAGCGCTTACTATATGCCAGGCCCTGTTCTAAGCACTGAGGTGACACAAAGTAATCACGTTGGAGTCCATGTCAACTTGATTCAATTCAATTTATTGAGAGCTTACTGTGTGCAGAGCACCATTCTAAGTGCTTGGGAGAGGACAGTACAACAAGAAACAGGCACATTTACAGCCTAGGGTCGGGGCACGGGAGAAGAGAGACATTAATATAAAGAAATACAAGGCATATCTACATAAGTGCTGTGGGACAGGGAGAAGGGAAGAACAAAGGGAGTAAATCAGGGCGATGTAGAAGGGAGGGAGGATGAGGAAAGGAGGGCTTAGTCAGAGAAGGCCTCTTGGAGGAGATGGGCCTCCAAGAAGCGGGGAGAATCACTGTCAGATTTGAGGAAGGAGGACGTTCCAGGCCAGAGGCAGGACATGGGGTCGGCGGTGAGACAGGAGAGATGGAGGTGTGAGAAGGTTACCACGAGAAGAGCGAAGTGGGCGGGCTGGGTTGGAGAAAGAGAATAGCGAGTAGCAACTATCCCACGTGGGACTCACACTCTTAATCCCCATTTTACAGATGAGGGAACTGAGGTCCAGAGAAGTGAAGTGACATGCCCAAGGTCAAGTGGCGGTGCGGGATTAGAAACCGGATCCTCTGTATCCTAGGCCTGTGCACTTTCCACTAGGCCCCGCTGCTTCCCATCATTCATTCATTCATTCAATCGTATTTACTGAGAGCTTACCGTGTGCAGAACACTGTGCTGAGCGCTTTCTGTGTGCAGAGCACTGTACTAAGCGCTAGGGGGAGTGCAATGTAATAATGAACTGACACATTTCCTGCCCATGACAAGTTTTCAGTCTAGAGGGGGAGACAGACATTAATGTCCCTATGGGCAAAGTGGAGAGTTGAGGAATTTCACAAATGAGAGATCCATCACGATGGATCATAATAATAATGTTGGTATTTGTTAAGCGCTTACTATGTGCAGAGCACTGTCCTAAGTGCTGGGGGAGATACAGGGTAATCAGGTTGTCCTACACGAGGCTCACAGTCTTAATCCCCATTTTACAGATGAGGTCACTGAGGCCCAGAGAAGTTAAGTGACTTGCCCACAGTCACACAGCTGACAAGCGGTGGAGCCGGGATTCGAACCCATGAGCTATGACTCCCAAGCCCGGGCTCTTTCCACTGAGCCACGCTGCTTCTCTATCTGGATCATGGAGATACATCTTGAAATGAGAGGTTGTGAGTCCCTGCATTCTATCCATCGACTGTCTACTTGGAGGAAATTAACCAAATAACCCTAGGGAGGTAGAAGCTAAATATCTCCATTCCCTGATTCTCAGAAAAGTTCACCCCAGTGCTTAGAACAGTGCTCGGCACATAGTAAGCGCTTAACAAATACCAACATCATCATCAAATGGTAGCTTTCTCTCTCTCCCCAACCTCCTACCATGGCTTGCTGTGTGTCAATTATTATTATTACTCTAATAGTAATAATAACGGTGGTATTGGTTAATCGCTTACTATATGCCAAGCACTGTTCTAAGCACTAAGGTAGATACCAGGTAATCAGGGTGTCCCACATGGGGGACACAGTCATAATCCCTATTTTTCAGATGAGGTAACTGAGGCACAGAGAAGTTACCAAAGTCCCACAGCTGATAAGTGGCGGAGCTGGGATTGGAACTCACGACCTCTGACTCCCAAGTCTGGGCTCTTTCCACTAAGCCACGCTATTATCATTATGGTATTTGTTAAGCACTTACTATGTGCCAAGCACCTTACTAAGCGCTGTGGTAGGTACAAGATAATCAGGTCCCGCATGGGGCTCACAGTCTAAGTAGGAGGGAGGAAAGGTATTGAATCCCCATTTTACAGATGGGGAAACTGAGGCCCAGAGAAGTGAAGTTACCCGCCCGGGGTCACCCGGCAGTAGTGCTTAATGAATACCATCCGTGAACCTTCTTCAATATCGGCAAATTTTAGTGGCAAAAAGTAGATCATTCAGAGCTGCGAATTGAGAACCGAGACCCCGATCTCTACAAAAGATAGCTAAAGAGCAGGGTCCGGGACGCTTAGTAGTTTAAGTAAAGCAACAAGATATTTCATTTTAAATTTGTCACCTCAATAGTTTATTGAGAAAATGTAAATGAATAATTAACTACCAATCTATGAATTTTGCTATGTAGCAGAAAGGTGATGATGAAAAACACACAATAGTTGCCGAAGACATGATTTATATCCAGCTGAGAAGAAAATCTGTTTTGCTGTAGGAATGGCCAATGTAGAATTCGGGACTAAGTGCGTAGGTAAAGGACTGCATAATAAAGAGATTTTCCAGCTGGTAAATTCACAACGGCAATCCGAGAGCCGAGGACATAAATAATCCGATATTCCTAGACAGTTTTAACTGGAATTCTAAATGAAACGCATTGTATAACATGCAGCCTACATACCGCGTCTCATCTTTCGTAACAAAAGAGAGAGCCAAATTTATAGCCGACTTCAGATTTTATTACCAATCCACTGAAATGTACTTTGTATGCTAGAAACGTGAGAATCGATTCTTTCACTCTGACTTTGCTCGCCATTACTAGGAATCCTAGAGTCGGTGAGCGGCTAACGCCGCAAAGGAGAAAACATTTGCAGATTCAAGGACACGTCACAGATCAACAACTACGTGAGGGGTTCCATCTCTATGTAGATGTAGACATGGCAATACTTCCTAGGATTTCATTTACATAAATTCTCATGGGATTTTTGAAGCCCTCAGAAGGTCAACTGAAATACCATATCCGTATTTTCCTGATCGGGTCATAATGTTTTAAGGTCAGATTGTGGAAAATCCCAAGATAGTGAGTAACTATAAAAACCTATTTTCCTTACGAGTAATAATGATAGTCTTCTTTAGGAGGGCTGATTGAAGCCTTTGCAGTCGGAAAGTCAAGCGCCGCGCTCGGAACGTCAGAAGAACTGAACCATCTAGGAGAGGTTTCTTTGTAATTTCTAATAATAATAATAATAACGGCGATGACGGTATCTGTTCAGCGTTTACTATGTGCCAGGCACTGTACTAAGCGCTGGGGAAGACTCCAGCCAATCAGGTAGGACACAGTCCATGTCCCACATGGGGCTCACCGTCTTCATCCCCATTTTACAGATGAGGGAACTGAGGCATGGAGAAGTGAAGTGACGTGCCCCAGGTCACCCAGCAGACAAGTGGCGGAGCCAGGATTAGAACCCATAACCCCAGACCTGTGCTCTATCCACTCTGTCATGTTGCTTCTCAAGTATTTCATCTGGGTTTCAAATGAACTCAGGGGTTTTGTCGCTTACTCTTCTGTTTTAAACCAAATATAGTGTTGACATGTTGGCCGGTTTTTATCGGGTTACAACCGGAAAACTTAGACATTTCAGCTGAGTTCTGAATTGAGTTTGGATTGTTCCCCGGCACTGAGTGGGCGGCATTAGATAATGAAGAAAATAGACCAGTCCTTCCTTTTTGGAATGAAGAATGGAGTTAGGGTTAAGAGGCTGAGCCTAGCAAATGAATTATATGAAACATTGTAGCTACATGCACAGTGAGGTCTAGTGGCAAGAGCCCGAGCCTGGGAGTCAGAGCACCTCTGGGCTTCATTAACCTCATCTGTAAAATGGGGATTAAGACTGTGAGCCCTACGGGGGACAGGGACTGTGTCCAACCCCATGTACTCTAACGCACCCCCGCGCTTAGTAAAGTGCCTGGCACAGAGTAAGCGCTTAACAAACACCACAATTATAATTGTTATTCCTCAATTTCCTGAACGTAGTCTCTCTCCGTGCCCCCTGAATAAATGCAGCCGTTGATGAGATGCAGCGTGGCCTAGTGGATAGAGTCCGGGCCTTGGAGTCAGAGGGACCTGAGTTCTAACCCAGGCTCACCCACTTGCCCGCTTGTGCGACCTTGGGTAAGCCACTTCACTTCTCCGTGCCACAGTTTCCTCCTCTGTAAAATGGGGATTCAATCCCTGTTCTCCTTCCTACTTTGACTGCGACAGGGATTATGACTGACCCGATTATCCTGAACGTAACCCAGTGCATGGTTGAGTTTTGGCACATAATATATGCTTAGCAAATGCCATTATTAGTTTTATTATCATCGTCGTCATTATTATTATGGTGCAAGTGTGTGCATCATGTTTGCCTTAAGTGTGCAGGTTAGGTTACCTCTGAGGTAACAGAAATCTAGTACCCCTTGAGCCTCTCCTTTTTTTTACGGTATTTGCTAAGCATTTCCTAGGTGCCGGGCACTGAACTAAACATTGGCATAGATACGAGGTTGTCAGGTGGGACACAGACCCTGTCCCACATGGGGCTGACAGTCTTAATCCCCATTCTCCAGATGAGGTAACTGAGGCCCAGAGAGTGAAGTGACTAGCCCAAGGCCACACAGCTGACAAGTGGCAGAGTCAGGATTAGAATCCAGGTCCTCTGACTCCCAGGCCCATACTCTATCTACTAGTCCATTCTGCTTCTCTCTAGTGAAGTCACTCAGTCAATCGATCAGTGGTATTTACTGAGCATTTACCATGTGCAAAGCAGTGTACTAAGCACTTGGGAGAGTACATTACAACAATAAAACAGACGCATTCAGCACAGGCTTGGGAGTCAGAGGACCTGGGTTCTAATCCCAGATCCTCCGCATGCCTTCCGTGTGACTTTGGGCAAGTCACTTCGCTTCTCTATGTCTCAGGTCCCTCATCTGTAAAATGGAGATTAAGATTGTGAGCCCCATGTGGGACAGAGACAGTGTCCAACCTGATTAGAGAAGCAGTGTGGCTCAGTGGAAAGAGCACAGGCTTTGGAGTCAGAGGTCAAGAGTTCGAATCCCGGCTCTGCCTCTTGTCAGCTGTGTGACTGTGGGCAAGTCACTTAACTTCTCTGTGCCTCAGTTACCTCATCTGTAAAATGGGGATTAAGACTGTGAGCCTCATGTGGGACAACCTGATTCCCCTGTGTCTGCCCCAGCGCTTAGAACAGTGCTCTGCACATAGTAAGTGCTTAACAAATACCCACATTATTATTAAGTCTTATCTATCCCAGCTCTTAGAACAGCGCTTGGAACTTAGTAAGCACTTCACAAGTATGATCATTATTATTATTCATTCATTCAATCGTATTTATTGAGAACTTACTGTGTGCAGAGTACTGTACTAAGCGTTTGGGAGAGTACAATACAACAATAAACAGACACATTCTTAGCTCACGATGATCTTACAGTCTAGAGGTGGGGAGACAGACATCAATACAAATAAGTAAATGACCGGCATGGACATAAGTGGTGTGGGCCTGGGAGGGAGGAAGAGCAAAGGGAGCAAGTCAGGGCTCGCAGAAGGGAGTGGGAGAAGAAGAGGAAAGGAGCTGGTTAGTCAGAGAAGGCCTCTTGCTTCCTCTGAAGCAGGGGAGAATAAGTGTCCGTCAGATTTGAGGCAGTAGGGCATTTCAGACCAAAGGCAGGACATGAGCAAGAGATCGGTGGCAGGTAGACAAAATGGTTGGCATTAGAGGAGCAAAGTATGAGGACCGCGTTGTGGAAGGAGAGAAGCGAGGTGAGGTAATTGGGGACAAGGTCCTGGGGCTCACAGTCTCAATCCCCATTTCCCAGATGAGGTAAATGAGTCCCAAAGAAGTGAAGTGACTTATCCAAGGTCACCGAGCAGACACGGGAGAGCTGGGATAAGAACCCATGACTTTCTGACTCCCAGGCCCGGGCTCTATCCACTTTGCCATGCTGTTTCTCTTGACAGTTTAACGAGAAGCAGTGTGGCTCACTGGAAAGAGCACGGGCTTTGGAGTCAGAGGTCATGGGTTCGAACTCCGGCTCTGCCACTTGCCAGCCGTGTGACTTTGGGCAAGTCACTTAACTTCTCGGTGCCTCAGTTCCCTCATCTGTAAAATGGGGATTAAGACTGTGAGCCCCACGTGGGACAACCTGATTCCCCTGTGTCTACCCCAGCGCTTAGAACAGTGCTCGGCACATAGTAAGCGCTTAACAAATACCAACATTATTATTATTAATTTGACATCTTGATTAATAATTATGATACTCATTAAGCACTTACTACATGCCAGGCGCTGTACTAAACACTGGGATAGATCCAAGCAGATCGGGGTGATGAAATGTACAGTCTTCCCCACACTGGAAGCACATTCACACGGCAGCTCTCAGTTGCCTGCTGATCCCGAGTGTGGGCTGCGGAACTAGATTGAAGGAGACAGATCTCATTTCCCACCTGGTAGAGCCGCGGACGCCGATGATGGGGTCCGAGGAGGCTACCGGCTCCCGGCCTCAAAGCCGGGTGGAATCGCCACCCGAGATGACCGCGGAAGCTGGCAAAAATGTCGTGGCAACCCGTCACTCCTCGACCCATGTTAAGAAGCAGCGCGGCTTAGTGGCTAGAGCCCGGGCCCTGGAGTCAGAAGGACCTAGCTTGTAATCCCGCCCCACCATTTTTCTGCTAGGTGACCTTGGGTGAGTCACTTCACTTCTCTGGACCTCATTTCCCTCATCTGGAAAATGGGGATTAAGACTGTGAGCCCCATGTGGGCAAAGAACACTATTTAAATAAGTGAGTAAATAACACTAGTAGATTAAGGTTGATGGGAGAGTGTTTTCCTATTGCGGTTGTTTTTTAATGGGAGTGCTCTAAAATTGCTTTGGCTATTTTGTGTTCGTGTTTGCCTGACATTAACTTTATGGGAAAGCAGGGAAGCTTATGTTAAAATCTGTAATTTATTTCTATTAATGTCTGATTCCCCCTCTAGACTGTTAGCTCGTCATGGGTAGGGGACGTGTCTGTTTATTGTTACATTGTACTCTCCCAAGCGCTTAGTACCGTGCTCTGCACACAGTGAGAGCCCAATAAATACAACTGAATGAATGAACAAATGAATGTGGGACATGGACTGTGTCCAACCTGATGGCTTGTATCTACCTCAGCGTTCAGGAACAGTGGCTGGCACATAGTAAGCACTTCACAAATGACATAAAAAGGGCTTAACAAAACCATAAAAATAAAGATAGTGCTTCCTTAAATGTCCATATTCCTTAAGGCCTCTGGTTGTGACAAATTCAATTGTACTCATGCGATGAAACCCAAATGAAAAAACTGAGATTATCCAGTAAATCTACAGACCATTCTTTTGCTGGCCTCACTGATGTAATTGAGGGGAAAAAAGAAGAAATAGGCACTGTATACAATCATAAAACAACACCACAACACAATTCCAGCCTTTCTGTGTTCCTAGTGTGAACAAAGTTTGGGATTATACATTGCCATTTTCAGCCGCACAAACCTTCACAATTTCACCATCAACTGTGTCTTCAAGAAAGGAGAGCTCTATATCACTGTAGAGACCCTTTTTAAAAAAAATTATATTTATTATGCACTTACAATGTGCCAGGCACTGTACCGAGCACAGCTCAGAAACAAACTAATGAGTGGACACATGGGGCTCACAGTCGTTATCCCCATAACTGAGGCACAGAGACGTGAAGTAACTCACCTAAGGTCACACAGCATGGCAGATTTGGGATTAGAATTTAGGTGTCTCTGAATCCCGAGCCCGTGCTCTATCCACTAGGAATTGCTGCTTTTCTAAATGCTATCAGGACCTTAAAGTAAGGTGAGCAGATGTCCCTATTTGGGTTCATTACCAAATTGGAGGACCCCTCTCTCCATCTGCTCAAAGGACCCTGATCTTTAAACAGACAATGACAATGAAAGCAGAAGGGAAGAGAGGAGGTTTGCGGGTGGGAAGGAGGTAGGGAGGGAAGAGAGGAGGCAGTGCTAGGAGGGAGGCGGCATGGCTTAGTGGAAAAAGCACGGGCTTGGGTGTCAGAGGATGTGGATTTTAATCCTGGCCCTGCCACTTGTCTGCTGTGTGACCTTTGCCAAGCCCCTTAACTTCTCGATGCTTCAGTTACCTCATCTGTAAAATGGGGATTAAGACTCTGAGCCTCCCGCGGGACAACCTGATTACCCTGTATCTACCCCAGCGCTTAGAACGGTGCTCGGCACTTAGTAAGCGCTTAACAAATACCAATATTATTATTATTATTATCTGGGCCTCAGTTACCTCATCTGTAAAATGGAGATTGAGATTTTGAGCTACGAGGGGACAAACTGATTTCCTTGAATCTACCCCAGCACCTAGAACAGTGCTTGGTACATAGTAAGCACTTAACAAATACTATAATAACTATTATTATTATTAAGTGAAGAGAGGGGGCAAGGAGGGAAAAGAGGAAAGGGGTCAGGGAGGGAAGAGAGGAGGAGAGCAGGGATGGAATAACAGTAATATTAATAATAACAACTGTGGTATTTGTTAAGTGTTTACTATATGCCAGGCACTGTACTAAGCACGGGGATGAATACGAGCAAATCAGGTTGGACACAGTCCCTGTCCCACATGGGGCTCACAGTCTCAATCCCCATTTCACAGATGAGGGAACTGAGGCACGGATTAGTAAAGTGATTTGCCCAAAGCCACACAGCAGACAAGTAGTAGAGCCGGGATTAGAACCCAGGTCCTTCTGACTCCCAGTCTGTGCTCTGTCCTAGACTGTACGCTCGTTGTGGACGGGGAATATGTCCATATTGTACTTCCCAAGCGCTTAGTACAGTGCTCTGCACACAGTAAGCACCCAGTAAATATGATCGGCTGAATATCCACTAGGCCAAGCCGTCCACTTGATTTCCATCTGAACTCACCTCTGCCCTGCCTTTGGGGAACAGATTCGGCATTCTGTCACCTCACTTCATAGGCTAGAAGAAATTGGCAATATAAGATGTCCCTCTCTACTTTTTTGCAGCCAAGACCCCAAACCCAGGCCAGTCTCATTAAAAAGTCACAGCAACTGAGACCCTCATGATTTAAGCCGCACGACACCTGCCAGAGGGAAGACAGTCATGCCAAAGCGAGGCAAGCTGTCGGCTGGACTTTGGCTACCAGACCTTTTCCAGCTTCTCTATTCCTCCCTTCCTCTCACAGTGGCTCCTCCACAACGAAGAATTACATGGAACTTCTACAAGTAAGTGGAATATTTGTTTGGCCATGGAGAGAGAGAATCTTAGCACGCGTGCGAAACCACTCACGATACTGGTTTTAAATTAGAACAACATCTTCCTTGCGGTGCCTGTATCGGCTGAAATGACTAATTGCTCTCATCTAAATCTTAAAAAGAGAAAGAATTCGATTTATTACAAAGGTACCGATGTGCACTCTCGTAGAAATGACTCGCTCTGCGTTATGGGACACATATTGATTTACAGAGTGGTATTTATTTGGGCCTTTTTTTTAAACTTTTCATACGCTAAATGGAAAATGGATGCGAAACGAAAACAGAAATGCGATTTCACTAGGATTCTAAGTAGACGCCTGGCAGGGCAGAGGTTTTCCCCGAATACCTGCCTCTCCTCATTAATGTTTCCGATTAATCCGCGATGGAGCCCAGGCCCTGAGCCAGGAAGGCTGAGCGGCTTTGGCTTGCCATCCGGCGGGACTGATTTGCCCTGGAGCGGTGCCAAGGCCTTCTCCGGAGAGATTGGTCATCCAAGGAGGGTCTTCTTCACCCAACCCCAGCCTCCATCTGGCTATGTCCAAGGAACAGAGACTTCATTCATTCATTCATTCATTGGATCGGATTTATTGAGCGCTAACTGTGGGCAGAGCACTGTGATCAGTGCTTGGGAGAGGACAATTCCCCCCTTCCCAGTGGGAGACACCATCCAAGCAACTTGGCCTAGCGGATAGAGCACGGGCCTGGGAGTCAGAGGACCTGGGTTCTGATCCCGGCTCCCCTCCCCGTCTGCAGGGTGATCCTGGGATGTTTGCTTAATGTTACTATGCCTCAGTTTCCTCATCTGTAAAATGGGGATACAATACCTTTTCTCCCTCTTATTTAGACAGCGAGCACTCAATAAATATCATTGACTGGAGTTACTATTGGTAGTGCAAACTTGGCAGGGCAGCATGACCTAGTGGTTAGAGCATGGACCTGGGAGCCAGAAGGTCTTGGGTTATAATCTTAGCTCTGCTACTTGTCTGTTGTGTGATCTTGGGCAAGTCACTTCACTTCTCTAGGCCTCAGTTACCTCATCTGTAAAATGGGGACTGAGATTGTGAGCCCCATGTGGGACAGGGACTGTGCCCAACTCTATTTGCCGGTATCTACCTCAGTGCTTAGTACAGTGCCTGGCACATAGTAAGTGCTTAACAAATGCCATAATTATTATTATTATGAGAATTCTTGGTGGGAGATGTGGATGGGAATTCTGGATGGGAGCTTTGGATATGAATTCTTGATGGGAGATGTGAATGGAAATTCTTGATGGGAAATTTTAGATGAGAATTCTTGTTGGAAGATTGGCTATGAATTCTTGATCGGAGATGTGGATGAGAATTTTTGATGGGAGATTTGGATGGGCAATCTGAACACCACAACCTTGAACTGGAGGCGGGAGAGATGGACTGTATGATTCATCTATGCCAAACTTTGAAGGATCCAGTGAAAGAAATACCATAAAAGTCGGTATGCGCCTACGTAGATTTGTGCAAAAAATATCACAGGCAAACACACTTGAAGCCCACCCAACCCTTTTCACACCTGACTTTGGACCTCAATCCAAACCTAAAAAAGCTACTTCCAAAGAGAGAGAAACTGTCATTTAAACAATAGCACAGTGGCCACTCAGGTTTGAAAGGAGAATGACAAAAACTAAAATCAATTCCAAAAAGGGGAATGATGGTGGATTCAAAAATCAATCAGGGAAAACAATTACTAAGGGAAAAGAAAGCACAATAATATTAATAACAATGATGATATTTGTTAAGCGCTTACTATGTGCTACTCACTGTTTTAAATACTGGGGTAGATACAAGATAATCAGGTTGTTCCACGTGGGGCTCACAGTCTTAATCCCCATTTTTCAGATGAGGTCACTAAGGCACAGAGAAGTTGTGACTTGCCCAAAGTCACACAGCAGACAGGTGATGGAGCCGGGATTAGAATCCATGACCTCTGACTCCCAAGCCCATGCTCTTTCCATTAAACCACGCTGCTTCTCCCTCCCATTGAGATGGTGAGCCCTTCTCATATAATAATAACTCTGGTATTCGTTAAGCACTTACTATGTGCCAGGCACTGTACTAAGTACTGGGGTGGATACAGGCAAATCGTGTCGGACACAGTCCCTGGCCCATGTGGCGCTCACAATCTCCATCCTCAGATGAGGTAACTGAGGCCCAGAGAAGTGAAGTGACCTGACCAAGGTCACACAGCAGACGAGTGGTGGAGCCGAGATTAGAACCCACAGCCTTCTGACTCCCAGGCCCATGCTCTATCCACCACACCATGCTGCTTCTCAATAATGGAAGAAAATTCCCATCCACCTAGATGGGGAAAGGGGAATTCCAAGCCTAAATTCTCATTGGCTATCATTTTTTTCTGATCATTCATTGATCTTTCCTTTATTAATACATCTCTTCTAATCTTACTTCTGATACGCATCCCCTTTCCCTCCTTCCTCCTCTCTTTTATGAATTTTGTTGGCTAGCTCCACTGCTAGATTGCAAACTCCTTGAGGCCAGGGATCATGACAACTAACTCTATTGTATGATCCCAACTTCTTAGCACAGTGCTCTGCACAGAGTAGGCACTCCCTAAACGATATCGATGATTATATTAAAATAAATCATTCTTCTCTATCCTGGTGTTTGCGTCATCTAAGAAAAAAGTGGGCTGGATTTTCAAGCATTGGGAGATGGGCTTGCTTCAGTTCAAGTGGAATGGAATGTTGCTAGAATGCAAAGTGTGTCACCTTTGGACAAACCATGAAAAGTCTCGGTTATAAATACGGCTCGTTTGCTTGGCTAATTTTCTCGTAATAAATCTGCCCTCCTCTTGTTCCTACAAGAATATACCGTTTAGTAATTCAGACTCAGTGCGGGTAGAGGTGCGTGACAGATGCAGGGTTGAGCTGGTTAAGTGATTAGAAGGCGCCGATTTGATCTGGATGATCCCTCCGGGTTTGTTAAGGCACGGAACACTAAACCACAGGTGAGGTTCACCTCTCGGAGTATTCTTGACTCCCAGGTCACCTTTGGCAACCACTCTGCAGTCAGTCTACCCATCGGCTCTCCCCCGCGGCCTAACCATAATTCTTTTCTATTACAACTCAGCCTCCACACTTCATTCCTGGCTGGTACGGGCTCTCATAATATCCCCGCTGGATTATTGTCTCAGCCTCCTCTCTGATCTTTCCTCCTGTCTCTCCCCGCTCCAGTCTATTCTTCATTCCGCTGCCCGGATCATCTTCCTACAGAAAGGCTCTGGGCATGTCACTCCCCTCTTCAAAAACCTCCAGGGGTTGCCTATCAGTCTTCACACGAAACAAACACTCCTCACTCTTGGCTTCAAAGCTCTCCATCACTTTGAGCCTTCTTACCTCAACTCCCTTCTCTCTTTCTACTACCCACCCCGTACACTCCGCTCCTCTGCCGCTCACCTCCTCACGGTCCCCCGTTCACACCTGTCCCGCCGTTGACCCTTGGCCCACATCCTACCGCTGTCCTGGAATGCCCTCCCTCCTCACATCCACCCAACTCACTCTCTTCCGCTCTTCAAAGCCCTACTGAGAGCTCATCTCCTCCAGGAGGCCTTCCCAGACTGAGCCCCTGCTTTCCTTCCGCTCCTCCTTCCCTCCCCATCCCCCCTCTCCCACCCTCTGCTCTTCCCCCTTCCCCTCCCCTCAGCACTGTGCATATTTGTATATATTATTACCCTATTTATTTTGTTAATGACGTGTACATCTCTAAGATTCTATTTATCTTGATGTTTTGTTTTGTTTTGTTCTGTTTTGCTTTGCTATCTCCTCCATTTAGACTGTGAGCCCATTATTGGGCGGGGATTGTCTCTATCTGTTGCCGAACTGTACATTCCAAGCACTTAGTACAGTGCTCTGCACATAGTAAGCGCTCAATAAATATTCTTGAATGAATGAATGAATTCCTCTAACACCAACCTAACGACTGCACCTTAACCAACTCTCTTCCCATCCACCTTTTGCCCACATCCTCCATCCTGCTTCTTATCTCCCAGACCACCACTTTTCTCAGCTTCACAACCCTGCTAAGATCACAAATGATCTCCTTCTAACTATATCCAATGGCCTCTACCCCTGCCTAATCCTCCTCCACCTCTCGGCTGCCTTAAACACTGTCAACCGTTCCCTTCTCCTGGAAACATCATCCGACCTCGGCTTCACTGATACAGTCCTCTCTCTCATTCTCAGTATCTTACACGGGGTCCTCCTCTGCCTCTACTAACTGTGGCCGTGCCTCAAGGTTCAGTTCTGAGTCCCACTCTATTCTCCATCAGTCCCTCGGTCAACTCCCACGGCTTCGACGACCACTTCTAGGCGGATGATACCCAAATTTCCATCTCCAGCCCTGATCTCTCGACTTCTCTGCAGTCTCGCGTCTCCTCCTACCTTCAAGACATCTCTACCTGGATGTCCCGCCGACGCCTCAAACTTTAACATGTCCAAAACTGAACTCCTTATCTTTCCACCTAAACTCGGTCCTCCTCCCTCTCTTTCCTATCACTGTAGTCAGAACCATTATCCTTCCTGCCTCACAAGGCTGTAACCTTGGTGTTATCAACGACTCATCTCCTCATTCAACCCACCCATTCCATCTGTCACTAAATCCTGTTGATTCCACCGTCACAACATCACTGAAATCTGCTCTTTCCTCTCCATCCAAACAGCTACCATGTTAATCCAAGCATTTATCGTATTCCGCCTGGAATACTGCATCAGCCTCCTCACTGACCTCCCTGCTTCCTGTGTCTCCCCACTCAGTCCCTACTACACTCTGCTGCCCAGATCATTTTCCGACAGAAATGGTCAGGCCATGTTTCCACACTCCTCAGTAAATTCCTACGGAAGCGGCGTGGCTTAGTGGAAAGAGCACGGGGCTTGGAAGTCAGAGATCGTGGGTTCTAATTATGGTTCGTCCACTTGTCAGCTGTGTGACTCTGGGCAAGTCATTTAACTTCTCTGCGCCTCAGTTCCTTCATCTGTAAAAGGAGGGTTAAGACTGTGAGCCCCACGTAGGACAACCCGATTTCATTGCATCTCCCCCAGCGCTTAGAACAGTACTTGGCACATAGTAAGCACTTAACAAATACCATCATTATTATTATCCACTTCCATATCAAAGAGAAACTTCTTAACATCAGCTTTAAATCACTCAATCGCCTTGCCCCCTCCTACTTTACTTCGCTGCTTTCCTACTAGAACTCAGCCCGCACACTTTGCTCCTCTAATGTCAGCCTACTCACTCTATCTCAATCTCGTCTGTCTTTCCACTGACCTCTTATCCATGCCCTACCTCTGTCCTAGAACTTCCTCCCTTTTCCTACCCAACCATTACTCTTCCCACCTTCAAAGCCTTACCGAAGGCACATCTCCAAAGAGTCTTTCTCTGACTGAGCCCTTATTTCCTTTCCTCCTACTTCTTTCTGTGTTGCTCTTGTCTTTGGATTTACGCCCTTTATTGACCCCTCCCTCAGCGCCACAGCACTTATATCCATATCCATAATTTATTTATTTATAGTAATGTCTGTTCAGTTTGACCAATTCGAGCTGGGTTTAGCCATTCAAAACTGGGAAAAGACCTTCATTCGACTCATGACTTATTCATCCCTCCCTCAGCCCCACAGCACTTCTGTACATATCTGTAATTTATTATAATGTCTTTCTCCTCACTCTGGACTGTGAGCTCCTTGTGGGCATGGAACAGGTCTACCCACTCTTGTACTTTTTCAAGGGCTAGTAATAATGTTGGTATTTGTTAAGTGCTTACTATGTGCAGAGCACTGTTCTAAGCACTGGGGTAGATACAGGGTAATCAGGTTGTCCCATGTGAGGCCCCCAGTCTTCATCCCCATTTTACAGATGAGGTCACTGAGGCACAGAGAAGTGAAGTCACTTGCCCACAGTCACACAGCTGACAAGCAGCAGAGCCGGGGTTCGAACCCACAGTGTTCTGCACTATAGTAAAAGCTCTATAAATGCTCTCTAGACTGTAAACCTATTGTGGTCATGGACTATGTCTCTGTTATATTGCACTTTCCCAAGGGCTCAGGACGCTGTTTTGCACTCAGTTAGTGTTTGATAAATACAACTGATTGATCTCTAAGAATCTCTCTTTCCCACATCGTATCTGATCTCTTTTTCCTTGCTTATGCACTTGGTTCTATACCCCCTTAAGTACTTTCTCACCTCCCCCAGCCCTTAAGCATTTATATTCATATCCTATACTTTGCCGCTTCTCCTACCTGTAATTTGTTTTAACGTCAGTCTTCCACTATAGACTGTAAGTTTCTTGAAGGCGGGAATCGTGTCTACCAACTTTGTAACACTTCTTACAATGGTTCTGTCTGCAGACCTGGGTTCTAATCCAGCTCTAACACTTGTCCTCTTGTGTGCTGAATGATCTGGGGCAAATCAATTAACTTCTCTGTACCTCAGTTCCCTGTGGATAGAGAATGTGTCTATCAACTCACCCAAGCGCTTAGTCATGTCTTGTCTTATGCCATGGCGCCATTTCCAACGCATAGTGACAATGTGGACATATCTCTCCCAGAACGCCCCCCTCTCCATCTGCAGTCGTTCTGGTAATGGATCCATAGAGTTTTCTTGGTAAAAATCCATTTACCATTGCCTTCTTCCACACGGTCAACTAGAGTCTCCACTCTCGACTCTTTCCCATGCCGTCACTCGCAAGCCACTGGCCAAGCTAGGAATGGAATGGACAGGCCTCTGCTTGACTCTCCCTCCCGTAACCGACACTGGTAGAGGACTGGAAACTCTCCAGGTGTGACCCTGAGAGTGGAAGCACTCAGCACAGTGCCAAATAAATGCAGTAAGTGTAAAATAAATACAATTAATGGAGTGGTAACAGTGACCAAAGCACACGAGTTTTCCATTTCTGTGCAATCCTAAAATATGAAATAATTCTCCAAGATAGTATTGAGGTGCAAAACATCACTATAGAAATGATATCAGTGGTATTTATTGAATGCTTACTGTGTGCAGAGCACTAAGCACCTGGAGAGTATAACTATATAACAGACACATTCCCTGCCCACAATGAGCTTAGTGTTTAGAGGGGAAGACAGACATTAAAAAAATAGCTTATGGATAGGAACATAAAGGGGAGCAAGTCAGGGTGACCCAGAAGGGAGTGGAAGAAGAGGAAAGGAGGCCTTAATGAGGGAAGGCCTCTTGGAGGAATTGGGCCTTCGACAAGCCTTTGAGGGGGGAAGAGTAATTGTCAGATATGAAGAGGGAGGGTGTTCTAGCTGAGAGTCAGGATGTGGGTGAGTGGTCAGTGGCGAGGTAAATGAGATTTAAAAAATACTATCACAGAGCATGCAAAATAATAGGGGAAACATATTAGGGACAACCTCATCACTTTTGAATACATGCAGATACAATTTCACATATTTCTGCATATTTTATGTCTCTTTCCCTGTTAGGGTGTAAACTCCATATGGGTAGGGACCATGTCACTTCTCTGTTTCTACCATTTTTGAGTATATCCTCATACAAATTTTCTCAGAGTTCTTTTAAATAGAAGTTGGAATCTCTAGGGCTTTGAGATCCAGTTTCTGTCAAACCTTTAGAGATAATTCATTATTCCCAGAAAAAAGCAGGTGGGAACCAAAGATGTGCGCTCATGTTTGCAGCAGGCATTGGGATACTGCTCTTTTAAGCTACAGCATATCTATCAGTAGCACTTCATCATCAGTTGGTGATTCATTCATTCATTCAATAGTATTTATTGAGCGCTTACTATGTGCAGAGCACTGTACTAAGCCCTTGGAATGTGCAATATGGCAACAGACAGAAACAATCCCTGCCCAATGACGGGCTCACAATCTCACAGTGCCAAACACTGTGCTCAGGATTGGGGTAGATATGGGATAATCAGATCGAACCCAGTATCTCTCCCAGTAGGGCTCATAGTCTAAGGGGAAGAGGAAATGGGTATCCAGTCCCCATTTTACAGTTGAGAAAAATGGAGACAAAGGTATGTTAAGTGACATCCAAGGTCACACAGTAGTAATAATAATTATAATAACCATGGTGTCTGTTAAGCACTTACTATATGCCAAGCACGGCTCTATTCATTCATTCATTCATTCAATAGTATTTATTGAGCGCTTACTATGTGCAGAGCACTGTACTAAGCGCTTGGGATGAACAAGTTGGCAACAGATAGAGACAGTCCCTGCCGTTTGACGGGCTTACAGTCTAATCGGGGGAGATGGACAGACAAGAACGATGGCAATAAATAGAGTCAAGGGGAAGAACATCTCGTAAAAACAATGGCAACTAAATAGAATCGAGGCGATGTACAATTCATTAACAAAATAAATAAGGCAATGGAAATATATACAGTTGAGCGGACAAGTACGGTGCTGTGGGGAAGGGAAGGGAGAGGTGGAGGAGCAGAGGGAAAAGGGGAAAAAGAGGGTTTAGCTGCGGAGAGGTAAAGCGGGGGTGGCAGAGGGAGTAGAGGGAGAAGGGGAGCTCAGTCTGGGAAGGCCTCTCGGAGGAGGTGAGTTTTAAGTAGGGTTTTGAAGAGGGGAAGAGAATCAGTTTGGCGGAGGTGAGGAGGGAGGGTGTTCCGGGACCGCGGGAGGACGTGGCCCAGGGGTCGACGGCGGGATGGGCGAGACCGAGGGACGGTGAGGAGGTGGGCGGCAGAGAAGCAGAGCGTGCGGGGTGGGTGCTCTGGGGTAGATACAAGGTAATCAGTTTGTCCCCTTGGGGCTCACTGTCTTAATCCCCATTTTGCAGATGAGGTAACTGAGGCACAGAGAAGTTAAGAGACTTGCACAATGTCACACAGCTGACAAGTGTATGAGCTGGGATTAGAACCCACGACCTCTGACTTCCAAGCCTGGGCTCTTTCCATTAAGCCATGCTGCTTCTCGTGGTAATAATAATGGTAATAATGGTAAGAACAATGAGAACGGTGGTATTTGTTAGGCACTTACAATGGGCCAAGCTCTGTAGTAAGCACTGAGGTAAATATAAGATTGTCCCTCTGGTCACGGTCCCTGTTCCATCTGGTGCTCACAGTCAAAGTAGGAGGGAAAACAGGACTTGAATCCCCATTTCGTAGTTGAAGCAACTGAGGCACAGAGCAGTTAAATGACTTGCTCAAAGTCACACAGCAGACATGTGGTGAAGTCAGGATTAGAACCCAAGTCCTCTGACTCCCAGGCCTGTGCTTTATATCCACTAGGCCACACCACTTCATCTCATTGCTCTATCATATGATAATAACATTGGCGCGTGATTCATCAAGCATATTTCATTTGCAACTTTCCAGGACCTTCTATAAACAAATACGGTAAAACCCATCAAATCCAGATCAGCTGGTGAGGAGATTTACCAGGGAATTAAGAGGGATGAGATTGAAGAGGATGAGAAAGTTGCCATGTATAGATTTCTGGAGGCAGAAACAAATGAGTTTTCAATTTTTGGTCAATCCTAAAATACAAAATCATTTCTTAGGTCTGAGGTGCACAAGATCACTGTAAAAAATGACAGTTGATAGAGGCTTTGAGAAAACAAAGAGCTTTCCCAGTAAACGAGTGTTGGGTTCAATCTTTGAAAACTAAGCTTAGGTCTTATCGAGAATTTCAATACATAGTCCTCATCAATTATGATTTTATGCTAAAGACTAGGGCATCACTTCTTGGAATGGAATTACCTTAAATTACCCCAAATTAACTTTATTCCTATTTTGCAGTACCAAATTCTCTTCTCTCCTGTTGCCAACCTCTTGTACTTACCCACTCTGCTACTGGAAACTTCTCTCTCTCAATAGTATTTACTAGGTGTTCACTGTGTGCCGAGCACTGTACTAACGACTTGGGGAGAGTGGAATACTCAATAGATATGATCCCTGCCCTCAGAGAGTGTAAAATCTAGAGAGTTTATCATCTAGATAACTCACTTCCCCTTCAAATCAAACAGATTATAGCTCTCCATCTTCTCAAAGTCTTCCTGAAATCTCATCTTCTTCAGGAGGACTTCCATGATGAATTCTTAATCCACTTTGCTTAAATTCCTCCCCATCCACTCTCCAACTCCCACTTAAGCATTTCTGTGCTACTTTAAAGCTCTGAGGACTTACAATCCATAGCTTTTTACAATCAGTCAGTCGTATTTACTGAGCACTCGCTGTGTGCTCGGGGCAACACAACGCAATAGAGTTGGTAGTAGACATATTCCCTGTCCACAGGGAGGTTACAGTCTAGAAGGGGAGATGGATCTCGACCTAAATTATGGACATGGACCTAAGAGCTGTGGGGCTGAGGGTGGGGGAATCAAGGATGCAAATCCAAGAGCAAGGACAGCACAGAAGGGAGAGGGAGAAGAGGAAATGACAGTTGGGTCGGGGAAAGCCTCTTGGAGGAGATGTGCTTTTAATAAGCCTTTGAAGGAAGGATAATGGTGGTCTGTCAGATACGAAGGGGGAGGGAGCTCCGGGTTTGGAGGCAGGACGTGGGCGAGGGTTCGGCAGAGAGATGGATGAGATACGAGGTACACTGAGTAGGTTGGCGTTGAAGGAACAAAGTGAGCATGCTGGATTGTGGTAGGATTGAGGTAAGAAGGTAGGAGGGGGCCAGGTGACAGTGCTTTAAAAGGATGGTAAGGAGTTTCGGTATGACGCAGAGGTGGATGAGTAACCACTGGAAGTTCTTGAGGAAAGGAGAAACGGGGGCTTAATTTTTGCTTAGAAAAATGATCCGGGCAGCAAAATAAGGAGTGAAGTGGGGAGAGACAAGAGGCGGGGAAGTCAGCAAGGAGGCTGATGCAGTGATCCAGATGGAATAGGATAAGCACTTGGATCAACACAGTAGCACTTTGGACGGAGAGGAAAAGGCGGGTTTTAGTCATGCTGTAAAGGTTGAACTCACAGGATTAGGTGACAGATTGACTATGTAGAGTGAATGAGAGAGAAGATTTGAGGATAATGCCAAGGATAGAGGCTAGTGAGATGGAGAAGATGGTGGGTGGTGCTGTCTACAGTGTTGGAAAAGTCAGGGAAGGACAGGGTTTGCGAGGGCAGATAAGGTGTTCTAAGTTAGACGTGTTACTTTTGAGGTGACGATAGGATATCCAAGTAGAGATGTCCAGAAGGCAGGAGGAAATGTGAGACCACAGAGAGGGAGAGAGAACCGGGATTGAGATGGAGATTTGAGAATCATCTTCACGGAAGTATAGTTGAAGTCATGTGAGCAAATGAGTTCTTAATGGGAGCGATTGTAGATGGAGAATAGAATTTAGAATCTATGTCACCCTCTCTAGACTGTAAGCTCATTATGGGCAGGGAATGTTTTGCTTATTGTTATAGTGTATTCTCCCAAATGCTTAGTACAGGACTCTGAACCATAAATACGATTAATTGAAGACTGAAGGGGACCAGAACCGAACCTGGGGTGGGGGACAGAGGAGGAGCCCGCAGAAGACCCTGAGAATAAGTGGGCGGAGAGACAGCAGGAGAACCAGGAGAGAACAATGTCGGCGACTCTGGGGATGGATAATGTTTCCAGGAGAAGGGGGTGGTCGACAGTGTCGAGGCAGCTGAGAGGTAGAGGTGGATTAGGATGGAGTTGAAGCCGTTGGATTTGGCAAGAAGGAGATCATTGGTGACGTTTGAGAGGTTGGTTTCTGGGGAGTGAAGTGGGTGGAAGCCAGATTGGAAGGAGTTAAGGAAAGAATTGGAGGAAAAGAACTTGAGACAGCAGGCTTAGGCAACTTGCTCAAGGAGTTTAGACTGTAAGCCCGTCAAACGGCAGGGACCGTCTCTATCTGTTGCCGACTTGTTCATCCCAAGCGCTTAGTACAGTGCTCTGCACATAGTAAGCGCTCAATAAATACTATTGAATGAATGAATGAATGAGTTTGGAGAGGAAAGGTAGGAGGGAGATGGGGCATCACGGGAGGGAGCCTTGGGGTCAAATGAGGGGTTTTTTTAGGATCGGAGAGACACGAGCATGTTTGAAAGCAGTTGGGGAAGAAGCCGCTGGAGAATAGACATTTAAAGATGGAAATCGGGGAGAGAAGAAGGGAGGGGATGAATATTTTGATAAGGTGTAAAGGGATGGAGTTCATTCAATCTTATTTATTGAGTGATTACCGTGTGCAGAACACTGTAGTTAGAGCTTGCACTTTACTAAGTGCTTGATAGAGACGCAGGGCTGGATTTTGAGAAGTGGCAGGAGATCTCTCCTTGTGTTACTGCTGGTGAGCATAGCTGCCATGCCAAACCAACGAGGTACTTATTCACGTTCAGAGCTCATTTTTCATCAGTATTTGTCTCCCTTATTGCATTGTGAAGTTCAGGAGCAATGGATCTCCCCTCTTAATTGCCTCTAAAACCCTCCAAAACACTTAGAAGCAGAGTGGCCTACTGGAAAGAGCACTGAGGACCCGGGTTCTAATCCCAGCTCTGCCACTTGTCTCCTGTGTGAACTTGGACAGGTCACTTCTTTATGACTCCATTTCCTCAACTGAAAATGGGGGTTAAATAAATACCTGTTCTCCCTCCTGCTTAGACGGTGAGCCCCATGAGGGACGGGGCTGTAGATTGAGCCCGTTGTTGGGCAGGGATTTTCTCTGTTGCCAAATTGTACATTCCAAGCGCTTAGTACAGTGCTCTGCACATAGGAAGCGCTCAATAAATATGATTGAATGAATGAATCTGACCTAATTAAATTCCACCTACCCCAGCACTTAAAACACTGTTTTAAGACTGTGAGCCAACCGTGGGCAGGGATTGTCTCTGTCTGTTGCCGAATTGTACTTTCCAAGCGTTTAGTACAGTGCTCTGGACACAGTCAGTGCTCAATAAATATGAATGAATGAATGAACTGCGATTGATACCTAGTAAGAACTTAACAAATACCAAAAAGAAAAAAATTAAAAAGGGAACATGTCTAGCAACTCCACTGTATCCCTCTCGCCCAAGCACCTAGTATGGCACTGGGTTTACAGTAAGCATCAATAAATAGCACTGATTGATTCCAAGGCTCCAGGAGACCAACACACTATATAATAATTATTATCTTTATTATTATGGTATTTTTATGGTGCTTACTATGTGTCAGGCACTATTCTAAGCGCTGGGGTGGATACCAGCAAATTGGGTTAGACACAGTCCCTGTCCCACGTGGGACTCAAAGTCCCAATCTCCATTTTACAGATGAGGGAACTGAGGCACAGAGAAGGTCAGTTGGCCAATTGGATAGGACCCTGTCTGTGTGAACATGTACAAGGGATTTAACTTCTCTGTGCCTCAGTTACCTCATTTGTAAAGTGGGGATTAAATCCTCTTCCCTCTGAATTAGACAATGAGCTTTAAGCGGGACAGGGATTGTGTCCATCCTGATTAACCCCAGTGCTTAGAATAATACTGGACACATAGGAAACACTTAATAAATACCATAATAAAAACCTTGGACACAATCCATCCAGCCTGACTATTCGCTTCAGTTGTTTTCAGACACATAAAGTAGCACCTGTTTGTCTAGTGCCTGAAAAAATATCTATTTGCCAAGGTTGTCAATCAAGATGTCATTCACCAATTTTTTTCCTCAAACCCATTCACCAGTTCTTTGCTGTAAACAAATTAGAATGTTTCAAAGTGCAATTTCTCTGACGCTAACCAAATCCAAGACTAATAGAAACCATTTTGCAGCTTAACTTCAATATTCCTCACCATGAACAAAATCACACTTGATCAGAAAATAGGCTCCATGAAATTTTTTAAAAAGTGGAAAGAAATTTTCATTAGTTGATCTGCACCTGCTCAGATGCTCACCGGTTCTTGAGCGATGAAGAATCCATCATACCTCCACAATTATGCAAAAATGAAATGACCTTTATAACTAGTGGGTAAAACACTAGAATAAGTGCTTAGTATAGTGAGTGCTCTGCACACAGTAAGCACTCAATAAATATGACTGAATGAAAAAACACCAGCCTAGATGGGTTCTAATCCTGACTTCGACACGTCTGCTGGGTAGCCTTGAGTGAGTCACTTCTCTTCTCTGGGCCTCAGTTCCCTCATCTGTAAAATGGGGATTAAGACTGTGAGCCCCATGAGGGACAGGGACTGTGTCCAAGTTGATCAACTTCCATCTTCACCAGCACTTAGAACAGTGTATACCTCATAGTAAGCACTTCATGAGTACCATTAAAAAAAAACAAAAAAACCTTTCAAGGGTGAAACCAATGGTGCCCCCATCAAAAGATGCAGTGTGGCCTAGTGGAGAGAGCACAGGTCTGGGAGTCAAAGGACCTGGGTTCTAATCCCTGCTCTGTCAACTGAGTACTGTGCGATCTCGGGCAAGTCATTTTAGCTCATTTTAGTACCTCACTTTCCACAACTGTAAAATGGGGATACCTATTCTCCCTCCTTCTTATTCCGGGATCGCCGTGTGGGACAGGTAGTGGGTCTGACCTAATTCACTTGTACGTACCTCAGCACTTAGAATGGTATTTGACACATAGTAAGAGTTTAACAAATGCCATTATAAAAAAGAAAGATGCTCTTTTTCCAGAAACCAGTTTCCCGTTCAAGTACGGGGTCTCCGGGGTAAAGTAATTCCAAGTGGCTCCCCATACGGTGGAGGAGGAGATCCTGCTTTTTAACTAAGGCACAGGAAGTACCTATCGTATAGATATGCCCATATCCATCATTTATTTATTTCCATTAATGTCTCTCTCCTTCTCTAGACAGTAGGCTTGTTGTGGGCAGGGAATGTGTCTGCTCATTGTTGTATTGTGCTTTCCCAAGCGCTTATTTTAATAAGCGCTCAATAAATAGGTTTGACTGACTGACTGAAATAGGTTCTCAGCCCTGCAGGGTGGTTGGGGGTCTGGCGGGTTTGGCCGGGGGCTCCTATCTCCTGGCCAGTGGAGATCAAAAACCACCAAGTAGTCCTGGTGCATGCTCCCCTCTAGCGAGTCAGACAGGCGGTCCTCCACCAGACTGTGCCATCACTGTAGACAACACCACTACCCTCCCTGCATCTGTGTCACAAACACGGAACCTTGTTGTCATCCTCGACTCATCTCTCTCATTCAAGCAGCCCATTCAACCTGTCACCGAAGCCTGTCCGTTTCACCTTCATAACATCCCTGAAATCCGCACCGTCCTCTCCATCCAAACTTTTCACATTATTCCAAGTCCTATCCCGCCTTGACTACTGTATCAGGCTTCTTGCCGACCTCCCTGCCTCCTGTCCCTTCCCCCCTGTGGGGATCATTTTTCTAAAAATATTCATCCCATGTCACCCCTGTCTTCAACAGCCTCTAGTGGCTGCCCAGCCATCTCTGCATCAAACAGAAACTCCTCACCACAAGCTTTAAGGCTCTCAATCTGCTTGGACCCTCCTTCATAATAATAATAATAATAATAACTGTGGTGCTTGTTAAGCACTAACTATGTGCCAAGCACTGTTCTAAGCCTTGGAGTGGATGCAAGTTAATCATGTTGGACACAGCCCCGTCCCAAATGGGGCTCATACTCTTAAACCCAATAATAATAATAATAACAATAATGAAAATAACTAAGGTATTTGTTAACAGTGTTGGTATTTGTTAAGCGCTTACTATGGGCCAAGCACTGTTCTAAGCGCTGGGGCAGATACAAAGTAATTAGGTTGTCCCACATAGGGCTCACAGTCTTCATCCCCAGTTTACAGATGAGGTAACTGAGGCTCAGAGAAGTTAAGTGACTTGCCAAGGTCACTCATCTGACAAGCAGCAGAGCCGGGATTAGAATCCATGACCTCTGCCTCCCAAGCCCGTGCTCTTTCCACTAAGCCACGCTGCTTCTCATTAAGCACTCACTATGTGCCAGGTACTGTACTAAGGCCCCGGGTGGCTACAAGTTAATCAGGTTGGACACAGTCCCTGTCCCACATGGGGCTCATACTCTTAATCTGCATGTTCCAGATGAGATAACTGAGGCCCAGAAAAGTGTCTTCCCCAAGGTCACATAGCAGACAGGTGGTGAAGCCGGGATTAGAATGCACATCCTCTGACTTCCAGGCCTGAAGACACCCTGGTTGTGAAGTTCATTTCTCAAGGCAGTAATGGAGACCTTGGCCCAACTCCTCTTTGGAAACCAGTTCATTCATTCAATCATTCATTCGATCAGACTAATCAGCTCTTGCTATGTGCACGACACTGTACTAAGAGGTTGGGAGACTACGAAATGTGATTCTCACCAAACTGACAGAAACTTCCCTGCCTCTTCAAACTCCAGATGTCGGGCTTTCTAGCTGCAGGAAGAAAGTGTCTCCTTTTACGAGTGTCCAGATGTCACTCCAAGCTGCATTTATTTTTATGCTCTACCGTCTGACTGTAAACATCCTTGTAATTTGAGGGATTTTCATACATTACGCCTAGAGACCGGTAATAGAAATCTTTTGCAGTGGTAAATTTTATTTTGGTTTATCCACTGCCAATGTCGGTTAGGAGCCACTGTATTGAAACAGGTGCGCGCTACTGGAAGAAATGTAGGATTCTAGTTCAAACCCAGGGGCTGTGTTTAATAAGTGATAACAGCATTAAAAGCAATTCTGGCTTCCATTTGTCAGAAAGAGTCATCTCCTGTGGGCACTAGGTGATAAAAGTTACACAGGCTATTACACAAATTTGAGAGACGCAGCATGGCCTAGTGTAAAGAGCAGGGGCCTGGGAGTCAGAGGACCGAGGTTCTAATTCCGGCTTCACCCTGTGCCTGCTGTGTGACCTTGGGCAAGTCATTTAACATCTCTGTGCTTCAGTTCCCCCATCTACAAAATGAGGTTACAAAACCTGTTCTCCCTCCTACCTAGAATGGGAGCCACATGTAGGACTCGATTATCTTGACTCTACCCTAGTGCTTAGTACAGTGCTTGACGCAGAAGGCGTTGAACAAATATCGCACTTATGACTATCATAACCACAAGATTTCTATTACTGTAAGAGATGAATCCATATCATGAATAGAAGTCATCCCCGATTATAAAGAGTAAAATGCAATCAATCAATCCATCAGTGGTATTAATCGAGCACATACTGTGCACAGAATGCTGTACTAAGCGCTAGGGAAATACAACAAAGTTGGTAGATATGATCCCTGCCCACGACGAATTTACAGGCTACGTTATTACGAATCAGTATTGTTCTCCTTTGTTAAACCCAGTCACTGTTGACAATATAACCTAGCATCAGCTTAATATAAGGTGGGCCACGTGAAAAACAAACAAAAGCAAATTAAACCAAAGTGGTCTTTGGAAGGCCAAGTGACTTAACTTAGATTAACATATTTTGGACACATAATCCAGAGGACTAATTCTCTGGAGAAGACACTAATGCTAGGAAAGATCCAGGGAAAACGTGGAAGAGGCAGACCTGCCGCTCGATGGATAGAAACAATTCATTCATTCATTCTTTCCATCATATTTATTGAGTGCTTACTGTGTGCAGAGCACAGTACTAAGCGCTTGGATAGTACAATTTGGCAACAGAGACAATCCCTACCCGACAACGGGCTTACAGTCTAGAAGGGGGTGACAGACAACAAAACAAAACAGAACAAGTAGACAGGCATCAGTAGCATCAACATAAATAAATTGAATTATGGATATATAGACATGAATGAAATAAATAGAATAATAAATGTGCACACAAGTACTGTGGGGCGGGGAGGGGGGTAGAGCAGAAGGAGGGAGTTGGAGTGACGGGGAGGGGAGGAGGAGCAGAGGAAAAGGGGGACTCAGTCTGGGAAGGCCTCCTGGAGGAGGTGAGCTTTCAGTAGGGCTTTGAAGGGGGGAAGTGTGCTAGTTTGGTGGACGTAAGGAGGGAGGGCATTCCAGGCCAGAGGTAACAGAAGAACCATTAGCAAGGTTACAGATCATGGCAGAAGACAGTATGTTCTGGAGAAAATATATCCATGGAGTCGCTATGAATTGGAAAAGATTTGGTGGAACTTGAAGGTAATAACTCCGAAGAGCAAACATAGTTGAAAAATGATTATTCCCTATTTAAAATGAACTATAAAAGACATGTCCCTTGTCAGGATGTCAGGATGGCACCTGGAGAGTTTCCAGTCCTCTACCAGTCTCGACTACGGGAGGGAGAGTGAAGTCGAGGCCTGTCCGTGCCATTCCCAGCTTGGGCGGTGGCTAGCGAGCGGCAGGCCATCGGCTACAAGTCAAAACTCCCCCGTGCCGGGCAGCAGCGGCACGGGAGAGAGTCGAGGGTGGAGACTCAGGTTGACGGCTCCGAAGGTGGCAATGGTCAACCGCTGTCGGATTTTGATCAAGAAAACTCTGTGGATCCACTACCAGAATGATTGTAGATGGAGGTAGGGCCTTCTGGGAGAGATGTGTCCATGGAGACGCTATGGATCAGAGACGACTCGACAGCGTAAGACAAGACAAAAGCAGTGTCGCTTAGTGGAAAAAGCATAGGCCGAAGAGTCAGAGAACCTGGGTTCTAATCCCAGTTCCCCCACTTTTCTGCTGTGGGACTTTGGGCAAGTCACTTAACTTCTCTGTGCCTCAGTTGGGCAAGTCGCTGAGTGACTTTGGGCAAGTCGCTTAACTTCTCTGTGCCTCCATTACCTCATCTGTAAAATGGGGATTAAGATCGTGAGCCCCACATGGAACAACCGGATTACCTTGTATCTACCCCATTGCTTAGAATAGTGTTTGGCACATAGTAAGCACTTAACAAATACCATCATTATTATTATTATTACCGCTTGGGAATTAAAATCCTTCTCTCTCTGATTTAGACCCTTTATCTCCCCCAGGGCTTAGTAAAGTGCCTAACACATAGTAAGTGGTTAAAAAGCACCATATAAAAAGAGACTTTTGCTAACTGATGACACTTCTCATATAACTTTGCTTTTAAATTGTAGTTTTGAAATTTTCCCCAAGACACCAGCCCCGATAACTTGGGTTTCACTCTGGATTTGGGCCAGACCGTCGAAGTTACTGTGGAATCTTCGTCCAACATGGCACACCTGCTTGGTGCCGCTCCCCAGGAACTCCTGCTCATGGGGGATTTTAATATGGCTTCTACCCATGAGGTTGGCTGGGATTTGTCAGGAAAGAATCCCTTAGAAAGACATACCTCTCCAACCTACAGGATTCATCGCTCGGACCTGCAGGGGTGATTGATGCACCATTTAGAAGATCCCTTAAGGCTTTCCGGAGGCTATCGGCCTAAACCTGCAGCCAACTCTGTGCACTAATAATAATAATAACAATAGCAAGAATAACAAGAATAGTTAAACATTGATAATAATGATAAAAAAGATAATAATAGTTCCTGTCCTTCCTCCAACTTAGACTGTGACCAGTGAGATTAACTGCATCTACCCTAGGCCTTAGAACAGTACTTTACACACAGGAAGCACTTAAATATTATTATTATTACTTCTTAAGCACTGGGGTAGAGTCGGGATAAACAAGTTAGGCTAATCCCTGTTCCAAACGGGGCTTACATTCTCAGTAAGAAAGTATTAATTGCAAATATATTCTTTTGATTTCATTGTATAAAATGTTTATGTAGAAATGTCATTGTATAAAATGTTTACATGCACGTGAGTAACACACACATACATCATCCCAAAATATTTTGTACCTATTTTGGAGGTATCTTTTACTTGCTGATTTTATTGCAAAAAAAAATCACTGGCCAATTTTAAATATTTTGTCTCCTCGTCCCAATTTAAAGGGAGGAATTTGGTGGGAGAAGCAGCCCAGTGGACAGAACTCTGAACTGGGAGTCAGGAGAGCTGAGTTCTAATCCCAGCTCCACCACTTACCGGCCGTGTGAGATCTTGGCCAACTCACTTAACTTCTCGGTGCCTCTGTTTCCTCATTTGTAATTAGGGATCAAATACCCGTTCCCCTCCCTCTTAGTTGATGAGATCTGCCTAGGTCGGGGACTACGTCTGATAGTATTGGATTGCAACTACCTCAAAGTTTAGCTCAGTGATTGGCCTTTAACAAATAATAATAATGTTGGTATTTGTTAAGCGCTTACTATGTGCAGAGCACTGTTCTAAGCGCTGGGGTAGACACAGGGGAATCGGGTTGTCCCACGTGGGGCTCACAGTCTTAATCCCCATTTTACAGATGAGGTAATTGAGGCACAGAGAAGTTAAGTGACTTGCCCACAGTCACACAGCTGACAAGTGGCAGAGCTGGGATACCGCATGTAACCAATACCAAAATTATTATTATTATTACTATTGTTAGCGAGATGATCAGGTTGGACAAAGTTCCTGTCCCACATGGTGCTCATAGTCTAAGTTAGAGGGTGGAAGGAGGACTTATTCCCTATTTTACAGATGAGGCAACTGAGGCACAGCAAAGTCAAGCGATTTGCCCAAGGTGACACAGCAGACAAATGGCGGAGCCAGGAATAGAACCCAGGTCCTCCGCCCTTGCTCCTTCCTCTAGGACCCCCTGCTTCCCGCACGTTATATTCATATCGTCCAGTAAGAGTCCGTTAAAGACTGTAAGGATTCTCCCTCGATAAAGAGCTAGCTATGGAAATATTGTCTTTCAGTGAGAAAAGGACAATTGTCTTAAAGTATTCCCTCAGGTTACATCTTGTTATGCCTTTCATCACAATTAGTTTCAAAGCAGATTTTCCACGGCAATTGTGTCCCAGTGTCCTACACCGAATAACATCGGAGAAATGCGTGTTAGCCAAGTGGTCCACAGGGAATCCTTCCCCATTAAAATGATTTCTAAGGTGAAGGAATACTGTAAACAACTTTGCTTCACCTCAGTGACACATTCTCTCTCTTGGGAAACATCCTTAAATTAGATCCTAGCAGCAAGAGCAAAATAATGTGTGTTTTTTCAAAATTAGAACACCGCCACCGGCCAGGTAGAAATCCGTAAGCGATCAAAAAGGGCTGGCTGAGCCTAACAGTCAAAGTAGCAAATACGGAGCGCCCAGTTGGTGCGCTGCTTTGTACTAGACGCTTGGGAAGTACAGGATGACAAAGCGATCCGTTCTCTGAACACAAAGAACTGCCATTCTAATGGGAGCTTTCACTTTCGGAATTAATTGGTCAAGCAGTCAGTGGTATTTATTGAGCACTTACTATGTGCAGAGCACTGTACTAAGCACTTGGGAGACTATGATAATATAATAATTGTAATAATTGTGGTATTTATTATTAATAATAATGGTATTTGTTAAGTGCTTACTGTGCGGGAAGCAGAGTGGCTCAGTGGAAAGAGCCTGGGCTTCGGAGTCAGAGGTCATAGGTTCGACTCCCGGCTCTGCCACTTGTCAGCTGTGTGACTGTGGGCAAGTCATTTCACTTCTCTGTGCCTCAGTTACCTCATCTGTAAAATGGGGATTAACTGTGAGCCTCATGTGGGACAACCTGATTACCCTGTATCTACCCCAGCGTTTAGAACAGTGCTCTGCACATAGTTAGCATTTAACAAATACCAACATTATTATTATTATTATTACAAGGTAATAAGGTTGTCCCACAGAGGGCTCAAAGTCTTAATTCCCATTTTACAGATGAGATAACTGAGGCACAGAGAAGCTAAGGGCCTCGCCTAAAATCACACAACAGAAGAGTGGCGGAGTCGGGTTTAGAACCCATGTCTTCTGACTCCCAAGCCCAGGCTCTTGCCACTAAGCCATGCTGCTTCTATTTATTTGTATTTGTTAAGCACTTACCAGGTGCCAGGCACTGGTCTAAAATGCAAGCCAATTGGGTTGGACACAGTCCCTGTCGCACATGGGGCTCACAGTCTTAATTCCCATTTTACAGATGAGGGAACCGAGGCCCAGAGAAGTCACGTGATTTACCCAAGGTCATACAGCAGATGAGTGGTGGATGGGAAGTAGAACCAGGTGCTTCTGATTCCCAGGCCAGTTCTCTATCCACTAGGCCACACTGCTTCCTATACAATAGAGCTGGCAGACACGTTCCCTGCCCATAATGAGCTTGCAGTCTAAAGAAACAATGTTAAGAAAATGGCTAAGAGAGATGGTAAAGGTACATATTCATTAGGGGGAGAGTAGAAGCAGCGTGGCTTAGTGGAAAGAGCCCAGGCTTGGGAGTCAGAGGTCGTGAGTTCTAATCCCAACTCTGCCACTTCTCAGCTGTGTGACTGTGGGCAAGTCACTTAACCTCTCTCTGCCTCAGTTACCTCATCTGTAAAATGAGGATTAAGACTGTGAGCCCCACGTGGGACAACCTGATTCCCTTGAATCTACCCCAGCGCTTGGAACAGTCCTTGGCACATAGTAAGCGCTTAACAAATACCATCATTATTATTATGGGGTGACAGTTCGCATGTTAGCCCAAGATTCTACGAAAATGCCCATTCAGATCCCAGAAGGGAAGAACTCAGGCCCACTAATTGAACATTCAGCAGTATTTATTGAGTTCCTTCTTTCTCCAAGAAGTCTTTCCTGACTAACCCTCTAGACTGTAAACTTGTTATGGACAGAGAATGTTTCTGCTAATTCTGTTGTATTATACGCTCTCAAGTGCTTAGTACAGCTCTCCACACATAGTAAGAGCTCAATAAATACCACTGATTGATTGATTTCCCCACTTTATTCACCCTCCTTTTTTGCCACCTATGTACTTGGGTCAGAAACTCTTAAGAACTTTGATACCCCACCCCCCACCCCACCGCATTTACGTCCATATTCATTCATTCATTCAATAGTATTTATTGAGCGTTTACTATGAGCAGAGCACTGTACTAAGCGCTTGGAATATATCCTTATACACTGCCATGTTTCCTATCTATAATTTATTTTACTGTTCATTCATTCATTCAATCGCATTTATTGAGTGCTTACTGTGTGCAGAGAACTGTACTAAGCTCTTGGGCGGGTACAGTGCAACAACAAACGAGGACATTTCCTGTCCACAACAAGCTCACAGTCTACAGACGGGGAGGCAGACATCAATGCAAATAAAATGACAGATATGGACATAAGTGCTCTGGGGCTGGAAGAGGAAAGGGAGCGAGTCGGGCCGATGCAGAAGGAAGTGGAAGATGAGGAGAAATGGAGCTGGAAAGGCCTCTTGGAGGAGATGGGCCTTCGGTAAGGCTTTGAAAAGGGGAAGAGACATTGTCAGTTGTGGGCCTTCAGTAAAGCTTTAAAGTGGTGGGAGAGTGATTTTCTGTCAAGAGTAGAGGAGGGAGGGTGTTCCAGGACAGAGGCAGGACATGAGCCGGGGGTCGGTGGCGAGACAGACGAGAACGAGGCCCAGCGAGAATTTAGCGGCACCGGAGGAGCCGAGAGTGCGGGCTGGGTTGGAGAAGGAGAGAAGGGAGGTGAGGTAGGAGGGGCAGAGGGGATGGAGGGCTATAAAGCCAATGGAGAGGAGTTTTTGTTTGATACAGAGGTGGATGGGCAACCCCTGGAGTTTTCTGAGGAATGGGGTGATGGGTCCAGAATGTTCTGTAGAAAAATGATCCAGGCAGCAGAGTGAAGTACGGACTGGAGGGGGGAGAGACAGGACACTGGGAGGTCAGCAAGGAGGCTGATGAAGTAATCTAGGTGGGATAGAATAAGCGATTGTATTAATGTGGTAGTTTGGAGGGAGAGGAAAGGACAGATTTTAGCAATGTTGTGAAGGTGGGACTGAGAGGATTAGGTGACAGATTGAATTTATGGGTTGAATGAGAGAGAGGAGTCAAGGATAACATCTGTCTCCCCCTCTAGACTGCCAACTCCTCCTGGGCAGGGACTGTGTCAACCAACCTATTGTCCCTTTTCCTTAATCGTTTTTCTCAGGACTGTAAACTCCTTATGGCAGTGAACGTGTCTGCTAATTCTGTTGTACTGTACTCTCCCAAGGGCTTAGTATGGTGCCCCATAGATTTTAAGCACTCAATAAATATGATCGATTGACTGGTTGACTCCTAGAGTGTAAGCTCCCATTAGAATGGCAGTTCCTTGAGTTCAGAGAAAGTGTCAATGTGTCATTCTGTATTTCCCCATTTTCTAGTAAAGTGCTTCCCACCAAGTAGGTGCTCAATAACTGCTACTGTGACTTTTTTCACAGCCAGGCCTTTTCAGTTGCTTAGGGGTTTCTACTTACCCAGTTGTGGTGGTTTAATTTTTTTAAAAAATGCATATTATTTGGCTCTTGCTGTTAGGAACTAAATTAAGGATGTTCCCCAAGAAAGAGAATGTGTCACGGAGGTGAAGCCAGTGCTCTGCAGTAGAGTGCTCTGCCTACAGTAAGTGCTCAATAAATTCTATTGATTGATTAATATTGTGAGAAGCAGTGTGGCTTAGTGGAAAGAGCCCGGGCTTGGGAGTCAGAGGATGTGGGTTCTAATCCTGCCTCCACCACTCGTCTGCTGTGTGACGTTGGACAAGCCACTTAACTTCTCCTTGCCTCAGTAACCTCCTCTGTAAAATGGGGATTAAGACTATGAGCCCCACGTGGGACAACCTGATTACCTTGTTTCTATCCCAGCACTTAGAACAGTGCTTGGCACATAGTAAGCACTTAACAAATACCATCATTATTATCTTGTGTGTGGAGTACAAGTCCAAGAGATTGGAAGAAGTCACCAAAGGCAGTAGACACAATCACTGCCCTTGAGTTTACAATCTAGTTTACCGTCCTCTGCAGAAGGCAGTGAACACACTTCATTTCCTTGATATTCTAAGATTTTACATGTGTGGGTCACTGGAAAAGCAGCATGGCTTAATGGAGAGAACACAGGATGGGGAGTCAGAAGGAACTGGGTTCTGATCCTGGCTCCACCACCTGTCTGCTGTGTGACCCTGGGCAAGTCACTTCACTTCTCTGAGTCACTTCACTTCTCTGGGCCTCAGTTCCCTCAGCTGTAAAATGGAGATTAAGATTGTGAGCCCCATGAGGGATAAGGACTGTATCCAACCTGATTATCTTGTATCTACCCCAGGACTTAGGAGAGTGCTTGGCTCATAGGAAGTGTTTATCAAGTACCATAACGATTGTTAATCGTTCATTCATTTATTCAATTGTACTTATTAAGTGCTTACTCTGTGCAGAGCACTGTACTAAATGCTTGGGAAAATACAATACAACAATAAAAAGTGACGTTCCCTGCCCATAACATTTACAGTCTGGGGCAGGGGAGAAAGACAGCGATAAAAACAAATAAAATTGAAGCTATATACATAAGTTGTATTATTATTACTATTATTATGTGTGAAGAATGCATGTGCAAATAAGAATCCCATTTTACAAGCATGAAACACTGATGCCAACACCACATGATTCTATGATTCTTCCCCAATTAATTTCTAATCACCCCATTAACATCCCCCAAGTCTCACACCACTGCTGTCTCTTCAGCACTTTTGCTTCATCCCACCAAAGAGCCCAAGTACTCTCTCCCCTCACCTCCACACGCTAATGAGTCAGAGGAGCATGGTTTAGTGGATAGATCGCATAGGCCTGGGAAATCTAAGGTCAAGGGTCCTAATCCCGGCTCCACCACTTGTCTGCTGTGTGGCCTCGGGTGAGTCATTTCACTTCTCTGTGCCTCAGTGACCTCATCGGTGCTCAACTGGCCTCAGTTACTTTCATCTGTGTTAACTTTGATTTGCTCGTGTCCACCTAGCACTTAACACAGTGCCTGGCACATAGTAAGCATTTAAAAATACCACAGTTATTATTAGGATCATATTTTAAATACTTTAGTACTTCCTCCAACTGGTAGTAAACTCCTTGAGGGCAGGGATCATGTCTGCTAATCCTGCAATGATGACGATGATGATTCTGGATCGAACAAAGGCCTGGGAGTCAGAAGGACTTGGTTCTAATCCTAGCTCTGTCACCTTTATGCTGTGTGACCTTGGGCATGTCACTTTACTTCTTTGTGCCTCTATCCCCTCATCTGTAAAAAATGGGGATTAAGACTGTGAGCCCAGTGTGGAGCAGGGACTGTATCCAACATGTTTACCTTGTATCTGCCCCAGGCTTAGTATAATGCCTGGCACATAGTAAGAACTTATCAAATACCTCAATTATAATGATAATGATGATGATAACGATTACAGTATTTGTTAAGCATTTATTTTGTGCCAAGCACCAGTAGATACATGATAATCAAGTTGAATTCAGACCCTGCCCACATGGGGCTTACAGTCCAAGTAGGAGGGAGAATCAGTATCAAAATCCCATTTTCCATTCATTCGTTTATTCAATCATACTTACTGAGCATTTACTCAATAATAATAATAATAATGTTGGAATTTGTTAAGCACTTACTATGTGCGGAGCACTGTTCTCAGCGCTGGGGTAGATACAGGGTAATCAGGTTGTCCCACGTGAGGCTCACAGTCTTAATCCCCATTTTACAGATAAGGTAACTGAGGCACTGAGAAGTAAAGTGACTTGTCCAAAGTCACACAGCTGACAGGTGGCGGAGCCGGCATTAGAACCTGGGACCTCTGACTCCTAAACCCGTGCTCTTTCCACTGAGCCACAATTGTGCATAGAACTGTACTGAGTGTTTGGGAAAGTGCAATACAGCGATAAAGAGAGACAATCCCTACCCACAATGAGCTCACAATCTAGAGTGGGGAAGACAGACATCAATGCAAATAAACAGAAATCAATATAAATAAATAAAATTTCATATACATATGTGCTGAGAGGCGGAGAAAGGGGGAACGAGCAAAGGGAGCAAGTCAGGGTGACATAGAAGGGAGTGGGAGATGAGGAAAAGTGGGGCTTTTAGACTGGGAAGCCCTCTTGGAGGAGATGGGCCTTCAATAAGGCTTTGAAGATGGGGGAGAGTGACTGCTTAGTGAATTTGAGGAGGGAAGATGTTCCAAGCCAGAGGTAGGATGTGGGTCAGGGGTTGGCGGTGGGACAGGCGAGATGGAGGCCCAGTGAGAATGTTTGTGGCACCAGAGGAGCTAAGTGTGTGGGCTGGGTTGGAGAAGAAGAGAAGGGAGGTGAGGTCGGGGGAGGGAAAGGGGATGGACCACTTTAAAGTCAATAGTGAGGAGTTTTTGTTTGGCACAGAGGTGGATAGGGAACCGCTGGAGTTTTTTGAGGAAGGGGATGACATGTCCTGAATGTTTCTGGAAAAAGATAAACCGGGCAGGGGATTGAAGTACAGACTGGCGTGGGGAGAGGCAGGAGGTTGGGAGGTCAGCAAGGAGGCTGAGGCAGTCATCTAGGTGGGATAAGATAAGTGATGGTACTAACGTGGATGGATGGAGAGGAAAAGGGACGATTTTAGCGATGTTGTGAAGGTGAGACCGACAATCTGGTGACGGATTGGATATGTGGGTAGAATGAGAGAGCAGAGTCAAGGATAACATCAAAGTTATGGGCTTGTGAGACGGGAAGGATAGTGGTGCCGTCTATAGTGACGGGAAAATCCGGGAGAGGACGAGGTTTGGGTGGGAAGATAAGCTCTGTTTTGGACATGTTAAGTTTGAGGGGATGGGAGGACATCCAAACAGAGATGACTTGAAGGATAAGGAAACAGAAACATAAAGAAATCAAGTGACTTGCCCAGGTCAGAACCCAGGTCCTCTGAGTCCGAAGCCCGTGCTCTTTGAACTTGGTCAGGCCGCTTCCCGAGTACCCTCCCAAGTGCTTAGTCAGGTGCTCAGCACACAGTTGGTGCTCAATGTACACCAATGACATTAACAGCCAGACCTGTCCTAATTTCTCATTCCTAACTCCTTGGGTCTCTTACTATCAGAGCTGGCCGATTTGCTGGATAAAAGAGGGGCCCGGGAGTCTGAAAGACTTGGGTTCTAATCCTAGCTCTGCCTCATGCTTGCTGTGTGACCTCGGATAAGTCGCTTCACTTCTCTTGGCCCCGGTGACCTCATCTGTAAAATGGGGAATAAGACTGTGAGCCCCTGGGCCTGGGCTGTGTCCATCCTGATTAACTTGTACCTACCCCATTGCTTAGAACAGTGATTGGCACATAGTAAGCACCTAACAAGTAACATGATTATGGCTCAGTGGAAAGAGCACGGGCTTGAGAGTCAGAGGTCATGGGTTCGAATCCCGGCTCTGCCACTTGGCAGCTGTGTGACTGGGCAAGTCACTTCACTTCTCTGTGCCTCAGTTACCTCATCTGTAAAATGGGGATTAAGACGGTGAGCCTCATGTGGGACAACCTGATGACCCTGTATCTACCCCAGCGCTTAGAACAGTGCTCTGCACATAGTAAGCGCTTAACAAATACCAACATTATCATTATTATTATTACTATCATTATTATTACATTGGCCAAAATACCAGAGTTGCCCTCTCTTTAACATCCCTGGCACTACAGTCATAGCTGCATACAAAACCTCGGCGATAACCGTGCCCATTTCTCTCTCTGTCACAGAAGAGGTAAGTGAAACCGATTTTTTAAAATAAGAACTAAATTTGTGAAAGTCTAGAAATGAGGCCTCCTTCATATAGGTTTCCATGGAAATCCACTTGAAATATCAACATAATGGATTCTTTTTTTTCAAGTAAGGTAGGCACTTTACCCAATTAATTAAACCCATTGTTCCCCAAATGCCAAGCCTTTTATGCACCGAAAGGGCAAGGCACTCAAAAGAGGCAATGGGGACAATAGACTAAAGCTTGAACAAGAAAAACACACATCGCAAAATGGATCGTGTTCTTCCCACCATCACCGAACGGACCGATGCATAAATTAGCCGGTGCCTGTGGGCAGACTTAACCTTTACTCTGCTCATTTAAGATGGTCTTACCTGCCTATTTATTCCGTGGTTTGATAGAAACCGAGAGAAAGGGAGCGGCAGGAATGAGAAATATACATATGGTCGCAGATATGGACGATAGGCATAATAGTCCTAAAGGTTTTCAATGGGTAGGTCTTTCTAAAAACAATAAATATCATTCCCTCTGACCTATCTTCACCCTTCTGCTTAATATTAATAATAATAATAATTATAATGATGGTATTTGTTAGGTGCTTACTATATGCCAAGCACTGTTCTAAACACGGGGGTAGATACAAGGTAATGAGGTTGTCTCACGTGGGGCTTACGCTCTTAATCCCCATTTTACGGATGAGGTAACTGAGGCACAGAGAAGTGAAGTGACTTGCCCCAAATCACACAGCTGACAAGTGGCGAAGCCGGGATTAAAATCCACGACCTTTGACTCCCGAGCCCCTGCTCTTTCCACTAAGACACTCTGCTTCTCAATCAAATACCTACAGTAATATCAGTGAAATCTGTGAACCTGGCTGATAATCTTAAAACAATGACCTATCAATCAATTTTATTTTTTTGAGCATCTACTGTGTGCAGAGCACTGTACTAAACCCTTGGGGGAGTGTGACAGACTTGGAAGACAAAATCCTTGCCCTTCAGAAGCTTACAGTCCGTCCTTCAACTCCTTCGTCTTGGCCCAGAAGCCGTATGTTATGTGTCGTTTACTCTCTTGCCTTTCTTTACTTGTAAAATCCATGAGGACAGGGATTAAGTCTACGAATATTGAATTCTCCCAAGTATTAAAAGCAGTTCTCTGCACTAATTGCTTGATTCATTCAGTCATATTTATTGAGGGCTTACTGTGTGCAAAGCACTGTACTGAGCGTTTGGGAAAATACATTATAACAAGAAACAGACACCTTCCCTGCCCACAACGAGCTTCCAGTCTAGAGGACGAGTTTACAGCTTGAGAAATACAATTGATTGATTAAAGTTCTGAAATCCCACCTACCACAGAGAGAAAAGCTTATGATCGACATATTCAGCTTCGGTATCAACCCTCCCCTCAGATCGAGTGAGTAATTGATAGTCTTCCATTCATTTTGTGAAATACCGTCTCGACAAAAACAAATCCATAATGATAATAAAAATAAGCATGGTATTCGCTGTTCATTCATTCATTCAATAGTATTTATTGAGCGCTTACTATGTGCAGAGCATTGTACTAAGCGCTTGGAATGTACAAATCGGTAACAGATAGAGACAGTCCCTGCCCTCTGATGGGCTTACAGTCTAATCGGGGGAGACAGACAGACAAGAACAATGGCAATAAATAGAATCGAGAATACAATTCGCTAACTGCTTACAAGGTGCCGCGTGCTGAATTAACTGCTGGAGTAAATACGATTCAATTAGGTTAGAAATTGTCCCTATCTCACAAGTGGCTCCGGGCTAATGGAGCGGAAGCGCAGATATTGAATCTCCATTTTGCAGAGGAGGAAAATGAGGCACAGAGAAATTAAGCAAGTTGCCCAACCTCACACAGAAGTGTTGAGGATGAAAAGCCCGGACCAAAAGCTCGGATTTCAGTTCCAGGTCGGCTGGAATCAGACCGTGTCCTGAGGAATCAATTCTAATTCAATCGTATTTATTGAGCACTTACTATGTGCAGAGTACAACAGATCCAATGACGGTATTTATTGAGCCCCGAATAGTCCTCTAGACTGTAAGCTTGTTGTGGGCAGAGTACATATAGGCAGAGAAGCAGAATGGCTTAGTGGAACGAGCACAGGCTTGGGAGTCAGAGGTCATGGGTTCTAATCCCAACTCCACCGCTGGTCAGCTCTGTGACCTTGGGCAAGTCACTTCACTTCTCTGTGCCTCAGTCACCTCATATGTAAAATGGGGATGAAGACTGTGAGCCCTACGTGGGACAACCTGATTTCCTTGTATCTACCCCAGCGCTCAGGACAGTGCTTAGCACATAGTAAGTGATTAACAAATACCAACATTATCGTTATTATTATTACATGTCTGTTTATCATGTAGAAGCAGCATGGCATAATAGAAACAGCTTGGCATAGTGGATAGAGCATGGACCTGGGAGTCAGAAGGTCATGGGTTCTAATCCCGGCTCTGCCACTTGCCTGCTGTGTGACCTCGGGCAAGTCACTTCACTTCTCTGGGCCTCAGTTACCTCATCTGTAAAGTGGGATTAAGACTGTGAGCCCCCATATGGGACAGGGACCGTGCCCAACCCAATTACCTTGTATCTACCCCAGCGCTTAGTAAAGTGCTCTGCACATAGTAAGCGTTTAACAAATACCATAATTATTATTATCACTGTAGTGTCCTCACCCAAGCACCTAGGACAGTGCTCTGCAAACAGTAAGCGCTCAACTGATACAACTGACTGAGTTTTCTCTCATTCCCTCTGCGTCAACCTGACTTGCCCCCTTTACTCACTCTCCTCCCAGCCCCACAGCAATTATGTACATATTTGCAATTTATTTATTTATCCATTTATTTATAAATATTGTTTGTCTCCCCCTCTAGACTGTAAGCTTGTCGTGGGCAGAGAGCATAACTGTTTTATTGTTGTTGCGTACTCTCCCAAGAGTTTAGGACAGCACTGTGCTCACAGCAAGTACTCAATAAATACGATTGACTCACCGACTGATTTTTCTTCCCCTCCCTTCTGCGTCGCCCTGACTTGCTCCCTTTAATCATCCCCCCCTGCCAGGCCCACACCGCTCATGTCCATATGGCATTTAGGCATTTATATTAATATACAGCTGACTCACTGTCCGGCTTACAACGTGCGGCGCAATAAAGCCCAACGGGCGGTGGCCCACCTCACAACCGTAGCAAAAGATGGCCTCCGAGGTGAGAGATGTAGGCCGACTGACAGGACTAGGCCTGCTAAAGGCGTGAATACTCCTCAAGAACCAGAATATGACCGAAGATCAGAGAAAGATAGGATTTCATTGGGTGTATGAAAGATTAAGGCAACGCACGTGTGCCCACACATGACCAGAGCCTCCCCGAGATCAAAAGGGATTAGGAGTCTGTCCTTTGAAGAATTAACCCTGCTCTTTCTAAATTCTGCAGGACTCCAGGGGTCGGGGAGACGACACCCAAATCTCACTGACCTAATAGTGCCCAGCTGTCCTTTTATGGTAAAGAAGGCTACAGTTTTCCCCTCACGATTTGATCCAAGCAGGAGAGAAGGCTGCAGGGATATTTTTTGCTGAGAGAACTTTGGGTAAATTTCTTTAACTACGGGCCAAGGATAAATTTGGCTCGATCTGTTCTCAACACCCATTTCTGAAGTGTCACTTTCTCCCTTGGAAGTGTGAAAAAGAGAGAAATGCCCAAAAGAGAACTGTAAAAAAGAATCTGTCTTCGAAAGTCCTATTAAAGATAAATAAATAAAATCCTACTGGGCTCTTTTGGGGGCTAAGCCTATGGCAAAATATGCAAATCTCATCCAAGTGTATGATACCCTTTGCATTACCTCTTTGCAAGTTTCACCTGGCTTCCCTCACAATACCGTAGTAATAATAATAATAATAATAGTAGTGGTATTTGTTAAGCACTTCCTACATGCCAAGCACTGTACTAAGCACTGCAGCGGATACAAGCAAATCAATTTGGACATAGTTCCTGTCCCACATGGGGCTTACAGTCTCAATCCCCATTTTGCAGATGAGGTAACTGAGGCCCAAAGAAGTGAAGCAACTTTCCCGAGGTCACAGAGCAGTACCTGACTCCCAGACCCATACTCGATCCACTACACCATGCTGCTTCTCTTGAGAGCATTACAGAAAGTCAGATTTTTCAGTACTTTGCTAACTGAAAAAGACTGAGTTTTCCCAAAGCCAGTGAGAAGGAGAAAAGCAGGGATCTGGTGTGCATGCATCGAAGGATATACTTGAACCTCTAGACTGTAAAGTCACTGCGGGCAGGGAATGTGTCTGTTTATCATTACATTGTACTCTCCCAAGTGCTTAGTACAGTGTTCTGTGCACAGTAAGCACTCTATAAATATGACTGACTGACTGAACAATAATAATAATAATAATCCTGGTGCTTGTTAAGTGCTTTATACATTCCAGGCACTGTTCTAAGAACTAGGGGAGATACAAGTTAATCAGGTTAGACACAGTCCCTGTCCCATATAGCACTCACACTTTTAACCCCATTTTACAGATGAGGTGACTGAGGCACAGAGAAGTGAAGTGACTTGCCCTAGGTCACAGAGCAGACTTGTGACTGATCTGGGATTAACAATAATAATAACAATAATAATAATAACTATGGTATTTGTTAAGCGCTTACTATGTGCCAGGCCACGTTCTAAGTGCTGGAGTGGATACAAGATAATCGGGTTGGACACAGTCCCTGTCCCACAGAGGCTCACAGTCTTAATCCCCATTTTCCAGATGAGGTAACGGAGGCCCAGAGAAATGAAGTGACTTGCCCAAGGTCACAGAGCAGACAAGATTAGAACCCAGGGTCTTCTGACTTCCAGGCCCGGGCTCTATCCACTACTAAGTCACGCTGCTTCCCAGTTGTTTGATCAGTTGCTTTACCATTTCTCACCAAGATCCTTTTCCCTACTCCCTCTTTGTCCCGTGTCACCCTTGTACTTGGATTTATACCCTTTATTCACCCCTCCCACAGCTCCACAGCACTTCTGTCCATATCAGTAAATTATTTATTTATATTGATGTCTGTCTCCTTCTCTAGACTGTAGCTTACTGTGGGAAGGTAACATGCCTATCAACTCAGTTAAATTATAGTCCCCCAAGCACTTAGTACAGCTCTCTGCAGACAGTAGGCACTCAATAAATACCACTGATTGAATGACTGATGTCTACCAACTCTGTATTGTACTGTCCTTTCCCAAACCCTTAGTACAGTGGTCTGTACTTGGTAAGCGCTTCATAAATACAAACGACTGACCGTTGATCAACATCAGCATAATGGTATTCATTCACGCTTACTCTGTTCCAAACACTTTGCTAAGCGCTGGGGCAGAAACAAGATAGCAAGATCAGGCTTAGTCACCTACCCCTAATAGCCCCTACAAGTCTCACAGTCTTAGAGAGAGGGAGATGATCTATTTTATCCCTATTTTACAGGTGGGGAGACTGAGAGAGAGAAGAGTTAAGTGACTTGCCCAAAGTCACACAGCAGACAAGTGGCTGGACTGTGACTTGAAACCGGAACCTCCCGATTATAATAACGATGGTATTTGTTAAGCACTTACTATGTGCCAAGCACTGTTCTAAGCTCTGGAGAGGATACAAGGTAATCAGGTTGTCCCATGTGAGGCTCACAGTCTTAATCCCCATTTTACAGACAAGGTAACTGAGGCACTGAGAAGTTAAGTGACTTGGGCAAAGTTCTTTGGCCAACAGCAGAGCCGGGAGGCCATCCCTGATCTGGAAATCTAATTGTCCACCCAGCAGAGAAGCAGCCTGGAGTCAGAGTTCATGGGTTCGAATCCCGGCTCTGCCACTTGGCAGCTGTGTGACTGTGGGCAAGTCACTTAACTTTTCTGTGCCTCAGTTCCCTCATCTGTAAAATGGGGATTAACTGTGAGCCTCATGTGGGACTTGATTACCCTGTCTCTACCCCAGCGCTTAGAACAGTGCTCTGCACATAGTAAGCGCTTAACAAATACCAACATTATTATTATTATTATTATTGTTAGAGGGCAGACCACAGGCCTGGGAGTCAGAAGGTCATGTGTTCCAATCAATCCAGTGCTCTTTTCACTAGACCACAGACAAGTGCTATTTCATAACATGCTGTGATCTAATGGCCATTTCGACATTTGGTAACACTTCCTTGCCTCCGGTTTACGATGGGCAAAGTGAACTTCAGTTCCAATCTTCTAGACCTTTTCTAGACTGATGTGTGTGCTTCACTTTGAACCATGAATAAAGGACGATAAATTGTCGGACGCTGCTTTAAAATTTGACACGTGGCTTCTGAACGGTTTATCCGTGTGGCCACTAAAAGTGATTCAGCTGCAGATGAGCCTTTGGAGACTGGTGAATTAGTTCCACATTCATATAGGAGCACTGAAAGGCATATCTTCTCAGAAATCAGTTGAAATCACTGTAAAGTTGGAGACAAATGGACATCAACAAGACAGACTTTGCTTCTCCCATATGTTGTTTTAGAAATAAGCAATTGGGAAGGGCTGCTATGGAAACGGAAAAGGCAGACACAAAACTTCAGTCGCTCAGTTAATCGTATTTATAGAGCACTTACATTAAGCGCTTGGGAGAGTGAAATAGAACAATACAACAGATGCATTCCCTGCACACAGTGAGCTTACAGTCCAAAGGAAATAATAATGTTGGTATTTGTTAAGTGCTTACTATGTGCAGAGCACTGTTCTAAGTGCTGGGGGAGATACAGGGTAATCAGGTTGTCCCACGTGAGGCTCACAGTTAATCCCCATTTTACAGATGAGGTCACTGAGGCACAGAGAAGTTAAGTGACTTGCCCACAGTCACACAGCTGACAAGCGGCAGAGCCGGGAGTCGAACTCATGACCTCTGACTCCGAAGCCCAGGCTCTTTCCTCTGAGCCACGCTGCTTCCCCGAAAAGGAAAGGAAGCATACAAAAGCGAGCCTAATGGAAGCAGCAGGGAATGTGTCTATTTATTGTTATATTGTACTCTCCCAAGTGCTGAGTACAATGCTCTGCACACGGTAAGTGCTCAATAAATACGACTGACTGATTTTAAGTTTCTTGAGGGCAAGGATCACGTAGACTAAATCAGTTGTATTCAGAATCAATCAATCAATCGTGTTTATTGCGTGCATGTGCCTGGGAGCCAGAAGGTCATGAGTTCTAATCCCGGCTCCGCCACTTGTCTGCTATGTGACCTTGGGCCTATGTGACCTCTGTGCCTCAGTTCCCTCGTTTGGAAAATGGGGATTGAAACTATGAGCCCCATGTGGGACAAGGGACTGTGTCCAACCTGATTTGCTTGTATAATAATAATGGTATTTGTTAAGTGTTCACTATGAGCCAAGCACTGTTCCAAGCACTGGGGTAAATACAAGGTTATCAGGCTGTCCCACGGCTCACAGTCTTCATCCCCATTTTATAGGTGAGATAACTGAGGCACAGAAAAGTTAAGTGACTTGCCCAAAGTCAGACACAGCTGGCAAGTGGCAGAGCTGGGATTAGAACCCATGTCCTCTGCCGCCCAAGCCCGTGCTCTTTCCCCTAAGCCACGCTGCTTCTCGTGGCGTCTCTACTTCTTGTATCCAACCCAGCGCTTAGAACAGTGATTCTTGATTCTATTTAGTTGCCGTTGTTTTTACGAGATGTTCTTCCCCTTGACTCTATTTATCGCTATCGTTCTCGTCTGTCCGTCTCCCCCGATTAGACCGTAAGCCCGACAAACGGCAGGGACTGTCTCTATCTGTTGCCGACTTGTTCATTCCAAGCGCTCAGTACAGTGCTCTGCACATTCAATAAATACTATTGAATGAATGAACAGTGCCTGGCACACAGGAAGCGCTTAACATACACCGTAATAATAATAATAACACTCTGTTCAGGGAAATGTACTAAGCTCTTGGGACAGTACAATATAATAGAATTGGTAGACATGTTCCCTGCCCACAACGAGCTATCATTCTCTGCCATATCGTTACCATGTTCTGCACACAGAAAGTGCTCAGTGAATGTTATTGATTGAAGCTCTTGAAAATGAACGCTAGGAAATTTTGGTCAAAGTATGCTTTTTTTAATTAAGAAAAGTTACTAAGTCCAGTCTCTCTGAAAATATAATTTTGATTAGGCAGGCAGATTCACCGTCACATTTGGCTGAGAGTCAAAGTTCAACAGGGTCCCCAAATTAGCAAAAAATGAGCTATGACTCTTTCCCAGACAACTGAAGTCATGAATTAAAATGAAAGTAGAATTTGTCTCTTCAGGCACCTGCTTCTCGGCCTTTCCCTGGAAGTGTTAATGAGCGATAAAAGACTAATAACACTGAAAATGGTTTTATGAGCAAATGAGAAATCAGCAAGCTTCCCTCTTTTCATGTCCAGATGTTTTTTGTTTTCCCAGCTTAAAGTTTTCAAAGGAATGTTTTCCCTTTGCTACTTATAGAAAATGGTTCTTTCCCCTAATTGCCTCCTGAGGTTTTTCCCACATAAAGTGCATCTCTAGAAATGACCTCTCTGGTTAGGGCCAGAGGGTGGACAGATGGAGAAACTTCCTCTCTCAAGATGATCCCAACACATTCCCAGTCGGTCACTGGCGGAGTTCAAACTGGTTTCCAAATTTCCTCTGCCACAGATCCTAATTCATCCTTAGGACTGCCGTGATAGCTTTGGTCTCAAGCCCCACCTACCTGTGCAAATTTGGAAACACCCTCCACGCTACCTAGTTATGCAACGCCCCCGAGTTCTGGCCTGCAACACCCTCCCTCTTCACGTAATAATTGTAATGATAAGGATGGCATCTGTTAAGTGCTTATTATGTGGCAAGCACTGTAATAAGCGCTGGGGTAGATACAAGCCAATAGTAATAATAATACTAATTGTGGTATTTATTAAGTATTTACTATGTCCCAGGCACTGTACTAAGAGCTGGGGTAGATATAAGTCAATAGTAATAATAATACTGATTGTGGTATTTATTAAGCACTTACTATGTGCCAGGCACTGTCCTAAGCCCTGGGGTAGATGCAAGCAAATCAGGTTGGACAGAGTCCCTGTCCCACTTGGGGCTCAGAGTTTTAGTCCTCCTTTTACAGTTGAGATCACAGTCTAGAGGGGGAGATCACTGAGGCACAGAGAAGTGAAGTCATTAGACCAAGGCCACACAGCAGACAAGTAGTGGAGTCGGGATTAGAATCCAGATCCTTCTGATTCCCACGCCTGTGCTCGACAATTACTCACTGATACTTCAAAGCCTTCCAAGAGGGCTTCCCTGACTAAGCCCTACTTTCCTCTTCTCCCACTTCCTTCTGCATCGCCCCACCTTGCTCCCTTTATTCATTCCTCCTCCCAGCCCCACACCACTTATGTCCATAGCTGTCATTTATTTATTAATATTAATGTTTGCCTCTCCCTCTAGACTATAAGCCCAATGTGGGCAGGGAATGTGTCTGTTACATTGTACTTTCCCAAGTGCTTAGTACAGTGCTCCGCATGCAGTGAGAACTCCATAAATATGATCGACTGACTGCCTGCCTGCCTCCCCCTCTAGACTGTAAGCTCGTTGAGGGTAGGGAATATGTCAGATATATTCTTATACTGTCCTCTCCCAAGTGCTTAGTACAGTGCCCTGCACACAGTAAGAGCTCAATAAATGATGATTGACTGATTGACTCCCCGGTCAGGATGGCACCTGAAGAGTTTCCAGTACTCTACCAGTCTCGGCTACGGGATCGATAGGCATACCCACTCCATTCCTAGCTTGGCCAGTGGCTAGCGAGTGGCGGGCCATCTGCTACAGAGAAGCAGCGTGGTGCAGTGGAAAGAGCACGGGCTTTGGAGTCAGGGCTCATGAGTTCGAATCCCAGCTCTGCCACTTGTCAGCTGTGTGACTGTGGGCAAGTCACTTAACTTCTCTGTGCCTCAGTTCCCTCATCTGTAAAATGGGGATTAAGACTGTGAGCCCCACGTGGGACAACCTGATTCCCCTGTGTCTACCCCAGCGCTTAGAACAGTGCTCTGCACATAGTAAGCGCTTAACAAATACCAACATTATTATTACAAGTCAAAACTCCCCTGTGCCGGGCATCAGCGGCACAGGGGAGAGTCGAGGGCGGAGGGTCAAGTTGACTGCGCGGAAGGCGGCGATGGTAAACCAGTTCTGGATTTTTCCCAAGAAAACTCTGTGGATCCACCACCAGAACGATTGCAGATGGAGGTGGAGCGTTCTGGGAGACATGTGTCCTTGGCGTCACTGTGGGCTAGAAACGACTCGACGGCATAAGAGAAAACAAGACTTACTGGCTGACCCTCCAATCTTCTCTCCTCTCATCTGTACCACATATCTGAAGGGGGTTCTGCACTTCTAATTGTCATTGGAAAAATAAAAGTGACACAGAGCAGCCAAACCTCCAAAACTCCCAATGGTCCCAAATTCTATTTTAAGATACGAAACAAGAGGGAAAAACAAAGTCGTAGACACCACCTTCGAGAAGCAATATGGTCTACTGGATAGACACCAGGGCCTGGGAGTCAGGCGGTCCTGAGTTCTAATCCCTCCTCTGTTACTTGTCTGTGAAATAACCCTGGGCAAGTCATTTCAGTTTTCTGGGCCTCAGTTCCCTCATCTGGCAAATGGGGTTAATACTGTGAACGACATGTGGGACAAGGACTGTGCCCAACCTGATTGGCTTGCTTTTATCCCAGTGCTTAGGGCAGTGACTGGCACATAGTAATTGTTTCACAAATACCATCCAAAAAGAGCAGAGCTGGTTCTGACCTTTCTACTAGAATAGCCACAGCAGTTCATTCATTCGGTCTTATTTGTGAGTGTTTACTGTGTGCAAATTCATGAATTCATTCATTCAATTGTATTTATTGACCATTTACTGTGTGCAAAGCATGTACTAAGCACTTGGGAGAGTATAATAGAATAACAGACACATTTCCTGCCCACACAAGCTCACAGTCTAGAGGGGGAGACAGACATGAATATATATAAAGAAATAAATACATAAATACATAAATAAATAAATTGCAGATTTTATATATATATATATATATATATATATACGTACGCTGTGGGGATGGAAGGGAGGATGAATGAAGGAGCCATTAACGGCAATGCAGAAGGGAGTGAGAGAAGAGAGGAGGGCTTAGTCAGGGAAGGCTTCTTGGAGGAGATGGGCTTTCAATAGGGCTCTGAATTGGGGAGAGAGGTTTTGAAGTTCATTTCATTAATTGTAGGGTAAGCAATCAATGGCACCCCATTGTAGAGCGTCTGTTTAACAGAACCTGTGTTCTCTCATCAATCATGGCATCTTTTGAGAAGACACGCAGTTAGAAGGAGGTTATAAAAAAAAGCAAAGGTTCATAGGTTGGGGGCTTTTATATCGTTGTTTTTTACCATCATCGCTTACGGAGAAGTCACACTGAATCTAGTACATTCCATCTGAAATGTTCGATAGGTACCACAAAAACAATTCAGGCCTGAGTTCTTATCCTGGCTACTCTGGGGGCCTGTTGCCCCTGGCTGCTCCTTCTCCTTCAGCTTTCCCATGAAAAAGCAATGATGTGCCCCTTTCCTCTTCTTCCACGCCCTTCTGCGTCGCCCTCACTTGCTCCCTTTATTCGCCCCCCCAACCTCTGCCCCACAGAGCTGATGTACCTATCCATAATTTATTTATATTAATGTCTGTTTCTCCCTCTTGACTGTAAGTGCGTTATGGGCAGAGAAGGTGTCTGCTAATTCTGTTGTATTGTACTCTCCCAAGCGCTTAATACAGTGCTCTGCACATAATAAGCACTCAATAAATCTGATGGACTAACTGATTGGTCAATTATGATTGATCGTTCGATTAATTGATTGATTCTAACTAACCGAGCAGTGAGTACCCTGCTTAGGATACAGTAGGTCCTCTATAAATGCTATGGACAGATAGATAATAAAATCTCTCACAATTTAAAATATCTTCTTTCTAGTCTTCTCAGTACATGAAAAACAGTCAATTGACACTCGAATTGGTAACTGCCGTATTTGCTAAGTACTTATGATGTTCTAGGCACTGTACTAAGCTCTGGGATACATACAAGAAAATCGGGATTGATACAGTCTCTTGTCCCACATGGGCTCACAATCAAAATAGAAAGGAGAACAGGTGTTAAACCCCATTTTACAAATAAGGAAACTGAGGCACAAGGAAGTTAAATGATTTGTCCAAGGTCACACAGCAAGCAAGGGTGGTAATCAGATTATAACACATATCCTAGATCTGACTCCCAAATCTACACTATTTCTACTAGCCCACACTACTTCCCATTCTCCCTTAACAACTTTCCAGGTAATTTAAAGCATTATAAAAGTACCACCTCATCCTTCTCCATTCTAATCAATGAATAGTATTTATTGAGCACCTATAGGGTGCAGAGCACTGTACTAAGCACTTGGGAAAGTATGATATAACAATAAACAGATACATTCCCTGCCCACAATGAGTTTATAGTCTAGAGGGGTCTCCCCACCTACTAGATTGTAAATTCCTCCACTAGACTGAAAGCTCCAGGGATTCTTTCTACCAATTTTTTTTTGGCGGGGGTGGTTATTTGTTGATCACCTACTATGTGCCAAGCATATACTAAATGCTAGAGTAGATACAAGCTCATCAGATTGGACACGGTCCATGTCCCACATGGGGCTCACATAAACTCCACTGTACAGATGAGGTAACTGAGAGAAAGCAAGTGACTTACCCAGGGTCACACACCAGACCAGTGTCTGGAGTCAGAATTAGAACCTAGGTCCTACTGACTCCCAAGTCTGTGCTCTATCCACTAGGCCATGCTGCTTCCCTAAACTGTAAGCCTCAGGTGGGAAAGGAATTGTCTCCTACATGGTTATATTTACCCAAGTGCTTGGTAAACTGCTTGGCAAATAATAAGCACTTAAATACCATTAGTATGGCCTACCTTAGTGGCAAGAGCTGGGGCTTGGGAGTCAGAGGACATGGGTTCTAATCCCGGGTCCGCCACTGGTCTGCTGTGTGACATTGGGCAAGTCACTTCACTTCTCTGTGCCTCAGTTACCTCATCTGTAAAGTGGGGATTGATACTGTGAGCCCCATGTGGAACAATCTGATGATCTTGTATTTACCCCAGCGCCTAGAACACTGATTGGCACATAGTAAGCGCTTAACAAATACCACAATTATTACTATTATTGTGATTTTAAGGCAAAGTCTAGTGGAAGGATTCATTCTCAGCACTTATAGGGGGCACAATCCTGTTACACTTCAAAGTTCTCCCAAGCTCATTCAGAAAGCGCTCAATAAATACAATTGAATGAATGAATGAATTAATTAATTAATTAAGCACTTTCCAGCCTTGCATTCTGCCTGTGATGTCACTTATTACCTCTATGCAGTGATTACTGTAAGACTCGGGTACTTGATACTTGAAAGTGGAATAAAGTGAAAAGGGAAAAATTGTGTTTGTTATACTGAAGCTGGAATAGTAGTTTCCCTCCTTAATATTGTGCTCTTCCAAGTGCTTAGCACAGTGCCCTGCACAGAGTAAACACTCAATAAATGCCAATGGTGGACTGATTGATTGATTGAATACAGTATTACTTTGCCACTGAGTTGCAAAAGACTCATTTTTGTTGAAAAATGCCATGATGCTAATTTGAAAAAAAAATCTTAGTCACCGTTATCAACCCCTCGAAAATAAGATCCTGATCATTCCCCCAGGCAGATCTTGACATTTAGGAAAGGTTGTTCATTTAGCTTATTCCGCGCTTTCCAACTTAAAAGAGTGTTTTATTCTGAAGCAATGGCGGTTTGAAGAGAAAGTCTGTTGATTAGTTTCAGACTGGGAGTGTTAGAGAAAGACTGGACATTTTAGTGCAGAGTAGTTTGCAAAGGAGAAAAATTTCAACAAATTATCTCACGGACTGTCCAGCACTTCATTCGATCCAAAAAAAATAAATCAGGCGTTCAAAAATACTTGCTCTCTAAGCCAAATTGCCTTGGGGAAAAGGGAAATGAATAAGATGTTTTGCTCAACCTAGATCCTTGAAGATGAATTCTGCAAATAGGAACTGTCCACTGGCCTATTAAAGTAGACACACACTTGGAAAAGGGAAAGTTTATGAGACACAATCCAATACCATTTAAGGACACCACCATTAACAAATTACTGTTATTATCATTCTTATCATTGTATTTGTTAAACATTTACTTTGTATATATCACTGTTCTAATAATAATAATGTTGGTATTTGTTAAGCGCTTACTATGTGCCGAGCACTGTTCTAAGCGCTGGGGTAGACATAGGAGAATCAGGTTGTCCCATGTGGGGCTCACAGTCTTAATCCCCATTTTACAGATGAGGGAACTGAGGCACAGAGAAGTTAAGTGACTTGCCCACAGTCACACAGCCGACAAGTGGCAGAGCTGGGATTCGAACTCATGAGCCCTGACTCCAAAGCCCGTGCTCTTTCCACTGAGCCACGCTGCTTCTCAGCACTGGGGTGGTTACAAAAGAATGGAGTCAGACCCAATCCCTGCCCCACTTGGGGGTTCACATTATCAGTAGGTGGGAGGACAGATATTTAAAACGTTTTTACATTTCAGAAAACAGAGGCATGGGTTTCAGTGACTTGACCAAGGTCACACAGCAAGCAACTGGCAGAGCCAGAATTAGAAATCAGGCCCTCTGATTCCCAGGCCCATGTTCTCTCCACCGGGCCATGCTGCTTCTCTGCACATAGAGTGAATCCCTTTCCAGAGGTGAGTATGTTTCCACACTTCCCAAGTCGAACCAGGAACAGATTTGTTCACTCATTCAATCGTATTTATTAAGCTCTTTCTGTGTGCAGAGCACTGTACTGAGCACTTGGGAAAGTATAATACAATAATAAACAGTGACATTCCCTGCCCACAACGAGCTCATGGTCTAGTGGTGATGAACTAGGATCAGACTCAGTCATTCATTCAGTCCTATTTATTAAGCGCTTCCTGGGTGCAGAGCACTGTATTAAACACTTGGGAAAATACCATACAACAATAAAGAGAGACTTTCCCAGCCCACAATGAGCTCACGGTCTAGAAGTGGGGAGACAGGCATCAATAGAAATAAATAAAATTACAGATATATACATAAGTGCCAGGGTGGTGGGAGGGAGGGGAAGAGCAACAGATACGATTACTTACATTTTTAAACACAGACAGGCTTCCTAGTTGCTTGTTGCCTCAGTTTCCCCAAGACCCCTAAGGCAGTCGATCAAGCAACCCAGGAGAGAATGCAGCCATTTTGTTGTTTATGCCTTTTACTGGTTCTTCCCTACCCTCAGCCACAATATATATTTGCAAAATTGAATTTGGAATACATTAAAGCCTAATGCGCATCATAAATTCCTCGATGAAATACGAAAGTATGATGACTTAACGGAAACTCGGTTTAGCTCTCTCTTATTAACCTTGAAGGACCGGCTTTCTGGGTTATGGATTCAGTGGACATTTTTTAAGGAGGAGGTGTTCAAATGCTGATAGGCTTAAGGGTAAAGATTGCTTACAAAGGCAAAATGAAATCGGTTACTGGAAATCCAAGAAGCTGGTTATCCCCAAAAGCAATCTCGCATGACACTTTCAGGGGGAAGAAAGGGGAAATGAAATGGCCACTATCAAAACCATCTCCTCTCTCGTCTTTTCTGACCTGGATCTATCACCTCCCACCCATCCCCCCTTTGTTTCTGACCCTCACCCTCAAATCCCACAGCCATTTTTTTAAAACAGCATTTTTTTAAGTGCTTACTATGTTCCGGGCAATGCACTAAACGGTGGGGTAGATACAAGATAATTGGGTTGGACTCAGACCGAGTCCGACGTGGGGCTCACGGTTTTAATCCCCATTTTAAAGATGCGGTAACCAAGGCCCAGAGATATTAAGTCACTTACCTGAGGTCACCCAGCAGCCAAGAAGCAGTGTCAAGATTAGAACCCAGGTCCTTCTAACTCCCAGCCCCCTGCTCTATCCACTGGGCCATGCAGGAGCTCTCCTATGACCATCTCGCTGCATACAACAATATTAATTAAAATTGTATTTGTTAAGTGCATCTCATGTGCCAAACACTGTTCTAAGCGCTGAAGTAAACGCAAGGAAATGACGTCGGACAAAGACCCTGTCCCATATAGGGGGGTCCCCATTTTACAGATGAGGGTACTGAGGCACAGAGAAGTTAAGTAATTTGCCCAAGGCCACACAGCTGATGTGACAGAGCCGGGACTAGAACCCATGTCCTCTGACTGCCAGGCCTGTGCTCTCTCCACTAGGCAATGCTACTCTACAACCTGGGTTGGTGGGAAAAGTGTGTAGTATAGTAGCGCTTAGTACAGTGCGCTATATAAATACAACTGAATGACAAAAATAAATAAATGAAATAGAATGAATGTGTACATTCTACTCAATCAGTAGCATTTGTTTAGCGCTTACTTTATACAGAGAGTTGTACAAAGCGCTTGGAGGGATAAAATAGACACCTATACCTATTATCAAGATACTTAGTTATTTTGGGTGTTTAAAGTGTTATGCTTCCAAATAGACCCAGCGGCAACATCAGTGACATTTTCTTTACAGTTCAGTCTACCATTACCCAGGTGCTTTTTTTAAATTTAATTTTTAACAGTTCATCCCATTACCCAGAATCATCTCCAGGTCTCCTCCAAAGGTATCAATCATTCAATCCATCAAAAGGTATTTACTGAGCTCTTACAGTGTGCAGAGCACTGTACTAAGCGCTTGGGGGAGGACCATATAACAGAGTTGGTGGAGGCGTCCCCTGCTCACAGTGAGTACACAGACTAGAAGGAGAGAGAGGCATTAATATAAATTAATAGGTTACAGACATTGACATAAGTGCTGCGGGCTGTGGAAGAGGTGAATAAAGGGTGAAAATGTAGCGTGGGTTACTGGATAGGGCCCAGGCCCCGGATTTCATTCATTCAACTGTATTTATTGAACGCTTACTGTGTGCTAAGCACTGAACACTTGGAAGAGTACAATATAACATCAAACAGACACATTATGGAAGGATCTGAGTTCTAATCTCAGCTCTGCCACTTGTCCCTTGAGTGACTTTGGGCAAATCTCTTCACTTCTCTGAGCCTCAGTTACCTCATCTGTAAAATGGGGATTGAAACTGTGAGCCCCAAATGGGACAGAGACTGTATCCAACCCAATTTGGCTGTAACCACCCCAGAGCTTAGTTCAGAGCCTGGCACACAGTAAGCACATAACAAATATCAAAACAAACAATTATTATTATATCATCTGTAAACCGGGGATTAAGCCTGTGAGCTCTCTGTGAGACCGTGTCCAACCTGGTTGCCTTGTATTTTCCCCAGCGGTCAGAACAGTAGCTGGCACATAGTAAGCGCTTAACAAATACCACACGAAAAGGGTTAGGGTGATGAAAAGGGAGTGGGAGAAGAGGAAATGAGGGTTTAGTCAGGGAAGGTTGGAGGAGATGTGCCCTCAGTAAGGCTTTGAAGGGGAGGTAAGAGTGATCACCTGTCACATATTAAGAGGGAGGGTGTTTCAGGCCAGAGGCAGGACGTGGGAAAGAGGGCAAGGAACTTTATGCCCTCCTGGCACCTGGACCAAGGAGGTGATCATGGGTTCCAACATCTCTCCGTCAGACCCAGCATTTGCTTGAATTCATTCATTCATTCATTCCTTTTATTGAGCACTTATTGTGTCCAGAGCACTATACTAAGTGCTTTGGAGAGTCCAATTCAACAATATACAATCATGCTCCCTGCCCACAATGAGCTTACCGGGGAGGGGAGACTCACATTAACAGGAATAAATAAAGAAATTATAAATAGGTACATAAGAATTACAAATATGCACATCACTGAGATTATGCTTGCTTTTGGGGGGTGGGGAGGAGGGTAGACACTGACTGTAGCAATAGCTTTTTTCCCCCCATTTCCCCTTCTCCCCCTCCCTTCTGCTTCACCCTGACTTGCTCCCTTTGTTCTTCCCTCTCCCAGACCCACACCACTTAGGTCCATATTTGTAATTTTTTTAATGTATACTAATGTCTGTCTCCCCACCCTCTAGACGGTAAGCTCACTGTGAGCAGAGAATGTGTCTATTTATTGTTGTATTCTCCTAAATGCTTAGGACAGTGTACTGCACACAGTAAGCACTCAATAAATGCGATTGAATGAATGACTACTTCCGCTTCACGTTAATCTGTCCACTTCTGAAGCATATTTATTCTCTGAGCATTGAAGCTCCGCTAGTTGGGACATGTGAGAAGAATGAGACCCAAACAGCCGCTGGATGGAGAGCTGACATGGGGTAAAAAAAAAGACAAAAAAGGCAGAGGAAGCGTTTTAAGGACTCCGTAAAACAAAGCTCACTCGCCCCATCTCAGGATGGCACCCGGGGAGTTTCCAGTCCTCTACCAGTCTCGGCTACGGGAGGGAGAGTGAAGCAGAGGCCTGTCCATTCCATTCTGAGCTTGGCCAGTGGCTAGCGAGCGGCAGGCCATCGGCTACAAGTCAAAAACTCCCTTGTGCCGGACGGTAGCGGCACGGGAGAGAGTCGAGGGCGGAGACTCCAGCTGACCGTGCGGAAGGCGGCAAAGGTCAACCACTGCTGGATTTTGACCATGAAAACTCTGTGGATCCACTACCAGAATGATTGCAAATGGACGTGGGGCCTTCTGGGAGTGATGTGTCCATGGAGTCGCTATGGGTCGGAGACGACTCGGCTTCAGACAAAAAATAAAAAAATAAAGCTGCAAATAAATGGTGCATCTGAACTGAAAACCGGAAGTCAATCGCTGAGGCCAAAGCTTCCAGGGGAACTGTCATCAAGTATTCCCTTAGAGCAAGATCTTCACAAGGAACGAGTGACAAGGAGGTGAAAGAGAAAATGGCACCAGGTGATACGACCACTAAGCATGACGACACAAGGGAGAGCCTTATTATGTGGATAGAGCACGGGTCTGGGAGTCAGAAGGTCATGGGTTCTAATCCCGCCTCCACCACTTGTGTGCTGTGTGACCTTGGACAAATCACTCTACTTCTCTGGTCCTCGGTCACCTCATCTTTAAAAGTGTGATTGAGATTATGAGTCCCACTTGGGACAGGTTCGGCGTCCAACCTGATTTGCTTGTATCCACCCTGACGCTTAGTACAGTTCCTGGAACCATAATAAGTACTTAACAAATACCATAATTATTATTACAACAAGGCCTGGTTTGTGGGTACCACACAGTCCCTTCAAACACACACACACATAAACAGAAAACAGCGTGTCTTAGTGGACAGAGCCCGGGCTTGGGAGTCAGAGGTCGTGGGTTCTAATCCCAGATCCGCCACTTGTCTGCTTTGTGTCCTTGGGCAAGTCACTTCACTTCTCTGTGCCTCACTTATCTCATCTGTAAAAATGAGGATTAAAAAAAAACTGTGAGGCCCACTTGGGATAATCTGATTACCCTGTGTCTACCCCAGCACTTAGAACAGTGCTCTGCACATAGTAAGCGCTTACCAAATACCATAATTATTATTATTATTAGATTAATTTCACTGACAGTGGCATCTTTGAATACTAAGAACAACTCCAATTATAATTTGACCAGTTGAGGCAAAATGAGGGTGATTTCCTAGACCTTTCCTAGTCGCCAAGAAGCAGAGTCACCTCGCAGATAGAACACGGGCCTGGGAGTCAGAAGGAGCTGGGTTCTAATCCTGGATCCTTAACTCGTCTGCTGAGGGACGCTATGCAAGTCACTTCGCTTTTCTGGGCCTCAGTTACCTCATTTGTAAAATGGGGATTAAGATTAATTGTTTTAATGAAATGTTCTTCCCCTTGACTCTATTTATTGCCATTGTTCTTGTCTGTCCGTCTCCCCCGATTAGACTAAGCCCGTCAAAGGGCAGGGACAGTCTCTATCTGTTGCCGATTTGTACATTCCAAGCACTTAGTACAGTGCTCTGCACATAGTAAGTGCTCAATAAATACTATTGAATGAATGAATGATGAGCCCTATGCGCAACAGGGACTGTAACCAAACAGATTACCTGTTTTTCTACTCTGGCACTTAGTACACTGCCTGGCATATAGCAAGTGGTTAAGAAATACCACAATTATCATTTTTATTCTAATCCTGATTCTGCCACTTTTCTGCTGTGCATCCTTGGGCAAGTCACTTCACTTATCTGTGCCTCAGCTCAGTCACCTGTAAAATGGGGATTAAGACTGTGAGCCCCATGGGAGACAGGGACTGTGTCCAACCTGATTAATTTGTATCTTCCTCAGTGCTTAGTACAGTGCCTGGCACATAGTAAGTGCTTAACTAATACCAGACTCAGACTCAGCAGTCTTATTCTATTTAAACCCATTCTTTATGGTGTGGCTTGAAGATACATAATGTCCTCCAAATTGGTGTTGGTGCGTGTCTGCCTTCAGGCTGCAAAATCCACTATGAGGGTATATCTAAGAAGGATTAGCGTTATTAGCTTTATTTTGAACTACTTACTCCCCTCCCCATTCCCCCTACTCCCTCCCTCTCCTCCTCCCCCCTTCACTTCCCCACAGCACTTGTGTATTTTTGTACATATTTATTGCTCTAATTTATTAATGATGTGTATATATCTATGATTCTATTTATCTGTTTTGATGGTATTGATGCCTATCTACTTGTTTTGTTTTGTTTTGTTGTCTGTCTCCCCCTTCTAGACTGTGAGCCCGTTGTTGGGCAGGGATTGTCTCTGTTGCTGAATTGTACTTTACAAGCGCTTAGTACAGTGCTCTGCACACAGTAAGCACTCGATAAATATGATTGAATGAATGAATGAACTAGGCCATGCTGTTTCTCATGGCGGGGGGGACCTGTAATTATAGAGAGGAACATCCAAAGCTGGGGTGACAGTCATGACATCACGCAAGGAGCCAGGACACAACATTTTATGGCTCAGGAGGACCACCCCCTGTCACCTCCAACGAGCTGGGATTTGTTGTCGTGAGGTTCGCTGGGGGTTTTAGAGCAAACAAACTGGCTCAGTGGAAAGAGCCTGGGCATGGGTTCGACTCCCAGCTCTACCACTTGGCAGCTGTGTGACTGTGGGAAAGTCACTTCACTTCTCTGGGCCTCATTTACCTCATCTGTAAAATGGAGATTAACTGTGAGCCTCACGTGGGACAACCTGATGACCCTGTATCTACCCCAGTGCTTAGAACAGTGCTCTGCACATAGTAAGCGCTTAACAAATACCAACATTATTATTATTATTATCAGTGGCCTGAAATTCTTCCTGCAAGCTGTAATGACAAGCAACAATGGGAGAGAAAAATTGCTTGTGAGTGGTAGATGTTCCCCCTGTCTACGGGAACCAACCAAAGGAAGCGGTTGATTAGCGTGCCGTAAATCGGTTCCTTCAAATGGAAGGAGGGCGGTAATAATAATAATGCTATTTCTTAAGCGCTTACTTTGTGCCAGGCCCTGGACTAAGGGCTGGGGTGGCTACAAGCAAATCAAGTTGGACGCAGTCTCTCTTCTGCATGGGGCTCCCAGTTTTATTCCCCATTTTACAAGTGAGGTAACTGAGGAACAGAGAAGTGACTTTCCATTCATTCAATAGTATTTATTGAGCACTTACTATGTGCAGAGCACTGGACTAAGCGCTTGGAATGAACAAGTCGGCACAGATAGAGACGGTCCCTGCCGTTTGACGGGCTCACGGTCTAATCGGGGGAGACGGACGGACGAGAACGATGGCGATAAATAGAGTCGAGGGGAAGAACATCTCGTAAAAACAATGGCGACTGAATAGAATCGAGGTGATGTACATTTTGTTAACAAAATAAATAGGGTGATGAAAATATATACAGTCGAGCGGACGAGTACAGTGCTGAGGGGATGGGAAGGGAGAGGGGGAGGAGCAGAGGGAAATGGGGGAAAAGAGGGTTAAGCTGCGGAGAGGTGAAGGGGGGGTTGGTAGAGGGAGTAGAGGGAGAAGAGGAGCTCAATCTGGGAAGGCCTCTTGGAGGAGGTGAGCTTTAAGTAGGGTTTTGAAGAGGGGAAGAGAATCAGTTTGGCAGAGGTGAGGAGGGAGGGCGTTCCGGGACCGCGGGAGGACGTGGCCCGGGGGTCGACGGCAGGATGGGCGAGACCGAGGGACGGTGAGGAGGCGGGCGATGGAGGAGCGGAGCGTGCGGGGTGGGCAGTAGAAGGACAGAAGGGAGGAGACGTAGGAAGGGGCAAGGTGACGTAGAGCCTCAATGCCTAGAGTGAGGAGTTTTTGTTTGGAGCGGAGGTCGATAGGCAACCACTGGAGTTGTTTAAGAAGGGGAGTGACAGGCCCAGATTGTTTCTGCGGGAAGATGAGCCAGGCAGCGGAGTGAAGAATAGACCGGAGCGGGGCGAGAGAGGAGGAAGGGAGATCGGAGAGAAGGCTGACACAGTAGTTTAGCCGGGATATTACGAGAGCCCGTAGCAGTAAGGTAGCCGTCTGGGTGGAGAGGAAAGGGCGGATCTTGGCGATATCGTAAAGGTGAAACCGGCAGGTCTCGGTAACGGATAGGATGCGTGGGGTGAACGAGAGAGACGAGTCAAGGATGACACCGAGATTGCGGGCCTGAGAGACGGGAAGGATGGTCATTCCATCCACGGACTTTCCCAAGGCCACACAGCAGACATGTGGTAGAGGCAGGATTAGAACCCATGACCTTCTGACTCCCAGGCCCGAGCTCTATCCACTATGCCCTGCTGTCAGATACGGGCCCCCAGGTTGCCTATAATTCAACAAAAATACTTCAGGCAGGTCACTCTGCATCTTGTACCCCTGAGAAGCAACCAATGGTATTTCTTGAGTATTTAATAATGTTGGTATTTGTTAAGTGCTTACTATGTGCCGAGCACTGTTCTAAGCGCTGGGGTAGACACAGGGGAATCAGCTTGTCCCACTTGGGGTTCACATTCTTAATCCCCATTTTACAGATGAGGTAACTGAGGCACCGAGAAGTTAAGTGACTTGCCCAAAGTCACAGCTGACGAGTGGCCGAGCCGGGATTCGAACCCATGACCTCTGACTCCAAAGCCCGTGCTCTTTCCACTAAGCCACATTTACTCTGTGCAGTGTGCTGTACTAAGCAATCGGGAGACTACAACAGAGTTGGTAGACATAATCCCTGCCTTGAAGGGGATAGTAATCCACAGAAGATCATTAAATCTTTGAGATGATCACCCAGGAAAACAGACATGCTGATGACCATATCCTGGAGGCATGTCGACAAGTCTGCTATGTGACCTTGGGTGAGTCATTTCACTTCTCTGTGCCTCGGTTACCTCAACTGTTAAAATGGGGATCAAGACTGTGAGTGTGGTACAGGGACCATGCTCAACCTGGTGAGATCCCTGTGGGACAAGGACTGTGCCCAATCTGATTAGCTTGTATTGATCCCTTAGCTTAGTACAGTACCTGGCACATACCAAACACCTAACAAAGACCATAAAAAAGAAGATGCGTAGATTATTGAGAAATGCTTTGTGCTATCAAGTTCAAAATCAGCATACAATTGAACAAGAATCAGAGAAACCCTTAATCCAACCAAACTCTTTCAATGGGAGTATGTAGTTTATTGCTGTCACCAAATGCTGTTATCCAGTAGAACTGTATCCAATGATCATCTTCTAACAATAATAATAATAATAATGTTGGTATTTGTTAAGAGCTCATTATGTCCCAAGCACTGTTCTAAGCACTGGGATAGATACAAGGTCATCAGTTGTCCCGTAGGGCTCACAGTCTTCATTCCCATTTTACAGATGAGTTAACTGAGGCACAGAGAAGGTAAGTGACTTTCCCAAGGTCACACAGCAGACAAGTGGCAGAACCGGGATTAGAACCTATGATCTCTGACTCCCAAACCCGGGCTCTTTCTACTGAGCCACGCTGCTTCAAGACTGTGACCCCTTTGTTGGGTAGAGATTGTCTCTATCTGTTGCCAAATTGTACTTTCCAAGCACTTTGTACAGCGCTCTGCACACAGTGAGCGCTCAATAAATACGAATGAATGAATGAATGATGCATGCATGCATGGACAAAATAAAAGAAAGACGAAGCAAGAAGAAACCAATATATTCTTTGGGAGATAGAAGGGCAGAGTTTGGCAATATTGAGCATCAGGTGTCATACCAAATTCATACCAGATTCATGGTAGACAGAGTTGTAATAATAATAATAATATTAACATTTGTGAAGGGATTACAAATGCCAATTACTGTACTAAGTGCTGAGGTAGACAGAAGATAATCTGGTGAGAAACAGTCCTTGTCCCACATGGGGCTCACCGTATCAGTAGGAGAGAGAACAGGTAGCAAATTCCTATTTTACAGATGAGGAAACTGAGGTCCAGAGTAGTTAAGTGACTTGCCCAAGGTTACTCAGCAGGCAAATGGTAGCGTCACGATTAGAACCTGGATCCTCCGACTCTAAGGTCCGCGGTCCCGCTCCTTCCATGCTGACACCTTCACCGGTGGTAGTGACTGAGAGCGTACAGGACAGAAAGCCAACCTTACCCTGGGCAGAATTTGGCCGAATAAAATTTAAACTCAGTCTTAGTCGATTGCTTTCCCATTGTTTAGAAGATTCCTTAGTCGTTCAGTCAGTTTATTTTATTTATTGAGGGCTCAATGTGTGCAGAGCACTGTACTAAGCCCTTGGGAGAGTCCAATATCACATTATAACAGACACATTCCTTGGCCAAATGAGCTTCAGTAGAAGAACACCTTATTGGAGACAGTGGACTTCCAAAAGACATGTGAATATGGATTCCTTTGCCTCCCTGCACTACCATCGCACTGCATTTCCACCACAGTTGAAGCTGGGCAGAACAGATTTACTGGTTTGCCCAGTCCGGCAATCTTTTAATAGTCTTCACGGGAAGCAGTATGGGCTAGTAGCTAGAGCCCGGGCCTGGGAGTCAGAAGGTAGTAGGTTCTAATCCTCACTCTGCCACTGTTCTGCTGTGTGACCTTAGGCAAGTCACTTCACTTCTCTGTGCTTTCCCTCATCTGTAAATGGGGATTGAGACTGTGAGCTCCACGTGGGACAGGGACTGTGTCCAATCTGAATTGCTTCAATCCACCTCAGCGCTTAGTACAGTGCCTGGCACAGAGTAAGAGCTTAACAGATACCACATTTCTCATTATTATTATTCAGTTACTCCAAAAAGCACATGAAGGCACACTATTCTACCATCATTAAAACCCTCCTTAGGGTTGGAGATTTACCATCCAACATCCCTAAATTTTACTTCTAATATTTACCTTTAAATGGTAAATCTCCAACCAAAACCCCTAAATTTTACCTCTAAAAACCCACTGAAGATCCCTTGTCATAAATACATTCACATCTTTATTGAGCCTTCTAGCAGCCTTAACTTTTCCCCCTAATAAACCAATACAGCCCCCTCAATCAATCCATCAATCGATCCACCATATTTATTGACCTTGGGAGAGTACATTACAACAAAATAATAGAAACATTTCCTGCCCACAGAAATATTACAGTCTAGAGAGGGAGACTGACATTAATATAAATGATTAAGTGACGGATATGTACATAAGTGTTGTGGGGTTGAGGGAGGGGCAAATAATAGATGCAAATCCAAGTTGGTGAGAAACAGTCTTGTCCCACATGGAATGGAGTAGAAGAGAACACTTCCGATCTTTGGAATTCACTTCTCTATTCGATCTGCCTGTCCTGCTGTGCTAATGGATTCCAGATCCTTCTGACTCTGTGAAAAAGCTTTTCCTTTATTAATAATAATAATAATAATAATGGTATTTAAGCTCTTACTATATGCCAAGCACTGTTCTAAGCACTGGGGAAGATACAAGGTAATCAGGTTGTCCCACGTGCGGCTCCCAATCACAATCTCTATTTTACAGATGAGGTAACTGAGGCACAGAGAAGTTAAGCCACTTGACCGAGACACACAGCAGACAAGTGGCAGAACTGGGATTAGAACCCACGTCCTCTGACTCCCAAGCCCAAGCCCTTGCCACTAGGCTGTGCTGCCTCTTTTTCCTTTCATTTATTCTAGAATCTATCAATAGTTGTGGTATTTGCTAAGCACTCACTATGTGCCAGGCACTGTACTAAGCGCTGGGGATGATACCTTATCTGTCAAAAGGGGATTAAGACTGTGAGCCCCACATGGAACAACCTGATTACCTTGTGCCTACCCCAGTGCTTAAAACAGTGCTTGGCACATAGTAACCATCTCCTAACTGTAGAGATTCCTCAAGGGTCAGTTCTTGGTCCCCTTCTGTTCTCCATCTGTAATCACTCCCTTATTCTCATACTTATTCTCCCTTATACTCATTCGCTCCCACACTTCAACTATCATCTCCAGATGATCCCCAAATCTACATCCCCTCCCCTGTTCTCTCTCTCTCCCTCCAAGCTCGTATCTCCTCCTACCTTCAGGATGTCTCCAAGTGGATGTCCGCCCACCACCTCAAACTCATCATGTCCAAGACCGAGCTCCTCATCTTTCCTCCCAAACCCTGCCCTCTCCCTCACTTTCCCATCACTGTGGATGGTACGACCATCCTTCCCGTCTCACAAGCCCGCAACCTTGGTGTCATCCTTGTCTCCGCTCTCCCATTCATCCCACACTTCCAATCCGTCACCAAAACCTGCCGGTCTCACCTTCACAGAATCACCAAGATCTGCCCTATCCTCTCCATCCAAACCGCTACCTTGCTGGTACAATCTCTCATCATATCCTGACAGGATGCCTGCATCAGCCTCCTTTCTGATCTCCCATCCTCCTGTCTCTCCCCACTTCAGTCTATACTACACTCTGCTGCCCGGATTATCTTTCTACAGAAACGCTCCGGCCTTGTCACTTGCTTCCTCAAAAATCTCCAGTGGTTGCCTTTCAACCTTCACATGAAACAAAAACTCCTCACTTTTGGCTTCAAAGGTGTCCATCCCCTGGCCCCTTCCTACCTCACCTCCCTTCTCTCCTCCTACTGCCCAACCTGTACATTCTGCTCCTCTGGTGCCGCTCACCTCCTCACGGTGCCTCCTCCTCGCCTGTCCCGCCGTCGACCCTTAGCCCACGTCCTACCTCTGTACTGGAACGCCCTCCCTCCTCACATCCGCCAAACTAGCTCTCTTCCCCTCTTCAAAGCCCTACCGAGAGCTCACCTCTTCCAGGAGGCCTTCCCAGACTGAAGCCCCTTTTCCTCTGCTCCTCCTCCCCTCTCCACCACCGACTCTATCTCCTTCCCCTCTCCCCAGCACTTGTATATATTTGTACATATTTATTACTCTATTTTATTAATGATGTCTATATATCTATAATTATATTTATCTATCTTGATGCTGTCTACTTGTTTTGTTTTGTTGTCTGTCTCCTCCTTCCAGAGGAGGGGATTGTCTCCATCTGTTGCCGAATTGTACTTTCCAAGTGCTTAGTACAGTGCTCTGCATACAGTAAACGCTCAATAAATACGAGAAAAAGAAAGGAAGGAAGGAAGGGAGGAAGGGAGAGAGAGAGAGAAAGAGAGAGAAAGAGAGAAAGAGAAAAAGAGAGAAAGAGAGAAAGAGAGAAAGAAAGAGAGAAAGAGAGAAAGAAAGAAAGACATTAAGTGTAGTCATTTATTATTATCATTATCATTATTATTATAGCAAGCAAATCGGGTTGGATACAGTCTACCAGAGCTACCATCTCTGAACTTCTCCATGTATATGCTCAACCTGGATTCATGGAATTTCACTAACAACCATATAGAACTCATCCTCTCCAAAACCTTTGGGGTCTTATAAGACTATAACTCCCCCTCTAGACTGTAAGCATGCTGTGGGCAGTCAATCAAATTTCTTAAGGGATTATCATGTGCAGAGCACTGTTCTAAGTACTTGGGAGAGTGCAGTACAACAATATAATAGACACGTTCCCTGCCTACTTTGAGTTTACAATTTAGAGAAGGAGTCACACATGAATAAAAATGAATAAAATTACAGATATAGACATAAGTGCTTTAAGTGCTGTGGGGCTGGGAGGCAATGGGTCCATGATATTATTATATTCTCCTCTCCCAAGTGCTTAGTACAGTGCTCTGCACACACTAAGTGCTCAATGAACAGCACTTGATGTGGGTTCTAAAACCAGCCCTGCCACATGTCTGCTCTTCCTTTCATTCATTCAATCCTACTTATTTAGCGCTTACTATGTGCAGAGCACCATACTAAGCACTTGGGAGAGTCCAATAGAATAATAAACAGACCCATTCCCTTCCCACCATCAGAAGAGATTTGTACCGAAAATACACTATTTGGGCGGGCAATGATTTTACATTTACTCTGCCAATTCATAAATTAGGGCATATTTTAAAAGATAGTTAACTACTAAATATGAGTTATTTCCTGGTGGACGCCAACTAATGATGCTGGAAAAGGACCAAACCCTAATGGACGTTTCAGATGTCTATTTAAAGATAAATTATTTTTTTAAAAATATATCAAATAAAATGGGATAGATAACTTTGAAAAGCACATAAAACAAGGCTTTTTCTATTTTGAGACGGAGAGAAATAACACTGAGTCTTTAGCCCAGACAAGAAAACCAAAGTCAGCATTTCTTCTAAACAGCTCTTGCTATAGGTGGTTTGGAATAAATTTCTCCACGATAGGGTCCATACACTCATAGCGCAGCAATTTAAAGACCAACGGTAAATTGTAACTATACTGCAGTACAGTGTGCATAAAAAATGTTTTGGCCCTTTGATTATTCAGCTAAAAAAAATTCCGTTTGTCTTTTACTGTTTACAGATTTTGTGAACACATTAATTTCCACCTTCACCAGCTCACAATGACCAGTTTTTGAAATTGCAAAAATAGTTCAGTAAAGTGAATAACATTTTTAAATTTGCTATTATGCATGCTCCTGTAAGGCCTAAAATGAGAAAAAAGACTGTATTTATCTTTTCAAAAGGGGTTTAAAAAGTAAATAAATCTTTCTACAACAGCAAGATTATAATATGTTAAACAGTAACTAATTATTAATATAACTGGCCAGAACTGTGAACTCTTTTGGAACTTAAAGTGCCTTCAGCTAGAGCTAACTACTCTTATCAAATACAACTTCCTCCATTATATTCGTGAATCCAAAGTTTGACTTTTTGTGGCAGTTTAAATAATCATTATTTAATTTCCCCAAAAAGGCATAGAGTTTCAAATGAGTCTGATTACTTTTTGAGTTTTAAATGAAATAATTTCCCTGTTGATTATTTTGTTAGTCACTTCAGAAATAATTTTCACTTACCTTGGGCCAATCACTTTCTCTGTGACTCAGTTACCTTATCTGTAAAATGGGGTTAAGACTGTGAGCCTCATGTGGGACAGGGACTGTGTCCAACCTGATTAACTTGTATTTACCCCAGTGCTTAGAACAGCACTTGACGCAGAGTAAGTGCTTAGCAAATACCAGTATTATCATTATTATCATTACTGCAGGTACATTTTCAGCATTTCACTTTGTGGGCGGGAGAATGTGTCTGCTAACACTGCTGTACTGTCCTCTCCCAAGCGCTTAGGACAGTGCTCTGTATGTAGTAAGCGCTCAATAAATACCCCAGATTGATTGATCAGTGAAGGGCCCTCATCTGCGCGGTATTCTCAGACTGAACCTGCTCCACGGCCTGACCGCCTCATCAGTCAATCAATCAATGCTATTTATTGTGCTCTTACTGTATGCAGAGCACCGTAGTAAGCGCTTCGGAGAGTCCAATAAAATACAATTGGTAGACACTATCGCTGCCCACGTGGAGCTTAAAGCCTGCAGTGGGGAGGAAGGTGTTAAAATTAATTACAGAGATGGCAATTAATAGGTTATGAGGACATATATTGGGAGAGTATGAAAGAACAATACAGAGACACATTCCCTGCCCATAACGAGTTTACAGTCTAGAGGGGGAGAGAGACATTGATGGAAATAACTGAATTTATTTAATTCACAGACAAATGCTGTGGGGCTGAGAGATGATGGGTCTGTTATATGCTAAACTATCCCCTCTCAAGTCTTTAGTATGGTGCTCTGCACATAGTAAGCGCTCAATGAATAGCACTGATTGATCACAGAAGGACAAGTGTTCTAATGCCTGCTCCACCACAGGTCTTCTGTTCATTTCATTTGTTCAATCCTATTTATCGAGCACTGGGGTGAGTAAGAAAGGGCATATTGGTGCTGGGGTGAGGAAGAAAGAGTTTCAAGGGATTCACAGAACATAGTTGATCTAGAGGGGAAAGCAGGTAGGGTGATGAAGGTTTAATCAGGGAAGGCCTCTTGGAGGAGATGTGACTTTAGGAGGGTTTTAAAGGTGGGGAGAATGGTGGTCTGTCAGATATGAAGGTAAGCGAGCTCTTGGCCACCTTTATTTATAATAATAATAATAATGATAATGGTATCTGTTAAGCACTTACTATGTGGCAGACACTGTACTAAGTGCCGGGGTGGATACTAACAGATGGGGTTGGACACAGTCCCTGTCCCATGTGGGCTCACAGTCTCAATCTCCATTTTACAGATGAGGAAACTGAGGCCCAGAGAAGTGAAGTGACTTGCCCAAGGTCACACAGCAGACAGGTGGTGGAGCCGGGATTAGAATCCAGGTCCTCTGACTCCCAGGCCTGTGCTCTTTCCACTGAGCCATGCTGCTTCTCTAGCATGAAAAAGTTGCAGGGAAAAATGTTCATTCATTCATTCATTCAATAGTATTTATTGAGCGCTTACTATGTGCAGAGCACTGTACTAAGCGCTTGGAATGAAAAGTGAGCAACAGATAGAGACAGTCCCTGTCGTTTGACGGACTCACGGTCTAATCGGGGGAGACGGATAGACAAGAACAATGGCAATAAATAGAGAAAAGGGGAAGAACATCTCGTAAAAACAATGGCAACTAAACAGAATCAAGGCGATGTACATTTCATTAACAAAATAAACAGGGTAATCAAAATATATGCAGTTGAGCAGACGAGTACAGTGCTGAGAGGATGGGACGGGAGAGGGGGAGGAGCAGAGGGAAATGGGGGGAAAAGAGGGTTTAGCTGCGGAGAGAAGGGGAGTGGTAGAGAGAGTAGAGGGAGAAGGGGAGCTCAGTGTGGGAAGGCCTCTTGGAGGCGGTGAGTTTTAAGTAGGGTTTTGAAGAGGGGAAGAGAATCAGTTTGGCGGAGGTGAGGAGGGAGGGCGTTCCGGGACCGCGGGAGGACGTGGCCTGGGGGTCGACGGCGGGATAGGTGAGACCGAGGGACGGCGAGGAGGTGGGCGGCAGAGGAGCGGAGAGTGCGGGGTGGGTGGTAGAAAGAGAGAAGGGAGGAGAGGTAGGAAGGGGCGAGGTGATGGAGAGCCTCGAAGCCTAGAGTGAGGAGTTTTTGTTAGGAGCAGAGGTCAATAGGCAACCACTGGAGATGTTTAAGAAGGGGAGTGACAGGCCCAGATCGTTTCTGCGGGAAGATGAGCCGGGCGGCGGAGTGAAGAATAGACTGGAGCGGGGTGAGAGAGGAGGAAGGGAGATCGGAGAGAAGGCCGACACAGTAGTCTAGCCGGGATATAACAAGAGCCTATAGCAGTAAGGTAGCCATTTGGGTGGAGAGGAAATGTCTGAAGAGCTCAAGGATCCACCAAGGAAAAAAAAAAATTTAGAATAGATAAGAGATCCCACTGTCTTACACATCCCGACTGCTCCGAGTTAATAACATTCCCTGCCATGATGACAAATACTTGTGCATGTGTCTGTGCATGTGTTATGAAGTTCATATTCACAACTCCCATTAGTGTGGACTGAATGCCATGAATTTATATGTTCTAATATAAAATATTCAATAACCAAATAAATAGTAATGAAGGGTCAAAATAGAGTCTATTTGGCTCCGAGGCAGTTTCTCCAAAAAATATTTTCGGGTCTCCCGACTCTTCTACTTTTAAACACCTAAATTCCCCACTTCAGTTGATCAATCAATGGTATTCATCCATCACTTACTCTGTGCAAAGGAGTGTACTGAATGCTTGGGAGAGTACAAGCTCTGCCACTTGTCGGCTGTGTGACTGTGGGCAAGTCACTTAACTTCTCTGTGCCTCAGTTCCCTCATCTGTAAAATGGCGATTAAGACTGTGAGCCCCACGTGGGACAACCTGATTCCCCTATGTCTACCCCAGCGCTTAGAACAGTGCTCGGCACATAGTAAGCGCTTAACAAATACCAACATTATTATTATTATTATTACAAGGGCCTAATACAGTGGACCTGTACACAGAAAGTGCTCAGTAAATACCACTGATTGAGTTATGGATTGCAATAGAATTAATAGACAGGCTCCCTTCAAGGGAGAAGGTCCTTCCCTTTGGACGGGGAATATGTCTACCAACTTCTGTATTATACGTTCCCAACCACTTAGTACAGTGCTCTGCACACAGTAAGTACAGTTCATCGATCAAGAAATACGATTGAATGACTGATTAAGGAGCTTACGATGTAAAGGGAGAGAGACAGGAACTTCCACATTTTTCTTGGAAACCCTTTTTAAAACAGCTATATCTATTTATATGGATTTATGTGACTGTATTTGGCTGTTAATTAATACCCTTTTTTTGGTTGCCACAGACACACACATATTCGTTCACTCATTCAATCATAATTACTGAGTACTTACTGTGTACAGAGAACTGTACTAAGCACTTGTACATTCCCCGCCCACAACGAGTTTACAGTCAAATTAACACACTCCCTCTGTCTCTCCTCACTCCCTCCTCTCTTCTATATAAGATTTGGGAGTAGAAAACCATGATTTTGTAAGCATTCTTTGACTCTGTGGCTTTGTCCCTACCTTAAAGTCACATAATTGTCCTAGTTAAGTAACAACTAGCTGAAGAAATAGGACACACGTATGACACAGGAGAGGAAAATGGTATTACCACCTTGCATGAAAAATTCATTCAATCGTATTTACTGAGTACTTTACTTTGTACAAAAGGTAAGTATTTGAGAGAGTACATTGTAACAACAAACAGGCACATTCCCTTACAACAACGAGCTCACCGTCTAGAGGGGGAGACAGACATTAATATACATACAAAAAGAAATAAATAGATATAGATATCTACAGATATAAAAATATGTTCTGTGGGGCTGAGGGGGAAGATGAATGAAGAGAGAAAATCAGGGCTATGCAGAAGGGAATGGGAGAAGAGGAGAGAAGGACTTAGTCAGGGAAGGCCTCTTGGAGGAGATGGGCCTTCAATAGGGCTTTGAATAAATTATGGTATTTGTTAATAATAATAATAATAATGTTGGTATTTGTTAAGCGCTTACTATGTGCAGACCACTGTTCTAAGCGCTGGGGAAGATACAGGGTCATCAGGTTGTCCCTTGTGAGGCTCACAGTCTTCATCCCCTTTTGACAGATGAGGTAACTGAGGCACAGAGAAGTGAAGTGACTTGCCCACAGTCACACAGCTGACGAGCGGCAGAGCCGGGATTCGAACCCATGACCGCTCACTCCCAAGCCCGGGCTCTTTCCACTGAACCACGCTTAGCGCATACTATGTGCCAGGCACCACACTAAGCACTGGAAGTTGGGGAGAGCTATTATCTGTCTGATATGAGGAGGGAGAGTGTTCCAGGCCAGGGATAGGATGTGGGTAAACACACTTTCTCATTAAATCTCACTTTTAGAAAATGATTCCAGTTATAAGGGCTTCAGAATTGTGATTCTGAAAAACACAGCAAATAAGTTATGTTAATGACTGGTTCAACCAAAAGGGCAAGAAATGTAGGGAAAGACTTTTGGTAAAAAATACCTTGTAAATCAACCCCTTGTTTATCATTATAGCCTGAGCTCTTGAATTGAAACTATTTACAGCTGAGAAATTCAGTTAACATTTTCCTACCTAAGAGCTTTACAAACTCTATTTGGCTATCAATTTGCAAGATTTAGTGTAAAAAGCGGAACGGCGGGCAAAAACAAATTGGTGAACACATATCTATTTGCTCTCAAAAGTACAATGTGCTTTATGTCTTTGCTCTTGAAAGCCTGATTTTTTTGGTATCACAAGGAAAATGAGACAATACTCTATTTGTTGGTTGACGTCAATCAAACATTCAAACAATAGCATTTATTGAGTGCTGATTTTGTGCAGAGCACTGTACTAGGTGCTTAGTTCATCCACAAAAGTCCATGAATTAAATAAGACCTAGGAGAACACTGGACTCTTTATTAGTTTTATATGATCAGGCCATCAGTTTAATTACAGAACAGTATTAATCAGCCTTAGTTTTTTTCATCTAGCTTCACTGGGCCCAGCAATAAACTACTTGGAATAGTTTGCCACATTACCAATGAAATCAGCTGGTCTAAAGAAATAAAATATAAAATCAATTATGCCCTATTTAGATTCTATCTGTACTGAAAATAATGGTCATTAAACTAATCAGAGTTTATTTTGTGTGTTTTTCCTCCAAGCTCCAAATAGATTATAGGAAGTCACATAAAACTAATACCAACTGATGTTTCTGCTCTTGCAGGGCCTAAAAATGCATCCTTGAGCATGAAGAAAAATCCAGAGCAATAGTTAACGAAATAGATCCAGATCCTCTGTCGTATTAAGAATTCACAAAAGTCGCTGAAGAACATAATATGTGTTGGACTGGATTCTAATGCCAGTTCAGCCACTTCCTGCTGTGTGACCTTGGGCAATTCATTTCTCTCTTCCTCAGTCTCCCCATCTGCAAATTGGGTATTAAATACCAGCTCTCCCTCCTATTTGGACTGTTAACCCCATGTGGGACGGGGACTGTGTCTGTCCTGATCTCTACTGGGAGGGAATGTATCTGCTAATTCTGTTTTCGTGTACTCTCCCAAGTGTTCACTACAGTGTTCTACATGTTGTAAGCGCTCAATAAATATGACCGATCGATTAAGTTGTACCTATAATGCTTGATATATACTTAATACAACAAATACCGTAATTAACTAGATTTCAGCTCACTTTGGGCAGGGAACATGTCTAGCAACTTTGTTATATTGCACACTCTCAAGCACTTAATACACTGCACTACTGAAGGAGAAGCAGCGTGGCTCAGTGGAAAGAGCGGAGGCTTGGGAGTCAAAAGTCATGAGTTCTAATCCTGCTCCGCCGCTTGTGAGTTGTGTGACTTTGGGCTAGTCATTTAACTTCTCTGTGCCTCAGTTCCCTCATCTGTAAAATGGGGATTAAGACTGTGATCCCCACGTGGGACAACCTGACTACCTTGTAGCTTAGAACAGCGCTTGGCACTTAGTAAGCACTTAACAAATACCATCATCATTATTATTATTACTGATTGAATGATCGGTTGATTTCATTAAAACAACCCAGTTCCCAAATGCGGTTTTGTTAACAGAGTATTTTAATATTTAACCAGCAAAAAACAGTACAGGGTTATCAGACCCAGCAGTCAATTGTATTTAATAATGTTGGTATTCGTTAAGTGCTTACTATGTGCTGAGCATGGTTCTAAGCACTGGGGCAGATACAGGGTCATCAGGTTGTAATAATAATAATAATGTTGGTATTTGTTAAGCGCTTACTATGTGCCGAGCACTGTTCTAAGCGCTGGGGTAGACACAGGGGAGCGCTGGGGTAGACACAGGGGACATCAGGTTGTCCCTGATGTCCCTAAGAGAAGCAGCGTGGCTCAGTGGAAAAAGCCTGGGCTTGGAAGTCAGAGGTTATGGGTTCGAATCCCGGATCTACCACTTGTCAGCTGTGTGACTGTGGGCAAGTCACTTAACTTCTCTGTGCCTCAGTTACCTCATCTGTAAATGGGGATTAACTGTGAGCCTCATGTGGGACAACCTGATTACCCCTGTATCTATCCCAGCGCTTAGAACAGTGCTCTGCACATAGTAAGCGCTTAACAAATACCAACATTATTATTATTATACAGGATAATCAGGTTGTCCCAAGTGAGGCTAACAGGTTACTGAGCGCTTACTGTATGTACTGAGAATTAGGGAGAATCCATTATAGCAGAGTTGGTAGATACATCCCCTGCCCCTTATGAAAACATTACCTAGGATTCCACTCCCTTCATCCTCTCCTTTCTGCATCACCCCTGCTCCTGGATTTGCACCTTTTATTCACCCGTCCATAAGCCCCTCAGCACTTATGTCCAAATCCGTAACATATTTGCTTATATTAATGTCCCTCTCCCTCTCTTTACTGAAGCTCCTTATGGTCAGGGAACGTGTCTACCAACTCTGTTCTACTGTACTCTCCCAAGTAATTAGTACAGTGCTCTGCACACAGTAAGGATCGATCTCAGAATCCATCTCGCCTGTCCCGCCTTCAGCCCCTGGCCCACGTCCTACCTCTGGCCTGGAATGCCCTCCCTCCGCACATCCACTATATAGCAAACAATATTTGCTATTGCTTTAATGAGATGTTCTTCCCCTCGATTCTATTTATTGCCATTGTTCTTCTCTGTCTCCGCCAATTAGACTGTAAGCCCATCATAGGGCAGGGACTGTCTCTATCTGTTACCGATTTGTACATTCCAAGCGCTTAGTACAGTGCTCTGCACATAGTAAGAGCTCAATAAATACTATTGAATGAAATAAATACTATTGAATGAACATCCACCCAACAATCATACTTCCCCCTTCAAAGCCCTACTGAAAGCTCACCTTCCTACTGAAGCTGGAAGCCAAGAGGCCTTCCCAGACTAAAATCCCCTTTTCCTCAGTTCCTCCACCTTCCACGTCACCTGGACTCGCTCCCTTTGCTCTTCCCCCTCCCCGCCCCACAGCACTTATGTTTATATGTATATATCTATAATTCTGTTTATTTATATTGAAGCCTGTTTACTTGTTTTGATGTCTGTCTTCCCCCTTCTAGACTGTAAGCCTGGTGTAGGCAGGGATTGTCTCTATTACTGAATTGTACTTTCCAAGCGCTTAGTGCAGTGCTCTGCACATTGTAAGTACTCAATAAATATGATTGAATGAATAAATGAATAAGGGCTGAATAAATGCTTTTGATTGATTTAGAAAATGTCATGGATCATTTCTTGCAACAGAAAATCTTGACTTTTGTTTCTCTTTTCCAGGCTTTAACTCATTCTGGCTTGAAGACAAGTGTTCACCCATATACAGAGGGCTGCAGGCACAGTACATCTTAATCATATCCAAAGCCTTATGATATTCGGGATAGAAGAGATGAAAGGTCACAGTGTGGTAAAATGGAAATATCTTCTTATTTAAATCAATAACTCAATCAGTGCTATGCATTTAGTGCTTTTGTGCGTTATAATGAATTAGAATGAATTATTGTTACTATCATGGTATTTAAGACCTCACGATGTACCAGGGCTTGGGATTCAGAGGTCATGGGTTCTAATCCCGGTTCCACCACTTGTCAGCTCTGCGACTTTGGGCAAATGACTTAACTTCTCTGTGCCTCAGCTACCTCATCAGTAAAATGGGGATTATGACTGTGAGCCCCAAGTGGGACAACCTGATTACCTTGTATCTAACCCAGCGTTTAGAACATGCGTGGTACATAGCAAGTACTTTACAAATGCCATCATTATTATTATTATTATTCATTCATTCATTCAATAGTATTTATTGAGCACTTCCTATGTGCAGAGCACTGTACTAAGCGCTTGGAATGTACAAATCGGTAACAGATAGAGACAGTCCCTGACCTTTGACGGGCTTACAGTCTAAGCACTGGGGTGGATACAAGATACTATCGAATGAATGAAGGGATGAATGACTTGTCTCTATCTGTTGCCGAATTGCACATTCCAAGTGCTTAGTACAGTGCTCTGCACACAGTAAGCGCTCAATAAATACTATTGAATGAATGAATAATCGGTTTGTAGGCAGTCCCTGTCCCTCACGGGGCTCACAGGTTCGATCCCCATTTCACAGATGAGGTAAGTGAGGTACGGAAAAGTGAAGCGACTTGCCCAAGATGACACAACAGACACGTGGCGGAGCCGTGATTAGAACCCATGACCTTCTGACTCCCGGGCCCCTGCTCTCTCCAGTACGCCATGCTGCTTCTCTTTCTAAGCACTTGGGAGAGTACAATACAATAGAATCAACAGACACATTCTCTGCCTGTGAGGAGCTCACAGTCTACATGGGGAGTCAGCTATTAATATAAATAAATTAATTCTGGGCCTGGAAATAAGTGGTATGGGGCTGAAGACGGGATGAATAAAGGGTGAGAATCCAAGTGAGAAGGTAACCCAAAAATGAGAGGCAGAAGAAGAAACGAGGGCTTAGGTGGGCTAGGCTCCTTGGAGGGAGGAAGAGTTGTAGAGAAATGAAGAGACGGAGAGCAGAAGGAAGCAAGAGAAGAGGGGAGGTAGACAGATTCCATGATAAATGCCACTGTAATTTCAGCTTACTCTAGAGAACAGCTGTGCAGGCGCATTATTTTCCCCGTCAAAGCTGACTGGAATGGTTTTATTCAGGAAAAAAAAAGAAAACCCACATTAGTTTAGCAGAAATAGCCCTTCAAACCTTTATTGATGTGAGAGAGTGAACACGTAAAAACTCGAGGGAGTGAACACATACAAACTTGAAGTTCCGGAACTCAAGAATAACGGCGGCGCCGCGCAAATCGGAATGATGGATGATCTTTCCCTGGCTGCAGTGACGATATGCCCTTCTTTCTGGACTATAAAATATTCAGTGGCATTTTATCATGTTTCGCATCTAAGACCGATGCGAGGCCCACATCTGTCAATCTCTAAATCCTCTAGCCACATCGATCTGTGACAAATTAGACCGAAGGCAGAAGTTCCAAAGGTCTTCTTCAAAAGCAAAATGGAATCGCAGGCGTATTTCCCTTTCACGGTGAGAGCTATCCTGCATATACTATTCTTTCCCCCCTTGCATGACGCTCTTTAATGGTTAGCTATTGCATGTTCATGTAACGTCCGCTTTAGTCGGGGGAGAAAAATCTAAATTTGTCTCTCAAGGCGAGCAGGGACCATCAGGTGAATTCCGATGAATGTTTCCAAACAGGTGTCAAGCTTGAGAAACCCACCCGTAGGTCTTTCTGGGCAGGGAACCTGTCTGCTAATTCTGTTGTATTGAATAGTCCCAAGTGCTTAGCACAGTACTCTCCACATAGTAAGCGCTCAATAAATACCTGTGGCCTAGTGGATAAAGCGTGGTTCTGGGAGACAGGAGGATCCTGGGTTCTAATCCTTGTCTGCTGAGTGATCTTAGGCAAGTCACTTCACTTGGGAGTCAGAGGGTCATTGTTTCAAATCTTGGCTCCACCACTTGTCTGCTATGTGGCCTTGGGCAAGTCACTGGACTTCTCTGTGCCTCAGTTACCTCATCTGTAAATTGGGGATTAAGACTGTGAGCCCTCTGCGAGGCAGGGACTATGTCCAACCAAATTTCCTTGTATCACCCCAGCGCCTGACAAAGAGTAAGTGCTTAAGAAATACCATAATTATCATTATTATTATTAGTGTTCTCTGGGCCTCAGTTCCCTCATCTGGAAAATGGGCATTAAGTCTGTGAGCCCCATGCGGGACAGGTACTGAGTCCAACCCATTACCTTGTATCATCCCGAGCACCTGGTACAGTGCCCAGCACATTGTAAGCCCTTAGCAGCATGGCCTAACGGCCAGAGCCCAGGCCTGGGAGTCAGAGAACGTGGGTTCAAATCCTAGTTCCGCCACCTGTGTGCTGTGTGACGTTGGGTAAATCACTTCACTTCTCTGTGCCTCAGTGAATGTGAGCCACATGTGAAACAGGGACTGTGTCCAACCTAATTACTTTGTATCTACCCCCAGTGCCTAGAACAGTGCTTGGCAAATAGTAAGCAAATCAAAAATACCACAGTTATGATTATTAAGCCACTTTAGATAGAGTTTTGTGGCATTGCCTTTTCAGAGCCCAACCAGAACTGGTCCAGATCCAAAGTCTTGGCCAAACAGAGGGGGCCTCAAGGTTGAGGTTCAAGGGTAGGGCTAAACATCTCTGCCATGTGGCCTGCCCAGCCTCCATTTACCCTACTCGCCCTCCCCTCAGGGCTAACATAAGAAGCAGTGTGGTCTAGTGGATAGAGCATGGGCTTGGGACCCAGGAGGACCTGGGTTCTAATCCCAACTCCACTACATGTCTGCTGGGTGACCTCGGACAAGTCACTTCACTTCTCTGGGCCTCGGTACCCTCATTGTAAAATGGGGATTGAGACTGTGAGTCTCATGGGGAACTTGGACTGTGTCTAAACTGATTAGGTGATAGCTACTCCAGCACTTTTTATAGTGCCTGACATGTAGTAAGTGCTTAACAAATGGAGAAACAAATGGAGAAGCAGCTCAGTTACCTCATCTGTAAAATGGGGATTAACTGTGAGCTTCAGCAGCGTGGCTCAGTGGAAAGAGCACGGGCTTTGGAGTCAGAGGTCATGGGTTCGAATCCCAGCTCTGACACTTGTCAGCAGTGTGACTGTGGGCAAGTCACTTAACTTCTCTGTGCCTCAGTTACCTCATCTGTAAAATGGGGATTAAGACTGTGAGCCCCACGTGGGACAACCTGATTCCCCTATGTCTACCCCAGCGCTTAGAACAGTGCTCTGCACATAGTAAGCACTTAACAAATACCAACATTATTATTGCTTGTTCTGTTTGGGAAGCAGCGTGGCTCAGTGGAAAAAGCCTGGGCTTCAGAGTCAGAGGTCATGGGGTTGACTCCTGGCTCTGCCACTTGTCAGCTGTGTGACTGTGGGCAAGTCACTTAACTTCTCTGTGCCTCAGTTACCTCATCTGTAAAATGGGGATTAACTGTGAGCCTCATATGGGACAACCTGATTACCCTGTATCTACTCCAGCGCTTAGAACAGTGCTCTGCATATAGTAAGCACTTAACAAATATCAACATTATTATTAACAAATACCATTTAAAAAAAAAACCAGGATGGCTTATCTGTCCTTTCCTCTCTCTAGAGATCATGGAGAGATGAGATGCTTGACTGTAGGGATGAGAAACCAATCAAGTGAAACAGCTTGGCAGAGTGGATAGAGCCCGGGGCTGGGAATCAGAAGGTCATGGGTTCTAATCCAGACTCTGCCACGTATCTGCTGTGTGATCTTGGACAAGTCACTTCACTTCTCTGGGCTCAGTTACCTCATCTGTAAAATGGGGATTGAGACTGTGACCTCCCACATGGTACCAGGGACTGCGTCCAACCACATTTACTTGAATCCACCCCAGCGCTTAGTACAGTGCCTGGCACTTAGTAAGCACTTGAGAAATACCATAATTATTATTATTATTGGTATTACTAATGATGGATAGCTTGGGCTGAAAATGTAAATTGTTTATTGTTGTACTGTATGCTCCCATTCTCCCCGGGCTATCATTTTCTCTTGGTACTGGAATTTTTGATATTAAACCACAAAAGGGAGACTGCCTCTCTCTTTGTGAATCTTTCAAAATTAAGAGGATTGTTTTTTACTGCATTTTATTTTTCATATCCCTTTCTCCCTTAATAACTGTGATATTTGTTAAGTGCTTACTATGTGCCAGGTACTGTTCTAAGTGCTGGGGTGGTTGCAAGCAAATCAGGTTGGACACGATTCCTGTCCCACAGGGGGCTCAGAGTCTTATTCCCTGTTTTTAAAGATGAGGTAACTGTGACCCAGAGAAGTGAAGTGACTTGCCCAAGGTCAGACAGCAGACAAATGGCTGAGCCAGGATTAGAACTTAAGACCTTCTGATTCCCAGGCCCGTGATGATGATGGTATTTGTTAAGCGCTTACTATATGCCAAGCACTGTTCTAAGCACTGCGGTAGATACGAGGTAATGAAGCTGTCCCACGTGGGACTCACAGTCTTAATCCCCATTTTACAGATGAGGTCACTGAGGCACAGAGAAGTTAAGTGACTGGCCCAAAGTCACACAGCTGATAAGTGGCGGAAGCGGGATTAGAACCCACGACTTCTGACTCCCAAGCTCTCGCACTTGCCGCTAAGCCACGTGTGCTCCAACCACTATGAAAAAATACCACAATTATTCCTTAAAAGAGCAGCGAGGGAGAGCGATGTCCTCTTGATAGAGAATACCGTGCCGAGACGCGTAGGCCTTTAGATGAGAATATCAATTTTATTTTTCCTGGGCTGCAAGACCGAATCAGGAGCTGACGAACCTGGCCACGAGGCCCTGCAAACACCAGAGTTCACAACCATCCTCGAACAAACACCCCTTAGAGCCCGGGCCTGGGAATCAGTAGGTACTGGGTTCTAGTCCTGGCTCTGCCACCTGTCTGCTGTGTGATCTTGGGCAAGTCCTTTAACTTCTCTGGGCCTCAGTTCCCTCATCTTTAAAATGGGGATAAGAGAGTGAGCCCCATGTAGGACAGGGACTGTGTCCAAACTGAGTAACTTGTATCTACCCCAGCACTTAGAACAGTGCCTGCTACATAGTAAGTGCTGAACACATGCCACAATAATCGTTACTACTATTATTATTTCCAAGCGAGTTGAAATGGGGTTTGAACCCAGGTAACGGGAACTCTACCAATTCCAAGCCTAGACCAGACCAAAGGCTTTGAATTCTCCAATGTGACCTTCCAAAGTCTGTACTTTCCTCTGCTGCCCAGACCATCTTTCTTCAAAAATGTTCAGGACATGTCAACCTCCTCCTCAAAACACTCCAGTGGTTGCCCATCCACCTCCGTATCAAATAAAAACTCCACAGCATTGGCTTCAAAGCTGTCCAACCCCTTGCCCCGTCCTGCCTCACCTCCCTTCTCTCCTCCTACAGCCCAGCCTGCACACTTCGCTCCTCTGGTGCCGCTAACCCTTTCACTGGGCCTCCATCTCTCCTGTCTGGCTGCCAACCCCTGGCCCACGTCCCGCCTCTGGCCCGGAACGCCCTCTCTCCTCAAATCCCACAGACAATGACTCTCCCCAACCTTCAAAGCCTTATTGAAGGCCCATCTCCTCCAAGAGACCTTCACAGACTAAGCCCCACTTTTCCTCTTCTCCCACTCCCTTCCGCATCACCCTGACTTGCTCCCTTTGCTCTTCTCCCAGCCTCCCAGTCCCATAGCACTTATGTTCATTCATTCAGTAGTATTTATTGAGCGCTTACTATGTGCAGAGCACTGTACTAAGCGCTTGGGATGAACAAGTCGGCAACAGATAGAGACAGTCCCTGCAGTTTGAGGGGCTTACAGTCTAATCGTATTTGTTAAGCGCTTACTATGTGCAGAGCACTGTTCTAAGCGCTGGGGTAGACACAGGGAAATCAGGTTGCCCCACAAGGGGCTCACAGTCTCAATCCCCATTTTACAGATGAGGTAACTGAGGCCCAGAGAAGTTAAGTGACTTACCCACAGTCACACAGCTGACAAGTGGCAGAGCTGGGATTCGAACTCATGACTCCAAAGCCCGTGCTCTTTCCACTGAGCCACGCTGCTTCTCTATCTGTCTTTTCGTATTGATGTCTGTCTCCTCCCCTGTAGACTGTGAGCTCGCTGTGGGCAGGGAATGTCACTTTTATTGTCGTATTGTACTTTCCCAAGCATTTAGTATAGTGGTCTGCACACGGTAAGTGCTTAATAAATACGATTAAATGAATGAATAAATGAATTAAAGAGGATCTGTGAACGAAGAACGCTTTTTTTCCTCAGAAGAGAAAGACCAGTTTCTGCCCCTTTCGAGAACCACAGTTAGGCATTCTCTGCGCACAGGGCCTAAAAGCCCAAAGCTTTCCCTAGTTCAACGCAGGAGCTTTTAACAGTAGGAGTCAAGATGCCAGCAGGAAGAACACAACCAGGTATGGCTTCAATCAACTTTATTAAAATTTGATCTTCATTTTCAGAAAGCAAGTGGGGCCCCTGATACTCTCTGGCCTCAACTGACTGACCCTGAGTTAGATATCCATTAAACTTAAATGAGAACATTTCTTGTAGCTGGGACTTTTGAACTGAGGAAAAAAAAACCCTCTCTTCCATAAAGGACACCCTCCATAAGGCGGCAAGGTATGCAGATGAAAAAGTTGTAAAGGAAGTTACAAAAATGAACTGGGTAAACTCACTGTTTTTCTAGAAAGCAGTACCTCGTTTCCATCAAAGCATATTTCCCCAGACCCATTCAATCAATCGATCCATCGATCAATCAATCCTACTTAAGGAGTACTTACTGTGTGAAGAGCACCATCTTAAGCGTTTGGGAGAATACAGTATAGAAGAGTTGGTAGACACGTTCCCTGCCCTAAAGGAGGTCACCATCTAGACCTGGAGGCAGACATTAAAATAAATAAATTGTGGATGCAGCTGTGGGGCTGAGGATGGGGTGAATGTAGTGTGCAAATCCAAGGGTGACAAAGAAGAGAGCGGGAGAAGAGGAAATAAGGGCTTGGTAGGGAAAGGCTTAATAAGGATTTAAAGTGGGGGAGAGCAATAGTCTGTCAGATACGAATCAGTCATATTTACTGAGGGTCTACCGTGTGCAGGGTACTGAACTAAGCACTTTTTTATGGTATTTGTTAAGCACTTACTATGTGCCAGGCCCTGCACTAAGCGGTGAGGTAGATACAAGCTAATTAGGCTGGACATAGTCCATGTCCCATGCAGGGCTCACAGTCTTAATCCCCGTTTGACAGATGAGGTAACTGAGGCCCAGGGAAGTGAAGTGATTTGCCCCAGGTCTCTTCGCAGACAAGTGGTGGAGCCAGGATTAGAAGCCAGATCCTTTTGACTCCCAGGCCCTGTTCTCTATCCATTAGGCCAAGCTGTTTCTAGAGTACAGTATAACGGAGTTGGTAGGGGGTCTCTCTGACCTGCTTTTCAGGCTCCATCTGGAAAGCCTCTTGGCCACCCTGTGGGGCCAGGGAGCCGGGAGCAGGACAAATGATGGAATGGTGGGTGGTCGGCGGTGTGTATACATCCATAATTCTATTTATTTAGATTTATGCTACTGATGCCTGTCTACTTGTTCTGTTTAGTTTTGTTGTCCATCTCCCCCCTTCTAGACTGTGAGCCCATTGCTGGGTAGGGATTGTCTCTATTTGTTGCCGAATTGTACTTTCCAAGCACTTAGTACAGTGCTCTGCACACAGTATGCACTCAATAAATACGATTGAATGGATGGATGTTCCCTGCCCACAGCTAGCTTACATCTAGAGGGGGAGATAGACGTTAATATGAACTAGTAAGTTACTGGTAGCTATATAAGTGCCTGGGGGCTGAGGGAGGGGAAAGGGAGCAAATTCAAGTGCAAGGATGACACAGAAAGGAGTCGGCAAAGAGGAAAGGAAGGCTTAGTCAGGGAAGGCCTCCTGGAAGAGAAGAGCCTTCAATAAGGCTCTGAAGTGGGGGCGAGTGACTGTCTGTCGGATATGAAGTGGGAGGGTGTTCCAAGAAAGAGGCAAGATGTGGGCGAGAGGTCGGTGGCGAGATAGACGAGATCGAGGCAGAGTGAGAAAGTTGGCATTAGAGGAGCGAAGTGCGTGGGCTTGGGGAGGAGTAGGAGAGTAAGGAGGGGAGGTAGGAGAGGGCAAGGTGATTGACTGCTTTAAAGTTAATGGTGAGGAACTTTTTTAGAATCTATCACTGAGCTCTAACCCAGTGCGAGACTCACTAAGACAACCTGAGTTTCCTTCAAGAATGCCTTGGGCTCACCATTGCAAAGAACACTCTGTGGAAAAATTGAAATGAGGAAAAGTTCCCTTCTTTTTTGAAACTGGGGACAGAGGATGGTTGGATTCTACAATTGGATGAACATAGATCATCCCATTCACTTAAATCTAAAGACTACATTGATCGGTTCCCCGAGGGATTCTTGAAGACACCTGGACCTTCTTTACTGCTGTTTTCAACCAATCAATCCATGGTATTTATTGAGCATTTAATGGGTGCAGAGCATTCATTTATTCATTCAGTCGTATTTATTGAGCACTTACTGTGTGCAGAGTACTGTACTAAGCACTTGGGAAGTTCAGTTCGGCAACAGAGTGGACAATACAGTAGGTAGACATGCTATCTGCCCTCAAAAAGCTTACGGTCTAGTGGATTGTAAAGGGGATGGGTGTTAATTAAAAACAACAAATACCATGATTGTAGACAGAGGGTTTGTGATGTGTCCTTCTGATTCTCACTAGTTTATTTTTCTCCAGGATTACAGGATAACAGAGAAGCAGTGTGGCCTAGTGGTTAGGGCACGGGCCTGGGTGTCAGGAGGACCTGGGTTCTAATTCCGGCTCCACCACTTGTCAGCTGTATGACCTTGGGCAAGTCACGTCAGTTCTCTGGGCCTCAGTTACGTCAGTTACCACACGATTAGTTTGTATGTACCCCAGCCCTTAGTACAGTGTTTGAAATATAGTAAAGTGTTTGACAAATACCATGAAAGGGGCCGGGTAAGGGTGGTTTACCTTGGAATTTCAGGAGTGAAAGCTAAGGGAATTTCCTTTAATCGTTCCATCAGCTGGATTTCTTGAGTGCTTACTATGTGCAGAACACTGTATTAAGCACATGGTAGAGAATGATATGATAGAGTTGGTAGACGGCTTCTGGGCTCACAGTGAGCTTACAGTCTAGAGGGGGAGATGAACATTAATATGAATTAATAAATTATAGATATAATTTAATATCACTGGAATGATTTTGAAACAGAAGGATTTGGGAAGACAGAAGAAATCTTGCTGGCTTTGAACTCTGTAAAAAGGACAAATTCCTCATTTTCCAAGATCAAAAGATGGCAGACTGAAAAGGCACTTCTATTTTTAGCCAAACCGTGTCAGATTCTAAAACTATGAAACAGCCTGCAGATTTTCTCTGGGACATTAGTAAGGCAGAAAAGATGTCTTTCCTTCAGTGGGGGCTTTATTGGTTTTTCACAATATTTGTTTAAGCGCTTACTATGTGCCAGGCACGGTACTAAGCACTGGGGTAGATCCAAGCTAATCAATTTGGACAGAGTCCACATCCCACATGGGGCTCACAGCCTTAATCCCCATTTTACAGGTGAGGGATCTGAGGTCCAGAGAACTGAAGTGACTTGCCCAAGGTAACACAGCTGACAAGTAGGGGAGCAGGAATTAGAACCCAGGTCCTCCTGACTACCAGGTCCACGATCTATGCATAGGCCATGCTGCTTCTCTGTTTTGACAGAAAATGGATGTTTACAAGCTATCTCTTTGCAAATTTGAGATTTGGCTTAAGGCCAAGTCAAAATAACATGTCAAAATAAATTCATTATTAAATCCATCTCTTTCCTATAACCCTGGGCATTATTTCCATTTTTCCACTAATCCAAAATGTGTGGAAGTAGCTTAGCCAAAATAGTTCCCCCCGCTCTCCCTTGAGCAACATATTTAATGCCAATTTATTTTACAACGTGAAGACAGTGGCTTAAAAAAATTCCTCCAAGCAAATCTAATCCTGCTTTCCCTAATATGAGACCTTCTAACTGAAGAATCTGCTGTTTGAAGTCAAATCTCGGGGAGGGGGGAGGGAGCGAATCACAGAGCCAGGTTAAAGAAAGAGGCCATTTCGCTCCAACTTCCAACATTTCCGCCTCAGGAATCACCCTCAGGTTTAATGGAAAAGATGTTTAAAAGTTGTCTTCTCAGCCAGTTACCATTTGGTCTCCTATGTCCAGCAAAAGTAAAAATAGCCACGCTGCCCCAAATACCCGTAATAGTAACAAGAAGTAATCATGACATTTGCTAAGCACTTAATTGTGCCAGGCACTGTACTAAGCGCTGGAGTCAATACAAGATAATACAAGACACAATACCTGTCCCACATAGGACTCACAGTCCCCATTTTGGAAATGAGGTAACTGAGGCCCAGAGAAGTGAAGCAACTTGCCCAAGGTCACACAACGAACAAGGGATTAGAACCCAGCTTCTCTGACTCCCAAGCCCATGCTCTTTCCACTAGGCCATGCTGCTTCTCTTCCTCATCCTTCCATCAATATCATAGAGTAAAATGTTCCTTTCTCCCCCCATGAAGTCTAGAATAAAAAAAAAACCCACCAGCAATTTGGACTTTGCAGCTTTATCATATCCTGCATGTCACCGAGAGAGTCAGGTAAGCGCCTTTGTGTCAGGCCCTAAAAAACCCCCTCCGCAGAAGCAGAGACAGAAACCTCAATCAATTCATGAGTCAGCAGAGGGATGACGAGGAAGTTTTGCTTTACATCTCAATATTCTCTTCTAAAATGCAGATGAAGACTAGGCAGTGGCAGCTTCCCCACTACCCCAGGTAGCCCTCCAGTGAAAAGGAGGAACTATTCTGTCAGCTCACGATATCCAGAGAGACAGCCCCTCGTCATCGAACCTTTCGGGTCCGAGTCACCGGCCTTTACCGATTTTCTGCCGGCCCATTCCGAGCCTCTTTACAACTGCTCTTGGGCGTTGCATGGGTTAAAAGAAGGAATGAGGGTTTACACACACACACACACACACACACACTGTAGAAAGACAGCAAAGTCATCACACTTCTAAATCACAAATTCTGTAAAGGCATTTTATGTAAATCGCAGCACAGATTCCCCCAGCCAAGGAAGAGGCACAGAAAAATCAGTCTGAGCTACTCAGTGGAATGACTGGCTGAGCCTAAGCAGCTCATCGTGTTCCTTAAATACGGAGAGAAACCTGTTCCGTATTTCCAATTCTGGGAAATGGCCTCGCTATCATCAAGAGAGTGTCCGCTGATCAGGTTTTCAAGTTGCAGTGTGACTGGGGCGGGGGGGGGGGGGGGGGGGTCATGTGGTTTAATCTTTTTCTGAGGACTATTGGAAATTCATTCTCTAATATCCGGGGGTGACCCTCTTCTAATCAGCTCTGCTGGCTGGCACGTAAATAAATTAGCAGAGACATTCCGATCGAGTAAGGCTTCCACGGCATATTCTTGGAAGTTACTGCGTGTGGGGAGGGGCGGGAGGGGCCTGCCCTTTCACCATTTTCATACGATTCGACCCACCTTCGGAAGGCCCGGCTTTATAAAACCAACTTTCCAGTTTTCAGATGCGGAACCCGAAACGTTCTCTATGAGAGGAAACGCGGTAGGTTTTCAAACCCACTTGACCTCCAGTTTGGGGAGGGGATGGGGAGGGTCAGTTATAACTCCTGTCACCTTGGTCGAAGACAAATCATGAAAAAACAGCAAATCCAGGTCCGTCCGTCCCCTTCTTTCCCACTTCAAAGCCTGCTTCCCTTGAAGATGTTAAGGATGAGGAACAGACAGCACAGACAGAAGGACATCTTTCCTCAAGGTTCGTTTACGCTCCCGGGGGGGGCGAGCCACCTAGAAAATTCCCTCCACGTTCCGCCCGCGACGGGTGCCGAAATGAAAAGCGAAATCTTGGCCAACACCTTCCCGTCGTTAACTTTGAGCGTGATTTCTCCGCTCGTCGAAGCCCTCGTCTTCTGAACCATCACTTCTACCTGGCTCCTTCCCCATCTCCCCCCACCCGGCCCCCCGAAATCGCACTAGCGTAAAACCCAGAATGGACCATCCTGCCCAGTGAGCTAGGCCTAAGGGGCAGACTCAGGGAACACTTTTGCCTTTGAGCAAATCCATCCCGGCTTCTACATCGTCCGCTCGGAGGGGAAAGGTCGGGGGGCTGGGGGAGAACCCAAAAAACGCGATCTACCCATCGAAACCTCCTCGCAGCCCGCATCCTCCGCTCCGACCGACACTCACGGACGGGAGAATTCAATGACAACACGGGGGTTACCTTCAGTCACATAGTTGTGGTCTCGGAGGAAGCCGTGGTTAATTTTTCGTGTGTCCGTGTCCTCGCCCATTTAGAGCAGAATTACTCAGCATGCCGATCCGCAGCGGACTGGTGGAATCAGCAGAGGGCTTCGCGGGTCTGCCATCCATGCTGCCTATGCCTAGCAGAGGTGGAGAGCAGGCCGGCCCTTGGAGCCCGGCATAATGAGGGCGAGGGAGATGCAGCCCAGATTTAGGGGGGCCGGGGAGGAGAGGGAACGGGGACGGTCGGTCCGCTGAACCGAGAAGGCGGAGGAGCAGCGGGTCGATGGCCAAGCGATGCGCTCGGGTCGCGGTCGGAGCAGCGGCCGGTCCTTGGATCTGGTCGGCCCGGGGTCGGCGAGGTCCGGCTCGGCGTCCCGCTGCCGGCCCGATTTTGCGGTCGTCGGGGTCTCTAGGAAAGGGGGTGGGGGGCGATCAGCAGACTGCAGCAAAAACTGGGAGCTCTCTGCTTGCTCTTGCTCTTGCTTTGGCTGCTGCTGCTGTCAGAGGCTTTTACTGCATCAGGGGAGGCCCCTCCCAACCCGCCTCTCCCTGACCAACCACACGAGAACTGCACGGACTAAAGTGAAAAATGAGAATGCGGGTCGAATCCCTTCGGCTCTCCGCCGCTGGGGAGAGGGGAGAGGAGGAAGGGGAGAAAACTTCAGGGAGCGTGGAGGGGTCGGAGGAGGGGGATTCCGCGCCCGCTCGAAGCTGGAGAGCTCCCTTACGGGGTGACACCACCGTCTGTGATGGTAGCAACTGGGGAAAGGACCACTTCTCGGGAAGGGGGGTGGGAGAGGCTGCCTGGTTGGGAAAGGAATCGGGACCATGGATGAGGGGAGGAAAATGATTATTATTATGCTATTTGTTAAGCGCATACTATGTGCCAGGCACTGGACTGAGTGCTGGGGAGGATACGAGCAAGTCGGGTTGGGCACAGTCTCTGTCCCATGTGGGCCTTGCTGTCTCAATCCCCATTTTCCAGATGAGGGAACTGAGGCCGAGAGAAGTGAAGTGACTTGCTCAAGGTCACACAGCAGACGAGTGATGGAGCTGGGATTAGAACCCATCACCTTCGGACGCCCAGGCCCGGGCTCCAGCCACTATGCCATGCTGCTTCTCTAAATGGAAAATGGAAATCAAACTCATGGTGGGAGGGCGAGGGGGTCCCCGGGACCCAGGATAGGAATCAGGAGAGAGGAACAAGGACAAGAGCCCGTTATTGGGCAGGGATTGTCTCTACTTGCGGCTGAATTGTACTTTCCAAGCGCTTAGTACAGTGCTCGGCACACAGTCAGCACTCAATAAATACAATTGAATGAATAAAAGAATGACTGAGTAGTAGAAGGGCAATAATTGCCAATGTAAGCTTAGGGGAAGCAGTTTCAAGCTTCAATTTTTTTTAGGGCATTTGCTAAGCGCTTACTATATGCCAGGCACTGTTCTAACCACTGGGATAGAATCAAGGTAATCAGTTTGGCCACAGACCATGCCCTACAAGGAGCTCAAGGCGATTAGACTGTGAGCCCGTCACTGGGCAGGGATGGTCTCTATCTGTTGCCGAACTGTACATTCCAAGCGCTTAGTACAGCGCTCTGCACATAGTAAGCGCTCAATAAATACTACTGAATGAAAGGCATGAATCCCCATTTGACCGATGAGGGAACCGAAGCCCAGAGAAGTGAAGTGATTGGCCCGAGGTCACACTGCAGACAAGTGGAGGAGCCGGGACTAGAACTCAGGCCCTTCCGCCTCCCGCGCCCGGGCTCTATCCACTAGGCCACGCTGCTTCTCCTCACGGTTATCGCTTCTCTTGCAAAGGGACTATGAAGAAGGCGCCCTAGAGGACGGAGGAACGAGAGTCGCTGAGACATCGCTCAAGTCCGCCGGTGAGAAGAAATGGTCTGCCCACCTGCACCATGAGACCAGTTCCTCAGACCAGTTGACGGACAGGAGAAGCGAGACCAGATGGACGCCTCAACTTGCTGCAACCGGTAAGTCCACTAAGACGTTACTTTGGCTAACTGCTGTCATTCCTGTTTGGTGAATATTTTTTATACAATAATATAAAGAGAAACAGCATTGCCTACTGGGGAGGACCTGGGTTCTAATCTCAGCTCCGTGACTTTGGGCGAGTCACTTCACTTCTCTGGGCCTCAGTTAACTCATCTGCAAAATGGAGATTGACGGGTAGCCTCAGGTAGGACAGGAGCCGTGTCCCTCCTGATTACCTTTTACCTAACCCAGCGTGTCGGACAGTGTCTGGCACATAGTTAGCCTTTAACTAATACCATTAAAAAATATACAGCCTTATTTGTCTATAGCACTTTCGAAAATGATAATAATAATAATAATGTTGGCATTTAAGCACTTACTATGTGCAAAGCACTGTTCTAAACGCTGGGGAGGATACGAGGTGATCAGGTTGTCCCACGTGGGGCTCACAGTCTTAATCCCCATTTTACAGTTGAGGTAATTGCGGCACAGAGAAGTTACCGTTTTGTCCATTCCAAGCCCTTAGTACAGTGCTCTGCACATAGTAAGCGCTCAATAAATACTATTGAATGAATGAGTGAAGTGACTTGCCCAAAGTCACATAGCTGACAAGCAGAGGGGCTGGGATTTGAACCCATGATCTCTGCCTCCCCAGCCCATGCTCCTTCCACTGAGCCAAGGTATTTAAGTGCTAACTCTATGCAAATACTGTGCTCGCCTTGGGGTACGGATGAGATAATCAGGTCAGACACAGTTCCTGTCCCACTGGGGGCTCACCGTCTAAGTAGGAGGGAGGACAGTTACTGAATCCCCGTTTTTACAGAAGAGGAAATGGAAGCAGAGAGAAGTTGCATAACTTGCCCAAAGTCACACAGCGGTCGCTCGGCGGAGCCGAGATTAGAACCCAGGACCCCTGACTCTCAGGCTGTTGTGCTTTCCACTAGGGTATGCTGCCTCTCACATCGATCATCTTAATTATTTTTCCTCACATCGTCCCTCGGAAGTGGGAAGCGTGTCACTGTCTCCACTTTACAGATTTTTTTTGTTTCAAGTGATATTGGTTCAAACGCTTATTATGTGTCTAACAGTGTCCTAAGCGCTGGGGTAAATCCATGTTAATTAGGTAGGACAAAGTCCCTGTATCGCACGGGGCTCACAGTCGGAGTGGCAGGGAGAACGGGGACTTGATCACCATTCTACAGCTGAGGAATCTGAAGCCCAGAGAAGTGAAGTAACTCACCCAAGGTCACACGGCAAGCAATCGGCAGAGCCGGGATTAGAGGCCAGGTCCTCTGACTCCCAGGCCCGTACTCTTCCCACTAGGGCGGTGTCAGGATTAGAACACGCGACCTTTCTGCTTGTACTGCTTCTCCTAGACTTGCCAGAATTACTTTTAAGGGTTATACAAGGTCCGCTTGAAGCCCGTGTGCTAGGATTGCAAGCAGGCAGGCTGCCCGCATGCCATTTTGGTTCTAAAGGCCCAGAGCAGGATTCGGGACCTCCTCGCCGGGGAAATTTGAAGGGAAAGGGGTAGTGTCTGTCAACATCTGCTTCAGCATTCCCTCTACCAATCCTCTGGGAGCATAAGTGCGGGCGAAGGTAGGTCATCTAGCCCTGGGGGCTACTGCATGCTGTACCCCAAGTTTCCTTGTTTAGATTTCCCTACTCCAAGTTCTCAACTTATTTGACACTCCAAAACAGGAAAAAAATACCTCTTCAGCGAAAACCCCCATCTCTCACTGTGGAGGAGGAAACTGAGGCCCAGAGAAATCAAAGTTCATTCACTTCATCAGATAGTATATATTGAGCTCTTGCTGTGTGCAGAACACTGTACCGAGCGCTTGGGAGAGTCCAACAGAACAATAAACAGACACATTCACTGCCCACAGTGAGCTTACAGTATAGAGGAGAAGTCAAATATTAATAGAAATAAAGCCACTACAGAAAGTCATGGGTTTTAATCCCGGCTCCACCACTTGTCTGTTGGGTGAGCAAGTCATTTCAGTTCTCTTGGCCTCGGTTACCTCATCTGGAAAATGGGGATTGAGACTGTGAGCCTCATGGGGGACAGGATCTGTGTCCAACCTGGTTTGCCTGTATGCATCCCATTGCTTAGTACAGTGTCTGGCACAGAGTAAGCGCTTAACAAATACCATAATTATTACAAGTGGTTTGGGGCTGGGAGGGGGAATGAGTGAAGGGAGCAAGTCCTAAGCACTGGGGAGAGTCCAACAGGACAATAAACAGACACATTCACTGCCCACGATGAGCTTACAGTCTAGAGGAGAAGACAGACATTAATATAAGTAAATAAATTACAGACAATTTCTAATCCCGGCTCCGCCGCTTACCAGCTGGGTGACTTTGGGCAAGTCACTTCACTTCTCTGTGCCTCAGTTACCTCATCTGTAAAATGGGGATTAAAACTGTGAGCCCCACGTGGGACATCCTGAACAGCCTGTATCTCCCCAGTGCTTAGAAAAGTGCTTTGCACATAGTAAGCACTTAACAAATACCACTATCGTTATTATTATTGTCTGGGGGACGCAGAAGGGAGTGGGAGAAGCGGAAAGGCGGGCTAAGTCGGGGAAGGCCTCTTGGAGGAGATGGGCCTTCCGTAAGGCTTGGAAGGGAGGGAGAGTCACTGTCTGTTGGACAGACTAAAGTTCCCCCGGCAGATCAGGGACAGATTAGGGTCTAGCGCTCCCCTTTCCTCCGACTTTTCTTTCCCCTGGCCTCTTATCCTTCGGCAGATCAAAGCCTGTTCCCCTCAGCGGCTCCCCGCTATTGTCCATCAACCCCCTCTAAATAATATTAGTAATAATAATAATAGTCATGATGGTACTTGTTGAACCCATACTATGTGCCAAGCGCTGTTCTACGCACAGGGGTAGATATAAGATAATCAGGTTGGACACGGTCCCTGTCCCACACAGGGCTCACAGTCTCTATCCCCATTTTACAGATGAGGGAATTGAGGCCCAGGGAAGTGAAGTGACTTGCGCAAGGTCACAAAGCAGACAAGAGGCATTACCAGGATTAGAACACGTGACCTTCTGAATCCCAGGTCCAAGATCTACTCAGTAGGCCATGCTGCTTCCCGATTTATTGAGCCTTACTTTGGCTCAATACTAAGTACTGGGATGGATTCAAGCAAATTGAGGTTGGACACAATCCCTGTCCCACGTGGGGCTCCCATTCTCAATCCCCATTTTCCAGAGAAGATAACTGAGGCCCAGAGGAAGTGAAGTGACTTACCCAAGGTCACACAGCAGACAGGTGACAGAATCTGGATTAGAATCCAGGTCCTTCTTACTTTCAGGCCCATTCATTTATTTAATTGTATTTATTGAGCACTTACTGTGTGCAGAGCACTGTACTAAGCGCTGCTCTATCCATTAGGCCACACTGATTCTCCCCACTACTTAGAGTGGGAGCCCCATGAGGGATAGGGACTGTGTCTGACCCGATTCATTTGAACCTAACCCGGCTCTTAGAACAGTGTTTGACATATAGGAAGCACTTTGTACTTCATTCATTCATTCAATAGTATTTATTGAGCGCTTACTATGTGCAGAGCACTGTACTAAGCGCTTGGAATGTACAAATCGGTAACAGATAGAGACAGTCCCTGCCCTTTGACGGGCTTACGGTCTAATCGGGGGAGACGGACAGACAAGAACAAGAATAGTAATAAAACCTCCCCCCCCCCAAAGCTTAGAATGGTGCTTCGCACATAGTAAGTGCTTAACAAATACCATCATCATCATCATCACTTAATACCATAAAAAAAAAAGGGGGGAGCAACACATAGGTGACTCCTGCTTGCTAAACACCAAGACACAAAGCACTTCACAGGGCTCATTGTGGGCTGGGGGGGGTATATCTGTTATATTGTGGTGTTTTACTCTCCCAAGCGCTTAGTACAGTACCGTGCACACAGTAAACGCTTGATAAATACAATCGATTGATGGACTGTTCCCAGAAGGTCCATTAGGGGAAGCAGCATGGCTCAGTGGAAAGAGCCTGGGCTTCGGAGTCAGAGGTCATGAATTCGACTCCCGGCTCGGCCACTTGTCAGCTGTGTGACTGTGGGCGAGTCACTTCACTTCTCTGTGCCTCAGTTCCCTCATCTGTAAAATGGGGATTAACTGTGAGCCTCACGTGGGACAACCTGATTCCCCTGAATCTCCCCCAGCGCTTAGAATAGTGCTCTGCACATAGTAAGCGCTTAACAAATACCAACATTATTAAAGTCATACCGGGCAAGAATTAAAAAAATAGTAGCTTCTATCTTCCCTGATCACGGTACATTTTGAGAGCTTTCTGGCTGCAGAGCACTGTACCACATACTTGGCAGAGTACAGTGTAATAGAGTAGGTGGACGCAATCCCTAAAGCAGTACCAAAATCATTCCCTTTGTTGGAAGATGCTCAGAACAGGGCATTATTTCTTTTAAAATGGACTCTCTCTTAGTCCGCTAAATCAGGACAAGTCTTGCTAATCACCGGACTCCTTCCCAGAGCAGAATTGGGGCACTGGGGAAAATTGATGGAATATACTGAGTGCTCATTGTGAAGAGCACTGTACTAATACCTGACTCAGTAAGTACCATCGATTAATTGATAGAAAAAAATGAATACTGAGAAGACCGTCTCCTGTCGGGTGGTGCTACAGATACTGAACATCTTAAGAAACTGGAGATTCGTGGTTGCCAGGCAACAAAAGTGTACTTCGAATCCGAGGGGCGGCACGATCTAGTGGGAAGAGCAGGAGTCCAAGAGGCAGGGGAGCCAGGTTCAAGTCCCAGCTCAGTCCTTGGTCTCTCTGTGCCTCAGTTTCCTCATCTGTGACGTGGGGAGAAGATTCCCACTCTCCCTTCCTCTTAGACTGTGAGTCCCACGGCGGGGAGGGATTGTGTGACCTTGTGACTTTGGGCAAATCATTTGCCTGTGCCTCATCTGTAAAATGGGGATTAAGACTCTGAGCCCCACCTGGGACAACCTGATGACCTTGTATCTCTCGCAGGTCTTAGAACAGTGCTTGGCACATAGTAAGTGCTTAACAAAAACCATCGTAATTACTGTTATTATTGGTCTGACTGATCTTATTTAACTTGTAACATGACCAGCGTTTAGTACAGCGCCTGGCGTATAGTAAGCACTTTAACAAATACCATAATAATAATAATAATAATAATAATAATTATTATTTGAAGAGGGGTGGTTTAGTGGCTAGCGCCCAGGCCTGGGAGTCCGAAGGACCTGGGTTCTAATCCCGGCTCTGCTGCGTGTCTGCCGTGTGACCCTGGGCAAGTCACTTTACTTCTCTGGGCCTCAATTTCCTCATCTGTAAAATGGGGATAAGAGAGTGAGGCCCATGTGGAACAGGGACTGTGTTCAACCTGATTATCTTGTATCTACCCCAGGGCCTAAAAGAGTGCTTGACAGATAGCAAGCGCTCAACAAGTACCATAATTATTAATTGTTATTATTGAATCTACTCTAGTGGTTGCCACAGTGCTCTGCCACAGAGTGCTTAGTAATGCTTAATGATTGTATCTGTTAAATAAGAAGAAGAAGAATGGCATTTGTTAAGCACTTACTATGTGCCAAGCACTGTTCTAAGCACTGAGGTAGATACAAACTAATCAGGTTGCACACAGTCCCTGTCCCCCGTGGGGATTACAGTCTAGGGAGGGAGGGAGAACAGATATTGAATCTCCATTTTACAGAAGAGGAAACTGAGGCACAAAGAAGTTAGGTGACTTATCTGAGATCACACAGCAGGCAAATTATGGATTGGGATTAGAACTCAGGTCCTCTGACTCCCAAGCCCGCAGTCTGTCCACTCGGCCACGTGGCTTCTCTATGGCTATTAACTAACTACTGAATCAGTGGTTTTCATTGAGTATTTCAAGTGTGTCGAGCACTGAACTAAACACTTTGGACAGTATGTTAGAGTAGGAAAACACATTCAATAGCCTCAAGAAATTGACAAAACATACCTCAATAAATACGTCTGACATTGAATCCAATTCATTATTGGCTATAGATGATAATAATCACTAACATTTTATAATGTTTGAACACCTGATTAATCTGATCAATGAAATAAATTAAAGTAGGTGACATCATAATCATTATTATCATAAGTAGAATTCTTTTCACAGTATTTATTGGGTGCTTACTATGTATCAGGCACTGAACCAAGCGCTGGAGTAGATACAAGATAATCGGGCTGGACAGAGTCCCTGTCCCACATAGTGCTGACAGTCTCAATTCCCATTTTACAGATGAGGAAACTGAGGCCTAAAGAAGTGAGATGATTTACCCAAGTCACCCGGCAGACAGGTGGCGGAGCCGGGATTAGAACTCACTTCTCTGATTCCCAGGACTTGTCTCTTTCCATCAGGCTGGGCAACTTCTCCCCTGTGTGAGCGTAACCAAAGATAAGGCGGACTTACATTCCTCCAGAATGGACTGGTCTTACCAGGGGGTCCATTTGCTCATACATTTACATGCAGTTAGTTCATTCATTCAGTCAATCGTATTTATTGAGGGCTTACTGTGTACAGAGCACTGTACCAAGCAATTGGGAAAGTGTGGTACAGCAGTGAAGAGAGACAATCCCTGCCCACAACGAGCTCACAGCCTAGAGGGAGGGAGACGGAAATCAATACAAGTAAACAGACATCAATATAAACAAGTGAAATTACAGATACATATACGTAAGCGCTGTGGGGAGAGGGGGAGAGCAAAGGGAGTGAGTCAAGGGTGACGTGGAAGGGAGAGGAAGATGAGGAAAAGTGGGGCTTAGTCTGGGAAGGCCTCTTGGAGGAGATGGGCCTTCAGTAAGGCTTTGAGGGTGGTGGGGGGAGAGTCATTGTGTCTGGGATTTGAGGAGGGGGGGTGTTCCGGGCCAGTGGCAGGACGTGAGCCAGGGGTCGGCAGCGAGACAGGTGAGAACGAGGCCCAGTGAGAAGGTTAGCGGCAGCAGAGGAGCGGAATGTGCAGGCTGGTTGTAGAAGGAGAGAAGCGAGGTGAGGTAGGAGGGGGCAAGGGGATGGTCAGCTTTAAAGCCAGTGGTGAGGAGTTTTTGTTTGATGGGGAGGTGGATGGACAACCACTGGAGTCTTTGGAGGAGGGGGGTGACATGTCCCGAAAATTTCTGTAGAAAAATGATCCAGGCAGCGGAGTGAAGTATGGACTGGAGTGGGGAGAGGCAGGAAGTTGGGAGGTCAGCAAGGAAGCAGATGCGGTCAGTAATCTAGGCCGGAGTGGATGAGTGATTGCACTAAGCAGCGTGGCTCAGTGGAACGAGCCCGAGCTCGGGAGTCAGAGGTCATGGGTTCTAATCCCACCTCCTCCTCTTGTCAGCTGTGTGACTTAGGGCAAGTCACTTAACTTCTCTGTGCCTCAGTTGCCTCGTCTGTAAAATGGGGATTGACTGTGAGCCCCATGTGGGACAACCTTATCGCCTGGTATCCCCCCCAGGGCTTAGAACAGTGCTTTGCACATAGTAAGTGCTTAACAAATCCCATCATCATAATCATTATTATTATTATTATGGTAGCAGTTTGGATGGAGAGGAAAGAGCAGATTTTAGGGATGCTGTGAAGGTGAGACCGAATGGATTTGGTGACAGATTGAATATGTGGGTAGAATGAGAGAGCGGAATCCAGGATGAAGCCAAGGTTGTGGGCTTGTGAAATGGGAAGGATGGTTGTGCCGTCTACAGGGATGGGAAAGTACGGGGGAGGACAGGGTTTGGGAGGAAAGATAAGGAGCTCTGTTTTGGACATGTTAGGTTTGAGGTGATGGGTAGACATCAAAGTAGAGAGGTCTTGAAGGCAGGAAGAGATGCGATCCTGGAGAGGGGGAGAGAGATCGGGGAGGAGATGTAGATTTGGGGATCATCCACATAGAGATGGTAGTTGAAGCCTTGGGAGCGAATGAATTCTCCAAGGAGTAGAGATGGAGAATAGAAGGGGACCAAGAACTGAACCTTGAGGGACCTCCACAGTTAGGGGATGGGAGGGAGAGGAGGAACCCGTGAAGGAGACTGAGAACTAACAGCCCGAGAGATGAGGAGAACCGGGAGAGGACGGAGTCAGTGAAGCCGAGGTTGATAACTTTTCCAGGAGAAGGGGGTGGTCCACAGTTTCAAAGGCAGCTGAGAGGTTGAGGAGGATTAGGATGGAGTAGGAGCTGATGAATTTGGCAAGAAGGAGATCATTCTTCTTCGCCCAAGAAGGGGACGGAAGCCAGATCGGAGGGGGTCCAGGAGAGAGTTGGAGGAGAGGAATTTGAGGCAGCTAGCGTAGACAAATGGCTCGAGGAGCTTGGAGAGGAAAGGTTGAGGGAGATGGGACCGTAACTGGAGGGAGGTGTGGGGTCAAGGGAGGGTTTTTTTTCAGGTTGGGGGAGACGTGGGCATGTTCAAAGGCAGTGAATTAGTTCAATTAAGTTCTATTAACGAACCCACACCACTGCCAAGTCCTTCCATAATAATAATGATAATGGTATTTGTTAAGTGCTTATTATGTGCCAGGTGCTGTACCAGGCACTGGGGTGGAGTCAAGTAAATCGGGTTGGACACAGTCCCTGTCCCCCGTGGGGCTCACAGTCTCGATCTCCATTTGACAGATGGTGTAACTGACGTCCAGAGAAGTGGAGTGACTTGCCCAAGGTCACACGGCAGACAGGTGGCAGAGCCAGGATTAGAACCCATGATCTTCTAACTCCCAGACTCTTGCTCTATCCATTACATCATGTTGCTTCTCTACAGTCCATAAAAATGATACTGGAAAACCCTCCCATAGCTCCCTTATTCCTTCACTCCCTTATTCTTTCCAGTTTGCCCACCCCTCGTTGCTCTTTCCTTCCCTGTCTCCTCAGCCCTGCCCCATTCCCTGCTCCGGGGACTCAATCAACTCATCACCGCTACTTACTGAGCACTGACTGCATTCATTTGTTCGTTCAATCATATTTATTGAATGCTTACTGTGTGCAGAGCACTGTACTAAGCACTCGGGAGATTACAGTAGAACAGAGCTGGTAGACGCGTTCCCTGCCCACAATAAGCCCAGTCTAGAAAGGGAGACAGACAGCAATAGAAATGAATAAATTACAGTTACGGACATGAGCTCCGCCACTTTTCTGCTGGGTGACCTTGGGCAGGTCGCTTGACTTCTCAGTTGCTTCAGCTGGGGCATGGGGATTGAGAAGGTGAGCCCTTTGTGGGACAGGGACGGTGTCCAACCTGATTAGCTTGCATCTCCCCTGACGACTAGTACAGTGCCTGGCACACAGTAAGCACTTAGCAAGTACCAGAAAAACAAAAGTACAGTGGGGCTGGAAAGGGGGATGAATAAAGGGAGCGAGTCAGGGCGATGCAGAAGGGAGTGGGAGACGAGATGGGACAACCAGAACACCTTCTATCCCCGCCCCCCAGTGCTGTGTGACTGTGGGCAAGTCACTTAACTTCTCTGTGCCTCAGTTCCCTCATCTGTAAAATGGGGATTAAGATTGTGAGCCCCACGTGGGACAACCTGATTCCCCTATGTCTACCCCAGCGCTTAGAACAGTGCTCGGCACATAGTAAGCGCTTAACAAATACCAACATTATTATTATTATTATTATTACAACGGTGCTTGGCACATAGTAAACGCTTAACAAATACCATCATCATTAGTATTATTATTACAATTCAATGAATGAAGGAATGAATGAGTGGGTGGGGGCCTAGTCAAGCTCCCCAACACTGTAGAGAGGCGGAGCCCACTTCTCCTGGTCAAAAGGTGATACCGGGAGAGGAGGGGGGTGCTCGCCCCATTCCTCAATCCATCAAAGATGTTCCCTGGTCAATTACTGTGTACACAGCATGGTACGTAACAGAACAGTGCTCTGCCCATAGTAAGCGTTTAACAAATACCAACATTATTATTACTTAACCAATGGGAGAAGAAAAATCAGTCAAGCAATGCCCCCCTTTTCCTCAGCTCCCCCTCCCTTCCACGTCACCTCGACTCGCTCCCTTTGCTCCCCCATCTCTCCCCGCCTCACAGCACTTATGTATAGATGTACACTTCTATAATTCTAATTATTCATATTGATGCCTGTCTACTTGTTTTGATGTGTTTGCATCTATAATTCTATTCATTTATATTAATGACTGCTTACTTGTTTTGAAGTCTGTTTCCCTCCCTCTAGGCTGTAAGCCCGATGTGGTCAGGGATTGTCTCTCTTTATTGCTGAATTGTACTTTCCAAGTGTTTAGTACAGTGCTCTGCACCCAATAAGTGCTCAATAAATACAGTTGAATGAATGAATATTTACTTAGCACTTATGCTCCGTTTACCGACCTCCCTGCCTCTAACCTCTCCCCTCATGGATCTCCCTGGCTCCAGCCTCTCTGTTCACTGACCTCCCTGCCTGCAGCCTCTCCCTTCATGGGTTCGAATCCCGGCTCTGCCACTTGTCAGCTGTGTGACTGTGGGCAAGTCACTTCACTTCTCTGGGCCTCAGTTCCCTCATCTGTAAAATGGGGATGAAGACTGTGATCCTCACGTGGGACAACCTGATTACCCTGTATCTCCCCCAGCGCTTAGAACAGTGCTCTGCACATAGTAAGCGCTTAACAGATACAACATTATTATTATTATTATCTCCCTGCCTCCAACCTCTCCCCTCATGGATCTCCCTCCCTCTAGTCTCTCCCCTCATGGACCTCCCTGCCTCCAGTCTCCAACCTCGCTGACCTTCCTGCCTCCAGCCTCTCCCCTCACGTACCTCTCTGTCTCCAGCCTCTCCCCTCACCAAATTCCCTGCCTCCAATCTGTCCCCTTGCAGACCTCCCTGCCTCCTTTGGCCAAAGCCTGGATGATTTTTCTAACACAACCTGAGGAAGCAGCGTGGCCTAATGGCAAGAGCACAAGCCTGGGAGTCAGAGGTTGTGGGTTCTAATCCCAGCACTGCTGCATATCTGCTCTATGACCTTAGGCAAGTCAGTTCACTTCTCTGTGCCTCAGCTATGTCATCTGTAAAATGGGGATCAAGATTGTGAGCCCCAGTGAGGGATATGGACTGTGTCCAACCTGATCACCTAATATCTATCCCAGCGCTTAGAACAGTACTTGGCACATAGTAAGCGCTTAACAAATACCACAGTTATTATTCAAGTCACCTCCACATTCCTCTCTGCATCAGGCAGAATCTCCTCCCAAGTGCTTTTCACTCAACTTGCTCTCCTCTCACTTACCCACTCTCCCTCAGCTCACTCTCTTCATTCCTCTCAAGCAAATTTAGTTATTCTACTTCATTCTCTACTCTCTTGCCACCCACCGCTGGCCCACATCCTTCCTCCCACCTGGAACTCCCTCCCCTTTCGTCTCCAGCAGACTGATGCTCTCCCCTGCAAAGTCCTTCTGAAATCTCATCTCCTCCAGGAAGCCTTCCAAGATTAATCTCTCATCTCCTGATCTGATATTCCCCTATCTCCCCCATCAGCACCTCAACACCACCTACACATTTAAGCCCAAAGCGTTTATAAAGATATAAACATTTCTTTGTACTCCATGACTTCCCCATATCTATAATATACTTTAGCGTCTCTCTTCCCTGCTGGTTTGTAAATAAAAATGATAATAATAATTATAGTGTTGGTATTTGTTAAGTGCTTACTATGTGCAGAGCACTGTTCTAAACACTGGGGTAAATACAGGGTAATCAGGTTGTCCCACGTGAGGTTCACAGTCTTAATTCCCATTTTACAGTTGAGGTAACTGAGGCACAGAGAAGTTAAGTGACATGCCCACAGTCACACAGCTGAAAAGTGGCAGAGCTGGGATTCAAACCCATGATCTCTGACTCCCAAGCCTGTGCTCTTTCCACTAAGCTACCCCTTGAGAGTAAACTCCTTGAGAGTGGGGATCGTGTCTACCAACCTGAAGCAGCGTGGCCTAGTGGATAGAACTTAGATCGGGAGTCAGAAGGACCTGAGTTCTAATGCCAGCTCCACCCCCTGTCTGCTGTGTGATCCTGGGCAAATCACTCCCCTTCTCTGGGCCTCCGTTCCTCCATCTGTGAAAGAATGATAATTGTAATAATAATTATTATAGTATGGGTTAAGTGTTGACTGTGTGCCAGGTCCTGTACTAAGCACTGGGGTGGATGCAAGCAAATTGGATTCGACACAGTCCAGTTCCATTTGGGGCTCACAGTCTCGATCCCCATTTTACAGATCAGGTCATTGAGGCACAGAGAAGTGAAGTGACTTGCCCAAGGTCACACAGCTGAGAAGCGGCAGAGCCCGGATCAGAACCCGTGTCCATGGCATCACTATGGGTCAGAGACCACTTTTAAGACAAGACAAGATGGGGAGGAGCCTTGAGGTCAACAATTATATACTTTGTATCCTGAGCTCTGTAGGACAGTTACAGTCAGATGAGAAACTGCCCAGTGCTTCTGAGATATGAATTATTAGCACTATGATAAAAATGATATTTGTTAATCACTTACTATGTGCCAAGCACTGTAGTAAACACTGGGATAGACAGAAGATCATCAGGTCCCACATGGGCTCCGAATCAAAACAGGAGAGAGAACAGGGATTTAATCCCCATTTTCCAGATGAGGGAACTGAGGCCCAGAGAAGTGAAGTGACTCGCCCAAGGTCATACAGGAAACAAGAGGCGGAGTCAGGATTAGAACCCAGGTTCTCAGACTCCCAGGCCCATGAATTTGAATTCATTCATTCATTCAATCATATTTATTGAGCGCTGACTGTGTACAAAGCACTGTACTAAGAGCAAGGGAGAGTAAAATACAACAATAAAGAGACACATTCCCTGCCCACAGTGAGCTCGCAATCGAGAAGGGTAGACAGGTGCTAATAGAAATAAATAAATTACAGATATGGACATGAGTACACTGCCGATGTCCGTTGGATAATCGAAAGGACAAGAGAATATCAAAAGGAAGTCAGTCTGTGCTTTTTTGATTATAGTAAGGCCTGTGACTGCGTGGATCACGAGAAACTCTGGAGGACATTTAAGGAAAATGGGCATGCAGGACCATTTCATTTCATTGCATTAATACAGAAGCCGTATGACAAACGGGAGGCTACAATAAGAACAGAATATGGAGAAACAGATTGGTTTCCCTTCAGTAAGGGTGTAAGACAAGGATGTATCTTATCACCTTATACCCTGAATCCTTTACACTGAATACCTAATGAGAGAAGCTGGATTGGATGAAGATGAATGGGGAGTAAAGGCTGGAGGAAGGAATATAAACAACCTTTGTTATGCCGATGATACAACTCTACTAGCCGAAAGTATTATTAAAAGTTAAGGAACAGAGCAAAAAGATGAGCCCACATTTAAATGTCAAGAAAACAAAGATCACGACAACTGGAAGTTTTAACACATTTGTAGTAGATGGAGAAGAGATTGAAATAGTTGATAATTTTTCTCTCCTGGGATCGATTATCAATAATAAAGGAACTAGTAACCAAGAAATACGCCGAAGATGAATGTTAGGAAGACTTGCTATGAAGAGCTTGGAAAAAGTCATGAAATGTGCTGCTGTAACTATCTCCACAGAAATACAAACTGTCAATTCTGTGGTGTTTCCAGTGACGACGTATGGATCTGAAAGCTGGACAGTGAAAAAAACAGAGAGGAAGAACATTGATTATTTTGAAATGTGGTGTTGGAGAAGGCTTTCGTGAATTTACCACAGACTGTCGAAAAACAGACAAATCGATTTTGGAGCAAATTAAGCCAAAGTGGTCTTTGGAAGGCCAAATGACTCGACTTAGATTAGTGTATTTTGGACACATCATCTAATTCTCTGGAGAAGACACTAAATGCTAGGAAAAGTCCAGGGAAAACGTGAAAGAGGCAGACTGGCAGCTAGATGGCTAGAGACCATCTAAAGATAACGGAAGAACCGTTAGAAAGGTCGTAGATCATGGCAGAGGACAGGACGTTCTGGAGAAAGTATATCCACTGAGTCGCTACAAATCAGAAACGACTAGACGGCATTTAATAATAATAGCCATGAGGAAGGAATGAGAGGCCAGGTATTCCCCAGGAATGTTATCTATCTCTGAAATCTACACTCCTTCATTTATAGATCATGAGGGACTTATTTATCACAGCTTCTTTTTTTGAAGTAATTAAGTGTTTACTACGTATTAAGACCTGTACTGGGGTAGATACAAGACAATAGGGTGGGACACAGTTCCTACCCGACATGAAGCTCGCAGTCTAAGTAGGAGGAGAATAGGTATTTAATCCCTACTTTAGAGATGAGGAAACTGAGGTACGGAAAAGGAAAATGACTTCCCCAAGGTCACACAGCAGACAAGTGGCAGAGCTGAGATTAGAGCTCAGGTCCTCTGCCTCCTAGGTCTGTGCTCTATCCACTAGGTCATGCGGCTTCTGAAGAAACTTATCCACTCTGGCCCTCAGTTTCTTCAGCTGCAAAACGGGGTTAAAACAGATTCATTCATTCAGTCGTATCTACTGAGCGCTTACTGCATGCAGAGGACTGTAGTAAGCTCTTGGGAAAGAACAATGTAATAATAAACAGGGACATTCCCTGCCCACAGCGAGCTCACAGCCCGGGGGTCGGGGAGGAGGCAGATATCAATCTAAACAAATAAAATGATAGATATGGACATAAGTGCTGCGGGGCTAGGAGCTGGGGAAGAGTCAAGAGAGCAAGTCAGGGTGATAAAGAAGGGATTGGAAGATGAGGAAAACGTGGGGCTTAGTCAGGGAAGGCCTCTTGGAGGAGATGGGCCTTCAATAAGGCTTTGAAGCGGGGGAGAGTCATTGTCTGCGGGATTTGAGGAGGGAGGGCGTTCCAGGCCAGAGGCAGGATGTGACCAGGGATCTGCAGCGAGACAGGTGAGATTGGGGCACAGTGAGAAAGAAGATGGTGATCCCTGGATGGGGCAGAAACATTATCTGACCTCTTTTGTATCTATTCTAGTGCTTAGCACATACCAAATGGTTAAAAAATAGCATAATTATTATCAATCCGTGGTTTTTATTGAGCTCTTTGGCAAGACAGGTGAGTTTGAGGCATAGTGAGAAGATAGAAGATTGTGATCCCTGGATGGGGCAGAAACATTATCTGACCTCTTTTGTATCTATTCTAGTGCTTAGCACATACCAAATGGTTTAAAAATGGCATAATTATTATCAATCAGTGGTTTTATTGAGCTCTTTGGCAAGACAGGTGAGATTGGGGCAACGTGAGAAGATCAAGATTGTGATCCCTGGATGGGGCAGAAACATCATCTGATCTCTTTTGTATCTATTCTAGTGCTTAGCACACATCAAATGGTTAAAAAATGGCATAATTATTATCAATCAGTGGTTTTTATTGAGCTCTTACTGTGTGCAGAGCAGTGTACTATCAATCAATTAATCAATCAATTGTATTTATGGGGTGCTTACTGTGTACTGTACTAAATCTTCAATCTTCCACGTTTTTATGGGAAATTTTAGCTTCTGGATTTAATTTAATTGTTGATAGTGCATTTGAAATGCTTGCATATTTAATATATCAAACAAAATAAATAAAGTATTGACTCCCTGGCATACTGTAGAGATTAATGAGCTAATGTCTGGAAAGCACTTTGAGTTCCTTAGAGGAAAGGAACTTCATCGGTAGAATATTCATTCTACTACTATTATTGTAATACCCAATTCCTTTGTTAAATCAAAATAATTCTCTCAAATAAATAAAAATTCCTGCTTGTGAGAACTTTGCATAAATAATGATGACAATAAAAATAACAGTGGGTTTTGGTAAGGACTTACTACGTGCTAAGAACTGGGTCCCTTTGTTGCTGAATTGTACTTTCCACGTGCTTAGTACAGTGCTCTGCAGCATTAAGCGCTCAGTAAATACAAATGTATGAATGAACTGGGGTAGATACAAGGAAGCAGATCAGAAACAGTCCCTGTCCCACAAGGAGCTCAGAGTCCAAGCGACTGAGAGATTGCAGCTCTTCCACTTGCCTGGTGTGTGCTAACTTCTCTGTGCCTCAGTTTCCTCCTCTTTAACATGAAGATCCATTCTCCCTCCCCATTAAACTTTGAACTCCACAGGGGACAGGGAATTTGTCCTTCCTGATTATCTTATGTCTACCCCAGTAACTCCTTGTGGGCAGGGAATGTGACTTTTTAGAGTTGCACTGTACTCTTATAACCCTGTTCTGACAGAGGAGTACTCTTCCAAGCGTTAAGGCCAGTGCTCTGCACGCAGAAGTGCTCAGTAAATGCCACTGATGATAATAATGATGATGATGGTGATAAGAGGTAGAGTTGGCAGAGAATGTGTCTGTCATATTGTTATACTGTGAGACAACCCGATTACCCTGTATCTACCCCAGCGCTTAGAACAGTGCTCTCCACATAGTAAGCGCTTAACAAATACCAACATTATTATTATTATTATAATATACTCCCCCAAGGACTTAGTACAGTGCTCTGCACATAGTAAGCGCTCAATAAATCCTAGTGACTGAGTTGGTTAAGGGTTTTATAAAACTCCAGGGAGTTGCTTAAGTTGTCTCAGAAATAAATCCAGTAGCATCAGTAAATGCTACTGATGGATGGTGAGGGTGTTTTTTATGTTTTATGGCATTTGCTAAGCCCTTACTATGTGCTAAGCACTGTTATTTCATCCATTCGTTCAATCGTATTTACTGAGCCCTTACCTTGTTCAGAGCACTATTCTAAGCACTTGGGAGAGGACAATACAACACTAAACAGACACATTCCCTGCCCACAAGGAATTACTGGTGTAGATACAAGGACAAATTCCCTGTCCCGGATGGGGTTCACGGTCTAGTGGGGAGGGAGAAGAGGTATCAAATCTCCATTTCAAAGTGGAGGAAACTGAGGCACAGAGACGGCATCACAGATCAGGCAAGTGGAGGAGCTGGGATTAGAACCCAATTCCTATGAGTCCCAGTGGGTGAAAAGGGGACATGAGCGAAAGCAGGGGAAACTGAGATAGGAACCTACAAATATGGTGGTTCAACTTGCTTTTTCTTTTTTGGGGGGAGGGAGGGTATTTGTTCATTCATTCATTCAATAGTATTTATTGAGCACTTACCATGTGCAGAGCAATGTACTAAGCACTTGGAATGGACAATTCGGCAACAGATAGACACAGTCCCTGCCCTATGACGGGCTTACAGTCTAATCGGGAGAGACAGATGGACAAAAACAAAACATAGGATAAATAGAATGAAGGGGATAGACACCTCATTAACAAAATAGGGTGATAAAAATCTATACAAATGAGCACAGTGCTGAAGGGAGGGGAAGAGAGAGGGGAAGGAGCAGAGGGAAAGGGGGCTTAGCTGAGGGGAGGTGAAGGGGGGAAGGGGAGGGAGCAGAGGGCTCTGCTCTGCTCTGCACATAATAAGCGCTCAATAAATACTATTGAATGAAAGAGGGTGGAGGGGGAGCAGAGAGGGAGCAGAGGGAGCAGAGGGAATAGGGGAACCTCAGTCTGGGAAGGTTGTTAAGCAATTACAATGTCCCAGGCACTGTACTAAGCACTGGGGAAGATACAAGCTAATCAGGTTGGACACATTCATTCATTCAATTGTATTTGGCCGCAGTCCTTGTCCCACACGGGAGCTCTTTACCTCCATTTTCCAGATGAGGAAACTGAGGCCCAGAGAAGAGAAGTGAATTGACCAGAGCACTCCCGACTCCCAAGCCCATCCTCCTTCCACTAGGCCACACCACTTCACCTTGAATTTTTCTACTCTAATAACGCCCGGATACGGTCGGTAGGATCGTGCCCTGCACAGATCCAACATGGCCAGCCTAGTTCGTTCATTCAATCATATTTACGGAGCGCCAAGTGCAGAGCACTGTACTAAGCGCTTAGAACATACAATTCGGCAACAGGTAGAGACAATCCCTGCCCAATGAGGTTGTCCCACATGAGGCTCACAGTCTTCATCCCCCTTTAACAGATGAGGTAACTGAGGCCCAGAGAAGTGAAGTGACTTGCCCGAGGTCACACAGCTGACAAAGGGCGGAGCCGGGATTAGAACCCATGACCTCTGACTCCCAAGCCCGGGCTCTTTCCACTGAGCCACGCTGCTTCTCCTAGTCACAGGAGTCTAAGAGACTCTCTTACCCACAGTGTCCTTCCTCCCCTTTCTCACACTGCACTGCTTTCCCTTAAGGGGAGCCAAGTTTGAAGTGGTGCAACGAGGTGCAAAACTCCTCTTCCCGCTAAGAGATTTCCCAGCAGAGAAATTTCCCGATATATTATTCCGACTCTAGACTTCTCCTCCATTCCACTGGGTCTCTCCTACTGGTGTCGGATTAAATCATTCTTTGTTGTGTTCACACCTCTCTTGTGTTTTCCGACTGTGCTCATTTATCGAAGTTGAACAGATTTTGCGCTCCTGCAGTGTTTTCTAGTACAGCGCACTCTCCCTTGTTCTGGTTTTCTGCTGCGCGGCTGTTTCCGTAATAGCCTTCTAACTTTCCCCCACCTCCCTCGCCTTGCCCAACTCTGACCTTTGCTCATGCAATTCCCTAGCCTGCGTCTCTCTCCCCACCCAAATCCATCAGACCACGGTTCTCCCTGTCTTAAAAACCTTCCTAAAATCTCCACCAGACTCAAATTATGCCCCAGGCCCCAAGTCTCTTCACCCAAACAGTCCCCTGGGCCCGGTGGAAAGACGGCGGTCCTGGGAGTCCGAGCACCCGGATTCTAATCCCGGATCTACCACTTGGCTGCTGTGTGACCTTGGTCAAGTCACTTCACTTCTCTGGGCCTCAGTTATCTCATCCCCCCCCCCCAAAAAAGAAAAAACAAGTTGAACCACCAAATTTGTAGGTTCCCATCTCAGTTTCCCCTGTTTTCTCTCATGTCCTCTGTTCACCCACAGGGACTCAGAGGACTTGGGTTCTAATCCCAGCTCCTCCACTTGTCTGGTGTGTGATGACTTCTCTGTGCCTCAGTTTCCTCCTCTTTGAAATGGAGATTTAATACCTGTTCTCCCTCCCCACCTCTTTTCCCTCTTAGACTGTGAGGCCCATGTGGGAGCTGATGATCTTATATAATAAGAATAATAATGTTGGTATTTGTTAAGCATTTACTATGTGCAGAGCAGGTCGTCCCACGTGAGGCTCACAGTTAATCCTCATTTTACAGATGAGGGAACTGAGGCACAGAGAAGTGAAGTGACTTGCCCACAGTCACACAGCTGACAAGTGGCAGAGCTGGGATTCAAACCCATGACCTCTGACTCCCAAGCCCGGACTCTTTCCACCGAGCCACGCTGCTTCTACTCCTGCTCTTAGTGCAGTGCTTGGGTCATAGTAAGCATTTAACCAATACCGAATTGTACATTCCAAGTGCTTAGTACAGTGCTCTGCACATAGTAAGCGCTCAATAAATACTATTGAATGAATACCATAATTATCACCACTGTTACTCTCCTCCAATCTCTTCTCCCATCTCTAATGGAATTTGATGTCAATCTTCCCCATCTGGAGTATTCTGCGCTGTCCCGACTGGCTCCCTTTATTCATTTCCCTTCCCAGTCCTACGTACATATCTGTCATTTTATTAATTTTTATTACTGTCTGTCTCCCCCTCTAGACCGTAAGCTCATTGTGGGTGAGGAACGTATCTGTTATTTTCTATTCTCCCTAGCCCTTTGTAAAGTGTTCCGCACAGAGTAAGCGCTCAGTAAATACAATTGACTGACAAGGCAAGGATTACATCTACCGAAGCAGCGTGGCTCAGTGGAAAGAGCTCGGGCTTTGGAGTCAGAGGTCATGAGTTCAAATCCCGGCTCGGCCACTTGTCAGCTGTGTGACTGTGGGCAAGTCACTTAACTTCTCGGTGCCTCAGTTACCTCATCTGTAAAATGGGGATTAAGACTGTGAGCCCCACGTGGGGCAACCTGATTCCCCTGTGTCTACCCCAGCGCTTAGAACAGTGCTCGGCACATAGTAAGCGCTTAACAAATACCAACATTATTAGTATTATTATTATTACTCTGTCATATAGTTCTCCCCCAAGTTCTATCCAATTTCAAGGACGACACGGAAGGGAGTGGGAGAAAGCAGGGAGCTCATCGAACACATTCCTTGATTATCCCACTCTTCCTCTCTGGAAAACCAGGTCTGCGATGGGTGATTACCCAAAATCTAGGATTGTGGGACACCCGCCTGCTGTGTGACCTTGGGCAAATCACTTCACTTCCCTGTGTCAGTCTTCCCTAAATCCTCATTTCCTTTCCTCTCACTCCCTTCTGCGTAAACCTGGCACTGTGATTTGTCTCCTTTATTCACTCCTCCCTCACCCCCACAGCACTGATGTCCACATCTGTAATTCCTTTATTTAATGTCTGCCCCTGCTCAACCAATCTGGGGTGTTTATTGAGTGCTTACTATGTACTAAGCGCTTGGAAGAATACAATACAACAGAATGAGCGGAGCCTCCATTTAGGTCTTTCTGATGTCCAGGGTGTGAGGTGATACAGAAGCGGTGTGGCTCAGTGGAAAGAGCACGGGCTCGGAAGTCAGAGGTCATGGGTTCTAATCCCAGCTCTGCCTTTTGTCAGCTGTGTGACTTTGGGCAACTCACTTCACTTCTCTGGGCCTCATTCTCTCATCTGTAAAATGGGGATTAAGTCTGTGAGCCCCATATGGGACAACCTGATTACCTTGTATCGCCCCCGCCCAGCACTTAGAACGGTGCTTGGCACATAGTAAGCGCTTAACAAGTACCAATATTATTATTAGTATTACGTGCCATAACATTGTCCTTCCCACATGATTTACTTTAAAATCCTCCACCCGCGCCCTGCCCGAGAGGAGGTAAATACATTTAACTGAAGCCTGATCATGGTTGCGGGCTCAGTTGGCGAGACGGACACGGGACCGGCACCCCCCACCCAACAACAATGTTGGTATTTGTTAAGCGCTTACTATGTGCAGAGCACTGTTCTAAGCGCTGGGGTAGATACGGGGTCATCAGGTTGTCCCACGTGAGGCTCACAATCTTAATGCCCATTTTACAGATGAGGTAACTGAGGCACCGAGAAGTTAAGTGACTTGCCCACAGTCACACAGCTGACAAGTGGCAGAGCCGGGATTTATGTTTTATGGGATTTGTTAACCGCTACTGTGTGGCTGGCACCGCTCTAAGCCGTGGGGGTCAAGGAGAAGCAGCACGGCTTAAAGGATAGAGCCCGGGTCTGAGCCTCAGAAGGTCTATGGGATCTCATCCCGCTCCACCACTTGTCTGCTGTGTGACCTCGGGTGAGCCATTTCACTTCTCTGGGCCTCAGTCACCTCATCTGAAAAATGGGGATTAAGACTGTGAACCCCATGTGGCTAGACTGTAAACTCATCTAGATTGTATGCTCCTTGCGGACAGGGGATCTATTTATTAATAATAATAATAATAATGTTGGTATTTGTTAAGCGCTTACTATGTGCCGAGCACTGTTCTAAGCGCTGGGGTAGACACAGGGGAATCAGGTTGTCCCACGTGGGGCTCACAGTCTTAATCCCCATTTTACAGATGAGGGAACTGAGGCACAGAGAAGTTAAGTGACTCGCCCACAGTCACACAGCCGACAAGTGGCAGAGCTGGGATTCGAACTCATGAGCCCTGATTCCAAAGCCCGTGCTCTTTCCACTGAGCCACGCTGCTTCTTTCTATGCTGCCAAGCGCTTGGTACAGTGCTTTGCTCCCAGTAGGCACTCAATAAATATGATTGAAGGAATGAATGTGCCTGTTTCTTGTAGGATTGTACTCTCCCGAGCGCTCCTTACAGTGCTCCGCACACAGTGTTTAATAAATATGACCAAATGAATGAACGTGGGACATGGACTGTGTCCAACCTGATTAGCTTATATCTACCCCAGCTCTTTGTAAGGGCCTGGCACACAGTTAGCACTTAATATTCATTTATTCTTTCATTCGATCGTATTTATTGAGCGCTTACTGTGTGCAGAGCACCGTACTAAGCGCTTGGAAAGTACAATTCAATAAATAAGCACTATCAAGAAATACCATGTAATAAAAAATAAATGGGTCAGACACAGTCCCCATCTCACATGGGGCTCACAGTCTAAGCAGGAGGGAGAAAAGGGGAACTGAGGCACGGAGAAGTGAAGTGACTTGCCTGTACTCGTCCGCTCAACTGTATATATCTTCATTATTCTATTTATTTTGTTAATGAGATGTACATCACCTTGATTCTATTTACTTGCTGTTGTTTTAATGAGATGTTCTTTCCCTCGATTCTATTTATTGCCATTGTTCTCGTCTGTCCGTCTCCCCCGATTAGACCGTAAGCCCGTCAGAGGGCAGGGACCGTCTCTATCTGTTACCGATTTGTACATTCCAAGCGCTTAGTACAGTGCTCTGCACATAGTAAGCGCTCAATAAATACTATTGAATGAATGAATGAATTAATAAAGTCACACAGCAAGCACTTCGCAGAACCGGAATTAGAACCCAGGTCTTCTGTCTCTCGGGCCCATGTTCCATCCACTAGGCCACTCTGCTTCTCAGAATTCAACCAGTACAGGGCCTTAAAGAAAGCTAGTAATAGTCGTAATCATAATAGTAGCAGAAGTTCTCTAGATTGTAAAGTCCCTGTAGGCAGGGAACATGATGATGATGTTGGTATTTGTTAAGCGCTTACTATGTGCCGAGCACCGTTCTAAGCGCTGGGGTAGATACAGATTAATCAGGTTGTCCCATGTGAGGCTCACAGTCTTAATCCCCATTTTACAGATGAGGTAACTGAGGCCCAGAGAGGTTAAGTGACTCGTCCACGGTCACACAGCTGACCCATCACCTCTGACTCCCAAGCCCGTGCTCTTTCCACTGGGCCACGCTGCTTCTCAACATGTCTTCCAACGCAGAAGCATGGCCTAGTGGATAGAGCACTGACCTGCGAGTCAGTAAGACCTGGGTTCTAGTCCTGGCTCTATGGGACCTCGGATATGTCACTTCACTTCTCAGTGTCTCGGTTCCCTCCTATGTAAAATGGAGATTGAAAAGGTGAGCCCTCTATGGGGCAGGGACTGTGTCCAACCTGATTATCTTCTATCGACCCCAGTGCTTAGAACAGTGCCTGACCACATAGCTCGGTGGAAAGAGCACAGGCTTGGGAGTCAGCAGTCATGGGTTCTAATCCCGGCCCCGCCACTTGTCAGCCGTGTGATTTGGGGCAGGTCACTTCACTTCTCTGTGCCTCAGTTACCTCCATCTGTAAAAGGGGGACTAAGACTGTGAGCCCCATGTGGGACAATCTGATTACCTTGTATCCCCCCAGTGTTAAGAACAGTGCTTGGCACTGTTAGCACTGTTAGCACTATATAGTAAGTGCTTAACAAATGCCATCATCATTATTATTATTATTATTTATGCATTCATTCAGTTGTATTTATTGAGCGCTTTCTGTGTGCAGAGCAGTCTACTAAGTGCTTGGGAAAGTACAGTACAACAATAAACAGTGACATTCCCTGCCCACAGTGAGCTCATTCTAGAGGGAGGGAGACATACATGACTAGAAATAAATAAAATGAGACCTATGGGCATAAGTCTATTTGCTATATAAGTTTATTTGCTACTGTTTTAATGAGATGTTCTTCCCCTCGACTCTATTTATTGCCATTGTTCTCGTCTGCCCGTCTCCCCCGATTAGACCGTGAGCCCGTCAACGGGCAGGGACCGTCTCTATCTGTTGCCGATTTGTACATTCCAAGCGCTTAGTACAGTGCTCTGCACATAGTAAGCGCTCAATAAATACTATTGAATGAATGAATTGAATGAATAAATTCTGTGGGGCGGAGAGAGGGGGGAAGAGCAAAGGGAGCGAGTCACGGTGCAGAAGGGAGTGGGAGATGAGGAAAAGTGGGGCTTAGTCTGGGAAGGCCTCTTGGAGGAGAAATAGTAAGTGCTTAACGAATACTTCTATTATCATGATTATTTTACTCTGCAAGCAGTAAGCATTCAATAAATACCATTAATCGATTGACTAGCAGTAAATGTAACGGTATTTATTGGGCACCCTGTTGGCGTGGGGCAGTGTGGGAAGTATGGAATAAAACAGAGAAGCCGCTTGGCCTATGGGAAAAAGCATGGGGCTGGGAGTCACAGGTTCTGCATTCTAATTCTGCCTCTGCCAAGTACTGGCTAACTGACTTGGGGCAAGTCACTTCGCTTCTCTGTATCTCTGTTCCCTCAATTGTAAAATGAGGGTCAAATCCTCTTCCCTGCTACTTAGACTGCGAGCCCCGTGTGGGACAGGGACTATGTCGATCAATCGATCACATTTATTAAGCACTCACCATGCGCAGAGCTCGGCACTAAGCGGTCGGGGGAGTACAATCCAACAGAATTAGCAGACACTTGGCTCTGCCCATAATGAGCTCACAGTCCAATCTGGTAAATTTATATCTATCCCAGCACTTATAACAGTGTTTGACACCTAATAAGTGCTTAGCAAATACCATAAAACAAAAGAGATACATCCCTGCCCCACAAGAAGCTTAAGCTCAAATGGGTGGAGACAAATATATAAATATTTACAACTTAAGTGCTCAAAATACCGGAAGGGGACACATATGCACGAGTATAAAGACAATGTAAAGCTGTTCAGAAATCCTGAATCGGCTGAAGGGATGATATGGCTCAGGGCATTAGCAAATCAAGCATGGAGGGCTTCTTGGAGGAGGTGGGGTTTTTTTTTAGGATGAACTGTGGGGAGAGCTGGGGTCCGCCTGAATTGGGGGAACAGTTTTGAGAGAGGGAATGGAGGTGGAAGCTTGTGTTCCAGCTGACAGCTGGGGAAACTGCTTAGTACAGTGCCTGGCACATAGTAAGTGCTTAACAAATACCACGATGATCATTATTATTATTATTATCACTATAATTAACAACAAACCAGACCATAGATGGTAGGCTCCTTGAGGGCAAAATCCCGTTTACCAATTCGATTCAGCACTTCAGTAGATATACAATTTTTTAAAAAATTAACGTTAATGTCTGTCTCCCCCTCTATTCTATAAGCTCCCTGTAGGCAGGGAACAGGCCTACCAACTCTGTTATCACTTAGGAGAAGCAGCATGGCACAGGGGACAGAGCTCCAGCCTGGGAGTCAGAGGGAGCTGGGTTTTAATCCCAGCTCCACCACTTTGCTGTGTGACCTTGGGCAGGTCACTTCACTTCTCTCGGCCTCAGTGACCTCATCTGTAAAATGGGGATGAAGACTGTCAGGCCCAGGTGGGCCAGGGACTGTGTCCAACCCGATTAGCTTGTATCTACCCCAGCGCATAGTACAGTGCCCGGCACATAGTAAGTGCTTAACAAATGCCATCCTTGGCCGTCTCTGAGGGCTCCGTTAGCCAACATTACCAGCCCCGAGAGGAGCGGGATGGACCCAGAAACCCCTGCCCATCAGCCACCACCACTGTCCTTGTCTTTTCCGTTCGTTCCGTGAACGCCAAATAAGGCGAATTTAAGAAAATGACTAATTTTCTGAGCAGGGCAAAGAGCCCTAATGAACAGCCTTCCTGCCATCTTCAACTTTGTACGGCATCTGTTGTTTGTTCCATGTTGGGAAACAAGAGCCGAAATCCTAAAAAGATATTTTGAAACCATTTACCCCGCCGAGGATTCAGATCAGTGGTCAGGAATGAGCCGCTATCGACCAAAACCAACTTAAGGGAGTAAATCGATCTCTCCCATTTTTAGCCCCACTGCCCTCTGATGGCAGATGGTGAAGGAAATACCTGAAAGAGCAAAGGAAATCGAAAAAAATACTATGATAGCCTGACTCAGTGAAAACACTGAGTAGGCTTTCACTCGTCGTCGAAATCAATCGATCGATAGATCGATGGTATTTATTGAGTGCTTACGAGGTGCAGAGAGCACAGAAGGTCACGGGTTCTAATCCTGCTCCGCCACTTGTCTGCTCTGTGTCCCTGGGGAAGTCACATCACTTTTCTGACCCTCAGTTGCCGTATCGGGAAAATGGGGGTTGAGACTGTGAGTTCCACATGGGATGGGAGGGTGGGTGGATTTGCTTGTATCGACCCCAGCGTTCAGTACGGCACCTGGTACGTAGTAAGCACTTAACAAATAGCATTATTATTATTAGGAGAGTACAAAACAAAAAGCCATCTCAGGATGGCATCTGGAGAGTTTCCAGTCCTCTACCAGTCTGAACTATGGGAGGGAGAGTCAAGTAGAGGCCTGTCCATTCCATTCCGAGCTTGGGCAGTGGCTAGCGGGCGGCAGGCCATCGGCTACAAGTCAAAACTCCCCCGTGCTGGGCAGCAGCGGCACGGGAGAGAGTCGAGGGTGGAGACTCAAGTTGACTGCGCAGAAGGAATTAATGGTAAACCACTGCCGGATTTTTCCCAAGAAAACTCTGTGGATCCACTACCGGAACGATGGCAGATAGAGAGCGGGGCGCTCTGGGAGAGATGTGTCCGGGGTGTCGCCATGGGTCGGAAACGACTCGACGGCATAGCACAATACGACAGAATTAGCAGAGTCCCTGCCCACAACAAGCTGTAGGACATTACACACCGAGGTAAAGACTATGGTTCATCTCAAACCTCAAACTTACAGATAAAGCAAAATAAAACCACGACTCAGAAGAAAGCTTTATCACATTGTTCGCCTAATTCTCTCTGCTCATTTAAATTACCGTTTGTCCTAATGAATAGAGCTCAGGCCTGGGAGTCAGAAGCACCTGGGTTCTAGGCCCGGCTCTTCCACTTGTTGCTGTGTGACCTTGGGCAAGTCACTTCACTCCTCTGCGCTTCAGTTCCCTCATCTGTAAAATGGGGATTGAGACTGTGAGCCCCATGTGGGACAGAGACTGCTTCCAACCCGATTACCCTTTATCGATTATCCTTTAGCACTTAACGAATGCTACGAACATCATTTTTATTATCATGCTTCATTATTATTATCAGTTATTATGTGGTTGCCATATATAATATTCATTCAGTCAATCGTATTTACTGAGCGCTTACTGTGTGCAGAGCACTGTACTGAGCACTTGGGAGAGTACATACAACAATAAAGAGACACGTTCCCCTCACACAATGAGTACGTTGGAACTCTTTCAGGAATCGTAATAATGACAGTGCTTATTAAGTACCAACTGCAAGAGTAGGTGGCGACTACAAAAATAGGACAAAACCCTTTCTCCCACTCTGGAGTTCGCAGTCTAAGAAGGCGGGAGAACAGGAGCCTTCTCCCCATTTTACAGACCAGAACACTGAGGCCTAGAGAAATTAAATGACTTGTCCAGGGTCATCAGCCGGCAAGGGGCAGAGCCGAGACTAGAACCTTGGTCTTCTAACTCCTCATCTTGTAGTCTTTCCTCTAAGCCTCGGTGCTTTTGCTGGGATAATAACAACAATCATAACAACAATAATAATGTTGGTATTTGTAAAGTGCTTGCTATGTGCAGAGCACCGTTCTAAGCGCTGGGATAGATATAGGTTGTCCCACGTGAGACTCACAGTCTTCATCCCCATTTTACAGATGAGGGAATTGAGGCACAAAGAAGTGAAGTGACTTGCCCACAGTCACACAGCTGACAAATGGCGGAGCTGGGATACATCTAAGACTGTAACTTTATGTATTTGTTTCGATGCCTGTGCCCCGCCATCTGTAAGCTCGTTGTGGGAGGGGAATGTCACTGTTTATTGTTGAATTGTACTTTCCCAAGCACTCAGTACAGTGCTCTGCACGCAGTAAGCGCTCGATAAATACGACCGAATGAGTGAATGAATGCATGAATGATTCCCTCATCTGCCAAATGGGGATTCGATACCTGTGCTTCATCTCACTTAGACTGTAAGTCCCATAGGGGACCTGATGATCTTGTAGCTGCCCCAGGGCTTAGAGCAGTGCTTGGCACATAGTGAGCACTTAAAAAGCCCCCACAATTATTATCAAGGAAGAGGGGCTCCCAGGACCGAGGGAGAATGTGGGCGAGGAGTCAGCGGTGAGATAGATGAGATCGAGGTACAGTGAATAAATTGGCATTAGAGGCGCAAAGTGTGCAGACTGGGATGTACTAGGAAATCAGGGAGGTGAGATAAGAGGGGGCGAGGTCGCTGACTGCTTTAAAGCCGGTGACGAGATCAGTGGAGTGAGAGACTCTCTCCCACTTGTGACTCTAGAATTCCACCCCAATTCAGGGTTCCAGATACCCACTCAAAGCTCCAGAATCCACTACCTGCTTGGGGCTCCAGAATCTCCCACACTCCGGGCCCAGATTCTCCCAGCTAATGGTTCCAGCCCCATCTGGGCTCCAGAATCCCACCCCTGCTTGGGATTCCAAAATCTCCCACACTTAGGTTCCAGGTTCTCACCTGGTAAGGGCTCAATAACCCCCCCCCCCCCCGAACACCACCTCGAACCACCCTCTCCAGAACAGTGCTTGGCACATAGTGAGGGCTTAACAAATATCATCATCATCATCATCATCACCCCACTCAGGGGTCCAGAATATAAGTAAGTTCCAAGTCAAGCCCAGTGACAGTTCTCAACTCCCAGCCCATGGAGCAGCAATACACGCTATACCGGCTGTATTTCAAACTCGCAAAGGAAACTAAGTTGCTGCTTGTGGCCCCTGCGCACATTCTGTGAGCAGAATTGAGGCAGGAGGGCAACTGATCGCCCAGCATCAATTACAATGTGGAGAGGGACAGGATCAAATGATTCCATCCAGCTCTGGGTAGTTCTGACTGAAAATGGATTATTTTTCTTAGAAAAACGATACACACACACACACAAACATATATCATGGCCTGGTGGAGCAAGTCCAGGGCTGGGAGTCAGAAGGATCTGGGTTCGAATCCCGACTCTGCCACTTGTCTGCCATGAGACCTTGGACAAGTCATTTCATATCTCTGGGCCTCAGTGACCTTATCTATAAAACGGGGATTTAGACTGTAGGCCCTAGGTGGGACAGGGACTGTGTCCAAACTGATTTTCTCCCCCTCTAGACTGTTAAATTCTTTGGGGACAGAGAATATGTCCAGGCGATTTTCCTAGAAAACTCAGGGAAAATGGGAGAGTGACTTGGCATGCAGAGGCAGGACCCGGGCAGGCGTATATGTGCAAGCGAGCACCCAGGTGCCCACACACGCCTAAGGACACGCATGCCTTCATAGATACAAAAGTGCAGATCTTGAGTCTAGGAGGAAACTATTAGATGAAATGACCTGTCCCACGTGCGGCTCACAGGCTAAGGGGAGGGGAGACTGGAATTGAATCCCCATGTTACAGTTGAGGGAACTGAGGCGTGGAGAAACCAAGTGACCTGCCCAGGGTCTCACAGCAGGCAAGTGGCAGTGCCAGGATTAGAACCAGGTCCTTCTGACTCCCAGGACCGTTAGCACAGTGGATAGAGACCGGGCCCGGGAGTCAGAAGGTCACTGGTTCTAATCCCGGCTCCACCAGCTGTCCGCCGAGGGACCTGGGCTAGTCGATTCACTTCTCTGGGCCTCATCTGTAAAATGGGCATTGAGACTGTGTGCCCCACGTGGGACAGGGACTGTGTCCAACCTGATTTGCTTGCCTCCACCCCAGCGCTTAGTACAGTGCCTGGTACTTAGTAAGTGCTCAACAAACACCATAATTATTATTATTTCCTCATTCTATCGTATTTATTGAGCACTTACTGTGTGCAAAGCACTGTACTAATAGCTTGGAAAGTAAAATTCAGCGGCAAATAGAGACAATCCCAGCCCAGAATGGGTTCAAGGTCTAGAAGGCCATAAGGCCACACTGCTTCTATCTAATATCCGGTGGCGAGCTCCTAAAACTCAGTGGATCCAGGGCAGCTGCTTTCTGGGTCAAAGCTACGTAGGAGCCCTGCTCTGCTCAGTTCGCCAGCTTTGGGAAGCTTCCACCCATCACACGGCTTCCAAATGTGGCACGTGTGGGCCGTGACGCAACCGCCCATATGGGCCTCCTCCGTGTCAGGGCCAGGAGGAGCCGGTGGAGTCTGACAATGCGGGGATTTCTTCGGCCTGAGAGGGGAAGCTCCCCTCCTCCGTCACACCGTCCTCGCCAGCCGGTCGATCCCCGGCACCGTTAGCTCCCAGGGCTCCGGACGAGGCTGCGGCCTGGGAATCCATACCCGGGAAAGCCTCGATGTCCCCCTGGCAGCTGGCCGGCCCCGACCCTGAGAGCCCGCTGCCATGGCGCTGTAATGTGGAAGAGGGCCGAGGGGGAGAGGGGAGAGGGGAGAGGGAGGGAAGGGAGAGGAAAGAGAGTGGGGGAGAGGGAAGGGGGTGGGAATCCACAACTCAGGAAGCCTCACTGTTGACCCCACTGTTCCCCCTGCCCTGAGAGCCTGCTGCCATGATGCTGTAACATGGAACAGGGCCAGGGGAGAGGGAGGAGAGACGATGGGGGAGAAGGAAGGAGGTGGGAATCCACAGCTCAGGGAGCTTTGTTCCCCCCTGTTTTTCCTAACTTGAGAGCCTGCTGCCATGAAGGTCTGACACAGGAGAGGGCCGGGGAGAGAGAGGACAGGGAGGGAGAGAGGGAGAGGAGGAGATGGAGAGGGAAGAGCGTAGGGGAGAGAAAGGGGGTGGGAATCTGCAGCTCAGAGAGCCTCACTGTTCCCCCACTGGCCCTGGCAACTGGCCGGCCCCTACCCTGAGTGCAGGGAATGTCACTGGTTACTGTCGTACTGAACTTTCCCAAGTGCTTAGTACAGTGCTCTGCACACAGTATGTGCTCAATAAGTACGAATGAATACGACACAGAAGAGAGATGCGGGGAGACGGGGAGGGCAGAACAGCGGGGAGGGAGAGAAAGGGTGGGAGACAGCAAAGTTGGAGAAGGGGAGAGGGAAAAGGAAGGGAAAGAGGGAAAGTTAAGGGGGGGGGGTGGGAGGAAGGAGAAGCAATGCGGTCTAGTGGTTAGAGCCTGGGCCTGGGAGTCAGAAGAACCTGGGTTCTAATCCTGACTCTGCCACGGGTCTGCTGTGTGGCCTTGGACAAGCCACTTCGCTTCTCTGGGCCGCAGCTCCCCCATTTTTAACATGGAGATTAAGACTGAGAGTCCAAGGTGGGACATGGCCCATGTTCAGCCTGATTAGCCGGTAGCTACGCCAGGGCTGGGTACAGTGCCTGGCACAGAGTGAGAGCTTAACAAATGCCATAAAAAGGATGGGGGGGAAGTGTGAGGGGGAGAGGGAAGGAGAAGGGGGAAGGGTTAAGGGAGGCAGAAGGAATGCCCTCCCTCCTCATATCAACAGATAATTGCTCTTTCCCACTTTAAAGCCTTATTGAAGGGCCATCTCCTCCAGGAAGCCTTTCCTGATAGCCTTTCTCTCCTCTTCTCCCATTCCCTTCTGCATAGCTCATACTTGCTCCTTCATTCATCCTCCCTCCCATCCCCACAGCACATATGAATACATGTGTATATATCTGTCATTTATGTATTTATTCAGCTATTCATTTATTTCTATTAATGTCTGTCTCCTCCTCTAGACTGCGAGTTTGATGTGGGCAGGGAATGCGTCTGATGTTATATTATACTCTCCCTAGTGCTCCGTACACTGCTCTGCACACAGTAAGCGCTCAATAAATACGATTGAATGAATGAATGAGAGGAGGAAGGAGGGGGAGAAAGGGGGAAAGGGGAGGAAGGAGGAGGAGGGGGAAGGAAGGAGCGAGAAGGAAGGGAAGGAAGGAGGGGGAAGATGAAGGGGGGAGGAGGAAGGAGGGAAGAGGGGAGAGAGAGAAGGGGAAAAGGGGAAGGGGGAAGTTAGAGCGAAGAGGGAAAAATTCATTCATTTATTCAATCATATTTATTGAGTGCTTTCTGTGTGCAGAGCACTGTATTAAGCACTTGGAAAGTACAATACGGCAATAAAGAGAGACAATCCCTACCCACACCGGGCTTACAGTCTGGGGGGAGGGCAGGGGGAGAGGCAGACATCAAAACAAGTAAACAGGCATCAATATAAATAAATAGAATTATAGATATTTTCATATAGAGAAGCAGCATGGCTCAATGAAAAGAGCACGGGGTTGGGAGTCAGAAGTCATGGGATCTAATCCAGGCTCCACCATTTGTCAGCTGTGTGACTTTGGGCAAGTCACTTAACTTCTCTGTGCCTCAGTTACCTCATCTGTAAAATGGGGATTAAGACTGTGAATCCCATATGTATCCCCCAAGTGCTTAGAACACTTAGAACACTCTGTCTCGCCCATCCTGCCGTCGACCCCCGGGTCACGTCCTCCCGCGGTCCCGGAACGCCCTCCCTCCTCACCTCCGCCAAACTGATTCTCTTTCCCTCTTCAAAACCCTACTTAAAACTCACCTCCTCCAAGAGGCCTTCCCAGACTGAGCTCCTCTTCTCCCTCTACTCCCTCTGCCATCCCCCCTTTACCTCTCCGCAGCTAAACCCTCATTTTCCCCTTTTCCCTCTGCTCCTCCACCTCTCCCTTCCCATCCCCACAGCACTGTACTCATCCGCTCAACTGTATATATTTTCGTTACCCTATTTATTTTGTTAATGAATTGTACATCGCCTTGATTCTATTTAGTTGCCATTGTTTTTACGAGATGTTCTTCCCCTCGACTCTGTTTATTGCCATTGTTCTCGTCTGTCCGTCTCCCCCGATTAGACCGTAAGCCCGTCAAACGGCAGGGACCGTCTCTATCTGTTGCCGACTTGTTCATCCCAAGCGCTTAGTACAGTGCTCTGCACATAGTAAGCGCTCAATAAATACTATTGAATGAATGAATGAACAATACTTTGCACATAAGTGCTTAACAAATGCCATCATTATTATTACTATCATATATACATAAGTGCCGTGGGGTGGGGGAAGGGGCGGGGAAGAGCAAAGGGAGTGAGTCGAGGTGACGCTGAAGGGAAGGGGAGCTGAGGAAAAGGGGGTTTAGTCTGGGAAGAAAGGTGGAAGGGAAAGAAAGGAGGGTGGGAGAGGGTGGACGAAGGGCAGGAATACGAGGAGAATAATGACGGAAAATAGATTGGACAGAAGAGAGCAGGATTTCCAGTTTCTGGACTCAATGGGCCTCCTCACCACAAAAGACATCAGACCTGCTAGCGGCAACCGGTCCGCTGCATCTTTCGACCTCTCTTTAAGCCTTTTTCCTTCTTACCTCTTTTTAATCTAAGACTTCACAAAAGCCATTTCCAGATTCAACTTGTCCAGAGATGGCTGCGATTCAGTAGGGGAGAGCGGTTAGGATGGTAGGAAGAATGAAGATTTAATAATAATAATCATTATAGTATTTGTTAAGCACTTACTATGTGCCAGGTACTGTATAAAGCAATGGGGTGGATACAAGTAAATTGGGTTGGACACAGTGCCTGTGCCAGGTGGGGCTCACAGTCTCAAATTCTCATTTTACAGATGAGGTCACTGAGGCCCAGAGAAATTAAAATGACTTGGCCAAGTTCACACAGCAGACAAGTGGCAGAGCCGGCATTAGAACCCATGACCATCTGACTCCCAGGCCTGTGCTCTAGCCACTAAAAAGAAGTGTGGCTTTAGTGGAAAGAGCAAGGGCTTGGAAGTCCAAGGTCAAGGGTTTCAATTCCAACTTCGCCACTTGTCAGCTGTGTGACTTTGGGCAAGTCACTTCACTTCTCTGTGCCACAGTTTCCTCATCTGTAAAATGGGGATTAAGACCGTGAGCCCCACGTGAGACAACCTGATTACCTAGTATCTCCCCCAGCATTTAGAACAGAGCTTGGCACACAGTAAGCACTATGTGCCAAGTAAGCACTTAACAAATATCATCATCATTATTATTATTTATGACGTGCCATTTTCCAAGGTAAGGTGGCTGTTTTCCTCTCTGGAAGTTCATGGTTTTGCACGAATGGGAAAAGTGAAAGACCGGGAAATGACATCAAGAGAACTCCATTCAGGTTTCTGCTTGGAGTCTAGAAGGCAAAGCCTATCCAACATCTATTCCTTACATGGTATAGGATTAGGAGTGTGAGCGCTTTCTTGGACAGGACCTGGGTCCAACCTAATTTGCATCTACCCCAGAGCTTAGAACAGTGCTTGGCACATAGTCAATGCTTGACAAGTACCATAATTATTATTTTTACCCTGACAGCAGGACTGGATTAAATGCAAGACTCGGTCATAGTCCAGGAACAATAATGAAACAATAAAATAACGAGAAAAACACCGTGATAATTGTAGCCCACATCCCGTCTCTCCCCGTTTTGGGAAAGGTATTGTCTCTGTTGCTGAATTGTACTTTCCAACCTCTTAGTCCAGTGCTCTGCACACAGTAAACGCTCAATAAATACGATTGAATGAATGAACTCCCTCTTCACGTCCAACTGAAGATCACTCTCTCCACCTTCAAAGACTTATTAAAATCACATCTCCACCAAGATGCCTCTGATGACTAAATCCTCCGATATCCTACTGTTTCTCCCTTTCTCTTTGCCCTTGCACTCTTTAAGCACTTAAGGAAGGGTGAATGGGAGAATTGAGGGCCTAGTCGTGGAAGGCCTCATGGAGGAGGGGTGCTTTTAGGACATCCTCGAAGATAGGAAGGGTGGTGGTCTGTCTGATATGATGTGGAGAAGCAGCGTGGCCTAGTGATAGAGCATGGTCCTGGGAGTCAGAAGGACCTGGGTTTTCAACCTGGCTCCACCACTTGTCCACTGCGGGACCTTGGTCAAGTCATTTCACTTCCTCTGGGCTTCAGTTATCTCATCTGTAAAATGGAGATTGAGATCGAGCCTATGTGGGATCGGGGCCGATTAAGGTGCATCGACCCCGGCGCTTAGAAGAGTGCTTAACACATAGTAAGCATTTAACAAATTATTATTATTAAGTGCTGTCGAGTCGTTTCCAATTCATAGTGACTCCATGGATAGACTTTCTCCAGAACGTCCTGTCCTCTGCCATAATCTGCCACTTTTCTAATGGTTCTTCCGTTATCGTTGTAATGGTCTCTAGCCATCTACCTGCCCGTCTGCCTCTTCTACCTTTTCCCTGGACTTTTGCTAGCATTAGTGTCTTCTCCAGAGAATTGTCTTCCTGATGATGTGTCCAAAATACGCTAATCTAAGTCGAGTCATTTGGACTTCCAAAGACCACTCTGGCTTAATTCGCTCTTAAATCCAATTGTTTGTCTTTTGGGCTGTCCATGGTATTCGCAAAGGCCTCCTCCAACACCTCATTTCAAAAGATTCTATGTTCTTTCTATTCTGTTGTTTCACTGTCCAGCTTTCAGGTTCAGATATTGTCACTGGAAAGACCAAAGAGTTGACAATTTGTATTTTTGTGGCAATCGTTATATCATCACATTTCGTGACTTTTTCCAGGCTCTCCATGGCTAGCCATCCTAACATTAATCTTTGGCGTATTTCTTGGCTACTAGTTCCTTTATTATTGATTATCAATCCCTGCGGAGAAAAATTGTCAACTATTTCAATCTCTTATCCATCCACTACCAATGTATTAAAACTTCCAGTTGTCATGATTGTTTTCTTGATGTTCAAATATAGGCTCATCTTTTCGCTCTGTTTCTTAACTTTTAATAATTATAAATATCATTATTATTCTGGAGGAATGAGTTCCAGGCCTTCCCCGACTAAGCCCTTATTTTCTCCTCTCCTACTCCCTTCCATGTCGCCCATGCCCTTGGATTCGCACTCTTTACTCACCTCTTCTTCAACCCCACAGCCCCTTCGACCATATCCATAAAATTCCTTTATATCCTTGTCTTTCTCCCCCTCTAGACTTATAACGTCCTTATGAATGTGTCTACCGACTTTTACATCGTACTCTCCTTAGCTCTTAGTACCGTGCTCTGCACTCAGTAAGTGTTCTCTAAATACGACTGAATGATTGAATGACTGCAGACCTGAGGGAGGATGTGGGCTAGGGGTTGGCGACGAGACAGGCGAGACAGAGATGCAGAAAGTAGGTTGGTGTAAGAGGATTGGAGTGTGTGGGCTGGGTTGTAGCGGGAGGAGTAGAGAGGTCAGTGAGGGACAGAATTTTTTTATAGTATTTGTTGAGTGCTTACCATGTGCCAGGCACTCTACTAAGCACTGGGGTAGGTAAGGTTAATAATAATAATTATGGTATTTGATAAGCTCTTGCTATGTGCAAAGCACTTTACTAAGCACTGTGGTGGATACCAGCAAATCATTCCCTGTCCCACGTGAGGCTCACAGTCTTAATCCCCATTTTAGAGATGAGGGAACTGAGGCCCAGAGAAGTGAAGAGACTTGCATATAGTAAGCACTTAACAAATTCCATCACTATTATTATTATTATTTCTAAACTTGTACTCTTTGCACTAGACCACACTGCTTCTCAACTCTAGGTGGTAAGCTTGTTGTGGGCAGGGAATATGTCTGTTTATTGCACTCTCCCAAGTGATCAGTACAGTGCTTTGTACACAGTAAGCACTCAGTAAATACAATTTAATGAATGAATGAACTATGGAAGATTCATTCATTCATCAACCATGGGGATGAGGCTCATTCCCAGAACAAAACGCTCCTCCTCTACACTGTAAACTTCTTGCGGGGAGGGAACATGTCTACCAACTCTGCCAACTCTGGGGAAGGAGCGTGGCCTACAGGAAAGACCCCAGACCTGAGAGTCAGGAGGACCTGGGTTCTAAACCCAGCTCCGCCACTTGTCTGCTGTGTGACCTTGGATACGCCACTTTACTTCTCAGGCCCTCAGATTACTTCATCTGGAAAATGGGGATCAAATAATAATAATAATAATAATGATGATGTTGGTATTTGTTAAGCGCTTACTATGTGCCGAGCACTGTTCTAAGCGCTGGGGTAGATACAGGGTCATCAGGTTGTCCCACGTGAGGCTCACAGTTAATCCCCATTTTACAGATGAGGTTACTGAGGCACAGAGAAGTTAAGTGACTTGCCCACAGTCACACAGCTGACAAGTGGCAGAGCTGGGATTCGAACTCATGACCTCTGACTTCCGAGCCCGTGCTCTTTCCACTGAGCCATGCTGCTTCTGCCCTCCTACTTTGACAGTGAGGCTCATATGGGACAGGGACTGTGCACCCCAGCACTTAGTACAGTGCTCAGCACACAGTAGACACCTAATGAAAACTTACAAAATACAAAAAGCTATATGGTATTTTTACTTTCCCAAATGCTCAGTATAGTGCTCCGCATGCGATAAATGCTCAACGAATACCAGTGATTTCATTTGTGAATTTCACTGTAGGTGGTATTTTCTTTAGGTATTAAATATAGTCAGATATAATCACCTTGTTTTTTGAATAACATTTTCATCTGTACTGTGAGCCCCATGTGGAACTTGGTCTATGTCCCAACCTGATTAGCTTGTATCTACCCCAGTGCTTAGCACAGTGTCTGGTACATAGCACGTGCTTAACAACTACCATAAAAAAATTGTGCAATATATTTTCATATCAATTATCTAATTTTTGCCTCATAACACCTGCCTCTTTTTCCTTCTCCAAGATGCTATTAATCTCATTTTACGAATCAGGAAACTGAAGCTCATGGAGGTTAAGCGCACACAGAATTAGAACCCAGGTCTTCTCACTCCCAACCACTCCCACCCTGTACTCTTTCTACCCGGCCACAGTGTCTCCATGTTAAAAAGGGAAAACTTGAAGACCAGTGAGAAATGCTTTCAGCTAGACCATGGGGGAGTAATAATAATAATAACAATAATAATAATAAAATGGCATTTTTAAGTGCTTACAATGTGTCAAGCACTGTTCTAAGCACTGGGGGGGGATACAAGGTAATCAGGCTGTCCCACATGGGGCTCACGGTCCTAATCCCCATTTTACAGATGAGGTAATTGAGGCACAGAGAAGTGAAGTGACTTGGCCAGGGTCACACAGCAGACAAGTGGCGGAGCCGGGATTAGAACCCACAACCTCTGACTCCCAAGCCCGGGCTCTTGACACTGAGCCACGCTGCTTCAGTAAGTAGGTTAACAGGTAGATTTAAGAGAAGCAAATATGAGTCGGATCAAGTGGTAATAGAGAGATATCTGGTATAACCCAACCTCTGTGGAGTAAAATTCATTTCTGTGTTAAAGTCAGTGATTCTACCGTAGCCGCCTGCCAGAAACGGCCCCTTGAAAACACTCATCTAAGTTCTCTCCGAGCAGTGGAATCAGTCGTAGCGTAGTGGCTACAGCCCAGGTCCGGCAGTCAGGAAGCCGTGGGTTCTAATCCCGCTCCTCCACTTGTCTGCTATGTGACCTTGGGCAATCCACTTTACTTCTCCATGCTTCAGTTATCTCATCTGTAAAATTGGGATGAAGACTGTGAGCCCCATGTGGGACAACCTGATGACCTTGTATCTACCCCAGTGCTTAGAAAGGTGCTTGGCACATAGTAACCGCTTAATAAATATCACACTTATTATTCATTCAGTAGTATTTATTGAGCACTTACTATGTGCAGAGCATTGTACTAAGCATTTGAAATGTACAAATCAGTAACAGATAGAGACAGTCCCTACCCTTTGAAGGGCTTACAGTCTAATATCCTGTGGCCAATCACCTTCCGGCCCCTCTGGGAATCTCCCCTTCAGGCAGACCTCTTGTCAGTGAAAGATGGGGTGGGGAGAGTAAGGAAAGACCAAGATCTCTCTAGGCCTCTCCCCATCACGGTTGCTGGCAGCATGGCCTAATGGAATCTGTTCTCCCTCCTAGTCAGTCAGTCAGTTGCATTTACTGAGCGCTTACTGTGTGCACACTGTTAGTACACTGCTCTGCACACAGCAAACATTCAGTAAATACGATTGAATGAATGAATGAATTAGCATCGGGACACGTACAATGTAACAGTGTAACGGACATATTCTCCACCCACAGTGAGCTTACAGCCTAGAGAGGGAGGCAAACATTAACGGAAATAAATGGCAGATAAAGACATAAATGGTGTGGGGCTGAGGGGGGATGAATAAAGGGAGGGAGTCAGGGCGATGCAGAAGGGAGTGGAAGATGAGGAAAAGTGGGGCTTGGTCAGGGAAGGCCTCTTGGAGGAGACGGGCCTTCAATAAGGCTTTGAAAGGGGAGGAATGATCATATGTCAGTTACGATGATGGCATTTGTTAAGTGTTTACTATGTCCCAAGCACTGTTCTAAGTACTGAGGTAGATGCAAGGTAATCAGGTTGTCCCACGTGGGCTCACAGTCTTAATCCCCATTTTACAGGTGAGGAAACTGAGGCACAGAGAAGTGAAGTGACTTGCCCATAGTCACACAGCTGATAAGTGGTAGAGCTGGGATTAGAATCCACGACCTCTGCCTCCCAAGCCCAGGCTCTTTCCACTAAGCCACGCTGCTTCTCTAGCTGCTTCTTCCTCTATGAAGAAGGGGGGGGCGTTCCTGGCCAGAGGCAGGAGGAGGGCGAATGGGTTGGCGGCGAGAGAGATGAGATGGAGGGACAGTGAGAAGGTTGGCATCAGAGGAGCCAAGTGTGCGGCCTGGATGGGAGTAGAAGAGAACGGAGTCTGAGTCCCTTGTGGGACAGGGACTGGGCTTGAACTGACTGTATCTGCCCCAGTGCTTAGTACAGTGCTTGGAACATACCATCATCATCATCATCATCATCGGTATTTATTGAGCACTTATTGTGTGCAGTGCTTGGGAGAGTGCAACATAGCAGAGTTGGTAAGGTCGTTCCCTGCCCACACAACAGAGAAGCAGCATGACTCAGTGGAAAGAGCCCAGGTTTGGGAGTCAGAGGTCGTGGGTTCTAATCCCAGCTCTGCCACTCGTCTGCTGTGTGACTTTGGACTTCACTTCTCTGTGACTCGGTTACCTCATCAGTAAAATGGGAATCAAACCAGGAGCCCCACATGGGACAACCTGATTATCTTGTGTCGACCCCAGCACTTAGAACAATGCTTGGCACCACATGGCTTAGTGGAAAGAGAATGGGCTTGGGAGTCAGAGGTCATGGGTTCTAATCCCCACTCTACCGCTTGTCAGCTGTGTGACTTTGGGCAAGTCACTTCACTTCTCTGTGCCTCAGTTACCTCATCTGTAAAATGGGGATTAAGACTGTGAGCCCATATACCCTTCCCCTAGGCACTGTGCTCATTTGTATATATTTTATTACTCGATTAATTTTACTAATGAGGTGTACATCCCCTCGATTCTATTTATCATGATTATGTTATCCTCTTTTTGTCCGTCTCTCTCCCCCGATTAGACTGTGAGCCCATCATTGGGCAGGGATTGTCTCTATCTGTTGCCGAATTGTACATTCCAAGCGCTCAGTACAGTGCTCTGCACATAGTAAGTGCTCAATAAATACAATTGAATGAATGAATATGGGACAAGCTGATTACCTTGCATCCCCCCCAGTGCTTAGAACAGAGCTTTGCACAAAGTAAGCACTTAACAAATACCATCATTATTAATAAGCGCTTAACATGCATTAGTATTATTATTACAGTGTTCTCCACTCAGCACTCAATAAATACAGTTGATAGGGGTTCAAACCACACCACACGAATAATGTTGGTATTTGTTAAGCGCTTACTATGTGCCGAGCACTGTTCTAAGCGCTGGGGTAGACACAGGGGAGTCGGGTTGTCCCACGTGGGGCTCACAGTCTTAATCCCCATTTTACAGATGAGGTAACTGAGGCACCGAGAAGTTAAGTGACTTGCCCAAAGTCACACAGCTGACAAGTGGCCGAGCCGGGATTCGAACCCATGACCTCTGACTCCAAAGCCCGTGCTCTTTCCACTGAGCCACGCTGCTTCACGAAGGGTTGCCAAGCCTCTTTTATGCCAACATAAGGGGGCCTCCTGCATCCTCTGCCTTCCATAAAGGCAGCCAAGGGGAAGAGAGAATTGGGTCATCCATGAACTGAATCGGCAAACATCAGAGACCCCAAATTGAAGTTCTCTTTCCCGAAAACAATTACTGCCTGTGCCTCTATTTACAAAAAAACCTTCTTCCGATTAATGGAGGTGGGGAACTTCTCCTCCTCCAATTCAGGGGATATATTCCTCTCACCCCCATTATTCACAACTACCCTCTTGGACATTTTGAGCATCATTCAAACTTAACTTTCACCAAGGCCGGCCGGCACCGATTTTAAAGCGTGAACATCACGGCCGGGTCTTTCCGATCGCCGGCCCCTCTACGAGGGAGAGTCCCTTTAAAGAAAACGACTGAGCTACTGGGAACCCAGTTACCTAGCAACAGTTATAAATCAACAGAATATGCTGGAATTTTAGAGCTGGCTCTAAAGCACAATTTAGCCTTTTTATCCAAACGTGTTCATTTAAACCTCATCCCACAGAATCTCTCATTTCATGGTTTTTTTCCAGAGCTCACACTTCTAAAATCGTCTGTATTTATAAATAAGAAATAGACAGGAGACTTTGATTTTTTTTTTTTTTAGCACGAGCTCTTCGAATGGCATTTGCTTGTGTTTCCTAAACTCCAAAACACAAGACTAATCCAGGATGGAATGCTAGCCCAAAATACCATTCGGTTTCCAAAACCTCCTAAATTCATCCTGCCTGGACCACCTCATTCCAGCAGTCGATTGATCGATCGATTGATTAGTGGTATTTACCCAGTGTTTACTCTGTGCAGAGTACTGTGCCAAAAACAGCTGGGAGAGTACAATAGAGAACCAGCGTGGCTTAGTAGAAAGAGCACGGGCTTGGGAGTCAGAAGACGTGGGTTCTAATCCCGGCTCCACCAGTCTTCTGCTGTGTGACGTTGGGCAAGTCACTTCACTTCTCTGGGCCTCAGTTGCCTCATCTGTAAAAATGGGGATTAAAAATGTGAGCCCCACACGGGACAATCTGATTACCTTGTTTCTACCCCAGCTCTTAGAACAGTGCTCAGCACCTAATAAGCACTTAACAAATACTATAATAATAATAATACAGTAGAGTTTTTAGACCAGATCTAGGACCTCAGGCGCTTACAGTCTAGGGGAAGAGGCAGACTCTGAACTCAATGATAGGAAGAGGGAAGCAGTGTGGTGTGAAGATATATGCTCTTGAGCATTGTGGGGATAGGGAGGTGGGTGAGCTTCTAAGAGCAAAGTTCTCCCCATTCCAGTCCATACTTGATGATACTGGTATTTGTTAAGTGCTTAGTATGTGCCAGGCACTGCTCTAAGCACCAGGGTAGATACAAGGTAATCAGATTGTCTCACATGGAGCTCACAGCCTTAATCCTCACTTTATTAGATGAGGTAACTGAGGCCCAGAGAAATTAAATGACTTGCCCAAAGTCACTCAGCTGCCAAGTGGTGGAGCAGGGATGAGAACCCACGACGTCTAACTCCCAAGCCCATGCTTTTTCCACTAAGCTGCTTCTCATACTTCACTCTGCTCCCCTCGATCACTTTTCTTCAAAATGTTCTGGCCATTTTCTCCACTTCTCAAGAACCTCCTGTGGTTGCCCATCCACCTCAGACACATTCCCTGCCCACAATGAGTTCCCAGTTTAGAGGGGGAGACAGACATGAATATAAATAAATTAATTGATTGATTAATTAATTATAGCTACATACATAGGTGTCTTGGCAGTGGGCAAATCTGGGAGCCCAACCTGCCTCTCAACCTCCTTCTTCTTTCCATCTTCAGGTTCCTAGTGTTTAGCACTCAGTCTGATCATGATGAGCAGACTGAGTTTTTGCCACTGAGGGGGAGAAAATCCCAAGGAATCCCTTTTAGATATTGCCCCTTCTCACCACTTCTCATGGGGCTACTTTGTCTCAATCTCCCTTCCCCATCAGCCAATCAGCTGCCAGTCGATGATAATAATAATAATAACTATTATTATTATAGTATTCTAGACTGTGAGCCCGTTGTTGGATAAGGAGTATCTCTATCTGTTGCCGAACTGTACTTTCCAACCACGTAGTACTCCGCTCTGCACACAGTAAGCGCTTAATAAATACGAAAGAATAAATGAATGAATATTTGTTAAGGGCTTACTATGTGCCAAGCACTAAGCGCTGGGGTCCATATAAGGTAATCAGGTTGGCCCATGTGGGGCTCACAGTCTTAATCCCCATTTACTGAATGAGGTAACTGAAGCACAGAGAAATGAAGTGGCTTGCTCAAGGTCACACAGCTGACAAGTGGCGGTGCCGGGATTAGAACCCATGTCCTCTGACTCCCAAGCCCAGGCTCTGTCCACTAAGAACACTGCTTCTCTAATGGTTCTCTAATAATTATAATAATGACGATGGTATTTCTTAAGCACTTACTAAGTGCCAAGCACTGTTCTATGCACTGGGGTAAAAAGAATAATGTTGCTATTTCATTTATTTAATAATATTTATTGAGCACTTACTATGTGCAAAGCACTGTACTAAGCGCTTGGAATGTACAAATCGGCCACAGATAGAGACTGTCCCTGCCCACTGGGGAAGCAGCGTGGCCCAGTGGAAAGAGCCCAGGCTTGGGAGTCAGAGGTCATGGGTTCGAATCCCAGCTCTGCCACTTGTCAGCTGTGTGACTGTGGGCAAGTCACTTCACTTCTCTGTGCCTCAGTTACCTCATCTGTAAAATGGGGATTAACTGTGAGCCTCACGTGGGACAACCTGATGACCCTGTATCTACCCCAGCGCTTAGAACAGTGCTGTGCACATAGTAAGCGCTTAACAAATACCCATTGACGGGCTTACAGTCTAACTGGGGGAGACAGACAAAAACAATAGCAATTTAAGCACTTACTATGTGCAGAGCCCTGTTCTAAGCGCTGGGGTAGATACAGGGTCATCAGGTTGTCCCACATGAGGCTCACAGTCTTAATCTCCATTTTACAGACGAGGTAACTGAGACACAGAGAAGTTAAGTGACTTGCCCACAGTCACACAGCTGACAAGTGGCAGAGTCGGAATTCGAACCCCTGACCTCTGACTCCCAAGCCCGGGTTCCTGCCACTAAGCCACGCTGTGTGCACTCTATCAAGCCCTTGGGAGCAGAGATTAGCAGTGTGGCCTTAGTGGAAAGAACACAGGCCTAATCCCGGATCTGCTACGTGATTCTGGACAATCAATCAAACAATGGTATTTATTGAGTGCTTACAGTGTCCACAGCACTGTACTAAACACTGTCCTCTCCACCCAAACTGCTTCCACCTCAATCCAATCACTCATCCTCTCCCGCCTGGATGACTACATCCGCCTCCTCGCGGACCTCCAGCCTCCTGCCTCTCCCCACTCCAGTCTATATTTTCACTCTGCTGCCCCGATCATTTTTCTACAGAAACGTTCAGTACATGTTTCTCCACTCGTCAAGAAACTCCAGGGTTGCCCATCCACCTCCCTATCAAACAGAAACTCCTCACCATTGGCTTTAAAGCCATCCACTACCTTGCCCCCTCCTACCTCACCTCCCTACTCTCCTACTGTGCAGAGAAGCACACAGAGAAACAGTGTGGCTCAGTGGAAAGAGCACAGGTTTAGGAGTCAGCGGTCATGGGTTCTAATCCCAGCTCTGCCGCTTGTCAGCTGTGTGACTTTAGGCAAGTCACTTAACTTCTCTGGGCCTCAGTTACCTCATCTGGAAAATGGGAATTAAGACTGTGAACCCCGCATGGGACCTGATTACCCTGTATCTACCCCAGCGCTTAGAACAGTGTTTGGCACATAGTAAGCGCTTAACAAATACCAACATTATCATTATTATTATTATTATTACTACAACCCAACCTGCACAATTCACTCCCCTAATGCCAACCTTCTCAGTGTGTCTCCATCTTTTCTAACTTGCAGCCACCGACCCCTGGCCCCCGGCCTGTCTCTGGCCTGGAACTCCCTCCCTTCTCAAATCCAACAATTCCTCTCCCCCACTTCGAAACCTTACTGAAGGCCCACCTCCTCCAAGAAGCCTTCCCAGACTAAGCCCCTAATTTCCTCTTCTCCCACTCCCTTCTGCGTCACCCTGACCTGCTCCCTTTGCTCTTCCCTCATCTGTAAAATGGGGATGAAAAGTGTGTGAGCCCCACGTGGGACAACCTGATTCCCCTGTATCTCCCCCAGCGCTTAGAACAGTGTTCGGCACCTAGTAAGCACTTAACAAATACCAACATTATTATTATTATTATTATTATTATTAATCCCAGCTAAAAGTCTAAAAGGGGGAGATAGACAACAAAACAAAACAAGTAGTCAGGCATCAATACCATCAAGATTAACAGAATCATAGATATATACACATCATTAATAAAATAAAACAAAATTTATTTGTACTGATGTTTCTCTCCCCTCCAACATATACCAGAATTATTACTCATTATTTTTATCAGACTGTAAGGTCACTGTGGGCAGGGAATGTGTCTGTTTATAGTGGTATTGTCCTCTCCCAAGCACGTAGTACAGTGCTCTTCATCTAGTAAGTGCTCAATAAATATGACTGAATTAATGAATGAAGTGGTCAATAAATACAATCGATTGCCTGACTGACCGTTTCTCATGCTGCTCTGCCTCCTTATTTATTTTGTGAGTTCCCTGAGGGACAGGGACTGTGTGAGGCAGCCTGATTATTTTGTATCTACCCCAAGGTTTAGGACATATTAAGCCCTTAACACATAGCACAATCATTATAGAGCACCTTTTACCATTCATGTCCCTGAATGGTTTGCATTTCACTCATGCCCTCTGTCAGGCAGTTGACAAAACCATTTGGAATTCTTTACATGAGAAAGGCCATGAGAGAAATAATGGGGGGGGAGAGTCCTGAGCTTCCTTCTCCAAGTGACTAATTGTTTCTACTTGATACAAATTGAAACCGTGGAATGCGAACCCTCCGCTGTTTAAACTCTCTAGGTAAACCCAAGGTTAGAGGTTAAAATCCACTGACACCATGACAAATTGCCGTAATTTGAAGAATAATCGGAACTCCTGCGGGGACACCAAAAAGCCCAGGTGCCCGGTTGTTAATGATAATAAAAGCGGACGTGGTAAAAACGATAGAATTAAACGTGGCAGGCCGTCACCCCTCCGCCACCAATACTTGGTAACAGAGAGCAAGTTTTGTCTCCAAGGGAAGGCCCGAGCCTGACAATTTCTTCGTCCAACTCGGTGGCTCCATCTTAATGAGCAACGTCCTTGCCGCTAGACCCGAAAGAATAATGCTTCAATATTTTAGAGAGGTTTAGCTGGAACACTTATTCATAAATTATTTAGAGGTCTATTTTTGGACCAGGGAATAAAATCCGTATGTTTGTTGTATTCCACCCAAGATGTTTTCCCTTCGATTCCACTGATTGGCACCATGAAATATACATTGGCTTTTCCTATAGGAACAGATAAGTGCCTAATTACTCATTCTTCTCTTGGAATGAAAGAGCGGAATCTTACTGACGGAAACAGGATGGCACGCTGTTTGAAAACAGGCTCGGATACAAAACAAAGCAGTGCGGCCTAGTGGATAGAGCATGATCCTGGGACCTAGAAGGACCTGGATTCTAATCCAGGTTCTGCCACTTGTCTGATGTGTGACCTTGGACAAGTCACTTCCTTTTTCTGGGCCTCAGTTACCTCACCTGTCAAATGGGGAGAAGAGTGTGAGCCCCGTGTGGGGCAGGGAATGTTTCCAACCTGATTAACTTGCATCTACCCCAGTGTTTAGAACACTGCTTGGCACATAGTAAAGCGCTTAACAAGCACAATAATAATGATAGAACTTAATAACTTTTAATGATAGTATTTAATAATAGTATAATAACATTTCACACACCAAACCCGATTATGTCGTAATTTCAGAAGATCTGCTGGGCACTAGCTTTACAAGGTTCTGTCTTGTTTCAGCTCGGGTATGCAATATTTAACTCAAAGTGGTCTAATAATAATAATAATAATAATAATGTTGGTATTTGTTAAGTGCTTACTATGTGCCGAGCACTGTTCTAAGCGCTGGGATAGATACAGGGTAATCAAGTTGTCCCACGTGAGGCTCACAATCCTAATCCCCATTTTACAGATGAGGTAACTGACACATCGAGAAATTAAGTGACTTGCCCGAGGTCACACAGCTGACAGGTGGCAGAGTCGGGATTAGAATCCATGACCTCTGACTCCTAAGCTCATGCTCTTTCCACTGAGCCACGTTACTTCTCTATAATAATTATGGTATCTGTTAAGCACTTACTCTGTACCAGGCACTGTACTAACTCCTGGGGTGGATAGAAGCAAATCAGGTTGGACACAGTCCCTGTCCAACGTGGGGCTCACAGTCTCGCTCCCCATTTTAGAGATGAGGTAACTGAGGCAAAGAGAAGTGAAGTGACCTGCCCAAGGTCACCCAAATGATAAGTGGCAGAGGTGTGGAAAGGGTGCAAGACTGGGAATCAGGAGTCCTGGGTTTTTCATTCCAGCTCCGCCTGTTGTGTGAGCCTCGGGTTTCTCATAGGAAAAATGGGGCTAAAAATACCTGTTCCCCCTCTCACTGCCAGCCCCATGTGGAAGAGGATCTGTGTTCCAGTGATTATCTTGTGTATATCCTAGGGCCTAGCACAATGCCTAGCGTAGGCATTGAATAAGTACTATTGTCATAGTGGGCGATGGGTGGGGTGGCTATTGTAAGATTTGGGGACCGGGCTCGTTTTCCACTGTGTCCTCTGCCATTTTGAGCCATACGACTTCAGGATATCAAGGGATAGTTCTTCCTGGTCAAAGGGTAACAACTTGACTTTAGATGTGAGGTCCATTTGGGTTCTTCGCACGAAGCCCAACGCAATTCTCCGAATCCTCTCCCTGCTCCAACAAAAATTGATTAATAAGTGTAGTATCTGTTAAGCGCTTACTCTGTGCCAGGCACTGGACTAAGCACTGGGGTGGATACAAGCAAGTCAGGTTGGACACACAGTCCCTGTCCCTCGTGGGGCTCACCGTTTCAATCCCCATTTTACAGATGAGGTCACGAGGCCCACAGAAGTGAAGTGACTTGTCCGAGGTCACAGAGCAGACAGGTGGCAGGGTTAGGATTAGAACCCATGACCACCTGACACCCAGGCCTGTGCTCTATGGACTACGCCATAACGCTTCGTCAATGGACTCTTCGGGCCACTCGTTCTGTATAGATGATGACTGAAATGGACGGGAAGACATCACAAGAGCTTAAACCACAAATGACGAGGACCCCCATCCAACCGTAATGCAAAAAAGTCGGGTGGAGGAGTTGCACAGAAAAGGAACAAATCGATCCTTTTAACTTTCAATCGCTGAGAGGTAATAAATTATAAAACGTTAATACCATTACCCTTGACACATCACCAATTTCTCTTCTGCGCTCTCCATTTTCGAAATGGTATTCAGTAATAATAAAAATAATAATGATAGTATTTGTTAAGCGCTTACTATGTGCCAAGCACAGTTCTAAGCACTGGAATGGATATAAGTAATCAGGTTGTCCCACTTGGGGCTCCCAGTCTTAATCCCCGTTTTACAGATGAGGTAACTGAGGCCCAGAGAAGTTAAGTGACTTGCCCAAAGTCACACAGCTGACCCAAAGTCACACAGCTGACAAGTGGTGAAGCGGGGATTAGGATCCATGACCTCTGACTCCCAAGCCCGTGCTCTTTCCATTTAAGACATGCTGCTTCCCCATTTGTCAATCAATCAATCATGTTTATTGAGCACTTACTATGTGCAGAACAGGGTCTTAAGTGTTTGGGAGAGTTTTGGGAGAGTACAATATAACAGAATTAGTAGATAAGCGTGCTGCCCCCAGGCACTGTTTTTAAGATGCTTGAGTAGAGACAAGCTAATCAGGTTGGACACAATCCCTGTCCCCCATGGGGCTCACAGTCTTCATCCCTATTTTACAGATGAGGGAACTGAGGCCCAGAGAAGGGAAGTGACTTGCCCAAGGTCCCACCACCAAGCGAAAGATCCAGGACTAGAACTCAGATCCTTCTGGCCGCCAGGTTCGTGTTCTATCCATTAGGCACACTGCTTCTCGATGAGCATGGGAGGCTGGGAAAAACCTTGCCCCTCTTCAGCCCACGAGGGCCCAGTGTTTCCAGTCAGTCAATCCTATTTACTGAGCTCTTACATGCAGAGCACTGTACTAAACGCTTGGGAGAGGACAGTAGAGCAATAAACAGACACATTCCTTGCCCATGATGAGAGGAGTCTAGACAGAGACAGACACTAATAGAAATAAATTAATAAATGATGGAAATGTACACAAGTGTTGTAGGGATGAGGGAGGGGGTGAGTAAAGAGTGCAAAACCACATGCAAGGGTGAGACAGAAGAGAGCGAGAGGAGGGGAAATGAGGACTTAGGGAAGGAGGAGAGGTGACTTTAGGAGGGTTTTGAAGATTGGGAGAGTGATCGTTTATTGGATGTGAGAGGGAGAAGGGAGGAGATTTAGAGTTCCAGGCGGGAGGGAGGACTTGGGCAAGTAATTATGTTTATTGGTCCACCAAGCCTACAAAGACGACCCTGCTTTGAATCCTGGCTCTGCCACTTGCCTGCTGTGGAACCTGGGAGAAGTCACTTAAACTCACCGGTGTCTCAGTTTGTAAAATGGGGAATAAATGTCTGTTCTCCCTCCCCTTACACTGTAAGCCTCAAGTGGACGAGACACAGGGTCGCTTCTGAGCGTAATAATAATTGTGACATTTGTGAGGTACTTACTGTGTGCCGGGTACTGTACTAATCACTGAAGGGAATAATAAAAATAATGATAATGATTGTGGTATTTGTGTTAAGTACTTATTGTATGCCAGACACTGTACTATGCGCTGGGGTGGAAACAAGCAAATCGGGTTAGACAGAGTCCCTGTCCCACATGGGACTCCCAGTCTCAATCCCCATTTTACAGATGAGGGAACTGAGGCACAGAGAAGTGAAGTGACTTACCCAAGGTCACCCAGCAGACAAGTGCCAGAGCCGGGATTAGAACCCATGACCTTCTGACTCGCCGGTCCGCGCGCTAACCATTAGGTCATGTTGTTTCTCCTATAGTATTTGGCTCAATCTAAGGGCTTAACAAAAACCACATTAATCATTATAATTATTATTATTACCAAAACAGAGGGAAGAAACATGGCATCTGGTAAGCTGCATGGCCTAGTGGAAAGATCACGGTTCTGGGAATCAGAGGTTCTAATGGCGGGTCCGTCACTTCTCCGCTTGCCTTATGCCGGAGTGTCGCCTCCTACCTATGGCGGCACCGTGGACACATCTCTCCCAGAAGGCCCCGCCTCCATCGGCCGTCGTTCTGGTAGTAAATCCGCAGAGTTTTCCTGGTAAAAATCCAGCAGTGGTTGACCATCGCCTCATCGTCTCATGCTGTCGAGTCGTGTCCGACCTGTAGCAACATCACGGATTCGTCTCTCCCAGAGGCCCCACCTCCATTTGCCATCGTTCTGGTAGTGGATCTACAGAGTTTTCTTGGGAAAAATCTGGAAACGGTTGACCATCGCCTCCATCCGCGCAGTCAACCCGAGTCTCCGCCCTCGACTCTCTTCTGTGCCGCTGCTGCCCAGCACAGGGGAGTTTGGACTTGTGGCCGATGGCCTGCCGCTCGCTAGCCACTGCCCCAGCTAGGAATGGCATGGACAAGCCTCTGCTTGACTTTCCATCCCGTAGCCCAGACTGGTAGAGGACTGGAAACTCTCCAGATGCCACCCTAACAGGAGCATTTGTCTGCTAGGGGACCTTTAGCAAGTCACTTACCCTCACTGTGTCTCTATTTCCTCATCTGTAAAAGAGGGATTAAATCCTACTCCCTCTTAAGACTGTGAGCCCCATGTGGAACAGAACCGTGTCCAACCAGATCATCTTCTATCTACCAAGTTGTTCAGTCCAGCACTTGATACAAAGGGCTTAGCAAGACATAGTGGATAGAACCCAGGCCTGGAGGCAAAAGGTCCTGGGTTCTAATCCGACTCTGCCACTTGTCTGCTTTGTAGCCTTGGGCAAGTGAGTTCACTTCTCTAGGCCTCAGTTTCTTCATTTGTAAAATTATTATTATTAGGGCATTTGTTAAGCGCTTACTATGTGCAAAGCACTGTTCTAAGCACTGGAGAGGATACAAGGTGATCAGGTTGTCCAACGTGGGGCTCACAGTCTTAATCCCCATTTTACAGGTGGGGTAAGAGAGGCACAGAGAAGTGAAGTGACTTGCCCAGAGTCACACAGTTGACAAGTGGCGGAGCCAGTATTAGAACCCGCGACCTCTGACTCCCAAGCCCGTGCTTTTTCCACTAAGCCACGCTGCTTCAATAATGGTATTTGTTAAGCGCTATGTGCCAAGCACTGTTCTAAGCACTGGGGTAGATAGAAGGTTATTAGGTTGTCCCACGTGGGGCTCACAGACTTATTCCCCATTTTACAGATGAGGTAACTGAGGCAAAGAGAAATGAAGTGAGTTGCCCAAAGTCACACAGCTGACAAGTGGCAGAGCCCGAATTAGAAGCCACAACCTCTGACTCCTAAGCCCGGGCTCTTTCCACTAAGCCACACTCCTTCACCAAAATGAAATGGGGATTAAGACTGTAAGCCTCATGTGGGACAGGGACTGTGTCCACTCCAAATCTCTTGTATCCACCCCAGCGCTTAGTACAGTGCCTGGCACATTGTAAGTGCTTAACAAATGCCACAATTATTATTAATAAAAATAATAACAATTACTAGTATTATTATAGGTGACAACAGGGGACTATCAACTTTTCTGCAATGATGAACTCAGGGTTAATTATGATTATATTTTAAGTTCTTCAAAAGCACCTTGATAAGCTATAACAGGACCATCAGATCAGCCACAGTATCTAACCACAGTCAGTTAGGGAAGGAGATCAAGGTATTTTTTTCCCATTTTACAGATGAGAAATTGAGGCCCAGAGAGGTTAATTGACTTGCCCAAGGTCACAGAGCAGGGCAGGGACAAAGCTGGGAGAAGATTTCTGGGTCTCCTGGCTCCCAGATCCAAGCTTCCCATCAGACCACACTGCATCCTTGGCTCTGAAATTTAAATTTAAATCTTGGGGATTTTCCCAGGGGCTGGTTTCATCGCAGAAATTCAACCCTCAGGGTGGTGGTTCTTTGGGGAAATTCTGGAGAACGAAGTTGGAATTGAAAAAACATTGCCAAAAGCTCCCGTCTTCCCTTCCCATCCTCCCTCCCTCCCCTGAAATTAGTCACCGAGGCAACGGCGTTGGGAAATCGCTGCTTCCCAGGAAACCATTTGTCAGGGATGCGGACTAACAGAATTCGCTTCCCTGCCTGGGAAGGCTTTTAGGCCGTTTACTGGTTGAAGTTTTTAAAAAAAAGAAAGAAGAAAGAAAAAGGAAGAATCTTTTTATTACCAAACGAAACAAAAAATACAAAAATAACGACTTCTCCTGGGCCAATGCTATTTAATCAAACTCAGAATATTCATGATTGTCCAACATATCTCTTCCAGAATTCCCATCCCACAAAAAATTCCTGAACTAAATAGGAAAACATTCTGGAAATTATAGCATCAAAATCTGGATCAAGACCCGTGTGATATTTTTTTCAGCATTATTATCACTGTTATTATTATTATGCATTTATTTATCGTAATATCTGTCTCCCCCTCAGGACTATAAGCTCACTGTGTATTGGAAACGTGTCTATCCACTCTGGTGAATTGTACTCTCCCAAGCACTTAGTACACAGCTCTGCACACAGTAAGCACTCAATATTATCATTATTATTATTATTTGACTTTGTTAAGCGCTTACTATGTGTCAAGCACTGACAGCGCTGGGAAAGATACAAGTCAATTAGGTTGGACACAGTCCCTGTCCCACATGGGACGCATCCTCTAAATCCCATTTTCCAGATGAGGTAATGAGGTGCAGAGAAATGAAGCGACTTGCCCAAGGTCAAACAGCAAACAAGTGGCGGAGTCCGATTAGAATCCAGGTCCTTCTGATTTCCAGGCCCCTGCTCTATCCACTAAGTCATGTTGCTTCTTCATGCATGCCTAAGCCCCTTGTGGGCAGGGATTGTCTCTATTGCTGAATTGTACTTTCCAAGTGCTTAGTAATAATAATAAAAATGTTGGTATTTGTTAAGCGCTTACTGTGCGCAGAGCACTGTTCTAAGCACTGGGGTAGACACAGGGTAATCAGGTTGTCCCTCGTGAGGCTCACAATCTTAATCCCCATTTTACAGATGAGGTAACTGAGGCACAGAGAAGTGAAGTGACTTGCCCACAGTCACACAGCTAAGTGGTGGAGCCAGGATTAGAAACCAGGTCCTCTGACTCCCAGGTCCGGGCAAACCTGCTTTTCATTCCTCTGCCACATTCACTCATTCATTCAAGCATATTTATTGAGCACTTATTGTGTGCAAAGCGCTTGTATAAAGGGCTTGGAAAGTACAATTCGGCATTTGATAGAGACAATCCCTACCCAACAACAGGTTCACAGTCTAGAAGGGGGAGACAGACAAAACAAAACAAGTAGACAGCAGGTACCACATCACCATTGCAACTCATACGACTCCCAAGATCTATTGCCTTCATCAGTGGTATTTATTGAGCGTTTCCGAGATATCAGGCCGACCTCGTCCACTTCAAATTCATCCTCGTGTGCTTTAACTTTATCATTGACTTCACTGATTCTGTCCTCTCCTCGTTCTCCTCTTATCTCTCTGGCAGGTCATTCTCGGTCTCCTTCTTGGGCTCCTCCTCTGCCTCCCACCCCCTAACTGTGGGGGTCCCTCAAGATTCCGTTCTGGATCCCCTTCTATTCTTCATCTACACCCGCTCCCTTAGAGAACTCATTCACTCCCATGGCTTCAACTACCACCACTATGCTGATGATTCCCAAATCTCCTTCTCCAGCCCTGACCTCTCTCTCTGTCCCCAGACTCGCATTTCCTCCTGCCTTCAAGACATATCTACTTGGCTGTCCTCCCATCACCTCAGGCTTAACATGTCCAGATCAGAACTCCTTATCTCCCCACCCAAACCCATTCTCTTCCGGTCTTTCCCATCACTGTAGACGACACCACCATCCTTCCTGTCTCACAAGCCCATTACCTTGTCGCTGTCCTTGACTCCTCTCTCTCATTCAGGAGTCAGAGGTCACGGGTTCTAATCCCGGCTCCGCCGCTTGTCAGCTGTGTGACTTTGGGCAAGTCGCTTCACTTCTCTGTGCCTCAGTTACCTCATCTGGAAAATGGGGATTAAGACTGTGAGCCCCGCATGGGACCTGATTACCCTGCATCTACCCCAGTGCTTAGAACAGTGCTTGGCACATAGTAAGCGCTTAACAAATACCAACATCATTATTATTCAATCCATCTCCAAATCCTGCAGGTCCCACCTTCACAACATGGCTAAAATCTGCCCTTTCTTCTCCATCCAAACCGCTACCACGTTAGTACAGTCACTCATCCTATCCTGCCTGGATGACCGCATCAGCCTCTTTTCTGACTTCCCAACCTCCTGCCTCTCCCCTCTCCAGGCCATATTTCACTGCCCAGGTCATTTTCCTACAGGTTCGTTCAGGACATGTCACCCCACTCCTCAAAATACTCCAGTGGTTGCCCATTCACCTCTGTATGGAACAGAAACTCCTCACCATTGGCTTTAAAGCTCTCCATCCCCTTGCCCCCTCCTACCTCACCTCGCTTTTCTCCTTCTCCAACCCAGCCCACGCACTTTGCTCCTCTGGAACAAACTTTCTCACTGGGCCTCGATTTTGCCTTTCTCACTGCTGACCCCAGGCCCATGTCCCGCCTCTGGCCTGGAACGCCTTCCCTCCTCAAATCCAACAGACTATAACTCTCCCTGCTTTCAAAACCTCAATGAAGGCACACATCTCCTCCAAGAAATAAGCCTCGTCTTTCCTCTTCTCCCACTCCTTCTGCATCGCCCTGACTCGCTCCCTTTGCTCTTCCCCCCTCCCAGCCCCAGAGCACTTATGTACATATCTGTCATTTCTTTATATTGACGTCTGCCTCTCTCCCCCCGACACACACACTGTAAGCTCGCTGTGGGCAGAGAATGTGTCGGGTTATTGTTTTAGTGTCTTCTCCCAAGCGCTTAGTACAGTGCTCTGTACAAAGTAAATGCTCGATAAATATGATTGAATGAATGAATTGAATGAATGATTAACTCTACCCCCTCCTCTGCTCGGCAAACTGATTTTTCCATCGGTACTGACCGTGCGCATTGTCCTCGCCACCTAGTCCAGACATTTAACTCCCTCCTCGAGCCCCCTTTCCCCTCGACCTGGCTACCTACTTTAGAGAGAAAAGTGAAACCATCGAGTGTGATCTCTCTTAAAAATCTCCCCTGCTCCTCTTCAGTCCCGCCTGCCCATTTTACAGAGGAGGAAACTGAGGTATAGAAAAGTTAAGTGAGTTCCCCAAAGTCAAAAGCAAGCAAAGTGGTGGAGCCGGGATCAGAACCCAGGTCCTCTGACTTCCAGGCCTGTGTTCTTTCCACTAGGCCGTGCTGCTTCTGCTCTCCTCAATTGCTTTTGGCTTCTCTCGTGAACTGACATTGATCGAGGTCACTCAAGAATCAGGGTCCAACTGTGAAGGACAGTACATGTAGCATTTCTTCTAGAGAAGCAGTGTGGCTCAGTGGAAAGAGCACGGGCTTGGGAGTCAGAGGTCGTGGGTTCTAATCTTGGCTCAGCCGCTTGTTTGCTGTGTGGCCTTGGGCAAACCACTTGACTTCTCTGTGCCTCAGTTACCTCATCTGTAAAATGGGGATTAAGACTGTGAGCCCCACATGGGACAACCTGATTACCTTATATCTATCCCAGTGTTTAGAACAGTGCTTGGCACATAGTAAGTGCCTAACAAATACCATAATTATCATTCTAGCCAATTCACTGGCTTATGACATGAATTTCCAGAAGAGTCTTATGTGAGACAGGGACTGTGTCCAATCTGATTATCTTGTGTCTTCTTCAGCACTTAATTCAGTGCCTGGCAAATAGTAACCGCTTAACCAATATAAAAATAACAATAATAATAATAAGGGTATTTGTTAAGCACTTACTATGTGCAAGAAACTGAACTAAGCGCTGGGGTGGATACAAGCAAATCAGATTGGACACAGTCCCTGTTCCACACGGAACTCACAGTCTTAATCCCCATTTTCCAGTTGAGGGAATTGAGGCCCAGAAAAGATAAGCGACTTGCCCAAGGTCACACAGCAGAGAAGGGGCAGAGCCGGGATTAGGATCCAGGTCCTTCCCACTCCCAGGCCCGGGCTGTATCTGTGAGACCATTTATATTGATATCTGTCTCCCGCTCTACACTGTAAACTCCTCGTGAGCAGGGAACTACCAATTCTGTGGCATTGTACTTTCCCAAGCATTTAGCGCAGAGCTCTGCGAAGAGTAAATGCTCAATAAATATTATTGATTAATTGATTGATGTTATTACGAGGATAATGAACTTGCAATACATAGGTTCTCACTTTAATATGACTTGACTCCAAGCTCTCTTCTCCTTCCAGTCCCTCAGGACTGTAAATTTGTTGTGAGCAGAGAAGCAATGTGGCTTAGGGGAAAGAGCCCCGGCTTGGGAGATAGAGGTCATGGGTTCTAATCCCACCTCCTCCACTTGTCAGCTGTGTGTGACTTTGGGCAAGTCGCTTCACTTCTCTGTGCCCCAGTTGCCTCATCTGTAAAATGGGGATTAAGAATGAGCCCTGCATGGGAGAATCTGATTACTTTGTAACTACTTAGAACAGTGTTTGGCACATAGTAAGTGCTTAACAAATGCCACCATTATTAGTATTATTATTATTATCAAGGAACACTTCGACCAGAAACAGAGTGGCCCAATGGATAGCACATGGGCCTGAGAATCAGGAAGACCTGGGTTCTAATCCCACCCCGTCACTTATCTGCTGTGTGACCTTAGGCAAGTCACTTCACTTCTCTGTGCCTCAGTTACCTTATCTGTAAAATGGGGATTGAGACTGTGAGCCCCACGTGGGATGGGGACTGTGTCCAACTGATCCGCTTGTGTCTATCCCAGTACTTAACACAGTGCCTGGCACAGAGTGAGTACCTAACAAATACCATCGAAAATATATACCTTTGTTGTATTGAAGTCTCTCAAGCGTTTAGTACAATGCTCTGCACTCAGTAAATCCTCAATAAATACGACTGATTCATTGATTCTGGCTGTGAATGACTATCAGATTTAAAGTACTCTAATTTCACTCCTCTGCTCTACCCGCTCCCCCTCGGCCCACGGCACTGGTATACGTATGTACATATCTTTAATTCTATTTACTAATATTAATGACTGTTTACTTGTTTTGATGTGTATATATAACTATAATTCTATTTATTTATATTGTTGCCTGTTTACTTGTTTTGATGTCTGTCTCCTCCCTGCTAGACTATGAGCCCGCTGTGGGCAGGGATTCTCTCTCCTTGTTGCTGAACTGTACTCTCTCAAGCGCTTAGTACAGTGCTCTGCACACAGTATGCACTCAATAAATACGATTGAATGAATGAATGAACAATTTGACCCAAACTGGTTCCAAAAAAGATACTTTTGATGATGCATAAACAGCCGGGAAATACGTTCCCATACCCACATAATGACTAAAGGCGAATAACTTTACCCTCGGGGGACATAACACTATACCTAGTTTTCACGGGCTGAGGTGTCCAAGAGAACTGAGGAAAAAAAGTGGAAACACCATTTGAAAATCAATAGGCGGTGTGAGAGAATCAATCAAATCTGCCTGTTTCAGTGCATATGTGTGTGCGAGAGTGTGAGCTGAGGGGAGGGTGTCAGGAGAGAGACATTTCAGGATACTTGAAGAAAATGAGTGCTCAATAAATCTACTTAGGAATCCAAATGGACTCCATTGTTACCTCAATCCCAGCAAAGAGAGAGAGTTTTCCGGCCAATCAACTGAAATAGGCAGAGGCCTAGGGTAGAGGGCAAGCGCCTGGGAGTCGGAAGGTCATGGGTTCTACTCCCGGCTCTGCGGCTTGTCTTCTGTGTGGCCTTAGGCAAGTCACTTACCTTCTCTGTGCCTCAGTTCCCTCCTCTGTAAAATGGGGATTAAGACTGTGAGCCTTGTGTGGGACAGGGACTGTGTCCAACCCAATTATCTTGTATCTACCCTAGTGCTTAGAACAGTGCCTGGCACACAGTAAGAGCTTTACACATACCATAATTATTATTATTATCATTATTATTATTATGTCATTGCAGCGCATCTTTCATTGGTCCTCTTATGGTAATAATAATGACAATACTACTTGTGAAGCACTTACCGGGTGCCGAGCACTGTACTAAGCACTGGGGTAGATACAAGATAATCTGGTTGTACACAATCCCTGTCCCACATGGGGCTCACAGTCTCAGTAGGAGGGACTAGGTTTTAATCTCTAGACTGTGAGCTCGTTGTGGGCAGGAGTGTGTCTGTTTTTTTGTTTTACTGTACTCTCCCATGTGCTTAGCACAGTGCTTTGCAAACAGTAAATGCACAATGAACACAGGTGCAATGTGGCTTAGTAGAAAGGAGTTTGGGAGTCAGAGGTCGTGGATTCTAATCCCCCCTCTGCCACTTAGCTGTGTGACTTTGGACAAGTCACTTAACTTCTCTGTGCCTCAGTTACCTCATCTGGAAAATGGGAATTAAGACTGTGAGACCCAAGTGGGACAACCTCTTTACCTTTAATCTTTGCCAGTACTTAGAACAGTGCTTGGCACATAGTAAGTGCTTAACAAATACCATTACTATAATTATTAATTGAATCTCCATTTTACAGATGAGGAAACTGAGACTTAAAGGAAGTGAAGTGATTTGCCCAAGGACACAAAGCAGACAAGTGGTGGGATAGAATTTGAACTCAGGTCCTCTTACTCCCAAGAACCGTGTTCTTTCTACTAAGCCAAGCTGCTTCTTCACAGACCACCACCCCACCCTAAATTTCGTTCCACTTCAAAGGGCCACAGTCAAAATCTGTGGACTCAAACGATCAAGGTATTTATTGAGCACTTGCTGTGCGCAGACCACTGTACTAAGCAGTTGGAAAAATACAAAGTGAAGTGGGAAAACTGTGTAGCTGCTCACGGTGTGATTGGAAAAGAGAGATTCTTCTCAGCCCTTAATGTGGCTGAAGAAAATGATTGTTGGATGTCCTTGGTTTCACTAATTTATGCAAATGAACATTCCACTCTTACTCAATTCCATTTTCTTTTTTCCGAAGGAATTCCAAACTGGTTTGAAAATCAGGTCCTTGACAGTCTTCCGTTTAATTGCCTCGGTGCTTAGAGACTTTGGGGAGGGTGGCCTCAGTCGACGATCACCTGAGGACCAGGGATGAATCCTTAATACGCAGCTCATCTTTATACGTCCTTTGGGCAACTGACATGATGTGCTCCTGGCTCAATTCCTCCGACTGGGCTAGGATAATAAAACCGATTGTACACGCACGTTGGGTACATCCACTTGTGCCCCGCTGCAAATGGTATGGCAAAAATGGGTACATCTTTATCCTGGGAAATTGGCAGGAGCTCTAGATTCGGCCTAAATCTCGTAGACCTTTAGCCAGGAGCAAACTCGTGTAAGGTGTCAGGCGGGTTCCGAAACATATCGCCGTGATGTCAATTGGGAATATTTTGCAAAAATCCAAAGCATTCATTCATTCATTCAATAGTATTTATTGAGCGCTTACTATGTGCAGAGCACTGTACTAAGCGCTTGGGATGAACAGGTCGGCAACAGATAGGGACAGTCCCTGCCGTTTGACGGGCTTACAGTCTAGCATCTAGAACGGTTTTTGTTTGTTTTCAATGGCACTGTTTTCAAAGTCCTTACTCTGTGCCAGACACTGTTCTAAGCGCCAGGGTGGATACCAGCAAATCAGTTTGGACACAGTCCCTGTCCCACGTGGGGCTTACAGTCTCAATCCCCATTTTACAGATGAAGTCACTGGGGCCCAGAAAAGTGAAGAGACTGGTCCAAGGTCACCAGGAAGGCAAGTGGTGAAGCCGGGATTAGAACCCAGGTCCTTCTGATTCCTGGACTCGGGTTCTAGCCACTACGCCACCCTGACCTAAGAATTACCTGTATGACCGCTTGGTGATTGCGAGAACTTGGCGACTCCGACCCAAAGCGAAGAGAAAGATAAATCCTTTAAAAAGTAGCCAAAGCCTGCACAGACTTTGCAGGGAATCCCAAACCTCAGCTTAGTACAGTACTCCTCAATGAATCCTTTGATCAATCAATAGCATTTATTGAGCGCTATGTGCAGAGCGCTGTCTAAGGCCCTCGGGAGAGTAAACTATAACAAGAGAACAGATATGTTCCCTGCCTATAATGAGCTTACAGTCTAGAGGGGGAGACAGACATGAAGTCAAATAAGTAGCAAGTGCTCAATAAATATGGTTAACTGATCAATTGATTGGTTTCCTATGTTCCAGAAACTGTCCTAGGCACTGGGATAGATCTAAGAGCGCTAATGGCCACTTACCTCTGAGGCTAAAAATCAGTTCAGATCAATCACGTAGCCCCTTTCTACCTCACCTCGCTACGCTCCTACTCCAACCCAACCCGCACACTTGGTCCCTCTAATGCCAACCTTCATTCATTCAATCGCATTTATTGAGCGCTTACTGTGTTCTCACTGAACGTCCATCTCGCCTACCTCCCCGCCGACCTCTCGCCCACATCCTGCCTCTGGCCTGGAATGATCTCCCACTTCAGATCAGGAAGATAATTCCTCTCCCCCACTTCAAAGCCACATCTCCTCCAAGAAGCCTTCCCTGACTGAGCCTCCTCTCCTCTTCTCCCACTCCCTTCTGCGTCGCCCCGACTTGTCCCCTTCATTCAACCTCTCTCCCATCCCCACAGCACATATGAATATATCTGTAATTTATTTATTTCTTCATTTATGTATGTATATCAATGTCTGTCTCCCCCTCTGGACGGCAAGCTCGTTGTGGGCAGAGAATGTGTCTATTTGTTGTTGCATTTTCCTCTCTCTCTCTCTCTCTCTCGTATAGTACTTTGCACACAGTAAGCTCTTAATAATTGCACACACACACATAATCTAATAAAAGTCATATACACACACTCTAACGGAAGAGACACACACACAATCTAATAAAAGGCATACATGCACAGTCTAACAGAAAAACCCACCCCCCCCCACACCCGCCACACACAATCTAACAGAAAAGCCAGATACACATACAATTCTAATAGAAAACCCCTAACCACATCACTAACAGAAAACCCACATGCACACACACAATCTACAAGGAAAGCGTCCCCACACACACAGACACACAATCTATCTAGTAAAAAAAGCCCCTCCCACACGCAGAGAATCAAACAGAAAAGCTGCACACATAGAATCTAACAGAATAGCCCCAAACACAATCTCTCCAACAGAAAAACCACACAAAGGCACACATTCTCTATCAGAAAAGCCAAATTCACATGCACGCAATCTATCAGAAAAGACACAAACGCATCTAACAGAAAAGATACAGACATACACAAACCACACAATCTAACAAGTCACATACACAATGTATCTAACAGAAAAACCACATGTACACATACAGACACACACATATGAGGTACTCTAAGGGAAAAGCAAGACACACACACACACACATATACATACAATCTCTCTAACAGAAAAGGCTGAATGAGCAAACATGATCCGGGAGGATTATTAGAAGCAGTGTGGCTCAGTGGAAAGAGCACGGGCTTTGGAGTCAGAGGTCATGGGTTCGAATCCCGGCTCGGCCACTTGTCAGCTGGGTGACTGTGGGCAAGTCACTTAACTTCTCGGCGCCTCAGTTACCTCCTCTGTAAAATGGGGATTAAGACTGTGAGCCCCACGTGGGACAACCTGATTCCCCTGTGTCTACCCCAGCGCTTAGAACAGTGCTCGGCACATAGTAAGCGCTTAACAAATACCAACATTATTTTCGTGTCCAATTCCTCGAGCTTTTAATTACAGAAGTTATAAAAAAAGAATCAAACTTTTCCGCGACGCTACACCACGATGGGAAGGGCCAACCTTGCAGAATACAATACAGGATACGCCCGTGATGCTCTACAATCAATCAATGGTATTTATTGAGTGCTTACTGTGTGCAGAGTATGTACGAAGTGCTTGGGAGATGACAATATAACAGAGTTGGTAGACAGAATCCCTGCTCATAACGGGCTCACAGTCACCCCACACCTCCTTAAAAGCATTAATCGATGCTAATTTTTGAGTGCTCCCTGTATGCAGGGCAATCAATGAATCGACTAATGATATTTATCTGCCCTTTACTGTGTGCAGAGTACTGTACTAAATGTTTGAGGAAGTCCACTATAAAGGAATCATTAGATACTACCTCTGCCCACAGTGTGAGCTTAAGATCAAAGTAAACTCCTCTTAGACTGTACATTCCTTGTGACAGGGATCTGCTCTAATAGTAAAAATTGTGATATCTGTTGAATGCTTACTACATGCGAGACACCTTACTTATGTCACACAGAAGACATATGGCAGAGCTGGGATTAGAACCCAGGTCCTTCTGACTCCCGGGCCCTTGCTCTATCTGTTAAGCCACACTGCTCAGAGAAGCAGCGTGGCTCAGTGGAAAGAGTCCGGGCTTGGGAGTCAGAGGTCATGACTTCGAATCCCGGCTGTGCCACTTGTCAGCTGTGTGACTGTGGGCAAGTCACTTAACTTCTCTGTGCCTCAGTGACCGCATCTGTAAAATGGGGATTAAGACTGTGAGCCTCACATGGGACAACCTGATTACCCTGTATCTCCCCCAGAGCTTAGAACAGTGCTCTGCACGTAGTCAGCGCTTAACAAATAGCAACATTATTATTAATATTACTGCTTTGATGAGACATTCTCAGACATTTCCTCAGGAATCCCCTTGGCCTTCCTGTGAGAGAAGCAACTCGTGGCTGACAGCATTATCCGCGCTTGACGGATGAAATTTAGGCGAGTCAATCCACGGAAAAGGGTTATCCCATATCCGCACCCCGGCAGATTTTCTACGTCCCCTTTTCAAACGATCTAAGATCTAGGAATCCTGAGGAAGTTCTAAATTGTTACCTCGTGCTGCACATTTTTACAGTTCTAAAAATAGAGGTCCCCACCAAACGCTCTTAGAAAGAGCTAATGGAGAAAGCACGTCTTGGCCAGAATGAAGAGATAAGGGATAAATCGAGATTATCACCAGTGCCACAAAAGGTTCAAATGAATAAGTAGTGCAAGGAAAAATGGGTGAGGTCCTTAAAGCCTTTTAAGATTGCTAGATTTTGAGGTCAAGTGATTACATTTTTTAAAAATGGGCTGCAAGATCTCAGAAGACAGTGTGGTCCAATGGGAAGGGCATATGGAACCGAGTATTTGGAGACCTGTGGAGTCAAGATGCCGTGCTTTTTTTTAATGGTATTCATTAAGCACTTACTACATGTCAGATGCTGTTCTAAGTGCTGGGGTAAATTCAAGTTAATTAGATTGGATATAGGATCCAGCAGAGAGGTTACAGTCTAAGGAGGAAGGAGATGGGTTTTTCATCTCCATTTTAGCATTGAGGAAACTGAGGTACAGAAAAGTGAAGTGACTTGCCTAAGGTCACACAGCAGGCAATTGGCAGAACTGGAATCAGAACCCAGGTCCGGTGCTTTTTCCACTAGCCCAGCTCTCTCCTTTTGTTCTTTTCAAGTCACTCTGCCACTCAGTGCTTCCATTTCTTCATTTTTAAAAGGGGGATAAGGTACCTGCCCTCTCTACCTCTTAGACCCCTGAGGGACGATGACTTTATCTGATCTGACTATCCTGTACTGATCTTGGTGCTTAGCACTTAGTAATCACTTAATAAACAAAACTAATAATTATATTCGTTTAGCACTTACTATGTGCCAAGAACCGTACTAAGCGCTGGGGTGGATACAAGCAAACCGGATTGGACACAGTCCCTGTTCCATGTGGGGCTCATGGTCTCCATCCCCATTTTACAGGAAACTGAGGCCCAGAGAAGTGACTTGGCCAAGGTCACACAGAACCCATGACCTTCTGACTCCTAGGTCGGTGGTCTATCCACTATGCCATGCATGCTTCTCATGCTGCTTCTAAAGGTCATGTCAAGGTGACAATCAATAAATCAATGGCATTTATTGAGCACTTGGGAGGGTACGATACGAGAGACTTGGTAGACACGTTCCCTGCCCACAGTAAGCTTACAGTCTCTGCACCCTTACAACCTATATTATTGCCTGTCTTCCCCCTCTAGACTATAAGCTCATTATGGGCAGGGAATGTGACTGCTATAATGCACTCTCCCCAGCAGTTAGTACAGTGCTCTGTACTGTACAGTAAATATGATTGACTGACTAGATGAATTACATTGGAAAGAAACAATAAGAGAAACTCCCTAACAGCCACCAAGCCCCAGCTCTGATCAGGCACAGGGCATCACTAACCAAGGAGTCTGTCCGCTGTATGACCTTGGGCAAGTCATTTCATCTCTGTGCCTAGTTTACCTTATACCTTAACTTACCGGCTCTGCCACTCGTCAGCTGTGTGACTTTGGGCAAGTCACTTCACTTCTCTGTGCCTCAGTTACCTCATCTGTAAAATGGGGATTAAAACTGTGAGCCCCACGTGGGACAACCTGATCACCTTGTATCCCCCAGCACTTAGAACAGTGCTTTGCACACTGTAAGCGCTTAACAAATACCACCATTATTATTATATGTAAGATGGGGATTATGACTGTGAGACCTATGTGGAACAGAGACCATGTTGTCTTGTCTTGCTTTTGTCTGTCTGTCTCCCCTTATTAGACTGTAAGCCCGTCTTTGGGCAGGGATTCTCTATCTGGTGCCGAATTGTACAGTCCAAGCGCTTAGTACAGTGCTCTGCACATAGTAAGCGCTCAATAAATACTCTTGAATGAATGAATGAATGACCACCCTGATTAGCTTGGATCTACCACAGCGCTTAGCACAGTGCCTGGAACATAGTAAGCACTTTAAAAATACCATTATTATTATTTTTATTATTAAGGAGCTGTCAGCCTAGAACTGCCCGAGCCTGTGCCTAGACCTCAAAGGGAGGGAAGCCACAGTCAACAGAACCACCCCTCTCTAATAGGCTGGACTGAGTTCTGCAACCCCTATTTAGCTCAAAACAGGAAAGCAGCATGGCCTAGTGGATAGAGCATGGGCCTAGGAGTCAGAAGGACCTGGGTTCCAATCCCGGCTCCGCCACTTGTCTGCTGCATGACCTTGGGCAAGTCACTTCAATTCTCTGGGCCTCAGTTACCTCAACTATAAAATGGGGATTAAGGCTGTGAGCCCCGTGTGGGTCACGGACTATGTCCAAACTGATTAGCTTGTATCTAAGCCCGGTGCTCAGTACAGTGCCTGGCAGATAGAAAGCGCCATTTTAAAAAAACAGAAAATGTCACCGATTTTTTTGGGTGGTGTTTTTTTCCAAACGAATGTTTATACAACAGTCAAAATGGCTCGATTGGAAAGATAGTGAGAGTGACATGACAATCTATTTGCATAAACCTGCCTCGGTTTATCATTCCTGCGGAGTTAGGGGTTTGCAGCCGAAAAGTCTGAGCTCTTCCATTGGCTGAAGCGATGACTGACAGCCAGAGACAATGCCAGAAACCAGCGGCCGAGAAAATCACCGCCGTCTCCGGGTCATTTTCTCAACCCAAGGGAGATGTGCCCGGCTGGATGGTTTCATTATCCCGGCCCTGCTCGATATGCATTTTTTTCCCTGACATCATATTTCTGACATTACCCGACATTGGACATATTTCATCTCCTGTTTCGAGCAAACCCACCCGCTTTGCTGATCCTGACTGGATCCTGTATGGCTGCGTGCTCAGCTTTTATTTCTCGCTCAGCCGGCCCGCTTTGCGGAGGACACGTTGAAGGTGCAAGGGTAATTGATATTTAAACACATAAAGACTCGCTTCTATTTATCAGATTGGAAATGTTTCAGTTGCAGATGGCTCAAAAGCCCCCATTCGGCATACGGGGGAATAAAAACACAGAACACACTCAAATGCGGCACGAGAACGATGTTCACTATTTAAAGCGAAGATCGAATATTCAAGAAAGCATGGCAAGAGGCCAAATTTGCTGATTTTTAGCTTGTACACTGGTTAATGTTCAGAATGATATTTTCGGGATTTATGAATTGCTGCCTCTGTACTGAGCACTGGGATAGACTCGAGATAATCGGGTCAGGCACAGTTTCCGTCCCACACATGGATCACGGTCTTTGGGAGAGGGAGATGGGTATTCATTCATTCATTCATTCAATAGTATTTATTGAGTGCTTACTATTTGCAGAGCACTGTACTAAGCGCTTGGAGTGTACAAATCGGCAACAGATAGAGACAGTCCCGGCCCAATGAGGGGCTTACAGTCTAATCAGGGGATGGATACCTACTTCTCTATAAACTCTCTCAAAGATGGCTTACAAACAAGATGTGAGTCTAAGAACTTGGATCCAAGTATTGAATCCCCATTTTACAGATGAGGGAATTGAGGCATAGAGGAAGGGAAGTGACTTGCTCAAGGTCACACAACAGGCAAACGGCAGATCTGGGATTAGAACCCGGGTCTATTATCGCTTAGGATCATGCTCTTTCCGCTAGGTCACGCTGCTTCTATATCTAGTTAGAATGTGGTTACTGAGAAAAATTGATCTCGCATCCCTCCCCCAGATTACTCAAATAAGGAAAACTTGTTTTATCTTGAGAGATTATGTGTCTAGTGTCCTCCTGCAAAGTTTCTGTTTTTAAGAACCCACAATATGAAACAGATTATAAACTCCTTGAAGGCGAGGGACTGGTCTCATTTTATGCAGTCCAATCGTTTCCAACCCACAGCGACACCCTGGACACATCTCTCCCAGAACGCCACGCTCTCCATCTGCGATCGTTCTGGTAGTTTATTCACAGAGTTTTCTCGGTAAAAATCTGGAAGTGGTATGCCATCGCCATTTTCCGCACAATAAACTCAAGTCTCCACCCTCGACTGTCTCCCGTGCTGCTGCTGCCCAGCATGGGTGAGCTTTGACCTGTAGCCGATGGCCTGCCACTCGCTAGCCACTGGCCAAGCTAGGAATGGAACGGACAGGACTCTGCTTCAGTCTCCCTCCCTTAGTCGAGACTGGTAAAGGAATGGAAACTCTCCAGTCGCCACCCTGAGAGGGCAAGGGACTAGTATATTTATTTAATAACAGAAGTAGCATGGCTCAGTGGAAAGAACCTGGGCTTGGGAGTCAGAGGTCAAGGGTTCTAATCCCGGCTCTGCCACTTGTCAGCTGTGGGACTGTGGGCAAGTCACTTAACTTCTCTGTGCCTCAGTTACCTCATCTGTAAAATGGGGACTAACTGTGAGCCTCACGAGGGTCAACCTGATTGCCCCGTATCTACCCCAGGGCTTAGAACAGTGCTTAGAATAGTAAGTGCTTAACAAATACCAACATTATTATTTGTAGCTGGGAGTGCAACATATCAATAAACACACATTCCCTGCCCACAGCAAGTTTATAGTCTAGAGGCAGGGAGACAGACCTCTAGACAAATAAATAATTACAGCAGCGTGGCTCAGTGGAAAGAGCATGGGCTTTGGAGTCAGAGGTCATGAGTTCAAATCCCAGCTCTGCCATTTGTCAGCTGTGTGACTGTGGGCAAGTCACTTCACTTCTCTGTGCCTCAGTTACCTCGTCTGTAAAATGGGGATTAAGAGTGTGAGCCCCATGTGGGACAACCTGACTCCCCTGTGTCTACCCCAGCGCTTAGAACATTGCTCTGCACATAATAAGCGCTTAACAAATACCAACATTATTATTATTATTATTATTACAGATAGGGACATAAGTGATATGGGTGGGAGGGGAGAAGAACAAAAGGAACAAGTCAGGGTGATGCAGAAGGGAGTGGGAGAAGAGGAAAGAGGGACTTAGTCTGGAAAGGCCTCTTGGAGGAGATGGGCCTTCAACAAGACTTTAGTGAGGGAAGAGGAGGAGAGTCACTGTCTGTCGGATTTGAGGACGGAGGACGTTCCAGGCCAGAGGCAGGACGTGAGCAAGGGGTCGGCGGTGAGATGGATGAGACCGAGGCACAGTGAGAAGTTTAGCACTAGAGGAGCCAAGTGTGCGATCTGAGTTGTAGAAGGAGAGAAGTAAGGTGAGGTAGGAGGGGGCAAGGTGGCAGAGTGATTTAAAGCCAATGATGAGGAGTTTTTCTTTGATGCAGAGGTGGATGCATAATCACTGGAGTTTTCTGGGGGGCGGGTGACATGTCCTGAACATTTCTGTAGAAAAATGATCCCGGCAGCAGACTGAAGTACGGATTGGATGGGGAGAGACAGGAAGCTGGGAGGTCAGCAAGGAGGCTGATGCAGTCATCCAGGCGGGACAGGATAAGTGACTATATTAATCACTAAGCTATTGTTTTATATTTAAACCGTAAACTCCTTGTTGGCAGGGGATGTGTCTGCCAGCTCCTTTATATTGTACTCTCTCAAGCGCTTAGTACAGTGCTCAGCACACACTAAGCGCTCAATTCATTCAATAGTATTTAATAATGTTGGTATTCGTTAAGCGCTTACTATGTGCCGAGCACTGTTCTAAGCGCTGGGGTAGACACAGGGGAATCAGGTTTTCCCACGTGGGGTTCACAGTCTTAATCCCCATTTTACAGATGAGGTAACTGAGGCACCGAGAAGTTAAGTGACTCGCCCAAAGTCACACAGCTGACAAGTGGCCGAGCCGGGATTCAAACCCATGACCTCTGACTCCAAAGCCTGTGCTCTTTCGCTTACTATGTGCAGAGCACTGTACTAAGCGCTTGGAATGTACAAATCGGTAACAGATAGAGACAGTCCCTGCCCTTTGACAGGCTTACAGTGATTTAGTATCAGTCAAAATTTATGGACACCCAGAATGCTAACAGTTAGGTCTAATCTACATAACAGTAAACCTGTCATGATTTCTCATCCACGTGAAAAATTTACCCAAACTCTCCTTGAACACCTGGCTATTTCCCTCCACTCAACTTCCTGTAGGCTTAACACCCTCTGAGTTAGGAAGCAGACAGTGAGTCTGAAAAATACTAGTATACGATATTATCATTAGCTGATGTGCACTGGGTCAATAAGTAATAATAATAAAGATGGTATTTGTTAAGCGCTTACTATTTGCCAGGCACTGTTCTAAGCCCTGGGGTGGATACAGGCTAATCAGGTTAGGACACAGTCCCTGTCCTACATGGGGCTCACACTCTTAATCCCCATTTTACAGATGAGGTCACTGAGGCACTGAGAAGTTAAGTGACTTGCCCAAGGTCACATAGCAGGTAGGTGGCGGAGCTGGGATCAATATTAATAATAGTAATAATAATAATAATAAATAATTGTGTTTTTTGTTTAGCACTTACTATGTGCCAGGCACTGTATTAAACGCTGGGGTGGATACAAGCAAATTGGGTTGGACAAGGTGTCTGTCCCACATGGGGCTCACAATCCTTATTTGACAGATGAGATAACTGAGGCACAGAGAAGTGAAGTGATTTGCCCAAGGTCACACGGCAGACAAGTGGCCGAGCCGGGACTAGAACCCAGGTCCTTCTGACTCCCAGGCCCGTGCTCTAGCCCCTAGGCCACCCTGCTTCTCTAAAGATAAACTATGGCTTCATTCAACATTTTCCCATCCGCCTGTAGACTTGCTGGGCGAGCTTTGTGCTAATAACCCCACACTCAACCCGGAACTGAATTCCAAATGAAGAACCAGGTAAAACCCGTGCCTTTTTTATGGTATTTTTTAAATGCTTACTATGTGCCGGGCACTGCACTAATCGCTGGGGTAAAAACAAGATCATCAGGTTGGACACAGTCCATTTCCCACATGGGGCTTTCTGTCTTCATCCCCGCTTCCCAGATGAGGGAACTGAGGCATAGAGGAGTGAAGCGACTTGCCCAAGGTCACCCAACATACATATGGTAGAGCGAGGATTAGGACCCAGGTCCTCTGACTCCAAAGGCCTGTGCTCTTTCCCCTAGGCCACTTGCTTGCAATTTAAAGGAGACACAACAAACACAAACACACAACTGCCGGGATCAGATAATAAAAAAGGTGCATTAGATGACCACTATCCGATTACATACATTTGTTTCCCTAACCCTAATGGGGTGTCACAAATGTTTATCTTCACTTCTATTATTTTTTATTGACACTTCCCTGCTCGTAGAGCCCAGGTATGGAAAAAAAAACACCTTAGCTGATATGACTCCAGCTATTTTCGAGCTTGATTTTCTCCCCGGTCTATGAGAAACAAGAGCTCAGCTGTGTACTTGTAGATATAAATATGAGATAATGGATCATTTTAATCCTTTCATCTTTGAAACTCTGGTGTGAGGTAAGGAAAGCAAAACATCATTAAAATGCTTAGAAATCTAATCAAGACTGTAAATTCCTTCTGGACAGGGAATGTGTCTGCTAATTCTATTGTACTCTCCTAAGTGCTTAGTCTGTACATAGTAAGTGCTCAAAAAATACCACTGATGGATTACAGCAAATATAATGTCGGTACTTATTTACTAAGCGCTTACTATGTGCAGAGCACTGTTCTAAGCGCTGGGGGAGATACAGGGTAATCAGGTTATCCCACGTGAGGCTCACAGTTAGTCCCCATTTTACAGATGAGGGAACTGAGGCACAGAGAAGTGAAGTGACTTGCCCACAGTCACACAGCTGACAAGTGGCAGAGCCGGGAGTCGAACCCATGACCTCTGACTCCGAAGCCCAGGTTCTTTCCACTGAGCCACGCTGCTTCCCCATAAATATTTATAAATATAAATAAATATAAATATCCACCTCCTAGGCAAGTTAAACATACTTTACCTGATTGGAGAAGCAGCACATGGCATAGTGGATAGAACACAGACCTGGGAGTCCAGAGGTCGTGGGTTCTAATTCCCCCTCTGCCACTTTGCTGTGTGGCCTTGGGCAAGTCACATTACTTCTCCTTATCGCAGTTGCCTCATCTGTAAAATGGGGGTGAAGACTGTGAGTTCCATGTGGGGCAGGAACTGTTTCCATCCTCATTGGTTTGTATTCGCTCCAGCACTTAGTACAGTGTCTGGCATCTAGTAAGTGCTTAATACCACAACTATTAATAATTATTAATATCTTTCCTAAGTTTCCTCTCCCAGGTTGAGCTTTATTTTCCAATAAGTCACTCATTCATTCAATTCATTCAATCCTATTTACTGAGTGCTTACTGTGTACAAAAGTACTGTCCTAGGCACTTGGGAGAGTACAAAATACCAAGAAGCAGACACATTCCCTGTCCACAATGAGCTTACTGTGTGGAGGAGGAGACAGACATTTATATAAAAGAATAAATTGCAGATATGGACATAAGTGCCAGGGCTTCCTAAGTCAAGGGAAACAGCTCAGCGTGGCTCAGTGGAAAAAACCCGGGCTTGAGAGTCAGAGGTCATGGGTTCGAATCCCTCCTCTGCCACTGGTCAGCTGTGTGACTGTGGGCAAGTCACTTAACGTCTCTGTGCCTCAGTTACCTCATCTGTAAAATGTGCCTTAAGACTGTGAGCCTCCTGTGGGACAACCTGATGACCCTGTATCTAATCCAGCACTTAGAACAGTGCTCGGCACATAGTAAGCGCTTAACAAATACCAACATTATTAACATTACTATGGCTGATTTTTTTTTCCCCTTCCTTTTTCTTCCCCACAGTCCTGCGGGTTCAATGGGGGCAGGAAAAACTGCTATTTGGTGCCAGAATGATGAACTCTTAAGAAAACCTTCATTTAAGAGATCCAGAAATGTTACTTTGTTCCTTGGCTAAACCCCCTGCTGTCTCCAAATCACTTGTTTTGTGGATCCCTTTCTCACCTGCAGTAGGAATGTATTTCTTTTTTTTAGCGGGAAGATGTTACTGGCTAAGCATGTGGAGATGATCCCTGCCTGCTGTGTCCTGCTTCTGGCCTGGAACACATTCATTCATTCATTCATTCATTCATTCATTCAATCGTATTTATTGAGCACTTACTGTGTGCAGAGCACTGTACTACGTGCTTGGGAAAGTACAATACAACAATAAACAGTTACGTTCCCAGACCACAAAGAGCTCACGGTCTCCCTCCTCATATCCCACAGACAATAACTCTCCCGGCCTTCAAAGCCTTGTGGAAGGCCCTCTCCTCCAAGAGGCCTTTCCTGACTAAGCCCTTCTTTCCTCTTCTCCTACTCCCCCAACTTTCACATTAAATAGAAAGACCTCACCAGTGGCTTTAAAGCAGTCAATCCCCTTGTCCCCTCCTACCTCACCTCGTTTCTCTCCTTCTACAACCCAGCCCTCACACTTTTCTCCTCTAGTTCACCTTCTCACTTTGCTTTGTTCTCATCTATCTCATCGCCAACCTCTCAACCATGTTCCGCCTCTGGCCTGAAACACCTTCCCTCCTCCAATCTGACAGAAAATGACTCTCTCTCCCTTCAATGCCTTATTGAAGGCCCATCTCCTCCAAGAGGCCTGCCCTGACTAAGCCCCACTTTCCTCTTCTCCCATTCCCTTCTGTGTCTCCTTGACTTGCTCCTTTTGTTCTTCCCCCCTCCATCCCCACAGCACTTATGTCCATACCTGTCATTTATTTATTTATATTAATGTCTTTCTCATCCTCTAGACGGTAAGCTCGTTGCGGGCAGGGAATGTGTCTGTTTATTGTTGTATTGGCCTCTCCCAAGCGCTTAATACAGTGCTCTGCCCACAGTAAGTGCTCAAGAAATACGACTGACTGACTGATGATGGGACATGTGGTGGTTTCTAGAGCAGATCAATGTTCGACTTTCAGAATACGATTCATTCCTTCATTCATTCATTTATTCATTTGTATTTACTAAGCGCTTACTGTGTGCAGAGCACTGTACTATGTGCTTAGAAAGTTCAATTCAGCAACAAAGAGAGACAATCCCTGCCGACATCAGGCTCACACTTTGGGGGGTGGGGGAGAAAGACATCAAAACAAGTAAACAGGCTTTGATAGCATCGATATGCGTAAGTAGAATTATAGATATATAAACATCAAAAGAAGTAAAGGGGCATTAATATAAATAGAAAGATAGATATGTACATATATACACAAGTTCTGTGGGGCGGGGAGGAGGGTAGAGCAATAAATAGAATTATGGATATAATAATAATACAAGCAGCGTGGCTCAGTGGAAAGAGCATGGGCTTTGGAGTCAGAGGTCATGAGTTCGAATCCCAGCTCTGCCACTTGTCAGCTGTGTGACTGTGGGCAAGTCACTTAACTTCTCTGTGCCTCAGTTCCCTCAACTGTAAAATGGGGATTAAGACTGTGAGCCCCATGTGGGACAACCTGATTCCCCTGTGTCTACCCCAGCGCTTAGAACAGTGCTCTGCACATAGTAAGCGCTTAACAAATACCAACATTATTAATAATAATAATAATGATGTTGGTATTTGTTAAGGGCTTACTATGTGCAGAGCACTGTTCTAACCCCTGGGGTAGATACAGGGTAATCAGGTTGTTCCACGTGAGGCTCACAGTCAATCTCCATTTTACAGATGAGGTCACTGAGGCATAGAGAAGTGAAGTGACTTGCCCAAAGTCACACAACTGAGAAGTGACAGAGCCAGGATTTGAACCCATGGCCTCTGACTCCCAAGCCCGTGTTCTTTCCACTGAGCCACACTGCTTCTCTAATATGTACATATATGGGGGTATGGGGGAAGGGAGTGATTTGGGGCGATGAGAAGGGGAGGGGGAGCTGAGGGAAAATGGGGGTTTTGTCTGGGATTGAACGATTGAAACTGTATCGTTGATTCCAAGGAAACAAAATGGGATTGAGACGCAAGCTCTGCACCCTCCAGTGACCTTTGCCCCCCAAAGGTGTCTTCCATCACCGAGCAGGGGTCCCCTCATAGGCAATGGACAATGAGAGACACCCCAGTAATCCCCCTGAGTAAGAACTCTTGAAGCTTTGATTTAGAAAATCAGCATGGTATAATGGATAGAACACGGGCCTGGGAATCAGAAGGACCTGGGTTCTAGTCTCAGCTCTGCCACTTATCTGCTGTGTGATACTGGGCAAGTCACTTCACTTCTCTCAGTTACCTTGTCTGTAAAATGGGGATTGAGACTGTGAGCCCTAAGAAGGATAAGGACTGTGTCCAATGTGATGATCTTGTATGAACCCCAAGGGCTTAGAACAGTCCCTGACACCTAATAAGCACTTAACAAATTCCACAATTATTATTACGATTATTATTATTTGGTTTAGTGCTCTCTAGGTGAGTGCCCAAGAGATTAATCTTTCACAGCTATTCACAGATTTATTTTCACGCAATTGTATTCGTGCTTTGCTTTTTTAATGGCATTTGTTTAGCGCTTAATATGTCCCGGGCCATGTACTAAGTGCTGGGTAGATCCAAGCTAATCAGGATGGACACAGTTCATGTCCCACATCTTCATTCCCATTTTCCAGGGGAAGGAAATGAGGCACAGAGAACTAAAGTGATTTGTCCAAGGTCACACAGCAGATAAGTGTCAGAGCAAGAACTAGAACCCACGTCTTCCTGGCTCCCCGGCCTGTGCTTTAACCTAGATCATGTTGCTTCTCAATATTCAACCCCAAATACGCACTGCCCAAGAAATGTTAAGGGAAAAGAAAGTCATAATACAGAAAGATGATTCCAAGAGTATTCATTTACCAGATGTTCACTGTTTTAAATGACCTCAGACTTGTGGAAATTAAAGATATGAAAAGTACCTCCTGAATTCTTCATTTCCACAGACCACCGTAGCTCCGAGACGAGGTTTTAATTCCACAGCATCTACTCGTCGGGGAACTAGCAAACACCATCCCAATTACTGCTGGCTGTAGGGCTTCTTTAGGATACGGCTCTTGCATTTATAATTTATTAATCATGCTTCTGTGGTTTGAGTCCAGTTAACTGCTATTTTGCCCCCAAACCTCATAATAATTTCCCCCGTGAATCACCACGAAGATGAAGGTCTTTTAGGCCAGGGCTGCTTTCAGCTCCATCTCCAAGGCCTTTAATTTCTGGTCTGGCCTCGGCTGGATGACGTCGAGAGTCAGAAGCTCATTAACTGCCAAAATATGCAGTTGGCCTGATGACGCGTCCCTTGGTTGACACCCTTTCCACTTTCAAGTTAGAAACGTTCTTGATCATTAGGATGGCTCAGTGGATAGACCCAGGCCCTGGGAATCAGAAGGACCTGAGTTCTAATTCCGGCCTCGCCACTTGTCTGCCGTGTGACCTTGGGCAATTCATTTCACTTCTCTGGGCCTCGGTTACCTCATCTGGAAAATGGGGATTAGGATTGTAAATCCCTTGTTGGGACAGTCACTGCCTCCAACCTGATTAGCTTGTGTTGACCCCAGCGCTTAGTACAGTGCCTGACACATAGTAAGCGCTTAACAAATACCACACGTACACACTCAAAAAAAAAAATCACTTCTCTGGGCCTCAGTTACCCAGTATGTAAAATGGGGATTAAGACAGTGAGGCCCACGTTGGACACAGACTATGTCCAACCTGATTACTTTGTACTGTTCCAGCATTTAATTCAGTCCCTGGCACATAGTAGGGGATTAACAAGGACCATAAATAAATAAAAATTATGATAGAAGCATATGCCTCTCTTCAATGTTTATTGGAAGGCCTAAATTGTTATTTTAGGCCACATCACCACACCAACAACCCACATTTCCCAAACTGGGCCCCAAAAGAACAGGGCACGGTGAGGTCAGGGTAAAGAAAATGTACTTGTTTATATTAATGTCTGTCTCCCCCTCTAGACTATAAGCTCACTATGGGCAGGGAATGTGCCTGTTTATTGTTATATTGCACTCTCCCAATAATAATAATAATAATAATAATTGGGGTATTCATTAAGCGCTTACTACGTGCTAGGCACTATACTAAGCACTGGGGGGGATACAAGCAAATAGGGTTGGACACAGACCCTGTCCCATGTGTGGGGCCTCACAGTCCCAATCCCCGTTTTACAGATGAAGGAACTGAGGTGCAGAAAAGTGAATTGACTTGCCCGGGGTCTCAGAGCCGACAAGTGGTGGAGGCGGAATTAGAACCCATGACCTTCTGACTCCCAGGACTGTGCTTCTCTAAGCAGCACGCTTCCCAAGTGCTTAGTACAGTACTACAGTACTCTGCATACAGTATGTGCTCAATAAGTACGACTGAATGAATGAATGAAAAGAAAATCCTGGAAAACCAAGAACGGACGAAAAACCCAAGTCAAAGACCTACTCAATTCTCCCTTAAAATAAGGGTTGCATTCTTGCACGATAAAAAATTCAAGAATTCTCCCCACACCCTCAGCCCCACTGCACTGATGTACCTGTATATAAATTATTCGTTTCCACTGATGTCTGCCTCCCCTTCTAGGCCGTAAGCTTGTTGTGGGCAGAGAAGCTGATGATTAACCATCTGGATCCTTTATCTTTCCTTTATCTCACAATTTTAGATCGGTGGCAATGATTTCAATCAATCAATCAATCAATCGTATTCATCGAGTGCTTACCGAGGGCAGAGCACTGTACTAAGCACTTGGGAGAGAACCATATTACAATATAACAGAATCGATAGACCCAGTCCCTGCCCACAGCAAGATTACAGTCTAGGTGGGGCGAGAGATAGTAATATAAATAAATAACTGACAGCAGCGTGGCTCAGTGGAAAGAGCCCGGGCTTGGGAGTCACAGGTCATGGGTTCGAATCCCGGCTCTGCCACTTCTCAGCTGTGTGATTTTGGGCAACTCACTTAACTTCTCTGTGCCTCAGTTACCTCCTCTGTAAAAGGAGAAGCAGCGTGGCTCGGTGGAAAGAGCACGGGCTTTGGAGTCAGGGCTCATGAGTTCGAATCCCAGCTCTGCCACTTGTCGGCTGTGTGACTGTGGGCAAGTCACTTAACTTCTCTGTGCCTCAGTTCCCTCATCTGTAAAATGGGGATTAAGACTGTGAGCCCCACGTGGGACAACCTGATTCCCCTATGTCTACCCCAGCGCTTAGAACAGTGCTTTGCACATAGTAAGCGCTTAACAAATACCACCATTTTTTTTTAATTTTTATTTTATGTGGGACAACATGATGACCCAGTATCTACCCCAGTGCTTAGAACAGTGCTCTGCACATAGTAAGCACTTAACAAATACCAACATTATTATTATTATTATATGGACTAAATTGGTGCGGAGCTGGAAGAGGGGGATGGATGAAGGGAGAAAGTTCAGGGCGATGCAGAAGGGAGTGGCAGAAGACGAGAGGAGGGCTTATTAAGGTATTTGTTAAGCGTTTACTATGCGCCAAGCACTGTTTTAAGCGCTGAGGTAAATACAAAGTAATCAGGTTGTCCCATGTGGGGATCATAGTCTTACTCCCTATTTTACAGATGAGGTAACTGAGGCACAGAGAAGTTAAATGACTTGCCCAAGGTCACACAGCAGACAAGTGACAGAGCAGGGAATAGAAACCATAACCCCTGACTCTCAAGGTCAGGCTCTTTCCATTAAGCCATGCTGCTTCTGAAAGTGTGGCCAAGAGCAAAGAGAACCTGGGTTCTAATCCCAGCTCCACTACCTGCCTCTCATGTGACCTTGGACAAGACAATTCTCTTCTCTGTGCCTCAGTTTCCTCATCTGTAGAATGGGGATTAAATCTTCCTTCCTCCAATTTAGACTGTGAGCCTCATGTGGGGGTGGGGTAGATAGATTATCTCTATCTACCCCAGCGTTTAGTACAGCGCCTGGCACATAGTAGGTGTTTAACAATTTTCTACAGGTACTGAAAATTGCTAATGGAAAAGAATCAAAAACAATTTGTTGCAAAGATCCCTAAAAAAGTCCTAAAACCCACTAACAAGAATAACCGTGAGGAAAATTAACCAGAACAGGCCTGTAGACAAGCTCAGTGGTCAAACTGCTGACACAGACACAGTCATAGGGAGAGTGAAATACAAAATAAAATTTCCCAAACGACTGGGTATTTGTTAGCTGATGCCAGAACACTTTGATCCTATGTTGACGAAATAATTATTTTGCCTTTCGCTCACGTATGGCTGTTTCACCTCTCGCTTAGGTGAATTTTCAATTGGTAATAATAATAATAATGATTGTATTTGTTAAGCGCTTATTAAATGCCAAGCACTGTTCTAAGCGCTGGGGTAGATACAAGGGAATCAGATTGCCCCATATGGGGCTCACAGTCTTTATCCCCATTTTACAGTTGAGGGAAATGAGGCCCAGAGAAGTGAAGTGACTTGCCCAAAGTCACACAAATGACAAGTGGCAGAGCTGGGATTCGAACCCACAGTGTCTGACTTCCAAGCCCGGGCTCTTTCCACTGAGCCACGCTGATACCCTAATGTCCTCCCTTTGCTCCCCTTCTATTGTTTCATTGCCATTTTCTTAGCTCTGAAACAAATTCCTCATGTCAGCTCGTTGTGAGCAGGGAATCTATCTGTTTATTGCTAATAATGTACTCTCCCAAGTGCTTAGTACAGTGCTTTGCACACAATAAGCGCTCAATAAATACCACTGAATGAATGAATATAATAATAACGGTATACACTACGCCCTTACAATCCACCAAGCACTGTAACAATAATAATAATAATTTTGGTATTTGTTAAGCGCTTACTATGTGCCAAGCACTGTTCTAAGCACTGGGTAGATTCAAGGTAATTAGATTGTCCCACGTGGGCCTCTCAGTCTTATTCTCCATTTTCCAGATGAGGTAACTGAGGCACAGAGAAGTGAAGTGACTTGCCCAGAGTCACACAGCTGATAAATGGCAGAGCCAGGATTAGAACCCACGACCTCTGATTCTCAAGCCCAGGCTCTTTCCACTGAGCCACACTGCTTCTGTACTAAGCATCGGGATGCCGGCTCCACAACTTGTCTGCCGTGTGACCTAGCGCAAGTTGCTTTACTTCTCTGTTCCGCGGTTACCTCAGCTGTAAAACGGGTACTGTGAGACTGTGAGTCCTACGTGGGACAGAGACTCTGTCCAACCCAATTTGCTTGTATCCATCCCAGTGCTTAGTACAGTGCCGGGTACATAGTAAGCACTTAACAAACACCATAATTATTATTATTATGGTTATTAGGAGAATCAGGCTGGTCACAGTCCCTGTCCCATTTGGGGCTCACATTCATAAATAGCATAAAAAACTCATAAAAATGTAAAAAAAAGTTAAAAAAGTAAAAATGAGTAAATAATATTTTTTTTTAGGGTGGGAGGAGTAGAAAGAACAAAGATCACATTGGGAGTAGAACAAACATGTCAGGATCAAATAGAATGAGTCAGAATGAATAATTTAAGCACCGAGGGTAGGTATACACGTCGGCCTCAAAGCCTGAAATCCCTTACCAAGGTTACTGTTCTTCATTTGTAGCTATTCTTTGGATTCCCGAGAAGCAGCGTGGCTCAGCGGAAAGAGCACGGGCTTGGGAATCAGAGGTCATGGGTTCTAATCCCGCCTCCACCGCCTGTCAGCTGTGTGGCTTTGGGCAAGTCACTGAACTTCTCTGTGTCTCAGTTCCCTCATCTGTAAAATGGGGATGGAGACTGTGAGCCCTCCGTGAGACAACCTGATTACCTTGTATCTCCCCCAGTGCTTAGAACAGTGCTTGGCACATAGGAAGCATTTAACAAATACCAACATTATTATTATTATTATTATTATTATTATTATTATTATTTCAATTGGCTAGCCAATGGGATGAGCCCTTCCATCGTAGCTTATATCACAATTAAAACTATGTAAAAATTCTCCCCCTCTAGACTGTTCTACCCTCTAGACTGTAAGCTTGTTGTGGGCAGGGCACATGTCTACCAAGTCTGTTATATTCAGCTAAACGTTAGTACAAGGAGAAACAGCATGACATACTAGATAGAGCCCGGGCCTGGGAGTCGGAAGGTCATGGGTTCTAATTCCAGCTCCGCCACTTGTCTGTTGTGTGATCTTGGGCAAGTCACTTCACTTCTCCGGACCTCAGTTACCACATCTGTAAATTGAGGATTAAGATTGGGAGACGCATGGGTGACGAGGACTTTGTCCATCCAGATTAGCTTGTATCTACTGCAACGCTTTGAACAGTGTCTGACACATAGTAAGCGCTTAACAAATACCAAAAAAAAAGAGATTAGTACAGTGTTCTGCACACAGTAAGCACTCAACAAATACTATTGATTAGGAGTGTACAATACAGTAGGTCTAGTAGATAAAATCCCTCCCCTCAGGGAGTTTACAATCTATCGGAGAAGACGGACACCAAGATAAATCATAGGTGAGGGAAATAAATAGAGATGTGTCTGTGACGTCGCTATGGGTCGGAGTCGACATGACGGCATGAGACAAGACACTATGGAGATCCTGAATAATAACAGTAATAATTGTACAAAGGCTGGGCTAGATATAACAGAATTAGGTAGGACACAGGAAACGTGAGAGGGAGAGCAATCATGAATTCCTCATTTTACAGAAGAGGCAACTGAGGCCCAGAGAAGTGAAGGGTCCCACGTCAGGCCACCGGTGGAGTTGGGATCAGAACCCAGGTCTCCTGACTCCCAGACCTGGCTCCTTTCCATTGACAATAATAATAATATTTAAGGTATCTGTTAAGCATTTACTATACGCTGGGCACTGTAATAATAATAATTATGATATTTGTTAAGAGCTTTCTATGTGCCAGGCATTGTACTAAGCGCTGGGGTGGTTACAAGCAAATCAGGTTAGACATAGTCCCTGTCCCGCAAAGGGCTCACAGTCTTATCAGCATTTTACAGATGAGGTAAGTGAGGCACACAGAAGTGAAGTGACTTGCTTAAGGTCACACAGCAGAGAAGTGGCAGAGGCAGGAGTAGAACTCATGACCTCCTGACTCCCAGGCCCGTGTTTTATCCACTGCACCATACTACATCATTGCCACTTGACCCCTTAAATCTGCATAAGAGATGTGAGGTAACCAGTCCCGATTGTAGGGAAAAAGGCAAAAGCAACCCTAACTGCAAGCCAAATCATTTCTAGTGTCAACAACCGGGGAGGAAATAATAATGTTGGTATTTGTTAAGCGCTTACTATGTGCAGAGCACTGTTCTAAGCGCTGGGGGAGATACAGGGTAATCAGGTCGTCCCACGTGAGGCTCACAGTTAATCCCCATTTTCCAGATGAGGTAACTGAGGCGCAGAGAAGTGAAGTGACTTGCCCAGAGTCACACAGCTGACAAGTGGCAGAGCCGGGAGTCGAACTCATGACCTCTGACTCCGAAGCCCAGGCTCTTTCCACTGCTATTTGTTAAGCACTTACTATATGTCAAGCACTGTTCTAAGCATTAAGGTAAATACGAGCTAATCAGGTTGGACACAGTCCCTGTCCCACATGAGGGGCTCACAGTCCTCATCCCCATTTTACAGATGAGCGAACTGAGTAAAATGACTTTCCCAAGGTCACCCAGCAGACACGTGCAGGAGCCAAAATTAGAACTCATGACTTTCTGACTCCCAGGCCCGGGCTCTATCCACTCCCCCATGCCGTTTCTCAATTTTTCGACCTGTCAACTACCCCAAGGATAAAACCTTCGAAGCAATTTTCCTCCAGGTGCCGCGAATAGACCGATCTGGCATCCGACAGAGACAGAAAGCCACGGAGGATGCGGGGCTTTTCGTCGGCTCCCAAGGAGAGGAGGAGAACAGACGAAGACGGAGGGGCCGCCACGCTCCACGGCTCAACTGGAATTCTCCACCATTCCCTTCGGCAGGGAAGACGCTCTCGGCCTGCTCGGCAAGGGACGCCGCGAAGGAAGCAGAAATCGCATTTCACAGAGCTCTGCCTTAAGCGAAAGAGAAGCCAGTGACTCCGCTGGCTGGGAGATGGAAAAATGGGGCATTCCCCTTCGAAAATGATCGCAGGTCACCTGGTGCCACGTCTCCTAACCTTCATCCTTCTCCAAGCTTCTGCTCCTGCCAAAGCCATCTGGCACCGAGGTTGATGACGGAGAGTCCTGGAAACCCTTTGCCTGAGACCAGTGGAGCGAGCGGCGGTCATTCATTCACTCATTCGCCCGTTCAGTCGCGTTATTGAGCGCTTACTGTGTGCAGAGCACTGTATTGGAAGCAGCGTGGCTCAGTGGAAAGAGCCCGCGCTTGGGAGTCAGAGTTCATGGGTTCGAATCCCGGCTCTGCCACTTGGCAGCTGTGTGACTGCGGGCAAGTCACTTAACTTCTCTGTGCCTCAGTTCCCTCATCTGTAAAATGGGGATAACTGTGAGCCTCACGTGGGACAACCTGATTACCCTGTATCTACCCCAGCGCTTAGAACAGTGCTCTGCGCATAGTAAGCGCTTAACAAATACCAACATTATTATTATTATTATCACTATTATTAAGTGCTTGGGAGAGCAGTCTATAGCAATAAACCAGCACATTCCATGCCCACAACGAGTTACAAATGGATTTCCAACAGCTGCCCACTTTTTGATTTTTATGGTATTTGGTAAGCACTCATTCATTCATTCAATCGTATTCATTCATTCATTCAATCATATTAGAGAAACAGCGTGGCTCCGTGGAAAGAGCCCGGGCTTGGGAGTCAGAGGTCATGGGTTCGAATCCTGGCTCTGCCACTTGTCAGCTGTGTGGGTAAGTCACTTCACTTCTCTGTGCCTCAGTTCCCTCATCTGTAAAATGGGGATTAACTGTGAGCCCCACATGGGACAACGTGATTACCCTGTATCTCCCCCAGCGCTTAGAACAGTGCTCTGCACATAGTAAGTGCTTAACAAATACCAAGATTATTATTATTATTATTTACTGAGCACTCACTGTGGGGCAGAGCACTGTACTAAGCACTTGGAAAGTACAATTCAGCAACATATAGAGAAAATCCCTACCCGACAAGGGGCTCACAGTCTAGAAGGGGGGAGACAGACATCAAGACAAGTAAACGGGCATCAATATAAATAGAATTATAGATACATCCACATCGTTAATAAAATAAATAGAATAATAAATATGTACATATATACACAAATGCTGTGGGGCGGGGAGGAGGGTGGAGCAGAGGGAGGGAGTCGGGGTGATGGGGAGGAGGAGAAGAGGAAAAGGGAGGCTTAGTCTGGGAAGGCCACCTGGAGAAGGTGACTCGCTACGGGCTATGCGCTGTACTAGGCGCTGGGGTGGATACAAGCTAATTCATTCGTTCACTTGTATTTATTTAGCGCTTACTGTGTGCAGAGCATTGGACCCAGTCCTCGTCCCACATGGGGCTCACAGTCTTAATCCCCCTTTCACAGATGAGGAAACTGAGGCCCAGTCCTCCACAGAAACCGATTAACCAAGATAATCTTCGGAAAGCTGAACGTGTTGGGAACCTAATAACCACTGACTATAATACGTATATATTCTGAGATTTCATTTCACAGATGAGGAAACTGAGGCCCAGAGAACTGGCCTCAAATCAGCCACCACCACCCATCCGGTCTCACAAGCCCGTAATTTTGGCGTTATCCGGGACTCCTCTCTTCTATTCAACCCACATAGTCACCCCATCACTAAATCTAGTCCTAAACCTTCACAACATGGCTAAAATCCGCCCTTTCCTCTCCATCCAAACGGCTACCGCGCTAATCCAAGCAGTTATCCTCTCCCTCCTTAATGACTGCATCAACCTCCTTGCTGCCTCCCGGCCTCCCGTCTCTCTCCGCTCCGGTCCATCCTTCACTCTGCTTCCTAGATCATTTTTCTACAAAACCATTCGGTCCCCGTTTCCCCACTCCGCAAGAACATCCAGTGGGGCTCACAGTTTAAAGGGGAGGGAGAACCGGAATTTTACCCCCATTTTACAGAGGAGAAAATTGAGGCATTTGAGAACGTGTCCAAAGTCACGCAGAAGGCAAGGGAGAGATCCAAGATTAATAACAATAATAGTAATAATGTTGGTATTTGTTAAGCGCTTACTATGTGCCGAGCACTGTTCTAAGCGCTGGGGGAGACACAGGGTAATCAGGTTGTCCCACGTGAGGCTCACAGTCTTCATCCCCATTTTACAGATGAGGGAACTGAGGCACAGAGGAAGTGAAGTGACTTGCCCACAGTCACACAGCTGACAAGTGGCAGAGCCAGGATCCCGCTCTGCTGATTCCCAGGCCTGTGTTCTTTGCTCTAGGCCCAACAGCTCAAAAATTTATTGGAGCATTTAGAAGACAATGAATTTGAAATTTAAACACTAAATCAAAGCACGAGGTCAGCGGGATAGACTGGAACACTGCTTCAACCAGATTTCATCTGGGCTCCAAAAAGAAGATATGAGGGAAGCAGCACGGCCTAATGGAAAGAGCCCGGGCTTGGGAGTCAGAAGGACCTGAGTTCTAATCCCGCCTCTGTCACTTGGCTGTGTGACCTTGGGCAAGTCATTTCACTTCTCTGGGCCTCCGTTCCCTCATCTGTAAAATGGAGATTAAGACTGTGAGCTCCATGTGAGACAGGGACTGATCAGCTCGTATCTACCCCAGCGCTTAGAACAGTGCTTGACACCTAGTAAGCGCGTAACAAATACCATCATTATTAAGTAGTCAAATGGAGGATTCAGGAAAGGAGACGAAAAGAAGTCAACCACAGAAACCGATTAACCAAGATAATCTTCGGAAAGCCGAACGCGTTGGGAACCTAATAACCACTAATTATAATACGTATATATTCCGAGATTCATTTATTCATTCGATTGTATTTACTGAGCGCTTACCATGTGCAGAGCACTGTGCTAAATGCTTGGGAGAGGACGATATAACACAGACACATTCCGACTCTGCCCCTTGTCAGCTGTGTGACTGTGGGCAAGTCACTTAACTTCTCTGTGCCTCAGTTCCCTCATCTGTAAAATGGGGATTAACTGTGAGTCTCACGTGGGACAACCTGATTACCCTGTATCTACTCCAGCACTTAGAACAGTGCTCTGCACATAGTAAGCGCTTAACAAATACCAACATTATTATCATTATTATTATTATTATTCCCCGCCCACAGTGAGAAGCAAGTTTGTATTGCATCTAATGGAGACGAATGGTCACCAAATCATTTTAAAAATTTAAAAATACATCTTGTTGGAAGCACTGTCTATTTTGGAGAGGAGCTCATTCGGTAACCCTAGAAACTAATGGTGTTTATCCTCTGCAAAGGTAGAGAATTCAGACAGTAAAATCAGTGCGACCTAGTCGATAGAGCAGGGGCCTGGGAGTCAGAAGACCTGGGTTTTAATTCTGGCTTTGCCACTTACTTCCTGTGAGACCCTGGGCAAATCTTTTTTTGCGGTATTTGTTAAGCCCTCACTCTCTGCAAATTATTGTACTAAGCACTGGGGTAGATTAAAGGCCGCACAAGGTCCCTGTCCCACATAATAATAATAATTTTGGTATTTGTTAAGCACTTACTATGTGCCAAGCACTGCTCTAAGCACTGGGTAGATTCAAGATCATCAGATTGTCCCACTTGGGGCTCACAGTCTTAATCCCCATTTTCCAGATGAGGTAACTGAGGCACAGAGAAATGCCCAAAGTCACACAGCTGACAAGTGGCGGAGCAGGAATTAGAACCCACGACCTCTGACTCCCAAACCCGTGCACTTTCCACTGAGCCACGCCACATGGGACTCACAGTCTTAATCCCCCACTTTACAGGTGAGATAACTGAGGCCCAGAGAAATCCCGTGAGTTACCGAGTTACCTCATCTGCAAAATGAGAATTAAATACCGGTTCTCCCTCCTACTTAGACTGTGAACCCTGCCTGTGACAGAGACCGTGTCCAACCCAAATTCATTCAATAGCATTTATTAAGCACTTACGACGTACATAACACTGTACTGAGCGCTTGGAATGTACAATTCGGCAACAGAGAGAGACAATCCCTGCCCAATGACAGACTCACAAATGCCACGTATCTACCCAAGAGCTTAGTACAGTGCTCGGCACATAGTAAGCGCATAACAAACCACTATTTTGATTCATTCATTCAATAGCATTTATTGAGCGCTTAGTATGTGCAGAGCACTGTACTAAGCGCTTAGAATGTACAATTCGGCAACAGATAGAGACAATCCCTGCCCAATGACGGGCTTACGGTCTAATCGATGGTTAGGGCAGCCCCGTAAAATCCCTTCCCGAGTCCCGCCACCTTCAAATGTGCTACAGCGGAAAACACTCGTGGGAAAAAGGTCCTCCATCTTCAGTCCAACGAGAGCAGTGGGATTGTCTTCTAGAACCTTCCATCAGGATTGTTTCTATTAATTATGCGACCGATGAATAAAGCTTAATTGAAGGCCCATCTTCTCCAAGAGGTCTCCCCCCACGAAGCCCTCGCGTGGCTCAGTGGAAAGAGCCTGGGCTTGGGAGTCAGAGGTCATGGGTTCGAATCCCGGCTCCGTCACTTCTCAGCTGTGTGACTGTGGGCAAGTCACTTCACTTCCCTGTGCCTCAGTTAGCTCATCTGTAAAATGGGGATGAAGATTGTGAGTCTCATGTGGACAATCTGATTATCCTGTATCGACCCCAGCGCTTAGAACAGTGCTCTGCACATAGTAAGCATTTAACAAATACCAACGTTATTATTATTATTACTGCAGACTCTAGTCTCCCCCTCTAGACTGTAAGGTCACTGTGGGCAGGGAATGTGTCTGTTTATTGTTCTATTGTAGTCTCCTGGGCGCTTAGTACAGCGCTCCACAAACGGAAAGTGTTCAGTAAATACGACTGAATGAATGAAGCCCTCATTTCCTCCTTTCCTACCCCCTTCTGCATCACCCTTGTACTTGAATTTGCCGCAGGTGGCTTCGTGGAAAGAGCAGGCGCTTGGGAGTCAGAGGTCATGGGTTCGAATTCCGGCTCCGCCACTTGTCAGCTGTGTGATTTTGGGCAAGTCACTTCACTTCTCTGGGCCTCAATTACCTCACCTGTAAAATGCGGATTAAAGCTGTGAACCTCACGTGGGACAACCTGTTAACCTTGTATCTCCCCCAGAGTTTAGAACAGTGTTTGGCACATTCATTCATTCATCAATAGTATTTATTGAGCGCTTACTGTGTGCAGAGCACTGTACTAGGCGCTTGGAATATACAATTCGGCAACAGATAGAGACAATCCCTGCCCAGTGACGGGCTCACAGTCTAATCGGGGGAGACAGACACATTGTAAGCACTGAACAAATACCATTAATCCAGCCCTTAGAACTTTGCTTGGCACATAGTAAGCGCTTAACAGATGCCATTATTATTATTCCCACCCGCAGCGCCACAGCACTTACGTCCATATCCATAATGTATTCATTTATATCAAAGTCTGTCTCCCCCTCTAGACCGTAAGCTTATTTTGGGGGTGTTTCTTTGGAATGGAATTTTGATTTACTTTGTGCCAGGCACTGTTCTAAGCACTGGGGTAGTTCCAGGCTAATCAGGTTGGACCCAATTCCGGTCCCACATAGGCTCACACTCTTAATCCCCATTTTCCAGATGAGGTAACTGAGACTCAGAGAAGGGAAGTGGCTTGCCTAAGATCTCACAGCAGACAAATGAAGGAGGCAGAACTAAGTAAAATTTAAAAAAGTGATGGCGTTTGTTAAGCACTTACTATGTGCAAAGCACCGTTCTAAGCGCTGGGGAGGATACCAGGGGATCAGGTTGTCCCACGTGGGGCTCACGGTCTTAATCCCCATTTTACAGGTGGGGTAACTGAGGCCCAGAGAAGTGAAGTGATTTGCCCAAAGTCACACAGCCGACAAGTGGCTGAGCGGGGATTTGAACCCAAGACCTCTGACTCCCAAGCCCATGCTCTTTCCACCGAGCCACACTGTTTCTCTATCCTTCTGGATTGCCCACTTTATTGTGGGAAGGGAACCTGCCTACCAGCTCTTTGATCTTGTGCTCTCCAAGTGTTTAGTGGAGTGCTCTGCGCACAATAAAAGCCTCAATAAATACCACCAATTGATCGATTGATTGATTATGGGATTCCAACTCTGATCATCTTAGTTCTGGGCAGTGGAGAACACAGAGCATCAAGAAATCAAAATCTAACTCCCACTCGATTTCACGCAAGCTTCCAGGGGCTTTCGGATGAAAGCAGTTTCATTCCTCACCGGTGTATATATCTATAATTCTATTTATCTATTTTGATGCTATCGATGCCTGTCTACTTGTTTAGTTTTGTTGTCTGTCTCCCCCTGTGAGCCCGCTGTTGGGTAGGGATTGTCTCTGTGGCCAAATTGTACTTTCCAAGTGCTTAGTACAGTGCTCTGCACACAGTAAGCGCTCAATAAATACGATTGAGTGAATGAATGAATAAGGTCACCAAGCTGTGAGAGGGGCATACCAGGCCATGTGTGCATGAATAATAATAATAATGATGGTATTTGTTAAGCAGTTTCAGGCACTGTACTAAGCGCTGGGATGGATATAAGCACGTGGCTCAGTGGAAAGAGCCCAGGCTTGTGAGGCAGAGGTTGTGGGTTCTAATCCCAGCTCTGCCACTTAGCTGTGTGACTTTGGGCAAGTCCCTTCACTTCTCTGTGCCTCAGTGACCTCATCTGTAAAATGGGGATTAAGTCTGTGAGCCGCACGTGGGACAAACTGATTACCTTGCATCTACCCCAGCGCTTACAACAGTGCTTGGCACATAGTAAGTGCTTAACAAATTCCATTATTATTATCATTATGATTTTTATACCCACAAATCGGGTTGGGCACAGTCCCTATCCCACGTGGGGCTCACAGTCTCAATCCCCATTTTACAGATGAGGGAACTGAGGCCCAGAGAACTGAAGTGACTTGACCAAGCTCACACAGCAGACAGGTGGTGGAACTGGGATTAGAACCCACATCCTCTAATGTGGGTTCCTACAATCTAGTTCCTCTAAACTGTGAGCTCGTTCTGGGCAGGAAACGTATCTGCTAATTCTGTTGCATTCTACTCAAACCAAGCACTTAGTGCAGCGTTCTGCACATATTAAACGCTCAGTAAACACCATCGATTCATTGATAGTTCCCTCCACCCTGTAAGTTCACTGTGAGCAGGGAATGTGTCTGTTATCTCTGTTCTATTGTACTCTCCCAAGCGCTTAATAAAGTGCTCTATACACTGTAAGCGCTCAATAAATAAGACCGATTTACTGACCGACTTTTCTATCTATCCAGAACATTTGGTTCCAACTTTAAGGTTTGAAGAATCAGTTGAAGCAACAAGAATAACATTCCCAGACTCTGATGAAGGGAAGGGAGACCTGTGGAGCACAAAGTAGAAACAGAACATTCAAGGCCCATGGCTTTCGATCAAATTAACTCCTGACGATCCAATTAGATTTCAAAATTCACAGGGGTCCACTTGTTCATTTAGAACTGGACGAGAATCTCACTTTCGGCTGCAAGAAAACGATTGGAATTATCGACAGACATCGACGGACTAAACATTTCCTCATTCCTCTGGAAAATTCATTCATTCGATAGTATTTATTGAGCGCTTACTATGTGCAGAGCACTGTACTAAGCGCTTGGAATGGACAATTCGGCAACAGATAGAGACAATCCCTGCCCAGTGACGGGCTCACAGTCTAATCGGGGGAGAGAGACGGACAAAAACCAGACAACATAATCACGATAAACAGAATCAAGGGATGGACACCTCTTTAACAAAATAAATAGCGTAATAAAAATATATACAAATGAGAAATATAAGGGCTCCTGAATTAATCTGCTTGCTTGGCGTGAGATTCCTGTGACGTGAGATACAGGTGGATGGATGGGCTCTTTCCCGCCTATTTGCCATGGGTTGGTTTTGCTCTGAGAGCCCTGTGGGGATGGCAGGTGCCTTATCATTATTCTTAATAATAATAGTAATAATTTGGGGATTTATTAAACTCTTCCTTTGTACCAAGGACTGTACTAAGTGCTGGGGTAAAACCAAGAAAGCGGAGGGGGTTGACATGTTCACTGCCCACAACACCCACTTCCTACCTCTGGCCTGGAACACCCTCCCACCTCAGATCTGAGAGACAGTTGCTCTCCCCCACTTCAAAGCTGAAAAGACGACTCATTCATTCATTCGATAGTATTTATTGAGCGCTTACTATGTGCAGAGCACTGTACTAAGTGCTTGGAAGACTTAAGAAAGAAGAAAGACCCAGGTCCTCTGACTTCCAGACCCAGCGCTCTATCCACTTGGGAGAGTACAATATAACAAAAACAGACTTTCAAATAGCAGAAAAGATTAAGAGAAATAGCCTAGTTTGAATCAGTCAACCCATTCATCATTTTTACTGAGCGCTTACTGTGTGCAGAGCACTGTACTGAGCTCTTGGGAGAGCACAGTACAACAAAAAAACAGCCTTTCAAAGAGCAGAAAAGACTAAGAAATATAGCCCATTTGAACTAAGCGCTTGGGAGACTAAGGCACAACAAGAAACAAACTTTTAAATGGCAGAAATGACTAAGAAATATAGCCCAGTTTGAATCAAGCCATCCATCATTTTTACTGAGTGCTTATTGTGTGCCGAGCACCGTACTGAGCGCTTGGGAGAGTAGAATATAACAAAAAAACAGACTTTCAAATAGCAGAAAAGAGTAAGATATATAGCCCAGTTTGAATCAAGCCATCCATCATTTTTAGTGAGCGCTTATTGTGTGCAGAGCACTGTACCCAGTGCTTGGGAGAGTACAAAATGAGAAAAAACAGACTTTGAAAGAGCAGAAAAGACGAAGAAATATAGCCCAGTTTGAATCAATCCATCCATCATTTTTACTGAGCGCTTATTGGGTGCAGAGCAGAGTATAAGAGAGTGCTTGGCAGAGTATAAGATGAGAAAAAAACAGACTTTCAAATAGCAGAAAAGACTAAGAAATATAGCCTAGTTTGAATCAATCCATCCATCATTTTTACTGAGCGCTTATTGGGTGCAGAGCACTGTACCGAGTGCTTGGGAGAGTACAAAATGAGAAAAAACAGACTTTCAAATAGCAGAAAAGACTAAGAAAAATAGCCTATCAGGAGCCTTTTGCCGGGGAATTGTCTCCCCTTTATGAGGAGATGCTCAATGTATGAGCCCTTAATAATAATAATGATGATGGTATTTATTAAGCACTTACTACGTGCCAAGCACTGAATTAAGTGTTGGGGTGGATACAAGCAAATCGGGTTGGACACCATCCCTATCCCTCATGGGGTTCACAGTCTTAAATCCCATTTTACAGATGAGGAAAGCGAGGCACAGAAAAGTGAAGTAAGAGACATACAGCTGACAGGATTTGGACCTGCGAGGGGATTTGATTCCCTTTAATACCAGGTGATCGATGGCCAGTTCAAAATGAACCTGAACCTTCACTGTATGGCGGAAAGCTCTATTTCATCATTTAATAAAAATAATAATGTCGGTATTTGTTAAACGCTTACTATGCACAGAGCACTGTTCTAAGCGCTGGGGTAGATACAGGGTCATCAGGTTGTCCCACGTGAGGCTCACAGTCTTAATCCCCATTTTATAAATGAGGTCACTGAGGCCCAGAGAAGTAAAGTGACTTGCCCACAGTCACACAGCTGCCAAGTGGCAGAGCCGGGATTCAAACCCATGACCTCTGACTCCCGAGCCCGGGCTATTTCCACTGAGCCACACTAGGTATGAACACACAGACACACACACACATACTCACAACCACACAAAGTACAACCCCTTGAGTTACCACTCCAGCGTGGCCTAATGGAGACAGCCTGGGCCTGGGATGCAGAAGGTCATGGGTTCTAATCCCGGCTCCGCCAATTGTCTGCTGTGTGCCCTTGGGCAAGCCGCTTCACTTCTCTGGGCCTCAGTTACCTCTTCTGGAAAATGGGGATGGAGATTGTGAGCCCCACACGGGACAGTGTCCAACCCGATTTACTTGACTCCATCCCAACGCTTAGTACAGCAGCCGGCACATAGTAAGCACTTGACAAATACCATAATTATTCAAATTATGAATCTAACTGGTTTCCCCCCAAGTTTCGTGCAGATGGTCCCATACTCGGAGGAGTTTCGAGGAGTCCTGGTTCAAGTCTTGGGTGTTTCGGCGGCAGCCGCAGTCTTTCTCGAAGAAAGCCGCATGGCTTAGTGGAAAGACCCCGGGCTTGGGAGTCAGAGGTGATGAGTTCTAATCCCACTCTGCCACTTGGCAGCTGTGTGACCTTGGGCAAGTTACTTAACTTCTCTTTGATGAAGACTGTGAGTCTAGAAGGGGAGACAGACTTTAATCCTGGTGTGGGTAGGGATTGTCTCTCGTACAGTGCTCTGCACCCAGCAGCACTCAATAAATACGATTGAATGAATGAATGAATAATATGTAATAACAGAGAAGCAGCGTGGCCCAGTGGAAAGAGCCCGGGCTTAAGAGTCAGAGGTCATGAGTTCTAATCCCGGCTCCGCCACTTGTCAGCTGTGTGACTTTGAGCAAGTCACTTCACTTCTCTGGGCCTCAGTTACCTCATCTGTAAAATGGGGATGAAGACTGTGAGCCTCACGTGGGACAATCGGATTAGCATGTAGCAGATTGCTTGCTTAGAACAATGTTTGGCACGTAGTAAGTGCTTAACAAATCCCAACATTATTATTATTATTCTCCCACACGGCAGAGCAATTTAGCTCTTCCTCAAACTCCTCCACAAAACCCTTCTGTTTCTCCTCAGCCATTCAAGTCAAACTAATCAGCGAGATCATTTGGTTTCTCCTCAGCAGTTCAATTCTCCTTAACTTTCTCAGCAAGATCATTCAATCTCTCCTCCCATTCCTCTTCTGACCTTGTTGCTCAAGGGGTCAAAGAATAGTCTCTTAGGAAATGGCTTCTGCGGTACAAGATGAATTCACTCTCGCTCACCCCATCGCCCACCTGGAATCGGTCAATCCACCCGGTGTTCTTATTGAGCGCTTAATGGGTGCAGAGCACTGTATTAAGGGCTTGGGAGAGTACGATGTAACAAAAAACAGGCCATCAAATAGCTGAAAAGACTATAAAAAAGGCCCAGTTTGAATCAATCAAACCATCCGTCGTTTTTATTGACAGCTTACTGTGTGCAGAGCACTGTACCGATCATTTTGGAGAGTACAACGTAACAAAAAACGGACTTTCAAAAAGAAAGACTGAAAAATAGTCCAGATTGAATCAATCTATCCGTCGTTTTTACTGAGAGCTTACTGTGAGCAGAGCACTGTCTTAAGTGCTTGGGAGAGTATAATAAAACAAAACCCAGACTTTTAAATTGCAGAAAAGACTAAGAAGAATAATCCAGTTTGAATCGATCAATACATCCATTGTTTTTATTGAGCGCTTACTGTGTGCACAGCTCTGTGCTGAGCCGTTGGGAGAGCAAGATATAACAGAAAACAGACTTTCACATGGCAGAAGAGACTAAGAAAAATGGTCCACTTTGAATCAATCCATCATTCTTAGTGAGCGCTTACTATGTGCAGAGCACTCTGCTGAGTGCTTGGGAGAGCAAAATATAACAAAAAACTGACTTTCACATGGCAGAAATGACTAAGAAAAATGGTCCACTGAATCAATCCATCATTCTTAGCGAGCATTTCTATCATTCTTACTGAGCGCTTACTGTGTGCAGAGCACTGTGCTGAGCACTTGGAAGAGCAAAACATAACAAAAAACAGACTCTCGCATGGCAGAAGAAAAACAGCCCAGTTTGAATCGCTCCATCAATCCATCATTCCTATTGAGAGTTTACTGCGTGCAGAGCACTGTGCTGAGCGCTTGGGAGAGCAAAATATAAGAAAAAACAAACTTTCCCATGACAGAAAAGACTAAGAAAAACAGCCCAGTTTGAATCAATCCATCAATCCATCATTCTTATCGAGCAGTTACTATGGTGCAGAGTACTCTTCTGAGCGCTTGGGAGAGCAAAATATAACAAAAAACAGACTTTTACACGGCAGAAAAGACTAAGAAAAACAGCCCAGTTTGAATCAATCCATCAATCCATCATTCTTATCGAGCAGTTACTATGGTGCAGAGTACTCTTCTGAGCGCTGGGGAGAGCAAAATATAACAAAAAACAGACTTTTACACGGCAGAAAACACTAAGAAAAACAGCCCAGTTTGAATCAATCCATCAATCCATCATTCTTAGTGCGCACTTAGTGTGTGCAGAGCACTCCGTTGAGCGCTTGGAAGAGCAAAACATAACCGAAAACAGACTTTCGCATGGCAGAAAAAGAAAAACAATCCAGTTTGAATCAATCCATCATTCTTAGTGAGCACATCGTGTGTGCAGAGCACTCTGCTGAGCGCTTGGAGGAGCAAAATATAACAAAAAGACTTTCCCATGGCAGAAAAGACTAAGAAAAACCCATCCAGTTTGAATCAATCCATCAATCTATGGTTCTTAGTGGGTGTTTACTGTGTGCGGAGCACTCTGCTGAGCGCTTGGGCAGAAAAACAGTCCAGTTCGAATCGATCCATCAATCCATCATTCCGAGGGAGCGGTTACTGTGTGCAGAACACTGCGCTGAGCGCTTGGGAGAGGACAACACTAAAACCGGGCCCGAAAACCGGGGGGAAGCTGGGAGTTGCTGCGGGATTTGGGGCAGAGGATTTAAAGCAGTAGAGCAGCACCCTCTCCTGGGCCTCGGGGGGAAGGCCTCTGCCTCTGCTCCACCTCGTTTCTCCAAAATAATCATAATTAAGGGATTTAAGCGCTCGCTAGGTGCAGGAAACCGTACTGAGCGCTGGGATGGACACCAGCAAATCGGGTGGGACGCAGTCCCTGTCCCACGTGGGGCTCGCAGTCTCCATCCCCATTTTCCAGAGAAGTGAAGGGACCTGCCCGAGGTGACCCAGCGGACAAGTGGTGGATCTGGGAGATTAATAATTGATATTCATAATCATCATAATCGTAATAATAATGGCATTTGTTTAGCACTAAGTTCCAGGCACTGTAATAATAATAATAATAATATTGGTATTTGTTAAGCGCTTGCTATATGCCGAGCACCGTTCTAAGCGCTGGGGTAGTTACAGGGTAATAAGGTTGTCCCACGGGGAGGTCACGGTCTTAATCCCCATTTTCCAGATGAGGTCACTGAGGCCCAGAGAAGTGAAGTGACTTGCCCACAGTCACACAGCTGACAAGTGGCAGAACTGGGATTCGAACCCATGACCTCTGACCCCCAAGCCCGGGCTCTTTCCACTGAGCCACGCTGTTTCTCAATAAAAATGATAATCTTGGTATTTGTTAAGCACTTACTATGTGCCAAGCATTGTTCTAATAGGTACAAGGTGATCAGGTTGTCCCACGGGAGGCTCACGGTCTTCATCCCCATTTTACAGATGAGGGAACTGAGGCACCGAGAAGTCAAGTGGCTTGCCCAAAGTCACCCGACTGACAAGCAGCGGAGCCGGGATTAGAACCCATGACCTTCTGACTCCCAGGCTCGGGCTCTTTCCACTAGTCCAGGCTGCTTCCCCGTAGAGAAGTGAAGGACTCGCCCGAGGGGACACAGCAGACAAGTGGTGGGTGTGGGAGATTAATAATTGATATTAATAATCACCATAATCGTAATAATAATGGTGTTTGTTTAGCACTAAGTTCCAGGCACTGTGATAATAATAATAATGTTGGTATCTGTTAAGCGCTTACTATGTGCCGAGCACTTTTCTAAGCGCTGGGGTAGATACAGGGTAATCGGGTTGTCCCACGTGGGGCTCACAGTCTTCATCCCCATTTTCCAGATGAGGTAACTGAGACACAGAGAAGTGAAGTGACTTGCCCACGGTCACAAAGCTGACAAGTGGCAGGGCGGGGATTCGAACCCATGACCTCCGACTCCCAAGCCCGGCCTCTTGCCACTGAGCCACGCTGCTTCTGTACTAAATGTTGGCGTAGCTACAAGCTAATCAGGTCGGATTCAAGACCTGTCCCACGTGGGGTTCGCAGCCTCAATCCCCATTTTACAGATGAGGAAACAGAGGCCCAGAGAAGTGAAGTGACTCTCCCAGGTCACCCAGAGGACAAGTGGTGGACCCGGGATTAGAACCCTTGACCTTCTAACTCCCAGGCCCGTGCTCTGTCTACTACACCATGCTGCTTATGTAGAAACACGGAAATATTGTTATTAATAATAATAATAATGATAATAATATTTGCTAACCGCTTACTATGTGCCCGACACTGTACTAAGCTCCGGGGGAGATAGAAGCAAATCAGATTGGATACAGTCCCTGCTCCACGTGGGACTCACTCTCTTAATCTCCATGTTACAGGTGAGGCAACTGAGGCCCAGAGAAGTGAAGCGACCTGTCCAAGGTCACCCAGCAGCCAAGTGGCGGGGCTGGGATCAGAACCCAGCTCTTCTGGCTCCCAGGTTCGGGCTCTTTCTGCCAAGCCACACTGCTTCTCTGTTAGCAGAGAAGCAGCGTGGCTCAGTGGAAAGAGCCCGGGCTTGGGAGTCAGAGGTCATGGGTTCGAATCCCCGCTCTGCCACTTGTCAGCTGTGGGACTGTGGGCAAGTCACTTCACTGGGCCTCAGTTCACTCCTCTGGAAAATGGGGATGAACTGTGAGCCTCACGTGGGACAACCTGATTATCCAGTATCTCCCCCAGCGCTTAGAACAGTGCCCTGCACATAGTAAGCGCTTAACAAATACCAACATCATTATTATCATTATTATTAGCATATATTGCCCCTTTTCCCCCGCAGTGTCCCCAGAGAAGTTGACTGCCAAGGACATTGGCTCTGCTGAGCTAATTGTGCCCCAAGGCCCCCAGGAGATTGGGTATCAATCAATCAATGTTATTTATTGAGTGCTTACTGTGTGCAGAGCATTGTACTAAGCGCTTGGGAGAGTACTATACAACATTCATTCATTCGATCGTATTTATTGAGCGCTTCCTGCATGCAGAGCACTGTATCAAGAATTTGGGAGAGGACAATAGTGCCGTATAACATTCATTCATTCAATCGTATTTATTAATCATTATTAGTAGTATTAGTATTCATTCAACTGTATTTATTAAGCACTTACTGTGTGCAGAGCACTATACGAAGCACTTGGGAGAGGACGATATGACCATATGACGTTCATTCATTCGATCGTATTTATTGAGCACTTACTGCGTGCAGAGCACTCTACTATGCGCTTGGGTGAGTATAATATTAACATATAAAATTAATCCATCTAATCGTATTTATTGAGCGCTTCCTGTGTGCAGAGCATTGTGTTAAGTGCTTGGGAGAGGACGATATGACCATATAACGTTCATTCATTCGATCGTATTTATTGAGCACTTACTGCATGCAGAGCACTCTACTATGCGCTTGGGTGAGTATAATATTAACATATAAGATTAATTCATCTAATCGTATTTATTTTCATCTAATCGTATTTACTGAGCGCTCCCTGTGTGCAGAGCATTGTGTTAAGTGCTTGGGAGAGGACGATATGACCATATAAAGCTCATTCATTCAATCGTATTCAGTGAGCACTTACTGCGTGCAGAGCACTCTACTATGCGCTTGGGTGAGTATAATATTAACATATAAGATTAATTCATCTAATCGTATTTATTGAGCGCTTCCTATGTGCAGAGCATTGTGTGAAGTGCTTGGGAGAGGACGATGTGACCATATAACGTTCATTCATTCAATCATATTTGCTCGTTTATCATTATTATTATTCATTCGATCATATTTACTGAGCACTTACTGTGTGCAGAGCACTGCACTAAGCACTTGGGTGAGTATAATATTACCATATAAGATTAATTCATCTAATCGTATTTACTGAGCGCTTACTGTGTGCAGAGCACTGTGCTAAGCGCTTGGGAGAGTTCACTAGAATAATATGACAGGCCTGGCAGTCAGAAGGACCTGGGTTCTAATCCGGGCTCCGCCCCTTGCCTGCCGGGTGACGTTGGACAAGTCACTTCACTTCTCTGGACCTCAGTTCCCTCACCTGTAAAATGGGGATTAAGGCTGGGAGCCCCAAAGGGGACAGGGACTGTGTCCAACCTGAAAATAATAATAATAATAATGATGGTATTTGTTAAGCGCTCCTCTAAGCGCTGGGGTGGATACAAGGTGATCAGGTTGTCCCACGTGGGGCTCACGATCTTAATCTCCATTTTGCAGAAGAGGTAACTGAGGCCTAGAGAAGTTTAGTGGCTTGCCCAAGGTCACACAGAAGACAGGTGGCAGAGCTGGGATTCGAACCGCATCCTCGGGAAGCAGCGTGGCTCAGTGGAAAGAGCGCGGGCTTGGGATTCGGAGGTCATGGGTTCGAATCCCGGCTCCGCCACTTGTCAGCTGTGTGACTGTGGGCAAGTCACTTCACTTTTCTGGGCCTCAGTGACCTCATCTGTAAAATGGGGATGAAGACTGTGAGCCTCATGGGGGACAAGCGCTCAGAACAGTGCCCGGCACATAGTAAGCACCTAACAAATACCAACGTTATTATTATTATCATCCTCTGATTCCCAAGCCTGGGCTCTTGCCAGTAGGCCAAGCCGCACTTGTCTACGTGACTTTGGGTAAGTCGCTTGAGTTCTTTGTGCCTCAGTTCCCTCATCTGAAAAATGGGGATTAAAACTGTGAGTTCCATGTGGGACAGGGACCGGGTCCTGCTGGATTAGCTTCAATCTACCTCAGCAATCTACCAAGACAAGTAGAAGCCAAACAGCTGAGAACTGCAGCCTCTCCCTCCCTGGCATTCTACCTTTCATTTCTTTTTTAGGGTACTTATTAAGCGCTTACTAAGTGGCAGTCACTGTTCTAACCGCTGGGGTAGATACAAGATAATCAGGTCAGACGCAGTCCCTGTCCCACATGGGGCTCCCAGTCTTCATCCCCATTTTGTAGATGAGGAAGCTGAGGCCCAGAGAAGTGAAGTGACTTGCCCGGGGTCACATAGCAGACAAGCAGCACGGCTGAGTGGATGGAGCACAGGCCTGGGAGTCAGAAGGACCTGGGTTCTAGTCCCTGCTCTGCCATTTTTTTATTATTATTATTACTACTACTAATAATAATAATGCTATTTGTTAAGCCCTTACTATGTGCCAAGCACTGTTCTTTAACAAATAATAATAATGTTGGTATTTGTTAAGCGCTTATTATGTGCAGAGCACTGTTCTAAGCCCTGGGGGAGATACAGGGTCATCAGGTTGTTCCACGTGAGGCTCACAGTCTTCATCCCCATTTTACAGATGAGGTCACTCAGGCACAGAGAAGTGAAGTGACTTGCCCACGGTCACATAGCTGACAAGTGGTAGAGTCGGCATTCAAACCCATGACCTCTGACTCCCAAGCCCATGATCTTTCCACCGAGCCACGCTGCTTCTCTAGAGCTTGGGTAGCTACGAGGTAATCAGGTTGTCCCACAGTCGCACAGTCTTAATCCCCATTTTACAGATGAGGTAACTGAGGCACAGAGAAGTTAAGTGGCTTGCCCAAGGTCACACAGCAGACAAGTGGCAGAGTCAGGATCAGAACCCAAATCCTCTGACTCCCAAGCCCGTACTCTTTCCACTAAACCACGTTGCTTCTCTAGCAGGATTTGTCTGCTGGGTGACCTTGGGCAAGTCACTTCCCTTCTCTGGGCCTCGGTTACCTCATCTGTCAAACGGGGACTAAGGCTGTGAGTCCCATGTGGGACATGGGCTGCGTCCAACCTGATGACCTTGTATCTACCCCAGGGCTTGGAACAGTGCTTGGCACTTATTAAGAGCTTAACAAAAACCACAGTTATTATTATTATTATTATTATTAGAAGGAAACGCCGGGTGTCTCATGGACACCAATCCAACCTTCTGTTGAGCCGGTCCAGTGAAAGCGTCCAAAACATTAACGAAAATATTTATAAAAGAGAAGGCCTTTGAGCAATCCTTCGATCCATGGTATTTATTGAGCGCTTACTGTGTGCAGAGCACTGAACTAAGCGGTTGAAGAGTACAAGGTAAAAGAATTGGTGAACACATTCCCTGCCCACAACGTGCTAAAAGTCTAGAGGGGGAGAAATTCGGGGAAGTAACTTTCCACCTTTAAAGACGAGCCAACGCCTTCGAAATAGGTTGTCATTTTTCAAAACTGAAGCAATACGTATCCCTAAAAACGCTTATCTTAGCAGCATTTTAATAAACTTTCCAAGTTCTGCCGATGAACCTGTAAAAACACTTTCCAAGCATATGACAGAAGTATGTCATTGAGAAAATAAGATGAGCTAAAAATAACTGCAGGTAATTGTTGACTGCCTCGATTACGGACCTAAATTCTGCGAATCACTACAGGTTCCCTCCAGAGCGATGAGACTCGGGGGCCCGGGTAGAGGGGAAGAGAAAGTAAAAATAATACCATTCATTCATTCATTCAATAGTATTTATTGAGCGCTTACTATGTGCAGAGCACTGTACTAAGCGCTTGGGATGAACAAGTCGGCAACAGATAGAGACAGTCCCTGCCGTTTGACGGGCTTACGGTCTAATCGGGGGAGACGGACAGACGAGAACAATGGCACTAAACAGCGTCAAGGGGAAGAACATCTCGTAAAAACCGATGGCAACTAAATAGAATCAAGGCGATGTACAATTCATTAACAAAATAAATAGGGTAACGAAAATATATACAGTTGAGCGGACGGGTACAGTGCTGTGGGGATGGGAAGGGAGAGGTGGAGGAGCAGAGGGAAAAGGGGAAAATGAGGCTTTAGCTGCGGAGAGGTAAAGGGGGGATGGCAGAGGGAGTAGAGGGGGAAGAGGAGCTCAGTCTGGGAAGGCCTCTTGGAGGAGGTGATTTTTAAGTAAGGTTTTGAAGAGGGAAAGAGAATCAGTTTGGCGGAGGTGAGGAGGGAGGGCGTTCCGGGACTGCGGGAGGACGTGACCCGGGGGTCGACGGCAGGATGGGCGAGACCGAGGGACGGCGAGGAGGTGGGCGGCGGAGGAGCGGAGCGTGCGGGGTGGGCGGTAGAAAGAGAGAAGGGAGGAGAGGTAGGAAGGGGCAAGGTGATGGAGAGCTTCGAAGCCTAGAGTGAGGAGTTTTTGTTTGGAGCGGAGGTCGATAGGCAACCACCGGAGTTGTTTAAGAAGGGGAGTGACATGCCCAGATCGTCTCTGCGGGAAGATGAGCCGGGCAGCGGAGTGAAGAATAGACCGGAGCGGGGCGAGAGAGGAGGAAGGGAGGTCAGAGAGAAGGCTGACACGGTAGTCTAGCCGGGATATAACGAGAACCAATTATTTACCAATTGTGGTAATTGGTAAAGCATTTAATGTTGGTATTTGTTAAGCGCTTACTGTTCTAAGCGCTGGGGTAGATACAGGGTAGTCAGGTTGTCCCACGTGTGGCTCACAGTTAATCCCCATTTTACAGATGAGGTAACTGAGGCACGGAGAAGTGAAGTGACTTGTCCACAGTCACACAGCTGACAAGTGGCAGAGCCGGGATTCGAACTCATGACCTCTGACTCCCATATGTGCCAGGCGCTGTACTAAGTGCTGGGGTGGAATCGAGCAATTGGGGTCGGACAGAGTCTCTGTCCCTCCTGGGGCTCACAGTCTTAACTTCCATTTTACCGATGAGGGAACTGAGGCGCAGAGAAGTGAAGTCATTTGCCCAAGGTCACACAGCAGACAAAGGGCGGAGCCGGGATTAGAACCCATGACCTTCTGACTCCCAGGCCTGGGCTCTGTCCACTGCGCCGTGCTGCTTATGTAGAGGTAGCGAAGGCAGAACGTCTAGTCACGAAAACATACGCATGTCCCAAAACAAATACCCCAGCGATCGAGTTGGGTTCTCCCAGTGGATCAGATATAGGCCAGATCTCGTGATGTAGTGGCCGGGGAATCAGCAGGTCATGGGTTCGAATCCCAGCTCCGCCACTTTGTTGGCTGTGTGAGCTTGGACGAGTCACTTCACCCCTCCGGACCTCAGTTCCCTCATCTGTAAAATGGGGATTGAGACTGTGAGCCCCACGTGGGACAGGAACTGGATCCAACTCCATTAGATTGTAAGCCCCCCAGCTCTTAGTCCAGTGCGAGGCACATATTAAACGCTTAACAATTACCGTAATCATTATAATGTCCCAAAGCGAACGCCTGAATGACCCAGTTCGGTTGTTCCCATTGATCAGATAAAGACCAAATCTCATTTCGCTTTGTAATGGCTTGGAAAGGTCCGTCGTTCATTCATTCATTCAATAGTATTTATCGAGCGCTTACTATGTGCAGAGCACTGTACTAAGCGCTTGGAATGTACAATTCGGCAGCAGATAGAGACGATCCCCGCCCATTGACGGGCTTACGGTCTAATCGCCTCCCTGTGCGTCCGACAAGCTCGCCTTTACCTGCGACTGGGTTCTCTCGCTCAACGTACGATCGGCCACCGAATCCTGTCATCGCACCTCCAGAATCCTCCCCTCCGTCCAAACCGCTATCGCGTTAATCCCAGCACCTCTCCCATCGCGCTTCGATGGTCTCCTCGCCGACCTCCCCGCCTCCTGCCTCTCCCCGTCGACGTGGACCTCCAGCCTCTCTTTATCTACCAAAACTCCTTCGCTCCAGTGATCGCCGCGTTAACGGACGACAGATTTAGCCACCTGCGTGACGAACGTTCAGCTAGCCGGATTCCCGAAACTATCCGTGGAAAGCGAATCGACGTTGCGTCGCTCTGCCCAAATGCAAAATCGGTTTTCGTGTGCGGGGGTGGGGGAGGGAAGTAAAAATAGCGCCAAGAGGCAAAAAGACCTCGTCGGAGGCATATATAACTGTAAATTTTAAGGATGTAAAATCATGTAAATTCATGATCCGGAGGCGGCTCGTTAGGAGCCGCTCACCGCTTAGGCGGCCGCTTCCGTTGAACCCGAGCGTCGGCGATCGGAAGAGGCGGCTTGGCCGGCGACGAGCGTCGGCCCGACTCGCGGAGCGGGCCGTTTCGACCACAATCCCTGCCTAGCCTGGAAATGGCAGGCAAGAGTGAATGCAAATGGAGCCCGGAGAGGGCTTAGTTAACGGCGGAGTCCGCGGTTCACCCACTTCCTCGGGTTCAGTGATTTCAAGAACGAGCGCCGTGCTCCCTCACATTACCCGAAAGGGAAATTGCACGGTGGAGCTGCTTTTTCTTAATGCAGGGAGAACTTTTCAAGGAGGCCATTTAACTCTGAGTCTTTTCCTGGCACCACCCTCAATTCCATTAGTTCCATACTCTCCGGCCCCAAAGCTTGGAGCGCACACTTCCTCGGGCTTGCTCCCAAGCACCAGGAGAAACACAAAACCATCTGGATCTGAAGCGGGGGAGGAGGGGATGTGGCTCTTCCTGAATTTTCAGATTAAAGCCTCTGCTCGTCTTATGCCGTCGAGTCGTCTCCGACCCATAGCGACGCAACGGACTCGTTCTCCCGGAAGGCCCCGCCTCCACCTGCCATCGTTCTGGTGGTGGATCCACGGTTTTCTTGGGAAAAATCCGGCGGCGGTTGACCATCGCCTCCTTCCGCGCGGTCAATTTGAGTCTCCGCCCTGGATTCTCTCCCGTGCCCCTGCCCCCCAGCGCAAGGGAGTTTCTACTGAGCTCCTCATAACGCCTTCTCACCAAGGCTCCGGGTTCACGGAGACGCAGCGTAACTTAGTTGGACAGGGCTCGGGCCTGGGAGTCAGAATGACGTGGGTTCCAATCCCAGTTCCGCCCCATGTCTGCTGTGCGACCTTGGGCTGGCCACTAAGCCTCTCTGAGCTTCATTTATCTCACCGGTAAAATGGGGACTGAGTCTGTGAGCCCCACGTGGGACAGGGACTCGGTCCAACCTGCTTAAGCTGGATCTACCCAGCCCTTAAATAATAATAATGTTGGTATTTGTTAAGCGCTTACTATGTGCAGAGCACTGTTCTAAGCACTGGGGGAGATACAGGGTCATCGGGTCGTCCCACGTGAGGCTCACAGTTAACCCTCATTTTACAGATGAGGTCACTGAGGCACAGAGAAGTGAAGTGACTCGCCCACAGTCACCCAGCTGACGAGTGGCAGAGCCGGCATTCGAACCCATGACCTCTGACTCCCAAGCCCGGGCTCTTTCCACTGAGCCACGCTGCTTAGAACAGTGCTGGGCACATAGTAAGCGCTTAACAACTACCATAGTTATTAAGTATTACTATTATCAAATAGGTGCCAAACTACCACTAACACTGCAGCCTTACATTTTCTTACCCCATTATTTTTTTAAATGGTATTTGTTAAGCACTTACTGTGTGCCACGCACTCTACTAACTGCTGGAGTAGGCAGAATCTACCCAGGTTGGACACAGTCCCTGTCCCACGAGGGGCTCCCAATCTTAATCCCCATTTTACAGATGAGGCAACTGAGGCCCAGAGGACTGAAGTGAGTTGCCCAAGGTCACGCAGCAGACAGGTGGCGGAGCCGGGATTTTAGAACCCAGGCCCTTCTGACTCCCAGACCCGGGCTCTAAGCACTAGGCCACGCCAGAGAGCTCACCTCCTCCAAGAGGCCTTCCCAGACTGAGCTTCCCCTTTTCCCTCTGCTCCCTCTCTGCCCCCCCTTCACCTCCCCTCAGCTAAGCCCCCTTTTCCCCCCTTTCCCTCTGCTCCTCCCCCTCTCCCTTCCCCTCCCCTCGGCACTCTGCTCATTTGGATAGATTTTTATTACCCTATTTATTTTGTTAATGAGGTGCCCATCCCCTTCATTCTATTTATCACGATGAAGTTGTCTTGTTTTGGTCCGTCCGTCTCCCCCGATTAGACGGTGAGCCCGTCCATGGGCAGGGACCGTCTCTATCTGTTGCCGAATTGTCCATTTCAAGCGCTTAGTCCGGTGCTCTGCACATAGTAAGCGCTCAATAAATACTATTGAATGAATGAACGATTAACAAGACCTCTAGACCGCCCAAATACTGCAAAAGTAGTAACATTAATTGGGCATCCACTCGGTAGAGTTTGCTCTACTGATTTCGGGAGTATGAAAGAAGCGGAGATCACTCTGAGGAGCAGCGTGGCTTAGTGGCAAGAGCCCGGGCTTGGCAGTCAGAGGTCGTGGGTTCTAATCCTGGCTCCGCCACCTGCCAGCTGTGTGACCCTGGGCAAGTCACTTCACTCCTCCGTGTCTCATCTGTTAAATGGGGATGAAGACCGTGAGCCTCACGTGGGACCAACTAATTACCCTGTATCTATCCCAGGGCTTAGAACGGTGCTCGGCACCTAGTAAGCGCTTAACAAATACCAGCATTATCATTATTATCTATTCTAATCCCGGCTCTGCCACCTGTCAGCTGTGCGACTTTGGACAACTCACTTCACTTCTCTGGGCCTCAGTTCCCTCATCTGTAAAATGGGGATGAAGACTGTGAGCCTCACGTGGGACAACCTGATTGCCCTGTATCTATCCCAGCGCTTAGAACAGTGTTCTGCACATAGTAAGCGCTTAACAAATACCAACATTTTTTTTTTTATTAATTGGGGTTGGTCAGAGGAGGTGGGCTTTAAATCTGGAAGCTGTGGGGTGATGGACCTGACAGGGAGGAGAAGGGGAGGGCTTCCAAGCCAGAAGTGCGTTTTTATTGGCCAATCTGTGGCCTCAGGGTCCAGCTCGGAGCATATTCTGTTGTGAAAACCAGCCACCCGAAGGGACCAAACAATCCCATTCATTCAGTAGTATTTACTGAGCGTTTATTGCGTGGAGAGAACTGTACTAAGCGCTTGGGAGAGTACGACAGACTAAACAGACATGTTCCCTGCCCACAACGAGCACACGGCCTTGAGGGGGAGGCAGACATGAAGAGAAATATCTCAACACAGCTGTGGTTGGCACCGGTTGGCGACGGGCTATATTTGATTTCGTTACCACGTTGGGGAGTTTAGCTTCCTCACCGATGCTAATGGAACGTTTGGGTTATTTTTTCTTTCCCCTAGCAGTGGACTTCAGGGAAGGAACGTGGCTCAGTGGAAAGAGCCCGGGCTGTGGAGTCGGAGGCCATGGGTTCGAATGCCGACTCTGCCACTTGTCAGCTGTATGACTGTGGGCGAGCCACTTAACTTCTCCGGGCCTCAGTTACCTCATCTGTAAAATGGGGATGAAGACTGTGAGCCTCACTTGGGACAAGCTGATTACCCTGTATCAACCCCGGCGCTTAGAACTGTGCTCTGCACATAGTAAGCGCTTAACAAATACCAACATTCATTATTCAGGATCTACAGTTGTTTGTCTTTCCAAAGCAGTGTGTGAAAATCACTTTTTGATATTTCTTGGTTGTTGGGTTCTTTTGCATTACCAAGCTTTTGTACTTCTTTTTGGTATTTGTTAGGCACTTTGTGCCAGGTGCTTAATACAGTGGATTTCTGCTGTATTAAGCGCTGGGGTAGAGACAAGGTAATCAGGTTGCTCACGGTCCCTGTCCCACATGGGGATCACAGTCTTAAACCCCATTTTACAGATGGGGCAACTGAGGCAGAGAAGAGAAGTGACTTGTCCAAGGACACACAGCAGATCAGTGGCAGAGCCGGGATTGGTGCCCAGGTCTTTCTGACTTCCAGGCCCGGGCTCTAACCACTAATAATAACAGTTATAAAAATTATTATGGTATCTGTTAAGCACTTACTATGTGCCAAGCACTGTTCTGAGCACTGGGGGAGATACAACGTTATCAGGCTGTCCCACGTGGGGCTCACGGTCTTCATCCCCATTTTACAGATGGGGGAGCTGAGGCACAGGGAAGTTAAGTGGCCTGCCCAAGGTCACACGGCAGACAATGATAATGCTGGTATTTGTTAAGCGCTTACTGTGTGCGGAGCACTGTTCTAAGCGCTGGGGGAGATACGGGGGAATCAGGTTGTCCCACGTGAGGCTCACAGTTAATCCCCATTTTACAGATGAGGTAACTGAGGCACAGAGAAGTTAAGTGACTTGTCTACAGTCACGCAGCTGGCAAGTGGCAGAGCCGGGACTCGAACCCATGACCTCTGATTCCCAAGTCTGGCCTCTTTCCACTGAGCCACGCTGCTTCTCTAAGTGACGGAGCCGGGATTAGAACCCACGTCCTCTGGATCCCAAGCCCGGGCTCTTTCCACTAAGCCAGGGTGCTTCCCCTAAACTTCCATAGCCCTTGCTGCTTCTGTGCTGGGCTAAAACCTTGAATTTCACATCCAGAACATTGCTTAGCCCAGGTTTAAGCCTCCATTCCCTGAGACAAAAGCCTTTCCTTTTCTTAACAGCGTAAGTGCTTACAATATGTGCCAGGCACTGTCCCAAACACTGTGGGAGACACAAGCTAGTCAGGTTGGACACAGTGCTGGTAGCGCATGGGCCTCACAGCCTGAATCCCCATTTTGCAGATGAGGAAACTGAGGCCCAGAGAAGCCAAGTGACTTGTCCGAGGTCACACGGCAGACGAGTGGCCGAACCGCGATTAGAACCCAGGTTCCTCTGGCTCCCAGGCTCTGCTCTCTCCACTAGGCCAAGCTGCTTCTCTTAGAAGCCTTAGAGAAAGAAAGAGCCCTGAAATTCCTTCAATCGAACTGCGGGCTTACCGTTCATTTATTCGTTCAATAGTACTGATTGAGCGCTTACTGCGTGCAGAGCACTGTACTAAGCCCCTCGGAGAGCACAGCAGAATACCCGACAGGCACATTCCCTTCCCACAGCCAGCTTACGTTCTGAGGGGTCACTTTGGAAGAAAAGACGTTTCTCCACTGGATGCCATCTCCCCAGTTCATTCAACCGTATATATTAAGCCCTTATTGTGTGCAGAGCACTGTACTGAGTGCTGGAGAGAGCACAGTACAAATAAATGCACGAGATCTTACCGCCTTTATGGCCCAAACCAAAACCGCAAACATTTATAAAACTTGAGTAAACAACAGCAGCCTCCGGAGGAAAATTTGCATTATTTTCTACCGCCCGCGGACCGATAGCTGGAAAGGGAGCCGTCACCCAAACCGCAAGAAATCCTCATTCCTTAGCCGATCATTTTGCTGGAGACGCAAAACATGAGCGTTGCACCGAACATACCTTAGCACCTTTGAAAGCCGTCAAATTCCTCGAATCATCATTCCTCCCCTAAGCTTGTTTCATTCCTCTGTCCACACGATTTCGTCCACCGTCGCACTGTTGGTGCGAGAAATGAGTCCTGCAATTCCTGCCATCTGGACAGTTCTCTCAGTATCTCTCTCTGCCTCATTGATTCTCCATTCTCGATTCAAATCTCTCTCTCTCTCTCTATCTATATATATATACATATATATATATGTATACACATATATCTTTTTCTCTGTTTCTTCATTCTTGATGCAAATCTATCTTTTTCTTTCTTCCTCTCTTTCTTCCTCTCTCCCTCTCTCTTTTTTTCTTTCTATGTGCACACACATACCTTTTTCTCCGATTCTTCATTCTCGATGCAAATCTATCTTTTTCTTCCTCCCTCTCTCTTTCTTCCTCTCTCCCTCCCTCCTTTTCTCTCTTTTTCTTTCTTCCTCTCTCCCTCTCTCTATATACACACATATATCTTTTTCTCTGATTCTTCATTCTTGATGCAAATCTATCTTTTTCTTTCTTTCTTCCTCTCTCTCTCCCTCCTTTTCTCTCTTTTTTCTTCCTCTCTCTTTTTCTCTCTCTGTCTTTTTCTCTCTGAGAAGCAGCGTGGCTCAGTGGAAAGAGCCCAGGCTTTGGAGTCAGAGGTGGTGGGGCCAAATCCCGGCTCCGCTGCCTGTCAGCTGTGTGACTTTGGGCAAGTCGCAAGTCACTTGGCTTCTCTGTGCCTCAGTTCCCTCATCTGTCAAATGGGGATGAAGACTGTGAGCCCCGCGTGGGACCTCCTGATCACCTTGTATCCTCCCCAACGCTTAGAACAATGCTTGACACATAGTAAGCGCTTAACAAAGGCCAGCGTTATTATGATATTTTCTCTCTCCTTTTCTCTCCCTCTCTCTCTCATTGACCTTGAGCCACTCTCCACCGCGCCCAGGTGTGAAGAGGTTTCGAGTTGGGCGTAGGGCACGACGGCGAGGCTGCTCTGCCAAGCGCAGGGACGGATTGCCCGACTCGTCCCTGGCTCCCGCTGGCCGTGGGGCGGACGGACCGGCGGACGGACCGGGGCGGCCGGCTCCCCGCGGGAGCGGACAGGGGACCGACACCGCGGATGGACGGATTAACGGATGGACGGACGGACGGACGGACGGACGGATGGATGGGTGGGCCGATGGACTGGCGGCTGTATGAGCTATACATTCCAAGTGCTTAGTACAGTGCTCTGCACACAGTAAGCGCTCAATAAATACTATCGAATGAATGAATGGACGGATGGATGGACGGACGGACGGATTGGCAGATGGATGAACTGTTCGTTCCAAGTGCTTAGTAGAGTGCTCAATAAATACTATCGAATGAATGGACGGACGGATGGACGGGCGGGTGGACGGGTGGACAGATGGATAGGTGGATGGATGAATCGCCCATTCCAAGCGCTCAGTACAGTGCTCTGCACATAGTATGCTCTCAATCTATACTATCGAATGAATGGACGGACGGATGGTCGGTTGGATGAATCGTCCACTCCAAGCGCTTAGTACAGTGCTCTGCACATAGTAAGCTCTCAGTCTATACTCTTGAATGGACGGACGGTCGGTCGGATGGATGGATGAATGGACGGACGGATGGACGGATGGACAGACGGACGGACGGACGGACGGGTGGACGGACGGATTGGCGGATGGATGAATCGTCCACTCCAAGCGCTTAGTACAGTGCTCTGCACATAGTAAGCTCTCAGTCTATACTCTTGAATGAATGGACGGACGGTCGGTCGGATGGATGGATGAATGGACGGACGGATGGACGGACGGATGGACGGATGGACAGACGGACGGACGGACGGGTGGACGGACGGATTGGCGGATGGATGAATCGTCCACTCCAAGCGCTTAGTACAGTGCTCTGCACATAGTAAGCTCTCAGTCTATACTACTGAATGAAGGAACGGACGGACGGGTGGACGGATGGACAGATGCACGGACGGAGCGGACCCCCCAATGCAGAAACATTCACACCCCCCCCCCTCCCCATCCCCACTCTCGACCTGCAGGGGCGGGGCCCAAGCGGTCGGGACCAGGAGCTCAGGGAGGGGCAGAAGGGGGAGGGGCCCGTTTGCTCCTTCCCCCCTCCCAGTCTCCTGCCGGCGCTGCTGTGCGCAACGCTGTGCTCCTCTGGGGCCCGGGGCTCTTCCTCACCTTCGGACGCTTCCCCGCGGGAGGAGCGGCCTGGGGCAGTCAGCTCACCTGCAGGGACCTGGGTTCGACCTCCTCCTCCTCCGGCGGGGGGCCCGGGCCGGGGGCGGGACACGCTTGGAGGAGTCCAGTACGGCAGCGCGGCAGAGGGGAGCGCCGCGCTGGCCGGAGGAGCCTCCCGGTCTTCCTCCCCCTTTTCCAGAGGAGGGAACCGAGGGAGAGGTGGAGGGGGTGGCCCGCGGTCACAGGGCGGACTGGGGCGGGGCTGGATTAGAACCCAGGACCTCTGGCAACCAAGGCCGGGCGCGCCCCCGAACCCCGCCCCATCTCCCGCCATGGACCCGCCCCTATCATTCATTCAATAGTATTTACGATGTGCAGAGCACTGTACTAAGTTCATTCGTTCGTTCAGTAGTATTTACTGAGCGCTCACTATGTGCAGAGCGCTGTACTAAGCGCTTGCGATGCACAATTCGGCAACAGATAAGAGACCGTCCCTGCCCAGTGACCGGCTCACGGTCTAATCGGGCTGCTTTAAAGAAGACAGCGTGGCTCAGCGGAAAGAGCCCGGGCTGGGGGAGTCGGAGGTCGTGGGTTCTAATCCCGGCTCTGCCGCTTGTCAGCTGGGTGACTTTGGGCAGGTCACTTGACTTCTCTGGGCCTCAGTTACCTTATCTGTAAAATGGGGATTAAGACCGTGAGCCCCACCTGGGACAACCTAATAATAATGTTGGTATTTGTTAAGCGCTTACTAGGTGCCGAGCACTGTTCTAAGCGCTGGGGTAGACACAGGGGAATCAGGTTGTCCTGATATCCAACCTGATAACCTTGGATGTCCCCCGGCGATTAGAACAGTGCTTTGCACCCAGTAAGCGCTTAACAAATACCATCATTATCCCTCCCTCCTCCCCTCCGCCAAACTCACTCTCTTCCCCTCTTCAAAGCCCTCCTGAGAGCTCACCTCCTCCAAGAGGCCTTCCCGGACTGAGCTTCCCCTTTTCCCTCTGCTGCCTCTCCGCCGTCCCCTTCACCTCCCCTCAGCTAAGCCCCCTTTCCCTCTGCTCCTCCCCCTCTCCTCAGCACTGTGCTCATCTGTAGAGATTTTTATGACCCTATTTCTTTTGTGAATGAGGTGCCCATCCCCTTGATGGACGGGCTCAGGGTCTAATCGGGGGGGGGAGACAGAGAGGCAGCGTGGCTCAGTGGAAAGAGCCCGGGCTGTGGAGTCAGAGGTCATGAGTTCGAATCCCAGCTCTGCTACTCGTCAGCTGTGTGACTGGGCAAGTCGCTTCACTTCTCGGTGCCTCGGCTACCTAATAATAATAATGTTGGTATTTGTTAAGCGCTTACTATGTGCCGAGCACTGTTCTAAGCGCTGGGGTAGACACAGGGGAATCAGGTTGTCCCACGTGGGGCTCACGGTCTTAACCCCCATTTTACAGATGAGGGAACTGAGGCACAGAGAAGTGAAGTGACTTGCCCACAGTCACACAGCCGACAAGTGGCCGAGCCGGGATTCGAACCCATGACCTCTGACTCCAAAGCCCGTGCTCTTTCCACTGAGCCACGCTGCTTCTCTGATTTACGGATTTACCTCATCTGTAAAACGGGGTTTAAGACTGTGAGCCCCACGTGGGACAACCTGATTATCCTGTGTCTACCCCAGCGCTTAGATCAGTGTTCGGCACATAGTAAGCGCTTGACAAACCAACATTATTATTATTATTATTGATTCGATTTATTGTGATTAAGTTGTCTTGTTTCTGTCCGTCTGTCTCCCCTGATTATTCAATAGTATTTATTTTATTTATTGAGCGCTTACTATGTGCAGGGCACTGGACTAAGCGCTTGGGATGAACAAGTCGGCGACAGATGGAGACGGTCCCTGCCGTTTGACGGGCTCACGGTCTGATCGGGGGAGACGGACGGACGAGAACGATGGCGATAAATACCGTCGAGGGGAAGAACATCTCGTAAAAACAATGGCAACTAAATAGAATCAAGACTAAATAGAATCAAGATTAGACCGTGAGCCCGTCGAAGGGCAGGGACCGTCTCTATCTGTTGCCGAATTGTCCATTCCAAGCGCTTAGTCCGGTGCTCTGCACATAGTAAGCGCTCAGCAAATACACTTGTCGGCTGTGTGACCGTGGGCAAGTCACTTCACTTCTCTGTGCCTCAGTTCCCTCATCTGTAAAATGGGGATGAAGACTGTGAGCCCCACGTGGGATTCCCCTATGTCTACCCCAGCGCTTAGAACAGTGCTCGGCACATAGTAAGCGCTTAACAAATACCAACATTGTTATTATTATTATTACTATTGAATGAATGAATGAATATTCATCTGGTCCCACCCCCTGGTCTGGTCCCACCCCCTGGTCTGGCGCAGCCACAGCGGAAGTGTCGGGTCCTGCCGGGCCTCGTCCTGGCCTGTCATTCGGTAGCATTTATTGGGCGCTTTCTGTGTGCAGAGCACTGGACTAAGCGCTTGCCCGTCCTGGCCGGTCCTGCAGGCCCCGAGGATGTGGGGGCTTCCCCAAGGCCCGCTGCTCCCCCTGATGCTCCTGCTCCTGCTCCTTCTCCTGCCGGTCCCGGTCCCGGCCCCAGCCCCGCTCCGGGCCTTCGTGGTCCCTCACAGCCACATGGACGTGGGCTGGGTCTACACCGTGCAGGTAAGAGAGCCCTCCCCCCCGCTCCAACCCTCTGCGGACCGCTCGCCCGCACCCCGGGCCTCAGCGGCAGCCCGGCCTGGGGACTCGGAGGTCGTGGATTCCCTACTTAGAAAAGCAGCGTGGCTCGGTGCAAAGAGCCCGGGTTGGGGACTCAGAAGTCGTGGGTTCTAAGCCTGCCTGCCGCCCACCTCCTCGCCGTCCCTCGGTCTCGCCCATCCCGACGTCGACCCCCGGGCCGCGTCCTCCCGCGGTCCCGGAACGGCCTCCCTCCTCACCTCCGCCAAAAAAATTCTCTTCCCCTCTTCAAAACCCTACTTAAAACTCACCTCCTCCAAGAGGCCTTCCCAGACTGAGCTCCTCTTCTCCCTCTACTCGCTGTACCACCCCCCTTCACCTCTCCACAGCTTAACCCTCTTTTCCCCCCTTGCCCTCTGCTCCTCCCCCTCTCCCTTCCCCTCCCCTCGGCACCGTACTCGTCCGCTCGACTGTATATATTTTCATCACCCTATTTATTTTGTTAACGAAATGTACATCGCCTCGATTCTATTTAGTCGCCATCGGTTTTTACGAGATGTTTTTCCCCCCGACGCTATTTATCGCCATCGTTCTCTTCCGTCCGTCTCCCCCCATCAGACCGTGAGCCCGTTAAACGGCAGGGACCGTCTCCATCTGTTGCCGACTTGTTCATTCCAAGCGCTTAGGACAGTGCTCTGCACATAGTAAGCGCTCAATAAATACTATTGAATGAATGAATGCCTCCGCCGCCTGTCAGCTGGGTGACTTTGGGCAAGTCACAACTTCTCTGAGCCCCGTTTCCCCCATCTGTAAAATGAGCCCCACGTGGGACAGCCTGATCCTCTTGTATCCCCCCCCCCCCACCCGCACATAGTGAGCGCTTAACATACACCATCGTGATTGTACTCAAAAGTAGAATGGAACGAAAAAAGCAGTGAGGATTCGAACCCAAGGCGGGGGCGCCAGCCGGGAAAAGGCCCATTCAGAGACAGTGCTGAATAGATCAGAAAAGGGAGGGATATAACAATAATAATGTTGGTAATTTTTAAGCGCTTACTACGGGCAGAGCACTGTTCTAAGCGCTGGGGTAGATACAGGGTGAGCAGGTTGTCCCACGTGAGGCTCAAAGTTAATCCCCATTTTCCAGATGAGGGAACTGAGGCACAGAGAAGTGAAGTGACTTGCCCACAGTCACACAGCTGACGAGCGGCAGAGCCGGGATTCGAACCCATGACCGCTCACTCCCAAGCCCGGGCTCTTTCAACTGAGTCACGCTGCTTTGACCAAGTGCCTGTTCGTCTCCGGAAATGTAGGAGGGGCCCCCTCTCCACTTTAGCTGTGCCTTTATTTACAACATATAGGAGAACTAGCCAATCACCAAAGAACTCCAACAAGTGTGTTTTCTTCAGTGACAAAAGAGACTCTTAGAGCAGGCCTTAGCTGTTTTGGGTAAGAAGCAATCTCCTATCCCTCGGAATTTGCGGATGTGGTATTCATCCCACCTAAAATGGGGGACTTCCTGAAGCAAAAACAGAGTCATTTAGACCAAGAGCTGCCAGCCTCAGAATGCTGCTCCGAAACAATTATTATTATTAGTCGAAAAGAGAATGGAACGAAAAAAGCAGTGAGGATTTGAACCCAAGATGGGGACGCCGGCCAGGAAAAGTCCCACTCAGAGACAGCGCCGGATAGACGAGAAAAGGGAGGACGCTGACCCAGTGGCCTTTCACCTCCGGACAGTTCGGAGTGACACGGCGGCCCCCACGCCCCTCTCCAGTTTGGTCGGGCCTTTATTTTATGAAGGGAAGGGATCAGATTTGTCCCACTTAGATTGACAGTGTCCCTTTTAAATAATGCATGTTCTGATCAACATTACGGCACCACTCTTGAAACTAACACCTCTATTTCTTCCCTCGAGTTTTGGTCTGGTCGCCTTTCAACCCTCATTTTAAGATAATTCTAACTGCTGCTTTTGGGGGGAATTGAATCATTATTTTCTAAATTATTTGAAGCGAGGAAATGTTCTTTCCGAACGAGTTTCAAAATCATAGGCGAGCCAATTATGCAGTCTGGGAAGCTTCCGTGCATCAGGCGCTTCACCTCTCAGACTCAACTGATGCCCCTCCGTCTGTCCGTAAATTAGTATCTTTTTATTTAATCGGACTAATAGCGTTCTCTTCCATTTGTCCCTTTTCGTAGAAGAGTAAATTGCTTGCCGTTTTGTCATCCCCTTCCATCTAGTGCCTCTCCAGGTGAATTTCACCAAAATACAAGAGTGTGTATGTGTGAATGTGACAGGGACAGAGACACACCAACCTCCAGAGGGGTGTATTTGAAATGTAGGGGTAATAATTCATCTATAATAAAGAATAAATCCATCAGTCACTTGAATTCCTTAAATCTGAAGAGAAGGCATTAATAAATTCTTGGGTGTTTATTCTCATCAAAGTTTGATTTGAAGTAGCCTAGCCTAGTGGACCAGCACAGGCCCAAGAGTCAGAGGATCTGGATTCTAAACCTGGCTCTGCCACCTGTTTACTGCGTGACCTTGGCAAGTCACTTAACTTCTGTTCCTCAATTTTCTCCCCTGTAAAACGGGCACTAAATACCTGTTCTAGCTCCTACTTAGACTGTGAGCCCCAGATGGGACAGGGATTGTGTCTCTGACCGGATAATATCGGATCTGTCCCAGCGCTTAGTGCATGGATTAGGACAGAGTAAGCATTTAACAATACCACAGTTATTATTTGAACTCTCGCGATTTTCTGACTATTTGAGAAGAGGAAGCAAACTTTTGAACTGACGGAGGACCTGGGTTCTAACTCCAGCTCCACCACTTGCCTGCTGTGGGACCTTGGGCCAGTCACTTAACTTCTCTGTGGCTCAGTTTCCTCAGTTTACAAAATGGGGATTCAGTCCCTGTCGTCCCTCTTAGACTGTGAGCCCCACGTGGGACCCGATGATCTTGTACCTACCTCAGCGCTTAGTTTAGCGCCTGGCACATAGTAAGCATTTAAGACTGTGAGCCCATCATTGGGCAGGGATTGTCTCCATCTGTTGCCGAATTATACACTCCAAGCGCTTAGTACAGTGCTCTGCACATAGTAAGCGCTCAATAAATACTATTGAAAATACTATTGAATTAATTTCATTCAATAGTATTTATTGAGCACTTACCATGTGCAGAGCACTGTACTAAGCACTTGAAATGTACAAATGGGTAACAGAGACAGTCCCTGCCCTTTGACGGGCTTACGGTCTAATCGGGGGAGAAGGACGGACAAGAACAATGGCAGTGAATAGAATCGAGGGGATGAACATCTCCTTAAAACAATAGCAAATAAATACAATCAAGGTGATGTACATCTCGTTAACAAAATAAATAGGGTAATGAAGATATGTACAGTCCAGCGGACGAGCACGGTGCTGAGGGGGTGGGACGGGAGAGGGGGAGGAGCAGAGGGAAAGGGGGGAGAAGAGGATTTAGCTGCAGAGAGGTGAGGGGGGGTAGAGGGAGCAGAAGGAAAAGGGGAGCTCAGTCTGGGAAGGCCTCTTGGAAGAGGTGAGGTTTTGTGGTTGCTAGCTACAATTCTTTACACCTCATCTCACTAGAGAGGCAAGGACATATTGGGGGGATACAAGTGATCAGGCTGTCCCACCTGGGACTCCCAGTCTTCAGCCCCATTTTAATAATAATGGTGGTATTTGTCAAGCGCTTACTATGTGCAAAGCACTGTTTGCAACATATAGGAGAACCGGCCAATCAATCACTCAAGAATTCAGACCAGTGTGTTTTCTTCAGTGACAGAAGAGGGTCTTGAGGCAGTCCTTATCTCTTTTGGGTAAGAAGCAATCTCCGGTCCCCCAGAATCTGGGGGCTTGGTATACATCCCACCTGAAATGGGGGAGCAGGCCAAAACGGAGTCATTGAGACCAAGTGCTGGAATACTTTGGAACGCTATTCCAAAAGAGGTTCTCATCCCGGCCCGCCACCTTTTAGCCGGGTGACTTTGGGCAAGTCACTTCACTTCTCTGAGCCTCAGTGACCTCATGTGGAAAATGGGGATGGAGACTGTGAGCCTCACGTGGGACAACCTGATTACCCTGTATCGACCCCAGCGCTCAGAACAGTGCTCAGCACATAGGAAGCGCTTAACAAATACCAACATTATTATTATTATCAACTCGTCCCACCTGCGGCTCCCGGGCTTCATCCCCATTTGACCGAAGAGGAAACTGAGGCCCGGAGAAAGGAAGCGGCCTGCCCGAGGTCACCCAGCAGACAGGTGGCAGAGTCAGGATTAGAGCCCACATCCCCTCCCAAGCCCGGGCTCCTGCCACTGCGCCACGCTGCTAGGTACCCAGAGAATAATAATAATAATAATAATGTTGGCATTTTTTAAGCACTTAACTATGTGCAAAGCATTGTTCTAATTGCTGAGGAGGATACAAGGTGATCAGGTTGTCCCACGTGGGGCTCACAGTCTTCATCCCCATTTTACAGATGAGGTAACAGGCACAGAGAAGTGAAGTGACTTGCCCAAAGTCACAAAGCTGACAAGTGGCGTAGCCGGGATTTGAACCCATGATCTCTGACTCCCCAGCCAGGGCTCTTTCCACTGAGCCATGCTGTTTCTAAGAGAAGTGAAGTGACTTGCCCAAGGTCACTCAGCAGACATGTGGTGGAGTCAGGATTAGAACCCAGGACCTCTTACTCCCAGGCTTGAGCTCTTTCCACTATGCCATACTGTTTCTCAATGATTTGGGCAACAGAGTTCACTGTTGTATGTTCACCCCTTCTAGACTGTGAGCAGGGATTGTCTCTCTTTATTGCTGAATTGTACTTTCCCGGTGTTTAGTACAGTGCTCCACACACAGTAAGCGCTCAGTAAATACGACTGAATGAGAGATAGGTGGCTGGGAGGTCAGCAAGGAGGCGGAATAAGATAAGTGCTTGCATTAATGTGGTAGGGTTTGGGCAAAGACGAAGGAGTGGATTTTGATGATGTTGTGAAGGTGGAACTGACAGGATTTAGTGATGGCTTGAATATTCATTCATTCATTCATTCAGTCGTATTTATTGAGCGCTTACTGTGTGCAGAGCACTGGACGAAGCACTTGGAATGTATAATTTGGCAGCAGACAGAGACCGTCCCTTGCCCAGCAGTGGATGGAGCGAGAGAGGAGTCGAGGATAACACCAAGGTCACGGGCTTGTGAGACGGGAAGGATGGTGGGACCGTCTACAGTGATGGGAAAGTGAAGGGGAGGACTGGATTTTGTGGGTAAGATAAAGAGTTCAGATTTAGTCATCTTAAGTTTGAGGTGACGGGAGGACGGCCAAGTAGAGATGTCTTGAAGGCCGGAGGAAATGCGAGCCCGCAGAGAGGGAGAGAGATGAGGGCCGGAACTGGAGATTTGGCTGTCAACAGCGTAGAGGTGACAGTGGAGGCCTTGGGAGCCTATGAGTTTTCCAAGGGAGTGGGTGTAGATGGAGAAAAGGGGACCCATTTCACTAAGGCTTCTGTCGGTTTTGAGGAGGGAGGCCGTTCCAGGCCAGAGGCAGGACGTGGGCCAGGGGTCGGCGGCGAGATGGACGAGATGGAGGCCAAGTGAGGAAGTGAGCGGCGGCAGAGAAGCGGAGTGTACGGCCTGGGATGGGGAAGGAGAGAAGGGAGGTGAGGTCGGAGGGGGCGAGGGGATGGACGGCTTGGAAGCCAACGGTGAGGAGTTCTTGTTTGAGGCGGAGGTGGATGGGCCACCACGGGAGTTTCCTGAGGGGCGGGGAACTAGGGACTGAACGATTTTGTAGAAAAATGATCCGGGCAGCAGAGTGAAGAGGTAGGCTAGGGTGGGGAGAGACAGGAGGCTGGGAAGTCAGCGAGGAAGCTGATAAAGTAATCCAGGCAGGAGAGGATGAGTGATCGGATCGGAGAAGCAGCGTGGCTTAGTGGCAACAGCCCGAGATTGGGAGTCAGAGGTCGTGGGTTCTCATCCCGGCTCCGCCACTTGTCAGCTGGGCGACTGTGGGCGAGTCACTTCACTGTGCCTCAGTTATCGCATCTGGAAAATGGGGATTAAGACTGGGAGCCCCACGTGGGGCAACCTGATCACCTTGTATTCCCCCAGTACTTAGAACAGTGCTTTGCTATAGTAAGCGCTTACCAAATACCATCATTACTATTATTGTTATTATTATTAACGTGGTAGCGGTTTGGATGGAAAGGAAAGGGCGGACTTTAGCCATGTTGTGGAGGTGGGACCGAGAGGATTTAGTGACGGATTGAGTATGTGGGTTCGTTCAGTCGTATTTATGGAGCGCTTACTGTGTGCAGAGCACTGGACTAAGCGCTTGGAATGTACACTTCGGCAACAGATAGAGACGGTCCCTGCCCAACGACGGGCTCACCGTCTAAACGGGGGAGACGGACAGACAGAATGAGAGAGAGGAGTCAAGGATGACGCCAAGGTTACGGGCTTGTCGGACAGGAAGGATGGTGATGCCGTCTACAGTGACAGCAAAGTCACGATGAGGACAGGGTTAGGGTATCTACCCAGCGCTTAGAACAGTGCTTGGCACATGGCGCTTAACGAATGCCGTCATTATGATGATGAGTGAATTTTAAGTTGGAGGGATTTTTTTTCCTGCGACTTTTTACAAGCTGAACTTTATACTTTAAAAGCCCTTTACCATTGTGAAGATCAAGTATTTTAAACCAACACGGCGAGCCTCCTGATTCCAGTCTTAAGAAACTTGTCAACAAGGAAACAATAGTAATAATCATAATGAACTTTGCCTGTCCTTCCCCCTCCGAGGGAGGTATCGAGCTCAAGCCCAAAGGAACCGTTTTGATGCTAATAAGTTATTTAAATTCTGGCAAATGGTGTAATCTCCACAGATAGGCAACTGTTAATTAAGATCTTTATATAACCCAGAGAATGATCTTTCCTCCTCTTCTTTATCTTTGTTCCTCCATCTTCTACCCTTCCATCCCACCCGTAAACGTCCATAGTCTCGTACGCACGGCGTAGTGGATAGAGCTCGGCCCTGGAAGTCAGAAGGTCCTGGGTTCGAATCCCCGCTCTGCCCCTTGTCTGCTGTGGGACCTTGGGCGAGTCGCTCCACTTCTCTGGGCCTCAGTTATCTCATCTGTAAAATGGGGATTGAGACCGTGAGCCCCACGGGGGACAGGGACCGTGTCCAACCTGATTTGCCTGTGTCCTCCCCAGCGCTTAGTACAGTGCCTGGCACATAGTAAGCGCTTAACAAATTTCATAGTAATTATTATCTTCCCAAGTGCTTAGTACAGTGCTCTGTACACAGTAAGTGCTCGATAGATACCAGCGATTGATTGATCTCCCTTCCAAAATGGGAGCTCTCCATGTTTGATTATCATTAAGAATAATAAAATAATAATGATCTTTGTTAAGTACTTACTATGTGCCAGGCATTATGCTAAGCACTGAGGTGGATACAAACAAATCGGGTTGGACACGGTCCCTGTCCCACGTGGGGCTCACAGTCTCCATTCCCGTTTGACAGATGAGGGAACTGAGGCCCAGAGAATTGAAGCGACTTGCCCAAGGTCACACAGCAGACAAATGGCGGCCCCGGGATTAGAACCCACGACCTTCTGACTCCCAGGCCTGTTCTCTGTCCATTAGACTATGTTGTTTCTGCACCGTCTGCTTGTCGCTGCTAGGCTGTGCTTCTGTAAAGTCACGAGGAGCTTGGACTTCACCCCTAAGCTTCCCTGTGAACAGATAATGTAGAACGAATCAGAAACAGCTTTGTGGTGTTCTAATCACAGGCAGGATACGTGTTGGGGGAATTTCAAGGACTCACCTCGTTCCTCTCCTACTCCAGCCCCGGACGCCCACTTCACTCCTCTCATGCTGGCCTTCTCGCCGTCCCTCCTTCTCGTCTATCTCTCCGCCGACCCCTGGCCCCCGTCCTGCCTCTGGCCCGGAACGCCCTCCCTCCTCATATCCGACAGTCAGTTATTCTCTCCCCACCTTCAAAGCCTTATTGAAGGCCCACCTCCTCCAAGAGGCCTTCCCTGACTGAGCCCTCCTCTCCTCTTCTCCCGCTCCCTTCTGCCTCACCCTGACTTACTCCCTTCATTCATCCCCCCTCCCAGTCCCACACCACTCATGTCCACATCTGTCATTTATTTTAATGTCCGTCTCCCCCCAGACTGTAAGCTCATTGTGAGCAGGGACTGTGTCTATTTATTATAGTGTACTCTCCCAGCACTTAGTACAGTCCCCATTCCTCCTCACCATCCCCCATTCTCGCCCGTCCCACCGTCGACCCCTGGCCCACATCCTCCCTCCGTCCCGGAACGCCCTCCCTCCTCACCTCTGCCAAACTCACTCTCTTCCCCTCTTCAGAGCCTTACTGAGAGCTCACCTCCTCCAGGAGGCCTTCCCAGACTGAGCTCCCCCCTTTTCCCTCTGCTCCCCCTCCACCCTCTGCTCCTCCCCCTTCCCCCTTCACCTCCCCTCAGCTAAGCCCCCTTTTCCTCTGCTCCTGCCTCCCTCCCCCTTTTCCCCCCCCAGCACTATGCTCATTTGTATACATTATTTATTACCCTATTTATTTTGGTAACGAGGTGTACATCCCCTCGATTCTATTGATCCTGATAATGTTGTCTTGTTTTTGTTTCATTCTGTTTTGCTCTGCCGTCTGTCTCCCCCGACTAGACCGTGAGGCTGTCATTGGGCAGGGATTGTCTCTCTATGTCATCGGTTCTAATCCCAGTTTTGCCACTTGTCAGCTGTGTGACCTTGGGCAAATCACTTAACTTCTCGATGCCTCAGTTCCCTCATCTGTAAAATGGGGATTAAGACTGTGAGCCTCACGTGGGACAACCTGATGACCCTGTATCTACTCCAGCGCTTAGAACAGTACTCAGCACATAGTAAGCGCTTAAGAAATACCAAAATTATCATCTGTTGCCGAATTGTACATTCCAAGCGCTTGGTACAGTGCTCTGCATACAGTAAGCGCTCATTAAATGCTATTGAATGAATGAATGAATACAGTGCTCTGCACACAGTAAGCGCTCCATAAATACGATTGAATGAATGAATGAAAGGGACAGATCCAAGGACAAAGACGACGCAGAAGGGAGAGGAAGGAGGAGGGGAAGGTAGGGGTTAGTCGAGGAAGGCCATCTTGGAGGAGATGGAGATTTACTAAGGCTTTGTAGTGGGGGAGAGCGGTGGTCCGATGTGGAGAGTGGAGGGGGAGGCGTTCAGCTCAGAGGCTGGATGGGAGCAAGTCCACCTCCTCTAGACCATAAACCCTTTGTGGACAGGGATTGCATCTACCCATTCTCTTGCACTGTATTCTTCCGAGTGCTTAATCTTCATTCATTCTACTGTATGTAGAGCACTGTAGAGCACCAAGCGCGTGGGAGAGGCAATTCAACAATAAACAGACACATTCCCTGCCCACAACAAGCTTACCGTGCTCTGCACACAGTAGCGGCTCAATATTCAGTGCCCCGATGCCATTCATTCAGGCGTGTTTATTGAGCGCTTACTGTTTGCAGAGCACTGTAATAATAATAATAATGATAGCATTTGTGAAGTGCTTACTATATGCAGAAGACCGGTCTAAGCGCTGGGGTAGATACAAGGTAATCAGCTTGTCCCAGGTGGGGCTCACAGTCTTAATCCCCACTTTACAGAGGAGGTAACTGAGGCACAGAGAATAGACTTGCCGAGGGTCACACAGCAAACAAGTGGCGGAGAGGGGATTAGAACCCATGACCTCAGACTCCCAAGCTCGGGCTCTTTCCACTGAGCCACACTGCTTCTCTGCACTGTATTAAGCTCTTGGGAGAGGACAAGATAAGAGGAAACAGACACATTCCCTGCCCACTGGAAGCCCATCAGTGGACAGGGTTTGCCTCTATCTGTTGCCGAATTGTACATTCCAAGCGCTTAGTACAGTGCTCTGCACATAGTAAGCGCTCAATAAATACTATCGAATGAATGAATGGAGGGGGAGACAGTTGTGACAGTTCTGCTGGGCTGGATCCACGAGGAAAAGAGGCCAAGGCTGAAACTCTCTGCCGTCTCGTGATCTATCTGATGATGATGGTATTTGTTAAGCGCTTACTGTGTGCCAAGCACTGTTCTAAACCTGACCTCAGGTCACGGGCCTTACTGATTGGACTTTGTGGCTTTCCCGCTTCCCCTGTAGGAAAGCATGCAGGCTTACGCCGCCAATGTCTACACTTCCGTGGTGGAGGAATTGACCAAAGGAAAACGGCGCAAATTCGTTGCAGTAGAACAAGAGTTTTTTCGGCTGTGGTGGTACGGCGTAGCTACGGATACCCAGAAGCGGCAGGTAATTTTGCTGGATTCTTTTGGAATGTGGTATTAATAATAAATAATAATTACGGCGTTTAGTAAACGCTTACTCCGTGCCAGGCACTGTACCATGTGCTGCGGGGGGCGGATACGAGCGAAGCGGGTTGGACACGGGCCCTGTCCCACGTGGGGCTCACCGTCTCAATCCCCGTTTTCCAGAGGAGGTCACTGAGGGACAGAGAAGTGAAGTGACTTGCTCAGGGTCACACAGCAGACACGAGCCGGGAATAGAGCCTGTGACCTTCTGACTCCCTGGCCCGGCGTCTGTCCACTACAACGTGCTGCTCTGTGGCAGGCACTGTACTCTGCGCTGGACTAGATACAAGCTCATTAGATTGGACACAATCCCTGTCATTCATTCATTCATTCAATAGTATTTATTGAGCGCTTACTATGTGCAGAACACTGTACTAAGCGCTTGGAATGTACAAATCGGCAACAGATAGAGACAGTCCCTGCCCACTGACGGGCTCACGGTCTAATCGGGGGAGACGGACAGACAAGAACAATGGCAATAAATAGAATCAAGGCAATAAATAGAATCAAGAACTTTCTGCCAGAGCAACAATTGTTTTGCTTTGTGGAGGGATAATGGGGGTGTGTTTGTTCTAATTGGAAAGGTCTTGGAATACCTAATTTAAACCAATGGTTCTCATCAAGTAAGTTTTTTGGGTTTTCTTCAGAATGTGGGAGTCAGGTGTTGCTCTTCAGGCCCAGTTTCACCAATCTCCTTGGTCGAGGGGCTTTCCTATATCCCTATTCCAATACATGATTACATCACTTGGGGTTACCTCCAATTTAGGTCACAGCTCAGCTGAAAACCTAAACCTAAAAAAAAAACCCACCAAAAAACCAATAAAAAATGCAGTACATTACTTTCTCACTGCAATGTGGGATTGAAGGTGACCTTCAGAAGTCATCTGGTTCCACCTCCAGGCAGAATAAATGCCTAGAACTATCCAGGAGAAACAGTTGTCATTTTTTTAAAAGATCTGCAAGAATGGGGATTCTTTTCTCTTTTACCATAAAAATAAGTAAAAACACTGTGACAGGCAATGTTTCAGTTTGGGGGGGGGGGGGGGAGAAGGGAGGGTGTCAGGGAAAGAGAGGAAGAGAATAGTCAAATGATAAAAGTTTGACATCATAAACCTGAGCCACAGAACTCTGCCACAAAGACCAGTAATGGTTTCCTAAATTGTTTGCCATTTCACTATATGCACATCCTTAGGCCTAATGAACAAATTCAGTAAATGTTTTCAGAAACATAGGCTTCCTTTAATATTTACATTATGCCATCAAAACATATTACAGCTTCAGTTTATGAACTGACATTTCTTTTGGCTTCCGTTTCTCTAGCACTTTCTTTCCTTCTTTGATTTGCATTTTCACTTGATCTCGTAATTGAGAAAAAAATGCTTGAGATGACTTCAACGCCTTATCTTTTCCTTCATCCTGAAGCAGCGTGGCTCAGTGGAAAGAGCACGGGCTTTGGAGTCAGAGGTCATGGGTTCGAATCCCGGCTCGGCCACTTGTCAGCTGTGTGACTTTGGGCAAGTCACTTAACTTCTCGGTGCCTCAGTTACCTCATCTGTAAAATGGGGATTAAGACTGTGAGCCCCACGTAGGACAACCTGATTCCCCTGTGTCTACCCCAGCCCTTAGAACAGTGCTCGGCACATAATAAGCGCTTAACAAATACCAACATTATTATTATTATTTTCCAGCTTTGGTTAGCTTCTTCAATTGTGCCGAAGCAACATTTTTATTGAATTTCTTGGCCAGCTCTGGTTTTGTCTGTGCCAACAGTTTCTGTCTCCTTTCCTTCTCTTTGAATTCATACGCTTACGGAATTTCTTCTTTCGTCTCTCTCGTTTCTTGTCTGTAGCGTTCTTTTCGGCACTTGATTTTATATCTCCAGCTTTGTTCCAGCTATTGATTTTATATCTCCAGCTTCACTTCTTCGGGAGCCAGGAGTGCCGCATCACTCAGGCTGACCGGTGCTACTTCCTCCATACTTATAGCAGGAAGGTTGGAGACGACTTTAATCTCTGGAACAGGTGGTTTAGGTGTGAAGTGGAAGTTAGAAAGAGCATCCAATTGTAGGAAGAGTGAATCCATCATCTTCTGAATTTCTAAGTGTTAAGGGTTTTCCTCCTCTTCTGTCCCCCAACGGACTCACGGTCTCAATCTACATTTTCCAGAGGAGGGAACCGAGGGACAGAAAAGCGAAGTGACCTGTCTAAGGTCAAGCAGCAGACAAGGGGCAGAGCCGGGGTTAGAAGAATTAGAACCCAGGTCCTGCTGACTCTCGGGCCCGTACTCTTTCCTCTAGGCCACGCTGCTTCTCCGTTTGTTCAGTGTATTAACCAGTGGAACTTCCGGCAGGATTTTGGTGGCCCAGAAAGGGTAGCGTTTTTTCTGAGGAAGTGGACGCAGTCCAGCATGGGTAGGTGGGAACGGTCAAAAAATGAAGGGAGATTTTCAAGTTCCTTTTTATTTTGGCGTGTGAGACCCATTTCTTCTCCACGTCAGGAGTACCGTCCTCCTTGGTTTTGGAAATTCAGCCTAGAACCCGGACCGAAGATATCCCTGGTTTAGACGCTGAATTGAATTGCTTATTTATCAATGAGAAGCAGCATTTTTTAATAGAGCAAGGGCCGGGGAGTCAGAAGTACGAGGGTTCTAATCCCGCCTCCACCATTTGTCTGCTGTGTCACATTGGACGATTGACATAATTTCTCTGGGGCTTACTTACCTCCTCTGTAAAATGGGGTTGAAGACTCTGAACCTGCCTGACTACTTGTTTTGTCTTGTTGTCTGTCTCCCCCTTCTAAAAATAATAAAAATGTTGGTATTTGTTAAGCGCTTACTATGTGCAGAGCACTGTTCTAAGCGTTGGGATAGATAGATACAGGGTAATCAGGTTGTCCCACGTGAGGCTCACAGTCAACCCCCATTTTGCAGATGAGGTAACTCAGACCCAGAGAAGTGAAGTGACCTGCCCAAAGTCACACAGCTAAGTGGCAGAGTCGGGATTAGAACCCATGACCTCTGATTCCCAAGCCCGGGTTCTTTCCACTGAGCCACGCTGCTTCTCAGTAAGTGTCAAACAAGTACCAAAATTATTATTATTATTAAATTACTCATTTATATTAATGTCTGTCTCCCCCTTCTAGACTGTAAACTCATTGTGGGCAGGGACTGTGTCTGTTTATTGTTGTCTGGTACACTCCCAAGCACTTAATACAGTGCCGTGCACACAGTAAGTGCTCAGTAAATACGATGGAATGAATGAAAGAGTTATGGACAGGGAACGTGTCTCCTAATTCTATTGTATGATACTCTCCCAAACTCTTTGCACAGTGCTCTTCACATAGTAACCACTCAATAAATAGCACGGATTAAGTGGATGAGGTGAATGGTGCAGTCTATTATTTAGATAATAAATAATTATTATAATAAATAAAATCATATAATAAATAATTCTGGGTGCATTCAGAAAACAGGCACATTTTCCTGAACTCGATTAGTCATTGATCCCATGTTTTCCCAAAGGGCTATCGCATCAATTTTCTCCTTTTATTTTCCTGTATCCTTGCAACACCCTGTGAGGCAGAGGGAGGCAGGAATTATCATTTCCATTCATTCATTCACTCAATCGTATTTATTGAGCGCTTACTGTGTGCAGAGCACTGTACTGAGCGCTTGGAAACTGAGGTTCAGAGAGGTGAAGTAACCTGCCCAAGGTCACACAGCAGAGCGGGGCCAGAGAGAAGAAGCGTGGCCTAGTGGGTAGAGCCCGGGCCCGGGAGTCAGAAGGATCTGGCGACTAATTAATCCCGGCTCTGCCACTTGTCTGCTGTGTGACCTTGGGTAAGCTCCGTAACCTCTCCGGGTCTCCGTTCCCTCATCTGTAAAATGGGGATGAAGGCTGCGAGCCTCACGTGGGACAAGCTGATCACCCTGTAATAGTGTTGGTATTTGTTAAGCGCTTACTATTAAATATTATTATTTATTAATTTAAATAAATGTATTAATTTATATTATTAGATATTAATACTATTAAATAAATACTATTGAATGAACATACTACTTGCAGAGCACTATCCTAAGTGCTGGGGTAGATAGAGGGTAATCAGGTTGTCCCACGTGGGGGGGGTCACAGTCTTAATCTGCATTTTGCAGATGAGGAAACTGAGGCCCAGAGAAGTGAAGTGACTCGCCCACAGTCACACAGCTGACAAGTGACAGAGCCAGGAATTCGAACCCATAACCTCTGACTCCCAAGCCCGGGCTGTTTTCACTGAGCCATGCTGCTTCTCTATCCACTCCAGAGCTTAGAACAGTGCCTGGCACATAGTAAGCACTTAACAGATGTCATCATTATTATTATTATTATTGTTATTATCACTACTACTACTACAATTAATAATAACCAGGACTAGAACTCAGGTCTCCTAAATGCGGGCTCCCTGTGTTTTCCGCCAAACACGTTGCCGATCACATTTCAGTCCAGGATGGCCTGATAGAGGTTTCTTCTTAGCCTTGCCTTTAAAATGATTTGAAAAATGCGAGGCGGAACTAAATCCGTATCTGAGGGCGGGGATCCTGGCTTCTAACTCTTGCACTCTCCCAAGGCCAGGATTGTTCTGCAAAAGTAAGGGGCTCCATAAATTCAATTTAAGGCAAGTCACTTCACCTCTCTGTGCCTCAGTCGCCTCGTCTGTAAAATGGGAATGGAGACCGTGAGCCCCACGTCGGAAAACCTGATTGCCCGGCTCTGCCACTTGTCAGCTGTGCGACTCTGGGCAAGTCACTTAACTTCTCTTTGCCTCAGTGACTTCATCTGTAAAATGGGGATTAACTGTGAGCCTCACGTGGGACAACCCGATGACCCTGTATCTACCCCAGCGCTTAGAACAGTGCTCTGCACATAGTAAGTGCTTAACAAATACCAACATTATTATTATTATTGTATCTACCCCAGCGATTAGAGCAGTGCTTGGCATGCAGTAAGGCTCAACAGATACCATCGTCATCATTATTATTATTAAGGCGTTGATGATGATTCTGATAATGATACGGATACTCCATTATGAAGACTAAATAATAATAATGCTGGTATTGGTTAAGCGCTTACTATGTGCAAAGCACTGTTCTAAGCGCTGGGGGAGATACAAGGTGATCAGGTTGTCCCACGTGGGGCTCCCAGTCTTCATCCCCATTTTACAGATGAGGGAACTGAGACCCAGAGAAGTGAAGTGACTTGCCCACAGTCACACAGCTGACAAGTGGCAGAGCCAGAATTTGAACCCATGACCTCTGACTCCCAAGCCCGGTCTCTTTCCACTGAGCCATGCTGCTGCTTTAAATGATATCAGTAGCAACCGAAACTCATTAATGTCAATTTATTTTCAGTAGGTAAATGTAAAATTATTTTTTTCTTGCAAGGAATACTACTGTTAAGTGTGGTTTGAGAACAGCAGTGTGGCCTAGTGGGAAGAGCCCGGACCTGGGAGGTAGAGGACCTGAGTCCTAACCCCAGCTCTTCCTCTCTCGTCTGCCGGGTGACATTGGACAGGTCGCTTCTCATCCCTAGGAAGCAACGTGGCTTACTGACAAGAATGCGGGCTTGGGAGTCAGAAGTCGTGGGTTCTGATCCTGACTCTGCCACTCGTCTGCTGGTTGACCTCGGGCAAGCCACTTAACTTCTCTGTGCCTCAGTTCCCTCACCTGTAAAATGGGGATTTAAGACTGTGGGCCCCACGTGGGACAATCTGATTACCTTGTATCTACCCCAGTGCTTAGAACAGTGCTTGGCACATAGTAAGTGCTTAACAAATACCACTATTATTATTATTAATAACATGGGGATTCATTCCCTGTTCTCCATCTTAAACTGTGAGCTCCAGGTGGGGCCTACCTGATGATCTTGTATCTAACCCAGCACTTAGTACACTCCTCGGCGTAGACTGTGAGCCCGTCGCTGGGCAGGAATTATCTCTATCTGTTGTCGATTTATACGTTCCAAGCGCTTAGGACAGTGCTCTGCACATAGTAAGTGCTCAATAAACACGATTGATCGAATGAATGAATGAATTTAGTAAGTGCTTAACAAACCCAAACGGTGCTTAATAAACAGCGCTTAATAAAAACAAACGTTAGGGGTGTTTGTTAAGCGCTTTCTACGTGCCAGGCACTGTACTAAGCGCTGGGGTGGATACAAGCAAATCGAGGTGGAAACAGTCCCCGTTCCACGTGGGCCTCACCATCTCAACCCCCATTTTCCAGATGAGGGAACGTAGACCCAGAGAAGTGAAGTGTCTTGCCTAGCTTGTGCCTACCCCAGCGCTTAGAACAGTACTTGATACATCATAAGTGCTTACCAAATGCTATTATTCATTCATTCATTCGATAGTATTTATTGAGCACTTACTGTGTGTGCAGAGCACTGCACCAAGCGCTTGGAATGTACAATTCGGCAACAGATAGAGACAGTCCCTGCCCGATGAGGGGCTCGCAGTCTAATCGGGGGAGATTAGATAAGATTAGACTCTTATCTTTCTGGCCGTTCATTCTTGGTCTCCTTCGCAGTCTCCTCCTCCCCCTCCCATTCTCTGACTGTTGGGGTTCCCCAAGGCTCAGTTCTCGGCCCTCTTCTGTTCTCCATCTACACTCCCTCGGTGAACTCATCCGCCCTCACGGCTTCAACTATCATCTCTATGCAGAGGACACACAGATCTACATCTCACCCCCCACCCCCGTCCTCTCCCCCTCCCTTCAGGCTCGTATCTCCTCCCGCCTCCAAGACTTCTCTACCTGGATGTCTGCCCGCCACCCAAAACTCAACGTGTCCAAAACTGAGCGCCTCGTCTTCCCTCCCAAACCCGGTCCTCTCCCTGACTTCCCTATCACCGTGGACGGTACGACCATCCTTACCGTCTCTCGGGCCCGCGACCTCTGTGTCATCTTTGATTCGTCTCTCTCGTTCACCCCACACATCCGATCCGTCACCGAGATCTGCCGGTCTCACCTTCATAATATCGCCAAGATCCGCCCTTTCCTCTCCACCCGAACGGCTACCTTACTGCCACGGGCTCTCTTGATATCCCGGCTGGATTATCGTGTCAGCCTCCTCTCCGATCTCCCTTCCTCCCGTCTCTCCCCGCTCCATTCTATTCTTCATTCCGCTGCCCGGCTCATCTTCCCGCAGAAACACTCTGGGCCTGTCACTTCCCTCCTCCAGTGGTTGCCTATCGACCTCCGCACGAAACAAAAACTTCTTACTCTGGGCTTGCGCCCCCCCCCCCCAACCCCCGTTCTCGCCTATCCCGCCATCAATCTCCGGGCACGTCCTCCCACGGTCCTGGAACGCCCTCCCTCCTCACCTCCGCCAAACTAATTCTCTTCCCCTCTTCAAAGCCCTACTTAGAGCTCACCTCCTCCAAGAGGCCTTCCCACACTGAGCTTCCCCTTTTCCCTCTGCTCCCTCTGCTGCCCCTCTATCCCCCCTTCACCTCAGCCCCCCCTTTCCCCCCTTTCCCTCTGCTTCTCCCCCTCTCCCTTCCCCTCCCCTCAGCACTGTGATCGTCCACTCAATTGTATATATTTTTTATTATCCTATTCATTTTGTTAATAAGATGAACATCACCTTGATTCTATTCATTGCTATTGTTTTTGTCCGTCCGTCTCCCCCGATTAGACCGTAAGCCCGTCAGAGGGCAGGGACTGTCTCTATCTGTTGCCGATTTGTACATTCCAAGCGCTTAGTACAGTGCTCTGCACACAGTCAGTGCTCAATAAATACTGTTGAATGAATGAATGAATGAATGAGACATTATTATCATCATTATTATTATTATTTACAAATGCCATAAAAAAAGAAGAGCCTGATACAGTAGTCAACGTAGGATATGGTAAGTCTGGCCAGGCTGCTTCTCTAAATACCAAATAAACGATGCTAACATACTAAATCAAGAATAAATACTATTGATTCAGAAATACAATTCGCTCTGACTTCTTCCTATCCCGCAGGTGTTTCAGTTACTGCAAGAAGGACAGCTGGAATTTCTCATCGGCGGCCAAGTGATGCACGACGAAGCGGTGACGCTGATCGACGACCAGATTTTGCAGTTAACAGGTGCGGTGGCAGGTTTCCTTCGTTGACAACGGCGACGGGGTTCATAATGAGAAGCAGCGTGGCCTAGCGGCTGTAGCCCGGGCCTGGGAGTCACAAAGAGCTGGGTTCTAATCCCGGCTCCACCTTGTGTCTGCTGCGTGACCTCCGGCAGGTCATTTCACTTCTTTGGGCCTCAGTTCCCTCATCTGGAAAATGGAGATTAAGACTGTGAGCTCCAGGTGGGATAGGGACTCTGTCCAACCTGTCTCTATCCCCGGCTCTGCCACTCGTCAGCTGTGTGACTTTGGGCAAGTCACTTAACTTCTCGGTGCCTCAGTGACCTCATCTGTAAAATGGGGATTAAGACTGTGAGCCCCACGTGGGACAACCTGATTGCCCTGTGTCTACCCCAGCGCTTAGAACAGTGCTGGGCACATAGTAAGCGCTTAACAAATACCAACATTATTATTATTATTACAGTGCCTGGCTCATAGTAAGCGCTTAATAGATGCCACCCAAAAAAAATGAATTGCCAATTCTCTCTTTAACCTGTGCTCCGCCGCTTCAAAGCCTTATTGAAGGCCCATCTCCTCCAAGAGGCCTTCCCAGGCTTAACCCCACTTTTCCTCATCCCCCCCCTCCCTACGTCACTCTGACTTGCTCCCTTTCCTCTCCCCACTCCCAGCCCCACAGCACTTATGTCCGTAGTTGTCATTTTATTGATAACAATAATAAAAATTATAGTATTTAAGCGCTTACTATGTGCAAAGCACTGTTCTAAGCGCTGGGGTTGGTACAGGGTAATCGGGTTGTCCCACGTGGGGCTCACAGTCTTCATCCGCATTTTACAGATGAGGTAACTGAGGCCCAGAGAAGTTAAATGACTTGCCCAAAGTCACACAGCTGATAAGTGACAGAGGCGGGATTAGAACCCATGGCCTCTGACTTCCAAGCCCGTGCTCGTCTCGATGTCCGTCTCCCCAGCTTTAGACTGTTAGCTCGTTGTGGGGAGGGACTATGTTTGTTGTATTCTCCTCTCCCAAGCATTTAGTACAGTGCTCTGCACACAGTAGATGCTCAATAAATACAATTGAATGAATGAGTGACAAGGGGCAGGGTCCAACCCGATTAACTTGTATCTAACCCAGCACTTCGAGCAGTGTTTGGCACATAGTAAGCGCTTAAGTACCACGATGATGATAATAATAATGCCCCTAGCTTCCCTGTGGCAAACTTTGCCGTGCAGATCGCTTCCGGGTTGTTTTACGTGTTTTTGACTTTGACAGGCGGATGGCATTCGATTTCCCTGCCGCTTCTCTCCTCCTAAAAAATGTTTCTGTCGGTCCCCCTCCAGGTACATGCTCTAACTTTAAACAGTGATGTTGAAAGTTTGGAAAAGCAGTGCGGCCTGGCGGGTAGAGCACGGGCCTAAAAACGAAGGATCTGGGTTCTAATCCTGGCGCCTTGTCTTCTGCGTGACCTTGAGTAATTCACTTCCCTTCTCCGGGACTCAGTTTCCTCCTCTGTCAAATGAAGACTGCGAGCCCCATGTGGGATAGGGACTCCATCCAACCTGATGAGCTTCTCTTTACCCCAGGGCTTAGTACTCTGCCTGGCATGTAGTAAGCGCTTAGCATATACCATCAAAAAAAAAATAGTCAATTCTCTCTTTAGCCTCTGCCCCTTATTATGGGGGAAAGTGAGGAAAACAAACCTGGAAAAACCAGGGAATCTTGGGAACGATGAGATGATTTATTTATAATAATATCTGTCTCCCCCTCTGGACTGCGAGTTCATTGTAGGGAGGGAATGTGTCCGTTTGTCCGTTACTCTCCCAAGTGCTTAGTACAGTGCCTTTTATTCAGGAAGCTCTCGGTAAATAATAATAATTGTGGTATTTGTTAAGCGCTTACTATGTTCCAAGCTCTCTTCGAAGCCCGGGGGGGTAATCAAGTTGTCACACGTGGGACTCACACTCTGAATCCCCATTTCACAGATGAGGGAACTGAGGCCCAGAGAAGTTAACTGACTTGCCCAAGGTCACGCAGCAGACAGGTGACGGTGGCGGAATTAGAACCCACGTCCTCTGACTCCCAAGCCCGGGCTCTTTCCAATACGACTGACTCAGTGAAGTCCTGCTTCTGGCCTGGAACGCCCACCCTCCTCATATCTGATAGACAAATGACTCTTCCGCCCTTCAAAGCCTATTGAAGGTGCACCTCCTCCAAGGAGTCCTCCCTGACTAAGCCCCCTCTTTCCTCTTCTCCCGCTCCCTTCTGCGTCACCCTGACCTGCTCTCTTTATTCATCCCCCCCTCCCAACCCCACAGAGCTCATGTCCATAGCTGTCATTTCTTTATTTCTATTAATTTCTGTCTCCCCCTCTAGACTGTAACCTCGTTGTGGGCAGGGAATGTGTCTGGTTTTTTTTCTATCATACTCTCCCAAGCGCTTAGTACAGTGCTCTGCACACAGTAAGCACTCAATAAATACAATTTGAATGAATAAACATGAAAAACTAAGGATTGGTTTCCCGGTATCTCCTGGCTTGCCAGATTTCCCTGGCGTTTTGGTTATTCTTACTGTTGATCTTTCGATTAGTTGTCCGGTACAGTGCTCAGCACACGGTAAGCCCTCAGTAAGTACCTTCAATTGATTGATTTGAGTGCCTCCGTGGAGCTTGGTGAGCTGTGGAATTACCAAACCTGATTACTAGCCCAAAGAGTCCCAGTCAATCACAGGATTTTAATGAAGGGTTGTGGACTCTATTATTATTATTATTATGGTATTGGTTAACTATGTGCCAGGCACTGTTCCGAGCACTGAGGTGGATGCGGGGTAATCAGGTTGTACCACTCAGTGTTCACAGTTTTCATCGCCGTTTTCCAGATGAGGTAACTGAGGCCCAGAGAAGTGAAGCAACTTGCCCGAGGCCACACAGCAGACAAGTGGCAGAGCCAGGATAATAATAATAATCGTGGTATTTGGAAGCGCTTACTGGGTGTCAAGCACTGTTCTAAGCACTGGGGCAGCTACAAGGTAATCGGTGTTCCATGTGGGGCTCACAGTCATAATCCCCATTTGACAGATGAGGTAACTGAGGCACAGAGAAGTTAAGTGAGGTGCCCAAAGTCACACAGCTAAGTGGCGGAGCTGAGATTAAAACTCACGACCTCTGACTCCCAAGCCCGGGCTATTTCCACTGAGCCCCGCTGCTTCCCCCATCTGCTGTATTATTTGGTCAGTCGTATTTATTAATAATAATGTCGGCATTTGTTAAGCACTTACTATGTACCAAGCACTGTTCTATGCATTGGGGTAATAATAATAATAATGTTGGTATTTGGTAAGCACTTACTATGTGCAGAGCACTGTTCTAAGTGCTGGGGCAGATACAGGGTAATCAGGTTGTCCCACGTGAGGCTCACGGTCTTCATCCCCATTTTACAGATGAGGTAACTGAGGCCCAGAGAAGTTAAGTGACTTGCCCAGTGTCACACAGATGACAAGTGGCAGAGCTGAGATTCGAACCCATGATCTCTGACTCCCAAGCCCGGGCTCTTTCCACTGAGCCACGCTGCACAGAGCATTGTAGTAAACTCTTGGGAGAGTAAAATATAACAATAAAGAGAGAGATTCCCTGCCCACGATGAGCTTACAGTCTAGAGGTTCGTTCGTTCATTGTCGTTCGTATTTATTGAGTGCTCACTTTGTGCAAGGCACTGTACTATTCCTTCATTCAATAGTATTAATTGAGCGCTTACTATGTGCAGAGCACTGTACTAAGCCCTTGGAATGGACAATTCGGCAGCAGATAGAGACAATCCCCGCCCAGTGACGGGCTCGCGGCCTAAATGGGGATGAAGACTTGGGAGAGTACATTATAACAACAGACCCATATCTTCCCACCACGAGCTCACAGTCTAGAGGGGGAGAGAGACATTAATAGAAATAAATAAATAGATTAAATGACAGATATATGCAGATGTGCTGTGGGGATGGGAGGGAAGATGGAATGAAGGAGCGAGTCAGAGCGGCGCAGAAGGGAGTGGGAGAAGAGGAGAGGAGGGCGCAGTCGGGGAAGGCTTCTTGGAGGAGGTGGGCCTTCGATGAGGTTTTGAGGTGGGGGAGAACAATTGGTCTGATATGAGGATGGAGGGTGTTTTACATTAGTTGATCCATATCCCAAAGTTTTGGATTTCAATCTGAAGTTTCCTTCTCCTCGTCCTCCCTCCCCCAGCTCTTCCCTTCAGTGACTCACCCATTACTGGGAGGGGAATTATATTCATCTTACTGAACTCTCCTAAGCACTCAATTCAGTACTCTGCACACAGTAAATACTCAATTAATGCCACTTACTGATTTTTCCAAGTGCGAGGGGCCGCTGAATACGTCAGAGTGAGTGTATTTATATAGATGCGTATTTATAGAAACATCTCTCCAAAAGATGGTATTGCTTATTCTCTCAACAGACACCGTTCCTGGTAATGTATTCAGGTGTCTGACAAGAAAAGCCCCTCATCCCAAAGAGATCATCACTCCTGACCTGGAATTTCAGATTTTTCTTCCCTCCGTTTACCTCCTCGTCATACTATTGCCTATAATCCATTCATTCATTCAATAGTATTTATTGAGCGCTTACTATGTGCAGAGCACTGTACCGAGCCCTTGGGATGTACAAATCGGCAACAGATAGAGACGGTCCCTGCCCTTCGACGGGCTCACGGTCTAATCGGGGGAGACGGACGGACGAGAACGATGGCGATAGATAGAGTCGAGGGGAAGGACATCTTGTAAAAACCGATGGCGACTGAATAGAATCGAGGCGATGTACATTTCATTAACAAAATAAATAGGGTGATGAAAATATATACAGTCGAACGGACGAGCTCAGTGCTGAGGGGAGCGGAAGGGAGAGGGGGAGGAGCAGAGGGAAAGGGGGGAGAAGAGGGCTTAGCTGAGGAGAGGTGAAGGAGGGGTAGAAGGAGCAGAGGGAAAAGGAGAGCTCAGTGTGGGAAGGCCTCTTGGAGGAGGTGAGCTCTAAGTAGGGCTTTGAAGAGGGGAAGAGAATCAGTTTGTCGGAGGTGAGGAGGGAGGGCGTTCCGGGACCGCGGGAGGACGCGGCCCGGGGGTCGACGGCGGGACGGGCGAGGACGGGGGACGGCGAGGAGGTGGGCGGCGGAGGAGCGGAGCGGGCGGGCTGGGCGGCGGAAAGAGAGAAGGGAGGAGAGGTAGGAAGGGGCGAGGTGACGGACAGCCTCGAAGCCTAGAGGGAGAAGTTTTTGTTTTGTGCGGAGGTTGATAGGCAACCACTGGAGGTTTTTAAGAAGGGGAGTGTTAAGGGCTTACTAGTGTGCCAAGCACTCTTCTAAGCGATGGGGTAGTTACAGACCGATCAGGCCAGATGCAATCTCTGTCCCCCATGGAGCTCACGGGCTTAATCCACATTTCCCAGATGAGGGAACTGAGGCCCAGAGAAGGGAAGTGACTTGCCCAAGGTCGCGCAGCAGGCACGCGGAGGAGCCGAGATGAGAACCCAGGACCTTCTGACTCTCAGGCCCCGGCTCTAGCCATTGGGCGGCGCTGCTCCTCGTATGTGACATGCACAGAAGAAGCCTTGGAAATACACAACTACGTGGCCAGGTTCGCTTAGCTTCAAACATAAAGCAGAATCTCTCTTAAAAAGTGAACGAGGGCTGAGGTATTTTCGGAAAGGAAACGGAGGCGGCCGTGGCTTTTATGCCTGTGCTCCTTTAATGGGTGCTTCCTAAACGGCCAGTACAGGACAACGAGCCCGGTGGGCTTTCAGTAAATATCCTGACTCTCACTCTTTCTCTGTGCTAATAACAATGATGACGTTGGTATTTGTTAAGCGCTTGCTATGTGCCGAGCACCGTTCTAAGCGCTGGGGGAGATACAGGGTCATCGGGTTATCCCACGTGAGGCTCACAGCCTTCATCCCCATTTTACAGATGAGCTCACTGAGGCCCAGAGAAGTGAAGTGACTTGCCCACAGACATACAGCTGCCAAGTGGGGGAGCTGGGATTCGAACCCATGACCTCTGACTCCCAAGTCCGGGCTCTTTCCACAGAGCCACACTGCTTCTTTGCTACTTCTCTCTCCTGTGCCACGGAACTCGCTTTTTTCCCCCTCTTTGCTACCCCCAGTGATCCTGTTAGTTACAGCCGATCCATATTCCCGTGGCTAAGTGGAAAGAGCCCGGGCTGGGGAGTCAGAGGTCATGGGTTCGAATCCCGACTCCGCCACGTGTCTGCTGTATGACCGTGGGCAAATCACTTCTCAGGGCCTCAGTTACCTCATCTGTAAAATGGGGATTAAAAAACGTGAGCCTCACAAGGGACAACCTGATTACCCTATATCTACCCCAGTGCTTAGAACAGTGCTCAGCACATAGTGAGCGCTTAAATACCATCATTATTATTAGTAGCAGTATAGGTGATTTCCCCTGGACCCCTCAACTAGTAGGTGATTCCCAAAACGGTGAGAGTCTGCCGTCCCTTGGATTTTTGGCCTCATTTGGCTCATCGTCTTTAACGGCGAACGGCAAAACCGAAACTAACGGCTCAAATAGCACGGCCTAGCGGAAAGAGCACAGGGCCTGGTAGTCAGAAGGTCATGGGTTCTATTCCTGGCTCTGCCACCTGCCCGCCGTGGGTCCTTGGACCAGTCGGTTAACTGCTCCGGGCCTCAGTTTCCTCATCTGTAAAATGGGGATAAAAAGTGCCTCAGACTCTGAGCCCATGCAGGACAGGGACTGTGACCGATCCGATCGTCTTCTGCCTACCCCAGTGCTGCCCACTACGGTGCTGAGTCCCTCGTTAATGCTTGATAAATACCGTCATCGTTATTTTAAATCGACCTTTTTCTACCCCGTGGCCAGGAAATCTCGCATTGTTTGTGACATCGTGTGTGTGTGTGTACGCAGCCGTTTCTTCTGACACCACATCGTGTACTTTCTAGACGTAACATGTTGTTGCAAGAACTTTCCCTCATAATAATAATAATAGTGATGATGTTGGTATTTGTTAAGCGATCACTATGTGCCGAGCGCTGTTCTAAGCGCTGGGGTAGATACAGGGTAATCAGGTTGTCCCACGTGAGGCTCACGGTCTTAATCCCCATTTTACAGATGAGGTCACCGAGGCACCGAGGAGTGAAGTGACTTGCCCAAAGTCACACAGCTGACAGGTGGCAGAGCCGGGATTAGAACCCGTGACCTCTGACTCCTAAGCCCGTGCTCTTTCCACTGAGCCACGCTGCTTCTCCCTTATTGTTTTGTCACGTGGCATCTCAAGGATATAGTATAGAAAACACACCGGACAACAGGCTGGACTAGGCTTCGAGGCTGTCCATCACCTCGCCCCCTCCTACCTCTCCTCCCTTCTCTCTTTCCACCGCCCACCCCGCACGCTCCGCCCCTCCGCCGCCCGCCTCCTCGCCGGCCCCCGTTCTCGCCCGTCCCGCCGTCGACCCCCGGGCCGCGCCCTCCCCGTAAGCGCTTAACAAATACCATCATTATCCCTCCCTCCTCACCTCCGCCAAACTCATTCTCTTCCCCTCTTCAGAACCCTACTTAAAACTCACCTCCTCCAAGAGGCCTTCCCACACTGAGCTCCCCTTTTCCCTCTGCTCCCTCTGCCCCCCCTTCACCTCTCCGCAGCTAAACCCTCTTCTCTCCCCTTTCCCTCTGCTCCTCCCCCTCTCCCGTCCCACCCCCTCGGCACCGTACTCGCGCGCTCAACTGTATAGATCTTCATCACCCGATTTATTTTGTTAATGAGATGTACATCACCTCGATTCTATTTATTTGCTGTTGTTTTAATGAGACGTCCATCCCCTCGATTCTATTTATCGCCATCGTTCTCGTCCGTCCGTCTCCCCCGATTAGACCGTGAGCCCGTCAGAGGGCAGGGACCGTCTCCGTCTGTTACCGATTTGTACGTTCCCAGCGCTTAGTACAGTGCTCTGCATATAGTAAGCGCTCGATAAATGCTATTGAATGAATGAAGTGCTGAGGGAATTTTTCCACAGAAGTTACAGACCCTGAGGATGCAGTTGGTATTTTGGTGTGGTGGGTAGAGCCCGGGCCTGGGAGTCAGAAGGTCATGGGTTCTAATCCTTGTCCCACCCCTTGTGGGACATGGGGCCAGCCTTTCTTTGACGGGCAGAGCCATCGGAGTGGGCTTTACGCGGAGGTTTGCGATTAAAGAGCTGTCTTTGGCGTTGCAGAAGGACACGGGTTTTTGTACGAAACCTTTGGGATTCGGCCTGAGTTCTCTTGGCACGTGGATCCTTTCGGAGCATCCGCGACCACCCCGACCGTGTTCGCCCTGGCCGGCTTTAACGCCCACCTCATCTCCCGAATCGACTACGATCTGAAAGACGCCATGCAGAGAGGCAAGGTAAGAAGAAGAAGAAGAATTATGGTACCTGTTAATAATAATAATAGTGTTGGTATTTGTTAAGCGCTTACTATGTGCAGAGCACTGTTCTTAGCGCTGGGGTAGATACAGGGTAGTCAGGTTGTTCATTCAATAGTATTTATTGAGCGCTTACTATGTGCAGAGCACTGTACTAAGCGCTTGGGATGAACAAGTCGGCAACGGATAGAGACGGTCCCTGCCATTTGACGGGCTCACGGTCCGATCGGGGGAGGCGGACGGACGAGAACGATGGCGATAGATAGAGTCGAGGGGAAGGACATCTCGGAAAAACAATGGCGACCGAATAGAATCGAGGCGATGTACAATTCATTAACAAAATAAATAGGGTAATGAAAATATATACAGTCGAGCGGACGAGTACGATGCCGAGGGGAGGGGAAGGGAGAGGGGGAGGAGCAGAGGGAGATGGGGGGAAAAGAGGGTTAAGCTGCGGAGAGGTGAAGGGGGGGTGGCAGAAGGAGTAGAGGGAGAATGGGAGCTCAGTCTGGGAAGGCCTCTCGGAGGAGGTGAGGTTTAAGTAGGGTTTTGAAGAGGGGAAGAGAATTTTTTTGGCGGAGGTGAAGAGGGAGGGCGGTCCGGGACCGCGGGAGGACGCGGCCCGGGGGTCGACGGCGGGACGGGCGAGACCGAGGGACGGCGAGGAGGTGGGCGGCGGAGGAGCGGAGCGTGCGGGGTGGGCGGTGGAAAGAGAGAAGGGAGGAGAGGTAGGAAGGGGCGAGGTGACGTAGAGCCCTGAAGCCTAGAGTGAGGAGTTTTTGTTTGGAGCGGAGGTCGATAGGCAACCACTGGAGTTGTTTAAGAAGGGGAGTGACAGGCCCAGATCGTCTCTGCGGGAAGATGAGCCGGGCGGCGGAGTGAAGAATAGACCGGAGCGGGGCGAGAGAGGAGGAAGGGAGATCGGAGAGAAGGCCGACACGGTAGTCTAGCCGGGATATAACGAGAGCCCGTAGCGGTAAGGTAGCGGTTTGGGTGGAGAGGAAAGGGCGGATCTTGGCGATATTGTAAAGGTGAAAGGTCTTGGTAACGGATAGGATGTGTGGGGTGAACGAGAGAGAGAGGTTGTCCCACGTGAGGCTCACAGTCTTCATCCCCATTTGACAGATGAGGTCACCGAGGCACAGAGAAGTTAAGTGACTTGCCCACAGTCACATAGCTGCCAAGTGGTGGATCCGGGATTCGAACCCGTGACTTCTGACTCCCAAGCCCGGGCTCTTTCCACCGAGCCACGCTGCTTCTCATGCCCCACTAAAGTGTTCTAAGTTCTGGGGTAGTTACAAGTTAATCAGTTTGGACACAGTCCCTGTCCCACATGGAGCTCACAGTCGCGATCCCCTTTTTACAGATGAGGTCACTGAGGCACAGAGAAGTGAAATGACTTGTCTAAATTCATACAGCAGACAGGAGGAAGAGCTGGGATTAGAACACATGACCTTCTGACTCCCAGGTCCGGCTCTAGCCACTATCCAGCTGACTCCTGTGAACTTTCTTTTGCTCGGTCTTTGGTGCTTAGAGGTGGAAAGAGCCCTGGGAGTCAGGAGGCCTGAGTTCTAATCCTGACTCTGCCCCTTGTCTCCTGACTCACCTTAGCTTCCCCGCGACCCAGTTTCCTCTGATAAAATGGGAATAAGAGTCCCCCTTTTCTACCACCCCCCAAAACTGTGAGCCTCACGTGGAAGGAGGACTGCTTGCATTAAATCTGCCTCAGTGTGTTCAGTGCAAGTGCTCAGTGCGCCCTAGTGGAAAGAGCTTACTATGTGCCAAACACTGTTCTCAGCACTGGGGCGGATACAAGGTACCAGGCCGGACGCAGTCCCCGTTCCACGTGGGGCTCACAGTCTCCATCCCCATTTTCCAGATGAGGGAACTGAGGCCCGGAGAAGTGAAGCGACCCGCCCAAGGTCACACAGCAGACAAGTGGAGCTGGGATTAGAACCCACAACCTCTCACTCCCAAGCCCGCGGTCTTGCCACTTACTGGGCACTTCTGGTCTGCAAAGCACTGTAGTAAGAAGTGGGGAAAAATCTAATACGAGAAAGAGGAAGAGTTTCACCCCATATAATATAATAATGTTGGTATTTGTTAAGCGCTTACTATGTCTAGAGCACTGTTTTAAGCGCCGAGGTAGATACGGGGTCATCAGGTCGTCCCACGTGAGGCTCACAGTTAATCCCCATTTTACAGATGAGGTAACTGAGACCCAGGGAAGTGAAGTGACTCGCCCACAGTCACACAGCTGACACGTGACAGAGCCGGGAGTCGAACCCTTGACCTCTGACTCTGAAGCCCAGGCTCTTTCCACTGAGCCACGCTGCTTCCCCTTATACTGTCCTTGTCCCCCCGATTCTCTTTGTTCTTGTGTTTCAGAAGCTGCAGTTTGTGTGGCGGGCCTCTCCCTCCTTAGCAGAAAATCAGGAGATCTTCACGCACGTTATGGATCAATATAGCTACTGCACCCCATCCTACGTTCCCTTTTCGAACAGGTAGGGGCCTTCCTGAGTGTTCTACCTTTTTTTGCTTTAGTGGTATTTATTTATTATTTAGTAGGAAGCAGCAGGGTGTAATGGATGGAGCCCAAGCCTGGGAGTCAGAAGGTCACGGGTTCGATTCCCGGATCCGCCACTAGTCTGCTGTGTGGGCCGGGGCAAGTCACTTCACTTCTCTGGACCTCGGTTCCCTCGCCTGTAAAATGGGGATTAAGACCGTGAGCCCTTATGTGGGACAGGGACCGTGTCCAACCTCATTAGCTCCTATCCATCCCGACGCTTAGTGCAGTGCCTGGCCCATAGCGAGCTGTTAAATATCACAATTATTATTATTACCGTTATTACTGGGTGAAGAGAACTGTGTGAAATGCTTGGGTGAGTCATAACAGTGGTCATTACGGTACTTGTTAAGCGCTTACGACGTGTCAAGCATCGGAAGCTCATTCTAGACTGGAAGCTCGGCCCGGGCAGGGAATGTCTATTGTTATATTGCACTTTCCCAAGCGTTCAGCCCAGCACTCCGCACCCGGTAAACGCTCAGTAAATGCGACATGTTAATCAGGTTGGATCCGGTTCCCGTCCCACCTGGAGCTCCCGGTTTTAATCCCCGTTTGCCGGATGAGGTAACCGAGGCCCAGAGAAGCGAAGTGACTTGCCCAGGGTCACCCAGCGGACACGTGGCGGAGTCGGGATTAGAACCCAGGTCCTTCTGACTCCCAGGTCCTTGTCTATTCACTGGTTTTACGGTACAACGGAGTCGGTAGACCTGTTCCCTACCCACAGAGAGATTTCAGTCGTGATGGATTCCAAACAGTAATCAGTTGGGCTCAACATCCTCTGGGAGAGACTTGAAACGGTGGGGAAAGTGAGAGCCTTCAAAGGAAGAGAGAAATAACGTATCCCCTAAAGCACCTATGTGTATATCTATAATTTATTTATCTATTTATTTGTTTATAATAGTAATACCGATGGTATTTGTTAAGCACTTACTATGTGCCAAGCACTGTTCTTAGCACTGGGATAGGTACAAGGTAATCAGGTTGTCGCACGTGGGGCTCGCAATCTTAATCTCCATTTTACAGACGAGGTCACTGATTCATTCATTCAGTAATATTTCTTGAGCGCTTACTATGCGCAGAGCACTGTACCAAGCGCTTGGACTGCTTGTCACCTCCACGCACAGACCATGGTGGCGAACATTCAAGAGAGAGCAGCTTGGCTCGCCACAGACGATCGTCCCTCTTCATTTCTGAATTGTACTTTCCAAAGACTTAGTACGGTGCTCTGCACACAGTAAGCGCTCAGTAAATACGAGCGAATGAATGAAGTCACGTCACTTCTCTGGGCCCCAGTTCCCTCATCTGTAAAATGGGGATTGAGACTGTGAACCCTAAATGGGAAAGGGACTGTGTCCAACCCGATCTGCTTGTGTCCACCCCAGCGCTCAGTACAGTGCCTGGCGTATAGTCTGGATCTATTGGGTTGGTGTTGCTATCTTAATAATGCTGGTATTTGTTAAGCGCTTACTGTGTGCCGAGCACTGTTCTAAGCGCTGGGGTAGACACAGGGGAATCAGGTTGTCCCACGTGGGGCTCACGGTCTTCATCCCCATTTTACAGATGAGGGAACTGAGGCACAGAGAAGTGAAGTGACTTGCCCACAGTCACACAGCCGACAAGTGGCAGAGCTGGGATTCGAACTCATGAGCCCTGACTCCAAAGCCCGTAATAATAATGTTGGTATTAAGCCCTTTCTATGGGCAGGGCACTGTTCTAAGCGCTGGGGTAGATACAGGGTAATAATAATAATAATGTTGGTATTTGTTAAGCGCTTACTATATGCAGAGCACTGTTCTAAGCGCTGGGGTAGATACGGGGTAATCAGGTGGTCCCACGTGGGGCTCACGGTCTTCATCCCCATTTTACAGCTGAGGGAACTGAGGCACAGAGAAGTGAAGTGACTTGTCATCAAGTTGGCCCACGTGGGGCTCACAGTCTTAATCCCCATTTTACAGATGAGGTCACCGAGGCACAGAGAAGTGAAGTGACTTGTCCACGGTCCCACAAGCTGACAATAACTTCTCTATTACAAGATTGCTGTCACTCTGTGGTTTTCCCGCAGATCCGGGCTTTACTGGGATGGTTTCGCCGTCTTCTCTGTGACGAAATAGCCGTAACCGTTGGGTTTTTCCCGCAGGTCTGGATTTTATTGGAATGGTGTTGCCGTCTTCCCAGATCCTCCAAAGGATGGCATTTACCCAAACATGAGTGTCCCCGTCACCGATGCCACCGTTGACCTCTACGCGCAGACCATGGTGGCGAACATTAAGGAGCGAGCGGCTTGGTTCGCCACGGACGAAGTCCTCTGGCCGTGGGTAAGTTAGAAATTATAGGAAGGGACCGCACCTGCCAATTCTGTTGTATTGCACGCTCCCTAGCGCTTAATACAGTCCCCTGCCACATAGTAAACGCTTAATCAATGCCAGTGAGACGGCCTAGGGGACGGAGCCCGGGGCTGGGAGTCGGAGGAGCTGGGTTCTAATCCCGACTCTGCCACTTGGTCTGCCGAGGGACCTTGAGCAAATCACTTCACTTCTCCGGGCCTCAGTGACCTCGTCGGTAAAAAGGGGATTAAGACCGTGAGCCCCGTTCGGGGCCTGGACCGGAGCCGACCCCGTGAACTTGCCTCCACACCGGCACTTGATACAATGCCAGACACATAGTAAGCGCTTAATAATAATTGCGGTATTTGCCGAGCGCCTACTATGTGCCAGGCACTGCAGCAGCACGGCTCAGTGGAAAGAGCCCGGGCTTGGGAGCCAGAGGTCATGGGTTCTAATCCCGCTCCGCCACCTGTCGGCTGTGCGACCGTGGGCAAGTCACTTCACTTCTCGGTGCCTCAGTTCCCTCATCTGTAAAATGGGGATGAAGACCGTGAGCCTCACGTGGGACAACCTGCTTCCCCTGTATCTTCCCCCAGCGCTTAGAACAGTGTTCTGCACGTAGTAAGCGCTTAACAAATACCAACGTTATTATTATTATTATTAATATTATTATTATTGTAAACGCTCAGTAAATACGATTGATTGAATGAAAGATTTATAACCTTTTCTCTCGAAGCAGTGTGGCTTAATAATAATAATAATAATAATAATGTTGGTATTTGTTAAGCCCTTACTACGTGCAGAGCACTGTTCTAAGCGCTGGGGTAGATACAGGGGAATCAGGTTGTCCCACGTGAGGCTCACGGTCTTCATCCCCATTTTACAGATGAGGGAACTGAGGCACCGAGAAGTGAAGTATCTCGCCCCCCGGTCACACAGCTGACCAGCGGCCGAGCCGGGATTCGAACCCATGACCTCCGACTCCCACGCCCGGGCTCTTTCCACGGAGCCACGCTACTTCGCGGCTTAGCGGGTAGAGCACGGGCCTAGGTGCCAGGAAGACCTTGGTTCTAATCCCGGCTCTGCCCCTTGTCTGCTGACCTTGTCTGACCTCGGGCAAGTCAGATAACCTCCCTGTGCCTCAGTTCCCACGTCTGGAAAACGGGAATAAAGCCCGAGAGCCCCACGTGGGACAGAGGCCATGAAGCGGCATGGCTTAGTGGTTGGAAGGACCTTGGTTTGAATACCACCTCTGCCACGTGTCTCCTGCGTGACCTTGGACAAGTCACTTCCCTTCTCAGCGCCCTCCTCTGTCAAATGGGGATTAGGAGTCTGAGCTCCTTGTGGGACAGGGACCGGGTCCAACCTGATTAACCTGTGCTTAGTAAAGTGCTTAGCACGTAGGAAGCGATTAACAAGTACTATTATTATTGTCATTATGATGCCTTATATCTCCCCCCAGCACTTAATAGGACGGTGCTTGGCGCATAGTAAGCGCTTAACACGATAACGATAATAACAATGGTATTGATTAAGCACTTACTCTGCGCCAGGCACCGTTCTGAGGGCTGGGGTGAAGTCAAGCCAGTCGGGTTGGACGCAGTCCCCGTCTCACGTTGGGCTCACGGTCTCGATTCCCCATTTTACAGATGAGAGAACTGAGGCCCCGAGAAGCGAGGTCATGGGTTCGAATCCCAGCTCTGTCACTTGTCAGCCGTGTGACTGTGGGCGAGTCACTTCACTTCTCTGGGCCTCAGTTACTCCGTCTATCAAATGGGGGTGAAGACTGCGAGCCTCACGTGGGACAACCTGCTTAGCCTGTATCTACCCCAGCGCTTAGAACAGTGCTTGGCACATAGTAAGCGCTTAACAAATACCACCGTTTTATTTATTTTATCATTATTATCATTATTATTATTAAAGAATCCTGAAAATGGACCGTTCTGTTCTCCTCTGTGCCTGGCAGGGCTGCGACAAACAGTTCTTCAACGCGTCGGTTCAGTACTCCAACATGGACCGTCTACTTGACTACATCAATGAGCGGGCGGAGCGGTTTGGAGTCACGGTGCAGTACGCCACCCTGGGAGATTACTTCCGGGCCGTTTTCCAGAGGAAGGTCGTGTGGCCCGTCCGGGACCATCGGGATTTTCTGCCTTATTCAACGGGTACTGAAAGAGCTCTCCTTTCCCTCCCCCCCGCCCCCGGCCCCCGGCCCGTCTCACTCTCTAGACTTCATCGACGTAGCCGTTCACTCAGTCGTATTCATTGAGTGCTCAGCTGCGTGCAGAGCACCGTACTGAGCGCTCGGGAGAGGACGGCGTAACGACGGAAGCAGTGTAAGAATAGGACGGTAAAACGGTAGAAGCCCCGTGGCCTAGTGGATAGGGCGAGGGCCCGAGAGGCAGAAGGAGCTGGGTTCTAATCCCGGCTCCACCGCTCGTCTGCCGCGGGACTTGGGGCAAGTCACTTCATTTCTCCGGGCCTCAATTCCCTCGTCGGTGAAATGGAGAGTAAGAGCGGGAACCCCGTGGGGGTCAGGGACTGTGTCCAACTCGATTAACTCGAATCTACCCCAGTGCTCAGAGCAGTGCTTGGCACGGAATAAGTGCTTACCAAGTAACGTTATTATTATTATCGTTAATAATAACGATCAACAGCCGTTCCTTGACCACAGCGAGCTGACAGTTTAGAGGGAAGAGGCAGACATTAATAGGAATAAATTAATTTCAGATACAGACTTAAGGGCTGGGGGGCAGGGGGGTTATTTGTGTTTGTGTATATATGTGTGTGTATATGTGTCCTTATATATACACACACATATAAATATATGTATGTATATATATATATGTGTGTATATATATATGTATATATATATATGTGTACACACCCCTACTTATATAACTTATATTGTTCTTGTTCTTGACTGTCTCCCCCGATCAGACCGTAAGCCCATCAAAGGGCAGGGACCGTCTCTATCTGTTGCCGACTTGTTCATCCCAAGCGCTTAGTACAGTGCTCTGCACATAGTAAGCCTTCAATAAATACTATTGAATGAATGAATGGATGAATATATACATACACGCGTATATGTGTATATATGTGTATGTATATATAAATATGTGTATATGTGTGTATATATGCATATATATACGTACATAATAATGTTGGTATTTGTTAAGCGCTTACTATGTGCAGAGAACCGTTCTAAGCGCCGGGGAAGATACAGGGTGATCAGGTTGTTCATTCGTTCATTCAATAGTATTTATTGAGCACTTACTATGTGCAGAGCACTGTACTAAGCGCTTGGAATGGACAAGTCGGCAACAGATAGAGACGGTCCCTGCCCTTTGACGGGCTCACGGTCTGATCCGGGGAGACGGACGGACGAGAACGATGGCGATAGATGGAGTCGAGGGGAAGAACGTCTCGTAAAAACAGTGGCGACTAAATGGAATCAAGAATCAAGAATCAAGGTTGTCCCACGTGAGGCTCACAGTCTTCATCCCCATTTTACAGATGAGGTCACTGAGGCCCAGAGAAGCGAAGTGACTCGCCCACAGTCACACAGCTGACAAGTGGCAGGGCCGGGAGTCGAACCCGTGACCTCTGACTCCAAAGCCCAGGCTCTTTCCACTGAGCCACGCTACTTCCCCGTGTGTGTATGTATATATAAATATGTGTATATGTGTGTATATATAGACACGTGTATATGTGTGTGGGGATATGTGTGTGGATATATAAACATGTGTGTATGTATATATACATTGTGTACGTGCATATGTGTGTGTGTGTGTGTGTGTTTGTGTGTCTATATATGTGAGTCTATGTGTGTATATATATATATATACATGTGTATATATATATGTGTGTATATATATATATATATATATATATATATATATATATATACATGTGTGTATGTATATATGTATGCATATATATGTGCATATACACACACACGTAAATATTACTTCTCCCTCACCCATACCCCAGCGCTTAGAACAGTGCTCTGCACAGAGTAAGCGCTTGGCAAATACCAACATCATTATTATAAATGGTGAGCCCCGTTTGAGCCAGGCACTATGTCTCATCTGATCGTATCTCCCCCAGTGCTTAGCGCAGTGTTTGGAACATAGGAAGAGTTGAACAAATACAGTAATCACGACAGTAGCTCTAACCGTGTGGAAAGATAACAGACCTGACGGCCAAGGGGCCTGGGTTCGGATGCCGGGTCGGCCACTTGGTTCATTCGGAGGTATTTATCGTGGGCTTACTGTGTGCAGAGCACTGTACGAAGCGCTTGGGAGAGGACCACATAACAATAAGCAGACACATTCCCTGCCCACAGCGAGCTTTCAGTTTAGAGGGGCCGTGGGCCAGCGATTTAGCTTCCCTTTGCCACGGTTTACTAATCCGTACCATTTAATTAAATTTAAATTCGAGCGAATCAGAGGAATTAAGTTTAATTAAAGGGAATTAAAGCGCCTCTTCTCTCTCTCCCTTGCAGTCTGAGCAACAGTCTGAGACTGGGTCCGATCCAATTCTCTTGAACAGCCCTGGAATTCAGCGCGGCGTTTTCAGCTCGGCGTGGGCGGGGAGTGTGTCTGTTTATTGTTATAGTGAACTCTCCCAGGCGCTTAATAATAATAATAATAATAATAATGGCATTTGTTAAGCACTTATTGTGTCCAAAGCACTTCTAGGCCCTGGGGAGGATACAGGGTGATCAGGTTGTCCCACATGGGACTCGGTCTCCATCCCCATTTTACAGAGGAGGTCACTGAGGCCCAGAGAAGTGAAACGACTTCCCACAGTCACTCAGCTGACAAGCGGCTGACCCGGGATTCGAACCCATGACCTCTGACTCCCAAGCCCGGGCTCTTTCCACTGAGCCACGCTGCTTCTCCGAGCTCTGTGTTTAGTACAGTGCTCTGCACACAGCCCTCAACAGTTCCGACCGAACGGCTGAATGACACATAGTAAGGGCTTGACAAGTTCTCTAACTCCCACCTCTTTATTTGTTCCCAGGACTTAATGAAGTGCTCCGCACGCAGTAGAGAAGCAGCGCGGCTCAGTGGAATGAGCCCGGGCTTGGGAGTCCGAGGTCACGGGTCCGAATCCCCACTCTGCCACCGGCCAGCTGTGTGACTGTGGACAAGTCACTTCACTTCTCCGGGCCTCAGTTCCCTCATCTGTAAAATGGGGATCAAGACTGTGAGCCGCACGTGGGACAACCTGATGACCCCGTATCTCCCCCAGCCCTTAGAACAGTGCTCTGCGCATAGTAAGCGCTTAACAAATACCAACATTCATTCATTAATTAAGTGCTTAGTAAATATGAAGCTGTTATATGGTTACATTGTACTCTCCCAAGCGTTTAGTAGAGTGCTGTGCGCACGGTGAGCACTCGATAATACTATCGACCGACGGATGGACTTTCCCAAGCTCTCGGTGATGATGATAACAATAATGGTATTCGTTAAGCAGTTACTTTGTGCCGAGCACTGTTCTAAACGATGGGGGAGATCCAGGTTTAACAGGTTGTCCCACTTGGGGATCACAGTTTCCATCCGCATTTTACAGATGAGGTAACTGAGGCCCAGAGAAGAAGGAGAAGAAGAATGATGATGGTATGTGTTAAGCACTTACTGTGTGCCAAGCACTGTTCTAAGCACTGGGGGGAGATTCAAGGTAATCAGGTTGTCCCACCCGGGGCTCACAGTCTTCATCCCCATTTGACAGATGAAGCAACTGAGGCCCAGAGAATAATAATAATGATGATGATGGTATCGGTCAAGCAAAGAGAAGCAGCGTGGCTCAGTGGAAAGGGCCCGGGCTTGGGAGTCAGAGGTCATGGGTTCGAATCCCAGATCCGCCACTCGTCAGCTGGGTGACTGTGGGCGAGTCACTTCCCTTCTCTGGGCCTCAGATACCTCATCTGTAAAATGGGGACGAAGACCGTGAGCCCCACGGGGGACAACCTGATCACCTGTGTCTCCCCCAGCGCTTAGAACAGTGCACGGCACATAGTAAGTGCTTAACAAATAGCAACGTTATTATTATTATTGTTATCATTATTAAGCGTTTACCGTGTGTCACGCACTCTTCTAAGCGCTGGGGGGGATACAAGGTGATCGGGTTGTCCCACTCGGGGCTCACCCTCTTCATCCCCATTTTCCAGATGAGGGACTGAGGCCCAGAGAAGTGAAGTGACTGGCCCGAAGCCACGCGGCTGCCAAGGGGCGGAGCCGGGATTAGAACCCACGCCCTCTGACTCCCAAGCCCGGGCTCTTTTCCGTTAGGCCACGCCGGCCAGGTGAGCCGTCGGCGGGACGGGTGGGGATCTCACGGCCGTCCTCTGCTTCTCCCCCAGAAGCCTTCCAAACGTGGAGCGGGTTCTTCGCGTCCCGCGGCCGGCTGAAGGGGCGGGCCCGGAGGGCCGGCTCCCTGCTGACGGCGGCGGAGTCCATGCTGACCCGCTCCCTCCGGACGGCCTCTCCCGCCCCGGTGGATCCCGCCTGGGCCCTGCGGCAGCTCCGCGGGCTCCGCTGGGCCGTGTCCGAGGTAAGCGGAGGCCGCGCCCCGTCGCCCTCTCGGACTCTCCTCTTGGCGCCCACTCGCTCTTCGTGGCTCAGTGGAAAGAACCCAGGCTTGGGGAAGACCCCGGAGGCCGTGGGTTCCAGTCCCGACTCTGCTACTTGTCAGCCGGGTGACTTCGGGCAAGTCACTCCGCTTCTCTGGGCCTCTGTTACCTCATCTGTAAAATGGGGATTGAGCCTGCGAGCCCCACGGGGGACGACCCGATGACCCCGTATCTACCCCAGCGCTGAGAACAGTGCTCGGCACACAGTAAGCGCTTAACAAATGCCAACGTCGTCATTATTATCGCATCCCTCTCCGTCGGTAAAATGGAGGTTAAGACTGTGAGCCCCACGTGGGACCACCTCATTGCCTTCTGTCCGGTACTGAGGACGGTGCTCGGCACGTAGTGAGCGCTTAACGAATGCCGTCGTCATTATCATTATTTTGCTCTCCCCCAAGGGCTTACTCCACTTCTCTAGACTGGAAGCCCAAATCCTGACTGTAGGTTGGCTGTGATGGCGTTCGTTAAGGGCTGACTATGTGCCGAGCACTGTTCTAAGCCCTGGGGAGGATGCAGGGTCATCAGGTTGTCCCCCGTGGGGCTCACCGTCTTCATCCCCATTTTACAGATGAGGGAACCGGGGCACAGAGAAGCGAAGTGACTTGGCCAAAGTTACACAGCTGATCAGTGGTGGAGCCGGGATTAGAACCCACCACCTCCGACTCCCAAGCCCGGGCTCTGTGGGCAGGGAATGTTAATAATAATGAGATTCATAATAGCAATGCGGGGATTGTGTCCAACCTGATTTGCCTGTGTCCACCCCGGCACTTAATCCGGCGCCTGGCATGTGGTGAGCATTCATTCATTCATGCGATAGTATTTATTGAGCGCTTACTATGTGCAGAGCACTGTACCGAGCGCTTGGAATGTACGAGTCGGCAACAGATAGAGACGGCCCCTGCCCTTTGACGGGCTCACGGTCTGATCGGGGGAGACGGGCAGATGAGAACACTTGACAGATACCGCAATTATCATTAATAGTAATAATGATGATGGTGTTTGTTAAGCCCTCACTATGTAACTTCTCAGGGGGCAGGGAATGTGTCTGTTGTTATATCGTAGTCTCCCAAGCACTTAGTACAGTGCTGTACACACAGTAAGGGCTCAATAAATACAAGTGAACGAATGAATGCCAGGGAGCTGTGTGGCTTAGTGGAAAAGAGCCTGGGCTTGGGAGTGAGAGGTTGTGGGTTCTAATCCCCCCGCGCCACTCGACTGCTATGTGACTCTGGGCAAGTCACTTCCCTTCTCTGGGCCTCAGTTGCCTCATCTGTAAAATGGGGATTAAGACTGCCAGCCCCACGTGGGACAACCTGATTGCCCTGTATCACCCCCAGCACCTAGTGCATGGCACATAGTAAGAGCTTAACAAATACCAGCATTATTATTATGATTTTTATTATTAAAGGGACTAGTCCAAGATCCCAGCAGCAGATAATAATGTTGGTATTGAAGAGCTTACTGTGTGCAGAGCACCGTTCTAAGCGCTGGGGGAGATACAGGGGAATCGGGTCGTCCCGCATGAGGCTCACGGTTAATCCCCATTTTACAGATGAGGTAACGGAGTCACAGGGAAGTGAAGTGACTCGCCCACAGTCACACAGCTGACAGGTGGCAGAGCCGGGCTTCGAACCCATGACCTCCGACTCCCAAGCCCGGGTTCTTTCCACTGAGCCGCCCTGCTTCTCTGCATAAGTGGAGGGTTGGAATTAGAATCCAGGTCCTTCTGACTCTGTGCTCTTGCTCTGCCTCTCCAAAGTGCTTACTACAGTTGATAATAATGGCATTTGTTAAGCACTTACTATGTGCGTAGCACTGTTCTAAGCGCTGGGGAGGACACAGTCGTAATCCCCATTTTACAGATGGGGTAACTGTGGCACAGAGAAGTGAAGTGACTTGCCCAGAGTCACACAGCTGCCAAGGGGCTGAACCGGGATTCGAACCCATGACCTCTGACTCCCAAGCCCGGGCTCTTTCCACTGAGCCACGCTTCTTCTGTTCACTCATAATAACAGTAACTGTGGTAATTGTTAAGCACTTACTGTGCGTCAAGCACTGTTCCAAACGCTGGAGTAGATAGAAGATCCCGGTTCTGCCACTTGTCAGCTGTGCGACTGTGGCAAGTCATTTCACTTCTCTGGGCCTCAGTTCCCTCATCTGTAAAATGGGGAGTAAGACTGTGAGCCTCACGTGGGACAACCCCATGACCCTGTATCTCCCCCAGCGCTTAGAACAGTGCTCGGCACATAGTAAGCGCTTACCAGATACCAACATTATCATTAGAAGGTGACCGGGTTGGACACAGTCCCTGGCCCACATGGGGCTCACATTCTTAATCCCCATTTTACAGTCGTAGTAACTGAGGCACGGAGAAGTGAAGCGACTCGTCCGAGGTCACACAGCAGACAGGTGGCGGAGCCGGGAGGAGAAGCCCTTCCGACTCCCAGGCCCGGGCTCCAGCCACTAGGCCACGCTGCCACTGTTCTCGTCCGTCCGTCTCCCCCGACCGGACCGTAAGCCCGTCAGACGGCAGGGACCGTCTCTATCTGTTGCCGACTTGTTCATTCCGAGCGCCTCGTCCAGTGCGCTGCACGTAGTAAGCGCTCAATAAATACCATCGAATGAATGAATGAATGCTTCTAGGAAGCGCTCAGTAAATACCACCGATTGATCGAACCATCGATTCCTCCAGGTCCAGCATCACGACGGCATCACCGGCACCGAGTCCCCCAAGGTCCGAGACATGTACATGAAGAATTTAATGGAAGGAATGCCTCGCTGTGATAGAAGCTGATGGCTTCCATTATATCCCCCATGGTCCAAGGGGAGGAGAAGCAAAAAGCGCAGGCTCCCGTCGACGACAGCGATTCAGCCAGGCGAGGTAGGGGGTCACGGACCTCGAGCTCCCGTCCTTGTGAATGAACGAAAGAAGCCGCGTGGCTCCGTGGCAAGAGCCTGGGCTGGGGAGTCAGAGGTCGTGGGTTCTAATCCCAGCTCCGCCGCGGGTCTCCTTGGTCACCATGGGCGGGCCCGCTTCATTCATTCAGTCAATCGACAGTATTTATTGAGCACTTGCTAGGTGCAGGGCACCGTACTAAGCGCTTGCAATGGACAGTTCGGCAACGGATAGAGACGATCCCGGCCCAGCGCCGGGCTTACGGTCTAACTGGGGGAGGCTTCGCTTCTCTGGGCCTCATTTCCCTCATCTAGGAAATGGAGGATTAAAACCGTGAGCCCCGTGCGGGACAGGGATTGTATCCGTTCATTCGGTAGTATTTATTGAGCGCTTACTATGTGCAGAACACACAGTAAGCTCTTGGAACGCGTAGTTCGGCAACAGAGGCCATCCCTGCCCAGTGACAGGCTCACGGTCTAAAACGGGGAGGACGGGACAGCAAGAGCGAAACAGAAACAAAACAAAACAAGACGACGTCAAGATAAATCATCGAGAATGGTGGTGCCTGCCACATAATAATAATAACGATGGCATTCGTTAAACACTTACCGTGTGCAAAGCACTGCTCTAAGCACTGGAGAGGATACGAGGTGATCAGGTTGTCCCACATGGGGCTCACAGTCTTAACGCCCGTTTTCCAGATGAGGTGACTGAGGCACAGAGAAGTGACTTGCCCAAAGTCACACCACTGACAAGCGGCGGAGCCGGGTTTCGAACCCATGACCTCTGACTCCCGAGCCCGGGCTCTTTCCACTGAGCCACGCTGCTTCTCTAGGCGATTAACAAGAACCATTATTATTATTATTATTGCTATCATTAAGAAAGACCACAGTTAGGATCATTATACTCCCTTATTTCTTATCGGTCATTTATTTTCCCCTGGCCAGTTTCCAGGGTCCGTTTTCCCCTGCTAGAATGTAAAGTCTTTTGAGGGCCGGGACCGTACCTCCTGATTCTGTGACATTCCCCCAAGCAATCAGTACCGTGCTCTGTCATTCATTCAGTCCTATTTACTTGAGCGGCTTTACTGTGTGCAGAGCACTGTACTAAAGCCCTTGGAAAGACCAGTTCAGCAACAAATGGGAGACCGTCTCTGCCCACGACGGCTATAAGGTTTCAGTAAATACTATCTGGGAATCGGATTCAAATGGAGAAAAAATAATGATCGGTATTTGTTAAGGGCTCACTACGGGCCTAACACTCTTCTAAGCGCTGGGACAGATACGAGATAATGGGGTTGTCCCCCGTGGGGCTCACAGTCTCAGTCCCCATTTTACAGATGCAGTAGCTGAGGCACGGAAGCGACTTGCCCAAGGTCACACGGCAGACAAGTGGCAGAGCCGGAATTAGAATCCACATCCTCTGACTTCCCGGCCCGGGCTCTTTCCACTCAGCACGCTGCTTCTCTGCTATCTTCTTCTTCTCTATCCGGCTCTGCCGCTTGTCAGGCTGTGTGACTGTGGGCAAGTCACTTCACTTCTCGGTGCCTCAGTTCCCTCATCTGTAAAATGGGGCTGAAGGCTGTGAGCCTCACGGGGGCCAGCCCGGTTCCCCTGTATCTACCCCAGCGCTTAGAACGGCGCTCTGCACGTAGTGAGCGCTTAACAGATACCAATATCATTATTATCGTTAATCGTTCTCTAACGTCGTAGAGCAGCCCTGAAGAATGGCGTCCCCACCGCTTGACTTTTTTGATCGGCAAAGGGGATTCTTTTTTATCTTCCCTTCTGTGGAAAGGTTCTAAAACCGGTGACTATTACGCAGTGGTTTATAATCCTCTGGCCTGGACCATCACGACTTTTGTTACGGTTGCTCTGGACTCCGTGGAAGTCAGCGTCTTCGATGAGCTAGGGCACCCCGTGCCTGCCCAGGTATTTTGGTTTGATTGTTTTCAGATGGTATTTAAGTGCTGACTGTGTCCCGGTGCCGTAGTAAACGCTGGGATAGCTGCAGGCTACTCAGGTGGGATCCAATTCATTCGATCGTATTTACTGATTATTGATTTATTGACGATTGCTCAACTGTATATATCTTCATCACCCTATTGATTTTGGTAATGAGATGTACATCACTCCTGATCTATTTATTTGCCATTGTTTTAACGAGATGTTCTTCCCCTTGACTCTATTTATTGCCACTGTTCCCGTCTGCCCGTCTCCCCCGATTAGACTGCGAGCCCGTCAGAGGGCAGCGACTGTCTCTGTCTGTTGCCGATTTGTAAATTCCAAGCGCTTAGCACAGTGCTCTGCACATAGTAAGCGCTCAATAAATACTATTGAATGAATATTGAGCACTTAGTGCGCAGGGCACCGTACCAAGCGGCAAATCCATGTCCTACCCGGGGCTCCCGTCTTCATCCCCGTTTGACGGATGAGGTAACTTGGGGGCGGTGAAGTTCATTCATTCAATCGTATTTATTGAGCGCTTACTATGTGCAGAGCACTGTACTGAGCGCTTGGAATGGACAAATCGGCAACAGATAGAGACGGTCCCTGCCGCTTGACGGGCTCACGGTCTGATCGGTGGGAGACGGACGGACGAGAACGATGGCAGTAAATAGAATCAAGCGACAGTGACTTGTCCGAGGTCACACGGCAGACGAACGGCGGAGTCCGGATTAGAACCCAGGACCTTCTGACTCCCAGACCCCGGGCTCTTTCCACTTAGGCCGTGCTGTTTCCGCCCGACGAGCTCGGATCCGCCCCAGCTTCGGTCCGTTGCCTGGCACGGAGGGAGCACTTAACGGATACCCTAAAAAAAACCCAGTGATGATGATGATGATGATGATGATAACACTAATAAAATAATCATCGGACATCATACCCAATTTACCCAAGTGAGCTCTCTGGAATATCCGGACGTCTCAAAGGACGCAGGGTCACCGGATCCAGTTTTAAGCAACCGGGGCGTCGACCTCTTTCATGCGATGGGGGAATTCCCGAAGCGAGCTCTGTCTTCTCGTTGCGGGCAGGGATTTGCCCGTCTGTTATTACGTTGTCCCCTCCCAAGCGCTCAGTACAGTGCCTGGCGCGCAGTAAGGGCTCCATGGATACGAATGAATCGAACTGAATTTACAGATCCAGAACTCTACCGACTCTCCGGCCGCCTACGACCTCTACATCCTGGTCACCGTCCGGGGTCTCGGCTATCGCCGCTTCAGCATCAGAGCGTCCAAGCCCTCCGACGCCGGATCGGCCTCCGTCGCCAGGGTGACGCGGTTCGGCCGAAAAGCGACAGACCCTTCCCGTCCAGGTGGTGGTGACCGGCTCTTTCCCGTGGGGAACGACTGCTACGATGTGTTAGTGGACCAAGACACCAACCTGATTCACGGTATCACAGATAGGTGAGGGGTTCCTTCGATCGGATTTATTCGGTGGGATTTTCTCGAGCGGCTTGCCGGCTACCGCTTGGGAGAGTGTACTAGGACAATTCATCAGACGCGTTCCCTGCCCGCGATGAGCTTACGGTCGAGAGGGCTCTGACCTTTCTTTCTCCTCCGGGGTTTTGCCGAGGCCTTAACAGCCTGGCCTAGTGGCAAGAGCCCTGGCTTGGGGGACGGAGGTCGTGGGTTCTAATCCCGGCTCCGCCACGCGTCAGCTGTGCGACTTTGGGCATTTTGCTTTCCATCTCTGGACCCCGGTGGCCTCTTCTGTAAAATGGGGATGAAGACCCACGTGGGGCAACCTGATTACCTTGTATCTCCCTCAGCGCTTAGAACAGTGCTTGCCACATGGTAAGCGCTTAACCAATACCGTCGTTATTAAATATCGCGGGTCCACCGGGTCTACACTGTGAGCCCAGGGTGGGCTAGGTACAGCGCAAAATGATTATCTTGTAATATGTGCCAACGCCTAGTACGGTACTCGGCACGTAATAATAATAATAATAATGTTGGTATTTAAGCGCTTACTATGTGCAGAGCGCTGTTCTAAGCACTGGGGTAGATACAAGGTAATCAGGTTGTCCCTCGTGAGGCTCGTACCGACGTCGTTACTCAACACTTGGGTATTGTTCATTCATTCATTCAATTGTATTGATTAAGCACAGGATAGCAACAAACGGACCCATTCCTGCCCTCAACGAGCTTACAGTCTAGAGGGGGAGACGGGCATTAATAGAAATAAATAAATACATAAATAAATTACAGCTATACATGTGTGCGGGGGGGATGGGAGGGAGGATAAATGAAGGAGAAAGAGCGGCGCAGAAGGGAGTGGGAGAAGAGAGGAGGGCCTAGTCGGGGAAGGCTTCGTGGAGGAGAATACGATACGGTATTGTTGTATCGTACTCTCCCAAGCACTTAGTACAGTGCTCTACGCACTAAGCGCTTAAAAAATAGGATTGAACGAATGGGAAGACAGTATAACAGAGGTAGTAATAATAATAATAATAATAACGATGGTATTTGTTAAGCACTTATTCTGTGCCAAGCACTGTTCTGATTGCTGAGGTAGATAAAAAGTAAGCAGATTGTCCCACGTGGGTTCATTTTCCAGATGAGGTAACTGAGGCCCAGAGAAGTGGGCAGGGATGGTCTCTATCTGTTGCCGAATTGTCCATTCCAAGCGCTTCGTACAGTGCTCTGCACATAATAAGCGCTCAATAAATACTCTCGAACGGATGAATGAAGCGACTTGCCCAAGGTCACGCAGCTGACAAGAGGCGGAGCCGGGATCAGAACCCACACCTCCTGGCTCCCAAGCCCGGGCTCTTGCCACTGAGTCACGGTAGACACGTTCCCTGCCCACAGGGAACTTACAATCTAGCTCGAGGTGGGCGGGGAATATCTTTGTTCTATTGTTCCACTGGACTCTGCTAAACCCACAGGAAGTGCTCGATAAATGCGATGGATGGATTGAGACAGACGTTAATAGAAATAAGTTACAGATCTGTGTATGAGTGCCGAGGGAGGGGCGAATCAAGAGGGAAAATCCAAGTGCAAGAGCGACGAGTGGGAGAAGAGGAAAGGAGGGTTTAGTCGGGGAAGGCCTCTTGGAAGAGATGGGCTTTCATTAACAATAATAATAATAATAATAATGTTGATATTCGTTAAGCGCTTACTATGTGCAGAGCACCGTTCTGAGCGCTGGGGTAGACACGGGGGAATCAGGTTGTCCCACGTGGGGCTCACAGTCTTAATCCCCATTTTACAGATGAGGTCACCGAGGCACAGAGAAGTGAAGTGACTTGCCCACAGTCACACAGCTGACAAGTTAAGGCTTTGAAAGTCGGAAGAGTCATCTTCTGTTGGATGTGAGAAAGGGGGACAGGGAACCTGTCACTTTATGGTTATTTCGTACTCTCTCAAACGCTTAGGACAGTGCTCCGCATACAGTAAGCACTAAATAAATACCACTGCAAAATAATAATAATAATGTTGGTATTTGTCAAGCGCTTACTGTGTGCCGAGCACTGTTCCAAGCGCTGGGGTAGACACAGGGGAATCAGGCTGTCCCACGTGGGGCTCGCGGTCTTAAGCCCCATTTCCCCGATGAGGTAACTGAGGCAGCGAGAAGTTAAGTGACTTGCCCGAAGTCACACAGCCGACAAGTGGCCGAGCCGGGATTCGAACCCGTGACCTCTGACTCCGAGGTCCGTGTTCTTTCCACTGAGCCACGCTGCTTCTTATTGAATGAGTAGATGAATGAATATCTCCCCCTCTAGACCGTGAGCATGTTACGGGGAGGGAACGTGACGGCTAAATCCGTTTCCTTCTGGGTTCATTCATTCATTCAATAGTATTTATTGAGCGCTTACTATGTGCAGAGCACCGTACTAAGCGCTTGGAATGGACAAATCGGTAACAGATAGAGACGGTCCCTGCCCTCTGACGGTCTAATCGGGGGAGACGGACAGACGAGAACGCTGGCAATAAATAGTGAGCTTGTTACGGGGAGGGAACGTGCCTGCTAAATCCGTTTCCTTCTACTCTCCCAAGCGCTCGGTACAACGTTCCACTTCAGGCCAGAGGTGGGACGGGGCGACAGGCCGGCGGCCAGATAGATGAGGTAGAGGTATGGGGGGAACGTTGGCATCAGAGGAGCGGAGCTTGCAGGCTGGGTTCATTCATTCATTCAATAGTATTCATTGAGCGCTTACTATGTGCAGAGCACCGTACTAAGCGCTTGGAATGGACAAGTCGGCAACAGATAGAGAAGGGTCCCTGCCGCTTGACGGGCTCACGGTCTGACCGGGGGAGACGGACGGACGAGAACGACGGCGATGAATAGAGTCGAGGGGATGGACATCTCGTTAAAACGGTAGCGAATAGAATCAAGGCGACGTACGTCTCATTAACAAAATAAATAGGGTGGGTTGGAGAAGGAGAGAAGGGAGGTGAGGTAGGAGGGGGGAAGGGGATGGCGGAGGTGGGTGGGCAACCCCTGGAGGCTCTTGAGGAGCGGGGAGACGTGGACTGAATGGTTTTGGGGGGGAAATGACCAGCAGCACAGCGACTCCCTCTCTTTCTGCAGAGAAGCCAAGAGGACCGTCAAGGTGACCCAGCAATTCCTGGAATATCACGCCAACGGAGACGTTAAACGAGGACCGATTTCCGACAACTACCTGTTTGCTCCCACCGGACCGGCCGTCCAAGCCAGCCGAGCGGTGGGCCTGGAGATTGTCGCCGGAGAACTCCTGACGGAGGTCCGGCAGTATTTTTACAGGTATTTCGGGGGAAATTCAACTGGTATCGTATAATAATAATAGAGGTGGTATTTGTTAAGCGCTCACTTTGTGCCAAGCGCCCTAGTGAGCGCTAGGGTGAGAAGCGGCGCGGCTGAGAGGTGGCTTCGTGGAAAGTGCCCGGGCTCGGGAGTCGGAGGTCGTGGGTTCTAATCCCGGCTCTGCCGCTTGTCGGCTGGGTGAGTTTGGGCAAGTCACTTCACTCCTCTGTGCCTCAGTTCCCTCGTCCGTACAATGGGGATTAAGGCCGGGAGCCCCACGTGGAACGGCCTGATTACCTTGTGTCTGTCCCGGCGCTTAGGACGGTGCTTGGCACAATGTAAGCGCTTAACAGATACCATCATCATCATCATACCAGCAAATCGGGCTGGACACATTCCCTGTCCCTCTTGGCGCTCACGGTCTCAGATGAGGTAACTGAGGTGCAGAGAAGTGAAATGACCTGCCCAAGTTCACACAGCAGACATAATAATGTTGGTATATATTAAGTGCTTACTATGTGCCGAGCACCGTTCTAAGCGCCGGAGTAGATACGGGGTAATCAGGTTGTCCCACGTGGGGCTCACGGTCTTCATCCCCATTTTACAGATGAGGTCACTGAGGCACAGAGAAGTCAAGTGCCTTGCCCACAGTCACACAGCTGCCAAGTGGCGGAGCCGGGAATCGAACCCACGACCTCCGACTCCCAAGCCCGCGCTCTTTCCGCGTGTGGCGGAGCCGGGGTCCTATCAGTGGTATTTATTGAGCGCCTCTTATAGACGGAGCACTGTACTGAGCGCCTGGGAGAGTACAGCGCCGCAGAATTAGCAGATACGCTCCCCGCCCACGGCGAGCTCACGGTCGAGGGGAAGACAGATATTGATCTGAATAAGTAAGTCATTTATACTATAGAATTGAAAGAGACGTACGGAAGTGCTGTGGGGTCGCGGGTGGGGCGAACATCTAGTATTTAAAGGTCGCCAATTGAAGTGGATTGACGATGCAGAAGGGAGATTGAGGCGGGGAGAAGAGGGCTTCGTCAGGGAAGGCTTCTCGGGGGAAGTGTCACCTTAATGATCCTTTGAAGGTGAGGTTTGCAGTTACATTCTTAGTCCTGTCTCTCAGCCACAGTAATGATCATTCATTCATTCGATCGTATGTATTGAGCGCTTGCTGTGTGCACAACACTGTACCAAGCACTTGGAATGTACAGTTTGGCAACAGATAGAGACAATCCCTGCCCAATAACGGGATCGTTCTGATTGTCGTACTTTTTAAGTTCTCACAGCGGGCCGAGCACTGAATTAAGCACCGGGGTGGATATTTAATAATCAAATCGACACGGCCTTATTCCACATGAGGCTCACGTCATCCAGTTGTATTCATTCAGCGCTTCCTATATGCAAGGCACTGTACTAAGCGCCTGGAAGAGTACGATACAACAATGAACAGACACATTCCCTGCCCGCGGTGAGCTTACAGCCTCAAAGGGGAGACAGATATTGATAATAAATCCCCGTTTACAGATGAGAATGAACTTGGGCCCAGAGAAGTTCCGCCAAGAGCCCAAGGTTTGGGAAGAGAAGCAGCACGGACTAGTGGATAGATCCCGGACCTGGGAGTCAGAAAGACCTGGGTTCTAATCCCGGCTCCACCGCTTTTTCTGCTGTGTGACCTTGGGCGAGTCACTTCACTTCCTCTGTGCCTCAGTTACTTCAACTGTAAAATGGCGATTAAGACCGTGAGCGTCATTTGAGACGGGGAACGTGTCCAGTCTGATACGCTTTCCCCCTTTTAGACTGCGAGCTCTTTGTTGGGCAGGGATCGTCTCTATCTGTTGCCGAATTGTACATTCCTAGCGCTTAGTCCAGTGCTTTGCACGTAGTAAGCGCTCAATAAATACCATTGAATGAACGAATGAATATTTAGTAAGCACTTAGCAAGCACTCAACGACTACCATTCAAAGTTTTTTTTTAAAAAAGAGTAGCGGAGCCAGGATCAGAACTAGGATTCGATTCCCCCTTCTAGACCGGGAGCCCGTTGTTGGGTAAGGATCATCTCTGTCTGTCGCCAAATTGTACTTTCCGAGAGCTTAGTACCGGGCTCTGCCCGAAGTAAGCGCTCAATACATACGGTTGAATGGACGAATGAACCCAGGTCCCCTGACCTCCAAGCCTGTACTCTCTGCGTCAGGCTATGCTGCCGAAGGAAACCTTCCTAAAGCCTTTCGGTGTGCTGGGGGCTCACCGTCTCTCTCTTTCCTACACAAGGGTATGTATGTCTCCCCCTCTGTGAATCCCAGCGGCTCTAAATTCCCGTAGCCAACGCGGCCCGCACACTTGGCTCCTCCGGGGCCTTCTCGTTGTCCCTCCGTCTCGTGTATCTCGCCGCTGACCTCTTTCCCCCACGTCCTCCCTCTGGCCTGGAACGCCCTCCCTTCTCAAATCCCACAGACAGTCACCCTCCCCCGCTTCAAGACCTGCCCTGACTGAGCCACCCTTTCCTCTTCTCCCGTTCCCTTTATTCATCCCCTGCTCCCACCCCACCCCACTTATGTCCCACCGGTCACTTATTTCTATTATTGTCTGTCTCCCCCTCTAGACTGTAAACTCGTGGTGGGCAGGGAATGATGAAGCAGCCTGGCTCGGTGGAAAGAGCATGGGCTTTGGAGTCAGAGGTCATGGGTTCGAATCCCGGCTCGGCCACTTGTCGGCTGTGTGACCGTGGGCAAGTCACGTGACTTCTCGGCGCCTCGGTTACCTCGTCTGTAAAATGGGGATCAAGACCGGGAGCCCCACGTGGGACAACCCGATTCCCCCGTGTCTACCCCAGCGCTTAGAACAGTGCTCGGCACATAGTAAGCGCTTAACGAATACCGACATTATTATTATTATCATTATTATTAGGGAATTTGTTTGGTCACTGTTATAGCGTCCTCTCCCAAGTGCTTAGTACAATCCTCCGCACACAATAAGAGCTTAGTAAATATAATGATGATCAATAGGATTGAATGGAATCAAATTCAATGGACGTGTGCCTGCTTTCTCCTAGCAGTTTTCTTTAGAAGCAGTGTGGCTCGGTGGAAAGAGCCCGGGCTTGGGAGTCCGAGGTCGTGGGTTCTAATCCCGGCTCCTCCGCTTGCCAGCTGTGTGACTTTGGGCAAGTCGTTTAACTTCTCTGTGCCTCATTTCCCTCATCTGTAAAATGGGGATGAAAACCGTGAGCCCCACGTGGGATGACCCGATCACCTTGTATCCCCCCAGTGCTTTGAACAGGGCTTTGCGCGTAGTAAGCACTTAATAAATACCACTATTTATTTATTTATTTATTTATTTATTTATTTATCTAAATACACTCAGGCCAGAGGACCAGCTATTTTTCAAGTGATGACCCATTCGCCAGTAGGCGTTTTCACTCTCCTCGTCCGCTCAACTGTATATATCTTCGTTACCCTAATTATTTTGTTAATGAGCCGTACATGGCCTCGATTCTATTCATCTGCTGTTGTTTTAATGAGATGCTCTTCCCCTCGATTCCATTTATCGCCATCGTTCTCGCCCGTCCGTCTCCCCCGATTAGACCGTGAGCCCGTCAGAGGGCAGGGACCGTCTCCATCCGTTACCGATGTGTCCGTTCCAAGCGCTTAGCACGGTGCTCTGCACATAGCAAGCGCTCAATAAATACTATTGGATGAATGAATGTTTTGACCCCGTCGGTGGGCCGGAGTGGCGTATATGATGCAAAGGGTCCGTGCTCACAGGTACAACGTATTGAATTTTTTTTTTCAACGTGCTCATAAGTCGAGGCCTCAGATGAGAGCGAGACCACTAAGGAAGGTTGCGGGGTAGATAGACGATAATCGGGTTGGATACAGTCTCTGTCCCACGTAGGGCTCACAGTGTTCATCCTCATTTTAGAGATGAGGTCACTAAAGCCCAGAGAAGTGAAGTGACTTGCTCATGGTCACACGGCAGTCAGGTGACGGAGCTGGAATTAGAACCCAGGTCCTCTGACTCCCAAGCCCGGTGTCTTTCCCCTAGGCCGTGCTGCTTCTCTAGCTAATTAATTAATGAATGATGATACCTGTGAAGCGCTTATTATGTGCCGGGCACCGTACTAAGCGCCTGGGTGGACACGAGCAAATGGGGTTGGACACGGTCTCCGTCCCGTTTTAACAGATGAGGGGAAACTGAGGCCCAGAGGAGCTAAGTGGCTTGCCCCGGGGTCACACGGCAGACAAGTGGCGGAGCCGGGATTAGAACCCGTGACCTTCTGACTCCCAGACCCCGTCACTATCCCCAAATCAGATCGGACCCAGTCCGTGTCCCACGTGGGGCTCACGGTCCTAATCCCGTTTCAACAGATGAGATAACTGAGGCCCCGAGAAGTGAAGCGACTTACCCCAAGTCACACAACGGACAAGCGGCAGAACTGGGATTAGAACCCAGGTCCTCTAACTCCCAGATTCGTTCGTCCTCTTCTATGCCTGGCACTGCCCTAAGCAGCAGGGTAGACCCAAGCTAGTCAGGTTGGACACGGTCCCTGTCCCACCCGGGGCTCACGGTTCTAACCCCCGTTTAACAGATGAGGAAACTGAGGCCCGGAGACGCGACGTGACTCGCCCAGGGTCACACAGCGGACAGGCGGCAGCGCTAGGATTAGAACCCAAGTCCTTCTGATCCCCTTCCCCCGGCCCCCCCCCCCGCCCCGGGCCGGGCTCTACCCACTAAGCCCCACCGCGCCTCCACTGAACCAAACAGCCTTCCCGTAGAGAAGCAGTGTGGCTCAGTGGAAAGAGCCCGAGTTTAGGAGTCAAAGGTCATGGGTTCTGATCCCAGCTTTGCCACCTGTCAGCTGTGTGCCTGCGGGCAAGTCACTTCACTTCTCTGTGCCTCAGTTCCCTCATCTGTAAAATGGGGATGACCACTGTGAGCGAGCCTCACGTGGGACGACCTGATGACCCTGAATCCCCCCCGGGACTTAGAACAGTGCTCCGCGCATAGTAAGCGCTTAACAAATTCCAACATTATTATCATCATTATTATTATTATCATTATTAAGACTGTGAGCCTCACGTGGGACGACCTGATGACCTTGTGTCTACCCCAGCGCTTAGAACAGTGCCCCGGCAATGTAGTAGGCACTTAACAGACACCAACATTATCATTATTATTATCGTCATTTCCCTTCCTAGGGACGTCACATCCAAGGACTATCAGTACGCCGCCTATTCGAGGATCTTCAACGTCCCAGAGGGATACGACGGAGAGCTGGCCTGTCACCGCATAGAGCAGGAATACCGGGTCGGGCCTCTGGAGCTGAACCGGGAGGCCATCCTGAGGACCAGTACCGATCTAAACAGCGGGCAGATCCTCTACACGGATAACAAATGGATACCAGATGCAGAAAAGGCCCTTCAGGCCTTACGCCAATAACTCCGTGGCGCGGGTAGGTGTTTACCGAGCGCTCGCTGTGGGCAGAGCACTGTACTAAGCGCTTGGGAGGGGACAGTGCGCCAGAATTAGCGGACGCGTTCCCTGCCCACAGAGGGGTCGTTGTCAGGAGGGGTGGGATGGACATAGATGTATCTGTTTACATTTTATCTATTTATTTCTATTGATCTCTTTCCCCCCTCACTGTATATCTGTTATTTATTTATCTATTTATTTCTATTAACGTCTGTTTCCTCTTCTATATATATATATATATGTGTTATGTATTCATTTATTTCTATTAATGTCTGTTTCCCCCTCTGCTTACATCTCTTTATTTCTATTAGTCTTTTTCCCCTTCTGTATCTATCTTTATTTTATCTATTTCTATTAATGTCTGTTTCCCCCGTATATATCTGTTATTTATTTATTTCTATTAATGTCTGTTTCCCCCGTACGTATCTGTTATTTAATCATTTACTTCTATTAATGTATGTTTCCCCCTCTGTATATATCTATTTATCTATTTCTATTAGTGTCTGTTTCCCCCTCTGCTTACATCTGTTTATTTCTATCAGTCTTTTTCCCCCTCTGTATCTATCTTTTATTTATCTATTTCTATTAATGTCTGTTTCCCCCTGTAAATATCTGTTATTTATTTATTTCTATTAACGTCTGTTTCCCCCGTATGTATCTGTTATGTCATCATTTATTTCTATTAATGTATGTTTCCCCCTCTGTATCTATCTGTTATTTATCTATTTCTATTAATGTCTGTTTCCCCTCTGTATATATATACATATATATATATATATATATATATATATATATATATATATATATATATAGATAGGTATTTATATTACTGGCTGTTTCCCCCTCTGTATATATCTGTTGTTTATTTATCTATTTATTTATAGATAAATGAATCTATATTAATGTCCGTTTCCCCCTCTGGACTGTGAGCTCGGTGTGGGCAGCAATGTGTCTGTTGTTATACTGTACTCTCTTCCAAGCGCTTAGTACAGTGCTTTGCACACAGTAAGCACTCCGTAAATACCACTGAATGCCCGACTGAAAGTGCTGGGTGCGTCGATTATGAAGTATGTCAAAGGGTTCAGATCTAAGTGCCAGGACTTTCATCCGTTCATTCCGTCGTAGCTATGGAGCACTTACCGCCTGCAGAGCACTGTACTAAGCGCTTGGAAATGTACAATACAATGGCTGACAGACAAATTCCCTCCCCACAAGGAACATGGACGTCACAGAAGGGATAGGGAGTATGGGAAATGAGGGTTTAGTCGGGGAAGGCCTCTTGGGGTGATGTGATTTTAAATAATAATAATAATAATAATGTTGGTATTCGTTAAGCGCTTACTATGTGCCGAGCACCGTTCTAAGCGCTGGGGTAGATACAAGGTGATCAGGTTGTCCCACGTGGGGCTCGCAGTCTTCATCCCCATTTTACAGATGAGGTAACTGAGGCCACAGAGAAGTGAAGCGACTCTGCCCGGGGTCACACAGCAGACAAGTGGCGGAGCCGGGATCAGAACTCATGACTTCTGACCGCTGAGCCCATGCTCCTTTTCCCCTAAGCCACGCTGCTTCCCATAATAAGGCTTCGAAGGTGGGAGGGTCACTGTCGGCGGGATTTGAGGAGGGAGGGACGCGGGCCAGGGGTCAGCGGGGGGGACAGACGAGATGGAGGGTGCGGCGAGTAGGTCGGCGTCAGAGGGGCAAAGCGACCGCGCCGCCCCGTCGTAGGAAATCGGCCAGGTAGGGTCGGATGAGGCAAGGGGCTCGAGGGCCCTCGAGAGTCGGGGACTCCGTCGGGACCTGGTGATCTGTAAGCCGCCGGCCTAGCGCGGCCGGGGTACGGACCGGGAATCAGAAGGACCTGGGTTCTAATCCCGGCTCCGCCACGCTTCTGCCTCGTGACCCCGGGGGAGGTCTATTTCTGTTGGTGCTATCGATGCCGTTTACTTGTCTTTGTATCTCTCCCCCCTTCTATTTGGTTCGGTAGTATTTACTGAGCGCTCACTGGTGTGCAGAGCACCGTACTGAGCGCTTGGAACGGACAAATGGGCAACCGATAGAGACGGTCCCCGCCCTCTGACGGCTCGCGGTCTAATCGGGGGAGACGGACGGACAAAAACACAGCGTGAATAGAATCAAGACTTCTAGGCCGTGAGCCCGTCGTGGGCGGCGGGATGGTCTCTCTCTGTGGCTGAACTGTACTCTCCGAGCGCTTAGTCCGGTGCCCGTGCACACAGTAAGCGCTCAGTAAATATGAACGAATGGAAGTCGCTTCATTTCTCCTGCGGCTCGGTTTTCTCTTCGGGTAAAATCGGAGGTTGAAACCGGCGACGAGGGACCGTGTCCAACCCGACAGTGCCTGGCAACGTAGGAAGCGCTTATCCAACACCCCAACTTGTGATTATTACCGTTATTCATTCAGCATCTAGAGCGCGAGCCGGTCGCCGGCGGGAACGCGGGTCCGTTTGTCTTGTCGTACTCGCCGAGCGCTCAGGCGCGGAGTGAGCGCTCACTAAGCGCGATGGAAACGGATGCACGGGCGGTTCCGCCGCCCCGTCCGTCGTCCGATGGGCCGTCCGTCTTGCAGAACTACTATCCGATGGTCCAGGCGGCCTTCATCGAGGACGACGAGGCGCGGTTGACGCTGCTGTCGGAGCGGTCTCACGGCATCTCCAGCCGGGCCGACGGCCAAGTGGAGGTAAGTGAGGACGGGACGGCGGGCGAGGCCCCGGCTCCCGCCGCGGGAAGGGGCGAGGTCCGACGGGTCTTCCGCCCCCAGGTCATGCTGCACAGGGCGTCTGCGGATACAACCTGGAGTGGGACCTGAATTACAACCTCACCTTGAACGATCCGTCCGTGGTAGCGGCCCGGTCCTCTGGCTCCTCCTGGGCTCCAGACCGTCGCCGCCCGCTCTCTTTCCGCCGGAGCTCCCTGGCTCTGGAGCACAGGCCGGTGGTGATGGTGGAGAGCTGCCGGGTGAGTGGGATTCCTCCCTCCAACGGGGCGGGGCGGGACGTTGGCGTGGCGCAGGTCGGCGCCCGTTGGTTTCGCCCGGGCCGTCGATCGGGCGCCTTACTGTGTGCGCGACACCGTAATGATGATAATCTCGGTGTTCGTTAAGCGCTTACTGGGTGCAGAGCGCTGTTCTAAGCGCCGGGGGGTGCCAGGTGATCGGGTTGGCCCACGCGGGGCTCACCGTCTTAATCCCTGTTTTACAGATGAGATAACTGAGGCACAGAGAAGTGAAGCGACTTGCCCGAAGTCGCACGGCTGGCGAGCGGCGGGGCCGGGATTCGAACCCATCTCACCTCTGACTCCCAAGCCCGGGCTCCTGCCACCGAGCCGCCGCTGCTTCTAACTGTACTAAGTGCCTGGGAGAGTGCCGTAGAGCAACAGACGGGCACATCCCCGCCCATGGCGTAGTGGATAGGTCACGGGCCTGGGAGTCAGGGGGTCATGGGTTCTGATCCCCGGCTCCACCGCTTGATCCTGGGCAAGCCGCTCCGCTTCCCTGGCCTTCGGTGACCTCATCTGTAAAATGGGGATTAATAACAATACATAATAATGTTGATACTTGTTAAGCGCTTACTATGCGCGGAGCACTTTTCTGAGCACCGGGGGAGATACAGGGTCATCAGGTTGCCCCACGGGAGGCTCACGGGCTTCATCCCCATTTTACAGATGAGGGAACTGAGGCCCGGAGAAGTGAAGTGACTTGCCCACGGTCCCACAGCTGACAAGTGGCGGAGCCGGGATTCGAACCCGTGACCTCTGACTCCCAAGCCCCGGCTTCCTTCACTGAGCCACGCTGATTAAGGCTGTGAGCCCCATGTGGGACGGGGACCGCGTCCAACCCGATTCCGCTTGTATCCACCCCAGCGCTTAGTACATGTGCCCGGCACACCAGTAAGCGCTTAACAGACACCGTTATCGTTACCTAGAGAAGCAGCGTATCTCAGTGGAAAGAGCACGGGCTTAGGAGTCAGAAGTCATGGGTTCTAATCCCAACTCCTCCGCTTGTCAGCTCTGTGACTTTGGGCAAGTCACCTAACTTCTCGGTGCCTCAGTTCCCCGGCTCAGTGGAAAGAGCACGGGCTTTGGAGCCAGAGATCATGGGTTCGAACCCCGGCTCTGCCACTTGTCAGCTGTGTGACCGTGGGCGAGTCACTTCGCTTCTCGGGTGCCTCGGTTCCCTCATCTGTAAAATGGGGGTGAAGACCGTGAGCCCCACGTGGGACGACCCGATTCCCCTGCGTCTACCCCAGCGCTTAGAACGGTGCCCTGCACGCAGTAAGCGCTTAACAAATACCGACATTGTTATAGCGGATAGAAGACGCGCCCGGGAGTCAGAGGGTCCGTGGGTTCTACTCCCAGCTCCGCCACTGGTCTGCTTGCCTGACCTTGGGCAGGTCACTTCACTTCTCTGGCCCTCAGTTACCTCATCTATGAAATGGGGATTGAGACCCAGGGGACAGGGACTGGGTCCAACCTGATTGGCTCGGATCCACGCCAGCGCTTAGTACAGTGCCTGACACATAGTAAGCACTCAACAATACCACCGATTATTATTAAATGATGATGCAGTAATTACAGTGATTACTCATTTACCTCGATCGTATTTATTAAGGGTTTCCAGTGGCAAAGTTCCTGTGCTAAGCGCTTGGAAGGGTACAATATCAAAAACAGACACCTTCCCTGCCCACAAGAAGCTAACAGTCTGTAGGGGGAGAAGGCTCTCTTTATTATGTCACTGTTTATGGCTCAGTGGAAAGAGCCCGGGCTTGGGAGTCTGAGGTCATGGGTTCGAATCCCAGATCTGCCACTTGTCAGCTGTGGTGACCGTGGGCCCAGTCACTTCACTTCTCTGTGCCTCAGTTCCCTCATCTGTAAAATGGGGGTGAAGATTGGGAGCCTCACGTGGGACAACCCGACGACCCCGTATCTACCCCAGCGCTTAGAACAGCGCTCTGCACCTGGTAAGCGCTTAGCAAAGGCCAACATTATCATTATGTGCGGTGGTAGATACGAGATAATCAGATCGGACACAGTCCCTGTCCCACCTTAGGGCTGACAGTCTAAGAGGTAAAACGGGTATTCTGTCTCCATTTTGCAGATGAGAAAACTGAGGCCCAGCGTGGTAAAATGACTTACCCAAGGTCACACAGAAGGCCAGTGGTATTTGTTGAGGGCTTACTATGTGCCCAGCACTGTTCTAAGAGAAAAGTGAATCTGATGAGGCCCAGTCCCACGGGGGGTTTACAGTCTGGGTAGGAGGGAAAACAGGTATTGAATTCCCGTTTTGCAGTCGAGTAGACTGAGGCCCAGAGAAGCGACGGTCATTCGTTCATTAGTATTTATTGAGCGCTTCCTATGGGCAGAGCACTGTACTAGGCGCTCGGAATGTACAATTTGGCAACGGATAGAGACGATCCCTGCCCGATGACAGTCTAAACAGGGGAGACGGACAGCAAAGGTAAACGGAACGAAACAAGACAACATCATCAAGATAAATAGAATCAAGGAGGTGTACACCTCACTAACAAAATAAATAGGGTAATGATATATACAAATGAGGACAGTGCTGAGGGGAGGGGAAGGGGATGAGGGGGAGGAGCAGAGGGAGGGGAGTGGGAGCAGAGGGAAAGGGGGCTCAGCTGAGGGGAGGTGAAGGGGGAAAGGGGAGGAGCAGAGGGTGTAGGGGGAGCAGAGGGAAAAGGGGGGGGACTCAGTCTGGGAAGTGACTTGCCCAAGGTCACCCAGCGGGCAAGTAGCAGAGCCCAGATTTGAGCCCAGATCCTCTGGCCGCTGGACCCGGGCTCTTTCCGCTTGGCCCCGCTGCCTTCCCAGCCTCCGGTCTCCGGCTCAGTCCGTTAGGTAACCCTGTCTTCCCCACTGTTTGGTCGCCTGGACGGTAGCCGATCTGATCATCTGGCATCTACCCCAGTCAGTGCTGAAGAAGGCCGAGGGCGTAGAGAGCGTGGGCCTGGGACTCAAAAAGACCTGGATTCTAGTCCCGACTCTGCCTCTTGTCTGCTGCGTGACCTTGGGCAAGTCGCTTCCCTTCTGTGCGCCTCAGTTCCCCCGTCCGTAAAGTGGGGATTAAGGCTGTGAGCTCCATGTGGGCCAGGGACCGTGTCCAACCTGGGACCTGGTACGCAGCGCTTAAGAGATACCACGGTCATTATTGTTAAATGGCAGAATTTCACAAAGAATTGGTTTTCTCCCAGCTAACGCGCGGTGGAAACCGGGGCGAGTTGATGAAGCAGCCCTGGTCCTCCCGCCGAACCTTCACCTTCAGATTCTGAGCATCCCAGGCTGGACGTACAGCTCCGATCACACCGAGCACCTCCAGCGCCTTCGGAAAGGTACGGCGGCGTCTGCCCGGACATCCGGGAGTCCATCTCCGCTATTTATTGAGCGCTCACTGTGTGCGGCGGACTGTACCGAGCGCTGGGGAGAGGGCAGCGTAGCAAAGTTCCCTGTCCGCAGAATCAGTAACTAAACACGCAACTGAAGAGAAGCAGCGTGTTTAGTGGAGAGAGGTCAGAAGGACCTGGCTTCTCCATCCTGGCTCTGCCAGTTGCCTGCTGCCTGTCCTTGGGCAAGTCATTTCACTTCCGTGTCCTTCAGGTACCTCACCTGTAAAAGAGGGATTGAGAGCGTGTGCCCCAAGTGGGACACGGACTGGGTCCAACCTAATTAGCTCGTATCTGTCGCAGCACTTAGTACAATGCCTGGCACAGAGTAAGCGCTTAATAATAATGATGGTATTTGTTAAGCGCTTACCGTGTGCCAAGCACTGTTCTAATCGCTGGAGTAAATACGAGGTAATGAGGTCGTCCCAAGTGGGGCTCACAGTCTCAATCCCCATTTTACAGATAACTGAGGCCCAGAGAAGTCAAGTGACTTGCCCCAGGTCACATAGCAGGCAAGCGGCGGAGGCAGGATTAGAACCCGCGACCCGTGACTCCGAAGCCCGTGTCCTTGCCGTTAGGCCATGCTGCCACATATCATTAAAAATATAGGCTTGAGTGCTGAGGATGCCCGGCTCAGTGGAAAGAGCCAGAGCTTGGGAGTCAGAGGTCATGGGTCCTAATCCCGCCTCCGCCACTTGTCAGTCGTGTGACTTTGGGCAAGTCACTTCACTTCTCTGGGCCTCAGTTACCTCATCTGTAAAACGGGAACGAAGACCGTGAGCCCCACGTGGGACAGCCCGATCACCTTCTATCCCCCCGGTGCTTAAAACGGTGCTTGGCACCTGGTAAGCGCTTAACAAATACCATCCTTATTATCATTATTACTAAGTTGAGAGTAGATGACCGGGTCCTCCAGCTTGTCCCTTCATTCTTGCCTCCATCAGAGGGATCAATCATATTTAATGGATGCATCCTAGGGATTGCCTTTTTTTTCCTCCTCCAACAGAGATATTTGGGGCAGTTGGCCCTGCCCCCTTGAGGCATCAGGCTCTCCACCTCTCTCCCCATCTTACGTATCTTCTTGGGAGTCAGAGGTCATGGGTTCGAATAGCGCCTCTGCCATTGTCAGCTGGGTGCCTCTGTGCCTCGGTTACCTCATTCGCACTCTCTCTTCTGTTCTCTCAAGCCGGCTCTGTAGTTGTAGCTCACCCTAGATCTTCCCGCTTCTCTTCCGTCCACCTGGACCTTCTTTCCTTTCCTAGCCCAAAGGATTCCAACTCTCCCCAACTTCAACGACCCGCTAAAATCCCCCCCTCTATCTCACCAGCCTTCCTCGATTCCCTCCTGTCAGTCATCTCCATTCATTCGATCATATTTATAGGCGCTTACTACACTCAGCACTTGGGGGAGTACAGTGTAACAATCAACAATAATATAACAGTAAACATTAACATTAATGAAAGCAATAAACATTCCCTGCCCACAGCAAGCTCACAGTCTAGAGGGGAAGACAGGCATTAATGTACAAATACATATTATATATTTTTATTACCCTATTTATTTTGTTAATGAGATGTACATCCCCTCGATTCTATTTATTGCTATTGTTGTTGTCTGTCTCCCCCGATTAGAATGTGAGCCCGTCAATGGGCAGGGATCGTCTCTATCTGTTGCCGCATTGTACATTCCAAGCGCTTAGTGCAGTGCTCTGCACATAGTAAGTGCTCAATAAATACTATTGAATGAATAAATAAATAACAGATTCAATTCAGAATATACGGAAGTGCATTCTAGCACCTGTATATGTGTTTATACTCTCCCTCTGCGCTTGTGTACATATAATAATGTTGGTATTTGTTAAGCACTTACTATGTGCCCAGCCCTGTTCTAAGCGCTGGGGTAGATACAAGGTAATCAGGTTGTCCCAAGTGGGGCTCGAAGTCTTCATCCCCATTTTCCAGGTGAGGTAACTGAGGCACAGAGATCTTCGATGACTTGCCCAGAGTCACACAGCTGACAAGTGGCCGAGCCAGGATTAGAACCCACGACCTCCGACTCCCAAGCCTGTGCTCTTTCCAGTAAGCCGCGATATGCGTGATGGTTTGTGCAGTTCATTCTGATTATCCTATTTGTAAATATTTTTAAGTCTGTCACTCTATAGATTGTAACCCCCCTACCCAAAGGGTAGCCTGCCACCTCTGTGGTGTTGTACTCTCCCAAGTGCTTAGCACAGTGCTGTCCATGCAGTGAGTGCTTAATAAATACCGCTGATTGATCGATTGATCGTGCTTGTGTTGTGTTTTCCGAAGGGAGTACTCAGCGAATAATCTTACTACTATTATCAGTCAGTGAAGGGTCCTTAGTGTGTGCAGAGCACTGTGCTAAGTGCCGGGAGAGTCCGGTACAAGACAGTTTATAGTCATATTTCCTGCCCTCAAGAAGCTTACCCTCAAATCAGTCGATCAGTGGTATTTATTCAGCGCCTACTGTGTGCGGAGCAGTGTTCTAAGCGCTGGGGTAGATACAGGGTAATATAAGGTTGTCCCACGTGAGCTTCACAGTCTTAATCCCCGTTTTCCAGATGAGGTCACGGGGGCAGAGAGGAAGTGAAGTGACTCGCCCACAGTCACACAGCTGACAAGTGGCAGATCCGGGATTCAAACTCATGACCTCTGACTCCCAAGCCCGGGCTCTTTCCACTGAGCCACGCTGCTTCTCTGTATAGTCTAATAATATACTACCGCAGTATAACACCACAGAGTTGGTAAACACATTCCCGAGCTCAAGCTGGGGCGACAGACATTACCAAAGATAAACAATTTAGAATATGTCACTCAGAGATATGTACATAGGTCCGTTTCCCTCAAATAGGAGACAGAAAAATATTCACAAATAGGGCATTTGGAATAAAGAAATTGCACCATTCACGTATCGTAATAGACACGTTCCCAAAATATCGTGGGGGGAAACACCCTGAGAAACACAAACTGCCCCAAGAAATCCTTCTCGGGGGGGGGACTTTTTTAAAAATAATACTAACTATAACTGTGGTGTTTGTTAAGCGCTTGCCCTGTGCCAGGCATTCTACTCAGCACTGGGATAGATAGAAGGTAATTAGTCTGGACACAGTTCTTGTCCCACGTGGGACTCACGGTCTCAATCCCCATTATACAGATGAGGGAACCGAGGCACAGAGAAGTGAAATGACCAGCCCAGAGTCCCATAGCGGATCAGGCTACTTCCCCCAGCCAGACAGTCCGTCGCACGTAGCGAGCGCTTTTCAAACTTTTCAGTTTGGGTGTCGCTCGCTGAAACCTTCCTCGTCTTCTCTCCAAAGGCCACCGCGGAGAGGCGGAGGCCGACCGGGAGCGTGTCCTCGTCCGCCTCCGACACTTGTACGAGGCGGGAGAAGATCCCGTCCTGTCTCAGCCGGCAACTCTCAATCTGAAGGTGAGATCGACCTTCCTCTCGCCTCTCCTTGGGCCGCTGACGCGCCCTATTTTCTTTCACTGTCTGGGGAAGAGTCTGCCTCTAGGAGAGAAGCAGCGGGGCTCAGTGGAAGCACTTAGTAATAACGATGGGATTTGTTAAGCGCTTACTAGGTGTCAAGCACTCTTCTAAGCGCTGGGGTAAATACACGGTAATCAGGTCGTCCCAAGTGGGGCTCACGGTCTCAATCCCCATTTTACAGATAACTGAGGCCCAGAGAAGTAAAGTGACTTGCCCCGGGTCACATAGACAAGCGGCAGAGCCGGGATTAGAACCCACGACCCCGGACTCCCCAACCTGTGTCCTTGCGACTGGGCCGTGCTGCCCCGTACCATTAAAAATATAGGCTTGAGTGTTGAGGACGCATGGCTCAGTGGAAAGAGCGCGGGCTTGGGAGTCAGAGGTCGTGGGCTCCAATCCCGGCTCTGCCACTTAGCGGTGTGACTTTGGGCAAGTCACTTCCCTTCTCTGGGCCTCAGTTCCCTCATCTGTAAAATGGGGATTAAGGCGGTGAGCCCCGCGTGGGACAGCCCTCGGCGAACCTAACTGCGAGGTTTTTTTTAGGCAGTTCTCTCCAGGCCACCTGTTCTCTCCAGCGTGTCTAGCACAAGGTATTTCGCACCACGTTTTAGGTACCGGCGGAAAATGTGTGACTCTTGTAGCCACTGTCCTGGAGCCAAGAGCGAGTGAGCGGGAAGTGTAGGCTGACTAGCAGGTCACACCTGTACACTAGCAGTTAGGGAGGAGGTGGAGCAGAGACCCGCGTTGCGCGCACGGTTTAGTGGCCGCAGCCCGGGCCTGGAATCGAAAGGACCTGGGTTCGGATGCCGGCTCTGCCACGTGTCTGCCGGGTGACCTCGGGCAAGTCATTTCACTTCTCTGGGCCTCGGTGACTTCGTCAAAAAACGGGGTTAAGATTGGGAGCCCCAGGTGGGACAGGGACTGTGCCCAATCTGATCAGCTTGGATCTGTAATTGCTCTCCACCCCCCTTCGAAGCCTTATCGAAGGCCCACCTCCTCCAAGAAGCCTTCCCCGACTGCGCCCTCCTCTCCTCTTCTCCCACTCCCTTCTGCGCCGCGCTGACTCGCTCCTTCATTCATCCTCCCTCCCATCCCCAAGGCACATATGAATGTATCTGTCATTTATGTATTAATTTATCTATTTCTATTAATGTCTATCTCCCCCTCTAGACGGTGAGCTCGTTGTGGGCAGGAATGTGTATATTGTACCCTCTCGAGCACTTAGTACAGTGCTCTGCACACAGTAAGTGCTCACTAAATATGCCTGAATCTACCCTAGTGCTTAGAACAGTTCTCGGCATATAGTAAGCGCTCAGTAAGTACAATTATCATTGTTATTATCCCTTCTTGATGATTAGAATGGTGGGAACTAAGACATTGCCAGGACAGCAGCCTTCGCAGCAACCCACCAAGCAGAGGAGGTCATCCTAGAACAGACAGACAGACCTCATTAAGAGAAGCAACGTGGCTCAGTGGAAAGAGCACGGGCTTTGGAGTCAGAGGTCATGGGTTCGAATCCCAGCTCTGCCACTTGTCAGCTGGGTGACTGTGGGCGAGTCGCTTCACTTCTCTGTGCCTCAGTGACCTCATCTGTAAAATGGGGATGAAGACCGTGAGCCCCACGTGGGACAACCTGATTCCCCTGTGTCTACCCCAGCGCTTAGAACAGTGCTCTGCACATAGTAAGCGCTTAACAGATACCAACATTATTATTATTATAATGGGAATTAAGACTGTGAGCCTCATGTGGGACAACCTGATTCCCCTGTGTCTACCCCAGCGCTGAGAACAGTGCTCTGCACATAGTAAGCGCTTAACAAATACCAACATTATTATTATTAAGTGAAGTGACTTGCCCAAGGTCACACAGAAGACACGTGCCGGAGCCGGGATTAGAACCCAAGCCCTTCTGACTCCCGGGCCCGGGCTCTAAACCACTAAGCCACGCCGCTCTACACTGTAATTTATTTATTTTAATATCTGTCTCCCCCGGCCTTTCCCAAGACCGTCAGCTCAGTAGGGGCAAGGAATGTGTCTATTGTCGTATCGTACTCTCCCAAGTGCTTAGCACAGTGCTCTGCAAACAGCGCTCAGTAAATACGATCGAATGAATGGGGGTTAAGACTGTGAGCTCCTTGTGAGACATGAGCTGTGAACAGCCAGTCAGTCAGTCCGTCACATTTATTGAGTGGTTACTGTGTGCAGAGCACTGTGCTAAGCGCCTGGGAAAGCCCAGGGACGAAACGGACACATCCTCATCCCACTCACAATAATGTGGAAATCAGGAGGACTGATTCTCTGGAGAAGTCACCAGTGCTAGGAAAGATCCAAGGAAAAACGTGGAAGAGGCAGACCGGCAGCTAGATGGACATCCATTCATTCATTCATTCAATCGTATTTATTGAGCGCCTACTGTGTGCAGAGCGTTGTACTAAGCGCTGGGAAAGTACAATTCGACAACAGAGACCATAACGCCGATAACCAAAGAACCGTCAGAAAGGTTGCGGATTATGGCAGAAGACAGGACGTCCTGGAGAAAAGATAGCCACAGAGTCTCTCCGGGTCGGAAACGACTCGACGGCACTTGATAATAACAATTTGTTAAGCGCTTGCTATGTGCCAGGCACTGTACTAAACACAGGAGTTGGATACAAGGTAATCGGGTTGAACACAGTCCCTGTCCCATATAGGGCTCACGGTCTTAATCCCCATTTTGCAGGTGAGGGAACTGAGGCACAGAGAAGTGAAGTGACTTGTCCAGGATCACACAGTAGATCAGTAGCGGAGCGGGATTAGAACCCAGGCCTTCTGATTCGCAGGCCCATGCACTTTCCACTAGGCCACACGGCTTCTTGTCGCTTGTGTATCTAGCCCAGGCGTTCCCCGCCCCCAACACACACATACACGCTCTCATTCCTACCACAGGTTAATCAATCAATATTAATAATAATGTTGGTATCTGTTAAGCGCTTGCTATGTGCCGAGCACTGTTCTAAGCGCTGGGGCAGACACAGGGGAATCGGGTTGTCCCACGTGGGGCTCACAGTCTTCATCCCCATTTTGCAGATGAGGTCACTGAGGCACAGAGAAGTGAAGCGACTCGCCCACAGTCACCCAGCTGACAAGTGGCAGAGCTGGGATTCGAACTCACGACCTCTGACTCCAAAGCCCGTGCTCTTTCCACTGAGCCATGCTGTTTCTCTAGTATGTGTTACTGCTTCAATAGTATGTATTGAGCATTTATCGTGTAGAGCACTTTTCCATGCGGTTGGGAGAGCGTGGCCTAGTAGACGGAGCACCGGCCTCGGAGCCAGAGGACCTGGGTTCTAATCCTGGCTTTGCCACGTGCCCGCCTGTGACCTTGGGTGAGTCACTTCACTTCTCCGGGCCTCAGTTCCCTCACCTGGAAAGTGGGGATTCAATACCTGTTCTCCCGTCTATTTCATTCATTCATTCAGTTGTATCTCTTGAGCGCTTACTGTGTGCAGAGCACTGTGCCAAGCGCTTGGAAAGTATAATTCAGCGTCCAGTAGAGACGATCCCTACCCAACAACGGGCTCAAAGTCTAGAAGGGGGGAGACAGACAACAAAATAAAACAAGTAGACAGGTAACAATACCATGGAAATAAGCAGAATTATAGATATATACACATCATGAATAAAATAAATAGAATATGTACAAATATATACAAGTGCTGTGGGGAGGGGAGGGGGTAGAAGAGAGGGAGGGAGTTGGGGCGATGGGGAGGGGAGGAGGAGCAGAGGAAAAGGGCGGCCCAGTCTGGGAAGGCCTCTTGGAGGAGGTGAGCTCTAAGTAGGGTTTTGAAGAGGGGAAGAGAATGAGTTTGGCGGAGGCGAGGAGGGAGGGCCTTCCGGGACCGCGGGAGGACGCGGGCCGGGGGTCGACGGCGGGACGGCGGGGAGGCGGGCGGCGGAGGAGCGGGGGTTCTAAGTGCTGGGGGAGATATAGGGTAATCAGGTCGTCCCACGTGAGGCTCACAGTCTTAATCCCCATTTTACAGATGAAGTCACCGAGGCGTAGAGAAGTGAAGTGCCTTGCCCACAGTCGCACAGCTGCCAAGGGGCAGAGCCGGGTTTCGAACCCATGACCTCTGACTCCCAAGCCCGGGCTGTTTCCACTGAGCTACGCTGCTCCGCACATTGTATTTACCCCAGCGCTCAGTACAGTGTTCTGCACATAGTAAGCTCTCAATAAATACTATTGAATGAATAAGTGAACAAATACAATAATAAAAATGATATTTGTTCAGCGCTTACTATGTGCCAAGCATTGTTCATAGCGCTGGGGTAGGTACAAGGTAATCAGGCTGTCCCCCGTGGGGCTCACGGTCTTAGTCCCCATTTTACAGATGAGGTGAATGAGGCCCAGAGGAGTCAAGTTACAGGCTGGTGAGAGGGAAGGGTGGGGGTGCCGTCTACAGAGACGGGAGAGGACGGGGTTTGGGTGGGAAGATCAGGAGCTCTGTCTCGGACTGTTAAGTGCGGGGTGGCGAGAGGACGTCCAAGTGGAGATGACCTGAGCTCCCGACGAGCTTAAAGTCTAGAGGGGTAATAATAATGTTGGTATTTGTTAAGCGCTTACTATGTGCAGAGCACTGTTCTAAGCGCTGGGGGAGATACGGGGGAATCGGGTTGTCCCACGTGGGTATCGTAGGTTGGCTGGGCTCTGCTACCTGTGCTCGGGTGGAGTTCAGAATCAAATACTCCAACCCTACTGACTTTGTCTTAACTTTGGTTTTCTCGCCCATCCCCGTCGACCTAAATCGTAGTGGCGAAAGTAGACGGTTCCCCTCATCTGTAAAATGGGCATGAAGACCGTGAACCCCACGGGGGACAGCCCAATTCCCTTGTATCTACCCCAGCACTTAGAACGGTGCTTGGCACACAGTAAGCGCTTGACAAATACCAGCATTATTATTATCATTATTAGAGGGGTCAATGTGGGGAACCTGGGTAGGGGGCCTGTGGTGGGGGGGCCGGTACGGGGACCTGTATAGGTGTTCTTCTGCAGCGTGGCTTCGTGGAAAGAGCCCAGGCTTGGGAGACAGAGGACCTAGGTTCGAATTCCGCCTCTGCCACTTACTTGTCAGCTGTGTGACTCTGGGCAAGTCACTTCACTTCTCTGGGCCTCATTTACCTCATCTGTAAAATGGGGACTAAGACTGTGAGCCCCACATGGGACAACCCGATAATCCTGTATCTACCTCAGCGCTACGGACAGTGCTTGGCACATAGTAAGCACTTAACGAGTACCATAATTACTGTTATCACGTGCCAGTCACCATTGGAAGCGCTGAGGTAGATACAAGTTAATCAGGTAGGACGCAATACCTGTCCCACGTAGGACTGGGACAGTATTATTATTGTATATATCAGTATTATTATTGTACTCCCCTAAGTGCTTAGTACAGGGTTTTGCACGCAGTGAACGCTCAATAAATGTGACTGAATGGGGACAGTGGGAAGTAGACTGGGCAGCAAGGGCACTGGAAATAATACAAAATGGTGTTTGTTCATTGTGGTACTTGTTAAGCGCATACTGTACGTGCTTACTGTGGTGTAGCGGTGTGGCTTAGTGGATAGAGCCTGGGCCCGGGAGTCAGAAGGTCGTGGGTTCTAATCCCAGATCCGCCACGTGTCTGCTGTATGACCTTGGGCAAGTCACTTCACTTCCCTGGGCCTCGGTTACCTCATCTGTCAAATGAGGATTAAGAGTGTGAGTCCTCTGCGGAACAGGGACCGTGTCCAACCTAACTTGAATTGCCTCTACCCCAGCGCTTAGAACGGTGCCTGGCACATAGTAAGCACTTAACAAGTACCATAATTACTATTATTACGTGCCGGTCACCGTTGTAAGCGCGATACAAGTTAATCAGGTAGGACACAATCCCCGTCCCACATAGGATTCACAGTGTAAGTAGACGAGAGAACAGGTATTAAATCCCCATTTTACAGATGAGGCAACTGATGATCAGAGAACCGAAGTGACTTTCCCGAGGTCACACAGCAGACAAGCGGCGTAGCCGGCTTTGGATCCCAGCTCCTCCGACTCCCAGGCCCGTGCTCTTCCCACGAGGCCACGCTGCTTCTCTGGAAGATTCTGCTGCTCAGTATATTCTCACCACGACCAGCGAGTTCAGTTTGAGAGATAATAATAATAATTATGGTATTTGTTAAGCGCTTACTATGTGCAGAGCACTGTTCTAAGCGCTGGGGGAGATACAGGGGAAAATCAGATTGTCCCCCGAGGGGCTCACATTTTTTAATCCCCATTTTTCCAGATGAGGTCACTGAGGCCCAGAGAAGTGAAGTGACTTGCCCAAGGTCGCACAGCAGACAAGTGGCGGAGTCGGGATTAGAACCCACGACCTTCTGACTCCCAAGCCCGGGCTCTTGTCACGGAGCCACGCTGCTTCACCGTCGGCCCCGAAAGTCGTTGACCCAGATTCTCCTCTGCTGATGGTCTAGGCCTGGTCCGACGGGCTTCCATTTCAGTAATAATAATAGCAGGAATAACAATAATAACAGCGTTCTTTAAGCACTTATTATGTGCCAGGCACTGTACTGAGCGCTGCAGCTGAGACGGACAGGTCGGGTTGGACACGGTCCCTGTCCCACACAGGGTTCACACTTCTATTTAATGTGGCTTGGTGGGAAGAACACGGGCTTGGAAGTCGGAGGACATGGGTTCCGATCCCAGCTCCGCCACTTGTCTGCTGTTTGACGTTAGGCAAGCTACTTAACTTCTCTGGGCCTCAGTTACCTCATCTGTAAAATGGGGATTAAGACTGTGAGCTGTGTGTGGGACAACCGGATTACCTCGTGTGTACCCCAGTGCTTAGAACGGGGGTTGGCACATAGTAAGCCCTTAATAATAATAATAATAATAATGTTGGTATTTGTTAAGCGCTTAGTATGTGCAGAGCACTGTTCTAAGTGCTGGGGGAGATACAGGGTAATCAGGTCGTCCCACGTGAGGCTCACAGTTAATCCCCATTTTCCAGATGAGGTAACGGAGGCACAGAGAAGTGAAGTGACTCGCCCACAGTCACACAGCTGCCAAGTGGCAGAGCCGGGATTCGAACCCATGCCTTCTGACTCCCAAGCCCGGGCTCTTTCCACTGAGCCACGCGGCCTCAACAAACACCATCGTCATTGTTATTCTTATTACTAATCCCCGTTTTCCAGATGAGGTAACCGAGGCCCAAGGAAGTGAAATGACTAGCCCGGGGCCACGCAGCAGAGAAGTGGCGGAGCCGGGATTAGAACCCATGGCCTTCTGACTCCCGGGCCCGGGCTCCGCCCACTGTGCCAGTCTGCTTCTTGTCAGTAGCAGACGGGCCTACTGACGTCATGTCCTTGCTCCCGCGTAGACCTTCCTGAGGGAGCTGGGGACGGTGGCGGCGGTGGAAGAACGCTCCCTCACGGGGACGTGGGACGTGAACGCCCTCGAACGCTGGAAGTGGCGAACGGCGAGTCATCGAGGCAAAGGTTTGAGAAGCTCGGGGGGTTGGGGTGGTTCGTCGACGTTTTCCCGAGCCTAAGGATGTCGGGAAACTAGCACGCAAAACTTAGGCTGCCTCTCTACGCACCTCCCTGACCACCGCTGCTCTCTCTGATAGCGGCAGGGGGGCTTAGTGGAAAGAGCCCGGCTTAGGAGTCAGAGGTCATGGGTTCTAATCCCGCCTCCGCCACCTGTCAGCTGTGCGACTTCGGGCAAGTCGCTTCACGTCTCGGTACCTCGGTTACCTTATCTGGAAAATGGGGATTAAGACTGTGAGCCTCACGTGGGACAACCTGATTACCCTGTATCCACCCCAACGGTTAGAACAGTGCTCGGCATATAGTAAGCGCTTAACAAATACCATGATTATTATCACTAACAGAAATATTAACAGTAGTTGTGGTGTTTGTTAAGCGCTCACTCTGTGCCGAGCACTGTACTAACAGCTGCGGCAATTACAAGATAAACAGGTCCTACATGGGGCTCCCTATCTAAGTAGGAGGAAGAACAGGTATTGACTCGGTCAATCAATGGTACTTACTGAGCGCTTACTGTGTGCAGAGCACTGTACTAAACACTTGGCGTGGCTCAGTGGCAAGAGCCTGGGCTTGGAAGTCAGAGGTCATGGGTTCGAATGCCGGCCCTGCCACTTGTCAGCTGTGTGACTGTGGACAAGTCACTTCACTTCTCTGGGCCTCAGTTCCCTCATCTGTAAAATGGGGATGAAGACTGTGAGCCTCACGTGGGACCACCTGATGACCCTGCATCTCCCCCAGCGCTTAGAACAGTGCTGTGCACATAGTAAGCGCTTAAATACCAACATTATTATCATTATTATAATTATTATTATTACAGTACGAGAGAGTTGATAGACCTGAGGTCCAGAGAAGAGCGGTGACTTGCCTCTGGTCCCAGAGCTGGGATTAGAATCCAGGACCTCTGTCTCCCAAGCCGGGCCTCTTTCCCCTAGGCGGTGCTGCTGCTTCCTAATCCGTTCTGTCGCTTCCCAAGGCAAAATAATGATAACCGCTGTGCTATTTAAAGGCTTACTGTGCAGCACGTACTGTGCTGAGTGCTGGCGAAGATACAGTATGGACGTAAGTGCTGTGGGGCCGGGAGGAGAGATGAATAAAGGGAGAAAGTCAGGGTGACGTAGAAGGGAGTGGGAGAAGAGGAAAGGAGGGCTTAGTCAGGGAGGGCCTCCTGGAGGAGATGGGCCTTCGTTAAGGCTTTAAAGAAGGCGGGCGGAGAGAGAAATCATCTGTCGGATATGAGGAGCGGAAGACGTTCCGGGCCAGAGGCAGGACGTAGCGGTAGAGGTGGGACGGAGGAGTGCAACAGGTGATTGAGACAGAATATTCTAGGCACAAAGGGACTGAAGAACCAGGTAATTGGACGAGAACATCGTGGGCAGGGAATGTGTCCGTGAACTCTCACAGGTGCTTAGTTAGGTGCTCTGCACACAGTAAGTGCTCTATAAATAGGATTGAGTGAATGAAAGGTCACAAATGGGATGTTAAAACAGCATGTGGATTGTTTTAGGGTTTTCAGATGCCGCAAAGAAGATCGCAAATTACACCGTCACTCTTCACCCCAAGGAAATCAAGACTTTTTTCATATATTTTCAAAAACATTAAAAATCTCGAAAATGATATCTATGGCAAATGGTCTTTTTTTTCTCTGAGCCTCTTTCAACAAACCCTGTGAAGGAACGGTGTGATTTATTTCCCCATTACTTTACATAGCAGATGAGAAAATATATTATAATAAACAATGCATCGTGATGATAAACTAGCAACTGGTTGGTCATTTGGTAAGCAGCGTGGTTTAGTGGATAGAGCCCGGACTTGGGAGTCAGAAGTCATGGGTTCTAGTCCAGGCCCTGCCACTCATCAGCTTTGTGACTTTGGGCAAGTCACTTCACTTCTCTGGGCCTCAGTTACCTCATCTGTAAAATGAGGATTAAGACTGTTAGCCCCACGTGGGACAACCTGATCACCTTGTATCTTACCCCAGTGCTTAGAGCAGTGCTTGGCACATAGTAAGCACTTTACAGATACCATCATTATTTATCATTTGGTTTTCCAATGGAAACAAATTCAGGCTCTGGTTCTGAATTACTGGTTCTTTCCGTGATAATCCAATAGAGAAATGTGGAGGACCGGGACGAGTTGGGAAGAATAGAGGCCAATGCAGAATTGCAGGTGTCAATCAAGCAATCTTATTTATTGAGCACTTACTGTGTGCAGGGTAGTGTCCTGAGAGCTTGGGAGAATACAACAGAACAGGATAACAGAGACGTTCCCAGTCCACAACGACCTTACAGTCTAGGTATCCTGGAGAAAGCCTAAAGATTTTCAGTTTGAAGCAGGAGGAATGGTAGAGTCCAGCGTGGCCTAGTGGAAAGAGCCCGGGTCTGGGTGTCAGAAGGACCTGGGTTCTGATCCCGGCTCTGCCACTTGTCTGCTGTGAGACCTTGGGCAAGTTACTTCACTTCTCTAGGCCTAAGTTACCTCATCTGTAAAATGGAGGTTAAGACTGTGAGCCCCATGTGGGACGGGGAGTGTGTCCAACCTGATTAGCCTGTATCTAACCCAGCGCTTGGAACGGTGCGTAACACCTACTAAGTGCCGAACAAATACCATCATTATTATTTACCCCCAATTTTCACGGGAACAAAGACCCACCAATTTGCCTCCAATTTTTACGGGAACAGGGCCCACCTCTTCACCCCCATTTTTCACAGGAACAGAGCCCATCCCTTTGCCCCCAACTTTCATGGGAACTGGGCCTCCCCGTTGTACCTGGATGGACCGGAGCCCGCGTAGACTGCCCGTCCCTGTCTATCGATAATAACGGAACACCGAAGAAAGAGGTGGATAAGTCCAGGTTGACAGTTTATTTAGAGTGGAACGCGGGGGGCGCTTACCCACAGAACAGTCCGTGGCGGCCGGCGGACTTGGAGAGATGACGCCGCACCCTCCCCCCACGTGCACTGCCTCGTATCCCCTCTGGTGTGCCAAGAGCAAAGGGGGCCCTGTACGGGCGGAGGGGAGGGAGGCATCGGCCACCTGGCTCGATGCTCCCTTCCAGATATCTCTGGGGCCCCAAGATTCGCGAGCCGGTATGTCCTCGACGGTCATTCACCGTACGGCCTTGTTGCTGCCGTGGGGCCTCCTTCCTCCGGCAGGTCCGTCTTCCTCCCACCCGCCGTTGGCGCTACGCCGGCTCTGTGCAATTAGCGAGGCAGGATGGAGCGGGGGTCGGCCTTGACTGTGCTAGCCCAAACGTTTCCCATGGAGTCTGACCGTACACTCATTTACCCCCAATTTTCACAGGAACAGGGACCACCCTTTTACCTCCAATTTTCACAGGTTTCACAGGAACAGGGTCCACCCTTTTACCCCCAATTTTCACAGGAACAGGCCCTACCCATTACCCCCAGTACTCCTATAGCTGAAAACCTGGGTCCTGAATGACCCACCCACTCTGCCGTAAAACAGGAAACGGTGGGAACCAAATCAGATGGACAGCAGATGGGTGTGGAGGGCCCACCGCAAGCTACCTTATTAAAGACTGTTTGTGATCCCGCAAACAACAACCAGGAAGAGACTTTGCCAAGGCACTGATGGCTCTACCTGAGGCAGATGATTGCTGGCCTGTGGGAGGAGAGCACGGAGGGAGGGGGGGCTTTGTCTCCCTGTTCTACCAGTAACTCCTCTTTCTTGGCTTCAAAACTGTCCATCCCCTTGTCCTCTCTTACGTCACCTCCTGTATCTCTGTGTCACCCCCTGGCACCCTGGTAAAACTAAATAAAAAGCTTTTCACGGGAACCTTGGTGATGAGAGATGCGGTTTGACTTCTACTCCCTGTCACCGAGGCTCCCCCGGTCCGGGAAGGTCCTGGTTGGTACGAACCGAGGGCTCGCCGACAATGGGGAGAAAGGTCCTGGTATGTGTTTGGGAGACGGACGTCGACCTGAGATTTGGGGAGACACCGGGAGACTGAACCTGAGAGGACACGGGACAAGGAGGAGCCGGAGATTTCCGAGGGCCATAGGGCACCCCATCCACCGCCCAGAGGAGACTGCGCCACAGTAATCGCTCAATCAATACGATTGAATCAATGAATGTGCCACCTTCGAGGAGGGACCTTGGCCACCGATCAGGTCCTGCCTGGGGGAACCAATCAGAGGAGTGGGCGGAAGGGCAGCTGATAAACCCACGCTTTAATCGGAGGAATTGGAACATCAAAAGTTTCCCGGAAGGCTTTCGTTGCGTCGTGGGAGTCCTCGATGGGCTAAACCGCCAACCTACCGTGTACCCGCAGAGAGTCAATGAAGGTTGCAGGGAAATGGTTTCTAAAAACCCCTGACAGTGAATTGCAAACAGTGTCAGAACCACAAACCTACCAACAACTTATCAAAGAAAACCTACCGACAATTCATCAAAGGCCAACAAAGTGAGATTTGAGTGATTATAAGGTAGACACAGGCCCTGTAGCCTGCGTAATGCAAGATGATGTCTTATTTTTCGTGAATTATTTCCACCTAATGGTTTCCGTTTGTGGCTTAATGGAAAAAGTCCAGGACTGAGTGTCAAGAGACCTGAATTCTAATCCAGCCTCCAACACTTGCCTGCTGTTTGACCTTGGCCATGTCATTTAATCTCTCTACCCGTTCTTCCATTTTAAGCTGTAAGAAGAACATATATATGTTATGTATATATCTATGATTTTATATATCTTGATGGCATTGATCCCTGACTACTTGTTTTGTCTGTCTCCCCCTTTTAGACAGTGAGCCCATTGTTGGGCAGGGATGGTCTCTATCTGTTGCCGAATTGTACATTCCAAGTGCTTAGTACAGTGCTCTGCACACAGTAAGTGCTCAATAAATGTGAATGAATGAATGAATGAATGAATGAATGAATGAATGAATGAGTGAAGGGTTTGGGGGCAGGAATTTTGTCTGATCTGGCACATTCATAGTAGTTGCTTAATACGTACCGTTATTAGAGAAGTAGCGTGGCGTAGAGGCTAGAACCCGGCCCTGGGAGTCAGAAGGTCATGGGTTCTAATCCTAGCTCCCCCATTTGTCTGCTGTGTGACCTTGGCCAATTCACTTCTCTGGGCCTCAGTGACCTCACCTGTAAAATAGCCATTGAGACCGTGGGCCCCAAGTGGGAGAGGGACTGGGTCCAATTTGATTTGCTTGTATTCACTTCAGCACTCAGTAAATATGAATGAATGAATGAATGAATGAATAAAAAAGCAAGACTGACTGGGAGACTAATAATAATAATAACAATAATGGTGGTATTTGTTAAGCACTTACTTTGTTCCAGTCTGCTATAATAATGGCATTTGTTAAGCGCTTACTATGTTATAAGCATTGTTCTAGGCACTGGAGTAAATACAAGGTAGTCAGGTGGTCCCACGTGGGGCTCACAGTTTTAATATCCATTTTACAGATGAAGTCACTGAGGCAAAGAGAAGTTTAGTGGCTTGCCTAGGGTCACAGAGCGGACAAGTGGCAGAGCTGGGATTAGAACCCACATCCTCTGACTCCCAAGCCGGCCTCTTTCCACTAAGCCATGCTGCTTCTCTATGTGACTTTGGGCAAATCACTTAACTTCTCTGTGCCTCAGTGACCTCATCTATAAAATGGGGATTAAGACTGTGAGCCCCATGTGGGACAGGGACTGTGTCCAACCTGATTAACTTCCATCTACCCCAGCGATCAGAACAGCACTTGCCACATAGTAAGCACTTAACAGGTACCATAATCATTATCATTATTATTATTATTAATCCCCCTCCCAACCCCACAGCACTTCTGTATACATCTGCAATAATTATATTAATATCTGTCTCCCCCTCTAGACTGTAAGCTTGTTGTGGGTAGGGAATGTCTGTTATGTTGTTGTATTATACTCCCCCAAGCCTTAGTACAGTGCTCTGCACACAGTAAGCACTCAATAAATACGATTGACTAATTGACTGACTGACTGACTGATTGCCCAAAACGAGTTTACAGGCTAGAGGGGGAGATAAACATTCATTCAGTCGTATTTATTGAGCACTTACACAGTGCAGAGCAATGAATGAATGAATGAATAAAAAAGCAAAACTGATTGACTGGGAGACTAATAATGATAATAACAATAATGGTGGTATTTGTTAAGCACTTAATAATAATGTTGGTATTTGTTAAGTGCTTACTATGTGCAGAGCACTGTTCTAAGCGCTGGGGTAGACACAGGGGAATCAGGTCGTCCCACGTGGGGCTCACAGTCTCAATCCCCATTTTACAGATGAGATAACTGAGGCACAGAGAAGTGAAGTGACTTGCCCACAGTCACACAGCTGACGAGGGGCAGAGCCGGGATTCGAACCCATGATCTCTGACTCCAAAGCCCATGCTCTTTCCACTGAGCCATGCTGCTTCTTACTTACAATCTGCTAAGTGCTTGGGAGAGAGTTCAATACGGCAATAAACAGACACGATCCCTGCCCACAATGAGTTTAACAAATGATTTCTTTCCAACTGAATCACCATCTCCTTAGAACATCGGGAAGGAGGAAGCAGCGCATCCTACGAGTGACCAGCTTGCAAGTTTCCTCCAGCTTTTGATCTTTAGAAGATGAGCTCTTACTCTGTGCAGAGCACTGTAGTAAACACTAGGGCGAGTACAGTACAGAATGGGTAGGCACAATCCCTGCCCACAAGGAGCTTACAGTCTAGCAGAGGAGCTTCCCATATCACCCATCATAGGGGAAGCAGCATGGCATAGTGGATAGCATACGGGCCTGGGAGTCAGAAGGTCATGAGTTCTAATCCTGAGAAGCAGCGTGGCTCAGTGGAAAGAGCACGGGCATGGGAGTCAGAGGTCATGGGTTCGAATGCCGACTCTGCCACTTGTCAGCTGTGTGACTGTGGGCAAGTCACTTAACTTCTCTGGGCCTCAGTTCCCTCATCTGTAAAATGGGGATTAACTGTGAGCCTCACATGGGATGACCTGATTACCCTGTGTCCACCCCAGTGCTTAGAACAGTGCTCGGCACATAGTAAGCGCTTAACAAATACCAACATTATTATTATTATTATTATTACCATTTGTCTGCTGTGTGACCTTAGTCAAGTCACTTCACTTCCCTGGGCCTCCATTCCCTCATCTGTGAAATGGGGATTGAGATTGTGAGCCCCACATGGGACAGGGACTGTGTCCAACCTGATTTACTTGTACTCACCCCGGTGCTTATTACATAGTAAGTGCTTAATAAATACCATGATGATTATTATTATTATTATTAATAATCCCAATCCATGTTACACAAACTACACAGAAGAATGCCCCATTTAAAGTCACCTGGAATAAAGTGGGGCTTAGTTTGCGATGAGTCCCCCTATATTTCAGTGAAATCATCTTCTTAAGTGGAAAGTGTACAACACTGGAAGGCAGGAGACCTGGGTTCTATTTTAGGCTCTACCACTTGGCTGTTTTCTAACACTGGCCAGCTCACTTAATCTCTGTGCCTCAGTTTCCTCATCTGTAAAATGAGATGCAGCATGGCCTAGTGGTAAGAGCACAGGCTTGGGAGTCAGAGGACGTGGGTCATAATTCCGGCTCTGCGCTTTGCTGTGTGACCTTGGGTAAGTCACTTCACTTCTCTGTGCCTCTTCTCTCATCTGTAAAACGGGGATTAAGTCTGTGACCTGATTACCTTGTATCTACCCCAGCGCTTAGAGCAATGCTTGGCACAAAGTAAGAACTTAACAAATGCCATCATTATCATTTATTATTATGAGCGGGATAAAACAGAGAAGCAGCATGGCTCAGTGGAAAGAGCCCGGGCTTGGGAGTCAGAGTTCATGGGTTCGAATCCCGGCTCTGCCACTTGGCAGCTGTGTGACTGCGGGCAAGTCACTTCACTTCTCTGGGCCTCAGTTCCCTCATCTGTAAAATGGGGATTAAGTGTGAGCCTCGTGTGGGATGACCTGATGACCTTGTATCTCCCCCAGCACTTAGAACAGTGCTCTGCACATAGTAAGCGCTTAACAAATACCAACATTATTATAAAACACCGGTTCTCCCTCTCGCAAAGACGGAGTCCCAGGTGCCTGATCCGATTTTGTTCAAACTACCCCGGCATGTAACAGGGTGCTTGATACATAGTAAATTTTGAAGAAGTACCTCTATTTTACCCTCTCAGAATGGCAACCTGAGAGTTTCCAGTCCTCTACCAGTCTCTACTCTGGGAGAGAGAGTGAAGCAGAGACCTGTCCATTCCATTCCTAGCTTGCCCAGTGGCTAGTGGGCGGCCGACAATCTGCTCCAAGTCAAAACTTCACTGTGCTGGGCAGCAGTGGCACGGAAGAGAAGAGAGTGGAGACTCGAGTTTATTGCGTGGAAGAAGTCAGAGGTCAATCACTTCCTTATTTTACCAAGAAAACTCTATGGATTCACTACCACAGCAATTGCAGATGGAGGTGGGGCGTTCTGGGAGAGTAATGTCCGTGGTGTCGCTAAAGGTGGGAGACGACTCGACAGCATTCATTCATTCGGTAGTATTTATTGAGCGCTTACTATGTGCAGAGCACTGTCCTAAGCGCTTGGAATGAACAAGTCGGCAACAGATGGAGACGGTCCCTGCCCTTTGACGGGTTCACGGTCTGATCGGGGGAGACGGGCGGACGAGAACGATGGCGATAAATAGAGTCGAGGGGAAAAACATCTCGTAAAAACCGATGGCGACTGAATAGAATCCAGGCGATGTACATTTCATTAACAAAATAAATAGGGTGATGAAAATATATACAGTCGAGCGGACGAGTACGGTGCCGAGGGGAGGGGAAGGGAGAGGGGGAGGAGCAGAGGGAGATGGGGGGAAAGAGGGTTAAGCTGCGGAGAGGTGAAGGAGGGTGGTAGAGGGAGTAGAGGGAGAAGGGGAGCTCAGTCTGGGAAGGCCTCTTGGAGGAGGTGAGTTTTAAGTAGGGTTTTGAAGAGGGGAAGAGAAGCAGTTTGGCGGAGGTGAGGAGGGAGGGCGTTCCGGGACCACGGGAGGACGTGGCCCGGGGGTCGACGGCGGGATGGGCGAGAACGGGGGACGGCGAGGAGGTGGGCGGCGGAGGAGTGGAGCGTGCGGGGTGGGCGGTGGAAAGAGAGAAGGGAGGAGAGGTAGGAAGGGGCGAGGTGATGGAGAGCCTCGAAGCCTAGAGTGAGGAGTTTTTGTTTGGAGCGGAGGTCGATAGGCGACCACTGGAGTTGTTTAAGAAGGGGAGTGACAGGCCCAGATCGTTTCTGCGGGAAGATGAGCCGGGCGGCGGAGTGAAGAATAGACCGGAGCGGGGCGAGAGAGGAGGAAGGGAGGTCAGAGAGAAGGCCGACACGGTAGTCTAGCCGGGATATAGCGAGAGCCCGTAGAGGTAAGGTAGCCGTCTGGGTGGAGAGGAAAGGGCGGATCTTGGCGATATTGTAGAGGTGAAACCGGCAGGTCTCGGTGACGGATGGGATGCGTGGGGTGAACGAGAGAGAGGAGTCAAGGATGACACCGAGATCGCGGGCCCAAGAGACGGGAAGGATGGTCGTGCCATCCACGGTGATAGGGAAGTCTGGGAGAGGACCGGGCTCGGGTGGGAAGATGAGGAGCTCAGTCTCGCTCATGTTGAGTTTTAGGTGGCGGGCCGACATCCAGGTGGAGACGTCCCAGAGGCGGGAGGAGATGCGAGCCCGAAGGGAGGGGGAGAGGACAGGGGCGGAGATGTAGATCTGCGTGTCATCTGCGTAGAGATGGTAGTCGAAGCCGTGAGAGCGGATGAGTTCACCGAGGGAGTGAGTGTAAATGGAGAACGGAAGAGGGCCGAGAACTGACGCTTGAGGAACTCCGACAGTTAAAGGATGGGAGGGGGAGGAGGCGCCCGCGATAGAGACCGAGAATGACCGGCCAGAGAGATGAGAGGAGAACCGGGAGAGGACGGAGTCCGTGAAGCCAAGGAGAGAGTCCGTGAAGCCAGCATATGACAAGACTATTTTAATGTAACATGAATTCTGTTCCCACCCAGATCACCCACCCCTAGCTAATGAGAGGAACCTGAGATGGATGTTTGGCTTGGTTTCCCAAGAAGCCCGAAGCATCCAAGAAGGTAGAGACTCTGGTTTCTTTCCCTCCGGTCTCATTTCCTGTGAGCCCCTTTGCTTCTAGACTGTGAGCCTGTTGTGGGCAGGGATTGTCTCTCTCTGTCGCTGAATTGTACTTCCCAAGCGCTTAGTACAGTCCTCCGCACACAGTAAGCACTCAATAAATATGATTGATTGAATGAATGAATTAGCTGAACAGCAGAATTTACTCAGCTAAGCTCTAGAACTGTGTGTTCATTTGCCACTGGGCATATACGAATTGTACCCTCCAAGCGCCTAGTACAGTGCTCTGCACATAGCAAGTGCTCCATTAATACTAGAGAAGCAGTGTGGCTCAGTGGAAAGAGCCTGGGCTTGGGAGTCAAGGGTCATGGTTTCGAATCCCGGTTCTGCCATTTGTCTGTTGTGTGACCTTGGGCAAGTCACTTAACTTCTCTGTGCCTCAGTGACCTCATCTGTAAAATGGGAATCAAGACTGTGAGCCTCACATGGGACAACCTCATTACCCTGTATCTACCCCAGCGCTTAGAACAGTGCTCTGCACATAGTAAGCGCTTAACAAATACCAACATTATTACTATTGAATGAATGGGGCACTCATGGAAGTACAATGCCACCACTTGAAGACATCTTTATTGTCATTCTTCTGGATTTTTTGTGAGGTCTGCCGTATGACCTTGGGCATTTCATTTAACTTCTCCATGCATCACGTACTTCGTCTATTAAATGGGGACTAAGACTGCGAGCCCTGTGTAGGACAGGGACTGTGTCCAACCGGATTCACTTGTATCTACCCCAGTGATACAGTACAGTACAGCTCCTGGTAATTAGTAAGTGCTTAATGGGAACCATGAAAAAGTGGAAGAGCTGAGATTAGAATCCAAGTCTTCTGACTCCCAGGCCTGGCCTCTCTAGGCCACTCTACTTTAGGCAATCAGAAGTCCCCTTCAACTGCTATTGCTATGTCTAAGAATGAGTCGGAGGTCCAGGGAGAGCTGGTGATAAGGAAGAGTGCTCACTCTCTGCTGATTAGCGTCCTGGGAGCCAGAGGAATAATTGGATCGCGAGGAAAATAAATTGTCCAAATAAGGCTAACCAAGCTGTCACCAAAGACCAAGTCTGGATGCGTCCATTTGGCGGCAAGTAAAATTAGATAAGAACGATGAGGAATTAGTAATAGTTCGTAATCAGTAAATCAGCATGCTGACAAAGAAACATGAGAACGATGGTCGACCAAGCCAGACAGAGAGCGTAATCCGGATTGGAATATCAGAAGAAGAGAAAAAATAGGACCTTGAAGACCTCAAACAGATGAGTGAGTGCCCTCTCCTAATTAGAACACCACAAATGAGTTGGCAAGTCTTTGTCAGATTGCAAATTAGGTCACTCCCATTAGTGTTATTGATAAAGATGTGGGGAATCTCCTTTTCACTTGGGTATTGGTTTTGGCCTCACAAATACCTCATCTCTATCTTTTCACAAAGTTGTTTCCTTTTTTCTTCTGTTTCTTTTTATTAGCGACATCGTTTCCACACAGTGACATTCTCACGCTAAACCACCATCCCTCTGAGCTGCCTGGGTCCTTTCTACCAGGTTGGTGATTTTGAAAGAGGAACATTCTTAGAAACTCAAGCATCTCTGTTTAGGTAAGGAATTGAGAAATGCTCACCCCCTTCTGAGAGAGGACTGTTCATTTGCCATGTGAAGAAGAGAAAGTTTCAGACGTTTCATCTGACACTCTTGACTGCTTTATTGTAGTGTCGGGCAGCTAATATCACCTTTGGAAGCACTCTTTGGTTTAGAGAGGATGAAGACAACTTCCCTGAAATGGTTTCTGCTGACAACTCAGTGTGCCTGTCTGGGTGAGTACAGCCTTGCAGATTTTGGCTCCTTTTCCTTCGGTCTCCTTCAATGTTAATAACCTTAATTCGCAGAACTGAAGGATCAAGTCTGTCTTCTCCTCGTCTTACAAATTTGAAGAAACCTAAAAGCGCGGTCAACGACTCCATTCCTTCGAAGTAGGTCAGCGATGTTATTCCATTTTAGCCAGCGGGGAGGGTCATCTAGAAATGAGAGTTTAAGAGCAGAGCAAGTCGGGAGGTGAGGTTAGAATAGTCCATCTTCTTACGATTGCTTTGGATGTGAGGGTTGTGTTTGTCTTCAACCCCACTTTATTATTACCACGAGCAGTAATAATAATGCATTTGTTAAGTTCTTACTATGCGTCAGTCAATTGGGCACTTACCATGTGCAGAACACTGTACTAAGCATTTGGAAGAGTACATTAAAACAGAGTCGGTAGAAACGTTCCCTGCCCACAAGGAGTTTAAAGTCTAGAGGGGGAGACCGACGTGAGTGTAAGGAAATAAATTATGGCTAAAGGAGCGGGACATCGTAAAAAGGAATAAGGAGAGAGTCTGAGAAAAGGCCCTACGGTTTCAATCAATCAATCAATCAAGACTATTAGATGACTGAGCATTTATTGAGCATCTACTGTGTGCAGACATTGTACTGAACACCTGAGCATTCAATAGATTTAGTCGACAACCTACGGTGATAATTGTAGATTTCTGTAGGTCAGCTGCTGCTTGAGGAAGGATTCATTTCCTTCATTTTATTTCTAAAAAGTTTCATTTTTAAAAAGTGAATCCTGGAAACAATCAGAATAGAGTCACAATGAGGAAAGGTCATTTCCAAGCTTCATATAAAACGGGACTATTACATTTTGATCACCAGTAAATGATATGTGAAGCAGCGTGGCTTAGTGGAAAGAGCCCAGGCTTGGGAGTCAGAGGACGTGGGTTCTAATCCTGGCTCCACCACTTGTCTGTGTGACCTTGGGCAAGCCACTTCACTTCTCTATGCCCCAGTTACCTCATCTGTAAAGTGGGGATTAAGACTGTGATCCCCAAATTGGACAACCCGATGAGCGTGTATCTACCCCAGCACTTAGAACAGTGTTTGGCACATAGTAAGTGCTTAATAAATACCATTATTATTATTATATGTAAAATTAAGTCCCAAAGTGACATTTACTGTTACACTGCTAACACTGTGGAATTTTTCTTCAGCCACAGAGTTGCCCTTATACCTATGTTATTTGAGGGGATGAATTTTACGATTCCTAGATTCTGGAGAATTGATTTGGGTCTAGGTGGTGTTATTTAGAAAAGCAAACAACCATGTGCCCTTTCTTTATTCCGAACATAATTTTCAGCCCTGTACAGAATTCAAAATTAGAGCGCTGAATTCAATCATTCATTCGTTCGTATTTATTCAGTGCTTACTGTGTGCAGAACACTGTACTAAGTGATTGGGAAGTACAATTCAGCAACAAATCCCTGCCCACAACGGGCTCAGAGTCTAGAAGGGGGGAGACAGGTATCAAAAGAAGTAATCAGGCTACCAGAGACAAAAAGAAAATGATTGAAAAAGGAAATAAAAAGTCAATTTGGGGGCATAACTGTTAAGTTGACATAAGGAATGAAATGAGAAAGTTCACTGCGCGTACAGTGATGCTTGATAAAATACTACTTGCTGCTGCTTTGATGATGATAGTGACGATGGTGATAATGTTTGGTTTTGTTATGTCTCCCACCTTCTAGAGTCCCTGCCCCACATTGGGCTCACAGTTTTAATCCCCATTTTCCAGATGAGGTAAATGAGGCCCAGAAAAGTGAAGTGACTTATCCAAGGTCCCACAGCAGGCAAGTGGCAGACCTGGGATCAGAACCCAGGTTCTTCGGACTCCCGGGCCCGGGTTCTAGCCACTTGGCCATACTTCATTAGGCTTAATCAAACTAATTCAAACTTATCCCATCTCACTATGGACACAGGGAGAAAATGGCAGCCTTTGTTTCTCAAGTTCTTAAATCAGGAAAGGAAAGATTATCCAAGAGGATGAGATAGTGGATAGTGGAACCTCCAAAAATAATAACTGTGGTATTTGTTAAGCACTTGCTATGTGTCAAGCACTGTAATAATAATAATAATAATAATGGTATTTGTTAAGCGCTTACTATGTGCCAAACACTGTTCTAAGTTCACGGTGTGGGGGGGTACAAGGTAATCAGCTTGTCCTATGTGGGGCTCATTATCTTAATCATTTTATAGATGATGTAACTGAGGCACAGAGAAGTTAAGTGACTTGCCCAGTCACACAGCTGACAAGTGGCGGAGCTGGAATTAGAATCCATGACTTCTGACTCCAAAGCCCCATGCTCTTTCCACTGAGCCACGCTGCTTCTCTGTACTCAGCGCTGGGGTAGATACACGATAATCGGGTCCCACATGGGGCTGACAGTCTAAGCAGGAGGGAGAACAAGTCTTGGCTCTCCATTTTGTAGATAAGTGAACTGAAGCCCAGAGAAGTTAAGTGACCTACCCAAGATCACACCGGACAATGAATAGCCCAGAAAAGTCTTGTCAGGAGAAGGCCAGCTGGTTTGAAAGTATAAAAGTAATGTTGAAGAGAGTTCAGAAAATTTCAATGATACTTCTGTGTTTGAAATAGCGCATTTTAAATTTAAATTACAAATATTCAGCTGTCCTTGGGATTCAGTGCTCTGCCCACAGCAAGCTCTCAGTAAATATGATTGATTGATTGATTGATTGATTATGAAATCCTAAGCTTCCCGACACCAACTTGGTGGAAAAAAGATCACTGTATGGTTTGTTTGTGAGCATAGCTTCCTTTTTCTTCTTTTTTATGATTTTTTTAAGTGCTTACTATGTGCCAAGCACTGAACTAAACTCTGGGGTAGGTACAAGATAATCAGATTGGCAACAGATCCTGTCAAAGAACCTGCGTTCTAATTCCAACTCTCCCACTCACCTAGTGTGTGATCTTGGGCAAGGCACTTAACTTCTCCATGCCCCTATCTACTCAACTGTAAAATGAGGATCCAATAACTCCTCTCCCTCCTACTTAGACTGTGAGCCCCATGAGGGACAAGCACTGAGTCCAACACAATTAATAATAATAATAATAATTACAGTATTTGATAAGCACTTACTATGTGCCAAGCACTGTTCTAAGCCCTGGGATAGATATAAGGTAGTCAGGTTATCCCACGTGAAGCTCAAAGTCTTAAACCCCATTTTACAGATGAGGTAACTGAAGCCCAGAGAAGTTAAGTGGCTTGCCCAAGGTCACACAGCAGACAAGTGATTAACTTAATCAATCAATCAATCAGTGGTATTTATTAAGCACTTACTATGTACAGAGCACTGCACTAAGCGCTGGGGAGAGACTACAGTATTGATTCATTCAATTGTATTTTTGAGCGCTTACTATGTGCAAAGCACTGTCCTATGCGCTCGGGAGAGTACAACAGAATAGCAAACGGACGTATTCAAGCCCAAAATGAGCTCACAGTCTAGAGGGAGAGACAGATATTAATGTAAATAAATAGATAAATAAGTGATATATCCATATGTGCTGTGGGGTTGGGAGGGAGAACGAATGAAGGAGCAAGTAAGAGCGGCACGAAAAGGAATGGGAAAAGATGAGATCTTAGTAAGGGAAGGCTTCTTGGAAGAGGTGTGCCTTCAAAAAGGCTTTGAAGTGGGGGAGAGCGATTATCCATCCGATATGAGGAGGGAGGGCGTTCCAGGCCAGAGGTAGGAGGTGGGCGAGAGGTGGGAGGCGAGAAAGACGCGTTAGAGGAACGAAGTGTGTGGGTTGTAGTAGGAGAAACCAGAGAAAGCTATTCCAGCGCTTAGAACAGTGCTAATAGTGTGTCCCATACAGGGCCCGACTGTTTTGAAGGCTGCCTCTTAGTATCCCAATCTATCGTCCAATTTTTGCCCTAAAAAGATGCCCATTTTTGCCTGCCAAGCTGGTCTGGAATCTTTCTGCTTCTATCCCAATCTACAAGGCTAAATCCTGTCCTTTAAGCTTGTCATCGATCAATCAATCACTGATATGTATCGAGTGCTTACACTGTGCAGAGCTCCATCTAAGAGCTTGGGAAAACACAGTGCAACAGAATTAGCAGAAACGTTCCCGCCTCACAAGCCCCTAACCTTGGAGTTTTCTTTAATCTTCTCTGTCATTCAACCCACATATATGCAATCCATCACTAAATCCTGTCAGTACGACCTTCACATCGCTAAAATCCACCTTTTCTCTTCCATCCGAACGGCTAACCCGTTAATCGAAACACTTACCCTATCCCACCTTGATTACTAGATCAGCCTCCTTGCTGACCTCCCAGCCTCCTGTCTCTCCCCAATCCAGTCCATACGGCCCTTGGCTGCCCGGATCACTTTTCTACAAAAACGTTCAGGCCATGATTTCCCCCCTCCTCAAGAACCTCTTGTGGTTGCCCATCCACCTCCCCATCAAATAGAAACTCCTCACCAGTGGCTTTAAAGCCCTCGATCCCCTTGCTCCCTCCTATTTCACCTCCCTTCTCTTCTCCACAACACAGATCACACACTTCCCTCTTCTAATGCTAACCTTCTCACTGAACCCCGGGCTCGTCTACCTCGCTGCCGACCGCTTGCCCACATCCTGCCTCTGGACTGAAGCACCCTTCCTCCTCATATCCGAAAGACAGTGACTCTTCTCCCACTTCAAAGACTGATCGAAGGCCCATCGCCTTCCAGAGGCCTTCTCTGACTAAGAAGCAGCGTGGCTCAGTGGAAAAGAGCCTGGGCTTCGGAGTCAGAGGTCATGAGTTCGACTCCCGGCTCTGCCACTTGTCAACTGGGTGACTGTGGGCAAGTCACTTAACTTCTCTGTGCCTCAGTTACCTCATCTGTAATATGGGGATGAAGACTGTGAGCCCCACATGGGACAACCTGATTCCCCTATGTCTACCCCAGCACTTAGAACAGTGCTCTGCACATAGTAAGCGCTTAACAAATACCAACATTATTATTATTATTATTCATCTCCTATTTCCTTCTCTATCACCCTGACTTGCTCTCTATTCATCCCCCCTCCCAGCCCCACACCATTAATTAACATATCTGTAATTTAATTACTAATATCGATCTCTGTCTCCCCCACTAGACCGTAGGCGCGTTGCGGGCAGGGAATGTGTCTGTTACATTGTTACACTGTACTCTCCCAACCGCTTAGTACAGTGCTGTGCACACAGCAAGTTCTCGATAAATACGATTGACTGACTGATTCCCAAGTGCTCGGTACAGTGTTATGCAGACAGTAAGCGCTCAGTAAAGACGATGATATACTATCATGCCTCAGTTACCTCATCTGTAAAATGAGGATTAAGACTGCAAGCCCCACATAATAATAATGACGTTGGTATTAGTTAAGCTCTTGCTATTTGTCAAGCACTGTTCTAAGAGCTGGGATAGATACGAGTTAATCAGTTAGGACACAGTCCCCGTCCCACATGGGGCTCACAGTCTTCATCCCCATTTTACAAAAGAGGTAAATGAGGCCCAGAGAATTGAAGTGACTTGCCCAAGGTCACACAGCAGACAGGCGGCAGAGCCGGGATTAAAATCCAAGTCTTTCTGACTTTCAGGCCCGGGCTCTATCTCCTAGGTGTGGGACATGGACTCTGTCTAACCCAGTTAGTTTGTATCTACCCCAGTGCTTAGTACAGTGTCTCACACGTAGTAAACGTGGAACAAACACCAGAAAAAAACAAAATCATATGTAAGTACCATAGGGCTGCGCAGGGTAGGGGGAGGGGAGTATCAAGCTCATCATGGGCAGAGAATGTGTCTGTTTATTGTTGTATTTAACTCTCCAGTGCTTAATACAGTGCTCTGCACACAGTAAGTGCTCAATAAATACGATTGAAAGAATGAATGACTACAGACCTTCCTACATAGATGATGCAGAAGGGACAGCAAATAGGGTGGGAAAATGAGAGCGCACTCAGGGAAGGTTTCTCAGAGGGTTTTGAGGATGGAGATTGTGGTGGTCCCTTGGATGTGAGAAGCAGCATGGCCTAGTGGCAAGAGCACGGGCTTGGGAATCAGAATGACCTGGGTTCTAATGCCGGCTATGCCACTTATCGGCTGTGTGACCCTGGCAAATCGCTTAACTTCTCTGTGCCTCAGTTATCTCATCTGTAAAATGGGGATTAAGACTGTGAGCCCCATGTAGGACAGGGACTGTGTCCTAAATGATTAACTTGTGCTTATCCCAGCTCTTAGAACAGTGCTTGACAAATAGGGTTTAACAAATACCATCATCATTATTATTCTGTGGGCTCACAGTCTTAATCCTCATTTTACAGATGAGGCAGGGATTGTGACCAACCTGACTACCTTGTATCTACCCCAGTGCTTAGCATATAGTAAATGCTTAACAAATGCCATAATTATTATTATCTATTATTATTAGGTGAATGGAGAGGGAGTTACAGGCCAGAGGGAGGATGTGAGAAAGAGGTTGGCAGCAAGAGTTGGCAGCAAGCAATTATAATCATAATAATAGTATTTTTTAAGGACTTACTATGTGCCAGGCATTGTACTAAGCGCTGGGGTGGATACAGGGAAATCAAGTTGGACACGGTCTCTGTCCCACGTGGGACTCGCCGTCTCTAATCCTCATTTTACAGATGAGGTACCTTAGGCCCAGAGAAGTAAAGTCATTTGCCAAAGGTCATACAGCAGACGAGTGGCAGAGCCGGGATTAGAACCCATGACCCCCTGACTCCTAGGCCCGGGCTGTAGCCACTAGGCCAAGCGCTGGGGAAGATATAAACTAATTAGGTTGGATACAGTCCATGCCCCGCATGGGGCTCCCAGTTTTAATCTCCATTTTACAGATGAGGGAACTGAGGCCCAGAGAAGTGACGTGACTTGTCCAAGGTGGCACCGCAGAAAAATGGCAGAAACGGGATTAGAAACCAGGTCCCGGGTCCTGTTCTCTCTCCACTAGGCCATGCTGCTTCCCCAAGATCATCTTCTTAAAGCACTGTGCGGCCCACATCTCTCGTCACCTCAGAACCCACCGCTGGCTTCCTCCGTCCTTCCGCATCAAACAAAATCTCCTCCCGGTTGGCTTCCCGGCTTTCCACTACCTCACCTCTCCCTGCTCTGTTGCTTCTCTGCTCTCGTCACCCGCTCTTCCACAACTCAACCTCTTCGTTCCCCTCAAGCCAAACTTGTAATTACCTCTTTCACTTGATTCCCCAGTCTCTGTGCCCTTTTTCTCCAGGCTTGAAAATCCTTCCCTCCTCAGATTCATTCAGTCTTCTAATAATAATAATAATAATGATGGTACTTGTACTTACAAGTACTTACAAGTACTTACTATAGTAAGTGCTTAACAATGCACTTAAAAATAATAATAACAATAATGTGCCAAGCACTGTTCTAAGTTCTGGGGTAGATACAAGCTAATCAGGTTGGACACAGTCCCTGTCCCACGTGCGGCTCACATTCTTAATCCCCATTTCAGAGATGAGGTAACTGAGGCACAGAGAAGTGAAGTGAGTTACCCAAGGTCACACAGCAGACAAGTGGCAGAGCAGGGATTAGAACCCACGACCTTCTGACTCCCAGGCCGGTGCTCTATATGTGTTCATAATAATAATAATAATAATAATGATACTCTTGAAGTGCTTACAACGAGGTGAGGCACTGTACTAAGCACTGGGGTGGATACAAGGAATTGGGTAGGACACGATCCCTGTCCCATGTGGGGTTCTCAGTCTCCATTCCCATTTTACAGATGAGGTCACTGAGGCCCAGTGAAGTGAAGTGACACCCAAGGTCACACAACAGACAAGTGGCAGAGGCGGGATTGGAACCCATGGCCTTCTGACTCCCAGACCCTTGCTCTTTCACTACACCATGCAACTTTCATGATCGCCTGGGGAATGCAAACAACTCTACTAGGTTGTTTGGGAGTGAACAGTGGAAATAAAAATACACCGTCGCTGATGTCAATAAGTCAGGCAAGTCAGTCTATTTATTGAGCGCCTACTGTGTGCAGAGGATGGTGCTAAATGCTTGCAAGAGTACAAGGGGTCGGTAGATATGTTTCCTGCCCACAGCCAGCTTTTAATCTCTATTATCGGTTAACCACTACTGTCTCAAGAAGCGACTTGGCCTAGTGCAAAGAACACAGGCCTGGGCGTCAGAGGACCTGGGTTCTAGACTGTAAGCTCATTTTGGGCAGTGGTTCTGTCTGTTTATTGTTCATTCATTCAATAGTATTTATTGAGCACTTACTATGTGCAGAGCACTGTACTAAGCGCTTGGAATGTACAAATCGGTAACAGATAGAGACAGTTCCTGCCCTTTGACGGGCTTACAGTCTAATCGGGGGAGACGAGCAGACGAGAACAATGGCGATAAATAGAATCGAGGGGAAGAACATCTCATTAAAACAATAGCAAATAAATAGAATCAGGGTGAAATACATCTCATTAACAAAATAAATAGGGTGATGAAGATATATCCAGTAGAGCGGACGAGTACAGTGCTGAGGGGAGGGGAAGGGAGAGGGGGAGGAGCAGAGGGAAAGGGGGGAGAAGAGGGTTTAGCTGCGGAGAGGTGAAGGGGGGGATAGAGGGAGCAGAGGGAAAAGGGGAGCTCAGTGTGGGAAGGCCTCTTGGAGGAGGTGAGCTTTAAGTAGGGTTTTGAAGAGGGGAAGAGAATGAGTTTAGTGGAGGTGAGGAGGGAGGGCGTTCCAGGACCGCGGGAGGACCTGGCCCAGGGTAGAACCCAGGTCCTTCTGTCTCCCAGGCCTGTGCTGTATCCACTAAACAACGCTGCTTCTGTGATCTGATTAGAGCGGGTACTTAATAAATACCACAATCCTTTTATGGGTATTAATCAATCAATCAATTGTATTGAGCATTTTCTTTGCGCAGAACACAGTATTAACTGCTTGGGAGAATACAATCTAACAGTATAACAGACCCATTCCTTGTCCACAACGAGCTTCCAGTCTTGGGGGGAGACAGATATTAATATAAATAAATAAATGACTCATATGGACATAAGTGCTGTGGGACTGGGAGGGGAGGGGGATGAATAAAGCGAGCAAATTGGGGTGATTGCCCAAGATTGTCCAGCAGGTTGGTGCAATGTTGGAGACTAATAATAATGATAATAATAATAATTGTGGTATTTGTTTAGCACTTACTATGTCCCAGATACTGTACTAAGCACTGGGGTAGATATAAGTACCATATTCATTCATTAATTCATTCAATCGTAATTATTGAGCACTTACTGTGTGCCATATGGGGCTCACAGTCTGAATCCCCATTTTACAAATGAGAGAACTGAGGCACAAAGAAATAATAATAATAATTATGGTATTCGTCAAGCACTTACTATGTCCAGGCATTGTATTAATACAACTGTACAAAATCAGCACGGTATTTGTTAAGGGCACTAGGTGCCAAGCACTAATCTAAGTGCTGGGGGAGATACAAGGCAATCAAGGCGTCCCACGTAGGGCTCATAGTCTCAATCTCCACTTTCTAGAGGAGGAAACTGAGGCCCAGAGAAATGAAATGATTTTCCCAAGGCTACACAGTAGACAAGTGGTAGAGCCAGGATTAGAACCCTCGATCTTCTGAATCCCAGGCCCAGGCTTATCCACTGAGCCGTGCTCGTCTTTCTGTTCTCAGTCCTGTGCACTTTTCACTAGGCCCTGGTGTTCATTCATTCATTCATTCATTCATTCATTCATTCATTCATTCAATCGTATTTATTGAGCGCTTACTATGTGTAGAGCACTGTACTAAGCGATTGTAATGTACAATTCGGCAACAGATAGAGACAATCCCTGCCCAACAATGGGCCCACAGTCTAAACAGGGGAGACAGACAACAAAACAAAACGAGTAGTCAGGCGTCAATACCATCAAGATAAATAGAATCATAGAAATATATATACATCATGAATAAAATAGAGTAATAAATAATATACCCAAAATGCACAAGTGCTGTCGAGAGGGGAAGGGGGAAGAGCAGAGGGAGAGAGGAGGGGGAATGGGGAGAAAGGAGGGGCGGAGGGAAAGGGAGGGCTCAGTGTGGGACGGCCTCCTGGAGGAGGTGAGCTCTTAGTAGGGCTTTGAAGAAGGGAAGAGAGTTAGTTTGGCGGAGGTGAGGAGGGAGGGCGTTCCGGGACCGCGGGAGGACGTGGGGCAGGGGACGGCGGCGGGACAGGCGAGAACGAGGCACCGTGAGGAGGTGAGCAGCAGAGTGGAGTGTAAGGGGTGGGCAGTAGAAAGAGAGAAGGGAGGTGAGGTAGGAGGGGGCAAGGGGATGGACAGCTTTGAAGCCAAAAGTGAGGAGTTTTTGTTTCGTGTGAAGGCTGATAGGCAACCACTGGAGGTTTTTGAGGAGGGGAGTGACATGTCCAGAGCGTTGCTGTAGAAAGATGATCCGTGCAGTGGCCTGAAGTATAGACTGAAGAGGGGAGAGGCAGGAGGATGGGAGATTAGAAAGGAGGCTGATGCAGTAATCCACTCGTGATATCATGAGAGTTTGTACCAGCACGATAGCCGTTTGGATGGAGAGGAGAGGGCGGATCTTGGCGATATTGTAAAGGTGAGACCGGCAGGCGTTGGTGACGGATTGGATGTGTGGGGTGAATGAGAGAGCAGAGTCAAGGATGATACCATGGTGGCGGGCTTGAGAGACGGGAAGGATGGAAGTGCCATCCACAGTGCCAGGGAAGTCAGGAGAGGACAGGGTTTGGGAGGGAAGATGAGAAGTTCCGTCTTGGACATGTGTTGAGTGCGTTTTGTCTTTGTGGCTCTGCTTCTGTTCGTCTGTCTCGCTCGAGTTGACAGGTGGACGGCGGGTGCTGCCAGCTGGGGGTTGGGTGATTCCTCTCCAGCCCAGCATTACCACCTGTTTCGATGTTTGCACCTGGAGGGTTGTGAGAACCGATCAGCGAGTAAAAAACCGTACTGTAGCGTGCACTGAACTAAAAGTAGAAAAACCTCCAGATCTCTTGCCAACAGAAAAAACCAACACGCACCCTATTCACCAGCTAGAATACTGGTGTAGCTGATAGAGCGGGGGCCTGGGAGTCAGAAGGTCCTGGGTTCTAATCCCAGCTCCGCCACGGGTCTGCTGGGTCACCTTGGTCAAGTCGCTTCACCTCTCTGGGCCTCAATTGCCTCCTCTGTAAAACGGGGAAGAATGTAAAGACTGTGAGCCCCTTGGGGGACAGGGACCGTGACCAACCCAATTATCTTGTATCTACCCCAGCGCTTAGTACAGTGCCTGCCCAGAGGAAGCGCTTAACAAATACCGTAATTATCATCATTATTTCCCTGTGCCTCACTTCACATGCTAAGGAGTCGGAAGGACAGAGATTGAATCACCGTCCTCAAGGACTTTACAGTCTAGTCAGGGACACAGACGCTGAAACAATTACGAGGTAGGAGACTGAGACCTCATTGTTGGGCAGGGATTGTCTCTATCTGATGCCGAATGGTACATTCCAAGCACTTACTACAGAGCTCTGCACACAGTAAGCGCTCAATAAATACGACTGAAACAACGATTGAATGAATAGGAGGAAAGAGAGGTGGCTATATATAGGTGAGGGGAAACATTTTAAGGAGCAATAAAGACCATCATTCATTCATTCACGAATTCCATCATATTTATAGAGTGCTTACTATAATAATAATAATGATGATAGCATTTGTAAAGTGCTTATCATGTGCCAAGCACTGTTCTAAGCGTTGGGGTAGATACAAGGTTATCAGCTTGTCCCATATGGGGCTCACAGTTTCAATCCCCATTTTACAGATGAGGTAACTGAGGCACAGAGATGTCAAGTGTCTTGCCCAAGGTCACACAGCAGACACGTGGCAGAGTGGGGATTAGAACCCACGTCCTCTGACTCCCAAGCCTGGGCTCTTTCCACTAAGTCACATACTGTAGTAAGTGCTTGGGAGCGTACAATATAACAATAAATGGACACATTCCCTGCTCAGAGTGAGCTTCAGCTCCTCAAGGACAAGGATCACGTTGACAAAGTCTTTGGTACTCTCCCGAGCACTTAGTTCAGTGTACTGCACGCTGTAGGTGCTCAATAAATACTATTGATTGAATGACCAAATAAAATCCAACTAAAGACGATGCAACTTCACTGTAATAATAATAATTATTATGGTGTTCGTTAAGCGCTTACTACGTGCCAAGCACCATTCTAAGTGCTGGGGTGGATCCAAGGTAATCGAGTTGACCCAGGAGGGGCTCACAGCCTTAATCCCCATTTTCCAGATGACATAACTGAGGCCCAGAGAAGATAAGTGGCTTGCACAAGGTCACACAACAGACACGAGGCAGAGCCGGGATTAGAACCCACGTCCTCTGACTCCCAAACCCGTGCTCTTTCCACTAAGCCAAGCTGCTTCTCTGTAGTCTTAAGCTCCTTGTGGGCAGGGAATGTGTCCGCTGACTCTGTTGTACCTCCCAAGCCCTCAGTACAGTGCTCGGCGCCCAGGAAGCGCTCAGTAAGTACCATCCGCGGTCATTACAGCTAGACAAAGCCGGCACTCTGCCTTCGAGAAAGGAAGGGTTCATTCTGAGAGTCCAACAGGGAACACGGCAAACACGTCAACACAGGATAGACCTTGTCCTCTCCCAACCGCTTAGTACAGTGCTCCACACAGAGAAAGCGCTCAATAAATATGACTGAATGAATGAAGTACACCCAGTCAGGCTCTCCTCTGCTTTTTCACAGCTCCACTTCACCCTCGGCTGTGTCGTCTCCAAAGATGAAGGTAACAGTAGATAATAATGACCATATTTGCTAAGCGCTTACTGTGTGCTAAGCACTCTTCTAATCGCTGGGGTAGATAGAAGATAATCAGGTTGTCATTCATTCATTCATTCAATAGTATTTATTGAGCACTTACTATGAGCAGAGCACTGTACTAAGCGCTTGGGATGAACAAGTCGGCAACAGATAGAGACGGTCCCTGCCGTTTGACGGGCTCACGGTCTGATCGGGGGAGACGGACGGACGAGAACGATGGCGATAAATAGAGTCGAGGGGAAGAACGTCTCGTAAAAACAATGGCGACTGAATAGAATCGAGGCGATGTACGTTTCATGAACAAAATAAATAGGGTGATGAAAATATATACAGTTGAGCGGACTAGCACGGTGCCGAGGGGAGGGGAAGGGAGAGGGGGAGGAGCAGAGGGAGATGGGGGGAGAAGAGGGGTAAGCTGCGGAGAGGTGAAGGGGGGGGCGGTAGAGGGAGTAGAGGGAGAAGGGGAGCTCGGTCTGGGAAGGCCTCTTGGAGGAGGTGAGTTTTAAGTACGGTTTTGAAGAGGGGGAGAGAGTGAGTTTGGCGGAGGTGAGGAGGGAGGGCGTTCCGGGACCGTGGGAGGAAGTGGCCCGGGGGTCGACGGCAGGATAGGCCAGAACGGGGGCCGGTGAGGAGGTGGGCGGCGGAGGAGCGGAGCGTGCGGGGTGGGCAGGAGAAAGAGAGAAGGGAGCAGAGGTAGGAAGGGGCGAGGGGATGGACATCCTCGAAGCCTAGAGTGAGGAGTTTTTGTTTGGAGCGGAGGTCGATAGGCAACCACTGGAGGTGTTTAAGAAGGGGAGTGACAGGCCCAGAGCGTTTCTGCAGGTTGTCCCACGTGGGGCTCACAGTCTTAATCCTCATTTTACAGAGGAGGTAACTGAGGCACAGAGATTTTAAGTGACTTGCCCTAAATCACACAGCAAAGTGGCGGGGTCAGGATTAGAACCCACAACCTCTCACTCCCAAGCCCAGGCTCTTTCCATTAAGCCATGCTGCACTTAGCTGAACGAAGGACCTTTCTATTCTGCCAGACGAGGAACGGAAAGTAAACCAAGGCCGCAGGGAAGCAGCATGACGTAACGGTTAGAGCCCGGGCCTGGGAGTCAGGAGGTCATGAGTTCTAATCCGGGGTCCACTTCTCTCCTGTCTGCTCCGGAGCAAGTCATTTCACTTCCTCTGCGCCTTAAGTACCTCATCTGTAAAATGGGGATTGAGCCTCGGAGCCCCACATGGGACAGGGACTGCGACCAACCCGATTTGCTTGTATTCACTCCAGCGCTTAGTACGGTGCCTGGCACATAGTAAGCGCTTAGCAAATACCGTTATTAATAATCACCCTTCAACTCAACTGGAGGAGGAACAGAAAATAAACCAAGACTGCAGGGAAGTGTTTTCTACAAACCTCTGAGAATGAATTGCAGAAGGTACCACAACACAAACCCTCACTTTCGGTTTACCTAAGGACAAAGTAAGTGAAGAGTTGAGAGTTTATAAGGTGGATTTCAGTCACTATGGTTCACAAGATGCAGGATTCTCTTTGATTTTTTCTTAATTTCTTTTCCTGAATTATCCATGTAATCAATTCCACTCGTGGCCTAATGGAAAGAACCCCGATATGAGAGTCAAGAGACCTGAGTTCCAAACCCGGCTCTTCCACTTGTCTGCCGCTTGGCCTTGGTCAAGTCACTTACCCGCTTTGCGCCTCAATTTCATCATCGGAGAAGCAGCTTGGATCAGTGGAAAGAGCCCGGGCTTGGGAGTCAGAGGACATGGGTTCTAATCCTGACTCCGCCACTTGTCTGCTGTGTGACCTCGGGCAAGCCACTTAACATCTCTGTACCTCAGTTACCTCATCGGTAAAATGGGGATTAAGACTGTGAGCTCCACGTGGGACTTAGACTGTGTTCATCCCCATTTTCTTGTATCTATCCCAGCGGTTAGGCCAAGTGTCTTGCACATAGTAAGCACTTAATGAATACCACAGTTATCTTTATTCATTCAATAGTATTTATTGAGCGGTTGCTATATGCAGAACACTGTACTAAGTGCCTGGAATGTACAATTCAGCAACAGATAGATACAATCCCTGCCCACTGATGGGTTTACAGTCTTTAGTGGATAGAGCATGGGCCTGGGAGTCAGAAGGTCTTGGGTTTTAATCCCAGCTCTGCCATTTGTTGCTGTGTGACCTTGCGCAAGAAACTTCACTTCTCTGGGCCTCAGTTCTCTCATCTGTAAAATGGGGATTAAGGCTGTGAGCCCTCTGTGGGACAGAGACTGTAACCAACCTGATTACTTTTTATCTGCCCCACTGCTTAGAAAAGTGCCTGACACATAGTAAGCACTTAATAAATATCATAATAAGAAAAAAAAAGTCACAACTTCTCTGTGGTTCAGTTTCCTCATCTGTAAAATGGGAATTCAATACCCATTCTATCTCCCTATTAGAAGAGAGCAGTGTGGCTTAGAGGCAAGAACACAGGCTTGGGAGTCAGAGATCGTGGGTTCTAATTCTGACTCCGCCACTTATCAGCTGTGTAACTTCAGGCAAGTCACTTCGCTTCTCTGTGCCTCAGTGGCCTCATCTGTAAAATGGGGATGAAGGCAGTGAGCCCCACGTGGGACAACCTGATTACCGTGTATCTACCCCAGTGCTTGGAATAGTGCTGGGCACATAGCAAGTGCTTAACAAATACCATCATCATCATCATTAGTCGTTGAGCTTTATGTGAGACTTGCATTGTGTCTGACATAATTATCTCATATCTACCCCAGCACTTAGTACAGTGCTTGGTACCTAATGTTTAACAAATACCATTATCAATATTCTTATTCTATAGAACAATAAATAATAGATACTATTATAAATGATCATTAATAACTAATGATTTAATGACAGGAATATAGTGCTCCTACTCTAACCACTGATGGAGTGCCATATCATTGCCCAAATTGACTTTTTGTTTCGTTTTGTGTTTTTCTAAGTGACTGCAGGGGAAATGGAATTGAACGTCAGCCAGACCCCCAAGGAGCTGATCAGATCGGTCGGACAGTCTTCAGAAATGACCTGCTCCTGGGAATTTAGGGGTATTGACCAGATTAGAATAGAATGGAAAAAAAGACATATTTTAAACACCACTGTTGATGAGCACAGTTCAACCCTGGTTCAGAGCAAGGTGGTCGAGCTGTTCGATACTGTGGAGAATCACACGGTGTTAAAGCTGGAAAACTTGAACCAAAGTAACTCAGGAGTCTATTTCTGTGTTATACATAATGAGATACCTGGTCACTTTAAAAGGCAAGGCGAGGGAACTGTTTTGACCATAGGTGAGTACCTGTGAGGCCTTAACTAGTCAGTCTTTCTTCAATCTTTCTCCAGTTTGAGAAACAGGAACGAGACTGGGACTGGGACTCAGAGGACATGGCTTCTAGACCCAGCCCTGCCACTTTTTTTAATGGTATTTGTTGAATACCAGGCACTGCACTACGCACTGAGGTAGATACAGTGCCTTAGAGAAGCAGCGTGGCTCAGTGGAAAGAGCCTGGGCTTGGGAGTCAGAGGTCATGGGTTCTAATCCCGCTCCGCCACTTGCCAGCTGTGTGACTTTGGGCAAGTCACTTCACTTCTCTGGGCCTCAGGTACCTCATCTGTAAAATGGGGATTAAGATTGTGAGACCCAGGTGATTCAACCTGATCACCTTGTATCCCCCCCAGCATTTAGAACAGTGCTTTGCACATAGTAAGCGCTTAACAAATATTATTAATATTATTATTATACAAGCTTATCAGGTTGGGTACAGTCCCTGTCCCACACAGGGCTCACAGTCTTATTTACCATTTCACAGATGAGATAAATGAGGCCCGGGGAAGAGAAGTGACTTGCTCATGGTCACAGAGCAGATAAGTGGCAAAGCCAAGATTAGAACCTAGGTCATTCATTCATTCATTAAATCGTACTTATTGAGCACTTACTATGTGCAAAGCACTGTACTAAGCGTTTGGGAGAGTACACTACAACAACAAACAGATGTATTCCCTGCCAACAACAAACTCACAATCTAGTGGTCCTTCTGACTCCCAGGCCCGTGCTCTATCCTCTAGGCCATGTTATAGAGGAGTTTTCTGATTAATTTTTCCTTTCCTCAGGGCCTAGTCTGTATCAGTCCAAAAGTCCCTGCATAGCCTCTCTCCACTAGATCATGCTGCTTCTCCCCACTTGTCTGCTGCGTGAGCGTGGGCAAGTCACTTAACTTCTCTTTGCCTCAGTTACCTCATCTGTAAAAAGAGAATTAATTCCTACTCCCTCCTATCTAGATTATGAGCCCTATGTGGGACGGGGATTATGTCCAACCTGATGATCTTATATCTACCCCAGTGCTTAGAACAGTGTGTGGCACATAGTAAGCGCTTAACAAATACCATCATTATTATTATTCATGGACAATCCCAAGGATGGGGAATTTCCTCCCAGCTGTCATTCCACTAGTTGATAGAAGAGATGCCAACCGGCAGGAGAGTGGGAAGGAAAACCTCGGGGTCGGGGGGGATGGGAAAAACATGCAGGAGGTGGGGGAGGGGGAAGGAAGAGGGGGCAACAGGTTCTGTCTCCATCAGACTTATGACTTGAGCCAGGAACTCCTCTCCAGAAGTTCTGTCTTTAGCCAGTAAGCTCGCCGTGGGCGGTAAATGAATCTGCTTATTGCTCTATTGTAAATGCCCAATAATGATGATAATAATAGTAATCATAATCATATTTCTTAAGTGCCTACTATGTGCCAATCACTGCTCTTAGCGCTGGGGTAGATATGAGGTTATCAGGCTGGACGCAGTCCCCGTCCCACGTGGGGCTCACAGTCTTACTTCCCATTTTACAGATGAGGGAAGTGAGGCCCAGAGAAGTGAAATGACTTGCCCAACGTCACACCGCAGATAAGTGGCTGAGCAGGGATTTTTCACTCACTCATTCAGTCAGTCATATTTATTGATTCATTCATTCAATAGTATTTATTGAGCGCTTACTATGTGCAGAGCACTGTACTAAGCGCTTGGAATGGACAAATCGGTAACAGATAGAGACAGTCCCTGCCCTCTGACAGGCTTACGGTCTAATCGGGGGGGACAGGCAGACGAGAACAATGGCAATAAATAGGATCAAGTGGATGAACATCTCATTAAAACAATAGCAAATAAATAGAATCAAGGTGATGTACATCTCATTAACAAAATAAATAGGATGATGAGGATATATCCAGTTGAGTGGACGAGTACAGTGCTGAGGGGAGGGGACGGGAGAGGGGGAGGAGCAGAGGGAAAGGGGGGAGAAGAGGGTTTAGCTGCGGAGAGGTGAAGGGAGGGGTAGAGGGAGCATAGGGAAAAGGGGAGTTCAGTGTGGGAAGGCCTCTTGGAGGAGGTGAGCTTTAAGTAGGGTTTTGAAGAGGGGAAGAGAATCAGTTTGGCGGAGGTGAGGAGGGAGGCCGTTCCGGGATCGCGGGAGGGCGTGGCCCGGGAGTCGACGGCGGGACGGGCGAGACCGAGGGACGGCAAGGAGGTGGGTGGCGGAGGAGCGGAGCGTGCGGGGTGGGCGGTAGAAAGAGAGAAGGGAGGAGAGGTAGGAAGGGGCAAGGGGACGGACAGCCTCAAAGCCTAGAGTGAAAAGTTTTTGTTTTGTGCGGAGGTCAATAGGCAACCAATGGAGGTTTTTAAGAAGGAGAGTGACAGGCCCAGAGCATTTCTGCAGGAAGATGAGCCGGGCAGCGGAGTGAAGAATAGACTGGAGCGGGGAGAGAGAGGAGGAAGGGAGATCAGAAAACAGGCTGACACAGTAATCCAGCCGGGATATTACGAGAGCCCGTAGCGGTAAGGTAGCCGTTTGGGTGGAGAGGAAAGGGCGGATCTTGGCAATATTATGAAGGTGAGACCGGCAGCTCTCGGTGACGGGTCGGATGCGTGGGGTGAACGAAAGAGCCGAGTCAAAGATGACAACCGAGGTCGCGGGCCCGAGAGACGGGAAGAATGGTCGTACCGTCCACGGTGATAGGGAAGTCAGGGAGAGGACAGGGTTTGGGAGGGAAGATGAGGAGCTCAGTTTCGGTGATGTTGAGTTTTAAGTGGCGGGCAGACATCCAGGTAGAGACCTCCCGGAGGCGGGAGGAGATACGAGCCCGAAGAGAGGGGGAGAGGACGGGGCAGAGATGTAGATCTGTGTGTCATCTGCACAGAGATGATAGTCAAAGCCGTGAGAGCGGATGAGTTCACCGAGGGAGTGAGTGTAAATGGAGAACAGAAGAGGGCCGAGAACTGACGCTTGAGGAACTCCGACAGTTAAAGGATGGGAGGGGGAGGAGGCGCCCGCGATAGAGACCGAGAATGACCGGCCAGAGAGGTGAGAGGAGAACCGGGAGAGGACGGAGTCCGTGAAGCCGAGGTGAGATAAGGTATGGAGGAGAAGGGGATGGTCGACAGTGTCAAAGGCAGCTGAGAAGTCGAAGAGGATTAGGATAGAGTAGGAGCCATTGGATTAGGCAAGAAGAAGCTCATGGGTGACCTTAGAGAGAGCGGTCTCACTACAGTGGAGGGGACGTAAGCCAGATCGGAGGGGGTCCGGGAGAGAATGGGAGTTAAGGAATTGTAAGCAGCGAGTGTAGACGACTCGTTCTAGGATCTTGGAAAGGAAGGGTATTAGGGAGATGGGGCAATAACTGGAAGGGGAAGTGGGGTCGAGAGAGGGTTTTTTTTAGGATGGGGGAGACGTGGGCATGTTTGAAGACCGAGGGGAACGAGCCATTGGAGAGTGAGTGGTTAAAGATAGAAGTTAAGGAGGGGAGGAGGGCAGGGGCGATGGTTTTGTATCCTCTGACTCCCAAGCCCAGGCTCTTTCCATTAAGTCACCCTGCTTTCAGACAGCACAAAAAGGCAGAGGTGGTAGACATGTTCCCTGCCCATAATGAACTTAAAGTCTAGAGGGGTAGATGGACCTAAATGAAAATAAATAAGTTATGGACATTAGAGCTGTGGGGCTGAGGGAGGGGTGAATACCAAGTGTTCAAAGGGCATATCTACTCCATTGCTTAGAACAATGCTTGGTGTGTACTAAGTGCTTAACAAATACTGTCTTAATTATGATTATCATTAACAATAATAATAATATTGGTATTTACTAAGCGCTTACTAAGTGCCGAGCACTGTTCTAATTTATGGAGTAGATACAGGGTAATCAGGTTGTCCCACATGAAGTTCACAGTCCTCATGCACATTTTACAGATGAGGGAACTGAGGCACCGAGAAGTTAAGTGATTTGCCCAAAGTCACACAGGTGACAGGTGGCGGAGCCGGCATTAGAACCCAGTACCTCTGACTCCTAAGCCCATGCTCTTTCCACTGAGCCATGCTGCTTCACTATTAGTACATATTATTCATTCATTCATTCAATTGTATTTGAGTGTTCGCTGGGTGCAGAGCACTGTACTAAGCGCTTGGAAAGTACAATTCAGCATCAAATAGAGACAATCCCTACCCACACCAGGATTAAAGTCTATCTCCCCTTCTAGACTGTAAGGTCCTTGTGGGCAGGGAATGAATCTGTTATATCATTGTATCGTACTCTCCCGAGCACTTCGTACAGTGCTCTGGATGCGAAGCGCTCATTTAATAGGATCATTTTTACCTTTTATTGTTTTTTTACCCACTGGTATTGTTTGATTTACAGAAGCCGAATCAAATCGTGGACTCGGTAAATTCTACGCATGCCTGACGTTATTGGCCTTGCCCGTTCTCATGTTCTCCACCTATTTATATCATGTGAAAAAACGTAAGAATGCACTCGAGCTTGGTAAGAGCCCTTCTTAGGCCCTAGATTGCCACTCGGGGAAGATTCCGTGACCCTGAGTCCCAGAAGCTTTCTCTCAGCCCTCGGCAAGTAAAGCGAATTTCTCAGTAAATGTTGCTTTCTCATAAAAGTCCATTAGCCCACTCCCATCCTGGAAAACAGGATGCCTGGACTTTTTTTCTTCCCCTGCAAATATTCGACTGAATTTGACTCCTTTCAAAACCATGAAATAAATTGCAGATTCCATCCCTATATACTCCTTTATATGTTGAGATTAGTATAATTTTGGTATTTGTTAAGCGCTTACTATGTGCCAAGCACTGTATGGGGAGATACCAGTTAATTGGGTTGGGCAGAGCCCCTGTCCCACAAAGGGCTCACAGTCTTAATCTCCATTGTAACAGGTGAGGGAACTGAGGCAGAGAGAAGTGACGTGACTTACCCAAGGTCATACAGCAGACCACTGGAGGAGTCAGGACTAGAACCCAGGTCCTTCTGATTCCCAAGGCTGTGCTGTATCCACCAGGCCACTCTTAATGGTCTTCCTATTTTCACCCAAGTATAGAGCTCTATGTTTCTGGGGAAAAAACTAGTCTTAGCCAGTCATTTCGTAAAGCTCATTGAGGGCAGGGAACATGTCTATCGATTCTTTTCTATTCTGCTCTCCCAAGTGCTTAGTACAGTGCTCTGAACACAGTAAGTGGTCAATAAATAACGAATGATTGATTAATTGATTGATTGATTAAAGAGAATACTCAATTGGGTTATACGATCAAACTTTTGTTGGGGACAGTGGAATTCAGTCTGGCCATTTTTATGCAGCTTTAAAAAGCCATTTGAGGACTGATGACTTAAGAGAAATAACTCTCACAGTGTCAATCTAACGGGATGTCTTTAACTTCAGACACTTTAAGTTATGCCTCACAGTTTATACAACATTTCTTCATTTTCATCCTCCTTTGGCTTGACCATAAATCACATCTTGTGAATTGGGAATCAAGAGTGTGAGCCCCATGTGAGACAGGGTCTGTGTTCACCCCGATCTGTGTCCAACGGGATCGATTTACATCTATCCCATCACTTCGAACAGCACTTGACACTTAGTAAGCGCTCCACGAATGCCATCGTTATTATCATTATTGTTAAGACGCCGGAAGGGAACTGATCCAATAACTTGAAGCCGAGTATTCGCTATTTTCCAAACCATAATGGGGACAGGGAAGGACAAGGGACAAGTTTTTCCGCAGTGGGGGTGTTAAATGGAAGATCCGATGTAGGGAGGGGTAAGGGTCACTTAATAATGTTGGTATTTGTTAAGCGCTTACTATGTGCCGAGCACCGTTCTAAGCGCTGGGGTAAACACAGGGGAATCAGGTTGTCCCACATGGGGCTCACAGTCTTAATCCCCATTTTACAGATGAGGGAACTGAGGCACAGAGAAGTTAAGTGACTTTCCCACAGTCACACAGCTGACAAGTGGCAGAGCTGGGATTTGAACTCATGAGCCCTGACTCCAAAGCCCGTGCTCTTTCCACTGCGCCACGCTGCTTCCTATTGGCATGCCTATTGTACTTCCAGAGATGTGTCAATCTTCCCGAATGTAGAATTCATATCGAGTGATAAACATATGAATGTAGCTCTATTACCCATCTCTAATGGGTTAAGTACACAATCCTGGATAATCTCAGTGCCGAATAATAATAATTTTGGTATTTGTTAAGCGCTTACTATGTGCAGAGCCCTGTTCTAAGCACTGTGGTCGATAAGAGTAATCAGGTTGTCCCACTTAAGGCTCACAGTCTTAATCCCCATTTTATAGATGAGGTAACTGAGGCACAGAGAAGTTAAGTGACTTGCCCACAGTCACAGAGCTGACAAGTGGCAGAGCTGGGAAGGTATCCCTTCACTAGACTTGAGAAGCAGCACGACCTAGCAGATAGAGCACGGGCCTGGGAGTCACCAGGTCCTGGGTTCTAGTGCTGCCTCCGCCACTTGACTGGTGTGCGTGACCTTGGGCAAGTCACTTCGCTTCTCTGGGCCTCAGTTCCCTCATCTGGAAAAATGGGGATTGAGACTGTGAACCCCATGTGGGACAACCTGATTACCTTGTATCTACCCCAGCACTTAGAACAGTGCCTGGCACATAGTGAGCGCTTTAAAAATACCACAGTTATTATTATTAGACTGTAAGGTCCTTGAGGGCAAGGATTATGTCTGTGTACTTTATTATACTCCCCCAAGTGCTTAGTACAGTGCTCTGCACATAGTAAGAGCTCAATAAATGCCACTGATTGATTGATCGATGGATTCGACTTTGGTTGAAGAATATACACCCCCTACTCCAATTATAAATTTTTCCCTCAAAGAAAAGCAATTCCCATTCATGTAGTTTCAACCGATTGGTCCTGAGTCTGAGAACTGCTCTATTAAAAAAACCCAAATAGCGTTCTAAAAAATAACTGTGAAGCTATTTAACTTTGCCCGTAGACTAATCAAATGTGTTTGTGTGAAGACAAATGATTACCGCTTTTAAAAAGCAGACAAGATTTTTAAAAGATACTACATAAACCAAAAAAATGAAATTACTAGGAAAGTGGATTAGAGACAGGGATCCATTAGTTTTTTGATTAATGCTGACTACGCTTCGCCCAACTCACAGAGAAGCAGTATGGCCTAATGGAAAGAGCCGGGGCCCTGGGGGTCAGAGAACCTGGGTTCTAATCCCGCTTGTCGGCTGCATGACCTAGGACAAGTCACTTCACTTCTCTGTGCCTCAGTTCCCTCATCTGTAAAATGGGGATCAAGACGATGAGCCCCTTGTGGAACAGGGGCTGTGGCCAAAGCAATTATCTTGTGTCTACCCTGGCAATTAGTGCAGTGCCTGGCACCTAGTAAGCACTTAACAAATACCACATTATCATTATTATTATTATAGGTCCACCCAGATTGATCCGAGAGAGAGGAGCGGCTAAGGTTGGAGGAAGGAATGCCGGCAACGCGGAAGTAAATAGAATGAAATGGGTAAGTTAGGGAGCTGCTAAAAGCCGAAAACTCTCAGCACGGGGACTCGAGGTGGGTGGTGGAGGAGGAAGAGAAGGAGCAGGGTTCGAGGGAAGGATGAGAGACCAGATCTGTTTGTCCTCTGGACTGTAAACTCTCCCTCAAGACCGGAAGCTCATTGTGGACACGGAATGTGTCTGTTCATTGTTCCAGAAGCTTAGTACAGAAGCTTCTGGAAGTCAGAAGGTCATAGGTTCTAATCCCGGCTCCACCACTTTTCTGCTGTGTGGCCTCAGGCTAGTCACCTCACTTCTCTGTGCCTCAGTTACCTCCTCTGTTAAATGGGGATTAAGACTGTGAACCCCACATTGGGACAGGGACTGTGTCCACCCCAGTGCTCGGTACGGTGCCTGGCACATAGCTTAACAAACACCACAATTATTATCGATTGGTTAAATCCCTAAGTTTTCATACCCTGAGCCGCAGAGCTGCACGGAACAAATGGAGTGTGGATTTCATGTGACTGAAATAGACCGAATTCTTACAGATGCTCCTGTCCTATGGCACCATTTTCTACGTTATTCCGGGTTGACATTGGGAGTAGCAGCAGCTCCTGGTGGCAATGGGAAACCCACCCCCCTCTGCTGATCCTTTAATGCCACCTTAATGTCACTTAAGAAGCAACCCGGTGTAGTGGCTAGAGGCCGGGCCTGGAGTCAGAGGGTCATGGGTTAATTAATGCCGGCATTTTTTTAAATGCTTACTATGTGCCAAGCACTGTTCTAAGTGCTGGGGTAGATACAAGGTAATCAGCTTGTCCCACGTAGGGCTCACGGTCTTCATCCCCATTTTCCAGATGAGGTAACTGAGGCATAGAGAAGTAAAGTGACTTGCCCAAGGTCACACAGCTGAAAGCGGTGGAGCCGGGATTAGAACCCATGACCTCTGACTCCCAAGCCCAGGTTCTTTCCACTGAGCCATGCTGCTCAGCCACACTTCTAATCCTGGCTCCGCCACTTGTTTGCTGGGTGACCTTGGTCAAGTCACTTCACTTCTCTGGACCTCATTCATTCATTCAATTGTATTTATTGAGCGCTTACTATGTGCAAACCACTATACTAAGCACTTGGGAGAGTACAGTATGACAATAAACGGACACATTCCCTGCCCACAATGAACTCAGAGGCAGTTCCCTCATCTGTAAAATGGGGTTTGAGATTGTGAGCCCCAGGTGGGACAGGGACTGTGTCCAACTCAATTTGCTTGTATCCACCCCAGTGCTTAGTACATTGCCTGGCACACAGTAAGTGCTTAACAAATAATTGTTATTATTATTATGACACACTGCATAGACAAGGAAATCAGAAAGACAATAGCCTGGCTTAGTGGATAGTGTCTGGGAATCAGAAAGACCGGGATTCTAATCTTGGTTGTGCCACATGTCTGCTGGGTGACCTTGGACAGGTTACTTAACTTCTCTGTGCCTCAGTTACCTTACCTGTAAAAAATGTGGATTAAAAATGTGAGCCCAAAGTGGGATCGGGACTTAAACCAATCTGATTAGCTTGTTCCTCTCCTAGTGCTTAGAACAGTGCTTGGCACTTGGTAAGCGCTTAACAAGTGCCATAGTTATGAATTATTCTTACAATAGAGTTGTTTATTGTTATTATTTTTATGGCGTTCTTAAGGCCTTACTTTCTGCCAGGCACTGTACTAAGCCCTGGGGTAAATGCAAATTAATCAAGTTGGATACAATCCATGTCCCACATGGGGCTCACAGTATAACCCCTCATTTTACAGGTGAGGTAACTGAGGCACCAAGAAGTTAAGCTACTTGCCCAAAGTCACAAGGCAGTCAAGGGGTAAAGCCGGGATTAGAACCCAGATCCTTCTGACTCCCGGACCCATGCTCTCTCCACTCGGCCATGCTTTTTTCCTAATGATTATTATCATAATGTTACAAAGGACTAGAAATAGCTGTGGCATTTGTTAAGCACTAATTATGTCCTAAACACTGTGCTGAGCACTAAGGTAAATACCAATACAATTAGATCAGACACTCTCCCCACCTCCCATGGAGCTCACAGTTTAAGAGGGAGGGAGAACGGGTATTAATCCCTATTTTATAGATGAGGAAACTAAAGCACGGAGAGGTTAAGTGACTTGTCCAAGGTCACCCAGCATACAGAGGTCAGTATTAGAGCCCAGGTCTCCTGGAAACCTGGTATCATTTCAGTATCTGACAGAAGACAGGCTGGCTGAAAACAAGAAGAATGACTAACTGGGATATGGTATGAAATACATGCTTTTGGCTACTGGGGGAGAGTTTGGGGGATTTTTTTAAAGGTATTTGTTAAGCACTTACTAAGCGTCAAATGTTATTTTAAGCCCTAGAGAAGCAGCATGGTGTAGTGGATAGAGCCGAATCCTGGGAGTCACTAGATCATGGGTTCTAATTCTGGCTCTGCCACTTGTCAGCTATGTGATCTTGGGCAAGTCATAGCCATAATTCTATTTATTTATATTGATGCCTGTTTATTTGTCTTGATGCTAATGTATCTATAATTCTATTTATTTATATTGATGCCTGTTTACTTGTTTTGATGTGAATGTATCTATAATTCTATTTATTTATATTGATGCCTGTTTACTTATTTTGATGTCTGTCTCCCACCTTTCAGACTGTAAGCCCGGTGTCGGCAGGGATTGCCTCTCACTTTCTGAATTGTACTTTCCAAACGCTTAGTACAGTGCTTTGCACACAGTAAGCAGTCAGTATATACAATTGAATGAATGAAGTCACTTCACTTCTCTTGACCTCAGTTGCCTCATCTGTAAAATGGGGATTGAGGCTGTGAGCTCCACGTGGGACAGGGACTGTGTCCGACCTGCTTTGCTTGTATCCACCCCAGTGTCTGGCACATAGTAAGCGCTTAATAAATAATACAATTATCACTCTTATTATAGGATAGATACAGGACATTTAGGTCAGACACAGTCCCTGCCCCACATGGGCTCACAGTCTAAGTGGGAAGGAGAACAGGTATTGAATCCCTATTTTACAGTTGAGGAAACTGAGGCCCAAGAAGTCAAGTGACTGGCCCAAGGTCACACTGCAGGCAATTGGCAGAGCCGGATTTGGAACCCAGGTGCTCTGTCTCCAAGGCCCATGCTCTTTACACGTAGTTTCCATGCTCTTTTCTGTAGTTTGTGGCTACTGCAGGAGAATTAGTACTTCGTTCCTTAAAGGCTTTTCGATGCCCGGGTTCTAACTCCTGCCATCTTGCGAATACTAGTGTTTCCTCGATGGGTGCTTGTGCCTTTGAGCTCGGGAGGCAGGGGTTAGTGATGGAGGGCGAGGACGAGGGAGGTGGTGGAAGAAGGGAGATACATCAAAATTAATTAGGTGGGGGGGGAGGAAAGCGAGATCCTAGAAGAACTCTCCAGAGAAGCGTAAAACTGCCGGCTCTTAAATAAAGAGTTTGCATTGATGAAAGGATCCACTTTTAAGTTCTCAGCTTAGTCTATAGAGGAACAGTTCAGTCTTATATTAATATTTGATTGGGTCAGGTTAGAAATGGTCGGGGAAAGGAGAAGAGGGAAGAAAGTCTTGATTCGAAGAAATAAATTAACTCCGGGTTATTACCTCTGATGGCTGGGAGAATCAGATGATCGCTTTTTAAACAATGATCGTCACCCTTAGGATATATGGAATACATTCAGACTCTGGGTTTTCGTTGCAATTAAAATGCTATTAGCCACCATGACCTGTATTTATATACTGTATTTTTATCAGCAAACTTCTCTTCTTCTCTTTGAACGGGAATTGTAAAAGTGGTTTTAAATGGGATGTTGGGGGATTTTTTTTTGCACATAATTGACTCTTATGAATCATTCATGAAGTTCAATAATCTGTGAATTTTCAGATTAGTAAAGCTACTAAGTAAATTTCTTACGCCTCTGTTCTGCGTTCCTCCCTAATTATGTTCAGAATAATGATTTGCTATCCTGAGTTTTTTCATGAAATTAATTTTTTCTCCTGATTCCAGCATAAGCTGTGATTGTTCGTTTCTTTTTTAATGCGATGCCTGGAAGCCTGAGTTAAAAAAAGGGAAAACTTCCATTTCTTTCAAACTTATTTCTGTACATCGAACATTTATGCCTTAATTGATTTATCTGGAAAAAGAGAAGTTTTTATGGTGCTTGTTAAACACTTACTATGTGCCAAGCATTGTTCTATTCATTCAATTCATTCATTCAATAGTATTTACTATGTGCAGAGCACAGTACTAAGCGCTTGGATTGAACAAGTCGGCAACAGATAGCGACAGTCCCTGCCGTTTGACGGGCTCACGGCCTAATCGGGGGAAACGGACAGACAAGAACAACGGCGATAAATAGAGTCGAGGGGAAGAACATCTCGTAAAAACAATGGCAACAAGAATCGAGGCGATGTACATTTCATTAACAAAATAAATAGGGTGATGAAAATATATACAGTTGAGCGGACGAGTACTCCAGCGCTTAGAACAGTACATGCTTAACAAATACCGTAATTATTGTTATTATTATTATTATGACGTGGACTGTGTCCAACCTGATTTGCTTGCGTCTACCCCAGTCCTTAGCACAGTGCCTGGCACATGGTAAGTACTTAACGAATACCGTAAAAAATAAATCTCTCAGATCGGTCGAAGCCCTGAGGCTCAGAGTCGCGTTTGGACAGCCCACCTGGGACCTCGGACTGCAGGTGGACACGACTTGGCATTTTTCCCTCACTCCTCGACTTCATCACTTCTCTGTTCTTGCTGCTTCGTTACTCTCCCTTGCTCCTATGTCCAGACCTGCAATTTATTCCTTCGTAGAAATAGCTATCTCCTCTTCTAGAATATAAGCTCCTTGTGGGCAGGGAATGTTTCCGTCATGTTAGCAGAGCATCCTCTCCCAAGCGCTTAATACGGTCCTCAGCACACATTATTTATTTTGTTAATGGTGTGTATATATCTATGATTCTATTTATCTTAATGACATTTACACCAGACTACTTGTTTTGTTCTGTTTTGTTTTGTTGTCTGTCTCCCCCGTTTAGACTGTGAGCCCGTTGTTGGGCAGGGATTGTCTCTATCTGTTGCCAAATTGTACATTTCAAGCGCTTAGTACAGTGCTCTGCACATAGTAAGCGCTCAATAAATACGAGTGAATGAATGAATGAACTAAGCGCTCGATAAATAGGATGGGGCAATTGATTGATTGATCGATTCTTGGCACCCGCCCTGCGTGTCCCTTAATCTGACTGTGACTTTTTCGGATTTCCAGGCCGATTCCATCATTTACGAATCGCCTGACCTGTTTCAGCCACTCCGGAAGGGCTGTGCCGGCCCCAGAGCTTTGTTCACCTCCGAGGCCTTGGAGATGGCCGTCTCAGGATCGTCCGCCGGGGTGTACGTGAATTGGAAGGAAGTGGGCTCGACGTTTCCAGAGCTGGTCCGCAGCTAACGGAGGGACGAGCTTCCACGGTGGAACCCGGGAGCCAGCGTCGAAACCAGAGTCTCCCAGGCCTCCCGAGTGGAGAATTCCCTTCAAAATTCCCAGGACATCCACTTGCCAGGACACCTGAAAGTGGAGAAAGACTCTGCGAACCCTGGTTCCAAGGCAAAGAAAATGAAGCCAACTCTCTTAGTCAGCAACCCAAGCACTTCTGACCTTATCCTGTTGAATTTTCCTGTGGGCTGCTGACCATTTCCTCCCATCTAATAATAATAATTGTGGTATCAGTTAATCGCTTACTACGAGCCAGGCACCGTACTCGTTTCTGGGGCGGACACAAGCCTATCGGGTTGGACGCAGTCCCTGTTCCACCTTGTGCTCGTAGTCTTCGTCCCCATTTTCCACATGAGGGAACTGAGGCCCAGAGAAGTGAAATGACTTGCCCGAGGTCCCACAGCAGATGAGTGGTGAGGCCGGGATTAGAACCCAGGTCTTTCTGATTCCCAGGCCCGGGCTCTAGCCACTAGGCCATACTGCTTCTCCAAGTAGTGATAGTAGAAATATTTTTTAGTAGTAGGAGGAATAATGTTTATTACATGTATTACTGTGTGCAGAGCACTGAACTAAGCACTGGGACAAAATTCATAGGTGGGAATTAGGCACAATCTCTGTCCTTCATTGGGTTCACATCTCAAGGCCCCCCATTGTCTGAAATTGGACTCTCATTGCCCCCTGAACTCCTGTAAATTTGGGGTGATTGAAGTGCTCTGGAACTGACCTGGGACTTTGTGTTGGAAGGAGATTAGCAATCCTTCCATTGTGGCTCAGTGAAAAGAGCCCGGGCTTGGGAGTCAGAAGTCATGGGTTCTAATCCCTGCTCCACCACTTGTCAGCTGGGTGACTTTGGGCAAGTCACTTCACTTCTGTGGGCCTCAGTGACCTCATCTGGAAATGGGGATTAAGTCTGCAGGCCCCACATGGGACAACCTGATCACTTTGTTCCCCCCCCCCAGCACTTAGAACAGTGCTTCGCACATAGTAAGCACTTAAATGCCATCATTATATTATTAATATTAACTAATTAATATTAACATTGTTGAATTCCTACTGACTGCTGAGTAATAATAATAATAATGGTGGCATTTGCTAAGCGATTACTATGTGCTGGGCACTCTACTAAGCTCTGGGGTAGATACAAGCAAATCAGGTTGAACGCAGTTGAGTACTGTATTTAGCACTCGAGAAGCACCGATGGTATTTGTTAAGCACTTACTATAAGCCAGGCACAGACTGTAAGCCCGTCAAACGGCAGGGACCGTCTCTATCTGTTGCCGACTTGTTCATTCCAAGCGCTTAGTACAGTGCTCTGCACATAGTAAGCGCTCAATAAATACTATTGAATGAATGAATGAATAAGCGCTGGGGTAGATACAAGCAAATCGAGTTGGACACAGTCCCGGTCCCACGTGGGACTCTCAGACTCCATCCCCATTTTACAGATGAGGTAACTGAGGCCCAGAGAAGTGAAGTGGCTTGCCCAAGGTCACATAGACAACTGGCAGAGTCGGGATTTGAATCCATGACCTTCTGACTCCTAGGCTCTTGCTCTACTCACTACACCATGGCTTTGTGGAAAGAGTATGGGGGTTAGAAGTCAGGAGACCCAAATTCAAGTCCCAGCTCTGCCCCTATCCTGCTGCGTCACCTGTGGAAAGCCACTTGACTTTCCCTGCCCTTTGACGGGCTTACGGTCTAATCGGGGGAGATGGACAGACAAGAACAATGGCAATAAATAGAGTCGAGGGGAAGAACATCTCGTAAAAACCGATGGCGACTAAATAGAATCAAGGCGATGTACAATTCATTAACAAAATAAATAGGGTAATGAAAATATATACAGTCGAGCGGACGAGTACAGTGCTGTGGGGATGGGAAGGGAGAGGTGGAGGAGCAGAGGGAAAAGGGGAAAAAGAGGGTTTAGCTGCGGAGAGGTAAGGGGGGTGGCAGAGGGAGTAGAGGGAGAAGAGGAGCTCAGTCTGGGAAGGCCTCTTGGAGGAGGTGAGTTTTAAGTAGGGTTTTGAAGAGGGAAAGAGAATCAGTTTGGCGGAGGTGAGGAGGGAGGGCGTTCCGGGACCGCGGGAGGACGTGACCCAGGGGTCGACGGCGGGATGGGCGAGACCGAGGGACGGCGAGGAGGTGGGCGGCAGAGGAGCGGAGCGTGCGGGGTGGGTGGTAGAAAGAGAGAAGGGAGGAGAGGTAGGAAGGGGCGAGGTGATGGAGAGCCTCGAAGCCTAGAGTGAGGAGTTTTTGTTTGGAGCGGAGGTCGATAGGCAACCACTGGAGTTGTTTAAGAAGGGGAGTGACATGCCCAGATCGTCTCTGCGGGAAGATGAGTCGGGCAGCGGAGTGAAGAATAGACTGGAGCGGGGCGAGAGAGGAGGAAGGGAGGTCAGAGAGAAGGTTGACACAGTAGTCTAGCCGGGATATAACGAGATGTTCCAGATGTTTAACTCCCTCCTCAAACCCCCAGTCCTCCCCTAATAAGCTGGACACCTACTTGATTGAAAGAAATTGAAATCATCAGGCATGATCTCTTTAAAATCTCCCCTGCCCCTACTCAGTCCCTTCCCCATCCTGCCCCTTCAGCTCTCCCAACTTTCCCAGCGGTATCTCTAGAGGAGATCTCCTGCCTTCTCTCAAAATCCACCCCCTCCACCTGTGCTTCCAATCCCATCCCTTCTCACCTTATCAAAACATTCCCCCTTCTTCCTTCCCCTCTCAAATGCCTTCTTCAACTGTTCTCTCCCCACGGGCTTCTTCCCCACTGCTTTCAAACATGCCCTGTCTCCTTTATCTTAAAAAACCCTATCATGACCCCATGGGTCCCTCCAGTTATGGCCCCATCTCCCTCTTACCCTTCCTCTCCAAACTCCTTGAGCGAGTTATCTACACCTGCTGTCTCAAATTCCTCTCCTGCAATTCTCTCCTTGATCCTCTCCAATCTGGCTTCTGTCCCCTTCACTCCACAGTTTATTGTTAGATTTTACTCTTCCAAGCACTTAATAGTACTCTGCACACAGTAAGCACTCAATAAATATGACTGACTCACCGACAAAAACCACTCTCTCAAAGGTCACCGATGATCTCCTTCTTGCTAAATCCAACAGCCTCTATTCCACCCTAATCCCCCTTGACTTTTTCAGCTACCTTCGACACTGTGGACCATCCCCTTCTCTTGGAAATATTATCCAACACCTGCTTCACTGACACTGTCCTCTCCTGGTTCTCCCCCTATCTCTCTGGCCACTCATTCTCAATCTCTTTGGTGGATTCCTCCCCTGCCTCGTCCCCATAAAGTGTCGGGGTCACTCAAGGTTCAGTTCTGAGCCCCCTTCTCTTCTCCATCAACAGCTGCTTCCTTGGGGAACTTATTCGCTCCCATGGCTTCTACTATACCACCTCTATATGGATGATTCCCAAATCTCCATCTCCAGCTCCTAATCTCTCTGCCTCTCTGCAGTCTCACATATTCTCCTGCCTTGAAGATATCTCTACTTGGATGTCTTGCCATTTCCTCAAAACGTAACTTGTCATAAACAGAACTCCTTATCTTCCCACCTAAATCCTGTACTCCCCTGACTTTCCCATCACCATAGACAGCATCAACACCATTCTTCCTGTCTCACAAACCCTTTACCTTGACGTTATCCTTGACTCTTCTCTCTAATTCAACTCCCATATTCAATCTATCACTAAATCTTGTCAGTTCAAGCTTCACAACATCGCAAAAATCTGCCCTTTCCTCTCCATCCAAACTGCTATCACACTAATTCAAGCACTTATCCTGCTGTGATTATTGTATCAGCCTCCTTGCTGGCCTCCCAACCTCCTGTCTCTCCCTACTCTAATCCACACTTCACTCCGCTGCCTGGATCATTTTTCTCCAAAAACTTTCAGTCAGCGTTTCCCCACTCCTCAAGAACCTCAGGTGGTGGCTGAGAGAGAAGAGTCAGGGATAACACCAAGATCACGGGCTTGTGAGACAGGAAGGATAGTGGTTGTCTACAGTGATGGGAAAATCAGGAGGAGGGCAGGGTTTGGTTGGGAAGATAAACAGTTCAGCTTCAGACGTTAAATTTGAGGTGACGGGAGGACATCCAAGTAAAGATGTTTTGAAGGCAGGAGGAAATGTGAGACTGCAGAGAGGGAGAGAGATCAGGGCTGGAGATGGAGATTTGGGGATCATCTGCATACTGTTGGTAGTTGAAGCCATAGAAGTGAATTCATTCAATTGTATTTATTGAGTGCTTAATGTGTGCAGAGCACTGTACTAAATGCTTGGAAAGTACAATTCGGCAACAGAGAGAGACGATTCCTGCCCCAAAATGGGCTCAAAGTCTAAAAGTAAATGAGTTCTCTGAAGAAGTGGGTGTAGCTGGAGAATAGAATGGGACCCAGAACTGAACCTGGAGGGACCCTCACAGTTTGGAGGCAGAGGAGGAGCCTGTGAAAGAGAGTGAAAATGAGCTGACAGAGAGATAGAAGGAGAGCTAGGAGAGGACAGTGAAATTGAAGTCGAGGTTGGATGATGTTTCCAGGAGAAGGAGGTGGTCCACAGCATCAAAGACAACTGAGAGGTCAAGGAGGATTAGAATGCAGTAGAGGCTGTTGGATTTTGACAACAAGAATAATGGTGTGAGCCCATTACTGGGCAGGGATTGTCTCTATCTGTTGCCGAATTGTACACTCCAAGCGCTTAGTACAGTGTTCTGCACATAGTAAGCGCTCAATAAATACGATTGAGCGAATGAATGGTTACCTTTGAGAGAGAAGTTTCTGTGGAGCGAAGGGAATGGAAGCCAGACAGAGAGAAGTGGAGGAGAGAAAGTAGAGACAGTAAGTGTAGACAACTTGCTCAAGGAGTTTGGAAAGGTAGGAGGGAGATGGGGGTCAAGGCAAGTTTTGGGGGGGATGGGGAGACTTTGGCATATTTAAAAGCTGGGGGAAGAAGTCACTGGAAAGCGAACAGTTGAAGATGGTGGGGGCTTCTGAGAATCACGGTCCTCTTCCTGCCTTGAGGTCCCTGAGAATAACAGTTCTCTTCTTGCCCAGGGGCTCTTGGGTTAGTGGAAAGATTCCAGGCCTGGGAGTCAGAAGGACCTTGATTCTAATCCCGGCTCTGCCTCTTCTCTACTGTGTGACTTTGGGCAAATCGCTTCACTTCTCTGCACCTCAGTTACTTCATCTGGAAAATGGGGATTAAGATTGTGATCCCTATGTGGGACAGGGACTGTGCCCAATCCAATTATCTTGTATCTACTTCAGTGCTCATTACAATGCTTGGCACATAGTAAGTGCTTAACAAATACCACAATAATTGTTATTATTATTATATTATCATTATTATTATTATTCCAGTCCTCTTCCTTCTTTAAAAGTCCAGATCAAAAGCAAATGACAGAGGGGCAGCTGTCATAAGAAGGCTTTTCACAATGATTTATCCACAGAGTACAACAGGAACAGTCAAGAGATTGTGAATGATTCAGAGCAACCCTTACCACTACTGCAGAAACCAAGTAAATCACATATCCTGCTGTTTTTCAATCATCTTTTTCCCTCTTATTTTTGCTGTCTGAGCAATGTCCATCCCAAAAGGCAAAGGATGCATTACTGTGATAACTGGCATTTACTGAGCACTTACTATTATGATGATGATAATGATGATATTGATGATGGTATTTGTTAAGCACTTACTATGTGTCAAGCACTGTTCTATGCACTGGGGTAGATACAAGTTAATTAGGCCAGATACAATCCCTCTCCCACATAGAGCTCACAGTACCAAACACTGTGCTGATGATTCATTCAATCGATCATATTTATTGAGCACTTACTGTGTGCAGAGCACTGTACTAAGTGCTTGAGAAAGTACAATACAGCTAAGATAGATACAACACAATTAGATCAGACAGAATCCCTGCCCCACATGGGCCTCACAGTCTAAGAGGGAGGGAGAACAAATTTTTAATCTCAGTTAAGGATGAGGAAAATGAGGGCCAGAGAAGTGAGTGACTTGTCCAAGGTCACCAGCATTAGAACCCACATCACCTGATTCATAATTCTGTGCTCTTTCCACTGGGCCACTAGTGAAAAGCAGCACGGTATAGTGGATAGAGCACAGACCTGAGAGTCAGAAGATCATGGGTTCTAATCACAGCTCCACCACTAGTCTGCTGTGTGATCTTGGGTGAATCACTTCACTGTGCCTCAGTTACCTCATCTGCAAAATGAGGATTGAGACTGTGAGCTCCATGTGGGACAGGGAATATGTCCCACTCGATTTGCATGTATCCACCCTGGCACTTAGTACAGTATCTAGTACTCCCCCGTCTAGACTGTGAGCCCATTGTGGGCAGGGATTATCTCTATTTGTTGCTGAACTGTAATTCTCGAGTGCTTAGTATGGTGCTCTGCATATAGTAAGTGCTAAATAAATATGATTGAATGAATGAATGCAGTGCCTGGCACATAGTAAATGCTTAATAGACACTATTATTAATATGTTTTTATGAACAGCACGTGAGATTCTAGATATGACAGACCCACTCAGGTATTCAGTCTCACATTATCATGTTACCATCTCACTGAAGGATGACTTTAACTTGAAAAATCACCAGACGCCCCGATACGTATATAGGCATATATATCTACACTTGCTCCCACACCCACACTTTCTGTCCCAAAATTCCAACAACATTCAACAGTACCAAAGAAAGCAAAATCTGCCATCAAAATCAAAATAAGAACTTGGGCTCTTCTGCATTAGTAAATACTCACTCTAGTCAAGCAAAACGATAGCTGGAGAACTGTAAAAGTGTACATTCCGTGGCCAGGATGTGTTTACAGCATCATCATAATAACTGTGGTGTTTGTTAAGTGCTTACTTGGTGCCAGGCACTGTACTAAGCGCTGGGGTGGTTACAAGCAAATAGGGTTGGACATAGTCCCCGTCCCAAGTGGGGCTCACAGTCTCAATCCCCAGTTTATGGATGAGGTAACTGAGACACAGAGAAGTGAAGTGATTTCCCCAAGGTCACACAGCAGACAAGTCGTAGATCTGGGATTAGAACTCAAGACCTTCTGACTCCCAGGTCCGGGTTTTAGCCACTGGGTCACTACACTTCACTGCTTCGTAAAATGCAGTTTCAATACTTGAGGACCATCCTCGAATGACAGAGAGCTGAGTGATGGGCAGAATAATAATAAGAAGAAGAACAGTTATAACATAAGGAATAACAATTATAACAAGAATAACATGCCAAGCACTGTTCTAAACCCTGGAGTAAATACAAGGTATTCAGGTTGAACACAGTCCCTATCACCCACAGGGCTAAAACTCTTAATCCCCATTTTCCAGATGAGATAACTGAAGCCCAGAGACGTGAAGTGACTTGTCCAAGGTCACACAGCAGACATGTTGCGGAGATGGGATTGGATCCCAGGTCCTTCTGACTCTCAGGCCCAGGCTCCAGCCACTGAACCATGCTAGAATTCCACCCCCAGGGAGCTCGATTCCACCCGATCTCTTCAAACAAGGATGACTTTCAGTTTCTTACAGGGGAATCTCAGTTTACAGGAAAGGTAACTATCTCCATCAGCAGCTCTGCCATTTGCCGGGATTCACAGGATCTAATGGTCGATCGGCTTAAGCCCCACTCTGGGCTGATGCTCAAGCCAAGCCGGCCGCCAGGGGATTTTGGATGAATTTGGGGGTGACTCCTGAAGCAGGCAAGCTGGTCTCGTGCCCTCCTGGAGGTGGGTTTGGCGTGAGATGGATTCAGCAGCCCAGCAAGAGATTCTCTGGCTGTGCTACCGAATCAGAAAGGCGTATCAGCTACACGGTGCTTGTCTCAGCCACACTTTCCTACGAGGTGTGGGTAAAGCGAAGCAGCCTGGCCCTTGTGGATAGAATACGGGCCTGGGAGTCAGAAGGTCATGGGTTTTAATCCCCACTCCGCCACTTGTCTGCTTTGTGGCCCAAGGCAAGTCACTTCACTTCTCTGGGCCTCAGGGACCACTTCTGGAAAATGGGGATTAAGACTGTGAGCCCCACATGGGACAGGGACTATCTGACTCGCGTGTACCTACCCCAGTGTTTAGTACAGTGCCTGATGCATAGTAAGTGCTTAACAAATACCATAAGTATTATTATTATTATTTCACTGTAGGGAGTTTCATCTTCTAAAACAAAGGACATTTCTCTACGTGCGTATGCGCATGTCACCCAATCCGTAGTATTTAAGGTGAATTTACTGTGAATAGCACTGTTCTAAGTGCTTGGGAAAATAGACCACAGGCCTGGGAGTCAGAAGGACCTGAGTTCTAATCCCGGCTGCTCCACTTGTCTGCTCTGTAACCTTGGGCAAATCACTTCACTTCTTTGTGCCTCAGTTCCCTGATCCAGAAAATGGGGATTAGGACTGTGAGTCCCATGTGGGACAGGGACTGTGTCCTACCTGATTAGCTTGTTTCATTCGTTCATTCATTCAGTAGAATTTATTGAGTGCTTACTATGTGCAGAGCACTGTACTAAGTGCTCGGAATGCACAATTGGGCAACAGATAGAGATAATCCCTGCCCAGTTACAGGCTCACAGTCTAAACGGGGGAGACAGACAGCAAAGCAAAAGAGACCAAAACAAAAACAAGACAACATCATCAAGATAAATAGAATCAAGGCAACATCTCATTAACAAAATAAATAGGGTAATGATTCTCCCCCAATGCTTAGAAAAGTGCTTGACCCAGAGTAAGCACTTAACAAGTACCACCATCATCCTCCTCATCATCACTATACAACAGTCTAAGTAGTTGCTGTTCTTGCAAACAAGAATCTTACAGTCTCCAGGAGATGTGTGTTTCTGCATTATGCTGCAAGCAGATATAGCATGGCCTAGTGGATAGAGCAAGGGCCTAGAAGTCAAAAAGACCTGAGTTCTAATTCCAGCTTCACCACTTGTCTTCTGTGTGACCTTGGACATGTCACTTCACTTCTCCGAGCCTCAGTTCCCTCCTCTGGCAAATGGGAATTAAGATGGTGAGCCTCAAGGTGGACATGGACTGTGTCTAATCTGATGATTTTGTACCTAACCCAGGGCTTAATACAGTGCCTGGCACATGATAAGCGCTTAAGAAATACAAAAAAGAAAAAGAAATGCATGCACAAATGCTTAAAATGTGAGGCTGCAGTTAGGGTCATTCAGTGAATTTATAGTTAACTCAGATTTCCTTTGGACTACTCGAAATAGCAACTTTATTCTGCTTGCAAACTTAACGAGGAATAGATTCACGTGGCAGCTTGTTTTAAGTAAGCAAAAAAAAAAAAAAAAAGACCCCAGTCTTTCTTCAGCAATTGCAGGCTGAATCCCTCAGGAGAAATGCTTGCCTCCCACATGGAAAAGTCCAAGGGTCAACTAGAAAATGTTCTCACTGCCATATTCCGTTCAATTATAATAAGAACAGTGGTTAAGTACTGTACTGAACTTCAAGGTAAATTCAAGGTAATCAGGTCAGGTACAGTCCCTGTCCCACAGGGAGTCCACAATCTAAGGAGCTGGGCTGGGTTGGGGAGAAAGCAGATTTTTAAATTTTTTTTGTTATGTTTTGTATTTTTTATGGTATTTGTTAAGCTCTTCTATGTGCCAGGCACTGTACTAAGCACTGGGGTAGATACGAGCTAATCGGGTTGGACACAGTCCCTGTCCTATTTACAGATGAGGCAACTGAGACACAGAGAAGTGAAGTGACTTGCACAAGCTCATACGGTAGACAAGTGGCAGAGTCAGGATTAGAACCCATGATCTTCCGATTCCCAATCCCGTGCTCTATCCACTGTGCCATGTAATTTTATTTATTAGGCACTTACTGTGTTCAGAGCACTGGACAAAGATAGACATTAGACATGAGCTCTGTCCCTTAGGGGACTCCCAATGTAATCTGTCTAGTCTTTAGTAATAATGATAATAATAATAATAATGGTACTTGTTAAGCACTTACTATGTGCCAGGCACTGTACTGAGCACTGGGACAGATACAAGCAAATTGGATTGGACACAGCACCTTGTCCCACATGAGCTCACAGTCTCAATCCCCATTTTACAGATGAGGTCACTGAAGCCCAAAGAAGAGAACCGGGAGAGGACGGAGTCCGTGAACCCAAGGTGAGATAACGTGTGGAGGAGAAGGGGACGGTCGACGGTGTCAAAGGCAGCTGAGAGGTCAAGGAGGATTAGAATGGAGTAGGAGCCATTGGATTTGGCAAGAAAGAGGTCACGGGTGACCTTAGAGAGAGCGGTCTCGGTAGAGCGGAGGGGACGGAAGCCAGATCGGAGGGGGTCCGGGAGAGAATGGGAGTTAAGGAATTCTAAGCAGCGACTGTAGACGACTCGTTCTAGAAGCTTGGAAAAGAAGGGTAGTAGGGAAATAGGGCGATAACTGGAAGGGGAAGCGGGGTCGAGAGAGGGGTTTTTTAGGATGGGGGAGACGTAGGCATGTTTGAAGGCAGAGAGGAAGAAGCCACTGGAGAGTGAGCGGTTAAAGATAGAAGTTAAGGAGGGGAGGAGGGCAGGGGTGATGGTTTTTATGAGGTGAGCGGGAATGGGGTCCGAGGCACAGGTGGAGGGGGTGGCACTTGCGAGGAGGGAGGAGATCTTCTCTGAGGATACTGCAGGGAAGGATGGGAAAGTAGGGGAGAGGGTTGGGGGAGGGGGAAGCAAGAGGAGGAGGGGTGACTTTGGGGAGCTCAGACCTGATTGTGTTCATTTTTGTGATGAAGTAGGTGGCCAGATCATTGGGGGTGAGGGATGGAGGAGGGGGAGGAAAAGGGGCCTAAGGAGAGAGTTAAAGGTCTTTCCCAAGATCACACAGCAGCCATGTGGCAGAGTCAGGATTAGAACTCAGGACCTTCTGACTCCAAGGCCCTTGTGCTATCCATTATACCACACTGCCTCCCTGCTTATAGACTGGAAGCTCATTGTGGGCAGGGCACATTTCTCCCAACTCTGTTATAATGTACTCTCCTAAGCACTTAGTACAGTGCTCTGCACACGGTAACCCTCCATAAATATCACCGATTGATTAATCAATTGATTTCCATGGTTTAGTGGAAAGAGCACATGCTAGGGAGTCAGAGGTCATGAGTTCTAATCTTGTCTCCTCCACTTGTCAGCTGTGTGACTTCGGGCAAGAACTTAACTTCTCTGTGCCTCAGTTCCCTCATCTGTAAGATGGGGATGAAGACTGTGAGCCCCACATGGGACAAGATGATTACCTCTAATCTACCCCAGCGCTTAGAACAGTGCTTGCCACATAATAATATCATTATTATTATTCCCTTGGTTGCAGTGTTCATCCCGACTCTCTATCATTGGTGATTCCTGCCTTCACACTCTCCCCATCTATCAATCCAAGGTTTTGACCGAGTGCCGATGGATCGCACAAGACTGGACAAGGGGAAGTTCGATAGCAGCAAAACCCGCATCCCTGTCCTCAAGGAGCTTCCAATCCAGTGCACCACACATAGTCACTCAATCATATTTTTTGAGCACTTACTATTTGCAGAGCACTTTACTAAGCTCCTGGGAGAGTATAGTAGGACAATAATAATTGTGGTATCTGATAAGCACTTACTATGCACCAAGCACTGTTCAAAGCACTGGAGTAAATAAAAGTTGATCGGGTTGGACACGGTCCCTGTCCAATGTGGGGCTCCTTGACCCCTTTCTCACCTTCCTTCTCTCCTTCTCTCTGCCCACTCTGATCCTCGGAGACTTCAACATCCATACGGACGTACCCGACGACTCCTCTGCCGCCCGCCTGCTATCCCTCCTCGACTCTGCCGACCTCCTCCTCCACCATACCGCGCCCACTCACCGACTCGGTCACACCCTCGATCTCGTCATCTCCTACCGCTGCACTATCTCCTCCCTCACCGACTCTGAAATCCCTCTCTCTGACCATAACCTTCTCACCTGCCTCATCTCTCACACTCCCTCTCCCTACAAATCTTCGCTACTGCCCCACAGAGACCGCCGCTCTCTCGATCCTATCCGTCTTTCCAAAAGCATCTCGCCTCACCTTGCCGCCCTGTCCTCTCTTCCCACTCTCGACGAGCGGGTCTCCGCTCTCAACTCCACCCTCTCTACTCATCTCGACTCTCTCGCCCCCCTTTCCCTCCGCCGCTCTCGCTCCACTAACCCACGGCCCCGGATCACCTCCTCCGTCCGCCTCCTACGCTCCTACGCTCGAGCTGCCGAGCGCTGCTGGCGAAAGTCCAAGCACCAAACCGACCTCACATACTTCAAATTTATCCTTTCCTGCCTTAACTCTGCCCTCTCCTCGGCCAGGCAAAACTTCTTCTCCTCCCTCATCGACACCCACGCCCGTCACCCCCACCGATTGTTCCGGACCTTTAACTCTCTCCTTAGGCCCCCTGTTCCTCCCCCTCCCCCATCTCTCACCCCCAATGATCTGGCCACCTATTTCCTCACGAAAATCAACACGATCGGGTCTGAGCTCCCCAAAGCCACCCCTCCGCCTCTCCCCTCCCCTTCACCGACTCCCTCCCCTACTTTCCCATCCTTCCCTGCAGTAACCTCAGAGGAGATCTCCTCCCTCCTCGCAAGCGCCACCCCCTCCACCTGCGCCTCGGACCCCATTCCCTCTCACCTTATTAAAACCATCGCCCCTGCCCTCCTACCTTCCTTAACTTCTATCTTTAACCACTCGATCTCCAAGGGCTCCTTCCCCTCTGCCTTCAAACATGCCCACGTCTCCCCCATCCTAAAAAAACCCGCTCTCGACCCCACTTCCCCCTCCAGTTATCATCCTATCTCCCTACTACCCTTCCTTTCCAAAATCCTAGAACGAGTTGTCTACAATCGCTGCTTAGAATTCCTTAACTCCCATTCTCTCCTAGACCCCCTCCGATCTGGCTTCCGTCCCCTCCGCTCTACCGAGACTGCTCTCTCTAAGGTCACCCGTGACCTCCTTCTTGCCAAATCCAATGGCTCCTACTCCATTCTGATCCTCCTTGACCTCTCTGCTGCCTTTGACACTGTCGACCATCCCCTCCTCCTCCATACCTTATCTCACCTCGGCTTCACGGACTCCAACCTCTCCTCTCACCTCTCTGGCCAGTCATTCTCGGTCTCCTTTGCTGGCGCCTCCTCCCCCTCCCATCCTTTAACTGTCGGAGTTCCTCAAGGGTCAGTTCTCGGCCCTCTTCTGTTCTCCATTTACACTCACTCCCTCGGTGAACTCATCCGCTCTCACGGCTTCGACTACCATCTCTACGCAGATGACACGTAGATCTACATCTCCGCCCCCGTCCTCTCCCCCTCCCTTCGGGCTCGCATCTCCTCCCGCCTCCGGGACGTCTCCACCTGGATGTCGGCCCGCCATCTAAAACTCAACATGAGCGAGATTGAACTCCTCATCTTCACTCCTGAACCCGGTCCTCTCCCAGACTTCCCTATCACCGTGGATGGCACGACCATCCTTCCCGTCTCTCGGGCCCGCGATCTCGGTATCATCCTTAACTCGTCTCTCTCGTTCACCCCACGCGTCCTATCCGTTACCGAGACCTGCTGGTTTCACCTTTACGATATCGCCAAGATCCGCCCTTTCCTCTCCACCCAAACGGCTACCTTACCGCTAAGGGCTCTCGCTATATTCCGGCTAGACTACTGTGTCAGCCTTCTCTCTGACCTCCCTTCCTCCTCTCTCGCCCCGCTCCGGTCTATTCATCACTCCGCCGCCCGGCTCATCTTCCCGCAGAAACGATCTGGGCCTGTCACTCCCCTTCTTAAACAACTCCAGTGGTTGCCTATCGACCTCCGCTCCAAACAGAAACTCCTCACTCTAGGCTTCGAGGCTCTCCATCACCTTGCCCCTTCCTACCTCTCCTCCCTTCTCTCTTTCCACCGCCCACCCCGCACGCTCCGCTTCTCTGCCGCCCACCTCCTCACTGTCCCTCGGTCTCGCCTATCCCGCCGTCGACCCCCGGGCCACGTCCTCCCACGGTCCCGGAACGCCCTCCCTCCTCACCTCCGCCAAACTGATTCTCTTCCCCTCTTCAAAACCCTACTTAAAACTCACCTCCTCCAAGAGGCCTTCCCAGACTGAGCTCCTCTTCTCCCTCTACTCCCTCTGCCACCCCCCCTTTACCTCTCCGCAGCTAAACCCCCTTTTTCCCCTTTTCCCTCTGCTCCTCCACCTCTCCCTTCCCATCCCCACAGCACTGTACTCATCCGCTCCACTGTATATATTTCCATTACCCTATTTATTTTGTTAATGAATTGTACATCGCCTTGATTCTATTTAGTCGCCATTGTTTTTACGAGATGTTCTTCCCCTCAACTCTATTTATTGCCATCGTTCTTGTCTGTCCGTCTCCCCCGATTAGACCGTAAGCCCGTCAAACGGCAGGGACTGTCTCTATCTGTTGCCGACTTGTTCATTCCAAGTGCTTAGTACAGTGCTCTGCACATAGTAAGCACTCAATATATACTATTGAATGAATGAATGAATGCCTCCTCCTCTTAATCCCCACTTAAAGATGAGGGACCTGAGGCCCAGAGAAGTGAAGTGACTTGTCCAGGGTCACACAGCAGACATGTGGCAAAGCCAAGATTAGAACCCACATCCTTATGACTCCCAGGCCGGTGCTCTTTCCACTAATAATAATAATAATAATTATTATTATGGTATTTGTCAAGCCCTTACTATATGCCCCGTACTGTAGTAAGCACTGGGGTGGATCCAAGCAAATCAGGAGACACAGTCCCTGTCCCACGTGGGGCTCACAGTCTCAATCCCCATTTTACAGATGAGGGAACTAAGGCACAGAGAAGTTAAATGACTTGAACAACAGGATCACGCAGCAAATTTGAGGAGTCTGGATTAGAACTCATGACATTCTAACTCCCAGGCCTGTGGTCTATCTGCTACTTCATGCTACTTCTTGTAGTGCTTCTCACTAGACCTTGATGCTTCCGTCCACAATCCCTGTCCCCAATGAGCTTACAGTCGTTGACTGTATTGGAAGGGATGAATTGAGGAGAAGAGAGAAAAGGTCTTGTCTTCGTGTCCAATCTCATCCTTGTAATTCCTTTTCCTCCTCCTCCTCCTCCTCCTCCTCCTCCTCCTCCTCCTTCTCTTCTTCCTCCTCCTCCATGATAATGTTTTCTCGACCAGATTCTGCCACCTCCCATAGCCCAGTAGGTCAGTGATTCTGAGCACTATTAATGACCAGGCCCGTCTGCTTCATTAGTGCCTGCTACTGATTGAAACTCTTCCCCAGGGATTGATATTTAAAGGATACGAAGAGCTATATTTAGTCATTCTTTCTCTCATTCTTCCTTCCTGTAACATGTGGAATAAAAATCCGCCCAATTCTCTTCATTTCAGGATTTCTTCTGTGCCTCTTCCACACCACAAGAGCCTGCAATATATTTTACGCAGACTGGAGGATAGAGTTCGGGCCTGGGGGTCAGAAGGACCTGGGTTTTAATTCCGGCTCCACCTCCCGTCTGCCACTGTGGGACCCTGGGCAAGTCACTTCGCTTCTATGGGCCTCAGTTGCCTCATCTGTAAAATAGGAATTAAGACTGTGAGCCTCACGTGGGACAGAAATTGTTCAAGGCAATTTGCTTATCTCCCCCCAGTGCTTAGTACAGTCCCTGGCACATAGTAAGCACTTAACAAATACCACAATTATTGTCATTATTATCCCCCTGGGATTCCCCTGAGAAGCTGATTGGCAACTTTTCCCACTTGCACCTGCAATAATAATTGTGCTTTTGTGTTTGGAGTTCCTCAAGGGTCAGTTCTTGGCCCTCTTCTGTTCTCCATTTACACTCACTCCCTCGGTGAACTCATCCGCTCTCACGGCTTTGACTACCATCTCTACGCAGATGACACGCAGATCTACATCTCCGCCCCTGTCCTCTCCCCCTCCCTTCGGGCTCGCATCTCCTCCCGCCTCCGGGACGTCTCCACCTGGATGTCGGCCCGCCACCTAAAACTCAACATGAGCGAGACTGAGCTCCTCATCTTCCCTCCCAAACCCGGTCCGCTCCCAGACTTCTCTATCACCGTGGATGGCACGACCATCCTTCCCGTCCCGCAGGCCCGCAATCTCGGTGTCATCCTTGACTCGTCCCTCTCGTTCACCCCACACATCCTATCCGTTACCAAGACCTGCCGGTTTCACCTCTACAATATCGCCAAGATCCGCCCTTTCCTCTCCACCCAGACGGCTACCTTACTATTACGAGCTCTCGTTATATCCCGGCTAGACTACTGTGTCAGCCTTCTCTCTGACCTCCCTTCCTCCTCTCTCGCCCCGCTCCGGTCTATTCTTCACTCCGCTGCCCGGCTCATCTTCCCGCAGAAACGATCTGGGCATGTCACTCCCCTTCTTAAACAACTCCAGTGGTTGCCTATCGACCTCCGCTCCAAACAAAAACTCCTCACTCTAGGCTTCGAGGCTCTCCATCACCTCGCCCCTTCCTACCTCTCCTCCCTTCTCTCTTTCTACCGCCCACCCCGCACGCTCCGCTCCTCCGCCGCCCACCTCCTCGCCGTCCCTCGGTCTCGCCTATCCCGCCGTCGACCCCCGGGTCACGTCCTCCCGCGGTCCTGGAACGCCCTCCCTCCTCACCTCCGCCAAACTGATTCTCTTTCCCTCTTCAAAACCTTACTTAAAAATCACCTCCTCCAAGAGGCCTTCCCAGACTGAGCTCCTCTTCCCCCTCTACTCCCTCTGCCATCCCCCCTTTACCTCTCCGCAGCTAAAGCCTCATTTCCCCTTTTCCCTCTGCTCCTCCACCTCTCCCTTCCCATCCCCACAGCACCGTACTCGTCCGCTCAACTGTATATATTTTCGTTACCCTATTTATTTTGTTAATGAATTGTACATCGCCTCGATTCTATTTAGTTGCCATCAGTTTTTACGAGATGTTCTTCCCCTCGACGCTGTTTAGTGCCATTGTTCTCGTCTGTCCGTCTCCCCCATTAGACTGTAAGCCCGTCAAACGGCAGGGACCGTCTCTATCTGTTGCCGACTTGTTCATCCCAAGCGCTTAGTACAGTGCTCTGCACATAGTAAGCGCTCAATAAATACTATTGAATGAATGTTTAATGCTAGGCTGGATACGAGATAATCAGGCCAGATGTACTTCCGCCCCACTTGAGATTCATAATCTAGGGAAAAAAATGCCAGCAGCTTATGCTGAAGCCATGCTTCAGTGTGAGAAGCACTGTGATCTAGTGGCTAGAGCAAAAAGAGCTTGCGAGTCAGAAGGACCTGGGTTTTAATACTGACTCCACTACTTGTCTACCCTGTGATCTTGGATAAGTCACTTAACGTCTCTGGTCTTCAGTTACCTCATCTGGAAAATAGGTGTGAAGACTGTGAGCCCCATGCGGGACAGGGACTACGTTCGATCTGATTACCTTGTATCTACTCCAGTGCTCAGAACAGTACTTGGTACATAGTAAGCGCTTAACAAATACCATTATTATTATTATCATCACCAATCAGTCATATGTATTGAGAGTTTTCTATGTGCAGAGCACTGTACTAAGCACTTGGGAGAGTACAACACAATAAACTCCTCACTCTAGGCTTCAAGGCTCTCCATCACCTTGCCCCTTCCTACCTCTCCTCCTTCCTCTCTTTCTACCGCCCACCCCACACGCTCCGCTCCTCCGCCGCCCACCTCCTCACCGTCCCTCGGTCTCGCCCATCCCGACGTCGACCCACGGGCCACGTCCTCCTGCGGTCCCGGAATGCCCTCCCTCCTCACCTCCGCCAAACTGATTCTCTTCCCCTCTTCAAAACCCTACTTAAAACTCACCTCCTCCGAGAGGCCTTCCCACACTGAGCTCCTCTTCTCCCTCTACTCCCTCTACCACCCCCCCTTCACCTCTCCGCAGCTTAACCCTCTTCTTCCCCCTTTCCCTCTGCTCCTCCCTCTCTCCCTTCCGCTCCCCTCAGCACCGTACTCGTCCGCTCAACTGTATATATTTTCATCACCCTATTTATTTTGTTAATGAGATGTACATCGCCTCGATTCTATTTAGTCGCCATTGTTTTTACGAGATGTTCTTCTCCTCTACTCTATTTATTGCCATTGTTCTCGTCTGTCTGTCTCCCCCGATTAGACCGTAAGCCCGTCAAACGGCAGGCACTGTCTCTATCTGTTGCCAACTTGTTCATTCCAAGCACTTAGTACAGTGCTCTGCACATAGTAAGCGCTCAATAAATACTATTGAATGAATGAATACAGTAGACCCATTCTCACCCCAAATGAGTTTACAGTCTAGAAGGCTCTTTCCTCAATTTTACAGGTGAGAAAACAGAGGCCCAGAGCAGGTAAGTGACTTTCCCAAGGTCACACAGCAGGCCAGGTTTGTAGAAATGGTATTTATTAAGCTCTTAGCATGTGCAAAACACTGCGTTAGCACTGGAAAAAAAATCACATAATGAGCATTTAATAGGTAACATTATTATTATACTAAGCTCACTGTGGGCAGGGAACGCCAACTCCGTTGTACTGTACTCTCTCAAACACCCAGTACAGTGTTCTGCACATTCATTCATTCAATAGTATTTATTGAGCGCTTACTAGTTGCAGAGCACTGTACTAAGCACTTGGAATGTGCAAATCGGTAACAGATAGAGACAGTCCCTGCCCTTTGACGGGTTTATGGTAAGCAAGAGCTTAGTAAATACTGATGATGATGATGATGATGATGATGATGATGCAGCGTGGCCTAGTGGATTGAGTCTGGGTCTGTGAATCAGAAGCACCTGGGTTCTAATCCCAGCTCCACTACTTGTCTGCTGTGTGCACTTGGGCAAGTCATCTGACTTCCTCTGTGCCTCAGTTACCTCACCTATAAAATGGGGATTAAGATTGTGAGCCCCATGTGGGACAAGGACTATGTCCAACCCGATTTCCTTTTTATCTACCCCAGCACTTAGTTCAGTTCCTGGTATTCATTCATTCCGTGGTATTTATTAAGCACTTACTGTGTGCAGAGCACTGTACTAAGCGCTTGGAAGGTACAATTAGGCAACAAATAGGGACAATCCCTGCCCAACGACGGACTCACAGTCTAGAAGTAGGGAAGTAAGTGGCACATAGTAGGGCTTCACCGATTCCATGATTATTATTATTATTACTATTACTATTCTCAACGTTATTATTAGTAATAATAAAAACAACTTTTCCAACCCCTCCCAGAACATTAAATTTCTTCTGACTGATTTTGATCTGATTGCAACGTACCCATACTGGGGTTTAGTATGCAACCTGGCACACAGGAAACCCTTGATGAATACTATTATTTGTCGCTGTTATTATTATTATCACTACGATTGGGGTGATCATTTCCATTGAATTGCTAATTCACAGAGAAGCAAATTGTAGTTCACTGATTCCAAAGGAAGCGTTTCTGAAATACCAAAGAGAAGGAGGAGGATTTGTTGTGTTTTATCCCCTGGGGATCCTCCCCAAATCTCCCCAGGAATATTTCCCTCGTCTTCTTAGGCCCGTGCAGGTAACGTAAGGCTTCCCTGCCATCTACTGTTCACATGGAGAACTAAATCCTTGAGAAGTTCTGATTGTTATTTTCTAGTAAATGAATGAATCAATTGTACTTACTGAGCACTTGCTGTGTGCAGAGCCCTGTACTAAGCTCTTAAAATTCAATAAATCCATCCATCCATCAATCAATTTAATTTACTGAGCACTTGCTGTGTGCAGAGCCATGTACTAAGCCCTTAAAATTCAGCAAATCCATCCATCAATCAATTTAATTTACTGAGCACTTGCTGTGTGCAGAGCCATGTACTAAGCCCTTAAAATTCAGCAAATCCATCCATCAATCATTGAATTTATTGAGCACTTACTGTGTGCAGAGCCCTGTACTAAGACATTAAAATTCAGCAAATCCATCCATCCATCATTCATACTATGTGCAGAGCCCTGTACTAAGGGCTTAAAAGTCAGAAAATCCTTTCAACAATCAATCAATTGAATTTACTGAGCACTTACTGTGTGCACAGCACAGTACTAAGTGCTTAAAATTTCAGTAAATCAACTGTATTTATTGAGCACTTACCGTGTGAAGAGTACTATACTATGTGCTTAAAAGTCAGTAAATCCATCTATTAATCAATCAATTGAATTTATTGAGCACTTACTGTGTGCAGAGCACTGTACTGAGTGCTTAAAATTCAGTGAATCCATCCACCAATCAACTGTATTTATTGAGCACTTACTGTGTGCAGAGTACTGTACTGAGTGCTTAAAAGTCAGTAAATCCATCTATTAAACAATTGAATTTATTGAGCACTTACTGTGTGCAGAGCACTGTAGTGAGTGCTTAAAATTCAGTAAATCCATCCATCAATCAATTGAATTTCTTAAGCACTTACTGTGTGCAGAGCACTGTACTAAGTGCTTTGGAGAGTACAGCAGAACAATATAACAGGCACATCCCCTGCCCACAATGAGCTTACAGTCTAGAGGGGGAGACAGACATTAATAGAAATGAATAAATTATGGATAGGGGCATAAAGTGCTGTGGGGCTGGGAGGAGGGATGAATAAAGGGAGAAAGTCAGGGAGAAGGAGAAGGGAGTGGAAGAAGTGAAAAAGAGGGCTTAGCCAGGAAGGCCGCTTGGAGGAGGTGTGTCTTCAGTGAGGCTTAGGAGGGAGGGAGAATCACGGTCTGTCGGATATGAAGAGGGTGGGCTATCCAGGCCAGAGGCGGGACGTGGGCCAGAGGTCGGCGGCGAGATAGACGAGATGGAGGGACGGTGAGGAGGTCGGCATTAGAGGAGCGAAATGTGCGAGCTGGGTTGTCATAGGAGAGCAGCCAGGTAAGGTAGGAGGTTATTGAGCGCTTTAAAGCAGAAGGTGAGGAGTTTCAGTTTGACGTGGAAGTAGATGGATGACCAATGGAGGTTCTTGAGGAGTGGGGTGACATGGACTGAATGTTTTCAGAGAAAAATGATCCAGGCAGCAGAATGAAGTATGGACTGGAGTAAGGAGAGACAGGAGGCTGGGCAGTCAGCAAGGAGGCTGATAGTCAGCAAGTCAGGCTAGGATAAGTGCTTGGATTGTGGGTGGAGAGGAAAGGGTGGTTTTTAGCTATGATACGGAGGTGGAACCAATAGGATTTAGTGATGGATTGAATATGTGGGTTGAATGAGAGGAGTCAAGGATAATGCCAGAGTTACAGGCTTGTGAGAAGGGAAATATGATGGTGCCATCTACAGTGATGGGAAAGCCAGGGGATGGGCAGGTTTTGGGGGGGAAGATAAGGAGCTCTGTTTTGGATGTGTTAAGTTTCAGGCGATGGGAGGACAGCCAGGTAGAGATGTCTTGAAGGCAGGAGGAAGTCTGAATCCGCAAAGGAGAGAGATCAAGGGCTGGAGATGGAGATTTGGGGATCATCCGCATAGAGGTGGCAGTTGAAGCCAGGGGAGCGATTGAGTTCCCCAAGGGAGTGGGTGGAGATGGAGACTAGAAGTGGACCCAGAAATGAACCTTGAGGGACCCCCACAGTTAGGGGGTGGGAGACAGAGGAGGAGCCCGGGAAAGAGAATGAATGGCCAGAGAGATAGGAGGAGGACCAGGAGAGAACAGTGTCAGTGAAACCAAGGTTGGATAACATTTCCAGGAGAAGGGGGTGGTTCACAGTGTCTACGGCAGCCGAGAGGTCGAGGAGGATTAGGATGGAGTAGAAGCCACTGGATTTGGCAAGAAAGAGGTCACGGGTGATCTTTGAGAGGGCGGTTTTGGTGGAGGGGAGGGGACGATAGCCAGATTGGAAGGGGTCAAGCAGAGAATTGGAGGAGAGGAATTTGAGACAGCGGGTGTAGACGACTCGCTCAGGGAGTTTGGAGCGGAGGGGTAGGAGGGAGATGGAGCCATAACTGGAAGGAGCCGTGGGGTCAAGGGAGGGGTTTTTTAAGATGGGGCAACAAGACCATGTTTCATTCATTCAATCGTATTTATTGAGCGCTTACTGTGTTCAGAGCACTGTACCAAGTGCTTAACAGTGGGGAAGAAACCACTGGAGAGCGAACAGTTGAAGATGGCAGACAGGGAGGGAAGAAGAAAGAGTGCAAGAGTTTTGATAAGGTGCAAAGGGATGGGGTCGGTTGCATAAGTGGAGGGGGTGGATTTTGAGAGAAGACAGAAGATCTCCTCTTGAGATACAGTTGGGAAGGATGAGAGAAATGACCTTCACAGCCGATAAGGTTCATTAGAGAAGCAGGTTGGCTTAGTGGACAGAGCCGGCCTTGGGAGTGAGAGGTCGTGGGTTCTAATCCCAGATCCGCCACTTATCAGCTGTGTGACCTTGGGCAAGTCACTTCACTTCACTGGGCCTCAGTTACCTCATCTGTAAAATGGGGATTATGACAGTGAGCCCCACGTGGGACAACCTGATTACCTTCTATCTATCTCAGAGTTTAGAACAGTGCTTGCCGCATAGTAAGCACTTAACAAGTACAATCATTATTATTAATAATACGATTGAACGAATGAATGATGATCTCGATCAAAGTCACACAGCAGGCAGTCCCGACCTGGATCACGTACCTTACTGTATGCCGGGCACTGTACTAAGTACAATATAATAAAGGGGGTTCCCTGCCCCCGGTGAGCTTACAGTCTAAAAGGAAGTTTATCTGCTTCAAATGACCTAGTGGGACCAGTTCTTTGCTTCTGTACAATCTTACAACTGTTTGGAATTAGAGGATTATTCTGAATAAACCATCAATAAATCAGTGATATTTAGAGAAGCAGCATGGCGTAGAGGATGAAGCACGGGCCTGGGAGTCAAAATGTCGTGAATTCTAATCCCTGCTCCCCCTTGTAACCTTGGGCAAATCACTTCACTTCTCTGTGCCTCAGTTTTCTCATCTGTAACCTGGGGATACAATGCCTGTTCTCCCTCCTACATAGCCATTATCCCTATTTGGGACAGGGATTGCTTTTGGCCTGATTATCTAGAATCTACCCAGTCCATCGCATTTATTGGGTGCTTACTGTGTGCAGAGCACTGTACTAAGCACTTGGGAGAGCACAATATAACAATAGAACAGCTGCAATCCCTGTCCCACACGATCTTATGGGACAGTGCTGGGCATAGAGTGAGTGATTAGCAAATACCACAGTTATCATTATCAGACTGGAATTTAAATTCTCGGTTGTGTCCAGTAGAATTCATTCATCCTCAAGTGGTGATAGACGACTGTCCCCGAGAGGCTGACACAGCCTCAGGAAGGAGCAAGATATTTGCAGCTCTTTGGGTTTCAATCGATACCACTGATTGATTGATTGAGGTGGGCATAAAATGTCTTGTGGGTGCTCAGGAAATGGGAACCATTCGTTCATTCAATCGTATCTATTGAGTGCTTACTGTGTGCAGAGCACTGTACTAAACGCTTGGGAAGTACAACTAGGCACCAAAGAGAGACCATCCCTACCCAACAACGGCTCAGAGTCTAGAACCACAGTGGGGTAGGTTGAGTTGGTTGACCAGAAACATACACTGGGGTAATAGTTGAGAGCTGGACTTATACTTGTGGGTTTTCTATCCATTCAATCGTATTTATCGAGCGCTTACCATGTGCAAAGCACCATAATAAGCGCATGGGAGAGTATCGTATAACAATGTGCTTTTCCATAGAGATTCACTTTTGTAAATAGGTAGATTAAATTTCCAAATAGCAAATTGCAGGTGCAGATGACGACTTGAAAATTCATTGTGTCGGATGTTCTTTGAAATCCAGAAGTCACTGGCTGAGGCTTGGAAGTATTTGTGTTAGAGAGAAAATTTCATTTTAATGAAATTCATTGTAATGGCATCTGATAGAAAGGTGTCTCCCTCTGAGGCTTTTAATGGATGGGGTCCAGATTTAGAGGAGCAGTGTGACCCAGTGGAAAGAGCCTGGGCCTGGGAGTCAGAAGGACCTGGGTTCTAATGCCGACACCACCACTTGTCTGCCGTGTGATTTTAAGCAAGGCATTTAAATTCTCTGGGCCTCAATTTTTTCATCTGTAAAATGGGGATTAAATGCATGTTTTCCCTCTTACTTAGACTGTGAGCCCAATGTGGGACAGGGACTCTGTCCAGTTTGATTAACTTCTATCTCCCCCAGCATATAGAATAGCGCTTTATACACAGCAAATGCTTAATAATAATAATAATAATAATAATTATCATTATAGTAAAGCTGTCCCCATGGTTCAGCAAACTGGGAACTCATACATAACCCCATTTTCTTGTATCCACTGCAGAGCTTAGTACAGTGCCTGGCACATAGTGAGCGCTTAACAAATACTGCAATTATTATTATTATTATTATTGGCATAGCTTTCTACGTTTGTGTCCAGTAGCTCCTATTTTCTAGTGCATTTGGTGAAGTAAAATGAAATGATTATTTTGGGTATTGAGTCAGCATCATGCAAAGCATTGGGTTAGTTACAGATAATGAGCTCACACACTGACTCACAATCAAAAAGGTCAAGAGAGAGAGTCCAGGTCTCATCCCCATTATACAGATGAGAACACCGAGGCCCGGAGAGGTGAAGCGACTTTTTCCAGATCACGTAGGAGGCAGATGGTGGAAATGGAATAAGAACTCAGCCTCCTCAACTCCCAGTCCCATGTTCTTAGGCTATGCTCCCTTCCTCCGAGTGCAAAGGTTGCTCTGAATTATTGTGGAAACTCTCCCAGTTCTATCCCAGCCCAGTATCCAAGGCAGAGCACGCACAGACACTTCAAAGAGAAGTAGCATGGCTCAGTGGAAAGAGCCCGGGCTTGGGAGTCGGAGATCATGGGTTCAAATCCTGGCTCCGCCGCTTGTCAGCTGTGACTTTGGGCAAGTCACTTAACCTCCCTGTGCCTCAGTCACCTCATCTGTAAAATGGGCATTAATGGGCAAAATGGGACCGTGAGCCCCACGTGGGACAATCTGATCACCTTGTATCCTCCCCAGTGCTTAGAACAGTGCTTTGCACATAGTAAGTACTTAAAAAATGCCAATGTTATTATTATTATCATTATCATTTAATGCCACATAGATAAAATGAGTAACGGTAAAAATGGAGGGCTTGGGAGTCAGAGGTAGTGGGTCCTAATCCCAGCTCCACCACTTGTCTGCTGTGTGACCTTGTCTGTTGTGTGAAAATAGGGGCTACTGGACACAAACGTAGAAAGCTATGCCAATAATAATAATAATAATAATTACAGTATTTGTTAAGCGCTTACTATGTGTCAGGCACTCTACTAAGCTCTGCAGCTCAGCGCACAATAATCTGCTGCATTAACTTCTCTGGGCCTCATTACCTCATCTGTAAAAATGGCGGTTAAGACTGTGAGCCCCACTTGGGACAACCTGATTACCTTGTATCTACCCCAGTGCTTAGAACAGTGCTTGGCACATAGTAAGCACTAAACAAATACCATCATCATCATTAGTAGTAGTAGTATTACGTTAATCAGGTTGATTTTATTCCATGTCTCGTGGACATATCTACATGTCTGTAATTTATTTATTTATATTAATGTCTGTCTCTCTTTCTAGACTGAAAGTTCACTGTGGGCAGAGAATGTGTCTGTTTATTGTAATATTGTACCCTTCCAAGTGCTCAGCACAGTGCTTTGTACACAGTAAGAGCTCAGTAAAAATGATTGAATGAATGAACATAGGGCTCACAGTGGTGAATCCCCATTTTACAGATTAAGTAGGATGGAGTAGGATCGAATACCCTCTTCACAGATGAGGCAATTGAGGCACAGAGAAGTGAAGTGACTCACCCAAGGTCACACAACAGACCGGTAGCAGAGCCGGGATTAGGACCCACATCATTCTGAGTCCCAGGCACGTGGTCTATCAACTAGGCAACGCTGCTTCCCAAGAGTACCTGGGTTCGAATCTGTGCTCTGCTGCTTGCCTGCTGTGGGACCTTGGGCAGGTCACTGTCCTCCTCTGGGCTTCAGTTTCCTCATCTGTAAAGTGGGGATTCAATAGTGACTTTGTGAGCCGCATATGGGACAGGGACTTTGTTCTACTCACTGATCTTTTGTCTACCCCAGCACAGAGTAGAATGCTCTGCACCCAGTAAGAGCTCAGTAAGTACTATTGATTGATCAACAGGTCCAGCGATAGAGCTGGGATCGGCCAGGAGAGTATGGAGTGGGAAGAGGGAGAGTAATTAAATTCTGCAGAAGAAACTAGAGAAGGAGGGGTCCTAGAACAGTCCTTGGCACATAGTAAGCGCTTCACAAATACCATTATTATTAGAGGTAGTGTGGTCTAGTGGATAGAGCACGGGCCTGGGAGTCCAAGAACCTGGGTTCTAAGCCCAGCTACTCCACTTCATTCAATAATAATGATTATTGTGGTATTTATTAAGTGCTTACTATCTGCCAGACACCCTTCTAAGTGTTGGGGCTGGGGGGGAAATACCAGCGAATCAGGTTGGACACAGTCCCTGTCCCAAGTGGTGCTCACCGACTACATCCCTATTTTACAGATGAGGGAACTGAGTCACAGAGAAGTAAAGTGACTTGCCCAAAGTCACACAGCAGACAAGTGGAAGAGCCGGGATTAGAACTCATGACCTTCTGCCTCCCAGGCCCATGCTCTACCCACTAGATCATGCTGCTTCTATTTATTGAGCGCTTACTGTGCGCTGAGCACTGTATTAAGCGCTTGGGGGAGTACAATACAACAATAAACAGACCTAATCCCTGCCTACAATGAACTTCCAGTCTGGTCTTCTATGTGACTTTGGGCTAGTCACTTCACTTCTCTCCGCCTCAGTGACCTCATCTGTAAAATGGGAATTAAGATTGTGAGCCCCATGTGGGACAGGGACTGTGTCCAACCTGTTTATCTTGTACCTGGCCCAGTTCTTAGAACGGGCGCTTGACACAGAGTAATCGCTTAACAAATACCATAAAAAGAAAAAAAAAGTTTGCTTCCTTCCATCGCTGCAGGGAATACTGGCCTCCCACAGATAAGGAGTGAGTGGGAACTAGATAAATAGAGGACGCCCTCTCTCCTCCGTGGCCCCTCAAGGTCAAGATACGAGAGAAAGGCAAGTGACCTCATTTTGTTCTGAATCTCCCTTAGTTTGGGGATGTGGGATGGGAAAAGTTTCCTCATTATCTCTGCTACAGGCTCACGCCGCATCCTTGGCCGAGTCACTTTCCCTCGGAGCCTCGGCTTCTTCTATTTTAGTGGACATAATAACCCATTTGTCACCAGGAGACACTGACGGCAATCTCAGCTAAGAAAAAAAGAAAAAGATGAAAAGCCTCTTTAATAAAATGCACTATCATTTTTTAAAGTAAGCCTTCAAAAATCTATTCCTAGCTCCCATCCCTGCTGTTCGTTCCTACCACATAAACGGGAGGCAAAGAAAAGTTTTGTTTCGGGCCACTTTGCCATGGCCTAGTGGGGTCAGCACGGGGCTCGGAGTCAGAAGGACCTGGGCTCTAATCCCAGCCCTGCCACTTTTCTGCTGTGTGACCTTGAGCAAGTCACTTCACTTCTCTGGACCTCAGTTCCCTCATCTGGAAAATGGGGATTAAGACTGTGAGCCCCACGTGGGACAGGAACTGTGGCCAACCTGATTAACTTGCTTATACCTCAGTGCTTAATACGGTACCTGGCACATCATAAGCACATAATAATAATAATGATAATAATAATGGCATTTGTTAAGAGCTTACTCTGTGACAGGCACAGTATCAAGTTCTGGGATGGATACAGGTAAATCAGGTTGGACACAGTCCATGTCACACATGAACTGAGGAAACTGAGGCACAGAAGAGTTAAGTGAACTGCTCCAGGTCACACAGCAGACAGGTGGCAGAGTCGGGATTAGGTCCTTCTGACTCCCAGCCCCATGCTCTATCCACTAGGCCACACTGCTTCTCAACAAATACCATAAAAAGTCTGAATTCCAAAGAATGTGTCCAAGGTCAACTGAAATTCTCCAGCCATACAGACATTAGCTCCCTTTCTCTTCTTAGTCAGTGAGTCAGTGGTATTTATCCAGCACTTACTGTGTGCAGAGCACTGTACTAAGCACTTGGACAGCACAATTCAACAGTAAGCACTGGGAAAATACGATCGAATGAATGACTAAGGCTTTCTCAGCACCTCAGCTGGCCACTCGGGAATCTCGTTTTTCCTGCCTAGGTTCCACATTCCACAGTTCCCAGGCTGAGAGAAGTTGTCCGACTGGCTTTCTCCAGGTTACTCTGTACTTGAGAGACACTGTTTGCAATCAGACAGATGACAGTTCTGTTGTTCACCTATGTAATCTTTCTGAAACGAAAAGGAAGTGTGCCATCTCCTTTTAAAGATGTGCAATTTTCAGGCTGTATTCTTGAGAAGTCTTCTCTGTCTCTTCACTCTGCTAGGACCCATATACCTCTGCCAGTGACTTAAAATAACCTTTGATATCTAACTAGCCCTTTTCTTCTTTAAAATGCTTTACTAACCCAACAACAATAATAATAGTTGTGGCATTTGTTAAGCACTTACAATGGGTCAGGCACTATGCTAAGCGCTGGGCCAAACTAGCACACTTCCCCCTTCAGAGCTCTACTGAAAGCTCACCTCTGCCAGGAGACCTTCCTAGATTTAGTCCCCCTTTTCCTCTGCTTCCCCTCCCCTCCCCATCGCTCCTACCCACTCCCTTTGCCCTAACCCCCTTGCTCCCTGCCCCACAGCACTTGTGAATATTGGTACATATTTATAATTATAATTCTATTTATTTTTATTTATGATATGTATGTATCTATAATTCTTTTTTTTAATAATGATGCTACTGATGCCTGTTTACTTGTTTTGATGTCTGTCTCCCCCCTTCTAGACTGTGAGCCCGTTGTGGGCAGGCATGGACTCTCTATGTTGTTGCACTGTACTACCCAAGTGCTTAGTACAGTGCTCTGCACATCGTAAGTGCTCAATAAATACGAATAAATGAATGAATACAAGCAAATCAGGCCAGGCACAGTCCCTGTCCCATATGGGGCTCACGGTCTCAATCCCCATTTTACCAGTGAGGGAAGTTAGGACCAGAAAAGTCAAGTGACTTGCCCAAAGTCACACAATAGTCAATTGGAAGAGCCGGGATTAGAACTCAGGCCAGTCAATGGTATATATTGAGCACTTATTGTGTGCAGAGCACTGTACTAAGTGCTACTCCCAGAAGGAGTCCTGAAACAACCCAGTGAGGATGAAAAGAACTACTGTCCTCAAATAACATTTGAGGAACCTGAGGTAGTGACAGAGGGCGGGGAAGCCGTGAATACAAAATTCCTGACCTCTAATCCTTTCTTATGGGATGATCATTGTTTCAGTCAATTCATTCATTCATGTATTTACTGAGCGCTTACTGTGTGCAGAGCAGGGTAAAAAGTGCCTGGAAAGTACAATTCAGCAACAAATAGGGTCAATCCCTGCCCGCAACCGGCTCACTGAACGCTTCCTGTGCAGAGATTACTGTAGCAAGGCCTAGAAGATAGAGCACAGGCCTGGGAGTCAGAGTGTCATGGATTCTAATCCGGCTCCGCCAAGTGTCTGCTGTGTGACCTTGGGCAAGTCACTTCACTTCTCTGGGCCTCCATTTCCTCATTTGTAAAATGGGGATGGAGATGTAAAATAGGGCCTGTGTTCAACCCGACTAGCTTGTCTCCCTGCCAGCTTTTAGTACAGTACCTGGTACAGAGTAAGCGCTTAACAAATACCACAGTTATTATTATTATTACTATGTGATCTTTTTACGGTATTTGGTGAGCTCTTACTATGCACCTAACATTGTTCTGAGCACTTGGTCAGGTGCAAGTTAAGTAGGAACAAGTACAGGGGAGAGTCCAGTGCAATGGAGTTGGTTGACACATTCCTTGGTCACAGGGGGCTTACAGTCTATTGTTATTATTAACAATAATAATAATAATAACCATGGTATCTGTTAAGCACCATGGTTAACAGGGTTTACAGTCTATTGTTATTATTAATAATAATAATAACCATGGTATCTATTAAGCACTTACTATGTGCCAAGCACTGTTCTAAGTGCTGGAGTAGCTATAAGATAATCAGGTTCAGTTTATCCCATTTGGGGCTTACAGTTTTAATCCCCATTTTACAGATGAGGTAACTAAGGCACAGAACACTTAAATGGCTAACCCAAGGTCGCACAACAGACAAGTGGCGGAGCCCGGATTAGAACCCACGTCCTTTGACCCTCTGACCTAGGTCTCTTTTCTTTCCACAGGGCCACGCAGCTACCCTAATTCACATGAATCTAGCAAATAAAATAGATTCACTTCACTTCTCTGGGCCTCGGTTCTCTCATCTGTAAAATGGGGATGGAAACTGTGAGCCCCATGTGGGATGGGGACCGTGTCCAACCTGATATGCTTGTATCCACCCCAGCGCTTACTACAGTGTCTGGCACATAGTTAAGCACTTAACAAATACCACAATTATTATTATTGCCATTATTATTAGATTAGGTTCCAGGTACTCGTCAATGCCATGAAAATTTGATCAGTCTTGAAATGCTTTCACCAAGACCAGCAGTGATAGTGGTGAACAGCAAAGAGTTAAGAGGAGTTTAGAATTAGGGCTATGGGTCAGAATTTAATTGGTCCTAATGCTCGTTTGGGTGGAGATGGGATTTCTCTTTAGATTGACCTGATTTCTTTCTGGACCAAGGTCCTCTGCCATCTTTTGTTTTAGAAAGTTAAGCAGGAAACGCTACTGATCCATGCATTGTCATTAACCCCGCAGGGGGGCTCAGTGGAAAGAGCCTGGGCTTCGGAGTCAGAGGTCGTGGGTTCGACTCCCGGCTCTGCCACTTGGCAACTGTGTGACTGTGGGCAAGTCACTTCACTTCTCGGTGCCTCAGTTACCTCATCTGTAAAATGGGGATGAACTGTGAGCCTCACGTGGGACAACCTGATTACCCTGTATCTACCCCAGTGCTTAGAACAGTGCTCTGCACATAGTAAGCGCTCAATAAATACTACTATTGAATGACCTACTACTTGTCTGCTGTGTGTCCTTGGGTAAGTCACTTAACTTCTCCGTGCTTCAGTTACCTCATCTATACAAAATAGGGATTATTATCAATAATGATAATAATAATAATAATGGTGTTTATTAAGTGCTTACAATGTGCCGGGCACTATACCAAGTGCTGGGGTAGATACAAGACTATCCCAGACTAAGCACCCCTTTTCCTCTGCTCCCCTTCCCCTCCGTGTCACTCCGACTCGCTCCCTTTGCTCTACCCTTTCTCCCCACCCCACAGCACTTATGTATATATGTATATATCTATAATTCTACTTATTTATATTGATGCCTCTTTACTTGTTTTGATGTCTATCTCCCCCCTTCTAAATTGTAAGCCCAGTGTGGGCAGGGATTGTCTCTCTTTGTTGCTGAATTGAACTTTCCAAGCGCTTAATACAGTGCTCTGCACACAGTAAATATGATTGAATGAATGAATACAAGCAAATCGGGTTGGACACAGTTTCTGTCCCACGCAGGGCTCCCAGTCTCAATCCCCATTTTACAGATGAGGTAACTGAGGCCCAGAGAAATAAAATCATTTGCCCAAGGTCACACACAACAGGCAAGTGGCAGAGTCGGGATTATAACCCATGATCTTCTGACTCCTAGGCCAGGGCTCTATCTACTAAGACAAGAGTGTGAGCCCAAAGTGGGCAGGGACTGCATCCAACCTGATTAACTGGTATCTACCCCAGTGCTTAGAACAGTGCTTGGTACATAGTAAGCGCTTAACAAGAGCCATATATATCAGAAGCTTGTATTCACCCCATGGCTTAGTACAGTGCCTGGCACATAGTAAGCACTTAACAAATACCATCATCATCATTATTATTATTGTTATTATTATCACAAAAAGCAATCCTGAGTTAAGGCCATCAAGCCAAATGACCTTAGAACAGTGTTAAGCACTCAGTACAGTGCTTTGCACACCATAAGTGCTCAATAAATACGATTGAATGAATGAGAACCTGAGGTTTCTTGGGCTGACTAAGTTTCTTCTGTCACCGTGAGCCACTGGGATATGAATAAAAACTGAATGAGATGGTGGTGCCCATCCTTTTATTTTTTTCACGTTATTTGTTAAGCACTTACTGTGTGCCAGGCACTGTTCTATGCACTGGGGTAGATACAGGTTAATCAGGTTGGACATATTCCACGTCCCACTTGAGACTCATCAGCCTTAATCCCCATTTCATAGTAAGTTCTAGACTGTGAGTTTATAATAATAATAATAATGTTGGTATTTGTTAAGTGTTTACTATGTACCAAACACTCTTCCAAGCGCTGGGTAGATATGGGGTGATCAGACCATCCCACGTGAGGCTCACAATCTTAATCCTCATTTTACAGATGAGGTAACTCAGGCAACTAGAAGTGAAGTGACTTGCCCAAAGTCACAGAGCTGACAGGTGGTGGAGCTGAGATTAGAATCCATGACATTTGACTCCTAAGCCCGGGTTCTTTCCACTGAGCCATGCTGCTTATTGTGGGCAGGCAGTGTGTCTACCAACTCTGTTATATTGTACTCTCCCTAGTGCTTAGTACAGTGCTCTGCACATAGTAAGCGCTCAATAAATATGATTGAATGATGAAGGAACTGAGGAACCGAGAAGTTAAATGACTTGTCCAAGATCACCCACCATTCATTCATTCAATCATATTTATTGAGCTTTTACCGTGTGCAGACCACTGTACTAAGCACTTGGAAAGTCCAATTCAGCAACAGAACCCAGGTCCTTCTGACTCCTAGGCCTGTGCTCTATCCATTAGGCCACGGTCCTTCTCCGTACTACTACTACTAATAATAATGTTGGTATTTGTTAAGCGCTTACTATGTGCAGAGCACTGTTCTAAGCACTGGGGTAGATACAGGGTCATCAGGTTGTCCCACATGAGGCTCACACTCTAAATCCCCATTTTACAGATGAGGTAACTGAGGCAGAGAGAAGTTAAGTGACTTGCCCACAGTCACACAGCTGACAAGTGGCAGAGCCAGGATTTGAACCCATGATCTCTGACTCCCAAGCCCGGGCTCTTTCCACTGAGCCATGCTACTACTATTCTTTTAGGCATTCAGGACCTGATCAAGCCTTGAGTTTGACTCTTTTGTGTTGTTTTGTTTTATTCCACAGCTGATGGGAAGGAGATATCTACTCCTGGCAATCTTTGAGAAGCCGCCTAGTGCAAGGAGGCCGGGCCTGCAACTCAGAGGACCTGGGTTCTAATCTTTGCATTCCCTCATGCCCGGTGTGTGACCTTGGACAAGTTGCTTAACTCCTCTGTGCCTCAGTTCCCTCATCTGCAAAATGGTGATTCAATCCCAGTTCTCCCTCCTTCTTAGGCTGTGAGCCCCAAGTGAGACTTAATAATCTCGTATCTACCCCTGTGTTTAGCACAGAGTGCAGCACATAGTAAATGCTTAACAATTTCTACAATTATCCTTATCTTTGGCCTTCCAAGGGCATGTAGCCTGCCTCACTCTGATGCTGTATGTAATAATTATGGTACTTGTTAAGCACTTACTATGTGCCAAGCACTGTTCTAAGCACTGGATTGGATACAAGTTAATAGAGTTGGATACAGTCCCTGCCCCACATGGGGCTCACACTCTTAATCCCCATTTTCCAGATGAAAGAACTGAGGACGAGAGAAATGAAGTGACTCTCCCAAGGTCACGCAGCAGACAAGTGGCGGAACGGGGATTAGAACCTAGATCCTCATGACTCCCGTGCTCTATCCCCATGACTTGACGTGTTTTCGTGACTTCAGCCCACCTCCCCAGGGGCCATCTGACAATGGGCGAGTTTTCCAAAATGGGATAGATAAATAAATAATTAGTCCGGGAAAGGAGACAGGAACTGGTCGGCACACATTCCCTTTGGGATAATTAATGGATCACTTCAATGGAATGGAAGGTTGTTCCTGGACAATAATTATGGCAGTGAGTAAACGCTTACTATGGGCTAAGCGATGGGGTAGATACAGGATGAAGGGAGCGGTGAACTCAAGCTCTGGATTTAGTCGCCACTCTAAATACAGTAGCCCGTCCGAGTAAATGAGAGTTGAGAGGGAGCCAGCTGGTGACATCACCCATTCTTTAATGGCATCTGATGACCGAGGCCTGACCCCAGCTTCAGTGAAGGACAGGACTCTAATAATAATAATAACTAATAATAATTATGGTATTTGTTAAGCGCTTCCTACGTGACAGACACTGTTCTAAGTGCTGGAATGGATATAAGCCACTCAAGTTGGACACAATCCCTGTCCCACAAGGGGCTCACGGTCTCAATCCCCAGATGAGGTATCTGAGGCCCAGAGAAGAGAAGCGACTTGCCCAAGGTCACACAGCAGACAAGTGGCAGAGCCGGGATTAGAACCCATGACCGTCTGACTCTCAGGCCCGGGCTCTATCGTTTAGACTTTGCTGTTTCTCGATTCTAATGATATCCATTCATTCATTTTTTTCATTCATGATTTTTTTAGCACTTACTGTCTGCAGAGCACTGTACTAAGCGCTTGGGAGAGGGCGATGCAAAATTGAACAGACACATTTCCTGCCCACAACGAGCTTACATCTAGAAGATGAGCTTCCAGTCTAGAGCAGATGTTGAGGTGACACTAAGGAGGGAACTTTAAAACCAGCTGTTTCGGGGTCTCTCTGAAAGTCTTTTTCTAGGGCGATGGATGAGTCAAGCCATCCTAGGGAAGCAGGAAAAGCAGCGTCCCCTCTGGCTAGAGCCCGAGCCTGGGAGTCAGAAGGTCATAGATTCTAATCCCGGCTCCGCCTCTGCTGAGTGATCTTGCACGAGTCACTTCACTTCTCTGGCCCTCAGCTATCTCATCTGTAAAATGGGGATTAAGATCGTGAGCCTTGTGTGGGACAGAGACTCTGTCCAAAGCTTGTATGATGATGATGTTATTTGTTAAGCGCTTATTATGTGCCAAGCACTGCTCTTGTATTTATCCCAGTGCTTAGTACAGTGCCTGGCACGTAGTCTCTCTGATCTCCCTTCCTCCTCTCTCGCCCCGCTCCAGTCCATTCTTCACTCCGCTGCCCGGCTCATCTTCCCGCAGAAATAATCTGGGCCTGTCACTCCCCTTCTTAAACACCTCCAGTGGTTGCCTATCAACCTCCGCTCCAAACAAAAACTCCTCACTCTAGGCTTCGAGGCTCTCCATCACCTCGCCCCTTCCTACCTCTCCTCCCTTCTCTCTTTCTACCGCCCACCCCGCATGCTCCGCTCCTCCGCTGCCCACCTCCTCGCCGTCCCTCGGTCTCGCCTATCCCACCGTCGACCCCGGGGCCACATCCTCTGGCGGTCCCGGAACGCCCTCCCTCCTCACCTCCGCCAAAAAAATTCTCTTCCCCTCTTCGAAACCCTACTTAAACCTCACCTCCTCCAAGAGGCCTTCCCAGACTGAGCTCCCCTTCTCCCTCTACTCCCTATACCGCCCCCCCCTTCACCTCTCTGCAGCTTAACCCTGTTTTCACCCCATTTCCCTCTGCTCCTCCCCCTCTACTTCCCATCCCCTCAGCACTGTACTCGTCCGCTCAACTGTATATATTTTCATTACCCTATTTATTTTGTTAATGAAATGTACATCGCCTCGATTCTATTCAGTTGCCATTGTTCTTACGAGATGTTCTTCCCCTCGACTCTATTTATCACCATCGTTCTCGTCTGTCCGTCTCCCCCGATCAGACCGTAAGCCTGTCAAACGGCAGGGACCGTCTCTATCTGTTGCCGACTTGTTCATTCCAAGCGCTTAGTACAGTGCTCTGCACATAGTAAGCGCTCAATAAATACGAATGAATGAATGAATGAATAGTCAGTGCTTAACAGATACCATTTAAAAAAATAAAAAGATCTGAACTCCTCCCCCTCTAGACTGTAAAACTGTTGTGGGCAGTCAATGTCTCCTTACCAAATCTGTAAATTTACATTCATGCATTCATTCCATCGTATTTATTGAGCACTTACTGTGCGCAAAGCACTATGCTAAGCACTTAGGAGAGTACACTATAACAACATTCCTGCCCACAATAATAATGTTGGTATTTGTTAAGTGCTTACTATGTGCAGAGCACTGTTCTAAGTGCTGGGGTAGATACAGGGTAATCAGGTCGTCCAACATGAGGCTCACAGTTAACCCCCATTTTACAGATGAGGTAACTGAGGCATAGGGAAGTTAAGTGAGTTGCCCAGAGTCACACAGCTGACAAGTGTCAGAGCCGGGAGTCGAACCCATGACCTCTGACTCCGAAGCCCAGTCTCTTTCCACTGACCCGCGCTGCAATGTGCTCACAGTCTAGGGAGGAGATGGACATTAATTTAAATAGCTAGATAAATAAATTACAGATATATAAATATGTGCTGTGGGAATGGGTGGGAGGATGAATGAAGGAGCGAGTAAGAGTGGCACAGAAGGGAGTGGGAGAAGAGGAGAGGAGGGTTTAGTCGGGGAAGACTTCTTGGAGGAGGTGGGCCTTCGATAAGGTTTTCAAGTGGGGAAGAGCAATTATCTGTGATATGAGGAGGGAGGGCGTGCCAGGCCAGAGGTGGGATGCGGGCGAGAGGCGGGCTGCCAGATAGACAAGATGGAGGCACAGTGAGAATGTTGGCATGAGAAGAGCAAAGCTTGCGGGCTGGGTTGGAGAAGGAGAGCAGCGAGGTGAGGTAGGAGGGGGCAAGGTGACGGACTGCTTTAGAGCCGATGGTGAGGAGTTTTTGGTTGATGCGGGTGGGATGTCTTTCCCAGACGATGAACAACAATAGGGTGCCCCATCAGCGACCCAGGAAGAAGCCAGGGAAAGGTTGATCTCACCTTCAGATTGAGAGTTGCCGGCTGAGGCAGGACGGGATCTTCTCCCGCCTCGTACGAGTGTCGGAGGCGGACGAGGACACGCTCCCGGTCGGCCTCCGCCTCTCCGCGGTGGCCTTTGGAGAGAAAAGGAGGAAGGTTTCAGCGAGCGACACCCAAACTGAAAAGTTCGAGACTGTCAGCTCGCTGTGACAGGGAACCTGTCTCTTCTACTGTTCTGTCGGACTCACCCAAGCGCTTACTACAGTCCTCTGCATGCAGCAAGAGCTCAGTATGTACGACTGACTGGTTGACTGCATCGCACCAACCTGAGGAAAGCAGCGTGGTCTAGTGGATAGAACATGATCCTCCCGGGAGTCAAGAAGGGCCAGGGTTCTAATCCTGGCTCTGCTACTTGTCTGCTCTGGGACCTCGGGCAAGTCACTTGGCTTCTCTGGGCCTCACTTACCTCATCTATAAAATGGGGATTAAGACTTTGAGCCCGAGGTGGGACAGGGACTGTGCCCAACCCTATTTGCTTGTATCCCCCCCCCCAACACTTAGTACAGTGCTTGGTACACATTAAGTGCTAATCAAATGTCACAATTATTAACAGGATAGCCTTGTGAAAAAAAAACCTGTCACGATCTCGATTCCCATTTCACAGATGAGGTAACTGAAGCCCAGAGAAGTGAAGTGACTTGTCCAAGGTCACCCAGCAGACAAGTAGTGGGTCTGGGATGAGAACCCATGACCTGGGATTCGAACTGAGTTTAGAACCTCTGAATAGAAACTCCAAAGTGACTAGAGAGCACTTGCTAACCGGTGAGTTTTAGGCTGTGCATCAACGCACCGTAATTGACTTCAGGGCTCATTTACACAAAGCACTTAATAAATACAATGGAATTCCCCACTCTCGAAGGTGATGATGATGACGATGGTATTTGTTAAGCGCTTACTATAATAATGTTGGTATTTGTTAAGCGCTTACTATGTGCAGAGCACTGTTCTAAGCGCTGGGGTGGACACAGGGGAGTCAGGTTGTCCCACGTTGGGCTCACAGTCTTAATCCCCATTTTACAGATGAGGGAACTGAGGCACAGAGAAGTTAAATGACTTGCCCACAGTCACACAGCTGACAAGTGGCAGAGCTGGGATTCGAACTCATGAGCCCTGACTCCAAAGCCCGTGCTCTTTCCACTGAGCCACGTGCCAAGCACTATTCTAAGCGCTGGCACCTAGTAAGGTGCTTCTCTGCCTCTCAGGAACTTGTTCAGTCAATCAGTTAATCAAGCAATCACTAATAATAATAATGATTATGGTACTTTTTAAGCACTTACTATGTGCCAGCCACCATTCTAAGCACTGGGTAGGAACACGTTAATCAGGTTTTACCCAGTCCCTGTCCCACATGGGGCTCACCCTCTTAATCCCCACTTTACTGATGAGGTAACTGAGAGGCAGAAAAGAGAAGCAGAAGCAGTGTGGCTCAGTGGAAAGAACCCAGGCTTTGGAGTCAGAGGTCATGAGTTCGAATCCCAGCTCTGCCACTTGTCAGCTGTGGGACCGTGGGCAAGTCACTTAACTTCTCTGGGCCTCACTTACCTTATCTGTAAAATGGGGATTAAGACTGTGAGCCCCACATGGGACATCCTGATTCCCCTGTGTCTACCCCAGCGCTTAGAACAGTTCTCGGCACATAGCAAGCGCTTAACAAATACCAACATTATTATTATTATTAGAAACGACTTGCCCTAGGCCACCCAGCAGACATGTGGAGTAGCCGGGACTAGAACCCAGATCCTTCCGACTCCAAGGCCCGCGCTCCAACCACTAAGCTTTTTGAGTGCCGACCATAAGCAGAGCACTATAGTTGAGGAGGTTGAGGAGAGTCCAATAGAGATTAGTAAACATGATCTCTGCCCTCTAGAGGGTTTACAGTCCAGCAGGAGACAGATGCTTGAATAAATTACAGAGAGGAGGAAGTAATATATCTATAAAGATAAGGATATTAGGGCTTTTATGGTTTTTACTTGGCAGGGAAATGCTGAAGTGGCAGTAAAAGAGATAATACGGTGAAGAGATGAGAGATCAGCCTCCTGGAAGATTGGGGATTTTCAGAAGAGTTGTGGAGCCTATTGAGAGGCAGGGGGCTGACATGGGTTCTAATCCTCGGTCCCACTTGTCTGCTGGATGACCTTGGGCGAGTCACCTTATTTCTCTGTGCCTCAGTTGCCTCATCTGTAAAATCGGTCTAAAGATTGCGAGCCCCATGTGGGACAACCTGATTACCTTGCCTCTACCCCAGCGCTTAGGACGGTGCTTGGCATGTAGTAAGCACTTAAGAAATACATTATTATTATTATTTAATTCTCTGAGAAGCAGTGTGGCTTAATGGAAAGAACATGGGTTTGGGAGTCATGTGACCTTGGGTAAGCCGTTTAACTTCTTTGTGCCTCAGTTCCCTTATCTGTAAAATGGAGTTTAAGACTGTGAGCCCCACATGGGACAACCTGATTACCTTGTAACTTGTCAGCTGTGTGACTGTGGGCAAGTCACTTAACTTCTCTGTGCCTCAGTTCCCTCATCTGTAAAATGGGGATTAAGACTGTGAGCCCCACATGGGACAACCTGATTCTCCTGTGTCTACCCCAGCGCTTAGAACAGTGCTCTGCACATAGTAAGCGCTTAACAAATACCAACATTATTATTATTATTGTATCTACCCAATGGCTTAGAACAGTGCTTGGTACATAGTCAGTTCTTAACAAAAACCATCATTACTATTATTCTCTGGGCCTCAGTTGTCTCATTGTAAAATGGGGATTGTGAGGCCCACGTGGGACAAAGATTACCTGGGGCCTCTTCTCAGGGTCTGTAAGGGGTCTCTGGGGTCTCCCCCCGGGGATCTGGGCAAAGGAGCCCCTAAGTTCACGTGGGGAGAATTGCTTTCACCTGCTGGTTTCCATGGGGCAGCTCTGGCCCTGAGAAATGGCTCCTCCCTACCCCGGGCCCCAGCCCTGATAGGGGGCCCCTCGCGTGCCGGCCCGCCTGCCCGCCTGGCCCGAATTCTTATCGCGGGCACCGCCATTCAGTGCACTGCCAAGGTCAACGGTTCACGTCAATCCTCTCCGTCAGAATGAAAGTAAAAGTGCAGTGAGAGAGCACTGAGGGTGGACGAGGGATTGGCGGTGAGGCGCCCGGGGAAGGAGCTTCAGAAAACCCAGCTCCTCACCCTAGCTCTGTCCCGGGCCTGCTGGGCCACCGGGGGCAAATCGCTTCATCTCTCTGAGCCTCAGTTTCCTCATCTGTATAATGGGGACAAGATCCCTTCTCTCCCTCCCTCTTAGCTTCTCAGCTCTCTGAGGGACAGCGGCATTTGCCCGATCCATTTAATGGTTTCTCCCCCAGCACTCTGTTCAGCGCAGGGCATATTGTAAATATTTAAGAAATACTGTGTTTTAGTCTTCATTTTGATTCATTCATTCAATCGTATTTATTGAGCACTTACTGTACTAAGCATTTGGAAACTACAATTCAGCAGCAAATAGAGACAATCCCTACCCAACAACGGGGTCACAGTTTAGAAGGGAGAGACAGGCAACAAAACAAAACAAATAGACAGGCATCACTATAAATAAATAGAATTATAGATACATGCACATCATTGATAAAGTAAATTGAATAATAAATATGTACATATATACACAAGTGCTGTGGGACAGGGATGGGGGTAGAGCAGAGGGAAGGAGATGGGGGGAGGGGAGAAGGGGCAGAGGGAAAGGGAGTGTTCAGTGTGGGAAGGCCTCCTGGAGGAGGTGAGCTCTCAGTAGGGCTTTGAAGGGGGGAAGAGAGCTAGTTTGGGGGATGTGAGGAGGGAGGCCTTTCCAGGACAGCGGGAGGACGTGGCCCAGGGGTCGACGGCGGGATAGGCGAGAACGGGGGACGGTGAGGAGGTGGGCGGCAGAGGAGCGGAGTGTCCGGGGTGGGCAGTAGAAAGGGAGAAGGGAGGTAAGGTAGGAAGGGAGCAGGGGATGGACAGCTTTGAAGCCTCTTGGAGTTTTTGCTTGATACGGAGGTTGATAAGCAACCACTGGAGGTTTTTGAGGAGAAGAGTGACATGCCCAGAGTGTTTCTGTGGAAAGATAATCCAGGCAGCAGAGTGAAGTATAGACTGAAGCGGGAAGAGACGGGAGGTTGGGAGATCAGAAAGGAAGCTGATACAGTCATCCAGTTGGGATAGGATGAGAGATTGTACCAGCAAGGTAGCAGTTTGGATGAAGAGGAAATGGCAGATCTTTGACGATGATGAGAGAACAGGTTTTAAAAAAGGCAAAAGCTAGGAGACTCCAACACTAAAACAAGTTGTTCTCCCCTGGGTCTTGACAGAGGGCCGGGGTTTGGATCCGATCTGATGGTCCTGAATCGACACCAGTGCTTAACCCAGTGCTTGGCACACTGTAAGTGCTTAGTAGGAGCTGTAAATGACAGGCTGGGAAGCAGCATGGCTTAATGGAATGAGCACCGGACTGGGAGTCAGATGACGTGGATTCTAATCCCGGCTCCGCCACTCGTCCGCTGTGTGACCTTGGACAAGTCACCTCATTTCTCTGGACCTCAGTTATCTCATCAGGAAAATGTCCCACGAGGGACAACCTGATTACCTCGGATCTAACCCAACACTTAGAACAGTGCTTGGCACACAGTAAGTGCTTAGCAAATACCAAAACATTTATTATTATTAATAATAAATATCATCATTATTATTAGACAGCAAATAAGCCCTTTTCAATTTGGGGTTTGTCAAGATGAGCCTTTCCCCCTCATCCCTTTCCCGATTTCACCACAGTTGTGGGGGATGATGATGACCAGCTTGACTTTGAACCTCACGGCATCGGCCACATCTGCGGCCGGCCAATCTCACCCGGGGCCCGAGCTCTGTCGAGCGCAAAGGTCAGACACTTCTGCTGCACGAGACCCTCAGGGGGCCAGAGCGTCACCTAAGCCAGTCCCGCTACCCATGAGGGAACCTGCCCGAGCGCTTAGTACAGTGCCTGGCACATAGTGAGTCCTTAACAAATACCATAAAGGAAAAAAGTTAACCACACTTAAGATCTGAGCAGGCTGGATATCCATAGCCCTCTCAAGTAAATGATCCCCAAGCAAAATCACATCTCCTCCAAGAGGATTTCCAATCGATCAGTCATATTTATTGAGCGCTTACTGTGTGCAGTGCTCTGTACTAAGCACTTAGGAGAGTACAATGTAATGATATAACAGACACATTCCCGCTCATAACGAGCTTACAAGCTTCCTTACTGTTTCACTGCGATGGTTTACAAATGATTTCCTGTTGAGTGAAAAGACGTAGATGGTATCTAAACGTCAACCATCAAAGAAAGTCGTAACTGGGAGCCAAGATATCTGGGTTCCAGACCTTTCAGCAAGTATCCATGTGGGTTTTTCCACCTCAGTTTAATAATAATAATAATAATAATAATTAGGGTATTTCTTAAGCTCTTACTCTGTGCCAAGCACTATCTAAGTGCTGGGGAAGATACAAGCACTTGTATATATCTGTATAAACTATTTATCACTCTATATTTTAATGATGTGTATACATCTAAGATTCTATTTATTTTGATGCTATTGATGCCTACTTGTTTTGTTTTGCCGTCTGTCTCTTCTTTCTAGACTGTGAGCCCGTTGTTGGGTAGGGATTGTCTCTATCTGTTGCCCAATTGTACATTCCAAGCGCTTAGTACAGTGCTCTGCACATAGTAAGCACTCAATAAATACGATTGAATGAATGAATGAATACAGGGTAATCAGATTGTCCCACTTAAGGCTCCTAGACTTAATCCCCATTTTACAGTTGAGGTAGATGAGGTCCAGAAAGGTGAAGTGGCTTGCCCAAGGTCACACAGCTGACAGGTGGCAGAGCCGGGATTAGAACCCACGTCCTCTGACTCCCAGGCCTGGGCTCTTCCCACTAAGCCATGCTGTTTCTCTGTGCTTGGCTCAGAGAATGTGCTTGGGAATGGCACAATTTCTGTGGTTGGTTCTCCCCACTTAGGGCACTGGGATGGTGATGATACATGATCCGTCCTCAGCAGTGGCGAAGTTTCATTTTGAATTAAATAATGGTATTTATTAAGCGCTTACTATGTGCCAGGCACTGAACTAAGCCCTGGGGTAGATACAGATTTGTCAGGTTGGACACAGTCCTTGTCCTATGTGGGGCCAGTCCCTGTCCCACATGGGGCTCTCAGACTTAATCCCCATTTTCCAGATGAGGTAACCGAGACCCAGAGAAGTGAAGTGACTTGCCCAACGTCACACAGCAGACAAGTGCAGGACCTGAGATGAGAACCCATGACCTTCTGACTCCTAAATCCATGCTCTATCCACTAGGCCACACTTGAAAGAAACTGTGGTGAGGGTGACTCTAATAATAGCAATAACAAGTGGTATTTGTTAAGCGTTTACTATGTGCTAAGCACTGGGATAGGTACGGAAAAAGCACAGGCTTGGGGGTCGGAGGTCGAGGGTTCTAATCCTGGCTCTGCCACTTGTTAGCTGTGTGACTTCGGGCAAAACACTTCACTTCTCTGTGCCTCAGTTACCTCATGTAATAATGTTGGTATTTGTTAAGCGCTTACCATGTGCCGAGCACTGTTCTAAGCGCTGGGGTAGACACAGGGGGAATCAGGTTGTCCCACGTGGGGCTCACAGTCCTAATCCCCATTTTACAGATGAGGTAACTGAGGCCCCGAGAAGTTAAGTGACTTGCCCAAAGTCACACAGCTGACAAGTGGCTGAGCCGGGATTCGAACCCATGACCTCTGACTGCAAAGCCCATGCTCTTTCCACTGAGCCACGCTGCTTCCTAAAATGGGGATTTAGCATGTCTAAAATGGGGATTAAGACTGCAGTAAGTGCTTAACATAGTAAGTACTTAACAAATACTATGATTATTATTGCCATGCAATCAGAACAATCAATCGATCTTATTTATTGAGCGCTGACTGTGAACCCCACATCAGTCAGTCAGTTGATCGCATTTATTGAGCGTTCACTGCATGCAGAGCATTGTACTAAACGTTTGGAAGAGTACAATAGAACAGAGTTGGGAGTCAGGTTCCCTACCGACAATGAGCTTACAGTCTAGAAAGGGCTAAAACAGATACAGTCCCTGCCCTGATTGCGTCTGCTGTATGGGACTCCCCCAAGCACTTAGTTCAGTGCTCAGCAAAACAGCAGGCGCTCAGTAAATACCATCGAATGACTGGCTAACATGGGATTTGCAGTCTAATATGGAGAGGGAGAACAGATATTAAATCCCCATTTTACAAATGAAAAAACTGAGCCGCAGAGAAGTTAAGTGACTTGCCCAAGGTCACATTCTATTTATTTCTACTGATGCCTGTTTACTTGTTTGGATGTTTTTCCCCCCACCCCCTTCTAGACTGTAAACCCGGTGTGGGCAGGAATTGTCTTTTTTTATGACTGAATTTTACTTTCCAGGCGCTTACTACAGTGCTCTGCATATAGTAAGTGCTCAATAAATACGATTGAATGAATGAATGAATGAATGAATGAATGAATGATACAGCATGGGCTTGGAAGTCAGAAGAACCTGGGTTCTAGTTCCAGCTCCTCCACTTGTCTGACTTTAAGCGGTCGCTTGACTTCTCTGTAAAATGACTTCTCTGGGCCTCAGTGACCTCATCTGTAAAATGGGGATTATGACTGTGGGACAGGGACTGTGTCCAACCTGATTACTTGTGCCTACCCCAACGCTTAGAACAGTGCCTAGCACATAGTAAGCATGTAACAAATATCATTAAAAAAATACACACAAAAAAAAACTGAAAGCTTTTTTACCTTTGATAGACTGTCATCTATCAACCCTATTATATTGTGCTCTCCCAAGCACTTAGTACAGAGCTCTGCATAGATGAAGTGCTCAATAGATACCACTGATTGATTGGTAGATTAGGAAGTGTTTTGCTTATCTGTTGTTGTTACCCACCCCAGAAGCAGCTTGGTTGAGTGGATAGAGCCTGGGCCTGGGAGTCATAAGATCTGGATTGTGAGCCCCTCACTGCGTAGGGATTGTCTCCATCTGTTGCCGAATTGTACTTTCCAAGCGCTTCGTACAGTGCTCTGCACACAGTGAGCGCTCAATAAATATGATCGAATGAATCTGGGTTCTTATCCCAGCTCTTCCACTTGTCTGCCGCGTGACCTCGGGCAAGTCACTTCACTTCTCTGGGCTTCAGTTCCCTCCACTGCAGAATGAGGATTCAATCAATACCTCTTCTCCCTCCTACTTAGACCATGAGCCCAATGAGGGACCTGATTATCTTGTATTTATTCCAACACTTAGTACAGGGCTTGACATACAGTAGCCACTTAACAAATATCACAACTATTTTGTGTAGTGCATTAAGTGGGCACTCAATAAATGATATCACTATTCCTACTTCCACAGCAGAAGACCATCTTGACATGAGCACGGTGGTGAAACAACAGTCCCTTTTAAAAAAAAAAAGGTATTTGTTAAGCGCTTACTATGTACCAGACACTGGAGTAGGTACAAGATGATCAGGTTGAGCACAGTCCATGTCCCACATGGCGCTCCCAGTCTTCATCCCCATTTTACAGATGAGGTAACTGAAGCACAGAGGAAGTGAAATGATTTACCCAAGGTCTCCCAGCAGACAAGTGGCAGACTCAGGATTAGAACCCAGATCCATTGACTCCCAGGCTTCTGCTCTTTCCACTAGGCCATATGGCAGTTGGCTGCTCAGAAGTGATGGCAAAGTAGAGCGGGAGGAATTTTCCTTAATGAGGGGGATGTTCGCAGCCTAAAGCTGCATCCCAGGCTTTCTCTACTGAAGCACCAACATTTCCCACCATCCGGGGTCAAGAAAGTAAATGAGTGTGGCGCCTTCGAAAAACAGAGATGATATCTGAGGAAAAATGAAGTATTAAACATTTATATGGAGCGTTTTTATAGCATTCGGGATCTTCAAAGCTCTTTCCCGTCCCTAATTAACAAATCAACAACACATTCCTGTGAAGTAGGTCAGTGCTGTTATTTCATTTTAGCAGGAAGGGAGAGTCACCTAGAAATGAGAGCGTAAGAGCTGAAAAAGTCGGCGGGTGGGGTTAGGACAGTCTGTCCTCCTAAGATCTCCTTGGATGCCGGGGTTGTGTTCCCATTGGACCCTACTTCATTATTACTACTATTATTATTATTATCAATGTTAATAATAATAGTAATAATAGTAAAGGTATTTGTTCATTTATTCAAACACATTGAGAAGCAGTGTGGCTAAGTGGCAAGAGCCCGGGCTTGGGAGTCAGAGGTCATGGGTTCTAATCCTGCCTCTGCCACTTGTCAGCTGTGTGACTTTGGGCAAGTCACTTCACTTCTCGGTGCCTCAGTGACCTCAACTGTAAAATGGGGATTAAAACTGTGAGCCCCACGTGGGACAACCTGATCACCTTGTATTCCCCAGCGCTTAGAACAGTGCTTTGCACATAGTAAGCGCTTAACAAATACCAACATAACAATAATATTTAGTGAGCACTTACTGCATGCAAAAAGCTTAGGAGAGTACAATATATCAATAAGCAGACACAATCCCTGCCCACAATGAGTTTACAGTCTAGAGGGGGAGACAGACATTAATATGAATGAATAAATGACAGAGACACACATAAGTGCTGTGGGAGTGGGAGGGAGGACGAATAAAGGGAGCAAGTCAGGGTGACGCAGAAGGGAGTGGGAGAAGAGAAAAGGAGGGCGCAGTCAGGGAAGGCCTCTTGGAGGAGATGGGCCTCCAATAAGGCTTTGAAGCAGGGGAAGAGTAATAAGCTCTTATTATCCATCAAGTACTGTCCTAAGTGATGGGATAGATAACAAGTTATCATGTCGGACACAGTCCCCATCCCCTGTGGGGCTCGCAGTCTAAATCGGAGGGAGGAAAGGTGTGAGCCCCATATGGGACAGGGACTGTGTCTGACCTGATTATCTTGTAACTATCCCAGCACTTCAAACAGTGTCTGCCACATAGGAAATGCTCAACTCTTAAAAGACAACAACAAAAAGAAAACAGGTATCAAAATCACCATTTTACAGTTGAGGAACCTGGAGCAAAGAGAAGTTAAGTGACTTGCCCAAAGTGCTTTTTTTTATGGTATTTGTTCAGCACTTACTATGTGCCAGGCACTGTTCTAAGCCTTGAGGTAAATACAAGGTAATGGGGTTGGACCCAGTCCGTGTCTTACATGGAGCTCACAGTCTAAATCCCCATTTTATGGATGGGGAACTGAGGCACGGAGAAGTGAAATGACTTGCCTGAGGTCATCCAGCGGACAAGTGGCAGAGCTAGGTTTGGAACCTAGGTCCTCTGACTACCAGGCCCAGGATTTTTCCGCTGGGGGAAAACTCACTTTAGGGTTCTACACGACATACTCGTACACAGCTACTAGAGAAGCAGCGTGGCTCAGTGGAAAGAGCCCGGGTTTGGGAGTCAGAGGTCATGGGTTCTAATCCCGGCTCCGCCGCTCGCCAGCTGGGTGACTTTGGGCAAGTCACTTAACTTCTCTGTGCCTCAGTTACCTTATCTGTAAAATGGAGATTAAAACTGTGAGCCCCACATGGGACATCCTGATCAGCTTGTACCCCCCAGCGCTTAGAATGGTGCTTTACACATAGTAAGCGCTCAACAAATACCACTATTAATTCTCACGCTACATAATTACCGTACCTGTTAAGCACTTACTACGTGCCGATCACTGTTCTAAGCTCTGGGTAGATACAAATTAATCAGGTTGAACACAGTCCCTGTCCCACATGGGGCTTACAGTCTGAGTTGTATCCACCTAGTCAGTAATAGTAATACTATTTACTGACTATCCACTGGATCTATGCCTAACCCAGTTTGCTTATATCCATTCCAATGTTTAGTGCAGTGCTTGGCACATAGCACTTAATGAATACTACTATTATTATTATTATTATCCCTGGTCTCAAGGAGTCAGTCTGTCAATCATATTTACTGAGAGCTTACTATGTGCAGAGCACTGTACTAAGCACTTGGGAGAGGACGATCTAACAATGAAACAGACACATTCCCTTCCTCACCACAAGCTTACAGTCTAGAGAGGGAGACAGACATTAATTTAAGTAAATCATTACAGATATGGACATAAATGCTGGAGCTGTAAAATTCCATTTTACAGATGAGGGAACTGAGGCACAGTGAAGTGAAGTGACTTGCCCAGGTCACAGCAGACGAGCAGCAGAGCTGGGATTAGAACCCAGGTCCTTCTGACATCCGGGCGTGTGCTCTATCTTCTCAGCTGTGCTGTTTACCCTTCTAATTTTCCTTGAACTCTCTACTGGGTTGACCTCACTTTCCTCCTTGAAAACCTTTCATTTCACCAAAGCAGGACACTCTTGCTTCTCATCTTACCTGTCTTAGCCCAGTTTCCTTTTCCTGGCTCCTCCTCCTTGCCTCATCCTTTAATTGTGCTCCCCCCTCAGTGAGCACTCAAACTAACAATAATAATAATAATAATAATAATGGCATTTGTTAAGCGCTTACTATGTGCGAAGCACTATTCTAAGGACTGTGGGGGATACAAGGTGACCAGGTTGCCCCACATGGGGCTCACAGTCTTCATCCTCATTTTACAGATGAGGGAACAGAGGGACAGAGAAATTAAGTGACTTGCCCAAAGTCACAGAGTTGATAAGTGGCAGAGCTGGGATTAGAACCCATGACCTCTGACTTCCAAGCCCGTGTTCTTTCCACTGAGCCACGCTGCTTCTCTGACTGACAGGTGTCCTTCAAGACTCAGCCCTGGATTCTCTGACTTCTCACTTTCATTCAATTAAGCACTTACTGTGTGCACAACACTGTACTAAGTGATGGGGAAAGTACAATCAGAGAAGCAGCGTGGCTCAGTGGAAAGAGGTCGGGCTTGAGTGTCAGAGGTCATGGGTTCAAATCCCGGCTCTGCCACTTGTCAGCTGTGCGACTGTGGGCAAGTCCCTTAACTTCTCTGTACCTCAGTTACCTCATCTGTAAAATGGGGATTAAGACTGTGAGCCCAATGTGGGACAACCTGATTACCCTATATCTACCCCAGTTTTTAAATGCGAACAGTGTAAAGTACTGCTTTAAGTGCTGGGGTAGATACGGGGTAATCAGGTTGTCCCACATGAGGCTCAGTCTTAATCCCCAATTTACAGATGAGGTAACTGAGGCCTAGCAAAGTGAAGTGTCTTGCCCAAGGTCTCACAACAGACAAGGGGCAGAGCAGTGAAGTGACTTGTCCAAGGTCACACAGCGGACAAGTGGCAGAGCTGGGATCGGAACCTGGGTCCTCTGACTCCCAGGGCCCGGCTCTAGCCACTAGGCCACTCTGCTTCTGGCGGACTCTGCTCCTTTGCCCCGGGCTCTAAGCCTGAAGTAAATCAGTTATCCTATCGGGGGATGTGGAGTGAGACCAGTTGGCTGGAAGGTTTCTAAAACACACAGCAGTAGCTCGGTCTTGGAGAACTTATCCTACATCAGTCGTTGAGTAATGCAGCAGGATTTAGTGGATAGAGACCAGGCCTGGAAGTCAGAAGGACTTGGGTTTTAATCCCGGCTCTGCCGCTTGTCTACCGCTTGACCTTAGGCAAGTCACTTCACTGGGCCTCAGTTCCCTCACGTGCAAAATTCATTCATTCAATAAAATTCATTCATTCATTCAATAGTATTTATTGAGCGCTTACTATGTGCAGAGCACTGTACTAAGCGCTTGGAATGTACATATCGGCAACCGATACAGACAATCCCTGCCCACTGACAGGCTTACAGTCTAATCGCGGGACACAGACAGACAAAGACAATAGCAATAAATAGAATCAAGGTGATGTACATCTCATTAACAAAATAAATAAGGTGATAAAAATATATACAAATGAGCGGACGAACACAGTGCTGAGGGGAGGGGAAGGGAGAGGGGGAGGAGCAGAGGGAAAGGGGGGTAAAAGGGGGCTTAGCTGAGGGGGCTTGAGGGGAGGGGTAGAGAGGCAGCAGAGGTAAAAGGGGAAGTTCAGTCTGGGAAGGCCTCTCGTAGGAGGTGAGCTCTCCGTAGGGTTTTGAAGAGGGGAAGAGAGTTAGTTTGGCGGAGGTGAGGAGGGAGGGGGTTCTAGGACAGCGGGAGGACGTGGCCCAGGGGTTGACGGCGGGATAGGCGAGAATGGGGGACGGTGAGGAGGTGGGCGGCAGAGGAGCGGAGCGTGCGGGGTGGGCGGTAGAAAGAGAGAAGGGAGGAGAGGTAGGAGGGGGCAAGGGGATGGACAGCCTTATAGCCTAGAGTGAGAAGTTTTTGTTTCATGCCGAGGTCCATGGGCAACCACAGGAGGTTGTTAAGAAGGGGAGTGACGTGCCCAGAGCATTTCTGCAGGAAGATGAGCCGGGCAGCAGAATGAAGAATAGACTGGAGCGGGGAGAAACGGGAGGAAGGGAGATCAGAGAAAAGGCTGACACAATAATCCAGCTGGGATATTATGAGAGCCTGAGATGGGGATTGAGACTGTGAGCCCCACGTGGGACAGGGACTGTGTCCAATCCAATCTGCTGGTATGTACCCCAGCGCTTAATAAAGTGCCTGGCACGTAGTTAAGCACTTAAATACCATAATCATCATTATTAGTAGTAGTAGTAGCATTTACTGAACATTCCTTTGGTAGGGTGAACTATATTAGACCCTTGGGAAAAACAGACTAAGTAAATCCCACATTACCTGCCCACAGAGAGCTTAGATTTACGTGAGACAGACAAAAATATTTACAACTAAGCAAGTCAAAAATAAAAGAATAAAGTGAATGTATTGACAAGAGTGCTGAGGAGGGTGGCAATAAATTCCTAAGTGCTAGAATTGGCTGAAGAACTTAAGGGGTGAAGTAGCGTGGCTTAGTGGAAAGAACACAGGCCTGGGAGTCAGAGAATTTGGGTTCTAATCCTGTTGCGTGAGCTTGGCCAAGCCACTTAACTTCTCAGTGCCTCAGTTAACTCATCTGTAAAATGATGATTCGTTATCTATTCGCCCTCCTGCTTCAAATGTCAGCCCTGTGTGGGATGTAGGCTGTGTCTGACCTGATGAACTTGTAATAATAATAATAATAATGATGATGGTATTTGTAAAGTGCTTACTAAGTGCCAGGCACGGCACTAACCGCTGGGGAGGGTACAAGCAAATCGGTTGGATACTGTCCTTGTCTCACGGGATGGGGGGGGCGGGGATCACAGTCTCAATCCCCATAACCAAGGCCCAGAGAAGTGAAGTAACCTGTCCAAGGTCACACAGCGGAGAAGTGGCAGAGCCGGGATTAGAATCCATGACCTTTTGACTCACAGGCCCGTGCTCTCTAACCAATGCCATGCTGCTTCTCTGGGCTTAGTACAGAATATGGCACTTTTTAAATTATTATTAAGTGCCATCAAGTCATTTCCGATTCATAGCGGCTCCATGGATATACTTTCTCCAGAATGTCCTGTCCTCTTCCATAATCCACAACCTTTCTAACGTTTCTTCCGGTACGGTTGCTATGGTCTCAGTCCATCAAACTGCTGGTCTGACTCTTCCACATTTTCCCTGGACTCCTCCTAGCATTAATGTCTTCTCCAGAGACTCAGTCCTCCTGACTACGTGTCCAAAATATGCCCATCTAAGTCGAGTCATTTGGCCTTCCAAATGACTCTTTGGTTTAATTTGCTCCAAAATCCATTCGTTTGTTTTTCGGGCAGTCTGTGGTATTCATAAAAGCCTTCTCCAATACCACATTTCAAAAGTATCGATGCTCTTTCTGTCCTGTTTTTTCACTGTCCTGCTTTCGGATCCATACATCTTCACTGGAAACATCATAAAGTTGACAACTTGTATTTTTGTGGCAATTGTTACATCGGCACATTTCATTACTTTTTCCAGGCTCTTCATAGCATATAACACATAGCTCATAGCACCTAGGGAGTGCTTAGTACGGTGTCTGGCACACAGTAGGCAGTTAACTAAAACCATAAGAAAACCCCAAACAAACAAGCTTAGGCTCTAGAAGAGGTGATAGGCATTAAAATAAATAAAATTTGGATACGGACATAAGTGCTGCAGGGCCGAGGGAGGGAGGGAGGCAGGGGTGGAGTCAGGCCTGGGAGTCAGAAGAAACTTGGTTCTAATCCTGACTCTGCCACGTATCTCTTGTGTGATTTTAGACAAGTCGCTTCACTTCTCTGGGCCTCCGTTATTTCATCTATAAAATGGGGATGAAGACTGTGAGCCCCAGGTGGAGACAGGGACTGTGTCCAACCTGATTATGTCATATCTACCCCAGTACTTAGAACAGTGTCTGCCCATAATAAGTGCTTAACAAATACCACAGTTATTATTATTATCATTATCATTACTAAGGGTTGGGGTAGAGACAAGTTAATCAGTTTGGACACAGTCACTCTCCCACTTAGGGCTCGCAGTCTTAATCCTCATTTTACAGACGAGGTAATTGAGACACAGAGAAGTGAAGGGAGTTGCCCAAGGTCAAACAGCAAACAAGTGGTGGAGTCAGAATTAGAACCCAGGTCCTGGCAGGGATCATGTCTACCAACTCTGTTATACTGTACTCTCCCAAGAGCTTAGAACAGTGCTCTGCACACAGTAAGTGCTCCATTTATTTGCTATTGTTTTAATGAGATGTTCATCCCCTTGATTCTATTTACTGCTATTGTTTTTGTCTGTCTCCCCCAATTAGACTGTAAGTCCGTCAAAGGGCAGGGACTGTCTCTATCTGTTACTGATTTGTACATTTCAAGCGCTTAGTACAGTGCTCTGCACATAGTAAGCGCTCAATAAATACTATTGAGTGAATGAATGAAAGTACCAAGAATTAATGGATTGATTGATAGGACTGAAAATTTCCAGTTGAGGGAAAAAACCCAAATTTTGGTGGGCTGACCATGGCCATTTCTGCAGCAATTCATTCATTCATTCATATTAATTGAGCACTTACTGTCTATAGAGAACTGTACAAAGCACTTGGAAAGTACAATTCAGCAATAAAGAGAGACAATCCCTGCCTGCACTGGGCTTACCATCTAGTAGGTGGGAGACATGTGATGACAGAATTAGGAAATGTTCACCAAACTGTCTGTTCCTTCAGAGCCTTATAGAAGGCCCATCTCCTCCAAGAGGCCTTCCCTGACTAAGCCCTCCTTTTCTTTTCTTCCACTCCCTTTCACGTGACCCTGCCTTGCTCCCTTCATTCATGCCCCTGCCCAGCCCCACAGCACTTATGTCCCTATCCATAATTTATTTATTCATATTAATGTCTGTCTCCCCCTCTAGACTGTCAGCTCATTGTGGGGAGGAAATGTGACTGTTATATCGTTCTATCGTACTCACCCAAGTACTTAGTACAGTGCTCTGTACAAAGTAAATGCTCAATAAATACAATTGGCTGACCCAAAACAATTGGCTTAATCCAAGCTTCTTTCCTATCCTGAGCAACATATTCGTAAGAGCCAATGCTGACAGACTCTGTCTCTCAGAGGCAACCAAAAAAACACATTCTTCGCTCCTTAATTCTTGTTGCAAAAGGAACAGCAGTCACAGCTCCTGGAAGCGGTTTAAGCAAAACAATTTCATCTGCCACGAAACCTCTACCTTCCCTCTTCCGTTGTTGGATCCCTCAGCTTTTATAGACTCTTTACACATCCCAGGAGAGAATGGTAATCTTTAGCACATTCCATTCTCCGAGGAAGACCGAAAATAAAGATTAGGTTGCCATTTGTTTAAGGAATGGGTGGCTTTGTTCGACTGGTTTTAGGCAGTGAGGAGCTGGAGCAAAATGGTCTCTGTGGGGAAGGTTCCGTTTGAGAAGGTATTTTGAAATGCCAGAAAGAGGTTCCTTTGCTTTCAGACACCAGGAAAACCTGCCTTCTATAATGTCATCGACATTTGCATTCCAATACATTATTTTGCATCATATATCATGGGAAACAGCTTGGCCTAGTGGATAGAGCACGGGCCTGGGATTCAGAAGGACCTGGGTTTCAACCACGGCTCTTCCACTTCTCCGCTGTGTGACCGTGGACAAGTTATTTAACTTCTCTGGGACTCGGTTGCCTCATCTGTAAACAGGGGATGAAGACTGTGAGCTCCGTGTGGGACATGGACTGTGTCCTATCTGAGATCTTGTATCCACACCAGCGCTTGGTACAGTGCCTGGCACATAGTAAGCATTTAACGATTACCATAAAAATGTATTATTATTACTATTAAGTGGCAGAGCCAGGACTAGAACCCAGCTCTTCTGAGTCCCACACCCCTACTCTTTCCACTAGAACACACTGTTTTTATGTTTAAGTGACGTAAAAGCACAGGACTGCCCACCTCCTCCACCAGCCTACTGAGCCACCTTTGGAAAAACCGGGCCTCAGTTTCCTCATCTTTAAAATGGGAATAAATTTGACTGTGAATCCCATGGAGGACAGAGACTGTGTCTAATCTCATAACCTGTATCTAGCCCTGCACTTAGCACATAGTAAACATTTGATGTGTCTTTCAGTGCTTAGCACACAGTAAGCAACCTCCTCTCCCTCTCCCCTGTCTTTCGACTACAAACTTGGCCATATACCCCTTAAACACCTTCCTACTTATTCCAGCCCCATAGCTCTTATGTAAATATTCTTATGTTTTACTACTGTAAGCTGTAAGTGCTGGATTCTAGCTCATGTCATCACTCCTCAAAAAATTCCAATGGATGCCCATCCACCTCCGCATCAAACAGAAGCTCTTCACCACTGGCTTTAAAGTAGTCAATCACCTTGCTCCTTCCCACCTCACCTCACTCTTCTTCTACTACCATCCATTCGCACACTTCACTCCTCTAATGCTAACTTTCTCACTGTACCTCCATCTCATCTATCTTCCTGCTGACCTCTAGCGCACATCCTGTCTCTGGCCCGGACCGCTCTCCCTCCTCATATCCGACAGACAGTGACTCTCCTCCCCTTCAAAATTTTATTGAAGGTCCATCTCCTCCAAGAGGCCTTCCCTGACGTAGCCCTTCTTTCCTCTTTTCCCACTCCCTTCTGCATCACACTGACTCGCTCCCTTTATTCATCCCCCCTCCCACTTATGTCCATATCGGTCATTTATTTATTTCTACTAATATCTGTCTTCCCTTCTAGACTGTAAACTCGTTGTGGAAGAGAGTTAGTTTGGCAGATGTGAGGAGGGAGGGCAATCCAGGCCAGAGGTAGGACGTGGGCCAGGGGTCGACGGTGAGACAGGTGAGAACAAGGCCCAGTGAGGAGGTGAGCGGCACCAGAGAAGTGGAGTATGTGGGCTGGGCTGGAGAAGGAGAGAAGGGAAGTGGGGTAGGAGGGGGCAAAGTGATGGAGAGCTTTGAAGCCATTACTTAGTACAGTGCTCTGCACACAGTCAGCATTCAATAAATACGATCGACTGACTTACTGATTATTTCCCTCAACCAACAATCTATTTTAATGTCTGTCTCCCTCTGTAGAATGTAAGCTTCTTGTGGGCAGGGATCAGGTCTTCCAACTCTATTGTGTTGAACTCTCTCCCAAGTGGTAAGTACCATGCAATGCGCACAATAAGTACTCAATAAGTACCATTCATTAATTGATTGATTTGATAAAAAACTCCTCACTATAGACTCACTTCCCCACCTCTTATCTCACTTCGCTTCTCTCCTTCTCCATGCCAGCCCACACACTCCGCTCCTCTGGTGCCGCTTACCTTCTCACTGGGCCTCCATCTCTCCTGTCTCACCAAAGTCCCTTGGCCCAAGTCCTGCCTCTGGCCCGGAATGCCCTCCCTCCTCAAATCTCACAGACAATGACTCTCCCCATGTTCAAAGCTTTACTGAAGGTCCAGCTTCTCCAAGAGGCCTTCCCAGACTAAGCCCCACTTTTCCTCATCTCCCACTCCCTTCTGCATCACCCTGATTTGCTCTCTTACTCTTCCCTCCCACCCCCAGCCTCGCAGCACTTATTTATATATCTATTTTATTTATTTGTTTTGATGTCTGTCTACCCCTTCTAGACTGAGAGCTTGTTGTGGACAGGGAATGTCCCTGTTTATTGTTGTACTGTACTTTCCCAAGTGCTTAGTACAGTGGTCTGCACCGAGTAGGTGCTTAATACTTATGAATGAATGAATGAAATGACCCTCAGAGCTTATCACATAAATGATAAATGCTATAAAAACCACATAAATGTAACCTAATAATAATGATATTTGTTGAGCACTTACTATGTGCCAAACACATAGTACTAAGTGCTAAGCACTGGGGCAGATACAAGGTAATCAGATTGTCCCACGTGGGGCTCACAGTTTTCATTCCCATTTTACAGATGAGGGAACTGAGGCCCAGAGAAGTGAAGAAAAGTGACTTTGACCTGCCCAAAGTCACACAGCTGATAAATGGCAGAACTGGGATTAGAACCCATGACCTCTGACTCCCAAGCCTGGGCTCTTTCCACCAAGCCATGCTGCTTCTCTAACATCCCTTAATTACCCCTAACTCTACAGAACTAAATATCTTAACTGAATGTCACTCATTTATTTCAGCCTTTTCACATTTCATAATTACTTCTGACACTATTCAATTCAATAATTCATCTTTTTGAATGAGTCAGTAGGAGCAGTTTCCCAGTTCCCTGTGGTTGCCACTCTAGCCATTAGGAGATTGCTTCTTTCTTGACAATTATGGTATTAACTAAGCATTTCTATGTACCAAGAACTGGGGTAAATAACAATACAGTGCCTAGCACAGAGTAAGCGCTTAACAAAAAACATAATTATTATCATTATTATTATTAACAGACAATCAGATCAGACACAGTCCCTGTCCCACATAGAGTTCGCCAGAGAGAGAGATAAACTCTTATCTCCACTACACAAATGAATGAACTGTGGCTCAGAGAGGTTGCCACTTTTCCAAGATCACCCATCTGGCCAGTGACAGAAGTGGGATTAGAACCTGGTCTCTTGACTACCTGGTCTCTTGACTCCCCGAATCATGCCCTTTTCACATCACACTGCCTCTGAACCAAGAAAGTTCCACAGTTCCATCCCCAGATTTTTTTTCTCAATCTATGAATCAATCTGAAGTATTGACCAAGCACTTACTTTGTGTGTAACACTATACTAAGTGGTTGGGAGAGTCTAATAGGGTAAGGGGAGGGGCCCACAATCCTTGCCATCAAGGAGTTTACAATCTATTTGGGGAGAGGGATGTTTTAGTCATTTTGATTGTGGTGTTTGTTAAGCACTGCTCTAAGTGCTGGAGTAGATACAAGTGAATAGATTTGGACACAGTCCCTGTCCCACATGGAGCTCACAGTCTAAATAAGAAGGAGAGCAGGGACCAGCATGACCTATTAGGAGTCAAAAGGTCCTGAGTTCTAATGCCTCTTCCTCCACTTGTCTGCTGTATGATCTTGGACAAGTCATTTCACTTCTTTGTGTTTTAGTTCCCTCATCTGTAAAGTGGAGATTAACACAGTGAGCCCCATGTGAGGCATGGACGCCCTCGTATTTACCAAGCACTTAGTATAGTGCCTGGCTCATAGTAAATGCCCAACAAATACCATTACTAAATATAATACTTGCCTTTTTTAAAAAAAATGGTATTTGTTAAGCATTTACTATGTGCCAGGCACTATACTAAGTGCTAGGGTAGATACAAGCTGATCAGGTTGGACACAGTCCATGTCTCATATGGGGCTCACTGTCCTAACCTCCATTTTACAGATAAGGAAACTGAGGCACAGAGACATTCAGTGATTTTGCCTGGGTCACCCAGCAAGCAGATGACAAAGGTGGGATGAGAGAACCCAGGTCCTCCGACTCCAGGCCCTGGCTTTTCCACTAGGCCACGCTGCTTCTAGTCCTTTGGAGAAGTGGTCTTATCCATTTCTTAAACAGTTTAAGATATTTTCCATTAAAGTTTAAACTCCCACAAACCCCTGACTATTAGTAAATTATTAAATTGGTGAAAAAGAAATTACTGTTATTGTTAGGGCATTTGAGGAAGCAATCCCCAGGCTTTTCCCCATCCAGCTGCCAAAAAGTATTTACAGCTCTGGGAAAGAGAAAAAAAATGATTCTGGGGAGCAAGGGAGGGGAGATGAGAGGAATCAGTCCAGCCAAGACCTTTGAGCAAGTGAGATTTCGTCCAATTTCAGCCAGTCCAGAGGAGGGACTTTAATTGACTGGAGCCCTCTGACCTTGCCCAGGGTTTTGTTTGTGTTTCTTGTGTTAAACCAAGGTAGTTTGTCGGAGGCTCAACCTCATTTATTGAGCAGCCTCTGAGTCAGGGATCTGGGCTCAGGGCAGGTTGGGGGTGGGGTGGGGGGAATCCCAAGGGCACACTTCCTTCTCTCTCATTTCTCCATGGGTGGGAAGGAGAAGATGGGAAGGAGGAGGGAGGAAGGAAGGAGGAAGGGAAGAGAGGGAAGGAGAAAAGAGAGAAGGGGGTGGGGAAGGAGAGAAGGGAAGGGAGGAAAGGGGGAAAGGAGGGACGGAAGGAGAGAGGGACAGAGGGAGAAAGGGGGGAGGGAAGGAGAAAGGGAGGGGAGAAGGAGGAAGGGAGAGAGGAGGGAAGGACCAAGAAGGGAGGGAGACAGGGAGAGAGGGATGAGGGAGGGAGGAGGAAAAGAAAAAGGAGGGAGAGAGGAAGGAGGGAGGCAGGCAGGGAGGGAAGGAGGAGGGAGGGAGATAGGAAAAAGCACTATCAACAGTGTGGCCTAGTGGAAGGAGCACAAGCCGAGGACATGCTTCCCCTTGATTCTATTTATTGCCATTGTTCTTGTCTGTCCGTCTCCCCGGATTAGACTGTAAACCCGTCAGAGGGCAGGGACTGTCTCTATCTGTTACCGATTTGCACATTCCAAGTGCTTAGTACAGTGTTCTGCACATAGTAAGCGCTCAAAAAATACTATTGAATGAATTTGTCCCAGCTCTGCCACAGACCACTTTTTTTTATGGAATGTATTAAGCTCTTATTGACACCCAAGCCCATCACCCTCCCCAGTTGTTCAAGACATTTAACTCCCTTCTCAAACCCTCATTCCCTGCACACACTCCAGTCTCCCCCATCCCTTGCCCCTAATGACCTGGCCACCTACTTCGTTGAGGAAGTTAATAACAATCATAATAATAAAAATAATGCTGGTATTTGTTAAGCACTTACTATGCACCAGGCACTGTACTAAGCGCTGGGGTGGATACAACTTAATCAGGTTGGACCCAATCTCTGTCCCACATGGGGCTCAAATCTCAATCCCCATTTTACAGATGAGGTAACGGAAGCCCAGAGAAATGAAGTGACCTGCTCAAGGTCACACAGCAGACAAGTGGCAGAGCCGGGATTAGAACCCATGACCTTCTGCCTCCCTTACAGGCATGCTCTCCCTACAATCTCTCCTGTCCCCACTAACTGCCTTCCTGCTTCTGTCCCTTCTTCAAGTCTCTCATCTTTCCCAGGAGTATCTCCAGAGGAGATCTCCTGCCTTCTCTCAAAATCCACCCCTTACACCTGCGCATCCGACCCCATCCCTTTGCACCTTATCAAAATACTTGCCCCCTCCTTTCTTCCCTCCCTAACTGCCATCCTCATCTGTTAGCTCTCCAGTGGATTCTTTCCCACTGCTTTCAATCATGCCCTTGTCTCCCCTAAACTAAAAAAACCCTCTCTTGACCCCACGGCTCCCTCCAGTTATCGTCCCATCTCCCTCCTACCATTCCTCTCCAAACTCCTTGAGTGAGTTGTCTACACCTGCCGTCTCAAGTTCCTCTCCTCCAGTCCTCTCCCTGACCCCTTCCAATCTGGCTTCCGTCCCCTTCGCTCCACAGAAACTGCCCCTCTCAAAAGTCACCAGTGATCGCCTTCTTACCAAATCCAACAGCCTCTACTCCATCCTAATCCTCCCGGACCTCTCAACTGCTTTCGGCACTGTCGACCAACTCCTCCTCCTGGGGACATTCTCCACCCTCGGCTGCACTGACACGGTCCTCTCCTGGTTCTCCTCTTATTGCTCTGGCCGCTCATTCTCAGCCTCCTTCGGGGGCTCCTCCTCTGCCCCCCATCCTCTAACATCACTCAAGGCTCAGTTCTAGGTCTATTCTCCACCTCCACCCACTCCACTGGAGAACTCATTCGCTCCCACGGCTTCGACTACCACCTCCACACGGATGATCCCCAAATCTACATCTTCAGCCTTGATCTCTCTCCCTCTCTGCAGTCTCGCATTTCCTCCTGCCTTCAAGACATCTCTACTTGGATGTGTCCCTGACGCCTCAAACTTAAGATGTCCAAAACAGAGCTCCTTATCTTCCCACGCAAACCCTGTCCTCCTCCTGATTTTCCCGTCACTCTAGACAGCATTAACACCCTTCCTGTCTCACAATCTGGGAGTTATCCTTGAATCACCTCTCTCGTTCAACCCACATATTCAATCTATCACTAAATCCTGTCAGTTCAACCTTCACAACAGTGCAAAAATCTGCCCTTTTCTCTCCATCCGAACTGCTACAGTGTTAATCCAAGCACTTATCCTATCCTGCCTTGATTACTGCATCAGCCTCCTTGCTGACACCCAGCCTTCTGCCTCTCCCCACTCCAGTCCATACTTCACTCTGTTGCCTGGATCATTTTTCTCCAAAAACGTTCAGTGTATGTTTCCCACCCCTCAAGAACCTCCAGGGCTTGCCAATCCACCTCCACACCAAGCAGAAACTCCTCAGCTTCAGCTTGAAAACTCTCAATCACCTTGTCCCCTCTCACTTCACCACACTCCAACCCAGGGCGCACACTTCCTTCCTCTAATGCCAACCTCCTCATTGTCCCTCCATTCCATCTATTCAATCATCAATCCTATTTATTGAGTTCTTACTCTGTTCAGGGCACTGTACTAAGCACTTGGAAAGTACAATCTCTTGCTTGGCTACTAACTTTGTCCCAGTTTTGTGTTTCTCTACTCTCTGTCTCCCCTTCTAGACTGTAAGCTCATTATGGGCAAGGAATGTGTTGCTAATTCTGTTGCACTGTACTCACCCAGGTGTTATTTGTTGCTGAATTGTACTTTCCCAAGCGTTTAGTACAGTGCTCTGCACACAGTAAGCACTCAATAAATATGATTGAATAAATGCTTAGAATAGCGCTTGGCTATATGACTTTGTTGTGGGCAGGGAATGTCACTGTTTATTGTCATACTGCACTTTCCCAAGCATTTAGTACAGTGCTCTGCACACAGTAAGCACTTAACACAGCTGACAAGTGACAGATCTGGGATTCGAACCCATGACCTCTGACTCCCAAGCCCTGGCTCGTTACACTGAGCCACCCTGCTTTTCACCATCAGCCAACATCAGCAGATTCCACTAAGGTCTGAAGGAGCTACTACCCAGTAGACTGGGAACTGTTTCCATCAATCTACCCTCTGTTTATTATTAATAATAATAATAATAGTATTTGTTCACCGCTTACTATGTGCCAGGCACTGTTCTGAGCCCTGGGGTAGGTACAAGGTAATCAGGCTGTCCCTAGGTGGTATTTGTTAATCACTTGTTATGTGCCGACACTGTATTAAACACTAGGGTAGATACACGATAATGGTACTGGACACGGTCCCTGTCCCACAGGAGGTTCACAGCCTTAATCCCCATTTTACAGATGAGGGAACTGAGGCCTAGAGAAGTGAAGTGATTTGCCCAAGGTCACATAGACAAATGGTGGAGCGAGATTAGAACCCGTGCCCTCGGGCTCCCAAGTCCATGCTCTTGCCACTAAGCCACGCTGCTTCTATTTACACCAGTCCCTGGCCACATGCTCCATGCCCAGTGCTTGCTTAATAAATAGATATGGTTTTAAAAATACTGTTTAGGCTGTGAATCCAGTGTGGGACAAGGAATGAGTCTGATCGGATTATTTTATGGTGTACTCGTGCATTGCTCAGTGCTTGGCTCGTAGTAAGTATTTAAGAAGTAGAACAACAACAATAATAAGTGCTTAGTATAGTATATGGTACTCAGTAGGCAGTGAATAAATAGGACTGCTATTATTTCCACTGATCATTATCATTATTCTTATGGTTATTAGTTGACATTATTTACTGCTTTTGTACTCCCACAAATGCCTACTACAGTGTTAGTACAGTGTTTAGCACCGAGTAGGTGCTCGGGAACTACCATTAAATGATTGACTGAGACATTGATTCACTGAGAAGTAGTGGAGTCTAATGGATAGTGCACAGGCCTAGGAGTCAGAGGTCCTGAGTTCTAATCCCGGCTCCACCACTGATCAGCTGTGTGCGCTTGGGGAAGTCACTTCACTTCTCTGTGATTCAGTTACCTCAACTGGAAAATGGGGATTAAAACCGAGAAATCCCAGTGGGACAACCAGATTACCTTGCATTTATGCCAGTGCTTAGAAAGTGGTCAGCACACAGTAAGCACTTAACAAATACCATAATTATTATTATTATTAATACAGACTGTGTCCAACCTGATTAGCTTGCCTCTACCCCAGTGCTTAGTACTTTACCTGACATAAAGCAAGTGCTTAACAAATACCGTTAGAAAAAAATCATGGAATTAGAACCCAGGTCCTCAGACTCCTAGGCCCGTGCTCTATCCGCCTCGTGAAAATCCTGAGCAGGAATACACCCATACCACCTTCGGAAGACTCCCCCCGCCCGATGAATATGCACTTTGCCCCGAGCCAGAGATTTTAAATGGAATGCCGAGAACAACTATTCCAGAAATCCCACTACTGTGTTTCAGGCATTGATCAACGTGCTCTTCTTGAGGTTAGAAAAATGCAGGATGCAGAGAGCCTGACTTGGGCAGTTTTCAGTGGGTTGAGAGGAATGAGTTATATTACCTTCGCCTGGAGGAGGAGAGAACGCCGAGGATACTTTGATGATGAGAAAGAAAACATTGACTCTCTCCTAGCTCATTCGAGGCGGCCCTTGGGAGATGTGGATTTCATCAGGTCGCAGACTGGACAGTGCTTGCTGACTGTGCTTGTATTGAATCTTTTTTATGGTATTTGTTAAGTGCTTACTATGTCCCAGGCTCCGTAGTAAGCAGTGGAGTAGATACAATCTAATCAGGTTGGACAAAGTCTACATGGGGCTCACAGTCCTAGTCCCCATTTTTCAGTTGAGGGAAATGAGGCCCAGAGGAGGGGAAATGACCTACCCAAGGTCACACAGCAGACAAGTGGCAGAGCTGGGATTTGAACCCAGGTCCTCTGACTCTGCGTGTTGCCGTAGAATGCAGTACCCAGAAGATGTTATAGACAGCTTATCGATTCCAACCCCAAAGCCAGTCTGAAAAAGGGAGACCAAGGGAAACATCGTCTCACATGTGTGATTGGAGTCTACAGTCGTAATCAATCAATCGATGGTATTTATTGAGCGCTTACTCTATGCAGAGCATTGTCCTGAGCACTTGGGAGAGTACAACTGAGTTGGAAATGTGTCTACCAGTCTACAGTCTAGATGGGGAGACAGAGAATATAAATTAATTTATATTAATCTAATTAAATTACAGATATCCGTTCATTCATTCCTTCAGTTGGATTTATTGAGCACTTACTGAGTGCAGAGCACTGTACTAAGCGCTTGAAAAGTATAATTCAGCAACAGATAGAGTCAAATCCTACCCAACAACGGGCTCACAGTCTAGAAAGGGGGAGACAGACAATAAAACAAAACAAGTAAAAAGGCATCAATAGCATCAATATAAATAGAATTATAGATATATACACATCATTCATAAAATAAATAAAATAATAAATATAATAATAATAATGTTGGTATTTGTTAAACGTTTACTATGTGCAGAGCACTGTTCAAAACTCTGGGGTAGATACAGGGTAATCAGGTCGTCCCACGTGAGACTCACAGTTAATCCCCATTTTACAGATGAGGTAACTGAGGCACAGAGAAGTGAAGTGACTTGCCCACAGTCACACAGCTGACAAGTGGCAGAGCCGGGAGTCGAACCCATGCCTTCTGAAGCAGCGTGGCTCAGTGGAAAGAGCACGGGCTTTGGAGTCAGAGGTCGTGGGTTCGATTCCCGGCTCAGCCACTTGTCAGCTGTGTGACTTTGGGCAAGTCACTTCACTGCTCGGTGCCTCAGTTACCTCATCTGTAAAATGGGGATGAAGACTGTGAGCCCCACGTGGGACAACCTGATTCCCCTGTGTCTACCCCAGCACTTAGAACAGTGCTCGGCACATAGTAAGCGCTTAACAAATACCAACACTATTAACATTATTATTATTCTGACTCCCAAGTCCAGGCTCTTTCCACTGAGCCATGCTTCTTCTCTGTATATATATATGCACAAGTTTTGTGCGGTGGGGAGTGTAGAGCAGAGGGAAGGAGTCGAAGGCGATGGGGAGGGGAGGAGGAGCAGAGGAAAAGAGGGGCTTAGTCTGGGAAGGCCTCCTGGAGGAGGTGAGCTTTCAATATATGTCCATAAGTACTGTGGGGCTGAGGGAGGGGTAAATAAAGGGTGTAAAACTAAGCGATACAGAAGGGAGTGAGAGAAGAGGAAATGAGGGCTTAATCGGGGAAGGCCTCTTGGAGAAAGTGGGATTTTAATGAGACTTTGCAGTTGGGGAGAGTGAACCTCTGTTGGCTATGAAGAGGGAAGGCGTTCCAGGAGAGAGGCTGGACACGGGCGAGAGTAGTAAACGAGCAAAGACGTCTCTCTGCGTGCGTGGAGGAGTTGATCGCAGTGCTGGTGGTTTGCACAGTACCACTCGATTTCTCTCATCTCTACCAGTCATGTTGCTACTGGGGCCTGGAGCACAACGAGGAAGCCGACAGGAGCACAGGACAATATTTCAAAGAAAGCTCAGTTTATTCATTCACTCCCAGTCATATCTCCCGAGCGACCTCTGTGTGCATTGTATTAAGCACTTGGGAGAGCACAGTATAACAATATATCAGACACATTCCCTGCCCACAAAAACTTACAGCCTACCTCACTACTCTTCCTACCTTCACAGCCCTGCTAAAATCACATGTCCTCCAGGAAGTCTTCCCGGACTAATCTCTCATCTCCCCACTTTATTTTCCCTCCTTACTGTGCCACCCCTGCACTTAATAATAATAATAATAATTGTGGTGTTTCTTAAGTTCTTACTATGTGCCAGGCACTGCACTAAGTGCTGGAGTAGGTACAAGCAAATAGGGTTGGACACACTTCCTGTCCCGCATGGGGCTCGCAGTCATAATCCCCATGTGACAGATGAGGTAACTGAGGCACAGAGAAGTGAAGGCTACACAGCAGATGAGTGGAAGACCAGGGATTAGAATCCATAACCTTCTGACTCCCAGGCCCGGGCTCAAGACATTACACCACTTAAGCCCATTCCCATACAACATTTAGACACCACACTTCCCACCTCCGCATGACTTTCCTACACATCTTGATACTTGGTTGTTTCCCCTCTTGTCTTATCCCGTCGAGTCGTCTTGGACCTAGAGCGACGCCACGGACACATCTCTCCCAGAAGGCCCCGCCTCCATCTGCCATCGTTCTGGTAGCGGATCCACAGAGTTTTCTTGGGAAAAAATCTGGCAGTGGTTGACCATCGGGCTCCTTCCGTGCAGTCAACTCGAGTCTCTGCCCTCGACTCTCTCCTGTACCTCCTCTGCCCAGCACGGGGGAGTTTTGACTTGTAGCCGATGGCCTGCCCCTCGCTAGCCGCTGCCCAAGCTAGCAGTGGCATGGACAGGCCTCTGCTTCACTCTCCCTCCCGTAGCCCCGACCGGTAGAGGACTGGAAACTCTCCAGCTGCCATCCTGAGATGGGGTTGCTTCCCTTATTTGTAATTTATTTTAATGCCGGTCTCCCCTGCTCGACTCTCAGCTTGTTGAGGGTAGGATAGTGTCTATTTACTCTATGGTGCTCTCTCAAGCGCTTAGTACAGTGCTGTGTCCAGTAAGAACTTAATAAATACCACTGATTGATGAGTGATTGATTTCCATTTTACATATGGAAAATGGGTAACAACATTTAAAGTGACTTGACTTGGAACCCAAATTCAGTTTTTCCTCACTGCTGGCATGGGTTGAAATCACTGAGACATTTCCTTAAGAATAATAATAATAATAGTAATTGTGGTATTTGTTAAGTGCTTACTATGTTCCAGGCACTGTTCTAAGTGCTGGGGCGGATACAAGCAAATCGGGTTGGAAGAAGTCCCTGCCCCACATGGAGCTTACAATCTTTATGCCTATTTAACAGATGAGGTAACTGTGTCACAGAGAAGTTGTGACTTGCCCAGGGTCACATAGCAAACACACGGTAGAGCTGGGATTAGAACCCAGATCCTTCTGACTCCCAAGGCCCGTTCCCTTTCCAGTAGGCCACACTGCTCCAACTGGATCACCATATTTTCAGTTTACAATAGAAATCCTGATTCCCAAGCTCAAAGAAATGAATTTAGACTTTTCAGACTTTTTAGCTCGTTTGTGTTTTGGAGGTTTGGATGACTCTCGCTCACCCTATTTAACTGAGGTAACCCATCCAGCCCACTTTCTCTCACACAGAGGAAGTGAATGAACTTGACTCAGATTTCTGAACAGCTTTTCTACGAGTCAGGGCTTTTCCAGAAATGGTAAGCATTGGTCGTATGTCTGGAGCAAGCGGGCACTGTTTTAATGCTGTCATCTTTTTCTTCTCCTAGGATGGACATGAATGGTATTTTTTGCTATTTTTTCTTTTTTTAAATGCTATTTTTTAAGCATTTACTGTGTGCCAGGCACTGTACTAAGCACTGGGGTAGATACTAAATAATCGGATTAGACCCAGTCCCTGTCCCATACGGGGTCTCCAGGCTCGATCTCCATTTTACACTTGAGTAACTGAGGCACAGAGAAGTTAAGTGACTTGCCCAAGATCACACAGCAGACAAGTAGCGGAGCTGCCATTAAACATAGGTCCTTCTGACTCCCAGTCCCGTGGTTTATCCACTAGGTCAGGCTAATTCCCTATTGCAGTTGAGGAACTGAGGCTTAGAGAAGTGAAATGACTTGCCCAAAATCACATAGCAGTCAAGTAGTAGAGCTGGAATTAGACCCCAGCCCACCTTACTCTCAGGCCCAGACTCTTTCCACTAGTCTACGCTGCTTCTCAGGGACTTCTCGCTGTTTTTCCAAACGCTCCCCCCTACCAAGGTGTGTCCCTAACTGGGAGTTCGTTTCCATTCTACACAGAGAAGGGGTTATGTATCCCTCGAATGGGGAAAAGAAATCATTTTGAAATGAGAGACAGGCCTCCCTTACGTACTAAAAATTGGAGGATTGCTTTTTATATAGAAAGCAGTGGCTTTTGAAAATACAGCACTCAATATTGACTTTCCTGCAAGTTCAAACCCTAATATAGTTTATTTTCCAAATGAAAGGCCTGGTAATGTAAATACCAAAGAGAACCATTCCTTCACTTAAAGAAAGATCTGTTTCTTTGCTATCAAACCCTGGACTGCAAACCCACCAGCTCAGAGAGCTATTATTAGACTCAGAGCTGCCTCTGCTTGGAACACATTCTGATTTTATTTGCAAATGACCGGCCTCTGAAAGTTTAGGAACATGTTCTTATTTTTACTGACACGTAGCCTGCAGCTTCTTTATGAAATCTCTCCGTTGGTAAGGCTATCATGCTAGACACTCTCTTTGGTTTATCCTGAGAGAAAGAGAAAGAGAAAAAGAGAGAAAGAGGAAGAGATTATGGGTGTGTATACAACAATTATAGTAATAATTTTGGTATTTTTTAAGTACTTACTATGTGTCACGCACTCTTCTAAGCGCTGGAGTAAATACAAGTTAATCAGGTTGGAGGCAGTCCGTGTGTCACATGGGACTCACAGTCTAGGTAGGAGGGAATAGGATTTAATCCCCGTTTTATGGATGACGCAACTGAGGCACAGAGAAGTGAAATGACTTGCCCAAAGTCACATGGCAGATAAGTGACAAAACTGGGATTAGAACACAGGTCCTCTGACCCTCAAGCCCGTGTTTTCTCCTTCAGGTCATACTGCTTCTCTATGTGAATACGTATGTGTAAGAATTACACCCAGATTAATACAAATCCCATCCAAAATTGTTTCATTTCATGGGCCAAATTTTCTAAATAAACATCCAATTTCTCTATCTAATATGGGCACGTCACTTCACTTCTCTGAGCTTCAGGTGCCTCATCTGTACAAAGTGACCTCTCGCCCATGTCCTCCCTCTGGCCTAGAACGCCCTCCCTCCTCATATCTGATAGACAATGACTCTTCCCCCCTTCAGAGCTTTATTGAAGGCCCATCGCCTCCAGTAGACCTTCCTTGACCAAGCCCTCCTTCTCTCTTCTCCCACTCCCTTCTGCGTCAACTTGACTTGCTCCCTTTATTCATCTCCCCTCCCAGCCTCACACCACTTATGTCTATATCTCTAATTTTATTTATTTATATTGATGTCTGTCTCCACTCATCTAGCTCATTGTGGGCAGGGAAAATATCTGTTTATTGTCACACCGTCCTCTCCCAATCACTTAGTAAAGTGCTCTGCAACAGTAAGAGCTCAAAAAATGCGAATGAATGAATGAATGAATGAATGAATGAATGAATGGGGATTAAGACTGTGACCTCCACGTGGGACATGGACTGTGTCCAACGTTGTACCTACCCCAGTGCTTAGTACAGTGCCTGGCACATAGTAAGCGCTTAACAAATGCCATTAAAGAAAAAAAATGATAAAATGTCAGGGGGTGAGAGGGGCAGGGCACGGAATGACAGCAGAAAAAGAGGTCAAAGGTAACACTTCCTTCCCCACCTTCTCTGGTTGTGGGGAGTCACCCCACAATCCCTGCTCCCTCCTGAAAAATGCAAATCAATCCGGAGTCTTTATCGAGCACCTACTTGGGCAGAACAGTGTACTAAGGCCTTGGGAGAGCACAGTAGAGACATAAATCCTTGCCCTTGAGGAGCTGACAGTCTAATAGGAGGAGAGGAAGGAGCACATATACCTCTCTTTCTTTCTCAATCTCAATCTCCCTCTCTCCATCTCTCTCCCTCTCCCCCTCTCCCTTACCCTCTCTATCTCTCCCTCTATCTTTCTCACCCTTCATCTCTCTCTCAATCTTTCTCTTTCACTCTTCATCTCTTTCTCTCTCAATCTCTCCCTCCCTCTCTCTCCCTCTCTCTTTCTCACTCTTCATCTCTCTCAATCTCTCTCTCATCCTTCCTCTCTATCTCTTCCTCTCTCTCTTCATCTCTCTCTCAATCTTTCTCTCTCCCTCTCACTATTTGTCTCTTTCTATCTCTATCTCTCCCTCCCTCTCTATCTTTCCCTCTCTCTCACTCTTCATCTCTCTGAATCTCTCTCTCACCCTCCCATCTCTTCCCCCTCTCACTCTTCATCTCTCTCTCTCAATCACTCCCCCTCTCCCTCATCATACCTCTCTCTCTCAATCTTTCAATTTCTCTCCCTCTCTCTCTCCCCTTCCCTTTCTATCTCTCCCTCTGTCTCACTCTTCATAGCTCTCTCAATCTCTCTCTCAATCTCTACCACTCTCTCACCCTCCTCTCGCCCGTGTGCTCGCTCTCTCTTTCTCTGTCTCTCCCAATTTGTTCTAATCCAAATGCTCAGTGAAAACCCCCCTTACTGTCCCGATTAGCATTTTAACCCAGAGTTTGAGACTAATATAATAAAGTTTTCCCCTGAAGAGGAGGAAGTGGTTTCTCCTTCTAGCAACACTGAGACAGGCTGGGAAATGCCATTATCAATTATTGATTTGTGGTACCATTTGTCTCTGGTACCAGAAGCTTTAGGCCTAGGTGGGGATGGGGGAGTCTCAGTCCTGTGGAAAGGTGGGCCTGGGCTCAGTCCTGGTGGCTCCACACCTTCCAACATACACCTCCCAGCGAAGACCGTCAGCTCCTCAAGGACCAGATCGTGTCTACCCTCTTGTACCCTACCAAATGCTTAGTACAGTGCCCTGCACACAGTACGTGCTCAGTAAATACCACTGATTGATAATAATAATAATAATTATTATGATGATATTTGTTACTCTGGGCCATCCATTGTTCTGAGCACTGGAGTTGATATGAGGTAATCAAGTTTGACACGGTCCCTCTCCCACGTGGGGCTCACGGTCTTAATCTTCATTTTACAGACGAGATAACTGAGGCCCAGGGAAGTGAAGTGACTTTCTCCAGGTCACTTAGCAGACAAGCGGTGGAGTCAGGATTAGAACCTATGTCCTTCTGACTCCCAGGCCTGTGCTAATAATTAATAACAATTACAGTATTTGTTATGCACTTACGATGTGCCAAGCACTGTTCTAAGCACTGGGGTTGATACAAGGTGATCGGGTTGGACACAGTCCCTATCCCACATGGAGCTCACTGTCTTACAGTGTTTTACAGATGAGGCCTAGAGAAGTGAAGTGACTTGCCCCAGGTCACTCAGCAGACAAGGGTGGAGTCAGGATTAGAACCTGTGACCTTCTGATTCCTAGGCCCGGGCTCTTTCCAGTATGTCAAGCCGCTCCTTGGGATTGATGGATCGATGGATTAGCCAGGGGGAAGGACTGGAAGCTGGACTGGTGGAGCTGGGTTGGGAATGCAGTGCGACAAGAAGACTGGTCTGTGGACCGAAGAAGAGGAGGAAGTGGTACCGGGACCAGTGGCTCGTGGAACACCATGTGCACGCGACGTTACGTTGAGCACGCAGCCTAACAAGACAATGGATGCCCCACGGAACGTTTCGCCGAACTTCATCCGAATCCTCTTGAACCCAGAGCGGTGTCTTCAGGGAGACCCCTGGCCTCTTTCCCTCTTCTGCTCCAGGCCGTCTGTTTTTAGTAATAATAAATAATAATAATAATGAATAATTATGGTATTTGTTAAGCACTTAATATGTGCCAGGCACTGAACTCAGTGCTGGCAGCATGGAATAGTGGATAGAGACCGGGCCTGGGAGTCAGAAGGTCATGGTTTCTAATCCCGGCTCTGCCACTCATCTGCTGTGTGACCTTAGGTAAATCACTTCACTTCTCTGGGCCTCAGTTCCCTCATCTGTAAAATGGGGATTGACCCTGTGAGCCCCACTGGGGACATGGACAGTGTCCAACTCGATCTGCTTGTATCCTCCCCAGTGCTTAGTACAATGCCTGGCACATAGTAAGTGCTTAACAAATACCATCATTATTATTATTATTATTATTACAAGCAAATTGAGTTGAACATAGTCCCTGTCACATGGGGGGCTCACAGTCTCAATCCACATTATACCAAAGAGGAAACTGTGGCACTGAGAAGTAAAGTTAGAGAAGCAGCGTGGCTCAGTGGAAAGAACCCGGGCTTGGGAGTCAGAGGTCGTGGGTTCTAATCCCGGCTCCGCCGCTTGCCAGCTGTGTGACTTTGGGCATGTCACTTCACTTCTCTGTGCCCCACTTACTTCATCTGTAAAATGGGGATTGAAACTGTGAGCCCCACGTGGGAGAACCTGATCACCTTGTATCCTCCAGCGCTTAGAACAGTGCTTTGCACATAGTAAGCACTTAACAAATACCAACATTAAAGTGACTTGCTCGAGATCACCCAGCAGACGAGTGGTGGAGCAGAATTAGAACCCACGTCCTTCTGACTGCTGGGTCTGAGCTCTTTCCACTATGCCGTGCTCCTTCCCTGGAAGGTCGCTGGGAACACCAGCTCCTTCTCTGAAATGCGGACCTCGGCTGCTGGAGCTGAGGAGGGAGGGCGAGGAGAAACAGCTCTTTGTGGGTAGGGAATGTGTCCGTTTATCGTTCTACTGTCCTCTCCCAAGCGCTCAGTACAGTGTTCTGCACACAGTAAGCACTCAATAAATACCACTGAATGAATTGAAAGTAAAATGTACGATCCCTCTATAATAATGATAATTGCACTGTCTGTAGGCTTGGTCTGTGCAGGGAAGGTATCATTTATTGTTATACTGTACTCTCCCAAGCGCTTAGTACAGTGCTTTGCACTCTCTAAATTCTCAATAAAAATGACTGAATGAATGGATAAATAAAAGCCCTTACAATGAATCCATCCTTCCAGGACACAAGCCTTTGGTCAATTTTGGCAGTTGAGTATCCTCATTTTATGGACCAGTCAATTAATGGTATTTTCTAAGCACTTTCTCTTGCAGAGCGCTGTAGTAGGCACTTGGGAGAGGACAGTACAATAAGCTTGGTAGATGTGGTGTCTGCCCTTAAGGAGTTTACAGTCTAGTGGGAGGAATTTATAATCTAATGGGAGAGGCTTAAATTCTAGTGGGAGGAGTTTATAATCGAATGGGAGGCGTTTACAGTGTAGTTGGCCTTTTGAATAGAACACGGGGCAGGGAGCAAAAAGAGCCTGGGTTCTCATCCCGGCTCCTCCTCATGTGTGTACTTCACTTCTCTGGGCCTCAGTTCCCTCATCTGTAAAATGGGGATTAACACGTGGGACAGGGACTGTGTTCAACCTAATTACCTTGTATCTCCCCCAGCGCTTAGAACAGTGCTTGACACAGAGTAGGTGCTTAACCAATACTATCATCATCATCACCACGATCATCATCGTTAGTGGGAGGAGGTTACAAACTATTAGGAGGAATTTACCATCTAGTGGGAGGAGTTTACAATCGAATGCAAAGAATTTACAATCTAACGGGGAAGGGTTGTTGCCGAATTGTACATTTCAAGCGCTTAGTACAGTGCTCTGCACATAGTAAGTGCTCAATAAATACAATTGAATGAATAAATGAGTTTGCAATCTAGAGGGACCCATGAAGATAGAAGCCCAGAAAGGTAGCACCGGTCACCATGGCAGCATGAGAAGCAGCGTGGTTTAGTGGCGAGAGCCCAGGTTTGGGCATCAGAGGTCATGGGTTCTAATCCTAGCTCCGCCACTTGTCAGCTGTGTGACCTTGGGCAAGTCACTTCACTTCTCTGGGCCTCAATTACCTCATCTGGAAAATGGGGATTAAGACTGTGAGCCCCACGTGGGACAACCTGATGACCTTGTTTCTACCCCAGCACTTAGAACAGTGATTGGCACTGAGTAAGAGCTTAACAAATACCATCATTATTATAATTATCATTATTACTATTAGCACAGCAAATTTGGGACTCAAATTAAAAATTCATATTTTCAGTCTAGCTACTCTTGATATTTCTTGAGCATTTACTTGTGGGAAGGGAATGTGTCTGTTTATTGTTATTTTGTACTCTCCCAAATGATTAGTACACTGCTCTGCACACAGTAAGCATTCAGTAAATATGAATGAATTTACTGTGTGCAGAACACTGTGAGAAGCAGTGTGGATCAGTGGAAAGAGCCCAGGCTTGGGAGTCAGAGGTCATGGGTTCGAATTCCGCATCTGCCACATGTCAGCTGTGTGACTGTGGGCAAATCACTTAACTTCTCTGGGCCTCAGTTACCTCATCTGTAAAATGGGGATTAACTGTGAGCCTCATGTGGGACAACCTGATCACCCTGTATCTACCCCAGCACTAAGAGCAGTGCTCTGCACATAGTAAGTGCTTAACAAATACCAACATTATTATTATTATTATTACTGTGTTAAGATCTTAGGACAGAAGAGTCAACAGAGTTGGTAGAATCGTTCCCGCCTGCAAGGAGTCTACAATCTAGATGGGGAGACGGACATTAACATGAATGAAAAACGGATATATACATGTTTTGGAGTTGAGGATGGGGTGAATATCAAATGCCCAAAGGGTGCAGATCCAAGTACATCGATGATGCATAAAGGGGAGGGAATCTGGGAAATGAGAGTTTAATCATGGAAGGCCCCTTGGAGGAAATGTGATTTTAATAAGTCTTTGAAGGTGGGGAGAGTAGTGGTCTGTTAAATTCAGAGGGGGAGGGAGTTCCAGGCTGGAGGAAGCTCATGGGAAAGGGATCAGCAGTGAGATGGAAGAGTCCAGTACAACAGTTGCCTGCCCACGGAGAGCTTAGAGTCCAGAGGGGGAGACAGACATTTAAATAAATTGTAGATTTTCCTATAAGTGCTGTGGGGCTGAGGGTGGGTGACTATCAACAGCTTATATTATTATTTAATAATTATGGTATTTGTTAAGCGTTTATTATGTGCCAGCCACTGTACTAAGCGCTGGGGTGGATACAAGCAGATCGGGTAGGGCATAGTCTCTGTCCCACGTGGGGCTCACAGTCTCAATCCCCATTTTACAGATGAGGTAACTGAGACACAGAGAAGTGAAGTGACTTGCCTAAGGTCACACAGCAGACAAGTGGCAGAGCTGGGATTAGACTATCTATGTATTTAGCTATATTAATGTCTGTCTCCCCCTCTAGACTGTGAGCTCATCATGGGCAGGAATGTGTCTGTTTGTTGCTATACTGTGCTCTCCCGGGAGCTTATTACAGTGTTGTGCACAGAGTGAGCGCTCAATAAGTACAATCAAAATTAAAGGATATTTTAAGAGCTTAAAGTGCATCCAGGACAATTCTTAGGGGAAATGAAGGTTTTGTCAGGGAAGGCCCCTTGGAGGAGCTATGCCTGAAGGTGGGTAGAGTGATTGTCTGTCGAATATAAAGGAGGAGGGCATTCCAGGCCAGAGGCAGGACGGGGGCCAGGGTTGGAATTGAAATAGGCACGATGGAGGTACAGTGAGTAGTTTGGCATGAGAGGAGCGAAGCTTGTAGGCTGGGATACACGAAATCAGCGACTCCATAATACTACTACATTAATCCGAGCACTTGTCCTTTCTCCCTCTGATGACTGCATCAGCCTCATTCATTCATTCATTCAATAGTATTTATTGAGCGCTTACTATGTGCAGAGCACTGTACTGAGCGCTTGGGATGAACAAGTCGGCAACAGATAGAGACGGTCCCTGCCGTTTGACGGGCTTACGGTCTAATCGGGGGAGGCGGACGGACGAGAACGATGGCGATAGATAGAGTCGAGGGGAAGGACATCTCGTAAAAACCGATGGCAACTAAATAGAATCGAGGCGATGTACAATTCATTAACAAAATAAATAGGGTGATGAAAATATATACAGTTGAGCGGACGAGTACAGTGCTGTGGGGATGGGAAGGGAGAGGTGGAGGAGCAGAGGGAAAAGGGGAAAAAGGGGGTTTAGCTGCGGAGAGGTAAAGGGGGGGTGGCAGAGGGAGTAGAGGGAGAAGAGGAGCTCAGTCTGGGAAGGCCTCTTGGAGGAGGTGAGTTTTAAGTAGGGTTTTGAAGAGGGGAAGAGAATCAGTTTGGCGGAGGTGAGGAGGGAGGACGTTCCGGGACCGCGGAAGGACGTGGCCCGGGGGTCGACGGCAGGATGGGCGGCGGAGGAGCGGAGCGTGCGGGGTGGGCGGTAGAAAGAGAGAAGGGAGGAGAGGTAGGAAGGGGCAAGGTGATGGAGAGCCTCGAAGCCTAGAGTGAGGAGTTTTTGTTTGGAGCGGAGGTTGATAGGCAACCACTGGAGTTTTTTAAGAAGGGGAGTGACATGCCCAGATCGTTTCTGCAGGAAGATGAGCCGGGCAGCGGAGTGAAGAATAGACTGGAGCGGGGCGAGAGAGGAGGAAGGGAGGTCAGAGAGAAGGCTGACAGAGTAGTCTAGCCTCCTCCCTGACCTCCCTGCCTTCTGTCTCCCCCCAATCCAGTCCTTACTGCCCTTCGTTGCCTGGATCATTTTTCCGCAAAACTATTCAGCCCACATTTCTCCCCTCCTCAAGAACCTCCGGGGTTGCCCATCCACCTCCGCAACAGAGACTCCTTACTATCGGCCTTACGGTACTCTATCAACTTACCTTCTCCTACTTTACCTCCCTGATTTTCTATTACAACCCAGCCCACACACTTTACTCCCTAATGTCAACTTTCTCACTGTACCTCCATCTCACATATCATGCCGCCAAACTCTCACCCGCTTCCTGCCTCTAGCCTGGAGTGCCTTCCCTCTCCAAATCTGACAGACAACTACTCTCCCTACCTTTAAAAGCTTATTATAAATCCCCTCTCCTCCAAGAGGCCTTCTCTGACTAATCCCTCTTTTCCTCTTCTCCCACTCCCTTCCCCGTCACCTCTGTACTTGGATTCTCGCTCTTTATTCACCCCTCCCTACAGCCCCACAGCCCTTAAATACATCGCCATAATTTATTCATTTATCCTAATGTCTGCCCCTCTAAACTGTAAGCTCTTCATGGGCAGGGAACATGTCTACCTACTCTATTCTGTTGTACTCTCACAAGTGCTTAGTACAGTGTTCTGCATGCATTAAGCACTCCATAAATATGATTGAGTGACTGATTAATTGGTTGATTGAGGAGCGAAGGTGTTGGAGTGCTTTAAGGCTGATGGCAAGGCGTTTCTATTTGACACGGAGGTGGACGGGCAAACACTGGAGGATCTTGAGGAGTGAGGAAACATGGACTGAACGTTTTTTCTAAAACTGATCCGGGCGGCAGAATGGAGTGTGGACTTTCTCTCTTTATTCATCCCCCCTCCCAGCCCCACAGCACTTATGTCCATATCTGTCATTTATTTATTTCTTTTAATGTCCGTCTTCCCCTCTAGACTGTAAGCTTATTGTGGGCAGGGAATGTACCTGCTTATTGTTATATCGTTACCCTCTCAAGAGCTCAATACAGTGTTCTGCACACAAAAAGCGCTTAATAAATATTACTGAATGAATGATCTGAGTGGGGAAAAACAAGAACCCCTCATGGGCCTCACGGTCTAAGTAGGAGGGAGAACAGGTATTGAATCCCCATTTTACAGATGAGAAAACTGTGGCCCAGACAAGTTCAGTGACTTGCCCGAGGTCTCACAGCAAGCAATGGGCAGAGCCGAGATTAGAACCCAGGTTCTCTGACTCCAAAACCTGTGCTTTTTCCACAAGGCCTGCCCAAATTAAGCCTTCTTTTCCCCGACTCCCTCTCCCTTCTGAATCACCTATGCACTGGGATTTGAACCCTTTGGACACTTGATATTCACCCCATCCTCAGTCCCACAGCACTTAAGTACATTTCTATAACATATTTCTTCATATTAATGTCTGCCTCCCCATCTGGATCGCAAGCTCACCGTCAGCAGGGAACATATCTACTAACTCAGTTATCTCATCTGTAAAATGGGGATTAAGACTGTGGGCCCTATGTGGGACAGGGACTGTGTGCAACCTGATTAGTTTGTGTCTATCCTAGCACTTAGTACAGTGCCTGACACATAGTAAGCACTTAACAAATACCATAATAAAACCTTAAGAAACCTCCACTGCATGGTACTCTCCTCAGCGCTTAATAACGGTGTTCTGCACACACTAAGCACTCAATAAATTTCAATGATTATTGATAGGCCACACATCTTAAAACATTCCATCGTATTTATTGAGCATTTACTGTGTGCAGAGCACTGTATAAAGCACTTGGGAGAGTACAGTACACCAATAAACAGACACATTCCCTGCCCACAATGAGTTTACAGTCTAGAGGACTGAATCTCTACGTATACCAACATAAATTGACAGCTGCTTATTTTTGTTTGAATGAGCTGTTCCACCGAGCATGTTTTGGGTCCCTTAGCTATTTTGATTAGTTGCAATGGGAAAGAAAGTTTCAAATTTGGTGGGGCGATCAGACGACTGACCGGCATGTAATCCAAGGAATATGTGTTCTCAGTTTATTTCGAGAGCAAGTGTTAAGTCTGTCCACTACAGAAATACATTTTGGATCGTCCATTTGTTTGCATAATGTTTAATCTGTAATTTTTAAAGCTCTTCTCAGGCCCCTGTTAAATATAGCTCGATTTGAACTCCGCATTAGCATTTTTTTTAAGAAAACACTAAATTTACCCTAGCACTCAGAATATGTGTTGTGTGAATAGAAATCTTATTTCTAAGAGTTGGATTGGGGACTAGAGTTGGATTGGGGATTTTAATCAACTGAAAGAACCTGTTTTTTAATGGTACTTGTTATTCCTTTACTGTACGGCGGGGATAACGCTAAGCAGTGGGGTGGATACAAGGTAATCAGTCTGGTCACAGTCCCTGTCCCACGTGGGACTCTCAGTCTTAATCTCCATTTTACAGATGAGGTAAACGAGGCACAGAGAAGTTATGTGACTTTCCCAAAGTCATACAACAGACAAGTGGTGGAAACGGAATTAGAACCCATATCCTCTGACTTCTAGGTCCTTGTTCCAACCACTAGACCACGCTGCTTCTCCTATTTAATTAGGAAGTTAATTATTTAGCTAATTTATTCTGAATACCCCTAGTGCAATACCCTTTTTAGACATTCTTTTCCATCCTCAATTTTTAATGTTATATTTTTAAACTCTTACTATGTGCCAAGCGCTGTTCTAAATGCTGGAGTAGATGGAAGTTATCTGGTTGGACACAGTCCCTGTTCCGCATGGGGTTCATAATCTTAATTCCCACTTTACAGCTGAAGTAACTGAGGTGCAGAGAAGTGAAGTGACTTGTCCAAGGTCACAAAGCAGACAAGTGGCGGCATCTAGGTCCTTCCGACTTCCAGGCCCGTGTTCTATCCACTAGTCCATGCTGCTTTCCGACTTCTTCAATAAGAAAACCCCTGGGCCACTTTGAGTAAAATTGTAACTTTAGTACGATTCGGCTACTTAAACAACTTTGAGGATTTTTCAGTACTCCTGCTTTTCTCCATTCCCCCATCCTTAACGCCTGCAAAAAAATCTCACTTTTAAATGGAGTCTCAGTCTCATTCCTAGCCTGGCGTTTATCTCGGGCCAAATGGTTATGAAGCTGTTTTGATGTTCAGAACGTATTTTTGCCACTCCTGTCTTTGTGAGATAACCCATACGAAGATAGCGCTCTCACACTGAACTTACCTGGAAACAGCTTTCTGAGAAAATAGCTTTTGGAAAAAAAAAATCTGTCAAACTGCTGAAAATGACTAAAACTATGAAAATGCTGACAGGTATGTCACAGTTGCCATTCAAAATGGTTGGTGGGCAAAGTCGGTCAGTCAGTCAGTGGTATTTATTGAATGTTGACTGAGTGCAGAGCACTGTAATAAACATTTGGGAGAATACAATGCAACAATAAACAGACACATTCCCTGTCCATAATGAGCTCATAGTCTAGATGGGAACTTACTAAGTAGCCACACTGAGCTAGTTTTTTTACAGAAGATATTGGCCCACATCCTACCTCTGGCCTGGGTTGCCCTCCACCCTATGTATATATATGTACATATCTATCATTCAATTTATATTAATGCCTGTTTACTTGTTTAGATGTATATATATCTATAATTCTATTTATTTATATTGATGCTGTTGTTGCCTGTTTACTTGTTTTGATGTCTGTCTCCCCCCTTCTAGACTGTAAGCCCGCTGATGGGTAGGGATTGTCTCTCTTTATTGCTGAATTGTACTTTCCAAGCGTTCAGTACATGCTCTGCACATAGTAAGTGCTCAATAAATACGATTGAATGAAAGACCTGGAAGGAAATATCTGGAGATATTCAGAGAAAGTACATCTCATAGTCTTGTCTCTACTCTGGTGTTTAGCATATTGTAAGCCCTGAGTAAGAGAAGCAACAGAGAGGCAGAGACGCAGCAGGGCCTAGTGGTAAGAGCATGGGCTTGGGAGTCAGAGGTCATGAGTTCTAATCATTCATTCATTCAATAGCATTTATTGAACGCTTACTATGTGCAGAGCACTGTACTACGCCCTTGGAAAGTACAATTCAGCAATAAAGAGGGACAATCCCTGCCCAGACCAGGTTTACAGTCTAGAAGGGGGAAGACAGACACCAAAACAAGTAAACAGGCATAATCCTGGCTCTGCCACTTGTCTGGTGTGTCACCGTGGGCAGGTCACTTAACTTCTCTATGACTCAGTTTCCTCATCTGTAAAATGGGGATGAAGACTGTGAGCCCCATGTGGGATAACCTGTTTACTTTGTATCTCCCCCATTGCTTAGAATGGTGCTTGGCACATAGTAAGCTCTTAACAAATACCATCATCATCATTATTATTCTCTGTGCCTCAGTTACCTCATCTGTAAAATGGGGAATAAGAATGTGAGTCTCGTGTGGGATGGGGACTGGGTTCAACCTGATTACGATGTATGGAGAAGCAGTGTGGCTTAGTGGAAAGAGCCCGGGCTTGGGAGTGAGAGGTCATGGTTTCTAATCCCAGCTCCCCCACTTGTCAGCTGTGAGACTTTGGGCAAATCACTTAACTTCTCTGTGCCTCAGTTTCCTTATTTGTAAAATGGGGATTAAAACTGTGACAACCCCCCCGTGGGACAACCTGTTTACCTTGTATCTCCCCCAGTGCTTAGAACAGTGCTTGGCACATAGTAAGCATTTAACAAATACCATAATTATTGTTATTATTTCTAAAATATATGTATTTTGTATTACATATACAAAATTATTATATGTGTTTGAAACCTTCCTTCCCATTGCAACTAATCAAAATAGCTAAGGGACCTAAAACATGCTGGGTGGAACAGCTCAATCAAACAAAAATAAGCAGCTGACAATTTAAAGGGAAACTTTATGTTTTTATAATAATGTTGGTATTTGTTAAGTGCTTCCTATGTGCCGAGCACTGTTCTAAGTCCTAGGGTAGACACAGGGGAATCAGGTTGTCCCACGTGGGGCTCACAGTCTTAATCCCCATTTTACAGATGAGGTAACTGAGGCACAGAGAAGTTAAGTAACTTGCCCAAAGTCACACAGCTGACAAGTGGCCGAGCCAGGATTCGAACCCATGAACTCTGACTCCAAAGCCCGTGCTCTTTCCACTGAGCCATGCTGCTTCTCGAGATACATTCTTCTAGACTGTAAACTCATTGTGGACAGGGAATGTGTCTGTTTATTGTTGTATTGTACTCTCCCAAGCACTTAATCCATATATTTTACAAATAATAATATGTGTTTTCCTGTCTCCACAGACTGTGAGCTCCAGGTGGGACAGAAATCATTTGTGATCAGGCTTTACTATATCTTCTCCAATGCTTAGAGCAGTGATTGTCTTCTCTTCTGCTGTCGAGTCATGTCCGACCCACAGCGACGCTACGGACGCATCTCTCCCAGAAGGCCCCACCTCCATCTGCCATCGTTCTGGTAGTGGATCCACAGAGTTTTCTTGGGAAAAATCCGCAAGTGGTTGACCACTGATTCCTTCTGCACAGGAAACCCGAGTCTCCACCCTCGACTCTCTCCTGGGCCGCCGCTGCCCAGCACGGGGGAGTTTTGACTTGTAGCCGATGGCCTGCCGCTCGCTAGCCACTGCCCAAGCTAGGACTCGAATAGACAGGCCTCTGCTTCACTCTCCCTCCCGTAGCTGAGACCGGTAGAGAACTAGAAACTCTCCAGGTGCCACTCTGAGAGGGGTAGCACAGTGATTGGCATATATCAACAGCCCCTTTCTTACCGCTGTTGATTTATACATTTGTGTTTGTGCATAGTCCTTTACCTGTAGTCTTGTCTAGTCACATCTGCCTCTCTTCTCCACTAGAATGTAAGCTCCTTGAAGGCAGGGAATTGGGAAGCAGTGTGGCCTAGTGGAAAAACATGGGCCTGGGAGCCAGAGGGCCTGGTTTCTAATCCTGGTTTGCCCACTGTGTAATCTTGAGCCAGTCGCTTAACCTCTCTGGGCCTCAGTACCTTCCTAAGTCATCATGGGGATTCAGTATCTGTTCTCCCTTCTACTAAGCAGCATGACAAAGTGGATAGAGCACAGGCCTGGCAGACTACATGTGGGGCATAGTGGATAGAACACAGGCCTGGGACTCAGAAGGTCGTGCGTTCTAATTCCCGTTCCGCCACTTGTCTGCCTTGTGACCTTGAGCAAGTCACTTCCTACTCTGGGCCTCGGTTTCCTCATCTGTAAACTGGGGATTGAGACTGGACAGGGACTGTGTCCAACCTGATGTGCCGGTATCCACCCCAGCGCTTAATATGGTGCCTGGCACATAGTAAACACTTAACAAATTATTATACGGGGTGCCGGGTTTGGTGGAATATATTTTTAGAGCCTCCGTGAACTGCTTCTAAATTTAACCGGCTGCCACCCTCACAATGGACTCACTTCTTTTTGCAAGACCCTTTTTCCAAAACCCTTCTGATTTCTAGAAAGCCGCCAGCGATAAAAACTCGAGAGGCTTGTCCGACTTCAGTAGCAGCATAGCAGGGAAGCGGCTTAGCCTAGTGAAAGGGGCCTGGGCCTCGGAGTCAGAGCACCTGGCTTCTAATCCCAGATGTCCCACTTACCTACTGGGTGACCTTGGGCCATCACTTAGCTTCTCTGGGCATTAGTTTCCTCATCTGTAAACTGAGGATTCAATACCTGTTCTCCCTCCTACTTGGACTGTCAACCCATGTGGGGCAGAGACTCCCTCCGACTTGAACTTGTATCTATCGCGGCGCTCAGAACAGAGCTTGACACGTAGTAAGTGCTTAATCAATACCCTGATTATTCATTATTATTATTCTGGGAGAGAATCTGCAAGGAAGAATCAGAAAAGGAAGCAGTCTTTTTTCATCGTTCATCAGCCGAGCAGAAATACCTTCAGAATTATAGCAGGTAAATCTATACGGAGTTTGGAAGCCTTGAGTCTTCTGATGACACAGTGACTCAGAGGAAAGAAAAAGCCCTGTAGACCTCACCCTCCCTACACACTCCTCTGGGATCTCCTTGGGCAATGGCTTTTGGGCAAGTCACTTCACCTCTCTGTGCCTCAGTTACAGCATCTGTAAAATAGGGATGAAGACTGTGAGCCCCATGTGGGACAACCTGATTACCTTGTAGCTACCCCAACACTAGAACTGTTCTTGGCACGTAGTAAGTGCTTAATAAATACCATCAATATTATTATTATGATTTTGGGACATCTTCTACCCATCTGGCTCAACTATCTTGCCGCAGACCTCTCGCCCACATCCTACCTCTGGAACACCATCCCTCCTCAAATACAACAGACAATGACTCTCCCCCCAATTCAAAGCCTTGTTGAAGGCCCGTCTCCTCCAAGAAGCCTTCCCTACCTAAACCCTGCTTTCCGCTTCTCCCACTCCCTTCTGCGTCATCCTGATCTTCTCTATTCATCCTCCTCTCAGTCCCACAGCACTTACGTTCGTATCCGTAATTTATGTATTTATATTAATAATAATAATAATTATGGTGTTTGTTAAGCACTTTACTATGTGCCAGGCACTGTACTAAGCGCTGGGCTGGATGCAAGCAAATTGGGTTGGACACGGTCCCTGTTCCGCATAGAACTCACAGACTTACAGATGAGGGAACTGAGGCACAGAGAAGCAAAGTGACCCACCTAAGGTCACACAGCAGACAAGTGGCGGAGCAGAGATTAGAACCTGTGATCTTCTGACTCCCAAGCCTGTGCTCTTAGTAAGCGCTCAGTACGGTGCTCTGCACAGAGTAAGAGCTCAACAAATACGATTGAATCAATGTCCTATCCACCATGTGTATATCCCTCACTAGACTGTGAGGTCGTTATGGGCAGGAATTGCATCTGTTATATTGTAATAATAATAATAATAATTATGGTACTTGTTAAACACTTACTATGTGCCAAGCACTGTTCTAAACACTGGTGTAGATACAAGGTAATAAGGTTGTCCCACTTAGGGCTCACAATCTTAATCCCCATTTTACAGATGGGGGACCCGAGGCAAGGAGAAATTAAGTGGCTTGCCCAACATCAAACAGCAGACAATTAGCGGAAGCAGGATTAGAACCCATGACCTCTGATTCCCAAGCCAGTGCTCTTGCCACTAAGCCATGCTGCTTCTCTACAAGCCACGCTGCTCCCAAGCGCTTAGTACAGTGCTCTGCGCACAGTAAGAGCTTGATAAATATGATGGATTGATCGATTTGTTCTTTCAGCTGTCTTTTGGACTTTGACATTTATTTATTCATGTCCATCCTCTGCGCTTGGGTAGGAAGCACGTTCAATTGAATGTTCCGAGGTGTTTATTCAGATGACGGATGCCAACTTTTCTGTTTGAGCCTGGAGGGACAGAAAGGCAATGGTGACTTTAGTGGGGCAGGGGAGGAGTGAGAGGGGAAAGACTTCCAAGTATTAAAAGGCCAGAAAGATTTCCATTTCGGGTCTTTTCCGTCCTGTTTGGAAACTCTTGGGACTCGGCAGAGAGACGTGAAATGAGCAAGTTGAAGAGTCTGGGTCCAGTCGAGAGGAGCAGCTGGGCCCTAATGGCCAGAGCCCAGGCCCGGGGGTCAGAAGGACCTGTTTCCTAATCCTGGCTCCATCGGTCATCTGCTGGTTGACCTTGGGCAAGTCACTTCACTTCTCTGGGCTTCACTTACCTCATCGTGGTACTCATCGCTCTCTCATCTATCCACCGTGCGTGAAGAGAGCACGGGCCTGGAAGTAAGAAGGTCACGGGTTATGGGTCATGGGTTCTAATCCCGGCTCTGCCACTTCTCTGCTGTGTGACCTTGGGCAAGTCGTTTCACTGCCCATCTGTAAAAGAGGGATTGAAACTGTGAGCCTCATATGGGACAGGGACTGTGTCCAACCCGATTTCCTTTTATCCACCCCAGCGCTTAGTACAGTGCCTGGCTCATAGTAAGCACTTAGCAAATACCACAATCATTATTATTATTATTATTACACCTTCCTCTTGGGATGCCAAGGGTTAGGAAAGTTGGAGTGTGTGTCTGACGGTAGCGACGCCTGTCTACTTGTTTTGCTTTGTTGTCTGTCTCCCCCCTCTAGACTGTGAGCCTGTTGTTGGGTAGGGATCGTCTCTAACTGTTGCCGAATTGCACTTTCCAAACGCTTAGTACAGTGCTCTGCACACAGTAAGCGCCCAGTAAGTATGATTGAATGAATGTCTGGCAGAGGGAACCCCGCCTCCTGACTTTTCTTTATTTTTCTTTTCTTGTAGTCTCCCAAGTGCTTAGAACATGGCTCTGTTCATAGTAAGTGCTCAATAAATCCTACTGATTGATAATAGTAACCTTTGGGGTTATCCTCGACTCAACTCTCTCATTCCAGTGCTTAGAACAGTGCTTTGCACAAAGTAAGCGCTTAACAAACACCATTATTATTATTACTATTCCACCCACATATTCAATGTCAGCAAATCCCGTCGGTTCTACCTTCACAACATTGCTGCCCTTTCCTCTCCCTCCAAACAACTACCATGTTGATCCAAGCCCTTATCCTCTCCCGCTTCGATTACTCTATCAGCCTCCTCGCTGACCTCCCGGCTTCCTATCTGTCTCCTCTTCAAGTCCACCCTCCACTCTGCTGCACAAATCGTTTCTCAACAAAAACGTTCGGTTCACGTCTCCCCACGCCTCAACAATCTCCGATGGCTGTCCAGCCACCTCCGCGTCGAATAGGAACTCCTCACCCTTGGCTTTAAAGCCCGCATTCGGCTCACTTCACCTTACCTCACCTCGCTGATCTCCTCCCCCAGCCCAGGCTGCACGCTCCGCTCCTCCAGCGCCTGCTTCCTCACCGTGCCTCGATGTCCCCGCTGACCCCTTTCCCAAGCCTTCCCCTTTTCCTGGAACTCCCTCTCCCTCCATATCCGCCAGACCATCGCTCTCTCCACCTTCAAACCATGCTTAAGGTCCCACCTCCTCCAAGAGGCCTTCCCCGATTAAGATCTCTTTTCCCCGGCTCCCTCTCCCTTCTGGGTCTTCTAGGCCCCTCAGTCTGTGTGACCTCTGGACACTTAACATTCTCCCCCCGCCTCCCCTCCCCGGCCCCACAGCGCTTACGTACGTATCTTCAAATGATATCTTATAAATTACTTTATAAGTAATTAGTACAGTGCTCTGCAGAGGGTAAGCACTCCTTAAATATGATTGACTGATTGATAGTAGTAATAGCAGGAGTAATAATAATAGTAATACTACTAGGGGTAGTATCAGGGAACAATAATAATAATAACAATGTTGGTATTTGTTAAGCGCTTACTATGTGCAGAGCACTATTCTAATCGCTGGGGTAGATACAGGGTAATCAGTTTGTCCCACATGAGACTCACAGTCTTAATTCCCATTTTACAGATGAGGTAACTGAGGCACAGAGAAGTGAAGCGACTTGCCCACAGTCACACAGCTGACAAGTGGCAGAGCCGGGAGTCGAACCCATGACCTCTGACTCCCAAGCCCGGGCTCTTTCCACTGAGCCATGAAGCAGTGTGGCCTAGAGGAAAGAGCACAGGCCTGGGAGTCGGAAGGTCATGGGTTCTAATCCCAGCTCCACTTCACTTCTCTGGACCTCAGTTACCTCATCTGTAAAATGGAGGTAAAGACTGTGAGCCCCAAGTGGGACAGAGATTGTATCCAACCCAATTTCCTTGTATCCACCCCCGGGCTTAGTACAGTGCCTGGCACATAGTAAGGGCTTAACAAATACCACTGTTATTATTACACCTTCCACTTGGGATGCCAAGAGTTGGAAAACAAGTTGGAGTGTGTGTCTGGTAGAGGGAGTCCCACGTGCTGATTTTCCTTAATACAGGATTTTGCCAGAACACATTATAGAATTGAGTGTAATCATATGAGGCATCCATCACAGTACAAGGCTTTATAGCACCATGCTTACAGAGGAAGCAGCATGGCCTAGTGGAACTCATCCAGGCTCGGGAATCAGAGGACCTGGGTTCTAATTCTGGCTCCACCACCGTTTTGCTTTTAATAGTAACTATTAAGCACTCACTATGTTCCAGGTACTGTATTAAGTGCTGGGTAGATCCGAGATAATCAAGTTGGAACAGTTGGAACTAGCTCTCTTCCCCCACCCAAAGCCCTCCTGAGAGCTCACCTCCTCCAGGAGGCCTTCCCAGACTGACCTCTCCCTTTTCCTCTGCTCCTCCTCCCCTCCTCATATCCCTGACTCCCTCCCTCTGCTCTACTCCCTTCCCCTCCCCATACCACTTGTATATATTTGAACATATTTATTATTCTATTCATTTTATTAATGCTCTGTATATATCTATAACTCTATCTATTTTGATGCTATTGATGCCTGTCTACCTGTTTTGTTTTGTTGTCTGTCTCCCCCTTCTAGACTGTGAGCCCACTGTTGGGTAGAGATCGCCTCTATCAGTTGCCAAATTACTTTCCAAGCACTTAGTACAGTGCTTTGCGTGTTGTAAGCGCTCAATAAATACGAGTGAATGAATGAACAGTTCATGTCCCAAATGGGGCTCACAATTTTAGTCCCCATTTTACAGATGAGGAAGTTGAGGCCCAGAGAAGTGAAGCAACTTGCCCAAGGTCTCACAGCAGCCAAGTGGCGGCGCTGGGATTAGAACCCATGACCTCTGACTCCCAGATCTGTGTTCTTTCCACAAGGCCACGCTGCTTTTCACTTGTCTGCTTTGTGACCTTGGGCAAGTTGCTTAACTTCTCTGTTCCTCAGTTTCCTCCCTCCTACTTAGACTGTAAGGCTTATGTGGGACAGAGACTTATTCCAACCTGATTATTTTGCATCTATCCCAGGATTTAATACAGTTCTGGGCACTGTACTAAAATCATTATTTGTTATGATTTGTAATGATAATTGTGGCATTTATTAAGCACTTACTACGTGCTAGGCCCAAGGGTAGATAAGTAATAATAATATTGATGGCATTTGTTAAGCGCTTACTGTGTGCAAAGCACTGTTTTAAGCGCTGGGAGGATACAAGGTAATCAAGTTGTCCCACGTGGGGCTCCCAATCTTAGTCCCCGTTTTACAGATGAGGTAACTGAGGCACAGAGAAGTAAAGTGACTTGCCAAAAGTCACACTGCTGACAAGCGGCAGAGTAGGAATTAGAACCCATGACCTCTGACTCCCAAGCCCATGTTCTTTCCACCAAGCCAAGCTGCTTCCCAAATTATGGCATTTGTTAACTGCTGAGCACTGTTCTAAGCACTGGGGCAGATACAGGGTAATCAGATTGTCCCACGTGGGGCTCTCAGTCTTAATCCCCATTTTTACCGATGAGGTAACTGAGGCGCAGAGATTCAAACCCACGACCTCTGACTCCCAAGCCCGTGCTTTTTCCACGCTGCTTCTCAGGGCTATAAGGGCTGTAAGTTAGACACAGTCCCTCTTCCACCTGAAGTACATCACCTATCTTATCACCCATTTAAAGATGAGGAAACAGAGGCCCAGAGAGGTCAAATAATCACTGTGGTGTCATTTATTAAGTGCTTACTATGTGTCAGGCACTGTTCTAAACACTGGGGTAGATACAAGATAATCAGGTTGGATACAGTTCCTGTCTCACTTGAGCTCACAGGTTTATACTCCATTTTACAGATGAGGGAACTGAGGACTAGAGAAGTGAAGTGACATGACCGAGGTCACCCAACAGACAAGTGGCAGAGGCAGGATTAGAACCCATGACCTTCTGACTCCCAGGCCTTGGCCCTAGCCACTAAGCCACGCTGCTGCTGTCAAAAGGCACATCTAAGTCGTCCTCTAGACTGTGAGCTCTCTGTGGGTGGGGAATGGGTCTGTTTGTTGTTATATTGTACTCTCCCAAGTGCTTAGTGCAGTGACTTGCACACTGAAGCAGCCTGGCTCAGTGGAAAGAGCCTAGGCTTGGGAGTCAGAGGTCATGGGTTCAAATCCCAACTCTGCCACTTGTCAGCTGTGTGACTGTGGGCAAGTCACTTCACTTCTCTGTGCCTCAGTTGCCTCATCTGTAAAATGAGGATTAACTGTGAGCCTCACGTGGGACAACCTGATTACCCTGTATCTCCCCCAGTGCTTAGAACAGTGCTCTGCACATAGTAAGCACTTAACAAATACCAATATTATAGTGAGTGCTCAATAAATACGAATGAATGAATGAATGAATGAATGAATGAATGAATGAATAAGATCCCTCAATAGGTCATTGACAGAGCCAGCACTTGAACTCAGGTCTTCTGACTCCAAGCCATGTGATCTTCCACCAGGTCAAGCTGCCTTCCTATTGGGTAGTTCTTCCAGCTTCTTTCCTGTTACCACTCTCCCATTTAATGCAAGAGGAAGCAATGGGACAGAAAAGGTGAGATTTTTAAATGCCCTCAGGGGAAAAAAACTCTATATAGCTATCGATCAATCGACGGATCGATCGTATTGATTGGGCACTTATTGCGTGCAGAGCATTGAACTGAGCCCTTGGAAAAGTACATCTTAACAGAGGTGGTAAACTTCCCTGCCCACATCGAGCTTAGGATCTAGATGGGGGAGACAGAGTAATAGAAACAAATAAATTATGGATACCGACATAAGTGCCGCGGGGCGGAGGGTGGGGTGAATAATAGGAGCAAATCCAAATGCAGGGTGACGCAGAAGGGAGTGGGAGAAGAGGAAATGAGGGCTTGGTCAGGGGAGGCCTCATGGAGGAGATGGGCTTTTAATAAGGCTTTAAAGGTGGGGAGAGTGATCGCCCGTCGGATATGAAGGGGGAGGGCATTCCAGGCCCGAGGCAGGATGTGGGCGACAGGTCGGTGACCGGATGGACGAGATTGAGGTGCAGTGAGTAGGTCGGCATTAGAGGAGCGAAGTATGTGGGCTGGGTTGGAGTAGGAGGGCAGCGAGGTGAAGTAGGACAGCACTTGTATACATATTTGTAATTTATTCATTTATTCGTATTATTCATATAATAATTTCATTCATTCATTCAATAGTATTTATTGAGCGTTTACTATGTGCAGAGCACTGTACTAAGCACTTGGAATGTACAAATCGGCAACAGATAGAGACGGTCCCTGCCCTTTTAACAGGCTTACAGTCTAATCGGGGGAGAGGGACAGACAAGAAAAATGGCAATAAATAGAGTCAAGGGGAAGAACATCTCATTAAAACAATAGCAAATAAATGATGGTATTTGTTCAGCGCTTACTATGTGCTGAGCACTGCTGGAATAATGACGGCATTTGTCAAGTGCTTACTATGTGACAAGTACAGTTCTAAGTACTTGGGGGGGATACAAGGTAATCACATTGTCCCACTTGGGGCTCACAGTCTTAATCCTCATTTTACAGATGAGGGAACTGAGGCCCAGAGCAGTGAAGTGACTTGCCCAAAGTCACACAGCTGACAAGTGGCAGAGCCATGGTTAGAACCCATGACCTCTGACTCCCAAGTCTGTGTTCTTTCCATCGAGCCACGCTGAATGTCCGTCACCCCTCTAGCCTGAAAGCTCGTCGTGGGTGGGGAATGTGTCTGTTTATTGTAATATATTGTATATGTATAATAATAATGGTATTTTTGAATCACTTACTACGAACCAAGCACTCTTCTAAGCACTGGGGTAGATAAAAGGCAATCAGGTTGTCCCACGTGGGGCTCACAGTCTTAATCCCCATTTTCCAGATGAGGTCCCCGAGGCCCAGAGAAAAAATGTTGGTATTTGTTAAGAGCTTACTATGTGCAGAGCACAGTTCTAAGCGCTGGGGGAGATACAGGGTCATCGGGTTGTCCCACCTGAGGCTCACAGTCTTCATCCCCATTTTACAGATGAGGGAACTGAGACCCAGAGAAGTTAAGTGACTCGCCCACAGTTACACAGCTGACGAGTGGCAGAGGCGGAATTCGAACCCATGACCTCTGACTCCCAAGCCCGGGCTCTTTCCACTGAGCCACGCTGCTTCTCAAAGTAAACATAACTTTACGTTTACTTTATGCTTCTCAAAGTAACATATTAAGCGCTCGCATGGCTCAGTGGAAAGAGCCCAGGCTTGGGAGTCAGAGGTCACTGGTTCTAATCCTGGCTCTGCCACTTGTCAGCTGTGTGACCTTGGGCAAGTCACTTCACTTCTCTGTGCCTCAGTTCCTCCACCTGTAAAATGGGAATAGAGATTGTGAGCCCCACTTGGGACAAACTGATGACCTTGTAGCTCCCCCAGCGCTTAGAACAATGCTTGGCACATAGTAAGCGCTTAACAAATGCCAACATTATTATTAAATATGATTCAATGAATGAATGAATGAAAACAAAAAAAAAAACCAATGCGGAGGGACAGTGTGGCCAAATGGAAAGTCCTTAGGGCTGGAAGACAGGAGCCCTGGATTCTAGTCCCAGCTCTACCATTGGTTTGCTCTGTGACATTGGAGCAGTCACTCAACCTCTCTGAGCCTCGGTTTTCTCATCTCTAAATCAGGGATAAAATACCCATTCTCCCTCCCCCTTAGAGTATGAGAAGCATGTGGGGCAAGGACCGAGTCTGACCTGTTTATCTTGTAAATCCCCCTGCACTTAGCCCAGTTGCCAGCTCACAGTTGGTGCTGAATAAATACTCTAATTGCTGTAATTAACCTTAGCGGCCCTGCCCACCACTGACATTTAGCAAGCACGTTGAGCAGTAGCCCTCTTGGGGTATCCAAAGTCAGCTGAATCCAGGGGCTAGAAGCCCACCCTCAGAGAGCCAGCTCACCGTCTCCTCTTCCCCGGACCCACTCCACCAGAGACAATCTGATTCCCAGCCTGCTTCCAGTTATTAATAATAATAATAATAATAATAATAATGTTGGTATTTGTTAAGCACTTACTACATGCAGAGCACTGTTCTAAGCGCTGGGGTAGACACAGGGGAATCAGGTCGTCCCACGAGGGGCTCACAGTCTTAATCCCCATTTTACAGATGAGGGAACTGAGGCACAGAGAAGTGAAGTGACTTGCCCACAGTCACACAGCTGACAAGTGGCAGAGCTGGGTTTCGAACTCATGACCCCTAACTCCAAAGCCCGTGTTCTTTCCACTGAGCCACGCTGCTTCCTGTCTTGGGGTGTAACCGGTGAATCTGCTGTGCCGTGGAGTGATATCCAGAGTTTGGGTTCGGCTCTAGACTGTAAGCTCGTTGTGGGCAGGGGTTGTGTCTGGTATATCATTATATCGTACTCTCTCAAGCGATCAGACTGTATGCCCGTCAATGGGTAGGGATTGTCTCTATCTGTTGCCGAATTGCACATTCCAAGCGCTTAGTACAGTGCTCTGCACGTAGTAAGCACTCAATAAATACTATTGAATGAATGAATGAACTTAGTACAGTGCTCTGCACATAGTAAGTGCTTAGTAAATGATTGACTGACTCTGCTTTTTGTGTTTTTGTGCTTTTTTGCGGTACCCATTAAGAATTGACTAGATACCAAGCATGTACTAAGCACTGGGAAGCAGTGTGGCTCAGTGGAAAGAGCAAAGGCTCGGGAGTCAGAGGTCATGGGTTCTAATACATGCTCCACCACTTGTCAGCTGTGTGACTTTAGGCAAGACACTTCACTTCTCTGAGCCTCAGTTACCTTGTCTGTAAAATGGGGATCAAGACTCTGAGCCCCATATGGGACAACCTGATCATCTTGTATCCCCCCAGCGTTTAGAACAGTGCTTTGCACATAGTAAACGCTTAACAAATGCCAACATTATTATTATTACTGGGGTAGGTACAAGATAATCTAGTTGAACACAGTCTCGCGCCCCGATAGGGCTCAGAGTCGAGGAGTGAGTTGGATTTAATCCCCATTCTACAGATGAGGTAACTGAGGCACGGAGAAGTGAAGTGACTTGCCCAAGATCCTACAGCAGACAAATGACAGAACCCAGACCCTCTGAATCTCAGTCCTGTGTTCTTTCTACTAATCCTCTCTGCTTCTGTTTCATCTTACGCCGAAGGATTTCTAGGCAGATGCTCCGACCCGATCAATCAGCCCAACAGTAACAACAATAATAATAATGGCATTTGTTGAGCGTTTACTATGTGCCAAACACTGTTCTAAGGGCTGATATTTATTGGGCACCTGCTGGGGGCAGAACACTGAACTTAGTGCTTGAGAAAGTAATATAGTTTGTAGTCAAGATCCCTGCTTTTAAGGAGCCCATTGTTGGGTAGGGATTCATTCATTCAGTAGTATTGGTTGAGCGCTTACTATGTGCAGAGCACTGGACTAAGTGCTTGGAATGTACAATTCGGCAACAGATAGAGACCATCCCTGCCCAATGATGGGCTCACAGTCTAAACGGGGGTGACAGACAACAAAGCAAAAGAGAACAAAACAAAACCAGACATCATCAAGATAAATAGAATCATGGAGATATACGCCTCATTAACAAAATAAATAGGGTAATAAATAATATGTACAAATAAGCACAGTGCTGAGGGGAGGGGAAGGGGGAAGAGCAGAGGGTGAGAGAGGGGGGAATTGTCTCTATTTGTTGCCGAATTGTACTTTCCAAGCGCTCAGTACAGTGCTCTGCACACAGTAAGCACTCACTAAGTATGATTGAATGAACAAGTGAAGGAGATTACAGTCTGGTGGAGGAGAAGGCAGCAGCGTAGCCTAGTAGATAGAGCATGGGCCTGGGGGTCCGAAGGTTCAGGGTTCACTCATTCATTCATTCATTCATTCATTCAATCAATCGTGTTTTATTCATTCAGTCGTATTTATTGAGCGTTTACTGTGTGCAGAACACTATACTAAGCACTTGGGAGAGTACAATACAACAGTAAACAGATACATTCCCTGCCCACAACGAGGTTATAGTCTAGAAGGGGGGAGACAGGCATCAATGGCTCAGTGGAAAGAGCTCGGGCTTTGGAGTCAGAGGTCATGGGTTCGAATCCTGGCTCGGCCACTTGTCAGCTGTGTGACTTTGGGCAAGTCACTTCACTTCTCGGTGCCTCGGTGACCTCATCTGTAAAATGGGGATTAAGACTGTGAGCCCCACGTGGGACAACCTGATTCCCGTGTGTCTGCCCCAGCGCTTAGAACAGTGCTCGGCACATAGTAAGCGCTTAACAAATACCAACATCATCATCATCATCATCAATATAAATAAATAAAATTAGACATATAGAAATAAGTGGTGTGGAGCTAGGAGAGGGGGAAAAGCCAAAGGGAGCAAGTCAGGGCGATGCAAAAGGGAGTGGGAGATGACGAAAGGTGGGGCTTAGTCCGGGAAGGCCTCATGGAGGAGATGGGCCCGGCCTTGGGAGTCAGAGGTCATGGGTTCAAATCCCAACTCTGCCACTTGTCAGCTGTGTGACTGTGGGCAAATCACTTCACTTCGCTCGGTCTCAGTTCCCTCATCTGTAAAATGGGGATGAAGACTGTGAGCCTCACATTGGACGACCTGATTACCCTGTATCACCCCCAGCACTTAGAACAGTGCTCTGCACATAGTAAGCGCCTAACAAATACAAACAAATACCAATAAGGCTTTGACAGTGGTGGGGAGAGTCATTGTCTGCTGGATTTGAGGAGAGAGGGTGTTTCAGGTTCTAGTCCCGGCTCTGCCACTTGCCTGTTGTGGGACCTTGGGCCAGTCACTTAACTTCTCTGTGCCCTAGTTACCTCATCTGTAAATGGGGATTGAGACTGGAGCGCCACATGGGATGGGGACTGTGACCAACCTGATTACCTTGGATCCACCCCATTGTTTAGTACAGTGCCTGGAACATCGTAAGTGCTTAACAAATGCCATTAAAAAAAAAAGCCTGCTGTCTGCAGAGCACTTGGGAGAATAAAATAGGGAGATCATATACCCATTTTATAGATGTAGAAATAAATGTACAGCGGATGTTTCAGCCTCCACAGGGTACAGATACATTCCTGGAGAGAGGAAAAGTGATTTCACTCCTTCCAGTTTATTTCATCTCTGAGCTCAGCAGGATGTTCTTAGTGAAAAACAGGGACAGTTTGCCGGGTGAAAGAAAGCAACAGGAATGACAGAAACCTCGCCCTTCCACTTGAAAACCTGATTTCCGAGTAATCCTGATTTTTAAATGGTGAATCAACAAGAATCACTCCTAAGCAGGAGGTGATTTGTTTGTTTGTTTGTTTTAAATGGTATTTGTTAAGTGCTTATTAATACAGTTTCCAAACATAGTAGGTGCTAAAAGCAGTGTGGTCTAGTGGATAGAGTACCAATCTGGAGTCAGAAGGACCTGAGGCCTAATCCTGGCTCTGCCACTAGTCTGCTGTGTGACCTTGGACAAGTCACTTCATGTTTCTGAACCTCAGTAACCTCATGTGTAAAATGAGCCCCATGTAGGACAGTGACTGTAATCCAACCAGGTTATTTGTATCTACCTCAGTGTTTAGTACAGTGCCTGGCCCATAGTAAGGTCTAAACAAAATGCCACAGTTATTATTACTCAGTGTATTCTACTGACTGAGTTGACAACATACACTGGTCTGGCTGCATCTCCAGATTCTAAAAAAGGAAGAAAAAAAAAAAGACTCCCTTCTCTTGTAAGAAATAGTGAGCATTTCAGGAAAATAAAAATGCAGAAAGTGGTCATTCTTGTTTTGTTAGAAGCCAAGTGTAACCAGTAACACATACACTGGAAAAGGAGACTCAATCGAAGCAGGCCAGATGGAAGTTAGAGAGAGCTTCCTGCCATATCCTGAAATGAGTAGTAATCCTACTGGTGGTGGAATTTAGAGAGCACTCACTGAGTGCAAAGCCCTGTGCTGACAGCTTGGGACATCCCCTACCCCCTGTAAGCTGTAGTAGGTCAATGAGGTAAGGTAAGAGGGGGCAAGGTCATAGACCTAGAAATATTCACAAGCAATAGAATCAGGGACGCCTTATCATGGCAGGAGTGTCTGCTTACGCCGATGAAGCTTAGAGCTCTGCCATTGAGAGATATTCTCTTGTCAGAGTTACCCAGAATGGAAAGGTCTAAGCCAAAGGATCGGACAAAGTGGGTTCAGCTGTGCTGGGCAGCAGAGGTATGGGAAAGAGTCAAAGGAGGATGATCAAGTGATCAAAATGTCGATCAAAGACAACGGCAAACAAGTTTTTAGTGCACAGAAAAAGGGAAAGGTAAACCACTTTTGTATTTTTACCAAGAAAACTCTATGGATATAGCTGTCCATAAAGTCGCTATGAATCGGAAATGACTCCTCACTACTGGCTTCAAAGCTGTCCATCCCTTTGCCCCCTCCTACCTCACCTCCCTTCTCTCCTTCTCCATCCCAGCCCACACATTCCACTCCTCTGCCACTCACCTCCTCACTGTCCCCCGTTCACACCTGTCCCGCCGCCGTCCCCTGCCCCACGTCCTCCCACTATCCCGGAACGCCCTCCCTCCTCACCTCCGCCAAACTAACTCTCTTCCCTTCTTCAAAGCCCTACTGAGAACTCACCTCCTCCAGGAGGCCTTCCCACACCGAGCCCTCCCTTTCCCTCTGCCCCTCCTCCCCTCCCCATTTCCCCTACTCCCTCCCTCCGCTCTACCCCCTTCCCCTCCCCACAGCACTTGTGTATATATGTACATAGAGAGAAGCAGCGTGGCTCAGTGGAAAGAGCCCGGGCTTGGGCATCAGAGGTCATGGGTTCGAATCCTGGCTCTGCCACTCGTCTGTGTGACTGTGGGCAAGTCACTTCACTCCTCGGTGCCCCATTTACCTCATCTGCCAGATGGGGATGAAGACTGTGAGCCTCACGTGGGACCACCTGATAACCCTGTATCTCCCCCAGCGCTTAGAACAGTGCTCTGCACATAGTAAGCGCTTAACAAATAGCAACATTATTATATATCTATAATTCTATTTCTTTATATTGATGCTATTGATGCCTATCTACTTGTTTTGTTTTGTGGTCTGTCTCCCCCTTTCTAGACTGTGAGTTCATTGTTGGGTAGGAATTGCCTCTATCTGTTGCCAAATTGCACTTTCCAGGTGCTTAGTACAGTGCTCTGCACACAGCAAGCACTCAATAAATACAATCGAATGAACGTGTCAATGGCATTTGATATATATATCAAATACATATATTAATATATTTAAATATAAATATATCTATAGAATCAGGGAAGCAGTGTAGGCTAAAGGAAAGAGCACAGGCCCGGGAGTCAGTAGAACCTGCATTCTAATCCTGGCTCTGCCACCTGTCTCCTGTGTGACCTTGGGCAAGACGCTTCACTTCTCTGGGCCTCAGTTCCCTCATCTGTAAAATGGGGTTTGAGACTGTGAGCCCCATACGGGACATGGTCCGTGTCCAACCTGAAGATCTTCTATCTACCCCAGCTTTTAGAACGATGCCTGGCGCATAATAAGTGCTTAACAAATACCATAAAAAAAACCACATTCCTAAAACATTTTTTAGGACTTCAATGTGGATTGCTACCTTTTTTTTTTCCTTAGATCCTTTTGGAGCAGTTTTATGTTCAACAGGTGCATGAGGAGGAGAGTGAAGGATTTCAGGTAGAGTGAATGATCTATTTTCTCGCTCAGTGGCTTTAGGAGGATGATAGTGACTTCCTGCTTCTGGGGAGGGGAAGGGAGGGGAAGGGTTGGCTTCTGCAAATAGTAAGAAGAGTTCATCTAAGGATACAGCAACCAAACCAGGCTGGCTAAAAATATTAGAAACAACCCATAGGCAGAGCTTTTTTGTGGGGGAAAAAAGGTATTCATTCAGTTGTATTTATTGAGCACTTACCGTGGGCAGAACAGTGTACTAAGTGCTTGGGAGAGTACGATATAACAATAAACCGACACATTCCCTGCCTACAACAGCCGTGCTATAATGATGACTATGGTATCTGTTAAGTGCTTATAAGCGGTGGAGTGGTTACAAACAAATCAGTTGGACACAGTCCCTGCCCCACGTGATGCTCACAGTCTCAATCCCCATTTTACAGATGAGGTAAATGAGGCACAGAGAGTTAAGTGACTCGCCCAAGGTCACCCAGACAACGAGTGGTGGAACCGGGATTAGAACCTATGACCTTCTGACTCCCAGGTCTGGGCTCTAGCCACTGCATCATACCACTTTTCCTGTATGTCTTAGTGGTCACTCTAATAATAATGATGGTATTTGTTAAGCACTTATTATGTGCAAAGCACTGTTGTAAGCGCTGGGGGGGATACAAGGTAATCAGGTTGTCCCAAGTGGGGCTCACGGTCTTAATCCCCATTTTCCAGATGAGGTAACTGAGGCACAGAGAAGTGAAGTGACTTGCCCAAAGTCAAACAGCTGACAAGCGGTGGAGCAGGGATTAGAACCCATGACCTCTGACTCCTAAGCCCAGGGTCTTTCTCCACTGAGCCACACTGCTTGTCACTGTGAGCCACACACCCTGCTAAACCCTGGGGTAGATTCAAGATAATCCGATTGGACACAGTCTTTGCCCCTCCTGAGACTAAGCGTCTAAGAGAGAAGAGAGTTAGTGTCATCCCTACTTTATCAATAATAATAATTGTGTTTGTTAAGCATTCACTACGTGCCAGGCACTGTACTAAACGTTGGAGTGAATAAAAGCAAATCGGATTGGACACAGTCCCTGTCCTACATGGGGCTCATTGATTTCTGCCCTTCTAGATTATGAGCTCACTGTGGGTAGGGAATGTGTCTGTTTATTGTTAATTCATTAATAATGGTATTTTCAAAGCACTTACTATGTGCTCTCCCAAGGACTTAGTACAGTGCTCGCATGACTTAGGGGAAAGAACCCGGGCTTGGGATTCAGAGGATGCGGGTTGTAATCCCGGCTCTACCACTTGTCTGTTATGTGACCTTGAGTAGGTCACTTAACTTCTCTATGCCTCAGTTACCTCATCTACAAATTGGGGCTTATTATTATTATTAATAAGCACTCAATAAATACGATTGACCATCTGGCTAACTTTACAAATGAGAAAATTGAGGCCCAAAGACCTTAATAATAATAATGTTGGTATTTGTTAAGCGCTTACTATGTGCAGAGCACTGTTCTAAGCGCTGGGGTAAACACAGGGGAATCAGGTTGTCCCACGTGGGGCTCACAGTCTTCATCCCCATTTTACAGATGAGGGAACTGAGGCACAGAGAAGTTAAGCGACTTGCCCACAGTCACACAGCTGACAAGTGGCAGAGCTGGGATTCGTAACTGACTCCAAGCTCGTTATCGGGAAAGAACACGTCTGCTACTTCTGTTGGATTGGACTCTCCCAGCCACTTAGTACAGTGCTCTGCAATAGTAAGCACTCAATAAGTACCACTGATTGATTGATTGATTGATCTATTATCTAGGATTTCCCAGCAGGGCAGTGAAGGAAGTGGGACTCGAACCAGGTCTCCATCCACCCTCCTAGACCTTGTTGTTCTATTGTTCTCTCCCAAGCCCTTAGTACAGTGTTCTGCATACAGTAAGTGCTCAATAAATACCACTGAATGAATACTAGACCTTGCTGCCTCCTCCTCAAACTCTCTCCTCCGATCTTCTCTGGGAGAGAGTTTGGCACCATTCCAGATGAGAAACAGCAGGGCCTAGTGGATAGGGCAAGAGCCTGGGAGTCAGAAGGTCATGGGTTCTAATCTTGGCTCCGCCACTTGTCTGCTGGGTGAACTTGGGCAAGTCACTTTACTTCTCTGGACCTCAGCTCCCTCATCTGTAAAATAATAATAATAATGATGATGATGATGGTATTTGTTAAGGGCTTACTTTGGGCCACATACGGTACTAAGTACTGGGGTAGCTAGAAGCAAATCCGGTTGGACACAGTCCCTGTCCCATGTGGGGCTCCCAGCCTCAATCCCCACTTTACAGATGAGGGAACTGAGGCACGGAGAAGTGAAGTGACTTGCCCAAGGTCACAAAGCAGTCACGTGGCAGAGTCGGTATGGGGATTGAGACTGTGAGCCCCATGTGGGACAGGGACTGTGTCCAATCTGATTTGCTTGCATCCACCCCAGTGCTTAGAACAGTGTCTGGCAAGTGCTTAACAGATACGAAGAAATAAGGCCATGAGTGAGAAGCCTATGAGGGGGGGAGATGGAGCCGGGAAACTCATCCCGCTAAGAAGACGTGTGACGTCTCTGGTGAGGACTCCAGGAAACCAGGACTTCCTGTTCCCAGGTAGGATGGTCTTGGTGAAACTAGGACAGGCGGTGATCCTACGTGCTGGGAAGCACCCACTTAATTATAATAATAATGTTGGTATTTGTTAAGTGCTTACTATATGAAGAGCACTGTTCTAAGCTCTTTATTTAAGTAGATGCAGGGTAATCAGGGGGCTCACAGTCTTCACCCCATTTTACAGATGAGGTAACTGAGGCACAGAGAAGTGAAGTGACTTGCCCACAGTCACACAGCTGACAAGTGGCAGAGCTGGGATTCGAACCCATGACCTCTGACTCCCAAGCCCGGGTTCTTTCCACTGAGCCACGCTGCTTCTCTAACCTGAAAGCGCCTTATGGGTAGGGAACGTGTCTACCAGATCTCAATCAACCATCTAGTGGTCTTTACTGAACGCTTTCAGGGTGCAGAGCACTGTAGTAAGCGCTTGGGAGAGTATAATATACCAGCATCGGTAGACACATTCCCTGCCCATAAGGAGCTCTCTCAAGCCTCCCCTCTAGACTGTGAGCTCGTTGTGGGCAGGGAGTTGTGTCTGTTTATTGTTGTATTTTATTTCCTCTCCCAAGCGCTTAGTACAGTGCTCTGCATGTGATAAGTGCTCATTAAACACGACTCAATAAATGGAAGTGTTTAATACAGTCCTCTACACCCGGGAAGCCCGTAAAGACCCTCAGAGGTTTGGAAGGAAGGCCAGGTTTCATGTCAGCAGTGGCCTTTATTTAATCAGAATGGTGTCTAGTACACTGTAAGCACTCAGTAAATGTTTCAGGGCTGCACCAACAAAGGGGATGGTCATGGTGATGATGATGACCATAATGGTGGTGCTAAGTTCCTAAAGCCTCTGTCTGTCTCCCCCGATTAGACTGTAAGCCCGTCAATGGGAGGGGACTGTCTCTATCTGTTGCCGATTTGTACATTACAAGTACTTAGTACAGTGCTCTGTACATAGTAAGCGCTCAATAAATACTATTGAATGAATGAATGAATGAATGAATAAGATCACCAAAAAAAAAATCCACCTTGAAGCTAGTCATTGTACTGAACTCTCCCAAGAGCCCAGTACCGTGTTCTGCACACAGCAAGTGCTCAACAAATAATAATGAATAAAAATGGCATTTGTGAAGGGCTTTACTATGTGTCAAGCGCTGTTCTAAGCGCTGAGGTAGTTACAAGTCAATGAGATCGGACATAGGGCCCTTTTACAGATGCGGTCACCGAGGCACAGAGAAGTGAAATGATTTGCCCAATGTCACACAGCAAAGTCACGGAGCCAGGAATAGAACCCAGGTTTTTCTGACTCCCAGGTCCGTGATCTATCTCTTTAAAGATTCCCCATTTATTCATAATAGGCAAAACATGTCATTTTGCTCATATTTCCCCCAAAATGGGACCTGCCACCTTCCAGATTGGTAGCCATGAGCAATAGCAACATAGTATAATGTTGCTATTGCTCTATTTATCCTAATTTCTTTTGGATTCCACATTTGGATTCCTCTGAAGACCTGAGAAGCAGCATGACCCAGCAGAAAGAGCACGATTCGGCAAGTCAGAGGACTTGGGTTCTAATCCCAGCTCTTCCCCACACCTGCTGGGAGACCTTGGATAAATCATTTAACTTCTCTCGGTCTCAATTCCTTCATCGGCAAACTGAGGATTCGATGCCTATTCTCCCTCCTACTTAGGCTGAGAGTCCCACATGGGAGCTGATGATCTTGTATCTACCCCAGCGCTTAGTTCAGTGCTTGGCACATACAGGAAGTGCTTCCCAAATACCATTATTATAATGTAATAATTAATTTATATCCTAATAACGTATTTGTTAACTGAATGATTCTTTGTTGGTGTCTCATGCTGTCGAGTCGTGTCCGACCTGTAGCGGCTTCATGGACTCGTCTCTCCCAGAGGCCCCACCTCCATCTGCCATCGTTCTGTAGTGGATCCAAAGAGTTTTCTTGGGAAAATTCTGGAAGCGATGGACCATCTCCGCCCTCGACTCTCTCCTGAGCCGCCGCTGCCCAGCAAGGGTGAGTTTTGACTTGTAACCAATGGCCTGTTGCTCGCTAGTCACTGCCCAAGCTAGGAGTGGAATGAACAGGCCTCTGCTTCACTCTCCCTCCCGTAGTCGAGACTGGTAGAAGACTGGAAACTCTCCGGGGCCACCCTGAGAGACCGAATGATTATTATTAATACTAATAATAATCATCAGCATCATAAAAATAATGATGATGGTATTTGTTAAGCACTCACTGTGTGACAGGTACTCTTTTCATTCATTCAATCATCTTTATTGAACGCTTACTGTGTGCAGAGCTCTGTACTTAGTGGTGGGATGAATACCTGCAAATCGAGCCCTGTCCCATGTCGGGCTCACAGTCTCAATTCCTATTTTAAGGATGAGGTAACTGAGGCCCCGAGAAGTGAAGGGATTTTCCCAAAGTCATCCAGCAGGCAAGTGGCAGAGTTAGGATTAGAACCCATGGCCTTCTGACTCCCAGGCTCCACCCACTACTCCATACTGCTTCATCATTGTTCAGAGTTTGCTTCCAAGTTGAGAAGAGATGCATCCATTTAGTACCAGAGTAATTTTTTCCTTAAAAAATAAGAGAAAATGTGATCGGAAAATCAGTTACTCTGATTGAGCACTTACTATGTTCAGAGCACTGTACTAAGCACATTGGAGAGTATGAAAAGCTAGTAGACATGATCCCTGACCTCAAGATGTTTACAATCTAACGGGGAGACAGACACTAAGATAAATTATAGATCAGAGATAGCAGTAGATTGTAAATGCGTGTGGAAAAATGTTAATAATAATAACAATAATTGTAGTAATTTTTAAGTGCTTACTACGTGTCAAGCACTGTCCAAAGAGCCGGGGAGGAAGATCAGATCAGACACAGTCTCTATCCCATATAGAGTTCACATTCTAAGGAGGAGGAAGAACAGGAATTGAATCCTCATTTTACAGATGAGGTAAGTGAGGCCCAGAGAAGTGAAGCTACTTGCCTAAAGTCACACAGCAGACAACTGATAGATCTGGAATTAGAACCCAGGTCCTCTGACTCCCAGGCCCGGGATCTTTCCACTAGACCATGCTACTCCAAAGTGCTCTGTGGTGACATCTGTAGAGATAGAGGATGGGGAGATGAGAGATGAATCCAATGATTTGGACTAGCCTGGCCTACCAGATTATAGAATCAATAATCAGCTAGCCCATTGCAGCTCTAACCACTGGATCACTATGGAATGGATTATTAGTCATCCAAAATCTGTGGCCTTGTTGTTTTCAAGTGGATTTCTTGCTCGATTTCCCAAACTCGAAGCCGAATCCTCCACCTACAAAGTGGTTTCGGCCAGGCGAGGGGCAGAAAATGATAATAATTGCGCTGTTTGTTGAGCGCTTCCTACGTGCCGAGCTCCGGGGTAGATCCAATCCAATCCGACGCAGTCCCGATCCCGCTTGGGGCTCCCAGTCAGAGGTGCGGCGGGGGAAGGCAGGTCCAAGCACAGCCGGGATGACTGCACCAGCCTCCTCGCTGGCCTCCCAGCCTCCTGCCTCTCCCCTCTCCAGTCCAGACTTCACTCCGCTGCCCGGATCACTGGCCACTCCTCCAATGGCCGCCCATCCACCTCCTCGTCAGAGACTCCTTACCATCAGTTTGAGGAAACTCCATCACTCCAGTGGTTGCCCACCTCCCGCGGCATCAAATGGCAACTCTTCACCATCAGCTTTAAAACCGTCGATCCCCTTGCCCTCTCCTACCTCACCTCGCTGTTCTCCTCCTACAACCCAGCCCACTCATTTCGCTCCTCTAATGCCAGCGTGGCTTAGTGACAAGAACCCAGACTTGGGAGTTAGAGGTTGTGGGTTCTAATCCCCGCTCTGCCACTTGTCAGCTGTGTAACTTTGGGTAAGTCACTTCACTTCTCTGTGTCTCAGTTACCTCATCTGGAAAAGGGGGATGAAGACTGTGAGCCCCACTTGGGGCAACCTGATAAACTTGTATCTACCCCAGTGCTTAGAACAGTGCTTGGCACATAGTAAGCGCTTAACAAATACCATTTGTTATATTTTATTATATTATATATAATATTTTATTCTTTTATTTAATAATTATTAAATTTATAATTATACACTTTTTATATTATACAATTATAGTATTATATCATTATATTTTTAGAGAAGCAGCGTGGCTTAGTGGCAAAAACCCGGCCTTGGGCCTCAGAGGTCGGGGGTACTAATCCCGGCTCCGACACTTGTCAGCTGTGTGACTTTGGGCAAGTCACTTATCTTCTCTGTGCCTCAGTTACCTGTGGCACAGGTGACTCGTCCAAGGTCCCACAGCAGACAAGAGGCAGAGTGGGGATTAGAACCCAGATCCTACTGATTCCCAGGCCTGTGCTCTCTCTTCTAGGTCACTCTGCTTCCTGTGGCCTGCATCCTCCGATCTGATTAGTATGTATCTACCTCAGCACTTACCACTTGGCTTTGGAACACAGTCAAGTGCGTAATTACCTATTAAGCATCAACATAGCATACTACCACAAAATTGTCTTCTTGTGAGTTCTAAAGTTCACCTGGGATTACGGCTAAATTTCCTACTGGAACCGAGGTTTATTGAGTGAAGGTACTGTTCCCGGCGGATGGGATTAAGTTTGGAATTTAGACCATCAGCTGATGATGACTTTTGATCGCCACTAATCATTTAAGAATGATTTAATGGTGGATGAGGTGAAAAGAGGTCAATGTTAAGAGACTGCTCAATCAAGGTCGCCTCCAGTCAGTCACATCTACTCAGCATTTACTGCGTACTAAGCGCTTGGGAGAGTGTATTATAACAAAGTTAGTAGGCAAATTCCCTGACCACAGGGAGCTTACAGTCTGGGGACCGGCAGGGGGGGAACAGATATTAATATGAATAAGTAAATTAGGGACAAGGACATAAGTGCTCTGGAGCTAAGGGTGGGGTGAGTCAAGAGTGCAAATCCAAGTTCGAAGGTGATGCAGAGAGAGAAAAGGAAATAAACGCTTAGTACAGAGCTCTGCACACAGTAAGTGCTCAGTAAATACGATTGAATGATAAGGAAATGAGGGCTTAGTTGGGTTTAGTAGAAAATGTCTGTTTCAATTTCTTCCAAGCCCCGAGAGCCTGGTTTTTCAGTTTGAGCCAATTCATATGGGACCCACAGGAAAGGAATTCGAGATTGAGGCAGAAACTGAGATGGAACATAATTCCAGATTTCCAGCAATTTGGAAATCTTCAAACTTCTACTCAGCACTGTAAAAATAGTCAACAATCTGGTAGTCAGATATCCTTCATCACAACTGGTTGACTTCAGAAAGGAGTGGCCAGCATTTGTTAAAGACTTCCTGGTTGCAGAGACCTGAACGGTATGGGTGAGGTTAAGAGGGAATTTGCAAAACAGAGTTCTCACGCGAACTGCTTTCAGTTCAAAGGGGAAGGTAAATTAAATGAGAAGCAGCGTGGCTTAGCCAGCCTGAGCCTGGGAGTCAGGCGACCTGGGTTCTAATCCCGGCTCCACCGTTCACCCTCTGCGTGACATTGGGCAAGTCATTTAGGTTCTGTGTGTTTCAGTTTCCTCAACTGTAAAATGGACAATGGATTCCTGTTCTCCTTCCCCCTTGGACTGTGAGCCTGATGTGGGACAGAGATTGTACCTGGCTTGGTTAGTTTTATTCTATCTCAGAGTTTAATACAGCACCTGGACTGTACAAAGTCCTTTGAAAATATTAATAATAATAATAATAAATGGACTTAAAGCTATATAATGGAGTGCCCTAACTTAATCTCCTGCTGTAAGTATTGAGTGAGCCTCAGTCCAATCATGGAGATATTTCAGCCTGAGAAGCATCCTCGCAGCACATATGTATATATCTGTATGTACCTATTTATTTATCTATTCATTTATATCAATGTCTCTTTCCCCTTGTAGACTGTGAGCTCATTGCAGGGAAGGAATATGTCTGTTTGTTGTTATATTGTACTCTCCCAAGCACTTAGTACAGTGTTTTGCCCCCAGTAAGTGCTCAATAAATATGATTGAATTGAATCAAATCATAGGGGTGGCGATTTGCTCTGCACCACTCACACTCCCTCCCTGTCCGTCGTGTTATTAATGCTACTACTAAAGCTGCTAATAACAATCATGATATCTGTGAAGCACTTACTATGTACCAAGCACGGTTCTAAGCACCGGGGGAGATACAGGCTGGATACAGTCCCTGTCCCACATGGGGCTGGCTCGCAGCCTCAAATACCCATTTTACAGCTGAGGGAACTGAGGCCCAGCGAAGTGAAGTGACTTGTCCGGCAGACAAGTGGAGGTACCAGGATTACAACAGGCCCGCGCCCTATCCACCGGGCCATTACGCTTACCCAGTGGACTGTATTGAGCTCCTGGAAATCTCCTTCACTTTGCGAGCCTAAAACCAGCCCCCCAAAAATTTGGCTGGTCAGTGCTGACAGAATCCTGAGCTCAGAGGAAGCTTCCCACTGTCCCTGCAGCTGTTTGTACAGATTGGCTGAGCCGATAACCATCTCCCGTTATCACTCCGTGACGTTAGCCTTTTGGAAACAGCTCTCACCAATCCAGCGCAGATATTCGGAACACCCCCAAAAGGTCTCGCTCTGGATTTTTCCTGCTGGGAGACGGAGCCCTCGATGCTGCATTAGGCAGAGGCCGAGAGGCAGGCAGGATGCCGGGCGATCCATTCCACGTTCTGGGAGCACTGCAGGGAAAAATCCTCGGAATAAGTAGTAGTAATAATAATTATTATGGTATTTGGTAAGTGCTTACTAGGTGCCAGGGAGTGTACTAGGCACTGGAGTGGATATAAGCTAATTGGGTTGGACACGATCCCTGGCATTCTTTCATTCATTCATTCATTCATTCAATCATACTTATTGAGCGCTCACTGAGTGCAAAGCACTGTAATAATAATAATAACAATGATGGTATCTGTTAAGCACTTACTATGTGCAAAGCACTCTTCTAAGCACTGGGGGGGATACAAGGTGATCAGGTTGTCCCATGTGGGGCTCATAGTCTTAATCCCCATTTTACAGATGAGGTAACTGAGGCACAGAGAAATGATCTGCCCAAAGTCACACAGCTGACAGGTGGTGGAGCCGGAACCAGAACCCATGACCTCTGACTCCCTAGCCCGGGCTCTTCCCACTGAGCCACGCTGCTTCTCTACTAAATACTTGGGAGAGAACAAGAGAACAGTAGCCTGTTGTGGGCAGGGATTTTCCCCTTTGTTTCTGAATTTTATTTTGTAGAGTTTAGTAACAATAACAACAATGTTGGTATTTGTTAAGCGCTTACTATGTGCAGAGCACTGTTCTAAGCGCTGGGGTAGATACAGGGTAATCAGGCTGTCCCATGTGAGGCTCACAGTTAATCCCAATTTTACAGATGAGGTAACTGAGGCACAGAGAAGTGAAGTGACTTGCCCACAGTCACACAGCTGACAAGTGGCAGAGCCGGGAGTCGAACCCATGACCTCTGACTCCGAAGCCCAGGCTCTTTCCACTGAGCCACGCTCCTTCCCAAAATAATTATGGCATTTGTTAAGTGCTTACTATGTGCAAAGCACTGTTCTAAGCACTGGGGGAGATACAAGGTAATCAGATTGTCCCACGTAGGGCTCACAGTCTTGATCCCCATTTTACAGATGAGGGAACTGAGGCACAGAGAAGTTAAGTGACTTGCCCAAGGTCACACAGCAGACAAACGGCAGTGCCGAGATTAGAGCCCATGACCTCTGACTCCCAAGCCAGTGCTCTTTCCACTAAGCCACTCTGCTTCTTCCAATAGTACAGTGCTCTGCACACAGTAAGCGCTAGATAAATATGATTGAATAAATGAATTAACAATATAACAGATACATTCCCAGCCCACAGCGAGCTCACACTCTAAAGGGGGTGACAGAAATTAATAGAAATAAATAAATTACATTTGTCCAAAGGAGTCCCCACACTCCCTCACATGGAGTTCACAGTCTCGATCCCCATTTTACACATGAGAAACTGAGGCACAGAGAAGAGAAGTTACTGTCCAAGGTCACACTGCAGAAAAGTGGCAGAGCCAGGATTAGAACTCAGATCCTTCTGACTCCTAGGCCAGTGGTCTCTCCATTATACCATGCTTCTTCTCCAGTACTATCTCAACCCTTCCCTCAGCCCCATCAGTACTTACGTCTGTATCCATAATTTATTTATTTCTATTATTATATGCCTCTCCCTTTAGACTGTAAACTCCTTGTGGGCAGGGAACATGTCTACCAATTCTGTTGTATCGTACCCTCCGAAGCACTTAGTACAGTGCTCTGCACAGAGTAAGCTCTCAATAAATGTAATTGATTGATGGATGGGAACAGGTCTATCAACTCAATGGTACTGTACTCTCGTGGCTCAGTGGAAAGAGCACGGGCTTTGGAGTCAGAGTTCATGGGTTCGAATCCCGACTTGGCCACTTGTCAGCTGTGTGACTTTGGGCAAGTCACTTAACTTCTCTGTGCCTCAGTTACCTCATCTGTAAAATGGGGATTAAGACTGTGAGCCCCACGTGGGACGACCTGATTCCCCTGTGTCTACCCCAGCGCTTAGAACAGTGCTTGGCACATAGTAAGCGCTTAACAAATACCAACATTATTATTATTATTACTCTCCTAAGCACTTAATACAGTGCTCTACACACAGTAAGTGCTCAATGATTACCTCATCTGTAAAATAGGGATTTAGACTGTGAACCCCATGTGGGACAACCAGATTACCTTGTTTCTACCCCAGTGCTTAGAACAGTGCTTGGAACATAGTAAGCACTTAACAAATACCATCATTGATTAATTGAATGGAAGGTATCTATCAACTCTATAGTGTTGTACTCTCCCAAGCACTTAGTAAAAATAATAATCATAATTATAATGATGGTATTTGTTAAGTGCTTACTGTATGCAAAGCACTGTTCTAAGCGCTGGGGGGATACAAGGTGATCAGGTTGTTCCAGGTGGGGTTCACAATCTTAGTCCCCATTTTACAGATGAGGTAACTGAGGCCCAGAGAAGTGAAGTGATTTGCCCAAAGTCACATAGCTGACAAGTGGCAGAGTGGGGATTAGAACCCATGACCTCTGACTCCCAAACCCATGCTCTTTCCCCTGAGCCACGCTGCTTTTCCCCTGAACCAAGCCGCTTCTAGTATAGTGCTCTGCACATGGTAAGTGTGAGAAGCAGCATGGTGTAGTGAGTGGAGGAAGGGCTGGGTGTCAAAGGTGTGGGTTTTAATCCAGCTCTGCCACTTGTCTGCTGTGTGACCTTGGGCAAATCATTTCACTTTGCTGTACCTCAGTTCCTTCATCTCTAAAATGGGGTTTGAGTCTGTGAGCCCCAAGTGGGACAGGGACTGTCTCCATCCCAATTTGCTTGTAACCATCCCAGCGCTTAGTACCATGCCTGACACATAGTAAGAGTTTAAAAAATACCAATATCATTATTATTATTATTATGTGCTCAATGACAACGACTGATTGACTGATTGGATTGTGTCTATCAACTCTGTAGTGTCACACTCCCATTCGTTCAATCGTATTTAGTGAGCACTTACTGTGGGCAAAGCACTGTATTAAGCACTTGGGAGAGTACAACATAAAAACAGACATATTCCTGCCCACACCAAGCTAGTGCTTAGTACAGTGCTCTGCACACAGAAGAGCAATCAATATGATGGTTTGAGCCATCAAATGGGTCAGTGAAGTTTCTCATCAGTAGCCGCTTTCACACCCTCCCTGCTGTTAGAGTTGAACTTTAACCTTCACTTTCCCTGCTGATCCCTCAGGGTTCGTGGTCAGGAGGTGTGACTATCATGATATCGTTCTCTCCCAAGTGCTCAGTACAGTGCTCTGCCCCCTTTAAGCACTCAGTAAATACAGTTGAATGAATATTTAACAGTGCCATGTGCCCCGCAAAAAAACCTGGCCAGGATTCCTTAGCCTTAATCCTTGAGACCGCGTGATTTTCATCCTTGTTTTTCAGGAGCCCAAATGTGGCTTGGCAGGATTCCCCGGAATAGAGAGCATGTGTGAACGTTTCTGAGTTCCAACGACTCTGTCGCAGCCTGTGTGTGAGTGTGTGTAACATCTGTGGCGCTCTGAAAGCTAGGCCCCATCCTCTCCTGGGAGTTGGAATCCCACTCTGCCGAGTCGCTCCGCAGCCCCCGTTTCCCACCCGAGGGAATTCTGGAGATGACCCTTTGGCTCCGTGAGGGATCAGGGGTTACCCAGGGATCTAGTCAGTCAGTCAGGCAGGCAGTCATCTTTACTGAGCACTTACCATGGGCAGAGCACGGAACTAAGCACTTGTGGGAAGGGATTGTCACTGTTTATTGTTGTATTGTCCTTTCCCAAGCACTTAGTACAGTGCTTGGGAGAGAGTAAGTGATTAATAAATACAAATGAATGAATGAGAGTCCAATTTAACAATAAATAGACACGATCCTTGCCCACTAGGCCTCCAGGGGGCCATTCATTCATTCATTCAATTCATTCAATCGCAGTTACTGAGCACTTCCTGTGTGCAGACCACTCTACTAAGCGCTTGGAAAATACAATTCGGCAACAAATAGAGACGATCCCTGCCCAACAACGGGCTCACAGTCTAGAGAGGGGAGACAGACATCAAAACAAATAAACAGGCATCAATAACATCAATATAAACAAATAGAATTATATAAACACACCATTAATAAAATAAATAGAATAATAAATATGTACATATATACACAAGTGCTGAGGGGCAGGGAGGGGGTAGAGCAGAGAGTGGGAGTCGGGGCGATGGGGAGGGGAGGAGGAGCAGAGTAAAAGGGGGGCTCAGTCTGGGAAGGCCTCCTGGAGGAGGTGAGCTCTCAGTAAGGCTACTCCTGAAGCAGTCAGTCAATCAGTCGTATTTACTGAATGCTTACTGGGTATAGAGTACTGTATTACACGATTGGGAGAGTCCAATATAACAATATAACAGACCCATTACCTGCCCAAAATGAGCTTAGAGTCTAGAGGGAGAGATTTGCTAAAAGCACTTCTCCCACTCCCTTCTGTGTCACCATGATTCGCTCCCTTTATTCATCCCTCCCTCAGCCCCACAGCTCTTATTTACATCTCCGTTAATGAGTTATTTATATTCAAGTCTGTATCCCCCTCTAAACTATAAGCTTGTCATGGGCAGCAAATGTATAATAATAATAATAACGTTGGTATTTGTTAAGTGCTTACTATGTGCCAAGCACCTTTCTAAGTGCTGGGAGAGATACAAGGTAATCAAGTTGTCCCATGTGGGACTCACAGTCTTCATCCGCATTTTACAGATGAGGGAACTGAGGTACAGAGAAGTGAAGTGACTTGCCCGAGATCACACACTTGACAAGTGGCGGAGCCGGAATTAGAACCCACGACCTCTGACTCCCAAGCCCATGCTCTTTCCACTAAGCCGCACTAATTTTCTATATCCTTTATTCTCTATATTCTTCCATATCCGACAACCGTGTTATATTACTGAATTGAACTCTCCTAAGAGCTTAGTACAGTGCTCTGCACACAGTAAGCGCTCCATAAATATGATTGAAAAGGAGGAGGACTCAGAGAATTGGTCCTGATCAATTTAGAAGAACCAGAATGGAAACTTGAGGAACAGAAAAACTAGTGATGGGGTGTGATTTCTCTCTCTCTCTTTCTTTCTTTTCTTTCTTTTTTCTTTCTTTCTTTCTTTCTTTCTTTCTTTCTTTCTTTCTTTCTTTCTTTCTTTCTTTCTTTCTTTCTTTCTTTCTTTCTTTCTTTCTTTCTTTCTTTCTTTCTTTCTTTCCTTCTTTCTTTCCTTCTTTCTTTCCTTCTTTCTTTCCTTCTTTCTTTCCTTCTTTCCTTCTTTCTTTCTCTCTCTCTTTCTCTCTCTCTCTCTTTCTCTCTCTCTTTCTCTCTTTCCTTCCTTCCTTCCTTCCTTCCTTCCTTCCTTCCTTCCTTCCTTCCTTCCTTCCTTCCTTCCTTCCTTCCTTCCTTCCTTCCTTTCTTTTTTTTTCTTTCTCCCTCCCTCCCTCCCTCCCCCCTCTCTCCCCCTCCTTCCTCCCTTCCTTCCTCCCTCCCTTCCTTCCTCCCTTCCTTCCTTTCTATTAAGGTCTGTCTTCTCTCTAGACTATGAGCTTGTGGTGGGCAGGGAATGTGTCAGGGAATGTATCTGTTTATTGCTCTATCGTACTCTCCCAAGTGCTTAGTACAGTGCTCTGCACACAGAAAGCACTCAATAAATACAATTGAATGAAGTGCTCAGTAAATACCATTGAATGAATGAATTAACGAATTCGTATGAACGCATTAAACGCTAACGCCTTCATACGATTGAGTTTAGATTTCATTCTGTTCAACTTTACAAAATAGAGGCCAGTCACCTGAGCTATGAGCAAGTGCTTTGGATGCACCGACTGGATAAATGTTGTGAGAGGAAGATGAGGGGTTGGTCTTCCCCCAGCCCGGGTCTGGTCCCGTAGAAGACGATCCGTACGTCGACGTCGGGGAATGGGGCTACTTTCCCACCCCCACCTCAGCCTCTCCACACTGCACCGCAAAGGATTCTGAGTTTCTTCGTGTTTACACCACTCCATGCTGTTTCATATGGTCAAAGGGCAAATAAATATTCAAGTGATGGGCCTAACCAATCAATCATTGGTATTTACTGGGCACTTCCTGGGTGCAGAGCACTGTACCAAGCACTTGGGAGAAGACGGTTCAACAGAGATGCTCTACGTGTTCCATGTCCTCATGATAATAGAGTAATTAGTGTCAAAATTGTCAGTCGGGGTGAGCGTTTCAAACCATCTGTTAATTTCAAACCATCTTCATAGTCGGTTAATTCCCATTTAAATGAATGGTTAATGGAATGGGATTTTCCTGAAAATGAGATTCTTCAAGAACACAACAAATGTACCGTGTCGTCCCCTGGCTTTCTCATTCCTGTGAACAACACCACTATCCTTCCTATCTTGTGAGGGCCCAGCTTTAGCACTACCCTTGATTCATCTTTCACATTCAACTCTCCTATTCAATCTGTCACCAAATCCTTTTGGGTCTACCTTCAAGACGTCGATACACTTTCCTCTCCATCCCAATTGTTACCGTGCTGATTCAAGCACTAACAATACTGTTGGAGACAAAAGTCCAAATGCTTTTTAAAATCCCCATAGCATCCAGGCTTCTAAATCTTCTACTTCACCCATCCCCATGCACCACAGCAGTATATAATGAGCTGGACTCCACTCTATGACATAGGCTGCTTGCCCCATGAGACCCAAGAAGACAAATGCAATATTTCTCCTACTTTGGAGATTCTGACATTGACTTATTGAACTTTGTAGACTACTGTCATAATAAAGACTTCACACAAAAGTTGCAAGTTAGAGAAGTATTGCTGACCAAGATAAAACTGTTATTTCTAGCTGGAAAAAAAAAATCAGAGGTCACTTTTGGTCACTTGAATTCATTTCAAACAATTGCCTTTGTAGATGTGATCGAGAATGGAAGAGAAGCAGCATGAAAAGAGCGTGGGCCTGGGAGTCAGAGGACCTGGGTTCTAAATCCCATTTCTGCCAATTACTTTTGCTTTCTGTGTAACTTTGGGCCAGTCACTTACCTTCTCTATGACTCAGTTCCCTCGGCTCTAAATTGGAGATGAAATACCTATTCTCCTACTTAGACTGCGTCCCTCAAGTGGGACAGGGACAGTGCCCAATCTAGTTGGCTTTTTACCTAACAGAAGCAACATGGCTTAGTGGAAAGAGCCCGGGCTTGGGAGTCAGAAGTCATGGGTTCTAATCCTGGCTCTGCCACTTGTCAGCTGTGTGATTTTGGGCAAGTCACTTAACCTCTCTGTGTCTCAGTTCCCTCATCTGTAAAATGGGAATGAAGACTGTGAGCCCCACATGGAACAACCTCATAACCTTGTTTCTACCCCAGCGCTTAGAAGGGTGCTTGGCACAAAGTAAGCGCTTAACAAATACCATCATCATTATTATCATTACCCCAGCACTGAGATCAGTGTTTGACGTATAGTCAGTGCTGAACAAATACCCTTTAAAAAAAAACAACCCAAACCAGAATAGAGTAATAAAGGCCAAGATAAAGGTTCACACTTAGACAAGCTCTTTCATTTTCATTCTGAATAGACACTAAAGTTCTTTCAAAACTCCAGTGCCAAGGAATGTCAACTGATACTAATGACTTACAAATCTACTGCAAATTGTCTAGTACTGACAGGGAGGATTTGAATATCACAGTCCAGAATTTTACCTTAAACCAGTATAATACAGTTCATGGAACGATGAAAAATGATCCAAATGCAGGATGAATTCTTCACTGTGGTTTGCGAGCAGTTGGGTTAAACCACATCAGAGGCAGTATTGAAAGAAGAGGCTAGGGAGCGTTCTAGTGGGTTTGTTTTTTCTTGAAAAGTCAGAGGGTTGTGGTTTACTAGAATCGGCTGCAGAAAGCTCTGATCTTGTTCACCACAGAAGAGTCACTTATCTAATCGATTAATAATTTTTATTGAGCGCTTACTGGATGCAAAGCACTAAACACTTGAGAAAGTGCAATACAAGAGAGTTGGTGGACAAGTTCCCCGCCCACAAACGGTTTACAGACTAAAGTGGGAGATAGACATTGATGCAAATTGATAAATTATGGATATGTGCATATACTCATTTCAATAGTGAATCTAGCACTAATAGCTGGAACTGGGGAAGAGAGAGCACCAAGCCAGAAAAAAAAACCAAAACATACCAGAAGTAGCAGTGAGGAAAACGAGCAGGCTACCCATCAGTAGTAATAGTACGTATATATTCATTCATTCATTTATCCATTCATTCAATCATCTTTATTGAGTGCTTACTGTGCAGAGCACTGTACTAAACACTTGGGAGAGCATCATATATAACAACAGACACATTCCTGCCATAACGAGCTTACCGTCTATGTATTGATTGATTGGCTGATTATTAAGAGCTTTCTGTGTGCACTAAAAGAAACGGCATGAGCCTGGGAGTCAGAAGGTCATGGGTTCTAATTCTGGCTCCACCCCCTGTCCGCTGTATGACCCTGGGCAAGTCACTTCACTTCTCTGTACCTTAGTTACTTCATCTATAAAATGGGGATTGAGACTGTGAGTCCCATGTGGGACGGAGACTGTGTCCAACCCGATTTGCTTGTATCCACCCCAGCGCTCAGTACAGTGCCTGGCACATTGTAAAGCACTTCAAAAATGTCATTATTATTAGTAGTAGTACTAATCATTATTATTATTAGTTTGTATTTATTGAGGGCCCCTTAGCAACAATAGAGAAGCAGCGGCGTGGCTCAGTGGAAAGAGCCGGGGCTTTGGAGTCAGAGGTCATGAGTTCGAATCCCTGCTCCGCCACTTGTCAACTGTGTGACTGTGGGCAAGTCACTTAACTTCTCTGTGCCTCAGTTACCTCATCTGTAAAATGGGGATTAAGACTGTGAGCCCCACGTGGGACAACCTGATTCCCCTGTGTCTACCCCAGCGCTTAGAACAGTGCTCGGCACATAGTAAGCGCTTAACAAATACCAACATTATTATTATTAACAATAATCATAATTTAATCCCCATTTTACGATGGGAAAGCTGAGGGATTGAGAAGTAGGTGACTTGCCCAGGGTCCCACATCAGGCAAGTGGTGGAGCTGGGATGAGATCCTGGGTCCCCTGATTCTTAGGACTGTGTTCTTCTTGGGAAGTACAAAAGAGAGAAATGGCACATTCCCGCCCCACAGGGAACTTTCACTCTAACGAGCAAATGGTTTCAACCAACAGTGGTGAAGGACATACTGTAGAGAAGCAGAAGAGAAGTAGAGAAGAAGCAGAGCGGCTTAGTGGAAAGAGCCCGGGCTTGGGAGTCAGAGGTCATGGGTTCAAATTGGGGCTCTGCCACTTGTTAGCTGTGTGACTGCTGGCAAGTCACTTAACTTCTCTGTGCCTCAGTTACCTCATCTGTAAAATGGGGATTAACTGTGAGCCTCACATGGGTCAACCTGATGACCCTGTATCTACCCCAGTGCTTAAAACAGTGCTATGCACACAGTAAGTGCATAACAAATGCCAACATTATCATTATCATTATTATTATTCTAATCCCGGCTCCGCCACTTGCCTGCTGTGTGATCTGGGGCAAGTCACTTAACTTCTCTGTGCCTCAGTTCCCTCATCAGTAAAAAGGGGGATTAAAAAATGTGAGCCCCACGTGGGACAATCTGATTACCCTGTGTCTACCTCAGCGCTTAGAACAGTGCTCAGCACATAGTAAGCACTTAACAAACACCATCCTCATTGTTATTATCGTGCATTTGGCTGTAATTTCTCTTACTTTCTATTGCCACTGCTGTTCCTTTCTGTGATGGTGCCATTCCCTCTCTAACTGCTGTCAGTCTTGCGACCTTAGGCAGGTCACTTCACTTCTCTGGGCCTCGGTTACCTCATCTGTAAAATGGGGATTAAGACCGTGAGCCGCGTGTGGGGCAGGGACTGCGTCCAACACAATTGGCTTAAATCCACCCCAGCTCTCAGTAGTGTCTGGCTCATAGCAAGCACTTGCCAGATACCGAAATTATTATTACTATTCTAAAGGGTTCTGTAACGCGCTGGTTGGGTGAGAAGTGTGTGGGGCTCTTCCACACAAAGGATTAGCAGTATTTTGAACTCTGACGCGTTAATCTGGTGAAGTCCACCAAGATGAGAGGATAACCTCATCTGCTGTCTAAGTGGTTAAACTAGTCGCTGGCCAAGCGACAAGGGGGCAGAGCTGGGGAAGAGGGAGGTGAATCATTTGAGCGAGCCCAGCTCCCACCCCTCGCTCAGCAGCCTTGCCGTCACCTCCCTCTTATACGACCCTTCCTGGAGCCCCTTAAGAAATGCTTCTGGGCATATCTGTAATTTATTTATTTATTTATATAAATGCCTGTCTCCCCCTCTAGACTGTAAACTCACTAGAGGCAGGGAATGTGTCTGTTGATTGTTCATTCATTCATTCATTCATTCAATCGTATTTATTGACCGCCTACTGTGTGCAGAGCACTGTATTAAGCACTTGGGGAAGTACAATACAAGTAAGCGCTTAAATTCTACAGCGATTAGTGTACCCTAGAGAAGCAGCGTGGTTCAGTGGAAAGAGCCTGGGCTTGGGAGTCAGAGGTCGTGGGTTTGAATCCAGGCTCTGCTACTTGGCAGCTGTGTGACTGTGGGCAAGTCGCTTAACTTTTCTGTGCCTCAGTGACCTCATCTGGAAAATGGGGATGAAGACTGTGAGCCCCACGTGGGACAACCTGATTCTCCTGTATCTCCCCCAGCGCTTAGAACAGTGCTCTGCACAGGGTAAGCGCTTAACAAATACCAACATTATTATTATTACCCCAGGGTCTCACCTAATGCGGGTTAGCCTACTTATGCCCCAATGGTTCTCCAAATCTCTGCCACAAGAACACAGGCAATTTTTTTAACGATATTTGTTAAGCGCTTGCTATCTGCCAGGCATTAAAATAAGCACTGGGAAAGATACAAACTAATCAGGTTGGACATCGTCCCTGTCCCTCATGGGACTCACAGTCTTACTCCCCATTTGACAGAGGAGGTAATCGAGGCACAGAGAAGTAAAGTGACATGCCCAAGGTCACCCAGCAGGCAAATGTCGGAGCTGGGATTGGGCCCGTGACCTTGTGACTCCCAGGCCCAGCTCTAGCTACTAGAACATGCTGCTTCCTCTAGGGTGTAAGCTCACAATAATAATAATAATAATAATAATGTTGGTATTTGCTAAATGCTTACTATGTGCAGAGCACTGTTCTAAGTGCTGGGGTAGACTGTGGGCAGGGAAGGTGTCTACCGACTCTGTTCTATTGTACTCTCCCAAGTGCTAACTACAGTGCTCTGCACACTGTAAGCGCTCAGTAAATACTACTGGTTGATAGATTAATGTGGTAAGTGCTATATATTCAACCTGCCATTTCAACTGGGTGGGGTCCTTTTCCATGTGGTTAAATTGAGGGCCTGCCTTTCTCCACATCCATCCTTCCCTTTTATCTTCTTCTTATTGAATGCCTTCCACAGGCAGGACACTCTACTATGCACTTGGGACAGAAGCAGCACGGCCTAGTGGAAAGATCACGGGCCTGGACGTCAGGGGGCATGGGTTCCGATCCTACCTCCACCACTAGCCTCCTGTGTGACCTTGAGCACTTCTCCGGCCTTCAGTTCCTCATCTGTAAAGTGGGGATTAAGGACTTGATCTCCTTCTCCCTTAGGCTGTGAATTTGGTGAACTCTTCATTTTTTAAAACATGAAGACTCATTGTTACACTTGCAACTGCACCTTGTTCCACACACACCCACAGATAATAATAATAATTGTGGTATTTGTTAAGCGCTTGCTATGTGCCAGGCACTGTACTATACGTTGGGGTGGATACGAGCAAATCCGGTTGGACACAGTCCCTGCCTCACTATTGTATTAGCAATCAGTAGTATTTATTGAGCACTTACTATGCGCAAAGCCATGTTCTAAGCACTTGGGAGAATACAAGAAAAGAAAAATAAAGAAAAGTCAGTGGGTGGGGCTCCTCTGCCAGACATTCATTCATTCATTCATTCAATCGTATTTATTGAGCACTTACTGTGTGCAGAGCACTGTACTAAGCACTTGGGAAAGTATAATTAAGCACTCTGCACACAGTATGTATTCAATAAATATCACTGACTATAGTAAAACAGAGATAATAATAATTATAATAATTATGGTGCTTGTTAAGTGTTTACTATGTGCCAAGCACTGTTCTAAGCTCTGGGGTCGATACAAGTTAATCAGGTTGGTCGCAGTCCCTATCCCATATGGGACTCACAGTCTTAATCCCCATTTTACAGTGAGGTAAGTGAGGCCTAGAGAAGTAAAGTGATTTGCCCAAGGCCACACAGCAGATAAGTGGCAGTGCCGGAATTAGAACCCATGATCTTCTAGACTCCCAGGCCCAGGCTCTGTCCACTACGCCATGCTGTTTCATCTGTATAATAATTGTAATGTTTGTTAAGTGCTTACTGTGTGCCAAGCACTCTTCTAAACACTGGGGTAGTAACAAGTTAATCAGGTTGGACACAGTCCCTGTCCCGCATGGGGCTCACAGTCTTATCCCCATTTTCCAGATGAGGTAACTGAGGCCCAGAGAAGGGAAGTGAGCTTGCCCAAGGTCACACAGCAGACAAGTCACGTAGTAAGGATTAGATCCCAGGTCCTTCTGACTCTCAGGCCAGTACTCTACCCACTAAGCCACACTGCTTCTCAGATAAGCAGCGTGGTTCAGTGGAAAGAACACGGGCTTGAGAGACAGAGATCATGGGTTCTAATCCTGCCTCTGCTACTTATCAGCTGTGTGACTTTGAGCAAGTCACTTAACTTCTCTGTGCCTCCGTTACCTCATCTGTAAAATGGGGATTGAGACTGTGAGCCCCACGTGGGACAACCTGATCACCTTGCATTCCCCCCAGCACTTAGAACAGTGCTTTGCACATAGTAAGCACTTAACAAATACCATCATTATTATTATTATGTACACACACACACACACAGATACATACACAGTCACACACACGGAAACATGGACACACACAGACACAAGTTCAAGGATACGTGAACCCAGACATTCATCCCTTTTTGTTTGCTTTCAGAAATGTTCCATGGTTTGTTTTTTTACAAATCTATAGGCATTTCTCTCTCGCTACAGTCTCTCACCCTATGGACACACACGCAGCCTTTGTGATTAGCAAGTAATAATGACAACGTGCCATTAATCATTAATGTATAGAAGATCTCTTCTAAAGGTTGCCATCTGCAAGAGAAGAGATTCCTAGCCAAGAACACTCTAGTGGCAAATACATCAAAATGAAAAGAATAGCATTTTAAATGGCATTATCAAACTTCTAATTGTTTAAAACCGTAAACTCCGCTGCTATAAACATGATTCGTTGGCAATGTAAATGAACATTTTAGGGCAGTATTCCCAAATGTGCTGCATTCAATTCTTTTCTTTGGGTACGTTAGACATGTCAACAGCTTTCTCATTAGACAGGCGACAACGTTTGCCTGGAAGATCGTCAAATGGAAAACGCTACTTAGGATTTGCTAATACAGTCAAGGACAGTTAATTGAAAAGCCCGCGGGCAAGAGATGTGAATCTGCATTTTTTACAATATGTAGAACATTGAATAATAGGAAAGATTTGTCTCAAATTAGCATGCTGTGGACTATTCATTTTTCCAACGTAAAACCCTTCATCAGGGTTTTACAACGTAGTCGAAATTGTATAGTGAATGGTAAACCAAAGCAGTCAGACATTCTCAATCTTTCACTGGGAAGACAATGAAGCTGATTGTTCACCTTGAGAGCATTATCATTTGGAAATGTTCTGATTGGACTCATAATTCCCTTTTCATAATATAATGACTCCAAATCCCCTTGTGGGGTAGAGATTTTGTTTCTGATTAATTTGTATCTACCTACCCTAGCTTTTAGAACAGTGCTTGACGTACAGTAAGCTTTTAACAAATACTGAAGGATGATAATATTCATTCAATCACATTTTTTGAGTGCTTTTGGGTTAAATACTTACTCTGAGCCAAGTGCTGTATTAAGTACTGGGGTAAATACGATCCATCAATCAATCAATCAGTGGTATTTATTGAGTGCTTTCTGTGTGCAGGACACTGTACTAAATGCTTGGGAGAGCATAATATAATAGAGTTGGTAGAATCATCTTGCCCCCTCCTGTCTGCCTCGCTGCTTTCCTACTGCAACCCAGCCCTCACACTCTTCTCTTCTGCTAACCTTCTCCCTGTACCTGGATCTCATCTATCGTGTTGCCAACGTCTTGCCCACTTCCTGCCTCTGGCCTGGAACAGCCTCCTTCCCCACATCTGACAGACAATGACTTTCCCCCCTTTTATTGAAGGCCCATCTCCTCCAAGAGGCCTTCCCTGACTAAGGCCTCCTTTCCTCTTATCCCATCCCCTTCTGTGTCACCATGACTTGCTTTCTTTATTTATTCCCCCGCCCAGCCCCAGAGGACTTATATCCTTATCTGTAATTTATTTATTTCTATTAGTGTCTGCCTGCCTCTCTAGATTGGAAACTCATTGTGGGCAGGGAATGTGTCTATTTATTGTTCATTCATTCATTCATTCATATAGAATCATTCAATAGATCATATTGAATCAATCTTATTTGTATTCAGTCATACTATGTTTGAATAATTCATTCAATAGTATTTATTGAGTGCTTACTGTGTGCAGAGCACTGTACTGAGCGCTTGGAATGTACAAATCGACAACAGATAGAAACAGTCCCTGCCCATTGACGGGCTTACAGTCTCAATCATAACCATATTCTTTCAACCATATTTATTGACCACCTACTGTGTGCAGAGCACTGTACTAAGGCACTTGGGAAAGTACCTTATAGTGATACATTATATCACTGAGTCACATTCCCTGCCCACAACAAGCTTAGAGTCTGCAGGTGTGGGGGGAGACAGATATCAATATAAATAAATAAATGACAGATAGGTACATAAGCGCTGTGGGCCTGCGGGAAAGGGGAAGAACAAAAAGAGCAAGTCAGGGAGATGTAGAAGGGAGTGAGAGAAGAGGAAAGGAGGGCTTAGTCAGGGCAGGCCTCTTGGAGGAGATGGGCCTTCAATAAGGCTCTGAAGGGAGGGAGAGTCATAGTCTGTCAGATATGAGGAGGGAGGGTGTTCCAGACCAGAGGCAGGATGTGGGCCAGAGGTGGGCAGCGAGAGAGAGGAGATCAAGGGACCGTGAACAGGTTGGCATTAGAGGAGTGAAGTGTGTGAGCTGGGTCACAATAGCGGAGTAGCGAGGTGAGGAAAGAGGGGGTAAGGTGACTAGGTGCTTTGAAGTTGATGGTGAGGTGTTTCTGTTTGATGTGGAGGTGGATGGATGGGCAACCACTGGAGGTTCTTGACCTGGGGGGAAACATAGACAGCTATGGAAATGGGGGGGGCGGGGTTCCAGGCCAGAGGCAGGATGTGTGAGAGAGGTCAGCAGCAAGATAGATAAGATGGAGACCCGGTGAGAAAGTTAGCGTTAGAGGAGTGGAATGTGCAGGCTGGGCTGTAGAAAGAGAGAAGTGAGGTGAGGTAGGAGGGGTCAAGGTGACGGACTGCTTTAAAGTCAACGGTGAGGAGTTTTGTTTGATGTGGAGGCGGATGGGCAACCACTGGAACTTTTTGAGTATTGGGGTGACATGTCCTCAATGTTTTTGTAGAAAATTGACCCGGACAGGAGAGTGAAGTATGGACTGGAGTGAGGAGAGGCAGGGGGCTGGGAGGTCAGCAAGGAGGCTGATGCAGTCATCCGGGCAGGAAAGGGTGAGTGATTGAATTAACATGGTAGCGGTTTGGATGGAGACGAAAGGGCAGAGTTTAGCAATCTGAAGGTGGGACCGACAGGATTTAGTGATGGATTGAATACGTGGGTTGAATGAGAGAGAGGAGTCAAGGATAACCCCAAGGTTTCGGACTTGTGAGACGGGAAAGGATGGTGGTACTGTCTACAGTGATGGGAAAGTCAGGGGGAGGACAGAGTTTGGGTGGGAAGATGAGTTCTGTTTTGGACATCTTGGGTTTGAGGTGACGGGAGGACATCCAAGTACGGATGTCTTGAAGGTGAGAGGAAATGAGAAAAAGCAGAGCGGGAGAGAGATCAGGCCCGGAGATGTAGATTTGGGTATCACACACATAGTATTATTATTAATTATTAACCAGATTTATTGAGAACTTACTGTGTGTGACGCACTGTACTAAGCGCTTGGTAGAGTACAGTACAACATCAAACACATTCCCTGCCCACAGCGAGTTCATAGTTCATTCATTCATTCATTCAATAGTATTTATTGAGCACTTACTATGTGCAGAGCACTGTACTAAGCGCTTGGGATGAACAAGTCAGCAACAGATAGAGACAGTCCCTGCCGTTTGACGGGCTTACAGTCTAATCGGGGGAGACGGACAGACAAGAACAATGGCAATAAATAGAGTCTAGAAGGGGAGAGAGACATTAATATAAATGAATAAATAGATAAATAAATAAATAAATTACCGATAAATACATATGTGCTGTAGCAGAGGGAGAGAGGATGAATGAAGCAGCAAGGATAAGTGGCACAGAAGCGAGTGGGAGAAGAGGAGAGGAGGGCTTCATCAGGGAAGGCTTCTTGGAGGAGATGGGCCTTCAGTGAGGCTTTGAAGTGGGGGAGAGCAATTATCTGTCTGATATGAGCAGCGGGAAGCGGGAAGCAGCTTGGGTCAGTGGAAAGAGCCTGGGCTTCGGAGTCAGAGGTCATGGGTTCGACTCCCGGCTCTGCCTCTTGTCAGCTGTGTGACTGTAGGCAAGTCACTTAACTTCTCTGTGCCTCAGTTCCCTCATCTGTAAAATGGGGATTAACTGTGAGCCTCACGTGGGACCACCTGATTACCCTGCATCTACCCCAGCGTTTAGAACAGTGCTCTGGACATAGTAAGCGTTTAACAAATGCTAACATTATTATTATTATTATATGAGGAGGGAGGGTGTTCCAGGCCAGAGGTTGGAGGTGAGCAAGCGGTGAGCATCGAGATAGACAAGATGGAGGTACAGTGCACCAGAGGAGCAAAGGGTGTGGGCTGGGTTGAAGCAGGAGAGCAGTGTGGTGAGAGAGGAGGGCGAAAGGTGGTTAAGTGCTTTAAAGCCAATGGTGAGGAGGTGGTAGAGTTGTAGTTGAAGCCATGGAAGGGAATGAATTCTGAAGGTAGTGGGTGTAGACGGGGAATAGATGGAGACCCAGAACTGAACCTCGAGAGACACCCACAGTTACGGGGTGGGAGACAGAGGAGGAGCCCACAAAGGAGATTGAGAATGAACGGCCAGAGAGGTAAGAGGAGAAGTAGGAGAGGACAGTGTGAGTGAAACCAAGGTTGGAGAACATTTCCAGGAGAAGGGGGTGGTCCACAGTGTCGAAGGGAGCCGAGAGGTCGAGGAGGATTAGGATGGAGTAGAGGCCGTTGGATTTGTCAAGAAGGAGATCGTCGCTGACCTCTGAGAGTGCGGTTTCAGTGGAACGAAGGAGATGGAAGCCAGATTGGAGGGGTTCCAGGAGAGAACTGGAGGAGAGGAATTTGAGACAGCGGGAGTAGACGACTCGCTCAAGGAGTTTGAAGAGGAATAGTAGGAGGGAGATGGGGCCACAACTGGAGGGAACTGTGGGGTCAAGGGAGGGGGGTTTTTTAAATAATAATATTAATGTTGGTATTTGTTAAGTGCCTACTATGTGCAGAGCACTGTTCTAAGCCCCGGAGTAGATACGGGGTCATCAGGTTGTCTCACGTGAGGCTCACAGTCTTAATCCCCATTTTACAGATGAGGTAACTGAGGCACAGAGAAGTTAAGTGACTTGCCCACAGTCACAGAGCTGCCAAGTGGCAGAGCGGGGATTCGAACCCACGACCTCTGACTCCCAAGCCCTTGCTCTTTCCACTGAGCTACACTACTTCTCTAAGATAAGTAGCGTATCTCTTTTAAGTGTATCTCTTTTAAGATAAGGGAGACGTAGGCATGTTTGAAAGCAGTGGGGAAGAAGCCACTGGAGAGAAAAAGGTTGAAGATGGCAGTTGGGAAGGGAAGAAGGGAGAGGCAAGAGTTTTGATAAAATGTCAAGTTATGGGATTCGATGCACATGTGGAGGGAGTGGTTTTTGAGAGGAAGCAGGAGATCTCCTCTAGAGACACTGCTGGGAAGGAAGGGAGAGTTGAAGAGGGGGCTGGAAGAGGGAGGGACTGAGCAAGGGCACGGCGCTACATCGGATCATCAAATCAGATTCATTCAATAATGAATCTGATAATAATGAATAATTATTATACTCTGAATAATCTAAATAATGAATAATGAATTTGAATGAATGAATGATTCATTCAAATCAGATACATCCTCTGCTCCATAAACTCATCAGGTCATCGTGCACAGGTAGACATGGAATTTTTTCTTTTCTGTCCAGCCCTCATCATCAAATAAATACGAGTTTTGCCTTGCAGAAATGGCAGACATTTTGGAATCGCAACTCAGTCATTCTATTGCTTTGCTCAATGTGGTCATCAGTCAATTGACGGGATTTGCTGAACTCCTGCTGGAAGCATAGTTCAGTACACAGTGTTTGGAAAAAAGCAGTCGTGGCTCAGTGGAAAGAGCCCGGGCTTGGGAGTCAGAGGTCAGGGGTTCAAATCCCGGTCTGCCACATGTCAGCTGTGTGACTGTGGGCAAGTCACTTAACTTCTCTGTGCCTCAGTGACCTCATCTGTAAAATGGGGATTAAGACTGTAAGTCTCACGTGGGACAACCTGATTATCCTGTATCTACCCCAGCACTTAGAACAGTGCTCTGCACATAGTAAACGCTTAACAAATACCAACATTATCATTATTATCATTACAATAATCAATCCATCAATCGTAAATTCCTTATGGGCATGGAGCAAGCCTATTAACCCTACTGCATTGTTAATAATAATGGTTATAATGATGGCATTTGTCCAGCGCTTACTATGTGCCAGGCACTGTACTAAGCACTGGGGTAGACACAAGCTAATCGGGTTGAACACAGTCCCTGTCCCAAGTGGGGGCTCATAGTCCCAACCCCCATTTTACAGATGAGGGAATTGAGGTCCGGAGAAGTGAAGTGACTTGCCCGCAGCAGACAAGTGGCAGAACTGGGATTAGAACCTAGGTCTTTCTGACTCCCGGGTGGCTATCTGACTGGTTGCCTTAAAGTTGAAGGAAAGGAGTTCCATTACACGTCTGTGTAATGCAGAAATGGATGGGCAATCACTGGAGGTCCTTGGGGAATGGGGAAACATGTCCTAAATTTTCTTTGTAGGAAAATGATCCGGGCAGCAGAGTGAAGTATGGGCTGGAATGGGGGAGAGACAGAGGGCAGGGAGGTCAGCAAGGAGGTTGATACAGTAATCGAGGTGGGATCCAGAAGGTGGGCAGGGAATGTGTCAGTTTATTGTTATATTGTACTCTCCCAGTGCTCTTCACACGGTAAGCACTCAATAAATACAGCTGAGTGAATGAATAAGTGTTTGGATCAGCATGGTACCTGTTTGGTTGGCGAGAAGGAGTGAATTCTACAGATGTTGTGAAGGTTATATTAATGTCTGTCTCTTCCTCTAGACTGTAAGCTCGTTGTGGGCAGGGAATGTGTCTGTTTATTATTCTATTGTACTCTCCAAGCACTTAGTACAGTCCTCTGCACACAGAAAGTGCTCAGTATATAGGATTGAATGAATGAATGAATGACAGGAAGGAGCACTCGTGTTTTCTGCCCACAAGACGATTACACTATAATGTAGGAGGCTGACAGACAAAGTTATTTGCACGTAGTGAGAGCAGGAGGGAGATCAAAGATTAAAAGAGGTAGCAGAGTCTACACAACAGTGTAGTAGGAGGCTGGCAGACGAAATTATTTGCAAATAGTAAGAGCCGGAGGAAGATCAAGGATAAACGAGGAAGCAGAATGAATATACCAGAATGAAATTTCAGAATAAATCAGGATTCATTCGTTCACTCATTCATTCGATCCGATTTATTGAGTGCTTACTGTGTGAAGAGCACTGTACTAAGCACTTGGGAGAGTACAGCACGGCAATAAACAGTCACATTCCCTGCCCACAACGGGCTTACAGTCTAGGATCAATTATAGTAATTATGGTATTTGTTAAGTGCTTACTATGTTCTAAGCACTGGGGTAGATGCAAGATCATCAGGCTGGACACAGTCCTGTCGCACGTGGGGCTCACAACAATTGAAAACCTACCCAGGGCTTCTGTCACACAAGAAATTCTCAAACATAGTCAGTCTTCTAGCATAGAAGTTATGCTCACCTTAAAACAATTATGATGGGTGGGACTTTTTTTATGGTATTTGTTAGGTGCTTTCTGTGTGCCAGGCACCATATGAAGCGCTGGGGTAGATATAAGCTAATCGGGTTGGACACAGTCCATGTCCCTCATGGGGCTCATGTCCTCGATCTCCAATTTGCAGATGAGGTAACCGAGGCCCAGGGAAGGGAAGTGACTTCCCCGAGGTCACACAGCAGACATTAGAAACCAGGCATTCGAAGCCAGATCCTCCTGACTCCCAGGCCCGGCTCCATCCCTTAGACCACGCCGCTTCTATGAGAATGAGTGACAGCAGCAAACCCAAACAGCTGTTGTTTGGAGAGCTGAAACTGGGAAAGTGAAAGCAGAGAGGGTAGAGAAGTGCTTTAAGGACACAGTGAAACAAAAGCTGAAACCTGGGAGCCGGGTTGCAGAGGACAGACCAGCATGGCTCCCTGCCAGCAAGAAGGGAGAGGTTCTCTTTGAGCAAAAGCTTCATAAGGAAATAGAGACAAGGAAGCAAAAGCGAAACAGCAATGAGACGCTGCAAAAACGTGAATTCCCTCACTGGTCTTTTCAGACACACCCGCACATGAGGTGAAGTGACTAAACCCAAAGAAACACCAAACTTCACACAATTCAGAACAGTGAGGCGGAAGCAGGGGTGAAGAAGCAGGCCATTTCATCCTCTGTCATTTTTTATTATTTAGGGTCTTGGTAGAAACACCAAACGTGATACAATTCAGAACAGTGAGGCACTGTAGGTTCATCATGGGAAGGGAAAGTGTCTCTCCCAAGCGCTTAGTACAGTGCTCTGTATCCAGTAAGCGCTCCTAAATACCTCAGATTGATTTTTTGATTGAAGGGGTGGGGAAGCAGACCAATTCTTCCTTTATCATTTATTTTTTATTTATGGTTTTGGTAGAAACAACAAGCACCACACAGTTCAGAACTGTGAGACTGAAGCTGGGGTGGAGAAACAGACCATTTCTTCCTCTATCATTTATTTTTTATTATTTTTGGTCCTGCTAAAAACACCAAACACCCCACAGTTCAGAAGAGTGATGCACTGTAAGCTTGTCATGGTCAGGGAACGTGTCTACCATCTCTGTTATACTGTACTCTCCCAAGAGATTAGTACAGTGCTCTGAATCCAGTAAGTGCTCCATAAATACCACTGATTGATTTTTCAACTGAAGCAGGGGTGGAGAAGCAGACCATTTCGTCCTCCACCGAATACCCCAGAGTGGACGTATGGATCATGTTCTACACAAACAGACTAGGAGTTATGGAAAGAATGTTCCCTAATTCTTCCAGAGTGTTTTATCCTAATCAGAACATGAAATCATGTTGGTGTGGAGAAGCAGCATGGCCTAGTGGAAAGATCCCTGGCCTGGAAGTCAGGAGATCTCGATTCCAATCCCAGCTCTGCCACTTGTTTCCCGTGTGATCTTGAGCAAGTCACTTCACCCTCTGTGTCTCAGTTTCCTCATTAGCAAAGTAGGGATCCACTCCCCGTTCCCCCTCCTACTTAGAGTATGAGCCCCACGTAGGACTGGCTAATCTTGCACCTACTTCATCACTTAGTTCAGTGCTTGACACATAATGATAATAATAAAAATAATGGAATTTGTTAAGTGCTTACCATGTGTCAAACACTGTTCAAAGCACTGGGGTAGATTCAAGGTAATCAGGTTGTCCCACTTGGGGCTCACAGTCTTAATCCCCATTTTACAGATGAGGGAAATGAGGCACAGAGAAGTTGCTCAAGGTCACACAGCAGATAAGTGGAGGAGCCGGGATTAGAACCCACGTCCTCTGATTCCCAAGCCTGCGCCCTATCCACTAAGCCACACGTAGTAAGAGCTTAACAAATACCACAGTTATCAATATTATAGCAGGACTGACTATATTTCTACTTTTAAAAAAATCCTCCCCAAACCATTATTAAGCTCCTTTCTCTTCCAAGAGGCCTTCCCCAATTCAACCATCTTTTCCCTGACTGGCTCTCCCTTCTGTTTCCCCTGTGCACTTCAGTCTGTGACCTTTGGACACTTGAAATTCACCCCACCCCCAACTCCACACTGCTAATGCACATATCTTTAAATCATGCATTACAAATTATTGATTCATATTAACACCTGTCTCCCCCTTTACACTGTAAGCTTGTTAATAATAATTATAATAATCGTATTCATTCATTCAATAGTATTTACTGAGCACTTACTATGTGCAGAGCACTGTACTAAGCGCTTGGAATGTACAATTCGGCAACAGATAGAGACAATCCCTGCCCAATGAAGGGCTCACAGTGTAATCGGGGGAGACAGACGGCAGAGCAAAACGGTACGAAAGAAAAACAAGACCACGTTATCACAATAAATAGAATGAAGGGGATGTATACCTCATTAACAAAATAAATAGGGTAATAAATACAAATGAGCACAGTGCTGAGGGGTGGGGGAGGGAGGAGGGGGAGGAGCAGAGGGTGGAGGGGGAAGCAGAGGGAAAGGGGAGAGCTCAGTCTGGGAAGGCCTCCTGGAGGAGGTGAGCTCTCAGTAGGGCTTTGAAGAGGGGAAGAGAGTTAGTTTGGCAGAGGTGAGGAGGGAGGGCGTTCCGGGACAGCGGGAGGACATGGGCCAGGGGTCGACGGTGGGATAGGAGAGAACGGGGGAAGGTGAGGAGGTGAGTGGCAGCAAAGGAGCGGAGCGTGCGGGGTGGGCAGAAGAAAGAGAGAAGGGAGGAGAGGTAGGAGGAGTCAAGGGGATGGACAGCCTTGAAGCCCAGAGGGAGAAGTTTTTGTTTTGTGCAGAAGTTGATAGGCAACCGCTGGAGGATTTTAAGGAGGGGAGTGACATGCCCAGAGCGTTTCTGCAGGAAGATGGTCCGGGCAGTTGAATGAAGAATAGACTGGAGCGGAGAGAGACAGGAGGAAGGGAGATCAGAGAGGAGGCTGACACAATAATCCAGTTGGGATATTATGGGATATTATCATAATAATTGTGGTATTTGTTAAGCACTTACTATGAGCCAGGCACTATACTAAGTACTGGGGTGGATACAAGCACATCGGGTTGGACGCAGGCCCTGTCCCACAAGGGGCTCATGGTCCCCATCCCCATTTTACAGATGAGGTAACTGAGGCCCAGAGAAGTGAGGTGACTTGCTCGCAGTCATACAGCAGACACATGGTGGAGCCAAAATTAGAACCCATGACCTTCTGATTCCCAGACCCATGCTCTATCCCCTACACCATGGTGCTTCCCCCAGGGAACATGTCTGCTAATTCTGCTGCATTGTACCCTCCCAAGCACATAGCACAGTGCTCTGCACATAGTAAGTGCTCAATAATTACCACTGTTTGATTGAAAGTCAGGCAGTGAGGCATTGGGCCACTGAATATATCGCTTAGTGCAGTGGTCTGCACACAGTAAGCGCTCAAAAATACCAATGATTAAATATAACTGCCCCTCAGATTGGCACCTGGAAAGTTCCCAGTCCTCTACCAGTCTTGACTTCAGGAGGGAGAGTGAAGCAGAGGCCTGTCCATTCCTAGCTTGGCCAGTGGCTAGCGAGTGGCAGGCCATCGGCTACAAGTCAAAACTCCCCTGTGCTGGTCACCGGGGGCACGGGAGAGAGTCAGAAACTCAGGTTTACTGTGCGGAAGGCGGCAGTGGTCAACCACTTCTGGATTTTTCCCAAGGAAACTCTGTGGATCCACTACCGGAACGACTGCAGATGGAGGTGGGGCTACAGGCCGGACACAACTCGACAGCGTAAGACAACAGATACCACTGATTGATTCATTCATTCATTCATTCAGTAGTATTTATTGAGCGCTTACTATGTGCAGAGCACTGTACTATGCGCTTGGAATGAACAAGTCAGCAACAGATAGAGACAGTCCCTGCCGCTTGACGGGCTTACGGTCTAATCGAGGGAGACGGTTGAGCGTCACAAGCTTCCATGGGCTTGTTAGGAAGGTAAAGAAGGCGACACAATCCTTGCCCTCAAGCAGTTTAGAACTCAGTGGGATAGAAAACAGGATCTTCTGACTGAAGTAGGCCAAACTAAAGAGCCATACAAAATCCAATAAACACAACTGACAGAAATTTAGACACCTAAAGGCAAATGGGACGTAAACCACAGACTTCGAGCAAGTTGCTATTACACTTCCTGGAGCAGGGCTATAGCTGCTACTTGGAAAAGATGATTTTAGGAAACATTCCATTCACAGGAAGAAGTTACCAACACCCTGGAGACAATGGAGCCAGAATCCATTATCACCACGGCTCTCTCATGGAGCTACAGAATAAACCTCCGTCCAACAATGAATACCGAAGCAGCATGCTGCAGCCACACTGAGCAAATGGTTTCGGTCTGCTTCATCATTTTCAGTGTGGGATAGAAACTTGCTCAGCAAGCCTCAGCTCTGTCAATCAAAAACAAAAAAAAAGGTGATGAGATGAAAGTTGATTGCCGCCTGCTGTAGGTGGCCCCGACTGCTTTTCAGGTAACTAGGGACCGGCTGCTCAAAGCCCAAAGCACTTATGAATGTAACTGTAATTTATTTATCGGTAATAATGTCTGTTTCCCCCCTCCTTTAGACTGTAGGCTCGTTGTGGGCAGGGAATGTGTCTCTTTATTGTTGTATAGTACTCTCCCAAGCGCTTAGTACAGTGCTCTGCACACAGTAAGCGCTCAGTAAGATTGAATGAGGTCAGGTGAGGAATGCATTAAAAAAGAAAAAAAATTCATCCAAAATAAGGAGTAGATGGAAAGAGACAAATCAGGGGCTACGCGGCCCTTGAGTCTACTTAAAATGCGCAAAATCTCCCAGGACCTTCACTTCTTGTAACTTTAAAGGTCGGAGACACTAATGATGATAATAATAATAATAATTGTTGTATTTGTTGAGTATTTACTATGTGTCAGACATGTTCTAAGTGCTTGATAATCACCGAGACTGTGAGTCTCATATGGGACAGGGACTGCCGATTTGCTTGTATCCACCCCAGGGCTTAGTACAATGCCTAGCGCATGGTAAGCGCTTAATGAATGCCATCATTACTATAATCGAGTTGGACACAGACCCTTTCCCACATGGGATTCACAGTTTTTATCCCTATTTTATAGATGAGGTCACTGAGGCACAGAGAAGTGAAGTGACTTGCCCAGGATCATGCAACAGACAGGTGACGAAGCCAAAACTTCAACTCTGGTCCTTCTGACTCCTAGTCCAGGTTCTATCCACTAGGCCGCACCGCTTCTGAAGAAGAAACCCTTTGGCTTGAAGGGAGGGATGGGGAAGGGGGTTCTGGGGTAGAAGAAGGATTGGTTTCCACACCTTCAGTTAGGAAGGAAGAGAGGGGCTCTTCCACCCTTTTAAATACCAGAGCACAGAAGAGTACAATCACTCCTCCTTTCCCGTCTAGATCATTGCATCAACCTCCTTTCTGACCTCCCGACCTCCTGCCTCTCCCCATTCCAGTCCATGCTTCACTCTGTTGCCCAGATTATCTTCCTACAGAAACTTTCAGGGCATGTCACCCCCTTCCTCAAAAATCTCCGGCGGTTGCCCATGCAGCTCCGTATCAAACAAAAACACCTCACTCTTGGCTTCAAAGTCGTCCATTACCTTGCCCCCTCTTACCTCACCTCCCTTCTCTCCTTCTCCAACCCAGCCCACACAATCCGCTCCTCTGCTGCCTCTCACCTTCTTACTGGGCCTCCATCTTGCCTGTCTTACCGCCGACCCCTGGCCCACGTCCTACCTCTGGCCTGGAACACCCTTCCTCCTCTAATCCGCCAAACAATGACTCTCCCCTCTTCAAAGCCCTGCTGTAGGCACACTTCTTCCAAGAGGCCTTCCCTGACTAAGCCCCACTTTTCCCCAGCTCCCACTCCCTTCCACATCAACCTGACCGGCTCCTTTTGCTCTTCTCGCCCCGCCCCAGCACTTTTGTATATATCTGTCATTTTATTTATTTATATTGATGCCTATTTATCAGTTTAAATGTCTGGATGCCTGTTTTTGTATATTGATATCTGTCTCCCCCACTCTAGACTGTGAGCTCGTTGTGGGCAGGGATTGTCTCTCTTTATTGCTGAATTGTACTTTCCCGAGTGCTTAGTACAGTGATCTGGACACAATGAGTGGTCAACAACTACAACTGAATAAATGAATTATAGATTCTATATTAAAAATGATTTATTTAAATGATTTATTCCTAGTAAAGTCTGTCTCCCCCCTCAAAACCGTAAGCACATTGTGGACAGGGAATGTGTCTACCAACCCCATTGTATTGTGCTCTCCCAAGCGCTCAGTACAGTGTTCCATACACGGTAAGTGCTCAATAATAATGAATGATTGATGGATTATGATCACAGCCTCCAACCACACAAGAGAAATGTTCAGTGTTTCCCTTCGTTGTCCTTTTTTGGACTTCCCGGAGAATTGGAAGGAACCTGGCAAACCTGGCCTGGTGGATAGAGCCTAAGACTGGGAGTCAGAAGGTAATGGGTTCTAATACTGGCCCTGCCACTTGTCTGCTGTTGGATCTTGGGCAAGTCACTTAACTTCTCTGGGCCTCAATGACCTTATCTGTAAAATGGGGATGAAGACTGTGAGCCCCACCTAGGACAGGGACTGTGTCCAACTCCATTTGCTTGTATCCACTCCAGCGTTCAGTACAGTCCCCTTTTAGACTGTGAGCCTGTTGTTGAGCAGGGATCGTCTCTATCTGTTCCTGAATTGTACATTCCAAGCGCTTATTACAGTGTTCTGCACATAGTAAGCACTCAGTAAATACAATTGAATGAATGAATGAATAATAATAATAATGATGGTGGTATTTCTTAAACGTTTACTATGTGCAAAGCACTGTTCTAAATGCTGGGGGGAATACAAGGTGATCAGGTTATCCCACATGGGACTCACAGTCTTAATCCCCATTTTACAGATGAGGTCACTGAGGCCCAGAGAAGTGAAGTGACTTGCCCAAGGTCACACAGCAGACAAGTGGAGAAGCTGGGATTAGAACCCATGACCTCTGACTCCCAAGCCCGGGCTCTTTCCACTGAGCCACGCTGAATGAATACAATGCCTGGGATGTAGTAAGTGCTTAACAAATGTCAACGTTGTTATTATTATTATAAACTGTCTGCTACATCTTCCAGGCACTGTGTTTTGCACAAACAGGCAGGAGCAGTGTTGTCTAGTAGTTAGAGTGCAGGCCTAGGAGACAGAGGACCTGGCTTCTCATCTTGGCTCCACCATTACCGCTGATGCTCATGAGGATGTGATGATACTAAAGAAAGCTACTTCTGACAGCCCTCCGCCACCAAACCCCCACTAATCTGAATGCTTGGGCACTCCTCTAGATGGTAAACCCGTTCATTCATTCATTCAAACGTATTTATCGAGCGCTTACTGTGTGGAAAGCACTGTACTAAGCGCTTGGGAGAGTTCAGTATGAGTTTCCCATTCATTCTGGACGGGGAACGTGTCTGCTAATTCCATGGTATTACACTTGCCCAAGTGCTTAGTACAGTGCTCTGCACAGGGTAAGGGCTCAACAGATACCACTGACTGATGGATTGATTGGTTCCATAGTAAGAATTCAGCAAAATGATTTTGAGATGGGAAATGATTGTCACCCAGTGATGGGATAAATCATGAAATAAAAGAGGATGTCTAATCAATAAGGGCTGTGATTATTTTGTGGCAGTTAATCAATCAATCGTATTTATTAAGCACTTACTATGCGCAGGCCACTGTAAAAGGAGCTCGGGATAGTACGGTACAATAATGATGTTGGTATTTGTTAAGCGCTTACTATGTGCAAAGCGCTGTTCTAAACGCTGGGGGAGATACAGGGTAATCAGGTTGTCCCACGTGAGGCTCACAGTTAATCCCCATTTTACGGATGAGGTAACTGAGGTACAGAGAAGTTAAGTGACTTGCCCACAGTGATATAACAGACAAATTCCTTGCCCACAGGGAGCTCGTTCCCTCCCGGCATCACTTAGTTGTCATAAGGAAACGTCACTCGATCTCTTTTCTCTATTTTTCAAACATCAATTAGATTATAGATTTTGATTTAGGTTCTTAACTGACTTGGTACAAGTGGGAAAATTACCCTTTAATGCCAGCAAACACTGTTTAATCTCTCTTTTGATCACAGTGGGCAGACAGAATGTGTTTTTCTAGAATTTTTCCTGAATGATTTATGAAATGTGAATATTAGCATAATGTCTAGTGTTTGTTATGCTTTTCAAAGGATATCCTGGAAGGTATAATCTTTTTGTCAATGAGAACTATGAAGTTTTAAAGCAGCAATCAGAGTCTGAGATGCTAGATTTTAGCAATCCATCTCTTTTTTTTATGGCTCTTTATGAGTGCTTACTATGTGCCAGGTACTGCTGAGAAGCAGGGTGGCTTAGTGGATAGAGCACAGGCCTGGGAGTCAAAAGAACCTGGGTTCTAATCCCAGCTCTGCCACGCGTCTGCTGGGTGACCTTGGGCAAATCACTTCACTTTTCTGGGCCTCAGTTATCTCATCTGTAAAATGGAAATGAGTGTGAGCCCCATATGGGATAGGGACTGGTTCCAAGATGATTAACTTGTGTCTACCCCAGTGCTTAGAACGTACTTGGCACTTAGTAAGCACTTCACAAGAACCATAATAATAGTAATAATAATAATACTTCACTAAATGCTGGGGTAGTTTCAAAATCAACAGATTGGACCCAGTCCCTGCCCCACATAGGGCTCACAGTCTTAATCCCCATTTTGCAAATTATTTAAATGAGGCCGAGAAGTGCAGTGAGTGACTTGCCCAAGGTCACACAGCAGACAACTGACAGAGTCAGGATTAGAACCCAGGTCTTTCTGACTCCCAGGCCTGTACTCTATATCCACAAGGCCATGCTGCTTTGCCCCTCCAAGTTAATTGTGTGAGTTTGTTAATAACATTTACAATTGCTTAAATACTTTGAAAGAATCATTATTAAGACTACATGAATATTAATGTTATAGAATATACCATTTAGGGTACCTAAATATGAATCACTCCATAATTTCTGTTAAAAGGCCAGCTCCCAGCCTACATGTTAATAGGAAGAACTGGGACAAATGTGATCATAAAGTCACCTGCGTGTTGTGGAGGAGGAAGAGGAGGGGGAGAAGAAAGAGGAGGAGGAGGAGGAAGAGGAGAAGGAGGAGGAAGAGGAGGAAGAGAGGAGGTGGAGGAAAAGGAGGAGGAGGAAGAGGAGGAGAAGGAGGATGAGGAGGAGAAGGAGGACGAAGAGGAGAAGGAGGTGGAAGAAAAGGAGGAGGAGGAAGAGGAGGAGAAGGAGAAGGAGGAGGAAGAGGAGGAGAAGCTGGAGGAAAAGGAGGAGGAGGAGAAGGAGGAGGAAGAGGAGGAGAAGGACGAGGAAGAGGAGGAGAAGGACTAGGAAGAGGAGGAAAAGAAGGTAGAAGAAAAGGAGGAGGAGGAAGATGAGGAGAAGGAGGATGAAGAGGAGGAGAAGGAGAAGGAAGAGGAGGAGAAGGAGGAGGAAGAGGAGGAGGTGGAGGAAGAGGAGAAGGAGGAAGAAGAGGAGGAAGAGGAGGAGGTGGAGGAAGAGGAGAAGGAGGAAGAAGAGGAGGAAGAGGAGAAAGAGAAGAAGGTGGAAGAAGAGGAGGAGGAGAAGGAAGAGGAAGAGGAGGAGAAGGAAGAAGAGGAGGAGAAAGAGGAGGAGGAAGAGGAGAAAGAGAAGAAGGTGGAAGAAAAGGAGGAGGAGGAGAAGGAAGAGGAGGAGAAGAGGAAGAGGAGGAGGAAGAGGAGGACAAGAAGGAGGAGGACGAGTAGGAGGATGAACAGGAGGAAGAAAAGGAGGAAGAGAAGGAGGAGGAGGAGGAGGAGGAGAAGGAGGAGTAATAGTATTTACTGAGCATACCCAAAGTGGCATGTACAATACAAAGCAGGTGGGAAGGAACAATAGTAGTATAAATCACACTCCCTGCCCAATCGGAGCTTGCACTCTAAATGGAGGAGAAAAATAAAAATATTTACAAATGGAATAATCAGAAGAAATCGAGCATACAATCCATTATATCTCTGAACATAAATGCCGGGGTGGGGGGCAGGACGGTAGAGCAGTAAGTAAATAGGGGAAAATCTAGTGGGGGCTGATGGGTTGATATGGCTTGGGTCTGGGAAGGTAATCGAGAAGGTATTATGAGAAGCAGCGGGGCCTAGTGGAAAGAGCACAGGCCAGGGAGTCAGAGGACCAGAGTTCTAATCCTGGCTCTGGCCATTACTTGCCATGTGACCTTGGGCAAGTCATTTCACTTCCTCTGTGCCTCAATTTCCTCAACTGAAAAAACTGTTTTCCCTTCTACTTCAACTGTGAGCCTCACGCGGGGCAGGGACTGTGTCCCACCTAATGACCTGGTCCTACCCCAGAGCTTAGCACTTAGGAAAATGAGGCCCACACAAGAGAAGTGACTTATCCAAGGTTATACAGCAGGCAAGTGGCAGAGTCGGGATTACAACCCAGGTCCTCTGAATCCCAGAACCAGGCTCTTTCCACTAGACCACGCCATTTCCTTACAGGAAGGGACCGTAAGTGGGGCTTCAGGTGTAATTTCCTCAGCAATTAGTCCTGGGCATATTCAGTAAATTCCATTACTGGTAGGATTACATCCATCCCTGCCCTTTCATTCATTCATTCATTCATTCAATCATATTTATTGAGGGCTTACTATGTGCAGAGCACTGTACTAAGCGCTTGGAATGGACAAATCAGTAACAGATAGAAACAATCTCTGCCCAATGATGGGCTCACAGTCTCTCTCTCTCTCTCTGGTCTATCCTTTGGCTTATTCCCTCTTTTAGACTGTGAGCCCGTTGTTGGGCAGGAATTGTCTCTATCTGTTGCCAAATTGTACATTCCAAATGCTTAGTACAGTGTTCTGCACACAGTAAGCGCTCAATAAATACTACTGAATGAATGAATGAATGAATGAATACTGAAGGCCCATCTCCTCCAACAGGCCTTCCCAGACTAAACCCCATTTTTCCTCATCTCCCACTCCCTTCCTCATCATCCTGACTGGCTCCCTTTGCTCTTCCCCCCTCTCCCCGCCCCTCAGCACTGGTGTATATATCTGTCATTTTATTTATTTATATCGATGTCAGTTTATTCTTACTGATGTCTGTCTCGCCCCCCGACCTCAGGCTACGAGCTCGTTGTGGTCACTCTTTATTGCTGTATTGTACTTCTCAAGCGCTTAGTATAGTGTTCTGAGCACAGTGCATGCTCAATAAATAGGATTGAATGAAGAAATGAATGAATGTTTGGTGTCCCCTGGCCTAGTGGAAAGAGCCTAGAACTGAGAGGGAAGAGTCAGGAGTCCCAGGTTCTAACCCCACTCTTTCCGTCGTGTGACTTTGGGCAGGTCACTTAACCTCTCTGAGCCTCAGTTTCCTCATTTGTAAAATGGGGATGCAATGTATAATGTTCTCTCCCCAGCGTTTAGTAAGCACTCAATAAATGTGATTCATTGATCGACTGATTGAAACACCTGCTCCCCCTCCCTCTTAGACAGTGGGCCACGGTAGACAAGGATGGTGCCTGATGTAATAATAACCGTAAAGATAATTATGGTACTTGTTAAGTGTTTACTATGTGCCAAGCACTGTTCTAAGCACTGGGGTAGATACAAATTGATCAGATTGGACACAGTCCCCATCCCATGTGGGACATACACTCTTAATCCCCATTTTCCCAATGAGGTAACTGAGGCACAGAGGAAGTGAAGTGACTTACCCAAGGTCACACAGCAGACAGGTGGCAGAGCGGGAATGAGACCCCAAGTCCTTCCGACTCTCAGGCCCGGGCTCTAGCCACTAAGCCTCACTACTTCTGTTCTCTTCCATGCTGATTTTATTAACTATATCTACCCCAGCGCTTAGCATGAAGCTTGGGCATTTAAAATGACTCCCAGGCCCGAGCTCTATCCACTAAATTGCTTTACGGTATCCTCCAAGCTGCAGATTTTGTTGTTATTTTTCTAATAATGCTATTTACATCTAAGGCAGTCCTTTGAGGCAGAGGAAAGGTTGACTGGTCTCTAATTCTCCCACTCATTGTCTTTAAATATCTCCCAGAGATAACATTGTTTTCAACAGCAGAGGTCAGGCAATAATAATCCGAACAAGTGGTACTTCATTCTTCAACACCTGCCTCCCTTTCTCCCCAGACATTTTCCTGAACAGATTCAGAAAGCAGGCCGTATCAATTCTTTGTGAAATCATTCCCTGAAATATCTCTTTACTTTTATATCCAGTATCTTGTCACTGTTGAGAGAGAACTAATCTAGGTGTTATTTTGCTTCTGTACATCTTAATGTCTTTGATTTTGATGCCTCGTATTAGGATTGCAAACAGTATAAGGACTGCATGTATTTAAGGTCTTCCAGAATAAGCCCTTTCATTTGTCCTATCCATCCTTTGCCCTAACCTGGCTCCTACCTCACCTTGCTGCTCTCCTACTACAACCCAGCTGCACCTTTCACTCCTCTAGTGCTAACCTTCTCACTGTGCCTCCATCTCGTCTATCTCACCACCGACCTCTCCCCCGCATCCTACCTCTGGCCTGGAACACCCTCTCTCCTCAAATCCCTAAGGCAATGACTCTCCCTTCCTTCAAAGTCTTAATGGAGACGTATCTCCTCCATGAGGCCTTCCCTGACTAAGCCCTCCTTTCCTCTTCTCCCACTCTCTTCTGAGTCAACCTGACTTGCTCCCTTTCAATCATTCATTCAGTAGTATTTATTGAGCGCTTACTATGTACAGAGCACTGGACTAACCGCTTGGAATGGACAATTTGGCAACAGATAGAGACCATCCCTGCCCATGGACGGGCTTACAATCTAATCGGGGGAGACAGATGGACAAAAACAAGACAACTTAATCACAATAAATAGAATGAAGGAGATGGACACCTCATTAACAAAATAAATAGGGTAATAAAAATATAGAGAGAGATGAGGACAGTGCTGAGGAGAGAGGAAGGGAGAGGGGGAGGAATAGAGGGAAAGGGGGGAAAGGGGGCTTAGTTGAGGGGAGGTGGAGGGGCAGCAGAGAGGGAGCAGAGGGAGCAGAGGGAAAAGGGGAAGCTCAGTCTGGGAAGGCCTCTTGGAGGAGGTGAGCTTTCTTCATCCTCCCTCCCAACCCCACAGCACTTTTGTCCATATCTCTAATTTTATTTATTTATATCAAAGTCAGTCTCGCCCTCTGGACTGTAAATAATAATAATAATCAGGATAATGATGGTATTTGTTTAGAGCTTACTATGTGCCGAGCAGCGTTCTAAATGCTGGGATAGATACAAGGTTATCGGGTTGTCCCATGTGGGCTCACAGTCTTCATCCCCCTTTTACAGATGAGGAAACTGAGGCACAAAGTTGCCCAAAGTCACAAGCTAACAAGTGGAGGAGGAGGGATTAGAACCCACAACCTCTGACTCCTAAGCCTGTGTTCTTTCCACTAAGCCACGCTGCTTCTCCATAGTAGTATTTGTTAAGCGCTTACTATGTGCCAAGCACCATTTTAAGTGCTGGAGTAGATACAAGGTAATCAGGCTACCCCACAAGGGGCTCACAGTCCTAATCCTCATTTTACAGATGAGGTCACTGAGGCACAGAGAAGTTAAGTGGCTTGCCCAAGGTCACACACCAGTCGAGTGGCAGAGCCGGGATTAGGACCCATGTCCTCTGACTCCCAAGCTCACTTCTCTTTCCACTAAGTAAACTCCCTGTGGGCGGGGAATGTGCCTGTTATATTATCACATTGCACTCTCCCAAGCACTTAATACAGTGTTCTGCACACAGTAAGCACTCAATAATTATGATTGACGGACTGACCTACCCTTTGCATAACTAAGCACTTGGCTGAAGGCCCCTTGAGCATTTTGATACTCACCCCAGTCCCACAGTGCTTATGTACATATCCTACTAATTCTCCTATCCCTAATCTCTTTGAATGGCTGTCTCCCCATCTAGACTGTAAGCTCCTCATGGGTAGGGATCACCTCTTCTGACTTTCTTCCTGGTCATCGCCACTTGGCCGTCCCACCGACACCTCAGATTTAACGTTTCTGACTCAGAACTGCTCATATTCCCACTAAAATCCTGTCCCCTCCCCAACATTCCCATCACTGTAAACAGCACTACCATCCTCCCTGTCTGGCGAGACCTTGGCCGTGGCGTTATCCCTGACTCGTCTCTCTTATTCGCCAAATCCTGTCAGTTCCGCCTTTGCGTCGTGGCTAAAATCCACCCTTTCCTCTCCATCCAAACTGCTGCTGCACTTATCCAAGCACTTATCCTATCCCTCATTGACTACTGAATCGGCCTCCTTGCTGACCTCCCTGCCTTCCGTCTCTCCCCAATCCAGTCCATACTTCTCTCTGCTGCCCGAATCATTTTTCTGCAAAACTGTTTAATCGATGTTTCCCCACTCCTCAAAAAACTCCAGTGGTTGCCCCTCCCTCTCCGCGTCAAACAGAAACACCTCACCAAGCAGCGTGGCTCAGCGGAAAGAGCCCGGACTTGGGAGTCAGAGGACATGGTTACGAATCCCGGCTCTGCCACTTGTCAGCTGTGTGACTGTGGGCAAGTCACTTCGCTTCTCTGTGCCTCAGTGACCTCATCTGTAAAATAGGGATGAAGACTATGAGTCTCACGTGGGACAACCTGATGACCCTGTAAATCCACCCCAGCGCTTAGAACAGTGCTCTGCACATTGTAAGTGCTTAACAAATACCAAACTTCAAAGCACTTAATCACCTTGCCCCCTCTTTCCTCACCTCGTTACTCCCCTACCACGACCCAGCTCGCACAATTTGCTCCTCTAATGCCAACCTCTTCAGCGTTCCTCGATCTCCTCTGTCTCATCCACCCATCTATCACCCACGTCCTCTGTCTGGACTGGAGCGCCCTCCCTCCTCATATCTGACAGACGATGACTCTCCTCCCCTTCTCTCCTCCCCTTCAAAACTTTATTGAAGGCCCATCTCCTCCAAGAGGCCTTCCCTGACTAAGCCCTCCTTTCCTCTCCTCCCTCTCCCTTCTGCATCGCCCTGACTTGCTCCCTTTATTCATCCCTCTCCCCCAGCCCCACACCATTTATGTCCATATCTGAGATTTATTTATTTCTAATAATGTCTGTCTCCCCCTCTAGACTGTAATTTCATTGTGGGCAGGGAATGTTTCTGTTATACTGTTCTATTGTACTCTCCCAAGAGCCTCATACCATGATCTGCACACAGTAGTAATAATAATAATGTTGGTAATTGTTAAGCGCTTACTATGTGCCAAGCACCGTTCTAAGCGCTGGGTAGATACAAGGGCATTAGGTTGGCCCTCGTGGGGCTCACAGTCTTCATAAACATGATTGACCAACTGACTGACCTTGGGCAAGTCACTTCACTTCTCTGCTTCTCAGTTTCTTTAAGAGAAGCAGCCGTGGCTTAATGGAAAGAGCACGGGTTCTAATCCTGTCTCCGCCACTTACCTGCTGAGTGACCTTGGGCAGGTCACTTAACTTCTCTGTGCCTCAGTTACCTCATCTGTAAAATGGGGATTGAAAGTGTGAGCCCTATATGGGACAACCTGATTACCCTGTATCTACTCCAGCGCTTAGAACAGTGCTTAGCACATAATAAGCACTTAACAAATACCTTAATTATTATTATAATTATTATCTGTAAAGAAGGGATAAGATTCATTCATTCACACAATCGTATTTATTGAGCGCTTTCTGTGTGCAGAGCACTGTACTAAGCACTTGGAAAAGTACAATTCAACAATAAACAGTGACATTCCCTGCCCACAGTGAGCTCACAGTCTAGGGGAGGGGATGAGACAGACATCAAAGAAATAAATAAAGTGATAGATATATATTTAAATGGCGTGGGGCTGGGAGTGGGGAAGAGCAAAGGGAGCAAATCAGGGTGACACAGAAGGGAGTGGGAGATGAGGAAAAGTGGGGCGGTGTCAGGGAAGGCCTCCTGGAGGAGATGGGCCTTCACTAAGGTTTTGAAGGCGGGAAGCGTCACTGTCCGTCGGATTTGACGAGGGCAGGTGTTCCAGCAGCCTATTGGTTAGAGCAAAGGCCTGGGAGTCGGGAGGTGGTGGATCCTAATCCCACCTCGGCCACGTGTCTGCTATGTGGCCTTGGGCAAGTCGATTCACTCCTCTGGGCCTCAGTTCCCTCATCTGGAAAATGGGGATTGAGACTGTGAACCCCATGTAGGACAGGGCCCGTGATCAATCCAATTTGCTTGTATCCAACCCAGTCCCTAGTACGGTGCCTGGCACATACTAGGTGCCTTACAAATACTACAATTATCATTATTCATTATTATTCCTGTTCTCCCTCCCCCTTAGAATCTGAGCTTCATGTGGGACAGAGACTATGTCCAATCTGCATATACTGTTTCTACCTCAGTACTGGGCACATAATAAGCGCACAACAAATACCATTATCTTTACTATCATTGTATCTAAGCTCTTATTCTTTTTCCTTAGGAATGTTTGTCAATTTGTCTCTGTTTATCACATCCCCCCCACCCCCGTCCACTCCTCATTGGGTTGTAAACCCCGGAAGGGCAGAATCCGTGCCTTTTAATTCTATTGCCTGTCCCTAGATTATAAACTCTCAGGGCAGGAATTCATTTATTCATTCAATCATATTTATTGAGCGCTTACTCTGTGCAGAGCACTGTACTAAGCACTTGGAAAGTACAATTCAGCAATAAAGAGAGACAATCCCTGCCCACAGGGAGCTTAATAATAATGTTGGTATTTGTTAAACGTTTACTCTGTGTCAAGCACTGTTCTAAGCATTGACATAGCTACAATCTAATCAGGTTGGACACAGTCCTGTCCCACGTGGGGCTCACAGTCTTAATCCCCATTATACAGATGAGGGAACTGAGCCTTGGAGAAGTGAAGTGACTTGCCCAAGGTCACATAGCAGACAAGTGGAGTGGGATTAGAACCCATGACCTTCTGACTCCCAGGCCCAGGCTCTGTCCACCAAGACATGCTGCCTCTCAACTGAAGGACTGCCAGGTGTGGCCTAATGGCTAGAGCCTGGGCCTGGGAGTCAGAAAGTCATTAGTTCTAATCCTGGCTCCGCCACTTGTCTGCTGTGTGACCGAGGGCAAGTCACTTCACTTCTCTCTGCCTTAGTTACCTCATCTGTAAAATGGGGATGAAGACTGTGAGTCCCACATGGGACAGGGACTTTGTCCAACTCAATTCTATAAATTAATGCTATTGATGCCTGTTTACTTGTTCCAATCCCTGTCACCCCCCCTTCTAGACTGTGAGCCCGTTGTGAGCAGGAATCAGTCTCTCTTTGTTGCTGAATTGTACTTTCCAAGCACTTAGTACAGTGCTCTCCACACAGTAAGCGCTCCATAGAGAAGCAGCGTGGCTCAGTGGAAAGAGCACGGGCTTTGGAGTCAGAGGTCATGAGTTCGAATCCCGGATCTGCCACTTGTCAGCTGGGTGACTGTGGGCAAGTCACTTAGCTTCTCTGTGCCTCAGTGACCTCATATGTAAAATGGGGATTAACTGTGAGCCCCACGTGAGACAACCTGATTCCCCTGTGTCTATCCCGGGGCTTAAAACAGTGCTCTGCACATAGTAAGCGCTTAACAAATACCAACATTATTATTACTATTATTAATAATAATTACCATTGAATGAATGAATGAATTTGCTTATATCCACCACAGCCGCTTAGAATGTGCCTGCCATGTAGTAAGCACTTAACCAATACCAGCGTTATTGTTATTATTATAAACTGTGTATTCATTAATTATTAATTTATCATATGTGGATTTGGTAATGGTGATCACTGTGGTATTTGTTAAGCCTTTACCCCGTGCCAGGCACTGTACTGAGCACTGGGGTGAACACAAGCAAATCAAAATGGACACAGTCCCTGTCCCACGAGGGCTCACCATCTTAATCCCAATTTTACAGGTGAGGGAACTGAGGTCCAGAGAAGTGAAGTGACTTTATTTATTTTTATTTATTTATATTCATGTTCGATAGTATTTATTGAGCGCTTACAATGTGCAGAGCACTGGACTAAGCGCTTGGAATGTACAATTCGGCAACAGACAGAGACAATCCCTGCCCAACGACGGGCTCACAGTCTAGAACCTCCGTCTCCCGCTCTAGACTGCAACCTCACTGTGGGCAGGGAACGAGTCTGCCTACTCAGTTGCATCATACTCTCCCAAGCATTTAGTACGGTACTCTGTGCATAGCGAGTGCTCAAAAAATACTTCTGATTGGATTATTTTCACTCGATAGTATTTATTGAGCGCTTACTTTGTGCAGAGCACTGTACTAAGCGCTTGGAATGTACAAATCGGTAACGGATAGAGACAGTCCCTGCCCTTTGACGGGCTTAGTATTTGATTAGTATAATGCTCAGAAGCAGCGTGGCTCAGTGGAAAGAGCACGGGCTTTGGAGTCAGAGGTCATGGGTTTGAATCCCAGCTCTGCCACTTGTCGGCTGTGTGACTGTGGGCAAGTCACTTAATTTCTCTGTGCCTCAGTGACCTCATCTGTAAAATGGGGATTATGACTGTGAGCCCCACGTGGGACAACCTGATTCCCCTGTGTCTACCCCAGCGCTTAGAACAGTGCTCTGCACATAGTAAGCGCTTAACAAATACCAACATTATTATTATAGTAAGCACTCAGGGAATACCACTGATGATGATGACTCACTGATTATGATTGTAGTCTCCCATTGCTGTGCACACAGTAAGCACTCCAGAAACACAACTGATTTCTTACTATTGGTTGAGTTACCAAGAGTAACTGATGATTACTAAAGATCTATCCTATTGCCAGCAGGATACGTGTTTGAGTTACATTGGCTCTTTGTGGCATAGGGTTTTAAGGAAGGGAAGAGTTGATCAGAGCCGAAAGATTTATAGAGCAGGCATTAGATTTTAAAGGAGGGTTCATATACGGTGTTTCTATTCAAAGCGGGGGTTGATAATAGGACATAAAGTAGCATATAAAACTCCAGGCAGAAATACCCAAGATGCAACCTTGTTTTCTTAGCCAATGTCACCTCTAGGGTTAGTAAAGAGAGCGTGTTTAGAGGTCTAAATCGTTTTTATATGCACACTGGAAGAGCAGTTCCAGGCATTTCCAGAATTATAATAATAATTAGAAGTAATAATAATGATAATCAATCAATGGTGTTTATTGAGTGCTTACTCTGTGCCAAGCACTGTACTAAGTGCTTGAGCATCGTACTAAGCACTCAATCACTGTAATAATAATAGTAATATTTGTTCAGTGCCTTTAATCACTGGGATAGAAAAGGACCCTGTCCCAGCTGGAGCTCTCAGTCTAAGAAGGATGGAGAACAGTTATGGAAACCCCATTTTACAGATGGGGAAGTTGAAGCACTGAGAAATGAAGGGCCTTTCCTCAGGTCACACAGCAGAGAAGTAGCAGAGTGAGGATTGGAACCCAAGTTTACTCCTGACTCCCGGGTCTGTGCTCTTTTTTTTTTTAATGGTATTTGTTAGGCCCTTTCCCATTTTACAGATGAAGAAACAGTTACAAAGAAGAGAAGTCAATCAATCAATCAATCTAGCAGTGGTATTTATTGAGTGCTTACTGTGCGTAGAGCCCTGAAGTAAGAGCTTGGAAGAGTACGATACAGCAGGGTTTTTTCAAGGGGATTATGGCTTTTGTTAATGACTTACAATCATCATTATGGTATTTGTTAAGCACTTACTATGGGCCAGGCACTGTACTAACCACTGGGATGAAAGCAAGCAAATCGGGTTGAACACGGTTCCTGTCCCCCATGGGGCTCCCAATCTCAATCTCCATTTTACAGATGAGGTAACCGAGTCTCAGAGAAGTGAAGTGACTGGAACAGGGTCACACAGCTGACAAGCTTATGATGCACTGTACTAAGCACTGGGGTAGATCCAAAATAATCAGGTGAGACACAGTCCATGTCCCGCAGGGAGCTCACAGTCTTCATCCCCATTTTCCAGATGAGGTAACTGAGGCCCAGAGAAGTGAAGTGACTTCCCCAGAGTCACCCAGCCGACAAATGGCAGAGTCGGGATTAGAACCCAGGGCCTTGTGACTCTGAGGCCTGGCCTCTAGCCACTAGGCCACACTGCTTTTCAGAATCTGGCAGAATGTTTCTCTCTCTGCTCTAAAGGAGGAGTCCCCGGAAATCTAGCTACTCCAAGAAACTGTGAATATGATCTTTTCATTCATTCGTTCACTCGTATTTGAGTGCTTCCTGCTTGCAGAGCACTGTACTAAGCACTTGGGAGAGTACTCTAATAATAATAATGTTGGTATTTGTTAAGCGCTTACGATGTGCCGAGCACTGTTCTAAGCACTGGGGTAGACACAGGGTAATCAGGTTGTCCCACATGAGGCTCACAGTTAATCCCCATTTTACAGATGAGGTAACTGAGGCACAGAGAAGTTAAGTGACTTGCCTACAGTCACACAGCTGACAAGTGGCAGAGCCTGGACTCGAACCCATGACCTCTGATTCCCAAGTCTGGGCTCTTTCCACTGAGCCACGCTGCTTCAACAATAGACACAATCCCTGCCCACAAGGAGCTCGGGGTCTTGAATGCAGGATCTACAACCAAAGTAGTTCCACATCTTTTAGGTGAATGAGTCTGAGGGGCAGAAACTAGGCCAAAAGGGAAGCATCTCTGGTGTCTATCACAGGTTCCCCCAAACAGGTTAGGGAGGGGGAAGGAGAGCACAATCTTATTGGGAAAAATCAACTTCCTCAAGACCTTAAACCCACCCATCACCAAAACTCTTACCATCAGGAATGGGAAGTCTTGTAACTGTAGACTGTCCATTTTTCCTTTTTTTTTTTTAATGGTATTTGTGAAGCGCTTACTATGTGCCCGGCACTGTTCTAGATACAAAGTTATCAGGTTGGACACAGTCCCTGTCCCCCGTGGGGCTTGCAGTTCCTTCAATTGTATTTATTGAGCGCTTACTATGTGCAGAGCAAGATTAAGTTCAGTCTTAATCCCCATTTGACTAGTGAGGTAACTGAGGCACAGAGAAGATAAATGGATAAGGAATGTGTCTACCAACTCTGTCTACCAACTCTGTGGTATCGTATTCTCCCGAACACTTAGCGCAGTGCCGACTTCTGGGTTATATATTAATCGAAGAGGAAATATCTTTACGATAATGCCACAAAAATGTGGTCCAGTGCAAAGAACCAGGACTGCAAGTCGGAAGACCTGGGCTCTCATTCCATCCGTCACCACTTGTTTGCTGTGTGACCTTGGGCAAATCACTTGAATTCTCTGTGCCTTATTTTCCTCACATGTAAAATGGGGATTCATTCAGTAGTATTTATTGAGCGCTTACTCTGTGCAGAGCACTGTACTAAAGCGCTTGGAATGTACAATTCGGCAACAGATAGAGACAATCCCTGCCCAATTACGGGCTTACGGGCTAAAGTACCTGCTTCCCCTCCCTCTTGGACCCTGTGTGGGGTAGGATCTGCGTCAGATATTGTATTCATTCATGAAATCGTATTTATTGAACACTTACTATGTGCACAATATTGTACTAAGCGTTTGGGAAAGTACAATTTAGCAATAGAGTCAGAATCCCTGCCCACACGAGCTCACAGTCTAGAGGTTGGGGAAACAGACATCAGTACAAGTAAACAGGCATAGAGACATCAAAACCAGTAAACAGGCATCAATATAAATAAATAAAATGACAGAACTATACATAAGTGCTGTGGGGCGGGGAGGAGGGAAGAGCAAAGAGAACGAGTCAGGGTGACGCGAAGGGTTGTGGAATTGAGGAAAAGTGGGGCTCAGTTTGGAAGGCCTCTTGGAGGAGGTGCACTTTGGGGTGAGGGGGGGAAGAGTGATTGGCAGATTTGAGGAGGGAGGGGGTTCCAGGTCAAAGGCAGACGTGGGCCAGGGGTCGGTGGCGGGACAGGCGAGAAGGAGGCCCAGTGAGGAGGTGAGGGGCGGCAGAGGAGCGGAGTGTGCGGGCTGGGCTGGAGAAGGAGAGAAGGGAGGTGAGGTAGGAGGGGGCGAGGGGATGGACAGCTTTAAAGCCAAGAGTGAGGAGTTTTTGCTTGACAAGGAGGTTGATAGGCAACCCCTGGAGACTTTTGAGGAGGGGCGTGATGTGCCCAAAATATTTTTGTAGAAAAATAATCCAGACCACAGAGTGAAATGTAGATTGAAGGAGGGAGAGACAGGATGTTGGGAGGTCAGAAAGGAGGCTCAGGCAGTAATCCAGTCGGGATATGATGACTGACTGCATTAACGTGGTAGCGGTTTGGATGGAGAGGAAAGGGCAGATCTTAGTGGTGTTGTGAAGGTGAGAATGACAGGATTTGGTGAGGGATTGGATATGTGGGTTGAATGAGAGAGCGGAGTCAAGGAGGACACCAAGGTTGTGGGCTTGTGAGATGGGAAGGATGGTGGTGCCGTCGACAATGACAGGAAAGTTTGGGAGAGGACAGCGTTTGGGAGGGAAGACAAGGAGCTCTGTTTTGGAGATGTTAAGTTTTAGGTGGCGGGAGGACATCCAGGCGGAGATGCCCTGAAGGCAGGGGGAGATGCGAACCTGGAGGGAGGGAGAGAGATCAGGGGAGGAGATGTAGATTTGGGGATCATCCGCTTAGAGATAGTTGAAGCGGTGGGAGCAAATGAGTTCTCCAAGGGAGGAGTGTAGATGGAGAATAGAAGGGGCCCCAGAACTGAACCTGGAGGGACCCCCACAGTTAGGGGATGGGAGGGGGAGGAGGAGCCCGCGAAGGAGACTGAGAATGAACGGCCAGAGAGATAGGAGGAGAACCAGGAGAGGACGGAGTCAGTGAACCCAAGGTTGGATAACGTATCCAGAAGGGGATGATCCGCAATGTCAAAGGCAGCTGAGAAGTGAAGGAGGATTAGGATGGAGTAGGAGCCATTGGATGTGGCAAGAAGGAGGTCACGGGTGACCTCTGAGAGGGCGGTTTCAGTGGAGTGGAGGGGACAGAAGCCAGATTGGAGGGGGTCCGGGAGAGAGTTGGAGGAGAGGAGTCGGAGGCAGCGAGTGTAGACGACTCACTCCAGGAGTTTGGAGAGGAAATGTAGGAGGGAGATGGAGTGATAACTGGAGGGGGCAGTGGGGTCAAGGGAGGTTTTTTTTTAGGATGGGGGAGATGTGGGCATGTTTGAAGGCAATGGGGAAGAAGCCATCGGAGGATGAGCGATTGAAGACTCGCCTCCGGTCGATCAATCAGTCAATCGTATTTATTGAGCGCTTACTGAGAAAATGGTACAAAGTGGTTGGGAAAGCGTAAGTCAGCTCCCCTCTAGACTGTAAGCTCGTTGTGGGCAGGGAAAGTGTCTGTTTATTGTTGTGTTGTACTCTCCCAGGGGCTTAGTCCAGTGCTCTGCACACAGTAAGCACTCAATAAATATGATCGAATGAATGAATTATGGGCAAGGAACGTGTCTGCTAATCATGATGCATTGTACGCTCCTAAGTGTTTAGTACAGTGCTCTGCACACAGAAAGGGCTCAGTAAATACGTTCGAATGAATGTAAGTTCGCTCTGGGCAGGGAAAGTATCTGCTAAATATGTTGCCTCGCACGCTCCCAGCTGCTTAGTACAGTGCTCTGCACACGGTAAGCGCTCAATAAATACAATTGATTGATGGATCGAGAGTACAGTATAACAATATACCAACGCCAGTGCTTGACACCTAGGAAAGGTTGACTCAATAGCACCATTATTAAAGTTTCTCCTCTTCTAATTTTTTCTTTAGGGCAACGGCCATGATTTGGGGGAGAAGGGAGTGGTGTCCAAAAGGTTCATGCACATTTACAGAGGCGTCTTTGATTTCCGTTTCCTCCAGTCTTAACTTTCACTTTTGCCTCGTTGTAAGTCGTGTAATTCACCTTTGCCTCATGTAATTTGAATAGCCGGCCCAGTTCCCTTTACCCCTGCAAGCCGCTGGGGTTTGAAAAGAGGAGTCCGTCTCCCTCCCGCTGTGTTCAGCGATCCGTCGATCAGTCAATCAATCGATGCTATTTACTGAACACTTACTATGTGCAGAGCACTGTTCTAAGCAGGCCTAGAGCCTTGGAGAAGCAGCGTGGCTCAAGGGAAAGAGCCCGGGCTTGGGAGTCAGAGGTCATGGGTTCTAATTCCGCCTCCACCGTTTGTCAGCTGTGTGACTTTGGGCAAGTCACTTCACTTCAGTGACCTCATCTGTAAAATGGGGATTTAGACTGTAAGCCCCACGAGGGATGACCTGATCATCTTGTATCCTCCCCAGCACTTGGAGCAGTGCTCTGCACATAGTAAGCGCTTAACAAATACCAACATTATTATTATTATCAAAGCTGGGGTTGGGTCCGGGGTCGGCAGGGGGATCAGGCAGACGGATGAGTTTCCCAGTTGGGGCTGTTGGTTGCTCGTTGTGGGCAGGGATTGTTCCTGTCAAATGTTGTATGGTACTCTCCCAGTGGCTCAGTACCGTGCTCCGCACACAGCAAGTGCTCAGTAAGTACGATTGAATGAATGATTACTGCAGCCTCGGCTTTGCAGTTTCACTCCGACTCTTTGCCAAAGAGGGATGGAGGATAAGGGTTGGGGGAGTGCAGACTGGGGGGTGGGGCCGAGGGGGAGGGGGTCGCTGCGGCAGGGGAGGAGGTTGAATGAAATCCTCGCCGCTCTAGATTGTAAACTCACTGTAGGCAGGGAATGTGTCTGTTTTTTGTTGCAGTGTACTTTCCCAAGCATTTAGTACAGTGCTCTAAGCTCAGTAAGCGCTTAATACATACAACTGAATGAATGAATACAGTGCTCTCACATAGCGCTCAGTAAGTACCATGGATTGATTGATCGATCAATTGCTTTATTCCTGCGTCCCCTCGGACCCCTCCCCAATTTTCAACCTCTGTCCCACCGTCCGGAAGGTCTTTTTATTTTGCCTCCTCTGTTTGTCCTGCAGCCGGACCCCCAGGCCACCAGACCCCTGACCCCTCGCCCACTGGACCCCCAGGCCACCAGGCCCCCAGGCCCCTGACCCCTCGCCCGTGCCCTGTCTCTGGCCTGAAACACCCTCCCTCCTCAAATGATAATAGAAGAGTAATGATCGTGGTACTTGTTAAGCACTAACTCTATGCCAAGCACCGGTCTTAGTTAACTGGTCAAGTGAATCAGGTTAGACACAGTCCCCCGTCCCGCATGGGGCTCACGGTTTCAATCCCCATTTGACAGGCGAGGTAACTGAGGCCCAGAGAAAGTGAAGTGGTTTGACCGAGGTCGCACGGCAGACAAGTGATGGAGTCAAAATCAGAGCCCATGACCTCTGACTGCCAGGCCCGGGCTCTAGCCACTAGGCCGTACTCTAACAGGCAGCGACTCTCCCCACCGCTGTCAAAGCCTTATCGAAGGTCCATCTCCTCCAAGAGGCCTTCCCCGACTAAGCCCCGCTTTTGCTCAGCTCCCACTCCCTTCTGCGTCGCCCTGACTCGCTCCCTTCAGCCATCGCCTGCTTCAGTCTATACTTGACTTCGCCGTCCGGATTATCTCTCCACAGAAACGCTCTGGGCATGTCACCCCCCTCCTCAAAAATCTTCATCTCGGGATTCAAAAAATCTGGAGAATCAACCTTCGCATGAAGCAAAAACTCCTCACTATGGGCTTCAAAGCCATCTATCCCCTCGCCCCCTCCTACCTCACCTTCTTTCTCTCCTTCTTCAGCCCAGCCCGCACACTCCGCCCCTCTGGGGCCGCTAACCTTCCCGCGGGGCCGCGTTCTCACCTGTCCCAACGTTGACCCCTGGCCCGCGTCCTACCTCTGGACTGGAACGTCCTCCCTCCTCACATCCGCCAAACTAGCTCACTTTCCCCCCTACTGAGAGCTCAACTCCTCCAGGAGGCCTTCCCAGACTGAGCGCTCCCTTTCCCTCTTCTGCTCCTTCCCTCCCCAACTCCCCTACTCCCTCCCTCTGCTCTAGCCCCTTCCCCTCCCCACAGCACCTGTGTATATTTGTACATATTTATTACTCTCTTTTATTAACGATGTGTGTAAATCTCTCTCATTCTATCGATCTATTCTGAGGGTATCGACGCCTGTCTACTTGTTTTGCTTTGCTGTCTGTCTCTCCCCTTCTAGACTATGAGCCCGTCGTTGGGTAGGGATTGTCTCTATCCGTTGCCGAATTGTACTTTCCAAGTGCTTAGTCCAGTGCTCTGCACACAGTAAGTGCTCAATAAATGCGAATGAATGAATGAATGAATGAATGAATGAATGAATGAATCCCCTCCTCCCAGCCCCACAGCACTTATCTGTTCACAGCTGTCATTTCTTTATTTCTCTTCACGTCTAGACTGTGAGCCCTTTACGAGCAGGGAACTGTCTTGTTGATTGGTGCATTATGCCCTCCGCCACCTGTCAGCTGTGTGACTTTGGGCAAGTCACTTCACTTCTCTGGGCCTCAGTGACCTCATCCGTCAGGTGGGGATGGAGACCGTGAGGCCCATATGGGAAAACTCATCACCAGCGCTTAGGACAGTGCTCGGCGCATAGTAAGTGCTTAACAGATACTAACATTATTATCCCGTTTGCTCTGCTAACGCCTTTCAGGATTTTGTAAGCTTCAGTCACGTCTTCCGTCGGCCTTTAGCTCTCCCTCCATCTGGCTGAATGGATGGATGAAGGAAGGCAGGAAGGGATGGATGAATGAATGAATGAATGAATGGATGGACAAGTGACTGAATGGATGGATGAATGAATGGATGAATGAATGAATGGATGGACAAATGAATGAATTGATGGATGGCTGTCTGGCTGGCAGAATGAACGAATGAATGGACGGATGGAGAGAAGCAGTGTGGCTAGAGAAGCAGTGTGGCTCAGTGGAAAGAGCACAAGCTTGGGAGTCAGAGGTCACGGGTTTCAATCCCAGCTCTGCCGCTTGTCAGCTGTATGGCTTTGGGAAAGTCGCTTTACTTCTCTGGGCCTCAGCTGCCTCATCTATAAAATGAGATGAAGATTGTGAGCCTCACACGTGGGACAACCCGATGACCCGTATCTCCCCTGGTGCTTAGAGCAGTGCTCTGCACATAGTAACCGCTTAACAAATACCAACATTATTATTATTATTATGAATGAATGGGTGGATGGATGGATGGATGGATGGATGGATGGATGGATGGATGGATGGATGGATGGATGGATGGACGGACGGATGGATGGACGGATGAATGAATGGAGGGATGAATGGATGGATGAATGAATGGAGGGATGAATGGATTGATGAATGAATGGAGGGATGAATGGATGAATGAATGTCCGGCCGGATGGATGAATGAATGGATGAATGAATGGAGGGATGAATGAATGAATGTCCGGATGGCTGGACGAATGAATGTCCGTCCGTCCGTCCGGCTGGATGAATGAGTGGGGGAGGTGCGGGCGCTGTGACGTCACGCGGGCGGGCGGGCGGCGGAGGGATCCGCGGAGGGAGGCGGCCGGGCGGGGGAGCGCGGCGGCCTGTTGCCGGGTGACGGCGCGGCTTCCCCGCCCCCTCCGCCGGCCGCGCTCCCGCTCCGCCCCTGCCCCTCCCCCCGCCGCTCCGGCTCCGGCTCCGGCTCCCGCTCCGGCTCCCGCTCCCGCCTGACGTCAGGCGCCGCCCCGGGGCCCCGCCCCCCCCCCCGTCCCCTCCCCCCTCCCCCCGCCCCCTTCCCCTCCCCCTCCTCCCTCCGGCCGGAGCCCCGGGCCCCGCACCGCCCGCGCCCCGCACCGCTCCGCTCCGCAGCGCCCCGCACAGCACCCGGGTAAGCCAAGGGGGGGGGGGGGGCGGGGGGGGAGGGGCCGCTGCGGGGTGCGCCGGCCCGCACACACACACACACACACACACACACACACACACACGCGCGCAGCGCGCTGTCTGCCTGTCCGTCTGTGCGCCCTCCTTCCCTCCTTCCCTCCCTCCCTCCCTCTCCCTCCCTCCCTCCCCATCTCCTTCTCCCTCCCCGTGTCTCTGCCTCTCCGTATGTGTCTCTCTCGGCCTCTCTCTCTCTGTGTCTGTCTCTGTGTGTCTCCCCCTCTGCGTCTCTGCCCCTCTGTGTGTGTCTCTCCCTCTCCGCGTCTCCCTGTCTCTCTGCCTGGCTCGGCGTGTCCCTGCCCCTCTCTCTGTGTCTCCCTGGGTGTCTCTGTCTGTCTCTGTGTGTCTCTGCCTCTCTCTGTGTCTCCCTGTCTCTCCCTCTCCGTGTCTCCCTGTCTCTGTGTCTGTCTCTGTGTCTCCCAGTCTCTCGCTCTGTGTCTCCCCTGTCTCTGTCTCTGTGTGTCTCTGCCTCTCTCTGTGTCTCCCTGTCCCTGTGTCTATCTCTGTGTGTTCCTGCCTCTCTCTGTGTCTCCCTGTCTCTCCCTCTCCGTGTCTCCCTGTGTCTCTCTGTGTCTCTGCCTCTCTCTGTGTCTCCCTGTCTCTCCCTCTCCGTGTCTCCCTGTGTCTCTGCGTGTCTCTGCCTCTCTCTGGGTCTCCCTGTCTCTCCCTCTCCGTGTCTCCCTGTGTCTCTGCGTGTCTCTGCCTCTCTCTGGGTCTCCCTGTCTCTCCCTCTCCGTGTCTCCCTGTGTCTCTGCGTGTCTCTGCCTCTCTCTGGGTCTCCCTGTCTCTCTCTCTCCGTGTCTCCCTGTGTCTCTGTGTCTCCCTGTCTCTCTGTGTCTCCCTGTCTCTCTGTGTCTCCCTGCGTCTCTCTGTGTCTCCCTGTCTCTCTGTGTGTCTCTGTGTGTCTCTGCCTCTCTGCATGTGTCTCCACCTCCCCGTCCCCCCCTCTGCCTCTTTCCCTGCCCCTCTGCCAGTGTCTCCTCTCCCTCCCTGCCTCCGTGCCCCCTTCCCTCTCCGTCTCCCTGCCGGTGCACAGAGGCCGGGACCCCCAAGCCACACGCTGTCCCCACCGCCCAGTACAGTGCCTGGCACCAGCCCGCTCTCCCCACCGCCCAGCCCGGTGCTGCCCGCCCTGCGGCCCCTCAGCCCGTGCTGGGCCCGGCCCAGGCGCTTGGGGGACTTGGCAGTGGGAGAGACTCCCCCAGGGTCACGTCCACGCCGACTCTAGGTCGGGGACTGTGCTGAGCGCTCTGTCTGGAGGGCCTCCTCTGATGGGATCCGGAGCGGAACGACAGACATACCTTGGTGGCCCCGTGATTTCATCCGGGATGGGATCTATCTTGCGGATTAAGGCCCCTGATCCTCATTCTGGAGGGAGAGAAGGGCCTTAATCAAAGGGGCGTCTCTTACACCCCCAGGGTGGGTTAATATGTGGACGGGGGCTGGAGAGTGGGTTGGCACCCAAGCCGGGTGAGGGTCTCTGGTCCCAAGATCGCAGGGCAGAAGCCTAAGCTCCCCCGGCCCACCTGCCTCCTCATCGATGGATGCTATTTATTAAAGGCCTACTGTGCTCAGCGCCTGGGGACGTCCGACGCAACGGAGCGGCGTGGCCTGGTGGCGAGAGCCCGGGCCTGGAGGTCGGAAGGACCTGGGTTCTCACCCCGGCTCCGCCACCTGTCAGCGGGGTGACCTTGGGCCAGTCGCTGCCCTGCTCCCTGCCTCGGTTACCTCACCTGTCAAATGGGGATTAAGGCCGGGCGGCCCATGTGGGACAGGGACCGTGTCCAACCTGATTTGCTTGCAATCGATTCCAGCGCTTAGTACGGTGCCTGGCCCGTGGGCCGCGCTTGACGAATACCACGGGTATCATTCGACCCCCGTTCCCTGCCCGCGCCGAGCATCCAGTCTGGAGCGGGGAGACGGACATTAAAAGAGATGTATTACAGATCTGTACGTCAGCGGTGGTGTCGATTGAGCATTTATTCATTCATTCCATTCAGTCGTATTTATTGAGCGCTTACTATGTGCAGAGCGCTGGACTGAGCGCTTGGAATGAACAATTTGGCAACAGATAGAGACGGTCCCGGCCCAATGACGGGCTCACGGTCCAAACGACTGTGTGCCCAGCACTGTACTAAGCACTTGGGCGAGTCCGGGAGAAGCAGCGTGGCTTAGGGGATGGAGCCCGAAGGGCCTGGGTTTGAATCCCCTCATCGGTCGTGTGACCTGGGGCAAGTCCTTTCACTTACTTCCCTGGGCCTCAGTTCCCTCATTCATTCAATAGTATTTATTGAGCGCTTACTATGTGCAGAGCACTGGACTAAGCGCTTGGAAGGGACAATTCGGCAACAGATTTATCTGTCAGAAGGGGGTTGAGACTGTGAGCCCCACGTGGGACGGGCTGTGTCCAACCCGATTTGCTTGTATCCACCCCAGTGTTCAGTACAGTGCCTGGCACATAGTAAGCGTTTAACAATACCATTTTTTATTATTATCATTATTATTATTATAACTAAGCGTTGGTAGACACGTTTCCCGGCCCACGACGACTTTACAGCACGGGGAGGCCCCAGGGCGGCCACTTGTCTGCTGTGTGACCTTGGGCAAGTCACTTCTCTGGGCCTCAGTTTTCTCATCTGTCAAACGGGGATCGTGCCCAGCCCAATTTGCTGGCATCCCCCGCTTGGGCGCTTAGTCCAGGGCCAGGCCCCTAGTGAGCGCTTAACAACTACCACAATTATCATTATAAAAGACACGGAGAATTTGTGGTCAATGAGTGGTTATGTACTGAGCGCTCCCCGTCTTTGGGGCACTGTAGTGAGCGCCCAAGGCCGGGAAAGGGGGGGGGGGCCTGGCGAAGGTGACTTTAGCGGGGCGGGGGGGGGGGGCCGTGATTGACACCCGCGCCGGCCAATGGGGGCCGGGCGTGGCGCCGGCTGGCTCCGAGTGGGCGGGGCGAAGAAAACGGCCGGCGGCCCGCCGGATGGCGGGGGCGAATCGGGGCTTGATTGACGCCGGCGCCGGCCAATGGGGGCCTGCGTGGGCGGGGCGAGGGAAACGGCCGGCAGCCCGCCGGATGGAGGGGGGCGGGACCGGGCCCTGACTGACACCCGCGCCGGCCAATCGGGGCGGGGCCTGGCTGAGCGGGCGGGGCCCCCCCCCCCCCCCCCGGCAAGTGTCCAAAAGCAATGGCTTCCAGCGCGCCTGAGGGGGGAGGGGAGCGACTGAGGCCCAGACATGGCGGAGCCGGCGGGGGGTTAGCGCGCCCCGTAGCCCCGGCCCGCCTCTTCCCCTCGTCCCCTCTTTCGCCCCCACACCTCCCTCCGCGCCAGAAAAAGCCCTGCGGGGCGAGGGCGGGAGAGGGGGAGGGCGGGTGAGGTGAACCGGAAGTGGGGAGCCCCAAACATGGCCCCACTTCCGGTAGGCCTGACAGGAGCCTTGCCCTTTCCAGTCAGGGCCTCCTTTCCCCCTTGACTCTCCTGGCCCTCCTCGGGGCCAAGCCCCAAGGACCGCCTAGTAGTAGGGGATGGAAATAAATGAACTCTGTGTCGACGCCATCGATGCCCGTCCACTGGCGGTGGTGTCCGTCCGTCACCCCCCTTCCAGACTGGGCGTTGGGCAGGGACGGTCGCCATCTGTGGCCCAATTGTCCATTCCAAGCGCTTAGGACAGTGCTCTGCACACAGTCATCGCTCAATAAATACCACTGAATGAACTCCCTGATTCTGTGTCTCTTGATGATGTGGTCTTGTTTTTGTTCTGTCCTGCTTTGCCGTCCGCCTCCCCCGTTGAGACCGTGAGCCCGGCATTGGGCAGGGATGGTCTCTATCTGTTGCCCAATTGTCCATGCCAAGCGCTTAATACAGTGCTCTGCACATAGTAAGCGCTCAATAAATGCGATTGAGTGAATGAACTGTCTCTGTTGTCCAATTGTCCATTCCAAGCGCTTAGTACAGTGCTCTGCACAGCGTAAGTGCTCAGTAAATACTAATGAATGAATGGTCTCTATCTGTTGCCCAATTGTCCATTCCAAGCGCTTAGTACAGTGCTCTGCACCCAGCAAGTGCTCAATAAATACTCATGAATGAATGGATTGTCTCTATTGCCAAATTGTCCATTCCAAGCGCTTAGTACAGTGCTCTGCACACAGCAAGCGCTCAATAAATACGAATGAATGAATTGTCTCTGTTGCCGAATTGTCCATTCCAAGCGCTTAGTACAGTGCTCTGCACATAATAAGCGCAAAATAAATAGGATGGAATGGAATGAACTGGGCCAGCCTGGAACCAGGCCCCGAGGACAAGCCATTAAGAGGCCGCCCTCAGAGCGGGAGGAACCATCCCATGGCACAAAACCTTCACATGAAACAAAAACTTCGCACTCTAGGCTTCGAGGCTGTCCATCCCCTTGCCCCTTCCTACCTCTCCTCCCTTCTCTCTTTCCACCGCCCACCCCGCACGCTCCGCTCCTCCGCCGCCCGTCTCCACACCGGCCCCCGTTCTCGCCTGTCCCACCGTCGACCCCTGGCCCACGTCCTCCTGCTGTCCCGGGACGCCCTCCCTCCTCACCTCTGCCAAACTCACTCTCTTCCCCTCTTCAAAACCCTCCTGAGAGCTCACCTCCTCCAGGAGGCCTTCCCACACTGAACCCTCCCTTGCCGTCCCGCCTTCTCCCCTCCCCATCACCCCTACTCCCTCTGCTCTACCCCCTTCCCCTCCCCACAGCACTTGTGTGTATTTGTACATAGTTATTACTCTCTTTTATTAATGATATCTCTATATCTATGATTCTATTTATCTCGATGGTATTGACGGCTGACCACTTGCTTTGTTGTCTGTCTCCCTACCTTCTAGACTGTGAACCCGCTGTTGGGCAGGGATTGTCTCTATCTGTTGCCGAATTGTACACTCCAAGCACTTAGCACGGTGCTGTGCGCATAGTAAGTGCTCAGTAAATACTATTGAATGAATGAATGAATGAATTGAGTGCGTGAACGAATAAATGAATCCCCAGCCACAGGATTTGGAGGGCGGCACGAAGGAGGCCTCGGGTTCCCCGGGGACGTAGGCCCGCTCTTTGGCCAGGAGTCCGTCACTTCGAACGGAGGCCCCGGTTTCGGCCTGTTAGTACTAATGATCGTATATGTTGGGCGCTTCCTCTGTGCAAAGCACTGTACTGAGCGCTTGGGCGAGTATACTAGAACATCAGAGCGTGGCGTGGCATTGAAGCAGCATGGCGTAGTGGCAGGAGCACGGGCTTGGGAGTCAGAGGTCATGGGTACCAATCCCGGCTCCAGCACTTGTCTGCTGTGCGACCTTGGGCAAGTCCCTTCACTTCCCTGAGCCTCAGTTCCCTCATCTGTAAAATGGAGATTAAAACTGGGAGCCCCACATGGGACAGGGATTGTGTCCTCCTTGATTACCCTGCATCTACCCCAGTGTTTAAAACAGCGCTTAACAAATATGATAATAATCATCAACATCAGAGCCATTCCCCACGCACAAGGACCTGACTTATTCCCGGGTCTTCCTCCTGGTCAGGATCTTCTAGACTGTGAGCCCGTGTTGGGTAGGGATCGTCTCTATCTGTTGCCGAATTGTACTTTCCAAGCGCTCAGTACAGTGCTCTGCACGCAGTAAGCGCTCAGTAAATGCGATTGAATGAGTGAATCCGTGGGGCCTTCGGGATTGTGTCCGGTCACCCGAGGTCAGGCCCGTCACCGGGTGGCTCGCCTAGCTGCTCTCTTGGTGGATGAGGGGGATGTTTACATGGACAGTCTGAAAACGGGCCCTCTCTGGCCTGTTTGTGTAGCAGGATGAGGTCACGTGCAGTGTGGTGATTGTATTGTAAACATTATCTGTGCTATGAAAATTTCAAGACGTTTAATCGACCCCCCCCCCCCAAAGCCTTATTGAAGGCCCGTCTCCTCCAAGAGGCCTTCCCAGATTAAGCCCCCCACCCCCCCTTTCTTCTTCTCCCACTCCTTTCTGCATCACCCTGACCCGTTCCCTTTGCTCCTCCCGCCTCCCTTCTAACCCCTCAGCGCTTCTGTACCTATCTGTCATTTATTTCTGTTAATGTCCATCTCCCCCTCTGGACTGTAAACTCGTGGTGGGCAAGAAGTGTGTCTGTTTATTGTTGCATTGGACTCTCCCAAGCGCTCAGTACTGCGCTCTGCACACAGGAAGCGCTCAATAAATACGATCGAATGAATGAGCAACCAGGGAAAAGTTTCTATTTGTCCATCTACTTTGTTGCTGTAAGAAGGGTGGTGGGGGAGACGGACACACAGAAAAATGAATGCCGGAGGAAGCGATAGCCTGGGAAAGATACGAACATAAGCACAAGCGCGGCAAGGCGGGTGTGAGGACTTGGGTGACGTGTGACCTGGAAGTGCCGAAAGGGCAGGGCAGAAGGAGGTGGGGCGGGGGGAGGAGACGAGTGATTCATCAATAACAATAATTACTATGGTATTTCTTAAGCCCCGTCTCTGTCAAACTCTGTTTGGAGGGTTGGGATAGTTCCGAGTTAATCCGGTCGGGTCAGGGCCCCGTTCACGGTCAAAGTAGGACCGAGATCGAGTATTAAATCCCCATTTTCAAGATGAGGAAAGGGAGGCGGAGAAAAGTGCAGTGACTTGCCCGAGGTGACCCCCAGCAGGTGAGTGGCGGGGGGAGGATTAGAATCCGGGTCTTCGGACTCACGGGCCCTTGCTCTTTCTACTCAGCCACGCCGCTTCCCAAGAAAGGAGGGCCTCCGGGAGGAGATGTGATTTCGGGAGGATGTGGAAGGTGGGGAGAGCGGTGAAGGGGGCGGCGGGGGCGTCTCGGGCGGGGCGGAGGGCGTGAGCAAGGGCTCGGCGGCAAGGCACGTGTGGGGGCCGGGCAAGGGACTAGATGGGTTTAAGAGAAGTCAAGGGTGCGAGCTGGCTCGGAGGGAGGGAGGGAAGTGGTAGTGGAAGGAGGGAAGGTGTCCGTGGTTTCCCCCAAGGAGAGACTGGGCCCACCCCAAACGGTAAAAGTCCTGCAAGGCAGGCACCACTCCTGAGGTCGCAAGGTGTTGGTTGCTTAGCAGGTAGCCTCCATTTTTGCTTTTCACCTGGCATCAGGGGGGCTTGACTTGAAAAAACGTCGTACTATAGAACAGCGGTTTAGAAATTAGTCTAAGGAAAGAATACGTAGATTGTTTTGCAGTTTATGAAAGATTGGAGATCATTCTTTGACACTAGGATTTGGTTACGTACACGCAACGTAGCTTCATCGCTTTCTTTTTTTGGGGTAAATGCTCACTACGTGACGGGAACTGTGCTAAGCGCTGGGGCAGAGACAAGATAATCGGGTTGGACACCGTCCCTGTCCCACGTGGGGCTCAGGGTGAAGGTTGGAGGGAGGAGGATTTAACCCCCATTTCACAGATGAGGTACCAGGTACAGAGAAGCGAAGCGACTGGCCTGAGGTTATGCAGCGAAGGGGCGGAGCGGAATCGGAACCCGGGTCCTCTGAGTGTCGGGCCCGGGCTCCTTCCGCTAGGCCACGCCGCTGCCCTCCATTCATTAATGTGTGAGCACTTAATCGCTCCTTGGCCTTAGACTAAAGTTAATATACCTGTGAAATGCAACTCGATAGCAAGTAGAAAGTCCCTACGTTTTGAAAATGACCGAGCTCCCCCCACCCCCTGCTCGAGCTTTGCATAGACCGTGAGCCCGTCAATGGGCAGGGATCGTCTCTATCTGTTGCCAAATTGTCCATTCCAAGCGCTTACTACAGTGCTCTGCACGTAGTAAGCGCTCGATAAATACGATTGAATGAATGAATGAATTGAAAGTGAGCCTTGGGGCTCAGTGGGCGAAGCGGTAAACTTTTCCGCCTTCGAGCCCCCGGCCCCCCCCGTTGGCGATCCACCGCGAGCCGGCGCTTCCCTCTCCGGAACCGACCCCGGGAGAGCGCTGCTATCGTGAGGCGTGGGTTTTCCCACAAACTCGCCTGTGCTAAATTAGAATCCGTCCCAGAACCCCCGGGAAGAAATCGGAGAGCCCTTTCCCTGCCGTCCGCCGCGATCGCGTCCAACGTCACGACACTCCCGTCCGATCTCCGTCCGGGTCCGCCAGAGCCGAACATCGCAGCGTGACCTCGGCGAGGAGTCGTGCTGGGATGGATGGCGTCTCCTCAGGAGATCGCCGAAGTAGGAGCTCGTCTTACCGACCGGGGGTGTTTTTTCAGTTCGGTGGAAAAAAACGATCCGGTTTAGGTGGAACGGTAGGCTTCTTATGTTCGTCAGGAGAGTCGGAAGGTCACGGGTTCCGATCCCGGCTCCGCCACTTGTCTGCCGTGTGACCTTGGCCAAGTTCCGGCGCTTAGAACAGTGTTCTGCACATAGTAAGCGCTTAACAAATACCAACATTATTATTAAGTCACTTTGCCTCTCTAGGCCTCGGTTACAGGAATATAGGATTCGTTTCTGTACAGGCGACGTAGCTTCGTCGTTTTTTCTGGTGGTACCGGTTAAGCGCTTACTAGATGCCGGGAACCGTAATAATAATAACAACGGTAATAATGCTGATGGTATTTGTTAAGCGCTTATTATGTGCCGAGCACTGTTCTAAGCGCTGATGGAGATACAAGGTAATCAGGTTGTCCCACGTGGGGCTCACCGTCTCCGTCCCCATTTTCCAGAGGAGGTAACTGAAGCCCAGAGAAGTGAAGTAACGTGGCTCAGTGGAAAGAGCACGGGCTTTGGAGTCAGAGGTCATGGGTTCGAATCCCGGCCCGGCCACTTGTCAGCTGTGTGACTTTGGGCAAGTCACTTAACTTCTCGGTGCCTCAGTGACCTCATCTGTAAAATGGGGATTAAGACTGCGAGCCCCACGTGGGACAATCTGATTCCCCTGTGTCTACCCCAGCGCTTAGAACAGTGCTCGGCATGTAGTAAGCGCTTCACAAATACCCACGTTATTATTATTATTGAAGTGACTTGCCCAAAGTGACACAGCTGACAAGTGGTGGAGCCGTGATTAGAACCCACGACCTCTGACTCCCAAGCCTGGGCTCGTTCCACTAAGCCACTGTTCTCGCTGGGGCAGAGATAGGATAATCAGGTTGGACTCAGTCCCTGTCCCACCTGGAGCTCACGGTGTTAAAATGGGGATTGAGCCCGTGAGCCCCACGTGGGACGGGGACTGTGTCCGTCTCGATTTGTATCCACCCCAGCGCTTAGTACAGTGCCTGGCACAGAGAAAGCGCTCAGCAAACGCCATCATCGTTATTATATTCCTGGCCTCCTAAACTGGGGATTTTGCGATCATTTCCTTCCTTAGACTTGTTGTGGGCCAGGCACGGACCCGGCAGCTCTGTCATAGTGTACCCTCCCACGGGCTTAGAGTTCTGCACGCAGTAAAAACGTTCAAATGCCGTTGATGGATTGATTTTGACGTAGGCTAATAATGTCGGCGTTTGTTAAGCGCTTACTATGTGCAAAGCACCGTTCTAAGCGCCGGTGCCTTCCGACCACCTAAACTCCTCTCTCCACCAGGATCCTCTCAATAATAATAATGATGGTACTCGTTAAGCGCTTCCTAGGTGCTAAGCACCATTCTAAGCACTGGGGTAGATATAAGTTAAGCAGGTTGGACACAGTTCCTGTCCCGTGTGGGGCCCGTGTTCTTAATCCCCATCTTATCAATGAGATAACGGAGGCCCAGAGAATCAATCGATCAGTCATATTTATTGTGCGCTTACTATGTGCGGAGCACTGTGCGAAGCGCATGGGAGAGCACAACGCAGCAGATTTAGCAGACGCGTTCCCTAAGCCACTTGCCCAAGGTCACACAGCAGACACGTGGAAGAGCCGGAATTAGAACCCGTGTCCTTCCGACTCCCAGGCCCGGGCTCTGTCGACTAAGCCAGGCTGCTTCTCTACTGTACTAAGCGCTTGGGAGAGTCCAATAGAACCATAAAACAGACCCGTTCCCTGCCCACAGTAATAATAATAATGTTGGTATTTGTTAAGCGCTTACTATGTGCAGAGCACTGTTCTAAGCGCTGGGGGAGAAACAGGGTAATCAGGTTGTGCCACGTGTGGCTCACAGTTAATCCCCATTTTCCAAATGAGGTAACTGAGGCCCAGAGAAAGTGAAATGACTTGCCCACAGTCACACAGCTACCAAGTGGCAGAGCCAGGATTCGAACCCATGACCTCTGACTCCCAAGCCCGGGCTCTTTCCCCGAGCCATGCTGCTTCTCTGTGGGAACTGACAGTCTGTGGGGGGGGGAGACGGATGTGAATATGTGTCTATATCTATGATTCTATTTATTTATTTTGATGGTATTGATGCCTGTTTACTTGTTTTGCTTTGCTGTCTGTCTCCGCCGTTTAGACCGTGAGCCCATCAATGGGCAGGGATTGTCTCTGTTGCCGAATTGGACAATCCAAACGCTTAGTACAGTGCTCTGCACGCAGTAAGCGCTCAATAAATAGTATCGACTGCTCGCTGATTCCCGGCTCCGCCGCTTGTCTGCTGCGTGACCTCACACAAGTCACTTCACTTCCCTGGACCTCAGTGACCTCATCTGGAAAATGGAGAATTAAGACTGGAAGCCCCGTGGGGGACAGCAACTGTGCCCGACCTGATGTGCTTGTATTCATTCGTTCATTCGGTTGTATTTATTGAGCGCTTACTCTGTGCAGAGCACTGTACTGAGCGCTTGGGAAGTACAGTTCAGCGGCAGAGAGAGAAAATCCCTACCCACAGTGGGCTCACAGTCTAGAAGGGGGAGACAGACAACGAAACAAGTCAACAGGCTTCGGGAGCATCATTATAAGTAAATAGAATTATAGATATGTACACATCATTAATAAAAACAAATAGAATAGAATTATATTTATAAGTATGTGCGTATATACACAAGAATAATAACAGTGATGGTATTTGTTAAGCACTTCTATGCGCCAGGCACTGTACTAAGCACTGGGGTGAATCCTAAACCTCCCAGACTAAGCCGCTCTTTTCCTCTGCCCTCCCCTCCGCATCGCCCTGACTCGCCAGCTCTTGAGAAGCAGCGTGGCTCAGTGAAAGGAGCCCGGGCTTGGGAGTCAGAGGTCGTGGGTTCTAATCCCGGCTCTGCCACTGGTCAGCTGTGTGACCTTGGGCGAGTCACTTCACTTTTCTGTGCCTCAGTTCCCTCCTCTGTAAAATGGGGATGAAGACTGTGAGCCCCACGGGGGACAACCTGATGACCTTGTATCCTCCCCAGCGCTTAGGACAGTGCTTGAATGCCATTTTAAAAAAGGAAAAAAAAATGACGTTTGAGCCTCGCTCATCCCCCCGTGAGAGTTTGGAGTTTACGGGAGACGGGGTCGAGTCCTGGCATTTTATTCCCGTCACCCTCTGCCTTGGATCGTTAGTTGCGAGGCGGATCCGAACGTCCGGAACGATCTGCTGTTCACCCCGTCTTGAGGAGTTTCTTGTTTCTGGGGCTTGCGCTAGTTTCTTCCCCTGTCGGAACCAGCATTGACCTGAGGAAAAAGGTTTTTTTCAAATGATAGCTTAAATATGCATGAATAGTAGTTTCAACCAATTAATCAGAGATGCAGCGTGGCCTGGTGGGTAGAGCCCGGGCCTGGGAGTCAGAAGGACCTGGGTTCTAATCCCGGCTCCACCGCATGTCTGTTCTGGGACCTTGGGTGAATCACTTCACTTGTCCGGCCTCAGTTACCTCATCTGGAAAAGGGAGATTGAGACCGTGAGCCCCATGTGGGGCAGGGACCGAATCCAACCCGATTCACTCATATCCACCTTAGCGCTTAGAACAGTGCGTGGCACAGAGTAAGCGCTTAACAAGTCCCACGATAACACTAATTAACTGAAATTTTCTCAAACCTTTCCGCTTAAAGTCGGCCTGTCCGATATCAGTGGCCTAGTGGAAAGTGCATGGGTTTGGGATTCAAAGGACGTGGGTTCTAATCCTGGCTCCGCCACTTAGCTGTGTGACTTTGGGCAAGTCCCTTCACTTCTCTGTGCCTCAGTGACCTCATCTGTAAAATGGGGATTAAGACTGTGAGCCCCACCTGGGACAACCTCCATACCCTGCATCTACCCCAGCGCTTAGAACAGTGCACATAGTAGGCGCTTAAGAAATACCATCATGATTATTATTATTATTTGGGGAAGCAAGAATTTCTTTCTCTAAGGCCCAGTTAACAGCATAAATTCCACTCAAAGCCAGATGGCGTGGCTTCGTCCAGGGTGGACAAAATTTGCGGGAGGAAATTCCCAGTCATAAAAGGTAAACTGAAATGCTCCCCCACTTGTGGCTTTTGGAAACGTTGAATAGGGACTCCTTAGCACGAGTCGACTTTCCAGCTGGCCACCTAGTACATAGCCATAATTTTATTATACTGAGGTTACCGGTTGTGTTTAGGCTCCCGCCTAACGAAGCTTAAGTAAAAATAAACCGCAAACTTAATATAGACGCATGAAGTGCCCGAAAAAGGTCACCAACGCAACTGCGGCACCCAAACCAAAATAACTCTTTGAGTTTGAACTCTTATGCTTGTTCACAAAACGGGGCCTTAATAAGTGCCACTTGACATACTGGATAGACCACGTCTCTCTCCCCCGCTAGACTGTCAGCTCGCTGTGAGCAGGGAATGTGTCTGGTCTATTCTGTTGGACTCTCCCAAGCGCTTAGTACAGTGCTCTGCATGCAGTAAGTGCTCAATAAATGCGGTGGAATGATTGGCCACCTCCGCTTTAAGAAGAGAAGCAGCGTGGCTCAGTGTCTACCCCAGCGCTTAGAACAGTAATAGTAAGCGCTTAACAAATACCGACATTATTATTTAATAATAATGGTCAAAAATATTAGTAAATATTTGGGGTTGGGGGGGAGCGCGTGGGGTGGGGCTTCTTAGGAGTAGCTGTGGAAGAACTGGAGAAAGTAACTTCACCTGGTGGCTGGAAGTTCAGGGGCCAGAGAGAGAATCAATCCCAGACTGGGAGCTCATAGCAGGCAGGAATTTCTCCATTTATTGTTATATTGGACTTTCCCGTTCACCACACAGGAAGTGCTCAGTAAATACGATCGAATGAATCAATCCGTGGGAACTATAATGGCTCAGCGGAAAGAGCCCGGGCCTGGGAATCAGAGCGACCTGGGTTCTAATCCCAGCTCCCCCCAGCTTGTCTGCTGGGTGACCTTGAGCAACCCGCGTGACTTGTCTGTGTCTCAGTTCCCTCATCTGTAAAATGGGCATTAAATCCTCCCTCCACCTTAGACTCTGAGCCCATGGGGGGCAGGGACCGTGTCCAGCCTGATCAACTCGTGTCTGCCCCAGGGCTTAATACAGTGCTTGGCACGTAGGAAGCGCGTAACAGATACCACAGTTGACAGCTCTCAGTGGTATTTATGGAGTGCTTACTGTGTGCGGAGCACTGTACTAAGCGCTTGAGTACAACAGAACAGAGTTAATGGACACCTTCCCCGCCCACAGTGTCACTGTTTAGTGTTGTACTGTACTTTCCCAAGCACTTAGTACAGTGCTCTGCAAACAGTAAGCGCTTAATAAATACGATTGAATGAAGGGAGCTTACATCCCAGAAAGAAGGGGGAAATTTAAAAGTTGGGCTCTGGGAGTCTATCCTGCCGTGGAACGTTGACCGTCATTCATTCATTTCATTCAGTTGTATTTATTGAGCTCTTACTGGGGGCCGAGCACTGTACTAAGCGCTTGGGTCCACTACAACACTTGATTCTATTTATTGCCGTTGTTCTTGTCTGTCCGTCTCCCCCAGTTAGACCGTAAGCCCATCAAAGGGCAGGGACCGTCTCTATCTGTTAGCGACTTGTCCATTCCAAGCGCTTAGTACAGTGCTGTGCACATAGTAAGCGCTCAATAAATACTATTGAATGAATGAATGAATGAATGAATACAACAACAGGCAGACGCATTCCCTGCCTACAGCGAGAGCGGGGAGACAGACATGAACAGAAATAAATGTTACCGCAATATACAAATGTGCCATGGACCCGGGAGGGAGGATGAATGAAGGGAGCGAGTCGGGGTGACGCAGAAGGGAGGGGGAGAAGAGGAGAGAGGCCGGGTCAGTCAGGGAAGGCTTCTTGGAGGAGGTGGGCCTTCGATAAGGCTTTGAAGTCGGGGAGAGGAGTTGTCTGTGTGATACGAGGAGAGAGGGATGTGGGGGAGAGGTAGGTGGTGAGAAAGACGAGATGGAGGTGCAGCGAGAAGGTGAATAATGCTCCAGGATCTTCTCTGGCACATCCTTCGACAGCGGGCAAGAAGCGCCGCTCACTTGGTGCCAGGGCTAGAAATGGCACCAGGGACAGTCCCCAGCAAGGGACTTCTTGCTCCCTTTATTCATCCCCCCCTCCCCGCCCCACACCACTTAGGTCCAGCATGGGGGAGTGGCTAGACCCGGGCCTGGGAGTCACGAGATCATGGGTTCTAATCCCGGCCCTGCCCCTCGTCTGCTGTGTGACCGTGGGCAAGTCACTTTCACTTCTCCAGGCCTCAGTTCCCTCATCCGGAAAATGGGGATCGAGACTGTGAGCCCCACGTGGGACAGGGACCAAGTCCAACGCGACTGGCCTGTGTCCGTGCCAGCATTTAGTACAGTGACCGGCACATAGTAAGCACCAAATACCTTATTTTTTTATTATATCTGTCATTTATGTCTATCAATGCCTGTCTCCCCCTCTAGACTCTGTCTCTATCTGTTGCCAAATTGTGTATTCCAAGCGCTTAGTAAAGTGCTCTGCACATAGTAAACGCTCAATAAATACTATTGAATGAATGAGTGAATAGACAAAAGCTCATCGTGGGCAGGGAATGTATCTGTTTACTGTGTCGTACTCTCCCAAGCGCTTTATACAGTGCTCCATACACAGTAAGCATTCAATAAATACAGTTGAATAAATAAATATTCAAGGGCTTAAAGTCTTATTGGCACTTCCTACAGTGTTGTAGAGTTTTAAGACTTGAAGGTCAGCAACAAACTTGTGTCTTGCAAAAGTGGGCATTTTGGGATGATTTGAGTGCCGAAGAGCAGCAGGTGGTTTTAGGCGGATAGCCGAATCAGGTGGAACCCTCAGGGAGGCTTTGAAAACCAGAAGGCACAGCTGTCTTTTATTTTTAAAATGGTATTTGTTAAGCGCTTACTATGTGTTATGTGTCAGGCACTCTACTAATCTTTCCCCCGCTTAGACTGCAAGCCCGTCAAATGGCAGTGACTGTCTCTATCTGTTGCCGACTTGTTCATTCCAAGCGCTTAGTACAGTGCTCGGCACATAGTAAGCGCTTAACAAATACCAACGTTATTATTATTATTGCTCTGCACATAGTAAGCACTCAATAAATACTATTGAATGAATGAATGAATGAATACTAAACTCTGGGGTAGGTCCATGCTAATGAGGTTGGACATAGTCCCCGTCCCTCATGGGGCTCACAGTCTTCGTTCCCATTTTCCGGACGAGGGCGTCGAGGCCCAGAGAAGTGACTTGCCCAAGGTCACCCAGCGGCCAAGATTAGAACCCAGGGCCCTCTGAACTCCCAAGCCCGGCCTCTCTCCACCGGACCTCGCTGCTTCTCAGCAAACCGGTAACGGGCAGCTTGTTTTCGGGAACTATCGTTTATGAATTCCACTGGTGACCTGTCCCTTTTGGGAGGGAGAAATTTGAGCAGACAGATGGGTGAAGAGTGTCAGAGTGTTTTGAGCAGCACAGGTAGGCGATCAGTCGATAGTCAGTGGTGTTTACTGAGCGCCCACTATGGGCAGAGCACTCTACTAAGGGCTTGGGAGAGGATAGTGCTTAGAATGTAAGCCCGTCAGTGGGCAGGGATTGTCTCTATCTGTTGCCGAATTGTCCATTCCAAGCACTTAGTACAGTGCTCTGCACATAGTAAGCGCTCAGTAAATACTGTTGAATGAATGACAGTGCAATAGAAATAGCAGACCCGTTCCCTGCCTACAGTGAGGTCATTGTCTAGAGGGGGAGGTGGACCTTAAAATAGCTTTTGGAGATGGACGTAGGTGTATATATATATCTGTTATTTAAGCGTGGCTTAGTGGCAAGAGCCCGGGCTTGGGAGTCAGAGGTCATGGGTTCTAATCCTGGCTCGGCCACTTGTCTGTTGTGTGACCTCGGGCAAGTCACTTCACTTCTCTGGGCCTCAGTTACCTCATCTGTAAAATAGGGCTAAAGACTGCGAGCCCCATGTGGGACAGCCTGATAACGTGAAGGAGCATGGTGTAGTGGCTAGAGCCCGGGCCTGGGAGTCAGAAGGACCTGGGTTCTAATCCCGGCTCGGCCACTTGTCTGCTGGGTGACCTCGGGCAAGTCACTTCACTTCTCTGGACCTCAGTGACCTCATCTGGAAAATGGGGATTGGACTCTATTTATTGCCATTGTTCTTATCTGTCCGTCTCCCCCGATTAGACTGTAAGCCCGTCAAACGGCAGGGACTGTCTCTATCTGTTGCCGACTTGTTCATTCCAAGCGCTTAGTACAGTGCTCTGCACATAGTAAGCGCTCAATAAATGCTATTGAATGAATGAACATGGGACAGGGACTGTGTCCAGCCCCATTTGCTTGTATCAACCCCAGCCCTTAGTAGTACAGTACCTGGCACATAATTAAGCACTTAACCAATACCATTATTATTACTGTTATTATGATAACCTTGCATCTATTCCAGCGCTTAGAAGAGTGCTTGGCACATAGTAAGCTCTTAACTACCATCATCACGAGGTGTTAGTTTGGAAGGGCACAGCTGGGCCGATGAGGATGAGGACGGCATTTGTTAAGCGCTTACTATGTGCCAAGCAGTCTTCTAAGCGCTGGGGAGGATACAAGGGGATCAGGTTGTCCCCCGTGGGGCTCACATTCGTAATCCCCATTTTACAGATGAGGGAACTGAGGCACGGAGAAGTTGTGACTTGCCCAAAGTCACCCAGCTGACAAGCGGCAGGGCCGGGATCTGAACCCATGACCTCTGACTCCCGAGACCGGGCTGTTGCCACTGAGCCACGCCGCTTCCCCCATCCACCTTTCCGTTAGTTCCAGCGCAGGGGAGCTTTTGGTTTCCACGGCGGGAACTTCACCTGTGGCTGTCACCCCTCTTCACCGCCGGAGCCAGCGTAGGGGAAGCGGACCGTCAGAGCTGAAGCCATTTCCTGCCCTTGAGGCCCTAAACTCGTCGTGGGCAGGGCACGTGTCCAGCAACGCTGTCCTGTTGGACCTTCCCCAGCGCTTCGTCCACTGTTGAAGCGCTCAGTAAATTCCACCTGTGATCTCGTCGTGGGCGGGGAACGTGGCTACCGTCTCCGGTAGGCAAGATCCTTGCCCTCAGAATTTACAGTTGAGTGGGGGAAGGAGGACATGAAAATAAATTATAGAAATGGGAAGTAACAGAGAATAAGGAAATGAACTTGAGTGTGGCGTGGGGGTGGGGTGAGAAGCAACATGGTCTCGTAGTGGCTAAAGCCCGGGCCTGGGAGGCAGAAGGTCGTGGGTTCTAATCCCCGCTCTGCCACTTGTCTGCCGTGTGACCTTGGGGAAGTCACTTCATTTCTCTGGGCCTCAGTGACCTCATCCGTAAAACAGGGATGGAGACTGCGAGCCCCATGTGAGACAGGGACTGCGTCCCACCCGATGTGCTTGTATCCACCCCAGCGCTTGGTACAGTGCCTAGCACATAATAAGTGCTTAACAAATGCCTGTCTACTGGCTTTGTTTTGTTGTCTGTCTCCCCCTTCTAGACTGTGAGTCCGTTGTTGGGGAGGGATTGTCTCTCTCTGTTGCCAAATTATACTTTTCAAGCGCTTAGTAATAATAACAATAATGTCAGTATTTGTTTAGCGCTTACTATGTGCCAAGCACTGTTCTAAGCACTGGGGGAGATACAGGGTCATCAGTTTGTCCCACGTAGGGCTCGCAGTCTTAATCCCCATTTTAAGATGAGGTATCTGAGGCCCAGAGAAGTTAGGTGACTTGCCCAAAGTCACAGAACTGACAAGTGGCGGAGCCGGGATTAGAACTCACGACCTCCAACTCCCAAGCCCATGCTCTTTCCACTAAGCCACGCTGCTTCTCTAGTACAGTGCTCTGCACACAGTAAGCGCTCAATAAATACGATTGAATGAATGAAATACCATTATCATTTTTATTATCAAATTGCTTAGGGCATACGAACTCAAGTACAAAGGTCATGGTGAAATGGGGGAGTTGAGAGAGGTTAGTCAGGGAAGGCTTCCTGGAGGGGATATGATTTCAGTAGGCCATTGAAGATGGGGAGAGGTGGCCTGTGGAAGGAATATAAAGAGGGAGGGAGTTGCAAGCACAGTAAGGGCTCAATAAATACAAATAAATGAAGCAGTGAGGTGAGGTAGGAGGGGGAAGGTTGATCGAGCGCTTTAAATCACGGTGAGGAGTTTCTGTTTGATGTGGAGGTGGATGATTCTATTTACTGCCATTGTTCTTGTCTGTCCGTCCCCCCCCGATTAGACTGTAAGCCCGTCAGAGGGCAGGGACTGTCTCTATCTGTTATCGATTTGTACATTTCAAGCGCTTAGTACAGTGCTCTGCACATAGTAAATACGAATGAATGAATGAATGAATGAATGAATGAATGAATGAATGAATGAATGAATGAATGAATGGGCAACCCCTGGAGGCTCTTGAGGAGGGGCGAAACGTGACCTGAACATTTTTGTAGAAAAATGATCCGGGCAGCAGAATGAAGCGAGGACTGAAGTGGGAAGACAGGAGGCTGATGTAGTCATCCTGGTGGGATAAATTATGTGGCATCTGTTCAGCACTCACTGTGGGGTTACACGCTGGGGTGCTTACACGCAAATCGGATCGGACGTAGCCCCGTCCCACGTGGGGCTCGCACTCTCAATCCCCCTTTCAATAATAATGTTGGTATTTGTTAAGCGCTTACTATGCGCAGAGCTCTGTTCTAAACGCTGGGGTAGATACAGAATAATCAGATTGTCCCACATGAGGCTCACAGTCTTAATCTCCATTTTACAGATGAGAGAAGTGAAGTGACTTGCCCACAGTCACACAGCTGACAAGTGGTAGAGCTGGGATTCGAACCCCTGACCTCTGACTCCCAAGCCCGGGCTCTTTCCACGAGGTAACTGAGGCCCAGAGAAGCAAAGTGAGTCAACCAAGATCACACAGCGGGGATGTGGCGGAGCCAGGATTAGATCCCATGACCTTCTGACTCTCAGGCCCGGATTGTATCCACTGCGCCGTGCTGCTCCTCTTAATAGGGATAGGATAAGTGCTTGGATTAACGTGGTCACAATTTGCATGAAGAGGAGAGGGCAGGTTTTAACAGTGTCGTGAAGGTCGAACCGAGAGGATTTAGTGATGGATTGAGTGCATGGGTGGAGTGAGAGAGAGAGGAGTCAAGGATATCGCCAAGGCTGTGGAGGCGGGGAGTTCAGCGGCGAGGAGCCAGTTGCAGGAGTCTTGATGAGCTGGCCAATGATGGTGCTTTATATACTTTTTAGGGGCCCCATAAATGTTTATGGTTTACACAGTAACTTTTTGACCCCTGATATTAAAGTATTTAACAAGGTGTCGGGCCGGGGGAGGGTGTTGCTTTCATTATTTTCAAAGAACACTTTTCCCGCAGATTAGTTATGGCCTCTTCTCTTCCCTCTGCTCGATCCGTAAATCTCTGTTCCCTTGGCTCTTCTGACCATTTTTAAACACCACACCCCCCCCATCTCTGCTTCTCCCTTTACATTCCTTTTTGCCCCAGAAAACAGGGTTTGTGTGCCAGAGGCGAGAGAAGAAATAGCTTCTGTGGGATTCAAGTCTTTCTATGTTTGTATCCACTTTCTGTTTCTTGACATGTAAGTCTCTTAGTTCAGTGGGAAGGATGTTGCTTTCAGAGAATTTGCCATCACCACCATTCCGGGTGCGTAATAATCGCTAAAGAGCGGGAGCCAGACCCATTCTTTGGACATTTAGTGAGTGCTTTTTCAGGGACTGAAGGCCCTACTTCGGTAGACTTGCCCCCTGCCCACAAAGAGCTTACAGCCTATCGAGGGAGGCAGACATCAATCGAAATAAAAATATTCCGGTTGCAGACATCTTTGCCGTGGTGCTGAGAGAGGAGTGGAGAGAGGGAGCAAATCCAAGCCAAGAGAGTGAGAGAAGAGGAAAGGAGGGCTTCGGGAAGACCTCTTGGAGGAGATGGGCCTTCAGTAAGGATTTGAAGTAGCGGGAGAGTCGTTGTCTGTGGATTTGGGGAAGGAGGGCGTTCCAGGCCAGAGGTAGGATATGGGCGGGAGGTCGGCTGTGAGACAGATGAGGTCGAGGTACGTTGAGTAGGATGGCATTAGAGGAGCGAAGCGTGTGGGCTGGGTTGGAGTAGGAGAGCAGCGAGGTGAGGTAGGAGGGGGCGAGGTGACTGACTGCTTTAAAGCCAGTGGTGAGGAGTTTTCATTGGATGCAGAGGGGAAACGTGACCTGACCGTGTTCGTAGCAAAATGATCCAGGTAGCAGAGTACAGACTGGGATGGGGAGGTGAGCAAGGAGGCCAATAGATTGACCAAGACGGGAGAGCAGAAGTGCTCGGGTAAGTGGTAACAGTTTGGATGGAGAGGCATGGGCGGATTTTAGCGATGCTGCGGAGGTTTGAACCGACAAGATTTAGTGACAGATTGAATGTGTGGGTTGAATGAGGGAGAGGATTCGAGGATAATGCCAAGGTTACGGGCCTGTGAGACAGGAAGGGGTGGCGGTGCCGTCTTCGGGTGACGGCCAAGTCGGCGGGAGGATGGGGCGGGGTGGGAAGGTGAGGTCTGTTTCGGGCGTGTTAGGTTTGAGGAACATCCAAGTAGAGATGTCCTGAAGGCAGGAGAAAATGCAAAACTTCAGAGAGGGAGAGAGATTGGGGCGAATGAGTTCTCCATGGGAGTAGATGGAGAGTGGAAGGGGACCCAGGTATAAGCCTTGACGCACCCCCACACACACACAGATAGGGGGTGGGAGCCAGAGGAGGAGCCAGCAAAGGAGATTGAGCAGCCAGAAGGGTAGGAGGAGAACCAGGAAAGGACGGTGCTAGTGAAGCCGAGGTTGGATAATATTTCCGTGAGAGGGTGGCCGACAGCGTTGAAGGCAGCTGAGCGGTCGAGGAGATTTAGGATGGAGTAGAGGCTGTTGGATTTGGCAAGGGGGAGGTGATTCGTGACCTTTGAGAGATTTGGTTTGCCCCTGAAGACGGTATTAATAATAATAATAACGTTGGTATTTGTTAAGCGCTTACTATGTGCCGAGCACTGTTCTAAGCGCTGGGGTAGACACAGAGGAATCAGGTTGTCCCACGTGGGGCTCACAGTCTTAATCCCCATTTTACAGATGAGGGAACTGAGGTACCGAGAAGTTAAGTGACTTGCCCAAAGTCACACAGCTGGCAAGTGGCAGAGCTGGGGTTCGAACCCATGACCTCTGACTCCAAAGCCCGTGCTCTTTCCAGTGAGCCACGCTGCTTCTCAGCTGCTGCTCAGCTCAGCTGCTGCTGCTGTTTTATTATTAAAACAGTTTTCAGTCCAGAGGTTAAAATGAAAATCTTGCCAATGCACTTTCTCTTCTGGTCTAAGAAAATGCAAAATGCACCAATTTTAAAACTGCTCCTCTGTGGGAGGACCCGCAGGGGGATACTATTCTATCTACCCCAGAACAGTGCTTGACACATAGTAAGCGCTAAACAAGCCCCATCTTTGGAAAAGACCCAAAGAGTCGCTCCTTACCGTCCCGCATCGGGCCGCTGCGCTCTGCCTCTTAGAGAAGGAGCGTGGCCTAGTGGACAGAGCAGCGGCCTGGTAGTCAGGAGGACCTGGGTTCTGATCCCGGCTCTGCCCCTTGTCTGCTGGATGACCTCGGGCAAGTCACTTCACTTCTCTAGGCCTCAGTTCCCTCATCTGTAAAATGGGGCGTAAGACTGTGAGCCCCATGTGGGACAGAGACTGTGTCTGACCTGATTAGCTTGGATCTGCCCCAGTGGTTAGTATAGTGCTCTGCAAACAGTACGCGCTCAGTAAGTACGATCGAATGAATGAATGAGTGAACAGTGCCTGGCACACACTGAGTGCTTAACAACTACCATAAATTTTTAAAAAAAATTATGTAAGAGAGACCGTGTACATAAAAATGAGCTCCTGGATCTTGTGGTCCTGACATGCACAGGGATTTCATGTGTGCATGCTGATTATTAGTAAAAATAATAACAACAATGGTGTTTCATAATAATAATTGTGGTATTTGTTAAGCGCTTACTATGTGCCACTTACTGTAGTAAGATCTGGGGTGGATACAAGCAAATTGGGTCGCACACACAGACCCTGCCCCGCATGGGGTTCACAGTCTCCATCCCCATTTTCCAGGCAAGGTAACTGAGGCACAGAGAAGTGAAGTGACTTGCCCAAGGCCACACAGCAGTCACATGGAGGAACCAGAATTAGAACCCATGACCTGACTGCCAGGACTGTGCTCTACACTACACCCTATGTACCAAGTAATGTACTAAGCCCTGGGGTAGATAAAGGCTCATCAGGTCCTACGCTGAGCTCACTTTCAAGTAGGAGGGAGAACAGGGTTAGAATCCCCCTTTTGCAGATGAGGAAACTGAGGCCCAGAGAAGGTCACCCAGCTGAGAAGTGGCAGAGGCAGGATTAGAACCCTGGTCCCCTGATGTCCAGGCCCGGGCTCTTTCCACTAGGACACGCCGATTCTCTTCTTCAGCCACACCTTCTGGCGCCTTAGCTGTCTCACTTGGCTGGGAGCCACCCTTTCCCGGGAATTCTTCCAAGCCTGAGGAGGCCGAGGCAGGATGGAGGGCTCAGAGGGACAGGCCGATCCTGAAGGGGGTCAGAGGGTTCGGGGGTCAGGCCGGGCCTGAGGCGGAACGGAGCTTTCGGGAGACAGAGCGAGCCTCAGGCGGGGCACAGGGTTCGGGGGACGGGCCGAACCTGAGGTGGGACATGGTTCAGGGGACAGAATGATCCTGAGGTAGGATGGAGGGTTTGGAGAAACAGGCCCAGCCAGAGGCAGAACAGGCCAGGCCTGAGGAAGGACGCAGGGTTCGGGGAACGGAGCGATCCTGAGGTGGGACGGAGGGTTCGGGGGACAGGCCGGGCCTGATTTGGGATGGAAGGTTTAGGGAACAGAGCGATCCTGAGTGGGATGGAGCGTTCGGAGGACGGAGCCATCCTGAGGCGGGAAGGAGGGTTCAGGGAAAGACCGAGCCAGAGGTGGGACGGAGGGTTTAGGGGACAGGCCGGGCCTGAGGCGGAATGCAGGGTTCAGGGACAGAGTGATCCTGAGGCGGGAATTGAGGGTTTGGGGGATAGGCCGAGCTACAGGCGGGGCGGAGGGTTCGGGACACAGGCCTAGTCTGAGGCAGGACTCAGAGTTCAGGAGACAGGCCAGGCCCGAGTCGCCGCCATGCCAAGAGCCTCCCGCACACCCGGCTCACGTCTCAGAGCTCCGGTGCCACGCTCTCTGCTCGGCGCCGCCTTCCAATCAGCCAGCTGAAAGGGCTGGGTTCATGCAACCAACCAATCAATCATTGGTATTTATTGTGTGTTTACTGTGTGCAGAACACTGTACTAAGCGCTTGGGAGTGTATAATAGAGTTGGTGGACACATCCCCTGCCCACAGTGAGTTTACAGTCCAGAGGGGGAGACAGACATTTATGTAAATTATGGTTACGGACTTAAGTGCTGTGGGGCTGAGCGTGGGGTGAGTAAAGAGAGCAATTCAAGTGCAAGGGTGACACAGAAGGGAGCCAGAGAAGAGGAAAGGAGGGCTCAATCAGGGAATGCCTCTTGGAGGAGATGGGCCTTCAGTAAGGCTCTTGAAGATTCCCTCTCTCTTTCCCCTCCCTCTTTTTGTCTTCTGCAGTCCCTCCCAGAGGAGAGAATGTCTCAGTCCAGACAGAGTTTGTCCTGATAGTGGTTGGCTCAGGTCAAAGATAAACAGTTGGCTTCTGACTTGTTCTGGGGCCACTGCTCGGCCGGAGTCCCGGGCCCTTTGGGCTTCAGTCGCGTAAATGGAGATTATTTTTGCCTCAGCTCAGCCCCGTTGCTTTGGCTTCATCCCAGGGGAAGTGACTTAGGAGGCTACCCTGTTGTCTGTCTCCTAGGGGCCAGACTGTGGACTCTGAACGGTACTGGAGGAGTGAGGAGAAGACAGTCGGCCAGGAGCGGCTCCAGCCCCACCCAGCTCCTCTTCTTGGCTAGCGGTTGACCTCTGGGGAGGCACTCTGCTACTGCGCCGTTCCTTTTTTCATTCTACTGATAGAAGATGTAGGACTAAAGCTAAATTATCGGACTCTTGCAAATGCTTAATGCAGCGCTCTGCACATACTGGGAGCTCTCTGAAGTCTGCAGAGTGCAGAGCACATACTAGGAGCTCACTGAATACGACTGATTGATGAAGGAACTTCAGAGGGTCTTTTTTAGTAGGTGATTAACTTGATTTTCCTCCCTCCCCTTTTCTCTCTTTCTCTGTCTGTCACTGTACCTCCATCTCGTCTATCTCACCACCGACCTCTCGCCCGCATCCCGCCTCTGGCCTGTAACGCCCTCCCTCTTCTTATCCAACAGACCATGACTCTCCCCGCTTCAAAGTCTTATCGGAGGCCCATCTCCTCCAAGAGGCCTTCCCTGACTGCTCCCTCCTTTCCTCTTCTCCCACTCCCTCCCTCGTCGCCCTGACTTGCTCCCTTTATTCTTCCTCCCAACCCCACAGCGCTTATGTCCATAACTGTCATTTATTTCTTTCTATTAATGTCTTTCTCCCCGACCTCTAGACTCTAAGCTCATTGCAGGCAGCAGATGCGTCTATTGTACTCTCCCAAGCTCTTAGTACAACGCTTTGCACCGAGTAAGCGCTCAGTAAATACAGTTGAAAGAATGATTTTGATTCCAAAATCAAAACCAGTGATTTTGATTGAGCACTCACTAGGTGGGAAGCACTGGGCCAAGCGCGTGGGAGAGTAGGATACAACGCTCCCCAGCGATGTGTGTTTTATCGGGAATGGTAGAGGGCTGGAGCTACTTCCAGGAAAGACCGGGGTGAGGAAGTCGAGGTGGCCACCTCTGGATCTCAGCCCTGGCTCTTATGCCCAACCTCATCATCTCTCTGCCCCGTTCCTTGCTGCCGTGGCCTTACAGGAGACTTTATTTTAAAAAAACAGCACAGAGACATTGAACGTCACGTTGAGCGTCATGCCGACAGCTGTCCGGCGTCCTGTGCAATTAAAAAAAGTAGTTCTGGAAGGTGCTGTGAAGAGCCACTTGAGTAAGAAGTCCCAGACTTCATTCTGTTACATTTACTGAGACTTACTGTGTGCAGAGCACTGTACTAAGCGCTTGGAAAGTACAATTCGATTGTACTTAGAGCGGATTTCCTGTGTGAGACGGGTAACCTTGTAGCTACCCCAGAACTTCATTCATTCAGTAGTATTTATTGAACACTTACTATGTGCAGAGCACTGTATTAAGCGCTTGGAATGTACAGTTCAACAGATAGATAGAGACAATCCCTGCCCAGAACTTAGAACGGGACTCGCTGTGGCCACGGATTGCGTCTCTTTCTTGTATAGTCTACTCTCCCGAGTGCTTAGTACAGTGCTCCTCTCACAGTGAGCGCTTGATAAATACGATTGACTGACTGAACAAATGCCTGGTACATAGTATGGTGTGGTGGATAGACCATGGACCTGGGAGTCAGAAGGTCATGGGTTCTAATCCTAGCTCCGCCACTAGCCTGCCGTGTGACTCTGGGCAAGTCATTTAGCTTCTCTGGGCCTCAGTTACCTCATCTGTAAAATGGAGATTAAGAGTGCGAGCCCCACGTGGGAGGGACTGCATCCAACCTGATTAACTTGTGTCTACCCTAGCACTCAGCACAGTGCTTGGCTCTGAGTAAGCGCTTAACAGATACCATTATTAGTAGTAATATTGCCTGTTTACTTGTTTTGATGTCTATCTCCCCCTGCTAGACTGTGAGGCCGTTGTTGGGTAGGGATTGTCTCTATTTGTAGCCGAATTGTACTTTCCAAGCACTTAGTACAGTGCTCTGTACATAGTAAGCACTCCGTAAATATGATTGGATGGATGATGAATGAATAGTAAGCGCTTAAATGCTATTATTATTATTATTATTGTCATTATTATTATTGTTAAGGCTCGGGTCTGGAGGGAGTAACCTCACAGACTCTGAAGGCCATTGATAGCGGCATTCTGGGAAAAATCCAGAAGTGTACAGTGCTCTTCACACAGTGAGGCGCTCCATAAATACCATTCAGTCAGTCGTATTTATCGAGCGCTTACCGTGTGCAGAGCACTGCACTGAGCACTTGGAAGAGTGCCATAAAGCAATAGACACATCCCGGGCTTGGGAGTCAGAGGTCGTGGGTTGAAATCCCAACCCCGTCACTTGTCAGCTGTGTGACTTTGGGCAAGTCACTTCACTTCTCTGGGCCTCAGTTCCCTCATCTGGAAAATAGCGATGAAGACTGTGTACCTCACGTGGGACAACCTGGCTACCTTGTATCTCCCCCAGCACTTAAAACAGTGCTTGACACATAGTAAGCACTTAACAAATGTCATCACCATTATTATTATTATTATCATCCCCTGCCCACAAGCTCACAGTGGACTGATTTTACGTCCACTCTTTGAGGAGATGCTGTTAGACTTTGGTTAGGATCCCTTACTGCTTTCCTCCCTGCTGTGTCATTTTTAGCCATCTCTGCCGCTGGCGTCTTCCTCCGAGATCAGGCAAGATGATGGGTTAGGAGATGAAGTTGGGAGGGCAAGGAGGCTGAATTTTCAGTTATTTATTTCCCCAAGTTATCCATGATTTTCCTCCCAGATTAGCTCACGGTGGTGTTTCTATTTCCGCCAGCAAGCGTGGCTCTAGCAAACTCACTGTCGGCAGGGAATGTGTCTGTTATATCATCGTGCTGTCCTCTCCCAAGCGCTTAATCCAGTGCCCCGCGCACAGTAAGTGCTCAATAAATGCCATTGATAGTTTGCTGCTGTTTAGACATTTCCCTGCGCTTTGCTTCCAGCGGGGGACAGAGAGGGAATAGTTAGGATACCTTGGTTCAGTCACTGGAATTAGGCATTTACTGTATGCAGAGCACTGTACTGAGATTTCCAGGGCCAGGAACGTATCTGCTAACTCTGTCGTACTCTCCCGAGCCCTTAGTTCAATGCTCTGCACGCAGTAAGCGCTCAATAAACACCCCCGATCGATTGGGAGAGTTTAATGCCACAAGGTTGGTTGTCGTGTTCCCCGCTCACAAGGAGTTCACAGTCTGGAAGCGGAAACAGAGGTTAAAATAAATTTCTGATAGTAGTAATCATGGTATTTGTTAAGTGCTTACTAAGTGCCAGGCACTGTACTAAGCACTGGGGTGGATACAAGCAAATCGGCTTGGATGCGGTCCCTGCCCCACGTGGGGCGGCACGTCTTGACTTGTCTCTCGTAATGATAATAATCTTGGTAATTGTTAAGCGCTTACTATGTGCCAAGCACTGTTCTAAGCACTGGCGTAGAGGCAAGGTGCAGCATGGCCTAGGAAATGAACAGGGGTCTGGGAGTCAGAAGGTCACGGGTTCTAATCCCGTTTCCTCCTCTTGTCTGCTGTGTGACCTTGAGCAAGTCACTTAACTTCTGTGCCTCAGTTCCCTCATCTGTAAAATGAGGATTAAGACTGTGAGCCATGTGTGGGACAGGGAATTTGTCCAACCCGATTATCTTGTATCTACCCCAGAGCTTAGAACAGTGCTTGGCCCATAGTAATGAATACTATAATAATTATTATTCTCCCCTCTTTAGACTGTGAACCCATTGTGGGGCAGGGATTGTCTTTATCTGTTGCCGAATTATACATTCCAAGCGATTAGTACAGTGCTCTGCACACAGTAAGCACTCAATATATACGATTGAATGAATAAATGAAAGGTAATCAGGTTGTCCCACGTGCGGCTCACCGTCTTCATCCCCATTTCACAGATGAGGTAACTGAGGCCCAGAGAAGTGAAGTGACTTGCCCAAGGTCACACAGTTCAGACGTGGCAGAAGCGGGATAAGAACCCACGACCTCTGACTCCCAAGCCCGGGCTCTTTCCAATAAGCCATGCGTCGTGTCCAACCCGTAGAGACTCCATGGACACGTCTCTACCAGAGCACCCCACCTCCATCTGCCATTGTTCCGAGAGTGGATCCACAGACTTTAGAGGAGCAGCGTGGCTCAGTGGAAAGAACCCGGGCTTGGGTGTCAGAGGTCGTGGGTTCGAATCCCGACTCTGCCACTTGTCAGTTGTGTGACTCTGGGCAAGTCACTTAACTTCTCTGTGCCTCAGTGACCTCATCTGTAAAATGGGGATAAAGACTGTGAGCCTCACGAGGGACGACCTGATTACCCTGTACCTCCCCCAGCGCTTAGAACAGTGCTCTGCACATAGTAAGCGTTTAACAAATACCAACATTATTATTATTATTTCCTTGGTCAAAACCTGGAGGTGGTTGACCATCGCCTCCTTCCCACGCAGTCAGCTCGAGTATCCATCCTTGATCTAGATTTGGCCAAATAGTCCAAAGGATGAGACTTTCCAAGTCTCCCAGTTCCGTTGATCTTGCAGTGAGAATTAGCCGCTTGTTTGCTTTCAAGTTGTGGATGGTTTTCTCCTTCGTGACCTTGGGTTAAAAACTGGTAGAAGCAGAGTGAGCTGAGGGGGGGGCGGGAGAAAGAAGCTGGAGAGAAAGAAACCTCACGGTGGTGTGAGTTCTGAGCTGTGCCTTCTCACGCTTCCCCAGGAAAACTTACTCCATAACTCCTCCCGCGGAGACCACAAGTCAATCCTGGTGGAATTTGTTGACGGTGTCTGAAAATGCGTAATCGACTCTAATTGCTCAACATTTGGAAAGAAAAAAAAAAATCCTCATGCAACTACAGTTTCCCAGAGTTGTGCAAAACTCATCTGAAAAATGTATAGAAATGTTCTTTGGTGGATTTCGATTAGCCTGGCTTTTTAGTTGTTGGGGGTTTTTTGGTTTTTTGAAAACGTGCTTACTATATGCCAAGAACTGTAAGCTCATCGTGGACAATGAATGTCTGTTTATTGTTGTATTGTATTCTCACAAGTGCTCAGTACAGTGCTGTGCACACAGTAAATGCTCAATAAATATGACTGAATGAATAATAATAATTGTATTTGTTAAGGGCCTGCTGTGTGCCAGGCACGGTACTAAGCGCTGAGGTGGTTACAAGCAAATCGGGTTGGACACAATCCCTATCCCCATTTTACAGCGGGCTCACAGTCTCAGTCCCCATTTTACAGATCAGGTAACGGAGGCACAGAGAAGTAAAGTGACTTGCCCAAGGTCACCCAGCAGACACATGGCAGAGCCGGGATTAGAACCCATTATAATAATAATAAAGTTGGCATTTAAGTGCTTACTATGTGCAGAGCACTGTTCTAAGTCCTGGGGTAGATACAGGGCAATTAGGTTGTCCCACGTGAGGCTCACAGTTAATCCCCGTTTTACAGATGAGGTCACTGAGGCACAGAGAAGTGAAGTGACTTGCCCACAGTCACGCAGCTGACAAGTGGCAGAGCCGGGATTCGAACCCATGACCTCTGACTCCCAAGCCCGGGCTCTTTCCACTGAGCCGCTCTGCTTCTCCCATGACTTTCTGATGCACGGGCCTGTGCTGTATCCCCTAAGGCATGCTGCTTCTCTGATCAGGTAGGACACAGTCCCTGTCCCACGTGGGGCTCACAGTCTTAATTCCCTTTTTACAGATGAGGTCTCCGAGTCGCAGAGGAGTGAAGTGACTTACCCAAGGTAACACAGCAGACCGGTGCCGAATGGCAAGAGCCCGGGCTTGAGAGTCAGAGGACGTGGGTTCTAATCCTGGCTCTTCCACTCGTCTGCCGTGTGACCTCGAGCAGTCACTTAACTTCTCTGCACCTCAGGTTCCTCACCTGTAAAATGGGGATTAAGACTGTGAGCCCCACGTGGGACAGGGACCGTGTCCAACCTAGTGCCTAGCCCAGGGCTTAGGACAGTGCTCTGCACATAGTAAGTGCTTAACAAATACCATAATTATTATTATTGTTAAGTGGTGGAGCTCAATCCTGTAGGCCACACTGCTTCCTGTTTTGGTGAGGAGGAGGTGGTGATTAAGATGGAAATCTCAACATTGGGTTCTTGGTTCTCTGAGAATGTAGTCAAAATCAATAATTCATTCAATTCAATTGTATTTATTGAGCGCTTACTATGTGCAGAGCACCATACTAAGAGGTTGGAATGTGAAGCAGCGTGGCTCAGTGGAAAGAGCCCGGACTTGGGAGTCAGAGGTCATGGGTTTGAATCCTGGCTCTGCCACTCGTCAGCTGTGTGACTGTGGGCAAGTCTCTTCACTTCTCTGTGCCACAGTTACCTCATCTATAAAATGGGGATTAACTGAGCCTCACGTGGGACAACCTGATTGCCCTGTATCTACCCCAGGGCTTAGAACAGTGCTCTGCACATAGTAAGCACTTAACAAATACCAACATTATTAATGTACAATTCAGCAACAGACAATCTCTGCCCATCAACAGGCTCGCAGTCTAAATGGGAGAGACAGACAGCAAATCAGTTCTCTTAGGTTTAAGACATAAACTAAAAAGATTTGATCAAGAATTTGAGTGGAATTTTGTATCTATGGGTGAGGGAGAACTTCAGTACTTCTTCCCATCCGACCAACTAGATGGTTTTGTGATTCTCCTCCACACGGCTTGGCTCGGAAAGAAGGCCTTGCCGCTCTCGGGGCACAAGAAAGGTCCCTCCCGCTCGGGTCCGCACCGCTGAGGCCGGCTCGGCTCAGAAAGAAGGGCTGGCCGCTGTCAGGACGGGCGGAGGGTGGGCGGCCGGCCGGTGCTCGCTCCAGCCATCAGACCCCCTCCGCAGCCGGCCCGGGCACTGGGCTTCTCGTCAGCGTGCGCCAGCCGGTGCCGGGCCAGGCCGGACGGCGGCCCCAAGCCCTTGCCCCAAGGTGGGCACAGCCGAGCGGCATTTATTCACTTGGTCAGATTTATCAAACGCTTACTGTGCGCAGAACACTCGCCTGAGCACTCGGGAGAGCGATAAGCAGACACATTCCGTGCTCCCAACGAGCTGGCAGTCTAAAGAGATCTCTCCACCGCAGCCTTGGTGGCGTTCAGCCACGGAGGACGAGCCCTACCGAGAGCTCACCTCCTCCAGGAGGCCTTCCCAGACTGAGCCCCCCTTTTCCCTCTGCTCATCGTCCTCTCTCCATCGCCCCGACTCCCTCCCTCTGCTCTACCCCTGTCCCTACTCCACAGCACTTGTGTATATTTATGTGTATTTGTTATTCTATTTCATTAATGATGTGTAAATATCTATAATTCTATATGTCTATTTTGATGCTACGAATGCCTGTCTACTTGTTTTGTTCTGTTGTCTGTCTTCCCCTTCAAGACTGTGAGCCCGTTGTGGGCAGGGATTGTCTCTCTCTGTGGCTGAATTGGACTTTCCAAGTGCTTAGTACAGTGCTCTGCACATAGTAAGCACTCAATAAATGCGATTGAATGAATGAGCGAATGAAGGGAAGCAGCGTGGTTTAGTGGCTGGAGCTCAGAGCCGGGAGGGAGAAGGACCTGGTTCTAATCCCGGCTCCGCCACTTGTCTGCTGGGTGGCCTTGGACAAGTCACTTCATTTGTCTGGGCCTCAGTTCCCTCAGCTGGAAAATGGGAAGGAAGACTGTGAGCCCCGTGTGAGACCAGGACTGTGTCCAATCTGATGAGTGTCGTGGCTTAGGGGAAAGAGCCTGGACTTGGGAGTCAGAGGTCGTGGGTTCTAATCCCGCTACTCCTACTTGTCAGCTGTGTGACTTTGGGCAAGTCACTTCACTTCTCTGGGCCTCAGTTCTCTTATCTGTAAAATGGGGATGAAGATTGTAAGCCCCACTTGGGACCCTCTCATTACCCCAGCACTTAGAACAGTGCTTTGCACATAGTAAGCACTTAACAAATGCCATCATTATTATTATTATGAGCTTGTATCTGTCCTAGGACTTATTATAATGGCTGGCACATAATAAGCACTTAATAGATGTTTAAAAAAAAATTTAGGCCTTCATATCAGTAGGCTATCCTGTAGAAAATAATAGCACAGTGGATTAAATGGCACTCTGTTGACTTCCATTACCGAGTTGACACCTCCTTCTTCCCCGTGGAGTTGCTTACTCATATTTAAAATCTCCCCCGAAGAATTAACCGAAAGAATGCGCCTTTAATGACAGGGCATCCGAAGCGTCTAATTTATCAATGAAAATAAGGAACGTGCATTTTAAAGATGGAGGCTTGGTATTTGAAGTCAATGGTTAGTTGACGTCATAAAAGCAGATTAGCTCGTCCTGGCCAATTAAGGCAGAAAAGGAGGTAGGAGAGCGTAAATAATGGGGTGAACTGCCTTTATGGAATTAATCCCTTGCAAAATTGATGGCAAATTTCTAATTCTTCATCTTTGGGAAGATATCGATGGCGAGTTATCCACCGGGGTGTGAAAAAGTATTTTCACCTTGCATTGCGCTACAACACAAATATGAAAAAAGATTGTTCCTTGATAGCTAAATTTATTTGGGAGAATCTTAGTAGGAGCTGTACCAGCTCTATTCATCTTGATCAGTCAATTAATCAGTAGTGTTTATCGATTGCATAATAATAATAATAATGATAGTATTTAAGTGCTTATTATGTGTATTGGGTTAGATACAAGCTAATCAGTCCCTGTCCCGCATGGGGCTCACAGTCTTAACCCCGATTTTACAGATGAGGTAACAGGCCCAGAGAAGTGAAGTGACTTGCCCACAGTCACACAGCTGACAAGTGGCGCAGCCGGGATTAGAACCCCAGACTTTCTTACTCCCAGGCCTGTGCTCTATCTACTAGACATTGCTGGAGCACTGTTCTAAGCACTTGGGAGTATTCAGTACCAGAGAATTAGCCGACACGATCCCGGCCCCAAATGAGCTACCAACCTAGAGGAAGAGGCGGACATTAATCTGAATAAACGGTCACGGGTTCCAGAGTGAAGCTGTAATTCTGCCACGGATGAGATTCATTCATTCAGTCAGTCGTCTTTTTTGAGCGCTTACTATGTGCAGAGCACTGTACTCAGAGCTTGGAATATACAGTTAGGCAATAGATAGAGACAATCCCTGCCCAGCAACGAGCTCACAGTCTAAAAGGGGGAGATGAGATGTGCACAGAAAATCGTGAGCACTAGGTGGTGGCCCACATGTCAGCTCGGCAGCCCGCACAAACCTGGCTACCGGAGCCAACAGTCACAAAACAGGGTGGCCTAGTGGCTAGAGCCCAGGCCTGGGAGTCTACCGTGTGACCTCGAGCAAGTGAGAAGCAGCGTGGCTCAGTGGAAAGAGCATGGGCTTTGGAGTCAGGGCTCATGAGTTCGAATCCCAGCTCTGCCACTTGTTGGCTGTGTGACTGTGGGCAAGTCACTTAACCTCTCTGGGCCTCAGTTCCCTCATCTGTAAAATGGGGATTAAGACTGTGAGCCCCACGTGGGACAACCTGATTCCCCTATGTCTACCCCAGCGCTTAGAACAGTGCTCGGCACATAGTAAGCGCTTAACAAATACCAACATTATTATTATTATTAAGTCACTTCCTTTCTCTGGCCCTCAGTTAACTTATCTAGCAAGTGGGGATTCATTCATTCATTTAATAGTATTTATTGAGGGCTTACTATGTGCAGAGCACTGTACTAAGCACTTGGAATGTACAAATTGGCAACAGATAGAGACAGTCCCTGCCGTTTGACGGGCTTGGGTCTAATCGGGGGAGACGGACAGACAAGAACAATAGCAATAAATAGAATTGAGGCGATGGACATCTCATTAAAACAATAGCAAATAAATAGAATCAAGATGATGTACGTCTCATTAACAAAATAAATAGGGTGATGAAAGTATATACAGTTGAGCGGACGAGTACAGTGCTGAGGGGAGCGGAAGGGAGAGGGGGAGGAGCAGAGGGAAAAGGGGGAAAAGAGGGTTTAGCTGAGGGGAAGTGAAGGGGTGGTAGAGGGGGAGCAGAGGGAGCAGAGGGAAAAGGGGAAGCTCAGTCTGGGAAGGCCTGTCGTAGGAGGTGAGCTCTAAGTAGGGTTTTGAAGAGGGGAAGAGAATGAGTTTGGCAGAGGTGAGGAGGGAGGGCGTTCCAGGACCGCGGGAGGACGTGGCCCGGGGGTCGACGGCGGGACAGGCGAGGATGGGGGCCGGCGAGGAGGTGGGCGGCGGAGTAGTGGAGCGTGCGGGGTGGGCGGTAGAAAGAGAGAAGGGAGGAGAGGTAGGAAGGGGCAAGGGGATGGACAGCCTTGAAGCCTAGAGTGAGAAGGTTTTGTTTCGTGCGGAGATTTATAGGCAACCACTGGAGGTTTTTAAGAAGGGGAGTGACATACCCAGAGCGTTTCTGCACCGTGAGCCCGGAAGCAGGGTGGCTCAGTGGAAAAGAGCCTGGGCTTCGGAGTCAGAGGTCATGAGTTCAGCTCTCGGCTCTGACACTCGTCAGCTGGGTGACTGTGGGCAAGTCACTTCACTTCTCTGTGCCTCAGTTCCCTCATCTGTAAAATGGGGATTAACTGTGAGCCTCACGTGGGACAACCTGATTACCCTGTATCTCCCCCAGCGTTTAGAACAGTGCTCTGCACATAGTAAGCGCTTAACAAATACCAACATTATTATGTCCAACCCGATTAGTTCGAATCCACCCAGCGCTTAGAACAGTGCCTGGCACGTAGTAAGCAGTCATTAAATACCGCGACAGTTATTCCTTAGAACCCAGGTCCTTCTGACTCTCGGGCCCATGCTCTATCCACTAGTCCACACTGCTTGCTGTGGGTGGGGTAAATACCAAATTTTATTCTGTTGTCTCTCTCCCCCTTCTAGACCGTTGTTCGGTAGGGATTGTCTATCCGTTGCCGACTTGTACACTTAGTACAGTGTTCTTCACACAGTAAGCGCTCAGTAAATACGATTGAATGAATGAATGAATGAAATGCTTAGGCAGCGGAGAGGGAGGGGAAATACGGACTTAGGGAAGACCTTGGAGGTGATGTAATTTTTAATAAGACTTTGTGGCGGTCTTTTGGATGTGAAGGGGGAGAGTTCCAAGTCACTGAGAGGATGTGGCCCAGGGGTTGGAGGTGGGATAGACACGATCGACGTACAGTAAACAGGTTGGTTTTGGAGGAGCAAAGCAAAGGTCGCAGTAGGAGATCAGCAAGATAAGATTGAAGGGGGTGAGCCGAGTGAGGATTTTAAAGTTGACGGGCAGGAGTTTCTGCTGGATGTCCAGGTGGTTGGACGACCATTGGAGGTTTTTGAGGAGTGGGGAGATGTGAACCAAATGATTTTTTGGTCTGTTTTTTAGAAAATGATTCAGGCAGCAAAGTGAAGTAGGTACTGAAGTGGGGAGAGACAGAAGACAGGGACATCAGTGAGGAGGAGGCCGATGCAGTAGTCAGGGCAGGATAGGTTAAGGAGCAGTTTGGATGGAGAGGAGAGGGCAGATTTTAGTGGTGTGAGGGTAGAACTGATGGGATTTGGTGAGTAGGTGAGTCAAATGAGAGATGAGAAGTAGGGTGGTTTAGTGGATGGAGCACAGGCCCCGGAATCACAAGGTCCGCGGCCCAACGTTGTGACGGTACAAGGTAGAGTCGATAAGAAGGGTGACGAAATGTCGCCAGGCAGAGAGGACAGAGTTTAAGCAGGTGAGGACATAGTAAGCGCTTAACAAATGCCATCGTTATTATTATTATTATTATTATCATTATTATTGTTACGAAGTAGCGATGGCCGAGGTCGGCCTGGTGTCTGGATTTCCACCAGCAGCGCCCCGCGGCCCAGCCAAAGGAGCGGAGGAAGCAGACTGTGGAGGCGGCCTGGGATTGCAGGTTGGCGGTATGAGACCGGAGGAGGGACGGGGAAGAAAGGATTGGTGAATCCTGTGGAGAGGGCAGTGGTGAGGGTGTTGGTTTGTGCATCCAGACAGTAGTTTCGAGTGTGGAGATCACATCAGGCCTCGGGGCTTCTCGCCCAACCTCATTACCCCTCGCACCTCATGACCCTAAGGAGGAGGAGAGATGCCTGCTTGTAGTGTATCTGTGACAGGCGAGCCCCAAAATGAAAGGAATTGATGGACGAGAAAAGGTTCTGTAATTTTACTGTTCTGTAAAAACAGCAATCCCGTGTAACCAACCGGAATCTCTCGCCAATTCTGACAAAGAAATGTGAGCCCGGAGGAGAAGTTTCTGACCACCTTTCCGATTGTCAAGAGGACACTGAGTGCTCGTAGAGTTGTAAAATTTTTATTTCTCACGGTAGAAAGATGGCATTCTGGCTTCGGGGTGTAAAAGAGACCTCAGGGAAAGCCGAGATGAACGGGTTTGAAAGGGATTCCCTTGCTCGTCGGTTCAAGTACCCCTTGAAAGATTTTCACTCCTCAGTCGAAGTATTTTAGTGCGATTTGGTCGGGACTTAGTGTCTCTGGCAAGGAAGATTTTTCTGTTTCATTTTCTGACAGAATCGTAAGCCTGTCTTTTCAAGTACCCTATACGTGCTGCATTGCCCACCTAGAGAAGCGATGCGGCTAGTTGAAAGAGCATGGGCCTGCGAGTCAGGGGTCTTGAGTTCTAATCCCGGCTCTGCCGCTCTCCTTCAGTTGTATTTAATAAAAATAATAATAATAATAATGGTATTTGTTAAGCGCTTACTATGTGCGAAGCACAGTTCTAAGCACCGGGGTTGATACAAGGTAATCAGGTTGTTCCACGTGGGGCTTACAGTCTTAAACCCCATTTTACAGATGAGGAAACAGAGGCACAGTGAAGTGACTTGCCCAAAATCACACAGCTGACAAGTGGTGGAGCCGAGATTAGAACCCACGACTTCTGATTCCCAAACCCATGCTCTTTCCACTGAGTCACGCTGCTTCTCATGTATTTATTGAGTGCTTACTGTGTGCAAAGCACTGAACTAAGCGCTTGGGAGAGCACAATAAGCAGACACATTCCCTGCCCACAGTGACCTTACTGTACCACTTGTCTGCTGTGGGATCTGTGGGAGAAGCAGCGTGGCTTAATGGAAAGAGCCCGGGCTTGGGAGTTAGAGGTCATGGGTTCTAATCCCAGCCCCACCGCTTTTCTGCAGTATGACCTTGAGCAAGTCACTTCACTTCTCTGGGCCTCAGTGACCTCATCTGTAAAATGGGGATTGAGACTGTGAGCCCCATGTAGGACGACCTGATTACCTTGTATCTACTCCAGGGCTTAGAACAGCGCTTGGCACATAGTAAGTACTTAACATATACCATAATTATTATCATTATTGTTACCTAGGGCAAGTCCCTTAACTTCTGCACCTTCACCTGTAAAATGGGGATTAAATCCTCCTCCTTCCAATTTAGAGTGAGACTTGTGTGGGACATGGACTGTGTCCAAACTATCTACCACAGTGCTTAGCACCTAGTGAGCACCTAACAAATGTGGACAGGGAATGTGTCAGTTTACTGTTCTATTTTACTTCCCCAAGTGCTTCATAGAGTGCTCTGTGCACAGTAAGTGCTCAACAACTATGATTGACTGACATTTAAAGAAAAAACAATTCTTATAGTTCACCTGGATAAGTTATTCGATAGATTCTTCTCTAATAATAATAATAATAATGTTGGTATTTGTTAAGCGCTTACTATGTGCCGAGCACTGTTCTAAGCTCTGGGGTAGACATAGGGGAATCAGGTTGTCCCACGTGGGGCTCACAGTCTTAATCCCCATTTTACAGATGAGGGAACTGAGGCACAGAGAAGTTAAGTGACTTGCCCACAGTCACACAGCCAACCGTTCTCTCCTCCCCCAACATTCCTCTCCACAAGGACAAAGACTTGTCCGTAGTCCCCGTTGTGAAGTCCAAACTTTTCCATTCCCCCCGAGAAGACGGACCGTAGTACGTGTGACTTGCTGCTCTGTTTATGAAGGAAGAGGTCCATTATCTCTATCTGTTGCCGCATTGTACATGCCAAGCACTTGGTACAGTGCTCTGCACATAGCGCTCAATAAATACTATTGAATGAATTATGTAGGTTGAAGGCCCATCTCCTCCAAGAAGCCTTCCCTGACTAAGCCCTCTTCTCCTCTTGTCCCACTCCCGTCTGCGTCGCCCTGACTTGCTCCCTTCGTTCATCCTCCCTCCCAGCCCCACAGCTCATATGTATATATCTGCAATTTATTTATCATTAATTTATGTATATTAATGTCTGTCTCCCCCTGTAGACTGTGAGCTTGTTGTGGGCAGGGAATGTGTCTATTTGTTGTTCTATTGTACTTTCTCAAGTGCTTAATACAGTGCTTTGCACAAGGTAAACGCTCAATAAATCTGACAAGGAAAGAATGACCATGCTTATTAGACAACTCTTTTGGTGAAACACATAATGGACTCAAGATCAATCAGCTCAAGAACCAGAGAATCATCCAGCTCAGAAGCCATAATAATGGTAATTGTGGTATTTGTTAAGCGCTTACTATGACCGAGGCACTGTTCTAAGCGCCGAGGTGGATACAAGACAACCAGGTGGGACACGGTCCTTGCCCCACATGGGGCTCACAAACTAATAATAATAATAATAATGACGGTATTTGTTAAGTGCTTACTATGTGCTGAGCGCTGTTCTAAGCACTGGGGTAGATACAGGGTAATCAGGTTGTCCCTCATGGGGCTCACAGTCGTAATCCCCATTTTACAGATGAGGGAACTGAGGCCCAGAGAAGTTAAGTGACTTGCCCAAGGTCACACAACTGACAAGTGGCGGAGCCAGGATTAGAACTCATGTCCTCTGACTCCCAAGCCCGGGATCTTTCCACTATGTCATGTTGCTTCTAAGTAGGAGGGAGAATGGATATTAAATCCCCATTTTAAAGATGAGGAATTCGAGGCATCGAGAAGTGAAATGACCAGCCCTAAGGCCTCACAGGAGGCAGTTGGTGGAGCCAGGATTAGAATCCAGGTCCTCTGATTCCCAGGCCCAGGCACTTTCCGCTAGGCCGCGTCATTGCTCCTCAGCAGTAGAATCAGTCAGTCAGTGGCATTTATTGAGCCCTTACCATGTGTAGAGCACTGTAGTAAGCACCTGGGGGATTCCAGTATAACAGAGTTGGTTAGACACGTTCCCTGCCTACCACGAGCTTAGAGTGTGGTTGGGGTGAACAGACATTAACAGAAGAGCCTCAGGTTCGTTCTTCGCCCTTCGTTCTTCGCCTTTATCCCTCTTACAGCGTGGCTTAGTGGCAAGAGCACACGCTTGGGAGTCAGAGGTCGTGGGTTCTAATTCCGGCTCCGCCACTTATCAGTGGTGTGACTTGGGGCAAATCGCTTCACTCAGTTACCTCATCTGGAAAATGGGCATGAAGACTGTGAGTCCCAACTGGGACAACCTCATAACGTTGTGTCTCCCTCAGTGCTTAGAACTGTGCTTGGCACATAGTAAGCACCTAACAAATACCATCCTTATTATTATTGTCTCAAATACAAAGAGAAACCAAGCCTGTCATATGCTTTCAACCTGAATCTGGTCCCTGCAGTTATCATCATCATCATAATAATTATGGTATTTAAGTGCTTATTATGTGTCAAGCAGTGTACTAAGCAGCACTTTGGGAGAGTAAAACAATATAATAAGTGCTTAGTATATGGTATATTAATGTCTGTCTTCCCCTCCCCAGGCCATAAGCTTGTGGTGGGTGGGGAATGTGTCTGTTTATTGCTGTATCATACTCTCCCAAACGCCTAATACAGTGTTCTGCACTCAGTAAGTGCTCAATAAATATGGCTGATTTGTACTGATGTCTACCTCCTCCCCACCACAGACTGTGACCTCTTTTTGGAGCAGAGATTGTCACTCTTTATTGTTGTATTGTACACTCCCAAGCGCTTAATACAGTGCCCTGCACATAGTAAGTGCTTAATCAATGCTATTGAATGAATGAATGAATGAATGCTCTGCATACAGTAAACGCTCAATCAGGGGTGTTTTTTGAGGTCTTTCTGTGCACTGAGCACTGTACTAAGCACTGGCTACTCACATCCGTGCACATCAACCTGAAACCCATCCCAGTCTGCCTCAAAGCTCTCCACCCAATCATCCCACTGCGCCTTTCGGGTCTCTCCCCCAACCCGCCCTCAACTACTAGTCCGAAGGTCCTGGGTTCTAATCCCAGCTCCGCCACTCCTCTGCTGTGTGACTTTGGGCAAGCCACTTCACTTCTCGGGGCCTCAGTGGCCTCATCTGTAAAATGGGGATTAAGAGTGCGAGCCCCAGGCGGGACAGGGATCGGGTCCAACCTGAGTCACTTGTATCTACCCCAGGGCTTAGAACAGTGCTTGGCACATAGTAAGTGCTTAACAAGTTTATTACTGGCTTTGCACACTTGAGCTTTTAGGATGTAGCAGTTTAACCTTCTTCTGTATTGCCCACGGAACTGAATTTATCCAGATGGGAATTAAGTTCTCAGATTTTCAGTCGAGCTCTCGCTTGTGTGGGTAATGCCAGTTTTTCTCCTTGAGCAGTAAAATCCCTGTAGGTGCCGATTGCTGTCCAGAACTGAAGCTAACATCTGTACTGATAGATCCATAGGGCTTTTTCTTTCCATTTCTTTATCCCTCTTACCTTTCAAATACAAAGAGAAACCAAGCCTGTCGTATGCTTTCAATATGATTCTGGTCCCTGCAGTTATAATAATAATAAAAATGGTATTTGTTAAGCACTGATTATGTGTGTTGTAAACACTGGGGTAGATACAAGGTATTCAGGTTGTCCCGCGTTGGGTTCACAGTCTTAATCCCCGTTTTACAGATGAGGTAAATGAGGCACAGAGAAGTGAAGTGGCTTGCCCAAGGTCACACAGCAGACAAGTGGCTGAGTCGGGATGAGAACCCACGTCCTCTGACTCCCAGGCCTGTGCTGTTTCCACTAAGCCACGCTGCTCTTGTAAATAAATCCGCTCTTCTGTGGAATAATCCTGAAAATAGGAATTGTTTCAGTTCAACAGAGGCATAATATTTAAGGTTCATTCAAACGGGTGTTTTTTTAGTCCTTCCTGTGTGTAGAGCACTGCACTAAGCATTTGGGAGTACTGTATCATTGGAAGACACGATCCCTGGGAGGTTACTAGCGAGATGCTTTTCACCCTTTTGGGCTAATAGTGGTATTTATTGAGCGCGTACACTGGACAGAGCACTGTAGTAAGAACTTGGGAGAGTACGCTCTATCAGAGGTGGTGGATGCAGTCGCTGCCCACATTGAGCTCTTAGGAATTTCAGTGACAACCCAAGATATGAAGACTGAGCTAAGTAACTGGAGCTCTTTCAGTCACTCAATTGTATTTATTGAGCACTTACTCTGTGCAGTGCCAATATAGTCCACTGATAAAAACTGTATTGATAAGACTGGGTCTAGACTGTGTACAGTCTAGAGTGGAGGGAGACAGACATTAATAGAAATAAAGAAATGATAGCTCTGGACAGAAGTGGTCTGGGCCTGGGAGGGGGGATGAATGAAGGGAGCAAGTCAGGGCGGAGCAGAAGGGAGTGGGAGAGGAGGAAAGGAGGGTTTAGTCTGGGAAGGCTTCTTGGAGGAGGTGGGCCTTCAATAAGGCTTTGAACGGGGGGAGAGTCCGATATGTCTGTCGGATATGAGGAGGGAGGGGGTTCTGGGCCAGAGGTGGGGCGAGGGGTCGGTAGCGTGATGGACGAGGTCCAGCGAGAAGGTGAGCACTAGAGGAACCAAGCGTGCGGGCCGGGTGACTGTAGGAGATCCAAGGTGATCACATACTTTTTAGAGTCGGTTCCGTGCCCTCAGAGATGGTGAAGACAGATTCTTGGCAGAGCGGTGATTGTTTGGTAGACATCCCTGCTCCGTAAATGTACTTCTAAATGAAATCATTTGTCCTGAAGCTTTGGCCAAAGTTTCCTGCACGGGTAGGCCTGTACTTTGCTCAAGGGGCAGAAAGTCGCGGGGTTGGAGAGCAGTTTTATAAGTCCTCCTTGGCATAGTAGGCTTTGAAGACCGGCTGGGAAAAAAATTCTTCCTCAAGGAGGATTTGTAACAAATAGGCAAGTCAGGAACTGGCTCAAGTTTTTTTGAATGGGCTGAGTGAATTGTGCACATTGGCTCAGCACTATAGAGTTGTCAGGCTTGGCATCTGGAGCCGGTTTTTAGTGGTTCTATTCCAGTGGAAAGGAAGCAGCGTGGCCTAGTGGAAAGAGCCCGGGCCTGGGAGTCAGAGGATCCGGATTTTAGTTTCCCCCTTTCCCTCTGCTCTCCCTCCCCTCCCCTCAGCACTGTGCTCACTTGTATATATTATTTATTACCCTATTTATTTTCTTAATGAGGTGTACATCCCCTTGATTCTATTTACCATGATCATGTTGTCTTGTTTTTGTTTTGTTCTGTTTTACTTTGCTCTCTGTCCCCCGTTTAGACTGTGAGCCCATCATTGGACGGGGATTGTCTGTATCTGTTGCCAAATTGTACATTTCAAGTGCTTAGTATAGTGCTCTGCACATAGTAAGCGCTCAATAAATACTATTGAATGATTGAATAATTTTGTATCCGCCATTTCCTGCTGTGTTACTTTGGGCCAGTCGCTTCACTTCTCTGGGCCTCAGTTCCCTCATCTACAAAATGGGGATTCACTACCCTTTCTTCCTCCTACTTGGACTGGGAGCCCCAGTCTCTACCCCAGCGCTTAGTCCAGTGCTTGACATAGAGCAGACGCTGAGGAAATGCCACAATCATTAATGGAGACTCTGAAGCCTCTCCCCCACCTCGCCCCGACTCGCTCCCTTTCCTCTACCCCCCTCCCCGCCCTACAACACTTGTGTATATATGTACATATCCATAATTCTATGTATATTCCAGTTTTACTTGTTCTGATGTGTGTGTATATATATATCTAATTCTATTCATTTATATTGATGCTATTGATGCCTGTTTACTTGTCTTGATATCTGTCTCCCCAGTTCTGGACTGTGAGCCTGTTGTGGGCAGGGATTGTCTTTCTTTGTTGCTGAATTGGACTTTCCAAGGGCTTAGTACAGTGCTCTGCACACAGTAAGAGCTCAATAAATGCGATTGAATGAAGTTATCGGATCCGATCTTCTGGCAGTGCTGGTTTCAGTGCTGCTCCTTTTCCTAACAAGGTCAAGCGGCACCTGTTTAATAATAATGAATAATGATAGTTTTTAAGTGCTTACTGTGTTCCAAGCACTGTTTTGAACCCTGGGGTAGATCCAAGCAAATCAGGTAGGACACAGTCTTTCCACTGTGCCACGCTTTTCCTCGTAGGTCCCGGGTCTCTTCCCTTTTCTCACTTGATAGGCCGTCCGTTCAGACCGAATTTATCCAGGCAACTTTCATTCATTCAATAGTATTTATTGAGCGCTTACTATGTGCAGAGCACTGTACTAAGCGCTTGGAATGAACAAGTCGGCAACAGATAGAGACGGTCCCTGCCGTTTGACGGGCTCACGGTCTAATCGGGGGAGACGGACGGACGAGAACGATGGCAATAGATAGAGTCAAGGGGAAGAACATCTCGTAAAAACAATGGCAACTAAATAGAATCGAGGCGATGTACAATTCATTAACAAAATAAATAGGGTAATGGAAATATATACAGTTGAACGGACGAGTACAGTGCTGTGGGGATGGGAAGGGAGAGGTGGAGGAACAGAGGGAAAGAGGGAAAAGAGGGTTTAGCTGCGGAGAGGTAAAGGGGGGTCGTCGAGGGAGAAGAGGAGCTCAGTCTGGGAAGGCCTCTTGGAGGAGGTGAGTTTTAAGTAGGGGGAGGTGAGTTTTAAGTAGGCAACTGAAGTTTAGTAGTTGTGAAAAGTCTCTATGAAATGCGCGCATCAGTTTTACCTTCGGCAAAGCCACTGTCGGAAGCTTGCTTGTCTGTAATTGGAGCGGGAACAGATGAAAATCGAGGAAGAAAGGGAAAGGGTGTGAAACAACAGTCCGAGGTTTTGCCTTCGAAAAAGCACATCGAGAACATCTGCGTTTCGAGATGGTAGGAGAACTGTTTTTAATTACCACTAGCCATTCAGTCGCCCGTTCGAGCAAGCCGCTGTCTTAACGTTCTCACTTTGTGTTCCAAAATGTTTGTCTTTTTGTAACACTAATGTTTGAGGTGACCCAATTTGACTAAAAATCTAGGTTCAGCCTACCCGATATTCTGAAGGTCATCCAAGGAGCGAGTACCTTCAACCAGCCAAGAGCAGGAATCCTGTTTTGTGGCTTCCAAGAGTCATTAGACCTGCAGATTTTGTACTGGACACAATATTTTTGTCGTTTTCTGTTTTTTTTTAATTATTATGCTTTTTTTCTATGGTATTTAATAAGTGCCAGGTATTTAATAATAAGTGTACTAAGCACTGAGGTAGATACAAAGTAATCAGGTTGGACACATGGGGCTCACAGTTTAAAACCCCCATTTTACAGATGAGGGAACTGAGAAACCATGAAGTGACTTGCCCAAGGTCCCACAGCAGGTGGAGCCGGGATTAGAACTCAGGTCCTTCCGACTCCCAGGCTTACATTTTCTTCTGATCCACCCATTAATAGGTCAGAGGAGGCTGCTGTCTGTACCAAATGCTCTCAGTTCTTTGAAAAATTCTCATTAAAAACCCAAACTAAGGAGAAAGAGAATAATAATAATAACGATAATGTAATAGTATCCGTGGGAAGTAGCATGCACTAGTGGTTAGAACACGTGCCTGGGAGCCAAAAGGTCCTGGGTTCTAATCTGACCTCAGTCACTGTCTACTTTGTGACCTTGTGAAGTCACGTCACTTCTTAGAGCCTCAGTTCCCTCATCTGGAAAGTGGGGATTGAGACTGCGATCCCCATATGGGACAGGGACTGTGTCCAACCCGATTAGCTTGTATCCACCCCAGTGCTTAGAAGAGTGCTTGACACATAGTAAATGCTTAACATATACCGTTATTATTATTATTATTATATTCTGCATCCAGTACTATACAAAGCACTGGGGTAGAAACAAGAAAATCAGGCCAGATACAGTCCCTGTCCCACATGGGGCTCACAGTCTAAAGAGGGAGGAACCTCAGGTATTGAATCCCCATGGAAACTGAGGCACAGAGCCGTGACGCGACTTGCCCAGGGATCCACCGCAGGCCGGTGGCTGAGGGGAAATCAGAACCCAGATCCTCTGACCCCCAGGCTGCTGGTCTTTCCACTAGACCGTGAGTAAAGCCATGCTTAGGTAGGTGCCCCTCGCCTCCCAAGCAGCTTCTGTTCTTGGAGAAGGGAGGAAGAAGTGAGCTTGTTCACGGTAGGCACCGGTGGGCTCAGGGTAATAATAATAATTATGGCATTTGTTAAGCACTTAACTATGTGCCAGGCACTGTACTAAGCACTGGGGTGGATACAAGCAGATCGGGTTGGCCACAGTCCCTGTCCCACGTGGGGCTCACAGTCTCCATCCCCATTTTACAGATGAGGTAACTGAGGCCCCGAGAAGTGAAGTGACTTGCTCAAAGTCACACAGCTGACTAGTGGCAGAGTCGGGATTAGAACCCATGACCTCTGACTCCCAAGCCCGGGCTCTTTCCACTGGGCCACAGTGCTGCTCACTGTTTCTTTGACCCGAGGAGATATGAAACATACAACATGAAATGGGGCACCCTAAAGCCCCATTTATTTTCACGGCGTAGTGGCTAGAGCCCGGGCCTGCGAGTCAGAAGGGTTCTAATCCCGGCTCCGCTCCTCGTCTGCTGTGCGACCTTGGACAAGTCGCTTCACTTCTCTGGGCCTCAGTTACCTCATCTGTCAAATGGGGATTGAGACAGTGAGCCCCACATGGGACAGGGTCTGTGTCTAACTCGATTTGCCCACATCCACCACAGCGCTGAGTACAGTTCTTGGCACAGAGTAAGCGCTTAACAGATACCATCATTTTGAAAATGGGGGTTGAGTCTGTGAGCCCCATGTGGGACAGGGACTGGGTCCAACCTGATTACCTCGGATCTACCTCAGTGCTTAGTACGGAGCCTGGCACAGAGTAAGCGCTTAACAAATACCGTGATTATCATTATTATCATTATTATCGTCACCCACTGACAGCGGCCCAGGACCTGCCGATTTGGGGGGCCAAGGAAGTAGTCTCCATCCCACGCTTAGAACAGCGCCCGGCACATAGTAAGTGCTCAACAAGTACCACAATTAGTGGTCCACAATTAGTGTAGCATTTCTTAAACTCTTACTGGGTGCCGAGCACTGTACTAAGCCGTGCAAGAGAACGGTATGAATTTAGATCGGGTCCCTTAGGGGCTTTGCAACCTCATTTATGGTTGTCCTGTCTTGGCCCACACCACAGACAACCTCCTGGTTTTGGAGCCTTACAGGCTGATATGTGATCAGGAAATACTTGTTCTCGATCCTAATAATAATAATTGTTAAGCGCTGACTCTGTGCCGGGCACTGTACTGAGCGCCGGGGTGGATACAAGCAAATCGGGTTGGACGCGGTCCCTGTCCCACACGGGGCTCAGATTTTACAAATTAGGTAACAGGCACAGGGAAGTGAAGCGACCTGCACAAGGTCATTCTCGGCCACATTCCTTCATTCAGTTGTGTTTATTAAGCGCTTCCTGGGTGCGGAGAGAGGGGGAAGAGCAAAGGAAACGAGTCGGGGGGACGCAGAAGGGAGTGGGAGATGTGGAAAAGTGGGGCTTAATCTGGGAAGGCCTCTTGGAGGAGATGGGCCTTCAGTAAAGCTTCTGTTAGGCCCCATCATAAAACCGGCGGAAAGCACTGATGGGCTGCTGTGGAAGAATTCGGGGTGGTAAAATGTAGCAGGAAAAATAATGTTTATCACGCACTGATCTGTGTGGAGGGGAGATGAGCCTTGGGAAAGATTTCCCAGATGGCCATAAGACAAGGACCCCAGGAAGGAAGAGGGTCCCGGGATAGGAGGAGAAAAACACCTCTCTTTTCAATCAAATAATAGTATTTCTGGAGCACTTACTCTGTGCAGAGCACCGGTCGAAGCGCTTGACAAGTAACAATAATAATGATGGTATTCGTTAAAGACTTACTCTATGCCTGGCACTGTATTAAGCGCCGGGGCGGATGCAAGCAAACCGAGTGGGACACAGTCCCTGTCCCACCTGAGGGCTCACGGTCTCCATCCCCATTTTACAGATGAGGGAACTGAGGCCCAGAGAAGCAAAGCGGCTTGCCCAAGGTCACGCAGCGGCCAGGTAGCAGAGTCGGGATTAGAACCCATGACCTCCTGACTCCCAGGCCCGGGCCGTATCCACTACGTCCCCGGCTGCTTCTCGTGGAAGGGGGTCGGCGGTGAGAGAGACGAGACGGGGACACGGTGAGCAAGCCGACGCTAGAGGAGCAAACGGTGCGGGCTGGGTTGGAGTAGAAGATCGGCGAGGTGAGGTGGGAGGGGGAGAGGAGGCTGAGGGCTTCACGGGACTTTCTCTTTGATGCCGAGGTGGATGCGAAACCAGCGGAGGGTCTTTGAGGACTGGGGAAATGGGGACTGAACTTCTGTTTTATTTTGGGGAAAAGCCATCCAGGCAGCAGAGTGAAGTATGGATTGCAGTGGGGAGAGACAGGAGGCGGGGAGGTCAGCGAGGAGGCTGATGCAGCCATCCGGGTGGGAGAGGACGAGCGCCTGGATGGACAGAGAAGTCGCTTCCCGTCTCTGGGCCTCAGCGACCTCGTCTGGAAAATGGGGATGAAGACTGTGAGCCCCATGGGAGACAACTTGATGTCTTTACCCCAGCCCTTGGAAGAGTGCTCGGCACATAGTAAAAGAAATTCCGTTGCATTTGTTCAGCTGGAGAGGAAAGGACGGGTTGTAGCGATGTCGTGAAGGTGGAATCGGCAGGATTTGGGGACTGGTGGAATAAGAGAAGCAGCGTGGCTCAGTGGAAAGAGCCTGGGCTTCGGAGTCAGAGGTCATGGGTTCGACTCCTGGCTCTGCCACTTGTCAGCTGTGTGACTGTGGGCAAGTCACTTCACTTCTCGGTGCCTCAGTTACCTCATCTGGAAAATGGGAATTAACTGTGAGCCTCATGTGGGACAACCTGATTCCCCTGTGTCTCCCCCAGCGCTTAGAACAGTGCTCTGCACATAGTAAGCGCTTAACAAATACCAACATTATTATTATTACCTCTTTCTTTCAACAGGTAGCAAGTGACTTTGAGCGGCCTGGCTTAGTGGAAAGAGCCCGGGCTTGTGAGTCAGAGGTGGTGGGTTCTAATCCCAGCTCTGCCGCTTGTCAGCTGTGTGACCTTGGGCAAGTCACTTCATTCTCTATGCCTCAGTTGCCTCATCTGTAAAATGGGGCTGACGACTGTGAGCCCTTAAGTGGGACAACTTGATTACCTTGTATCTAAACCAGTGCTTGGCACATAGTAAGCGCTTAACAAATACCAACATTATTATTATTATTATTATTAGAGTAACTCACAGAGGGGACAGACTGGGCCACAGTCCTCTGCCTTTTTCCACATTGGAAACTGAACTTCCAAATATTTACTGAATCGGCGAGGAACTGGGGTAAAACGCTCCCTTCCGCCCTCGACTTAGAAGCGCTTAAACCTTGAATCTGAGAAAGCCAACCCTTTTTTACTGATTTTTTTCTGGGAGACGGGGACTGTGTCCAACTGGATTAGCTTGTGTCTACCCCAGTGGTTAGAACGGTGCCTGGTACATAGTAAGCGCTTAACGAATGCCACCAAAAAAAAAAAAAAGCATAGGACAGTGCTCTGCGCGCAGTAAGGACTCCGCCAATATGATGGGTTGATTGATTGAGATGCAGCACTGACTCAGCCCTGCTTGTGCTGGTCTGTGGGTTTGTGGCCTCGGGGGGCTGACGTGTTACTGACGTGTTAACTGTGATGTGTTATGGGAAGCAGCGTGGCTTAGTGGAAAGAGCCCGGGCTGGGGAGTCAGAGGACGTGGGTTCTAATCCCCGTTCCGCCACTTGTCTGCTGTGTGAACTTGGGCAAGTCAATTCACTTCTCTGTGCCTCAGTTGCCTCACCTGGAAAATAGGGATAAAGACCGTGAGCCCCACGTGAGGCCACCTGATTACCTTGTGTCTATCCCAGTGCTTAGCGTAGTGCACATAGTAAGCGCTTAACAAATACCATCATTATCATTATTGTTATTATTACTGGAGCCCCAGGCTACTGAGTCTCAAATTTCTTCTCTAGCGGCAAGATAGGGACAGAGATTTTTTAACCTCTAAACCGTAAGCTCCTTGAGGGCGGGGAATGTGTCTTGTTTATTGTCCTGTTGTACTCTCCCAAGCACTTAGTACAGGGCTCCGCACACGGTAAGCGCTCAATAAATACGATGGAGCGACTAACCAACTCGGAGACTGAAAGCTGGCGGGACCAGAGCTCTCAGTAGTTTTGTGGCGTGTGCCTGCTGGCTTTATTTGTTCATTTATCTGATCATTTCACCGGGCTGAGTAGGAAGGTCAATCCCACTCTGGCCCGGAGCCAGCGGTTTTGGTCGGGCAGTGCCTTTGAGGAATATTTTTTTAAAGCGAGCGGGTTTAAACCTGCAGAAATGCTTCAGCGTAACGTCTTATGGCCACGGTAGTTTTCCAGCTTAAAATTCGAGGCCCCTTTTTAAGAATCCGAAGCTCAGCATTTGGGGTTATGCCGTAGGGTTTAATGACACCAAGTCTGCGCAGGGCGAAATGAACCTTGGAGAACTGATGGGGGAGAAAACGTCGAAAATCCACGTTGGTTTTTTCGGTGTGGCAAGTTGAGGATTTTTCAGGGTGCTGTGACTTTTTAGGCAGTGCTTGGTGTTTCCGAGAAGTCTTTTGGTGTGAGTCAATCAGTGGTATTTGTTGGGCGCTTACTATGTGCGGAGCACTGGACTGAGCGCTTGGGAGAGTACAGTACAACCGAATTAGCAGACATGTTCCCTGGCTGTAACGAGCTTATGGTCTAGAGGGGAAGACGGACATTAATAACTCAAGCTATATAATTATAAAATTTGTACATATGGGATGATAATAAATTGTGGTATTTGTTAAGCACTTACTGTGGGTGGATACAAGCGAATCAGGTCCTGTCCCACTTGGGACTCACAGTCGCAATCCTCATTTTATAGGTGAGGTAAATGAGGCCCAGAGAAGTGAAGGGACTTGCCCAAGGTCACACAGCAGACGCGCGGCAGAGCCGGGATAAGTGCGTGTGGCTGAGGGTGGGGTGAACATCAAATGCCCACAGGTGACGGATCCCATGGCATAGCGGATAGAGCACGGGCCCGGGAATCAGAACGTCATGGGTCCGATCATTCAGTAGTATTTATTGAGCGCTCGCTATGCGCAGAGGCTCTGCCGTAGGTCAATCCCACTCTGGCTGCTTGAGAGAAGCAGCGTGGCTCAGTGGAAAGAGCCCGGGCTTGGGAGTCAGAGGTCATGGGTTCTAATCCCGGCTCTGCCCCTTGTCAGCTGGGTGACTTTGGGCAATTCACTTCACTTCTCTGGGCCTCAGTTCCCTCATCTGTAAAATGGGGATTAAGACTGAGAGCCCCAAGTGGGACAACCTGATCACCTTGGATCCCCCTCCCCAGCGCTTATAACAGTGCTTGGCATATAGTAAGCGCTTAACAAATTCATTCATTCATCATTCAATAGTATTTATTGAGCGCTTACTATGTGCAGAGCACTGTACTAAGCGCTTGAAATGTACAAATCAGTAACAGATAGAGACAGTCCCTGCCCTTTGACGGGCTTACGGTCTAATCGGGGGAGACGGACAGACAAGAACAATGTCAATAGGCTGTCCAACATGAGGCTCACAGTCCCCATTTTGCAGATGAGGCAACCGAGGCACAGAGAATGCCACTATCATCATCATCTGATGCGATGTGTGACCTTGGAGAAGTCACTTCAATTCTCTGGGCCTCAGTGATCTCATCTGTGAAATGGGGCTTGAAACTTCGAGCCCCACGTGGGACAGGGACCGTGTCCAGTCCGGTTTGCGCGGATCCACCCCCGTGCTTAGTTCAGTGGCTGGCACATAGTAAGCGCTTAACTACCACAATTATTAGTTTGAGATTTTGGTAGTGTTTGAACGTTTCTGTCAGGTATCGGAGAGAAAACTCCCAGAAGCCTCCTAGGGACCCGGATGGAGAATGTTCCTTCCACGTGCATTTGAGTTCTTTTCGTCCCAGAAGGAGAAATCGCCGCCCCCCAGAAAATTCCAGGGCAGGCTGACTGGGATGGAAGTCATTTGGAATGATAATGATGGTATTTGTTAAGCACTTTCATTCAATAGTATTTATTGAGCGCTTACTATGTGCAGAGCACTGTACTAAGCGTTTGTGACAGGCACTGTGTTAAGCGCTGGGGTGGATTTAGGCAAATCGAATCGGACACGGTCCCTGTCCCACGTGGGGCTCACAGTTTCAATCCCCATTTGACAGATGAGGTAACTGAGGCACAGAGAAATGAAGTGACTCAGCCAGCGTTAAGTTTCTTGACACCCGAGTTTTGAAATGATCTCCATCTGGCGGCTCCATAGATGATTCAGCTGATTGGCTTGTATCTACCCCAGTGCTTAGTACAGTGCCTGCCACATAGTAAGCACTTAACAAATACCATAATTATTATTATTCAGCTCAGCCAGTCAGACCCAAGAGAAAGTCGAAATAGTCGTTCCGAGTCATTCTGCCCCATTAATTCATTCAGTCGTGCGTGCATTCGTATTTATTGAGCGCCTACTGTTGCAAAACACTGTGCTCAGATCTTGGGAGAGTACAGTGTAATGTAAGGATGGTATTTTTTAAGCACTTACTATATGCCAGACAAGGTACTAAGCGCTGGGGTGGTTACAAGCAAATCAGGTTGGACACAGTCCCTGTCCCGCACAGGGCTCACAGTCTTCGTCCTCATTTTACAGATGGGGTAACTGAGGCCCAGAGAAGCGACGTGGCTCGCCCAAGGCCACACAGCAGACAAGTGGCAGAGCCAGGATGAGAACCCATGACCTTCTGACTCCCAAGCCTGGGCTTTTTCCATTAGGTCATGCTGCTTTCCAAATTGCCCTGATCAGCTCCTCCTCCCCTCCCTGTCGTCCCCGACTCACTCCCTTTGCTCTACCCCCTACACAGCACTTGCATATATATTTACATATCTATAATTCTATTTATTTACATTAATACCTGTTTACTTGTTTTAATGGGTCTATATCTATAATTCTATTTATTTATATCGATGCTATTGATGCCTGTTTAGTTGTTTTGAAGTCTTTCTCCCTTCCAGACTGTGAGCCCGTTATGGGCAGGGATTGTCTCTCTTTACTGCTGAATTGTACTTTTCAAGCGCTTAGTACAGTGCCCTGCACACAGTAAGCACTCAATAAATACAACTGAATGAATGATGGTAATAATAATAATGATGGTGTTCGTTAAGCGCTTACTATGTGCCAGGTTCCGTTCTAAGGGCCGGGGAAGATACAGGCTAATCGGGTTGGATGCAGTCCCTGTCCCACGTGGGGTTCACCGTCTTAATCCCCATTTTACAGGTGAGGCAACCGAGGCCCAGAGAAGGGAAGCGACCCGCCCAAGGTCCCCCAGCAGACAAGTGGCGGAGCCGGGATTAGAACCCAGGTCCTTCTGCCTCCCTGTGCTCTATCCGCTGGGGCGCCCTGCTGTCAGATCGCGGTAATCATTGTGGTATTTATTAAGCGCTGATTTTGTGCCAGGCACTGTACCGAGCGCTGAGGTGGTTACAGGCAATTCGAGTTGGACACGGTCCCTGTCCCGCACGGGGCTCCCGGGCTTACTCCCCATCTTCCAGGTGAGGTAACTGAGGCCCAGAGAAGGGAAGTGACCTGCCCTTCGGGAAGAAAAGCGGCAGGATGGCAGAGCCGGGATTAGAACCCGGGTCCTCCTGCCTCCCGGCCCCTCGCCGTCGCGTCATCCCGCGTTGGGCGTTTATTGATGAGGTGACTGTTATCGATCGACTGACCCTTTCGCTTTTCCCTTCCGGGTTCTGTCTCGTTTCGCCCTCCCCAGGTCGTGCCGGACGGAGACTGGCCCCGGGCCTCGATGTGAAGGGCCCAGCCGGAGATGGATCGCCCGGTCACGGCGGGCGAGGGGCGCCGCCGTCTGGAGGGCTGACGGCCGCGCCATGGGCCCGGCCGCCCGGCCGCCCGCCTCCCGTTCCCCGGAGTGACGACCTCCCGCCCCCGAAGATGGTTCGCGCGCTCAGGGTGCCCGCCACGTAGATCCATGCGCCCCCGGGGCCCCGCGGCGGGGGACGGTCTGCCCTCCGCCAGCGCCTTGGGCTCCCCGCCCGGCCCCGCCTCGCTCTCCGCCATGTCTCTGCTTCACGCTCTGGGCCCGGTGCAGACCTGGCTGGGGCAGGAGCTCGAGAAGTGTGGCATCGATGCCATGATTTACACCCGCTACGTCCTCAGTCTCCTGCTGCACGACAGCTACGACTACGACCTGCAGGAACAGGTATCGGCCGCCCTCGGGGGGTTGCCCCGTGAACGGGGCGGGGCGTGAAACGCTTGGGACGGTGCTCGGCACACAGTAAGCGCTCGGCGGCGTGGCTCAGTGGAAAGAGCACGGGCTTGGGAGACGGAGGTCGTGGGTTCTAATCCCGGCTCTGCCGCTTGTCAGCCGTGTGACTTTGGGCAAGTCACTTCACTGTGCCTCAGTTACCTCATCTGTCAAATGGGGATTAAGACTGTGAGCCCCACGTGGGACATCCCGATTACCTTGTATCTCCCCCAGTGCTTAGAACAGTGCTTGGCACATAGTAAGCGCTTAACAAATACCATCATTATTATTGTTATTAAATACGATTGAATGAATGAATGAATGGAGTAAGAGTAATATTCATTCATTCATTCCATAATATTTATTGAGCGCTTACTATGTGCAGAGCACTGGACTAAGCGCTTGGATAGTGCAATTCGGCAACAGATAGAGACGGTCCCTGCCCATTGACGGGCTTACGGTCTAATCGGGGGAATTATAATGTGTGTAATAATGATTGTGCTATTCACTAAGTGCTTACTATGTGCCAAGCACTGTTTCAAGCGCTGGGGTAGATGCAAGGTAATCAGGTTGGACCCAGGCCCGGCCCACGTAGGGCTCACAGTGTAAGTGCTTAGTACAGCACACAGTAAGCGCTCGATAAATCCGATTGAAGTTAATCCCCACTTTGCACTTGAGGACACTGAGGCCCAGAGAAGTGAAGTGATTTGCCCAAGGTCACACAGCAGACGATTGAGCGTGCTATCGATGCCTGTCTACTGTTTCGTCCTGTTGTCTGTCTCCCGCTTCTAGACTGCGAGCCCGTTGCTGGGGAGGGACTCTGTCTATCTGTTGCCGCATTGTACTTTCCAAGCGCTGAGTACAGTGCTCTGCACATAGTAAGCGCTCAATAAATTCGATAGAATGAAGGAATGAATGAATGAATGACAAGTGGCGGAGTCGGGATTGGAACCCACGTCCTCTGACTCCCAGGCCTGTACTCTAAGCCTTGCTGCTTCACATAGGTAAACTGTGGAGTCCTAGATTTTTTAATCTTTTTTGTTTTTTAATGGTATTTGTTAAGCTCATAGTACGTGTTGGGCACCGCTCTAAGTGCTGGGGTAAGTACAGTTCATTCATTCAGTCACATTGAGCGCTTACAGTGTGCAGAGCACTGTACTAAGCGCTTGGGAGAGTGCAATACAACCCTAAACATTCCGTTCATTCAGTCGTATTTACTGAGCGCTCGCTGTGTGCAGAGCATCGTACTAAGCGCTTACACATATTCCCTGCCCACAACACTCTTAGTCGGGTTGGATTCAGTCCTTGTCCTGTGCCAGTCGGTCAGTCTTATTTACTGAGCACTAAGTGTGTGCAGAGCGCTGTGCTAAGCACTTGGAAGAGGACACTGTAACAGACGTATTCCCTGCCCACAGTGAGCTTACAGGGCTAGCAGGCTCCATCCCCATTTTACAGAGGCGGGAACTGAGGCCCAGAGAAGTGAAGTGACCCACCAAAGGACACACACGCAGCAGGCGAATGGCAGAGCCGGGATTAGAACCCAGATCTCGAGAAGCAGCGTGGCTTAGCGGAAAGAGCCCCGACTCGGGAGTCAGCTCCGCCTCTTGTCAGATGTGTGACTTTGGGCAAATCACTTGACTTCTCTGTGCCTCAGTTCCCTCATCTGTAAAATGGGGATGAAGACTGTGAGTCCCACGTGGGACAACCTGATTACCTTGTATCTACCCCAGCGCTGAGAACAGTGCTTGGCACATAGTAAGGGCTTAACTAACAAGAATCATCATTATTACTATTATTACTATCTTGTGATTCCCGGTCCCAGGCTGTTTCTGCTAGGCCACAGTTTCTTTTCCTCATTTCTGGAGAAGCCGTAGGCTGGCCCCAGAGAGAGATTCCTACATCCTAGTTTCGTTTCTCTGATTCAGGCGTCTCGGAGCAGTGGATAGAATAATAATAATAATATTGGTACTTGTTAAGCGCTTACTATGTGCAGAGCACTGTTCTAAGCGCTGGGGGAGATACAGGGTCATCAGGTCGTCCCACGTGAGGCTCACAATCCCCATTTTACGGAGGAGGTAACTGAGGCACAGAGAAGCGAAGTGCCTGGCCCACAATCACACAGCTGACAAGTGGCAGAGCCGTGAGTCGAACCCATGACCTCTGACTCCGAAGCCCAGGCCCTTTCCACTGAGCCACGCTGCTTCCCAGGATAGAACACGGGCCTGGGTGTCAGACGACCTGGGTCCTAAGCCCAGCCCTTCCGCCTCTTTGCTGGGTGACCTTGGACAGGTCACTTCACTGAGTTTCCTCGTATAAATTGGGGCTTTAAGACCGTGAACCCCGTGTGGGACGGGGACTGTGTCCAACCCCATTAGCTTGTATCTACTCCAGCACTTAGTACAGTGCCTGGCACCCAGTAAGCGCCAAACAAATACCACAACGAATAATACCCCAGGGTTTAGCACAGAGTAAGCACTTAAATACCACTAAAAACAAAAAAAGCTTCAGCTAGTTGAAATCCACCTGGCCGATCACCACCACTTCACTTCTCTGGGCCTCGGCTGTAAAATGGGGATTAAGAATATGAGCCCCAAGTGGGACAAGGGATTGGTCTCGGGTTCCAATCCGGCTCTGCCACTTGTCAGCTGTGTGACTGTGGGCAAGTCACTTTACTTCTTTGTGCCTCAGTTCGATATAGATATGTAAATATATATGCAAGTGCCGGGGGGTGGGGTAGAGCAAAGAGAGCGAGTTGGGACGGCAGGGAGGGAGGAGGAGCTGAGGAAAAGGGGGGCTTAGTCCGGGAAGGCCTCTCGGAGGAGGTGAACCTTCAGTGGTAATTAGGCCGTTCTTCCTTCCCCCCACCCCGGTTTGGAACGTCCCTTCCTCCCTCCCTCCCCGCACTCAAATCCCGAGCCCCCCGCGGAACGGGGACTGTGTCCAACCCGATTACCTTGGATTCACCCCAGCACTTGGTGTATATATCTTTATCACCCTATTTTATTTTGTTTATTCTGTTTAATGAGATATACATCACCCTGATTCTATTTAGTTGCCATTGTTCTTATGAGATGTTCTTCCCCTTGGCTCTATTTATTGCCATTGTTCTCGTCTGCCCGTCTCCCCCGATTAGACCGTAAGCCCGTCATTGGGCAGGGACCGTCTCTATCTGTTGCCGACTTGTCCATTCCAAGCCCTTAGTCCAGTGCTCTGCACATAGTAAGCGCTCAATAAATACTATTGAATGAATGAATGAATGAATGGTGCAGTCCCTGGCACATAGTAAGCCCTTCATAATGATAGTAATAATAATGTTGGTCTTTGTTGAGCACTTACTATGTGCAGAGCACTGTTCTAAGCACTGGGGGAGGTACAGGATAAGCAGGTTGTCCCACGTAGGGCTCACAGTCTCATTTCCCATTTTACAGATGAGGGAACTGAGGCCCAGAGAAGTGAAGTGACTTGCCCAAAGTCACACAGCTGACAAGTGTTGGAGCTGGGATTAGAACCCATGACCTCAGAGAAGCAGCGTGGCTCACTGGAAAGAGCCCGGGCTTTGGAGTCAGAGGTCATGGGTTCGAATCCCAGCTCTGCCACTTGTCAGCTGTGGTGACTGTGGGCAAGTCACTTCACTTCTCTGTGCCTCGGTTTCCTCATCTGTAAAATGGGGATTAAGACTGTGAGCCCTACATGGGACAGCCTGATTCCCCTGTGTCTACCCCAGCGCTTAGAACAGTGTTCTGCACATAGTAAGCGCTTAACAAAGACCAACATTATTATTATTATTATCTCTGATTCCCAAACCCGGCCTCTTTCCACTGAGCCCTGCTGCTTCTCTAACAAATACCACGGTGATTATTATGACGGGTTGGGAACATGGCCAACTCCGTGGATCTCGTTCCCATTGCTTCGCTGATAGCACCTAGGACAGGTTGTTTTTTCCAATGACTGGTCTTTAATTAGCCTTAGGGGACCACTGTCATGGCATGGCCAAAGAACCTCCTCACAGTAACTCGTAAAGTCAAAGAAAATTCATTCACTGGTATTTATTGAGCACTTACTGTGTGCAGAACCCTCCACTAAGCACTTAGAAAGTAATAATAATAATGTTGGTATCTGTTAAGCGTTTACTATGTGCAGAGCACTGTTCTAAGCGCTGGGGTAGACACAAGGGAATCAGGTGGTCCCACATGGGGCTCACAGTCTTAATCCCCATTTTACAGATGAGGTAACTGAGGCACAGAGAAGTGAAGTGACTTGCCCAAGGTCACGCAGCTGACAAGTGGCAGAGCTGGGATTCGAACCCATGACCTCTGACTCCAAAGCCTGGGCTCTTTCCACTGAGCCACGCTGCTTCTCTACAGTAGAGCAATCGTTGCCCAAAACAAGCTTAATGCCGCTGGAGCTAATTTTTGCACGGTATGTTTAGGCTTCCAAAACTCATTAAGGAGCAGAGGTAAAACATGAGAAGCAGCATGGCTTAGTGGGGAAAGCCCGAGCCTGGCAGTCATGGGTTCTAATCCCAGTCTCCACCGCTTGGCCGCTCTGTGACCTTGTCCAAGTCACATCACTTCTCTGGGCCTCAGTTACCTCTTTTGTAAAATGGGGATTAAGGCCGTGAGCCCCATGTGGGACAGGGACCGTGTCCAACCCGATTGGCTTGTATTCACCCCCCGCCCAGCGCTTAGTACAGTGCCTGGTACATAGGAAGCGCTTATCAATACCACCGTCATCTACTAAACCCTAGGTTCCGTGTGGGACAGGGACTGTGTCCAACCTGATTTAATCGTATGGACCCTAGTTCTTAGAACTGTCGTTGACACATAGTAAGCACTTAATAAATACCATAAAAGAAGAAACCACTGTTTTATCATAATAATAGTAATGATAATGTTGGTATTTGTTAAGCGCTTACTATGTGCAGAGCACTGTTCTCAGCGCTGGGGTAGATACAGGGTAATCAGGTTGTCCCACGTGAGGCTCACAGTTAATCCCCATTTTACAGATGAGGGAACTGAGGCACAGAGAAGTGAAGTGACTCGCCCACAGTCACACAGCTGACAAGTGGCAGAGCCGGAATTGGAACTCATGACCTCCGACTCCCGAGCCCGTGCTCTTTCCACTGAGCCACACTGCTTCTCTGGTGCTTCTGTTGTACTCTCCTCATCGCTGAGTACAGTGGTCTGCACAAGGCACTCAATAAATACCATTGAGTGGGGAGGAAACGTGTCTGCTAATCCTTTGTATGGGACTCTCCCAAGCGCTTAGAGCAGTGTTCTGCAGATAATAAGCACTCAGATACTATTGATTGACCGATCGACCGACTGACCTCCATCTAAACGTTGGTTGCCACTGGGAGTAAAAGCTTTGAAGACTTTCTGTTGCTCGCAGCGTCGTTTCAGTGGTAAACTGAAAAATTCATCGTCTTAGGTACAGTCAGAAGTTGTAGCCTAGCAGAGAACTGTTACTTGGAAAGGATGATGTCTGGATGCGACCAAATGGATAAAATGGGAAATTGTCCCATTTTCATTTATAAACGTTTGTACCAAAAAACCCAAATTGGCCACTAAATTGAAGCATTTTTAGTATGCTTTGTTGAATAAAATGATTCTTTTAATTGGGAAACAGAACGTAGGATGGGATTTTAAATCCGGCTTCAGCTATATTCCTGGGCTCTAAGGGCTGAAGCGGCATGGTGTAGTGGATAAAGCCCGGGCCTGGGACTCAAAAGGTCATGGGTTCTAATCCCAGTTCTGCCATTTGTCTGCCGTGTGGCCTTGGGCAAGTCACTTAACTTCTCTGTGCCTCAGTTACTTCATCTGTAAATGGGGATGAAGACTGTGAGCGCCATGCGGGACAGGGTTTTTTGTCCAATCCAATTTGCTTATATCCACCCCAGCGCTTAGTACAATGCTTTGCACAAGGTAAGCGCTCAATAAATACGATTGAATTGAATATGCTATGTTGGAGCACGTAGTAGAGAGTATCGCATCACGAGGTCGCTCAGTAAATGCTGCTCCCGTAAACAGCGGTCTCGCTCATCTCTGCAAGGCCTCAAATTTCATTTCCTTCTGAAATTTACAAGGAAGGTTTCCTCCAGCAAAATCTAATTCGGGAATTCATGGTCATTCATTCATTCAATAGTATTTATGGAGCGCTGACTATGTGCAGAGCACTGTACTAAGCGCTTGGAATGGACAAATCGGTAACAGATAGAGACAGTCCCTGCCCTTTGACGGGCTTACGGTCTAATCGGGGGAGACGGACAGACGAGAACAGAGTCTGGTCTCAAGACAGACTCAGCTGATGAGTGGAGAAGCAACGTGGCCTAGTGGTTAGAGCACGGTCCTGGGAGTCAGAAGGACCTGGGTTCTAATCCCTTCTCCGCCACTTGTCTGCTGTGTGATCTTGGTCGAGTCACTTCCCTTCTCTGTGCCTCAGTTACCTCATGTGGAATATGGGGCTTGAGACTGTGAGCCCCATGCGGGCCAGGCACTGTGTCCTACCTGATTGTCTTGTGTGTACGTAATGCTTAGAACAGTGCCTGGCACAAAGTCAGCGCTTAACATACTATTAAAAAATGGGGCAAAAATGGATTTTGAGCCCCTGCAGACAGGGACTAGATCTGATCTCATAACCTTATCTCTACCCTACAATCACATTCATTCATTCATTCAATGGTATTTATTGAGCGCTTACTATGTGCAGAGCACTGTACTAAGTGCTTGGAATGTACAATTCAGCAACAGATAGTAAGTAGTAATAAATGCCGTAATAACGATCATTTTTATTCAAGATGCGTGTCTTCCCATGGACTTCTTTCCGAACCAAAATATGGTTTTTACCCAAATCAGCAATATTTTTGTGGCTGTCAGGGGTTATGTAGACGTCCAAGTGGAACTGATCACAAATAATGGAAGCCAGGACAGATTTGGGTTGGGGAAAACTTTGGCAGAGAGGAATGTAGAGATCCAGTCCGGAGTGTAAATGGAATTTTTCAAGTGTACTTTCATGACTTCTATGAAGGTAAAGTATTAACGATGCAAAATTTGGTGGAAAAAAACTCCTTTGAAGTGCTGTATTAACCATTTTGGGAGTTGTTTAATGTGTTCGGGAGCATCACGTTGGTTTTGCTGGGACGTTCTAGGCGAGGATGCGCGCAAATATGAGCGAAGCATAGCTTTTGAAATGCTGAGATGGAATCTCTGCCCCTCACCTGTATTTCATCTTATTTTAGGAGAATGACATCTTCCTGGGATGGGAAAAAGGAGCTTACAAGAAATGGGGAAAGAGTAAGAAAAAATGTTCCGATCTAACATTAGAAGAAATGAAAAAGCAGGCTGCGGTCCAGTGTCTCCGCTCTGCTTCCGACGAAGTGAGTTGCACATTTAAAAATGACCTTGTTTGTCGGGTGTTTTTTTCTTGTGGCTATTCTTTTCAACAGACTTCGAAGAAAATATCAAAAGGTATTTCAGAGTGATAAATTTTCAGGCCCTGTCTACATATTCATGTAGAAGGCGGACTCGCTCTTTGATCTTAGTAATAATAATAGTAATTCTGGTATTTCATTCATTCAATCATATTTATTGAGCACTTACTGTGTGCAGAGCACTGAACTAAGCAGTTGGGAAGTACAGTTCGGCAACAGATAGAGACAATCCCTACCCAACAACGGGCTCACAGTCTAGAAAGGGGAGACAGACAACAAAACAAAACAAGTAGACAGGCACCACTGCCATCAAAATAGATAAATAGAACCATAGATAAACGCACATCATTAATAAAATAAATAGAGCAATAAATATGTACAAATATATCAAGTGCTGTGGGGAGGGGTTAAGTGCTTACTGTTTGCTAGGCACTGTACTAATCATCTGAGTGGATACAAGCAAATCGGGTTCATTCAATTCATTCAGTAGTATTTATTGAGCGCTTACTATGTGCAGAGCACTGTACGAACCACTTGGAATGTACAATTCGGCAACAGATAGAGACAGTCCCTGCCCAATGACAGGCTCACAATCTAAACCGGGGAGACAGACAGCAACACAGAACATGTCCCTGTCCCAAGTGGGGCTCACAGTCTGAATCTCCATTGGGCAGATGAGGAAACTAAGGTCCAAAGAAGTGAAGTGACTTGCCCCAGATCACCCAGCAGACAAGTGGTGGAACTGGGATTTCTCGGTGCCTCAATTCCTTTATCGGTAAAATGAGGATAAGACACCTTCTGGGCCCGGTGGGAGTCAGAAGGACCCGGGTTCTTATCCCGGCTCCATTGTTTGTCTGCCGTGTGACCGTGGGCAAGTCACTTCACTTCTCTGGGCCTCAGTCACTTCATGGGTCAAATGGGGATTGAGACGGTGAGCCCCCATGTGGGCCAGGGACTGTGTTCAGCCCTATCACCTTGTAGCTCCTTGAGTTTTTAATATGGAGCCTGGCACACATGTTGGGTCAGAACCACAGTCTGTCCAGATGGAACAGGATTCTGTCTTCAGCAGAGGCCACAGGATGTTTGGAGGAAGCAAGTGAAAGTTATGTGCCTTCTATTTCTGAACACAGAACTTCGCACTTAAATGTATTATTTAAACAAATGCTTTTTGATAATGAAAAGAAATTCACTGTACCCCTGGGGCCAATACCTGAGGAAATGACCATTTTTGAGGCGTCAGAACTGTACGCCCCACTTCCAGTGATGATGATGAATTCTTGAGACAAAAACCCTAGTCTTTAGTTTTTGTATAATTAAGAATCGTAGTTACCACTTACCTCCCTATTAAAATAGTTAATTTTTATTTATATTGGCTACTAGCTAAGTGGTCATGTTTTTATCTGTCTTTCTCCCCCGATTAGACTGTAAGCCCGTCAATGGGCAGGGATTGTCTCTGTTGCCGAATTGTACATTCCAAGTGCTTCGTACAGTGCTCTGCACATAGTAAGCTCTCAATAAATACTATTGAATGAATGAATGAATATTACATGCTTAACAAATACCACAATGATGATCTTCATCATTTTTATTTGGTTGGGTCCCCATCCTGTAACTTAACACAGTATCTATCCCTCCCATTACATTGCTAGGTTTTCCTTGAGGGTAGGGAAGAGAAGCAGCGTGGCTTAGTGGAAAGAGCCCCGGGGTGAGAGTCAGAAGATCCGGGTTCTAATCCCACCACTGCCAATTTGTCTGCTGGGTGACCTGGGGCAAGTCAGTTCACTTCTGTGTGCCTCAGATACCTCCTCTCTAAAATGGTAGTTGAGACCGTGAGCCCCACGTGAGGCAAGGATTGTAGCCAACTTAACTGTCTTGGATGTATCCCAGTGCTTAGTATGGTGCCTGGCACATAGTAAGTGCGTAACAAATGAGATTTTTAAAAAAAGGGATCGTGTCTAACTCGACTGTATTATACCGAGTTGTTAGAATGAGGATGATGATGATGGTATTTCTTAAGTGCTTATTATGTGCCAATCACTGTTCTAAGCACTGGGGTTAGAACACAAGGTTATCAGGTTGTCCCACGTAGGACTCACGGTCTTAATCCCCATTTTCCAGATGAGGGGACTGAGGCCCAGTGAAGTGACTTGCCCAGAGTCACACAGCTGACAAGTGGCAGATCCGGGATTAGAACCCACGTCCTCTGACTCCCAAGCCCGGGCTCTTTCCACTGAGCCACGCTGCTTAGAATCAATCAATGGCATCTGACCGCTGACCGTGTGCAGAGCACTGTACTGTGTGTTCGAAGCACTGCTTCCTCCGCACTGTGTGCACAGTAAGCGTTCAAATACCCCGATGACTCAGTCGTAAGTGGGGACGGAGACTAAACAGATTATCCCGTTTCCCCTCCTGCATTCAGCCCAGAGAAATCAATTAATAAATATCGTAATTACTAGCATGACAACATCTTTGGCTCCCTAGAAAAGCTCCTCAGCAGACTGCCAACTGTCTGATTCCTCATAGGAATTCCTGTCCACACCCACCGTCTCCATTTCCACTCTTCCAATTCTCTCCTTTGCTCCCTCCCATCCGGATTCTGCCCCCTTCACGGAAACCGCCCTCTCTAAGGTCACCAGTGACCTCCTTCTCGCCAAACCCAACGGCCTCTACTCCACCCTAATCCCCTTCGACCCCTCGGCTGCCTTGGACGCTGTCGACCGGCCCCTTTCTCCTGGAAACGTTATCTAATCTTGGCTTCCAGGACACTGTCCTCGCCTGCTTCGCCTGCTAGCGAGACGCTCTGGATGCTCATCATCGCTCTCTTTCCCGGGCTCTTCCCCTGCCTCCCGCCCGCCCTCTGTGGGAGTCCCTCAAGGCAGTGTGATCTAGTTGAAAGAGTCAGGGGACCCGGGCTCTCCTCCTGGCTCTGCTGGCTGCTGTCCGTGTGACCTTGGACCAGTCATTGTTAACTCATCTGTAAAATGGAGATGAAGACGGTGAGTCCTTTGTGCCCCGGTTACTTCACCTGGGAAATGGGGATGAAAATCCTCCTCCCTCCAGTTTAGACTGTGGGTTGGGGACCGGGTCCAACCTGATGAACCTGTAATAATAATGATAATAATAATAATTACAGTATTTGTTAAGCACTTACTACGTGCCAAGCACTGTCCTAAGCACTTGGGGTAGATACAAGGTAATCAGGTTGTCCCACGTGAGGCTCACGGTCTTCATCCCCATTTTCCAGATGAGGTAACTAAGGCCCAGAGAAGTGAAGTGACTTGCCCACAGTCACACAGCTGACAAGTGGCAGAGCCGGAATTCGAACCCATGACCTCTGACTCCCAACTCCGGGCTTTTTCCACTGAGCCACGCTGCTCTACTTATTTACCTATTTGTTTATTTCTATTAATGTCTGTCTCCCCCTCTAGACTGTAAGCTCATTATGGGCAGGGAATGTGTTTGTTTATTGTAATAATGTACTCTCCCAAGTGCTTAGTACAGTGCTTTGTAGACAGTAAGTGCTCAATAAATAAGACTAAATGAATGAATGAACTACTGTTCAAAAAGAAAAAGGCTAATTCTGGGTCCCTTTCTCTTCTCCATCTAAACCCGCTCCCTCGGAGAACTCATTCTCCCCGACGGCTTCAGCCGTCACACCTATGCGGGTTATTTCCGAATCTCCAGCCCCAACCTCTCTCTTTCCCTCCAGGCTCACGTTTCCTCCTGCCTTCAGGACATCCCTTCCTAGCTGTCCTACTGACACCTCAAACCTAAGATGTCCAAAGCAGAATTCATCATCTTCCCATCTGCCAACCTAATCCTTGTCGCCCAACTGTAGACAGCACCACCACCATCCTCCCTTATTTATTCATTTATTTTATTTTATGGTATTTAATAGTAATGCTGATGGCATTTGTTAAGCGCTTACTATGTGCAAAGCACTGTTCTGAGCACTGGGGAGGATACAGGGTCATCAGGTTGTCCCACATGGGGCTCACAGTCTTAATCCCCATTTTACAGATGGGGTAACTGAGGCCCAGAGAAGTTGACGTGACTTGCCCAAAGTCACACAGCAGACAAATGTAAGAGCTGGGATTTGGACCCATGACCTCTGACTCCCAAGCCCGGGCTCTTTCCACTGAGCCACGCGTTAAGCACTTACGTTCCAGGCACTATACTAGGCGCCAGTAAAGGTAGATACAAACTAATTAGGGTGGACACAGTCCCTGAGCCACAAGGGCTTCACACTCTTAATCCCCATTTTACTGATGAGAAGTGAAGTGACCTTGCCCAAGGTCACACTGCAGACAAGTGATGGAGGCGGAATTAGAACCCAGGTCCTTCTGACCCCCAGGTCTAGACCCTATCCATTAGACTAGGCTGCCTCTCCCTGTCTCAGAAGCCCGTAATCTTGGCCCTGTCCTCAACTCATCCTTTTTTTAATGACATTTTCATTCATTCAGTTGTCTTTATTGAGCACTTAATGTGTGCAGGACACTGTACAAAGCACTTGGGAGAGTAGAGAAGCAGCGTGGCTTAGTGGAAAGAGCATAGGCTTGGAGTCAGAGGACATGGGTTCTAATCCCGGCTCTGCCACCTGTCTGCTGTGTGACCTTGGGCAAATCCTTTAACTTCTCTGGGCCTCAGTTACCTCATCTGTAAAATGAGGATTAAAAGTGTGAGCCCCGTGTGGGACAACCTCATTACCCTTTACCTACCCCAGTGTTTAGAACAGTGCTTGGCACATAGTAAGCGCTTAACAAATATCATTATTATTATTATTATTATTATTACAATACAATAATAAATGGACACATTCCCTGCCCACCGTGAGTATACAGTGTAGAGGGGCAGACATTAATAGAAATAATTGAGAGATATTCATTCATTCATTCCATAGTATTTATTGAGCGCTTACTATGTGCAGAGCACTGTACTAAGCGCTTGGAATGAACAGTTCGGCAACAGATAGAGACAATCCCTGCCCATTGAGGGGTTTACAGTCTAATTGGGGGAGACAGACAGACAAAAACAATAGCAGTAAATAGAATCAAGGTGATGTACATCTCATTAACAAAATAAACAGGGTAGTAAAAATATATGCAAAGGAGTGGACGAGCACAGTGCTGAGGGGAAGGGAGAGAGGGAGGAGCAGAAGGAGAGAGGGGGAAAAGAGAGCTTAGCTGAGGGGAGGTGACGGGGGGGGCAGAGGGAAAAGGGGAAGCTCAATCTGGGAAGGCCTCTTGGAGGAGGTGAGCTCTCAGTAGATATGTGCATAAGTGGTGTGGGGCTGGGAGCGGGTGGTGATTAAAGGGATCAAATCAGAGCGATGCAGAAGGGAGTGGGAGAAGATGAGAGGAGGGTGCAGTCAGGGAAGCCTTCTTGGAGGAGATAGGCCTTCAATAAGGCTTTGAATGGGGAGAGAGTCAATGTCTGACAGATTTGAGGAGGGAAGGCGTTCCGGGCCAGAGATAGCCCATGGGCGAGATGTCACGGGTGAAATAGATGAGATGAGGCCCAGCGAGAAGGTTAATAATGTTGGTATTTGTTAAGCGCTTACTATGTGCCGAGCACTGTTCTAAACGCTGGGGTAGACATAGGGGAATCAGGTTGTCCCACGTGGGGCTCACAGTTTTAATCCCCATTTTACAGATGAGGGAACTGAGGCACAGAGAAGTTAAGTGACTTGCCCACAGTCACACAGTCAACAAGTGGCAGAGCTGGGATTCGAACTCATGAGCCCTGACTGAGGAACCAAGTGTGCAGGTTGGGTTGTAGTACGAGAGTCGCGGGGTGAGGTCGGAGGGGGCAAGAGGATGGACTGCTTTAAGGCCAATGATGTGGAGTTTTTGTTTGATGTGGAGGTGGATAGGCAACCACTTGAGTTTATTGAGGAGGGGGAAAGATGGCCTGAACATTTCTGTAGGAGAAATGATCCGGGCAGCAGAGTGAAGTGTGGCCTGGAATGGGGAGAGGTAGGAGGCAGGGAGGTCAGCGAGGAGGCCGATACACTAATCAAGGCTGGGTAGGACAAGCGATTGGATTTATGGGGTAGCAGTTTGGATGGAGAGGAAAGGACGGATCTTAGCGACGTCGTGGAGGTGGAATCGACAGGATTTAGTGATGGGTTGAATATGTGGCTTGATCGAGAGAACCTTAACGCCAAGGTTACGGGCTCATGAGACGGGAAGGAGGGTGGCGTCGTCTGCAGTGATGGGAAAGTCATGGGGAGGATGGGGTTTGGAGGGAAGATAAGTTCAGTTTTAGTCCTATGAAGTTTGAGGTGACGGGAGGACATTCAAGTAGAGGTGTCTTGAAGGCAGGAGGAAATGCGAGACTGCCAAGGGGGAGAGAGATCGGGGCTTGAAGATGGAGATTCTTCCCTCCTCCCAGCCCCAGAGCACGTATGTCCGTATCCATAATTTATTTATTTGTATTAATGTCTGTCTCCCCCTTTAGATGGTAAGACAATTGGGGGTGTGGAATGTGCCCGCTATATTATAATGTACTCTTCCAAGAACATGGTACAGTGCTCTGCTCAATAAATATGATCAATCGATTGTGTCCCACCTGATTAGTTTTGTATCTACCCCAGTGCTTACAGCAGTGTCTGGCACATGGTAAGTGCTTATCAACTACCATTAAAAGAAAGAAAATGGAAGTGCGGGCAAGTCAGATCGTAGAGTAGCCACGTAAAATTAACTTCTCTTTCCCTGTTGTTAAGATTTCCAAGTGGTGGCTCAGTCAAGTTGTCTCCAAATGAAAAAAATTAGAAACTGATGTTTCTTTAACCGTCTTCTGCTTATTCTCTGGTAAATTGAGTGTAAAGAGAGGATCAGCTCTGCCTCCCAGAAAGGTTTTTCAGTTCCTCGGAAGATCTTTCCCTTCCCCGTCACGTTAACTTGATAGTCCCCGTGTTTTATAGTGTCACTAAATGGAGCAATGCGAGTGTGCTTCAAGTGACTAGCATTTTGTGCCGTAATTAGTTCACATGGCCGAGCAACTGATTGATGCAGAGCAGCTGTGGGCGAAGCCTTCAGACGCTCCCAGGCCCCGCGCCAGGAAAACCCATCCGCTGCACGACAGCTCGAGGACCCCTTTTGGCCAGAATGCGTTTCCACAGAGGCTAAATGAAAATCTCTTTTCCCCCCGACCCTAAATGGGAAGATCGTTGGCCCGGGTATTCCAGGAGGACCGTGGGCATTTCTCAGAGACACGCGGAGAAAAAGCAGAAGTCAAAATCTAGAGCAGGACTGTTTAAAGGCAAAGAGGGTAATCTGTATTGCATGTGAATGAACGTGAGTTTGGGTGTGGGGAGCGGGGGTGGGTGTTGGGTGGGTGTGCGCGTGTTCTGTGTTCTCGCAGACGTGGGGAATGGAGCAGCTTCCAAATGGAGACGGACGTAAAAGGATTGAGGCTCTTCGGTCTGGAAACATAAAGGCCGACCGAGGATGTGCCTGAAGTTTCCAGAATCCTGAGACGCGTTAGCAGAGCCAACATGGAACGGTTCATTCATTCAGTCAGTTGTATTTATTGAGCGTTTATTGTGTGCAGAGCAGTGTCCTAAGCGCTTGGGAGAGTACAATAGAACAACAAACAGACACATTCCCTGCCCTTAATGAGCTCGCACAGCAGATCACTGGAGATTTAACGATCACCCATCTAAGGTTGAAGGTTCAAAACAAATGATGTTGATGATGACGGTATTTGTTAAGTGCTTACTATATGCCAGGCACTTCGCTAAGCACTGGGGTGGATACTGCCACTTGTCAGCTGTGTGACTGTGGGCAAGTCACCTAATTTCTCTGTGCCTCAGTTATCTCATCTGCAAAATGGGGATGAAGACTGTGAGCCTCACGTGGGACAACCTGATTACCCTGTATCTACCTCAGCACTTAGAACAGTGCTCTGCACATAGTAAGCGCTTAACAGATACCAACATTATCATTATTATTATTACAAGCAAATTGGGTTAGACATAGTCTTGGTCCTATGTGGGATTCACAGTCTCAATCCCCATTTTACCGATGAGCTAATTAAGGCCTGGAAGTGACTTGCCCAAGGTCACACAGCAGACAAGTGGCGGAGCTGGGATTAGAACCCATGACTTTCTGACTCCCAGGCCCGGGCTCTATCCACTAGGCCATGCTCCTATAGAAATTAGAATATAGAATATTCTATAAACTATAGAATAGAATAGAAATAGAACATAGAAAATTTCCCTTGACTGGACCCAGCACGAAAGGTCAGAATTTAACCCCACCACTGGCTGGAGAAAATATCAATACGTTAATGAAACGATCAGTAAATTGAAGAAGAGAAGCAGCGTGAGCTAGTAGACAGAGCATAGGCCTGAGAATCAGAAGGACCTGGGTTCTAATTCCGGCTTCTCCACTTGTCTCCTCTGTGACCTTGGGCAAGTCATTTCACATATCTCGTGGCTCAGTGGAAAGAGCACGGGCTTGGGAGTCAGAGGTCATGAGTTCGAATCCCGGCTCTGCCACTTGCCAGCTGTGTGACTGAGGGCAAGTCACTTAACTTCTCTGTGCCTCAGTTACCTCATCTGTAAAATGGGGATTAATTGTGAGCCTCACGTGGGACAACCTGATTACCCTGTGTCTACCCCAGTGCTTAGAACAGTGCTCGGCACATAGTCAGCGCTTAACAAATACCAACATTATTATTATTATCTGGGCTTCAGTTACCTCATCTGCAAAGTGGGGATCAAGACTGTGAGCCCCATGTGAGACAGGGACTGCTTGTGTTCCTCCCCAGTGCTTAATACAGTGCCTGGCACATAGTAAGGACTTAACAACTACCAAAATTAATTCATTCATTCAGTAGTATTTATTGAGTGCTTACTGTGTGCAGAGCACTATACTAAGTGCTTGTGAGAGTAGAGTACAACGATAAACAGACATGTTCTTATTATTATTACTAGTGGATAGAGCACAGGCCTGGGAGTCAGCCACTATAATAATACTAATAAGTGTGGTGTTTGTTAAGCACTTAACTATGTGCTAGGCTCTGTACTAAGCACTGAGATGGATAAAAGCAGATAGGGTAGGCCAAGGCCCCTGACCCACATGGGGTTTACGTTCTCAATCCCCATTTTACAGGTGAGGGAACTGAGGCCCAGAGAAGTAAAGTGACTTACCCAAGGTCGCACAGCAGACAAGTGGAGGAGCCGGGGTTAGAACTCATGACCTTCTGACTCCCAGGCCCGTACTCTATCCACTACGCCGTGCTGGGTCCAGTCACGGGGAATATTCATTCAATAGTGTTTATTGAGCACTTACTATGTGCAGAGCACTGTACTAAGCGCTTGACACAGTCTTAATCCCCATTTTACAGATGAGGTAACTGAGGCACAGAGAAATTGTTACTTGCCCACAGTCACCCAGCTGACAAGTGGTAGAGCTAGGATTCGAACCCGTGCCGGGATTCGAAAAGCTCCAGCCCGAATCCGGGGGTACCTTTTCTGAGGGCCCCGGATGCCACCGAGGTCGGGACAGATTCCCCAACTTGGCAGTGATCGCAGTTGGGACGGAATCAGCACCACACGTTACAAACGAAAGGACCCTCGGCGGGATTTACGGGGTCGTATTTAAAGCTACGGAGGTTCCAAACTGCTAGGATCGAGGTGAGTGAGCTCAGGAATCAGGAGTCACAGGAATCAGGCAGCGGGCTCTTCAGCCATGAAGCTCCCTGCAGGCTTTCCTTGGGGAAGTGGGATAACCTCCCCTTCCCCACCACCCACCCCCAAGAGCCTGGGCTTCGGAGTCAGAGGTCATGAGTTCGACTCCCGGCTCTGCCACTTGTCAGCTGTGTGACTGTGGGCAAGTTACTTAACTTCTCTGGGCCTCAGTTCCCTCATCTGTAAAATGGGGATTAACCGTGAGCCTCACGTGGGACGACCTGATGACCCTGTATCTCCCCCAGCGCTTAGAACAGTGCTCTGCACATAGTAAGCCCTTAACAAATACCAACATTATTATGAACTGCCCCCCGAGCTTGGCTTTTACCTCAGGTGCCTTACAGGCAGTGAGAAATGCCTGGCCCACGTGGTCCATCTTCTGGCCTGGTCCCTCGGGTGTAGGAGGAGGCAGGAAGGCAGAGCAGCCCGCAGGAAACTGCAGACTGAGTTTTCTCTCCCAGTTTTCCATCTGGAGACCTCCGTCCTCCACCACCAGGGTGGGGCTTCCCTTTGCTGGCACAGTTACGGGAATCCCCCAGCCCAAGCAGAAGCCTGCCACAACTAGGCCCGCTTTTCCCTTCAAAGCCGTCCATCCCCTCGCCCCCTCCTACCTCACCTCCCTTCTCTCCTTCCCCATCCCAGCCCACTCCGCTCCTCTGCTGCCGCTCACCTCCTCACCGGGCCTCCTCCTCGCCTGTCCCGCCGCTGACCTCTCGCCCACGTCCTGCCTGTGGCCCGGAACGCCCTCCCTCCTCAAATCTGACCGACATGACTCTCCCCATCTTCAAAGCCTTATTGAAGGCATACCTCTTCCAAGAGGCCTTTCATGACTAAGCCCTCATTTCCTTTTCTCCCACTCCCTTCTGGTCCCCCTGGTTTGCTCCCTTTATTCACTCCCTCAGCCCCACAGCACTTATGTCCTTATCCATAATTTATTTCTATTAATGTCTGTCTCCACCTCTAGAGTGAAAGGCTTTTGTGGCAGGGAATATGTCTACCAACCCTGTTATAGCCTACTCTCCCAAGTGCTTAGTACAGTGCTCTGCACACACGGCTTATTGGGTAGAGCACGGGCCTGGGAGTCAGAAGGCCATAGGTTTTAATCCCGGCTCCACCACTTGCCTGTTGTGTGACCTCGGGCAAGTCACTTCACTTCCCTGGGCCGCAGTTCTCTCAACTGTAAAGTGGGGATTGGGGTTGTGAGCTCCACGTGGGACATATATATCTGTTCTTTCTGTATATATCTGTCACTAATTAATTAATTTCTATTAATGTTTGTCTCCCCCTCTAATAATGTTGGTATTTGTTAAGCGCTTACTGTGTGCAGAGCACTGTTCTAAGCGCTGGGGTAGATACAGGGTAATCAGGTTGTCCCACGTGAGGCTCGCAGTCTTAATCCCCATTTTTACAGATGAAGTAACTGAGGCACAGAGAAATGAAGTGACTTGCCCACAGTCACACAGCTGACAAGTGGCAGAGCCGGGATTCGAGCCCAAGACCTCTGACTCTCAAGCCCGGGCTCTTTCCACTGAGCCACGCTGCTGTGAGCTCATTGTGGGCAGGGAATGTGTCTGTTTGTTGTTGATTGTACTCTCCCAAGCGCTTAATACAGTGCTTCGCACACAGTAAGCGCTCCATAAATACGATTGAATGAATGACAGAGACTGTGTCCAATTTGATTTGCTTGTCTCCACCCCAGAGCTTAGCATAGCGCCTGGTACATAGTAAGGGCTTAACAAATGCCATCATCATCATTATTATTATTATTATTATTATTATTATCATTAGCTCAATAAATACTATTGATTATTTTCCTCCCATTCCTCTCCCTTTCTGAATTGCCCTTGCAGTTGGATCTGTACCCTTTATTCACTCCATCCTCAACCCCAAGGCACTTATTTATTTTAGTGCCTGTCTCTCCCTCTAGACTCTGAGCTCTTTGTGACAGGGAACGGGTCTATCTACTCACCCTGCTTCGGCCGTGCCTTGCACTCTAACGCTTTTTCTCTAACCCTTTTTCCTTTCTTTTCTCTCCTGTAAATAATAATGATGGTACTTACTAAGCGCCTACTATGTGCCCAGCACTGTTCTAAGCACTGGGTCAGAAACAAGTTAATCAGGTTGGACACGGTCCCTGTCCCACATGGGGCTCACACTCTTCCTCCCCATTTTACAGACTAGGTAACTGTGGCCCAGAGAAGTGAAGCGACTTGCCCAGGGTCACACAGCGTACGAGTGGCGGAGCCGGGATTAGAACCCAGGTCCTTCTGACTCCACGGTCCTTCTAACTCCCCGGCTCGTTCTCTAACCACTGAGCCAAAATTATTCGTATGTGTCCTGATTTTTCCTTTAAGTCTGGGGAGAATTCGGGCCGGGGGAGGTCCTTAAAATCTTAGACCACACTAGTTATTCTAAAACCACCTCGGAGCAGTGTGGCCTAGTGGAAAGACCCCAGGCCCGGGAGTCCAAGGGCTCGGGTTCTAATTCCAGCTTCTGTCACAGGTCTGCCATGTGACCCAGTGCGGTCTAGGCATTAGAAGGAACTGGCTTCAAATCCTGGGTCCGCCACGTGTCTCCTGTGTGCCCTTGGTCAAGTCACTTCACTTCTCTGAGCCTCAGTTACCTCATCTGTAAAATGGGAATTAAGGCTGTCAGCCCAATGTAAGGACATGGACTGTGTCCAACCCAATTATCTTGTATCTACTCCAGCACTTAGTACAGTGCCTGGAACATAAGCGCTTGTTAAATACCACAAATGTTTTAATTATTATTGTTCATTAATAATAATAGTGGTATTTGTTAAGCACTTACTGTGTGCCAAGGACTGTTCTAAGCGGTGAGGTAGATACAAGGTCATCAGGTTGTCCCACGTGGGGCTCACAGTCTTAATCCCCATTTTACAGATGAGGTCACTGAGGCACAGAGAAGTGACTTGCCCAAAGTCATACAGCTGATAAGTGGCAGAGCCTTGGACCTCAGTTTCCTCATCTGAAAAATGGGGAGTAAATACCAGTGCTCCCTCCTACTTAGACCATGAACCCCATTTGGGACATAGCCTGTGTCCCAGTGCTTGACTATCTCTTCTCCGCTCCCCAAGAAGAAAAACAACCTCAGTTTCTGTTATTATTGTTAATATTATCATTGTTGTTATTACTATCATTATTTCCTTGGTGGGAAGCTTATTTTATCTATCCCCCGCTTCTAGGCACAATTCCACTCGAGTCATGTCAGACATATCAATTTGACTGGTTCCCATAAAGATGTCCCCCGGAAGGAAAATTCAGAGTCTCTCAAATTCCTCTTACAAGCCTCTTTCATATGTCCGACCCACATTCTTCCCTTTACCACGTAAAATGCATTTTCTCTTATCACGTCCCCGGTGGAGATGAAACAGACGGGCGGCTCTCTCTGTACGTTGGCTCCCTATATTGCAAACCTCTAAATACCTCCCAGGATCTCTTCTCCAAGTTAATTTCAGTTCCTTTAACCTCTTTGCAAGGAAGTTGTTTTCCAGTTATTACCCCCCAAATCTTTTCTCTTTCCTCATCATTTTCTGAATTATCCAATTTTCTCATAAAAATTCATACCCAAATGTAGGCAGAGTGCTGTGATTGGCACGTGAGACTACCAAGATGTGCCACTTTGCCTATATATTGTATTTTTTTATGGTACTGGTTAAAATCTTACCATGTGGCCAGCACCGTCCAAAGAGCTGGAGTAGATACAAGCTAAAGTGGTTGGGCACAGTCCGTGTCCCACATGGGGCTCCCAGTCTTAATCCCCATTTTGCAGATGAGGTGGACTGAGGTGCAGAGAAGTGAAACAATAATTGTCATTATTAAGATATTTGTTAAGCGCTTACTCCGTGCACGGAGCTGGATTCAAGCAAATCGGGTTGAACTCGTTCCCTGCCCCACGGGGAGCTGGCCATCCCAATCCCCATTTTACAGATGAGGTAACCAAGCACAGAGAAGCAAAGTGATTCGCCCCGGTGGCGCCGGGATTAGAACCCAGACCTTCTGACTCCCCGGCGCGTGCTGTGTCCACCAGGCCAAACTGCTTCTCATATGGCCCACTTCTGCTTAGAACGGTCCGTGACCCACAGTAAGCGCCCGACAAATATCATCAGAGGAAGAATAACAGTTTCCGGGACAGATAGCGAGTGATTCTTGAGACCGTCGTCCTCTTTCAGTTCGGCCTTCCAAGGTCTTGTGTAGGCTGCGAACAGAAATCTGATCTAGACCGGAGCAGCCAAATGTTGACTAATGAGTCACACTCCCTTCCGCGTCACCCTGACTCGCTCCCTCTGCTCCTCCCGACCCTCCTCCCGGCAGCACTGATGTACATATCTGTCATTTTATTTATTTATATCGATGCCTGTTGACTTCTATTGCTGTCTGTCTCCCCCGTCCCCAGACTGTGAGTTGGTCATGGGCGGGGATCGTCTCCCTTTAGGAGAAGCAGCGTGGCTCAGTGGAAAGAGCACGGGCTTTGGAGTCAGGGCTCATGAGTTCGAATCCCAGCTCTGCCACTTGTCGGCTGTGTGACTGTGGGCAAGTCACTTAACTTCTCTGTGCCTCAGTTCCCTCATCTGTAAAATGGGGATGAAAACTGTGAGCCCCACGTGGGACAACCTGATTCCCCTATGTCTACCCCAGCGCTTAGAACAGTGCTCGGCACATAGTAAGCGCTTAACAAATACCAACATTATTATTATTATTATTATTTACTGCTGGATTGTGCTTCCCCAAGCGCTTAATACGGTGTTCTGCACACAGTAGGCGCTCAATAAATACAATTGAATAAATGAATGAAAGCACTTAGGTGTCTAGGGGTGGTGGCGTGGTCCTTTGCCTCGAGGAGGTAGGCGGATCTGAGTTGGAAAAAGCACAGGGTGGCTTCATGTACACATGTCTCTGCTTCCTTTGATCCTTCGTTTAAAAGCGGTCTCCCCAAAACTTTATTGAAGGCCCACCTCCTCCAAGAAGCCTTCCCTAAGCCCTCCTCTACCCCTCCTCTCCCACTCCCTTCTGCGCCGCTCTTGCTCCTTCATTCATCCTCCCTCCCATCCCCACAGCACATATGGATATATCGTTATATATCTGAAATTTCTTTTATCTATTTATCTGTTTATATTAATGTCTCTCTCCCCCTCTAGATTGTGAGCTCATTGTGGGCAGGAGTGTGTCTGTTTGCTATTGTACCGGACCTCTCCCAAGCGCTTTGTCCCAGCTCCGCCACTTGTCAGCTGTGTGACTGTGGGCAAGTCACTTAACTTCTCTGGGCCTCAGTTCCCTGATCTGTGAGCCTCATGTGGGACAACCTGATTACCCTGTATCTACCTCAGTGCTTAGAACAGTGCTCTGCACATAGTAAGCGCTTAAATACCAGCATTATTATGTTTTGCACACAGTAAGAGCTCAATAAATACAATTGAATGAATAAATAAAACAGTTCCTCAGTTGGGAGTCAGTCGGTGAGCTGATCGGATTTATTGAGCGCTTATTATGCGCAGGGCACTCAACTAAGCGCTTGGGAGAGTACAACATAAGAGAGGTGGTGGACACGTTCCCTCTCCGCAAGGAGCTTCCGGTCTAAAGAGGGCTAACCACTTAGCATCAAGGCTGGCTCAGTAAATGAGCCCCCCGGAGAACATGAGCCACCACCGCGTTGGTTTGCTTTTGACTGTTTTTGTGATATTTCTTAAGCGCCCACTATACGCCAGGCATTGGCTCAGCGTCATATTTCACCTGGCTACTCTCCTACTATATACAGCCCATCCCGCACACTCCACTCCTTTAACGCCAGACTACTCGCTGTACCTCCATCTCCTCTATCTCACCGCCGACCCCTCGTCCGCATCCTCCGTCTGGCCTGGAACGCCCTCCCTCCTCATATCCGACAGACAATGACTCTTCCCCCCTTCGAAGCCTTTCTGAAGGCCCATCTCCTCCAAGAAGCCTTCCCTGACTGAGCCCTCCTCTCCTCTTCTCCCACTCCCTTCCGCGTCGCCCTGACTCTCTCCCTTCATTCATCACCCGCTCCCCGCCCCACAGCACTCGTGTCCACATCTGCCATTTATTTATTTCAGTTAACGTCTGTCTCCGCCTCTAGACTGCTAAGCTCTCGTTGTGGGAATGTATCTGTTCGATTTTTCTGTTGGACTCTCCCAACTGCTTCCTACAGTGCTCGTCACACAGCACTCAGTAAATACGATTGACTGACCCTGTGCTCTCCGGGAAGGAGGGCAGAGCAGCCACCTCGGTGACCTTTCGGCATCCAGAGTTCTCCTGGTGTGAACTGGGGTGAGGGGTGGGATGAGGGCAGGTTTCCAGTTACTCCTCCTAGTACCCATGCGTGTCTCTGTCCCACACCATCCTCCCCGGCTGCCCTGAGTTCCCTGAGAGTCAATTGGCAGAAGGATCAGATAATAATAATAGTAATTATGGTATCTGTTAAGCGCCAGGCACCGTACTAAGTGCTGGGGTGGATACAAGCAAATAGGGTTGAACACAGTCCCCGTCCCATGTGGGTCTCACAGTTTCAATCCCCATTTGACAGATGAGGGAACTGAGGCGCCGAGAAGTGAAGTGACTTGCCCAAGGTCACAAAGGAGACAAGTGGCAGAGCCGGGATTAGAACCCATGACCTCTGACTCCCAAGCCCAGGCTCTATCGGCTACGCCCCACTGCTTCCCTGAGCAGGTTGCCTTGTGGTCCGGTATGCGATACGCTCCGTGCGAGGGTAATGAGAGAGGGTTCCTGTCCTGGAGGGGTTTTCAGTGGCTTAGTGGCAAGAGCATTGGCCTGGGAGTCAGAAGGACATGGGTTCTAATCCCGCCTCCGCCTTCAAAGCCGTTTTGAAGGCACACCTCCTTCAAGTGGCCTTCCTTGACTGAGCTCACATTGAGAAGCAGCATGGCCCAGTGGATAGAGCACAGGCTAGAAGACGGAAGGTCATGGGTTCTAATCCTGGGTCTGCCGCTTGTCTGGTGTGTGACCTTGGGCAAATCACTTCTCTGGGCCTCAGTTCCCTCATCTGTAAAATAGGGATGAAGACTGTGAGCCCCATGTCAAATGGGGACTACGTCCAAACCAGTTGTCTTGTATCTGCCCCAGTACCTGGCACTTAGTAAGTGCTTAACAATTGCCAACATTATCGCTTAGTATAGTGCTCTGCACATAGTAAGCGCTCAATAAATACTATTGAACGAATGAATCATTATTATTATTATTATTATTTCCTCTTCTCCCACTCCCATTTGGGTCACCCTCGCACTTGGATTCGCTCCTCTCCTTCATTCCTTCCGTAGCCCACAGTACTTGTGAGAAGCAGCGTGGTTTAGTGGAAAGAGCACAGGCTTGGGATATAAAGGGTATGAGTTCTAATCCCGGCTCCGCCACTTGTCTGCTGTGTGACCTTGGGCCAGCCACTTCACTTTTCCGTGCCTCAGTTACCTCATCTGTAAAATGGGGATTAAGACTGTGAGCCCCACGTGGGACAACCTGATTACTTTGTATCCCCCCCAGTGCTTAGAACAGTGCTTTGCACATAGTAAGTGCTTAACAAATACCGTAATTATTATTGTTATGTACATATCCGAAATTCATTTATATTAATGTCTGTATCCCCCTCTAGACTGTAAGCGTGTTGTGAGCAGGGAACGTGCCTGTCAACTCTGTTACACTGTAATATAGTTCTTTCCCAAGCCCTTAATACAGTGCTCTGCACACATTAAATGAAGTGACATGTCCAAGGTCACACAGCAGACAAGCATCGGAGGCAGGATGAATACCCATGACCTTCCGACTCCCAGGCCCGGGCACTGTCCACTATAAGTAATACCGTTGGCCAACTCAGATTGATTAATCTGAGTGATTAATAAGCGCTTTTAAAAATGGTATTTAGGTGCTTACAGTGTGTCTGGCCCCGTACAAAGAGGTGGGTAGGTATAAAATGCAGTTCACAGTCTTAAGGAGGAGCCGCGTGGCCCAGTGGAAAGAGCCCGGGCCTGGGAGTCAGAGGACCTGGGTTCTAATCCCGGCTCCGCCACTTCTCTGCTGGGTGACCCTGGGCAAGTCACTCCACTTCTCTGCCTCAGTTACCTCATCTGTAAAATGAGGATTCAAGTCCCGTTCTCCGTCCTGCTTAGGTTGTAAACCCTGTGTGGGACAGGGATTGTGTCTGAGTGGGTCATCTTGATCTTCCCCAGTGCTTGACATATAGTAAGCGCTTAACAAATGCAATTATCGTTATTATTACAGATGAAGTAAATGCACTGGGAAGTGAAGTGACTCACCCAAAGGTCACACAGCAGTCGGGTGACAGAGTTGGGATTAGAACCCAGGTCCTTTGACTCCCAGGCCCCGGATTCTTTCCACTAGGCCACGCTGCTTCACTTTGTTACTCCTCTTTCCTCTTTCTCCCCTCCTTCCCCCATCCCCTTCCAGTCTCAGCTGGCCAACATTATTACCTATAGTGGAGGGAGCCCAGACCTAGGAGTCTGAAGGTCATGGGTTCTAATCGGAGCTCCACCACTTGTGTACTGTGTGACCTTGGGCATGTCACTTCACTTCTCTGGGCCTCAGTTACCTCGTCTGTAAAAAATGAGCATCCAAGAGTGGGAGCCCAATCTTGGACAGGGTCTGGGTCCAACCTGATTAACTCGTATCTACCTCAGCACTTAGAATAGTGCTCGGCACATAGTAAGCGCTTAGCAAGTACCGTAGTTGTTATTATGCTTTGAAAATGGGAATGATGGGATGCCACCCCAAATTTGCCCGCCTTTCCCATCTGTCTTGACGTTTGACAAAGTCGGATGTGAGAGTGTAGCTCTGAAGTTCCCCAGAAAGTAGCGGAGATTCCTCAACCTGGATGTGGAAATTAAAATCCAGAGATCAAAAATGTGGGGGGTGGGGAGTAATACGGGGAAGGGTTCATTCATCCATTCATTGTTGTATTTATTGAGCGCTTACTGTGTGCAGAGCACCGTAGTAAGCGCTTGGAAAGTACAATTCGGCAACGGAGACAATCCCTACCCAACAACGGGCTCACAGTCTAGAAGCGGGGAGACAGATAACAAAACAAAACAAGTAGACAGGTGTCAATAGCATCAATGTTGGGATGGGGTGCCCCGACCAGTTTAACGGGGCCACCCTCCCCGGGTTGATGGTGAGGGTGATGGTATTTGTCAAGCGCTTACTCTCTGTCAACCCCTGTTCCAAGTGCTGGGGTAGATACAAGATAATCAGTCCCAGTCCCACGTAGGGTTCACGGTCTTAATCCCCATTTTACAGATGAGGCAGCTGAGGCCCAGAGAAGTGAAGTGACTTGCTCAAGGTCACACAACAAACAAGTGGCAGAGCCGGAACTAGAACCCAGGTCCTTCTGACTCCTAGGCCTGGCTCTGTCCAGTAGGCCAGGCTGCTTCCCCAGTGTGCCTCGTGCACCCTCCAAAAACTCCGGATTGCCCTTTGGTCTGGGAGCCAGAGGACCCGGGTTCATTCAATTCATTCAATAGTATTTATTGAGCGCTTACTAGAGCACTGTACTAAGCGCTTGGAATGAACAAGTCAGCAACAGATAGAGACAGTCCCTGCCGTTTGACAGGTTTACGGTCTAATCGGGGGAGACGGACAGACGAGAACAATGGCAATAAATAGAGTCGAGGGGAAGAACATCTCGTAAAAACAATGGCAACTAAATAGAATCAAGACGGGTTCTAATGCCGGCCCCGTCGCTCACCTGCTGGGTGGCCTTGGGAAAGTCACTTCTGCGCCTCAGTTTTCCCAACTGCAAATGGGGATTCAATATCCGTTCTCCCTCCTACTTCGACTGTGGGACAGGCACTGAATCCGGTCTGATGAACTTGTATCTACCCCTAGTGATTAGAACAGCGCTCGACACAAAGTAAACGCCTAACAAATGTCATAAAAAATTACTTTTTTAAAAATGGGGGGGGGTTATTTGATCCATTTCACAGTTAAAGTCTCCACCTTAACCCCAGCCAATGGTGTCTTCCTTTGGGTTTTTATTAGGCTCTCTCTTCCTCGCTCTCCCTGTTCTCCGTCTTCCACTCTCTCATTGATCAATCCATGGAGTTATTTAGTTCTTTTTATATTCTCTGAAAAGCTCCTCCAATGTGCCAGGCACTGTGCTAAAAGCTGGGATAGACACAAGATCATCAGGTTGGACACAGTCCTGGTCCCACTTGGGTCTCACAGTCTCAATCCCCATTTTCCAGATGAGATACCTGAGGCTCAGTGAAGTGACTCGACCACTGTCATCCAGCACACAAGTGGCAGAGTCGGAATTAGTAATAATAATAATGTTGGTGTTTGTTAAGCGCTTACTATGTGCCGAGCACTGTTCTAAGCGCTGGGGGAGATACAGGGTGATCAGGTTGTCCCACGGGAGGCTCACAGTTAATCCCCATTTTACAGATGAGGGAACTGAGGCACAGAGAAGTGAAGTGACTCGCCCACAGTCACACAGCTGACAAGTGGCAGAGCCGGGAGTCGAATTCATGACCTCTGACTCCGAAGCCCGGGCTCTTTTCCACTAAGCCACGCTGCTTCCCCGGGGAATTAGAACCCAGGTCCTCCTACCTCCCAGGCCCGGGCTGTGTCCTCTAGGCCATGCTGCTTCTCAGAACTTATTGAGCGCTTCCTCTGTGCAGAGCACTGTACTAAGGGATTGGGGGAGTCCACTAGAACAGAGTCAGTCAATCGCATTTATTGAGGGCTTACTGTGTGCAGAGTACTAAGAGCGTCAGAGAATCCAGTATAATAAACATATTCCCTGCCCACAACAATCTTAGAGTCTAGTATTTGTCGACACGTTCCCTGCCTAACAAGGAGCATCCTGAAGACCCCCTCTCTCCCCCTCCTCTAATAGTAATAATAATAATTATTGTGGTATTTGTTAAGTGTATACTTTGTGCCGGGCACTGAAGCAGCGTGGCTCAGTGGAAAGAGCCCGGGCTTGGAAGTCAGAGGTCATGGGTTCTAATCGCGGCTCCGCCACTTGTCAGCTGTGTGACTTTGGGCCAGTCACTTGACTTCTCTGGGCCTCAGTGACCGCATCTGTAAAATGGGGATTGAGACTGTGAGCCCCACGTGGGACAGGGACTGTGTCCAACCCGATCTGCTTGTATCCACCCCAGTGCTTAGCACAGTGCCTGGCACATAGTAAAGCGCTTAACAAATACCAAAATTATAATTATTAAGCACTGGGATGGATACAAGCAAATGGGGGAGGACACAGTCCCTGTCCCCTGTGAGGCTCATAGTCATTCAGTCATTCATTCAGTTGTATTTATTGAGCGCTTACTGTTACTGTACTAAGCACTTGGAAAGTACAATTCGGCAACAGATAGAGACAATTCCTACCCACAGCGGGCTCACGGTCTAGAAGGGGGAGACACACAACAAAACAAAACAAGTTGTCAGGCGTCAATACCATCAAAATAAATAGAATTTTAGATATATACACAATCTCTCGATCCCCATTTTACAGATGAGGTAACTGAGGCCCAGAGAATTGAAGTGACTTGCCCAAGGTCACCCAGCAGACAAGCGGTGGAGCCGGGGATTAGGACCCAGGTCGTTCTGACTCCCATCTCCCACCCCCCACCACCCCACAGATTCCCCCGAGCAGACTGCTAGAATTCATGCGGCCTTTGACCAGGTTAAATCCCCTTTATCTTCTGTTTCTGCCACGTGACAAGAGTAAGCAGAAATGCGGGGCTCCGGGAGATGGAGCGATTACGGAAGCAGCATGGCCTGGTGGGTCCGTCCGGGCCTGGGAGTCAGGAGGTCATGGGTTCTAATCCCAGCACCACCACTCGTCTGCTGTGCGACCTTGTGCAAGTCACTTCACTTCTCCGGGCCTCAGTTCCCTCATCTCTAAAATGGGGATTAAGACTGTCAGCCCCACGTGGCACAGGGATTGTGTCCAACCTGACTTGCTTGTATCCACCCTAGCGCTTAGTACAGTGTCTGGAACATAGTAAGCGCTTAATGATAATGATGGTATTTGTTAAGCTCTTAACTATGTACCAAGTACTGTTCTAAGTGCTGAGCACTGGACAAGTACCATTATCATAATTATTATTATTCCCTGTGCCTCAGTTGCCTCATCTGGAAAACCGGGATTAAGACTGTCTCTATTTGTTGCCGAGTTGTACTTTCCAAGCGCTTAGCACAGTGCTCTGCCCACAGTAAGAGCTCAATAAATACGACTGAATGAAAAAAATGACTGACCGTGAGCCCCTCCTGGGACAGGGACTGTGTCCAACCCAATTATCTTGTAATAATAATAATAATGATGTTGGTATTTGATAAGCGCTTACTATGTGCCAAACACTGTTCTAAGCGCTGGGTAGATACAGGGTAATCAGGTTGTCCCACCTGAGGCTCACAGTCTTCATCCCCATTTTATAGATGAGGTCACTGAGGCCCAGAGAAGTGAAGTGACTTGCCCACAGTCACACAGCTGACAAGTGGCAGAGCTGGAATTCGAACCAGTGACCTCTGACTCCCAAGCCCAGGCTCTTTCCACTGAGCCACGCTGCTTCTTATATCTACTCAGCGCTTAGAACAGTGCCTGGCACATAGTGAGTGCTTAACAAATCCCGTAATTATTATAATTATCATTATTACTACAGTACCCTCTAGGTCCGGAGAGGAGAGGACTCAACCGTAGGTCTAGAGCAACAGTGTGGAGCAGGGAAATGATAGCAGCTGAGGGAAAGGCTCTGGTTTTCCGCCCCTTCCCAGCCCCGTCCATTCGAAGTAGCCCGAATCCAACTGGAAGCCCGGCTATTATTAACTCTGGCTCTTTGCCCGAATCCCAGGAAGCCAGACAGGCCGGGCTCCCATAATGTGGCATTTTAATGTTAAAAACACTTCCGCGAAGCCTGAGAAACTTGGAAACGCGTAAGGCACCGGAGCGAGTACTTTCAGGGGGCCTAGGAACTCGTCGTCACCGTCGGGGTCGGCGGCCGGAGACGCCAGACACGCTCCCGAACGAACGGACGGAGCCCAAATGGGAGCCAGTTAGCCACGGACACAAAACCGTTCCGCCTTTTGGCGGAGCCGGGGCCGGACGATAAATATCCGGAGTTCGACCGGCACGAGCGCTTTTGCTTTTCCGGATCCTAGACGGGAGATACCGTACGACAGCTTATCTTGGCGAGGGGAAGGAAGGGATCGGAATGCGTCGGAAGGGAACGTTTCGGACGATACCGCATTCAGCGGCGAGCCGCTCGGCCGAGCGCGGAAAGGAGTGGAATAAGTGGGCTCTCTGGAGATTTGGCACGCTGACACCGTAGACTGTTTTTTTAAATACGAGTGCTAGTTACATGGGATTTTGCCGTACAGACCAGAACGCGGCATGTCAGCTGACACGAGTATTAGTTTCATGATGCAGTAGGAAATGGAGTGTTTAATTCCCAAACTCGTCACTCCCCGAACATAATGGTAAGATCGATGTTTCTTAGCGAACTCTCGAGCGGGTGACGGAGGCGACGTAAACTAAAAGCGGCCACGGGGGTTTTCGTCTCTTAATTTTCTTTTCGTACTATTTGGCGTCAGCGGCTCAGCAAGCCGGTTCTCTTGCGTTCGTTCACCTTCCACTCCTTCCCGGCGCCGTCTTGTGTTTATTTTCACGGATATCGAAGAACCGGACTCGTTAGTGCTGTTGTTCTTTTTTTTCCCCCCCCTCTTTTTCCTTCTGGGGCTGAAATAAAGCTTAAGCTTCCTAAAGTATTTAAGTCTTTTTATCTGTGAATAATATTGCACCCGGAGAATGAGTGGTTTATTTTTAGCCGGGGAAGCAGCAGAAGTTTTATATTTAGCAGCGTGGGGTTCCAGCGATAAGCGTGTAAAAGTGCTATGTCACGGGTGCCGGTCTAGTTTGCTTTAAAACCGAGGGGACCCGTTCCAGGCTGAAGTAAGACTTTTGGCCCAGCTGTGGGGTCGCCAAACTGATAGCGTCTCTCTCGCCGACAGAATTTCTCGCGATTTTTGCCGTGTTGTGCGAGAGCTACCTGGAGACAGTAAAGCCTAGCTGATAAAAATGGTCTTTTCTGCCTCTCATCTTGAAAAATGTCCAAATCTGCCGAATCATAGGACGTATTGCATAAATGAGTTAAAGAAAAAAGGATGGGGAGGGAGAGGGTGGCCCAGTGTGCTTTGGGAGGGTTCGGTAGCTCTTTCGAACCTCTGAAATACCCTCTTGGGTATTGGATAAATTAATTTTGGAAAGTTCTTGAGAATGTACTCTGGGAGCACAGTTCTGTCATTGGCGGGGCTGCTGTTAAGGCGCGTTTGAAATATTTTTCAATTCCGTTCATCAGTCACTCGATAGTATTTATCGGGCACCTACTCCGTGCCGGGCACTCTACTAAGCGCTTGGGAGTGTACAGTACGGTGGATTTGGTAGACACGATCCCTGCCCATAGGGAGTTCCAAGCAGATTACGGCTAGGAAAAGTAATAGAGTATAAGGATATGGCAGAAGTAAGCGCTCAGAACAGTGCTAAGCGCTTAGTACAGTACTCTGCACATAGTAAGCTCTCAGTAAATACAATCGAATGAATATGGGGCTGGGGGAGAGTATAGCGGCGCTGGGAGAAATCAACCCTCCCCTCAAGGACTTTACAATCCTCGTGGGGGTTGGGAGCTGGGACTAGGTCATGGGTTCTAATCCCGGCTCCACCATTTGTCGGTCGTGTGACCTTGAGCAAGTCACTGCACTTCTCTGTGCCTCACTTACCTCATCTGTAAAGAATGGGGATTAAGACCGTGAGCCCATTGTGGGACAGGGACTATGCCCAGCCTGATTAACTTGTATCAACTCTATAGTGTAGAACAGTGGTTGGCACATAGTAAGCGCTGAACGAATACCATAATTATCATTATTAAGAGACACTGAAATAAATTACAAGTAAGGGATGCAACAGAGTTTTAATTATATACATACAAACATATATATATATATATATGTGTGTGTGTGTGTGTTCATTCAGTCGTATTTATTGAGCGCTTACTGTGTGCAGAGCACTCTACTAAGCACTTATGGATGTGTTGTGTGTGTGTATATGTAAATACATATATAGATATATTTAATAATAATGTTGGTGTTTGTAAAGTTCTTACTATGTGCAGAGCACTGTTCTAAGTGCTGGGATAGATACAGGGCCATAAGGTTGTCCCACATGAGGCTCACAGTCTTCATCCCCATTTTCCAGATGAGTTAACTTAGGCGCCGAGAAGTGAAGTGACTTGCCCACAGTCACACCGTTGACAGGTGGCAGAGCCGAGATTCGAACCCATGACCTCTGTCTCCCAAGCCCGGGCTCTTTCCACTGAGCCACGCTGCTTCTCTATATTTACACACACGCATACAAATGTAACCGGTACCTGGGGACCGAGTGTCGAAGCTGCAGGTAGGGGAAAAGAGGGTGGGGAGATTGGAGATGAATCAGGGAAGCCTTCCCGGGGGAGATGTGATTTCATAACGGCTTCGGAGCTAGGAGGAGCGGCGGCCTGCCGGCCGGGAAATAAAAAAAATTTGCAGATAGGAGGTAGGGCCGGGAGGAAGAGGTCGGGGGCGAGATTGGATGATGATGAAAACGGGAGGTTCTCTTCGACTAATTTCCTTGTCTCTGTTCTTCTCCAGAGCTCTGGGATCGAAACTTTGGTGGAGGAGCTCTGCTCCAGATTGAAAGACCTTCAGAGTAAGCAAGGTAAGGCTGGAAGCCTTTTGAAGGCTAAGAAATAATCACGGTGGTATTTGTTAAGCACCTACTATGTGCCAAGCACTGACCTAAGCACCGGCATAGTTACATGTTAATTAATTTGGACACAATCCCTGTCCCACATGGGGCTCACAGTCCTAATCCTCATTTTCCAGGTGAGGGAACTGAGGCCCAGAGAAGGGAAGTAACTTGCCCGAGGTCACACAACAGACGTGGGGCAGAGCCGGGATGAGAACTTCATTCACTCATTCATTCAGTCGTGTTTATCGAGCGCTTACCTTGTGCAGAACACTCTACTAAGCGCTTGGAAAGTATAATAAAGAGAGACAGTTCCTGCCTACAATGAGTTTATAGTCTAGAGGGAAGGAGACAGACATCAAAACAAGTAAACAGGCATCAATATAAATAAAGAGAATTGTAGATATATGCATAAGTGCTGGGGGTGGACGGGGAGGTGGGGGGAAGAGCAAGGGGAGCGAGTCGAGGTGACGTGGAAGGGAAGGGGAGCTGAGGAAAAGGGGGCTTAGTCCGGGAAGGCCTCTTGGAGGAGGTGTGCCTTCAGTAGGGCTTTGAAGAGGGGACAGTATAATGATGATAATAATATGACAATGATAAATTTGGGAAGCAGCGTGGCTCAGTGGAAAGAGCCTGGGTTTCGGAGTCAGAGGTCATGAGTTCGACTCCCGGCTCTGCCACTTGTCAGCTGTGTGATTGTGGGCAAGTCACTTAACTTCTCTGTGCCTCAGTTACCTCATCTGTAAAATGGGGATTAACTGTGAGCCTCACGTGGGACGACCTGATGACCCTGTATCTACCCCAGCGCTTAGAACAGTGCTCCGCATATAGTAAGCGCTTAACAAATGCCAACATTATTATTATTATTATAAATAAAGGATCCAGGACTGGAGTCCTTCCGGCTCCCAGGTCCGTAGCCACTTCGCAGCGCGACTCGTAGAACACACACCAGACCCCTCCCCGCCCCGAGGGCCGATCGGCCCAGAGGGTTGACGCCTGTCACCAGGTGGCCAAACGCCCACCCGAGCGAAGAACGACAGGCCCAGGAGGATTCGGGGGCTGGCCTAGCCCAACCCTGCCCCGTGGCGTGCTTATATCCACCCCGGCGCTTAGAACGGTGCCCGGCACGTAGTAATCGTTTAACAAAGGCCACAGTTATCATTATTAATAATAAGAAGAAGAAGAATTGAAAACTGGCCCGCAGGTGGCATGACTATTTCCGGGAGGGAGTGGCTCTTTCTCAAGGCAGGCAGCAGCGGTACTCTCCGAGGGCAAGGCGGCTTGGGAAATTTCATTCATTCGGTCGTATTTATTAAGCCCCTACTGTGTGCAGAGCACTGGACTGAGCACTTGGGAAAGTACAATAGGATAATAAATGGCAACATTCCCTGCCCACAGTGAGCTCATGGTCTAGAGCAGCGGAGATTAGAAAGCAAGAAGCTGGGCCCCGGCTCGGGCAGAGACAGAAGAACCGGGGAAATGGTGATTCATTCAATAGTATTTATTGAGCGCTTATTCTGTGCAGGGCACGGTACTAAGCGCTTGGAATGTATAATTCAGCAACAGATAGAGACAATCCCTGCCCAATGACGGACTCACGATCTAAACTACGGGCTCACAGTCTAAATGACGGGACGACGGAGGGGTGATGGGTGTCGCGTGCCCCCGGTTCGTACCAACCAGGACCTTCCTGGACCCGGGGAGCCTCAGTGACACGGAGTAGAAGTCAGACCTCACCTCTGATCACCCAGGTTACTGTGGAAAGTTTTTTACTTTGTTTTACCAGCGTGCAAGGGGCTGCCACATCCACACCCTCACTCACTCCACCACCCAAGGGTCCGATACGAGTCTGTGGTCAAAGGGGCCCGTTCTGCCCACGCAGCTTCTTTCAGCTTCCAAGTGCTACTGCCTTCTGCTGCTTCCGAGTGCTGCTCTCAGCGTGCTTTCTTCTGGCTTCTCTGCGTGCCTCTGTGCCGCCTCCAGGCTCCCGGGCTACTTCCTCTGTGCGTGCCTCCAGAAGCCCCTTCGCCTTTCAAAACGAGCGCCTTTTATCTGCCTTAGGCATCGCAGCTGTGGCCCCATGTGGCAGTCATTGGCGGGTCCTGGCTCTGCCACTTATCAGCGGTGTGACTTTGGGCAAGTCACTTAACTTCTCTGTGCCTCAGTTACCTCATTTGGAAAATGGGGATTAAGACTGAGCCCCACGGGGACCACCTCAGTACCTTGTATCTACCCTAGCACTTAGAACAGAACTTGGCACACTCTGAGCATATCATCCCCCTCCTCAAAAATCTCCAGTGGTTGCCTGTCAGCCTGCACATGAAGCAAAAACTCCTCACTATGGGCTTCAAAGCCGTCCATCCCCTCGCCCCCTCCTACCTCACCTTCTTTCTCTCCTTCTCCAGCCCAGCCCGCACACTCCGCTCCTCTGCGGCTCACCTCCTCACTGGGCTTCGTCCTCGCCTGTCCCGTCGTCGACCCCTGACCCACGTCCTACCTCTGTCCTGGAATGTCCTCCCTCCTCACGTCCGCCAAACTAACTCTCTTCCCCCCTTCAAAGCCCTACTGAGAGGCCTTCCCTGACTAAGCCCCCCTTTTCCTCTGCTCCTCCTCCCCTCCCCATTCCCCCTACTCCCTCTCTCTGCTCTACCCCCCTTCCCCACCCCACAGCACTTGTGTATATTTGCACATATTTATTATTCTATTAATGTTGTGGAAAATCTATAATTCTATTGATCTATTTTGATGCTATTGATGCCTGTCTATGTGGTGTCTGTCTCCCCCTTCTAGACTGGGAGTCCGTTGTTGGGTAGGGATCGTCTCTGTCTGCCAAATTGTACTTTCCAGGTGCTTAGTACAGTGCTTTGCACACGGTAAGCGCTCAATAGATACGATTGAATGAATGAATGAGCATAGTAAGCCCTTAACAAATACTTTCCTTATTATTATTATTGTTATTATTATTATTATTATTATGGGCCCAAGCCCGTCAACGGGTAGAATAGGGAGAGAAAGCCAGGCCTCCCTCCATGCCGTGCCCCACAGGTCCACAGTCACCTGCCTCAGGTAGAGCCCATCAACTCCTTCGCCAGGCTCTTCCTTGCTGTTGTTGGCGGGATCACAAGGTAGTGGGAAATTCTCAATTTTCAACCACTCCCCCCACGGACATTTCAGTCGTCATGCACTTGCCACCCCCTCTCGTGGTTCCAGGGCCAGAAGGAGGGCAGCCGGGAGGGAGCCCGCCCAACGCTCAGTGTTCGGCGTCGGTTGGGGGCCAGCCTGAGTCGGGTCTCGGGTCGGAGGGGGCTGGTCACTGGCTTCCTAAGGACTCTTCCAGCTGGAAAGCAGCCTGGCCCTAGTGGGTAGAGCCCGGGCCTGGGAGACAGAGGATCTGGGTTCTAATCCCAGCTCCGCCTCTTGACTGCCACGTGACGTCGGGCCAGTCCCTTTACTTCTAGTCCCGCACGTGTCTGCTGTGTGACCTCGGGCAAGTCACTTCACTTCCCTGGATCTCCTATCCGTCATCTGTAAATAAGAGTGTGAGCCCCATGTGGGACAGGGACTCTGTCCAACCTGATTAATTCATATCTATCACAGCGCTTAGTACAGTGTTCGGTACATAGTGTGCGCTTAACAAGTACCAACATCATTATTATTATTATTCTCTGTGCCTCAGTTTTCTCACCTGCAAAATGGAGATCGAATACCCGTTCTCCATACTGTGGACTGTGGGACGGGGACTTTGTCCAGCCTGATTATCTTGTATCTCCCCCAGTGCTTAGAACAGTGTTTGATGCATAGTTAACGCTTAGCAAAGGAAAAAGCAAACCAAAATAAAGCATGGCATTTAAGCACTTACTGTGTTCCAGGCACTGTACTAAGTACTGAGGTGGATACAAGCAAATGACGTTGGATACTCACATGTGGGGCTCACAGACTCATTCCCCATTTTACAGATGAGGTCACTGAGGCCCAGGGAAGTGACTTGCCCAAGTTCACCGCAGACAAGTGGCAGAGCTGGGATTAGAACCCATGACCTTCTGGCTCCCAGGCCTGTGCTCTTTACACCGCACCATACTGCTTCTAGGGAGATCATGCTTGATTGTTTAAATTTTCTCAATTTCACCATGGAGAACTGGAAGCGCTTCTCTTGCGGCAGGAGCGGGTCAGGAGACAAGCAGAAAGTAGTGGCACTGGGGCAGGTGCCCGCTGGGAGCACCGCGCTACGTCAAGCAGGTGCCACTCTGATGCCATGGAGGGTCAGGCTCCTGACCTCAACCTCCCGTTTCCCTAGAGTTGCTGACGATCGACCACAAAGGCCGAGGATCTCCATGGAACTGCTTAAATTCACTCGTTCAGTGGTATTTTATCTAGCGGTTCCTGCGTGCAGAGCACTGTACTAAGCGCATGAGAGCGTACAGTAATATAATAACCAGATACATTCCCCAATGTTCTTATAATCTAGGGGGTAATAATTAGTCTAGGGGGTAATAATAATAATGGTGGTGGTATTTGTTAAGCATTTACTATGTGTCAAGCACTGGGGTAGAAGCAAGCTAATCAAGTTAGCCGATTTGTACATTCCAAGCGCTTAGTACAGTGCTCTGCACATAGTAAGTGCTCAATAATCCTATTGAATGAATGAAGTTGGACCCAGTCCCTATCCCGCATAGGGCTCATAGTCTTAATCTGCATTTTACAGATGAGGGAACTGAGGCCCAGTGAAGTGATTTGCCTGAAGTCACACAGTAGACATGCGGCAAAGCCAGAATTAGAACCCAGGTCCTCTGCCAGGCCTGTGCTTTTTCCACTAGGCCATGTTGCTTCTGTCTCTGCTCCATCTCAAGTGTGGGGAGGGATTGTCTCTGTTTATTGCTGCATTATACTTTCCAAGAGTTTAACACAGTGCTCTGCACACAGTAAGCGCTCAATAAATACAGTTGAATGAATGAATGGTCCCTGCCTCAGAGGTCTCTGTCACAGCCACCCTGGCTCAAATCATCCCCAGCTGGCTGAATCATCCCCCTGAAAAGGTTTAAGCCATTTCATTCTTATTTGTCAAGATCAAGCCATTGAAAGTTCGTTCGTCTGGAGTAGCTTGTGAAAAGCTTTTAGCGGACTCAAATCAATCCATAAATCGTGTTTTTTGAGCACTTTCTGTGTGCAGAGCACGGTAAAACGGGGTTGGCAGACACATTCCCTGCCCACAACGAGCTCACGGTCTAGGTGGGGGAGGCAGACATAAATGAAGACATATTGGGTGTGTACGTAAGTGCTGAGGGTGGAGTGAATTAAGGGAGCAAATCTAGGTGCAAGGGTGACGCAGAAGGCAGTGAGAGAAGAGGAAATGAGGGCTTAGTCGGGAAAGGCCGCACGGAGGAGATGTGCTGCTAATAAGGCCTTGAAGGTGGCGGGGGCAGGTGGTGGTGATTGATCTGCCAGTTATGAAGGGGGAGGGCATTCCAGGCCAGAAGCAGGACATGGGCAGGGTGTGGTTGCAGCCAGATAGACGAAATTGAGCTACGACGAGAAGGTTGACGTTAGAGGAGCAAAGCGTGCAGACTGGCTTGTAGGAGGACGTCAGAGAGGTGAGATAGGAGGGGTCATGGTGATGGAGTCTCTGTTTGTTGCAGAGGTGGCTGGGCAACCACTGGAGGTTCGCGATGAGCGGGGAAACATGGCCGGAACGGTTTTATAGAAAAACGACTCAGGCGGCAGAGTGAATTATGGACTGGGGTGGGGAGAAAGGGGAGGCAGGGAGATTGGAGAGGAGAAGTCCACAAAAGAGAATGAGAATGGGCGGCCAGAGAGGGAGGAGGAGGACGAGGAGAGGACGGTGTCAGTGAAGACGAGATTCGATGGTATTCCCAGGAGAAGGGGTGGGTGACGGTGTTGAAAGCAGCTGAGGGGTTGAGGAGGAGACGGATGCGGTAGAGGCCGTTGGATTGGACGGGAAGGAGATCGTTGGTGAGAGAGCAGTTTGAGGAGTGTGAAGGAGGCAGAAACCAGATCGGAAGGAGTCAAAGAGAGAATTGGAGGAGGGGAACTTGAGACAGTGGGTGTAGATAACTCACTCAAGGAGTTTGGAGAGGAATGATGGGCGAGAGATGGGGTGGTAGCTGGAGAGATCGCGGAGTTAAAGGAGGGGATTTTTTTTAGGACAGGGAAAACAGGTTTGAAAGCAGTGGGGAAGAAGCCATTGGAGAGCAAACAGTTGAAGATGGCAGTCAGTGAAGGCACAGGGCAAGCGCTACAGTAAGGTACGAAGGGATGGAGTTGGAGGCGCAGGTGGAAGGGGTAGGATTTTGAGAGGAGATGGGGAGATCTCTGCGTGAGATTCCCTGTGGGGAAGATGGGAGGGGCAGGAGGAGGCAGGTAATGGTATTTGTCTGTTAAGCGCTTACTATGTGCCGAGGACTGTACTGAGCACTGAGGTGGGTACATGCAAATGGGTTTGGATACAATCCCTGTCCCACGTGGCGCCCACAGTCTCATTCTCCATTTTACAGATGAGGTAACTGAGGCCCAGAGAAGTGAAGTGTCTTGTCCAAGGTCGCACAGGAGGCAAGCAACGGAGCCGGGGTTAGAACCCAAGACTTTCTGACTCCCAGGCCCGTGCTCTATCCACTGCGCCATACTGTTTCTAGGGAGATCATGCTCGATAGTTTAAATTTTCTCAATAAACTGCCCGGCCAGGTCATTAGCATGGCCTAGTGGATGGAGCACAGGCCTGGGATTCAGAAGGATCTGGGTTCTGATCCCAGCTCCACCACTTGTCTGCTATGTGACCTTAACAACTTCTCTGTGCCCTCAGTCACCTCATCTGTAAAATGGGGATTGACACTGGGAGCCCCATGTGGGACAGGAGCGGAGTCCTGCCCCACGCAGGACAAACTGATCACCTTGTATCCCCCAGCGCTTAGAACAGTGCTTTGCACATAGTAAGCGCTTAACAAATACCACAGTTTTACCCGATCACCTTGTATCTACCCCAGCACATAGTAAGCCGTACAAATACCACAATAATTATTATTATTGTTGCTGGCAAGAGGTCGGGGAAGCAGAGGGACAAGGGGTTTGAAGACGGAGGTAATAGTCCAAAACAACCGACAAGGGAAGTGGGCACTAGGGTCCTTGAGGATGGAGAAGTAATGTCAGTCGAAGGAGAGGGCAGAGTTAAAGCAGCAAAGGGTAAACTTGAGGTGGATGAGGTCGGCCTGATCTCCGGCTTTCCACCAGCAGTGCCCCACGGCTCGTGCACGGGAGCGAAGGAGGCGGACTGTGGCGGTGAGCCGGGGCTCTGGGTTAGTGTTTCGAGATGGACGAGAGGATAGGGGAGCGAGCGAGTGGCGTTCATTAGGGAGGGGGAGGAGCTGAAGGTGTTAATTTGGTCATCCAGGGAAGGTAGTTTGGGCCCGGAGCCTAAATGGGGCACTGAGGAAAATTGGTGCGGGTCAGAAAGACTGGAGGTCTCTGTGGGGGAACAGGACAGATTTGCGGGGGACGAGTTGTGGGGGAGATAAGGTTGCTATCGGATAGAGGGATTTCGGAGTCGGTGAGGGTAGAGATATCCAGTGACTGGAGACGATGAGGTCGCATGTGTGTCCAAGTCGATGAGCGGGTGAGATGGAGGGAAGACAGAGACGCGGTGAGATGGAGGTCAGTGGAGTTGAAGCGCCGCCCTCTTCCGATCACTCCTCAACTCAAATGCCTCAATTTCTCGAGCGCTTTAAAGATATTGCTTTGTGTCTCTTAACAGAAGAGAAGATTCACAAAAAGTTGGAGGGATCACCCTCTCCGGAAGCAGAATTATCTCCCACGGCAAAGGATCAAGTGGAAATGTACGTGGGTCAGATTTTATCATTTTTTTCACACCGCTCGTGCTACAAACAGCACGAACCTCTCCAGCCGTTTCCGGCTCTGGAGGAAGAGAGAGCGAGAGAGGATACATGTGTCTGTCTGTGTGAGTGTGCGTGCAATTACTCGCGTTTTCTTTGCAAACGTGGTTGTCTATTTTCAGTCGGCAATTCACGTGATGCCGAGAGCAATAACTGAGGATTGGAGATTTAGAGGGAGTTTAGTAGCGTGCAAGCCACTCCTCGTGTTTCTCCTCCTCTTTTAAGAGAGGAAACACCATGGGATGAGTTCATCGAAGCATTGAGTCCCCTCAGATGCGGACCTGGAAGCACGTTGCAAAGCCTTTCCCTCGGCCGATATCACTCCGGGTCCGAGGGCCGGAACGAGCCTCCAAGGTCACCCGGCCTGTCATTAACGGGACTCGGAATAGAAGCGGGTCACGTGATTCCCCGGCCGGTGCCATCCTTCCGCCCCCGCTTCCTCAGATCTCTCTCTCATCCGTTCCATCTTAGAACTCGTCAGGCGGGCGGGCAGGGCACATTTGTGCTCGCTTCCAGTTCCATCATCGGAGAAGCACTTGGCTTTTGGCTGTGACTCCATCATAGGAAAATCTCGAGTAATCGGTTTCACACGGGCGAATGACATCTGCGGATTAGAGTTAAAAACTTCTTCATAAATTAAACGTGTCCGAGTGGCTGCGGTTCATCTCTGCAGGAAGGGGTCGATTTGGAAAAGTTTCTCTCTCTCTTTCTCTCGCTCGCTCTCTCAGGCACCACAACCGTAACATTTTGGTTGCGGTTTTGATTCTAAATATTGAAATGCCACAGCATTTTAGCAACCACGCGGTTCTCTCTCGGTTAAAATAAGCGTGAGCACGGCAAGGTCCGGGAGTCACTGGAGAAACGATCAGTTCCGTATGGGTTCCCCCGTTCGTCAGTCCCCCGACCCGAATAATCCACGTTTGGTCACGTCCACGTCACCCACCGTCGTGCCTCAGCGCCGAAGGACTTCCCTTCGGCTCGGTAACCCAAAGCGCCATCTTGCAGTCGTGCTTTGGAGTTTTCCCCCCGAGCCCGACCTCGCCTCTCTTTGTAACATTTTACAGTCGAGGGAAGGGGACGCATCGGCGAATCCGTCCAGGCGCGGTCCGGGGATTTGGGGATCTCACCCCGGCTTGGGTTTTAAAGCGCCACGTTCTGACCGTGCCTCCTGTCTGGTTTTTAGGTACTATGAAGCGTTTCCTCCGCTTTCCGAGAAACCGGTCTGCCTGCAAGAGATCATGCCGGTGTGGAACAAATCCAAAGTCTGCTCTTACTCTAGCTCGTCATCTTCCTCCACCGCCCTCCCGCCCAGCACCGACACATCCTCTCCCAAGGACTGCAACAGCGAAACGGAAGTCATTAAAGAGAGAAGCCCCGAAGCCACCACCGCCGTCCACGAGAGGATCCAGCCGAAAAAGAGCCAGAGCGAGAAGGAGAACAAGTTTGGCGACGGCCTTCCGGAGGAGAAACCCGCTTTCTACAAAAAGCAGGGGCGACACAAGGTGGAGGGAAAGGCGCGGCCCCGCTCTTGGTCTTCCGGCTCCAGCGAAGGCGGCTCCAGTTCGAGCGGCAATCAGGGGGAGCCGAAAGGACCCGCGAAGGGCGTTAGGGCGCGGCACAAGACCCGGGAGGTCCGGGGTAAAAGAGGGCGCAACGGGCAAGGCCGGCTCTCGGTGAAGGCGGGCGAAAGGGGGCAGAGAAGAGTCCCGGCCGGCGGCGGGGGCGGGGGAGGAGGGGGAGGATCCCTCCAGCAGCTGGGCAGAAGGGGCAAGAGGCCGTCGAAGGAGACCGGGAGGAAGGATCCCGGCGGCGCGGAGGGCCGGGAGCCGCCGGGCGGGAGCCGCAACGACCGGGAATACAAAGAGGAGCCGCTGTGGTACACGGAGCCCATCGCGGAGTACTTCGTCCCCCTCAGCCGGAAGAGCAAACTGGAGACGTCCTACCGGAACCGGCAAGAGGAGGAGCCGGAGGGCTTCGCAGAGGGCTTCGCGGAGGGCTTCGCGGAGGACCCGGCGGCGGGCCTCGGCCCGGGCGTCCCCCCGGTGTACCTGGCGGCGGGGACTTTCATCGACGGGCACTTCGTCGAGGTGCCCGCGGTCCCGGAGGAGGCGGGCGGCGTCCCCTGGAGCCCGCCGCGCCCTCCGCCGGGGGACCGCCCCTATTTGGATGACGTTCATCTTTCCGAACTCACCCACTTCTATGAAGTGGATATCGATCAATCCATGTTGGATCCCGGTGCCTCAGACGCGACGCGAGGAGAGAGTCGGATCCTGAATATGATCCGACGGAAGAGTCAGGAGGATGCCGATTTTGAGGCCGAATGTTGCGTAGTGTTAGATGGGTTGGAGCTGCAAGGGGAAAGTGCAATATGGACAGATTCGACCAGCTCCGTCGGAGCCGAGGGGTTTTTCTTGCAAGACCTGAGCGGTCTGGCTCAGTTCTGGGAGTGCCGTTCGTCTCCCAGCTCCGGCGACGCGGACGGGGAGAGCTTCGGCGGGGAGTCCCCCTTCCGGCTCTCTCCGGGCTTAGACGGCGCCGCGCTCGGCTCCCCCGGGCCGGCCGGCCGGCCGGAGCTCTTTCCGGATCCCCGAGAAGGGGCCGGGATCGACTCCTGTTTTTCAGTGTTTGAAGTGCAATGCAGTAATTCCGTTCTACCCTTCTCGTTCGAAACGCTCACCTTGGGGGACGAGGATCCAGACGCCGGCGGGGGCGGCGCCCTCGGGAAGACGCAATCGAGATTGTTAATATGGACCAAAAATAGTGCCTTTGACGAAAACGAACACTGTTCTAACCTCTCGACGCGGACCTGCAGCCCCTGGTCCCACTCGGAAGAGACCCGGTCGGACACCGAGGCCTGGGCCGTCCAGCCGGAGGACGCCCCCCAGCCGACGGCCGAGGAGCTGGGCTACGGCGGCCCCGCGGGCTACGCGGACGAGGAGCTGCTGGAGTTCCTGCGGGAAGACGCCCGCCGGCCCGCCGGGCGGACTCCGGGAGACGGGCCCGCCCCCGGCTACCTCCCCAGGTCGAAACTCGAGTCCGTGTGCGGGATCCCGCTGGAGCACCGAGCGGGGGGCGGGGACTACGGGCCGGCGGGGGGCGGGGCCGGCCCGCGGGGGGGCGCGAAGGACCTCTGGCCGGGCGGGCCGGACGGCGGGGCGGAGGCGGAGGGCCGGGCCGGGGAGCCCTTCCCCGACGGCGACGGCTACGCCGAGGCCCCGCGGGAGCCCGGCAAGGCGGTGCGGCGGTCCGAGTACCGCCTCTGGGACGGGCAGAAGGAGGACCCGGACCGGAGGCCTTTCGGCCCCGGCGGGCCGGCCGAGGCGGGCGGCGGGGGCGACTACACGACCCCGGCCCGGCCCTGGGAGGGCCGCCGGGCCCCCGAGCACGCCTTCATCCTGGGCGGCGTGTACGGGGAGCTGAAGGCGGGCCCGGGGGGGTGGGCCGTGCTCCCCCCGGCCCCGCCCCCGCCCCGGGGCAGCCTGCTGCAGTGCGCGGCCTCGGACGTGGTCACCATCGCCGGGACGGACGTGTTCACCAGCCCGGGCCACGGCTTGGCGCCGGGGTCCCGGCAGCGGTGGCGGCCGCTGGCGGCCCTGGAGCAGGGCGGGCCGGCCAGGGGCCGGGACGGCGGCCCGCCTAAGGGCTTCTCGCTCATCTTCCGCGAAGACCTCCTGGGCGCCTGCGGGGCCTTTCAGGGCGACCAGCCCGGCCTGGAGTACGCCTTCTCCTCCTTGGAGCTGAACCACCCGTTCTCGCAGGTCCTGCACGTGGAGTGCTCCTTCGAGCCCGAGGGGCCGGCCGCCCTCAGCCCCCCCGGCCTCAAGCCCGAGTCGGTCCCGGGCGCCGACCCGGACGGCCAAGTCTTCCGGCCCCGGATCTGCGGGGCGGACAGGACGCGCTACAGGGCCATCCGCATCTCCCCCCGGACCCACTTCCGCCCCATCTCCGCGGCGGAGCTGTCCCCGGGCGGGGGGAGCGGGTCGGGCTCGGAGTCCGACGGGGACGACGGCGGGCCCCCCGGGCCCCCCGGCCCCCCCGCCGCCCCCGCGCCCGCCGACGCCTTCGAGGGTCCGCCGGCCGACCTCCGGCCCCTGGAGGAAGACGCGGAGAAAGAGGGCCACTACTACGGGAAGAACGAGCTCGAGTCCGGCCGGTTTCTCCCCCAGTTGAAGAAGGCGGGGATGGAGAAGAGCGCCCAGACGTCCCTCGATTCCCAGGAGGGGTCCCCCGGGGCTCTGCCGGCAGGGAGGCGAGACCGCTGCTCGGAGTGCCGCCCGGGAGGGGCCGGGGAGGCGGAGGACCGGGGCGGCCCCGCGGCCGACTGCCGGATCCTGGCTCCCTGCCAGGAGGAGGAGCCGGGCGGCCCGTGCGGGTGTAAGGCGGGCTGTCAGTTCCCCGCCTTGGAAGACCGCCCGGCGTCTTCGGGAGAGCTGGGAGAGGTAGGTGGCCGGAACCACTCTCGGAGCCGGCGGCGGACGGAGCCGCCGGGGGCGGGGGGCGGGGGCGGGACGGGGGGCGGCGGCCTCTTGGCCTCTCCCTCGGGGCCCTCCCTGACTAGAAGCTCGCGGGTCACGCGCTATCTCGTCCGCTCCTAAAACGAGCGGGGGGACCGCCCGGCTTGCGGCATCGGGGGGGTCGGGGGAGGCTATTCTGAGAGACAGCCGGGCGCGCATCCGACCCGAGAGAGCCGCGGAGCGGGCCTCTCCGGCCCCCCAGTACCCAAGTAGGCGTCCTCACGGTCTTCCGTCTCCCCTCTCCGTAATATCCGTCCGGGTCCGCCTCTCACCGCGGACTGTAAATTCCCCGTGGGCGGAGGTAGCGTCCGACGGCTCCGTCGCGTCGTACTCTCCCAAGCGCCTAGAACGACGCTCTGCGCACAGCGAGCGTCCAGTAAGCGCCGCCGATTGATGGCTCGGTGGCGAGGGAGAGGGGAGAGGGAAGTGAGAGGTGTGGCTCTTGAAGTCTCCGTCTCTTCTGTAGTCTGGCTCGGTAAAGCGAACGCAGCCCGTTTCGATCCAGGCCCCTCCTCGGGTGTAAAGGGAAACCCGTGGTTGGTTTTAAAGACCGTACCCACATCGGGGAGACGGAACCTCTGCGCCCCTCTGGCTTTGGGGGGTCTCAGCAGAAGACGACTCAGTGGGCTTCTAGTCCCGTCAGCCGGCCGAGCGGGAAGACGCAGCTCATCGTCCTCACCGGCGGGATCGTGGACATCTAAACTGGGGTGACGGACCCTTCCCGGAAGTTGTTCACCCCTCGATGTAAGACTCCCGAAGAGAGTAAAGTTTTCAGAAAAGATTGGAAGAGGGCGTCCGGAACGGCGGGCCGGAGCCGACCGCGGGGCAGGCTGTGGGCGCTGGAGGCCTCCCCCAAGCTCCGTGATGCCCGCCAGATGGCTGACGAGACACCCCCGGGATTTCCGCAAGGGTGGCCCGGGTCACCTCGGGGCCAAACAGATCCCGGGACCGCTGCCAGCCGAGAGTCGGTTCCATCCCGGGATCAGGGCCGCCCCAGAGAGCTCTGAGATCCGCGCTGGACCGTCCACCTCAGACGTCAGCCTGCCCCCAGCCCCAGCGAAGCGACGCGTCCCGCCCGGTGCATAGAGCCCAGGCCCGGGAGTCAGAAGGACCTGGGTTCTATTCCCGGCTCCACCACGTTTCTGCTGCCTGATCTCGGGCAAGTCGCTTCACTTCTCCGGGCCTCAGTTCCCTCGTCTGTAAGGTGGGGATTCAGACCGGGAGCCACATGTTGGACCGAATCTCTGTCCAACCCAATTACCTTAAAGCTACCCCAGCGCTTAGTGCCTGGCTCACGGTAAGGGCAAAACAGGTACCTCTGATGTGATTACTGTGATGATTACGATATTTCCGCTGCCGCTCGGCAGGACAGCACGGTGGGTTCTAATCCCAGCTCCGCCACCTGTCTGCTGCATGACCGTGGGCAGGTCCCTTCACTTCTCTGGGCCTCAGTTCCCTCGTCTGTAAGTTGGGGATTCAGACTGTGAGCTCCACATGGGACAGGGACTGTGTCCACCTCGATTTGCTTGTATCCACCGCAGCGCTTAGTACATTGACTGGCTCAAGGTAAGCGCTTAACTAATGCCATCATCATCATCATTATTATTATTACATCCCACCGGCTGAGCCAGAGGAGGGGCGGCCCCGGTGGCTTAGCCGCTCCGGGCCTGCAGGCGTCACGGCTGCGCATCCGGGAGGCCTGGCCTCCTCCGCCAGGGCCGGGCCCAGCTGGTCCGGAGCCCGAGGAAGTTACCCGCCACACACCGCTCACCTGCCCCGACCCCCCCACCGGCCTTCCTCCCCCCTCATCCGGGGGGAAGCACCGTATTCCTTGTGGTGATGACCTTGTATCGACCCCAGCGCTTAGAACAGTGCTTGGCACGTAGTAAGCGCTTAACAAATACCACCATGATGATGATGATGATGACAGAGCCCGGGCCCGCGAGTCCGAGGACCCGCCTTCTCATCCCGGCTCTGCCGTTTGTCCGTTGTGTGACCTTGGGCAAGTCACTCCACTCCTCAGTTCCCTCATCCGGAAAATGGGGGTGAAGACTGTGAGCCCTATGTGGGACAGGGACTGTATGAAACCGGATTATCTTGCACCCACCCCGGCGCCGAGTAAGCGCTTAACAAGTACCATTATCGTCGTCGTCGTCGTCTCTGGGGAGCTTTCGACTCTGAAATCCGTTCGTGGCACATACTGCGGGCTACTCTTCTCTGCTGATTCTGGAACCCAGAACCAGGGACGTTGACGTGAAGATAGGGTTGTCAGGCTGCAGACCTTGCCTGCCGCCGATTCGTTCTTCCTCTGCAGAGGCCTGCTTTTATTCTTTCCTAGGGACACCGGTCTCATAAGACTCCTGGCTCCCTGAGGGTTCTCGGGAGACGGCAGGGGGAGGCCGCCCAGTGAAACTGTCAGCTCGTGTGGGCAGGGTCTGTGTCTGTTATGTTTTTATAGTGTACCCCCCCCCACGCGCTTAGTACACTGCTGTGCACCCAGTAAGCGCTCAATAAATATGTGGTTCAATGGATAGAGCACAAGCCTGGGAGTCTAGACTGTAAGCTTCTTGTGGGCAGGGAATGTCACTGTTTATTGTTGTATTGTACCTTCCCAAGCGCTTAGTACAGTGCTCTGCACCCAGTGCTCAATAAATACGACTGAACGAATGATTGAACGAGTCAGGTGGACCTGGGTTCTAATCCCGACTCCACCACCTGTCTGCTGTGTGACCTTGGGCAAGTCACTTCACTTCTCTGGGCCTCAGTTACTTCATCTGGAAAATGGGGCTTAAGAGTGTGAGCCCCATGTGGGACAGGAACTGTGTCCGACCCAATTGCCTTGTATCTACCCCAGCACTTAGAACAGTGCTTCGTACATAGTAAGCGCTTAAGAAGTACCATAATCATTATTATTAGCGACTGAGGGGCAGTGTGGCCTAGGGGAAGAGCCGGGTCCTGGGAGTCAGAGGACCTGGGTTCTCATCCCGGCTCCTCCCCTTGCCGCCGTGTGACCTTGGGAAAGTCACTTTGCCTGCCTGGGCCTCGGTTACCTCAGCCACCAAATGGAGAATAAGACTGTGAGCCCCACGTGGGACACGGACTGTGTCCAACCTGATTAGCTGGTCTCTACCCCAGCGCTTAAATCAGCGCCTGGCAACATAGGAAGCCCTGAACAAATACAGTCCTCTAGACTGTCATCTCGTTGTGGGAAGGGAACGTGTCCATTTATTGGTGAACCCTCCCAAGCGCCTAGTACAGTGCCCTGCACACCGTAAGCCCTCAATAAATACGCCTGCCGACTGACCCTTTTTAAAAACAAATAAATAAAAAGAGGTGAGAGAAGACGGAGCCGGCCAGCCTAGCTATAAAGAAGCAGGTAGCCTGTGTAGCCTGGCAGCATTCCTCGAAGTACAGCTTCCTGCAAGTCTGGACAAGCATTAGGTTTCTACAGGAGATTTTTCAAAGGCTGCAGGAAGCGCAGACGGGACGGGGGGTTTCCGGACGGGGGAGAAGGGGGTCTCCCCATCGCCAACAGAAACTTCCTCAGTCATCCCCGAGTTGCCTTTTAAAATCCCTGTAGACCTTAAGCTCGTTCTGTGGCAGCTTATTGTTACGGAGTACTCTCCCAAGCGCTTAGTAAGCTTTCTGCACACAGTAAGCGCTCAGCGAATGAATGAACTCCTCGCCCTCGTGACTCCGACGACGATGCTTAACCCCGCAAGCCCCCACGCGTGTCCGGCACGAGCGGAAGAGGCCGAGCTCGTCAACGGCGGCGCAGAGGACGGAGCAAAGAAATCTCTCAAACAGTTTGGCCCTTCCACCTTCCCCACCGCCTCCCCTCCCCGTCCCCCCCACCAAAGATGCTTTTTTTTCTTGTTCGTCGGTCACCGTGGGTGTTTAGCCTCTGTGAAACGTGGACCGTCTCCGGCAGAATCCCGCTAGGCGATGTTCTGTCGCGAGCGTAAACCCGCCGGGCCGGCCTCTCTGAGCGTGGGATGCTGAGTCACCGTGTGCTTGTATCCGAACAGTTTCCTCTGTTGAGCACTGATCTCCAAGGAGGGAGCAGCGGCCAAGAAAAACAGTGCTGGTGGGAAAAAGCACTCTACTCTCCCCTTTTTCCTGGAACTCAGTGTGAAGGTAAGAAAGAACTCGGGAGTTCGGCGGAGTCTCCTGCGAGCCGCCTACCTCTAGGCTGGAAGCTCGTTGCGGGCTGGGAATGGGTCTGGTTGATGTTCCATCGGACTCTTCCCAAGCGCTCAGTACAGTGCTCTGCACACAGCGCTCAGTAAATGGGATTGAATGAATCCCCTCGTTTACCAGAGGAAGGCACCAGGTGGATATTTCCTACGGTCTTCAAAGAAAATGTTCCCGCCGTCAAACTGGGGATGGAAACGATTGTAGAACACCCCCTCCGCTGCCTTTTAATAATAATAATAATAATAATGTTGGTATTTGTTAAGCGCTTACTATATGCGGAGCACTGTTCTAAGCGCTGGAGTAGACACAGGGCAATCAGGTTGATCCACGGGAGGCTCACAGTCTTCATCTCCATTTTACAGATGAGGTAACTGAGGCACAGAGAAGTTAAGTGACTGGCCCACAGTCACACAGCTGACAAATGTCAGAGCCGGGATTTGAACCCATGACCTCTGTCTCCCAAGCCCGGGCTCTTGCCACTGAGCCACACTCTTTTCTGTGGTGAATCTGTGCCCGGAACCTAGTGAGCGCGTAACGGACACCACGATGATTATTATTATCCATGCAGTGGCCCTTGTCCAGAGAACCCAGGTCCTCTGACTCCCAGGCCCGGGCTCTTTCCCCTGGGCCCTATTTCCTGTCCGTCACTTGTATTCTTTCCGATCGAGATTTTCAATTAGCCAACTAGACTGTAAGCTAATTTCTTTGTTGAGACGCACGTCCATCTCCCCCTCATTCATTCATCCAGTCGTATTTATTGAGCGCTTACCGTGTGCTGAGCTCTGTGCTAAGTGCTTGCGAAAATAAGATAAAACAATAAACAGTGACATTCCCTGCCCACAGTGAGCTTACAAGGCGGGGAGACGGACATCAATACAAATAAAATTACAGAGTTGTGCATAAGTGCTGTGGGGCAGGGAGGGGGGAAGAGCAAAGGGAACAAGTCAGGGTGATGCAGAGGGGAGTGGGAGATGAGGAAGAGAGGGGTAAGTCTGGGAAGGCCTCTTGGAGGAGGTGGGCCTTCGATAAGCTTTGAAGTAGGGGGAGAGTCATTGTGGGATTTGAGGAGGGAGGGCGCTCCAGGCTAGAGGCCGGATGTGGGCTAGGGGTCGGCAGCGAGAGAGGCGAGTTCGAAGCATAGAGAGAAGGTTAGCTCCAGAAAGGAGTGAAGTGTGTGGGTTGGACTGTAGAAGGAGAGAAGCGAGGTGAAGTAGGAGGGGGCAAGTTGGTGGACTGTATAAAAGCCAGTGGTGAGTTTTTGTTCGATGTGGAGGTGGCTGGGCAACTTCTGGAGCTTTCTGAGGAGCAGGGGTGACGTGTCCTGAGCAATTTTGTAGAAAAGTGATCCAGGCAGCAGAGTGAAGTATGGGCTGGAGTGGAGAGAGACAGGAGGCCGAGTGGTCAACAAGGAGGCTGATGCAGTGATCGAGGCGGGAGAGGATGAGTGATTGGATTAACGCAGTAGCAGTTCGGATGGAGAGGAAAGGGCAGATTGTAGCCATGTTGCCAAGGTGGGACCGACAGGATTTAATGATGGATTGGATATGTGTGTTGAATGAGAGAGAGGAGCCAAGGATAATACCAGGCTTGTGAGACAGAAAGGATGGTAGTGCTGTCTACAGTGATGGGAAAGTCGGGAGTAAAGGGTTTGAGAGGGAAGATAAAGAGTTCTGTTTTGGGCACGGTAAACTGGAGGTGACGGGAGGACATCCAAGGAGAGATGTCTTGAAGGCCAGAGGAAATGCGAGACTGCAGAGAGGGAGTGAGATCAGTGTCGGAGATGGAGATTTGGGGATTATCCACATAGAAGTGATAGTTGAAACAGTGGGAGCGAATGAGTTCTCCAAGGGAGCGGATGTAGGTGGAGAATAGAAGGAGACCCAGAAGCGAGCCTTGAGGGACCCCCCACTGTCGGAGTGGGAGTCCGAGGAGAAGCCCGCGAAGGAGACTGAGAATGATCGGCTAGAGAGATGAGAGGAGAATCGGGAGAGGACAGAGTCAGTGAAGCTAGATAACGTTTCCAGGAGAAGCGGGTGATCCTCAGCGTCGAAGGCAGTTGAGAGGTCCAGGGTGATTAGGATGAAGTAGAGGCCGTCAGATTTGGCAAGAAGGAGATGACTGATGACGTTTCAAAGGGAGGTTTCTGTGGAATGAAGGGGTCGGAAGTCAGATTGGAAGGGGTCAAGGAGAGAACTGGACTTGGTCTAGATAGGAAGCGCCGAAGGGTGACCCCGCAGACCGAATTCCCTGAGCCCAGGTCACACTGGAGGGTCTAGGCCTTTCGGGGAGAGGTCCCCTGCTCACTGCTCTACTTATCGGGGTGGCCACCTCTGGGCCAGCAAGTTCCCAAAAGGGGCTTTCCCTGCCACATTACTCCTTCACCACTCTCAGGCCACACATAACCTCTTCGACTCTCCTGATTCCTCCTCCTGCCTCTCGCTCTCCCCTGGGGCCTGGACCTCCGTGGATTCACTGCCTATTTCCCTCCTTAATAATAATAATGATGATGGTATTTAAGCGCTTACTCTGTGTCAAGCACTGTTTTAAGCGCTGGGATAGGTGCAAGCTATTCAGGTTGGACACAGTCCCTGTCCCACGTAGGGCTCAGTCTTAATCCTCATTTTACAGATGAGATAACTGAGGCACGGAGAAATTAAGTGACTTGCCCAAGGTCACACAGCCGACAAGTGGCAGAGCCGGGACTAGAACCCAGATCCTTCTGACTCCCAGGCCCGGGCTCTATCCACTAAGCCATCTTCAGTGAGCCCCATGTGGGACCTGATGATCTTGTTTCTACCAGTGCTTGTAGAATAAGCGTTTATCAAATACCACAGTCATTATTACTGTTATTAGTATCATTATTACCCAGAAGCTTGATTGTGACGTGAACAGTGCTCCAGATAGAAAAACTAAAGCAAAAGTTTTGAAAATAGTGGAGATAAACTGCTCTGCAGAAAGAAGTCAGTAAGATTTGTATTTTCTTGTAATTTAGAGACTTTTTTTGGGAGAAGACTAAAATTTGACCTTACTATTTAAGCACTTTTCTTATTTCCCAAAACACTTTTCCTTTCTCATCTCTTCTCTGGAAAGCATTTTGTGTTTGCTTCCTTGACTCGGCCTCAAACTCCTTGAAGGCAGGGATTGCATCTTCTGCCTCTTGTGCTCAACCAAGAGCTTACTACAGTGCTCTGCACCCACTAAGTGCTCAATAAATACCGTTGATTGATTAATTGTTCCGTGCTCCATAGGGGCTGAGAGACTTATTTTTTCTGGCATTTGTTAAGCGCTTACTATGATCAAACGCTGTTCTAAAAACTGCAATAGGTACAAATCAATCAGTCCCATATGGGACTTACAGTCTAAGTAGGAGGGAGAACAGGTATTGAATCCCCATTTTATAGCTGAAGAAGCCGAGTAATAATAATAACAATCGTATTTGCTAAGCCGTTACTATAAACTAAGCACTGGATTGGATAAAAGCAAATCAGGTTGGACAAAGGCTCAAGGTCATAATCCTCATTTTACAGGTGAGGTAACCAAGGTATAGACAAGTCAAGTGACTTGCCCAAGGTCACACAGCAAGCAATTGACAGTGCCGGGATTAGAACCCAGGTCCACTGATTCCAAGGCCCAGGGGCTCATCTCACTTTGCCCTCTGCCTCTTTTGGAGAACTCTGAAAAGACCAGACTTTAGAGGACAAAGCCTGTAAGGGGCAACCGTGGTTTAGGCGGAAGGGCTCGGCCAGGGCCTCGTGGCTGTTGGATTTCTCGGACGTTCTCTGCTTGCCTGTTTTGTGGCCCCTTACCCGTCTTCAGGTTCGTTCATTCATTCCTTCAGTCGTGTTTATTGAGCACTTACTGTGTGCAGAGCACTGTACTAAGAGCTTGGAATGTACAATTGGGCAACAGATAGAGACAATCCCTGCCCAACGATGGGCTCACAGTCTAGAGAGGGGGAGGGGGGAAAAAGACAGCAAAACAAAACAGGTAGTCATGCTTCAATACCATCAAAATACATAAATACAGTCATAGACATAGAGACAGGTTTGTGTTAATTATTATTATTATTAATAATATTTGTTGAGCGCTTACTGTGTGCAAAGTACCATACTAAGGGCTTGGGAGAGTACTATAAACATCAAACACATTCCCTGCCCACAAGGAGCTCACAGCCTAGAATAATACATTCCCATCAGAAGGGAAGAGCACAGGCCTGGGAGCCAGAGGCTCTGGGTTCCATTCTCAGCTCTGTCTCTCCCCTGCTGTATGGCCTTAGGCGAGTCACTCAACTTCTCTGAGCCTCATCTGTAAAAAGGGGACTCGGTCCCTGTTCTCCCTCCTGCTTATGTACATATCGGTAATGTATTTATATTAATGTGTCTCTCCCCCTCTAGACTAAGCTCGCTGTGGGCGGGGAATATGTCTGCTATATTGTTAGAGTGTATTCTCTCAAGGACCTAATACAGTACTTTGCAGACAGTAAGTACTCAATTAACATGATTTACTGACTGACTGTACCGTGAAACCCACATGAGACAGGAACTGTGTCCAACCTGATTAACTGGTATCCACTCTGGAGCTTAGTTCAGTTCCTGAGTTCACAGTAAGTGCCTAAAAAAATAGCACTATGATGTATGATTGTCATGGTCATCCAGCAGGAGTAGCAGAGAAGGTTTTAATGATAGTTTATAACTTGGTTTTCAAATGAATCGTTATCTATTGAGTGCTCACTATGTGCAGAGCGCCGTACCAAGTACGAGCTTGGGAGAGTAAAGTGTAACCGAGTTGGTAGACGTATTCCCTCCCCACAAGGAGCTTACAGTCCAGAAAGGGAGCCAAACATTAGGGAGATGTACATAAGGGCTGTCGGGCCGAAGGAGGGGTTAATAAAGTGAGCAAATCAGGGCAACCCAGGAAGGAGAGAAAGAAGAGGAAATGAGGGCTGAGTCAAGGAAGGCTTCTTGGAGGAGATGGGTTTTTAATAAGGCTTGGAGGGTGGGGAGAGCGACCGTCTGTCAGATATGAAGGGGGAGGGTGTTTTGGCCCAGAGGCAGGTTGCGAGGGAGGGATCAGTGGCGATTAAGATGAGACTGAGCTACAGTGAGTAGGTTGGCATTAGAGGAGCAGAGTGTGTGGGCTGGATCGTAGTAGGAAATCAGACAAATGGTGGAAGGGCTTAAGGGGATTGAATGCTATAAAGCCAATGGTAAGGAATTTGGGGGGTTGCAGAGGTGGATGGGCAACCACTGGTGGTTCTTGAGGAGGAGAGGATGTGGATTGAACATTTTTGTAGGAAAGTCATCCGGGCAGCGGAGGGAAGTATGAACTGGAGTGGGGAGAGACGGGAGGCTGGAAGGTCAGCAAGGAGGCTGATAGGGGAATCAAGGCAAGGTAGGATAAGTGCTTGGATTGACACAGCAGTTTGGATAGAGAGGAAAGGACGAATTTTAGTGAAGTTGTGACGATTGAACTGACAGGAATATGGAATATATGGGTTAAGTGAGAAAGATGAGTCAGGGGTATTTATAGAGCTCTTACCGTGTGCAAAGTACTGCACTAAGCACTCGGGAGAGTACAGTGCGAGAGGCGGAAGACACATTTCCGACCACGGCGAGCTTACAGTTTCGAGTCAAGGGTAACGCCAATGCCGAGGTTGCAGGCTTTTGAGACGGAGAGGATGGTAGTGCTGTCTACAGTGATGGGAAAGTCAGGGGAAGGGCAGGACATGTTAAGGCTGAGCTGTCGGTGGGTTGTCCAAGAAGAGATGTCCTGAAGGCCGGAGGAAATATCGGTCTACAGAGAAGGAGAGAGATGAGGGTCAGAGATGTAGATTTGGAGATCATCTGCATAGAGGTGGTAGTTGAAGCCATGGGAGCGAATGAGTTCTCCAAGGGAGTGGGTGGAGATGGAGACTTAAAGGGGACCAGAACTGAACCTGGAGGGACCCCCCCCCACACAGTTAGGGGGTGGAAGGCAGAGGAAGAGCCCGCAAAAGAGACTGAGAATGAATAGCCAGATGGGAGGAGAACCAGGAGAGGACAGTGTCAGTGAAACCGAGGTTCGATGACGTTTCAAGGAGAAGGGAGTGGTCTGCAGTGTCAGAGGCAACTGAGAGGTCAAGAGGATCAGGATGAAGTAGGGGCTGTTGAATTTGGCAAGAAGGAGATCATTGGTGACGTTTGAGAGGGCCATTTTTGTGGAGTGGAGGGGACAGAAGCCAGATTGCAAGGGCAGAATTGGAGAAGTGTAAGCAGCAGGTGTAGACACTTGTTCAAGGAGGAGTTCCAAGAGGAATAGTAGGAGGGAGATAGGGACGATAAGCGGAGGGATTCATGGGGTAAAGGGAGAGTTTTGATGGGTTTTTTTAGGGCAGAGAATACATGAGGGTATTTGAAAGCAGTGGGGAAGAAGTCAGTGAAGAGTGAACAGTTGAAGATGGTAATCAGGGAGGGGAGAAAGGAGGAGACAAGTGTTTTGAAAAGGGGCGAAGAGATTCGGTCAGAGGCACAGGTGGAGGGGGATGAATTTGGAGAGGAGGAGGAGGAAGAGGAGGAGGATATCTTCCTGAGATACCACTGGGGAAGATGGGAGAGGTGGAGAAGAGCCGGAGAGATGTTACGGAGATCGTGCCTGATGGTTTCAACTTTCTCAATAAAGTAGGTGTCCCGATCATTAAGGGCAAGGGATGGGGGAGACGGGAAGAGGGAGTTAAAAGTCCAAAACAATTGTCCAGGGCGATGAGCATGGGAGTCCGTAAGGATGGAGAAATAATGTTGCCAAATGGAAGAAAGGACACAGTTACAGCAGATTAGGATGAACTTGAGCTGGACAAGGTCAGCCTGATATCTGGATTTTCACAAACGGCGCTCTGAAGCTAATGCACAGGAGTGAAGGAAATGTCAGAGCACTGCATTATAGACTAAGCTTGTTGTGGGCAGGGAATGTGTCTGTTTATTGTTGTATTGTACTCTCCCAAGTGCTTAGTACGGTGCTCTGCACACAGTAAGCACGCAATAAATACAATTGAATGATTGAATGAATCCTAACCCCACTTAGGGTCATTCTCCTTGGTCCATAACGTCCAAAAAACTTTTAACTCCTTGGCAGTCTGAAATTTGATGATCCTGAGTTTAGGTCTTCCAATTTTCTTGGGAAAGACCTTTCAGTGTTCTTAGCTTAATAATAACAATGATGATGATGATGATGATGGTATTAAGTGCTGCTTATAATGTTCCAGGCACTTTTCTAAGCGCTGGGGTAGATACAAACAAATCAGGTTGGACACAGTCCGTGTCCCACTTGGGGCTCACAGTCTCAATCCCCATTTTACAGATAAGGTAACTGAGTCCCAGAAAAGTTAAGTGACTTACTCAAAGTCACGCAGCCAGCAAGTGGTGGAGCTGGGATTAGCACCCACGTCCTTCCGATTCCCAGGCCCGTGCTCTCTCCACTGAACCATGCTGCTTCTCATGTTCATTACCAGAAGCATCAGCCATATGAGGGCTTTCTGATGGATTTACTTAAACTTAAAGCTTCTTTGGTTCCCTCTGAAATACCTCCTTCCCCCTGCCCAGGACGTCCATTGCTATTTATTGAAAATTTTAAATAAAAATTCTGTACCAATCATCTTCGCTTCAGTTCTCAGATTTTCCCCTTGAATTCATTCTTTGGGCAACTTGTCAGGCCAGGCTTCTTGGGCTCACTGCCATCCCCAGTTCTCCTTTTCAGTAAACCCCCGACGGAGTCCACCTCTCTGCAAGGAACATCTTCGATCGCGGTTCAGCACAGGGGAGTGGCGTTGGGATGAGGTCGGGCAAACGGGAATTTTTTCCCAACAGGTGACATCGTTGGCAAAAGATGTGCACTCCATTGTCCCTGCTTACCAAGGTTCTGGAACTCAGTCAGTAATCATTATTGAACACTTACCCTGTGCCGAGCACCGTGCTTAGAACGAAGGAGAGAACAGAAGGATTAGTAGGCATGATCCCTGCCCTCAAAAATCCAGCTGGGAGGCAGTCAGTAAAATAAATCCCAGATCGGAACAAGTAAAGCAGCATGGCCAAGCGGTTAGAGCCCGGGCCTCGGGTCAGAGGACCTGGGTTCTCATCCCGGCTCCTCCACTTATCTACTGAGTGACACTAGGCAAGTCACTTTACTTAATAATTACAATTATGTTACTTGTTAAGGATGTACTAACTGTTCTAACACACTGTTCTAAGTGCTGGGGTATTCAGGTTGCCCCACGTCAGCTCACAGTCTTAATCTCCATTTTCCAAATGAGGTTACTGAGGCCCAGAGAAGCAAAGTGACTTGCTCACAGTCATACAGCAGGCAAGTGGCAGAGCCGGGATTGGAACCCACGTCCTCTGTCTCCCAAGCCCGGACTCTTTCCACTAAGCCATGCTGCTTCTGGGCCTCGGTTCCCTCATCAGTAAAATGGGGATTAACACCGTGAGCCCCATGTGGGACATGATCTGTGTCCAACTGATTTTCTTGTATCCACCCCAGCGCTTAGTACAGTGCCTGGCATATAGAAAGCGCTTAACAAATACAATAAAAAAAGTAATAGGTGAAGAGGTTTGGCTCTAAATGTGGGGGGGCAGGCGGGAGTTAGTTGACACAAAGTAGTGGCTGTTGGAGGATAAGGGGTAGAAAGGTGAGCAATTAATCAGGGAACCCCTCCTTGAGGAAGGTGTCGATGGGGAGAACAGTGGTCTGCCAGATGTGAAGGGGCTGGGGTGACCCCCGAGTAAGAAGTCGCCCGCCAGAGGCGAGAATAAGAGATGGCGGTTGTGGTCTCCTGAGAGGAATCAGTCAGTTGATCGTATTTCATGAGCATGGCGTTATACTAAGCGCCTGGATGAATCCAGTATAACAGACACATTCCCCACCCCCAACGAGCTTGCGGTCTAGAGGGGGAGACAGACATGACTATAAATCGCAGATATAATAAATGGACGGAGGTAGCCAGAGGGGAGCGGCGGGAGATCTGATTGTGTCAGAAGTTTCTGCTCGATGCAGAGAGGGATGGGGAACCCCTGGAGGCTTACTGTTTATTGTTATAGCGTATTCTCCCAAATGCTTAGTACAGTGCTCTGCATACAGTAAGTGCTCAATAAGTACAGTTGAATGAATGAAGGTTTTTGAAGAGCGAGGAGATTGGCCCAGAACAGCGTTCTAGAGAAATGACCCAGCCAGCAAAGTGAAGGATGGAGAGGGGAGAGGCTGGAGACGGGGAGGTCGGCCAGGAGGCTGATGGAGAGGTCGAGTCCTAGGGTGTAGACAAGCATCTAGGCCATTGTGGTGGCATTTGGGTCAGAAGGAAAGAGCGGATTCGCGAGACCTGAGTCTTCCCGGGGAGGCGACACCTTTGGGAGACGGGGTCCGGCCAGAAAAAGTCACAGATGCCATCGCCACTCTGAGAGAAAACCCGGCACTGGCTTCTTGGGGAGGACCTTATCATTCATTCACTCATTCAGTCATATTTATTGAGCACTTGCTGTGTGCAGAGCACTGTACTGAGCCCTTCAGAGAGAACAGTACAGCAACAAACTGACACATTCTCCGCCCACAACGAGCTCACAGTCTAGAGTAATTGTGGTATTTAAGGTCTTACTAAGTGCCAGGCACCGTACTAAGCACTGGGGTGGATACAAGCAAATTGAGTTGGACACAGTCTCTGTCCCTTGTGGGGCTCACAGTTTCAATCCCCATTTTACAGATGAGGTCACTGAGGCCCAGAGAAGTGAAATGATTTCCCCAAGGTCACACAGCAGACAAGTGGCAGAGGTGGCATTAGAACCCAGGTGCTCCTCCCAGGCCCTTGCTCTGTTCACTAAGCCATGCTGCTTTTCCTTCCATCAGACTACACCCCCCCCACCAACTCTGTGTCTCTCTGTCTGTCTCTCTTTGTCTCTCTCTCTCTGTTTCCCTCATGTTCTCTCCCTTATGCACCCTCTCTGTCTCTCGCTGTCCCTTTATGTCTCTTTGTCTTCGTTTCTCTGTCTCTCCTTCCTGCTCCTCTCTGTCTCCCTTGTACTCGCTCTCTCATGAAGGAGATTAGGGAGGTGAGGTGGTAGGGGGTGAGCCGATCGGCTTTAAAGCCAACGGTGAGGAGTTTCTGTTTGATGAGGAGGTGAATGGGCAGCGATTGGAGGTTCTCGAGGAGTGGGGAGACACGAACTGATCGTTTTTATTGATAAATGATTCGTCCAGCAGAGTGACGTCTCGATTGGAGTGGGGAGAGCCAGTAAGCCGGGAGGTCAGTGAGGAGGCAGATGCAGTAGTCAGAGCCGGTTAGGATAGTGCTTGGATCAACATGATAACAGCTCAGATGGAGAAGAAGGGGTGGATTTTAGCAATATCGTCCTAGCAGAACCGACAGGATTTGGTGACAGATCAAATATATGGGTGGAATGAGAGAAATGATTCGAGGACAACGCCAAGGTTACAGGCTTGCGAGGTAGAGAGAAGCAGCATGGCTCAGTGGAAAGAGCACGGGCTTGGGAGTCAGAGGTCATGGGTTCGAATGCCGGCTCCACTGCTTGTCAGCTGTGTGACTGTGGGCAAGTCACTTCACTTCTGTGTGCCCCAGTTCCCTCATCTGTAAAATGGGGACTAAGAATGTGAGCCTCATGTGGGACAACCTGATTACCCTGTGTCTACCCCAGCGCTTAGAACAGTGCTCGGCACATAGTAAGCGCTTAACAAATACCAACATTATCATCATTATTATTATTATTATAGAGTTGTTGTCTACAGTAATGGGAAAGACAGGGGGAGGACAGGTTTTGGGTGGGAAGATGAGGAGTTCAGCTTTGGAAATGTTTAATTTGAGGCGTCGACGGGACATCCAAGCAGAGATGTCCTGAAGGCAGGAGAAAATGTGAGATTGCAGGGAAGGGGAGAGATCGGGCTGGAGACGCAGATTTGGGAATCATCTGCCGATTGAAGCCAAGGGAGCGAATGAGTTCTCTGAGGACATGGGGGGAGAGGGAGAGTAGAAGGGGATCTAGCCCTAAGCGACCCTTCCTGCCAGGGTGGGAGGCAGAGGAGGAGCCCGCAAAAGAGACTGAGAAGGGGTGGGTAGAGAGATAGGAGGAGAACCGAGAGAGGACAGTGTCGGCGAATCCAAGGTTGGACCGAGTTTCAAGGAGAAGGGAGTGATCTCATTCATTCATTCATTCATTCAGTAGTATTTATTGAATGCTTATTATGTGCAGAGCACTGTAATCTACCCCGTCAGAGGCAGCTGAGATCTAGGAGGATTAGGATGGAGAAGACACCATCAGTTTTGGTGAGAAGGTCATTGGTTGCCTTAGAGAGGGCTGTTTCTGGGGAACGAAGGGGACGGAAACCAGACTGACAGGGATGTAGGAGATTATTGGAAGATAAGGAGTGGAGACAACGGACATAAACAACTCTTTCAAGAAATTTGAAGAGAAACGGTAGGAGGGAGCCGTGGGGTCGAGAGAGGGTTTGGGGTTTTTTTTTAGGATAGAGGTTATGTAAGCATGTTTGAAAGCAGCGGGGAAGAAGCGGTTAGAAAGTGAACAGTTGGAGATGACAGTCAAGGAGGGAAGAAGGGAGGGGGCAAGTTCTTTTGAAGGGTTTGAAGGGCTTAATACGGTGCTCTGCACGCAGTAAGCGCTTAATTAAACATGATTGAATGAATGAATGGGGTCAGAAGCCCAGGTGAAGGGGGTAGATTTAGAGACGAGCCAAGAGATTTCATCTTGAGTTACTGCAGGGAACAGGGAGGGTTGAAGAGGGTGGAAGAGGGGTGGGGGATTGGAGAGGAGCAGGGGAGATTTTTGGGAGATCATACTGGGTGGTTTCAATTTTACTGATGAAGTATGTAGTCAGGGCATCGGGGGACAGAGATGGTGGGGGGGTGGGGACAGGAGGTTTGAGAAGCAGCGTGGCCTAGTGGATAGAGCTTGGGCCTGGGAGTCAGAAGGACCTGGGTTCTAATCCCAGCTCTGCCACTTGTCCGCCGGGTGACCTTGGGCAGGTCACCAGGCGCTAGTCTGGAAGAGAAAGAAAATCCAGAGCTGCAGCAGCCGATCTGTAAACCCGGTGGACTGGGACAGATTCCTGTGGGTGACTAATAATAATAATGATGGTTTTTGTTAAGCGCTTACTATGTGCCAAGCACTGTTCTAAGCACTGGGGTAGATACAGGGTCCCACGTGGGGTTCACAGTCTTAATCCCCATTTTCCAGGTGAGGGAACTGAGGCCCCGAGAAGCAAAGTGAGTGGCCCAAGGTCACCCAGCAGACAAGTGGCAGAGGTGGGATTAGAACCCACGTCCTCTGACTCCCAAGCCCAGGCTCTTTGCACTAGGCCACGCTGCTTCTCGTAAGCAGCGGGACTAGGCAGGTCCCAGCGGGTGGGGGGACGGGGGAATCCATAAATTCTGAGCTGGCGGGAGTGAGTTACTAAAGCGCCTGTCCACAGTGATTGGGCGAGCGCTAGCAAGTCGAGCTATCAAGTCCTTAGTCGTTGATGGGTGACTGTTGGCAGGTTCGTTCATTCCTTCATTCAGTCATATTTAGTGAGCGCTTACTGTGTGCAAAGCATTGTATTAAGCCATTGGGAGAGGACAACAGAACAGCAAACGGACACATTCCTGCCCACGTTGTTAACTCCTTAGTGAGTCACTGTCCTTCTTTGCGGGGTGGGGGGCTGGGTGCAGAGGGGTGGGGAATTGGCGATTCCTTCCTCTTGCGGGCCCAGGTCGTCGGGGCACGGATGCAGTAAGGGGAGAATGAAGGGGCCGGGGTCCCCTTCCACGGTGCGTAGGGGCTGATAGAGGGGCCGGAGTCTCTTGTCTCTGGGCAGTGCCGGGCCTCGGGTGGGCGATGCTCAGTCCTCAGGCCCTGGCTCGCAGAGGGCGACCCTCCCCTGGAGCGGGATCCCGGACCTCTGGGCTGAGGGGGGAGACCCCGCGGGATTCAGCATCCCTTCAGTAGTATTTATTGAGCGCTTACTATGTGAAGAGCACTGTACTAGGCATTTGGAATGTACAGTTCAGCAACAGGTAGAGACAATCCCTGCCCATTGGCGGGCTTACAGTCTTCCCTCCGGGTCATCCCAGGCCCCCCACGGTGGGCAGGGAGGGGTGCGGGGGGTGGCGGAGACGCTCCCCTTGCCTCAGCTTTGGCCCCACGCCTTGCCGAGAGGTTCCTGGCTGGTGGGCGTCCCACCAGCCCTTCTCCCCGGCTCCATCTTAGGCCTCTGGTCTGACGGAGTGGGGCAGGAGGAGGCGAGGGAAGGCGTCCTCCCTTCCCCCAGACAGATCCTAGGTCACCGGCGGGGATGGTGGAGACCCTCCCCTTGATTTAGGTTTTTGGCCCCAATCTTGCCGAGCGGGCCACGGGTGGTCGCGGCCCTTCTCTCGGGCTCCCTCTTCGGCCTCCAGTTTGAGGGCGGGAGAGGGGCGCGAGGGCTCAGCGTCCCTTCCTTCTGGCGCAGTCCCAGACCCCCTAAGGAAGGAGCGGGGGGCGCAGATGGGGGTCGGAGAAGGTCTCCGACCCTTCCCCTTAATGTGTGGGTCCGGAGGGGCTGCCCCGCCTCGGGCCTCCGGCGCTGGCACCGCTGTCTGTCACAGCCCTCTCACGGCTTGGCTGCCGTCACTGCCATCTCGCCGTGGAAAGTCCCCTGTAGACCATAAACTCCTCGCGGACAGGGATCGTACCTACCGAGCCTAGCATACTGTACTCTCCCGAGTGCCTGGCACGGCGCCCAGCACACAGTAAGCGCTCAAAAGATCCCAACTTCAGGGAGCTTACAGATTAGTGGGAGGAAGGCACTGAATGAATGGCAGTGGGGAGAATCGATCGGTCAGTGGGATTTATGGAACACTTTCTGTGTGCGGAGCACTGTGCTAAGCGCTTGGGAGGGGACCGTATAACAATAAACAGACTGTCCAGGAGCCGACGGTCGACACGGGGAGACAGACATGAATATAAGTAAATAATGGATAGGGACGAAGTGCTGTGGAGCTGAGAGGGAGTGAATCAAGAGTGCAAATTCAAGAGCAAGGATGACTCAAGGGAGTGGGAGAAGAGGAGATGAGGGCTCAGTCGGGGAAGGCCTCTTGGAGGAGATGGCATTTTAATGAGGATTTGCAAGTGGGGAGAGTCGATGTCGGATGTGAAGAGGGAGGGCGTTCCGGGCCGGAGGCGGGACGTGGGCGAGATAGACGAGGTGGTTGGCGTTAGAGGGGCGAAGTGTGCGGGCTGGGTTGGAGTAGGAAAGCAGCCAGGTAAAGGACGGGGGGAGCAAGGTGACGGGGCGATCGAAGAAAAGAGCCGAGAGGCGGAGGCGTGGATGAGTGAGTGGTAGGAGAGCGGAGAACAGAGGTGTGTGCGTGTGCTGGTGTTTTGGGGGCTTCTGAGCCTGTGAGGGGCAGGCAGGGGTTGAGCCGCTAGGAGGGAAGGAGGGAGGGAGGGAAGAAGGGAGGCTGTGACCAGGAGAGAAGAAGAGTTGATCAGAGAAGGTCCCCGCGGCCAGGGAGATTTCAGAAGGGCTTCGTGCGTAAAGCAAGTCATGCCCTCTGCCCGTTTGGATCCAGAAATGGAATGCTCCACCGTACAGTCCTTTCCAAAAAACTAAATTCACTCTGTCCCCGGGCAGAAGGCGCCTGAAAGTTCAGAGCTGAGAATGGAATGTGGGAAGAGGTTTCGTCATATCGGGTCCTAATGGAGTTTTCCTTTTTTTTTCTTTCCTCCCCCTTCCCCCTTTTGATTCAAAACCCTAAAGGATGTTACCCTGATGCCAAGGGGGAGAATGGTGTGGGAGAGTATCCCGATGGGAAAGAAATGGCCGACCACGGAGAGCACCTGGTAGACTTTAATAGGGTAAGTGGATTGTTTCTTTTGGTGACCTATGGTGACTTTGGTGACCTTTCCCTCCCATTCTTAATTACACTTTCATCCAGATGAGGAGGATCTAGGATCTAGATGAGGAGGCAGGAGTCAGAAGGTCATGGGTTCTAATCCCGGCTCGGCAACTTGTCTTCTGTGTGACCTTGGGCGAGTCGCTTCACTTTTTTTATTTAATGGTATCTGTTAAGCACTTACTATGTGCCGGGCGCTCTTCTAGGATCTGGGGTAGAAATGAGGTAATCGGATTGGACACGGGCCTTTGCCCCACGAGGGGCTCACCGTCTTCATCCCGATTTTACCGATGAGGGAGCTGAGGCCCGGAGAAGCGAAGTGACTTACCCCAGGTCACATAACAGACGAGTGGCCGAGCCGGGATTAGAACTCAGGTTCTTCCGACTCCCGGGCCTCTGTTCTATCCACGAGGCCATGCTGCTTCACTTCTTGGGCCTCGGTTTCCTCACCTGTAACATGGGTGTTCAAAGCCTGTTCTCCTCCCTCCTAAGAGTGTGAGCCCCGTGTGGGGCAGGGACCGTGTCCAACCTAATTAACTCATATCTCTCCCAGAGTGTAAAACAGTGCTGGGTACGTGGTAAGCACTTAACAGATCCAAAAAAGATAGCGGTAACAATAAGAATAAAAATAATTATAGGAATGATAGTCTTGGGGAGTTTTTGATCAGAAAAGACACCCACACATCACTTATTCTTCATCCTGTGTGCTTAGTCCAGCGAGCGCTCAGTAAATGCGCTCAGTAAAACGCTCAGAGAAGCAGCGTGGCTCAGTGGAAAGAGCATGGGCTTCGGAGTCCGAGGTCATGGGTTCGAATGCCGGCTCTGCCACTCGTCAGCTGTGTGACTGTGGGCAAGTCACTTAGCTTCTCTGTGCCTCAGTTACCTCATCTGTAAAATGGGGATTAACTGTGAGCCTCACGTGGGACGACCTGATGACCCCGTATCTCCCCCAGCGCTTAGAACAGAGCTCTGCGCATAGTAAGCGCTTAACAAATACCAACATTGTTAAATGCCACTGATTACTCGAATGACGCAGCAGGTCAGGTGGACCAAGAAGACTGCTCTTGACAGATGGAATCTGTGCCCCTCCCCAAGTATCTCCCTTCTGCCACCAAGACGGTAGGGACCGTTCTCGCACCAAGCACTTGGTCAGAGGAGAAAATGTTTGGCCATTGGAGGTAGGAGGAGTCGGGAAGCAGCTCTCGTTGGGGAGGAGGAAGGGGGGAGATGAAAGAGTAATAATAATAATAATAATAATGTTGGTATTTGTTAAGCGCTTACTATGTGCCGAGCACTGTTCTAAGCGCTGGGGTAGACATAGGGGAATCAGGTTGTCGCACATGGGGCTCACAGTCTTAATCCCCATTTTACAGATGAGGGAACTGAGGCACAGAGAAGTTAAGTGACTTGCCCACAGTCACACAGCCGACATGTGGCAGAGCTGGGATTCGAACTCACGAGCTCTGACTCCAAAGCCCGTGCTCTTTCCACTGAGCCACGCTGTAAGAAGGGGAAAGGGAGACGGGACCCCTCAAAAATAGATGGGCTCCCGTCTCCCCAACAACCCCGCCCCGCCCGAACCCCACCGCCAGGACAGACCCTGTCAAGCCGTGGAAAACGGATAAACGGCCCCAGCCCTCCGCCTTTATAGTGGGAGGTCCCTGCTTCCTTCAGTCAGTCACATTTATCGTGAGAAGCAGCATGGCGTAGTGGCTAGAGCCCAGGCCTGGGTGTCAGGAGGACCTGGGTTCTAATGCCGGCTCCACCTTTTGTCTACCACGTGACTTTGGGTAAGTCACTGTACTTCTCTGGGTCTCAGTTCCCTCGTCTGTAAAATGGGGATTGAGACTGTGAGCCCCGGGTGGGAAAGGGACTGGGTCCAACCCGATTTGCCTGTATCCACCTCAGCGTTTAGAACAGTGCTGGGCACATAGTAAGCGCTTAACAAGTACCTTCATGATTATTATGATTATTACTCCCTCTCCCTCCCCTACCCGAACGCTTAGCCCAGTGCTCTGCACAGAGGAGGCGCTCAATAAAAGACCCAGCGGTTGCCGGATTCGTTCGGTCGTTTTTATTGAGCGCTTACTGTGTGCGAGCGCTTGGGAGAGGAGAGTAAAGGGTCAGACGCATTCCCTGTCCACAGCGAGCTGACGGTCCAGAGGATGAAAACGATTGCTTCCCCCTCCGTAGGTTTCTTCCGTTTACGAAGCGAGATGCGCCGGAGAAAAAGACCCCGGCGGGAAATCGAACGGCTTCCGAAAGAAGATCTACTCCAGCGACAGCTCCAACTCGGAAGACACGGCGTCGGAAGGGGCCGGCGATTGGGTCGATCCTTGCGAAGAGGCGCTCTTTTCTCGAACTCACCTCTAAAACTCAGAGTAGCCCAGATGGTTTAAAAAAAGAAAAAAAAAGAATAATAATAATAATAATAATAGGCGACGGAAAACGATCCTTCTCGTGGGTGGGGGGGGGGGCCTGTGGCTCTAAACAACAACTTGAGTTTCCTCTTCAATTAACTGATTCAGATGTGTATTTATCTTTCTCTTCTTGCTTATTTTAGAGTGGAGGACAACTAACCCGTCGGGAGCTCGCTCCCCTTCCACCCCCATCCCCGTCCCTCCCCTTCTCTCCCCCCCAAAATGTTCGATCCTTGGCTATTTGAACTAGACTAGGTGGTTGATGTCCAATCAGGAATGAGTGTGCATGTGCTCGTCTTAGAAGTCTCACTGCTTTTGGCATTTGAACCACAGTGCCCGCCCCCCGCCCCCCACCCCCCCTTACCCCTCCACCGTTACGTTAACAGCATTCGAAGTGTCTACAACTCCTTCTGCTATTCAGAGACAAGGCTCAAGGCGCATTTAGGCATCCGTTCCCTTTAAGAACCGGGAGATAAATACTTCACGCTGAAATCAATCGGTGCCTTTCTGAATACAGGAGAAAAAGCATCCGTGACACTCCTTCGGGTCTTCGTTCAGTCAGATCTCACCCAACTTTGAAGCGGGAACAACAGGGTTGTGCTTTAGAGACTTACAGAATACTGTGTTTTCTATCCTACGATATTGTTTTCTCCCCCCCCCCCCCCCGCCCCCGCGAAAAGAAACAAAACAGAAAAAAAAAAACCCAACACAGAGGATACTATGGTTTGTGAATATTCTCGCTAACTGGAGAAGCCAAGGATTTTTTTTTGTGTGCGTGGGTGGGTTGGTTCTATGGTCTGTGTGCGTTTCTCTGTCTCTCTCTCTGCCTCTGTCTCCCCGTCTCCTTGTCTCTCCCTGTTTCTCTCTCTGTCTCCCCCCCTTCTCTCTGTCTCTGTCTCCGTCTCTCGGTCCTTTTCCTGCCATTATAAGAACGCCAAAAAGAAAGAACGCCAAAAAAACAAAAAAAAAGTCATCAGAGGGGCTATTTAGAGGTGTGACTCCGGTGGCAAGTAAGGAGCCTGCGTCTCCTTACACACGACGTAACCCGCAACGCCCCCCCCCCCCGCCATCTCGAATTTGAGCCAAACTGATTGAAACTGTGCGAGATGTTCCGCGTGTCTAAATGTTTTATATGCAAGAGGGTCAGGGCTTCACTTGAAAGAAATCTTTGGCTGCTGCAGTTAGCCGCCGTCGTGGCTGTAATTTAGATCTCGTAAGCTCATTTCTGTGTCTCCCAGAGAATGTTGGGGGCGGGGCAGGTTTTGTGCGTGGCGGGGTTTGGGGGTGGGGAAAGTGATGATTTCCAACATACACGTGTGATCGTTGCCGTACGTAACTCGCTTTCCACTTTCTTTCGTTACCCTAGAAAGTCAGTACGTCGTCAGGGTACGGCCCTGCGAGACTCTCGACTCCTTGTGCTTCTGACACGATATGCAAACGTTTAAGCCAGGAGGAGCGATATTTGCAGAACTAAACATCCCAAGTCTTTGCTTTTTATTTATTTTTCTCTGTTTCGACCACCTCGTAGTCTAAAAAACGAACCTCTGCCGTAGCGGCGTGCCCGTGACATCGAGAGGTACGGAAAGGCCGATAGTTGACTGGGAAGCTTCACCACTCGGCAGGACGGCCGGTCGGGTAAAAAGAGAGTCACGCGGCCCGTAGCTGTTCGAAACGAGAGCCGAACTGACTCGGAGAGAGTTTTCTCGGGTCGGGACGGAGCGGCGGGGTTGGGTCGCCTTTCCCGGCTAGGCCGACGGAAAAGAAGAGCTAAGGTTTGTAGCCGCTCGAGGTCGTACGGATCCCAGCGGCCGGAGACCCCGATTCCACGTCCTCGGTCCCACCTGAGAACCCGGACCGCTCTGGATCGGGAAATCTCAAATTTTTACAGCCAACCTTTTGGACACTTTAAAGTTTTTGTCGTCGTCGTCGTCGTCGTTATTTATTTACAGATTTCAGATAGGTTTTTACGTGTTCTACTTTGTTCTGGAGCTTCCTAAAAAAGGTTCTTTAGCACTGCACTGAAAAATTACCTGTTTAACGTGAAGGCAAGAAAGAAAAAAATCGACTCACGTAAATTACTCGAATCACTACAGTGAGGAGTGTGATAGAAATCGCATACGCAAAGACCAAATAGACACATTTCACACACACACACGCACACACACACACACAGTTCGGCCCACCGGGGACGAGAGCTGCAGCTTCAGCGAGAAAGGCGAGAGGAGAGGTGCCGGCTTCCCGGCGGCCCCCCTCGAGGGAGAGAGGGGTACCCCATGAAGGAAATGTCCCAGGACGGGGGGCCGGGGGGGCCGGCGGGCGGGGGTCCGGACCGGCGGACCGGCTCGGGCAATAACAAACCGACACGTCTCTCTACTCGTTTTCCTTGTTAGCGGCTAAAGCCGGGACGCTTTCAGCGAGAGGGTTGAAGTGTGGTTTTTAGTTTTTCCGTATGGGTGGACACACAACCGAGCATTAAAGGTCGGCAAAACGCTGAAACGCACTGTGGTATGAAGCGCGTTGCATATCCAGAGCACTGAAATATCAGTTTGTTTTTGTTTGTTTTTTTTTTTTTTTCTCCCATTCCCGGGCTGAGATTTGTTTCTCCTTTTTTTGCTTCAAGTGGTTGTATCGTTCTGATTTTCACATACACCAAGAGTAACGGATTTTGTTTTCTTGTGGAGTTACTTAACACCAAATAAAAATTTAAAAGGACGCTTGGCCGTCGTGGTTGATGGACTGGGTAGAGCCCGCTAAGGACGTTGGTAGCGTTTGGGGGGTGACCGGTGAGCAGGGGCGGGGGGCGGGGACAGAGGCCTCCCAGCCACTCGGTCCGAGTTATCCACCAGTCAGTCCATCAATCGATCACATTCACTGAGCACTTAGTGTGTGCCGAGCACTGTACTGAGCGCTTGAGAGAGAACAGCATAACGATAAAGAGAAGCAGCGTGGCGTAGCGGCTAGAGCCCGGGCCTGGGAGTCAGAAGGTCACGGGTCCTAATCCCGGCTTGTCTGCTGCGTGACCTTAGGCGAGTCGCGTCACTTCTCTGGGTCTCAGTTACCTCATCTGTAAAATGGGGATGGTGACTGTGAGCCCCACGGGGGGCAGGGACTGTGTCCAACCCGATTTCCTTGCATCCACCCCGGCGCTTAGTAGAGTGCCTGGCGCGTATAAGCGCTTAACAAATACCATTATCATTATTATTGTTATTAATAATAAAACACACTCCCTGGCCACGACGAACTGACAGTCTAGAGGGGGGAGACGGGCATCAATATAAATAAATTACGGAGAAGGACCTAAGTGCCGGGTTCGGGGGGGGTGAATAAGGGGAGACAATCGGGGCAACGCGGAAAGGAGGGAGAAAAGGAACTGAGGGTTTAGGCAGGGAAGATCTCAACCATCTGTAAATTCCCAGGCAAGCCATTCAGTCAATCGTATTGGTTGAACGCTTACTCTGTAATGCACTGTACTAAGCGCTTGGGAGAATACAATGTAATAACAGACACATTCCTGCCCACAACACGCTCACAGTCATCAATGGTATTTTACTGAGCGCTTATTGTGTGCAGAGCACTGTACTAATAATAATGTTGGTATTTGTTAAGCGCTTACTATGTGCCGAGCACCGTTCTAAGCGCTGGGGTAGACACAGGGGAGTCAGGTTGTCCCACGTGGGGCTCACAGTCTTCATCCCCCTTTTCCAGATGAGGTAACTGAGGCACAGAGAAATGAAGTGACTCGCCCACAGTCACACAGCCGACAGGTGGCAGAGTTGGGATTCGAACTCATGACCTCTGACTCCAAAACCCGGGCTCTTTCCACTGAGCCACGCTGCTTAGCGCTTGGGAGAGCACAATATATCAACAAACAGATGCATTCCTGCCTACAGTGTGCTCACTTGGGAGCATACACTAGAACAACATAACAGACACATTCCCCAACCATAACGAGTTTACACTCTAGATGTGGTGTGGGGCTGGGAAGGGGGAATAGTCATCATCAGTGGTATTTTATTGAAAGCTTATGTGCAGAGCACTGTACTAAGCGCTTGGGAGAGCACAGCACAACCATAGAACAGTCATAATCCCTGCCCACAACGAGCTGACAGTCTAGAGGGGGAGACACATTAAATAAATTGTGGATATGGCAGCGTGGCTCAGTAGAAAGAGCCCGGGCTTGGGAGTCAAAGGTCATGGGTTCGAATGCCGGCTCTGCCACTTGTCAGCCGTGTGACTGTGGCCAAGTTACTTCGCTTCTCTGTGCCTCAGTTCCCTCATCTGTAAAATGGGGATTAAGACCGTGAGCCTCACGTGGGACAACCTGATGACCCTGTATCTACCCCAATGCTTAGAACAGTGCTCCGCACATAGTAGGTGCTTAACAAATACCAATATTATTATTACCGTGGGGCTGAGGCAGCGGGGAATAAAAGGAGCAAATCAGGGCGATGCAGAAGGGAGAGGGAGAGAGGGAAACGAGGGCTCGGGGAATTCCTCAGCCATTTGTAAATTCACAGGAAGTCATCATCAATGGTATTTATTGAGTACTTACTACATGCAGAGCGCTGTAACAGTAATTATAATTATTACGGTATTTGGTAAGTGCTTACTTTGTGCCAGGCACTGTTCTAGGCGCAGGGGAGGAATACGAGCAAATGGGGTCGGACGCGGTTCCCCGTCCCCCGTGGGGCTCACAGTCTCGATCACCATTTTACAGATGAGGGAACTGAGGCCCGGAGGAGTTAAGTGATTTGCCCCAGGTCACCCAACAGGCAAGTGGCGGAGCCAGAATTAGAACCCGTGCCCTCTGACTTAGCCCGAGTTGGGATCGGTTGTGTTCCGTGAAGCCCGCAGAATTATCTGGACCCACGTGAACGCAGGCGGGTGACTGGACCCTGGCGCCTGTTTCCACCTGCCCAACCCTTCCCCCCGGCCTTCCCCCTCACTTCCACCCGCTCTCTGGCCCTTTTGAGCCGAGGCTCACGGCCAGAAATTAAATTACAGCAGTTAAAAGACTCAGACAGTGGTAATAATAGTAACGTGTGCTATTGGTTAAGCGCTTACTGTGTGCCAGGCGCCGCCGTCCTAAGCCCCGGGGTAGATAGGAGGTAATCAAGCCATGGCCCCCATGGGGCTCACAATCTTAATCCCCATTTTATCAGTGAAGGAACTGAGGCCCAGGGAAGTGACTTGATCTCGGTCGTCCACCAGTGGCAGAGCCAGGATTGGAACCACACTGCTTCCCCTTCCTCCTTTAAAGGCCCGTCTCCTCCAAGAGGCCTTCCCTGATGAAGGCCTCCTTTCCTCTTCTCCCGCTCCCTTCTGCGTCTCCGCGACTTGCTCCCTTTATTCGTTCCCCCCTCCCACCCCCACACCGCTTAGGTCTGTCATTTATTTATTTCTATCAATGGCTGCCTCCACCTCTAGACCGTAAACTCGTTCTGCACGGGGAATGTGTTTATGTTGTGCTAGTGTTTTCTCCCAAGTACTTAATACAGCGCTCGGCACAGAGTAAGCGCTCAATAAACACGACTGACTGACACCCTCACGTCTCCCCCGTGCACAGCGAGTTGTGAGGTTCGGGGGCATTAAAATGGCACACTCCCCAGCCCTTTCTCCTTGGCAAAATTGCCCTTTGCTGTATTCCAAACCTGTAGCCTGCTCACTTCAAACTCCAGCCTGCTGAGTCTGCTACCCTGGTTCTGGGTTCCAGGGCGGAAGAAGAGTCTTTGGGAATACTAATAATGATGAGGTATTTGTTAAGCGCTTACTGTGTGCCAAACACTGTTCTAAATGCTGGCTGGATACAAGGTGATCAGGTTGTCCCACGTGGGGCCCGCAGTCTTAATCCCCATTTTACAGATGAGGGAATTTAGGCCCGGAGAAGTTGTGGCTTGCCCAAGGTTACACAGCAGACAAGTGTCGGGATTAGAACCCACGTCCTCTGACTCCCAAGCCCGGGCTCTTTCCATTAATCCAGGCGAGGGCCTTCTTTCTCTTGGGCCACTACGCAGTTAAACGGGAAGAACCTCAATAATACTGACCAAATTAAACACTCGCTATGTGACGCGCACTGCACCAAACACTGGGCTAGAGATAATCAGGACTCTCCTAAATGCTCAGTACAGTGCCCTGCACATAGTAAGCACTCAATAAATGTGATGGATTGACAGGGTCCCTATACCACACACATCACAATGTGTGAAGAGGCAGCGTGGCCTAGTGGGCAGAGCTCAGGCCTGGGAGACAGAAGTCCTGGGTTCTAATCCCGGATCCTCCACTTGTCTGCTGGGAGACTTTGGACAAGCTCATTCTTTCATTCAGTGGTATTTATTGAGTGCTTACTGTGTGCAGAGCACTGTACTAAGCGCTTGGAAGGCACGATTCAGCAACAGAGAGAGACATTCCCTACCCAACAAGGGGCTCAAGTCACTTCAATTCTCTGTGCCTCAGTTTGCTCATCTGTAAAGTGGGGATTGAGCCTGTGAGCCCCACGAGGGACTCGGATGGTGTCCAATCAGATTATCATATGTTCATTCAATAGTATTTATTGAGCGCTTACTATGTGCAGAGCACTGTACTAAGCGCTTGGGATGAACTCCAGCGCTCAGTACAGGGACTGGTACGTAGTAAGCACTTGACAGATGCCATTAGAAAAAAAAATACCATTCAGAACAAACATGTCACACACCTGCATCTATGCTAATAATAATACTGATGTTTGGCAAGTGCTTACTATGTGCTCAGCACAGTACTAAGCACTGGAGTAGACACAAGATAATCAGGTCAGGCTTGGTTCCTGTCCCACATGGGGCTCTCAGTCCAGTCAATGGTATCGATGATATTTATAATAATAATAATAATGTTAGTATTTGTTAAGCGCTTACTATGTGCAGAGCACCGTTTTCCGTGCTGGGGTCGATACGGGGTCACCGGGTTGTCCCTCGTGAGGCGCACAGTCTTCATCCCCATTTTACAGATGAGGTAACTGAGGCACAGAGAAGTTAAAGTGACTTGCCCACAGTCACACAGCTGACAAGTAGCAGAGCCAGGATTTGAACCCTTGACCTCTGACTCCCAAGCCCGGGCTCTTTCCACTGAGCCTCGAGAGGCAGGGAGGTGTGGTGGCTAGAGCCCGGGCCCGAGAGTCAGGTCATGGGTTCTAATCCCAGCTCTTCCACTTGTGTGCTGCGTGAGCTTGGGGAAGTCGCTGTACTTCTCTGGGCCTCAGTTCCCTCATCTGGAAAATGAGGATCGAGACTGTGAGCCCCACGGGGGACGGGGACCGTGGCCAACCCGACCTGCTTGGATCCATCCCAGCGCTAAGTTAAGTGCCTGGCACCTAGTAAGTGTTTAACAAATACCATAATTATCATGATTAATTATTGAGCACTTACTGTATTGAGAACACAGTGCTAAGTGCTTGGGAGAGTCCAGTACAGCAGAGTCTTTCGAGCCTACGGGGAGGGATGCCAGACCCTCTTTGAGAACCTCCAGCGGTTGCCCATCCACCGTGTCAAGTAAAAACCCCTCGCCGTCGGCTTTAAAGCTCTCCAACACCTTGCCCCCTCCTCCCTCACCTCACCTCACCTCACCACACCGCTGCTCCAACCCAGCCCACCCACCTCACTCCTCTAATTAGAAGCAGCGTGGCTCAGTGGAAAGAGCCCGGGCTTGGGAGTCAAGGGTAAGGGGTTCGAATCCCGACTCCGCCGCTTGTCAGCTGTGTGACTGTGGGCAAGTCGCTTCACTTCTCTGGGCCTCAGTGACCTCATCTGGAAAGTGGGGATGAAGACCGTGAGCCTCACGTGGGGCAACCCGATGACCCTGTATCCCCCCCAGCGCTTAGAACGGTGCTTGGGACATAGTAAGCCCTTAACAAATACCAACATTCTTACATCTGTCATTATTTGTGTAGATTAATAATTGTCTCTCCCTCTAGACTGTGAGCTCATCGTGGGCAGGGGAAGTGTCCGTTTGTTGTTGTATTGTGCGAAGCAGCGTGGCTCAGTGGAAAGAGCTTGGGCTTAGGAGTCAGAGGTCATGGGTTCGAATCCCGGCTCTGCCACTTGTCAGCTGTGTGACTGTGGGCGAGTCACTTAACTTCTCCGTGCCTCAGTTAGCTCATCAGTAAAATGGGGATTAACCGTGAGCCTCACATGGGACAACGTGATTCCCCTGTATCTCCCCCAGCGCTTAGAACAGTTCTCTGCACATAGTATTCATTCATTCATTCATTCAGTAGTATTTATTGAGCGCTTACTATGTGCAGAGCACTGTACCAAACGCTTGGAATGAACAAGTCGGCGACAGATAGAGACGGTCCCTGCCCTTTGGCGGGCTTACGGTCTAATCGGCACTTAACAAATACCAACGTTATTATTGTGCTTTGCACATCCCAAGCGCTCCATAAACACGATTGAACGGATGAATGAGTGACTGTCGAATCCCCGTTTTCCAGATGGGGAAATGGAGGGACCGAGAAGTGAAGTGACTTGCCCGGGGTCACACGGCCTCTTTCCACTAGGCCCCGAGCAGATTGGGCCGCGTTGATATTTTAAGACTCTAGGTGGAGACCAGAGATAAGAATCGGGCAGTATGCGGTCCCTCGTGCTACTCTCTCAATTGCTCAAAATAAGACCTCAAATCTCCAATTCAGACCTCAAATCATGAAAGAAAAGATGTCCTTTGGTCCACCGGCCTCTCAGTCACAGGTGTCAAAGAAAAAGTCTGTCCGTTGTTACGTTATCCTCTCCCAAGAGCGTAGTACAGTGTTCTGCACACGGTAAGCAGCGTGGCTCAGTGGAAATAGTAATGTTGGTGTTGGTTAAGCGCTTACTATGTGCAGAGCACTGTTCTAAGCGCTGGGGGGAGATACAGGCTAATCCCACGTGAGGATCACGGTTAATCCCCATTTTACAGATGCGGTCACTGAGGCACAGAGAAGTTAAGTGACTTGCCGACGGTCACACAGCCGACAGGTGGCAGAGCTGGGATTCGAACCCATGACCTCTGCCTCGAGAGAAGAACACGGGCTTGGGAGTCAGAGGTCCGCGAGCTCTGCCGCTCGCCACCTATGTGACTTTGGGCAAGTCGCTTAACTTCTCAGTGCCTCAGTTCCCTCATCTGTAAAATGGGGATTGAAACTGTGAGCCCCCCGTGGGACAACCTGATCACCTTGTATCCCCCCCAGCGCTTAGAACGGTGCTTGGGACATAGTAAGCGCTTAACAAATACCATCATCATTATTATTAAGCGCTCGGTAAATAGTAATAATGATGGTATATGTTAAGCGCTTACTAGTGTCACGCACACGGATAACAGCGTGGTGCAGTGGGTAGAGCCCGGGCCTGGGAGTCAGAAGGTCATGGGTTCTAGCCCCGGCTCTGCCGCTTGTCTGCTGGGTGACCTTGGGCGAGTCGCTTCGCTTCTCTGGGCCTCAGCGATCTCATCTGGAAAATGGGGATAGAGACTGTGAGCCCAACCTGGGACGGGGACGGTGGTCCAACCCGATCCACTAGCATCTACCCCAGTGCTTAGATCAGTACCCGGAATACGGTAATGATAATAAGAACTACGGTATCCGTTAAGCGCTTTCTATGTGCCGAGCACCGTTCTGAGCGCTGGGGTAGATACGAGGTAATCGGTTTGCAGGCGCTTAACAAATAGCGTAATTATTAGGCGGCAGGCCAGTGACAGAGCTGTGCTGAGAACTCCTCCCGCGGCCTCGCAGCCCTCGCCTTGCCCCTTGCCTTTCCACTAGGCCGCACTGCCTTCAGGAGCTCCGAGAATTGATTCCTCTTCTCCCTCTCCCTTCCGCAGGGCTCTTGTACTTGGATTTTTGCCCCTTAATCCACCCTTCCCTCAGCCCCACGGCACTCACGTCCTCAGAGAGGTAGCGTGGCCTAATGGATAGCGCTTATTACAGTGCTCTGCACATAGTAAGCGCTCAATAAATACGATTGAATGAATGAATGAATGAATGAATGAATGAATGAATGATAGAGCCCGAGCCTGGGAGTCAGAAGGGCCCGGGAATCGGAAGGACCTGGGTTCTAATCCCGGCTCCGCCCCTCGTCTGCTGTGTGACTGTGGGCAAGTCATTTCACTCTGGGCCTCAGTGACCTCATCTGGAAAATGGGAATGAAGACTGTGAGCCCCATGGGGAACAGGGACCATGCCCAACCCGACTAATATCTACCCCAGCGCTTAGAACAGTGCCTGTCACAGAGTAAGTGCGTAACAAATGCCATTAAGAGTATATCGGTAATTTCTTTATCTGTATTATTGTCTATCTCCCCTTCTGCTCTGTAAGCTCCTTGCGGGAACGGAACGTGGCCACCAATTCAGATTTGGTGTGGTGTAGTGGCTAGAGCCCCGGCCTGGGAGTCAGAAGGTCAAGGGTTTTAATCCCGGAACCGTCACTTGTCTGCCCTGTGGCCTTGGGTAAGTCACTTCGGTTCTCTGGGCCTCAGTTTCCTCCTCTGGAAAATGGGGGTGAAAATTGTGAGCCTGTGCGGGCAGGGACCATGTCCAACCTGATTTGCTTATATCCACCCAAGCGCCCAGTGCTTGGCCCATAGTAGGCGGTTAAGAAATACCATTTTATGTATATATACTCTCCCAAGCGCTTAGTACAGTGCTCTGCACACAGTAAGTGCTCGATAAATATGATTGATTGATTAGGTGATTGGTTTTTAAGGCTCGGGCTGGGCTCTCCGTCAGCCAGAGGAAAACAACAGCTTAATGACCTCGGGGCCGCTTCCTCGGTCAGTGCGGGGGGAAGGGCACTGGCCAGCCCTCGCCGAGAGCGGCGGGCATAGAGACAGCAGCCTGGTCGCCGTGGCCGGAGGAGAACAGAAACTCAGAAAAAAGAGAAGTGGAAACGGGAAGTTGGGATATCTAACTCGGGTAACCGTCAGAACAATCCCATCCGTTTCCTCCGGAACGGAAACACGCTTCTCCACCTTCGGATCCTTCCTTCCTCCTCCTCCTCCTCCCCCGGGAGGAGTCAGGCCAACGTGCGACTTCTAGAGAAGCAGCGTGGCCTAGTGGATAGGGCACGGGCCTGGGAGGCAGAATGGTGATCGCTGTGGCATTTGTTAAGCGCTTACTAAGTGCCGGACGCTGTACTAGGCACTGGGGTGGATACAAGCAAATCGGGTTGGACACGGTCCCTGTCCCGCGTGGGGCTCACCGTCTTCACCGCCATTTTACAGATGAGGTAACCGAGGCACAGAGAAGTGAAGCGACTAACCCAAGGTCATCCAGAGAACGAGTGGCAGAACCCATTACTTACTCTAGCCACTAGCCACGCCTGGGATCTAGTTCCGGCTCCACCGCTTGTCTGCTGGGTGACCTTGGGCAAGTCACTTTACTTCTCTGGGCCTCGGTTACTTCATCTGTAAAATGGGGATTCATTCATTCAATCGTATTTACTGAGCGCTTACTGTGTACAGAGCACTGTACTAAGCACTTGGGGAGAGTATAATTCAGCAACAGAGAGAGACAATCCCTGCCCACAATAGGCTCGCAGTCTAGAAGGGTGAAAATGCTACTATTATTAATACCATTAACATTAAAGGAGGAGCGGCGTGGCGTAGTGGCTAGAGCGCAGGCCTGGGTGCCGGAAGGTCATGGGTTCTAATGCCGACTCTGCCACCTGTCTGCTGTGTAACCTTGGGCAAGTCGCTTCACTTCCCTGCGCCTCGCTTCCCTCATCTGTCAAATGGGGGTGAAGACTGGGAGCCCTCTGAGGGACAGAGACTGTGTCCAACCCCGATTTGCTTGTGTCCACCCCAGTGCTTAGTACGGTGCCTGGCGCGTAGTAAGCGCTTAACAAATGCCATACTTATTATTATTATCATTACTACCGACTGATTCGGCGAGAAAAAGGCATATCCAGGACTTGTACCTGGGGAACTTCATTTCCTCTGTGGCACAGAAGGGCTTCTAGAAGGCTTCCCCCCGCATCGTCCCAGGAAGCGGCCCTGAGTTGACCAAGCTGTCGTTTTCCGCTGGCTGACGGAGAGCCCAGCCTGAGCCTTAAAAACCAATCCACTAATCAGTCGATCGTATTTATTGAGCACTTACTGGGTGCAGAGCACTGTGCTAAGCGCTTGGGAGAGTATATATACATAAAATGGTATTTCTTAACCGCTTACTATGTGCCAAGCACTTAGCCCACTGACCCCTCGGCTAATCTCGAGTTCCTTCTAGCTGGTTCCACACCTTTTAAGTCCTTAACCTACCCCGGGGCATGTCCCTAGGAAGACCCGTTTCGAAAGATCTCTCTTAACCCTTTTACTTTCTTCTCTTGACCCCGTAGCTCATTCCTCCCTCATCCAGCCCGTCTCTTGTTTCTGAAGAAACAATGCTGAGTTTTCTCTTCCCCTTTGTCTCCGCTCCCTCCCGATAATAATGACGAGGATAACGACGGAGCGGCGTGGCCTAGTGGGAAGAGCCCAGGCTTGGGAATCAGAGGACGTGGGTTCTCATCCCGGTTCCTCCACTCGTCTGCTGTGTGATCTTGGGGAGTCACTTCAGTTCTCTGTGCCTCAGTTCCCTCATCTGTAAAATGGGGATTAAGATCGTGAGCCCCTTGTGGGACAGGGACCGTGTCCAGGCCGATTATCTCGTAGCTACCCCAGTGCTTAGTACGGTGCCTGGAACATAGTAAGCGCTGAACACATACCCTGAAAAAAAAGAACAGTTTGTGTTCAGCACTTACTATGGGTCAAGCATCGTGATAAGCGCTGGGGTAGATACAGCGTAGCTCAGACACCGTCCCTTTCCCACGTGGGGCTCGAAATCTGAAGGGGAGGGAGAAGAATCAGTCAATCGAGGGTATCTATTGAGCACTTACTTTGTGCAGAGCGCTATAGTAAGCGCTTGGGAGAGAACAATATAACAGAGTTGGAAGACACGTTCCCTGTCCACAAGTAGTCTAGAGAGGGAGATTGGCGTTAAAATGAATTTGGGGTATGTCCATAGTAATAATAATAATTTTGGTATTTGTTAAGCGCTTACTATGTGCCAAGCACTGTTCTAAGCCCTGGGTAGATCCAAGGTGATCAGGTTGTCCCACGTGGGGCTCACAGTCTTAATCCCCATTTTACAGATGAGGTAACTGAGGCACGTCCATAAGTGCTGTGGGGATGAGAATGGGGTGAGTAAAGTGTGCGAATCCATCAGTGGTATTTATTAAGCACTTACTATATGCAGACCACTGTATTAAATGCTTTGGAGAGGCCAATGCAACAGAATTTGCAGCCACGGTCCCTGCTCCAAGGGAGCTTACCGTCTATCCAAGCGCGAGGGTGTCGCAGACGAAAGAAGAAGTAGGGGAGTCGGGGGTTTAGTTGGGGAAGGCCTTTTGGAGGAGATGTACTTTGAAGGTGGGGAAAGTGGTTGTCTGTCAGACATGAAGGGGGAGGCCATTCTGTGCCAGAGGCAGGATGTGGGCGAGGGATCAGTGGCGAGAGAGACGAGATGGAGGGACAGCGGGTAGGTTGGGGTTAGAGGAGCAAAGGGTGCGGGCTGGGTTGCAGTAGGAAGTCAGCAATTTTACAGAGGAGAGAACGGAGGCAGAGAAATGAAGTGACTTGCCCAAGGTCATCCAGCAGGCGAGTAGCAGAGCCAGGATTAGAACTCCGGTCCTCTGATTTCCAGGCCTATGTTCTTTCCACCAGGCCGTGTTGCTTCATCTAAGAGGATGAGCAGATATCTTAAACCCATTTTGTAGATGAGGAAACGGAGGCACTGAGAAGCGAAGTGATTTTGCCCAAGGATAAGCTCTTACTCTGTGCCAGGCACTGTACTGGGCGCTGGGGTGAATACAAGCAAATCCGTTCGGACACAGTCCCTGTGCCCCATAAGGTTCGCAGACTTAATCCCCATTTTACAGTTGAGGTAACTGGGGTAGGAGAAGTGAAGTGACTTACCCAAGGTCACACAGCAGAGCCGTAGCAGAATCAGGATTAGAACCCAGGTCCTTCCGACTCCCAGGCTAGTGTTTTATCCACTAGGCCATGCTCCTCCTTCCCTACCCCTAAAACATTTGGATACCCCACCCCAGCCCCACAGCACATATGTCCAGGCCCGGTATTCTGCTCCATCCCCTATCTGTAATTTGATTTGGCGTCTGCCTCACCGGGCAGACTGTAAGTTCCTTGAGGGCAGGGATCATGTCTACCTACCCTATTGGACTCTCCCAAGCGCTTAGTACAGTGGAGTGCTCTGAAAACACTAAGTGCTCGATAAATAATATTTGTTTGACCGATCGATAGCAATTTGGGTATTTGATTTTACCTCTATTTTTCCTCAGAAGGCAACTTAATTGCCGGGAGAAAAGTACTTTAGAACAGTGATTGACTGCCGATCCACTTCTCTCTCTTGCTGCCTTACACAATTTCCGCCAACGGAAAGGCCTCCGGCTGGAGGAAAGGACACATCGCTCTTGTCCAGGAAGCTCCCACTGGCCTTTCAGGCTCCGTCAGTGCACGTGATTTGACGAGACCATTTTTCAATCCTCCCGAAATCAGTCAGTCACTCGCCACACTGCTACTCCAACCCAGCCCGCGCACTTCGCTCCTTTCATTCATTCAATCGTATTTATTGAGCGCTTACTGTGTGCAGAGCCCTGGACTAAGCGCTTGGAATGGACAATTCGGCAGCAGATAGAGACAATCCCTACCCGACAACGGGCTCACGGTCTAGAAGGGGGAGACAGACGACAAAACAAGTAGACAGGCATCAGTGCCGTCAGAATAGATCAATAGAATTGTATACACATTATTAATAGACTAGTAAATATGTGCAAATATACACAAGTGCTGAGGGGTGGGAAGGGGGGTAGAGCAGAGGGAGGGAGTCGGAGTGATGGAGGGGGGAGCAGAGGGAAAGGGGGGGCTGAGTGTGGGCAGGCCTCCTGGAGGAGGTGAGCTTTCAGTAGGGTTTTGAAGAGGGGAAGAGAGCGAGTTTGGCTCCTCTAATGCTAACCTTCTCACCCTGCCTCCATCTCACCTATCTCGCCGCCAATCGCTCACCCACATCCTGCCTCTGGCCTGGAACGCCCTCCCTCCTCATATCGGACAGACAGCTACTCCCCCCAACTTCAAAAGCCCGTCTCCTCCGAGAGGCCTTCCCTGACTGAGCCCCCCTTTCCTCTTCCCCCACTCCCATCTGCGTCACCCTGACCTGCTCCCTTCATTTATCTTTCCTCCCACCCCCACACCGCTTATGTCCACATCTGTCATCTCTTTCTTCCTATTAATGTCCGTTTCCCCTTCTAACTGTAAGCTTATCGTGGGCAGGGAATGTGTCTGTTTATTATTATATTGTACTTTCCCAAGCGGTCAGTCCAGTGCTCTGCTCACAGTAAGCGCTCAGTAAATACGACTGACTGATTGACTCAATCATCGTATTTACAGAGCGCTGTACTGAGGGCTTGGGAAAGTACCGCATAACAGAGTCGGTAGACACGTTCCCACAGAGACCTTTCAGGGTAAACGGGGAGACCGACAATAATATAAATAAATAAATCACGTTTATGAGTCCACCGAGGCCTGCAGTAGTTTCCTAAAATGTAAAAGAGACCCGCAGGATTAGTGTATTGTTGGTTTCCATTTGTACCGAGGGGGAAAGGTGATTGTGATGCAAGCTGGGTTTGGAATGTGGCCACCCTGATTTCTGCTAGTTGAGCGCCGAGATTACTTATTAACCTCCCCGTCCCTTATTTACTCGGTTACTGCAGTTTTCCGAGAGCTCCGTCCTTTCTCGCTTAGAGCGCGATCGAAGACTCATTCATTCATTCGGTGGTCTTTATTGAGCGCTTACCGTGTGCAGAGCACTGTCCTAAGCGCTTGGGAAGTACAAGTCAGCAACAGAGACAATCCCTGCCCACAGCGGGCTCACAGTCTAGAAGAAGACTCATCGCCTCAGCCTCGGTTTTATAGAGGAGGAAGTAAGAGACTGAGATTTCACTAAGGTCACATAGACCGGGCCAACCCAGAAGTGGGGATTTTTTTTTTTTCCTTGTCCTTGATTTTGCCTAACGATCCCCCCGGAGCTCCGAAGAGCTGAGCACGGTAAAGGGGACGCAAGGTCAGGATGTCTACTACTTCCCACTCCTCAAAATCCTCCAGCGGGTGCCCGCCCACTTCCGCAGGAAAAGAGAAGCTCCTGACCTTGGGTTTTAAAACCCTCGATCAGCTCACCCTCTCCCTTATCTTACCTCTCTCATCTCCTCCCGCAGCCCAGCTTGCCCACTTCCCTCCTCCGAAACTGCACTTCGATCTCGTCTGTCTCGCCGCCGACCCCTTGCCCCTTCCTCCAGAGAGTGAGAGCCCCTGATAATCCGACCAGATTATCTCGCATCTAGGGTTGAGCACAAGCACAGTGCTTGTCACGTCGAAAGTACTTACGAAACACCGTAATCATCACTGGGCCTCCACCTCATGTTCCTAGCCGCCGACACCTTGCCCGCGTTCTCCTTTCGGCCTGGAGCTCCCTCCTTATTCGTTATGCCACTACGCCTATTAATCAATCGATTTCATTCATTCATTAAATGTATTTATTGAGCGCTTACTGTGGGCAGAGCGCTGTACTAAGGGCTTGACAGAGTAGAGTATAACGGAGTTGGTAGACACGTTCCCCGCCCCCAACGAGCTTAGAGTCTAGAGGGGGAGGCAGACATAAATCTAAATAAGTTCATTAATTCAATAGTATTTATTGAGAGCTTACTGTGCGCAGAGCACTGTACTAAGTGCTTGGAATGTACAATTCGACAACAGTGCTTAGCGCGGCTTCCAAACCCTTCTCAGGGTGGCACCTGGAGGGTTTCCAGTCCTCCACCAGTCTGAGCTACGGGAGGGAGAGTGAAGCCGAGGCCTGTCCGTTCCATGCCCAGCTTGGCCAGTGGCTAGCGAGGGGCAGGCCGTCGGCTACGAGGCAAAACTCCCCCGATCCGGGCAGCAGCAGCACGGGAGAGAGTCGAGGGCGGAGACTCCAGTTGACTGCGTGGAAGGAGGCGATGGTCAATCGCTTCCGGATTTTTCCCGGGAAAACTCTCTGAATACACTGCAGAACGATCACAGATGGAAGTGGGGCGATCTGGGAGAGATGTGCCGCTCTGGGTCGGAGACAACCCGGCAGCATAAGACAAGTCTCTTACTATTTCCAGAGCCAGCAGGCCACGTCTTTTTCAAAGCCTTACTTTTTTTCTTTTGTTTTTAATGGTATTTGTTAAGCGCTTACTATTTAACACTGGTCTAAGCTCTGGGGCAATCATTCATTCATTCACTTGTATTTATTGAGCACTTATTGTGTTCGGAGCCCTGTACGAAAGCGCTTGGGAGAGGACAGTATAAGAACCTAACAGACACGTTCCCTACCCACAGTGAGTTTACCGCCTAAGGGGTAAATTAGGTCAGAGACCGTGTAAGTAGGAGGGAGAAGAGGTATTGAATTTCCGATTTACAGATGAGGAAACCGAGGCCCAGAGAGGTGAAGTGACCTGCCAAAGATCACATGGCAGACAAATGGTGGTGCTGGGGTTAGAACCCAGAACCTCTGACTCCCGGGCCCGTGCTCTATCCCCTAGGCCGTGCTGCTTCTCCACACATAGTAAGCACCAAACAAATACCATAATTTTTTATTATATCTGTAATTTATGTATATCAGTGCCTGTCTCCCCCTCTAGACTCTGTCTCTGCCCATCATTGGGCAGGGATGGTCTCTTATCTGTTGCCGAATTGTACATTCCAAGAGCTTAGTACAGTGCTCTGCACATAGTAGCACTCAATAAATACTATTGAATGAATGAATAAATGAATGAATAAGGTCATATCTCTTCCAAGAGGCCTTTTCTGACTCACTCCTCACTTGACCTATTTGGCCTCCTTCGAATCCGATTACGCACTTGTGTATAGCACTTTGATTTTCCCTCCGGCCCCTCAGCCCTTAGGCCCAGAGCCATCTGTAATTTTTCTCGTCTGCCCCCCCCCCCCCAGACCATAAGCTCCTCGAGGGCAGGGATCACGCCCATCTACTCCGTGGCAGCATAGCTTAGTGGCAAGAACCCGGGCTTGGGAGTCAGAGGACATGGGTTCTAATCCCGACTCCCCCACTCGACTGCTGTGCGACTTTAGGCAAGTCACTTCACTTCTCTGAGCCTTAGTTTCCTCATCTGTAAAATGGGAATGAAGACTGTGAGTCCCAAGTGAGACAACTGGATGATCTCGTATCTACCCCAGCATTCAGAACAGTGTTTAGCACATAGTAAGTGCTTAATAAATACCATTATTTTTGTGATTATTACTTTCTCGATCTCCGCACATAGTGAGTGCTCATTAAGCCCCATCGATTGATGGATCGGTACTCTCCCAGGCCATTAGTATAGCGCCCTGCATCCAGTAACCTCTCCATCAATGCCAATAATAATTATGGTATTTGTTAAGCACTTGCTATGTGCCAGGCACTTTAACAATAATAATAATAATAATAATAATGTTGGTATTTATTAAGTGCTTACTATGTGCAGAGCACTGTTCTAAGTGCTGGGGTAGATACAGGGTAATCAGCTTGTCCCACGTGAGGCTCCCAGTCTTAATCCCCATTTTACAGATGAGGGAACTGAGGCCCAGAGAAGTGAAGTGACTTGCCCAAAGTCACACAGCTGACAAGCGGCGGAGTCGGGATTAGAACCCATGACCTCTGACTCCCAAGCCCGGGCTCTTTCCACTGACCCACGCTGCTTCTCTAAGCACTGGAGTGGATATAAGCGAATAAGGCTGGACACAGTCCCTATCCCACATGGGGCTCATAGTCTCGCCTACCCATTTTCCAGAGGAGGTCCAGATGAGGGGAAGCGACTTGCCCGAGGTCACACAGATGAGGAGCCAGGATTAGAACCCATGACCTTCTGACTCCCAAGCCCATACTCCATCCACTAAGCCATGCTGCTTCACAATATACTTTGTTCCTCTTATGCTAACCTTCTCGATCTCGTCTGTCTCACCGCCGACCTCTCGCCCACATCCTACCTCCGGCCTGGAATGTCTTCCCTCCTCCTCTCAGGCAGATAATCGCTCTCTCCCACTTCAAAGCCGTATCGAAGGCCCATCTCCTCCAAGAAGCCTTCCCTGACTGAGCCCTCCTCTCCTCTTCTCCCTTCTGCGCCGCTCTTAACTGCTCCTTCATTCCTCCTCCCTCCCGGCCCCACAGCACATATGGATATATCTGCCATTTATTTATTTATACGTCTATTCGTTTATTTATATTAACGTCTGTCTCCCTCTCTAGACTGTGAGCTCGTCACGGGCAGGAATGTGTCCTCCTGTTGTTCTACCGTACTCTCCCAAACGCTTAGTCCAGTGCTCTGCACACGGTAAGCACTCAATAAATACGACTCAATGAACCAAGGATTGATGGATGATTATTTTTGTCGTCCTTTTACGGCTGAAAGCCTCAGTCTGTGGATACCAGTAATGGTCTTCCCCGTGCAGCTTTTCGAAAGACCGAATCCAGCCGTTGCACTCAACCGCCGTGGCTATGGCCTACGCGAATCCAGTCAAAGATGTCGATCATCTGTAACGATGTCCGTCTCCCCCCCGACCCAGACTGTGAGCCTGTCGTGGGCAGGGGACGTGTCTGTTTATTGCGCTATTGTCCTCTCCCCGGTGCTTAGTCCAGTGCTCTGCCCACAGTAAGCCCTCGATAGACACGACTGAATGAGTGAATGAATCACAGTCCGCGCCTCCTTCGAGCAGCGTGGCCAAGGGGAAAGAGCTCAGGCCTGGGGCTAAAGGGGCCTGGGTTCTTATCCTTCTTCTCCCACCGGCCTGCTGTGTATCAGTCAGACGGGCGGTCAATCCTATTTATTGAGTGCCTACTGTGTGCAGAGCACTGGACTAAGGACAGCAGAACAGTAAACACACATTTCTCTGCCCACAACGAGCTTAGAGTGTAGAGGCAGCCTATGTGACCTTGGGTAAGTCACTTCACTTTTCTGGGCCTCAGTTTTCTCATCTCCAAAATGGGGATTCGATACCCATTCTCCTTCTCCCTTAGACTGCAGGCCCCGCGTGGGATAGGGACCGTGGCCGGTCCTATTATAATAATAATAACGATGCTGATGGCATCTGTTAAGTGCTTACTATGGGCAAAGCACTGTTCTAAGCGCTGTGGAGGGGAATACAAGGTGATCAGGTTGTCCCACGTGGGGCTCACAGTCTTCCAGATGAGGTAACTGAGGCACAGAGAAGTAATAATGTTAATATGGTTGGTATTTGTTAAGCGCTTACTATGTGCAGAGCACTGTTCTAAGCGCTGGGGTAGATACAGGGTCATCAGGCTGTCCCACGTGAGGCTCACAGTCTTAATCCCCATTTTACAGATGAGGGAACTGAGGCACCGAGAAGTGAAGTGACTTGCCCACAGTCACACAGCTGACAAGTAGGAGCCCGTCATTGGGCAAGGACTGTCTCTATCTGTTGCCAAATTGTCCATTCCAAGCGCTTAGTACAGTGCTCTGCACATAGTAAGCCATCAATAAATACTACTGATGAAAGTGGCAGAGCCGGGATTAGCACCCATGACCTCTGACTCCCAAGCCCGTGCTCTTTCCACTGAGCCACGCTGCTTCTCATTATCTTCCGTCTGGCACCGTGATTGGCAAATAGTAAGCGCTTAGCAAATACTGCATTTATTCTGAAATCAGAGCACATAACAAAATCGCTGCCCTAGCCAGGAGTTGCGCAGCTTGGCAGTCTTAGGAGAAACAGCGTGGCCCAGCCAATAGAGCCCGGACCCGGGAGTCAGGAGGACCTGGGTTCTAAATCCTGCCTCCCCCACTCGTCTGCTGTGTGACCTCGGGCAAATCAATTCCCTTTTCTGAGTCTCAGTTCCCTCATCTGTCAAATGGGGATGAAGACCGGGAGGCCCGTGTGGGACAGGGACTGTGTGCAACCTGACTGGCTTGCATCTGTCCCAGAGCTCATTCCAGTGCCTGGCACGTAGCATGTTAACGAATACCATAATATATATCGGTATACAAATACGAAATACCATAATATACACTACAATAAACAAATACCATAGTATATATTCAACTTAATATATAAAGCACTATATATTTTATACTATATTCACATGTATGCAGGATATAATCTAATACATAATACGTTACGTATCATATAGTATACTATATCATATAAGGTATAATGCATTATACGATAGGCCCAACCTCCACAATCCCTAAGGAGTGACCTTCACCCCGAACAGGCCCGAGACCAGGGAATCCTGAGGGGTGAAGCACTTCCTTAATAACTTGTAATAAGTAACTTTTTCGGTCTCCAGGAAATGCCTCATCCAGCTGTGTTTTAGCGGAGTCGCGGACGCCACGGAAAAGACCTGAGGGGAAAACTTTTCCGTGCGCATGGAATGTGTCTGGTTATTGTTCTACTGGACGCTCCCAGTCGCTTAGTACTTTGCAGACAGTAAGCGCTCAATAAATATGATTGAATGAAAATGGCAGAGCCGGGATTAGAACCCATGACCAGAAAAACAGAAAGCCGAAACACTTCCGCGGAAACGGACTCCTTTATTCCCCAATTATGGAACCGGACCTCTTCATTGACCATAGAAAGGAGGGGTTTAAGTTTGAGGCAATTAGCCTTGGTTCTGCTTTTTCCCCCCACTGATTATAATCATGATATAATGGTATCTGCTAAGTGCTTACTACGTGCCAGGCGTTGTACTAAGCGCTGGGGCGGATGCAAACAAATCGGATTGGACACAGTTCCTGTCCCATGTGGGGCTCACGGTCTCAATCCCCATTTTCTAGATGAGATAACCGAGGCAAGGAGAAGTGAAGCGACTTGCCCCGGGTCACACACCAGACAAGTGGCGGAAGCGGGTTTAGAACCCACGACCTTCTAACTTGCAGGCCCGGGCTCGATCCACTAGGCCATGCTGCTTATCTCCCTGTCTCCCCCATTTAAGCGGTCAGCTCCTCGAGAGCAGGGAATGCTTTTCTTAAGCTTCTTTTGGATGCTCCAAAGTGCTTATTACAGTGCTCTCCACACTGGAAACGCTCAGCGTAGTCCACTGATGATCAGTTCTCTTCTGTGATAGAGTGTACAGTGTGGAAGTGATTAAGATTATTTTTTAAATTCAGGACAGGGACCGTGTCTGATCTGGTTATCTTGTATCTATCCCAGCGCTTTACACAGAGCTTGGCACATAGCGAGCACTTAACAAACAGCACAATTATTATTACTGTAATTAAGTCTCCATTGACTGGTGTTGTCTTGAAAAGAAGGAATCAATCAGTGGTATTTACTGAGCGCTTTCTGTGCACAGAGAACTGGAAAGAACAAGTCCACTTCTCGGTTTCTCCCTGAGTGTCTCTCGCATTTTCATTTTTATGAAATCGATCAATCAAACAATAGTATTTATTGAGCACTGTATGGTGTTCAGAGCACTGTACTAAGCATTCATTCATTCAATCGTATTTATTGAGCGCTTACTGTGCACAGAGCACTGTACTAAGCGTTTGGAAAGTACAATTCGGCAACAGATAGAGACAATCCCTATCCAACAAGGGGCACACAGTCTAGAAGGGGGAGACAGACAACAAAGCAAACAAGTACACAGGCATCAACGGCATCAAAATAGATAAATAGCACCATAGACAAATGCACGTCATTAATAAAATAGAGCAATAAATATATACAAATATAATGATGGTATTTGTTAAGTGCTTACTATTCATTCATTCATTCATTCATTCAATAGTATTAATTGAGTGCTTACTATGTGCAGAGCACTTTACTAAGTGCTTGGAATGTACAAATCGGCAGTAGATAGAGACAGTCCCTGCCCTTTGACGGGCTTACAGTCAAATCGGGGGAGACGGGCGGACAAGAACAATGGCAATAAATAGAGTCGAGGGGAAGAACATCTCATGAAAACAATGGCAGATAGAATCAGGGTGATGTCCATCTCATTAAACAAAATAAATCGGGTGACGAAGATATATACAGTCGAGCGAGCGAATACAGTGCTGAGGGGGTGGGACGGGAGAGGGGGAGGAGGAGAGGGAAAGGGGGGAGAAGAGGGTTTAGCTGCGGAGAGGTGAAGGGGGGGTAGAGGGAGCAGAGGGAAAAAAGGGGGGAGCTCAGTGTGGGAAGGCCTCTTGGAGGAGGTGAGCTTTAAGTAGGGATTTGAAGAGGGGAAGAGAATTAGATTGTCGGAGGTGAGGAGGGAGGGCTGTCCAGGACCCCGGGAGGACGTGGCCCGGGGGTCGACGGCGGGATAGGCGAGACCGAGGGATGGTGAGGAGGTGGGCGGCGGAGGAGCGGAGCGTGCGGGGTGGGCGGTGGAAAGAGGGAAGGGAGGAGAGGTAGGAAAGGGCAAGGTGATGGAGCCTTGAAGCCTAGAGCGAGGCGTTTTTTACTATGTGCCAAGAACTGTTATAAGCGCTGGGGTAGTACAAGGTCATCAGCGTGTCCCACGTAGGGCTCGCAGGCTTCATCCCAGTTTACAGCTGAGGGAACCGAGGCCCAGTGAAGTGAAGTGACTTGCCCAAAGTCACACAACTGACAAGTGGCAGAAACGGGATTAGAACCCACGACCTCTGGCTCCCAAGCCCGGGCTCTTTCCTCTAAGCCATGCTGCTTCAAGTGCTGTAGGGAGGGGAAGGGGGTAGAGCAGAGGGAGGGAGTCGGGGCGATGGGGAGGGGAGGAGGAGCAGAGGGAAAGGGCGGCCCAGTCTGGGAAGGCCTCTTGGAGGAGGTGAGCTCTCAGTTGGGCTTTGAAGCACTTAGGAGAGTACAGTGTAATGACAGAGCTGGTGAACGCGTTCCCTGCCCACCAAGAGTTTACGGTCTAGAGGGGGAGTCAGACATGAATAGAAAGAAATAAATGGGAGATAGGGACATAAACGCTGTGGAGCCGAGGGAAGGGGAATAAAGGGGACAAGCGGTCTGGCAGTCCAATCAATCGATGGAGTGTGCCTATGCTCATATGCTTATTATTATTATTATTTTTACAGTTCGTCTTGTTGGTTCTTGACATAAAGAGTTGCATCATTGATGTAGTCTTCGTAAACTTGCAGAGGGTTGGGAACAGACAGAGAAACAGCGTTGCCTAGGGGAGAGAGCCCGGGCCTGGGAATCAGAAGGACATGGATTCTAATCCCGGCTCTGCCACTTGTCTGCTCCGCGACCTCGGGCAAGACACTTCACCTCACTGGGCCTCAGTTGAGCAGCATGGCTCAGGGGAAAGAGCCTGGGCTTCGGAGTCATGGGTTCGACTCCCGGCTCTGCCGCTCGTCAGCTGTGTGACTGTGGGTGAGTCACTTCACTTCTCTGTGCCTCAGTTACCTCATCTGGAAAATGGGGATTCACTGTGAGCCTCACGTGGGACCACCTGATTACCCTGTATCTTCCCCAGCGCTTAGAACAGTGCTCTGCACATAGTAAGCACTTAAAAAATACCAACATTATTATTATTACCTCATCTCTAAAATAAAGATTAAGGCTCTCAGCTCCGTGTGGGACAGGGACTACGTCCAACCCGATTTGCCTATATCCCTCCCAGCGCTCAGTACGGTGCCTGGCACATAGTAAGCGCTTAATGAATATCACCATTACCATTTTTAGGTTATTGAACTCATCGTCTATCACAGTCTTACCCACCTAGGAGCACAGTGCCATTTTCTAGCTGATGGTGGTGTGTGACGTTAGAGATTTCTACATCAAGCGTGACTCACATCTATTTTATCTAATGGCACTAGCCATTAAGATGTGGTAAGATCTCCCTTCTGCAAGGCTAGGATTACCTTGTCCTCTCTCAGCATAACATTTTAGTTGTGATAGTTTCACGGCTTTCCTCGGCTAACGTGTTAAGGGGCGATGGGGGAGTTTCCTCCTCGCCACTTCCTTTTCCAGATGGTACTCAGTTTTCCGTACTGGGAAAAGCTCCATCCTTGCTAAAGTCTTAGGAAATTAACTGCGGGTAACCACGATAAAACGGGAAATCAACCGGAGAAGGATATTTATGTATTCACATTTTCTGGGTCTGTAAGAGGCCACGTGAGGTAATCGAGGAGTTGGAGTGGAAGATGGGCAAAGATGCTATTCAAGCATCCAGTTCACAACGGTACAGAAACCACCCTCTCAAAGGTCACCGACGATCTCCTTCTCGCCAAATCCGATGGCCTCTACTCCATCCTAATCCTCTTTCACCTCTCAGCTGCCTTTGACACTGTGGACCACCCCCTTCTCTTGGAAATGTTATCTATCCTTGGCTTCACTGACTCTGTCCTTTCCTTCATCCTGGTTCTCCTCCTAGTTTTCCGGCTGTTCACTCTCAGTCTCCTTCACGGGCTCCTCCTCTCCCTCCCGCCTCCTCACTGTGGGGGTCCTTCAAGGTTGTTCTGGGTCCCCTTCTCTTCTCCACCTTCACCCACTCCCTTGGAGAACTCATTCGCTCCCATGGCTTCAACTCCCACCTCTATGCGGACGATCCCCAAATCTCCATCTCCGGCCCCGATCTCTCTGCCTCTCTGCCGTCTCACATTTCCTCCTGCCTTCAAGACATCTCTCTACCTGGGTGTCCTGCCGTCGCCTCAGATTTAAGATGTCCGAAACAGAACTTCTTATCTTCCCACCTAAATCCTGTCCTCCCGTTGACTTTCCCATCACCGTAGACCGCTCCACCAGGCTTCCCGGCTCACAGTCCCGTAACCTTGGCGTTTTCCTCCACTCCTCTCTCATTCAACCCGCATATTCGATCTATTACTAAATTCTGCTGGGACAACCTTCACGTCATGGCTAAAATCCACCCTCTCCTCTCTGTCCAAACGGCTATCACGTTAATCCAAGCCCTTTATCCTCTCCGGCCTCGATTACCACATCAGCTTCCTCGCTGACCGCCCGGCCTCTTTTTTCTCCCCACTTCAGTCCATACTTCACTCTGCTGCCCGGATCATTTTTCCACAAAAATGTTCCGTCCGTGTTTCCCCAGATAACCTCCAGTGGTTACCCATTCGCCTCTGCATCAAACGGAAACTCCTTTCCATTGACTTTAAAGCAGTTCACCTCCTTCTCCCCTCTTACCTCACCTCACTACTCTCCTACTGTAATCTAGCCCACACGCTTTACTCCTCTAATACTAATCTTCTCACTGTACTTTGATCCCGTCTATCTCACCGCCGACCTCTCACCCGCGTCGTGCCTCTGGCCCGGAACGCCTTCCGTCGTCATATCCGACGGTCATATCCGATGACTCTCCCTGCTTTCGAAGCCTCATTGAATTCATTCGTTCGCTCAATCGTATTTGTTGAGCGCTTACTGTGTGCAGAGTGCTGTACTAAGCGTTTGGAAAGGACAATTCTCCAACAGGTAGAAACGATCCCTACCCAGCAACGGGCTCACAGTCTAGAAGGGGGGCGGGGCAGACAACAAAATAAAACAAGTAGACAGGCATCAACAGCATCAAATAAATAAAGTAAACAAAATAAATCAGCAAATATATAAAATAAATAAATATCGAAAGCCCACCTCCTCCAAGAGGCCTTCCCTGAGCCCTCCTTTCCTCTTCTCCCACTCCCTTCCGCATCATCCTGACTTGTTTCCTTCCTTCACCAATCCCTTCCAGCCCCCCAGCACTTATACTCACATCTATCATTTATTTATTTCTATTAATGTCTGTCTTCCCCTCTAGACTGTAAGCTCACTGTGGGCAGGGAATGTGTCTCTTATATTGTTAAACTGTATTCTTCCAAGTTTTTAGTACAGTGCTCTGCACACAGTAAGCGCTCAATAAATACGATCGACTGACTGACTAGCCCTTCTGGGCTCGGTAGTCAGTTCAGAAGTCAAACAAAAAAAAAAAATCTGTATTTTTCGTGTAGTACAAAACAATAGATATGCCATCAATCAACCACCAGGCTACTCTTCAATTTGTTGGGGTTGGATCGGCCAGGGTTTTCGTCCTTGCCGGTAATGACAATTCCAGTTTACATTCCAAATCAGCACAAGCTCATTGTGGCAAGGAATATATCTGCCAACTCTGTTGTATTGTACTCTCCCAAGCGCTCAGTACAGTGTTCTGCACATAGGAAGCGCTTGGCAACTGCCATTAACGATAACGACGATGAAACAAAAAATGTCAAGTGTTGTTATCGATTGTGTTCCTGACACTCTCTCGTCACAAATTAAATAATAATAATAATCAATGCGGTATTTCTTAGTGCGTACTGTGTGCTAGGCACTGTACTAAACTCTGGGGAGGATACAAGAAGATCAGGTTGGACACAGTCCCTGCCCCACATGGGGCTCATGGTCTCAATGCCCATTTTCCAGATGAGGGAACCGAGGCCCAGAGAAGTGAAGTAACCTTGGGCAAGGTCAGACAGCAGACCCGTGGCAGAGCCGGGATAAGAACCCACGACCTTCTGACTCCCAGACCCGGGGTCTATCCACTACGACCCGCTGCTTCTCTGCTCTTATCTATCTTAATAGGTCCAGAGGATTTTAGACACTTCTTTATTAGAACACTTCTTTGTAGGGCTCTCAGCACCTTATGTATATGTCACTGGTGTTTTTTGCAAGTACAGGTAAGGTGTTTCACTACTATTAGCTGTATCTATTCAGGGCCTGTTGTGAAGAAAGAACTGAGGAGTACAAAAAGTCCTCACCGTTGGCTTTCAAGCTGTCCATCCCCTTGCCCCTTCCTACCTCATCTCCCTTCTCTCCTTCTCCAACCCAGCCCGCACACTTTGTTCCTCTAATGCCAACCTTCTCACTGGACCTCCATCTTGCCTGTCTCTGGCCTGGAATCCCCTCCGTCCTCAAATCCCGCAGACAATGACTTGTCAGAGGTCATGGGTTCAAATCCCGGCTCGGCCACTTGTCAGCTGTGTGACTTTGGGCAAGTCACTTAACTTCTCTGTGCCTCAGTTACCTCATCTGTAAAATGGGGATTAAGACTGTGAGCCCCACGTGGGACAACCTGATTCCCCTGTGTCTAACCCAGCGCTTAGAACAGTGCTCGGCACATAGTAAGCGCTTAACAAATACCAACATTATTATTATTATTAATGACCCTCCCCAACTTTCAAAGCCTTACTGAAGGCCCATCTCCTCCAAGAGGCCTTCCCTGACTAAGCCCCAGTTTTCCTCCTCTCCCACTCCCTTCCGCGTCGCCCTGACTCGCTCCCTTCGCTCTTTGCCCCCTCCCGGCCCCACACCGCCTACGTCCATATCTGTCATTTTATTTTCTTGATGTCTGTCTCCCCCGCCTCTAGACTGTGAGCAGGGAATGTCAGTGTTTAATAATAATAGATACTAATAACAATGATGGCATTTGGTAAGCGCTATGTGCCAAGCACTGTTCTAAGCACTGGGATAGATACCAGGTCATCAGAAACAGCGTGGCCTAGTGGAAAGAGCCCCGGCTTGGGACTCAGAGGTCGTGGGTTCTAATCATGGCTCTGTCGCCTGTTAGCTCTGTGACTTTGGGCAGGTCACTTCACGTCTCTGGGCCTCAGTTCCCTCATCTGTAAAATGGGGATGAAGACTGTGGGCCCCACGTGGGACAACCCGATGACCTTGTATCTCCCCCAGGGCTTAGAACAGTGCTTGGCACATAGGAAGCGCTTAACAAATACCATCATTATTATTAGGAGGTTGCCCCACGTGGGGCTCCCAGTCTTCACCCCCATTTTACAGATGAGGTCACTGAGGCCCAGAGAAAGGGACTGGCCCAAGGTCGCGCAGCTGACGAGTGGGCGGAGGCGGGATTAGAACCCATGACCTTCTGACTCCCAAAGCCGGGCTCTCCTATGATGTGATCTGGTTTTTGTCGGATGAGGTCTTGTCTTTGTTTTGTCCTGTTTTGCTTTGCTGGCTGTCTCCCCCGTTTAGACTGTGAGCCATCAATGGGCAGGGAGGGTCTCTCTCTGTGGCCGAAATGTCCATTCCAAGCGCTTAGTCCAGTGCTCTGCACATAGGAAGCGCTCAACAGATACGACTGAATGAATGAATGAATGAATGAATGAATGAATGAATGAATGAATGAATGACTGACTGACTGACTGAATAGGCCAGGCTGCTCGAGCGCAGCCGAATGGACGAGCTCGGCCGCTCGATTGCTTCGGCCTGGGCGCTCCCGCCCCGCCCCGCCCCGCCCCTCGCGCTGCCCGAGTCCGGCCCGAGTGCGGCCCGAGCCCGCCCGAGTCCGCGAGCTGAACCTCGGAGCCCAATCGGCGAGCTCCTCCCCTCGCCGGCCGTTCGGCCCCTCGGCCCTTCGGCTCTTCGGGCGTTCGGCCGCGGCCCCGCCCTCCTCGCTCCCCCGGCTCCCCCGCCCCCCGGAGCTTCAAAATGGCCGCGGGTGGAGCTGAGCAGGTAAGGCCCCCGGACCTCCCGTGCGGCGGGGACGAGGGTCACCCGCCGGCCGCCCTCGGGGTGAGTGGGTGGGGGACGCGGGGGACGCGGGGGGCGTCGCCCCGCCTGACGGGGAGCCGAGGGAGAGGTCGGGTGGGGTGAGTGTGGGGGTCCCCCCGGGCGGGCGGCGGGGCCAAACCCCCTCTCGCCATTGGCCCTGAGGGGAGGAAGGCGGGGAGCGGCAGGGCCGGGCCCCGGGGCACTATGGGAAAAGCAGCCCCCTGGCCCGGGGCACCATGGGAAAAAGCAGCCCCCCTGCCCCGGGGCACTGTGGGAAAAACGGCCCCCTGCCCCGGAGCACTATGGGAAAAACGGCCCCCTGCCCCGGGGCACTATGGGAAAAGCGGCCCCCTGCCCCGGGGCACTATGGGAAAAGCCGCCCCCTGCCCCCTGCAGGCGGCATCACCAGAACGGGGGTAGGGGCTGAGCGCTTACTACGTGCCAAGCCCCGTTGTAAGCGCTGGGGGAGACCCCACCTGCGGCTCCCAGTCTTCTTCACCCCCCCCCCCCCTTTTCCCCATGAGGCACCCGAAGGCCCAGAGAAGCGAGGTGGCCTGGCCAAGGTCACCCGGCAGACGCGTGGCGGAGGCGGGATCGGAACCCAGGACCTCCGACTTCCAACCCCGTGCGCCTTCCACTAGGCCGCTCTGCCCCGCCTCTCATAACAGTGGGGTGGGTTAAGCGCTCACCGGGTGCCCGGGACTGTTCTAAGCGCCGGGGGAGATACAAGCGCGGCTCGGTGGAAAGAGCCCGGGCTGGGGAGTCAGAGGTCGTGGGTTCGAATCCCAGCTCCGCCACCTGTCAGCTGGGTGACCGTTGGACCGTAAGCCCGTCAAAGGGCAGGGACCGTCTCTATCTGTTGCCGACTTGTCCGTTCCAGGCGCTTAGTACAGTGCCCTGCACATAGTAAGCGCCCAATAAATACTACTGAATGAATTGAATGAACTTCACTTCTCTGGGCCTTCACTTCCCTCATCTGTAAAATGGGGATGAAGACCGTGAGCCCCACGCGGGACAACCTGATGACCCCGTATCTCCCCCAGCGCTTAGAACGGGGCTCTGCGCATAGTAAGCGCTTAACAGATAACGACGGAGGCAGTGAGGGTGTCCCCCATGGGGCTCGCAGTCTCCACCCCCATTTTCCACATGAGGGAACGGAGGCCCGGAGAAGCTAGGTGGGTTGGCCAAGGTGACAGAGCAGATGAGGGGCGGAGGCGGGATTAGAACCCGGGGCCTCTGACTCCCGAACCCCTGCGCTTTCCCCGAGGTCAGTGTGGCGCCGGGGGTGGGGGCGAGGGGCGTGGGGAGACCAGTCGGGCCGATGAGGGGTCCGGGGGGTGGTCGTCGGGATGACCCGTCTGCCGGTTCTCTTCTTCCGTCCTCTCCCTGACGCTTAGTACGGTGCTCTGCACACCGTAAGCGCTCAATACAGGGCGTTGACTGGAGGCGGGGCGGGCAGCTGCCGGCCGCTGCCATGGCGGGCTCAGCGTTTAGGGGAGGGTTGGGCCTTGGGATCGCGTGGGAGCCACACGGGCCAAAACCACCCCGGCGACGTGGAGTGGGGAAGTCGGTCTTGCGGCCCGGCGGGTGCGTTTGGATGCAGCGTGGGTCCCGGGCCTGCCCCTCAGGAGGTCGCGGGTTCTGATCCCGCCCCCGCCGCTTGTCTGCCGGGGGAGGGACCTCGGGCGGGTCGCTTCACTTCCCAGGGCCTCATCTGGAAAATGGGGATGGAGACCGTGAGCCCCACGTGGGACAGGCCCCGTGTCCAACCCCGTTTGCTTGTAGTCATTCGTAATAATAATAATAATGGTATTTGGCAAGCGCTTACTATGTGCAGAGCACCGTTCTAAGCGCTGGGGGAGACACTGGGGAATCAGATGGTCCCACGTGGGGTTCACGGTCTTCATCCCCGTTTGACAGATGAGGGGACTGAGGCCCAGAGAAGTGAAGTGACTCGCCCACGGTCACACAGCTGGCAAGTGGCAGAGCTGGGATTCGAACTCAGTCGCATGTATTGAACGCTTACTGTGCGCAAAGCACTGTACCGAGCGCTTGGGACGGTACAGTAGGACAAACTGACACGTTCCTGCCCGCAGTGAGCTCACGGTCTAGAGGGGGAATCAGACGTTAATGTAAATAACCGATCTATCCTTATGTGCAGTGGGGATGGGAGGGAGGATGAAGGAAGGAACAAGGGAGAGTGTGAAAAGGAATGGGAGAAGAGGAGAGGAGACCTTAGGGAAGGCTTCTTGGAGGAGACGTGCCTTCAGTAATGATGATGAAGGTCGTATTTGTTAAGCGCTTACTATGTGCCGAGCACCGTTCTGAGCGCTGGGGGAGATACAGAGGGATCAGGTTGTCCCACGTGGGGCTCACAGCCTTCCCCCCCATTTTGCAGATGAGAGAACTGAGGCCAAGAGGAGTGAAGTGACCTGCCCAAGGTCACACCGCTGACAGGCGGCGGAGCGGGGATTAGGACCCACGGCCTCTGACTCCCAAGCCCGGGCTCTTTCCACTGAGCCGCGCTGCTTCATAAGACCTAAGACTTACTAAGACTTTGAAGCGGGGGAGAACAATCCTCTGCGTCCACCCCAGCGCTCAGCACAGGGCCTGGCACATAGTAAGTGCTTAAACACCCCGGTGATTATCATCAGCATCTCACTTCCCCGTACCTCAGTTTCCTCCTCGGCGAAATGTGGATAACGCTACCCGCCGTTCCTCCCTCCCTCCCTCAGGGGGTTGTCGTGAGGGCCAGAGAAAGAGCTCGTTCATGGGCGAGCGCTCGCTTGGGGGAAGAAGGGCTACGGAAGACCGAGGTGTTATTTTCACCGTAGGGAGCAGCCTCCGTGACGAGGCCCCCCACGGCTTCTCCTGGGGCGAGCGGTGACCGCGCGCTTTCCTTCCTGCCTCCGTTTGCCCCCCGTGGGGTCGGCGGTGGGGTCGGACGGTCCGTCGCACCCGCTCAGTAACGAAAGCGGCGAACGAGGCCATCGACGGAAGCAGAACGATTTCCACGTGCCGCGGAAAGAGCCCCGGGCCCGGGACCCGGAGGACCCGGAGGACCCGGCTTCCGATCCCGCCTCCGCCGCTCGTCCGCTGGGTGGAATTGGGCGAGAGGCGTCCGCTTCCGCCTCGGTTTCCTCAGCCGTAAAGGGGGGAGGAAGTATGTTCTCGCTCCTCAGCTCACGAGCCTGGGGTGGGACCTGATCACCTTGTACCTACCTCACCGCTCAGCAGAGTGCTCAGCACCTGATCCCCGCTTAACAGATACCCCAGATGTTTTGAATGTAGCTTTCTCCGTGAGGCCATTTTGTCAAAAGATGCGAAGGGATAATCAGTCCGTCGGGCGTATTTATTGAGCGCCTACCGTGTGCGGGGGACTGTAATAATAATGTTGGTATCTGTTAAGCGCTTACTATGTGCCGAGCACTGTTCTAAGCGCTGGGGTAGACATAGGGGAATCGGGTTGTCCCACGTGGGGCTCACGGTCTTGATCCCCCTTTTACAGATGAGGGAACTGAGGCCCAGAGAAGTGAAGTGACTCGCCCACAGTCACACGGCCGACGAGTGGCAGAGCCGGGATTCGAACTCATGAGCCCCGACTCCGGAGCCCGTGCTCTTTCCACTGAGCCACGCTGCTTCTCTACTAAGCGCTCGGGCGAGTACAATAAACGGTCACTTGCCCTGCCCACGGAGACCTTACAGTTTAGAGGGGCAGACGGACATTAATATAAATAGATAAAAGATATGGACCAAGGGGCCTCGGGGCCGGGAGGGGGAATGAACGAAGGGGGCGAGTCAGGGCGACGCAGAAGGCGGTGGGGGAAGAGGAAAGGAGGGCGCAGTCGGGGAAGGCCTCCTGGAGGAGGTGGGCCCTCGATAAGGCTTCGACGGCGGCGGGGAGGGTCGTCGTCGTCGAAGATGCCGTTGAAGCCTAAACCGCTTATTGCCATTCTTTCATTCATCCATTCGGTCGTATTTACTGAGCGCTCTCCGTGTGCAGAGCACTGTCCTAAGCGCTTGGAAAGTAGGGGACAGCGATAAAGAGAGACAGCCGCCGTCCGCAACGGGCTCAGAGTCCATCTGATGGCAAAAAAGTATAGGGATTCCGTGACCGCTCTCCAGCCTCGGGGGAGTACCCGTGTGCTTCCCTGTAGCTTACCTTTGTCGGAAGGTCCTTTGTAATCGATTAATTGATGGGAATTCAAACTTAGCCTGAGCACCGTACTGAGCATTTGGAAGAGCCCATCAAAGGGCAGGGACCGTCTCTATCTGTTACCGATTTGTCCTTTCCAAGCGCTTAGTACAGTGCTCTGCACGTAGTAAGCGCTCAATAAATACTATTGAATAACAGAGTTGGCAGGCCCGTTCTCCGCCTACGAGGAGCTTACAGTACGGGCATTAATATAAATGATCGAGAGCGACTAATCTAAAAACACGTGCATAATAATAATGATATTTAAGCGCTCACTGGGTGTCGAGCACTACTCTCGGCACTGGGGTAGATACAAGCAATCGGGTCGGACGCGGTCCCTGTCCCGCCTGGGGCTCACAGACTTCATCCCCATTTTGCGGACGAGGGAACCGAGGCCCAGAGAAGTGACTTGGCCGGGGTCGCGCAGCAGACGAGCGGCGGAGCCGGGATTAGAGCCCACGTCCTCTGACTCCCGGGCCCGGGCTCCGTCCACCGGGCCGTGCTGCTTCACGAGTCCCGTGGGGTGGATGTCAAGCGGCCCGGGCCGTCGACCCGAGCGCAGAGATGACGCAGGAGGGACGGGGAGCCCGCCAGGGTGGAACCTCCCCCCCGGGAAGTGAAGTTGTTTAAGAAATTGCCGTATATCACGTTAAGGCTCCGATACGACCTAAGGCATCGCGGTCGGGGGGGAGGTCGTTCTCCGAACGGCAGTGGGGAGAAGCTTCCCGTCCGTCCGGCGGTCTTCAGAGGAGACAAAATGGCCGTCCGTCTCGGCGGTGGAGGTTCAACTCCCTCATCTTTGAAAGAGTAAAGGCCCGAAACGCACGGGTCGCTTGGTTTGGGTTCCCCCAAGCTGACTGAGAGTGGCTCACGAGTTGTTTCCTCCGAGAATTCGAGGCAGCCTTGGAAAGGGACCGTGGCGGAGACCACTTGGAGCTCCTGGAGCCCGATCGGGATTTACAGGTCTCTCCCTCCCCCCTCGGCACCGGAGCCGCTCGGCTTCTCGGAAGCTGGAATTGGCCCATGAGCTCACCTCGGAGTCCGTCGTATGTAGCGAGCGCTTAGCGTGCGCGGGGTGCCGAACCAAGCGCTTGGGAGGGGACAACGGACCGACGAACGGACCCGTCCCCCGCCCGCAACGAGCGTAGGGTCTAGAGGATCGGATGGGAGGACGGAGCTAGATCATCCAGTCGGGCCCGGGCTTCAGAGTCGAAGGGGATAGCGGGAACACGAACGTCTTTCGGCCTCTTTGGGGGCGTGCTTTGTTGTAATCGTGGAAACCCTCTGCCCCCGGAATTTTTATCTCTGGGATTCTCAGCGGTGCTTGTCCCTACGGACGGCTAGCTTGGGGATCCTTTTCCACTTGCTCAGAAGTGACGGGGCGACTGAATTAATCATCGGGTGTCAGCTTCCCCGGGTCTTCGTCCTGCAAACGTTTAACTCCCGCTCCCGGCCGACGCGCTCTTAGAAAAGATGACACGAGCAGTAACCCCAAGAGCCAAGCACGCGGTGGACTTTATCGGGCGCTTACAGCGCGCAGAGCCCTGGGCCGAGCACTTGGGAGCGCGCACGGTTGAGGGTGCGGATATGGTCCACGTCCTCCTCAAGGATCTTCTGACCAAGGAGGGGGGAGGCGGGCATTAAAATAAATACCGAGGGTGAGGAACGTAATAGAGTGGCAAAGAAATGCGCTCGGCGCGCCGTGGGGGGGAGAGTACCCAAGTACAGAATATCACTGTGGTTTGTGGCGAAACACCGTAGTAAGCGCCGGAGTAGAGAGAAGGTGATGCGATCGCCACGGGGGCCTCACGGTCCCGAGCGGGGGGGAGAAGAATTATCCCGTTTTTTTGCAGGCGACGTGTCCGGGGCCCCAGAGAATAATAATGTTTGGTATTTTGTTAAAGCGCTTACTAGGTGCAGAGCACCGTTCTAAGCGGGCTGGGGTAGACACAGGGGGGATCCAGGTGGTCCCACGTGGGGCTCACAGTCTTCATCCCCATTTTACAGATGAGGTCACTGAGGCCCGGAGAAGTCAAGTGACTCGCCCACAGTCACGCAGCTGACAAGTGGCCGACTCGCCCGAGGTCACACGGCAGGCAGGTGCTAAAGTCGGGGAAGTCAGAGATGGGTCGGGGAGGGCCTCCCCGGGGGAGGGGGAAGTGTGATTTCAGAAGGGCGCTGGGAAGTAGTTCCAGGCAGGCAGGAGGGTTTTTCATTCATTCGTGCTCTCCTCCATTCAGTCGTTTTTACGGAGCACTTACCGGGTGCAAAGCACTGAACTGAGCGCTTGGGAGAGGACAGGATCGGAGGTGGGCAGTGAGAAAGATGAGAATGAGGCACCCAGGGGAGGTTGGCCGGAGAGGGACGAGGTGTACTGGGAGAGGAGAAACGATAACCGGAGAGGACAGGGCAGACGTCGGTTAAACGATCCGTGGTATCTATTGAGCGCCTGCTGCGTGCAGAGCACTGTACCGAACACTTAGGAGAGTAATGATGATAACGTCGGTATCTGTTAAGCGCTTACGACGTGCAGAGCACCGTCCTAAGCGCTGGGGGAGGTACAGGGGGATCGGGTCGTCCCACGTGAGGCTCGCGGTTAATCCCCGTTTTACAGATGATTTAACTGAGGCACAGAGAAGTGAAGTGACTCGTCCACGGTCACGCGGCCGACGGGCCGCAGAGCCGGGAGTCGAACCCGTGACCTCTGACTCCGAAGCCCGGGCTCTTTCCGCTGAGCCGCGCTGCTTCGCTACAGTACGGCTGCCTGCGCACCCTGGCTACCGGGATCTTCCAGGCTAGAGGGTCGGAGGGAAGGGTATTTAAAACAAATTAGAGATATTTACACGAGTGCTGAGGGTGGGGTGAATAGCAAGTGCTAATGATTGATTCAGTTGTACTTATTAGGAGCGCACTGCATGCGGAGCACTGTACTAAACGCTCAGGGGAGTACAGTACGACAGCCCGCACACCCTGGCTGTCGGGGTCTTCCAGTCTAGAGGGTCGGAGGGACGGGTATTTAAAATAAATTAGAGATATTTGCACGAGTGCTGAGGGTGGGGTGAATATCAAGTGCTAGTAATTCATTCGACTGTACTTATCAAGAGCTAACCGTGGGCAGAGCACTGTGCTAAGCGCTTGGAGAGGACGATTCAGCAATAGCGACAGCCCCCGCCCACACCGGGATTAATAATGCTGTGTGTCAGGCGCTTACAATGCGCGAGGCACCGCACTGAGCCCCGGGGTGGGTACAGATACCGACGTCATTATTACAAGCGGATGGGGTTGGACCCAGCGGGGCTCGCGGTCTCCGTCCCCGTTTTACAGATGAAGTCACTGAGGCCCAGAGAAGTGAAGCGACTTCCCCAGAGTCACCCCGCAGATGAGTGGCGGAGCCGGGATCAGAACCCAAGACCCGCCGGCTCCCCCGGCCCGGGCTCCAGCCACCAGGCCGCGCTGCTTCGGGTGCTTGGAGGGGACGGATCCGAGTTCCGTAGGCGCCGCGAGAAGGAGGGGAAGTGATCGCCTTCGCGGCCGACCGTCCGGACTGAGCCCCGGGGAGGACATTTTTAGGAGTCGGGAGGTGTGTGCAGAGTGCGTTTTAGTAAAATGGTGCAGGCGGCGGAGTGAAGAGGGGAGAGAGCGGAGGAAGGCGGGTCAAGCAGGGGGCCGGTTGCGGCGGTCGAAACGTTATCGTGTTTACCGCGCGCTTACTGTGGCGCGCCGCTAACCGCTTGGGATAGTCCGGCAGACGAGCACAGCGGAGACGTTCCCTGCCCACGGGAGCCGACAGTCAAGGGGGGAGGGAGCCAGACGTGACTAGAGGTAAATAAATCACGGACGTGGACGGGAGGACCGTGGGGCTGACGGAACGCGCGCTTGGATTGACCCCGACGCCAGTCGGGTGGAGAGCAGGGGGCGGGCGGCGGAGCCGCGGCGGGGAAGAGAAAGCCGGCAGAATCTCATCGTCAAACCGTCCCGGTCGAAAAACCTCCTGAAAGCAAAGCCCTTGGGAGAGTAGAGAAGTCGGAAGACTCAGCCTGCCGGGTGACCGTGGGCGAGGCGCTTCACTTGCCCGTGCCTCAGTTTCTCCGTCTGTAAAACGGGGGTAATGATCCCCGCCTCGTTTCCCCTACCAGAGAAGCGGCGTGGCTCGGGGGAAAGAGCCCGGGCTTGGGAGGCGGAGGTCGTGGGTTCTAATCGCCCGACTCTGCCGCTTATCGGCTGTGTGACTTGGGGCAAGTCACTTCACTTCTCTGTGCCTCAGTGACCTCGTCTGTAAAACGGGGGATTAAAAAATGTGAGCCCCGCGTGGGACGGTCCGATCGCCCCGTATCTGCCCCAGCGCTTAGAACGGTGCTCTGCACAAAGTAAGCGCTTAACAAGTACCATAATATACATATATGTATATATATAGATGTATGGTAAGCGCTCGACAGATACCGCAGCGTGGCTCGGTGGAAAGAGCCCGGGCTTCGGAGTCAGAGGTCATGAGTTCGACTCCCGGCTCCGCCACTTGGCAGCTGTGTGACTGTGGGCGAGTCACTTCACTTCTCTGGGCCTCGGTTACCTCATCTGGAAAATGGGGATTCACTGGGAGCCTCACGTGGGACGACCCGATGACCCCGTAATCTCCCCCAGCGCTTAGAACGGTGCTCTGCGCATAGTAAGCGCTTAACGAATACCGACATTATTATCATCAGGCCTGCAGGAAGCTTACGGTCTAGCCGACGAGGACCTCCAAAGTGTTCTGTCCTTGCTAAACTGAAAGAGAATGGGTAGAAGGACTCCTTAAAATCCCAGATTTTGTGTGCCCGGTTGAAAAGCAGCCCGGCGCAGTGGGTAGAGCAAGGACCTGGGAGTCGGCAGGTCACGGGTTCTAATCCCGGCTCCGCCCCTTGTCAGCTGTGTGACTTCGGACAGGTCACCTCGCTCCTGTGTGCCTCGGTCACCTCATGGGTGAAATTGGGGTTAAGGCCGTGAGCCCCATGTCCGTGAGCATCCCGATTAGCTTGTACCCGCCCCGGCGCTTAGTACAGCGCCTGGCAGATAGGAAGCGCTTAACGAACACCATTCCCCCCCCCCCCCCCAACAAGTCACATTATGACAATTTCCTCCTCTTCCTGAGTACATTGAAATCGACGCCCTTCCGAGCCTATAGATTCCCACATTCCCTTATTTCCACGTTCCCCTTTCCATCAGGAGACTCTGTTACGCCGGGACCCCCTTCGAGTGCAGGGTGGGAGGTGAGGCTTTCATTTAAAAATAATAATAATGATGTTGGCCTTTGTTAAGCGCTTAATCCCCATTTTGCAGATGAGGGAACTGAGGCACGGTGAAGTGACTTGCCGAGGTCACGCAGCTGACGAGGGGCGGGGTCGGGTATCGAACCCATGACCTCTGACTCCCAAGCCCGGAAATCTCTCGTGGGGGGTGGGAATGGAAGTGATGGTGCCTTTTTCTGTGCCAGGGAAGGCCCGTTAAGGGGAGGGGAGCCAATTTCCCGTCACGCCAACAGCCCGAGCTGGGTCTCCGCGGCCTTACGATGCCTCGCTGCCAGTCCGGCGACGGCATTTAATAATGGTGGTATCTGTCAAGCGCCGCCGACGTGCCGGGCGCCGTTCTCTTTGCGTGATTATCGGGTTCCGAGCGCCGTCCGGGGCCCGTGGGAGAGCGCCAGCTCCTTGGGGGCGGGGAGCGTGACCTCCGACTGCGGTGGACGGTCCTCTCCCGGGCACCGAGTACGGTGCTCCGCCCCGGGAAGCGCTCGGAAAATACCACCGATTAGAGTGGAAGGGAAGGAGGGAAAGGGAGCAAGGGAGGGAGGCGCCCACCGGCCCCAGAGCGGCCAGGCTGGATCTTCCCAACACCCGGCGGGAGCGAAGCCGGGTCGCCGGTGGAGGCTACGGGGGAGGCCGTCCCGTGGAGACGCAGCGCTGGCCAAGTGGCCAGAAGCGGCCGGGGCTCGGCGGGAGGAGCCCGGGCTTGGGAGTCAGAGGCCGTGGGTTCGAATCCCGGCTCCGCCGCCTGTCAGCTGGGGGCGAGTCGCTTCACTTCTCTGGGCCTCGGTCACCTCCTCCGTAAAATGGGAAATGAGACTGTGAGCCTCACGTGGGACGACCCGCTCGCCCCGTATCTTCCCCCAGCGCTTGGAACGGTGCTCGGCGCCTAGTAAGCGCTTAACAGATACCAGCGTCATTAGAACCTGGTGCTGGGAGTCGGAGGTCGTGGGTTCCAAGCCCGGCTCCGCCGCCCGTCTGCCGTGTGTGGCCTCGGGCGAGTCGCTTCACTTCTCTGGGCCTCGTTTTCTCATCCGGAAAACGGGGAGCGAGACCTTGAGCCCCGTGTGGGACAGGAACCGTGTCCGACCCGGTGCGCTCGTATCGACCCCGACGCTTAGTACGGTGCCTGGCGCGTAGTAAGCGCTTAACGGATGCAACAGTGATTATCAGTATTGTTATTCTTCCAAGTCCGGCCCCGCCACTCGTCTGCCGTTGGACATCAGACGAGTCGCTTCACTTCTCTGGGCCTCGGTTGCCTCATCTGTCGAATGGGGATCGAGACGGTGAGCCCCACGCGGGACGGGGACCGCCTCGACCCCACCCGCCCGCACCCGCCCCGGCGCACGGTGTACCGTTGCCGGCACGCGGTAAGCGCTCGAGGAGCAGCGTGGCCGAGTAGGTGGAACCCAGGCCTAGGAGTCAGAAGGTCACGGGTTCCGATCCCGGCCCCACCACTCGTCTGCCGGCTGACCTTGGGCGAGTCGCTTTATCTCCCTGGGCCTCAGTTCCCTCATCTGTCGAGTGGGGATGGAGACCGTGAGCCCCGCGTGGGACGGGGACCGGGTCCGACCCCGTTTGCTCGTTTCCCCCCCGGCGCTCGGTACAGCGCCCGGCACATATTAAGTGCCGAACCAATACCATCGTTCTCATTATTGACAGTTACCCCCGTTATTCTCATCATTGGCCCCCGGAGTTGGCGCCTACCCCTGCCGAGCAGGTACGTCGGACGGATTTTTCAGAGTGTTCGACCGCCCCTTTCGACTCCTCTCTTGAAGCTCCTGTCTCAAAAGCGGGGTCGCCGCACTTTCAGCCCAGAAGGAACCTCTGCCCCCCTCAAAATCTCCGTGGAGAGCTTAGGCCAGCCTCGTCTTCCTCCCGGGTGCGGCCCCGCAGTCGGTGGCTTTTGTGGTGTGCTTACTGGATGCAGAGCACTGCGCTAAGCACCGCTTATCAGCTGTGTGACTTTGGGCAAGTCACTTCGCTTCTCTGTGCCTCAGTGACCTCATCTGTAAAATGGGGGTGAAGACCGTGAGCCCCACGTGGGGCAACCTGATCGCCGTGTATCCCCCCAGCGCTTAGAACAGCGCTTTGCGCGTAGTAGATACCACCGTTGTTATCGTTACGGGGGAGAGCGCACTACAAAGAGTAGGCGCAGACAAGCCCCGCCTACGAGGAGGCTGCTGACTAAATGGGGAGAGGACGTTTTGGGAAAAAAAAAAAAAAGCTACAGGTGGGTTTTGTACGTAAGAATAATTATGGTAGTTAGGCGCTTACTGTGTGCCAGGCGCCGTACCGAGCGCTGGGATGGCTACGGGCAGATCGGGTCGGCCCACGTGGAGCTCCCAGTCTCACTCCCCATTTTGCCGACGAGGTAGCCGAGGCCCAGAGAAGCGAAGTGACTTGCCCAGGGTCACACAGGCGACAGGTAGGTGGCGGGGCCAGGCTTAGAACCCATGACCTTCTGACTCCTGGGCCCGGCTCTAGCCCCTACGCCAAGCAGCGTAGTGAGAAGCGGCGTGGCTCAGTGGAAAGAGCCCGGGCTTTGGAGTCAGGGGTCATGGGTTCGTCGGCTGGGTGACCTAGGGCAAGCCACTTCACTTCTCTGTGCCTCAGCGACCTCATCTGTCAAATGGGGAGGAAGACTGCGAGCCTCACGTGGGACGACCTGATTCCCCCGTGTCTACCCCAGCGCTTAGGACGGTGCTCTGCACGTAGTAAGCGCCTAACAAATGCCAACATTATTATTATTATTATTACGCCAGGCTGCAGCGACAGTCCCGGCGGGGGGAGGTGGTCAGAGTGTTTAAGGGGAAGACCCCCCCCCCCACCGTGACTTTGGTGGAAAAGCTTAAATGGGGAAGTGAGAGCTTAAAGGCCTCTTGGAGGAAATGTGATTTTTTTTTTTTAAATTTTATTTTCCACCCAGGGCTTTGCCTGGGAGGACTGTGTAGTCTTTCGACTATAGCGTGTCTGAGGTTTCATCTCCCCGATCTCTCTCTCTCGTGCTCTCACCAGAATCCCGTCACGATTCACTGCTTCCAAGCAGCTTGAAGGCTAAAAAACAGCACTTCCTACTAATATTTATTTTCTTTTCTATCACGTAGCAAGTCCCCATCGTGAGACCTCCCCCCCCCCGCCAATACTTTTACTCTCCCAGGCGCCTAATGTAGTGCTCTGCGTAGAGCGGGTGCTTAATTAATGCCGTTGATCGATGGAAACCGAAGCCGTCGTTCATCCCTCCGTTCAGTCGTATTTATTGAGCGCTGACTGTGTGCGGGGCGCCGTACTGAGCGCTTGGAAAGTCCAGTTCAGCAACAGAGAGAGACAGTCCCTGCCCACAGTGTAGAAGGGGGGGAGACAGACAGCAAAACAAGTGCAGGCATCAACAGCATCGATAAAAATAAATAGAATTAGGGATATATATATATATATATATACACACATAAGAAGTAAAAGAGGCATTAATCTAAATAAATAGAATCACAGATGCGTACCCGTATACGCAAGCGCCGTGAGGTGGCGGGGGTGTAGAGCAAGGGGAGCGGGTTGGGGCGAGGCGAGGGGGAGGGGGAGCCGAGGAAAAGGAGGGCCGAGTCCGGGAAGGCCTCCCGGAGGAGGCGAGTAAGGCTTTGAAGGGGGGAAGCGCGTCAGTCCGGCAGATCTGCGGAGGGAGGGCGTTCCGGGCCGGAGGCGGGGCGCGGGCCGGGGGTCGGGCGAGGCGGTTACCGGGTTTGCGGGTGGTGGGTTTTAATACCTCGAGGAGAAACGGCCTCGCCCAAGCCGCGGCCGGAGGTGTAGCGACAGTCTCGATCCCCGTCTGACCGTGGGGCAAACTGAGGCGCGGAGAAGGGAGGCGACTCGCCCGAGGTCCCCCAGCAAGCGGTCGGCAGGGTCGGCATTAGAACCCCGGTCCTCTGACGCCGAGGCAGTTGTGCCCTCCGCCGGGCCACGCCGCTTCCCGGTCACAGAAGAGGAGCTGTTGGCGCGGGCGCGCGCTCTCTGATATTTCGGGTTCTAACTCCTCTCGAAGCCTGGCCGTCTGCAGGGGGTGCACATAGTCCACGTTTCCCCTCCAGACCCGATGATCGTCTTCCGGTTTTTGACACGCAGTAAGTGCCCAAAAGCACCGTGCTAAGCGCCGGGGTAGGTATAAATCAGTTAGGTCGGCCACGGTCCCCGTACCGCGTGGGACTCTCGGCCCGGGTCGGAGGGAGACCCCGCTTCCCCATTTTGCGGCTGAGGAAAGCGAGGCCCGGAGAGGCGAAGCGACTCGCCCGAGGTCACGCAGGAAGCCGCCGGCAGAGCCGGCACTAGAAGAGCAGCGTGGCTCAGTGGAAAGAGCCCGGGCTTGGGAGTCGGAGGTCGTGGGTTCGAATCCCGGCTCTGCCGCTCGCCGGCCGCGTGACCGTGGGCGAGTCGCTTCACTTCTTCTCTGTGCCTCAGTTCCCTCGTCCGTAAAATGGGGATTAACCGTGAGCCTCACGGGGGACGACCCGATGACCCCGTATCTCCCCCAGCGCTTAGAACGGCGCTCTGCACATAGTAAGCGCTTAACAGATACCGACATTGTTATTAACCCCGGTCCTCCCGACCCCCGGGATCGCGCTCTAACCGGGAGGCCGCGCCCTTTCCGCTGGTCGTGACTGAGTGCGTCCCGGCTGACGATTCCGTTCAGTTCAGTCGTATTTATTGAGCGCTCGCTGCGTGTAAAGCGCCGCGCCGAGCCCGTGGGAGTGGACGGTGGGAGAATCGGCGGACGCACGTCCCCCGCCCACCACGAGCTCACAGGCTGCGCGGAAGGCCTGGCTGGCGTTCGCGGACGTTCACGCTGTCCAGCTGGGACCGGTGGTCTGGCATTTCCAAAGAGCCGCGAGTTCGTGACCAAGTTCGCCGTTGGCTTATAATGAGAATAATAATGTTGGTATTCGTTAAGCGCTTACTGTGTGCCGAGCGCCGTTCTGAGCGCCGGGGGAGATACGGGGTCATCAGGTTGTCCCGCGGGGGGGGGGGCTCCCGGTCTTCATCCCCATTTTCCAGATGAGGGAACTGAGGCTCAGAGAAGGGAAGTGACTCCTCGCCCACGGTCCCGCGGCTGACGAGCGGCAGAGCCGGGATTCGAACCCACGACCTCCGACTCCCAAGCCCGGGCTCCTTCCACCGAGCCACGCCGCTTCTCTACCTCTTCGGCGCTCGTGCAGCGAAGCGGTTCCCCGATAATGGAAACGGGGACGGGTCGCGGTCTGCCCCTCCTGACCGTTCCCTTTGAAGTCCGCGAGTGTCCAGCCCGAGGGGTTTATTTTATTTTTTCCACCCTGAACCGGCCCAGTGATTTTCTCCTCGCGAAACGCTTTTCGTTTTCTTATCTACAGCACTTGTGTATCAAGAAATTGCTACGTACTAAGCGCCGGGGTAGAGATGATGATAATGACGATGGCATTTGTTCAGCGCTTACTGTGTGCCAAACACCGTTCTAAGCGCCGGGGGAGATGCGGGGTGATCAGGCTGTCCCTCGTGGGGCTCACGGTCTTGATCCCATTTTACAGATAAGGGAACTGAGACTCAGCCAAGTGAAGTCACTTGCCCGAAATCACACAGCTGATAGGTGGCGGGGCCGGGAGCAGAACCCGCGACCTCCGACTCCCAAGCCCGGGCTCTTTCCGCCGAGCCACCGGGCTTCTAGACTAAAATAAATAAATAGATGTCGGTGTTTGTTAAGCGCTCACTAGGTGCCGAGCACCGTTCTAAGCGCTGGGGCAAACACGGGGGAATCAGGTCGTCCCACGTGGGGCTCACGGTCTCAATCCCCATTTTACAGATGAGGTCACCGAGGCACAGAGAAGTTAAGTGACTCGCCCACAGTCACACAGCCGACGAGTGGCTGAGCTGGGATTCGAACTCATGAGCCCTGACTCCAAAGCCCAGTCGGGACCAGACACGGTCCCCGTCCCACGTGGGGCTCACGGTCTGATGGGGGACAGGTGTCGAATCGCCCATTTTACAGATGAGGAAACGGAGGCACGCACGGCTCGAGACGCCCCGGCCGGGTCCCCACGGCGGGGATGTCGGCCCCGGCGGGGTTAGAACCCGGGTCTCCCGATCCCGAAACCCGGGCTCTTTCCGAAGGGGGACCGAGGAGGAGGAGGAGGAAGAGCGACGTCGGGGTTTCGCGGGGGAGGGGGGGTTTTTCGGCTGTCGGATTGTGCCGTTCGCCGTGGTCCGCCGGACTGACCCAACGGGGAGCGGCGTGGCGGAACGGATAGGTCCCGGGCCCGGGGGGTCGGGAGGTCGTGGGTCCTGATCCCGGCGCTGCCGCGCCTCCGCCGCGCGACCTCGGAGGAGTCGCTTCGCTTCTCTGGGCCTCGGTTCCCTCCCCCGGAAAACGGGGGCGGAGACGGCGAGCCCCGCGGGGGACGGGCGCCGCGTCCCGCCCGATTCGCCCGTACCCACCCCCCACCCCCCCCCCCCCCGGCGCCGGGTCCGGTCCCCGGCACGCAGCGGGCGCTTTATGTGATCCCGGGATCCGTTGCGTCATCGTTCTGAAGGAGCCGCTCCCTCTGTCCCCCGTTCCCCCCCCCCCCGGCAGGTCGGCGTGGGACCAAGATGAGCGATGGGCAGAAGATCTCAGCCTCCATCAACGGGTTGCGGCTGCCGGGCTCGGCGGAGGGCGGGGCGGGCCGGCCGGTCCGGGCCGTGAGCCTCCGGCCCCCCCCCCGCCCGGCTCGGCCCCCGCTGCGCCGACTCGGCCATCCCGACCCTGGAGATCGGCGACCCCGAGGCCGTCCAGTGCGGCGCGCCGGGCGTCCGGCCGAAGCCCCGCGAGCCCCCGGCCCGGCCGGCCCCCCGCCCGGCGTCGCCGCCCTCCCCGCCGTCGTCCTCGTCCTCCTCGGCGTCGTCGGCGTCCTCGGCGGAGCGGGATGGGTCCGCCGGCCCCCGGTCCGCCTTCCCCGGCGGCGGGCCGGCCCCCGGCCGCGGCGACGGGCCCGCGGCGGGCGACGGGGCCGGCCCGGGCCCCGAGGACGGGGCCGACTTCACGGCCACCAGCGGCTCCAGCGCCATCGTCACCCTGGGCGGCGACGAGGCCCCCTTCTCCGACGTGACGCTCAGCTCGGCCAAGGACGGCGGCCGCCCGGCCCGGCCCCCGCCCCCGCCCGGCCCCGCCGGCCCCGAACCCGCCGGGACCGCGGGCTCGGCCGCGGCGGGCAACTTCTTCACCAGGTAAGGCCGGCCGGGCGTTTTCCCCCGGGGCTGCTCGCCGGGCACCGCCTGCGGTCGTATTTCCTGAGAACGATGGCGTTCGGGAAGCGCCCGCTCTGTGCGGAGCGCGCCGTTCTCGGCGCTCGGGGGGCCGCGGGGTGATGAGGTGGTCCCACGTGGGGCCCCCGGTCTTCATCCCCGCTTCCCGGATGAGGTCACCGAGGCCCAGAGAGACGAGGCCACCCGCCCAGGGGCCCGCGGCAGGCGGGCGGCGGGGCCGGGATCAGGACCCGTGTCCTTCGGACTCCCGGGCCCGGGCTCTAGCCGCTAAGCCGTGAGCGCTTACCGTGCGCGGAGCACTGTACCGAGAATGCGGTGTGCCCGGTACCTAGTGAGTGCTCAAATAACGTTACCGTTGCTATGCGTACCGTATAACGGACACGTTCCCGGCCCACAAGGAGCTTATAGTCTGAGAGGGGGAGGCAGACGTTAACAGAAGGAAAAGAAAGAAAGAAAGAAGGAAAGAAAAAAGTAGGAAGGAAAGAAAGTAGGAAGCGAAGGAAGGAAATTACACCCGCTACGTGCCACTCACTGTTCCGAGCGCTCGGGAGAATACAGTGTGCCTGATACGTAGTAAGCGCTTAACTACCGTTATTATTATTATCGGTGCTATCGTTATTACGACGTGACAGACAAATGGTCCCTCCCCGCAAGGGGCAGCGCGGCTCGGCGGAAAGACCCCGGGCCCGGGGTCAGGAGCCGTGGGTTCGAATCCCGACTCCGCCACTCGTCTGCCGTGTGACCTCGGGCGAGTCACTTCACTTCTCCGTGCTTCGGTTCCCTCATCTGTAAAGATGGGGATTAAAAAACGTGAGCCCCACGTGGGACAGTCCGATCCCCCCGTATCTCCCCCGGCGCTTAGAACGGTGCTCGGCACGTAGTAAGCGCTTAACGAATGCCGCGATTGTTATTATTCCGGATTAATTATCATCATCATACCATCATTATCAGGGGAAGACAGACATCAGACGCGACACCTACTGGGTGCCAGGCTCTCTCCTAAGCACCGGGGCAGCTCCTCAGATAGGAGGGAGTCCGTGCCCCAGACGGGGCTCACGGTCCTAGTCTCCCCATTTGCCCGAAGAGGGGACGGGCGCAGAGAGGTGGAGCGACTCGCCCAGGGTCACGCAGCGGACGCGGGGTGGAGCCGGAATTAGAACTCAGATCCTTCCGACTCCCGGGCCCCTGCTCCATCCGCGAGGCCACACTGCTTCTCTCGTTCCCTGACCTCTTTCTCCCCGCCCCCCCGCCCGAGGCTCTCGCGGTGCCGGTCGTGGTCGTTGAGAGCGGTAACAGAGAAGCAGCGCGGCTCGGTGGGAAGAGCCCGGGCTCGGGAGTCAGAGGTCGTGGGTTCTAATCCCGGCCCCCGTCAGCCGTGTGACTCCGGGCAAGTCGCTTCACTGGGCCTCGGTGACCTCGTCTGAAAAATGAGGATTGAGACCGTGAGCCCCACGTGGGACGACCCGATTACCTTGTATCTAGTGCTCAGAACGGTGCCAGGCACGTAGGAAGCGCTTAACAAATACCGACATTGTTATTAATCACGCTTTTTGCCGAGTGCTTACCGTGTCCAAGCCCTGGGGTAGAGAAGAGGCCGAGAGGCTGGAGGGAGAACCGCTGTCGAATCCCCATTTTGCAGAGGAGGGAACCGAGGCCCGGAGAAATGAAGCGACTCGCCCAGGGTCACGCAGCAGCCAAGCGGCCCGGGTGGGATTAGAACCCGGGTTCTCTCATTTTTTAAGCAGTTACCGTGTGCGGAGCCCTGTGCTTAGTGCCGGGGGGGGGGGGGGGGGAGACGATATACGGGTGGGCATTGGACCCGGTCCCTGACCCCGGGGGGACTCACGGGAAGATAATAACAACAACGGTGATGATGATGGCGGTGTCTGTTAAATGCCTACTGTGTGCCAAGCACTGTTCTAAGCTCTTGGGGTGGATCCGAGGTGATCGGGTCGTCCCCCGTGGGGCTCCCGGTCTTCACCCCCGTTTTCCAGACGAGGTCAGCGAGGCCCGGAGAAGTGAAGCGACCGGCCCGACGTCGCACAGCTGACCTTCGGCGGAGCCGGGACTGGAACCCACGGCCTCTGACTCCCGAGCCCGGGCTCTTGCCACCGAGCCGCGCTGCTCCTCGAGGTGACCCAACCCTACTAGTTTAGGGTCTCTCCGGACCGTAAGCCCGTCGTGGGGAGGCGGCGCGTCTCCTGAATGTGTTGCACGGTATCGTCCCCGGCGCTCAGTACGGTGCCCCGTACGCGGTGAGCGCTCAGTACCGTCGGCTCACGTCACGTGGCCGAGTGGAGCGCGGGCCGGGGAGCCGCAAGGACCTGGGTTCTACTCCCGGCTCCGCCTCTTGTCTGCGCTGGGTGACCTCGGGAGAGTCGCTTCTCTGTCCTTCAGTTCCCTCGCCTGAAAATTGGAAATTAAAACTCTGAGTCCCCCAGTGGGACAGGGACTCGGTCCAGCACCGTTAGCCTGTGTCTGCCCCAGCCCTTAGGACAGCGCCGGGCACGTGGCGAGCGCCTGACAGATATCCAAAAGATGATAATGATAACGTTGGTATCTGTCAAAGCGCTCACTATGCGCGGAGCACCGTTCTAAGCGCTGGGGGGAGGTACGGGGTCATCACGTCGTCCCACGTGAGGCTCACGGTCTTCATCCCCATTTTGCAGATGAGGTCACTGAGGCCCAGAGAAGTGAAGTGACTCGCCCGCGGTCACACACCTGACAGGCGGGCAGAGCCGGGATTCGAACCCGTGACTCCCAAACCCGTGCTCTTTCCACTGAGCCACGCTGCTTGTCTCGTGAAACTTTTAAAAAATGCGTTCTCTCTCTCTCCGCGTCTTGAGCCGCCTGAAATCTCTTCCTCCTCCCGTCTTCATTCCCGAGGACGAGAAGGTACCGCGCTGCTCCAGATCATGGTTGGACGGTGCCCGTCGTCCTTCCGTTCGTTCACTCGGTTGTATTTCTTGAGCGCTTAACTGCGTGCGGAGCACTGTATCAAGCGCTGGGAAAGCCCAGTACGGCAACTAGAGACGATCCCTGCCCACGACGGGCTCGCGGTCTGGCTCCCTTTGCGCTCCTCCGCCCCCCAGCTCCACGCCGCTTACGCCCACGCCGGCGATTTGGCGATTTTATTAATTTGTACTGTCTGTCTCCCCCGCTGTAGACTGTGAGCTCGCTGCGGGCAGGGGGCGTCACCGTTTGCGACTGTACCTTCCCGACGGCTTAGCGCAGAGACGATCGGATGAGTGAAGGAAAATGACCCACCCGAGGCCCCGCGGACGGCTAGTGGCAGAACCGAGGTCAGGACCCCGGCCTCCTGACCCGCGGCCGCGCACTCTTTCCCGTTGCCCACCCGGTCTCCGTCTGAGTGCGGATATCCCGTCGAGCGGCCGGCTTCGGCGCGTCGGGCCGGGCGAGCCCACCGTCCCTCGGGGGAGACGGGCCGGACGCCCGTTACGCCGTAGCGGCGGATCGCGCCTGATCTAGGGGCGGGACGGCCCAGATGGTCACCGGCGGCCGCCCCGTTCTCCGCCAGGAGGGACTTTCAGGCTGTTCTCCGGTTACCCCCTCCCGGACGATTCTCCCCGTTTCCGCAGAGGAAGGGGCTTTGAATCCAAGCGATTCCCTGGGCCTGCCGGGGTCGGGGCCGCGGCGGGCTTTCGTGAGCGTGAACGGAAAGCAGCGCGGCCCTGGCGGGTGGCGCCCGGGTCCGGGAGTCAGGAGGTCGTGGATTCCAAGTCCCGTCTGTTGTGCGACTTTGGCCGAGTCTATAAGACGGAGATTCCGACCGCGGGCCCCGCGGGCCGCGACGCGATCCCCTCGTATCTCCCCCGGCGCTTCGAACGGTGCTCGGCACGCCGTAAGCGCTTAAGAAATTGCCTTATCATTACCATCCTGGGGATTGAGACTTGTGAGCCCCACACGGAGGAAGGACTGTGTCCGACCTGTTCGGCTCGTATCTCCCCCCCCCCCCCACCCCCGCGGCGCCTAGCAAAGGGCCTGGCACGTAGTAAGCGCTTGACAGATGGCATTATCGTTATCATTATTATTGTCGTCGTCGTCATTATCATTTAGCACGGCCCCCCTTTCCGTGGGGAGGTCGGGAGGTATTAAACAGTTTCTCCGTGCCAGGGACGGTTGTGAGGACAAGCTAAACGACGTGGGCACGGTCCATGTCCCCCATGGGGCCGATGGTCTTAACAATAATAACAATAACAATAGGATCTGTTAGGTGCTCACTATGTGCCAGGCACCCTTCTGAGCGCTGAGGTGGAGATCAGGTTGCCCCCCGTGGGGCTCACGGTCTTCATCCCCATTTTCCGGATGAGGTAGCTGAGTCCCAGAGAAGTGCAGCGGCCCGCCCGAAGTCACACGGCCGACGAGTGGCGGAGCCGGGATTCGGACCCACGACCCCCGACTCCCACGCCCGGCCTCTTTCCGCCGCGCCGCGCCGCTTCCCACTGATCCCCGTTCTCAAGCTGAGGGGACGGGGGCCCGGAGGAGTGACTGGCGCTTAGTACAGTGCCCGGCACCTAGTAAGCGCTTAATGAATACTATGATGATGATGATGATGATGATGATTACGGTGAATGCCACAGTGCTCCTGCCCGATTGAAGGGAGAACTTGGGGGACCGTTCTGGTGGCAGTCGCATTTATTGAGCAGCCGTTCGGTGCGGTGCACTGTACTAGCCGCTCGCGGGGGCGGCGAGGGTGGAGGTTGGTTCGGTGGTCTCTATTCAGTAGTACTTATTGAGCGCTTACTCTGCGCAGAGCACTGTACCGAGCGCTTGGAATGAACAAGTCGGCAACAGATAGAGACGGTCCCTGCCCTTTGACGGGCGCACAGGGTGGGTGTTTGTGCCTCGTGAGTTATCATGGAGTGCCCTGTATTTATACGGACGCGATTGATGCCCGTCTACTTGTTTTGCTTCTTTCTGTCGTCCGTCTCCCCCTCCCCCCCCCCCCCCCCCCCCCCGTCGTCGGGCAGCGACGGTCTCTGTCTGTTGCCGACTCGCACGTTCCAAGCGCTCAGCACGGTGCTCCGCACACAGTAAGCGCTCAGTAAATGCCATTGAATGAATGAATGTGTCGTACCCTCCCCAGTGCTTAGTTCCAGTGCTCTGCACACGGTGAGAGCCCGAGAAATACAGTTGACGGACCGACGGCTGAGGCTTCGTAGGCACGGGCTTGGCGGTCGGGGGTCGGGGGGGTCCGATCCCGGCCCCGCCACTCGTCAGCTGGGTGACTGTGGGCGAGTCACTTCACTCCTCTGGGCCTCGGTGACCTCGTCTGGAAAAATGGGGATCGAGACTGGGAGCCTCGCGTGGGACAGCCGGACCGCCCTGTAAATCTCCCCCAGCGCTTAGAACGGTGCCCGGCACACAGTTAGCGCTTCACAGATACCAACGTCATCACGTCGCCTCACTTCTCTGGGCCTCAGTTCCCTCATCTGTAAAATGGGGATGAAGACTGTGAGCCCCCCGTGGGCAACCTGATCACCTTGGATCTCCCCCGGCGCGTAGAACGGCTCTTCGGCACGTGGTAGGCGCCGAACAAATTCCGTTATTTGTTATTACCGAAGGCCCACCGCCAGAACCGAAGCGGAACCGATTCCCTGCTGAATCCCAGAGGGCCCGGGGAGCGGAAGGCCTGGCCGTCCAGCGCGCGCTCTGCCCACCGCTCCGTTGTCTCTCGGCCGCGTCCCCCGTAGAGAATTCCTCCGAGAGGCCTCCTCCGATGAAGCCCTCTTTTCCCCCAACGAGAAATCGTCTGCGTCGCCGTCTCCCCTCCGAAACCGCAAGCCCGTTGCGGGCGGGGAGCGCGTCCGCCGACCGCGTCGTCCCGACGGCTCGGTACGGTCTCTCGCCACCCGGCGAGCGCTCAGTCAATACCCTTGATCGGTAATCCTATAATTGACTATTTGTGGGCCAACCCCCCCGCCCCCCCGAATCCCCTCGCCCGAGCGACTGACGGGTAACGGGACGGACGGACCTCCTTCCCTTCTCCTGCCTCCGCCCGCCACGCCGAGAACGGTCGCGAGGCGGCCGGCGGAAGGGAAGCTGAAGGACGAGCTCCGATCCTTAGGGGAGGATGTAAGAAAAGGAGGGGATGTTTAAAAAAAAAAAAAAAAAAAAGCAACAACAGCCAAGCACCCCAAAAGACCCGGCGACGAAAGATCTCTGCCGTGTGGCTCGTCTTCCGCTAGGCGACCGAGCTGAGCCGGTCGGCGAACCGTCGCTGCTCCTTGAGGGTTTTGGCACGGCCGTCTATCTTGGCTTGCTCTCAGAGGGAGTTTGTCTCGGAAAATAGAAGCCGGATTCGACTCGGGAAGTCAGAATAGAAATTTCCCGGAGCGGGACGGATAACCTAGCCGTTTCGAGCGGCTAGGAGAGCAGGAGGGACCCTAGCCCGAGTGGAACGTATGAGGGGGGAGGCCGGAGAAACGCTAAGGATTTCTCCGGCGCACGGCAGCGGGCCTTTTTGGCGCGTTTCCCTCTCGTCTGGGAGGAGGCCCCGTAGCCTCCCGGGGTTTGTAAGGGTCCAGGTGAGGAAGGGAGCTGTGGTTGGGAAGGCCTGTGGGTCGACAGTCACGATTCCGATAATGATAATGTCGCTATCTGTTAAGCGCTTACTACGTGCAGGGCACCGTTCTAGGCGCCGGGGGAGATACGGGGTCGTCGGGTCGTCCCGCGCGGGGCTCACGGTCTTCATCCCCATTTGACAGCTGAGGTCACTGAGGCGCAGAGAAGTGAAGCGACCCGCCCACGGTCACACGGCCGACGAGTGGCCGAGCCGGGATTCGAACCCATCCTTTGATATAATGATGATAACGTTGGTATTCGGCGCTTACTACGAGAAGTGAAGCGACTCGCCCACGGTCTCACACGGCCGCCAGTAATGACGGTAATGTTGGTATTTGTTAAGCGCTTACTATGTGCAGAGCACTGTTCTAAGCGCTGGGGCAGATGTAGGGTCATCGGGTCGTCCCACGGGAGGCTCCCGGTCTTCATCCCCGTTTTCCCGATGAGGTCACTGAGGCCCAGAGGAGTGAAGTGACTTGCCCTCGGTCACACGGCCGATGAGTGGCGGGGCCCGCGTTCGAACCCACGACCTCCGACTCCCAAGCCCGGGCTCTTTCCACTGAGCCACGCTGCCTCTCTATTAGACTGTAAGTCCGTCAGTGGGCGGGGATGGCCTCTCTCTGTTGCCGAATTGTCCGTTCCAAGCGCCTAGTCCAGTGCTCTGCACGCGGTAAGCGCTCAGTAAATACCTTTGAATGAATAAACGAATGACTGGAGCGCTTACCGCGTGCAGAGCACTGGACTGGTACAATTGGGCAACGGATAGAGACGATCCCCGCCCCCCCCCCCCCCAACGGGCTCACCGTCCAAGCGAGGGGCGGCACGGGGTCTTTTTAAAACCGGGAACTGTATTTCTCCCCTTTTGTCTCCTGATTTCCGGGGCTAACCCGTGCACTCTCTCTCTCTCCCAGCTGAAGGAGACTGAAGTTGCTGCTTCAGTCAAAACGCAGAGAGAGCAGCGCGGCTCAGCGGCAAGAGCCCGGGCCTGGGAGTCGGCGGTCATGAGTTCGAATCCCGGCCCTGCCACGCGGCAGCCGTGTGACTGTGGGCGAGTCACTTCACAGCTCTGTGCCTCCGTGACCTCATCTGTAAAATGGGGACTGAGACTGTGAGCCTCACGTGGGGCGACCTCATTCCCCCGTATCTCCCCCGGCGCTTAGAACGGTGCCCCGCGCCCAGTAAGCGCTCAACAAATACCGACATTATTATTACATCTCTCGGCTCTCGGGGCGGTTCCCCGGGCCAGTTCACGCGCTCCGTGCGCGCCTCCTTTTCCTTCCCCATCCCACATCACCCCCGAGCACCGAAAAAAGAAAAGAAGAGTGCCTCTTTCTGTGAAGCTGTTGGATTAATGTTTATTAAGCACTGTCCAGTTAATAGTTATTAAGCACGTAGCCTACTCACTGACCACTCGGGAGATGGGTCACAGGGATCTCTGTAGACACGAGGAGGGGGTGTGTCGCTCGTGGCTCGGTGGAAGGAGCCGGGGCTTGGGAGTCAGAGGTCACGGGTTCGAATCCCGGCTCGGCCGCCCGTCGGCCGTGTGACCTCGGACGAGTCGCTTCGCTTCTCTGGCCTCGGTGACCCCGTCCGTAGAATGACCGAGACTGCGAGCCCCCCGTGGGACGACCCGACTACCTGCATCGACCCCGGCGCTTAGAACGGCGCTTTGCACACGGTAAGCGCTTAACAGATGCCGCTCTTCTTCTTCTTCTTCTTTTCGGTTAACTGGACGTATTTACAAATTCAGTCACTCCCACCAGCCTCGCGAGGCCACTGACGTCGGCCGGGTTGCGAAACCGGGGACCTCGGTAGATCTCTGGCATCCGCTGACCCGTCGCAAAGCGAAAGCAAGGGCGAAGGTTTTCTGTTCGGTTTCTTTGTTGTCGTTTTTGAATCTGAAAAGGTCGTCGTCCCGAGCTGCCGTCGGAACGCTGAAGTTAGAGGTACGGCCCTCCTCGGATATTTCAGAGTAGGCTCGGGCACTTCGGGAGAAGTCCAGCGGTGCGGCGTGGTGGCTGGATCTCGATTGACGACGACAATAATAATAATAACGTCGGTGTCTGTTAAGCGCTTACTGTGTGCCGAGCACCGTGCTGAGCGCCGGGGGAGATGCAGGGCAATGAGGTCGTCCCACGTGAGGCTCGCAGTGTTGATCCCCATTTTACAGATGAGGGAACGGAGGCCCCGAGAGGTGAAGTGACTCGCCCAGAGTCACACAGCTGACAGGTAGGCGGTGGAGCTGGGCTTAGAACCCACGACCTCTGACTCCCGGCTCCTTCCACCGTGCCACGCTGCTTCTCCGTAAGCCCACCGAAGGGCAGGGACCGTCTCTATCTGTTGCCGAATCGTCCATTCCAAGCGCCTAGTCCAGTGCTGCGCACATAGTAAGCGCTCAATAAATACGATCGAATGAATGAACGGATAGAGCCCGGCCCCGGGAGCCAGGAGGTCATGGGTTCTAATCCTGGCTCCGCCACTTGTCCGCCGGGTGACCTCGGGGAAGTCGCTCGATTCCCCCATCTGGAAAATGGGGATTAAGTCCGCGAGCCCAACGTGGGACGGGGGCAGCGTCCGATACGATCCGCTTGCCTCCACACCCCGGCGCTCGGTACGGTGCCTGGCACATCATGATCCCTTAACAGATACCATAAAAGAAAAAAAAAAAAAAAAAACCCCTTCAAAGTATCCCAGGTGGCTATTGGCACGAAAGGGGCTTTTGGTGACCGTCCCTTTGGCATTAGTTAAAATTTTGTAACCTCCCATTTTAACTTTTAGATTTTCATTTTTCCTTTAATGCCTTAATAATAATAATGTCGGTATTTGTTAAGCGCTTACTATGTGCAGAGCACCGTTCTGAGCGCCGGGGAAGCATCTCCGGACCCCTTCCTTCCTTCCCCAGCCGCCGACGGTCGGTAAGCTCGTAGAGAAGCAGCGCGGCTCAGTGGAAGGAGCCCGGGGCTTGGGAGCCGGAGGTCACGGGTTCGATTCCCGGCTCTGCCGCTTGTCAGCCGTGTGTGACCGTGGGCAAGTCAGTTCGCTTCTCTGGGCCTCAGTTCCCCCCCCTGTAAAATGGGGATTAACTGTGAGCCTCACGGGGGACAACCCTTTCATTCATTCAGTTCGCTCAATAGTATCTATTGAGCGCTTACTGTGTGCAGAGCACTGGACTAAGCGCTTGGGATGAACAGGTCGGCAACGGATAGAGACGGTCCCTGCCGTTGGACGGGCTTACGGTCTAATCGATGAAGTAAGCGCTTAACACGTATCGACATGATTATCGTCGTTACGGGCAGGAAGCGTGTCTGCTGACTCTGTCGTATTAAACTCTCGCAAACCGTCGGTGTGCTGCGTCCATTCATTCAGTCGTATTTATTGAGCGCTTATCGTGTGCAGAGCACTGGACTAAGCGCTTGGAATGGGCGATTCGGCAGCGGATAGAGCCCCTCCCTGCCCAACGACGGGCTCACGGTCCGAACGGGGGAGAGAGGCAGCAAAACAAAGCAGAACGACGCAGGTCGCTCGGCGCGGCACGCAGTGAGCGCTCAGTAAGTCCCGTCGATCGATTGCCGTAGTGATAGGCTGTGGCCCCGAAAGGCTCCCGCGCAGCGCCGTGGGAGAGTCGTGTGCCCGGTCGTGCCTGAAAGCGGGTGGGTGAGAGGAGAAAGAGAAAGAAAGAAACGAAGAGAAAGAGAGAGAGAGAAACCCAAAGCGGGAAAGAAGGAAAGGGAAAGAAACAGAACGGAATAGAGAGAAAGGGAAAGACGAAAGAGAACAAAATAGAGAGAGGAAAAAACAGAGAGAAAGGTGGGGGGGAGGAAGAAAGCCTGACTGCAGGAAGCCCCTGCCTCCAGTCAAGGCCTATTTGTAGTTACGATAATAACGATGGCGTTCGTCAAGCGCTTGCTGTGTGCCAGGCACCGTTCTAAGCGCTGGGGTGGATCCAAGCAGATGGAGTTGGACGCGGGCCCTGGCTCACGGTCTCGACCCCCGTTTTACTAGGGAATGACGATGATGTTGGTATCTGTTAAGCGCTCGCTACGTGCGGAGCGCTGTTCTGAGCGCTGGGGCTGTCCCCCGTGAGGCTCACGGTCTCAATCCCCATTTTACAGATGAGGGAACTGCGGCACCGAGAAGTGGAGCGACTCGCCGCGGTCACACAGCCGCCGAGTGGCGGAGCCCGGGTTTCGAACCCGTGACCTCCGACTCCCAAGCCCGGCGCCGGGCAGCGAAGCGACCCGCCCGAGGCCACGCGGCAGAGGAGTGGCGGAGGCGGAACGGGAGCCGATGGCCTTCTGGCTCCCGGGCCCCCGCTCTAGCCACCGGGCCACGCTGCCCCTCCCCTTCCTCCCGCTGTCTGGCCATTTCACCGCCTGCCGACGTTTACGCCAGAGTCCTTTTGAGGGTGGCAACGCAGGGGGGTTGTTTTTGCCCGTGAGCGATTCGGAGGAAGCATCCGAGAGCCGGGAGGAAACCGTCAGCGCGGCCCAGCGGGAAGAGCCCGGACACGGGAGTCGGAGGCCCCGCCTTCTCATCCCGGCCCCGCCGCCCGTCTGCCGCGTGACCTCGGTCGGGTCCCTTCGCTTCTCCGGGCCTCAGTCGCCCCCGCTGGGAAACGTGAGCCCCCCACGTGGGCCGCGGCCCCGTCCCAGTACTCAGAACAGTGCCTCACGCTTGCTCCTCGACGAGTACCGGGCCCAGAAATAAATCCCAGATACGGCTGTTTTTGCCAGGCGCGTGAGAAACGTGAATGACGTCTTAGAAAAGAGTTTCCCGGTCTTGAAAATACTCGGGGTTCCCACCGAACCAGCCTGAGGAATGGAAGTTTTTGACTAGAAGGAGCAGTGGAAAGAGCGTGGGCTTTGGGAGGCGGGGTCATGGGTTCGAATCCCAGCTCTGCCCCTTGTCAGCTGTGTGACTGGGCAAGTCACTTCTCTCTGCCTCACTTCCCTCAGCTGTAAAATGGGGATTAAGACTGTGAGCCTCACGTGGCCGTATCTGCCCTGAATCTACCCCCGGCACATAGTAAGCGCTTGACGAATAGCAACATTATCATCGAGTGGTAATCCCACCCGCCCGCTTGGCTTTACCTAGCCGAGCCGTCGGCGAGGCCGTCGGGGTGACCTCGTCGTCTCTGTCCCTGCTCCGTTTCAGAGCGGTCCGGACTTGGGAATTACCGTCCAGGCGAGCCTCTTCCGGCTACGTGGATTCGGAAATCCATCGCAGAGGTGGAGGACCTCACCCCGGGTCGTTTCAGGGGACCCCGAAGGCAGGAACTGATTTATAATGGGTAGCTGCTCGCTGGGCGTCTAGGTGTGAAAAGCGATGTTATCGGAGTCCCGTTGCATCCCGCTGAATCACTTCTGAAGGAGCGAACCAGCGAGAGGAAAGACGGTTCTCTGAGACCCGGCGGCTCTTCTCAAACGTCCGGTCGTGGCGTGGTAAACCCGGTCTTTCGGCTGATCCCTCTGAAAGCCATCGGTGTTTTTCTTCCTCTCTTTTGGGTCCGCGTCCTGTTAGGCGTGCTTTAATTTCCCTCAAAACTCACCTCGTCCATTTATGATAATAATGTTGGTATTTGTTAAGCGCTTACTATGTGCCGAGCACCGTTCTAAGCGCTGGGGTAGACACAGGGGAATCTGGTTGTCCCACGTGGGGCTCGCGGTCTCGGTCCCCATTTTACAGATGAGGGAACTGAGGCGCCGAGAAGTGAAGTGACTTGCCCAGAGTCACACGGCTGACAAGTGGCCGAGCTGGGATTTGAACCCGTGACCTCTGACTCCAAAGCCCGGGCTCTTTCCACTGAGCCACGCTGCTTCTCATTTATGCATTTATGAACGGCGGCATGTAGGTGGACCTCAGTCGGCGGTTTTTATCGAGCCCCACGGCTCTCGTGCGTATATCCGCGATTGACCGTTTCTCCTCCTCTAGACCGAATTCCTTGTGGGCAGAGCGCGCGTCTTGCCGACTCGTTAGCGTCCGTGGTCTTTATCGAGGGCTTATCGCGTGCCGAGTAGAGTCCCGAGGGTCGGGAGAAGCGCAGTACGGTAGAGTGGGCGGACACATTCCCTGCCCGCAACAAAATCAGAGTCTGGCGGGGACTTTTCCTCATCTCCCCCTCCCTTCCGCGTCACCCTGACTCGCTCCCTTTGCTCCTCCCCCCTCTCGCAGACCCGCGGCGCTTCTGTCCGTGCCCGTCATCTTATTTATTTCTCTCGACGTCTGTCTCGCCCCGCTAGGCTGCGAGCTCGTTGCGGGCAGGGGATGTCGCCGTTAATCATCGTGTTGTACTTCCCCAGGCGCTTAGAACTGTGCCCCGCACCCAGTAAGCGCTCGGTAGATTCGACCGAGTGAACGGGTGTGAGACGATAAATGCGTTTCATAAATGGGATCGCTTCCTTCGGGCGGAGACCCGTAGCGCCTGACGAGTATCGTGAGACCGGGGTGAATGCGAAAGTATTTAAGGGGTACGTAGCCAAGGCCGTAGTTGATGCGGAGGGGGAATAAAAGGGCTTAGTTTAGGAAGGCCTCTTGGACCAGGATTTTATTATTGTTATTATTATCATCATCTTTTTTTAAAGGAGGGGTTTGCAGGTTGGGAATGTGGACGGGCAGACTTGAAGGGAGTTTCAGACCTGAGGGAAGAGGTGGGCTCGGGGTCGGCGACGGGTTAGACGAGATTTAACCTTTTCCCCGTTCCTCGGTGTTCACGTGGTGGGTAGGAGTCGGGTTCTGGTGGGAAATGACGCAAATTCGTGAAGCGTTCCATATTTTTCCATTGTTTTTCCGAGACGTTCTTCCCCTCGACTCTCTCTATCGCCACCGTTCTCGTCCGTCCGCCTCCCCCGATCAGACCGTGAGCCCGTCAAACGGCGGGGACCGTCTCTATCTGTTGCCGACTTGTTCATCCCAAGCGCTTAGTCCAGTGCTCTGCACGTAGTAAGCGCTCAATAGATCCTACTGAATGAATGAATGAATGAATGAATGAATGAAATCAGCGAGTTAAGCAGGAGGGCCGGGGAGCCGGTGGTGAGGAGGAATTAGCGTGGCTCAGTGGAAAGAGCCCGGGCTCTGGAGTCAGCGGTTCATGAGTTCGAATCCCAGCTCTGCCACTTGTCAGCCGTGTGACTGTGGGCGAGTCACTTCACTTCTCTGGGCCTCAGTTGCCTCCTCTGTAAAATGGGGATGAAGACCGTGAGCCCCACGGGGGACGACCCGATTCCCCTGTGTCTCCCCCAGCGCTTAGAACGGTGCTCGGCACATGGTGAGCGCTTGACAGTACCAACGTTATTATTAGAGGAGCGGCGTGGCTCAGTGGAAAGAGCCCGGGCTTGGGAGTCCCGGGTCATGGGTTCGAATCCCGGCTCCGCCACTTGTCAGCTGTGTGGCTGTGGGCGAGTCACTTCACTTCTCTGGGCCTCAGTTCCCTCCTCTGTAAAATGGGGATCAACTGTGAGTCTCACGCGGGACAACCCGATGACCCTGTATCTCCCTCAGCGCTTAGGACAGTGCTCGGCACCTAGTGAGCGCTTAACAAATACCACCGTTATTATTAATTTCCGTTTAATGTGGAGTCATCGGAGGCTTTATGAAGGGCGGCGGAGGACACACGGACTCCGCTTGTCTGCAGAAAAAATGATCCGGGCAGCGATCGATCGACTCTGTCTATCGAGCGCTTACTGCGTGGAGAGCGCTTGGGAAACTACGGAATCGGGACACGAGTCTCCTGTCCACAAGGAGCTTAGAGTCTAGGGGGAGACGTTAATCCGAGGAAATAAATTAGGGATGGGGAGAGACGCACAGACCCGCGCGCTCTCCCTCTGTCTGTCTCTCTCTGTGGGGCGACTGATGGGTAGAGATACAAGGGTGACCCAGGAAGGAGTCGGAGAAGAAGTGAGGGTTTAGGTGGGGAAGGCCTCTTGGAGGAGGTGGGATTTTACTAAGGCTTTGGAGGTGCGGGGAGTGATCGTCGTTCGGCTCCGAGCGGGAAGGGGTTGGAAGACACGGATGAGGTGCGAAGCGTGTGGGCTGCCTTGTCGGAGGAGGTCAGAGAGGCAGGGTAGGAGAGGGCGAGTCGATCGGAGGGTTTAAAGCTCCAGGGTAAGGAGTTTCGGGGTCGGATGCGGAAGCGGGTGGGCGACGGCCGGGCGTCCCCAACGGTTCCGTCGGAGAAACGATCCGGCGGCAGAGTGAAGCGTGGGCCAGAGTGGCGACGGGCAGGGAGGTCAGCCGGAGGCTTGGCGCGGCAGGTAAGGCGGAATCGAATAAATGCTTGGATTACTACGGGAGCGGTCTGGACGGCCCCTCTCAGGGTCACACCCGGAGAGTTCCCGGTCCTCGACGGGTCTCGGCTACGGGAGCGAGAGCCGGGCGGGGGCCCGTCCGGTCCGCTCCCGGCCCGGGCGGCGGCTGGCGAGCGGCAGGCCCGTCGGCTCCGGGTCAGAACTCCCCCGCGCTGGGCAGCAAGCGGCGCGGGAGAGAGTCGAGGGCGGGGAGTCGCGCGGGAGGAGTCGACGGTCGACCGCGAAAACGCCGGGGGTCGACGGATGGAGGCGGGGCCCCCCGGGAGAGACGCGGCGTCGCTGTGGGTCGGAGACGACTCGACGGCGTAAGGCGAGACGGGTTCGGATGGAGAGGGGAGGGCGGGCTGTGGCCCTCCGGGCGGCGGAGTGAGATACGGACTGGAGGGAGAAGAGGAGGAGGCAGGGAGGGCAGCGAGGAGGCCGGTGGAGTCGGTCAAGTGGGAAATGAGTGTTTGGAGCAGCAAGGGAGCGGGAGGAAAGGGTGGATCCTAGAGATACCGGGATGAGAAAACCAACGGGATTTGGTGACGCTGCATGGGAGGTTAGAACGAGAGATTCGAGTCAAGGACGGTGCCGAGGTGAGGCAGCGCGGCCCAGCGGCCAGAGCCCGGGCCTGGGAGTCCGAAGGTCGCGGGTTCTAATCCCGGCTCCGCCGCTCGTCTGCCGGGTGACCTCGGGCGGGGCCCTTCACGTCTCTGGGCCTCAGTGACCTCATCTGTAAAATAATAATGATAACGTTGGTATTTGTTAAGCGCTTACTACGTGCGGAGCACTGTTCTAAGCGCTGGGGTGGATACAGGGTCATCGGGTTGTCCCAGGTGAAGGTCACAGTGTCGATCCCCATTTTACAGATGAGGGAACTGAGGCACCGAGAAGTGAAGTGACTTGCCCACGGTCACGCGGCTGCCAAGTGGCAGAGCCGGGGTTCGAACCCGTGACCTTTGACTCCCAAGCCCGTGGTCTCTCCACTGAGCCGCGCGGGGTCGGAGACCCAGGCGGGACAGGGACCGCGTCCGACCCCATTTGCTTGGAGCCACCCCGGCGCTTAGCACAGTGCCCGGCCCGTGGCGAGCGCTTGAACAAATACAAATACAAACGAGTGAGGAGGGTGGTGCCGTTGTTTACGGCGACAGGGAAGTCAAGGGGCGGACGATGAAATGTCAGCGTTGTGACGTTCAGTCAGCGCTTACGTGCCGAGCCCTCGGGCAGGTCGGACATCTGTACCCTCGTAAGCGCCCGAGGGAAATGGGCAATTCCCGTTTGTGTGTATTCTCCCAGTGCTCAGTCCGGCGCTCTGCACCCGGTGAGAGCTTAGTGAATATTACTGCTACTCGATACTCGCCCCTTGACGTTTGCGCACGTATCCGTGATTCATTTTAAGGGGTCTCCCCCTCCGGACGGCGGGCGGGGAACGTGTCTACCCGCCCTGTTGTACCCCGTCCCCCGAAGGGCCTAGTACAGTGAGCTGTACCCATTCAACCCTCAAGTACCTTTGATTGATTTTTATAGGTAAGGAAGTGAGGCCCAGAAAGGTCAGCGACTCACCCGAGGGGGCCCAGCAGGCCCGCGGCAGAGTGGGACCAAAACTCCCGAGAGACAGCGCGGCCCGACCGATAGAGCCCGGCCCTGGGAGTCCTGGCTTCTAATGCCGACTCCCCCGCTTGTCTGCTGTGTGACCTCGGTCGAGTCACTTGGCTTCTCCCTCATCTCCAAACCGAGGATCAAGAGCATGAGCCCCGTCGGGGACGGGGACTGTGTCCAACCCGACCCTCTCGTATCCGCCCCAGCGCCTAGCGCGGTGCCCGGCACACGGTGAGCGTTTAACGGATACCAAGGGGGCGGCGGGGAGAGGCGGGTCTCAACTTCCCCTCCTGGGCTCCTTCCGCCAGGTCACGCGGCCTTACCACGTCCGAAGCGGCGTGGCTCGGCGGGAAGAGCCCGGGCTCGGGAGTCCGAGGTCGTGGGTCCCGATGCCGGCCCCGCCGCCTGTGTGACTTTGGGCAACTCGCCTCACTTCTCCGGGCCTCGGTCACCTCGTGAGTCACCGTGAGCCCCGCGTGGGACAACCCCGTCACCTCGTACACCCCCCCCCCACCCCCCCCCGTGCTTAGAACGGGGCTCGGCCCCCAGTAAGCGCTCGAGAAATACCGTCGTCATTATGATTGTCTAAGACTCCCGTCTAGGTCCGGAACCCGGAGGATCCGCGTCTCGTTCCTCCGGGTCGCGTTCGGGGCCCGGGCGTTTCCCCCCTTGGGGAAATGAGCCGTTCCTTCCCCACCTGTCCCGGCCCCGCTCGGAGGGAGGGACTCCCAACTGGAAGTTTCCGCCCTCCCATTTGCTTTTGCCCCGCCACCTCTCAAGGGGGTGGTTGGCCAAGCTCCTCCGAGGGGCGGGAGGGTTTCTGAAGGCGGAGCTTCAGTTTTAGCCGTCGACGGTTTTTTGGGGTTAGGGGTTACCCCCTCTCCCCCCCGCCCCGCCCGAGGATTTCTGGAGAACGGTGAACTCCCGCCGTCAGAAGAATAACCGCGGTCGGCTCTTCCTCCGTTCGTCTTTCTCCCCCTCGAAGCCATGGCCTCCTCCTCCCTCCTCCCGTTAATAGACAGGTCTGTGACGGGGCGCTGCCGGAACGAGGACATGATAAATCCTGTTGGAAAGAGAGCAGTGGTGGGTTTGGGGGGTTTCTTTTTTTGAGCTCTCTGCGTGCAGAGCACTGTACTAAGTGCTTGAGCTGTGAAGTCGTAGAGAAGCGGGAGGTGCTTCTTTTTTTTATTGCCCCCCCCCCCCCAATGAATATTGCTCCTGGTTTTCAGGGCGGAGTCCCGAAGGCAGGCATCCTTTCGAAAGGAAACGCTCTTCCGTTAAAATGGTCAGCCGGAAGATGCCTTTCCGGTTCCGCGTCTCGAAAATGCAGACGCTTCTCGTGCCTCCGTAGCCGCTCGCGGTTCCGAAGTGGCCCGAGAGAAAATGGTTTCCGTAGTCCCGACTGATCGTGGTGTTGGTATCTGTTAAGCGCTTACTATGTGCCGGGCACTGTTCTAAGCCCTGGGGTAGATACGGGGGAATCAGGCTGTCCCATTTTGAGGCTCACGGTCTTCATCCCCATTTTACAGATGAGGGAACTGAGGCACCGAGAAGTGAAGCCACTCGCCCGCAGTCACACGGCTGACAAGCGGCAGAGCCGGGATTCGAACCCATGACCCCCCGACTCCTAAGCCCGGGCTCTTTCCACTGAGCCGCGCTGCTTCTCCAGATTCTCCGGACTAGTGAGGTAGCATTTTAAAACCCAACATCCCTTTTACCTGCCAGGTGCCTTTTTTTTTTTTTTTTTTTAATTAATATTTTTTTCTGAGAGGGAAAAATCAGGGTAGAGGGGGATTCAAACTCTTGCTCCGCTGTGCCGGAAAGGCTCCGTAGTAGATCCCGGGCCTGGGAGTCAGAAGGTTACGGGTTCTGATCCCGGCTCCGCCACCCGCCTGCTGCGTGACCTTGGGCAGGTCACTTCTCTTCTGGGTCTCATCTGTAAAGTGGGGATCGAGACCGTGAGCCCCGCACGGGGCACCTCGATTTGCCCGTGTCCTCCCCAGCGCTCAGTACAGTGCCTGGCCCGTAGTAAGCGCTTCACGAACACCAGTATTACCGTTATTCTCACGGGCCTCCGAGACCTTAGATCTGCAGAGAACCTAAAAGGGTCCGAGTCTCGCTCTGTTTACCTTGCACGGCCGCCGGGGAAGGTCAGAGATACCCAGACACCCGATGGGAACCTCTGCGATCCCCCTCCGTATTTTTGCGCTTCGAAGGTGAGGGATCCGGACGGCCTATTCTGAAAAACGATCGGGTATACTTTCTTCTTCCGGGATCGCTCCCGCGGAGCCGCGGAGCGTCCCGGCCGCCCGTTCCCGGGGCGGTCGAACCGGTCGAATCGGGTGGAGGGTGGCTCGTTTCACCGTCCCTCCCGGGCGGTCGCTTTTGATGTCGAGTGACGACACGGCGGCGCTACGCCCCGAGAGGCCTCCCTTCCTCGCCCTGTAAAACCCGGAGGAATGGGAAGTTCACGGGGCCGGGCTGCCGTCGAAACGGTGGGGCCGGTGACCCGGGGCCGCCGAGTGGAGCGGCCCGGGTCTTTGGCCGGCTGAGGAGCGTCGGGAATGTCGGGCCCCCCCCTTCCCCCCCACCCCCCTCGGCCGACGGATGGGATCTGTCTGAACGTTTGGTGCGTGCAGAGCCCGGTTCGAGGCGCCTGGGGCCAAGAGCTGGACCTGTTCGCTCATTCGGTAGTATCTGTTGAGCGCTTACTATGCGCGGAGCACCGCACCGAGCGCTTGGAATGGACAGTTCGGCACCAGATGGAGACGGTCCCCGCCCAGTGTCGGGCTCACGGTCTAATCGGGCACGAGGGGCACGGTTTACAAACGAGGAGAGGGTTTGTTTCGTGTTGGTCCGGTGCTTTCGGTTTAGGTTAACCGGCTGTCCCTAACAGTGGTGTTCGTTAGGCGCTCGCCAACGTGCCAGGCGGCGACCGTGCTCGACCCCGGGGTGGACCCGAGCAAATCGGGTTGGACACGGACCCCGTCCCACGTGGGGCTCGCGGTCTTGATCCCCGTTTTCCAGATGAGGGGACCGAGGCCCAGAGAAGGGAATAGTGACTTGTCCAAGGTCACGCAGCGGACGGCGCGGCTCGGTGGAAGGAGGCCGGGCTTGGGAGCCGGTTCTAATCGCGGCTCCGCCGCTTACCAGCCGCGTGACTTCGGGCGAGCCGCTCAACTTCTCTGGGCCTCAGTTCCCTCATCTGGAAAACGGGGATGAAGACCGCGAGCCCCCCGTGGGACAACCCGATGACCTCGTGTCTGCCCGGCGCTTAGAACAGTGCTTGGCGCGTAGTAAACGCTTCACAGATGCCAAAATTATCATCGAGTGGCAGAGCTGGGCTTAGAATCCAGGTCTTTCTCCCAGGCCCCTGCTCTATTCACTGAGCCGGGCTGCTGCTGCTTCCGTCGGACTAGCCCCCTACTCCAACTCTGTGTCTCTGTGTCTCTCTCTGTCTCTTTATCTCTGTCTCCCTCTTGCTCTCTCTGTCTCCCTCGTGTTCTCTCTGTCGTGCGCCGTCTCTGTCTCTCTCTGTCCGTCTCTGTCTCCGTCTCTTCCTCACGCTCCCTCTCTGTTTCCCTTGTGCTCTCTCTCCCTCCCTCGTGGGCCCGCTCTGTCTCGTTCTCTGTCTCTCTCGGCCTCTGCCTCATTCTCTGTCACTTGCTCTCTGTCTCTCTCGCTTTCTGTCTCTCGCAGTCTCGCTCTCCGTCTCTCTCGCTCTCCGTCTCCCTCGTGCTCTCTGTCTCTGTCTCTTCCCACCCCACAGACCAATTCACCGAGTAGTTGGTTAGGGACCCCAGTCCCACCGGGCCCGCGACTGATAGGGCCGAACGGTTCGACGGCCCGCTAGTTGGGCTCCCTCGGCGGAGGACGGCGTCCCGAGGTGAGTCGAATGCCCCGAGCCGAATGCCGAAGAGCTCGGAGCTCGCCGGGAAACGCATCCTCCCCCTCTCCCCCTCTCCGGGATGGTCACCCGTCGCGCAGGGGGCGGACGGCGGGGACCCTTTCGGTCTCCCTCTCCCGACGGAGGAAGCCGGGCGGAGGCGGGAGCCCGCGACGTGTCCGCCGCTCACTCTGCCTCCCGCCGACCCCCGGGGAGGTCGATCGGGGCCCGCCTCCCTCCCCCCCGGGGCCCGGGGGTCGGCACCGGAGCCCGGACCCGCGTGGCTGCTTTCCCGCCGGGCCCTCGACCCGCTCAGCCGCCGGAAGGGAAGCTGGGCGCTGGGAGGAGGACATCCCTTGCAGACTAGACGCCTCCCTTCCTTCCGCACGCCTCCGCGGCGAGAAGCGGCGCGGCTCAGCGGGAAGAGCCCGGGCTCTGGAGTCAGAGGTCATGGGTTCGGCTCCGGGCCCTGCCACTCGTCAGCTGGGTGACTGTGGGCGAGTCACTTCACTTCTCTGGGCCTCAGCGACCTCATCTGTAAAATGGGCATCCAGACGGCGAGCCTCCCGTGGGGCAACCCGACGACCCTGTATCTCCCCCGGGGCTCGGGACAGCGCTCCGCACCTAGGAAGCGCTCAACAGATACCGACACCGTGTGCGTTTCCGTGTGCGGGGGGAGTGCGTGTCCGTGGCCGGCTAGGGCCCGGCAACCGGACCGCCCGCCGTCCTAAGCCGGCGTCTCCCCCCCGCCTCCGGACGGGTGGCCGTTTCCGAAACGTCTTAGTTGCGCACAGCTCGAGAGGGCGTTTAGGACGGAATCGGGATCCGGCCTGATAGGAGAGTCGTCTGCTCTTCTCTTCTCTCTCCCCCCTCCCGGCCCCCAAGAGTTCACACGGTTCCCCCTTGCCTTCCGTTTTCCGGTCACGCCCCCCCGTCCGGCGGCGGTATTGAGAATCCTGGGATCTAAGCGTGGAACGGCACGGAGAGCCCGGCGCCGAGCGCTCGGGCGGGAGCAGTGCGGTTGTTAAACACGGTAAATAACGGTGGTATTCGTTAAGCGCTTACTGTGTGCCGAGCCCTGTTTTAAGCGCTGGGGTAGACGCAGGGTCATCAGGGTGTTCCACGCGGGGCTCACAGTCCCCGTTTTACAGACGAGGGGACTGAGGCACAGGGAAGTCGAGCGACTTGCCCGCAGTCACACAGCCGACCAGTGGCGGAGCCGGGACTAGAACTCACGACCTCCGACTCCCGAGCCCGGGCTCTTCCCCCGGGGCCGCGCTGCTTCTCGATCCCTGCCCGCGAGGAGGAGTCTACGGGCTAAACGAGGACGGGCGTGAAAATCGATGACAGAGGAAACGGCGGAATGTGAGGATGAGGTCTCTTCCTCGCTAACGGCTTTCCACCGAGCCACGCCGCTTCTCTACTGCTGCCCCCCTCCCCAGCTCTTAGTAGAGCGCCCGGCACGTGGTAAGCGGTTAATGAATACCGTGATTATACTGTACGTGCCCCAGCACGTCGTGCCGCGCCTGAGGCGTCGCAGGCGCCGAGACGTGACGTTATTGTGATTTTCTCAGTGAAGACCCCAGCCCGTGACTTGAAAATGGAATGAGTAGTCGGAAATCCCGTCCCCTCGAACCCATCCCCTCCGGACTGTACGTGGCTGCCAACTCTGGTATACCGTCCGCTCCCGAGCTTCCGGTTCAGGGCCGCGGCCCCCCCCCCCCCCCACGCCCCCCGATTCATCAGTTGTATTTAATGAGCGCTTACTACGTGCGGAGCGCTGTACTGAGCGCTCGGGAGAGGACAAGAGAGCCCGTTCCCGGCCCACCGCGAGCTCGGGGTCTCGAGGGCGAGCTCAGGTGGAGCCCAGACCGGTCGAGCCGCCTCGAGGGCGAACGGGGGGCCCGGTTAATCGGGCGGGGGGGGCCGGCGCCCCCGGTCGGGGTGCGGGTCGATCGGCACGCGAATCGGAAGCTCCGGGACCCTCCCCCCCCCCCCCCCCCCGGCGGCTCTGCCCCCGTCTACCTGTCGATGTGGCACCCGGGTTGATTTTTAACTTGGTTCTCGCCCTCGACCCCCGGCCCGCGTCCTCCCGCCGTCCCGGAAGGCCCTCCCTCCTCACATCCGCCAAACTCGCTCCCTTCCCCCTTCCGAGCCCTACTGAGAGCTCACCTCCTCCGGGAGGCCTTCCCACGCCGAGCCCCCCTTTCCCTCTGCCCCGCCTCCCCGTCTCCCCGTCTCCCTCCCTCTGCTCCACCCCCTTCCCCCCGGCGCTTGTGTATCTATGTACGTGTTTATTATTCCATCTATCTCATTAACGATGCGGCTATATCTACGATTCTATCGACTTATTTTGCCGCTGTCGACGCCGGTCTTCTTGTTCCGTCGTCTGCCTTCCCGCTTCTAGACCGCCAGCCCCTCGTCGGGTGGGGATCGTCACTACCCGTTGGCGGATTGTACTTTCCGAGCGCTTCGTCCAGTGCTCTGCGCCCGGCGAGCGCTCAATAGGTCCGAGCGAAAGAACGAATGAATAAGGAGAATAAGAATGGTATCCGTTAAGCGTTTACTCTGTGCCCGGCACCGGACTGAGCGGCGGGGTCAGATACGAGCGGGTCGGGACGGAGACGGTCGGGAGCGCTTAGAACGGTACTGCGCGCGCGGTGAGCGCTCGGTGCGTGCGATGGATCGATTCAGGGTGGCGAAGCCAGGTTAAACCCTTTGTGGCCTCAGGAAGTTCTCGTTCTCGGTTCTGTCCGGTAGAGAAAGAGCCCGTCGTTTGGAAGTGAATCTTTTTATAATGAAAATGATGACGTTGGCCTCTGTTAAGCGCTTCCTATGCGCAGAGCACCGTGGTAAGCGCTGGGGGAGATACGAGGTGATCAGGTTGTCCCAGGTGGGGCTCACGGTCTTCACCCCCATTTTACAGGCGAGGTCGCTGAGGCCCGGAGAAGTGAAGTGACTCGCCCGCGGTCCCACAGCCGACAGGCGGCAGAGCCGGGATTCGAGCCCGTGATCTCGGACCCCCAAGCCCGGCGTCTTTCCACCGAGCCGCGCTGCTTCCCTCAGAGCTGAACTATAGTTTCTCCAGACTTGTGGGCGGGGACACGTCCACCAACGCCATTACATCGTGATCTCTCCCCCCCCCCCCCCCCCCCCAGTGCTTAGTACAGTGCTCCGCACACAGTAAGCGCTCAAATGCGATTGATTATTTTTTTTTTTTTTGAGCGGTAGCTGCCGGCAGAGACTCTGCCGTCTAGCGCCGACTTCACCAAGGCACGTTTCGCTGGGCGAACGCGTTTCTGGGGATATAAGAGGCCTTCGCGGACCGAGCTTCCCCTTTTCCCTCCGCCCCCCCCTTCACCTCCCCTCAGCTGAGCCCCCTTTCCCTCTGCTCCTCCCCCTCCCCTCGGCACCGGGCTCATCCGTATAGATTATTTATTACCCCATTCATTTTGTGAATGAGGTGTCCGTCCCCTTGGTTCTATTTATCGCGATGAAGTTGTCTTGTTTCTGTCCGTCCGTCTCCCCCCGATTAGACCGTGAGCCCGCCGGTGGGCCGGGCCGGTCTCTCTCTGTCGCCGGACCCTCCGTTCCGAGCGCTCGGTCCGGTGCTCCGCGCGTAGTGAGCGCCCAATAGATAGGATTGAATGAATGAGCACGAGGCGCCTTCCGGCGGAGGATGGGTTTGATGAAAAGAGCGGCCTCGTCGCAGCCCGAAGGTAGACGCGAAACGGGCGAGGTCATCGCCGGCCCCGGGAGACCGGGCGGGACGAAAACGCCCTCAGCGGATGGAAGCGGGGAAGCCGGCGGGATCCGTAATCCGTTCCTAGAATGATCGGAAGCAGCCCGGCGGAGCGGATCGGGCGCGGGCCCCGGGCTCAGGAGGTCGTGGCTTCTCATCCCGGCCCCGCCGCCGCTCTGCCGGGTGACCCTGGGCAAGTCTTTCGCTTCTCCGGGTCTCGGCGACCTCGTCCGGAAAACGGGGGTCGAAGACCGTGAGCCCCGTGGGGCGACGGGGACCGTTCCCGACCAACCCGCCCGCTGGGTCGTATTTATCGAGCGCTTACTGCGTGCAGGGCACCGTGCTAAACCCTCGGAGAGTCCGGTACGACCAGGTTGGCAGACACGTGACGATGTTGGTATTCGTTAAGCGCTTACTATGCGCGGAGCACCGTTCTAAGCGCTGGGGGAGACACGGGGTCACGGGGTCGTCCCACGCGAGGCTCACGGTGGATCCCCATTTTCCAGTTGAGGTCACTGAGGCCCAGAGAAGCGAAGCGACTCGCCCACGGTCACACGGCCGACAGGCGGCGGAGCCGGGAGTCGAACCCGTGACCTCTGACTCCAGAGCCCGGGCTCTTTCCACCGAGCCGCGCCGCTTCCCCTTCCCGTCCCCGGCGGGAGCTCGGTCTGGGGGCGGCGAGACCTACGTTCACGTAAAATCATAATGTGTAAGATCGAATTTACAAGGCCTGCTTTTCCTCCGGTCTCTCTCGCGGTTGACGAGAACCCTTTGCCCACCCTCGCTCCTTCTGAGAGTCCTTGCTCCTTTCGACGAGTCCGCCCTCCTCCTCTGAGAGAAGCAGCGTGGCTCGGTGGAAAGAGCCCGGGCTTGGGAGTCGGAGGTCATGGGTTCGAAAGCCGCCTCCGCCACTCGTCAGCTGTGGGACTGTGGGCGAGTCACTTCGCTTCTCTGGGCCTCGGTGACCTCATCTGTAAAATGGGGATGAAGCCTGGGAGCCTCACGCGGGACAACCCGATGACCCCCTTATCTACCTCAGCGCTTAGAACAGCGCTCTGCACATAGTAAGCGCTTAACCAATCCCAACGTTATTATTATTATTCTTCTTGGGGAAGGAAACGATTGGATCTGCGTGCCGTAGAAAGCGAAGCGGGGAGGGGAGAGAGACCCAAGAATTGACTCACCTTTTCGTTTTCTCTAGGAATTTGTTTGCTAGAAAACAAAATGCAAGACTTGACAGACAGAATGACTTGGGATGGAAGTTGTTCGGAAAAGTCCCCCTCCGAGAGAATTCTCAGAAAGATTCGAAGAAAATACAAAAGGTATTTACATACGCGGTTGTTATTTAGGGTGTCTGGTGAGACGCGTCCGGACCTGTTCCGCGGGAGCTTGGAGATGAGGAAAGAGTTTTACGTTCGAACTATACGAATAATAGTGCAGGCGGGGTAAAAAAAAAAAAAAAAAAAATCTTTTTTGTTGGCAGACTGGTTTCTCACCTCTTTTCGGTGCAGGTTCTCAACCCCGTTTAAGGCACGATGTGTAAGGGGCGGGGCGCTGCTTTGGAATCGGTTCATTTTCTTTGTCGTTAAAGGATCGGGAAGAGCACCCGGTTCTCGACTCTGGATGTCTGAAATGTAGATTTTGGTCCCTGATCTACCCGGCGATGTGACGTCTGGGTCGCTTTTTCACTTCGTCCCCGCTGTCGACCCCGGCCCGGGTCCCTCCTGAAATGAAAACGCGGGACGCGGCGAGAGCCGAGCGGCCGGAGGGTCGGCCCCTGCGGGGCCGGGGAAGGCAGCCCGGCGTGGTGGATCGAGCAGCGGTCTGGGAGTCAGAGGGACCCGGGTTCTAATCCCGGCCCCGCCGCTTGTCTGCCGTGTGACCTTGGGCAGGCCGCTCGACTCTCTGGGCCTCAGTCCCCTCATCTGTAAAACGGGGACGAAGACTGGGAGCCTCACGTGGGACGACCCGATCGCCCCGTATCTCCCCCGGCGCTCTGCACATAGGAGGCGCTTGACCGATACCAACGTTATTATTGCGATGTGGGACGGGGACTCTGTCCAACCCCTTTTGCTTGTATCCACCCCGGCGCTTAGTACGGCGCCTGGCACGTAGTAAAGCGCTTAATAGCGTCGTCATTATTACCCGCAATTTATTTTAACGTCAGGGAAGATGACAGCTGACTCTTTGGCATCGAGCTCTGGCCGCTAACCCACACTGCTTTCAGGTTGGGGCTCTCACTGAACTCGGAAAGGAAATCCGACTTGTGAAGTGAATGTGAGGCGTTCCGAGGGGGAAACCGCCCAAGCGTCCGCCTCAGAGGCCTTCAACCAAATCCCGCTACCGCGACACCGAGGGGCTCGTCCCTTCGGCTTTTAACGATAATGAAGAACGGTGGCATCCGTTAAGCGCTTACTATGTGCCCAGCACCGTTCTAAGCACCGGGGCGGGGCGGGGAGAGAAGCGCGAGGTCATCGGGTCGTCCCGGGTGGGACTCACAGTCTTCATCTCCGTTTTCCAGATGAGGTCACTGAGGGCCAGAGAAGCGAAGTAACTTGCCCACAGTCACCCAGCCGACAAGTGGCGGAGCCGGGATTAGAACCCACCCCCTCTGACGCCCGAGCTCTTTCCACTGAGCCGCGCTGAATGGGCTCGCGGTTCTCGCTCGAACCCCTCTCCTCCCTCTCGGCGATACAGATGGGTGCTATTTTAGCCCTCTAGGCGGTGAGCTCGTCGTGGGCGGGCACGTGCCCGTTTGTCGGTATAGTGTCCTCTCCCGAGCGCTGAGCACAGTGCTCTGCACGCAGTAAGGGCTGGACGATTGAATGAATTCTGAATGAATCAAGTTGTCGGTGGAGGTCGGGGGGGGGGGGGGTCCCCTTTCCATCTCATCTCCGGATCCTCCCCCTTCTCTCGTGGGAGTTTTCTCCCCTCTCTTTCGCGCTCGTTAAGCCGCGCGTTCCAGGCAGTCCCCCGAGCTCTGGAGGGTCTCCGTGACGATCGGGTGGGGCGTAGTTCCTGTCCCCCGTGGTGCTCGCGGTCTGGAATGGCCGGGGGGGGGGGGGATTTAAAATGCCCGTCTTGCTAACGAGGGAACCGAGGCGCAGACGACCCGCCCGGGATCACCCAGCGGACTAGTGGCGGAGGTGGAATCAGAGCCCAGGACCTCTGACCGCGAGGCCGGGCCGCTTCCGCTCTGTTTTCTTCTCCCCGCCCCGTCCCCGACCGGGGAGGTGATCGTGATGATAGTAATGGCGGTATGTGGTAAGCGCTTACTGTGCGCTAAGCGCCGGGGGGATACGAGGTCATCGGGTGGTCCCGCGTGGGACTCACGGTTTTAATCCCCATCTGACAGACGAGGGAACCGAGGCACAGAGGAGTGAGGTGACTTGCCCCGAGTCACACAGCTGGCGAGCGGTGGGCGGAGCGGGGATCAGAACCCGTGACCTCCGGCTCCCAAGCCCGGGCTCGTTCCACCGAGCCACGCTGCTTCTCTAATAGTACTTCCCGGGCGCTCAGTACAGTAAGCGTGCAGTAAATATGATGGAATGGATATTAATAATGACAATCATGGCATTCGTTAAACGCTCGCTGTGTGCCAAGCACCGTACTGAGCGCCGAGGTGGATACCGGCAGGTCGGGTCGGACGCGCCACCCGCCCCACGTGGGGCTCACGGTCTCCGGCCCCATTTTCCAGATGAGGTCACCGAGATCTAGGGAAGCGAAATGACTCGCCTAAGGCCACACGGCGGACAGGCGGCGGAGCCGGGATTAGAACCCGTGACCTCCCGCCTCCCAGGCCCGGGCCCTAGGCAGTGCACCACGAGCTCTCGTCCAGGTTGCGCCTGCGACCCGGCCGATGATGTTTATTGAGCACCGCCCGAAGCGCTTGGGGAAAGACAGTCTAGCGGAGTGGGTAGTTGGGATCCCTGCCCTCGAGGAGCTGGAAATCTACAGGGGGAGCCGGACGTTGATTCGGAAGAAGGTGATGACGGTGTCGGCATCTGTTAAGCGCTTACTACGTGCGGGGCACCGTTCTAAGCGCCGGGGGAGATACGGGGTCGTCGGGTCGTCCCGCGCGGGGCTCACGGTCTCGATCCCCGTGGTACAGGTGAGGTCGCTGAGGCACAGAGGAGCGAAGCGACTCGCCCACGGTCACACAGCTGGCAGGCGGCGGGGCCGGGATACGGACCCACGACCTCTGACTCCTTCCACCGAGCCACGCTGTTCCTCCACAGAGATCGAACTGCAGAGTCGCCGGGACTTGGAAAAAGCAGCCGGCGGTCACCCGGTCTCGTGGTCGAGCCGTTTCCGACCCGTGGCGACGCCCCGGACGCGTCTCTCCCAGGGGGCCCCGCTCTCATTCGTTCATTCGCTAGCATTTATCGAGCGCTTACTCTGTGCGGAGCACTGTCCTGTGCGCTGGGGTAGGTACGGTCAAGTCACTTCACTTCTCTGTGCCTCAGTGACCTCATCTGTCAAACGGGGGCGAAGACCGGGAGCCTCACGGGGGACGACCCGCTGACCCCGCATCTCCCCCGGCGCGTAGAGCGGCGCTCCGCGCATAGTAGGCGCTTAACGGATGCCGACGTTAGCGTTATTATTATACGGGGTGATGAGGCTGTCCCTCCTGAGGCTCACGGTCTTCGCCCCCAGAGGTGAAGTGAAGTGACTCGCCCACGGTCACGCAGCCGACGAGGGGCCGAGCCGGGATCAGAACCCGCGACCCCCGGCTCCCGAGCCCGGGCTCTCTCCGCCGCGCCGCGCCGCTTCTCCGGTGAGAGACGACGGGCAGGCCCACCCGGGGGTTGGTGGGCGAGAAGCCGAGTGAGCTCCTTGGGGACGGGGAAAGGCGCCTGCCAAACTTTGGACCTGGGGCGCCGTCGGAGCGCCTGCGAGAGGGCTCCGCCTCCGGGGAGCACTCGGTAAACGCCGACGACCGCGGTGGCGGGGAAGAGGGCGGGGAGCGCGGGCTGGGTCGCGGCGGGAGAGGGGCGAGGGTAGAGCGGGGGAGAGAGCGGCACGGCGCGGTGGCTGGAGCCCGGGCCCGGGAGTCAGGAGGCCGTGGGTTCCGATCCCGGCCCCGCCGCTCGTCCGCCGGTGACCCGGGGCGGGCCGCTTCACTCCTCCGGGCCCCGGTGACCTCATCTGGAAAAGGGGGGGGGAAGACGGTGGCCCCCGGGTGGGACAGGGACCGTGTCCAACCGATCAGCCGGCGCCCACCCCGGCGCTCGGAACGGGGCCCGGGCGCGTAGGGAGCGCTCGACGGGCTGCCGGCGCCGTCACCGAGACGGCCGGCCGCCGGAGAAGCCGTCGCGGAGGGGCGCCCGTGCCCTGCCGGAGGCCTCCCTCTCGCGCTTCGCCAGAATCGCCTCGGATCGGAACCGAGCGCGCCCTTGGACCCGGCGCTTTTGAGGCAGGAGAGGTCGGCCAGAGCCCCGGGCCGCTTCTCAAGGGTTCTCAGACGGCATTTCACGTGGGGTCCGCCTCGTCCGGTTCCTGGCGGCCTTGACTTTTTAAGGCTCTTTCTCCCGACGATCTAGTCGGACCGTCTTCGTGCTGAAGCGTGAATAATAAAGGAATGAAATAGGACCGGGGCCGATTACTCAATCCTCCCGTGACCCGGTTGCTCGTGTTTTTTGCGTCGTCCTCCTCCTCCTCCTCCTCCTCCTTTTTCCACCCTAGCCTGTCTCTCGTGGGGGAGGGAAGGGAGCGGTCGTAGAATACCGTGGTTGCGTCTCCCACCGCGCACGATGACTCTGGCGATTTCTGTCGGCGATCGGTCGTCCCCGTAAATATAAACTATCTCTTTAAATCGCTTTTTACGCCTACTCGACGATGCCCGAAACGTGTTCTGGGTCGGTATCTCGTAACATCTTGAAGCGGGGTGATGAGCGACGTCAGTTATGAAAGGGGAACGATGATCATGACGACGAGGGTGTTTGTTAAGCGCTTACCGTGCGCCGAGCACCGTCCTGAGCGCCGGGGGGGGAGATACGAGGCCATCGGGTCGTCCCGCGGGGGGCTCACGGTCTTCGTCCCCGCTCGACAGACGAGCCGACCCAGGCACGGTGTCCGCGAGGTGCCGCGTGGCCTGGTGGAGAGAGCCTGGGCCTGGGAGTCTCATCCTGTCCCCTCCGCTTGTCTGCCGGGTGGCCTCGGGCAAGTCGCTTCACTTCTCCGTGCCTCGGTTTCCTCGTCTGCCAAGCGGGGATTCGATCCCCGGTTTTCTCTGCTACTGAGACGGCGAGCCCCGTGCGGGCCCCGTTCGTTCCTTCGTTCGGCCGTATTTATCGAGCGCTTACTGTGCGCAGGGCACCGTACTAAGCGCTCGGAGAGCACGATTCGACAACAGAGACGATCCCTACCCGACGACGGGCTCGCGGTCTGTGGTGTCTGCCCGAGCGTCCCTCTAAGCGCTGGGTTGGGTTGGACACGGTGGTTGGCGTACTGTAAGTGCTTAACAGACACCGTGGTCGGTATCATCATCGTTATTAAACGTTGTCTGTTCCCATCTTACCCATTACCGCTGTAGTCCTTTCTGGAATCCTGTCGTATCGTACCCTCCCAGGTACTGAGCCCAGTGATCTTCCGCCCCTGGCTGGAGGGAAAGACATCGCGAGCAGCAGATTCGTAATAATCTTGATAACGTCGGCGTCCGTCAAGCGCTCACCGTGTGCCGAAGAACTGTTCCGAGCGCTGGGGTAGATACGGGGTCATCGGGTGGCCCCACGTGGGGCTCACGGTCTCCGCCCCCATTTTACAGATGAGGCAACGGGCCCGGACTTGCCGAGGTCACACAGCCGGCAAGCGGCGGAGCCGGGATTAGAACCCATAATAATAATAGTGATGGTAACGTTGGTATCTGTTAAGCGCTCACTATGTGCCGAGCACCGTTCTAAGCGCTGGGGTAGACACAGGGGAATCGGGTCGTCCCCCGTGGGGCTCACGGTCTTAATCCCCGTTTTACAGGTGAGGTAACAGGCGCAGAGGAGTTGAGTTTGGAGGAGGAGGAGGGCGGCGGGATGGGAGGACCGCCTGGATTAACACGGGAGCGGCGGGGATGGAGAGGAGAGGGCGGGTTCCAGCCACCGGGGGAAGGTCGCGCCCACGGGATTCAGCGGCGGGTCGGACGAGGAGTCGAGGACGACGGGCTGGGGAGACGGGGCGGCGGTCCCGTCCCCGGCGATGGGAAGGTCGTTGGGGGAAAGGATCGGGCGGGGAAGAGATAGGCGTTCCGGTCGGGGGCCGTCACGCCCGAGGCGACGGGAGGACGTCCGAGCGGAGAAGCCCCGAGGGCCAGAGGAGACGGGAGACCGCCGAGGGGTTGAGCGGCCGGGGCCGGGGACGGAGACGTGGCGGTCGTCTGCGTCGTCGGAGCCGTGGGGGGGGGCGAATGGGTTCTCCGAGGGAGCGGGAGCGGATGGGGACCGGAAGGGGATCCCGAACCGAGCCCCGAGAGACCCCCCCCACGGTTCGGGGGTGGGAGGCGGGGGAGGAGACCGAGTGGCCGGAGAGCGCGGGGTCGGTGAAGCCGAGGCGGGAGAAGGTTTCCGGGAGAGGCCCCGAAGCCCGCCGTCGCTCCTGACGACCGATGGCAACTGTTGAGCCCTCACCCTGTGCAGAGCGCCGTACCGAGCCCTCGGGAGAATCGCTAGATATCGTCATAACGTCGGTGTCCGTTAAGCGCCCGCCCTGCGCGGAGCACCGTTCTGAGCGCTGGGGGAGGTGCGGGGTCGTCGGGTCGTTCCGCGAGAGGCCCCCGGTCGGTCTTCGTCCCCATTTGACAGATGAGGTGACTGAGGCCCGGAGAAGTGAAGCGACTCGCCCACGGTCACACGGCCGCCACGCGGCGGAGCCGGGAATCGAACCCACGACCGGCGACTCCCGAGCCCGGGCCCTTGCCACCGAGCCGCCGTTCCCCGCCCACACCGAGCCGCGACGAGGCCTAGCGGAGCGAGCCTGGGCCGGGGAGGCGGAAGGGCCCGGGTTCGTTCCTTCGATGGTATTTATCGAGCGAGCGCTCCCTCTGTGCGGAGCACCGTACTAAGCGCCTGGGGCGGACCGTTCGGCAACAGATAGAGGCGATCCCCGCCCGCCGGACGGGCCCACGGTCCGATCCGGTTCTCGTCCCGGCTCCCGCCACTTGTCTGCTGCGTGACCTCTGGCAGGTCACTTCACTTCTCTGGGCCTCTGTTCCCTCGACGGTAAAAGAGGGATGGCGACTGTGAGCCCCGTGTGGGACAGGGATCGTGTCCAACCTTTCACTCATTCAGCAGTATCTGTCGAGCGCTTACTGCGTGCAGAGCACCGGGCTGAGCGCTCGGGACGAACAAGTCGGCAACAGACGGAGACGGTCCCCGCCGTCCGACGGGCTCACGGTCCCGTCGGGGGAGACGGACGGACGAGGACGATGGCGACGGATAGAGTCGAGGGGAAGGACGTCTCGGAAGAACGATGGCGACCGAACAGAATCGAGCCGATGTAACGTCTCGTCAACAGAATAATTAGGGTGATGAAAACGCATGCGGTCGAGCGGACGAGCACGGTGCCGAGGGGAGGGGAAGGGAGAGGGGGGAGGAGCAGGTGATCCGGCGCCTACTCCAGCGTTCGGTACGGAGCCTGGAGCCTAGTCAGCGCTTCCCGGACAGCATGGAAAGAAAGCTTACGGTCTAGAGGGAGAGGTCGACGTCACTCTCAACGAGCGAGCGCTGCCGTGAACGTGAATGAGAAGCGGCGCGGGCTCGGGAGTCAGAGGACGGTGGGTTCTAATCCCGGCGCCGCCCCTTCTCCGCCCCGTGACCTCGGGCGAGTCGCTTCACCCGGCTCGGCCGCCTGTCGGCCGCGTGAGCGGGGGCGAGTCGCTTCGCTTCTCCGTGCCTCGGTGACCTCATCTGGAAAATGGGGATTAAGACCGTGGTACGGGGGAATCAGGTCGCCCCACGTGAGGCTCACGGTCTTAATCCCGTGATCTTTTTCCAGATGTCACGCGGCTGACAGGCGGCGGGGCCGACACCCGAACCCGTGGCCTCCGACTCCCGAACCCGGGCTCTTTCCACTGAGCCGTGCCGCTTCGCTGCTTCCCTTATCGTTATAGGGTAATATAGAATTATATAGACTATATAATGATGTAACCATAGATTATCATCAATTTCCCTCATATCTACGTGTGTGCGTATATATGCTGTGGGGCTGAGGGTTGTGCAGATATCTAGTGCCCCGAAGGAATAGATTCAAGTGCATAGACAATGCAGGAGAACGTTCACTCATTCAGTGGTATTTATTGAGCGCTTACTCCGGGCGGAGCACTGTACTGAGCGCTTAGAGTGGACGGATCACGGTGGGAGTCGTGGGAGGAAAGGATGGGAGGAAGAGGGCTTAAGCGGGAAAGGCCGAGCCCCATTCCGCGGCCCGCCCGACGTCGTCCGGCCGGCCGCGGGGCGCGCCGGCCGGGGCGCAGCGCGGACGGCGGCGCCGGGACGGCGGCGGCGGCGGCCCCCGGGGCCGGCCGGCTCTTCGAGGATCGGGCCGAGTGGGATCCCGGTGGGACGCGGCCGCTTCCGGACCTCAGCTTTCCCCTCCTCGCCGGCCCGAGCGGTCTCGATCGAAGCCGGAGACCTTCCCGGCGCGGAGACCGGAGGGGAGATTCCCGCCTACGCCGCCGCTTCTCGTCGGCCGGCCGGCGGTCGGCGACCGTCTAGTAGTCCAAAACTTCCTGACGAAAGCCTGACGGGTTCTCGCGTGTCCGTTCGGGGTATCTGCCCCCTCTCCTCCCTCTCCGACCTTTAAGAAGATCTGGGGGGGGGGGGGGGCGGGGGAGTGTCAGAAATAGTTATCTGTCGTCGATATTTATCGGACACTCCAAGTGCGCGGGACGCTCTGCTGTTTTTATTTTTATGGTGTTTGTGGAGCGCTTACCACGCGTCAGCCACCGTTCTGAGCGCCGGGGTAGATGCGAGATAATCAGGTTGGCTACTGTCCCCGTCCCACGTGGGGCTCGCGGTCTTAATCCCCATTTTGATGATGATACCGATGACGACGACGACGACGATGGAATCCGGTAAGCGCCTACCGTGTGCCGAGCACCGTTCCGAGCCCGCCGGGGTAGATACGAGGTCATCGGGTTGTCCCACGCGGGGCTCGCGGTCTCAAACCCCGTTTTACAGGTGAGGTCGCCGAGGCTCGGGGACGTTAAGCGGCGCGGCCGAGGTCACGGAGGAGCAGACAGGCGGCGGAGCCGGGATGAGAACCCGCGGCCGTCCGACCCCCAGGCCCGGGCTCTACCCGCTGGGCCGGGCCGCTCCTCCGGTGCCACCGCCGATTCTTCGTGCTGCTTCCGGGGGGCCTTTTTATTGCTTTTCGAGCCGCGGGACGGTCACAGAGGAAACCCCTGCGCCGGAAGTGGTTGAAATAGCGGTTGTAAAAAATCAAAACTCAGTGACGAGATCCGTCTAAACGTGAGAGAGGGTTTTTCTGTTGTCGGTCGGTCGGTCGGTGGGTGGTGTTTCGTAGGGGTTTTTTTCCTCTGAGAACCGCTTTACCGTACGCGACACGTATGCGTATATTTATCCGCGTCTCAGTCGCGGCGTCCCTTGCCTTTTAAGGCTTTTAGCTCGCGGTGAGGCCCCTCTCCGGGTCAGACGGCGGCTCCTTTCTCCTCCCTTCGCGCGACTACAGTTCCGGGTGTTGGGAGGCGCGGTTTTGGTTTCAGATGTCCCCCGACCTCTTCGCCGCGGTCAGGTGTGCCGCCGGGTACTAAACCCGGACGGAGAGGCCGGGGGAAGTCAGCTAACGGGGTCCCAGACTCTGAAACGTCATTATGAATGTTGGTATTTGTGAAGCGCTCACCGTGCGCAGGGCACCGTTCCGAGCGCTGGGGCGGATACGGGTCGATCGGGCTGTCCCGCGCGGGGCTCACGGTCTTCATCCCCGTCTTCCAGGTGAGGTAACTGAGGGACAGAGAGGTGAAGTGACTCGGCCACGGTCACGCGGCCGACGCGTGGCGGGGGCGGGATTCGAACCCACGACCCCGGACTCGAGAGCCCGGGCTCCCTCCGCCGCGCCGCGCCGCCTCTCACGATATTATGTCGTCATTAACGGACACCGGGGTAGACGCCAGCCGATCGGGTCGGACACGGTCCCCGTTAGCGGCACCGATGGCGACGGCCTCCGTTGGGCGCTCGCTACGTCCCGAGCGCCGGGGCGGATACGAGCCGACGGAGTCGGCCCGAGGTCCCCGGCCCGGGCGGGGCTCACGGTCTCCAGCCCCGCTCTGCGGAGGAGGGAACCGAGGCGGAGGGAAGCGAAGCGACCCGCCCGGGGTCACGCGGCAGGCGGGTGGCGGAGCCGGGATCAGAACCGGGATCCCCTCTGCTCCTCCCGCCCGGGCCGGGCCGCCTCCCGGCGCTTCCGTCGTCCCGGGCCGTCCGGGCCGTCCAGACACTGGCCGGGGTCAGAACGGCGTCACGATGTCGGATCGGGGGCGCCCGAGACCGGCGAGGCCGGGAACGGCCTTTCGGGACCCAGGCCTGGCCGGAGCCTCGAAGGCCCCCCGGGCTGCCCCGCTCTCCCGACGGTGATGAGGTTGGTATCCGTTAAGCGCTTACTCTGTGCGGGGCGCCGTTCCGCGCGCCGGGGGAGACGCGGGGTCGTCGGGCCGGCCCCCGCGGGGCTCACGGTCCCCATCCCCGTTTTACAGGTGAGGGGACCGAGGCCCAGAGAAGCCAAGCGACTCGCCCGCGGTCGCACGGCGGAGCCGGGATTCGAAGCCGCGACCTCCCACTCCCCAGCCGGGGCTCTCTCCACTGAGCCGCGCCGCTTCTCCGTAATCCCACCGGAAGGCCGGCCCCCCTCCTCCCTGAAGCCAAGGAGGCGGGGCGGGGGGTGGGGAGGATGCCCGGTATCTGGGGGGAAAGGGGAGACGGCGTGGAGAGAACCCGGGCCCGCGAGTCGGGAGGTCGTGGGTTCCAATGCCGACTTCACCCCGTGTCCGTCGGTCGCGTGACCCTGGGCGCGTCGCATCGCTCCGTCCGTCCGGGCGTACCTCTCGAGTGCTCGCCGCGTGCGGAGCGCCGCGCCGCGTGGCCGCTCGGAACGGACAGTCGGGCAACCGTCCCCGCCCGACGACGGGCCCGCGGCCCGAAAGACGCCTCTGGGCCTCGGTCGCCTCACCCGTGAAACGGGGATCGAGGCCGCGAGCCCCACGCGGGACGGGGACCGTGTCCGACCCCATTTGCCCGCGTCCGCCCCGGCGCGCGGTACGGCGCCCGGCGCCTAGTAAGCGTTTAACGGATGATATCGTTAATCGTTATCAGGCGGGAGAGGATGAGGTGGGCTTAACCCTCCGGCGGTTCCGCGTTTCCCCCTCAGACCGTACGCTCGTCACGGGCAGGGAACACGTCTGCCAACTCCATCGTATTGTACTCTCGAAGCGCTCGACGCCGCGTCGCGCACACGGTGAGCGCTCGGTAGATACCGTAGATTTCCGAGGCTCGGGAGATCCCGGACTACACCCACGGGACCGGGGCTCCGAAACGCTTCGCCTTGGTGGTCTGATTAGAGCTTCCTTTATCTCCCGGTAGCCGTCTTGGCCTTCTTTAGCTTAAGAAAGATCGATGCGTATTTTCATTTTCCTGTCCCCCCCAAAATAATCATCTGGATGGTAATCTGCCCGCGGTGTTGTGTTGGCCTCAGCGGCCGGGCGGAAATAGAAGCAAAAACGTTTTACGGGAGGCGGCGCTTGACGGAGAAGCGGCGCGGCTCGGCGGAAGGGGCCCGGGCTCGGGAGTCGGAGGCCACGGGTTCGAATCCCGGCTCCGCCACCTGTCAGCCGTGCGACCGTGGGCGAGCCGCTTCACTCCTCGGCGCCTCGGCGACCTCGTCTGTAAAATGGGGATCGAGACCGCGAGCCTCACGTGGGACGACCTGACGTCCCGAGCGCGGGGCGGGGGGATACGAGGTCATCGGATCGTCCCCCGTGGGGCTCACGGTCTTCATCCCCGTTTCCCAGATGAGGTCACCGAGGCCCGGGGAAGTTAGGCGACTCGCCCGGAGTCCCGCAGCCGGCGAGCGGCGGAGCCGGGATGGGAACCCACGCCCCTCCGACTCCCGGGCCCTGGCCACCGGGCCACGCCGCCCCGCTCCGTCCGGGCGGACCCCCGTCGCCCGAGGAGCCGGCCCGATTCCCCGCCGGAGCCCCCGCGGGAACCCGGGGTCCCCCGGCCGGACCGCGGCCCCCCCCCCCCACCCCCCGTGAGCGCGGACCCCCGGGTCCCCGGCCCGGCCCCGCCGTCCGCCTGCCGCGTGACCCCCGGTCGGATGGCTCGGCCCCTCGGGGCCCGATCTCTCCCCCCGCCCCGAAGAAACGGGGAGGAGATTCCCGTTCCCCCTCCCTCCCTCCCTCCCTCCCTCCCGCACCGAGACCTCGCGGGGCCGGGCGGGGGGGGGGGGGGGCGGGGGTAGCCGACGGGATCGGTCGCGAGAGCGTGACGGAGTCCCCGATCGTTCCGGAGAGCCGACGTCGCTCCCGGGCGCGGGGAGACGGCGAAGCCGGAGCCTCCGCGGCGATCCCCGTCGTCCCCGAGGTCGGCCGAGAGCGGGGCGTCGGCGCGGTCGGCCAATAACGTCCCGGGACAAAACGGAAGCCACGCTCCCTCCCCCGGGGCCGGCTCCGCGGGGTCGCTTGGGGGATTAGAGGGAGAGGGTCGCGCCCGCTTCGAAGAGCCGCCCTTCCGATTCCGCGTCGCCGGCCCGCGTCGACCGTCTTACTCGCCGGGGGGGGGGCGGGGGGGGGCGGGGGAGCCGGCTTCCCCGGAGCTCCGCCGCCGATCGGATCGCGGGGAGGCGTCCCGCCGCTCCTTTGTTCCCGGCCCCTCCCCTCGGGGCCGGACCGAGGGACGGGTTCCGCGTCCGCGGACGACTAGTCCGGCCGGCTCCGGCCGCCGGCGGCCCGCCCTCCGGGGGGTGGGGGGAGAGGAGCCGGAGGGCGGGACCCGCGACGGCCGCCCCCTCCTCCCTTCCCGCCCGCCCCTCCCGCCCCCCCCGCCGACGTCCGTGCGGCGCGTCGGAGCGGGCCGGCCGCCGGGCCGGGCGGCGACGGGGTGTCCGCCGGGCCCCCGCTGACCGCCCGCGGCTTTCATGGTGAGCGGACGCCGGACGCGGCACGGGCCCGGTGCCGCCCGCCCCTTCCGCCGAGGGGGGGACGGAGCCCCCCGGGGGAGACCCGCCCTCGTCGGGGCGGAGGGGAGCGGCGGGCCCTCCTTTAAACCGGAGGCCGTTGGATCGGGCGGCGCCCCGCTCCGCGCCGTCGGCGTTGCGGGCAGCTGGGACCCGGGAGGGGGCCGGACCCGGTCTCCCCTCTCGGGAGCGCCGGCCCGGGCCCCTCCCGGAGGCCGGGCGGACCTCGCCCCGACCGGGCGGCGGGGGAGAAGCCCGCCGCGGCGCGGATCTTTGCGAGATCCCCGGGCTCGGAGGACGGACCGTCCGGACGGCGGGCGTCGCGCCCCGTGCCGCGATCCGGGCGGTCCCGGCCCCGTCCCGCGACGCCCGGGGCGACGACCGTGGCGACGCGGAGCCCCGGCCACGCCGGTTCCGCCGTCGGGAGGAAAACGGGGTGGCATTAAGCGGTCTGCGCTTCCCCGCCCCATCCTCCGGGAAACGGGAGGGGGAGGGAGAGGATCGAATGCGCGCCCCCCCCCCCCCCCCCCCCCGTCTTCTTTCTCGGCGGGTCTCAACGCCCGCCCCGTGGGTCCGGGGGGAGCCGTCCCCCGGCCGGCGACCGTCCCGAAACCGACCCGCCTCTCGGACGGTTTTATCGGCGGATACCGCGTCGGATCACCTCTTCCGTCGCGCCCCGCTCGGGGCTTTGTCTCGGATCCCGTAAGCGTGGCGGGGGAAGAGGGGAGCGTTCGTCTCCCGCCCGGCGGAGGGGAGGCCCTTAGGCGTTCCCAGAGATCGGGGCCGCTCAGAGACGGACGGCCTGGCCCCGTAGAGGGGCCGCGGGGGGCCCGGGCGGCTCAAACCGTCCGACCCCGTGCGCCTCGCCCACGTTCCCGTCCGCCCGTGGCAGCGCGAAGCCCCGGCGCCGGTCTCGCCGTCCGAAGAAAGACGGGCTTTAAAGCGGTCTGCGCCGCCCCGCCCCGTTCTCCGGGAAATGGGAGAGGGGGAGAAGGAAAGAATCGGGTGTGCTCCCCCGTCTCTTTTTTGGGAGGGGTCGGTCAGTGTCTTACCAGTTATCGAAAGAGAACTCCTCTCCGTATCTGCCGGTGACTGTCGCCGCCCCGTGCGAAGGCTCGTCGACCGCCCACCTCCTCCAAGAGGCCCTCCCTGACTGCGCCCTCCTCTCCTCCCCTCCCGCTCCCTCTCTTCGCCCCCCCCCCCCCCCCCCCCCGGCCCCGCGCCGCTTCCGTCCACGTCTGTCATTTCTTTGTTTCTGTTCACGTCTCCCCCCGGCCCTGGCCGGTAAACCCGTTGCGGGCGGGGGACGCGCCTGTGCTGTCGGTCTCTTTCGCTCTCCCCAGCGCCTGCCCTTCATTCATTCATTCGTTCATTCATTCATTCATTCATCCGATCGTATTTATTGAGCGCTTACGACGTGCAGAGCGCCGGACTGGAGAAGCGGCGTGGCTCCCTGGAAAGAGCCCGGGCTTGGGAGTCGGAGGGCACGGGTTCGACTCCCGGCTCCGTCGGCCGTGGGACCGCGGGCGAGTCGCTTCGCTTCTCTGGGCCTCGGTTCCCTCGTCTGTAAGACGGGGATCAACCGCGAGCCTCACGTGGGACGGCCCGATGACCCCGCGTCTCCCCCGGCGCTCAGAACGGTGCTCTGCGCGTAGTGAGCGCTCAACAGATACCAACGTTATCGTTGCTATCAAAGGGCCATCCCGGGCCCGGGAGTCAGAGGTCGTGGGTTCGAAGGCCGACTCCGCCGCCCGTCAGCGGGGTGACCGTGGGCGAGTCGCTTCCCGGAGCCTCCCGTGGGACGACCCGATCGCCCCGCGTCTCCCCCGGCGCTCGGAACGGCGCTCGGCACCTAGGAAGCGCTCAACGGATGCCGACGTTAGTAAGCGCTCGGACTACGGTGCTCTGCGACGGTAAGCGCTCAGTAATAACCTCGGCACCCGTTAAGCGCTTGCTACGTGCGGAGCACCGTCCCGAGCGCCGGGGTGGGTGGCGGGGTCGTCGGGTCGTCCCACGTGAGGCTCGCGGTCTCCGTCCCCGTCTCACAGACGAGGGGACCGAGGCACCGAGGAGGGGAGCGACTCGCCCGCGGTCCCGAGGCCGGCGGAGCCGGGATTCGAACCCGCGATCTCCGACTCCCAAGCCCGGGCTCTTTCCGCCGCGCCGCGCCGCTTCTCCGTACATACCGTCGATTCACTTGGACTTGAAGACTGAGTGCCGCTAACGAAACGTTTGGGGATCCAGGTCTCCGTATTAGGCGGCCTCGACGCCCCGCGCCCCACCGCTCACCTTCGTAATGACGGCGGTCCCGTCGGGATCCGTTAGGCGCTCACCGCGTGCGGAGCGCCGTTCCAAAGCGCCGGGGCGGACACGGGGTCGGCGGGTCGGCCCACGGGAGGCTCACGGCCTCCGTCCCCCTTTTACAGATGAGGTCACCGAGGCCCCGAGAAGGGAAGCGACTCGCCCGCGGTCCCGCGGGCGGCGGAGCGGCGATTCGAACCCGTGGCCCCTGCCGAGCCCGGGCTCTTCCCGGTGAGCCACGCCGCTCCGTCGGATGGCGCGAGGCGGACGTTGTTGAAACGTTTTTTTCCTCGTTGAAACCTTTAAAGAGCCGTGGACTTTAAACGTTCAACGGTCGGTCGTTTCGGGGATTTTTGTCGTCCCGTTTTGGGGAGGGCCCCGACCCGCCTGAGTGACCTGAGGTGAGCGGCCTGGCGTAGCGGATCCGGCCCGGGCCCGGGGGGGGGGTCGGGCGGTCGTGGGTCCGAACCCCGGCCCCGCCGCCCGTCCGCTGGGCGACCTCGGGCGAAGGCGCTTCGCTTCTCCGGGCCTCGGTGACCTCCTCTGGGAAATGGCGATCGAGACGGCGAGCCCCACGTGGGACGGGGACTGCGCCCAGCCCGCTCTGCCGGTATCCGCCCCAGCGCTCAGGACGGGGTCTGGGACGTAGTAGTAAGCGCTAAACGGATACCCCCGATATTAATGTTGTTCAGTTGTCTCGTCGTCGTCCTTTCTTGCCGCTTGACGGCTCCCGAGTCGAGGGACGACACGGCACCTGGAAGCGGGGCGGCTCGGCGGAAAGAGCCCGCGGTGTTGAGAAGCGGCGTGGCTGGGTGGAAAGAGCCCGGGCTCGGGAGTCGGAGGTCGTGGGTTCGAATGCCGGCTCCGCCGGCCGGGGGACCGCGGACCAGTCGCTTCGCTTCTCTGGGCCTCGGCCGCCTCGTCCGGAGAATGGGGATGAAGGCCGCGAGCCTCACGTGGGACGGCCCGATGACCCCGTACCCCCCCCCCCCCCCGGCGCCCGGGACGGTGCTCCGCACGTAGTGAGCGCTTTTACCGGACGCCGACGTCATCATTATTGTTTTCGTTAAGCGCTTCCACCAGGCGCCGATCTAGGCACTGGGGCAGATCCGAGTTGGCTCGGACGCGGTCCCCGTCCCACGTCAGGGCTCACGCTCCGGAAGGATCAGCGTAAATGACTTCAGTCCGCCTTGGGCGGTCAGGCGTGAGGGCGTCCCGCCCGCCCTTCCTTCCCTTGGCTCGATTAAACGGGCGCGGCGCGTAGGGAACGCGGGAACGAAGTAGTCGGAGACGTCTCCCAAGCCTACCCCGGGGAGGATGTCGAGAGTTGAGCTGCTTGTCCCGAGAATCGCGGTTAAAATACGGAAAAGGAATCCCGCCCTGGACTCAACTGCCGACGCACTTCGCGAGGGGGACGTCCGTTAAAACCCGAATCGACCGGAGAGGCGGCGTGGCGGGGTAGCTGGAGCCCGGGCCTGGGAGGCAGGTGGTCGTGGGTTCCGATCCCGCCGCCGCCGGCCGGGTGACCCGGGATGAGTCGCGGCCTCTCTCCGGGCCTCGGTCCCCTCGGCCGGAAAACGGGGATCGGGTCCGTGAGCCCCGCGTGGGACGGGGCCCGTCTCCGACCCGATCCGCTTGGATCCACCCCGGCGCTCCGCACGGCGTCCGGCGCGTAAGCGGGAGCCTCACGGGTGCCGTCGTCGGCATCGTCGTCTCCCGCTCCCGTGTCGTCGTCGGTTCTGTCCCGCCGGTGGAATTCTGTCGCTTTCTCACGGCGCCCTAGCGTCTCTCCGGGTTTTGGGGGGTTTTTTCCACCGACTCGGTTTGTGGTCGTCGTAGCCCAGCCCCCGCTTCAGCTCGTTCCGATGCCCGGTTTCTTTCGGCCTGACGTTCGTCCATCGGTCGACGATACGGCAGCCGGCACGGCACGGTGGATGAAGCCCGGGCCTGGGAGTCAGGAGGTCATGGGTTCTGATCCCGGCTCTGCCTCTCGTCTGCTGTGTGACCTTGAGCGAGTCGCTTCGCTTCTCTGGGCCTCGGTTACCTCATCCTCACGTGGGACGACCCGATTACGCTGTATCTGCCCCGGCGCTCGGAACGGTGCCCGGCACACGGTAAGCGCTCAACAGATGCCGACTTTTTTTTTTTTTCCTTTCCCCTCCGGGCCTCCGTTCCCTCATCTGTCAAATGGGGATTGAGGCCGTGAGCCCCACAGGGGACAGGAGCCGTGTCCAACCCTACGATCTTGTACCTACCCCAGCACTTAGCACAGTGCCTAGCATATAGTAAGCAGTTAACAAATACCGTTATTATTATTATTATTTTTATTAACTGAGCGCTTCTGTGCAGAGCACTGTACTGAGGGCTTGGGAGAGCGAAATACAACAGAATTAGCCCAAAGTGATTTTAATTTGGGAATTACTGATGTACTCCCCTTTGGTGGCTCTTGTTTCGGCTCTCGGCTTGCTCCAAAGCAATTTTACCCTTGAGAAGCAGCGTGGCTCGGTGGAAAGAGCCCGGGCTCGGGAGTCAGAGATCGTGGCTCCGAATCCCGGCTCCGCCCCTTGTCAGCTGTGTGACTTTGGGCGAGTCACTTCACTTCTCTGGGCCTCAGTCACCTCATCTGGAAAATGGGGATTAAGACTGCGAGCCCCACGTGGGACGACCCGATCACCCTGTGTCTCCCCCAGCGCTTAGAGCGGTGCTCTGCACATAGTAAGCGCTTAACGGATACCAACATTATTATTATTTTTGGTTTTTTTTTAAAAAAATAATTTGACCACCCCATGATCTGGACAGACACGCACACACGCGCGCACACACACACGCAGCTCTTTTGTTCCGTATCTTCTGAAGAACAGTAACAGTCCTTCCGGCGGCGTCCTCGGCGTGAGGCGCCTTCTGATCACGTGCCGTCGTCTTCCGTGGAATCACGACTTGCTCGCTGCGTGTCTGTGATCCTTTCGCATCCGGAGCCTCCGGTTTCGAAATCCTGCCCAACGGGCGGACCGACCGTGGAAATATCGTCGCTTGCCTTTCGGGAATCCGAGAGCGACGTCGTGTATTTTTTTTTTTTTTTTCCTCCTCCTTTTCTCTTCTGGAAGGAAATGACTACTCGGAACCTAGATGAAAAGTATCGGAACTAAAAACCGGTGGCTTACCAACGATTCCGTGGTAAGGCTACTGACGACAACGGCAGAGAGGCGGCGTAGCTCGGTGGAACGAGCCTGGGCTTCGGAGTCGGGGGTCGCGGGTTCGGATGCCGACCCCGCCGCTCGTCGGCTCTGTGACCGCGGGCGAGTCGCCTCACTTCTCCGTGCCGCAGTTCCCTCATCTGTAAATTGGGGACGAAGACCGTGAGCCTCACGGGGGACGACCTGATTCCCCTGTATCTCCCCCAGCGCTTAGAACAGTGCCGTGCACGTAGTAAGCGCTTAACGGAGACCGACGTTATTATTCTCCGCACCTGTAAGTTCCTCTCGGAAACCGTCGCCGTTGCGCGGAAACCGGCCGTTAAAAATCGCATCCCGTTAAAGACCGTCATCCGTCACTAGCCGAGTTCTTCCCCCGGCTGGCGTACCGAGTCCTTGGTAAAAACCGTTTTGGGAATCCGCGGGTTCCCGTCTGACTAACCGCTGGTCAGACTTGCTCCCGTATCTCTTCTCTAGCAGAACCTTCAGCGGAAGGACTTCGCCGCGGTAACAAGTCATCGGGGTGTCTGTTAAGCGCCTACCGGGTGCCGGGCACCGCGCTGAGCGCCGAAGTGGATGCCGGCAGATCGGGTGGGACGCGGTCCCCGTCCCACGTGGGGCCCACCGTCTCGGAGCACGGTACCGAAGCATTTCGGGGCTGGTCGGTCGCTTCTTGACCGGGTTTTTTCGCTCGGGTTTTTCCAAAACCGCGTGCGGTCTCCCGGGCCCGGGATAGGTGTCGTTATCGTTGATGTATCATAATAATAATAATGGTAATGTCGGTATTTGTTAAGCGCTTAGGACGTGGAGAGCACTGCCGTAAGCGCTGGGGGGCGACGCGGGGTGATCGGGTCGTCCCGCGTGAGGCTCACGGTCTTCATCCCCATTTGGCAGATGAGGGAACCGAGGTCCCGAGAAGTGAAGCGACGTGCCCGCGGTCACGCGGCCGACCGGCGGCATTAGCCTTAGACCGTGAGCTCGTTCTAAAGCGTGTCGGTTTCGGGCGTACTCTCCCGGGCGCTCAGTGCAGCGCCCCGCTAGAGGTGACGGAGCGGATTGGATCGGTCGGGGTTCCGCTGGGCTGAGCGAGGTCAGGGGAGGTGATCCGAGGCCGAGGCTGAGTTTCCCCGCGGTCTCGGAGAGGGGAGGCTGCCGCTGGAAGCGGCTTTCATCCCGGCGTCTGGAACGACGGGGTCTTTTTCCGGCCACACCCCCGACGTGGCTCGGTGGGAAGAGCCCGGGCTCGGGAGCCGGGGGTCGTGGGTTCGAATGCCGCCCCCGCCACTGGGCAGCTGAGCGACTGAGGGCGTGTCACTTGGCTTCCCTGTGCCTCGGTGGCCTCATCTGTGAAATGGGGATGAAGCCCGTGCGCCTCATGTGGGACAACCTGATGACCCCGTGCCTACCCCAGCGCTTCGAACAGCGCTCTGCACGTAGTGGGCGCTTAATAAAATGCCAACGTTATCGTTATTATCGTTATTGCGTCCACGTCCGTCGCTTCTTCATATTAATGTCTGTCTCCCCGCTCCCCCCCGTGCCCGACGTGGGCACGCAGCGTGTCTGTTATCATACTCTCCCAAGCGCCGAGTACGGCCCTCTGCACCCAGTAAGCGCTCGATAAATAGGACCGAGGGACCGAATGAACGAGAAGAAGGAGCAGGGGCGACCTGAACCCCCGCTCTGCCACCTGTCAGCTGTGTGGCCGTGGGCAGGTCACTTAACCACTCTGTGCCTCGGTTACCTCATCTGCAAATTGGGGATGAAGATTGCGAGCCTCACGTGGGACGACCCGATCACCCCGTATCTCCCCCGGCGCTCAGAACGGTGCTCTGCACGCGGTAAGCGCTTAACAGATACCGACCTTCTTCTTCTTCTTTCTTCTTTCTTCTTTCTTCTTTCTTCTTTCTTCTTTCTTCTTTCTTCTTTCTTCTTCCACCCTGCCCGGCCCTCGCGGCTGGAAGCTCCCCGTGGGCAGGGAACTGCGAGCCCGTCATCGGGCGGGGACCGTCTCCGTCGGTTGCCGGCTCGTCCGTTCCGAGCGCTCGGTCCAGTGCTCTGCACGGAGTGAGCGCTCGGTAAATACTATTGAGGGAATGAATGAATGAACGTGGCTTCCAACGCCGTGATACTGAGCTCTCCCAAGCGCTTGGGACGGTGCTCTGCGCACGGCAAGCTTAGCGCTGTAGATTTTGACCGCCCGGTGTGCGGTCCCCTCCGTAAGGTCCCATCTCCTCCAAGAGACCTCCGCCAATAATGATAATGTCGGTATCTGTTAAGCGCGTGCTTACTGTGTGCAGAGCGCCGTCCCAAGCGCCGGGGGGAGAGAGACGGGGTCATCGGGTCGTCCCACGGGAGGCTCGCGGTCTTCCTCCCCATTTTGCGGACGAGGTCACGGAGGCCCGGAGAAGCGAAGCGACTCGCCCGCGGTCACACGGCTGACGGGTGGCGGAGCCGGGATCGGAACCCGCGACCTCGGGCCCCCGGGCTCCGGGCTCTTGCCAGCGAGCCACGCTGCTTCTCGACGAAGCCCTCTCCCCCCGCCCGGCCCCCGCCTCCCTTCTGCGGCGTCTGCGCACCTCCGTCCGTGACCTCCGGATATTGGATATTCACCGCGGCCCCGACCCCGCGGCGCCGACCAACGTAACCTCCGCAGGGTGTCGGTTACGGCGTGGCGAGGGGCGGCGTGGCTCGGTGGCTCGAGCCCGGGCCCGGGAGCCGGGCGGTCGTGGGTTCTGATCCCGGCTCTGCCGCTTAACGGTAATAATCATTACGCCATCCGTTAAGCCCTTCCTGTGCGCCAAGCGCTATCCTAAGCGCTGGGGGTAGGTGCGGGGTCAGCGGGTCGTCCCACGCGGGGCTCACGGTCTCAGTTCCCATTTCGCAGATGCGGTTGGCGGGGGCCCGGGGAGATTCGGCGGCTCGCCCGAGGTCACGCGGCTGACCGGCGGCGGAGCCGGGACCGGAACCCGCCACGTCTGACTCCCAAGCCCGGGCCCTTTCCGCCGAGCCACCCCGCTTCGCGGGTCGGCCGGGCGACCGGGGGCGGGTCGCCGCGCTCCGCTGGGCCTCCGTGCCCTCATCGGGAAAATGGGGGCCGAGACCCTGAGCCCCGCGCGGGACAGGGATCCGATCCGACCCGATTCGCCCGCGTCCGTCCCAGGTCCGGCGTCCGGCGCGTCGCGGGCGCTCAGCGGGTGCCGCGGTTATTAGGGGAAGCAGCGCGGCGGCTCAGCGGGAAGAGCCCGGGCTCGGGAGTCGGGGGTCGTGGGTTCGACTCCCGGCCCTGCCGCCCGTCGGCCGTGTGACCGCGGGCGGGTGGCTTCGCTTCTCCGTGCCTCGGCGACCTCGTCCGTGCAGTGGGGGTTAACCGTGGGCCTCACGCGGGACGACCCCATGACCCCGTGTCTCCCCCGACGCTTAGAACGGTGCTCTGCCCACGGCGAGCGCTCCACGAGTAGCGACGTTAGCATCGGTAGTGGCGTTCCTGTTACCGCGCCTGACGTCCGTCTCCGCCCGTCGCCGGGAAGCTCGCCGTGGGCCGGGAAGGCGCCGGTTCCGTCGCACGGCGCTCTCCCGAGAGCTCGGCGCGCCGTGGGCGCTCGGTGGGTCCCGGGCGCCCCCGATCGGACCGCGGGCCCGTCCGCGGGCGGGGATCGTCTCCGTCCGTTGCCGAGTTGTCCGGTCCGAGCGCTTCGTACGGTGCTCTGCGCGTAGCGGGCGCTCGGTAAATACTCTCGAGTGAACGGATGCCGTCGCTCGACCGGCCGGCCCCGCGGTGACCGAATCTGTATTTCTTTCCGCCGGGGGGGGGGGTGTCTAGGAATATGAAGAGAGAGCCGGCCGCCCTCACAAGCCCCCGTCCCCGAAGCAGAACGTGAGGAAGAACCTGGATTTTGAACCCCTCTCCACCACCGCCCTCATCCTCGAAGACAGACCGGCGTAAGTCCCCGGGAGAGCTGGGAGACGGGCCGGGCCGGCGCCGGCGGGCGCGTCCGCCTCTCCGCCGTCGTGCTTTCGCGTCCGTCCGCCCGGTCGAGGGGGTCCCCCGATCCTCTCGGAGCGGCGTGGCTCGGTGGAGAGGGCCCGGGCTTGGGAGTCAGAGGTCACGGGTTCGACTCCCGGCTCTGCCGCCCGTCAGCTGGGTGACCCTGGGCGAGTCGCTTCACTTCTCTGGGCCTCGGTTCCCTCCTCTGGAAAATGGGGATTAAAAGTGCGTGAGCCCCACGGGGGACCGCCCGATGACCCCCCCGTATCTCCCCCAGCGCCTAGAACGGCGCTCGGCACCTAGCGAGCGCTTAACGAATACCAGCTTTATTATTGTCACGGTGCCCTGCGCGCCACGGACGGCGGGCTCCCCGACGCTGACGTTACCGACAGCACGGCCACGTTTGCGAGGCGCCGGCCCCGTGCCGGCCGGCGTCGACGGAAGGGGGGGACGCGGTCCCCGTCCCACGCGGGGCTCACGGTCTCGGTCTCCGCTGGACGGCCGAGGGAACCGAGGGCGGAGAAGTGACTTGCTCGAGGTCACCCGGCGGACGGGTGGCCGGCCTGGGATCAGGAGCGGCGCGGCTCGACGGACAGAGGACCTGGGCTCTGATCCGGGCCCCGCCGCTCGTCGGCCGGGCGGCCCCGGGCGAGTCGCTTCGCTTCTCTGGGCCTCGGTTGCCTCGTCTGGAAAAGGGGCATTAGAGAAAAAACCGGTGGCATCTGTTAAGCGCTTACCGTGTGCCAAGCGCTGCTCTGAGCGCTGGGGGATACGAGGTTGTCCCACGTGGGACTCACGGCCTTAACCCCCATTTTCCAGATGAGGTCGCTGAGGCCCAGAGGGGTGAAGTGACTCGCCCGGAGTCACACGGCCGAGAGGCGGCGGAGCCGGCATCGGAACCCACGACCTCTGACTCTCAAGCCCGGGCTCCTTCCGCGGAGCCACGCCGATTAAGACTACGAGCCCCAAGTGGGACAACCTGATTGATGACCTTGTATCTCCCCCAGCGCTTAGTAAGCGCTTAAGAATTTACCGTTATCGTCGTCACTGTCGTCGTCGTCGTTTTTAGAACCCGGGTCCTTCTGACTCCCAGGCCCCAGTCCCACCCACCAGGCCACGCTGCTGGTCTCCTGGTTCTGCCGTACCCTCCCGAGCCCTTACACGGTGCTCCGCGCGCAGCAGACGGGACGCTCCTCAAGGACGGGGAGCGCGTCTAGAGAAGCAGCGTGGCCCGACGGAAGGGGCCCGGGCTTGGGGGTCCGAGGTCATGGGTTCGAATCCCGGCTCCGCCCCTTGTCGGCCCTGCGACCGTGGGCGGGTCACTTCGCTTCTCCGGGCCTCAGTGACCTCATCTGGAAAATGGGGATGAAGACCGGGAGCCTCACGTGGGACGACCTCGTTCCCCTGTATCTCCCCCGGCGCTGAGAAGGGTGCCGCGCGCGTAGCGGGCGCTTAAAAAGAACCCCGACGTTACCATCGTTATCGTCGTCGTCGTTATCACCCACCCTAACGTGTCCTCCCAAGCCCTCGGCACGGTGCCGTGCGTTCAGCGTGTCGTAAGCACCTGGGGGACGGGGAATGTGTCCGCTAGCTCTGCCGTCCGCCCCCGGGCCCTCCTAGCCCAAGCCCCCCTTTTTCCTCGGCTCCCCCCCCCCACCCCCCCCGCCCGCCACGCTGCATCGCCCCGACTCCCTCCCTTCGCTCTACCCCCCCCCCCCCCCGCCCGCTCCTTTCAATTCGTTCATTCATTCGGCCGTATTTATCGAGCGCTTACTACGCGCAGAGCGCCGTGCTGAGCGCTCGGAATGGACGCATCGGTGAGAGGTGGAGACGGTCCCCGCCCTCCGACGGGCTCGCGGTCTAATCGGGGGAGACGGACGGGCGAGGGCGGTAGCCATAGAATACGTGCGGATGCATACGTGTGTGTACATATCTATGCGCACGTACTCGTGTACGTGCGTACAGATCTGTAGTTCCATTTACGTTCGTGCCCGTCGACTTGTTCCGACGTGGGCATATCTGTAACTGTCTCTCCGTTGACGCCCGCTTGCCTGTCTTGATGCCTGTCTCCCCCCTTCCAGACCGTGCCCCCGGCGTGGGCGGGGATGGTCTCCCTCTATCGCCGCGTGGTGATGGTAATACTGGATTATCATTATGGTGTCTCTTGAGCACTTACTCTGCGCAGAGCGCCGTGCTGATACTTCCCAAGCTCACAGCACGGCGCCCCGCACAGAGGAAGCGCTCGGTAAATACGATCGGATGACTGAGTGAATGAGCAGCGTGGCTCGGCGGAAGGAGCCCGGACCTCGGAGTCAGGGGTCGTGGGTTCGGCTCCCGGCTCCGCCGCCCGTCGGCCGTGTGGCCGCGGGCGGGTCGCTTCTCTTCTCTGGGCCTCGGTTGCCTCGTCTGTCGAACGGGGATCAACCGTGAGCCTCAGGTGGGGCGCCCCGATGACCCCGTCTCTCCCCCAGCGCTCGGAACGGTGCTCGGCACGTGGCGGGCGCCTGACGGACACCGCCGTCGTCGCCGCCCTCACTGTGATCGTCGTACTCTGTCCGTCGTTAGCGGATGGAGGAGGTGCTGGACCGAGCAGTGGAGCCGGGTGCCCGTCGCGTACGGAGCGCTGCCCTGAGCGCCCTGGAGAGCACGGCACGGCGACGGAGAGCGGCAGTCCCCGACCGCGGGGGTCTCGTCTGTCTAATAACAGCGGTAACGGTGATCGCCGTCCCTACCGTCGTCATCGTCGTGCCCGTCCAGCGCCTCCTTTACGCCGAGGACCGTGCCGACCTCTGGGGTGGAGACGAGATGGGGCCGACGGGTCTGCGTGGGAGAGAGAACGAACGGCTAGGGGGTGCCCATTTCGAAGACGAGGGACCCGCGGCTCGGAGAAGCGAAGCGGCCCGCCCGAGGTCGCACGGCAGCGAAGCGGCGGAGTCGGGATTGGAACCCGGGTCCTCCGACCCGCAGGCCCCCCGCCCTTTCCACCGGGCCCCGGTGGCGCTCCTCCACTTGGGCGAAGTCGCCGTGCGCGCGTGAGGATCGCTTGAATCGTTGTCTTTTTTGAGGGCGGTGGTGTTCACGCCCGTTGATTTTTACCGCTTCCTCTCTCTCTCCGCACGTAGACAAAACAGAAATGCTCTTTTTTCACTAAATCTCGCCCCGGACCCTCGGTGATATCCACGGCCGTGGCGAATCGTTTGTCTCCCATTCAGAAACCTCCCTGCCAAACCCGCCGAAGAAGCTCAGAAACACAGGCAGCAGTACGAAGAGATGGTGGTTCGGGCCAAAAAACGAGGTAACGCGTCCGTCTCCCGAGCGGCGTGCCGCGCCGCCTGCCGAGCGCTCCGCCGAGCGCCGGGGTAGATGCGGCGCGGTCGGGTGACGGCGATCGGCGTGGCGCTCGGCGAGCGCGGCCTCCGTGTCCGGCGCCGTTCCGAGCGCCGGGGCGGGTACGGGGCGGTCACGTTGGCCCCGGTCCCTGTCCCACGCGGGGTCCGCGGTCTCAGTAGGAGGGACGACGGGTGGTCGGCCCCCGTCTGGAAGGCGAGGAGACCGAGGCCCCGAGGAGCGGAGCCGGGGTCGGAACCCACGTCCCCCCGCCTCCCTCGTCCGTCCTCTCCCGACTAGGCCGCGCCGCTCCTCGGGCGCGGTCCCCGCCCCGCGGGGAGCTCACGCTCTGAAGGGGAGGGAGAGCACCGATTCCGTTCCCCCGTTTTCCAGCCCGGGAAACCGAGGCACAGAGAGGGTAAGCGGCTCGCCCGGGGCCACCCGGCGGGCGAGCGGCGGAGCTCGGCCGAGGACCCGGGTTCCCCGACGACCGGTCCCGCCGTCTTTCCGCTCCGGGAACTTGGGGCGGCGGGCCTTCGAGAAGACGGGAACGATGGCGACGGCATGCGTTAAGCGCCCACTCCGCGCCGAGCACCCTTGGGAGCGCCGGGACGTCCCCGTGATCTCCCGGAATCCCGAGACCTGCCGCCGTTCCCTCAGGGCCCCTCGCCCGTCGGGAAAAAGCGACGGCTGCCGAAGCGTGGAGCTTTCTGGCCGCCCCGCCCGAGGCCCTCGGCGAAGATGATTTCCGTCCGGGATTCGGTCCTCCCGGTACTTAGCACGGAGCGAGCACCTCCCCCCGTGGCTCGGTGGAAGGAGCACGGGCTTGGGGGTCAGAGGTCATGGGTTCGACCCCCCCCCGGCCCGGCCGCTCGTCAGCCGCGTGACTGCGGGCGAGTCACTTGGCTCCTCCGTGCCTCGGTTCCCTCATCTGTAAAAGGGGGACCGACCGGGAGCCTCGCGTGGGACAGACCGACCGCCCCGTATCCGCCCCGGCGCTCAGAACGGTGCCCCGCACGTAGCGAGCGCTTAACAGATAGCGGCATCGGTGTTGAAACGCCCACTTCTCGGTCAGTCGGGCGCATTCTGCCGAGCGCCTAGCGCGTGCAGGGCGCCGCACCGTGGCGCTTGTGTGTAGACCCGTGATTTACTTGGGATCTCACTCGACGACGATAGCGTTGGTATCCGTTAAGCGCTCACTACGTGCCGAGCGCCGTCGGAAGCGCCGGGGAGGATACGAGGTGATGGGGTCGTCCCAAGAGGGCGACCCGAGAGGGTCTGCATCCCCGTTTTACAGATGAGGGAACCGAGGCACGGAGAGGGTAAGCGACGCCGCCCGTCTCCCCCCTCCAGACCGTGAGCTCGTCGCGGGCGGGATCGTCTCTCTCTACTGCCGAGTCGTACTCTCCCGGGCGCTTAACGCAGTGCCCTGCACGCAGTGAGCGCTCAGTAAACCCATCCGAATGAACGAATCCTGTGCGCCGGGGAGAGGGTGACCCGGCGGTGAACGGACGCGTTTCCCGCCCACGGCGGGTTTCCGGGCCCAGAGGGGGACCTCTCTGGGAATTGAGGTTTCGCTCGGTCGTCGTCCCGCGATCTCGGCCGGGCGCGGAGCCCGTGAGCGTCGCTGCCGATCCGCCCTCTCCTCCCCCGTCAGTGCCAACGCCCGCCCGGGCGACGGCGGCGGCCCTCCCCGCCGACCTCCCCGCCTCCCGTCTCTCCCCGGTCCGGTCCCCGTTCGGCTCTGCCGCCCGGCTCGTTTGCCCACGGCCGCGTTCGGCCCCCGTTTCCCCGCTCCTCGGGGACCTCCGGCGGTTGCCCGTCCGCCTCCGCGCGGAAGGGATGCCCCTTACCCTCGGCCTTCTCGCGCGCGCTCACCGCGCCCCTTCCTACCTCGTCTTGCCGTTTCTCTGTCACGACCCAACCCGCGCACTTCGCTCCTCTGGCGTCGACCTCCTCGCCGCGCCTCCGTCTCGTCCGTCTCTCCGCCGACCCCTCGCCCGCGTCCCGCCCCTGGCCCGGAACGCCCTCCCTCCTCGGATCCCACGGACGACGACCCTCCCCGCCTTCGAAGCCTTAGCGGAAGCCCGCCTCCTCCAGGAGGCCTTCCCCGGCCGAGCCCTCCTTTCCTTTTCTCCCCCTCCCCCCCCCCCCCCCCCCCCCCCCCCCAAGCCCCGCACGTGGCTCTGCCCCCTTTATTCGCCCCACGGCCCTCGAGCGCCTCTCCGTGATCTCTCTCTTCACATTCGCGTTCACATTCCGGCTCTGCCGCCCGCCGGCCGTGTGACCGTGGGCCAGTCACTTCCCTTCCCCTGTGCCTCAGTGACCTCATCTGGAAAATGGGGATTAACCGCGAGCCTCACGTGGGACCGCCCGGTGACCCCCGTATCCGCCCCAGCGCTTAGAACGGTGCTCCGCACGCAGTGAGCGCTCAGTCGGTACCGACATTGTCATTATCGACATCCATCTCCCGCTCTCGTAAGCCCGCCGCGGGCGGGGAAGCCGTCCGCCGACCCTCCGGTACGTCACTCTCCCGGTCGCTCGGCACGGCGCGGAGTGATCGAGTAATCGCTCGATAAATGCCGTGGATTGAAGAAATCCGGGCCGTCGCGACGTCCCTACCCCCCCCCCCCCCCCGCCCCCCCCCAGATCCCCTGATGGATGTCGTTTTCTGTTTCAATCGACGGCCAGAACTCAAAGAAGCCCAGAGGAGGAAAAAGCAACTGGAAGAAAGATGTAAACTGGAAGAAAGCATCGGCAACGCCGTCCTGACGTGGAACAACGAAATCCTCCCCAACTGGGAGGCCATGTAAGGCGGGCCCGGGACTCCGCCCGGTCGGATTGCCGGGAGCGTGGCGTCGGACGGCGGGAGGCGTCGGGGGTCGTTCCCGACCTCCGACCGACTTCCGGGCCGGATCGGGGAGTAGGACGTCAGCGGACCGGGCCCCGTGCTCGTCGCGGTGATGACGACGGCATTGGTTAAGCGCTTACTACGTGCCGAGCGCCCATCCGCGCGCCGGGGAGGGATACGAGGTGATCGGGTCGTCCCACGTGGGGCTCGCCGTCTTAATCCCCGTTGGACGGGGGCGGGTCGCCGAGGCCCCGTGAAGCGACTGGCCCGGAGTCACACAGCTGATACGTGGCGGAGCCGGCATCAGAGCCCGTGACCCGTGACTCCCAAGCCCGGGCTCTTCGCGCTAAGCCACGCTGCTTCCCTGATCCGTCCGGAAGCGTCCGCGGGGCGGGTCCCCGGGGAGCCGGGCGTGAAACGGAACGCGTGGGCGGGGGGGGGGCGGGGAGGGCGTCCCGGCCTCCTCCCCCGCGCCCCGGCCCGCCGTTCGCCCCCGGACGCGGCCCCGACCCGCGCGTTCGGGGCGGGGGGGGGGGGGGGTGGGGAGGGGCGGGACGGGGTCTCCCCTCGCCGCCGTGACGGGGCGGGGGGGGGGGGGGGCGCCCGGCCGGGCCGTCGACGCCAGCCGTCGGACTCGGGCGGCCCCAGTTTCTCCCTCGGCCTTTCTTTTCCCCGTTCTTCCTCGCCCCCTTTCCCTCCCGCGGTGCGCCGGCAGCTCTAGGAGGGAAACGCCCTCGCCTTCGCTTGGCTGCGCCCAGAGCTGCCTCGCGGTCGGTATCGCGGCCTGGCGGCCGGAGCCCGGGCCCGGGAGTCGGAGGGTCGGGGGTCCCGCTCGCCGCTCCGCCGCCCGTCTGCTGTGGGGCCTCGGGCGAGTCACTTCGCTTCCCCGAGCCTCGGTTCCCTCCTCTGGAAAGCGGGGGGGTGAAGACCGCGAGCCGCGGCTCGGGGGAACGAGCCCGGGCTCGGGAGTCGGAGGTCACGGGTCCGGATGCCGGCTCCGCCGCTCGGCGGCCGCGGGACCGCGGGCGAGTCGCTTCGTTTCTCCGTGCCTCCGTGACCCCGCCCGTAAGATGGCGACGGAGACCGGGGGCCTCGCGCGGGACGACCCGATGGCCCCGGACCTCCCCCGGCGCTTAGAACGGCGCTCTGCACGTAGTAGGCGCTCAACGGATACCGACGTTGTCGTTAAGACGGGAACCGGGCCCGACCCGTCCTGCTTCTCTCTGCCCCGGTGCTTAGAACGGTGCCGGGTACCCAGTTAAGCGATTCAGCAATACCGTAATTACCGTTATTACTAGTAATACCAGCGTTGTCGTCATTAACAGAAATAACGACGGCAGCGTCCAGCGATATCGATGACGTTGGTGTCCGTCGAGCGCTCACTACGTGCAGAGCGCCGTTCTAAGCGCCGGGGGGGGGGGGGGCGGGGGGGGGACGGGGACGACATACGGGGTCATCGGGTCGTCCCGCGTGAGGCTCGCGGTCTTCGTCCCCATTCGGCAGACGAGGATCCCCGAGGCCCGGAGAAGTGAAGCGACTCGCCCGCGGTCCCGCGGCCGCCCAGCGGCGGAGCCGGGATTCGGACCCGTGACCTCCGACTCCCGGGCCCGGGCCGTTCCCACCGAGCCCCGCGTTAAGCACTCGCTGCGTCCCGGGCACCGGGGTGGATACGAGACAGCCGGGCCGGACGCGGTTCCCGCCCCGCTTAGGGCCCGGGGGCCGAGCAGGAGGTAGAAGGGGTATTTCATCCCCATTTTCTCGAGGAGGAAACTGAGGCTCAGCGAAGCGACTCGCCCAGGGTCACCCGGCAGGTGAGCGGGGGGGGGGGGCCGGGATTAGGACCCGGGCCCTCTGCCCCCCCGGGCGCGGGCCCTCTGCACCGGACCGTGCCTTCCGTCCCGGCTCCGCCGCCCGTCAGCCGTGTGACCGTGGGCGAGTCGCTTCACTTCTCTGGGCCTCAGTGACCTCATCCGGAGAATGGGGATTAACCGTGAGCCTCGCGGGGGACGACCCGATCGCCCGACCGTGTCTCCCCCGGCGCTTGGAACGGCGCCCTGCACGTAGGAAGCGCTCAACGGATACCCGACGTTATCATTCTGCTGGGGGGAAGGTGAGTCGCGGGTGGGGGGAGCGGAATCGAAGCCGCCCGCGACGTCACCCTCCCGAACGCTTCCCCCCCCCCCCCCCCGGGTCGTTCGGTCGCATTTCGTGAGCGCTTCCCGCGCTGCGCCGAGCGCTCGGAACGGACAGTTGGGCGACAGTTAGGGACGATCCCTGCCCGGCGCCGGGCTCGCTACGCGCGAGGCGCCGTTGCGACCCCGGGGCTGGATACCCGCCTGGACCCGGTCCCCGGTCCGCGGGGGCGCACGGCCTCGGGCGCCGTTTTCCGCGCGAGGTTCGCCGAGGCCCGGGGAAGCGGAGGGACCCGGCCGGGGTCCCGCCGCGGACGGGCGGCGGCGACGGACCCCGGCCCGGCTCCACCGCCGACTCTCTCCCCTCCAGGCGCGGCTCCCGGAAGGTGCGGGAGCTCTGGTGGCAGGGCATCCCGCCCAGCGTCCGAGGCAGAGTCTGGAGCTTGGCCATAGGAAACGAACTCAATATCACCCACGGTGAGTCCTGGCCCGGGGCCCCGAGCGGCGGGACCGGATCGCCCGCCTGCGTGTTCCCTCCCGTCCGTCTCCCCCTTCTAGACCGGGGGGCCGTCGCGGGGCGGGGCGGTCTCCGTCTGTGGCCGCACCGCGCTTTCCGAGCGCTTGGCGCAGCGCCCCGCGCACGGCGCGCGCGCTCGAGAGGTTCGGGCGAACGGATGGGGGAGTGAAGTGACGCGACTCGCCCGAGGGCACACGGCAGATGAGACCGTAAGCCCGCCGGAGGGCAGGGACCCGTCTCGATCCGTTACCGATTTGCACACCCCAGGCGCTTAGTACGGTGCTCCGCACGTAGTGAGCGCTCAACGGACGCTATCGAAGGAACGCGCAAGTGGCCAAGTCGGGATGAGAACCCGCGACCTCCTGTCTCCCGGGCCCCGGCGCCATCCGCCGTACCACTTAGGGGACCGCCTCCCCGAGACGCCTCCCCGGCTCCGGTCTCCCCGAAGGCGGACGTCTGGGGGTCTGAAACTGCTGACGGGGAATATATTCACGCGCCGAATACCTCTCTCTTTGAAAAATAAAATTCCCTCTTCTCGTCGTCGTCCCCAGCGAAGACGGTGCCCCTCCGCGACTCGGAGGTCAGATGGCAGTTTCCACAGCATCGAGGGTAGTTCGCGTTAACCCCGACCCCGGTCGAGGTGGAAGAAGGTTCGGGAACCCTGGCCCATCTCCCCGTTAAGGAGAACCGTGAGAGCCCGTCTCTCTGGGGTTCAAACCGCGCTCCTTTCCGGCGGAGAGTTCCGTCTCGGGCGGGAAGAGCCGGGTCGTTGCTCTTTTCCTTACGGCGGCGGCGGGGAGTCGTCGTCGTCGTCGTCGTCGTCGCGATCACGGTGGGAATTCGCTGCCGGACCCTGTCAGTCAGTCGTATTTCATGATAATGATAAAAAAAATAGGGTGTTGATTAAGCGTTTACTACGTGCCAGGCGCCGTACTAAGCGTTGGGGTGGATACAGTCAGGTCGGGTTGGACGAGGTCCCCGTCCCCCGCGGGGCTCCCGGTCTCGATCCCCGTTTCATAGATAACTGAGACACGGAGAATCAGAGCGACTCGAAGGTCACGGAGCAGACGAGCGGCGGAGCGGCGATTAGAACTTGGTTCGTCCATCCGATAGTATTCGTGGCGCGCTTACTCCGTGCGGAGCACCGGGCCGAGCGCTTGGAACGGACGGGTCGCCAACAGGGAGGGACGGTCCCCGCCCTCTGACGGGCTCACGGTCTGATCGGGGGAGACGGGCGGACGGGGACGATCGCGGTGAACGGAGGCGAGGGGAAGAACGTCTCCTTAAAGCAATAGCGAAGAAACAGAAACGAGAATAGAACTTACGGCCCGTGCGCCGTCTGAGCACTCCCGCCCCGCGGAGCGCCGTACCGAGTTCTGAACAGGAGGCGTGTTTCCCGCCCGCCGCGAGCTTACCGTCCGGGGGGGTGGGGGGGGACGGAGGGGACGGACCGCCGTCAGTTGAAAGAAATAAGTAAATTGCGGACGTGGGCGGCGCGGGGCCGGGAGGGCGGATGAATGAAGGGAGCGAGTCGGGCCGACGCGGAAGGGGGAGGAGGAGGGGACGGGTCAGTCGGGGGAGGCTCCTCGGAGGAGGTGGGCCCGCGATAAGGCTCCGGAGGGAGCGGGGGAGGGTGAGCGTCTCTCGGATGCGAGGAGGGAGGGCGTTCCGGGTCGGAGGCGGGACGTGAGCCGGAGGTCCGCGGCGGGATTTGCGCGGCAGAGGTCCGGCGGGCGGGGCCCTCCCCCGGGGGGCTCACCGCCTGGGACTCCGGGTCCGGGAGGGGAAGGGACCGGGCGGAGCCGGCGACGGCGGGCGAGGCCGGGACGGACACCCCCGCGTCGCCCCCCCCGCTCCCCAGAGTCAGCGGGGAGCCGGGACGAGAGGAGCGGACCCTCGGGCTCCTCGGGATCCGGAGTCCGCGGCCCCCCCGGCCTCCCCGAGGTCCCCGAGGTCCCCGAGGCCCCGGGCCGCCGCCGCCGCCGTTCTCCTTCCCGCCGGGGGGGCCGGGGGGGCCGGGGGGGGGGGGTCGCCGGGGCGCGGAGGCGGGGCCGGTTTGCCGGAAGACGGGAGGCGTCCCGTTCCGCTGCCGCGGAGGGAGGGCCGGGCGGAGGTGTCGAGGTCATTCGTTCGTTCCTTCAGCAGTATGTATTGAGCGCTCACTCCGTGCAGAGCGCTGTACCGAGCGCTTGGAATGAACGAGTCGGCAACAGATAGAGACGGTCCCTGCCCAACGACGGGCTCACGCTCTGATCAAGCGATTAGATCAAGGGAGGTCGGGATCGAGCCTCCCGCCGTCCCCGACCCGAGCCTCCCGCCCGATCCCTGGCCCCCCCCCCCGCCCCGATTGGAGGTCGTCGGCCGCTTTGGGTTCCAGTCGGGGCCGGAGTCGGGGCGGGGAACCGGCTCGACGCTCACGTGGGCGGGCGACCGACGGTCGAGCGCCCGTTTACTCGGTCTCACCGGGAGGAGCTCTCAGAAACCTGTCATCGTGCTCTCCCGAACGCTCCGCGCGGTGCTCCGCGCGCGGAGGGCGCTCGGTAGACGGATCGAACGAAGGAGAGGAGGTACCGTCTTTCTTGGATGTCCCTCGGACTCAGTGGTTATTAATGATTAGTAATACCTAACGGTATCCGGTAGGCACTCACCCGTTCCATCGTATCCACTGAGCGCTCGCCGTTTTCGCGGAGCACCGTGCTAAGCGCTTAGAAGAGGACGCTATCGCAGAACCAGGGCCTAAGGGGCTGACGCGCCGGACGGGGCCGCCGGGCGTCAACGCGAGCGCGTCGTGGGCCGGGAGCGGGTCTGGCGACCCGGCTCTGCCGTACTGTCCCCGCGCACGGCGAGCGCTCTGTAAATAGCACCGTCGACGACGAAGGTCCGCCCCCGCGGCCCGGTCCCGCCCTTTGGACGCCTCCCCCTCCGACCTCCAGCCCCTTGTCGCGAAAGGACGCCTCCTGGGGGGGCCGAGCGCCGGGGCGCGCACGGGGTCGCCGGGGCGGTCGCCGGCCCCGTCCCGCACGGGGCCCGGAGGCGGAGGCGGAGGGGACACCGCGGTCGAGTCCCCGTTTTTTTTTTCCCGGAGGAAGGGGACTTGAGGTCCAGAGAAGCGCAGCGAGGGAGGGAGGGCGGGTTTCCCCATTTTACAGATGAGGCAACTGAGGCCCAGGGAAGCGAGGCGACCGGCCCGAGGGCGCGCAGCGGGCCGGGGGCGGAACCGGGATTCGAACCCGGGTCCTCTGACTCCCGGGCCCGGGCCTCGCAGCTCCCTCCGCTCCTCTCCCTTCCGACGTCCGCCGCCCCCTCCGGGCCCCACCCGCGCTCAAGGTGTCGTCGTGGCGTCTCCGGTGTCCGTAGCCCCTCCGGTTGCTCCGTCCCTGCGGAACGTCTGCGTCGACAAGTGACGTGGCTTCTGGTGGAAAGAGCCCGGGCCTGGGGGTCGGAGGACCTGGGTTCTAATCCCGGCCCCGCCACCTGTCCGCCGCGTGACCTCGGGCGAGTCGCCTCACTTCTCTGGGCCTCAGTTTCCTCTTCTGAAAACGGGGGTTCAATACCTGTCCTCCCTCCAGATTAGCCTGCGGGCCCAGCGTGGGCCCGGGACCGGGCCTGTCCTCGTTAATAATAAGAATAATAATGTTGGCGTTTGTTAGGCGCTTACTATGCGCAAAGCACTGTTCTAAGCACCGGGGGCACACAGGGTGATCGGGTCGCCCCGCGTGGGGCGCACGGTCTTCATCCCCATTTTACAGATGGGGGAACCGAGGCCCAGAGAAGTGAAGCGACGCGCCCACGGTCACCCGGCTGACAAGCGGCGGGACCGGGATTCGAACCCGTGACCTCTGACTCCCAAGCCCGGGCTCTTTCCACTGGGCCACGCTGCCTCTCCAGTCGCTTCTCCAATTAGCATCCGCCCCAGCGCTTGCCACACAGTGAGCGCTTAACAAATACCGTAGTCGTCGTAAGAGTAACCTCAAAGTTGGCCCCATACCGTTCGGCAGGTCGATGATGATGATGATGATGATGATGATGGCGGCGTTTGTTAAGTGCTTACTACGTGCCAAGCACTGTTCTAAGCGCCGGGCACATACGCAAGCCGATCGGGTTGGCCCGCGTGAGGCTCACCGTCTTCAACCCCGTTTTCCAGACGAGGGAACCGAGGCCCAGAGAATAGAAAGACTAATACCGAGCCACGCTGTCTCTCGACCCAAGGTCCGATCGATCCGTGGTGGCGATCGAGCGCTCGCCCCGTCGGAGGGCACCGCGCGAAGCGCCGGCGAGAGACGCTACGTCGGAGTCGGTGGCGTTGAAAGTGAAACCCTGGGGGACCGTGTGATTTCTGCCGTCACCTCGGGGAACGTTCCTTTCGGTGGTATTCAGCGTGGCTCGGTGGAAAGAGCCGGGGCTTGGGAGTCAGAGGTCGTGGGTTCGCATCCCAGCTCCGCCACCCGTCGGCCGAGTGACCGGGGGCAAGTCGCTTCACTTCTCTGGGCCTCGCTTACCTCATCTGTAAAATGGGGATTTACCGCGAGCCCCGCGTGGGCCGACCCGACTGCCCCGCCTCTCCCCCGGCGCTCAGAACGGTGCTCTGCGCCTAGTAAGCGCTGAACGGACACCAACGTTGTCGTCTGTTGAGCGCCTGCGGCGGGCGGAGCGCCCTACCGAGCGCCCGGGAGAGTACGGCGCAAGAGCGTTGGTAACGCGCAGGTAAAACGCCGGGGCGACCGTGTCGTCTCCGCCCCGTTTCCGCGACCGCGCGATCCCGTCGACCGGCGGTATCGCTCGAGCCCTCGCCGTGTGGCGAGCGCCGTCCGAAGCGCGCGCCGGGGCGACTGACCGGATTGTCTTTCAGAACTCTACGATATCTGCCTAGCTCGAGCCAAAGAGAGATGGCGATCCCTCAGCTCCGGAACCACCGAATTGGAAAACGAAGGTACGCGGCCGAAAAAGAGGACGCCGTCGTTTTCCGCTCCTAACCGCTGGTACCCGGCCCCGCGGGGCGGCGCTTGGGCGTCCGCGACCCGTCCGACCAAAGAGCCCTTCCCCTCGTGTTAATAACCTGGGTGTTGGTTAAGCGCTTACTGTGTGCGGAGCGCTGTCCCAGGCGCTGGGGTAGACACGGGGGAATCAGGTCGTCCCACGTGGGGCTCGCGGTCTCAATCCCCATTTGACGGATGAGGGAACCGAGGCACCGAGAAGCGAAGTGACTCGCCCAGAGTCACACAGCTGACGAGTGGCAGAGCGGGGATTCGAACCCGTGATCTCCGACTCCAAAGCCCGGGCTCTTTCCACTGTATTCATTGGACGGTATTTATAGAGCGCTCCCTGTGTGCAGAGCACCGAACTGAGCGCTTGGAATGTATAATCCGGCAACAGGTAGAGAGGGTCCCTGCCCGTGGACGGGCTCACGGTCTGATCGGGGGAGACGGACGGACGAAAGCGAGACAGAATCGCGATGAATAGAGCGAAGGGGGTGGACACCGCGTTAACAAACTAAATGGGGTAATAAATAATCTACACGGATGAGCGGAGTGCCCAGGGGAGGGGGAGGGAGGGGGGAGGAGCAGAGGGAAAGGGGGGGAAAGGGGGCTTAGCTGAGGGGAGGTGAAGGGGGGGGGGGGGCGGAGAGGGAGCAGAGGGAAAGGGGGAAGGTCAGCGTGGGAAGGCCTCCCGGAGGAGCTGAGCTCTCTGGAGGGCTTCGAAGAGGGGAAGAGAGTGGGTTGGGCGGAGGGGAGGAGGGGAGGGCCTTCCGGGGCGGCGGGTCGACGGCGGGCCGGGCGAGGACGGGGGCCGGCGAGGAGGCGGGCGGCGGAGGAGCCTTTAGCTTTTAAAACCGTCCGACCGGGATGGCACCATTTAAGAAGATGGAAATGGCTTCCCGAGGGGTGATGCTTTGCCGAAACAGCGTGGCTCGGCGGAAGGAGCCCGGCCTTGGGAGTCAGAGGTCGTGGGCTCGACTTCCGGCTCCGCCACTTGTCAGCTGGGTGACCGGGGGCGAGTCACTTCACTTCTCTGGGCCTCGGTGACCTCATCTGGAAAATGGGGATCAACCGTGAGCCTCGCGTGGGACGACCCGATGGCCCCGTTTCTCCCCCGGCGCTTAGAACGGTGCTCCGCACAGAGTAAGCGCTTAACAGATATCAACATTAGTAAAAAGAAAAAAAAAAAAAGGAGTATTAAAATGAAAAGAGAAGCGCCGCTCTCTAGGATGCAAGAAATAACTGAGCTGGTTCCGAGGGAAGTTTTCAGGTCTTAGCTTGGTTATTCACTGTGCAAGCCTGGCTGCTTCCCCTGGAAATATTAATACCGTCGGTATTAAAGCACTTACTGTGTGCCAAGCACTGTTCTAAGCACCGGAGTAGATGCGGGGGAATTAGGTTGGCTCACGTGGGGCTCGCGGTCGTCAGCCCCATTTAAATAATGATAACGTTGGTATCTGTTAAGCGCTTACTAAGCGCAGGGCACTGTTCTGAGCGCCGGGGGGATTCAAGGCGATCAGGTGGGTCCCTCACGGGGCTCACAGTCTTCATCCCCATTTTACAGATGAGGGAACGGAGGCACGGAGAAATGAAGTGACTCGGAAAGCTGGCTACGCCCGTAACTTCCCGGCTCCGCCGGGCCGACGAGCGTGCGGTGTAGGGAATAGGTGGTTGGAAAAACGAGGATTCTTTCTAAAAGGAAAACTCCACACGCGTTAGGATTCACCACTAGCATTTCCAGCTATTTCTGCATCCTAAGGCTGGACCGGGTGATTTTTGGCACCCGTGAGTCTGTTGGAGGGAAAAACGCGCAGCCCACGCTGAAGTCAGAAACGGTTGGAGGCTAAATAGTTTTTCCCCAAATAGCCGCAAGCGCTCAGCCCCGTGCTCTGCACACAGTAAGCGCTCGAGAAATACGAGCGAGTGTAATAAATCCCCAGGGTCGGGGACGGAAGAGAGATCCCGGAGGCTTGGAGTTGGCCCTCGATCTTTCCTTTACTTGGACTCGGAATGTCTCCCAGACCTACAGATCGTAAAAGGAAGAGATGGATCGATCGGCGGTATTTCCCGGGGACTTACCGTGTGCGGAGCACTGCACTGAACGCTTGGGAGAGTACAGTACGAAGCAGAGCCGGTAGACACGCTCCCGGCTCACAAGGAGCTTCCAGTCCGGAGGAAGGTCTGAGACGAAATCGAGATTCCCCAAGGGAGCGGAGCGGAAGGCTGAATGAAAGACTCTCCCTCCTGGCTGCTGGCTGTGTCCGTTCCTCGATTTCATTTTCTTCCCCCGTGCCTAGAGTTCGTCTGTTCATTCGGTGGTGTTTATTGAGCGCCCGGCGGCGTGCGGAGCGCTGTGCCGGGCGCTTAGGAGGGCGCAGTGCGACGATAGGACGGACGCATCCCCTGCCCACATTAAGTCCACGTCCCATTCGTTCCCTGCTCGTCATTTGGGTTTCGGAACGACGGGGACCCGGGGATAAAGTTAATGGTCTCTCACGTTATCTGGCCTCCGAAGGAGACAGACTCTCTCCTGCAGCCCAGGGAGGTGACCGATATGGATTTTTCCCTCTCCCGAAGCCAGACAGTGCTACGTTTTATAATAATAATCACCGTGGCGTTTGTTTGTTAGGCACTCGCCGTCTGCCAGGCCCCGTACCGGGCGCCGGGTCGGACAGCAGCGGATCAGGTCGGACGCAGTCCCCGTCCCACGTAGGGCTCACGGTCTCAATCCCCGTTTCGCAGACGAGGGAACCGAGGCCAGAGAAGCGAAGCGACTTGCCCAGATTCTCGCGCTGCCGACGAGTGGCGAAGCGGGATTCGAACCCACGGCCTTCTGACTCCCAAGCCCCGGGCTCTAACCGCCACACCGTGCCGCTTCTCTAAGCGCTGGGGTAGATGCAAGTTAGTTAGGTCGGACGCGGTCCCCGGCCCGCGCGGGGCTCGCGGTCTCCGTCCCCATTCTCCAGGTGAGGGAAGTGAGGCCCGGAGAAGTGAAATTACTGGCCCGGGGTCACGCGGCAGATAACCCGGGACTCCGTGACGCCCGGGCTCGATCCGCTACGTCACGCAGGTCGTCTTCGGTTCCCGAGGGAAAGCGGGGGCGGGAGCGGCGACCCCCCTGAAGCTGTCGCGCCCCCAGCCCCCGGCCGGTCCGCAGGCCGCGGTCTTTCCGTTTCTCTCATCCTTCTTCATCGGCCTCTCGTAGACGCGGGGTTTTCGGCAGCGGACCGGGAAGCCAGCCTGGAGCTCATCAAACTGGACATTTCCCGCACGTTTCCCAATCTCTGTATCTTCCAGCAAGTAAGTGGACGCGGGCGGGCCCTGCCGACCTGTCCTTTGGGGGCGATCGATCGGTCCTGCCCGTTGAGCGCTCACCGTGTGCACTCGCACTGTCCGAAGCGCTCGGGAGAGTCCCGGGTAACGGTGAAGAGACACATTCCCCGCCCGGAATTAGTTGGGGCGGCGGGTTCACCTTTCGAGAGAAGCGATGTCTCCGCGGAGGTGTCTCTTGGGGGGTTTTTTTCAATTCTTTTTTTAATTCTTTCAGGGCGGTCCGTACCATGACGTGTTGCACAGTATTTTGGGGGCGTATACTTGTTACAGACCAGATGTCGGTTACGTAAGTGCCGTTCTTCCCCCTCGTACGACGGTACGAGCCGTTCCTTAGCCGGAAGGTTAGAAGTGCACCGTCCAGGGTGTGATGCCGATGGTCGTGATGATGATGATGACGATGACGACGACGATGATGACCACGATGGTATTCGTGAAGCGCTTACTCTGCGCCGGGCACCGTTCTAAGCGCCGGGGTGGATCCAAGCAAATGGGGTTGGACGCGGTCCCCGGCCCCGTTTGACGGACGAGGTCGCCGAGGCCCGGGGGAGCGGTCTGCCCGAGGTCACGCGGCCGACCGGTGGCGGAGCCGGGATTAGAACCCACGACCCCGTGACTCCCGGGCCCGGGCTCTAGCCGTTGAGCCGCGCTGCTTCTCTCTTTAAGGGCCGACTTCGGGGCAGGCACGGTAGTCGATCAGTGGTATTTATTGAGCGCTTACCCGTAGACGGAGCACTGTGCTAAACGCTGGGGGGGGGGGGGTCTCTTTACTGTTGTACGCTTCCAAGCGGCTAGTACGCCGCTGCACACACAGTAAGCGCTCAGTAAGTACGACTGAATGAAGGAATGAATGAGAGCGCAAGAGAACGCCGTAACAGACGCCTTCCCTGCCCACCGCGAGCTTACCGACCGGAGGAGACGGGCAAGAAGGGAATTAGATCCAAGCCAAGGAGGCCAGACAGGATCCCGGCCCCGCACGGGGGCCGAGTGTGTCGCCGGAAAGATCTCCGGAGTCATCCACCTTTGGCCTCGGGCCAGTGCGGTGAATGGTCGTTCTACCCTGGGGTGGTGGACGGCATTCATTTAATCGTATTTAGTGAGCGCTTACCGTGTGCAGAGCACTGTACCGGGCGCTTGGAAGGGACAGTTGGGCAACAAATAGAGACCATCCCTAATCACGATGATAATTACGGCATTTGTTAAGCGCTTACTACGTGCCAGTCACTGGGGTGGTGATAATGATGGTGTTTGTGAAGCGCTTACCGTGTGCCCAGCACCGTTCTGAGCGCTGGGATGGATACAAGGTAATCACACTTTTTAACCGCCATTTTACAGTTGAGGTAACCGAGGCAGAGGGAAGCGAAGTGACTACCCAACAAGGGGCTCACGGTCTCCAAATCCGACACCCAAAATATCCTCAGGTTTTCACTCCCGCACGGGCCAGTGACGATTTGCGGGGGGGGGGGGGGGGGGGGGATTTAGGTGATGTAATGTTGGTATTTGTTAATGTTGGTATTTGTTAAGCGCTTACTATGTGCAGAGCACTGTTCTAAGCGCTGGGGTAAACACAGGGGAATCAGGTCGTCCCACGTGGGGCTCACAGTCTTAATCCCCATTTTACAGATGAGGGAACTGAGGCACAGAGAAGTGAAGTGACTCGCCCACAGTCACACAGCTGACAAGTGGCAGAGCTGGGATTCGAACTCATGAGCCCCGACTCCAAAGCCCGTGCTCTTTCCACTGCGCCACGCTGCTTCTCCAGAAGCGGGCCTGGGCCTCGGAAGGTCGTGGTTCTAATCCTGGCTCCGCCACCCGACTGCCGTGTGACCTCGGGCAGGTCGTCTCACTTCTCCGGCCCTCAGTGAGCTCATCTGGAAAGCGGGGGTCGAGACTGTGAGCCCCGTGTGGGGACCGTGTCCGGCCAGATTTGCTTGTAGCCACCTTGGCGCTCAGTACAGTACCTGGCATATAGTAAAAGTGCTTAGTAAATACCATAATCGTGACTATGACTATTATTGCGACACGTCGAATCTAGGTTTAGAGATGTGGACGTTTTAATATTATTATTTTTCTTTATGGTATTCAGAGCTTCTGCGTGCCAGGCAGTATACTAAGCGCCGGGGTAGAAACAAGCTAACCGGGTCGGACACTTTCGCTCGTCCGGTGGTATTTCTTGAGCGTTAACCGTAGGCAGAACGCTGCACCGAGCCCTCGGGAGAGTAGAGTATAACGATAAACAGACGCATCCCCTGCTCGCAGTGAGCTCGGCCCCGGCCCCCGCCCCGCGTGGGGGCCTCCCGGTCTCGATCCCCATTTTACAGACGAGAGAACCGAGACACGCTGAAGCGAAGTGACTTGCCTAAGGTCACCCAGCGGACGGGTGGCGGGGCTGGGATTAGAACCCACGACCTTCTGACTGGCGGGCCCGGCCTCCGTCCCCTAGGCCGCCGCGTCGCTTGCGTTTTGCGCAGGCGAGCCTGGTGCCGTTGTCGGGGATCGCTTGGAAATGAGGCTTGGAAGGACGGGGTCCCTTACCTCCGCCGTTTCTTATGGAAAGAGGAGATAAAACTACCCGCTCGGGGGGAGGAGGAGTCCTTCGAACCGTCGGGATTCGATCGAAGGCCGACGTTTCGGTCGGCCTTTTTCTCCCCCGCTCACCTTGTCCGCCCCGCGCGCGAACCCAGCGCGGAGAGGAGAGAGGGTTCCGAGAGGAACCCGGACAGGAGAGGCGGGTCGGACCGATTGGAGAACGAGCAGGAGATGAAGTGACCGCGTTGCCATTTGGGCTGGCTCCCCCCGATGCCAGGGGGCTCCAAGGAAGGAGTCGCGGGCCCCCGGCTTCCCCGGCTGGCCTCCGTCAGATAACCGTCGCGAGAGGGGAGAGACGGGGAACGGAGCGAAGGGGAAGCCGGAGGAGGGGGACGGCCCCGGGAGGCAGCAAGACGAGCGTCCTCGTCCCGACTCTGCCGCTTGTCGGCCGGGTGGCCTTGGGCAATTGGTTCATTCGCTCAGCGGTATTTATTGAGCGCTTACTGTGTGCAGAGCACCGGACTGAGCGCTCGGAATGGACAATTCGGCCACGGATAGAGACCGTCCCTGCCCAGTGACGGGCTCGCGGTCCGATCGGGGGGAGACGGACGGAAACAAGACCGCCCAATTACGATAAATAGAACGAAGGGGACGGACACCTCATCCGCAAAATCAATAGGGTAATAAATAATCTGTACGGATGAGCCCGGTGCCGAGGGGAGGGGCGGGAGCAGAGGGAAAGGGGGGAAAGGGGGCCCAGCTGAGGGGAGGGGAAGGGGGGGCAGAGGGAGAAGGGGAAGCTCAGTGTGGGAAGGCCTCTTGGAGGAGGCGAGCTCTCAGGAGGGCTTTGAAGAGGGGGAGAGAGTGAGTTGTGAGGAGGCGAGGTGAGGTCCCCTGGGCCCGTTACCTCCTTGGTGAAATGGGGATTAAGAGTGTAAGCCCCACGTGAGGCAAGGGACTGCGTCCAACCCGATTAGCCATCTATCCACCCCAGCTTTTAGTGCGGCGCCTGGCACGTAGTAAGAGCTTCCCACACAGAGACGCAGCATGGCTTAGTGGCAAGAGCCCGGGCTTGGGAGTCAGAGGATGTAGGTTCTGATCCCGGCTCCGCCGCTCGTCTGCCGGGTGATCTTGGGCAGGCCGCTTCACTTCTCCGGGCCTCAGTTACCTCATCTGTAAAGTGGGGATCGAGACCGTGAGCCCCACGTGGGTCAACCCCCAAGTACCTTGCGTCTATCTCGGCGCTTAGATCGGCGATGGTTACATAGGAAGCGCTTAACGGATACCATAAAAATAATAAAAATACCTTTTTTTTAAAAAAAAAAAAAAAAAAAGAAAGAAAGGGCGGGCTTACTCATTTGTCACGAAGGTACGGTGTGTCCGGTATAGATTTGAGACTGACTGACATTTCTAGGGTAGTTTCTCAATTCCTTCGATTCGGTCAGTCGAACCGACCGAGCACTTGTGGTGTGCAGAGTACTGTACTAAGTGCTTGGGAGGGTACGATATAAATTGGAATACAGCGCAGATATACAGGGTGATTTTTATTGTGTCTCTGTACCCCCTTCTCTCTCTCCCCCCCCCCCCCCCGGCCTCATTTCTCCTTCCTCCCATTATAGGTTCAAGGCATGTCATTCATAGCGGCCGTGCTCATTTTGAATTTGGATTCTGCCGACGCCTTCATCGCATTTTCTAACCTTTTGAATAAACCCTGTCAGATGGCGTTTTTCCGGGTGGATCACGGCCTCGTGAGTGTCGTCAGAGCGTTCGAGCCGATGGTATATTTGTGGGGATTTGCCTGGCAGGAGCGCATGCCGAAATTGAAATGGAGTCCCCTAAAAACACCCGATTTTCTGAAGGAGTGAAGGGGAAGTTCTTCACCCCCTGCCCGGGACTAGCAATAGCAATTTCTGAACGCTTGCCGCGTGCGGAGCGCTAAACCGACTGGGGGAATAATTCATTCACTCAGTTGAATTTATTAGCGGAGCACTGTGGGGAGCACTTGGGAGGATACGACACAACAGTAAGCGCACCGTCCTACCGTTGATTCCGTACGCTTTTGCTCCTTCAAGCGTGGAATGATTTCCCCCGCAATTACCCCGTGTGCGGTTTCGAAGCCCGAGACATTAATGTCTTACTGCTGTTTTTTCCCCACCTTCCTGAAAATGACTGCAGAGGTGGATAGGAAATGTGTAAGAATCGATTCCCTCCTCACGGGAGGGCCTTTTACCTCGCATCAGAAAGGGAGGTAAGGCCCCCTGTCAGAGTCGGCAGGGGTGAGAGACCTGGAAGCGGCAAAGGCCCGGAAAGAGCTCTGTTCAGAAAGCGTCGTCTGGCCCTCACTGCTATTTATCGAGCACCTGCCGTGTGCGGGGCGCTGTACTCAGTGGCTGGGAGAGGGCGATGAATTAGACCCGGTGGATTCCTGCCCGCAGAGAGGCTACAGCGAAAGCAGCGGAGGGGCGGCGGAGCCTAGCGAGAAGAGCACCGGTCTGGGAGTCAGAGGACCTCTGCCACTCGCCTGCCGGATTCATTCGTTCGTTCATTCCGTAGTATTTATTGAGCGCTCACTATGTGCAGAACGCTGTACTGAGCGCTTGGAACGAACAGTTCGGCGACGGATAGAGGACGATCCCTGCCCGACGACGGGCTCGCGGTTCTAACGGGGGAGACGGACGGCAGAGCCGAACGAAAACGAGACCACGTTATCATGATAAATAGAACGAAGGGGATGTACACCTCATTAACGAAATGAATAGGATAATAAATAATATAGACAAATGAGCAGAGTGCTGAGGGGGAGGGGAAAGGGGGAGGGGCGGGGGGGGGGGGAGGGGGAAGGAGCAGAGGGAAAGGGACGACCGGATGACCTCGGACAAGTCCCTTCTAATAATGTAATAATGTTGGTATTTGTTAAGCGCTTACTATGTGCCGAGCACTGTTCTAAGCGCTGGGGTAGACACAGGGGAATCAGGTTGTCCCACGTGGGGCTCACAGTCTTCATCCCCATTCTACAGATGAGGGAACTGAGGCACAGAGAAGTTAAGTGACTTGCCCACAGTCACACAGCCGACAAGTGGCAGAGCTGGGATTCGAACTCATGAGCCCTGACTCCAAAGCCCGTGCTCTTTCCACTGAGCCACGCTGCTTCTCCTTCTCTGTGCGCCTCAGTTCATCTGCAAAATGAGGATAAGCTACCTGTTCTCCCTCCCCCTCCGACCGCCCGCCCCACGTGGGTCAGGGACTCTGCGGGCCCTATTTCTCCGGCGTCCACCCGAGTGCTCAATTTGGCGCTTGGCCTCTCCGGACTCTCAGCGTATTTGATTGTTATAACGATCTTTTTTTTAAAAAAAAAAAAAAAAGTGATGTGTAAAGTAAAAGCAATCTATAAAATAACGGTCGGCGTTATTCGCCGACCTTCTGGAGAGCATTGTCCTAACCGCTTAAGAACGCTTTTTCCTCTAGGCGCTTGCTACAGTCAGTTACCGGCATGACGGGCTTCCTGCGTGCAGAGCGTTCGTGGAGCGGGAGAAGAGGAAAAGGGGGGCTTAGTCAGGGCAGGCCTCTTGGAGGAGATGGGCCTTCAGTAAGGCTTGGAAGGAGGGGGAGAGTCCCGGTCTGTCGGCACAGTGGCTTAGCGGGTAGAGCTCGGGCTCGGGAGACGGAAGGTCATGGGTTCTGATCCCCGCTCCGCCCCGGTCTGCCGTGTGACCTCGGTCAAGTCGCTTCACTTCTCTGGGCCTCAGTTCGCTCATCTGTAAAATGGGGATTGAGACGGTGAGCCCCGCGTGGGAGGGGGCGGCGTCCAACCCGGTTTGCTTGTATCCGCCCCAGCGCACGGTGGCGTGCCTGGCGTATGGTAAGCGCCTAACAGATACCGCAGTCGTTACTGTTATCAGAAGCCAGCTCGCTCCCTCCGGCGCCCTCCCTCTCTCCGCCGCCGGCTTCCGCTGGGCCTGGCGGCGGCCGACACCACCGTTCAACGGCTGCTCCGGAGCTGGACCCGATTTTCGGGGGCGAGGGCGGCGGGGCGGGCCTCCCGTAGATGTCCACGACGGCATCCCGGCGTCGTCCTTGGTGCGGTTCGAGTGCTTCCGGACCGCCAGCCCATTAAGGGCGGGGAATGTGTCCGTTGTTCTGTCGTACTCTCCCAAGAGCGCGGTACGGTGCTTTGCGCTCAGTAAATAGAAGTGAATGAGTGAATATGCAAAAAACTGGGAGACTCTTACCAGCCACCCTCTACAATGGGGGAGGAAAAAAAACCTCTCCGAAATCCGAGTGAGTGGGTGTGACCCACAGGCGCGCTCCCACCAACTCAAAAGGAGCAAGAAACCCGAGGCTGGTGTCAGCTGTGTGACTCTGGGCACATCACTTAACTTCTCTGTGCCTCAGTTCCCTCATCTGTCAAATGGGGATGAAGACTGCGAGCCTCACGTGGGACAACCTGATTCCCCTGTGTCTGCCCCAGCGCTTAGAACAGTGCTCTGCACATAGTAAGCGCTTAACAAACACCGACGTTGTTATTCCGTTATTGATAATCGTAGTGATAAAGTGTTTATTTTGTGCCTAGCGGTGTAGAAAGTAGTGGCGTAGATAGTCGTATTTCATTCGGTCATATCTACTGAGCACTCGCTGGGTGCAGAGCGCTGTATTCAGCACTCACTACGTGCAGAGCAGGGTACTAAACGCTTGGGAGAGGACAGTAGAACAATACACGGACACGTTACGTGCCCGCAGCGAGCTAACAGTCTACAGTGTCTGTCCCACCTGGAGCTCAGACGAGGGAACTGAGGCCCAGAGAAGTGAAGCGACCAGCCAAGGTCACAGAGCCGGCGGGCGGCAGAACCGGGATTAGAAGGCGGGTCTTCTGTCTCCCAAGGCCGGGCTCTTTCCGGGAGAGGCGCGTTAGCCACGAGGAGGGGTAGCTTCGACTTATCCTCATCAGGGGGTGCGTGTGGAGTGGCCAACCTGGCTGCTTAGAATCCCCATCTTGCTCAGACTTGCCAGTTAAACCCGCTTTAGAGGCGCGGCCGTCATTCCGAAGAGCAGCGGCGCCTCGGAAGGACCGGATCTGCTCGTTCTTCTTGCCGTCCTCACCTTTCGGTGCGCTCAGCACACGCCATCTCTCGAAGGGAGATAGATGCTGGAGAAAGGAAATCTTTCTAAATTAAAGCCGAGAGAGCGCAGAGAGAATCGTGTGTAACGGTTAAATCTATATGCCCGGTTGCCCGGGCCTGGAAACCGCTGTGTCCTGTTCCGCTTGGGGGTTAAAATTTGACACTGTTTTAAATTGTAAATTTTAACTGGCCTCTATAATTGTATATTTTCCGCAGATGTTGACTTACTTCGCAGCGTTTGAGGTGTTCTTTGAGGAAAATCTGCCAAGGTTATTTGCCCATTTCAAGAAAAATAACCTGACTCCGGATATCTACCTGATTGATTGGTAAGAGCTTTCTTAACTTCCCTTTCCCCTCTCCCTCACCCCTTTTTAAAAAAACGGTATTTAAGCCCTTGCTCCGTGCCAAGCACCGGTCTAGGCACCGGGGTAGGTCGTCACGTCGGGCACAGACCGTGTTCCCCGCGGTGCTCCCAGTCCAGGAGGGAGTCGGATTGCTACCCATTTTACAGCTGAGGAAACTGAGGCACAGAGAAGTGAAGCAACTTGCCCAAGGTCACACGGCAGGCAGGTGGCAGAGCCGGGATTAGAACCCAGGTCCTCTGACTCCCAGGCCCGTGGTCTCCCCGCTAAGCCACGCTGCTTCTCTAACGCTCGTTCTTCCCTCCGGCCCAGCAGTGGGAAGTCGCCCTAGGAAGTCGGCCATCCTAGAAATCGATAGGCGTTTTGTGAATCCGCTAAAACACTCCTTTTCTGGCGTGCAATCTCCAGTCCGGTTTCAGTAATAACCCTGTTGGAGATTGGAGGAAATCCACCAGAAGCTTATTTCATTGTTTCCCCCCATCCTAGTTTTCCCAAAAGACTCCAAACTCAAACTGAAATTGAATCTAACGAGTCTCTAATCCCCAAATCTCACTAGAGATCTTAAAAGGTGGTTAAGTGGGTAGACGGCCAACCTAATTATATCTTTTCCTCTCCCGGGAAATCTGGTTTTTGGTTTTTTTTTTTTTTCTTTTTCTCTCTTTGCCAAACCCACGCTTTATTATACGAGCACAGAGAGACATTTGGGGAATCCACTCGTGTCTTGCTTTCTCTACCGGGGTAAAACACCAAATCTAAAATACAGCCAACACAGAATGTATGTGTAAATGTCACGTGGGTGTGTAAACGAAGTGCTTGGGAGCGTACAGTACGGTACGCATTCCCTGCCCACGGCGAGGTTACGGTCGAGAGGGGGAGACAGGCGTTAATATAAAGAAATAAACGACAGCTCTGGACGTGAGTGGTGTGGGGCCGAGGGGGGGGGATGGAGAAAGGGAGCAAGTCAGGGTGACGCAGGAGGGAGCGGGAGAAGAGGAAAAGCGGGGCTTCGTCGGGGAAGGCCTCTCGGAGGAGGTGGGCCTTCAGTAAGGCTCTGTAGGGCGAGAAAGTCGTCGTCTGTGGGATCTGAGGAGGGAGGGCGTTAGGGGCCAGAGGCGGGACGTGGGCGAGAGGTCGGCGGCGAGAGGGACGAGATGGAGGCCCGGTGAGAAGGTTGGCGTTGGAGGAGCGGAGTGTGCGGGCTGGGTTGGAGGAGGAGAGGAGGGAGGGGAGGTAGGAGGGGGCGAGGGGATGGACCGTTTAAAAGCCAATGGTGAGGAGCCTTTGTTCGATGGAGAGGTGGATGGGCAGCAACGGGAGTCTCTGCTTCAATTTTAATTATAATAATAACAATTATGGTATCCGTTAAGTGCTAACTATGTGCCGGGCACTCTACTGATGAGCGCTGGGGCGGCTCCAAGCAGATCGGGTTAGACGCAGTCCCCGTCCCACGTGGGGCTCACGGTCTCCATCCCCATTTCACAGGTGAGGTCACTGAGGCCTAGGGAAGTGAAGTGATTTGCCCAAGACCCACGGCCTTCCGACTCCCAGGCCGGTGCTCTGTCCACTAATGATGATAACGACGGTATTTGTTAAGGGCGTACTACGTGCCAGGCGCTGTTCTAAGCAATGGGGGGGGAGGGGGCGGTGCAAGGTGATCAGACTGTCCCACATGGGGCTCACAGTTTTAATCCCCATTTTCCAGATGAGGTAACTGAGGCCCAGAAAAATGAAGCGACTTGCCCAACGTCACACAGCTGACGAGCGGCGGAGCCGGGATTAGAACCCATGACCCCTGACTCCCCAGCCCGGGCTCTAGCCACTGAGCCACGCTGCTGCTTCGTGCGGAGCACATTACCGGGCACTTTTCGAGAGTACCGTGAAAGCAAAAATCACGGCCCCCGCCCTTGAGAAATGGATGCTCCGATACAGAGCCGTTGCAGACGTTGAGAAGCAACTTTCAGATTTTAATTGATCCCCCTTTTGTCCAGTTCGGACGGTGCCCAAATGAACAGATCAGTCAAGCAGCGGTATTTATTAAGCATCATTTCCTGGGGGCGGAGCACTGGACTGAAGCGCTCGGGGATACAGAATTCATTCAGTCGTATGTATCGGGCACCTACCGGGTGCAAAGCACTCTACTGAGCTCTTTCGTTTATTCGGTAGTATTTATTGAGCGCTTACTGTGTGCAGAGCACTGTACTAAGCGCTCATTTACCTGCTGCTGTTTTAATGAGACGTTCATCCCCTTGATTTTATTTATCGCCGTCGTTCTCGTCCGTCCGTCTCCCCCGATCAGACCGTAGGCCCGTCAGAGGGCAGGGACCGTCTCTGTCTGTCACCGATTTGTCCATTCCAAGCGCTTGGTACAGTGCTCTGCACATAGTAAGCGCTCAGTGAATACTGTCGAATGAGTGAATGGATGAACGGTACGGTTCGGCAACAGATAGAGACCATCCCTGGCCAACGCCGGGCTCTCAGTCTGAACGGGGGAGACGGACGGCAGAGCGAAACAGGCCAAAAGAAAACAAGACAACATCATCAGGGTAAATAGAATCAGGGAGATGTACACCTCGTGAACAAAACAAATGGATTATCTTGGAAGAATACAGTACGACAGCAAACAGACGCACTCCCCGCCCATGGCGAGCTCAGGGTCTGCAGTCTAACAACCGGTAGCCGGGTTCCCTCCCCACAAGCGCGCGCTTCTCGAGCCGCTCCGCCGGCAAACAGCCAGCAGAAAATCCCCACCGCCGAAGCTCTGGAAGTCCGGCGGTCTCCCGGCTGCGAGGCTCCGCTCGACTCAGCGAGGCTCCACCGGGCGAGAGGGGTGAGGAGGAGGGGTCCGGACAACCGCTAGCAGGCAAGCCGGGACTAGGAAACCGAAAGCCGGAGGGCTGTTTAACGACGTTGGTATCTGCTAAGCGCTCACTACGTGCAGAGCACTGTTCTGAGCGCTGGGGGAGATGCAAGGTGATCAGGCCGTCCCCCGTGAGGCTCCCGGTCTTCATCCCCATTTTCCAGATGAGGGAATTCAGGCCCAGAGAAGTGAAGCGACGCGCCCACAGTCACCCAGCTGACAAGCGGCGGAGCCGGGATTCGAACCCACGACCTTCTGACTCCCAAGCCCGGCCTCTTTCCACTGAGCCACGCTGCTCTCCCCAAGCCAGGTCTAGTGGCTAGAGCCCGGGCCTGGGAGTCAGAAGGTCGTGGGTTCGGATCCCGGCTCCGCCACTTGTCTGCTGGGTGACCTTGAGCGAGTCACTTCAGTTCTCGGGGCCTCGGGTACCTCATCTGTAGAATGGGCATTGAAACCGTGAGCCCCGGGTGGGACAGGGACCGCGTCCAAGCCGATTTGCTGGTATCCACCCCGGCGCTTAGTCCCGCGTCTGGCACACAGTAGGCGCTTAACAGATGTCACGATTACTATTGTTATCACTATAGTAATATCCCAATTACTGTTATTGAGAAGCGGCGTGGCTCAGAGAAGCAGCGTGGCTCAGTGGAAAGAGCCCGGGCCTGGGAGCCAGAGGTCATGGGTTCGAATCCCGGCTCCGCCGCTTGCCAGCTGTGTGACTTTGGGCGAGTCACTTGACTTCTCTGTGCCTCAGTGACCTCATCTGGAAAATGGGGATGAAGACTGTGAGCCCCACGTGGGACAACCTGATCACCTTGTATCCCCCAGCGCTTGGAGCAGTGCTTTGCGCATGGTAAGCGCTTAACAGATACCACTAATTTATCTATCTATCTATCTATCTATTTATTACCTCATCTGTAAAATGGGAATTAAGACCGTGAGCCCCACGTGGGACAACCTGATTCCCTTGTGTCTACCCCAGGGCTTAGAGCAGTGCTCTGCACGTAGTAAGCGCTTAACAAATACCAACATTGTTATTATTATTGATTTTTAGAAATCGGTCCTTAGCACGTTATCATGGCTGGGTCCAAATCCCATATCCCACACCGTAAGCACTTAACAACTACCACAGTCGTCATTATTATCGCTATCACTGATGATGTGAAATCTTTCCTTGGCGTTTTATCACGCCTGAGTCCGAATCCTCGATCCCTGGAGACTGCAAACTCCTCGTGGGCAGGGATTTTGCCCACCAACTCTGCTGTTTCGTGCTCTCCCATGTGCTTAGCACAGCGCTCTGCACTCAAGCAGTGCTCAATAAATGCCATCGGTTGTTTCCTCAGAATGAGCTCTACAGCGGGGTTCAAATCAGTCATTCAGTCTTTCAGACGATCCGTTCAGTCCTGTTGATTGAGCGCTTATTTTATGCAGAACACGGCACTTAAGTACTTGGGAGAGTACAATATAATAACGTTGGTATCTGTTAAGCGCTTACTACGTGCAGAGCACCGTTCTAAGCGCTGGGGGAGATACAGGGTCATCGGGTCGTCCCACGGGAGGCTCACGGTTAATCCCCGTTTTACAGATGAGGTCACTGAGGCCCAGAGAAGCGAAGTGACTCGCCCACGGTCACACAGCTGACAAGCGGCAGAGCCGGGAGTCGAACTCGTGACCCCCGACTCCGAAGCCCGGGCTCTTTCCACTGAGCCACGCTGCTTCCCAGACAGACGCATTCCCTGCCCACGACGAGCTTCCGGTCTAGAGGGAATGCGAATCCGGGGAATACAGCCGTGAGAATTAAAAGAAAAACGGCATTTCGCGATCGTATCCCTGTCCAGCTCGGCTCCCTCTTTGGGACAGATGCCTGCCTTCGAATTTTGAAGCAGGTCTGGGAGCCGATCTGTCGCCGGTACTTGTCGAGCGCTTACTGTGTGGTGGACACCGTACTCAGCGCCTGGGAGAGTACAATTCAGCGGAATTAGCAGACACATTCCTGCCCGGTGGGTCATTTCTGGGAGTACAGGATGCAAATGAATTCTTCTGCGTTTGTGTGTCTCCAGAGGTGGAATGAGAAGTCTCCACTCTAGAAAGCTTTGCTAATTATCCGGGGTCTGGTTCTTAATTAATCGCTTGTTCCCCCGTTAGCCTGATACTGTCCCGCTTTGCATTCGCAAGTAAAGCCTTTCCTGGGTTTCAGAGTCTGCTTATGGAAAGGTAAACGGGCCTCTCTGCTGATCCTTACTGGATAAAAACGATGCAATTACGATTTCAAAAAGAACTTCACAGCAAGGGGTGGCGGGGAGAGAGCCGGAGAGCCGGAGAGGCACACACACGTGTGGCAAATCTGAGACTCTTCATTCATTCATTCATTCATTCAGTGGTATTTATTGAGCGCTTACCGTGTGCAGAGCACTGTACCGAGCGCTTGGAAAGTAGAATTCAGCAACAAATAGAGACAGTCCCTGCCCCGAAAGGGTTCACAGCCTAGAAGGGGGGAGACAGACATTTTCCAAATGGTGATGACTCAGAAGCCCACATGTATTTGCTAATGACCGTTGGCCACTCTCTCCCATAATAATAATAATAATAATAATAATAACCATTCATTCATTCAGTAGTATTTATTGAGCGCTTACTATGTGCAGAGCACTCTACTTGGGATGTCCAATTCGGCAACAGATAGAGACAATCCCTGCCCATTGACGGGCTCACGGTCTAATCGGGGGAGAGAGACGGGAGAGCAAAACAGAACAAAACAAGACAACGTCATCAAGCTAAATAGAATTAAGGGAATGTACACTTCATTAACAAAATCAATAGGGTAATAAATAATCTATACAAATGAGCACAGTGCTGAGGAGGGGGGAAGGGAGAGAGCAGAGGGTGGGTGGGGGGAGGAGAGGGAAGAGGGAGCAGAGGGAAAGAGGGGGGCTCAGCGTGGGCAGGCCTCCTGGAGGAGGTGAGCTCTCAGTAGGGCTTTGAAGAGGGGAAGAGAGCGAGTTGGGCGGAGGTGAGGAGGGAGGGCGTTCCGCGACGGCGGGAGGACGCGGCCCGGGGGGTCGACGGCGGGACGGGCGAGGACGGGGGACGGCGGGGAGGTGGGCGACGGAGCAGCGGAGCGTATGGGTTAGGATGGAGAAGAGGAGGTGAGGTAGGAGGGGGCAGGGTACGGAGAGCCCCGAAGCCTAGAGTGAGAAGTTTTCGTTTCGTGCGGGGGTCGACGGACAACCACCGGAGGTTTTTAAGAAGGGGAGTGACGGGCCCAGAGCGTTTCTGCGGGAAGATGAGCCGGGCGGCGGAGTGAAGACTGGACCGGAGCGGGGAGAGACGGGAGGAAGGGAGATCGGAGAGGAGGCTGACGCACTAATCCGGTCCAATAATAATAGTAACGGTATTTTTCAAGCCCTTCCTATGTGCCAAGACTGTTCTAAGCGCCGGAGTAGATACAAGGTGATCAGGTTGTCCCACGTGGGACTCACATTCTTCATCCCCATTTTACAGATGAGGTAGCTGAAGCCCAGAGAAGTGAAGTGGCTTGCCCAAGGTCACGCAGCAGACAAGTGGCGGAGCCGGGATTAGAATCCACGACCTCTGACTGCCAAGCCCGGGCCCATTCCGCTGAGCCCCGTTGCTTCCCGTGAGGTCTGTCGTAACACCTCCGTATCCCGGCCGGCGCACGCCGCCCTTAGAGAAGCAGAGTGGAAGGAGCTTGGGCTGGGAGTCAGAGCGAATGCCTTCTAAACCCAGCTCGGCCACCGGTCCGCCGGGTCACCTTGGCCGAGTCACTTCACTTTCCGGTGCCTCAGCTCCCTCGTCTGCAACATGGGAACGCGGCACCTTTTCTCCCTCCTATTTTAGACGGTGAGCCTCCTGTGGGACCCGATTGTCGTCGGCGCATAAGCGCTTAATACTGATTACTGATGAGGAGCAGCGTGGCTCAGTGGGAAAAGCCCGGGCTTGGGAGTCAGAGGTCGCGGGTTCTAATCCCGGCTCCGCCACTTGTCAGCTGGGTGACTCGGGGCAAGCAGCTTAGCTCCTCGGTGCCTCAGTTCGCTCGTCTGGAAAACGGACAGGCGGACTGTGAGCCCCACGTGGGTCAACCTGATGACCTTGTATCGACCTTGGTGCTTAGAACAGTGCTTGGCACATAGTAAGCGCTTAAACGCCATCATCATCATCGTCATTATTATTATTACTACTGTTGTAATAGTTGTCGTTATTAATAATAATGATAATAATGTTGGTATCTGTTAAGCGCTTACTATGTGCAGAGCACTGTTCTAAGCGCTGGGGAAGACACAGGGTCATCAGGTCGTCCCACGTGAGGCTCACGGTTAATCCCCATTTTCCAGATGAGGTGACCGAGGCACAGAGGAAGTGAAGTGACTCGCCCACAGTCACACAGCTGACGAGTGGCAGAGCCGGGAATCGAACCCGTGACCTCTGACACCGAAGCCCAGGCTCTTTCCAGTGAGCCACGCGGCTTCTCTCATCGTATTATGATAATTGCTACCAAATGTAAAACAGTGTGGCCCAGAGGCGACAGCCTGGGCCTGGGAGTCAGAGGATCTGGATTCTAATCCCGGCTCTGCCCTAGGTCCGCTGTGTGATTTTGAGCGAGTCTCGGAACTTCCGGGTCTCCATTTAATAATAATGATGGTGATATTTGTTAAGTCCTTAACTACGTGCAGAGCACCGTTGGAAGCGCTGGGGGGAATACAGAGTGATCAGGTCGTCCCACGTGGGGCTCCCGGTTTTAATCCCCATTTTCCAGATGAGGTCACTGAGGCCCAGCGAAGTGAAGCGACTCGCCCTAAGTCACCCAGCTGGCGAGCGGCGGAGCCGGGATTAGAACCCATGACCTCTGACTCTCAAACCCGGGCTCTTTCCACTGAGCCACGCTGCTTCTCCGATTCCCTCATCTGTAGAGTGGGTGTTGGATCGAACTCCCTCCCACCTAAGCTGGGAACCCCGGGCGGGTCGGGAACTGACTTCGGCCCGACCACCTTCTGTCTACCCCGGTGCTTGGCACCGCTAAGCGCTTAACGGACGCCGTTATCCTTACTGTCGTTACGATCACGATGGACGGGGCCGTCGCCGTGGGTTGATAACTGTCGGGATCCCGTGGAGGAACCCAAAGCGTGCCCTGCCGTTTCAGGATCTTCACCTTGTACAGCAAGTCTCTGCCGCTGGACCTGGCCTGCCGGGTCTGGGACGTGTTCTGCCGGGACGGGGAAGAGTTTCTGTTCCGGACGGCCCTGGGCATCCTGAAACTCTTCGAAGACATCTTGACGAAGATGGACTTCATCCACATAGCCCAGTTCCTCACGAAGCTCCCGGAGGACTTGCCTGCCGAAGAATTCTTTACGTCTATTGCGGCGATCCAGATGCAGAGCAGAAACAAAAAATGGGCTCAGGTGAACACGGGCCTCTTGTCTTCTTTGTCGGGTGGGGGTGGGGGCGGGGCGCTTATTTCTTAGCCACCGTCCGTCAACGAGGGGTAACGTACCGACTCACGTCATTGCCTCGGATGCTTGATTCCCTCCCTACCCTGCTTTTTAAAAATGATTTTGAAGAGGAGATAAAAGTATTTTCCTAGCGCGTGGTGATGGTGCACACTGGGGTGGGAAGAGGAGGGGTCGGAATCAATCGATCGGCGGTATTTACGGAGCTCCGACCACGCGCGGAGCACCGTACCGTATACTGTGCCGCATACTTCGCTCCTCTGGTGCCACTGACCCTCTCAGCGGGCCTCCGTCTCGCCTGTCCCGCCGCCGACCCCTGGCCCTCGTCCTGCCTCTGGCCTGGAACGCCCTCCCTCCTCTCATCTGACAGACAACCGCTCTTCCCCGTTTCAGAGCCTTATTGAAGACCCATCTCCTCCCTGAGGCCTTCCCAGGCTAAGCCCCGCTTTCCCTCATCTCCCGCTCCCTTCTGCGTCTCACGGGCCTGCTCCCTTCGCTCTTCCCCCATCCCGGCCCCGAAGCGCTCACGTCCGTATCTGCCATTTTATTTATTGGTATTGATGTCTGTCTCCCCCACTCTAGCCCGTGAGCTCGTCGCGGCCGAGGAGTGGCATCGTTTGTCGTTGCGTGTGCTTTTCCAAGCGCTTGGTACAGTGCCGTGCGCACAGTGAGCGCTCAGTAAAGGTGACTGAATGCGTGAGGTTGGATAGGCAGACTCCCTGCCTACAGTGAGCTTATAGTCTAGAGGAACCAGACCCGGCCGAATACTGATTTGAGGCAGGGGTTCAGTCATTCACTCAGTTGCATTTATTGAGCGCTTCCTGTGTGCGGAGCACTGTACTAAGCGCTTGGAAAAGTACAATACGGCAATGAAGAGAGACGGGCGCACAGTCTAGAGGGGTTGAGGAGTTTCTTCTTGGAACGGGGACGCTCCGGGGAAGGGGGTTGTCCGCGGGGATGGAGAAGAGCGGCGAGGATGGCGTTATACTGTAATCTGTTGCTCGCCTATTACGCGCAGCTCTTAAGGGCGGTAGAAGAGTTGGTTCTGGCCTGCCTCTTCCTCCTCCCCTCCTTTTTTCCCTTTTCGTCTCAATCCATCGGTGACATTTATCGAATGCTTACAGTGTGCAGAGCGCTGCACTAAACGCCTGGAAGTGTCCCGTACACCGGAGTTGGTAGGCAAGCGCCGTGACCCCAGGTTGCTTACGGCCTATAGAGCGGGGGAGACAGACGTTAATAAAAATAACCCGTGGATCTGTCCTTAAGTGATCTGGGGGCTGGGGGGGGGTCTCTCTCGTCTGCTCCTGCTTTAAGACCGTCAGATAATAGTGATAATTGTGGCCTGCCTTGAGCGCTTACTACGTGCCAAGCACCGCGCTAAACCCTGGATGCCAGAGGACAGGGACCGTGCCTGCCGACCCCGTCGTACTGTACTCTGAGTGCTTAGCGCAATACTCGGCACTCTGTAAATGTTCAAACCGATCAATCGACGGTATTTCTTGAGCGCTTGTGGTGTTCCAAGTGCACTAAGTGCTTGGGAAAGTACGATAAAACGGAGTTGGTAGATACTTTCCCTGCCCACAAGAAGCCTCGAGTCTAGAAGGGGAAATGGATGTCGGTGTACATTTCCGATAGGCGCGTAAGTGCCGTGGGGTTGAGGGAGGCTGCAGATTCAAGGGCGTGGGTGACGCGGAAGGGAGGAGGAGAAGAAATGAGGGTTTGGTCGGAGATGGGCCCCCAGGGACAGCTTTAAAGGTGGAGAGAGCGAACGCCTGTTGGACGTGAAGAAGAAGGGCGCTCCCGGCCAAAGGCGGGAGGCGGGCGAGAGGTCAGTGGCGAGACAGATGAGAGTGAGGTCCAGTGAGTGTGGGCTGAGGTTACAGAGGCGAAGTGCGTGGGCCCGGGTTGCAGTCGGAGAGTGACGAGGTGAGGTAGAAGGGGGCAAAGGGATCGAGTACCTTAAAGACACCGGTAAGGAGTTCGAAGCAGAGGTGGATGTGCAGCCACTGCAAGATCTTGAGGGGTGAAGAATCACGGACTGAACGTTTTGGTGGAAAAATGATCGGAGCAGCAGAGTGAAGTATGGACGGGAGGAGGAAGGGAGACTGCGGAGAAGGAGAGAGATCGGGACCGGAGATGGAGATCTGGGCGTCCTCCGCACAGAGGTGGCGGTTGAAGCCGTGGGAGCGAACGAGTTCTCCGAGGGCGTGGGTGTAGATGGAGAAGAGAAGGGGATCCAGGACTGGGCCCTGAGGGACCCCCGCAGTTAGGGGGTGGGAGACGGAGGAGGAGCCCGCCAAGGAGACGGAGAACGAACGGCCAGAGAGATGGGAGGAGAACCCGGAGGGGACGGCGCCCCTGAGGCCGAGGTTGGATAACGTTTCCGGGAGAAGGGGGGTGGACAGCAGTGTCGGAGGCAGCCGAGGGGTCGAGGGGGATTAGGAAGGTGGAGAGGTCGTCGGATTTGGCAAGGAGGAGGTCACCGGCGACCTTTGAGAGGCGGCTTCTGTGGAGCCAAAGGGCCCGAGACCAGACTGGAGGGAATCGTGGAGAGAACTGGAGGAGAGCGACTTGACAGCGGGTGTAGACGACACGCTCAGGGAATTTGGAGAGGAAAGGTAGCAGGGAGATGTGGCGATAACTGGAGGGAGCCTTGGGGTCAAGGGAGGGGTTTTTTAGAATCGGGGAGACCTGGGTCTGTTCGAAAGCAGTGGCGGGGGGCTGGGGGGAAGGCTTTGGTGACCACAGTTGAAGCTGGCAGTCGGGGAAGGAAGAATGGGGACGGGGGCAAGTACTTCTCGATAAGGAACGAGGGGATGGGGTCGGATGCACAGGTGGAGGGGGTGGATTTTGAGAGAAGGCAGGAGATCTCCTCTGGAGATACTCCTGCCAAGGATGGGAGAGTTGAAGATGGGGCAGGAGGAGGAAGGGGCCCGCCCGAGAGGAGCAGGGGAGATCTTAGGAAGACGACGCCCGACGGTTCCGGTTTTCCCAGTTAAGTGGGTGGCCGGGTCGTTAGGAGCAAGGGATGGTGAAAGCAGGGAGACAGGGTGGTTTGAGGAGGAAGTTAAACGTCTGGAACAGCTGGCGAGGGCAACGGCATGGAACTCGTTAAGGAAGGAAAAATAATTTTGCCGGGAAGAGTTCAAGCGGGCAAGGATGAACTGGAGGTAGACGAGGTCGGTCCGTTATCTGGATCTCCGCCGGCTTTGGTCTGCGGCTCGTGCTCGGGGGCGAAGGACGCGGACTGTGGGGTGGTCCGGGGCTGCGGGTGAGCGGTATGAGGTCAGCAGAAGGATAGGGGAGCGAGTGCCTAGACCTCAGGAGAAAGGATGGTGTAGAGGGCGTCCGCTGGGGCGTCGAGGCAGGGCGGTCTCAGTCTGGAGACAAAATGCAGCACGACGTCCTGGCTGGGGTCAAAAATCGGAGGTCTCCGTCGCGGGGACAGAACAGATGGGCGGCAAGGAGAGTTTTTTTCTGCCGATATTTAATGCTGACGACGTGTCAAAGCCTGTTCTTCGCACTGGGGTAGATAGAAGTGATTTAGGTTGGGTAAAGTGTAAGCCGGAGAGAGAAGTGAAGTGACTTGCCCGAGGTCACACAGCAAGGATGTGACTAGAACCCAGGTCCTCTGACCCCCGGGCCCGGGCTCTTTCCACCGAGCCACGCTGCTGAGAGAGAAAGCGGATGAGGAGGTTGCGGTCGGGTGGAGGGTTTTCAGAGTTGGTGAGGGGAGCGATTATTGTACCGTGACTAGCGATAATAATAATGATTTTGATGATGATGATGATGATGATGATGGTAGTTGGGCTTGGGAGTCTGAGGTCGCGGGGTCTCATCCCGACCGCCGAGCTGTGTGACTTCGGGCAAATCGTTTGACTTCTCTGTGCCTCAGGTATGTCGTCTGTAAAATGGGGATCGAGACCGTGACCCCACGTGGCAACCTGATGACCTTGTATCCAACCCAGCGCTTAGAACAGCGCTCGGCACAGAGTAAGCGCTCAACGCATACCGTCATCATCGTCGTTATCACTATTATTATCGTTAAGCGCTCACTAGCGATGATGAGAGCGAGTGCGTGTCCAAGTGGGTGAGTGGGCGAGGTGAGGGGGAGCAGGAGGTCAGTGGAGTTGAAGAGCGACGGAAAGCGGGCAGCGGAAGGGTCGTCAGGAACAGCCGTGTGTGGATGTCGAAGCCCCCAAGGATCAGCGTAGGAGAGAGGGAGGACGCGAGAGGGGGATCGAAAATGGTTCCGAAAGCCGGAGGCCGGGTGGATGACCGTGACGGCGATTGGAGCGGGGGGTCGAGGCGGATGATAGGAGCTTCGAAGGAAGGGAAAGAGCGGGATGGGGGAGATGGCGTAGCGCGAAAGCGGCACCGGGGAGCGAGAAGGAGGCCAACGCCTCCCCCTTTTTTCCGACGGGGCCGGGGGAGGGGAGGGACGGGGGCGGATGTAGAGGGGGCCCCCTCCGGAGAGCGCACGGCAGGGAAGCCCGCGTCGTCCGGAAGGAGCGGCTCACCTTCTCCCTTCCCGTTTCCAGGTCCTAGCTGCGCTGCAGAAAGACAACCGGGACATGGAACGAGGAAGCCCCGCTCTCAAACACTGAAACCGCCCTGGGCCCCGCCGGCCGCATCACGGGGCCGGGAAACGGAGGGCGGGGGTTCCGGAGGGGGGCTCGGGCGGGGAGTCTGGATACGACCACTGGAGACGGCCTTAAAGAACCGGGTGTCCGTCCCCCCCCCCCCCCCCAAAAAAAAAAACAACAGCCGAGGCATAGCCTTAAACTCGGCGGGGCCGACGGCACGCTGTGTGTCGTCCTGCCGTTACGCTTTCTGCGAAAGGGCCGCGAAGCTGGGGGGTTTCCCTCTCGGTTCCAGCACAAGCCAACGAAAGAGCGCGGCGGCGGGGGGGCGGGGAGCGAAGGGGGCGGCGGCCGGCGGGGGCGGTTGCTTAAAAATACCTTCGGGGTCCCGTCGCCGTCCCGGGGCGGAAGAAACGCGAGTCGCGGGACCCGTGTGGGGTGGCCTCGGGTCCGGGCGCTGGCCGGACGCTGGGATCCGGTTCGCCTAGCGACCTCCTTCATCTGCCTTGGATTAAAGAAAAAAAAAAAAAAAGAAAAGCTAGAGACGGGATTCGAGAGCACTCATCAGAGACGCCACGTGGCAAAAACGTGGTCGTGTGTCTGATGAGGCGGAAAGTCGGAGCGCCGCGAGTTCGAAACCACTTCAACGTCGACGGGACAGGGTGTCGAGCTGGCTTCCGAGATGCCTTGCCACGTTTCTTTCAGCTCGGAGTGTCGGTTAAGAAATGACCCGCCGAAAATCCTAGTCTCCGCCACGCCACCGATATCATTGGTTTTTTGTTTCGTTGGTTTTGTCTCTCACGAAGATCCTCTCGCCTCTCCTTAACCGGCCGGCGGGCTGGATCCTTTGAGCGCGACACTGTTCAGTCATCGGCCCGGGCCGCCCGGCGTGGACACGGAGACGAGGGGACCGGAAGCCGCCGGGCAGGCGGGCCCGTAAACCCACGGTCCGCGAGTGCCGGTGCCGACTTGTAGATCCCCGAGTGCCGGCGGCGACCTCTTCAACCCCTCGGCGAGAGGATCGTCGGCATCCGAGAGCCCCGTGCGGCCCGCTGTGCCGAGCGCTTGGGAGACCGCCGTAAAATGTGGCGTGCCGTGCTCTGGAAGCCCGCTGCCGCCGGGGAAGCGACGCGCAGCTCGTCGTCCTAAACCGGAGCGGTCCCGTGGCACCGGACGACGTCCCGGCGAGCTCCGGGATGTCGAGTCGTTAAGGATCCCGGTTATCGGGAGCGGGGTGGGAAACGATCCATTCTGGCCCGCGGGCGGCCGACGTAAAAATAGGGGCGCACGTGACGTGCCGGTCTCGGCCCCGACCCCGGGCGATTAGCCACTACCTTGTTCTCCTGACATTCCGGCCCTTTCGGCTACCTGGGAGGGCCCTATCCCACCCCACGACCTCGACCTCCGGACAGACGTCTCGGGATCCCGTCGGTCGGAAGACAGACCCTCCCGCCGCCCGCCCCGGGGGAACGGCTTTGCCGGTCCCCCCGGCCCCGCCGCCGCAAGCCCGGAGGTTCCGTCGGCCGTTTCCGGTGGCGATCCTCTCCTCGGACGCCGAGTTGCGGGGAGGGGCCCCCGGGCCCGAGAGACTCGGATCCCCGAGGCCCGTCCCCCGCCGGGCGGGCCGCTCGCTCGACTGACGCTTCGTCCTTAAGTGCAATAGAAAATCTGACGGTGGACCATTTTCCTACGGAGACGTTGATTTCTCTGGGGTCCCGTCCCCCGCCCCGTAATCCCACCCGCCTGCCGCCTGGGCTCTCACACTACATGTGGCCTGTGACGTTTCCGGAGACCGCGTCAGCCTCGGGGGACGTTCCGCCGGGCGCAACGAGAACCGACTGCGACCCGGCCTCTCTCCTCCGCCCCCGGCCTCCGAACGCCGACCCGCCCGTCCTTCCGCCGAGGCGTCTCCCCCTCCCCCGGGGCTCCCCCCTCCCGAAGCGGAGACGTTGAATGTACCCGGGGGCCGCAGCACTCGCGCCCGCCTCCCAGCGGCCGACGGCGATTGCTCTCCTCCTCCCGTCACTTGGGATTTCTGTGCTTTCGAGGCGTACGTATTTTCTACCCTTCCTCTGTGTAAATAGAGGCCCGTTTCTTACGTCGTGAAGAAAAGCAATGCAATAATGAGCTTTGCACAACCCGATCGGAAAGCGGCGGGGAGTCGTCACCTGCCGACGCAGCCGCGGGGGAGAGCCTGATTCGACCGATGGGAAACGTGCCCCTGGCGGGATGGGGCGGACGGCGCGTCGCGCCGTCCCGGGCCGCCCCCCCGGCCTGCGGAGCGTGGATTGGCAAGGGCAGACCGCGCTCCAAAATCTCCTCACGTCCGTTCCGTTCAAAATGGCGCACGTGACGATTCAGGGACCACTGTGTGGTGTGTGTGTGTGTGTGTGTGTGGTTTTCTGGTTGTTTTTTTTTTGTCGTCGTCGTCGTCGTCGTCTGCCGACTTGATCTGTCCCCTTCCAGGCGTTCGGGAGGTTCCGGGACCATCCCCCGCCAGTGCACGGGAGCGCCGGGCACCCGTCCCGGGAGGGAGAGAGAGCCCGGCTCCCCGGACGGTAACTGGAGGTAAATGGAAGTCGGCCCGCCTCCGACGCCCGGGACTCCGCCCCGACCCGCGGCTCCGTTACAGGATCCGAGACTTCGAGTTTGGGATTTTGTGCAGACGGCACTTTATATTGAAAAAGAAACTGCATCTCCAGTCGATAGGCTTGAACTTCTCATCGAGTGAACTCGTTGGTCTGGAAAGGTACTTTATAACGGCTTCTATTTTTTGAATGTTTTAAATACTAGAATCGCGTAGCGAATTACGGAGACACTTACTGCGGATCGTGATTCACTCTGTACAGTTTATCCGTCGGTTCCCTTTGATTTGGTAAGTGTGTCAAACTAGAACTTTTTGAATTGTAAATATGATTTTATTAAATAAAAGTCATGTAAAGTTGCCTGTCTCTGCGTGTTCGTTGCTCCCGCGGACCGGGGAGACGACCGGGGAGAGATCCCCAGCGCTTAGAACCGTGATTTGCACGTAGTAAGTGCTTAACAGATGCCATCATCGTTATCGTCGTCATTTGGGAATTACGGAACGTTCATCCCCAAAGGAACCTGTCTTTTCATGCTATTTGAGTGCTTACTATGTGTCAGGCGCCGTACTAAGCGCCGGGGGAGGTGCGAGATACTCAGCCCGTCCCACGTGGGGCTCACGGTCTCAATCCCCATTTTACAGATGAGGGAGCCGAGGCCCAGAGAAGTCAAGTGACTTGGCCAAGGTCACACGGCTCCTCAGTGGCAAGAGTCGGGATTAGAACCCACGCCCTCTGCCTCCCAGGCCCGGGCTCCATCCACTGGGCCGTGCTCTACTCTTTCTTTCAAAGCCTACCCTTCCCGCCCTTGGTTCTGAGAGCTCGGTCTGGCAACGGGGATATTCATTAAATAGTGTTTATCGAGCGCTTACTGTGTACGGAACACTGCACTAAGCGCGTAGAATGTCCGATTCGGCAACAGAGAGAGACCATCCCTGCCCAGTGACGGGGCTCACGGTCTGATCGGGGGAGACAGACGGCAGAGCAAAAACAACACAACGAAACGCAAACAAGGCAACATTAGCACGATAAATAGAGTCAAGGGGGCGTTATACCTCATTAACAAAATTAAGAGGGCAATCAAAAATCTATCCAAATGAGCAGAGTGCCGAGGGGAGGGGAAGGGAGAGGGGGAGGAGCGGAGGGAAAGGGGGGGGAAGGGGGCTTAGCTGAGGGGAGGTGAAGGGGGGGCGGAGAGGGAGCAGAGGGAAAAGGGGAAGGTCAGCGTGGGAAGGCCTCCCGGAGGAGGTGAGCTCTCAGGAGGGCTTCGAAGAGGGGAAGAGAGTGGGTTGGGCGGAGGGGAGGAGGGAAGGGCCTTCCGGGACCGCGGGAGGACGCGGCCCGGGGGTCGACGGCGGGACGGGCGAGGACGGGGGCCGGCGGGGAGGCGGGCGGCGGAGGAGCGGAGCGGGCGGGGTGGGCATTGTGGAAAGAGAGAAGGGAGGAGAGGTAGGAGGGGGCTAGGCGACGGACAGCCTCGGGGCCTAGAGTGAGAAGTTTCTGTTTCGTGCGGAGGTCGACGGGCAACCGCGGGAGGTTTTTCAGGAGGGGAGTGCCGGGCCCAGGGCGTCTCCGCGCGAAGATGAGCCGGGCGGCCGAGTGAAGAATAGACCGGAGCGGGGAGAGACGGGAGGAAGGGAGGTCGGAGAGGAGGCCGACGCAATAATCCAGTGGGGATATAATGAGAGATCGTACCAGCAACGTAGCAGTTCGGATGGAGAGGAAAGGGCGGATCTCGGCGATACCGTGAAGGTGAGACCCGCAGGCCTCGGTGATTGGATTGCATCGGATGACACCAAGGTCGCGGGCCTGTGAGACGGGGAGGACGGTCGTGCCGTCCACGGTGAGAGGGAAGTCGGAGAGGACGGGGTTTTGAAGGGAAGATGAGGAGCTCAGTCTGGGACATGTTGAGTTTCGGGTGGCGGACGGGCATCCAGGCGGAGACGTCCTAGAGGCGGGAGGAGATACGAGCCCGAAGGGAGGGGGAGAGGACGGGGGCAGGGATGTAGATCCGTGTGTCATCTGCGTAGAGCTGACAGTCGAAGCCGTGAGAGCGGATGGGTTCACCGAGGGAGTGAGTGTCGACGGAGAACAGAAGAGGGCCGAGAACTGACCCTTGAGGAACCCCGACGGTTAGAGGATGGGAGGGGGAGGAGGAGCCCGCGCGAAGGAGACCGAGGATGAAGGGCCAGAAGGGTGAGGAGAACCGGGAGAGGACGGAGTCCGTGAAGCCGAAGTGAGATAAGGCGTGAAGGAGAAGGGGATGGTCGACAGTGTCAGAGGCACGCGATGGGGATTTTTACAAATCCCCTTGGAATCCACATCTGACTGAAATGCGTGGGCTTCACGAATCAGGTTCAGAGAGCCTTTACTTGAGGCAAGAAGGATCCACATCTGACAGATGCATGGGCTTCATGGATCAGGTTCAGAGAGCCTTTATTGGAGGCAAGAAGGAGAAAAATGGCGGGGGAGGGTTAATGCACAGAAAGCAAGCGCCAGTTGCTGGGACTGAACGTGAATTAGGCTTTTGTGTCATTTCCCTTTTGCCCCGGAGAGACTCGCCCACGCTCCCGATTTCCGAAGTTATAATTTTCCTTCTGCCTAGTTGCGAAGATGGTCTAACCAACGCCGAAGGCGTTGAGAGAAGACCGTCAAGTCAGTAAGCGGCGGCACGGCCTAGCGGAGAGAGCACGGGCCTGGGAGGCAGAGGGACTTGCTTGGGTTCCCTGCCACTCGTCCGCGGTGTGACCCCGGGCGAGTCACTTCACTTCTCTGAGCCTCAGTTGCCTCATCCGGAAGATGAGAAAAAAGGGCGAGTCCCACACGGGACAGGGACCGGATCCAACGCGATTTGCTCGTAGCCACCCCGGGGCTTAGCCCGGCGCCTGGCACGCAGTAAACGCTTAACTAATACCCCAGTTATGATGATTATAAAGAAATGGTCCTGTTTTGAACGGAAGGCACTAAGGCCCGGGGGTAGTTTTCCGTTTGTTCACTGGATCTTCCTACCCCTTTTTCTCGTTGTCTTTGGTAAAGCCGAAGGCGTGGAAGAAGGCGAGAAGGCATTTCGGGGGGAAAGCCAAAGGGAATTTCGGGCAACGCGGCAAATCAAAACCAAATAGAACCGGACGATTTAAGGGAAAGCCATTTATTAGGGTCGCGCTTAAAAATAGAGATCCCTTACTCCCCAAGGGCCGGGGGAATTCTTCAGTTCTGAACGGTCTGGGTCCCGTTCGTTGTGAGGAGGAGCCTGCAGTTAGAAGGCTTTCCCTGCACTTTCTCCAGCCCCGCGTCCGCCTCCCAAAGCTGATGCTGCCGGGGTCCTACCCTAAGCCTACCAGAAGCCGGAATTTTCGCCCCGGTAATTCCTTCCATAAATAGAAGAGAGGGTGGGAGATCCCTCCCGTCGACCTTGGGGGTCGGGGGGGGGGGGGGGTGGAAATGGCTCCCGTCGACCGGGAGGGAGGGGGACGGAGACGCCTCCCGTCGACCCGGAGTGGGGTGGGAAAGTCTCCCGCCGACCGGGAGAGAGGAGGGACGGAGACGCCTCCCGTCGACCGGGGTCGCCTCCCGTCGACCGAGAGAGGCGGAGATGGCTCCCGCCGACCGGGAGGGAGGGGGACGGAGACGCCTCCCGTCGACCCGGAGTGGGGTGGGAAAGTCTCCCGCCGACCGGGAGGGAGGAGGGCCGGAGACGCCTCCCGTCGACCGGGGATGCCTCCCGTCGACCGAGAGAGGCGGAGATGGCTCCCGCCGACCGGGAGGGAGGGGGACGGAGACGCCTCCCGTCGACCCGGAGTGGGGTGGGAAAGTCTCCCGCCGACCGGGAGGGAGGAGGGCCGGAGACGCCTCCCGTCGACCCGGAGTGAGGTGGGAAAGTCTCCCGTCGACCGGGAGAGAGGAGGGCCGGAGACGCCTCCCGTCGACCGGGAGAGAGGGGGACGGAGACGCCTCCCGTCGACCCGGAGTGGGGTGGGAAAGTCTCCGTCGACGCGGGAGAGAGGGGGACGGAGACGCCGCCCGTCGACCGGGGTCGCCTCCCGTCGACCGAGAGAGGCGGAGATGGCTCCCGCCGACCGGGGAGGGAGGGGGGGGGGGGGGGGGGCGGCCTTTCCCGGAGCCCCGGGGGAGGGGGGCGGCCCCGCGGGCTAGAGGGCGGGCGGCGGGGGCGGCGGGGCCGGCGGGGCGGCCCTCCGGATCTTCTGCGCGACGCGGTGGCAGGCGAGGGCCAGGCGGGCGTGGCGGCCGCGCAGGGCGTCCCGGCGGCGGCGCAGGCGGTCGGCGCGGTCGACGTGGTCCTCCAGGCCGCGCAGCAGGCCGTCCATGCCCAGCAGGCCGCAGCGCCGGCGCAGGGCGCCGTTGCGGAGGCGCAGGGCGTCGCGGGCCCGCTTGGCGTCGGCCAGGGCGTCCTCCGCCGGGCCGCCCGCTCCTCGGCCTCCCGCAGCTGGGCGCGCCGGGCCCCGTTGTCCGCCTCCACGGCCCGCAGCCTTCTCCTTGAGGTGGGTGAGCACCCCGCACCGTGTCGGGTGGTCTTGCGGCGGAGCTTCTGCAGCTCCTCGTGGCGCTCGTCCACCTTCTCGGAGAAGGTCTGGTTCTCGATCTTCAGCTGCTCGAAGTCGATGAGGTGGAGGCCCCGGGCCCGCCTCCTCCTGCGCCCGGGCCGCGGGTCCGGAAGTGGTGCACGGCCCTGGCGCAGCTGCACGTGCTCCCAGCCGCGCCCGCGCTCATCTCCTCCTCCTTGCGCTCCTCCAGGGCCTGCAGCCGCTCCACCCGGCGGACCGCCTCGTCGCGCCCGCCCCGGGCCCGGTAGCCGCCCATGGCCCGCAGGGCCACCTCCCTCTTCAGCCTCTGGAAGCCGAGCCAGTCGCGCCGCACGCGGGCCAGCCGGTCGGCGCAGCGCTCCCGCAGGAGGCCCAGCTCCTCCCGGTACCAGCGCAGGTCGTCGTTCTGCTGGCGGCGCAGCTCCTCCAGGGTGGCCAGGCACCGGTGGTAGGCCCGCTCCTTCTCCTCGCCCTGCGGGTCGGGCCCCGGCCCCGGCCCCGGCCCCGGCCCCGGCCCCGACCCCGTCGGCGTCGTCGTCGGCGTCGCGGCCGGGGCCGCCTCGGCCCCCGCCGGCGGGCCGCCCTTCTTCTTGAGCAGGGCCTCGGCCAGCCGGTGCTGCAGGTGCAGGTTGACCTGCTGCAGCCGGGTCCGCTCGCTCATCAGCCGCCGGTACTGGTCCAGCAGCTCCGCCCGCAGCAGCTCCTCCTGCCGCCGCTGCGCCTCCGTGTCGACCATCACCACCCGCTTCGCGCTCCTCGTCGCCTCCCGCTCCTCCGCCTCGGCCGGGGGGCTGCTCAGCTCCAGCAGCGGGGAGGGGGGCTCCTCCGCCCCGGGGGCCTTCTCCTCCGCCGGCGCCCCGGCCCCCTCGCCCTCGGCCGCGGCCCCGGCTCCGGGCTCTCGGGACGCCGGCGTGTCGGCGCCATCCCCGGCCTGGGCCGCAGCGCCCTTCTCCTTCTCCTTCTCCTCCTTCTCCTCCTTCTCCTTTGCCTCTTCCTTCTTCTCCTGCTCCTCTTCGGTCTTCTCCTCCTCCTCCTCCTTCTCCTCCTTCTTCTTCTCCTCCTCCTCCTCCTCCTTCTTCTCCTCCTCCTCCTCCTCCTCCTCCTCCTTCTTCTCCTCTTCTCCTTCTTCTCCTCCTCCTCCTCCTCCTCCCCCCCTTCCTTCTTCTTCTCCTCCTCCTCCTCTTCCTCCTTCTTCTCCTCCTCTCCCCCCTTCCTTCTTCTTCTCCTCCTCCTCCCCCTCCTCCTTCTTCTCCTCTTCCTCCCCTCCTCCTTCTTCTCCTCTTCCTCCCCCCCCTTCTTCTTCTCCTCCTCCTCCTCCTCCTCTTCCCCCTCCTCCTCCTCCTCCTCCTCCTTCTTCTTCTCCTGCTCCTCCCCCTGCTCCCGCTCCTCCTCCTCGTCCTCCTCGACCACGGCCGCCAGCTCGGGCGAGGAGCGCGGCGGCGGCGGCTCCATCGCCACGGCCCCCGGAGAGAGGCGGGAGGCCGGGGACCAGTTGGTTAGGTTTCCAGGGCAACGAGGGGCGCGCGCAGCGGAGAAGGGGATTGGTCGACGGTCGTCAAGGGCGACGCGAGGCCCCGCCCCGCCCGGGGAGCGGGAGCCAATGGGGGGGCCGAGGGGCGGGGCGCCATCTTCCCCCCTCAATGGGGGGGGCGGGTGTTGAGCGCCGGCGCAGGCGCGGTGGCTGAGGTGGGCGGGGGCCCGAAGGGGGGAGGCGCAGGCGCAGTGAGGAGGGGAAGGGGGCGGGGCCCCGTGGAAGGCAGGGCGCCTGCGCAGCGGAGGCGGCGGGGCTTGGGCTGCTGTCGTCCAGGGCGACGCCCCGCCCCCAGGGGAGCGGGAGCCAATGGGGAGCGGCGGGGCGGGGCCGCGGAGGGGGGGGGAAATTGAACCCCGGCGCAGGCGCAGACGCGGTGGCTGAAGGGGGCGGGGCCCGAGGGAGGGAGGAGCAGGCGCGGCGGAGGGGAGGCTGTCATTCATTCGATCCTATTTATTGAGCGCCTACTCTGTGCAGAGCACTGGACTGAGCGCTTGGAATGGACAAATCGGGAACAGAGAGGGACAATCCCTGCCCAACGACGGGCTCACGGTCTAAACGGGAGAGACAGACGGCAGAGCAAGACAGCACTAAACAAAAATAAGACATCAGCAAGATATTCATTCATTCATTCAATAATATTTATTGAGCGCTTACTACGCGCAGTGCGCTGGACTAAGCGCTTGGAATGGACAAATCGGTAACAGATAGAGCCGGTCCCTGCCGTTTGACGGGCTTACAGTCTAATCGGGGGAGGCGGGCAGACAAGAACGATGGCAATCAATAGAATCGAGGGGAAGAACATCTGGTAAAAACAATAGCGACTAAATAGAATCGAGGCGATGTACAATTCATTAACAAGATAAGGGATGGACACCTCATTACCAAAATAAATAGGGTGATAATATATACAAGTGAGCTCAGTGCCGAGGGGAAGGGGGAAAAGCAGAGGGGGGAGGGGGAGCAGAGGGAAAGGGGGCGCTCAGTCAGAAATCCCACAACCACCACCACCACAGAAACAAGACCACATCATCAAGAGAAATAGAATCAAGGAAATGTACACCTCATTAACAAAATAAATAGGGTCATTCATTCAATAGTATTTATTGAGCGCTTACTCTGTGCAGAGCACTGGACTGAGCGCTTGGAATGGACAAATCGGCAACAGAGAGGGACAATCCCTGCCCAACGACGGGCTCACGGTCTAAACGGGAGAGACAGACGGCAGAGCAAGACAGCACAAAATAAAAATAAGACATCAGCAAGATATTCATTCAGTAATAATAATAATAATAATAATGTTGGTATTTGTTAAGCGCTTACTAGGTGCCGAGCACCGTTCTAAGCGCTGGGGTAGACACAGGGGAATCAGGTTGTCCCACGTGGGGCTCACAGTCTTCATCCCCATTTTACAGATGAGGGAACTGAGGCCCAGAGAGGTTAAGTGACTTGCCCACAGTCACACAGCCGACAAGTGGCAGAGCTGGGATTCGAACTCATGAGCCCTGACTCCAAAGCCCGTGCTCTTTCCACTGAGCCACGCTGCTTCTTCATTCAATAGTATTTATTGAGCGCTTACTATGTGCAGAGCACTGGACTAAGCGATTGGAATGAACAAGTCGGCAACAGATAGAGACGGTCCCTGCCCAACGACGGGCCTACGGTCTAAACGGGGGAGAGAGCAAAGCAAAACAGACCAAAACAAAACGAGACAACATCATCAAGATAAATAGATCAAGGAGATGTACACCTCAGTAACAAAATAAACGGGGTCTTCATTCGTACAATAGTCTTGATTGAGCGCTTACTAAGCCCAGAGCACTGTACTAAGCTCTCGGAATGGACAATTGGGCCCCAGATAGAGACGGTCCCTGCCCAATGACGGGCTCACGGTGTAATGATGGTGGTATTTGTTAAGCGCTTACTATGTGCCGCGCACCGTTCTAAGCGCTGGGGTAGACACAGGGGAATCGGGTCGTCCCACGGTGGGGCTCACGGTCTTCATCCCCATTTTCCAGATGAGGGAACTGAGGCCCAGAGAAGTGAAGCGACACGCCCACAGTCACACAGCTGGCAAGTGGCAGAGCCGGGATTTGAACTCATGACCTCCGACTCCCAAGCCCGGGCTCTTTCCACTGAGCCACGCTGTGTAAGCGGGGGAGACGGACGGCAGAGCAAAACAGAATCAAGACAACATCAAGAAGACAAAAAGAGTGAAGGGGATGGACACCTCATTAACAAGATGAATGGAGTAATAAATAATATAGACAAATAGGCACAGTGCTGAGGGGAAGAGCAGAGGGTGGGAGGAAGGGGAGGAGGAGCAGAGGGAAGGGGGGGCTCGGTCTGGGAAGGCCTCCTGGAGGAGGTGAGCTCTCGGATGGTTTCGTTGTCTGTCTCCCCCTTCTAGCCTGTGAGTCCGTCGTTGGCCAGGCAGCGTGGCTCAGTGGCAAGAGCCCGGGCTTGGGAGTCAGAGGTCATGAGTTCGAATCCCAACTCTGCCCCTTATCAGATTGTGGGCAAGTCACTTCACTTCTCTGGGCCTCGGTGACCTCACCTGTCAAAGGGGGATGAAGACTGTGAGCCGCACGTGGGACCACCCGATGACCCCCGTATCTCCCCCAGCGCTTAGAAGAGTGCTCGGCACCTAGGAAGTGCTTAACAAATACCAACATTATTATTATTGTGTCTATCTGTTGCCCAATTGTGCATTCCAAGCGTTTAGTACACAGTAATAGCTCAATTTAAAAAAAGTGAATGAGTGAGAGAAAGAAAGAGAGAAAGAAAGAAAAGAGAAAGAAAGAAAGAAAGAAAGAAAGAAAGAAAGAAAGAAAGAAAGAAAGAAAGAAAGAAAGAAAAAGAAAGAGAGAAAGAAAGACAGAAAGACAGACAGACAGACAGAAAGAAATGGATGGATGGATGGATGAATGGATGGATGGATGAATGAATGAATGAATGAAGGACATACTCTCCCCGCCCCCCCCCCCCCGTGGGGAGCGGGAGACTACGCCCCGGCGCAGGCGCAGAGGCGGCGGCCGAGGGGGGGCGGGGAGGAGGGGCGGCGGAGGTGGGAGGCGCAGGCGCGGCGAGCCGGGCAGGGCGCGTGCGCGGCGGAGAGGGGCCCGGACGGCGGCCGTCCGGGGCGACGCCCCGCCCCCCGAGGGCCGAGAGCCAATGGCAGCGCGGAGGGGCGGGGCCGCGGCGGCGGCGGGGCACGACTGGCACCTCCCCCGATCAATGGGGGTCGAGCCCGGGCGCAGGCGCAGAGGCGGCGGCGGCGGCGGGGGGCGCAGGCGCAGTGGGGCGGGGGGGGGCTGTGCGCGCCTGCGCGGTGAGGCGGGGCGGGGGGGAAGGCGGCCGAGGCGTCTGAGGCGTCCGAGGCGGCGGGCGGCGGGCCCGGGGCGGTGGCGGCGGTGGCGGCGGCGGCGGCGGGGGCCGCGGCGGGGGGCGGCTCCTGCGCCCCGGCCTCCGCCTCCTCGTCGTCGTCGTCGTCGTCGTCGTCGTCGTCGGGGCCCCGGGGCGGCGGGTCCGGGGCGGGTCCGGCCGTGGGTTCGAGTGCGGCGCCCGGGCCCGGCGCGGGGGCGAAGATGTCGGAGCTGGGGAAGAAGTACTGCGTGTACTGCCTGGCGGAGGTCAGCCCCCTGCGCTTCCGCTGCACCGACTGCCCGGACATCGAGCTGTGCCCCGACTGCTTCTCCGCGGGCGCCGAGATCGGGCCGCACCGGCGCTGGCACGGATACCAGCTGGTGGACGGCGGACGCTTCACCCTCTGGGGGCCCGAGGCCGAGGGCGGCTGGACCAGCCGCGAGGAGCAGCTGCTGCTCGACGCCATCGAGCAGTTCGGCTTCGGAAACTGGGTGAGGGACGCCCGCACCACACGCTCAAAAGACACCCTCCTCCTCCTCCTCCTCCTCCTCCTGCTGCTGCCCATCCTCAGCCTCCTCCTCCTCCTCTCCATCCTTCTCCTCCTGCTCCTCCTTCCTCTGCTCCTCATCCTCCTCCCCATCTTCTTCCTCCTCCTCCTCCTCCTCTCCATCCTTCTCCTCCTGCTCCTCCTTCCTCTGCTCCTCATCCTCCTCCCCATCTTCTTCCTCCTCCTCCTCCTCTCCATCCTTCTCCTCCTGCTCCTCCTTCCTCTGCTCCTCATCCTCCTCCCCATCTTCTTCCTCCTCCTCCTCCTCCTCTCCATCCTTCTCCTCCTGCTCCTCCTTCCTCTGGTCCTCCTCCTCCTCCCCATCCTCCTCCTCCTCCTTTTCCCCCTCCTCCTGGTCGTCATTGTCCTCCCCATCCTCAGCCTTCTCCTCCTCCTCCTCTTCCTTCTCTTCCCAGGGCCAGTGAGGACACGGGGCCCCAGCCCCCCTCTCTTCCACCATCCCCACCTTCCCTCCTTCAGCATCCTCTTCCTCCTCCTGATGCTTCCTCTCATCATCTTCCTCCTCCCCATCCTTAGCTTCCTCCTCCTGGTCCTCCCTCTCATCATCTTCCTCCTCCTCCTCCTCCTGGTGCTCCCTCTCAACATCTTCCTCCTCCTCCCTATTCCTCCTCCTGGTCCTCCCTCTCATCCTCTTCCTCCTCCTCCTCCTCCCAGGGCCAGTGAGGACACAGGGTCCCAGCCCCCCTCTCTCCCACCATCCCTCCTTCAGCATCCTCCTCTTTCTCTTTGTGGTCCTCCCTCTGGTCGTCCTCATCCTCCCCATCCTCCTCCTCACCTTCCTCCTCCTCCTCCAGGGTCGGTGAGGACAAGGAGCCCGGCCACCTGTCTTCCACCATCCTTAGCTTACTTCTTTCAGCATCCTTCTCCTCCTGATCCCCCCCATCCTCCTCCTCCTCCCCGAGCCGCTGGGGCCCCTCTCTTCCACCATCCCCACCTTCCCTCCTTCAGCCTCCTCTCCCTCTCGGTCCTCCCTCTCGTCGTCGTCCTCCTCCTCCTCCTCCACCCCCTATTCTCCTCCTCATCCTTCTCCTCCCTCATCCTCCTCCACCTCTTCCTCCTCTTCCTCCTCCAGGGCGGCAGGGCCAGGCCCATCGTCCGCTCCACCATCCCCACCTTCCCTCCTTGAGCATCCTCTTCCTCCCCGTCCTGGTCCTCCTTCTCCTGGGCCTCCCCCTTGTCCTCCTCCTTCTCCTCATCCTCCTACTCCTCATCTTCCTTCTTTGGATCTTCCCCCTCCTCCTCCTCATCCTCCTGGGCCTCCACCTTCTCCTCGCCCTCTGGGGCCGGCAGGGACACGGGGGCCTCGGGCCGTCTGCTCCACAATCCCCAGCTTCCCTCCTTCAGCATCCTCCTCCTCCTCCTCCTCCTTGTCCTCCTCACCACCCCCCAGTCCTCCTCCTCCTCCCCGTAGTCATCCTCCTCTACCTCCTCTTCCTCGGCCTCCAGGTCGCCTCCTCCTTTTGGTCCTCCTTCTCTTGGGCCTCCTTCTGCTACTCCTCCTCCTCTTGGGCCTCCTCCTGCTCCTCCTCCTGGTCCTCCCTGTCATCCTCCCCATCCTCCTCCCGTCCTCTTCCCTCTCCTCTTCCTCCTCCTCCTCCGCCTCCTCTTTCTTCTCCTCGTTCTCGTCGTCCTCTTCCTCATAATAATATCGATATCGGTTAAGCGCTTACTATGTGCCGAGCACCGTTCTAAGCCCTGGGGTAGATACAGGGTCATCGGGTCGTCCCACGTGAGGCTCACGGTTAATCCCCATTGTACAGATGAGGCCACTGGGGCCCAGAGAAGTGAAGTGACTCGCCCACGGTCACACGGCTGACAGGCGGCAGGGCCGGGATTCGAACCCGTGGCCTCTGACTCCCAAGCCCGGGCTCTTTCCACTGAGCCACGCTGCTCTGTCAGATAGCGCGACGCAGATGTTGTTGAAATATTTTCCTCGTGAAATCTCTAAAGAGAACATCGACTTAAACTTTAAACAGTCCAAGGTAGGGGAGCGGCCGCCTGCTCATCCCCTCGTACTTTCCACCTACACCTCCTTGACGGAGCTCATTCGCTGCCGGGGCTTCGACTGCCACCTCTGTGCGGATGGTTCCCCGATGTGCCTCTCCAACCCTGAACTCTCTCCCTCTTGGCAGTTGCACATTTTCTCCTGCCTTCAGGACATCTCTACCGTCGCCTCAAAACTTAACATATCTAAACCAGAGCTCCTTCTCTCCCCCCCCCCCCCCAAAAACCCTGTCCTTCCCCGACTTTCCCATCGCGGTAGGCAACCCTTCCTGTTTTCACCAGCCCGTGTCATCTTTGACTCCTTTCTCTCGTTCGACCCACGTAGTCAGTCCATCGCTGCACCCCGTCGACTCCACCTCCGCGGCATCTCTAAAATCCGCCCTCTCCTCTCCCTCCAAACCGCTGCCTCGTTGATCCGAGCACTTTTCCTCTCCTGCCTTGATGACTCTGTCGGCCTCCTTGCCGACCTCCCGCCTCCCGTCTCTCCCCACTCCGGTCCGGGCTTCGCTCCGCCGCCCAGGTCGTCTGTCGACAAAATGGTCCAGGTCGCGTTTCCCCGCTTCTCAGGAACCTCTAGTTGGTTGTCCATCCATCTCTGCGCCAAGCGGAAACTCCTCACCGTCGACTTTTAAAGCGGTCCGTCCCCTCGCCCCCTCCCGCCTCACCAGGCTACTCTCCTGCTCCAACCCGGCCCGCCCACTCGGCTCCTGTAATGCCAACTCTCTCGCCGGGCCTCCGTCGTGTCTCTCTCGCCGCCGCACCCTCGCCCGCGTCCTGCCTCTGGCCTGGAACTGCCTCCCTCCTCCTAACTGACAGACGGCGACCCTCCCTCCTCTTCCCGGGCTAATCAGGTCGGACGCCGTCCCTGTCCCGCCTGGGGCTCCCAGTCTCGACCCCCGCTTTTCCAGATGAGGTCACCGAGGCCCAGAAAAGTGAAGTCACTCACCCCGGGTCACACGGCGGGCAGGTGGCGGAGCCGGGATTCGAACCCAAGTCCTTCTAAATCCCAGGCCCGGGCTCTGGGAGGAAGGCCACGCTCCTTCTCTCCCCGACCCCTCCTCGACCACGTTGCCTGCACCCTCCGTCTCCAGTTCTCTGCTCCGGCTCTCTCCTCGTCCCCCTTGGCCCCACGGGGACCTCCCTCTCTGAGGTCACCGGTGACGTCCTCCGCGCCACATCCGCCGACCCCGACTCCATCCTCACCCTCCCGGACCTCTCGGCTGCCTTTGACGCCGTGGCCCGGCCCCTTCCCCGAGACGCGTTGGTTCCCCAGCCTCGGCTCCGCTGGCCCCCGTCCTCTCCCGCTTCTCCTCCCAGCTCCCTGGCCGTTCCTCCTCAGTCTCTGTTGGCTGCTTGCTCCGCCTCCCACCGCCCAGCCGGGAGTGGGTGCGAAAGTCCCTCGGGGCTCCGTTCTGGGTCCATCCGCACCCGCTCCCTTGGAGAATTCGCCTTCTCCCACGGTTTCAGACAGGCTTCCTGGGCAGAAGATTCCCAGATGTACTTCCGCCTCCCCTCCGGAGGCTCACGGTTCGTCTCGCCTTCGGGGCGTCTCTGCCCGGGTTTCCCACACGGACCTCAACCTTTTCCAAGCAGAACTCCTCCTCTTCCCACCCAAACCCCGTCCTCCCCCCGAGCTCTCCCGTCCCAGTTGACAATACCACCGTCCTCCCTGTCTCCCAAGCCCTTAACCCTGACTCTGTCCTCGACTCACCTCTCTCCTTTCATTCATTCAGTCGTATTTACTGAGCGCTGACTATGTGCAGAGCACTGGACTGAGCGCTTGGAAAGGACAAATCGGTAACAGATAGTGACGGTCCCTGCCCTTTGACGGGCTTACGGTCTAATTGCGGGAGACGGACAGACAACAACAATGGCAATAGACAGAATCGTGGGTTCTAATCCCGGCTCCGCCGCTTCTCAGCTGCGTGACTGTGGGCAAGTCACTTCACTTCTCCGGGCCTCGGTTCCCTCATCTGTAAAATGGGGATGAAGACCGGGAGCCCTATACGGGACAACCTGTTTACCTTGGTATCTCCCCCCAGCGCTTAGAACAACGCTTGGCACATCGTAAGCGCTTAACAGATACCGACATTGTTACGAGTTCTAACCCCGGCTCCACGGCCTGTCTGCTGTGTGGCCTCGGGCAAGTCACTTCACTTCCCCGGGCCTCAGTTCCCCCATCTGTAAAATGGCGATTAAGACCGTGAGCCTCCAGAGGGACCGGGACTGTGTCCAACCCGATTGGCTTGTAATAATAATAATGAGGATGGTATTTAAGCGCTTACTATGTGCGAAGCACTGTTCTAAGCGCCGGGGAGGAGGCAAGGTGATCAGGTTGTCCCGCGTGGGGCTCGCGGTCTTCATCCCCATTTTCCAGTCGAGGTAGCTGAGGCCCAGAGAAGTGAAGCGACTGGCCTAAAGGCACACGGCTGACAGGTGGCGGAGCCGGCGTGAGAACCCCTGACCTCTGACTCTCAAGCCCGGCCTCTTGCCACTGAGCCACGCTGCTCCTCCTTGTATCCCACCCCACCCCCCTCAGTACATTGCCTGGCACATAGTAAACGCCTAACAGATACCAGAATTATTATAATCGAACAGCTCTTGCCACGTGCAGAGCGGTGTACTAAATGCTCGAGAGTCCAGTGCAACGGGAGCCACATTCTCTGCCCACGGGGAACTTAGAGTCCAGAGGTGGGCGTCCGCCACCCCCTCCTCTCCGTCCAGACTGTCACCTCGTCTCTCCAAGCGCTTTTCGTTGCCTCTTCCTGTTGCCTTCTTGCCGGCCTCCCTCCCTCCCTCCCTCCCTCCCTCCCTCCCTCCCTCCCTCCCTCCCTCCCATCTCTCCCCACCCCTGCTTCCCCCCGTTACCCCGATCATTTCTCCGGAAAGCCGTTGGGTCCACGTGTCGCCACTCTTCAGAAACCTCCAGGGGTTGCCCGTCCACCTCCCCATCAGACAGAATCTCCTTTCTGTCCGCTTCGAGGCCCTCCGGCAGCGCTCTCCCTCCCCTCTCATCTCGTTAATAATAATAATAATAATAATAATAATAATGTTGGTATTTGTTAAGCGCTTGCTATGTGCCGAGCACCGTTGTAAGCGCTGGGGGTGATACAGGGGAATCGGGTGGTCCCACGTGAGGCTCGCAGTTAATCCCCATTTTCCAGATGAGGGAACTGAGGCCCAGAGAAGTGAAGTGACTTGCCCACGGTCACCCAGCTGCCAAGCGGCAGAGCTGGGATTCGAACTCATGACCTCTGACTCCCAAGCCCGGGCCCTTTCCACTGAGCCACGCTGCTTCTCTGATCTCCTCCTACAACGGCAACGCTCCCTTTGATGGTCTGAGTTCAGCCTCCTCTCTCTACCTCCATCCCTCTGTCCCACCGCCGATCCCCCCCCGGCCCCCGGCTTTCCCGCCGTCTCCCTCGGACTTGGGAACGCCCTCCCCCTTCGTATAATAATAATGCTGGTGTTAGGCACTTACCGTGTACAGAGCAATGTTCTGAGCGCTGGGGGGAGGCACAGGGAGATCAGGTTGTCCCACGTGAGGCTCAGAGTCTTCATCCCCATTTTACAGATGAGGGAACCGAGGCACAGGGAAGGGAAGTGACTTGCCCACAGTCACACAGCCGACAAGCGGCAGAGCCGGGATTTCGAACCCGTGACCTCTGACTCCCAAGCCCGGGCTCGTTCCGCTGAGCCTCACTGCTCACTATGTGACCGGCCAGCACCCTCCCCACTTTCAGAAGCCCTCCTGAAATCCCATCTCCTCTTGAGGCCTTCTCGGGTCAGCCGGGGAGTCCGGAAAAGACCCGGGTTCCGATCCCGGCTCCGCCACCCGCCCGCTCCGTGGCCGCGGGCAGTTCGGTTCGCTTCTCTGGGCCTCGGTTCCCTCTGCTGGAAAATGGGGGTTAAGAGCACGAGCCCCATATGGGAGAGGGACTGTGTCCACCCCGGATCGACTGGTATCTACCCCGGCGCTTAGAACAGTGTTTGGCGCCATGTTCTTCCCCTCCACTCTATTTATCGCCATCGTTCTCGTCCGTCCGTCTCCCCCAATTAGACCGTAAGCCCGTCAGACGGCAGGGACCGTCTCTATCTGTTGCCGACTTGTTCATTCCAAGCGCTTAGTACGGTGCTCTGCACATAGTAAGCGCTCAGTAAATACTATTGAATGAGTGAATGAATAGCGCTTAATAATAATAATGTTGGTATTTGTTAAGCGCTTACTATGTGCCGAGCACTGTTCTAAGCGCTGGGGTAGACACAGGGGAATCGGGTTGTTCCACGTGGGGCTCACGGTCTTCATCCCCATTTTACAGATGAGGTAACTGAGGCACCGAGAAGTGAAGTGACTTGCCCAAAGTCACACAGCTGACAAGTGGCCCAGCTGGGATTCGAACCCATGACCTGCTTAACCAACACCATCATTATTTTTATTATTATCAAGCCTTAATTTCTCCACCTGCCCTTCCCTCTGCCCGCCCCTAAAGCAGTTAGGCACTCCCCCCCAGCCCTTAGGTCCGTAGCCTTATCCTCTGCTATCTCCCCACTCTGAAGTTATTTTAATATTCTTCCGCCGCGGACTGCCGTCTCCCTGTGGGCGGGGATTACGCCTGTCGACTCTACTGTACTGTACTTCCTCGACGCCTTGGGACAGCTCCCCGCCGACAGTAAGCGCTCCCTAAATAGCATTGACTGACTGACCGACCGACCGGAGGGAAAAGTGAGGAAGTTGCAGAAGAAATCCAGTCGGTGAAAGGCTCGCGAGCCCGTGATGAGGAGTTGGAGTGTCACCTAAAAAACGGGTGGGAGCCGGGTATTCGTTCATTCATTCGTTCAGTTGTATTTATTGAGCGTTTACTGTGTGCAGAACACTGTACTAAGCGCTCGGGAAGTACAGTTCGGCAACAGAGAGAGACTGATTCCCGCCCACAACGGGCTAACGGTCTAGAAGGTGGGGAGACGGACAACACAACTAGTAAACAGGCGTCGGTAGCCTCCTTATAAAAAAGTAGAATTGGAACTATATGCACATCTTGAATAAACAATGAGTAGAATTGTAGGTATAAATATGTACAAATATAGACGAGTGCTGTGGGGAGGAGAAGGGGAAAGGGGAGCAGAGGGAGGGAGGAGGGGGAAGAGGGGCAGAGGGAAAGGGAGGGCTCGGTGTGGGCAGGCCTCCCGGAGGAGGTGAGCTCTCAGGAGGGCTTCGAAGAGGGGAAGAGAGTGAGTTTGGCGGAGGGGAGGAGGGAGGGCCTTCCGGGACGGCGCGAGGACGCGGGCCGGGGGTCGACGGCGGGACGGGAGAGAACGAGGCCCAGCGAGGAGGTTGGTACCAGGAGGGTTAGTTCCATGTAGGTGATGTACAGACTGTAAACTCGTTGTGGGCGGGGATGTGACAGTTTATTATTGCAGTGTACTGAGGTAGAGACCACGACCCCCGGTTCTCCTCCGTTCCTCTCATTCTTCCCCCCGCTTCAGAACCTTATCGAAGGCCCGTCTCCTCCAAGAGGCCTTCCCTCCTTTCCTCTCCTCCCACTCCCTTCTGCATCGCCCCGACTTGCTCCCTTTATTCATCCCTCCTCCCCGCCCCACGTCACTTACATCCACATCTGTCATTTCTTTACTCGTATGTCTCTCTCCCTCCCCTTTAGACTGTAAGCTTATTGTGGGCCGGGAATGTGTCTGTTTATTCCTCCCCAAACCCCACTGCCCTCCCGATACCCTTCTTCCCCCATCCCGCCCCACTCCATCACAGGCAAACTCCCAATCCGTCGATCATATGTATCGAGCGCTTACGTGCGTAGAGCACTGTACTAAGCGCTGGGGAGAGTACAGTATAGCAGACCCATTCCTGCCCACGGTCTAGAGGGGGAGACCGACATCGGTATGAATAAATAAGTAGATAAAACAAATTACAGATCTCTACCTATGTGCCTTGGGGACGGGAGGGAGGATGAATGAGGGAGCAAGTCAGAGCGGCGCAGGAGGGAGGGCGAGGAGAGGAGGGCGCGGTCAGGGAAGGCTTCTTGGAGGAGAGGGCTCTTCTTCCCCCGGAACCTCCCCGTCTCTTTTCACTTTTACCAACCCCCTTCTCGGAACCCCCCCACTGTCCAAACTCACTTCAGTCCGTCACTCGTGTTTATTGGGCGCTTATTCATAAAGTCGTACGTACCGAGCGCCTACCGTGTGGGAAGCACTGTACGAAGCGCTTGGGAGAGTATAACACAGCAAGAGACACGTGTTCCCTGCCCACAGTGAGCCCAGTCTAGAGGGGGAGACAGGCATGAATATCAATAAACGCGACAGATGTGTATATCAGTGCTGTGGGGGTGAATAAAGGGAACAGGACAGGGCGACGCAGGAGGGAGTGGGAGAAGAGGAAAGGAGGGCTCAATCAGGGAAGGCCTCTCGGAGGAGGAGGTGGGCCTTCAGTAAGGCTCTGAAGGCAAGAGAATGTCATTTCTGGATTTGAGGGAAGGGGGTTCCAGGCCAGAGGCGGGACCTGAGCGAGGGACGAAATGGAGGTACGGCGAGGGGGGTTGGCATTAGAGGAGCGAAGCGGGCGGGCCGGGTTGGGGTAGGAGAGCGGCGAGGCGAGGTAGGAGGGGGCGAGGGGATGGACGGCTTTAAAACCAATGGCTCCGGGCCAGAGGCAGGATGCAGACGAGGGGTCAGAGGCGAGGTGCGTGAGGCCGAGGCGGCGTGGCCTAGAGGCTACAGCCCGGACCTGGGAGTCAGAAGGACCTGGGTTCTAATCCCGGCGCCGACACTCGTCTGCCGTGTGACCTTGGGCAATTGACTTCACGTCTCTGGGCATCAGTCCTCTTCTCTGGAAAATGGAGATCGAGTGTGAGCCCCACATGAGATACGGTCAGTGTCCTACCCAGTTCGTCTGTATCTGTACCATGAAAAAGTGAGTGTGCTCTGTTGTATTGATAGACAGTTGGACAGATACCATTGATAGGTTCTTCATTCAGTCGTATTTACTGAGCGCTTACTGTGTGCGGAGCACTGTACTAAGCGCCTGGAAAGTACAGTTCGGCAACAGATAGAGACGGTCCCTACCCAACAACGGGCTCACAGTCTAGAAAGGGGAGACAGACAGTAAAACGGAACAAGTAGACAGGCGTCAATAGCATCAAAATAGATAAGTAGAGTTATAGATATATATACACATCATTAATAAAATAGACTAATAAATACGTACAAATATACAAAAGTGTGGGGCAGTGAAGGGAGGTAGAACAGAGGGAGAGATTCGGGGCGATGGGGAGGGGAAGGGGAGCAGAGGGAACGGGGGGACTCAGTCTGGGAAGGCCTCCTGGAGGAGGTGAGCTCTCAGTAGGCTTTGAAGAGGGGAAGAGAGTTTGGTGGAGGTGAGGAGGGAGGGCATTCCATTCATTCAATAGTATTTATTGAGCGCTTATTATGTGCAGTGCACTGGACTAAGCGCTTGGAATGTACAAATGGGTAACAGATAGAGGCGGTCCCTGCCCACTGACGGGCTTACGGTCTAATCGGGGGAGATGGACAGACGAGAACAATGGCGATAAATAGAATCGAGGGGAAGAGCATCTCACTGAAACAATGGCAAATAAATAGAATCAGGGTGATGTACATCTCATTAAACAAAATAAATAGGGTGATGAAGATATAAACAGTTGAGCGGACGAGTACAGTGCTGAGGGGAGGGGGCGGGAGAGGGGGAGGAGCAGAGGGAAAGGGGGGAGAAGAGGGTTTAGCTGCGGAGAGGCGAAGGGGGGTAGAGGGAGCAGAGGGAAAAGGGGAGCTCAGTGTGGGAAGGCTTCTTGGAGGAGGTGAGCTCTCAGTAGGGCTTTGAAGAGGGGAAGAGAATGAGTTTGGCGGAGGTGAGGAGGGAGGCCGTTCCGGGACCGTGGGAGGACGCGGCCCGGGGGTCGACGGTGGGACAGGTGAGACCGAGGGACGGTGAGGAGGTGGGCGGCGGAGGAGCGGAGCCTGTGGGGTGGGCGGTAGAGAGAGAGAAGGGAGGAGCGGGAGGACGTGGGCCAGGGGTCGACGGCGGGATAGGCGAGATCGGGGGACTTTGAGGAGGTGGGCGGCGGAGGAGCGGAGCGTGCGGGGTGGGCAGGAGAAAGAGACAAGGGAAGGGAGGTAGGAGGGGGCAAGGGGATGGACAGCTCTGAAGCCAAGAGTGAAGAGTTTTTGTTTGATATGGAGGTGGATGGGCAACCACTGGAGATTTTGGAGGAGGGGGGTGACGGGCCCAGAGCCTTTCTATAGAAAGATAATCCAGACAAGGGGAGCGAAGTATGGACTGGAGTAGGGAGAGGCAGGAGGTCGGGAGGTCAGAGAGGAGGCTGATGCAGTCATTTAGGCGGGATGGGATGAGTGACTGTATTTGCTTGGTAGTGGTTCGGTTGGAGAGGAAAGGGTGGATTTTGGCGATGTCGTGAAGGTGAGACCGGCAGAAATCGGTGATGGATCGGCTGTGGGGCGAATGAGAGAGAGGAGTCAAGGATGACGCCGAAGTTCTGGGCTTGTGAGACGGGAAGGACGGTCGTGCCGTCTACAGCGATGGGAAAGTTCGGGAGAGGACGGGGTTCGGTAGGGAAGATGAGGAGCTCTGTTTTGGACACGCTGAGTTTGAGGTGACGGGAGGACAGCCAGGTAGAGATGTCTCGAGGTGGGAGGAGGTGAGAGTTTGGACAGAGGGAGAGAGATCAGGGAAGGAGATGTTGACTTGGGGATCATCCGCCTAGCGATGGTAGTGGAAGCCGCTGTGGGAGCGAATGATTCCCCTAGGGAATGAGGGTTGATGGGTCGAGGGGGTCAATTTGATCGCCGAGGGAAGGTAGTTCGGGTGTGGAGGATAAATGGGGAATGTTGACTGAAGCTACTGGTCATTGCCGTCAACTTCCTTCCTTTCCTTCTTTTACTTAATACCTTCCCTTCCTTCCCTTCCCTTCCCTTCCCTTCCCTTCCCTTCCCTTCCCTTCCCTTCCCTTCCCTTCCCTTCCCTTCCCTTCCCTTCCCTTCCCTTCCCTTCCCTTCCCTTCCCTTCCCTTCCCTTCCCTTCCCTTCCCTTCCCTTCCCTTCCCTTCCCTTCCCTTCCCTTCCCTTCCCTTCCCTTCCCTTCCCTTCCCTTCCCTTCCTTCCCTTCTTTCCATCCTTCCCTCCCTCCTTCCTTTCTTCCTTTCCCTTCCTTCCTTCCCTTCTTTCCATCCTTCCCTCCTTCCCTCCTTCCTTCCTTCCCTCCCTCCCTCCTTCCTTCCTTCCTTCCTTCCCTCCCTCCCAGTGAGAGATCAGAGCTAGAGATGTCGATTTGGGAAAATGGTCCCCATGGAGGTGATAGTTGAAGCCACTTAGCGAATGAGTTCTCCAAGGGAGTAGCTGTCGTGTCCCTCATTTCCTCTAGCACATCTACCAATTCTGTTGCATTCTACTTTCCCAGGTGCTCAGTACAGTGTTCTGCACACCGTAAGTGCTAAACACATCCCACTGAAGCAGCGTGGCCTAGTGGATGGAGCTCGGGCCTGGTTCTGATCCCAGTTCTGCCACTTGTCTCCTGGGTGACCTTGTGCAGGTCACTTCACTTCTTTGAGCCTCAGTGACCTCATCTGTAAAGTGGGGGTTAATAATCATAATAGTAGTAATTAAGATACTTGTTCAGCACCATAATAATAGTAAGTAAGATACTTGTCAAGCACATACTACGTGCCGAGCACTGTTCTAAGCACTGGGGTAGATACAGGTTAATCAGGTTCATTCAGTTGTATTTATTGAGAATTTACTGTGTGCAGAGCACCGTAGTAAGCGCTTGGAAAGTACGATACAGCAGTAGAGACGGTCCCTGCTCACACCGGGCTTACAGTCTAGAGGGGGAAAGACAGACAGCAAAACAAGTTTGCAGGCATCGATGCAAATAAATAGAATAGGTCGGACACGGTCCCCACCCCACATGGGGCTCACAGTCTTAATCCCTATTTTCCAGGTGAAGGAAGTGAGGCCCAGAGAAGCGAAGTGACTTGCTCAGGGTCACCCAGCCGACATGTGGCAGAGCCGTTCCTTCATTCAATAGTATTTATTGAGCGCTTACTATGTGCAGAGCACTGGACTGAGCGCTTGGAATGAACAAGTCATGAACATGTGACTGTGGGCAAGTCACTTCACTTCTCTGGGCCTCAGTTCCCTCATCTGTAAAATGGGGATTAAGACCGTGAGCCCCACGTGGGACAACCTGATTCCCCTATGTCTACCCCAGCGCTTAGAACAGTGCTCGGCACATAGTAAGCGCTTAACAAATACCAACATTATTAACAAGTCGGCAACAGATAGAAACGGTCCCTGCCGTTTGACGGGCTTAAGGAGCCGGGATTAGAACTCAGGTTCTTCTGTCGGCCAGGCCCAGGCTTCATCCACTAGGCCACACTGTTTCTCCGAGGGTGCGCCCGTGCCCGGGAAACAGCATGACGTAGGGGAGGCATCGTGGCTTGGTGGCTAGAGCCCGGGCCTGGGAGTCAGAAGGCCGTGGGTTCTAATCCCCGCTCCTCCACCTGTCTGCTCTGTGGCCTTGGGCGAGTCACTTCCCTTCTCTGGGCCTCACTTCCTTCACCTGGAAAATAGGGATTAAGACCGTGAGCCCCATGTGGGACAGGGGCCGTGTCCAACCCGATTTGCCGGGATCCACCCCAAGCGCCCGGTGAGGTGCCCGGCACATAGTAAGCGCTCAACGAACACCATCGTCGTCGTCGTCGTCATTATTACGGGCTCCAGGAGGCGGCCGGCGACGTGCGCTGAGCGAGGCTCCCGGTCTGGGCGGGGAGAAGCCTCTCAAGTGGTTTTCGTGGCCGCTGTGAGGAAGGGGCCCCCGGGCAGTGGGTGACGGGGGGGCGAAGAGGGGAGGGACGTGGGAGGGCGGAGGGCTTCCTGGCCCGGACGGGTGACTTTTTCACGGGCACGGTAGAGGCCTCCCGGAAGGCCGCTGACCCGTCCCGCCGGGCGGCCCGCCCTGGCCGCTTTCTCAGGACCCCGGGCAGGCTGACGGGGGCCCGAGCGGGGCCTCCTTCCCTGCCCCTCCGCGGCCTTCCCCGTCCCAGCTCTCCGGCGCCCTTCCGTCCCCGCTCCCCGCTCCCCGCCCCCCTTCTGTGCTCTCTGTTAAGCTCCAAATGTAATGACGAGGAGGGTATCCTTTAAGCGCTCATTATGCGTCGAGCACCGTCGTGAGCGCCGGGGTAGATGCAGGCTAATCAGGAGGGGCACGATCCCTGTCCCAAATGGCGCTGCCAGGCTCCATCCCCATTTTACAGAGGCTGAGAGAAGTTTAGTGACTTGACCCAGGTCCCACAGCAGACAAGTGGCCGAGCCGGGGTTAGAACCCAGGTCCTTCCGATTCCCAGGCCCGGGCTCCAGCCACGAGGCCGTGCCGCCTCTGTGTGTCGAGCACCGTTCCGAGCACCGGGGGGAATAGGGCTAATCGGGACGGACCCAATCCTGGCCCCCCGAGGGGTTGAAGCGGGAGGGAGAACCTCCGTTTTACCGAGCTGAGGCCCGGAGAAATGAAGCAGCTTGCCCGAGGTCACCCAGCGGGGCCGGGGTAAGAACCCGGGTCCTTCGCCTACCGGGCGCGCCCAGGGAGGCCGACGGTGTCCCGTTCTGGGCTCCTGGCTTCGAAGCAGCGCGGCCCGACGGCTAGAGCCCGGGCCCGGGAGTCAGAAGGTCGCGGGCGCCGATCCCGGCTCCGCCCCTTGTCCGCTGCGGGACCTCGGACAGGTCCGGGCCTCGGCTCCCTCCTGTGTCAGACGGGGGTTGAGACGGTCCGCCCCCGTGCGGGTCGGGGACTGTGGCCGAAGCGATCGGCCGGTCTCCACCCCGGCGCTTAGCACGGCGCCCGGCGGGCCCTGACCGCCGAACGGGTCCCCCCCCCCCCCCCGCCCCCCGGTCGGCGTCCGGACCGTGGACGTCGGCTTCCCGAAGAGCCCCGTGGTCCGTCGACCGGGCGGTCGTATTTATCGGGCGCTCGCCGTGCGCAAAGCACGGTCCCGGGCGCCCGGGGGGAGAGCGCGGGAGGACGCCGGGCCCCTTCCCTCGCCCCCGACGGGCCCGCGGCGCGGCGGGCGGCCCCCCGGGCCGCGGGCGGGCCCGAGGTCCCCCGAACCCCCGCCTGACGGCGTCCCGTTCCCCGCAGGAGGACATGGCGGCGCACGTGGGGGCGTCGCGGACCCCCCAGGAGGTGATGGAGCACTACGTGAGCATGTACATCCACGGCAACCTGGGCAAGGCCTGCATCCCGGCCACCATCCCCAACCGCGTGACCGACCACACCTGCCCCGGCGGGGGCCCGCTGTCCCCGAGCCTGACCACCCCGCTGCCCCCGCTGGACATCTCGGTGGCCGAGCAGCAGCAGCTGGGCTACATGCCCCTGCGGGACGACTACGAGATCGAGTACGACCAGGAGGCCGAGGCCCTGATCAGCGGCCTGTCGGTCAACTACGACGACGACGACGTGGAGATCGAGCTGAAGCGCGCGCACGTGGACATGTACGTGCGCAAGCTGCGGGAGCGCCAGCGGCGGAAGGACATCGCCCGGGACTACAACCTGGTGCCCGCCTTCCTGGGCAAGGACAAGAAGGAGCGGGAGCGGGCCGGCCGGCGCAAGGTGACCAAGGAGGAGAAGGAGGTGCGCCTCCGCCTGCGGCCCCTCTACCAGTTCATGTCCTGCAAGGAGTTCGACGACTTCTTCGAGAACCTGCACAAGGAGAAGGTGCTGCGGGCCAAGATCCGCGAGCTGCAGCGCTACCGCCGCAACGGCCTCACCAAGATGGAGGAGTCGGCCGAGTACGAGGCGGCCCGCCACAAGCGCGAGAAGAGGAAGGAGAACAAGGCCGCCGCCGCCGCCGCCGCCGCCGCCGCCGCCGCCTCGGCCGCCGCCTCGGCCTCCTCGGCCCCCGCCGCCAAGAAGGGCCGGGAGGACGGCCGGGACGGGGACCCCGCCGGCCTGGAGAACCTGCCGGGCTGCGAGCTCCTGTCGGACCGGGAGAAGGTGCTCTGCGGCTCCCTGGGGCTCAGCCCGGCCCGCTACCTGACGGTCAAGACCATCATCGTCAAGGACCACCTCCAGAAGCGCCAGGGCATCCCCTCCAAGAGCCGCCTCCCCGCCTACTTGGACAAGGTGCTCAAGAAACGGATTTTCAACTTCCTCACCGAGAGCGGGTGGATCTCCAGGGAGGGGTCCTGAGGGCGGGCGCCGAGGGGGACTCGGGCCCCGCCCCGCCCCGCTCTTCTCCGGGCCGCCCCCTTCGAGCCTTCCCCTCGGGGACGGGGCGGGCGGGGTGGACGGAAGGGGCCGCGTCCCGTCGGCACGAGGCCCCGGACGGCGGGCGGGGAGAGGGGAGAGGGGGGAGGTCGCCTCCGCCCGGCCCGACGCTCGGCCCGGTCGGGTCGGGGCCTTGGCCGTCCCGGGCGGGGGCGGGATTGTGACGTCCGGCCTTTTTCGATGTTTTGTCGTCGTCGTCCCGTCGGTTACGGCGGAGGGTGAGGCCCTCCCGCGCCGGGGGGGGAGGTCGGCTCCCGCCGACGCCGCGCGTCGCGGCCCGTGGGCGCCGTCGCCTCCGAATCTGTTGGCCCAGCGCCCCGAGGCCCAGGCACACAGCACTTTAAAACGGAGGGGTCGCCGGGTGGGGGGGGGCCCCCCGCCCCGCCGAGTCCCGTGTAGCAGATTGGGGGACGGGGAGGAGGGCGGACCCGCTCGGCCCCGAGGACGAGAGCGGAGAATCGGCGGGCGGGCGGGGCTCCGTCGGGCCCCGACGGCTTCCGGCCCCTCTCGGCCGGGGAAGAAGATCCGGCCCCTCTCCTCCCCCCCTCACCTCTCGCTTCGCACGGCCGGGACCTCCGCCGTCTCGGCGGCCGGCCGGGAGCCCCCCCCCCCCCCCCCCCGGCCACCTCGTCGGGGGCCGCCCCCCGCCATCGACCGAGGGGTCGATCGATCGCACCGCCGGGGCGCGGGCCGGAGGGCGGCGGCGGACGCCGAGGGTCCCGAAGCCTTCACCGTCCTCCCCCCGAGGGCTCGGCCGCCAAGGGAAGAGACGTCCGACGGAGCGAACGTGTTCATGTAGCAGCTTCTCGCAGAGTTATCCAGGGAAGAAAACTACCGAGTAGTAAAGCAGGGATTTTATATATAGGTTGTGAGTTCTTTTTCTTTTTTATTATTATTATTATTATTTAAAAAAAAAAAAGAAGCAGCAAAACAAAAACCAAGCAGTTAGTTGGCAGTTGTTCTCGGGTGATTTTGGGGTGTTTTTTTTTTTTTAAGCAACTGGAAGCCGCAGGCGTCCGGACTACTTATTCCGTCACCAGACGGTCCCCTCGTCGGCGGAAGCGCCACCCCTTTCCAGCCCCGAGAGAGAATTCTCCTTTCCGAGTCAAGACCCTGTTCCTCCCTCTCTCCCCTCGGCGGGCGTCCTGCCCTTCGCCGACGGGGGGTTTCCATCACGGGCTTCTCTTGATGTCCCCGGGGCACTGTTATTACTGAAACTTTTCTGGGGAGTGGCATTTTTTTGCGGGGGGCGGTGAGAAGGGGAATTTTCCTGTTGTCGAAAGCCCAAAGCCACTTCTGAGACGTGATCCACCCTTGACCCCCCCCCCCCACCCGCCCCGCGGGGGCCCGACGGTGAGGTGCTATCTACTTGCCAGTGTCTTTGCCTTGAATTTTTTAGAAGTGATTTTTTAAAAAAGTCATTTTCCCTTTGGTTTTTTGGTCGTTTTTTCTTTTTAATTTAATCTTCAGCATTTCCAAGGGATTTTCAATATCGTGGTGCCTTCGCCTTTCCTCCTCACCTCAGGGTGAGAAGTCCCGGAGCTGAGATAGCGTACAGCCGTGGGATCTTTTAAGGGGTTGGGGGTGCCGAACACCCCCGGGTCGGCGTTGAAGAGGCGACCCGCCGCCGCCCGCAAGGCGGGCCGTCCGCCCCCTCGGCGCCGTAGAGATCGCTCCGCACACCGGGTAGACGGCCGTCCCCTTCGGAAGCGGCTCCGAGGATCGACGGGGGCGGCGGCCGGCGTGATCCTGAAGGTTGGCGAGAGGGAGAGGCGCCGCCAGGTCGCCTTCGGCTCCGAGGGGAAGCCGGATCTTTGTTCCCCACGCCCGTCGGCCTCTCCGGACGAGCGCGTCGGGGGAGCCGGCGGGCCGCGACTTGAGCTTCCCGGCGGGCCGAGTCCGGAGACGGGTCTGACGGCTCGGGACGCCCTGGCCAAGGTGAGGCGGAGCGGCCGAAGAGGAGAGCGGCCCCGTCTGCGGCCTCCTCCCTCCGGCCCCGGCGAGGAGGGACGAGAGACGGGACCGACGGGCGGGGTTCCTCCGGACCCGTCGTCGGTCGGTCTACCGCGAGACCCGTCCCTCTGACTCGGGGAGATGAGACGAGCGGCGAGGATGATGGTTGCGGAATCGAGTCCGCCTCCCCGCTCCTTTCCGCCGGCTCGGTCGGCGGGCCCCGGGAGGGGAAGACGTGGCCGTCCCCTCCCCTCCCGGGAGCGGATCCGCGGTCGTCGCTTGGCGCGTCTCTAGGAAGCCCCTCTCCCCCACCCCACGGCCCCGTGTTAGGATATTCTCATTCTCAAGAATACCCGACGGGGCTTCCGAGAAGCCCCGACCGCCCTCCGCTCTCTCTGCCCGCTGCTCTCTCCTCCGCCTGTCCCCCTTAGATCCTCAGCCCGGCCCCGGGCTCAGCTGCGAGAGTCCCAGAAGGCCGACCGAGGGCCGGAAAAAGGACTCTGGCCCACCGAGAAACGGCAAAGACACGAATACCGAAACGGCCCTCGGCGTTCTTTCGACCAGACTTTGGTGCCAAACTCCACCCTTTTTTCCCCGAGAGTAATTTTAATTAGCGGAAGCATGTTTTCTAAGTAGAAAATGTCCGAAACAGAGCTCAGCGAGGCTGTTAAAATATAGAATTTTTCCAGCAGCGAAAGAAACCCACCAAAACCCTACTTCCCATTAAGCCAGGCCGTGGTGTTTTTTCTAACCGCTGAAGGTGTCCCCGTATTGGGTGAGGTATTTTGCTTATCGATATCTTTTTTTTTTCCCTCGGAGCTCTGCACTGTTTGGGAAAACGACCCTATCGTACCGACGTCCCAGTTGCGGTCATGCAAAAATCCAAACGATTGTTATTCTTGTGAATAGAAACAAAAAAAAAAAGATCGCTGTTTAATTTTTCAGTGTAAATATGTACATAATTAAAACAGTTGTTTTCACATGACTCCGTTTCACCTGTGTCTTTGAGGAAACCTGTCAGAGAGAAGATTTGTCGAGCCCTCGAGAAACCCCACCTCGAGCTATTTTCTGTGGTTTTTCTTTTTTAAAATACTCTCGTTTTTCTAAGAGAGTGAGGTGATTACTTTCGTTCTGAAGTGTGAATTCTGTAATGAGGAAGGCGGGTTCAATAAAGGACTCGGGTTCATTTGTCTGGCATGCTTCAAAATTAAATCTGTAGGTTTTTTGTGTGTGTTTTTAGCGGTATCCGTTATGTGCTCACCGTGGGTCGGGCAACTGTCCGCCACGCTGGATTTAGATACAGGCTAATCAAGTTGGGTCTCCGTCCCCCGTGGAGCCCGTCGTCTTAATCCCCGTTTTGCAGATGAGAAAACTGAGACCCAAAGAAGTGAAGTGCCTCCGCCCAGGGGCCTGCAGCAGACAAGAGGCGGAGCCGGGATTAGAACCCATGACCTCCCCGGGCCCGTGTTCTTTCCACTACCCCGTGCTGCTTTCGAACCGGTGGTGGTTTCAAAATCCCAAGAAAAAATCATGATCGGTATTAACTTTCCTAGTGTAAATATCGGACAATCCTACAAAAACTTCCTCGCCGGAAGATTGGAGAGAAGACGGCCAACTCCAGCGGGCACCGGAGCCGCCGACGGAAAGAACACGTTCACGGTAACTCGGAGCTGTGCTGGTTGTGAAACGGAGCGCCATCATCTGTGGTCTTCAAGGAGCGCTTTCTGTGTGCAGAGCACCGTACTGAGCGCTTGGGAGAGTCCAATAGAACGATATACTAGACAGGTTCCCTGCCTCCAACGAGCTTCCGCTCTAGAGGACGGCTCCGGGGCTTGGGGTGTCCTCCAGCCCGCCTCTGCCCATCCTTCCGTCTCAGCCCCACCCCGGGCTTCTTTCTGGGTTCTGAGCCCCGGCTGCGTTTCGGAAAGACGAGGGAGAGCGGCCCTGGAGGCGAGTGGAATTTTGTTTTTTACTCTTGTTCTTTCAGCACATACTATGTTCCAGGCACTGTAGTAATAATAATACTGATAACTGTGGTATTTAAGCGCTCGCTATGTGCCCGGCACCGTACCGAGCGCTGGCGTGGATCCGAGGACGTCGGGTCGAACACGGTCCCTGTCCCCCGCGGGGCTCGCGGTCCCCGTCCCCATCTGACAGCTGAGGGAACCGAGGCCCGGAGAAGCCAAGCGACTTGCCCGAGGTCACCCAGCAGACGAGTGGCGCAGTTGGGGTTAGAACCCGTGACCTAACTACTGGGGTGGATATGGGCCAATTCAGTGGGACACGGTCTTCGCCCCCATTTGACAGCTGAGGTAACTGAGGCCCAGAGCAGTGAAGTGTACCAGCGAATGCGTCGTCTTGTATTCTGTCGTACTCTCCGATGGTACCTAGTGCGGCGTTTAGAGCAGTGCCCAGCGCTCGGAACAGTGCCGGGCACATGGTAAGTGCTTAGCAAATACCATCGTCGTCATGATTATTACAGTGCCCTTGGCACAGCGCTCGATAAATCCGATGGATAGAATCGATCGGTCGAGGTGACTCACCCAGGGTCACACGGCAGACGGGTGGCGGAGCCGGGCTTCTGTCCTCCACCCACACCCACTCCCTTGGGGAAGTCTTCGGCCCCTGTGTTTCAACTCCCATCTCTACGCCGATGATTCCCAAATCGACCTCTCCCCTTCTCTGCAGTCTCGCCTTCCCCGGTGCCCGCACGACGTCCCCTACGCGCCGACGCCTCAGACGTCACGAGGAAAACACGACTCCTCTTCTTACGCAAACCCAGTCCTCCCCGTCTTTCCCGTCGTCGGAGACGCCGCGACTATCCTCCCGGTCTCACCGGCCTGGAACCTCGGTATTAATAATAATAAGGTTGGTATTAAGCGCCTACTACGTGCCGAGTACCGTACCGAGCACCGGGGTGGATACAAGGTGATCAGGTTGTCCCACGTGGGGCTCGCAAGTCCTCATCCCCATTTCACCGATGAGATAACTGAGGCCCAGAGAAGTGAAGTGACTGGCCCCAAGTCACACAGCCGATAAGCGGCAGAGCTGGGATTCGAACCCGTGACCTCCGACTCCCAAGCCCACGTTCTTGCCACTGAGCCGTGCAGCTTCTCTCTCATCTTTGACTCCTCTTTTCTGTTGTGTTTTTTTTTTTTCAGTGGTCGTCGTTCAGAGCGTACTTTGTGCCGACCACCGTACTGAGCGCGGGGGGGGGCGGCTACAAAATAATCAGGCGGACAGAGTACGTGTCCCACATGGGGCTGCCCGTCTCAGTCCCCATTTTACCGATGAGGTAAACAGAGGCGTGGGGAAGTGAGGCGACTTCCCCCAGGTCACCCGGTAGACGGTCGGCAGAGCTAGGATTAGAACCCAAGTCCTTTTAATGATAATGTTGGTATTAAGCGCTTACTAGGTGCCGAGCGTTGTTCTACTAGGGGTAGATACAGGGTCATCAGGTTGTCCCACTTGGGGCTCACGGCGTTCATCCCCATTTTCCAGATGAGGTCGCTGAGGCCCAGAGAAGTGAAGTGACTCGCCCACGGTCACCCAGCTGACAGGTGGCAGAGCCGGGATTCGAACCCACGACCTCTGACTCCCAAGCCCGGACTCTTGCCACCGAGCCAGGCTGCTTTTGATTCCCAGACCTGTCCTCTGTCCCGTCCTACCTTCACGAGCTTCAGATCTGCCCTCGGTGAGCCATCCGGGCTGCAGCCAAGGGGGGCCAGGGATGTATTTTGCCTCCCTGGCTCGGTCCCGGCCGGCCTCCCTCCCTCTCCTCCCCCCCCCCCCCCCGCCCCCGTCCTGGAGAAGCAGCGGGGCTCGGTGGCAAGACCCCGGGCTTGGGAGTCAGAGGTCACGGGTTCTAATCCCTCCCCCACCGCTCGTCAGCTGTGTGACCTTGGGCAAGTCACTTCACTTCTGCGGACCTCAGGACCCTCATCTGGAAAATGGGGATGAAGACCGTGAGCCCCAAGTGGGACAACCTGGTGACCCTGTATCTACCCCAGCGCTTAGAACAGTGCTCGGCACATGGTAAGGGCTAAACAGATACCAACGTTATTAGTATTATCCTCCTCCTCCTCTCTGCTCCCCGGATCCTTTTTCCCCCCAAAGCCCTTCAGTCCCCATCTCCCCCTCGAAACCCTCCCGCGGCGGCCCAGCCCCCTCCTGCGGCCAACGGAGACTCCTCACCGTGGGCTGTGAGGCGCCCACCCCGGCAACCCTCCCCCCGCCCACACCTCATTGATGAAGAAGCAGCGCGGCTCCGTGGAAAGAGCCCGGGCTCGGGAGTCAGAGGTCGTGGGTTCTAATCCCGGCTCCGCCGTTTGCCCGCTCTGTGACCTTGGGTAAGTCACTTTGATTCTCTGTCCCTCAGTGACCTCAGCTGTCAAACGGTGACGAAGATGGTGAGCCCCACTCGGGACAACCTGATTACCTTGTATCTACTCCAGCGCTTAGTACAGGGCTTGGCGCATAGTAAGGACTTAACAAATACCATCGTCATTATTCCCTTTAATCCGGTCCACACGCTCCGCTCCTCTCAAACCAGCTGACTCTCAGTAGGAAAGCAGCGTGGCCTAGTGGCGAGAGCACGGGCCTGGGAGTAAGGAGGACCTGAGTTCTAATCCTGTCCCCACCGCTTGTCTGCCCTGTGACGTGGGGCAAGTCACTTCACTTCTCTAGGCCTCAGCGACCTCACCTGGAAATATGGGGATGAACCAAAAAATGACGGTTTTTGTTAAGCGCTTAAAATGTGACAAGCCCTGTTCGGACGCACTGGGGTCGATACGAGGTGATGAGGATGTCCCATGTAATCGTATTTATTGAGCGCTTACTATATGCAGAGCACTGTACCAAGCGCTTCGAACGTACAATTGGGCAACAGACAGAGACGATCCCTCCCCAACAATGGGCTCACAGTCTAAATGGGGGAGACAGCAAAGCAAAACGGAACAAAACGAGTAGTGTGGCCTAAGTATCATCAAGATAAATAGAATCATATACACCTCATTAACAAAATAAATAGGGTAATGTATAAGATATACAAATGAGCACAGTGCTGAGGGGAAGGGGGAAGAGCAGAGGGTGGGGGGCGAGGAAGAGCAAAGGGAAAGGGGGTTCAGTGTGGGAAGGCCTCCCGGGGGAGGTGAGCTCTCAGGAGGGCTTTGAAGAGGGGAAGAGGGTCAGTTGGGCGGAGGTGAGGAGGGAGGGCCTTCCGGGTCCGCGGGAGGACGCGGCCCGGGGGTCGACGGCGGGACGGGCGAGGACGGAGGACGGAGGAACGGAGCGTGCGGGGTGGGCGGTAGAAAGAGAGAAGGGAGGAGAGGTAGGAGGGGGCGAGGGGACGGACAGCCTCGGAGCCTAGAGTGAGAAGTTTCTGTTTCGTGCGGAGGTCGACGGGCAACCGCCGGAGGTTTTTCAGGAGGGGAGTGCCGGGCCCAGGGCGTCTCCGCGGGAAGATGAGCCGGGCGGCCGAGTGAAGAATAGACCGGAGCGGGGAGAGACGGGAGGAAGGGAGGTCGGAGAGGAGGCCGACGCGGTAATCCAGCCGGGAGGTTATGAGAGATTGTACCAGCACGGTAGCAGTTTATATGGAGAGGAAAGGGCGGATCTTGGCGATATCGTGAAGGTGAGACCGGCAGGTCTTGGTGACAGATAAGATGCGTGGGGTGAATGAGAGAGCAGAGTCAAGGTTGACACCAAGGTCGCGGGCCCGGGAGACGGGAAGGATGGTCGTACCGTCCACAGTGACGGGGAAGTCAGGGAGAGGACAGGGTTGGGGAGGGAAGATGAGCAGCTCAGTCTTGGACACGTCGAGTTTTAGGTGACGGGCGGACATCCAGGTGGAGATCTTCGTCCCCATTTTCCAGATGAGGTGACCGAGGGACAGAGAAGTCAAGTGACTTGCCCAAAGGCACACAGCCGATGAGCGGCGGAGCCGGGATTAGAACCGGCGGACCCACGATGAAGACCGTGAGCCCTGTGTGGGTCAGGGTCCCCGTCCAATCCAGCAGCCCGGTGTGGTCGACAGAGCCCGGGCCCGAAAGTCAGGTCGTGGGTTCTAATGCCCTCTCCGCCACTTCTCTGCTGTGCGGCCTTGGGCAAGCCACCCCGCTTCTCCGTGCCTCGGTTACCCAATCTGTGAAATGGGGATGAAGGCTGAGCCCTACGTGGGTCGGGGTTTACGGCACGGTGGAGCGGCTGGAGCCCGGGCCCGGGAGTCGGAAGGTCACGGGTTCTAGTCCCCGCCCCGCCGCTCGTCTGCTGGGTGACCTCGGGCGAGTCGCCTCGCTTCTCCGTGCCTCGGTTACCCTGTCTGTAAATGGGGGTGGAGACTGGGAGCCCCATGTGGGACGGGGACGTGTCCGGCCCGATCAGCTCGTATCCCCGGGGGCGTTTAGTCCGGTGCCCGGCACGTAGTAAGCGCTTAACGTACACCACGATTACCATCATCTCCCCCGGCGCTCGGTCCAGTGCCCGGCCCATATAGCGAGCACTTAGCCAATACCCGTCATCGTCGTTATTCCCGCAGCTCATCTGCCCCGGCCACTGAGCTCTCGGGCGCGGTTTCCCTCGGGCCCGGAGCGCCCTCCGCCTTGGGATCTGACGGCCCGGCGCCCTCCCCACCTCCAGAACTTCCCCAATTCCCGTCTCTTCCCAGAGGCCTTCCCGGACGGTCATCTCCCCCATCCGCCCTTCCCACCGGATGGAGGATACGCTCGGCCGGTTGCCCCCGGAGGACTCTGCTACTCACCTCGGCCCTACGGCACGTAGGCTACGCATCTCTTTCCCCTCTCCGTTACTCGTTTCGATTTCGGTCCCCCCCTGCGGACGAGAAACCTCTCGTGGGCCGGGACCTCGCCTACCTACTCTACTTGCCAAAGCTCTTCATCCGCTGCTCCGCTCCCGGTAAGTGCTCGGTTAGTGATGATGATGATGGTTTTCCGTTGAGCGTCTACTCTGTCCCGGGCACCGTTCTAAGCGCCGGGGTCGATCCAAGTTAATCGGGTCGGACCCGAACCCTTGCCCCACGTGGGGGTCCCGGTCCCATCCCTATTTGACAGATGAGGGCACCGAAGCCCAGAGAAGTGATGCGACCTGCCCAAGGTCACCCAGCGGACAAGTGGAGGAGCCAGGTTTAGATGATGACGGTGTTGGTTAAGCGCTTACTACGTGCCAAGCCCTGTTCTAAGCACCGGCCGGGGTGCGTGTGCGGAAAATACAAGATCATTAGGTCGTCCCCCGTAGGGCTCACGGTCTTAATGCCCGTTTTACAGATGAGGTAACCGAGGCCTGGAGAAGTGAAGTGACTCGCCCACAGTCACAGGGCAGACGAGTGGCCGGGCAGGGATTAGAACCCAGGTCCTCCTGACTTCCAGGGCCGGGCTGTCTCCACTGGGCCACACTGCTTCTCTCCGTTATTCATTCGATAGTATTTATTGAGCGCTTGCTATGTGCAGAGCACTGTACTAAGCGCTTAGAATGTACAGTTGGGCAACAGATAGGGACAGTCCCTGCCAGTTGACATTTAAGTGCTTACTATGTGCCGAGCACCGTTCTAAGCACTGGGGTAGATACAGGGTAATCGGGGCGTCCCACGTGAGGCTCAGAGTCTTCATCCCCATTTTACAGATGAGGGCACCGAGGCACCGAGAAGTGAAGTGACTTGCCCAAAGTGACCCAGCTGACAGGTGGCGGAGCCGGGATTAGAACCCATGACCTGACTCCCAAGCCCGGGCTCTTTCCGATTAGCGTTAAGGCGTCGTCGTGAGCACTGGGGTAAATGCAAGTTCAATCGGGTTGGGCACGGTCTCTGTCCGCTACAGGGCTGAGTGTAATTAGGAGGGAGAAGAGGCAGGGAATCCCCCTTTCACAGACCACCGAGACCCAGAAATTAAAGTGGATCACCGAAGGTCACTCAGCGGACGGGGCGGAGCTGGGATCAGAACCCAGGCGCTCCCTTTCCTCCCGCTCCGGAACTATCACTGATGGATTCCCTCATCGCCTTCCACGACCCGGGCCTCTTCCACGGTGACGCGCTCTCCCTTCGCGGCGAGGACAGGATAGGAGGCGTTCCTTTCGAAGCATGCCTTAGGATAGAATCGAGGGAGACGCGCAAGATTCCACGGAAAGAGAAAAGGCAGCGGAAATGCACCCAGGCTCTAACCCCGAGCTCTTCCACTGGGTGACCTCGGGTAAGTCACTCAACTTTCCTGGGCCTGTTTCCTGCCCTGTGACAGGGGGATTGCTATTCTCCCTCCCCAGAGGCTGCGTCTGACCGAATCACCTCGCATCTACCCTGGCGCTTGAGTGTCCCGATTCATTTTATAATCATGATATTGGTATTTGTTAAGCGCTTACTCTGAGCAGAGCGCCGTTCTAAGTGCTGGGGTAGACAACGGGAATCAGGTTGTCCCACGTGGGGCTCACAGTCTTCACCCCCATTTCACAGATGAGGGATCTGAGGCACAGAGAAGTGAAGTGACTTGCCCACAGTCACGCAGCTGACAAGTGGCAGAGCTAGGATTCGAACCCATGACCGGCTCCTTGTGGGTGGGGCACGTGGCTACTGACTGCCGGCTCGTGCTGGCCTAAGGGTTTGGTACAGTGCCCTGCACACGGTGAGTCCTCGGTAAATAACAGAGCGGCGGTGTGGCTCTGTGGAAAGGGCACAGGCTTTGGGGGCGAGAGGATGTGGGTTTCAATGCCGGCTCTGCCGCTTGTCTGCTGTGTGATCTTGGGCGAGCCACTTCACTTCTCTGGGCCTCAGTTCCCTCCTCTGTTAAACAGGGATGGAGACCGGGAGCCCCACGGGGGACAACCTGATGACCATGTATCTACCCCAGTGTTTTAAACAGTGCTTGGCACCTAGTAAGCACTTAGGCAACGTGGCTTAGTGGCAAGGGGCCCCGCTTGGGAGTCAGAGGGCGTGGGTTCCAATTCCGGCTCCGCCGCCTGTCTGCTGGGTGACCCTGGGCAGGTCGCTTCACTTCTCTGGGCCTCGGTTACCTCGTCTGTAAAAACGGGGATTAAAAAATGTGAATAATAAATACGACGGAGTGGTCCATCAACCGTTGTACTCTTCTTCCAAGGGCTCCGTACAGTGCCGTGCACACAGTACGTGCTCGACAGGCGATACCGTTGATTGGTAAGTGTCCGGGTTTCAGCTGTCTTACAGTCCTCCCTCTCAGCCGGCCGCCTGGACGGTCACTTGGCTGGTCTAGAAAGCTGGACGGTTGACCGAGGTCCCGCCCCACCGACCACCCAACTCGACCTGCCCCTCTGACCGCCCCCTGCCCCCCGAGAGGGTCCGACTGGGCTACCCCCGCTCCGACGCCCCCGTGGGAGGGGACGCCCCACATCGCTTCCTTTCTTGGATAGAGCCCCGGCCTGCAAGTCAGAAGGTTATGGGTTCTAATCTTGACTCCCCCGACTCGTCTGCCGTGTGACGTGGGAGAGTCACTTCACTTCTCTGGGCCTCGGTGCCCGCATCTGGAAAACGGGGATTAAGACGGCGAACCGATTATGGGACGGGGACTGGGGCCAACCCGATTAACCCGTCGTGGTTCAGTGGAAAGAGCCCGGCCTTGGGAGTTGAGAGGTCGTGGGTTCTAATCCCAGCTCCGTCACTTGTCAGCTGTGTGACTCCGGGTAAGTCACTTGACTGGGCTCAGTTCCCTCATCTGGAAAATGGGGATGAAGACTGTGACCACCTGATTACCCTGTATCTACTCCAGCTCTCAGAAGAGTGCTCGGCCCACAGTAGGCGCTTAGATACGATCGTGAATTTACCTCCCCCGGTGCTTAGAACAGTGCCTGGCAAATAGTAAGCGCTTAGCAGATACCGTTATCATCATCATCCCCTACCTGTCCATTAGCAAGGAAATAAGGCGGCCCCGTTTCCCAGCCAAGCACCGACTGGCTTCCCAGTGACCACTCGAGACGCGGAAACGTACATCTTTTTAGGACAAAGGTGGGGCTCTTCCTGTCTGCTCTAAGGAAATCGAAGGACCCGCTCGTCGCTACTCGGCCGGATGAGGAATCCAAGCGCGTTTACGTCGGAAATCTTGGGATATTCATTCTTTTCCAAGTAACTGCCTTAGGAAGCTCCCGGAGCTTCACCCCCAGAAGCCAGAGGACTCCAGCCGGGGAAACACTCGGAAAAAAAGCGTCGCTGAAGAACCGTGCCGTCGGAGTCCGAGGTTTTTATTGGTTGTCGTCTCACACCCCCCCGGGTCGTTGACAGGGTTCGGACGGACAACGGGTTATCGGAGATCGGGGGGCAAGGGGCTTCCTCTTCCGTGGTGTGCGATACTTAAAAAAAAAAAAAAAAAATCACCGCGCAGCTTCCCCCCACCTCCCCAGATGACTCGCTCTCCCAAGTCGGGCCGGGTGGGCCGGGTGGAGCCGCGGCGGGTGGCTCTCGGCGGGGCCGGGCGGCGTGCTCGGCCGGAGGGGAGACCGGACGGCCGCTACGCTTCCTTCGCCACCCCGACTAAGGCGGGTCTCAGGGTTCGCCCGTGCAGTTTGTACCCCACTTTGGTGACCAGGGCCACCGTGCCGGGCTCTTTGCCCTCCACCGGCGTGTGGAAGAGGGCTTCGTGTTCGTACGGGTCGAACCTGGCTCCCACCGGGTTGAGCTTGAGCAGGCCGTGCTTCTTGAACACCTTCTGGATCTGGACCTCGGTCATGACGAGGCCCTCGTACAGGTTTTTCAAGTGAGGGTTTTCCTCTTTAATTTCTTCTTGGGGAACGCTCTCCGTCGCCTTCTCCAAAATGTCAGCGACCTCTAATAAGTCCTTGCAGAAACCCTGAATGCCTGAGAAAAAGCGGGGAGAAAAGATAAAGAAACAGTTCACCCTGACATGGGTGTCTGCCCACATTTTCGAGGACGGAGTCCAACCCGAACTACCGGACAGCGTGGCTCGGTGGAAAGAGCTGTCTACTCCAGCGCTTAGAACAGTGCTCTGCACATAGTAAGCGCTTAACAAATACCAACATTATCATTACCATAGGTCGAGTCTCCCCCCGTACTGACCGCCGCTGACGGTGGGAATCGCTTCCGCGCGTCCCTGAGGCTGAAGGGGCGGGAAGCACGACCCCGTCCACGTTGGGTCCACGGAGGGGCTGGTCCTTGTTGCTTATTGCTGTTCCCTGTGCCAATTTATCTTATCCCCTTGTGTCTCCTTCCCTTCGAAGCTTTTGCTTGAAAAAAGCCCCTCCCTCCCGCCTCTCCTCCAGGTGTGGCCTCCACCTCCATCTCCGCCTTCCTTCCTCTCAAAATACGAGCGAGTTGCCTACGCCCGTTGCCTCCTGTTCCCTCCGGTCCGCCCTCTGTCACCTTCACGCTGCGGACACCGCCCGCTCTAAGGTACAGACTGTGGGAAAGCAGCGTGGCTCAGTGGAAAGAGCCCGGGCTTGGGAGTCAGGGTCCTGGGTTCTAATCCTGGCTCCTCTGCCACTTGTCAACCGTGTGACTTTGGGCAAGCCACTTAACTTCTCTGGGCCTCGGTCACCCAAATATAGAAAACGATCGGATTATGGTGATAGAGAAGCAGCGTGGCTCAGTGGAAAGAGCCCGGGCTTTGGACTCAGAGGTCATGAGTTTGAATCCCAGCTCTGCCACTTGTCAGCTGTGTGACTGTGGACAAGTCACTTAACTTCTCTGGGCCTCAGTTACCTCATCTGCAAAATGGGGATTAAGACTGTGAGCCCCACGTGGGACATCCTGATTCCCCTGTGTCTACCCCAGCGCTTAGAACAGTGCTCGGCGCATAGTAAGCGCTTAACAAAACCAACATTATTATTATTAAAAATGGGGATTAAGACTGTGAGCCCCACATGGGACAACCTCCTCACCTCGTACCTACCCCGGCGCTTAGAACAGCGCTTGGCAAACCGTAAGCGCTTAACAGATACCGTTATTCCTATTATTATCTATTCCCTCCCCGGACGCAGCCCTCTCATTCACTCCACTACCGAGAACCCGAGGCTCGGTGGCAAGAGCACGGGCTTAGGAGTCAGAGGATGCGAGTTCTGATCCTGGCTCCGCCACTTGTCTTCTGTGTGACCTTGGGCAAGTCACTGAACCTCTGTGTGCCTCAGTTACCTCGTCTGTCAAATGGGGATGAAGACTGCGAGCCCCAGGTGGGGCAACCTCATTACCTTGGATCTACCACAGTAATAATAATAATGATGTTGGTATTTGTTAAGCGCTTACTTACTTGGCACATAGTAAGTGCTTAACAGATACCATCATTATTAATATTATTCTTATTATTCTTATTATTCCTGACCCAGAATGCAAGTGGCTTCCTGGGTTTGGTTGCCCACTACTCCCACCAACTGGCCCAAACAGGTACTGCAGCTCACGTCCCAAACCACCTCTTTTCATAAGCACATCGTATAAGAGCAATAATGATAAAAATAAAAATTATTATGGTATTTAGGCGCTTAGTACAGTGCTCTGCTTATCATAAGCGCTCAATAAATACTATTGAGTGAATGTGCCAAGCACCGCACTAAGCACTGGGGTGCATACAAGCAAATCAGGTAGGACACAGTCCCTGTCCCACGTAGGATTCACAATTATCAATCCCCATTTTACAGAGAAGTGAAATGACGACTTGCCCAAAATCACCCAACACACCCGTGGAGGAGCCGGAATTAGAATTCGTGATCTTCTGACTCCCAGGCCTGTGCTAATAATAATAATGTTGGTATTTGTTAAGCACTTACTATGTGCAGAACACTGTTCTAAGCGCTGGGGGAGATACAGGGTCATCAGGTTGTCCCCCGTGAGGCTCACGGTCTTAATCCCCATTTTACAGATGAGGGAACTGAGGCCCAGAGAAGTGAAGTGACTTGCCCACAGTCACACAGCTGACAAGTGGCAGAGCAGGGATTCGAACCCGTGACCTCTGACTCCCAAGCCCGGGCTCTTTTCCACCGGGCCACGCCGCTTCCTCATCCACTGTGCCATGTTGCTTCGACTCCCCGGCATTTTCTTCTGGCTCATTTCACTATTCCGTCAAAAAACTCAAGGCGACTTAGCCTACAAATAAAGGCTGCTATAAAAACAATCCACACCCAACTTAGATCCTTTTAATATGAACTGATGAGAAGCAGCGTGGCCTAGTGGATCTGGGTTCCGATCCCGGCTCCGCCGCTTGACTGCTGCGTGACCTCGAGAAAGTCACTTCACTTCTCTGAGAAGCAGCGTGGCTCACTGGAAAGAGCACGGGCTTTGGAGTCAGAGGTCATGGGTTCAAACCCCGGCTCTGCCACGTGCCAGCTGTGTGACTTTGGGCAAGTCACTTAACTTCTCGGTGCCTCAGTTCCCTCATCTGTAAAATGGGGATTAAGACCGTGAGCCCCACGTGGGACAACCTGATTCCCCTGTGTCTACCCCAGCGCTTAGAACAGTGCTCGGCACATAGTAAGCGCTTAACAAATACCAACATTTTTTTTTTTTTTCTCTGGACCTCTGTTCCCTCGTCTGTAAAATGGGGAGTAAGAGGGTGAGCCCCTTGTGGGAGGGGGACTGTGTCCAATCTGATTAGCTGGTATCTACCCCCAGCGCTTAATACAGTGCCTGGCACAGAGGAAGTGTTTAACAAATACCATAAAACAAAAGGGGCAAGGATACCATGGGGACAGAATCACAGGCAAACGTGACAAAAAGTGAGTTTACCCTGAGACCTTGATGTTTCTGAGTAATTTTTGCTTTTTTTCTCATCACTTCACCCCGGTTCCACTCGCTGCAAGTTGCGCACCTGTTTTCCTCCCAATATCATACCCCACCCTGCCAGGCCGTTTTCCCTTCTGCAACACTCTGGGATCCGGGGGTAATTTCTGATGGCGCAGATCTGGGGAAGGAGGCACCGGGGCCGGAGGTGAGTGAATACGGTAACTTAGTTTGTGGGGTTCAGATCACCAGAAGCAGCGCGGCAGAGGGGGAAGAGTCCAGGGCTGATGATGAGGATGGTATTTGTTAGGTGCTTACTATGTGTCTAACACTGTTCTAGGCGCCGGGGTAGATTCGGCCTAATCGGGTTGGACAATAGTTCCCGTCCCACATGGGGCTCACGGTCTTAATCCCCTGGCTGGGAGGCAGAAGATCCACCTTTTAATCCCAAGGTGTGACCCTGGGCAGGCAGCAAGGCCAAGTGGATAGAGCGCAGGCCACGGGTTCGAATCCCAGCGCCGCCACATGGGTGCTGTGAGACTTTGGGCTGTGCCTCGGTTACCTCATCTGTAAAACAGGGATTAAGACCGTGAGCCCCACGGGGGACTGGTTTTATTGATTTTATTTTACCTGATTTTATCTTACCTACAGCAGTGCTCAGCACTATTCTTGGCCCACAGAAAACGCTCCACAATAACACAATTTCTATTATCGTTATCACCCACCATACAGTTTGGCTTCGTCTACCATCTTCTGGCTCCTCTGCCGCAAATTCTCAGTGTCCGCCAGAGCCCGCTTATACTTCTCCTGAGGGAAAGAGGCAGAGGGCACAGTCAGAACTGGATTTAACCTGACGGACGGTGTTAAACACGTAAACGGCCCTAGCTAAATGCCGAGATCACGATTCGAACCAAATCTTGTAGAAAGATGAACACGGACGAGTGAATGAAATCCACGGAGCTCTGTTTTTCGTTTGGGTACGAATGCTCAGGACAGTATTCTGCACAAAAGTGCTCAATAAATGGGACCAACTGATTTAGGAAGCTCTTAACGTGCTAAGCTCGAGGGCAGACGAAGAAACGCCTTAGGCAGAAGAGGGCAAGGGAAGTTGTAAACCCCTTAAGAGGGCTCTAAGAGGTAGGATGCAGGTTCTCCATTTCTGAGGACGTCGCTCTGGACAAGCGCATACACCCACTCGTTACGGAAAAAAAACCCCTTCACTCTGGGTAATGAACAAATGGAACTGGTTTCCTCAAGACACTAAAAGGCGGCAAGTATTTCAAGATTTGACATCCCAGATGAGAGGCCTTTGAGGAAAAAGCTTAAAGGCACTAGAAGGTACGTTCTGAGGGGGTAGAGAGGATGCCTACTCTGTTTTTTAATGGTATTTAAGTGCTTATTATGTGCCAGTCACTTTTCTAAGCTCTGGGACGGATCCAAGCAAATGGGGTTGGACACAGTCCCACTTGGGGCTCACGGTCTCAATCTCCATTTTACAGCTGAGGTAAGTGAGGCACCGAAGCCAAGTGACTTGCCCAAGGTCACCCGGCAGACACGTTGTACAGCCAGGATCAGAAGCCAGGTCCTTTGACTCCCTAGGCCCGGGCTCTTTCCACTAGGTCACACTTTCCTTGTTGGCAGGGAACACGCCTTCCGCCTCTGCTGCAAGCGCCCTGTGTTCATTCATGCGTATTTACTGAACACTTACCGTGTGCACAGCACTGCACTAAGCACTCTGTCTTAGGACGAGTCGTGTCCGATCCGTAGCGACGCCACGGACGCATCTCTCCCAAAACACCCCACCTCCATCGGCGATCATCTCCGCCTCGACTCTCTCCCGGGCCGCCGCTGCCCAGCACGGGGGAGTTCTGGCTTGTAGCCGATGGCCTGCCCTCGCTAGCCACCGCCCGAGCTGGGAACGGGATGGACAGGGCTCGGCTTCACTCTCCCTCCCCTAGTCGAGACTGGTAGAGGACGGGAAACTCTCCAGGTGCCATCCTGAGATCACTAAGCACTTGGGAGAGCACAATATAACATAAACAGACACATACCCTGCCCACCAAGAGCTTGCAGTCTAGAAGTAACCACTGATTAGGACCCAAGTTTTCTTTAACGTGGCTGTCTTTGAAAACAGAGGACCGCACTGCATTATCCCCAAAGGGCAGGATGAGGTTTTGAATTTTAAAGTCTCTTGCTTCAGAAAGTGGGGGGCGGAGGGGGAGAAAAAAAGAGAGAGAGACACCTCACCATGGTTTCTTTGAGCTGTTCTTCTAGCTTGACCTTTTCTTCGATGAGGGTCTTCTCCGCGGAGCTGGGTTCGGGCTTCTGGTCGCCGGGGTTGGAGTCCTCTTCCAAGTTCTGCCCGTTGTTTTTCTGTTTCGTGGCCGTGCAGAGTAGCCGTGGAGAAGTCCTAAGACAAAATCAGCACGTATTGACCGATTTCACTTAGAGTGATGGTGAAAAAGATACCGGGGGGCGGGAGGGAGGGGAACGGGGGTGTCCCTCCCTTCTCTGGGGGCTCGAGGGAGAGCGGAGTAAACCAAACGTTCGGGCCAAGAGAAACTGGGACTGCCCGGGAAAACAAAGAACTCCTCACTGAGAGGCGCAGCGTGGACTCGTGGCTAGAACCCGGGCCTGGGAGTCGGCGGACCTGGGTTCTAATCGCGGCTCCGCTCGGCTGCCGTGGGACCTTGGGCAAGTCGCTTCCGCTTCTGTGTGCCTCAGTTCCCTCATCTGTAAAATGGGGATTATGACTGGGAGCCCCCCGTGGGACAGGGAATGCGCCCAAGATGATTCGCTTGGACCTACCCCGATGCTTAGTACAGTGCCCGGCACACGGTAAGCCCTTAACCAATGCTATATAAAAATGCCTATCTCGGAAGCTAAAACAGGGTGTTGGGTGTTTCCCAGACGATCTAGGGAAAAGATCAGGAATAATAATAGTAATAATAATTATGGTATCTGTCAAACGCTTACTATGTGCTGAGTTAAGCGCTTACTGTGTGCTGCACACTGTTCTAAGCACTGGGGTAAATACAGGGTAATAAACAACTGGGCCCCAGACACCCAAATGCAGGCCAGAAGGTGGTGATGATAACCGTGATATGGGTTAAGTGCTTCTTAGGTGCCAAGCGCGGTGTTAAGTATCTCTAAGCACCAATCAACTGTATTTATTGCGTGCTTATTGTGTGTAGGGCACTGTACTGAGCGTTACAGAATACACAGCCTAATATATCAGACACATTCCCTGCTCAAAATGAGCTTACAGTCTAGAGGGGGAGACAGACGTCAACAGAAATACATCAATGAAGGCTATGTAAGTCGCCCCTCCGGGCATTAACTCTTCCCAGTGTTCTTGGCATTGCCGCCTGTGCGTCCAAGAAGACCACTTCACCCCACGACAGGTCATTCTGACTATCCAGTCCTATCGATTGAGCGCTTTACTGTGTCCACAGCGCTGTCTGAAGCGGTTGGGTGGGTAGGGTACAACAATAAACAGACACGCCCCCCCCCGTCCGCAACGAGCTTACAGTTATCAACCTTTCCTCCTCACTCTTGGCTTCCAAGCTCTCCATGCCCTGGCCCCCTCCTACCTCTCCTCCCTCCTCTCTTTCTCCTGCCCACCCCGCACGCTCCGCTCCTCCGCCGCCCACCTCCTCACCGGCCCCCGTTCTCGCCCCGGCCCCCGTTCTCGCCCGTCCCGCCGTCGACCCCCGGGCCGCGTCCTCCCACGGTCCCGGAACGACCCCCCTCCTCACCTCCGCCAAACTCATTCTCTTCCCCTCTTTAAAGCCCTCCTGACAGCTCACCTCCTCCAAGAGGCCTTCCCACACTGACACCTCCCTTTCCCTCCGCTCGCCCTCCCCTCTCCCACCCTCTGTTCTTCCCCCTTCCCCTCAGCACGGTGCTCATTTGTATATATTATTTATTACCCTATTTATTTTGTTAATAATGTGTATATTGATCTTGATGACTTTGGTTTTTTGTTGTTTTGCCTCTCTGTCTCCCCCGTTCAGACCGTGAGCCCGTTATTGGGCAGGGATCGTCTCCATCTGTTGCCGAATTGGACATTCCAAGCGCTTAGTACAGTGCTGTGCACATAATAAGCGCTCAATAAATATGACTGAATGAATGGAAGCTGGGTAAAAGGAGTTTTCATACTTTAGACAGAAAATGGCCTTCCAGAAAAGACACCCAGTACAAGTTCAAGTCAACCTTAAGAGAAGCGATCCCCTCTCTGTTAATGATTGTGGTAATCTGCTAGCCGCATAAACAGAAAAAAAAGTGCTGCTCCTAAAGGCAAAGCACTGGATTTCATAATAGGTGTGGGGGGGGGGGGGATCCATTTATGGGCAAAGTTCTTAAAAAATACTAGCATCGTAACCCTAGAATACTTATTCTACTTAGAATACTTAGAGAAGCAGCGTGGCACAGTGGAAAGAGCCCGGGCTTGGGAGTCAGAGGTCACGGGTTCGAATCCCAGCTCTGCCGCTTGCCAGCTGGGTGACTTTGGGCAAGTCACTTAACTTCTCTGTGCCTCAGTTCCCTCATCTGTAAAATGGGGATTAAAACCGTGAGGCCGACGTGGGACAACCTGATCGCCTTGTATCCCCCCCGCGCTTAGAACAGTGCTTTGCGCTTAAATACCACCATTTATTTATTCTGATACTTAACTCCCTTTCTCTTTCCCTTCAGGTCCTTTTTCGAGTCTTGTAAAGAGATAAGAAGCATCCTGGATTGCAAAAAGCCGCAACTAATCGCCATTCAACATTCAAAGATTAAAAAAGGAAAAAACCTCTTCTCCCATATAGAGTCATTTGAGGTGTCGGCAAGAAGTGTGGTGAACCTCGGGGAAGGGTAAACTAGAGAAGCAGCGCGGCCTAATGGACAGAACATCGGCCTGGGAGTCAGAAGGAGCTGGATTCAAATCCCAGCTCCACCCCCCCCTTCTGCTGGGTGACCCGGACAGGTCACTTCACTGGGCCTCAGTTCCCTCATCTGTAAAATGGGGATTGAGACCGTGAGCGCCACACGGGTCAGGGACTGTGTCCAACCCGACTCGCCTGTATCCACCCCAGCGCTTAGTACGGTGCCTGGAATATAGTAAGCGCTTAACACATACCGTAATTATTATTATTATGGCCAAACTGCCTGGTCACTTTCAAAAGCCTCGGGCCTGATAAACAACAATCGCATAAACTGATATCAAACCGTTAACTGAAACCACGGCCTCTTTAAAAAGCGGTGGCGATCAGGAAAACGTCCAAAGGGACGACACCCTGACCTTTCGTCTTTCGTGCACGCAACCAAGTGAAAGGAAAAAGAACGTGAAAAACCGTTCCCCCAGTTCTTTCTCCGGCTGTAACGGTGCTATCTGTTAAGTGCTGCCTGTGGCCAAGCAGTATACGACGTGCTGGGATAGGTACAAGGTCATCGAGCGCTTAGTACAGTGCGCTGCACACAGTTAGCGCTCAATAAATATGCCCGAACGAATGAGGTCCATCAGGACGGACACAGTCCTGGTGCTCACCGTTTAAGTCGGAGAGAGGACAGCTTTGAATCTCCCATTTTATGAGTTTGAATCCCAGCTCTGCCACTTGTCGGCCGTGTGACCGTGGGCGAGTCACTTAACTTCTCTGTGCCTCAGTTCCCTCATCTGTAAAATGGGGATGAAGACTGTGAGCCCCACATGGGACAACCCGATTCCCCTGTGTCTACCCCAGCGCTCAGAACAGTGCTCGGCACACAGTAAGCGCTTAGCAAATACCAACATTATTATTATTTTACAGGCGAGGAGAACGAGGCCCAGCGAAGTGAGGACCTTGCCCAAGGTCACACAGCGGGTAAGAAACAGAGGTGGGATTAGAACCCGGGTCGTCTAACTCCCAGGCTGGTGCTTTTTCGGGAGGCCTCACTGTTTCCTGTTCCAAGCACTGCACTAAGCACTGGGACAGACACGAGACAATCAGGTCAGACCCCACCCCCAACCCACCCAACAATCCTCCACAGAAAGCACTATTCCGACGGAGCAGAACTTGAACACCGAAGGGCACCTCGCTATTCATTCAATCGGATTTATGAAGCGCTTACCGTGTGCACCGTACTGAACACTCTTCACGGAGAGGCAGCGAGCGAGGCCTAGGCACACGGGTCTTGGATTAAGCCCCGGGTTCTCAACCCAGCTTCGCGTGACCTCGGGCGAGTCACCCGCCGACCTGGCCGGACCGGTTGCCTGGCCCGTACGGCGGGGACGACACTTCACCGCCATGCCGGGGGCTCGAAAAGGAGGCGGAGGACGCGGAAGCGCTTCGGGAGAACAAAAATCGCTGGAAGAGTTTCCAAGGGGTGTTCTCCTCTCCTCCCTCTCGCCCCTCGTCAGTTCAAAGGCCATCCGGAAGGCCGATTTCCCAACACTCGCTCGCTTCTGAATGCTCTGCCCTTGTAATCAGCGGCTTCTTCCTCGGACCCCTCTTCGGCATTGCACACTGACTGTTGCATCACGCCCGACTCCCCGGACCCCATTTTAAACTCTCCACCCGGTCGCCCGGGCGGCTTTAATCAGCCGCTAAGAGAACTGGCCCCAGCGTCTGACCTCCTCGGGCGTCCCTGAGAAGCAGCGTGGCTCAGTGGCAAGAGCCCGGGCTGGGGAGTCCGAGGTCATGGGTTCGAATCCCGACTCCGCCACTTGTCAGCGGTGTGACTGTGGGCAAGTCGCTTCACTTCTCTGGGCCTCAGTTCCCTCATCTGGAAAATGGGGATTAACTGGGAGCCTCACGTGGGACGACCCGATGACCCTGTATCTCCCCCAGCGCTTAGAACGGTGCTCGGCACATAGTGGGCGCTTAACAAATACCAACATTATTATTATTATATAAATGGGGGAGTGTCCCCTCCCCACGGCTGGTCCGTCCCCCTGGAGAAATCCCCTTTCCCTTGCAGGCGGGCCGGACAACTCGGTTTGATCCCAGTCCCCTCTTTCACCCCATCGGAAGTGAAGCAGCGTGGCCCAGTGGCTAGAGCCCGGGCCCGGGAGTCGGAACGAGCCGGGTTCTAATCCGTGACCCTGGGCGAGTGACTTCGCCTCTCTGGGCCTCAGTCACCTCCTCTGTAAAATGGGGACTGAGACTGGGAGTCCTACGTGGGACAGGGACTGGGTCCAACCGGGTGATCCTCTATCTACTCCAGCACTTAGCACAGTGCCTGGCACGGAGTCAGCGCTTAACAAATTACCACGACTGTTGTTATTCCCCCCAGGAATCAATCGACTGTACTTACTGAGCGCTTACCGTGTGCAGAGCACTGTACTAAGCGCTTGGAAGAGTACAATACAACAGAGTTGGTAGACCCTGCCCGCAATGAGTCTAGGGGGGGCTTCCCTCCAGAAGGCCGGAACGGTCGACCCTGTGGGCAAGTCACTTCACTTCCCTGGGCCTCAGTTTCCTCATTTGTAAAATGGGGATTAAGACTGTGAGGCTCGTGTGGGACAACCTGATTACCCTGTATACCCCAGCGCTCAGAACGGTGCTCTGCACATAGTAAGTGCTTAACAAATACCAACCCCCTCGACCCCGCCGGCTCCCCTGAAACCTCCACGAGGGCAGAGAGGGCAACTCTACCGCACTCAATCGTATTTATCTAACACGGCGGGCGGATGCTCTCCCAAGTGTTTAGTAAAGTGTTCTGCACACAGTCCACGTTCACTGGACCCCACAGATCGATCAATACTCTTTCCTTAACGGTATCTGTTAAGCGCTTACTAGGGGCCGGGCACTGTACGAAGCCCCGGGGAAGATGTAATCAGGTTAGACAAGGGTCGCGTCCCACACGGGGCTCACGGTAATAAAAAAAAAGGAACGACGCTTGTTCCGCGCTTACTACGTGCCGAGCACTGTCCTGAGCGCTGGGGGAGACACAAGGTAATCGGGTTGGACACAGGCCCCGTCCAACACGGGGCAGCAGCGTGGCTCAGTGGCAAGAGCCCGGGCTTGGGAGTCAGAGGTCATGGGTTCGAATCCCAAGTCCGCCGCCCGTCCTCCGTGTGACTCCGGGCCAGTCACTCTGGGCCTCAGTGACCTCATCTGCAAAAGGGGGATGAAGACCGTGAGCCCTACGGGGGACAACCTGATGACCTCGTATCTCTCCCAGCTCTCAGAACAGGTGCTGGGCACACAGTGGGCGCTTAACAGGTACCAACGTCGTCAGCACCCCCATTTTACAGATGAGGAAACCGAGGCCCAGGGAAGTGAAGTGACCGAGATCACGAAGGGGACATGTGGCAGAGCCGGGATTGGAACCCAGGTTCTTCTGACGCCCAGGCCCGGCCACTGAGCTGTGCTGCTTCTCTACTTACCCACTTGTTTCACTTTGTCACCTCTCAGCAATTATTCTCGCCCGCCTTCAAAGCCTTTTGCAGGCCCATCTCCTCCGGGAGGCCTTCCCTGACTAATCCCCTCCTTTCCTCTCCTCCCACTCCCTCCTGCGTCGCCCTGACTTGCTCCCTTTCTTCATCTCCCCTCCCAGCCCCAAACCACTTATGTCCATATCTGCCATCTCCTTATTTTTATTCATCTCTCTCTTCCCCTCTAGACTGTAAGCTTGTTGTGGGCAGGGAATGTCTGTTTAATGATAACGGTGGGATTTATGAAGCGCTTACTATGTGCTAAGTACTGTTCTACGCGCTGGGGGAGATACAAGGTCATCAGGTTGGACACAGTCCCTGTCCCACTCCCCATTTCGCAGGTGAGGTCACTGAGGCCCAGAAGCGAAGTGACTTGCACAAGGTCACCCGGCGGACGAGTGGCAGAGCCGGGATTAGAACCCATGACCTTCTGACTCCCAGGCCTATTGTCCTTTCCCAAGCGCTTAGTAGCCGAGAGGCAGCATGGCGTCGTGGGTAGAGCCCGGGCCTGGGAGTCTGAAGGTCATGAGTTCTAATCCCCACTCTGCCACTTGTCTGCTGTGTGACGTTGGGCAAGTCACTTCTCTGTGCCTCGGTTCCCTCGTCTGTCAAATGGGGTTTAATAATAATGTTGGTATTTGTTAAGCGCTTACTATGTGCCAAGCACTGTTCTAAGCGCTGGGGTAGACATAGGGGAATCAGGTCGTCCCACGTGGGGCTCACAGTCTTAATCCCCATTTTACAGATGAGGGAACGGAGGCACAGAGAAGTTAAGTGACTTGCCCACAGTCACACGGCCGACAAGTGGCAGAGCTGGGATTCGAACTCATGAGCCCTGACTCCCAAGCCCGTGCTCTTTCCACTGAGCCACGCTGCTTCTCATAAGACCGTGAGCCTTACGTGGAACAACCTGATTACCAGCGTGGCTCAGTGGAAAGAGCCCGGGCTTGGGAGTCAGAGGTCTTGGGTTCTAATCCCACCTCTGCCACTTGTCTGTGTGACTTTGGGCAAGTCACTTCACTTCTCTGGGCCTCAGTTCCCGCATCTGGAAAATGGGGATGGAGACTGTGAGCCTCACGGGGGACAACCTGATTCCCCTGTATCTCCCCCAGCACAGTGCTTGGCACATAGTGAGCGCTTTAACAAATACCAACATTATTATTATTATTCTCCAGGCCTCGGTGACCTCGTCTGTAAGCCCTGCCCCCCCCCGCGCTTAGTACAGTGGGGGGCACGTACTAAGCGCTCACTAAATACCACTGACTGGGGGGGGGGGGGGAGCATGTGTCGCCCTGCTGCCCCGGGCGCATGCGCACCCCCGGCACGTGGCCAAGAAGGGGGAGCGCGACGGTCCAGGGCGCATGCGCACCCCCGGGGCGCGGCCACGAAGAGGGAGGCGGCGGTCCAGAGCGCATGCGCAACCCCGGCGCGCGGCCACGAAGGGGGGAAGCGGCGGTCTAAGGCGCATGCGCAGCCGAGCACGGGGAGCCGGCGTCCCCGACTCGGCGGGACGGACGAGGCTGACGGGTCCCGCGGATCCCCCGCCCCGTCCCGGGCTTCCGGGCCCGCCGGGAGGCCTTACCGCAGAGACAGGGCCAACGCCGGGAAGGCCCGCCGCACCAGCCCCACGCACTGGCTCGCCATGACGGCTGCGCTCCGCCCCGCTCCCACCGCGCCTGCGCCACGCGCCTCAGCCGCCGGCCGCCTCGGCGCGGGCCAATCCGCAGGCGCCCCCTGCGGGGCGGGCCAATCCGGGGAGGAGCAGGGCAGCGCTGGCCAATAGGAAGAGGGAGGAGCGGGGGAGGGCGGGGCCTGGGGCGCGCGAGGGGGAGGGGGGAGGGGCGGGGGCTCCGGGGGCGCTGCTCCAGCCAATAGGAAGCCAGCGCCAGCCCGCCCCGCCCCCCTCCCCTCCCCCCCCCCCCCCCCCCCCGGGTGACCTTGGACAAGTCACTGCCCTTCTCTGGGCCTCAGTGACCTCATCTGGAAAATGGGGATTAATAATAATAATGATGGCATTGGTGAAGTGTTTACTATGTGCAAAGCCTTTGGAGTCAGAGGTCATGGGTTCAAATCCCGGCTAGGCCACTTGTCAGCTGTGTGACTTTGGGCAAGTCACTTGACTTCTCGGTGCCTCAGTTCCCTCATCTGGAAAATGGGGATGAAGACTGTGAGCCCCACGTGGGACCACCTGATTCCCCTGTGTCTACCCCGGCGCTTAGAACAGTGCTCGGCACATAGTAAGCGCTTAACAAATACCAACATTATTATCTCTAAGGCTGGGAGCCCCTCGTGGGACAGGGACTGGGTCCCACCTGATTAACTTGTATCTACCTCAGTGCTTAGCACAGTGTTTGGCACATAGTAATCCCTTAATAATAATAATAATGTTGGTATTTGTTAAGCGCTTACTATGTGCCGAGCACTGTTCTAAGCGCTGCGGGAGATACAGGGTCATCAGGTCGTCCCACGTGAGGCTCACAGTCTTCATCCCCAATTTACAGATGAGGGAACTGAGGCCCAGAGAAGTGAAGCGACGTGCCCACAGTCACACAACTGACAAGTGGCAGAGCCAGGAATTCGAACCCATGACCGCTGACTCCCAAGCCCGAGCTCTTTCCACTGAGCCACCCTGCTTCCCTGTATATGCATATAGAGGCAGTGTGGCCTAGTGGGTTGAGCCCCGGGCCTGGGCGTCAGAAGGACCTGGATTCTAATCCCAGCTCTGCCACTTGCCCTTTGTGTGGCCTTGGGCAAATCACTTTAATTTTCTGTGCCTCAGTGACCTCATCCGTAAAATGGGAATTAAGAGTGTGAGCCCCATGTGGGACAGGGACTGTGTCCAACCTGGTTAACTTGCATCTACCCCAGTGCTTAGAACAGTGCCTGGCACACAAGAAGCACTTAACAAATGTCATTAAAAAGCTGCTGAGGCTCCGTGGCTCAGTGGAGAGAGCACGCGCTTGGGAGCCAGCGGTCATGGGTTCGAATCCCAGCTCTGCCACTTGTCAGCTGTGGGACTGTGGGCAAGTCATTTCACTTCTCTGTGCCTCAGTTCCCTCATCTGTAAAATGGGGATGAAGACGGTGAGCCTCATGCGGGACAACCCGATTACCCTGTGTCTACCTCAGCGCTTAGAACAGTGCTTTGCACAAAATAAGTGCTTAACGAATACCAATGTTATTATTAATGAATGCGTCTCATTCATTCATTCGGTCGTATTTATTGAGTGCTTACTGTGTGCAGGGCACTGTACTAAGTGCTCGACTGTGTCCTGCTGCCATTCAATGCCCGGTATTAAAAAAATAATAACGATAACAATAACACTACTAAAAAATAGCAGTGTTTCTTTAGCATATACTATTATCAAGCCCTGCGCTAAGCACTGGGGTAGATACCTTCCAGGCAGATTGGACACAGTCCCATTCCCAGTTGGGGCTCGAAACCTAAGGGCGAGGGAGAAGAGGAATTTACAGGTGAGGAGGCTGAGGCGCAGAGATTTGCCCAAGGTCACACAGCAGGCAGAGGGCAGGGCTGGGATTAGAACCCAGAACCCCAGAGTCACGGTCCTGTGCTCTTTCCGTTAGCTGCATCTATGATTTAGCCTCGTGCTTTAAAAATAGCAGGCTAGAATAACAAATCGGAGAAGCGGATGACCGTAAGCCCGTCGATGGGCAGGGACCGTCTCTATCTGTTGCCGATTTGTCCATTCCAAGCGCTTAGTACGGTGCTCTGCGCACAGTAAACGCTCAGTAGATACTCTTGAATGAATGGCATAGTGGAAAGAGCACCGGCCTGGGAGTCAGAGGATCTGGGTTCTAATTCCGGCTCTGCCGATCGCTTGCTGGGTGACCCTGGGCCAGTCCCTTCACTTCTCTGTGCCTCAGTTCCCTCAACTGTAAAATGGGGATTAAATCCCCGTTCTCCCTCCTACTTAGACTGTGAGCCCCATGTGGGACAGGGATTGTGGCTGACCTAATTAACTTGTAATAATAATGTTGGTATTTGTTAAGCGCTTACTATGTGCCGAGCACTGTTCTAAGCGCTGGGGTAGACATAGGGGAATCGGGTTGTCCCACGTGGGGCTCACGGTCTTCATCCCCATTTTACAGATGAGGGAACTGAGGCCCAGAGAAGTGAAGTGACTTGCCCACAGTCACACAGCCGACAAGTGGCAGAGCTGGGATTCGAACTCATGAGCCCTGACTCCAAAGCCCGTGCTCTTTCCACTGAGCCACGCTGCTTCCACAGCGTGGTGCTTGTACCTTCCCCAGGGATTAGAACAGTGTTTGACGCATAGTAAGCGCTTAATGCATATCATAAAAAGTAAATAAACCCTCAGTCATCACTGCCTACATACCTGGGAGCCCACTGCAAGTAGGTTGTGGGTTCTAATCCCGGTTCTGCCACGCCTGCTGTGTGACCTTGGGTAAGTCACCTCACTTCTCGGTGCCTCAGTTCCCTCATCTGTAAAATGGGGCTCAAGATCGTGAGCTACGGGGACCGTGTCCGACTTGATTGCCTTGTAGCTACTCCGGTGCTTAGAACGGTGCTTGGCACACAGTCTGGCTTCCGTCCCCTCCACTCCACTGAAACCGCCCTCTCAGAGGTCACCCGTGAGCTCCTTCTTGCCAAATCCAATGGCTCCTTCTCTATCCTAATCCTCCTCCACCTCTCAGCTGCCTCTGACACTGTCGACCATCCCCTTCTCCTCCACACCTCACCTCACCCTGGCTTCACGGACTCTGTCCAACCCCAGCACTTAGAACAGTGCTTGAAACATAGTGAGCGCTTAAGAAATACCATCATCGTCATCATTATTAATAGTACTAGTTCCCTCATCTGGAAAATGGGGATTAAGAGTGTGAGCCCCATGTGGAACAGGGACTGTGTCCAACCTGATTAATTTGGATCTACCCCAGCGTGTAGGACAGTGCCTGGCACATATTAAGTGCTTAAATACCATAAAAAAGTATGCCCGGCCGGGCTAAACTTAGCCTATTTCACCTGGGGTTCCCTTCACCGTCCTCTTGTTGTCTGGGAGTTGTTCCATCCCCTTCCCCGGCGGCCTGAACATAGGCGCTGTTTCCAGGCTGGGGATCTAAGGGGTAGGAATCATGGGCGGAGGGAGGCTAGGCGTGAAGAAATTAATTAGAGTGGACATAAAGGTGTCTGGTGCCCTCCGGCAGCGGACAGACCAACTGGAAATCTGTCTCGTCTGGAACCAGGTAACCGGCTGGCCTAGACAGGGGACGGGGCTGGAAGGGAAAGAAAAACAGGAGGAAATGGGGTTAGGGAAATACAGAGAGGAATGGGGAAAGAAAAAGATGAAGATGGGGCGGGGGACGGGGAAAGAGAAAGAGAAGACAGGGAGGGGTAGAGAAAGGGAAAAAGATGGCAGAAACAGAGAGAGGAAGAAAAAGGCGACTGAGAAAGAAAAAGCCCAGGTAGGGACAGAGAGAGAGAAGGAGAAAGACCCGGGAACAGAGAAAAAGAAAGAAGATGGGAGGCGGGGGAAAGAGAAAGAAAAAGATGAGGGATAGAGAAAGAAAAAGACAAGTGGGACAGAGAAAGAGAAAGAAAAAGACAGGGGACAGGGAAAGAGAAAGAAAAAGGGGGGATAGGGAAAGAGAAAGAAAAGGGAAAAGAGAAAGAGAAAGATGGGGCGAGAGAGAAAGAAAAAGACAAGTGGGACAGAAAGAGAAAGAAAAAGACGGGACAGGGAAAGAGAAAGAAAAAGGGGGGACAGGGAAAGAGAAAGGAAAAGGGGGGACAGGGAAAGAGAAAGTAAAAGGAAAAGAGAAAGATGGGGAGAGAGAGAAAGAAAAAGACAAGTGGGACAGAGAAAGAGAAAGAAAAAGATGGGGGGGATAGGAAAAGAGAAAGAAAAAGATGGGAGACAGGGAAAGAGAAAGAAAACGAGACAGACAGAGAAAGAGAAAGGAAAATACAGGGGACAGGGAAAGAGAGAAAAAAGAGGGGACAGAGGAAGAGAAAGAAAAAGACGGGGGACAGGGAAAGAGAGAAAAAGAAAAAGACAAATGGGACAACGAAAAAGGTGGGGGGACTGGAAAAGAGAAAGAAAAAGACTGACAGGGAAAGAGAAAAGAAAAGAGGGGCTAGAGGAAGAAACAAAAAGGGCAACAGGGAAAGAGAAAAAAAACAGGAGACAGAGGGCATAGGGAAAGAGAAAGAAAACTTCAGGGGTGGTCAAGGAAAGAAAATGATGGGGGACAGAAAAAGACAGAAAAAGAGAGGGCAGAAAGGGAGGACAGAAAAAGAAAGAAAAAGATGGGGTCAGGGAAAGAAAAAAAGAGGGACAGGAAAAAGAGAAAGAAAAAGACCAAAGGGCAGGGAAAGAAAAGCCAGAAAGAGGGGAGAGGAGAGGAGGTATTATCTTCATTGAAACGCTGCCATCCTTCCTGCCGTATATGTGTCGTCTACAACCTTGCCATCGGCCTCAACTCCTCGCTGCCCCTTTTACCAGTGCTCCATTTGACAACGGGGGAAGCCGAGGCATAGAGAATCAATCGGTTGTATTTATTGAGCGCTGACCGTGTGCGGGGCACCGTACGAAGCGCATGGGGGAGTAAAACATCAAAATAACACATTTCCTGCCCACAATGAGCTTACAGTCTAGGGCATTAATTTAAATAAATAGATTAATGGATATGGACTGTGGGGCTGGTGAGTAAAGGGTGCAGGTCAGGGCGACCCGGAGAAGAGTGGGAAAAGAAGAAATGAAGGCTCAGTCAGGGAAGGCCTCCTGGAGGAGATGGGCCTTCGATAAGGCTTTGGAGGGGAGGAGAGTCATGGCCTGTGGGAGATGAGGAAGGGAGAGCGTTCCAGGCCAGAGGCGGGATTTGGGCGAGGGGTCGGTGTGAGATAGATGAGATCGGGGTAGAGTGAGAAGCCTGATGTTCAGCCTATAATCGACAAATACAAATTCTTTACGACATTTGAAAAACCACCATCCAAAACGAGCCAAATGAGCTTTAACTTCTGCAATCGACCAGTGGTATTTATAATAATAATAATAATAATGGCATTCGTTAAGCGCTTACTATGTGCCAAGCACCGTCCTCAGCACTATGGGGATACAAGGTGATCAGGTTGTCCCACGTGGGGCTCACAGTTTTCATCCCCATTTTACAGATGAGGGAACAGGCCAAGAGAAGTTAAGTGAGTTGCCCGAAGTCGCCCAGCTGGCGAGCGGCGGAGCCGGGATCAGAACCCATGACCTCTGACTCCCAAGCCCGGGCTCTTCCCACTGAACCGCGTTATTGAACGCTTACCGTGTGCAGAACATTGTACTGAGCGCTTGGGAGAGTACAATAAACTAGAGTTGGGAGATGCGGTCGCTACCTAGAGGGGGCTTAAAATCCACAGCCCCTTACGTCAATTCAAAATCCTATTAGCCACTCATTGTTTACCTACAGTGGGATGTTATGCTCCTAATTACTTTAATAATGATTAAACAGTAGTCAAGAGATGTTCATCGTAAGAGATTATAGAATATATAAAGCAGTGTCTACCTGGAGGACAGAGCACGGGCCTGGGAGTCAGAGGTCCCGGGTTCCAAACCCCGCTCCACCACTTAGCTGCTGTGAGACCTTGGGTAAGTCACTTAATCGCTCTCAGTTCCCTCATCTGTAAAATGGGGATGAAGACTGTGAGCCCCACGTGGGATTGTGTCCGACCTGATTATGTGGTATCTACTTACGCCAGCGTTGGATCATTATCATTATTAATCGTATTTATCGAGCGCTTACCGAGTGCCAAGCTCTGTACCAAGCGCTTAGAACAGTGCTCTGCACATAGTAAGCGCTTAACAAATACCAACGTTATTATTAAGCGCTTGGACTGTACTAAGCGCTTGGGAGCGTGCAATATAACATCAGGCCCACTCATTCATTCGATCGTATTTACTGAGCGCTTGCCGTGTGCAGAGCACTGTACAATTACAGTACGGTGAAACTACTTGGCGAGTACTAATCCCTAAGCGCTTAACAAATAAAAAAATTCAATTATTTTTCCAGTCGGTCCGGGACGGCGGTGAAAATATTTCAAACGAAGTGGACTCTTTTCCGGTTTCAGGACGTGAATGTTAATTTTTAAAAGGATTAGATGGGGATAGGATCGGGTTGAAGGGGGCGGGGGAACAGTTGAAAGGCGGAATCGTTTCTACAGAGGAAATCTTTAGGGGTTTATCCCCAAAGGCCTAGCGTTCTTGTCGGTCCCGGCGTCATATTTTACCTAACCTGCCATCTAGTGGGATTACTTCGTTCTGCTAAGAAGTAAATCTGGTACGTTTGCCTCGCTACTTCTAACCGTGCAATTTGAGAGCTGGAATCGATCAATCGATCCTATTTATTGAGCCCTTACCCTGTGCAGGGCACTCTGCTGAGTGCTCGGGAGAGGACGGTATAACAGACGGTTTCCCTGCCCACAAAGAGCTCACAGTCTAGGAGGGGAGACGGAAATTAACAGAAATAAAGAAACGACCGCGATGGACATCAGCGGTGGGGGGCCGGGAGGGAGGATGAGTAAAGGGAGCGAGTCAGGGCGACGCAGAAGGGAGAGGGAGGAGAGGAAACCAGGGCTTAGTCAGGGAAGGCCTCTTGGAGGAGATGGGGCTTCAGTAATTATTATGTTATCTATTAAGCGCTTACTATGTGCCAAGCACTGTCCTAAGCGCTGGGGTAGATACAAGGTAATCAGGTTGTCCCATGTGGGGCTCACAGTCTTCATATCCCGAACCGTACATACCAAGCGCTCAGTACGGTGCTCTGCACCTAGTAAGTGCTCGATAAATACTGTTGAATGAATGAATAATAATAATAATAATAGTGGCATTCGTTCAGCGCCCGCTATGTGCAAAGCACCGTTCTAAGCGCCGGGGAGGATACGAGGTGATCAGCTTGTCCCACGTGGGGCTCACGGTCTTCATCCCCATTTTACAGTTGAGGGAACTGAGGCCCAGAGAAGTGAAGTGACTTGCCCAAAGTCACAGCTGACAAGTGGCGGAGCTGGGATTTGAACCCATGACCTCCGACTCCCCAGCCCAGCCTCTTTCCACTGAGCCACGCGGCTTCTCGAATGAATGAACGAAATGCCCATCTTCCAGATGAGGGAACTGAGGCCCAGAGAAGTGAAGTGACTCGCCCAGGGTCCCACAGCAGACAAGTGGCGGAGGCGGGATTAGAACCCACGTCCTCTGACTCCCAAGCCCGGGCTCTCTCCACTAAACCATGCAATAAGGCTTTGAGGACTCGGGGGGAGAGTCATTGTCTGGGGGATTTGAGGAGGGAGGGCGTTCCGTGGGCCGGGGGTCGGCGGAGACACAGGAGAGAAGGAGGCCCGGCGAGGAGGTGAGCGGCAGCAGAGGAGCGGAGCGTGCGGGCTGCGATGGAGGAGGAGAGGAGGGAGGCGAGGTCGGACGGGGGCGAGGGGATGGACGGATTTAAAGCCAATGGTGAGGAGTTTCTGTTTGATGCCCAGGTGGATGGGCAACGGCGGGAATTTCTTGAGGAGGAGGGAGGCATGGACCGACTGTTTTGCAGAAAAATGACGCGGGCAGCAGAGGGAAGTCCGGACTGCGGCGGGCAGAGCGGGAGGCAGGGAGGTCAGCCAGGAGGCTGATATCGTAATCGAGGCCGGTCAGGATAAGGATAGAGAGGAAAGGATGAATTTCAGTGACGCGGCTGCGAAGGCCGAACGGACGGGATTCAGTGATGGATCGAATATGTGGGTCCAATGGGACAGAGGAGTCATGGGGGACGCCAAGGTTACGGGCTGGCGAGACGGGAAGGATGGTGGGGCCGTCTACAGTCCGTCTACAGTGATGGGAAAGTCAGGGGAGGACGGGGTTGGGTGGGGGGGAAGATAAGGAGCTCTGTTTTAGACGTCTTAAGTTTGAGGTGGCAGGAGGACGGCCAGGTAGAGACGTCTTGAAGGCAGGAGGAAATGCGAGACCGCAGAGAGGGAGAGAGATCGGGGCTGGAGATGAAGGATTGGGTGTCATTTTCATTCAGTCGTATTTATCGGGCGCTTACTGTGTGCTGTACTAAGAGCTTGGAAAGCACGATTTAGCAACGGAGACAATCCCTGCCCGCGATGGGCTCACAGTCTAGAAAGCCTAGTGCTTAGGAGTCAGAGGTCATGGGTTCGACTCCCGGCTCTGCCACTTGTCAGCTGGGTGACTGTGGGCAAGTCGCTTCACTTCTCTGGGCCTCCGTTACCTCATCTGTCAAATGGGGATTAACTGTGAGCCTCACGTGGGACAATCTGATTACCTGATCACCCTGTATCTCCCCCAGCGCTTAGAACGGTGCTCTGCATATAGTAAGCGCTGAACAAATACCAACATTATTATTATTATTATGTGCAGAGCACCGTTCTAAGCCCTGGGGTAGTTTTACAGGGTAATCAGGTTGCCCCACATGAGGCCCACAGTCCTAATCCCTATTTTCCAGATGAGGGAACTGAGTCTCAGAGAAGTTAAGTTAGAGAAGTTAAATTAGAGAAGCAGCGTGGCTTAAGTAGAAAGAGCCTGGGTTTGGGAGTCAGAGGTCATGGGTTCGAATCCCCGCTCTGCCACTTGTCAGCTGTGTGACTGTGGACAAGTCACTTTACTTCTCTGTGACTCAGTTCCCTTATCTGTACAATGGGGATGAAGACTGTGAACCTCACGTGGGACAACCTGATGACCCCGTATCTCCCCCAGCGCTTAGAACAGTGCTCTGCAAATAGTAAGCGCTTAACAGATACTAACATTATTGTTATTAAGTGACTTGCCCACAGTCAGCTGACTGTACATCGCCTCGATTCTATTCAGTCGCCATTGTTTTTCCGAGACGTCCTTCCCCTCGACTCTATCTATCGCCACCGTTCTCGTCCGTCCGTCTCCCCCGATCAGACCGTGAGCCCGTCAAACGGCAGGGACCGTCTCCATCTGTCGCCGACTCGTTCATTCCAAGCGCTTAGTACAGTGCTCTGCACATAGTAAGCGCTCAATAAATACTATTGAATGAATGAATGAAGTGGCAGAGCCTGGATTCGAACTCAAGACCTCTGACTCCCAAGCCCAGGCTCTTTCCACTGAGCCACGCTGCTTCTCTGTACAGTGCCTGGCACATAGTAAGCGCTTAACAAATGCCATTTAAAAAAAAAAGTCACGGGTGCTATTTTATGCAAGTCCCACTCAAGCTGAGATGCTTTCTCCAGGTAGGTGGTAGAGCTTCTCCCAACCCTCAGTCCGGAGCCCTGGCATTTTCCTCCCAGGTTCCTGTTCATTCATTCGATCGTTCGGTCGCATTTACTGAGCGCTTCCCGTGTGCGGAGCACTGTACTAAGCGCTTGGGAGAGGACAACACAACAATAAACGGACACATTCCCCGCCCTCGGCGAGTTTTCACACGAGAATCGCTGCCACGTTGGACGGCGAGCCTTCCACGTTGATTTTCGCAGCTCACAGGGGCTGCGGTGACCAAACAGCCCCTCAGGACTATTGATCGAACCCTTATTCTGGGCAGGGCACTGTAGTGAGCGCTTCTCCCTGTGGCAACTGGCTGTAAGCCCTATTAGACTGTAAACCTGTCAACGGGCAGGGACTGTCTGTTGCCGATTTGTCCATTCCAAGCGCTTAGTACAGTGCTCTGCACATAGAAAGCGCTCAATAAATACTATTGAATGTTTCTTTCCTTTCAGTCGATATTCGCTCCAACCCACAGCCTTTATGTCTCGCCTTAAGCCGTCGAGTCGTGTCCGACCCATAGCGACACCACGGGCACATCTCTCCCGGAAGGCCCCGCCTCCATCTGCCATCGGGCCGGTAGCGGATCCGCTGAGTTTTCTTGGGAAAGATCAGGAAGGGGGTTCATTCATTCATTCGATAGTATTTATTGAGCGCTTACTATGTGCAGAGCACTGTACTTAGCGCTTGGAATGAACAAGTCGGCGACAGATAGAGACGGTCCCTGCCGTTTGACGGGCTCAAGGTCTGATCGGGGGAGACGGGCGGACGAGAACGGTGGCGATAGATAGAGTCGAGGGGAAGGACATCTCGGAAAAACAATGGCGACTAAATAGAATCAAGACCGTCGCTTCCTTCCGCACAGTCAACTTGAGTCTCTGCCCTCGATTCTCTCCCGTGCCGCCGCTGCCCGGCGCGGGAGAGTTTTGCCTTGTAGCCGATGACCTGCCGCTCGCTAGGCACCGGCCAAGCTGGGAATGGCACGGACAGGCCTCTGCTTCACTCTCCCTCCCGTAGTTGAGACTGGTAGAGGACTGGAAACTCTCCAGGTGCCATCCTGAGAGGGGACCCTTTATGTACCTATCTTTAAATTATTATAATTTACATATTTATTCATATTAATGTCGGCTCCCCGCCCCTCTCTAGGAGAACCGTACTAAGCGCTTGGAAAGTGCAAATCGGCAACAGATTCATTCATTCATTCAATAGTATTTATTGAGCGCTTACTATGTGCAGAGCACTGGACTAAGCGCTTGGAATGGACAAATAGGCAACAGATAGAGACGGTCCCTGCCCATGGACGGGCTCACGGTCTAATCGGGGGAGACGGACGGACGAGAACAATGGCGATAAATAGGATCGAGGGGACGGACATCTCATTAAAACAATAGCAATAAATAGAATCAAGGTGATGGACATCTCATTAAAAAATAAATAGGGTAATAAAAAACATATACAAATGAGCACAGTGCTGAGGGGAGGGGAAGGGAGAGGGGGAGGAGGAGAGGGAGAGAGGGGGAGAAGGGGGCTTAGCTGAGCGGAGCAGCAGAGGGAGCAGAGGGAAAAGGGGAAGCTCAGTGTGGGAAGGCCTCCTGGAGGAGGTGAGCTCTCAGGAGGGCTTTGAAGAGGGGAAGAGAGTGAGTTTGGCGGAGGTGAGGAAGGAGGGCGTTCCGGGACTGCGGGAGGACGCGGGCCGGGGATCGACGGCGGGACGGGTGAGAACGGCCGGTGAGGAGGTGGGCGGCAGAGGAGCGGAGCGTGCGGGGTGGGCGGCAGAAAGAGAGAAGGGAGGAGAGGTAGGAAGGGGCGAGGTGATGGACAGCCTCGATGCCTAGAGTGAGAAGTTTCTGTTTCGTGCGGAGGTCGACGGGCAACCGCCGGAGGTTTTTAAGGAGGGGAGTGACGGGCCCAGAGCGTCTCCGCGGGAAGATGAGCCGGGCGGCCGAGTGAAGAATAGACCGGAGCGGGGAGAGACGGGAGGAAGGGAGATCGGAGGGAAGGCTGGCACGATAATCCAGCCGGGATATTACGAGAGCCCGTAGCGGTAAGGTAGCCGTTTGGGTGGAGAGGAGAGGGCGGATCTTGGCGATATTATAACGGTGAGACCGGCAGGTTTCGGTGACGGATCGGATGCGTGGGGTGAACGAGAGAGAGGAGTCAAGGATGACACCGAGGTTGCGGGCCTGAGAGACGGGAAGGATGGTCGTACCGTCCACGGTGATAGAGACAATCCCTACCCGACAACGGGCTCACGGCCTAGAAGGGGGAGACAGGCGACAAGACAAGTAGACAGGCGTCAATAGCATCAAAATAGATAAGTAGAATCATAGATATATACACATTATTAATAAAATAGACAAATATATACAAATATACACAAGCGCGGACGATAAGCTCATTGGGACAGGAAATTTGTCTGAATATGTCTGCCAACTCTGTTGTATTGTCCTCTCCCAAGCGCTTAGAACAGTGCTCTGCACATAGTAGGCGCTCAATAAATACCATAGATTGATTTCAAGCTTGTCATGGGCAGGGAATGTGTCCCCTGATTCTTTTATGTTGTCCTCTCCCAAGCGCTTAGAACAGTGCTCTGCACGTAGTAGGCGCTCAATAAATACCATAGATTGATTTCAAGCTTGTCATGGGCAGGGAATGTGTCCCCTAATTCTTCTATGTTGTAATAATGTTGGTATTTGTTAAGCGCTTACTATGTGCAGAGCACTGTTCTAAGCGCTGGGGGAGATACAGGTTGATCAGGTCGTCCCACATGAGGCTCACAGTCTTCGTCCCCATTTTCCAGATGAGGTCACCGAGGCCCAGAGAAGTGAAGTGACTCGCCCACAGTCACACAGCTAAGGGGCAGAGGCGGGATTCGAACCCATGATCTCTGACTCCCAAGCCCGTGCTCTTTCCACTGAGCCACGCTGCTTCTCCCAAAGTGCTTAGAACAGTGCTCCGCACATAGTAAGAGTTCAATAAGTGCCACCGATTGATTGACTGGGCAGGAAATGTGTCCACTAAATCTGTCGCATTGTCCTGATCCAAGTGCTTAGGACAGTGCTCTGCACAAAGGAAGCTCTCAATAAATGATATCGAGCGATCGATTTCACTGTTTTGCAGAGGATTCTTTCGATATCCATAAGCATAAAGGCACACTACGAGTGCCTTTATAAGTACACTTATTTATTTATAAATGTAAATATAAACGTATTTATATTTAAACAGATTTATTTAATTATAAATGTAAATATAAAGGCACTTTTTTTTTTTTTTTTACTGATTTGAAGAGGAGGAAATAGAGAACAAGGCGGTATGGAAGGACTGCTTTCCGATAAATCACTATTATTGGCCTGCGCGGATCTATCGACCAAGTGAGGTACCCGACTAGGTGCCCGTACACGCCGACTCGGTTTTATAAACGAATCCCTGCCGTCATGTAGTTGTTCTTGTGCTCATTTCAGGCCCCAGACATACTTCGTTCCTCTCCAGCACCTGTAAATTAGGCCTCCGCTGAGACTCCCAGCTGCCATCTTTAAGTTTCGATCAGGTTGGATGAACTATTCGCTATACGAGGGGGGAAACTCACAGTCCTAATGCGGGGGTTTGGAGGCACGAGTGTAATTTCTGGAAAGCTGACCTTAGAAACACCCTCTCTCCCTAGGTAAGGACATTTCCCCTTAGAAGCGGCGTGGTCTAGTGGAAAGAACACGGGCCCGGGAGGCAGAAGATCTGAGTTCTAATCCCCCCTCTGCCCTTGCCTGCTGTGCCACCCCGGGCAAGCCGCTTAGCTTCTCTGGGTCTCGGATTTTTTATCCGTAAAATGGACATTCCATACCGGTTCTCCCTCCTCCTGCGTCCGACCTACTTATTTTGAATCTACCCCACGAAACTGTCAGGATCGCCACGTGGGTCTTTGAAAGTCCCTCTTGGAAAACGGTGCCGCGTGCACTTGCTGGCAACCTCCGCTGTAATTAGAATGTTGGAAAATCAAGCCGGCACTCGTAATCTCTCTCACCCGTACACCCACACGCGTACACGCGGTCCAAGCGCGCTTTTAAATCGTGTGGGTTCATTCGGTTTCGTATTCAACTGTATCTAGCGAGGGCTCACGGTGTGCAGAGCGCTGCGCTGAACCGGTAAGTCGATCGTATTTATTGGACGCTTACTCTGTGCGGAGCACTGCACTGCAATTAGAGAAGCAGCGTGGCTCAATGGAAAGAGCCCGGGCTTGGGAGTCAGAGATCATGTGTTTGAATCCTGGCTCTGCCACCTGTCAGCTGTGTGACTGTGGGCGAGTCACTTCACTTCTCTATGTTCCTCAGTTACCTCATCTGTAAAATGGGGATTAACTGCGAGTCTCACGTGGTGGTCTCTATCTGTTGCCGAATTGTACATTCCAAGCGCTTAGTACAGTGCTCTGCACATAGTAAGCGCTCAATAAATACTATTGAATGAATGAAAGTGGAACACCCTGATGACCCTGTATCTACCCCAACGCTTAAAACAGTGCTCTGCACGTAGTAGGCGCTTAACAAATACCAACAGGGGAAGCAGCGTAGCTCAGTGGAAAGAGCACGGGCTTGGGAGTCAGAGGTCATGAGTTCGAATCCTGGCTCTGCCACGTGTCAGCTGGGTGACTGTGGGCAAGTCACTTCACTCCTCTGTGCCTCGGTTACCTCATCTGTCAAATGGGGATTAACTGTGAGTCTCACGTGGGACGACCTGATTTACCCTGTATCTATCCCAGAGCTTAGAACGGTGCTCTGCACATAGTAAGCGCTTAACCAATACCAGCATTATTATTATTATTATTGTTATAAGCACTTGGGAGAGGACAATATAAAAATAAGCAGACACATTCCCTGCCCGCGACAAGCTTACAGTCTAGAGGGAGGTAACTGAGGCCCAGAGAAGTGAAGTGACTTGCCCAAGATCACACAGCAGGCAGCAGCGTGGCAACAGTGGGTAGAGCTCGGGCCCGGGAGTCAGAAGGTCGTGGGTTCTAATCCCGGATCTGCCGCTCGTCTGCTGTGTGGCCTTGGGCAAGTCACTTCACTTCTCCGCGCTTCGTACAGAGCTTCCAGAGTTTAGTACAGCGCCTGGCACACGCTAAACACTTAACAAATACCATAATTATAATTATTATCCTCTGGGATCTCAGTGATCTTATCACTGCAGAGAAGCAATGTGGCTTAATGCAAGGAGCCCAGGCTTAGCAGTCAGAGGTCATGGGGTTCTAATCCCGGCTCCGCCACTTGTCAGCTGTGTGACTTTGGGCAAGTCACTTCACTTCTCTGGGCCTCAGTTACCTCATTTGGAAAATAGAGATTAAGACTGGGAGCCCCACATGGGACAACCTGAAAATCTTGTACCTACCCCAGCGCTTAGAACAGTGTTTGACACATAGTAAGCGCTCAACAAAAGCCATCATTTTTTTTTTTAAATCTGTCAAATGAGGATTGAAACTGTGAGCCCCACGGGGGAGAGGGACTGTGTCCGCCCCGATTTGCTGGTATCCATCCCGGCGCTTAGAGCAGTGCCTGGCACATAGTAAGTGCTTGACAAATACCGCAATTATTATTATTACGATTGGTGGAGCTAGGATTAGAACCCAGGTCTTTTTGAGTTCCAGGCCCGGGCTCTATCCAAGGCCATGCTGCTAAGCACTTGGGAGAGTGTCCAATACAGTAAATAAATGGTGGTATCTGTTAAGCGCTTACTATACGCAAAGCACTGTTCTAAGCGGTGGGGGGAATACAAGGTGATCAGGTTGTCCCACGTGGGGCTCACAGTCTTAATCCCCACTTTACAGGTGAGGTAACTGAGGCCCAGAGAAGTGAAGTGACTTGCCCAAAGTCACCCAGCTGGCAAGCGGCAGAGCGGGGATTAGAACCCACGACCTCTGACTCCCAAGCCCGGGCTCTTGCCACTGAGCCACGCTGCTTAGTGCAGCTCCCGTCATTGGGCTGAAACTCCCGGGGATCGGAAGGGACCTCCGTTCGGAGACGGGACCCTTAAGGGGTTCAAAGCCCCCCGATGCAGCTGGGACGGCCCCCAGACTATCTCTGCCTCTAGACCGTAAGCTCGTTGTGGGCAGGGAATGTGTCTGTTTCTTGTTCTGTTGCCCTCTCGTAAGCGCTTAGTAGTGCTCTGCACACAGTAAGCGCTCAATAAATCCGATTGAATGAATGAATGGATGAATGCTCTGCACACAGTAAGCGCTCAATAAATACAATCGAATTCATTCATTCAATAGTAGTTATTGAGCGCTCACTATATGCAGAGCACTGTACTAAGCGCTTGGAATGGACAATTCGGCAACAGATAGAGACAATCCCTGCCCAATGACGGGCTCACGGTCTAATCGGGGGAGACAGATGGACCAAAACAGGACAATCGAGACAGATGGACCAAAACAGGACAATCTAATCGCGATAAATAGAATCAAGGGGATGTACACCTCATTAATAAAATGAATAGGGTAATAAAAATATATACAGATGAAAAACATGGAACGCTTCACGAATTTGCGTGTCACGGACGGATGAATGCTCCGCACAAAGGAAGCGCTCAATAAATACAATGAAACGTCCCTGTCCTGAGAAAGAGAGCCGTCTATTAGTGCTCTGCCCACAGTAAGTGCTCCATAAATACCATTCATCGATTGGACGTTTCGACTGGGAAACGTGGCGGCTTAACCGATCATCATATCTGCCTTTAAAAGGTCACGGAATAATAATAATGTTGGTATTCGTCAAGTGCTTACGATGTGCGGAGCGCCGTTCTAAGCGCTGGGGTAGATACAGGGAATCAGGGTGTCCCACGTGGGGCTCACAGTCTTCATCCCCATTTTCCAGATGAGGGAACTGAGGCCCAGAGAAGTGAAGTGACTCGCCCACGGTCACACAGCTGACGAGTGGCAGAGCCGGGAGTCGAACTCACGACCTCTGACTCCGAAGCCCAGGGTCTTTCCACTGAGCCACGCTGCTTTCGATGCTGGGATCGGAGGGTCTTTGGAATTCCAAGATTCCTGGCTCTTTTCATGTAGGTCGTGTGAATCGGGGGGTTGCCGTGGCAAATGTGAATTTTTTTATGGGCGGGCGTGGTAAATATCGATGCAGGCCGGGGGAAGGAGGGTGACTGCTGAGTTCCTGCTGCTTTGCTACTGCAGAAAATACGGGAACCACAATAATAATAATAACTGTGGTATTTGTTAAGCACTTGCTATGCGCCGGGCACCGTTGTGAGCACTGGGTTAGACCCAAGATGATGATGATGATGATGATGAGGATGATATTATAATGATATTGGTATTTGTTAAGCGCTTACTATGTGCAGAGCACTGTTCTGAGCGCTGGGGTAGATACGGGGTCATCAGGTCGTCCCACGGGTGAGGCTCACAGTTAATCCCCATTTTACAGATGAGGAGACCGAGGCCCAGAGAAGTGAAGCGACTTGCCCGAGGTCACACCGCGGACAAGGGGCGGAGCCGGGATTACGCAGTCGCAGATGGCAGCAGCCCAGAGAAGCAGGATGGAATGGGTTTGTTATCCAGGAATGAAATTGGGTCGGAAGAAGAAACGCAGAGGAGGGGCAAGATGCAAGTTGGTTAAGGAGATGTTGGAGCCATCCGAAGAGGAAGAAAGTGAAAGGACGGTCAAGGTGGTATTGTGCTTTTTTTTATGGTACTTGTTAAGCGCTTACTCTATGTCACGCACTAATAATGTTGGTGTTTGTTAGGCGCTTACTATGTGCAGAGCACTGTTCTAAGCGCTGGGGGAGATACGGGGTCGTCAGGTCGTCCCACGTGAGGCTCACAGTTAATCCCCATTTGACAGATGAGGTGACTGAGGCACAGAGAAGTGAAGTGACTCGCCCACAGTCACCCAGCTGGCAAGTGGCAGAGCCGGGATTCGAACCCATGACCTCTGCCTCCCAAGCCCGGGCTCTTCCCACTGAGCCATGCTGCTTCTCTAAGCGACTAGAACCCAGAACCCAGGCCTTCCTGACTCCCAGCCCCAGGCTCTTACAATAATAATAATGTTGGTATTTGTTAAGCGCTTACGATGCGCAGAGCACTGTTCTAAGCGCTGGGGGAGATACGGGGTCATCAGGTTGTCCCCCGTGAGGCTCACAGTCTTAATCCCCCCTTTTCAGATGAGAGAACGGAGGCCCAGAGAAGTGAAGCGACTTGCCCACAGTCACCCAGCTGACGAGTGGCAGAGCCGGGATTCGAACCCATGACCCCTGACTCCCAGGCCCGGCCTCTTTCCACTGAGCCGCGCTGCCTCTCACCAGGACGGGCTCTACCCACCGGGCCGTGCCGTTTCGTTTGACGCGGTGGATTCCGGTGGCTTAGCTGAGCACGGGTGGGAAAGGGAGAAGCCCTTAGCGGAAAAACGGGCTCTTTGCCTCTGTAACAAGGTGGTGTTCATTGATTTCTCCAGCGCTCAATCCCAACACGTTCGCTGTGTTGGAGACCGGGCCACGGATCAATAGGTGCTTTTGGAAAACGCCGCCGCCAAGATCCGCCGAGCCACCCAGCACCTGGATAGAAGCGGGAAGTTTGCCTGTCGCGGAGCTTCTCCCGATCGTGTTTCTCCCTCGCAGTGGAACGGCTACGGATCGACGAACTAGAGTCGCGGTTTTCGGCTTCTCCCGTTCAGAATTCACAGAATCCCTCTGAGCCGTGCGGAGCGGAGCGTTTTGGACAGACATTCCCCGGAGCGGGGGATCGCGGGGAGGGTGGTGTCCCAAAAGGAAATGTCTGTTCCCTCTGGGAAGCGGCATGGCCTAGTGGAGAGAGCCCGGGCCTGGGAATCAGAAGGACCTGGGTTCCAACCCTGGCTCCGCTACTTAATAATAATAATAATAATAATAAAGTTGGTATTTGTTAAGCGCTTACTATGCTTAAGAGCTACTATGTGCTTACATCACCCTATCTATTTTGTCATTACCCTATTTATTTTGTCAGTACCCTATTTATTTTGTTAATGAGATGTACATCACCCTGATTCTATTTATTTGCTATTGTTTTAATGAGATGCTCTTCCCCTCGATTCTACTTATTGCCATCGTTCTCGTCTGTCCGTCTCCCCCGATTAGACCGTGAGCCCGTCAAAGGGCAGGGACTGTCTCTATCTGTTGCCGATTAGTACATTCCAAGCTCTTAGTTCATTCAGTATTATTCACTGAGCGCTTACTATGTGCAGAGCACTGGACTAAGCGCGTGGAATGAACAAGTCGGCAACAGATAGAGACGGTCCCTGCCCTTCGACGGGCTCACGGTCTAATCGGGGGAGACGGACGGATGAGAACGACGGCGATAGATAGAGTCGAGGGGAAGAACATCTCGTAAAAACCGATGGCGACTGAATAGAATCGAGGCGATGTGCATTTCGTTAACAAAATAAATAGGGCGACGAAAATATATACAGTCGAGCGGACGAGTACAGTGCTGTGGGGATGGGAAGGGAGAGGGGGAGGAGCAGAGGGAAAAGGGGAAAAAGGGGGTTTAGCTGCGGAGAGGTGAAGGGGGGGTGGCAGAGGGAGTAGAGGGAGAAGAGCTCAGTCTGGGAAGGCCTCTCGGAGGAGGTGAGTTTTAAGTAGGGTTTCGAAGAGGGGAAGAGAATCAGTTCGGCGGAGGTGAGGAGGGAGGGCGTTCCGGGACCGCGGGAGGACGTGGCCCGGGGGTCGACGGCGGGATGGGCGAGGATGGGGGCCGGCGAGGAGGTGGGCGGCGGAGGAGCGGAGCGGGCGGGGTGGGCGGTGGAAAGAGAGAAAGGAGGAGAGGTAGGAAGGGGCGAGGGGATGGAGAGCCTCGAAGCCTAGAGTGAGGAGTTTTCTTTGGAGCGGAGGTCGATAGGCAACCACTGGAGGTGTTTAAGAAGGGGAGTGACAGGCCCAGATCGTCTCTGCGGGAAGATGAGCCGGGCAGGCACATAGTAAGCGCTCAATAAATACTATTGAATGAATATGTGCAGAGCACTGTTCTAAGCACTGGGGGAGACACAGGGTCATCAGGTTGTCCCACGTGGGGCTCTCAGTCTTCACCCCCATTTTACAGATGAGGTCACTGAGGCCCCGAGAAGTGAAGTGACTTGCCCGCGGTCACGCAGCTAAGTGGCAGAGCCGGGATTCGAACTCATGACCTCTATCTCCCAAGCCCGGGCCCTTTCCACTGAGCCAGGCTGCACTTATCTGCTGGGTGACCTCGGGCAAATCACTTCACTCCTCCGGGCCTCCGTTCCCTCATCTGGAAAATGGGGATTAAGGCTGTGAGCCCCGCGTGGGACAGGGACTGTATCCAACCTGATTAAGTTGTTTCTCCCCTGGTGCTTAGAACAGTCCTTGACACCTAGTAAGCGTTTAACCGATACCCTCGTTATTGTTATTATTATGATTCCCCCCCCCATCTCCCAGTCACCGGCGTTTGAGCTCCGGAAAAGCGTGGAATGACCGGCGAAAGTGCTCTCTGACCTCACCTCCACATGGGCACGTAAGATTGTGAGCCCCTTGGAGGCAGGGGCCGATCGATCGATCGCATTTATTGAGCACTTACTCCGTGCAGAGCACTGTACTAAGCGCTCGGGAGAGAATACAGCAGAGCTGGTACACACGTTCACTGCCCACAAGGAGTTTATAACCCAGAGGGGGAGACGGACGTTAATATCAACGAATTACGGATCTCTCAGTCAGTCGGTCGTATTTATTGAGCACTTACAGTGTGCAGGGACTGTATTAAGCACTTGGGAGAGTACAACAGAGTCGAAAGGCATGTTCGCCGCCCAGAATGAGCTTATGATCTAGAGGGGAAGGCAGACTTTTATAATAATAATAATGTTGGTATTTGTTAAGCGCTTACTATGTGCAGAGCACTGTTCTGAGCGCTGGGGTGATAATAATAATAATAATAATGATAATGTTGGTGTTTGTTAAGCGCTTACTAAGTGCCGAGCACCGTTCTAAGCGCTGGGGGAGATACGGGGTAATCAGGTCGTCCCACGTGAGGCTCACAGTCAATCCCCATTGTACAGATGAGGGAACCGAGGCACAGAGAAGTGAAACGACTTGCCCACGGTCACACAGCCGACAGGTGGCCGAGCCGGGATTCGAACCCATGACCTCCGACTCCAAAGCCCGTGCTCTTTCCACTGAGCTGCTTCTCTACTTGTCACCTCCGCCACTTGTCTGCTAGGCGCTGCTGAGCACCGCCTAGCAGGCACTTGTCTGCCGGGGCTCACGGTCTCAATCCCCATTATCCAGATGAGGTCACTGAGGCCCAGAGAAGTGAATTGACTCAACCAAGGTCACACAGCAGACAAGTGGCGGGGCCGGGATTAGAATCCAGATCGTTCCGACGCCCAGGTCTATGCTCTAGCCACTAGGCCAAGCTGCTTCCTAGACTCTAGACTGTAATCTCGTTATGGGCAGGGAATGCGCCCGCTTAATTCCCTTGCATTGTCCTCACCCAAGCGTTCGGTACAGCGCTCTGCACATAGCAAGTGCTCGACAAGCCGTGGACAGAATAGTTATTGAGCCAAATTCCATTACATTTTCCAAGCCTTTCCCTGCACACGCTCATTAAACGACCCTGAAGTCACAATGAAGCTTTGGAACGTTTTCAAAATCTCATCGGTCCCGAACCGGGGGAGATTTTCCACAGAGGCAACATGGCGAAGTGGATGGAACCCAGATCTGGGAGTCAGGGGGTCCTGGGTTCCGATTCCGACCCCGCCACTTGTCTGCTGAGTGACCTTGGGCAAGTCACTTCACACCTCTGGGCCCCAGTTCCCTCATCTTTAAAATAGGGACCGAGTTTGTGAGTCCCACGTGGGACGGAGACCGCGTCCAACCCGATTTGCTTGTATCCGTCCCGGCGCTTAGTACGGTGCCTGGCACATAGTAAGCACTTAACAAATAACATCATTATTTTTATTAATGACAACAGGCAGCAGATGGGACAATCAGCTTTCCCCATTCGGGTTTTTCACCGGCCTCCCTGATTTTGAGTGGATTTCCTCCCTGGCCTTGGAAGGTTTTTTCTCCTCCTCGAGCCCGGGGCTCAGTGGAAGAAGCCCGGGCTTGGGAGTCAGAGGACGTGGGTTCTAATCCCGGCTCCGCCACTTGTCTGCTGCGTGACTTTGGGCGAGCCACTGCACTTCTCTGTGCCTCAGTTACCTCATCTGGAAAATGAGGACTAAGACTGTGAGCCCCGACGGGGACAAGCTGATGACCTTGCCAGAGCTTAGAACAGTTGTCGGTACATAGTAAGCGTTTAACAGATACCGTTGTTATTATGATTATTAATGACACCCGGCAGCAGATGGGAGAATCGGCTTCGCCCATTTGGGTTTCTCACCTCCATTCCGGATTTTGAGTGGATTTCCTCTCTGGTTTGGAGGGTTTTTTCTCCTCCTCGAGCCTGGGATTTCTCAGTGATCCGTTTTATTTCCATCCCATCCATCCGATCGTATTTACTGAGCGCTTACTGAGCGCAGAGCACTGTACTGAGCGCTTGGGAGAGGACGGTAGAACAATCGACGGACGCGTCCCCTCCGTCTCCCCCGATCAGACCGTGAGCCCGTCAGACGGCAGGGACCGTCTCTATCTGTTGCCGGTTTGTCCATTCCAAGCGCTTAGTACAGTGCTCTGCACATAGTAAGCGCTCAGTAAACACTACTGAATGAATGAATGGGTGGAACGGGGGCTGGAAAGGCCGGCCAACTCCCTCCGCCCGCGGGTCTCGGATGCCGAATCAAACCGGGCCCGTTTGGAGCCTCGTCTTTTACGGCCCCGTGTCTCGACGGGGGTCGGCGGTTCACGGTAGACGAGGGGAGGTTGAATTCTCAGGCCGACCGCAAAAAGGAAAAAAAAGAAAGGAAAACTCACTCCAGGCCAGAACTTGGCAGAGCAGGTGTGAGCTCGCGGCATCCACGGACTCAGTTCTGGGTGCGTGCGCCCGTCCGTGCGAAGGCGACGGTTAGAAGTTGCGGTTTAATATGCTTCCTCGGTATTTTTAGAGGGTGTCGGAACCCCCCGGGAGACTTATATCCGCTTCTCCTCCACCAGAGAGCCCCCCGCCTCGTCTGTCTGGAAATAACCTCCTCAGTCAGCTAGACGTCCGACCCTTCGGGGGCCGATGACCCCCTCCTAAATCAGCGAAAGAACTGCCGAGATGTCTCGCGCGACGGCTACCTCCAGGCCGTTAAATTCGAGGTCGTGGCCGGGGACCCGGGGGGGGGGGGGTTTCTTTTCCTTAAAGACAATTCTGTAGTTTGTGAGCTCCTATTTCTTAACCTTTCCACCCCGCCCCCCCCCCCCCCCATTTGGGGGTGTTTTTTTTTAACCGGCGATGAAGCGTGGGATCTAGAAGGCGTCATGGCGTGCGCTGAGTGGGGGAAGGAATTTTAGAGCCGTGGAAGTTTTCTTTGTTTGGTCTGATTTATGTCATGATGGCAGACTCCACTCCACGGGAGGGTCCGACCAGTTAATGATGATAATGTTGGTATCTGTTAAGCGCTTACTACGTGCAGAGCACCGTTCTAAGCGCTGGGGGAGATACGGGGTGATCGGGTCGTCCCGCGTGAGGCTCACGGTCTTCATCCCCATTTTACAGAGGGGGGAACTGAGGCGCAGAGGAAATGAAGTGACTTACCCAAGGTCACACAGCAGACAAGGTGACAGAGCCGGGATCAGTCGGTGGTATTTACTGAGAGCTCAGCGTCCGCAGGGAGCACCGTACTAACGGCTCACTGTGTGCAGAGCACTGTACCAAGTGCTTGGGAGAGTAAAGGAAACGTGGCAGACACGTTTCCTCCCCTCAATCCGTTAGTTGTATTTACTGAGCGCTTGGGCAAGTCACTTAACTTCTCTGCGCCTCTGTTCCCTCATCTGTAAAATGGGGATTAAGACTGGGAGCCCACGTGGGGCAACCTGATTCCCCTGTGTCTACCCCGGCGCTTAGAACAGTGCTCGGCACATAGTAAGCGCTTAACAAATGCCAACATTATTATTATTATTATTACTTTAATTTTTAAACGACATTTCTTAAGCGCTTACTATGTGCCAGGCACTGTTCTAAGTGCTAGGGTAGATAATAATGTTGGTATCCGTTAAGCGCTTACTATGTGCAGAGCACCGTTCTAAGCGCTGGGGGAGATAGAGGGTGATCGGGTTGTCCCACGGGAGGCTCACAGTCTTCATCCCCATTTTACAGATGAGGTCACTGAGGCCCAGAGAAGTGAAGTGACTTGCCCACCGTCACACAGCTGACAAGTGGCAGAGTCGGGATTCGAACAAGATACAAGGTAATCGGGTTGGACACAGCCCACGTTAATAATGTTGGTATTTATTAAGCGCTTACTATGTGCAGAGCACTGTTCTAAGCGCTGGGATATACAGGGTAATCAGGTTGTCCCACATGAGGCTCACAGTCTTAATCCCCATTTTACAGATGAGGTGACTGAGGCACAGAGAAGTGAAGTGACTCGCCCACAGTCACACAGCTCACAAGTGGCAGAGTCGGGATTCGAACTCATGACCTCTGACTCCCAAGCCCATGCTCTTTCCACTGAGCCACGCTGCACGTTCCGCGTGGGGCTCACAGTCACAATCACCAAGTGAGGAAACTGAGGCACAGAGAAGTGAAGCGACTTGCCCGAGGTCACACAGCGGACAATGGCGGAGCCAGGACTAGGACCCAGGTCCTCTTGACACCCTGGCCCGGCCTCTATCCACAAGGTTAATAATAATAATAATAATAATGATAATGTTGGTATTTGTTAATTACTATGTGCAGAGCACTGTACTAAGCGCTGGGGTAGTTACAGGGTCATCAGATTGTCCCACATGGGGCTCACAGTCTTCATCCCCATTTGACAGATAAGGTCACTGAGGCACAGAGAAGTGAAGTGACTCGCCCACAGTCACCCAGCTGGCAAACGGCGGAGCTGGGATTCGAACCCATGACCTCGGACTCCCAAGCCCGGGCTCTTTCCACCGAGCCACGATGCTTCTCACGATGCCGGGTGCAGAGGACCGTATTAAGGGCTTGGGAAAGTACAATTCCACGTAGACATGTTCCTTGAAGAAGCGGCATGACGTAGTGGACAGATCCCGGGCCTGGGAGTCAGAAGGTCGTAGGTTCTAGTCCCGCTCTGCCACTCGTCTGCTGTGTGACCTTGGGCAAGTCACTTCCCTTCCTCTAGGCCTCAGTTATCTCACCTGTAAAATGGGGTTGGAGACTGCGAGCCCCATGTGGGACAGGGACTGTGTCCAACCTGATTTCACCGTAGTCACCCCAGCGCTTAGTACAGTGCCTGGCACAGGGTAAGCGCTTCACAGATGCCACAATTATTATTACTCTCCACAAGGAGTTTACGGTCTGGAGGGAGATTATAGCTCAGAGGGACTATAGAATTGAGTGTAGTCTAGACAGATCAAGTGAAGGAGGCGCGGAGGCTTTGACAAAGCGTTTCATGGTCCTGGATTGATTTCACTGGGTAATAATAATAATAATAATAATAATAATGGTATTTGTTAAGCGCTTATTATGTGTCAAACACTGTTCTAAGCGCTGGAGTAGATCCAAGGTAATCACGTTGTCCCACGTGGGCCTCACAGTCTTCATCCCCATTTTACAGATAATAATGTTGGTATCTGCTAAGCGCTTACTATGCGCAGAGCACCGTTCTAAGCGCTGGAGGAGATACAGGCTGATCGAGTTGTCCCACGTGGGCTCCCGGTCTTAATCCCCGTTTTACAGATGAAGGAACTGAGGCACCGAGAAGTGAAGTGATTTGCCCACCGTCACCCAGCTGACAAGTGGCAGAGCCGGGATTCGAACCCACAGATGAGTAACCGAGGCACAGAGGAAGTGAAGTGACTTGCCCAAGGTCACGCAGCAGACAAGATTAGAACCCGTGCAGGGTCCAGGGTGAAGCCTTCATTTACTAATAACGAGAAGCAGCGTGGCTCAGTGGAAAGAGCATGGGCTTAGGAGTCGGAGGTCGTGGGTTCGAATCCCAGCTCTGCCACTTGGCAGCTGTGTGACTGTGGGCAAGTCACTTGACTTCTCTGGGCCTCGGTTCCCTCATCTGTAAAATGGGGATGAAGACCGTGAGCCTCCCGTGGGACGACCCGATGACCCTGTATCTCCCCGAGCGCTTAGAACGGTGCTCTGCACATAGTAAGCGCTTAACAGATACCAACATCATTAATAGATCTGCAAGTGTATTTATTAAGTACTTTCTACGTGCCAGGCATTCTCCCAAAATCTGGAGTAGATTCCCGGCTCTGCCACTTGTCTGCTGTGTGACCTTGGGCGGGTCACTTCGCTTCTCTAGGCTTCAGTTCCCTCATCTGTAAATCGGGGATTCATTCATTCATTAAGTAGTAGTTATTGAACGAATAAAGACCGCGAGCTTTATCGATTAAGACTGTGAGCTCTCTGTGGGACAGGGACTGGCTCCAGCCCGTTTTGTTTGTATTCCCCCCCCCACCCCCAGCGCTTAGTACAGTGCTTGACACATAGTAAGCACGTAAAGAATACCACAGCGTTATTAAATAATACCTGTATTAATAATAAGGAATAACTATTAATATAATCACTAATAATAATAAGGTGTTAATAAATAATACCACAGACATTATTAAAATCACATCGGACACGGACTCCGTTCCAGCATTCAGAGGATGAGGGGTGTGTGTGTGCACGAGTGGCTGGTGGAGGAACGCTTGCTGCTGCTGCTGCTGATGGCATTTGTTAAGCGCTTACTATGTGCGAAGCACCGTCCTAAGCGCTGGGGGGGGGATGCAAGGTGATCAGGTTGTCCCACGTGGGGCTCCCGGACATAATCCCCATTTTACAGATGAGGTAACCGAGGCACCGAGAAGCGAAGTGACTTGCCCGAAGTCACACAGCCCAAACCCGGGCTCTTTCCACCGAGCCCCGCTGCTTCACTTCGGTCTATCGGTTATTATTATCCATCAGTTATCATATTATTATTATAGTTATGAGCAGCAGCGTGGCTCAGTGGAAAGAGCCCGGGCTTTGGAGTCAGGGGTCATGGGTTCGAATCCCGGCGCGGCCGCTCGTCGGCCGTGTGACTTCGGGCGAGTCACTTCACTTCTCGGTGCCTCGGTGACCTCATCTGTAAAATGAGGATTGAGACCGTGAGCCCCACGTGGGGCAGCCCGATTCCCCTGTGTCTACCCCAGCGCTTAGAACGGTGCTCGGCACCTAGTGAGCGCTTAACAAATACCAACGTTATTATTATTATTATCGCCGATTTACAGATGAGGAGACAGAGGCCCAGAGTGGTTAAGTGACTCGTCCAAGGTCGCACAGCAGGCCAGGGCAGAGCTGGGAGGAGAGGCCCGCTCTTCCGAGGCCCAGCGGCGTTCTCCTTTCACTAGGCCAACCTCCTCGGAAAAGCGTGAATCACGGATCTTCTTTTCCGGATCCACTACATGACACTATGGCTAACATAATAATAATAATGTTGGCATTTGTTAAGCGCTTACTATGTGCGGAGCACTGTTCTAAGCGCTGGGGTAGACACAGGGGAATCAGGTTGTCCCACGTGAGGCTCACAGTCTTAATCCCCATTTTACAGATGAGGGAACTGAGGCACAGAGAAGTGAAGTGACTCGCCCACGCTGACAAGTGGCGGAGCTGGGATTCGACCCCATGACCTCTGACTCCAAAGCCCGGGCTCTTTCCACTGAGCCACGCCGCTCCTCTATCACCGTAATCCGATCGTTTTCTATATTTTAGGTGCGCTGTGGTTTCGGCGGGAGAATTCTTGGTCGGCAGCGATTCATCAGCCTCGGCGACGGTATTGGGCCGGAGGGCAGCGATTCAGCCGATCGAACTGTGCCGTGGGGAATTATGAGAATGACCGAAAAAATGTTTGGCGCAGCATCGGTGAGGCCGAAGTAAAAGTGCGATCTGGGAAGTGTGGAAAATGCTGCCGTGGACATCAAACCGGCGGGGAGAGGGAGCGGGGAGAAGCAGCTAGACGTAGTGGCTAGAACCCGGGCCCGGGTGTCAGAAGGTCGTGGGTTCTAATCCCGGCTCTGACTCTCGTCTGCTGTGGGATCCCGGGCAAGTCGCTTCACTTCTCTCAGCCTCGGTTCCCTCCGCTGAAAATGGGGATTGAGACCGTGAGCCCCACGTGGGACAGGGATTCTGTCCAATCCGATTTGCTTATATCCACCCCGGCGCTTAGTACGGTGCCTGGCACATAGTAAGCGCTTAACAAATACCACACTTGTCATCCTTATTATTATTACTATTATTAATAAGAGACTGATCCGATGAAGAGTGGAGGAATCGGGTTGGTGATTCTGACCGAAAACTCCATTCCGGTTCCCAGGACTAACAGCCCCGACGCCTGGCGAAAGCCAATCGGTTCTATTCAGAGAAGCAGCGCGGCTCAGTGGAAAGAGCCCAGGCTTGGGAGTCAGAGGTCGTGGGTTCGAATCCCGACTCTGCCGCTCGTCAGCTGTGTGACTGTGGGCAAGTCACTTCACTGGGCCTCAGTGACCTCATCTGGAAAATGGGGGTTAACCCGTGAGCCTCACGTCGGACAACCTGATGACCCTGTATCTCCCCCAGCGCTTAGAACAGTGCTCTGCACATAGTAAGCCCTTAACAGCTACCGACATTATAATTATTCATTTTCTTTTCATTTTTCTTTTTTTTTTTTTTACAGTATTTGTTGAGTGCTTATTAGTCCCTGGGGTAGATCCAAGCTAATCAATTTGGACACAGACCATGTCCCACATGGGACTCACAGTCTTCATCACCGCTTTACGGATAAGGTGGCAGCGAGGCTCAGTGGAAAGAGCACGGGCTTTGGAGTCAGAGGTCATGGGTTCGAATCCAGGCTTGGCCACTTGGCAGCTGTGTGACTTTGGGCAAGTCACTTAACTTCTCGGTGCCTCGGTTACCTCATCTGTAAAATAGGGATTAAGACCGTGAGCCCCACGTGGTACGACCCGATTCCCCTGTGTCTACCCCAGCGCTTAGAACGGTGCTCGGCACATAGTAAGCGCTTAACAAATACCAACATTATTGTTATTATTATTATAAGGGCACCAAGGCCCAGAGAAGTGAAGTGACTTGTCCAAGGTCACACAGCAGTAAAGTGATAGATTAGGGATTAGAACCCAGGTCCTTCTGACTCAATCTTGTCTGTATATTTATGTTTAATAATTAAGTACTTACTGTGTGCAGAGCGCTATCCCAAATGGTTGGGAGAGTACAGTATGCGAGAGTTGGTAGAAACATTCCCTGCCCACAAGGAATCTAGAGCCAGAAGGTAATCAATCAGTCAACTGTATTTATTGAGCACTTGCTGTGTGCAGAGCACTATATTAAATGCAATAAATAATAATAATAATGATGGTATTTGCCAAGCACTGTTCTAAGCGCAGGGGTAGACACAGGGGAATGAGGTTGTCCCACGTGGGGCTCACAGTCTTAATCCCCATTTTACAGATGAGGTCACTGAGGCACCGAGAAGTTAGGCGACTTGTCCGGTCACACAGCTGACAAGCGGCGGACCCGGGATTAGAACCCACGACCTGCGACTGCCAAGGCCGGGCTCTTTCCAGTAAGCCACGCTGCTTCTTATCCAGTACGTTAGCGTTGCCCTCAAGGAGCTTTCAATCTAGTGGGGCAGATAGACGTTAAAACAAATTACAGATAAAGGAAGTGGCAGAGTATAAGGATATGAGCATTGCTTTGGTTTGAATCCTCGACGCGTTCACCTCTGGCTTCCTCTTCCCCGGCCCTGACGGCCGGAAGGTCCAGGGTTGTTGAGAAAAGCGCCAATCGGCGGTATTTACTGAGCGCTTACTGTGTGCGGAGCACCGTACGGGGCACCTGGGAGAGTACGGAACAGCAAAGTTGGGAGAAACAGTTCTGGAAACTGTCAGAATCGCCCCCGGGTCTTTGAAAGTCTCTCTTGGCAAATGGTGCGGCTTGAAATTGCTGGCGGCCTCCACTGTAATTAAAGTGCCGGAAAATCAAACACGCTCTCGCACTCTCGTGCACACAAGCCTACACACGGTCGAAGCCTGCTTTTAAATTGTGTGGGTTCCTTGCAAGCGTGGCGGGCTTGCTGCTCTCTCTCGACATGACAGTGAGATCCGGGGATTTACGGAGCGCTTACCGGGTGCAGTACAGTGTACTGAGCGCTTGGGAAAAGTGCAGCGCAGCAGAGTGGGTAGGCACAATCCCTGTCACTCATTGAATAGTATTTATTGAGCGCTTACTATGTGCAGAGCACTGTACTAAGCGCTTGGAATGGACAAACCGGTAACAGACAGAGACGGTCCCTGCCCTTTGACGGGCTTACGGTCTAAGCGGGGAGACGGACGGACAAGAACAATAGCAATAAATAGAATCAAGATAGCGATAAATTGGATCAAGCAGCATAAGTATAATAATGTTGGTATCTGTTAAGCGCTTACAACGTGCCGAGCACTGTTCTAAGCGCTGGGGTAGACACAGGGGAATCAGGTTGTCCCACGTGGGGCTCACAGTCTTCATCCCCATTTTACAGATGAGGTCACTGAGGCACAGAGAAGTGAAGTGACTTGCCCAAGATCACACAGCTGACAAGTGGCAGAGCCGGGATTCGAACCCCTGACCTCTGACTCCAAAGCCCGGGCTCTTGCCACTGAACCACACTGCTTCTCCGATGATATTTGAAGCATGAAGCAGAGGGTCTAGGGGAAAGTACACGGACCTGGGAGTCGGAGCACGTGGGTTCATTTATTCATTCAATCAGTAGTATTTATTGAGCACTTACTATGTGCAGAGCACTGTACTAAGCGCTTGGAATGGACAATTCGGCAACAGATAGAGACGGTCCCTGCCCTTTGACGGGCGCACAGTTCTAATCCCGGCTCCTCCACGGGTCAGCTGTGTGACCTGGGGCAAGTCACTTCACTTCTCTGGGCCTCAGTTTCCTCATCTGTAAAATGGGGATGAAGACCGTGAGCCCCAGTTGGGATAGGGGCTGAGACCCATTGGCTCCCATCTCCCCCAGCGCTTAGAACAACGCTTGGCACATACTAAGCACTTAACAAATATCATCGTCATCGTCGTACACGTGTGTCTATTTGAAGTTTTTCAATCTTATCCATTCCCTTATAATATTTTATCGATGATGTGGCTTTTACCCAATGGGACATATAGCCAAGGACTGTAATAATAACGATGATAATAATAATAATGATGATGATGGTTTTTGTTAAGCACTTACTATGTGCCAAGCACTGTTCTAAGCGCTGGGGTAGACACAGGGGAATCAGGTTGTCTCACGTGGGACTCACGGTCTTCATCCTCATTCTACAGATGAGGTAACTGAGGCCCGGAGAAGTCAAGTGGCTTGCCGCAGGTCACACAGCAGGCAAGTGGCAGAGCCGGGATTCGAACCCGCGTCTTCTGACTCTCAACCCCGTGCTCAATCAATCAGTGGTGTTTATTGAGCAATTACCCTGTGCAGAGCACTGTACTACGCATTTGGGAGAGTACAACAGAATTAGCAGATACGGTCCCTGCCTATAAATGATCTTAAAGTCTAGAGGGAGAGGCAGCCATTCAGATAAATAAATAAGTCATTTATCCTTTAAAATTAAATATATGTACAGAGAGAAGCAGCGTGGCTCAGTGGAAAGAGCCCGGGCTTGGGAGTCAGAGGTCATGGGTTCGAATCCCAGCTCCGCCACTTGTCAGCTGTGTGACTGTGGGCAAGTCACTTCACTTCTCTGGGCCTCAGTTCCCTCATCTGTAAAATGGGGATTAACTGTGAGCCTCAGGTGGGACAACCTGATCACCCTGTATCTACCCCAGCACTTAGAACAGTGCTCTGCACATAGTAAGCGCTTAACAAATACCAACATTATTATTATTATTATGTGGAAAAGGGGTCGGCGCTGGAGGAGCGGAACGTGCGGGCTGGGCTGCGGTAGGAGATGAGGGAGGTGAGGTAGGAGGGGGCGAGCCGATTGACGGCTTTAAACCTGAGGGGTTTCTATTTGATGCAGGAGATGGATGGGCAGCCACTGGAGGGGCTCGAGAAGTGACCGAAAGCTTTTCCGGCTGCCCCGCGGAGGTCTGCCGGATCGGCCGATCGATGGGCAGTGCCAACCCAACGTTTCCTGGGCGCGGACCATTGACCTGATTCCTCAGGAGCCTTCAATGGTGGTCAGAGTCCCAGTTGTCTGTCTTCACGGAGCTTACGAGCGAACAGGTGGTGAGGTCGAGCCCACCCGTTTGGGGTTGAGGGTTCTGTCCTCCAGCCTGTAAGCTCCTTATGGGCTGAGAATCTGTCAGCTAATTCTGCTGGATTGTAATAATAATAATAATGATGGCATTTGTTAAGCGCTTACTATGTGCAAAGCACAGTTCTAAGCGCTGGGGGGGGGATACCAGGTGATCAGGTTGTCCCACGTGGGGCTCACACTCTTAATCCCCATTTTACAGATGAGGGAACTGAGCCACAGAGAAGCTAAGTCACTGGCCCAAAGTCACACGGCTGACAAGGGGCGGAGCTGGGATTAATAATGGTATTTGTTAAGTGCTTACTATGTGCCAAGCACTGTTCTAAGCGCTGGGGGGGATACAAGCTGATCAGGATGTCCCACGTGGGGCTCACACTCAATCCCCATTTTACAGATGAGGGAACTGAGGCACAGAGAAGCTAAGTGACTTGCCCAAAGTCACACGGCTGACAAGCGGCGGAGCTGGGATTAGAACCCGCGACCTCTGACTCCCAAGCCCGTGCTCCTTCCACTGACCCACACTGCTTCTTTATTCTCCCAACCACTTAGTACAGTGCTCTGCACATAGTAAGTGCTCAATAAATAGCATGAATTGATTCACGCACCCCTCAAATAGCAGGACCTGGGTTTGAATGCTGGCTCTGCCACTTAATAATAACAATTATTAATAATGATAACAGTATTTGTTAAATGCTTACTATGTGCCAGGCACTTTACTAAGCTCTGGGGTAGAGACAAGCAAGTTGGATTGGATGCAGTCCCACGCGGGGCTCACAGTCTCAATCCCCATTTTCCAGATGAGGAACAGAGAAGTAAAGTGACTTCATTCATTCATTCATTCATTCATTCATTCATTCATTCATTCATTCATTCATCCATTCATTCATACATTCATTCAATAGTATTTATTGAGCGCTTACTATGCGCAGAGCACTGTATTAAGTGCTTGGAATGTACAATTCGGCAACAGATAGTGACAATCCCTGCCCAGTGACGGTCTCACAGTTTGAACGGGAGAGACAGCAAAGCAAAACAGAACAAAACAAAATGAGACAACATCATCAAGATAAATAGACTTGCGCAAGGTCACGCAGCAGACACGGCGGAGCCGGGATTAGAACCCGTGACTCCCAGGCCCGGCTCTATCCACTACACCGTGTTGCTTCTCACTTGCCTGCTGTGTGATCTTGGGCAAGTCACTTCACTTCTTTGTGCCTCCGTTTTCTCATCTGTAAAATCTGGGAATTCAATGACTGTTCTCACTCCTACTTAGATCGTGAGTCCCCTATGGGATGGGGACTGTATCCCACCCGCTTGATCTGTGTCCGTTCCGGGGCTTAGGATAGTGCTTGACACATAGTAGGCACTTAACAAATATAATAAAAAAAAGTAATTCAGGAAAACTCGAGAGTTGGGCAAGGTAGAGGTTATGGAGGTGAATCTTGGAAGATCTTATATCGACTTATTGAAGGCCCATCCCAGACTAAGCCCCTCTTTTCCTCATCTCCCCCTCCCTTCTGCGTCACCCTGACTTTCTTCCTTTGCTCTTCCCCCCCTCCCAGCCCTACACCACTTATGTACAGATCTGTTATTTGTATTTATTTGTATCCTTGTCTGCCCCACTCTAGACTGTAAGTCCACTGTGGACAGGGAATGTGACTGTTTATTGCCATATTGTCCTCTCTCAAGCGCTTAGTCCAGTGCTCTGCACGCAGTGAGCGCTCAATAAATATGATTGAGTGAATAATAGTTAGAGTAATGATAAGAAGAAGCAGAAAGAGAATGAGGAGGATGAGGAGGAAGAATATTAAGCATTTACTATGAGAAGCAGCATGGCGTAGTGGATAGAGCCTGGGCCTGGGAGTCAGAAGGTCCTGGGTTCTCACCGAGGCTCTGCCACTTGTCTGCTGCGTGACCTTGGGCAAGCCACCTTGCTTCTCTGGGTCTCAGTTCCCTCATCTGTAAAATGGGGATGGAATCTGTGAGCCCCATGTGGGAAAGACTCTGTGTCCAAACCGATTTGCTTGCATCCACCCCCGCGTCTTAGTACAGTGCCTGGCACATACTAAGCATTTTTAAAACCCCGATAATTATTAACTATTATTCATTCATTCAATAGTATTTATTGAGCGCTTACTATGTGCAGAGCACTGTACTAAGCGCTTGGAATGTACAGATCGGCAACAGATATAGTCCCTGCCCATTGACGGGATTACAGTCTAATCGGGGGAGAAGGACAGACAAAAACAATAGCGGTAAATAGAATCAATAATAACTATTATCATTATTACTTGCTAAGCGCTGGGCTAGATACAAGATAATCAGTTCGAATCCAATCCCTATCCCACACGGGACTCTCCGGCTAAAGGGAAGGGAGAACGGGGATTTATTCCCATATGACAGCAGAGGAAACTGAGGCACAGAGCAATTTAGCGACTTGCCCTCGGTCACCCAGCGAGCACGTGGCAGAGCTGGGATGGGAACTCAGATCTCCCGACTTCCCCTCCAGTGCTTTTCCCACTAGACCGGCTGCTTCCCGTAGCTTTTCTGAAATCCACCCAACACGATCGACGCTTCCTCGACTGAATAAGCCTTTTCAAAGCCTTATCTGAAGGACTTCCTGCAAACGCTCTCTCCCGCCTCTTTTTTTCTTTCCCGTCTGTCTATTTAGACAACCGGATTCTAAGATTTTTTAGCCCTAGAGAGTCTGAGAATTCCAACATTCCCCAACACGGTCTAATCCTGTAGATGCAATTTCACCTCCGGGAGAGGACTTCCTGTAGGCAGGTTCACTTTTTCTTTGCTTCATTTCATTCTTTTACTTCTCTGAATTCCCCTCTGACCACCCTAAGCAAGTCCTATCCCTTATAACATTCTGAGGAGGCTGATCTGATTGATTATGCATGCAATCCTTTGGAGGGGTTTATGAGAACCAGACAGAGTCAAAAAAGAAATCCTGATGCAATAAATGAACTTTGGTTCAGTGAGATCACCTCCTTGGGAATTATCTGTGAGTCATTCTTTTTTCCTAGGGCACAGCCTCTGAGGTGAACAGAGCTGTGTGGGTTTTTTTTTTTTCTTTTTTTGGTTGGTTTCTTTTTTCTCCTTGAAATGCTCAGAGGAGCATTTCTGCTGGAATGTGCTCGAGAGACACAATTTGTCACACAGGTTCAAACTCTTCACCTCTCCTTTTCCTCCCCCTACGCTTCCCCGTCCGTCTCGGAGATCAGGGGCCCGAGACTGTTAGAATCCAAGTTTTAAATGTGACCTTCTTTTTCTGAAGGAAAAAAAAAATAAGAGTGAAAAATCTTTGGATTAAGTGTTTCCTTTTAGGGGGAGTTTGCATTGCCAGATTTCAATCTGAAACGTGAATAAGGTTGGTTTGGGTTGGGGTTTTTTGTCCTGCTTTTTTGAGGTGTTAAATTTTTTTAAATCTTCTTTAACAAAATTGGTAAGAGTCCTTTCACTACCTATTAAACCTTTAGCTCTACTCGCCCAATTATCTGCTTTGGATCTGTGGTAGTAGAAGCGGAAGAAGATGGGGAGGAGGAGGAGGTACTTTAACTTTTTCCTCTCCTCCGCCCAGCGAAATGATTTCTCCATCCTGTTGACACCCATGCCCATCATCCTCCTTCCGGGAGTTTAACTCCCTCCTCGAATCCCCTGTCGCCCCGTCTCCCCCATCCCTTGCCCCTGATGACCCGGCCACCTACTTTATTGAGAAAATCAAAACTCTCAAGCGTGATCTCCCTAAAATCTCCCTTAGCCCCACCGCAGTCCCTCCCTCCTCCTGCCCCTCCTTCAATTCTCCCGTCTTTCCCGGCAGTATCCCAAGAGGAGATCGCCTGCCTTCTCTCAAAATCCACCTCCTTCACCTGCACATCCGACCTCATCCCTTCTTGCCGTATCAAAACGCTTGCCCCATCCTTTCTTACAATAACAATAATAATAACGATAATAGTATTTGTTAAGCGCTTACTATGTGCGAGGCACTGTTCTAAGTGTTGGGGTAGAAACAGGATAATCAGATTGGACACAGTCCCTGTTCCACGTGGGGCTCACAGTCTTCCTCCTCATTCTGCAGATGAGGGAACTGAGGCCAAGAGAAGTGAAGTGATTTGCCCAAGGTCACACAGCAGACGAGCGGCAGAGCTGGAATTAGAACCCAGGACCTTCTGCCTCCCAGGCCCGGGTTCTAGCCACTAGGCCATGGTCCTTCTTCCCCCCGAACGAACCACCCTCTTGAGAAACAGTGTGTCTCAGTGGAAAGAGCCCGGGCTTGGGAGTCAGAGCTCATGGGTTCAAATCCCGGCTCTGCCACTTGTCAGCTGTGTGACCGTGGGCAAGTCACTTCACTTCTCTGTGCCTCAGCGGCCTCATCTGTAAAACGAGGATTAACTGTGAGCCTCACGTGGGACGACCTGATTACCTTGTATCTAACCCGGTGCTTAGAACAGTGCTCTGCACGTAGTAAGCGCTTAGCAAGTACCAACGTTATTATTATCTTCAACCGTCTTCCTCGACCTCTCAGTTGCCGTCTACACTGTGGACCACCCCCTTCTCCTGGAAACTTTATCCAGTTTTGGCTTCACTGACGCCGTCCTCTCCTGCTTCTTCCCTCATCTCTCTGGCCGTTCATTCTCAGTCTCCTTGGTGGGCTCCTCCTCTGCCTCCCACCCCCTAACTGTGGGGGTCCTTCAAGGCTCGGTTCTCCATTCCCTTCCATTCTCCATCTCCACCCGCTCCCTCGGAGAACTCACTCGCTCCCACGGCTTCAACTATCACCTCTATGCAGATGTTTCCCAAATCTCCATCTCTAGCCCTGATCGCTCTCCCTCTCCGCGGTCTTGCATTTCCTCCTGCCTTCAAGACATCTCTGCCGTCACCCCCAACTTAATATGTCCCTACCGGAACTCCTCCTCTTCCCACCCAAACGCTGCCCTTCCCCTGACTTTCCCATCACTGTAGACAACGCCCCCATCTTTTCTGCCTCACAACCTCAGCGTTATAGAAGCGTGGCGCAGTGGAAAGAGCCCGGGCTTGGGAGTCAGAGGTCACGGGTTCGAATCCCAGCTCTGCCACTCGTCAGCTGTGTGACTGTGGGCAAGTCACTTCACTTCTCTGGGCCTCAGTTCCCTCATCTGTGAAATGGGGATTAAGACTTTGAGCCTGATGACCTGATTCCCCTGTATCTACCCCAGCGCTTAGAACAGTGCTCTGCACATAGTAAGCACTTAGCAAATACCAACATTATTATTATTACTATTAATCTGAGCTCCACTGCTTGTCGGCTGTGTGACTTTGGGCGGGTCACTTAACTTCTCTGTGCCTCAGTTACCTCATCTGTAAAATGAGGATGAAGACTGTGAGCCCCATGTGGGATATCCTGATCGCCTTGTATCCCCCAGCATTTAGAACGGTACTTTGCACATAGTAAGTGCTTAACAAATACCATTGTTATTATTATTGTTATTTTTATTATCCCTTGACTCCTCTCTCCCATTCAATCCACCCATTCGATTTATCACTAAATCCTTTCGGTTCAACCTCCACAACATTTCTAAAGTCCACTCTTTCCTCTCCATCCAATCTCTTGTCTTATGCCGTCGAGACGTCTCCACCCACAGCGACGCCACGGACACCTCTCTCCCAGAAGGCCCCACCTCCATCTGCGATCATTCGGGTAGTGGATCCACAGAGTTTCCTTGGGAAAAATCCGAAAGTGGTTGACCATCGCCCTCTTCCACGCAGTCAACTTGGGTCTCCACCCTCGACCCTCTCCCGTGCCGCCGCTGCCCGGCACGGGGGAGTTTTGACATGGAGCCGATGGCCGGCCACTCGCTAGCACTTGTCAGCTGTGTGACTTTGGGCAAGTCACTCAACTTCTCTTTGCCTCAGTTACCTCATCTGCAAAATGGGGATTAACTGTGAGCCTCACGTGGGACAACCCGATTCCCCTGTATCTACCCCAGCGCTTAGAACAGTGCTCTGCACATAGTAAGCGCTTAACAAATACCAACATTATTATTATTATTATTAGCCACTGCCCGATCTGGGAATGGAATGGACAGTCTCGGCTTGACTCTCCCTCCCACAGCCGAGACTGGTAGGGGACTGGAAACTCTCCAGGTGCCATCCTGAGAGAGGCCAACGAAATGGCTACCACATTAATCCAATCACTTAACCTCTCCTGCCTTGATTACTGTATCAGCTTCCTTGGTGACCTCCTAGCCCCCTCTCCGGTCTAACGTCCCGCTGCTGCCCACATCATTTTTCTGCAAAAACGTTCATTCTATGTTTCCCCCCTCCTCAAGAAACTCCAGTAGTTGCCCATCCACCTCAGCAGCAAACAGAAACTCCTCGCCATCGACTTGCCCCTCCCTACCATCCACCTTGCCCTGGTCTACTCCCTGGACCTCCACCTCGTCTATCTGGCCGCCGACCTCTCGCCCTCGTCCTGCCTCTTCCCTGGTATCCCTCCCTCCAGGCAATTACTCTTCCCCCTTCCAAACCTTAATCGAAGGCCCATCTCCTCCAAGAGGCCCTCCTTGACTAAGCCCTCTTTTCCTCTTCTTCCACTCCCTTCTGCGTCGCCCTGACTTGCTCCCTTGCTCCTAAAATTCCGGGAAGGAATGAGGGTGTGAACAAGTGGTTTTAGAAGGGAGAGAAGAGAATGAGACACTCTGCTCCTTAATGACTCTCCGCTTGCCCCTCGAGACTGTAAACTTGTTGTGACGGGGAATATGTCTCCCACTCTTGCATGGCGTAGTGGCTAGAGCACGGGTCTGGAAGTCAGAAGGACCTGGGTTCTAATCTCGGCTCCGCCACTTAATAATAATAATAATGATAATAATGTTGGTATTTGTTAAGCGCTTACTAGGTGCCGAGCACTGTTCCAAGCCCTGGGGTAGATACAAGGTAATCAGATTGTCCCACGTGGGGCTCGCAGTCTACATCCCCATTTTCCTGAGGAGGGAACTGAGGCCCAGAGAAGTTAAATGACTTGCCTAAGGTCACACAGCTTACAAGCAGCGGAGCCGGGATTAGAACCCACAACCTCTAACTCCCAAGCCCGGGCTCTTTCCACTGAGCGACGCTGCTTCACTTGTCTGCTATGTGACCTTGGGCGACTCACTTCGCTTCTCTGGGCCTCGGGTCCCCTCATCCGTAAAATGGGGGATTACGACCGTGAGCAGGGACTGTGTCCAACCCTATTGCCTTGTGTCCACCCCAGCGCTTAATACAGTACCTCACACATAGTAAGCGCTTAACAAATACCCTAATTGTTATTATTATTTTCTCAAGGGCTTAGGAGAGTGCTCTGCAGACAGTAAGCGCTCAATAAATACCATCGATTGACTGCATACCTCCCACCAGCGGGCTGCTGCATTTCATTATACAACAGAGAAACGTCTTAATATTCAGCCGCACGTAGGACATGATCACTGAGTTTTTCGAATTCCTTTCAGGCGTAGATAGCGACGTGCTTTTAAAACGATATGTGATATACGGTCTTCTCAGCCAAAGGGAAGCGGAAACACATAATTCGGACAAATACCTCAAAGAGCCGAGGAGAAAATAATTACATTTTGTAGAAGGCAGTTGATGAAAAGAAAAAACACCACAGAGTAAAGAAACTAAAACGCAGCAGACGCTGCGGTTTCTATTTTAAGCGCAAAAACCTCCAGAAGGTTTGATCTAAGAGGTGTCTTCCAAGAGAGTTTGACATTTGGCTTTGATTGGGCCAGCGAAGCTTTTAGATTTGCTAATGTTACTCCATCTCATGTAGAAAATGATCAGTGTCTCTCAAACCCCTTTTTTTAATGTAGCATAAAAAGACAAAATGTCACTTCCAGCTTTTGCAGCTACAGGACACGGGAGATTGAAAACTAATGATATGGTTAGTGGCTCTTGGACATTCCAGAAACATTTCGGTTAATTGACTGATTTCAAAGTTTCCTATTAGAGAAGGAAGACTTTCCCCCGATTAACTTCCAATCTTCCCACTCTAAATTCTTACCACTCCTTCAGCCCTTCTTTACTACCCTAAATGCCCTCAGATAATTTCTGAGTATATCTTTTATACTCTATTACTTCCTCCTATCTGGAATCAATTTTAGTGTCCCTCTCCTCATTTAGATTACGAACTCCTCGAGGGCAGGGTTCAAAAGGACCCGGATTCATTCATTCATTCAATAGTATTTTTTGAGCGCTTACTATGTGCAGAGCACCGTACCAAGCGCTTGGAATGTACAAATGGGTAACAGATAGAGACAGTCCCTGCCCTTTGACGGGCTTACATTCTAATCGGGGGAGACGGACGGACAAGAACAATGGCAATGAATAGAATCGAGGGGAAGAACATCTCATTAAAACAATAGCACATAAATAGAATCAAGAATTCTCATGTTAGCTCTGCCATGTGTCTGCTGTGTAACCTTGGACAGGTCACTTTACTTCTCTGTGCCTCGGTGACCTCATCTGTAAAATGGGGATTGAGACTGTGACCACCACGTGGGACAGGGACTGTGTCCAGCCTGATCTGCTTGTGTTTACCCCAGCGCTTAGGACAGTGTCTGGCACACAGTAAACACTTGATGAATACCTTTACTATTATTATTATTATTGTTATTATTACTCTGCATAGAATAGACTGTAAGTCAATGAGGGCTGGAATCACGTTTATTGTCACTCTTAATTTTTGTGGTGTTTCTTAAGCATTTAGTACATGTCACCTCCATACTAAGCAGTGGGGTAGATTCAAGATAGCTAGATAATCAAGTCGGACCCAGTCCCCGTCCCACTTTTCCAAGCGCTTAGTACAGTGCTCTGCAGATAGAAGGTGCTTAATGAACCCTGTTGATTCCAACAGACAGTTGTATGGGAAGCAGCATTGGCTAGAGGAAAGAGCCCGGGCTTGGGAGTCAGAGGTCATGGGTTCGAATCCCAGCTCTGCCACTTGTCAGCTGTGTGACTGTGGGCAAGTCACTTCACTTCTCTGTGCCTCAGTGATTATGTTGTCTTCTTTATGTCCATCTGTCTCCCCCGATTAGACTGTGAGCCCGTCACTGGGCAGGGATGGTCTCGATCTGTTGCCGAATTGTATATTCCAAGCGCTTAGTACAGTGCTCTGCACATAGTAAGCGCTCAATAAATACTGTTGAATGAAGGAATGAATGAATGAAGTGATTTGCCCAAGGTCACACAGCAGGCAAGTGGCGGAATGGGAATTAGAACCCACGACCTTCTGACTCGGTGCTCTATAATAATAATGTTGGTATTTGTTAAGCGCTTACTATGTGCAGAGCACTGTTCTAAGCGCTGGGGGAGATACAGGGTAATCAGGGTGTCCCACGTGAGGCTCACAGATAATCCCCATTTTCCAGATGAGGTAACTGAGGCCCAGAGAAGTGAAGTGACTTGCCCACGGTCACACAGCTGACAAGTGGCTGAGGTGGGATACGAACCCATGACCTCTGACTCCCAAGCCTGTGCTCTTTCCACAGCGCCACGCTGCTTCTCACATCCATTATGCCGTGCTGCTTCTCACTCGGTCTTAATTTACTTTGCCTTTCTGATTGTGTCCGTGACGTATGTAGATAGGGTTTTTAGAAGTCTGTTCTCACTGCTGCAATTCCCGCTCCCAGGATTAAGTTTTCCAGCACGTTCACAGGGGGTTGGCTTCTTTTTAATTGACTTCCCGAGACGGTGCTCTTTGCTTTCATCTCTTTACTTCTTTCTAATTAGAATCAAAGAAAATTCAAGTCATGTGGCCTGCGGTTGCTGGCAATTTTCACTTTCTCATCAGCACAGCTCGTGAGATGGTTAATTTAATGTTGGTATTTGTTAAGCGCTTACTATGTGCCGAGCACTGTTCTAAGCGCTGGGGTGGACATAGGGGAATCAGGTTGTCCCACGTGGGGCTCACAGTCTTAATCCCCATTTTACAGATGAGGGAACTGAGGCGCAGAGAAGTGAAGTGACTTGCCCACAGTCACACAACCGACAAGTGGCAGAGCTGGGATTCGAACTCATGAGCCCTGACTCCAAAGCCCGTGCTCTTTCCACTGAGCCACGCTGCTTCTCCGTGGCTCAGTGGAAATTATAATTTTAAAATTATTATTTTAAAATTAAAATTATAAATTATAAAATTATAATTTTAACAATAACAGTAATAATAATAACAATATTTGTTAAGTACTTACTATGTGCCAGGCACTGTACTAAGTGCTGGGGTAGATACAAGGTAATTGGGTTGGACACAGTCACTCTCCTACATGGGGCTCACAGTCTTAAATAGGGATTAATAATAATACTACTATTAATTATAATAATTCTAGTATTTGTTAAGCAATTACTCTGTGGGACTCTCAGGTTAAGAAGGAGGGAGGAGAGGTATTGAATCATCATTTTATAGATGAGGTAACTGAGGCCCAGAGAAGTGAAGTGACTTGCCCAAGGTCACACAGCAGACAGGCGGCGGTGGACTCAGGATTAGAACCCAGGTCCTAAGAGTCCCGGGCTCTTTCCACTAGGCAACACTGCTTCTCATCCCAGTGTTCCCTTCATACCATGGCTCGCACTGGTCAACTACCTGGCTGGACCAAGTAATTAAGGCCAGTGGATTTTGGGGGCACAGATTATTCATTCATTCATATTTATTGAGCGCTTACTGTGTGCAGAGTACTGTACTAAGCGCTTATGCTATTGATGCCTGTCCTTTTGTCTTGTTTTGTTTTGTTGTCTGTCTCCCCCCTTCTGGACCGTGAGCCCATTGGGTAGGGATTGCCTCTATCTGTTGCCGAATTGTACTTTCCAAGCGCTTAGTACAGTGTTCTGCACACAGTGAGCGCTCAATACGCATGATTGAATGAAAGAATGAATTATACAATGTACAATCCCTACCCAACAACAGGCTCACAGATAATTGAGATAGATTGTGAAAATGATATGATAGTGCAGTGGGAAGAGCACGGGCTTAGGAGTCAGAGGTCATGGGTTCTAATCCCGGCTTTGTCGGCTGTGTGACTTTGGGCAAGTCACTTCACTTCTCGGTGTCTCAGTGACCTCACCTGGAAAATGGGGATGAAGACTGGGAGCCTTACGTGGGACAACCTGAATACCCTGTATCTACCCCAGCGCTTAGAACAGTGCTTGGCACATAGTAAGCGCTTAATAAATACCAACATTATTATTATTATCGAACTGCAGCAGATTCGTTTTAAAATGGACTTTTTGAAGGGCAGTGGCTTTCATGTTTCTGTGTTAGGAAGGGATCCTAAGGCGAAGGCGGCTGTTTTTACCTGCCGCTGCTGCTGCTGCTGATGGTGGGGTTGGCGATGGGAGACCCTAGGGAAAAGAGCCCGGGTTTGGGAGTCTGAGGGTCTGGGTTCTAATCACGGCTCTGCCACTTGCCTGCTGGGTGACCTGGTGCAAGTCACTTCACTTCTCTAGGCCTCAGTTTCCTCATCCGTAAAATGGCGATTCGATACTTCTTGTCCCTCCTACTTAGACTGTGAGCCCCGTGTGGGACAGGGACTGTGTCTGATCTGATTACCTTGTGTCTACCACAGTGCTTAGTATATCGACCCCTTGGGACATAGTAAGTGCTTAATAAATACCATCATCATTATTATTATTATGCATCAGCCTCCTCGCTGACCTCCCTGCCTCCTGTCTTCCCCCTCCCTAGGCCGTACTTCATTCTGCTGCCTAGATCATATTTCTAAAATATTCTAAATTTAAAAAATTCTAATATTCTAAAACATGTTAAATTTCTAAAATTGGAGAAGCAGCGTGGCTTAGTGGACAGAGCATGGGTTTGGCAGTCAGAGGTCATGGGTTCTAATCCCAGCTCCGCCACTTGTCAGCTGTGTGACTTGGGGCAAGTCGCTTAACTTCTCTGTGCCTCAGTTACCTCATCTGTAAAATGGGGATTAAGACTGTGAACCCCATGTGGGACAACCTGATCACCTTGTATCAACCCCAGCGCTTAGAACAGTGCTCTGCACATAGTAAGCGCTTAACAAATACCATAATTTTATTTTTATTTAAAAAAAAAACAAAAAGAAACTGCTCAAGTCTTTGTCTCCCCACTCTTCACGCAGCCCAAATTCTCCCACTAACTGTTCGACTTTCCTTTTCCCTTTGTGCCGTATAGACTCAGTGATGCTAAAAGCCGTAAAATCGAGCTGCCATTATCCGATGCTAAACTTAACTTTGCTTTAATCACTCTCTTCAAGTCAGTCAAAATATCCCAGGCGTTGAGGAAGAGAGGAACAGAAGTGCTTAAGCCACAGGAAACTCGGCAACATCATTTCAAAGTCGGAGAACGTGGTAACGCGATATTAAAATCTAATAGCGTTTTGGTGGAAGATGAGTAATAATTGCGGGATTCATATTCTCAGGCCACGCTGTCAGTACCATCGAACCAAAGGCAAGAAAGGAAGAGAAAGAGGTTTAAGGACACGATAAAACTAAGCATTTTCCCACTGAAAACTGGGAATCAGCGGCTGAGGAGGGGCCAGAGCGAGAGGCGAGGAGGAGAAAAAGAAAACAGCACCGGCTAAACAACTCAATAACTAAAGCTCCCGTCCAAAGAGCTTAATTAAGGAAACATATGTGGGTGAGAAGATCCTCGCTCAGGCCTAGTGACCCACCCAGTCTTTTTAAATAAGGACGCCTCAGAGGCTTTCTTGCTTCCACGGCTCGATAAGCTCCGTTCTTATCACCTGACTGTCCAAAAGACGATCGGGGATCGATCGATACGCTTCAGATGACAGGCGACGATAAATCTGAAGAAACTCGGTATCTAATTTGAAAGTCAAATTCCGATTAAACAGAAAATTAATAAGAATTTCAAATTTTACGATTTTAATATATCCAGACGCCTGGAGCGCCGTCAAGCCCGACTGCCCCAGCAGGCCGCTATTTTTATTTCCGGGAGCCACGATGGATGTACCGCCGAGAACGTTTGCTCGCTTTGTGTCTTTCATGCACAAGCAGACACATTAAAATACATAAATAATCGAAGCTGATTTCCCTCCGTGGAGATGAGCCAGGTGGTTTAGAAAACGGAGAGCGTAGATGTGTTTTATGAGGTAAGTTTTCCTACGCCGCCCGCGTTTCATGTCGCCAAGATGGCCGGGCCCTGCTGGCAGATGTCCAACTGCAGGAAGCGTGGGTCATCTTTGCCCCACGCTTCCTTGTGAGGGAAATGGGTTTTTAGTCCGCGGCCTGAAGTCGCCGGGAATTCAGTGCCACGCGAAGGGGAGCCTTTCATCATCGAGTGGTAGTCCCAGAAGTCCCCAGGCAACTGAATCTCCTTCAGAGAAGGCACCAGACGGGGCTCCTAAAAGACGGAATAGAGGCAGTGACCCCAAGCACCTTTAGTTTATGAGAAGAAGCGTGGCTTGGTGGCAAGAACATGGGCTTGGGAGTCAGAGGACCTGGGTTCTAGTTCTGGCTCTGCCTGCCGTGACACCCCGGGGTAGGTCACTTAATTTCTCCGGACCTCAGTTTCCTCACTGATAAAATGGGGATCAGATGGGCGTCCTCCCTCCTTGGGCTGCAGGCCCCTTGTGTGACAAGGACTGGGTCCTAGCTGATGATCTTTTATCTACCTAGTGTTTAGCCCTTAATGAGCATTTCATCAATATTTCTCAGGTCACGATTTTCCCGTGGCTTGAAAACGTTCATGAAGTCCCCTCCCCCCACCTCCAAGTTGGTCTTGGCCAAATACCAGAGGGGAACTTAGCCGCAGGACGAATCCGGTGCTTATAGTCTTCCAGCTTCAATCTTAGGTCAGCTACGGAGCAATATAAAAAAAAATCTGGATAAAATGGTTTTACTACCCACCCGCTGACGGATATATGGAAGTGTATATATCTATCTGTATCTAAATCGCTATCTCTATCTTCCATCTATATTTCCAAATATATAAATCTGTATTTGCCTAGTGAGAAGCAGTGCTGCCCAGCAAAAGAGCCCGGGGCCTGGGAATCAGAGGACTTGAGTTCTAATTCCGGCTCCACCGCTTGCCTCCTGGGTGACCTTGAGCAATTCCCTTCTCTGTGCCTCAGTTTCCTCGACTGTAAAAAGGGGATTCGATAGCTGTTCTCCCTCCTACTTAGTCTGTGAGCTCTATGTGGGACAGGGACTGTGACCGACTCGATTCACTTGTATCTATCATTCATTCATTCAATAGTATTTATTGAACGCTTACTACGTGCAGAGCACTGTACTAAGCGCTTGGAGAGTACAATTCAGCAACATATAGAGATAATCCCTGCCCAATAACGGGCTCACAGTCTAAACCTGGTGCTTAGAACAGTGCTCGGCACAAAGTAAGAGCTTAACGAAATCCATTGCATTAGAGGTCTCCTTATTCATTCACTAGTATTTATTCAGTGCTTACTATGTGCAGAGCACTGTACTAAGTGCTTGAAATGAACAAGTCGGCAACAGATAGAGACAGTCCCTGCCGTTTGACGGGCTTACGGTCTAATCGGGGGAGACGGACAGACAAGAACAATGGCAATAAATAGAATCAAGGGGAAGAGCATCTCATTAAAACAATAGCAAATAAATAGAATCAAGAATAGAATACTCCTTATTTGTATTGGATATTTGTTAAGCGCTTACTGTGTGCCAGGCACTGTACTGAGCACTGGGGTGGATACAAGCAAATCGAGTTGGACATACTGAGCACTGGGGTGGATACAAGCAAATCGAGTTGGACACAGTCCCTGTCCCACGTCAGGTTCACAGTCTCAATCCCTGTTTTCCAGAAGAGGTCACTGAGGCCCAGAGAAGTGAAGCGACTTGCCCACGGTCACACAGCGGACAAGTGGCGCAGCCGGGATTAGAACCCATAACCTTATGACTCCCAGGCCCGTGATCTCTCCACTGTAGCATGTTTTTTTATTAAGAAAGACTTGTGGGCCACCAGGCCTGAACAAGTATCTTCTCACCCAAATGTGCACCCTCTTAATTAAGCTCTGTAGACAGAGAGTGATAATAATAATAATGTTGGTATTTGTTAAGCGCTTACTATGTGCCGAGCACTGTTCTAAGCGCTGGGGTAGACACAGGGGAATCAGGTTGTCCCACGTGGGGCTCACAGTCTTAATCCCCATTTTACAGATGAGGTAACTGAGGCACTGAGAAGTTAGGTGACTTGCCCAAAGTCACACAGCTGACAAGAGGTAGAGCTGGGATTTGAACCCATGAACTCTGACTCTAAAGCCCGTGCTCTTTCCACTGAACCACGCTGCTTCTCTAGCAATCTCCCGATTAGACCGTAAGCCCGTCAATGGGCAGGGATCGTCTCTATCTGTTGCCGAATTGTATATTCCAAGTGCTTAGTACAGTGCTCTGCACATAGTAAGCGCTCAATAAATACAATTGAATGAATGAATTTTAGATATTGAGTTGTTTAGTTGGTGCTGCTTTCTCTCTCTCCTCCTCGCCTCCTGCTCTGCCCTCTCCTCAGCCGTGGACTCCCAGTTTTCAGTGAACTGCAGCTTTGTCTGAGGCTCGGTTTTACCACCTCCTCAAAACTCTTCCTCTGACCTTCTTGCTGTGGGGAGGGTGGTCTAGTGGAAAGATCATTGACCTGAGAGTCAGAGGTCCTGGGTTCTAGTCCTGACTCTGCCAGTTGTTGGCTGTGAATTTAGGCAAGCCACTTCGCTTCTCTGGACCTCAGTTTCCTCAGCTGGAAATTGGAATTTTCCTTCCTAAGTAGACCGTGAGGTCTATGTGGGACAAGACTTGGGTCCGATCTGACTGTGGAGAAGCAGCGTGGCTCAGTGGCAAGAGCCCGGGCTTGGGAGCCAGAGGTCATGGGTTTGAATCCTGGCTCTGCCACTCGTCAGCTGTGTGACTGTGGGCAAGTCACTTCACTTCTCTGTGCCTCAGTTACCTCATTTGTAAAAGGGGGATTAACTGGGAGCCTCACGTGGAACAACCTGATTACCCTGTATCTCCCCCAGCGCTTAGAACAGTGCTCTGCACATAGTAAGCGCTTAACAAATACCAACATTATTATTCAGTCATTCAATTGTATTTATTGAGCGCCTATTGTGTGCAGAGCACTGTAATCGACCTCAGGGTTTAGCGCTTACTAAAGTTTAAGAAATAGCACAATTAATACCCGTCTTCCAGCATATCACTATTGGATTTTAATGGCGGGGTACCACATTTTCTGACTTTGAAAGAATGTTGCAAAATTTACTGTGGCTTAAACACTTCTGTTCTTCTCCTCCTCAACCACTGAAAAATTTTGACTGATTTGAGGAATGATTAAAGAACATATCAGTTTAGCATTAGATAATGGCAGCTCTATTTGATAAAGATAAGAGCACCTTTAGTGTGTTAGTGCAAGGTGACATTTTGCTGAATATGATATAGAAGATTTCACTTTAAACTTTGTATTAATAGTAATGATTGTGGTATTTGTTAAGCGCTTACTGCGTGCCAAGCACACTGTGTGCTAAGCGCTGGGGTGGTTACAAGCAAACCGAGTTGGACACGATCCCTGTCCCACTTGGGGCTCACAGGCTCAAACCCCGTTTTACAAATGAGGGAACTGAGGCCCAGAGAAGCGACGCGACTTGCCCGAGGTCACACACAGCAGGCAAGTGGCGGAGCTGGGATCAGAACCCGGGTCCTCTGACTCCCGGGCCTGGGCTCTATCCACCAGGCCACGTAACATGAGGAATCTAATTCAAGATAGTTTCTTATTGATTCACTGTGACCCACCGATTCATCTGTGAACCACGCCATTAAGAAAAAAGTCTGAATTGCCGCTAGATTCATGAATAAATGCAGTAAGTGCAATCTGAGTCACTGAGCCACCGAGTCTCCCCACAGTTTCCAAAATGCTTCTGCCTGCCAGGTGATGTGGGAGAGCATCTAGCCTCTTACTGTTTGATTTTCAGGAATCCATGTGATGGATAAACCCATCTTTCCAGTGGTTCACTTCACAGAAACTGCCCCACTCCCTGGTGCCAGCGGCGGATTTATCGCTCAATCCTAAAATTTGTTCTCAGTCTGGATTCCGCTCAGTTTGTTCTCCACCTCTGACACAGTCAGTCGGAGCAGTCGGGAAGCAGCTTGGCGAAGTGGTGAGGGCACGTGCCTGGAAGTCACAGGTCATGGATTCTAAGCCCTGCTCTGCCACGTGTCTGCTGTGTGACCTTGGGTAAGTCACTACACTTCCCTGGGCCTCCGTTACCTCATCTGGAAAATGGGGGATTGAGAGTGTGAGCCCCAGTGTGGGACAGGGACTGTGACCCACCTGATTAACTGGGGTAGACAGTAAGTGCTGAACAGGTACCACGATTATTATAATTAATTATTAGCTGTCTCAGCCCCGCTGATTGGGCCTGTTGGAGCAGGGAGCTTTGGATTCGTTTTGCCACCATCTTTCTGCTGCCACTTTCTAGGACTCTTAGGGGAGAGATGGCGGAGTGAGGAAAAGAGGGAAAGGAAGAGGTAGCCTAGTGGAAAGAACACAAGCCGAAGAGTCAGAGGATCTGGGTTTTAATCCTGGCTTCAACACTTATCTGTTGTGTCCCCTTGGGCAAGCCACTTCACTTTGCTGGACCTCCGTTTCCTCTCTTGTAAAATGGAGAGAAGGACCGTGAACCCTTAACGGGACATGGGTTGTATCCAACCTGATTAGCTTCTATCTTGTCTTATCTCACGCCGTCGAGTCGTTTCCGACCCATAAGCGACACCACGGACACATCTCTCCCAGAACGCCCCGTTCTCCGTCTGTGATCATTTTGGTAATGGATCCACAGAGTTTTTTTTGGAAAAATACAGAAGCGATTTACCATCACCGCTTTCTGCGTGGTAAACTCGAGTCTCCACTCTCGACTCTCTCCCAGGAGAGTTTTGACTTGTAGCCGATGGCCTGCCACTCGCTAGCCACTGTCCAACCTCGGAAAGGCATGGACAGGCCTCTGCCTCACTCTCCCTCCCAAAGCCGAGACCGGTAGAGGACTGGAAACTCTCCAAGTGCCACCCTGAGAGGCCAGCTTGTATCTACCCCTGTCTTAGTACAGTGTCTGGAATGTAGTAAGTGCTTAACAGATACCATGAAAGAAAAAGAAGGTTTCCCTTTTAGAGTGTAAGCCACCTCTTTGCTTAGTAGTTTCCAATTCTACTTAATATGTAGAATTTATTGATAACTTGTGTGCAATGCAAGTATACCATAGACATCAGTCAATTGTATTTATTGAGCTTGTATTTAATAGAACTATACAGTAAAATTAATATACATCAATCAATCGTATTTATTGAGCATAAAGTGAGCAGAGCACTGTACTAAGGGCTTGGGAGAGTACAACGGAATTAGAATAGAATAGAATGAAGAATCACTGTGGCCTAGTGGGTAGAGCCGGGGCCTAGGAGTCAGAAGGACCTGCGTTCTAATCCGCCACTCACCTGCTGGGTGACCTTGGGCAAGTCACTTCACTTCTCTGTGCTTCAGTTACCTCATCTGTAAAAGAGGGATGAAGACTGTGAGCCCCATGTGGGACATGGACTGTGTACAATCTGATTAGCTTGTACCTACTCCTGCGCTTAGTACAGGCCCTGGCATATAGTGAGCAATTAACAGATACCATTAAAAAAATAGACATCAGTCAATCAGTCGTATTTATTGAACCCTTACTGTGTGCAGAGCACTGTACTAAGCACTTAGAAGAGTATAATATAGCAGAGTTGGTAGCCACATTGGTAGACATGATCCCTGCCCTTGAGATGACTCCCTTCTTCCCTCCCTGATTGCCATCTTCAATTGTTCGCTCTCCAATGGCTTCTTCCCCTCTGCTTCACACATGCCCACGTCTCCCCTATCCCGGAAACCCTCCCTTCACGCCGCAGCTCTCTCCAGTTATCCCCCCCGCAACTTTGCTCTCCAAACTCTGCGAGCAAGTCATCTACACCCGCTGTCTCCAATTCCTCTCCTCCAGTTCTCTCCTTGACCTCGCCAATCTGGCTTCCGTCCCCTTCAATCCACAGAAACCGCCCTCTCAGAGGTCATCAGTGAACTCCTTCTTTCCAAATCCAACGGCCCCTACTCCATCCTAATTCTCCTCGACCTTTCATCTGTCTTTGACACCGTGGACTATCCCCTTCTCCTGGAAACCTTATCCAACCATGGACACTGACGCTGTCCTCTCCTGGATCTCCTCCCAGCTCGTTGGCCGCTCATTTTCAGTCTCTTTCACGGGCTCCTCCTCTCCCTCCCACCCCCTAACTGGGGGCGTCCCTCAAGGTTCAGTCCTGCGTCCCCTTCTATTCTCCATCTACACCCACTCTCTTGGAGAACTCATTCACTCTTGTGACTTCGACTACCACCTTATGCAGATGATACCTAGATCTCCATCTCTAGTCTTGATCGCTCTCCCTCTCTGAAGTCTCACATTTCCTCCTGCCTTCAAGACATCTCTTCTTGGATGTCCTCCCGTCACCTCAAACTTAATATGTCTAAAACAGACTCCTTATCTTCCCACCCAAACCCTGTCCTCCCCCTCACCTTCCCATCACGATAGACGGCACCCCCCTCCTTCCTGTCTCACAAATCCGTAACCTTGGTTTGATCCTTGAGTCCTTTCTCTCATTCAACCCACAGATTCAATCCATCACTAAATCCTGTCACTAAAATCCACTCCTTCCTCTCCATCCAAACTGCTACTGCGTTAATCCAATCACTCATCCTACCCTGACTGGATGACTGCATCAGTCTCCTTGCTGACCTCCCAGCCTGCTGTCTCTCTCCACTCCAATCCATACTTCACTCTGCTGCCCCGATCATATTTCTACAAAAACATTCAGGACGTGTCACCCCACACCTCCAGAGACTCCAGCTGTTGCCCTTCCACCTCTGCATCAAACAAAAACTTCTCACTGTTCGCTTTAAAGCACTCATTCATCTTGCCCCTTCCTACCTCACCTCACTGCTCTCCTACTACAACCCAGCCCACATACTTTGCTCCCCTCGTTCTAACCTCCTCATTGTGCCTCCATCTTCTATCTCACCACTGATTTCTCGCCCAAGTCCTGCCTCTGGCCTGGAACGCCCTCCTTCCTCCTATCTGACAGGCAATCCCTCTCCCCCACTTCAAAGCCTTATGGAAGGCCCATCTCCTCCAAGAGGCCTTCCCTGACTAAGTCCCCCCCACCCCCCCGCTTCCTCATCTCCCACTCTCTTCTGCTTCACCCTGACTCTCTCCCTTTGCTCTTCCCCCTTCTCCCAGCCCCACAGCACTTAAATCCATATCTGTCATTTATTTATTTCTATTAATATCTGTCTCCCCCTCTAGACTGTGAGCTCGTTGTGGGCAGGGAATGTGTTCATTTGTTGTTATATTGTACTCTCCCAAGCACTTAGTACAGTCCTTTGCATGCAGTAAGTGCTCAATAAATATGCCAGACTAATTCTCTTCCCCTCTTCAAAGCCCTACTGAGAGCTCACCTCCTCCAAGAGGCCTTCCCACACCGAGTTTCCTCTTTTCCCTCTGCTCCCTCTGCTCCCTCTCTGCTCCCCCTCTACCTCCCCTCAGCTAAGCCCCCTTTCCTTCTGCTCCTCCCCCTCTCCCTTCCCCTCCCCTCAGCACTGTGTTCGTTTGGATAGATTTTTATTACCCTATTTATTTTGTTAATGAGGTGTACATCCCCTTGATTCTATTTATCGTGATTATGTTGTCTTGTTTTGGTCCGTCTTTCTCCCCCGATTCGACTGTAAGCCCGCCGTTGGGCAGGGATTGTCTCTATCTGTTGCCGAATTGTACATTCCAAGCGCTTAGTAGAGTGCTCTGCGCATAGTATGTGCTCAATAAATACTATTGAATGAATGAATGAGCTAATAATAATAATAATAATAATAATAATGTTGGTATTTGTTAAGCAGTGCCAAGCACTGTTCTAAGTGCTGGGGTAGACACAGGGGAATCAGGTTGTCCCACGTGGGGCTCACAGTCTTCATCCCCATTTTACAGATGAGGTAACTGAGGCCCAGAGAAGTGAAGTGACTTGCCCACAGTCACACAGCTGACAAGTGGCAGAGCTGGGATTCGAACTCATGACCTCTGACTCCAAAGCCCATGCTCTTTCCACTGAGCCACGCTGCTTCTCTAAATAAATGAATGGAGGTGCTTATGATCTAGTCCAGTGCAGCGCAACCAGTTCTTAGCATAGCTGTGGGCATATTGTAAGTTCCTAATAAAAGCGATTGCTATTATTGTTGATATTATTATTATTAATAATATAAAGCCCCTTAAAAACCTCATCTCCTCCTCCCAGTGTTCTTCAGTCTATCTTTCATACCCCAATCCATAGCAACCCTCTGCCACCTCTTACCCTTAGGTATACGTTCATACTGTCTCAGCCCTTGTGTAGCTACGTTTATGGATTCGTCGTTCATATTAGTATAGATTGTGGATTAATGTCACTAATCACAAATACTAATTAGTAATTGTAAGTGTTTAATTGATAATAATACAGAATGGTTATTGATATGATCATTTGTGGATATGTTTATAGCAATAACAATCCTTTTGGTATTCATTAAGTGCTTACTGTGTTCCGAGTCCTGTACTAAGCAGCGAGGTATTCAGTCAGTCAGTTGTATTTTATTGAGTGCTTACTGTGTGCAGAGCACTGTACTAGGCGCCTGGGAGAATAAAATAGAACAATAAGCAGATACATTACCTGCCCACAATGAGTTTTTAGTCTAGAGGGGGAGATACAAAACAGGCAGATTAGACACAGCACCTGTCCCACCTAGAGCTCATTTTCTAAGTTGGAGTGAGAATATTATTCAGTCCCCATTTTAGAGACAAGGAAACTGAAGCTCGGAGAAATAAAGAGCTTTGCCCAAAGTTGATCTGGTGGAATATTCAATTTTGTTTATTCAGGTTCTGCTACTTGTAAATATTTTCTATGTTTGTCCCCGCACTGAGTGTAAACAACTTTGAGCCATGAATCTTGTGCCTTATGCCTCTGGTGTACTGTCCCAAGAAAGAATAATAATAATAATAATGACGACCATAGTATTTGTTTAGCACTTACTATAAGTGAGAAGCAGTGTGGCTCAGTGGAAAGAGCCTGGGCTTGGGAGTCAGAGGTCATGGGTTCGAATCTGGGCTCTGCCACTTGTCAACTGTGTGACTGTGGGACAGTACTTCACTTTTCTGTGCCTCAGTTACCTCATCTGTAAAAAGGGCATGAAGACTGTGAGCCTCACGTGGGACAACCTGATTACCCTGTATCTACCCCAGCATTTAGAACAGTGCTCTGCACATAGTAAGCGCTTAACAAATGCCAACATTATTATTATTATAAACCAGGTACTGTACTAAGTGGTGGGTGGATAAAAGCAAAGCGGTTTGGACATAGTCCCCGTCCCACATGGGGCTCACAGTCTTAATCCCCATTTTAAAGATGAGGGAACTGAGGCACAGAAAAGTTAAGTGACTTGTCCAAGGTTACACAGCAGGCAGGTGGCGGAGATGGGATTAGAAACCAGGTTCTTCTGACTCCCTGTTCCGTGCTCTATTCGCTAGACCATGCTGTTTCTCAGTAAATGCCATTGATTAAATAACATTGATTGGGAGAGAACAATTTAGTAGAGTCGGTAGACAAAATCCCTGTCCTCAAGGAGTTTATAAATCAGCTATTATTGGGTTTTAGATTCTAATCTCAGATGAGGATGTGGGGCCTAATCTTAGCTTTGCCAGGTGCCGGTTATGTAACCTTGGGCAAGTCACTTCACTTCTCTAGGCCTCTGTTTCCTCAACTGTAAAATGGGGATTCAATACCTGTTCCCTCTCCTACTTAGACTGTGAGCGCCACGTGAGGAAAGAGCCCAGGCCCGAGAGTCAGAAGGTCATTAGTTTTAGTCCGGGCTCCGTCATTTGTCGGCTGTGCTGTGTGATTTTGAAGCTTCCCTTCTCTGCGGCTCAGTTCCCTATTCTATAAAATGGAGATTATGACTGTGAACCCCATGTAGGACATGGACTTATGTTTAACCTGATTCCCTTGTATCTACCCCAGTGCTTAGAACAGTCCCTGACACATAGTAATCACTTCACAAATACTTTTAAAACAATCACTTCACTTTTCTGTGCCTCAGTTTTCTCAGCTGTAAAACGGGGGCGAAATCCCTCCTCTCCCTCCTACTTGACCGTGAACCAGATGTAGGACAGACACTATGTCTGACCTAATTAACTTGTTTCTACCCCAGTGCACGGTACAGTATTTAGCACATAGTAAGTGCTTAAAAAATACCATTACAAAAGCACTCAATAATAGCTCTTATTAATTGATTGATTGAACTAGTCAAACCCTGATCCATCGGGAGAGGTTATACTTGCTTAATAGACCTTTGCAGAATCAAGATGTGAAGTCCATTTCAAGTCTTTGTAAAACTTGTGGCCACTGGACTGTTTTTAATTTCAGGGAGGGAGTGTAAAAAGGGCTAGGAAAGAGGTCTCAGGAGAATTGGGTTGGAACCCCTGGTCTACTCTGTGACTGTAGATAAATCAGTTGGCCTCTCTGGGCCTGTTTCCTCGTCGGTAAAATGGAATAAGATAAAACGTGAGATGCATGTGGGACAGAGGCTTTCTCCTTGCTCCCTTGTTCGTCCGCCTCCCAGCCCCACAGCACTTATGTCCATATCTGTCATTTCTTTATTTATATTCAGATCTGTCTTTCCCTCTAGACTGAAAGCTCGTTGTGGGCAGAGCACTTAGTACAGCGCTCTGCCCACAGTAAGAGCCTCAATAAATACAACTGAATGAATGAATCGAATTAAGTGAAGTGCCTTACCCAAGGACACACAATAGGCAAATGGCAGAGCTTGGATTAGAAGCCAGGTCCTCTGACTCCCAGACCTGCACTCATTCCAGGAGGCCACAATTTTCCCCGGAAAAGTCCGAAATCTGCCTTCTTGTCCCAGCGTGGACAAATCCCGTCCCACTTCCCGGTTTCTGGAAGAATGGGGATAAGGTAGATCGTGAGCCCATCACGGGTAGGGATTCTGCCCAGCACTTGTAAATATTGAATAAATACTGAAATCCTTTTATTTTATTATCATTCTCGAATCTGCCAGAGTTGCACCACTCCCTTCTGTGTCCCCTCTTGCACTTGGATTTTCACTCTTTATTCACCCCTCCCTCAGCCCCACAGCACTTACGTACACATCCGTAATTTGTTTATATTAATGTCATTCAGTCATATTTATGGAACGCTTACCCTCTGCCTCCCCCTCTAGACTGTGAGCTCGTGGTGAGCAGAGAACGTGTCTACCAACTCTGCTATATTGTACTCTCCCAAGCGCTCGGCTCAGTGCTCTGAAGCACTGAGAAGCTTCGTGGGAAGCAGCGTGGCTCAGTGGAAAAAGCCCGGGCTTGGGAGTCAGAGCTCATGGGTTCGAATCCCGACTCTGCCACTTGTCAGCTGTGTGACTGAGGGCAAGTCACTTCACTTCTCTGTGCCTCAGTTACCTCATCTGGAAAATGGGGATGAAGACTGTGAGCGTCACGTGGGACAACCTGATTGCCCTGTATCTACCCCAGCGCTTAGAACAGTGCTCTGCACATAGTAAGCAAGCGCTTAACAAATCTTGATTCTATTTATTGCCATTGTTCTTGTCTGTCCGTCTCCCCCGATTAGACTGTAAGCCCGTCAAAGGGCAGGGACTGTCTCTATCTGTTACCGATTTGTACATTCCAAGCGCTTAGTACAGTGCTCTGCACATAGTAAGCGCTCAATAAATACTATTGAATGAATGAATGAATGCTCTGCCCATAGTAAGCGTTCAGTAAATATGATTGATTGAGTGACTGCGAGAAAGTTTTGATGCCTTATGTGGCACTCTCCGCATAGGGAAGCAGCGTGGCTCAGTGGAAAGAGCACGAGTTTAGGAGTCAGAGGTCGTGAGTTCTAATCCAGGCTCCGCCACCTGTCAGCTGTATGACTTTGGACAAGTCACTTCACTTCTTGGTGCCTCAGTTACCTCATCTGGAAAATGGGGATTGAGACTGTGAGCCTCACATGGGACAACCTGATTACCCTGTACCTACCCCAGCGCTTAGAACAGTGCTCGGCACATAGTAAGCGCTTAACAAATACCGACATTATTATTATTATTATTCTACTACTCATATTCCTTAGTCTTTATTCTCCTCAGAGCCACTTGGTGGGCTGAGATTAGGAGACAGAGCTCGTCGACTGAAAGCAAGATTAAAACAAGCAAGACCGATCTGAGCGTATTGTCGACCCTGGTGATTTTCTCTCGCTTTTATTTCTCCAGTTCCCGATTCCAAGAGTACCGTCGTAGAGCTGCATGTAAAGCGGGCAGACACGAGAAGAAGAAAGAGTGAAAGCAAGAGTAGCAATAATATGAGTACTTAAGAATGACTTTTAAATGGTTCAGTGAAGTAAGGACTTGAACGGCAATCTAAATTCTATCAGACAAGCTAATGGAGGGAAAAGAAACGGAGGAAAGCAGAGTGACTGGAAAACTAAATGATAACGTAAGTCTGTGGTGCACGGGAGTTCTCGAAATGGTGACGAATCCTGATTTGAATGCAGAATTGAAAATACTCCTGGGCCAGCTCAGGTCCGATAACCAATCAGTCAATCGATTAATGATATTTATCGAGCACTTAATAATAATGCTCTATATGATATAATTAGATATGCTTAATTTACCATAATAATAATTGTTAAATGCTTCTACGTGTCAGGCACTGTACTAAGCGTTGCGGTAGATACAAGCAAATCAGGTTGGACACAGTCCCTGTTCCACGTTGGGCTCACGGTCTTAATCCCCATTTTACAGATGAGGGAACTGGGGCACAGAGAAGTGAAGCGATTTGCCCAAGGTCATTCAGCAGACAAGTGACGGAGCCGCATTTAGAACCCATGACCTTCTGACTCCCAGGCCTGGGCTCTGTGGGCAGACCACTATACTAAGCGCTTGGGAGAGGGCAGCGTACCGGATTTGACAGTCACGTTCCCTGTCCCACAGGGAGCTTCCGATCTAGAGGCAGATATTAATATAAATGAAGAAATTCTGGATGTGGACATAAGTGCTCTGGGGCTCAGTGAGGGGGTGAATAAAGGGTGATGCAGAAGGGAGTGAGAGAAGAGGAAATGAGGGCTTAGTCGGGGAAGGACTTTTGGGGGAGGTGTACTTTGTAATAAGGGTGAGCGCTTAGTACATTTCTTTGCACACGGTGAGCGCTCAATAAATACCATTGAATTGAAGGGAATATCTGTCAGATATGAAGAAGGAGGGTACTCCAGGCCAGAGACAGGATGTATGTGCCTGCCCTCTGAGCAACAGAAAATAATGATGATGATCATAGTGGTATTTGTTAAAGCACGTACCCTGTGACCAACACTCTTCTAAGTCCCGGGAGGGATGCGAGATCACCAGGTCCATCACAGACCTTGTCTCACATGGGGCTCACAGTCTAAGTGGGAGGCAGAACAGGTATCGAATCCCCACTTTACAGATGAGGAAGCTGAGGCCAGAGAAGTTGAGTGACTTGCCCGAGGTCACACAGCAGGCTCCTGGTGGAGAGATATTAGAACCCAGATCCTCTGACTCCATGCCCTGGCTCCTTCCACTAGGTTATGCTGCTTCTCCTAAAATCTCTTCAGAATTAATGATGACATTCATGAAGTGTTTACTGCATTTATGCATGTCTTTAGATCCCCCCACCAGCACTCATGTATAAATGCCCACTCTATTTTATTTTGACAGTGTTGTCAATGTTTTTTTGTCTCCCCGTTACATTGAAAACTTCTCGTGGGCCAGAAATCTGTCAGTTTGACTGATCTTCCCAAGTGCCTAGTATAATACCCTGCAGCCACCTCCGCATCAAACAGAAACGCCTCACCACTGGCTTTAAAGCACTTAATTCCCTCGCCCCTTCCTACCTCACCTCTCTACTCACCTACTTCAACCCAGCCCGCTCGCTTCGCTCCTCTAATTCATTCATTCATTCAATCATATTTATTGAGCTCTTACTATGTGCAGAGCACTGTACTAAGCACTTGGAATATACAATTCAGCAACAGATAGAGACAATCCCTGCCCAAAGACGGGCTTACAGTCTAATCGGGGAAGTCTAATGCCAACCTACTCACTGTACCTCCGTCTCCTCTATCTCATCGCCCACCTCTCGCCCACAACCTGCCTCTGGCCCTCTCTCTTCATATCCTACGGACGATCCCTTCCCTCCTCCCCCTTTAAAGCCTTATTGAAAGCCCACCTCCTCCAAGAGGCCTTCCCTGACTGCACCCTCCTTTCCTCTTCTCCCACTCCCTTCTGCATCACCCTGACTTGCTCCCTTTATTCATCCATTCCCCCCCAGCCTCACAGCACTTATATACGTACCCGTAATTTCTTTCTATGTCTGTCTACCCCTCTAGACTGTAAGCTTGTTGAGGGCAGGGAATGTGTCTATTGTTGTATTGTCCTCTCCCAACACTTAGTACAGTGCTCTGCACAAAGTAAGTGCTCAATAAATACGATTGAGTGATTAAACATGTATTCAATAAATGCTATTACTACCACTGCTCTGCACAGTGCTAGACACTGGGTAATCTGGACACAGTCCCTCTCCTCCAAGGGAAGCACTTTCTAAAAGCATGGTAGAGCATTCAGTCAATCGGTGGTATTTATTGAGCGCTTACTGTATGCAGAGCACTTTATCAAGCACTTGGGAAAGCACAATATGATAAACCAGTGGCAGAACTGGGATTGTTTTCACAACATCGCTAAAATGAGCCCTTTTCTCTCCATCCAAACAAACCTTCCATATTTTTTCAAAGGCTTTTTGAAGGCACACCTCCTCCAAGAGGCCTTCCCTGCCTAAGCCCTCATTTCCTCTTCTCCCACTCCCTTCTGTGTTGCCCTGCCTTGCTCCCTTCCTTTATCCCGCCTCCCAGCCCCACACTACTTATGTCCATAGCTGTAATTTCTTTATTTATATTAACGTCCGTCTCCCCTTCTAGACTGTAAACTCGTCGTGGGTAGGGAATCGTGGGCAGGGAATGGGTCAGTTATATTGTTGTGTTGTACTCCCCCAAGCAGTCAGTGCTCAATAAATACGATGGATTGATTGATTGATTACCCCGCTGATCCAAGCACTTGTCCTATCCCGCCTTGTTTACCCCCCGTCAGCCTCCTTGCTGACCACCTCCCAGCCTCCTGTCTCTCTCCACTCCAGTTCTTACCTCACTTTGCTGCCTGTCTCCCCCCTTCTGGACTGTGAGGCCGTGTTGGGTAGGGGTTGTCTCTATCTGTTGCCGAATTGTACTTTCCAAGCACTGAGGCAGTGCTCTGTACACAGTAAGCGTTCAATAAATACCATTGAATGAATGAATGAATGGAGAAGCAGCGTGGCTCAGTGGAAAGAGCCCGGGCTTCGGAGTCAGAGGTCATGAGTTTGACTCCCGGCTCTGCCACTTGTCAGCTGTGTGACTGTGGGCGTGCCGCTTAACTTCTCTGTGCCTCAGTTCCCTCATCTGTAAAATGGGGATTAAAAGTGTGTGAGCCCCACGTGGGACAACCTGATTACCCTGTATCTCCCCCAGCGCTTAGAACAGTGCTCGGCACCTAGTAGGCGCTTAACAAATACCAACATTATTATTATATTTTTACCAAAACATTCTGTCAGTCCGTCGATCGATGGTATTTATTGAGAGTTTACTGTGTGCAGAGCACTATACTTGGAGCTTAGGAGAGGACAACACAGCACAACAATATATCAGACACATTCTCCACCCACGTCGAGCTTAAAGTCCATGTTTTTCCGCTCCTGGAGTTTCCCATCATCTTCATGTCCAACAGAAACTCCTTACCTCTGACGACTCTAACACACCGATCTTCTCGCCACATCATGTTCTCGTCTGTCTTGCTGCTGATCCCTTTCCCGTGTTCTCCTTCTGGTTTGGGATTCCCTCACCCCTCATATCAGTCAGACCACCACTCTCCCACCTTCAAAATCCTCCCCCAAATCACACCTCCTCCAAGAAGCCTTCCCTGACTAGGCCTTTAGCCTTCCCTTACTCACCTCCTCCTCGGTGTTGCCTACGAACTGGTATCCGTATCCCTTAAACACTTGCTATTCACCCCACCTTGAGTCCCAATCAATCAATGGTATTTGAACACTTACTCTGTGCGGAGCGCTGTACTAAACACTTGGGAGAATTCAGTACAACGGAATTGGCAGTTCCCTGCCCATAAGGAATGGAATCCAGAGAGATTGGCAGGGACGGGGTGGCACTGGAAGAAACGGGGGGTGGTTGCTCCGGGAAACAGGTCCTCGACTGGCTGTTCGAGAAGGGTCTACCTCACAGCCTCCACGGCACGTTGGACTATAACTTGAGAAGCAGTGTGGCCTGGGGGATAGACCCCGGGTCAGGGAGTCAGAAGGACCTGGGTTCTAATCCCGGCTCCGCCACTTGTCTGCTGTGGAATCTTAGTCAAGTCGCTTCACTTCTCTGCGCCTCAGTTCCCTCATCTGTCAAATGGGGATTATTACTGTGAGCCCCATGGGGGCCAGAGACTGTGTCCAACCTGATTAGCTTGCATCTCTCCCAACACCAACACATGGGAATTGCTCAACACATACCATAAAGAAACGAGACTTGGAGGCCCCTTGTGGGACAGGGACTGTGTCCAACCTGATTTGTTGGTATTTCCCCCAGGCACTTAGTAATAATAATAATAATTATGGTATTTGTTAAGTGCTTACTATGGGCCGAGCACTGTTCTAAGCACTGGAGAAGATAAAAGGTAGTCAGGTTGTCCCACGTGGGGCTCACAGTCTCAATCCCCATTTTACAGGTGAAGTAACTGAGGCACAGAGAAGTTAAGTGGGTTGCCCAAGGTCACCCAGCAGACAAGGGGCAGAGCTGGGATTAGAACTCACGTCTTCTGACTCCCAAGCCCGGGCTCTTTCCACGAAGTCACGCTGCTTCTCAGTCTAAGTCAGTCTCACCCCCACCTCTTTCATTAAGCTGAGCTTTCCAATTTTTTTTACCAAATATATTTCTCCAACCCATTTATATGGCTGTAGAATTATTTATTAAGCACCTCCGGGGTGCAGTGCATTACCTTAAGCACTTGTCAAAGTATGACAGAAGTACTAGCACATAGTAAGTGCTTAACAAATACCACAATTATTATCATGATTATTATTATCTGCTCCCAAGGATCTTCCTCTTAACTAGACTGACTAGAGTAGCACATGAATAATCCAATCCGTAAGTGTAGTGACAAATTTGTTTTCTGACTCAAAATTAGACTGGGACTGAGTTTTTTTTAGGGAGCAGAAACAATTTTTGGATCACATTTCCTTTAAGTTACAGGCAACATATTGTGTGAGGCAAGGTCACCTCGAATATAAATGAAAAATGATTTATAAATAACGCTAACAGGAGGCAACAGAACAGAATGTAAGTGAGTGGAAAGATGTTGCATTAACTAATGAGGTTCCTCCCACAGAGATTTTTCAAAAGCAGTCAGTCAGTTAATCGCACTTATTGAACGATTACTGTGTGCAGAACACTCTGCTGAGCGCTTGGGAGAGGACAATACAGCAATAAACAGTTGCTTTCCCTGCCCACAATGAGCTTACAGTCTAGAGGGGGAGACAGGCATTAATAGAAAGAAAGAAATGAGAGATGTGGACAGAAGGGGTGAGGGACTGGGAGGGGGGATGCAGAAGGGGATGGAAGAAGAGAAAAGGAGGGCTTATTCATTCAATCGTATTTATTGAGCGCGTACTGTGCGCAGAGCACTGTACTAAGTGCTTGGAAAGTACAATTCAGCAACCAAGAGAGACAAACCCTGCCCACTCCAGTTTAACTGGCACCATCCAGTCAGAGTAGGGGCCTATATTTTCTCAAGGCGAGTCGAGGGTTTTCCTCTGCATGAGTCTACAGTTTAGGTGAGGGCCTAGGGCCAAACTGAAAAATGAATTGAGGGGATAAAAGTCAATGTTATTATTATTATTATCATGGTTATTAATATTATGGTATGTGCTAAGTCTAGAAGTGGAGAGACAGACATCAAAACAAGTAAACAGGCTTAGTCAGCGAAGGCTTCTTGGAGGAGGTGTGCCTTTGATAAAGCTTTGAAGCGGGAAGAGACATTGTCTGTGGGATATGAGGAGGGAGGGTGTTCCAGGCCAGAGGGGGCACATGGGCCAGGGGTTGGCGGTGGGATAGATGAAGTAGAAGGACAGTGAGAAGGAGAAGAGCAAAATCTGGTTCGTGGAGGGGAGAAGTGAGGTGAGGTAGGAGGGGGCCAGGAGATGGATTGCTTTAAAGCCAATGGTAAAGACTTCTTTTTGAGGTGGAGGTGGATGGGCAACCACTGGAGGTTGTGGAGGAGTGGGGAATCATGGCCTGAACTTTTTTGTGGAATCAATCATATTGATTGAGCGCTTACTGTGTGCAGAGCACTGTACTAAATGCTTGGGAAAGTACCTCACGACACTGTAACAGACACATTCCCTCGCCTTCAACGAGCTCCCAGTGCAGTAGATGCTGAGCGGGGAACAGACACATTCCCTCACCTTCAACGAGCTCCCAGTGCAGAAGACGCTGAGCGTCGTGTATCTCCCCTTTGAAAAGAGCAGCACTGCTGGAAAATCAACTTATAACCCCCACCCCCGAGAAACTTAGGAAGGGAAGATTTCTTCTCCATACTTAAATTTCAGTTCAACATGATTTCCAGAAGGAAGGTCAATAAATCAGTCCATCAATCAAGCTCGACTCTGCGAGCTGGTTTTAGAAGGCGGAGAACTTCTTGGGAATCTCCATCTTTAGAGGATTATTAAGGTCACATCTCTTCCAAGAGGCTTTCCCCTAACCCCCGACTCCCTCTCCCTTCATTCAATCGTATTTATTGAGCGCTTACTGTGTGCGGAGCACCTTCTGCGTCATCTACGCACCTCAATCTGTGAACTTTGGGCACTGGATATTCTCCCCACCCCAAACCCCACAGCACTTATGTACATAACTTTAAATTATATATTATCATTTATTTATATTACTTTGTCTCCCCTTCTAGACTGTAAGCTCACTGTGGGCAGGGAACGTGTCTGCTAACTCTGTTGTATTCATTCATTCATTCATTCATTCAATAGTATTTATTGAGCGCTTACTATGTGCAGAACACTGTACTAAGCGCTTGGAATGAACAAGTCGGCAACAGATAGAGACAGTCCCTGCCGTTTGACGGGCTTACGGTCTAATCGGGGGAGACTGACAAGAACAATGACAATAAATAGAGTCAAGGGGAAGAACATCTCGTAAAAACAATGGCAACTAAATAGAATCAAGGAGCAGAGTAGCTTAGTGGATAGAGCACAGGTTGAGGAGTCACAGGTCGTGGTTTCTAATCCTGCCTCCACCACTTATCAGCTGCGTGACTTTGGGCAAGTCACTTCACTTCTAGGTGCCTCAGTGACCTTATGTGTAAAATGGGGATTAAGACTGTGAGCCCCACGTGGGGCAACCTGATTACCTTGTATCTCCCCCAGCACTAAGAACGGTGCTTGGGGCATAATAAGCATTTAACAAATACCATCATAAAAAAAAAATCCCTGGGTTTCCCAACTCCCAATCTTACATTCTTTCCCTTTGGCCATGTGTCTTGGTTCCCTTTTCTTTCTCAAAACACTGTAAAAGCTGGAGTTTTGGCCCATACCTATGAAAGTTACTTTGCTGTTATTATTATTATTGTTGTTAATAATATTAATCATATTTATTGAGTGCTTACTGTGTGCAAAGCACTGTACTAGCTGCTTCACTGTGTTCAGTTCCCCACCGTGCAAAGTGGTTTATAGGGATGTAAGTCATAGGGCGAACCATGAGGGAGAGGGGTGTGTGTGTGTGTGTGTGTGTGTGAATGTGTGATGAATATAGAGCCCCAAATTATCTCCTGGGACACACGTAAAACCCAACCAAACCACGGGGAAGCAAGCATGGCCTAATGGCTAGAGCATGTACAAGTCACTTGGGCAAGCCACTTCACCTTTCTGGACCGCAGTCTCCTCAACTGAAAAAAGGGGCTAAAATATCCATTCTCCTCACCTCCTTAATCGTGGAACTCAGGTGGGAACGGGACTATGTCCATCCTCACTACCTCCTTACCACCTAAGGGCTTCGTGTAAAGTGACCGCCTGATGGAGGCCGTTAAAGATGACACAACTATTCTTCTTTAATATCCTTTACATTTTCAATTTACTCGTATTTTGAAGTGGTAAAGTATTTTGAAGTAGGTAAAGCCTATGGGGTTGTGTAAGGAGAAGGTGTTAAAATAGAAGTTGGGGCTGATTTACATTTTTCTCTAACTCCCCTAGTCCCATTTCATCCTGAATTGCTGACCTTACACGACCTTTGAAATAGGACAGGCTCGAGCTCATTAATATAAAGAGAAGCTTTGACTCTGGGGACTGTTCCTTATATTGTTTCGTTCAACTTTAATTTCATTTTATTGCTGTGCTCTGTTCCTCCTTAGGAATTAGAGTCCTCACAGCCATTTTAGAATTATTTCAAGGGGGTTAATTTGGAACTTTTGAGGAAACTCACATCATTTGAATTCTTGACTGTCTTTCTCGAAGACCAGTAAACATGCCCTGTTCATGAGAAGTAAAGTCGAGGGTCTAGATAACTTACTTGCAGGGGAAATCACTCCTCACCCCACATGGAAACTCCTCAGGATCAGATTTAGGGCTCTTAATCAGCTCTTTCTCCACTACTTATCCTCCTTCCTCTCTTTCATTCATTTATTCATTCAATCCTATTTATTGAGCACTTATCATGTGTAGAGCACTGTCCTAAGGACATAGGAGAGTAAAATACAATACTGATGATGATGATGGTATCTGTTAAGCGCTTACTGTGTGCCAAGCACTGTTCTAGGCCACTGGGGTAGATACAAGGGAATCAGGTTGTCCCCCGTGGGGCTCACGGCTTTAATCCCCATTTTACAGATGAGGTCACAGAGGCACAGAGAAGTGAAGTGACTTGCCCAAAGTCACCCAACTGACAAGTGGCAGAGCCAGGATTAGAACCCAGAACCTCTGACTCCCAAGCCCGGGCTCTTTCCGCTAAGTCATGAACAGACACAGTCCCTCCAGCGTGGCATAGTAGATAGAGTACAGGCCTAGGTGTCAGAAGATCAGGGGTTCTAATCTCGGCTCCGCCAATTGTCTGCTGTGTGAGCTTGGGCAAAGTCACTTCACTTCTCTGTGCCTCAGTTACCTCATCTGTAAAATGGGGATTAACTGTAAGCCTCACATGGGACTACCTGATTACCCTGTATCTACCCCAGTGCTGAGAACAGTGCTCGGCACATAGTAAGCGCTTAACAAATACCAACATTATTATTATTATTATGATTGTCTGCTGTGTGAGCTTGGGCAAGTCACTTCACTTCTCTGGGCCTCAGCGACCTGATCTGTAAAGTGGGGATCGAGACAGTGAGCCCCACTTGGAACAGGGACTGTGTCTAACCCTATTTGCTTGTGTCCACCCTGGCATTTAGTATAGTACCTGGCACATAGTAAGTGCTTAACAAATACCGTAATTATTATTCCCAGCACTTAGAACAGTGCTTGGCACATTGTAAGTGCCTAACAAATACCATGATAATAATAATAATTATTATTATCCCCCTCATATCACTCCTGTACCATCAACCTATTCACTGGGTCTCAATCTTGTCTCACCTGATGTTGACCCCTCGATCACAGTCTTGCCTCTGCTGAGAACTCACTCCCTCTCCCTTCACATCTCGAAGCCCACTGCTCTTCTCATTTTCAAAGCCCTACTAAAATCACATAATAGTAATAATAATTCTTAAACTTCCTCTGTTTTTTAATAGTATTTATTAAGCACTTACAATGACTATGTATCAAACACTGTTCCGTTCCGGGGTCTTCTTCAAATGCCATCCAGTCGTTTCGGACCCATAGCGGCTCTTCAGAACATCCCATCTTCTGCCGTAAAGTCGTTCTGGTCTGTGTTTTGTTGATAAAGGTACGGAAGTGTTTACCAATGCCTTCTTTATTAATTCAATGGTGTTTATTGAGCGCTTACTGTGTGCAGAGCACTGTACTAAGCGCTTGGAAAGTACAATTCGGCAACAGATAGAGACGATCCCTAACCCTTCTGAGCAGTAAAAACCCAAGTCTCTGCCTTTGTCTCTGATCAACGTTTTGACTCTGACTCTTTCCCATGCTGATGCTGCCCAGGGGTAGATACGAGCTAATCTAGTTGGTCACAGTCGCCGTCCCACATGGGGCTCATCGTTTTAATTCTCATTTTACAGAGGAGGGAACTGAAGCACTGAGAATGAAGTGACTTGGTCCAGGCCGCACAACAGACAAGTGGTGGAATCGGGATTAGAATCCAGATCCTTCTGACCCTCTGGCCCCTGCTCTAGCCACTAGGTCATGCGAAGTGACTTGCCTAAGGTCACGCAGTAGGCGAGTAGCAGAAGCGGGATTAGAACTCAGTTCCTCTGACTTCCAGGCTCAGGCTCTTTCCAGTAGATCATAATGCTTTTCATTGTCCTGGCTGCTTGAAGCCTAACCTGACTAATCTCTCATCTCTCCACTCTCATGTTACCAAATTGTACATTCCAAGCGCTTAGTACAGTGCTCTGCACATAGTAAGCACTCAATAAATACTATTGAATGAATGAATCATCATCATCATCATCATCAGTATTTAAGGAATGCTTACTATGTGCAGATCTGTACTAAGTGCTTTTCTTTAAATGGTATTTGTTAAGCGCTTACTATGTGCCAGGGACTGTACTAAGCTCTAGGTTAGATACAAGCTGGAGGAGACTCTAATTGACTGCCCGGAAGGAGTCAATGTTAAACCACTTCTGGATTTTTGCCCTGAAAACTCTGCGGATCCACTACGGAACGATTGCAGATGGAGGTGGGGCGTTCAGGGAGAGATTCGTTCATTCAATTGTATTTATTGAGCGCTTACTATGTGCAGAGCTCTGTACTAAGCGCTTGGAAAGTTCAATTCAGCAATAAAGAGAGATAATCCCTGCCCACAGCGGGCTCCATGGCGTCACTATGGGTAAGACACGGCTCGACAGCATAAGACAAGACTAGATGCAAACTAATCAAGTTGAGCACAGTCCGTGTCCCAAAAGGAGCTCACAGTCTTAATTCCCATTTTAAGGGTGAGGGAACTGAGGCCCAGGAAAGTGAAGTGACTTGCCCAAGGTCACCCAGCAGTTGATCGGCAGAGTCGGGATTAGAAACCAGGTCCTTCTGACTCCCAGGTCACTGGTCTATCCACTTGGTCATACGGCTGATTACTACTGTCCTGCTCCTATTCTTACGGCTATTACTAGTATTCATTCATTCAATCGCATGTATTGAGCACTCTCTGTGAGCAGGGCACTGTACTAAACACTTGGGAGAGTACAAATCAACAGTAAAAAGGCACATTCCCTGCCTACAATAAGCTTACCGCAACGTGACCCGGTGGAAAGAGCCTGGGCTTGGGAGTCAGAAGTCACGGGTTTGAATCCCGCCTCTGCCACTTGTCAGCTGTGTGACCGTGGGCAAGTCGTTTCACTTCTCTGTGCCTCGGTTACCTCATCTGTAAAATGGGGATTAACTGTGAGCCTCACGTGGGACACCCTGATTACCCTCTATCTCCCCCAGCGCTTAGAACAGTGCTCTGCACATAGTAAGCGCTTAACAAATACCAACATAAGCGCTTAGTACAGTGATCTGCACATAGTAAGCACTCAATAAATACTATTGAATAGAGGGGGGAGACAGACATCAATGCAATTAAATAAATGACAGATATGGGCATAAGTGCTGTTGGGCTGGGAAGGGGGAAGCAGCGTGACTTGGTGGATAGAGCACAGGCCTGGGAGTCAGAAGGTTTAGTACATCACGTTGCACCCAGTAAGTGCTCAAGAAATGCTACTGATTGAATAGTTTGAGAAGCAGTGTGGCCTAGTGGGTACAGTCATAAGGACCTGGGTTCTAATCCCGGCTCTGCCACCTGTCTGCTGGGTGACCTTGGGTAAGTCACTTCACTTCTCTGGGCCTCAGTTACCTCTTCTGTAAAATGGGGATTGAGACTGATGCCTGTTTATGTGTTTTGATGCCGGCCTCCCCTCTTCTAGGCTGTGAGCCTGTTGTGCGCGGGGATTGTCTCTGTTAGTGAATTGTATACTCCCAAGCACTTAGTAAAGTGCTCTGCACAAAGTAAGTGCTCAATAAATATGATTGAATGAATGAATGAATGACTGTGAGCCCCATTTGGGTCATGGACTGTGTCCCATTTGATTAGCTTGTACCTACCCCAGCACCACTTAGTATAGTGCCTGGCCCGGAGTAAGCGCTTAACAAATACCATTAAGAACAAACGAAAGAAACCCAAACAGAAAGAAAACAAAACAAAAATAGTAAACTAATGTTGCGGGCAGGTGCAATTTTCTCAGGGTTTTGTGAGAATTACCTGAGGACAGATTGCTAATGGTTTCTAACAGCTGAATGATAAACTGGATGTAATTCCGTCCCTTTCTCAGAAAAGGAATGCATTGGCCATCCCTTTTTCTTGAGTCTCAGTTGAAAATCACATGGCAAGATCAATCGGTAGTATTTATTGAGTACTTACTGTGCGCAGAGTGCCGTACTAAGCGCTTGAAAGAGTACAAAAGAACAATAATCAGTCAAAAAGAGTCACACAGTAGAGTGTCCGAGCCAAGCAGACATCTCTGGAACTGAGTATCTAAGGGAACTCTGAGATACTGAATAAAGCAGCGGCCTGGCCAAGTGGATAGAGCCTGGGCCTGGGAGTCAGAAGGTTATGAGTTCTAATCCCGGCTCCGCCGCTTGCCTGCCGTGTGACCGTGGGCAAGTCGCTTTGCTTCTCTGGACCTCAGTTTCCTCATCTGTAAAATGAGGATTGAGACTGTGAGCCCCACAGGGGACAGGGACTGTGTCTAACCTGACTTGCTTGTATCCACCCCAGTGCTTAGAACAGTGCCTGCACATAGTAAGCACTCAGCAAAATACCATAATTATTATTATTATGGAAAAAGACAAACCTTCACCTTGGATTTTCCTTAACTCTATTTTAGGGATACTAATTATTTGGGCCATTTGGCATCTCTAGCGAAGCAGCAGATGGCTTGAAACCTTAACCTGGAGAGATGCTTATGAATATTTGGGAAATAAGATAATTGTCTGGAAACCTAAATCATTTTTAACCATCTTGCCGAGCCTGATTCCCCCCACCCTCCACCCCGAGTTCTGCAAGGAGGCAGAGGCTAAAAGGGAGAGGAAGAAAAAGAAGGAGGAGAAAAATGAGTTTTGGTTGTACAATTGCCAACCTCAAAGTCAGACTTGAATCCCAAATGAAATTTCCCATCCAGAACACCTGTGATTCTTGCAGGGCTTGCTTTGCCCCGGGGACTGTTTCCAGAAGCAACGGTTTGACGCTGTTTTGTTGAGCTGGCTCATGTGATTCAGTCTCTGTATTCTTTGAGAGCGAAAAATCTGTCCTCAGTTTGCAGAAACGGCTAGAACGGGGGCAGAAATGGAGACAGGTAAGGGAGAAACGTGTAGCCATTCAGAAGCTTGTCTTACGCTCAGGGAATCAGCAAGGGTAGAATAAATGACTTTTCCGGAACAGATTTTTCTAGAGCCAACAAGGAGAGGTAATACAGCAAGCACTCAGTACAGTGCTCTGCACCCAGTAAGCCCTCGAAAAATATGATCCATCGATCTACCCAACACCTCGTAAGGTTTTTGGCGTGTAGTAAATGCTCAGAGGAGCAGTGTGGCTTAATGGAAAGGGCCTCGGCTTGGGAGACAGAGGTCATGGGTTCTAATCCCGGCTCCACCACTTATTTGGGCAAGTCACTTCAATTCTCTGTGCCTCCGTGACCTCATCTCTAAAATGGGGATGAAGACTGTGAGCCCCATGTGGGACAACCTGATTACCTTGTATCTACCCCAGTGCTCAGAATAGTGCTTGGCACATAGTAAGCGCTTAACAAATACCATTATTATTATTATTATTATTATTCTTTGGGCCTCAGTTACCTCAGCTATAAAAATGGGGATAAAAAAGTGAGCCCCATGTGGGATAGGGACTGTCTCCAACTTGATTAACTTGTATTTACCACTGGGTTTAGAACAGTGCTTGGCTCATAGTAGGTGCTTAACAAGTACCCTAATAATAATAACGAATACCACGATTATGACAATTAGAGTGTGGTCTGTCCATCTTCATCTTGGCGACTGACCAGTGTTCACCAGATAGACAGAAATACGAGAGAACAGAGCCAACGAGGAGAGGTAACACCTCAAGTGCTTAGTAGCAGTGTGGCCCAGTGGTTAAGAGCACGGCCCCGGGAATCAGAAGGACCTGGGTTCTAATGCCGTCTGGGCCACATGTCTGCTGTGTGACCTTGGGCCAGTCACTTCACTTTTCTGGGCCTCAGTTCCCTCATCAGTAAAATAGGGATTAAGACTGTGAGCCCCAAGTGGGACAGGGACAGTGTCTGACCCGATTTGCTTATAACCGCCCCGGCGTTTAGAATGGTGTTTGGTACATAAGAAGTGCTTAATGAATGCCACAGTTTTAATTACAATTAGTACTGTGCTCAGCCCGCAGTAAGCTCTCAATAAATGCGTCTGATTGATGTACCCCAGTCAGTACCTTGTACAGTTTTTGGTGCTTAATAAATTACTTTTATTATTATGGTATTTGTTAAGTGCTTACTTTGTGGCAGGCACTGTTCTAAACGCTGGGGGGGGATTCAAGCCAATCAGGTTGGACACATTCCCTATCCCACATGGGACTCACAGTCTCAATCCCCATTTTCCAGATGAGGTGACTAAGGCACAGAGAAGTGAAGTGACTTGTCCAAGATCTCACAGCAGAGAAGCGGTGGAGCCGGGATTAGAACCCATGACCTTCTGACTCCCAGACCTGGGCTCTACCCCCTACCCCGTGTTGCTTCTCTCACTATTAGACTGTAGATGGTAAGAAATACCTGTTTCGATTTCACCTTGGTGACTGACCGATGTTCAACAGAATGACAGAGACAGGAGAGAAGTACAGGGACTGTCTCTGTTACCAATTTGGACATTCCAAGCGCTTAGTACAGTGCTCTGCACCTAGTAAGCGCTCAATAAATACTATTGAATGAATGAATACCAGGTAGGTCCAGAAAATGACTTTTTTGGAACCGATTTTTCTAGCACCAACAAGGAGAGGCGATATCTTGAACTTCCTTCTGAGAGGTTGAGAGGAACCTGGAGTGGGAGGTGTTTGTCAGAGAGTCATAATGGGATGAAGCCTCACAAGTCTTTCTGGGGAAGAAGCCAAAGAACACCAACACAGAGAGAGATTTAATTTTAGAAAAGGGAACTATGAGAAAATGTGCAGCTGAAAGGGGTAGCCAGAAAAAAAATAAAATCCAAGTGACTTAATAGAAGGCAGATGCTTGAAAAAAACACCATTTTAGAGGACCAGGTAAAATTCATTTATTCATTCAATAGTATTTTTTGAGTGCTAACTCTGTGCAGAGCACTGTACTAAGTGCTTGGAATGTACAATTCGGCAAAAGTACGTGCCATGCAACAACGAAATATAAACCCTGTAGCAATAATTGGCAGGGTAGCAGCATGGTATAGTGGATAGAGTACAGGTCGGGGAGTCAGAAGGCCATGGGTTCTAATTCTGACTCAGCTGCTTCTCTGCTGTGTGACCTTGAGCAAGTCACTTCACTTCTCTGAGCCTCAGTTCCCTCATCTGGAAAATAGGGATTGAGACTGTGAGCCCCTTGTGGGACAGCGCTCTACACACAGTAAGCGCCCAATAAATACCACTGAATGAATGACAGGGACTCTGTCCAACTTAATTTGCTTGTATCCATCCCAGGGCTTAATGCACTACCTGGCACACAGTAAGGGCTTTACAAATACCACAATTATTATTATTATTTTCAATCTATCAATGGTATTTATTGAGCACTTACTGTGTGCAGAGCTCTGAACTAACCGCTTGGAAGAGTACAGTGCAACAGAGTTGGTAGACACATTCCCTGTATATATCTAAAATTCTATATTTTTATAGTTTATATGAAATATAATTATATTGATGTCTGCTTGTTTTGATGCCTGTCTCCCCCCTTCTAGACTGTAAGCCTGGTGTGGGCAGAGAATGTGTCTAGTTATTGTTCTACTGTACTGTGAGCCCAATATTGGGCAGAGATTGTCTCTATTGCTGAATTATACATTCCAAGCGCTTAGTCCAGTGCTCTGCACATAGTAAGCGCTCAATAAATACTATTGAATGAATGACTACTCTCCCAAGCACTTACTACTGTGCTCTGTACATAGTAAGCGCTCAATAAATATGATTGAATGAATGAAAAGAGCTTACAGTCTAAAAGGGAAGACAGACAGAAAAAAGTAGACTTCTAAAAAACGGGCCGTTGACTCAAATGAGAACCGGAAAGTACATAAACGGTCACAGGTCAGGTAGCAAGTCAGGTCTTGACTCTGCCACCTCTCTGCTGTGTGACCTTGGGCAAGTCACTTTCATTCATTCAATCGTATTTATTGAGCGCTTACTGTGTGCAGAGCACTGTATTGAGCGCTTGGAATGTACAATTTGGCAAGAGATAGAGACCATCCCTGCCCAACGACGGGCTCACAGTCTAAAAGGGGGAGACGGCAAAACAAAACAAGTATCAGGCATCAATATCATCAAGATAAATAGAAACATAGATCTTTACACATCGTTAATGAAATAAAATAACTTGTGGGCCTCAGTTACCTCATCTGGAAAATGGGGATTAAGACCGTGAGCCCGATGTAGGGCAGGAACTGTGTCCAACCTGTTTATCTTGCATCTACCCCAGCGCTTAATACAATGCCTGGAACATAGTAAATACTTAACAAATACCATGAAATAAAAAAAGAAGAATTTAGGTGAGCAGGAGTTTTAATCCTGATTTCTCCCTGTAACTACTACCCCAGGAACCCCAGGATTTTGCACCAACCGGGCACTTACCAACTTGGAATTTAGCTGTAGCAGTTTCTTAATTAACTTTTAACTTAATTATTTATTGAGTGTTTTCTCTTTGCAGAGCACTGTACTAAGGACTTGGGAGAAGTTAATACAACAGGATCAGTATCAGTCAATGGTATTTATCGAGCAGTTACTATGTGCCGAGCAGTGTACTAAGCACTAGGGAGAAGCAGCGTGGCTCAGTGGAAAGAGCCCGGGCTTCGGAGTCAGAGATCAGGCTCTGATTCCAGCCCCCGTCACTTGTCAGCTCTGTGACTTTGGGCAAGTCACTTCACTTCTCTGGGCCTCAGTGTCCTCATCTGTAAAATGGGGATTAAAACTGTGAACCCCTTGTGGGACAACCTGATTACCTTGTGTGCCCCCTGGTACTTAGAATAATAATAATAATAATATTGGTATTTGTTAAGCGCTTACTATGTGCTAAGCACTGTTCTAAGCACTGGGGTAGATATAGGGTAATCAGGTTGTCCCATGTGAGACTCACAGTCTTAATCCCAATTTTCCAGATGAGGTAACTGAGGCACCGAGAAGCGAAGTGTACATTCCAAGTGCTTAGTACAGTGCTCTGCACATAATAAGCGCTCAATAAATATGATTGAATGAATGAATGAAGTGACTTGCCCAAAGTCACACAGCTGACAGGTGGAGGAGCCGGGATTAGAACCCATGACCTCTGACTGCTAAGCCTGTGCTCTATTCCACTGAGCCAGTGCTTGGCACATAGTAAGCGCTCAACAAATACTAATATTATCATTATTATTATTACAATACAACAGAATTAGCAGGCCTGTTCCTTGCCCACAGCTTGCTTTGGAGAAGCAGCGTGGCTCAGTGGAAAGAGCACGGACTTTGGAGTGAGGGCTCATGAGTTCGAATCCCAGCTCTGCCACTTGTCGGCTGTGTGACTGTGGGCAAGTCACTTAACTTCTCTGTGCCTCAGTTCCCTCATCTGTAAAATGGGGATCAAGACTGTGAGCCCCATGTGGGACAACCTGATTCCCCTATGTCTACCCCAGCGCTTAGAACAGTGCTCGGCACATAGTAAGCGCTTAACAAATACCAACATTATTATTATAGTCTAGAGGATTTAAGGACTCATTCACCTAAATATCCCCTTTCCTATTTATTATCATTATTATAAATACATTATAATAATTATAATATATAATAATAATACTTGTAGACTGTGTTATGTGCTTACTATGTGCTGGGCACTGTACTAAGCGGTGGGTGGATACAGGTAAATTGGGGTTGGACATTTCTTCTAAGTAAATCCACTGTAAATGACAATCTTAATGCCCATTTTACAGATGAGGGAACTGAGGCACAGAGAAGTGAAGTGACTTGCTCAAAGTCACACAGCTAGCAAGTGGCGGAGCCGGGATTAGAACCCCTGGCCTCTGACTCCTAAGCCCGTGTTCTTTCCATTGAGCCACACTGCTTCTACACGGTACTAAAACCTCATTACCCCAACTCCCTCTCCCTTCTGCGCTGTATTTGTTCTTGGATCTGCAACCTTAATTCACCCGCCTTCAGCCCCTCAGCACTTACGTCCATATCCGTAATTTATTTTCAGGCCTGCCTTCCACTTCTAGACCATAAGCACTTAACAAATACCATCATAATTATTATTATGTGGTAGATATATTCCCTGCTCTTAAATGCACTTAAATCAAGTGATTGGGACTCATGGTTTTATTTTAAGGGGGCTTCATTTGATTGTATTTATTGAGCACTTATTGTGTGCAGAGCACTGTACTAAGCACTTGGGAGAGGACAATACAACAATAAACAGTCACGTTCCCTGCCCACAGTGAGCTTCCAGTCTAGAAAGCTTCCAGTCTAATAATGTTGGTATTTGTTAAGCACTTACTATTTTCAGAGCACCGTCCTAAGCACTGGGGTAGATGCAGGGTAATCAGGCAGCCCCTCGTGAGGTTCACAGTCTTAATCCCCATTTTACAGATGAGGTACCTGAGGCACCGAGAAGTGAAGTGACTTGCCCACAGTCACACAGCTGACAAGTGGCAGAGCTGGGATTTGAACCCATGACCTCTGACTCCCAATCTAGTGGTATTTGTTAAGCACCTACGTTGTGCCAAGCACTAATCAGCTAATAATAATAATAATAATAATAATAATAATAATAATGTTGGTATTTGTTAAGCGGTTACTATGTGCCGAGGACTTTTCTAATCGCTGGAGGAGATATAGGGTAATCAGGTTGTCCCACGTGAGGCTCACAGTCTTAATTCCCATTTTACAGATGAGGTAACTGAGGCACAGAGAAGTCAAGTGACTCACCCAAAGTCACACAGCTAACAGGTGGAGGGGCCGGGATTAGAACCCATGACCTCTGACTCCTAAACCCAGACTCTTTCCACTGAGCCACACTGCTAATCAAAGCTAATCAGATTGGACACAGTCCCGGTCCCACATGAGGCTCACAGTCTCAATCTCCATTTTCCAGATGAGGTAACTGAGGCCCAGAGAAGTGATGTGACCTGCCCAAGGTCACACAGAAGACCAGTGGCAGAGTCAGGATTAGAACCCGGGTCCTTCTGAATCTCAGCCTGGGCTCTAGCCATTAGGCCACGCTGCTTCTCCTTAATTCTAATTCTCACCTTACTTTTCTCCCCTATGTATGTTATTTTTCTCATTTTTCCTCAAAAATCACACCCTCCGATGGCTACTAATTTTGATCTTGTTAGAGCAGTCTCTTTTTATTTATTTCATAGAATTAATAGTGTTTATCGTTTATTTTCTTAAGGAAATGGAGATTGATTATGTCTACCTTTGCCTGCAAAGATAGAATAATAATGCCTTGCTCTTCCCCCAATTATTATTCAGGGATATCATCATTCTTTGCATACATGAATTCGCTGCCCTGTCAGTGAGGGGTGACCAGACTCGGACCTGTTCTTCCAGAATTCCGTAAGATGTATTGGCATGTATGCCGAGTCCCCGAGTTAATGGAGTCACCCCTACAAGACCGGGTTATAGGTGAAACTACATTACAAGATTTCTTTTTTGAAGTTTTAATCCAAGAGCTAAAACACTGCAGAATTTCTAAATAGATTAAGGAGAAGCAGCGTGGCCTAGTCAGAAGCAGCATGGTGTAGTGGATAAAGCCCGGGCCTGGGAGACAGAAGGTCTTGGGTTCTGATCCTGCCTCCACCACTTGTCGTGACCTTGGGCAAGTCACGTCACTTTTTTGAGCCTCAGTTACCTCATCTGTCATATTGGGATTGAGACGGCCAGATCCACATGGGACAGGGACGGGGTCCAACCCCATTGCCTCGTATCCAATCATTTATTCCAATCAGTCTTATGTATTGAGCGCTTCCTCTGTGCAGAGAACTGGACTAAGCTCTTGGGAAAGTACGATACAACAATAAGGAGGCACATTCCCTGCCCACAATGAGCTTAGAGTCTAGAGGAGGGGAGACAGACATCAGTGCAAATAAAGAAATGACAGATATGTACATAAGTGCAGTGAGGCTGGGAGGGGGGAAGAACAAAGGGAGCAAGTCAGGGTGGTTCAGGAGGGAATGGGAGAAGAGGAAATGTGGGCTTAGGGAAGGCCTCTTGGAGGAGATGGGCCTTCAATAAGGCTTTGAAAGGGGGCAGAATCATTATCTGTTGGATTAGCTCTCTCATTCACCCCACACATCCAATCCGTCACCAAGACCTGCCAGTGTCACCTTTATAATATCGCCAAGATCCGCCCTTCCCTCTCCATCCAAATGGCTATCTTACCAGTACGGGCTCTCATAATATCCTGGCTAGAGTATCGTGTCAGCCTTCTCTTTGATCTTCCTTCCTCCCGTCTCTCCCCGCTCCAGTCTATTCTTCATTCCGCCGCCCGGCTCATCTTCCCACAGAAATGCTCTGGACATGTCACTCCCCTTCTTAAAATCCTCCAGTGGTTGCCTATCGACCTCTGCACGAAACAAAAACTTCTCACTCTGAGCTTCAAGGCTCTCCATCACCTTGCCCTCTCCTACCTCTCCTCCCTTCTCTTTTTCTACTGCCCACCCTCTAGGCTCCACTCCTCCGCCGCCCACCTCCTCACCGTCCTCTGTTCTCGCCTATCCCGCCATCGACCCCTGGCCCACGTCCTCCCGCGGCCCCAGAACGCCCTCCCTCCTCACCTCCGCCAAACTAACTCTCTTTCCCTCTTCAAAGCCCTACTGAGACCTCACCTCCTCCAAGGGGCCTTCCCAGACTGAGCTTCCCCTTTTCCCTCTGCTCCATCTGCTGACTCTTTGCCCCCCCTTCACCTCCCCTCAGTTAAGCCCCCTTTTTCCCCCCTTTCCCTCTGCTCCTCCCCCTCTCCGTTCCCCTCCCCTGAGCACTGTGCTCGTCCGCTCATTTGAATATATTTTTATTACCCGATTTATTTTGTTAATGAGATGTACATCCCCTTGATTCTATTTATAGCTGTTGTTTTTGTCTGTCTGTCTCACCCAATTAATAATGTTGGTATTTGTTAAGCGCTTACTATGTGCCGAGCACTGTTCTAAGCGCTGGGATAGACACAAGGGAATCAGGTCGTCCCACATGGGGCTCACAGTCTTAATCCCCATTTTACAGATGAGGTAACTGAGGCACCGAGAGGGAAGTAGACTGTGAGCCCGTCAGTGGGCAGGGATTGTCTCTATCTGTTGCCAAATTGTACATTCCAAACGCTTAGTACAGTGCTCTGCACATAGTAAGCGCTCAATAAATACTATTGAATGAATGAATGAATTAGAGGAGGGAGGGCATTCCGGGCCAGAAGTGGGACGTGAGCCAGTGGTCAGCGGTGAGATGGGAGAGATGGAGGCAAAGTGAGATGGTTAGTAGCACCAGAGAAGCGAAGTGTGCTGGCCGGGTTGTGGTAGGAGAGAAGGGAGGTGAGGTCGGAGGGGGCAAGGGGATGGGCAGTTTTAAAGCCAATGATGAGGAGTTTTTGTTTGCGGAGGTGGATGGAAAACTACTGGAGTGTTTTGAGGAGAGAGGTGACATGTCCTGAACGTTTTTGTAGAAAAATGATTCAGGCAGCAGAGTGAAGTGTGGACTGGAGTGGGGAGAGACAGGAGGCTGATGCAGTGAACCAGATGGGTTAAAATGGGTTAAAATGAGTGATTGTATTAACGCGGTAGCAATTTCAATGCAGAGGAAAGGGTGGATTTTAGCAATGTTGTGAAGGCAGGACCAACAGGGTTTAGGAATGTGTGGGTTGAATGAGAGAGAGGAGTTGAAGATAATAATAAAATAATAATAATGGTATTTGTTAAGTGCTTACTATGTGCCCAGCACTGTTCTAAGTGCTGGGTTAGATATAGAATAATCAGGTTGTCTCACATGGGGCTCACAGTCTTTATCCCCATTTTACAGATGAGGTAACTGAGGCACTGAGAAGTGAAGTGAGTTGCCCAAAGTCACACAACTGATAAATGGTGGTGCCGGGATTAGAATCCATGACTTCTGACTCCTAAGGTCGGGCTCTTTCCACTAAGCCACGCTTAGCCCGCCAAGGTTACGGGCTTGTGAGACGGGAAGGATGGCAGTGCTGTCTACTGTGATGGGAAAGTCAGGGAGAGGGCAGGTTTGCGAGGGAAGATTAGGAGCTCTGTTTTGGACATGTTAAGCTTGAGATAATGGGAGGACATCCCAGTAGAGATGTCTTGAAGGCAAGAGAAAATGTGAGACTGTGGAGAGGCAGAGAGATGAGTGCTGGAGATGGAGATTTGGGGATCATCTGCGTAGAGGTGGGAGTTGAAGCCATGAGAGCGAATGAGTTCTCCAAGGGAGTGGGTGGAGATGGAGAATAGAAGGGGACCCAGGACTGAGCCTTAAGGGACCCCCACCGTTAGGGGGTGGAAGGCAGAGGAGGACCTGGCAAGGGAGATTGAGAATGAACTTAGTACAATGCTCTGCAAGCAGTAACCATTCAATAAACATTCATTCATTCAATCATATTTTTTGAGCGCTTACTGTGTGCAGAGTAGTGCGCTAAATGCTTGGAAAGTACAATTTGGCAACCGATAGAGACAATCCCTACCCATCAACGGGCTCACAGTCTAAACGGGGGAGACAGACAACAAAACAAAGCAAGTAGACAGGCATTAATAGCAACAATATAAATAAATAGAATTATAGATATATACATGTCATTAATAAAATAAATAGAATAAGAAATATGTAAATATGATTGATTAACTCAGGAAGAGTAGGTCAGGGGACTTGGATGGATGTCAGCTCTCCTGGATCTCGGCAGGTTTTTATTTTGATGGCATTTGTTAAGCTCTTGCTCTGTACCAGGCACTGTGCTAAGCTGCTGGGGTAGATACAAGCTAATCAGGTAGGACACAGTCCATGTCCCACATGGGGTTCATGGCCTTGATCCCCATTTTACAGGTGAGGGAACTGAGGCCCAGAGAAATGAAGTGACTCACCCAAGGTTACACAGCAGGTAAGTGGAGGAGCCGGGATCAGAACCCAGGTCCCTCTGACTCTCAGGCCCGGGCTCTGCCCACTAAGCCACGCTGCTTCTCCAGTTCAGCCTCTCCCCAGAAAAGCTCACTGTATCATCCAGAAACCCATCCATAATATTTATTGACCATCTATGCTCCAGGCTCCCCTCTCAGGGTCACACCTGGAGAGTTTCCAGTCCTCTACCAGTGTTGCCTACGGGAGGGAAAGTGAAGTCGAGGCCTGTCCGTTCCATTCCCAGCTTGGCCAGTGGCTAGCGAGCGGCAGGCCGTCGGCTACAAGGCAAAACTCCCCTGTGCCGGGCAGCGGCGGCACGGGAGAGAGTCGATGGTGGAGACTCATGTTTACTGCGTGGGAGGAGGCGACCGTCACCCGCTGCCAGATTTTTCCCAAGAAAACTCTGCAGATCCACTACCCGAACGATTGCATTTGGAGGTAGGGCTTTCTGGGAGAGATGTGTCCGTGGTGTCGCTCTGGGTAGGCGAAGACTCGACAGCATAAGACAAAATATGCTCCAGGCACTTAAACAGGGACATTTTCTTTCCTCTCACACTTGTGACCCCATCTCAAAGCAAAACCAAATGTGAAGTTTTACATTTTGTGCATATCCTGTAGTCTTAATGCCTGTGGCTTCATTGGCAAGCTTCCTGGCGAGAGACAGAGAATCTAAAATCAGTAGATATCATCTTCACCTGCCTAGGGGTATTGAATAATCTACATAACAGAGTGTCTACCCAGGCTGTTTTATTGTACTCTCCCAAATTCTTAGTACAGTGCTCTGCTCACAGTAAGGGCAGAATAAATATGATTGACTGATAATCTCTTTTAGCTCCTTCTGGATCCTTTTTTCCTATGTTCTGCATGATAAGCTCTACTGAGAGCTCACCTCCTCCAAGAGGCCTTCCCAGACTGAGCTTCCCCTTTTCCCTCTGCTCCCTCTGCTCCCTCCCCCTTCCCCCCTTCACCTCCCCTCAGCTAAGCCACCTTTCCCTCTGCTTCTCCCCCTCTCCCTTCCCCTCCCCTCAGCACTGTGCTCATTTGGATAGATTTTTATTACCCTATTTATTTTGTTAATGAGGTGTCCATCCCCTTGATTCTATTTATTGCTATTAAGTTGTCTTGTTTTTGTCCGTCTGTCTCCCCCGATTAGACTGTAAGCCCATCATTGGGCAGGGATTATCTCTCTCTGTTGCCGAATTGTATATTTCAAGTGCTTAGAGCGTGGCTCAGTGGAAAGAGCCTGGGCTTGGGAGTCAGAGGCCATGGGTTCTAATCCCGGCTCTGCCACTTGTCAGCTGTGTGACTGTGGGCAAGTCACTTAACTTCACTGTGCCTCAGTGACCTCATCTGTAAAATGGGGATGAAGACTGTGAGCCCCACGTGGGACAACCTGTTTCCCCTGTGTCTACACCAGCGCTTAGAACAGTGCTCTGCACATAGTAAGCACTTAACAAATACCAACATTATTATTAGTACAGTGCTCTGCACATAGTAAGCGCTCAAAAAATGCTATTGAATGAATGAATGAATATCTATAGTTATTGGCATGATAGCTATACTTATAACAATAATAATAATGATAGCAATGATGGTATTAGTTAAGTGCTTACTATATGCAAAACACTGTTCTAAGGGCTGAGGTAGGTACAATGTAATCAGGTTGTCCCACGTGGGGCTCACAGTCTTAATCACCCTTTTACAGATGAGGGAATTGAGGCACAGAGAAGTGAAATGACTTGCCCAAAGTCACACAGCTGACAAATGGTGGAGCCAGGATTAGAACCCATGACCTCTGACTCCCAAGCCCGGGCTCTTTCCAATGAGCCACAGTGCTTCTCTTAGTGAGTGCTTACTGTGTGCACAGCACTGTACTAAGCACTTGGAAAGTACAATTTGGCAACAAATAGAGACAATCCCTACCCAACAATGGGCTCACAGTTTAGAAGGGGAGAGACAGACAACGAAACAAAACCAAACAAGTAGACAGGCATCAATTAGAACCCAAGTCCTCTGACTTCCAAGCCATTGCTCTCACCACTAGGCCACGCTACTTCTCTAATAAAGTGCATCCGGATATATTTTAGCTTATGTAGTACAGTTCAGGTGTTCATATGTTTTTGAGAGATCAGTGGTTATCTATAATTCTATTCATTTATATTGATGCCTGTTTACTTGTTTTGTTATCTGCCTCCCCTCGTCTAGACTATAAACCCGGTGTGGGGGAGGGATTGTCTCTCTTTATTGCTGAATTGTACTTTCCAAGCGCTTAATACAGTGCTCTGCACGCAGTAAGTGCTCAATAAGTACAATTGAACGAGTGAGTGAATGAATGAATCGTTAGTGGCTAAAATTTCTTGTTTGAGAATTTGTTGTTAGGAGACAAACCCTCAGAGGATGGATAGACCAGCTAGAAGTTTGTACATTAATACTAGCCCAGCTGGGTTTCGAGTAGTTAGAGCCTCTCTCTGGGAGTCAGGACACCTGGGTTCTAGCCCCCTTCCCGCTTATGTTGGCTCATGTTGTACTTCTCTTTCTCCGATTAAGCCATCTTGACCTCGGCTCACTCTCCCTTCTGCGTCATCTGTGCACCTCCATCAGTGGCCTTTGGGTATTTGATATTCACTCCACCCTCAGCCCCTAAGACCTTATGTCCATATCTGTAAATTATTTATTTTTAATCATTGTCCGTCTCCCCCTTTAAACTGTAAGCTCATTATAGGCAGGGGATATGTCTGCTAAATTCTTTTGTGTCATACAGGCCCAAGGGCTTAGTGATAGTAATAATAATCCCCATTTTAATTAATTTTAATTAATAATAAATTAATTTATTATTTAATGGTATTTGGAAAGTGCTTACTGTGTGCCCGGCACGGTACCAAGCGCTGGGGTGGATATAAACAAATCAGGCTGAACACAGTCCCTGTCCCGTGTGGGGCTCACAATCTCAATCCCCATTTTACAGATGAGGTAAGTGAGGCCCAGAGAAGTGAAGTAACTTGCCCAAGCTCACGCAGAAAACAAGTGGTGGAGCGGAGATTTTAGAACCCATCGCCTTCTGACTCCCAGGCCTGTGCTCTATCCACTACGTCATGCTGCTTAACGAGTACAGTGCTCTAATGATGACGATGATGGTATTTTTTATGCCCTTACTATATACCAAGCACTATTCTAAGCTCTGGGGTAGACAAAAGGTAATCAGATTGTCTCATGTGGGGCTCACAGTCTTAATCTCCATTTTCCAACTGAGGTAACTGAGGCCCAGAGAAGTTACACGATTTGCCCAAAGTCACACAGCTGAGAAGTGGCGGAGCCGGAATTAGAACCCACGACCTCTGACTTCCAAGCCCGGGCTCTTTCCACGGAGCCACGCCCTATCTTGATGGTCCAAAAACTGGGGATCATTTTGTCATCAATCATTCGATCATATTGACTGAGCGCTTTCTGTGTGCAGACCACTGTACCAAGATGGTCGGAGAGTACAGTACATCAGAGTTGGTAGACATGTTCCTTGCCCACGAGGAGCTTACCATCTAGAGGGAGAGATAGATATTCATATAAGGAAACAAATTACGGATAGTTCCATAAATGTTGTGGGACTGAGGGAGGGGTGAATGAAGGCTGCAAATTTATTCAATCGTATTTATCGAACGCTTACTGTGTGCAAATCCAAGTGTAAGGGAGCGCAAGGGAGCGGGAGAAGAGGAGATGAGGGCTTAGTCAGGGAAAACTCCTTGGAGGAGATGTGCTTCAGAAGATCATGGGTTGTAATCCAGCATGGCTTAATGGAAAGAGCCCGGGTCTGGGAGTCAGAGGTTGTGGGTTCTAATCCCGGCTCTGCCACTTATCAGCTGGGTGTCTTTGGGCAAGTCACTTCACTTCTCTGGGCCTCAGTGACCTCATCTGGAAAATGAGGATGAAGACTGGGAGCCCCATGTGGAACAACCTGATGCCCTTGTATCTCCCCCAGTGCTTAGAACATTCAGTCATTCATTCATTCAATCGTATTAATTGAGCGCTTACTATGTGCAGAGCACTGTACTAAGCGCTTGGAATGGACAAATCGGCAACAGAGACAATTCCTGCCCATTGACGGGCTCACAGTCTAATCGGAGGAGACGGACAGAAAAAAACAATAGCAATAAATAGAATCAAGGGGATGTACATCTCATTAAAACAGTAGCAATAAACAGAATCAAGAGCAATAAATAGAATCAAGAACAGTGCTTGGCACATGGTAAGCACTTAACAAATACCACGATTATTATTATTAAGTCACTTTACTTCATCAAGCCTCAGTGACCTGATCTGTAAAATGGGGATGGAGACAGTGAGCTCCATGTGGGACAGGGACTGTGTCCAACTCGATTTGCTTGTATCCACCCCAGCCCCTAGTACAGGACCTGGCACATAATTAGCGCTTAACCAATAGCAGCATCAGCATCATCATGTGTTTTGTATTGGCCCACTGGATCTGTAGTGAAATTCCACTCTTAGGAGGATCGGTTCAGCCCATTTCATCATCAGCAGTGTCTCTGCAGACACAGACGTACACACGCAGACGCACAACTACAGTATTTTCAGGAAAATTCATTCATTCAATAGTATTTATTGAGCGCTTACTATGTGCACAGCACTGTACCAAGCACTTAGAATGTACAATTCGGCAACAGATAGAGACAATCCCTGCTGCTCTAGGTTGTTTCAGAAGTCATCATTAGCAATCTTAGGAACATAATAAGGGATAACTCTGATTGAAGTACACCATTACTGTTGCAGACGTTAATCGAGTCTGTGTCTTGGATCACATTAGCTAAGGGGCGAAGCCGTTTTCTCATGGCGGTCTCCTTTATAGTCTTTTCTGGAGCTCACAATGATTCCCCCTCTCCTGATGCGCACGTTCAGTGCGGGTGAGGAAGAAAGGCCCAGTCTTTTATGGTTTCCTCATTCTTTACGCGTCTTCAAACCCCTCTCCCCTTTTGCAGTCTTAGATTCTGAGCCTCTTGACGGTAAGGAAGCAGCATGGCTCAGTGAAAAGAGCCCGGTCTTGGGAGTCAGAAGTCATGGGTTCTAATTCCGGCTCTGCCACTTGTCAGCTGTGTGACTTTGGGCAAGTCACTTCACTTCTCTGTGCCTCAGTTCCCTCATCTGTAAAATGGGGTTGAAGACCGTGAGCCTTATGTGAGACAACCTGATCACCTTGTATCCCTCCAGTGCTTAGAACAGTGCTTTGCACATACGAAGCACTTAACAAATACCACTAATATTATTATTATTAAGCAGTTCTGTCTAATTCCCACCCGTGTAGAGGAGCAACATGCTCTAGTGGATAGACCCTGGGCCTGGGAGTCGGAAGGTCGTGGGTTCTAATCCCGGATCTGACACCTGTCTGCTGTGTGGCCTTGGGCCACTTCAGTTTTGTGGGCCTCAGTTTCCTCATCTGGAAAATGGGGATTGACCACGTGAGCCCCACGTGGGACAGAGACTTTGTCCTACTCGATTTGCTGGTATCTACCCCAGAGCTTAGTACAGTGCCTGGCACATAGTAAGCGCTTTACAAATTATTCTTTCCCAGCATTCGGTACAGCGTCCTGCACATAGTATAAATATTATAGTTATTATTACTGAATCATCAGAGGTCTTTATTGAGCACTTACCATGTACAGAGCATTGTACGAATCCTAATAATCTCACTCCACAAGACACAGCCATCAGTGAGTTGAATGCTTATTGAGTTTTTCTTTTCTCTGTTGTAACAGCTTTCGGATTTAGTCATTTAATTAAAATGTTCTTTTGTCTCCCTTTTTACTGTCTGAGAAGTACATGGAAAGAACGTGGTCTGGGACTCAGAGGACTTGGATTCTAATCCTAGGTATGTCAATTGCTGCTGTGTGACCTTGGGCATGTCCGCTTAATTTCTCTGTGCTTCAGTTTCCTCATCTTTACTCTCCCAAGTACTTAGTACAGTGATCTACACACAGTAAACACTCAGTAAATATGATTGATTCATCTCTAAAATAGGGATCAGATACCTTTTTTCAAGGGAATTATTAAGTATTTACTATGTGCCAGGCACTGTACTACTGAGAAGTAGCATGGCATAGTGGATAGAGCCCAGGCCTGGGAGTCAGAAGGTAATGGGTTCTAAACCTGGCTCCTCCACTTGTCTGCTATGTGGCCTCAGGCAAGTCACCTCACTTCTCTGGGCCTCAGTGACCTCATCTATTCATTCATTCATTCATTCAATAGTATTTATTGAGCGCTTACTATGTGCAGAGCTCTGTACTAAGCACTTGGGATGGACAGTTTGGCAACAGATAGAGACAATCCCTGCCCATTGACGGGCTTACAGTCTAATCGGGGGAGACAGACGGACAAAAAACAAGACAACTTAATCACGATAAATAGAATCAAGGGGATGTACACCTCATTAACAAAATAAATAGGGTAATAAAAATCTATACAGATGAGCACAGTGCTGAGGGGAGGGGAAAGGAGAGGGGGAGGAGCAGAGGGAAAGGGGTCTTAGCTGAGGGGAGGTGAATGGTGGGGGAGGGCAGAGAGGGAGCAGAGGGAGCAGAGGGAAAAGTGGAAGCTCAGTGTGGGAAGGCCTCTTGGAGGAGGTGAGCTCTCAGTAGGGCTTTGAAGAGGGGAAGAGAGTTAGTGTGGCAGAGGTGAGGAGGGAGGGCGTTCCAAGACAGAGGTAGGACGTGGGCTTTAAAATTGGGATCGAGACTGTGAGCCCCACATGGGACAGGGACTGTGTCCAACCCGATTACCTTGTATCCACTCCAGTGTTTAATGCAGTGCCTGGCATGTAGTAAGTGCTTAACAAATACCATTATTATTATTATTACAAGCAAATGGACTTGGACACAGTCCCTGTCCCCTGTGGGGCTCACAGAATCGTTTCCCATTTTACAGATGAGGTCACGAAGGCCCAAAGAAGTGAAGTAACTTGCCCAAGATTATTGGCAGAGAAGCGGTAGAGCCAGCTTTAAAACTCATGACTTTCTAATTGCCAGGCCCGTGCTCTATCCACTACACCATTGCACTCTCCCGATTGCTTAGTACACTGCTCTGCATCAGTGAGCGTTCAATAAATATGATTGAATGAATGAATGACTGAACCAGCAGGCCCACCATCTCTCAAGAGCTCTGGTGTTTTCCTTCCAGGTGCCTGTGAACACGGGCACAGCTTCTGAACTTGGTGGCAGGAGCCAAGGAGGTGGGAGGCTGCCTACGGAAAATAAAAATCCTCCTCATAAATGTATCCTGGGCCCCATCCATTCCAGAGAGGGGAAGGACTAGCTGAAACCAGTCTGTTGGAAATAAAATCGAACAAATGTCCATCATTTTAGGGAAGAGCGAGGGAAGTGCTCAGTAATAATAATAATAATAATAATTGTGGTATTTGTTAAGTGCTTAGTATGTGCCAGGCGCTGTACTAAGCACTAGGTTGGACACAAGTAAATTGGGTTAGGACACAGTCCTTGTCCCACACGGGATTCACAGTCCCAATACCCATTTTACAAATGAAGTAACTGAGGCCCAGAGAAGTGAAGTGAGTTGCCCAAGGCCACATAACAGACAAGTGGCAGAGCTGGGTTTAGAAATCATTCACCTCACATATCCAATCTGTCACCGAAACCTGCCAGTCTCACTTTTATAACGTCGCCAAGATCCGCCCTTTCTTCTCCATCCAAAGTACTACCACGTTAGTACCGTCACTCATCATATCCCGACTGGATGACTGTTTCAGCCTCCTTTCTGATCTCCCAACCTCCTGCCTCTCCCCACTTCAGTCCATACTTCACTTCGCTGCCCGGATTATCTTTCTACAGAAACATTCTGGGCATGTCACCCCCATCCTCAAAAATCTCCAGTGTTTGCCTATCCACCTCCATATCAAACAAAACTCATCACTCTTGGCTTCAAAGCCGTCCATCCCCTTGCCCCCTCCTACCTCACCTCCCTTTTCCCCTTCTCCAGCCCAGCCCGCACACTCCGCTCCTTTGCCGCCGCTAACCTTCTCACTGGGCCTCCTTCTCGTCTATCTCACTGCCGATCTTGCTCCCACTTCCTACCTCTGGCCTGGAACCCCCTCCATCCTCACATCCGCCAAACTAACTCTCTTCCCCTCTTCAAAGCCCTACTGAGAGCTCACCTCCTCCAGGAGGTCTTCCCAGACCCCTCTTTTCCTCTGCTCCTCCTCCTTTCTCCATCACCCCGACTCTCTCCCTCTGCTCTATCCCGCTCACCACCCCACACTTGTGTATATTTGTACATATTTATTAGTCTATTTATTTTGTTAATGATGTCTATATATCTATAATTCTATTTATCTATTTTGATGCTATTGATGCCTACTTGTTTCGTTTTGTTGTCTGTCTCCCCCTTCTAGATTGTGAGCCCGTTGTTAGGTAGAGATTGTCTCTATCTGTTGCCGAATTGTACTTTCCAAGCGCTTAGTACAGTGTTCCGCACACAGTAAGTGCTCAACAAACACGATTGAATGAATGAATGAATGAAGAATCGATCAATGGTATTTGTCCAATTGTCTATCAATACAACCAAGCGTGCTCACTTTTTCATGGTATTTGTTAAGCACTTACTATGTACCGGTACCGGGCACAGTTTTAAACACTGAGGTAGATACAGAGTAATTGGGTAAGACATAGACCAGATCTCATGTGGGGCTACACTCAATCTCCATTTTACAGATAAGAGGTATAAGGCCCAGAGAAGTGAAGTCATTTGCCCAAGGTCACACGGCAGACAAGTCACAGAGCCGGCATTAGAACCCAGGTCCTTCTGACTTCCAGGTCCGGGCTCTAGCCACTAGGCCACGTTGCCTCAATCTCATATACCTCGCCTCTGACTCTTTGTCTACATCCTGTCTCTGGCCTGGAACTCTTTCCTTCTTGCACATGGATTTGCATCCTTTATTCTTCCCTTCCTCAGCCCCACAGCACTTATATCCATATCCAGAATTTATTCATTTATTTTAACGTCTGTTTCCCTCTCTAGACTGTAAGATCACTGTAGGCAGGGAATGTGTCTCTTTATTGTCCTACGGTACTCTCCCAAGTGCTTAGTACAGTGCTCTGCACAAAGTGAACGCTCAGTAAATTTGATGGACTAGTTGCAGTGTGAACCCCAAGTGGGACCTGATGATCTTGTATCTATCTCAGCACTTGACACAGTGCTTGGCACATAATCAGCACTTAACCACAATTACTAATTCAACTGGGCCATGCTGCTTCTCATGCTGTATCCCCCTTTTAGGTCTCTTGAAGCTTTAATGGCCTTCTAGAGGTGGGAACTGGGATGCAGGAGGCTGAACGCTGAAAATTTTGAAAATGGACCTTATAATGATAATTATGGTACTTGTTCAGCTCTTACTATGTGTCAAACACTGTTCTAAACCCTGAGGTAGATATCATCTAAACAAGTTGGACACAGTCCTATCCCACAAGGGGCTCTTAATCTCCACTTTCCAGATGAGGTAACTGAGGGCCAGAGCTGTGAAGTGACTTGCCCAAGGTCACTCAGCAGACATGTGGCAGAGGTAAGATTAGAACCCAGGTCCTTCTGCCTCCTGCTCTATCCGCTAATAAAACCAGCCAAAAGACCAAGCTTCTCAGCCTGTCAGTCAGTCAATCGTATATTTATTGAGCGCTTACTGTGTGCAGACCACTGAAGCAGTGTGGCTCAGTGGAAAGAGCATGGGCTTGGGAGTCAGAGGTCAGGGGTGCGAATTCCGACTCTGCCACTTGTCAGCTGTGTGACTGTGAGCAAGTCACTTAACTTCTCTGTGCCTCAGTTCCCTCATCTGTAAAATGGGGATTAAGACTGTGAGCCTCATGTGGGACAACCTGATCACCCTGTATCTCCCCGCAGCGCTTAGAACAGTGCTCTGCACATAGTAAGCACTTAACACATACCAACATTATTATTATTAAATTCATTCAATCATATCTATTGAGCAATTCCTGTTTGCAGAACACTGAACTAAATGCTTGGAAAGTACAATAAAGCAATAAAGAGAGACAATCCTTGCCCACAACGGGCTTATGTGCTTGGGAGAGTACAATATAACAATATAACAGATACATTCCCTGCCCACAATGATCTTATAATCTAGAGGGGGAGACAGATATTAATATAAATAAATGAAATGACAGTTATGGACAAAAGTGGTGTGGGGCTGGGAGGGGGAAATGAATAAAGAGAGCACTTGAGAGAGATGCAAAAGGGGGTGGGAGTAGAGAAGCAGCTTGGCTCAGTGGAAAGAGCATGGGCTGGGGAGTCAAAGGTCATGGGTTCTAATCCCTGCTCCCTTGCTTGAAAAAAAAAAATAAATAAATTGTGGTATTTGTTAAGTGCTTACTATGTGCAAAGCCCTGTTCTAAGCGCTGGGGGATACAAGGTGATCAGGCTGTCCCACGTGCGACTCACAGTTTTTTAATCCCCATTTGACAGATGAGGTAACTGAGGCAGAGAGAAGTTAAGTGACTTGCCCAAGGTCACGCAGCTGGCTAGCGGCAGAGCCGGGATTAGAACCCAAGACCTCTGACTCCCAAGCCCGTGCTCTTTCCACTGAGCCGCGCTGCTTCTCTAAAAAGCTGGGTGACTTTGGGCAAGTTACTTAACTTCTCTGTGCCTCAGTTACTTCAGCTGTAAAATGGGGGTTAAACCTGTGAGCCCCACTTGGGACAACCTGATCGTCTTGTATCCCCCATAGCGCTTAGACCAGCGCTTGGCACATAGTAAGCGTTTAACAAATACCACCATTATTATTAAAAGGAAAGGAGGGTTTAGTCAGGAAGGCCTCTTGGAGGAGATGGGCCTTCTTTAAGGCTTCGGAGAGGGGGAGAACCTCCTGAAAGAGTTCCTAGCCCAGGATACCCTGGGATTGGAACAAGGTGGGAGGAGGTGGGTGTGATCTCTAAGAGCACCTGGGAGAAATTTAGCCAATCAGTAAGTCAGGAAGAACTTTGAAACCAAGAGGGGGGAGTGTTGCTTCCTTTGCTGGTTTTTACTGTGACATGCTCCTGGCTGTCTTCGGTGGGGGCTGAACTGGTAAGCACTTATGCCTTTCTTCAGCCTCTTTTATGTAATTAAAGAAAGGGTAGAATTTAGAATTTTCTTTCCTCTTGAACCAGAGATTTGATAGATGTAATGACTCTAAATTTAATAATAATAATAATGGTGGTATTTGTTAAGCGCTTACTATGTGAAAAGCACTGTTCTAAGTGCTGGGGGGATACAAGGTGATCAGGTTGTCCCATGTGGGGCTCGCAGTTTTAATCCCCATTTTACAGATGAGGTAACTGAGGCACAGAGAAGTTAAATGACTCGCCCAAAGTCACACAGCTGGCAAGCGGTGGAACTGGAATTCGAACCCATGACCTCTGACTCCCAAGCCCAGGCTCTTTCCACTGAGCCATGCTGTTCCTCATATAATATATATAATAATATTAATTATGGTATTTGTTAAGTACTATGTGCCAGGCACTGTACTAAGCATCCGGTAGACACAAGGAAATCAGGTTGGCCACAGTCTCTCTCCCACATGGGGCTCAGTCTCAATCCCTATTTTACAGATGAGGAAACTGAGGCCCAGAGAAGTGAAGTGACTTGCCCCAGGCCACATGGCAGACAAGTGGTAGATCAGGAGTAGAACCCATGACCTTCTGCCTCTCAGGCTGATTGAGTGAATGTTCAAGGCAAAATAATAAAAAACAGTTTGGAGCCACACAGGAGGAAACCCTTTTGAGAATCATAAGGAAAAGTTTCTTTAGACAAGGCTTAGGTAGTCTTGGAATCCTTTAAAAATAACTGTCTTTGAAATGAAGGTTTGCCAGGGAGAGCTGCTATTTGATTTGCTATTTCAGAACTTTTTAGTGTCCTGAACAGGAAACGCAGCAGAAAGTCAGTTTATTGATGAATAAATTTGTTTTCTTATACCTGGGCCACATTGCAGAAAATTTTTCCAGTAAAAGCAGCAAATTTCAGTTCCCATTCTCTTAGTAATAACAATGATCATCGTGGTATTTGTTTATTAATAATAATAATAATAATTATGGTATTTAAGAACTTTAAGCACCAGACACTGTACTAAACACTGGGGTGCTTATAAGCAAGTTGGGTTAAACACAGTCCTTGTACTGCATGGGACTCGGTCTATAAACTCTCTTTGATAGATGAGGTAACTGTGGCCCAGAGAAGTGAAGTGACTCACCCAAGGCCACACGGCAGACAAATGGTGAAGGCAGGATTAGAACCCATGACCCTCTGACTCCCAGGCCTCCCAGTGCTCCATATCCACTAAACCATGCTGCTTCTACAGTCGCGCTTACTCTATGCCAAGCACTCTCACAGAAGCAGCTGAAGCCTAGTGGATATAGAGCACGGGCCTGGGAGTCAGCAAGACCTGGGTTCTAATTCTAGTTCCGCCACATATCTGATCTGTGACCAGGGGCAAGTCACTTCTCTGTGCCTCAGTTTCCTCATCAGTGAAATGGGAACTGAGACTGTAAGTTCTACGTGGGACAGGGACTGCATCCAACCTGATTAGCTTGTATCTACCCCAGTGCTTAGTATAGGGTCTGGAACATAAGTGCTTAATAAATACCTTAAAAGAACTGTATAAGCACTGGGGAGATCCAAGATAACCAAGACCCACATGGGACTCACAGTCGAAGTAGGAAAGAACCCGGGCTTGGGAGTCAGAGGTCATAGGTTCGAATCCCGGCTCTGCTGTGTGGCTTTGGGCAAGTCACTTCACTTCTCTGTGCCTCAGCAAACCTCATCTGGAAAATGGGGATAAAGACTGTGAGCCCCACGTGGGACAATCTGATAGCCTTGTATTTCCCCCTCCCCCCAACAGTGCTTAGAACAGTGCTTGGCACATAGTAAGTGCTTAACAAATACCATTATTAGTATTGTTATTAATGGGTAATGAATCCCCATTTTTGGAGAGGAGGGAACTGAGACACAGAGAAATGAAGCGACTGCTGCAAGGTCACACAGCAGACAACTGACAGAGCTGGGATTAGAACCCATGACCTTCTGACTCCCAGGCCCATGACTCTTTCCACTAGGCCAGGTTGCTTCTTTACATCTCTTTCTCCTGATAATTGAGGCTTCATAAAATAAAGCTGTTTCATTTCAGTCTGTGGCCTTTGGACTCAATCCCATTGCACTTAGGCACATAACTTTAAATTATACATTATACGTCATTCATTCATATTAACGTCTAGACTGGAAGCTCCTTTTGAAAAGGGAACGTGTCTGCTGAATCCATTCATTCATTCATTCATTCAATAGTATTCATTGAGCGCTTACTATGTGCAGAGCACTGTACTAAGCACTTGGAATGTACAAATCGGCAACAGACAGAGACAGTCCCTGCCCATTGACGGGCTCACAGTCTAATCGGGGGAGATAGGCAGACAAAAACAATAGCAATAAATAGAATCAAGGTCCTTTGACTCACAGGTCCATGCTTTTTTCTATTAGGACACGCCACTTTATTCTACTCCTAGCTTTCCCACTGCTTCTTATGACCTCAGGCAGCTCTCTAATGTTCAGTCTTTCCAGGCTACCTGAGAAAGAAAAATTCCTTAAATCTTGATCAACAACAAAGTATGGGTTTTTTTTTTTCGATCTGCCAGCACACCTAAATAAACATTTTCTTTTCAAATTCTTGGTTTCTCGTTTCACACGTGCAGGCCTCATATGAATAAATCGGACGTCAGACCAATAAAATTTCCATGTGGGGGTCTGGCTAAAAGTTGAACATAGGTGCCGCATGAATAATGTATGTGTGTGTAAATGAGTATATGTGTAGGTACATATAGCTGTATATGTGTGCCTATGTGTTTTTGTGTGTGTGCATATATGCACCTATATACACATGTATATATTTTCCTACATGCTACACTTAACATCAATCCATTTTCTCCTTAGTGACCTATATATCCTGTTAGAATTATTCACTCCTTGACTTGTGAAAATAGATTTATGTATTCAAAATCTGCTTTTTCCTCTGCTGACTGTGCCTTAAAGTTTGCTTTTGTTAGGAGTTGAAATATGTGGAAAATTCACTGTTTTTTTTTCTGGGTATGTATATGTGTAGTTTTCCACACTTGTTTCTTTGCATTTTCTTTTCCCCCCATAATTAACATTTTCTTCTATTTTCTGCTTCTTTTGCCTATTACTCTCTGTCCTCTCATTTCCCTTTTTTCTCCCCACATAACTTGTCTGACTAAGCCCCCTTTTCCTCTTCTCCCACTCTCTTCTGCATCACCCTGACTCGCTCCCTCTATTCATCCCCCCTCCCAGCTCCACAGCACTTATGTACATATCCATAATTCATTTTTTTATATAAATATCTACCTCCCTGCCTCTAGACTATGAACTCGTTGTGGTCAGGGAATGTGTCTATTTGTTGTTGCATTGTACGTCCCAAGCACTTAGTACAGTTCTCTGCACACGGTAGGGACACAATAAATACGATTGATAAATGAATAAATTAAGGATATGGACATCAGTGCTGAAGTGCTTGACCCACAGTAAGTGCTTGACACATTGTGGGTAGGGAATATATCTGTTTATTGTTGTATCGTACTCTCCCTAGTGCTTAGCACAGTGCTCTGCACACAGTAAGCTCTCAATAAATATGACTGGCTTAACAGAGACCACAGTTATCATTATTATTTTCACAGTGATCCAACCCCAAGTACGGCAGCCAAACGAGACGGCTCACGGACCAGTGGAATGATGGTTTCACACTGCATTTGGAATTCCATTCCCAACTTACCTCCGCTGATTTGAGTGCTTCCCTAATTGACATTTACAAGGCACTTTGTATCTTCAAAGCCATTTATTCTCGTTAATTAATTCATTCACATGGCATCGCTCTGAGACGGGTAAACGGTATGTCCGACTCCAAGAGGAGGAGAGGAGCTAGAGAGGATTCGGGTGAGAGGGGCTGGGGTTACAGTAATAATAATTATGGTGCTTGTTAAGTGCTTACCACGCGCCAAGCCCTGTTCCAAGTGCTGGGGTAGGTACAAGTTAATCAGGTCGGACACAGTCCCTGTCCCACGTGGGGTTCACAGTCTTAATATCCATTTTGCAGATGAGGTAACTGAGGCTCAGAGAAGTGAAACGACTTGCCCAAGGTCACACAGCAGACATGTGGCAGAGAGGGGATTAGAACTCAGGTCCTTCCGATTCCCAGGCATGTGCTCTATCCATTAAGCCAAGCTGCTTCACCGAGTGTAAGGAGTTTACAGTTTGGAGCGGGAGACAGACATTAATGTAAATTATCGATATTTACGTAATGTCTGTGGTACTGCGGGTGCGGTGAATATCAAGAGCTTAAGGCGTTCAGTGCAGGTGCAAGGGTGATGCAGAAGGGAGAGGGAAGAGGTAAATGAGCGGAAATTTTTTCCCAGCGTCCTGATGGCTAGTGGTCTTAAATAAACTGGTATTACTGTTGGTGTGGATTATGGCCCAGGACCTAATTTTGGAACTTAATTCTTCAAGCATCTTGGGCCTGGGAGCCAGAGGACCTGGATTTTCATTCCAGATCTGCTGCTTCATTCATTCATTCATTCAATCGTATTTATTGAGCACTTACTGTGTGCAGAGCTCTATAGTAAGCACTTGGAAAGGACAATTCAGCAGTAAAGAGACAATCCCTGCTCACACCAGCCACAGTCTGGGGGTGGGGGTAAACAGACATCAATACAAGTAAAGCATGTATCAGTATAAAAAAATAGAATCATAGATATACACATATATACATAAGTGCTATGGGGTGGGGAGGGGGGGAAGAGCATGAAGAGTGAGTCATGGTGACACGGAAGGGAATGGGATCTGAGTAAAAGTGGGGTTTATGACCTTGGGCAAATCACTTCACTTCACTTTGCCTCACTTTCCTCAGAATAATAATAATAATTATGGTATTTGTTAAGCACTTACTTTGTGCCAGGCACTGTTTTAAGCTCTGGGGTAGATACAAGATGATTGGATCGGACACAGTCCCTATCCTACTCGGGGTTCACCATCTTAATTACCATTTTGCAGATGAGGGAACTGAGACACAGAGAAGTAAAATGATTTGCCAAGGTCACATAGACAAGTGGCGGAGCTGGGATTAGAACCCATGACCTTCTGACTCCCAGACCCAGGGTCTTTCATCTGTAAAGTCTATGGGAAAAAGCATGGCACAATGGATAAGGCATGTGCCTGGGAGTCAGAAGGTCATGGGTTCTAATCCTGGCTCCGCCACTTGTCTGTTATGTGATCTTGGGCAAGTCACTTCACTTCTCTGGACCTCAGTGAAATTGTAAAATGGGGATTAAGACTGTGAGCCCCATGTGGGATAGGGACTCGGTCCAACCTGATTTTCTTGTTTTCACCCAGTGCTTAGTACAGTGTCTGGCACAGAGAAAAGGCTTAACAAATACCACAATTATTATTATTATTAAAATGGGGATTCATTGCCTGTTCTCCCTTCTACTTAAGCCGTGAGCCCCGTGTAGGACAGGGACTGTGTCCAACCTGATTAACCTGTGTCTACCCTGGTGCTTAGTACAGTGATCGGCGCATAGTAGCCAGTCAGTCGATCATATTTATTGAGCGCTTACTGACAGACACATTCCCTGCTCCCAATGAGCTTACAGTCTAGAGGGGACAGAGTACGTGCTTAACAAATTCCACAGTTGTTTTTATTATCATTATTATTCAGTGATCCTGTAGGGTTAATGCTTGCCACCTCTTTTCAACAAACCTCAGTTGGGAAACCAAGATAATATTATGAAGCCCTTCCAAGTCCTCGGATTAAGGCACTTTGAACAAGCAAAATAACTATCATTCATATATTTCTCACCAAGGAACTTCAGAATGGCAGTCAGTAGAAACTTCAACGTTTCCTAGACCACAGTTTATTTTCTTTAGCTAAATTTGAGCCCTCTTTCACGTCTCATGTCATGTTTTCTTTCCCAGTCTTTTTCAACATCGTCATAATTGAATTAGTAGGGTGACTGCAAACCTGTCTTAAAACCCCCCCAACTAATCCAGGAATCTCATAAACCAGATAAAAGAAAACAGTGTTTACGGTCTTTTTTACTGTGGGACAGTCACATGTAGACAGCTAATCTGCTATTATCAAATTACTTGAACACTCCTGGTTAATTGCTCCAGGAGACTTTAAGTTTGTAGTCTGTCGGTTATGATAGGAATGGGCTCTCAGGACGATTCCAATGTGTTATGTAAAATAAAACTGTGGTTTGGCCTCCAAGATGGTACTGAATGAAAAAACTGAAGTTGGTTTGAATGGACGATCCAATTTAAGGGATTAAGGAGAGTCTCTGGTTCCTTTCAGGCTGTTTTAAAAAGATAATAATGTTTAGTTATGTTTATCTTTTCTAGCACATAAGCTGTTTCTGGCGATGTATATTAACTCTTGGGCTGTACACAAAGACCTCTGCTACTTAGCAGAAGCACAATCTCTTTTTCTCTGTCCTCATGGTCCCCCGAGGACGGGGTGGGGGGCTTCTCCTTTAAGAAGGGTTAAATTATTTCACGGGCTCAGGAGAGATTAATAAATTGGATCCTCTGCATCATCTTCTGCCTTAACCAGGCATATTAAGATATTTATAGCAATTGCTTTTTCACACTTGATTTGCTTCAGACATTATGATGAAGAGTTTTCTTTGCACAATTTCTTCATTCTCTCTTAGGTGAATGAGGCTTTGAGAGGAATTCTCCCTGGGTCAGGCTTTAGGGTTACAACTGTATTTCTTGTCGGATCGGGCCAACGTGGACAAAATCGAATGAGTTGAATTAACAGGGAGAAGCCTCTAATCCTTAAATCACATCTCACCTAGAAAGGCAGCATGGCTCAGCAGGAAGAGCTTGGGCTTGGGAGTCAGAGGTCATGGGTTCTAATCTTGGCTCCACCGCTGGCCAGCTGTGTGACTTTGGGCAACTCACTTAACTTCTCTGTGCCTCAGTTCCCTCATCTGTAAAATGGGGATTAAAAACTGGGAGCCCTATGTGGGACAACCTGATCACCTTGTATCCCCCCAGCGCTTAGAACAGTGCTTTGAACATAGTAAGTGCTTAACAAATACCACCATTATTATCACCTCACCTACAGTTCAATCGATCACATTTATTGGGCGCTTACTGTGCGTAGAGCACTGTATTAAGCGCTTGGGAGAATAGAGTATAACAATGTAACACACACATTCCCTACCCATAACGAGCTTACAGTCTAGAGGGGGAGACAGACATTAATAGAAATAAATAAATTACAGGTATATGCACAAGTGGTGTGGGGCTGGGTGGAGAGGGGATGAATAAAGGGAGCGAGTCAGGGTGATGCAGAAGGGAGTGGGAGAAGAGGAAAGGAGGGTTTAGTCGGGAAGGCCTCTTGGAGGAGGTGGGCCTTCGATAAGGCTTGGAAGGAGGGGAGTGGAATCGTCTATGTGATATGAGGAGGGAGGGCGGTTCGGGCCAGAGGAAAGATGTGGGTGAGAGGTTGGTGGAGGAGATTGATGAGATCGAGGTACTGTGAGGAGGGGACATTATAGGAGTAAAGTGTGCGGGTTGGGTTGTAGTAGGAGGGTAGCGAGGAGGGGGCAAGGTGTTGGCTAGGGGTGGGAAAGTTTGAGTACACAAGGGAGTAGGAGGTGCAGAAGTGTTGAAGGGGTAAAAATAGAGAGGGGGAAATGAGAGAGAAATCAAGGAAGGCTTCCTGGGGGAGATGATGATGGTATTTATTAAGCACTTACTTTGTGCAGAACACTGTACTGAGTCTTTGGGAAAGTACACTACACCAGCTTACAAACAGCTCTTACCATGTACAGCAAAGTATGTGGGTTGGGTTGTAGAGGGAAAGAAGAGAGAAAATTATGATTGGGGGGAGAGAGTTGACTCATGGGCAGGGATTGTGAATGTTTATTGTTATATTGTACTCTCCCAATCGCTTAGTACAGTGCTCTGCACACAATAAGCTCTTAATAAATACAATTGAATGAATTAGTGGCTTTAAGCCGATGTTCAAGAATGAGAAGCAGCATGGCCTAATGGAAGCAGCGTGGCTCAGTGGAAAGAGCACGGGCTTTCGAGTCAGAGGTCATGGGTTCGAATCCCGGCTCGGCCACTTGTCAGCTGTGTGACTTTGGGCAAGTCACTTAACGTCTCTGGGCCTCAGTTACCTCATCTGTAAAATGGGGATTAAGACTGTGAGCCCCACGTGGGACAACCTGATTCCCCCGTGTCTACCCCAGCGCTTAGAACAGTGCTCGGCACATAGTAAGCGCTTAACAAATACCAACATTATTATTATTATTATCCCGGGCTTGGGAGTCAGAGGACTTGGGATCTAATCCAGGCTCTGCCACCTGTCAAATGTGTGACCTTGGGTGAGTCATTTCACTACCCTGTGCCTCTGTTCCATCATCTGTATAATGGAGATTGAGACTGTGAGCCCCCTTGTGTGAGGAGAACCACATTCAACCCTATTTGCTTGTACCTACCCCAGCGCTTAGTACAGTACATAATACATAGTACGCGCTTGACAAATATCAATTATATATAAAAAAGAATGGGCTTTTGAGGAAACAGGAGACAGGTGCAAAACACGATTTTAGAAAAGGGATCCGGGCAGCGGGGTGAAATATGGACTGGAGAGGGGAGAGATTGTCTGGCCCATGTCCTACCTCTGGCCTCGAATGCCCTCCCTCCTCAAATCCCACAATTACACTCCCCGCCTTCAAAGCCTTACTGAAGGTCCATCTCCTCCAAGAGGCCTTCCCTGACTAAGCCCCACTTTTCCTCATCTCCCACTCCCTTCTGCATCACCCTGACTTGCTCCCATTACTCTTCCCTCCCACCCCCTTAACCTCCAGCTCCACAGCGCTTATGTATATATCTAATTTTATTTATTCGTACTGCCGTCTGTCACTTCTCTGTGATCGTTACCTCATCTGTAAAATGGTGATTGAGACTGTGAGCCCCATAAGGGATAGACTCCAATTTGCTTGTACTCACCCCCAGCGCTTAGTACAGTAGCTGGCACGTAGTAAGTACTTAACAAATACCACAATTATTACTATTACTTTTATTAATAATGGCATCTCTTACGTTCTTAAACCCAGCTGGTCTAGGAGGCTAAATTTTGTCCTCTCTGGTTTGGGCTCGATGACGTGAGGAGTTTGGGGGTTTTTTTGCCACCACTGAGCCTCCACCACAGCTTCTGATTTCCAAATCTCAACTTGAAGGGAAGAGGAAATGAAGGTGGTTTTTCTCGTTGTGGGCAGGGAACGTGACTGTTTATTGTTGTACTCTCCCAAGCACTTAATACAATGCTCTGCACACAGTAAGCGCTTAATAAATTCAACAGAATGAGTGAATGAATGAATAAAGCTCCCTCGATCACTTTTCTGATGCCAAATCCCTCTTTCCTGCCCAGCCTGTCCAGATGTGGAAGAAACACTTTCCTTTTTCCTTTCATCTTCCCTTCTCCCTGAATCCCAGATCCGTGGCGAACATGATTTAAATAGTATCACGTGAGCGTGCTGAGCTTTGGAGAGGTAGAGCGCTCTGCAGATGAAGGTGGTTGTTATTATTATCATTATTATTATCGGAGCCACAGAAACGCTGGTGGCCCAGAGAACTAATTTACTGAACTCATCGTGAGTAGCACTTGAGTCGAATAACCACCCTGCCTGGTGACGGTTCCTCTGTGTTGCCAATCAAGACGAGAACCCTTTCTTTGCAATACTGCAGTATTTCCATCCAACGTTACATAACGTGATATTGATGTGATCTCCACTATTAACTCGGTATAGCGTTTGCCCCAGCCTGTGGCGAGTGTGGAGATTGATTGACCCGATCGTAATGACAAAGAGCAGTGAACGGCCCTGAAATGTCTTTTGTGGCTAATCCCATGGCAGTTAAAATATGAGGAGGTTTGACTCTCCAGTTTGCTCCTGGTTGATTTGGCAATGGCCGGGGAGCTGAGCTCCACGGGGTTGTGTGGGCAAATGCCGCTAATCGGCACGTAACGGTGGCTTGAAGTGCTAAAACACCCTGGTCTCCTGAGCTGAAGATAATCGGCACTCAAAATATGAGGAATTATATTAATACCTTGCATGTGGATAAAATGGGGAGGGCAAGAGTTGATCCAGGCTGTGGTTTCAGAAATAACACTGGGTTGGTTGTTAGAATTGATGTCTACTGATGTCTGTCTTCCCCTCTAGGCCGTAAACTCGGTGTGGGCAGGGAATGTGTCTGTTTATTGTCATGATGTAATAATAATAATGATATTCATTAAGCGCTTACTATGTGTCAAGTACTGTTTTAAGCGCCGGGGAAGATATAAGCTAGTCAGGTCTGACACAGTCCCTGTCCCACACGGGGCTCACAGCCTGGACTGTAAACTTGTTGTGGGCAGGCAATGTGTCTGTTTATTGTTGTAGTGTACTCTCCCAAGCGCTTAGTTCAGTGTTCTGCACACAGTCAGCGCTCAATAAATATGATTGAATGAATGACTGAACAAGCCCCATTTTACAGATGAGGTAACTGAGGCACAGAGAAGTTAAGTGACTTGCCCAAACTCACAGAGCAGACAAGTGGCGGAGCCAAGATTAGAACTCACCCAAGCACTTAGTACAATGCTCTGCCCATAGTAAGTGCTCTGCCCATAGTAAGTGCTCGATAATACCACTGATTGATAGGTTGAATATAAGATAATCAGGTTGCACCTAGTTTGTCTCCCCTTCTAGAGTGTAAGTTCCTTGTGGGCAGGGAATGTGTCTACCGATCCTGTTGTATTGTCCTCTCCCGATAGCCTAGGACAATGTTTGACACACAGAGAGCGCTCAACGAAGGTGGCGTCGAGTTCCGAGCGGCCAACTCGTTATCCGAGATTGTTAGAGGGTTCGTGTGTTGGACCTGCCGAGGAAATGATCACCCCCAACTTAGAAAATGTGTATATCTCTATGATTCTATTTATCTTGATGATGTCTGCACCAGACTACTTGTTTTGTTTTGTTCTGTTTTGCTTTGCTGTCTGTCTCCCTGTTAGATGGTGAGCCCATTATTGGGCAGGGATTGTCTCTTTCTGTTGCCGAATTGTACATTCCAAGCACTTAGTACAGTACTCTGCACATAGTAAGCGCTCAGTAAATATTATTAAATGAATGAATATTGAATGAAACTAGATATTTTACTATACAGCATGCAATTAACAGAAAATCAGAGCTTCAGCCATAGCAACAACCCAACCATCCCGCGCCCAACCGAGGCATAGAGGTTTTCTACCGTGAGATGATCGGTCCCGTCCACTGTCCAGCTCCTTAAAGAACCAGACCAACAAGGCCCTCCCTGGCCTAAGAGGTCCCTCGGACCCAGACTGTCTCTGCCTTCCCTTTGGAGGACAGTGAGCAGCAACTCCGATCTCGCTTTTCCCTCTTCTTATACTCTCCTTGTTCATTCATTCAATCGTATTTATTGAGTGCTTACTGTGTGCAGAACACTGTATTAAATGCTTGGAAAGTACAATTCGGCAACAGGTAGACAATCCCTACCCAACAACGGGCTCACAGTCTAGAAGGGGGGAGACAGAGAACAAAACAAGTAGAAAGACATCAATAGCATCGAAATATATAAACAGAATTATAGATATATGCACATCATTAATAAAATAGAGCAATAAATATGTACAAATGTTGACAAACTGCCACTCTCTCCCCCTCTTCAAAGCCTGATTGATGATGATAATGATGGTATTAAGCACTTACTATGTGCCAAGCACTGTTCTAAGCTCTGGAGTAGATACAAGATAATCAGGTTGTCCCACGTGGGGCTCACAGTCTTCATCACCATTTTCCAGATGAGGTAACCGAGGCACACAGAAGTTAGTGGTTTGCCCAAGTCACACAGCAGACAAGTGGTGGAGCCGGGATTAGAACCCATGTCCTCTGACTCCCAAGCCTGGGCTCTTTCCACTAAGCCAAGCTGCTTCTTATTGGAGGCCCATCTCCTCCAAGAGGCCTTCCCAGGCTAAGCCCCACTTTTCCTCATTTGCATCTCTCATTTTATTTATTTGTATAGATGTCTGTCTCCCCGCAGCTAGACTGTAAGCTGGTTGCGGGCAGGGAATGTCACCGTTTATTGTTTTCTTGTACTTTCCAAGTACTTAGTCCAAAGCTCTGCACACAGTAAGCGCTCAATAAATAGAGATTGAATGACTGAATGAATGGCCCTAACATGGAGCTTCTTCCTGATATGCCCTGATCTATCAAGCACTTAGTACAGTACTCTGCACCCAGTAAGTGCTTAATAATACGATTGTATGAAATAGCTTGCTCAGTTTTTGGCAATTTGGGATGAGAGTGACCTTTCCTTTCTTCTCACATTTTCCCTTTTTTGCCAGCTCACTCAGCCGGGGTCCCTCACACCTTGGCAGGATGCGATAAGCAGAAGGCTGAGGGTTGTGTTTGTTGAGAGAGTTAGTTTAAGAAGTAGATTAGGGGTCGGGTTAATGTTAAAACGAATTAGTCTCAAGAAGTGGGTCCAGGGGTCGAGTTAATGCTGGAATCTGTAGCCGATTTTCCTTCAAGGCTCCACTCCGGCCACAGAAAGAGCGGGGCCCTGACTCACTTAAAGTGTCCGGGCTTTGAGTAGCCGGGCATTCCTTACATAGAGGCAAATGGTATTAGGCAAATCAATAGCTGTGTGTAGAATAAAAGAATAAGTATTATCATTTGGTCTTCGCTTGGAGCCTGTTTGCCTGGCTGCGATCACAGGAGGCGATATGCCGAAGGGCATTAGGTTTAACACGTTGTTTACGCAAGGTGCAAACAGAACTGGACAGATGAGAAGCAGCGTGGCTTAGTGGCCGAAGCCCTGGCCTGGGAGCCTGAATGGACCTGGGTTCCAATCCCAGCTTTGCCACTTGTCTGCTGTGGGACCTTAGGCATGTCACTTCACTTCTCTAGAACTCAGTTCCCCCATCTGGAAATGGGGATTAAGAGTGTGAGCTCTATGTGGAACAAGGGAGTGTGTCCATCTGGATTTGCTTGTTCTTTCATTCATTCAATAGTATTTATTGAGCGCTTACTATGTGCAGAGCACTGTACTAAGCGCTTGGAATGAATAAGTCGGCAACAGTCCCTGCCGTTTGACGGGCTTACAGTCTAATCGGGGGAGACGGACAGACAAGAACAATGGCAATAAATAGAGTCAAGGGGAAGAACATCTCGTAAAAACAATGGCAACTAAATAGAATCAAGGCGATGTACATTTCATTAACAAAATAAATAGGGTAATTTGCTTGCATCTACCCCAGTGCTTAGAACAGTGCTTGGCATGTAGTGAGCGCTTAACAAGTCTTGTCTTATGGTGTCGAGTCATCCCCGACCCATAGCGACTCCTCGGATACATGGTTCCAGAAGGCCCCGCTCTCTGTCTGCTATTGTTCGGGTAGTGGATCCACAGAGTTTTCTTGGCCCAGATCCTATAGTGGTTGACCACTGCCGCCTTCTGCATATTGAACTCGAGCCCTTGCCCTCGACTCTCTCCCAGGCCGTTGCTCCCCAGCACGGGAGAGTTTTGACTTGTAGCCGATGGCCCGCCACTCGCTAGCCACTGGCCAAGCTAGCAATGGAAGGGACAGGCCTCTGCTTTACTCTCCCTCCCGTAGCCAAGACTGGTAGACGAATGGAAACTCTCCAGATGGCATCCTGAGAGGGGGTTTAACAAGTACCCTAAGTATTATCAATTGTTATCACTGGTTAATATTAATAATGATGATGGTATTTGTTAAGCGCTTACTATGTGCCAAGCACCGTTCTAAGTGCAAAAGTAGATACAGGGTAATCGGGTTGCCCCACGTGGGGCTCACAGTCTTAATCCCCATTTTTCAGATGCGGTAACTGAGGCACAGAGAAGTTGTGACTTGACCAAAATCACGCAACTGATGAGTGGCGGAGCCAGGATTAGAACCCACGACCTCTGACTCCCAAGCCTGGACTCTTTCCGCTAAGCCGCTTTGTCTCCTGGCTTAAAGAAAAATTTGTGAATGGGCTCTCTGACCTTGTAGGGGAAGTTGACATTCCGGACTTTTGTCCTTTCTCGCTAGAACCGATGAGATTTTGACTAAAGGAGAAGACTCCCACCTTCCATGTGGGATAAGAACTATGGTTTTTTGGGGGTTTTTTTCCCATGTGGCATTTGTAAGCGCTTACTGCTCAGTGACAAGAGCACAGACTTGGGAGTCAGAGGTCATGGGTTCTAATCCCAGCTCCGCCACTTATAAGCTATGTGACTTTAGTCATGTCATTTCACTTCCTTGTGCCTCAGTTCCCTCATCTGTAAAATGGGGATTAAGACTGTGAGTCCCACGTGGGACAACCTGATTACCATGTATCCCCCCCAGCGCTTAGAACAATGCTTGGCCCATAGTAAGTGCTTAACAAATAACTTCAATATTAATATTATTAATACTACTATGGGTTAAGCACCGTTCAAAGCACTGGGGTAGATACAGGTTTATCAAGGTGGTCACAGTTCCTGTCCCACATAATAATAATAATGTTGGTATTTGTTAAGTTCTTACTATGTGCAGAGCACAGTTCTAAGCGCTGGGGTAGATACAGGGTAATCAGGTTGTCCCTCATGAGGCTCACAGTCTTAATCCTCATTTTACAGATGAGGTAACTGAGGCACAGAGAAGCTAAGTGACTTGCCCACAGTCACACGGCTGACAAGTGGCAGAGTCGGCATTCGAACCCGTAACCTCTGACTCCCAAGCCCGTGCTCTTTCCACTGAGCCACGCTGCTTCTCTGAGCACATGGGGCTCACAGTGTAAGAGGGAGGGAGTATGATTTAATCTCTGTTTTACAGTTGAGGAAACGGAAGCACAGAGAAGTGAAATGACTTGCCCAAGGTCACCCAACAAACAATTGGCAGAGCCGGGATTAGAACTCAGGTCCTCTGCCTTCCAGGCCCATGTTCGTTACGCTAGACCACACTGCTTCTCTTCTGTCTAGCCCAGTGTTTTGTATGGTGCTTGGTACACAGTGGGTGCTCAACAAAGACTCTTAAGTATTATGGTATTAATAATAATAATAATAATAGTGATTGGTTTTTTTTTTAAGTATTTACTGTATGCCAGGCAAGCGCTGGGTACATACAAGGTAGTCAGTTTGGACACAGTCTCTGTCCCACATGGAGCTCACAGTCTTAATCCCCATTTTGCAGAAGAGGATTAAGCTAGGATTCTATTTTTAGCTCCCAATGAAAAGATATGTGACACACAGTAAGTTTCTTGTAGGCAGTGATCATATCTACCAACTCTGCTGTATTCTCCCAAATGCTTAGAACAGTTCTCTGCGCACCGTAAGCCCTCAATACGTACCACTGACTAACTGTGAGGGGGCAGTGTGATCTAATGCAAAGTTGGGAGTAAATCAGTACGATTTATTGAGCGCTTGCTGAGTGTAGGGCACTGAACTTTGAATTTGGGAGAGTACAACACAACAGACACATTCCCTGCCCACAACCTTCTTACAGTTTAGAGGGGGAGACAGACACTGATATAAATAAATATTGCATAGTGGATAGAGCCCAGGCCTGGGAGTCTGAAGGTCATAGGTTCTAATCCTCTAATCTAATCCTAATCTAATCGATTAGACCGTAAGCCCGTCAAAGGGCAGGGCCTGTCTCTATCTGTTACCGATTCGTACATTCCAAACGCTCAGTACAGTGCTCTGCACATAGTAAGCGCTCAATAAATACTACTGAGTGAAATACTATTGAATGAATAATCCCGCCTCTGCCACTTGTCCGTTGTGTGACCTTGGGCAAGTCACTTAAGCAGCGTGGCTCAGTGGAAAGAGCCTGGGCTTCGGAGTCAGAGGTCATGAGTTCGACTCCCGGGTCTGCCACTTGGCAGCTGTGTGACTGTGGGCAAGTCACTTAACTTCTCTGTGCCTCAGTTCTCTCATCTGTAAAATGGGGATTAAAAGTGTGTGAGCCCCACGTGGGACAACCTGATTACCCTGTGTCTACCCCAGCGCTTAGAACAGTGCTCGGCACCCAGTAAGCGCTTAACAAATACCAACATTTATTTATTTTTATTTTTCTCCGGATCTCAGTTCCCTCATCTGTAAAATGGGGATTGAAACTGTGAGCTTCACGAGGCACAGGGACTTTGTCCAACCTGATTTGCTTGGATCCACCTCAGAGCTTAGTAGAGTGCCTGGCACGTAGTAAGAATTTAGCAAATGCCATCATTATTATTATCATATATAAATTATGGATATGTACATATGTGCTGTACCAAGGGGCCCGGGTTCTAATCCTAGCTTTGCCACTGACCCGCTGGATGACTGCACCAAGAACCCTAACTTCTCTGTACTTCAGTTTTCTCATGGGTAAAATTAGTATCATGGTATTTGTTAAGCAATTACTTTCTGTCAAACCCCGTTCTAAGCACTGGGGTAAATACGCATCGCTCAGGTTGGACGCCGTCCACAGTACCCTTGGGAGGTCGCAGTGAAAGTAGGAGGGAGGATGAAAAAATGATGAAAAAAATCCTCATTTTTCAGTGGAGGAAACTGAGTCAGAGAGAAGTGAACTGACTTGTCCAAAGTCACACAGCAGACATGTGGTGGAGTTGGGATTAGAACTCAGTTCCTTCTGACTCCCAGGCCCAGGCTCTATCCATTAGGCTACGTTGCTTCTCAGTGGAGATAAAATACCTGCTCTTCCTCCCTATTAGGTTGTGAGCAGCTGAGGGACAGGGGCTGTGGCTAGTTGAATTATTTTGTAATGACAATGATGATGATAATTGTGGTTTTTGTTAAGCGCTTATTATGTGTCAGACATTGTTCTATACGCTAGGGTGGATTCAAGCAAATTGGTTAGGACACAGTCTCTGTCCCACATGGGGCTCACAGTCTTAATCCCAATTTGCTGAAGAGATACCAGAGGCACAGAGAAGTGAAGTGACTGGCCCAAGGTCACACAGCAAACACGTGGTGGAGTTGGGATTAGAACCCACGTCCTTTCGACTCCCAGGGCCGGGCTCTTTCCACTAGACCATGTTGCTTCTCGATGGAGATAAAATACCTGCTTTTTCGCCCTATTAGGTTGTGAACCTCTGAGGGATGGGGACTGTGACTAATCTAATTATTTTGTAATAATAATAATTGCGGTATTTTTTAAACGCTTACTATGTGCCAGGCACTGTATTATGCACTGGGGTGGATTCAAGCAAATTGGTTTCGACACAGTCCCTGTCCCACATGGGGCTCACAGTCTTCATACCAATTTTGCAGATGAGATAATGGGGGTATAGAGAAGTGAAGTAAGTTGCCCAAGGTCACACAAGAGACAAGTGGCAGAGTTGGGATTAGAACCCAGATCCTTCTGACTCCCAGGCCAGGGCTCTACCCATTAGGCCACGCTGCCTCGTTGCCTGTACTTGTTCCATTCTTCAGTGCTTAATAGCAACTATTATTTACAGTCTAGGAGAAGCATCCTAAATTAGCCATCATCATTCACCCTGGTGTTTGATTAATGCACAGATTCCATTCTCCCTCCCATTCCGGAATATTTTTGTGCATCTGATTCTTAAAATGTTGCTCATACAGTTTTTCACTGAAATATAAAAAGGCTTGATATGAAATCAAATGGCAACAAGAGTTTTGATTTTTCTATTTAAAATATATCCTGAAGTAAAAAAAAAATTTGAAAGGATCACCCATTTCCATTCATAACTCATTTTCACAAGTTGAAGGCTTTGATATCTTTTTCTGTAGACAAATTTAAATTCCGGAGATCTCCAAGGTTAAAAAGGCATCCCTCTAGACTCTAAACTCATTGTGGGCGGGGAATGTGTCTGTTATACTTTGTGCTCTGCCACTTGTCAGCTGTGTGACTGTGGGCAAATCACTTAACTTCTTTGTGCCTCAGTTACCTCACCTGTAAAATGGGGATTCAGACTGTGAGCCTCACGTGGGACAACCTGATTACCCTGTATCTATCCCAGCGCTTAGAACAGTGCTCTGCACATAGTAAGCGCTTAACAAATACCAACATTATTATTACTCTCCCAATCACTTAGTAGAGTGCCCTGCATGCAGTAAGTGCTCAAGAAATATGATTGGTTTAATCAGTGGTGTGATTTTTAAAAATAGGGAGAAATGAACCAGACTCCTAATAATAATAATGATTCATTCATTCAATCAATCATATTTATTAAGCGCTTACTGTGTACAGAGCACTGTACTAAGCACTTGGAAAGTATAATTCAGAAACAAATAGAGACAATCCCTGCCCACAAGGGGCTCACAGTCTAGAAGGGGGAAGGCAGACATCAAAACAAGTAAACAGGCATCAATAGCATCAGTATAAATGAATAGAATTATAGATACTGATGAGAAGCAGCGTGGAAAGAGCCTGGGATTGGGAGTCAGAGGTCATGAGTTCTAGTCCCACTCTGCCAATTAGCTGTGTGACTTCGGGCAAGTCACTTAACTTCTCTGGGCCTCAATGACCTCATCTGTAAATTGGGAATTAAGATTTGGAGCCCCACGTGGGACAACCTGATGATCTTGTATCTACCCCAGTGCTTAGAACAGTGCTTGGCACATAGTAAGCGCTTACCAAATACCATTATTATTATTATCATTAATATAAATAAATGGAATAATAATAACGATTGTACTGTGTGTCAAGCACTGTGCTAATTGCTGAGGTAGATAACAATACAGCCAGATGAGCCACAGTCCCTGTCCCACACAGGCCTCACAGTCTAAGGGGGAGAGACAGCCGGGATGGAATTTCCCATTTTCCCGATAATAATAACGTTGGTATTTGTTAAGCGCTTACTACGTGCAGGGCACTGTTCTAAGCGCTGGGGTAGCTACAGGGTAATCAGGTTGTCCCATGTGGGGCTCACACTTTTAATCCTCATTTTACAGATGAGGTAACTGAGGCACGGAGAAGTTGAGTGACTTGCCCAAAGTCACACAGGTGACAGGTGGTGGGGCTGGGATTAGAACCCATGACCTCTAACTCCTAAGACCGGGCTCTTTCCACTGAGAAACCGACTTCCAGAGAGGTGAAGTGACTTGCTTGAAGTCACCCAGGAGGCAGGTGGGTAGAGCCGGGATGAGAACCCAAGTCTGGCTGGTTAGTTAGCTCAGTCCGTTAGCACGTGGGGCTAATAACGCCGAGATTGTGGGCACAGTCTCTGTATAGGCCATTTACCTAACCCAGTTATCTTGTATCTACCCCAGTGCTTAGTACAGTGCCTGACCCATAATAAGCACTTAACAGATACCACAATTATTATTAAGTCAATCTCTCTGAGGCTCTCCCTTTGGCCTCCACCTCTCTAATTTTGCTGCTGGTTTGGATTAACATCTGGACCATGCCTAATGTGACTGTGGGCAAGTCACTTAACTTCTCTGTGCCTCAGTTACCTCATCTGTAAAATGGGGATGAAGACTGTGAGTCTCACGTGGGACGACCCGCAGCGTGGCGCGGTGGAAAGAGCACGGGCTTTGGAGTCAGGGCTCATGAGTTCGAATCCCAGCTCTGCCACTTGTCAGCTGTGTGACTGTGGGCAAGTCACTTAACTTCTCTGTGCCTCAGTTCCCTCATCTGTAAAATGGGGATTAAGACTGTGAGCCCCACCTGGGACAACCTGATTCCCCTGTGTTTACCCCAGCGCTTAGAACAGTGCTCAGCACACAGTAAGCGCTTAACAAATACCAACATTATTATTATTATTATTGTTACTGCTCTGCCCTGCTTCAGTTTGGTAAAGAGAACGCAATTCTCGATTCTTCCCACTAAAAAGTATTTATTTCCTTCATCCTCTTCTTTGTTTTCTGAAAGTGATTTTAAAAACACCTCTTTCAGCTGCATTCCCACTCTCTCTTCCCCCCTTCAATTTAAACACACGTTTCTCTAGTCTTTGGTTCCAGAACATCAGGCGGCATTTACTGGAGTGGGAAAGAACCCCCAAAAGACCTTCTAATGATAATAATAATTGTGGTATTTGTTAAGTGCTCATTCTATGCCAGGCACTGTACTAAGCGCTGGGGTGAATACAAGCAAATAGGGTTGGATGCAGTCCCTGGCCTGCATGGGGCTCACAGTCTTAATCCCCATTTTACAGATGAGGTAAATGCGGCTCAGAGAAGTGAAGTGACTTGCCCATGGCCACATAGACTAATGGTGGAGCTGGAATTCGAACCCATGACCTTCTGTCTCCCGGGCCCGGGCTCTATCCACTACGTCACGCAGTCTTCCAAGCATTTCTAATGAATTTACCAATTCTCTTTGGCCTTCATAGCGAACCGGCCTACTTTGGAAATCCAAACGCTCTGAATTTAATCACATTTAACGTATTGTCACTAGAGATTTGCAGTAGTGGAAAGAAAAAATCCAGAAATTTAAATGAGTAAATGACATGATTAAAGAGGGGGAAACGAGCATAGCATTTATCTCTGGTTTTTGGAAATTGCCTTATAAGACAGGATTCTGACAGAGCCTTTGAGACCACTCCATCCACAGGCAGTCCATAGGCACAAGTGAATAATAATAATGATAATAATAATGAAGGTACTTGTTGGGTGCTTACTATGTGCCAACCACTGTTATATGCACTGGGGTAGGTACAAGCTAATCAGGTTGGACACAGTCCAACAGTCATAATAACGATGGTATTTGTCAAGCGCGTACTATGTGCCGGGCACTGTACTAAGCACTGGGGTGGATACAAGCAAATCAGTTCCTGTCCCACATGGGTCTCATATTCTCAATCCCCATTTTGCCGATGGGGTAACCGGGGTCCAGTGAAGTGACTTATCCAAGGTCACACAGCAGACAAGCGGTGGAGCTGGGATTAGAACCCATGACCTCTTTATTCCCATACCCGGGCTCCATCCGCTACGCCATGCCGCTTCTCAACAGTGAACAGCAACGGCAACCGGGACTCAACCCCTAACTCCATCTAGGAGATAGATGAAGTGAGACATCTTTGTGACTCTGCGTTGATCAATTCATCCTCTGAATCTGAATCATAAGATTTTTTTTCTCTTGCTCTGTCTGGAGAGCGCCTGGGGTGTGATTGGTTAAATAAACTCTCCGATCGTTTTATGAATCCAGTTATTGTTGAATATTGACCGAGCGCCCGGGAGGCTTTGGAGCACGTGACTTTGACCGCGTAGCAAGAACCTCAAACGAGAAGCACTGAGCGTTTAGACCTATGATATCCCCCCTCCCATCCCGAGTTGAGGGGGCTCAGTAAGTTGCACAAACTTCTCTGTGTCTCATTCTTTTGGTTTCCTGTCAGGACCCTAAGCGATGGAAAACAAAAATATGGCAAGCGGGAAAGACCGACTTTAAAGAAAGCGTTGGAATCTGAAATCACCTGCTCCAAAGTTCTTTGGATTAGTCGGAGACCTGATTTAAAGTCTTCAAGCAGTACTCTGCTGCACATAGTTTAGTGCTCACTTCATTCATTAATTCAATCGTATTTATTGAGCGCTTACTATGTACAGAAAACTGTACTAAGCGCTTGGAATGTACATTTCGGCAACAGATAGAGACCATCCCTGGCCAACAACGGGCTCACAGTCTAGATGGGGGAGACACAACAAAACGAAACAAGTAGTCAGGCATGTACTGTTGATTGATTGATTAGTGAGGAGGGGAGGGGGATGTTCAGCTTCCAGATCAGCAGGACTGAAAAGGGAAGCAGCGTAGCCCAGTGGATATAGCCCGGGCCTGGGATTCCAGCCGTCCCGGGTTCTAATTCCGACTTTGCCACTTGTCTGCTGGAGTTCTCTTTGACATCATTATCATTATTATTATTGTAGTACATGTTAAGTGCTTTCTAGGTGCCACGCACTGTCCTAAGCGCTGGGGTAGATAAAGGTAATCAGGTTGTCCCACTTGGGGCTCACAGCCTTGATCCCCATTTTACAGATGAGGTAACTGAGGCCCAGAGAAGTTAAGTGGCTTGGCCAAGGTCACACAGCAGACAAGTGGCGGAGTCAGGATGAGAACCCACGTCCTCTGACTCCCAAGCCCGGGCTCTTTTCACTAACCCATGCTGCTTCTCAACATTGTAGACGAACGACATTAAGATTGTAGATCTCGACATTGTAGACTAAAGTTTCTGCGTTTCTTTTTTAATGGTAATCAAGCTCTCACTGTGTGCCGGGCACTGTACTAAGCACTGGGGTAGATCCAGGTAATCAGCGAGGACACAGTCCATGTCCCACATGGGGCGCAGAGTCGTCATCTCCATTTTACAGCGGAGGGAACTGAGGCACAGAGAGCGAAGTGACTTGCCCAAGGTCACACAGCAGGCAAGTGGCAGAGCCGGGATGAGAACTTCAGATTGGTTCATTCATTCGGTCATATTTATCGAGCGCTTACTGAGTGCAGAACACTATTCTAAGTGCTTGGGAAAGTCCTGTACAACAGTAAATGGTGACATTCCTTGCCCACAACAAGCTCACAGTTTAAATGGGGGAAGACTGATTTTTGTTAAGTGTTTCAGATCCTCTGACTCCCACGCCTGTGCTCTATCCAATAGGCAACACTGCTACTCATTTTCAAGTTACCAGAGCAGTAACAAACTTAAGAATCACCTACCGTGCTTTCACATGCTGAATTTTCTCCCAGACACAGAGGGGTCAATCTTATTTTCTTATTTCTGATTTCAATCATTTCCTTCTACAGAAACGCTCTGGGAATGTCACCCCCGCTCCTCAAAAATCCCCAGTAGTTGTCTATCAACCTCCATCTCAAATGAAAACTTCTCACTCTTGGCTTCAAAGCTGTCCATCCCCCTGCCCCCTCCTACCTCACCTCCCTTCTCTCCTTTTTCCCGGCCCATACACTCCGCTCCGCTGTTGCCGCTAACCTCCTCACTGGGCCTTGTTCTCTCCTGTCCGGCTGTTGACCCCTGGCCCACGTCCTACCCCTGGCCTGGAATGCCCTCCCTCCTCACATCCGCCAAACTAGCACACTTTCCCCTTTCAAAGCCCTATTGAGAGCTCACCTCCTCCAGGAGGCCTTCCCACACTGAGCCCCCCTATTCCTCTGCTCCTCCTCCCCTCCCCATCACCCTGACTCCCTCCCTCTACTCTACTCACTCCCCTCTCACAGCATTTGTGTAAATATGTACATATTTATAATTCTATTTATTTATATTAATGATGTGTATAGATCTATAATTCTACTTATTTATATTGATGCTATTGATACCTGTTTACTTGTTTTGATTTCTTTTTCCCCCTTCTAGATTGTGAGCCCATTGTGGGGAGGGATTGTCTCTCTTTGTTGCCAAATTGTACTTTCCAAGCACTTAGTACCGTGCTCTGCACACAGTAAACACTCAATATGACTGAATGAAGGGATGAATAGATTTTCAGGATGGGCTGAAGGGGAGAGGGCTTGGGGAGTGGCAAGTGGGAAAGAGTGACTTTAAAGAAAGTGTTCAACCCAATTGGGAATCACAAATCACCTGTTCTCAAGTTCTTTGGACCAGTTGGAGACCTGATTTAAGTTCTCTGTGCAGTGATCTGCACACAGTTAAATGTTTAGTAAATACCCGTCCCTGCTGAACTCCACCCTCTGGCTCCCCTATCCCTTTATCGATCTCATACCATGAACCCCCAGCGCTGGATCACCGGCACTGTCCTCTGAACGCTGCTGGAGGAGATCTAAACATCAGGCCCACCTTGTCCACTTCATATTTGTCCTTTCTTGCCTCTGCCCTTTCCTCCGTCTGGCAAAACTATTTCTCTTCCCTTATTGACCCCCATGCCCATCACCCTTACCAGTTGTTCCAGACATTTAACTCCCTCCTTAGGCCCCCTGTTCCCCTGCCTACCCCATCCCTTGCCCCCAATGAGTTGGCCATCTACTTATTAAGAAAATTAACACCATCGGGTGCGAGCTCCCTAAATTCACTCCTCCCCTTCCTCAGTCCCCTCTCCTCCCAGACCCCTCTTCAAGTTTCCCATCCTTCCCAACAGTATCTCCAGAGGAGATCTCCTGCCTCCTCTCAAATGCCACTCCCTCTACCTATGCATCTGACACCATTCCTTAGCACCTTGTAAAAACTCTTGTCCCTTCCCTTCTTAGCAGCCATCTTCAACTGTCTATTCTCCAGTGGTTTCTTCCCCATTGCCTAAAAATATGCCCACATCTCCCCCAATCTAAAAAAAAAAAAACACCCTCCCTTGACCCCATAGCTCTCTCCAGTTATCACCCCATCTCTCTCCTACCTTTGCTCTCCAAACTCCTCGAGCAAGTCGTCTACCCCGGCTGCTTCGAATTCCTCTCCTCCAATTCTCTCCTGGACCCCCTCCAATCTGGCTTCCGTCCCCTTCACTCCATTGAAACCGCCCTCTCAAAGGTCACCCATGATCTCCTTCTTGCCAAATCCAACGGTTCCTACTCCATCCTAATTCTCCTTGACCTCTCAGCTGCCTTTGACACTGTGGACCATCCCCTTCTCCTGGACTCATTATCCAACCTTGGCTTCACTGACTCTGTCCTCTCCTGGTTCTCTTCTTATCTCCCTGGCCGCTCATCCTCCTCCCATCCCTTTAACTGTAGGGGTCCCTCAAGGAGAATAGAAGGGGACTCAGAATTGAACCTTGAGGGACCCCTACAGTTAAAGGGGTGGGAGGGGGAGGAGAAGTCCGTGAAGGAGACTGAGGATGAGGATGAGAACTCATTTGCTTCCACGGCTTCACCTACCATCTCTATGTGGATGACACCCAAATCTATATCTCTCCTCCTCTGATCGCTCTCCCTCTCTTCAGGCTCACATCTCCTCCTGCCTTCAAGACATCTCTACTTGGAAGTCCTCTGACCCCTTCAAACTTAACATGTCCGAAACAGAGCTCCTTATCTTGCCACCCCAAACCTTTCCTCTCCTGTGTTTTCATGTCACAGTAGACGCCACCACCATCCTTCCAGTCTCACAAGCCCGTAACCTTGCCGTCCTCCTTGACTCTGCTCTCTCATTCAGCCCACATATCCAATCCGTCATCAAATCCTGCCGGTCTCACCTTCACAACATTGCCAAGATCCTCCCTTTCTTTTCCATCCTTTCCTTTCCTCACCACATTAGTATAATCACTCATCCAATCCTGCCTAGATGACTGCATCAGCCTCCTTGCTGATCTCCCAATCTCCTGCCTCTCTCCACAGTAGTCATTCATTCAATAGTATTTATTGAGCGCTTACTATGTGCGGAGCACCGTACTAAACGCTTGTAGTGTACAATTCGGTAACAGATAGAGACAATCCCTGCCCAACAACGGGCTCACAGTCTAAATGGGGGAGACAGCAAAGCAAAACAGAACAAAACAAAACAAGGAATCTAGCTTCACTCTGCTGCCTGGTTTATCTTCCTACAGAAACGCCCTGGGCAAGTCACCCCCTTCATCCCAAATCTCCAGTGGTTGCCCATCCACCTCCGTATCAAATAAAAACTCCTCACCGTTGGTTTTAAAGCCATCCATCCCCTCGCCCCCTCCTACCTCACCTCCCTTCTCTCCTTCTCCAACCCAGCCTGCAGACTCAGCTCCTCTGGTGCCGCTAACCTTCTCACTGGGCCTCCATCTCGCCTTTCTTGCTGCCAACCCCTGGCCCATATCCTGCCTCTGGCCTGGACCTGGAATGCCCTCCCTCCTCAAATCTGCCAGACAATTACTCTCCCCACTTTCAAAGCTTTACTGAAAAAAAAAATGACATTTGTTAAGCACTTACTATGTGCAAAGCACTATTCTAAGCACTGGGGAGGATACAAGGCGATCAGGTTGTCCCACGTGGGGCTCACGGTCTTAATCACCATTTTACAGATGAGGTAACTGAGACACAGAGAAGTTAAGTGACTTGCCCAAAGTCACACAGCTGACAAACGGTGGAGCCGGGATTAGAACCCATGACCTCTGACTCCCAAGCCCGGGCTCTTTCCACCGAACCAACCTGCTTCTCTACTTGCCCAAGGTCACCCGGCAGAAAGGCGGTGCAGCTGAGATTAGAACCCGCAACCTCCAAATCCCAAGCCCAGGCTGTTGCCACTAGGCCACGCTGCTTCGCATTTCCTCCTGTGGGTTGCCGGACTTGCTGTTCAATTCCTCCTCACTCCCGGTGCTCCGGCTTGGGGCTCTGGGCTCTGGGAGAGGGATTCATTCATTCGGTTGTATTTAGTGAGCACTTACTGTGTGCCGAGCACTGTCCTAAGCGCTTGGAATGTACAATTCGGCAAGAGATAGAGACAATCCCTGCCCAACAACGGGCTCAAAGTTTAAAAGGGGGAGGCAGACGGCAAAACAAAACAAGTAGTCAGGCAGGGTTAAAGGTTAACTATGTGGGAAGAAGGGGAATCCTGGTGCTCTCACTCTGGGGGAGGGATGGGAGGGAGCCCAGGTGCTCAGCCTCTGGGGGAGGGATGGGGATCCTGCCGTCTCCCCCAGTGCCCTGGAAACTCCTCCAGGGCGGTACAGGGGGCAGCTGTCTTGCTTCCCGAGGTCCCCTCCCCTCCAAGGGTCTTGTCTGTTGGGTGGTCCTACTCTTCTTCCCGCCCCCCAACCCCCCGCCTGGGATCTCGACCCCTCTTGGGTGCATCCCTCTCCCCCAAAAGGTTCTTGTCTGTTGGGTGGTCGTCTCTCCCCTCCCCTCAGAATCCCCTCTGTTGGGGACCCCCTCCCCACTGGGATCTCCTCTGTTGGGGGACTCCCTCTTCCCACGAAAGGGTCTTTCTTATCTGTTGGGTGGTCTTCTCTCCCCCCCGCCCCGAATCCCCTGAGTCGGGGGCCCCCCTCCCCCCGGGATCTCCTCTGTTGGGTGCCTCCCCCTTCCCCTGAGAGAGTCTTGTCTGTTGGGTGGTCTTCTCTCCCCGCCCCCCCCCAAGAATCCCCTGTGTGGGGTGCCCCCTCCCCCAGAGATCTCTTCTGTTGGGTGACTCCCCCTTCCTCCCCAAGGATCTTGTCTGTTGGGTGGTCTTCCCTCCCGCCATCCAGAATCCCCTGTGTTGGGGGCCCTCCCCCCACCCCCCCGGAATCTCCTCTGTTGGGTGCCTCTCCCTTCCCCCCAAGGGTCTTGTCTGTTGGGTGGTCTTCTTCCCCCACCAGAATCCCCTCTCTTGGGGGCCCCCTCCCCCCCAAGATATCTTCCATTGGGCGCCTCTCCCTTCCCCCCAAGGGTCTTGTCTGTTGGGTGGTCTTCTCTCCCCCCACCAGAATCCCCTGTGTTGGGGCCCCCTCCCCTCACCAACATCTCCTCTGTTGAGTGCTTCCCCCTTGCCCCCCAAGGATCTTGTCTGTTGGGTAGTCTTCTCTCCCCCCACCAGAATCCCTCTGTTGAGTGCCCCCTCCCCCAGGATCTCCTCTGTTGGGTGCTTCCCCCCCCCCCCCAAGAATCTTATCTGTTGGGTGGTCTCTCTCCCCCCACCAGAATCCGTCTGTTGGGTGCCCCCTCCCCCTCCAGATCTCCTCTTTTGGGTGCCTCCCTCCCCCCCCCCCAAGGATCTTGTCTGTTGGGTGCTATTCTCTCCCCCCAGCAGAATCCCCTGTGTCGGGGGCCGCGTCCCCCAGGATCTCCTCTCTTGAGTGGCTCCCCCTCCCCCCAACGATCTTGTCTGTTGGGGGGGGTCTCCCCCCGGACAGCATCCCTCTGTTGGGCGCCCCCTCCCGCAGGATCTCCTCTGTCGGGTGCCTCCCCCGCAGGAATCCTATCTGTTGGGTGGTCTTCTTCCCCCCGGCAGAACCCTTCTACTGGGCGCCCCCTCCTCCTCCAGATCTCCTCTTTTGGGTGCCCCTCCCGCAAGGATCCTGTGGGTTGGGTGGTCTTCTCTCCCTTCCCTCCAGAATCCCGTCCTTGGAGGGTGAGGGGGGAGGGAGAGAGAAAGAGACAGAGAGAGAGACAGAGAGAGATAAGAGAGAGAAAGAGCGAGCGAGCGAGGCGGGCAGGTCCGCGGGGGGCCGGCAGGGGGCGCTGCGCGTCCTCTTCTGGGCCTGGCCGCCACCACGTTCTTTCCCGGCCAAATCTTCGCACCGCTCGCCGACCGCCCTCCTCCTCCTCCTCCTCCTCCTCCTCCTCCTCCTCCTCCTCCTCCCGGTCCTCCCTCCTCCTCCCGGTCCTCCCTCCTCCTCCCGGTCCTCCCTCCTCCTCCTCCTCCCGGTCCTCCTCCTCCTGCCTGTCCGGCCCCGACCGTCCCCGTGCATGGGGCAGAAGAGGTTGCGGCCCCCCCCTTCCCCCTCCCCAGCCCCCCGGCCCCGGCTGTGTGCGGACCCCGCCTCCCGGGAGCCCCCCCGGCCTGTCACCGTCCGGCTGTGTCCCCGAGCGTGTGTGCCAGGGTGCGAGCGGCGCCCCGGGCTCCTCCGGAGGATGGAGCGTGGGGATGATGCCCCGCCGGCCCCCCCCAGGACCGGCCCCGGGGGCGGCGCCCGGCCCCTGCCGCCCCTGCTGCCGCTGCTGCCCCTGCTGCTGCTCTTCGCCTCGGGGGTCCGGGGCTCCCCGGATCCGCCCACCGCCGGAGGAGGAGGAGGAAGAGGGGGCGCGGGGTCCCCCCGCTCCAGGGTCCCGCTGCTCAGCACCTCCTTCGTCCTCAAAGGGGACGCCACCCACAACCAGGCCATGGTCCACTGGACGGGACACAACAGCAGCGTGAGTGTCCCCCCCCCCCCCAAAAAAAAATCCGGGGCAGGGGGAGGGGGCGACCCCCTCGCCCTCCGACCTCCGCCCCTGGCCTGGCCCCGGGAGAGCCCAGGGAGAGGTTGGGGAGGGGGCGGGGGTCCTGCGGGGCTGGGGGTCCGGGACCCTCCGGGGGTGGGGGGGAGAGCCAGAGTCGCGGGGCGCCCCCTCTCCCCCCAGCTTCCCTGGGAAGTTTGCAAAGTCGGGATCCTTCCCCCCCATCTCCCCCCAGGACCCTCCCTCCACTTCCCAGGACCCCCCACAGGACCCTCCCTCTACTTCCCCAGGACCCTTCCCCTCCCCCCCCAGCTTTCCCCAGGAGACCCCCCCCCCGCCCCCCTTCCCGCACCTCTGCCCCTCCACCTTTATTGCTGCCTTGTACTTTCCGAGCGCTTAGTATAGTGCTCCGCACACGGTGAACGCTCAATAAAGGCGATGGAATGGATGGACGCCCGAACCGGCCGGGGGTCGGTGGAAGGGAGGGCGACTTCTCCCCTCCGGCCTTTAATAAAGTCCCAGACTCAAGGGCTGAGCTGTGATCGATTCACCTCCAGTCAATCAGCTGGGTCCGATTTTCTCTTTCTCCCTCTCTCTCCCTGGGGGGTCCCCAGCCGAGCGGGCTCAGCGGCGGCCACCGGACCATCCGACCCCGTCTCCCCTGTCCTGGCAAACCTCTGGTCTGATAGGGGAGGGGGGCTCCGTGCGGGACCTCCCCGCCAACCTCCCTCGGCCGGGAGCCCCGAGATATCCCGCCACCCGGACCCGCTCTCCCCCCTCTCACCGGTTCCGTCACTGACTGTGGGAGACCTGGCGACAGGTGGATGGATGGATGGATGGATGGATGGTTTGTTGGGTGGGTTGGTAGTTGAATGGATGGATAGGCAAGTGGGTGGGTGGAAGGATGGATGGATTGTCGGGTGGTTTGATGGATGGATGGACAGTGGGTGGATGGATGGATAGGCAAGTGGGTGGATGGATGGGTGGGTGGGTGGGTGGGTGAAAGGTTGGATGGATGGGTGGGTGGGTGGGTGGATGGATGGGTGGGTGAGTGGATGGATCGGGGGGTGGGTGGATGGATGGCTGGGTGGATGGAGAGGTGGGTGAGTGCTTAGTACAGTGTTAAGTGCTTAGTATAGTGCTAAGCACTTAGTACAGTGCTCTGCCCACAGTAAGCCCTCAATACGATTGAATGAACGAATGGGCAGGTGAAAGGATGGATGGATGGATGGGTGCATGGATGGATGGGTGAATGAATGGATGGGTGGGTGGGTGGGCAGATGGACGGATGGATGGACAGACGGGTGAAAGGATGGATGAGAAGCAGCGTGGCTTAGTGGCTAGAGCCCGGGCCTGGAAGTCAGAAGGTCATGGGTTCTAATCCCGGCTCCGCCACCTGTCTGCTGGGTGACCCTGGGCAAGTCCCTTAATCACTTCTCTGGGCCTCAGATCCCTCATCTGGAAAATGGGGATTAAGACTGTGAGCCCTGTGTGAGACTGGGTCCCACCTGACTCCTTTGTATCCAACTCAGCGCTTAGAACGGTCCTCGGCACAGAGTAAGCTTATTATTATTCTGGATGGTTACGAGCAAATCGGGTTGGACACGGTCCCTGTCCCACTTGGGGGCTCACAGTCTTAACCCCCCGTTTGACAGATGAAGGAATTGAGTCTCAGGAAAGTGAAGCGACTCACCCAAGGTCACACTGAAGACGAGTGGAGGAGCCTGCCCGGTGCTGCCCTCTGTCCTGTGCCACCTGGAGTCCCCAGTCTCCCCAGCCCCCACTGGACCCTGCCCCCTCGGACCCCCATCCCCCGACCCAGAGCTGAGTGACCCCCAGATTCCACAGCGTGCGCCCGCGTCCTGTGAACTGCTCGGAAGGGGATTCAGCAACGGAAAGGAATCGGGGGGAAGGAGCCACAGTCTATTACGGCGGCGATTCTCTCCGAGGAGGAGAGGACAGGCCCGGACTCCAGTTAGTGACCTGAATTTCAGAGCTCTGTGGTCCCCAAAACTGCATAATGCAAGTGACCTCTTCCTTCCCTTAGGGCATCTTGGCCCTGGATTCTTCACCCTCAGTTCTCAGTCTAGTGGGGCTTGACTGAAAAGTCAGTTGTTTTTTCCCACCCCCCTCCCCAAGTCAAGTTTTTGGGAAATACAGCTTTTCCCTCTTGCCCAGAGCCTGCCGTTTGTTTTTCGTCCCGATGTTTTGAAGCAAAACGCAATAAAGAAACAAACACGAGACAGATAAAGCTTGTTGTTCTGCTTCTCCTAAACTTGCTCAGGTAGCCAAAAAGAAAAAAAAGAAAAGAAAGGAAAAGAAATTCTCCAAGGCAGATGGGGTCAAAATGAGCAGGGAGCGGCACATGTTTTGTGGTGTCGGGTGTTGAAGGAGGTGGAAAAAGATTTTAATGATTGCATTTGGAGACTATGTATCCATTTGAAATGCGAACATCGTCGGATCTATAAATAAATATACCTCTCCGTAACTTGTATATCCAACTCTCGTAGAAGAACGAGCCTCAGGCTTAACAGGTCTGATTCTAAGAGAAAGTCGCCTTTTTTTAAGAAAACTTAACAATGATCCTTAGTTTTTGCCAAGACCATATGGATCGGTTTTAAACAATTCTCGTCGGGAGGCATTATTTCTGTCTATCTCCATTACACTGACTAGCCGGGCTAGATACTTTTTCCCAGTTCAGACTGTTTGCCTTTCTGACAGACGTATTTGGATAAGGGAATGACATTGTCATGCGCTTCAATTAATGCTTCTCCTAAGCTGAAAGGAGCTCCATTTCAGGCATCCAAAGTGGGTTTTTCCTCTTCTGATCTGCCCTCGGGGCGAGAAGCGTTCATTTGAGAAGGGGTTACGTTGGGAGGACACAAGGTTGTGCCTGGCGAAATGTCTTCATGTCCTCGTGTGTCGGTATATCAGGTAACCCCCCAAAACCAGAAAACTCCGTCTGTCTGCGAGATTTTCCTGCTCTGGGAACTTGCCTGCTCTGGGCAATTCACCTGAGAACACGGCCAGCCTTTGAACTCCAGCTTTGAAGTTCCCGTTCATTTGCATCTGAGTTTTCCCGAAACGTTGCGAAGCCTACTCAAATTCGAATCTGTTCAGTGAGCTATCATTATGCACTCCTGAAAGTTTAGATTTTAGCATCGCTCTCTAGTTCTCTTCTCTATTTCTCTGTCTTTCACTCCCTATTTCCCTCGCTTTATCTGTCTCTCTGTCACTCTCCTGTAGAACTGGGAGGTTAGCGGGATAGGAGAAGGCGCTAAGCTTGTCGTGGGCAGGGAACGCGTCTGCCAACTGTGTTGTAGCGTATTCGTTCGATCCAATTTATTCAGCCGTATTTATTAAGCGCTTACCGTGCGCCGCATACTCTCCCATGAGCTCAGCGCAGTGCTCTGCATAGAGTGAGGGCTCAAATACCACTGAGTGATCGATTGAGATGATGTGAAAAGATTTTTCCTTGCGGGTTGGTCACTCTGGTTCCTGAGAGTTTTCTTCACGGACTCGAATTTCAACAGGTCTCGCGCTGGTTTCGTAGTCAGAGTCTGGCCCTTCCGAGCGTTCCTTATTATTTGTTCCGAGCGGAAGGGAGAGATGTCTGTCGTCTTTCTGAAAGAAGCATTGAAGAAGACCGGTTGTTGAGTAGTTTTATTTTGCTTATTTTTGGCTCCTTTCGAGGGGTTGTGTGTGCGGGAGAACGTGCACGTCTACTCCTCGAAGCGATGGGAGTTATTTTACTTTCTGGAGACAAGAGCGAAGTTGGCCCGGAGTCAGTTTTCAACATCCGAGGACGATAATAGCTTTCCCGTGAAGTACTTCAAGTTCTAAAATGAACAAGTCTGAATCTCAGTTATAAAGATAATTTGTAGCTTTGTCTTGCCTCATTATATGACTGCTATTTCACGATTATGAATGCATTAGGCTTCCGCTTGAAGCTCAGTTGCTAAGTCTGCTTGGGGTAAAGGTGTTTTTGAAGGGAGTTTTTTTTTTCCTGGAATTATCCAATTCTGATGCAGATCTGTTTGGCTGGGACCATGTCCGTGGGGCCAGTGACCAGGAACAGACAGGGGAAGGGTTTGGGATAGAGAAGGTGTGTGGCCTAGTGATGGTGCTGATGATGAAGATGGTATTTGTTGAGTGCTTACTATGTGCCCAGCACTGTTCTAAGAGCTGCTTAGGATAGAAGGTGATCAGGTTGTCCCACGTGAGGCTCACTGTCTTAATCCCCATTTACAGGTGAGGTAACTGAGACACAGAGAAGTTAAGCGACTTATTCAAAGTCACACAGATGACAAGTGGCGGAGCCGGGATTAGAACCCAAGGCCCCTGACTCCCAAGCCACTAAGCCATGCTGGATAGAGCCAGGACCCGGGAGCCAGAAGGACCTGGCTTCTAATCCCGGCTCCGCCGCTTGTCTGCCATGTGACCTCGGACAAGTCGCTTCACTCGATTCTCTGAGCCTTAGTGACCTCATCTATAAAATGGGGATTAAGCCCGTGAGCCTTATATGGAGGAATGAGGGCAGGAAACAGGTCAATCAACTGTATGGTCATTATGCTAATTGTGACATTGTCTGGTCTATGCCAACCACTGTACTGAGCGCTGGGGCAGAGACAAGAGGACCAGGAATCACATGAGGCCCACGGTCTAAGTAGAAAGGAGAAGGGGTATTGAATCTCCATTTTGCAGATGAGGTGACTGAGGCACAGAGACCAGCCCGAGGTCACACAGCAAGCCAGAGGTGGAGCTGGAACTAGAACCCAGATCCTCTGCCTCTCAGGCCTATGCTCTTTCCACAAGACCTTGCTGCTTCTCTCTTGTCCTCCAACGAACACTTAGTACAGTGCTTCGCATTCAGCAAATACTACTGATGGCTCTATGTTAAGTGGTGATTCTCGGTCACCGGGGACGGGTAGGTACCGCTAGTTGAAATCTGCCTTTGGCTTGACGTCGACTTACAGCGGAACCCTTGGCCGTCTGTTGCCCGAGTCGAAATCCTCTCGCAAATCAAAGAGGAAATATGTGGAAGACTTTGTGACATCGAATTCTCTGATGGAGAGATAAATAAGTGTAACAGGTAAGACGCCAAGTGATTTCTCAACGATGTTTGCCGCGCGAGTGGTTCCTTGATAGTAAGGATGTGTGGGTCAAGGGCAGAGAGTTAAAATGAAAAGAAGTTACGGTGAGGTAAATACATTAAGAAAGTTCACGTCCACATCTTGTAAATCTTCTTGTGATTCAACGATGTGGCTGTTTAATTTGTAGTCAGATGCGGCGGCGAGAGAAATTTAAAGAGGGCGTAAATTAACCCCATTCCTTTACTTCTTTGGTTTAGAATGCTGTCAAGTACTTTTAAGGTCCCTTCTCTAACAGCAGTTATTTTTCAAAATGAGGGAAAGGTTTACTCTGATGGCGGGAAGGAAGGTATAGAGTTGCCGGGATTGTAAAATGAGCTTCAAGAACTCGGACAATCCCTTTGCGCTTTCCTATGAGTCAGAATCTAGTTAGGAGCTTATAAATTGCCTCCCGCTTAGTGGCCTTTTTCCTTTCTTCCCCACCCCGAAGATGGAATTCTTCGTACAGGCCATAAACAAGCCTGTCTCTGCTCCGCAACCTCTCCTGACCTTGGAGAGTCTGGTTGGAGACTGAAGTCCTGCCTGGAGACCCAAAAGTTCTATTAGAACTTTTAGTAGATGACAGTCTGGGCCATTTCTGTAGTCGGCTGCTGGAGGGAGAGTCAAAAAGAGGCCTAGCCATTCCATCCCTAGCTTGGCCAGTGGCTAGCGAGCGCCAGGCCATCGGCTACGAGTCAAAACTCCTTCGTGCCTGGCAGCGGCGGCACGGGAGAGAGTCGAGGGCGGAGACTCGAATTGACTGCGTGGAAGGAGGCGGTGGTCAACCACTGCCAGATTTTGACCTAGAAAACTCTGTGGATCCACTACCGGAATGATTGCAGGTGGAAGCGGGACGTTCCGGGAGAGATGTGTCCGTGACGTCGCTATGGGTCGGAGACGACTCGACCGCACATGACGAGACAAAACAGGTCGGTTGACGCTCATCCGTGTGAAAGCAAAGAAACTGGGCAAGTTAGGGTCTAGACTGCCATCTATTTGACTGTAAACTCACAAAGTACGAAGGAGAACAGGTATCGAATCCCCATTTTGCGGATGAGGGGACCGAGGTACAGAGAGGTTAAGTGATTTGCCCAAGGTCACACAGCAAGTATGTGGTGAAACTGGGTTTAGAACCCAGGTCCTCTGACTACCAGGCCCGTGCTCCTTCCACTTGGCCACGTCGTTTTTATATACAGAACACTTTGCTTGGGAGTGTTCAAAAAAGGAGAAGCAGTGTGACCTAGTGGACAGAGCAGGGGCTTGGGGGTCACAAGGACCTGGGTTCTAATTCTACCCTTTTTTTATGGTGTTTGTTAAGCACTTAGCATGAGCCAGGCACCGTATTGAGCTCTGCGATAGAATCAAGTTAATCAGGTTGGACACGGTCACTTGTCCTATATGGGCTCATGGTCTCGATCCCCTTTTCACCGAGGAGGTCACTGAGGCCCAGAGAAGTGAAGTGACTTGCCCGTGGTCACGCAGCAGACAAGTGGCGGAGCTGGGATTAGAACCCAGGTCCTTGTGACTCCCAGGTCCCTGCTCTGTCCACTAGGCCACACTGCTTCTCCTTTTTTGGACACTCCCAAGCAGAGTGTTCTGCACATAAAAACGACAAGACCAAGTTGAAAGAGCACGGGCCTGGGAGTCAGAGGACCTGGGTTCTAAACCCAGTTTCACCACATACTTGCTGTGTGACCTTGGGCAAGTCACTTAAACTCTCTGTACCTCAGTCCCCTCATCCGCAAAATGGGGATTCGATACCTGTTCTCCTTCGTACTTTGTGAGACTCAAGTGTGGACTGCACATCTTGTCTCTACTCCTCCACTATAAGCTGGTCGTGGGCAGGGACTGTGTCTGCTATTCCCGCTCTCCCAAGCGCTTAGTACAGTGATCTGCACATAGTAAGCACTCAGTAACTATGGCTGATTGACTGATTACCTCAGCGTTTATACAGTGATTGGCACACAGCGCTTAACAAATAACCACATCCACAATCATTATAGCACTGTGAGAAACAGGCCCATAATGATGGACTAGTATCTGAATGCAGTTTACTGATAATAATAATTGTGGTATTTGATAAGCACTTACTATGTGCCAGGCACTGTACTAAGCACCGGGGTGGATCCAAGCAAATCGCGTTGGACATAGTCCCTGTCCCACATGGGGCTCACAGTCTAAATCCCCATTTTCCAGATGAGGTGACTGAGGCCCAGAGAATAATAATAACTATGGTATTTGTTAAGCGCTTACTATGTGCCAAGCTCTGTTCTAAGCGCTGGGGTCGATACAAGGTAATCAGGTTGTCCCATGTGGGGCTCACAGTCTTCCTCCCTATTTTCCAGATGAGGGAACTGAGGCCCCGAGAAGTGAAGTGGCTTGCCCAAGGTCACCCAGCAGACAAATGGCGGAGCCGGGATTAGAACCCATGTCCTCTGACTCCCAAGCCCGAGCTCTTTCCACTGAGCCACGCGGCAGTGACTCACCCAAGGTCACACAGCAGACAAGTGGCGGAGCCGGGATTAGAACCCATGACCTTTTGACTCCCAGGCCCGGGCTCTGGCCGCTAAGCCGTGGTTTATGTGGATAAACTAAGCCTGCATTAGTCAGGTCCTGTTGCCACTCAGTCAGGCCCCTTGGCGGACACATGTAGGCACACGTGGGTCTTTTTGAAGGAGAATATCTTGCTCCGCCCTACTGTCTGGACGTCCGTTGCAGGTTTTGACAAGTGCGAGTCACTCCCTGACTCGGCGAGTTATGCAATTTGCCCCTAACGTCAGTGCGAGGCGTTGGATTGCAAACGCAGTTAGGTGTTGGAAAGAACCAGGTTTTCCCTCTACTGTGGGATTCCTTATTCCTTCAAAAATACTGAAGCGGCTGCAGATTGTCTTCATTCCTCCCTGAACTCAGTTGGCGGGGTTTTCAAGACGAAAAGCAATTCTTTTCTGTGACATTTTCAGGGCTGTCGTCGGGACGCTTGGCAAAGACCGGCGGATGTTCTTTGGCAAGAGAGATGTTTCTCGTTGCTTACTCGACGTTCTCTTATTTGTAAAATGCGCTACAATCTTTTGATTCTTTTCCTCCGTCCAAACTGGCAAACCTTAAAGTTTTACCACCCTTCTTCCTTTATCATTTTTTTCTACCATTGAATTTGGCTTGACCCTACCCCAACACCCCACTTGCTTGGCAATATTTCCCAATTTATTTTTTATATTATTGGTTAAGCACTTCCTATGTGCCTGGCATTGTTCTAAAAGCTGGGGTAGATACACGGTATTTAGGTTGGACACAGTCCATGCCTCACATTGGACTCACAGTCTTAATCCTCACTTTTCAGGTGAGGTAACTGAGGCCCAGAGAAGTGCAGTGACTTGCCCAGGGTCACACAGCAGACAGGTGGCGGAGCTGGGATTAAGAGAAGCAGCATGGTCCAGTGGATAGAGCCCCGGCCTGGGAGTCAGAAGGTCATGGGTTCTAATCCCGACTCTGCCACTTGGCTGCTGTGTGACATTGGGCAAGGCACTTTGCTTCTCTGTGGCCCAGTTACCTCATCTGTAAAATGGGGGTTGAAACTACGAGCCTCATGTAGGAAAGGGACTATGTCCAACCCGATTTGCTTGTATCCACCCCAGTGCTTAGTAAGTGCCTGGCACATAGTATATGCTTAACAAATAATAATAATAATAACTATTATTATTTAATAAATAATGTTAATTGTTTGGGTTCTATAATAATAACTATTATTACTTAATAATAAATCTAGACTGCGAGCTCGCTGTGGGCAGGGAATGTGTCCATTTGTTGTTGAACTGTACTCTTCCAAGTGCTTAGTACAGTGCTCTGCACACAGTAAGCGCTCAATAATTACGATAGAATGAACGAATAAATGAATGAATGAACCCAGGGGCTCTGACTTCCAGGCCTAGGTCTATTCAGAGGGAGTTTGATGGTATGGCCGCACTGGGTTTATCCTTTCTAGAGAAGCAGCGTGGCTTAGTGGAAAGAGCACGGGAGTCAGAGGATATGGGTTCTGATTCCACCTCCGCCACTGTCTGCTGTGTGACCCTGGGCAAGTCACTTAACTTCTCTGTGCCTCAGTTACCTCATCTGGATTAAGATGGTGAGCCCCATGTGGGACAACCTGATTACCTTGTATCTACCCCAGTGCTTAGAACAGTGCTTGGCACATAGTAAGCACTTGACAAATACCACCATTATTATTATTATTACCCTAGTGCTTAGAACAGTGCCTCGCACATAGTAGGTGCCTAACAAATACTATAATAATTATTGTTATTATTATACTAAGCCATCTCCATTTGGTGGCAGTGGGGTTGGGGGGTTTAGGGTTGGTCTGGAAGTGTAGGGGGTGGTCCCCCTTCAGTGGCCTTGACCTCAGTAAGTCCTTGCAGTCACTCTTTGAAAAACCCAGGGTGTCTCTGTTCAATTCCACGCCCATCAGCCCCTGTAGATAAAGAATGTGTTTGCAATAGGAAGAGCAGAAGTTACCTTAATGAATGTACGAAATCCATTCAGCAGAAATGTCACAGAAAAGATGTTCCTTCATCTTCGTTTTTTTCCACCAACTGAGAGCCCGGCATTTTGTTCAAAAGTTTTGCTCTCAGATATAAAGATGACTTGAAACTACTGAACAAGAAATGTCTAATTTGAGAAGCAGCATGGCCTAGTAGAAGGAGCACGGGCCTTGGAGTCAGACGACCTGGATTCTAAGCCCGGCTCTTCTACTTGTCTGCTGAGTTACCTCTGTGCCTCAGTTTTCTAATCTGTAAAAAGGGGATTCAATCCCTTTTTTTAAAAAAGTAGTATTACCATTTACTCTGTGCCAGGGAGTGTATTAAACACTGGGATATATTAAACACTGGGATAGATACGAAAGAGGTTGGACACAGCCCCTGTCCCACATGGGGCTCACAACCTTAATCCCCATTTTCCAGATGAGGTAACGGAAGCATAGAGAAGTAAAGTGACTTGCCCAAGGTCAGGCAGGAGACACATGGTGGAGTCCGGATTTGAACCCAAGTCCTTCTGACTCCAAGTCCTTCTGGACTTTATCCACTAGACCACGCTGCTTCTCCTTTCATCCTCCTACTTAGACTGTGAGCTCCCATGTGGGAGAGGTTCTGGGTTAAACCTGATTACCTTGTATCAACCCCAGTGCTTAGAACAGTGCTTAATGCATAGTAAACACATAACAAATACCACAATTATTATTATTATTATTATTATTTGGAAGGTGCACAGTGCAGGGAAGAAACGAGTTCAGGTCAATGAAGGCTTTTCTTTACTCTTTCATTAACGCAGATATTTTACCGGCTCACTTAAAATGCTTTTTTTCCTCTAGGTACACTTTCTATTGACTGTCTCATTGGCCATTAGGTAATTCAATTTTCTCTGGGTAAAATAAAACACTCAATAAAATCCTTCATATTTTTACTCATTTTATACCTATCAATACAATTGAGCTCCACTTTATTTTCCAATGTTCCATTTATTCATTCATTACGATGGCTAAGGGTGGTTTAGTGAGTGAGTGAATAGAGCACATAGATTCTTTATATCACTCTATGAAATTTTAGACGGGATTTGAAAATCAGGGAGCTGATATGTATGCTTAGGAAGTTCTCATTATACGTTAAAAATAGGCTGACATTGTGCAACAGAAAACATCATGTAGCCGAGTTATTTTGCTGGCTTCAGTGCCAGGTGAAGTTGTCAGTCAGTCAATCCATCATATTTATTGAGCGCTTACTGTGTGCAGGGCACAGTTTTTAGGAATGGGGAAAGTACAATGTAGCCATATAACGGACATATTCCCTGCCCACTGTGAGCTTATAGTCTAGAGGGGCAGATGGACACTAGTATGAATAAATAAATGATAGATATGTACATAAGTGTGGTGGGGCTGAGAGGGGGAATGAATAAAGGGAGCAAGTCAGAAGGGAGTGAGAGAATAGGAAAGGAGAGCTTAGTCAGGGAAGGCCTCTTGTAGGAAGTGGGCTTTCAATAAAGCTTTGAAGTGGGGGAGAGTCATTGTCTGTTGGATATGAGGAGGGAGGGCTTCCCGGGCCAGAGGTAGGATGTGGGAGATAGGTCAGCAGTTAGGCCTTTGGCTTGAGGAGGTTTAAACTGGAAGGCTGGCCATCCCTGGGAAAGGAGTTGGGAATCAGCGAGGCCTTGAGGAAAGAGCCCGGGCCCGAACGTCAGAGGACTCGGGTTTGAATCCTTCCTCTGCCACTTGTCTGCTGTGCGACTCTGAGCAAGTCACTTCACCGGACCTCAGTTTCTATAAAATGGGAATTAAATACCTGTCCTCCTTCTGCCTTAGGCTGTGAGCTCCACGAGAGACAGGGATTCCCCGCCGAGGGGATGGACCTTTTCCCTCTAGACTGCAAGCTCACTGTGGGCAGGGAATGTGTCTGTTTATTGTTTTACTGTACTCTCCCAAGTGCTTAGTACAGTGGTGTGCATACAGTAAGTGCTCAATAAATACGATCGAATGAATGAATGAATGAATGAATGAATGAACTTCATTTCCTTGCTTCTAACCGAATGCTGAACACAGTGCGTGGCACACAGGAAGTGCTCAAGAAGAACCACAATTATCATTATTATTATCATCGTTATAAGGATTATATTATTATATAACACTGTATTAGAGTAGGAAGACATGAGTTCTAATCCCAGCTTGGCCACTTGTCTGCTGTGTGACCTTGGGCAAGCCACTTAACTTCTCTGTGCTTCAGTTCCCTCATCTGTAAAATGGGGAGACTGTTTAGCCCCCCATGGGACAACCTGATTACCTTGCATCTACCCCAGTGCTTAGAACAGTGCTTGGCACATAGTAAGCGCTTAACAAATACCGTAATTATTATTCCAGCACTTAGTACAGTGCCTGGCACAGAGTGCTTAACAAATACCAAAATTATTTTTATTACATTGTTATAATAATGATCATTATATTATTACTGATGATAATATTGATGATACTAATGACCGGGTAGATGAAATACCTTGCTGGCAAGGACTGGGTGTTAGACAAAGGAAGATTGCTTACAGAGAGGATTTATAAGAATTTCCGGGGAAGATCCGGGAAGTCCGAAGAAGAAACTTGTCAGGAACTACACTCGTATTTTTTGGTTCATGGTTTCATTACCCAGAGGATTTTGAGGTTGTGTCCCCACTGTCATTCTGCCGTTATCGCCCTTCCTACGTAGGTATTCAACACTCTGGGAGAAGATGAGAGAAGCAGCATTTCCTAGTGGATAAAGCCTGGAAGGATCCTAGTTCTATTCATTCATTCATTCATTCATTCATTCATTCCTAATTATCGAGCACTTACTATGTGCAGAGCACTGTACTAAGCACTTGGAATATACAATTCGGCAACAGAGACAATCTCTGCCCAACAGGCTCACAGTCTGAAAGGGGGAGACAGACAACAAAACAAGAAGACAGGCATCAATAGCAGCAAAATAAATCAATGGAATTATAGATGTATACACATCATTAATAAAACAAATAGGATAATAAATATGTGCATATATATACAAGTGCTGTGGGGAGGAAAAGGGGGAAGAGCAGAAGGAGCGAGTAGGAGGAATGCAGAGGGGCAGCAGAGGGAAAGGGAGGGCTCAGTTTGGGCATGCTTCCTGGAGGAGGTGAGCTCTCAGTAGGACTTTGAAGAGGGGAAGAGAGCTAATTTGGCAGATGTGAGGAGGGAGGGCATTCCAGGTCAGGGGTGAGGGGTTGATGGTGGGACAGGTGAGAACGAGGGACCGTGAAGAGGTTAGCAGCAGCAGAGGAGCAAAGTGTACAGGGTGGGCAGTAGAAAGAGAGAAGGGAGGTGAGGTGGGAGGGGGCAAGGTGATGGAGGGCTTTGAAGCCAAGAGTGAGGAGTTTCTGTTTCACGCAAAGGTCAATAGGCAACCACTGGAGGTTTTTGAGGACAGAGTGACATGCCCAGAGCGTTTCTATAGAAAGATGATCTGGGCAGCGGAATGAAGAATAGACTGGAGCGGGGAGAGACAGTTGGACGGGAGATGAGAGAGGAGGCTGATTCAGTCATCCAGTTGGAATATGATGAGAGCTTGTACCAGCACTGTAGCAGTTTGGATGGAAAGGAAAGGGCAGATCTTGGCGATGTTGTAAAGGTGAGACTGGCAGGTTTTGGTGATGGATTGGATGTGTGGGGGAATGAGAGAGCAGAGTCATGGATGACCCTAAGGTTGAGGGCTTGTGAGTCGGGAAGGATGGTAATGCCTTCCACAGTGAGGGGAAGTCAGGGAGAAGACAGGGTTTGGGAGGGAAGATGAGGAGCTCAGTCTTGGACATGTTGATTTCTAATGCCGGCTTTGCCACTTGTCTGTTGTGTGTGACCTCAAGCAAGTCACTTCACTTCTCCGGGCCTCCTTGACCTCAGCTTGAAAATGGTGATTAAGAATGTGAACTCCATGAGGGACATAGACTATGTCCAACCTGATTAGCTTGTATCTACTCCCGAGCTTAGTATCCTGCCAGGCACACGGTAAGCACTTAACAAATACCAAAAACAACAAAAAAGGTCGATAGTCTAGATGGATTGTAAGTTCCTTGAGTTTAGGGATCATGTCTGCTTCATTGTACCCTCCCAAGTGCTTAGTACCTTACCCTGCATGCAGTAAGAACTTATGTAGGTCATGGGTTCTAATCCCGGCTTGGCCATTTGTCTGCTGTGTGACCTTGGGCAGGTCACTTCACTTCTCTGGGCCTCAGGTACTTCATCTTTAAAATGGGGATTGAGACTGTGAGCACCACATGGGACAGGGATTGTGTCCAACCCGATTTGCTTGTATCCACCCCAGAGCTTAGTACAATGCTTGGCACATAGTTAAGCACTTAAAAAATACCATCATTATTATTATTATTAACTCAATTAATCTCATCAGTTGATTGATAGTATTATTTGAATACCGACTATGTGTAGAGCAGTCTACTTAGCATGTGAGACAGGACACGAGAGCCATTCTGCAGATGGGAATCAATACCCCCTTTAGACCGTAAGCTTGTTGTGGGCAGGGAATGTGCCTGTTATATTGTTCCATTGCACTCTCCCCAGCGCTTAGTACAGTGCTCTGCAGACTGTAAGTGCTCAATAATGCGACTGACTGATTGCTCTACATACAATAAAGGCTTTAATAAATACGATGGGAGAATTGAGACATGGGGGTCTGTAGCAAAGTTAAGCCGGAGGTTTAGAATCTGTGATGGGAAGGCCAGGGTTGAAGTTCACCAGACCGTGTGGCTTCCTGAAAGTCATATCCAAGGTAGGAGAAAGCAGTTTTCCTACCGCCGTGCCCACATAGAACCTGCATTAGTCATGCCCTCTAAGAGCCTCGCCCCGGGCATTGAGAACATAAGCTTACTTGGTCTGCCCCCTTCACTCGACACCTGACGCACAACCACGAGGCGAAACACCTCTCCACATGAGACAATCCTCCGTGACCCCAGAAATTCCTCACCTCCCAGCGCCTCTCCGAACAAACAACGCTCTCCTGGGGGAAATGTGGCACCTTCAACGCCACAGCGTCGACGAAATCCATCCCCACCCCGATGAGGTAACCCCTTTTGGAGCTGAGTGAGGTGCCAGAGAGATGAGACGATTTGCTCGCAGCTGTAAGCGGGAATCTGTGTCCAAGCCAGGAGGAGTGCTTAGCGGCGTCTCATTCGTTGCAGGGAGCGTAGAGACCGGATCACAGCGCCATCAGATCTTTCTGTGAGAGTGAGAATAATAACAACGGTGATGGTATTTGGTAAGCGCTCACTATGTGCAGGGCACTGTTTTAAGCGCTGGAGTGGATACAAGTAAATCATGTTGGACACAGTCCTGTCCCATGTAGGGCTCACTGTCTCCATCCCCATTTTACAGATGAAGCACAGAGAGTGAAGTGACTTGCCCAAGATCACACAGCAGACAAGTGGCAGAACTGGGATTGGAACCCATGACCTTCTGACTCCCAGGTCCATGCTCTATAAATGGGCCTCAAGTAAATTTAGCCAGAATAGGAACCGGTCAAAACCCTCCCCCTGCCCTTTTTTTTTGACTTTTTTAATGGTATTTGTTAAGCTCTTACTATATGCCAAGCAGAATTCTAAGTGCTGGGGTCGATACAAGCTAATTAGGTTGGGACAGTCCATGTCCCACAGTGGGTTCAGATTGGTGATCTCCATTTTACAGATGAGGTAACTGAGGCATAGAGAAGTGAAGTTACTTGCCCAGGGTCATACAGCTGACAAATGAACCCCATTTATTTGTATATGTATATTAATGTCTGTCTCCCCCTCTAGACTGAGCTCATTGTGGGCAGGGAATGTGTCTGTTTGTTATTGTATTTTACTCTCCCAAGCACTCAGTACAGTGCTTTGCACACAGTAAGCACTCAATAAATATGATTGAATGAATTCTTGGTACCTAGTGAGCGTTTAAGTACCATAATTATTACTAGAGAAGCAGCCTGATATAGTGGATAGAGCCCGGATCTGGAAGTCAGAAGGTCATGGGTTCTAGTCCTGGATTTGCCAATAGTCTGCTGTGCAACCTTAGGCAAGTCACTTAACTTCTCCATGCCTCAGTTACCTCATCTGTAAAATAGGGATCGAGACTCTGAGCCCCACATGGGACAGGTACTGTGTCCAGCCCAATTTGATTGTATCTACCCCAGTGCTTAGTACAGTGCCTGGCACACAGTAAGTGCTTAACAAATACCCTAATTATTATTATTATAATAATTATTGTTATTGTTATCATTATTCTTAAGTGGCAGAGACAGGACTAGAACCCATGTTCTTCTGACTCCCAGGCTTGTGCTGTATCCATTAAGCTGCACTGCTTCTCATAATCCTTCCTCTAGACTGTCAGCAGGAATTCTCTTCTATTGCACCCTCCCAAGTGGTTAAAATAGTGCTCTGCACAGGGTAGGCACTCAATCCAAGGTATGGATTTCTCTTACTGCTTCAATTAGAGTGGGCATGAAAGAATGCTGTTCATTCAATTGTATTTACCGAGTGCTTACTGTGTGCAGAGCACTGTACTAAGCGCTTGGGAGGGGACAATGCTTCAAAAAACAGACACATTCTCTGCCCACAGTGAAGACTGATCCTAAAACAATGTGACATGAGAGGAGTGAAGTGTGCATACATTCATTCGTATTTATTGAACGCTTACTGTGCGAAGAGCACTGTGCTAAGTACTTGGAAAGTACAATTCAGCAATAAAGAGAGACAGTCCCTGCCCACAACGGGCTTACAGTCTAGAGGGAGTTTCTGGTTGATGCAGAGGTGGGTGGGCCGCCACTGAAGATTGTTGAGGAGTGGGGAAACGTGGACTGAATGGTTTTATAGAAAAATCATCCAGGCAGCAGAATAAAGTATTGACTGGAGTGGGGAGAGACAGGAGGCTGGGAAGTCAGCAAGGAGATTGATGAAGTCATCCAGGAGGGTTAAGAGAAGTGTCTGGATTAATGAGGTAGCAGTTTGGATGGAGAGGAAAGGGCTGATTTTAGCAATCTTGTGAAGGTTGTGCCAACAGGATTTGGTGACAGATTGAATATATGAGTTGAATGAGAGAGATTAGTTAAGGATAATGCCAAAGTTATGGGTTTGTGAGAGAAAGAGGACGGTAGGGCTGTCTACATGTCCAAAACTGAGCTCCTTATCTTCCCTCCCAAGCTCTGTCGTCTTCCCGACTTCCCTATCACTGTGGATGGTATGACCATCCTTCCCGTCTCTCACGCCCGCAACCTCGGGGTCATCTTTGACTCGTCTCTCTCGTTCACCCCACACATCCGATCTGTCACCGAGGCCTGCCGGTCTCACCTTTATAATATCGCCAAGATCCGCCCTTTCCTCTCCACCCAAATGGCTATCTTACCGGTATGGGCTCTCATAATATCCCGGCTGGATTATTGTGTCAGCCTTCTCTCTGCTTTCCCTTCCTCCTGTCTCTTCCCTCTCCGGTCTATTCTTCACTCCGCTGCCCGGCTCATCTTCCCGCAGAAACGCTCTGGGCCTGTCACTCCCCTTCTTAAAAACCTCCAGTGGTTGCCTATCGACTTCGGCACGAAACAAAAACTTCTCACTCTAGACTATGAGGCTCTCCATCTTCTTGCCCCCTCCTACCTCTCCTCCCTTCTCTCTTTCTACCGCGCACCCCGCACGCTCCGCTCCTCTGCCGCCCAGCTCCTCACCGTCCCCCGTTCTCGCCCGTCCCGCCCTCGACCCCCGGGCCACGTCCTCCCGCGGTCCCGGAATGCCCTCCCTCTTCACCTCCACCAAACTCATTCTCTTCCCCTCTTCAAAGCCCTACAGAGAGCTCACCTCCTCCAAGAGGCCTTCCCACACTGAGCTTCCCCTTTACCCTCTGCTGCCTCTCTGCCCCCCACTTCACCTCCCCTCAGCTAAGCCCCCTTTTTGCCCCCTTTCCCTCTGCTCCTCCCCCCTCTCCCTTCCCCTCCCCTCAGCACTGTGCTCATCCGCTCATTTGCATATATTTTTATTACCCTATTTATTTTGTTAATGAGATGTACTTCACCTTGATTCTAATTATTGCTATTACCTTAATGAGATGTCCATCCCCTTGATTCTATTTATTGCTATTGTTTTTGTCTGTCTGTCTCCCCCAATTAGACTGTAAGCCCGTCAATGGGTAGGGACTGTCTCTTTCTGTTGCCGATTTGTACATTCCAAGGGCTAAGTACAGTGCTCTGCACATAGGAAGAGCTCACTAAATACTATTGAATGAATGAATACAGTGATGGGGAAGTCACAGGGAAGTCAGGTTTTGGGTGGGAATGTGAGGAATTCGGTTTTGAATGTGTTGTGTTTGAGGTATCGGTGAAACACGTAAGTACAGATATATTAAGGCAGGAGGAAACGTGAGACGGTCAGGGTTTGGGTGGGAATGTGAGGAACTCTGTTTTGGACATGTTAAGTTTGAGATGGCGAAAAATCCAAGTACAGAAGTCCCAACGGCAGGAGGAAATGTGAGTCTGCAGAGGAGGAGAGAGGACAGGGTTAGAGATGGAGATTTGGGAATCATCCGTATAAGGGTAGTAGCTGAAGCTGTGGGAGTGAATGAGTTCTCCAAGGGAATGGGTGTAGATGGATAATAGAGGGGGCCCAGAACTGAACCTTGAGGGACTCCCACACTTAGGGGGCGGGAGGCGGAGGAGGCATCCCAGAGCTCTTTTCTTCTTCTCTGGGGTGAACACGGGCATCGCTTCTGGGCCGTGAAATTTGGGAGCCGGAGCTGAGATGGAGCAGGGCAGGGCTGGGCCCTCAAAGTCAAAACTCGGATGTAAAAGCATCTGGTGATGGTCTGGCTCAGTTCCAGGTGCTCCCTGAAATCTAAGGACCAGATGAATGGCCATTCTGCGGGAGATTTCTGATTTAGAAATTTCCCAACTGAGTTTTTTCACTTTTAAAATCACTCTTTGAAATCAAGCCTACATATGATTTTTTTTTGTTTGTTTCTTTGGGAGTTTTTCCACTCTTAAAAAAACCCCAAAGAAACAAAAAAAATCATATGTAGGCTTGATTTCAATGTATAACATTTTTTTCCCCAAGGAAAGTGTTTAAAGAAAATGCTGTATACCCAAAAGGAAAGATTTTATATAAATAGCTATTTGTAGCTAAATCAATCTATCATCTTTCTACACTAGATAGGTATATCTATCGAGATATCTATAGACATAGAGATATCTATCGAGATATCTACAGACATTTAGAGATATACATATATATCTCTATAGATAAAGCTATCTAAAAAGATATCTATAGAGATATACATATACATCCCTTTAGTTATTATTATCTTTCGTTCGACTGTAAATACAGATATCCGTATCTTTTTTCCTATCTCCGTGTGAGCTGCTATTCCTGCTTAAAAAATTATGTTTTATTTCCTCTTCAAAAATCCAGGGTGTGTATGAGGGTGATTATGCAGGAGGTGGAGGTGGGGGAGGGAGGCAATTATGCGAATAATTATAGGGTACTATTATTATCAGCAAATTTTAATTATTTTGCCCTTCTGTGGCAAAGAAGAGGACTCCCGCCTGTTAGGATTTGTCTTCCTCTCCATTCTGCGTGCTAACTAGAAGCCTCTCCAATCCTCCTCATCGTGGTTTCCAGCTCTATCATCTTTCTGACTTATTGAATGTTTGTGGTCAAGGATGTTTGGGGTCAAGGATGGAAGTTCTAAAATTAGACCTCTGACCCACATCCTAGCAGGTAGGCCCATATGCTAGGCCCATATGCACTTTTCCCTCTGCTGCGTGTGCTCGTTTAATCTTATTTGGGTGGCTCAGTGGAAAGAGCACGGGCTTTGGAGTCAGAGGTCGTGGGTTCGAATCCCAGCTCGGCCACTCGTCAGCCATGTGACTTTGGGCAAGTCACTTAACTTCTCAGTGCCTCAGTTCCCTCATCTGTAAAATGGGGATTAAGACTGTGAGCCCCTCGTGGGACAACCTGATTCCCCTGTGTCTACCCCAGCGCTTAGAACAGTGCTCGGCACATAGTAAGCGCTTAACAAATACCAACATTATTATTATTATTATTATTATTTATTGAGCACTTACTGTGCGTAAAGCGCTTGGGAAAGTACAGTATAACAAACGGACACATTCCTGCCCACAACGAGCTCACAGTCTAGAGGGGGAGACAGACATTAATGTAAATAAATAATGACAGATATATCCATACGTGCTGTGGGGATGGGAGGGAGGGTGAATGAAGGAGCAAGTAAGAGCAGCAAGTAAGAGTACGCTGCCTTTCTATATTCCGAGATCTTCATGGTCCAATCTGATGCACTTAGTACAGACCTCAGCACCTCCCGAGATTCATTCATTCAATTGTATTTATAGAGCGCTTACTGTGTGCAGAGCACTGTACTAAATGCTTGGGAGAGTACAGGAGAACAATAAATGGACATATTCCCTGCCCACAGCAAGTTTATAGTCTAGAGGAGATGCTCAGTAAAATGTAAGTGGCTGGTGGAAAGAGTCCTAAGGACTGAATTCTCAAATATTTTGTGACTTCACAATTAAGCCGAAGCAGAGAATGAGAATTATCACATGGCAGGTCCTTTGCGAAGGCAGGGAGATCTGTGGCCTTAAGGTTTGAGTTGGAAAGTCACAAACAGCATGGCCTAGAGGGACCTGGGTTCTAATCCTGGCTCCTCCACTTGGGGAGCAGCTCACTTAACTTCTCCATGCTTCGGTTCCCTCATCTCGGTCAATCAATGGATTGATCAGTCATATTTATTGGACGTTCACTATGAGCAGACCACTGTACTAAGTACTTGGGAGAATACAATATAGCAGAGTTGATAAATACGCTCCCTGCCTGCAACAGGCTTAAAATCTAAAGGGGGAGAGAGTCATCAATGTAAATAAATAAATTATATATATGAATATAATTATGACATTTGTTTAAAGCTTATTATGTGCCAGGCACTGTTTTAAGTTCTGGGCACTGTTGTAAATGCTGTGCGTCTGAGGGAGGAGCGAATAAAGGGGGCAAATCTAAGGGCTAGGGTAACATAGAAGGGAGGGAGAGAAGAGGATATGAGGACTTAGTCAGGGAAGGCTTCTTGGAGGAGATGGGCCTTCCATAACATTTTGAAGGTGGAGAGAGTGGTTTTCTGTTGGATATAATAATAATAATAATAATGTTGGTATTTGTTAAGCGCTTACTATGTGCCGAGCACTGTTCTAAGCGCTGGGGTAGACATAGGGGAATCAGGTTGTCCCACGTGGGGCTCACAGTCTTCATCCCCATTTTACAGATGAGGGAACTGAGGCACAGAGAAGTTAAGTGACTCGCCCACAGTCACACAGCCGACAAGTGGCAGAGCTGGGATTCGAACTCATGAGCCCTGACTCCAAAGCCCGTGCTCTTTCCTCTGAGCCACGCTGCTTCCCTGGATATGTAGAAGAAGGATGTTCCAGCCAGAGGCAGGACGTGGGTGAGAGGTTGGCAGTGAGATAGATGAGAGGTCGGGGGCGAGATAGATGAGATGGAGGTACAGTGAATGGGTTGACATTAGAGGAGCAAAATGTGCAGGCTGGGTTGGAATATGAGAGTAGCGAGGTAAGGTGGGAAGGAATAAAGTGTTAGACTTCTTCAAAGCTGATGGTAAGGAGTTTCTGTTTGATGTGGAGATGGATGGGCAACTACTGGAGGTTCTTGAGCAGTTGCAACGCATGGACCGAATGTTTTTGTAAAAAAATGACCTGGGCAGCAGAGTAAAGTGTGGACTGGAGTGGGGAGAGAAGTGTGGAGAGAGAGGGAGAAGTGTGCAGAGCATGGCACTAAACGCTTGGAAAGTACAATTCAGCAATAAAGAGAAACAATCCCTACCCACAACAGGCTAACAGTCTAGAAGACGGGCTCACAACGAGCTTACAGTCTAGAGATATTGGCTCTGTGCTGCGGTGATTTTAGTCCTAAATGCACATTTGGGAGGGGAAATTATTGTACGCACTTCATAACATGCTGCATCCTTGCTACCCTACTTGCTTGTTGCACCTCGTACCTCAGAGGAAGCATCACCGGCAGGGGTGAGAGTGTATGTTGCCCTGTGCAAACCATTGGCCCTACAATCAGTACCTTCTCACAGGGCCTTGATCTTGAAGTCTCTGTGAATGGGCTGAGCAGACGAGCCTGTAGTTTAGGACGGGAAACTCTTTCATCCTCATCGTCAATGTCCTTGTGCTCGGTGCAGGGTCGGGAAGATTGCGGGGTACAGTTGTCAGTGGCATGGAAATGGAGAACCCTGCTCCGTTCACGGTGACTGTGGCATTTATTAATAATAACAATCATATTAATAATGGTATTTGTTAAGAACTTTTGATGTGCCAGGCATGGTACTAAGCACTCAGGTGGATGCAAGCAAATCGGTTTGGATATAGTCCCTGTCCCACATAGGGATCACAGTCTAATTAGAGGGAGGAGGATTTAATCCCCATTTTACAGATGGGGTTACTGAGGCCCACTGATTCCCAGTACTGTGTTCTTTCCACTAGTCCATGTTGCTTCCCCAAATGAGGGGAACTCATGGTGCAGATTTATTTCCTGCCAAATAATAATAATAATAATAGTTGTATGTTTTAAGGGCTTACTCTGTGCCAGGCACTGGACTAAGTGATGGGATGAATATTCATTCATTCATTCATTCAATAATATTTATTGAGCACTTACTATGTGCAGAGCACTGTACTAAGTGGTTGGAATGTACAATTTGGCAACAGACAGAGGCAATCCCTGCCCAATGATGGGCTCACAGTCTAAGTAAATTAGGTTGGACACAGACCCTGTCCCCTGTGAGGCTCACAGTCTCAATCCCCATTTTACAAATGAGGTAACTGAGGCAGAGAGAAGGGAAGTGTATTGTAAGTGTATCCTACTCCATTCTAATCCTCCTTGACCTCTCTGCTGCCTTTGACACTGTCGACCATCCCCTCCTCCTCCATACCTTATCTCACCTTGGCTTCACGGACTCTGTCCTCTCCCGGTTCTCCTCTCACCTCTCTGGCCGGTCATTCTCGGTCTCCTTCGCCGGCGTCTCCTCCCCCTCCCATCCTTTAACTGTCGGAGTTCCTCGAAGGTCAGTTTTTGGCCCTCTTCTGTTCTCCATTTACACTCACTCGCTCTGTGAACTCATTCGCTCTCACGGCTTTGACTACCATCTCTACGCGGATGACACGCAGATCTACATCTCCGCCCCATCCTCTCCCCCTCCCTTCAGGCTCGCATCTCCTCCCGCCTCCGGGACGTCTCCACCCGGATGTCGGCCCGCCGCCTAAAACTCAACATGAGCGAGACTGAGCTCCTCATCTTCCCTCCCGAACCCGGTCCTCTCCCAGACTTCTCTATCACCGTGGATGGCACGACCGTCCTTCCCGTCTCTCGGGTCCGCGATCTCGGTGTCGTCCTTGACTCGTCTCTCTCGTTCACCCCGCACATCCTATCCGTTACCGAGACCTGCCGGTTTCACCTCTACGATATCGCCAAGATCCGCCCTTTCCTCTCCACCCAAACGGCTACCTTACCGTTACGGGCTCTCGTCATATCCCGGCTAGACTACCGTGTCGGCCTTCTCTCTGACCTCCCTTCCTCCTCTCTCGCCCCGCTCCGGTCTATTATTCACTCCGCTGCCCGGCTCATCTTCCTGCAGAGACGATCTGGGCGTGTCACTCCCCTTCTTAAACAACTCCAGTGGTTGCCTATCGACCTCCGCTCCCAACAAAAACTCCTCACTCTAAGCTTCGAGGCTCTCCATCACCTTGCCCCTTCCTACCTCTCCTCCCTTCTCTCTGTCTACCGCCCACCCCGCACGCTCCGCTCCTCTGCCGCCCACCTCCTCACCGTCCCTCGGTCTCGCCCATCCCGCCGTCGACCCCCGGGCCACGTCCTCCCGCGGTCCTGGAACGCCCTCCCTCCTCACCTCCGCCGAACTGATTCTCTTCCCCTCTTTGAAACCCTACTTAAAACTCACCTCCTCCGAGAGGCGTTCCCAGACTGAGCTCCTCTTCTCCCTCTACTCCCTCTGCCACCCCACCTTTACCTCTCCGCAGCTAAACCCTCTTTTTCCCCTTTTCCCACTGCTCCTCCCCCTCTCCCTTCCCATCCCCACAGCACTGTACTCGTCCGCTCAACTGTATATATTTCCATTACCCTATTTATTTTGTTAATGAATTGTACATCGCCTCGATTCTATTTAGTCGCCATCGGTTTTTACGAGATGTTCTTCCCCTCGACTCTATTTATCGCCATCGTTCTCGTCTGTCCGTCTCCCCCGATTAGACCGTAAGCCCGTCAAACGGCAAGGACCGTCTCTATCTGTTGCCGACTTGTTCATCCCAAGCGCTTAGTACGGTGCTCTGCACATAGTAAGCGCTCAATAAATACTATTGAATGAATGAATGAATGAATATTGCCCCAGGTCATACAGCAGACATGTAGCAGAGCTGGTATTAGAACCCCTGACCTTCTGACTCCCGGGTCCGTGATCTATCCACTATGCCATGCCGCTTCCCGTAAGCGCTTACTATGTGCTAAGCTGTGGGACAGACATCAGCTTAACTAAGTTTAATGAGATGTACATCACTCTGATTCTATTTATTTGTTATTGTTTTAATGAGATGTTCTTCCCCTTGATTCTATTTATTGCCATTGTTCTTGTCTGTCTGTCTCCCCCGATTAGACTGTAAGCCCGTCAAAGGGTAGGGACTGTATCTGTTACCGATTTGTACATTCCAAGCACTTAGTACAGTGCTCTGCACATAGTAAGCGCTCAATAAATACTATTGAATGAATGAATGAACATCAGAGCAGACAGTCCTTGTTCCACTGACAGCTCAACTTCCATTATATCCTCATTTTACAGATGAAAAAGCTGAGTGTTAGATAATAACTGTGGTGTTCAAGTGTTTACTAAGTGCCAAGCACTATGCTAAGCGCTGACCAGATAATCAGGTCAGACAGAATCCCTGTCCCACAGAGGTCTCTCACCGTCTAAGAAGAAGGAACAGACATTAAGCCCTCATTTTAGAGCTGAGGAAACTGAGATCCAGAGAAGTTCATTGACCACTCCTACACTGTAAGGTCATTGTGGGTAGGGAATGTGTCTGGTATATGGTTATAATGTACTCTCCCAAATGCTTACTACAGTGCTCTGCACACAGTAAGTGCTCAGTAAATATGATTGATTGTCCAACGTCACACAGCAGGCAAGAGGGAACCAGGATTAGAACCCAGGTCCCCCGACTCCCAGACCTGGGCAGGTCCCTTAACTTCTCTGGGCCTCAGTTTCTTCATCTGTAAATTACCCATTCTCCCTTTTCGATGGCGAGCCTCATGTAAGACAGAGACTATGTCTAATGTGATTGCATTGTATCTACCCCAGCGCTTATTCCATCGAGCGGCACTGAGTGCTTGACAAATTCCTCCATTCTTGCTATTATCGTCTGACCCTGACTCAGATGCGATTTGGCAAATGATGTCACGCTGTTTTGTAACCTGCTTTAATGAGGAACTCAGAGGTGATGAATCATAGATATGTCTCTTCTTGCCTTCCAACGAAGGGGAAGAGCTACAAGTCAGCCACCCACAATAGCTTCGTGGTCAGGATTGTGGGTTCGCGGATAAATTCTGCCGATGGTATTTACCGAACCCTAACTGCGTGCAGAGCACTGTAATGAGTTAATAGTAATAATTATGGTACTCGTTAAGCGCTTACTATGTGCCAAGCTCTGTTTTCAGCACCGGAGTAGGTATAAGTCAATCAGGTTGGACACAGTCCCTGTCCCGCACGGGGCTCGTACTCCATCCCCATTTTGACACATGAGGCCCAGAGAAGTAAAGTCACATGGCAGACTTTACGTGGAGAAGCCGGGATCAGAATCCGGTTCCTCTCGACTCCCAGGCCCGTGCCCTTTCCGCTAATCCAAGCCGCTGCTTTTGGGTTAGTACCCTACGGCCGAGTTGGTAGACCTGTTTCCTCTCCACAGCGAGCTTTCATTCTGGAGGGGGTTGACAGGTGGATGCCTCTTTCTCTGGGCACTGGAGTGAGGCTAGCTGGAAAATACCCACGAGGCTGATGGACCGTGGAATGCTGGCATCCAAACTCCGGGAACGCCACGCTCCGGGAGTGAATCGGAGTACGGACGAAGCCGAAAGCAAGAGAACTGGCAAACAGAGCCGACGAGGCCAGATGAGGATAAAGCTCCGTGGTTCCCGGGATCGAGAGCAGAATTCATCCATCGACCAATGCGTCGTATTTATTGAGCACTTACCTTGCGCAGAGCACTGTACTAAGTGCTTGGGAGAAGACAATAGGACAGCCACATTCCCTGCCCACCATGAGCATTTTGGGGCTGTCTGCATTGTCTTGCTGGAGGTGGGGGTGATTTTGAGTTATTGGCTTCAACTGACCATTAGGATGGAATGCTGCTCCCTCTCTGCCCCCCTCCACCCTCAGCTCCCTCCCCCCCCTTCACCTCCCCTCAGCTAAGCCCCTTTTCCCTCTGCTCTGCCCCCTCTCCCTTCCCCTCATCACTGTGCTCATTTGCATATATTTTTATTACCCTATTTATTTTGTTAATGAGGTGTACATCCCCTTGATTCTATTTATCGTGATTATGTTGTCTTGTTTTTGTCCGTCTCCCCCGATTGGACTGTAAGCCCGTCATTGGGCAGGGATGGTCTCTATCTGTTGCCGAATTGTATATTCCAAGCACTTAATATAGTGCTCTGCACATAGTAAGCGCTCAATAAATACTACTGAATGAATGAATGCAAGTGAGAGATGGATGTGGACTAGAACCAGTACATTATGGGATAATCCTGGAAGCCATTCTATCAATTCATTCATTCAATTGTAATTTACTGAGCGCTTACTGTGCGCAGAGCACTGCACTAAGCATTTGGAAAGGACAATTCAGTAATCAATGGCATTTATTCATTCAGTTGTATTTTACTGGTTCCTCAATCGTATTTATTGAGTGCTTACTATGTGCGGGGCACTTTAGGAAGCCTTTGGGAGAGTACAATAGTATGGAGTTAGTAATAATGATGGTATTTATTAAGCGCTTACTATGTAGCAGGCGCTGGGGTGAATATAAGCAAATCAAGTTGGATACAGTCCCTGTCCCAGGTGGGACTCACAGTCTCAATTCCCATTTTATAGATGAGGTCACTGAGGCCCAGAGAAGTGAAGTGACTTGCCCAAAGTCACCCACTAGAGAAGTGGCCAAGCCAGGATTAGCACCCATGATCTTCTGACTCCCAGGGCTGGGCTCTATCCACTAGACCATGCTGTTTCCCCCTGCAGCACAAAGACACAATTCCCTGCCCACGATCTGACAGTCTAGAGGGAGCTTATATGGAGGAAAAGCTGTCGGGTTACAGACAAGACCCTGGGCTTGGGAGTCAGAGGTCATGGGTTTGAATCCCGGCTCTGCCACTTGGGCTGTGTGACTGTGGGCAAGTCACTTAACTTCTCTGGGCCTCAGTGACCTCATCTGTAAAATGGGGATGAAGACTGTGAGCCTCACGTGGGACAACCTGATTACCCTGTATCTACTCCAGAGCTTATACCAGTGCTCTGCACGTAGTAAGCGCTTAAATACCAACATTATTATGTTAAATCGATATTGTCAGATTCATTGCTTGCTACAGTGTGGCTTTTTTTTAATGGTATTTGTTAAGCACTTACTATATGCCAGGCACCATACTAAGCACTGGGGAGGATAGCAGCGTGGCTCAATGGAAAGAGCACGGGCTTGGGAGTCGGAGGTCATGGGTTCAAATCCCAGCTCTGCCACTTGTCAGCTGTGTGACTTTGGTCAAGTCACTTACCTTCTCCGTGCCTCAGTTTCCCTATCTGTAAAATGGGGATGAAGACTGTGAGCCCTATGGAGGACCACCTGATCACCTTGTATGCTCCCCAGCGCTTAGAACAGTGCTTTGCACATAGTAAGCGCTTAACAAATACCATCATCATTATTATTATTATTATTATTATTATACAGGTTAATCAGGTTGAACACATTCCCTGTTCCATATGAGTCTCACAGCCTTAATCCCCATTTTACAGACGAGGCAACTGAGGCACAAAGAATAATCAAAATAATATAATGATGGTATTGGTTAAGCGCTTATCATGTGCCAAGCACTGTACTAAGGCCTGGGGTCGAGACAAGGTAATCAGGTTGTCCCGCGTGGGGCTCACAATCTTAATCCCCATTTTACAGATGAGGTCACTGAGGCCCAGAGAAGTGGAGTGACTTCCCCAAGGTCACCCAGCAGACAAGTGGCGGAGGGGGGATTAGAACCCAGGTCCTCTGACTTCCAAGCCTGGGCACTTTCCACTTGGCCATACTGCTTCTCATAAAGCCTTGTGCAGTTTGGGAGAGTAACAAAACAGAAACAGTTCTTTTACAGGAATTTGCATATGCTCAGAGGAAAATTAGTGAATAACTGGGAGATAGAATTTAGCCCAATTAAAGCCAACAAGAAAAACCATCAAACACACATGCATCAGGGAAGAGTTTTGTATTTTTAATTGCACAGTGACAACTTTCCTCTCTCATTATTATTCGTGTCACCTCCTATTTGTGCTTTGGGTTTTGTAAATGAATCCTAATAGCCGCTTCAGCTCACCTTCCCTCAAATAATGACATTGGTAGCCAAAGAGAAATTTAGTTTCAGGTGAAAATCTATTCTTGCTGATGCTGAGACCACACTGTTAATTACCTCAAAAAACCAATGACTATTTCATCTGTCATTTTTTTGTTTTCCCTTCGCATAGATATCGATCAGAGTTTATTCAACAACTCCAGACCGTTGACATAATTGCTCTCATGGGAATTGCAAAACTTTTGAAATTTGTTTTCCTTCTTCGTAAAGAAGAAAACATTTTCGTCCTAATTTGGATTCGGGGGTGGGGAGAATGAGATTTGGAGGCGCAGAGAAGTAATCTGGCTTGCTTTCCTCATTTAGACAAGGCTAGTTCTTCGGTCTCCTCCTCCGGGGGTTGAAGATACCTCTGGAATCGCTGGAAGTTTCTTAGTAACTGGGGTTTTTTGAGGCTATGCGATGCTTGCAGTTAGAAGGCAGGGATAACCAGCTGCTTTAACGATTGAATATTTCTGTTTGGATCTACTCTGGGTTTTACATATGGTGGATGGGAAAAGAATCCACGCCATTCATTCCTGCATTATTGATGAACAGTAACGAAAGCTAATAATTAATGCACACCCTGACCGGTAAATTACGCCCCGTTGGCTGACGATTGTTACTCGGGTCTTATGATTTTGAGCTAAAAGCACAAATGTCCCGGTTGAAGGGAGGCCAAAATTGAAGCCGAGGGGAAGTCGATGAGTTAGCGCTGGATGAATCCCATCGGTTGAACAGCGCCTCAGAGAGAATCAGCCCCAGAGGGCAGAAGGGACCTCGTTTTTCTTCACCGCCAAACCAGCCTGGTAGTTCACTGGCCTCTTACGATCTCACGTCGCTTCCCTTTTCCCAGTTGACTCTGGTCACTCTTTCCCTCTCGGTCGACCTGTGCCGTTTCCGTAAAGTGTCCTACGTTCATTCAGTCGTATTTGTCGTGTGCTTACTCTGTGCACAGCACTGTGCTGAGCATTTGGGAGAGTACAATCTGACATAGACTCATTTCCTGCCCACAACAAATTTATAGTCTCATGATCTCATAATTATAATTATGAGATTAATAATAATAATAAATAATAATAAATAATAATAAAATAATCCCAAAGGTGGTCAGCGGAATCGGCGATGAACCCTGTAGAGTTTTTAAAAGCACACCTATTCCAAACAGACCTCGGGGACTGTCTCTTCAGAGGCCAAGAAAATTTGAGGTTTTGGCATGAGTCTAATAATAATGATAATTGTACTATTTGTTTAGCTTTTACTATGTGCCGGTGCTGGGGTGGATACAAGCAAATCGGGTTGGACACAGTCCTTGTAGCACATGGGGCTTACAGTCTCAATTCCCATTTTGCAGATGAAGTAACTGAGGCCTGGAGAAGTAAAGTGACTTGCCCAGAGTCTCAGAGCAGAGAAAACGGTGGAACTGGGATTAGAACCCAGGTCCTTTTGACTGGCAAGCCCTGGATTTATCTACTAGGCCACTTTGCTTCTCTGTGCAAATCGAACTGTCTCAAGAAGCCGCAGTGGACACTGAATGGGATTTGTGCTTTAATACAGGAAGATATAAATGCATTTTGGTATAGAAGCATAATCGGTTACTGGGTGAGCCCATCATTGGGCAGGGATTGTCTCTATCTGTTGCCAAATTGTACATTCCAAGCGCTTAGTACAGTGCTCTGCACATCTAAATACTATTGAATGAATGAATGCTATTTCATCTTGTCATACTTTTACTCCTTCCTTGTTCTCCCTTCCTGCTCCCACTGTTGGTAGAATCCAATCGGTCAATCATATGTATTCTTCTGTGTGCAGGACACTGTACTAAGATAATAATGATGGTATTTTTTAAGCGTTTACTCTGTGCCAGGAACTGAACTAAGCACTAGGGTGGATCCAAGCAAATCAAGTTGGAAGCAGTCCCTTGTCCCACGTCCGGCTTCCAGTCTCTCTCAATCCCCATTTTACAGATGAGGTAACTGAGGCCCAAAGAAGTGAAGTGAATTGTCCAGGGTCACACAGCAGACAAGTGGCGGAGCCAGGATTAGAACCCATGACCTTCTGACTCTATCCACTACGCCATGCTGCTAGCTGGGGAGACTACAGCAGAACAATATAACAGACACATTCCCTGCCCACCATGAATTTACATTCCAGAAGGGGCGTGGAAGCTCCCAGAGGGGAGGGAACGTGGATTTTGCTTTAATACAAAGCTTCACACTCAGCGGACGCTCAATAAGTCCCACTATTTTGTGGGGGGGTGAGCATCATTTTTGGAGCCATCCCAAAAACTGGGCATTAGCCAGACTGTGGAAGCCCATTCTCCTGGTCTCTTGGTGCCATCCTTTTATCCCTGGGAGTTCCCAGAGTCTGAGAAGCTTGGCCGTAAAGTGATAGGGCTACAGAAAAAAATGTCCAGCTTCTCTGGAGAGAATATGATAATAATAATAATGGCATTTGTTAAGAGCTTACTATGTGCCAAGCACTTTTCTAAGCGCTGGGGTAGATCCGAGGTAATCAGGTTGTCCCACATAGGGCTCACAGTCTTCATCCCCATTTTCCAGATGAGGTAACTGAGGCCCAGAGAAGCTAAGTGGCTTGCCCAAGGTCACACAGCTGACAAGTGGCAGAGCCGGGATTAGAACCCACATCCTCTGATTCCTAAGTCTGTGCTCTTTCCACTGAGCCATGCTGCTTCTCTTAGAGAACCAGTTGATAGGGTGGAGAAGCAGTGTGGCCTAGTGGAAAGAGTATGTGCGTCAGAGTTAGAGGACCTGGGTTCTAATATTGCTTACTTACTGTGTCCCCTTGGTTAATAATAATAATAATGATATTTTTTAAGTGGTTACTATGTGCCAGGCACTGTACTAAACTCTGGGCTGCATACAAGCAAATTGGGTTGTCTCCCATGGGGCTCACAGTGTCAATCCTCATTTTTCAGATGAGGTCACTGAGGCCCAGAGCAGTGAAGTGATTTGCCCAAGGCCACACAGCAGACAAGTGGCAGAGCCTGGATTAGAACCCATGACCTTCTGACTCCCAGGTCCACTACTCCATCAAGTGGGCGCGTCACTTTACTCCTCTGGGCCTCGGCTCCCTCATCTGGAAAATGGGGATTCATCACCCTCTATACTGCCTCCCTCCAAGACTGTAAGCTCACTGCAGAGAATGTGCAGCGTGGCTCAGTGGAAAGAGCGCGGGCTTGGGAGTCAGAGGTCACGGGTTCTAATCCCGTCTCCGCCGCTAGTCAGCTTTGTGACCTTGGGCAAGTCACTTAACTTCTCTGTGCCTCAGTTACCTCATCTGTAAAATGGGGATTAAAAAAAAGCTGTGAGCCCCACGTGAGACAACCTGATCACCTTGTATCCCCGAGCGCTTAGAACAGTGCTTTCCACATAGTAAGCGCTTAACAAATACCACAATTTCTTACCATATTGTACTCTCCCAAGCGCTTAGTGCAGTGCTTTGCACACAGTAAGCGTCCAATCAGTACAAATGAATGAATGAATTGTCCCTCCTTCTAAGATTGCGAGCCCTGTGCGGGACAGAGACTGAGTCCGACTAGATAAAGTTGTATTTACCCTAATGCTTAGTGTAGTGCTTGGCACATAGTAAGCACTCACCAAGTACCACTGTTATTATTTTTAGGAAGCCATCTCACGGGGTAAATCTTCCTTCCTTAGGATTGCAATCTCCCCCCTCTCGGTGCTTCTGGGCTGAACTGCACCAAAAAGTTCTAGGAACCAATCCCTCTGTCAGAAGGGTTCGCGTTCAGTATCTTCTAAGTGCAAGACAATGTACTAAGCACTCGGGAGAGTGCCCCAGGAGTCTGTCCTACATTCTCTGCCCTCAAGAGCCAGCGTGGCTTAGTGAAAAGAGCACGGGCTTGGGAGTCAGAACCCATGACCTTCTGAGTCTCAGGCCCGTGCTCTATCTTCTGTGTCATGCTGCTGCTTTTACTAAGCCACGCTACTAAGGGACAGGGACTGGGTCCAACCTGATTATCTTGTAAGGCCCTGTGCTTAGTACAGTGCCTGGCACATGGTAAGTGCTTAAGAGAAGCCATTAAAAAAAAAAAAGCGATGTGCAGTTTGGGGCTGGAAATGAGTTTGGACATTTGCACCCTAACCAGTGAAACTTTTCTGATCTCCATGATTTGTTGATCCATCCTGGGGGCTGATTTTGGCCGAACGTAAACCATTTCAACTCCTTTCTACCGTAAACTCGTAATGGAGAGGGAACGCGTCTCTCTGAAGTTCTGTACTCTCCCAAGCACTAAGTAAAGTGTTCAGCGCACAGTAAGCACTTAACCCTCTTTTCCCCCCCATTTCCCTCTGCTCCTCCCCCTCTCCCTTGCCATCCCCTCAGCACTGTACTCGTCTGCTCAACTGTATATATTTTAATTACCCTATTTATTTTGTTAATTTTGTTAATGAAATGTACATCGCCTTGATTCTATTTAGTTGCCATTGTTTATACGAGATATTCTTCCCCTTGACTCTATTTATTGCCATTGTTCTTGTCTGTCTCCCCCGATTAGACCGTAAGCCCGTCAAACGGCAGGGACCGTCTCTATCTGTTGCCGACTTGTTCATTCCAAGTGCTTAGTACAGTGCTCTGCACATAGTAAGCGCTCAATAAATACTATTGAATGAATGAATGAATAAGCACTCAATAAATACCATTGATGGATACTGTATTAGTGTACTGTGGCACCTGGAGAGTTTCCAGTCCTCTACCAATCTCAACTACGGGAGGGAGAGTGAAGCAGAGGCCTGTCCGTTCCGTTCCGAGCTTGGCCAGTGGCTAGTGAGTGGCAGGCCATCGGCTACAAGTCAAAACTCCCTCGTGTTGGGCAGCAGCGGCACGGGAGAGAGTCGAGGGCGGAGATTTAAGTTGACAGCACAGAAGGAGTCCATGGTCAACCACTTCCAGATTTTAACCAAGAAAGCTCTGTGGATCCACTACCAGAACAATGGCAAACTGAGGTGGGGCCTTCTGGGAGAGATGCGTCCATGGGCGTCACTATGGGTTGGGGACAACTCGACAGGATAAGACAAGTGGGAATAACACAGGTTTGGGAGCCCAGAGGCTTGGGTTCTAATCCCGGCTTCTCTGCTGCGTGACTGTGGGCAGGTCAATGAATTTGTCTGTGCCTCAGTTTCCTTAACTGTTAGATGGGGAATCAACATCTCCTACCTCATCTCACAGCTCTCCTGCTACAACCCATCCCGCGCACTTTGTTCCGTTAATGCTAACCTTCTCAAAGTACTTCCATCTCCTCTATCTCACCGCTGTCCTCTCGCCCACATCCTACTTCTGGCATGGAGCCCCCTCCCTCCTCATATTGGACAGAAAATTGCTCTTCCCCACTTCAAAACCTTATCGAAGACTCATCTCCTCCAAGAAGGCTTCCCTGACTAAGCCCTCCTCTCCTCTTCTCCCATTCCCCTCTGCACCACTCTTACTTGCTCCTTCATTCATCCTCCCTCCCATCCCCACAGCATATATGTATATATCTGTATATATGTGTGATTTATGTATTTATTTATCTATTTATTTATGTTAATGTCTGTCTCCCCCCTCTAAACTGTGAGCTCACTGTGGGCAGGGAATATGTCTGTTTGTTGTTATATTGAATTGGACTTTCCAAACACTTAGTACAGTGCTCTGCACACAGTAAGCGCTCAGTAAATACAATTAAATGAATGAATGAATATTGTTCTCTACCAAGTGCTTAGTACAGTGCTATGCATGCAGAAAGTGCTCAGTAAATAAGATTGAATGAATGAATGAATGTTTTTCTTATCTCTTAGGCTGCGAGCCCCATGGGGTACAGAGACTGTTTCCAACTGGAGTATCTTATATACACCCCAGTGCTTAGTGCAGGGCTTGGATTATAGTAAGCACTTAGAGAAGCAGCGTGGTGTAGTGGATAGAGTCAGAAGGTCATGGGTTCTAATCCCGTATCTGCCGCTTGTTTGCTGTGTTACCTTGGGCAAGTCCCTTCACTCCTCTGGACCTCAGTTCCCTCTTCTGTAAAATGGGGATTGAGACTGCGAGCCCCACATGAGACAGGGACTGTGTCCAACCCGATTTGCTCATATCCACCCCAGCACTTAGTACAGTGCCTGGAACATAGTAAGCACTTAACAAATAGCACAATTATCATTAAATGAATAAATACCACATTTATTATTATTATTAAAAAATAGCGAGCATTTCTTGGGAAATGAAAAATGAAAAGAGCTGTTTCTTAATCTTGCTGTTCTTTCTTTTTGCTTTTTTTCAATTTACCGATTGTCTTATGTCATCTTGGAAAGATTAAAAATGTCCCGCAGTCTGAACGAGGCATTTATTATTTGAAAAGTTACATCTCCAGACTGTTTTCTTTCATTATTTGACGGTGGCTAACTGTTAGAGGGTCGGCTTAGTTTAATTCAGAAATGATTTTATATTCAAGGAGTTGTTCTCTCAATATATGACGGGGCCAGCATATGTCTTTCTAGACGAGGAAAGGCTCATATTTTATTTATGACCGTTTACCTGAAATTATTCAAATGGCCTTTTCAAAAGCATCCTAAGATGCTTTGATATCTCTGCCCGTCTGCAAACAGTAGTCAATCATCCAGTGTAGCAAGCTGGTTTTACGTCACAAGTGGAACAGTTTGTTGGGAGCAACTCAAGTCATCTCTCTTTGGGGTTCAAGGAAATCTCTGTTATCAGTGTTTCATTCCAGAAAATAATAATAATAATAATAGTATTTGTTAAGCACTTACTATGTGCCAAGCAGCGTTCTAAGTGCTGGGGGACATACAAGGTAATCAGGTTATCCCATGTGGTGCTCACAGTCTTCATCCCCGTTTTCTAAATGAGGTAACTGAGGCACAGAGAAGTGAAGTCACTTGCTCAGAGTCACACGGCTGAAAGGTGGAGGAGCCGTGATTAGAACCCACATCCTATGACTCCCAAGCCCGGGCTCTTTCCACTAAGCCACGCTGCTTCTCTATGAATGCTAGACTTCCAGAAGGCCTCTGGAAATCATCTGAGTTCTAATCCCGGCTCTGCCACTTGTCTGCTGTGTGACCTTGAGTAAGTCACCACTTCTCTGGGCCTCAGTTCCCTTATCTGGAAAATGGGGATGAAGACCATGAGCCCCTTGAGAGACAGGGATTGGGTCCACCCTGATTAACTTGTCTCTATCCCCGTGTTCAATACAGTGCCTGATACATGGTGAGTGCCGAAGAAATGCCATTTAAAAAAAAATGTGAGGGACCGAGGTTTGGGTTCAAATTCATTCAATCATATTTATTGAACACTTACTGTGTGCAAAGCACTGTACTAAGCACCTGGGAGAATACAATATAATACCAGACACATTCCCTGTCCACAGCGAGTTCACAGTATAGAGGGTTTCAGGTGACAGCTTTAGGCTAAATGTTTTTTAACCTTGGGAAAATTTTTCAATGGAAGTGTCTTAATATCATCTCCTAGTAAATATTTTTCTTTCACTCATTCATTCAATCGTATTGATTGAGCCCTTACTGTGGGCAGAGCACTGTACTAAGCGGTTGGGAGAGTACAATACAATAAACAGACGCATTCCCTGCCCACGACAAGCTGACAGTCTAGATGGGGAGACAGATATCAATATAAATAAATACATGACAGATATGGATGTAAGCGGTATGGGGCTGGGACGGGGGGATGAAGAAAGGGAGCATGTTGGGGCGATACAGAAGGGAGTGGGAGATGAGGAAAAGTGGGGCCTTGTCAGGGAAGGCCTCTTGGAGAAGCTGTGCCCTCAGTACGGATTTGAAGACTGGGAGAGTAGTTGTCGGACTTGAGAAGCAGCCTGGCGTAGTGGATGGAGCCCGGGCCTGGGAGTCGGAAGGTCATGGGTTCTAATTCTTGCTCTTCCGCTTGTCTGCTGTGTGGCCTTGGGCAAATCACTTTGCTTCTCTGGGCCTCAGTTCTCTCATCTGTAAAATGGAGATTGAGACTGTGAGCCCCACGTGGGACAGGGACTGAGCCCAACCCGATTTGCCCTTTAGTGCAGTGCCTGGTACATAGAAAGCGCTTAAAAAAGTACCATAATTATTACTTGAGGGGGGTGGGAATTCCAGGCCAGAGGCAGGACGTGGGCGAGGGGTCAGCGGTGAGATGGATGAGATGGAGGCACAGTGAGAAGGTTTGACCAGATCGGCGGAACTGTTTTGATATTTTCACTGCCTCTCTTAGAGTTGGGTAAGTGCCCACGAAAGCAACATCTGGCAGGGTGGGAAAGCTTTCGAAGAATTTGCTTGGAGGGAAGCAGTGTGACCTAGTGAAAAGAGCACAGGACTAGATTTCAAAAGCCCTGGGTTCTGATCTCAGCCTGCCTACTGACTGCTGAGCAGGCAAACATTGAACAACTCATTTAACTTGTCTGGGGCTCAGTTTTCTCGTCTGTAAAATGGGGTTGGAATACTAATAATAGTACTACTACTAATAATATTTAGTAATTATGATACTTGTTCAGCGCTTACTATGTAATAATGTTGGTATTTGTTAAGCGCTTACTATGTGCCGAGCACTGTTCTAAGCGCTGGGGTAGACATAGGGGAATCAGGTTGTCCCACGTGGGGCTCACAGTCTTAATCCCCATTTTACAGATGAGGGAACTGAGGCACAGAGAAGTTAAGTGACTCGCCCACAGTCACACAGCCGACAAGTGGCAGAGCTGGGATTCGAACTCATGAGCCCTGACTCCAAAGCCCATGCTCTTTCCACTGAGCCACGCTGCTTCTCTATGTGCCAGCCACTGTACTAAGGGCTGGGGTGGATACGAGCAAATCAGGTTGGACGCAGTCCCTGTCCCACATGGGGCTCCCAGTCTCCATCCCCATTTTACAGATGAGGGAACTGAGGCCCAGACAAGTGAAGTGGTTTGCCTAAGGTCACACAGCAGCCAAGTGGTGGATTCGGGATTAGAACCCATGACCTCCTGACTTCCATGCCTGGGGTGTCTCCAGTAAGTCAGTCTGCTTCTCTACCGACTTTCTTTCCTCCTTACTCCATGAGAGTGATGTGGGGCAGGGACTCTTTCCAGCCTGATTATCTTGTGTCAGCTCCAGCGCTTAACCCATGGTCAGCATTTAACAAATACCATAATTATCATTCTTAGTGGCTCTGTTTTAGAATAATTCATTCATTTATTCATTCAATCATATTTATTAAGCACTTACTGTGTGCAGAGCACTGTACTAAGTGCTTGGGAAAGTACATATCTATGTATTTATGGGTATATATCTATGATTTTTCTATATATCTATGATTCTATTTATCTTGATGGTATTGATGCCTGATACTTGTTTTGTTGTTGGGCAGGAATTGACTCTGTTGTCGAATTGTACATTCCAAGCGCTTAGTACAGTGCTCTGCACACAGTAAGTGCTCAATAAATACGATTGGATGAAAGAATAAATGAAAATACAACAATAAACAGTGGCATTCCCCAATGAGCTTACAGTCTAGAGTGGTTCCAGTTGATTCTATGCCCCCTCTAGACTGTAAGCTTGTTGTGGACAGGGAATGTGTCTGTTATATTGGACTTTCCCAGGCACTAATACAGTGCTTTGCACACAGTAAGCGCTCAATAAACAGGATTGATAGATAATTTTTCTGCATTTCAGCATTTTGTAACTGAAAAGCGTTGGGATGAACTGGTGCTAATAGGGTCTTTTTATGGTATTTGTTAAACACTCACTAGGTGTCAGGCACTTTACTAAATGCTGGAGTAGATACAAGCTATTCAGATTGGATGTAGTCCAAGGTCTGCTGCGTGACCTGGAGCAAGTCACTTCACTTCTCTGGGCCTCAGTTAATAATAATGTTGGTATTTGTCAAGCGCTTACTATGTGCAGAGCACTGTTCTAAGCGCTGGGGGAGATACAGGGTAATCAGGTTGTCCCACGTGAGGCTCACAGTTAATCCCCATTTTACAGATGAAGTAACTGAGGCACAGAGAAGTGAAGTGACTTGCTCACAGTCACACAGCTGACAAGTGGCAAAGCCGGGAGTCGAACTCATAATAATGTTGGTATTTGTTAAGCGCTTACTATGTGCAGAGCACTGTTCTAGGTGCTGGGGTAGACACAGGGGAATGAGATTGTCCCACGTGGGGCTCACAGTCTTCATCCCCATTTTACAGATGAGGGAACTGAGGCCCAGAGAAGTGAAGTGACTCGCCCACAGTCACACAGCCGACAAGTGGCAGAGCTGGGATTCGAACTCATGACCTCTGAGTCTGAAGCCAAGGCTCTTTCCACTGAGCCATGCTGCCTCATTAAATTGGGCATTAAGACTGTGAGCCCCGCATGCTATCTAGAAAGTCCAGACTGATAATCTTGTATCTCCCCCAGCACTTAGTACAGTTCCTGGCACACAGTGAGCGCTTAAAAAATGCCATTTAAAAGAGGCAAATTTGAGCTGCTCCTCTTCAAACCCTGCTAGATCATTGTACTAATATTGATAATAAAAATAAAGATAACTGTGGTATGTGTTAGGTGCTTACTAAAAGCCAAGCTCTGTACTAAGTGCTGGGGCAGTTACTAGACCCCCGATTAGACCGTAAGCCCGTCAAACGGCAGGGACTGTCTCTATCTGTTGCCGACTTGTTCATCCCAAGCGCTTAGTACAGTGCTCTGCACATAGTAAGCGCTCAATAAATACTATTGAATGAATGAATGAGTGTCGGCTACCATCCCTGTCTCAGATGGGGCTCACAGCCAAAGGAGAAGGTGGACCAGGTATTTAATCCCCATTTTGCAGATGAGGAAATTGAGTCATAGAACAGTTTCAAGTGACTTGTCTCGATCTCACCTGTCTCACGTTCTGCCTCTGGCCTGAAATGCCCTCCCTCCTCAAATCCCACAGACAGTGACTCTCCCCACTTCAAAACCTTACTGAAGGCCCATCTCCTCCAAGAGGCCTTCCCTGACTAAGCCCCATTTTTCCTCATCTCCCACTCCTTTTTGCGTCGCCCTGACTCGCTCCCCCTCTCCCCATCCCACAGCACTTATGTACCTGTCATTTTATTCATTTATAATAATGCTTGTTTACTTGTATTGATGAGTCTGTGAGCCCATTGTGGGCAGGGATAGTCTCTCTCTATTGCTGTATTGTACTTTTCCAAGTGCTTAGTACAGTGCTCTGCACATAGTAAGTGCTCAATAAATGTGATTGAATTGAATGAATGAATGAACGAAGGTTACTCGGTGAGCTAGTGACAGAGCCGGGAATAAAACCCCGGTTCCCTGACTCCCAGACCCACAATCTTTCTACAAGTCCTGCTGTGAGAAACACGGTGGCGGGAATTCATTCATTCGGTTGTATTTGTTGAGCGCTTACTGTGTGCAGAGCACTGTACTAAGCGCTTGGAAAGTACAATTCAGCAACAGAGACAATCCCTGCCCACAACGGGCTCACAGTCTAGAGACTGAAGTGGAGAGGGTGCATGGTCTTTAGATCAATTTTGTCATTTCTAGTAATGATGATAATAATAATGATGATGATGATGATGGTACTTGTTAAGAGCTTACTATGTGCCAGGCTCTGTACTAAGTTCAGGGTGGAAACAAGCAAATCAGGTAGGACACGGGCCCTGTCCCATGGGGGCCTCACAGTCTTAATCCCCATTTTCCAGATGAAGGAGTAGAGATCCAGAGAAGTAAAGTGATTTGCCCAAGGTCATAGAGCAGATGTGTGGTGGACCGGACTTAGAACCCAGGTCCTTCTGACTTCCAGGCCTGTGGTCTGTCAGCTAAGCCCCGCTGCTTCTCCAGGGTACATGTGTGAGCCCTCTAGACTGTAAACCCGGTGTGGGCAGGGATTGTATCTCTTTATTGCTGAATTGTACTTTCCAAGCGCTTAGTACAGTGCTCTGCACACAGTAAGTTCTCAATAAATATGATTGACTGAGTGAATGAAAATGAATGAGCTACTTTCTTTTGTCTCATTTTCCCCCTTATCTCCATAGGTCTGGACCTCCACTTTGATTTCCTTATTTCCAATTTCCTTTTACAAAACATCATTCAGTTCTGTGGAGAAGCAGCATAGTTTAGTGGAAAGAACCCGGGCTTGGGAGTCAGAGGTCGTGGGTTCTAATCCCGGCTCTGACACTTATCAATTGTGTGACTTTGGGCTAGTCACTTCATTTCTCTGTGCCTCCGTTACCTCATCTATAAAATGGGGATTAAGACTGTGAGCCCCATGTGGGACAACCTGATTACCTTGTATCTGCCCCAGCACTTAGAACAGTGCTCGGCACATAGTAAACGCCTAACAAATACCATCATTAGTATTATTTTCCTCCGTGGGTTGTTCGGGCTGGTTCTTAGTTGCTTGATTCCCTCTTTGTCACTTCTTCTTTCATTCAATAGTATTTATTGAGCGCTTACTTTGTGCAGAGCACTGTACTAAGTGCTTGGAATGGACAGTTCGGCAACAGATAGAGACAATCCCTGCCCATCGACGGGTTTACAGTCTAATCGGGGGAGACAGATGGACAAAAACAAGACAACTTAATTGCAATAAATAGAATCAAGGGGATGTACACCTCATTAACAAAATAAATAGGGTAATAAAAATAGTCAATTTAAACTCCGCTGAGCTGAGATGAGGTGGGATTAGAACCCAGGTCCCCAGAGTCCTGGGTCTGTGTTCTTTCTCTGAGGCCAACGTGTGGGGAGCTAGGCCCTGAGCATTCCTGGGACCAGGTAGTCAGCCAGGCAGCAACGGGCTCTCTCCACCGCCGATTAACTCGGGGATCGTTTCCACGACGAGAGGGGTCAGGAACATGTGGATGGTGTCTGTGGCACTGGAATGACAGCAGAACACAGGCCATGGGAGAAAAAGAGAATAATAATAATAATGTTGGTATTTGTTAAGTGCTTACTATGTGCAGAGCACTGTTCTAAGCGCTGAGGTAGATACAGGGGAATCAGGTTGTCCCACATGGGGCTCACAGTCTTCATCCCCATTTTACAGATGAGGGAACTGAGACACAGAGAAGTTAAGTGACTTGCCCACAGTCCCACAGCTGACAAGTGGCAGAGCTGGGATTCGAACTCATGACCTCTGACTCCAAAGCCCATGCTTTTTCCACTGAGAAAGAGAATACAAAGAGAAAGAGAAGAAGAGAAGACAAGGTCGCTTCTCTGGGGCTTTAATAATAATAATAATAATAATAGTAATAATAATAGTATCTGTTAAGCGCTTTCTATGTGCCAGGCACTGTACTAAGCGGTAGGGTGGATACAAGCAAATCGGGTTGGACACATCCCCTGTTCCACGTGGGACTCATAGTCTCAATCCCCATTTCCTTCCCCTCCGCACTGTGCTCATTTGTATATATTATTTATTACCCTATTTTTTTAAATGAGATGTATATCTCCTTGATTCTATTTATCTTGATGACGTTATCTAGTTTTATTTTGTTCTGTTTTGCTTTGCTGTCTATCTCCCCGGTTTAGACTGTGAGCCCATCACTGGGCAGGGATTGTCTCTCTGTTGCCGAACTGTACATTCAAACTGCTTAGTACAGTGCTCCGCACATAGTAAGTGCTCAATAAATACTATTCAATGAATAAATGAATGAATTTATACAGATGAGGTAGTGGAGGCACAGAGGAAATGAAGTGGCTTGTCCAAAGTCACACAGCAAAGTGGCAGAATCAGGATTAGAACCCATGACCTTCTGACTCCCAGGCCCGTGCCAAGCTGAGGAACCATCTGTCCTTGCCTTCAGCGGGACCCACCTGTGTCTTTTTGTAAATCATGTCTTCCTGGCTCGTAAGCCGCAGCCGGAAAGTCCACAGCATTCGTCCTTCCTCACGGGGTCAGCGATCCCGTGCCGAGACTGGGCCCGTAGACAGGGCCAGGGTCTGAGATGCGGAATCTGTAGCAGTAATAATAATAATGGTATTTCTCAAGTGCTTAATATGTGCCAAGCACTGTTCTAAGCAGTGGGGTAGACACAAACTAATCAGGTTGGACAGAGTGTATTTATTTTATGTAGGCAGCCGTGGCACGGGAGAGAGTCGTGGGCAGAGACTCAAGTTGACTGCCCGGAAGGAGGCAGTGGGCAACCACTTCTGGATTTTGACCAAGAAAATTCTGCGGATCTGCTACCAGAACCATTGGAGTTGGAGTTGGGGCACTCTGTGAGGGAAAGTAATAATAATTTTGGTATTTGTTAAGCACTTACTATGTGCCAAGCACTGTACTAAGTGCTGGGGTAGCTACAAGGTTGTCCCACTTGGGGCTCATAGTCTTCATCCCCATTTCCAGATGAGGTAACTGAGGCACAGAGAAGTTAAGCAGCTTGCCCAAGGTCACACAATGACAAATGGCAGAGCTGAGATTGGAACCCACATCCTCTGGCTCCCAATCCCGGGCTCTTTCCACTAAGCCGCGTTGTGTCCATGGCGTCACTGAGGGTCGGAGATGAGTCGACAGCATAAGACAAGTACTCATTTTATGTAGTTTCTTTCTGATAATGTCTGTCTCCCCACCTCTTCAGGCTGTAAGCTCATTGTGGGTGGGAAATGTGTCTGTTTATTATTGAATTGTACTCTCCCAAGCTCTTTGTACAGTGCTCTGCACACGGTGAGCGCTCGATAAATACGATTAATTGGATGAAAGAAAAAAATGAATGGAAGCAGGGGGATAGGAAGGGAATTCCACCTGCTCAGTCTACCCGAGCTGTAGGCTGTTTGGTTTAGCGGGCTGTAGTAGTTTGGAGGCCCTAGCGGATTTCCTGTTGTTTTTCACTGAAAGGAGATGGGGGGGCTTTTTCCTCGTCACAGTCCCAAATGGTGCTAATTGAATTATTCATGCGATAGTTCATTCATTGACTACTCACTCAAAGGGAGCCCCAGGAGTTGCTCATTTGGCTCTGAAGACGTTAATGTGCGTTAATTAGAATGTCCTTTCTTCCTTTGCCCCTCTCTCTCCCTCCCTCTCCCTCTCCTTCTTCTCCTTCTTCCCTCTCCCCTCTCCTCCTTCCCTCTTTCTCTCCCTCTCTTCCTCCATCCCTCTCTCCCTCCCTCCCTCCTTCCCTCTTTCCCTACTTCTCCCTCTCCTCCCTCTCCTTCTCCCTCTCCTTCTCCTTCTCCCTCTCCCCCTCTGGCCCTCTCTTCCTCTCCCTCTTTCCCCCTTTCCCCCTCTCCCCCCCCCCCCCACCTCCCCCTCTCTCCCTGTCTCCCTCTCCTGAATGGATGTGAAGCGATCATGGTTGTTTCTTCTGAAAGATAGTAATGAAAAAAAGCAGAGCGGCCTAGTAGAAAGAGCACGGTCCTGGGAGTCAGAGGACCTGAGTTCTAATCCTGATTCTGCCACTTGCCTGCTATGTGATCTTGGGCAAGTCCCTCCATTTTTCTGGGCCTCAGTTTCCTCATCAATTTAAATGGGGATTCAATCCCACTCCCTTCTACTTACACCATGAGCCCTCCTGTGGGATCGGGTTGATGTCCAACTTGTATCTAACTTGAGAAGGAGGGTGGCGTAGTGGAGAGAGCATAGGCCTGGCAAACAGAAGGACCCGGGTTTTAATCCCCGGCTTCCCCACTTGTCTACTGTGTGACCTTGGGCAAGTCACTTCACTTCTCTGGACCTCAGTTCCCTCTTCTGTAAAATGGGGATTGAGACTGTGAGCCCCACGTGGGACAGGGACTGTGGCCAACCCAATTTGCTTGTATCCACCCCAGCGCTCAGTACCGTGCCTGACACATAGAGCTTAACAAATACCATTATTATAATTATTGTTATTCTCTGCTCCAGTGCTTGGCACACAGTCTTGTGTTATGCCTTCGAGTCATCTCTGACCCACAGCGACTCCAAGGACACATCTTTTCCAGATCGCCCCACCTCCACCTGTAACGATAGTTTTCTTGGTGAAAATACAGACGCGGTTGACCGTTGCCTTCTTCCGTGCAGTAAACTTGAGTCTCCACCCTGGACTCTCTCCCATGACATTGCTGCCTGGCACAGGGGAGTTTTGCTTCCCTTCCACTTGCTAGCCACTGGCCAAGCTAGGAATGGCATGGACAGGCCTCTGCTTCACTCTCCCTCTCATAGTTGAGACTGGTAGAGGACTGCAAACTCTCCACGTGCCATCCTGAGAGGGTATGGCACCCGTAAGCACTGACAAATATCATAAAAAAGAAGAATTGTGGTATTTTAAGTGCTTATGATGTATCCAGCCTTGAGCTAAGCATAGGGTAGATACAAGAAACCTAGTCAGACATGATCCCTGTCCCATACAGGGCTCACAGTCTAAGAGGAAGGGAAAAGAGGGAGAGCAGGTGTTTATTCCCCATTTTACAGATGAGAAAACTCCGGCACAGAGAAGTGAAATGATTTATTCAAGGTCACCCAGGAGACGAGAAGCACAGCCCAGAGTAGAACTCAAGTGCTCTGGACTTCCAGGCCTGAGTGTTTCCACTAGGCCACACTGTTTCTCAAAAAGATACAACTGCTTTAATGTTTCTTGACACAGACAAGAATAGACTGATGATAATGATGGGCTGTTTATTAAGCATTTACTTTAAGCAGTCCAGACAAAGTCCCTGTTCCTCACAGAATTCACTGATGAAATGGGAGGGCAAGCAGGTGTCTTATCTCCATTTTACAGTAAGAAAGCTGGGGCCCAGAGAGTCTAAGTGACTTGTTCAAAGTCACACAGCAGATAATGATAATAATAATAATAATGGTATTTAAATGATTACTATGTGCCAAGCACTGTTCTAAGTGCTGGGTAATCAGGTTGTCTCACGTGGGGCTCACGCTTTTAGTCCCCATTTTACAGATGAGGTAACTGAGGCAGAGAGAAGTTAAATGAGTTGCCCAAGGTCACATAGCAGACAAGTGGTGGAGCTGAGTTTAGAACCTACATCCTCTGACTCCCAAGCCCGTGCTCTTTCCACTAAGCTACACTGCTTCTCAGGGCCCAGAATAGAACCCAGGTTCTTTGATTCCCAGCTCTGTGCAGGGCCCAGAATAGAACCCAGATCCTCTGATTCCCAGCTCTCTGCTCTTTCATTCATTCAGTTGTATTTATTGAGCGCTTACCATGTGCAGAGCACTATACTAAGCGCTTGGGAGAGGACAATAGGGCAGTAAGCAGACACAACCTCTGCCCACAATAAGCTGACAGTCTAGGGGATGAGGTTTTTCCACTGGGCTCTGCTGCTAGCTTATATGGGCAGGGAATGTGCCTGCCAACTCTGTTTCATTGTACTGTCCCAAGATCTTAGTACAGTGCTCTGCACATGGAAAACATTCAATAAATACTACTGATGATGATGATAGCGAGGACCCCACTGTTGCAAGTGTCTTGAACAGCCACAGTTAGGCAAGGGAGGGTTTTTCAGTATACCTATTTTTTTGTGTGGTATTTTTATAGACCATGGGCTTGGGAGTCAACAGGTCATGGGTTCTAATTCTGTCTTCATCACTTGTTGACTGTGTGACCTTGGGCAAGCGTGGCTTAGTGGATAGAGCAAGGGCCTGGGTGTCAGAAGGACATGGGTTCTAATTCCCGCTCTGCCTCTTGTCTGCTGGGTGACCTTGAATAAGTCACTTCACTTCTATGGGCCTCAGTTACCTCATCTATAAAATGGGGATTAAAAATGTGAGCCTCCTGTGGGACAGGGATTGTGTCCAACCCAATTAACTCATATCTATTCCAGGGCGTAGAACAGTGCTTGGCACGTAGTAAGTGCTTAACAAGTACCATAATGATAATTATTATTATTATTCACTTCTTTGGGTCTCCTTTACCTCATTTGTAAAATGGAGATTAAGACTGTGATCCCCACATGGTACAAGGACTGTGTCCACCCCGATTCCTTGTACCCACCCCCAGTGCTTAGTGCATGATAAGCACTTAACAAATGCCATAATTATTATTATTAAATCCTTACTAAGTGCCAAGCATTGTACTAAGCACTGGGGTAGACTCAGCCTCCACAGGTTGAACGCGGTCACTGTCCCACCTGGGGCTCACAGCCGAGCAGGGGGAGAAATCGGAAACTGACCGTGCCCCGTCCAATTAGCCGAACCCCAAAGCGCATCCACGTCGCATTGCCAAGATGAGAAGAAGCTTCTGGAGAGAAGCGACTCAAGCAAGCGGAGCCCGAGGGGTTTGATGATGAAAGGTTTTCCCTTCCGGAGTGCCGGCGACCACCGATGTGTTCTCCAGGGGAGAGCGTCTTCAATTCCCGTGAGCGAGTGTGATCTCTGGCTCCGGCTTGGATCTGTTGAGGCGGATGTAGGCCTCCGGGAGGGTGACCCAGGCCGGATCCATGGTGATGCGATTGCTCAGAACCGGGCTGTGCTGGTGGACCCTTTGGCTCGTCGTCCTTTTGGCTCAGGAAGAAGAAAAGGGGATCCCTATTTGGGTTCGGATTTCACAAGCGCTTGGACTTCACAAGGTCCTCACTCGCCTCTCTGACTTGGCATTTTCTCTCCGCTCTGCTACAGATTGATTTTTCCTAAGCGTTGCCCCCCGGCCAGCCCGGGTTCCGCGGGAGCAGCGTGATTTAGTGTAAAGAGCCTGGGCTTGGGAGTCAGAGGACATGGGTTCTAATCCTGGCTCCGCCGCTTGTCTGCTGTGTGACCTTGTGCAAATCACTTCACTTCTCTGTGCCTCAGTTACCTCATCCGTAAAATGGGGATTAAGACTGTGAGCCCCATGTGGGACAATCTGATTTCCTTGTATCTACCCCCTGCACAGTAGGACAGTGCTGGACACATAGTAAGTGCTTAGCAAATGCCATTGTTACCATAATACCATTATTATTATTATTATCTTGGGGGTGTCTGGGATGGGGGGCTAATGCAGGATGCTGGGGATCTGGGATTTTGGAGGACCCAGTAAATGTTACCCCTCTAGACCGTAAGCTCATCGTGGGTGGGGAATGTGTCTATTTATTGCTGAATTGTACTTTCCAAGGACAGTGCTCTGCACACAGTAAGTGCTCGATAAATACGAATGAATGAATGAATGAATGAATGAATGAAAAGCAACGTGTCTACCAACTCTGTTGAATTGTACTCTCCCATCCCTTCGTACAGTGCTCTGCATGCAGTCAGTGCTCAGTTAATACCAATGATTGATTGATTACCTGACAACAATAGCGGTTCAGGGATTGGGGAGCAGGGGATGGGGTGCATATCCTGCAAGACAGGAGTGTTAGTTAAACACTTAAACCTGCAAGTGTCAGAAGGACCTGGATTCTAGTCCTGCCTCTGTCACGTATCTGCTGTGTGACCTTGGACAAGTCACTCAACTCCTCTGAGCACCAGTCACCTCATCTGTAAGATGGGAAAGAAGACTGTGAGCCCCATGTGGGACAGGGACTGTGTCCAACCTGATCACCGTGTATCTACCCCAGTGCTTAGAACAGTATGTGGCACATAGTAAGCACTCAACAAGTACTGTGATTATGATTTTTATTCATTCATTCAATCCTATTTATTGAGCTCTTATTGCGTGCAGGGCAATGTACTAAGAGCTTGAAAAGTACAATACAACAATTAAGAGAGATAATCCCTGCCCACAGCAGGCTTATCGTCTAGAATATTGATTATTATTATTAGCAGCGACATCAACTGGACAAGGCACCGAACATGAGTTCTAATGCCGCCGACCTAATGCCAGGGTTACGGGCTCGTGAGACAGGAAGGATGGTGGTGCTGTCTGCAGTGATGGGAAAGTCAGGGGGAGGACAGGGTTTGGATGGGAAGCTAAGGAGCTCCGTTATGATCACATTAAGCTCCCGAGGCTGGGAGGCCACCCAAGTAGAGAAGGCAGGAGGAGATGCCAGACTGCAGAGAGGGACAGAGATCAGGGCTGGAGATGTAGACTTTTTAAAGCGCTTACTATGTGCCAAGCACAATGAAGCCCTGAGGTTAGATACAAGTTAATCAAGTTTATTCGTTCAATTCATTCAATCGTAATTATTGAGCACTTATTTTGTTGTAGAGCACTTTACTAAGTACTTGGAAAGTACAATGAGAAGCAGTGTGGCTTAGTGGCAAGAGCCCAGGCTTGGGAGTCAGAGGTCGTGGGTTCTAATCCTACCTCTGCCACTCATGTGCTGTGCGACGTTGGGCAAGTCACATAACTTCTCTGTGCCTCAGTACCTCATCTGTAAAATGGAGATTAAGCCCCATGTGGGACAACCTGATTACCTTGTATCTACCCCAGCGCTTAGAACCGGGATTAGAACCTCATAACCTTGGCGTTAGCCTTGGCTCCTCTCTCTCTCATTCAACCCATATATTCAATCCATCACTGAATTCTGTCCATTCCACCTTCACAACATCGTGAAAATCCACTCTTTCCTTTCCATCCAAACTGCTACTACATTAATGCAGTCATTCATCCTATCCCACCTAGATTATTTCATCAGCCTCCTTGCTGACCTCCCAACCTCCTGCCTCTCCCCACTCCTGTCCATACTCCTCTGCCCGGATCATTTTTCTACAGAAATGTTCAGGACATGTCACCCCTCTCCTCTAAAATCTCCAGTGGTTGCCCATCCACCTCCATAGCAAACCAAACCTCTTCACCGTTGGCTTTAAACCCCTCCATCCCCTTGCCCCCTCCTACCTCACCTCACTACTCTCCTTCTCTAACTCAGCCCGCACCCTTCGCTCCTCTGGTGCCGCTAACCTTCTCACTGGGCCTCCATCTCGCCTGTCTCACCTCCGGCCCCTGACCCACATCCTGCCTTGGGTCTGGAACGCCTTCCCTCCTCAAATCCCACAGACAATGACTCTCCCCCACCTTCAAAGCCTTACTGAAGGCCCATCTCCTCCAAGAGGCCTTCCCAGACTAAGCCCCACTTTTCTCCATCTCCCACTTCCTTCTGCGTCACCCTGACTTGCTCCCTTTGCTCTTCTCCCCTCCCAGCCCCACAGCGCTTATGTCCATATCTTTCATTTTATTGATTTGTAGTGCTATCTGTCTCCCTCACTCTAGACTTAAAGCCCATTGTGGGCAGGGAATGTGACTGTTTATTGTTGTATTGTCCTCTCCCAAGCACTTAGTATGGTGCTCTGCACACAGTAATCGCTCAATAAATAGAATTAAATGAATGCATGAGTGAATCCAGATCATTCCAATTCCCAAGCCTGTGTTCAGAAGCAACGTGGCTTAGTGGAAAGTGCCCGGGCTTGGGAGCCAGAGGTTATGGGTTTGAACCCTGGCTCTGCCACTTGTCAGCTGTGTGACTTTGGGTAAGTCACTTAACTTCTCTGGGCCTCGATTACTCATCTGTAAAACAGGGATTAATGATGGTTTTTGTTAAGTGCTTATGGTGTGCCAAGCACTGTTCTAAGCACTGGGGTAGATACAAGATAATCAGGTTGTCCCACGTGGGGCTCACAATCTTAATCCCCATTTTACAGATAAGGTAACTAAGGCACAGAGATGTTAAGTGACTTGCCCAAAGTCACACAGCTGACAAGTGGTAAAGGTGGGATAAGAACCCATGACCTCTGACTCCTAAACCTGTGCTCTTTCCATTAAGCCATGAGACTGTGAGCTCCAAGTGGGACAACCTGATTACCTTGTATCTATCCCGGTGCTTAGAGCAGTGCTCGGCACATAGTAAGCGCTCAACAAATACCATCGTCATCGTCATCATCTAAAAAGGGTGATGAGAGAATCTCTATAAATTCCACATTTTGCAAGAGTCACAGTCAAAGAAGTAACCATAAAAAAGTGCAACGTCACGTATTCAGTCATTGAAGAAAGTACCATCCTGAGGCATAAGGCCTTAGTGTAATGAAATCCATTTGAAATCCCCCAACGTGAAAAAAGAGGCATTTTTTAGCACATTCCCTGTTAGCTGGGGTGCTCGAAATAATTTTTATGGCCCTTTACAGTTTTCTAATTCCTACACTCATGCGTGGGCAAAGTGGTTGTGTTCTGTCGCAAACAGTTGAATGCCAATTATTTTCTTGGCTGCACAACGGAGCGAGACGTGAGCCTGAGAGGAGAGCCTCCTGTAAAAGCATTTTTAACGACTCCCGCCTCTCCCGGAGGCCCGCATCTTGTCCGCGCCAATGATTTTTCGCTCCACCGATAGGGTGCCGATGTAATGAGCGCTGTAAATTTCGTACGGGACTGTATATATTTCCTAACCCGGTAGATTGAGCCCACAGAGCGCTCCAATCGTTTGTGGAAGGCTAATGCGAGGGGGATTTTAAGAGAAGCGACATGGTGTAATGGATAGAGCACGGGCCTGGAAGTCAGAAGGACCTGGGTTCTAATCCCGGCTCCACCATGTGTCTGTTGCGTGACTTTGGGCAAGTCACTTTACTTCTCTGGGCCTCAGTGACCTTGTCTGTAAAATGGGGATGGAGACTGTGAGCCCCACGTGGGACAGGGACTGTGTGCAACCTGATTTGCTTGTATACAGGCAAAGTAAAGTGTCTGGCACATAGTAAGTGCTTAACAAATGCTATCATTATTATTATTATTATTATTATTAATCCCCATTTGACAGCTGAGGGTACTGAGACATAGAGGAGTGAAGTGACTTGCCCAAGGTCACTCAGCAGACAAGTGGTGGAGCTGGGATTAGAGCCCACGACCTTCCGACTCCCAGGCCCAGGGTCTGTCTGCTACTAGGCCATGCTGCTCTTTGTAGGCAGGAACCGTGTCTACCAACTCTGCTGTATTACACTCTCCCAGGTGCTTAGTACAGTGCTCTGCACACTGTAAGCACTCAATACCAATGATTGATTAATTGAACTCATTGTAAGCGGGCAACATGTTCACCAGCGCTGCAATACTGTACTCTCCCAAGGGTATAGTACAGTGCTCAGCCCACAAGAAGTGCTCATTAAATACCACTGAACGACTGATTGTGCTTTAGGCTGATATATGTGTTGTTGGCAGTAAAAGTTAAGTGACTTATTGTAATTATTGAGAAGTAGCGTGGCTTAGGGGATAGAGCATGGGCCTGGGAGTCAGAAAGACCTGGGTTCCAATCCTGACTCTGCCAGTTGTTCGCTTTGTGACCTTGGGCAAATCACTTAACTTCTCTCTGCCTCAGTTCCCTCATCAGTAAAATGGACATTAAGAGTGTGAGCCTCATGTGGGACAGGGACTGCATCCAACTCAATTACCTTGTAACTATCCCAGTGCTTAGTACAGTGCCTGACACAGTATAAGTAACAAATACCACAATTAATTTTCAGGCTCACTTTTCTCTGCTGCACCCAGAGTATCTCTCTTTATTACTATATTGTAATAATAATATCTGTGGTATTTGTTAAGTGCTTACTGTGTGCCAAGCCCTGTTCTAAGCACTGGGGTAGATACAGGGTAATCAGGTTGTCCCACGTGGGGCTCACACTTTTAACCCCCATTTCACAGATGAGGTCACTGGGCCCAGATAAGTTAAGTGACTTGCCCAAGGACACACAGCAGATAAGTGGCGGAGCTGGGATTAGAACCCATGTCCTCTGACTCCCAAGCCTGGGCTCTTTCCACTAAGCCACGTTTCCCAGGCGCTTAATACGGGACTCTGCACAAAGTAAGCACCCAATAAATAAGATTGAATGAATGATTGAAGGGACATAGCTTTATAGAATCCAGACGAGGAGGAAAAAAGTTATGAAAAACCTTGGGGGTGGTTTTTTTCCCCATCTTCTTCTATTTTTAGCTTCTTTGAGGACCCTTCCCGCCACCCCTTACCAACTATAGCCCGCGTGGTTTGACGAAGCACGGACTGATAACATTTCAAATGTCAAAGGAACATTTACCATAAGCTGACGTTCCAAATTGATTCCTGCCACCGTTAAGTCCCATTCTGGTAAACGGTTTTTTACTTTTCTGTGACTTTTCTGTCCCATAGAACTCCAAATTCCAACCCACAGGGAAACAGTTAAGTTCTTCCAATAAAGTCCGTTAGCAAGGCTGATAATCTTTGCTGGTGGCTGATGTTTTCTTGCTAGAGCGCTATCGAGGGAAAAGAAAGTGGGGGCTTGGCCACAGCTTAAGAAATTTCAGTCTAAGTATGAATGCTTTTTTTCCTTTTTCTGCATTTTGTTGATCTTGCATGATAATAATAATAATGATGGTATTTGTTAAGCTCTTACTATGTGCCAGGCACTGTTCTAAGTGCTGGGATAGATACAAGGTTATCACATTATCTCACGGGAGGCTCATAGTCTTAATCCCTATTTTACAGATGAAGTAACTGAGGCACAGAGAAGTTAAGTGATTTGCTCAAGGTCACATAGCGGACAAGTGGCAGAGAGAGATTAGAACCCACATCCTTTGACTCCCAAGTCATGTTCTTGCCACTAGGTCATCCTCCTTCTCTTAAATCTGTTGCGTCTCTTGAATCTCTTGCCTTGCATCTTTTCTTGCAGCTGGCTCTCCAGACCTGACTAAGGCCTCCTTTCCTCTTCTCCCACTCCCTTCTGCGTCACCGTGACTTACTCCCTTTATTCACCACCCCTCCCGGCACCACAGCACTTATGTATAGATCTGTAATAATAATAATAATAATTGTGGTATTTGTTAAGTGCTTACTATGTGCAGAGCATCGTTCTAAGCGCTGGGGTAGATACAAGATAATCAGATTGTCCCATGTGGGGCTCACTTTTTTTAATCCCCATTTTTGCAGATGAAGTAATTAAGGCACAGAGAAGTTAAATGACTTGTCCAAGGTCACACAATAGACAAGTGGTAGAGCCAGGATTAGAACCCACAATCGCTGACTCCCAAGCCCAGGCTCTTTCCACTAAGCCACGCTGCTAGATCTGTATTATGTATTTATATTGATGTCTGTTTTCTCCCTCTAGACTGTAAGCTCGTTGTGGGCAAGGAATGTCTGTTTATTATTGTATTGTACTTTTCCAAGCGCCTAGTACACTGCTCTGCACTCAGTAAGCGCTCCGTAAATATGATCGAATGAATGAATGAATCTGCAATTTATTTATAGTAATGTCTGTCTTCCACTCTAGACTGCAAGCTTCTTGTAGGCAGGGAATGTATCTGTTTACTGTTATAGCTTAGTCTCCCAAGCGCTTAGTACAGTGTTCTGTGCACAGTAAGCTCTCAATAAATACATTTGAATGCATGAACTAAGGTATTCTCAGAAACCATATTAGAGTGGATTAGACTGTAAGCCCGTCAAAGGGCAGGGACTGTCTCTATCTGTTGCCTACTTGTACATTCCAAGCGCTTAGTACAGTGCTCTGCACATAGTAAGCGCTCAATAAATGCTGTTGAATGAATGAATAATGTTGGCTTTTGCCCTGAGTGCTTCAGCATTGGTTTTTTTTCCCACTTTCTCTTGTTCAAAAGCTCAAGGATTGATGTTTGTGTGAGTCAGCAAGATGACCCAGAAATGCTCAACTGGCCACCAAAAACCCGGTTGATATTTTAGAACTAATTTGGCATTCAGTCATTTTCGCTATTTTATATGTTCTCATGGGATTTGGACAGATGTAGTGGCTACAGCCTGGGCCTGGGAGTCAGAAGGTCATGGGTTCTAGTCCCCGCTCCGCCGCTTGTCTGCTGGGTGACTTTGGACAAGTCGCTTCACTTCTCTGGGACTCATTTACCTCATCCGTAAAATGGGGATGAAGACCGTGAGCCCGGCGTGAGACAGCCTGATTACCTTGTATCTATCCCAGCGCCTAGAACAGTGCTTGACACATGGTAAGCGCTTAATAAATACCATATCTGTTATTATTTCCCTCATCTGTAAAATGGGAATTGAGACTGTGAGCCCCACGTGGGACAGGGACTGTGTCCAACCCAATTTACCCCAGCGCTTAGTGTGGTGTCTGGCACATAATAAGTGTTTGACAAATACCACAATTATCGTTAGAGGCAAGAATAGGGGAGCAAAGTTATCAAAGACAGTGGGATTTATTGAATGGTTACTATGTGTCAAGCAGTAGGCTAAACGCTGGGGTAATTATTGCCATTTATTATTATGGCATTTGTTAAGTGCTTACTATGTGCCAAGCACTATTCTCAGCACTGGGGTAGATGCAAGTTAACTAGAGTGGTTGCAGTCCCTGTCCCACATGGAGCTCATGGTATAAATACGAGGGAGAACAGGAATTGGATTCCCATGTCACAGATGGGGAAACTGAGGCACAGAGAAGTTAAGCGACGTGCCCAAGGTCACACAGCAGATGAGTGGCGGAGCAGGGATTAGTAGCCGGGTCTGCTACTTATAGAGCCCTGTTTTTTTTTATCACTAAGTGCCAAGCACTGTGCTAAGCGGTGGGATACAAAACCAGCCGGGCATGGTCCCTGCCCTCATGGGCCTCAAAGTCTAAGTGGGAAGGAGAACAGATATTGAATCCCTGTTTCTCGAATGTAATAATAATAATAATAATAATGTTGGTATTTGTTAAGCGCTTACTACGTGCCGAGCACTGTTCTAAGCGCTGGGGGAGATACAGGGTAATCAGGTTGTCCCACGTGAGGCTCACAGTTAATCCCCATTTTACAGATGAGGTAACCGAGGCACAGAGAAGTGAAGTGACTTGCCCACCGTCACACAGTTGACAAGTGGCAGAGCCGGGAGTCGAACCCATGACCTCTGACTCTGAAGCCAGGCTCTTTCCACTGAGCCACGCTGCTTCCCCTAATCTTTGCTCTGCCACTTGTTTGCTGTGTGACCTTGGGTAAGTCACTTGACCTCGCTGTGCCTCAGTGACCTCCTCTTTGGAAATAAAAGGGGATTGAGACTGTGAGCCCCATGTGGGGCAGGGACTGTGTCCAACCTGATAACCTTGTCTCTACCCCAACACTTAGAACAATACTTGACACACAGTAAATGGTTAACAAATACCATTATTATTATTATTATTGTTATTAGATGAGCAAACTGAAGTCTGGAGTTTCCTTGATCCGGGCCCTGTAATTTATTTATTTATACAAAATGTCTATCTTCCCCACTCTAGACTGGAAGCTCGTTGTGAGCAGGGAGTGTGTCTCTTTACTGTTGCTTGTACTCTCCCAAGGGTTTAGTACAGTGCTTTGCACACCCTAAGAGCTCAATAAATATGATTGAATGAATGATTACATTGTATTCTCCCAAGCTCTTGGTGCAGTGCTCCGAACACAGTAAGAGCTTAATAAACTTTGCACATAGTAAGCGCTCAATAAGTACTATTGAATGAATGAATGAATGAACGTGACTGACTGACTGACTAAATGAATTGTTTGCCTTGCAAATTCTCCCTGATCAATGCAGTTATTCCTAAAATGAGTGTGGGAAGGCTCTCCCTAAGTGCTTCTTTTGGTCCCGCTGATAACCGACTCCCTGTTTTAACATAATGTTCTTTTTAGTGTTGATTATGTTTCCCCCTTGAACGTGCTTCAGTGGCTTTTGAAGGCTCCGCTCCCTCTCGCTGTTGCATATTAATGACCATGGAGTTGAGCCACACTTGATCAAGTCTCTTAAGGACCCAGAATTTCTTAAGGGAGATGAAAAGCCCTAAGTAGGCTAAAGTTTGGATCGGGATTTGAAATTGTGTTCAATGGTCCTGGCCACCAGAAAGCCCGGCCGTCGATCTCCCGGGCAACCCCCTTCTCATCTACCTCGCCTCCGACCTCTCGCCCACATCCTGCCTCTGGCCTGGAATGACCTCCCTCTTCAAATCCGACGGACAAACACTCTCCCCCGCTTCAAAGCCTTATTGAAGGCCCACCTCTTCCAAGAAGCCTTCCCTGACTAGTCTCCCTCTGTCCTCTACTCCCACTCCCTTCTGCGTCGCCTGTGCTCGTTCTTCCCCCTTCCTAGACCCACACCACTTTGTTCACACCTGTCATTTCTTTATTCATATTTATTTCTGTCTCCCCTTCTAGACTGTAAGCTCAATGTAGGTAAGGAATGTGTCTGTTTTTTATTAGAGTGTTTTCTCACTAACGCTTATTACAGTGCTCTGCACCCAGTAAGTGCTCGATAAATGCCAATTGCCTGACTGACTGACAGTGTTGAAATGCTGAAAGACCTGTCTCTGTAGAGTTCTCCACACCCCACTCCTACCCCACCTCTCTCTCCAAACACCTGCTTAAACAATTAAGTGGGATCTTTATTTCTTTTTCCGCAGCAATTAAGCAACAGAAATAGCAACCCAAATGGCCATGGCTGATTCCCTCGATGCTTTGAGGGGCCCTGGGGTGGAAAGGAATAGCATGCTAATACAAAGCTCAGAAAAGTCTGCAGTCTAGGTCTCCAGCAAGATAATGATAATTGTGGTATTTGTTAAGTGCTTACTATGTGACAGGCACTGTACTAAGCACTGGGGTGGATACAAGCAAACTGAGTTGGACACAGTCCCTATATGGGACTCATGGTTTCAATCTCCATTTTCCAGATGAGGTCACTGAGGCCCAGAGAAGTGAAGTGATTTGCCCAAAGTCACACGGCAGACAGTAGTAACCGCTCAGTAAATACTATTGAATGAATGAAGTGGCAGAGCTGGGATTAGAACCCATGACTTTCTGACACCCAGGCCCATGCCCTATCCATTCGTTCATTCACTTAATTGTATTTGTCAATAATAATAATAATAATGATAATGTTGGTATTTGTTAAGGGGTCACTATGTGCCGAGCACTGTTCTAAGCGCTGGGGTAGATAGAGGGTAATCAGACTGTCCACATGAAGCTAACAGTCTTAATCCCCATTTTACAGATGAGGGAACTGAGGCACCGAGAAGTGAAGTCACTTGCCCAAAGTCACAAAGCTGACAAGTGGTAGAGGTGGGATAAGAACCCATGACCTCTGACTCCTAAACCCTTGCTCTTTCCACTGAGCCACACTGCTTCAATGTGTGCACAGCATGGTACTAAGCGCTTGGGAGAGTACAAAACAACAGTAAACTGACAATCCCTGTCCACAATGAGCTCACATTATGGGACGGTGGGAGGGCTGGGGAAGAGACAGACATCAATGCAAATAAGTAAAATGACATATTTATAATATAATATATATAAATGTAATGTGTAATATATATATATATTATAATGTTGGTATTTGTTAAGCGCTTACTATGTGTTGAGCACTGGACTAAGCGCTGGGGTCGATACAGGGTAATCAGGTTGCCCCACGTGAGGCTCACAATCTTAATCCCCATTTTACAGATGAGATAACTGAGGCACAGAGAAGTTAAGTGACTTGCCCACAGTCTCACAGCTGACAAGTGGCAGAGCTGGGATTCGAACCCATGAGCTCTGACTCCCAAGCCCGTGCTCTTTCCACTGAGCCATGCTGCATTAGTGCTATGAGGCTGGGAGATTGAGTAGAGCAGAGGGAAATGCAGAAGGGAGTGGGAGATGAGGAAAAGAGGGGTTAGTCTGGGAAGGCCTCTTGGAGGAGATGGGCCTTCGATAAGGCTCTGAAGGGGGAAGAGTCATTGTCTGTGGGATTTGAGGAGGGAGAGCGTTCCAGGATAGAGGCAGGACGTGTGGGCCAGGGATCGGTGGCGAGATAGACGACATCGAGCTACAGTGATAAGGTCAGCGTTAGAGGAGCGAAATGTGTGGATTGGATTGGAACAGGAGAACAGGGAGGTGAGGTAGGAGGGGGCAAGGTCATTGACTGCTTTAAAGCTAGTCGTGAGGAGTTTTTGTTTAATGTGGAGGTAGACGAGCAACCACTGGAGTTTCTTGAGGAATAAGGAAACGTATTCTCAATGTTTTTGTAGGAAAAACTTGTCTTATGTTGGGTTGCTGCATTTAATGCTTGCTGCGCCTGGTGCTCTTTTCATTCATTCATTCAATAGTATTTACTGAGCGCTTACTATGTGCAGAGCACTGTACTAAGCACTTGGAATGTACAAGTCGGTAACAGATAGAGACAGTCCCTGCCCTTTGACGGGCTTACGGTCTAATCGGGGGAGACGGACGGACAAGAACAATGGCAATAAATAGAATCATGGGGAAGAACACCTCATTAAAACAATAGCAAATAAATAGAATCAAGGCAATGTACATCTCATTAACAAAATAAATAGGGTAATGAAGATATATACAGTTGAGCGGACGAGTACAGTGCTGAGGGGATGGGATGGGAGAGGGAGGAGCTTATCTCTCTTTCCCCGGAAGCTTTTGCTTGAAGAAAGTCAGTCAGTCATATTTATAAATAATAATAATGGTATTTGTTAAGAACTTACTATGTGCCAAGAACTGTTCTAAGCATTGGGGGGGCTACAAGGTCATCAGGTTGTTCCATGTTGGCTCACAGTCTTAATTTCCACTTTACAGATGAGGTAACTGAGGCTCACAGAAGTGAAGTGATTTGCCCAGTCACCCAGCTGACTAGCGACAGAGCTGGGATTAGAACCCACAGCGTGGCTCAGCGGAAAGAGCACGGGCTTTGGAGTCAGAGGTCATGGGTTCGAATCCCAGCTCGGCCACTTGTCAGCTGTGTGACTTTGGGCAAGTCACTTAACTTCTCGGTGCCTCAGTTACCTCATCTATAAAATGGGGATTAAGACTGTGAGCCCCAAGTGGGACAACCAGATTCCCCTGTGGCTACCCCAGCGCTTAGAACAGTGCTCGGCACATAGTAAGCGCTTAACAAATACCAACATTATTATTAACCCACGACCTCTGACTCTCAAGCCTGGGCTCTTTTGATTGAGCCATGCTCCTTCTCTTATTGAGCCCTTACTGTGTGCAGAGCACAGTACTAAGCACTTGGGAAAGTACAATATAACAATAAACAGGCACATTCCCTGCCCACAACGACCTTACAGTCTAGAGGGGGAGACGGACATTTAATAGAAATAAATAGAATTCATTTTATTTATTAAGAAGCAGCGTGGCTCAGTGGAAAGCGCCCAGGCTTGGGAGTCAGAGGTCATGAGTTCCCAGCTCTGCCACTTGTCAGCTGTGTGGCTGTGGGCAAGCCACTTCACTTCTCTGTGCCTCAGTGACCTCATCTGTAAAATGGGGATTAACTGTGAGCCTCACGTGGGACAACCTGATGACCCTGTTTCTATCCCACCGCTTAGAACAGTGCTCTGCACATAGTAAGCGCTTAACAAATACCAACATTATTATTAAAATTACAGATATGGACAAAATGAGGATTGAGACCGTGAGCCCCACGTGGGGCAGGGACTGTGCTCAATTTGATTTGCTTGTATCTACCCCAGCGCTTAGAACAGTGTGTGGCACAGAGTAAGTGCTTGACAAGTACCATCATTATTGTTATTAGGACAGCGATAACTCCCTCAATTGGGTGTTTTAATTGATCAATATGTCTCCCCCTCTAGACTTTAAACTCACTGAAGGCAGGAAAGGTATCTTTCAACTTCGCTGTATTGTACCCTCCCATTCTGGGTACAGAGCTCTACACACAGTAAGCCCTCAATAAATACCAGTCAATCATATTTATTGAGCACATACTGTGTGCAGAGCACTGTAATAAGCACTCGTTCCCCCACCTTAAACTCTGAGCCTCATTCTGGGTAGAGATTGTGTCTGATTGATCATCCTGCATCTAAACCAGCACTTGACGCAGTGATTGACACATAATAAGCCCGTAATAAATATTATTATCATTATGATTATTTTGCACAGCTTACCAGAACACTGAAATGCAGATAGTGATTATAATAATTACTGACATCTTTGGCAAATCCATTTTTGGGAACTGCTTATTCATGGCTATCAATTTGGCATTTGTTTTCATTCTGAGTTCAGCATGCCACTCGTTATTAACAAAATCTTACATCCATTAACCACCAAGTACAGTTGTTTTTCAGTGGCCTGTATAGTTGTAAAGTTAAATTTTTTGGGTTTTTTTTTTGGTCGGGCCTCATGTAACTGATTAAGAATTACATATTGCAAATGGATGTTGTTGTTTGGGTTTTTATTGTAGTCTTTAATGCTTCTGGGGTAATGAAATCCATTATCTGGTTTTCAGTGGAATACTTAGAAAAACATGAATGGAATGAATAAGCCGTGCACTTCTTCTACCAAAACCTCCCTTCAAAATATAATTAAAAACATTTCCTCAGCCCCGTCACTGAGTTTTGGTTATTTATTTAACAATAAATACATCTTGAAACAAAATGGGGAAAAAGAAATGTTTGCATTAGTGGGAGGATTCCATATGAAGTCTTTATTATTGATTTAGCTCGTTAGAGCTTGTTGTAGGCAGGGAACTTATCTGCCAACTCTGTTGTATTGTGCTCTCCCAAGCACTTAGGACAGCGCTCTGCACCCAGTAAGTGCTTATTAAGTACCACTGATTGATTGTCCAACAGCTCGATTGTATTGTACTCGCCCAAGCGCAGTGCTCTGCTCACAGTAGATGTTCAATAAACACACTTGTTGTTGATGAGAAGACCAGATAGCCTCAAGAGAATTTGCCTAGGTGAACCAAGAGCCCAGGAGAATCATCATCCTTGATAGTAGATGAGAGCAAGTCAAGGTTTGTGTTCTGTATCTTGGTGTGTTTTTTTTTTTTTGTGCATGTGTGGGTGTATCCAGGAAGATGTTGTTGTTAACTGTTGCATATGGACCTTGCTAAGCTACGTGCCAGACACTGGACTAAGCACCGGGGTAGATACGAGCTAAACAGGTTGGACACAATTCCTGTCCCACACGGGGCTTATTTTCCCATTTTGCTGATGAGGTAACTGAGGCACGGAGAAGTGAAGTAACTTGTCCCCCAGCAGACAAATGGGAGAGGCAGGATTAGACCCCAGGTCTCTCTGACTCCCAGGCCCGTGCTCTAGCCAGTAGGCCATGCTGCTTCTCCCCCAGGGACTTGTAACTTCACTGCCCTGACTTGCAGAAATACAGCTAAAGAGGGTGGGAAATTCAGGCCGGACTTTTCAGCGAGAAAGTGAGTAAAATGTGTCACCACTGAAAGTCCAGTAGGCAGAACGAGTGACAGTGATGAGACCTGAGAAAGCTCGATCGGGACAGTTGGGGTTGTATCCAATGCTTAGAACAGTGCTTGGCACATAGTTAGCACTTAACAAATACCATCATCATCATCATCATCTCATCCCTAAAATACCTCGGACCCTCTCGTTGTCAAATAAAAAAACAAACAAACAAAAGCCATATGGAGGAGGAATAGTTGAATAAAAGCAGCGTTTCGTAGTGGAAAAAGCCCCGGACTGGGGGCCAGAGGACCTGGATTCTAATCTCAGCCCCATCATGTGACTGCTGCGCGACCCTGGGCAAGTCTCTTCACTTCTCGGTACCTCAGTTACCTCATCTGTGAAATGGGGATTGAGATCATGAGCTCCATGGGGGTCAGGGACTATGCTTGTATCCACCCCAGCACTGAGTACAGTGCCTGGCACATGGTAAGTGCTTAACAATTACCACAATTATTATTATTATAATCAGGTGTAGGAGTGATTTAGCCTGTAATGGATACCAAGTGAATTTCTTCAGACCACTAGGCAAACACTTAATATATTGCGGTACATTGATTGAGCGTTAAAAATGCAGAGTTGTGGAGTTATTGCCGGGCTAAAGTTTGCAAGGTAAACCATGGCTGCTTGGGTTTGCAAAGAGCTGAACTAACAGAGGGCTTAAGAGGAAAAATAATGTTCACTTCGTGTTTTAATGTCGCCTGCTCATCTGCCATTGTGAGGAAGATTTAATGCTAAGGTGTTTTTTTTGGTTGCAACTCAACCCAGTAGCTAAGGTGCTTATGGGCATGTAATAAGTCTTCTGTCGTACCTTTCCAAGCACCCAGTACAGTGCAGGACTGGAAATCAGGAGACCTGGGTTCTAATCCCGACTCCCCGGCTTCTGTGCTGGGTGAACTTGGACAAGTCACTTAGAGAAACAGCATGGCTTAATGGAAAGAACATGGGCTTGGAAGTCAGGGGTTGTGGGTTCTAATCCCGGCTCTGCCACTTGTCAGCTGTGCGTCTTTGGGCAAGTCACAACTTCTCTGTGCCTCAGTTACCTCATCTGTAAAATGGGGATTAAGACTGTGAGCCCCACGTGTGACAACCTGATTACCTTGTGTCTCCCCCAGGGCTTAGAACAGTGCTTGACACATAGGAAGCGCTTTTTAAGTGCTTAGTACAGTGCTCTGCACACAGTAAGCGCTCAATAAATACAATTGGTTGAATGGAATCATTTCACTTCTCTGGGCCTCAGTTTCCTCATCAATAAAATGAGGATAAGATAACCGCTCCCTCTGAGACTGTGAACCGTGTGTGGGAGAGGAACTGAATCCTGTGTGGGACAGGAACAATGTGCATACCTCGCCACTTAGCCCAGTGCTTGGCTCAGAGTAAGAGCTTAATAAATGCCATCAATATGTTCCGTTACGTGCCGTAGTTTCTTTGTTGTCCTAAGACCGTTTTCAGTGAATATTCATAAAAGACACCATGCCTTTCCTCCATGTTTCCATAGAGATTTCCCAGGGTTTATGCCTCAAAGACAGATCTCTGGAGCTCGTAGACTCTGATTATTCCAAACCCTTGCCCCGGATATTCTGCCGTTCCCAACCGAGGTTGGTCACTGAAGCTGTTTTTATAGAAAGCGATAAAAAGATGGGCTTGACTTCTTTCATGTATTTGGAAGGATGTTAGGTGTTGTATTATAAAGAGAAGGCGATGGCAAACATCTGTGACCGCTGAGACTGCAGTTGGTTCTTATTTACGACCCAACGGATCGCTCTCCTCATGTGAATTCCATTCCTTTGTTGAAAGAATATTGAGTTTTCTGGTTCATATTTACTATGGGAGAACCTGGATCGGATCATCACTTCCAGACAACAACGGAGAGTGAGGCAAATGACCTCGTTGCTCTTGACTTTCCCAATCAAGTCGTTCCTCGGTCTCCAGGGAATTGCTTTGGGCCACTCGACTGGAAGCTGGTTTGGTTGGAGCTGAGAATTTGCAGGGGCTCATGTCAACCCATCCACCGTCCTTTGCATCCTCCTTCTCCTCTAGGCCGAGCATAATAACAATAATAATAATGGGATTTGTATTAATTTCAATCAGTTCGGTGCTCTGCATTCATTCATTCAGTCAGTTGTATTTATTGAGTGCTTACCATGTGCAGAGCACTGTACTAAGCACTTGACACAATAAAGGCTCAATAAATATGATTGAATGAATAATAATAAATGGCTATATAGGTTAAGTGCTTACTAAGCGTTGGGGTGGATACAAGCAAATCGGGTTGGACACAGTCCCTGTCCCATGTGGGGCTCACAGTCTCAATCCCCACTTTACAGATGAGGAAACTGAGGCCCAGAGAAGTGAAGTGACTTGCCTACGTCACCCAGCAGAGAAGTGGCCGAGTTGGGATTAGAACCCAGATCCTCTTTCATTCATTCATTCATTCATTCATTCATTCATTCATTCAATTATATTTATTGAGTGCTTTTCTACTTTGGGCAAGTCTCTTCACTTCTCTGGGCCTCAGTTACCTCATCTATAAAACATGGATTGAGACTGTGAGTCCCATGTGGGACAGGGAATGTGTCCAACCCAATTTGCTTGAATCCATCCGCGCTGGCAATCCTGATTTGCGCTTAGTACAGTGTATGACACATAGCAAAAGCTTAGTTTAGGGAAGCAGCATGGTGTACCGCATAGAGCCCGGGCCTGGGGATCAGAAGGTCATAGGTTCTAAATGCGGCTGAACCACTTGTATGCTGTGTGACCCTGGGCAAGTCACTTCACTTCCCTGGGCCTCAGTTTCCTCATCTGTAAAATGGGGATTGAGACTGTGAGTCCCATGTGGGACAGGGATTATATCGAACCTAATCTGCTTGTATCCACTCCAGTGCTAAGAACAATGCCTGCCACATAGTAAGCGCTTAACAAATACCATAATAATAATAATAATAGCTATTATTAAGCCCATGCATTCCGTGCAGAGGCGTAATAGTACCTCATCTGTTAAATGAGGATTGATACTGTGAGCTCCACGTTGGACAGGGACTATGTCCAACTCGATTAGCTTGTACCCACCCCAGCTCTGAGTACAGTGCCTGGCACAAAGTAAGCACTTAATAAATACCAAGCAACTTGGCTTAGTGGAAAGAGCCTGGGCTTGGAAGTCAGAGGACCTGGGCTGTAATCCTTGCTCCGCCGCTTGTCTGCTGTGTGACCTTGGGCAAGCCACTTCACTTCTCTGGGCCTGGTTACTTCATCTGGAAAATGGGGATTAAGACTGTGAGCCCCACGGGGGACAACCTGATTACCTTGTATCTACCCCAGGGCTTGGCACATAATAAGGACTTAAATTCCATAATTATAATTATTATTATTAGCAAATACCATTCAAAAAAAAGAAAAATTTGCCAATTGTTCAGATGTCTGGATGCCCACAGTCCAAGCCACCCCACATCTGGCAGGGTCCTAGCGAGAGTCCGGGCTGGCGGAGATTCTCTCCAGAGGTTGAGGCTTGAGAGAGGGGCTCATCTGATGTCAGGCAAAGCTGGGAGAGCTCCCATTGCTGCCGTCCCTCTTAATTAATTAATCGATTATGGTATTTGTTAAGCATTTACTATATACCAAGCACTGTACTAAGTGCTGGGGTGGATACCAGATAATTGGATTAGACACAGTCCCTGTCCCACTTGGGATGCACAGTCTCAATCCCCATTTTACAGAAAAGGTAACTGAGGCCCAGAGAAGTAAAGTGACTTGCCCAAGTTCACACAGTAGACAAGTGGTGGAGCTGGGATTGGAACCCATGACTTTCTGAAGCCCAGGCCCAGGCTCTATCTACTAGACCATGCTGCTTCTCTGAGCTACACTATTCATCTTGCGTGGTGCTGAAATTCCTGCCATTATTCTTGGCCAGTCTGATAGGAAAAGGATGACCCTATCTGTAGTTTATCTGTAATTTCTTTATTTGTAATTCATTTATTTCTAGTAATGCCTGTCTCCCCCTCTAGACCGTAAGCTTGTTGTGGGCAGGGAATATGCGTTCACTGTTATAGTGTACTCTCCTAAGCGTTTAGTACAGTGCTCTGCACTCAGTAAACAATAAATATGATTGAATGAATGGGAGGAATTGATACTGTTTCTATCAGTCACTCAGTCGGTCAATCAGATGTGTTTATTGAGCACTTTGTGCCGAGTTAGTCAGTCAGTCGCATTTATTGAGTGCAAACTGTGTGCAGAGCACTGGTCTAAGCACTTGGGAGAGGACATTGGAACAATATCATAGAAGCAATGTGGCTTAGTGGAAAGAGCCCAGGCTAGGGAGTCAGAGATCATGAGTTCTAATTCCGGCTCTGCCACTTATCAGTTGTGTGACTTTGGGCAAGTCACTTCACTTCTCTGTGCTTCAGTTACCTCATCTGTAGAATGGGGATCAAGACTGTGAGCCCCACCGGGAAAACTTGATTACCTTGTATCTACCCCAGGGCTTACAACAGTGTTTGACACATAGTAAGTGCTTAACAAATACCATCATTATTATTCCCTGCCCACAGTGAGTTCACAGTCCAAGGGGGAGACGGATTTTAATAGAAATGAATGGGACGGAGATGGCATAAGGACATAAGCTCTGCACACAGTAAGCGCTCAATAAATACTGTCGAATGAATAAGTGCTGTGGGCCTGGAGGGGGGATGAATAAAGGGAGCAAGTCAGGATGATGCAGAAGGGAGTGGGAGAAGAGGAAAGAGGGGCTTAGTCAGGGAAGGCCACTTGGAGGAGAGGGGCCTTCAGTAAGGCTTTGAAGGGGGGGGGAGAATCACTGTCTGTCGGATATGAAGAGAGGGGGCTTTCCAGGCCAGAGGCGGGACGTGGGCAAGAGGTTGGCAGTGAGATAGATGTCTGCTCGACTCCTCTGGACCTCAGTTCCTTCATCTGTAAAATAGTAATTGTGGTATTTGTTAAGCACTTACTATGTACCAAGCACTGTTCTAAGCGCTGGGGTAGATAGAAGCTAATCAGGTTGTTCCATGTGGGGCTCACAGTCTTAATCCCCCATTTTACAGATGAGGTAACTGAGGCACAGAGAAATTAAGTGGCTTACCCAAGGTCACACAGCAGACAAATGGTGGAGTTGGGATTAGAACCCATGTCCTCTGACTCCCAAGCCCATGCTCTTGACAGCAAGCCACTAATTAAGACTATAAGCCCCCTGTGGGACATGGACCGTGCCCAATTTGACTTAACTTGGAGCTATTCCAGTGCTATGTACAGTGCCTGGTACATAGCAAGTACTTAAAAATGCCATTTTTTTAAAAAAATCATATTTACCGAGCATTTGCTTCATGCAGAGGACTTTAATAAGCACTTGGGAGAATACAGTAGTACAGAGTTGGTAGACACGCTCCCTGCCCGCAACGAACTTACAGTCTAGAGGTCACTTCACCTTTGTTCTGGGCAGGAAATGTATCTGTTATATTCATTTCAACATATTTATTAAGTACCTGTTATATGACATTCTCTCAAGTGCTTAGTACAACACTCTGAAAACAGTAAGCATTCAATAAATACGATTAGTTGACTCTATGGGATTCAGTTTCCCTACCTGTGCCGCGGTTTCGATAGATTGTGAGCGTCATGTTGGACAGAGGCTATGTTCAGTTTCTAATTCTTGGATCGAAGCTTTCCTATTCATTAAAATTCTTCTTCCTTGGGTGACGTTCCGTGGATAAATTTGATTTTGGAGGTGAATGTCTGAAATCCGTCTCCCCCTCCCCACTCTAGACTATTAGCTTGTTGTGCGGGGGGAATGTGTCTGTTTATTGTTGTATTATTTTACTCTCCCAAGTGCTTAGTACAGTGCTCTGCACACAGTAAGTGCTCAATAAATACGATCGAATGATTGAAGAGGGTACAGGTGAGGCTGCGGTGGGGGAAGAGGCAGCATATGGATTCTGAAAATAACAGGTTTTATGAAGATACGGTCCCCCATGCTCTAAGTGATCTGGGGGTGAAAATGTATATTTTTAAGGCTCAGTGCCCCCAGGCTCCTTTGAAACACCCACTTAACAACGTGCCGGTACCCAGAGAATCTGATGTGGAATCTCTCGGGCGTAACAACCACAAGCCCTGCTCTTTATTCATGAGCACATTAAATTCACTTTAGAGACTCCATTTAATTTTTTTTCTCCTTCTGAGATGTGATTTCCCTTTGTACGGTATTTACAATTTATGCAAATGCCTGTGATTGCCCAAACTAATCAAACCGAGGACAGAAATCGCCCGTTTGTTGTCTCAGGTGACGCTTCCTGACTTGACTTGTGCCACGGTCCCAACTCCGGCTTCACGAAGAGACACGTGATTGTGACTTCGGCTAATTTGGGAATAACGGCCACGCTCCAGGCTAGGATCTTCGGAGAAGCTGAAGTGGATTTTCACAACCCAGTGTGTTAGCCCCTGTCTTGTTGAGCTTGTTGAAAGTTAGGGAAAATGTCATGGTGGGAAAAAAAAGCCGCCTCTTGACAGAGAACGCGGGTTTGGAGTTCTCCGCGTCTATCGATCTGTTGACAAACAGCACGTATTTCCATCTGGCTCTGGAAACATCCGCTAATTTATGCTAGGCTAGTAGAGAAGAATGGATTTATTCATTCAATAGAATGTCTTAAGTACTTACCATGTGCAGAGCACTACATTAAGCACTTGTTAGGGTTCGTATAACGATAAACAGGCGCATTCCCTGCCAGTTGTACTTTCCAAGCACTTAGTACAGTGCTCTGCACACAGTAAGTGCTCAATAAATAGGACTGAATAAATGAATAATAATAATAATGATATTTGTTAAGTGCTTACTATGTGATGACATTGTTATAAGCACTGGGTTAGATGCAAGATTCTTGCTTTGGACACAGTCCCTGTACCACACAGGGCTCACGGTCTTAATCCCCATTTTGCAGAGGAGGGAACTGAGGCACAGGGAAGTTAAGTGACTTGGCCGAGGTCACCTGGCAGACAAGTGGCAGAGTGGGATTAGAACCCAGGACCTTCTGACTCCCAGGCCAGTGCTCTATCCAATAGGCCATGCTACTTCTCATGATAAGTTTAGACTCCTTGCCCCACCTTCAAAGCACTACTAAAAACGTATCTCCTCCTAGCAGCCTTCCCTGATTAAGCCTCACTCATTCATTCATTTAGTCAATCGGACTGGTTCATTCATTCATTTATAGCGGAAAGAGTATGAGCTTGGGAGTCTGAGGTCGTTCCTTCTAATCCCGGATCCGCCACTTGTCAGTTGAGTGACTTTGGGCAAGTTACTTCACTTCTCTGTGTCTCAGTTACTTCATCTGGAAAATGGGAATTAAGACCGTGGGCCCCACGTGGGACAACCTGATTACCTTGTATCTTCCCCAGCACTTAGAACAGTGCTCGGCACATAGCAAGCGCTTAACAAATGCCATCATCTTTTAGACTGTGAGCCTGTTGTTGGGCAGGAATTGTCTCTGTTGCCGAATGGTACATTCCAAGCGCTTAGTACAGTGCTCTGCACACAGTAAGCGCTCAATAAATACAGTTGAATGAATGAATTTATTGAGCTCTGTTTGTTTGCAGAGCACTGAACTAAGCACCTGGGAGAGTATAATATAACAATCAACAGACAGTCCCTGTCCGCAACAAGCTTGTGGTCTAGAGTAGGGGGAGACAGATATTAATAGAAATAAAGAAATGACAGATATAATAAAAATGTTGGTATTTGTTAAGCGCTTACTATGTGCAGAGCACTGTTCTAAGCGCTGGGGTAGATACAGGAGAATAAAGTTGTCCCACGTGAGGCTCACAGTCTTCACCCCCATTTTACAGATGAGGGAACTGAGGCCCAGAGAAGTGAAGTGACTTGTCCATAGTCACACAGCTGACAAGCGGCAGAGCCGGGATAATTGTCAATGATGGATTCAGTGTGCCTTGCCGATCTATTGTATTTATTGAGGACTTGCTGTGTGCAGAGCACTGTACTAAGCACTTGGGAGAGTACGCTGTAACAGAATTGGCACATATATTCCCTGCCCACAGTGAGCTTACCTCTAGCGGAGGAGACACACATTAACAGAAATAAATACATTACGGATTAGGACATAAGTACCGAAGAGCTGAGGGCTGGCCGAAGTTGGGAGGTGAATTTCATTCATTCAATCGTATTTATTGAGTGCTTACTGTATGCTGAGCACTATAGTAAGCGCTTGGAAAGTTCAGTTCAACAACAAATAGAGACAATCCCTGCCCACAATGGGCTCACAGTCTAGAAGGGGGGAGACGGACAACGAAACAGGCAAACAGGCCTCGATAGAATAAATAGAATTACAGATATATACACATCATTAATAAAGTAAGTAGAATAATAACTCTGTACAAATATACACAAGTGCTGTGGCGTGGTGAGGGGGGTAGAGCAGAGGGAGGGAGTGGGGGTGATGGGGAGGGGAAGAGGAGCAGAGGTAAAGGGGGGCCAAAAGGGCGCTTAGTCTGGGAAAACCTCCTGGAGGAGGTGAGCTTTCAGTAGGGCTTTGAAGGGAGCAAATCCAAGTGAAAGGATGATAATAATAATGATGATAGTATTTGTTATGGTTAGAGAAGCAGCGTGGTTTAGTGGAAAGAAGACGGGCTTAGGCATCACAGGATGTGGGTTCTAATCCCCACTCTGCCACTTATGAGCTGTGTGACATTGGGCAAGCCACTTCACTTCTCTGTGCCTCAGTTACCTCATCTGTAAAATAGGGTTTAGGACTGTGGGCACCACGTGGGACAACCTGATCACCTTGTATCTACCCCAGTGCTCAGAACAGTGCTTGACACAGATTAAGTGCTTAACAGTTATAATGATGATGGTTTTTGTTAAGTTCTTACTCTGTGCCAAGCATAAAGGATGAAGCGGAAGGAAGTGGGAGAAGCTCATCGCCAGAAGAGTGCTAAGACTTACAAAGTCAAACCACTATTATTACTCCTACTAATAATAATAATGGTATTTGTTAAGCATCTATTATATGCCAGGCACTGTACTAAGCACTGGAGTGGAGACAAATAGGGTCAGACACAGTCCCTGTCCCACATGGGGCTCATAGTCTTAATCCCCAGTTTAGAGATGAGGGAAGTGAGGCCTAGAGAAGTGAAGTGACTTGTCCAAGGTCACAGAGCAGACAAGTGGCGGAGTCGGCATTAGAACCCACGATCTTCTGACTCCAAGGCCCGGGCTTTATCCGCTAGGCCATGCACTACTGAACACTGTTTCCTTTCAAGAATTTCCTCAGTTACAGGAATGGTCATGCACAGGGAAACCACATCTCCTAAGCAAGGGAAGGAGATGATGATGATGAAGGTATTTGTTAAGCGCTTTCTTCGTGCCAAGCACTGTTCTAAGCACTGGGGTAGATACAAAGTAATCAGGTTGTCCCATTTGGGGCTCACAGTCTTACTCTCCATTTTACAGATGAGGTAACTGAGGCACAGAGAAGTTAAGGGACTTGCCCAAAGTCACACAACTGACAAATGGCAGAGGTGGGATTAGAACCCATGACCTCTGACTCCCGAGCCCATGTTCTTTCCAGTAAGTCACACTGCTTCTGTGAAGCATAGTGTAGTGGATAAAGCACAGGCCTGGGAGTCGCCACTTGTTTGCTGTATGACCTTGGGCGAGTCAGTAAAATGTCTCTGTGCCCCAGTTTCCTCATCTGTTAGATATGGTTTAAGAACTCACCTCCTCCAAGAGGCTTTCCCAGTCTGAGCTTCCCCTTTTCCCTCTGCTCCCTCTGCTGCCTCTCTGCCCCGCCCCCCACCTCCCCTCAGCTAAGCCCCTTTTTCCCCCCCTTTCCCTCTGCTCCTCCCCTCAGCACTGTGCTGGTCCACTCATTTGAATATATTTTTATTACCCTATTTATTTTGTTAATGAGATGTACATCCCCTTGATTCTATTTATTGCTATTGTTTTTGTCTGTCTGTCTCCCCCGATTAGACCGTAAGCCCGTCAATGGGCAGGGATTGTCTCTATCTGTTGCCGATTTGTACATTCCAAGCGCTTAGTACAGTGCTGTGCACATAGTAAGCCCTCAATAAATACTATTGAATGAATGAGTGAATATATTCATTCAATTCGATTGTATTTATCAAGCGCTTACTGTGCGTCGAGCACTGCACTAAGAGCTCAGGAGAATACAGCACAACAATTCATTCATTCAGTCATATTTATTGAGAAATTACTGTGTGCAGAGCACTGTACTAAATGTTTGGGAGGGTACAGTACAACCATCAACAGACACATTCCCTGCCCCTGACAAGCTTATAGTCTGGGACTGTGTCCAACCTCATTAGCTTGTATCTGCCCCAGTGCTTAGCATAGTGCCTAGGACATAGTAAGTGCTTAAACAACTACTATAAAAAAAGAGAAAAAGAGAAAAAAGGGAGAAATCTACTCCAGTTGGCAGGACTCAAATCACGCAGCCTGAATATGTCTTCCCCAATCAATCAATGGTATCTATCGAGTGCTATGTGCAGAGCACTGTAATAATAGTGGTACTTTTTAAGCACTTACTAAATGCCAAGCGCTGTTCTACGGACTGGGATAAATACAAGTTAATCAGGTTGGACATGGTCCCTGTCCCACATTGGTCTCACTCCGAGTCTCCTTTTTTTACAGATGAGGTAACTGAGGCACAGAGAAATTAAGTGACTTGCCCAAGGTCACACCGCAGACAAGTGGCAGAGCTGGATGAGGACCCAGGTCCTTCTGACTCCCAGTGCTCTATCCGCTACGCCATGCTGCTTTAATGGTGGTGTACCTAGCCATCAAGAGAGAAGAGTGCAAAAAAATTTGCAAAAAATTCGCAAACACATTCCCTGCCCATATTGAGCTCACAGTCTACATTTGAAGCCAGAATCACCCTGGGAGGGAGAGAGGAATGGATTAAGAACGTTTGCCTGCGTTGGAAAAGGACACTCAAAAATAACGAGCTACTGAAGTTTAGAGTCTTTGAAGAGGAAATTGCATTTTTGGTTTGGCCCCGGGAGTGGAGGAGGGGGAAGGCCCACCTGCATGGACTCTTTTACGTTTATGACTCAGGAAGGGATAGTTTTCTTAAAGTAGAACCAGAACAGTTCTGGGGCCGAAAATACCTTGTGTGGAATCGGGGGCAAATTTACAGGAGGGAGAAAGAAAATTGTAGCCCCCGACTCTAGTGAATATCTAGGATTTATCGAAAGCGTAGTGAGCGTAGAATGCCATAGTAAGCTTTTGGGAGAGTTTAACGCAAGCAAAAGACAAGGTTCCTGCCTTCTAAGGGCACAGAGAGGGAGATTATTTACCAGTAAGGAGGAGGATCCCTCTGAGGGTGGCACCTGGAGAGTTTCCAGTCCTCTACCAGTCTCGACTACGGGAGGGAGAGACAAGCAGAGGCCTGTCCGTTCCATTCTGAGGTTGGCCAGTGGCTAGCGAGCAGCAGGCCATCGGCTACAAGTCAAAAATCCCCCGTCCTGGGCAGCAGGGGCATGGGAGAGAGTCAAGGGCAGAGACTCAAGTTGATGCGCGGAAGGAGGCGATGGTCAACCACTGACGGATTTTTCCCAAGACAACTCTGTGGATCCACCACCAGAACGATGGCAGATGGAAGTGGGGCTTTCTGGGAGAGATGTGTCCATGGTCTCACCATGGGTCGGACACGACTCGATAAGACAAGGAGGAAGAAGATTATCAGGAATATTATCAGTCAATCAGTGGTGCTTCTTGAGTGTTTCTTGTGGGCAGCATACTGTACTAAGCTCTTGGGAGAGTACAGTCAACCGATCGTATTTATCGAGCACCTACTGTGTGCAGAGCACTGTACTAAGTGCTTGGAGAGTACAATATATCAATATAACAGAGTTGGTAATAAAAATTGTGGTATTTAAGTGCTTATTATATGCCACGTACTGTACTAAACCCTGGAGTGGATACAAGCAGATCGGGTTGGAAACAGTCCCTGTTCCATGTGGGACTCACAGTCTTAATCCCCATTTTACAGGTGAGGTAACTGAGACCCAGAGAAGTGAAGTGACTTGGCCAGGGTGACACAGCAGACAAGTGGCAGAGCCAGGATTAGAACCTGGCTATTATCAGTATTCTCAGTCAATTAGTGGTACTTGAGAAGCAGCTTGTGTTAGTGGAAAGAGCCCGGGCTTGGGAGTCAGAAGTTGTGGGTTCTAATCCTGACTTTGCCAGTATAAATTGTGTGACTTTGGGTAAGTCACTTCACTTTTCTGTGCCTCAATTGCCTCATTTGTAAAATGAGGTTTAAGTCTGTGAGCCCCATGTGGGACAACCTGATTAATTTTTTCTATCCCAGTGCTTAGAACAGTGCTTAGCACATAGTAAGCATTTAATATTTGCCATCATTACTATTATTACATCCTGTAATTTACTTTAATGTCCATCTCCCCCACTAGATTGTAAATTCCTCAAGGATAAGGAATCTTTTCTGCCAACAATATTGTATTCTCGCTAGGACTTAGTAAAGTACTCTGCCCACAGTAGTGAAGCAGCGAGACCCAGGAAGCAGCATGGCCTAGTGACTGGAGCCCGGGCCCGGGCATCAGAAGGACTTGGGTTCTAATTCCGGCTCCGCCACCTGTCTGCTGTATGACCTTGGGAAAGTCACTTCACTTCTCTGGGCCTCAGTCACCTCATCTGTCAAATGATAATTGAGACTGGGAGCCCTATGTGGCACAGGGACTGTGTCCAACCTGATATACTTGTATCCACCCCAGTGCTTAACAAGTACCACAGTTATTATTGTTATTATTATTATTATCATTATTATGAAAATGGAGATGAATGCTGTGGGTCCTCTGAGGGATGTGGACTGTACCCAATCTGAAGACACATTGCTCCTTTAATGCCAACCTGCTCTCTGGGCATCAATCTCATCTATTTTGACACTGACCTCTGGGTCACGTCCTCCCTCTCTCCCGGAACCCCCTCCCTCTCTTCACTATTGAGTGCTTATTGCTCACAGAGCACTCTACTAAGCACTCGGGAGAGTCCAAAAGGACAGGACACTAAATCCAACTTTAGCTCATCTCCCACTCCCTTCTGTTTGCCTTGACTTGCTCCCTTTAAAATAAAATAAATGTTGGTATTTGTGAAGCACTTACTATGTGCCGAGCACTGTTCTAAGCGCTGGGGGAGATACAGGGTCATCAGGTTGTTCCACGTGAGGCTCACAGTTAATCCCCATTTTACAGATGAGGTAACTGAGGCACAGAGAAGTTAAGTGACTTGCCCACAGCCACACAGCTGACAAGTGGCAGAGCTGGGAACTCATGACCTCTGACTCCCAAGCCCGTGCTCTTTCCACTGAGCCACGCTGCTTCTCTTTATTCACCCTCACCCCCCTCCCAGCCCCACTCCATTTCTTTCCATAACTGTCATTTTATTTATTTGTATTGATGTTTACCTCCCCCCTTCTAGACTGTGAGCTAGTTGTAGGTGGGGAATGTCAGAGTTTATTGTTGTATTGTACTTTCCTAAGCACTTAGTACAGTACTCTGCACACAGTAAGCGCTCAGAAAATACGATTGAATGAATGTACAAACAATTTAACAGACACATTCCCTGGTCGCAACAAGCTTCCTTCCAGTCCTCCACTTCTTCCCAAACTCAGAGGCCCCTTGAGAAAGCCCTTCCCTGTTTAGCCCTCTCTTCTGCGTCCTCTTGTATGTACTCCAGCGCTTACTGTGCCTGGGGAATAGTAAGCGCTTAACAAGTACCCCCCCCAAAAAACAAATAAAGAAAACAAAGACACACACACAAAAATCCCCTAATTCCCTGGAAGTGAAATCAGGAACTGGTCACTTCAAGATAGAGTCCCTGCAGCTCTTTGAAATGTTTTGACTTCTCTGGCAGGGATTGATGGATGTTTCCATCAATCATTTGATGGAATCAAATTGAGAATGCTTCTCAATCAATGAGAAGCAGCATGGCTCAATGGAAAGAGCCTGGGCTTGGAAGTCAGAGGTCATGGGTTTGAATCCCGGCTCTGCCACTTGTCAGCTGTGTGACTGTGGGCAAGTCACTTAACTTCTCAGTGCCTCAGTTACCTCATCTGTAAAATGGGGATTAACTGTAAGCCTCATGTGGGACAACCTGATGACCCTGTATCTACCCCAGCGCTTAGAACAGTGCTCTGCACATAGTAAGCGCTTAACAAATACCAACATTATTATTATTATTATGATACCTCCTATGAACTAACTGAAACTAGTTCATACAATTCATTCAATTGTATTTATTGAAAATACAATCTGGTAACAAGTAGAGACAATCCCTAACCAACAACGGGCTCACAGTCTAGAAGGGGGGAGACAGACATCAAAACAAAACAAGTAGACAGGCATCAGTGGCATTAATATAAATAGAACTATAGATATATACACATCATTAATAAAATAGAATGATAAATATATACATATACACACAAGTGCTGTGGGGTGGGGAGGGAGTCGGGGTGACTGGGAGGAGGAGGAGAGGAAAAGGGGGCTCAGTTTGGGAAGCCTAGAAACTCAAGGCACTTCTCTTCGACATTTACCTTATTTGTAAAAGTTTGTGGCTTGTAATGTTGAAATCTTTCAATACAAGCAGAGATAGGAGTCAGAGGAATCCCCAGGTCCAAGTGGAATCGCTCTGGAAACGTGAACAGAAGGGAATTTCTCTGTGATTGGAGGGCTCCAAATAGACACCCATCCTAGCTGCCCAAAGGCTCTAGCCTTTGTAAACAAGAAGCACTCATTGTTTCAGGTGGAAAACTGCTGAAGATGCTCCGTCGGTGAGCATCGGTGAGGCAGTCGTGAAATGATTTTTATTGAAGACAGATCAGCCGTTGAAATTTATCTCACTGCTTTGCTGTTTCTTCTCTGCTTACTGTATAACCCCAGATTTATGAAACTTACGGATCTTCTCTTTAAACAGTCCCCGAAGAGCTCAGAATCGCAAATTAGTTCTTTTGAAATATCAGCAGGATATATTCTGCATTTAATACATTCCCTCATTAAGGAAGCAAGCACTTGATTATTCAATTACTGAGGATCAGGGATAGATTTTTCCAGCCAGGTAGATGATGGGATCTACAGTCGAGAAACCGAGGGCCATAAATATTTTTAGCGCTGTTTCTCTGTGAGGAAATTGAGGTGTTTTTTTTCAAGTCTGCCCTGGCCTAAATAAATGAGCGCATATTTTTCCGTCGTGTCCTCGAATCATAAAGAAATCACAAAGCAAACAAAAAACATCCTTTTTGTTTGATTTGTGTTTGACCAGGGAATTTGCATTATGTATGAAAGCAATTTGCATGCCATTCCAGGAAAATTATATTGATAAATTTATTTTATGTATATGTGAAATGGGCCCAAGGAAAGATGTATGGATCCCAAGTGGGAAGGGAGAAGTGATCAAATTAACATACAGAAAATGGCAATAATGCTCACCAATACAAAGGATTTGCAGGCAAAATTTTTGCCTGCTCTTATTTTCTTTCCTTAATTCACTTGCCCTTTTATTCTTGCCTTTTATACTAATAATTGTGATATTTTTGGTGTTTGTTAATAATATTCATATTATTATATTATTATTATGGTACTTGGGATACATATAAGTTAATCAGGTTGGAAACAGTTCCTGTCCCACATGGGGCTCACATTCTTTTAGTCCCTATTTTACAGCTGAAGTAACTGAGGCCCAGAGAAGTGAAGTGTCTTATCCAAGGTCGCACAGCAGACATGTGGCGGATCCGGGATTAGAACCCAGGTCCTACTGACCAGGCCCGTGCTCTATCCGCTGAGCCACGTGCTGCGGTATAGTGCGATCAGATGAGACACAGTTCCTCTCCCACATTGGGCCCCGAATTGTGAAGGGGAGGGAGAACAGGTATTAAATCTCCACTTTAGAAATGGAGATTTACATTTTAGAGTTAAAAAATACCCTTAAAAAATCTATTTTATAGATGAGGATACTGAGGCCCAGAGAATTTAGGGTGACTTGGCCAAGGTCACACAGCTGAGCCGGAATTCGAGCGCAGGTCCTGGGACTCTCAGGACTGTGCTCTTTCTGCTAGGCCACATCACTTCTCTTGCTAGATGACAAAGGATAGACGAAGGATAGTTGTCCAAGGATAATGGATAGATCTTGGGCCCCGGAGTCAGAAGGACCTGAGTTCTAATCTCCTGTCTGTTGTGTGATCTTGTATAAATCACTTCTCCGTGCCTCAGTTCCCTCATCTGACAAATGGGGATTAAGACTGTGAGCCCCACATAGGACAGGAACTGTGTCCAACTTGACTATCTTGGATCCACCCCAGCGCTTAGTACAGTGCCTGACTCATAATAAGCATTTAGCAAATACCATTTCAAAAAAAAATGGTTCTGCTGTGAAACAACTGATGCAGTTGTTCTGCTTCTAGACTGAAGCTCGTTGCGGGCAAGGAACGACTCTGCCACCGCTGCTGTGGTATTATACTCTGCCAAGCGCTTAGTACAGTGCTCTGTGTGCAGTAAGCAATCAATAAATGCCATTGATTGATTGACTGATTCAAAGGAGGAGCTCCTGCGGGTACTCACTCCCAGAGTCAGTGGGGACATCGAAATTCAGCTCGAAGAAATGAGACAGACAGTGGGTCCGATGATAGACCAGAAAATCAGTGTGGCCTACTGGCTAGAGCACAGTTCTGGGAGTCAGGAGGATCTGGGTTCCAATCCTGGCTCTGCCACTTTTCTGTTGTGTGACCTCTGCTGAGTCACTTCTAAATTGTCTCCCCCGATTAGACTGTAAGCCCGTCAATGGGCAGAGATTGTCTCTATCTGTTGCCAAATTGTACATTCCAAGCACTTAGTACAGTGCTCTGCACATAGTAAGCACTCAGTAAATACTACTGAGTGAATGAATGAATGAATGAACTTTGCCGTGCTTCAGTGATTTCATCTGTAAAATGAAGATTTTGAGCCCCATGTAGGATGGGGACTGTGTCCAACCTGATGATCTTGTATCTACATCAGCGCTCAGTACAGTGACTGGCACATAGTAAGTGTTTAACAAATACCATTAAGAAAAAGAAAAGTGGAAAAAGGGAGGAATTTCCATTCAGGTGGTGGGTGTGTGAACAAGAGGTTGATGGCAAGAGAGAAAAGCACGAGGCACAGTGAGGAGTTTGGATAATAATGAAGATGATGATGATGATTATGGTATTTGTTAAGCGCTTACTATGTGCCAAGCACTGTTCTAGAGAGGATTGAGACCGTGAGCCCCACGTGGGACAAAGGACTGTGTCCAACCCAATTTACTGGTCTCCACCCCAGTGATTAGTACAGTGCCTGGCACACAGTAAGCGCTTCACCAATACTACAATTATTATTTTTAATTATTAGAGGAATTGATGTTTCCCAGCTGGAATGGGGGTTGAAAGTTTGCGTTTTCCCGGTGAGAGGAAATCCAAGTGCTTTTGGGAAGCAGTATTCCCATCCAGTCCTGAAGGCAAATGGTGTCGATCTGGGCCATTTCCTAAGCGTTTGCCACCCGCCTGCCTGTCTCCATGGTAACTGGTGAGTTAGAGAAAGAGACCCCGGTGGTCGTGGAAGAGGGTGGGGAAGGTAGAATCCACAGTGGCTTTTGGGGTGAAGACCCAGACAGCGAAAGACCAATTCCAAGACATGAGGAGCAGTATGGCCTGGGAGTCAAAAGGTCACAGGTTCTAATCCCACCTCTGCCACTTGTCTGCTGTGTGACCTTGGGCAAGTCACTTTACATCTCTGTGCCTCAGTTACCTCATCTGGAAAATGGGGATGGCGACTGGGAGCCCCCACGTGGGACAACCTCATTACCTTGTACCTACCCTAGTGCTTAGAACAGTGCTTGGCACATAGTAAGCGCTTAACAAATACCAACGTTATTATTATTATTATTCTCTGTGCCTCAGTTCCCTCATCTGTAAAATGGGGATCAAGACCGTGAACCCCAGGTGGGACAGGGACTGTGTCCATCCCGATTATCTTGTATCCACCCCAGCGCTTAGTACAGTGCCTGGCACAGAGTAAGCGCTTAACAAATACCATCATCATTATTATTATTATTATTAAGACACGTGTCTGAGAAGGGAAGGGATTTGGGTGGATGAGGTGAGGTGCTCAACAAAGGGTGGAATTATCTCTCCCGGCTATTCTTTGGAAGTTGATGCAGTGGAGAGGTTGGAAAGAGTTAAAATACATTTCCTCACATTTCCTTTATAATTACCTAATGGTGCAAGTGCAGAAAATATGTATTCCAAATGGGGACTGCATGTCCTAGAAAGTCGGAGAAAATAGCTTCAGAACAAACACGCAGCACTTCAGGAAATGTTTTCATTTGTCAATCATAACTCAGATAGCGGACCCTTTTTAATTTACTTCGGTTTAGTTAAACCTACACTGGGATTTGTTTAATTAGTGTGATGTCTAAGGCTGCTATTTTTTTTTTTTTGAAGCGGTTAAAAAAAGTCTTTTCAGAATGAAATTTGGTGTTTAGTCTCCCATCGCAGAACCGAGATCAAATGCCTTAACTAAAATGTTTAATTTTAATTTTTATAAACGGTTAAAATAAAACCCCACACGAGCATTTGTAAAATACCCAGGAGGGTCTTATCAGCTTGATCATGGTTTGATGAATTCCAGTCCCTCATGGAATTTTCAAGATCATCATCATCACCAGTAGTATTTATTTATCACTTACTAGGTGCTGAGCACTGTACTAAGCCCTTGGGGGAGTGATAATAATAATAATAATAATAATAATAATAATAATAATGATAACAACTTGCCCTCTAGACTTTAAGCTCACTGTGGGCAGGCAATGTGTCTGTTTACTGTTATATTGTATTCTCCCAAGTCCTTAGTTCAGTGCTCTGCACACAGTAAACACTCGATAAATAAAACTGAATGAACAATAAGAGTAAAAAATTGTGGTATTTGTTAAGCGCTTACTATGTGCCAGACACTGTACTAAGCTCTGGGGTGGATACAAGATAATCAGGTTGGACACAGTCCCTGTCCCACAAAGGGCTCACAATCTTATGTGGGTGAGGGACTGTATGTGGCTGACATGTTCCATACCCACAACGAGCCTCACAGTCTAGAAGGGGAGACAGATGTTTATAGAAATAAATAATTTGTACTATGTGCAGATATAATAATGATGGTATTTAAGTACTTACTATGTGCCAAGCACTGTTCTAAGCACTGGGATAGCTTAGAAACAGCCTGGCTTAGTGGAAAGAGCATGGGCTTGGGAGTCAGAAGTCGTGGGTTCTAATCCTGACTCCACCACTTGTGTGCTGTGTGACCTTGGGCAAGTCACTTAACTTCTCTGGGCCTCAGTTACCTCATCTGTAAAAATGGGGATTAAAAAATGTGAGCCCCACATGGGACAATCTGATTACCCTATATCTACCCCAGCACTTAGAACAGTGCTCTGCACATAGTAAGTGCTTAACAATACCATAATTATTATTACAAGGATATCAGGTTGTCCCCCTTGGGGCTCATTATCTTAATCCCTATTTTCCAGATGTGGTAACTGAGGCACAGAGAAGTGAAGTGACTTGTTCAAAGTCACACAGCAGACAAGTGGCCGGAATTAGAACCCACAACCTCTGACTCCCAAGCCCGGGCTCTTTCCACTGAGCCACACTGTGACCTCCCCTTCTAGACCATAACCTTGCGGTGGGCAGGGATTGCGTCTGTTTATCACTACATCGTACTCACCCAGGTGCTTAGTACAGGGCTCTGCACACAGTAAGTGCTCGAAAAATACAACTTGCCCAAGGACACACAGTAGACATGTGGCAGAGGCAGGATTAGAACCCAGGTCCTTCTGATTCCCAGGCCCAGGCTCTAGCCACTAGGCCACGCTGCTTCTCAGGCTTGAAGGTTCAGAGAGTCAGGTCGTTTGCAGATAACACAATTATCCTCATGAAGAAAGCGCAAACATGAAAACTGTCAACTTTCTCATAACCCTCATTGGTCATGCCACCTTGTTTTACTAGTTTGGGAAATCAATTTCCATTTGGACCGAGTTTGCCCGACGTCCGATTTCCGCTCAAAATTTTCATCAGCTGTCAGAGATTGCTATGGTATGTGAGAACTACAAGGAAAAATGGTGCCGAGATTGATAGATTAAGCATCAGAGTTGGCAAGAACATTTAGGATCCTCGGTGGGATTTTTGCCTCTAGAAACGATTTTATCTGCGCTCTTATGAGCATGTGGTTTGTTTTTCATAGTTCTAAACCCTTGGCTCTTTCCTCGCCGTGTAATCGTGAGTTCGTAATTGAATGCGTACCTCAGAAACAAATGAAAAACATGCAGCTGAGCCGATAATGCACCCTTCAAATCTTAATCGAGTGCTGATAACGGGGTAATGGGTTTCTGAGACGGACACATTAGCATTAAGTTCCCCCTCTAGACTGTCGGCTTGATGTAGTCAGGGAATGTGTGTTGTTGTAGTGTATTCTTCCAAGCTCTCAGTACAGTGTTCTGCACACCGTAAGTGCTCAATAAATACGATTGACAGTACTTATGGGCTTTCCGACAGGTTCCATAATTGCATCAGCTGGGAGCAATCTACAGGGCTTTCCTGACCTTACTGAACTCTCCTAAGCGCTCAGTACAGTACTCTGCGCAGAATAAGCACTCAATTAATACCATTCGCCAATCGCTCCAACCACTTCGTCCTTCCGGTCAGGGAGGACACTGCTGCCTAAAGCCAAATCGCTTCTTGCCCTCAAAGAACTTATGGACTATTTTAGATAAATGTGCTTTACCAAAAATGGGAGCAGGAGGAAAAACAAGGGTAGAATAATAATAATGATAATAATAATGTTGGTATTTGTTAAGCGCTTACTATTCATTCATTCAGTAGTATTTATTGAGCACTTACTATGTACAGGGCACTGTACTAAGCGCTTGGAATGGACAAATCGGTAACAGATAGAGACAGTCCCTACCCTTTGACGGGTTTACAGTCTAATCGGGGGAGACAGACAGACAAGAACAATCCCATTTTACAGATGAGGTACCTGAGGCACCGAGAAGTTAAGTGACTTCCTCAAAGTCACACAGCTGACAGGTGGCGGATCCGGGATTAGAACCCATGACCTCTGACTCCTAAGCCCGGGCTCTTTCCATTGAGCCATGCTGCTTCTCTGTACTACTAATAATAATTATGGTATTTGTTAAGCACTTACTATGTGTCAGGCACTGTACTAAGCGCTGGGGTGGGTACAAGCAAATTGAGTTGGACACAGTCCCTGTCCCACTTGGAGCTCACAATCTTAATCCCCATTTCCCAGATGAGGGAACTGAGGCATAGAGAAATTGCGACTTGGCACAGGTCACACAGCAGACATGTGGCGGTGCCGGGTTTAGAACTCACTTTCTCTGACCTCCCAGCCCGTTCTTTTTCCACTAGGCCATAATAAAAACAAAATAAAACAAAACAAAACTGTGGGATTTGTTAACAATAATAATAATAATGTTGATATTGGCTAAGCACTTACTATGTGCAGAGCACTGTTCTAAGCGCTGGGGTAGATACAGGGTAATCAGATTGTCCCACGTGAGGCGCACAGTCTTCATCCCCATTTTCCAGATGAGGTAACTGAGGCTCAGAGAAGTGAAGTGACTTGCCACACAGCTGACAGGTGGCAGAGCTGGGATTTGAACCCATGACCTCTGATTCTCAAGCCTGGGCTCTTTCCACTGAGCCATGCTGTTAAATTCTTACTACATGCCACGAACTGTTCTAAGTACTACTGTATTCTACTTTCCCACAGTCTCAGAGAACTTAATTTGTATAATACTTCCCCGTGGTCTCAGAGAAGCAGAGTAGCTTAGTGGCAAGAGCCCGGGCTTGGAAGTCAGAAGCAGCATGGCTCAGTGGAAAGAGCACGGGCTTTGGAGTCAGAGGTCATGGGTTCAAATCCCGGCTCTGCCGCTTGTCAGCTGTGTGACTGTGGGCAAGTCACTTAACTTCTCGGTGCCTCAGTTCCCTCATCTGTAAAATGGGGATTAAGACTGTGAGCCCCATGTGGGACAACCTGATTCCCCTGTGTCTACCCCAGCGCTTAGAACAGTGCTCTGCACATAGTAAGCGCTTAACAAATACCAACATTATTAGGACATGGGTTCTAATCCCACCTCCACCACTTTTCTGCTGTGTGTGACCTTGGGTAAGCCACTTAACTTCTCTGTGCTTCAGTAACCTCATCTGGAAAATGGGGATGAAGACTGCGAGTCCCACGGGGGATAACCTGACTGCTTTGTAGCTACCCCAGTGCTTAGAACAGTGCTTGGCACAAAGTAAGCGCTTAACAAATACCATAATTATTATTATTAAGTGATTTGCCCAAGGTTAAACAGCGGACAAGTGATGGAGCTGGTATTCAAACCCAGATCCTCTGGCTCCCAGGCCTGTGCTTTAAGTGTGTCAGGGTGAAAGAGCTGAACAAAGGGTTGAATCAACAAATACATAAATCTAGGTGTATAAATCCTGAGGGGAGAAATAAAATAGACAAATACTTAGGGCGGGGTTGAGTTGTCAGCCTAGAGTCTTGTGGCTTATTGGAGGAAGTCCTCTAGACTGTAAGCTCGTTCATTCAGTTATTCAATCATATTTACTGAGCGCTTATTGTGAGCAGAACACTGTACTAAGTGCTTGGAAAGTAAAATTCAGCAATAGAGACAATCCCTGCCCACACCGGGCGTACAGTCCAGAAGGGGCGAGACAGACATCAAAACAAGTAAACAGACATTAATATAAAATAGAATTCTAGATATGTACATGGTTACAGATGTGCTGTGGGGAGGGAAAAGGGGAGTAGAGGGGAGCAAAGAGGGTGAGTTGGGGTGACACAGAGGGGAGGGGGAGCAGAAGAAAGGGAGGCTTAGTCTGGGAAGGCTTCCTGGAGGAGGTGAGCTTTCAGTAGGACTTTGAAAGGGGGAAGAGAGTTAGGTTGGCGGATGTGAGGAGGAAGGACATTCAGGCCAGAGGCAGGACTTGGGCCAGGGGTCGACGACGGGACAGGCGACAATGAGGCACAGTGAGGAGGTGAGCGGCCGCAGAGGAGCGGAGTGTGCGGGCTGGGCTGGAGAAGGAGAGAAAAGAGGTGAGGTAGGAAGGAGCGAGGAGTTGGACGGCTTTGAAGCCAAGAGTGAGGAGTATTTGCCTCATATGAAGGTTGATAAGAAATTACTGGAGATTTTTGAGGAGGGGGATGACATGCCCAGAGTGTTTCTGTAGAAAGAGAATCCAGGCAGCAAAGTAAGATGTTGACTGGAGTGAGGAGAGACAGGAGGTTGGGAGGTCAGCAAGGAGGCTGATGCCGTCATCCGGTGGGGATAGGATGAGTGATTGTACTAACATGGTAGCGGTTTGGATGGAGAGGAAAGGGCGGACCTTGGCGATGTTGTGAAGGACATAGATTGTGTCTTTTGCTTTGTACTCTTCCAAGTGCTTAGTACGGTGCTCTGCACACAGTAAGCACCCAATAAAAATCTCCCCTGCTCCTCTCCAGCCCCTTCTCCAACTCTCTCATCTTCCCCAGCAGCATCTCCAGAGGAGATCTCCTGCCTTCTCTCAAATGCCACCCCCTTCACCAGTGCATCCGACCCCGTCCCTTCACACTTCGTCAAAACACTTGCTCCCTCCCTTCTTCCCTCCCTAACAGCCATCTTCAACTGTTCGCTCTCCAGTGGCTTCTTCCCCACTGCTTTTAAACAAGCCCATATCTCCCCATCCTAAAAAACCCCCCCTTGACCCCACGGCTCCATCCAGTTTTCGCCCCATCTCCCTTTTACCGTTCCTCTCCAAACTCCTTGAGTGAGCTGTCTACACCCACCGTCTCAAGTTCCTCTCCTCCAATTCTCTCCTGGACCCCCTCCAATCTGGCTTCTGTCTCCTTAGCTCCACAGAAACTTCCCTCTCAAAGATCATCAGTGATCTCCTCCTTGCCAAATCCAATGACCTCTACTCCATCCTAATCCTCCTCGACCTCTCAGTTTCCATCGACACTGTGGACCACCCCCTTCTCCTGGAAACATTCTCCAACCTCGGCTTCACTGACTCCGTCCTCTCCTGGTTCCCCTCCTATCTCTCTGGCTGCTTATTCTCAGTCTCCTTCATGGGCTCCTCCTCTTCCTCCCATTCCCTAATGGGGCCCCTCAAGTTTCAGTTCTGGGTCGTCTTCTGTTCTCCATCTACACCCACTCCCTTGGTGAACTAAATTCACAGCCACAGCTTCAACTGCCACCTCTATGCGGATGATCCCCACATCTCCATCTCCAGTTCTGATCCCTCTCCGTCTCTGCAGTCTCACGTTTCCTCCTGCCTTCAAGACATCTCTACTTGCATGTCCTCCCATCACCTCAAACTTAATATGGCTCAAACTGCACTTCTTATCTTCCCACCCAAACCCTGTCCTCTCACTCGCATTCCCATCGTTATTAATGCTACCGCCATACCTCCTGTCTCACAAGCCCGTAAACTTGACATTATCCTTGACTCCTCTCTCTCATTCCACCTACACATTCAAGCCATTCAATCCTGTCAGTTCCACCTTCATAACATGCCTAAAATCCACCCCTTCCACTCCATCCAAACAGCCACCTCCTTAATGCAAGCACTTAGCCTACTCTGCTTGGTTTATTGGATCGGCCTCATTGTTGTCCTCCCAGCCTCCTGTTTCTCCCCACTCTAGTCCATATTTAGTCTGGTCCATCTAGTCCCCACTCTGGTCTGGAAACCAGCGTGGCTCAGTGGAAAGAGCCTGGGCTTCGGAGTCAGAGGTCATGGGTTTGACTCCTGGCTCTGCCACCTGTCAGCTGTGTGACTGTGGGCGAGTCACTTCACTTCTCTGTGCCTCAGTTACTTCATCTGTAAAATGGAGATTAACTGTGAGCCTCACATGGGACAACCTGATTACCCTATATCAACCCCAGTGCTTAGAGCAGTGCTCTGCACATAGTAAGCGCTTAACAAATCCCAACATTATTATTTAGCTCTGCTGCCCAGCTCATTTTCCTTCAAAAATGTTCAGACCATGTTGCCCCACTCCTCAAGAAACTCCCGTGGTTGCCCATCCACCTCCGCATCAAACAAAAACTCCACATCATTAGCTTTAAAGCAGTCCGTCCCCTTGCTCCTTCCTACCGCATCTCGCTATTCTCCTACTCCAACCCAACCCGTACACTTTGTTCCTCTAATGGTAACCCTCTCACTGTACCTCCATCTCGTCTATCTCGATGTCGACCTCTCGCCCACCTCCTACCTCTGGTTGAAACACCCTCCCTCCTCTTATCAGACAGATAATTGCTCTCCCCCACTTAAAAGCCTTATTGAAGACACACCTCCTCCAAGAAGCCTTCCCTGACTAAGTCCTCCTTTCCTCTTCTCCCACTCCCTCTGCATCTCCCTGACTTGCTCCCTTCATTCATCCTCCCTCCCAGCCCCACAGCACTTATGTACAGATCTGTAATTTATTGATTGATTTCTATTAGTGTCTGTCTCTCCCTCTAGACTGCCGGCTTGTTGTGGACAGGAGATGTGTCTGTTCGTTGCTATTTTGTACTTTTCCAAGAGCTTACTATAGTGCACACACTAAGAGCTCAATAAATACGATTGAATGAATGAGGAAGTGAAGTGACTTGCCCAAGGTCACCCAGCACACATGTGGCAGAGCCTCTACTAGAAGCCAGGTCCTCTGACTCTCAGTCTCTTGCTCTCCCCACTGGTCCACACTGCTTCTCTGTTTAATAAACGGCTCTGTTTATTAGCCTAAGGAATAGAGTCTGGGCCTGGGAGCCAAAAGTCATGTGTTCTGATCTCTGCTCTGCCACTTGTCTGCTGTGTGACCTTGTGTGAGTCACTTCACTTCTCTGTGGCTGAGTTACCTCACCTGTAAAATGGGGATGAAGACTGGGAGCCCCATGTGGGACAGGGACTGTGTCCAACCTGATTTGCTTGTATGATAATAATGTCATTTGTTAAGCGTTTACTATGTGCCAAGCACTCTACCCTAGTGCTTAGTACAGTGCCTGGCACATAGTAAGCACTTAAAAAATACCATGTTCTGTCCTCTAATACGTGGTTTCAGGAGGTTGGGCAGAACTGTACCGTTTTATCAAGCCGGAGAGCTGCTTTGTGGACACTGAAAGAGCCCAGGACTGGTTAATGGAGGGGATTCACTTTCAGCGCTGGGGATGATAATAATAATAATGATAATAATAACAATAAAATAATAATTTGTTAAGCATTTACTATGTGCCAGGCACTGTACTAAGCACTGGGGTGGGAGCCGAGATTAGAACCCTGTGGTTGTGGAGGCCCCTTATGATGTGGGGAATTCACGCTACAGTAACAAGCAACTCAGTGGGGATTAAGGGATTAGGGGAGGGTGAATTAAAGATCCCACCATGACGGATGTTTTTCCAAACAAATTCCTACATTTTTATTCTAGCTGCCATTACCAGAATGCTTTACACACTTTCTTACTCTTTTAACTGCTGAAAAGTTGCAGAAACACAAAGACATACACAATCCAGGGTGGCACACAGTAACTGATCAATAAATACGATTGAATTAATGAATGAATGAAAAGAACCAATCTGTCAATCCCTAGTATTTATTGAGTGCTTACTGCATGCAGAGCACTGTACTACGCACCTGGGAGAGAAGCCGCACGGCCTGGTGGAAAGACCGTGGGTTTGGGATATAGAGGACCTGGGTTCTAATCCCAGCCCTGCCACTATTCTGCTGTGTGATCTTGGGCAAGTCACTTCACTTCTCTGGGCCTCAGTTACCTCATCGGTAAAATGGAGATTGAGACTGTGAGCCCCTCATGGGACAGGGACTGTGTCCAACCTGATTTGCTTGTATCCACCCTGGCACTTAGTACAGTGCCTGGCACATAGTAAATGCTTAACAAATACCATCATTATTATTATTCATTTTTCTGGGCCCCTGTGCTGCCATTCTGCAAAATGGGGATTCTATCCCTCCGCTCCCTTCTACTTTCTTTTCACTCATTCATTCAGTCATATTTATTGAGCGCTTACTGTGTGCAGAGCACTGTACTAAGCGCTTGGGAGAATACAATACAACAGTAAACAGACACATTCCCTGCCCACAACGAGCTTACCCTCTAGAGAGTGATATTAGGTGATACTAGTATTACTGGGTGGGCACTTAGACTATGAGTCCCATGATGACCTGATGATCTTATAACAATAATAATAATAATAAAAATAATGGTATTTGTTAAGTGCTTACTATGTGCCAAGCACTGTTTGATTACAAGGTAATCAGATTGTCCCGTGTGGGGCTCACAGTCTCCATCCTCATTTGACAGATGAGTTAACTGAGGCACAGAAAATTGAGTCGGGGCAATGGAGAGGGGTGGAGGAGCTGAGGAAAAGGGGGGGTTAAGTCTAGGAAGACCTCAAAACACTGCAAAGCACTGTCCTAAGCACTTGGGAGAGTACAATATCACACCAGACAGGCACATTCCTCCCCATAATGAGCTCACAGTCTAGAGGGGGAGGACAGACATTAATATAAATTGGCTTCAGAGCTCTCCATTTGGCTTCGAAGCTCTCCATCCCGTTGCCCCCTCCTACCTCACCTCCTTTCTCTCTTTCTACTGCTCACCCCCTACAGTAATCAGGTTGTCCCACGTGAGGCTCACAGTCTTAATCCCCATTTTACAGATGAGGGAATACTACTGAATGAATGAATGAATAAATAAAAATATAGATAAATATATAAATAAATAAATATGACATTGGTTACTTATAGTAAAATGGATTTCTTTTATAGCACTTATAGCACTTTTTATAGCACTTATATCCATATCTGTCTGTCTCCCCTCCTGTAGACTGTAAGCTTGTTGTAGACAGGGAATGTTACTGTTTATTGTTTTATTGTACTTTCCCAAGCACTTAGTATAGTGCTCTGCACACAGTAAGCGCTCAATAAGTACGACTGAATGAATGAAAGAATAGTGTTTCTTGTCCACTTGATAATATTTATGCACAACAAGGCTCAAAAAGTGAACCTGTTAAGTGATAAAAATGATACATGTATTTGCTACCAAAGTTCATTCATTCAATAGTATTTATTGAGCGCTTACTATGTGCAGAGCACTGTACTAAGCGCTTGGGATGAACAAGTCGGCAACAGATAGAGACAGTCCCTGCTGTTTGACGGGCTTACAGTCTCCTGGTCACGTGAGAACCAATCAATCAATCAATCAATCAATCAGTGGGATTTATGGAGACATTTTAGAGCACTGTACTAAGCGTTTGGGAGAGCATACTATAAGAGTTGATGGACATGTTCCCAGAAGCAGTGTGGCTTAGTGGCAAGAGCCTGGGCTTGAGAGTCAGAGGACATGGATTCTAATCCCAGCTCCACCACTTGTCTGTTGTGTGACCTTGGACAAGCCACTTCACTTTGTTGTGTCTCAGTTACCTCATCTATAAAATGGGGCTGAAGACTCTGAGCCCCAAGTGGGACAACTCAGTTACCTTGAATCTACCCCAGTGCTTAGAATAGTGCTTAGCGCATACTAAGTGCTGAACAAATACCAAAATTATTATTATTATTATTATTGTTAGGAGTTTACAGTCTAGAGACTAAGTACTCGCTTCCCAAATTTGCTCCGTTTCCAGTATTCAATGCTGAATGCCAAGGCTACAATCAGCCAGACAGTCTCTTTTCTGTAAGCAAGGGAGCCGGGTGAATGGAGCAAGCATTCTGTGTTCTGTTTCTATCGTCACTTGTTAAACCGATTAGAAAAAATGAGGGCAGTAGCCATTTTAGTTCCAGGAAGGGGAGATTGGTTGGAATTTCAGGCTGGCTGCATTCTCAAAGGAAGCAGGGCGAGAAGGCTTGGTAATTTGGCTTCTGAAAGCGGAGGAGGCGTGACATCCGTTGAGAAAGTTAAAGGGTGAGAGTGGTCAGCGTGTGAATCCGGTGGGCAGGAGAAATCTGGATTCATTTTGGACTCTGCTGACCAGTGGCCGGGTTGACAGAGTTTGAAAGCATCAGATCTTCCTTGCATCTCCACAGTGCACACCTCCATAACTGTTATTGTTGCTAGGGTATTTGTTATGCCCTTATTATGCACCCAGCACTGTCCTAAGCTCTGGAGTGTTACAAGCAAATTGTGTTGGATACAGTCCCTGTCATTCATTCATTCACTCAATTCATTTAATTACTTCAATTTTATTTATTGATCACTTAATGTGTGTAGAGCACTGTGCGCAGAACGCTTGGAAAGTACAATTCAGCAATAGAGACTATCCCTGCCCAGACTGGGCTTACAGCCTAGGAGGGGGGAGACAGACATCAAAACAAGTCATCAGGCATCACTATAAATAAATAGAATTATAGATATAAACATATATACACAAGTGCTGTGGGATGGGGAGAAGAGGGTAGAGCAAAGGGAGAGAGTTGGGGTGATGCAGAGGGGAGAGGGAGCTGAGGAAAAGGGGGCTTAGTCTGAGAAGGCTTCTTGGAGGAGGTGAGCCTTCAATAAGGCTTTGAAGGGGGGATGAGAGCTAGTTTGGTGGACGTGAGGAGAGAGGGCATTCTGGGCCAGAGGTAGGATGTGGGGCAGGGGTCGGTGGCAGGACAGGTGAGAACGGGGGACAGTGAGATGGTTAGCGGCAACAGAGGAGCGGAGTGTACGGGCTGGGCTGGAGAAGGAGGAAAGGGAGGTGAGGTAGGAGGGGGCAAGGAGATGGCAGCTTTGAAGCCCAGAGTGAGGAGTTTTTGTTTGATATGGAGGCTTATAGGCAACCACTGGAGATTTTTGAGTGGGGAGTGGTGACATGCCCAGAGCATTTCTGTAGAAAGATAATCCAGGCACTAGAGTGAAGTATAGACTGAAGTGGGGAGAGGCTGGAGGTTGGGAGGTCAGAAGGAAGCTGATGCAGTAATCCAGTCAGGATAGGATGAGCAATTTTACTAATGTCGTAGCGGTTTGGATGGAGAGGAAAGGGTGGATCTTGGCAATGTTGTGAAGGTGAAACCGGCAGGCTTTGGTGGGGTTCACAGGCTCAATCCCCATTTTACAGATGAGAGAACTGAGGCCCAGAGAAGTGAAGTGATATCTCCCAAGATGACACAGCAGACAAGTGGTGGAGTCAGAATTAGTTCCCAGGTCTTTCTGACACCCAGGCCCAAGCTCTATCCACTAGACAATGCTGCTTCATCTGATCTTAAATCATCTGACTCCAAAATAATGAATGGAAATGTTTTTCAGTGTTGTGTTTTCCTTTCTGTTTAGACACAGCAATTAGTACAGTCCTTTCCATGGGTAATTCAGTCAATCAAACCGTCACTCATATTTATTAAGTTCTTACTGTTTACAGAACACTGTACTAAATGCTTGGGAGAGTGTAATATAATGGAGTTGGTAAACACATTCCCTGCCCATCTCTACTTGGATGTTCTCCCGCACCTCAAACTTAGCAAGTACAAAATAGAACTCCTGATCTTCCCACCCAAACCCTGTCCTCCCCATGACTTTCCCATCACTGTAGACAACACCACCATTCTTTCTGTCTCACAAGCCCGTGCCCTGGGTGTTTTCCTTGACTCTTCTCTCTCCTTCAACCCACATGTTCAGTCCAACAATAATCCTGTCAGTTCCACCTTCACGACTTTGCTAAAATCTGCCCTTTCCTCCCTCTCCAAACTGCTACCATGTCAGTACAGTCACTCATCCTATCCCACCGGGTTTCCTGCAACAGCTTCCTTGCTGACTTCCCAGCCTCCTGCCTCTCCCCAATCCACTCTGCTTCCCAGATCATTTTTCTACAAAAACATTCAGGATATATCACTCCGCTTCTCAGAAAACTTCACTAGTGTCCCCTCCACCTCCACATCGAACAAAAACTCTGCATTATTAGCTTTAAAGCAGTCCACCATCTTGCCCCCTCCGACCTCACCTCGCTTCTCTCCTTCTACAAAGCAGTTCGCATACTCCGCTCCTCTGCTGCTAACCCTTTCACTTGTGCCTCATTCTCGCTTAACTCGGCGTCAACCCCTGGCCCGTGTCCTACTTCTGGCCTGGAACACCTTCCCTCCTCAAATCCGACAGACAATGACTCTTCCCACCTTTCGAGACCTTATTGAAGGCCCATCTCCTCCAAGAAGCCTCCCTAGACTAGGCCCTCCCTTTCCTCTCCTCCCACTCTTTTCTGCATCCCACTGACTTAATAATAATAATGTAATAATGTTGGTATTTGTTAAGCGCTTACTACATGCAGAGCACTGTTCTAAGCACTGGAGTAGACACAGGGGAATCAGGTTGTCCGACGTGGGGCTCACAGTCTTAATCCCCATTTTACAGATGAGGTAACTGAGGCACAGAGAAGTTAAGTGACTTGCCCACAGTCACACATCTGACAAGTGGCCGAGCTGGGATTCGAACTCATGACCTCTGACTCCAAAGCCCGTGCTCTTTCCACTAAGCCACGCTGCTTCCTTTGTTCTTCCCCCCTCCCAGCCCCACAGCACTGATGGACATATCTGTCATTTATTTATTTCTATTGATGTCTGTCTCTCCCCTCTAGTCAGGAAGCTCGTCGTGGACGGAGAATGTATCCGTTTATTGTTATGTTGTAGTCTTCCAAGTGCCCAGTACAGTGTTTTGCACAAAGCAAGCGCTCAATAAATACAATTGAATTAAACTGAACATCTTCTAAGTCTATTATCTCGCCCTCTGCCAAGCGCTTAGTTCAGCACCGTACCCACAGCAAGTGCTCTGTAAACTCCGCCGAATGATCGTTGGCTCGATCTTGAGATCGGTTCACTTAGCTTGGGGTGATTACAAATTGACAAGAAGACAGGGATTGAGAGCTCCTTACTCGTCCAGAGAGCCTTCTGCCAATCATTTTCCCGTTCCTTTCCGGTCCATCAGGCAGCGATGGCTGATCAAATTGAAGGGTTGTGTAGGGAGACCGGTGTGTGTGTGAGTGCCTACGCGATGGATCAGTGTGTGCTACATCTCAGAAATAATTGACAAATAATCATTCCGTAATGTACCCGAGTTCCCAACCAACAGCATTATCCCCACATGCTCGTTAGCGGGTGAATGCATTTTAAAGTCACGTCTGGGAATTAATGGTTATTCAGGAAAGTCGTGCTTAGTACCCACACCTTCTGTGTAGAAGTGTTTTTTGGGGAGGGAGTAAGGGGGAGAGAAGAAGGGGAGGAAATCCTTTCTAGAGCAAACATGGTTCTAAAAGGAGCTCGCCCTGCCCCCCCACCCCAAGACTGGTCATTTCTGTCCAAACCATTCAATGTTATTTATGGAGTGCTTATTCTGTAAGGAGCCACCATGCTTGAGAGAGTAATAATAATAATAATAATAACTGTTATTATTTTGGTGTTTGTTAAGCGCTCACTGTGCGCCAAGCACTATTAATAATAATGATGATGGTATTTATTAAGTGCTTACTATGTGCCAAGCACTGTTCTAAACTTTGGAGTAGATACAATTAGACTGTAAGCCCGTCAAACGGCAGGGACTGTCTCTATCTGTTGCCGACTTGTTCATTCCAAGTGCTTAGTACAGTGCTCTGCACATAATAAGCGCTCAATAAATACTATTGAATGAATACAAGGTAATCAGATTGTCCCACGTGGGGTTCACAGTCTTAATCCCCATTTTACAGATAAGGTAACTGAGGCACAGAGAAGCTAAGTGACTTGTCCAAAGTCACACAGCTCATAAATGGCAGAGCCGGGATTAGAATCTATGTCCTCTGATTCCCAAGCCCGGGCTCTTTCCACTAAGCCACGCTGCTTCTCTAAGCCCTGTTCTCTAAACACTGTTCTAACTCCTGGGGTAGACATGAGGTAAGCAGGAAGAATATGTAGACACGATCCCTGCCTGTAAGAAGCTTTCAAGAGTTAAGTGATGTTTCTGTTAAAAGAAGTGGTCAGATTTGAAAGAGACTAGTCAGAGCAAAGGGGCTGTTTTGGAGCTAGCCTGGTGCAAGTAAATACGATCTCAGTCTGTGCAGACGAAGAAACGAAACAGACTGTTGTTGTTGTTGACTTATGCTGTCGAGTCGTGTCCGACCCATAGCGACGCCGAGGACACATCTCTCCCAGAACGCCCCGTCTCCATCTGCAGTCACTATGGTAGTGGATCCGCAGAGTTTTCTTGGGAAAAATCCGGCAATGGTTAACCATCACCTCCTTCCGCGCGGTCAACTCGAGTCTCCGCCCTCGACTGTCTCCCGTGACGCTGCTGCCCGGCACGGGTGAGTTTTGGCTTGTAGGAGATGGCCTGCCGCTCGCTAGCCACTGACCAAGCTAGGAGTGGAATGGACAGGCCTCTTCTTGACTCTCCCTCCCGTAGTCGAGACTGGTAGAGGACTAGAAACTCTCCAGGGGCCACCCTGAGAGGTGGGAAACAGACTGTACTCACTTATAAACCTTACTCTCTCCCACCCCATCCCCTTAGCCCCCGTGAACGTACGGTTAAACACCGTGCCTTCCTACGACTACTACTAATCATCATAATTGGGGTATTTGTTAAGTTCTTACTATGTGCTAGGCACTGTACTAAACTCTGGGATGGATATAAGCAAATTAGGTTGGACACAGTCCCGGTCCCATGTGGGACTCACAGTTTCAATCCCCATTTTACAGATGAGGTCACTGAAGCCCAAAGAAGTCAAGTGACTCACCCGAGGTCACACGGCAGACAAGTGGCGGAGCCGGGATTAGTACCCATCATCTTCTGACACCCAGGACCAGGCTCTATCCACGACTCCATGCTGCAGCGTAACTTAGTGGATAAAGCACGGGAGTTGGAAGGACCTGGGTTCTAATCCTAGCTCACTTGTTTGCCATGTGACCTTGGGCAAGTCGGTTCCCTTCTCTGGGCCTCAGTTACCTCGCCTTAACCCCGTGATCCCCCATGTGGCACAAGGACGCTGCCCAACCCAATTTGCTTAGATCTACCCCGACACTTAGTACAGTGCCTGGCACGGAGTAAGTGCTTAACAAACACCACAATTATTATTATTATTCACTGTCTAACTCCCCTACTAAATTGCGAGTTCCTTGACCACCCAGATTTGGTTTCCTAAACTCCATTTTCTCCCAAGCACTTACCTCAGGGCGCCGGACAGAGTGAGCATTCAATAAATAGTCCTGACTGATCAGTTCTCCCATGAAGTGAGCTTTCACTAGATTTTGTGGCCAAGAAGTTCTTGGGGAAAGAGCAAATGTTCTTCTCAAAGCAGACTATTGCCTGGAGAGAGCACTATTTTCATTATTTCATTCAGTCAGTCATTCATTGAATCGTATTTTTTGAGTGCTCACTGTGTGCAGAGCACTCTACTAAGCACTTGGGAGAGTACAGTATCACAATAAATAGACACATTCTCTGCCCACAACAAGCTTACAGTCTAGAGGGAGAGGCAGACATTAATATAAAATATTACAGTGCTCTGTTGGTATTGATGGATTTGATGGTATTGATGCCTGACCTGACTACTTGTTTTGTTTTGCTGTCTGTCTCCCCCTTTTAGACTGTGAACCCGTTCTTGGGCAGGGATTGTCTCTATCTGTTGCCGAATTTTACATTCCAAGTGCTTAGGGCAGTGCTTCTGCACACAGTAAGTGCTCAGAAAATACAATTGATTGAATGAATGAATGAATAAAAAATGAAAGATATGTGCATAAGTGCTGTGGGGCTGGGAGGAGGGAGGGGGGTTGAATAGAGAGAGCAAGTCAGAGGCAAAAGGGAGTGGGAGAAGAGAAAGGGGGTGGTTAGTCAGGGAAGGCCTCTTGGAGGAGATGGGCCTTCACTAAGGCTTTAAAGGCGGGGGGAGTCATCGTCTGTTGGATTTGAGGAGGGAGAACGTTCCAGGCCAGAGACCGGATTTGGATGAAAGGTCGGCGGCGAGATAAACGAGATGGAGGCACAGTGAGAAGGTTAACATTAGAGGAGTGAAGTGTGCAGTCTGGGTTGTAGAAGGAGAGCAGTGAGGTCCAGAGCTTAGTACAGTGCCCAGCACTTAGCCCAGTGCCCGGCACACAGTAAGCACTTAACAAAAAACACCATTATTATTATTGTTATTGTTATAAGGTTGCAAGGCCACTGAGTACTTTAAAGCCGATGGTGAGGATTTCTATTTGATGTGGAGGTGGATGGGCAACCACTGGAGTTTTGGGGATGTGATGTAGGAAGAAGTGTTTTTTTTTACCAGGACCGAGTGAGTCAAACAGACCTTAATGCCAAGAACATATTCTCCCCACCATCCCTCCCTCCCTCCCTCCTTGCCACAGGAAGACCGAGTGTCCGAGGAAACCACGCGGGCATGTGCCGTTTGGATTCACGGATGAGCCGATCCCCAAACACGGGAACTTGGTCGGCTCCCGCAGTTCCGCTAGGCCTTGTACCAACTCGGATTCAACATTTGAAAAGTATTGTTGATTTGGAAGTGGGCCCCTTTTGGGAAACCCCCTGCAGGTTGTGATCAGTCAATCAATCAATCTACAGTCTATATTGAGTGCTTATTATGTGCAGAATACTATTCTAAGCACTTGGGAGAGCACAGTGCAACAGAATTGGCGGTTATGTTCCCTGCCTATAATGAGCATATGGTCTAGAGGGAAAAACAAATCAAGTTGGTTGCAGTCTCTTCATTCGGTCATATTTATTAAGCGCTTACTATGTGCAGAGCACTGAACTAAGCATTTAGTACTAAGTTTCCAGGTACTTGGGAGAGAAAAGCAAAGTGGCATAGTGGATAGAGCCCGGGCTTGGGAATCAGAGGTCATGGGTTCTAATCCCAGCTCTGCCACCTGTCAGCTGTGTGACTTTGGGTAAGTCAATTTCTCTGTGCCTCAGTTACCTCATCTATAAAATGAGGATTAAGACTGTGAGCCCCACGTGGGACAACTTGATTACCTTGTATCTATCCCAGTGCTTAGAACAGTGCTTGGCACATAGGAACCGTTTAGCAAATACCTACATCATCGTCATCATCATCATCAATATAACAGAATTAAAAGATCGGCCTTGCCTAGTGGAAAGAGCCCCAAGCGGGGAACCTGGATTCTCTCCTTCTAGACTCTAAGCTTGTTGCGGGCAAGGAATTTGTTTTTTTAAATTGCTATATTGGACTCTCTCAAGTGCTTAGTACAGAGCTCTGCATATTGTAAGCGCTCAGTAAATACGATTGACTTAGTCCCAGCTCTACTATCTTCCTGCTGTGTGTCCTTGGGTAAGCTCCTTTACCTTGCGGTGCACCAGTTTCCTCATCTGTAAAATGGGCATAAGCTACCTATTCTCCCTCCCTCTTAGACGGTGAGCCCCATGCGTCCAGCCAGATCCCCTGCCCCTCCGTCCGCACTCTGCACAGTGCTTGGCAACCAATAAGTGCTTCACACATACCCATCATTTTTATTCTTCTAGATTGACCGTCGAGTGAAGTGCTATTTAGAGTTAATATAAAAGGTACAGTCCTGGCTGCCATGAATTTGTATATTCAAATAATGAGAAACACATACAGAGAAAGGAAGCCAATTCTTTCCCAACGAAAACCGGGCTTTTGCCCAGCTATTTTTGGGCATTCCGTTAGGAACCTCCTTGAAAAGGCAGAAAGAGAGACTGTTGCCCATAAATCACTCAGCACATGCAAACTGTGGCTTCTGTGGTGATCAAATCAGGCGTTACAAATCAGAGCGCTGGAGAGGCTGAATTGAGGGATTGGAGTCAGCTCAGAGGGCTGAGGATTCCATGAAAAGAATTGTGGTCTAACGGATAGAGTCCGGGCCTGAGAGTCAGAGGACCTGGGTTCCAATCCCGGCTCCGTCACTTGTCTGCTGTGTGACTTTGGGCAAGTTGCTACCTACTCTGGACTTCAGTTTCCTCATCTGTGAAATGGAGATAAAATACCCGTTCTTCCTCCCCGCTTAGACCGTGAGACCCATGTGCAGCGAGGACTCAGGTCTTGGGACTGTGAGACCCTTGTTGGGTAGGGATTGTCTCTATCTGTTGCTGCAGAGTACATCCCAAGCGCTTAGTACAGTGCTCTGCACATAGTAAGCGCTCAATAAATATGATTGAATGAATTGTCTCTATCTGTTGCCGAATTGTACTTTCCAAGCGCTTAGTACAGTGCTCTGTACACAGAGAAGCAGCGTGGCTCAGTGGAAAGAACTTGGGAGTCATAGCTCATGGGTTTGAATCCCGGCTCCGCCGCTTGTCAGCTGTGTGACCTTGGGCAAGTCACTTCACTTCACTGTGCCTCAGTTACCTCATCTGTAAAATGGGGATTAAGATTGTGAGCCTCATGTGGGACAACCTGAACCTTTATCACCCCCAGCGCTTAGAACAGTGCTCTGCACATAATAAGCACTTAGAAATACCAACATTATTATTAAGTACTCAATAAATACGATTGAATGAATGAATGAATGAATGAATGACCCTGCTGTTTCAACTAGGCTAGGCTGCCCTTCACCATCCTACCATGGTTTCTTAGCTCAATCCCCATCAGAATTTATAATCTTTCACTGGTTTTAGGAAATGAAACGAAAACAACACTAACAAGTCGTTTCCTGCCTAAATCCTTGTGCCTCTTTCTCAAACTTCATATGCCAAAAACATAAACGAGCAAGGGAATATATTTGGCATCATTTCATTCCTATAGTTCTATTATTATTATTATCAAGTGTCATTGAGTGGTTTTTGATTCATAGCGACTCTATGGATGTATTTTCTCCAGCAGGTCCTGTCCTCTGCCATGATCCGTACGTTTTCTAACGGTTGTCCCGTTGTCGTCGTTATGGTCCCTGTCCATCTAGATGCCAGGCTGCCTCTTCCATGTTTTCCCAGGACTTTTCCTAGCATTAGTGTCTTCTCCAGAGAATTAATCCTCCCGATTGTGTGTCCAAAATATGCCAATTTAAGTCGAGTCTTTTGGCCTTCCAAAGCCCATTTCAGCTAAATCTGCTCCAAAATCCATTTGTTTGTTTTTCGAGCAGTCCTTGGTATTGGCAAAATCCTTCTCTAACATCACATTACAAAAGAATAGATGCTCATTCTATCCTGATTTTTCACTGTCCAGCTTTCGGATCCATACATTGTCACTGAAAACACCAAAGAATTGACAATTTGTATTTCTGTGGCAATCGCTACATCAGCGCGTCGATCTTAGGCCTGTCAAACTCGACGTATTTAATTCTGTGACATTCTCTATGTTGTATTTATGCTTGGAAGCACCTAAATTTTGGGAGGAGGCCAAGTTATCTTTGTAATCGTGTTTTCGGTAACATTTCCCTATAGCCACCTGTTCTGTAGCCCAGGTTCTGAGTAAGGAGGCCACTCTGTGGTCGTGAGGCGTGAAATAATTGTTACAAGGCATTTAATAAAAATCGGCTCAGGACATTTTGCGTTTGAATAGATCTTTTCACGCTTTGAGGACACGACTCGGTTTTGTCCAAAACCTCAGTGTAAGAGGAGCCCCGAGGGGATTATTGCTTTTGTTATTTAGTCCGTGGAAAGTTGAGAGAGTGGGTCATTTTGGTGACAGGGACTTGCTTTAGTCTTCAGATCAAATTGATTTTTCCTGGAGAAATCATTATCCTTAGGGTTAAATAGCTTGACTGCTTCCCATTGTCAGGTGTTAATTGTCAGCTGCCATGGTTTGCAAACATCTCTATTGTTTTAGTTCTCTAATTGAGGCTGTTCGTGTTTTCGCATCTTAAATTTCTCTTGGTCATGAACAACACTCTTCAAAAAGACTCTGAGTTACATATTTATGAACTGGAAACATTTCCTTGCTTTTAGACCTGGTAGAAACACCTGAATCATCTCTTTTCTTGTCATATAATAATAACTGTGGTACTTGTTAAGTGCTTACTACGTGCCAAGCACTGTTCTACATGTTCTGGGATGTGTGTGTGAGGGAAAGGGGGAGAGAGAGGGGAGGGGACAGTGTGTTTGTTTGTGTGAGAGTCAGTCAATTGTATTTATCGAACACTACTATGGGCAGCATACTGAACTAAGTGCTTGAGAAGCAGCGTGATTCAGTGGAAAGAGCCCGGGCTTGGGAGTCAGAGGTCATGGGTTCTAATCCCAGCTCCGCCGCTTGTCGCAGGGTGACCTTGGGCAAGCCACTTCACTTCCCTGTGCCTCAGTTACCTCATCTGGAAATTGGGGATGAAGACTGTGAGCCCCATGTGGGGCAACCTGATTACCTTGTATCTACCCCAGCGCTTAGAACAATGCTCGACACATAGTAAGTGCTGAACAAATACCATTATTATTATTATTCGCTGGGCCTCAATGACCTCATCTGTAAAATGGGGATTGAAACTGAGTCCCACGTGGAACAGGGACTGTGTCCAATCCAATTTGCTTGTATCCGCCCTGGCACTCAGTACAGTGCCTGGCACACAGTAAACGCTTTAACAAATACCATAATCAATTAATTAATTAATTATTCCAATAGACACAGTCCCTGCCCACAACAGGCACGTGTGTATGTGTGTTTACTGTGTAAGTAAAGAAGCAGCGTGGTTCAGTGGAAAGAGTCTGGGCTTGGGAGTCAGAGGTCGTGGGTTCGAATCCCGGCTCCGCCACTTGGCAGCTGTGTGACTGTGGGCAAGTCACTTCACTTCTCTGGGCTTCAGTTCCCTCATCTGGAAAAAGGGGATTAAAACTGTGAGCCCCACGTGGGGCAGCCTGATCACTTTGTTCCCCCCCCAGCACTTAGAACAGTGCTCTGCACATAGTAAGCACTTAACAAACACCAACATTATTATTATTATTATTATTAAACACTTTAACAAATACCATAATCAATTAATTAATTATTCCAATAGACACAGTCCCTGCCCACAACAGGCATGTGTGCATGTGTGTGTTTGTGTCTTCCAGCACTGGAAGCCATTCTTATTTCCCATCACCCAGTTCTAACACTTATGAATTTATTTATTCGTATCGCTGACCCCTATTGCTTTATATTCCATTATTTATCTTGATGACTATTTTTGTCGTATAGGATCCCGCGTCAAGTGTGCGTTCAATAAATATGACTTCTGCTACCATTTGTCAATGTCTCGGGTGCTTTCTTACTCCCTGATGAAATACAAAATTTCCATCCTCCGCCTAAGGACAAATGTACAGATTGAAAAGTGCATTTTCTTGCCTGGGAAGCTGGAGGATTCCAAGAGTCCCCTGAGAGCAATTTACCCGGCTAGTGACCTCAGGAAGATAGTCTAGTAACGGCAGCATGACGGATTCTGAGTACACCTGTCTGAGCATAATTGTCCACTTATTCGGACATTCATTCACTCACTCATTCCCTCAGTGGGAAGCAGCATGGCGCAGTGGATAGAGGCTGGGCCTGGGAGTCAGAAGGTCGTGGGTTCTAATTCCGGCTCTGCCGCTTGTCTGCTGTAGGACCTTAGGCAAGTCACTTCACTCCTCTGTGCCTCAATTCCCTAATCTGTAAAATGGGGATTGAGACTGTGAGCCCCATGTGGGACCGGGACTCTGTTCAACATAATTTGCTTGTATCCTCCCCAGTGCTTAGTACAGTATCGGGCACATAGTAAGTGCTTAACAAATACCGTTATTATTGCTATTATTATTGTTATTATTCATCCACTCATTCATTCACTCATTCACTCATCTACTCATTCATCCTCTCACTCATCCACTTATTCATTTACTCTTTCCTTCCTCCCTCCCTCCTTCCCTCCCTCCCTCCCTCTTTTCCTCCTTTCCTCCCTCCCTCTTTCCTTCCCTCTCTCTTTCCCTCCCTCCCTCCCTCCCCTTCGTCCCTCTCCTTCCTCCCTCCCCTTCTTCCCCTTCCTCCCTGCCCTTCCTTCCTCCCTCCCTCTCCTTCCTTCCTTCCTTCCTTCCTTCCTTCCTTCCTTCCTTCCTTCCTTCCTTCCTTCCTTCCTTCCTTCCTTCCTTCCTTCCTTCCTTCCTTCCTTCCTTCCTTCCTTCCTTCCTTCCTTCCTTCCTTCCTTCCTTCCTTCCTTCCTCCCTCCCCTCCCCTTCCTTCCTTCTCTCCCTCCCCCGCGATCCCTTCCCCCCCGCATCCCTGCCCCCCCTCCAGGGGATGTGGGCCAAGGGTTGACCTTGGGACAGGTGAGAACGAGGGACCGTGAGGAGGTGAGCAGCAGAGGAGCGGAGTGTATGGTCTGGGCTGTAGAATGAGAGAAAGGAGGTGAGGTAGGAGGGGGCCAGGGGATGGACAGCTTTGAAACCAAGAGTGAGGAGTTTTTGTTTCATGTGAAGGTTGATAGTCAACCACTGGAGGTTTTTGAGGAGGGAAGTGACATGCCCAGAGCATTTCAGTAGAAAGATAATCCGGGCAGCGGAATGAAGAATAGAATGGAGTGGGGAGAAACAGGAGGAAGGGAGATCAGAGAGGAGGCTGATGCAATAATCCAGTGGGGATATTATGTGAGATTGTACCAGCAACGTAGCAGTTTGGATGGAGAGGAAAGGGCGGATCTTGGTGATGTTGTGAAGGTGAGAATGGCAGGTTTTGGTGACGGATTGGATGTGTGGGGTGAATGACAGAGCAGAGTCAAGGATGAGCCCAAGGTTGAGGGCTTGTGAGACGGGAAGGATGGTAGTGCTGACCACAGTGACGGGGAAGTCAGGGAGATGACAGGGTTTGAGGTGGCGGGCAGACATCCAGGTGGGGATGTCCTGAAGGCAGGAGGAGATACGAGCCTGAAGGGAGAGGGAGAGAACAGGAGAGGAGTTGTAGATTTGGGTGTCATCTGCATAGAGAAGCCATAGATAGTTGAAGCCGTGGGAGCGAATGAGTTCACCAAGGGAGTGATTGTATATGGAGAACAGAAGGGGACCAAGAACTGACCCTTGAGGAACCCCTACAGTTAGGGGATGGGAGGCAGAGGAGGAGGAACCCGCGAAGGAGACCGAGAATGAACGGCCAGAGAGATAAGAGAAGAACGTGAAGAGGGACGGAGAGGACAGAGTCTGAGAAGCCAAGGTTGGATAACGTGTTGAGGAGAAGGGGATGGTCGACGGTGTCAACGGCAGCTGAGAGGTCGAGGAGGATGAGGATAGAGTAGGAGCCTTTGGATTTGGCAAGAAGGAGGTCATAGATGACCTTTGAGAGGGCACTTTCGGTGGAGTGGAGGGGACAGAAGCCAGATTGGGGGGAGTCCAGGAGAGAGTTGGAGTTGAGGAATTCAAGGCTGCAAGTGTTCATGACTTGTTCTAGGAGTTTGGAAAGGAAGGATAGGAGGGATATAGGACTTCCCCAGGGTCACACAGCAGACAGGTGGAGGAGCCGGGATTAGAACTCAGATCCTCTGACTCCCAAGCCCGCGCTCTTTCCAATAAGCCACGCTGCTTCCCGTGGGACTATCTCATTCCCATTTTACAGATGAGAGAACTGAGGTACAGAGAGGTTAAAGAGACTTGCCCAACAGGCTAGTGGAAGAAATGGAAGTCGGGCGTTCTGACTCCCATACCCTGCTCTATCCATGAGACCACACTCCCCCTTGCTCTCCTTCCTTAAATCGGTATACTTAACATCAATCAGTCAGTGGTATTTACTGAGCGCTTACTGTGTACAGAGCATTGTACTGAGCATTTGCAAGAGTCCAGTAATAATTATGATTATAGTAATTATGGTGCTTGTTAAGCACTTATTATGTGCCAAACACTGTTCTAGGCATTGGATAGATCCAAGTTCATCAGGTTGGACAGAGTCCCTGTCCCACATGGGGCTCTTACTCTTAATCTCCATTTTTCAGATGAGAGAACTGAGGCTCAGAGAAGTGAAGTGACTTTCCCAAGGTCACCCAGCAGACATGTGGCAGAGCTGGAATTAGAATCCAGGTCCTTCTGGCTCCTAAGCCTGTGCTCTAGACTGCGAGTACCTTGTGGGGCGGGGACTTTGTTTCACCTGATTGCACTGTATCTACCCTAGTGTTTAGCACAGTGCTTGGCATATAGCCATCACTTAACAAGTCCCACTTTACTCTCATTACTGCTGAAGATTGTCCTGGTTGAGTAAGAGGTCCTGCCAGGATGGTGGCCATTATTTCCTAAACTTCTTTAGCTCTCATCTTTCCCGGTATGGCAAATCATCCCACAGAAAGCCGCAAAGCAGTGTGACCTAATGGCAAGAGCCTGGGCCTGGGGGTCAGAGGATCTGGGTTCTAATCCCGGCTCTGCATTTACCTTCTGTGTGACCTTGGATAAGTCACTCAACTTCTTTGTGCCTCAGTTCCCTCATCACAAAATGGGGATTCAATGCCCACTTCTCCCTCCTACTTACACCATGAGCCCCCTGTGGGATCTGATTATCTTGTATCTACCCTAGCGCTTAACCCAGTGCTTGTCACATAGTATACTTAACAAATACAATGATAATAGTAATAATGGAAAGCTCCTGTAGTGCAGCTGTCGTTGTTATTCAGTTCCACTTTTGGGTGCTTAAAAAAATGCCACAAGAGGTGGATCGAATTATTCTTCCTGCTGCATGGAGGCCATTCTTTTATAGGAGATAAAATGGCCAAGCAAAACTATGGGGGGACATAAATGTCAAGATGAAATGAGTAAATTGAAAGGTAGAGGCCTGGAGAGGCAAGACTGGACTTTGAGTGGCAATTCTGAATGAGGCGAGACTTTTTAAAAAGGAGAGTCCCAGGAGACTTACATCCACATCTTTAAATTCTCTTGTTTCCTTCCACCTGGAATTTATTTTAGGGGCTGTCTCTCCTGCTAGATTATAAGTTCCTTGAGCGCAGGGGATGGCGTCTAACACGTTTATTGTACCCTCCCAAGGGCTTAGCCCAGAACGCTGCACACAATAAATACTCCAGCTCGTCTCTAGACTGGAAACTCGTTGTGGGTAGGGAATCTGTTATATTGTTCTACTGTCCTCTCCCAAATGCTTACTACAGTGCTCTGCACACAGTAAGTGCTTATTAAAAACGACCAAAGGAATGAATGAATAAATGTCACCGACTGATCTGTGTGTGGTGAGATTTTACTCTCCGTTCAAGTGAAGCTCCAGATTTTGTTTTCAGGGAGTCCCCAACTAGCTGTGGGAATTGAGGGAAGGATTTCACTGACTCCTATTTATTACTTTTCTCATTAAGGAAATGGGGCTGAGCTAGTTTTGAGGTCTCTGGGGGAAAAGGGTCTTCCCCGATTAGGCCCTCTTTTCCCCGGCTCCCTCTCCCTTCTGTGTCGTCTCTGCATTTGGATCTGGGACCTTGGGCATTTGGTATTTATTTCAGGAAGTCTGGGTTCAGATCTCACTACGCCGTCAGACGGCTGGGTGATCTTGGGAAGTCACTCAACTTCTCTGTGCCTTAGTTTCCTCATCTATAAAGAGGAGATGCAATAGGTGATCTTCCTGCCCCTTCGACCATGAGGCGCATGAGTGATAACTTGTATCTTCCCTCTCATTTAGTCCAGCGTTTGGTGCTCGTTGTGGACAGGGTTTGCCACTGTTTATTGTTGTATGGTACTTTCCCAAGCACTTAGTATAATGTTCTGAAAACAGGAAGTGCTCAATAAATACTATCGAATGAGTGAATGAATAGGAAGCACATAGCCAAGACTACATTTACTATTATTATTACCTGCAATTTAAAATGCAGTTCTTTGACAAATTGATTTCCTTCTTCAGAACCTTGAGAGAAAATGTGTTTCTCTCACAAATACTTAATTCAGTGCTTTACACCACAGGAAGTTCTCCGTAAATATCATTCATTGATTGATTTCAGTTCAGCAGAATAAAAGCAAGGGACTTAGAAGTCAAAACATATCCCTGGGATTTAGGAGATTTGCTAAAATCTCCCAGCTCCAAGATCTGCCTCCTGGGTGACCAAAGGGAAGTCACTTATCCTCTCTCAGCCTCAGCTTCCCCATCTGTAAAATGGGGATCAGATAATAATTGTGGTATTTGTTAAACGCAAGCTATGTGCCAGGCACTGTACTGTGCGCTAGGGTGGATACAAACAAATCGGGTTGGACACAGTCCCTGTCCCACATGGGGCTCACAGTCTTCATCCCCATTTTCCAGATGAGGTAACTGAGGCCCAGAGAAGTGAACTCACTTACCCCAGGTCACACAGCAGACAAGTGGTGGAGCCGGGATTAGAACCCATGACTTCTGACTCCTAGGCCCAGGCTCTCTCCACTAGGCCACGCTGTTTTTTGTAGATTTTGAGCCTCATTTGGGTCAGAGACCTGTCCATTTTATCACAGAGTACCTTGCTTGACACATAGGAAAACCTTATTCAATGCCATTACAATAATAATTATTATCATTATCCATGTTAAAGGAATATTAATATTAATGACCATTATAGCCTCTAGACTGTAAGCTCCTTGTGGACAGGGAATGGGTCTTCCCACTGTTATTGTACTCTCCCAAGCACTCTACACCCAGTAAGTGTTCAAAAACTAAGATCGATGGACTGATCAATCAACCAATCAGTGATTGATTGAAATACCATCTCTTCCTGTTCATTGTCATCGGTATCAATAAAGGCCCAGTGCCTTAGAATAAATCCCTAGCACCGTTTCGGAGAAATACAAGTGGAGTTTATGATAAACATCTTTCTTGTTCCACACCAATTTTTTTCCAAAATCTAAATAAATATAGGTCACTTGGGTTCCCTAGCTTTCTTCAGGAGTGAAGTAACAGAATGCCTTTGTGTCAGAGATTTTTTTTTCTCCAAAGGCAGTAGATCAGGAGCCAAGACAGCAACAACAGGTGTTTGAGACAATGCGATCATAAATGAAAGACAAACAATAAACCCCAATAAATCAATCCTTGAGTTTGGGCAAGCAGCCATTTTTTTAAAAACATTCTTATTTGATGTCCAGGCAGAGACCAATTCCGTCTGTGATAAATGACATCGAAGGCCCAAATGAAGATCGTAAATAAAGTAGTCAGCCTAGGGATTGCTGGTTCTCCTTTATGTTTTATGACCTGGATTTAAATGTATGCGTCAGCACCTGCAGATTGGTGGGTTAGACATAATAATCCCATTTGAGCCTTCGGGTAAGAGCTTGTATATCGGCGGTTGGAGAGGAAGGACAGAAGATGGGAGGCTGCGGAGATCCTGTCACATCACCCCCCTTCAAGGCGGTGGCCCAAACCACTTGTAGATTGACCCGTAAATGTTGTTTAAACAAAAAAAGAACCCTGCACCTGTTCTTGCCCTGTCTTCAAAGCCTGACTAAAATCCCAACTCCTCCAGGAAGCCTTCCCTGGCCTAACCTCTCATTTCCCTTTCATAATCTCCCTCTCTTCTGCATCATCTGCCCCTCTAGACTGGAAGCTCAATGCGGGAAGGGGATGTGTCCATTATATTGTTCTCCTCTATTCTCCCAAGGGCTTAGAACAGTGGTCTGCTCACGGTAAGCGCTCAATAAATACGATTGATTGATGGATTGATACCCTTTAACCACTTGGCTCCTCATGCTACCCCCACCCACACAACCCTTTTTGGTTTTAAATGGTATTTGTTAAGTGCTTACTATTTGCCAGGCACTGTACTAAGCACTGGGGTAGTTTCAAGCTAATCAGGTTGGACACAGTGCTTGTCCCACTCAGTCTTCATCCCATTTTACAGATGAGGTAACCGAGGCCCAGAGAAGTTAGGTGACTTGCCCAAGGTCACACAGCAGTCAAGTGGCGGAGCCCGGATTAGAACCCAGGTCCTTCCGACTCGCAGGCCTGTGCTCTATCCAGAAGGTAGAGGAAATCCAATTTCCTTTTCCTTTTCCATTTCCTTGGAGTGTAAAAAATGGCCTAATTCATGTTTTTTGGTTTGTGTTTTTTTCAAATGCCATCGAGGCATTTTCGACCCATAGCGTCTCCATGTACTCGCTCTCTTCAGAACATCCCATCTTCTATCATAAAGTCATTCTGGTATGTGTAACCGTAGCATTTTCTTGGTCAAGATGTGAAAGTGGTTACCATCGCCTTCTTCCGCGCAGTAGAAACGAGAGTCTCTGCCGTTGTCTCTGCTCCACATTTTGATCACTCGATCACCCGCCTCTGACTCTTTCCCATGCCGCTGCTGCCCTGCACGGGTCAGTCGACTTTGTCTGACGCTTCGGCTTAGACCTTTCCATTCTGAGTAGTCCTACATGGTCTAGCTCTGAGCTTCATCAGCCAAAACAAACTTTCCTGTAAGGTATCGATTCATGCAAGATACATTATCATGATAATAATTGTGACATTTATTAAGTGCTTACTTTCTTCTGGAGCTGGGAGAGGAGCAAGGTTTTGAATCAATCAATGATATTTTTTGAGCACTTACTATATGCAGAGCACTGTACTGAGCATTTTGGAGACCACGGTTTAATAATAATAATTAGGGTATTTGTTAAGCACTTACTATGTGCAAAGCCCTGTTCTAAGCGCTGGGGTGGATAGAAGGTAATCAGACTGTTCCACGTGGGCCTCACAGTCTTAATCCCCGTTTTACAGATGAAGTAACTGAGGCCCAGACAAGTCAAGTGACTTGCCCAAAGTCACACAGCTGACAAGCGGCGGAGCCGGGACTAGAACCCATGACCTCTGACTCCCAAGCCCGGGCTCTTTCCACTGAGCCACGCTGTTTACCGCCACTTACCTGCTGTGGTACGTTGGGCAAGTAACTTCACTTCAGTATGCCTCACATCCCTCATCTCATCTCCCCATTGCGCACACTCGGCTCCTCTGGTGCTGCTAACAGCGTGGCTCAGTGGAAAGAGCCCGGGCTTTGGAGTCAGAGGCCATGGGTTCAAATCCCCGCTCGGCCACTTGTCAGCTGTGTGACTTTGGGTGAGTCACTTAACTTCTCGGTACCTCATCTGAAAAATGGGGATTAAGACTGTGAGCCCCACGTGGGACAACCCGATTCCCCTTTGTCTACCCCAGCGCTTAGAACAGTGCTCGGCACATAGTAAGCGCTTAACAAATACCAACATTATTATTATTATTATTAACCTTCTTACTGGTCCTCGTCCTTACCTGTCCCGCCGTCGACCCCAGGCCCACGTCCTACCTCTGGCCTGGAACGCCCTCCCTCTTCAAATCTGACAGACGATTACTCTTCTATCCTTCAAGACCTTATTGGCTTTCCTTGACTAAACCCTCCCCGCCTTCTTCTTCTCCCACTCCTTCTGCGTCACCCTGACTTGCTCCTTTTGCTCTTCCCCCCTTCCAGCCTCACACCTCTTATGTCCGTATCTGTCATTTACTGTCTGTTTCTCTGACCCTCTAGATTTTAAGCTCGTGACTGTTGTCATATTGTACTCTCCCAAGCGCTTAGTAGAGTGCTCTGCACACGGCAAGTGCTCAATAAATACAAGTGAATGAATGCCTACTGCATGCAAAGCACTGTACTAAACTCATGGGAGAATACAATGCAACAGAGTTGGTAGACACATTCCCTGCCCATGAGGGGAAGTTTGGGGGGGAATGGACATTAAAATAAATTATGGATACAGACATAAGTGCTGTGGGACTGAGGGCAGAAGGAATATCGAGTCCTTAGAGAGTACGGATCCAGTTACTCCAAAAGTGAAAATTCCACCGCCCCTAAAAAAAAAGTCCATGTCCTATGGCTCGGATGGTATAGCTTCAAATAATTGTTTAGGAAGTGCCCCTCTCAAGGAAAGGGAGGATTATATTTTCACGGAGACACTTGAGTTTACTGTTCAAAAGTGGTAGGAGATTAAAATGACCCTGAAGAGCAGATCCTTATTTTGCTAGGGTGGCTGAGAGAACGATAATTACGGCCACTTATCAATGGGGTTTTCATTAGCTTGGAGGGGTTTAGCTTTCTGCAGGCCGATGAGGAAGACTAACGCTATAGTCTTGACTCAGATTTACTCGATATTCATTCAAAATGTTATTTTGTTTTGTAAAAGAGATATTACGGTAACTGTATTGATTGCCTTTCATTTGACACTTGCCTGGGAGAGTGAAAAAAAAACAGTTGCTAAGTAATTCAGGGGTATTGATTTAGTTTTCAGTCAGAAATAGATTTGTTTTCTTGTCTTATCTCACAGTAGTCAAGAGATAGCACAAGGACGCATTAGACTTACTTTAGGAGGTTTCAACATCGAATCTCATGGAAGGAAAATGGGAAACCTTTTTGAGTAGATTGAAAAATTGTTCATAATTTGGTTTATTTTTCTTAAATCCTCATGTTTAGCTTATTAAAAAATAACAAGTAGGCAGTGTTTCCAACAGGGTCATGTGTGATCCCACGTCTATTACTTGACTAAAGGAAGGAGGACGGTGGGAAGAAAGGGGGAGGTTTGTGTTTCACCTGCATTTCTTGAAGAGGAATATTCTATGAAAGGAAATGCCCATGATTTTGTTTATTGTAATGATTTTCAGTTTATAGTCTGAGGAGTTGAAATTAAAATAGACTTAAAAGTGCTGTAGTTTTTAAAATTTGGGACATATCCATGAAGGTGGGGAAAATTATTGAATACGTTTCTATAGATGAAAGATTGAGTCATTTAATTGTATTTATTGAGTGTTTACTATGTGCAAAGCGCTGTACTAAGTGCTTGGGAGAGTACAATACAACAACCAAAGAGGAGTCTGGAGGAGGGGGAGGGGAGGACATAGAGAGGCCAAGGAGTATGAGACAACTCAGAAGGATTCCTTCAATTGTATTTACTGAGCACTTTCTCTGTGCAAATGCTGGACTAAGCACTTGGGAGAGCACAGTGAAACAATGACAGACACATTCCCTGTCTACTACAAGCTTACAGACTGGAGGGGGAAGCAGACATTAATAGAAATAAAGAAATGACAGCTATGGATATAAGTGGTGTGGGGCTGGGCGGGGAGATGAATAAAAGGAGTAAGTCAGGCCGACACAGAAGGGTGTGGGAGAAGAGGAAAGGAGGGCTTAGTCAGTGAAGGCTTCTTGGAGGAGGAGAGCCTTCACTAAAGCTTCAAAGATTGGGTAGAGTCATTGTCGGATATGAGGAGGGAGGGCCTTCCAGGCCAGAGGCAGGATGTAGGCGAGAAGTCAGCGGCCAGATAGACAAGATAGATAATCCACTGGAATCTTCCCCCCAGCCTCCACCTTCCATTTCCCTGACCTGCCTCCCATATGACCTTGGGCAATTCACTTAACTCCTCTGGGCCTCAGTTTTCTGCTGAAAAATGGGGATTCAATCCCTGTCCTCCTCCTGACTTAGACTGCGAGCCCAACATGGGACAGGGACCACTTCCAGCCTGATTATCTTGCTATTAATAATAATAATAATAATAATGTTGGTATTTGTTAAGCGCTTACTATGTGCAGAGCACTGTTCTAAGCGCTGGGGTAGACACAGGGGAATCAGGTTGTCCCACGTGGGGCTCACAGTCTTAATCCCCATTTTATTATATTATCGTCTTGATTACCCTAGCATTTTTCGGCAGTGTTTGGCGCATAGTAAGCACTTAACAAATACCACAGATATTGGTATTATTATTGGACAAATGAGGGGGTGGTCTCCCCCCACCGTGAGTCTGGCCCTGTAGAGCACGATCCGCACGTCGGCGAGGGGGAATAGGGTAGAGGAAGAATCGGTCATGTGCAGGCGCGAAGGGTCGGCCAGGGTGTGATGCCGCTCCGTTTCCCCACCCCTGCCTCAACCTCCCCGCGCTGCGCCGCAAAGGATTCTGGATTGATGAAACCTTGCAGCGTTAATACAGGAAATTAACAACGAGTCGGGAGGGGGCAAAGCGTTTGACTAGCGGTGGGCCGAGCAGTAATAGAGGAATTTCTAGCCAAAAATGACAGTCCTGCTGGGATCTTCAACGATTCCCCCACTGAGCCTGTGAAATCTCACTGAGTGAATGATTACGGGAGCTCGATTTAACAACACAAGTTTCCTCGGGAACACAATCTCCTCTTATGGGAGAACTCCCTGTACAATCGGACGCCAGTCTTGTAAATGTTTTGGGTAGCATCGTTAGCGTTATGTCAACTGAGATGTCGCTCCTAGTTTTGTTAAATGTTAGCGTGTGTTCGTATGAATTCCTTCACGTTTTTCCTTTCCTTAGTCTTGCTCTAAATTGTACATGTTCGTAACGTATTTTCCATCTGTGGCATGCTGGAAGTAAGCTACAGAGCGATGCATCTCAACTAGGGGGCAGAGATGTAATTTTGGAAAAGAGCGCTAGTTGCTCCGTCTTGGATTTCTTGAGTCAGCAACGCTGTCAAGTAGAAAACACCAAAAAAAAAAATCCTGCTGTTAATAAAAACTACCAGCACCCCAGACATTAGTAAAATACCACAATTTATGTAAAGCTTTTCATTATGACTCCGCGGGGAGTTTTCAAATGCATTAGCATTTTTCAGAGTCTCTCTTATCAGCACTTGAAGCATAAATAGGTGTGGACTGGAGCAGGCTGTGAAGGGTCTGGTCGACAAAGAGACAGTTGTCTCTGTCCACGGCTGAAAATAATAATGGTGGTATTTGTTAAGTGCTTACTATAGGTCAAGCACTGTTCTAAGCGCTGGGATAGATGCAAGTTAATCAAATTGAGGACAGTTCCTGTCCCACATGGGGTTCACGATCTTAATCCCCATTTCACAGATGAGGGAACCGAGGTCCAGAGAAATGAAGTGATTTGGCCAAGGTTAAATGGCAGACAAGTGGCAGAGCTGGGATTAATAATAATGATGGTATTTGTTAAACGCTTACTATGTGCCAAGCTCTGTTCTAAGCACTGGGGTGGATACGAGGTAATCAGGTTGTCCCACGTGGGGCTCACTGTCTTAATCCCCATTTCACAGATGAAGTAAATGAGGCCCAGAGAAGTGAAGTGACTTGCCCAAGGTCACATGGCAGAAAAGGTCTTCCCAGACAAAGCTCCCCCTTTTTTCCTCAGATACCCCTCCCCTCCCCATTACCCCAACTCACTCCCTTTGTTCTACCACTCACCCCACCACACAGCACTTGTGTATATATATATATATATAATTCTATTTATTTATAATTAATTCCTGTTTACTTGTTTTGATGTGTATATATCTCTAATTCTATTTATTTCTATTGATGCTATTGATGCCTGTTTACTTGTTTTGATGTCTGTCTCCCCTCTTTTAGACTGTGAGCCCGTGGTGGGCAGGGATTGTTTCTTCTTTGTTGCTGAATTGTGCTTTTCATGCACTTAGTACAGTGCTCTGCACACAGTAAGTGCTCAATAAATACAATTGAACGAATGAATGAATGAAGTGGCACAGCGGGATTAGAACCCATGTCCAAAATCCATAGAGAGAATCTCAAAGGGAAGAGTGGCCTAGTGCAGTACGGTGCTCTGCATACAGTGAGCGCTCAGTAAATACCACTGATGGATAGTGGAAAGAAGACAGAGCTAGGAGTCTGGAGACCTGGATTCGAGTCTTGGCTCTGTCACTCACCTGCTGTGTGAGCTTAGGCAAGTCGCTTAACTTTTCATTGCCTCAATCAATCAATTAGTCAAATTTATTGAGCTCTCATGTGTGCAGAGCACTGCACTAAGCACTTGGGAGAGCCTGACATAACAATATAACAGAGTTGGTCGAAACATTTCCTGCCCACAGTGAGCTGTCATTCTAGCGCCTCAGCTTTCTCATCCATCAAATGGAGATAACATACCTGTTCTCCCTACCTTAGTGGAAAGAGCCCGGCCTTGGGAGTCAGAGGTCGCGGGTTCTAATCCAGGCTCCGCCACTTGTCTGCTGTGTGACTGTGGACTTCACCTCTCTGTGACTCAGTTGCCACATGTGGAAAATGGGGATGAAGACTGAGCCCCACATGGGTCACCCTGATGACCCTGTATCTCCCCCAGTGCTTAGACATGTGCTTGGCATATAGTAAGCGCTTAAGGAACACCATCGTCATTATTATTATTATTCATTCATTCAATAGTATTTATTGAGCGCGTACTATGTGCAGAGCACTGTACTAAGCGCTTGGAATGTACAAATCGGCAACAGATAGAGACAATCCCTTCCCATTGACGGGTTTACAGTCTAATCGGGGGAGACAGACGAAAACAAGACAACTTATTAGCAATATATAGAATCAAGGGTATGGACACCTCATTAACAAAATAAATAGGGTAATAAAAATCTATACAAAGGAGCACAGTGCTGAGAGGAGGGGAAGGAATGCCCTCCCTCCTCACCTCTGCCAAACTAATTCCCAAGTGCCTAGTCTGGTGCTCTACACACATTAAGTGCTCAATAAATAGGATTGACTGACTCCCTCGGCTCTGCCCCTTCCTCTTCTCCTCTTCCTCCTCTCCCTCCCTGCCCTACTTCTCTTCCCACCCCCAGGGCTCCCCCACAAAGCCTCTCATCATTGATTTTCCAGACGCGGCATAAAACAACACCGCCTTTTACATAATAAGGAGATTTGAAGGCTGGCTCTGCCTCGCTAATGTCCAGGTAATGCCGAGCTCCATTTTCATGAATAATCAGGATTACAGCCATGGCTCCAGGCAACAACCCCAGCTTTCAGGCTGGTCTTTTCTCTCCTCAGGTTTTGTCAGGATGATTAAAAGGGCTTGGCTGTAATCCTGGTTGCCTGGGCCTGGGAGAGCTGAGGACAGACAGGGGGTCGCGGATGAAGCAGAAGAGAGTTGGCTTCCATCAACAGGAGGCTTGTGGCTTCTGCTGAGGGAAGGGGAGTGGGGTGTGTATTTGGGGGGGCCCTCCCTCTGCTCCCCCTCTACCCCCCTTTCACCTCTCCTCAGCTAAGCCCTCTTTTCCCCCCTTTCCCTCTGCTCCTCCCCCTCTCCCTTCCCCTCCCCTCAGCGCTGTATTCGTCCGCTCAACTGTATATATCTTCATCCCCCTATTTATTTTGTTAATGAGATGTACATCGCCTTGATTCTATTTATTTGCTATTGTTTTAATAAGATGTTCATCCCCTCAATTCTATTTACTGCCACTGTTCTTGTCCGTCCCTCTCCCCCGATTAGAATGTAAGCCCGTCAAAGGGCAGGGACTGTCTCCATCTGTTACCGATTTGTACATTTCAAGCGCTTAGTACAGTGCTCTGCACATAGTAAGCGCTCAATAAATACTATTGAATGAATGAATCTCCCCAACTCCGTAAAAATTTCACGGGCGGGCGAGGATACGGTTCCCGCCTGTCAGGTTGGGAGTTCCGCTTTGGTCTGCGGCCTCCTTTTTGAGGGTGGGGGTTGATCCAAATTGGCATGTTCCGCCCGGTTCATTCATCCTTCCGATCGTGTTTATTGATCGCTTATTGTGTGCAGAGGACTGTCCTAAGAGAAGCAGCATGGTTTAGTGGCTGGAGCCCAGGCCAAGGAGTCGGAAGGCCCTGGGCTCTCATCTCGGCTCTGCCACCTGTCTGCTGTGTGACACTGGGAAAGTCACTTCACTTCTCTGGGCCTCCTTGACCTCATCTGGAAAATGGGGATTAAGAGTGAGCCCCATGTGGGACAGGGACTCTGTCCAACCTGATTAATGTGTATCTTCCCCAGTGCTTAGAATAGTGCTTGGCACATAGTAAGTGCTTAACAAATACCATTATTATTACTATTACTAAGTGTTTGAGGGAATACAACATACAATAAACAGACACCTTCCCTGCCCATGATGGATTTTTGAGGGTCGGGGTGGGAAGCAGCATGGCGTAGTGGATAGAGGCCGGGCCTGGGAGTCGGCAGATCATGGGTTCCAATCCTGGCTCTGCCCCTTGTCTGCTTTGTGGCCTTGGGCAAGTCACTTCATTTCTCTGGGCCGCGGATACCTCATCTGTAAAATGGGGATTAAGACTGTGAGCCTCACGTGGGACAACCTGATTCCCCCGTATCTTCCCCAGCACTCAGAACAGTGCTCTGCACATAGTAAGCGCTTAATAAATACCAACATTATTATTATGATGATGTAAAATGGGAATTGAGACTGTGAGCCCCACATGGGACAGGAACTGTGTCCAGCTCGATTGGCCTAAATCCTCCCCAGTGCTTAGAACAGTGCCTGAAACATAGTAAGCACTAACATAGTAAGCACTTAACAAATACCATTATTGTTATTATTATTATAAAATTCAAGAAGCCCAGATGCTCGAGGAATTTCTTTTGGGAAGAGACAAAGCTGGCCAGCAGGGATTGGGGCCAAGGTCATAAATCAAATCAGTTGACTTGCTCTTTGTGGTTTGAGGGGGAGTTATAGGGTGTGGTTTAGGATGTGCGGGTGGGTGGGTAAGGAGAGGGGAATTTGCTCATGTAGAAAATTGAACCTGCTTCCCTCCCCCCAGGGCTCTCTATTTTTAAATTTTATTATGGCATTTGTTAAGGACTTACTATGCACTAGGCCCTGAACTAAGCTCTGGGTAGATAGATACAAGCTGATCAGGTTGGACACAGTCCGGGTCCCACATGGGGCTCACATTCTTCATCCCCATTTTACAGATGAGGTAACCGAGGCGCGGCGAATAATAATAATGATTATGGCATTTGTTAAGCGCTTACTATGTACTAAGCACTGTTCTAAGCGCTGGGGGAGAATCAAGGTAATCAGACTGTCCCACGTGGGGCTCAGTCTTAATCTCCATTTTCCAGATGAGGTTACTGAGGCACAGAGAAGTGAAGTGGCTTGCCCAAGGTCACAGCAGACAAGTGGCAGAGCCAGGATTAGACTCCGGTCTCTCTGACTCCCAGGCTGGTGTTCTATCCTCTAGGCCACACTCTTTCTCAAGATTGTAAGCTCCTGGAGGGCAGGGATCTTGTTTCCCAACAGTGTTTTGTACCCATTAGGTGCTCAATAAATCACAACATCTCTGTGCCTCAGTTGCCTCATGTGTAAAATGAGGATTAAGACTGTGAGCCCCATGTGGGGGAATAATAAAAATTATATCGTTATATCCCGGCTAGACTCTCGTTATATCCCGGCTAGACTACTGTGTCAGCCTTCTCTCTGACCTCCCTTCCTCCTCTCTCGCCCCGCTCCGGTCTATTCTTCACTCCGCTGCCCGGCTCATCTTCCCGCAGAGACGATCTGGGCCTGTCACTCCCCTTCTTAAACAACTCCAGTGGTTGCCCATCCACCTCCGCTCCAAACAAAAACTCCTCACTCTAGGCTTCGAGGCTCTCCGTCACCTTGCCCCTTCCTACCTCTCCTCCCTTCTCTCTTTCCACCGCCCACCCTGCACGCTCCGCTCCTCTGCCGCCCACCTCCTCGCCGTCCCTCGGTCTCGCCCGTCCCGCCGTCGACCCCCGGGCCGCGTCCTCCCGCGGTCCCTGAACGCCCTCCCTCCTCACCTCCGCCAAACTGATTCTCTTCCCCTCTTCGAAACCCTACTTAAAACTCACCTCCTCCGAGAGGCCTTCCCAGACTGAGCTCCTCTTCTCCCTCTACTCCCTTCACCTCTCCGCAGCTAAACCCTCTTTTCCCCCCTTTTCCCTCTGCTCCTCCACCTCTCCCTTCCCATCCCCACAGCACCGTGCTCTTCCGCTCAACTGTATATATTTTCGTTACCCTATTTATTTTGTTAATGAATTGTACATCGCCTCGATTCTATTTAGTTGCCATCGGTTTTTACGAGATGTTCTTCCTCTCGACTCTATTTATCGCCATTGTTCTCGTCTGTCCATCTCCCCCGATTAGACCGTAAGCCCGTCAAACGGCAGAGACTGTCTCTATCTGTTGCCGACTTGTTCATCCCAAGCGCTTAGTACAGTGCTCTGCACATAGTAAGCGCTCAATAAATACTAGCGAATGAATGAATGAATAATAATGATGGTATTTGTTAAGCGCTTACTATGTGCAAAGCACTGTGCTAAGCGCTGGGGGGCTACGAGGTGATCAGGTTGTCCCCCGTGGGGCTCCCAGTCTTTATCCCCATTTTACAGATGAGGGAACCTGATTACCTTGTATTTACCCTAGTACTTAGAACAGTGCTTGGCACAAAGTAAGTGCTTAACAAATACCGTCATTATTAGAGAAGCAGCGTGGCTCAGTGGAAAGAGCCCGGGCTTCGGAGTCAGAGGTCGTAGGTTCTAATCCCAACTCCTCCATTTACCAGCTGTGTGACTTTGGGCAAGTCATTTAACTTCTCTGGCCTTCAGTTACCTCATCTATAGAATGGGGATTAAGACTGCTAGCCCCATGTGGGACAACCTGATTACCTTGTATCTCCCCAGTGCTCAGAACAGTGCATTGGCACAACAAATGCCATTATTATAAAAATCATTCACAAAGAGGAGAAAAGTTTGCAAATGACAGAGGACGTAAACTAATTTGCACAGAAGTGCAAGAGGTAGTTTGTGTGGGAGCGCTGAGAGGATCATGAGGATGTGATCTGGGGAGAAGGAAGATTTAATTACGGAAAGGCTCGATTTTTGAGAACATAAAGGTTTGTAGGAATGCAATGCGGAGAAATGTCCATACTCTAAAGTAGCTACAACTTGGACTCTATTCTTGATTCTATTTATTTGCTCTTGATTCTGTTTATTTGCTATTGTTTTAATGAGATGTTCATCCCCTCTATTCTATTTATTGCCATTGTTCTTGTCTGTCCGTCTCCCCCGATTAGACCGTAAGCCCGTCAAAGGGCAGGGACTGTCTCTATCTGTTATCGATTTGTACATTCCAAGTTCTTAGTACAGTGCTCTGCCCATAATAAGCCTCAGTAAATGCTACTGAATGAATGACTCCCGTTTTCTCTTCCTGTGTCAGCCTCCTGTGGGAGAGGGGCCTGTGTCATTCATTCATTCATTCAATTGTATTTATCAAGCACAGAGCATTGTACTAAGCACTTGGGAAAGTACAATACAACAATAAACAGTCGCATTTCCTACTCATAATGAGCTCACAGTCTGGGGGGGGGGGGGAGATTCCAATCCAATTATCTCATGTCTATCGTAGTACTTAGTACAGTGCTTTAATAATAATAACAGTAATGTTAGTCTTTGTTAAGCGCTTACTATGTGCAGAGCACTGTTCTAAGCGCTGGGGTAGATATAGGGTGATCAGGTTGTCCCACGTGAGGCTCACAGTCTTCATCCCCATTTTACAGATGAGGTCACTGAGGCACAGAGAAGTTAAGTGACTTGCCCACAGTCACACAGCTGACAGCTGACAAGTGGCAGAGCTGGGATTCGAACCCGTGACCTCCGACTCCCAAGCCCAGGCTCTTTCCACTGAGCCACGCTGCTTCTCGGTTAAGACTGTGAGCCCCATGTGGGACAACCTGATTACCTTGTATCCACCCCAGCACTTAGAACAGCGCTTGGCACTTAGTAAGCATCTAACAAATACCATTATTATTATATTACAATTAGTATTATTTTTATTATCAATTTTCTTAACATTTGCCATTGATCTGTTCCTCTTACTTAGGCAGGTGACAATCCTCTAGACTGAAAGCTCATTCTGGGCAAGGAAAGAGTCTGCTAATTCAGTTGTACTGTACTCTCCCAAGAGCTTAGTACAGTGTTCTGCACCTAGTAAGAGCTCAATAAATATGATTGATTGATTGGTTTTATACTGGACATACCAGTTTTCAGCCGACGTGGCCCCCTGTCAACAAATCCATCGATAGTATTATAATAATAATAATTGTGGTATTTGTTAAGCACTTACTGTGTGCCATACACTGTACTAAGCAGTAGGGTGGATACAAGTAAATCTGGTGGGACACAGTCCCTGTCCCAATGAGGCTCACAGTCTCAATCCCCATTTTACAGTTGAGGGAACTAAGGCCCAGAGCAGTGAAATGACTTGGTTAAGGTCCCACAGCAGGCAAATGGCAAAGGCAGGATTAGAACCCACATCCTTCTGAGTCCCGGGACCAGACTCTGTCCACTAGCATCTCCCCGTCAAGATGTTCTCTTCCAGTTATCCCAGCTGCCTTTCATTTTGGTACAGATGACATGACCCTGAATAAATCTCCTTTCTGAAACCATCTGGCTCCAAACATCAAAGAACATTTGTAGATCATTTTAACTGTTTTTTCTTTCTTTCTAATCTTTAATATGGCCCTGGTAAGTGAAAGCGTACACATTGATTCTTCTTCCTGGACCCTGAGTTTTGAGACCTCGAGGAATTTCTTTTTTCTAATTGGGGCCTTGGGTGAGTCGTGGCATTGTATCTTGTGTTTTTACGTTGGTTGGGGAAGCAGCGTGGCTTAAAAAAAAAAAGTGTTGGTATTTGTTAAGCACTGACTATGTGCAGAGCACTGTTCTAAGCGCTGGTGTAGATACCGGGTAATCAGGTTGTCCCACTTGAGGCTCACAGTTAATCTCCATTTTACAGATGAGGTAACTGAGGCACAGAGAAGTGAAGTGACTTGCCCACAGTCACAGCTGACAAGTGGCAGAGTTGGGATTCGAACCCATGACCTCTGACTCCCAAGCCCGGGCTCTTTCCACTGAGCCACGCTGCTTCGTGGGTAGAGCCCCGGAGTCAGAAGGTCATAAATTCTAATCCCAGATCTTCCTCTTGTCTGTTGTGTGACCTTGGGCAAGTCACTTCATTTTTCTGGGCCCCATTTCCCTCTGGAAAATGGGGATTAAGACTGTGAGCCCCATGTGGGACAGGACTGTGTCCAATCCGATTACCTTGTATCTACCTCAGCACTTCGTACGGTGCCTGGAACATAGTAAGCGCTTAACAAATACCGCAGTTATTATGCTCCCACTCACCCAGTACAGGGCTCGGGACTCGGTAAGTATTGACGGCCGAGGTTTTCCCTATCCATAGATTATATACACAGCCCACAGTCTCACATTCCCGAGGGTTAACACTCAAAAGTCAGCAGCTGGAGGAGAATTAATTGAGCCATGATATTTATTGAGTGCTTCCTGAGTGCAGAACGCTGTAATAAGCACTTGAGAGCAAGCGATATAAAGAGGACGTCTTATTCTCTTATAACTGGGGGGACACAGCCTGGTTGAGGTGTGTGGGTCGGGGGGGAGGTTTGGGTGAAAGCTTATCAGGAACAGGAGCTATGGGGTGAAGAGTGGGAAAAAGGAAAGAAATGAATAATAATGACAATAATAATAATTTGGGAATTTGTTAAGTGCTTACTATGTTCCAGGCACTGTACTACGCAATGGGGTAGATACAAGCAAATCAAGTTGGACACAGTCCCCGTCCCACATGGGGATCACAATCTCATCCCCATTTTACTGATGAGGTAACTGGGGCTCAGAGAATGAAGTGACTTGTCCAAGGTCACAGCAAACAAGTGGCAGAGTCGGGATTAGAACCCAAGTCCTTCTGACACCCAGACCCGGGATCTAGGCCACGTAATCTTTGGTTTGACACCTGCCCCCTGCCCCTTCACCCCGCTTCTGGCTCATGTGAGCCCGTTGTTGGGCAGGAATTGTGTCTATCTGTTGCCGAATTGTACATTCCAAGCGCTTAGTACAGTGCTCTGCACATAGTAAGTGCTCAATAAATACAATTGAATGAAGGAATGAATCTACGCACTTAGTTCTGCACTGTATATGCCCTTGATATTCACCACACCCTCAGCCCTACAGAACTTCCCTACGGATCCAGAATTTCTTTATTTTACTGTCTCCCTTCTAGATTGTAAGCTCCTTGTGGGCAGGAAATGTGTCTACTTTCTCTGCCGTGTTGAACTCTCCCACTGTACTGTGTACGGTGCTTTATACCCAGTAAGCTCTCGATAAATACCATCGATCGATTGAATGAATGACTGACAGTGCTTCTAATTCCTATTGTGTTTCAGAAAACTAGCAATGAGAATTTCATGGCACTTCATCAATTCCACACTAATAAACACCACATGCAAAACAAAAAAAAAGAGAAAGAGGGAAGCCGTCGTGAGAGAAAAGGGACAGATCTGCATTTATTACTTTAAGAGTGTGAGGAAATTCCTGCATGAAATAATCTTTTTTCATCGTCAGATAATATGGATTCATTCCCCCTCAAGAAGCGTGTTTCAGTTCTTTCCCAGGGAAATCACCATAAGCAGTGCTTGCCGAAATATGCTAAGCTTCCCTGTTTTTCTTCTGGGGAGCTTTCTCCTTGAGCCTGTGGGTTCTAATCCACCTGATCTCTTTCCTGTTCCTCTTTTAAAGACGCCATTGGGGTTACAGTTTTGCAAAGCAAAATTAGATTTGCTTTCTTAAAGCACGCCCGGACCCTGTCTTGTGTCTACAAGGTAATTGCTTGTAGCAGTTGTCAGAAGAGCACGCAACTAGGCCCAGGAGCGCATCACGGAGCGATCCAGATGTCCGCGTGGTGTGTCTGAAAGATAAAATGCTCTTCTCACCGAGAAATCCGTAAACCCCCTGAGCGATCCAGGAACCACAAGCCACGGAGGGCATTGCTGCTGGTGGACAGATGTTAATCCACCCTTTCCCCCGCTTCGGATAAGATAGAGATCCTCTAGTGTGGCCCCGAGAGCCCAGAAACAAAACAAAGGGAATTCGAGGGGAGAAGAATGATTATGGACGGGATAGAAATAGGGGAAGGTTTAAGCAGGGCGGTCTGGAGAGTGTCGGGATTTATACCGACACATGTGCGTGCAAGGATGAAGGGGAATAAAGGAATGCTGATCTGTTGGCCCAGGGAAAGTGCGCTTGGGAAACGTAAGTCTTGTTTTGGAGTTGCGGGGCCCACGTGAGGCTCACAGTCTTCATCCCCATTTTACAGATGAGGTCACTGAGGCACAGAGAAGTTAAGTGACTTGCCCACAGTCACACAGCTGACAGCTGACAAGTGGCAGAGCGGGGCACTTCTGCGGGGCAGAAGGAGGAGATGTCCCCCAGCGTTGCCTAGTGGATAGAGCCCGGACCTGGGAGTCAGAAGGACGTGGGTTCTGATCCCCGCTCCGCCACTTGTCTATGTGACCTTGGGTAAGTCACTTCACTTCTCTGGGCCTCAGTGACCTCAAATCTGTAAAATGGGGATTACGACTGAGAGCCCCGTGTGGGACAGGGACCCTGTCCAACCTGATTACTTCGTATCTACCCCAGTGTTTAGAATAGTGTCTGCCACATAGTAAGTGCTTAACAAATACCATTAAAATAAAAAGAAATAACTTAGGATGGCCTACGATGTTCCTTGTGAATACCGGACTTTGAAACACCCAAACAATTAGTCAATCAGTGGTATTTATTGAGCACTTCCTGTGTGCAGAGCACTGTACTAAGCTTTTGGGAGAGTACAATACAACAGAGTTGTTAGACAAGTTCCCTGCCCACAAAGAACTTACAGTACAAAATGGAGACAGACATTAAAATAAATTTGTCATAGAGGGGAGTATAGGGTAATAATAATAATAATAAAGGTATTTGTTAAGTGCTTACTATGTACCAGGCATTGTATGATGTGCCGGGGTAGATACGAAGTACGAACATAGTCCCTTTACCACATGGTCTTAACCTCCATTGTACAGATGAGGTTGCGAGGCCCAGAGAAGTTAAGTGATTTGCCTAAGGTCACACAGCAGACAAATGACAGATGTCCATTAGCGCTGTGGGGCTGGGGAGGGGTGAACATCAAGCGTTTAAGGAGCACAGATATAAGTGATTTAGGCGGCAAGCCGGGTGACGTGATGATGACTTGGCCAATAGAGCAGTCGATCAAATTGATTGAGTGCTTACCGTATGCTGCACGTTGTACCAAGCACTTGGGAGATACACTAGAACAGAGTTGATAGACACTTTCCCTGCCCACAGTGAGCTACTTTGAGAAGGATCACGTGTCCCCACCCCTTCTCATGCTGCTGCTCCCTTGTTTTGGAGCATCATTCGCCTTTTCAAAAATAACGAGAAGCAGCGTGGATTAGTAGAAAGGGGACCTGGGTTCTAAACCTAGCTCCATCACTTGCCTCTGGCCTGGAACACCCTCCCTACTCGTATTCATTCATTCAATCGTATTTATTGAGAGCTTACCGTGTTGAAAGCACTGTACTAAGCCCTCCGGAGCCCTCGGGAAGCAGCGTGGCTCAGTGGAAAGAGCCCGGACTTCGGAGTCAGAGGTCATGGGTTCGACTCCCGTCTCTGCCACTTGTCAGCTGTGTGACTGTGGGCGAGTCACTTACCTTCTCTGTGCCTCCGTTACCTCATCTGTAAAATGGGGATTAACTGTGAGCCTCACGTGGGACAACCTGATGACCCTGTTTCTCCCCCAGCTCTTAGAACAGTGCTCTGCACATAGTAAGGGCTTAACAAATACCAACATTATTATTATTATTACCCTGCAACAACAGACACATTCCCCGTCCACAGAGCTGACAGACAATAACTCTGCCCACCTTCAAAATCTTACTGAAAGCACGTCTCCTCCAAGGGACCTACCCTGACTACTCTGCTGTCGTACAATCGCCCGTCCTCTCCCCCCTGGATTACAGCATCAATCTCCTTTCTGATCACCCAACCTCCCGTCTCTCCCAGCTTCAGTCTACACTTCACTCTGCTGCCCGGATTATCTTCCTACAGAAACACTCTGGGCATGTCACTCCCCTCCTCAAAAATCTCCAGGGGTTGCCTATCAATCTCTGTATCAAATAAAAATTCCTCACTCTTGGCTTCAAAGCTCTTCATCACCTTCCCCCTCCTACTCTCCTCCCTTCTCTCCTCTTTCAGCCCAGCCCGCACACTTGGCGCCTCTGCCGCCGCAACCATTTCACTGGGCCTCGTCCTCACCTGTCCCGCCGTCGACCCCTGGCCCACGTCCTACCTCTGGCCTGGAACGCCCTCCCTCCTCAAATCTGCCAAACAATCACACTTCATTCTTTCTTTCAGTAGTATTTATTGAGCGCTTACTGTGTGCAGAGCACTGTACTAAGCGCTTGGAATGTACAATTCGGCAACAGATAGAGACAATCCCTGCCCAACAGCAGCTCGTACCAAGAGACCTTCTCAGACTAAGCCCCCCTTTGGCTCAGCTCCGTAGCTCAGTGGAAAGAGCACGGGCTTGGGAGTCAGAGGTCATGGGTTCGAATCCCAGCTCTGCCATGTGTCAGCTGTGTGACTGTGGGCAAGTCACTTAACTTCTCTGTGCCTCAGTTACCTCATCTGTAAAATGGGGATTAACTGTGAGCCTCACGTGGGACAACCTGATGACCCTGTATCTACCCCAGCGCTTAGAACAGTGCTCTGCACTTAGTAAGTGCTTAACAAATACCAACATTATTATTGAGAAGCAGCATGGCTCAGTGGAAAGAACACGGGCTTGGGAGTCAGAGGTTATGGGTTCGAGTGCCGGCTCTGCCACTTGTCAGCTGTGTGACTGTGGGCAAGTCACTTAACTTCTCTGTGCCTCAGTTACCTCATCTGTAAAATGGGGATTAACTGTGAGCCTCACGTGGGACAACCTGATGACCCTGTATCTACCCCAGCGCTTAGAACAGTGCTCTGCACTTAGTAAGTGCTTAACAAATACCAACATTATTATTGAGAAGCAGCGTGGCTCAGTGGAAAGAACACGGGCTTGGGAGTCAGAGGTTATGGGTTCGAGTGCCGGCTCTGCCACTTGTCAGCTGTGTGACTGTGGGCAAGTCACTTCACTTCTCTTTGCTTCAGTTACCTCATCTGTAAAATGGGGATTAAGACGGTGAGCCTCATGTAGGATAACCTGATTACCCTGTATACCCCAGCGCTTAGAACAGTGCTCTGCACATAGTAAGCGCTTAACAAATACCAACATTATTATTATTATTATTATTCCCCACCCCGTCACCTTGACTCGCTCCCTTTCCTCTACCTACTCCCCACCCCAAAGCACTTGTGTGTACATGTATATATCTATAATTCTATTTATTTATATTAATGCCTGTTTACTTGTTTTGATATCTGTTTCCCCTCCTTCTAGGCTGTAAGCCCGTTGTGGGCAGGGATTGTCTCTCTTTATTGCTGAATTGTACTTTTCAAGCGCTTAGTACAGTGTTCTGCACACAGGAAGCGCTCAATAGATACGATTGAATGAATGAAGTGACAGAAAAGTTCAGGGGAGGACAGAGTTTTCGGAGGGTAGATGAGAAGCTCTGTCTTGGTCATGTTGAGTTTGAGGTGGTGGGAGGACATCCAAGTAGAGATGTCTTGAAGGCAGGAAGAGATGCGAACCTGGGAAGAGGGAGAGAGATAACAGGATTGGAGATGTAGATGCGGGTGTCATCCGAGTAGAGATGGTAGTTGAAGCTGTGGAAGCGATTGAATTCTTCAAGGGAGTGGGTGTAGATGGAGAACAGAAGGGGATCCAGAATTGAACCGTGAGGGACCCCCACAGTTAGGGGATGGGGGGCAGGGAGGAGGAGGCCGAGAAGGAGACTGAGAATGAAAGGTCAGAGAGATAGGAGAACCAGAAGAGGACAGAGTCAGTGAGGCCAAGGTTGGATAAATCCAGGAGAAGGGAAGTGGTCCACAGTGTTAAAGGCAGCTGAGAGTTCGAGGAGGATTAAGATGGACTAGGAGCCGTTGGATTTGGCAAGAAGGAGGCCGTTGGTGACCTTTGAGAGGGTGGTTCCAGTTGAGTGGAAGGTGCGGGAGCCAGATTGGAGGGGGTCCAGGAGAGAATTGGAGGAGAGGAATTCGAGACAGCCGGTGTAGAAGAGTCGCTCGAGGAGTTTGGAGAGCAAAGGTAGGAAGGAGTTGGGGCGATAACCGCAGGGAGCCGTGGGGTCAAGTTTTTTTTAGGATGGGGGAGACGTGGGCATGTTTGAAGGACGTGGGGAAGAAAGCATTGGAGAGTGAGCGGTTGAAGATGGCTATTAAAGAGGGAAGGAGGGAAGGGGCGAGAGCTTCTATAAGGTGTGAAGGAATGGGGTCGGATATGCAGGTGGAGGGACTGGCATTTGAGAGGCGGCAGGAGAGCTCCTCTGGAGACACTGCTGGGAAGGAAAGGAAAGTTGAAGAAGGGGCTGGGAGGAGGGGGCATTTTGACTGACTGACTACTGGGTGACCTTGGGCAAGTCACTAAACTTCTCTAAGCGTCAGTTTCCTCATCTAGCAAATAGGGATTCTATCCCTATTCTCCATGAGGGACAGGATCTGTGTTTTCTCTCGGTGCTTAGTACAGTAGTGTTCGAGGATGGTGAGAGCAGGGAACTAGAGGGAGAAGATGGCAGGAAAACAGTGTTGCCTAGTGGATAGAGCCCGGACCTGGGAATCAGAAGGGCCTGAGTTCTAATCCCGGCTTCAGCCATGATCTGCTGTGTGACCACTGAACAAGTCACTTCACTTCCCTGTGCTTCAGTTCCCTCACTTGTAAAATGGGGATTAAAACTGTGAGCCCCATGAGAGACAGGGACTGTGTCCGGCTTGATTAGCTTGTATCTACCACAGGGCTTAGAACAGTGCCGGGCACATAGTAAGCGCTTAACAAATATAACAAATACCATCCCTAGTTTGTTTAATATTTTGCAAGGGGTTGAAGCATCCGGAAATGGACCATTCAACTTTTATTAACGCCTGGATGCACTTGTGTTCGGCCAAGGGAACGACGTTGTCGCCTCCAGTTCAGCAGGCTTTATTATTTTTTTTTTCCTGACAGAATCTCTCCCCATCTCGAAATTTTTCTCTATTTCCCTTCAGCGTGATGCGTTAGCAAACCCAACAATCTGTCTCCATGGCAGCAAGGGAATGACTGTGGTGAGGTCATGTAAAACTCCATATGGAAGAAAGAATTCCCACTGGGAAAGTGGACCCGTTGAACCCGAGGGGCAGTAGCCACTGAAACGGGATTGAAAATTCAACCAAAATAAAAAGGGGAAACCGCTCAAAGGTTTAGCAGCTACTACAACCCAGCCCGCACTCTTCGCCCCTGTGTCTCCCCACCTCTAGACTGTAAGCTCGTTGAGGGCAGGAAATGACACCGTTTATTGTTGTATTGTACTTTCCCAAGTGTTTAGTACAGTGCTCTGCACCCAGTAAGAACTCAAAAAATGAATGAATAATGCCGACCAACTCACTGAACTTCATTGTCTCCCCTTCTAGACTGTAAGATTGGTGCGGGCAGGGAATGTGTCTGTTATACTGTTGTGTTGTACACTCCCAAGTGTACACCGCCCAATAAATACACTTGATCGACTGCAGAACAGTGTACTAAATGCTTGGGCGAGTCCAATACAACACAGTTGGTAGACATACATTCTTCCCACAAGGAGTTTAAAGGCTTGAGGCGGGAGACAGACATTAACATACATAAATGAATAAATTTCAGATTTGATCACAGGTCGTACAGGGCTCAGTGAGCCGAGGTGACTATCAAATCATCAAGTTAGTACCACTGGTGAACTGATAGTAAAAGAAAAATAAATTTAAAAATGGCCACACAACCTATCCCAGAAAAAATTGGGATGCTTATTATTGTATCTGCATGGAAGCAGCCTGGTCTAGAGGCTAGAGCACAGGCCTAATCAGAAGGACCTGGGTTCTAATCCTGTGTCTGTGACACGTCTGCTGTGTGACCTTGGGCAAGTCGCTTCATTTCTTTGGGCCTCAGTTCCCTCATCTGGAAAATGGGGAAGACTGTGAGCCCCATGTGGGATCGGGACTGTGTCCAACCTGATTAGTTTGTATCTACCCCAGTGCTTAGAACAGTGCTTGATACATAGTGAATGCTTAAGAAATACCATCGTTTAAATTATTATTAATAGCTCTGTAGGCATTAAGGGAAACTAACTGCACCGTGATTTGACTTGGATAAAAATTCCGTTTGATGGAATTCGGGACAGAGTGACACGTGGGTTTTTAGAGGCAGGAACGCTTGGGTGAATTTGGTGGGATTTACCCCGTCCAGCCCACCTACCCCCTCTGCCCTGACCTCGTCCGAGAATGCAGTCCATCCCTACCCTCTCGAGCCTCACTCCGGGGTCATCTCTCTCTTCCACTTTGTGGGTTTCCTTGTGTTTGCTATGTGACCTTGGGTAAGTCACTTAACTTCTCTGGGACTCCATTTCCTAGCTGTAAAATGGGGGTTAAATGCCCATTTCCCCACACCCCCCTTAGATTTTGAGCCCAGTGTGGGATCAAGACTGTGTCTTATCTGAATCCCATGTAATAATAATAATGATAATAATATTAACGGCACTTATTAAGGACTTGCAATATGACACGCACTGTCCTACACGCTGGGGTAGATAAAAGTTAATCAGGTTGGACACAGTCCCTGTCCCCCATAGGGGCTCACGGTCTTAATCCCCATTTTACAGATGAGGTAACTGAAGTCCGGAGAAGTTATATTGTAATAATAATACTTATTATGGTATTTGTTAAGTACTTACTATGTGCCCAGCACTGTACTAAGCGCTGGTAGATGCAAGGTAATCAGGTTGTCCCACGTGGGGTTCACCGTCTTAATCCCCATTTTACAGATGAGGTCACTGAGGCCCAGATAAGTTATATTCATTCCTTCGATCGTATTTATTGAGTGCTTACTCTGTGCCGAGAACTGTGCTAAGCGCTTGGAAAGTACAGTTCAGCAATAAACAGAGACAATCCCTGCCTATACTGGGTTTACAGTCTAGAAGGGGGGAAGACAGACATTAAAACAAGTAAACGGGCTTCAATATAAGTAAATAGAATTACAAGTGCATAAGACTTGCCCACGGTCACACAGCAGACAGGTCGCAGAGCTGGAATTAGAACCCAGGTCCTCCTGACTCCCAGGCCTGTACTTTATCCACTAAGCCACGCTGTTTCTTGTGCTTCTCCTATCTACCCTAGCTCTTGTGCTTGGCATTTAGCATGTGCTTAACCAATACCATTGTTAGTATGAGTATTTACTGAGCACTTCCCACCACAGTCAGACTTCCTGGTTTCCAGTTAACAGACTTCCTGGTTTCCAGTTATTAAAAATGCCAGAATGAATGCAAGGTTCAGACAGAAAATGGAGGGAGGGTTTTCCAGGACTGCCAAACACGCCTGGGGGAGAATTCCCCTTCCAGAAGACCGGGCTTGGGGAGAGAGAGAGAGAGCGGAGATGAGCAGCATTGTCTGGAATCTGCTCAAATTCCAGCTCTGAACTTGTGATCCTGCCTTGGGCCGGGCACAAAGCGATGGCTTGTCTCGCTCCGGAATTAATTTGGGCGGGAGAAAGCAGGCGGGCAGGATTGGCTCGCTGCCTTTCTAAGGCAACACTTCCCGAGAGACTCCGGGGCCAAGAGTCGCCATCAGGGTCCTGCCTCTCATTCCCGGTTCTTCCGGGGGCCCGTTCCGGTCTCCCCTCCCCTACCGTGAACCCCGTCACCTCCATACTGGAGAGACGGAAGGGGGAGAGGCTGATGTTCAGTAACGGTTGAGAGATTAATGGGTTTCCTTGGGGAAGAGGTCGGGGTGAGCGTCATAATAATAACAGTGATATTTGTTCAGGACTTTCTATAAGCACTGTTCTAAGCGCTGGGGTAGATACAAAGTCCCCGTCCCACATGGAGTTTACAGTCTCAATCCCCATTTTACAGATAAGGTCACTGAAACCCAGAGAAGAGAAGTGACTTGTCCAAGATCACTCAGCAGACATAATACTAATACTAACAATTATGGTATTGGTTAAGTGGTTACTATGTTCCAAGCACTGTTCAAGTGCTGGGGTAGATACAGGGCTCACAGTCTTAATCCCCATTTTACAGATGAGGTCACTGAGGCACAGAGAAGTTAAGTGCCTTTCCCACAGTCACACAGCTGACAAGTGGCAGAGCAGGGATTCGAACCCATGACCTCCGACTCCCAAGCCCGTGCTCTTTCCACTGAGCCACGCAGCTTCTCTAAGTGCTTACTACGTCCCAAGCCACTCTACAAAGTGCTAAGGTCAATACTAGAGAAGCAGCGTGGCTCAGTGGAAAGATCCCGGGCTTGGGAGTCAGAGATCATGGGTTCGAATCCCTGCTCTGCCACTTGTCGGCTGTGTGACCGTGGGCAAGTCACTTCACTTCTCTGTGCCTCAGTTACCTCATCTGTAAAATGGGGATTAACTGTGAGCCTCACGTGGGACAACCTGATTACCCTGTATCTACACCAGTGCTTAGAACAGTGCTCTGTACATAGTAAGCGCTTAACGAATACCAATATTATTATTGTTATTACTACCAAATGGAGTTGGACGGAGTCTCTCGTCCCACGGTCACGGTCTCAATCCCCATTTTAAGATGAGGTAACTGAGGCCCGGAGAAGTGAAGTGACTTGTCTAAGATCACACAATGGACAAATGGCGGAGTTGGGATTAGAATCCATGACCTTCTGACTCCCGGACCTGTGCTCTAGCCACTACGCTACGCTGCTTGCCTAACAGATTGGAAGGCGCTGAGGCCAGTAGGCTCCCTGCTTTCATCCCGGTCTTTGGAGTGCAAGTCTTTCCTTAGCGGTGGCTTGAAACACTTAACAAATCTTAGTGAAGAAATGTTTGAAAAACCATATTCCGTCAGTCACCGGGTGAAGATTTATTCATTCATTCATTCAATAGTATTTATTGAGCGCTTCCTATGTGCAGAGCACTGTACTAAGCGCTTGGAATGTACAAATCGGCAACAGAGACTGTCCCTGCCCTTTGACGGGCTCACGGTCTAATCGGGGGAGACGGACAGACGAGAACAATAGCAATAAATAGAGTCAAGGGGAAGAACATCTCATAAAAACAATGGCAAATAAAGGCAAATAAATAGAATTTATGGGGTTCTCCCTGCAGCAGAGGCAGGCAAGGGGCCTAGAGGATTCAGCCATTCATTCATACTTTCATTCAGTCATTTATTGGGCGCTTACTGTGTGCAGAGCACTGTACTGAGCGTGGCTTAGTGGAAAGAGCCCAGGCTTGGGAGGCAGAGGTCGTGGCTTCTAATCCCGGCTCCGTCACTTACCAGCTGTGTGACTCTGAACAAGTCACTTCACTTCTTTGTGCCTCAGTTACCACATCTGTATAATGGGGACGAAGACTGTGAGCTCCACATGGGACAACCTGATTACCTTGTTTTTCCCCCAGGGCTTAGAATCGCGCTTGGCACATAGTAAGTGCTTAGCAAATACCATGATTATTATTATTATTGCAGTATAACAATAAATAAACACATTCCCTGTCCACAGTGAGTTCTAATGGGTTCTAGTACTGGCTTTGCCACTTGCCTGCTGTGTGAACTTGGGCCAGTGCTTAGAATGATAATAATAATAATAATAATGATAATAATAATAATGGTATTTGTTAAGTGCTTACTGTGTGCTAAGAACTGCTCTAAGCTGTAGGGTAGATTCAAGGTTATCAGGTTGTCCCACGTAGGGCTCACGGTCTTCATCCCCATTTTACAGATAAGGTAACTGAGGCACGGAGAAGTGAAATGACTTGCCCAAAGTCACACAGCTGATGTGGCAGAGCTGGGATTAGAACCCATGACCTCTGACTCCCAAGCTCATGCTCCTTCCACTAAACCATGCTCCTTCTCAATAATGCTTGGCACATAGCTTAACCAATACCATCATTTTTATTATTTTAAATTGTTTCCCTTCTTGGTGCCTCGGTTACCTCATGTGTAAAATGCGAATGAATACTGTGAGTCCCATGGGGTCTGTGTCTAACCAGATTTGCTTGTATCCACCCCAGTGCTTAGTACAGTGTCTGGCACATAGTAAGTGCTTAATAAATACCATAATAATAATTATTATTAGGGATGGAGACAGGCATTAGCATCAATTACAGATTAGGGAAAGGGCAGAGAATAAGGATATATACGCAAGTGCTGTGGGCCTGGGGTTAGGGTGAATATCAAAATGATTAAAGAGTACAGATTCAAGGGCATAAGTGATGGAGAAGGGAGGATGAATAAAGTGGGAAAATGAGGGTTTAGCAGGGAAGGGGAGACTGAGAAGCAGAATGGTGTAGTGGATAGAGCACGGACTGGGAGAAAGAAGGTCATGGGTTCTAATCCTGACATTGCCACTTGTCTGCTGTGCGACCTTAGGCAAGTCACTTCACTTCTCTGGGCCTCAGTCCCCTCATTTGTAAAATGGGGATTAAGACTGTGAGCCCTGCGCGGGGGACAGGGACTGCATCCAACCCGATTTCCTTGTATCCACCCCAGCACCCACGCTGCCTCTCTCATTAGTATGGCTCAGTGGAAAGAGCCCGGGCTGGGGAGTCAGAGGTCATGGGTTCAGGTGCCGGCTCTGCCGCTTGTCAGCTGTGTGACTTTGGGCAGGGCACTTAACTTCTGTGGACCTCAGTTCCCTCGACTGTCAAATGGGGATGAAGACTGGGAGCCCCACGGGGGACAACCTGATCACCTTGTATCCTCCCCAGCGCTTAGAACAGTGCTTTGCACATAGTAAGCGCTTAACAAATATCATTATTATTACTAATATTGGCACTGCTGATGCCTTACTACTATTACTGCTAGTAATTCTCCAGCTGCTGCTATTTCAGAGCCTGTAGACGTACTTTCTAAGCGCTTAGTACAGTGCTCTGCACCCAGTAAGCGCTCCATAAATCCGAATGAATGAATGAATGAATGAATGAATGAATGAATGATCTGTCTCTTCGTGGCCCCAATTGCTCTTGCAACTGGGAGACGCAATCTGCTAACGCCTTCAGCGTTTCAGTGAACGAACAGGACAGCTGTGCAATATGCTACCTCCTGGCACACTTGGAAAAACATTCTATTTTGAGATCTTTAAGGACTCCGTATAATCATTTCTGGATTTCTTTTCCATTGAGAAAAGACAACTGTGGGATGGTAGGGTGAACCGGCAACGCGCGTCCGAGGAATTTTACTTGTCTGGCCAAGAGGAAATGACTTATGTTTGGGGAAAGAGGCGGAGAGTTTTGGAGGGTCCCATTTAATCAGTCTGCCAATCAGAGGGATGAAGTGTCCAGAAACATTCGCTATCCAACTCCGCTGGGTGGGAAGTGGGAGGAGAATGAGGAGACCCCATTCAGCTGCCGTTTGGAGAGCTGAGATTGGAAAACCAAGAGTCAGAAGGTCAGAGGAAGTGTTTGGACGACACCGTGTAACGAAACCTCTGCCATCACTGACTACCACGTGAAAACTGGAAATCCACTGCTGGAAATGGACCAACATGGCACACAGCTAGCACGAAAGCAGTGGCTCTCTATGTGCTAAAACTTCAAAAGAGGTGAGAAGAGAAGGCAAAATAGAAAACGGCGCCAGGCACTGCAGACATTCATTCATTCAATCGCATTTATTGAGCGGTTACTATGTGCAGAGCACTGTACTAAGCACTTGGAATGTACAATTCGGCAACGGATAGAGACAATCCCTGCCCAAGGACGGGCTTACAGTCTAATCATCATCCATGAAAACACAGCAAGGGTCAGCCTTTTTGTGTGCACATTGTTCACTCATTCGGTTGTATTCATTGAGCGCTTACTATGTGCAGAGCACTGTACTAAGAGCTTGGGAGAGTGCAAAAGAACAATAAACAGACATATTCCCTGACCACAAGAGGTTTACAGTCTAGAGGGGGATTGTGGCCAGGACTGTGGGTCCTTTTCAGCTACACAAACTCTCAGGTGAATTTCACCGTGAGTGGTTTATCCTTGGCAAAGATAGGACTCTCTATATTTATCTATATCTATGTATTTTGAATTTTTCAATCTCCACTCTAACCACAGGGATCTGTTACACACAATAGTTTCCTCTTTGAAAACCACTGTGTTGTCTAACGGTCATGCATTAGCTTTTGTTTTAGAGGTAAAAAAGGGGTTTAGAGGGGAAGTTGGTGTGAAAACAATGGAAATAATAGCCCTAGCCTGTCACATCAGTCAAATTAAAAAAGCATGGGCTAACAGAAACTTTTTTGAGAAGCAGCGTGGCTCAGTGGAAAGAGCACGGGCTTGGGAGTCAGCGGGGATGGGTTCGAATCCCGGCTCGGCCACTTGTCAGCTGGGTGACTGTGGGCAAGTCACTTCACTTCTCTGTGCCTCAGTGACCTCATCTGTCAAATGGGGATTAACTGTGAGCCTCACATGGGACAACCTGATGACCCTGTATCTCCCCCAGTGCTTAGAACAGTGCTCTGCACATAGTAAGCGCTTAACAACTACCAACATTATTATTTCAAATTATGTCTTGCCTGACACTTTCTATTTTTTAAAAATGGTATGTAGCAAGCGTTTATTATGTGCCAAGCACTGTTCTAAGTGCTGGCAACCTTTACCTTACCTTGTACTTTTACTACGATGCTTTGCTCAAATTACTAAGCCATTAGCACCCCTTCTGAGAATCCATTTGCAACAGTTTAAAGTTTAAATAACAATGTTGCGGTTGTTAATGATCTGCTAATGAACTGGTAGTAGCCCTGCTGATTGAGCCTTAGATTCTCTTTGAAACAAGATTTTTTCACCAATATTCTTTAACCCTCAGACTAACACGTGTCTGAGTTATGGCACTGAGTTCCCCTGTTCTCACCAGATTTTTTTAATGGTATTTGTTATGTCTTTACTATGTGCCAAGCATTTTATTAAGAGCTGGGGTAGATACAAAATAATCAATTCAGACACAGTCCTTGTTTCACATGGGGCTCACAGGGATTGTCTCTCTTCATCAGTGCTTAGAACAGTGCCTGGCACATAGTAAGCGCTTAACAAATACCATCATCATCAGTGCTGAATGACTTTACAAGCACTTAATACAGTGCTCTGCACACAGTAAGCGCTCAATAAATACGATCGAATGAATGAATGAAAGTAGGAGGGAAAACTATCAAACTCCCATTTTACAGGTGAGGAAACTGAGGCACAGAAAAGTGAAATGACTTGTCCAAGGTCACACAGCAGGCAAATGGCAGAGCCGGGAGGAGATCCCAGGTCTTTGGACTCCCAGGCCTGTGCCCTCACCACTAGGCCATGCTGCTCTCCATGATTTTATTTAAATCATGCTCTAAAGCTTCACCTGCAAGAAGGAAGGTCATTTTGATTCAGTGGGTTAGGTTAGGGCTAAAGTAGTGTGGCTCAGTGGCTTAGGAGTCAGAGGTTAAGGGTTCTAATTCCGCCTCTGCCACCTGTCAGCTGTGTGACTTTGGGCAAGTCACTTAACTTTTCGGTGCCTCAGTTACCTCATCTGGAAAATGAGGATTAAGACTGTGAGCCTCATGTGTGACAACCTGATTACCCTGTATCTATCCCAGTGCTTAGAACAGTGCTCGGCACATAGTAAGCGCTTAACAAATACCAACATTATTCTTATTGTTAAAAATTCTCTATGATGTCATCATTTACTGCAGGGGAGACTGTGGTGGTATAGCTTGGCAGAGAAGAAAAGAAGAAGCAATAGTAGCGGTCTTATTTCCTTGTCAATTTCCTCAGTAATTAAAAATCCTAGTCATTAAATAGCCAGAAGATGAGGTGCATTGCTTGGTATTTTTATAGAATTGCTGTCTCTGGGGCTTTTTACTGGACTGTATGGATTTCCAGTACAAATCCCTAATTAATCTCCAAACAACCTCATGAGGTCTAGAGACGGCGGCTATCATTGTCCCTATTTCATAGAATGGGAACGTGGGAAGTAGAGAGATTAAATGTTATGCCCAAGGTCACACAGGTAGTCGATGGTGGAAAGTAGGCATATTAATGATGGTATTTGTTAAGCGCTTAATATACTGTTCTGAGTGCTGGGGTAGATACAAGGTAATCAGGTTATCCCATGTGGAGCTCACAATCTTAATCCCCATTTTCCAGATGAGGTCACTGAGGCCCAGAGAATAATAATAATAATAATGTTGGTATTTGTTAAGCGCTTACTATGTGCCGAGCACTGTTCTAAGCGCTGGGGTAGACACAGGGGAATCAGGATGTCCCACGTGGGGCTCACAGTCTTAGTCCCCATTTTACAGATGAGGTAACTGAGGCACAGAGAAGTTAAGTGACTTGCCCACAGTCACACAGCTGACAAGTGGCAGAGCTGGGATTCGAACTCATGACCTCTGACTCCAAAGCCCGTGCTTTTTCCACCGAGCCACGCTGCTTCTCAGTGACTTGCCCAAAGTCACACGGCTGACAAGTGGCGGAGCCGGGATTAGAACCTCTGATCCTTTCAGTGGACCAGGGGGCTCTGCTGATGTTTCTTTTCACCATTATTAATCTCATTTGGATTGTTTATTATTTTATTGCTCTAATTTTCCCTGCTGTAAAGTTGGGAGATCTTGTGTTATTAGGTCCTGGAGGGGAAACAGGTCATGGTCGCTGAAAGGTGTTGCCTTCTTCCTGTGAGTGAGGTCCGGAGAGGTGAAATGATTTTCTGAGGGTTTTTGAATTGAAATCCATGAAACCCATTGATGGTGTGGTGTGAATGTAAGGCACGTATTTGGGGCAGCTTTGGGAATAGAACTCAATAGAACCCCACAGAAACCGCCTCTCAGAGTTCACCGATGATCTCCTTCTTGCCAAATCCAACAGCTTCTACTCCATCCTAATCCTCCTTGACCTCCCAACTGCCTTTGACTCTGTGGACCACCCCCTTCTCCTGGAAACGTTCTCCAACCTCGGCTTCACTGACACTGTCCTCTCCCGGTCCTCCTCTTAGCTCTCTGGCCACTCATTCTCAGTTTCCTTCGCGGGCTCCTCCTCTACCTGCCCTCCCCTAACTGTGGGAGACCTTCGAGGCTCGGTCCTGGGTCCCCTTCTGTTCTCCATCTACACCCACTCTCTTGGAGAACTCATTCGCTCCCACGGCTTCAACTCCCACCTCTATGCGGATGACACCCCAAATCTCCATCTCCAGGCCTGATCTCTCACCCTCTCTGCAGTCTCGCATTTTCTCCTGCCTTCAAGACATCTCTACTTGGCTGTCCTCCCGTCACCTCAAACTTAATACGTCTATAACTGAACTTCTTATTTTCCCATCCAAACCTTTTCCTCCCCTTAACTTTTCCCATCCCTGTAGAAGGCACCACCATGCTTCCTGTCTCACAGGCCTGTATCTTGGCATCATCCTCAAGTCCTCTGTCTCATTCAACCCCCTAATTCAGTCCGTCACTAAATCCCGTCAATTCCACCTTCGCGACATCGCTAAAATCCTCCTTTTCCTCTCCATCCAAACTACTATCACATTAATTAATCGAGAAGCAGCGTGGCTCATTGGAAAGAGCACGGGCTTTGGGGTCAGAGGGCATGGGTTCGAATCCCGGCTCTGCCACTTGTCAGCTGGGTGACTGTGGGCAAGTCACTTCACTTCTCTGTGCCTCAGTTACCTCATCTGTAAAGTGGGGATTAAGACTGTGAGCCCCACGTGCGACACCCTGATTCCCCTGTGTCCACCCCAGCGCTTGGAACAGTGCTCTGCACATAGTAAGCGCTTAACAAATACCAACATTATTATTATTATTATTATTATTATTAATCCAATCAGTTGTCCTACACTGCCTGGATAACTGTACCAGCTTCCTTGCTGATCTCCCTGGCTCCTGTCTCTCCCCACTCCAGTCCATACTTCATTCTGCGGCCCGGATCATTTTTCCACAGCCCTGTTGAGGCTACATTTCCCTCCTCCTCAAGAACCTCCAGTGGTTGCCCATCCACTTCCTCATCACACAAAAATTCCTCACTACCGGCTTTAAAACGCTCAATCCCCTTGCCCCCTCCTACCTCACCTCGCTACTCTCGTACTACAACCCAGCCTGCACACTTCACTCCTCTAGTGCCAACCTACTCACTGTGCCTCAATCTCATCTATCTCGCCGTCGATCTTTGCTATATTGTACTCTCTCAAGCACTTACTACAGTTCTCTGCACACAGTAATGTTCCTTGGCCCCAGGGCCTTCAAAGTATGGTTTCAGTCTCCCAGGAACCTCAAGTCTGGCCTCGGTGTAGTGGGTAGAGTATGGTCCTGGGGGTCAGAAGGTCATGAATTCTAATCCTGACTCCGCCACTTGTCTGCTGTGTGACTTGGGGCAAGTCACTTCACCTCTGTGCTCCAGTTACCTCCTCTGAAAAATGGGGATTGAAACTGTGAATCCCACATGGGACCGAGGACTGTGTCCAACCCGATTTGCTTGCATCCACCCTAGCGCTCAGTACAGTGCCTGGCATAGTAAGTGCTTAACAAATACCATCATCGCTAGTATTATTATTATTTTTACCTTCTCCCCAGGCACCACAGCCCCTAAAGCTAAATATTTATGTGGGTTGTTTTTTCCTGGGTATAATCGAAAACAATGTCCTGTCAGGCTTTTGTTGAAACAGGAGGGTCTAATTAGCATCTGATCCTAGCTCTCCGCTATGGAATTGGAATTAAAAACTAAACCATCCACCTCTGTCCCAGAAACTGGGAGTTCATGGACCTGGAGGTTAACCACTGCTCCCCGCCCCTCCGGGCCACCACCGAGAGGTCAAGGTCAGACCTGGAGAGGGAGGAGAGGGATCTATCCTGTTTGGACCCATTTTGCATTCCGAAGACGTGGTTTGCACAGGCCCATAAATCTGGCATACGCTACGGTGGTTAAATTAGCAATTGTCGAACAGGATCGCAATTCAGAATACTGGCTTTTTCTTTACCTCTCTCCCTACGCACCCGCCACAGCTCTCCTTCAAAAAAGGAAGGCATCTTTACAGCATCGTTTGAATAAAGAAGACAAAGGGCAAAAGCCTTCCAGATCCTTGTTTGGTTTGTTTTCAATATGGTATTTGTGCCAGGCACTGTACCTAAGTGCTGGGATAGGTACAAGGTTGTCGGTTTGGAGGTAATTGAAGCCCAGAGAAGTGAAATGACTTGCCCAAGGTCACACAGCAGACACATGAGGGAGCCGGGATTAGAACCCAGATCCTTCTGACTCCCAGGCCCGGGTTCTATCTGTTATCCTTTGACAACTATCCTTTGTCTATTCTTTGACAACTGAGTCCTGAAAATTCCCAGCCCAGCCCTTTTTGTATTGAAAAGTGATCTGGGTTAGTGGCCATTTGCCCCGCAAAGGGGCATGGGATTAAAAAACAAAACAAAACTGCTTCATCGACACCTCTGGGCTGATTTTTTTCAAATCTGTACTCCTTTAACTAGAGATAAATCAATCAATAGCATTTATTGAGCACTTACTCTGTGCAGAACAGGATACAAAATGTTTGGGGGAGTACAATACATCAGGGTTAGTAGAAACGTTCCCTACTGACAACAAGCTTACGGTCTCAAAGGGGAGACGGGCATTAATGGAAATAAATTAAGTATGGGTATGGTAAAGTGAGCAGAAGAGACTGGGATTTGCAACTAAAAGCTGTAAAAAAAATTAGAGAATTTGTGAAGGGTCCCAGAATTTTCCCCCCCGATCAACCAATCATTCAAGAGAGGAACTAGCCTCTCTCATGTTATGTAAGTGCAGATTGATCTTAGACTCATTCCACTCCAATCACCAACTCTGACTCAAATGGGAAAGAACTCTCTCTCTCTCTCTCTCTCCTTATGGTATTTATTAAGCATTTACTATGTGCTGGGCACTATACGAAGCACAGGGGTAGATACAAGATAATCAGGTTGGACACAGTCCATGACCCACGTGGGGCTCACAGTTTTAATCTCCATTTTACAGTTGAGGTAATTGAGGCACAGAGACGTTAAGTAGCCTGCCCAAGGTCACACAGCAGACAAGTGGCAGAGCTGGGATTAATAATAATAATAATAATAATAGCAATAATGATAGCAGTTATTAAGCACTTACTATATACCAAGCAATGTTTTAAGCTGCTAAGGTAGATATGAGGGAATCAGGTTGTCCCACGTGGGGCTCACAGTCTTACAGATGAAGTAACTGAGGCACAGAGAAGTTAAGTGGCTTGCCCAAGGTCACACAGCAGACCAGTGGCAGAGCAAGGATTCGAACCCAAGTCCTCTGACTCCCAAATCCAGGCTCTGTCCACTAAGCTACACTGCTCCTCGCTGTGGGCAAGCAGTGTGTCTGCCAACTCTGTTGTATTATACCACTCTCCCAAGCTCTTCGTACAGTGCTCTGCACACAGTAAGCTCTCAATAAATATGATTGATTGATTTCACTTCTATATCTCCTTTCCTCTCTGTGGCACAAAGACATGTATTGCAAACTCTATAGATTTAAAATTCCTCAAGGGCAGGGATCATGTCTATCAATTCTCTTCTACTCTCCCAAGTGATTGAGGGCTTTAAAGCTCATGGTGAAGAATTTCTGTTTGATGCAGAGGTGGGTGGGCAACCACTGGAGGTTGCCGAGGAGTGGGGAAACGTGGACTGAATGGTTTTGTAGACAAATGGTCTGGGCAGCAGAGTGAAATATAGGCTGGAGTGGGGAGACGCAGGAGGCTGGGTGGTCAGCGAGGAGGCTGATGCAGTAATCAAGGAGTCAGCGGTCATGGGTTCGAATGCCGGCTCTGTCACTTGTCAGCTGTGTGACTGTGGACAAGTCACTTAACTTCTCTGTGCCTCAGTTACCTCTGAGTTAAGTCTCAGTTAAGTAACTGAGTCAGTTACCTCATCTGTAAGATGAGGATTAACTGTGAGCCTCACGTGGGACCACCCGATTACCCTGTATCTTCCCCAGCATTTAGAACAGTGCTCTGCACATAGTAAGTGCTTAACAAATACCAACATTATTATTATTGTTAAGGCAGGGTAGGATAAGTGCTTTGATTAAACCGGTAGCAGTTTGGATGGAGAGGAAGGGGCAGTTTTCAGTGATGTTGCGAAAGTTGAACTGACAGGATTTGGTGATGGATGGACTACGTAGGTTGAATGCGAGAGACACCGAGGACAAAGCCAAGGTTAGGGGCTTGTGAGACGAGGAGGATGGTTGTGGTGTCTCACAATTTGGGGAGGACAAGGTTTGGGTGGGAAGCTGAGGAGTTCTGTTTTGGACATGTTTAAGTGAGAAGTGTTGGCAGGACATCCAAATAGAGATGCCTCAGAGGCAGGAGGAAATGCGAGACGGCAGAGAGGGAAAGAGATCAGGGCTGGAGATGGAGATGTGGGAACCATCCATATAGAGGTAGGAGTTGAAGCCATGGGAGCGAATGAGTTTTCCAAGGGAGTGGATGGAGATGGAGACTACTAGGGGACCCAGAAATGAGCTTTAAGAGGTCCTCTCAGTTAGTAGGTGGGAGGCAGAGGAGGAGCCCACCAAAGAGGCTGAGAATGAGAGGCCAGAAAGATAGGCAAAGAACCAGGAGAGGACAGTGTCAGTGAAGCTGAGGTTGGATAGTGTTTACAGAAGAAGGGGTTGTCAACATTGTCGAAGGCAACTAAGAGGTCAAAGAGGATTAGGATGGGCAAGTCACTTCTCTGGTCCTCAGTTTCCTCATCTGCAAAATGGAGATTTAGATTATAAGCCCCATGTAGGACAGGGATTGGGTTCAACCTGATTTGCTTGTTTTTACCCAGTGCTTAATACAGTTCTTGGCACATAATAAGTGCTTAACAAATACCACAACTATTATTATTATTTTTATTACTGAGTAAAGGCTATTGGTGGCAAAAGGAACTCATTGGTGCCCTCTGAGAGGGCAGTTTCAATGGAGTGAAGGGGAGGGAAGCCAAATTGGGGGGGGTCAAGGAGAGAATTGGAGGAAAGTCAAAGCAGTGGGTGTAGACAATTAGCTCAAGAAGTTTGGAGAGGAATTCATTCAATCACATTTATTGAGGGCTTACTGTGTGCGGAGCACTGAACTAGGTACTTGGGAGAAGACAATACAACAATAAACAGACACATTCTCTGTCCACAATGAGCTTACGGTCTAAAGGAATGGTAGGATGGGGGCGATAACTGGAGGGAGCCATGGGGTCAAGGGAGGGCTTTTTTAGGCTAGGAGAGACATGGGCATGTTTGAAAGCAGTGGAAAAGAAGCCATTGGAGAGTGAACGGTTGAAGATGGCGGTCAGTGAGGGGGCAGGTGTTTTGATAAGGTGCAAAGGGATGGGGTTGGAGACGCAGGTGGAGGGGGTGGATTTCGAGGGGGAGGTGGGAGATCTCTTCTTGAGGAACTGCTGGCAAAGATGGCAGTCGACCTCTCTCCCACATCCTGCCTCTGGCTTGGAATGCCCTCCCTCCTCATCTCCGACAGACAACGACTCTCTCCCCCTTCAAAGCTTTAGTGAAGGCTCCCCTCCTCCAAGAAGCTTTCCCTGACTAAGCCCTCCTTTCCTCTTCTCCCTCTCTCTCACTTCTGCGTCGTCCTGACTCGCTCCCTTCATTCATCCTCACCTCCCAGCCCCACACCACTTATATCCATAACTGTAATTCATTGATTTCCATTCTTGTCTGTCTCTCCTTCTAGTCTAGAAGCCCATTAGAGGCAGGGAATGTGTCTGTTTATTGTTGTATTGTCCTCTCCCAAGTGCTCAGTCCAGTGCTCTGCACACAGTAAGCGTTCAAAAAATACGATTGAATGACTGGAAGGGAGTCAATGCCAATTCTTCTTACTGAAAATGTTTTCCCTACAATAAGCTTTGGAAATTATGCAGGATTCTCTTTTCCCTGCAACACGCCCTGCCTTCTGCTTCTCGTTTGGAAATCAGGTGTGTTTGGGATGAGGCCAGCTTTTCACCTTTTCCTCCTGCCAAGATGCTCAGGGAATCCACCGTGGTCAGGGGAGGAAGGTGCGGTCAGCTGACCATCCCAGCTGACCCCCCTCAGGCCCGGGGGCTCAGCTCAGCCCACTGCTCCTAATGTGAATCCAGATGTCAAGGGCATCCTGAGCTGCTCAGAAAGAAAATCTCCATTGGCCAAAATGTTTGGGAGCGGGGAGAGGAAGGCAAGTATTTGGTGAGTCCAAACCCAGATGGGTAATCAATTGATCGTATTTATTGAGCGCTTACGGTGTGCAGTGCATCTCAGCTCTGCCAGTTGTTTGCTGTGTGACTTTTGGCAAGTCACTTCCCTGGGTCTCAGTTCCCTCATGTGAAATGGGGATTGAGACTGTGAGCCCCATGTAGGACAGGGACCATATCCAACCCAATTTGCTTGTATCCACTCCAGCGCTCTTAGTACAGTGCCTGGCACATAGTAAGTGCTTAACAAATACTGTCATTATTATTAACTTGCTTCTGCCCTAGTTCTTAAAACAGTGCTCGGCACAGAGTAAGTGCTCAACAAGTATCATTATTATTATTGGAGAAGCAGCATGGCTTAGTGGAAAGAGCACAGGCTAGGGACTCAGAGGTCGTGGGTTCTAATCCCAGCTCCACCACGTGTCATCCGTGTGACTTTGGGAAAGTCACTTAACTTCTCTGGGCCTCAGTTACCTCATCTGTAAAATGGGGATGAAGACTGTGAGCCCCACTTGGGACTAGCTGATGACCTGGTATCTACCCCAGTGCTTAGAACAGTGCTTGGCACAGAGAAAGCACTTAACAAATGCCATCATTATAATTATTATTAAAAGGTATTTCACCCCCATTTTAGAGGAGAAAATGGAGGTACAGAGAAGTCAGATGACTTGCCCAGAGTCACTCTACAGGCAAGCTGGGATTAGAAGTCAGTTCTCCTGACTCCCAGGCCCATGCTCTTTCCACTAGGCCACACATCTTCCTTTTCTTGATCCCTAGTCCCATGCTCAAAACGAAAAGTTGGCAGGTCTGTATTGGACGGCCTTAGAACTATGAAAGGGGCTTTTCATTCAGTCATATTTATTGAGTGCCGACTGTGGGCAAAGCACTGTATTAAGCGCTTAGCACTGCACTAATTACTCTGTCTCCTAAATGCCGGCTGGCTGTCAGCCTGGATCCCATAGTCCTGGCCGGGGAAAGCGGCCGCTGATGCCAGGCAGCTCGAATGGGCCCAGGTGGCCTGGACCAGGCTACTGACCCAAAACGCAGCCCACCTGCGCTTCCCGTTTGGAGTTGGATTAGGTGGTGATCGAGGACTGAGCGATGCTTCATGCGTTGTTGGTGTGCTTCAAGTCTGGGAAGTTCCAGATGAGGAAACTGAGGCTGAGAGAAATTAAACGACTTACCCCAGGTTCATTCAGACCATCGTCTTTATCGCTCATTCATTCTTTCAGTTGTATTTATTGAGCGCTTACTGTGTGCAGAACACCGTTTAAGCACTTGGAAAGTACAATACAGAGACAATACCTACCCAACAACGGACTCTGCCCCAGTGCTTAGAACAGTGCACATAAAGTGCTTAACAAATATTCATTCAGTCGTATTTTTTGGGTGCCTACTGGGTGCATAACTCTGTATTAAGCACTTGGGAGAGGACAAGAGCACAATAGACACGGTCCCTGCCAAGAAAGGAGCTTACAGTCTAGAGGGGGAGACAGATATTAATAGAAATGAGTGCTTAGTATAGTCTCTACTAATTCTCTGTACTCTTTCAAGTGATTAGTATAGTGTCTACCCATCCTTGTATTCTCTCTAGTTTTTGGTATAATGTTTACAAATTCTGTATACTTTCCCAAGGGCTTAGTATGCTGTCTACTAATCCTATGTACTTTCACAAGGCCCTAGTCTAGTGTACACCACTTAGAGAAGCAGCGTGATACAATGGATAGAGCACGGGCCTGGGGGTCTGTAAGCCCGTCAGTGGGCAGGGATTGTCTCTATCTGTTGCCGAATTGTACATTCCAAGTGCTTAGTACAGTGCTCTGCACATAATAAGCGCTCAATAAATACTATTGAATGAATGAGTCAGAAGGTCATGGGTTCTAATCCTAGCTCCGCCACTTGTCCACTGTGTGACCGTGGGAAAGTCACTTCACTTCTCTGGGCCTCAGTGACCCCATCACTAAAATGAGCCCCAGATGGGACAGGGATCGTGTCCGACTCGATTTGCTTGTAGCCACCCCAATGCTTAGCACAGTGCCTGGCACATAGTAAGCACTTAACAAGTGCCATCATCATTATTATTATTATTACCAATGCTAATACGCCCTCTGTGTTGCACCTGGAGAGTTTCCAATCATCTACCAGTCTCGACTATGGGAGGGAGAGTGAAGGAGCGGCCTGTCCATTCCGTTCCTAGCTTGGCGAGTGGCTAATGAGTGGCAGGTCGTCTGCTACATGTCAAAACTCACCTGCGCTGGGCAGCGGCGGTACGGGAAAGAGTCGAAGGCGGAGACTCGGGTTTACTGCACAGAAGGAGGCGATGGTCAACCAGTGCCGGATTTTTCCCAAGAAAACTTTACGGATACACTATCGGAATGAGTGCAGATGGAGAGCGGGGCGTTCTGGGAGAGATGTGTCCACGGCATCGCTATGGGTCGGAGACGACACGGCAGCATAAGACAAGACAATCCTAATAGTCTCCCAGGTGTTTAATATAGTGTCTACAGATCCTCTGTACTCTTCCAAGTGCTTAGTATCCTGTCTACCAATCCATGTACTCTGTCAGATTCTCAGTACAGAGTCTACCAATTCTATCTACCTTCTCAAGTGCTTAGTAGTAATCATAATTATGGAATTTGTTAAGCGCTTACTATGTGCCAAGCACTAGTTCTAAGCGCTGGGATAGATCCAAGGTAATCAGGTTGTCCCACGGGGGGCTCAAAGTCTTAATCCCCATTTTCCAGATGAGGTAACAGAGGCACAGAGAAGCAAAGTGGCTCGCCCAAAGTCACACAGCAGGCAAATGGAGGAGCCCGGATTAGGAGGACCCAGGCCCGGGTGCTTTCCACTAAGCCACACTGTAGTGACTTCCAAGTCTTTGTATTTCCCCAAGTGATGATGATGATGTTGTTGGTATTTGTTAAGCGCTTACTATGTGCAGAGCACTGTTTTAAGCGCTGGGGTAAACACAAGGGAATCAAGTTGTCCCATGTGGGGCTCAGTCTTAATCCACATTTTACAAATGAGGGAACTGAGGCACAGAGAAGTTAAGTGACTTGCCCACAGTCACACAGCTGACAAGAGGTAGAGCTGGGATTTGAACCCATGACCTCTGACTCCAAAGCGCGGGCTCTTTCCCCTGAGCCATGCTGCTTCTCTAAGTGCTTAGAGGAATGCAGTATATAGCCTAAGCATTTGATATTCACCCCACCCATAGCTCTACAGCTTTTATGAACACATCTGTAATTTATTTACTGGTATGTCTGTCTCCTCTAGACTCTAAGATCCATGAGGGCAGGGAACATATCTACCGCCTCCTTTATATTGTACTTTCCCAAACACTTAGCGTAAGGTCTGCGTGTAGTAAGTGTTCAGTAGATACCACTGGTTGACTAATTCATTAATTGATGATATGCAGCGTGGCTCAGTGGAAAGAGCCCGGGCTTGGGAGTCAGAGGTCATGGGTTCGAATCCCAGCTCTTCCACTTGTCAGCTGGGTGACTTTGGGCAAGTCACTTCACTTCCCTGGGCCTCAGTTCCCTCATCTGTAAAATGGGGATTAACTGTGACCCTCACGTGGGACAACCTGATTACCTGTATCTCCCCCAGTGCTTAGAATAGTGCTCGGCACATAGTAAGTGCTTAACAAATACCAATGTTATATGTGTATTGTGCAAAACATACATGCGTTTATATGCATCCATACATATACATATATATGTGTGTGTGTGCATTCACACATGCACTTAATAATTATAATAATAATGGCATTTGTTAAGTGCTGGGCACTGTTCTAAGTGCTGGGGTAGATATAAGGTAATCAGGTTATCCCACATGGGGCTCACAATCTTAATCCCCATTTTCCAGATGAGGTAACTGAGGGACAGGGAAGTGAAGTGACTCGCCCAAAGTCACACAGCTGCTCAGTGGCAGAGCCGGGATCAGAACCCACGACTTCTGATTCCCAAACCGTGCTCTCTCTACTACGCCATGCTGCTTCTCTGCACTAATATAGAGATACGCACAGCACACACAACCAGTTCTTCCACAGTGCAGATCTTCACTGCGCCCCTTGGATTGAACTCGGTTGAGCTTTGAGGGAATGGTTGTGGGAGAACGAGAGGTGATGAAAGAATAAATGAATTTGTAAATAATTATTTACAAATCTGAGCCACGGGAGAAACAGCAAGGATCTAACAAATTGTAATACAAGTATGTCAGGATGAAGTAGCCAAATAAATAACCAGCCATCTAAATAAATATGCCTAAGTGCTGAGGATGAGAATACAATTTGCTCCGTTGCCAACTGCATCACATGTCAGACGATCTGAAGGATGTTTCCGGTGAGGGTTCAGAAAACATCGGTTATTTTGAGTTCATTCCATCCAGTGTCTGCGGAGGGATTTGTTAAGCGCTTACTATGTGCCAAGCACCGTCCTAAGCGCTGGGGTAGACACGGGAATCAGGTCGTCCCACGTGGGGCTCACGGTCTTAATCCCCATTTTCCAGATGAGGTAACTGAGGCACGGAGAAGTGAAGTGACTTGCCCACAGTCACACAGCTGACAAGTGGCAGAGCCGGGATTCGAACCCAGGACTTCTGACTCCAAAGCCCGTGCTCTTTCCACTGAGCCACGTTGATATGCTGATATTAATGCGTTCTATATCCAAAGTAATATATCCTTAGTATACAAGAAGTAAATGGAGAAGCAGAAAGGCCTAGTGGAAATAATAATTCTGGAATTTGTTAAGCGTTTACGGTGGGCCAGGCACTGTATTAAACACTGGGGTAGATTTGAGCACTTTGGGTTGGATACAGTCCCTGTCCCTCATGGGGCTCACCATCCTGATCCCCATTGTACAGATGAGGAAACGGAGGCAAAGTGAAGTGACTTACCCAAGGTCACACAGCAGACAAGTGGCAGAGTCAGGATTAGAACCCATGACCTTCTGACTCCCAGGCCTGTGCTCTATCCACTACGCCATGCTGCTTCCCTGGAAAGAGGACAGGTCTAGGAGTCAGAGGACCTGGAGTTCTAATCCCAGGTCTGCCACTTGTCTGCTGTGTGACCTTGGGCAAGTCACTTCAGTTCTCTGGGTTTCAGTTACCTCATCTGTAAAATGGGATTAAGAGTGTGAGCCCCATATGGGACAGGGACTCTGTCCAACCTGATTAGCTCGTATCTATCCCAGCGCTTAGTATAGTGCCTGGCACATAATAAATACTTAACAAATACCACAAATACCATAAAAAAATGCAAGGTCACAAGATGGGTCCTATTCCCTCTCTCAAGGGAACTTAATTCTACCTCATCCCCGTTACACGGGTGAGGAAACCGAGGCCCAGAGAGATGAAGTGACTTATCCAAGGTCACGTAGAAGATCTGTGGCAGAGCTGCAGTTAGAATCCAGGTCTCCTGACTCCTAGTTCTGTGTTATTTCCACTAGGGAAGAAGGCGATGCATCTGCCTCACCCCTCCTCTTCACCCTTTAGAGAAGCAGCATGGCGGAGTGGAATGAGCCCGGGCTTGGGAGTCAGAAGGTCATGGGTTCTAATCCCAGCTCTACCTCTTGTCTGCTGTATGACCTTGGATGAGTCACTTCTCTGTGTCTCAGTTACCTCATCTGTAAAGTGGGGATGGAGTCTGTGAGCCCTACATGGGACAGGGACTGTGTCTAACCCGATTTGCTTGTATCCACCCCAGTGCTTAGCATGGTGCCTGGCACATAGTAAGTGCTTATCATTATTACATGTGACACTCTCCCAAATAGGAAGTAACTCTGCAAGAAGGGACAAGGGAGAAGTAGTTCAGGATATAACCAGGGCAACGTGGCGCAGTGGAAAGAGCACGGGCTTTGGAGTCAGGGCTCATGGGTTCGAATCCCGGCTCTGCCACTTGTCAGCTGTGTGACTGTGGGCAAGTCACTTCACTTCTCTGTGCCTCAGTTCCCTCATCTGTAAAATGGGGATTAAGACTGTGAGCCCCACGTGGGACGACCTGATTCCCCTGTGTTTACCCCAGTGCTTAGAACAGTGCTCTGCACATAGTAAGCGCTTAACAAATACCAACATTTTATTTTTTATTTAATTGGCCTTCCCAGACTAAACCCCACCTTTCCTCTTCTCCCGCTCCCTTTTTCGTCACCCTGATCTGCTCCCTTTATTTATCCTTCCCCCCTCCCTCCGAGCCCCACACCACTGATGTCCATATCTGACATTTATTTATTTCTATTAAGGGCTGTCTCCCCTCCTCTAGACTATAATTTCATCCTGGGCAGGGAATGTGTCTGTTTATTGTTGTATTGGTCTCTCCCATGCGTTTAGTACAGTGCTCGACACCCAGTAAGCGTTCCAATGAATTGGATCGAATGCATGACGAATAGGAGTACAAGTGATATTGGAGAGGTTCTCATTCATTCATTCATTCATTCATTCAGTAGTATTTATTGAGCGCTTCCTATGTGCAGAGCACTGGACTAAGCGCTTGGAATGAACAAGTCGGCGACAGATAGAGACGGTCCCTGCCCTTTGACGGGCTTACGGTCTGATCGGGGGAGACGGACAGACGAGAACGATGGCGATGAATAGAGTCAAGGGGACAACATCTCGTAGTCAAGGGGTGCTATGCACTCTCCTAAGCACTTGGGAAAGTACCATAGGAGTCACAAACATGTAGTGGATAGAGCGAGGGCCTGGGAGTCAGAGGGTCATGTGTTCTCATCCAGGCTGCACCACTTTCATTCAATAATATTTCATTCAGTGGTATTTATTAAGGGCTTAACTGTGTACAGAGCACTTGGCTGTATGATCTTGGGCAAGTCGCTTCTCGTCTCTGGACCTCAGTTCCGTCATCTGTAAAATGGGGATCGAGGATGCAAGCCCCACGTGGGACAGGGACTGTGTCCAACTCCATTGGCTGTATCCACCCCAGTGCTTAGTAAAGTGCCCGGCACACAGTAAGTGCTTAACAAATACCATCATTATTATTGTTATTATTCCTTGCCCACTAGGAACTTATAGTCCAGTGGGAGAGACAGAGAGGATGCTTCCACACAAGGAGAACAGCAGGATGAAGAAAGGAGAGGAAAAAATAGGACGGGACACTGCTGACCATAGGGTGGAAGCTTTGGGTAAATATTATTATTATTGTTATGGTATTTGTTCGGCACTCCTTATCCGCCAAGCACTGTCCTAAGCGCTGGGGTAGGTACAAGATAATCAATCCAGACACATTCCCCGTCCCACCTGGGGCTCACAGTCTAAGTAGGAGGGGGAACAGGCATCGAATCCTTATTTTACAGACGAAGCAGCCGAGGTCCAGAGAAGTGAAGTGACTGTCCCAAGGTCACACAGCAGACGAGGGGCAGAACCGAGATTCAAACCCAGGTCTTCTGATTCCCAGGCCTGTGATCTTTCCAGCTCTCTCTCCCCCCTAGAGTGTAAGTTCGCTGTGGTCAGGAAATGCACCTATGTGGTTGCGTTCTACTCTCCCAAGCACTTAGTACAGCGCTCTGCACACAGTAAGCTCTCGATAAATACCACGGACTGACTGACAGGAGGCCGTGGGAAGGCAGTCCTGGTCCCGAGGGCACAAGACCCAGCGTGGGCCGAGCGGGGCCAGGCCGGGCCGGGAGGTGCCAGGGTTCATGCAGAGTCGAGGAGCCGGGCAGTTGTAGACCAGCAGCGATGAAGGTGGCATTCAGCCAGTACATCCCCGTTCTAGACAAAACCTCCTTTGATTCTTAAATGATTGCGGAATCCTGAGACCCAGAGCGTCATCCGACAATACAGCTCCCCCTTCACACGCCGAGCAACTTCCTTCTTCTCTATTTCACAAACACCAAGTTGTTTTTTTTTAATGGCATTTAAGGGCTTACTAGGTGCCAGGCACTGTACCAGGCGCTGGGATGGATACAAGTTAAGCAGATCGGATATGGTCCCTGTCCCACTTGGGGATCGCGGTTTTCATCCCCATTTTGCAGATGATGTAATCGATAATAATAATAATAATAATGTTGGTATTTGTTAAGCGCTTACTATGTGCCAAGCACTGTTCTAAGCGCTGGGGTAGACATAGGGGAATCAGGTTGTCCCACGTGGGGCTCACAGTCTTAATCCCCATTTTACAGATGAGGGAACTGAGGCACAGAGAAGTGAAGTGACTTGCCCACAGTCACACAGCTGACAAGTGGCAGAGCCGGGGTTCGAACCCATGACCTCTGACTCCAAAGCCCGTGCTCTTCTCACTGAACCACGCTGCTTCTCTAGAAGTAGAGGATCCAGGATCCGGGATTAGGTTTAGTGAAATGAGCATGGGCTTGGGAATAAGAAGTCGTTGGTTCTAATCCCGACTTTGCCACTTGTCTGCTGGGTAACTTTGGGCAAATCACTTACTTCTCTGGGCCTCAGTTACCTCATCTGTAAAGTGGGGATTAAGACTGTGAGCCCCATGTGGGACAACCCGTTTACCTTGTGTCTACCCTGGCACTCAGAACAGTGTTTGGCATAGACATAGTTTGGCACAATACCATCATCATCATTATTATTAATAACCCAGGTCCTTCTGACTCCTATCCACTTTTCCACTCTGTTTCTCACGTGAGGCTCACAGTCTCCATCCCCATTTTGCGATGAGGGAACTGAGGCACAGACAAGTGAAATGACTTGCCCAAGGTCGCACAGCAGACAAGGTGACCGTCGTCACTGTTGGTTCTCCTGTTTGACTGGGGACGAGGTTCGACTCGGGGTCTGACGTCAACTGGTAGGCACTCGACAGAACGAAAGACCACCGTCCCCGAAAATCAGGGCCCATCAGTCTCCCGGACATTCAAAATCTAGTCTCCCGGACTACGTGACTCACAGATGTGAAGGTTCAAACCTCCTTCACGCCATGGATACTTTCAGCTCCTCTGACTGCTTGAGAAAATTCACCCGAGGATCATCTTTTGGAAGACAATTGCTGAATTATACTTTCCAAGCGCTTAGTATAGTGCTCTGCACACAGTAAGCGCTCAATAAATACGATTGAATGAATGAATGAAGATGAGAGCCCTTTGGGGATTGCTTAGAACAGTGCTTGGCACATAATAAGCGCTTAACAAATACCATCATCATCTTGTGGAGTTGGGGAGAGTGGAGTCTTCCTTGGTTACTTGGGTGAATCATTTTGTCTCCGAAAGGAGAAGGGGCCGCTGTCTGTGTCCAGCACAGAAAAGAGAAGACTCACCCAAGGTGATTTAATAATGATGGTATTTGTTAAGCGCTTACTATGTGCCAAGCACTGTTCTAAGCGCTGGGTGGCTCTCTGTGGATAACTCCATCCTGTCGCAGCAGGAAAATACTCTCTTCAACTGAGATGGAAGTTACAAAGGGAAAGATTCAGACTGTTGTGAAATCGTGGGTCCCTCCAATCAGATAGGTCCCAGCTTCCTCATTCTAATTAATATATGTAGATTTTACATCTACTTATGTCTTTATTATGTATGTAAAATGTATAATAAAAATTATGTTCAGCTTAGACCATTTAAAGGCAGATTTCTGCCTGGAGAAATATGGCTCAGGTGAGTCCTAAAGCCCTCACTAACTGAGTTTTGAATGGAAACGCTGACAGGCTGTCAGATAGAATGACACTTTAAAAGAATTCAAGCAAACCCCACAAGCCAGTCTAATTTAGAAAGGGACAGATGGAGGAAACGTGTCATGTGTCAGAAAACTTTGGAAAAAAAGTGAAATAAAATATTACGACTGTAACGCCAAAACCAATCTGAGAAATGGGGGAAATAAAATCGCCGAGGTTTAACTTGGCCATCTTCCTCGGCTTGAGATTGTTCTTGAGCCTTATTGATTGAGATTATCGGTGCAATGGCCATTTCTCTTGGTTCACAGTTGTGTACCTGTATTAGAAAATAAAATAACAATTGACATCATAAAAGAAGGAAAATAGAAAGGCCTACGTTATTCTCACATGCTTACAATCCAGAAATCTTCCTCGCTTCTTGAATGATTGAAGAGCAATCAGACCCAACCTTTTTCAACTAGGCCATGCTCCTTCCGTACTAAAGCACGCTCTCTCCCGCAGTCAATCAATCAATCATATTTATTATTTGCTTGCAAGTGCCCTGGGAGAATCTGTTTCTGCTTCTGTTATTTGGAAGCATCTCAAAGCTGGGACGCACCATCCGTTCACAGTAAAATGCAATCGAGATTTTTCACTAGGCATCAACTAGAGAAGTTGTTTTTAATTCTCACCTGGTGTTCTCCAAGTTAAACTTTTGGAGGAGTTTTGTAAATCAAGTCACATTTGTCAGTTCAGTTCTGATTCTCTCATCTCCATACAATGTGGAAAATATTTGCAGAGTCTGAGGTGGGTAAGTAATGTCTTCAGAGTTCCGAATATTAGCCATATTCATTTTGAGGAACAGCGTGGCTCAGTGGAAAGAGCGTGGGCTTAGGAGTCATAAGGGCATGGTGACTTTGGGCAAGTGTGACTTTGGGCAAGTCACTTAACTTCTCTGTGCCTCAGTGACCTCATCTGTAAAATGGGGATTAAGACTGTGAGCCTCACGTGGGACAACCTGATTACTTGGATCTACTCCAGTGTTTAGAACAGTGCTCGGCACATAGTAAGCACTATACTAAACAAATACCAACATCATTATTATATTATTATTATGTGGGATGGAGACTGTGTTGGACTCGTTTCGCTTGTTTCCACCTCAGCTCTCAGTATAGTGCCTGGCACATAGTAAGTGCCTAATAAATGCCATAATTATTATTATTTTGTAGGCAATTTTCACTCCGCATTTTCATTTACGGACAGGTTCAAGCGTTCAGGGAGTGACAGGAAGCTGGGAGGTCAGCAATCATCTCAGTCTCTCTCTCTCTCTCTCGCATCATCATTACTCTCCTTCTACAGTCCAGTCTTCACACTCCTCTAGCGCCAACCGACTTATTCTACCTTTATCTTGCCTCCCTCTCCTTCAACCCTTTGTTCCCATCCCTCTCCTTCCTAGAACTTTCTCCCCCAAATAGCTGTCAGACTATGACTCTCCCCATCTTCAAAGCCAGACTAAAATCATATCACCTCCAAGAAGTCTTTGCTGACTAGCCTCCTATTTCCCCCTTTTTTTGCCTTCCCTTCTGTATCATCGATGCATTAGGGTCTGTCCTCGATCAATTGATCGTATTTATTGAGCGCTTACAGTATGCAGAGCACTGTACCAAGCGCTTGGGAGAGTACAATGTAACAACAAACAGACACATTCCTGCCCACAACAAGCTTATAGTCTAGAGGGCGAGAAAGACATTAATAGAAATCCATAGATGTATAAATTTCAGAAATATGCATATGTGCTGTGGGGATGGGAGGGAGGATGACTGAAGGAGCAAGAAAGAGTATTCATTCATTCATTCAGTAGTATTTATTGAGCGCTTACTATGTGCAGAGCACTGGACTAAGCGCTTGGAATGAACAAGTCGGCAACAGATAGAGACGGTCCCTGCCGTTTGACGGGCTTACGGTCTAATCGGGGGAGACGGACAGACAAGAACGATGGCAATAAACAGAGTCGAGGGGAAGAACATCTCGTAAAAACAATGGCAACTCAATAGAATCGAGGCGACGTACATTTCATTAACAAAATAAAAAGAGTAGTAGAGAAGGGAGTGGGAGAAGAGTAGAGGAAGGCTCAGTCAGGAAAGGCTTCTTGGAGAAGATGGGCCTTCAATAAAGGTTTTGAATTGGGAGAGCAATTATCTGTCTGATATGAGGAAGGAGGGCATCCCAGGCCAGAGGTAGGTTGTGGGCGGGAGGCCGGAGGCAAGATAGAGGAGATGGAGGCATAGTGATAAGGTTAGCAAAAGAGGAATTAAGTGTGCGGCCTGGGTTTTAGTAGGAGAGTAGTGAGGTGAGATAATAATAATAATGTTGGTATTTGTTAAGTGCTTACTATGTGCAGAGCACTGTTCTAAGTGCTGGGGTAGATACAGGCAATGAGGTAACTGAGTTACAGAGAAGCTAAGTGACTTGCCCACAGTCACACAGCTGACAAGCAGCAGGGCCGGGATTCGAACCTATGACCTCTGACTCCCAAGCCCTTGCTCTTGAAGGTGCAGGGGGTTACGTGCTTTAAAGCCAATGGTGAGGAGATTCTGTTTGGTGCAGAGGTGGATGGGCAACCACTGGAGTTTGTTGAGGAGGGGGGAAACATGGTCTGAGCATTTTTGAAGGAAAATGATTCAAGTAGCAGAATGGAGTTTGGACTGGAATGAGGAGAGACAGGAGACAGGGAGCTGATCCAATAATCAAGGCGGGATAGGATAAGTGCTTGCATTAAGGTGAGGGTCGTTTGGATGGAGGGGAAGGGGTGGATTTTGTCCATGTTATGAAGGTAGAACTGCCAGGATTCAGTGATGGCTTGAATGTGTGGGTGGAACGAGAGAGTGGAGTCAAGGATAACGCCAAGGTTATGGGCTTGTGAGACAGGAAGGATGGTGGTGTCACGTGGCTCAGTGGAAAGAGTCCGGGCTTGGGAGTCAGAGGTCATGGGTTTAAATCTCGGCTCTGCCCCTTGTCAGCTGTGTGACTGTGGGCAAGTCACTTCACTTCTCTGGGCCTCAGTTGCCTCATCTGTAAGATGGGGATTAAGACTGTGACCCTCACCTGGGACAACATGATTACCCTGTATCTTCCCCAGCGCTTAGAACAGTGCTTGGCACATAGTAAGCCCTTAACAAATACCAACATTATTATTATTATCAATAGTGATGGAAAAGGGAATTCATTCAGTCGTATTTATTGAGCGCTTACTGTGTGCAGAGCCTTGTACTAAGTGCTTGGAAAGTACAGTTCGGCAACAGATAGAGACAATCCCCACCCACAACGGCTCATAGTCTCGAAAGGGGGAGACAGACAACAAGACAAAACAAGTAGACAGGCATCAGTAGCATCAGAATAGATAAATAGATTATCGATATAAGTGAATATATAAGTGAATTTGAGGACAGGATTGGGGTGGGTACTTGTTAATCACTTATGTTGGTATTTGTTAAGCGCTTACTATGTGCCGAGCACTGTTCTAAGCGCTGGGGTAGACACAGGGGAATCAGGTTGTCCCACGCGGGGTTCACAGTCTTCATCCCCATTTTACAGATGAGGGAACTGAGGCACCGAGAAGTTAAGTGACTTGCCCAAAGTCACACAGCTGACAAGTGGCAGAGCTGGGGTTCGAACCCATGACCTCTGACTTATGTGCCAAGCACTGTTCTAAGCACTGGAGTAGATACAAGTCAGTCAGGTTGGATTAGACTGTAAACCCATCAAACGGCAGGAACTGTCTCTATCTGTTGCCAACTTGTTCATTCCAAGCGCTTAGTACAGTGCTCTGCACATAGTAAGCGCTCAATAAATACTATTGAATGAATGAATGAATGAATGAATGGATACGGTCCCTGTTCCACATGGGGCTTAAAGTTTTCATCCCCATTTTTATAGACGAGGTAACTGAAGCCCAGAGAAGTGAAGCTACTTGCCCAAGGTCACACAGGAGGCATGTGGCAGAGCAATGGATTAGAGTCTTATCCTAGAGTCTTCACGCTAAAGAAGCTTACCTCACTGATCCTTAGTTCTTTTTTTTTTTGGTTAGGTTTGGTTAGGTTTGAGGGGAAAATTCCATTCATTAAGTTTTTTCTCTTCTCTTTCAAGAAACTTGGAAATTAAACTTTGGCTTTCCACATTGCTCATACCTAGGCCATTATATTATCAATTAGGCTATGATAGTACATTAAAAATGAACTGCTCGGTACTTTCCAAATTTGGAAATGGAAAACTAAGCTTCTGTGTTGTAAAAGCCTTATTTGATTTTTCCCTTCTTTCCGAGGGATGGTTTACAGTAAAAATGAATGTTTAATTGTCTCTAACAACAAAATTACCACAAGAAAACAGTGAAGTCCAATGTTGTTTACTTTCTACTTTTTCCCTTTAATCTTCCCTGAAAATTCTTCTAAACCGTGAAACCAATCAACAGACAATTTCTGGCTTATTAACAGAAAGCTTTATCCTGGGGCCGGTTTTCCTGGCCGTAATTACTGTTGATTGATTGCCCAAAAGCAACTCCTTGCAAAGAGGAGATGCAAAGCAGCGTGGTCTAGTGGAAAGAGTAAGGGCATGGGACAGAAGGACCTGGATTCTAATCCCGGCTCAGCCACTTGCCTGCTGTGTGACCTTGGGCAAGTCACTTCACTTCTCTAGGGCTCAGTTACCTCATCTGTAAAATGGAAGTTAAGAACTGTGAGCCCCATGTTTGACAGGGACTGCGTCCAACTGATTTGCGTGTATCTACTCTAATGCTCAGAACAGTGCTCTTGACACATAGTAAGAGCTTAACAAATACCATTATTATTATTATTATTATTATTCCACTGAAGCAGCGTGGCTCAGTGGAAAGAGCACGGGCTTTGGAGTCAGAGGTCGTGGGTTCGATTCCCGGCTCGGCCACTTGTCAGCTGTGTGACTTTGGGCAAGTCACTTAACTTCTCGGTGCCTCAGTTACCTCATCTGTAAAATGGGGATTAAGACTGTGAGCCCCACGTGGGACAACCTGATTCCCCTGTGTCTACCCCAGCGCTTAGAAGAGTGCTCGGCACATAGTAAGCACTTAACAAATACCAACATTATTATTATTATTATTATTATCCTTATTATTCAAGAGCCTTTGGTGCAGAGAATAATTCTCAGTGGTGGAGCCCCAAAGTTTGGAATCAATGGGGCAGCCTTCGCTCAGCTGATCAGTATGTCAGCTGTGTGACTGTGGGCAAGTCACTTCACTTCTCTGTGCCTCAGTTCCCTCATCTGTAAAATGGGGTTGAAGACTGTTAGCCTCACGTGGGACAACCTCATTCCCCTGTATCTACCCTAGTGCTTAGAACAGTGCTCTGCATGTAGTAAGCGCTTAACAAATACCAGCCTTATTATTATTATTATTTCTTGAGATGGCTGGCACAGAGTACGCGCTTAACAAACGCCATCATCATTATTATTATAATTTAACCCCCCGTGCAGATTTCACCACAAACGATAGAATTTAGTTTGTCGCCATATCATTAACCCTTAATACCGCCTCACTTTCATCCCAAATGGTATCGCTGTCACCTCCAAACTGAATTGCAACAGATAAAATACCTACTTCCAGGAGAAAAGAGGTTTAATTGAAACTAAGCTGAACAGGCTTTAGCCAAAGAAACGGGAGACAAACAAATACCACCCTTTCTCATAAATCACATTTAGCACAAATCCCAGAGTTTCTGGGGCTATCGTTTCGTTCCAGAAGATCAACCTTTTCTTTTGAAATGAGACTGAAAAAGATGGCAGCAGTTCTATCTTAGAAGTCAGTAAACGGCGTCGTTATTATTGTACGACTGTTGCTAATGTGAATTTGGATTTGCTTTTCTTTGGGCAACAGTGAGCATTTGGATAGAGCCCGGGTCTGGGAGTCAGAAGGTCCTGGGTTCTAACCCTGACTCATCTACTTGTCTGCTGTGTGACCTTGGGCAAGTCACTTCACTTCTCTGGGCCTCGGTTCCCTGATCTGTAAAATGGGCGTTAAAATTGTGAACCTCACATGGGACAGTGACTGTGTCCAACTTGATTTGCTTGTATCCAACCCAGTGCTTAGTACAATGTCTGACGCATAGTAAGTGCTTAACAAATACCACAATTAATATCATCATTAGGTATTTACAGATGCAAAATGCTACCTCTCTTTCCCAGTGTTCAGAACTTAGTTTTCAAGGAAGGATCCGGCTGTAAGGCCACGGACCTTGTCAAATCCTCTACCCTTTTGAATAGTTCGTTTTCCGACAATGCAGGACTTTCACTTTTCAGGTCTAGACGGTAAACTCATTGTGGGCAGGGAACGTAAGCATCAACTCTGTTATACTGGACTGCTCAGTACAGGGCCCTGCACACAATAAGTGTTCAATAAATACAATTGATGGATGGATTCAGTATATATTTTGGATTTTGGCTAGAACGCAATAGGGGGGGCTAGGAAACTTTCTTCCAACTGCACCCACAATATATTTTAAGCTCTTCCAGCTCAGAGGTCACATCTGCTTACTCCATTAAACCCTCTCAAGGACAGGCATGGCATAGTGGATAGAGCACGGACTTGGGAGTGAGAAGGTCATAGATTCTAATCGTGGCTCTGCCACTTGTCTGCTGTGTGACCTTGAGTAAGTCCCTTCATTTCTCTATGCCTCAGTTCCCTCAGCTGAAAATGGGAATTAAGACTTGGAACCCAATGTGGGCCAGGGACTGTGTTCAGCACAATTTGCTTGTATCTGCACCAGCGTTTAGTACAGTGCCTGGCACAGAGTAAGACTTAACAAATACCACAATTATTATTATCATTATGATTATATTAGCAATTAACGATGATAATTTTGGCATCGGTTAAGAGCTTTCTATGTGCAAGAAGTGCGTGGCTCAGTGGAAAGAGCACGGGCTTTGGAGTCAGGGCTCATGAGTTCGAATCCCAGCTCTGCCACTTGTCGGCTGTGTGACTGTGGGCGAGTCACTTAACTTCTCTGTGCCTCAGTTCCCTCATCTGTAAAATGGGGATTAAGACTGTGAGCCCCACGTGGGACAACCTGATTCCCCTATGTCTACCCCAGCGCTTAGAGCAGTGCTCGGCACATAGTAAGCGCTTAACAAATACCAACATTATTATTATTATTAAGTGTACCGAGCGTTGGAATAGATACAATAAGACTCTTTTTAGGGGACCTCATTAATAATTATAATAGTAATTATGATGCTTGTTAATCACTTCCTCTGTGTCAAGCACCGTTCTAAGTGCTCGGGTAGATACAAGTTAATCAGGTTGGACTCAGAGAAGTGAAGTGACTTACTCAAGGTCACACAGCAGGCAAGTGGGGGAGTTGGGATTAGAACCCACGTCCTTCGGACTCCAGGGCCCAGGCTCTATCCACAGAGCCACGGTTCTTCTTAGCTAACAAAGAAAATGTTTAAACTCTTTTCTTTACAACAAAAAAGATCCTTCATGGGATGACTCCAGCACAGTTGGAAGTCATTAATTAGTCTCAGAAAGGAAAGTTTAACACCGTTGCTTTAACCCGCTACAATTCCTCTGGGTTGCCAAGTTACGTTTTGGAAAGGTGCTCTCCGTCTGCTTACCGATTTTTTGAATGTATAATGAGAACTAAGTAACTGACAATCCCTTGGACTTTGAATACTTTTTGCTATGGCAATAGACCATTTGATACAACAGAAAACCATTTGTTTCAGCAACAAAAACAAACAAAAACAAGCACTTCTTTTTTCTGATAAAGTAACAACCTGCAGTGCTAAAAATATAAATGTGAATAGCATAGCTAGTGACAGAGGTCTTATTTGAATTTATTGGGCCCAAAAACCATCTGAGCTGTGTTTTGGCAGTGATAAGCTCATTGGTCATCAGCTGTTAATTCAATCATTTATTAAACAGAAGGGATCTGAAATCAGGCATACGCCCACACATACGATAAACCCTAGGGGCCCCAGGTTTTCGTTCGTTAATCTGAGAATTTGTTAGGCTGAAAAAGGCTTTGGTTAAGAACACATCCGTCCTCCATCCTCATATCCGACAAACACTGACTTTACCCTTCTTCAAAGCCTTATTGAAGGCCCAACTCCTCCACGAGGCCTTCCCTGACTAAACCCTCCCCTTTCTTCTTCTCCCTCTCCCTTCTGTGCTGCCCTGACGTGCTCCATTAATTCCTCCAGCCTCCCAGCCCCACAGTACTTATGTCCAAATCTGTAATTTATTTATTTCTATTAATGTCTGTCTCCCCCTCTAGACTACAGGCTCATTGTGGGCAGGAGATGCGTCGGTTTATTATATTGTACTCTCCCTAGCACTTAGTAGAGTGCTCTGCACACAGTAAGCGCTCAATAAATACGATTGGACTGACTTACTGATGCCCCTGGGGCTAAAATGACTCTTTCTGGGTAGCAGGTGTTGTCATTTTTTGTTCTTTATGTAAACTCTCATTCATTCATTCAATCATATTTATTGAGAGCTCGATAAATACGATTGAATGAACAAATGAACTAGAGTATTTTGACTCTCCTTAACTCTATTGTTGGAAAGATAACCAGGTTTTTTTTTTCTTCTTCCTGGAGCGTAAAAGTTTCCCAGACAACAAGTTTTGTGCTTTCCTGTACTTTTATGTTTTGAGCTCTGGACGCTCCAGCCAGTTAACTAGACAGCCAGATGTCTTTACTGGCAGCTGGATTTGGAGTTCTAACGGTGTGGAAGTTTGTAGAAAATCACCACATGACAAAGTGTCTGATGATTTCATTCTACGACTTGCTTTGGATCTTTTATGATGGGGCACGGATCTATAATAGTAATTAATAATTGTGGTATTCATAAAGCACTTATGTGCTTATTATTAAGCAGGATTCCCCTATGGGGCTCATATTCTAAATCCCCATTTTGCAGATGAGGTAACCGAGGCCCGGGGAAGATAGGTGATTTGCTCAAGGGCAGATAGAAGGTGTGTGGCAGAGCCGGCATTAGAACCCAGATCCTCTGACTCCCAGGCCCATGCTCTTTCCACTAGGCCACGCTGCTTCTCGTAATCAAAGTAGCAATTGGAAAAAAAACTAAAAGATGAGGAGAAAGATAGGAAAAGGAGGGCATAGAAAAAGATACAAGGTGATCAACAAGTGAGTGCTTACTCTGTGCAGAACCCAGTACTAAGCGCTTGGGGGAGTCCAATACAACAGAGTTGGTAGACACCTTCCCTGCCCACAAGGAGCTTACGGTCTAGAGGGGGAAATTCATCAGTTCTCATTATCTTTTCTCTGATTTTTATTTCCCCATGGACGTTACCCAAAAACTTGTTTTAAGTTGTATGTGTTTTTTTCCTCATGAAACACTTTTAATATCACAGTAAAGCATAACCCTTACGCACTTTATAAACAACACATGTTTCTTCTCCAATGCATAACTTAAGCCTTGAAACATTTCCATTTGTCTCCCATGTGACGCTCCACTTGTAGCCGGAATTGCCTGAGCTCTATGAAAGGAAGAGAGAGAAACACAAACGAAAGTGAATCGAGGCTAATTCAGGTCTTGGGAAGGAGCAGATTTTCAATAGAGGGGAGTCCGGGTGGATGAAGATTGGGTTATTAATGGCGATTGACTCTCCTCTGTAAAAGGTTTACCCAATTTATCATCACACCTGGATCTCCCAGAAAGAAAAATACAAATCGATGCTCAGTAATGCTTTCCAATTCCTTCTCGTCACAAAGCAATTCATCCCCAAGTAGCCATGGGGCGTTGTTTCAGGGTTGAGTGAAATCACCCTGGGGGTCGAACCTTTTCAACCGGGAATCAGTCGATTATTCTATCAATCAATGGTATTTATGGAGTACTTACTTTGTGCAGAAAACTGTACTAAGTGCTTAGAAGAGTACAACAATAAACAGACACAGTTTCTGCTCACAGTGAGCTTTCAGACTTGAGGGGGAGACAGACATAGAAGTAAATGTCTGTTTACCCTCTAGACTTGTAAAGTCACTGTGGACAGGGAACGTGTCTATCCAACTCCTATGTAATTGCACCCTCCCAAGCATGTAGGGCAGTGCTCTGAACACAGTAAGCGCTCAATAAATACCATCGATGGATTGATTGACCAACAAACCACTACGAAGTTGTTAAGCATTTTCTTTGTGCTGTAGTACAGAGAAGCCACACAGCTTAGTGGATAGAGCAGAGGCCTGGGACTCAGAAGGTCATGGGTTCTAATCCTTCTTCTGCCACCTGTCTGCTGTGTGATTTTGGATGTCACTTAACTTCTGTGGGTCTCTTTTACTTCATCTGTAAAATGGAGCTTGAGACTGTGAGCCCTACTTGGGACAGAGACTGTGTCCAACTTGATTGGCTTGTATCCAATCTTAGAGAAGCAGCGTTGCTCAGTGGAAAGAGCCCGGGCTTGGGAGTCAGAGGTCATGGGTTCGAATCCCGGCTCTGCCACATGTCAGCTGCGTGACTGTGGGCCAGTCACTTAACTTCTCTGGGCCTCAGTTCCCTCATCTGTAAAATGGGGATTAACTGTGAGCCTCACATGGGACAACCTGATGACCCTGTATCTACCCCAGCTCTTAGTACAGTGCTCTGCACATAGTAAGTGCTTAACAAATACCAAGATTATTATTATTATTATTATCCACCTCAGTGCTTAGAGTGCTTGGCACATGGTAAGCACTCAATCCTTAGTAAACACTTCCCTGACTAAAAGCCCTCTTCTCCCATTCCCTTCTGTGTCACCCTGACTTGTTCCCTTTATTCATCCTTCCTCCCCGCCCCACAGAGCATATGTATCTATCTGTCATTCATTTATTTATTGATTGATTGATTTATGTTTATTGATGTCTGTCTTCCCCGTCTAGAAGGGGCAGGGAATTTGTCTTTTTGTTGTTGTATTGTACTTTCCCAGGGCTCTGCACACAGTAAGCGCTCAATAAATGTGAAAGAATGAATGAATGAAAACACCATCACTGTGCGCTAAGAGCTAAGCCAAATGCAGTTAATCCTGAGAGCCTGGAATATTAAACGTTTACCGCCGATAATCAGAAATGAAAGAGTGCCACGATATTTAACAAAGGGAAGATTCTAGCTCGTAAGAGATCGTAAATTTGCATGCTGCTGCTATATATCTGGGAAATAAATGTATACAGGACATCTTTAAGAGTTACTCTTCAGGAGGGACCTGGAAATTGAAGAGATTTGCTGAAGTTTATTGCTTTCAGGTTTATACTGAGCTTGCGATCAGGCTCTTTAGAGTAAAATGGCTAAAACCATTTAAAGATCTGTATATTTTACATTCAGTGGACCCAGAATAAAAGCTCCCTGGGATTGCTCTACGATGGGAATGGAGTGTACCAAGTCAGTCGTGGTTTCTTGACATGGCTTCGTTGTTGTAAGCCACCTGAGGCAGCCTTCAGTGTCTTTGTTTAACAGATGTTCTCGTGTGTTTAACAACTGGAGAAAAGGAGATAAATGTGCTGTTTCCAGAATTCCATCTCCTTTGAAAGTTGCCAGTCTTCAGGAGGCTGGCTCTTTCCTTTGCAGGCAAAGGAAACAGGAAGCATTTAGAAAGAGGAGCAGTAGTAAGTATGGCCTAATGGTTAGAACCCGGGCCTGGGAGTCAGAGAGACCTGGGTTCTAATCCCGGCTTTGCCACTTGTCTGCTGGGTGACCTTGGGCAGGGCACTTGTCTTCCTCTCTGCCTCAGTTACCTCATCTATAAAATGAAGGAGCATGGCTCAATGGAAGGAGGACGGGCTTGGGAGTCAGAGGATATGGGTTCTAATCCCGGCTCTGCCAGTTGCCTCCGCTGTGTGACCTTGGGCAAGTCCTTGGTTTTCCTCTCTGCCTCAGTTACCTCATCTGGAAAATGGGGAATAAGACAGTGAGCCCCACGTGGGACAAACTGATTACCTTGTACCTACCCAAGTGCTTGGCACAAAGTAAGTGCTTAATAAATAAGCTGCATGGCTCAGTGGCAAGAGCAAGGGCTTGGGAGTCAGAGGACGTGGGTTCTAATCCCGGCTTTGCCACTTGTCTGCTGTGTGACCTTGGTCAAGCCGCTTCACTTCTCTGCACCTCATTTATCTCATCTATAAAATGGGGATTAAGACTGTGAGTCCCATGTGGGACAAACTGATCACTTTGTATCTACCCCAGCGCTTAGAACAGTACCCGGCACCTAGTAAGTTTTAACAAATACCATAATCATTATTATGTAGAGAAGCAACATGGCTCAGTGAAAAGAAAATGGGCTTGGGAGTCAGAGGTCATGGGTTCTAATCCCGGCTCCACCACTTGTCAGCTATGTGACTTTGGGCAAGTGACTTAACTTCTCTGTGCCTCAGTTGCTTCATCTGTAAAATGGGGATTAAGACTGTGAGTCCAACGTGGGAAAACCTGATTATCTTGTATCTCCCCAGCACTTAGAACAGTGCTTGGCACATAGCTTAACACAAATACAGTCATTATAATAGTAATAATAATAAAATGGGGATTAAGACTGTGAGTCGCATGTGGGACAGGGACTGTGTCCGACCTGATTACCTTTTATTTACCACAGTGCTTCAAACAGAGCTTGGCACATAGTAAGCCCTGAACAATGCCACAATCATTATTATTATTATCATAATGTTGGTATTTTTTAAGCGCTTACTATGTGCAGGGCACTGTTCTAAGCGCTGGGGTAGAAACAGGGTAACCAGGTTGTCCCACGTGAGGCTCACAGTTAATCCCCATTTTACAGATGAGGTAACTGAGGCCCAGAGAAGTTAAGTGACTTGCCCACAGTCACACAGCTGACAAGTGGCAGAGCCGGCAGTCGAACCCATGACCTCTGACTCTGAAGTCCAGGCTCTTTCTACTGAGCCACGCTGCTTCATCATCATCTTCATTATTGTGCTATGATCCCTTCCTTCAAGTAGCTTAGAATCTAGGGAGATGTAAGGGGATCCCAGGCAATAAATTGATTACCGGTAAGAAAAAGTGGTTCACTTTGACACTTCAGGGTAAACCACTAACGAGCAATTCTTGTAGGACTTTACTAATTTGGCCTTTCCTGGTTGGATTAGTTTATCTCAGAGATTTCTGATGCTGAAGTAATGAAGTGTCCCCCCATAAAGTTTTCCATAAAATAATAAGCCCTTGGGAATGACTCAAATAATTGGTCCTTGTCTGTGATGGCAATTACCGCGGTTGTTAATCTTAAAAGATATAAGTGGAGAGATGAAGCCAATCTAATATCTCTGGAGCACAAATGCATGCTAAGACCTATCTGAGAATGCTCAATCTATCAGTCTGAGAAGCAACGTGGCTTAGTGGAAAGAGCACAGGCTGGACAGTCAGAGGTCGCGGGTTCTTACCCAGGTTCCGTCACTTGTCTGCTGTGTGACCTTGGACAAGCTCTTCACTTCTCTGTGCCTCAGTGACCTCATCTGGAAAATGGGGATTAAGATTCTGAGCCCCACGTGGGACAACCTGATGACCTTGTATCTACCCCAGCGCTTAGAACAGTACTTGGCACATAATAAGTGCTGAACAAATACCATTATTATTATTATTTATGCTTCCGCAGGATAGAGAGACCCCCACAGGCTAGTGGAGAGAAGGGAGACAGTCCGAGGAAAATGGAGGGAAGAGAATGGAGAGAGGGAAAATGGTCAAGGAAAGGGGAAAGTGCTGAAAAGTAGGCTGTCAGACTGACGCGTGGTTCGAAGGGTGAGGAGGGAAATGGTGGGGCAGAGGCGAATTATATATTCCAAGTGCTTAGTACAGTGCCCTAAACACAGTAAGCGCTCAAGAAATATGACTGACTGACTGACTGAATGAATGAATGAATGGAAGAGGAACGTGAGTGAAATGGAGAATAAGGGGTGACTGAGAAAGGGAAAGGGGTAACAAGGAAAAAAAGCTCGTCGTGGGCAGGTGTCTACCAACTTTGTTAAATTGTACTTTCCCAAGCGCTTAGTACAGTGCTCTCTGCATACAGTAAACACTCAGTACACACTACCGACTGATTGGCAAAGAGCTGCGGTGTCCAGGTCAGAGAGAGAGAGGCCTAGAAGGGACTTGGACAGGTTGAGAATGACAGGGATCAACCACTAGGAGTGAAAGCCACAGGGAAAGAGCATGGGATTAAGATTCAGAGGACCTGGGTTCTAATCCTGGTGCCCACCATTCATAGGAGGTATCAAGAAGAGAAAAGTCATATAGTACAGTGCAGGGAGGAGGATGGGTGTGTCTGCCGTCTTGCTACGGACAAGGACGACGTCCGCTAATTCTGTTGTATCGGAGTCTCCCAAGCCCTTAATACAGTGCCCTGCGCCTAGTCTTGTTCAGCTGCCGTCGAGTCGTTTCCGATCCACAGTGACTCCGTGGACATACTCTCTCCAGAAAGTCTATCTTCTGCCATAAAGTCGTTCAGGTATGTGTGTCATAGAGTTTTTTTGGTCAAGTGGCTTACCATCGCCTTCTTCCGCTCAGTAAAGACTTGAGTCTCTGCCATTGTCTCTGATCGACGTTCTGATCGTTCGATCATCCGTCTCTGACCCTTTCCCATGCCGCTGCTGCCCAGCAAGGATAAATCAACTTTGATGCTTCAGCTTGGACCTTTCCATTCTGGGTAGTCCTGTGTGTCCTAGCTCTAAACTTCATCAGCGCAAGCGAACTCTCTTGCCACGGTAAGGTATCAATTCACAGGAGAGCTGCACGTAATAAGCGCTCCATAAAAGCTCGACGGAAATTTCAATTCATTATTCTCGGTGTCTAGGCTAACGTTCCATAAATGATGGATTGATTGAGTACCCAAGTCCTAAAGGGATGATCGAGTGCTGAAGTGGCAGATGGGGAAAGCGATACTTTCTCCTGAACGCATAATAATAATAATGATAATGTTGGTATTTGTTGAGCGCTCACTATGTGCCGAGCACTGTTCTAAGCGCTGGGGTAGATACAGGGTAATCAGGTTGTCCCAAGTGAGGCTCACAGTCAATCCCCATTTTACAGATGAGGTAACTGAGGCTTAATACACTGCTCTGCCTTGTATAAGTGCTCATTAAATATTTTGGAATAATTGTTCACATAGTACAACTTTGTCTCTTCCTTCCACCTTACTGGATCCCTGCATACTTTTTAGAGGTTGGATTTTGGGGCCATAAAGAAGCAGCGTGGCTTAGTGGCTAGAGCCCCGGCCTGAAAGTCAGAAGGTCACAGGTTCTAATCCCACCTCCACAAGTTGTCAGTCGTATGACTTGGGGCAAGTTGCTTCACCTCTCTGTGTCTCAGTGACCTCATCTGTAAAATGGGGATTGAGACTGCGAGCCCCATGTGGGACAGGGACTGCGTCCAACCCCATTTGCTTGTATCCACCCCAGCGCTTAGAACAGTCCCTGGAACATAGTAAGCACTAAACAAATGCCACAAATAGCAATATTATTATTATTATACAGCATCAAAAGCATGGCATAAACGTTAGCTGTTATCAGTCACTAGGACTTACTACAGGTACCGGTCAGGTATCTAACACAGTCCTGGCAGGCAAATACTTAGTGAAAAGCCAGCGGCATGGCATAGTGGATAGAGCACGGGCCTGTGAGTCAACAGGTCTTGGGTTCTAATTCCGGCTCCGCCGCTTGTCCGCTTTGTGACTTTGGGCAAGTCACTCCACTTTTCTGTGCCTCAGTGACCTCACCTGTAAAATGGGGATTGAGTCTGTGAGCCCCTCGTGGGTCAGGGACTGTGTCCTACCCAATTTGCTCGTATCCACCCCAGCGCTCAGGACAGTGCCTGGCACACAGTATGCGCTTAACAAATACTGCAGTTATTATTATTAGTCAGGGTTTCTGCTAGGAGAAGCAGCGTGGCTCAGCGGAAAGAGCACAGGCTTTGGAGTCAGAGGTCATGAGTTCAAATCCCAGCTCTGCCACTTGTCAGCTGTGTGCCTGTGGGCGAGTCACTTAACTTCTCTGTGCCTCAGTTCCCTCATCTGTAAAATGGGGATTAAGACTGCGAGCCCCACGTGGGACAACCTGATTCCCCTGTGTCTACCCCAGCGCTTAGAACAGTGCTCTGCACATAGTAAGCGCTTAACAAATACCAACATTATTATATACATCGCAAGTTCTTTGAGGGCTGGAATTGTGTCCTTAATCTCTGTCGTACTCATCCGAGTACTTGAAGCTGTACTCTCAGAAGATATGTGCTCAATGAATAGTATTAGTTAACTAGAGAAAACTTAAATGTAGAATCAGAAGAAGACTGGAATAATACATTGGCTTATACATTCTCCTGTCTCTTGGGATCCGAATTAGAATGGAAATCAAGTTTTGTGGGTGTACATGGACATTTCCCCTCAAAAGTCAAAGTAGTATGCGCGTTAAATTACAGTGTATAAAATGAAGCGGAAAAATTATGTAGAAACTACGTTTTTAAGCAAATTAACCTTGATAAGATCTTTAATGTCATGTAATAGAATATTTTTTTCTGCGTAATGCATTAAAACTGTCAAACCAGATATGATCGTACAATTAATGAGATTACACTCGATGTAAATCTCAATTCATTATTCTCGGTGTCTGTGTTAATAGACTTCTTAATAACATTCACATACCATGCTAGTTCAAAAGGACAACTTTCTGCGAATCGCATTAAATGAGCAGACAGACCCCGTGCACGTGTGTGAAATGCATTTTTGGATGAATGGAAGGGAGTCTGATATCTGTGATAGTTTAATGATTTACAGAGATGAGTAATAAAGTTGAAGTTAATTAAGAGGGTCCCTTTGGGCAGAAGCTAAGATAACCGTGAGCGCGTGTTAATAAAGAGTTATCTTTGAGATGTTTCTGTGGTCGTTCCAGCCCTCTTTCTCTTTCCAGGGTTCGTCTACTTCCAGCAATTCCTGTGCAATTACTCACCATAACTAGAATTACCCTAGTGACCCCTCATTCTTCCCATCGCTTTACTGAAATACTCACATCTGTATAATTCAGGAGAAGAAATAAGTTATGAGGAAGAGCTGACACCTGTGGTCGTTCTATAAGCATGGGTAGAGAAGTTCCTTTCTGCTTTGGGGAGGGTGACATCATAGGTCATCAGAAGAGAAAGAGAGGAAATTAGCTCCCCGAAATCAGGCAAACTGTACCATCTCAACTGTAAGCTCTCTGAGGGCAGGGAACGCGGCTACCAACTCTTTCCTGTTGTAACCCGATTTGCTTGCGTCCACCCCAGCGCTTCGTACGGTGCCTGAGAAGCAGCCCGACCTAGGGGCAAGAGCCCGGGCTTGGGAGTCAGAGGACGCGGTCTCTTATGCCGGCTCCGCCACTTGTCGGCTGTGTGACCCTGGGGAAGTCACTTCACTTCTCTGAGCAGTGGCGTGGTATAATGGAGAGAGCCTGGGCCTGGGAGTCAGAGGGTCATGGGTTCTAATCCCGGCTTCGCCGCTTGTCGGCTGTGTGACTTTAAGCAAGTCAGTTCACTTCTCTGTGTCTCAGTTACCTCATCTGTAAAAAGGGGATTGAGACTGTGAGCCCCATTTGGCCTGTGGACACGGGGCCTGTGTCCAGTTGGATTTGCTTGTATCCACCCCAGTGCTTAGTAAGGTGTCTGACACATAGGAAGCACTTAACAAATACCATAATTATTATTATTAATATTATTATTCTCTGAGACTCAATGACCTCATCTGTAAAATGGGGATGCAGACTGTGAACTCCACGCGAGACAACCTGATTGCCTCGTATCTACCCAAGTGCTTAGAACGGTATTTGGCACATAGTAAGTGCTTAACAAATACCATCATTATTATTAATAAGCGCTTAACGAACACCAGAATTATTAATATTGTTACTTTCCCAAGCACGTAGTACAGTGCCATGCATAGATTAAGCACTCAATAAATACCACTGATTGATGGATCAATTTCTCATTTTATTTCCCAGGCTTCCATTTAGTAAATATGCCAAAAGAGAAACTCTATTATGGAAGACAAATGAAAGAACTCTTTGGTTTCCTCAGCTTAACTCAACCCCAGTCGGTATCGAGCAACTGGAGGAAGCTTAAGATCAACTGGAGGGAGATAGCGTGACCTAGTGGAAAGGACACGGGACCGAGAGTGAGAAACTCCTGGTTTTAGTCAATCAATCAATCAATCAGTCCTATTTATTGAGTTCTCACTGGATGCAGAGCACTGTCCTAAGCGCTTGGGAGAGTACAACATAGACACATTCACTGCATGCAAAGAGCTCGCAGTCTCGAAAGAGAGACAGATGTGGATATAAATAAATAAATTCCAGATATGGATAGAAATGTTTTGGGGCTGAGGGATGGGGCCATTAATCAAGGGAGCAAATCAGGGGAACCTGGAAGGGAGTGAGAGAAGAGGAAATGAGAGCTTAGTCAGGGAAGGCCTCTTGGAGATGGGTCTTCGATAAGGCTTTGAAGGGGGTGGAGAATAATTATCGATCGATCGAGGCTCTGCTCTCCCTTCAGTTCTTCCACCGAACAGCTGTTTGAGTTTCCTGTCTCTCATTCTCCTCATGTGTCGCACCCAGGTGAGCTGGGTTGAGCCGGGCAGATCTTCGACGCTAAGAAACCGACTTGGAACTAGCAGTTCATTGTGATCTCGACTTGCCTTTTGATGTTGAAAGTGTGTAGGTTGTGCACCCCATATGTTAGCCACAGGTTTAGCCAGCCTCTGGTGAGTTTTTCTGCCAAACCAATGATTCGACTCTTGCATGGAACCCTAATAAAATCCTTAAAAGTGTGTATCACAAAGCAAAACAGGAGGTTTCCTTGAAAGGTGAGCACCGTTCCAGCCTACGGTTTTGGCTTCTATTTCTGCCCAGAACTGAGTACCGTGAGTGTATGCAGACTCGTTTGTGGTCAGTGTTCAGAGAGAACATTTACCGTGGAGCATAATGGGTTTAAGATGACCGCACCATCGCTGTTGCCCGGAGGGTTTTGAATTTCCTTTTCATAACAGAGGGAGCGGAGGCCAAGTCGCGAATGGTTCAGACCTCAGATTAGAAAGCGCTACAGCCAAAAACTAGGGGAAAAAAAGCAGTGAGCTAGCTTCGCTCGACCAAGTAGGTCAAATTCTTAGGCAACCCATAGGCATAATCTGTTTTAGACACTGGACGGTAGTCTCCAAATAAGGCAAATTCCTGAAATTTCTGGTGCATGTGAACACAAAGATTTAGATTCATTCATTCAGTCATATTTATTGAGCACCTACTGTGTGCAGAGCACTGTGCTTGGGAGTCAGAGGTCATGGGTTCGAATCCCGGCTCTGCCACTTGTCAGCTGTGTGACTGTGGGCCAGTCACTTAACTTCTCTGTGCCTCAGTTACCTCATCTGGAAAATAGGGATTAACTGTGAACCTCACGTGGGACAACCTGATTACCCTCTTTCTAACCCAGCGCTTAGAACAGTGCTCTGACATAGTAAGCGCTTCACAAATACCAACATTAGAGAAGCAGCATGGCTTAGTGGAAAGAGCCCGGGCTTGGGAGTCAGAGGTCATGGGTTCGAATCCCGGCTCTGCCACTTGTCAGTGTGTGACTGTGGGCAAGTCACTTAACTTCTCTGTGCCTCAGTTACCTCATCTGGAAAATGGGGATTAACTGTGAGCCTCATGTGCCTCACCTGATTACCCTGTATCTACCCCAGCACTTAGAACAGTGCTCTGTACGTAGTAAGCGCTTAACAAATACCAACATTATTATTAAAAGTGGGGAGACAGACAGCAAAACAAGATAAGTAGACAGGCATCAATATCATCAAAATAGATAAATAGAATCATAGCTATATACACATCATTAATAAAATAGAGTAATAAATAATATATTCAAATATACACAAGTGCTGTGGGGAGGGGAAGGGGGTAGAGCAGCGGGAGGAGGAATGGGAAGGGGCGGAGGGAAAGAGAGGGCTCAATTTGCGAAGGTCTTCTGGAGGAGGTGAGCTCTCAGTAGGGCTTTGAAGAGGGGAAGAGAGTTAGTTTGGTGGCCGTGAGGAGGAAGGCCATTCCGGGACAGCGGAATGATGTGGGCCAGGGGTCGACGGTGGGACAGGTGAGAACGAGGGACCGTGAGGAGGTGAGCGGCAGAGGAGCGGAGTGTGCGGGCTGGGCTGTAGAATGAGAGAAGGGAGGTGAGGTAGGAGGGGGGATTCATTCCATTCATTCCCTCATTTATTGATTGTATTTATTGAGCCCCTACTATATGCAGAGCACTGTACTAAGCCCTTGGGAGAGAACAATACAACAATAAATAGTGATATTTCTTGTCCACATTGAGCTGACAGTTTAGTAGGGGGGAGACATATTAATAAAAGTAAATAAAATGAGAGATATGGACATAAGTGCTTTGGGGCTGGGTCAGGGGGAAGAGCAAAGAGAGCCAGTCAGGGTGATGCAGAAGGGAGCGGGAGATGAGGGAAAGTGGGCTAAGTCAGGGAAGGCCTCTTGGAGGAGGCCTTCAATAAGGCTTTGAAGGGGCGGGGAGTCATCATCTGTGGGATGTGAAGAGGGAAGGCGTTCCAGGCCAGAGGTAGGATGTGGACCAGGGGTTGACGGAGAGATGGAGGCCCAGTGAGAAGGAGAGCGGCAGCAGAGGAGCGGAGAGTGCGGGCTGGGATGGAGAAGGAGAGAAGGGAGGTGAGGTAGGAGGGGGCAAGAGGTTGAACCGCTTTAAAGCCTCTGGGCTTTGTTTCACATTGTTTGGGCAGGGATTTCCTCTGGCTGTTAGTGAGACTCTGAGCTTCAGGTGATTATCTTGTCTCTGCCCAGAGCTTAGTACAGTGCTTGGCACAAGGTAAACGTTGAACAAACACCACAATTATTAGCATTACTATTATTTGGGAAACTATGCAATCATTTTCTGGAGTTTTTATGGCAGATTGTTTTATTGGTCATTAAGATACTTCATACAACACCAGTCTAAGTCTTATAAAACTAAAAGTCACTGTTTTGCTTGGAGCGTGTAGAAGTCCAATGAATCACTGGGTTCCTTTTAAGCTATGTAAGACAGAAAGTTTCTGTTCTTTGGTTTTAAAGGAAATATTAATGAGCTGGTTAAGAGACTTTGCTCAATCACAATTGTTGTTGAACTTCAGATATACTTGGGTGTTGCCATTTAACACTGTCATTTAAATTCTTCAGTGTTGCCTAGTGGAAAGAGCCCGGGCCTGGGAGTCAGAGCAGTTGGGTTCTAATTCTGACTCTGCCAACTGCTATGCTGTGTGATATGCAGCAGATCACTTCACTTCTCTAGGCCTCATTGCCTCATCTGTAAAATGGGGATCGAGACCAGTTCTCCCGCCTACTTAGGATGTGAGCCTCGGGTGGGACCGGGACTGTTTTCAAACTGATTATCATGTATCTGCCCCAGTGCTTGGAATAGTGCTTGGATTCATGCATTCATTCATTCATTCCTAAGTCATAAGTACTTACTAAGTGTGAGGGACTGTGCTGAGCGTTGACGGTAGACCCAAGATAATAGTGTTGAACACAGTCAATAACCAACAAGCGGCTCACAGTCTTGAGGCCCATTTTACAGATGAGGTAACTGAGGCCCAAGAAGGTACATGACTTGCCCAAGATCACACACAAATAAGCGGTGAAATCAGAATTAGAACCCAGGTTCTTCTGAGTCCCAGTCCCAAGCTCTATCCGCTAGGCCTTGCTGCTTCCCACAGAGAAGTGTTACATCTCCATTTCATCGATGAAGAAAGTGAAATACAGAGAAGTCAAGTGACTTATCCAAGGTCATGTGGCTCCCAGGCCCAGGCTCTTTCCTTCCTTTAGTAACCAGGTGTGGCATCAGATCCAGTTGTCTAGAACAAATCTCTCCCCTTGGCATTTTCAGGCTTTGGGCAATTTAAATTAGCCTCTGACTGTTATTTTAACAGAGTTTTTTGTATTTAATTTTTTATAAGCAGTGAGACTCGAAGGTCCCTTAAATGGCCTCTTTTGGGAAGCATAATGATTTCATCAGATAAATATTTAAAAGAGTGTTAATGCAGCAGCCAAGTCTGGGACAGAAAGCCCCCTGTCCTGTGATGGAAAATGATCCCCAATATAACGTTTGATACACTGTCCACATTTTCTTTTCTCCACTCCTTGGCTTCCCTCAGTCCCCACGGCGCTGATGTCCGTATCCGTCGTTTATTGATTTCTATTCCCGTCCGTCTCCCCGTCTAGACCATAAGCTCATAGTGGACAGGGAACGTGTCTACCAGCTTTTTTGTATTGTAGTCTCCCAAGTGTTCAATACAGTGCTCTGCACTCAGTAAGCGCTCAGCGAATACAATCGATCGATTGATCAGGCAGAATCTCTTCCTTGGAGGTGTGAGAACAGGACGGGCTTCAGATAATTAAGCTTCGGTGCTTAACAAGTACTATTATTATTACACTATTTTATTATAGATTATGTAATCAATTATTAATAATAATAATAGGCTTGAATCTGGTCCCCCAACACATCTGTGCCGCTGGGTGTTTTTACACAGGGATTACAGCATGATGCAATCAGCAATCATTGCTTCATTCATTCAATAGTATTTAGTAAGCGCTTACTGTGTGCAGAGCACCGTACTAAGCGCTTGGGAAAGTATGGTACAACAATAAACAGGGACATTCCATGCCCACAACAAGCTCATAGCCTAGAGACATCTCGAAGACAACAGTTCAGATAAATAAAATGACAGATATGCTCGTAAGTGCCTTGGAGCTGGGCGGGGGGAAGAGCCAAAGGAGCAAGTCAAGGAGATGCCGAAGGAAGTGGGAGTTGCGGAAAAGTGGAGCTTAGTCTGGGAAGGTCTCTGGGAGGAGATGGGCCTTCAGTAAGGCTTTGAAGCCGGGGGAGAATCACTGTCTGTAGGATTTGAGGAGGGAGGGAATTCCAGACCCAAGGCAGGACATGGGCCAGGGGTCGGTGGCGAGACAGGAGACACGGAGGCCCAGTGAGAAGGTTGGCAGCACCAGAGGAGTGGAGTGTGCGGCTGGGCTGGAGAAGGAGAGAAGAGAGGTGAGGTAGGAGGGGGCAAGGGGATGGAGGGCTTTAAAGTCAATAGTGAGGAGGTTTTGTTTGATGTGGAGGTGGATGGACAACCCCTGGAGATTAGTGAGGAGCTTTTGTTTGATATGGAGGTGGATGGGCAACCCCTGGAGATCAATCATTCAATGAATCCCCATTCTACAGAGGATGAAATTGAGGTAGGGAGAAGTGAAGTGATTTCACACCGTCATGCGACTCTAGACTGTAAACTCCTGGTGGGCAGGGAGTGCGGCCTAATGGGTAAAAGCCACACCTGGGAATCAAAAGGACATGAGTTCTAATCCCCTGGCTCTGTCGCTGGTCTGCTGTGCGACCTTGGGCGAGTTGCTTCACTTCTCTGAACCTCATTTCTCTCATCTCTAAAATGGGGATTAAGACTGTGAACCCCACGTGGGACAGGGACTGTGGCCAACTCAATTTGCTTGTATCTACCCCAGTGCTTACAACAGTACCTGGCACGTAGTAAACACTCAACAAATATCACAATTATTATTATTATGAATCTCCATTTTGCAGATGACAGAACTGAGGTACAGAGAAGTGAAGTGACTTCCCAAATTCACACAGCCTCATGACTCAGGTCCAAAACTGAGCTCTTTATCTTCCCTCCCAAGCCCTGTCCTCTTCCTGACTTCCCTATCACCGTGGATGGTACGATCATCCTTCCCGTCTCTCAAGCCCGCACCTCGGTGTCATCCTTGACTCGACTCTCTCGTTCACCCCACACATCCGATCCGTCACCAAGTCCTGCCGGTCTCACCTTTATAATATCACCAAGATCCGCCCTTTCCTCTCCATCCAAATGGTTATCTTACCGGTACAGGCTCTCAAAATATCCCGGCTGGATTTTTGTGTCAGCCTTCCCTCTGATCTCCCTTCCTCCTGTCTCTCCTTGCTCCAGTCTATTCTTCATTCCTGCTGCCCCGCTCATCTTCTTGCAAAAACGCTCTGGGCATGTCACTCCCCTTCTTAAAAACCTCCAGTGGTTGCCTATCGACTTCCGCACGAAACAAAAACTCCTCACTCTGGGCTTCAGAGCTCTCCATCTCCTTGCCCCCTCCTACCTCACCTCCCTTCTGTCTTTCTACCGCCCACCCCGCACGCTCCGGTCCTCTGCCGCCCACCTCCTCACCATCCCCGGCTCTCACTTATCCCGCCGTTGACCCCTGGCCTACGTCCTCCTGATGTCCTGGAACGCCCTCCCTCCTCACCTCTGCCAAACTAACTCTCTTCCCCTCTTCAAAGCCCTGCTGAGAGCTCACCTCCTCCAAGAGGCCTTCCCAGACTGAGCTTCCCCTTTTCCCTCTGCTTCCTCTGCTGCCTCTCTGCCCCCCGCCCCCACCTCCCTCAGCTAAGCCCACTTTCTCCCCCTTTCCCTCTGCTCCTCCCCCTCCCCCTTCCCCTCCCCCAGCACTGTGCTCATCTGCTCATTTGTATATATTTTATTACCCTATTTATTTTGTTAATGAGATGTACATCCCCTTGATTCTATTTATTGCTATTGGTTTTGTCTGTCTTCCCCAGTTAGACTGTAAGCCTGTCAATGGGCAGGGATTGTCTCTATCTGTTGCCGAATTGTACATTCCAAAGGCTTAGTACAGTGCTGTGCACATAGTAAGCGCTCAATAAATGCTATTGAATGAATGAATGACTCACAAGAGGACTTTTTCTCTCTGGTCTGGAGGGGAGTAAAGTCTATCAGCTTAGCAAAACTTATCTGGATGTCTATTTTCTAGGAGTTGCAAACTGTACATGACTGCGAGATAGGCTACAGGAGTGTCTTTTTGATAAGCTTGCAACTTTTCCGGCAGCTTGTTTACTTTTCCTAGAGCCTCTCAGGGTCAGGAGCCTAGATAACTACTGGCTTACAGTCTCAGAAGAATTGCCGAACCAGAAAGGGATTAAAAAAAAAATTGGTTCCAGGCATGTGGTTCAAATTTAAATTATGAGCATCCTGCAAAGCCCATTCTCTTAAGAATCAACCAATCAATCAATCATATTTATTGAGTGCTTATTGTATGCAGAGCACTGTAAAAAGAGGTTTTTTTGATGGTATTTGTTAAGTGCTTACTATTTGCCAGGCACTCTTCTAAGTTCTGGGGTAGATTCAGGCCGTCCATGTCCTCTTAGGGTTCACAGTCTCAATCTCCATTTTACAGGTGAAGTAATAGAGGCCCAGAGAAGTGAAGTGATTTGCCCAAGGTCACACAGCAGACAAGTGGTGGAGTGCGATTGGAACCTAGGTCCTTCTGACTCCCGGACCCTACCTGTATCCTCTAGACCATGCTGCTTCTAGCCTCTGCTTGGGAATATAACAGAATTGGTAGACTCCTGAAGCAGTGTGGTGCAATGAATACAGCACAAGCTTGGGAGCCAGAAGAACCTGGGTTCAAATCCTGCTCTGCTACGTGTCTGCTGTGTGATCTTGGGCCAGTCGCTGTACATCTCTGGGCCTCATTTACCTCATCTTTAAAATGGGGATGAAGACTCTGAGCTCCAAGTGGGACAGGGTGTGTATCCAACCTGATGACCTCGTTCCTACCCCAGAGCTCAGAACAGTGATCGGAAAAGAGCAAGTGCTTAACAAATGCCAACATCATCATCGTCACATTACCTGCCCACAATGAGTTTACAATCTAAAGGGGGAGATAGACATTAATAGATATAAATAAAATTACAGAGATGTACCTAAGTGCTGTGGGGCTGAGGGAGGGGTGAATAAAAGGAGCAAATCAAGTGTAAGGGTGACAGAGAAGGAAGCGGGAGAAGAGGAAATGAGGGCTCAATCGGAGAAGGCCTCTTGGAGGAGGTGTGGGAAGCAGCACGGTGTAGTGGAGAGAGCATGAGCCTGGGAATCAGAAGGTTACGGGTTTTAATCCTGGCTCCTCCACCTGTCTGCCGTGTGACCTTGGGCAAGTCATTTTGCTTAGGAGAAGCAGCATGATGTAATGCATAGAGCATGGGCCTGGGCATTAGAAGGTCATGAGTTCTAATCCTGACACTACCACTCGTTTGCTGTATGGCCTTGGACAAGTCACTTCACTCTGTGCCTCAGTTCCCTGATCTATAAAATGAGGATTAAGATTGCGAGCCCCACGTGAGACAGACACTGTGTCCAACTCAATTTGCATGTATCCACTCTGTGCTTAGTACAGTGCCTGACACATAGTAAATACTTAGCAAATACCATTGTTATCATTTTTATTATTCTCTGTGCCTCAGTTACCTAATCTGAAAATGGGGATGGAGCCTGTGAGCCCCATGTCAGACAGGGACCGTGTCCAACAAGATTTGAGTGTATCCACCCCAGGAATTAGTACAGTACTTAGCAAATACCATAATAATAATAATAATAATTTATATTATTATTATAAAAGAGAACGAGAAGTTCTTCTCCCTCCCCACCTTCATCACCTATGCACTTGGGTCTGTCTCCTTTAAGTATTTAATATTCACCCCACCCTCACTTGCATATCCTTAATTTATTCACTTATATTAATGTCTCTCTCCCCCTCCAGACCTTAAGATCACTGAGAGCAGGTAATACGTCTAACAACTCTCTTGTATTGTGCTCTTTCTAGCATTTAGTACTGTGTTCTGTACACAGAGAATGCTCAACAAATGCCATTAATTGATCGGTTTATTGATTTAGCAGCTAGAAAGCTAGGAGGAGAACCGGGAGAGGACAGTGTCGGTGAAGCCAGAATTAGATAACGTTTCCAGGAGAAGGGACGACACTTTGAGATGTCTAGACTGTGAGCTCATTGTGGGGAGGAGGTGACACTGTTATCGTTTATTGCTGTATTTTACTTTCCCAAGTGCTTAGTACTCAGCACACAGTGGGCGTGGGAGTCAGAAGGTCATGGGTTCTAATCCTACCTCTGCCACTTGTCAGCTGTGATCTTGGGCAGGTCACTTGAATACTCTGGGCCTCAGTTCCCTCATCTGTAAAATGGGGATTGAGACTGTGAGCCCCATGTGGAACAGGGACAAGCCCCCCCTTTTCCTCAACTCTCCCTCCTCCCCACCTTGCCCCGACTCGCTCCCTTTGTTCTATCCCCCTTTCCTCCCCACAGCACTTGTGTATATATGTATATATCTATCTCTCTTTTTGTATTAATGCCTGTTTTACTTGTTCTGATGTGTATATATATATATATATATCTAATTCTATTCATTTCTATTGATGGTATTGATGCCTGTTGACTTGTTTTGATATCTGTCGCCCCACTTCTAGACTGTGAGCCCGCTGTAGGCAGGGATTGTCTCTGTTTGTTTCCTAATTGTAGAGGAAGCAGCATGGCTTAGTGGAAAGAGCCTAGGCTTGGGAGTCAAAGGTTGAGGGTTCTAATCCCGACTCTGCCACTTGGCAGCTGTGTGACTTTGGGCAAACCACTTTACTTCTCTGTGCCTCAGTTCCCTCATCTGTAAAATGGGGATTAAGACTGTGAGCCCCACACGGGACAACCCACGTTGTATCTACCCTAGCCCTTAGAACAGTGTTTGGCACATAGCGCTTATCAACTATCATTATTATTATTACTTTCCAGTACAGTGCTCTGCAAACAGTAAGTGCTCAATAAATGCTACTGAAGGAATGAATGAATGAACCTGATTACCTTGTATCTAGTCCAGCACCTAGAATAGTGCTTGGCTCATAGTAAGCACTTAACAAGCACCATTATTATTAGTAGTAGTAGTAAGCACTCAACAAATACGATTGAATGAATGAAGGGGATTAGGATTTTAGCAAGGAGAAGAAATGGAAAATTAAAAAAATAATAAAAAAGTCTCCTGGGGTGGAAACGAGCAGTTTAGTTTGCATGTGATGACAGGGTTGTTTGTGAGGATTAAGTCTGCATTAATGTCAACCCTGGGTGGAGTAGGGGAGCAAGGAAGTGGGAATGAGGCGAGGGCAAGCAGAAGGTTAAAAACAGAAAAGTGTTTTGACTTCTGAGACATCCCAGGCGCTGACAGCATCGTGTGCATCTGCGAAGCTGCAGAATCCAGGAGTAGAATCCCATTCTGCAAGTCTTCATTTATTCGATGGTCCAATGGATAGAGCATGGGCCTGGGGTTCAGAAAACCATGGGTTCTAATCCCAGCTCTGCCACTTCTCCGCTGTGTGACTTTGAACAAGTCACTTCATTTCTCTGGACCTCAGTTTTCTCATCTGTAAATTGGGGATTAAATCCTACTCCTTGCTACTTAAGACTGTGAGCCTCATGTGGGACAGGGATTGGGCCCAACTTGATTAGTTGGTATCTATGCCAGTGCTTGGTTCAGTGTCTGATATATAATAAGCACTCAATAAATACCATTAAAAAAAGGGCCAGTCTTTTGTCTTTTAAAATTCAGTTGGGAAAAAAAAAATAATTCTGTAGGTGGTGCTTTCCCCCTCAACATGGTCACTGAGCTATTCAGCTCTTAGAGCTCTTTGCCATCGTTTTTCTCAACATATTTACCCACCCCTTTTCTGATGAGAATAATGGTGCCAGTATATAGTCACAAAAAAGAAGCAGTGTGTCTTAGAGGAAAGACAGACTTCCTCTGGAAGTCAGAAGGACCAGGGTTCTAATACCATCTTCAACTCTTGCCTGCTGTGTGACCTTGGGCAAATCACTTCATTACCCTGAGCCTCAGTTGCCTCAACTGTTAAATGGGGATAGAGACAGTGAACCCCATGTTAGAGGAGGACTGTCCCCCACTGTATCTACCCTAGTGCTTAGTACAGTGCCTGGCACATAGTCAGTGCTTAATAAATACCATTAATAGAAAAAAAAAGATCATCAAGAAATAGTTTTCAACTTCTCGAATCGATGTATTTTTACCAAGAAAATTCTCTGGATACCCTACCACAACACTTGCAGACTGAGGTGGGGCATTCCGGAAGAGATGTGTCCATGGCGTTGCTATGGGGCGGAGATGACTTGACATCGTAAGACAAGGCAAGTCACTTCACTTCTCCGTACCTCAGTTACCTCATCTGTAAAATGGGGATTGAAACTGTGTGCCCGGCACATATTAGCGTGGCTCAGTGGAAAGAGCCTGGGCTTTGGGGTCAGAGGTCGTGGGTTCGAATCCCAGCTCTGCCACTTGTCAGCTGTGTGACTGTGGGCAAGTCACTTAACTTCTCTGTGCCTCAGTTACCTCATCTGTAAAATGGGGATGAGGACTGTGAGCCTCACGTGGGACAACCTGATTCCCCTGTATCTACCCCAGAGCTTAGAACAGTGCTCGGCACATAGTAAGCGCTTAACAAATACCAACGTTATTATTAAAAATACCATTATTATTATTATAATTATTATTATTAAGACAAGAACAATGAATTTATTTTCTTAGCAAACACAGCCAGAGAATGAATTTCTCTCATCTGAGGTATGTCTCCATGGGTGGCTCCTACTGGTAGAGATTTGAGAGCATCAGTTCAGATACAGTCCCTGCCCCACACAGGGCCCAAAGTATAAATTGGAGGGAGAACAGGGATCGAATCCCCATTTTACAGAAGTCAGTCCATCCATCGGCCAATCACACTTATTGAGTGCCTACTGTGTGCAGAGCACTGTACTAAGTGTCTGGGAAAGTACACTGTAACAGTATAACAGGACCATTCCATGTCCACAGTGAGTTTACAGAGAGCTCCTTATGGGCAGGGAATGTGTCTGTTGTTATATCATACTCTCCCAAGTGCTTAGTACAGAGCTAAGCGCTCAATAAATATGATTGAATGAATGAATGAGATGAAACGGAGGCATAGAGAAGTCAAATGACTTGCCCAAGATCCAAAAAAGGTAAGTGGCGGAGCTGAGATTCAAAGTCGGGTCGTTCTTGCACTTGGATTCCAAGTGCTTAGTACAGTGCTCTGCACACAGTAAGTGCTCAGTAAATACGATTGAATGAATTGGAACCCTTTTTTCACCTCTCCCTCAGCCCCACCGCAGTTATGTCCTTATCTGTAATTTATTTCTATTAGTGTCTGATTTCCCCTCTAGACTGTAAGCTCGTCGTGGACAGGGAACATGTCTACCAGCTCTTTTCTACTGTACTCTCCCAAGCGCTTAGTACAGTGCTCTGCACACAGTGAGCAAGTCCTTTGACTCTCAAGCCTTGTGCTCTTTCCACTAGACCATGCTGAGAGAGCAAGAGAGACTTCAACTCTGCCGCTCCATTCTCCCTGAGGAAACATTGGTTTTATCTGTCAATTAATCTTTTCGCCCATGGACTCAGTTTGCTTCTACATTCCACTGCTTAATAATGATAATAATTATGGTATTCGTTAAGTGCTTATTATGTGCCAGACACTGTACTAAGTGCTGGGGTGGATACAAGCAAATCGGGTTGGACACGGTCCCTGTCCCACATGGGGCTCACAGATTCAGTCCTCATTTAACAGATGAGGTAACTGAGTCCCAGAGAAGTGAAGTGAATTGCCCAAGGTCACTTAGCAGGCAAGTGGCAGAGCTGGAATTAGAACCCATGACCTTCTAACTCCCAGGCCTGGGCTTTATCCACTGTGCCATGCCGCTTCTCTGATTCTCAAGGCCTGTGATCTTTCCATTAGACAATACGCCGAGAAAGCTCAACCCGAGAGAGATTTTAACTCTGCCAGTCCACTGGCCCTGAGATCAACATTGGTTTGATCTGTCAATTAACGTTTTCACCCATGGACTCCGTTTGCTTCTACATTTTAGTGCTTCCGTTAAGCCTCTTTGAAATGAATTTTAATGAAGTGGGATTCTCTTTTCCATAACTGCTCTTATTCTCAAAAGATAGACTGCATTTTTGGTTATGGTTTAGACCCTTATAAAGGCAGTTTTTCATCAGTCACTGGCATTCCCATTAAATGTGGGAGAACAGACTGGTGTAAAACTAAGATGAGTGGTACGGTAAATTAAATTAAGAGCAAGGGGAATAGTGAATTACAGAAGCAGTTTTTCTTACCTGACTACATTCCTTACATTCCTCCGACTGAAAACAATCGATCACTTCATCCCGAAAAAAAAAAAAAGCCTCATTTAATTTTTGCTTCATTTTTAACTTCTTGGTCTAGCGTTGTCTGTAACATAGAAATCGAGGAAGTGCATTTAACCTTAGTTGGAGTAGAACAGTGATTTTTTTTTTTTTACCAAATCCAACAAAAGATTTTTACTTATGAAAGTAATAACTTAGGTCCATAACGTGCTTCTACAGATCTAGCCAATATTTCCTTTAGCTGTAGATACTATCAAAAAGATTTTTCCAATCAATAATTTGTATTCTTTTCTCCACAGTCAAAGCTTGGACATTCGTAGAAACGCTCCACATTATTACTGATTATTCATTCATTCAATACTATTTACTGAGCGCTTATTATGTGCAGAGCACTGTACTAAGGGCTTGGAATGTACAATTCGGCAACAGATAGAGACAATCCCTGCCCAGTGACGGGCTCACAGTCTAAACGGGGTAAACAGACAGCAGAGCAAGACAAAAAGACAAGACAAGACATTAGAATCAGATGTACTATTAAAAGAGAAAGGAAGGGTGGAGTTGACAATTGACTCAGTTTCCCTCTCACTTCAAAGGAGAAAGGGAAGGGGCGAAGGAGAGGCTCCAGATATTAGTACGGCTAATTGTAACTTGTCGACGTTCAATAAATCCTGCTATTTCGATGAAGTAGAAGTACCAGTTCCCCTGCTCCTAGGCCTTGTTGAAGGCGCATCTCCTCCAGGAGGCCTTTCCTCTCCTCCCACTCCCTCCTGCTTTGCCCTGACTTTCTCCCTTTGTCATGCCCCCTCCCACCCATATCTTTCTACTAAAGGCTGTCTCCTCCTCTTGACTTTAAGTTCTTTGTGGGCAGGAAATGTGTCTGTTTTTTGCTCTATTGCACTCTCCCAAGAGCTTAGTACAGTGCTTCTGACCCAGTAAGCGCTCAGTAAATACAATTGAATAAATAAATGAGCGAATGGATGAATGAAGACTCTCTCTGCACCACTCTTTAATTTATTTCTGCCCTCTCTGGATCTTGTAGAGGGCAGCTAGGGGCAACCAATAGAGGCCTCAGCGGGGTCCTAACCAATAGGAGATCACTAGTGTCGCTACACCTCTGTTGCCTCCTGTCACCTGTGAACCTCACAGATCGGAAAGCCCAGAGAGCAGGTTCAATGTTGGAAGGTGATTGGTGTCTCTGATGGGCAAACCCAATATGAGCTAAAGAGTCTCCCAGACCAAGCTTCTCGTCTTGTCTTGTGCTGTGGAGTCATCTCCGGCCCATAGCGATTCCAAGGACGCGTCTCTCCCGGAACGTCCCTCTTCTACCTGCCATCATTCTGGTAGTGGATCCAGAGTTTTCTTGGTCAAAATCCGGAAGTGGTTGACCATTGTCGTCTTCTACAAAGTAAACTGGGATCTCCGCCCTCGGGGCTCTCCCATGCTGCTGCTGCCCGACATGGGGGAGTTAATAATAATAATAATAATAATAATAATAATGTTGGGTTTTGTTAAGCGCTTACTATGTGCCGAGCACTGTTCTAAGCGCTGGGGTAGACACAGGGGAATCAGGTTGTCCCACCTGGGGCTCACAGTCTGAATCCCCATTTTACAGATGAGGTAACTGAGGCACAGAGAAGTTAAGTGACTTGCCCACAGTCACACAGCCGACAGGTGGCAGAGCTGGGATTCGAACCCACGACCTCTGACCCCAAAGTCCATGCTCTTTCCTCTGAGCCACGCTGCTTCTCTGACTTTTTGACTTGTAGCCGATGGCCTGCCACTCGCTAGCCACTGGCTAAGCTAGGACTGGAATGGACAGGCCTCTGCTTCACTCGCCCTCCTGTAGTCGATACTGGTAGAGGACTGGAAACTATCCAGGTGCCACCCTGAGAGGGGAAAAACACAACACTTAGGTTTTAATCCTGGCTTCCCTACTTGAGCTTGGACATTTCTCCGTGCTTCAGTTTCCTCATCTGTAAAATAGGGATGAAACACCTGTTTTTTTTCTTGCCCTTAGGGTTTGAGCCCTGCCTGGAACATGTGGCTCAGTAGAAAGAGCCCGGGCTTGGGAGTCAGAGGTCATGGGTTCTAATCCCGGCTCCGCCGCTTGCTAGCTGTGCGACTGTAGGCAAGTCACTTCACTTCTCTGTGCCTCAGTTCCCTCATCTGTAAAATGGGGATTAAAAACTGTGAGCCCCACGTGGGACAACCTGATCACCTTGTATCCCCCCAGCGCTTAGAACAGTGGTTTGCACATAGTAAGCGCTTAACAAATACCACCATTATTATTATTAACATGGATTATGTCTGATTATTCAATCAGTGGTATTTATTGAGCATTTACTGTGTACTGTACTAAGCACTTGGGAGATTTCAATATCTAACAGAGTTGGTAGATATGTTCCCTGCCCACAATGAGCTTACAGTCTAGAGGGGAAGACAAACAGCCAGATCTGACTGTTCTGTACTTACCTGTTACTCTGTAGTAACAAATACCACCTGGGACCTGAAGTCCTTGTTAATTAATGTAATAATAATTGCAGGTAATTGTTAAGCACTTACTATGTACCAAGCCCTCTTCTAAGCGCTGGGGTAGATTAATCGGGTTGGACACAGTCCCTGTTCCTTATGGGATTCACACTCTTAATTCCCATTTTACAGATGAGGTAACTGAGGTCCAGAGAAGTGAAGTGACTTGCCCAAGGTCATACAGCTGACAAGTGGCGGAGCTGGAATTAGAATCCAGCTGGAATTTAGAGTCCCAAACCCGTGCTCTATCTACTGAGTCACGCTGTACCTCATCATGTCTGCAGAGGAAACCGAAGAAACCTCTAGCCCCCCTTTTTTTTCGTCATTCCTGGACAAATCACTCTTTCAGGAGCCTAGTTCCATTCTAAACTTCACTGGATGCAGTTGACACATTTGTATTCTCCAGGTTAAAATGCTATTTATTTTCAATCCTGTTGACCTGATTTTAATCCGAGCTACATTAATGCCTCCAGTCATCGACTGGAATATACTTAGCAGCAAAATGAATTCATTCTTACAGAATGATGTTCTCACAGAGGTTTAAAAAGGTCAGCGATGGAAGGCATTTTCTGGGGTGTGGAAATGTGTGTTGGTGTGCGGGTGCTTGGGCATGGAGAACTCGAGCTACCCTTGTTGAGGGAGTCAGGGTTTTTTTAGAGGGACGCATGGTCTGAACATAACCAAAGCCGATTAACCATAATGAGTTCTCTATGCTAGAATCGTGCACTGCCTGACCCCAGCAAATGTAGAATGAATTCTTTGATTGAGTTAATCAAGATGGGCATTGGATTCTTCCCCACATTTGGGAAATCCAGAGCAGGGGAATTGGAATCAGAGCAGAATGTTTTGCTAGTTTTCTCTTCACAGTCCGTCATTAGCTTGGCATTAAAGACTGTCATTAAACTATTACATGTCTTTCTTAAAGGCCCTTGAGACAGCTTGGTGAGATAAGCACTTTACAAATGGCAGTGACTGATAAATAAACATTTGGTGAATCAAGCCAGTTTACTGCCCTGCTGCTATTTTCCTTATGTGATGCAAGAACGCATGCCTCTTAGCCAGAGAAATTGTTATTTATAAAGTATTTTCTGTATGCCAAGCACTGGGGCGGATGTGAGGGAATCAGATTGGACATCATCCCTGTCCCACCCAGGACTCCCCATCTAAGAGAGAGTGACAGAAGGAATTGTGTCAGCGTTTTACAGGAGGAAAATGAGGCCCGGAGAAGACAAGTGGCTTGGCCAAGGTCACCCATCAGCCAAGTTGGAACCTGGGCTAGAACCCAGGTCTTTTGATGCCTGAACTTTTTCAGAAGGAAGGATGGTGGCAGAGGGACAGATGGGGGAGTAATCGGTCCAGTTCACTGTGAGGAGATTCAGGTAATGCTCACCATCTGATGCCAGTACAACATGTGATCTTGCTCACCTCCTTCTGCCACTTTAATAATCACTCTAGGGGTATTAACTACTGCCATTGTGATGGAAAAGCAAGGACTTAAGAAGATAAAAGTTAATCAGGTTGGACACAGTCCCTGTCCCATAGGGGGCTCACAAGTCTTAACCCCATTTTCCAGATGAGGAAACTGAGGCCCAGAGAAGTGAAGTGACTTGGCCATCTTCACACAGCAGATAATTGGCTGAGCTAGAATTTGAACCCAGGTCCTTCTGACTCCCCAACATGTGCTTCACCCACTAGGCCGCACTGCTTCTCCTCTGGTGGGTATCCTTGGGAATGCTAACCTTTTCACTGTAGCTCGAGCTCGTCTATCTCACCTCCGACCCCTTGCCCACATCCTGCCTCTGGCCAGGAACACCCTCCCTCCTCATACCCAAAAGTTACTCTCCCTGCCTTCAAAGTCTTAATGCCCTCTGGACCGCAAGCTCGTTGTGGGCGGGGAGTGTGTCTGTTATATTGTTGTATTGAAATAATAATAATAATTATGGTATTTGTTAAGCACTTATTGTGTGCCAGGCACTGTACTAAGCGCTGGGGTGGAAACAAGCAAATCGGTTTGGACACAGTCCCCTTCCCATGTGGGGCTCACAGTCTCAATACCCATTTTACCGATGAGGTAACCGAGGCACAGAGAAGTGAAGTGACTTGCCCAAGGTCACACACCACTGTACTCTCACCAACCCTTACTACAGGGCTCCGCACAGAGTAAGTGCTTAATGGATATGATTAATTGGGAAAGCGACACTTCTTTTGATAAGCACCGTCTATAGGCCAGTGACGGCTGATGATTCAGTTTCAGTGTAAACATGGCTCTTGCTCAGAAATGATCCTGTACATTGCTGAGGTGGGTTTTAAAAAACGAAATAATCTATCCACCGGCGATCCCGAGCCATGAACGTTGAAAAGGTAATGGGCAATGACATTTTCCTGAAGCACACACTGATGGGAAAATATTTTCTGGAGCTTAACCAGCTAAGGGGCATGTCTCGCTCCCCGAGGAAATATTCCAGAGCCCTCAGCTCATTGATAGGGAGGATGTGAGCTCATCTGTGGGCGGGGAATGTGTCTATTGGACTCTTCTAAGTCCTCACTACGGAGCTCTAGACTGTGAGCTCATTGTGGGCAGGGAGTATGTCTATTTGTTGTTGTGTTTTACTCTCCCAAGTGTCTTGTTTGGTGTTTTGTACACAGTAAGGGCTCAGTAAATACGTTATGCTCTGCACACAGTGAGTGCTCAATTAATACCATTGATGATGTTTGTTATCAATCATATTTAGTGAGCACCTTCTTTTGGCGGAACTCTGTACTAAGCGCTTGGTAGAGTACAGTGTTACGGAGCCCACAGTCACTGCCCACAGTGAGTTTACAGTCTAGAGGGGGAGACAGACATGATTGTAAATAAATTACGGATATGTACATAAGTGCTGTGGGGCTGATGGAGGGGTGGATTATAAGTAAAAAGGTGATACAGCAGGGATGGGAGAAGAAGAAATGAGGGTTTAGTAGGGGTAGAGCCCTTGGGGGAAATGGGCCTTCATTAAGATTTTGAAAGAGGAGAGAGTGATGGTGTGTCAGATGTGAAGAGGGAGGGGGTTGCTGAATGAGGGTGAGAGGTTGGCTGCAAGATGGACAAGACTGAGGTCCAGCGAGAAGATTAGCACTAGAGGAGTGAAGTGTGCGTGCTGTGTTGGAGTAAGAGAGTAGCCAGGTGAGGTAGGAGGGGGTAAGGTGGTGGACTGCTTTAAAACCAATGGTGAGGAGTTTTTGTTTGATGTGGAGGTGATTGGGCAACCACTGAAGGGTTTTGAGGAACGGGGAGCCGTGGACTGAAAGTTTTAGTAGAACAGTGATTCGGGTGGCAGAGTGAAGTATGGACTGGAATGGGGAGAGACGGGAGGCTGGGAGGTCAGCACGGAGGCTGATGCAGTAATTCATTCAGTTCATTCAATTCAAACGCATTTATTGAGCACTTACCGGGTGCAGAGTACTGTACTATACTATATTGTAATCAAAGCGTGGTATTTCCGGTCCTCTGATGATCCTTTCTGTGGACTCCTCGGGTACTAACAAGCGTCGTTCTGTCTCCGTCTTTCCCTACGTGTTCTCCTCCACCCCGACCCAGGCTCCAAATGCACTGTTTTTATTTTTTCAACTATTTCAAGAAGGATGACGCTCCCAACAGGCTGCTCTTGCATTGTGACCTGCTGCTGATTCTAATATTTCTGGTTTTGAGTTAAGGCCTCCTATATTAAGACACGAAATCAAAGCTCTTTTTCTTGTCAATATCAGATTGAAAGAAAAGTCACTTTCAAGAATTCGGAACTTTATTGTACCTTGTGGTTCAATAAAGGTGCTTCCGTTCATTGGATCGTATTTACTGAGTGCTTAATGTGTGCAGAGCACTGTTCTAAGTGCTTGGAAAGTACAATTCAGCAACAGAGACAGTCGCTGCCCACACTGGGCTCCATCGAATATGGCCAATAAGACTGAAGATAAAATTCATCTCAAGTCCCTATGCATTACCATGTGACTTTGTAGTTAACCTCAGGTATTTATTCACCTACATCTGATACCCAATTAGCAGGATATTGGGGGGAAGATGGGAGGGGATGGTATGGTTAGGGTGACTGTCCCAGACAATTGTAAGACAGGTGAAAGAATATAAAACTTTGTTCTGTTTCCTCCCATTTTGATGGATCATACCCTCCCTTGACCCCACTGCCTCCTCCAGTTATCATCCTATCTCCCTCCTACCCTTCCTTTCCAAACTCCAGGAGCCAGTCATCTACACTCACTGCCTCCAATTCCTCTCCTCCAACTGTCTCCTGGATCCCCTCCGATCCATCCCCTCCACTCCACCAAAACTGCCCTCTCAAAAGTCACCAATGACCTCCTTCTTGCCAAATCCAGTGGTTCCTACTCCATCCTAATCCTCCTCGACCTCTCAGTTCAGCTGAGACCTCTCTCTCAGCTGCCTTTGACACTGTCGACCGTCCCCTTCTCCTCTGCCACTTGTCAACTGTGTGTCGGTGGGCAAGTCACTTAACTTCTCTGTGCCTCAGTTACCTCATCTGTAAAATGGGGATTAACTGTGAGCCTCATGTAGGACAACCTGATTACCCTGTATCTACCCCAGCACTTAGAACAGTGCTCTGCACATAGTAAGCACTTAACAAATACCAACATTATTATTATTATCCAACCTTGGCTTCAAGGCCTCCGTCCTCTCCTGGTTCTCTTCTTATCTCTCTGGCCGTACATTCTCAGTCTTCTTCGTGGGCTCCTCCTCCCTCTAACCCATCCTCTAACTGTAGGGCTTCCTCAAGGGTCAGTTCTTGGTCCCCTTCTGTTCTCCATCTATACTCACTCCCTTCGTGTAGTCATTCGCTCCCACGAGAGAAGCAGTGTGGCCTAGTGGATTGAGCATGGGCCTGGGAGTCAGATGGATTTGGGTTCTAATCCCAGCTCTGCCATATGTCTCCTGTGTGGCCTTGGGCAAGCCACTTCACTTCTCTGTGCCTCAGTTACCTCATCTATAAAATGGGGATTAAGATTGTGAGCCCCATGTGGGAAATAGATTAATAATGTTGGTATTTGTTAAGCGCTTACTATGTGCCGAGCACTGTTCTAAGCGCTGGGGTAGACACAGGGGAATCAGGTTGTCCCACGTGGGGCTCATGGTCCTGGGAGTCACAAGGTCATGAGCTCTAATCCCAGCTCTGCCACTTGTCTGCCGTGTGACCGTAGGCAAGTCACTCCCTTGGTGAGCTCATTCGCTCCCACGGCTTCAACTATCATCTCTACGTGAAAATGGTATCCAAATCTACATCTCCTCCCCTTTTCTCTCCCCCTCCCTCCAGGGTCGTATCTCCTCCCGCCTCCAGGACGTCTCCACCTGGATGTCTGCCCGCCACCTAAAAGTCAACATGTCTAAAACTGAGCTCCTCATTTTCCCTCCCAAACCCTGTCCTCTCCCTGACTTCCCTGTCACTGTGGACGGCACTACCATCCTTCCCATCTCACAAGCCCTCAACTTTGGTGTCATCCTTGACTTCGCCCTCTCATTCACCCCACACATCCAATCCGGCACCAAAACCTGCTGGTCTCACCTTCATAAAAATCACCAAGATTCGCCCTTTCCTCTCCATCCAAACTGCTACCTACAATCACTCATCATTTCCCGCCTGGATGACTGCATCAGCCTCCTTTCTAATCTCCCAATCTCCTGTCTCTCCCCGCTACAGTCTATATTTCACTCTACTGCCCGGATTATCTTTCTACAGAAACATTCTGGGCATGTCAAACCCCTCCTCAAAAATCTCCAGTGATTGCCTATCAACCTTCAAATCAAACAAAGACTCCTCACTATTGGCTTCAAAGCTGTCCATCCCCTTGCTGCCCTCCTACCTCACCTCCCTTCTCCATCCCAGCTCACACACTCTGCTCCTCTGTCGCCGCTAACCTCCTCACTGTGCCTCATTCCCCCTGTCCCGCCATCGATCCCTGGCCCACGTCCTACCTCTGACTTGGAATTGGAATGTCCTCCATCCTCCCATCCGCCAAACTATCACACTTCCCCCCTTCAAAGCCCTACTGAGAGCTCACCTCCTCCAGGTTGCCCTCCCAGTCTGAGGCCCCCTTTTCCTCTGCTCCTCCTCCCCTCCCCATCGCCCAACTCCCTCCCTCTGCTCTACCCCGCTCCCCATCCCACAGCACTTGTGTATACATGTACATATTTATTATACTATTTATTTTTATTAACAATGTGTATATATCTATAATTCTATTTATTTATATTGATGCTATTAATGCCTGTTCACTTGCCTTTTGTTTGGTTATCTGTCTCCCTTCTTCTAGACTGTGAGCCTGTTGGATAGGGATTGTCTCTATTTGTTTCCCGAATTGTACTTTCCAAGTGTTTAGTACAGTGCTCTGCACATAGTAAGCCCTCAATAAATACAATTGAATGAATGAATGAATGAATAGGCAAACTCAACCCTCCAGTACAGATTTTTTTTTTCTTTTCTCATTGCCAGAAGTCTGATGTGTAAAAATATCATTTCATATTGGGAAAAGCAAACAGAGACACATGGGCAAAGGATACATTTGCAGAACAAAAGGCTTGGGTTGTTTAGATCCAAAGAGTAAGGCGCAGGGATATTGTGATTATTTTCAATCACTATTATCACTATTATGTGCCAGATGCTGGTTGGAGAAGACAATCCCAAGAGAAGCAGTGTGGTCTAATGGATAGAGCTTGGGCCTGGTAGTCAGAAGGATCTGCTTTCTAGTCCCAGCTCTGCCACTGTCGACTGTGTGATTCTAGGCAAATCACTTCACTTCTAAGTGCCTCAGTTACCTCATCTGTAAAATGGGGATTAAGTCTGTGAGCCTCACGTAGGACGGGGACGGTGTGCAACCGATTATCTTGTATCCACCCCAGCACTTAGAACAGCCTGACACATAGTAAATGCTTAACAAATACCACAATTATTATTATAATCATTGGTATTGAGGGCTTACTGTGTGCAGAGCACTATACTAAATGCTGAGGGGAGTACGACAATAGAGATGGTAGATACGATAGTTGCCCACAAGGAACTTGCAGTCCAGTGTGGGTCAGGCATTAAAATAAATTACAGATAAGGGAAACAACAGGGCATAAAGTTGAGTCATCAAGAGCTGTGGGGCTGAGGGTAGGGTGACTATCAATTGCTCCTCATAACAGACAGATAATTGTTTTCCCCCACTTCGAAGCCTTATTGAAGGCCCATCTCCTCTAGGAAGCCTTCCCTGACTAAACCTTCCTCTCCTCTTCTCCTATTCCCTTCTGCGCTGCTCAGACATGCTCCTTCATTCATCCTCCCTCCCGTCCCCACTGCATATTTATATAAATCTGTAATTTATTTATTGATTTATCTATTCATCTATTTATTTATATTCATGTCTTTCTCCTCTTTTAGACTGTGTGAGCTCATTGTGGGCAGGGAATGTGTCTGTTATATTGTACTCTCCCAAGCTCTTAGTACAGTGCTTTGCACACGGTAAGCACTCAATAAGTCCTCCTTGACCTCTCTGCTGCCTTTGACACTGGCGACCATCCCCTCCTCTTCCACACCTTATCTCACCTTGGCTTCACGGACTCCGTCCTCTCCCGGTTCTCCTCTTATCTCTCTGGCCGGTCATTCTCCGTCTCCTTCGTGGGCGCCTCCTCCCCCTCCCATCCTTTAACTGTTGGAGTTCCTCAAGGGTCAGTTCTCGGCCCTCTTCTGTTCTCCATTTACACTCACTCCCTCGGTGAACTCATTCGCTCCCACGGCTTCGACTACCATCTCTACGCGGATGACACGCAGATCTACATCTCCGCCCCTGTCCTCTCCCCCTCCCTTCGGGCTCGCATCTCCTCTCGCCTCTGGGACGTCTCCACCTGGATGTCGGCCCGCCACCTAACACTCGACGTGAGCAACACTGAGCTCCTCATCTACCCTCCCAAACCCGGTCCTCTCCCAGACTTCCCTATCACCGTGGATGGCACGACCGTCCTTTCCGTCTCTCGGGCCCGTGATCTCGGTGTAATCTTTGACTCGTCTCTCTCGTTCACCCCACGCGTCCTATCCGTTACCGAGACCTGCTGGTTTCACCTTTACAATATCGCCAAGATCCGCCCTTTCCTCTCCACCCAGACGGCTACCTTACTGCTCCGGGCTCTCGTTATATCCCGGCTAGACTACCGTGTCAGCCTTCTCTCTGACCTCCCTTCCTCCTCTCACGCCCCGCTCCGGTCTATTCTTCACTCCGCTGCCCGGCTCATCTTCCCGCAGAAACGCTCTGGGCCTGTCACTCCCCTTCTTAAACACCTCCAGTGGTTGCCTATCGACCTCCTCTCCAAACAAAAACTCCTCGCTCTAGGCTTCAAGGCTCTATGTCCCCTTGCCCCTTCCTACCTCTTCTCCCTTCTCTCTTTCCACCGCCCACCCCGCACGCTCCGCTCCTCCGCCGCCCACCTCCTCGCCGTCCCTCGGTCTCGCCTATCCCGCTGTCGACCCCCGGGCCACGTCCTCCCGCGGTCCTGGAGTGCCCTCCCTCCTCACCTCCGCCAGGCTGATTCTCTTCCCCTCTTCAAAACCCTACTTAAAGCTCACCTCCTCCAAGAGGCCTTCCCAGACTGAGCTCCCCTTCTCCCTCTACTCCCTCTACCGCCCCCCCCTTCACCTCTCCGTAGCTTAAACCTATTTTCCCCCCATCTCCCTCTGCTCCTCCCCACTCCCTTCCCATCCCCTCAGCACTGTACTCATCTACTCAACTGTATATATTTACATTACCCTATTTATTTTGTTAATGAAATGTACATCGTCTTGATTCTATTTAGTTGCCATTGTTTTTACGAGATATTCTTCCCCTTGACTCTATTTATTGCCATTGTTCTCGTCTGTCTGTCTCCCCCGATTAGACCGTAAGCCCGTCAAACGGCAGGGACTGTCTCTGTCTGTTGCCGACTTGTTCATTCCAAGTGCTTAGTACAGTGCTCTGCACATAATAAGTGCTCAATAAATACTATTGAATAAATGAATAAATAAGTACGATTAAGTGAATGAATAAATGAATGAATTGCTTAAAAAGCATAGATTCAAGTGCCAATCCAAAGTCCAAGTAGGAGGCAGGTCAGAGATTTGATCCCTATTTTCCAAATGAGGGGATTGAATTAAAGAAGTAAAGTGACTTACCCAAGGTCACACAGCAGGGAAGCTGGGAGGAGAATTCAGATCCTGTGATTCCCAGGGCTGGGCTCTTTCTCCTAGGCCACCTGCTTCTGGAGTGGTGCTGCCAACAGCATCTTGGACTGCTAGAGCTTACTGACCTTGCTGCTATGAAAAAGAGAGGGTCGGGAACCTATTTGAATAAAAAGTTAATAGAAAGCTAATGTGTAGAACTGAACCCACTCCGGGTGCTTCTAGGTGCCTGGAGTAGTTCTTCTAAATCACCCCAAGAACAATGGCCTGATATCAGAACCCCTAATCTTCAGCAGTACCATCGTGGACCTGTTGATCGGTGATGATGGATGCCGCTATCAGTTATGACTTCTGTGATGAGTAGAGACAAATAGCCACTTTCCTTATAGTGAAAGCCAATGGCCCACAGAACAAAGTGGTGGCTCCCAGGAAATAATAATAATTATGGTATTTGTTAAGCACTTACTATGTGCCAGGCACTGTACTAAGTGATGAGGTGAATACAAGCAAATCGGGTTGGACACAGTCCTTGTCCCACACGAGGCTCACAGTCTTAATCCCCATTTTACAGATGAGGTATGTGGACAACCTGATTACCTTGTATCTACCCAGCTCTTTGAGCAGTGCTTGGCACGTAGTAAGTGCTTAACAAATACCAAAATCATTATTATTATTATTATGCCTGATGGGTATTTACATCTGGAATCTACAGCGTGGCTCAGTGGAAAGAGCACGGGCTTTGGAGTCAGGGCTCATGAGTTCGAATCCCAGCTCTGCCACTTGTCGGCTGTGTGACTGTGGGCAAGTCACTTAACTTCTCTGTGCCTCAGTTCCCTCATCTGTAAAATGGGGATTAAGATTGTGAGCCCCACGTGGGACAACCTGATTCCCCTCTGTCTACCCCAGCGCTTAGAACAGTGCTCGGCACATAGTAAGCGCTTAACAAATACCAACATTATTATTATTATTATTATTACTTTGGGCAAGTCATTTCACTTCTCTGTGCCTAACTTCCCTCATCTGTAAAATGGGGACGAAGACTGTGAGCACCATGTGGGCTAGGGACTGACTGTGTCCAATATGATTACCTTATATCTACCCCAGGGAATTTTTCTCTTTATGGAAACATGATGATTGACTCCAACTTCAATCAATCATATTTATTGAGCAGTTTACACAGAGCATAGTACTAAGCACTTGGGAGAGTGCGACATAATTCAACTAACATATTCTTTTCCCACAGTGAGCTTATAGTCTGGAAGGCAAGTCTAGAAGGGGAAACAGACATAATATAAATTATGGATCTATATAAGTGCTGTGTGTGTATATATATTTATAGAAGTGGCATGGCATAGTGGATAGAGCCCGGGCCTGGGGGCCAGAAGAAGCTGGGTTTTAATCCTGGCTCTGCTGCTTCTCTGCTGTGTGACCTTTGGCAAGTCACTTCACTTCTCTGTGCCTCAGCTATCTCATATTACAAAATGGGGATTGAGACTGTGAGCCTCATGTGGAACAAGGACTATATTCAACTCAATTTGTTTATATCCACCCCAGGGCTTAGTACAGTGCCTGGAACACAGTAATCTTAACAAATATCATAATTCTATATATATGATATATATATATTATATATAGAGAAGGCAATTTTATATATATAGAAGGCACATTTTCTTCAGGACGCCTTCTCTGCCTGAGCCTTCCTCTCCTCTTCTCCCATTCCCATCTAAGCCGCTCAGACTTGCTCCTTCATTCATCCTCCCTCCCTTCCCCAAATCATATATGTATATATATAAATATAAGTATTTATCTTCCCCTTTGTGGTCATGGGGTCATGGGCAGTTCCATAAAAACTTCAACTACCACCTCTGAGCTGGTGATTCCCAGATCTTCCTCTCCAACCTTTACCTCTCTTCTCTGCAGTCTCTCATTTCCTCCTACCTTCAGGATAAATCTACTTGGATGTCCCACCGACACCTTAAACTTAACACGTCCAAAACAGAACTTCTCATCTTCCTACCCAAACCCTGTCCTACCCTTGACTTTCCCATCACTGTTCTCCCTTTCTCCCAAGCCTATAACTCTGTCATCCTCACTTCATCTCTTTCATCCCCCGCCATGTATTCAAACTGTCAACAATTCCTGTCGGTTCTAATAACAATAATAATAATGATGGCGTTTGTTAAGTGCTTACTATGTGCCAAACACTGTTCTAAGTCCTGGGATAGATACAAGGTTAACAGGTTGCCCCACATGGGGTTTACAGTTTTAATTCTCATTTTACAGATGAGGTAACTGAGGCACAGAGAAATTGTGACTTGCCGAAAGTCACACAGCTGACTAGTGGCAGAATTGGGAGATTAGAAATCATGACCTCTGACTTGCAAGCCCGTGCTCTTTCCCCTAAGCCTTCCCCTACCTTCATAACATCACTGAAATCTGCCCTTCCTTCTCTATCCAAACTGCTCCTATGCTGATCCAAGTCCTTAAGCTATCCCACCTTTACTGCATCAGCCTCCACCCTGGCCTTCCTCCCTCCTGTCTCTCCCCACCCTAGTCCGTAAACTTTGTTCTGCTGCCCGAATTGTTGCAAAAAAAATAAATTCCCCACCCTTCAAGAACACCGTGGTTGCCCATCTACTTCCCCATCAAATAGAAACTCCTTACCATCGACTTTCAGGTATGGTGTTAGCCCCTCTTCCCCTCCCCACATCTTACCTCGCTGATTTGCTATTCCAACCCAACCTGCACAATTTGTTCCTCTAATGCCAACCTACTCACCGAGCTTCATTCTCGTCTATCTCGCTGAACTCTTTCCTTCATCCTCCCTCTGGCCTGGAACTCCCTCCCTCTTCATATACTAAGCTAAGTAAGCTCACTGTGAGCAGGGAACGTATCTCTCAACTCTGTTGTATTGCACCCTCTCAAGCACTTAGTAAAGGGCTCTGCACACAGCAAGTGCTCAATAAATACCACTAATGATATTTAACCACCACTCTCCATACCTTCAAAGCCTTATTAAAATCCCATCTGTGAGAGGCCTTCCCCTACTAAGTTTTATTTCCCCTATTCCCTTCCTCCCCACTCTAGAATGTAAGCTCCTTGTGGGCAGGGACTGTCTGTTTATTGTTGCATTTTACTCTCCTAAGCACTTAGTACAGTGCTCTGCACACAGTAAGCACTCAGTTAATACGATTGAATGAACTCAAGTACATATCGTTAATTGATATTACTGTCTGCTCTTTGTGGGCAAGGATTGTCTCTTTATTGCTGCATTGTTCTCTCATTCATTCAATCGCATTTATGGAGTGCTTACTGTGGAGGAGCACTGTACTCTCCCAAGCACTTAGTACAGTGCTCTGCACACGGTAAGTGCTCGATTAATATGATTGAATGAATGAACGACCATCTGTCTCCCCCTCTAAACTGTAAGCTCCTTGTGGGCAGGGAAAATGTCCATCAGATCTGTTATATTTTCCTCTTCCAAGCACTTAGTACAGTCTCTCTGCACACAGTAAGCGCTCAAATGCCTTGGATTAGGTACTGGTAGACAGCACCCCTAGTCTGGAGTTGTTGGATTTAGGATCTTCTAGGACAGGAAACGCTTTGATTAAGCAATTTATTCTGGGGCTGTCTTAAGGATATTGTGTAAATTGGTAATATTGTGTAAATTAGTAACTACATTACAAAACGATGGAGATGAGCTTCCGTGACAATAGCAGGTATAGCTAGAAAATTAAAGCTAATGAGATTTTAATTTTGCTTGGAGTTTTATTATCTGTGGATCGGTAAATCGTGTCTCCCTCGGAGGATGAAAGGAGTATGCCTTAGCGTTATTTTTTGCGGGTTGTCAGTGATATCTGAAAAATATGGTGTGAAGGGGGAGGGGAAGTTGGAGGTGAGGCACCAGCTTGTCCCTTAGAAACCCTTGACCTAGTTGAGAGGAGTCAGAACAAAATAAAATTGGGTCAAAAGGACCTGGATTCTAATACCGACTCCCTCACTTATCAGCTGTGTGACCTTGGGCAAGTCACGTAGCTTCTCTTTGCCTCATTTCATCTGTGAAATGGGGATAAAGACTATGAGCTCCACGTAGGACAAACTCATTATCCTGTATCTACCCCAACATTTAGAACAGTGCTTAACAACTTAACAGTAAGTGCTTAACAAATACCATCATTATTATTATTCTCTGGGCCTCAATTACCTCATTTGTAAAATGGGGATTAAGACTGTGAGCTCCAAGTGGGACAACCTCAATACCTTGGATCTACCACAGAACTTGGAACAGTGCTTGGCACATAGTGAGTGCTTAACAAATACCATCATCATTATTATTATTCAGTTTATTTCAGCTAAATTCAGTTACCTCATCTGTAAAATGGGGATTAAGACTGTGACCCCCGCTATGTGGGACGGGGACTGTGTCCAACCTGATCAACTCACATCTACCCGAGTGCTCAGGTCAGTACTTGGCACATAGTGAGTGTTTAACAAGTACCATAACAATAATAATAATTATTAGACTCAATATGTAGACGTGAGGTGATCATTGCCCTCAAGAAGCTTGCGGTCTAGCAGGGGAGGCAGACACTGCAAGTTTTAAAAGAAAAAAAAAGGAAAATCTATGGCAAACAGGTGGCTGGGTAGAATTGGCTTCTGGGGAATGGATTGTGGGGTCAAGTTCAAGTCTCATTCCCCTCCCACTGAACCCCAGAATATTGTGATCTAGGTGGAAAGGAAGAAAGCTCACCAAACTCTTCTAATCATGGAATTGAGAAGCAGCATGGCAGCAGACAAGTGGTAGAGCTGGGATTAGAACCCATGACCTTCTGACTCCCAGGTCCGGGCTCTATCCACTACACCATGCTGCTCCTTGCAAGATGAGTCCTGTGTCCGCCCTCCAGGCTGTAAGGTCACTGTGGGCAGGGATTATTCTTGTTATATTGATATATGGGACTCTCCCAAGGGCTCGGTACAGTGCTCTGCATGCGGTAAGCGCTCAATAAGTACAATTGACTGACTAACCCACAGACCTGGACATGACCTCATAAACTCATGACCTCTGAATCCAAAGCCCAGGCTCTTTCCACTGAGCCACACTGCTTCCAATCGGTAGACATGTTCCTCGTCCACAAAGAGCTTACAGGTCTGCGATCCTCTACTATTTTCCAACTTGCTGTTTTGGCTCCTCCCAAGCCAAACTTCCAGCTTCTCGCTCTCCCTTCTCCTGTCTCCACCCTCTCTTTCATGCTGTTCCCCCATTTTGCAACTTGCTCCCCCCATTCAAATCCCCCCTCCTCCAGCATGCTTTCTCCAAACGACTTGGGCAAGTCACGTAACTTCTCTGTGCCTGTTTCCTCAACTACAAAGTGGGGATTCAATACCCGTGAGCCTGTTTCTAGACTGGGAGCCCATTGTTGGGTAGGGATAGTCTCTATTTGTTGCTGAATTGAACTTTCCGAGCACTTAGTACAGTGCTTTGCATTCATACATTCAGTTGTGTTTACTGAGTGCTTATTGTGTGCAGAGCACTGTACTAAGCGCTTGGTAAGTACAAGACAAGAATAAAGAGAGACAATCCCTGCCCACCGGTGCTCAATAAATATGATTGAATGAGTGAATATTTATTCTTTGCTTATGTTTTATGGTACTTGTTAAGTGCTTACTTCATTACTGTATTCAGTTGTATTTATTGAGCCCTTACTTTGTGCCGAGCACTGAACTAAGCGCTTGAGAAAATAAAAGAGAATAATAAATGGACACATTCCCTGCCCACTTGGATCTTACAGTTTGAGGGGGAGACAGACATGAATATAAATAAATAAATGACAGATATGGACATAAGTGGTGTGAGGCTGGGAGGGGGGTGATGAATAAAGGGAGCAGGGAAGCAGCGTGGCTCAGTGGAAAGAGCCTGGGCTTCGGACTCAGAGGTCATGGGTTCGAATCCCGGCTCTGCCACTTGTCAGCTGTGTGACTGTGGGCAAGTCACTTCACTTCTCTGTGCCTCAGTTACCTCATCTGTAAAATGGGGATTAACTGTGAGCCTCATGTGGGAAAACCTGATGACCCTGTAACTCCCCCAGCGCTTAAAACAGTGCTCTGCATATAATAAGCGCTTAACAAATAACAACATTATTAAGTCAGGGTGACGCAGAAGGGAGCGGGAGAAGAGGAGGGGGGCGCTTAGTCAGGGAAGGCTTCTTGGAGGAGATGGGCCTTCAATAAGGTTTATTCATTCATTCATTCATTCAATAGTATTTATTGAGCACTTACTATGTGCAGAGGACTGTACTAAGCACTTGGAATGTACAAATCGGCAACAGATAGAGACAGTCCCTGCCCTTTGACGGGTTTACAGTCTAATCGGGGGAGACGGGCAGACAAGAACAATGACAATAAGTAGAGTCAAGGGGAAGAACATCTCATAAAAACAATGGCCAATAAATAAAATCAGGGTGATGTACATCTCATTAAACAAAATAAAATAAATAGGGTGATGAAGATATATACAGTTGAGTGGATGAGTACAGTGCTGAGGGGGTGGGACGGGAGAGGGGGAGGAGAGGGAAAGGGGGTAGAAGAGGGTTTAGCTGTGGAGAGGTGAAGGGGGGGTAGGGGGAGCAGAGGGACAAAAGGGGGAGCTCAGTGTGGGAAGGCCTCTTGGAGGAGGTGAGCTTTAAGTAGGGATTTGAAGAGGGGAAGAGAGTCAGTTCGGCGGAGGTGAGGAGGGAGGGCGTTCCGGGACCACGGGAGGACGTGGCCCGGGGGTCGACGGCGAGATGGGCGAGACCGAGGGACGGTGAGGAGGTGGGCGGCGGAGGAGCGGAGCGTGCGGGGTGGGCGGTGGAAAGAGAGAAGGGAGGAGTGGTAGGAAGGGGCATCAAGGAGTGTTCTAAGCTTTAGTTCCCACAAAGGGCTCACAGTACGTAGTAGGGAGAACAGCTATTGAATCCTCATTGCAGATGAAGGGACTGAGGCCCAGAGTAGTGAGGTACCTTGCCCTACGTCACACAGCAGGCAAGTGACAGAGCATAATTAGAACCCACTGATGTCTGTCTCCCCTCTTCTAGACTGTGAGCCCGTTGTGGGCAAGGATTGTCTCTATTTGTTGCTGAATTGTACTTTCCCAGACGCTTAGTACAGTGCTCTGCAGCAAGTAAGTGCTCAGTAAATACGATTGAATGAAGGAATGAACCCAGATCCTCTGACTACCAGACCCAGGCTCTTTCCATTATACCACGCTGCATCTCAAGTCCATGATTAGAAGAGTTGGTGAACTTTCTTCCCTTTCACCTAGAAAGCAGTGTTCTGGAGCTCAGTGGGAGGGAAATGAGAGGTAAACTTAATCCTCTACTCCATCCCCATGAGGCCAATTCGAAGCACTGAGGTAGATCCAAGCTAATCAGGTTGGACACAGTCCATGTCCCAAACGGAGCTCACACTCTTAATCCCCACTTTACCGATGAGGGAACTGAGACACGGAAAAGTGAAGTGATTTTCCCCAGATCACACAGCGGACGAGGGGCAGGGCCGGAATTAGAACCCAGATCCTCTGACTCTCAGGCCCGAGTTCCGAGTCAGAGGTCATGAGTTCGACTCCCGGCTCAGCCACCTGTCAGCTGTGTGACTGTGGGCAAGTCACTTAACTTCTCTGTGCCTCAGTTACCTCATCTGGAAAATGGGGATTAACTGTGAGCCCCACGTGGGACGACCTGATTACCCTGTATCTACCCCAGCCCTTAGAACAGTGCTCTGCACATAGTAAGCGCTTAACAAATACCAACATTATTATTCCTTTAGGCCAGCATTCTAGTTGTCTCTCTGCAGATGCAGATTTTCCCTCTGTCTTTTATTATCTGATTTTCACCGATGAGCTTCTGGTTTACTGGTCCGGTGTGGAGATCAATACAATTCCTCTGTGATAAGATTTATCGAATGCCAAATCTATTCAGCAGTCTGTTACTGTAAGGCAATGGGAGCGGAGACAGGAAACCTTAAACCAACATTTTCATTAACAGTAATTATCTTCTAACAGCTGGAAGAGGAGCAGAAACTCTGATGGTAATTAGTTTGAACTGATACATGAGATGCATTTCCAAAATCCTGGATTATTTTTCTCCCCTTTTAGTTCCCTACCAAGCCTTTGACCTGGATTTGCATCCTTTATTTGCTCCTCTTAGATACAGATCTGTAATTTATTTAATGACTGTCTCTCCCTGTAGATTGTAAGCTCCTCATGGGCAGGGAACGTGTCTACCAACTCTGTTATACAGGCAAGCAGCACGGCGTAGTGGATAGAGCACGGGAGTTATGAGGTCACGGATTCTAATTCCGGATCGGCCACTTGTCTGCTGTGTGACCTTGGGCAAGTCATCTCACTTCTCTGTGCCTCGCTTCCCTCATTTGTCAACTGGAGATCGAGACTGTGAGCCCCATGTGGGTCAGGGACTGCGTCCAACGCAATTTGCTTGTATCCACCCCAGCGCTTACTACAGTGACTGGCACATAGTAAGCGCTTAACTAATGCCATGATTATTATTATTATGTTGTGCTCTCCCACGTGCTTAGTAGAGTGCTCTGCACACACAAAGTGCTCAAGCAGCATGGCTAAGTGGAAAGAGCCTGGGCTTGAGAGTCAGAGATCATGGGTTCGAATCCTGGCTCTGCCACTTGTCGGCTGTGTGACTTTGGGCAAGTCGCTTCACTTCTCGGTGCCTCAGTTACCTCATCTGTAAAATGGAGATTAAGACTGTGAGCCCCACGTGGGACAACCTGATTCCCCCTGTGTCTACCCCACCGCTTAGAACAGTGCTCGGCACATAGTAAGGGCTTAAAAATACCATTATTATTAATACAATAGATTAAAACAGAATTAGTAGACTTGTACCCTGCCCATAACAGACATAAGATGGGGGGGGGCAGATATTAATATAAACAGGTGAAAGTCACTTTGATAATGGGGGAGGTATTTTGAAAAAACCCGTGTTTGAAAAACCTAACTGTCACAGCCCTCAATTGTTTCATCCATCTTTGGATTGTGCTCTTTGTGATGGGTATCCAAGCCTCAATGCCTAGTGAAGACATGCATTATAGGGGAAGTGACTTATATGTTAACCATTGCCTTCTAGAGTTACCAAATAGCCAACCTCTATAGAATCATCCAACCACTGCTCAAGATTTTTTTTAATAGCAAAATATTTGTTATAATAATAATACTACTGATATTTACATGCTTACTAGGTGCTAAGCACTGTACTAAGAACTGGGGTAGATATAAGATGATCAGGCCCCACATGGGTCGCACGATCGAAGTACGAGAAAGAACAGATATTTAAACTCCATTTTGCCGATCAAGGAACTGAAGCCCAGAGAAGTGAAGTGACTTGTCCAAGGTGACACAGGCAAGTGGCGGAGACGGGAATGCTTAGACGGGAATGCTCTGCACACAGTCAGTGCTCAATAAATATGATTGATTGATTGCGTGGGGCTTCCTGTGAGTGGTTTTTACCAATTGGATAAGCAGAAGGTGCTGAGACGCAGTCTGCTAATTCCCAAGTTGGTCTTTTAATAACTGTGGTATTTGTTAAATTCTTACTATGTGCCAGGCATTATTCGAAACACTGAGGTGGCTATAGGCAGTTCAGGCTGGACAAAGACTCTGTCCCAGGTAGGGCTCACGCAGTCTTTAATCCCCATTTTACAGATGAGGAAACTGAGGTCCAGAGAACTGAAGTGACTTCCCCAGGGTCACACAGCAGACCAGTGACAGAGCTGGGATTAGAACTCAGGTCCTTCTGACTTCCAGGTCTGTGCTCTATCCATTAGGCTATGCCGCTTTTAGTTTATTTTCATTCATTCATTCATTCAATAGTATTTATTGAGCGCTTACTATGTGCAGACCACTGTACTAAGTGCTTGGAATGTACTAATCGGCAACAGATAGAGACAGTCCCTGCCCATTGATGGGTTTACAGTCTAAGCGTGGCTCAGTGGAAAGAGCCTGGGCTTCGGAGTCAGAGGACATGGGTTCGGCTCCCGGCTTTGCCACTTGTCAGCTGTGTGACTGTGGGCGAGTCACTTAACTTCTCTTTGCCTCAGTTCCCTCATCTGTAAAATGGGGATTAACTGTGAGCCTCACGTGGGACGACCTGATTACCCTGTATCTCCCCCAGCGCTTAGAACAGTGCTCTGCACATAGTAAGCGCTTAGCAAATACCAACATTATTAATCAGGTACCCCTGAGCTAAACCTCATCTGTAAAATGGAGATTAACTGTGAGCCTCACGTGGGACGACCTGATTACCCTGTATCTCCCCCAGTGCTTAGAACAGTGCTCTGGACATAGTAAGCGCTTAACAAATACCAACATTATTAAAGCACGGAGCATCTAGACTGCGCAGAAGAGACGGTCAGCTTCTGATTCCTGGGGCTGTGTTTCAGCTCGAGGTTACACTTTGCTTCTCTCTCTTACCTCTCACTGCCGTTAGCCTTGTGATCGCTCTGCCGTTCTTGTGCAGCAAGGGAAGTGGAAAAAGATGAAGTCATCCTATTTTCTTGTCTCCTTCTGCCTCCCTCCCGTTGTCCAAGAAGACAGTCGCTGATGGCACTCAATCAGCTCTCTCCCTCTTGCTTTTCAGCTCGCTCCGCCTGCTGATCATCACCATTCCAGTAACAGAGCAGGCTTCCATAAAATCCCCAACTCTTTGCCGTTAAATTTATTTTTGGATATAATCTAGGTCTCTCTTGCTTTTGAAAAGCAGCATGATGGAGTGAACAGAGTACGGACCTGGGAGTCAGAAGGTCATGCGTTCTGATCCTGACTCCTCCACTCATCTGCTGTGTGACCTTAGGCAAGTCACTTCACTTTTCTGGGCCTCGGTGACCTCATCTGGAAAATGGGGATTGAGACTGGGATCCCCAAATGGGACGCGGATTGGGTCCAGCTCGATTTGCTGGTATCCACCCCAGCGTTTAGAACAATGCCTGGCACATAGTAAGAACTTAACAAATACCACCATCATTATTATTATTTAGCAGGAAGGTGAAGGGGGAAAGGGCTGTGGACAGTGGGGTAAGTAGGCCGTCGGTGAGCGTTTCTTAGATAAGTTATCAGAAGGGAACGTTTGGCAGCATGGCCCAGTGGATAGAGCCTGGGCTTGGGAGTCACAAGGACCTGGGTTCTAATCCCAGCTCTGCCACTTGTCTGCTGTGTGACCCTGGGGAAGTCACTTCACTTCTCTGGGCCTCAGTTTCCTCATCTGTAATATGGGGATTAAGGCTCTGAACCCCTTTGCGGCCTGGATTGTGCCTACCTTAATTAGCTTGTACCTATCCCAGTGCTTATTACAGTGCCTGGCACATACTAGGCACTTAACAAATGCCATTTTAAAAAAGGGGGACATGGACCATAACTAACTTGATTAGCTTGTATCTATCCCAGTGCTTAATAAAGTGCCTGGCACATAGTAAGTGTTTAACAAATAGCATTAAAAAAAAATGTTCCAGCTGTCCACGGTAAGGAGAGAGAATGGACGTTCCGGGATTCACTCCGCTGGTTTCTCTCCATGTGCAAATCAAGCAGTGGTATTTGAGTGCCTGCTGTTTTTGCAGAGCCTAGTGGCCTAGCGAAAAGAGCCTGGCCTTGGGAGTCAGACGACCTGGGTTCTAATCCTGCCTCCTGTGGGCAAGTCACTTAACTTCTCTGTGCCTCAGTTCCCTCATCTCTAAAATGGGGATGAAGACTGTGAGTCCCACTTGGGACAACCTGATTCCCCTGTGTCTACCCCAGCGCTTAGAACAGTGCTCTGCACATAGACGACCTGGGTTCTAATCCTGCCTCCACCACTTGTCTGCTGTGTGACTTTGGGCAAGCCACTTAACTTCTCTGTGGCTCAGTTACCTCATCTGGAAAATGGGGATTAAGACTGTGAGCCCCACGTGGGACAACCTGATGACCTTGTATCTAGCCCGGTGCTTAGAACAGTGTTTGGCACATAGCACTTAACAAATACCATAATTATTATTATTACTATATGGCCTAGTGGCAAGAGCAGGGGTTTCGGAATCAGAGGACGTTGGTTCTAAGCCCAGCTGTGTCACTTGTGTGCTGTGTCACCTTGGGTAAATCGCTTACCTTCTCTGTGCCTGTTGCCTCATCCGAATTGGGGATGAAGACTGTGAGCCCCAAGTGGGAAAGGGACTGTGTGTAACTGGATCACCTTTATCTACCCCAGTGCTTAGAACATTGCACCGCACATAGTAAGTGCTTAATGAATACCATAATACCATAATTATTAATTATTAGTACTTCACTCTGGAGGAGAATACTCTCCCAAGTGTAATACCATAATTATTAATTATTAGTACTTCACTCTGGAGGAGAATCCTCTCCCAAGTGTTTAGTACAGTGCTCTGCCATCAGCCAGTCAATGGCAATGAGTGTTTACTATGTGCACAACACTGTACTATGCATTTGGCAGAGGACAATACAACAGAATCAGCATACAAATTCCCAGCCCATAGTGAGTTTACAATCTAAAGGGGGAAACTATTCACATATTAAGCACTCGATATGGATTTATCACTTGATCGATTGATTCATTCATTCTACCGTATTTATTGAGTACTTACCATGTGCAGAGCACTGTACCAAGCGCTTGGAAAGTTCCGTTCGGCGATGAAGAGAGACAATCCCTGCCCACACCGGGCTTAAAATCTAGAAAGGGGGGAGACAGACAAAAAACAAGTAAACAGGCATCAGAATAATAAATAAGATTATAGATATATACATATCAAAACAAGTAAACAGGCATTAATATGAATCAATAGAACTATAATAGAATTATAGAAATAGAATATAGATATACACAAGTGCTGAGGGGTGGGGAAAGGAGGTAGAGAAAAAAGAGCGAGTCGGGGCGGTGGGGAGCTGAGGAAAGGGGGGGGCTTTAGTGGTCATTAGATCTGATATCTGCCCACAGGGAGCTTAAATTCTAGGGGGGATGGTACATAAATGATGTACAGTGAGGAGGAAGAAAGAAAAGGGGTGGAAGTCCATGGGCACGAAAACTCCAGGTGGGTGCCAGGAAACAAGTTTGTATTGACCCAGATCTTCAGATTGTAAGCTCGTTGTGGGCAGAGCATTTGTCTAGGTTGATATTGTATATTGAGAAGCAGCGTGGCTCAGTGGAAAGAGCCCGGGCTTTGGAGTCAGAGGTCATGGGTTCGAATCCCGGCTCTGCCACTTGTCAGCTGGGTGACTGTGGGCAAGTCACTTCACTTCTCTGTGCCTCAGTTCCCTCATCTGTGAAATGAGGATGAAGACTGTGAGCCCCACTTGGGACAACCTGATTCCCCTGTGTATACCCCAGCGCTTAGAACAGTGCTCTGCACATAGTAAGCACTTAACAAATACCAACATTATTATTATTATTATATTGTACTCTCCCATGTGCTTACTACAGTGCTCTTCACACCTTAAGCGCTCAGTAAATAGGATTGAATGAATGAACCTGCTTAAATGGCAGTTGAAGGGAGAACAGAGAAGCAGCGTGGCTTAGTGGAAAGAGCCCGGGCTTGGGAGTCAGAGAACATGGGTTCTAATCTCGCCCTTGCCACTTCTCAGCTGTGTGACCTTGGGCAAGCCACTTAATTTCTCTGTGCCTCAGATACCTCATCTGGAAAAGGGGGATTAAAACCGTGAGCCTCACGTGGGACAACCTGATTACCTTTTATCTACCCCAGCGCTTAGAAAAGTGCTTGGCACCTAGTGAGTGCTTAACAAATACCAATGTTATTATTGTTATTTTCTGAATCAGGAGAAGGACTCCTGAGGAGTTGGAATGTGAAGATGGGGAGAGGTGTGATCTGGTGGAGATGGAGGCGAAGAGGTCCTGATTTCTTCTTCTTATTTTCATTAATATCATTACTATTGCATTTGGTAAGGCTTACTCTGTGTCAAGCACTGTTCTGAGCACTGGAGTAGAACAATTAAGTGTATTGAGCCCTTACTGTGCGCAGAGCACCGTATTAAGTATTTGAGAGTGTGCAATATCACAGAGTTGGAAAGTGCGTTCCCTTCCCACAGCGAGCTCCAGTCTAGAGAAGCAGCGTGGCTCAGTGGAAAGAGCCCGGGCTTGGGAGTCAGAGGTCATGGGTTCGAATTCCGGCTCTGCCACTTGTCAGCTGTGTGACTGTGGGGAAGTCACTAAACGTCTCTGGGCCTCAGTGACCTCATCTGTAAAATGGGGATTAAGACTGTGAGCCTCATGTGGGACAACCCGATTACCCTGTATCTACCCCAGCGCTTAGAACAGTGCTCTGCACATAGCAAGTGCTTAACAAATACCAATAATATTATTATTAGAGCGGGAGACAGAGATGAATAGAAATGAAGAAATTATGGGTTGACACATAAGTGCTCCGGGCTGAGGGAGAGGTGAATAAAGACTGCAAATCCAAGTGCAGTCATGATGCAGAAGGGAATGGGAGAAGAGGAAATGAGGGTTTAGTCAGGGAGGAGATGGGATTTTAATGAGGATTTGAGGGTGGGGAGAGTGATCGGCTGTCAGATACGAAGAGGGAGGGAGTACGAGTAAATCAGGCTGGACACCGTCCCCGTCCCACGTCGGGCTCACAGTCTAAGTAGGAAGGAGAACAGATCCCTCATTCGGCCGTTGAGGAAACTGAGATACGGAGAAATGAAAAGACTTGCCCGAGGTGACACGGCAGGCAAGTGGTGGAATCGGATTTAGAACCCAGGTCTTCTGGCTTTTCCCACTAGGCCACACCGCTTCCCAAGTGCTCAGATAAAGTCTAGCTTTCTTTTAGCACGACTCTTGTCTCCCCAAACCCAGCTTCGAGAAAAAGATTTTTGTCAAATTCACCGTGGATCTCTTTGCCAGCGGCTTCTGATGCAGCGTGTTCTGAGTCAAAAGGGTCATGGGCTTGTATCCTCATGACTCTTCCCTTGATACTCCAGCCCACGTGGCTGAAACAGACAAAAGCAATGGGCCATTGTGAGTTCTGAGAACACACTTGGCCAGAGAATTGGCCCTCAACAAGGCTAATAGGAGGGGTATCGTGTCTGTTTGTATCCGTGTCTGTCTATCCGCTGCTTATAAACACATCTTCACCTCAGAATTTCTCCACACCCCACAGTATTTATATTTCTATCCTTTCTCTGTTGCTTCTCCCTTCTTGTGACTTCTTAGTGGATAGAGCTTGGGCCTGAGAGGTCATGGGTTCTACTCCTGGCTCCACCACTTCTCTGCTGTGTGGCCTCGGGTAAGTCACTTAACCACTCTATGCCTCAGTTCCCTCATCTGAAAAATGGGGATTAAGACTGTGAGCCTCACGTGGGACAACTTGATTCCCCTGTATCTATCCCAGGGCTTAGAACCGTGTTCTGCACATAGTAAGTGCTTAACAAATACCAACATTATTATTATTATTATTGTCACTATTTGTATCTACCCCAGCGCTTAGAACAGTGCTGGCATATAGTAAGCACTTAACAAGTACCCTAGTTGTTATTATTAACCTCAGTGACCTCATCTGCAAAATGGGGAATGAGACTGTGAGCCCCAAGTGGGATAGGGACTGTGTCCGACCCGATTTGCTTGTATCCACCCCAGTGCTTAGTAGAGCGCCTGGTACATAGTAAGCACTTACAAAGTACCATTACTCTAGTGTCTGTCTCCCCCATGCTAGAGCATAAGCTTCGTGAAGACAAGCATCGATCAATTGTATTGAGCTCTTATTCTGCGCATAGTGCTCAGGGCTCGGAAGAGTACAGTATAACAGAGTTGGCAGACACATTCCCTCCCCACAACATATCTCACAAATCTTTCTCGTATTCCCAAGTGTTTAAGTACAAATAATATCGACTGATCACGAGCGAGATGGTGTAGACAGTCATTACGTGAAAGATAAAGGAATCAATCTGGCCTCGTGGTAAGAAACCAGGACTGGTAATCCTGGTTTCTAATCCCAGCTCTGCCACCTGCCTGCTGTGTGACATCGGGCAAGTCACTTAACTTCTCAGCCCCTTTTTCTTTATCTGTAAAATGGAAATTCCCTTCTCTATTTCCAGACTGTGAGCCCCCATGCAGTAATAATACTATTAATAATAATTATGGTATTTGTTAGGCAATTACTATGTGCCAGACACTGTATTAAGCGGTGAGGTGGATGAAAGTAACTCAGGTTGGACACAGTCCCTGTCCCATGTAGGGCTCACAGTCTCAATCCCCATTTTCCAGATGAGGACACTGAGGCACAGAGAAGTAAAGTCACACAGGTCACACAGCAGACAAGTGGCAGAGCCAGGATTAGAACACATGGTCTTCTGATTCCCAGGTCATCGCTGTCTTCCACTATGCCATTCTGGGACTGTCTGATGTGTTGGTATTGTACGGTACCGTGTCCAACCTGATTAGTTTGCATTTATTCCTTAGAACAATGCTCGGCATATAGTAAATGCTTAACAGATACCGTAATTATTATTACTATTATTATTCACCCCAGCACTCAGCCCATGGTCAGCACTTCACAGTGACCATGGTTTTTATGATTAATTGGCCTCTAAATAGGTCACTGCCTTACAGGCGATTTGACCAATGGTTACGCGGAAGCATGAGATGCTTTTTCCAAACCAGATTTTCCGCTTCAGCGATTAACCGGCATCTTGTCCGTCATGTTTCTCTTATGAATTTATTTTTTAACAAGCCGATCTGCACTTATGCAATGGCACTTGGCTGGGCGGTGACTTGTTCCTCGCAGGCTTTACTGCTTCCGTAGTGAATTAAAGGGAAGCTGCTCTTTCCAATCCGCCTCTAATTCTCCCGCTGTTTCCCCCGACCGATGGATGGGATGGCCATTTTGGCCAACTTATCTACCTCCTCACCGCCTTTTGCCCTCACCCACAGTCGGATGTGAGAGGAGAGGGCGTTCCAGGCCAGAGGCAGGACGTGGGTCAGAGGTTGCTGGTGGGAGAGGCGAGGACGAGGCCCAGGGAGGAGGTTGGCATTAGAGGAGTGAAGTGTATGGGCTGGGTTGGAGTAGGAGAATAGAATACCACTAAATGACTGTCTCATCTCTCTTACTTAACCTGCCGTTTCAATCTGTCTTTAAATTCCGTCGCTTCTACCTCCACATCATCTCTAGACTTCACCCTTTCCTCTCTATCCAATCTGTCACCTCACTGATGATGAAACTTGTTTTGTTCATTCATTCAGTAGTATTTATTGAGCACTTACTATGTGCAGAGCACTGTACTAAGCGCTAGGAATATACAAATCGGTAACAGAGACAGTCCCTGCCCCTTGATGGGCTTACAGTCTAATCGGGGGAGACGGACAGACAAGAACAATGGCCATAAACGGAATCAAGATATTTGTTGTCTGTCTCCCCCTTCTAGACTGTGAGCCCGTTGTTGGGTAGGGATCGTCAGTATTTGTTGCCAAATTGTACTTTCCAAGTTCTTAGTACCGTGCTCTGCGCACAGTAAGCACTTAATAAATATGACTGACTGAATGAATAATAATGATAATGATACTGTGGCATTTGTTAAGCTCTTACTAAGTGTTGGGGTAGAGACAAGATAATTGGGTGGGACACAGTCCCTGTCCCACACGGGGCTCACAGTTTCAATCCCCATTTTACAGATGAGATAACAGAGGCCCAGAGAAGTGAAGTGACTTGACCAAGGTCACACAGCAGACAAATGGCAGAGCCGGGATTTCAACCCATGACCTTCTGACTCCCAGGTCTGTGCTCTAGCCACTAGGCCATGCTGCCGATCCAAGCGCTTCTTCCAAAACCAACCTCTGTTCAGCCTGATGAGTCACTGCCTGATGGGTCTTGGGAGAGTGTTCTCCAATTTCCCAAAATACACTAACCAACCCTGGTAGTGAAATCGCACGTCCCGCGGAATGGAATGAGGGGAAAGATGTGATCTAGGGCCCTGATTTGAGTGGCAGCCCCGATGTACCGGGGTTAATCAATAATGGCAGCTTTGAGTCCGTCTCCACCGAGGAAATGGAAGACAAATGAACACACGCTAATGCAGCCTATCGATTGAGTCGTTAAAACGCATCAGAGAGGACTTTTCAAGCTAGGGTTTCTAAAGCAACAACCTTGCCCAGAGTGAGGTATTGACAGCAAACACGGTCCAAAAGTGAGAAAACGGTGCATCCTTCTAGGGCAGAGAGGGTCCACTAGATCTGAAAAAGATGGTGGAAGGGTGAGTGGGAAATCAGAGCCCTGAAAATTCCTCCGACTTGTTACCTCAAAAGCAACCCTGCCTCAGCCTGAGCTTTTCTCTCTTGTGAGAAGCAGTGTGGATTAGTGGATAGAGCACAGGCGTGGCAGTCAAAAGGTCATGGCTTCTAATCCTGGCTCTGCTACATGTGTGCTGTGTGACTTTGGGCAAATCACTTTACTTCTCTGTACCTCAGTTCCCTCATCTGTAAAATGGGGATTAAGAGTGTGAGCCCTATGTGGGACAGGGACTGTGTCCAACCTGACTAACTTGACTCTACCCCAGCTCTTAGAATAGTGCTTAGCACATAGTAAGCACTGAACAAGTACCCTAATTATTATTATTCTTAATGCAACAAGAGTCCTTTATCAGAGGCTCTGTAATCTCTTCTTTAGGACGAGAAAAATCCATCCATCAATAGTATTTTTTGAATGCCTACTGTATGCAGAGCACTGTAGTATGCTCTCAGCAGAATATACACAACAGAAGTGGTAGGCATGTTCCCTGCCCATAAGGAGCAGAAGCAGCTTGGCCTAGTGGAAAGAGCACAAGTCTGGGAGTCTCAGAGGACCTGGGTTCTAATCCCTGCCCTGTCACTTATCAGCTGTGTGACTTTGGGCAAGTCATTTAACTTCTCTGGTCCTAGCTTGCCTCATCTGCAAAATGACCATTGAGACTATGAGCCCCACGTGGGACAGAGACTGAGTCCAACTGGAATATCTTTTAATCTACCCCTGAGGTTAGCATAGCGACTGCCACATAGAAAGCACTTAACAAATACCATTTTTTTTAAAGACCTCTGTGAGAGACATTGTTCTGCACAGAATCATCTTAGAACTGTACTTTTATAGCTCTCAACACTTATCTCGAACTTAACATATTTAGAAAAAAGGAGAAATATTTCCATTTTTATGGGGCCCTGAGAGGTGAATATTTCCTTTACGGACAGATGGCGTTTTAACAATCTTGATAAAGAAGCTAGCTTTATAAATGGGTCAGCCAATAGTAAACACAAGTTTTCATTTAGAATTTTGAAAGGAGCTCGATGAGTAAGTGGATCTTTATACACAATCAATAGCAGAGCGCCGTATTAAGTGTGGAATAATAATAATAATGTTGGTATTTGTTAAGCGCTTACCATGTGCGGAGCACTGTTCTAAGCACTGGGGTAGATATAGTGTAATCAGGTTGTCCCACGCGAGGCTCACAGTTAATCCCCATTTTACAGATAAGGTAACTGAGTCGCAGAGAAGTTGTGACTTGCCCACAGTCACACAGCTGACAAGTGGCAGAGCCGGGATTCGAACCCATGACCTCTGACTCCCAAGCCCTTTCCACTGAGCCACGCTGCTTCTCCAGTGTGATTGTGTGGAAGACACAATCCCTCCCCTTATGGAGCTTAGTTGAATGAGAGGCAGATGCTGAAATTTACAGATTTCTCACCGTATCTCCATCTTGTCTATCTCACTGCCAAGCTCTCGCCTACAACCTGCCTCTGGTCTGGCACACCCTCCCTCCTCATGTCAGACAGATTATTGCTCTCCCTCACTTCAAAGCCTTACTGAAGGCCTTCCTCTCCTCTTCTCCCACTCCCTTCTGCGTCACCCCGTTTCATTCATCCTTCCTCCCAACCCCCAGCACATACGTACATATCTGTCATTTATTTATGCATATATTTATGTATATTAATGTCTGTCTCCCCCACTAAGTCTGTGAGCTTGTTGTGGGCAGGGAATATGTCCTTTTGTTGTGGTAGAGTACACTCCTAAGTGCTTATTACAGGGTTTTGCACCAGTCAGCGCTCAATACATTCAATTGACTCTATCAGTGAATGAAAGTAGTGACTTGTAAGTAAGTGTTTAATAGTGTATGTAAGTCCTTGTACTGAGAAGTCCTTGTACTCAGAATTCATGATTTGGAGGATTTAAAAAAAAATATGACATTTGTTAAACACTTATTATGTGCCAGCCAAGAGGCCTTCCCAGACTGAGCTCCCCCTTTTCCCTCTGCTCCCCCTCTATCCCCCCTTCACCTCTCCGCAGCTAAACCCTCTTTTCCCCCCTTTCCCTCTGCTCCTCCCCCTCTCCCTTCCCCTCCCCTCAGCACTGTACTCGTCCGCTCAACTGTATATATTTTCACTACCCTATTTATTTTGCTAATGAGATGTACATCACCTTGATTCTATTTATTTGCTATTGTTTTAATGAGATGTTCATCCCCTCGATTCTATTTATTGCTATTGTTTTTGTCTGTCCGTCTCCCCCGATTGCCCTTCAAAGGGCAGGGACTGTCTCTATCTGTTACCGATTTGTCCATTCCAAGCACTTAGTACAGTGCTCTGCCCATAGTAAGCGTCAATAAATACTATTGAATGACTTGAATGAATGTACTAAGTGCTGGGGTGAATACAAGCAAATCGATTGGACACAGTCCCTGTCCCAAGTGGGGCTCACAGTCTCATTTCCCATTTCACATAAGAGATAACGAGGCACAGAGAAGGGAAGTTCATTCATTCATTCATTCATTCAATAATATATATTGAGCGCTTACTGTGTGCAGAGCAATGTACTAAGCGCTTGGAATGTACAATTTGGCAACAGGACAATCCCTGCCCAACAACGGGCTCACAGTCTAAAAGGGCAGACAACAAAACAAAACAAGTAGTCAGGCATCAATACTATCAAGATAAATAGGATCATAGATATATACTCATCAGTAATAAAATAAATATTGTAATAAATGATATATACAAATACACACAAGCATTGTGGGGAGGGGAAGGGGGTAGAGCAGAGGGAGGGAGTAGAGGGAATGGAGAGGGGAAGAAGGGCAGAGGGAAAGGGAGGGTTCAGTCTAGAGGGCCTCCTGGAGGAGGTGAGCTCTCAGTAGGGCTTGGAAGAGGGGAAGAGAGTTTGGCTGATGTGAGGAGGGAGGGCTTTCCAGGTCAGCAGTAGGATGTGGGGCAGGGATTGATTGATTGATCCATTCATTTAGTAGTATTTATTGAGTGCTCACTATGTACAGAGCACTGTCCTAAGCGCTTGGAATAATCGATGGTGGGAAAAGCGAGAATGAGGGACAGTGAGAAGGTTAGTGGCAGAGGAGTGAAGTGTACCGGGTGGTCTGTAGAAGGAGAGAAGGGAGGTGAGGTAGGAGGGGCCAAGGTGATGCAGAGCTTTGAAACCAAGTGTTTCATGCCAAGGTTGATGGGCAACCACTGGAGATTTTTGAGGAGGGGAGTGACATGCTCGGAACGTTTCTGTAGAAAGAGAATCCGGGCAGCGGAAAGAAGAATAGACTGGAGTGGGGAGAGACAGGAGGAAGGGATACTACTGAATGAATGAATGAAAAGGGATATCGGAGAGGAGGCTGATGCGATAAACCAGTCGAGATATTATGAGAGCTTGTACCAGCAAGATAGTAGTTTGGGTGGAGAGGAAAGGGTGCATCTTGGCAATGTTGTGAAGGTGAGACCGGCAGGTTTTGGTGACAGATTGGATGTGTGGGGTGAATAAGAGAGCAGAGTCAAGGACGACACCAAGGTTGCGGGCCTGTGAGATGGGAAGGATGGTAGTGCCGTCCACAGTGACAGGGAAGTGAGGGAGAGGACAGGGTTTGGGAGGGAAGATAAGGACCTCAGTTTTAGACATGTTGAGTTTCAGGTCGCGGGCAGACATCCAGGTGGAGACGTTCTGAAGGCAGGAGGAGATGCGAGCCTGGAGGGAGGAGGAGACAACGGGGAGGAGATGTAGATTTGGGTGCCATCTGCGTAGAGTTGATAGTTGAAGCCGTGGGAGCGAATGAGTTCAGCAAGGGAGTAACTTGCCTAAGATCACACAGAGACAAGTGGCGGAGCTGGGATTAGAGCTCATGACCTTCTGACTCCCAGGCCCGGGCTCTAACCACTACATGATGCTGTTTTCACACAGGTTGGACACAATCCATGTCCCACATGGGGCTCCCAATCTTAATCCCCATTTTATAGATGAGGTAACTGAGGTGCAGAGAAGTGAAGTGACCTGCCCAAGGTCACACAGGAGACATATGGCAGAGCTGGGATTAGAGCCCAAGTCCATCTGACTCCCAGGCCCACTAGGCCATGCTGCTTCTCTCATTGCCTTAATTTTCATGTTGTATTGCACATGGGCCTTTAAGTAGTTGCAGGTTCCAAGGAAAACTGTGAATTTGGCCTTATCCTAGCTTTTTTCTCCTTTGTTACACACTTATCTAATAATGAAAAAACATTTTAAAAGTCCTTAGCAATGGACATACTTGAGAATCAGTGTTGTTAGAGCCTATCATTAGGTAATTGCGTATTGAAGAAATTGTTAACACATGCATTGAATTTGTGGAGTTTATTTTTGAATACTTCTTGGAAAAACATAAAAATAAGATTTAAATGCCATAGCACACCCCTTTCCAATTAGAGTTAAGGGTTTGGCACCAACACTAAACCTGAAAGAAAATGTGGAACTCAAGCTGAAAATCCAGGTTGGCAGTTCACCATTCCAGATTCTTTTTGAGGCTTCGTTCCTCTCACTTTCCAATCTCAGCTAAGACTACTGGGTCACCCTGGATTTTCACCTTTAATTAATTTGGAATCTCTGTCCCTTGGTGGATTTTATTTGACTACTTTATTCTTGAAAGGCTCTACGATGCTGTGTGGGTATTTTAAATGGAATTTTTAATCTGATTCAGTAGAATCCAATTTCTCATGAGGAAGTTTCCACACACCTTCTACCAACAGTGTATATGGGCTGCTGTCAGTCGGTCAGTTTTTATTTAGCGCTTACTGTGTGCAGAGCACTATACCAAGTGCTTGGAGGAGTACAACAGAGCAATAAACAGACACGTTCCCTGCCCACAACGAGCTTACAGTCTACATGGGGAGACAGACATTAGTAGAAATAAATCATAGATATGTACATAAGTGCTGTGGGGCTGGGTGAGGGGATGAATCAAGGGAGCAAGTCAGGGTGACGCAGAAGGGAGTGGGAGAGAGGAAAGGGAGGCTTAGTCAGGGAAGGCCTCTTAGAGGAGATGGGCAGTAGGATTTTGAAGTGGGTGAGAGTCATTATCTGTGAGATTTGAGGAGGGAGGGCATTCCAGGCCAGAGGCAGGATGTGGGTGAGAGATCGGAGGAGAGATAGACGAGATCGAGGTACAGTGAGAAGGTTGGCATTAGAGGAGCTGTTAGACCTAGTTCCGCTGAGATGGTCCATTCCAGATAAAGAGCGGAGGAAACTTTTGTAATTTCGGTATCTTGGGTAGATAACACCTTGCTGCGATAAGCACAGTCAATCAGTGGTGTTTCCTGAGTGCTTAGTGTACAAGACCACTGCAATTATAATAGTGATAATTGTGGTATTTCTTAAATGCTCCCTGTGTATCAAGCACTCTACTAAGTGCGGGGAATTGTACTTTCCAAGTGCTCAGTACAGTGCTCTGCACACAGTAAGCGCTCAATAAAATACGATCGAATGAATGAATGAATGAGATAATAATAATAATAACAATAATTGTGGTGTTTGTTAAGTGCTTACACTGGGTCAGGCACTGTTGTAAGTGCCGGGTGGCTACAAGCGAATCCGTTTGGACACAGTCCCTGTCCCATATGGGGCTCACAGTTTCAATCCCCATTTTACAGATGAGATAACCAAGACCCAGAGAAGTAAAATGACTTGACCAAGTCACACAGCAGAAAGTGGAGGAGATGGGATTAGAACCTGTGACCTTCTGATTCTTAGGCCCCTGCTCTAGGCACTAGGCCACACCACTATAAGATAATTAGGCTCACAATCCGAGCACGAGGGAGAACAGGTATTGCATCCTCATTTTGCAGATGAGGGAACCGAGGTGAAGTGAAGTGATTTGTCCAAGGTCACACAGCAGACAAGAGGTAGAGCCAGGATTAGAACCCAGATCCTCTGACTCCCAGGCCTGTGCTCTTTCCACTAGGCCACTGTACGAAGCGCTTAGAGTACTAATGTAATAGATTTGATGGACACATTCCCTGTCCTCAAGGACAAAGATGAGGAGGCTTCAGCAAGTAATGAATGGATCTGGGATAGGCACCACCTTGCTGCTATTAGCATACTCAATCAGAGGTATTACTGAACGCTTAGTGTATAAGAGCACTGTACTAAGGGCTTTGAGTGCAGTGCAATAAAATTGATAGGCACATTCCCTGACTTCAGGGAGTTTACACTTTCAGGGTTAAACACAGTTGCCAGAGTAAATTTTTTTTTAATCCATGGTATCTAATAGTTGACCTCTCAGGGTCGTGCCTGGACCCTCTACCAGTCCTCTACCAGTCTTGACTACGGGAGGGAGAGTGAAGCCGAGGCCTGTCCATTCCATTCGTAGCTTGGCCAGTGGCTAGCGAGTGGCAGGCCATCTCCTACAAGTCAAAACTCACCCGTGCTAGGCAGCAGCAGCATGGGAGAGAGTTGAGAGCAGAGACTCAGGTTTACCGCGCAGAAGGAGGCGATGGTCAACCGCTTCCGGATTTTTCCCAAGAAAACTCTGTGGATCCACTACCAGAACAATTGCAGATGGAGGTAGGGCGTTCTGGGAGAGATGTGTCCATGGCGTTGCTATGGATCTGGACGGCATACAACAAGACAGTAGTGCCCTAGCACAGAGCATTGCTCTGAGCACTTGAGAGTGCAGCAATCAATTACCAGTATTTATTGAGTGCTTACTGTATGCAGAGCACTGGACTAAGCACTTGGGAGAGTACAGTACAACAGAGTCGGTAGACATGTTCCCAGCTCAAAATGAGTTTACAGCCTGGAGAAGCAAGACACATATTTCCTGCCCTCAAGAAACTTGTAATCTAATAAAGTGGTGCCAATCATTCCAAGATTTTAAAGGGAGGGAAGCAAGAAGACAACAGGAAACCAAGGCAGTCCTCAAGGAGATTGTCCTTCTGCAAATAAAAGCTTTGTGTTGATCAAGAAAGTGCTGACTTCTGCTTTTAGTTAGCTTGATTTCTTTGGTTTAGAAACTTGACTTGAACATCGAATTTCCTGCTGGGACTCCGTCCCACTCCGATGAATGGTTTTCTCTAATTTCCAATATTGAAGTTGTTTCAATAATTTCTACCTTTGATGATTTTTTCATCTTCCCAGACTGCAAACTCTTTCAATTTTGAATGCAGTTCTCGTGCAGGGTTTATACACTAAAACGTTCCTTCTCTGGTTGTCACTGTCCTATATTTCACAGGACATCACTTTCCCTTCTCCGGTTTCTCGGTGGATGAGCCTTGGGCATTCTTACAAAATATATCCCAAATGAAAAATCTTACTCTCCCAACCAATCATATTTATTGAACGGTCATTGTGTGCGAAACATTGTACTAAGCCCTTGGGAGAGTACAATATTGCTAGACTTGACAGACACGTTCCTTCCCTACGATAGGATACGGTGTGGAGGGGGATTGGTCAGCAGGGATAGGTGAGTGTGAATTTCAATGAGTCTCCCAGACTAAGCCCCCTTTTCCTCTGCTCCCCCTCCCCTTCCCTTCGCCCCGCCTCCCTCCATCTGCTCTATCCCCTTCCTGCCCCACAACACTTGTATTTATAATTCTATTTATTTTTATTAATGATGTGTATATATCTACAATTCTATTTATTTATATTGATGCTATTGATGCCCGTTTTCTTGTTTTGATGATCGTTTTCCCCCTTCAAGACTGTGAGTGCCCTGTGGGCAGGGATTGTCTCTATTTGTTGTTGAATTGTATTTTCCAAGCACTTAGTACAGTGCTGTGCACACAGTAAATGCTCAATAAATATGATTGAATGAATGAACGAGTCTGTTGGCATTAGAGGAACCAAGTGTGCTGGCTGGGTTGTAGTAGGAAAGCCTCGAGGGGAAGGAAGAGGAAACAAGGTGATTGAGTGCTTTAAAGCCGATGCTAGGGAATTTCTGTTTGAGATATATTGTACTCTCCCAAATGCTTAGTACATTGCTTTGCACACTGTAAGCTCCCTCTACTCCCTCTGCTGCCTCTCTGCCCCTCCTTCACCTCCCCTCAGCTAAGCCCCCGTCCCCCCCTTTCCTTCTGCTCCTCCCCCTCTTCCTTCCCCTCAGCACTGTGCTCATTTGTATAGATTTTTATTACCCTATTAATTTTGTTAATGAGGTGTCCATCCCCTTGATTCTATTTATTGCTATTACGTTGTCTTGTTTTTGTCTGTCCGTCTCCCCCGATTAGACTGTAAGCCCGTCAGTGGGCAGGGATTGTCTCTATCTGTTGCCAAATTGTACATTCCAAGCGCTTAGTAAAGTTCTCTGCACATAGTAAGCGCTCCATAAATGCTATTGAATGAATGAAAAGTAAATGCTCAAAACATAAAAATGAAACTAATCAGTCAATGGTATTTAGTGAGTGCTTACTATGTGCAGAGCACTGTACTAAGTGCTTGGGAGAGTACACAGAGAGCTTACAATCTAAAGGGGATAAGGAAGGAGAGTCTTGGCACAAAGCCGTAGAATAAATGCCCCGAGAAACTTGTCTTGCCCAAGCAAAGTCAAACACATGTTATCTAAGAATATGTGGGCACTTCATGGTTTCATGTTATCTAAGAATATGTCGGCACTTTATGGTTTTTCAGGTTTTCTTATTTGGGGTTTGGGGCTTTTTTTGGTTATGAGAGACTGGGAAATGTGCCTACAGCTAGCCTGAGATAGAGTGAAATATGTTACCCTTGCTATCTGCTATCCTGCCATCTCAGTCAATTGATTAAGCACGTAGTAGAGTGTTCTGCACACAGTAAGTGCTTAGTAAATATGATTGAATGAATGAGTGAATGACCTATCACATTTATTAAGTGCTTACTATGTGCAGAACACTGTACTAAGGGAAAGGAATGACCAAAGAAATTTTCAGGGGAATGAAGCATGGCCTGGAAGAGGTTGTCTCACCCTGAGGGGTTCTGGGACGAGCTCTATGAATTGTTAAAAACAGGAAGAGCTGGTAAAATAATAATAACTATGATCCATGCACTGGGGTAGAGCCAATATAAATAGAAGAGACCTAGTCCCTTTTCCATAAGGAACTCCAAGCCTAAGAGGGAGGTATTCTCCATTATATATATGAGGAACCTGAGGCCCAGACAAATCAAGTGACTTGCCCAAGGTCACGCAGCAGTGAGTGGTAAAGCTAGGATTAGAATCCAGGTCTACAGTCCTGGGATCTTACCATTGGTGGAGAACCTAACTTGTAAAAAATGCTAATGGGTAAAGTGTTCTGCAGAAGGGCAGGCAAACAAGGTGAATTTGTGCATTTCCATCACAGCATGTTTTTAATTGAATAATAATAATAGTTACAGTATTTGTTAAGCACTTACTATGTGCCAGGCCCTGTACTGAGCGCTGGGTGGATACCAGCAAATCAGGTTGGACAAAATCCCTGTGCCAGGTGGGACTCACATTCTTAATCTCCATTTTACAGATGAGGCAACTGAGGCTCAGAGAAGTGAAGTGACTTGCCCAAGGTCACGCAGCAGACATGCGGCGGAGCCGGGATTAGAAGCAGGAGATAATAATAATGATAATTGTATTTGTTAAGCTAGTATGTACCAGGCTACGTACTAAGCGCTGGAGTGGATACAAACAGAATGGGTTGGACACAGTCCCTGTCCCATGTGGGGCTCACAGTCTCAATCTCCATTTTACAGATGAGGTAACTGAGGCCCTGAGAAGTGAAGTGACTTGCCTAAGGTCATGCAGCAGACATACGGAGGAATCGCGATTAGAACCCAGGTCCTTCGGACTCCCAGGCCTGTGGCCTATCCACTACGCCATGGTGTTTTCGCCCACCAGAAATTCCTCAATATTCTGTTGGGTTATTCTTGTAATGCAATGCTCTGACAAAAGAGGAGCAGACGGGGTTATAAAAGTTTCGATCGTACATAATTCTCACCCTAACGCAGTGACCTTCAAAAATTGGAAAGTGGAACGCAGATTGTTTGGAATTTTGAGGTTCAGTTCTTTGATTTGCTTTCATTAAAACATAGCCTGTTTGAGGTTAAGAATTTACATTGCCAAGGGATGTGATCAGATGGTTTAATCTCCATTTTGATCCGTCATCATTTATATCCGAGATTCTGGCAACAGGGTACAGCTCGTCTCTCAAACTATTTGAAAACAAAATTTTCGTCCAGTGCGGATACTTTTGAGATCGCCCGAGTTAAAAAATAAATGCTAACAATCAAAATAACCATGTGCCAAATGGGAGGAGGATAATGAAAACCATTTTTCTTCCTGGTGGATCTATGGTACATGAGAGGGAGAGCAGATTTTTTTGAACATTAGTAGGAATTTGTTGTAGGAAACGAGGTACTAAATGCATAATGAGAAAAACATTTCATAGATTAAATGATTATAATAATACCTTTCCTTTATGGCTTGTCTGTCTACCTTGAGGCCTTTTTCGAATCATTTTTCATCGCTGTACTTAAAAGCGGCAGAATAATTGCCCCAGGAAACTTGTCTTGCCCTAGCAAAGTCAAACATATGGCTCTAAGAGTATGTCAGCGCTTCATAGTTTTTCAGGTTTTCTTATTTGGGTTTTTTTTTTAAATATAAGTGATGAGAGATTGGGAAATGAGCATTCAGTTAGCTTGGGATAGAGTGAAATCTGTTACCCTTGCTATCTGCTATCCTGCCAACTCAGTCAATCGATCTATTACATTTATTGAGTGCTCACTCTATGCAGAACACTGTACTAAGTGCGTGGGAGAGTACAGTGCCTGGCACACATTAAGTGCTTAACAAATACCATAATTATCGTTAGTATTACAATATTATAGAGTTGGTAGACATGTTCCCTGCTTTGTTAGGGATTATTCATATGTAGTGCAGAGATTTTGCCCCACTAGAGGAGTGGTGTGGCCTAGTGGAAAGAGCCTGGGAGTCACAGGCCCTGGGTTCTAATCCCAACTCTGCCACTTTCCTGCTATTTGACCTTGGGTAAGTCACTTCACTTCTCAGTCCTTCAATTTCCTCATGTGTAAAATGGGGATTCCACATCTGTTCTTTCTCCTACTTAGGTGGTGAGCTCCATGAGAGACAGGGACTCTAGTGTCTGACCTGATTAAGGTTTGAGCCTTTAGTGTCTGAGGTAATTTCAGCCACCAAGATCCCAAGGACAGTGTGTTTTTAATTTGGAAAGAGAACAGGTATTTTCTTTTTTTGAATATGGCATTTTAGTGAGGAGAGACGGGAAGCTGGAAGGTCAGCAAGGAGGCTGATACAGTAATCAAGAAAGGATAGGATAAGCATTTGGATTAGTACGGTAGAAGTTTGGTTGACGAGAAAAGGGTGGATTTTAATTTTGAGAAGCAGCAGAAGCATGAGAAGCAGCATGGCTCAATGGAAAGAGCACGGGCTTTGGAGTCAGAGGTCATGGGTTCGAATCCCGGCTCGGCCACATGTCAGCTGTGTGACTTTGGGCAAGTCACTTAACTTCTCGGTGCCTCAGTTCCCTCATCTGTAAAATGGGGATTAAGATTGTGAGCCCCAAGTGGGACAACCTGATTCCCCTATGTCTACCCCAGTGCTTAGAACAGTGCTTGGCACATAGTAAGCGCTTAACAAATACCAACATTTAATTTTAGTGAGATTGAATATGTGGATTAAATAAGAGATGATTTGAGGATAAAGCCAAGGTCATGGACTTTTGAGACAGGAAGGATGGTGGTGCCGTCTACAATGATGGGAAAGTCAGGGAGAGGACCAGGTTTGGTGGGAAGATAAGAAGGCCTATTTTGGACATGTTAAGTTTGAGGTGTCAGTGGGACATTCAAGTAGAGATGTCTTGAAGGCAGGGGGAAATGTGAGACTGTAGAGAGGCAGAGAGACAGGGCTGGAGCTGTAGATTTGAGAACCACCCGCACGTCTTGGTGGTAATTGAAGCCTTGGGAACAAATGATTCTCCAAGGGAATGGGTATAGATGGAAAATAGAAGAGGACCCAGAACTGAGCCTTGAGGGACCCCCACAGTTAGGGGGTGGGAGGTAGAGGAGGAGCCCGGGAAAGAGAATAAGAATGAGTGGTCAGAGAGATAGCAAGAAAACAAGCGGCAGGCATTGTCAGTGAAGCCAAAGTTGGATAAAGTTTCCAGGAGTAAGCGGTATTCGAAAGTGTTGAAGGCAGCTGAGAGGTCGAGGAGGATTAGGATAAGTAGAGGCTATTGGATTTGGCAAGAAGGAAATCATTTGTGAGCTGAGAGGGAGAGATTTCTGTGGAGTGAAGGAGACGGAAGCTAGATTGGAGGTGACTGAGAAGAGGAACTGGAGACAGCGAGTTTAGAAATTCGGTCTAGGAGTTTGGATTGGAGAGGAAGGGTAGGAGGGAGATGGGGCGATAATCGGAGGGAGCCGTGGGGTTAAGGGAGGATTTTTTTAGGAGAGGGAGACATGGACATGTTTGAAAACAGGGGGGAAGAAGCCAGTGGAGAGCGAACAGTTGATGATGGCAGTCGGGTAGGGAAGAAGGGAGGGGGGAGAGCATTTTGATAAGGTGTGAGGCAGTAGGGTCGGATGTACAGGTGGCGGGGGTGGATTTTGAGAGATGGGAGGAAATCTCCTCTTGCAAAACCGCTGGGTGGGATGGGAGAGTTGAAGAAGGAGCTGGAGGCAGGAACTGGAGAGGAGCAGGGGTACCTTTAGGGACATCATGCCTGATAGTTTGAATTTTCTCAGTAAAGTATGTGACCAGTTCATCTGCGGCAAGAGATGGGGGAGGTGAGAGGGCAGTGAATTTGAGAAGGAAGTTAAATGTCTGGAATGACTTGGGAGGGTAATGAGCTGTGTTCTACTCGGGCTTTTAACCTCATCCCTTCATATTTTTTTAAAACACGCGGGGCCCCCTTTTTCCCTCAGTGACTGACATCTTCAACTGTTCACTTTCTAATAGCTTCTTCCGTACTGCTTTCAAACATGCTTATGTAGCTTCTATCTTAAAAAAAACCCCTAACCTTGACCCCATGGCTCCCTCCAGTTATCACCCCTTCTCCCTCCTACTATCCTCTCCAAACGTTTTGAGAGAATTGTTTGCATCTGCAGTCTCCACTTCCTCCGCTCCAATTTTCTCCTCGATACCTTCCAATCTGGCTTCTGCCCCCTACGCTCCACAGAGGCAGCCCTCTCTGAGGTAACCAGTGACCTCCTTCTCGACAAATCTGGCGGCCTCTACTCCATGCTAATCCTCCTCGACCTCTAAGCCGCCTTCAAGACTACCATCCCATTCTTCTGAAAATGTTATACAACCTCGGTTTCACTGATGCTGGCCTTTCTTGGTTCTCCTCCCATCTCTCTGACTGCTTCTTCTTAGTCTCTTGCGGGCTCCTCTTCTGCCTCCTGTCCTCTGACTGTAAGGGTCTTTCAAGGCTCGCTCCCTCCTACCTCACCTCATTAACCTCCTACCGCAGCCCGGCCCGCACACTCCGCTCCTCTAGCACCAGCTTATTCACCGTGCCCCGATATCTCGTCTATCTCACCTCCGACCACTTTCCCAAGTCCTTCCCCTAGCCTGGAATTCCCTTCCGCTCCATTTACGCACTCTCTCCATCTTTAAACCATTACTAAGATCACGTCTCCTCCAAGTAGCCTTCCCCGATGAAGCCCTATTTTTCCCTGCTTCCTCTCCCTTCCTTGTCTACGCTGCACTTCAACCTGGGACTTGTGGACACTTGATATTCACCCCACCGAACTTATGTACATATCTTTATTTATTGTAAATTCCTTATTTATTCATATTAATGTCCGTGCCCCTCTCTAGACTGTAAGCTTGTTATGGACAGGGAACATGTCTGCTAATTCTGTACTCTCCTAAGCACTTAGTACAGTGCTCTGCACATAGCCATCACTCAATAAATACAGTTGATTGATTGATAAAGATGGAAAAATAATTTTTCTCGGCAAAAGGGGATGAATTAAAACATGAAAGGATAAATTCGAGATTGATGAGCTATTTCATACTATTTCAGTCAGTCAAGTGCTTAGTACAGTGCTTTGCACACAGTAAGTGGCAGCATGGCTCAGTGGAAAGAGCGTGGGCTTGGGAGTCAGAGGTCATGGGTTCGAATCTCAGCTCTGCCACTTTTCAGCTGTGTGACTGTGGACAAGTCACTTTACTTCTCTGTGCCTCACTTCCCTCATCTGTAAAATGGGGATTAACGGTGAGCCTCACATGGGACAACCTGATTACCCTGTATCTACCCCAGCGCTTAGAACAGTGCTCTGCACACAGTAAGCGCTTAACAAATACCAACATTATTATTATTATCATTAAATATGATTATTAATAATAAGATTTGTATTAAGTGCTTACTGTGTGCAGAGCACTGTACTAAGTACTTGGGAGAATACAACAGTCAACAGACACATTCCCTTTTTTTATTTTTTAGTGATTTCTCTTTCTTCCTCCTCAAGAGGCAGGAAGACTTTTAACTCTTATTTTTGATGGACACCCTAGGAAGAGCCCAGATATTCTGCCAAGAGATCTTTTCATGGTTTCCATACGTCTTCTGTTGCATTTCATTTTCTAGCTTCATGACTCTGCGTTATTACAAAAGATGCGTTAGCCACCTCAGAGAGCGTCGGGATTTTGGAAGCAAGCACCGGATACGTGGGTTTGCCAAGGGAAAATTCTGCCCGAGTAGTCCAAGTCTGGTACCCTGTTCGTATTCTGTTGGCAGAATTCTCCGTCTGGTAGTCCTAGTAATTATATTTCTAGTTAATTAGCTGTAATGAACTTCAGCATAAAATTAACAACTCGAGGAAGAAATTAGTCAAGATTCTGACATCACTATTTGGTTGGGTGATCTTTGGGGTTGCACAAGTCAAGCAGTGTGGTCTAGTGGACAGAACATGGCCTGGGTTCTAATTCTAGCTCCTCTACTTGCTTGCTGAGAGACCTTGGGCAAGTCATTTCACTTCTCTGTACCTCAGTTACCTCATCTGTCAAATGGGGAGCAAGACTGCGAGCCCCATTTGGGACAGGGGCCGTGTTTAACCTGATTAATTCGTATCAACCCCAGTGCCTAGAACAGTGCCTGACTCTTAGAAAGTGCTTAACAAATGCCATTAAAAAATAGTTGGTTACTGCCGGTAAACTGGACACGGAGGTGTGTGTTTTCTCTTTTCCACTTCTTAACTAATTTTGAGTGGCTCAGGACTCTTTTCTGGTTTCCATGGTGATGTCAGCTTCCTGTTTCCAATCATTAGGCTTGGGATTATAAATTCATTACTTCAAATTCCAATTTTTATACTCCTGGTTGTTCAGTTTTTAGATTGTAATAACTCTTTCCCCTTCTTTTTTATCTTCTGATTAAAAAGAATGGATTAAACATAAGCCTAGGAGCTTTTATATGGTGAGCAGGAATCCCGTGTGTTCAAAGTTAATAGCAAAAAGTATGTGTTCCACCCAATCCGACGTAATCTTTACAAATCTTGACTTTGGGCTGGTATATCTTTTAATTTTCAAGGCATAATGCAGTCTCCTTCGTGGACTGAATGAACGGCCCACATAATTAGGTATGTGTCCCTACTAGACAGCGATAGGTCTGCCCATAAGGATCAAATTCCACAGAAGCAGTCTGGAGACCAAATAAACATTAGAACAGATCTTAATTGACTTGTTTTCAGAATCCTGTGATGCCTCTCCTTGGTGTTCTGTAATGCATATGAGATTTAAGGACCAAATCATGCGGTTTGAGACTTCTTATACTATTTTCTCTCTCTTAGATGCCTGAACTTTGACAGTCGTTGTTATTTATTGGGCACCGCAATAACCTGGGAGAATACTAGAGTTGCTAGGCACGCTCCAGGGAAATAGCATGGAATAGTGGATAGAGCACGGGCCTGGGGGTCAGAAGGTCACGGGTTCTAATCCCAGATCTGCCACATGTCTGCTGTGTGACCTTGGGCAAGTCGCTTCACTTCTCTGTGGCTGTAACCTCATCTGGAAAATGGGGATCGGGACTGTGAGCCCCAGGTGGGAGATGGACTGTGTCCAGTCTGATTTGCTTGTATCCACCCCAGCACTTAGTACAGTGCCTGGCACATAGCAAGTGCTTAATAGACACCAAAATTATTATAATTATTATTAATCCTTGCTCTATAGGATGTTAGAAATCTAAACTTTTTACCCACTTGATAGTCCTGAAAGGTCTTTTTTTTTAATCCAGCAGTACAGAAAGGAGCTTTCTTTGTCTCCAGAGTGGCCATATCCTCTAGACTGTAATCTCGTCCCTGAAGTAAAGTGACTTGCCCAAGGTTACACAGCAGACAGATATGGGATCAGAACCCGTGACCTTCTGACTCCCAGGCCTCGGGCTCTAGCCACTGTGCCACTGGAAGATGTGAAGAAGATTTCTGGAGCCTTTTGTTCTAAACCTGGCCCTGTCTGCAGTTGTGTTTCTGTCACAGATCAGCAAAACTAAAAGAGGAATGAAGGCTGAGGCTGGTGGTTTGGGGGTGAGAGGAAAATACGCAGATGCTCTTTGCAAATACTAAACATTCGTGTTGAGTATTTGCATCTTCATTTGCATCATTTGCAGCAGCTCTCCGCATCAGTCGGAAACTCCTCACCATTGGCTTTATAGCGCTCAATCCCTCTGCACCCTCCTACCTCACCTGGCTGCTCTCCTACTCCCACGCAGCCCACAGACTTTGCTGCCTTAACGCCAACCTTCTCACTGTGCCTCCATCTCATCTATCTCATGGCCATCCTCTCGCCCATGTCCTGCCTCCATCCTGGAATGCCTTCCCTCCTCAAATCCCGCACACAGTGAGTCTCCCCCCATTCAAAGCTTTATTGAAGGCCCATCTCCTCCAGGAGGCCTTCCCTAAGCTCTCCTTTCCTCTTCTTCCACTCCCTTCTGTGTCACCCTGACATGCTCCCTTTATTCATCCTCCCGCCCAGCCCCACACCACTTATGTCCATATCTGTCATTTATTTATTTCTATTGATATCTGTCTCCCCCTCTAGACTGTAAACTCACTGTGGGCAGGGAATAGGTCTGCTATATTGTTATATTGTACACTCTCTAGCACTTAGTACAGTGCTCTGCACACGGTAAGCGCTCAATAAATATGATTGACTGACTGATTGTGTTATACTAAGGAAGCAGGGATATTCCATAAGTGTTATTTGAAGGAAGAGATGAGAAATTAGGTCTTAAAAGGAATTGGGCGGGAGGAGGAATTGAAGGCCAAGAAGTTTGCAAGTGTATAGTTATAGGAGTGATAATATTTAAGGGCTTACATCTGTACTAAAACTGTGTTTAGTACAGGGTGAATGCAATATGAGTTCAATAAACCTGGTCTAAACAATGCAGTCCTTTCCAAAGGCTTGTTTTTGCTGTGTTTTAGAGATACCGCTGTTTGGAAACAAGGAAATGTTCTTTCAACAATGTGCCTTTACATTAAAAAAATCACAGCAAGTGTTGGAAGAAACTAGTGTAAGCAAGGTTGCTCAGGGAACCCAGTAACTGCATTGATTGAGCAACCTGTTGGTACGGCGAACTGTCCTGGACACTTGGAAAGTACAGTATCAAGTGACACGTTCTCTCCTCTACAGGAATTTACAGTCTAATGGAAGAGACGAACCAAATAGTAATAATCATAACTGTGGTATTTTGGAGAGCTTACTAAGTTCCTGACACTGTACTAAATACTGGGGTGGATACAAGCAAATTCATTCATTCACTAGTATTTATTGAGTGCTTACTATGTGCAGAGCACTGTACTAAGCGCTTGGAATGCACAATTCGGCAACAGAGACAATCCCTGTCCAGTAACGGGCTCACAGTCTAAACGAATCAGGTTGGACACACTCCCTGTCATTCATTTATTCATTCATCCTATCATATCTACTGAGCGCTTACTGTGTGCAGAGCACTGTACGAAGTGCTTGGAAAGTACAGTTCGGCAACGGATAAAGACGGTCCCTTCCCAACAATTGGCTCACTGTCCCATGTGGGGCTCCCAGCCTCAGTCCCCATTTTCCAGATGAGGGAACTGAGGTACAGAGAAGTGAAGTGTCTTGCCCAAGATCACACAGCAGACAAGTGGCGGCACCTGGATTAGAACCCATGACCTTCTGACTCTCAGGCCCGAGCTGAATTAACCACAGGTTTTTAAGTGCATCCCTTTCATTCATTCATTCAATAGTATTTATTGAGCGCTTACTATGTGCAGAGCACTGTACTAAGCGCTTGGGATGAACAAGTCAGCAACAGATAGAGACAGTCCCTGTCGTTTGACGGGCTTACAGTCTAATCGGGGGAGATGGACAGACAAGAACAATGGCACTAAACAGCGTCAAGGGGAAGAACATCTCGTAAAAACCGATGGCAACTAAATAGAATCGAGGCGATGTACAATTCATTAACAAAATAAATAGGGTAACGAAAATATAGACAGTCGAGCGGACAAGTACAGTGCTGTGGGGATGGGAAGGGAGAGGTGGAGGAGCAGAGGGAAAAGGGGAAAGTGAGGCTTTAGCTGCGGAGAGGTAAAGGGGGGATGGCAGAGGGAGTAGAGGGGGAAGAGGAGCTCAGTCTGGGAACGCCTCTTGGAGGAGGTGATTTTTAAGTAAGGTTTTGAAGAGGGAAAGAGAATCAGTTTGGCGGAGGTGAGGAGGGAGGGCGTTCCAGGACCGCGGGAGGACGTGACCCAGGGGTCGACGGGATAGGGGAGACCGAGGGACGGTGAGGAGGTGGGCGGCGGAGGAGCGGAGCGTGCGGGGTGGGCGGTAGAAAGAGAGAAGGGAGGAGAGGTAGGAAGGGGCAAGGTGACGGAGAGCCTCGAAGCCTAGAGTGAGGAGTTTTTGTTTGGAGCGGAGGTCGATGGGCAACCACTGGAGTTGTTTAAGAAGGGGAGTGACATGCCCAGATCGTCTCTGCGGGAAGATGAGCCGGGCAGCGGAGTGAAGACTAGACCGGAGCGGGGCGAGAGAGGAGGAAGGGAGGTCAGAGAGAAGGCCGACACGGTAGTCTAGCCGGGATATAACGAGAGCCCGTAATAGTAAGGTAGCCGTTTGGGTGGAGAGGAAAGGGCGGATCTTGGCGATATCGTAGAGGTGAAACCGGCAGGTCTCGGTAACGGATAGGATGTGTGGGGTGAACGAGAGGGACGAGTCAAGGATGACACCGAGATTGCGGGCCTGCGGGACGGGAAGGATGGTCGTGCCATCCACGGTGATGGAGAAGTCTGGGAGCGGACCGGGCTTGGGAGGGAAGATGAGGAGCTCAGTCTCGCTCATGTTGAGTTTTAGGTGGCGGGCCGACATCCAGGTGGAGACGTCCCGGAGGCGGGAGGAGACGCGAGCCTGAAGGGAGGGGGAGAGGACAGGGGCGGAGATGTAGATCTGCGTGTCATCTGCGTAGAGATGGTAGTCAAAGCCGTGAGAGCGGATGAGTTCACCGAGGGAGTGAGTGTAAATGGAGAACAGAAGAGGGCCGAGAACTGACCCTTGAGGAACTCCAACAGTTAAAGGATGGGAGGGGGAGGAGGCTCCAGCATAAGAGACCGAGAATGATCGGCCAGAGAGGTAAGAGGAGAACCGGGAGAGGACAGAGTCCGTGAAGCCAAGGTGAGATGAGGTATGGAGGAGGAGGGGATGGTCGACAGTGTCAAAGGCAGCAGAGAGGTCAAGGAGGATCAGAATGGAAGTAGGAGTCATTGGATTTGGCAAGAAGGAGGTCACGGGTGACCTTAGAGAGAGCAGTCTCGGTAGAGTGGAGGGGACGGAAGCCAGATCGGAGGGGGTCTAGGAGAGAATGGGAGTTAAGGAATTCTAGGCATCGATTGTAGACGACTCATTCTAGGATTTTGGAAAGGAAGGGTAGTAGGGAGATAGGACGATAACTGGAGGGGGAAGTGGGGTCGAGAGCGGGTTTTTTTAGGATGGGGGAGACGTGGGCGTGTTTGAAGGCAGAGGGGAAGGAGCCCTTGGAGATCGAGTGGTTAAAAATAGAAGTTAAGGAAGGGAGGAGGGCAGGGGCGATGGTTTTAAGAAGGTGAGAGGGAATGGGGTCCGAGGCGCAGGTGGAGGGGGTGGCACTTGCGAGGAGGGAGGAGATCTCCTCTGAGGATACTGCAGGGAAGGATGGGAAAGTAGGGGAGGGGGTCGGTGGGGGGGAGGGGAGAGGCAGAGGGGTGACTTTGGGGAGCTCAGACCTGATCGTGTTGATTTTCGTGAGGAAATAGGTGGCCAGATCATTGGGGGTGAGAGATGGGGGAGGGGGAGGAACAGGGGGCCTAAGGAGAGAGTTAAAGGTCCGGAACAATCGGCGGGGGTGACGGGCGTGGGTGTCGATGAGGGAGGAGAAGAAGCTTTGCCTGGCGGAGGAGAGGGCAGAGTTAAGGCAGGAAAGGATAAATTTGAAGTGTGTGAGGTCGGCTCGGTGCTTTGACTTTCGCCAGCAGCGCTCAGCTGCTCGAGCATAGGAGCGTAGGAGGCGGACGGAGGAGGTGATCCGGGGCTGTGGGTTAGTGGATCGAGAGCGGCGGAGGGAAAGGGGGGCGAGAGAGTCGAGATGAGTAGAGAGGGTGGAGTTGAGAGCGATCCCTGCCTCACACTGTTAAAAGCAGCCATAATTGTGTTTCTATTACTATTACTATTATTATTATCATATTTAGGAGCTTGTTATGTGTCAAACTCAGGGGTAGATAGAAGTTGATCAGGTCAGACACAGTCCCTGTCCCACAGGGGGCTTACAGTCTAAGTAGGAGGGAGAACAGATGTTTAATCCTCATTTTATAGTTGAAGAAACTGAGGCACAGGAAAGTTAAGTGACTTCCCAAAATCAGTCACCTAGCAACTGCCAGAGCTAGGATTGCCCCACTTATTTTATTAATGAGATGTACATCACCTTGATTCTATTTATTGCTGTTGTTTTAATGAGATGTTCATCGTCTTGATTCTATTTATTACTGTTGTTCTTGTCTGTCCGTCTCCCCCGATTAGACTGTAAGCCCGTCAGTGGGCAGGGACTGTCTCTATCTGTTGCCGATTTGTACATTCCAAGCGCTTAGTACAGTGCTCTGCACATAGTAAGCGCTCAATAAATACTATTGAATGAATGAATGAATGAATGACCTGAACCCAGGTCCTCTGACTCCCAGAGCTCTTTCCATTAGACCGTGCTGCTTCTCAATAAAAAAATACAAAACTATTTGCAACTAAAGGGCTCGAAATAAACAACGTCTCTGTACTTGAGTCCTGAGTGTATAATAATGATGATATTTGTTAAGCGTTTACTATGTGCCAAGCACTGTTCTAAGCACTGAGGTAGATATAAGGTCATCAGGTTGTCCCATGTGGGGCTCACAGTCTTAATCCCCATTTTACAGATGAGGGAACTGAGGCACAGCGAAGTTAAGCAGCATGCCCCAACTCACACAGCAGACAAGTGGTAGAGCCGGGATTAGAACCCATGACCTCGGACTCCCAAGACCGGGCTCTTGCCACTAAGCCATGCTGCTTTGTGTTTCTAAGTCCTACAACATTAGTTACTTAACTTTGGGTTTGTCAAGATCAAAAACCTTGGCTCTGCCCCCTTTAAGCACTGAATATTCACGTCATCCTCAGCCTTGTGGCACTTGTGTACTTGATATATAATTTATTTTAATGTCCGTCTCACTCTCTAAACTCTAAGCTCCTAATGGGCAGGGAACGTGCCTCCCATTCGGTTGTATTGTACTCTCCTAAACTCTCCATGCAATGCTCTGCGCACAGTAAATGCCCCATCAAATACCTGTACCGTCGATATATTATGTCACTGAGTTGGTAGGCACGATCCACCTCCATCACATGTCTGCTGTGTGACTTTGGGCAAGTCAATGAACTTCTCTGGGCCTCAGTTACCTCATTTGTAAAGCAGAGCATGAGCCCTATATAGGACAGGCACTGTGTCCAACCTGACTAACTTTTGTATCTACCCCAGCACATGGAACACCGCTAGACACATAGTAAGTGCTTAACAAGTATCATCATCATTATTATTATTGTAATTATTATGATCCCTGCCCTCAAGGAATTTACAGTTTAACTTATTTTAATGATGATCTCCCATGATAAATCATAAGCTCCTAAAGACCTGGGAGTCGGAAGGGCATGGGTTCTAGTCCCGTTTTTGCCACTGATCTGCTGCGTGACCTTGGACAAGTAATAATAATAATAATAATGATGGTGGTATTTGTTAAGTGCTTACTATGTGCAGAGCACTGTTCTCAGCACTGAGGTAGATACAGGGTAATCAGGTAATCATGTCCCACGTGAGGCTCACAGTTAATCCCCATTTTACAGATGAGGTAACTGAGGCACGGAGAAGTTAAGTGACTTGCCCACAGTCACACAGCTGACAAGTGGCCGAGCCGGAATTCGAACCCATGACCTCTGAATCCCAAGCCCGGGCTCTTTCCACTGAGCCACACTGCTTCTCTATACTTCTCTGGGCCTCAGTTCCCTCATCTGTAAAATGGGGATTGAGAATGTGAGCCCTCGAGTGGGACAAGAGACTTTGTCCAACCTAATTTTCTTGGATCCACCGCAGCACTTAATACACTCCCTGGAATGAAGTAAGTGCTTAATAAATGTCCGCTCATTTGTATATATTTTTTATTGTCCTATTTATTTTGTTAATGAGATGCACATCCTCTTGATTCTATTTATTGCTATTGTTTTTGTCCGTCTGTCTCCCCTGATTAGACTGTAAACCCGTCAATGGGCAGGGACTGTCTCCATCTGTTGCCGATTTGTACATTCCAAGCGCTTAGTACAGTGCTCTGCACATAGTAAGCGCTCAATAAATGCTATCGAATGAATGAATACCATAATTATCATTATTAGTAATACTAAGGTGAGGGTTAATGTCTATCATACACTTCCAAGGACATAGAACAGTCCTCTACACACAATAGCTCAGTAAATCCTATTGATTGATTAACTGATGTATCAGTTAACACCAATGATATACTGTGCACCAAGGTTTGCTAGATTTTTTTTTCCTCTAAACTGAGTGTTTCTTCTGTGGGATTGTTCACAGCAGGCACTAGGTCTGAGGAGAGCAAGTGATGATCAGAGGCAATTCACCCCATCATCCGTTGCCATTCTCGTTGTTAGAGATGAAGGATGCCGAGCCTCTCCCCGGTGGACATGCGATACTTTAAATCCTTGATCGGAGGGTGCCCGGATCAATTTTATTTCATTATTGCCTTCCCGGGATGGGCAGGGCGAAAAAAACCTTCTCTCTCAAACACTGCTGCATTCTCATCTTTTCAGAATCCTCCTCACTTTCAGGTTTGATCTTATTGATGTGTGTTTGATAGCTGAAGTGACATTTTTCTTTTAAGCCTTCCTTCGTTCAATAGTTTAACTTGCTGCCACCCACCAAGATGATCCTATCTCTTCATTTCCAAGACTTCTGCATTCTTGTCCATGCATTTTGCTCTGAACAATTTTCCGTAGAGATTTTACTTTGTTCCTCTCATGCCCGCTATAAACCTTTTGGCCAATGGTGACCCGAGTTATTTTTACCTTCTCTCCTAATCTGATTATTAAGAGCTTTGGCGCCTCTTGACCGTCTCCAAGTAGTCTTTCAGAATTTCTAGACTAACTCGAGCTAACCGGATGAAGGGTTTAGTCAATCGGTCAACCGTATTTATTGAGCGTATACTGTACTAAGCGCTCGGGAGACTACACTGAGCAGCATAGGAAACACTTTCCCTGCTCACAGTGAACATAGTCAAGAGGGACATGGCTCAATCACTCATATTTATTGAAAGTTTGGTTCCTTCTTTTAACATTCCCTAACCCTCTCTTCCCTTCCTCCCCCTCACACCCACCCTTCAGCCCCTCTACAAACCCACAATAATCATGGTACTTTTTAAGCATTTACTTTGTGCCAAGCACTGTTCTAAGCACTGGGGTGGATACAGGTTAATCAGGTTGGACACAGTCCCTGTCCCACACAGGGCTCACACTCTTCATCCCCATTTTCCAGATGAGGTATCTGAGGTCCAGAGAAGTGAAGTGACTTGCTCAAGGTCACACAGCAGAGAAGTCGCAGAGCTGGGATTGGAACCCATGGCCTTCTGACTCTCAGGCCTGGCCTGAATTAACCACAGGTTTTTAAGTGCATCCCTGTCCCACACTGTTAAAAATAGCAATGATTATGTGTCTGGTATCATTACTATTATTATCATATTTAGGAGCTTGTTATGTGTCAACCGCAGGGGTAGATAGAAGTTAATCGGGTCAGACATAGTCCCTGTCCCACATCGGGCTCACAGTCTAAGTAGGAGGGAGAACAGGTGTTTAATCCTTATTTTATAGATGAAGAAACTGAGGCACAGAAAAGTTAAGCAACTTGCCCAAGTCAGTCAGCAAGCAACTTGCAGAGCTAGGATTAGAACCCAGGTCCTCTGACTCTCTGAGTTCTTTCTGCTAGGCCATGCTGCTTCATGAAGAAACATTTTTAAATGTCTGGCTTTTATAGCTATATATGCATATATATGCATACGCACGCATACTGCGTATAGGTAATATACGTGCTGTCTAAGGTAAGAAGTAGGCTATTGAACTTCCATATTCCAGATGTCGCGGGAAGGCTTTATCTTCATTAAAATAACACTCTTTGTGGTATTTGTTGAGCGCTTATGTTCCAAACGCTGCAGAAATGATACAGTCAGGTCACAAAAAAGAGACAAATCACATATGGTTCAGAGCCCAGGTGGATAGGGAGAACAGATACTGATTCCCCACTTTATAGATGAGGACAGTGAAGAATAGATTAATCAAGTGACTTGCCCAAGGTCAAACAGCAGACGAGTGACAGGGCTGTGATTGGAACCCTGGTCAACTAACTCCCCTGACTGTGCTCTTGCCACTGGGCCGTTGATTGACTGCCTTTCTAACTGATAAGTTTTTATGAATAACAATTATGGTATTTGTCAAGTGCTTACTATAATAATGTTGGTATTTGTTAAGCGCTTACTATGTGCAGAGCACTGTTCTAAGCCCTGGGGTAGATACAGGGTAATCATGTTGTCCCACGTGAGGCTCACAGTTGATCCCCATTTTACAGATGAGGTAACTGAGGCACAGAGAAGTTAAGTGACTTGCCCACAGGCACACAGCTGACAAGTGGCAGAGCTGGAATTCAAACTCATGACCTCTGACTCTCAAGCCCGTGCTCTTCCCACTGAGCCACGCGGTCACCGTACTAAGCGCTAGGGTGGAAACAAGCAAATCGGATTGGACAGAGTCCCTATCCCACGTGGGGCACACGGTCTTAATCCCCTTTTTACAGATGAGGTAATTAAGGCACAGAGAAGTTAAGCGACTTGCCCAGGATCACACGGGAGACATTTGGCGGAAAGTATCTGGATCCTCAATGCTAGAATTGTAATCATTTAGTTTGAAATTAAGAATCAATCAATCCATCCTATTTATTGAGCACTTCCTATGTCCTAAATTCTTGGGAGAGCACAATACGACAGAATTAGGAGGCGCATTCCCTGCCCACAACAAGTGTGCAGTATAAAGGAGAGACAGATATTAATACGAATAAATGAGTAATTTTTAACACATAATTTAAAGATATATAGAAAGAAGATTTGTTTATAGAGGCTTCTCAAAAGTCTACTAGCCCTCTAGGTTCTCAGAGTCCCAGCCCCACAAAACTTCAGTTATTCATTCAATCGTATTGATTGAGCGCTTACTGTGTGCAGAACACTGTCCTAAACACTTGAGAGAGTACAATAGAATAGTAAATGGACAGATTCCTTGCTCACAAGGAGCTTACAGTCTAGAGGAGGGGAGATGGACCCAGTCTACTGGGAGAGAGGTGGTTATTAAAAGATATTAGGGAGAGGGAAAACAGCAGACTATAAGGAAAGCCCGTTAATAATAATAATAATAATAATAAGAAGAAGAAGAATGTTGGTATTTGTTAAGCACTTACTATGTGCCGAGCACTGTTCTAAGCGCTGGGATAGAGACAGGGGAATCAGATTGTCCCACGTGGGGCTCACAGTCTCAATCCCCATTTTACAGATGAGGTAACTGAGGCACCGAGAAGTTAAGTGACTTGCCCAAAGTCACACAGCTGACAAGTGGCTGAGCCGGGATTCGAACCCATGACCTCTGACTCCAAAGCCCGTGCTCTTTCCACTGAGCCACGCTGATTCCTTTTTCGCACATGCTCCTTTTGTCCTGAAACTTGCTCCTCTTCCATATATGCCAGACCATCACTCTCCTCATCTTCAAAGTCTTATTAAGGTCACATCTCCTCCCGGAAGCCTTCCCCGGTAAGTCAACTTTTTCTCGCTCCCTGTCCCTTCTGTGTCATCTATGCAGTTGGATCTTTACCTTTTGGGCACGTGATTTTTCCCCAAACTCAGCTCCACAGCACTTATGTACAAAAGAGAGTACTTACGTATTCTCCCAAGCACGCAGTAAGTGCTCAATAAATGCGATTGACTGAGTGAATATCCATAATTTATGTATTTGTATTAACGTCTATCTCTCCCCTCCCCGACCCAACTGTCAGCTCACTGGGGGCAGGAATTAATGATGATAATGATGGTATTTGCTAAGTGCTTACTATATGCCAAACACTGCTCTAAGCACTGGGGTAGATACAAGGTAGTCAGTTTGGATACAGACCCTGTCCCACAGAGGCCTCAAACTCTTAATCCCCATTTTACAGAGGAGGGAACTGAGGCCCGGAGAAATAAAGTGACTTGCCCAAGGTCACAGTGCAGACATGTGGCAGGGAGGGATTAGAACCCATGACCGTCTGACTCCCAGGCTCAGGCTCTATTCACTAAGCCACTCTGCTTCTTCAAGCTACGCTGCATCTACCAACTCTGTTGTACTGTACTCACCCAAGTGCTTAGTACAGTGCTCTGGACATAGTAAGCACTGAATAAAAACGATTGATTACTGTGGATTTTTTTTCGGCTTGAACACTGGAACGCCTAGGAATTTGGAACTAACAGCAAAGGACTGTCTAGGTCATAAGGGGTGAAATTCCTTATCTGATGACTGTTGAGGATAGGCTTGGCGAAGAATTCATTCAATCGTATTTATTGAGCGCTTACTGTGTTTAGACTGTGAGCCCGTCATTGGACAGGGACTGTCTCTATCTGTTGCCGAACTGTACATTCCAAGTGCTTAGTACGGTGCTCTGCACATAATAAGCACTCAAATACGATTGAATGAATACTAAATGCTTGGAAAGTACAATTCCGCAAAAAGAGAGACAATCCCTACCCAACAACGGGCTCACAATCTAGAAGAATGCTGGTGAGGGGAGAGTGCTTGTACTGAACGTTTATTGTGTGCAAAGCACTGTAGTAAGCTCTTGGGAGAGTACAATACAACAAGAACAACATAACAGTATAACAATATTCTTGTCTATCTTGCTTCCAACCTTTCGCCCACATCCTGCCTCTGACCTGAAATGCTCTCCCTCCTCAAATCCAAAAGACAATGACTCTCCCGCTCTTCAGAGCCTTATTGAAGGCCCATCTCCTCCAAGAGGCCTTCCCTGACTAATCCCCTCCTTCCCCTTCTCCCACTCCCTCCTGCATCACTCTGACATGCTCCCTTTACTCATCCCCCCTCCCAGCCCACACCACACCACACCACCGCACCGCCTGACTACTTGTTTTGTTGTCTGTCTCCCCCGTTTAGACTGTGAGCCCGTTGTTGGGCAGGGACTGTATCCATTGCTGAATTGTACATTCCAAGAACTTAGTACAGTGCTCTGCACCTAATAAGCGCTCAATAAATACGATGGAATGGAATGAATGAATAGCTAGGAACCTGAGGCACAGAGACTTTATGTGACTTACCCAAGGTCACACAGAAGACAGGTGCAAGAGTCAGAATTAGAACCCATATCCTTCTTACATTTTCAGCACTTAGACTAGTAAGGACTTAACAAATACCATCATTATACACTAGACCATGCTACTTCTAATAAATTATACTAATGAACCATAAACTGAGTGGCTAATAATAAGGTTGGTATTTGTTAAGCGCTTACTATGTGCAGAGCACTGTTCTAAGCGCTGAGGTAGACACAGGGGAATCAGGTTGTCCCACGTGGGGCTCACATCTTAATCCCCATTTTACAGATGAGATAACTGAGGCCCAGAGAAGTGAAGCGACTTGCCCACAGTCACACAGCTGACAAGTGGCAGAGCTGGGATTCGAACCCATGACCTCTGACTCCAAAGCCCGTGCTCTTTCCACTAAGACATCCCAATTAACAAACCCACTCAATTTTAGGGAGAATTCACTCTTTTACAGTGTCTTCAGAATATAATTGTTGTGAATAATGGCCTTCCCAGACTAGACACCTTCTGCTTTTCCTCTTCTCCCACTCCCTTCTGCGTCACCCTGACTTGCTCCCTTTGTTCTTCCCCCCTCACAGCCCCGCACCACTTATGTCCATACCTCTCATTTACTTATTTCTATTAATCTGTCTCTCCCCCTCTAGAATGTAAACTCACTGTGGGTGGGGAATAGGTCCATTTATTTTATTGTACTTTCCCAAGTGCTTAGTACAGTGCTCTGCAAACAGGAAGCGCTCAGTACATATGATTGATCGAATGAATGATTGTAAAAATTAGACTTCATTCTTCACAAAAGCATAATCACTTTCTTGGCAAGTTGCTTTCTTCTGAATATGTTACTGGCCAGTGAGCTCATAGAGAAGTTTTCCTCTTAATTATTCATTCTGATTCTTCCCAAATTAAAATGATCTCGATCTCCTCCCCGATCATAAACTCACCATTTTTCAACAGTCTTTAATACGGTGATCTTTTGTAGTAGGGTTTATTTAAAATAATAGAAAAGGCCCTTTTAGAGTGCATCATTAATTCCCCCCCCCCCCTTTACTCTTGTATTCTTATCTGTCTTCCAACTTTCACTGCTCTCAGTGGTGAGATGACCTGACCTGAACAGTTTCAATATGTGAAACTTAAGTGAATTTAAGGGCTTTGGTAGGGAGGCTGTAAACTGAGAGTTTATGGGTAGACATAAATGCTAGGCATTTCAGTGGGTTTCTTAAGAAGTGGCCTACATGGCCAGCCAGGCTGCTGCTGCAGTTGGCAGGAACCGTGGATGGAGTAGATCTTGTTTGCGAAAGCCACCGTGCCATTCATTCTGTCATATTTATTGAGCTTGTACTATGTGAACTGTACTAAGCGCTTGGGAGAGTACAGTAGAACAATTAACAGACACATTCCCTGTCCACAGGCAGCTCACAGTCTAGAGGGGGAGACAGACTTTAATCTACATAAATAAATAAAAGAATTCCAGATATATTCAGATATGTGCTTTGGGGCTGGGAGGGAGGATGAATAAAGGGAGCAAGTCAGGGCGATGTAGAAGGGAGTGGGAGAAGAGATGAGGACTAAGTTGGGAAGGGCTCTTGGAGGAGATGGGCCTTCAGTAAGGCTTTAAAGTAGGGGGAGAGTAGTTATAATAATTCATTCATTCAATAGTATTTATTGAGCGCTTACTATGTGCAGACCACTGGACTAAGCGCTTGGGATGAACAAGTCGGCAACAGACCGGCAAGAGACGGTCCCTGCCGTTTGACGGGCTTACGGTCTAATCGGGGGAGACGGACAGACGAGAACGATGGCGATAAACAGCGTCGAGGGGAAGAACATCTCGTAAAAACCGATGGCGACTAAATAGAATCGAGGCGATGTACAATTCATTAACAAAATAAATAGGGTAATGAAAATATATACAGTCGAGCGGACGAGTACGGTGCTGTGGGGATGGGAAGGGAGAGGGGGAGGAGCAGAGGGAAAAGGGGAAAATGAGGCTTTAGCTGTGGAGAGGTAAAGGGGGGATGGCAGAGGGAGTAGAGGGGGAAGAGGAGCTCAGTCTGGGAACGCCTCTTGGAGGAGGTGATTTTTAAGTAGGGTTTCGAAGAGGGAAAGAGAATCAGTTTGGCGGAGGTGAGGAGGGAGGGCGTTCCGGGACCGCGGGAGGACGTGACCCGGGGGTCGACGGCGGGACGGGCGAGACCGAGGGACGGCGAGGAGGTGGGCGGCGGAGGAGCGGAGCGTGCGGGGTGGGCGGTAGAAAGAGAGAAGGGAGGAGAGGTAGGAAGGGGTGAGGTGACGGAGAGCCTCGAAGCCTAGAGTGAGGAGTTTTTGTTTGGAGCGGAGGTCGATGGGCAACCACTGGAGTTGTTTAAGAAGGGGAGTGACAGGCCCAGATCGTTTCTGCGGGAAGATGAGCCGGGCGGCGGAGTGAAGAATAGACCGGAGCGGGGCGAGAGAGGAGGAAGGGAGGTCAGAGAGAAGGCTGACACGGTAGTCTAGCCGGGATATGACGAGAGCCCGTAATAGTAAGATAGTCGTTTGGGTGGAGAGGAAAGGGCGGATCTTGGCGATATTGTAGAGGTGAAACCGGCAGGTCTTGGTAAAAATGACGTTGGTATTTGTTAAGCGCTTACTATGTGCAGAGCACTGTTCTAAGCGCTGGGGTAGATACAGGGTAATCAGGTTGTCCCACGTGAGGCTCACAATTAATCCGCATTTTACAGATGAGGGAACTGAGGCACAGAGAAGTGAAGCGACTTGCCCACGGTCACGCGGCTGACAACTGGCAGAGCCGGGATTAGAACCCATGACCTCTGACTCCCAAGCCTGGGCTCTTTCCGCTGAGCCACTCTGGTTATCTGTCTGATATGAGAAGGGAGGGCGCTCCAGGCCTGAGGTACGATGTGGGCGAGAGGTCGGCAGTGAGATAGAGGAGATGGAGGGACAGTGAGAAGGTTGGTATTAGAGGAGCGAAGTGTGGGGGCTGAGTTGGAGAAGGAGAGTAGTGAGGTGAGGCAGGAGGGGGCGAGGGGATGGATGGCTTTAAAACCAGCGGTGAGGAGGTGGGATCAATCTGCTGAGGGTCTCAAGGAGGCCTGTGAGAAATCGGGAACAGCCAGTGCTGGATGTTTCCTTGCCTCACAGTAAAACCGACGCTGTAGTTTATCAGTCTTAGTGCCAAGACCCGTCTGGTGATGATGATGACGAGAAACAGCATGGCCTAGTGCCAAGAGCACAGGCTCGGATTCAGAGGACGTGGGTTCTGATCCTGGCTCTGCCACTTGTCTGTTGTGTGACCTTGGGCAAATCACTTCACTTCTCTGGGCCTCAGTTCCCTCGTTTGTAAAATGGGGATTAAAATTGTGAGCTCCATGAGGGACAGGGACTGTGTCCAACCTGATTACCTTCTATACCCCAGCGCTTAGAACAGTTCTTGGCACATAGTAAGCAGTTTACATATACCACAGTTAAAGTTTAAAAGAAGGATTGTCTGTATCTGCACACAGTAAGCGCTCAATAAATCCAATTGAATGATTAATGTTGGTATTTGTTAAGTGCTTACTACGTGCAGAGCACTGTTCTAAGCCCTGGGGTAGATACAGGGTATTCAGCTTGTCCCACGTGAGCTTCACAGTCTTAATCCCCATTTTACAGATGAGGGAACTAAGGCACAGAGAAGTTAAGTGGCTTTCCCACACTCACACAGCTGACAAGTCACAAAGCCTGGATTCGAACCCATGACCTCTGACTCCCAAGCCCATGCTCTTTCCACTGAGCCACGTTGAATGCTCAGCGCTTAGAACAGTGCTCAACGCTTGGAACAGTGCTTGACACATAGTAAGCGCTTAACAAATGCCATCATTATTATTATTATTATTATTTGGGGGTTTAGGAGATGCAGCATGAGGGTCTCCCGGAGACGGGAGGTTGGACGGCAGATCGGATGGTGGCCCGAGGGGTGACTTATTGGGATGGCCAAAGGAAGGAGGGGATGGTGACGGGAGTCCATCCCAGTGGACCGTGAAGGTGGACGGTGGCTTAGGAGAGCCAGGGGAAAGGTCGGAGTGCTAGCTCTGCTTCTCTTCCCTCAAACTCTAGAAGCCAGCTAGCTCCCTTCCCTCCAGTGGCAAGAAGCAAGTTGGATAGAAGCTTCCCTATAAGCTCACTGTGCACAGAGAATGTTCCTGTTTTATCATTGTGTTGTAATAATAATAATGATGATGATGATATCTGTTAAGCGCTTACTATGTTCCAGGCACTGTTCTAAGTGCTGGGGTGGATAGAAGCAAACTGGGTTGGACACAGTCCCTGTCCAGCACAGGGTTCACAGTCTCAATCCTCATTCATTCATTCAATAGTATTTAGTGAGTGCTCACTATGTGCAGAGCACTGTACTAAGCGCTTGGAATGTACAATTTGGCAACAGATAGAGACCGTCCCTGCCCATTGATGGGCTTACAGTCTAATCGAAGGAGACGGACGGACAAAAACAGACAACTTAATAGCAATAAATAGACTCAAGGGGATGGACACCTCATTAACAAAATAAATAGGGTAATAAAAATCTATCCAAATGAGCACAGTGCTGAGGGGAGGGGAAGGGAGAGGGGGAGGAGCAGAGGGAAAGGGGGGAAAGGGGGCTTAGCTGAGGGGAGGTGAAGGGGGGCAGAGAGGCAGCAGAGGGAGCAGAGGGAAAAGAGGTAGCTCAGTTTGGGAAGGCCTCTTGGAAGAGGTGAGCTCTCAGTAGGGCTTTGAAGAGGGGAAGAGAGTTAGTTTGGCAGAGGTGAGGAGGGAGGGCGTTCCAGGAAAGCGGGAGGACGTGGGCCAGGGGTTGACGGCGGGATAGGCGTGAACGGGGGACGGTGAGGAGGTGAGCGGCAGAGGAGCGGACAGATGAGGAAACTGAGGCCCAGAGAAGCGAAGTAATTTGCGCAAGGTTACACAGCAGACAAGTGCGGGAACTGGGATTAGAACCCATGACCTCCTGACTTCCAGGCCCATGCTCTAACCATTACGACATGCTGCTTCTCGTACTCTCCCAAATGCTTCGTAGAGTGCCCTGCACGCAGTAAGCACGCGGTAAACACAATGGATCGCACGATTGATCAATCAATAGTATTTATCAAGCGCTTATTACATGGAGAGCACTGGACTAAGCGATTGGGAGAGTACTGTACTAAGCGATTGGGAGAGTACAATAAAACAGAGTTGGTAGACGTGTTTTGGTAGACGTGTTCCCTACCCACAACGAACTTACAGTCTAAAGGGGGAGAGAGACATTAATATTTGTAATTAATAATTTGTAATTGGAGTCCTCGCTGAGTATGGGACCCCTGGTTTAAGGAGGGAATCAGGGTGGTTGTCCCTTTCTCCCTCTTTCTTCTCCCTCTGGCCCTGTCAATCAGTAGGATTCAATCAGTGGTATTTATTGAGCACTTAATATGTGCAGAACACTGTACTAAGTGTGTGGGAGAGTACAGTAGAATCGGTTAGAATTGTTAGAATTAGAAGCAGCGTGGTTTAGTGGAAAGAGGCCGGGCTTGGGAGCCAGAGGATTCATTCAATAGTATTTATTCATTCAATAGTATTTATTGAGCGTTTACCTTGTGCAGAGCACTGTACTAAGCACTTGGAATGTACAAGTCGGCAACAGATAGAGACGGTCCCTGCCCTTTGACGGGTTTACAGTCTAGTCGACGGGTTCTAATCCCAACTCTGCCACTTGTCTGCTGTATGACCTTGGGTAAGCCACTTCACTTATCTGTGCTTCAGTTGCCTCATCAGTAAAATGGGAAGTAAGACTGTGTGCCCTACCTGATTATCTTGTATCTACCCAAGGCCTTAAAACAGTGCACATAGTAAGCACTTAACAAATACCATAATCATTATTATTAATTATTATAATTATTATTGCTAGTTGGTAGATAAAAACTGAGGCAAATTCTGACAGCAGCTATCGAATTTCCCAAGGTTGTAGACTTCGAGGGGTTCCAAAAATACCACAAGGAACACTTTGTTCGTCTCCTCCTCTCCGGTGATTTCTATTCTGATCAAATTCCTCCTTATTTTAAAGAGTTCCAAAGGGAAAACAACCTCTGAGTTCCTTGTCTCTAAGGTTTCCAACTTCTTAACTCGAGACTTGCTCTGTTTAAACTGAGCGCTCCTCTCAGTCACCTCACTGGAGACCTCCATCTCCCCTAATGGTATCCTCTCTCCGTGCTTTCCAAGCTAATTGACGGCAGACGTACCACTTCGGAATCACAGAGGAGCCACTTTTCTTCTTCCCTTAGAACAATAAATCCAGTGACTGGGGCCTTCTGTTCTGGAGAAAAGGATCTCTCTGGAAAAGGAGAGTAAAGCATGTCATTCATTCATTCAATCGTATTTATTGAGCGCTTACTGTGGTCAGAGCACTGTACTAAGCGCTTGAAAAGTACAATTTGGCAACAGATAGAGACAATCTCTACCCAACAACAGGCTCACAGTCTAGAAGTGGGGAGACAGACCATAAAATAAGACAAAACAAGTAGAAAAGCATCAATGACATCAATAAATATCTCGATGATCTCGGTGGAGGGGGCAAGCACCATTCTGATACGTCCTCCATGTCTACCGACTCTTTTATTGGTCTCTCCCAAGCGCTCAGTACAGTGCTTTGTACCCAGGAAGTTCTCCGTAAATACCACTGATTGATTTATACTTGAATAATGGCAAGGAGAGAACTGTGGCCTGGGAGTCAGGAGGACCTGGATTCTAATCCTGCCTCTGCCACATGTCTGCTGTGTGACTTTGGGTAAGTCATTTCGCTTCTCTGTGCCTGAGTTGCTTCATCTGTAAAATGGGGCCTAAGACTGTGAGCCACCATGTGGGACAAGGACTGCATCCATCCTGATTACGTTGTACCCACCCCAGTGCTCAGAACAATGCTTGGCACATAGTAAACACTTAACAAATACCACAGTTATTATTAGTTGTCATTTCTACATAAGGAAAGCAATCTCTCACCTGGGACAATTGCAACTGACTCAGTAGAATGCCTGAAAATGTTATTGGGTCCTTGTGCTTTTTCAAACTGATGTTACTTATTTACACCCTTCTTGCTGTTAAGGTATCCATGCTGGCCTAACATTTATTTTTGACCTCTTCATTTGTAAATATAATTGCAGAGAAGCAGTGTAGCTCAATGGAAAGAGCACAGTGTTTGGAGTCAGAAGTCATGGGTTTTAATCCCACCCCCACCACTTGTCAGCTGTATAACTTTGGGCAAGTCATTTAACTTCTCTGTGCCTCAGTTACCTCATCTCTAAAATGGGGATTAAGACTGTGAGCCCCACATGGGGCAACCCGATTATCTTGTATCATCCCCAGCGCTTAGAACAGTGCTTGACACATAGTAAGCACTTAACAAATTATTATTATCCTCTTACTTGTTAAGTGCTCATTTTGTATGGAATACTGTTCTAACTGTTGGGGTAGATACGATTCCTTTAGGTCACACAAAATCCTTGTCCTACATGGGACACACAGTTTAAGAAGGTGGAAGAACAATTACTGAATGTCCACTGAACGCATGAGGTAAGTCATGAGGTGAGAAGTTCAGTGACTTTTTTTTTTACGATGTTTGTAAAGCGCTTGCTACGCATCAGGCATTGAATTAGCCACTGGGCTAGATAAAAGATTGTCAAGTTGGACACCATTGCTGTCCCCCGTGGGGCTCACGGTCTTAATCGCCATTTTGCACATGAGGTAACTGAGGCACAGCGAAGTGAAGTGACTTGTCCAAGGTCACCCAGCCGATAAGTGGCAGAGGGGGGATAGAAACTAGGTCCTTCTGATGCCCAGGCCTGTGTTCTAAACACTTTTTGAAGAAGCAGAAGGTCTTACAGCAGACAAGTAGCAGAACTAGGATTAGAACCCAGGTCCTCCGTCCCACAGGTCCGTGCGCTTTCATTCATTCATTCATTCATTCATTCATTCATTGTCATATTTATTGAGCGTTTACTGTGTGCAGAGCACTGTACTAAGCGCTTGGAATGTACAGTTTGGCAATAGATAGAGACAATCCCTGCCCAACAACGGGCGCATAGTCTAAAAAGGGAGACAGACAACAATCCCTGCCTACGACGAGCTTACAATCTAGAGCTGGGGAGACAGACATCAAGAAAAGTAAACAGGCATCAAGACATCAATACAAGAAAACAGATATCAATATAAATAAATAAAATGACAGATATATACATCAGTGCTGCGGGGCAGGGAGGGGGAGAAGAGAGAAAGGAGCGAGTCAGGGTGATGCGGAAGGGAGGGAGAGATGAGGAAAAGCGGAGCTTAGTCTGGGAAGGCCTCTTGGAGGAGATGGGTCTTCAGGAAGGCTTTGAAGGTGGGGAGGGTCATTGTCTGTGGGATTTGAGGAGGGAGGGGGTGCCGGACCAGAGGCAGGATGTGGGCCGGGGGTCGGCGGCGAGACAGGCGAGATGGAGGCTCAGTTAGGTTAGCGACACCAGAGGAGCGGAGTGTGCTCCTCCACTTTCCACTAGGAAGCATTAATGTGTAAATCCTTGTGGACAGGATACACAGCACTACTTATTTTGTACTTTCCCAGCGCCTACCACAGAGTACCACACCGAGTGAATGGTCAATAGATTCCCATTCGGCCGAGAGCATTGCCGGAGGGACAAAGGTTGAAATAGGAATCTCATATCTGTGTGGACTTGGATGGTCCTGGGTGCATAGAGTTGCTAGTGCATTCTCTCTTTATTCCAGCTTTATGGTACAATATAGATTTAGTAATAATAATAATTGTGACAAGAGCACAGGTTTGGGAGTCAGAGGTCGAGGGTTCTAATCCTGCCTCTGCTACTTATCAGCTGTGTGACTTTGGGAAAATCACTTAACTTCTCTGTGCCTCCAGTTACCTCATCTGTAAAATGAGGATTGTCTGTGAGTCCCATGTGGGACAACCTGATGACCTTGTATCTACCCCAGTGCTTAGAACAGTGCTTGGCACATAGTAAGCGCTTAGCAAACAAAATTATTATTATTATTGTTATTATTACTATGTGCCAGGCACTTTTCTAAGCACTGGGGCAGATGCAAGACAATTGGGTTGGACACAGTCCCTGTCACACATAGGGCTCACAGTCTTCATCCCCATTTTACAGATGAGGGAACCGAGGCACGGAGGAGTTAAGTGACTTCTCCAAGGTCACACAGCAGAGAAGCGGCAGAACCGGGAGTAGAACCCGTGTCCTTCTAACTCCCAGGCCTGTGTTCTATCCACTAGGCCATCCTGCTCTTATGTACTTACTGTGTGCCAGGCACTGTACTAAGCACTTTTAGTGGTCAAGTCTGCTTTAAATTGGTCATCTTTTGCAATACTTTTTAAGTGTTTGCAGTCTGTGAACATTCATCCTTATTTCAGACACTCACAAGCGGGACTTCCCATTTATTCCCCTTTGTCCCATTTCCACCCCAGCTATAAAGCCGTCTGGCTGTGACAGGGAACCGTATTAGAATGATCAATGCAGGGCTGAAGATCAACAAAACAAAAGCCACTTCAGAACAAACTGCAGCCTAAACAGAAGTTCTCCTCCTCCCCTGGAGTAGTTTTGTACAAAACCCTGTTACCTAAGCATTAACTCGTGTTTGGTTCGCCTTTTCTATCTTCCTTTGTTCTAAAAATAAGGCATTATGTGACAAGCCCCTAGCAATGGGATAGATACAATATAATCAGATCAGACACATTTCTGTCCTACCTGGGCTCAGTCTAAGGGAAAGTCAGCCAGTGAATCATATTTATTGAGTGCTTACTGGCTGCAAAGCACTGCACTAAGCTTGGGAGGGTACAGTATAGCAATGTGACATACACATTATCCGACCACAACGAGTTTACAGGGGAACAGATATTTAATCCTGGTGCTTAGGTCAGTGCTTGGCACATAGTAAGCACTTAACAATTGCTATTGTTATTAATCCCTATTTTACATAAGGAATAAAGGAGGCAGAGAGGTTGTGACATCCACTATTGGCTTCAATTCTGTCCATCACCGTGCCCCTTCCTACCTCACCTCCCTTCTCTCCTTCTACAGCCCAGCCCACACACTCTACTCCTCTGCTGCTCTCCTCAAGGTGCTTCATTCTCTGCTGTCCTGCCGTCGACCCCGGTCCACATCCTATCACTGACCTCGAATGCCCTCCCTCCTCACATCCACCAAACTAACTCTCTTCCCCTCTCCCAAGCCCTACTGAGAGCTCATCTCCTCCAGGAGGCCTTCCCAGACTGAGGCCCCCCTTTTCCTCTGCTCCTCCTCCCCTCCCGATCAACCCTACTCCCTCCCTCTGCTCTATCCCCTTCCCCTCCCCACAGCCTTTGTGTATCTTTGTACATATTTATTACTCTATTTTATTAATGATGTGTATATAATTCTATTTATCTATTTTGATGCTATCGATGCCTGTCTGCTTGTTTTCTTTTGTTGTCTGTCCCCCCCTTCTAGGCTGTGAGCCCGTTGTTGGGTAGGGATTGTCTCTCTCTGTGGCCGAATTGTACTTTCCAAGCACTTAGTACAGTGCTCTGCACACAGTTAGCACTCAATCAATACGACTGAAGAAATGAATAAATGAATCCAAGTTCACACAGCAAGAGGTTGAGCTAGGATTAAAATCAATCCCTTATTTTTTTCGTCCTTTGTGCAGAGCACTGAACTAAGCACTTGGGAGAAAATAACAAAATAGAGGTGATAGACAAGTTTCTCCTCTCCCCGCCCCCACCACTGAAGAGAAGAGGGTAGAAAAACAGATATTAATGCTTGAAATATGGGTGCCTGGTAAATTCATGTAATAATAATAATAATAATTGTAGTAATTCATTCATTCATTCCGTAGTATTTATTGATGATAATAACGTTGGTATTTGTTAAGCGCTTACTATGTGCAGAGCACTGTTCTAAGCGCTGGGGTAGATACAGGTTAATCAGGTTGTCCCACATGAGGCTCACAGTTAATCCCTATTTTACAGATGAGGTAACTGAGGCAGCGAGAAATTAATTGACTTGCCCACAGTCACACAGCTGACAAGTAGCAGAGGTGACATTCGAACCCATGACCTCTGACTCCGAACCCCGGCTCTTTCCATTAAGCCATGCTGCTTCTTGAGTGCTTACTATGTGCAGAGCACTGTACTAAGCGCTTGGAATGTACCAATCGGTAACAGATAGAGACAGTCCCTGCCCTTTGACAGGCTTACAGTCTAATTGGGGGGCTTACAGTCTAATCCGCGGAGCTTAGGGTAGGCGCTTACTATGTGCCGGAAACTGCACTAAGCGCTGGTCTAGGTACAAGATGTTGGGTGGGACCTAGTTCCTGTCCCACATTCTCATTTTCCAGATGGGGTAACTGAGGCAGAGAGAAGTAAAGTGATCTGCCCAAGGTCACACAGCGGACATATGGAGGAATCAGGATTAGAACCCAGATCCTTCTGACCCCCAGGGCCGGGCTCTTTCCAGTAGGCCATGTTTCTTCTCAGAAGTGTGCGCAGAAGTTCTACGTGCACTTAATTGGCCCAGGAGGGCTGAGGCAGTAGGTGTAAGGAAAGGACCCCTTCTTTAGACCCAAAGCAAACGGTGTCCTTCCCTTGTACGTTTACTGGTTTCTCTCGGGCCAACACCAACTCTTCTGAGCCCAGGAATCCAGCCCTTATTGCTTTCTCTTTCTAGGACAGCAGCCGGTAGCCCCGAGGAAATCGTGTTTTCACTTAGCAGGATAGCTTTACACTGCACTTCTCGAGCCAATATAAGCTTAACGGTGAAGCGATTTGAAGTTAGGAGATCTTTACTTTCCATCCCCTTAGGTGTGTTTATTTTTTTTAATAGTATTTGAAAAGGGCTTACTATGTGCCAGACACTGTACTAAGTGCTGGGCTAGGAACAAGCAAATGAGTTTGGATACAGTCCATGACTCACATGGGGCTCACGATCTTATTCTCCTTTTTACAGATAATAATTGTAGTTGTTAAGAGCTTACTGTGTGTCAGGCACAGTTGTAAATGCTGGGGCAGAGACAAGGCAATCAGGTTCATGGATTCATTCTTTCAGTTGTATTTACTGAGCCTTACTCTGTGCAGAGCACTGTACTGAGCTCTTGGGAGAGTACCCTACAACAATAAACAGACACATTCCCTGCCCACAGTGAGTTTATAGTCTAGAGCAGGGGAAAAAGACATTGTTACACATGAATATATTACAGATGTGGACATAAGCGGTGGGTTGCCGGGAGGGGAGAAGAACAAAGGAAGCAATCAGGGTGACGTAGAAGGGAGTGGGAGATGAGGAAAAATGGGGCTTAGTCTGGGAAGGCCTCTTGGAAGAGATGGGCCTTCAATAAGGCTTCGAAGTGGGGAAGAGTAATTTTCTGTGGGATTAGAAGAGGGAGGGGGTTCCAGGCCAGAGGCAGAAGGTGGGCTAAGAGTCAGCGGCGAGACAGGAGAGAAGGAGACCCAGTGAGAAGATTAGCATTAGAAGAGCAAAGTGTGCAGGCTGGGTTGTAGAAGGAGAGTAGGCAGGTGAGGTAAGAGGGGGTAAAGTGGTGCACTGCTTTAAAGCCAGTGGTGAGGAGTTTTTGTCTGATGCGGAGGCAGATGGGCAACCACTGGAGATTTTTGAAGAGAAGGGTGATGTGCCCTGAATGTTTTTATTGAAAAATGATCCTGGCAGGAGCAGTGAGAAGTGTGGAGTGGAGTGGGGAGAGACAGGAGGCTGGGAGGTCAGCAAGGGGGTGGATGCAGTCATCCAGGCGGGATAGATTGAGTGACTGGATTAACATGGGAGCGATCTGGATGGAGAGGAAAGGGCGGATTTTAGCGATTTTGTGAAGGTGGGACCCAAGGGGTTTAGTGATGGATTGAATATATGCTTTGAATGAGAGAGAGAGGAGTTGAGGATAATGCCAAGGTTCCGGGATTTTGTGAGGCAGGAAGGATGGAGGTGCTGTCTACAGTGATGGGAAAGTCAGAGAGACGACAGGGTTTGGGTGGGAAAATAAGGAGCTCTGTTTTGGACATGTTAAACTTCACTTCTCTGGGCCTCAGTTCCTTCATCTGTAAAATGGAGATGAAAACGGTAAACCCTATGTGGGACAGGGACTGAATTCAATCTGATAAATTTGTATCTACCCCAGCACTTAGTACAGTACCTGGCACATAGTAAGCACCTAACAAATACCATTAAAAAAACCCAAAAACTGGACAAACTCCTCTTGCTCAGATCAGTGTATTCTAGGATGCTTTGACTCGTAATTAATGCTTAATGGCACAAAACTGAAAAATATTAATGAGAGTGCTAATGGCTCCCTTCTGGGTTTGGAGATGGTTGAAAATTGCAAAAATTCTACTGATCCCAGGAAATCCCACTCCCTTAGATCATGAGCCCTGTATCAGAGCCCTGTTCCATCTGATTAACCTGTATCTTCCCCAGTGCTTAACCCGGTAAAACCTTGGACAAGTCACTTGACTTTGGCGTGTCTTAATCACCTCATCTGTAAAATGGAGATTATGACTGTGAGCCCCATGGGGGATGGGGACTGTGTCCAACCTGATCAATTTCTTTCTATTCCAATGCTTAGAACAGTGCCTGGCACATAGTCAGTGCTTGAGAAATACCACGAAAAAGCCATTATCGTTATTACTTCTTGCCAGGCCAATCCATTCTTCCTAATTCCAATTTCTAATAATAATGATAATGATAATAACTATAATGGTACTTGTTAAATGCTTACCCTGTGCCAAGTTAATCACGTTGGACACAGGTTGGACACTGATTTCTTCTACTACTACTAATGATAACTGTGTTTTTTGTGGTATTTGTTCTAAGCACTGGGGTAGATAAAAGATCATCAAGTTGGACACGGTCTGTGTCCCACGTGGGGCTCACAGTCTTAATCCCCATTTTACAGATGAAGTACCTGAGGCCTGGAGAAGTGAAGTGACCTTCCCAAGGGTCACACGGCAGACAAGTGGCGGAGCCGGGATCGGAATCCAGGTCCTTCTGACTCTCAGGCCCATGCCCTATCCACTAGAGAAGCAGTTTGGCTTAGTGGAAAGAGCACGGGCTTGGGAATCAGAGGTCGTGGGTTCTAATCCCTCCTACACCACTAGTCAGCTGTGTGACTTTGGGCAAGTCACTTAACTTATCTGTGCCTCAGTTACCTCATCTGTAAAATGGGGATTAAGACTGTGAGCCCCACATGGGACAACCTGATCTCCCCCAGCGCTTAGAATGTGCTTGGCACATAGTTAGTGCTTAACAGATATCAAAATTATTATTATTATTATTATTAGGCCATGTTGTTAATCTCCAAAGTGCTTAGTATGGTGTTTGGTGTGCAGTAAGTACTTGAAACATTCTATTAATGAGAGCAGGATACGTTAGGCCAAAAGCTATTTCTTCCATTCTCTCCACCCACAAAATTCCTCCTCATTCAATTCATTCATTCAATAGTATTTATTGAGCGCTTACTATGTGCAGAGCACTGGACTAAGCGCTTGGAATGAACAAGTCGGCAACAGATAGAGACAGTCCCTGCCATTTGACGGGCTCACGGTCTAATCGGGGGAGACAGACAGACGAGAACAATGGCAATAAATAGAGTCAAGGGGAAGAACATCTCGTAAAAACAATGGCAACTAAATAGAATCAAGAGATTTCCAAGACTGAGCTGTTTTTGATTTATACAGAGGGATAACCCCACTGGATCACTCTTTGATATTGTCATATCTTTCTAATGGAACATAGTCTCTTTCTGAGCCTGTGTCTCTCCTATTAAGGCTAATAGGTATTATGCTGCTGCATCAAGATAGGTTGTATCCTCACGCAATCCCTGTATTTTCACAGTCGGATCCTGAGAGATGAAATGATGCTGTAATAGCCACTGTCTCATGGTTTTTTTTTTTTCACTCCCTCAATCAAAAGCCTGGGTCTTATTTCATTTGATTTGCCTTATCCCCTTCAAATAAATTGCTGGTGTAAAAGGAAAATCTTCTTTTGAAATAATGATCATCTATCTTTGGTGCTGGGGAGGGAGAAGGAAAATGGAGAGGGAGATTAAATCGAAAGAGAGGCTTCCGCTGTCTAACGGATTGTTGGCATCTTTTTACCAACCTTTTGAAGATCCTTTTGAAGATTTTTGGAGAAGCAGCATGGCCAAGTGGAAAAGGCACAGGCTTGGAAGTCAGGGGACCTGGGTTTCAATCCCAGTTCTGCCACTCGTCTGCTGTATGACCTTGGACAAGTCACTTAACTTCTCTGTGCCCGTTACCTCATCTGTAAAATGGGGATTAAGACTTGGAGCCCTAAATGGGACTGAATCCAAGATGATCAGTTTATATCTACCTCAGTGTTTAGTACAGTGTCCAGCACATAGAGCTTAGCAAATACCATTAAAAAATAAAGTCCGTCTCATTTCCACCTGTGTATTCTTTCTTAGTGCTTAGTACAGTGCTCTGCACACAGTTACACTTACTAAGTACGTTTATTACTAATGCTTTTTGGTTATAGAGCCTTACCAGTTGCAGCAACCAAAATTAGTCAACCTTTTGTATTTAGGATCATTTCGAACCACAGAAAGCACCCAACATGTAAGTAATGATTCTAGTTATAGCAGCTATTGTACATGAAAGCAATGAACTGAGGAAAATTCAATAAGGTTTCATGAAATGGAGAGTAAATAATATTTTAAAAGAACAGCTGGGGTAGAAAATCTAGCAAAGCTACCAAGACCTACTTATTAAAATGCACTTTATTTCTTAAAGCAGATTTAACGTAAAAATCCAATTTTCCACAGATCAGTAAAGTTTATGCATTTATTTTCTGGTCACTGATTTTGATTTATGGGAGAACAGTGACCAAGATGCTTCTCTTTCATTTCACTTATTTAAAAACTGAGTTATGTGCTTGTGAAATGTCTTTGATAACTGTGACCAGATTGATCTGGCGGCTTTAACCTAAAGAGGTGTGAGGCAGAGTTCTCCATACTCATCGTACTGGGCTAAAGATGGATTTGCGAAGGTGGAGCGAAGACATCTCCTTTAAGATACAGGCCGTCTTCGTTCGTTCAGCCAGTAGTATCGAGCACTTAGTGTGTGCAGAGCACTGTACTAAGCACTTGGGAGAGTACAGTATAGCAATAAACGGACACATTCCCTGCCCGCAACAGGTTTACAGTCTAGAAGGGCAGAAAGACATTCATATGAATAAATGACAGATATGGACGTAAGTGCTGAGGGGCCGGGGGGGGGGTGGGGGACGACGAATAAAGGGAACAACTCAGGGTGACGCAGAAGGGAATGGGAGAAGAGGAAAGGGGGGGCTTAGTCAGGGAAGGCTTCTTGGAGGAGATGGGGCGTCAATAAAGAGGGAAGAGGGAGTCATTGTCGGGTTCAAGGAGGGAGGGCGTTCCGGCCAGAGGCAGGACGTGGGCGAGAGGTCGGTGGCTAGAGAGAGGCACAGGGAAAAGGGAAACATTAGAGGAGCAAAGTGTGTGGGCTGGATTGTTTTGAGTGTATCGAGTTGAGATAGGAGAGGCACTGAGTCAGTCAATAGTACTTATTGAGCCTTTAGTGTAGAGAAGCAGCGTGGCTTAGTTGAAAGAGCCCAGACTTGGGAGTCAGAGGTCATGGGTTCTAATCCCAGCTCGGCCACTTGTCAGCTGTGTGACTCTGGGCAAGTCACTTAACTTCTCCGCGCCTCACTTACCTCATCTGTAAAATGAGGAATGAGACCGTGAGCCCCACGTGGGACAACCTGATAACCTGGTATCTATCCCAGCACTTAGAACAGTGCTTGGCCCATAGTAAGCGCCTAACAAATGACATTATTTTATGAGAAGCAGTATAGCCCAGTGGAAAGAGCCCGGGGTGGGGAATCAGAGGTAATGGGTTCTAATCCCGACTCTGCCACTTGTCAGCTGTGTGACTTTGGGCAAGTCACTTAACTTCTCTGGGTCTCAGTTACCTCATCTGTAAAATGGGGATTAAGACTGTGAGCCCCACCTGGGACAACCTGATTACCTGTATACCTCGCGCCCCCCCCCCCCCCCCCCGAGTGCTTAGAACAGTGCTTGGCACATAGTAAGCACTTAACAAATGTCATATCCAGTGCTTAGAACAGTGGTTTGCACATAGTAAGCGCTTAACAGATACCATCATCATTATTAAGCAGCGTGGCTCAGTGGAAAGAGCGTGGGCTTCGGAGTCAGAGGTCATGGGTTCGACTCCCAGCTCTGCCACTTGTCAGCTGTGTGACTGTGGGCGAGTCACTTAACTTCTCTGTGCCTCAGTTACCTCATCTGTACAATGGGGATTAACTGTGAGCCTCACGTGGGACAACCTGATGACCCTGTATCTGCCCCGGCGCTTAGAACAATGCTCTGCACATAGTAAGCGCTTAACAAATACCAACATTATTACAGAGCACTGTGCTAAGCTCTTGGGAGACTACAATGCATTGGAGTCGGTAGACATGTTCCCTGTCCACAGTGAGTTTTTGGTCTAGAGGTAATCATCTTAAAACATCACTAATGATGCTGCAATATAAGCGGCTGTTTAATTGCTTTCCTCAGCAGAACAAAAGTTCCTCGAGGGCAGGAAATGGTACAATAAACCACTGAGAAGCAGAGAGGTCACATGGATAGAGCACGAAACAGAAAGTTCAAAGGACCTGGGTTCTAATCTTGGCTCCGTCACTTGTCTGCTGTGTGACTTTGGGCAAAGTTCTTAGCTTCTCTGTGCCTCAGTTACCTCATCTGGGAAATGGGGCTTGAGACTGTGAGCCCCGTGGGGGACATGGATTGGGTCCAACCTGATTCCTTTGTATCTACCCCAGCACTTAAGACAGTGCCTTGCACATAGTAAGCACTTAACGGATACCATAAAAAAGTGAATGCTCAATAATGCGACTATTCATGTCTTAACTATTTAGACTCCTCCAAAATAAGTTGTAAGGAAGTATTACTTAATCACTTCCATGGAATCCACGATTGTAAAAATGATCATTTTTCTTTCTTTTTTTTTGGTGGGGGGGAGTGCAGAAATATGTGTAGAGAAGGGTTCAGTGGGTCAACTAAGCCCCCTCCCCCGACCCACACCTTCTCATGAGCCTCAGGGGCTCTGCCTTGTGGATCAAGATACTTCCATGGTGACTCCATTGGAGATCCCGTCAGTCATCCAATCATTTAGACAAACGTATTTATTGAGCGCTTACTGTGTGAAGAGCATTGAACTAAGGGCTTGGGAGAGGACAACGTAACAATGTAATAGACACATTCCTTGCCCACAGTGAGCTTACAGTCTAGAGAGGGAGACAGACATTAATATACAAGCAGCGTGGCTCAGTGGAAAGAGCCCAGGCTTGGGAGTCAGAGGTCATGAGTTCGAATCCCCGCTCTGCCACTTGTCAGCTGTGTGACAGTGGGCAAGTCACTTCACTTCTCTGTGCCTCAGTTACCTCATCTGTGAAGTGGGGATTAACTGTGAGCCTCACGTGGGACAACCTGATTACCCTGTATCTACCCCAGCGCTTAGAACAGTGTTTGGCACATAGTAAGCGCTTAACAGATGCCAACATTATTATTATTATTATTATCAAATAAATTTCCAGGGGTCAAGTGGACAGTCCCGGTCCACCAAGAGCTTCCAGTCTACTGGGAGAACTGGGAAGTCGTAGGTGATGGAGTCAGATAAGAATGGAAGAGATGATGGAGAGGTTTGAATGATCAGTGAATGATTGAATGATCAATAAATCAGAGTCTTGAGCGAATCTGCCATGAAACCAGGGCTTAGGAGTTTGTGCTTGAATAATAATAACAATTATAATCATAATGATAATAATGACTGTGGTATTTGATAAGTGCTTACTTTGTGTCAAGCACTGTACTAAGCACTGGAGCAGCTACAAGATAATCAGGTCCCACATGGGGCTCACAGTCTAAGTAGGAGGAAGATTTAAGTTATTAAATCTCCATCTTGCTGATGAGGGAATTGAGGCTCAGAGAAGTTAATCGACTTGCCCACGGTCCCACAGCAGACAAGTGCTGGAGCTGTATTAGAACCCAGGTCCTCTGACTCCCAGGCCCATGCTCTTTTCCTTAGATCTTTTGACATCTCTCTCTAGAAATCAGCTTAGGGCTGAATACCCTTTACTCCCACCCCATCATTCCATTATCTAAGTATGAACAACAATTTGCAGTGGCATTTGAGCCATTAATCATCAATAGTATTGGAATGCCTACCTCGTGCAGAGCACTGTACTAGCCTCCCGGGGGAATCAAACTGACTAGAAAACATCCCTGCCCTCAAGGAGTTTATAGTCCAGCAGAACATTCATTCAATCATATTTATTAAGTTTTTCTGTCTGCAGAGCACTGTACTAAGAACATATACTTGAGTTTCCAATTTCAATATCTATCACTCAGTGGTATTCGTTGAGCATTTTCTGTATGCACAGCACTGCATTTGGTGTTTGGGAGAATCCTGCACAATGAAGAAAATAGTAAATAATAATCATAATAATGATATTTGTTAAATGCTTACTATGTGCCAGGCACTGTTCTAAACCCTGGCATAGGTACAAAATGATTGGGTTGGACATGGTCCCTGTCCCACATAGGGACTTTTAACCCCCATTTTACTGATGAGGGAACTGAGGCCCAGAGAAGTGAAGTGACTTGCCCACAGTCACACAGCAGACAAATAACAGACAGGCTTAGAACCCTTCTTACTCTCATCCCCGTGCTCTGTTCATTAGACTACGCTGCTTCGATCCCTACCCTCAAGAGCTTACAACTGAGTGGAGTTACAGGCTACTAATTTTTCTGTACCCACTGTACAAAGCCAGAAATGTGAAGATTTTTCCTTCACTTCCTATTTTGCCTCAGCCTACAACAATTTTGTACTTTCCAAGCGCTTAGTACAGTGCTCTGCACATAGTAAACGCTCAATAAATACGATTGAATGAATGAACAATTTCAAGGCATTTTCAGTGCTGGAATCCAGTTTCCCTGAAAACAATGGATGTGTCTTGTCAATTTCAGTCAGCCACGGTATTATTTTTGCGTTTGTAATGAGAAAGGGTTCTAATGTTATTAACAGGCTCATTTAAAAAAAAAATGTTATTTGTTAAGTGCTTACTAAGGCACTGTTCTAAGCTCTGAAGTAGATTTAAGTTAATTAGGTTGGACACAATCCCTGTCCCACGTGGGGCTCACAGTCTTAATGTCCAATTTACAGATGAGGCCCAGTGAAGTGTCTTGCCCAAGGTCCCACAGCAGACAAGTAGGGAAGACAGGATTAGAACCCAGGTCCTTCTGACTCCCGGGCCCGTGCTCCAGGTACCAGGCCATTTCCCATTAGGGGGTTGGGTCAGTCACTTTTTTCCGATGTGATTTATTTCCCCCACCACTAGTTCTAGAGTTCTAGAAAAGGCCAGGGAGTTCCACTCTCAAAAGACTAAATATTCGCTATTGAAATTCTAAATTACCATCGACGTGACTGACCAGAAAAGACCTGTGAACGGGGAATCTGTCTCATGATAAATTGATCACTAACTGACTTATCGGGAATAAATTAGCGAGTTCCCGACTGCAAATGCTTTCCTCGGTGGAGAAACCATTAAGCGTTAATCAGGCACGATTATTTACATTTCACCGGAAACTCTTGCACGAGCAGAAATAGCCATTTTAATTAGCAGTGGAGAAGTGTCATATATGAGGCCAATGCCTGGTAGGTATTTTAATACTCTCCCTGAGCTCATTTTATGGGATGATGATTACATCTAATTTTTAATTAACAGCACCAAGTTGGACTTAAGGAGAAAAGGATTCAGATTTCATTAGCTAGTTCACAACGTGAGATCTATGCAGACCTAATTGATATAGTTGCCACAAAGTAGTCTTTCCATATAAATTATTCTGCCATTACCCTTCATTTAGCCGTGTGACAGGTAAAAATGGTAACTGTTAATAATTACGATACTTCTGGAGTGCAGAAAGTGTCCCAAGCACTGCAACTAAATGCAAGGGTAGATTACTAGATGACAAACGAACGAGACACGATTTCTAGCCCTCATTGGTATCACAACATGAGAGAAGGAAACAGCGTGGCTTAGTGGAAAGTACCAGGGCCTGGGAGTCAGAGGACCTGGGTTCTAATTCCCACTCTGCCACTTTCCTGCTGTGCGATCACGTGCCGGTCACGTCACTTCTCCGGACCTCAGTTTCTTCATCTGCAAAATGGGAACTCAATGTCTCCTCCCCCTCCCACTTAGATTATGAGCAACATATGACATCTGATGATCTTGTATCTACCCCATACGGTGCTTGCCAAATAATAAACGCTGAAGAAAAACCACGTTATTATTATTTTTGGTATTATTTTTAATTCTCCTTGTTCAGCTGGGCAAAGTGAGATCCACAGAGGTAGAACAAGAACCGGGTCTTCTGCCTCCCATCTCATGAGTTTTCTTTTAGCTTACGTTTCCAAATTGCATTTGAAATGGGAATATGACTCCTGATAAAAGTTTTATAGGTATGGAAGGGTAGGTCATCCTTTGGAAGGATAAGAATGTCTGCCTCATTTGATACAGGACTCCAAAAAGGAGCTGTGGACTCTTTGGCTGTAAAATATCTGAGGAATTCTATGAGTTGGAGCAATAGTTGGGAAGCAGAATTACCTAGTTGAGAAAGGACGGGCCTACTTGTTATGGTTAGGGAATGGGCCTGTTTCTTGTCATATCATACCCTGCCAACCATTAGTACCATGCTCAGCACATATTAAATGCTCAATAAATATGACTGACTGACTGCAAGCCAGAAGACCTCCTGTTTCCCCCCACTTTTGTCTATTCTTCATTCCACTCCCGGATCATCTTCCTACAGAAACACTCTGGGCATGTCACTCCCCTCCTCAAAAATCTCTAGGAGTTGCCTATCAACCTTCACATGAAACATAAACTCCTCACTCTTGGCTTCAAAGGTCTCCATCACCTTGCTCCCTTCTACCTCACCTCCCTTCTCTCCTTCTACTGCCCAGCCAGTACACTCCGCTCCTCTGCCATTGACCTCCTCACGGTCCCTCGTTCGCACCTGTCCCGCTGTCGACCCCTGGCCCACATCCTACCGCTGACTTGGAACGCCCTCCCTCCTCATATCCTCCAAACTAACTCTCTTTCTCTCTTCAAAGCCCTACTGAGAGCTCACCTCCTCCAGGAGGCCTTCCCAGACTGAGCCCTCCCTTTCCCTATGCTCCTCCCCTCCCCATCCCCCGTTCTCCTACCCTCTGCTCTTAATGTTGGTATATGTTAAGCGCTTACTATGTGCTGAGCACTGTTCTAAGTGCTGGGGTCGATACAGGGTAATCAGCTTGTCCCACGTGAGGCTCACAGTCCTAATCCACATTTTACAGATGAGGTAACTGAGGTGCTGAGAAGTTAAGTGACTTGCCCAAAGTCACACAGCTGACAAGTGGCAGAGCCGGGATTAGAACCCCTGATCTCTAACTCCTAAGCCCATGCTCTTTCCATTGAGCCCCGCTGATCTTCCCCCTTCCCCTCCCCCCAGCACTTGTGCATATTTGTATATATTATTTATATTACTCTATTTAATGATGTGTATATATCTATGATTCTATTTATCTTGATGATATTTATACCAGACTACTTCTTTTGTTTTGTTCTGTTTTGTTTTGTTGTCTGTCTCCCCCGTTTAGACTATGAGCTTGTTGTTGGGCAGGGATTGTCTCTATTGCCGAATTGTACATTCCAAGTGCTTAGTACAGTGGTCTGCACACAGTAAGCGCTCAATAAATATGATTGAATGAATGAATGAATGAATGAATGAATGAATGAAAGACCCGTGTTCTAATTCCAGCTCTACACACGCCTGCTATGTGAGCTTGGGCAAGTCACTCAACTTCTCTGTGATTCAGTATCTTCAACTGCAAAATGGAGATTCAATCCCTGCTCTCCCTCCTACTTAGACTGAGAGTCCCATGTGAGACAGGGACTGTATCTGGTCCGATGAACTTATATCTTCCCTGTCACTTAGTGCTTGACACATAGTAGGTACTTGACAAAACAATTACCATTAAAAAAATAGTAACTGTTGGGAGTTATTTTTTTCCAGTTGTACCTGTTAAGCCCTTCCTATATGCCAAGCACTCTACTAAGAGCTGCAGTACATACAGCATAATCAGATAGGCCACAGTCCCTGTTGTACATGGGCCTCACAATCTAAGTAAGAGAAAGTAGAATTTAATACTCATTTCTTTGGTGAACCAAGTATAAGGTCCTCGTGGACGGAGATTGTGCCTCTCAATTCTATTGAATACTACTCTCTCGAGTACTAACAGTTACATGGAGATTTAGTTGGGTTCTGACTCATTATAACTGTCTTGTCTTATGCCATTGAGTCATTTCCAACCCATAGTGACACCACGGACACATCTCCCCCAGAACGCCCCGCTCTCCATCTGCATTCATTCTGGTAGTGGATCCGTAGAGTTTTCTCGGTGAAAATACGGAGATGGTTTACCATTTCCTCCTTCCTCACAGCAAACTTGAGTCTCCACCCTCGACTCTCTCCCGTGATGCTGCTGCCCAGCATGTATGAGATTTGTCTTGTAGCAGATGGCCTGCCTCTGGCTAGCCACTGGCCAAGCTAGGAATGGAACGGACAGGCCTCTGCTTCACTCTCCCTCCTGAAGCCGAGACTGGTAGAGGACTGGAAACTCTCCAGGAGCCATCCTGAGAGGGGCATTATAACTGTAGCTAACGATAAATGTAGTAGATTGTAAACTCCTTGTGGGCAGAGAGCATGCCTACCTGATTTTTGTACTCAAACACTTAGTACAGTGCTCTGCACACAGTAAGCGCTCAATAAATACTATTTGATCGATTGGATTTTAAGTGCCTACTCTGTAGCAAGAGGTGTATCAGCACTGGAGGAGATAGAAGATATTCATTTTGGACACAAACCCTATGCCCCAGTCTAAACTGGGATTGAGGAGCAATCAAATTGAGCAAATCAAATTGAGGAGCAGCGTGGCTCAGTGGAAAGAGCCCGGGCTTTGGAGTCAGAGGTCATGAGTTCGAATCCCAGCTCTGCCACTTGTCAGCTGTGTGACTGTGGGCAAGTCACTTAACTTCTCTGTGCCTCAGTTACCTCATCTGTAAAATGGGGATTAAGAGTATGAGCCCCACATGGGGCATCCTGATTCCCCTGTGTCTACCCCAGCGCTTAGAACAGTGCTCGGCACATAGTAAGCGCTTAACAAATACCAACATTATTATTATTATTAAACAAGACACAGTCTAAACAAGAGGGAGAACAGGGATTGAAGACAGGGATTGAACATTGAAAATGACCTCATTTTACAGATGAGGTAACTGAGGTAAAGGTAAGGGAAATGACTTGCCAAAGGTCACACAGCAGACAAGTAATAATCTTGGTATTTGTTAAGCACTTACTATGTGCAGAGCACTTTTCTAAGCTCTAGGGTAGATACAGGGTAATCAGGTTGTCCCACGTGAGGCTCAGAGTTAATCCCCATTTTGCAGATGAGGTAACGGAGGCACAGAGAAGTTAAGTGACTTGCCCACAGTCACACAGCTGACAAGTGGCAGAGCCGGAATTCGAACTCATGACCTCTGACTCCGAAGCCCAGACTCTTTCCACTGAGCCACGCTGCTTCTCAAGTGACTTTGACTTTGACTTTGGCTTTGACTACCATCTCTACGCAGATGACACGCAGATCTACATCTCCGCCCCTGTCCTCTCCCCCTCCCTTCGGGCTCGCATCTCCTCCCGCCTCCAGGATGTCTCCACCTGGATGTCGGCCCCCCACCTAAAACTCAACGTGAGCGAGACCGAGCTCCTCATCTTCCCTCCCGAACCCGGTCCTCTCCCAGACTTCTCTATCACCGTGGACGGCACGACCGTCCTTCCCGTCTCTCGGGCCCGCGATCTCGGTGTCGTCCTTGACTCGTCTCTCTCGTTCACCCCACGCGTCCTATCCGTTACCGAGACCTGCCGGTTTCACCTCTACGATATCGCCAAGATCCGCCCTTTCCTCTCCACCCAAACGGCTACCTTACTATTACGGGCTCTCGTTATATCCCGGCTAGACTACCGTGTCGGCCTTCTCTCTGACCTCCCTTCCTCCTCTCTCGCCCCGCTCCGGTCTATTCTTCACTCCGCTGCCCGGCTCATCTTCCCGCAGAGACGATCTGGGCCTGTCACTCCCCTTCTTAAACAACTCCAGTGGTTGCCCATCAACCTCCGCTCCAAACAAAAACTCCTCACTCTAGGCTTCGAGGCTCTCCATCACCTCGCCCCTTCCTACCTCTCCTCCCTTCTCTCTTTCTACCGCCCACCCCGCACGCTCCGCTCCTCCGCCGCCCACCTCCTCACCGTCCCTCGGTCTCGCCTGTCCCGCCGTCGACCCCCGGGTCACGTCCTCCCGCGGTCCTGGAACGCCCTCCCTCCTCACCTCCGCCAAACTGATTCTCTTTCCCTCTTCAAAACCCTACTTAAAGCTCACCTCCTCCAAGAGGCGTTCCCAGACTGAGCTCCTCTTCTCCCTCTACTCCCTCTGCCATTCCCCCTTTACCTCTCCGCAGCTAAAGCCTCATTTTCCCCTTTTCCCTCTGCTCCTCCACCTCTCCCTTCCCATCCCCACAGCACTGTACTCCTCCGCTCAACTGTATATATTTTCGTTACCCTATTTATTTTGTTAATGAATTGTACATCGCCTCGATTCTATTTAGTTGCCATCGGTTTTTCGAGATGTTCTTCCCCTCGACTCTATTTATTGCCATTGTTCTTGTCTGTCCGTCTCCCCCGATTAGACCGTAAGCCTGTCAAACGGCAGGGACCGTCTCTATCTGTTGCCGACTTGTTCATCCCAAGCGCTTAGTCCAGTGCTCTGCACATAGTAAGCGCTCAATAAATACTATTGAATGAATGAATGAAGTGGTGGAGCCAAGATTAGAACCCCCGTCTTCTGACTCCCAGACCCGAGTTCTTTCCCCTAGGCCATGCTGCTTCTAATCCCAGTTTCATCCCTTGCTTGGAGTATGACCTTGAGCAAGTCACTTAAAACTTCTCTGGGCCTCAGCTTCCTCATCTATATAATGGGGATTCACTACCTAGTCTTCCTCATACTTAGAGTCTGAGCCCCCTGTGGGAGAGGGATCGTCTGACCTCATTATCCTCTACCTACTCTGGTGCATAAAAAAGTTTTTATTACTATTAATGATAATAATAAATGTTTAAAATTAAAAGGAAATGAACAGTTGCATAATCATCTGTTTGGCTGGCAATGACTTATGTAGTTGGCTTTCTTCAGATCACTGCTGTGCCCAACCCCAGTGGAACATCGGCTTCCACTAATGTTTCTCTATTCATTTGTTCCTATCACTGTGTACAGAATTCTTGTTTGTTTATGGCTTTGATTATTTATGAGTATATACTTAATGTAGGTGTAAAGGAGGAAGGGTGGACTGGAGCAAAGTAAAATACGATCAGGTCTGAAATTGGAGCTGTGAAAGATTGGAGCGGTAGTGGAAATTGGAGATTTTTCCCTGATATTTCAGTGCGGTCGTCCCATCTCATTTTTTAGCATGCGTTGGAGATGGAGTTGTCGCATCGTGTTGTGGATATCGTTGGAGTGGTTGAATTGTATCGGCGGTTCTACTGCTCCAATCTCTTCATTCTGAAGGCTGCAAAATTTACTTCGATTTCCAGGTTGAAAGGGAGAAGAAGGGAGGTGTATTTAAGTGTTCCTCCTAACGGGAAAAGAGATTAGAGTCCATTGCAATTTAGCAGAAATAAGGACATGTCTAGGTATCAGAGACTGTGCCTGGATCCATAAAGTATAACAACATCTCCCTCACAGAATTCCGCCTAGTTCTGGTGCTTTGCATCGTTAACTTGGCTTCTTGTTCTGAAATTATTTTCCTCTGCAATTGTTCTTTGTTTCTGTTGACTGTCATTTAGATTGAGAGGCTTTTACATCTTCTTTGGAAGTCTACCCTGAATACAGAGTTTCTTTTCCCTTAACACTCTATTTTCATGGACCCTATGAAGAGCGCGAACCGAGTTGTACTGGTATATATAGAACTCGGTTGGTCTTCAAGTGTACTGTCGATCTATAGGCCCGTATGGAATCTTTAAAGCAGCTTGAGAAGAAGCATGGCCAGTAGATAGAGCATGAGCCTGGGAGTCAGAAGGGCCTGGGTTCTAATCCTTATTCCATCATCTATCTCCTGCATGACCTTGGGCAAATTACTTCTCTGGGCTTCAGTTTGATCTTGTCTTATGTCGTCGAGTCGTTTCTGCCTCACAGCGACACCACGGACACATCTCTTTCAGACTGCCCTGCTCTCCATCTGCAATTGTTCTGGTAGTGGCTCCACAGAGTTTTCTTGGTAAAAATCTGGCAGTGGTTTAACATTGCCTCCTTCCACGCAGAAAATTTGAGTCTCCACCCTCGACTCTCTCCCGTGCCGCTGGTGCCCAGCATGGGTGAGTTTTGACTTGTAGCCGATGGCCTGCCACTGACTAGCCACTGGCCAAGCTAGGAATGGAAGGGTTAGACCTCTGCTTCACTCTCCCTCCCATAGCTGAGACTGGTAGACTACTGGAAACTCTCCAGGTGCCATCCTGAGAGAGGCAGGCTTCAGTACCTCATCTGTAAAATGGAGATTAAGATGGTGAGCCCCATGGAGGACATGGGCTGTGTCCAACCTGATTAGCTTTTAGCTATTCCATCACTTACTACGGTGCCTGGCAAATAGTAACCTCTTAACAAATACCATAAAAAAGAGGATCAAAATCATTCGTTTGTAACCACTGTCTGTGGCTGATTTCAAGACCTTGGAGGATCTTCGTGGCCTGTTGAACTGGAAGAATTGCCCAATGGAGTTAAAGCGACTTCTGACTTGAGCTTGCGGATTTTATGTTCATTCAATCCTATTTATTGAGTGCTTACTGTGGTCAGAGCATTGAACTAAGCGCTCGAGAGAGCACAGTACAAAAGAGTCGGGAGACACATTCCCTGCCCACAGTGAGTTCGCAGTCTAGATGGGGAGACAGACATTACTATAAAGAAATTACGGATATGTACATAAGTGCTGTGGGGCTGAGGGAGGGGTGAATAAAGGGAGCAAATCAGGGTGATGCAGAAAGAAATGGGAGAAGAGGAAAGGAGGGCTTAGACAGGGAAGGCCTTTCAGAGGAGATGTGCCTTCAATAAAGCTTTGAACTGGGGGGGAAGTCATTGTCTCTTGTGTATGAAAAGGGAGGGAATTCCAGGACAAAGGGATGGGCGAGATGTCAGTGGTGAGATATACGAGATTGAGGTACAGTGAGCAGGTTGGCATTAGAGAAGCGCAGTGTGCGAGCTGGGTTGGAATAGGAGAGTAGTGAGGAGTGGTAGGAGGGGCAAGCTGATTGATTTAAAGCTGATGGTAAGGAGTTTCTGTTCAACGTGGAGGTCGATGGACAGCTACTGGAGGTTCTTGAGGCGTGAGGAAACATGGACTGAATGTTTTTGTAGAAAATCGATCTGGACATCAGAGTGAAGTGTGGACTGGAGTGGGGAGGGACACGAGGCAAGCAACAAGGAGGCTGATATAGTATTCAAGGCCGGATAGGATAAGTGAGTGGATTAACATGGCAGCAATTCGGTTGGAGAGGAAAGGGCGGATTTGAGTTATGTCGCGAAGGTTGAAATGACTGGATTTAGTGATAGATTGAATATGTGGGATGAATGAGAGAGAGTAGTCCAGGACACGCCAAGATTAGAGGCTTGCTGGACAGGAAAGATGGTGATGCTGTCTACACGGATGGGAAAGTCAGGGGAAGGACAGGGTTTGGGTGGGAAGATAGGTTCTACCTTTGACAAGTTAAGTTTGAGATGATGGCAGGACATCCAAGGAAAGGAGTCTTGAAGGCAGGAGGAAATGCAAGACTGTAGAGAGGGAGAGAGAGCAGGGCTGGAGATGTAGATGTGGGAACCATTCTTTCATTCATTCAATCGTACTTATTTAATATTCACTGTGCTCAAAGCAGTGTACTAAACGCTGGGGAGAGTACAATATAACACTGAACAGACAGATAGAGGTGGTTGAAGCCATGGGAGAGAATGAGTTCTCAAGGGAGTGGGTGATGATGGAGAACTCTCCTTTGGATTATGCTGGGCTTCGGGGTTTTCAGATGTTCAAGTGGGAAACCGTTGTCTAACTCAGAGCTTTCTAAGATGAATGGTAAAGGGAAGCAGCACGGCACAGTGGATAGAACACGGGCCTGGAGTCAGAAGGTCATGGCTTCTAATCCTGGCCCCACCAGTTGTCCGTTGGATGACCTTGGGCAAGTAACTTCTTTTCTCTGGGCCTCGTGTTACCTCATCTGTAAAATGGGGATGGAGACTGTGAGCTCCAAATGGGACAGGGACTGCATCCAACTTGATTTGCTTGTAATCGTCCCAGGGTTTAGTATGGTGCCTGGCACTTAGTAAGTGTTTAATAAATGCCATCATTAAAGGGTACCAAGAGTGGGGCAGTAGAATCTATTATTTTGACAGAGTGTGAAACTCCAAAATAATCTTTGCTAAACCCATTAGAGACAAAAGAAAAAAAAAGGATTTGGTATTCCTCATTTTAGAGCTTGTAAAATGTAATGTCTAAATTGTGGAGGAGTGTGCTATCGTAGAGTTAAACAAAAAGCATAATTCATTGACACAGGTTGAAAGTTGAAATGAGGGAAAAATTGGAATCAAAGGTGAAATAATGATTTTAATTTATCCACATTGGAATATCAATCAGGGTGCTAAATATTTTCTTTTGGGTGATCAACGTTGAGGTTTTAAACTTATTTTGCATTCAAATGTGCAACTCTCCCAATATTTTTGGTAATTCCGTGGTTTCCATTTAGTGGAATGTGCTTAGAAAGTTCGAGAGAAAAAAATAAGTGACTCATTCCCTGACCTTAAACTTTAATGGTGTAAACAAACATTGTCTTGTCTTATGCCGTCGAGTCGTTTCCGACACATCTCTCACCGAACGCCGCTCTCTCCATCCGCAATCGTTCTGGTAGTGGATCCAGAGAGTTTTCTTGGTAAAAATCCAGAAGAGAGGATTCCTTCCACTCAGTAAACTTTGGTCTCCGCCCTCGACTCTCTCCCGTGCCCCTGCTGCCCGGCACCGGGGAGTTTTGACTTGTAGCCGATGGCCTGCCGCTCGCTAGCCACTGCCCAAGCTAAGAATGGAATGGACAGGCCTCTGCTTCACTCTCCCTCCCGTAGGCGAGTCTGGTAGAGGGCTGGAAACACTCCAAGTGCCACCCTGAAAGGGATCTCCTAACTAGAAGCCTCAAAATGTGGCACAGAAAGAGGGAGACAGGGCCAGGAGGAGAAACAAACATTAAAATACTAACTCGCGTAGTGAGCAAGATCTGAGCATCAACTGTGGCCACAGAGAGGTCTTCTAAAGTGATATTAATTTCAGTTACTTGACACATCTTCTGCCCTCCCCCTCTTTAGGCTTGATGCCTGATGAGGAAAAAATGTGATTCCCTTTCCCAGTAAATGCAGAGTAAATTTTTCTTGTATGGAATTGATTCTTTCCAAGAGGGAATGGATCTCCAACAAACTGAGCAAACTAAGTACAGAAGTAATCTTGGTGGATGAAATGTTAGTTACATGGAGTTTTGGCTCTAAGTAACCATAATTGTTAATTACCTCAGTCCCCTAGGCTAAAGGCACTTTGTGGGCAAGAATCACTTCTCCTCACTTCTATTGTACTCAAATGCATAGTACAGTGCTGTGCATGCAATAAATGCCCAGTAAATACCATTTGATTAATTGGTAGTTAAGGGCTTAGTATGTGCCAAATATTAATACTAATTGTGGTATTTCTTAAGTACTTACTATATGCCAAGCTTGGTTCTAAGCACTGAGGTCGATACAAGGTGATCAGGTTGGACACAGTCCCTGTTCCACATGGGGCTCACAGTCTTAATTCCCCTTTTACAGATGATGTAACTGAGGCACAGAGAAGTGAAGTGACTTGTTCAAGGTCGCAATGATGTAACTGAGGCACAGAGAAGGGAAGTGACTTGCTCAAGGTCACACAGCAGACGTGGCAGGGGCAGGATTAGAACCCACATCTTCTGACTCCCGGGCCGGAACTCTTTCCATTAGACCATGATGCTTCTCTGCACTGTACTAGGTGCTGGGGTCGATAGAAGCAGCATGGCTTAGTGGAAAGAGCCCAGGCTTGGGAGTCAGAAGTTGTGGGTTCTAATCCCAGCTCTGCCACTTATCAGGTGTGTGACTTTGATCAAGTCACTTAACTTCTCTGTGCTTCAGTTACCTCATCTCTAAAATGGGGATGTAGACTGTGAGCCCCACATGGGACATGTTGATGACCTGGTATCTATCCCAGTGCTTAGAACAGTTCTTGGCACATAGTAAGCACTCAACAAATACCATCATTATTATAGAAAATATTAGGATTGGACATAGTCCCTGTTCCACGAGGGGCTCGCAGTCTAAGTAAGAGATAGAACAGATATTGAATAGTCATTTTACAGATGAAGAAACTGAGGCACAGACAAGTGAAAAGACTTGTCCAGGGTTACCCAGGAGGCAAGTAGCAGAGCTGGGCTTAGGACCCAGGTCCTCTGCCTCCCAGGCCTGTGTTCTTTCCACATTATGGGCCCTCAGACTGTTCAACTAGAGTCTTTCCTCTCATAACTTCAAAGGCAAACTCGAGTGATTCTGATGTATGGATCCCTGTAGTAATCACAAAAGTATTTTGGCTTTTACTTTTTATGAGAGTAGAGCTGTTTACAAAAGAAAGAAAAGCTGGATTAAATTAATTCTCCGTTTTCTTGACATGACTTTCTTGAGACTCTAAGCTGTTCAGATTCCTATGCACCCAGGCTAATGGAGTAGTGTGACTTTTGAGTTAGGCTTGATTCACCTGGGATTTCGGCACTGACACTCACCAATTTCTGCCTCTTAAGGAAGAGACCTTTGCTCTGAGCACATTTAAATTAAGGTGGTTACTCAGGCGCCTGTGTGAACACCTACTGTTTTTAGGGCACTGTGCTAAGGCTGGGAAAAAATACCCAAGCGAGAATTTTCCCCCCATCATTCTCCCCCACCTTGGAAGGCTTAGTATCTCCTCCAAATAATCATGTTAATTGAGTGCTTAATAATTATAGTATTTGTTAATTAATTATGGTATTTATTAAGTCCCTACTATGTGCCATGCTCTGTACTAAGCAACGGGATGGATACAGACAAATCGGGTTGGACACGTTCCATGTTTTACAGATGAGGCAACTGAGGCTCAGAGAAGTGAAGTCACTTGCCCAAGGTCACATAGCAGAAAATAGTAATAATAACAATAATGATGGGATTTGGTAAGCGCTTTCTATGTGCCGAGCCCTGTTCTAAGCGCTGGGGTAGATACAAGATAAGTAGGTTGTCCCATGTGGGGCTCACAATCTCAATCCCAATTTTACAGATGAGGTAACTGAGGCACAGCGAAGTGAAGTGCTAACTCCTGTTTCATGCCCTCTCTCCCAGCCAGACCTCCTTCTTCAATCACATCTGACCGACCACCACTTTCTCCATTGTCAAAAACCTACTAAAATTATATCTCCTCCAGGAAGTCCTTCCCTACTCTGTCTGGTCTCAGCCCCCACCCATTAAATTCTTACGCATTCCCCCCGCCTCCCCTCACCCCAGCACTCTGCTGCCTATCCCAGTATTTGGCTGCTTCCTCCTCCAGAAATTTATTTTAGTATGTTTCACCCACTAGATCAAAAGCTTCTTGAAGACAGAGATCATGTATGTCCAATGTGTGTTACTATCACAAGTGCTTAGTACAGCATTCTGCACCAAATGCCCAGTAAATTCCATTGATGTAAAATCAACTTTTAAAGAACAGGATTCACCTTTGATTTCAATAGGCATGGATGATAACATACATCTATAGCCATCTCTTGAAACTTTAAGTACCCTAACTTTCAATTTCTCATGCATTTTCGAAAGAGGAGTCTGTAATTTTCAAAGGTAAACAATAATCAGCTGTCAATTTTTCTCTTAAAGAAAATTTCAGAGCTCTTTTTATCTTTCATTTCTGTTCATTCTCCTCTCATTACAGTGATTCTATTTTTTAGGTTGAAATTTTGCATGGGGTTTGTGATTTAGAACCCAGATCTTCTGATTCCCTAGCCCATGCTCTTTCCACAAGCCCACGCTGCTTCCCAAGCCCACATATTCAATCCATCACTAAATCCTGTCGGTTCCTCCTTCGCCATGTTGCTAAAATCTGCCCTTTCTTCTCCATCCAAACTGCTACTATGTTAATCCAATCATTTATCCTATCCCTCCTGTATTATTACTGTATCAGCCTCCTTGTTGACCTCCCAGCCTCCTGCCTCACCCCATTCCAATCCAATTCATACTTCACTCTGCTCCCTAGATCATTTTTTAATAAAAACGTTCAGGACATATTTCCCCACTCCTTAAGAAAATCCAGTGGTTGCCCGTCCACCTCTACATCAAACAAAACCTCCTCATCATTGACTTTAAAGCGCTCACTCACCTTGCCCCCTCCTACCTCACCTCACTTCTCTCCTTCTCCAATCCAGCCCGCACACTCGACTCCTCTGGCCACTCACCTTCTCACTGAGCCTCCATCTCACCAGTCTCGCCACCGATCCCTCGCCCACGTCCTGCCTCCGGCCTGGAAGGCCCTCCCTCCTCAAATCCCACAGGCAATGACTCTCCCTGCCTTCAAAACCTTACTGAAGACCCATCTCCTCCAAGAGGCCTTCCCTGACTAAATCCCCCTTTCCTCTTCTCCCACACCCTTCTGCATTGCCTTGATTTGCTGCCTTCATCCAACCCAACAGCACTTTTTTACATATCTGTCACTTATTTAGATTTGTGTCTGTCTTTCCCTCTAGACTGTAAGCTCGTTGTGGCCAGGGAATTTGTCTCCTTACTGTTATATTGTACTCTCCCAAATGCTTAGTACAGTGCATGTGGTAATCGCTCAATAAATACGAGTGATTGAACTGAATTTATGAATGAATGAAAAGCCCTACTAAAATCACATCTCGTTGTGGGCAGAGAATGTGTCCGTTTATTGTTGTACTGTATTTTCCCAAGTTCTTGGTACAGTGTCTGCACACAGTAAGCGCTCTCTAAATACAATCGACTGACCGACCTTTCGAAGAGTTCTTCCCTAAGAATTTATTTCCCCTATTTTCCTTCCTGTGTCACCAATATACTTGGGTCTGGAAACCTTAAGACCTTGGATTCTTTTCACCTCATCCACTAATTCTTATTCCTGTGTAATTTATTTTAAAGTGGTCTCCCCCCTAGTCTGCAAGCTCCTTATTTGCAGTTAAGAAGCCAATCTGCTACTGGTCTGTTGTATCACCTTGGTCAAATCACTTCTTTTTCTGTGCTTCAGTTTCCTCATTTGTAAAATGGAAATTCAATACCTCTTTTCCCTCTCTCTTAGTTTGTGGAACTGTATCCTATCTGATTATCTTGTGTCTATCCCAATGCTTAGTGTAGTGCTTGGCATATAATAAGCACATTAGTGGATAGAGCACGGGCCTGGGAGGCAAAAGGTCATGGGTTCTAATCTTGATTCCACCTCTCGTCTGCTATGTGACCTTGAGCAAGTCACTTCACTTCTCTGTGCTTCAGTTACCTCATCTGTCAAATGGGGATGGAGACCGTGAGCCCCATGTGGGACAGAGACTTTGTTCAACCTGATTTGCTTGTATCCATGCCAGCGCTTAGTACAGTGCCCGGCACATAGTAAGTGATTACCAAATACCATAATAATAATTACTATTATCATTAGCATTATTATGATGTCTAGCTACTCTATTGTGCCGTCACCCCAAGCACTTAGTACAATTCTCTGCACAGTAAGCACCCTGGTACCGTTGATAGATCTTCACACCCTCGTCTTTAGCAGTTTCATTTCATTAAATGTGATTTAAAAAGCCCTTGTGTAAAGTGATAATCACTTTAAACTACTGGGAGTGAATTAACACATGTAAATGAGTCTTTCTCACAGGTTGCTTAGAACAGTCAGCTCTTCTGTCATGATACCCTGTCATAATGGTGGGATTTCACCCATTTCTCAGCAGAAAAAGCGGAAGGCAGGAAAGACTGTCACTCAAGTTCAATGGCTAGACGTTTTTTCATTTAGTTGTATTTATTGAGTGCTTACCATGTGCTGAGCACTGTACTAGGCGCTTAGGAGAGTATAATATAACAATAAACACACACATTCCCTGCCCACGACGAGCATAGAATTACTACAAATTTCGGTTGGACAGTAGCCTAAACTCTAGAGAATATGGGTGAGTGAGCAGAGAAGCGGTAAGGCCTAATGGAAAAAGCAAAGGCTTCAGAGTCAGCAGCCTCAGATTCTAATCCTGACTCCACTACTTGTCTGCTGTGTGACCTTGGGCAAGTCACTTCACTTCTCTGTGCCTCAGTTCCCTCAACTGCAAAATGAGGATATGATACCTGTCCTCCTCTTGGACTGTGAGCCCCATGTGGTGTCTGATTACCTTTGATCTGCCCCAACTCTAAGGATAATAATATTGATAGTAATAATGATGGTATTTGTTAAGCGCTTACTATGTGCAGAGCATTGTTCTAAGCACTGGGGTAGATACAGGGGAATCAGGTTGTTCCACGTGGGGCTCACAGTCTTCATCCCCATTTTACAGATGAGGGAATTGAGGCCCAGAGAAGTTAAATGGCTTGCCCACAGTCACACAGCTAAGTGTAGACTGTAAGCCCGTCAGTAGGCAGGGATTGTTTCTATCTGTTGCCGAATTGTACATTCCAAGCGCTTAGTACAGTGCTCTGCACATAGTAAGCACTCAATAAATACTATTGAATGAATGAATGAATGAGCGTATGGCACGTACTAAGCACTAAAGAAATACAGTATGGAGCCTAGGACTCAGAAGGTCATGAGTTCTAATCCTGACTCATTTTTTCAATCACATTTGTTGAGCATTTACTATGAGCAGAGCACCATACTAAGCCCTTGAGAGAGTACAATATAATATCAGACACATTCCCTGCCCACAAAGAGCTCACAGTCTAGAGAGGGAGGCAAACATTAATATAAATGACTAAATAGATAGATAAATAAATGACATATATATTTGCAGATCTATACATACGTGCTGTGGGGAAGAGAGGGAGGATGAATGAAGGTACAAATCAGGGCGACGCAGAAGGGAGTGGGAGAAGAGGAGAGGAGGGTGCAGTCAGGGAGGGTTTCTTGGAGGAGATGGGGCTTAAATAAAGGTTTTGAAGTGGGGGAGAGCAATGATCTGTCTGATATGAGGAGGGAGGACATTCCAGGCCAGAAACAGGAGGTGGGCGAGAGGTCGGCAGTGAGATAGCAGCATGGCTCAGTGAAAAGAACACGGGCTTTGGAGTCAGAGGTCATGGGTTCGAATCCCAGCTCTGCCACTTGTCAGCTGTGTGACTGTGGGCAAGTCACTTCACTTCTCTGGGCCTCAATTATCTCATCTGTAAAATGGGGATTAAGACTGTGAGCCCCACGTAGGACAACCTGATTCCCCTGTCTCTACCCCAGCGCTTAGAACAGTGCTCTGCACGTAGTAAGCGCTTAACAAATACCAACGTTATTATTATTATTAGATAGATGAGATGGGGATACAGTTGGACGGTTAGCAGTAGAGGAACGAAGTCTGCGGGCTGAGTTGTAATAGGAGAGAAGTGAGGTGAGGTAGGAGGGGGGAGAGGTGATTGAATGCTTAAAGCCCATGGTGAGGAGTTTTTGTTTAATGCGGGGGTGATAGGGCAACCACTGGAGTTTCTTGAGGAATGGGGAAACGGTCTGAACGTTTTTGAAGGAAAATGATTCGGGCAGCAGAATGGAGTATGGACTGGTGTGGAAAAGCGACAGGAGGCAGGAAGTCAGCTAGGAGGCTGATCCAATAATCAAGGCGGGATAGGAAAAGTGCTGGCATTAATGTAGTAAAAGTTCGGATGGAGAGGAAGGGGAGAATTTTGGCAATGACTGTTAACAAATGAAGCCCTTCTAATACCTGGGGGAGAGACGAGGCTATTATTATCTGCATTTACCACATGAGGAGATTGAGACAGAGATACTAAGTGATTTTTTTAGGATCACCTAGTCCACACAGCCACACCTGGAGAGTTTCCAATCCTCTCCCTGTCTCCGCTACAGGAGGGAGAGTCAAGCAGAGGCCTGTCCATGCCATTCCTAGCTTGGGCAGTGGCTAGCGAGCGGCAGGCATCGGCTACAAGTCGAAACTCCCCCGTGCTGGACAGCAGCGGCAAGGGACAGAGTCCAGGACGGAGACTCGAGTTGACTGCGTGGAAGGCGGTGATGATAAACCACTTCTGGATTTTTACCAAGAAAACTCTCTGGATCCACTATCAGAACGATTGCAGACGGACAGTGGGGCGTCCTGGGGGAGATGTGTCCGCAGTGTCGCTATGGGTCGGAAACGACTCGACGGCATAAGACAAGTCCAGACAGAGCGGTCCGTTTCCAGATGAGTCCTGGAAATCTGAAGTTCCGCTGCCTCTCTGTCATAAGACCACAAGCTCGCTGCCCTCGTGGCGCTAGAAGACCATCTCCGCTCCATTGAGGGTGAGTCAGGCAGCTGCAGGAAGTCCTTAACCAGCATGGTGTATCAGCTAGAGCCCGGGCCTGGGAGTCTAGAGGATCTGGGTTCTAATCCCAGCTCCTCCGCTTGTCTGCTATGTGACCTTGGGAGAGTCATTTTCCCTCTCTGGGCCTCAGTTCCCTCATCTGGAAAATGGAAATTGACTAAGAGCCCTGTGGGGGACTTGGACCCTGTCCAACCTAATTAGCTTGTATTCCCCCGCCCCCCCCCCCCCCCCAGTGCTTAGTACAGTGCCTGGAACATAGTAAGCATTTAACAAATATTATAAAAAACACAAACTAAAAACCCCCCAAAGTAAGCACCTAACAAATACCATAAAAAATTCAGTTCAATTGTATTTATTAAGGGTTTACTGTGCTCAAAGCCAAATACCATAAAAAAATTCAATTCAATTCAAAGCACCGTACTAAGCACTTGGAAGAGTACAATACAACAAGAGACACATTCTCTGCCCCCAGTGAACTCACAGTCTAGAGGGGGAGACAGGCATTAATATACATAAATAAATAAACTACAGATATATAACTAAATAATAGCAAAACAAAAAACCAAGTCTCTTCCTGCCTACTTAATAATAAAAATAATGATAATAACTGTGGTATTTGTGAAGTGCATACTATGTGCCAGGCACTGTAATAATAATGTTGGTATTTGTTAAGCGCTTACTATGTGCAGAGCACTGTTCTAAGCGCTGGGGTAGATACAGGGTCATCAGGTTGTCCCACGTGAGGCTCACAGTTAATCCCCATTTTACAGATGAGGGAACTGAGACACAGAGAAGTTAAGTGACTTGCCCACAGTCACACAGGTGACAAGTGGCAGAGCTGGGATTTGAACCCATGACCTCTAACTCCCAAGCCCGGGCTTTTTCCACTGAGCCACGCTGCTTCTCGTACTAAGCACTGGGGTAGATACAAGTAAATCGAGTTGGACACGTTCCCGGCGGGGCTCATAGACTTAATCCCCGTTTTCCAGATGAGGTAACTGAGGCCCAGAAATGTGAAGCGACTTGCCCAGGCCACTTAGCAGACAAGCGGCAGAGTCTGGATTAGAACTCATGACCTCCCGACTCCCAGGCCTGGGCACTATCCACTAGCAGCGTGGCTTAGTGGAAAGAGCACAGGCTTGGGAGTCAGAGGTCATGGGTTTGACTCCCGGCTCTGCCACTTGTCAGCTGTGTGACTGTGGGCAAGGCACTTCACGTCTCTGTGCCTCAGTTACCTCATCTGTAAAATGGCGATTAATGTGAGCCTCACGTGGGACAACCTGATTACCCTGTATCTACCCCGGCGCTTAGAACAGTGCTCCGCACATAGTAAGCGCTTAACAAATACCAACACTATTATTAGGCCATGCTGCCTAGTTCTGTTCAGTGATTCACGGTCAGGTCTTCTGCCTAGAGAGGCCTGAATCCTGGGTTGGCGTGACCATCTTATTAGAATCTGTATTTCTGACAGACCTTCCGGCCCACCCTTCTATCTTTGGATACCGGAGATGAGGCGGTTCATGGCGGTTTCCATTTAAGATTCGTGCACATGAGGTTGAGGTCATTTAAAATGGAGTATCTTCTTCCACCTCGCCCGATCTGTAGTTACAGCATCCTCGCATAGAGTGACGAGTGTTTTGTTTAGGAGACAGGCATCCTCAAGTAAATTATAGGTCCATCTGCAAACCAAAACAACTTGCATCATTAAACTTAATTAGATCATCCCTAGTTGCTCAGGATGGATTTGAGTGTCCTTTGTGAATAACAATATCATTGTTACAAAATGTGGCAGACTTAACAGCTTGTTGTGAATAATGATCACTCTGGGATTTGAAAGCATGCCCACTTTGTGCTAAGGATTGCACTTAGCGCTGGGGTAGAAAAAAGACAATCAAGTCGAAGACGGTTCAGAGAGTTGAGGTTCTCCTGGCTTATGATAAAAAATGTGGATCTTTCGGTGGAATTCATCACCAGTGAAATTTTAATGAAATTCCACTCGTAGTAATAAATACTATCGTCATCATTAAACTCTTGCTATAGGCCAAGAACTGTACCAAGTGCAAGACTAGGTTCAAGAAGATAGATGGATCGATTGAATTGAATAATCATGATTGTTTATTAAGCTCTATGTGTCACGTGCTGTTCTAAATGCTGGAGTTGATAAAGCATGATCAGGTCAGAGACAGGCTCTTTCCTCATCAAGGCTCCCAATCTAAGCAGGAGGGAGAACGAAAAATCCCCATTTTTACAGATGAGGTAACTGAGGTGCAGAGAATTATTATTATTATTATTATTATTATTATTATTATTATGGTATTTTTTTAAGGGCTTACTATGTGTCAGGCGCCGGGGTGGATACAAGCGAATCGGCTTGGACACAGTCCCTGTCCCACATGGGGCTCACCGTCTTAATCTCCATTTTCCAGACGAGGTAACTGAGGCCCAGAGAAGTGAAGTGACTCACCCAAGGTCACACATCAGACATGGAGCTGGGATTAAAACCCATGACCTGCTGACTCCCAGGCCCTTGCTCTATCCACTCCACCAAGCTCTGTCTCCTCTGCTAGAATGTAAATTCCGTGAGGGCAGAGATTAGTTCTACCAGCTCTACCTTCCCAAGGGCTTGGTAAAATGCTCTGCACACAGTAAACGCTCAGTAAATACTAATGATTGATCTTCTAGAATGCGAGCCCATTATGGACAGGGATTATCTCTATCTGTTGCTGAATTGTACTTCCCAAGTGCTTAGTACAGTGCTCTGCACACAGTAAGTGCTCAGTAAATACAACTGAATGAATATTGAGCGCTTACTGTATGCAAAGCACTGTACTAAGTGCTTGGGAGAGTACACTATAAAAATAAACAGACATATTCCCTGCCCACAATGATCTTACAGTCTAGAGGGGAGATGGACATTAAGTTGCTAATGATAATTATTATTACGGTATTGGTTAAGCACTTACTATGTGCCAAACACTGTTCTAAGCACTTGGGTAGATACAGAGTAGTCAGGTTGTCTCATGTGGGGCTCACATTCTTAATCCCCATTTTACAGATGAGGTAACTGCACACGGTAAGTGCTCAATAAATGTTATTGAATGAGTGGATTTCATTTGGATTTTCCTCTTCTCTTTTCCCCTTCTCCTACTCCCTTCTGCATCGCCCTTGACCTTGGATTTGCACCCCTTATTCACCCCTCTCTCAGCCCCACAGCACTTATGCATCTCTAGACTATAAACTCGTTGTGGGCAGGGAATGTGTCTATATATCGTCGTATTGTACTCTCCCAAGTGCTTAGTACAGTGCCCCGTGCACTGGACAGAGGTCATGGGTTCTAATCCCAGCTCCGCCACCTGTCAGCCGTGTGACTTTGGGCAGGTCACTTATCCTTCCGGTGCCTCAGTGACCTCATCTGTAAAATGGAGATTAAGACTTGTGAGCCCTACTTGGGACAACCTGATTACCCTGTATCTAGCCCAGAGCTAAGAACAGTGCTTGGCACATAGTAAGCGCTTAACAAATACCGGCATTATTATTATTACACAATCAATAAATACGATTGAATGAATTATGCCTATGCATAATTTATTTATATGAATGTCTGTCTCCCCCATTAGACTGTAAGCTCTTTTTAGGCAGGGAATGTGTCTACCGACTCTGTTCTATTATACTCTCTCAAGCGTGTCATACAGTGTTCTGCACAGGGTAAACGCTTAATAAATACCATTGATAGAGTGATTCTGATTGCCATGGAAACTTTATGAACTTCAGTAGACGTTTGCATGGTGATTACATTACAGCTGCTTTGTCATCATGATCTCCTGAGCAAGCCTTCCCGACTAAGCCTCCTTTTCCTCTTCTCCCACTCCCTTCTGCGTCACCCTGACTTGTTCCCTTTCTTTTTCCCCTCTGCCGGCCCCGCACCTCTTACATCCTGATCTGTCATTGATTTATTTCTATTAATGTCTGTCTCCCTCCCCTCTAGACTGTAAGCTTGTTGTGGGCAAGGAATGTGTCAGTTTATTGTTGTATTGTACTCTCCCACGAGCTTAGTACAGTGCTCTGCACATAGTAAGTGCTCAATAAATATGATTGAATGAATGAATGGTATTTATTCAACGCTCACTGAATGGAAAGAGCCCTGGCTTGGGAGTCAGAGGTCGTGAGTTCTCATCCTGGCTCCGCCAGTTGTCTGCTGTGTGACCTTAGGCAAGTCGCTTAACTTCTCTGTGCCTCAGTTACCTCATCTGTAAAATGGGGATGAAGACTGTAAGCCCCACGTGGGGCAACCTGATGACCTTGTATCTACCCCAGCGCTTAGAACAGTGCTCAGCACGATATGATAGAGTTGGCAGATACGTTTCCTGCCGAAGACAAGCTTAAAGCGTAGATGGGGAAATACAGGCATTATAACGGATATTATTATAGACTATAGATTATAGATATAGATGATCTATGTAGATATAGATAATAGATATTATGGATATTATTATAGATATAGGTTATAGACTAATAGACTATAATAGATAGTCTTTTAGACTGTGAGCCTGATGTTGTGCAGGGATTGTCTCTATCTGTTGCCGAATTGTACATTCCAAGCTCTTAATACAGGGCTCTGCACTCAGTAAGCACTCAATAAATACGATTGAATGAATAATAGATCACGGATAGGGAAAATAATAGACTATAAGAATATTTACTTAAGTACTGTTGGCCTGGGGTGAGGATCAGGGTGTTTACGGGGAACACAGTGAAGTACATAGTTAATGTAGTAGGGGAAGGCAGATAGGAGAATGGGAAGCAGCATGGTCTAGTGGAAAGAGCTCGGGTTTGAGAGTCAGAGGGTGTGGGTTCTAATCCCGGCCGCACCGCCTGTCTGCTGTGTGACCTGGGACAAGCCACTTGGCTTCTCTGGGCTTCAGTTCCCTTACCTGTGAAATGGATATTAAGACTGCGAGCCCCATGTGGGACAGGAACTGACCAACCTGATTACCTCGTATCTACCCCAGTGCTTAGAGCAGTGCTTGACAGGTAGTAAGTGCTTAACAAATATCACAATTATTATTATTAAAAAGTATTAGTCTGGAAAGACCTCTTGGAGGAAATGTGATTTTTCAGAAGGTGGGGAGTTTGGGAGACTGTCAGATATGAATGTGGATGTTCATATGATATGATATGTCAGATATGGGAAGCAGCGTGGCTCAGTGGAAAGAGCACAGGCTTGGGAGTCAGAGGTCATGGGTTCGACTCCCGGCTCTGCCACTTGTCAGCTGTGTGACTGTGAGCAAGTCACTTAACTTCTCTGTGCCTCAGTTACCTCATCTGTAAAATGGGGATTAAGACTGTGAGCCTCATGTGGAACAATCTGATTACCCTGTATCTACCCCAGCGCTTAGGACAGTGCTCTGCATATAGTAAGCGCTTAACAAACACCAACATTATTATTATTGTTATTATATGAAGGGAGAAGGAATACAGGCCTGATGGAGGATGGGGGCAAGAGGCCGGTGATGAGAAAGATGAAATCTGGGTAGAGACAGTAAGTTGTAGACTGTAAGCTCATTGTGGGCAGGGAATGTGTCTGTTACATTGTTCTATTGTACTCTCCCAAGCGCTTAGTACAGTGCTCTGAACACAGTACCCGATCAATAAATAGGATTGACTGACGGTGAGTAGGTTGGTGTTGGAGGAGCAAAATGTGCGGGTTGGGTTGTAGATCAGAAAGGTGAAGGAGGAGGGAGAGAGATGATAGGTCAGACAAATATAAACACATTTCCTAGGGTCGTCAAAATAATCGACTATGTGAATCAAAGAGAGCAGAGGCTGGGAATAAATGGAATCACAATTGAGGGATGTACATATCTTTAAATTACATATTATTAGTTATATTCTAGTCTGTCTCCCCCTCTAGACTGTAAACTCATTATGGGCAGGGAACGTATCTACTAATTCTGTTGTGTTGTACTCTCCCAAGCGCTTAGTGCAGTCCTCTGCACATAGACAGCTCTCAATAAATACCAGTGGTTGATAGATGCGGCTTCCTTCATCAGAAAATGATTAACTCCTTCAGGACTGACTTAGATTGAGCTCCTCTCCCTTGATTTCCTCTCACTCTTACGACTTCCACCGATTTGCACACAGTTTCTAGTCCCCAGAGATTTCGCGCGGGAGTTTATTAAATCTTTTCCGTGATTTGCCTCCACTTCAAATTCCGCTGTGACCAGAGAATGATATATAAGTGCTTATTGCATACGAAGCACTAGAATAGTTACAGGATATTCAGATTGTACTCAATCCCTGACCTGCATAGGGCTTACAAGTACAGGTAACACTGGACTAAATTTTTGGAAAATACAAAATAAAATACCTAGGAAGAGCTTTGATTCCAATTCATTCATTCATCCATTCAATTGTATTTATTGAGCGCTTACTGTTGGAGACAGGCATAAAAACATTTTAAAAAGATGAATACATATAATTGAAGAAACCTACCAGAGAACTGACTAATTTACTAGCTTTATAAGTACATTTAGCCGTGAAAAGACATTGTTTCATCAATAGTATATATTGAACTCTTACTGCACATATAGGACTGTACTAAGCTTTCAGTCTAGAGGGGAAACAAGCTGGGAAGCAGCTGGGAATAACATGGGAAGCAGCATGGTGTAGTGATTAGAGCACAGGCCTGGGTGACCGAAGGTCATGGATTTTAATCCAGTCTCCGCCACTTCTCTGCTGGGTGAACCTGGGCAAGTCACATCACTTGTTAATGAAATGTACATCTCCTTGATTCTATTTATTTGCTATTGTTTTAATGAGATGTTCATCCCCTTGATTCTATTTATTGCTATCGTTCTTGTCTGTCTGTCTCCCCCCATTAGACTGTAAGCCCGTCAAACAGCAGGGACTGTCTCTATCTGTTACCCATTTGTACATTCCAAGCGCTTAGTACAGTGCTCTGCACATGTTAAGCGCTCAATAAATACTATTGAATGAATGAATGCATCACTTCTCTGTGCCTCCGATCCCGCATCCGTCAAATGGGGATTGAGACTGTGAGCCCTACGTGGGACAGGGACTGTGTCCAACCTTATCTGTTTGCATCCAACTCAGCGCTTAGTCCAATGCCTGGCATATAGTAAGTGCTTAACACAAACCATACTTAGAATTATTAATTATTATGAAGCTCCCTCTAAACTCTAAGCTCCTTATGGGTAGGGAATGAGCCTGCTAAATCTGTTGTACTCTCCAGGGCTCTTCACATAGTAAGTGCTCAATAAATACTGCCGATTGAGTGACTGATAGTAAAATGAACTGGGTATAAAGGAAATGTCTTTGTATAATGCTTTGAGGCTGTGGCCCAAAAGAATGATGGCCTTGATCAGGTCGGAACTAGACAGGACGACTCCTGTGGAAACTGGATATGGGGACCACCCCTTACTCCCCGCCCACCTCTAGCCCCAGTTTAACCAACAGCAAAGCTTATCATGATTGAAAAGAGCTACGAATAAAGCAAATCATCACTCTGGAGTTGACTTTAACCTGCTCACCTGAGGAATTTCTACTTTACGCTTCCCTTTCCTCAGTCTCCTCAGCTCCGTTTCTGGTGTCGGGGGAAGTCTTAGGGTTTAAACATGGGAGCGAAGTCCTTTAGGCACCGCTATGGTTGCTGTTTAACTTACTACCTCTTTTTTTCCCCCCTAAATTTCCTGAAGGTTAATAGTCCCCCTGAGAGACTTCCACATTTTCCTAGGTAAGACTCTATATGTTAGCGTTTGAATTGGCTTTTGAAAGAAGCTGCCAATGTAAACAGGGGTTGAGAAAATTAAGACTACGGGAGGTGATGCAGAATAAAAAGGTTGCGTTTTGCCTAATAAACCACCGTTTGAGAAAGCCAGGGGCTTTGGGTTGGATTCTTGCAATTTTGCTTTAAATTGGTCTCAGCTTTTTGTGGCGTTTATAGCCCTGTATACTCAGGTCTTTATCCACTAAGATAATTTTGACGAGGAACAGATTATTGCTTATTAGATGAAGTCATTTGACAGATAGAAGGGAAAGTGTAGTGTTTAGTTGTGGGTGTGCGGGGGGGAGCGAGACTTTGGCAAAGGCTCAGGAATGTGTTCCTAGGTTGTAATTTATTGGTAAGACTCAACTTGTCAACAGCACATTTACCAAACAAGGGGGCTCTGACCATTAAATCAGGCTTTGAATTCAAAATGTGTGTGTTTTGTGTGTGCGTGTGCATTTTTTTTGTGTGTGTATGTTTTGTGTGTGTTTGTGTGTGTATGTGTGTTTTGCTTCCAGGCAAATCAGATCTAGGGATTTTTCTCCCAATTATATGGAAGCCGTCACTGAAAAGCAGCATGGCGTAGTGGCTAGAGCCCGGGCCTGGGAGTCAGGAGGTCGTGAGTTCTAATCCTGGCTCTGCCACTTGTCTGCTGTGTGACCACGGGCAAGTCACTTCACTCCTCTGGGCCTCATCTGGAAAATGGGGATTAAGACTGTGAGCCCCACGTGAGACAACTGATTATCTTCTATCTATCCCAGCGCTTAGAACAGTGCTTGGCATGTAGTAAACACTTTACAAATACTATGTTTTTTACAGCACTCTGCACACAGTAAGCGCTCAATAACTACGATTGTATGAATGAATTATGATATTCTGTCTATCTCTCCCTATAGACTGTAAGAGGAGAGGGATGGCATAGAGGATAGACCACGGGCCTGCGAGTCAGAAGGTCATGAGTTCTAATCCCGGCTCTGCCACTTGTCTGCTGTGTGATCCTGGGCAAATCACTTCACATCTCTGTGCCTCAGTTACTACATCTGGAAAAGGGGGATTGAGATTGTGAGCTCCACGTGAGACAGGGACTGTATCTAACCCGATTTACTTGTATCCACCCCGGCGCTTAGTACAGTGCCTGGCACACATAGTAAGTGCTTAATAAATAGCAAAAATTATTATTACTATTATTGTAAGCTCCTATTTAGCAGGGAATATGTCTAGGAGTCTGTTATAGTGTACTCTCCCAAGTGCTCAGTACAGTGCTCTATACAGTAAGAGCTCAATAAGAATGACTGTTCGATGATATCCCTCAGGAAGAATACACATTCCCAGTGTTTTCCAGTTCTCTTTCCAGCAGAAAAGGTAGCCAGTGTGTCCCAGTGAGAAGCACTGTGGCCTAATGGATAGAGCGTGGGCCTGGGAGTCAGAGGGACCTGGATTCTAATCATTATTATGATTAATAATCATATTTATTGGTCACTTACTGTATTCTAATCCCGGCTCTGCCACGTGTGTCCCGCGTGCCTTGAGCAAATCACTTCACTTCTCTGTGACTCGGTTGCCTCCTCTGTCAAATGGGGATTAAGCCCGTGAGCCCCATGTGGGACAGGGACTGTATCCTCCCTTCTAGGCTGGATACCAGGCAGTACCTTTGGCTGTGAATATTTCCATGGAGTCTGTCTACCCCCACAAATCTCTGGCCCTCTTTAGGGCTCAGGGATTCAGGGCCCTGGACACTCTGGCCCCTTCAGTGCTGGCATCCTGAAGAAGCAGTTCGAGCTGGGGGGTCAGGGTAAACCTTACTGATCTCCTCCTTCGGTTCAACCCGCACACTCTGCTCCTCTAGTGCCAGTTTACTCACTGTCGTCTATCTCCCTGCCGACCCCTTTCTCATGTCAACCTCATAGCCTGGAACTCCCTCCCTGCCATGTAGGCCAGACTGTCACTTTCCCCACAACATGATGACTTTGTATCTACCCCAGTGGTTAGAATAGTGCTTGGCACATAGTAAATGCTTAATAATAATGATAATAAGGTTGATATTTGTTAAGCGCTTACTATGTGCAGAGCACTGTTCGAAGCACTGGGGTAGATACAGGGTAATCGGGCTGTCCCACGTAAGGCTCATAGTCTTAATCCCCATTTTACAGACAAGGGAACTGAGGCCCAGAGAAGTTTAGTGACTTACCCACAGTCACACAGCTGACAAGTGGCAGATCGGGATCCGAACCCATGACCTCTGACTCTAAAGCCCGGGCTCTTTCCACCGAGCCACGCCGCTTCCCCTTCCCACTGCTTAACAAATACTACTATTATTGTCATTATACAACCTAATCAATTTGGACACAGTTCATGTCCGACATGGGGCTCACAATCTTAATCCCCATTTAAAGATGAGGTAACCGAAGGACAGAGGAAGTGCAGTGACTTGCCCAAGGTCACACAGCAGACATGTGGCGGAGCCGGGATTAGAACCAGGTCTTTCTAAATCCCGGGCCCGTGTTCAAACCATTCGGTCACACTGCTTCTCAACTTCTCTTTCTCAAGCTTCCGTGGAAGTGGCCTCACCATGAAGAAATTCCAACCACCGCAATACTCTCTCCCACCAGTCATATTTATTGAGCAACCCTGTGTGCGGAGCGTAATAAGTGTTTGGAAGAGTTCAATATAACAGACATATTCCCTGCCCACAACAAGCTTACAGTCTAGCAGTAAGTCTGTCAAAGGGCAGGGACTGTCTCTATCTGTTACCGATTTGTATATTCCAAGCGCTTAGTACAGTGCTCTGCACATAGTAAGTGCTCAATAAATACTATTGAATGAATGAACAAACATTAATAGAAAAAAAATAAATGACCGATAGGGACATAAGTGCCGTGGGGCTGAGAAGGGGGATGAATAAAGGGATGGGATCAAGTTGATGCAGTCGAAGATGATGCTCAGTGATTGGCTGGGCCAGAAAGCCAATCGAACACCTTTCCTAGTCTAAAGATCTAGTGGACAGGAGCTCGCTTCCTCACTAAGAAAGGAATTACCAGAAGGGATTTAATAATAATAATTATAGCATTGGGTGAGCGCTTACTAGGCATTGCTCTAAGCGTTGGGATGGATACAAGCGAATTGGGTTGGACACAATCCCTGTCCCACGTGGGGCTCACAATCTCAATCCCCATTTTCCAGATGAGGTAACTGAGGCACAGAAAAGTGAAGTGACTGGCCCAGGGTCACACAGCAGACTAGTGTCAGAGCCGGGATTAGAATCCCAGGCCCAGGCTCGATCCACTATGTGATGCTGCTTCCTGCAGAGATTAGAGATGCTGCCAGGGTCCTTGACTGGCAAAGCCAACTCCAAAATTCATCCAAAATGGCGGGGTGGGAGGAGTAGAGATGAGGTTGTCACAGCACACTACCCTCTCAATCAATCAGAGGTATTTATTGAGTGCTTCCTGTTTGCAGAGCTGCTGAGCTAAGCACTCTGGAGACTATCATACAGTAGAATTGGAACACATGTTCCCTGCCATAAAGGAGCTTACTGTCCAGTTGGGGAGACAGACCTCAAAATAAATTAGAGATGGGGAAGTGGCAGAGTTTAAGGAGATGATAATAATAATAATAATTCTGGTATTTGTTAAGCACTTACTATGTGCCAGGGACTGTTCTAAGCGCTGGGGTGGATATGAGATGATTGGGTTGGACACAGTTTCTGTCCCACATAGGGCTCACAGTCTTAATCCCGTTTTCCCGATGAGGTAACTGAGGCCCAGAGAAGTGAAGTGCCTTGCCCAAGGTGACACAGACGACACATGGAGGAGCCACGATTAGAACCCATGACCTGCCTCCCAAGCCTGTACTCCATCCCCTGGGCAATACTGCTTCTCTATGCATTTTATGGAATTATCCATAGGGCTGAGGGAGTAGGGTGAGTATTAAAGTGTTTAAGAGAGAGACTAAAGTGCATAGGGGACCAAGGAGGTGGGTGAATAGGGTGGGGAAATGAAGGGAAGGCTTCTTGGAAGAGATACGATTTTTGTAGGGCTTTGAAGATGGGGAGAGTGAAGATCTGTCGGATATGAAGGACGAGGGAGTTCCAGGTCGGGGGGAGGAAGTGAGAAGGGTGTGGGAGGTGAGGTAGATGAGATGGAGGAGGTACAGTGAGTAAATCAGCATGAGCTTGGAAGTCAGGTCATGGGTTCTACTCCCTGCTCTGCCACTTGTCTGCTGTGTGACCTTTGGCAAGTCACTTCACTCCTCTGGGCCTCAGTTGGAGAAGCAGCGTGGCTCAGTGGAAAGAGCACGGGCTTTGGAGTCAGAGGTCATGAGTTCGAATCCCGGCTCGGCCACTTGTCAGCTGTGTGACTTTGGGCAAGTCACTTCACTTCTCGGTGCCTCAGTTACCTCATCTGTCAAATGAGGATTAAGACTGTGAGCCCCACGTGGGACCACCTGATTCCCCTGTGTCTACCCCAGCGCTTAGAACAGTGCTCGGCACATAGTAAGCGCTTAACAAATACCAACATTATTATTATTATTATTATTGGCCCATCTGTCAAACGGGGATTGAGACTGTGAGCTCCATGTGGGACAACTTGATTACCTTGTATCTACCCCAGCGCTTAGAACAGTGCTTGTCAGTGTAAGTAAGTTAAGCACAGAGTAAGTGTTTAACAAATACCAGAATTATTATTAATTATTAAGTTGGCATTAGAGGAGTGTGGGCTGGGTTGTAGTTGGACATCTACGAGGTAAGGTAAATAAATTATGGTATTTGTTAAGTGCTTACTATGTGCAAAGCACTGTTCTAAGCACTGGGGGATACGAGGTGATCAGGTTGTCCCACGTGGGGCTCAGAGTTTTAATCCCTATTTGACAGATGAGGTAACTGAGGCATGGAGAAGTTAAGTGATTTGCCCAAGGTCACACAGCTGACTGGGGAAACCTAACTGGGAGCCTTAAACTTAATGGTAAGGAGTTTCTGATTGATGTACAGTGCTTAAACGCTTAGTACGGTGCTTTGCACGCAGAAAGCGCTCAATAAATACGATCGAATGAATGAAGATGGGTGGGAAATCAGTGGAGGTTTTTGAGGAGACATGGGCTGAACATTATCCGTGACTATTTTTTTTCAAGTAAAACGTTTTGGGCAGCAAAGTGAAGTCTGACCCGGATCAGGGAGAGAGAGGAGGCAGGGCGGTCAGCAAGGAGGCTGATAACAGTAACCCAGGCAAGATAAGTTAAGTGCTCGGTTTAACACTGTAGCAGTTTGGATGGAGAGAAAGGGGGTGGTTTCTAGAGATGTGAAGGAAGAACCGACAGGATTTAATGACAGACTGAATATGTACGTTGAATGAAAGAGGTAAATTGAGGATAGTTGCCATGTTGGGGGTTTTTCATTCATTCATCCAGTCGTATTTATTGAGCACTTTCTGTGTTCAGAGCACTGTACTAAACACTTGGGAGAGTACAGTTTAGTAACAGAATGAACAATCCCTGCCCACAATGGGCTCACAGTCTAGAAGGGGGGAGACAGACATCAAAACATGCAAACAGGCATCTATAGCATGAATATAGATGAATAGAATTATAGATATATACAAAGCGAAACAAGGAAACAGGTGTTAATATAAACAAATAGAATTATAGATGCATACATATATACACACAAGTGCTGTGGGGTGGGGAGGGGAGGTTGAGCAAAGGGAGTGGGTCGGGGCGATAGGGAGGAGAGGGGGAGCTGAGGAAAAGGGGAGCTTAGTCTGGTAAGGCCTTCTGGAGGAGGTGAACTTTCAGTAGGGCTTTGAAGAGAGGGAATTTGATTGCTTGATGGATTAGAGGAGGGAAGGCTCCCCAAGCCAGAGATAGGATGTGGACCGGGGGTCTGTCAGTTTTTGAGACAGGGAGGATGGTAGTGTTGTCTACAACTAATCAGTGATATTCCTTGACCATCTCCTGTGTACTTAATGCCCGAGACACTGCATCAGGAGCGAAACACAGGTTTCCTGCCCACAAGGAGCTAACAATAATAATGATGGCATTTGTTAAGCACTTACTATATGTCAAGTACAGTTCTAAGCTCTGGGTCTGACGGCAGACTGGAAGTTCTTTGTGGTCATGGAACCAACTGTGTACTATTGTACTCACCCAAGCACTTAGTACAGTGCTCTGCACACAGTAAGTGCTCAGATACAATTGATTAATGGGAGGAGGCAGATTCTTAGTCCCTCAGGGACAGGGATTGGATTTGTGAGCTCGCTGTGGGCAGGGATTGTTACTGTTTATTGTTGTATTGTTCTTTTCTAAGTGCTCATACAGTGCTACTTCCATATCAAGCAAAAGCTCCTCCCTATTGGCTTCAAAGCTGTCCATCCCTTGCCCCCTCTTACCTCACCTCTCTTCTCTCCTTCTCCATCGCAGCCCGCACGCTCCGCTCCTCTGGAGCCGCTAACCTCCTCACTAGGCCTCCATCTCACCTGTCCCACCATCGACCCCAGGCCCATATCCTGCCTCTGGCCTGGAACCCCCTCCCTCTTCTAATCCCACAGAAAATTACTCTTCCCCACTTCAAAGCCCTATTTGAAGGCTCACCTCCTCCAAGAGGCCTTCCCTGACTAAGCCCCTCTTTTCGTCAGCCCCCCTTCCCTCCCCATCACCCCGACTCACTCCCTGTACTCTACCCCCCTACCCCACAGCACTTGTGTATAAATGTACATATCTATAAACCCCCTTCTAGACTCTAAGCCTGTTGGGTAGGGATGATCTCTATTTGTTACCAAACTGTACTTTCCAAGTGCTTAGTACAGTGTTCCGCGCACAGTAAGCGCTCAATAAATACAATTGAATGAATGCTCTGCACACCGTAAGCACTTAATAAATACGATTGAATGAATGAATCTAATTCCCACCCGTATATTCTTTCCCAGTGCGTACTACTATCCTCGGCACACTGTAAGCGCTTACTTACTTAATATTACTGCACAAAATTATTTACAGAGAGCAAGAAAAAGAAAGCAGATGAATTTGAAGTTCCTTACTTATTCATTGATGACTTCTGTGATTTCCTTTAATGACAGAATTCTAAACCTGACATTTTGCTCAACAAAATCGTCCGGGGGGAAAAACTGAGAGGTTTATGAGGCAATTTCGTATGCATCTGATGATTGGCAGGCTGCTAGTAAGTAGTTAAATCGAGTATGGAAAATATTGACTTCTAATTTCTGTGACTATCAGGGTCCACGGTGTAGAAATCTTGAAACAGGCATGTTTTCTTTCAGACATTTAAATTTATTCATAAAGATGAAATAAGCCTACCCTTTTACCATTCAGTTGCAGTAAAATTTACTAGCAAAAGAATTTTAAGAAATAATAATGATTAACCATCATTAAACAAAAAGATCATATTGTTTTGCTTCTGTAATTCAGATGAGACGAATAATTCTGAAGGCCCCTATTTTAGCTAATTGCATTTCTTTTCCAACAAGTGTATAATACACAATTTTCTTTGGGCTTTTTAGATGTCATGTGCATATTTTGATTGAGTTGCTGGAGGGATATCACTAATAAGATTGGAATCCCTTAGACTTCAGGAGACTGGTTTTTAGAGAGATGCTGCCTTCCTGAGGAAGAAATTCAGTCTTGGTGTTGGGGTTTTCCTGGGAACATAGCTCCTTTCCATTTGCGTGTGTCAGCAACCCAAGGACGAATTTGTGGTGAGGTGGAGATTAGCGATGGGGGACCTAGAAGCAGAAAGAAGGAAATGGAAATCAAAGGCTTAGCCTGTTTTAACAATTTGCTCTGGCATGAAGTGTGGCAAGAGAGAACGAATCTGAAAGAGGGAAGGATTGGGGAATGTTGGCAAGGGAGAAGACGGGAAGAGGGAGAGAGACTTGGACAGGAGTGGAAATAAAGGAAATATTGGAGAGGAAGAGCAAGAATAAATTTAGCTCTTCCACTAGACTATAAGATCCTCGAGGGTAGAGATCATGACTACTGAATCGTACTGTACTCTCCTAAGTGGTTCAGTGATTCATTCATCCATCCAGTAGCATTTATTGAGCGCCTACTCTGTACAGAGCACTGTGCTCAGAGCTTGGAAAGTACAATTCGGCAACAAATAGAGACGATCCCTACCCAACGACGGGCTCACAGTCTAGAAGGGGCGAGACAGACAACAAAACAAACAAGTAGACAGGCATCAAAAGCATCAATATAAATATAGAATTATAGATATATGCATTATTAATAAAATTCATTCCTTCAACTGTATTTATTAAGCACTTACTCTGTGCCAAGCACTGTACATTTCAACGATAGTGACAGTCGCTGCCCACAACGAGCTCACAGTCTAAAAGTGCTGAATACAGTGCTCCGCACACAGAAAGTCCTCCTTATATTTTGTTAATGAGATGTACATCCCCTTGATTTTAATTACTGTTATTGTTTTTGTCTTTCTGTCTCCCCCGATTAGACTGTAAGCCCATCAATGGGCAGGGATTGTCTATCTGTTGCCGAATTGTACATTTCAAGTGCTTAGTACGGTGCTCTGCACATAGTAAGCGCTCAATGAATATTATTGAATGAATGAATTATTGATCGAATGGAGGAAAACAAGAAAGTGGAAGGAAATAGCTGAGTGTGAAAATCGATAGAATTTATTGAATATTTAATGTGTCATGAGTACTGTATTAAGTTTTTGGGAGAGTACAGCTCAAAGAATTGGTAAACATGCTTCCTGCCCAAAGAGCTCACAGTCTAAAGGGGGAGACAGACTTGAATATAAACAGATAAATTAGGGATATGTACAGAAGTGCTGTGGGGCTGATGGAGGGGTGAATATCAAGTAACTGAAGTGTAATAATAATAACGGTGGTATTTAAGTGCTTACTATGTGCCAGGCACTGTACTAAACGCTGGGGGCAGATACTGCTAATTGGGGTGGACACAGTGAGCTTGCAGTCTTAATCTCCATTTTGCCGGTGAGGGACCTGAGGCACAGAGAAGTGAAGTGACTTGCCTAAGGCCACACAGCAGGCGTGGCAGAGCCAGGATTAATAATAGTGATGGTATTTGTTAAGCGCTTACTATGTGCCAAGCACCGTTCTAAGCGCTGGGAATGTAATGTAAGCAAGGTAATGGAGTTGTCTCACGTGGGGCTCACCGTCTTAATCCCCATTTTACAGATGAGGTAACTGAGGCCCAAAGAAGTTAAGCGGCTTGCCCAAAGTCACACAGCTGACAAGTGGCTGAGCCAGGATTAGAACCCATGACCTCCCGACTGCCAGGCCTGTGCTCTATCCACTACGTCGTGCTGTTTCATCCAGGTGCATAGGCAGTGCAGAAGGGAGAGGGAGTTGGGAAACAGAGGGTGTAATTGGGAAAGACTTCTTGGAGGAGGTGTGATTTTAATAAATAAATAAATAATTAATTAAATTTAATAATTTAAAGTGGGGAGATTGGTGGTCTGTCAGGTATGGAGCGGGAGGGAGTTCTAGTCCAGAGGCAGGATATGGACCAGGGGTCAGTGGCAGGAAAGATGAGATTGAGGTGCGGTGAGCAAGTTGGAGTTAGAGGAGTGAAGTGAATCAGCAAGGTAGAAGGGGGTTAACTGATCGAGTGTTTTAAAACCAGTGGTAAGATATTTCTCTTTTTGGAGGTGGATGGACAACCAGCGAGGTTCTTGAGGAGTGGAGAAACATGAACTGAATAGTTTTGCAGAAAAATAATCCATAAGGCAGTGAGGTTTGGGCTGGGAAGAGACAGGAAAGTCAACGAGGAGGATGATGCAGTAGTTAAGGCGGGATAGGATTAAATAATAATAATAATGATGATGGTATTTGTTAACCGCTTACTTTGTGCCAGGCACTGTAGTAAGCACTTAACAAAAAAAAGAGAAGCAGCATGGTTTAGTGGAAAGAGCCCGGGCTTGGGAGTCAGAGCTTGTTGATACTAACTCCAACTCCACCACTTGTCTGCTGTGTGACCTTGGGCAAGGTGGCTCAGTGGAAAGAGCATGGGCTTTGGAGTCAGAGGTCATGAGTTTGAATTCCGGCTCTGCCACTTGTCAGCTGTGTGACTGTGGGCGAGTCACTTAACTTCTCTGTGCCTCAGTTACCTCATCTGTAAAATGGGGATTAAGACTGTGAGCCCCACGTGGGACAACCTGATTCCCCTGTGTCTACCCCAGCGCCTAGAACAGTGCTCTGCACATAGTAAGCGCTTAACAAATACCAACATGATTATTATTATTATTCTCTGTGCCTCAGTTACCTCATCTGTAAAAATCGGGGTTAAGACTGTGAGCCCCACGTGGGACAATCTGATTACCCTATATCTACCCCAGCGCTTAGAACAGTGCTCGGCACATAGTAAGCGCTTAACAAATACCATAATAATAATAATAATAATAATAATAATAATAATAATTCAAGCAAATCGAGTTGGACACCATCCCTGACCCAAGTGGGGCTCACAGTCTCAATCTCCAGATGAGGTAACTGAGGCACAGAGAAGTGAAATGTCTTGCCCACGGTCACACAACAGACAAGTGGCCGAACTAGCATTAGAACTCATGACCTTCTGACTCTCAGGCCCGTGCTCTATCCATTAGGCCATTCATTCAATAGTATTTATTGAGCGCTTACTATGTGCAGAGCACTGTACTAAGCGCTTGGAATGTACAAATCGGTAACAGATAGAGACAGTCCCAGCCCTTTGACGGGCTTCCAGTCTAATCTAGGCCATGCTGCTTCTCATAAGAGTTCAGGTCAGCATTCGAATCAACGTGAGAACAGTTTGAATGGAGAGGAAGGAGCAGATTTTAGCATTGTCGTGGAGGTTGAACCGACAGGATTTGGTGACAGACTGGATGTGGGTGTTTGAATGAGAGAGATGAGGGAGGATAATGCCAAGTTAAGGGCTAGCCAGATAGAGAGGATGTTGGGATTGTGTATATCAGTGGGAAAGATAAAGAGGAAGACAGGGTTTGGGTGGGAAGATAAGGAGTTCTGTTTCAGACATGTTTAGTTAGTGTTGGTGGAGCATCCAGGTAGAGATTCTCTTGATTCTATTTATTGCTATTGTTCTCGTCTGTCCGTCTCCCCCGATTAGACCGTAAGCCCGTCAAAGGGCAGGGACTGTCTCTATCTGTTACCGATTTGTACATTCCAAGCGCTTAGTACAGTGCTCTGCACATAGTAAGTGCTCAATAAATACGAATGAATGAATGAATGAATGAATGAATGGTGATGAAAGTAGAAGGAAATGGCAGACTGTAGGGGAGAGGATTCGGAACCAGAGAGGTAAATCTGCAAATCATCTGTTCCTTCATTCAATCATGTTTAACGAGTGCTTACTGTGTGCAGAGCACAGTACTAAGCGCTTGGAAAGTACAGTTCGGTAACAATAGAGACAATCCCTAACCAACAACAGGCTTCCAGTCTTTGGAGCTGAGAAGGTAGGGGAGTGAATTTGTTTTCCAAGGGAGAGGCAGCATGGCCTAATGGAAAGAACTTGGGCCTAGGAGTCAGAGGACGTGGGTTCTCATCCTGGCTTTGCCACTGTCTGCTGTGTAACTCTGGGCAAGTCACTTAACTTCTCTGGCCTTCAGTTCCCTGATATGCAAAATGAGCATTAAATCCCTGTTCTCCCTCCTTCTTAGACTGTGAGCCCCCTGGGGGACCTGCATATCTTATATCTACCCCAGTATTTAGTACAATCTTTGGCACATGGTAAACGCTTAAATACTACTATTATTATTATTATTGTTATTATCTGTGAGTTGGATCCAGATGCAGACTCAAGAAAGTGAATTTTTATTCTTTGTAGGTTGGTTTGGCATTTTGGAAGCCAGTCCAAAATGACTTCCATTTGATTCTGTAATTCAGGTCTAAATAATTCTGAAGGTGCTTATTTTAATCAGTTGTATTTCATTCATTCATTCATTGAGCATTTACTATGTGCAGAGCACTGTACTAAGCACTTGGAACGTAGAAGCAGTGTGGCTCAATGGAAAGAGCACAAGCTTGGGAGTCAGAGGTCATGGGTTCTAATCCCAGCTCCGCCGCTGGTCAGCTGTGTGACCTTGGACCACTTAGCTTCTCTGTGCCTCAGTTACCTCATCTATAAAAATGGGGATGAAGACTGTGAGCCCTACGTGGGACACCCCGATTACCTTGTATCTCCCCCACCGCTTAGAACAGTGCTTGGCACATAGTAAGCGCTTAACAAATACCAACATTATTATTATTATTATTATTATTATTAATACAGCAATAGAGACAGTCCCTGCCCACAACAGGCTATTTCTTTTCCCACAAATTTCTAATATGCAATTATTCTCAAAACACATCAATTTCTTTTCCACAGGACTCTACCTATGAAAGGTGGTCTCAGTACATCAGTTGTGGGATTTCAACGATCCCAACAGACTTTTTTTTTCCTCCAGAACTTTCTGAAGTGGTTTCTGGAATTGCTGGGATTAATTGCCATAGCTGAACCTATTTATGGGTTTAACGAAGTAATTAGTCAAGAATCATGCAGAGGCCACACGTGGTGCGAAGGATTAATGTTCGAGGGGGAATATGAATTGAAGACTCTGCCTCTCTCTCTCCCCTTCCCTGTCAGTGCCCTTGAAGGGATGGGTAGAGAATTCTCTTAATCCGGTTTCAGCGTCCTTAGATTAGGTGCGCGAGGCTTTGTCTAAACCACGGAGTCATGTCCCCTAAACTCATTTCTGCAGCTTCAGAAATCTGGTGATAGGAGTCTTCATCCTTAAATTCATTTAACGGGCTCGTCGAAGAAGAGGGCTGTAGCGTTCGGTGCCCTTCGGGGCCATTATTTACCTTTTGAAGATCAGAGCTGAAGAGCAAAATGAGCCCCAAGGAGCAGAACTGATAAAATTTGTGATCTCGCTGAGCGACTGGCTGTCGACCTTCTATTTCCACAGGCTGATCATTTTTTCCCTTGAGGGGGATCTCCGTCGGATGTCAAGAACCAGTCGATCGTATTTGAGGTTTAGATTTGAATCTTTGCCACTTGGTGTTAATTTTTAATGGGAAGGTTGCTCGCCGAGATTTAATTCACTGACTAAGGGAAGGTGGGTCCAGGTCGGGACTGGACTTGTAACTTCAGAGGATAGGAGCCGGCGCAGAGGCAGGGTTGCTTAGTAGAAAGAGTCTGTCCGTCAGTCATATTTAATGAGCGCTTACTGTGTGCAGACCACTATACTAAGCGCTTGGGAGAGTACAGTCCAACAAAAAGCATATTCCCTGCCCGCAACGAGTTTACAGTCTAGAGGGGGAGAAAGAGGAAAAGACCACAAATCAGGAGATCCCGAGTCTAGTCTCAGCACTGCAACTGGTCTGCTGTGCAACCCCAGGCAAGTCACTTGACCTCTCTGGGCCTCTGTTAATTCTTCCTCAACATGGGGATAGTGTTTGCCTTTCCATGTCTCATCGGGATGCATCGTGGAAAAATTGTAGTCACACAAGTTGACCGTAGTTGTATTTCAGTTGGTAGTAATAACAGCATTATTTTGAACTTAGGGAGGTGAGTTATAAAAGGGGAAGTTGGGAGTGGGAGAATCAGTGATGGGGCAAGGGCTAGGAAAGCTCCTTTGAATGACCGCAGATAACTGCATCAAGTCTTGCAGGTGTCTTCATCATCCTCATCGGTGATATTTATTGAACTCTATGTGCAGAGTAGTGTACTGAAAGCTTGGCAGAGCCCAATACTACAGAGTTGACAGACATACTACCTGCCCACATTGAGGTTACAGCCTAGAGGGGGAGACAGACATATTTATATAAATTCATAAATTTATAATATGTAATTTAAATATATATACACAAATGTTGTGGGGTTTAGGATGGGGAGACCCCTGCATAGTGGATTTAGCCCAGCTCTGGGAGTTAGAAGGACCTGGGTCCTGATCCCGGCTCTGCCACTTGTCTGCTGTGTGACCTTGGGCAAGTCACTTCATTTCTCTATGCCTCAGTTACCTCATCCGTGATCTGCAGGAAGTCAGTTGTATTTATTGAGCCCTTACTGTGTACAGACCACTGTATTAAGCACTCGGGAGAGTACAAGATAACAATATAAATAAAAAAATAAATAAATGATGGTATCTGTTAAGCGCTTACTATGTGCAAAGCACTGTTCTAAGAGCTGGAGAGGATACAAGGTGATTAGGCTATCCCACATGGGGCTCACAGTCTTAATCCCCATTTTACAGATGAGGTAACTGAGGCACAGAGACGTGAAGTGACTTGCCCAAAGTCATCCGGCTGACAGGCGGCTGAGCTGGGATTTGAACCCATGACCTCCGATTCCCAAGCCCGGGCTCTTTCCACTGAGCCATGCTGCTTCTAACACAAACAAGGATTAAGATTCATTCAATCGTATTTATTGAGTGGTCGCTATATGCAGAGCACTGTAAGAAGCGCTTGGGAAGTACAATTCAGCAACAAATAGAGACTATCCCTGCCCACCCCGGGGCTCACAGTCTAGAAGGGGGGAGACAGACATCAAAGCAAGTAAATAGGCCTCAGTAGCATCATTATAAGTGAATAGAATTATAGATATATACAAATCTTTAATAAAAATAAATAGAATTATAATTATAAATATATAATAATAATATTGGTATTGGTTAAGCGCTTACTAAGTGCAGAGCACTGTTCTAAGCGCTGGGGTAGGTACAGGGTAATCAGGTTGTCCCGGGCTCACAGTTAATCCCCATTTTACAGATGAGGTAACTGAGGCCCAGAGAAGTTAAGTGACTTGCCCAGTCACACAGCTGACAAGTAGCAGAGCCTGGAGTCGAACCCATGACCTCTGACTCCGAAGCCCAGGCTCTTTCCCCTGAGCCACGCTGCTTTCCTTACATGTATATACAAGTGCCGTGGGCTAGAGGGGGTACAGCAGAGGGAGCAGGTCGGAGCAATGGGGAGGGGAGGGGGAGCAGAGGAAAAGGGGGGCTCTGTGTGGGAAGACCTCCTGGAGGAGGTGAGCTCTCAGTCTGGCTTTGAAGGGGGGAAGTGTGCTGGTTTGGCAAATTTGAGGAGGGAGGGCATTCCAGGCCAGAGGTAGGATGTGGGCCAGGGGTCAAAGGCGGGACAGGCGAGAATGAGGCCCAGTGAGGAGGTGAACGGCACCAGAGGAGCGGAGTGTTGGGGCTGGGATGGATTGTTTTTACGAGATGTTCTTCCCCTCGACTCTATTCATCGCCATTGTTCTCGTCTGTCCGTCTCCCCCGATTAGACCGTAAACCCGTCAAAGGGCGGGGACCGTCTCTATCTGTTGCCGACTTGTTCATTCCAAGCGCTTAGTACAGTGCTCTGCACATAGTAAGCGCTCAATAGATACTATTGAATGAATGAATGAGAAAGACAGAAGGGAGGTGAGGTAAGAAGGGGCAAGGTGATGGTCAGCTCTGAAGCCAATAGTGAGGGCGACATGCCCAGAGTGTTTCTGTAGAAAGATAATCCGGGCAGCAGAGTGAAGCATAGACCGAAGCGGGGAGAGACAGGAGGTTGGGAGATCAGACTGGAAGCCGATGCCGTCATCCAGTGGGGATAGGATGAGTGATTGTACTAACACGGTGGCGATATGGAAGGAGAGGAAAGGGTGGATCTTGGTGATGTTGGGAAGGTGAGACAGGCAGGTTTTGCTGACGGATTGGATGTGTGGGGTGAATGACAGAGCAGAGTCAAGATTGCGAGCCCCATGTGGGACAGGGACCGTGTCCAACTTGACCATCTTGTATCTACCCCAGAGGGTAGAACAGTGCCTCACACGTAGCGAGCAATTACCCAATACCGTAAAAAAGTGGACTCCAAAATGACTCAATGGTCAACGCTGGCCCAAATTTGAATTCGCCCAAAGGCAAACTTAGAAGCGTTGGTGTCTACCCATTCTCTTGTACTCTCCCAAGTGCTTAGTATAGTGCTCTGGCACACAGTAAACCCTCGGTAAATACCACTGATTGATTGATTGATTAAACTGATTATGGTGGCTTCTCAATCTCGAAATTCAGAAAACTACCATGAGACACTAGGAAAGGAACAGCACCTGACTGATGAATGAATTGTGTGTGTGTGTGTGTTTGTGTGTTGTTGATCTGGTGTCTTCAGATTAGATGTTTAAACATCTCTACTTTCTCTTTGAGGGCAAGGATCATGTCTACTATTACTAACACTAGTATTAATAGTATGACTTAATGCTAGCGTATTGTCCCAAGAGTTTAGTAACAATTAATGGTATTTTTTGAGCACTTACTGGATTATAAGATCATTGTGTGCAAGGAGTGCGTCTGTTATATTGCTGCGCCGTACTCTCCCAAGTGCTTAATACGGTGCCCGGCGCACAGTAAGTGCTCATTAGATATGATTGATTGCTTGATGGCAGAGCACTGTACCGAGCGCTTGGGAAAGTACAGTACAGTGGAGTGGGTAGATACATTCTCTGCCATTAAGGAGAGAAAAGGCAGTGTTTTGCACACAGATATGTGTTGCTGTAGGGTAAGGATCCCATTTACTTGATTGAACTCTCCCAAGAGTTTAATTCAGTGTTCTAAAAAAATAAATATACAACAAATACTTTTGAGTGATTCATTCATTCATTCATTCAATAGTATTTATTGAGCGCTTACTATGTGCAGAGCACTGTACTAAGCACTTGGGATGAACAAGTCGGCAACAGATAGAGACAGTCCCTGCCGTTTGACGGGCTTACGGTCTAATCGGGGGAGACGGACAGACGAGAACAATGGCACTAAACAGCGTCAAGGGGAAGAACATCTCGTAAAAACAATGGCAACTAAATAGAATCAAGGCGATGTACAATTGGACATAGCTTAAAATTTTTTATCATCTCTCACGCCCATTCCCTTTCTGTTAACCCTACATTTTTTTCTACTTTTCCCTTCCTTCCCCTTTAGTTTTTCCCCCTTTTTCCATTTCTTATGATTTGGAAGATCCTAGTATTTGAAGCCACGCTGAATTAAATCCAAATGCATGGTGGTTTTTTTTCAATGAGATGGAAGGCCTATTCATTTCTCATGGATTTCTTTGCAAAATGTGAATTTGAAAATAGAATAGCCACTTTCAAGCTCCCTGTAGTCCATTTTTCTTTCCTTCAGTAATAGCCAGCTCTTCCTGAATGGGCCCAAATGCTGGAGCTCATATGATTTAGTTTCATCTTGAGAAAATTTGCATGAGGTGAGATCCTTGTCTTAATTACCTAAGAAATCCAAGATAGTAGTGTGATCAGATTTGCTGTTCGAAGCAATTTGTACTTGGTGGTTGGAAACAAAGATAATCCTTATTTGAATGGAAATCCCATCCATTGGAGATGGCTGATGGGGTGATTTCTCTCACCCCGCTTTTTTCGCGCCCCCACAAGCTAACCGGGCTCACGGCTGTTCAGTGAACTGGAGGTGCGTCTGATTTTACCACTCTTGGGTTTCCATGGAGACAAATACCATGGATGGGGATTGAGTGGAAGAATATGATGTCCATTAAAATGCCTTGTGGTCATTTGGGTCTCTTCTCTACAACTTCAGGTCAATGGTCTTGGGTCTATTAATGTCATGGGCTAGAATTTGGGGGGCTAGTGTGCTCATTTGCCCATAAGTGATCTGAGGATTTTCCCCTCCTCCTGAACTTTCTTTGGGACATGTAATGAAGATGTCTTTGCAAAGTACAGTTTAATTTGCATGTTGCATAATTTTGGGTTCAGATTTGGAGCATCAGATGGATTTCCAACATGAAACAGGCTTTAGGCCTTGCCACATTCCAATCCCTCCTCAGATCCCACCTCCTTTAACAAGGCTTTTCTGATCAGTTTCCCATCACCAATCAACCATATTTATTGAGCACTTATTTGTGCAGAGGACTGTACTAAGCGTTTGCAAGACAAGAGCCCTCCTTTCCTCTTCTTTTTCTCCCTTTCGCGTTACTCTGACTTCCTCCCTTCATTCATCCACCCCCTCAGCTCCACAGCTGTCTCCCCTTTAAGACTGTAAGCTTGTGATGGGCAGGGAATGTACCTGTCATATTGTTCTATTGTATTCTGTCAAGCACTTAGTACAGTGCTCTGCACAGAGGAAGCACTCAATAAATACGATTGACTGACTGACTGCAGTATAACAGTTGGCAGACACACACCCTGCCCACAGTGAGCTTACAGTCTAGAGGATATGAGTGACATTTTCCCTTCCTCCAACTCTGAGAAGCAGCATCTCATAGTGGATAGAGTACAGGCCTGGGAGTCAGAGGTCTTGGGTTCTAATCCCTGCTCCATCACTTGTCTTCTGTGTGACCTTGGGCAAATCACTTCACTTCTCTCGGCCTCAGTTACCTCATCGTAAAATGGGGATTGAGACCGAGAACCCCACATGGGACAGGGACTGTGTCCAACCTGCTTTGCTTGTATCCACCCCAGCACTTAATACGGTGCCTGGCACAGAGTAAATGTTTAACAAATACCACAGTTATTATTATTGAGCACTTACCACGTGCAGGACACTGTACTAAGCACTTGGGAGAGTACAGTACTACTCTCACGATGATTTATATACACACTCCTGCTTGAACTTGGGTAGCCGCCATTTTTCAAAATAAGCAATGGGAAAGCATCTTTTGGAGCTGGGTTCCTGAGCTTGGCTAGGGTGCTAGATTTCCTCTTTCTGGTAGGACCCCATCGGTTTTGTTTCACACTTCATTATGATGGATTCTGGTCCAGGAGAACAGTGTGGTCTAGTGGAAAGAGCCTGGGCCTGGGAGCCTGGAGATTTGGGGTCTAATGCCAGTTCCCTGATTTACCTGCCATACAGGCTTGGGCAAGTCATTAAACTCTCCTGTCACAATTTCCTCTTCTATAAAATGGGAGTTCAATAATGGGGTTTCAAAATGGCTGATCTCCTACTTGGACTGTGAGCCCCATGTGGGAACAGAACAGTGTCTGACCTGAATATCTTGTACCTACCCTGGCGTTTAGAACAGTGGTTGACACATAGCAGTAGAAAGAGCCGGGCTTGGGAGTCAGAGTTCATGGGTTTGAATCCCGGCTCCGCCACTTACCAGCTGTGTGACTTTGGGCAAGTCACTTAACTTCTCTGTGCCTCAGTTACCTCATCTGTAAAATGGGGAATAAAACTGTGAGCCCCACGAGGGGCAACCTGATTACCTTGTATCCCCCAGCGCTTAGAACAGTGCTTTGCACATAGTAAGTGCTTAACAAATACCACCATTTATTTATTTAACAAATATTATTATCATCATTATTATTACCATGACATTCTGGGGCTTCCAGCACTTAGAACAGTGCTCGGCACATAGTAAGCGCTTAACAAATACCTTCGTTATTATTATTATTATACACGCCACTCTTCCAATAACTCCTGTTCCTATAGGATCAGCCCTTCCAGAGACGGGTGGATGAATTTTGGGGTGATTGGAGGATGCTTCTGATTAGCTAACATGGATCTGTGGGATACACATCTTCACACCAAACCTCAAATTTAAGGGAGAGCTGTGTTTGTGGGACTTTTGGGTTCAGGGTGGGCTCAAAAGAACGAATCAGTGCCTCACAGCAGTGCCAACACAAACATGATTTCCCTCAGGTTCAAAGCCAGCCTCAGAATTATAGTGACTGAGGAGAAATTGCTCATTCTTTTATGGAATCAAGAGCACCATTAATCTCATACGTCTTCTCTTTTAATTCCATAGGTGATTTTGATCCTTACCAAGTATTATCACGCCGATATGGGGAAGGTCCTGGAGAGTTCTCTGTGGAGGTAAGGACTTGAATGCTTTCCATTATTTTATAACCGTGAAGCGGATTTTGCACACCAGATGTCTTCTGAGGCTGAAGGGGATGCAGTGTGCCAATTGTAACTTTGTGTGTTGGGAGTGTGTTCCCCATTTGATGCTTCCTTATCGCCTTTCCCTCACCCGTCTCCCTCCCTTCCGGCCCCTCGCCATGTTCCCCGACTTCTCTCAGTACCAAGAGAGATGGAGCAAAGAAGCAGTTGAAAGAAGATTAGGAGTTTACTCAGTGAGCATAAAGAACAGAGCATCAGACACTCTCACAAGCCGTTGTTGTAGAGAAAGGGGATTTTCATGGTACATTCAGGTCAGTGCACAATTTCTCTCACAATTGTCTCCTGCCTCTGAGCTCCTGTTGTCTCCCAAATGAACCCGTTCTCCTCGGGTTTGAGAACCTTCCCAATTTACCTGAATAGGTCGGCAAACAACGATTGAGTCTTTTTTGTAGGGCTTGGCTTGAATTTAGTTCGGGAGCGTAATGAAACGGTCATCTTCCGGGTCGGTTATGAGATAACGATTCTGCTCTTTTGAACACTCTTTGTGATCGCTTTGGTTTCCAACAAGCGATCTTGCTTTTGTACCTTTTCCCATCCTGTGTGGGTTTTGATTAACTCTGTCCAGGCCTTGGGGAGCTGAGACCTGAATGACTCCTTTTGGCCTTAGTTCCCTGAAAGGAAAAGTCACAGCACTGAAGAAAGACGTCAAAGTAATAATAATAATGATGGCCCTTGTTAAGCTGAAGGTAGATACAAAGTAATCGGGTTGTCCCACACGGGGCTCACAGTCTTAATTCCCATTTTACGGATGAGGTAACTGAGTCACAAAGATGTTAAGTGGCTTGCCCAAATTCTCACAGCGACAAGTGTCGGAGCCGGAATTAGAACCCAAGCCCTGTGACTCCCAAGCCTGTGCTCTTTCCACTAAGCCATGCTGCTTTTCTTAGTAATCATCAGTTGCTCGTTAATCGATTGAATCAATCAGTGGTATTTATTGAGCACTTTCAGTGTTCAGAGCACTGTATTCAGTGCTTGGAGAGTACAGTATAACAGTAAACAGACACTTTCCCTGCCCACAACGAGCTTACAGTCTTGAGTGGGGGAGACAGACATTAATATACGTAAATCAATTATAGATATGTACAAAAGTGCTGTGGGGCTGGGAGAGGAGATGAAAAAGGGAGCAAGTCAGCGTGACGCAGAAGGGAGTGGGAGAAGAGGAAAGGGGGAGTTAGTCTGGGAAGGCCTCTTAGAGGAGATGGACCTTCAGTAAGGCTTTGAAGCGGGGGATAGTGATTGTTGGGTCCCCCCTTCTAGACTGTGAGCCCGTTGTTGGGTCGGGATCGTTTCCATTTGTTGCTGAATTGAACTTCCCAAGTGCTTAGTACAGTGCTCTGCACACAGTAAGCGCTCAATAAATACAATTGAATGAATGATTTTGAGGAGGGAGGGCGTTCCAGGTCAGAGGCAGGACATGGACGAGGGGTCGGCGGCGAGATGGACGAGATTGAGGCACATTGAGAAGGCAGTGGTATTTTCTGAGCACTTACTGTGTGTAGAGAACTGTACTAAGAGTTTGGCGGAGAAAATATAACAGAATTGGTAGACATGCGAGTTTACAGTCTAGAGGGGGAGAAGGACATTAAAATTGCTGATGGATGTGGACGTAAGTGATGTGGAACTGACGGTGGGGACTGTAAACTCGTTTTGGGCAGGGACTATGCCTGTTGATTATGCTATTGTCCTCTCCCAAGTGCTTAGTAAAGTGTTCTGCACCCAGTAAGTGCTCAGTAAGTACCACAGATTGACTGTTTGGGATCAGTGGTCTGTCTAAAGAGCTCTTTTCGGTTACTTTATAAACTCCAGTTTTCCTCAACTCATCGTGTTCCTCGCTCCACTTATAAAACCCTTTAGTCAGTCGTCTGAAGTCCAGACTGTCAGGTTTAGAGGGAAGTTGGGAAATTAATCTTTTTGACACAATAAGGGTATCACGTCCGTGGAATACCAAATAGATTTCACAACATAATCACCCTGTCTTGCAGGAGATGTGTGCTAACTATGGTGATTAAAAGTACATTTATTGAAAATGCACTAAGCGTCTCTGACAATTTACCTGTTTAACCTCAATTAGGGTTTTTTTTAATAGCACTTTTGGTATTTACATAATACACCTACCCTCTCAATTTAAGGTAAATGAATTTTTAATTGGTCTTCGTTTAAGAGTCTGCCTGACAACATCGTATCAGCCTCAGCCAGATCCTGATTTTCTTCACTCTCTTGACATCACTTCTGCAAATCGAACTTCCTTTGAAGTCGGCTGGGGAAAGGGGAAAACAAAATTGCTTCAACTTAAAACTCCCAGAGTGGCGTAATTTATTCCAAACTTTACACAGTCATGATAATGATAATTGTGATATTCGTTCAGCCCTTACTATGTGTCAAGCACTGTGCTAAGGGCTGGGATCGGTACAAAATAATCAGGTCGGACACAGTCCCTATCCTAGATGGGGCTCGCAGTCAAAGAGGAGAAATTGAATCCCCATTTTACAGATGAGAAAATGAAGACAGCGAGACGTTGAGTGACTAGCCCAAGGTCATACAGCAGGAAAGTGGCAGAGGCAAGATTAGAGCCTTGATCTTCTGACTCCCAGGCCCGGGCTCTTTCCACTAGGTCACGCTGCTTCTTCATATTGAGATCGCTGCCATCACCCAATACTGAAGTCTTGGACTCCTCTCATATTCATTCATTCATTCAATCATATTTATTGAGCGCCTACTGTGCGCAGAGCACCGTACGAAGCACTTGGAAAGTACAATACAGAAATAAGGAGAGACAATCCCTGTCCACACCAGGCTTACAGTCTAGAAGGGGGAAGATGGACATCAAAACAAGTCAATAGGCATCGATAAATAGAATTATAGATGTGTACACCTCAAAACAAGTAAACAGGCATCAATAGAAATAAATAGAAGTATAGAGATATACACCTCGCAACAAGTAAACAGGCACCAATAGAAATAAATAGAATTATAGATATATACATATAGACATAAATGCTGTGGGGCAGGGTTGGGGGGAAGTGCAAAGGGAGCAAGTCGAGGTGACGGGGGAAGGGAGGGAGAGCTGAGGAAAAGGGGGCTTAGTCTGGGAAGGCCGCTTGGAAGAGGTGTGCCTTCGGTAGGGCTTTGAAGGGGGGAAGAGTGATCGTTTGGCGGTTGTGAGGACGGAGGGCGTTCCAGGCCAGAGGTGGGATGTGGGCCGGGCATCGACGGTGGAACGGGCGAGTGGAAGTCACAGTGAGAAGGTTAGCGGCACCAGAGGAGCAGAGTGTGCGGGCTGGGCTGGATAAGGAGAAAAGAAAGGTGAGGTGAAAAGGGGCAAGGTCAGGGAGAGTTTTAAAACCAATAGTGAGGAGTCCTGAAGGTAGGAGGAGATGCGAGCCTGGAGGGAGGGAGAGTGAACAGGGCAGGAGATATAGATTTGGGTATCATCCGCAAAGAAGTGATCATATAATGATCATATAAATGTTGTTTACCGGTTCTAATCCTGGCTTTGCCACATGTCCGCTGTGTGACCTTGGGCAAGTCTCAGCGTGGCTCGGTGGAAAGAACCTGGGCTTCGGAGTCATAGGTCATGGGTTCGACTCCCGGCTCTGCCGCTTGTCAGCTGTGTGACCGTGGGCAAGTCACTTCACTTCTCTGTGCCTCAGTTACCTCATCTGGAAAATGGGGATTAACTGTGAGCCTCACGTGGGACGACCTGATTACCCTGTATCTCCCAGCGCTTAGAACAGTGCTCTGCACATAGTAAGCGCTTAACAAATACCGACATTATTATTATTATTATGAACGTCACTGGGCCTCAGTTACCACCTATGTAAAATGGGGAATCAGATTTTGAGCCCCATGTGGGACAGGGATTGTGTCCCACATGATTTGCTCGCATCCACCCAAGTGCTTAGTACAGTCCCTAGCACACAATCAGTGCTTAAGACACACCACACTTATTATTATAATAATTATGGCACTTCTTAAGCACTTACTTACCTGATTAAGTTGTATGTACCCCGGCACTTAGAACAGTGCTTTGTACATGGTAAGTGCTTAATGAGCACCCTAATTATGATGATGACGATGATGATTATTACTAGGGGTGTGTCCTGAAGTCTTATCGATCTTCAGCATCAGTGAGGAAGTTCAGGAGTCAGTTCAGAAAGATTCTAGGTTCATCCACCCCAGCGCTTAGTACAGTGCCTGGCACACAATAAGTGCTTAAGAAGTGCCACAGTTATTATAATAATAAGTGTGGTGTGTCTTGAGCACTTACTGTGTGCTAGGGACTGTACTAAGCACTTGGGTGGATGCGAGCAAATCAAGTGGGACACAGTCCCTGTCCCACATGGGGCTCAAAATCTGATTCCCCATTTTACATAGGTGGTAACTGAGGCGCAGGGAAGTGACGTGACTCGTCGGGCAAAGCAGAGGGGCCTAGTGGATAGAGCACAGCCTGGGAGTCTGAAGGACCTGGATTCTAATCCTGGCTTTGCCACTTGCCTGCTGTGTGACTTTGGGCAAGTCCCTTAACTACTCTGGGCCTCAGTTCCCTCATCTGGAAATTGGAGATAAAGACTGTGAGTCCCTTGTGGGCCAGGGACTGTGTCCAACCTGATTTACTTATATTCCTTTCCAGCACTTAGTATAGTGCCTGGCACATAATGAAGGCTTAACAAATACCATAATTAATAATGATAACAATAATAATGTTGGTATTTGTAAAGCGCTTACTATGTGCCGAGCACTGTTCTAAGCGCTGGGGGAGATACAGGGTCATCAGGTGGTCCCACGTGAGGCTCATAGTCTTCACCCCCATTTTACAGATGAGGTCACTGAGGCACAGAGAAGTTAAGTGACTTGCCTAAGGTCACACAGCTGGCAAGTGGCAGAGCTGAGTTTCGAACCCATGACCTCTGACTCCGAAGCCCGTGCTCTTTCCACTGAGCCACGCTGCTTCTCATTCCTCCCCAGTGCTGAGTACAGTGCCTGGCATATAGCAGCGTGGCTTAGTGGAAAGAGCCCGGGCTTGGTTGTCGGAGGTCATGGGTTCTAATCCCGTCTCTGCTACGTGTCAGCTGTGTGACTTTGGGTAAATTACTTAACTTCTCTGTGCCTCAGTTACCTTATCTGTAAAATGGGGGTGACGACTGTGAGCCCCATGTGGGATGACCTGATTACCCCAGAGTTTAGAACAGTGCTTGGCACATAGTAAACGCTTAACAAATGCCATTATTATTACGATTATTGTTGTTATTAAAGGATTAGCAAATACCATAATTATTATTAACATCTGCTTGTATTCCTCCCCAGTGCTGAGTACAGTGCCTGGCACATAGTAAAGGCTTAACAAATACCAAAATTATTATTAGTATTTGCTTGTGTTCCTCCCCAGTGCTTAGAACAGTGCCTGGTCCATAGTAAGCTCTTAACAAATACCGTAATAATTATCATTCATTCGGTCGTATTTATTGAGCGCTTACTGTGTGCAGAGCACTGTACTAAGTGCTCAGTATCAATATTATTAATAAATAAGGTCGATTAACCTGTGCCTGAATTCTTCCTAAATCGGGCGATGGGATGATTAAATGAGGCGGCCTCTGGGCGTGAGTCTGTGCCGGAAAAGTGCAGGGTGAGTGAGTTCGATACGGTGCCCACACAATATTTTGCAGAAATCGAATCTTAGGTCTGGCTGGATCGTTTAGAGCCCTCGGTAATGCCGACCTTAGCTGAATGAGGCTCACACCTGTAACTGCGGTTATAAAACCATTAGGGCTTTATAAGCTTGGCTGCTTATGGTCGGATACATCTGTCTGCTAAGGTGGAGAGTGAAATGGAAATTTTGAGGCCCCAGAACGCTATGTGGATCTGTGACAAACCCAGTGGATTTGGGGCCCACAAGCAATGGCTGGATTCTAATGAGATAGCAATACCTCCATCTAATTAATGGCAGCTAAAGAGCTACATTTCACGAGAAAGTGGGTCCCTTTATCGCCGGCGGGAAAAATATGCCCGTCTGGGATTCTTGGGGTCACCTTGGCCCCCAAATCGGTCCCCTGGAATCGCTTAATGGAAAACGCGTCCGGTTCATTTGGATCGACGTGCCGGCTTTGGAGAGAAAACACTCTGAGAAGGGTGAAGAGACGGAGTGTTCGAAGAGGACTATAAATCCGAGCTCCTTAAAACACTTGAGCTTCGGGTTTCTATTCATTCTATCGTAACACCTGGCGTCTACGTTCTGTGGAAATAACAGAGAGGAAACCGCTTAGATTAACGACCCTTAGCTTGAAGCGTTTAGAAGGGAGAGAGCCGGGATGATAGAGCTCCTAGACACTGCTGGATTTTTTTTGTGTGTGTGTTTTTTGCGTTGTTCTTTTTAACATGGAGTACTACTTCTGCCTTGACCGTTCTCAAAGGCTAATCCTCTCACGGCAGAATTTGCTCTTCTCGTGTGGAACTGGCAGAGATCCTCCGTTGCTGAATGGAATGTGGAATCTATAAAAAGATTTGATTCCGCCAATACTCGAATTACTCGATAAGAAGCCATAGAAATGAGTTAAGATTTACTCTAAAACTAATAATGATAATGAGAGTGATAATAATGATCATATTAAGCACTTAATATGTGCCAGACACTGTACTAAGCGCTTGGATGGATACAAGCATATCGGATTGGACACAGTCCCTGTCTCACGTGGGGGTTCACAGTCTCGATCCCCATTTTCCAGATGAGGTCACTGAGGCCCAGAGAAGTGAAGTGACTTGCCCAAGATCACACGGCAGATACGTGACAGTGTCAGGATTAGAATCCATGACCTTCTGACTTCCAGATCTGTGCTCTGTCCACTACACCATGCTGCTTCCTAACCACTATGTCATGCTGCTTCTCAGTGGGCACTGCAATTGGCTGATACTCCTTCTACGTCTTGAGTTTTAGAAAGTGATAAATGTGGTATTTATGGGAAGAAACGTGGCCGAGTGGAAAGAGCGCGGGCCTGCGAGTCAGAAGACCTGGTTCTAATCTCGGCTCTGCCGGTCACCTGCTGGGTGACCGTGGGTGAGTCGCTTAACTTCTCTGTGCTTCCGTTTCCTCGTATATAAATCGGGAATTAAATACCTGTTCTCTCTCCTACATAGACTGTGAGCCATGTGGGGTAGGGATTGTGTGATCTTCACACGCCTCAATTATCCCGGGGTTGAGTACGGTGGTTGACACATAGTAAGCCCTTAAAAATATCATAATTACTGTAATCATTAATAATATACTACAATTAATGAAACAATAGCATATCGATAATATAATAATAATAGTGGTAATAGCGTTATTTTGTGTTTTCCATGATGTTGATGGTAATAATAGTGGTCGCAATGTGGCTAGCACTGGAGTAGAGTTGAGTTTATCAGATCAGACACAGGACTCAGTCTAAAATATTTAACGCATGATGAAACTGAAGACAGAGAAGCTGAGTGACTTGCCCAGGGTCATAGAGCTCCCAAGCGGTGAAGCCAAGACTAGAATCCACGTCTTCTGGACTCCAGCCCTGCAAAATTTCTATTATCAATCAATCATATTGAGTCCATACTGTGGGCAGAGCACTGTACTCAGCTCTTTGGTAAGTAATAATAATCTCGGTATTTGTTAAGCATTTACTGTGTGCAGAGCACTGTTCTAAGCGCTGGGGGAGATACAGGGTAGTCAGGTTGTCCCATGTGAGGCTCACAGTCTTCATCCCCATTTTACAGATGAGGGAACTGAGGCACAGAGAAGTTAAGTGACTTGCCCACAGTCACGCAGCTGACAAGTGGCAGAGCTGGGATTCGAACCCATGACCTCTGACTCCCAAGCCCGGGCTCTTTCCACTAAGCCATGCTGCTTCTCAATATAGTACCATATAAAGTACAGTATAGTACAGTATAGCAGAGTTAGTAGAAACGATCCTTGTCCGCAGTGAATTTACAGTCTAGAGGAAACTACGGTATCTTTAGACTACCTTTCTGTTCCTCCTCTGAGGTTGTGATGCTTCACGACTGATATAAATTTTTAAGGTAAAATTCCTCTTTAGAATGAAAATAATTCTTGTGTATTCAGAGATGTCCAGGCAGGAGAAAGTTCAAAAGCTGATGTACATAAAAATATGTACCCTCAGTTACAAACTGACCACAGTTTTGGATTGTGGATCTTCTCATATGCTTCCTAGAAATAGTGTCTTCTAACTCTAATCTACTCTTTGAAGCACTCAGTACAGTGCCTAGCTCAGTAGGGGCTCAATAAATACTACTGATATAGTGGATAGAGCATAGGCCTGGGAGTCAGAAGGACAAGTCTCATGTGTGAGCTTGGGCAAGTCATTTCACTTCTCTGGGCCTCAGTTCCCTCATCTGGAAAATGGAGATTAAGACCGTGATCTCCACGTGGGAGAGGGACTGTGTCCAACCCTGTTTGCTTGTTTCCATCCCAGTACTTTCCAATTGGAATTTATACTTTCCAAGTGCTTAGTACAGTGCTCTTCGGCACACAGTAAGCGCTCAATAAATACGATTGAATGAATGAATGAATGAATGAAGCAATTAAATGCCATAATTATTATTATTATTCTGCATTTGCTGCTGGATGAAACATTATTCGTATGTGGAGCAATATTTAATTTCCTGCTATAGCTATTTAATGATGATGGTATTTTTTTAAGCACTTACTATGTGCAAAGCACCGTTCTAAGTGCTGGTGTAGATACAAAGTCGTCAGGTTGTCCCACGTGGGGCTCACAGTCTTAATCCCTATTTTATAGATGAGGTCACTGAGGCACAGAGAAGTGAAGTGACTTGCCTAAGATCACACAGCTGATAAGCGGTGGAGCCGGGATTGGAACCCGTGACCTCTGACTCCCAAGCCCATGCTCTTTCCACTAAACCACGCTGCTTCTCTATTCAGAGGATAGCATATATTTCCCAAACATATTTATTCAGGTTTGAGATCCCTAGAGTGAGGATTACAATGATAATTGGGCTATTTGCTAAGCACTTACTGTGTGCTGAGCACTGTATTAAATGCTGGGGTAAAGCCAGTAGACCCAGGTCACGGTTCTTGTCCCACATGGGACTCACACATTTTACCCTCAGTTTATAGTGCTCTGAACAAAATAAGTGCCCAGTATGATGATTTCATAGATGAGGAAATTGAAGCATCGGCTTGGGAGTCAGAGGTCATGGGTTCGAATTCTGACTCTGCCACTTGTCAGCTGTGTGACTGTGGGCAAGTCACTTCACTTCTCTGGGCCTCAGTTACCCCATCTGTAAAATGGGGATGAAGATTGTGAGCCTCACGCGGGACAACCTGATCACCCTGTATCTGCCCCAGCGCTTAGAACGGTGCTCTGCACATAGTAAGTGCTTAACAAATACCAACATTATTATTATTATAGAAAAGAATTAACTCACCCAACATTACCGAGCAGGTCTGGGGCAGACCTGGATTAGAACGCAGGTTCTCTGATTCCCATGCCTGTGCTCTCTCTCCACCGAGACCTAAAACACTGTGCTATTGTACATTCACAGTGAAATTAAAATGAGATTTCATTATGTTTATTCCAGCAGTTTGTCCAAAAAATATTTATTCTAGGCATATTGATAAGGAATACATTATGCATAAGGAGACCCCCTGTCATTCAAGGTAGGAACCAGTTTCTGTTTACTTGCACAAACCAGGATCAAAGTAAGAGGGAGCAAATATTATTTTTACTCTAAAGCGATATTTGTTTGCTGGGTTTTTCACACAAGCGTTGAACATATAGCTACTTGGGGTTTCTTATTGAATACCAGATTAGATGCGCATTTTCTCCTTATTCCTCACCAGTTTCTGGAAGCTAGGAGATGAGTGACAATCATGATTACCCCCATGTGGGAGTCCTGAGATCTAGAGAGATTAAATGAATTGCTTAAGGTCACAGGAGGAATTGAGCAGAGATGGTGATAGAATTCTCCAACATGGGAAAGGGATCTGAATTTTAACCACGTCTGTGCATTAAAACAACTCACTAATGAGCGAATCACATTTATAGGAGAATCTGTGAAACTATTTTGGCCTTCAGGTTTCTCTTCCAAGTGAAGCCTTCCTTCACTTCAGCCCACATTCATTCATTCATTCAATAGTATTTATTGAGCGCTTACTCTGTGCAGAGCACTGTACTAAGCGCTTGGAATGGACAAATCGGCAACAGATAGAGACGGTCCCTGCCCTTTGATGGGCTTACGGTCTAATCGGGGGAGACGGGCAGACAAGAACGATGGCAATAAATAGAGTCAAGGGGAAGAACATCTCATAAAAACCGATGGCAAATAAATAGAATCAGGGTGATGTACATCTCATTAAACAAAACAAATCGGGTGATGAAGCTATAGACAGTTGAGCGGACGGGTACGGTGCTGAGGGGGTGGGACGGGAGAGGGGGAGGAGCAGAGGGAAAGGGGGGAGAAGAGGGTTTAGCTGCGGAGAGGTGAAGTGGAGGGGGCAGGGGGAGCCCAAATAACGTGCCTTAGTCCTTTCAAGCCAACCTACTCACTGTGCCTCACTTAACCTCATCTGTTAAATGGGGATTAAGACTGTGAGCCCCATGTGGGACAGGGACTGTGTTCAACCTGATTAGTTTGTGTCTACCCCAGCCCTTAGAACAGTGTTTTGCACATAGTAAGCACTTAACAAATATCATTTTTTTTAAAACAAGTATTTTTTTTTTAATCTGCCCCAGTTGCTTTAGTAAAAATGAGCTACCTTGGGTTTTGTGGTGCTGCAGAACTACGCTTAAGAAGGCATGCTCTATGTCTGTGTTTTCACTGAATCATATCTGCACCCTTCCACACAGACTTTTACAGTTTCCCATCCTAGTCTTAGCTTCCTGATGTCATTTTGCCATAGCTGTGCTCATAAATCCATCACTCCTCCATCCCCCATGGCCTCTGTTTCTCTCTCATCCCAGCGGAAACTGTTTCTTTATTTCTTCCCGCGTGGACAGAACACATCAATTGCAGCATCTTAAAGCTGTGAAACCTCAAATCCTTTTTGAGCGGTATTTGTTAGTACATACTATGTGCCAGGCAGCGTTCTAAGCGCTGGGACCGATGCAAGCTAATCAGGTTGGACACGGTCCCTGTCCCACGTGGGGCTCACGGTCTTAATCCCCATTTTATGGACGAGGTAACTGAGGCACAGAGAAGTGAAGTGATTTGCCCCAGATCACACAGCAGGCAAGCGGTGGAGCTGGGATTAGATCCAGCTGACTCCCAGGCCTGTGCTATATCCACTGAGTCACGCTGTTTTTCAAGCTCTTAAAGTCTTTTAAAGCACTTTAGGTCAGAGTGGAGCAGTGGTGTTGGGACCCTTCCTTTACCCTGTGAGATACTTAATGATTATGCTATTTACTGAGTGTTTACTATGTTCCAAGTGCTGTACTGAACACTGAGGTATATGCAAGATAATCAAGTTGAACACAACCCTTTTTCTCTGTGGGACTCACAGTCTAAGCAGTTGGGAAAACACCGCTTCACAGCTGAGGAAACTGAGTCCCAGAGAGGTTAGGCAGCATGGCGTCATGGCTAGAGCCCAGGCCTGGGAGGCAGAAGGTCATGGGTTCTAATCCCGGCTCCGCTACCTGTCTGCTGTGTGACCTTAGGCAAGTCGCATCACTTCTCTGGGCCTCGGTTCCTTCAACTGTAGAATGGGGATTGAGAGTGTGAACCCCACATGCGACAGGGACTGTGTCCAACCCAATTTGCTTGTATCCACCCCAGTGCTTAGTACAGTGCCTAGCACATAGTAAGTGCTTTACAAATACCATTATTATTATTATTCATTCATTCAATTGCATTTAGTGAGTGCTTACTGTGTGCAGAGCACTGTACTAAGCGCTTGGAAAGTACAGTTCGGCAACAGATAGAGACAATCCCTATCCAACAACGGGCTCACAGTCTAGAAGGGGAGAGAGAGACAACAGAACAAAACTACTAGAAAGGCATCAGTAGCATCAAACTAAATAAATAGAATTACGGATGTATACACATCATTACTAAAATCAATAGAATAATAAATTCGTACATCTCAGTGGAAAGAGCCCGGGCTTGGGAGTCAGAGGTCATGAGTTCGAATCCCGGCTCTGCCACTTGTCAGCTGTGTGACTGTGGGCAAGTCACTTCACTTCTCTGTGCCTCAGTTACCTCATCTGTAAAATGGGGATTAACTGTGACCCTCACATGGGACAACCTGATTACCCTGTATCTCCCCCAGCGCTCTGCACATGGTAAGCGCTTAGAAATACCAACATTATTATTATATACACAAGTGCTGAGGGGTGGGGTTGGGGGTAAAGCAGAAGGAGGGCGATGGGGCGATGCAGAGGTGAGGAGGAGGAGAGGAAAAGGGGGGTTCATCTTGGGAAGGCCTCCTGGAGGAGGTTTCAGTAGGGAGGAAAGTTTGGCAGATGTGAGGAGGGAGGGCCTTCCGGGCCAGAGGTAGGACGTGGACCAGGGGTCCACGGCGGGAGAGGTGGGAAGGAGACCCAGTGAGAAGGTGAGCGGCCGCAGAGGAGCGGAGTGTCCGGGCTGGGATGGAGAAGGAGAGAAGGGAGGGAAGGTACGACGGGGCAAGGGGATGGAAAGCTTTGAAGCCAATAGTGAGGAGTTTCTGCTTCATACGAAGGTTGATATTATTATGCCACTTTCTAATATCACACAGCAGAGCTGGGATGAGATCCCAGAACTTCTGTCTCCCAACGTTCTTTCCACCAGTCCACGGTGCTGCTCTATACTCTAAGCTTGTTGTGGGCAGGGAACGTGTCTGCCGATTCTGTTGTATTGTACTCTTCCTAGTGTTTAGTACAGTCCTCCTCACACAGTAAGTGCTCAAAAAATACGATGGATCGATTGCTTATTGAGGGCAGGAAATATGTCTACCTACCGTAATGTGTTATACGCCGACGAGCACTCAGTACAGTGCTCTGTACACAGACTACCAGGTCTTTGAGCAGGATTCATCCCTCCCTATCCTACTGCATGCCCTCAAACACTTAGGACTGGTCTGTGCATAGAGTACAGACTCAAAGATTACTATTGAGAAGCAGCATGGCGTAGTGGCCGGGCCTGGGAGTCAGAAGGACATGGGTTCTAATCCCGGCTCCACCACTTGTCCCCTGGATGACCTTGGGCAAGTCGTTTTACTTCTCTGGGCCTCAGTTACATCATTTGTAAGATGGGGTTGGATACCGTGAGCCCCACGTGGTACAAGGACCGCGTTCAAGCTGATTTGCTTGTATCTACCCCAGTGCTTAGTACAATGCCTGGCACATAGTAAACACTTAACAAATACTACAATTATTATTATCGATTAATCGATTCGATAGGCCTAAGCCCCAATTTTCCCTGCTCCATCTCCCTTCTACTTTGTCTGGGCACTTGAATCTGTTTCCTTTAATTCCTTGATGTTCATCACACCCTGAGTCCCTTGACACGTTTGGACAGACATTTTTTAAATGTCTGTTCCCCCCTCTACACTCCTTTAGGACAGGGAATTTGTCTGCCAACTTTATCGTATTGTAATCAATCCAGCAATCATCTGAGCACTTACTGTGTGCAGAGCACTGTACTAAGCCCTTGGGAGAGTTCAGTATAACAGTACAACAGGTATATTGCCTGTTTACAGTGAGTTTGCAGTCTAGAGTGGGAGACAGACGTTGATAGAAATAAATAAATGACAGATAGGTATAAGAGCTGTGGGGCTGAGGTGGAGGGACGAATGAAGGGAGGAAATCAAGGCGATGCAAAAAGGGGGAAAAAAGGAAATGTAATAATAATAATGTTGGTATTTGTTAAGCGCTTACTATGTGCCGAGCACTGTTCTAAGCGCAGGGGTAGATACAGGGTAATCAGGTTGTCCCACGTGAGACACACAGTCTTAATGCTCATTTGACAGACGAGGGAACTGAGGCCCAGAGAAGTGAAGTGACTTGCCCACATTCACACAGCTGACAAGTGGCAGATCCGGGATTCGAACTCATGATCTCTGACTCCCAAGCCCGGGCTCTTTCCACTGAGCCACGCTGCTTCAATGTACTCTCATTCAGTCATATTTCATTCAATCACATTTATTGAGCGCTCACTGTGTGCAGAGCACAAATGCCTAGTACAGAGCTCTGAACACAGTAAGCGCTCAATAAATACCATTGACTGATTGATTGATTGAGAGGTCCCCAGGATTGGGTCATGAGATTTGGATATTTCGTGCTCTTTTAGGAGGAAAGCCAAGCCAAGCGGTCTGCCGCGGTGTCGGGGTGAAGCAGGATGTTTTCGGAGCCAAACCGTTGGCATTTTATCTCTGCCGCACCCAGGATTTTGAGGTTTCTGACAAGTTCAGTTAGATGAGTAGACACAGACCAGAGAGGCCAAGCTGCTTTTTAACCCTTTGCCAATGGCCGTTAGCCGGTTAACTCGTGTCTCCGGTTATAACTCCGCAAACGATTCCTGAAATGAGTTTTTCAGCGGCGAGTCCCGGCGACTCCGACTGCTGATGGATTGAGTCTCCCTTTGGAAATGACAGGCTGGGCCTCGGTCCAGACATGAAGACTTCAAAATGGATGATGGCGTTGGTGGTTTGCCGCTCTCGTTGTTTTGTCTCTGTTCCTGCTGGGGTCTGGGATGAACAATGCATACTTTCTTTAAAAAATGGTATTTTCTGTTCAATCATTCATTCATTCAATCGTATTTACTGAGTGCTTACTATGTGCCAAAGCACTGTACTAAGGGCTTGGGAGAGGACAACATGACAACAGACCCATTCCTGCCCACAACGAGCTCACAGTCTAGAGGGGGAAACGGGAATTAATATAAATAAATGAACAAATAGATAATTAAATGGTACGGTATGGTCTTGTCTTATGCTGTCGAGTCATCTCCGATCCCTTAGCGATGCTATGGACGCATCTCTCCCAGAACGCCCCGCTTTCCATCTGCAGTCATTCTGGTAGTGGATCCATAGAGTTTCCTTAGTAAAAATCCAGCAGCGGTTGACCATCGCCTCCTTCCGCACGGTAAACTTGAGTCTCCGCCCTCGACTCCCTCCCGTGCCACTGCTGCCCAGTATGGGGAAGTTTTGACTCGTAGGAGATTGCCTTCCACTTGCTAGCCGCTGCCCGAGCTAGGAATGGAACGGGTAGGCCTCTGCTTCGCTTTCCCTCCCTTAGTCGAGACTGACAAGATACTGGAAACTCTCCTGAGGGGGGACGGTTTGTCACTTAATGGGTTTTGTTAAGCGTTCTCTAAGCGCCAGGCTCTGTTTTAAGCCCTGGGGTCGACACAAGATAATCAAGTTGGAAACAGTCCTTGTCCCACTTAGAGCTCACTAGAGAAGCAGCGTGGCTCAGTGGAAAGAGCACGGGCTTTGGAGTCAGGGCTCGTGAGTTCGAATCCCAGCTCTGCCACTTGTCAGCTGTGTGACTATGGGCAAGTCACTTAACTTCTCTGTGCTTCAGTTCCCTCATCTGTAAAATGGGGATCAAGACTGTGAGCCCCACGTGGGACAACCTGATACCCTGTGTCTACCCCAGCGCTTAGAACAGTGCTCTGCACATAGTAAGCGCTTAACAAATGCCAACATTATTATTATTATTAGCTCACGGTCCCATTTTCCAGCTGAGAGAAGTGAAGCACAAGAGAAGCGAAGTGACTTAACCGACGTCACCCAGCAGACCAGTGGCGGAGCCGGGATTAGAACCTAATTCTAATTAACGTTACAAGAAAAACCCATCTGAAGCTGGAGAGCGAGCAGAGCCCAGGGCCACTGCTGTCTCATAGCACTGGAGACTGACAGATGGATCCAGGAGATTTAACTTCCTCCTCAAGCTCTTCCACATTTCCCCATTAATAATAATAATAATAATAATAATAATGATGATGATGATGATGATGGTATTTGTTAAGCGCTTACTCTATGCCAAGTACTGTTCTAAGCACTGGGGTAGATGCAAGGTGATCGGGTGGTCCCTCATTCATTCAATCATATTTATTGAGCGCTTACTGTGTGCAGAGCACTGTATTAAGCACTTGGGAGAGGACAATGGAACGACATAACAGACACATTACCTACCCACAACAAGCTTACTGTCTGAGAAGCAGCGTGGCTCAGTGGAAAGAGCACGGACTTTGGAGTCAGAGGTCATGAGTTCGAATCCCAGCTCTGCCACTTGTCAGCTGTGTGACTGTGGGCAAATCACTTAACTTCTCCGTGCCTCGGTGACCTCATCTGTAAAATGGGGATTAAGACTGTGAGCCCCACGTGGGACATCCTGATTCCCCTGTGTCTACCCCAGCGCTTAGAACAGTGCTCGGCACATAGTAAGCGCTTAACAAATACCAACATTATTATTATTATTATTATTATTATAGTAAGCGCTTAACAAATACCAACATTATTATTATTATTAGAGGGGGAGGATCTGATGACCTTGCTACATACTTTTTTGAGAAAATTGAAACCATTTGGAGTGGCCTCCTTAAAATCCCCCCTCCTCCTGGACAGCCCCTTCATTGCCCTGCCCCCCTCGTCAACCCTGCTATTTTTTTTTATGGTATTTGTTAAACTCTTACTAGGTGCCAGGCACTGTTCAATGTTCTACGTGCCAGGGTAGATATAAGGTAATCAGGTTGGCCTGTCCCACATGAAGTTCACAGTCTTAATCCCCATTTTCCAGATGAGGGAACCGGGTCCCAGAGAAGTGAAGTGACTTACCCAAGGTCACCCAGCAGACGCGACGAAGCCGGAATTCGAACCCAGCCTCTCTGACTCCTGGGCCTTTGCTCTTTCTGCTAGGCCATATTGCTATCATTTTGCACTTATGGCTCAACCCTAGCAGACTCCCCTGCCTTCTTAGCTGATCACATCTCGCTCCGACGTTAACACCGCCCCCATCCCCATCCGGAGGCTTGACACGTTTGTTCAGTCGGCTACATTTGCCAACAAACAAACAAAGAAACAAAAAACCCTGAACGATACCAGTTCCACATACCTTTGGAACCCAAGCGGGGAACAGTCCCGCGATCGACATTCACGCGCTACCCGTAAAGATGCCCCACTCACCCACCGTGTAGTGGTTTCGGAACGAGGCCGACGTGGGAAGAATCCCTCCCTTTTTGGCTGGAGCTGCAAAAATGATTCATCTCTAGGCTGCCGATGCGCTGGGGCCTCTGATCCAGAAAGGATCGGACGGGTTCACGGCGTTCGCTGAATGAGCCCAGTGTTTACGTCTCTCGGCAGGCTTGCTTGGATACGGCAGCCCCACGTAGTTATTCTTCTCTGCGGGAAAACAAGCTTCCTCAAGGCACTTCTCCAATTTGCTTTCTTCGATTTCTTCTATTGCCCCTTTGTCCTCTCTGCCTGGCGGGGGACCAAGAGGCGTCGTGAGCCGCTATTATCAATTGGTCAGATGAAGCCGAAGGTTGAGATGTGCCGGGTGGGAGGTGTATCTGCGGGGGTCTCAGTTGACGCTCCGTGAGAGGGATTGGCTTTCAGTCTACGGGCGCTTCTCCTCACTCCCGAAATGGTTTAGGCCAATGATAATAATAATAATTGTAATATTCTTTAAGCTTTTACTGTGTGCCAGGCACTCTTCTAAGAGCTGGCGTACATACAAGGTAATCAATTTGGACGCAGCCCTTGTCTCACGTGGGGCTCACAGTCTTAATCCTCATTTTACAGATAATAATAACCGTAATATTTGTTAAGCGCTTACTATGTGCCAGGCACTGTTCTAATCGCTGGCGTGGATACGCAGCTTGGCTCAGCGGAAAGAGGCTGGGCTTCGGAGTCAGAGGTCATGGGTTCGACTCCCGGCTCTGCCACTTGTCAGCTGTGTGACTGTGGGCGAATCACTTCACTTCTCTGTGCCTCAGTTACCTCATCTGTAAAATGGGGATTAACTGTGAGCCTCACGGGGGACAACCTGATGACCCTGTATCTACCCCAGCGCTTAGAACAGTGCTCTGCACATAGTAAGCGCTTAACCAATACCAACATTTTTACAAGCAAACCGGTTGGACAAAGTCCCCGTCTCACATGAGCCTCACAGTCTCAATCTCCATTTTACAGATGCAGTGTCGGCGCCTCGGAGAAGTGAAGTGACTTGCCCAAGGTCACACAGCAGACAAGTGGCAGAGCCGGGATTAGAACCCAGGCCCGTTCTCTATCCACTCTGCCATGCTGCTTCTTCCCCATTTTAGCATAGCGTCAAAGCACGTAGAAGGAACTTTTTTTCATCCCCTGTTATGGAGAAAACTATCTTTAAAAATGTGGCCCTAGAGTTCTAGCAGCTTCCTCAGAAAAGTAATTGGAACTAGAATAGATGAGATCTAAGCTAACAGCAATATCCTGGATAAACTTGAACAACAGCCAGGAGTGCAAATAATGGAAGAAAGGAGGCTAAAGTAGAATGGATTTGTTAATTCAGTAGATGAACAAAAGAAAGTAAGTAAATGCGATCCTTGTTCCGGGGAGGAAAAGGGCCAGAAGAAATCAGAGATGTGTAATTAAAAGTCAGATCCAAAATACGGGGAGAGGAGAAGAAATATTGATCCTCAGCACTTAGGTAGGTGTGATTATTCATTTGTCCATTCAATTATTGATTTTGATTCCTGTTCCTAAATATGTTTATGTCTCTCTTCCCCATTAGAGTGGAAACTCTTTGTGGGTAGGGGATGCGTTTGTTTTTTGTGTTTCTCAAGTGCTTAGTACAGTGCATCGCACCCGATGGGCACTCAATATACACGATTCTACAGTGTTTAGAGCAGTGGTTGACACACTGTAAGTTCTTAACAAATACATGAATAAAAAATAAATACTATTGCTGGAAAGAGAAGTCACGAATAGGAAAATGCAGATGGCTCCGACTCAGGAAGGAAATGATGGTGGTAGGAAAAAACAGGAGAGAAGAAAGGAAGGAAGAGAAGGATTAGAAGGTGAAAAGCCTCAGTTACCTCATCTGGGAAATGGGGATTGAGACTGTGAGCCCCTCATGGGACAGGGATTGTACCCAACTCAATTTGCTTGTATCTACCATAGTGCTTAGTATAGAGCCTGGTACATAGTAAGCGCTTAACAAATGCCATCATCATCATCATTATTACTCATAAGCACTGCGGAAATACAAAACAAGGGACTCATTGCTTGCCCCAAAGGCATTTACAATCTAATGTTGGGGACTGAAAAGGAAAGCATTTATGGAGGAATCAGAATAATGAATTGCATGAACAATTGAAAAAGCACATAATAATAATTGTGGTATTTATTAAGTGCATACTATGTGCCAGACACTGTACTAAGCACTGAGATGGATACCGGGTAATTCGGTTGCGTACAATCCCCGTCCCACATACACTCCCAAGCACTTAGTATAAATAAGTAAATAAAATGATGGCGTTTGTTAAGCGCTTACTATGTGCAAAGCACTGTTCTAAGCGTTGGAGAGGATACAAGGTGATCAGGATATCCCACATGGGGCTCACAGTCTTAATCCCCATTTTACAGATGAGGTAATTGAGGCCCAGAGAAGTTTGGTGGCTTGCCCAAGGTCACAAGCAGATAAGTGGTGGAGCCGGGATTAGAACACACCTCCTCTGACTTCCAAGTTCGTGCTCTTTCCACTAAGGCACGCTGCTCCAATAAACATTTTCTACATGAAAGGCCCTCTCCTATTTGGGACTATTTGACAACTGAAGTCATCGTGCAAGCCTGGAAATCTCCAGACCAATTTGCCTCAGAAAAGTCTTGTTTAAGTCAGTCAGTGGTATTTACTGAGCGCTTACTGTGTGTAGAGGACTTTACTAAGCACTTGGGAGGGTCAGTCACAATGAGTTTACAGTCTAGAAGGGGCGACGGACATCGATATAAATAAATACATGCGGATATGACCTTAAGTGGTGTGGGGCTCCCTCCCCCCGCCCCATTCTCCCTTCTCCCTCCCTCTGCTCTTCCCCCTTTCCCTCCCCACAGCACTTGTGCATATTTGTATATATTATTTATTACTTTATTTATTTTGTTAATGATGTGTACATATCCATGATTCTATTTATCTCGATGATATTGATGCCAGACTACTTGTTTTGTTTTGTTTTCTGTCTCCCCCATTCAGACTGTGAGCCCGTTGTTGGGCAGGGATTGTCTCTATCTGTTGCCTGAATTGTACACTCCAAGCTCTTGGTAAAGTGCTCTGCACATAGTAAGCGCTCAATAAATACCATTGAATGAATGAATGAATTGTGCTGGGGGAGGGGATGAATAATGGGAGCAAATCAGGATGAAATAGATGGAATAGGGAGAAGAGAGGAGGAAGGCTTCTTGGAGGAGATGGGCTTTCGTAAGGCTTTGAAGGGGGAGAGACTCACTGACCGTCAGATAAGAGGAGGGAGGGTGTTCCAAGCCAGAGGCAGGATGTGGGCGAGACGTTGGCGGCCAGATACGCGCGATCAAGGTACCCTGAGAAAGTTGGCATTAATGGAGCAGAGTGTGTGGACTGGGTTCATTGATTCAATCATTCAATTTTATTTATTGAGCACTTAATGTGTGCAGATCGCTATACAGAGCACTTGGGGATGTACAATACAACAATAAACAGTGACATTCCTGCCCACAATGAGCTTTCAGTCTAGAGCTAGGGGAGACAGACATCATTACAAATCAATAAAATGACAAATATGGACAGAAGTGGCTTGGGGCCGGGAGCGGGAGAAGAGCAAAGGGAGCAAGTCAGGGTACCGATGCAGAAGGGAATGGGAGATGAGGAAAAGTGGGGCTTAGTCAGGGAAGCCCTCTTGGAAGAGATGGGCCTTCAGTAAGCTTTTGAGGGGGGGAGAGTCATTGTCTGTAGAAGAGGAGGGAGTGTGTTCCAGGCCAGAGGCAGGACGTAGGCTACGGGTCGGCAGCGAGACAGGTCAGATGGAGGCAGTGAGAAGCTTAGCACCAGAGGAGCTAAGTATGAGGGCTGGTTGTAGAAGAAGAGAAGCAAAGTGAGGTAGGAAAGGGCAAAACAGACACATTCTCTGCCCACAACCAATTTACAATCCAGAGGATCTTGCCCCAGTTCGGGAATAATACCTTAAGGCATTTGTTACTTCATGGATCTGGGAAATAAGACAATTCAGTCGATAATCGACTTTGTAGAACCTGCAGTCATCCATTCACTAGACTGTAAGATCACTGTGGGCAGGGAATGTGTCTGTTTCTTGTTTTATTGTGGTCTCCCATGCTCTTACTACAGTGCTCTGCAGCACAGTAAGTGCTCAGTAAATGCAATTGACTTACCGATTGACTGATTTCATTCTATTAGCTAGGCAAGGTAATGAAAACTTTTCCTAAAAACCATCATGGTTGAATCTTGCATTGAGGATGGGAAGAAGGATGAAAGAGTAGGCAGCCAATTCGTTCATTCATTCAGTAGTATTTATTGAGTGCTTACTCTATGCAGAGCGCTATATTAAGCGCTTGGAATGTACAATTCAGCAACAGAGACAATCCCTGCCCAATAACGGGCTCCAGTCTTCTCTTTATACAAGAAGCGCATCTTCTCCAAGAGATCCCCCCGATTAAGCCCTCATTTCCTCTTCTGTCACTCCTTTCTGCATCACCCTTGCCCTTGAATTTCCACCCTTTATTCACCCCATCCCCAGCCCCACCACACTTAGAAGAATCATGGTATTTGTTAAATGCTTACTTTGTGCCACGCACTGTACTAAGTGCTGGGGAAGATACAAGCTAATCGGGTTGGACACAGTCCCTGCCTCACATGGGGCTCACGATCTTAATCCCCATTTTACAGAGGAGGGAACTGAGGCCCAGAGAAGTGAAGTGCACTTATTCACAAATCTGTAATTTATTTGTATTAATATCTGTCTCTCTTTCTAGACTGCAAGCTCCTTGTGGGCAGGAAAAGTATCTACCAACTCTGTTATATTGCACTCTACCAAGCGTTTAGTACGGTGCTCTGCACAAAATAAGGCACTCAATAAATATCATTATTGGACTGATAAAGAGGCAGAGAGAACAGGGACATTAATTCCCATTTTAGTGATGAGGAAACTGAGGCAAAGAAACATTTGACTTGTCCAAGGTCACACAGCAGGCAAGTCTGTTTTGCGTTGCTGTCTGTCTCCCGTTGAGACTGTGAGCCCGTCACTGGGCAGGGATTGTCTCTATTTGTTGCCGAATTGTACATTCCAAGCGCTTAGTACAGGGCTCTGAACGTAGTAAGCGCTCAATAAATACTATTGAATGAATGAATGAATGAATGAAGTGAGACAGCTAACATTAGAACCCAGGTCCTCTGACTCTCAGGCCCTTGTTCTTTCCACTAGGTCATGCTACCTAGTTAAAAAATTGAAAAGGGGAGTGAAATGCTAAGGGATAATTCGGTTTGGGTTTGACTAAAGAAGGAAGGCTAGAGTGAATGAGTTGGGAATCTTGAGAAACATTGTGGCTTACTGGATAGAGCACAGGCCTAGGAGTCAGAAGAACCTGGATTCTAATTCTGACTTTGCCACCCATCTGCTGTGTGACCTTGGGCCACTCACTCACCTTCTCTTTGCCTCAGTTCCCTCAACTGTGAGATGGGGATTGAGACTGTGTGGCTCAGTGGAAAGAGCACGGGCTCGGGAGTCAGTTGTCATGGGTTCGAATCCCAGCTCTGCCACTTGTCAGCTGTGTGACTGTGGGCAAGTCACTTCACTTCTCTGGGCCTCAGTTACCTCATCTGTAAAATGGGGATGAAGACTGTGAGCCTCACGTGGGACAACCTGATTACCCTGTATCTACCCCAGCGCTTAGAACAGTGCTCTGCACATAGTAAGCGCAATACCAACATTATTATGTAGGACAAGGACTGGAAATCGGAGGACCTGGGTTTGAGTCCCAGCACTGCTGCTGACCTGCTCTGTGACCGTGGGCAAGTCACTTAACTTAGAGAAGCAGCATGTGGCAAGAGCACCGGCTCGCGAGTTAGAAGTTGTGGGTCCTAATCCCAGCTTTGTCACATCAACTGTGTGACTTTGGGCAAGTCACTTAACTTCGCTGTGCCTCAGTTACCTCATCTGTAAAATGGGGATTAAGACTGTCAGCACCACTTGGCACAACCTGATTACCTTTCTCTCCCCTAGCATGTAGAGCAACGCTTGGCACATAGTAAGCGCTTAACAAATAGCATCATTATCATTATTACTTAACCTCTCCGGAAGCAGCGTGGCTCAGTGGAAAGAGCACTGGCGTGGGAGTCAGAGGTCATGGGTTCGACTCCCGACTCTGCCACTTGTCAGCTGTGTGACTGTGAGCGAGTCACTTCACTTCTCTGTGCCTCAGTTCCCTCATCTGTAAAATGGGGATTAAGTCTGTGAGCCTCAAGTGGGACAACCTGATTACCCTGTATCTATCCCGGCGCTTAGAACAGTGCTCTGCACATAGTAAGCGCTAAACAAATATCGGCATTATTATCATTATTATTATTTTCCTGGGCTGCTTCGGTGTCTAGAGCCTGGTGGCAGAAGTTCTAACCCCGTGCAGCTTGTCTGGAAAGCATTTAAAAGAGCCAAATGCTAGAGAATGGATTTCCGCCTCGCTGCCCCAGAGCAACCTGAGGAGCGGCGGAGAGTGAGCGAGATCTGTGAATCCCTGACTCAGGAGAGCAGAGAATCTCACTGGGAAAACAGAACGGAGAGCAGAGAGGACCAGGTTAAGAGGCCCGTGATGACCTTTGGATAAACAAGGAGAGTGTAGCTGTTCCGTGTGGCTCCGGTTAACTCTGCCCTACTCAGTTCCCTGAAGAATTTTATAATCCCAAATGAGCCGCCAAAAAAGATGTTCCTCTTGAAGGTGCATTTAACTCTGCATGGCCTAAATAATGTTGGTATTTGTTAAGCGCTTACTATGTGCCGCGCACTGTTCTAAGCGCTGGGGTAGATACAGGGTAATCAGGTTGTCCCACGTGAGGCTCACAGTTAATCCCCATTTTACAGAGGAGGGAACTGAGGTCCAGAGAAGTGAAGTGACTTGCCCACAGTCACACAGCTGGCAAGTGGCAGAGCCGGGTTTCAAACTCATGACCTCTGACTCCCAAGCCCGGGTTCTTTCCACTGAGCCACGCTGCTTAGTGGCAAGACCACCGGCTGGGGAGGCAGAGGATGTGGGTTCTAATCCCGGTTCTACCACTTGTCCGCTGTGTGATCTTGGGCAAGCCACTTTGCTTCTCTGAGCCTCAGTTATCTCCTCTGTGAAATGGGGATGAAGACTGTGAGCCCCATGTGGGACAGTGACTGTATCCAACCCGATTAACTTGTTTCTACCCCAGTGCTTAGAACTGTGCTTGGCACATAGTAAGCTCTGAACAAATACTATTATTATTATTATTATTAGGGAAAGCGAATGCAGGTTGCCGCTAGGAGGTGAATCTGACCAAGTGAGGGAACCACGTTTGACCGTCCACTTTCATTCATTCACTCAATCGTATTTACTGAGCGCTTACCACGTGCAGAGCACTGTACAAAGCATCTGGAAAGTACAATTCAGCAACAGATAGAGACAATCCCTACCCATCAACGGGCACTTCTTTCTCTCGACGTGGAGCCATCGGGTTGCCAGGGGAGGGGAAGAGACCCTCTGTCAAGTTTGGAGATCACGTGGAGTGTTCATTTGTAGGCTCAAACCAAAATCCGCATCGTTTCGGTTAGCGCACGGCTGGTGAAATGGCAAGGCTTCTTTCTGAGAAGACTCACGAGGCCTAGTGCTTGGCTGATAGAGCGGTGCTCTGAGGACTCAAAGTTGTAAAGGGAGAACATTTGGGTTTCAGTTGATTTGGGTTTGACTGAAGGAGAAAGGTTGGCGTGAAAAAGATGGGGGTCTTGAGTAAATCTTGAGGAGCGGTGTAGCCTAGCGGGTAGAACACGGGCCTGGGAAGCAGAGGACGTGAGTTTCAATCCCGGCTCTGCCGAATGCTTGCTCTGTGACTTTGGGTGAGTCACTTGACTTCTCCATGACTCTGTTTCCTCTTCTGCAAAATAGGGATTCAATACCTGTTCTCTCTCCTACTTTGATTGTGAGCCCCATGTGGGACAGGAATTGTGTCTGACCTGAGTAACTTCTATCTGTCTCGGCGCTTAGAAGAGTGCATAACACGTGGTAAGTGCTAACTCTTGCAAGTGCATTTGCTTGTATCTACCTCAGCACTTAGTACAGTGCCTGGTACATTGTAAGCACTTAATAATAATGTTAATGTTGGTATTTGTTCAATTCATTCATTCATTCAATAGTATTTATTGAGCGCTTACTATGTGCAGAGCACTGTACTAAGCGCTTGGAATGAACAAGTCGGCAACAGATAGAGACGGTCCCTGCCGTTTGACGGGCTCACGGTCTAATCGGGGGAGACGGACGGACGAGAACGATGGCGATAAATAGAGTCGAGGGGAAGAACATCTCGTAAAAACGATGGCGACTAAATAGAATCGAGGCGATGTACGTTTCATTCACAAAATAAATAGGGTGATGAAAATATATACAGTTGAGCGGACGGGTACAGTGCTGAGGGGATGGGAAGGGAGAGGGGGAGGAGCGGAGGGAGATGGGGGGGAAGAGGGTTAAGCTGCGGAGAGGTGAAGGGGGGGCGGTAGAGGGAGTAGAGGGAGAAGAGGAGCTCAATCTGGGAAGGCCTCTTGGGGGAGGTGAGTTTTAAGTAGGGTTTTGAAGAGGGGAAGAGAATCAGTTTGGGCTCGGGGGGGGTCGCGTAACTAGTTAGCAAGTTAAGCTAACTTAAGCTTGTTTTTAAGCTTGTTTAAGTTTTGTTAAGCGCTTACTATGTGCCGAGCACCGGTCTAAGCGCTGGGATAGATACAAGTTGTCCCAAGTGAGGCTCACACTCTTAATCCCTATTTTACAGTTGAGGTAACTGTGGCCCCGAGAAGTGAATTGACTTGCCCACAGTCGCACAGCTGACAGGTGGTGGAGCTGGGATTAGAACCCATGACCTCTGATTCATAAGCCTAAATTCTTTCCACTGATCCATGCTGCTTCTCTAACAAATCCTTAACCAATCTGCTTAGCAAATACCATAATTATTATTATTATTATTATTACAGTGAGCCCTCAATAAGAACCTTTGATCGATTGACAAATGCAGTAATAATGATAATAATACAAAAATCCCCAGAGTGGCAACCTGCAGCCCAGTTGAGCAGACTGACATCGACTCTCTGATGATTCTGTTCCTCTCGGCTTTATCGAGAAAGGGTGGGGTGTTTGCTGTTAGGTTTATGGCAAATGTTAAGTGCTTACTATATGCCAGGCACTGTCCTACGTGATGGGGTAGACACAAGCTAATCAGGTTGGACACGGTCTGTGTAATAATTATCATAATAATAATTATGGTACTTGTTAAGTGCTTGGGAGCTCTGCCTTGCCAAGCAGAGGCTAGAGTTGCAGACACAACATGGGGGGAAAGGCCAGGCTTTGGGCTTCCGTCTTCTGATCCTGTCTCTGGCCTGGAATGCCCTCCCTTTTCTTATCCGGCAATGACTCTCCCCTGCTTCGAAACCTTATTGAAAGCCCACCTCCTCCAAGAGGCCCCCCTTTCCTCTTCTCCCACTCCCTTCTGCTTCACCCTGACGTGCTCTCTTTATTCATCCCCTCCGCCCCAGCCCCACTGCACTTATGTCCGTATCCATCATTTCTCTATTTCTATTAACGTCTGTCTCCCCCTCTAGACTGTAAGCACGTTGTGGGCAGGGAATGTGTCTGTTCATTGTTGTATTCTCTCCAGCGCTTAGTACAGTGCTGTGCACACTAAGCATTCTGCACACTAATTGTTCAATAAGTGGCTCTGCCACTTGTCTTTTGTGTGACCTTGGGCAAGTCACTTCACTTCTCTGTGCCTCAGTTAGCTCATCTGTAAAATGGAGATTAAGACTCTGAGCCCCATATGGGGCAACCTGATTACCTTGTATCCACCCCAGTGCTTAGAATGGTGCTTGGCACATAGTAAGCACTTAACAAATACCATTATTATTATTATTATTATTATTAATGAATACGATCGATTGTTCCCCTCCTGTAAACCAAGGCCACCACCGCCCTTTGAACCCGACACCAATGATGAATTTGGCCATTCTGACCGGATCGGCCTCAGCGCTCCTCCGTCTCGCTGAGCGCAAATGAATCGGGTGATTGGGATGGACAGCTGGTGGGTTAATGATGCAGCTCTGGAAGAGGGAAGGAGCGCCTTCATGTTTTATCCTCTCATTATCCCGGCAGTATGGAGCGGGTTTTCCTACCCGCAGATAACTAACGCTGCATTTTCCACAGAGCTCATTTAGTCCAAACCGGGTGTGCAGCTTTCTTAGTGGAAACGAGTGGAGAGAGGGTGGAGGGGTGGTCGTTAAGTGCTCGATAAGTGCTCCATAAATATGATTGAATGAATTAAAGCCCTTTCTGCCCATCAGTAGTTCCAACTGACAGGTATTTGTTAAGCATTGGTATCGATTGGCACAGATACCAGCTGCCTGGTGTTCTTTAAATGGTTGACATTCCTGTTTCGTCACTTCTTCCATTCTCCTCTACCTTTATTTTGGCACCGCCTTTCCTGGCTTTTTACCGGCTCCATCCACTAGGCCACACTGAAAAGTAGCAGAGCCCTGTTCTAAGGGCTTGGGAGAGTACAGTCTAACAAAATAACCGACACATTCCCTGCCCACAGTGAGCTTACCTTCTAGAGGGTCAAACTGACAGCCTAGTGGGAATAAGAAGTATGTTTACTATGTGCTAAACCCTGTACTAAACGCTGAGGTAGATATAACACCACCAGATCAGAGTCCCGGCCCTGTATAGGGTTCATAGTAGGAGGGACAACAGGAAATAATAGCTGTGGTATTTGTTAAGCGCTTACTATGGGTCAGGCACTGTACCAAGCACTGGAGAGGATACAAGAAAATCGAGTTGCGCATCTCCTTTTTATGGATGAGGAAACAGAGGCACCCGAGAAGATGAATGACTCATCCAAGGTCACACGGCAGGCAAGTGGCCGAACTGGGATTAGAACCCAGTTTTCCTGATTTCCCCGACTATGCTCTTGCCGTGCTAGCCCTTGCTGATTTTCAAAAACAATATATTCTGGTATAAACTGAGCACTTACTGTGTGCTGAGTACTGTACTATGCACTCGGGGGAGTACAAGGGAACAATAAACAGACACATTCCCTGCCTACAACAAGCTCACAATCTAGAGGGGGAGACAGACATTGATAGATATGAATAATAATAATAAAAATTGCAATCTTTTTAAGCACTTACTATCTGCCAAGTACTGTTCTAAGCCTTGGGGTAAGTACAAGTTAATCAGGTTGGGTATAATCCCTGCTCCACGTTGAGCTCGCACTCTTAATCCCCAGTTTTTACAGATGAGGTAGCTGAGCCCCAGAGAGTGAAACCACTTGCCCAAGGTCACACAGCAGACACGTGGCAGAGCCAGGATTAGAACCCATGTCCTTCTGACCCCCAGGCCTGTGCTCTATCTATTAGGCCACGCTGCTTCCCTTGGACTCTTGTTTCCCTGCCCAGCTGATGGGACGTCCCCATCCCCAATTTAACATCCTCCAGAACCTTTCAAAGTACTCGTTGACAAATGCCTGGTTCACAAAATGAAGTACTGGTTAAGCATCTACTATGTGCCTAACTGTGCTAAGCATCGTGGTAAGACCGGCAGATTGGTTTGAAGCACGAGATAATATAATTATAATTGTGGTATTTGTTAAGTGCTTACTATGTACCAGGCTACGTACTAAGCGCTGGAGTAGATACAAAAAAATTGGGTTGGACACAGTCCCTGTCCCACGTGGGGCTCAAAGTCTCAATACGCATTTTACAGATGAGGTAACTGAGGCCCAGAGAAGTGAAGTGACTTGCCCAAGGCCACACAGTAGATAAGTGGCACAGCCCAGATTAGAACCCATGACCTTCTGACTCCCAGGGCCATGCTCTATCCACCGCATCATGCCCTGCCCATAAGAACTTTACACTCTAGGAGGTGGGAGAGACAGAAAAAAATATTTTCACATAGAGTAGTCAGAATAGTGTCCTATTGACTATCGCTAATCAATCCCTAGTGCTTCAATTCAGTACTCATATATAAATTAATAATAATAATGTTGGTATTTGTTAAGCGCATACTATGTGCAGAGCACTGTTCTAAGCACTGGGGGAGATACAGGGGAATCAGGTTGTCCCACGTGAGGCTCACAGTTAATCCCCGTTTTACAGATGAGGTAACTGAGGCACTGAGAAGTGAAGTGACTTGCCCAGAGTCACACAGCTGACAAGTGGCAGAGCTGGAATTCGAACCCATGACCTCTGACTCCAAAGCCCAGGCTCTTTCCACTAAGCCACGCTGCTTCTCTAGTATTTTTGAGTATATATATGTAATATATATAAAATGATATAATAATAATTATGCTTCTTGTTGAACATTTACTATGTGCCAAGCATTGTTCTAAATGCTGGGGGAGATACAAGTTAATCTATTTGGACACAGTCTCTGTCCCACATTGGGCTCACATTCTTAATCCCCATTTTTTCCAGATGAGGGTACTGAGGATCAGAGAAGTGAAGTGAATCGCCCAAGGTCACACAGCAGACATGTGGTGGAGCCAGAATTAGAACCCAGGTCCTACCGACTCTTAGGCCCGGGCTCTAGCCACCGAGCTGCGCTGCTTAGAAAGGAGAGAGAGACACCAGTGTTGAGACTGAGTAGATGGCAGTGGCCATTTCTATCATCCCTCTCTCCTTATTTCGTTCCCTTTCCCTCACCTGGGATTTTCTCGTTGTAATGCACAAGCAACTATAAAATAATTTCTAGCTGTTTGTTTTATGGCTTGGTTTGTTTATTGAGGTGGTGTTTCTGGCAAGTGACTTGATCATTTGCTGAGGAAGATTCCTTTCTAATGCGTGAGGGAAAGCTGATTGGGAAATGGAGCTCTAATTTCCCTTCATTTCCTGATTGCTCGACTCTTCCCGGAGACAAATCACAGCAACACACAGAATGAAATAGTTTCCATTGTTGGCTCCGGCTCCTAACCCGGGGAAGGATCCACGGTGGGATAAATTCCAATGGCAAGAAATAAGTTGGATTTGCCAACTAGTGAGCGCCTGTAACTCCTACCATTTCTTCGATGCCGTTTCCCGGTTTCTTCATAAACAAATGTGATCGTAAAGCGGGGTCTAGTGAGATCCAGTGTGTCCTCAGGGACCGAGCGCAGGCCTGGGAATCGGAGGACTTGTGTTCCGATCCCGGGTCTGTCACGTGCCTGCTTTGTGACCTTGGGCAAGTCACTTATCTTCTCTGTGTCACAGTTACCGCGTCTGTACAATGGAAATTGAGTTCGACTCCCTCCCACCTAGAGTGTGAACCCCATGCAGGGTAGGGACTGTGTCCAACCTGATTAACTTGTATCTATCCTAGTGCTTAGAACAGTGATTCTTGATTCTATTTATGGTTATTGTTCTTGTCTGTCTCTTGATTCTATTTATTTATCGCTATTGTTCTTGTCCGTCTCCCCCGATTGGACCGTAAGCCCGTCAAAGGGCAGGGACTGTCTCTATCTGTTACCGATTTGTACATTCCAAACGCTTAGTACAGTGCTCTGCACATAGTAAGCGCTCAATAAATACTATTGAATGAATGAATGAATGAACAGTGCATGGCACATAGTAGGTGCTTAACAGATCCGTGGTGGATAGAGCACAGTCCTTGGAGTCAGAAGATCATGGGTTCTAATCCCCGATCCGCCACCTGTCTGCTGAGTGATGTTGGGCACGCCACTTCACTTTTCTAGGCCTCAGTTTCCTCATCTGTAAAATGGGAATTGAGACTTTGCGACCCTTGTGGGACAGGGACTGAAACCAACCTGATTGCCTTGTATCCGTGCCAGTTCTTAGAATAGAATTTGGCACATAGTAAGCGCTTAACAAGTGCCATTTTTATCATTATTATCGTTGTCTTGTCTTATGCTGTTGAGTCCTCTCTGACCCACAGCAACTGCACTGACACATGTCTCCCAGAAGGCCCCACTCTCCATCTGCAATCATTCTGGTAGTGGATCCACAGAGTTTCCTTGGGAAAAATCCCGAAGTGGTTGACCATCACCTTCTTCTGCTCAGTCAACTTCAGTCTCCACCCTCGACTCTCTCCCGTGCCACTGCTGCCCGGCACAGGGGAGTTTTGGCTTGTAGGAGATGGTCTGCCGCTCGCTAGCCACTGCCCAAGCTAGCAATGGCATGGACAGGCCTCTGCCTCACTCTCCCTCCCATAGCCAAGACTGGTAGAGGACTGGAAACTCATCAGGTGCCATCCTGAGAGGGGACTATGATCATTGCTATTATTTGCTGTGTGACTTTGGGCACGTCACTTCACTTCTCTGTGTGGCTCAGTGGAAAGAGCCTGGGCTTCGGAGTCAGAGGTCATGAGTTCGATTCCCGGCTCTGCCACTCGTCGGCTGTGTGACTGTGGGCAAGTCACTTCACTTCTCTGGGCCTCAGTGACCTCATCTGTAAAATGGGGATTAACTGTGAGCCTCACGTGGGACGACCTGATTTCCCTGTATCTATCCCAGCACTTAGAACAGTGCTCTGCACATAGTAAGCGCTTAACAAATACCAACATAATTATTATCATTATTCTCTGGGCCTCAGTTCCCTCATCTGTAAGGACCTGTCTAACCTGCATTGCTTGTAGCCACCCCAGCGCTTAGTACAGTGCCTGACATATAGTAAGGGCTTAACAAATGCCAGAAGTATCATTATTATTATTCTGCTAGACGACGATGGGAGAGAGATTCAGGCAGGCATCTAGAGGAAGCCCAGCCTGTATTTTTCTTTGTGAGGAATTGTACCACTGGTGTCCAATTTATCCACACATAGATCCTTTCCCAGAGTCATTCAGTAGATAATCTGACCCTGGGGCAGTGTTCCTTTTGAGTAGGGTCCAAGGTTTCATGGTCTGAATCCTCTATCAGCCAAGAATTTTCAAATCCTCACAGAAAAGGATCACCAAGATAAATAAATACCGAAAAGGGCCTCTTTGGAATCTGACAATTAATACGGCGGTTTGGAATAGCTGACGTCTGTCCGATATCCGGGAGAATCCAACGGTCTTTTGGAAGAGAAGGATCTTTAATCTTTCCTGGAGAATTGGATACCGGCTAACTTTAATTTAAGCTCGAAGAAGACATCCTTCCTCTGGGAACTTATATACCGACTATATTTTGAACTCCCCGAAGTGCTTAGTACAGTGATCTGCACACAGTAAGCGCTCAATAAATACAGTTGAATGAATGAATGATTCAAAGCACTGGAGATAATTTTTAGTAGATTGAACTCCTCTCACTCTGTCTACCCCTTCTTCAAAACCACTGAATCAGTAGTAGTGATTCAACAATTATTCAAGGTGAGTCACTGTACTAAATAATAATGTTGGTATCTGTTAAGCGCTTACTATTTGCAGATCACTGTTCTAAGCGCTGGGGTAGATACATGGTAATCGGGTTGTCCCACGTGAGGCTCACAGTTAATCCCCATTTTACAGATGAGGTAACTGAGGCACAGAGAGTTAAGTGACTTGCCCACCGACACACAGCTGTCAAGCGGCAGAGTCGGGATTTGAACCCATGACCTCTGACTCCCAAGCCCGGGCTCTTTCCACTGAGCCACACTACTTCTTGGGAGAGGAAAACAGAGTTAGTAGACTAAGAATGCTGCCCTCAAGGAGCTTCCAATCAGAGACAGGCACTAAAAAATAAATTACAGGGAGAAGTAAGTTTGTGAAGATATATATATATATATATATATATATATATATATATATATATGTAAAATGATGATGATAATATTTACTAAGCGCTTACTATAAGCCAAGCACTGTTCTAAGCACTGGGGTAGATACAAAGTAATCAGGTTGTCCCACATGGAGCTCACGGTCTTAATCCCCATTTTACAGATGAGGTAAATGAGCCCCAGAGAAGTAGAGTGACTTGCCCAAAGTCACACAGCTGACAAATGGCAGAGCCGTGATTAGAACCCATGACCTCTAAGCTCATACTCTTTATCTTGGAATCTACCAGGGAATCTACAGTCTACTGACTTATCTACCCCAGTGCTCAGTACAGCGCGTGACACATGGTAAGCGCTTAACAAATACCGTTAAAAAGAAGAAAAAACTTTAAGCTTTCTCTCCTCCCTTACTTTCCCAGCCATCACTGTTTTTCCCAGGAGCTTCTGGGAATATTAATAACCATGATGACAGTAATGATGGTTGTCTTTGTTAACTACTTGCCATGTGCCAAGCTCTGGCTTAAATAGAGCTCTTGTTTGCTCCTCTCCCTGAGCGTATATTCATTCATTCATTGAATTGTATTTATAGAGCGCTTACCCTGCGCAGAGCACTGTACTAAACACTTGGAAAGTATAATTCATCAATAGAGACAATCCCTGCCCACAATGGGCTTACAGAGAGTCAAGTGTCATAAAGCAGTGTTCCCTAATGAGAAGCAGCGTGGCTCAGTGGAAAGAGCGCGGGCTTGGGAGTTAGCGATCACGGGTTCTAATCCCGGCTCTTCCGCTAGTCAACTGTGTGACCTTGGGCAAGACACTTAACTTCTCTGTGCCTCGGTCACCTCATCTGTCAAATGGGGATTAAAACTGTGAGCCCCACGTGGGACAAACTCATCACCTTGTATCCCGCAGTGCTTAGAACAGTGCTTTGCACATAGTAAGCACTTAACAAATACCAATATTGTAGAATAGTGCTTTGCACATAGTAAGCGCTTTCAAATACCACAAGTTATTTTTTTTTTTATAGAGCCCAGGCCTGGGAGTCAGAAGAACCTGAGTTCATTCATTCATTTATTCAGTTGTATTTAGTAAGTGCTTAATGTGGGAAGAGCGCTGTACTAAGTGCTTGGGAAAGTACAGTACAACAATGAACAGTGACTTTCCCTGCTCCCAACGAGAATACATTTAAGACTGGGGAGGGGAGAGACATCAATACAAATAAATAAATGATGGATATGGACATAAGCGGTGTGGGGCTGGGAGGGGGGATGAATGAAGGGAGCAAGTCAGGGTGACACAGAAGGAAGTGGGAAAAGAGGAAAAGTGGGGCTTAGTCAGGGAAGGCGTCTTGGAAGAGTTGGACCTTCAATAAAGCTTTGAAGGTGGGGAGAGTTCTAATTTCCCCCTTCAAAGCCTTATTGAAGGAATACAGTTCTATTCACCGCCGTGTGCAACTTGTATGCTCTGTGACCTTGGGATTTATTTTGTTTTTAAGGTATCCGTTGAGTGCTTACTATGTGCCAGGCACCGTTCTAATTGCTGAGGTAGATTCAAGATAAACAGGTTGGACACAGTCCATGTCCCACACCCCCATTTTACAGATAAGGTAACTGAGGCCCAGAGAAGTAAAATAACTTGCCCAGGTTCACACAGCAGGCAAGTGGCAGGGCTGGGACTAGAACCCAGGTCCTTCTGACTCCTGGGCCCATGCTCTATCCCCTAGGCTACTCAGCTTCTCATTTCACTTCACTTCTTTGCGTCTTACTGTCCTAACCTGTAAAATGGGGTTCAAGACTGAGCCCCATGTGAGACAGGGCCCGTGTCCAACCTGATTAGCTTGTACCTACCCCAAGCCTTAGAACACTGCTTGACACGCAATAATCGCTTAACAAACACCATCATCATCATCATAAAGGAGGTCAGTTCCGCTAAATCAAAACCAATGTGTGGTACCGTTGAAACATCGTACGTCATAACTCCAAAAGCCCCCATTGAGTGTGAGCTTTCTGAAGGCAGAGATGGTTTCCACCCTCTGTATCATACTCTCTCGGTCACTCAGTCCAGTGTCCTGCACAAAGTATGCGTTTGCGACATACCGTGGATTGATTCACAGAAGCGTCTCCTACAACCCAGTCCACACACTTCGCTCCTCTACTGCCAACCTATTCGTTGTACCTCAATCTCATCTGTCCGGCCACCATCTCCTCACCCACATCCTGCCTCTGGCCTGGACACCCTCCCTCTTCATACCTGACAAACAATGACTCTCCCCCCGCTTCAAAGCCTTATTGAAGGTCCATCTCCTCCAGGAGGTCTTCCCAGATTCTACCCTCCTTTCCCCTTCTCCCGCTCCCTTCTGCATCATCCTGATTTTCTCCCTTTAATCACCCCCTCGGCCCACAGCCTTTACGTACGTAGCCGGAATTAGTGCAGTGTTCTACATTCATTCATTTCATTCAACCATATTTATTGAGCGCTTACTCTGTGCAGAACACTGTACTAAGCGCTTGGAAAGTACAATTCGGTAATAGAGACGATCCCTACCCAACAACGGGATCACAGTGCAGAAGGGGGAGAGTTAAGACAATAACACTCTAGAAATACCATCAGTTGACCGAGATTCCTTTCCAGACATTTTTGGTTTTTTGAAAGATAGATTGTAAGCTCCTTGATGGCAGGATCACGTCTACCTGTATTCTACTCTCCCAAATGCTTAGTACAGTGCTTTATATACAGTAAATCAATACTTCATTCAATCATGTTTATTGAGAGCTCATTGTGTGCAGAGCACGTACTAAGCGCTTGGGAGAGTACAAGACAACAATGAGAAGCAGTGTGGCTCAGTGGAAAGAGTACGGGCTTGGGAGTCAGAGGTCATGGGTTCGAATCCCAGCTCCTCCACCTGCCAGCTGTGTGACTGTGGGCAAGTCACTTAACTTCTTTGGGCCTCAGTTACCTCATCTGTAAAGTGGGAATTAAGACTGTGAGCCTCACATGGGGCAACCTGATTACCCTGTATCTACCCCAGCGCTTAGAACAGTGCTCTGCACATAGTAAGCGCTTAACAAATACCAACATTATTATTATTGTTAACAATAAACAGTGACTTTCCCTGAAACAATGAGCTTATAGTTTAGAGAGGTTACTGGATCTATTGTCCCCCGAGGTGAAGAATGTAGGCCCCTTCCTTTATCAACTAATTGTGGCATAGTTGAGGTACAAGTGTCTCCTCAAAATGACCAGTTCCTGGTTGTTTGGGACATATTTTGATGAAATTTCCCATAATTGGAGACAAATCCTATTTCCACCTTAATTTAACGTCTATGCGTAAGTGCTCCTATGGTTCCTTTTCTCAAATCTTTTCTTGGCATCATGGGAAGGAGTGGGCCCTGGTGGAAAGATCAAGGGCTGGGAGCCAGAGAACCTGGGTTCTAATCCTAACTCTGCCACATACCTGCTGCGTGACCTTGGGGGGGGTTAATTAAATTCTCCGTTTCCCTGTGTAAAATAAGGATTAAATCCTACTCTCCCTTACGGTGTGAGCCCCATGAGGGACAGGGACTGTGTCCGACCTGATGAACTTTTATTGCTATTGTTTTTGTCTGTCCGTCTCCCCCGATTAGACTGTGCGCCCGTCAATGGGCAGGGACTGTCTCTATCTGTTGCCGATTTGTCCATTCCAAGCGCTTAGTACAGTGCTCTGCACATAGTAAGTGCTCAATAAATACTATTGAATGAATGAATGAATGAACTCCTATCTATCCTAATGCTTAGAACAGTGCTTGGTGCAACCTAAGTGCTTAACAAGTTCCATTTTTACAACAAAGTTGTGGGCAAAGATTTAAAGGCATGTAGATAGTGACCAGGCTTGCTTCCTGAAAATCTATCTCTTGAAATCAGGGATGGAAAGCATTGGTGCTATGAAAGCATCTCTCCCATATGGGCCTCATTTTTTTATTGAGAACCTCCTTTTTTTCAAGATGAACCTCTGCTGGAGGGGGTGGAAGAAATGGAAAGGATGGTCTCTCCTGTGATAACTTTTCTGTCATTTTTCATGGTATATGCCAAGCCATTCTTTTAGGGTATTTGCTAAGCCATTCTTTTATGGTATTTCATTCTTTCATTCACTCATTCAAACGTATTTATTGAGCACTTACTCTGTGCAGAACACTGTACTAAGCACTTGGAGTGTACAATTCGGCAACAGATAGAGACAATCCCTGCCCTACAACAGTATCACAGTCTAAAGCTAACTGTGTATCAAGCACTGTTCTAAGCACTGGGGTAGATCATTGAGGAGACCCACATGGTGTTTACAGACTAAGCAGGAGGGACAACAGGGATGGAATCCTCATTTTGCCATTGAGGAAACTGAGGCACAGAGAAGTTAGTTGACTTGCCCAAGGTCACACAACAGGCAAGTGGCAAAGCCGGGATTGGAACCCAGCTCCTCTGGCTCCCAGGCCCGTGTTTTATACAATTGGGGAAGCTGCTTCCCAATGTGTTGATAATCTGGAGGGAAGTTGGATAGATGAGCAAATTTGGAATGAATAATTTCAAAATGCACTCTAAGAATTATCCCACACTTTGTAAAGAAAGAATGTAATTAATCACTCAGTAGTATTTATCGAACGCTGAGGCACACAGAGCACTATACTAAGATTTGGGAGGATACAGTGCATCAGATTGGGTAGACATATTCCCCATCCACAAGATGCATACCATTTAGAAGGAGAGCTTGTTTCTGTGTATTACACTGTCCGAGGGGCTTAGTACAGTGCTCTGCACATAGTAAGTGCTCAATAAATACCACCAAATGATTGAGAGACTGTAGAAAGAAATGACAGTGCTCTGCACATAGTAAGTGCTCAATAAATACCACCGAATGATTGAGAGACTGTAGAAAGAAATGAAGTTATTGTAAGTAATTTTCAGAGACCGGTGTGATTTGTGCAGAAAATTAATTAATTGCTTATCATACTTGTTAAGAACTTACTCTGTGCCAAGTATTGTTCTAAACACTAAACAGTCCCTGTCCCCTATTCACTCTCTTAATCCCCATCTTAAAGATAATAATAATAATAACGTTGGTATTTGTTAAGCGCTTACTATGTGCAGAGCACTGTTCTAAGCGCTGGGGTAGACACAGGGGGATCAGGTTGTCCCACGTGGGGCTCACAGTCTTAATCCCTATTTGCCAGATGAGGTAACTGAGGCACAGAGAAGTGAAGTGACTTGCCCACAGTCACACAGCTGACGAGTGGCAGAGCTGGGATTCAAACCCATGATCTCTGACTCCAAAGCCCAGGCTCTTTCCACTGAGCCACGCTGCTTCTCTGAGCCATGCTGCTTCTCTATGATGAGGGAACTGAGGCTCAGAGAAGTGAAGTGACTTGCCCCAGGTCACACAGACATGTGGCGGAGCAGGTCCTTCTGACTCCCAGGCCCCGGGTTCTCTCCACTAAGCCGTGTCACTAACCATTCAGGGAGCGCCCATAAGAATGAAAATATTCAACTGTTAAATCCTGTTTGCTTCGATTATTTCCAAGAGCTTCAGAAACCCACAGAAATGAATAGATCCATTCAAAAAATATCCACCAGGCCATAACTACGTTGTTTTAGAACTCTGGCTGCACTGAGGTTGTTGAACAATTCTGTTGGAAAAATAATGGCCTAACCCTTCCGGTGAAGAGGGTCTGTCAGAACTCGGAATTTATTTTTCCAAGTTAAGATGCCTCAATGTGCTTTTAATTTAGATTTAATAACCCCAACGGTCCAAGCTAAGTGTATACCGATCGACTATTAAGAACATATTGATTGTGGTTTACTGGCTACATTATTGATGCCTTGTGTATCGGTTTCAGAGTCATCAAACCTTTGTGAACGTGTTTCTAATATTCAGCGTCGGCTTCAGTTTCATAATGAAGTCTCATGGTAAATTGCAGTCAAGTGGATATTTGTTCACTTTGATTTCCAACTACTCCCCGAGACCACACCGAGCCCTACATCACAGTGGAAGAGGATGGCAGAAAGTAACTCAAAATGGACCCTCTCTAGCGAACAGTTGCCAGTTTATACCATCAGTGGTATTTATTGAGTGCTTACCGTTTGCAGAGCGCTGTGCTAAACGCTTGGGACAGTTCAGTACAATAGATTCCTGGAAAGAGCCCGGGCTTGGGAGTCAGAGGTCATGAGTTGGAATCCTGGCTCTGCCACTTGTCAGCTGTGTGACTGTGGGCAAGTCACTTAACTTTTCTGTGCCTCAGTTACCTCATCTATAGATGGGGATTAACCGTGAGCCTCACATGGGCCAACCTGATTACCCTGTATCCCTCCCAGCGCTTAGAACAGTGCTTTGCACATAGTAAGCGCTTAACAAATACCACCATTATTATTAAAATGGGGATGAAGACTTGGAGTCCCAGGTGGGACAGCCTGATCACTTGTATCCCCCCAGTATGTCCTTGCCTCTCTAGTGAGATGAGGTGTAAAGAATTCTAGCTAGCAACCACAAAACCTCACCTCTTCCAAGAGGCCTTCCCAGACTGAGCTCCCCTTTTCCCTCTGCTCCCTCTACCCCCCTTCACCTCTCCGCAGCTAAATCCTCTTCTCCCCACTTTCCCTCTGCTCCTCCCCCTCTCCCGTCCCATCCCCTCAGCACCGTGCTCGTCCGCTCGACTGTATATATCTTCATTACCCTATTTATTTTGTTAACGAGATGTACATCACCTTGATTCTATTTATTTGCTATTGTTTTAATGAGATGTTCATCCCCTCGATTCTATTCATTGCCATTGTTCTTGTCCGTCCGTCTCCCCCGATTAGACCATAAGCCCGTCAAAGGGCAGGGACTGTTTCTATCTGTTACCCATTTGTACATTCCAAGCGCTTAGTACAGTGCTCTGCACATAGTAAGCGCTCAATAAATACTATTGAATGAATGAATGAAAACCTTTTAGTCACTTCTTTCTAGGCTCTCAATAATCTACTGAACCATTAGAATTTTTTTTGAAGTGTTCTTTTCCAGTTAGTATTTCTTTTTCTTTTATGGCCGATGTGGAGTTCCAGACAATTGCACTTTTAAAACAGAACACACTGTAAATTTTATGAATACATAATTGAATAAGGCAAACTAGGAATATTTCTCGAGGTAGAGCATGAAACAAAGAACTTTGGAAACATCGCATTTCCCATTAGGATGAATTATGTAACTAAGTATTTTGGGGATGGATGATAATAGTAATGATAATAATATTTATTTAGTGCTTACTGACTGACAAACACTACCTAAGCAGCAGGGTAGATGCAATATAAGCAGATCAGACAAAGTCTCTGTCCCACAAGGGATTCACTGTCTGAGTCAGAGAGAGAACAGTGGAGGCATCGGAGTCATAGAGAAGTGATTTGTCTGAGGACGAGCATTCAAGTGGCAGATTAGATTATTAATAATGACGATAATGATGATGATGGTATTTGTGAACTGTTCACTATATGCCAAGCACTGTTCTAAGTGCTGGGATAGGGACAAGGTAATCAGGTTGTCGCACACAGGGCGCAAAGTCTTAATCCCCATTTTACAGATGAGGGAACTGAAACCCAGAGAAGTGAAGTGACTTGACCAAAGTGATAAGTGATAAGTGGCGGAGCAGGATTAAAACCCACAGCCTCTGAATCCCAAGCCGTACTCTTTCCACTAAACCATGTTGCTTCTCTAAAAACTTGGTTAGATGCCACAGAGTAGATGGCAGGGCCTTAACCATATATGTGTTGTAAAGGCCACTAGGATCTCTTCCAAGCTTCTCAAGAGGAGTGCTAACCGACAAAATAATAAGGAGGAATTCCAGGTCCGTGGTAGGACAGGCGAGAATGAAGGACCATGAGAAGGTGAGCAGCAGAGGAGTGGAGTGTACGGGGTGGGATGTAGAAGGAGAGAAGGGAGGTGAGGTAGGAGAGAGCAAGGGGATGGAGAACTTTGAAGCCCAGAGTGAGGAGTTTTTGTTTCGTACGAAGGTTGAAGGGCAACCACTGGAGGTTTTTGAGGAGGGGAGTGACATGCCCAGAGCCTTTCTGTAGAAAGATAATCTGGGCAGCGGAATGTAGAATAGACTGGAGCGGGGAGAGACAGGAGGTTGAGAGATCCAAGAGGAGGCTGACACAATAATCCAGCCGGGATATTATGAGAGCTTGTACTAGCAAGGGAGCAGTTTGCATGGAGAGGAGAGGGAGGAGCTTGGCGATATTGTGAAGGTGAGATCGGCAGGTCTTGGTGACGGATCGGATGTGTGGGGTGAATGAGAGAGCAGAGTCAAGGATGAACCCAGGTTGCAGGCCTGTGAGACGGGAAGGACGGTAGTGCCGTCCACGGTGCCAGGGAAGTCAGGGAGAGGACAGGGTTTGGGATGGAAGATAAGGAGCTCAGACTTGGACATGTTGAGTTTTAGGTGGCGGATGGACATCCAGGTGGAGACGTCCTGAAGGCGGGAGGAGATGAGAGCCTGGAGGGAGGGGGGAGAAAACAGGGGAGGAGATGTAGATTTGGGTATCATCTACGTAGAGATGATAGTTGAAGCCGTAGGAGCGAATGAGTTCACCCAGGGGATTGAAGACTCTCTGAGGGCAGGGATCATGTCTCCTAATTCTACTGTACTCTTCAGAGGCAAGGTTAGCGTTCTGCACAGAGAAAGTGCTCAATAAATACAATCCATTGATTAGATTTCCCCTCTCAGTGTCACATATGGAGAGTTTCCAGTCCTCTACCAGTCTCATCTAAGGGAGGAAGAATGAAGCAGAAGCCTGTCCATGCCATCCCTAGCTTGCCCAGTGGCTAGGGAGTGGCAGGTCATCTGCTACAAGTCAAAACTCCCCTGTGCCGGGCGGCAGCGGCACGGGAGAGAGTCGAGGGAGGAGACTCCAGTCAACTGCGCGGCAGGAGGCGATGGAAAACCGCTTCTGGATTCTTCCCAAGAAAACTCTGTGGATCCGCTACTGGAGCGATTGCAGATGGAGGGGGGTGTTCTGGGATAGATGTGTCCATGGCGTCGCTGTGGGTCGGAGACGCTAGCATTGATTAGAGTGTAGGCTTTCTGAAGGCAGGGATCATGTCTACTATTTCAGTGTACTCTTCAGGGGAGAGTTCGGTGTTCAGAACACCGAACAGAAAAAGTGCTCAATAAATATTATTGATTGACTTTCAACACCGAAGCTGGGAAGTGGAGGGGGTGGAGGATTCCCGGATGGCCCTGAAGAATTCCAGATGACTTTTTACCCAACCCTCTCCTCTCATCCCCCCTGCTTTTGGACTGGTGACAGACCAGCTGACAACCAGATCCGTGACCACCCTGGGGAAGAGCAAATTTCCTAAATTGCATCTTGAATTCATCTTCAAAAGTTGGCTGTCCACAAGATGTTTCAATGGTTATTGAACCAAGACCTAAGTCAAGGAAATAGCCTGTCACCGGGGAATTCTGTGAATCAGGAGCAGAAGAGATGCTATTGGTTATACTTTTCAAATAGTAATCAAGTACATTTACAGATGACAAGGTCAAATCAAATATAATTAAGTGGGATTGTCTATGTTAGATGCAAAATGCACCGAGGAGAAGAATCCTATGTTTTATCTCCAAGGGAAGCAGTGTTCCCTAATAATAGTAATGATGGTATTTGTAAGCACTTACTATGTGCCAAGCATTGTTCTAAGTGCTGGAGTAGATACAAGGTTATCAGGTTGTAATAATAATAATAATAATAATGTTGGTATCTGTTAAGCGCTTACTATGTGCCGAGCACTGTTCTAAGCGCTGGGGTAGACACAGGGGAATCAGGTTGTCCCACGTGGGGCTCACAGTCTTAATCCCCATTTTACAGATGAGGTAACTGAGGTACAGAGAAGTTAAGTGACTTGCCCACAGTCACACGAGGGGCTCACACTCTTAATCCCCATTTTACAGATGAGGTAACCAAGGCACAGGGAAGTGAAGTGACTTGCCTAATGTCACATAGACCAGTGGCAGGGACGGGATTAGAGCCCATGATCTTCTGACTCCCAGATCTGTGCTCTATCTACTACGCCATGCTGCTTCTAGAATAGTGCTTGACACATAATAAACACTTAGAAAATACCGTCATTATTAATAAATACAAACGAATAAATGAATGACTGTTAGATTGTTCTATTCGAATAATAATGATTATGGTATTTGTTAAACATTTACTATGTGTCGGGCCCTGAACTAAGTTCTGGGTTGGATACAAGCAAATAATAATAATAATAATAGTAATGTTGGCATTTGTCAAGTGCTTACTATGTGCAGAGCACTGTTCTAAGCGCTGGGGTAGATACAGGGTCATCAGGTTGTCCCACGTGAGGCTCACAGTCTTCATCCCCATTTTACAGATGAGGGAACTGAGGCACAGAGAAGTTAAGTGACTTGCCCACTTAACTCAGATGCTCAGGGATGCCTGACTTTACGGAGTCCTTGGGAGGAGTAGGGAAGCAAGGTGGCTTAGTGGAAAGAGCAGTCTTGGGAGTCAGGGGACCTGCGTTTCTCATCTTGGCTCCTGCTACAAATTTGCTGGATGACTTAGGCAAGTCACCTAACCCCTCTGTGCCTCAGTTCTCTCATCTGTAGAATAGGGATTCGATACCTGTTCTCCCTCCTACTTACCCTTTGAGCACCATGTGGGACCTGATTAGTGGAAAGAGCCCAGGCCTGGGAATCAGAAGGTCGTAGGTTCTAATCCCGGCTCTACCACCTGTCTGCTGTGTGACCTTGGTTAATTCATTTATTCAATCATATTTATTGAGTGCTTACTGTGTGCAGAGCACTGTACTAAGTGCTTGGAAAGCACAATTCATCAAGAAATAATAATGTTGGTATTTGTTAAGCGCTTACTATGTGCAGAGCACTGTTCTAAACGCTGGGGTAGATACAGGGTCATCAGATTGTCCCACGTGAGGCTCGCAGTTAATCCCCATTTTCCAGATGAGGGAACTGAGGCCCAGAGAAGTGAAGTGACTCGCCCACAGTCACACAGCTGACAAGTGGCCGAGCAGGGATTCGAACCTATGACCTCTGACTCCCAAGCCCGGGCTCTTTCCACCGAGCCACGACAATCCCTGCCCACAACGGGCTCACAGTGTAGAAGGGGGGAGACGGGCATCGAAAACGACTAAACAGGCATCAGTTGCATCAATATAAACGAATAGAATTATAGATATATACACATCTTTAATGTAAATAAATAGAATTATAGATATGTACATATATACACAAGTGTTGGGGGCTGGGAGAGGGGGATAGAGCGAAGGGAGCGAGTTGGGGCGATGGGGAGGGGAGGGGGAGCAGAGGAAAAGAGGGGCTAAGTCTGGGAAGGTCTCTTGGAGGAGATGAGCCTTCAGTAAGGCTTTGAAGTGGGGGAAATATGATTGTGATCCAGGCCAGAGGTAGGATGTGGGCCAGGGGTCGACAGGTGAGAACGAGGCCCAGGGAGAAGGTTGGTGACACCAGAGGAGCGGAGTGTGCGGGCTGGACTGTAGAAAGAGAGAGGGGAGGGGAGGTAAGAAAGGGCAAGGTGATGGCGAGCTTTGAAGTCACTTCACTTCTCTGTGCCTCAATTTCTTCATCTGTAAAATGGAAGACTGCGAGCCCTATGTGAGACGGGGACTGTGTCCAGCCCTATTATCTACTCCCGTGCTTAGAACAGTTCCTGGAACATAGTAAATATTTAACAAATACCATCATTATTGTTATTATTATTACCCCAGAGTTTAGTACAGTGCTTAGCCCATAATGAATGCTTAATGAATGCTACCGTATTATTGTGATTACTAGTATCATCATCATTATAATTATACTCCCATATCCAAGAGACCTTTCCTGACAAAGCCCCTATTTCATCTTTTCCCATTCCCTTCTCTGTCACCCTGACTTGCTCCCTTTAATTTACCACCTACTCCCCCAGGACCACAACACTTAGGAACATATCCGTAATTTATTTATTGCTATTAATATCTATCTCCCCCTCTAGACTGTAAGCTCTTTGTGAGCAGGGAATATGTCCGCTCTATAGTTGTTTGTACTCTTCCAAAAGCTTAATGTACTGCCCTGCACACAGTAAGTGCTCAATAAATGCGATTGATTCATATTCAATTTCTCAATAATTTTGGCTTCAGTATGCTAGAATTGGGGAATCTCTGGGCCTAGTTTGGGAGTAGCAGGTTTAGTGAGAGCTTTAAAACATTTCTCAAACAATCAGTGGTGTGTCTGAGCACCTACTAAATGCAGAGCACTGGACTAAGTACTTGGGAGAGCAAACCGGTCAGAAATCACACATGCCCTGCCTCAAGTTGCTTCCAATCTAATGATCATAATTTTCTCCTCCTACATATATTTTATTAGCTGATTTGTTTTGTCTCTTCGTGTTTATTAGGTCCATACCTTTCAATCTCTCTTATTATAGCATGGGCACTAATTCTTTCCAACGTATTCCAACGGAAAAATTGACCCAGATGTAAAAGCTAATCCTCACTAAATAATCCTTGTAGGTAAAAGGTGTCTTTAATTATTTGTTTCATTTTCCAATCACTGCATCACTGACCCAGTGAATCCTAAATCTTTCGCTGAAGAAACAGGCCTGTCTGTTATTATTCAATTTGTGGGTTTGTGTTATTTTTCAGATTTTTTAGAAAAAGGTTTCAGAGCGGTGGTTCTTTTTTGGCTCCTTCTCCTGGGCTGTGTGTCTTTTTTATGGCATAGTGGCTAGAGCCCGGACCTGGGAGACAGAAGTTCGTGAGTTCTAATCTCTGCTCCGCCACTTGTCTGCTGTGCGACCTTAGGTGAGTCACTTCACTTCTCTGAGCCTCAGTTACTTCATCTGCAAAATGGGGATTGATACCGCGAGCCCCTCATGGGACAGGGAGTGTTTCCACCTGCTTTGCTTGTATCCACCCCAGCGCTTAGAACGGTGCCTGGCCTATAGTAAGCATTTAACAAATACCACAGTTATTTTTTATTATTATGGGGTATTGAATTGTTATGGGATATTGATTCATCTGAGCTGCTAATGGGATCGTGGTGGGGGAAGGGACAGGTGTCAACCGGGCCAAAACTAGAAAAGATAATGATAATTGTGCTATTTAAGAGAGTACTGTGTGTCAGCCACTGTAGTAAACGCTTGGTTGGTTACAAGCAAATCGATCTGGACACAGTCCCTGTGAGTTCCCGATCCCTATTTTACAGATGAGGGAACTGAGGCCCGGAGAAGTGAAGTGACATGCCCAAGGCCACACAGCAGCCAAGTGACAGAGGCAGGAATAAAACATCCAACCTTCTGACTCCCAAGCCTGGGCTCAATCCACTACACCACAAGAACTCATCTCTTCACTGGATCAACTTGTTTTCTAAAGCAGTTCTGGGAGAAAGCTCTGTTTTTCCAAAGCAAAGCGACTCTGGATAACATCGAGCCTTATGTTGATTGTACACTTGCCATCTGCTCTTTTCTTCTCACCCGGATGGGGTTTTTAAAATTTTTTTTTGACTTCTTAAAAAATTCCATAGGAAAGACAGTTGAACTTAAGCAGAAGAGTAACTGTAGCTTCTCCAGCAAACAGAAAATAGGTCTATTAGCCAGGAAAGGCTTGGAGTGCCTCTCGTCTCAAGAGGGATCGTTGAGCGCTTCACACGGGGTCCGAGATAATAATAATGGTAATCACTGTGGCATTTGTTAAGCGTTTACTATGTGCCAGGCGCTGTTCTAAGCGCTGGGGTAGATTCAAGGTAATCAGGTCGTCTCACGTAGCGCTCACAGGCTTCATCCCCATTTTACAGATGAGGTAACTGAGGCCCAGGGAAGTTAAGTAATTTGCCCAAAGTCACACAGCTGACAAGCGGTGGAGCCGGGATTGGAACCCATGACCTCTGATTCCCAAGCCCGTGCTCATTCCACTAAGCCACACTGCTTCTCTGGGGGTAGACGTAAGACAATTCGGTTGGACACGGTCCCTGACCCACATAGGGCTCTCGGTCTTAATCCCTACTTTAGAGATGAGGCAGTTGAGACACGGAGAAGTGAAGCGACTTACCTAAGGTCACATGGCAGACAAGCGGCAGGGCCGGGATTAGAACTCGGGTCCTCTGACTCCCAGGCCTGGGCTCTATCTACTAGGCTGGGATCTGCAGAACGGGGGTTCAGGAGGCTACGGCTATGGGTCCGAAGAACCCTGTCTGCCCCTCCCCACCCCACCCACTTTAAATTAGTCCGGAGGGTCCGTGGGAAGTGAGTGGACACGCCGTCCTTCTGGTTTCCTTGCCTGACCGTTTCTTTTCTCGCTGCGGATGTCATCTGCAGATTAGAAAAGCAGCGTGGCTCAGTGGAAAGAGCATGGGCTTGGGAGTCAGAGGTCATGGGTTCGAATCCCAGCTCTGCCACTTGTCTGCTGTGTGACCGTGGGCAAGTCACTTAAATTCTCTGTGCCTCAGTGACCTCATCTGTAAAATGGGGATGAAGACTGTGAGCTCCACGTGGGACAACCTGATTACCCGTATCTACCCCAGTGCTTAGAACAGTGCTCTGCACATAGTAAGCGCTTAACAAATACCAACATTATTATTTGCCCAGGGTCACACAGCAAACTCCCAGGCCCGTGCTCTATCCACTAGGCCACGCTGCTTCTCTGTGAATCAGTCCCTCTTTCCCATCCAATAATCCGGTTTCCGTGTCTCTGTTAAGTCAAATGATTTGGTCGATAGTAAGAACCTAATAACAACCATTTTTATTATTATCTTGACTGTGGGTCGACACGAGGGCAGGGTAGAAAATCTAAAAATAGTCTGTCCGGTTGCTCCTATCTGACTCTTTATGGATTTGGGCTAAAAAATAGAATGATCTACAGAGAAATTCATTTCCGAAAAGCGTTGCTTTTCGATCCTTGAGTGCTTACTGTGTGCAGAGCAGAGTTCTAAGCACTTGGAAAGTACAGTTCAGCAACAAATGGAGATAATCCCTGTCCACAACGGGCTCGCAGTCTAGCAGAGGGGAGACAGACATCAAAACAAGTAAACGGGCATCAATCGCATCCATATAAATAAATAGAATTATAGATCTAGACACACTAATAGAAGAAATAGAATAATAAATATGTACAAATATACACAAATACTGTGGGGAGGGGAGGGGGGTAGAGCAGAGGGAGGGAGTCGGGTCGATGGGGTGGGGAGGAGGAGCAGAGGAAAGGGGGATTTAGTCTAAGAAGGCTTTTCTACTCCAACCCAGCCCACACACTTTGCTCCTCTAATGCCAACCTACTCTCTGAACCTCGATTTTATCCATATATCTATAATTCTATTTCTCTATTTTGATGCTATCGATGCCTATCTCCTTGTTTTGTTTTGTTGTCTGTCTCCCCCTTCTAGACTGTGAGCCCATTGTTGGGTAGGGATTGTCTCTATCTGTTGCCGAATTATACTTTCCGAGCACTAGTACAGTGCTCTGCACACAGTGAGCTCGCAATAAATGCGATTGAATGAATGAATGAATGAATCTCACCAGCACGCCCTTGTCCAAGTCCATCCTCTGGCCTGGAACTCCCTCCCTTTCGTACCCTCTAGACTGTCAGCTCGTTGGGGGAGGAGAACGTGTCTACCAAGTCTGCTATATTGAAATCTCCCAAGTGCTTCGCACAGTGCTCGGCACGCAGGGTGCGCTAAATGAATACAGTTGATTTGCTTAGTACAGTGCTCTGCACACAGTAAGCGCAAAAGAAATACGACTGAATGAAGAAGCGTGGTATAGTGGAAAGAGCACAGGCCTGGGAGTCAGAAGGTCATGGACTCTAATCCCGGCTCTGCCACTTGTCTGCTGGATGACTTTGGACAATTCACTTCACTTCTCTGGGCCTCAGTTACCTCCTCTGGAAAAGGGAGAGTGAAACTGTGAACCTCACATGGGACAGGGCCCGTATCCAACTCGATTTGCTTGTAAAAACGGTGGTATTTGTTAAGCGCTTACTATGTGCAAGGCACTGTTCTAAGCGCTGGGGGATACAAGGTGATCAGGTTGTCCCACGTGGGGCTCACAGCTTTAATCCCCATTTTACAGATGAGGTAACTGAGGCACAGAGAAGTTAAGTGACTTGCCCAGAGTGACACAGTTCTTGTATCCACCCCAGCGCTTCCCTGCAAATCCCTGCAATCCCTGTCTCCCATGGGGCTCACAGTTTCCATCCCCATTTGACAGATGAGGGAAATGAGGCACAGAAACTGCAGTGATTCGCCCGGGGTCACACAGCGGACTCCCAGGCCCGTGCTCTATCCACTAGGCCACGCTGCTTCTCTGTGAATAAGTCTCTGTTTCCCATCCAATAATCCGGTTTCTGTGTCTTTGCTAAGTAAAATGATTTGGTTGATAGTAAGAACTTGATAACTACCATTTTTATTATTATCTTGGATGTGGGCTGACACGAGGGCAGGGTGGAAAATCTAAAAATAGTCTGTCCGGTAGCTCCTATCTGACCCTTTATGGATTTGGGCTAAAAAATAGAATGCTCTACAGGAAGATTCATTTCCAAAAAGCGTTGCTTTTCAATCCCTGAGAAGCAGCGTGGCCTAGTAGATAGAGCACAGAGCCTGGGAGACAGAAGGACCTGGGTTTTAATCGCAGTTCTGCCACTTCTCTGCTGTGTGATCTTGGGCAAGTCACTTCACTTCTCTCTGCTTCACTTCCCTCACCTGTACAAGGGGGATGGAGATTTTGAACCCCACGTGAAACAGGGATTGGGGCCAGCACTTTGTACAATGCCTGGCACTTAACAAATAGCCTAAAATAATAATAATAGTAATGATAGTATTTGTGAAGTGCTTACTATGTGCCAAGCACTGTTCTAATCACTGGGGTTGATACAAGATTATCAGGTTGTCCCACGTTCATTCATTCAGTTGCATTTATTGAGCGTTTACTGTGTGCAGAGCACTGTACTAAGCTCTTGGAAAGTACAATTCCCATGTGGGGCTCACAGTCCTAATCCCCATTTTACAGCTGAGGTAACTGAGGCACAGAGAAGTTAAGTGACTTGCCCAAAGTCATACAGCTGATAAGTGGTGGAGTCGGAACTAGAACCCACAACCTCTGACTCCCAAGCCCGTGCTCTTTCCACTGAGCTATGCTGCGTCTCAGCAGTGAGTAAGAAAGTAAGTAGTAAAGTAGAAATGGCCTGTGTCTTCTCTTGGTGGTTAAGGTCCAGATTTGGAGACAAAGTCAGCTCAAGCTGGAAGGGGGGATTGCTACCAAAAGTAGAAGTCATATGTCTGCCTTCCTCTATTTTTTAACTGCACAAGTTTTCTTGGCCTTTTCCCAAAACCAAGTATGAGAAGAAACTATGGAGAAGCAGTGTGACCTAGTAAATAGAGTACGGAACTGGGTTCTAATCCCGCCTCTGCCACTTGTCTGCTGCGTGACCTGGGGTGAGCCATTTCACTTCTCTGGGCCTCAGTTATCTCATCTCTACAGTAGTGACTGGGACTGTGAGTCCCATGTGAGACTTGGATGTGTCCAACCTGCTTAACTTGTATCAACCCCAGTGCTTAATACAGTGCCTGACCTGTGGTAAGTGCTTAATAAGTACCATTTTAAAAGAAAAATAATAATAATGATAATGTTGGTATTTGTTAAGCGCTTACGATGTGCCGAGCACTGTTCTAAGTGCTGGGGTAGACACAGGGGAATCAGGTCGTCCCACGTGGGGCTCACAGTCTTAATCCCCATTTTACAGATGAGGGAACTGAGGCACAGAGAAGTGTAGTGACTTGCCCACAGTCACACAGCTGACAAGTGGCAGAGCTGGGATTCGAACTCATGAGCCCTGACTCCAAAGCCCGTGCTCTTTCCACTGAGCCACGCGGCTTCCCATAGCCACGCTGCTTCCCATGCAGGTCTGTCCAGATCCAGCAGAATTCCTGGCCTGGAGACACGATCAGGGATGTGACTGTGGCATTGGAAACTGGATCGACCAGTGACTGGTGTTCAGCAAGCACTTACTTTCTGCTGAGCGCTGTACTATGTGGTTGGGAGAGTTCAATACAGCTAGAAACACGCTCTAGTCACAGAGTGCCCATTCTAAGGTTAAAAATAATGATGGTGGTATTTGTTAAGTGCTAGTGTGAGATTTCCTTAAGAAAAGTCATTCCTGGAATGCACCTTTGATTAATTTCTAATCTCCCAAATCCCACCTTAGTGCCTTTATGCCACCTAATCACTTGAGTCTGCATAGCCCCCCAGACCTCATGTGCACATGTGACATATTAATGTCTCCCTATCAATCAGAGGTATTTATTGAATGCTATGTGCAATGCACCGTACTAATTACTTGGGAGAGTACAATACAGCAGAATTAGCAGACACGTTCCCTGCCAAAAATGAGTTTACAGTCTAGATGGGGAGACAGATATTCAGATAAATTATGTATATCAGTCAATCGATCCATGGTATTATGGAGCACTTACTAAGTACTGATCATCGTATTCATTCATTCATTCAATAGTATTTATTGAGCTCTTACTATGTGCAGAGCACTGTACTAAGTGCTTGGAATGGACAATTCGGCAACAGATAGAGACAATCCCTGCCCATTGATGGGTTTCTAATCTAATCGGGGGAGACAGACAGACAAAAACAATAGCAATAAATAGAATCAAGGGGATGTACATCTTATTAACAAAATAAATAAGGTAGTAAAATATATACAAATGAGCGGGCGAGCACAGTGCTGAGGGGAGGGGAAGGGAGAGGGGGAGGAGCAGAGGGAAGGGGGGGAAAGGGGGCTTAGCTGAGGTGAGGTGAAGGGGGGGCAGAGGCAGCAGAGGGAGCAGAGGGAAATGGGGAAGCTCAGGCTGGGAAGGCCTCTTGGAGAAGGTGAGCTCTCAGTAGGGCTTTGAAGAGGGGAAGAAAGTTAGTTTGGCAGAGGTGAGGAGGGAGGGCGTTCCGGGACAGCGGGAGAACTTGGCCCAGGGGTTGACGGCGAGAGAGGTGAGAACGGGGGATGGTGAGGAGGTGGGCGGCAGAGGAGTAGAGCGTATGGGGTGGGCAGTAGAAAGAGAGAAGCGAGGAGAGGTAGGAGGGGGCAAGGTGATGGAGATTCTTGAAGCCTAGAGTGAGAAGTTTTTGTTTCGTGCGGAGGTGGATAGGCAACCACTGGAGGTTTTTAAGAAAGGGAGTGACATGCCCAGAGGGTTTCTGCAGGAAGATGAGCCGGGCAGCAGAATGAAGAATAGACTGGAGCCGGGGGAGACGGGAGGAAGGGAGATCAGAGAGCAGGCTGACACGGTAATCCAGCCGGAATATTACAAGAGCCCGTAACGGTAAAATAGCCGTTTGGGTAGAGAGGAAAGGGCGGATCTTGGCGATATTATAAAGGTGAGACTGGCAGGTCTCGGTGACGAATTGGATGTGGGGGGGTGAATGAGAGAGCCGAGTCAAGGATGACACCGAGGTTGCGGGCTTGAAGGATGGGAAGGATGGTCATACGAAGGAGTGTAGATGACTCGTTCTAGGAGCTTGGAAAGGAAGGGGAGTAGGGAGATAGGGCGATAACTGGAAGGGGAAGTGGGGTCGAGAGAGGGTTTTTTTAGGATGGGGGAGACGTGGGCGTGTTTGAAGGCAGAGGGGAAGGAGCCATTGGAGAGTGAGCAGTTAAAAATAGAAGTTAAGGAGGGGAGGAGGGAAGGAGCGATGATTTTTATAAGGTGAGCGGGAATGGGGTCCGAAGCACAGGTGGAGGGGGTGGCACTTGCGAGGAGGGAGGAGATCTCCTCTGAGGATACTGCAGGGAAAGATGGCGAGAGGGTTGGGGGGGAGGCAGAAGGGGGAGGGGTGACTTTGAGGAGCTCAGACCTGACTGTGTTCATTTTCGTGATGAAGTAGGTGTCCAGATCGTTGGGGGTGAGGGATGGGGGAGGGGGAGGAAGAGGGGGCCTGAGGAGAGAATTAAAGGCCCGGAACAATCGGCGGGGGTGACAGGCATGGGTGTCGATGAGGGAAGAAAAGAAGTTTTGGCTGGCGGAGGAGAGGGCAGAGTTAAGGCAAGAAAGGATAAATTTGAAATGGATAAGGTCGGCTTGATGCTTGGACCTTCGCCAGCAGCGCTCGGCAGCTCGAGCATAAGAGCGTAGGAGGCGGACAGAGGCGGTGACCCGGGGCTGTGGGTTAATGGAGCGAGAGCGGCGGAGGGAGAGGGGGGCGACTGAGTTGAGATGAGTAGAGAGGGTGGAGTTGAGAGCGGTGACCTGATCAGCGAGAGTGGGAAGAGAGGACGGGGGCAAGGTGGGGATGGAGAAATGGATGGGATCAAGACAGCGGAGGTCTCTGTGGGGGAGTAGTACAGATTCGCAGGGGGAGAGAGTGTGAGAGAGGAGGCAGGTGAGAGGGTGTTTGGGAGGGTAAATACGACAGAATTAGCACACACGTTTCACACACGTTTCAGCTTATGGTCTAGTGGGGAAGACAAGCTTTATTATGAATAAATAGATTACAGATATGTACCTTAGAGGTATGGGGCTGAAAGAGGGGTGAATAAAGTTTGTAAATCCAAGTTCAAGGGTGAAAATATACTAAAGTATACTTTATATACTTTATAAAATATATAAAAATATACTATGAAAATATACTTTAGTATCTGTCTCCCCCTGGCTATGATTGAAGTAAGAACTAGCATATATTAAGGTTCCAGTCTGTTCTGGGCACTATGCTTGGCATTTGGGAATCAATCAGTGGTAGTTATTAGTAATAGTAATAAGAATATTTCTAGTACTTGTTAAGCGCTCACTATGTGCCAAGCGCTATTCTAAGGGCTGGGGTAGCTGAAGCAGTGTGGCGCAGGGGAAAGAGGTCATGGATTCTATTCTTGCCTCTGCTGCTTATCAGCTGAGTGACCTTGGGCAAGTCACTTAACTTCTCTGTGCCTCACTTACCTCACCTGTAAAATGGAGATGAAGACTGTAAGCCTCACGTGGGACAACCTGATTACCCTCTATCTACCCCAGCGCTTAGAACAGTGCTTGGCATATAGTAAGCGCTTAACAAATACCAACATTATTATTATGCCTATTATTACAAGTTAGGTTGGACAAAGTCCCTGTCCCACAAGGTGCTCACACTCTTAATCCCCATTTTCCAGATGCGGGAAGCGAGGCCCAGAGGGGTAAAGTGACTTGCCCAAGGTCACACAGCAGACGTGTGGCAGATCTAGGATTAGAACCCATGACCTTCTGATTCCCAGGCTGGTGCTTGAGCACTTACTGTGTTCAGAGCACTATACTAAGTCCTTGGGAGAGTACAGTACAATGGAGTTGGTAGACAGGTTCCCTGCCCATAATGAGTTTATAGTCAAGGGAAGAGACCCCAGCCTAGCGTGGGAGATAAACATAGAGATATTTCCCATTCTATCTTGTCTTATGCCTTCGAGTCGTCTCTGATCCATAGCAATTGCAAGGAAACATCTCTCCCAGAACGCCCCACCTCCGTCTGTAATCGATCTGGTAGTGGATCCACAGTTTTCCTGGTAAAAATCCGGTTTACCATCGCCTTCTATCGCACAGTACGTTTGAGTCTCCGCCCTCGACTCTCTGCCGTGCAGCTGCTGCCCGGCACGGGTGAGTTTTGACTTGTAGCCGATGGCCTGCCCCTCGCTAGCCACTGGCTAAGCTAGGAATGGAATGGTCAGGCCTCTGCTTGACTCTCCCTCCCATAATTGAGACTGGTAGAGGACTGGAAACTCTCTAGGGGCCATCCTGAGAGGGGGCATTTACCAGTAGGGGGTCAAAATGACATATATGGAGAGGGTTATATCTATTCAGATCCACACAGGAATCAATAAATTGTATTTATTAAGTGCTTATTGTGTGCAAAGCACTTTACTAAGTGCTTGAGAAAGAACGGTACTCAAGTAAAGAAGAGTCAAGTTGCTTAAACTTGATAATTGTGGTATTTGTTAAGTGCTTACTAGCAGTGTGGCTCAATGGAAAGAACATGGGCTTGGGAGTCAGATGTCATGGGTTCGAATCCCGGGTCTGCCGCTTGTCAGCTGTGTGACTGTGGGCAAGTCACTTCACTTCTCTGGGCCTCAGTTCCCTCTCATCTGTAAAATGGGGATGAAGACTGTGAGCCTCATGTGGGACAACCTGATGACCCTGTATCTCCCCCAGCGATTAGAACAGTGCTCTGCACATAGTAAGCGCTTAACAAATACCAACATTATTATTATTTAAGTTCTGGAGTTGATAGAGGCTAATAGGGTTGGACACGTTCCCTGACTCACATAGGGCTCACAGTCTTCATCTCCATTTTCCAGATGAGGTAATGGAGGCTCAGAGGAGTGAAGTGACTTGCCCAAGGTCACATAGCAGACAAGTGGCAGAGCTGGAATTAGAACGCACATTTTTCTGACTCCCAGGCCCATGTTCTAGTCACTAGGCCTCGCTGCCAGGAGGGGAAGACTGAATCAAAAGGGGAATTGTGCACAGAACCATGAATATCCCACCCAAAGTAGGAGAATCAGAATGGTGAAAACACTTGAAAAGATAAACATAATCCAATGAGAGGGAAATATCCTAAAATGCTATGAAGGTGAAGAAGGTGTTCTGGATTGGGATGCAATTAATGTGGACATTAAGATGGTCTTTTTTGGAGAGAGAGTTTCTGGGTATCTTGCCATCACCTTAAGAGTGTAAATCTTTATGATACAATAGTTTCTGGGGACGCCTGATTTCCAGATTCTTTTATTTATTGTAACATTTCATGGAAAAAAAACAACCCATTTTGGCTCTTTCTAATAAGGTGTTTATCCAGCAACCAACACTGAGTCGTGTTTCTTCTTGGCAGGCAAGAGAGTATCATTTTAGTAGCGGGAAATATTTCTTCTCATGAGTAGGCAGTCATATCCAGTTAACTATGTTCTCTTTCCTGCCCACAGTTTTAAAATTCTTTCTAAATTCATAGAAGCAGCATGGCTCAGTGGAAAGAGCCCGGCCTTGGGGGTTAGAGGTCATGGGTTCTAATCCTGACTCCGCCACTTGTCAGCTGTGTGACTTTGGGCAAGTCACTTGACTTCCTGTGCCTCAGTTCCCTCATCTGTAAAATGGGGATTAAGACTGTGAGCCCTACGTGGGACAACCTGATTACCTTGTATCCCCCGCTGTCCAGCGCTTAGAACAGTGCTGGGCACATAGTAAGTGCTTAACAAACATGATCATCATTATTATTATTATTATTGTTATTATTAGAACAATGATATAGGGATGGTGTTTGCATTTTGACTTTATATGAGATCCAGGGATTTAATGGAATAAACTTCCCCATTTTTCAAATAAATGAAATTGTTTTCCTAGTCAATTGATTATATTCGTTGAGTGTCTACCTTGTAATAATGACGGTATTTGCTAAGTGCTTACTATGTGCCAAGCACTGTTCTAAGCCCTGGGGTGGATGCAAGGTAGTCACTTTGTCCCACATGGGACTCACAGTTTTAATCCCCATTTTCCAGATGAGGTAACTGAGGCTCAGAGAAGTTAAGTGACCTGCCTAAAGTCACACAGCTGACAAGTGACAGAGTTGGGATTAGGACCCATGATCTCTGACTTCCAAGCCCGGGCTCTTTCCACTGAGCTAAGCGCAGCATGGCTTAGTGAATAGAGACCGTGCCTGGGATTCATTCATTCATTCAATAGTATTTATTGAGCACTTACTATGTGCAGAGCACTGTACTAAGCACTTGGAATGTACAAGTCGGCAACAGATAGAGACAGTCCCTGCCCTTTGACGGGCTTACAATCTAATCAGGGGAGACGGGCAGACAAAAACAATGGCAATGAATAGAGTCTAGGGGAAGAACATCTCATAAAAACAATGGCAAATAAATAGAATCAGGGTGATGTACATCTCATTAAACAAAATAAATAGGGTGATGAAGATATATACAGTCGAGCGGACGAGTACAGTGTTGAGGGGGTGAGACGGGAGAGGGGGAGGAGGAGAGGGAAAGGGGGGAGAAGAGGGTTTAGCTGCGGAGAGGTGACGGGTGGGTAGAGGGAGCAGAGGGGAAAAGGGGGGAGCTCAGTCTGGGAAGGCCTCTTGGAGGAGGTGAGTTTTAAGTAGGGTTTCGAAGAGGGGAAGAGAATTAGCCTGGTGGAGGTGAGGAGGCAGGGCATTCCGGGACCGCGGGAGGACGTGGCCCGGGCGTCGACGGCGGGATGGGCGAGACCGAGGGACGGTGAGGAGGTGGGCGGCGGAGGAGCGGAGTGTGCGGGGTGGGCGGTAGAAAGAGAGAAGGGAGGAGAGGAGAGGGAGGAGAAGGGAGGAGAGGAGAGATTCAGAAGGATGTGGGTTCTAATTTCAGCTCTGCCACTGGAATTAGGTACAAAAGAAATTCATCGGGAGGAGCCACACTGAGCACACATAAAGGCCTTTCCTTGTTGTGTTTTCATGCTTCGTGTTGGCATCACCCGGAGCTGTGTTCTCTTTTGCCTCCCTTATCTCGCTTTCTTTTCCAAGTTTTTACTTGAAGAGAGGCACTGGTTTCCTGATAACCAACTATTAGTTATTTTATCTGCTTCTCCCAGGAGATTTACGGGTCTCCAGTTGTGGTTTACCGCTGTGTCCTCTGTGCACAACACCACGCTAAGCTCTGGGGAGAGGATTATAGAGTCAGTAGACACGATCCTATCGCCCAAAGGGCTTAAAACTCAGTGGGAAGGAATTGGAAAAAATTCACAAAAATTTCCAAGTATTCTGCGCCTGATAGCCAATATTGTCTTTTCGATAATAATAATAATAATTGTGGTATTTGTTAAGCACTCGCTGTGTGCTAGGCACTGTACTAAGTGCTCGGGAGGATGCAAGCAAATGGGGTTGGACACAGTTCTTGTCCCATGTGGGGCTCGCAGTCTCAATCTCCATTTTACAGATGAGGTAACAGACCCAGAGAAATGAAGTGACTTGCCCAAGGTCACACAGAAGACAAATGGTGGAGGCGCAATTAGAAGGGTGCAATTAAGGATGTCGCCTTTAAACTTATAATAATGATTATGGTACTCATTAAGTGCTTATTGTGTGTCAAGCACTTTTCTAAGTGCTTTGGTAGATAGAAGTTAATCAGGTTGGACACAGTCCCCGTCCCACTTGGAGCTCACAATCTTAACCTCCATTTTACAGGTGAGGTAACTGAGGTCCAGAGAAGTGAAGTGACTTGCCTAAGATCACACAGCAGACAAGTGGTGGCGCTGGGATTAGAACCCAGGTCCTTCGGACTCCAGGCCCGAGCTCTATCCACTAAGCCATGCTGCTTCTCAACTTGATTGGGTGTAAAGATGCATTCTTTCTTGAGGTCACTGGCAGAAATTCAGTGTATTTTTCTGCCAGGCTGTGAATTGGGAGCAACGAGACTTGAGCAATAGTAAGCACTTAACAAATAGCACAATTATCAGTATTATGATTATTATTATCATTGCTCATGGGGCTCACAGCCTCAACCCCCCCTTTTACAGATGAGGTAACTAAAGTCCAGAGAATTGAAGTGACTTGCCCAAGGTTACACAACAGACAAGGGGCAGAGCCAGGATAAGAACCGAGATCTTTCAGACTTCCAGGCCTGGACTCTCACTTAGGCCACACTATTTTTCTGATTGTCTCCCTCCCCTCTCCCAGCACCCTCCAGTAAAATCTCTCAACCAATGGTGTTTGTTGAGCACTTAGTGTGCAGAGCGCTGCACTAAACGCTTAGGAGAGTATGATATAGCAGAGTTGAGTAGACCACAACAAGGTTACGCCTCTCCTGGGGGTCTGACTTCTTGCCACACTTGATCATTCTCGCCCTTGTTTTTTCCCCATTCTGTGGTTGAGACTACAGGTTTTGAGGAAACCACATAGTTGAGGTAAATAAACACCTTGGGGAAATCATTGTGGCATTCAAACCCAAATCTCTGGGGATTGTTAGGATGATGACTTCGAGACTTCGGGGGGAAGAGGATGTTTCTTTCGCTCCTGTTGGCGTAGGCCAACTTCTAGCAAATAACTTGGCGTTCCCGTCGAGGGTAGTGCTGTTTTCAATAAAGCCTTATAAAATAAAATGCCCCCAGTAATCCAAGCTGCTGTCATCCTAAATGTCCCTCGGAAGTTAATTTGATATATTTTCTCTAGGAATCTCCTTCCTCTCCACCTTGTCCGTCTCTGGCGGGAAGCTTAATGCCGTTAGCATTTGGATATAAATATTTAATGGACTGGAGCGATGATATTTTCAAATGCTCCCCCCTCTCAGTCCTCCCCCCTCCCCCAGCTGTCTATGCCCTGAGGGTCCCTGTAGTGGCTGGGAAGAGCCTGCTTGGCTGGATTTGGCATTTTTTGTGAGCTAGATGTGCACATTCATTCAGTATGTGTGTATGTGCATCATCATCATAATAACGGTGGTATTTGTTAGGCACTTACTATATGCCAGGCACTGTACTAAGCGCTGGGATCGATACAAGTTTATCAGTTGGGACATAGTCCCTGTCCTGCTTGGCTCACAGTCTTAATCCCCATTTTACAGATGAGGCACAGGGAAGGGAAGTGACAATTAATTATGGTATTTGTTAAGCACTTAACTATGTGCCAGGCACTGTACTAAGCGCTGGGGTGGATACAAGAAAATCGGCTTGGAAACAGTCCCTGACCCACATGGGGCTCACAGTCTTAATCCCCATTTTTGAGATGAGGTAACTGAGGCAGAGAGAAATGAAGTGACTTGCCCAAGGACACAAAGCTGATAAGTGGCGGAGCCGGGATTAGAACCCACAACCTCTGACTCCCAAGCCCAGGCTCTTTCCACTAAGCCACGCTGCTTCTACCTGCTCCTGCAGGGCAGGGAACAAGCTCACCAACTCTGCTACATTGTACTTACCCAAGTGCTCCAGTACAGTGCCCTGCTCACAATCAGTGCTCAATAGATATTGATTGACGGAGTGATTGAAATACCGATTGACTTTAGAGAGAGGGCATTGTACTTGCGAACCTCATCCCCTCTATGATGATGACGATGGTATTTGTTAAACGCTTACAATGTGCCAAGCACTGTTCTAAGAGCTCTCACCTGGACAGACTGGATTCTGAATTAAACTGACTACCGAAGGACGTCTGAATGCCGAACTGTGAAAATCTGGAGGATTCCTTCCTTTCGCGTTGGTCCGACTTTCTCGCTCGTCTGGTTTTTAATCTGCATAGAGCCTTGTGGGAGGAATCTCACACAAAGAGAATGAGTCAAAATTGGATGAGTTGGAGTAAACTAAAGTAATCTTTTCGCTCCCCGGCAGGGTTTATTATCCCCTTTAGGTCTGTATTGTTTGTAGAGCGTTGTCTGCATTCCAAACTCCCGTTTCTTCGGACCCTCTCGGCGCTGGTGTCCTTATAACCGGCCGGTGTTTCTTTATATATAGAAATTTCATTAAATTCGACCACTGTTCTGCTTGGCGGTACTGTCTTGCCGGTAACTTTCTCATTGCACACATGGGATTTCATTGGAATTACTTCTCGGGTCGCCTGCTTACCTCAAGGAGGTTGGGTTGGAGTGGAAAAGAAAACTCCAGTGCATTGTGGACCGACTTATTCGAGAAATAAAACCAGGGGTCAAATAAAGGCCATGGGAACTAAGGAGTTTCAACCTCTCTAGACTATCGGACCCATGTGGGATAGTGTTTAACCTGATTAACTTGCAGCTATCCCAGCGCTTAGAACAGTGCTTGACACAGAATAAGCCCTTAATAATAATAATAATAATAATATTGGTATTTGTTAAGCGCTTAATATGTGCAGAGCACTGTTCTCCGCACTGGGGGAGATAGAGGGTAATCAGGTTGTCCCACGTGAGGCTCACGGTCTTCATCCCCATTTTACAGATGAGGTCACTGAGGCACAGAGAAGTTAACAAATATTGTTATCATTATTACTACGACTCTCTCACAGCATGACGATTTGGATTTGGACCCTATTTCTACCTCAGAGAAGCGGCGTGGTCTAGTGGATAGAGCACGGGCCCGGAGGTCAGAAGGACCTGGCCTCTAATCCCGGCTCCGCCGCTTGTCTGCTGTGAGACTCGGGGCCGGTCATTTGACTTCTCGGTGCCTCGGTTTGTCAACTGTAAAATGGGGATTGAGACTGTGAGTCCCATGTGGGACAGGAACTGTATCCAAACCAATTTCTTGTATCCACCTCGGCATTTAGTACAGTGCCTGGCACATAGTAATTGCTTAACAAATACCAATTATTATTCTCTCAAATCGGGGAGTGGCAAAGAAAGATCTAAGTAATATGCTTTTCAAAGCAAAATATTGCTCTGAAAAATCCATTACTCTTCGCCTTCTGGCCATGGCTTGCTATTAGTATTCCATGAAATTAAATGTCGCCAATTGTTAGACTATCTGTTTATACTATCGCCAATTCTCGTAGGACATGTACAGCGAGGTATTATTTCTTGGCAGGTGAAGGTAGGAAAAACTGACTTCTAAGTTTTTATCCAGAGAGAAACTTGTTTGCGATTTCTCCATCTGCTTAGCTATTCAGTTATTTGAGCTTTCAAACAGTCGACTTCATAAAGGAATATCCATTGCTTCCTCCACTAAGTCTTAATGTCTTAGCAAAGTCCGAATCCCTCTAAGAGGAAGTTACAGCCCATTTCTGCACATTTGAAAATGCAATTTTGTTGTGGTTTAAGAATGTTAAGCCTCCTTTTTTTTTTGGAAAGTTTGGCAGGAAATCTGCCAGCTCCAGAATCCAGAATTCAGGCCTCCCCTCCGGTCCCGATAAATCCACTGGCTTGCAGTTAACTAGACACCGTAGTCTGTTACGTTTGTCTTCTTCATACTGAACTGGCTGCCGACAGGGCCGCTTTGAATTTCATGACCAAACGCATTTCTGAGCACAGTATCCTTCCGTTAATGAGAATGTAATGTCTCCGGCCCGAAGTTGCCTTTTTTGATCTTCTAATAGTAGGAAACGGACAAGAAAATTGCATTTGCCATTAGCGATTCGTAATACACTCATTTATCTTGACTCTAACGGCCAGTGACTCAGTATTGCGTGCTTCGCAGTGGCCGAATCGATCCATCTGTGGTATTTAGTGAGTGCTTAATGTGCTTGGGAGACTATTACTACTGCCGCTACTAATAATAATGATGGTATTTGGTAAGCGCTTACTATCTGCCAAGCACTGTACTAAGCTCTGGAGTAGATCTAAGGAAATCAGCTTGTCCCACGTGGGGTTCACAGTCTTCATCCCCATTTTAGAGATGAGGTAACTGAGGTACAGAGAAGTCAAGTGACTCGTCCAAAGTCACGCAGCTGACAAGTGGCAGAGCTGGGATTAGAACACACCAGCTGGTAGACGCGATCCCTGCCCGCAAGAAGCTAACAGTCTAGAAGAGGCTTTCCCTTGCTGAGCCCTCATTTCCTCTTTTTCCAATTCCCTTCTGCGTCACCCTCGTGCTTAGATTTGTTCTCCCTATTCATCCCCCTTCCAGCCCTTGAACGCTTATGTCCATATCGGTAATTAGTTTATTTATATTAATGTCGGTCTCCCCCTCTAGACTCTAAGTTCGCTGTGGGGAGGGAACGTGTCTACCAACTCTCTTACACTGCACTCTCCTAAACGCTTAGCACCGTGCTCTGCACACAGTAAGCGCTCAATAAATATGACTGATTGATTTGGGAAGCAGCGTGGTGTAGCCGACAGAGCACAGATCCGGGAGTCAGAAAAGTTATGAGTTCTAATGCCGCCTCTGCCACTTGTCTGCTGCGTCGTCTTGGGCGAGTCACTTCACTTCTCTGTGCCTCGGTTAGCTCATCTGTGAAATGGCGGTTGAGACTGTGAGCCCCTCATGGGGCAGGGACTGTGTCCAACCCGATTTGCTTATATCCACTCCAGTGCTTAGCACAGTGCCTGACACATAGTAAGTGCTTAACAAATGCTACGATTATAATAGGATGGGCCTACACACAACTGGAGTCATCGCATGTCCGTGTGATAATTCGGCAACACTGCTGTTACTTCACATCCTAAAGAAGGCCAAAGTCCTTTGAGAATTGGGATTTGTCTACTAACTCTATTGTGTACTCTGCACATAATAAGCGCTCAATAAATACCATCGATTGATTATTGATTGACTTTAGGCCCCCCCGAGCACTTAATACAGTCCTCTACTTACGAGTGCTCAATAAATACCACTGATTGATTATTGATGACTCTCTGTACTCTACCAAGTGCTTAGTACAGCACTCTGCACCCAGTAAGTCCGTAATAAATACCGCTGACTGATTGATTATAAGCCGGCCGCCATGGAAATGTGCAGTGGGGACAAAACTTCGGGGATTATGATGCTGCTGAAATCCGAAGATGGATTCCCTCTAGACCGTATGCATTTTGTGGGTGGTGTAAGCGTCCATTATATTGTTCTATTGTACTCTCCCAAGAGCTTAGTACAGTGCTATGGACAGAGTAAGTGCTCAGTAAATAGGGAAGCAGCATGGCCTAGTGGATAGAGCACAGGCCCGGGAGTCAAAAGCATGTGAGTTATAGCTCCAGCTCCACCGCTTGTCCGCTGTGTGACATTGGTTAAGTCATTTCACTTCTCTATTTCGCTACAACCCAGCCCTCACACTTCACTCCTCTATGAGAACAGTGTTTGGCACATAGTAAGCCCTTAACGGATACCAACGTCATCATTATTATTATTATTTTGTTAATGAAATGTTCATCGCCTTGATTCTATTTATTTGCTATTGTTTTAATGAGATGTCCATCCCCTCGATTCTATTTATTGCTATTGTTCTCCTCTGTCCGTCTCCCCCGATTAGACCGTAAGCCCATCAGAGGGCAGGGACTGTCTCTATCTGTTACCGATTTGTCCATTCCAAGCGCTTAGTACAGTGCTCTGCACATAGTAAGCGCTCAATAAATACTATTGAATAAATTATTATTAATAATGCTAACCTCACTGTGCCTTTATCTCATCTATCTTGCTGCTGACCTCTTGCCCGCATCCTGCCTTTGACCTAGAACACTGTCCTCCTCATAAATGACAGACAATACTCTCCCCCGGCTTCAAAGCCTTAATTGAAGGCACATCTCCTCCAGGAGGCCTTCCCTGATTAAGCCCTCTTTTCCTTTTTTCAATTAATTTCTGCATCACCCTGACTTGCATTCTTTATTCCCCCCCTCCCCTTTCCCAGCCCCACAGCACTAATGTCCATAACTGTCATTTATTCATTTCTAGAGAAGCTGCGTGGCTCAGTGGAAAGAGCATGGGCTTAGGAGTCAGAGGTCATGGGTTCTAATCCCGACTCCATCACCTGTCAGCTGTGTGACTTCGGGCAAATCACTTAACTTCTCGGTGCCTCAGTTCCCTCATCTGTAAAATGGGGATTAAGACTGTGAGCCTCACGTGGGGCAACCTGATTACCCTGTATCTCCCCCAGCGCTTAGAACAGTGCTCGGCACATAGTAAACGCTTAACAAATGCCAACATTAATTAATTAATTAGTAATGTCTGTCTCCTCCTCTGGACTGTAAACTTGTTGTGGGCAGGGAATGTGTCTGTTATATTGTACTCTCCCAAGTGCTTATTACAGTGCTCTGCACACAGTGAGCGTTCAGTAAATACAGTTGATTCTCTAGGCCTCAGTTCCCTCATCTGTAAAATGGGGATTAAGACTGTGAGCCCCGTGGGGGCCTGGACTGTGTTCAACCTGATTATTTTGTATGTATCCCAGGGCTTAGAACAGTGCCTGGCTGTATATTAGGTGCTTAACAAATACCATGAAAAGAACAAATATGACTGATCTGACTCAATCCTCTGAAGTAACTGTACCATCATGAGGTGTCATATACACTATTGTACTGTTGTATTCTATCCAGCTGAGATGGTGTATTCTTACATATCCAGAGTGCTGGTCTTCATCCATTTTCATGGAGGGTTTCTGGAAATGAAAAGCAGTGTATCCCAGTGGGCAGTGCACAGGCCTGGGAGTCAGAAGGACTTGGGATCTACTCCTGGCCTCGCCACTTGTCTGCTAGGTCACCTTGGGCTAGTCACTTCATTTCCCTGGACCTCAGTTTCCTCATCAGTAAAATGGGGACTGTGAGTCCCCTGTGGGACAGGGACCGTGTCCAACCTGGTTAGCTTGTCTCTACCCCAGTGCTTAGAACGGTGCCTCACACCGAACAAACAAACAAACGAAGACTGACGAAAGGTTTAATGGTTCAGGGTAATCTCTTTCTGGGGTATTTCTCCATCTTCCATTTTCTCCCGTCGGTCTTTCTCTATCTGTGGCCTCCACAGAGATTACCTCCAGGTGGAGAGACAGACCAGACTGTGAGCCAGTTGTGGGCAGGGAATGTGTTTCTTTATTGTTGTACGGTCCTCTCCCAAGCGCTTAGTACAGTGCTCACACAGCAAGTGCTACGTAAATACGACTGATTGAATGAATGAATGAATGGCTAGATTGTAAGCTCATTGTGGGCAGGGAATATGCCTGTTAATTGTGGTATTGTACTCTCCCAAGCACTTAGTACAGTGCTCTGCACACAGTAAGTGCTCAATAAATACGACTGACTGATTAATGAATTACAGGTAGGGGGAAACACCAGCACATAAAGATAAATCCCTAAGGTGGGAAGAGGAGAGCTTAGAGGACATGTTAAAGTGACCGTTGGGGTGGGTGGGGGGATAGGATGGGGAAATGAAAGATTAAATGAAAAGGCTTCTTCGGGGAGTTGTGATTTCAGAAGGCCTTTGGAGATGAGGAGAGCGATGGTAGACTTGTAGAAGCGGGGAATTCCAGTCAGGAGGAAGGACGGGAGCAACTGGTTGTTGGTAAGAGATGAGAATGAGATACACGGAGGCACTTTCCTCTCCTTTCCTGAGTCCATTCATTCAGTCATTCAGTCATTCAGTCATATTTATTGAGCCCTTCCGCGTGCAGAGCACTTTACTAAGCGCTTGAGAGAATACAATGCAACAATAAAACAATGTAATCACCATTCAGCAGACTCCCTGCTCTTAAATCGCCAACCTGGGGATTTTCCCACCAATCCTTCAGGCTCCACTCAGGTTCTCCCCTCCACCCAGCTCCCCCTACTCAGTCTCTGCTAAGGACACTTATCCCCCTCCTCAGTGTCAGCTTGGGAGCAAACCTCCCTGCCCCCTCCTCCATCATGTTTGGTGATGAAGTTTCTTGCATTTCCTTTGACACCACCTGTAACTCCAGACACTCTTCTCCATGATGACGGGTGCTCTTCTCTCTCTTTCTCTCTCTCTCCTTTCTTTCTCTCTCTCTTTCTCCTTTCTTTCTCTCTTTCTCTCATCTTTCTTCTTTCTTCCTCTCCTTTCTTTCTCTCCTTTCGTTCTCCGTTCTTTCAACTTTCTCTCTATATCCTGTCTTCCCCTCCTTTCTTCCTCTCCTTTCTTTCTTTTTCTTTCTCTCTTTCTCTCTCTCCTCTCCTTTTTCTTCTCTCTCCTTTATTTTTTTCTCTCTTTTCTCTCCTTTCTTTTGCCTTTCTCTCTCCTTTATTTCTCTCCTCTCTTTCCTTCTCTCACCTTTCTCTCTTCTTTCTCTGCTTTCTTTATTTCTCTCGCCTTTCTCTCTCTCCTTTCTTTCTCTCTTCATTCTCTCTCCTTACTTCTCGCTCCTTTCCTTCTCTCTCCTTTCTCACTCTCCTTTCTTTTTTCTCTCTCCTTTCTCCTTTCTCTCTCTCTCTCTCCCCTCTTTCTCGCTTTCTCTCCTCTCTACTAGGCATATGAATAAAAACACCATCTGCCAAACGGGAAGTGACTTGGATTTTAATGGGGAAGGGGATGGAGGACATCTGGAAGTGCTTGGGCTTATCACAAAGTTAAACAAATGAGACTATTAAAATAAAAAGATAGTGACCTCAGGAAACCTAGGGGAATAGCCATTTCTTGCTGTGAATTCCTGTCAATGAAAAGGTGCCAGTTTTCTTCAGCAATTTCCTTTGTTTCTGATGTGATGGGTCTGGGCAGGAAGGGTTTCAGGGCTGTCACATACTTGCTCTCTAGGTAAGGCCCATCAATCAGTGGTATTTAATGAGTGTTTATTGTGTGCAGAACATTGTACTAAGCGCTTGGGAGAGTGCAACACAATAGATACTTTCTTGATGTCATGGTGAAAGCTGGGTAGTCAGATAAAAAGCAGCATGGCCTAATGGATAGAGTGTGGGCCTGGGAGTCAGAAGAACCTGGGTTCTAATTCTGGCTTTACCACTTGTCTGCTCTGTACCCTTGGACAAGTTGTTTTCACTTCTCTGGGTCTCAGTTCCCTCATCTGTAAAATGGGGATTACGACTGTGAGCCCCAAGTGGGACAGGGACTGTGTCTAACCTGATTATATTATGCTGCTTTCTGTCACTCCTTCTGGTTTCTTTTCATTCAGTCATTCAATCCTATTTATTGAATGCTTAATGTGTGTTTAGCAATATATTAAACATTTAGGAGAGTACAGTACAACAATAAATGGACCCATTCCCTGCCTACAATGAGCTTACAGTCTAGAGGGGGAAATAGACAATATAAATAAAAAAGAAGGAAGGGAAAGGAAAGGAAAGGAAAGGAAAGGGAAGGGAAGGGAAGGGAAGGAAAGGGAAGGAAGGAAGGAAGGAAGGAAGGAAGGAAGGAAGGAAGGAAGGAAGGAAGGAAGGAAGGAAGGAAGGAAGGAAGGAAGGAAGGAAGGAAGGAAGGAAGGAAGGGCAAGGCATAGTGAATAGAGCACAGGATGGAAGTCGGAAGGTAATGGGTTTTAATCCCTACTCAGCCACTTGTCTGCTGTGTGACCTTGGGTAAATCACTTCACTTCTCTGGGCCTCGGGTAGCTCATCTGTTAAATGGGGATTGTGACTCTGAGCCCCATGTGGGACAGGGACTGTGTCCAAACCAATTTGTTTGTATTCACCCCAGGAAGAAATATGCTGGAGGAAATATGCTGTCAAGACTATGCCTCACTGCTTCTCTCCTTCTTTCCTTTCCTTTCCTTTCCTTTCCTTTCCTTTCCTTTCCTTTCCTTTCCTTTCCTTTCCTTTCCTTTCCTTTCCTTTCCTTTCCTTTCCTTTCCTTTCCTTTCCTTTCCTTTCCTTTCCTTTCCTTTCCTTCCTCCCTCTCTCTCTCTTTTCTTTCCTTCCTCCCTCTCTCTCTTTTCTTTCCTCCCTCCCTCCCTCTCTCTCTTTTCTTTCTTTCTTTCTTTCTTTCTTTCTTTCTTTCTTTCTTTCTTTCTTTCTTTCTTTCTTTCTTTCTTTCTTTCTTTCTTTCTTTCTTTCTTTCTTTCTTTCTTTCTTTCTTTCTTTCTTTCTCTCTCTCTCTCTCTCTCTCTCTCTCTCTCTTTCTTTCTTTCTTTCTTTCTTTCTTTCTTTCTTTCTTTCTTTCTTTCTTTCTTTCTTTCTTTCTTTCTTTCTTTCTTTCTTTCTTTCTTTCTCTCTCTCTCTCTCTCTCTCTCTCTCTCTCTCTTTCTTTCTTTCTTTCTTTCTCTCTTTCTCTCTTTCTCTCTTTCTCTCTTTCTCTCTTTCTCTCTTTCTCTCTCTCTCTCTCTCTCTCTCTCTCCCTCCCTCCTCCCTCCTCCCTCCCTCCCTCCCTCCCTCCCTCCCTCCCTCCCTCCCTCCCTCCCTCCCTCCTTCCTTCCTTCCTTCCTTCCTTCCTTCCTTCCTTCCTTCCTTCCTTCCTTCCTTCCTTCCTTCCTTCCTTCCTTCCTTCCTTCCTTCCTTCTTCCTTCCTTCCTTCCTTCCTTCCTTCCTTCCTTCCTTCCTTCCTTCCTTCCTTCCTTCCTTCCTTTCTTTTTCTTTCCCCCTCTAGACTGTAAGCTTATTGTGATTAGGGAATGTGTCTGTTTATTGTTGTACTGTAATCTCCCAAGGATTTAGTACAGTGCTCAGCACACATTAAGCACTTAATAAATAGGTTTGATTGAATGAATGAATGAAAAGAGAGCAGAAGGAGTGACAGGGGAGGAGAGTCATTGTTGGATTTGAGAAGGGAGGGCTTCCAGGCCAGAGGCAGGAATTGGGAGGTCACCCGATCCCCCCTACTGAAAATTCCCTCCCCTTCACATCCAGCTGACCACTTCTCTCCCCATCTTCAAAAACCTTATATTTTTATTTTCTCTGGTATTTGTTAAAGCACTGAATATGTTCCAGGCACTGTACAAAGCAATGGGGTAGGTACAAGCTAATCAGGCTGGACACAGTCCGTGCCCCACATGGGATTCACAGTCTTAATCCACGTTTCCCAAATGAGGTAACTGAGGCAGAGAGAAGTAAAGTGACTTACCCGAGGTCACACAGCAGACAGGAGGACAGATGGCAGAACTGGGATTAGAACCCAGGTCCCTTTTGACTCTCGGGCCATGTTCTATCCACTAGGCCTTGCTGCTTCTCTGAAATCACATCTTCTCTTGGAGGGCTTTAATTATTACTCTCTCCTTTCCCCCACATAGTCTATTTTTAGTGATTCTTTTTCTTCTAAACCCTTAGCAAGTCACTTCCCTGATCCCTAACTGTTTCAATTATATACAAACATATATACTTCATTACTTCCCCTTAACTCTAAATCATTTAATGCCTGTCTCCCCTGGCAGGCTGTAAGCTCCTTGACGATAGGGATCATTGTCTACATATTCTGTCGTACCCTCCCAGCGATTTAGTACAATGGGGTCCACGTGCATTAGGTATTCAATAAATCGTATCGGTTGATTAACGCATAATACTTATTAGCCTGCACAGAGTAACTGCTCAGTAGATACTCATGGCTTAATGGAAAGACCCCGGGCTTTAGAGTCAGAGGTCTTGGGTTCTAATTCCGGCTCCGCCACTAGTCAGCTGTGTGACCTCGGACAAGTCACTTAACTTCTCTGTGCCTCATCTGTAAAGTGGGGATTAAGACTGTGAGCCCCACATGGGAACATCTGATTACCTTTCATCTCCCCCAGCGCTTAGAACAGTGCTTGGCACATAGTAAGCGCTTAACAAATACCATCATTATCATCACTATCGATCGACTGATGGTGTCCTAGAGTGCTTCCTGAGGCCACTGTAATGTTTCATAGGTAGTTTTCTCTATTGTTGAAAATCTGTAGGAGCAAATTCGATTTCCTGTTTCGTTTCTAGGAGAGTGTAGCTCATGTTGAGAACCTCCAGTTCCACAAGGAAGAACTTCCAAATCGATTCCACGCCAGAATTTCCTGGCCGTTTCTCTTTCCCGTTTTAATCTCCGCTCACGAATGAAGTCATTTCCAGAAAGAGTGCTAGCTGTCTGACTTCCGTTTGTTTTTCTATCCCTCTCTTGCCCACCCGCCTCTCCCTTCCCACCTGCTTCTCGTGAAAGATCCGTGCCTCCGTATTCCTTGCATTTTAGCCCTCGAAAGGGGGCCTGGAACTCGTCGGCGTAGAGATGATCCATCGATCGACCTGGAGCTTTTCCACCAATGGTAATTTGAAGAGCTCTTCCCTCACCAGCCATAATGATGTGTTTCCCACCGGAGACCTTTCCGTTCCTTCGACTGATCGAATGACAGAAAGACGCGTTCTCTTCCTCCCACAGCCAGCTGATATCACAGCCTGACACTCGCACTGTGAGGCTTTAGCCGGAATTGCCAGATCATCTCGTTACCGCTTACTCTGTCAGGAGTCTCTGTAGAAGTTTGGGAATGGCGGGATGTTTGATGACAATCCTCTTACTCCCTCCCAGCCCCCAACACACACATCATTCAACATGGCAGATGGAAGACCGGAGGGAACCCGGTTGTTTCTTGATTAATTTTGTTCTGGAGCCAACAGCTTGGTCAGTGTCTGGAGACCTGAAAGAAAAGTCAGAACACACAGCTTTGGATCGCAGAGAAACATCTGCGGTTTACTGCGCTTCTTGGATAAAGCCGTCAAGAATTTCAGATGGGGAATAGAGTCTAAAGCTAAAAATCGGGTGGCTAAATTCTATAATCATTCTATAATAATAACGACGGTATCGGTTACCATTAATCCAGTCATATTGATTGAGCACTTACTGTGTGCAGAGCGCTGTACTAAGCGTTTGGAAAGTACAGTTCGGCAACAGACAGAGACGATCCCTACCCAACCACGGTCTCACAGTCTAGAAGGGGGAGACAGACAACAAAATAAAATAAGTAGACGAGCATCACTAGTGTTAAGATAAATAGAACCGTAGATAAATGCACATCATTAAAAAATAAATAGACCAATAAATACATGCAAATATATACAAGTGCTGTGGGGGTGGGAAGGGGGTAGAGCAGAGGGAGGGAGTAGGTGGAATGGGGAGGGGAGGAGGAGCAGAGGGAAAGGGGGGGCTCAGTCTGGGAAGGCCTCCTGGAGGAGGTGACCTCTAGAGCTTACTATGTGCCAGGCTCTGTTCTTTAGCATCTAGTAAATCCTTATTACATGTTATTATTATCGTAATCTAATCACGTTCAAAATCACTTCGAGACTCCAGTCATGCTTTAAAGAATAATCAGTAATAATGGTATTCATTCATTCATTCATTCAATAGTATTTATTGAGCGCTACTATGTGCAGAGCACTGTACTAAGCGCTTGGAATGGACAAATTGGCAACAGAGACAGTCCCTGCCCATTGACGGGCTTACATATTTAAGTGCTTACTTTGTACCAAGCACTGAGCTAAGGGGTTGGGGTTGAAACAAATTCACCAGGCAAACATTGGAGGCAACTGAGGGTCTGAGAAGTGAAGTGACTTGCCTAAGGTCACACAGCAGAAATGTGGCAGAGCAGGAATTAGAACCCAGGTCTTCTGACTCTCAGGCCCAGGCTCTTTCCACTAGACCATGCTGCTTCATGGTGGGGAGGTTTATGCTGCAAAATCAGTATGGTACAATGCGGTAAAAAAAAGAAAAGTAATAATATTATTTATTAAGTGCTTACTATTTGCCAATCACTGTTCTAAGTGCTGAGGTAGATGCAAGGTTATCAGGTGGGGCTCATAGTCTTAATTCCCATTTTACAGAAGAGATAACTGAAGCACAAAGAAGTAAAGTGACTTGCCCAAAGTCACACAGCTGACAAGTGGTGGAGTCAGGATTAGAACTCATGACCTCTGACGCCCAAGCCTATGCTCTTTCCACTTACTCCAAACATTTAAAATGCATTCCCCAATACTTACATAATGGATATTATTCCTTCATGTGGGATACATGTGTCCTTTACCTTTTTTCTCCCATCTGGAGATATTTTGGAGTCCGTCCCTGTAAGCTGCTTGAGGACGGGGGTTACAACGTCTTACCATCTCTGTTGTATTATATTCTTCCAAGCAATGTTCAGGAGATACCACCGATTTTTTAAAAATGGTATTTATTAATAATAATAGTAATAATGTTGGTATTTGTTAAGCGCTTACTATGTGCAGAGCACCGTTCTAAGCGCTGGGGGAGACACAGGGGAATCACGTTGTCCCACGTAGGGGTCACAGTCTTCATCCCCGTTTTACAGATGAGGGAACCGAGGCACAGAGAAGTGAAGTGACTTGCCTAAGGTCACGCAGCTGACAAGCGGCAGAGTCGGGATTCGAACCCATGACCTCTGACTCCCCAGCCGGCGCTCTTTCCACTGAGCCTCGCCGCTTCCCTGTTTAAGCGCTGGCTATGAGGCAGGCACTATACTAATCACTGGGCTAGATACAAGAGATACAGAGAAGCAGCGTGGCTTAGTGGAAAGAGCCTGGGCTTGGAAGTCCGAGGACGCGGATTCTAATCTCAGCTCTGCCATTTATCAGCTGTGTGACTTTGGGCCAGCTGCTCAACCTCTCTGTGCTTCAGGTACCTCATCTGTAAAATGGGGAGGAAAACTGTGAGCCCCACGTGGGGCAACCTGATTACCTTGTCTCTCTACCCCGTGTAGAGACAGCCCGTAGAACAGTGCTTGGCACGTAGTAAGTGCTTAATAAATACAATGATTATTATATAATAATAATGTTGGTATTTGTTAAGCGCTTACTATGTGCAGAGCACCGTTCTAAGCACTGGGGGAGACACAGGGGAATCAGGTTGTCCCACGTGGGGCTCACAGTCTTCCTCCCCATTTTCCAGACGAGGTAACTGAGGCACAGAGAAGTGAAGTGACTTGCCCACAGTCACACAGGTGACGAGTGGCCGAGCCGGGATTCGAACCCATGACCTCTGACTCCCAAGCCCGTGTTCTTTCCACCGAGCCACGCTGCTATAACTAATCAGGTTGGGCACGGTCCGCGTCCCACGTGGGGCTCACAGTCTCAATCCCCATTTTCCAGATGAGGTAACTGAGGCCCAGAGAAGTGAAGTGACTGGCCCAAGGTCACACAGCAGACAAGTGGCGGAGTCAGGATTAGAAATCAGGTCCTTCTGACCCCCGGGCCCAAGCTCTAGCCACTAGGCCACACTGCTTCTCTAGCTGATTTATCGCTCGTAGGATGATATATCAAGCTCAGGCCACGAAGGGACATCGTAGCTCATCAAATCCTTTCCAGCTGCCAGACTTTCAGCCCTCCCCAGCTCACTGCGCACAGGGAACATTCCTACTCACTATACTATTTCCCAGAAGATTATCACAGTGCTGTGCACAGAGTGCGAGCCTCACCAACACCACTGATCGACTGGGTGATTTGGGGCGATCAGTTAATCAATGGTATCGATTGAGTGCTTACTATGTGCAGAGCACTGTGTTAAGCTTTTAGGAGGGTACAATACAACAGAATTAGCAGACAAATTCCCTGCTCCAGCAAGCAGTGGTATTTACTGAGCGCTTACTACGTGCAGAGCACTGCACCCAGCTCTTGGGAGAGCACAATACAGCAGAATTAGGAGATAGTAATTAGAGAAACAGCGTGGCTCGGTGGAAAGAGCCCGGGCTTGGGAGCCAGAGGTCATGGGTTCGAATCCCGGCTCTGCCACTCGTCAGCTCTGTGACTGTGGGCAAGTCACTAAACGTCTCTGGGCCTCAGTTACCTCATCTGTAAAATGTGGATGAAGACTGTGAGCCTCACGAGGGACAACCTGATTACCCTGTATCTACTCCAGCGCTTAGAACAGTGCTCTGCACATAGTAAGCGCTTAACAAATACCAACATCGTTATAGTAATTTATTTATATTGATGTTATTGATGCCTGTTTACTTGTTTTGTTGTCTGTCTCCCCCCTTCTATTCCGTGAGCCCGTTGTTGGGTAAGGATTGTCTCTATTTGTTGCCGATTTGTACTTTCCAAGCACTTAACACAGTGTTCTGCACACAGTAAGCGCTCAATAAATACGATTGAATGAGTGAATGGATTTGTTCCCTGCTCATAACGAGCTTACAGTCTAGATGGGGAGGCAGACATGAATGTGAATAAACGTTATAATATATATTTCACAGATATGTACTTAACTGCTGTAGAGTTGGGGAGAACATCAAATAATAATAATGTTGGTATTTGTTAAGCGCTTACTATGTGCAGAGCACTGTTCTAAGCGCTGGGGTAGTTACAGGGTCATCAGGTTGTCCCACATGAGGCTCACAGTTAATCCCCGTTTTACAGATGAGGTAACTGAGGCACAGAGAATAATAATGTTGGTATTTGTTAAGCGCTTACTATGTGCAGAGCACTGTTCTAAGCACTGGGGTAGATACAGGGTCATCAGGTTGTCCCACGCGAAGCTCACGGTTAATCCCCATTTGACAGACGAGGTCACTGAGGCCCAGAGAAGTGAAGTGACTTGCCCAAAGTCACACAGCTGACAAGTGGCCGAGCCGGGATTCGAACCCATGTCCTCTGACTCTCAAGCCCGGGCCCTTTCCACTGAGTCACGGAAGTGACCTGCCCACAGTCACACAGCTGACAAGTGGCAGAGCCGGGATTCGAACTCATGACCTCAGACTCCCAAGCCCGGGCTCTTTCCACTGAGCCACGCTGCTTCCCTTAATGTCCAAGGTCACGGAAACAGGATAGAAATAGCATCAGTTCTTTTGAAATGTGGTGCTGGAGAAGGCTTCGGCGAATCCGACGGATGGCCCGAAAGACACATAAATGGATTTTGGAGCAAATTAAACCAGAGTGGCCTTTGGAAGGCCAAATGGCTCCACTTAGGTGAGCGTATTTTGGACACACGATCAGGAGGGCTGATTGCGTATTTTGGACGCACAATCAGGAGGACTGATTCTCTGGAGAAGATACTAATGCTGGGAATAGTCCAGGGATAAGGTGGAAGAGGCAGACCGGCAGCTAGATGGACAGAGACCATAATGATGGTAACGGAAGGACCGTTAGAAAGTCTGTAGATCATGGCAGAGGACAGGACGTTCTGGAGAAAGTCTATCCGTGGAGTCGCTAGGAATCGGAAAGGACTCGACGGCACAGAATAATAATAATGAAGGTCGCAGACTGAAGTGCCGAGACAAGCCTGTAGTGCGTAGAAGAGGCATGGAGGTTTCTCACGTCACCCTTTCACCGATCTCAAAATTTCCTCCTGAGAAGGGAAGGGAGACGCCTTCACGTTGCTGCTTTTCAGTCGGAGAAAGCCAGGCGCTTTGTTCTACTTTTAGGTGCGAGTTTCTCTTTCTGGACTCAGCTTCTAGGGCAAACGATCTTCAGAGATTTACTAGCCTCACATGGGCTGAGAAATTTCCCCTTAATTCACACTTCCCCCAGCAACTGCTTTGATAGCGAGCTCAGAACTAATTAGGAAAATGAGGCCAAATTCCTGCGAAAGTGCATACAGACAGGAAACAGATAAGAAAATAATGAAAAACACCTTTATTGTAATTACCTTCATCAAATCATTCCCGGAGACAAAGCAGATTCTGTCAGGTGGAAAACCCAGGAGCTAACAAAATGGAATTACGTGCTCCTTGTTTGGTTGAGAGAGAGTATTTGGGCTGTCACGGGTTTGCTTTTGTAAAAAAACGCTTACCTGGTCCACGCTTTCAGAATCTTCCGATACAGGTAGTTTATAAAAAGGGAACCGATAAGCTGTTGGAAATACATTCAAATTACAGATCTGGAAGTTGTTCCAGATGAGGAACGGGGTGACGTAGTGGCTAGAGCCCGGGTCTGGAAGTCAGGAGACCTGGGTTCTAATCCCGGTTCTGCCGCTTGTCTGCTGTGTGACCTTGGACAGGTCACCCGACTTCTCGGGGCTTCAGTTCTCTCATCTGTAAAATGGGGATTGAGACCGTGAGCCCCACGTGGGACGGGGACTGTGTCCAACCCAATTTGTTTGTTTCCACCCCAGTGCTTAGTACGGTGGCTGTCTCATAGTAAGTGCTTAAGAGATATCACAATTATTATTATTATACCACGGTCCCCTTAGCCATTCAGAGGTAACGCAGTATTGCCTGAAAATTATTTTTGACTCTGACGCACGTTTTCAACCCACGGACGCTCAACCGTCCTCTTCTGTAGCGTAGCTAGCATTGGCGATTTAGTGCGGAGGAAAGAGCTGATGACTGGAAATGAATCCCAGGATTCCTGATTCCAAGACAACTTTATTGCGCTCTCTTAGTGTGTCTGATTCAGCTCCAGATGTGGAGGAAAAAATAGTTTTCTGTCTGTTTGCACTTCATGAGGCTGAGCACCTAATATTCTAAAGTGAGACTTGATTCTTTTTGGCTGGACTGTGATGGGCAATTGGAGTTTTGCTTTACTTTTCTGGAGAGGCAGCACGGTGCTAATAATAATAATGGCACTTGTTAAGCGCTTAGGATGTGCCAGGAACTGTACTGAGCACCGGGGTGCTTACAGGCAAATCGGGTCGGACACAGTCCCTGTCCCACGTGGGGCTCACGGTCTCAATCCCCATTTTACAGATGAGGTCTCTCCATCCAACCCAATTAGCTTGCATCTACCTCAGTGCTCGGAACAGTGCTTGGCGTGTAGTAAACGCTTAACAAATACCATTATAAAATAATATCTGGGGCAGGTGACTTAACTTCTCTGTGCCTCACTTCCTTCATCTGCACCCAGAGAAGCAAAGTGACTTGCCCAAGGTCACACAGCAGACCCGTGGCGAAGCTGGAATTCATTCATTCGTTCAATAGTATTTATTGAGCACTTACTATGTGCAGAGCACTGTACTAAGCGCTTGGAATGGACAGATCGGTAACAGATAGAGACGGTCCCTGCCCTCTGACGGGCTCACGGTCTAATCGGGGGAGACGGACGGACGAGAACGATGGTGATAAATAGAATCGAGGGGAAGAACATCTCATTAAAACAGTAGCAAATAAATAGAATCAAGGTGATGTACATCTCATTAACAAAATAAATAGGGGGATGAAGATATATACAGTCGAGCGGACGAGTACGGCGCTGAGGAGAGGGGACGGGAGAAGGGGAGGAGCAGAGGGAAAGGGGGGAGAAGAGGGTTTAGCTGCGGAGAGGTGAAGGTGGGGTAGAGGGAGCAGAGGGAAAAGGGGAGCTCAGTCTGGGAAGGCCTCTTGGAGGAGGTGAGCTTTAAGTAGGGTTTTGAAGAGGGGAATTAGAACCCAGAGCCACCTGACTCCGAGGCCCAGGCTCTAGCCGCTGAGCCACACTGCTTCTTTTTCCTCCTCTATTCCTGATGTCTCGTTCATTCATTGAGTCGTATTTACTGAGCGCTTACTGTGTGCAGATCACACTGTACGAAGCGCTGGGAAAGTACAATTCATCAATAGAGAGACAATCTCTACCCACTCAGGGTTTACAGTCTAGAAGACTGTACAGTCTTGTGTCCCTCAGACTCCCATGGTAGACTGCATTCTTGATTCTATTTACTGCCGTCGTTCTCGTCCGTCCGTCTCCCCCGATTAGACCGTGAGCCCGTCAAAGGGCAGGGACCGTCCCTATCTGTTACCGATTTGTACATTCCAAGCGCTTAGTACAGTGTTCTGCACGTAGTAAGCGCTCAATAAATGCTATTGAATGAACGAATTGTAAACTCACTTGAAGTCAGGGACTGTGACTCCTACTCAAATGGACTTTCCCAAATATGTACTAGACAGTTCTTGGCCTACAATAGGAGCTCACCGGAAAAGTAGCGTGGCCCGGTGGAAAGCAATGAGCGAGAAACGCTAGGGAGAAGCAGCCTGGCCCAGTGGATTCATTCATTCAATAGAATTTATTGAGCACTTACTACGTGCAGAGCACTGTACTAAGCGCTTGGAATGGACAGATCGGTAACAGATAGAGGCAGTCCCTGCCCTTTGACGGGCTTACATAGTGGATGGAGTGCAGGCCTGGGAATCAGAAGGACCTGGATTCTAATTCTGCCTCCGCTACCTTCATTCAATCACTTGTCAGCTGTGTGACTGTGGGCCAGTCCCTTAACTTCTCTGGGCCTCAGTTACCTCATCTGTAAAATGGGGATTAACCGTGAGCCTCACGTGGGCCATCCTGATGACCCTGTATCTACCCCAGCGCTTAGAACAGTGCTCTGCACATAGTAATTGCTTAGCAAATACCAACATCATCATCTTCATCGTTTATTGAACGCTTACTATGTGTAGAGCACTGAACTAATTGCTTTGGAATTAAAATTCAGCAACAGATAGAGACAATCCCTGCCCGCAATGGGCTCACAGTCTAGAATGTCTGCTGTTTGACCTTGGGTGGGTCACTTCACTTCTCCGTGCCACAGTTACCTCATCTGTAAAATGGGGATTAAGATTGAACCCCATATGGGACAGGGACCGTGTCCAACCCAGTTAGCTTATATCTACTTCAGTGCTTAGAACAGTGCTTGGCATGTAGTAGGCGCTTAACAAATACCATTATAAAATAATACCTGGTGCAAGTCACTTAACTTCTCTGTGCCTCAGTTCCTTCACCTGCACACAGTAAATGCTCAGTGAATACGATTGATTGATTGATTGATTGATTTGCAAAATGGGGATTCAATACCTGTTCTCCCTTTTAGTTAGACTGTGAATCCTACATGAGACCTGATTGTCTTCTACCTACCCCGGCGCTTGGTACAGTGCTTAGCACGTACTGCTTAATAAACAGCATGCCATAGTGGATAGAGCATGCAGCTGGGAGTCAGAAGGTCATGGATTCTAATCCCGGCTCTGCCATATGTCTGCTGTGTGACCTTGGCCAAGTCACTTGGCCAACTTCTCTGTACCTCAGTTACCTCATCTGTAAAATGGGAAATAAAGCAGTGAGCCCTGTGTGGGACAGGGACTGTGCCTAACCTGATTTGCTTGTATCTCTCCCAGCACTTAAGACAGTGCCCGGCACATGGTAAGTTCTTAACACGTACTGTTATTATTATAATTATTATTAAATACCACATTTTCCTTCTAGGCTGTAAGCTCACTGTGAGCAAGGAACACGCTCCGCTCCTCCGCCGCCCACCTCCTCACCGTCCCCCTTTCTCGCCTATCCCGCCGTCGACCACTGGCCCACGTCCTCCCGCGGTCCCGGAACGCCCTCCCTCCTCACCTCCGCCAAACTGATTCTCTTTCCCTCTTCAAAACCCTACTTAGAGCTCACCTCCTCCCAGAGGCCTTCCCAGACTGAGCTCCCCTTTTCCCTCTTCTCCTTCTGCTCCCCGTCGACCCCCCCTTCACCTCTTCTCAGCTAAGCCCTCTTTTCCCCCCTTTCCCTCTGCTCCTCCCCCTCTCCCGTCCCCTCCCCTCGGCACTGTACTCATCCGCTCAGCTGTATATATTTTCATCACCCTATTTATTTTGTTAATGAGATGTTCATCCCCTTGATTCTATTTATTGCCATTGTTCTTATCGGTCCGTCTCCCCCGATTAGACCGTAAGCCCGTCAAACGGCAGGGACCGTCTCTGTTACCGATTTGTACATTCCAAGCGCTTAGGACAGTGCTCTGCACGTAGTAAGCACTCAATAAATGCTATTAAATGAATGAATGAACGTCTACCAACTCTGTTGTATTGTACTCTCCCAAGCACTCAAGACAGTGCTCCTCCCCAGTAAGTGCTCAATAAGTGCCACTGATCGATTGATTCGATATAACTGATAACCACCCCACCCACTTCTCGACTTTCCTGGTCACCCTGTCCTACATGCATCATTGATACATTTCACCACAGATCCTACAGGGAAGTCGCAGGATCTGGTCCCATCCCAGCTCTGCCACTTGTCAGCTGTGTGACTGTGGGCATGTCACTTCACTTCTCTGTGCCTCACTTCCCTCATCTGTAAAATGGGGATGAAGACTGTGAGCCTCGTGTGGGACAACCTGATTACCCTTTATACCCCAGCGCTTAGAACAGTGCTCTGCACATAGTAAACACTTAACAAGTACCAACATTATCATTATTACCTTTAATCAATCAATCCAACGATTGTATTTACTGAGCATTCACTGAATGCAGAGATCTGTACTAAACGCTTGGGAGAGTACAATAGAACATAATTTGTCAAAGGATGCCCTGCCCACAAGGAGCTTACAGTCTCTCGCTACTAATCTCTCACCCACTTCCTGCTTCTGGCCTGGAATTCTTGACGCCTGACGGACAATCGCTCTCCCCACCTGCAAAGCCTTCCTGAAGGCCCGTCTTCCCCAAGAGGCCTTCCTTAACTAAGCCTTCCTTTCCTCTTCTACATCACCTTTGCACCTAGATTTGCTCCCTTCATTCATCCTTCCCTCAGCCCCTCATCATTTCATTCACTCATTTATATTTATTGAACCCCTTGTGTGCAGAGCACTGTACTAAGCACCTGGAGAGTACAATACAACAATAAACAGACACATTACCTGTCCACAGTATGTGTCAGTCTAGATGATATGTGGACATATCCATAATTTATTTATAATAATAAATTCTGGTATTGGGTAAGTGCTTACTGTGTGCCAGCTACCCCTTTTCCCTCTGCTCCCCCTCCTCCCTCTGCTCCTCTCCCTTCCCCCCGTCCCTTTTCATTCATTCATTCAATAGTATTTATTGAGCGCTTACTATGTGCAGAGCACTGTACTAAGCGCTTGGGATGAACAAGTCGGCAACAGATACAGTCCCTGCCGTTTGACGGGCTCACGGTCTAATCGGGGGAGACGGACAGACGAGAACGATGGCGATAAACAGCGTCAAGGGGAAGAACATCTCGTAAAAACCGATGGCGACTAAATAGAATCGAGGCGATGTACAATTCATTAACAAAATAAATAGGGTAACGAAAATATATACAGTCGAGCGGACGAGTACGGTGCTGTGGGGATGGGAAGGGAGAGGTGGAGGAGCAGAGGGAAAAGGGGAAAATGAGGCTTTAGCTGCGGAGAGGTAAAGGGGGGATGGCAGAGGGAGTAGAGGGGGAAGAGGAGCTCAGTCTGGGAACGCCTCTTGGAGGAGGTGATTTTTAAGTAGGGTTTCGAAGAGGGAAAGAGAATCAGTTTGGCGGAGGTGAGGAGGGAGGGCGTTCCGGGACCGCGGGAGGACGTGACCCGGGGGTCGACGGCGGGACAGGCGAGACCGAGGGACGGTGAGGAGGTGGGCGGCGGAGGAGCGGAGCGTGCAGGGTGGGCGGTAGAAAGAGAGAAGGGAGGAGAGGTAGGAAGGGGCGAGGTGATGGAGAGCCTCGAAGCCTAGAGTGAGGAGTTTTTGTTTGGAGCGGAGGTCGATGGGCAACCACTGGAGTTGTTTAAGAAGGGGAGTGACAGGCCCAGATCGTCTCTGCGGGAAGATGAGCCGGGCGGCAGAGTGAAGAATAGACCGGAGCGGGGCGAGAGAGGAGGAAGGGAGGTCAGAGAGAAGGCCGACACGGTAGTCTAGCCGGGATATGACGAGAGCCCGTAATAGTAAGGTAGCCGTCTGGGTGGAGAGGAAAGGGCGGATCTTGGCGATATCGTAGAGGTGAAACCGGCAGGTCTCGGTAACGGATAGGATGCGTGGGGTGAACGAGAGGGACGAGTCAAGGATGACACCGAGATCGCGGGCCCGAGAGACGGGAAGGACGGTCGTGCCATCCACGGTGATAGAGAAGTCTGGGAGAGGACCGGGTTCGGGAGGGAAGATGAGGAGCTCGGTCTCGCTCACGTTGAGTTTTAGGTGGGGGGCCGACATCCGGGTGGAGACGTCCCGGAGGCGGGAGGAGATGCGAGCCTGAAGGGAGGGGGAGAGGACGGGGCGGAGATGTAGATCTGCGTGTCATCTGCGTAGAGATGGTAGTCAAAGCCGTGAGAGCCGTGAGAGCGAATGAGTTCACCGAGGGAGTGAGTGTAAATGGAGAACAGAAGAGGGCCAAGAACTGACCCTTGAGGAACAAGGGTCTTCCCCTCAGCTAAGCCCCCTTTCCCTCTGCTCCTTCCCCTCCCCTCAGCCCTGTGCTCATTTGTACATATTTTTTATTACCCTATTTATTTTGGTAATGAGGTGTACATCCCCTTGATTCTATTTATCGTGATTAAGTTGTCTTGTTTTTGTCCGTCCGTCTCCCCCGATTAGACCGTGAGCCCGTCACTGGGCAGGGATTGTCTCTATCTGTTGCCAAATTGTCCATTCCAATTGCTTAGTACAGTGCTCCGCACATAGTAAGCGCTCAATAAATACTATTGAATGAATGAATGAATATACTAAGCTCTGGGTGGATACAATTGGGTTGGATGCAGTCCCCCTCCCGTGTAGTGCTCACGGACCACGGGCTTGGGAGTCAGAGGTCATGGGTTCTAATCCTAGTTCTGCCACTGATCCGTTGTGTGACTTTGGCCAAGTCACTTGACTTCTCTGTGCCTCAGTTACCTCCTCTGTAAAATGGAGATTAAGACTGTGAGCTTCAAGTGGGACAACCTGATTACCTTGTATCTATCCCAGCGCTTTGAACAGTGTAGTAAGCGCTTAACAAATGCCATTATTATTATCATGAGCTGAGGCCCAGAGAAGTGAACTGACTTGACCAAGTGGCGGAGCCGGGATTAGATCCCATGACCTTCTGACTCCCAGGCCCGGGCTCTAGCCACTACGCCGTGCAGCTTCCTCTAGACTGTAAACTCCTTGTAGACAGGGATTGTGTCTCTCAACTCTGTTTTATTATACTCTCTATAGTGCTTAGTGCGGAGCTCGGCGTATAATTAGCATTCAATAAATACCACCGATTGACTGATTGAGGTATAAGTGCAAGGGTGACGCAGAAGGGAGAAGAGGAAGTGAGGGCTTAGTCAGGGAAGACCTGTTGGAAGAGATGGGTTTTTATTAAGGATTTATGACGGGGGGAGAGAGAGGAAGGAAGGGTGAGAAAATAGTTTCAACTGCAGAGAGAGGAGCCAGGATTTCCAAGATGAGGAAATTGACCAAGAGGAGGAGGATGAGAAGGAGGGGGTGGGTTGATGGTTGTCTGGGTGACATTAAAGGACACGTTACCCCTCCGTTCTCATCATTCTCTCCTTTAGATTCGTCTCATGTGGGCTCCCCTAGGAGCTAATGAGTATCAAGCTGAGAGAAAGAAACTTGAAGAAATAAAACGCAGACCAAGGGAATTTTCCTGTGGCATTTTATTCCTCCGTGCTTATTGAAGTGGGTGTGTTTTGTGGCTAATAATAATAATAATAATAATGTTGGTATTTGTTAAGCGCTTACTATGTGCCGAGCACTGTTCTAAGCGCTGGGGTAGACATAGGGGAATCAGGTTGTCCCTTGTGGGGCTCACAGTCTTCATCCCCATTTTACAGATGAGGGAACTGAGGCACAGAGAAGTGAAGTGACTTGCCCACAGTCACACAGCTGACAAGTGGAAGAGCCGGGATTCGAACCCATGACCTCTGACTCCAAAGCCCGGGTTCTTTCCACTGAGCCCCGCTGCATACGTACTCACCGTCTGAGCGAGGAAGAACAAGCATTCCCTACCCATTTTACAGATGGGAAAACTCACCACTTGTTAGAAGCCTGTCAATTTAAGTAGAATTAATCCCAGGGCACTTTCACCTGTGAAGTGATCATTTCCTAGTAAGAAAAATTGTGATGAGGTCATTGTGAGGAGGCAATATCCTACCTATCCTAATTCTGGCTCAGTCACTTGTCAGCTGTGTGACTTTGGGCAAGTCACTTCAATTCTCTGTGCCTCAGTTACCTCATCTGTAAAATGGGGATGAAGACTGTGAGCCCCATGTGGGACAACCTGATAACCTTGTATCTATCTCGGCTCTTAAAACAGTGCTTGGCAAATAGCGCTTAACAAACACCGTCATCATTATAACCCGTTCTAGATAGAGCTGGGTTTATTGTTCCCTCGAAGACCCTCCCCCAAAGCCCCCCGCTTACTCCACCAAAGGATCCGATGACCAAGAGATCCAACTCCAAGAACCTTGAGGAGAGTCCGGAGAGCCAAACTCTCTGTTCTGACGTCCGGCTCACCTTTAATTCCCTACGGTCTCCATCAATCAATAACATTTATTGAACATTTAATAAAATAATAATAATAATAATAATGTTGGTATTTGTTAAGCGCTTACTATGTGCAGAGCACTGTTCTAAGCGCTGGGGGAGATACAGGGTAATCAGGTCGTCCCAGGTGAGGCTCACAGTTAATCCCCATTTTACAGATGAGGTAACTGAGGCACAGAGAAGTGAAGTGACTTGCCCGCAGTCACATGATAATAATAATTATGGTACTTGATAAGCACTTAATGTGTGACAGGCACTGTTCTAAGTGCTGGGGCTCATACAGGTTATTCAGGTCGGACACGGTCCAGGTCCCACATGGGGCTCACACTCTTGGATTCATGGATGAGGTCGCCGAGCCACAGACAAGTGAAGTGACTTGCCCAGGTCACTCAGCAGACAACTGGAGGAGCCAGGATTAGAACCCAGGTGGCTCAGACTCCCAGACCCTTGCTCGGTCCACCTCGCCATGCTGCTTCTCCTTTACGGTGGGCAGAGCACTGTAATAATGATAAATAATAGTAATTATGCTACTTGCTAAGCGCTCACTCTGGTCCATGCACTGTTCTAAGTGCTAGGGTAGATAGAAGATAATCAGGTTGGACACGGTCCCTGTCCCACATGAGGCTCACGCTCTTAACCCCCATTTTACAGCTAAAGTAACTGAGGCCCAGAGAAGTGAAGTGACTCGCCCAGGGTCACACAGAAGACGTGTGGCCGAGTCGGCGTTAGATAAATTAGCATTATTTTTAGCATTATCATATGATAATGATAACGTTGGTATTTGTTAAGCGCTTACTGGGTGCCGAGCACTGTTCTAAGCGCCGGGGTGGACACAGGGGAATCAGGTCGTCCCACGTGGGGCTCACAGTCTTGATCCCCATTTTACAGATGAGGTAACTGAGGCACCGAGAAGTGAAGTGACTTGCCCAAAGTCACACGGCTGACAGGTGGCCGAGCCGGGAATAGAACCCGTGACCTCTGAGTCCTAAGCCCGTGCTCTTTCCGCTGAGCCACGCTGCTTCTCTGTAGTACAGCGTTCTGCGCACAGAAGGCGCTCAATAAATACCATTGACCGGTTGGGTTTCGTGGACAGAGAATGGTTGCTTGTGATCCGAGGATGCACTGCAGGTATACGTCTGTACACGCTATGGCGGTGTTCCACCAATGCTTCTGGTTTAACAACGGATTCATTAGCCTTCCTTTTCCATGAATTCAGAGAGTTTTATTTGTTATTTTTTTCCTTCACCTCTTCATTCTGATTTGTAACAGCTGGCTTCAGCAGAAGAAATCTCGCAAGTAACGAAGATGACAGGGTTTGGGAGTTTCTTTGACAAAACGAACCAGTCAGGAAGGCAGACGAAGGAAGATTTGAGCAGAGGGAGGCTCCAAAAAGATGATGTGTTTTTGTGGAGTGTCGTAGATACCCTCAGACTTTTTTGCGATGTTAATGTATCCCCATTAAAATGTGCCTTATTCGGGCATTTTCCTTTATTCGTGCACTTTGGAGAGGTAGCTAGGCCTAATGGTGGTATTTATTATGCAATTGGTAGATGAAAGCACTGTAATAAAGCACCGTACTAATCTTTTAGAGGGCTTCAACTAGAAAAGCAGCGTGGCTCAGTGGAAAGAACACAGGCTTGGGAGTCAGAGGTCATAGGTTCAAACCCCCGCTCTGCCACTTGTCAGCTGTGTGACCTTGGGCGAGTCACTTCACTTCTCTAGGCCTCAGTTACCTCATCCGGAAAATGGGGATTAGACTGTGAGCCCCACATGGGACGACCTGATTATCTTGGATCTACCCCAGCCCTTAGAACAGTGCTTGGCACATAGTAAGCACTTGGCAAATACCAACATTATTATAGAAAAGCAGCGTAGCTCAGTGGAAAGAGCCCGGGCTTGGGAGTCAGAGGTCATGGGTTCTAATCCCGGCTCCGCCACTCGTCAGCTGTGTGACTCTGGGCAAGTCACTTAACCTCTCTGTGCCTCAGTTACCTCATCTAGAAAATGGGGATGAGGACCGTGAACCTCATGTGGGACAATCTGATTACCCTGTATCTACCCCAGCGTTTAGAACACTGCTTTCCACACAGTAAGAGTTTAACAAATACCAACGTTATTATTATTATTAATAATAATAATGGCATTTGCTAAGCACTTACTATGTGCCAAGCACTGTTCTAAGCTCTGTATTAAGCACTGGGGTAGATCTAAGATAATCAATCAAAAGTTTATTGAACACTTACCATGTGCAAGGCACTGCATTTTGGAGAGTACAATGCAACAGAAATAGATATGTTTTAATAACAATGACAATAATAATAGCTGTGATATTTGTTAAGTGCTTACTACACTATACAAAGCAGTGGGGTAGACACAGTTCCTGTCTCACTTGGGGCTCACAGTCTCAATCCCCATTCTACAGATGAGGAAACTGAGGCCCAGAGAAGTTGTGACTTGTCCACGTGGCAGAGCGGGGATTAGAACCCAGGTTTTCCAACTCCCAGGTCTCGACTCCCAGGAAGTCCTTGGGTTTGAAAATATAAGAGACCTGGGCTTTAGACTGCTTTATGACCTTAGGCAAGTTACTTAACCTCTCCGTGCCGCAGTGCCCTTGTGAGAAGCAGCGTGGCTCAGCGGAAAGAGCCCGGGCTTGGGAGTCAGAGGTCATGGGTTCAAATCCCGGCTCTGCCACTTGGCAGCTGTGTGACTGTGGGCGAGTCACTTCACTTCTCTGTTCCTCAGTGACCTCATCTGGAAAATGGGGATTAAGACCGTGAGCCTGGGACAGTCTGATCACCTGTATCCTCCCTAGCGCTTAGAACAGTGCTTGGCACATAGTAAGCGCTTAACAAATACTACCGCTATTATCATTATTATTATTAGGCAAGTTGCTTAACCTCCCTGTGCCTCGGTGCAAATGGGGAATTTAAAAAACCTTTCCTCATTCATTCTTTCATTCAGTTGTATTTATTGAGCGCTTACTGTGAGCAGAGTACTAAGCGCTTGGGAGAGTACAATGCAACAATAAACAGACACATTTGCTGCCCACAATTAATTTATAGCCTGGTGGGGGAGAGAGATATCAATATAAATCCAGGAATGAGAAATATGGACATAAGTGGTGTGGGGCTGGGAGGGGGGAGGAACGCAAGGGAGCAAGTCAGGGGGATGCAGAAGGGAGTGGGAGAAGAGAAAATAATAATAATAACGTTGATATTTGTTAAGCGCTTGCTATGTGCAGAGCACTGTTCTAAGCGCTGGGGGATACAGGGTAATCGGGTCGTCCCACGTGAGGCTCACAGTTAATCCCCATTTTACAGATGAGGTCACTGAGACACAGAGAAGTGAAGTGACTCGCCCACAATCACACAGCTGACAAGTGGCAGAGCCGGGAGTCGAACCCATGACCTCTGACTCCGAAGCCCAGGCTCTTTCCACGGGAAGGCCTCTTGGAGGAGATGGGCCTTCGGTAAGGCTCTGAACAGGGGGAGAGTCCTTGTCTGTGGGATTTGAGGTGGGAGGGCGTTTCAGGCCAGAGGCAGGACGTGGGCCAGGGGTCGACCACGGGACAGGCAAGAACGAGGCCCAGTGAGAAGGTTAGCGGCACCAGCGGAGCCGAGTGTGAGGGCCGGGATGGAGAAGGAGAGAAAGAAGGTAAGGTAGGAGGGGGCAAGGGGATGGGGAGTTTTAAAGCCGACGGTGAGGAGTTTTTATTTGAAGTGGAAGTGGACGGCCAACACTGGAGTTTTTTGAGGAGGGCGGGGTGACCTGTCCTGAAAGTTTTTGTCGAAAAATGATCCGGGCAGCAGAGTGAAGTATGAGTTATTAGATTGTGAGCTGTGTTAGGGACAGAGATGGTGTCTAATCTAATTAACTTGGACCTATCCCGGGGTTCGGCATGCAATAAGGGCCTAATGAAATCATAGTTGATATCTATCTGCACCTATAATACAGAGAGTTCCTTTGTTTTCCATCATTCGGTCATTGCGGTGTTTACTGAGCACTTAACCGAATACAAGACGCTGAATTAAGCACCTGGGAATGTACAGCAGAAGCAAGAGACTCATTCTCTGTCTTTTATTTGCCTTTTATGTTCTCATACAAGCTGCTTTTGGACGGAAACCATGTCATCATATTGTTGCATACTTATCATCCTAACAAGTAGGGGCTCAATAAATGCAGCTGCTATAGTCCGAGGTCATGGGTTCTAATCCCGGTTCTACCACTTGTCTACTGTGTGACCTTGGGCTAGTCACTAAACTTCTCTGTGCCTCGGTTCCCTCGTCTGTTAAATGGGGATTGAGACTGTGAGCCTCATGTGGGACAGGGACTGCATCCAACCTGATTGCATTACAGCTACCCCAGTGCTTAGAACAATGCTTGGTACCTAGTAAGCACTTAACAAATACTGTAATTATTATCACTCCTCCTTCTTAGACTGTGAGCCCCGTGTGAGACCTCTTTTATCTTGTTCTTTCCCCCTGCAATTAGTACAGTGCCTGGTTAATGATAAGGTTGGTATTTTTTAAGCGCTTACTATGTGCCGAACACTGTTCTAAGCGCTGGGGGAGATACAGGGGAATCAGGTTGTCCCTCGTGGGGCTCACAGTCTTAATCCCCATTTTACAGATGAGGTAACTGAGGCACCGAGAAGTGAAGTGACTTGCCCCAAGTCACACAGCTGACAGGTGGCGGTGCTGGGATTAGAACCCATGACCTCTGACTCCTAAGACCATGCTCTTTCATAGTAAGTGCTTAGTAATAATAATAGTAATGATAATTGTGGTGTTTACAGAGCCAGGCACTGTACTAATCACTGGGGTGGATACAAGCAAATCATTCTTGGACCCAGTCCCTGTCCCACGTGGAGCTCACACTCAATCCCCATGTGACAGATGAGATAACTGAGGCCCAGGGAAGTGATGTGACTTGCCCAAGGCCACCCAGCAGACACGTGAAGGAGCTGGGATAAGAATCCATGATCTTCTGACTCCCGGCCCTGTGCCCTATCCGCTATGCCATACTTTTATCGTTATTATTATTACCACTTGGAAATGGAGGAAATCTAAGTCACGTTAAGTGTTGTATTACATCGGTGATGAGATTCAGTGTATGTTCGAGTTGGGTTGTGGGGATGGTGAATTCTTTTATTCATTCGGTCGTATTTATTAAGCGCTTCCTTTGTGGCTAGCAATGTTCTAAGTGCTGGGATAGATAATAATGATGGTATTTGTTAAGCTCTTACTGTGTGCCAAGCATTGTTCTAAGCACTGGGAGTCAGGTTGTCCCGTGGGGGCTCATAGTCGCAATCCCCATTTTACAGATGAGGTAACTGAGACCCAGAGAAGTGAAGTGACTCACCCAAAGTCACACAACTGATAATTGGCGGAGCCCGGATTAGAACCCACCACCTCTGACTTCCAAGACCAAGCCCTTTCCACTAAGCCGTGCTGTTTCTCACTAATGTTAATGGAGACATCTTTGAGGATCTGTGTAGGAGAGGAAAAGAACAGGAGAAAAAGTTGTCAAAATTATTCCGAAAAGTGCAGGTGGAGCCTGAAGATTCTAATCCTGGCTCCACCACTTGTCAGCTTTGTGACTTTGGGCAAGCCACTTCACTTCTCTGTACCTCAGTCACCTCATCTGGTAAAGGGGGGTGGAGACTGTGAGCCCCACGTGGGACAGGGACGGTGTCCAACCCATTTGCTTGGATCCACCCCAGCACTTAGTACAGTGACCGGCACGTACTAAGCGTTTAACAAATGCCATCATCGTTATCATTGTTATTTTGTTATTATCACCATTTTCAAAAGGAGATCCCGGCCGACTGCGTGATCTGTATGGAAATCTTCCTTCTTAGTGTGTCCTCTGGGATTCTCTCTGGAAACCTTCCCGAACAAACTACTTGGGGAAACAGTCAGCTGTGCACTAAACCTAATGGGAGCCTTCAAAACCTCATTGAAGGTACATAACAATAACAAGGGTATTTGTTAAGCGCTTACTTTGTGCCAAGCACTGCACATCTCCTCCAAGAGGCCTTCCCTGATTAAGCCCTCCTTCCCTCTTCTCCCCCTCCCTTCTGCATCTCCCTGACTTGCTCCCTGTCTTCATTCCCCCCCCCAGCCCCACAGCACTTAGGTCTATATCTGTTATTTTTAATTTATTTATGTAAATCAGCGTCTTCCTCTCTAGACTCTGAGCTGTCTGTGGACAGGGAATGTGTCTGTTTGTTGTTGTATTCTCTCAAGCTCTTAGTACAGTGCTTTGCACACTGCAAGTGCTCAATAAATATGAATGAATGAATGAATCGGTGGCTTCGTCAAAGTATACGCGATCCCATTAGCTACAAAAAGCAGGATTTGCTGATACGTTAAATGATGACCACAGATTTAGACCCCATTCAAAAATATACCGTCTGGTTATCGGGTCGGATATCTAGTTTTAAAACTGGATACGCAGGTTTGTTGATGCGGTAATGCAGTTATGCGTGGTTTAAAAAAAAAAAAGCCATCCCCGCAAGGAAAAATAAAAACGTTTCAGCTAGTAGATACTTGTTTTCAATTCTCACATAGTGGAGGGCCTCACACAAACGACTAAGTGGATCCGAGGGATCTTACTTTAGAGTTCTAATGTTAAAAGAGAGATGGCCTAATTTGTGTCGGTGTGAATAATAGAGCCCATTCTAACGAGATGTTTCCAGACAGAGTCTCTACTGAGGAAGCCCCACATCCATTTGTGAAAAATAAGTTGGCTTGATGCGGTTGCTGATAGAAGCAGAATTATCCCGTCTGGGAGAGAGCTGTCAACTTGCCCTACTTCCAGATACAAACACTTAATTTCATGTTTGAATGGGAAGAGCCATGTCATCAAAAACCGGTAATTCCTGGCTGCTTTGATGACTCTCCTTTGGGATTAGAAGCAAAGAGCACAGGATCTCGAGAAGATACAAACTAGCCATCGTTGCTTTACTCTAAGGCTCATGTTTCGGTTAAGCTCCGGGCATATCTTTAATAATTTAGATGTATATTTTGATTTTTTTTTTTTATATTTAAGCATTTACTATCTGTCGGGCATTGTACTAAATGCTGGAATGCATAGGAGCTAATCAGGTTGGGCACAGTCCCTGCCCCCCAGATAGCTCATTGGTCTTAATTCCCATTTTATAGATGCGGTAACTGAGGCACGAAGAAGTGAAGTCACTTGCCCAAGGTCACCCAGCAGACAAGAGGTGGAGCCGGGATTAGAACCTAGGTCTTTCTGACTCCCAGGCCCTGGCTCTATTTACTGGGGATTCACAGTCCCTGCCACATTGAAAATACATATATCCAAATATATCCATAAAAATCTAATAATAATGAATATAAAAATAATATATATATATCTAGATATAGATAGGTAGATATAAAGAAGCAGCTTGGTGCAGTAGATAGAACACGGGCCTGAGAGTCAGAGGTCATGGGTTCTAATCCCTGCTCTGCCGCTTGTCTGGTGTGGGAACTCAATAATAATAATGATAGTAATAATAATGGTATTTGTTAAGCACCTACTATATGCCGAGCACTGTTCTAAGCGCTGGGATAGATACAAGGTAATCAAGTTGTCTCATATGGGGCTTACAGTCTCGATCCCCATTTCACAGATGAGGTAACTGAGGTACAGAGAAGCAAAGTGGCTTGCCCACGGTCACACAGCAAAGTGGCAGAGCCAGGATTAGAACACACGTCCTCAGACTCCCAAAACTGTGCTCTTGCCACTAAGCCACGCTGAACTTGGGCAAGTCCTTTTACTTCTCTGTGCCTCTGTTCCCTCGTCTGTAAAATGGGGATTAAGACTTTGAGCCCCACATGGGACAGGGACTGTGTCCAACCCAAGTGCTTGTATCGACCCCGGCATTTAGTACGGTGCCTGCCACACAGTAAGAGCATAACAAATACCACAATTATTATTATTATTGTCGTTGTTCCCTAGCCCTCAGTTACCTCATCTGTAAAAATGGGAATTGAGATTATGAGCACCCTGTGGGACAAGGACTGTGTCCTACCCGATTTGCTTGTATCTTCCCCAGTGCTTAGAACAGTGCTGGGCACATAATAAGCACTTAACAAATTCCACCACTATCATTATATATATATATATATATATACACATATATATATATATTTATTTTCAATATGTCAAGGACTGGGGATCTTTTTCAACCACTCACAAACTTACAGGTGAACTTCGCTGTCAGTGAAGGGCAGTGATGTATATATTGATGCATGTAACTATATATATATATATATGCATCTCTCTATACATACATTTAGATATATGCTGATATATATATATCTATAGATATATATGTATATATATATATATCTATGTGTATATACACAAATACATACTGTGGGCAGGGAATGTGTCTGTTGTTGTACTGTCTTCTCCCAAGAGCTTAGCACAGTGCTCTGCACACAGTAAGCACTCAGTAAATAGGATTGATGGAAGTTATGACACTCTTAGTCTGAAAGTTCCTTGTAGCCTGTGTTGTGCTTCGTTTCTATCCCCTTAGTGCTTTGCACAGTGTAATGCACCCAGTAAATGCCATCACTACTATCATTAATTACTTCTAGGTATTAAAACTGAGAAGCAATGTGGCCTACTGGGTAGAGCACGGGCCGAGGAACCGCTCGTCAGCTGTGCGACTTTGGGCAAGTCACTTAACTTCTCTGGGCCTCAGTTACCTCATCCGTAAAACGGGGATGAAGACTGTGAGCCCCATGTGGGACAACCTAATAATAATAATAATGTTGGTATTTGTTAAGCGCTTACTATGTGCCGGGCACTGTTCTAAGCGCTGGGGTAGACACAGGGGAATCAGGTTGTCCCACGTGGGGCTCGCAGTCTTCATCCCCATTTTACAGATGAGGTAACTGAGGCCCCGAGAAGTGAAGTGACTTGCCCAAAGTCACACGGCCGACAAGTGGCTGAGCCGGGATTCGAACCCATGACCTCTGACTCCAAAGCCCGTGCTCTTTCCGCTGAGCCACGTACCTTGTACCCTCCCCCAGCACTTAGAACAGTGCTCTGTACATAGTTAGCGCTTAACAAATGCCATTATTATAATTATCATTCATCCATTCATTCAGTCATATTTATTGAGCGCTTACTGTGTGCAGAACACTGTCCTAAGTACAATTGGAAAGTACAATTTGGCAACGGATAAAGACAATCCCTCCTCAACAACGGGCTCGCCGTCTAGAAGAGGGGAGACAGACGACCAAACAAAACAAAGCAAGTCAACAGGCATCAATAGCATCAATATAAATAAATAGAATTATAGATGAGAAGAAGTCAGAAGAACCGAGTTCTAATTCCACCTCCGTCACTCATCGGCTGTGAGACCTTGGGCAAGTCACTTCACTTCTCTGGTCCTCATTTGCTATTGTTTTAATGAGCTGTTCTTCCCCTCGACTCTATTTATCGCCGTCGTTCTCGTCTGTCCGTCCCCCCCCGATTAGACCGTGAGCCCGTCGAAGGGCGGGGACTGTCTCTATCGGTTGCCGATTCGTACATTCCAAGCGCTTAGTACAGCGCTCTGCACATAGTAAGCGCTCAATAAATACTATTGAATGAATGAATCTGTAACATGGGGAATAAATCCCCCTTCACCTGATTAGACTGTGATCCCTAAGAGGGGCAGTTTGTATCTACCTGATTAGTTTTCTATCTACCCCAGCGCTCAGGACAGTGCTTGACACTTAGTGAGGGCTTACCAAATATCATAAAAAAAAAACTTGCTATGTTGCTATGGTGGTAGTCATTCGTTCGTTCGTTCAATCCTATTTATTGAGCACTTACTATGTGCAGAGCACTGTACTAAGCATTTGGAAAGGACAATTTGGCAACAGATAGAGACAGTCCCTACCCAACAATGGCGTCAAAGTCTAGGTCATGGAGCAGCTCTGCCGCTTGTCTCCTGTGTGAACTTGGGCAAGACACTTCACTACCCTGAGAAGCAGCGTGGCTCAGTGGAAAGAGCTCGGGCTTGGGAGTCAGAGGTCATGGGTTCAAATCTCGGCTCTGCCGCTTGTCAGCCGTGTGGTTGTGGGCAAGTCACTTCACTTCTCTCTGCCTCAGTGACCTCATCTGTAAAATGGGGATTGAGATTGTGAGCCCCACGTGGGACAACATGATCACCTTGTATCTCCCCAGCGCTTAGAACAGTGCCTTGTACATAGTAAGCGCTTAACAAATGCCATCATCATTATTATTATTACCCCAGTGCTTAGAACAGTGCTTGGCACCTAGTAAGCGCTTAACAAATACCACCATTATTATTATCATTGTTATTATTCTCTGGGCCTCAGATACCTCATCTGTAAAATGGGGATTAGGACTGTGAGCCCCATGTGGGACAGGGATAGTGTTCAACCCGATTACCTTGTATCCACCCCAGCACTTAGCACAGGGCTTGGCACATAGTGAGCGCTTAACAAATACCGTTATTATTATTATTATTATTATTGTGACTTTTTTTGGATAGGTGTCCTCTCCTCAAGGCAAATGACAATAATGGCCCTCAAGCCTTGCTCATCGAGGTTTTTTAGAGCAGATGAGAATTTCCAGTCAGGGTTGATATAAACCACCATTGATGATTTTCTCCCGGTCAGCTCTTCGAACGCTGTTCTTACACTCCTAGATCTGACCACTGTCCCTGCTTAAACCTCGTCCTGCGTTTTCGCTCCTTCACTCATTCATCCATCCAATCGTATTTCTTGAACACTTACTGCATGCAAAGCACTGTACTAAGCGCTTGGGAGAGGACAGTAGAGCAGTAAACGGACACATCACTGCCCACAATAATAATAATAATGTTGGTATTTGTTAAGCGCTTACTATGTGCCGAGCACTGTTCTAAGCGCTGGGGTAGACATAGGGGAATCAGGTCGTCCCACGTGGGGCTCACAGTCTTAATCCCCATTTTACACATGAGGGAACTGAGGCCCAGAGAAGTTAAGTGACTTGCCCACAGTCACACAGCCGACAAGTGGCAGAGCTGGGATTCGAACTCATGAGCCCTGACTCCAAAGCCCGTGCTCTTTCCACTGAGCCATGCTGCTCCTCACACGAGCTCAGGCTCCGAATGAAGAGTTCATTCATTCAATAGTATTTATTGAGCGCTTACTATGTGCAGAGCACTGTCCTAAGCGCTTGGAATTTACAATCCGGCAACAGATAGAGTTGAAACCTATGGGCTGATCGGCACCGTACCGGGAGCTAGAAATCCGAGAGGAGGGAAAGCGGAGAGGGAGGATGAGCCCTGATGTTAATAGGGAATGTCAGGAATTTTTTAAAATGGTACTTGCTAAGTGCTTAACATATGTCAAGCTCTATTTTAAGCACAGGGGTAGATAGAAGATAATCAGGTTGGACGCGCGTGGGGCTCCCAATATAAGTAGGAGGGAGTAAAGTTCAATTCCCATTTTTGCAGATGAAGTAGCGGAGGCACAGAGAAGTGAAGTGAGTTGCCCAATGTTGCCCAGCCACGGCAGAGGTGGGATTAGAACCCAGGTCCTCGGGCTCCCAGGTGCAGGCTCTTTCCACCAGGCCACGCTGTTTCCTCCAAACCTACTCGCGCCGACGTGAGGATCGTGTTCTGCCAGGACGGACCCGTGTGGTTGTAAAATCGTTCCCTTTTTCTCCCGCTGTGTTAGAGCCAAGTTGAATACAGAGATTATTTAGCGGACTGGGTTTTATCACAACTGGACTGTGTGCAGGTTTATGTGGAAAACAGCTGGGGCGAAAAACCATTATAGGGACTTCTCATCAATCATCCTGAAGCCCATTTTTATTCTCATTACTCTAGGTTTTCTATTAATACACCCTTTAGATACTTGTTATTCACCCTACCATCAGCCCCACAGTCTTTAATAATTATGGTATTTGTTAAGCACTTACTGTGTGTCAAGCACCGTTCTAAGCGCTGGGTGAGATAGAAGGTCATCAGCTTGTCCCACGTGGGGCTCACAGTCTTAATCCCCATTTTACAGATGAGGAAACTGAGGCAAGTTAAGAGAGATGTTAAGGGGCTTGCCCAAAGTCACACAGCTGGCAAGCGGCGGAGCTGGGATTAGAACCCAAAACCTTTGACCCTCAAGCCCGGGCTCTTGCCACTAAGCCACGCTGCAAGCGCTTCGTACAGTGCTCTCCAGAGAATGAAAAATGTTGGTATTTGTTAAGCGCTGACTATGTGCAGAGCACTGTTGTAAGCGCTGAGGAAGATACAGGGTAATCAGGTTGTCCCATGTGAGGCTCACGGTTAATGCCCATTTTACAGATGAGGTAACTGAGGCACAGAGAATAATAATAATAATAATGTTGGTATTTGTTAAGCACTTACTATGTGCCGAGCACTGTTCTAAGCGCTGGGGTAGACACAGGGGAATCAGGTGGTCCCACGTGGGGCTCACAGTCTTGATCCCCATTTTACAGCTGAGGTAACTGAGGCACAGAGAAGTGAAGTGACTTGCCCACAGCCACGCGGCTGACAAGTGGCAGAGCCGGAATTCGAACCCATGACCTCTGACTCCCAAGCCCGGGCTCTTTCCACTGAGCCACGCTGCAAGCGCTTAGTACAGTGCTCTCCACCGAATAAACACCCAATAAATACGATGAATGAACGAATGAACTGTACTTACCATCTCATATCATCATAGGATCGCCAGAAGCAGCTTGGTCTAGTGGGTAGAGCAGGGATCTGGGAATCAAAAGGACTGGGTTCTTATCCTGGCCACACCACATCAGCTGTGTGACTCTGGGCAAGTCACTTCACTTCCCTGTGCCTCGGTTTTCTCATCTGTAAAATGGGGATTAAGACTGTAAACCCCATGTGGGACAACCTGATTATCTTGAATCCAGCTCAATGCTTAGAACAGTCCTTGGCATGTAGTTAAGCACTTAAATACCATCATCATTATGGTTATTATTATTAATGCCTGCTTTGTCACTTTTCTGCTGTGTGACCTCGGGCAAGTGACTTCACTTCTCCGTGTTTCAGTTCCCTCATCTGTAAAATGGGGATTAAGACTGTGAGCCCCGTGTGGGACAACCTAATCGCTTTGTATCTAGCTCAGCGCTTAGAACAGTGCTTGGAACATAGTAAGCACTTACAAAATACCATTATCATTATTATTATTAATGCCTACTTTGTCACTTGTCTGCTGTGTGACCATGGGCAAGTCACTTCACTTCTTTGTGCTTCAGTTCCCTCCTCTGTAAAATGGGGATTAAGACTGTGAACCCCAAGTGGGAAAAGGACCGTGTCCAACCTGGGAAGCTTGTATCTACCCCAACGCTCAGAACAGTGCTGGGCACATAGTAAATACTTAACAGATGCCATGGGAGAAAAAAAATGCACAGTAGCTGTCCTGTTTCCTACCAGCTCCAAAAATTCCCCGGCGGGAAGATGATGAAGAATGACCGTCCATTGGTGTGGAGGAAACGGCCTGTGGCTCTCATTTGCCCCGTGGCGTCCTCCGTCAGACCTGCGATAACCTTAATCTTGTTTGCAGTTCCTTGGGATCTTGTAAAATCAATTACTTGGTTAAGGTTATTGTGCGCTATACAGAGAGGAAATACTGGATTCTTCACAACAGGTCACGATCCCGTTCGCTCCGGGATCGGAGGGAGAGATTGAGCGCAATGTTTCATCGTGATTAACAGTTCGTCCACTGTTCTGTGGATGTGGAGACTGAAGCTACATTCCGGGTATCACGTATCACTTCGGGCGATTTTATCTCCGGTAACTGGTAGTTTATCAAAATCCATAATTAGCAACACAATATGTGTCTTGTAAGGCATGAGGATAAATGGCTCATATTCCCTTGCTGTCAAAGATGGCAAGGATGGCAAAAGATAGCATTTGTTAGCTTTTTCTGTACCGGGATGCAGAATTTAGTTCCAAATAATAATAATAATAATAATAATAATAACTGTGATTATCTGTTAAGCACTTACAACATGCTAGGCACTGTACTGAGCGCTGGGGTGGGTACAGGCAAATTCATTCATTCGATTGTATTTATTAAGTGCTCGCTGTATGCAGAGCACTGTACTAAGCACTTGGGAAAGTGCGATACGACAATAAACAACGACGATCCCTGCGTAGTCAAATGAGGTTGGACACAGTCCGTCTCAGGTGGGGCTCACAGACTCCATCCCCATTTTACAGATGAGGGAACTGAGGCACAGAGAAGCAAAGTGCCTTGCTCAAGGTCACACAGCAGACAAGTGGCAGAGGCGGGATTAGAACTCAGTCCCTTCGGGCTCCCAGCCCCGGGGTCTATCCACTAGGCCATTCTGCTTCTGCACGTTGGTACTTTGCGATATCTCTGGCATTTACCAAGTGCCCTCTGGATGCAGAAGCAAGAATTAATAATCGTGGCATTTACTGTGGCATTTGTTAGGGCCTTACTATAATAATTATAACGATTATGATGCTTGTTGAGTGCTTACTATGGGCCAGGCACTGTAATAAGTACTGGGGTAGATGCAAGTTAATCAGGGCAGACTCAGTCCCTCCCCCACTTGGGATTTACAGCCTCCGGGGGAGGGAAAACAGGAACCGAATCCCTTTTTTACAGATGAGGAAATGGAAGCACAGAGAGGTTATGGCCTAGTGGATAAAGCACCGGCCTGGGAGTCAGAAGGTCGTGGGTTCTAGTCCTAGCTCTGCCACTTGTCTGCTGTGTCGCCTTGGGGAAGTTCATTCACTCAATTGTATTTATTGAGTGCTTACTGTGTGCAGAGCACTGTACTAAGCGCTTGAGAAGTCCAATTCAGCAACAAATAGAAACAATCCCTGCCCACAATGGGCTCAAAGTCTAGAAGGGGGGAGACAGACATCAAAACAAGTAAACAGGCATCGGTAGCATCATTATAAATAAATAGAATTATAGATGTATAGACATCATTAATAAAATGAATAGAATCATAGATATGTACGTATATACACAAGTGCTGGGGGGCGGGGAAGGGGGTAAAGCAGAGGGAGGGAGTCGGGGCGATGGGGAGGGGAGGGAGAGTAGAGGAAAAGGAGGGCTTAGGTCGGGAAGGCTTCCTGGAGGAGGGGAGCTTTCTGTAGGGTTTTGAAGAGGGGAAGTGTGCTAGTTTGGCAGATGTGAGGACGGAGGACATTCCAGGCCAGAGGTAGGACGTGGGCCCCGGGTCGAAGGAGGGAGAGGAGAGAACAAGGCCCAGTGAGGAGGTGAGCGGCAGCAGAGGAGCGGAGTGTGCGGACTGAGATGGAGAAGGAGAGGAAGGAGGGGAGGTGGGAGGGGGCGAGGTGAGGGCTTTAAAGCCGACGGGTGAGGACTTTTTGCTTCACGAGAAGGTTGATAGGCAACCACTGGAGATTTTTGAGGAGGAGGGTGACATGCCCAGAGCGTTTCAGTAGAAAGATAATCTGGGCAGCAGAGTGACGTATGGACTGAAGTGGGGAGAGACAGGAGGTTGGGAGATCAGAAGGGAAACTGATACGGTCATCCAATTGGGATATGATGAGTGATGATACTAATATGGTAACTGTTTGGATGGAGAGGAAAGGGCAGATCTTGGTGATCTGTGAAGGTGAGACCGGCGGGTTTTGGTGACAGATTGGATGCGTGTGGTGATTGAGAGAGCAGAGCCAAGGACGACACCAAGGTTGTGGGACTGTGAGACGGGAAGGACGGTAGTGCCGTCCACAGTGACGGGAATGTCAGGGAGAGGCCAGGGTTTGGAAAGGAATGTATGGAAATCGGTCTTCGACATGTTGACTTTTAGGTGGTGGGAGGACATCCAGGTAGAGGTGTCCAGAAGGCAGGAGGAGACGTGAAGCTGGAGGGAGGGAGAGAGAACAGGGGAGGAGATGGAGATTTGGGTGTCATCCGTATAGAGAAGCCATAGATAGTTGGAGCCGTGGGAGCAAATGAGATCACCATGGGAATGAGTATAGATGGAGAAGAGAAGACCCAGAACTGACCCCTGAGGAACCCCTACAGTTAGGAGATAGTAATAAAAATAATAATAATAATATTGGTATTTGTTAAAAGCTTACTATGTGCAGAACACTGTTCTAAGCGCCGGAGGAGATACAGGGTAATCAGGTGGTCCCACGTGAAGCTCACAGTTAATCCCCATTTTACAGATGAGGGGACTGAGGCACAGAGAAGTGAAGTGACTTGCCCACAGTCACACGGCCGACAAGTGGCAGAGCCGGGAGTCGAACCCATGACCTCTGACTCCGAAGTCCACGCTCTTTCCACTGAGCCACGCTGCTTCCCCTGTGGGAGGGGGAGAAAGAGCCCGTGAAGGAGACCGAGAATAAATGGCCAGAGAGATAGGAGGAGAACCAGGAGAAGATGGAATCCGTGAAGCCAAGGTTGGATAGTGTGTTGAGGAGAAGGGGATGGTCGACAGTGTCAAAGGCAGCCGAGAGGTGGAGGAGGATTAGGATAGAGAAGGAGCCATTGGATTTGGCAAGAAGGAGCTCATTGGTGACCTTTGAGAGGGTGGTGTAAGTGGAGCGGAGGGGACAGAAGCCAGATTGGAGGGGGTCCAAGCCCTTCTCTATGCCTCAGTTACCTCAACTGTAAAATGGGGATTGAGACTGTGAGCCCCATGTAGGACAGGGACTGTATCCAACCCGATTTTCTTGTAATCACCCAAATGCTGAGTACAGTGCCTAGCAAATAGTGAACGCTTAACCAATTGTCCCATGCGGTCGGGTCGTGTCCGACCCATAGCCATGCCTCGAACACATCTCTCCCGGAAGGCCCCACCTCCACCTGCCGTCATCTGGCGGTGGATCCACAGAGTTTTCTTGGGAAAAATCGGGAAGCGGTTGACCATCGCCTCCTTCCGCGCAGTAAACATGCGTCTCTGCCCTCGACTCTCTCCCCTGCCGCTGCTGCCCAGAACGGGGGAGTCTTGGCTTGTAGCCGATGGCCCGCCGCCCTCTAGCCACTGCCCAAGCTCGGAATGGAATGGACAGGCCTCGGCTTGACTCTCCCTCCCGTAGCCGAGACTGGTAGGGGACTGGAAACTCTCCAGGTGCCACCCTGAGAGGTGGCTTAACAAATACTATGACTATAATTATTATTATTACTTATTCCAGGTCACAGAGCAGGTTTGTGGCAGAGCTGGGATTAGAACCCAGGTCTCCTGACTCTCAGTCCAGGGCAGCGTGGCTCAGTGGAAAGAGCCTGGGCTTGGGAGTCAGAGGTCAGGGGGTTCGAATCCCGGATCTGCCACTTGTCAGCTGTGTGACTGTGGGCGAGTCATTTCACTTCTCTGTACCTAGTTACCTCATCTGCAAAATGGGGATGAAGACTGTGAGCCTCACGTGGGACAACCTGATGACCCTGTATCTACCCCAGCGCTTAGAACAGTGCTCTGCACATAGTAAGCGCTTAACAAATACCGACTTTATTATAATTATTACCATGTCATGCTGCTTTCCATGAATAGGAATGATGCTTCAGGACTGTTGACAGGGATGGTGGACTGACAGACTGTTCTTACGCATTAGAGGGCAGGGCAATGCTATTTACTGACTCTCTGTTCTGATTCTCTTGTATTTTCTGTTGCACATCTAGTAACCACTTGACAAATACCACCGTTTTTGCTACTGTTCTTATTATTAGTTGTCTTTTGGACCTTTCTATTCAGGAAAAAAATGCATGGCTTGTGCCATTAATTACTAGAGTATGCAAAGAAAAATCAAGCTGCTTAAAGCTAATCTAGCTGCACGTTGCAACTTCGATGCTTTTTATATTAGGAAGGTTCATGAGAGAACTACCCAGATAGAGTGAAAAACTATTAGTTTTTAAAAAAATTAAGTCTTGGGGCAAGAAAAATGCAGTAATAAAACCAAACACCTCGCAGGCATTAAACTGGAAAGATAAACAACTTTATGCAATTGTTAGTTGAATTTCAGGCTGAGAAGTCCTTGAAACCCCAAATTCAGGATTCCAGCGCCTGAAAAATGAGCAGTGGAGATAAATGGGCGTGAGGAGGCTGTGGGTTTAGAGGACTATTTAAAAAACTGGAAATCCTGTGGGAATTGATAATAATGATAATAATGGTATTTGTTAAGCGCTTACTATGTGCCAAGCACTGTTCTAAGCACTGGGGTACGTGCAGTGTTATCAGGTAGCCCCACGTGGGGCTCACAGTCTTAATCCCCATTTTACAGATGAGGTAACTAGGGCACAGAGAAGCTAAATGACTTGCCCAAAGTCACACAGCTGACAGTTGGCAGAGCCGGGATTAGAACCCACAGTCTCTGATTCCTAAGCCCGGTCTCTTTCCACTAAGCCACCGTGGCCTAGTGGTTAGAGCACGGGCCTAGAGTCCGGAGTCACTTCACTTCTCACTTCTCGGGACCTCAGTTCCCTCATCTGTAAAATGGGGATTAAGACTGGGAGCCCCATGGGGGACAGGGACTGTGTCCAACCTAATTAGCTTGTATCTACCCTGGTTCTTAGTACAGCGCTCTCTGACCCCCATGTGTCCCCCCCATCCTACCCCCCCCCCCACACTCATCCCCACATTCTCCACCTGTCAAGAGCTTACTTTGTGCTAAGCACTGTGCTAAGTACTGGGGTAGATGCAAGAAATCAGTAAATGATATTTATAGAGCACTTACTCTGGGGAGTTGAGTATATTTAGTCCTGGGGGAGCACAATATAGCTGAGTTGACAGAAAGGTTCCCTGCCCACAGTGAGCCTACAGTCTTGAGAAAGAGCTTTCAGTCTTGAAATCCTCTAGATACACAATAGATACAATATTAAAATCACCACTGCAATTACTGTTACTAAATACAAAATAATCAGGACAGATTCTCTGTCCCGCATGGGGCTTACAGTCTAAATAGGAGGGGGAACAGGTATCGAATCTCCATTTTATAGACGAGGAAGCTGACGCAACAAGAACTGATGTGACTTCATTCAATAGTATTTCATTCAATAGTATTTATTGAGCGCTTACTATGTGCAGAGCACTGAACTAAGCGCTTGGAATGTAGAATTTGGCAACAGAGATAATATCTGCCCAATGTCGGGCTCACAGCCTGATCAGGGAGACTTGCCCAAGGTCACACGGAAGACAATAATAATGTTGGTATTTGTTAAGCACTTACTACGTGCAGTGCACTGTTCTAAGCGCTGGGGTAGATACAGGCTCGCCAGGTTGTCCCACGTGAGGTTCACAGTCTTCATCCCCATTTTACAGATGAGGAAACAGAGGCACAGAGAAGTGAAGTGACTTATGCATCCACTGTGTCAAATGATTTATAGTCAGTGATTAATAATGAAGAAGCAGCATATTAGTATTATTATTGGTATCATTATTATGGTATTTGTTAAGCGCTTAGTATGTGCCAGGCACTGTACTAAGCACTAGGGTGGATATAAGCAAATCGGGTTGGACACAGTCCCTGTCCCACGTGGCTCACGGTCTCAGTCCCCATTTTATAGATGAGGGAGCTGAGGCCCAGAGAAGTGAAGCGACTTGCCCAAGGTCACACAGCCGACAAGAGGTGGAGCCGGGATTAGAACCCATGACCTTCTGACTCCCAGGCCTGGGCTCTAGCCACTACACCATGCTGCTTCTCATCTACGCCATGCTGACCTAGCGGATCGAGCAAGGACCTGGGAATCAAGGGACCTGGATCCTTATCTTGGCTCGCCACTTGTCTGCTGCGTGTCCTTGGGCAAATCACTTCACTTCTCTGGGCCTCAGTTACCTCATCTATAAAATGGGGATTTACACTGTGTTCCACGTGGGGCAGGAACTGTGCCCAACCTGATTAGCTTGTATCTTTCCCAGCGCTTAGTACAGTTCCTGGCACATAGTAAGCCCAACTGTGTGACTTTGGGCAAGTCACTTCACTTCTCTGTGCCTCAGTTCCCTCATCTGTAAAATGGGCTCCATATGGGAAAGGGACTCTAATAATACAACCCGATTATCTTGTATCTACTCCAGTGATTAGCACAGTGTCTGGCACATAGTAAGCACTTAACAAATACCATAATTACTATTATTATTATCACAGAAATCATTAAAAAAAGATCATTCATTCATTCATTCAATGGTATATACTGAGCAGCTTACTATGTGCAGAGCACTGTAATAATAATGATAATGTTGGTATTTGTTAAGCGCTTACTATGTGCCGAGCACTGTTCTAAGCGCTGGGGTAAACACAGGGGAATCAGGTGGTCCCACGTGGGGCTCACAGTCTTAATCCCCATTTTACAGATGAGGGAACTGAGGCACAGAGAAGTTAAGTGACTTGCCCACAGTCACACAGCTGACAAGTGGCAGAGCTGGGATTTGAACTCATGAGCCCTGACTCCAAAGCCCGTGCTCTTTCCACTGCACCACGCCGCTTCTCACTGCTGCACTGTACTAAGCGCTTGGATATGCAATTCTGCAACAGATAGAGACAGTCATTCTAGGTTGCGGGTTCGAATGGGCACTTGAAAAGGAACAAGGGAGATGATTTTAATAATCCATGGGCTGGAGAGTCTTGTTTAAGATCGGTGTTCAAATCTGAGTTCCCCAAGGAGTGAATCCGTGGAGTTTTCTTCATCCTCAACAGCATCATCACAGTGAATAGGTCTTGTGAACATGTCACTTCCCTCTCTATTTCCCAAAGGGCTTAGTACGCGCGTACTGCAGCGAGGGAGCACTTGATACACGCCACCGGTACTATCTCAGCGTGTCCTATTGGAAAGAGAACCGGCTTGAGACTCAGAGGTTCTAATTCTGGGCACCGAGAGCTAAATCACACCTGGGAGTTTTAATAAATCTGGGAGTTGGCGAGACCGGATACAGAATCTTGAAACGGTTGTCGGGCTTGAGCTTAGCTGAGCATTTCTGTCTCCTTCCCCGAGGGTGCATAATGGCTTCCTCGTTCTTTTTGGGTTTTTTTATGATATTTGTTAAGTGCTTTCTGTGGGTTAAGTGCTGTTCTAAGCGCTGGGCTAGGTACAAGTTGTATGAGGTTGGACACAGTCCCTGTCCTACATGGAGCTCACAGTCTAAGTTGGAGAGAACGCGTATCCAACCCCAATTTCCCAGTTGAGGTAACTGAGGCAGAGAGAAGTTAAATGACAGCTGGTAATTGGCGGAGCCGGGATTAGAATCCACATCCTCTGAATCCCAGGCCCGGTCTCTTCCCACTAGGCCACACTGCTTCTCACCACCAAATTTCCCACTAAAAGTTAGCAACAGGCATAGTCTCCTCTGCCAGCAAGTAAACTCCTGGAGGGCAGGGATTATTTTATCAAACTCTATTAACTTTTCTAAGCATTTACTCTGGACTACTGTATGGTCAATTATAAGCTACTTGTGGGCAGACATTGTGTCTACTAATTCCACTGTACCCTTCTAAGCATTACAGTGTGTTACTTATTACAGACTGGATTACTGCATCAGCCTTCTTTCTGACCTCCCAACCTCCAGCCTCTCCCCACTTCAGTCCATACTTCACTCTGTTGCCCGGATTATCTTTCTACAGAAACATTCTGGGAATGACACTTCCCCTTCCTCAAAAATCTCCAGTTGTTGCCTATCCACCTCTGTATCAAGCAAAAACTCCTCACTATTGGCTTCAAAGTTGTCCATCCCCTGGCCCCCTCCAACCTCCCCTCCCTTCTCTCCTCCATCCCAGCCCGCACACTCCGCTCCTCTGCCGCCGCTAACCTTCTCAGTGGGCCTCGTTCTCGCCTGTCTCCCCGTCGACCCCTTGCCCACGTCCTGCCTCTGGCCTGGAATGCCCTCCTTACATCCACCAAACAGTCACATTTCCCCACTTCAAAGCCCAACTGAAGGCTCACCTCCTCCAAGAGGCCTTCCCAGACTATGCCCCCCTTTCCTCAGATCCCCCTCTCCTCCCCGTCGCCCGGACTCGCTCCCTTGGCTCAACCCCCCTCCCCAAACCCCAAGGCACTTATGTAGATATCTATGTATCTATTATTCTATTTATATTAATGCCTGTTTATTTGTTTTGATGTATATACCTATAATTCTATTTATTTATATTGATACTATTGATGCCTGTTTATTTGTTTTGATGTCTGTCTCTTCTAGACTGTCAGCCCGTTGTGGGCAGGGATCGTCTCTATTGCTGAATTGTACTTTTCAAACGCTTAGTACAGTGCTCTGCATATGAATGAGTTATTGAATGAATGAATGACTGTTTTGAATACAATTTATCATAAGCACCTTGAGGGTAGGGATTGTGTTTACTAATCTCTTGGCCTCTTTCAATTTTCCAAGTTATTATGACCCATTTGGTCTCTAAACACAACCTACCTTCCCTTGACACGTGAATCCTCACCCTCAAGAGGTATCTTGGCCTAATGGCTAGAACATGGGCCTGCGAGCCAGAAGGTCATGGGTTCTAATCCAGGCTTTGCCACTTGTCTGCTGTGTGACCTTGGGCAAAAATCTTAATTTTTCTGTGTCTCAGTCCCCTCATCTGTAAAATGGGGATTAAGACTGTGAGCCCCGGGTGGGACAGGGACTGTATCCAATCCATTCATTCATTCATTCATTCATTCATTCAGTAGTATTTATCGAGCGCTTACTATGTGCAGAGCACTGTACTAAGCGCTTGGAATGTACAAATCGGCAACAGATAGTGACAGTCCCTGCCCTTTGACAGATTTACAGTCTAATCGGGGGAGACAGGCAGACAAGAACAGTGGCAATAAATAGAGTCAAGGGGAAGAACATCTCATAAAAGCAATGGCAACTAAATAGAATCAGGGTGATGTACAGCTCATTAAACAAAATAAACAAAATAAATAAGGTGATAAAGATATATACAGTTGAGCGGATGAGTACAATGCTGAGGGTGTGGGATGGGAGAGGGGGAGGAGGAGAGGGAAAGGGGGGAGAAGAGGGTTTAGCTGCGGAGAGGTGAAGGGGGGGTAGAGGGGGCAGAGGGAAAAAGCGGGGAGCTCAGTCTGGGAAGGCCTCTTGGAGGAGGTGAGTTTTGCGTAGGGATTTGAAGAGGGGAAGAGAATTAGATTGTCTGAGGTGAGGAGGGAGGGCATTCTGGGACCACGGGAGGACATGGCCCAGGGGTCGATGGCAAGATAGGCGAGACCGAGGGGCGGTGAGGAGGTGGGCGGCAAAGGAGCGGAGCATGCGGGGTGGGTGGTAGAAAGAGAGAAGGGAGGAGAGGTAGGAAGGGGCAAGGTGATGGAGAGCCTTGAAGCCTAGAGTGAGGAGTTCACTTATCTTGTACTTACCCCGGAGCTTAGAACAGTGGCTGGCACATAGTAAGCGCTTAACAAATACCATAATAATAATAACTCTGCCCTCTCCGCTGAACACAACTCCCTCACTCCCCTGTTCTTCCATTAATCTCGTACTACCAATTCACAGCACCGTATGTTGTCCGCAGTCTGCTTCCTCTGCCCCTCTGCTTGAGCTGCAGAGAGCTGCTGGTGGAAATTCCATCACCTGGCTGTCCTCATCCATTTTAAATTCATCCTCTCCTGCTTTAACCTTGACCCTCTCCCCCTCTAGAAACTATAATTCTCCATTCTTATCAAATCCCATATCCACGTCCCACTTCAGCTGTATCAGAATTTTACTCTCTTACCTGCCTTCCCCACCTTCTGCCCCAAATGATCACGTCACCTATTTCATCGATAAAATCGAAACCGCCGAGCGTGAACGTCCCTAAAATTCACTGGTTCCTCCCCAGTCCCTCCCTCCGTCCTCCTTTCTCCACCTCCCTCTTCGATGCTCCCTTCCTTCCCAGCAGTATCTCAAGAGAAGATCTCCCGCCTCCTCTCGAAATCCACCCCCCTCCACCAGCAACCCTGACCCCCCCCCCCACAACCCCGGAACATTAAAACGATTGTGGGAATCATCCGGAAAAGTAGCTTAATATGGATTTGTTAGGTCTTCAGCTCTGAGCCATTTCTGAAATGGGGGGACCTGGGCGGGAAAGTAATATGGTGTGTCTGGATTTTTCATAGGTTTCCTAATTTTTATTCCCTCCTCCTTCAATTCTCAGCTAGTAACCCGATTCTTTCCCAAATCTGTTTTCATTCCTTGGGGACAACATTCCGTTCACAAGCCAGTGCTCCTCGACATAAATGCTGTAGAACATTGACATCTGTGTCCCTGGCCTCCTGGTGAACTTGTACATACATCTATAGCAGGTTTGCTGTCTCTCTCTCTCTCGCTCATCATTCATTAGCCATAGCGAAGTCCACAAATTAAATTGCAGTGGGTACAATGGACCACTTAACAAATTATGCCACGGGAGAATTACGACCGTATTTTCGCTGTCTGTCTTTGCCGTCTTTCTTTTAATATAAGGGAAGTGTGGGTTGCTTCTAAGCAGATGATCAGATTCTGAAAGAACCAAGGGCTTGCAACAGTGATCCGGTTTTATAGAACAGAGTGAAGAGATATGGGATTATCCTAGGCAAGCAGAGCAGAGATGCCCGAATTGAAAAGCAAATTATTCTGGACAGTGAGCCCGTTGTTGGGTAGGGATTGTCTCTATTTGTTGGCGAATTGTACTTTCTATGCGCTTAGTCCAGTGCTCTGCACACAGTAAGCGCTCAATAGATATGATCGAGTGAATGAATTCAATTGGAGAAGCAGCATGGCCTAGTGGCGAGAGCCCGGGTTTGGAAGTCAGAGGTTTTGAGTTCTAATCCCGGCTCCGTCGTTTATCAGCTGTGTGACTCTGTGTAAGTCACTTAACTTATCGGTGCCTCAGTTACCTCACCTGTAAAATGGGGATTAAGGCTGTGAGCCCCATGAGGGACAACCTGATTACCTTGCATTATCCCCAGTGCTTAGAACAGTGCTTGGCACATAGTAAGTGCTCAACAAATATTATTATTATTATTAAGGGAGTATAGTAATTCCTCCAAATTCAATTACCAATTGTAGTCTCGGGCTAAAATAATTACTGTCTGCATGTTCTTCATTGTGGATTGGCTCGCTTCAATTTCTGGATAATAATAATAATGTTGGTATTTGTTAAGCGCTTACTATGTGCCGAGCACTGTTCTAAGCGCTGGGGTAGACACAGGGGAATCAGGTGGTCCCACGTGGGGCTCACAGTCTTAATCCCCATTTTACAGATGAGGTAACTGAGGCACCGAGAAGTTAAGATAATAATGATAATAATAGTGGTATTTATTAAGCGCTTACTATGTGCCAGGCACTGTACTAAGGGCTGGGATCGATAGAAGGAGATCTGGTCGGACAGAGTCCCTGACCCACATGGGCTCATAGAGCAGAGTTTGGACTGGAGTGGGGAGAGACAGGAGGGAGGGAGGTCAATGAGGAAGCAGATGCAGTAATCAAGGCAGGATATGATGAGCGCTTGGATCGACTTGGTAGCAGTTTGGATGGAGAAGAAAGGGCGGATTTAGTGGTGTTGGGAAGGTTGAACTGATGGGATTTGATGGCAGATTGAATATTTGGCTTGGATGAGAGAGATGAAGAAAAGATAATGCCAAGGTTATGGGCTTGTGAGACAGGGAGGGAGATGGTGTTGTCTACAGCCAATGGGAGATTGCACATGGGTGACTTCTGTTTCGTACATGGAATTAGTAAAGGAGAATAAATAAGGGCAGAAATGAGCACGTGACTGTCCAAGGATTGACGACGATCCCCTCCCTTGTCTTGTCTTACGGTGTCGAGTCGTTTCCGACCCATAGCAACCCCATGGACACATCTGTCCCACAACGGCCCGCCTCCACCTGTGATTGTTCTGCTTGGTAGTGGATCCATAGAGTTTTCCTGGTAAAAATCCAGAAGCAGTTTACCACTGCCTCCTTCTGTGCAGTAAAATTGAGTCTTTGCCCTTGACTCTCCCACGCCGCTGTGGCCCAGCACAGTAATAATGTTGTTATTTGTTAAGCGCTTACGATGTACAGAGCACTGTTCTAAGCGCTGGGGTGAGTTTGCACTTGCAACAGATGGCCTGCCACTCGCTAGCCACTGGCCAAGCAAGGAATGGAATGGACGGTCTCCGTCCCATAGCGGAGACTGGTAGAGGACTGGAAACTCTCCAGGTGCCATCCTGAGAAGTGGGATTCCCTTCCTAGAAAAAGAAAATGGTAAAACTGGGTGACTCTCTGAGGTAACCCAGAGTTAGGGATCCATCTGAGGATTATTTTATTTTTTACATTTGGCTAGGAACAAGTGAAAACAATTGTGCATGCTGAAGTGCTTAGTACAGTGCTCTGCACTCAGTAAGCGCCCAATAAATACGATTGAATGAGTGACACGAGGCAGCTGCTGCATTCTGCATTCATTCATTCCTTCAATCGTATTTATTGAGCGCTTCCTGTATGCACAGCACTGAACTAAGTGCTTAGAAAGTACAATTCGGCAACGGATAGAGACAATCCCTACCCAACGACCAGCTGCATGGCAGGGAGCTTGACCTGGAGGACTATGGAAGGCTGCAAAGGAATGGGTTGCATTACTGTGTTGCTCTGCATCTAGTCAGTGCTCAATAAATAGGGTTGACTGAATTAATTAACGGCTGTGGAGGCGTTGAGTTGTTCAGCGGCAGCTGTGGGAGAGGATGGAAGGGGCCACGGTCAGAGACCTCTATCGAAAAGTTGTTTTTTTCTTCCTAGGAGCCCAGATGAAACTTTAACGCGGCAATATGGCTGTCATCCATAGAAACGGAGTTCGTTGATATCAGGGCTTCTCCTCTGCTTGCCTTCACACCTAATAATAATTATCATAGTTATGGTACTTTTTAAGCATGTACTGTGTGCCAAGCACTGTTCTAAGCGCAGGGGTAGATACAAGATAAGCAGGTCGGACACAGTCCCTGTCCCACGTGGGGCTCACGGTCTTTATCCCCGTTTTACGGATGAGGTAACTGAGGCACAGAGAAGTGAAGTGACTTGCCCAAGGTCACACAGAGGACAAGTGGCGGAGCCGGGATTAGAACCCCCTCCTCCGACTCCCAAGCCCGTGCTCTTGCCACTTGGCCATGCTACTTGTTAAGATGCTTATGCTAATTCAGCGAGGTGTCTTTAAATCAGTTTCAAGTTTGGCGTATACACGTCTCTTATATTGATCAAACTCCTTTGTCTATAATCCTCCCTATTCTTGGTTTGTTCAAATCATTTTGAAGTAGGACATATGCAGGCCACTTGATATTATGTGGTATATACTCAGTTTTGAGGAAAATCTTAGTGGCCTAAAGGGAAAACCTTGGATTTTCAGAACCCCTGGGACCCAACCCTTGGGGTAGATCATTATACTTCTTGGTGCCTCAGTTTCCTCCTCATTCCTCATCCCTTTAGACTGTAAGCTTGTTAGCGGGCAGGGAGAAGCAGCATGTGGATGGAGCCCAGGCCTGGGAGTCATAGTCCAGGTTCTTATCCCAGTTCTGCCCCTTGTCTGCTGCGTGACCTCGGGCAAGTCACTTCACTTCTCTGTGCCTCAGTTCCCTCATCTGTAAAATGGGGATGAAGACTGTGAGCCCCACGTGGGACAGGGACTTTGTCCAACCTGATTACCTTGTATCCACCCCAGCACTTAGAACAATGCTTGGCGCATAGTAAGCGCTTAACAGTACAATAATAATTATTATTATTACTACCAACTCTTATATTCTATTCTCCTGAGCTATGCAGTAAACTGTACACAGTAAGCCCTCAATAAATCTGATTAATTGATTGACTGTAAAATGGAGATTAAAGCTGTGAGCACTATGGGGACAAAAGCTTTCCAAACTGATTAGCTTGTCCCTACCCCAGCACTTAGTACAGTTCCTAATCTGTAGTAAGCACTTAAATACCATTTAAAAGACAAAAACAAAAAACCACAAGAGATTGCCTGCTCTGATTATCTTGAATCTACCCTTGCGCAGGGGTTAACTCATAGGAAGAGCTTATCTAATGCGACACTAATAATTAACATCTGAAAATTCCATGAATTAAAAATCTCAAACCTTCTTTACAAAGTTTTTAAATTAATTCATTCATTCAATCATATTTATTAAGTGCTTATAATAATGATGATGGTATTTGTATTTGTTAAGCGCTTACTAAGCGCAGAGCACTGTTCTAAGCGCTGGGGTAGATACTTCTCTGTGCCTCAGTTACCTCATCTGTAAAATGGGGATTAAGACTGTGAGCCCCACGTGGGATATCCTGATTCCCCTGTGTCTACCCCAGCGCTTAGAACAGTGCTCGGCACATAGTAAGCGCTTAACAAATGCCAACATTAAATTAAATTACAAGGTCATCAGGTTGTCCCACGTGAGGCTCACAGTTAATCCCCATTTTCCAGATGAGGGAACTGAGGCCCAGAGAAGTGAAGTGACTTGCCCACAGTCACACGGCTGACAAGTGACAGAGCCGGGAGTGGAACCCGTGACCCCTGACTCTGAAGCCCAGGCTCTTTCCACTGAGCCACGCTGCTTATTGTGTGCAGAGCACTGTACTAAGCACTTGGGAAAGTACAATACAAAAATAAACAGCTACGGTCCCTGCCCACAATGAGCTCACAGTCTAAACAGGGGGGAGGGAGACAATACAAAGAAATAAAATTACAGATATATACATAAGTGCTGTGGAGCTCCCGGGGGGCCAGAAAAGCAAAGGGAACAAGTCCCAAAAAACGAACTTTGAGAGAGACCAAATTAAAATGTCTATTATTTTTACCCTCAACATGCCCATCTTCACTAGACGTTATGCTGATATTTATGGGTCGCTCTTATCCGAATCGATATTAAGTGTCTATCCTCCTCTAAGAAACCGTTCTCTTTCATTTTATAAGAAGGTATGAAGGATGAATTAGTCTACCTCTAGACTGTAAGCTTGTCATTAGCCGGGAGTACGTCTACCCACTCAGAATCGTTCGCTCCCAAGAGTTTAACGCAGTGCTTTGTGCAAAGTAAGCACTCGGTCATATCACTGACTACATGGCACATGTCCTTCTTTCAAATAATAGCATTTATCGAGTAACTACCGTGTGTTGAGCACCGTACAAAGCATATGGGAGAAGAGTAAAGAGAAGTAGTGCTTGGCACATAGTAAGCGCTTAACAAATACCATCATTATTATCATTATTACAAAAGAGTTCATTCATTCATTCAATAGTATTTATTGAGCGCTTACTATGTGCAGAGCACTGTACTAAGCGCTTGGAATGTACAAATGGGTAAGAGTCAGAAGGAGCGATCCTTGTCCTCGTTTCTAGTCTAGCAAAGAAGACCGACACAAAAATTAATGGCGGATAGGTGGAGAGGTCGAATGAATAAAGCATAAAAGAAGGATATACGTTCTGTGGGAATTGTGGAAACGAGAGCAAGTCAAAATCGTAATTGTTTAAACGGTCAACTTCTTGCTTTGTGCCAAGCACTGTATTAAGTCCTTAGGGTAGACACGGGATAATTGGGCCCGAGAGCGTATCTGTCGGAAACGGGGCTCACCCACTGAGAAGAAAGGAGAGCACACGTGATCAAAAATCCTACCGATGAGGAAACCGAGGTCCGGAGAAGCAAAGTGCCTTGCCCAAGATCAACCAACAGACAAGTGGCAGAGCCAGAATTAGAACTCAAGTCCCCTGGATCCCAAGCTAGTGCTCTATCCACAATACCGTGTTACTTCAGCCCTGTGCGGAGGTTAGAGGTGGGGTTTCTTCCGCAGGGCTCCTGGAGAAGAAAGTTACCTTTCTCAATTAATTCCAACAAGAAGGGAAGCTACCGCTTCCCTTTTCGACTCCAAACTGCAAAATCGGGTTTTGTCCTAAAGACTCTTGGCCCTGATTGTCAGAGGAGAAGCAGTGTTGCCTAGTGGAAAGGGCACAGGAGCCTGGGAGTCAGAGGACCTGGGTTCGTTCATGCATTCGTTCACTCAGTCGTATTTATTGAGCGCTTACTGTGTGCGGAGCACTGTACTAAGCGCTTGGGAGAGTAGTACGATACGACAATCAACAGACACATTCCCTGCCCACAGTTCATTCAATTCAATAGTATTTATTGAGCGCTTACTATGTGCAGAGCACTGGACTAAGCGCTTGGAATGAACAAGTCGGCAACAGATAGAGACGGTCCCTGCCCTTTGGTGGGCTTACGGTCTGATCGGGGGAGACGGACGGACGAGAACGATGGCAATAAAATGAGCTACTGCATGGCTCGGTGGCAAGAGCCTGGGCTTGGGAGTCCGAGGTCACGGGTTCGAATCCCCGCTCTGCCACTTGTCAGCTGTGGGACCGTGGGCAAGTCACTTCACTTCTCGGTGCCTCAGTTACCTCATCTGGAAAATGGGGATGAAGACTGTGAGCCTCATGTAGGACAAACTGATGACCCTGTATCTACCCCAGCGTTTAGAACAGTGCTCTGCACATAGTAAGGGCTTAACAAATTCCAACACTATTCTCATTATTACTGCCCGGATTCTAATCCCGGCTCTTCCAGTTGCTAGCGGTGTCATCTTGGGCAAGTCGCTTAACTTCTCTGGGCCTCAGTTTCCTCAACTGTAAAATGGGGATTCAATACCTGTTCTCTCTTCTGCTTAGACTGTGAACCCCACGTGGGGCAGGGACGGCGTTGGACCTAGCTGACTTGTACCTACCCTCGTGCTTAGAAACATGAGCGCACAACAAATATCGGAAAAAAATGAGGAGGGTGGCTATTAATACAGAAATCTCATTGTGGACAGGGAACGTGTCTAACGACTCTGTTATATTGTACCCTCTCAAGTGCTTAGTACAATGCTTTGGATGCAGTAAGCACTCAATAAATACAAACGTGTTTGTTTTCTGTTTAGAATATTAGAGTGTCCCAATGAAGAAGGAAGCATGGTGCAGTTATTATTATTAGTAATAATAATGAAAATGATTCTCACTCATGCTGTTCCTCAGGATTGAAACTCCCTCTTCGTGCCCCAAAGCCAACAGACAGTGGCAGGAGCCTGGGCCTGGGAGTCAGGAGGTCATGGGTTCTAATCCCAACTCTGCCATTTTTTTTGCTGCGTGACCTTGGGCAAGCCACTTTGCATCTCTGTGCCTCAGTTACCTTATCTGTAAAATGGGGATTGAGACTGTGATCCCCATGTGGAACAGGGACTGTGTCCAACCCAATTTGCTTGTATCCACCCCAGAGCTTAGTACAGTGTCTGGCACATTGTAAGCATTTAACAAATACCCTTCTTATTATAGAGAAGCAGCATGGCCTAGTGGCAAGAGCACGGACCCGGGAGTCAGAAGGACCTGGGTTCTAATTCCGGATCCGCCACGTGTCTGCTATATGACCTTAGGCAAGTCACTCAACTTCTCTGTGCCTCAGTTCCCTCATCTGTTAAATGGGGATCGAGACTTGTGAGCCTCATGTGGGACAGGGAACGTGTCCAACCTGATTGCGTTATATCTACCCCAGTGCTTAAAACAGTGCTTGGCACATAGTAAGCGCTTAACAAAGCAGCGTGGCTCAGTGGAAAAAGCACGGGCTTGGGAGTCAGAGGTCATGAGTTCGAATCCCGACTCTGCCACTTGTCAGTTGTGTGACTGTGGGCGAGTCACTTCACTTCTCTGTGCCTCAGTGACCTCATCTGTAAAATGGGGATTAACTGTGAGCCTCACGTGGGACAACCTGATGACCCTGTATCTACCCCAGCGCTTAGAACAGTGCTCTGCACATAGTAAGCGCTTAACAAATACCCACATTATTCTTCTTATTCTTCTTCTTATTGTTATTATTATTCCTTCTACGTTACAAGCCTCACCTCTTCCAACAATCCTTCCATGATTAGCTCCTATCCCTCTAAATCACAGATACCCATCAGCTATCTTTAGCACTTAGGAACTTGTTTATAAACATCCTTGGTACTTCTGTATATGCTCTTATTGAGTTTTCATTCAATCGTTTATTTTGACTAGGCCATTGGGAAAAATTTTTATGCCTTTCTGCCCCATTAGAGTTTAAGTTCCTTTGTGGGATAGAAATGTGTGACTTTGTGTTGTATTTTCCAGGCACTCAGTATGGTGCAAATGAGCATTGAATAAGTACTACTGCTATTACTCTTACCGACTATGTTGTATTCTACTCTCCTAAGCGTTTACTACTGTGGTTTGCACACAATAAGCACTTAATAAATATCATTGATCGATTGATAAACATTTTGTAGGCCCCAAGTATCATGCTGGGATAATCCGATCCAGACACAGATCCAGAGGTAGAGAGAGTAGGTAATTTACCTCCATTTTACAGATGAGGGAAATAGGAAATGATAATAATAATTGACATTTGTGATTCAGTCGTATTTATTGAGTGCTTACTGCGTGCAGAGTAAAGTGCTAAGCGCTCGGGAAGTACAATTCAGCAACAAATACAGACAATCCCGACCCAACAACAGGCTCACAGTCTAGAAGGGGCAAATCCACAATCACTATACCTCGCTTGTTATGCCTTTACTATATGTCAAGCACTGTACTAAGCTGTGGGGTAGATACAAGACAGTTGGGTTGGACACAGTCCATGTCCCACATGGGGCTCACGGTCTTAATCCCCATTTTACAGATCAGGAACTGAGACCTAGAGAAGTGAAATGACTTGGCCAAGGTCACACGGCAGACTAGTATCACAGCCGGGATTAGAATCCAAGTCGTCTGACTCCCAGGCCGGGGCCCTTTCCACTAGAAGCAGCACGGCTTAGTGGAAAGAGCCCGGGCTTGGGAGTCAGAGGTCGAGGGCTCTAATCCCAGCAACTGCTACTTGTCAGCTGTGGGACTTTGAGCAAGTCGCTTCACTTCTCTGTGCCTCAGTTACCTCATCTGTAAAATGGGGGTTAAGACCATGAGCCCCACGTGGGACAACGTGATTACCTCGTATCTGCCCCAGTGCTTAGAACAGTGCTTGGCACATAGTAATTGCTTAACAAATGCCATCATCGTCATTAGACAATCGTACTTCCAAGCGTGTTCTTTATAGAATGTTTCCTCTAGAATGTAAACTTGTTGTGGGTAGGGGGGAATGCGTCTGTTATATTGTTATATCATCCTCTCTCAAGCGCTTAGTACAGTGCTCTGCACACAGTAAATGCTCAATAAATACGACTGACTGACTTAACTTGAAACTGTTCTAGCACATGCCTCATTGAGTATTTTGGTCTTCCTCTGATCATTCTGAAGATGTTTTCAGCCTATCCACCTACAAAGCGCTGGTCTTTTCTTAAGAGCTTCACAGTGGACCTTGTTTAGGTCATTTCGGTCCAAGAATAATAACAGTTGTGGTAATTGTTAAGAGCTTACAACATACCAAGTGCTTGGATAGATACAAGATAATCAGTTTAGATCTAATCCCTTTCCCATTTTAATAATAATAATTGTGACATTTGTAAAGTGCTTATTATGTGCCAAGCACTGTTCTAAGCACTGGGGTAGATACAGGGTAATCGGGTTATCCCACATGGGGCTCACACTTTTATTCCCCATTTTACAGATGAGGTAACTGAGGCACAGAGAAGTTAACTGGCTTGCCCAAGATCACACAGCAGACTAGTCGTGGAGCCGGGATTAGAACCCACATCCTCTGACTCCCAAGCCTGTGCTCTTTCCACTAAGCCACATTGCTTATCTAGACTTTACTCTAGATTCTACTCTAGACTCTAGTGATTTTAGACCCATTCAAGAACAGGCTTGAATCCTCAGTTTGTAGATAAGGAAACCGAGAAGTGAAGTGACTTGACCCAGGGAGTCAGAAGGACCTGGGTTCTAATCCCAGCTCTGCCACTCATCAGCTGTGTGACCTTGGGAAAGTCACTTCCCTGGGCCTCAGTTACCTCAGCTGTAAAATGAGGATTACAACTGGGAGTCTCATGGCATTAAACATACATTTTTTAATGGTATTTATTAAGTGCTTACTGACACTCCCGGTCATAATCCTCATTTTACGGCTGAGGTAACTGAAGCTCAGAGAAGCGAAGTGACTTTCTCAATGATAACGTTGGTATTTGCTAAACGCTTACTATATGCAGAGCACTGTTCTAAGCGCTGGGGTAGATACAGGGTCATCAGGTTGTCCAACGTGAGGCTCACAGTTGATCCCCATTTAACAGATGAGGTAACTGAGGCCCAGAGAAGTGAAGTGACTTGCCCACAGTCACACAGCTGACAAGCGGCGGACCTGGGATTCGAACCCGTGACCTCTGACTCCGAAGCCCAGGCTCCTTCCACTGAGCCACGCTGCTCAAGACCACACAGCCGACAAGTGGGCTGAGAGGGGAAGTCCAGCTACGTGGGAGCCTCCTGTGAAACATGGACTTTGTCCAACCTGATTAGCTTGTATCTGCCCCGGTGACCAGTACGGTGCCTGACACATAGTAAGCACTTAACAAACGCCATAAAAATATGTAGCTGGACTTCCCCTCTCAGGATGGCATCTGGAGAGTTTCCAATCCTCTACCGGTCTCGACTACGGGAGGGAGAGTCAAGCGGAGGCCTGTCCATGCCATTCCCAGCTTGGGCAGTGGCTCGCGAGCGGCAGGCCATCGGCTACAAGTCAAAACTCCCCCGTGCCGGGCAGCGGCGACACGGGAGAGAGTCGAGGGTGGAGACTCAAATTTACTGCATTGGAGAGAGGCAGTGTTCAACCACTTCCAGATTTTTCCCAAGAAAACTCTGTGGATCCACTACCAGAACGATGGCAGATGGAGAGCGGGGCCTTCTCGGAGAGACGTGTCCATGATGTCGCTTTGGGTCAGAGATGACTCTACAGCATAAGACAAGACAAGCCGGGCTTAGATGATTACTGGTGATTAAATCCTCGGTGCTCCCACGTTATGGGGAAAATAGTTACTGCTGTTCATCCCCATCGCCGCAGGGTCTGATTTTATGTATCATCAAATCATTTAATTGTTTTTGTATTAAATCATGCATTGATTCCCCAAGTAGCTGTGTGACTTGTCAGCTGTGTGACTGTGGGCAAGTCACTTCACTTCTCTGTGCCTCAGTGACCTCATCTGTAAAATGGGGATTAACGTGGGACGACCTGATGACCCTGTATCTACCCCAGCGCTTAGAACAGCGCTCTGCATGTAGTGAGCGCTTAACAAATACCAAATACCAAAATTATTACTTTATGGTCTAAGACCTTATCAACTGAATGATTTTCTCCCTTCCCATGGTTTAACCCAGTGGTAAATTTCATCGAGAAACTACTCTCCGTCAGTCGACGATCGCTGACTGCACCTTAAAGGTTGCAGTTGTTCTGTTTGCGGGTAAATGAGTCTAAGACACCAACTGCTTAGAGTAGTATTTAGGAGTCCTATTTATTAAGAGAAGCAGTGTGGCCAAAGGGCTGGAGCAAGGGTCCGGAAGGGTCAGCAGGACCTGGGTTCTAATCCTGGCTCTGCCACTTGTCTGCTGTGTGACCTTGGCCAAGTCACTTCACTTCCCTATGCCTCAGTGACCTCATCTATAAAATGGGGATTAAGACTGTGGGCTCCTTGTGGGACAAGGATGGTGCCCAACCTGATTAGATGTGTATGTTCTCCAGCATTTAGTACGGTGCCTGGTACATAGTCAGCGCTTGGCAAACACTAATTAAAAAAAAAATATTAGCCTACCACCTGCGAGACACTGCGCCAAGCACTTAGGACGATGACGGCTCAGAGGGAAAACGCAGAAATGAAAATTTGAGATGGGTTGCTTAGCAACTCTAAGCGATCATGTTGGAAAAACGTCTGCAACTTGTAAACTTGTAAAAACTGTCAATGCTTCCTCTTTAATCCATCGATGGATGGTATGTATTGAGCACTTACTGTGTGCAGAGCACTGTTTTAAGCGCTTGGAAGAGTAAAACACAAAAGAATTGGTAGATGGGGGTCCCTCCCCACAAGAAGCTTACAGACTACAGGGTAGGACGGGTCGTATGTTTAATTAAATTATGGATAAGAGAAATAGCAGTATTGGACATAGGCATAAGTATTCAAAGTCCGATTGAGTATCAAAGGGCATATCAAAGAGAGGAATCAGTATGGCCTAGTGGTTAGAGCACGGGCCTAGGAATCAGAAGGACCTGGGTTCTAACCCCCGCTCCTCCACAAGTCTGCTGTGTGACCTTGGGCCAGCCACTTCACTTCTCTGTGCCTCTGTTACCTCATCTGGAAAACGATTACAGAACAGGTAATGAGGATTAAGAGTGTGAGCCCCATGGGGGACAGGGACTGTGTCCAAGATGATTAGGTTATATCTACCCCAGTGCTTAGAACAGTGTTTGGCACATTAGTAAGGGCCATACAAACAAGTCCCATGATTATTGTTGTTATTATTACCGTTATTACATGAGGGATACACAGTCAATTATGTAGTCAGCGTGGCTCAGTGGATAGAGCCCAGGCTTGGGAGTCAGAGGTCATGGGCTCTAATCCCGGCTCTGCCACTTGTCAGCTCTGTGACTTTGGGCAAGTCACTTCACTTCTCTGTGCCTCAGTGACCTCATCTGTAAAATGGGGATTAACTTTGAGCCTCCCGTGGGACAACCTGATGACCCTGTATCTACCCCAGCGCTGAGAACACTGCTCTACACATAGTAAGTGCTTAACAAATACCAACATTATTATTATCATTATTATTATTATTATTATAGTCGACTCAGAAGAAGGTGGGGAGGGGAAACGAGGACTTAATCTGGGAAGGCCCTTGGAGGAAATGTGAATGTAGGAGTTATTCGAAGTTAGAGTGGTGGCCTGGCCTATGTTAAGGAGAAGGGAATTCCAATCAATCATTATTCATTGAGCGCTTATTGTGTGCAGAATCAATCGATTGATCATATCTATTCAGTGTTTTCTGTGGGCAGAGCACCGTATTCAGCCCTTGGGAGAGCATAATAATGTTAATAATGTTGGTATTTGTTGAGCTCTTACTATGTACAGAGCACCGTTCTGAGCGCTGGGGTAGATACAGGATCATCAGGTTGTCCCAGGTTGTCCCGGGTTCTCCGCCACTTGCGCCGTGTGACCTTGGGCAAGTCACTTCACTTCTCTGGGCCTCAGTTCCCTCATCTTCAAAATAGGGATTGAGACTGCGAGCCCCAAGTGGGACAGGGACTGTGTCCAACCTGATTTGCCTGTATCCACCCCAGTACTTAGTACGGTGTCTGGCACAAAGTAAGTGCTTGACAAATACCATCATCGTCATTATCATTATTATTATAGAGGGGGAGACTGACATTAATTTGAATAAATAATAATAGTGGTGGAATTCATTAAGTACTTACTATGCCCCAATCACTGTTTTAAGCGCTGGGGTAGATACAAGATGGGACACGTTCCCGTGTCCCACGTGGGACTCGTGGTCTTAATCCCCATTTTACAGGTGAGGGAACTGAGGCCTGGAAAAGTGAAGTGACTTGCCCAAGGTCACATAGCAAATGAGTAGCAATATATAAGGGCATAAGTGCTTTGGGGCTGAGGGTGGGGTGAAGAGAGGGTGCAACTCCACATGCCAGGATGACGCAGAAGAGAGTGAGAGGTCGGAGGGAGGACGAGAGGAAGGGGTTGGTGGAGGGACTCATTCATTCAGTCATATTTATTGAGCACTTACTGTGTGCAGAGCACTGTACTAAGTATCTGGAATGTACAATTCAGTAACTGATAGAGACGATCCCTGCCCAACAACGGGCTCACAGTCTAGAAGGGAGAGACAGACAACAAAACAAGGAGACAGGCATCAATATCAAAATAGATAAATAGAATCATAGATATATACACGTCATTAATAAAATAGAGTAATAAATAATATATACACATATACACGTATGACTATACAATATACAAATGTAGTTACAGTAGAGAAGCTACAGAGAGCGGGTTGGCATGAGAGGATTAGCGTGTGAGGATTAGGTTGTAGAGATCGGTGAGATTATTAAAGAGGGCGAGTGTTCTTATGACATCTCTTCTGACCACCCAAATCTTCTCTCAGCTCCTTGTGGGCAGGGAATATGTCGGTTTATTGTTAGAACATTCTCTCCCAAGCACTTAGTACCATGCTCTGCACACAGCAAGCGCTCAATAAATAGGCTTGAATGAGGAGCATCGACTGCAAGCTCCTTGGAGACTTCTCCCAAGTTGCACAGCATTTATGTCTACATCTCTAATTTATTATTATTAACGTCTGCCTCTCCCTCTAGACTATAAGCTCATCGTGGGCAGGGAATGTGACTGTTTATTGTTAGCGCTTACTACAGTGCTCTGTACAGTAAGTACAGTGTACAGTGCTCTGAACACAGTAAGAGCTTAATAAATAGGCTTGAATGAGGAGAATTTACTGTAGGCTCCTGGTAGACTCCCCCAAAGCCCTACAGTATTCATTCATTCATTCATTCATTCATTCAATAGTATTTATTGAGCGCTTACTATGTGCAGAGCACTGTACTAAGTGCTTGGAATGGACAAATCGGTAACAGAGACAGTCCCTGCCCTTTGACGGGCTCACGGTCTAATCGGGGGAGACGGACAGACGAGAACAATGGCAATAAATAGAATCGAGGGGAAGAACATCTCATTAGAACAATAGCAAATAAATAGAATCAAAGTGATGTACATCTCATTAACAGTGTCCATATCTCTAATTTATTAATATTATTATCTGCCTCCCCCTTTAGGCTGAAAGCTCGTCGTGGGCAGGGATTGTGTCTATCCAGTCTGCTATATTATTATATTGTACACTCCCAAATGCGTAGTACAGTGCTCTGCACACAGTTACAGCGCTCAGTAAATACGATTGATTCATTCATTCATTCAATAGTATTTATTGAGCGCTTTGAATTGATCGATTCATTCATTCAATCGTATTTATTGAACACTTACTGTGTGCAGAGTCCTGTACTAAGCGCTTTGGAAGTACAATCTGGAAACAGATAGAGACAATCCCTACCCAACAACGGGCTCACAGTCTGAGAGGCTAGGGATTGATTTACTGTGTCAAACTCTCTGAATGCTTCTACAGTGCTCTGAACGTGCTAAGCACCCAATAAATGCTATCAACGGATAGTAAAATTCCATTCTAAATGTTCAGCATGTGTTTTTCTGATGCGCTTGAAATAAATTGTTAATTGACAGATGCCTCGAGATGCTCAAAATAGGAGAGATGCTGCCTTTGGGCTTATGTTCTAGAGTGTGACGGAAGCGTTGCTATTCTGGAAGTTAATAAGCTTAGCCGACGTTTGCTCTTTAATTAAATTGAAACCCACGAGAGTCTTTGGAAAAATGTGCAAAGCATGGGAGCTGCGATTCCGTTGGAAATGGATTCAATTTAACTTCCTACTTAACTGCCTCCAAGTCTCAACGTGGTACCTAACATCTTAGTTAGATTGGCCGTTTTGACGGGATTATTCATTCATTCAGTCAGTCATATTTATTGAGCGCTTACTGTGTGCAGAGCACCGTACTAAGCACTTGGAAAGTACAGTTTAGCAACAGATAGAGACAGTCCCTGCCCACAACGGGCTCACAGTCTAGAAGGCTGTAATTTACTTATTTATATTGAGGTCTGTCTCCCCCTTTAGACCGTAAACTCGTTGTGGGCAGGGAATATGTCTGTTACATTGTCCTCTCCCAAATGCTTAGTACAGTGCTCTGCACAAAGTAAGCGCTCGAGAAATACGATTGACGGACTAACTGACCGCGTAAAGGTACTTAATCCCTCTTTTAAAGATGAGGAAAATGAGGACCGGAGAATTCAAGTGACTTCTCCAAGGTCACACAGCAGGCAAGTGGCAGACCCGGAATCGGAACCCAGATCTCCTCACTCCCATTCTTGCGCTTTCCCAGTAGAGAAGCAGCATGGTGTAGAGGCTAGAGCCGGGGCTTGAGAGTAGAAGGTCACGGGTTCTAATCCCCGCTCCGCCGCTGCTGTGTGACCTCGGACAAGTCACTTCTCTGGGCCTCAGTTACCTCATCCTTACAATGGGGATTGAGACTGTGAGCCCCAAGTGGGACAGGAACTGTGTCTGATCCGATTCACTTGTATCCATCCCAGCGCTTAGTACAGTGCCTGGCACATAGTAAGCACTTAACAATGCCTCAATAATTATTATTATTATTATTAGGCTACGCTGCTCCCTACTGGTCAGTTAGAACTGACAGATCTGATGATCATGAAAGATCACAATGAATAGAAAAATTATACTGGGGAAAGCGTTTTTTCCCCTGAACTCCTACATGACCATGCCTATTTTCTCCTCCCTTTTACCCTTCCCTAGCACTTAGTACAGTGATCTCTCTGCCCGGGTGCCCGAGGAATACTACTGAACGAATTAACAAAAATAATTTGTATGTTTTTATGGTATTTAATAATGTTGGTATTTGTTAAGCGCTTACTATGTGCCGAGCACTGTTCTAGGCGCTGGGGTAGACACAGGGGAATCAGGTTGTCCCACGTGGGGCTCACAGTCTTAATCCCCATTTTACAGATGAGGGAACTGAGGCACCGAGAAGTTAAGTGACTTGCCCAAAGTCACACAGCTGGCAAGTGGCAGAGCCGGGGTTTGAACCCATGACCTCTGACTCCAAAGCCCGTGCTCTTTCCAGTGAGCCACGCTGCTTCTCATTTGTTAAGCGCTTACCGTGTGGCAGGAACCTTTCTAAGCTCTGGGATAGATAGCGAAGCGTCAGGTTGGACACAGTCCCTGTCCCATATGGGGCTCAAAGCCCAAGTCCCCATTTTACAGATGAGGTCACTGAGGCCCAGAGAAAGTGAAGCGACTTTGCCAAGGTCACACAGCAGACGAGTGGCAGAGCAGGGATTAGAACCCAGGCCCTTCTGACTCCCAGGCTTGTACTCTATCCATTAGGCCATGCTGCTTCCCTATTGTACTTCATTCAGCGGTATTTACTGAGCACTTACTGTGTGCAGAGCACTGTGCTACGCACTTAGGAAGGTACAATACAACAATAAACAACAACAACAATGCTGCCTCTCTACCCCCTCTTCACCTCCCCTCAGCTAAGCCCCCTTTTCCCCCCCTTCCCTCTGCTCCTCCCCCTCTCCCTTCCCCTCCCCTGAGCACCGTGCTCGTCCGCTCAACTGTATATATTTTCATTACCCCATTTATTTTGTTAATGAGATGTCCGTCACCTTGATTCTATTTATTGCTATTGTTTTAATGAGATGTACATTCATTGCTATTATTATTGTCTGTCTGAATCCCCCGATTAGACCGTAAGCCCGTCAAAGGGCAGGGACTGTCTCTATCTGTTGCCCATTTGTCCATTCCAAGCGCTTAGTGCAGTGCTCTGCACATAGTAAGTGCTCAATAAATACGATTGATTAAACAGTGACATTCCCTGCCCACAATGGGTTTACAAACCTCTAGTCTGTAAACTCCGTGGGCAAAGAGTGTGTCTACCAGTTCTGTTATATTGTATTCTCCCAAGGGCCGCTAAATACTTATTCATTCAGTCAATCATATTGATCGAGCCCTTTACTGTGTGCAGAGCGCTTGGAAAGTACAATTCGGGAACAGAGAGAGACAATATCTACCCAACCAACGGGCTCACAGTCTAGAAGGGGGAGACAGACAACACAACAAAACAAGTAGACAGGCAATAATAATGATAGTACTAATGCTATTTGTTGTGCCAAGCACTGTTCTAAGCACTGGAAGGGATACAAAGTAATCAAGTTGTCCCACGAGGGGCTCACAGTCTTAATCCCCATTTTACAGATGAGGCCACTGAGGCACAGAGAGGTTAAGTGACTGCTCTGCAGTCAGTAAGCACTCAGTAAATGCAACTGATCGATTACTACCGAATGAATTAATAAATACAATTTATATCTGTTATACAATACCTACAATATATACAATGCACACAATACCAGTCTCTAGACGATAAACTCATTGCGGGCAGGTAACGTCTACAAGCTCTGCCAAGGGCTTGGCACAGTGCTCTGCACACAACAAACACTCAATAAATACCATCGATAGACTGAATTATTATTTTCAGCTGCTCTTTGGAGTAGGAAAGGAACATGAAAGACTCACATAAATGTCTCTTTGCTCTTTTTCTATTTCCCGTTTGTGGTTTCTAACAACTTTTTATAAGAAAAGAGTCGGCTTTCTCATCTGAAAGGATGAATACAGTCTGGTAGCGCTCTGTCAATTCTCTTTGAATTTGATTATCTCCTTTGAAATGTTTAGTTCGAGAGGTATGAAATAGGGCATTACTTCAAGGGTGAAAACAACGAAATCCCCGTAACTCACTGCAAGTGATTTTGAGAAAAACAAAAGTGAAGTGAAAGGACTGTGAACACACCATCTAATGTTCTTTGAAGATCTCTTTCGGACATAATAAGGCAAATGTATTGACGAAATAAAAATGATACAGTAAAATGGGAAAATAAATTGTAGCAGAATTTTGGAATTGGACAAAATTCAATTCCACTTGGTTTTAGGGATATATTTTGGAGTTGGTTTCAATTGAAATCCTTGACTTAGAATGTAGAAACTGAGATTGTTTTGACTGCCAAGACGCTGATGCTCGTGTAGCTACGGGAAATATATTGCAGTGTAGAGACACACTGGTTTCAGTGTAGAAAAGCAGTGTGGTTTAGTGGTAATAATGTTGGTATTTGTTAAGCGCTTACTATGTGCCGAGCACTGTTCTAAGCGCTGGGGTAGACACAGGGGAATCAGGCTGTCCCACGTGGGGCTCACAGTCTTAATCCCCATTTTACAGATGAGGTAACTGAGGCACGGAGAAGTGAAGTGACTTGCCCACAGTCACACAGCTGACAAGTGGCAGAGCTGGGATTCGAACTCATGACCTCTGACTCCAAAGCCCATGCTCTTTCCACTGAGCCACGCTGCTTTTAGTGGTAAGAGCCCGGGCTGAGGAGTCAGAGGATGTGGGTTCTAATCCTGACTCCTCTGCTCGTCTGCTGTGTAACCTTGGACAAGCCACTTACCTTGCTGTGCCTCAGTTACCTCACCTGTAAAATGGGGATTAAGAATGTGAGCCCCACATGGGACAACCTGATTACCTTGTATCTACCCCAGTGCTTAGAACAGTGCTTACCACATAATAATAATACCACTTAACGATAATAATAATGATAATAATGTTGGTATTCGTTACGCGCTTACTATGTGCAGAGCACTGTTCCAAACGGCTGGGGTAGATACAGGGTAATCAGGTCGTCCCACGTGAGGCTCCTAGTCTTAATCCCCATTTGACAGATGAGGTAACTGAGGCACAGAGAAGTGAAGTGACTTGCCCACAGTCACACGGCTGACAAGTGGCAGAGCTGGAATTTGAACCCATGACCTCTGACTCCAAAGCCCGGGCCCTTTCCACTGAGCCACGCTGCTTCTCTAACTTAACAAATACCATAATTATTATTATTATTTCTACAAGGACATGGTGTTTTGGACCCTGCTTAAGATAAAAACATGGCATAAACAATCCCCTTTCAAGTAAAATAATTTCATTTGGCCATCTTCTTATCAATTCATCATTATCCCTACAAAGAGAACCATTTGGGGCTATTTGAAATTCAGTATTTTGACATTCATTAACCAATCAGTTACTATTTATGGTACGTCTGAATGCTAAGCAATGTATTAAATGATGGGGAGAGTACAGCAGAAACAAGACCCGCTTCCTCTGTCCTCAAGGAGCGGCACAGTGGGAAGAAAACGGGCCTGGGGATCTGATGACCTGGGTTCTAATCCCTGCTCTTGCACTTGCCAACTGTGTGACCTCAGGCAAGTCACTTCTCTGTGCCTCAGTTACCTCATTTGTAAAAGGGGGATTGAAACTCTGAGCCCCATGTGACAGGGACCGTGTCCAATCCGGTTTGCTTGTATCCACCCCAGTGTTTAGTACAGTGCCTGGCTCGCACCGTAAGCGCTTAGCAAATGCCACAATTATTATCTTTATTATTGCTGGGCAAGTCCTGTAACTTCTCTGGGCCTCAGTTTCTTCCACTGTAAAGTGGGGATTTGATACTTATTTCCCCCCATTTAGACTATGTACCTCCTGGTTGGACAGGGACTGCGTTTTACACGTTTGTCTTGACCTTGTGCTTAGTACTGTGCTGAGTACATAGTAAGCACTTCACAGATATTATTATTATAATTTTCCAGTGGACTTGGAAAAAATAAATCAAAATTGCAAATTGATTCCATTCAAGATACTGATGACCACTGAGTGTGTCAGATGATAAGAGTCTGCAATTTATTTATTTGTATTGTTGTCTGTCTCCCCTCTATCTAGACTGTAAGCTTGATGTGGGCAGGGAATGTGTCTGTTTATTGTTGCATCGTACTCTCCCAAGCACTTAGTACAGTGCTCTGCACATAGTAAGTGCTCAATAAATGCATCGAATGAATGAATGATTAAGAATAAGAGAAATATCATGGCTTGGGAGTCAGAAGGTCATGGGTTCTAATCCAAGCTCTGCTATCTGCTGCGTGACCTTGGGCAAGTCACTTCACTTCTCTGGGCCTCAGTTACCTCATCTGGAAAATGGGGATTAAGACTGTGAGATCCACATGAGAAAGGGACTGTGTCCAACCTGATTACCTTGTATCTACTCCAGTGCTTAAAACGGTGCTAGACACGTAGTAAGCGTTTAACAAATGCTGTCATTATTACTATAATAGTAATTATTATTATTATATATCAGAGAAGCAAGTGAGGTACAAGAGTTCATTCCAGGTTTAATCTCCTTAAACTTAAGTAATGACATTTGGAGTTTCTACGCACTTCCTATGCACCGGATGAGATACAATACAATCAGATGATTGCCTCGAAAAAATTGAGCTAGAAGTTTAAGCAGTGTTTCCTTCTTAAGCAAGTTTGTAAGTATCACCCTTGGGTTTGTGTTCTAGATTCACCCTACCCTCAACCCCACAGAAGTTCTGCCTATATCTGTAATTTATTGATTTACGTACTGTCTCCCCCTTTAGACTGTAAGCTCATCGTGAAGCGGGAATGTATTTATTTATATTAATGTTTGTGCTCATCGTGAACCGGGAATGTATCTATTTATATTAATGTTTGTCTTCCCCTCTAGAATGTAAGCTTATTGTGAGGAGGGCATGCTTATTACACTGTTAGATTGTACTCTCCCAAGCCCTTAGTACAGGGCTCTGCACACAGTAAGCATTCAATCAATACGATTGACTGACTACCAACGCTGCTATGTCATACTCTCCAAAGCGCTTGGTACAGTGCTCTGCGCATAAGTGCTCAATAAATATGATTCCATTTATTTGCCATTGTTTTTACGAGATGTTCTTCCCCTTGACTCTATTTATTGCCATTGTTCTCGTCTGTCCGTCTCCCCCGATTAGACCGTAAGCCCGTCAGAGGGCGGGGACTGTCTCTATCTGTTGCCGGTTTGTACATTCCAAGCGCTTAGTACAGTGCTCTGCACATAATAAGCGCTCAATGAATACTACTGAATGAATGAATAAATATGATTGATGGGTTGATGGATTGGTTTGAATCATAGTTCGAGGCAAATGTTTTTGGGAGCAGAACATAGCCCAAAACAAGGCAGAAGATGAAAAATGACTCTAGGCTATTATATGACCTTAGGGATGGAGAAATTAATCCATATGAGAGTAATAGTATTTATTGAGCGTCCACCTATACAGTGATCTTGATGATGATATTATTTCTGTACCCGTTGGGAGCGATGATATGATGATGGTATTTATTGAATACTCACTTTGTGCCAAGCACTATCTGAAGCGCTAGGTAGCAATTAGCCGTGTGGTCTAGTGGATAGAGCACAGGCCTTGGGGTCAAAAGGGAGTGAGTTCTAATCCCAGCTCGACCACCTGTCTGCTGAGTGTCCTTGGGCAAGTCATTTCACCTCTCTGTGCCTCAGTTACCTCATCTGTCAAACGATGATTAAGACTGTGAGTTCTATATGGGAGAGGGACTGTGTCCAGCCTGATTTGCTGGTATCCACCCCAGCGCGTAGTACAGTGCCCGGATTGTAGTAGGGGTTTAACAAATACCACAATTTAGGAGATAAAGAGATCAGATAATCAGAGCTACAGTCCTTGTTTCTCACGAGGGTTCCCCCCCGCCCCCGTTTCCTCCCTTTCCCTCTGCTCCTCCCCTTCTCCCTTCCCCTCCCCTCAGCACTGTGCTCGTCCGCTCATTTGTGTATATTTTTATTACCCTATTTATTTTGTTAATGAGGTGTACATCGCCTTGATTCTATTTACTGCTATTGCTTTAATGAGATGTCCATCCCCTTGATTCTATTTATTGCTATTGTTTTTGTCCATCCGTCTCCCCCGATTAGACTGTAAGCCCGTCAATGGGCAGGGACTGTCTCTATCTGTTGCCGATTTGTCCATTCCAAGCGCTTAGTACAGTGCTCTGCACATAGTAAGCGCTCAATAAATACTACTGAATGAATGAATGGATGAGGGTCACGTTCTGGAAAGGTAAAAACGGCAGACAAGTGGCACAGTCAGGACTTAAACCAGCTTCTCCTGACTCCCACTAAAGGGTTATTTCCATCTGGCCTTGAGAAACAGAGACTTGTTTCGTGATCGTGAGGAGTTCGCGCTCTAACCAGCTCCTCCATGTGTCTGCTGTGTGACCTGGGTTAAGTCACTTCACTGCTCTGGGCCTCAATCACTTTATCTGTAAAATGGGGATTAAGACTGGGACCCATGGGGGACATAGGTGCGGTTCAACCTGAGTAATTTATCTACCCCAATGCAGAACGCATACTTGGCATGAGCTGATTGAGCGTGGCAAGAGCCCGGGCTTGGGAGTCGGAAGTTGTGAGTTCTAATCTCGGCTCCGCCACTTGTCAGCTGTGTGACTTTGGGCAAGCCACTTCACTTCTCTGTGTCTCAGTCACCTCATCTGTTAAAACGGGGATTAAGACTGTGAGCCTCACGTGAGACCACCCGATTACCTTGTATCCACCCCAGTGCTTAGAACAGTGCTTGGCACAAAGTAAGCGCTTAACAAATCTCATCATTGTATTCCATAGTGAGAGCTTAACAAATTAACAACACGCTAAGCATCGGCGGTTATAACCTAGGTCAATCATTACGCTGACTTTCTTTATGGTATTGGTTCGGCGTTCACTACGTGGCAGACATGTACCAAGAGCTGGTGCGGAGACGTGGCGAGCCCTCAACAAATGGCCTTGTTAGTGACTCTTTGGGATCCCGTGAACAACAACAAGGAAGAGGCTGGCAGGGAAGCACCCGGATAGGCGAGTGGCGCTGGAAAGCAGCCAAAGGCAGCAGCTCTTGGAAGGAGAGAGAAGCTGCGTGGGCAGAACGGGCTCCTTTGACCACAGACTGGTATCGGACCCTTGGTGGAGTGGAACGAGTGAGAGTGTGTCTGTCACTCCCTGGCACGCTGGGAAAACTCAATAAAAAACTTTCCACATTAACCTTGGTGATCAGTGGGGTGATTTGACTTCTCTGTGTCACCGAGGCTCCCCTAGTCCTATTTTCAATTCAATTCAATAGTATTTATTGAGCGCTTACTACGTGCAGAGCACTGTACTAAGCGCTTGGAATGTACAAATCGGTAACAGAGACAGTCCCTGCCCTTCGACGGGCTTACGGTCTAATCGGGGGAGACGGACGGACAAGAGCAATGGCGATAAATAGAATCGAGGGGATGAACATCTCATTAAAACAATAGCAAATAAATAGAATCGAGGCGATGTACATCTCATTAACAAAATAAATCGGGTAATGAAAATATATACAGTTGAGCGGACGAGTACAGTGCTGAGGGGAGGGGAAGGGAGAGGGGGAGGAGCAGAGGGAAAGGGGGGGAAAGAGGGCTTAGCTGAGGTGAGTTGAAGGAGGGATAGAGGGGGAGCAGAGGGAGCAGAGGGAAAAGGGGAAGCTCAGTGTGGGAAGGCCTCTTGGAGGAGGTGAGCTTTAAGTAGGGTTTTGAAGAGGGGAAGAGAATGAGTTTGGTGGAGGTGAGGAGGCAGGGCATTCTGGGACCGCAGGAGGACGTGGCCCGCGGTCGACGGCGGGACGGGCGAGAACGGGGGACGGTGAGGAGGTGGGTGGCGGAGGAGCAGAGCGTGTGGGGAGGGCAGTGGAAAGAGAGAAGGGAGGAGAGGTAGGAGGGGGCAAGGGGATGGACAGCCTTGAAGGTCTTAGTTGGTACGAACCTGGGCACTGGCCACAGAGACAAAAAATTGGATTGGACCCAATCCCTGTCCCCAGAGGGTTCATAGCCTCAAGCCCATTTTGCAAATGAGATAATTGAGGCACAGTGAATAATAATAATGATAATGATGATGATGATGGTATTTGTTAAGCTCTTACTATGTGTCAAGCACTGTTCTAAGTGCCGGGGTGGATACAAGGTAATCGGGTTGTCCCACATGGGGCTCACAGTCTTTATCCCCATTTTACAGATAAGTGGGGCGCAGAGAAGTTAGGTAGCTTGCCCAAGGTCACATGACTGACAGGTGGCGGAGCCGGGATTACCTTGTATCCACCCCTGTGCTTAGAACAGTGCTTGGCACATAGTAAGCACTTAACAAATACCATAAACGTGATTAACAAATACCACAATTATTATTATTACTATGATTATTAAAACAGTATCAGTGGACACATTTCCTGCCCACAGGGAGCTTACAGTCTAGAAGAGGAGCAATCGAATGGTGAAATGTTTCTACTGATCATTCTCCATATTGGAAGAATGGAGAATGATCAGTCTAGTAATTAATCAGTATTATTTATTGTGTGTCTACTTGGGTCAATTACTGACCTGCCCACAAGGAGATAGTCTGAGAGAAAACATATGTTTTGCATCTGTCTGGTCTAGTAGAAAGACCATGGGCTCGGGAATCAGAGGACCTGACTTCTAACTTTACTTCTGCCACATGTCTGTTGTGCAACAAAACATTTTCCTTCTCTGAGCCTCAGTTTCCTCATCTGTGAACCCCATGTGGGACCAGGTCTGCGTCTGACCTGATTTAAGCACTTAGTAAAGTGGTCTTCATGTATTAAGTGCTCAAAAAATACCCCTGACATACTTAACAAATAGTATTATTAGCATTATTGTTATTATTATCATCTCTATGGAGCATTCACCTTCCCAACCCATAATTTAGATAAAATGTCCCTAGAAAGAAGTATCGGTAATCAGATAGCATCTTTTTTTTTTCCTTAAGTGTCTCCATTAAGTAAAGGATATTAGAGTCATAGCAAAGCAATTGTAATTTAGCTTTTTTTTTTTTTGAAAAATAAGCCCTGATTTGTGCTCATTGAATTTTAAAATAGCAAGGAAAAAAGATGGAGCAGATTTCAGAAAAAATGCCATATATTCCTTGTTCACTACTACAGAAGGATGAGGTGTGCTTACAAATAACACTGATGAAATTTTCTGTAAAAAACTACTTCCTCCATGCTGATTCTACCAGTACCTGCCCTAAATTGGTTTCACTCGGGTTCTCCTGGAGAGAGGCAGCATGCTGCCAAAATTACAATGTGTGGAGATATATTTACTATAAAATCGGGAACATTGAGCTCTTTGAATTGATTGGCCCTGAAGTTTTAGATCGGAAAAACCAACACTTGCCACTTTCTTTTTTACACTTTTAGCTGCTTCTTCATTTAACTGAACTATAACGAAGTTACTTTATGATAGATCGCTGACGCCCACGTAGGAGAGTTCTTCTGCCGTTATAAAAATGACTCAGCGTCTAAAATTTGCTAGATTGTGAGGGAAGAAAATACATTAGTGCTAATAAACAACTTTTACTCTGTGGAACTTAGGTGGTGAAGATAACTCCAGCGAAAAGATTTCATCTCAGCAGTTTAGAAAAATGCTACTTTCCTCTGAAAATGTATTTCAACGGAGTAGAAGAGATATGAATATTCTGAGTTTTCTCCATACGATAAGGGTGCTGGAATTTAGGTATCATTTGCGGAACGATCTAATGATTCGAACTTATGGGACGACATCAGCTTTTAGAAAAGAAAACATGAGCAGTTAGGGAAGAAGAAGTATGTTCAAGGAAGGGCATTGAGAATGAGGAGGGTGTTTGGGCATCCATAAATTTTAGTTTGACTTTGTTTACCTTAGTTTTGCTGCCAGATGCTTGAAAGAAGCTCGGTTATGTGGGTAGGGAAGATTCCAGAGGTTACAAAGGCAACCATTTCTGATCTGTGGTGCTTAGATGTAAGCTCATGTGGGCAGGGAAAGTGTCTGTCAACTCTGTTATATTGGACTCTCCCCAGCACTTCGTACAGTTCTCTGCACACACTAAACGCTCAGTAAATATGTTCATGCCTTCATTCAATCGTATTTATTGAGCGCTTATTGTGTGCAGAGCACTGTACTAAGAGCTTGGGAGAGTTCAATACAACAATAAACAGACATATTCCCTGCCCTCAATGAGCTCACAGTCTGGGGTGGGGGAGAGACAGACATTAATACAAATAAAAATTGGACAGATATAATGTTGGTATTTGTTAAGCGCTTACTATGTGCAGAGCACTGTTCTAAGCGCTGGGGGAGATACAGGACATAAGTGGTGTGGGGCTGGGAGTGGGGATGAATAAAGGGAGCAAGTCAGGACGGAGCAGAAGGGAGCGGGAGAAGAGGAAAGGGGGAGCTTAGTCAGGGAAGGCTTCTTGGAGGAGATGGGTCTTAATAAGGCTTTGAAGTCGGGTAGAGTCACTGTCTGTGGGATCTGAGGAGGGAGGGCGTTCCGGGCCAGAGGCTGGACATGGGTCATGGGTTGGCGATTGACTGTTTGATTTGATCTAGTATCCCCACTGTACTGTGGTCACTTTGGCTGTTATTTGATTCTTTTTGTGCTTCACAATTTAGTAGTAGTAATAATAATGATAATAATAATAATAATGGTTTTGTTAAGTGCTTTTTATGTCCCATGCACTCTTCTAAGGTCTTTAGTAGATGGAAGGTCATCTGCTTGGACAAAATCCCTGTCATTCATTCATTCAATAGTATTTATTGAGCGCTAACTGTGTGCAGAGCACTGTACTAAGCGCTTGGAATGGACAAATCGGCAACAGATAGAGACAGTCCCTGCCCATTGACGGGCTTACGGTCTAATCGGGGGAGACGGACAGACAAAAACAATAGCAATAAATAGAATCGAGGGGATGAACATCTCATTAAAACCATAGCAATAAATAGAATCAAGGTGATGTACATCTCATTAACAAAATAAATAGGGTAATGAAAATATATACAATTGAGCGGACGAACACAGTGCTGAGGGGACGGGAAGGGAGGGGGGGAGGAGCAGAGGGAAAGCGGGGGAAAGAGGGCTTAGCTGAGGGGAGTTGGAGGGGTAGAGGGGGAGCAGAGGGAGAAGAGGGGAAAGGGGAAGCTCAGTGTGGGAAGGCCTCTTGGAGGAGGTGAACTTTAAGTAGGGTTTTGAAGAGGGGAAGAGAATGAGTTGGGCGGAGGTGAGGAGGGAGGGCGTTCCGGGACCGCGGGAGGACGTGACCCGGGGGTCGACGGCGGGACGGGCGAGAACGGGGGACGGTGAGGAGGTGGGCGGCGGAGGAGCGGAGCTTGCGGGGTGGGCAGGAGAAAGAGAGAAGGGAGGAGAGGTAGGAGGGGGCAAGGGGATGGACAGCCTTGAAGCCCAGAGTGAGAAGTTTTTGTTTCATGCGAAGGTTGATAGGCAACCACTGGAGGTTTTTAAGAAGGAGAGTGACAGGCCCAGAGCGTTTTTGCGGGAAGATGAGCCGGGCGGTGGAGTGAAGAATAGACTGGAGCGGGGAGAGAGAGGAGGAAGGGAGATCAGAGAGAAGGCTGACACAGTAACCCAGCCAGGATATTGTGAGAGCCCAAAACCAGTAAGATAGCCATTTGGGTGGAGAGGAAAGGGCGGATCTTGGCGATATTATAAAGGTGAGACCGGCAGGTCTCGGTGACGGATCGGACGTGTGGGGTGAACGAGAGAGCCGAGACAAGGATGACACCGAGATCACGGGCCCGAGAGACGGGAAGGATGGTCGTACCATCCACCGTGATAGGGAAGTCAGGAAGAGGACAGGGCTTGGGAGGGAAGATGAGGAGCTCAGTTTTGGCCATGTTGAGTTTTAGGTGGCCGGCAGACATCCAGGTGGAGACGTCTTGGAGGTGGGAGGAGTTACGAGCCTGAAGGGAGGGGGAGAGGACGGGGGCAGACATGTAGATCTGTGTGTCGTCTGCATAGAGATGATAGTCGAAGCCGTGAGAGCGGATGAGTTCACCGAGGGAGTGAGTGTAGATGGAGAACAGAAGAGGGCCGAGAACTGACCCTCGAGGAACCCCGACAGTTAGAGGATGGGAGGGGGAGGAGGAGCCTGCGAAGCCTGCTGTCCCACATGGATCTCAGAGTCTAATCTTAATCCCCATTTTACAGATGAGGGAACTGAGGTGCAGAAAAGACAAGTGACTTATCAAAAATCATACAGCAGATTAGGAGCGGAGCTGGGATTAGAACCCAAGATCTCTGTCTCCCAAGCCTATGCTCCTGCCATTAGGCCATGCTACTTCTTAGTGTATGCCCCAACCCTGCCGTTTCCTCATTTAGTGCTTCTATGGTTTGTGGGGGAAAGTCCACATAGTAATACACTCAATTAAAGCACTCAGTTGAGAAGTAGTGTGGTGTAGTGGATAGAACACAGGCCTGGGAATCAGAAGGTCATGAGTTCTATTTCCAACTCTGCCACTTATCTGCTGTGTGACCCTGGGCAAGTCACTTCACTTCTCTGTGGCTCAGTTCCCTCATCTGTAAAATGGAGATTGAGAGTGTGAGTCCCATAGGGGAGAAGGACTATTCCAGCACTTAGAACAGTGCTTGGCACATATTACCCTAGTTATTTTGTTAATGAAGTGTACATCCCTTGATTTTATTTGTCTTGATGATGTTGTCTTGTTTTTGTTTTGTTCTGTTTGCTTTGCTGTCTGCCCCCCCCTCCCCCCCTTAGACTGTTAGCCCGTCATTGGGCAGGGATTGTCTCTATCTGTTGCCAAATTGTACATTCCAAGCACTTAGTACAGTGCTCTGCACATAGTAAGCACTCAATCAATTACATTAAATGAATGAATGAATGAACAAATACCATCGTTATTATTATTATTATGTCCAACCCAATTTGCTTGTATCCACCACAGCGCTTAGTACAGTGCCTGGAACATAGTAAACTCTTAACAAATACCAGAAATATTATTATTAATGCCATCGATTGATCGATGGATCAATTGATTCCCCTTAGTCTGTGAGAGGCCTTTGGGAAAGGGACTGTGTTTGATCCGATTGTTTAGATTCTACCCCAGCGCTCCCGAAGTGCCTGGTGCACGGTAAATGCATAACACGAGCACAATTGTTATTATTCTTAAATAATAAAGACATAAAGAACTTTATTCCTGTCCAAATGACTCCCTCGTGTTTCAATTATTTTTCCGGGCGGGATGCGTCACCCAACAGGATGCCGATTCTTCTACAGCCAGATTTTTGGGGAGAGCCGCAGCTGAAGGATGGCTTAATTTTTGAAGATAGTTGGAGTCGTTCTGAAATTTCAAGATTGGCTCCTGGCCGTCCAGCCGGCGATAGCAGGCCGCCCTGCTGGGTGGAGAAATTCAACCAGTTTTCACTGAAGCGAGGGAAAAAAGGGAATCTTTGAGAGGACGCACAAGCGATGCTGTGGGAAACCACTGAAACTTCAGGGAATTAAATGTCAAACTCTTCTATGGTATGTTGCTCCAGCAATAGTCAGACTGAATGGAGAATTTTTGGAAGGGCTAGAAATGTGGCCTCATTTTTCACGAATGCATAAAAGCGAGGGGCAGGATGGCTTTCTGAATGGGTCGTTTGTGTCTGCTCTCCAAAAGCCGGGGACAATGGCAGACAGACCGCCGATCCAGAGACATTTTTTCATTCGCGTTTCAGAATGGTTTCAGGGGAGGTGGAAGTTGGAAATTGGACCTCAGGTTTCCCAAGTTGCAGAATCAGAAATCAAGCGGCGTGGCTTCGTGAAAAGAGCTCGGGCTTGGGAGTTGTAGATTCTAATCCCGGATCTGCCACTTGTCTGCTGGGTGACTTTGGGCATGTCACAACTTCTCTGTGCCTCAGTTACTTCATCTGTAAAATGGGGATTAAGACTGTGTGCCCCACATGGGACAACCTGATTGTTTTGTATCTACCCCAGTGCTTAGAACAGTGCTTGGTACATAGTAATAATTATAATTATTATTATTATACTGGAGAAGCAGCATGGCTTAGTGGCTAGACCCCAGGACTGGGAGTCAGAAGGATGTGGTTTCTAATCCCGGCTTGGCCACGTGTCTGCTGTGTGACCTTAGGCAAGTTACTTAACTTCTCTGTGCCTCAGTTACCTCATCTGTAAAAATGGGGATTAAAAAAAAATGTGAGCCCCACATGGGACAATCTGATTACCTTATATCTACCCCAGCGCTTAGAACAAGTGTTAAGTAAGCACTTAACAAATACCATCATTATTATTATTATTATGTCTGCTGGCCAAACTTGGTCAAGTCACTTCACTTTCTGGACTTTATTTCCCTTATCTGTAAAATGCAGATAAGAGTGTAAGCCTTGTGTAAGACAGGGACTGTGTCCAACCCAATTAGCTTGTATCCCCCTCAGTGCTTAGAACAGTGCTTGACACACGTAAGCACTTCCAACCCAATTTTTTTAGAAGCAGCATGGTGTAGTGGTTAGAGCCCAGGCCTGGGAGTCAGAAGGTCATGGGTTCTCATCTCAGATCTGCCCCTTCTCTGCTGAGTGACTTTGGGCAAGTCACGTCACTTCTCTGTGCCTCCGTTTCCTCATCTGTAAAATAAGGATTGAAACTGTGAGCCCCTCATGGGACGAGGACTTTGTCCAACCCGATTTGCTCATATCCACTCCAGTGCTTAGTACAGTGCCTGGAACATAGTAAATGCTTAAGAAATACATTATAATTGTTATTATTGATAAGTATCATTATTATTATTATTGTTAATCTTTAAATCACCTTGTGCTTCATTCCTTCGTTTATTCATTCAATCGTATTTATTGAGCACTTACTGCCTTCTTGGGAAGTACAAGGAATCAAGAGATAGAGACAATCCTTACCCAACAATGGGCTCACACTCTAGAAGAGGGGAGACAGACAATAAAACAAAATCAATAGACATCAATAGCATCAAAATAAATAAATAGAATTATAGATATATACACATCATTAATAAAATAAATAGAATAATGAATACGTACAAATATACACAAATGCTGTGGGCCAGGGAGGGGGTAGAGCAGAGGGAGGGAGTCAGGGCAATGGGGAAGGGGGAAAAGGGGGGCTCAGTCTGGGAAGGCCTCCTGGAGGAGGTGAGCTTTCAGTGAGGGCTTTGAAGGGGGGATAGTCACTGTCTTTTGGATTAGAGGAGAGAGGACGTTCCAGGCCAGAGGTAGGACAAGGGCCAGGGGTCAGTAACAGGCGAGAAGGAGGCTCAGGGAGGAGGTTCGCGGCAGCAGAGGAGCGGAGTGTGCGGGCTGGGCTGGAGAAGGAGAGAAGGGAGGTGAGGTAGGAGGGGGCGACGGGATGGACGGCTTTAAAGCCAATGGAGAGGAGTTTTTTGCTTCATGCGAAGGTTGATAGGCAACCACTAGAGATTTCCGAGGAGGAGGGTGACATGCCCAGAACGTTTCTATAGACACGTAATTCGGTCGGCGGAGTGAAGTACGGAGTGAAGTGGCTAGAGACAGGAAGATGGGAGATCAGAAAGGAGGCTGATGTGGTCATCCAGCGGGGATACGATGAGTGACTGTGGTAACGTGGCGGCGGTTTGGATGGAGAGAAAAGGGCGGATCTTGGCGATGTTGTGAAGGTGAGACTGGCGGGATTCATTCAATTGTATTTATTGAGCGCTTACTATGTGCAGAGCACTGTACTAAGCGCTCGGAATGGGCAAATGGGTACCAGATAGAGACAATCCCTTCCCTTTGACGGGCTTACAGTCTATTCGTATAATAGCAAGCTTGCAGTCTAGAGGGGAAGACGGGCATTAATAGAAATAAATAGATGACAGATATAGTCATAGGTGCTATGGGGCTGGGAGGGGGGATGAATAAAGAGAGCAAGTCAGGGCTTCTGAATAGACACGTAGCAGTTCCTGGAGAAAAAAAAGCATGGCCGGGGAAATTTACATTCAGGGGAGGAAACCGAGAGCCCTCTACTCCTCCAATTCAGGTCGTAACATAGGTGTGGTGGTTATTTCCCATTCTGAGCTTTGGAAAAATAGGAATCTACTTTTAAAATCTCAAGGGGGTGTAACCTAATGGAAAGAGCAGGGGATAGGGAATGAAAAGGCTTGGGTTCTACAACCCGCTTCTGCTACTCGCCTGCCCGGCGGAGCACCGTACTAAGCACTTGGGAGACTACAGTTTAAGGGAGTTGGTATAATAATAATAATAATAATGATAATAACAACAACAATGTTGGTATTTAAGTGCTTACTATGTGCAGAGCACTGTTCTAAGCGCTGGGGTAGATACAGGGTAATCAGGCTGTCCCACGTGAGGCTCCCAGTCTTAATCTCCATTGTACAGATGAGGGAACTGAGGCCTAGAGATGTGAAGTGACTTGCCCACAGTCCCACAGCTGACAAGTGGCAGAGCCGGAATTCGAACCCATGATCTCTGACTCCCAAGCCCGTGCTCTTTCCCCTGAGCCACGCAGTCCCTTCACTTCTCTGAGCCTGCTTCCTCATGTGAAAAATGTAAGTATTTAATAACTATCATTTGCCGTCATTGTTATTAACTCTAATGTATGTTACATTTTACATATGAGTGTTATTATTATTGTTAAGCAGTTATCAATCGGTCATATTTACTGAGAACTTACTGCGTGCAGAATACTGAACTAAGCGCTTGGAAGAGTAAAGTGTAATAATATAGCAAACACACTGAGTGCCTCTTATTAAAGGGGGAGACAATCCCCCCATGACGGGCTCTTGACAGAGCTGTGTGGGTTCTTATCCAAGATCCTTCTAGACTGTGAGCCCATTGAGTAGGGATTTGTCTCTATTTGTGGCTGAATTGTACTTTCCAAGCGCTTAGTCCAGTGTTCTGCACACAATAAGTGCACAATAAATACGATTGAATGAATGAATAGTCCATGTCCACAGTGAGTTTATAATCTAGATGGGAAGACAGACTTTAATATGAGTGAATACATTAACTGATAAGGGCAGAGGGGCTGGAATCAGTAGATATATCAATAAACCAATTTTTATTGAGCACTTACTGTATGCAGAGCACTGTACTAAGCCCTTGATACTATTGTATAGAGCAGTCGAGCACAATAGAGTTTATAGACATGACCCCTACCCTCCAGAATTAATGTATTGATTCAATTGTATTTCCTGAGTGCTTACAGTGTGCACAGAACTGAACCAACTGCCAGGGAGAGGGCAATATAACAGTATTATACAACAATAAATGCCTCACTCTTGGCTTCAAAGCCGTCCATCCCCTCGCCCCCTCCTACCTCACCTCCCTTCTCTCCTTCCACAGCCCACCCCCCACACTCCACTCTTCTGCCACTCACCTCCTCACTGGGCCTCGTTCTCACCTGTCCCACCATCAACCCCAGCCCAAGTCCTACCTCTGACCTGGAACGCCCTCCATCCTCACGTCTGCCAAACTAGCTCTCTTCCCCTCTTCAAAGCCCTACTGAGAGCTCACCTCCTCCAGGAGGCCTTCCCCAGACTGAGCCCCCCTTTTCCTCTGCTCCTCCTCACTTCCCCATTGCCCCGACTCCCTCCCTCTGCTCTTCCCCTTCCCCTCCACACGACACTTGCATATATTTATACATATTTATCACTCTGTTTTATTAATGATGTGCATTTATCTATGGTTCTATTTATCTATTTTGATGGTACTGATGCCTATTTGTTTTGTTTTGTTGTCTATCTCCTCCTTCTATTCTGTGAGCCCGTTGTTGGGTAGGGATTGCCTCTGTTGCCGAAGTGTACTTCCCATGCGCTTAGTACAGCGCTCTGCACACAGTAAGCGCTCAATCAATTTGATTGAATGAATGAATGAACAATAAGCAGGCAAAGTCCGGCCCACGACAAGTTTACGGTCCAGAGGGAGAGACAGACATTAGAGCAAGGGCTTGGGAATCAGAAGATCGTGGGTTCCTGATCCCGTTCCTCCTCTTCTCTGCTGTGTGACCTCGTGCGAGTGACTTCATTTCTCTGGGCCTCAGTAAATTCATCTGTAAAATGGGGATTAAGACCGGGAGCCTCATGTGGGTCGTGGACTGTGTCCCACCTGATTATCAGTGCTCAGTGATTATCAGTGCTCAGTGATTATCAGTACCTCAGTGCTTAGGTCAGTGTCCAGCACATAGTGAGCGCTTAACAAATTCCATTACAGGGTGGAGAGATATGAAATCAGGGAAGGCCTCCCGGAGGAGGTGATTTCTCCAGGAGGGAGGATGTGAGCGAGGGATCAGTTGGTGAGAGAGACAAGATGGAGGCACAGTGGTGTTAGAGGAAGAGAGTGTGCTGACTGAATAATAGCGGGAGAGGAATGGGGATAAAGAGACTGTAACCTCATCGTGAAAAGGGAATGCACCCATTTTACAGGATTGACCATAGTAAAATTAATTCATGATGTGGGAAGCAGCGTGGCTCAATGGAAAGAGCCTGGGTTTGGGAGTCAGAGGTCATGGGTTTGAATCCTGGCTCTGCCACGTGTCAGCTGTGTGACTGTGGGCAAGTCACTTCAGCTCTCTGTGCCTCAGTTCCCTCATCTGTAAAAAAGAGAAGTAGCGTGGCTCAGTGGAAAGAGCCTGGGCTTTGGAGTCAGAGGTCATGGGTTCGAATCCCAGCTCGGCCACTTGTCGGCTGTGTGACTTTGGGCAAGTCACTTAACTTCTCAGTGCCTCAGTTACCTCATCTGTAAAATGGGGATTAAGACTGTGAGCCCCACGTGGGACAACCTGATTCCCCTGTGTCTACCCCAGCGCTTAGAACAGTGCTCGGCACATAGTAAGCGCTTAACAAATACCAACATTATTATTAAAATGGGGATTAAGACTGTGAGCCTCACGTGGGATAACCTGATTACCCTGTATCTTCCCCAGTGCTTAGAACAGTGCTCTGCACATAGTAAGCACTTAACAAATACCAACATTATTATTATTATCATTATTACTATTATTAAGGGCTTACTGTGTGCCAAGCACTGCACTAAACACTGGGATAGATATAAGATAATCAGGTTGGACATAATCCCTGTCCCACATGGGGCTCAAAGTCAAAGTAGGAAAGAGCAGTCTTTAACCCCCATTTATATGAGTGCTTGGCACAGAGTAAGTGCTTAACATATTCCATAATCGTTAAAAGATGAGGAAACGGATGTTCAGAGAAGTAAAGAAACTTACCCCAGGTCCCAAAGCAGGTGAGTGACAGAGCTGGGATTAGAACCCACGTCCTCCGATTCCCAGGATCGTGGTCTTTACACTACCATTTCATCACTTGATCCTGATTGTTGTTTCCCTGGGCTGCATTATCTGGGCTTCTGATCTTCTTTGTTTTTGTTATATCTCAGTCATTAAGTTTTATTCATCCTTTTGGTATTGTTGTTTTATATTGTCAGTAATTTCTTTTACCTCATGCTGGCTTCACACTGAGTCATGGATATCAGGAGAACAAAATGGATCTTCTTCCTAATCATTTTTTGTCTCACACAATTGCTTCTGTTAATGTCATCCCCTGCGACGTAAATAATGCCTTGTCCTTTTAATGAATGCCTTTCAGACAAGCAAAGATTGAGTCCTTTTTCCCTCCAATAGGGCAGCTGTGCCTTCCTTTTTCTATCCTCTTAGCTCACTATTTCCTTGAATACTATCAAACGAATTGGCATTCTTGCCATTCAGTCGTATTAATTGAGCGCTTACTGGGTGCAAAGCACTCTACTAAGTGCTTGGGAGAGTACACTATAGCAATAAACCGACGCACTCCCTTGCCCGCAGTGAGCTTGCAGTCTAGAGGGGGAGTCGGCTTAGTGAGACTCCAGAATTTCATCCGGGATCACTCACGGAACAAGTAGAGTGTCATTAGACTGTTGACTGTAAACTTGGGGGCAGGATTCATGTTCCTTGCTCTATGGTCCTCTCTTAGTACAGTGCTTATCACACAGAAGGTGCTCAGTAAATGCTAGAGATTGGTGAACTAGAGTGCGATTATGATGAAGCCAAAAGCAGAATAGTTGCTGTTTTTCATCCATTCACCTGTCTTGTAAGTCAATGGTATCAAGCATTTAATGTGGGTAGAACACTGTACTATTGTGACACTGTACTATTATGCTATTGTGGATAGAACACTTGGGAGAGTCCTCTCATAAGCTGTCGAGTTGTCTCCGCCCGTAATGATAATAATGTTGGTATTTGTTAAGCGCTTACTATGTGCCGAGCACCGTTCTAAGCGCTGGGGTAGATACAGGGTAATCAGGTTGTCCCATGTGAGGCTCACAGTCTTCATCCCCATTTTACAGATGAGGTAACTGAGGTTCCGAGAAGTGAAGCGACTTGCCCAAAGGTACACAACTGACAGGTGGCAGAGCCGGGATTAGAACCCACGACCTCTGACTCCTAAGCCCGTGCTCTTGCCACTGAGCCACGCTGCTTCCCATAGCGACTCCATGGACACATCTCTCCCAGAAAGCCCCGCCTCCATCTGCCGTCATTCCGGTAGTGGATCCGTAGAGTTTTCCTGGTAAAAATCTGGAAGCGGTTGATCATCGCCTCCTTCCGTGCAGTAAACCCAAGTCTCTGCCCTCGACTCTCTCCCGTGCCGCTGTTGCCCAGCACGGGGGAGTCTTGGCTTGTAGCCGATGGCCTGCCGCTCGCTAGCCACTGGCCAAGGTAGGAATGGAATGGACAGGCCTCGGCTTCACTCTCCCTCTCGTAGCCGAGACTGGTAGAGGACTGATCGGAAACTCTCCAGGCGTCACCCTGAGAGGACCACACTCCTTCATTCATTCCTAAATCTAGAATTATAATAATGTTGGTATTTGTTAAGCGCTTATTATGTGCAGAGCATAGCTTTCCACCTCTGATCATAGCTTCATCTGGCAAGTTTAAAGTCCCCATGGTAAGCTCCTTGAGGGCAGAGAACATGCCTCTTTGTTCAGGCAATCAATCAAACTTATTTATTGAGTGAGTCTATACTGGGTGTAAAGTACTGTACTGAGCGCTTGGGAGAGGGTAATATAAAAGAGTTGGTAAACATGTTACCTGCCCACAGTGAGCTGACAGGTCAGAGGATGCTCTGTTGTAGTATATTTTCCCAAACATTAGGAGCAATGCACTGAATCCCCTAGACACTGGATAAATGCCATTGATTGAGAGGGAGGTCACAATTCCCTAGCAAGGCGGGGCGGAAGATTAAGGTAAATCAAAGCAAATTTGGGCTAAAAGTCCATTTTTGGGGTGAATTATCTCAACTCTCAGTTTTTACCATAGAAATACTCTGTGGCCAGTTCAATCAGTCTATCGATCAATTGTATTTATCGAGTGCTGACCGCACACTGTTCTAAACACTTGGGAGATTATTGGGAGAATACGACAGAGTTGGTGATTGTGGTATTTGTTATGTGCTTACTATGTGCCAGGCACTGAACTAAATACCGGGGTGAACACAAGGAAATAATAATGATAATGATGGTATTTGTTAAGCACTTAACTACGTGCCAAGCACTGTTCTAAGTGCTGGAAATAGGGTTGAACACAGCCTCTGTCCTGCATGGGGATCACAGTCTTAATCCCCATTTTACAGATGGGGTAACTGAGGTACCGAGAAGTGAAGTGATTTACACAAGGTCACACAGCCGAGAAGTAACAGAGCCGGGACTAGAACCCATGACCTTCTGACTCCCAGGCCCGGTCTCTATCCACTACACCGTGGTAGACCGTTCCCTGCCCTTAAGGAGTTTACAGTCCAAAGGAATGAGGGCGATAACTGAGGGATATATTAGGAAAATACAAGAATTGAATTTGCCAGAAATGATGGGTGGGTGAGTTTCAGGATTCATTGGGTGGCATACTGAAAAGCAGCATGGCCTAATGGATAGAGTAAGGGCCTGGGAGTCAGAAGGACCCGAGTTTTAATCCCAGCTCCACCCCTTGTCTGCTGTGTGATGTTGGGCAAATCACTTCACTTCTCTGGGCCTGTTAACTCGTCTGTAAAATGGGGATTAAGTCTGTGAGCTCTATGTGGGACGTGGACTACGTCCAACACAATTTGCCTGTATCCACCCCAGCATTTAGTACAGTGTCTGGCACATAGTAAGCACTTAACAAATATTATTATTATTATTTGCTTCAAAACTCCCCCCTCCCTTCCCCTCAGCACTGTACTCATCCACTCAACTGTATATATTTTCATTACCGTATTTATTTTGTTAATGAGATGCACATCACCTGGATTCTATTTATTTGCTATTGTTTTGAGATGTTCATCCCCTTGATTCTATTTACTGCTATTGTTTTTGTCTGTTTGTCTCCCCCGATTAGACTGTAAGTCCGTCAAAGGGCAGGGACTGTATCTGTTACCGATTTGTACATTCCAAGCGCTTAGTAAAGTGCTCTGCACATAGTAAGCGCTCAATAAATACTATTGAATGAATGAATGATTGAAGGATTTTCTGGGTAGTCACATATATCTCTACAGGTGTGGAATTTATGACATAAATTGTTCTTAAAAAGAGGACTAACAAAACACTTTGGGTTTTCTTATCCCTGTCGAGGTTTCAAAATGTCTAATCCTCAGTAAGCTCTGAAACCATATCATTAACTGGCGGATTGCTTTGTTTTACGTTTAACACCTTCAATGTTTCAAGTCATATATTTAAAACCTTCTGTGCTTAAGCTGTGGGTGAATAGGCCGCTTTGAGAGTCTTTAATTTAATTGAATACTTTGAAAATAGGGAGCTGTACTTAGGGAATTGCAAAAATAAGGATATTTGGCTCTGAAATTAGAGCCTATCCATTTTCCTTCCATTCAACCTGCACATAGGATTCCTACTTAGCGGCTGAAAGAGAAAAGCAAAATTGCAGTGTGTTTGTTCCTTTTCCGTGAATACACCGTGTTCACATGATTATGCTCTCGAAAAATGTTCGACTCCCTCAGAGTCGAGCTTAGAAAGATTTCATTTCTACGCTGGCACAGAGAAGCAAGTTAGAGAAAGTACTGACTAAGTACCTCCATCCCGTCTATCTCGCCGCCGACCTCTTGCCCACATCCTACGTTTGGCCTGGAAAGCCCTCCTTCCTCATATCATACAGATTATTGCTCTCCTCCACTTCCAGGCCCTACAGGCACACCTCCTCCAGAAAGACTTCCCTGACTAATCCCTCCTTTCCTCTACTCCAACACCCTTCTCATCTGCTTTTACTTGCTCTCTCATTCATCCTCTCTCTCATCCTACAACACATATATATATATATGTATATATATATATATGCATATCTCTGTTATTTATTGATTTATCTTTTTCTTTATATTAATGTCCACCTCCCCCTTTAGACTGTGAGCTCATTGTGAGCAGGGAATGTGTCTGTTTGTTATTTCATATGCTCCCAAGTGCTTAGTACAGTGCTTTGCAAACAGTAGGCATTCAGTAAATATGATTGAATGAATGAATGAATGAATGAATGAATTATTTTCAACTGCTTGTTCTGGTCTTGGAATTTTCTTTTCTCTGTTGTTATTGGTTGAGCACCTACTACGTGCCAGGCACTGTACTAAGCGCTGGGGTAGATAGAAGGTAATCAGGCTGGACACAGTCCCCCTGTCCCATATGGGGCTCAACAGTCTTAATCCCCATTTTACAGATAAGGTGATTGAGGCCCAGAGAGGTGAAGTGGTTTGCCCTAGTTCACACAGCAGACAAGGGGCAGAGTCAGAATTACGACCCATGACCTTCTGACTCCCAGGCCCAGGCTCTGTCCACTGGGCTACATTCATTCATTCATTCAATAGTATTTATTGAGCGCTTACTATGTGCAGAGCACTGTACTAAGCGCTTGGAATGAACAAGTCGGCAACAGATAGAGACGGTCCCTGCCGTTTGATGGGCTCACGGTCTAATCGGAGCGGGACGGACAGACGAGAACGATGGCGATAAATAGAGTCGAGGGGAAGAACATCTCGTAAAAACAATGGCAACTAAATAGAATCGAGGCGATGTACATTTCATTAACAAAATAAATGACTTCCCACTGCTTTTTCTCAAGGGCAGGGAATGTATCTGTTTATTGCTATGAATGTATCTGTTTATTGAAGCAGCGTGGCTCAGTGGAAAGAGCCCGGGCTTGGGAGTCAGAGGTCATGGGTTCGAATTCCGACTCTGCCACTTGTCAGCTGTGTGGCTGTGGGCAAGTCACTTCACTTCTCTGTGTCTCAATTCCCTCATCTATAAATGGGGATTAAGACTGTGAGCCTCACATGGGACAACCTGATTACCCTGTATCTCCCCCAGCACTTAGAACTGTGCTCTGCACATAGCAAGCGCTTAACAAATACCAACATTATTATTATTATTATGTTGTACTCTCCCAAGCACTTAGTACAGTTCTTTGTACGCAGTAAGCGCTCAATAAATACTCTTGAATGAATGAATAAATGAATCATAAGTGTTTAGATGTGGGAAGGGTCAGTGACCGTGTCTGGTGGGTGACTGTTCAAATAATCCAAAGGTTGGTTCAATTCATGGGTAACTTGCAAGACCATCGCCCTGGAGCCAGGACACCTGTGTCCCAGACCTAGTTCAGGCACTAACCTGCTGTGTGATTGTGGCCAAATCATTTATCCTCTCTGCTCCTGTTTCCTCATCTCTAAAGTGATAAGAGAAGCAGCGTGGCTCAGTGGAAAGAGCCCGGGTTTGGGAGTCAGAGGTCATGGGTTTGAATCCCAGCTCGGCCACTTGGCAGCTGTGTGACTGTGGGCAAGTCGCTTCACTTCTCTGTACCTCAGTGACCTCATCTGGAAAATGGGGATGAAGACTGTGAGCCTCACGTGAGACAACCTGATGACCCTGTATCTACCCCAGCGCTTAGAACGGTGCTCTGCATATAGTAAACGTTTAACAAACACCGACATTATTATTAATATTATTATAAGAGAGCTGTGGCCTAGTGGAACAGACCTGGACCTAGGAGTCAGAAAGCTGACAGACAATTATTCTCCCCCACTTCAAAGCCTTATTGAAAGCACATCTCCTTCAAGAGGCCTTCCCTGACTAAGCCCCCCTTTCCTCTTCTCCCTCTCTCTTCTGCCCTGATTTGCTCCTTCTGTTCATCCCCCCTCCCAGCCACACAGCACTTACGTCCATATCTGTCTTATCTTTATATTAATTTCTGTCTTCCCTTCTAGACTGTAAACTCATTATGGGCAGGGAATGTGTCTTAGTACGGTGCTCTGCGCTCAGTGAGTGCTCAATAAATACGACTGAGTGAATTGAATGAAAGAACGAATGCCCGGCTTCTAACCCCGCCTCTGCTATTTGCCTGCTGTGAGACCTTGGGGAAATCACTTTACTTCTCAGCGTCTTGTTTTCTCATCTGTAAAATGGGGATAGAAATAACTGCTCTTCGTCCCACTTAGGCTGTGAGCCCCGCTGGGACAGGGATTGGGTCCAACTCGATTGTTTTGTGTCCATCCCATCACTTAACTGAACACAGTGCATAGTAAGCGTTTAACAAATACCACGATTATCCTTATTATTATTATTGGTGGCCCTAAACTGCATAGACCGTTGTTATTCACAAGCTTACTTCATGGCAAAAGACACTGTGGGGTGGTGTGGTCTAGTGGAAAGAGACCGGGCCTGGGAGTCAGAGGACCTCAGTTCTAATTCCAGCCCTTCCACTTGTCTGCTCTATGACTTGGACAAATAGCTTTTCTGGGCCTCAGTTTCCTCATCTGTAAACTGGGGATTAAATACTTCACCTGTGAGCCCCGTGTGGGACAGGGATTGAGACTGCTCCGAAGGTCTACATGCATAAGAATCAGGTTCCTTTGGAAATGTTTTGTCTCCAAATTAATGACCCAGACATCAAGCACCTGCTAATACCAAGACGACCTTATTGGTTTTGAAGCAGCATAGCGTAGTAGATATGAGCCAAGACCTGGGAGTCAGAAGGATATGGGTTCTAATCCAGGCTCTGCCACTAGTCTGCTGTGTGACCTTGGGCAAATCACTTCACTTGTCTGTGTCTCAGTTTCTGCATCTAAAAAATGGAGATTGAGACTGTGAGCCCCACGTGAGTCTGGGACTGTATCCAAGCAGCGTGGCTTAGTGGAAAGAGCATGGGTTTGGGAAACAGAGGACACGGGTTCTAATCCCCACTCTTCCATTTGTCTGCTGTGTGACCTTGGGCAAGTCACTTAACTTCTCTGTGCCTCAGTTCCCTCATCTGGAAAATAAGGGTTAAGACTGTGAGCCCCACGTAGGAGAACCTGATTACCCTGTATCTTCCCCAGCGCTTAGAACAGTGCTCAGCACATAGTAAGCACTTAAATACCAACATTATTATTATTATTATTATTATTATTATTATTATTATTATTAAGGGCTTACTGTGTGCCAAGCACTGCACTAAACACTGGGATAGATATAAGATATAAGATAATCAGGTTGGACATAATCCCTGTCCCACATGGAGCTCAAAGTCGAAGTAGGAAAGTGACTTGCCCAAGGTCACAAAGCAAGAAATATCTTCCCCTGCTTAGAGCAGTGCTTGGCGCTTGGCATGTAGTAAGAGTATAAGCAGCGTGGCTCAGTGGAAAGAGCTCGGGCTTGGGAGTCAGAGGTCATGGGTTCGAATCCTGGCTCTGCCACTTGTCAGCTGTGTGACCTTGGGCAAATCACTTCACTTCTCTGTGCCTCAGTTCCCTCATCTGTAAAATGGGGATAAAGACTCTTAGCCTCACGTGGGACAACCTGATGACCCTGTATCTCCCCCCAGCGCTTAGAACAGTGCTCTGCACAGAGTAAGCACTTAACAAATCCCAACATTATTATTATAACAAATACTATCTTCATCATCGACCCTATTTCCTTGTGTTCTCCCCTGTGCTTATGACAGTGCTTGGCATATAGTAAATTCTTAACAAATACCATAGTTATTATTATAATTTTGCAATGATATCAGCCTTGATTATCTGGTCTCTACCCCAGGTCTAGGCCCAGTGTTTAGTTCAGATCACTGAAGAAATATCACAATTGTTGTTATGTATGCTCTAGCCCGTAGTGTTAAGGTTAGAGAATGAACCCTCAAAGGGAAACCGGCTACATTTTCACATCTGTGAGGTGGGAAAAAGTCTTCTCTTTCACTGAGATTATTACCACTCACTCAACTCTTCTCTAACCTGGATGCTAGCAAACTGGACTCATGGTTGCTCAGGTGAGTTCCTTATCGTGCAGATTTTATGGTCTTTTAAGCCTAGCTAAATGATGAATTTTCAATGTACAGCAGCGATTTCATGGCACTTTTCCCTCATTAAAAGAGAATATCTCATGCCCTGTGATTAACTTTTCAATTAAACCCACCCGATAAGATCTAGCCTATATTTCTAAATTCATAGAAAAAGTTTTGAAATTTTTCTGCTGCTTACTTCAAATGTTTGAAAACGATATCATTTGTGTGGGACAAAAAAAAAAAATTCATGACAGATGTCTAACTTTTCCATCCCGGATTAAAGAGCAGGAATGAATAGCTTGTTGCGTTACCTAAGGCTCAGAATAGGCAAGATAATTAGAAACCTAACAGGACATACTCAAAACGAGCTAATTAACAGCCCATGATTTCCCCCACAGGAAGTTCTGTGGACATACTAATTTGAGAAATAAGCATCCTATTCAACATGACACATGGATCCATCCTTCCCTGCGGAGGTGTATCTAGCAGTTAAGAGATTGCATTTGGCTTTTTTCTACTAGAAGATCATTTCCCTCTGTCGTTTTCTGCTTCCAGGGTGGGAGGGAGAGAAGGGAACAATGAGATGAGGAGAGGAGTGGATCAACCTTGAGACGGGAACAAAGAAAGAGAAAGGTCAGGGAGAAAAGGAAGAGAGAGAGAAAGAGAGGAGGAGAGAGACAGGGAAGGAAGGAAAAAAAGGAGGAGAGAATAATAACAATAATAATAATAAAGGCATTTGTTAAGCACTTACTATGTATCAATAACAGTTCTAAGCGCTGGAGTAGATACAAGGTAATCAGGTTGTCCAACATGGGGCTCACAGTCTCAATCCCCATTTTACAGGTGAGGTAACTGAGGCAGGGAGAAGTGAAGTGACTTGCCCAAAGTCACAGAGCTGATAAGTGGTGGAGCAGAGATTAGAACTCACAACTTCTGACTCCCAAACCCGTGCTCTTTCCACTAAACTATGGAGAGAAGGGAACAGAGAGAAGAGAGATAAAGGGAATACGGAGAGAGAGAGAGAGAGGAGGTCGGGGTGAAAAGGAAGCAATGAGAGAAGATGTGGGTGAGGAAAAGGAGCAGGGAGAGGAAAGAGAGGAACTGGAGACAAAGGGATAGGTAAGAAAAGAGAGATGAGGTGGGGAGAAACGGGAAAAAAGAGAGAAGAGATGGAGGAGAAAAATCGAAAGAGAGAGAAGGAACGAAGGTGGGGGAGAAAAGGAAACAGTGAGAGAAGACATGGGTGAGGAAAAGGAACAGAGAGAGGAAAGAGAGAAGGTGGAGAGACAAGGGAACAGAAAGAAAAGTGGAGAGAGGAGGTGGGGGGAAATGGGAAATAAAGAGAAGAGATGGGGGAGAAAAGCAAAAGAGAGAGAAGGAAAGAAGGTGGGGAGAAAGGGAATAAAGAGAAGGGAGAGATGGAGAAGGGGAGAGAAGGAAACAGAGAAGAGAGGAGGCAGTGGAGGAGAGAAGGGAAAGAAGATGGGAAGAGAGGAAATAGGGCAGAGAGAACGGAAAGGAGAGAAGAGTGAAAGTGAGGCAGAGGGAAAGGAGAAGAGAAGAAGCAGAGGAGAATAGAGGAGAGAATAAAGAATGGAAGAAATGAGCTGTAGATTCTGAAACTTCCCTCAACCTTCCGTTAAAAATGGGCCTTTGTGAATATGGGTCATTTGCAGGCTCTGTGCTTTCCTTCTATCCATAATTAATCTCCTCCTCCTCCCATGAGGAAATCCTACGGGGGCCCAGCCCTTGTCTCCGGACCACAATGACTTTGCTAAAGTTGAACGGCCCGGCCTGTGAAACAAATGAGAGGAAAGGCCGTAGAGGGCCGGGAAAGTGAAGAATGAAACGGTAATGAAGACTCCCCTTTCATGGTTCTTAGTTTATAGGGGGCAAGGAAAGGGGAGATCGATAATGTTCCGAGGACATTGATGGACGATGAGAAGGAGCGGGGTCTAGTGGAAATAACCCGGGCCTGGGAGTAAGAAGATCATGGGTTCTAATTCCGGCTCTGCCACTTGTCCGCTGTGTGGCCTTGGGCAAGTCACTTAACTTCTCTGGGCCTCAGTTTTCTCAACTGTAAAATTGGGATTGCTTGGAACCTAATAAGCACTTAACCAATAACGTAATTATAGTTATTAACAGAGCTTGATGCGGTCTATTTTTAGAGATCCAGAGCAGTGAGGCACCCACGTCCTCTGACTACCAAGCCCATGCTCTACCCACTCTTTACCCCATATGGGGCTCATAGCCTTAATCCCCATATTACAGAGGAGGGAACTGAGGCCCGGAGAAGTGAAGTGACTCACCCAGGGTCACACAGCAGACAAGTGGCAGAGCTGGGATTAGAACCCAGGCCCTTCTGACTCCCAGGCCCATGATCTATCCACTAAGCCTCGCTGCAATGCCGGGCCCCGCTTTTACTTAGACTCTGAGCCCCATGTGGGACAGGGACTGTGTCCGACCTGCTGAACCTGTATCTAGCCCAGCGCTTAAAACAGTGCTTGAAACATAGTAAGTACTTAACAAATACGATTCGACATTTATGATTCTTCGAGGATCGGTCTCAAACGGAAGGCGTGGATAAGATCTGTGAATAATTTTAAAACATAAATGCTTAGTAATAATGTTAATGTTGGTATGTGTTAACTGCTTACTATGTGCAGAGCACTGTTCTAAGCGCTGGGGTAGATACAGGGGTAATCAGGTTGTCCCACATGAGGTTCACAGTTAATAGCCATTTTACAGATGAGGTAACTGAGGCCCAGAGAAGTTAAGTGACTTGCCCACAGTCACACAGCTGACAAGTGGCAGAGCCGGGAGTCGAACCCATGACCTCTGACTTCCTCTTTCCACTGAGACACACAGGGCTCTGTATTAAGTAAGCAACAAATGAATCAAACACATTTAGTGAGCTCATGCTATGTGCAGAACACCGTATTAAGCGTATGGGAGAGTGCAATATAACGGAATTGGTAGACAAGTTCCTTGCCCACAACAAGCTTACCATTTTTTATGGTATTGGTTAAGTGCTTACTATGTGTCAAACACTGTTCTAAGCATGGGGGTGGATGCAAGTTAAGTAGCTGGGACACAGTCCCTGTCCCCTATGGAGCTCACACTCTAAGTAGGAAAGAGGACAGGAGAGCCGAGGCACAGTTAAGTGACTTGCCCAAGGTCACGAAGCAAGAAATTGGCAGAGCTGGGATTAGAACCCAAGTCCTCTGACTCCCAGGCCCACGCTCTCTCCTCTAGGCCATGCTGCTTCTTGACAAAAAGCCTTCCTCTCCTCATCCAAACAAATCGATCAACATGACGGAAAATGAGATTCAGAAAGAACTGTTATTTCTAGAATTGGATGAGCAGGAAGGAGGACATAAATAAAGAATTAAGACCAACGGCGGGAAGGCAAAGGGAGAATAAAGCAGTGGAAAATAAGGAGGAAGCTACCGGAGACATGCAGTCTGTCAAAAGTCGAAATTGACTCGTTCGCTTGCGATCAGTTGTCATCCGTCAATATTCGGTCGACGTGTCAGCCCGCCCGATTGAAAAGCATTCTTATTATTGCCGTGTTCTTTCTAGTCTGTTCTTTCTGAGGCCGCATATACAACCTGCACTGATGAGACGTGATATATGAATGCCAACAGGGGCCCGCATCTTGGCAGTAATGATGACTGTGAGGATTTTAGTGACATTTTAGGCAATCCAGGCACCCAAATTCTCTGGTTAATTCTCCGTCCTTAATAACAGCAACCTCAGGTAATACACACCCCAAATCTTCCCTAGTTCAAGGACAGTGAAGAATTTAATCATCTTCTATTAGTTAGGAAATTGAATGCCCCCGGGCTAGATATTGTTGTCATCTTTATGGGACATAGCCTCAGACCTGGCATTAATAGATGACTTAATTCTCTTTGGATACTGACACCGTCGGGTTATTGACATAGAAGAATCCAACTCAAAGGACAGCTGAAAACTAAAGGCTGCACAGTGGCGAGACAATTGAAAAAGTGAACTAATTGGGATTTGCCAGCACCGGATCTCATGATAGTCAGTAATAATTACGGTACTTGTTAAGGACTAACTATGTGCTGAGCACTGTACTAAGAGCTGGGGTAGATGCAAGTTAATCAGGTTGGACACAGTCCCTGTCCCACATGGGGCGCGCATTCTAAGGAGGGGGAAGAATCCCCACTTTACCTATGAAAAAAGTCAATTGTATTTATTAACAACACAATAATAATAATAACTGTGATTTTGTTTAAGTGCTTATTATGTGCCAGGCACCATTCCAAGTTTGGCGTTACATTCATTCATTCAATAGTATTTATTGAGCGCTTACTATGTGCAGAGCACTGTACTAAGCACTTGGAATGTACAATTCGGCAACAGATAGAGACAATCCCTGCCCATTGATGGGCTTACGGTCTAATCGGGGAGGCAGACGGACAAAAACAAGACAACATAATCTCGATAAATAGAATCAAGGGGATGTACACCTCATTAACAAAATGAATAGGGTAATAAAAATCTATACAAATGAGCACGGTGCTGAGGGGAGGGGAAGGGAGAGGGGGAGGAGCAGAGGGAAAGAGGGGAAAGGGGGCTTAGCTGAGGGGAGGTGAAGGGGGAAAAGGGGTGGAGCAGAGGGCAGGAGGGAGCAGAGAGGGAGCAGAGGGAGCAGAGGGAAAAGGGCAAGCTCAGTCTGGGAAGGCCCCTTGGAGGAGGTGAGCTCTCAGTAGGGCTTTGAAGAGGGGAGGAGAGTTAGTTTGGCGGAGATGAGGAGGGTGGACATTCCAAGACAGCGGTAGGACGTGGGCCAGGGGTCGACGGTGGGATAGGCGGGAACGGGGGACAGTGAGGAGGTGAGCGGTGGCAGAGGAGTGGAGTGTGCAGGCTGGGCTGGAGAAGGAGAGAAGGGAGGGGAGGTAGGAAGGGGCAAAGTGTTGGAGAGCTTTGAAGCCAAGAGTGAGAAGTTTTTGTTTCATGAGGAGGTTGATAGGCAACTACTGGAGGATTTTAAGGAGGAGAGTGACGTGCCCAGAGTGTTTCTGCAGGAAGATGATCCGGGCAGCAGAATGAGGAATAGACTGGAACGGGGAGAGACACGAGGAAGGGAGATCAGAGAGAAGGCTGACATAATAATCCTGTCAGGATATTATGAGAGCTTGTACCAGTAAGATAGCCGTTTGGAAGGAGAGGAAAGGGCGGATCTGGGCGATATTGTAAAGGTGAGACCGGCAGGCATTGGTGACGGATTGGTTGTGTGGGGTGAATGAGAGAGCCGAGTCAAGGATACAAGTTACATAAAAGCTAATCAGGTGGGATGCAGTTCCTATCCCGTGTGGGGCTCACAGTCTTGATCCCCATTTTTACAAATGAGGAAAATGAGGCTCAGATAAGTGAAGTGACTTGCCCAAGGTCACACAGCAGACAAGTGGACAGATAGCAGAGCGGAGATTAGTACCCAGGTCCCTTCTGACTCCCACACCCATGCTCTGTCCATTAGGCCGTGTGAACGTTTTCTGTATGCAGGACACTTTACGAAGTGCTTGGAGAGTACAGTACAACCATACAACAGGCAAATTCCCTGCCCGCAACAAGCTTATGCTCTAGAGGGGGTGATATCTGAGGCTCATAGAAGTTGATAGACCTGCCCAAGGTCACACAACGGGCAAGTGGTAGAGCTAGAATAGAACCCCGTTCTTTCACTCCCAAGGCGGTGGGTTGTTTTTCGTTGTTGTTGGGTTTTGGAGTACTATTTTATGGTATTTATTATGTGCTTATTAACTCATTCAATCACAGTGACTGAGCGCTTATTGTGTGCAGAGCTAGGAAAGTACACTTCAACAATAAAGAGAGACAATCCCTGCCCACACCGGGCTTACAGTCTAGAAGGTGGGAGGCAGACATCAAAACAAGTAAACGGGCATCAATATAGATAAATAGAATTAGAGATCTATATGCATGAAAATAAATAAGTAGGGATCAATATAAATAAATAGAATTATAGATGTATTCATATATACATAGATGCTGTGGGGGTGGGGAAAGGGGGTGATGAGTACTGGGAACAAGTCAAGGTGGAGCATAAAGGAGTGGGAGAAGATGAAAGGAAACCTTATTCTCCAAAACATTTAGTACGGAGTTCTGCACAGGGTAAGCACTCAATAGATGCAGCTGGTGGGATGAGCTTTTCTTAATAATAGTAATTACGGTATCTGTTAAGTGCTTACAGTGTCCCAAGCTCAGTTCTGAGCACTGGGATGATGGGGGAGGGATGGGTTGTTGCAAGAAAACTACCTCCCCATTGTAAAGAACTGGATATAAGTTTCTTTAGACTTTATTATTATTATTATTAAGTTTCTGATTCATAGCGACTCCATGGATAGACTTTCTCCAGAATGTCCTGTCCTCTGCCATCATCCACGACCTTTCTAACGGTTCTTCCATTATCGTCGTTACGGTCTCTATCCACCTAGCTGCCGGGCTGCCTCTTCCATGTTTGCCCTGGACTTTTTCTAGCAAATAGTGTCCTTCTCCAGAGAATTCGTCCTCTTGATGATGTCTCCAAAATATGCTCCTCTAAGTTGAGTCATTTGGCCTTCCAAAGACCACCTTGGTTTGTTTTGCTCTAAAATCCACTTGTTTGTCTTTCGGGTGGTCCATGGTATTCGCCGAAGCCTTCTCCAACACCACATTTCAAAAGAACAAAAGTGTTAAATACATTGGATGAATGTCTCTATACATCAGCAAGTAAATTATGATTTTGTTTTTCTCATGGAAAGAATAACCATAATCTAAAAAAACGATTATGAAAGCAGCTGAACTACCAGCTGACCAATTCTAAAGCTCTAAATGTGAGGAAGAAATAATGCCCGTTGGAGAATGTTTTTTTCAAGCCAAGTGGTAAGAATTAAAAGGCGTGTCATACATTGATGATAAGTCATTAACCTCTTTTGGACGCTAAGAATGGTTTATGGCAAGCAAGCTGGTGATAGAGATCGATTCTAATGACTGTTATTTCTTGCAGATTGATAGGGTGGTTCAGGCAGCTGGAACCAATTAAACCCACTTGTAAGGTCCAACTCAAAATGGTGCGTTTGGAAGCTCCATCATCGGCTTCCAAATAAGGCTATTCATTCTACCGTGTTCAGCGGTTGATGTTCCTAGGTGTATGATTAGATTTGACTATTAAATATCTCGGATTTAAACTCTATACTAACTGCATACTGAGGCAACAATTATGATATTTATTAAGTGCTTTCAGTGTGCCAAGCACATAGCAATGATAATGATCGTGGTATGAGAGAAGCGCTTACTACGTGTCAGATGCTGCACTAAGCGCTGCTGTGGATACAAGCAAATCGGGTGGGACATGGCCCTTTTCCTACGTGGGGCTCACAGTCTCAATCCCCATTTTCCAGAAGAGATCATTGAGGCACAGAGAAGCGAAGTGCCTTTCCCAAAGTCGCATGGTAGACTAGTGGCGGATCCAGGATTAGAACCCATGACCTCCTGCCTCCCAGGCCCGGCCTCTCTCCATTACTCCATGCTGCTTCTAACGTGGTCAATGATGGCAAGCGGAAATAGCGGGCATTTGGATGGACATAATAAGAATTTTTATAGCGCTGAACGTCATTATTATTACTATATATTAGAGGATTAGTATATTGCTTTACTATCCTACAGTATATTATTGCTATTTAGTAGTAATGATGATACTTATTAAGCACTTACTATGTGCCAGGCACAGTATTAAGTACTATCTGTTCCCCCATCTCTAGATTGTAACCTCATTGTCGGTGGGTAATGTGTCCGTTATATTGTTGTAATAATAATAAAAATAATAATGGTATTTAGAGAAGCAGCGTGGCTCGGTGGAAAGAGCTCGGGCTTGGGAGTCAGAGGTCATGGGATCGAATCCCGGCTCTGCCACTTCTCAGCTGTGTGACTGTGGGCGAGTCACTTCACTTCTCTGTGCCTCAGTGACCTCATCTGTAAAATGGGGATTAACTGTGAGCCTCACGTGGGACAACCTAATTACCCTGTATCTACCCCAGTGCTTAGAACAGTGCTCTGCACATAGTAAGCGCTTAACAAATACCAACATTATTATTATTATTGTTAAGGGCTTACTATGTGCCAAGCATAGTTCTAAGCGCTGGGGGAGATACAAGTTGATCTGTTATCCCATGTGGGGCTCACAGTCTTAATCCCCATTTTACAGATGAGGTAACTGAGGCACAGAGAAGTTAAGCACCTTGCCCAAGGACACACAGCTGACAAGTGGCAGAGGTGGGATTGGAGCCCGTGACCTCTGACTCCCAAGTCTGGGCTCTTTCCACTTAGCCACGCTGCTTTGTTGCTTGTTTTGCCCTTCCAAGTGCTTAGTATAATCTTCCGCACACAGTGAGCACCCAATAATCATGTTGGACTGACTGCCAAGTCACAGAATTAGGATTAGAACCCAAGTCCATTGACTTCCAGACCCGTGCTCCTTTCCATCAGACTGTGTTGCTTTGCCCTGGTTAGAGAATCAGAAAACATGCATCAGACAGCATGAGCCTGTGGGGCCTTTTTATACACTGTACTAGCGAAGGAACAGCTTGTGTGCACAGAATGGCTGAGTCTGGTGAGGCAGGTTTTTCTGAACACCAGAGGTTTGCAAAATGCAACCCCTGCGTTCAAAGAGAGATTTGTGTACTTCCATAGGGTCCATCTCGCCACTGACCTTTCACCCACGTCCTGCCTCTGGCCTGGAACACCCTCCCTCTTCATATGCGCCAGGCCATCACTGTCCCCACCTTCAAAGCCTTATCGATAGCCCATCTCCTCCAAGAAGTCTTCCCTGACTAATCCCTCCTTTCCTCTTCTCCCCTCCCTTCTGGGTCACCCTTGGACGTGGATTTGCGTTCTTTCTTCATCCCACACACAGCCGCACAACAGTTGAGTCCCTATCTGGAATTTCTTTCTTTCTATTAACGTCTGTCACCTTTGTGGGCAGGGAACGTGCCTACCAACTCTGTCCTATTCTACTCTCCCAAAGGCTCATTCATTCATTCATTCGATTGTATTTATTGAGCGCTTACTGTGTGCAGAGCACTGTACTAAGCACTTGGAATGGACAATTCAGCAACAGACTGAGACAATCCCTGCCCATCAACCGACTCATAGTCTAAAAGGGGGAGACAGACAGCAAAACAAAACAAACAGGCTTAGTACAGTGCTCTGCACACAGTAAGCGCTCAATCAATACAATTCATTCAATAGTATTTATTGAGCGCTTACTATGTGCAGAGCGCTGTACTAAGCACTTGGAATGTACAAATCGGAAACAGATAGAGACAGTCCCTGCCCTTTGACGGGCTTACGGTCTAATCGGGGGAGGCAGACGGACAGAAACAATAGCAATAAATAGAATCAAGGGGATGAACATCTCATTAAAACAATAGCAATAAATAAAATCAAGGCGATGTATATCTCATTAATAAAATAAATAGGGTAATGAAAATATATACAGTTGAGCGGACGAGTACAGTGCTGAGGGGAGGGGAAGGGAGAGGGGGAGGAGCGGAGGGAAAGGGGGTAAAAGAGGGCTTAGCTGAGGGGAGGTGAAGGGGGTGTAAAGGGGGAGCAGAGGGAAAGCATTCATTCAATCAATCGTATTTATTGAGTGCTTACTATGTGCAGTGATTGAATGGGCGAGTTACTGATAAAAGATCTAGTCGCTTTTGGAGTTTCAGGTTCGAGAACTCTAAAAGAGGTGGTTTGCGACATAAACTGAGGGTTAAACGTGAGCATCTTCAGCTCTCATCTATTTTCTCTCAATCCTGTCCACAGAAAGGCTGAGGAGAACAGCTCAGGTTTTTTACTGCCCACTAGGGAAACGAGTAGAAGACGGACTAAATGTTTCAGAATAAAGTAGCAGTTGAATGCTCTTTCCTGTCCATTTCGGGTGGAATGGAGAACTCCCGAAGCCTCTTTTAGAATTTTGTCCAACAGGAATATGACAAACAGAAAGTTCAAGCTTTTGAGGGAAGAGGCATCTTCATAATAGACCGCGTTTACCAGCGTGGAGAAGCAGCGTGGCTTAGTGGCAAAAGCACGGTTTTGGGAATCAGAGATTACGGGTCATGATAGGGGGAGCTGCCATTTGAATTTGTGGTCACAATTCAAATACTACTTGTTTTGTTCTGTTTCGTTTTGCTGTCTCTCTCCCCCATTTAGACTGTGAGCTTGTTATTGGGCAGGGATTATCTCTATCCGTTGCCGAATTGTACGTTCCAAACGCTTAGTACAGTGCTCTGCACATAGTAAACGCTCAATAAATATGATTAAATGAATGAGTAATCCCGACTTCGCCCCTTGTCCGCTGTGTAATCTAGGGCAAGTCACTTAACTTCTCTGCTCCTCAGTTCCCTCCTCTGTAAAATGGGGATTTAGACTATGAGCCCCAGCTGGGTCAACCTGATTACCTTGTAATTACTGCAGTGCTTAGAATAGTGATTGGCACACAGTAAATGGTTAAGAAATACCATTGTTATTATTATTATTATTACCAAATTGAACATTTTTATCGCTTTCTCACCTCCATTATTTAATAATTGTTCAAGTTATAGTGTTTGTTGAGCATTTACTCTGTGCAGAGCAGTCCACTAAACAATTTGTAGGTATAGTAGAGTTAGCAAGAATAATAATTATAACAATAATGGTATTTGTTAAGTGCTTATTACATGCCTGGCACTGTACCAAGCGCTGGGGTGGATACAAGGAATTAAGGTTAGACACAGTCCCTGTCCCTTGTGGGGCTCACAAAATCTCAATCCCCACCTTATAGGTGAGGGAACTGAGGCACAGAGAAGTGAAGTGACTTGCCCAAGGTCACGCAGCAGACACGTGGTGGAGCTGGGATTAGAACCCATGACCTTCTGCCTGCCAGGCCCGGGTTTCATCCACCGTGCCAAGCTGCTTCTAGTAAGTAGACGTGATGTCTGCCCCCAAGAGGTTTCTAATCTAACTGGGACGGAGACAGACACTAAATTTACAATTTGAGGGTATAAGGGTATTTGTGTAGGAGCTACTGGGGTTGTGAATACCCAAGCATTTGGGGGAGTCTGAAGTTCAGTCAGTCAGCACACTGTGTGCAGAGCGCTGTACTAAGCACTTGGTGGAAGCAGTGGGAAGCAGCTTGGCTCAGTGGAGAGAGCGTGGGCTTGGGAGTCAGAGGTCATGGGTTTGAATTCCGGCTCTGCCACTTGTCAGCTGTGTGACTGTGGGCAAGTCACTTCACTTCTCTGGGCCTCAGTTCCCTCATCTGTCAAATGGGGATGAAGACTGTGAGCCTCGTGTGGGACAACCTGATTACCTTGCATCTCCCCTAGCACTGAGAACAGTGCTCTGCACGTAGTAAGCACTTAACAAATACCAACGTTATTATTATTAGAGTACAGTGTAATAACAGATACATTCCCTGCTCAAGTGCATTTGCCAGGAGTCGGAAATAGGAAAATAGGGAAATAAGGTGAGGAGATGAAAGATTAATGGGGGAAGGTCTACCTGGAGAAGATGTGTTTTCAGAAGGATTTTGAAGAGAGGGTGAGAAGTGGTCTGCTAGTTGAGAAGGCAGTTTGTTTAGTATCCTTATATTTTGATTCCCTTTTTAATGATGCTGACTGATACATTCCCTTCAGTTGAATTGGATAGTAATAAGAATAATTATGGTAGTTGTTAAGCGCTTACTATGTGTCAAACTCTATTCTAAGCGCTGGCGTAGATGCCTGGCTCAGTGGGAAGAGCCCGGGCTTGGGAGTCAGAGTTCATGGGTTCGAATCCCTGCTCTGTCACTTGTCAGCTGTGTGACTGTGGGCAAGTCACTTAACTTTTCTGTGCCTCAGTTCCCTCATCTGTAAAATGGGGATTAACTGTGAGCCTCACGTGGGACAACCTGATTCCCCTGTGTCTACCCCAGCGCTTAGAACAGTGCTCTGCACATAGTAAGCGCTTAACAAATAACAACATTATTATCCACATCAATCAGGTCGGACACAGTCCCTGTTCAACTTGGAACTCAGTCGTTTTACAGATGAGGTGACTGTGGCCTAGAGAAATGAAGTGACAGGCCCAAGGTCACACAGCAGACGGGTGGTGGAGCCGGGATTAGAACCCAGGTCCGTCTGATTCCCAGGCCCCGTGCTCTACCCACTGAGCGATGCTGCTTTTCTCTATGATTTGATAGTGTGCCAACCTCTGCTTCCTAAACTGACTAAAGGCTAGAAGCTTTTGAAGTTACTGGGCCAAACATTTGCTAGTTACATTCAATAGGCTGCTAATTCCATTTGAATCGGCTTTGTTCTCAGTCAACCCAGAGGTAATGTTAACATCTGTTCTTCCAATAGCAAAATCGAGTAAAGCAGCGCTAATTTGGTTCACCTCTATCTGACTTAGTGTTGATTAGCGAGAAACAAGACTCCAAATGTTATGCAAATGAGTGCTCTATGGATAAGCTAATAATAATTGTGGCATTTCATTCATTTATTCATTCAGTCATATTTATTGAGAGTTTCCTGCTTGCAGAACACTGTACTGAGCACTTGGGAGAGTATAATACAACAAATAGACATATTCCCTGCCCACAGTGAGTTTATAGTCTAGAGGGGGGAGACAGACATTGGCATTAATGAAGAGCACAGACCTGGGAGTCAGAAGGTCATGGGTTCTAATTCAGGCTCCGCTGCTTGTCTGCTCTGTCACTTCACTTTTCTGTGCCTCAGTTACCTCATCTGTAAAATGGGGATTGAGAATGTGAGCCTCACGTGGGACAGGGACCGTGTCCAATCCGATTTGCTTGTATCCTCCCCAGTGCTTAGTAACTATGGTATTCGTTAAGCATTTACTATATGCCGGGCACTGTATTAAGCCCTGGGGTAGATCCAGGCTAATCAGGTCGGACCTAACCTGTCCCACAGTAGGGCTCACAGTGTTAATTCCCATTTTACAGACAAAGTAACTGAGGTGCAGAGAAGCCAAGTGACTTGCCCAAGGACACACTGGAGATAGGTGGCGGACCCGGGAGTAGAACCCAGGCCCTTCTGGTTCCCAGGCCCATACTCAATCCACTAGGCCACGGAAAAAGACATTAATAGAAATAATGCTACTACTAATAATAATGTCGGTATCTGTTAAGCGCTTACTATGTGCCGAGCACTCTTCTAAGCGCTGGGGTAGATACAGGGTAATCAGGTCCCATGCGGGGCTCACAGTCTTAATCCCTATTTTCCAGATGAGGTAACTGAGGCACAGAGAAGTTAAGTGACTTGCCCAAAGTCACACAGCTGCCAAGCGGCGGAGCGGGGATTAGAACCCATGACCTCAGACTCCTAAGCCCGTGCTCTTTCCACTGAGCCACGCTAATACTACTAATAATGGTATCTGTTAAATGCATACTATGTGCCAGGCACTGAACTAAGCCCTGGGGTGGACACAAGAAAATCGGATCAGACACAGTCCCTGTCCCATGAGCGGCTCAGTCTCAATCCCCGTTTTACAGATGAGGTAACTGAGGCGCAGAGACCTAAAGTGACTTGCCCAAGGTCACACAGCAGACGCGGCGAAGCCGGGATTAGAACCCATGACCTGCTTACTCCCAGGCCTGGGCTGTTTTCACTACACGATGCCGCTTTTTTTACTGTTCCATGTTGCTTCTTCTCAATAAACAGGTCACGGCTGGGTACCTAAGTGCCGCGGGACTGATGGAAGGGTGAATATAGGGAGCAAAACCAAGGCCGGCTGCTCAAACTCCCGGACCAGTGCTCTTCTCGCTGGAACAATGAGACTCCCCCTTAGAGAAGCTAGCGATAAAATCTGCAGAACGCGACACTGACTTTCAAGGCCCCCAAGGGAGATGGAGGATTGATATCCTTCAGGGTAGACAAGAAGAAATTAAATCTCAACGACTTTGAAAGATGGATGTCTCCCTGCAGGAACCATAGGAGGAATTAACAGGCAGAATGGAAAGTGGGCCCGGTGCTGGGAGATGGCTTAATGAGCTGGAAGATAAATTGAGGGGACAAATTAAAAAGGAGAGAGACCCTGTCTTTGATGTCACCCTTGTCAATTCTGGGTCACTAAAGGAGCTAAAAGTAAACTCCTCATTCATTCAATCGTATTTATTGAGCGCTTACTGTGTGCAGAGCACCGTCCTTACCTTCCTAAGCCTTCCCTTGAAATCCTTTTCCCCCTCACCTCCTCTTCCCTTATCCTTTTCGAATGGTATTTGCAATTTATCAATAATTTATTGATTGATTCATTTTTATTTATGTCTGTCTCCTCCTCTATTCTGTGAGCTCCTTGAGGATGGGAATGAGTCTGTTTCTTGTTATATTCTACTCTCCCAAATGCTCAGTACAGTGCTTTGCCCACAGTAAGCGCTCAAAATATACAATTGAATGATTGAATTAATTTTGCTAAGCACTTACTGTGGGCCAGGCATTGTACTAAATGCTGGGGTAGATTCAGAATAATCGGGTTGGACTCCGTCCGATTCCCACATACAGCTCAACCGATTCCCACAGAGAGCTCACGGTATTGATCCCTGTTTAACAGATGGGGGAACTGAGGCACAGAGAAGTGCGGTAACTTGTTCCAAGTCACACAGCATTCAAGCGACGGAGCTGGGTTTGGAATCCAGGTCCTTATGACGCCTGGGACTGTACTCTATCAACTAGGCCATGCAATTTCTCTGCTTTTCTGCTTCTCCCTTTCTCTTATCCTTCCTTCTCTCTTTCCCCTAGCCTTCTTTTTACTATCCATCAATCATTTATATTTATTCATTCGATAGTATTTATTGAGTGCTTACTATGTGCAGAGCACTGTACTGAGCGCTTGGAATGTACAAATCGGCAACAGATAGAGACAGTCCCTGCCCATTGACGGGAGCACAGTCTTGACCCCTTAGTTTGTGCGGAGCACTGTACTAAGCACTTGGGAGAGTATACTGTAGTAGAGTTGGTGGAGATGTTCCCTGACCACTCCACCTTTGATCCCGTCACCCCTTCCACACACGTCCGACAGCCCCTACCCATTTTTGACCTTAATTGTATTTATCGAACACTTAGTGGGTGCAGAGCACTGCACTAAGCAATTGGGAGAGTAAAGTACAACAATATGGAATAGTGGCTCAGTGGAAAGAGCCCAGGCTTGGGAGTCAGAGGTCATGGGTTCAAATCCCACCTCTGCCACTTGTCAGCTGGGTGACTGTGGGCAAGTCACTTCACTTCTCTGGGCCTCAGTTCCCTCATCTGTAAAATGAGGATTAAGACCGTGAGCCTCACGCGGGACGACCCGATTACCCTGTATTTACCCCAGTGCTTAGAGCAGTGCTCTGCACATAGTAAGCGCTTAACATATACCAACATTATTATTATTAAACTATAAAGCCCACGATGAGCTTACAGTCTAGAAGCAGGGAGGAAGGCATTGATGTAAAATAATTGAAGAAAGGTAGCTAAGTGGTGTGGGGCTGGGAAGGGGGGAAGAGCATGGGGGGAAGTCAGGTGAAGTAGGAGGGATGGGAGAAGAGGAAAAGGGGTACTGAGGGAAGGCTTCCTGGTGGAGAGGTGCCTTTAATAAGGCTTCAGAGGAGGGGAGAGTGTCGGAATTGAGGAGGGAGGGCGTTCCAGGCCGGTGCCAGGACATGGGCCAGGGGTCGGTGGTGAGACAGGTGAGATGGAAGTACAGGGAGAAGGCTAGCGGCCCTGGAGGAGCGGAGTGTGTGGGCTGCGATGGAGAAGGAGAGAAGGGAGGTGAGGTAGGAGGGGGGTGAGATGGTGGACGGCTTTAAAGCCAATGATGAGGAGTTTCTGTTTGATGAGGAGGTGGATGGGCAACCACTGGACATTTTTGAGGAGTGGGGTGACATTCCCTGAATGTCTGTGTAGAAAAATAATGATCCGGGCAGCAGAGTGAACTATGGATGGAAATGGGGAGAGGCAGGAGGCCGAAAGGTCAGCAAGGAAGCTGATGTAGTAATGGCAGGCAGGAGAGGATGAGCGATTCTATTAACGTTGTAGCCGTTTGGATGGAGAGGAACGAGCAGATTTTAGCACTGTCGTGAAGGTGGGACTGACAGGATTTAGTGATGGATTTTAAGGCCTTAAATGGAGATTAAGACTGTGAGCACCATGTGGGACAGGGATGATGTCCAACCTGATTTGCTCGCATCCACCTCAGCGATTAGTACGGTGCCTGGCACGTAGTAAGTGCTTACCAAATACCACTATTATTATTTTTCTTTTTCACTTTAGCTTAGTGCACAACAAGGTGGTGATTCATTTGTCCAACAAGACTTGGGGGAAAATCAATTCTAGAATCCAGCCACGGTTTGCTCAGCTCTCAGCCTTCCTTGCTTTGGTCAAATAAGCCTGGCTGAAAAGCCTCTGGAATTCTGTGGAGAATGATGTCTCTGCTCCACCACTGATGTGAAATAATCACTCTGACCTTTGATTCCAGACCATGGACTTTTGAGAAAAGCACAGGGTGGTGAGGCGGGGGCTTGCCTTATTTCGATTATTCTTATTTTTATGCTACTTCAAACATACACAAATTCGGGGTGTAATTTGGAGCACCAGCTCCATTTCCAGCAAAAATAAGTTTAAACCATGGGCGTCAAACCTTCTGTAAATTTGTGTAATCGATGTCTTCTCCCCGATAGAATGAAAGCTTTGTTTCATGTCCACAAATTGGAGGGATAACAATAACGGTGATGATATTTATTAAGCGCTTACTATGTGCGAGGCACTACACTAAGCGTTGGAGTGGATACAAGCGAAAAAAGAGTTGGACATAGTCACTGTTCCACATGGGGCTCACAGTCTCAATCCCAGTTTTACAGATGAGGTAACTGAGGCACAGAGAAATTAAGTGGCTTGTATCTGCCCAGACCTTGTATCTGCCCCAGGGCTTAGAACAGAGCTTGGCACATAGTAAGCACTTAACAAATACCATAACTATTAAAATTATTATTATTGTTATGAATGATGTCTGTTCCCCCTCTAGACTGTAAATTCCTTCTGGACAGGGAACGTGGTGTCAGGGATAGAGCATGGGCCTGGGAATCAGAAAGCAAGCAGCGTAGCTCAGTGGAAATAGCCCGGGCTTGGGAATCAGAGGTCATGGGCTCTAATCCTGCCTCCATCACGTATCAGCTGGGTGACTTTGGGCAAGTCACTTCATTCCTCTGTGCCCCAGTTACCTAATCTGCAAAGTGGGGTTGAAGACTGTGAGCCCCACGTGGGACGACCGGATTACCTTGTTTCTCCCACAGCACTTAGAAGAGTGCTTGACACATAGTAAGCACTTAACAAATACCATTATTATTATTATTCTAATCCCGGCTCCACCACTTGTCTGTTGGGTGACCTTGGGTAAGTCCCTTCACTTCTCCATGCCTCAGTTCCCTCATCAGTAAAATGGGGATTAAGACTGTGTGGGACAGGGACTGTATCCAACCTGATTTGCTTGGATCCACCCCAGAGCTTAGCAAAGTGTTTAACAAATACCATAACTATTACAGTACTCCACACTCAATAAGGGCTGAGTAAATACCACTGATTGAGTGATGTTCTCCACGGAAGAACCTATCCAAACCTCTAGACTGTAAGCTCTTTGTGGTCAGGGAATGTGTCTATTGAACTCTCCCAGGCGCTTAGTACAGGATTCTGCATATAGTTAGAGCTCAATAAATACGATTGAATGAATAAATGAAAAGCCCCGAAAAGCCCATAGGCCACACCAATTGGCCCATCAGGAATCCTCGGAAAGTTTCAAATGTCCGTATGGCCCCGACGTTAGAGCTGAGCTAATAATAACTCAGCACCTACGTGCTTCCGGATCGGGTACGTTGTATAGTGAAGTGCAACTGGAAGTTTTCTCTTAGGCTGTTGGACCAAACCTTTGCTGTCCTTTGAATAGTAATAATAGTAATGTTGGTATTTGTTAAGTGCTTACTATGTGCAGAGCACTGTTGTAAGCGCTGGGGTAGAGACAGGGTAAAAAACTCGTCCCACGTGAGGCTCACAGTCTTAATCCCCATTTTACAGATGAGGCAACTGAGGCTCAGAGAAGTGAAGTGACTTGCCCACAGTCACATAGCTGACAAGTGGCAGAGCGGGGATTCGAACCCATGACCTCTGACTCCCAAGCCCGGGCTCTTTCCACTGAGCCACGCTGCTTCTCTACAGCCCATCCTCAATGTCCCGCTTCTGAGAAATCGTAAATACTTCAGAAGATACAAATCAGAGAAAGTCAAAATTTCCTGGAAGATTTTGGGATGTACCTGCCTCATCAGGTGGCTTAGCCTCTAGATTATAAACTTATTATGAGCATGGAACATACCCGCTAATTCTGTTGGAGGGCACTATCCCAAGTACTCAGTATAGCGCTCTGCTCATAGTAAGTGCTCAGTAAATATCATTGATTGACTGTAAACTCGTGGGCAGGAAACGTGTCTACCGGGTTCGTTTTATTGTACGCCGCTACTGCTTAGTCCACGGCTCTGCCTACAGTAAGCACTCGATAAATACGATTAATTGATTTGCCTGCTTGTCAACACTCAGCGATAGTTTCTAATATTGGTAATGATAATGTTGGTATTTGTTAAGCGCTTACTATGTGCAGAGCACTGTTCTAAGCGCTGGGGGAGATACAGGGTCATCAGGTTGCCCCACGTGAGGCTCACAGTTAATGCCCATTTTACAGATGAGGTAACTGAGGCACAGAGAAGTTAAGTGACTTGCCCACAGTCACACAGCTGACAAGTGGCAGAGCCGGGAGTCGAACCCAGTAGTGTGATGACCCTGCCCATCTCCTGGTGCTGAGTGAAGTAGATTTCTGTAAGTATCAATTTAAGCAATGGTTGAGAAGCACCACGGTCCAGTGGTTAGAGCCCGGGCCTGGGAGTCCGAAGGAACTGGGTTCTGATCCCAGCTCCGCCACTTGTCGTCTGCGTGACCTCGGGCAAGTCACTTCATTCCTCTGGACCAAAGTTACCTCATCTGTAAAATGGAGATTAAGGCCGTGAGCCTATATGAGGCAAGGATTATGTCCAAGTATCTACTCTAATGCTTAGAACGTTTAGACGGGGAGCCCGTTATTGGGCAGGGATTGTCGCTATCTGTTGCCAAATTGTACACTCCAAGTGCTTAGTACAGTGCTCTGCACCTAGTAAGCACTCAATAAATACTATTGAATGAATGAACGGTGTCTGGCACATAGTAAGTGTTTAGCAAATACTACAATTAACTCTGTTGTATTGTCGCCTCCCAAGCATTTAGTACAGTGCCCTGCACACAGTAAGCACTCAAATACAATGACTTACTGACGAGGACTGTAGTCAACCTATCTTGTGTCTACCCCAGCAGTCACTACGGTGCTCGGCACATAGTACGAGCTTAACAAATATCATAAAAAAGTGGTTGAACTCTGATTTCAGGTTGATTGCCCAGAGGAGTTTCTTTACTTCTAGGGGATGACAGGATTGGTGACACGTCGACCATAATGGCCGCAAAATGAAGATAGTGGGTTGAAAAGACACCCTCCATTTCCCCTTTAGAGGTTGTGAGAGCACTCTGTAGCAAAACGAATGAAAAAACTACTCTTGGCAGCTCGGGTCCTGGGTAATTTTGGGGGAGGATTTAATTTGGAGGATAGATCTTAGCTCTCCATTTCATTAATAACAGCTTGACACCGTAAGCATGAAACAAACAGAAGAGCAGTTGAGGTTGATAACTTAGAAAGAAATTGCTCTGACGGAAAAATGAAAGATGGATGATTGAGTTTCCATGGAAGAACTGGCATATGCATTTTTTTTTTGGTTGTCCTCGAAAGCCTTTTTAAAAACTAGCATCTCCTACCGGGGACCTGATTATAAAAAGAAATAATCGTTCTGTGTTTTTTTGAAAACTTTGAATGCTGTGGAAATGCACATGTAAGCAACATGGCATAGTGGATAGAGCACAGACCTGGGAATCAGAAGGTCATGGGTTCTAATCCCGGTCTGCTATCTGACCTTGGGCAAATCATTTCACTTCCTCTGTGCCTCATTTGTAAAATGGGGATTGAGACTGTGAACCTCACTTGGGATAGGGACTGTATCCAACCCAATTTGCTTGTATCCATCCCAGAGCTTAGTACAGTGCCTTGCACATAGTAAGCGCTCAATAAATACCATACTACAACTCTTTCTTCTGTAGAATGTTTTCAGTTAAACATTTGCCCGGCTAATTCAGGTTGAGTGGCATTGGGTCCCAAAGGAATCAACCAAAGCTGGCTCATTTATTTTCTCCAAGAGACCTTTCCCGATTAAGCCCTCTTTTTCCCTACTCCCTCTCCCTTCTATGTCACCTATGCACTTAGATCTGTACCTTTTAAAAACTTAATATTCACCCCCCACACACAACTCCACAGCACTTACATACATATCCAAAATAGATTTATTTATATTATTGTCTGTCTCCCCCCAGACCATAAACCCCCCGTCTCCAAACTCGGCTACATTGTACCCTCCCAAGCATGGAAGCAGCGTGGCTCAGTGGAAAGAACCCGGGCTTGGGAGTCAGAGGTCATGGGTTCGACTGCCGGCTCTGCCACTTGTCAGCTGTGTGACTGTGGGCAGGTCACTTAATTTATCTGTGCCTCAGTTACCTCATCTGTAAAATAGGGATTAACTTTGAACCTCATGAGGGACAACCTGATTACTCTGTATCTATCCCAGCGCTTAGAACAGTGCTCTGCACATACTAACCACTTAACAAATACCAACGTTATTTAGTACAGTGCTCTGCCCACAGTAAGTGCTCAGTAAAACCATTCATTCACTCAATCTCATTACCGAGCATTCACTGTGTGCAGAGCACTGTACTAAGCATTTGCGAGAGGGCAAAACAGCAAGAACAGACACATTCCCTGCCCACAAAGTGATTGATGGATTTACTCTGCTGCCTGGATCATTTTTCTAAAAAAAAAAAATTGCATATGTCCACTCTTCGAAAACTTTCAGTGGCGGCCCATCCATCTCCACATCAAACGGAAAGTCCTGACCATCAGCTTTAAGGCACTCAGTCAGCTCTTCTCCTCCTACCTAACCTCGCCGATTTTCTCCTACAACCCAAGCCTCACGCTTTGCTCCCCTAATGATAATCTCCGTGCTCTGCCTCCATCTCAGTCTGTCTCGCCGCCCACGTCCTGCCTCTGGCCTGGAACTCCCTCCCCCTTCATATCCGACAGACCGGCCGTCAACGCCTTATTAAAATCATATCTTCTCCAAGAAGCCTTCCCCAGCTAAGACTTCGTTTGCTCTACCCCAGCTCCATCTGTGTGGCCTAATGTTCTTGGCTCTGTCCCCTGTAAGCACTTGATAATAATAATAACTGTGACATTTGTTAAGGGCTTACTATATGCCAGACTCTGTGCTAAGTGCTGGGGTGGATACAAGCAAATCGGGTTGGACACGGTCCCTGTCCCAAATGGGTCCCTCAGTCTCAATCCCCATTTTTCAGATAAGGTAACTGAGGCCCAGAGAAGGGAAGTGACTCCCTCAAAGTCACACAGCCGATAAGTGGCGGAACCAGGATTAGAATCCAGGTCCTTTGGGTTGTACATCATGCTGATCCTCAGCCCCAAGGGACTTATATACATATCTTGTCTTGCCTTATGCCGTCGAGCCGTCTCCGACTCATAGTGACGTTATGGACACATCTCTCCCAAAATGCCCCACCTCCATCTGCAGTCGTCCTGGTAGTGGATCCACAGAGTTTTCTTGGGAAAAATCCGGCAGTGGTTGACCATTGCTTCCTTCCGAGCGGTCAACTTGAGTCTCCACCCTCGCCTCTCTCCCGTGCCGCTGCCGCCCAGCGCAGGGGAGTTTTGACCTGTAGCCGATGGCCTGCCGCTCACTAGCCATTGCCCAAGCTGGGAATGGCATGGACAGGCCACTGCTTCACTCTCCCTCCTGTAGTCGAGACTGGTGGAGGACTGGAAACTCTCCAGGTGCAATCCTGAGAGGGTAACAGAATCTTATACGCAGAATTTATTTATGGTAATGTCTGTTTATTGTAATATCTGTGCTATGTGTCAAGCGCTGTTCTAAGCCCTGGGTTAGATCCAAGCTCATCAGGCCAGATTCAGTCCCTGTCCCATATGGCTCTCACAGTCTAGGTAGGAGGTTGAGAACAGGTATTAAATCCTCATTGCAGTTGAGGAAACTGAGGCACAGAGAAGTGAAATGACTTGGCCAGAGTCAAACGGCTGGCAAGTGAGACAGCTGGGATTGAAACCCAGGTCCTCTGATTCTCAGGCCCTTTCCACTAGGCCATGCCGTTTCCCATTTTGATATTCACTTTATCCCCCACATCCACTGCAAATATAATAATAATAATAATGACTATGGTATATTTGTTAACACTTACTATGTGCCAAGCACTGTTCTAAGTGCTGCGAAGATACAAGGTAATCAATCAAGTTGTCCCAGGTGAGTGCCCATATACTTGTACTCTGTCATGTCCGGTGTGGCCAGGATTGTCTCTCTTTGTTGCTGAATTGTACTTTCCAAGCATTCATTCATTCATTCAATAGTATTTATTGAGCACTTACTATGTGCAGAGCACTGTACTAAGCGCTTGGAATGGACAAATCAGTAACAGATAGAGACGGTCCCTGCCCTTTGACGGGCTTACGGTCTAATCGGGGGAGAGGGACAGACAAGAACAATAGCAATAGGAGATGAGAAAGTCCACACTGAGCACTTAGTACAGTGCTCTATACACAGTAAGTGCTCAATAAACACGACTGAATGAATGAATTTGTTTTAAGCGTGGCTCGGGGGAAAGAGCCTGGGCTTGGGAGTCCGAGGTCATGGGTTCGAATCCCGGCTCTGCCACTTGTCAGCTGTGTGACTGTGGGCGAGTCACTTCACTTCTCTGGGCCTCAGTTACCTCATCTGTAAAATGGGGATTGACTGTGATCCTCACGTGGGACAACCTATTACCCCGTATCTATCCCAGTGGTCTGCACATAGTAAGCCCTTAACAAATACCAACATTATTATTATTTTAATGCCTGTCTTCCACTGCTAGACTGTTAGCTCCTTGAGGATGTAATCCCCATCGGCCAACTCTAATGTACTATACTCTCCCAAGTGCTTAGTTCGGTGCTCTGCACAAGTAAATGCTCAGTAAATACCATTAGCTGATTAGCAACCTCAAATCATGCTTGTTCAGTTGAGGCCTGGCATCAGATGCCGAGAGATTGTCGTATTTGAGATAGTGAAAGGGGAATCCGGGAAGCCCATTTAAAAGGTATTTAAGTTGTATGATGCTTTATAAGGTGGTTTTTCTTTATATTGTGACAGATCTTAATTTTATCATTCTGGCACACGGTTTAGCTCTGCTCCTGGCAGAATTTTTCTGACACCGGGATTGGAAGATGCCCAGGAAATGGAACCCTGCGTTAGTCATGCAATAAAAGACTAAGTCATGAAACCTTTCAAATGTCCCTCTGTCAAGTATGAACTTTATAATCCCTGGCAGTGATAAATATTTATTGAACTGTGACTGTACGTTCACTGTATTACGAGCTGTAAGGACAGGGTGAGATTTTTTGCCCTCCAAGAGTTTTCATTCTAGTGGGAAAGATGAGCCGACATCAGTTATCTGCCATGGCATGGTCTCTGCTCCCTCATGGTGTTCCACCAGACTGGAACGCTCTCTGCTTTTACAGCCCTCCAAAAATCCCACTTCTTCCTCGAAGCCTTCCTTGATTAGTAGTAGTAGAGAAGCAGCGTGGCCTAGTGGAAAGAACCCGGGCTTGGGAGTCAGAGGTCATGGGTTCGAATCCCAACTCCGCCACTGGTCAGCTGTGTGACCTTGGGCAAGTCATTTAACTTTGCTGTGCCTCGTTCCCTCATCTGTAAAATGGGGATGGAGACTGTGAGCCCTACGCGGGACAAGCTGATTACCTTAGAATAATACTAATAATAATGTTGGTATTTGCTAAGCGCTTACTATGTGCTGACAAGTCAAGAAGCAGCGTGGCTTGGTGGAAAAGAGCCTGGGCTTCGGAGTCAGAGGTCATGAGTTCGACTCCCGGCCCTGCCACTTGTCATCTGTGTGACTGTGGGCGAGTCACTTCACTTCTCTGTGCCTCAGTTCCCTCATCTGTAAAATGAGGATTAACTGTGAGCCTCAGGTGGGACAACTTGATGACCCTGTATCTACCCCAGCGCTTAGAACAGTGCTCTGCACATAGTAAGCGCTTAACAAATACCAACATTATTATGAAGTGGCAGAGCCGGGATTCGAACCCATGCTTGGCAGAAAGTAAGTGCTTACTAAATACCAACATTATTATTATTATTATTATTAATGATAGCATTTATTGAGCACCCACTTAGAGCAAGGCACTTTACTAGGCTCTTGGGAAGTACAGAATAATGAAGACACGTTTCCAGTCCATATGGAGCTCACACTCTAATAATAATAATCCTAATAATGATGGTATTTAAGTGCCTTAAACACTTAATATTCACCCCCACTCTCAGTCCCACAGTGCTTACAAACATCTTAATAATTAATTTATATTAAGTCTTTGTCCACATCTAGACTGTAAACTCCTTGTGGGCAGGGACTGTGTCTACCCTTACCACAGTGCCCTGCACACAGTAAGCACTCGATAAATATAACTGATTGAATGATTGCCTATTTATGTCAAGCACTATATTAGGGGCTGGGATAGCTATCAAATAATAGGGTTGGATGTAGTCTTAGCCCACGTGGAACTCAGAACCTAAGTAGGAGGGAGAACAGGTCCTGGATCCCCCTTTGACAAATGAGGAAACTGAGTCTCCGAGAAGTGAAATGATTGGCCAGAGATCACACAGCAAGCAAGTGGCAGAGGTGGGATGAGATCTCGGGTTGTCTGAGTCCCAGAGCTGAGCTCTTTCCAGGACTTACTGGAAGGAGACGGCCAAGAGAGTATTTACAATTAGATAAGTCATAATCGAGTCAATCGTATTTATTGAGGGCTTACTGTGTGCAGAGGGCCGTCCGCTTGGGAGAGGACAATATAATAATTTGAAAGACACATTGACGTTTACTCACATTCACCTGAGTTTTAAGGAAAGTTTCAATAAGTTTGTAATCTCTACAGTTGGCTGAAGGGATAATAGGATGGAGAGTGGCCTAGCGGATAGAGAGTGAGCCCGGTAGGCTGAAGCTCATGAGTTCTAATCCTGGCCCGCCACCTGTCTGCTAGGTGACCTGGGGCAAGACACTTCACTTCTCTGGGCCTCAGTTACCTCATCTGTAAAATAGGGATTGAGACTGTGAGCCCCATATGGAACAGGGACTGTGTCCAACCCGATCTGCTTGGATCCACCTCAGTGATTAGTAGAGTGCCTGGCACATAGTAAGCCCTTAATAAATACCACAGATATTATGAATTCTTATTAAGCTTGTAGGAGGAGGTGAGATTTAAGGGGGATTTGAATGTGAGGAGAGCCATGGTCTGTCTGATAAAGGAAGGAAAGGAGGGAATTGAATCCCCGTATTTCCTCTACCCACCTTCCCCACTCCATTGTTCATACGCTTGACTGGATATCCCTTAGGTACTTTGCTACTTACCCCAGCCCGACAGTACTTATGTACCTCTCCTTATACTCTACTTTTTCCCCTGGCTGTAATTTATTTTAAGTTCTGTCTTCCCCAGTAGTCTGAAAGCTCCTTAAGGTCAGGGACTGTCTACCCAATCTGTTGTGTTGTACTTTCCCAACTAATAACAATAATAATGATGGCATTTATTAAGCTCTTACTCTGTGCCGGGCACTGTACTAAGCACTGGGGTGGATACAAGCAAATCGAGTTTGACACAGTCCCTGTCCCATGTGGGGCTCACAGTCTCAATCCCCATTTTACAGATGAGGTAACCGAGGCACAGAGAAGTGAAGGGACTTGACCAAGGTCACACAACAGACAGGTGGCAGAGGCAGGATTAGAATTGAGAGCAGTGCCCAGTGCTTAAAATAGGACTTGGCATATAGTAAGTGCTTAACAAATACCATTATTATTATTATTATTGTTACCAGGCCCATGTTCTTTTCACTGATCCACGCTGTGAATTGTTTAATATAGTGCTCTATACAAAGAAAGCACTCAGTAAATCCCTCTGATTGATTGGGAGTGTCAAGAGCAAGATACAGTTAGAAGATTGGCTTGCGGGAAACCATAATTCCCCAAACTCCATCCACCCCCTCTAGCACTTAATATATTCATTGATTTTTATGCCCTCCTTCAGCATTTATGTTAATATATTTGATCAAGTCTTCAGTCACATTGGATTACTCATTGTCTGCCTTCCCCATTAGAACCTAAACTACTTGCAGTTGTTAAGCATAGTAATAATAAATGAATAATCGCGGTACTTGTTACGGGCTTGCTATGTGCCAGGCACTGTACTAAGCACTACAAGAGAATTGGGCCAGACACAGTCCCTGTCCCAAATGGGGCTCTCAGATTTGATCCCCATTTTCTAGAGAGGGTAACTTAGGCCCAGAGAAGTGAAGTGACTCGCCCAAGGTCACACAGCGGACGAACGGCAGAGCCGGGATTAGAACCCCTGTCCTTGGGCCCTCAGGCCTAGGTTCTATCCACTGATCTCTATGTCTCATCCTTCAGCTGTAATAGTAATAATAATAGTTATGGTATTTGTTAAGCGCGTATTGTGTGCCAAGCACTGTTCTAAGCAATAATAATAATAATTATGTTGGTATTTGTTAGGCGCTTACTATGTGCCAAGCACTGTTCTAAGTGCTGGGGAAGATCCGAGGTCATCAGGTTGTCCCACATGAGGGCTCACAGTCTTAATCCCCATTTTACAGATGAGGGAACTGAGGCTCAGAGAAGTTAAGTAACTTGCCCAAAGTCACACAGCTGACAAGTGGCGGAGCTGGGATTCGAGCCCATGACCTCTGACTCCCAAGCTCGGGTTCTTTCCACTATGCTGCTTCTCTAAGTGCTGGGACAGATACAAGTTCTCACTCTAGGCTTCAAGGCTGTCCATCACCTCGCCCCCTCCTACCTCTCCTCCCTTCTCTCTTTCCACCGCCCACCCCGCACGCTCCGCTCCTCTGTTGCCCACCTCCTCACCGTCCCCCGTTCTCACCCGTCCCGCCGTCGACCCCCTGGGCCGCATCCTCCCGCGGTCCCGGAACGCCCTCCCTCCTCACCTCTGCCAAACTCATACCCTTCCCCTCTTCAAAACCCTACTTAAAGCTCACCTCCTCCAAGAGGCCTTCCCACACTGAGCTTACCTTTCCCCTCGGCTCCCTCTGCTCCCCCTCTACCCCCCTTCACCTCCCCTCAGCTAAGCCCCCCCCCGGCTCCTCCCCCTCTCCCTTCCCCTCCCCTCAGCACTGTGCTCGTCCACTCAATTGTATATATTTTTATTACCCTATTTATTTTGTTAATGAGATGTACATCCCCTTCATTCTATTTATTTGCTGTTGTTTTAATGAGATGTTCATCCCCTCGATTCTATTTATTGCTATAGTTTTTGTCTGTCCGTCTCCCCCGATTAGACCGTAAGCCCGTCAAAAGGCAGGGATTGTCTCTATCTGTTACCGATTTGTACATTCCAAGCACTTAGTACAGTTCTCTGCACATAGTAAGCGCTCAATGAATACTATTGAATGAATGAATACAAGTTGTCCCACGTGGGGCTCGCAGTCTTAATCCCCGTTTTACAGATAAGGTAGCTGAGGCACCGAGAAGTTAAGTGGCTTGGCCAAGGTCACACAGCAGACTAGGGGCAGAGTCAGGATTCGAACCCATGTCCTCTGACTCCCAAGCCCGGGCTCTTTCCACCAAGCCACACTGCTTCTACACGTTGTCAAGCTCCTAGTTCAGTGTGTTTCACGTAGCAGGTGTTTGATAAATGCCTGAACTCTTCCTCCTCTCTGTATCAGAGTTGTTACTTTATGTTTTAAAGGCAGATGTGGAAGAATGGATCCCTTAAACCTCCATAAGACACTCTCCTGATCCTAGTCCATCTTGCACCGGGCTCAGCTCACCGAATGGGCAGAGCAGTAGACTAGCCACACAGTGTCCGAGCTGAATCCTTTATTCATTCATTCATTCATTCAATTCATTCAATCACATTTATCGAGTGCTTACTGTGTGCAGAGCACTGTATTAAGCACTTCAGAGAGTACTATTCAACGGTAAACAGATCATTCCCCGTCCACAACGAGCTTACAGTCTGGGTGGATGGAGACAGACATAAGATAGACATAGGTAAATGACGGATATGGGCATATGCGGTGTTGGGGTGGCGGGGGGGGGAATGAATAAAAGGAGCAAGTCAAGGCGATGCAGAAGGAGTAGGAGAAGAGGAAAGGGGGGCTTAGCCAGGGAAGGCCTCCTGGAGGAGATGTGGCTTCAATGAGACTTTGACCGGGGAAGAGAATAATTTATGCAGAGGGGTTAGTGATTGTTTATTTGCAGCAGATTCAGCTCAGAGATAGGTAGAGTCACAGATCTGTAGCGGGATGATTGGAGCTATCGATTTTCATCTGTGAAAGTTGAGCCCTCTCTATTGGAATTATTTATAAGGTTGTCCATGGATTGGAACTCAAAAAACGTCAAGCCGCTAAATGTTGATGAATATACCTCGGGCCAGCTGCAGTCGCAGGGCACAGATCGTTACCGCGTGCTCCGAAATACAGGCCGAGTTGTCGAAACACGCTATTTGATTTTCAGCGTTATGGCTTTTTTATAGAATATCCATCATCCGCGGTATACTCTGCTCCACCGCACAAATTTGAAGTATACGCTCTTCATCTCCTTTCAGCGAACGTGGTCATTTTATAAGCTAATTACAAGAAGGAAGCCTAGAAGCAGCGTGGCCTAGTGGAACGAGCACGGGTCTTGGAATCCGAGAACCTGGGTTCTAATTCAGCTTCTGTCAATTGCCTGCTTTTTGACCTCGGAGAATTCACTTAACTTCTCTGTGCCTTACTTTCCTCCTCTGTGAAACGGGGCTTAAACATACCTGTTCTACCTCCTACTTTGTCTGTGATCCCCATGTGGGACAAGAACTGTGTCCATTGTGATTAACTTGTACCTACCCCGGTGCTTAGAACAGAATCCATCACCGAATCCTGTCAGTCTCACCTTCACAACATCACCAAGATCTGCCCTTTCGTCTCCATTCAAACCGCTACCATGTTAGTACAATCACTCCTCCTATCCCGACTGGATGACTGCAACAGCCTCCTTTGTCATCTTCCAACCTCTTGTCTCTTCCCTTTTCAGTCTACACCTCACTTCGCTGCCCGGATTATCTTTCTATAGAAATGCTCTGGGCATGTCACCCCCTCCTCAAATATCTCCAGTGGTTGCCTATCAACCTGTGCATGAAGTAAAAATTCACTATTGGCTTTAAAGCTCTCTATCACCTCACCCCCTCCTACCTTCCCTCCCTTCTCTCCTTCTCCATCCCAGCCCCCGTACTCCGCTCCTCTGCTGTCGCTCACCTTCTCACTGGGCCTGGTTCTCGCCTGTCCCGCCGCCCACCCCTGGCCCACATCCTACCTCTGGCCTAGACCGCCTTCCCTCCTCAAATCTGCCAAACAATGACTCTTCCCCCCTTCAAAGCCCTACTGAAGGCCCATCTCCTCCAAGAGGCCTTCCCAGACTAAGCCCAGCTTTTCCTCAGCACCCCCTCCCTTCCCCGTCACCTCGACCTGCTCCCTTTGCTCTCCCCCCACCACCCCACAACACATATATATGATTCTATTTATTCATATTGATGCCTGTTTACTTGTATATTGGTTAGGGGAAGCAACGTGGCTCAGTGGAAAGAGCCTGGGCTTCGGAGTCAGAGGTCATGGGTTCGATTCCCGGCTCCGCCACGTGTCAGCTGTGTGACTGTGGGCAAGTCACTTCACTTCTCTGTGCCTCGGTTACCTCATCTGTAAAATGGGGATTAACTGTGAGCCTCACGTGCGGACAACCTGATTACTCTGTATCTCCCGCAGCGCTTAGAACAGTGCTCTGCACATAGTGAGCGCTTAACAAATACCAACATTATTATTATGTCTGTCTCCCCCGCTCTAGACTGTGAGCCCATTGTGGGCAGTGATTTTCTCTCTCTATTGCTGTATTGTACTTTCCAAGTGCTTACTTAGTTCAGTGCTCTGCACACAGTAAGTGCTCAATAAATGAATGAATGAATGAAAGTGCATATCTTATAGTAAGTGCGTAACCAATACCGTCATCATCAAGGAAAAAGGGCCTAGAAAATTATAGATGTTAATCTACAGGGAATAGAGAAACAGGTTCATTCCTAATTTGACTATCACTTTTGGAACTTCCCAAATAAGAAATGAAATGATATACCTAGAGAAGTTGTCTAGACTGTCCTTCTAGATTACAAGCTCGTTGTGGGCTGTTAATGTATCCACCAGCTCCTCTGTAGCTCCTTCTAGACTGAAAACCCGTTATGGACAGGGAAGGTATTTGCTAATTCCGTAGTATCATACTCTCCCAAGCACTTAGTACAGTGCTCTGCACATATTAAGCGCTTAATAAATACGATTGATTGATGGATTGTGCTCTCCCAAGTGCCTAGTATGGTGTCCAAAAGCAGAAATGTTTCATTCTTTAAATCTTCATCATTGTTCTGCCCCTTATAGCTGTGTGACAGTCCCTGCCCTTTGACGGGCTTACAGTCTAATCGGGGGAGACGGACGGACAAGAACAATGGCAATAAATAGAATCAAGGATGAACATCTCATTAAAACAATAGCAAATAAATGAATACTATTACTCAGTACAGCTATTTCCATTTGGCCATGGTCCTAATGGGGGTTATTTGATAGGGTAAGTGACCCACAGGTTTCGTTCTAAGCACTGTTCCGCGATAAATGAACACCTAGAATTGTAAATATAATAATGATACTAGTGATTGTGGTATCTGTTAAGCACTTGCTATGTGCCAGGCACTGTACTAAGCGCTGGATGGATACAAGCAAATCGGTTTGGACACACATTCATTCATTCAAAAGTATTCATTGAGCGCTCACTATGTGCAAAGCACTGTGCTTGGAATGTACAATTCGGCAACAGATAGAGACAATCCCTGACCAATAATGCACTCACAGTCTAAGCGGGGAGACAGCAGCAAAGCAAAATGGAACAAAACAAAACAACATCATTAAGATAAATAGAATCACGGAAATATACACCTCATTAACAAAATATGTAGGGTAATAAATAATCTATACAAATATGCACAGTGCTGAGGGGAGGGGAAGGGGGAAGAGCAGAGGGCAAGAAGGGGGGAAGAGGAGGGGAGGAGGAGCAGAGGGAAAGGGGAGGCTCAGTTTGGGAAGGACTCCTGGAGGAGGTGAGCTCACATGGACTCACATGTGACTCACAGTCTCAATCCCCATTTCACAGATGAGGTAACTGAGGCCCAGACCAGTGAAGCGACGTGCCCAAGGTCACACAACTGACAAGTGGTGGAGCTGGGATTAGAACCCCTGACCTTTTGACTCCAAGGCCCAGGCTCTATCCACTAGGCTGTGCTGCTTTTCTGTATGGTCAGTTCTCCGCAAAATCAGAACTGCAATTTTAACTGCATTCAGGACCAAATCTATTCTATTTTGGAATCCTGGTGGCACGGAGGTAGGGATGAAGAGGAAGCAAATAAAAATACGAGAACACATGTCCCCAATTTGCTACATTAGCCCAGACCATAGAAAAGTTTGAATTTTTTTCCTGTGGTATTTGGTAAGCACTTTCTACGTGCCAGGCACTGTACTAAGCGCTGGGGTGGATACAAGTAAATCTGGTTGGACAAAGTCCCTGTCCCACATGGGGCTCCCACTCCTAATCCCCATTTTATAGATGAGATACCTGAGTCCCAGAGAAGTGAAATGACTTACCCAAGGTCCCACAGCAGACGTGTGGCGGGAGCCAGGGTTAGAACCCAGGGCCTTCTGACTCCCAGGCCAGTGCTCGTATCCACGAGGCCACGTTACTTCTACCTCGTTGGTGAACGGCTGTGTATTTAGGAAGATTTTTTTGAAAGTCATTTTCAGAACTGGGCTGAGGGCTGGTGCAAACATAATGATCAAAGTATTTATTAAACATCTACTCTGCACAGAGCACTGTACTAAGCACTTGGGAGGGTACAATAGAATTAGAGGAGTTTACAGTCAAGCAGACACTAAAATAAATTCATTCATTCATATTTATTAAGCGCTTCCTGTGTGCAGAGCACTGTACTAAGCAGTTAGGTAAGAACAAGACAACAATAAACAATGACAATCCCTGGCCCCAATGAGCTCATAGTCTAGTTGCGGGGAGACAGAGACAAGGGGAAGTAACAGAGTATGGAAGTGTATACATCAAGGCTACAGAGAGTGTGGAGAGGAGGTGAGTAGCCAAGTGCTTAGCTGAGAAGTAACGTGGCCTAGTGGAAAGAGCCCGGGCTTGGGAATCACAGGACCTGGGTTCTAATCCTGGCTCCACCATGTGCTTACTGTGTGACCTTGAGCGAGCCACAACTTCTCAGTGATTCAGCTTCCTCATCTGTAAAATGGGGATTTTATACTGGTTCCCCAACCAATTTAGATGCTGAGAGCCTTGTTGAGCAAGGACTGTTTCTGACCTAATTATTGTGTATCTTCTCCAGTGCTTAGTCAGTGCTTGGCACAGAGTAAGTGCTTATCAGAGTAAGCATGTATCAAATACTACTATTACTATTGTAATTTATTTCTAGTAATGTCTGTCTCCTCATTAATCCAATCACTACTCCTATCCCTCCTTGATTATTGCATCAGTCTCCTTGCTGACCTCCCTGCCTCCTGCCTCTCTCTACTCCGGTCCATCGTTGGCTCTGCGGACTGGATCATTTTTCTACAGAAACAATCAGGCCATGTTTCCCTGCTCCTCAAAAACCTCCAGGTGTTGCCCATCCACCTCCACATCGAACAGAAACTCCTCACCATGGCCTTTAAAACAATCAATCCCCTTGCCCCCTCCTACCTCACCTCATTATTCTCCTACTCCAACCCAGCCCACACATTTCATTCCTTTAATGCCAACCTCACCGTACCGCAGTCTCATCTACCTCCCTGGGGACCTCTTGCCCACGTCCTGCCTCTGACCTGTATTGCCCTCCCTCCTCATATCCGACAGACAATGACTCTTCCCCGCTTCAAAGCCTTGTTGAAGGTCCATCTCCTCCAAGAGGCCTTCCCTGACTAAGCCCTCCTTTCCTCTTCTCCCACTCTCTTCTGCATCATCCTGACTTGCTCCCTTTTTTAATCCGCCATCAGTCCCACACCACTTATGTCCATATCTGTCATTATTTATTTATATTAATGTCTGTCTCCCCCTACTCTAGCCTGTAATCTCGTAGCGGGCAGGGAATGTGTCTGTTTTACTGTTATATCGTACTCTCTTTTATTATTATATCGTACTCTCCCAATAGCTTAGTACTCAGTACCCAGTGAACACAGTAAGCACTCAGTAATAAGATGACCGGACTGACTGAATAATGTGGAAGTGTTTCTCGGTCTAACATTTGCATCCGTGGATTTGTAAAGTAGTTTCAGAACCACTGCCTCTAGGCATCCATAAAAGATAAGGCTCTGGCTTAAACTGGATATAGGTGAATCTTGGTTTCCAAATGGCCACAATTTCTAAAATCTGGAGACAGATCATAGCCTGAGATTCGTCAGCCCCATCTACCATTACAAGCCCCTCTAAACTATAAGCTCACTGTGGGCAGGGAATGTGTCTGTTTATTGTTATATTGTACTGTCCAATATAAGCGCTTTGAAAAGTGCTCTGCACACAGTAAGTGCTCAATGATTACGATTTACTACTACTCATTCATTCATTCATTCATTCATTAAATCGTATTTATTGAGCGTTTACTTTGTTCAGAGCACTGTTTTAAGCCCTTGGAAAGTGCAATTCACTACTCAATCTCACAGCAGCAAAGTCCCCTTCAGACCCAGGGAGGATCTACGATTCACGATTGCTTCCCCACTGTCTTACAGTTGTGGTTACCTTGTGAGAATTTGGGGTCAGATGACTTCAAAATTGGTTGTAAATCCTTTGTCTGGCAAAGACCCGTCTTCTCTCATTTGAAGTCAGGGACCCGAAGAGCAAATTCTTGGATAGGGCATGAATGAAAGTGAAAGCGAAAGCAAGTGAGTCCAGAGGAGAATTACCTTGGATATTCTCAGCAATTAATTTTGGACTACTGACGGTGTAGTGAGCTTTTACTATTCATTAGGCACATTGCCCAACCCCACCCTCCTCCCCTCTCCAGGGAAACATTGGCCCGTGTTTGTCACGTCTCCCGTTTAGAAGTTTCGAAAGTCATTAGCACCGCATCATATGGATGCGGCTAAAATGGTGTAACTGAGCCTGGAGATGTGTATCAAGTCCTCAGGAAGCAGGGTAGTCTAGTGGAAAGAGCAAGAGCCCTGGCTCTGCCACCTGTCTGCTGTGTGACTGTGGGCAAGTCACTTTACTTCTCTGTGTCTCAGTTCCATCAGCTGAAAAATGCGGATTCAATACCTGTTCTCCCTCCTACTTGAGAAGCATCAGGGTGTAGTGGATAGAGCACGGGCCTGGGAGTGAGAAGTACATGGGTTCTAATCCGGAGTCCACCACATGTCTGCTGTGTGACCTTGGGCAAGTCACTTCACTTCTCTAGGCTTCAGTTTCCTCCCCTGTAAAATGGGGATTGAGGCTGTGAGCCCCATGTGGGACAGGATCTGGATCAAACCCTCTTTGCTGTATCCATCCCAGTGCTTGGTACATAGTAAGAGCTTAAAAAATACCATTATTATTATTATTAGGCTGTGAGCCCCACCTGGGATGCGATCATTGAGTATCTACCCCAGTGCTTAAAATAGTGCTTGGCAAACCTTTTTTTTAAAAAAAAATGGGATTTGTTAAGCACTTACTATGTTCCAGGCACTGTATCAAGTGCTGGGATAGACACAAGTAAATCAGGTTGGACACAGTCCCTGTCCCACATGAAGCTCCAAGTCTTAATCCCCGTTTTACAGATGAGGGAACTGAGGCACAGACAAGTGAAGTGATTCGCCCGAGGTCACACAGCAGACAAGTGGAAGAGCCAGGATCATAACCTCAGGCTCCCGGGTCTGTGCTCTATCTACTAGGCCACGTTGCTTTTCTGATATTACTGGCTTGCATTATTTGTAAATATTTTATGCCTGTCTCCCCTGTTGGAATTTAAGCTCCTGGTAGGCAGGGAACAGGCCTGTTTTTGGGTCTGTACTTGCTAAGCACCTATTAGAATAATAATGTTGGTATTTGTTAAGCACTTACTATGTGCCAAGCACTGTTCTAAGCGCTGGGGTAGACACAGGGGAATCAGGTTGTCCCACGTGGGGCTCACAGTCTTAATCCCCATTTTACAGATGAGGTAACTGAGGCACCGAGAAGTTAAGTGACTTGCCCAAAGTCACACAGCTGACAAGTGGCCGAGCCGGGGTTCGAACCCATGACCTCTGACTCCAAAGCCCGTGCTCTTTCCAGTCATGTGGACACTTAATAGATGCTGCTATACTACTACAGCGAATTTATCTGTTTATTATTCTATTGTATACAGTGAGGACTCAATAAATATGATTGAATGAAAGAGTGAATGAATGGGTAGCACTGTTGGTGAATATTTTATGTCTGTCTCCCTTGTTAAAGTGTAAACCTGAATAGACCAATTCTTCATTCTGTATTTGTCAAGTACACAATACAGTCCACTGCTTCATGTAGATACTTAAAAGACACTGTTGCTCATATTATCACTTGATAGCATTACTTGTAAATATTTTATGTCTGTCTCCCTTGTCAGAGTGTAAACACAGTATAGTGGAAGCAGCATGGCATAGTGGATAGATCCCGGGCCTGGTAGTCAGAAGGTCGTGGGTGCTAATCCCAGCTCCGCCACTTGTCTGCTGTTTGATCTTGGCCAAGTCACTTCACTTCTCCAGGCCTCAGTTTCCTCATCTGTAAAATAGGGATCGAGACTGTGAGCCCCATGTGGGTCAGGGACTGTGTCCAACTCGATTTGTTAGTTTACACCCAAGTGTTTAGTACAGTTCCTGGCACATAGTAAGTGCTTAACAAATGCCAAAATAATAATAATGATTTTTATTAAGGTACTTGTGGTCAGGGAATGGGCTACATCTTTATTCTGTACTTGCCAAGTGCCCAGCACAGTGCGATGATTCATAATAATAATAACAACGATGTTGGTATTTGTTAAGCACTTACTATGTGCCAGGCACTATTCTAAGCGCTGGGGTAGATACAGGGTAATCAGGTAGTCCCACGTGAGGCTTACAGTCTTTATCCCCATTTTACAGATGAGGAAACTGAGGCACTGAGAAGTTAAGTGACTTGCCCATAGTCACATAGCTGACAGGTGGCAGAGCCAAGATTAGAACTCATGACTTCTGACTCCTAAGCCTGAGATCTTTTCACTGAGTCACGCTGCTTCTCTATTCATGTGGGAGCTTAAGAGATGCTAATTATTATTAGTACTATTATTACTATCCCAGCTCCCCAACTTGTCTGCTCTGTGACCTCGAGCAAGTCACTTCTCTTCTCTGTGCCTCAGTTTCCTCATCTGAAAATCTGTAACACTGTGAGCCTCTCATGGGACAGAGACTGTGTCCAGCCCGATTTGCTTGTAATAATAACAATGGTATTTTTTAAGGGCATAGTATGTGCAAAGCTCTGTTCTTAGTGTTGGGGGGGATATGCTGGGGGGGATACAAGGTGATTAGGTTGTCCCTCGTGGGGCTTAAGAAGCAGCGTGGCTTAGTGGAAAGAGCCCGGGCTTGGGAGTCAGAGGTCATGGGTTCTAATCCCGGCTCCGCCACTTGTCAGCTGTGTGACCATGGGTAAGGCACTTCACTTCTCAGTGCCGCAGTTACCTCATCTGTAAAATGGGGATGAAGACTGTGAGCCCTACTTGGGACAACCTGATGACCTTGTATCTACCCCAGCTATGCTTGGCACATAGTAAGCGATTAACAAATACCAACATTATTATTATTATTATTATTATTAACAATCCCCATTTTACATATGAGGGAACTGAGGCACAGAGAAGTTAAGTGACTTGCCCAAAGTCACACAGCTGACAAGCGGTGGACCCAGGATTAGAACCCATGACCTCTGACTCCCAAGCCCAGGCTCTTTCCACTGAGCCATGCTGCTTCTCCACCCCAGCGCTTAGTACAGTGCCTGGGACATAGCAAGTGCTTAACAAATACAATGATTACTATTATTACTACTACTATTAGATAACATTGTTTGAAAATATTTTTATGTTTTTCTGCCCTATGACATTGTAAATTTTCTTTCAGGCAGGGACCATATCATTTCTTAATTCTTTACTTCTGCAACATTTAGTACAGTGCTACATACCAAGTGAGCACCCGATAAATTCTCCTGGCAGAATGACGAGTTTATTTCTCCTAAAGACATCGTACAATTATTCACCCTGCAATGCCTTCATCTCCTGCTCTTAAAAAAATCCTCAAATCCCGCTGGCACTATGCCTTCAGGATGTCATTAAGTATAAATGCATTTTCCAAGGTGAATGATTTAGGTGTTCAAAGAATTACAGTTTACTGCTCTCACACTAAATGGCAGGACATCTGTCAACCAATTTAAAAATTTCCATCTCCCTCGCAAAGGGGAGCCACGGTATCTGGAAGAAAATCAGGGGGATTTTCCCATACTCTAGGAACTCTATTAATAATGAAACCAAGATGGTTTGGATCAGTTGAGGATTAAGATAGTATTACTGGGTGGAAGGATTATTGTTAGAAGGAAAGTTTTGATTAAATAAGGTTGTCTTCCCCTTACAGGGTTACTGCAAAATATGTAGACAAATGGCTTAATCAATCAATCCAGTGTATTTACTGAGTCCGTACTATGTGAAGAGCACTGTGCTAAGTACTTGGGAGAGCATAATATAATAGAGTTGGTAGACATTTTCCCTGCTCCCAAAGAGCTTGCAGCATGATGTAGTGGAGAGAACCCGGGCCTGGGAGTCAGGAGGTCAGGTGTTCATTCATTCAATAGTATTTATTGAGTGCTTACTATGTGCAGAGCACTGTACTAAGCGCTTGGAATGAACAAGTCGGCAACAGATAGAGACAGTCCCTGCCCTTTGACGGGCTTACGGGCTAATCGGGGGAGACGGACAGACGAGAACAATAGCAATAAATAGAGTCGAGGGGAAGAACATCTCGGAAAAACAATGGCAACTAAATAGAATCGAGGCGATGTACATTTCATTAACAAAATAAATAGTTGAGTGGACGAGTACAGTGCTGAGGGGATGGGAAGGGAGAGGGGGAGGAGCAGAGGGAAAGGGGGAAAAAGAGGGTTTAGCTGCGGAGAGGTGAAGGGGGGGCGGTAGAGGGAGTAGAGGGAGAAGGGGAGCTCGGTCTGGGAAGGCCTCTCGGAGGAGGTGAGTTTTAAGTAGGGTTTTGAAGAGGGGAAGAGAATCAGTTTGGCGGAGGTGAGGAGGGAGGGCGTTCCGGGACGTGGCCCGGGGGTCGACGGCAGGATGGGCGAGACCGAGGGACGGCGAGGAGGTGGGCGGTGGAGGAGCGGAGCGTGCGGGGTGGGCGGTAGAAAGAGAGAAGGGAGGAGAGGTAGGAAGGGGCAAGGTGACGGAGAGTCTCGAAGCCTAGAGTGAGGAGTTTTTGTTTGGAGCGGAGGTCGATAGGCAACCACTGGAGGTGTTTAAGAAGGAGAGTGACAGGCCCAGATCGTCTCTGCGGGAAGATGAGCCGGGCGGCGGAGTGAAGACTAGACCGGAGCGGGGCGAGAGAGGAGGAAGGGAGGTCAGAGAGAAGGCCGACACGGTAGTCGAGCCGGGATATAACGAGAGCCCGTAGCGGTAAGGTAGCCGTCTGGGTGGAGAGGAAAGGGCGGATCTCGGCGATATCGTAAAGGTGAAACCGGAAGGTCTCGGTAACGGATAGGACGTGCAGGGTGAATGAGAGACACGAGTCAAGGATGACACCTAGATCGCGGGCCCGAGAGACGGGAAGGACGGTCGTGCCATCCACGGTGATAGGGAAGTCTGGGAGAGGACCGGGTTTGGGAGGGAAGATGAGGAGCTCAGTCAGGTGTTCTAATCCCAGCTCTGCCATCTGCCTGCTGTGTGACCTCGGGCAAGTCACCGCACTTCTATGTGCCTCAGTTACCTTATTTCTAAAATGGGGATTGAGGCTGTGAGCCCCAAGTGGGATAGGGACTGTGTCCACCCTGATTTGGGTGTATCCACCCCAGAGCTTAATAGAGTGCCCGGCACATGGTAAACTCTTAACAAATACCACAATTAATATTATTATTACAGTCAAGAGGATGTTGTGAGCCTACTGAGGGACAGGGATGGTATTTAATTCCCCTCTGTGTATTCTTTCCCAGTACTTAGTATAATGCTCTGCACTCAGTATGTGACTAATAAGTACTGTTATTAATAATTATGCTACCTGTTAAGTGCTTACAATGCATCCAGCATGGTACTAAGCATCGAGATAGATACATGTTAATCCCCGACTCACAAGGTCTGCCCAGAATAACTAACAAGGAGTAAGATTTAGTCTCCATTTTAAATATGAGAGAACTCAGGCACAGAGAAGTTAAGTGACTTGCCCAAGGTCACACAGAAGATGAGTAGCGGAGCTGGAATTAGAACTCACGTCCTCTGACTCCTAGCCCTGTGCTCTTTCCACTAGACCGTGCTGCTTGTCGACTAAAATGAAAGGTGCAAAAAACTGTAGCCAGTGAGCATCCTCTGATGATAATCTTCTTTCTTTTCCTTTATAATAGTTATGACATTTGTTAAATATTTCATGTGCAAAGCAATTGATCAATCATGTTTATTGAGTGCTTACTGTGTGCAGAGCACTGTACTAGCGCCTGGGAGAATACAGTGTAACAGAGGTGGTAGACACATTCCCCGCCCACAGTGAGTTTGCATTCTAGAGCTGGAGGCAGACAATGAGATAAATGAATAAATTACGGATCTGTACCATAAGTGTCATGGGGCTGAGGGAGGGGTGAATGAAGGGTGCAAATCCACATGCAAGGGTGATGCAGAAGGGAGAGGGAGAAGAGGAAATGTGGGCCGAGTTGGAGAAGACCTCTTGGAGGAGATTCGTTCATTCAATAGTATTTATTGAGCGCTACTTTGTGCAGAGCACTGTACTAAGCGCTTGGAATGTATAATTCGGCAACAGAGAGAGACAATCACTGCCCATTGACGGGCTTACAGTCTAATCGGGAGATGGGACTTCAAAGGGGCTTTGAAGGTGGGAAGAGTGACCATCTGTCGGATATGATGAAGTAGGGCGTTCCAGGCCAGAAGCAGGATGTGAGTGAGGGGTCGGGTTGTGAGATCGATGAGATCGGGGTAGAGTGAATAAATTGGCCTGATAAGAACAAAGTGTGCAGGCTGGGTTGTAGTAGGAAATCAGGGAGGTAAGGTGATTGAGTGCTTTAAAGCCGATGGTAAGGAGTTTCTGTTGGATGAGGAGATGGATGGGCAACTACTGGAGGTTCTTAAGGAGTAGGCCAACATGGCCTGAACATTTTTGTAGAAAAATGATCCGGGCAGCAGAGTGAAGTATGGCCTGGAGTGGGGAGAGGCAGGAGGTTGGGAGGTCAGCTAGGAGGCTGATGCAATAAGCAAGGCAGGAGATGATAAGTGCTTGGATTAACACAGTAGCATTTGGGATGGAGGGGAAAGGGTGGATTTTTGTGATGTTGTGAAGATCGAATCCAAAGTATTTGGTGAGAGATTGAATATGTGGGATGAATGGGAGAGATGAGTCGAGGATAATGCCAAGATTATGGGCTTGGGAGACAGGGAGGAGGGTCGTGCTGTCTACAGTGACAGAAAAGTCAGGGGGAAGAAGGGTTTGAGTGGGAATATAAGGAGTTTGGTTTTGGACACGTTTAGTTTGAGGTGTTGGCAGGACATCAAAGTAGAGATGTCTTGAAGGCAAGAGAAAATGCAAGACTGCACAGAGAGAGAGAGGGATCAGGGCTGGAGCTGGAGATTTGAGAATCATCCTCCTAGAGGTGATATTTGAAGCCAAAGGAGTGAATGAGTTCACCAAGGCAGTAGGTGTAGAGGGAAAATAGAAGGGGACCCAGACTGAACCTTGAGGGAACCCCACAGGTAGTGCTCTGCACACAGTAAGCACTCAATAAATGCGATTGAATGAATGAATTGAATGAAGAAGGTGGGAGGCAGAGGAGAAGTCCGCAGAAGAACTGAGAATGAAGAGACAGAGCTAGGAGGAGAACCAGGAGAGGACAGTGGCAATGAAGCCGAGGTTGGATAATTTTTCCAGAAGAAAGGGGTGGTCCACAGTGGCGAAGGCAGCTGAGAGATTGAGGAGGAGGAGGATGGAATAGAGACCATTGGATCTGATGAGAAAGAGGTCACTGGGGACTTTTGAGAAGGTAGTTTCTGTGAAGTGAAGGGGGCAGAAGCCAGATTAAAGTAGATCGAGGAGAGAGGTGGAGGAGAGGAAATGGTATGCTCGTGATGCCTGTCTACTTGTTTTGTTTTGTTGTCTGTCTCCCCCGTTCTAGACTGAGCCCATTGTTCGGTAGGGATTGTCTCTATTTCTTGCCGAATTGTACTTTTGAAGTGCTTAGTACAGTGCTCTGCACTCAGTAGGTGCTCAGTAAATACGATTGAATGAATGAAATGGAGACAGCAGGCGTAGACAACTCGTACTACGATAATAATAATAATAATAATAATGTTGGTATTTGTTGAGCACTTACTATGTGAAGAGCACTGTTCTAAGCACCAGGGTAGAATCAGGGTAATCAGGTTGTCCCACGTGGGGCTCACAGTCTTCATCCCCATTTTACAGATGAGGCAACTAAGGCACAGAGAAGTGAAGTGACTTGCCCACAGTCACACAGCTGACAAGTGGCAGAGCAGGGATTCGAACCCATGCCCTCTGACTCCCAGCCCAGGCTCTTTCCACAGAGCCACGCTGCTTCTCATAAGGAATTAGAGGGAAGCGTGCAGTCAAAGTAGAAGTTTTTTAGTATGGGGGAGACACGAGCATGTTTGAAAGTAGTGGAGTAAAAGCCACTAGAGTGTGAACTGTTGAAGATGGGGTTCAGGGAGTGAAGAAAGGAGGGGGCAAGTGCTTTGATATGGTGCAAAAGATGGGGTCGGAGATGCAGGTGGAGCGGGTAGATTTTGAGAGGAGTTGGGAGATCTCCTCTTAAAATGCTGCTGGGAAAGATGGGAGAGTTGAAGGAGAGAGACCCTGGAGAGGAGCTGTGGCCATTTCAGGGACATAATGCCCACTGTTTCCAATTTTCTCAATAAAGTAGGTGGCCAGATCATTAGGGGCAAGGGAGGCGGGGAAGCGGTTGGGGGAGTGTTGAGGAAGAAGCTAAACATTTGAAACAGCTGGCCAGGGCAGTGAGCGAGGGAGTCAACGAGGATGGAAAGATAACTGTTCTGGGCAGAGTTAAAGCAGGCAAAGAGGAACGGGAGGTGAATGAGGGGGGCCCGTTGCCTGGATTTCTGTCAGCAGCTCTCTGCGGCTCGTGCATACGAGTGAAGGAAATGGGTTGTGGTGGTGATCCAGGGCTGTGGGTTAGTAGTAGACGGTGAGCCCATTGTTGGGCAGGGATTGTCTCTATCTGTTGCTGAATTGTACATTTCAAGGACTTGGTACAGTGCTCTGCACGTAGTAAGCGCGAAATAAATACGATTGAATGAATGCATGGTACAAGATCGACTGAGGGAGAGGGGAACGAGTGAGTTGAGTAGAAAGGGTGCTGTTGAGAGTGTCAGTTTAGTCGTCAAGGGAAGGTGGTTTGGGGATCGAGATTCAGTGGCGCACGGTGACTTGAGAAGATTGGATGAGGTCGAAAGATTGCAGATCTCTGTGGAGGAAACGGGACAGATTTGCTGGGGTGGGATGGGTGGGAGAGAAGGCAGGTGAAGCGTTTTTTGGTCAGATAGAAGGAATTCAGAGTCGGTGAGAGTAGAGATGGTACAGTGGCTAGAGATGATGAGATAAAGTTTTTGTCCAAGTTGGTGAGAGGGCATGATGGGGTGGAGCAGGAGGTCATTTAAAAGAAAAAAGCTTTACAACCTTCTGCACATTGACATTTTGCTGTATTAAATGCGGGAGTGAAACTGGAGAAGCAGCGTGAAATAGTGTAAAATTGGAGAAGCAGCATGGCTTAGTGGGAATTGCACGGGCTTGGGAGTCAGAGGATGTGGGTTCTAATTCCGGCTCCGCCACTTGTCTGTTGTGTGGCCTTGGATGAGCCATTTAAATTCTCTGTGCCTCAGTTACCTCATCTGGAAAATGTGGATTAAGACTGTGAGCCCTAAAGGAGACCATCTGATTACCTTGTACCTCTCCCAGAGCTTAGAACAGTGCTAGGCACATAGTAAGTGCTTAACAAATACTATAATTATTATTATTAAATTGCAAAAACCCAAAGAGTCATAAATTACCTCGCTTTTCAGTGAAGACAGAATCAGAACCGATCAGTCAGTGGTATTTATTCAGCATTTACTGTGTACTGAGCACTGTAGTCAACATAAAAGCCGGGCTGTATAGCAGCACCACGCTACCCCACCCATGCACTCAACGCTCTGACTATTTGTAAAGTGCTTACTGTGTACCAGGCACTGCATTAGGCCCTGATGTAGATACAAGATAATCGGGTCATACGCAGTCCATGTCCCATATGGGGTTCATAGTCTTAATTCCCATTTTACTGGGAAGATAACTGAAACCCAGAGAAGTAAAGTGACTTGCCCAAGGTCACAAAACAGACAAGCAGCAGAGTCAGGATTAGAACCCAGGTCCTTCTGACTTCTAAGCCCCCGTTCTATCCGCGAGGCCATGCTGCTTCTCCACCAAAAGATCCTCTGGCCCCAACTTGTGGATTGTGTTTTGCCAGTCGAACTCTAAAGTGACAAGGACGGTGTCTACTTCATTTCTGACCTTTTAACCAGTGCGTTAACGGAAGCACCTACTCTAGCAGAACTGACTCCCAGATTCCGAGCACCGAGCCCAATTGCTGTATTATTGACAAAATTCTAAATTATACGGTAAAATATTAAAATGCAGCTGTATAAATTCCGGGTCATTCCCCTCTCGATGAGGCAGGCAGAATTCTGCTGGTGTTAGCGGTTTTTAGTTCTCCGACTGGTGGTCGGAGACTGTGGACCCCTGGAGATCCCGAATGTTAATATCAGTTTCCATTAATTTCCCTGAACTCTGATTTACAGGGTAGAAGGTCCAAGAAAGCTAGAGTGGTTTCCGTTTTATTCTTTTGCTCACCCGTAGATTACCCCACACCTATTTCTTCTCGTTACTTTCTTTCGATTTAACCCCGGTGGTGGCTGTAGAAGTGATTCCATACTGCACTTTTTGGCTGTTCTTTAATAAGGTGTCCCATTAAAGGCGAATATCTCCTCTTTCCATCTTTTTAAAACATTTTCCCAGAGATAATAGATGCAGCTCATAGCTTAATGAGGCAAAAAAAGAAAAAAAACATTCATGAAGGAGCAAACCAATTCTAACCACTGGGAGTGGCCTTTTTATAATTATAATAGTAATAATAATACTAAATGTTCATTCATTCAAATGTATTTACTGAACGCTTACTGTTTGCAGAGCACTGTACTTATCACTTGGAAAGTACAATTCGGCAACAGATAGAGACAATCCGTACCCAACAATGGGCTCACGGTCTAGAAGTTAAGCATTTACTCTGTGCCAGGCACTGTGCGAAGCGCTGGGGGGGATATGAGGTAATCGGGTTGGACGCAGTCCCTGTCCCCCATGGGACTCACAGTCTTATTCCCCATTTTATAGGTGAGGTAACAGGCCCAGAGAAGTGAAATGACTTACCCAAGGTCACACAGCGGACAAGTGGCAGAGTCGGTATTAGAACCCATGACCTTCTGAGTCCCATGCCCGTACTCTATCCACTATGCCATGCTGCTTTCCCAGAGGGTGGAAGAGCTCTTTAATCAATCGATAGGATGCACCTAGTGCTTAATTAGGTGTAGGTATTAAGACTTTGGGAGAGTACAGTAGCAGTGTGGCCAAATGGAAAGAACATGGCCATGGAGGTCAGAAGACCAGAGTTCTAATCCTGGGTCCACCACTTGCCTGCTGTGTGACCTTAGGCAAGTCACTTAACTTCTCTGGGCCTCAGTTTCCTCATCTGAGAAATGGATATTCAATACCTGTTCTCCCCACCCACTATTTAGACGGGGACTAGTCCGAATCTGCAAAATGGGGATTCAGTTCTCCTTCCTACTTAGACTGTGAGTCCCATGCGTGACTATCATTCATTCAATCATTTTTTTGAGCGCTTAACGTGTACAGAGCACTGTACTTAGGGTGCGCAGAGCTTGGGAAAGAACAGAACGGTAATTTGTACTTGCAGTTATTGTCATTACAATTATCCTGTATCGATTCCAGCTTGGCATATAGTAAGCACTTAACATATAGCACAGTTATTATATATTGAGTCCTTGCTGAGTGCGATGCCAGCTAACAAGTGCTCGTGAGGTGACACTCAAGTGTTCTCTGCCCACAGGGAGCTCATACTCTAAATGGGGGGAGTCAAGTCACCACGAATCCAACATTATGTGACTTTCCAAGCTGGCAGATGGTTAGTTTTCCACAGGATATTTGGGTTGAGGAATAAAATTGCCACCTAACTATGCCTTAAATGCCTGGGCACACAGATTCTTGGTCTTCCTCAGAAATTGTTTTCAGAGAAGCACTGTGGCCTAGTGGATAGAATCCAGACCTAGGAGTCAGGAGGACCTAGGTTCTGGCCCAGGCTCCGGCACATAATAATAATAATGTTGTTATTTGTTAAGCGCTTACTCTGTGCAGAGCAATAATAATGATAATGTTGGTATTTGTTAAGCGCTTACTATGTGCCGAGCACTGTTCTAAGCGCTGGGGTAGACACAGGGGAATCAGGATGTCCCATGTGGGGCTCACACTCTTAATCCCCATTTTACAAATGAGGTAACTGAGGCACCGAGAAGTTAAGTGACTTGCCCACAGTCACCCAGCTGACAAGTGGCAGAGCTGGGATTCGAACTCATGACCTCTGACTCCAAAGCCCGGGCTCTTTCCACTGAGCCACGCTGCTCCTCTAAAACTGTTCTAAGCGCTGGGGTAAATTCAGGGTAATCAGGTTGAGGCTCACAGTTAATCCCCATTTTATAGATGAGGTAACTGAGGCACAGAGAAGGGGAGTGACTTGCCCACAGTCACGCAGCTAAGTGGCAGAGCTGGGAGTCGAACCCATGACCTCGGACTCCGAAGGCCAAGCTCTTTCCACTGAGCCAGGCTGCTTACCCGCCTGCCATGGCTGCTGTGTGACCACTAGGCAAGTCACTTCACTTCTCTGAGCCTCAGTTGCCTCATCTGAAAAATGGGGATTAAGACTGAGTCTTATAAGACAGGGACTGTGTCCAACCTGCCAAACCTGTATGTACCCCACCTCTTTATACAGTGCTTGGCACGTAGTAAGCACTTAATAAATGCCATAAGAAAATAACGAGAGAGAGATAGCCTACAGGAAGGACAATTAAGAGCTTTTATTTTTTTTTAACAAAATTTCTAATGATGAACAGAGGGAAGCTTGACTAGCTTAGGAAGTCGGTTTGAGGAGTCTCATTAATCGAATCAATCAATCAGTGGTATAATAATAGTAATAATAACTGTGGTATTTGTTAAGTGCTTACTATGTGCCGGCACTGTACTAAGTGCAGGGATGGATGCAAGCAAATCGGATTGGACGCAGTCCCTGTCCCACGTGGGGCTCACAGTTTCAATCCCCATTTCACAGATGAGGTAACTGGGGCACAGAGAAATGACTTGTCCACGGTCACAGAGCAGACAAGTGGGGGAGCAAAATTAGAACCCACATCCTCTGACTCCCAAGCCTGTGCTCTTGCCACTAAGCCACGCTGCTTATATCTTCCTAAGGCTTGTGCTTGTTTTCACCAGCTTCTACATAATCTTGTGGGAGGCTTTAGCTAATTTACCATAAGATCTGCCTCCCCACATTAGACTGGAACTTCCTTGAAGACAGTGATAGTGTCTACTGCTTGGCATATAATAAGTGCTTAACAAATACCATTATTATTGTTATTATTATTATTGTGCTCTACCAAGCAGTTGGAATACTGCTCTACCCAAAGTCCACAATAAATATCGTCGATTGATTGAGTACGACGTCTTCATTTCCATGGCATCAACGGCATCTTTTCCCTCTCTCCTAATTTTCTTCAGATTCGATAGGTTCGGATGGTGAAAAATGACTTTTGTTTTTTCTAATTGTTTTATATTGCTTCGGAGTAATAGATTATACCAATTTTCCAGAGACAAGGACGCATATTAAGATGAAATGAATTGAGTGAACGAGAGTATTTGCATATGATCTTGTGAATGCTTTGATAATTCGGGTGCATAAAGGTCTGGTACAAGCTTAATGAAAATAAACCAAATAAAGTACAAACCTGATTTAGATGGAACAGAATTTCAAATCTGTTATTAATTTAAATGAATACCACAAATTACTTTTCTGACATATTGTTAATTAAGCAGATTACCAGGGAAACTCAAGGTTGGCTAACTGCTTTAGCAGGAAAACAGGAGCTGAGATCATAATGACGCCTGAGAGGAAGAAAAGAAAATGACTCAGTAACTGGTTTCCTGACTACTTATCGGTCCCATTTGGTCAGGGAAAATGAAGCTAATCATGTTAGTGAATATCAAAGTTCTTGATACCTTGAAAACAAATCTGCTTTGCTTCTGCATTGGATCTGTCCCCTTAAGCGCCCGATATTCACCCCACCCACAGCCCCACAGCTCGTATCCGTAATTTATTTAAGTATCCATCTCCGCCCCTAGACTCTAAGCTTCTTGTGAGCAGGGAACATGGGGAAGCAGCATGGCGAAAAGGATAGAGCACAGGCCTGGGCATCAGAAGAGCATGGGTTCTCATTCCGGCTCTGCCATTTGTCTGCTGTGTGACCTTGGACAAGTCACTTCACTTCTCTGTGCCTCAGTTACCCCATCTGTGAAATGGGGATGGAGACTCTGAGCCCCACAGTCCAAACCGATTTGCTCGTATCCACCCCGACGCTTAGTATAGTGCCTGCTACGTAGTAAGTGCTTAACAAATACCATAACTATTATTATTATTATAATTAAAATTACCAACTAATAATGGTGGTATTTGTTAAGCACTTACTATGTGCAAAGCACTGTTCTAAGCGCTGGGGGGATACATGGTGATCAGATCGTCCCACGTGGGGCTCACAGTCTTAATCCCCATTTTACAGATGAGGTAACTGAGGCAGAGAGACGTTAATTGACTTGCCCAAAGTCACACAACTATGTTGTGTGGTCTACTCCCAATCAATCATTAAATACCACTGATTGATTAGAGCTAAAAAAGATTTTCTTTTGGAAGAGACACAGTATCATCAACGTGGATTTTGGCTTCCAAAGAAGCAGCAGTTGGAGACTTGTCAGTTCCAAGATGATATTACTGATAATCATTATGAGGGAATAATCATAGTACTTGTTAAGCACTGACTATGTGCCGGACACTGTTCTAAGCGCTGGGGTGGATACCAGATAATCTAGTTGGACACAGTCTCTGTCCCACATAGGGCTCAGAGTCTTAATTCCCATTTTACAGCTGAGGGAACTGAGACACAGAGAAATCAAGTAATTTGTCCAAGGTCATACAGCAGACAAGTGGCGGAGGCAGGATTAGAACTCATGACCTTCAGACTCTCAGGCATGGGTCACAGTGCTGTATCCACTAGACTACAAGAGCTGTAGAATGAAATGAAAATGCCAATGAATGACAGCAAGCCCTTCTTCACCATGCCTCCGTAAAAGATGCTATATGGTTGTTCCTTTATTGCTTATTCTGATCCATATCTTGCCTAAAACCTCTGCTCATAAAGAGCCACTCTAAAAATGGTATTTATGAAGAATAATTGTGGTATTTTCTCTCTGCCAAGAACTGTGCTAAAGATGGAGATTTAGTACAAACAGATTAGACACGGTCCCTGTACCACATGGAATTCACAGTCTGAGAGGGACAGTGAGTATTTGATCCTCAATCTACAGAAGAGGAAACTGAGGAACAGAGATGATAAGTGACTTGCCGAAGGTCACACAACAAGCAAGTGGCCGAAGAGGGATTAGGTTAGGGAAGCAGCATGGCCTAGTGGCTGAATCCCACCTCTGCCACTCGGCAGCTGTGTGACTGTGGGCAAGTCACTTAGCTTCTCTGTGCCTCAGTGACCTCATCTGTAAAATGGGGATTACGACTGTGAGCCTAACGTGGGACGACCTGATGACCCTGTATCTCCCCCAGCGCTTAGAACTGTGCTCTGCACATAGTAAGCGCTTAACAAATACCAACATTATTATTATTATGATTATTATTACAGCACGAGCCTGGGAGACAGAAAGACTTGGGTTCTGTTCCCAGCTCTGCCACTTGTCTGCTGTGTGACCTTGGGCAAGTCACTTTATTTCTCTGTGCCTCAGTTACCTCAGCTGTAAAATGGGGATTAAGACTGTGAGCCCCATTTAGGATATGGACTGCATCCAACCTGATTAGCTTGTATCTACCCCAGCACTTAGAATAGTGTTTGACACATAGTAAGTGCTTAACAAATACTGTTATTATCAGTATTATTATTTTATTACTAGAACCCAGATCTCCTGTCTTGTACCTGTTCCAATAAGACATGTGGCTTCTTTCGTTCTGCCACTAGCCTGGACTACTTGCTATTGCTGTTTCCACTCTGAGTCCACAGCTTCGGCAATGGTGATGGAAACTCTGGGAATTTTTCTCCCACACAAGGGTGATCCCTATCACGAGATCTATTAAGCACTTACTATGTGCCGATCGTCATTCTAGGTATGAGGTTTTCAGATTAGTCGCAGTCCCTGTCGATCAATCAATTGTGTTTATTGAGCACTTACTGTGTGCAGAGGACTGCACCGAGTGGTTTGAAATGCTCTGGGCATGTCACTCCCCTCCTTATAAACCTCCAGTGGTTGCCTATCAACCTCTGTATATAACAAAAACTCCTCACTCTAGGCTTCAAGGCTGTCCATCCCCTTGCCCCCTCCTACCTCCCTTCCTTGTCTCTTTCTCCTGCCCACCCACTACACTCTGCTCCTCTGCCGCCCACCTCCTCACCGTCCCCCGTTCACGCCTAGCCTGCCATCGACCTCTGGCCCACGTCCTACCGCTGTCCCGGAATCCCCTCCCTCCTCACCTCCGCCAAACTAATTCTCTTCCCCTCTTCAAAGCCCTACTGAGAGCTCACCTCCTCCAAGAGGCCTTCCCACTCTGAGTTCCCCCCTTTTCCCTCTGCTCCCCCTCCAATCTCCGCTCCTCCCCCTTCCCCCTTCACCTCCCCTCAGCTAAGCCCCCTTTCCCTCTGCCCCTCTCCCTTCCCCCTTCCCCTCCCCTCAGCACTGTGCTCATTTATATATATTATTTATTACCCTATTTATTTTGGTAATGAGGTGTACATCCCCTTCATTCTACTTATTGTAATAATGTTGTCTTGTTTTTGTTTCATTCTGTTTTGCTCTGCTGTCTGTCTTCCCAGATTAGACTGTGAGCCCGTCATTGGGCAGGGATGGTCTCTATCTGTTGCTGAATTGTACATTCTGAGTGCTTAGTACAGTGCTCTGCACATAGTAAGCGCTCAATAAATACTATTGAATGAATGAATGAAAGTTTGTCAATGACATAACAGAGTTGGCGGATGTATTCCCTGCCCACAAGGAGTTTATAATCTAGGGGGTGAGACAGACATTAAAAGAAGTCACCGATATGGACATACGCCTAGTGGGACTGAAGGTGGAGTAATTATCGAGTGCTTAAAGGCTAAGGATCCAAACTGAATACAGAAGGGAGAGGGACTAGTGGAAAAGAGGGGCTTAGTTGGGGAAGGACTATTTGGAGGTGCTGCTTTGGGAAGCACCATAGCCTAGTGGATAGGGCCCAGGCCTGAAAGTCAAAAGGTGTTGGGTTCTAATCCCAACTCTGCCATTTTTCTGCAGTGTGACCTTGGGTAAGTCATTTGACTTCCTCGGGGCCTCAGTTACCTCATCTGTAAAATGAGGATGGAGACTGCGAGCCCCGTGTGGGAATGGAACTGAATTCAACCCGATTTGTTTGTATCCACCCAGTGCTTAGTACAGTGCTTGGAGCCTAGTAAGTGCTTAAAAATACCATAGTTATTATTATTAATTATTATTAGATGGGATTTTAAGGAGGGCTTGAAGGTGGGGAGAGATGTAAAGGAGCAGGGAATTCCAAGCCAGAGGGAAGATGGAGGCAAGGGGTCGTTGGCAAGATAGACGAGATCGACGTACAGTGAGTAGGTTGTAGCAACAGTAATCTCACTCAGACCCATAATCTAAGAGACTGGGAAAAAATATTGGTCATCATAATAATTATAATGATAGTATTTGTTAAGTGCTTAGTATGTGCCAGGCACCGTTCTAAGCGCTGGGGTAGATACCAGGTAATCAGACTGTCCCACATGGGACTCACAGTCTTAATCCCCATTTTACAGATGAGGTAATTGGGGCCCAGAGAAGTTAATAATAATAATAATAATAACAATAATGGCATTTGTTAAGTGCTTACTATGTGCCAAGCACTGTTCTAAGCGCTAGGAGGGGTACAAGGTAGTTAGGTTGTCCCAGATGGGGCTCACAGTCTTAATCTCCATTTTCCAGATGAAGTGACTGAGGCACAGAGAAGTTAAGACAGACTTGCCCAAAGTCACACAGCTGACAAGTGGCAGAGCCGGGATTCGAACCCATGTCCACTCACTCTCAAGCCACCGCTCTTTCCACTTCCATGACAGGTGAAGAAAGTCACTGAAGCCAGAGAGTCTAAAAGACTTAAATAATGAAGTAAATTGAGAATACATTCATTCATTGAAGAAGTGGGATCAGTGGTTAATTTGGGTAACAGCAACATTGCTTAGCGGAGAGAGTCTGGGCCTGGGAGTCAGAACGAACTGGGTCCTAATTCCGGCTCCTCCACTTGTCTGCTGTGTGACCTTGGGAAAGTCCCTTCACGTCTCTGCACCTCAGTTAACTCATCTCTAAAATGGGGATTAAGATTGTGAGCCCCACGTGGGACAGGGACTGTGTCTAACCTGATCAACTTGTATCTACCCTTGTACTTAGAACAGAGTTTGGCACATAGTAAGTGCTTAACAAGTACCATTTATTTCATTATCATTAAAGATCAATCAATCAGTGGTATTTATTAAGGGTTTATGTGTGATGAGCACTGTACTATGCACTTGGAAAAGTACACTGTGACAGAGTTGGTAGCTGGAATCGTAACACTGGCCAGCAACAGCTAGTAACTAAGCCGTTCAGTCGATAAACCGTCCGGTCGATCGATCGAACGCATTTACCGAGCGCCTTCCGTGAGCAGAGCACTGTACTAAGCCTTTGGCGGGGCGCGAAAGAATCAATAGACAAGATCCTTCCTTTCAAAGGGTTTACATTACAAAGGGGGAGATGGCCGCTAAAATGAATCGCACGAGCTCTGTGCCCTTCTCAGCATATGCATAAGGCATGTTTGAGAATTTCCTCTAATAGCTTTAACTGGGATCTTAAAGTCATTAGTCTAAAATCAAAACAAGAGAACTGTACAAACCCAGGAATGCTGTTCAGTAGTGTGAAACACTCATCTAATTCAAATTCAGTTTTTGAAATATTGCTTTCCTACATGTATTAAATTGAGGGGATGATTTTGTTTTATTTGATCATCAAAAAGGCATTCTTGAAGTAATTTCTACCCAGTAGTATTTCCCAGATACACTGTAGAGACGTTTGCTTTTGGGGTTTTGCATGCTTGATTGCTTTAGCTGTCTCAGAAGAATACAATATTAAATTTTCGAGGATCAGGCCAATGCGTGCATCATTTCTGCAAATGCCATTTTCCTTTCTCCAAAATATAAACAAAAGATATGTTTAGTTGTCCCTCAAGGACAGTGAAAAACTTGGAATGTAATTGGATATTGATATTTTAAATAGTAAGGGAGATGATTTTCTATTGCAAGCAAGAAAGCAACGATAAACCTGTTATTTCAGCCTTGGAAACACGACTGAACGTGGAAATCGAGTTAGGCAACAATTACACCAAAATATTCTGACATGATGAAGATAAAACCGCAGTCTGTGCTCCTGACAAATAAGGTTTGTCTATGTTTGGGACATATCCCGATTTTCGTACGATGTAGGTAGAGGACGTAGATACAGAGGGCATGGAGCATCGATCATTTGTTCTCTCGCTATAGGTAAGCCCTCCTAACTGTCCCAAAATACAAAGAATTCTCTTTTTATTCAGGAGAGCGCCCACGGAGGCAAAAGCAACCGCATCACGGTGTTGTTGCCCAACCTTCTCCCCGTGACCCGGAAGGTCGTTGCCTCGGCAACCACCCCTTTCTTCCCCGAACACGCCAGCCGGCTGTATTTCCAGATTTCTGCGTGACCTATGCACCCGGCGGAATGCCCTGGGTGAATCTCCGATCAGAGAGCAAAACCAGCATTGGAACCCAAGTCTCCTGATTCCAAGAACTTTCCACGGGGCTAGAGCCGGGCTATGTTGGCACTCAGAAAATGCTTATTAGATACCGTGATGAAATGAACTAATGAACTAATTAGAGAAGCAGCATGGCTCAGTGGAAAGAGCAAGGGCTTGGGAATCAGAGTTCGTGGGTTCTAATCCCGGCTCCGCCTCTTGTCAGCAGTGTGACTTTGGACAAGTCACTTAACTTCTCTCTGCCTCAGTAACCTCATCTGGATACTGGGGATTAAGATTGTGAGCCTCACGTGGGACAACCTGATAACCTCCGGCAGCGCTTAGAGCAGTGCTTGGCACATAGTAAGCGCTTAACAAATACTATCATTATTATTATTATAATTCATTAATTAATTTATTCATTCAGTTGTACTTATTGAACCCTTATCATCTGCAGAGCCCTGTCCGAAGCGCTTGGGAATGTACAAGACAACAATAATCAGGCACATTCCCTGCCCACAAGGAGCTTACAGTCTAAACGGGGGGAGGCGGACGTCAATAGAAATAAATAAAGTTCCCCTGGGCCAGGGAAGGAGACTGTTTAAAAACAGAAAGAGATGGGGAATCTTGAATAGTAAAGGAGGAGAAAGATTAAATTTACCCATTAGGGGCCATCAGTCAATCAATCATGCATATCGAGTGCATATTATGATCAGGGCACTGTACTAAGCACTTGGAAGAGTACAATACAAGAAAATGAGCAGGGAGAGAACGAGTGGGAAACTATTATCAAATTCGACTGTAGATACCAATCTCGCAGAGGAAAAGACTCGCACCAAATATTATTCCGCTTCTTTTGCAGATGAGAGGAATGAGATAATAGAAGGCTAAATAATCTGTTGAAACTCAACCAGCCAATCTGTGAAAGAGCCAGAAATAGAAAACCCAAGAGCTCCCATTATTTTGACTGACTTTATCTACTTTATACATTTGAGACCCCTTCCCACTGGGTATTCTGAGGCTCTTTCCAGCTCTTAAATAATTAACTCCCGAATTCTTTCATTACCTCTTTAGAGACAGATATTTAACAAGTGGTAGAAATATGTAGCTTAAGAGAGTAAATAGATGAATTAGAAAATTGCATTTCAAAGCATTTTCTTCAACTGAGGGACAAAAGGAGATCCTGGAGAGGATATGGGGGAGGGGCAATCCCAAGATTTCATAAAGTTGGATCCAAGCCAATCAAGCAACCATATCTATTGAGCACTTACTGTGTGCAGAACATTGTACTAGGCACTTGGGGGAGTACCATATGATAAAAATATAATACCATGTAACAAAATTGGTAGACACATTCCCTGCCCACAGTGAGTTTACAATCTAGAGAGAGAGAGAAACAGTCACTAACAGAAATGTATAAATTACAGATTTGGACATAAGTGCTGTGGGGCTGAGGGAGGTGTGAATTAAAGGAAGAAAATCCAGGTGTAAGGGTGATGGAGAAGGGAGTGGGAGAAGAGGAAATGAAGGCTTAGTCAGGGAAGGCCTCTAAGATAGGGAAACATAGCAGGATTAAACATGCCGTGCAGTGGATTGTTGCTGTGGAGACATCTACTTAACAAATGAGCATTTGGGATGATGAAAATGGTATTTTACTTATCACAATGTAGTAGAGAGGCACAGAGTGTGAAAAGCAGCTCAGGAGCTTGTTTGAGCATCAGTGTAAGAAGCAGCTTAGTGGAAAGAACCTGGGCTTGGGAGTCAGAGGTTGTGGGTTCTAATCCCAGCTCCTCCGCTTGTCAGCTGTGTGGCTTCGGGCAAGTCACTTCACTTCTCTGTGCCTCGGTTACCTCATCTGTAAATGGGGATTAAGACTGTGAGCCCTATGTGGGACAACCTGATTACCTTGTATCTATCCCAGCGTTTAGAACAGTGCTTGGCACAGAGTAAGCGCTTGACAAATACTATCATTATTATTATTATTATTATTATTATTATTATGTGTAAGAAGAGATTAAAGAGGGCAGAAAATTGGAGAGAAGGCACAAGAGGGAAGCAGTGTGGCCTAGAAGAATAGGCAGATGCCCTAGAGTCAGAAGACCTGGGTTCCAAACATGGCTGCGTGACCTTGGGCAATTCATTTCACTTAGTGTCTACACATAGTAAGCACAAAACAAATACAAGTGACTGACCATAACTCAGTTACCCCATCGGTAAAATAGACTGTAAGCTCAGTATGGGCAGGGAATTACCATTTCTGTTATATTGTACTTTTCCAAGTACTTAGTACAGTGCTCTGCACACAGTAAGCACTGGATAAATCTGAATGATTGTTGGGAATTATATACTCCTCCCTGTGAACCTCATATGGGACAGGGATTGTGTGAAAGCTGATTATCTTTTATCTACTCCAGTGCTTAGTTCAGACCTTGGTATACTAAGCGTTATACTAAGCGCTTAACAAGTACCATGAAAAAAGGCCGCGGTTTAATGCAGAAGAATCAATCAAGAGTGATTACTGAGTGCTTAGACTATGCTGAGCGTTGTCTGTATAAGTGCTCAGGAGTGTATATACAGTCGAGTCCTTGTTATATTGCTATATTATACTCTTCCTAGCCCCTCTCAGGATCGGTCATGGAGAGTTTCCAGTCCTCTACCAGTCTCGACTATGGGAGGGAGAGTCAAGCAGAGTCTGTCCATTCCATTCCGAGCTTGGCCAGTGGCTAGCGAGCGGCCGGCCCTCCGCTGCAAGTCAAGACTCCCCATGCTGGGCAGCAGGGCGTGGGAGAGAGTCGAGGGTGGAGACTCAAGTTGACTGCGTGGAAGGAGGCAGTGGTCAACCACTGCCAGATTTTTTCCAAGAAAACTCTATGGATCCACTACCGAAACGATTGCGGATGGAGGTGGGGCGTTTTACTGTTTGCAGAACCCTGTACTAAGCACTTGTGAGAATGCAAGAGTTAGTAGACATGATCCCCGACCTCAGGAAGCTGACAACGTATTGGGAAATCTTGCTTGAAATTTTGATTGCCACTTCTTCAGAATGCTTTAAAAGGATGTAGTGGGGCTCATCGAAGGACCAGCCCAAGCCGATCATGCATATGGAGAACGCTGATGTTGTACGTACTCTCCCAAGTGCTCAGTACAGTGCTTTGCACACAGTAAGTGCTTAATAACTATGGTCGAATGAGTGAATTTCTAATGATTATAGACTGGCACAGTTTCAGAGTTCAGAAAGGTTGGGACTGAAGTCGGTGAAATCATGAGAAGTGTGGGAGGAGTAAAAGCAGAATTGTGGTTCACTAATATCTCAAAGAACCAATCAGTGAGTCAACTGTACTTACTGAGTGCTTTCCGCGTGCCAAACACTGTACTAAGCGCTTGGGAGAGTACAGTGTAAAATTGAGCAGTCACATTCCCTGCCCATGATAAACTTACAGTCTAGATGGGGAGACAGAGAGAAGCAGCGTGGCTCAGTGGAAATAGCACGGGCTTTGGAGTCAGGGCTCATGAGTTCGAATCCCAGCTCTGCCACTTGTCAGCTGTGTGACTGTGGGCAAGTCACTTAACTTCTCTGTGCCTCAGTTCCCTCATCTGTAAAATGGGGATGAAGACTGTGAGCCCCACGTGGGACAACCTGATTCCCCTGTGTCTACCCCAGCGCTTAGAACAGTGCTCGGCACATAGTAAGCGCTTAATAAATACCAACATTAAAATACCAACATTAGATATGAATGAATTACAGATATGTGCATAAGTGCTATGGGGCTGGGAAGGGGGTGATGAACGGTGATAATAATAATAATAATAATGTTATTTTCTAACTGCTTACTATATGCCAAGCACTGTTCTAAGCGCAGGGGTAGATCCAAGGTAATCGGGCTGTCCGATTAATTAAATCGGGCTCATTTTCCAGATGAGGTAACTGAGACCCAGAGAAGTTAAGCGACTTGCCCCAAGCCACACAGATGATAAGTGGCAGACCCTGAATTGGAACCCATGACCTCTGTCTCCCAAGCCGGTGCTCTTTCCATTAAGCCATGCTGCTTCACTTTGAGTAAAAGGAGAAAGAGCAGGGTCAAGAAGAGGAAAGATGGGCTTAGTCAGGGAAGGCCTCTTGGAGGACATGTGTCTTCAATAAGGCTTTGAAGGCAGGGAGAGATATTGTCTGTTGGATATGAGGAGGGAGGGCTGTTCTGGACTAGAGGCAGGACGTGAGAGAGGGGTCAGTGGAGAGATAAGACCGAGGTGCAAGGAGATAGCATTAGAGGAATGAAGTGTGTGGGCTGGGTTGTAGTAGGAGAGTAGCAAGGTGGGGTAGGAGGGGGACCGTTCATTCATTCAATAGTATTAATTGAGCGCTTACTATGTGCAGAGCACTGTACTAACCGCTTGGAATGAACAAGTCGGCAACAGATAGAGACGGTCCCTGCCGTTTGACGGATTTACAGTCTAATGTGCTTTGAAGTCAGTGGTGAGGAGCTTCTGTTTGATGTGGAGGTGGATGGGCATCCACTGGAGGTTCTTGAGGAATGGGGAAACCTGGCCTGAATGTATCTGAAGAAAAATGATCCGAGCAGCAGAGTGAAGTATGGACTGGGGTGGGGAGAGATAGGAGGTTGGGAGGTCAGCAATGAGCCTGAAACAATAATCCAGGCAGGATAGGATAAGTACTTGGATTAACATGGTAGTAGATGGGATCAAGAGGAAAGGCAGATAGTAATGTTGTTGGTGGTATTTGTTAAGCACTTACTATGTGCCGAGCACTGTTCTAAGCACTGGGGGGAGATACAGGGTCATCAGGTTGTCCCACGTGAGGCTCACAGTTAATCCCCATTTTACAGATGAGGGAACTGAGGCCCAGAGAAGTGAAGTGACTTGCCCACAGTCACACGGCTGACAAGTGGCAGAGCCGGGATTCGAACCCATGGCCTCTGACTCTCTTTCCACTGAGCCACGCTAATTTTTTCGAAATGATTTTCCGAAGGTCAAAACGACAGGATTTAATACCAGGAGAAGCAACATGCCTCAGTGGAAAGAGCCCGGGCCTGGAAGTCAGCAGACCTGGGTTCTAATCCAAGCTTATCTTCTGTGTGACCTTGGGCAAGTCACTTCACCTCTCCGGGCCTCGGTTTCCTCATCTATAAATGGGGATTAAGACTGTGTGACACATATGGGAAAAGGACTCTGTCCAGTCTGATTATCTCGTATCCACCCCAATGCTGAGGACAGTGCTTGGCACATGGTAATCGCTTAAGAAATAATAATAAATACCATGACAAAGAAAAAGAAAAATTGTGAGAGGATGTCCATCAACTCTTGAAGATGGTAAAGTCAAAACAAACTATAAGGAACACTTTCTCATATGAGGTGTTGCAAATCTAGGTAATTCATTGAGCCTGAAGTTGTTCCGGCTCAAAATAACAGCAGATTTCCCAGAGATTTGGTTAAATTCTTGGCCACAATGGATAATTTTCTTATTAGAGTTTAGGCTTCAGTTGTACTAAGGGAAAATTAGAGGTTTCATAGGGTACATCCCTTGATGTCAAGTAATAGAGGTAGTGATATTTAGTAATTAGAAACAGCGTGGCCTAGTGGATAAAGCACAGGTCTGAGAGTCAGAAGGAACGAGTTCTAATCCCGCCTCCACCACGTCAGCTGGGTGCCCAGCAGGTCTACCCCAATGCTTAGTACAGTGTCTGGCACATAGTGAGCACTTAACAAATACCATAGTCATGAATTCTTCTCATTATTATTGAGAGCTCACTTGGTACAATACATTGTACTAAGCACATGGGAAATTCCGGAATAAAGAAAAGGCTTGTTCCTTTCCTACAGATGAGGAAGTCAGACATAGAAATATTTACAACAAGAGCAGTCTAAATATCCAATTGAGAAGCAGAGTGTCCTAGTGACTGAGCACTCTAAGGTCCTGGGTTCTACTCCGGACTCTGCCAACTTGCTTGCTGTGTGACCTTGAGCAAATCGTTTCACCTCTCTGTGCTTCAGTTCCCTCATCTGCAACTCCCTCCTACGTAGACTGCGAGACCATATGGGATCCGAGGATCTCCTATCCACCTGTCGCCCATCTCTCGGGGATGGGTTAGAGAATCGATGAGAGTGAGAGACCGGAGTCAGAACTGTGCAAAATTTATGCTACGTGGCGAATTGAACTTCCCTTTTGGGAGGAATACACTTATATTTAGTCATTCACAGGCGGCAAATTGAACTTCTCTCTCGGGAGGAATACACTTAGGCGTTACTCGCGTGTGGTGAAGCAACTAGTTCCCACCCACGAACGCTTCCCTCTCGGGAGGAATTCACTTACTCGTTCCTCATCCGGTGCGAGGCGGCTTCCAGCCCCACGAGGTTTCAGCCAAGGGTCCTCCCTCGGTTCTGGCAGAGTGGGAATCCCACCCTCCGGACAGAGGTGACCCAGTGGCAGAGCTGGGATTCAAACTCATGACCCCTGACTCCAAAGCCCGGGCTCATTCCACTGAGCCACGCTGCTTCTTCAGGTAGAAGATCTGACCTCTTGTTCACAACCTGCCTCTGGCCTGGAGTGCCCTCCTTCTTCATATCGGAGGGATAATTGCTCTCCTCACCTTCAAAGCCTTACTGAAGGTCCGCCTCCTCCGAGAAGCCTTCCCTGACTAACCCCCCCTTTCCTCTTCTCCCACTCCCTTCTGCATCACCCTGACTTGCTCCCTTTATTCATCCTCCCCTCCCAGCCCCATACCACATCTGTACATCTGTGCCTCAGTTACCTAATCTGTAAGATGGGGATGAAGACTGTGAGTCCTACGTGGGACAACCTGATTAGGTTGAATCTATCCCAGCGCTTAGAACAGTGCACTTAGAACAGTGCATGAAACAGTGCTTGGCACGTAGTAAGCGCTTAACAAATACCAACTTTATCATTATTATTATTATTATCATTATTATTATAATGATCTCTACAATATCGCCAAGATCCGCCCTTTCCTCTCCACCCAAACGGCTACCTTACTATTACGGGCTCTCGTTATATCCCGGCTAGACTACCGTGTCAGCCTTCTCTCTGACCTCCCTTCCTCCTCTCTCGCCCCGCTCCGGTCTATTCTTCACTCCGCTGCCCGGCTCATCTTCCCGCAGAGACGATCTGGGCCTGTCACTCCCCCTCTTAAACAACTCCAGTGGTTGCCCATCGACCTCCGCTCCAAACAAAAACTCCTCACTCTAGGCTTCGAGGCTCTCCATCACCTCGCCCCTTCCTACCTCTCCTCCCTTCTCTCTTTCTACCGCCCACCCCGCACGCTCCGCTCCTCCGCCGCCCACCTCCTTGCCGTCCCTCGGTCTCGCCCGTCCCGCCGTCGACCCCTGGGTCACGTCTTCCCGCGGTCCCGGAACGCCCTCCCTCCTCACCTCCGCCAAACTGATTCTCTTTCCCTCTTCGAAACCCTACTTAAAAATCACCTCCTCCAAGAGGCGTTCCCAGACTGAGCTCCTCTTCCCCCTCTACTCCCTCCGCCATCCCCCCTTTACCTCTCCGCAGCTAAAGCCTCATTTTCCCCTTTTCCCTCCGCTCCTCCACCTCTCCCTTCCCATCCCCACAGCACTGTACTCGTCCGCTCGACTGTATATATTTTCGTTACCCTATTTATTTTGTTAATGAATTGTACATCGCCTTGATTCTATTTAGTTGCCATCGTTTTTTACGAGATGTTCTTCCCCTCGACTCTATTTATTGCCATCGTTCTCGTCTGTCCGTCTCCCCCGATTAGACCGTAAGCCCGTCAAACGGCAGGGACTGTCTCTATCTGTTGCCGACTTGTTCATCCCAAGCGCTTAGTACAGTGCTCTGCACATAGTAAGCGCTCAATAAATACTATTGAATGAATGAATTATAGAGAAGCAGCGTGGCGCAGTGGAAAGAGCACGGGCTTTGGAGTCAGGGCTCATGAGTTCGAATCCCAGCTCTGCCACTTGTCAGCTGTGTGACTGTGGGCAAGTCACTTAACCTCTCTGGGCCTCAGTTCCCTCATCTGTAAAATGGGGATTAAGACTGTGAGCCCCACGTGGGACGACCTGATTCCCCTGTGTTTACCCCAGCGCTTAGAACAGTGCTCTGCACATAGTAAGCGCTTAACAAGTACCAACATTATTATTATTATTATTGTTACATAGCCATAATGAAGTTATTTATATTAGCGTCCATCTGCCTCTATGGACTTTAAGCTCTTGCGGGCAGAGAATGTGTCTGCCAACTCTGTTTATATTGTGCTCTCCCAAGCGCTTAGTACAGAGCTCTGCTCAGTGAGTCTGACTGATTGGTGATCCATGCAGCAGTGTGGAGTGAAGATGGAACGGGGAGAGGCTGAAGGCTGGGAGACCATTCATTCCTTCATTCATTCAATCATATTTATTGAGAGCTTTCTGTATGCACTGTACTAAGCGCTTGGGAAAGTACAATGCAACAATAAACAGTGACATTCCCTGCCCACAATGAGCTCACAGTCCAGACAGAGAAGCAGCGTGGCTTAGTGGAGAGACTAAGAGGACGTGGGTTCTAATCCCAGATCTGCCACCTGTCTGCTGTGTGACCTTGGGCAAGCCACTTACCTTCTCTGTGCCTCCCTGACCTCATCTGTAAAGCGGGGATTAAGACTGTGAGCCTCATGTGGGAAAACTGGATTACCATGTACGTACCCCAGCCCTTAGAACAGTGCTTAGTAAGCCTAGTAAGTGCTTAACAAATAACATCATCATTATTATTATTATTATTATTATTAGACCAGCAAGGAGACTGAGATAATAGTCTAGCTGGGCTCATATCAGAACTTGGACCAAGGTGGGAGTGGTTTGGGTAGAGAGGAAAGGGCAGATCCATGGGATGGAGAGCAGGACATAAAAGCAGGATTTGACCTTAGATTAATGTTGGTATTTGTTAAGCGCTTACTATGTGCCAAGCACTGTTCTAAGCGCTGGGGTAGATATAAGGTCATCAGGTCCCACGTGGGGCTCACAGTCTTAATCCCCATTTTCCAGATGAGGTAACTGAGGCCCAGAGACGTGAAGTGCCTTGCCCAAAGTCACACAGCTGACAAGTGGAGGAGCCGGGATTAGAACCCACGACCTCTGACTCCCAGTCCCAGGCTCTTTCCACTAAGCCACGCTGCTTCTCTTAGATTATTTGGGAAAGTTGAATGACAGTGAAGATTGAAGGATGATAGCGAGGTTGTCAGCTTCTGAGACAGGAAGCATGGTCGTGGTATCTGCTGAGATGGGAAAAATAAAAGGAGAGGTGGGTTCAGAGAGAAAAATGAAAACTTCTGGCTCAGAGGGAGAAAGTTGAAAAAGCAGCGTGACCTAGTGGAAAGAGTTCACTCCAAGTCGAGTTTGTTTTTTAATGGTATTTGTAAAGCGCTTGCTATATGCCAGGCACTGTACTAAGCACTGGGGTAGATACGAGCTAATCGGGATGGACAGAGTCCATGATCCACATGAGGCTCACAGTCTTAACCCCCATTTTACAGATGAGGGAACTGAGGCACAGAGAAGAGACTTGCCCAGGGTCACACAGCAGGCAAGTAGAGGAGTCGGGATTAGAATCCACGTCCTTTTGACTGCCAGACCCCTGCTCTGTCTACTAGGCCAGGGCGACTACTACCAGGTCGAGTCAACAAGGAGAGTTGACTTTTACTTCCCAGGAAGGAAATTTTCAATCTGCTGTTTTGACCATTCTTACAAGTTTCCAAGAAAAAAGGAATGGCATAACAAAAATGAAATCTGTGTTTGGCTTCAGTTGGTGAGGCAGGATAGATTGGGAGAATAATATGAAAACCCTGTTCGCTTTACTTTTCTGGACTTTTTTTTTCTTTTTATGGTTTAATAAAATCAGATGTGGATAGAAGTTAGAAAACCCATCGGTCTCTTCTCTCTTGCATGAGCAGTATCTCAACACTAGCAGTGTCATCAGTGAATTCACCAATCAATCGTATCTATCGAGCACTCGCCGAGTACGGAGCACTGTACTAAGCACTTGGGAGAATACATTAGAACAGAGTTGGTAGAAACGTTTACTAAAGGACAGCTATCTATACGCATATATATGCAGGTATGTCAATAAATCATAATTATCGATCACTTACTCTAAGCACTTGGGAGAGTTCTATATAACAGAGTTGATAGGCATCTTCCGTACGCCCACAAGGAGCTTAAGGTCTTGAGAGGGAAGCAGACGTTAAAATAAATTACAGATGGTGACCTAATAATAATAATAATAATGTTGGCATTTGTTGAGCTCTTACTATGTGCAGAGCACTGTTCTAAACGCTGGGGTAGATACAGGGTAATCAGGTTGTCCCACGTGAGGCTCACAGTCTTAATCCTCATTTTACAGATGAGGTAACTGAGGCACAGAGAAGTTAAGTGACTTGCCCACAGTCACACAGAATGATGGAGTTTGTTAAACACTTACTATGTGCCGAACACTGTTCTAAGCGCTGGGGTAGAAACAAGGTACTCAGGTTGTCCCACGTGGGGTTCACGGTCTTAACCCCCATTTTACAGATGAGGGAACTGAGGCACAGAGAAGTCAAGTGACTAGCCCAAAGTCACACAGCTGATCAGTGACGGAGCCGGGATTAGAACCCATGACCTCTGACTCCCAACCCCGGGCTCTTGCCACTATCCCACGCTGCTTGGGTGGGGGTGAATAAAGGATCCTTCATTCATTCAATGGTATTTATTGAACATTTACTGTGTGCAGAGCACTGTACTGAGCGCTTGGGAGACTACAATACAGCAATAAACAGTCACTTTCCCTGCCCACAATGGGTTCACAGTCTCTAAATCTAAGCGAAAGGAGAGGGAGTAGGGACATAAAGAAATAACACAAGTAATAGTAATAATAATGGTATTTGTTAGCGCTCACTATGTGTCAACCATTCATTCATTCATTCAATAGTACTTATTGAGCTCTAACTATGTGCAAAGCACTGTACTAAGTGCTTGGAATATACAATTCGGCAACAGATAGAGACAATCGGCCGAAGCAGCGTGGCTCAGTGGAAAGAGCACGGGCTTTGGAGTCAGAGGTTGTGGGTTCGAAGCCCCGGTCTGCCACTTGTCAGCTGTGTGACAGTGGGCAAGTCACTTAACTTCTCTGTGCCTCACTTACCTCATCTGTAAATTGGGGATGGAGACCGTGAGCCCCACGTGGGACAACCTGATTCCCCTGTGTCTACCCCAGCGCTTAGAACAGTGCTCTGCACATAGTAAGCGCTTAACAAATACCAACATTTTTATCATCATTATTATCCCTGCCCAGTGACGGACTTACAGTCTAATCGGGGGAGACGGACGGACAAAAACAGGACAACATAATCATGATAGACAGAATCCAGGGGATGTATACCTCATTAACTGTTCTGAGTGCTGGGGTAGATACAGGTTATCAGCTTGTCCCAAGTGGGGCTCCCTGTTTCAATCCCCATTTTACCCACGAGGTAACTGAGGCAAAGAGTAAGTGAAGTGACTCACCCAGGGTCAAACAGCAGATGAGTGCCAGAGCCAGGATAGGAATCCAGGTCCTTCTGACTCCCAGTCCCGTGCTCTATCGATTAGGTTTTGTCGCTGTCCCCTAACACGTACACATCAGGTATACGTTTATCAGGTATATCTTGATTCTATTTATCTTGATTCTATTTATCGCTATTGTTCTTGTCTGTCCGTCTCTCCCGATTAGACTGTAAACCCGTCAAAGGGCAGGGACTGTCTCTATCTGTTACCGATCTGTCCATTCCAAGTGCTTAGTACAGTGCTCTGCACATAGTAAGCGCTCAATAAATACTATTGAATGAATCCGGTAGAATATTTGACGTTCACAATGAGCTGGAGATCAGGTGCTTCGAATCCCATTTTCCTTTGCTGTCTAGGTGTGAAGCAAAGAGATATTTAATATTCTAGTGCTCTCTGCTCCTTTCTGGGTGTCTTTTTGAATTTGGCAAAAGAGACCATAGTAAGAGACGTGGATGACAGGACAGAAATATAAGAGTCCGTCAGTCCCGGACGTTAACGGTTTTCACCTGAAAAAAGGGTCACTTAATGAAGCTTACATCAAAGTCCGAGAGAAAACTACGGTTTCATTTGCCTTTATTTCAGCTTCGAGCCCGTGACCTTGCCGTCTCGTGAATGGAGTTTAATTTAATCGGAATACATCTTTCGGATCACTTTGTTTTAGCTTGGACAGGGAGCTCTGTCCTTTTTATCTTCAGAGACACTATTAATAGACTCCAATACAGTGTGGTTGGGACCGAAAGTACGTACGAAGAAAACGCGGATTCATTTTAAAAATAACGTTGGGCGAGTGCCTTGGGTAGTCTAATTTTATCACTCCTGAAATCCTGGTGGCTCGTGATAGTTTATTTCAACTACCGTGAGACGGAGAGGCCCGATTTCGCCAGCCTCACCAACTGCCTGCCTGACCTTTCAGTTTTAAATGCAACCGGATTGATGAGCTTACTCAAGAAAATGACAAAATAATTTTGGAATAGGAGGTGGATTAATCATGCGAAATGATTGCCGAGAAGCATTATTCTATTTGATGGCTTCATCAAATAGAACTTTTTCAAATCCAAAACAAAGTCGACTCTTTCATCTCTCAAAGTCCCTGGAGAAAACCCTTTCTTCATGTCACTGTAATAATGCTAATTGTGCTACCGTGCGCCGAGCGCTGTATTAGACGTGGACGTAGATGCAAGATGATTAGGTTAGACGTGATCCCTGTCTCACGTGGGGGCTCACGGTCTAAGTAGGAGGGAGAACAGAGAAGCAGTGTGGCTCAGTGGAAAGAGTACGGGCCTGGGAATCAGAAGACCTGGGTTCTAATTCCACTCCACCACATGGCTGCTGTGAGACCTTGGGTAAGTCACGTAACTTCTCTGTGCCCCATCTGCCAGATGGGGCTTCAATATCTGTTCTCCCTCCTGCTGAGACCGCGAACCCTTATGTGGGACCTAATTATCCTTATTCTACCCCAGCGCAGAGTACAGGCTCCACCACTTGTCTGTTGTGTGACCTTGGGCAAGACGCTTCACTTCTCTGTGCCTCAGTTACCTCATCTGCAAAATGGGGATTAAGACTGTGAGCTCCACGTGGGACAGTCCGGTTACCTTGTATCTACCCCGGCACTTGGAACAGTGCTTGGCACATAGTAAGTGCTTAACAAATACCATCATCATTATTACTATTATTTCAGGGCTTCACAACTAGTAAGAACTTAACAAAAACCAATCAGTGGTATTTACTGAACGCTTATTTTGTGCAGAGCACTATACTAAGTGCTTGGGGAAGCCACAATTATAAGTGCATAATAAAAACCGATCAGTGGTATCTACTGAGCGTTTACTAAGTACAGAGCACTGGATTAAGCACTTGAGAAAACCACAGTTATCATTATTTAAAAAAAAGTTGGTATTTGTTAAGCGCTTACTAGGTGCCGAGCACTGTTCTAAGCGCTGGGGGAGATACAGGGTAATCAGGTTGTCCCACGTGGGGCTCACACACTTTTAATCCCCATTTTACAGATGAGGGAACTGAGGCACAGAGAAGTGAAGTGACTTGCGCACAGTCACACAGCTGCCAAGTGACAGAGCCGGGAGTCGAACTCATGACCTCTGACTCCGCAGCCCAGGCTCTTTCCACTGAGCCACGCTATTAGTGAATCCCCATTTTACAGATGAGGAAAATAAGGGCCAGAAAGGGTAAGGGACTTGCCCAAGGTCCTGCAGAAGGCCACTAGCAGGTCCAGGATTAGAGCCCAGAAAATTTGACAGCCAGACACGTTCTCTCTGCTCAGCACCCTAACGAGCAGTTTGAGAAGTAACGTGGCTCAGCGGATAGAGCAGGGTCCTGGGAGTCAGAAGGTCCCGAGTTCTAATCTCAACTCTGCCACGTGTCTGCCACGTAACCTTGGCCAAGTCACTTCACTTCTCTGGGCCTCAGTTCCCTTATCTATAAAATGGGGATTGAGTATGAGCCCCACGTGGGACAGGGATGGTTTCCAAACTGATTAATTTGTATCTACCCCAGAACGTAGAACAGTGCTTGGTACATAGTATGTGCTCAACAAGTACAATAATTATTACTGTTATTAATTATTATGATTAAACTGCAAGGGCCCAGTGTGAGTGGTGTGAGCTGCCTGAATGATCTGCTCTTTTGACAGGGACCATAATGATAATAATAATAATAATAATAATGATGCTATTTGTTAAGCGCTTACTATGTGCCAAGCACCGTTTTAAGCGCTGGAGTAGATACAACGTAATCAGTTTGTCCCACGTGGGGCTCAGAGTCTTCATCCCTTTTTATAGATGAGGGAACTGAGGCACAGAGAAGTTAAGTGACTTGCCCAAGTTCACACGGCGGACAAGTGGCAGAGCCAGGATTAATAATAATAATAATAATGTTGGTATTTGTTAAGTGCTTGCTATGTGCAGAGCACTGTTCTAAGCACTGGGGTAGATACAGGGTGATTAGGTTGTCCCACTTGGGGCTCACAGTCTTCATCCCCATTTTCCAGATGAGGGAACTGAGGTCCAGAGAAGTGAAGTGACTCGCCCACAGTCACACAGCTGACAGGTGGCAGAGCCGGGATTAGAGCCAACGACCTCTGACTCCCAAGCCCGGGCTCTTTCCACTGAGCCACGCTGCTTCTCCTAAGATCTGATGATCCAGTGATTCCAGGAAACACACTGATGGAACGCACTCAAGTTGACAGTGATTGTAAAATGAAGATTGCAGTTTTCATTTAAAGAAGAAAGAGAAAATATCGAAGGAGGCCCTGGGAAGCAATTCCTGAAAGTCAACGTTACATTCTATCAGCTTAAACATCTATAGTTAGACTCGTACACAAATTCATTTACAGACGGAAGAAAAGGAAAATTGGATAAAGAGATGGGTGAGTCCTTAATAATAATAATAATGTTGGTATTTGTTAAGCGCTTACTACGTGCCGAGCACTGTTCAGAGCGCTGGGGTAGACACAGGGGAATCAGGTTGTCCCACGTGGGGCTCACGGTCTTAATCCCCCTTTTACAGATGAGGGAACTGAGGCACCGAGAAGTTAAGTGACTTGCCCAAAGTCACACAGCTGACATGTGGCTAAATAGTAGGAGATGGAAAGTCGATAGGTTGAGACGGGCTCTGGATCGGTGTAGGTGGGATAGCTGTGGTTGACCCCGGGGGTCGAACTGGTAGCTGGATGTGGGTGATGTGGGAGTAGAAGCGGTGTGTTTCAGGGAGAAGAAGGTGATCATTCATTCATTCATTCATTCAATAGTATTTATTGAGCGCTTACTATGTGCGGAGCACTGTACTAACCCCTTGAAATATACAATTCGGAATGTACAGTTTGGCAACAGAGACGATCCCTGTCCACTGAGGGGCTTACAGTCTAATCGAATCGGCAAAGCTTCCTGGAGGAGGAGGAGGAGAAGCTCCATTATGGCTTTGAAAACAAAGAGAGCTGTGGTCTGGTGGAGTTTAACAGGGAGGGAGTTCCCGGCAAGTGGCAGGATACATTCATTCAATAGTATTTATTGAGTACTTACTATGTGCAGAGCACTGTACTGGGCACTTGGAATATACAATTCGGAAGGATGGCCTAACCGAGAAGCGTCGTGGCTCAGGGGAAAGAGCACGGGCTTGGGAGTCAGAGGTTGTGGGTTCTAATCCCGGCTCTGCCACTTGTCAGCTGTGTGACTTTGGGCAAGTCACTTCACTTCTCTGTGCTTCAATTACCTCATCTGTAAAATGGGGAATAAGATTGTGAGCCCCATGTGAGACAACCTGATTACCTTGTATCTCCCCCAGTGCTTAAAACAGTGCTTGGCACATAGTAAGCACTTAACAAATACCATCGTTATTATTATTATTATTATTAATAACTGAAAGAGCTTGAGCCTTGGGCTCACAGGACCTGGGTTCAAATCATAGTTCTGCGACTTGCCTGTCTTGCGACTCTCTCTTTGCCTCAATTTTCCTCATCTGTAAAATGGGAATTAACTACCTCCTATTTAAACCGTGAGGCCCATGTGGGACAAGGACTTGAGAAGCAGAATGGCCGAGTGAAAAGAACACAGGCCTGGGAATCAGAGGACCCGGGTTCTAATTTCGGCTCCGCTAATGGCTTGATGTGTGACCCCGGTCAAGGCACTTACTGTCTTTGTGCCTCAGATCTCCTGGCTTCCCTCCTACTGAACCTGTCATCCCCATGCAGAACAGGGACTGCATCCAACCTAATTTACCTGTACCTACCCCAGAGCTTGGAACAGTGTTTGACACATAGTAAGCACCTAAATACCATTTTTTTTAAAAAAAGGACTCTGTCCAGCTTGATTATGTTGTACCTTTCCCAGTGCTCATATAGCTTTTGGGAAGCAGCGTGGCTCAGTGGAAAAGACCCCGGGCCTGGGAGGCAGAGGCCATGGGTTTGAATCCCGGCTCTGCCACTTGTCAGCTGTGTGACTGTGGGCAAGTCACTTAACTTCTCTGGGCTTCAGTTCCCTCATCTGTAAAATGGGGATGAAGACTGTGAGCCTCACGTGGGACAACCTCATTCCCCTGTATCTACCCCAGCGCTTAGAACAGTGCTCTGCACATAGTAAGCGCTTAACAAATACCAACATTATTATTAGCTTTTAGCACATAATAAGCACTTAACTAATACCATTATCAATATTATTATTATTTTCACTATCACTCTGAGGTAGAAACTATGAATAGGTTAACTTGAGAGGATTGGAGAGTGCGAACTGCGCTACGGGAGAAAGAGAGTGGATCAACAGAGGAGAGCAAGCTGATGAATGCACTGAAGTCACCTCAGAGTGGTGATCTTGGGTGAATAGCAAGTGACCATCTTCAAGATTAACAAAATCATAAGGGTGAATTTTGTGGAAATGAGTAGGAAACCCCCGTGCTAAAAATAAAAAAAAAAACAAACTTCTTTTCCCTGCTAACAGCAGGATGATAAAATAAAGGGATGTTTCCAGTGGCAAGAAGAAAGGAAGTATTCTAAATTTATAATGTGGATTAATTATTCATTCACTACATCCGAGAAGGCTCTAACAAAGACATTAAATAGACCAGAGAGTAAGGTTGGCTAGTTAATGTAGCAAAGGAGGGAATCGGAAAGAGACTGAAAAATTACTTTCCAAAGGAGCAAACCCATAGTTCAAACCTAAGACTTTGCACTAAAGGGATTGATTAATTGAGACATCAAGATAGTAATAGCCGACCAATCAATAAGTGCCTGAAAAATATGTAAAGGGACCTTAGAAGTTGATAAAACCAAGGATTTTTGTCTGTTGAAATGAGCTTCTAGCCAATAAAGAGGTGATTCCTTAGTGGAGCTGTGAAGCGGGGCCTGATCCATTATTTATCATCTCTCCTTACATTCACTTAACTTTAATTGACCTCAGTGGGAGACATGTAGGTGGAGAGGATTTGCATTAGGCAACTTACCCTAGTTCTGGTTTTATTATCTTTTGTGAAACTCTGCTTTTTCTTTGGTGCTCTACTCTAGTTTTTATTGGAAATTGAAGGGAAGCAGCCTGGACTAGTGGAAAGACCGTGGCCCTGGAGATGGAGGATCTCCTGGCTCCACACTTACTTGCTGTGTGACCTTGGTTGAGTCACTTACCGTCTCTGGGCCTCAGTTCCCTCATCTGTAAAATGGGAATTAAGATGTGTGAGCCCCCTATGGGTCAAGGACTGTGTCCAACCCAATTAGCTTGTATCTACCTCAGCTCTTAGTACAGTCTAGTACATACTAAGAGAAGTAGCCTGGCATAAAAATAATTATGGTATTTGTTAAGTGCTTACTATGTTCCAAGAACTGTTCTTAGTGCTGGGTTAGAGACAAGATAATCAGGTTGTCCCACTCGGGGCACACAGTCTTAATCCCCATTTTACAGATGAGATAACTGAGGCACAGAGAAGTTAAGTGACTTGCCCAAAGTCATACAGCAGCTAAGTGGCTGAGCGGGGATTAGAACTCACAACCTCTGACTCCCAAGCCCATGCTTTTTCCACTAAGCCACGCTGCTTAGTGAATAGCAATAATAATAATAATAAGGTTGCTATTTGTTAAGCGCTTACTATGTGCAGAGCACTGTTCTAAGCGCTGGGGTAGACACAGGGGAATCAGGTCGTCCCACGTGGGGCTCACAGTCTTCATCCCCATTTTACAGATGAGGGAACTGAGGCACAGAGAAGTGAAGTGACTTGCCCACAGTCACACAGCTGACAAGTGGCAGAGCTGGGATTCGAATTCGTGAGCCGACTCCAAAGCCCTTGCTCTTTCCACTGAGCCACGCTGCTTCTCTTAGCAGTGCATAATGAATACAGCCTGGGCCTGAGATTCAAGGTCATGACTACTAATCCTGGCGCTGCCACTTGTCTGCTGCGTGACCTTGGGCAAGTCACTTCACTTTTCTGTGCCTTAGTTACCTCGTCTGTAAAATGGGGATTGAGACCGTGAGCCCCTTGTGAGACAGAGCCTGTGTCCAACCCGATTTGCTTGTATCCACCCCAGTGCCTGTACACAGTAGTTCGGTGCTTAGTACAGTGCTTAGTCCAGTGCCTGGAACACAGTAAGCACTTAACAAATACCATTATATTATTAAATAGTATAAAAACAAAAAAAATCATTATTATTATTATTAAGTAGTATAAAAATAAAAAAAAAATCCCACGACGATCTGGTCAGAACTGCCGACATCAGCCACGGTGATGGTTTCAGGATAACCCCTAAGCAGCGACGTTGAATCTTGGAGTTGAAACCATCTCTCTACCAGGGATGGAAAGGAAAACTTAACAGAATAGTTTCGTTCAACCAAAGTGCCAAGCATCACTTTGGAATTACTGGATCCATGAGGGCTTAGACCTTGAGCCCCAGGTGGGAAAGGGACTGTATCCGACCTGATTATTCTGTCTCTACGGCAGTGCTTAGAACAGTTCCTCCCACAGAGTGACTGGTAGACAAGTGTCACGATGATAAAAACAATCACCATAATGACCCTGTCATTATGAAGCTTTGCTGGAAGTAGAAATAATTAGTGATAATAATTACACTGGCAATATAGTATTTGTTAAGCACTCCTGCCGATTTCCCCGTATCTGCCATCTCAACACTGCCTCCAAGCTAACTTTCTCACCCCATCGCCCTCGGGCTTGACCCACTAAATCACAGGCTCCTTAAGGCCTGGCATCATGTCGACCACCTCTGTGACATTCAGCCGCGTGATTGGTAGGTACTGGTTGGTTGGAGAATAGACCTTTAATATTCTTACCTTCCGGTCAACTCCCTTAGATGAGGCTCTGGTAAAGTGGAGTCTCTTAGCAGCGTGATGTAGTGGCTAGAGCCCAGGCCTGGGAGTCAGAGGATGTGGGTTTTAATCCCAGATCTGCCACATATCTCTCGTTGACCTTGGGCAAGTCGCTTTGTCTCTCTGCGTCTCAGTTCCCTCATCTGGAAAATGGGCATTAAGACTGTGAACCCCAAGTGAGAGAGGGACTGTGTCCAACCTGATTAGCTTGGATCTACTCAGCATTTAGTACAGTGTTTGGCACACAGTAAGCGCCGGACAGTAGCGTAATTATTATTCAATGGAGCTGGCCAATATGTGTATTTCTGTGAATGAGGATAAAGACCCATTATCTTTAAGTTTTCTGCAATTTCATGGAACCAGAAGTAGTTGAACCTTCCAAAAAAAAAAAAAAAGGAAATTTCCATTTGTTCCTAACACGAAGCAGAGAGACCATGAGGGCATTTTAACGACCTTCCCTTCATGATAAATGAGAGTCCCAGAGGGTTCCTGCTGAGGTAAGAGAGGTCCTGTGTGACAACGACGTGCATTGTTGAGTTACTGTGAGGAGAGACTGCCTCAGTCGCCTCCTTGTGTTGTTGTGGAAGTTTGTGATGATCAAGTTGAACCTTAAGGATTTGTCAAGTCTGGTGGTCTGCCATCGGGTTATTACATTAATTTACCACCTCCAGCCTCTTATAGCCCGAGAGGTTCATTATTTATGCCTATTCTTATCATTCAAATGGGCAGTATCTACAGTAGGCATGGCAGTCTAGTCTGTGGAATCAACAGCTGTAGTCCCTGGACACAGGCATTCTAATCCCAGCTCCGCCATTTGCCTGCCATGTGACTCTGGAAAAGTTACTTAATGATACTGTGGTATTTGTTAAGCACATATTATGTGCCAGGCACTGTACTAAGTGCCAGGGTGGATACAAGCCAATCGGGTTGGACACAGTCCTTGTCCCACAGGGGGCTCACAGTCTCAATCCCCATGTTACAGATAAGGTCACTGAGACCCAAAAACGTGAAGTGACTTGCCCAAAGCCACACAACAGAGAAGTGATGGAGCCGGGTTTAGAATCCATGACCTTCTGACTCCCAGGCCTGGACTCTAGCCACTATGTGCTTACCTTTCCTCATTTGTCATTTCTTGTCCGTCCGTCTCCCCCGATTAGACCGTAAACCCATCAAACGGCAGGGACCGTCTCTATCTGTTGCCGTCTTGTTCATTCCAGGCGCTTAGTACAGTGCTCTGCACATAGTAAGCGCTCAATAAATACTATTGAATGAATGAATTCTAGGCTGTAAGCTTCTCTCTAAACAGCTAACTCATTATGGGCAGGAAACATGTCTACTAATTGTGTTGTTTTGTACTCTCCCAACCATGTACTACAGTGCTCTGCACATAGTAAGTGTTTACTAAGGACCACTGATTAATCTGCAAAATAGGATTAATTACCTGTCCTCCTGTCCCCCTTAGACTGTGAGTCCACGTGGGCCAGGGATTGTGACCAACCTGAATATTTGGGTCCCCTCCTTAGGGTCCTAGTGGCAAGAGCCCAGGCTTGGGAATCAGAGGACGTGGGTTCTTATCCCCGCTCCACCACTTGTCTGCTGTGTGACCTTGGGCAAGTCATTTAACTTCTTTGGGACTCAGTTACCTCACCTGTAAAATGGGGATGAAGACTGTGAGCCCCACGTGGGATAACCTGATTACCTTGTGTCTACCCCAGTGCTTAGAACAGTGCCTGGCAAATAGTAAGCACTTAATAAATGCCATTATAATTATAAAGAGAAGCAGCATGGCTTAGTGGTAAGAGCATGGGCTTGGGAGTCAGAGGATGTGGGTTCTAATCCCTAGTTGTATATATGTACATATTGATAACTATAATTCTATTTATTTTTATTAATGGTGTGTATATATCTATAATTCTATTTACTTATAATCATGCTACTGATGCCTGTTTACTTGTACTGATATCTGTCTCCCCCCTTCTAGACTGTGAGCCCATTGTGGGCAGGGTTTGTCTCTATCTGTTGCTGAACTGTACTTTCCAAGCACTTACTACAGTGCTCTGCACATAGTAAGCACTCAATAAACCCGAGTGAATGAATGAATAATCCCGGCTCTGCCACTTGTCAGCTGTGTGACCTTGAGCAAGTCGCTTCACTTCTCTGTGCCTCAGTTACCTCATATTTAAATGGGAATTAAGAGTGTGCTCCCCATGTGGGACAGCCTGATTACCTTGTATCTTTCCCAGCGCTTAGAACAGTGCCTGGCACATAGTAAATGATTAATAAATACTGTAATCATTGTTAATATTATTATGTCTTGTATCTGACCCAGCTCTAGTTCTCTGTCTGGTACATTCTATATGCTTAACAAATACCAAGGAGTGTGGTTTAGTGGATGGAGCATGGGCCTGGGAGTCAGAAGGACCTGAGTTCTAATCCTGACTCTGCAACATATCTGCTGCGTGACCTTAGGCAAATCACTTAACTTCTCTGGACCTCAGTTACCTCATCTGTAAAATGGTGACTGAGACCGTGAGCACCACGTGGAACAGGGACTGTGTCCAAAATGATTAACTGGTATCTATGCCAGCCCTTAGAACAGTGCTTAGCACACACTAACCTCTTAGGAAGTAGCAAATTATTATTATTATCATTATGATTTTTAAGGCAGTCAATCAATTGTATTTATTGAGTGCTTACAGTGTGAAGAGCATTGTAATAAGTGTTGGAGAGAGTACAATATAATAATAACAGACACATTCCTGTTAGGGGAAATATGGCCTGAACGTTTTTGTAGGAAAATGATCCGGGCAGCAGAGCAACGTATGGACCGGATGGGGGAGAGACAGGATCCTGGAAGAGGGTGGATGGAGTTGTAGTGGGAAAGGAGTGAGAATTGGTCAAGGGGAGAGACCTGCTTGATAAAACTTCCCCAAAGTGGCACTGCCATACAAAAATGAACAGAAATGAAGTCAAACGTGGAATGAGGACCACTGGTGTCACACAATTAATTTAATAGTATTCATTAATAGTACTTAATTACTTAAATATATTCATTTAATAGTACTTAATGAGTGCTTACCGCGTGCAAACCACTGCACTAAGCGCTTCGGAGAGGACAGTGTTACACAAAGAACAGACATATTCCCTCCCAACAACAAACTGAAAGAAGGAAAAGCTGCTGGAGGAGTCCCGGAGAAGAAGAGATACTAAAATGGAATGGCTCCTCTCGGTCGAGGGTGCAATGAGAAATGCAGAGGATCCTGGGATTTTATGTTATTAAGCGCTTACTTTGTTCCAAGCACCGCGTCCATCTCTGGGGTACTTGCCCGATATTCGGATCGGATACAGCCCTCGGCCTGCTTGGGGTTCACGGTCTAAGAGGAAGGCACCACGAGCATTCAATCCCTATTTTACAGATGAGGAAACTGAGGTACAGGGAAACTGATAGTTGCCCCAAATCACACTGCTGGGAAGTAGTAGAGCTAAGATCCATCAGTCAGTGGGTTTTTATTGAGCACTCACTGCACGCAGAGCATTGTGTTAAGCGCTTAGGATTAGGACACGAGTCTCCTGTTGCGTTTCCAGCTCTTCTGAGAGGAGATCCAGGGTCGATGAGGTTTCCAAACCCTTTCTGAAGTCCCTTTCTGCATTCAGCAGACTCTTGATTTTGAAGATAGTGGTTCATTTCTGTTATAAGAGCTCTGGTGAAATTGAAATTGATTTGAGCTGTCCATGAGAGCCAAGTGCCTTATTACTGTATTCAGCACAGAAAATTATAGTCTGCGGGGTGGAACGAAGGTGGTGAGGGTGGGGGTGGAAGTGCCAGTAGAATCCCTGGGATCGTTGAAGTGGGAGGACTCAGGTGACTGTATTCAAGATGACACAGGTGGGGGTCGATGAGGTCAGGGTCACGGTTCATGAGCCACTTGATATCCGAGCAGATAATCGATAGTATTTTCTGAGCACCTACTGGATACGGTGCACCAAACTAAGAGATTGGGAGAGTCAGTCAGTCAATCATATTTACTGAGCGCTTACGGTGCACCGAGCACTGTACTAAGCATTTGGGACGATATGATATGGCAATAAATAGACCCATTCCCTACCCACAGAAAGCTTACAGTAGTTAAAAAGACCAGGTTCCTCTCTTCGAGGGTTCTCTTCTGTTCTTCTTTATACATCTTCACTCCCGCCTTACCCTCATTCATTCATTCCATCATATTATTTATTTACTTATCATTATATATTACTGTATTTATGTCTTTGAATCTACTTTCCCCACCAGACAGAAGTGAATTCAGGACATCTCCTCATCTTTGGGGATTTCCCTAAGCGACATCCTCCAGTCCCAAGGAACAATCTCATTTGCTCATTCTCTTTGACCCTTGGGATATTTTTCTTCATTATAAGGATGTCAGCATTGACACAGATGAGTAACCACGTGTACAGGATACTTTACGTTCCCATGAAGACATATTTCCTGGATATCTCGAAACTGCAAGAAAGAGTTGTAAGTTCCCTCGCAGACTAAAAGAATGACTGCAACTTCCGATAGGCCAAATTAAACCCGACGATTTCCAGCAGAATTTAGCTCACCGTGTTCAATATTTTAGGGACAGAACAAGAATTAAATTGAAGCCTAATAAATTGTGTGGTTTCGCCAAGACAATAGGTAGCATTTCATTAAGAGCTTGTATATTCATCCTCCAGGCTATAAGCTCCTTTTTTAAAAAATGGAATCTGTGAACTACTTACTATGTGTTAGGCACTGTACTAAGTCCTGGGGTAGATACATTCCCTCACCCAAATGAGGCTCACAGTCTTAATCCCCCTTTTTTAAATGAGGTAAATGAGACATGGAGAAGTGAAGTGATTTGTCCAAAGTCACCAAGCAGACAAGTGGCAGAGTCAGAATTAGAACCCAGGTCTTTCTAACTCCTAGGCCCTTGCTCTATCCACTAGGCAATACTGCCTTCACTGTGGGCATGGTTTGTGTCAATTCTGTTATAGTGTACTCTCCCAAGCACTTAAAACAGCTGTGCACACAGTAAGTGCTCAGTAAATAACACTGATGGATTGTTTAATTGAATTGAAGTTGGCCACCTGTTGGTCCTTACGCTCCTTACCATCCCAGTCTATATTTTCCCTTTGCTCTTCATCATTAGGCATAGTTCCTCAGGAATTGAAAAATTCTTTGCCCAAGGCAGGCCTTATATTCAGAAAAAGCAACAGATTTAGTTCCCCTCGCTGAGGCAATTGAGGAAGACTATTACCAAACTATTAGAGTGGCAACAAGCCATGGAAAGACATTGCATGCGCTGCTAATACTGTGGGGTTTTAAGGCATCTGCTTCTCCTTTTCCTCTTTAGGCTAATGAATCATTCAAGTTCTGCAAAGTTGAGGGTTTTAACTTTAGGCAGCTGAAAATGGGGTCACAACCTAGAAAGGTCTGGAATTCAGTTTATAGACCTGTTTTAATAATAATAATGTTGGTATTTGTTAAGCGCTTACTATGTGCCGAGCACTGTTCTAAGCGCCGGGGTAGACACAGGGGAATGAGGATGTCCCACGTGGGGCTCACAGTCTTAATCCCCATTTTACAGATGAGGGAACTGAGGCCCAGAGAAGTTAAGTGACTTGCCCACAGTCACACAGCCGACAAGTGGCAGCGCTGGGATTCGAACTCATGAGCTCTGACTCTGACTCCAAAGCCCGTGCTCTTTCCACTGAGCCACGCTGCTTCTTATTGCTTTAATAACAATAATAATAATAATGATAGTATTGGTTAAGCCCTTAGTAGAGAGCATGAGAAGCAGCATGACATAATAGAGAGAGACCGGGCCTGGGGGTCAGAAGGTCATAGGTTCTTATCCCGGTTCTACCACTTTGCTTCTGTGACCTTGGGCAAATCACTTCGCTTCTCTGTGCCTCATTTACCTCATCGGGAAAATGGTGATTGAAATTGTGAAGCCCACGTGGGACACTGGGACACAGGTGACCAACTCCTCCCTCTTGGCTTCAAAGCTGTCCATCCCTTTGCCCTTTCCTGCCTCACCTCCCTTCTCTAGCCCGGCCCGCACACTCCGTTCCTGTGGTGCCGTCAACCTCTCCACGGGGCCTCCTTCCCTCCTGACCCTCCGTCGACCCCTGGCTCACGTCCTACCTCTGACCTGGAACTCCCTCCCTCCTCACATTCGCCGAACTAGCTCTCTTCCCCCTTCAAAGCCCTACCGAGAGCTCACCTCTTCCAGGAGCCCTTCCAAGACTGAGGCCCCCTCCCAATTTCCTCTGTTCTTCCTCCTCTCCCCCCTACTCCCTCCCTCTGCTCTACCCCTTTCCCCCGCCCCATGGCACTTGTGTAGATTTGTACATATTTATTCCTCTATTTATTTCATTAATGTTGTGGAGAAGCAGCGTGGCTCAGTGGAAAGAGCACGGGCTTTGGAGTCAGGGCTCATGAGTTCGCATCCCAGCTCTGCCACTTGTCGGCTGTGTGACTGTGGGCGAGTCACTTCACTTCTCTGCGCCTCAGTTCCCTCATCTGTAAAATGGGGATGAAGACTGTGAGCCCCACGTGGGACAACCTGATTCCCCTATGTCTACCCCAGTGCTTAGAACAGTGCTTGGCACATAGTAAGCGCTTAACAAATACCAACCTTATTATTATTATTATTATAATTCTATTTATCTATTTTGTTGCTATGGATGCCTTTCTACTTGTTTAGCTTTGTTGTCTCTCTCCCCCTTCTAGACTGTGAGTCCACTGTTAGGTAGGGATTGTCTCTATCTGTTGTTGAACTGTACTTTCCAAGCACTTAGTACAGTGCTCTGCACACAGTAAGTGCTCAATAAATGCGATTGAATGAATGAATAGCAGGGACTGTATCCAACCCGATTTGCTTGTATCTACCCCAGTGCTTAGTACAGTGTCTGACACATAGTAAATGCTTAACAAATACCATAATTATTATTATGATGATATAATAATATAATATTTATTATTATAGAGAAGCAGCGTGGCTCAGTGGAAAGAGCCCGGGCTTTGGAGTCAGAGGTCATGAGTTCAAATCCCGGCTCTGCCACTTGCCGGCTGTGTGACTGTGGGCAAGTCGCTTCACTTCTCTGTGACTCAGTTACCTCATCTGTAAAATGGGGATGAAGACTGTGAGCCCCACGTGGGACAACCTGATTCCCCTATGTCTACCCCAGCACTTAGAACAGTGCTCTGCACATAGTAAGCGCTTAACAAATACCATTATTATTATTATTATTGTTACTATGTGCCAGGCACTGTACTAAATGCTGGTGTGGATACAAGGAAATCAGTTTGGACACAGTCCCTATCCCATGTAGGGCTCTCAGTCTCAATCCCCGTTTTACAGATGAGGTCGCCAAGGCCCAGAGAAGTGAAGTGACTTGCCCAAGGTCACACAGCAGACAAGTGGTGGAGCTGGGATTAGAACCCATGACCTCTGACTCCCAAGCCAGGTTCTTGCCACTAAGCCAACTGAGGCATATAGAAATTGAGTAACTTGCCCAAGGTCACGCAGTAGACAAGAAGCAGCGTGGCTCCCTCGGTGGAAAGAGCACGGGCTTTGGAGTCAGAGGTCATGGGTTCGAATTCCGGCTCGGCCACTTGTCAGCTGTGTGACTTTGGGCAAGTCACTTCACTTCTCGGTGCCTCAGTTACCTCAACTGTAAAATGGGGATTAAGACTGTGAGCCCTACATGGGACAACCTGATTCCCCTCTGTCTACTCCAGCGCTTAGAACAGTGCTCTGCACATAGTAAGCGCTTAACAAATACCAACCTTATTATTATAGACAAGCGATGGAGCAGGGATTAGAACCCATGTCCTCTGACTCCCAAGCCCGTGCTCTTGCCACTAGGCCATATTGCTTCTACAGGACTTGGTCATCTTGTAGATGACTTGATTATCTTGTATCTACCTCACGTCTTGAGGAAGAAGACAATGGTGAACCACTTCTGGATTTTTCCCAAGAAAACTCTTGTGGATCCAATACCAGAAGGATTACAGATGGACAGTGGGGCATTCTGGAAGAGAGGTATCCATGGAGTCTCTGTGGGTCGGAGATGACTCGACATTCCACCTCTAAACAATCAAGCAATTGTATTTATTGAGCGCTTACTTTCTGCAGTACACTGTACTAAGTATCTGAGAGAGTACAGTAGAACAGACTCGGTAGACAGGTTCCTTGCCCACAATGATCTTGCGGTCTAGAGGAGAAGACAGACATCTGTCTTATATATAGAAGACATTTTATATATATATAAATTTATATAGCTGTGGGGCTGAGGGAGGGTCGAATAAAGGGAGAAAATCTAAGTGCAAGGGTGTCACAGAAGGGAGTGAGAGAAGAGAAAAAGAGGGTTCAAGCCAAGGGAGGCCTCTCGGAGGAGATGTGCCTCCAATAAGGCTGTGAAGTGTGGGAAAGCAATGATCTATCTGATATGAGGAGGGAGGGCGTTCCAGGCCAGCGGGAGGATGTGGGCCAGAGGTCGGTGGCCAGATCGAGATACAGTGAGAAGGTTAATATTAGAGGAGTGAACCGTGCGGGCTGGATTGTAGTAGGAGAGAAGCCAGGTAAGGTAGGAGAAGGCAAGGTGATTGACTGCTTTAGCACCGTGCTTGGCAAATAGCGAGCGCTTAACGAGTACCACAGCGGTCATTAATCAGAATTTGTGCCAGGAATCCGGGTAGTGGAAATCTCCCGTCTAGCCTTCCGATGCTTTGCTATGCCTCCTGGTTGATCTCTTTGTCGTCTCTCCCGAGCGCTACTGTGTTTCTTAATCGGGTAGGTTCCTCATCTGTTTTTCACCACACGCGATATTACATTTCCTCAGCCCTCTTTTCTTGGTTACCCGAAACAATTTATTCAGCTGATCTCGTGGTCTGTCCTGCGCTCAATTTCCATGTTCCCTGTGGCTTCCCGACCATCTTTCTGTGTTTTTTTTCCCAATCGGCAGTCCTTTTCCCTCCTCCTCCCCCAGCAGATGGTGAGCTAAGGGGGCCCGATAAGCTTCCCCGCTGCCCAGAGAACTCAGACAGAAATGGCTTATGCTCAGATACTAAGCAGCGTGTCTGAAGAACAGCTAGCATCGTACCATTGATTCGCGCTCCCGACCGGAGACCAGGGCTTTCTTCTTTCCAGCTTCTTTGAACAGTGGGTTTCTTTCATTCATGCGTATTTATTGAGCGCTTACTGTGTGCAAGACACTGTACTGTGTGCTTGGAAGAGCACAGTATAGCAAGCCGGCACATTCCCCGCCTACGACGAGCTCACGTTCTAGAGAGGAGCTCACAGAGAACCTTCAGACGGAAACTTGGACTTGATGATGCTGGTTTTTATATGTGTTACACTTAGAACAGTGCTTGGCACATAGTAAGCGCTTAATAATAATAATAATAATAATAATAATGTTGGTATTTGTTAAGCGCTTACTATGGGCCGAGCACTGTTCTAAGCGCTGGGGTAGACACAGGGGAATCAGGTTGTCCCACGTGGGGCTCACAGTCTTAATCCCCATTTTACAGATGAGGTCACCGAGGCACAGAGAGGTTAAGTGACTTGCCCAAAGTCACACAGCTGACAAGTGGCCTCCATCACTATTATTAATAGTAATTGCATCTATCTGTAATTGATTTTTTTACATTAATGTCCATCTCCCCTTTGAGACTGGAAGTTTGTTGTCAGCAAGGGAATGTGTCTGTTCACTGTTACATCATACTCTCCCAAGAGCTTAGCACAGTATTCTGCACACAGTAAGTGCTCAATAAATATGATTGAATGAATGAATGATCACTTACTGTGTACAGAGCACTGTAATAAGCACTTTTGTTCATTCATTCATTCAAAGTGCTTGGGAGAGAACAAGAGAACAGAGTTGGTAGACATGTTCCCTCCCCACAGTGAGTTTATCAGGAAGCAGCATGGCCTAGGGGCTAGATCCTATGAGAAGCAGCGTGGCTCAGTGGAAAGAGCCCGGGCTTGGGAGTCAGAGGTCATGGGTTCGAATTCCCGGATCTGCCACTTCTCTGCTGTATGACTTGGGGCAAGTCACTTATCTTCTCTTTGCCTCAGTTACCTCATCTGGCAAATGGGGATTAAGACTGCGAGCCCCATGTGGGACAACCTGATTACCTTGTATCTACTCCAGTGCTTGAACAGGGCTTGGCACAGAGTAAGCACTTAACAAATACCATTATTATTATTATTATTATTATTATTATTATTATTATTATCTTCTAAGAAGGTAAACTCATAGTGAGCAGGGACTCTATGTACCAACCCTCTTATATTGTTATATGGACTCTTCTAAGTGCTTTTTATAGTACTCTAATGCCAACCTTCTCACCGTACCTCCATCTCCGCTGACTCCCCCTCCTCTTTCTGACAATGACTCTTCCCCTCTTCAAAACTTTACTGAAGGCCCATCTCCTCCAAGAGGCCTTCCCTGACTAAGCCCTCTTTCCTCTTCTCCATCACTCTGAATTGCTCCCTTTATTCTTCCTCCCTCCTCGCCCTACACCATTTATATCCACAACTGTAATTTCTTTATATTATTGTCTGTCTCCTCCTCTAGAATATAAGCTCAGTTTGGGTGGAATATGTGTCTGTTATATTGTTTTATTGTATTCTCCCTTGTGCTTAGTACAGTGCTCTGCAGATATTAAGCTCTCATTTTAATACGATTGACAATGCTCTGTACACCGTAAATGCTCAATGAATAGGATGATTGATTGAAAATAATTAATTCTCAGGTCTTCAGAGTCCCTCCCCCTGTTCTTCCCCCTCCTTCTCTCTCTTTTTTTCTCTTTCTCCCTCTTTCTTTCCCCATCCCTTCTTTTCAAAGACCTCATGGAAAAAAGCAGCAGGAATGAATTCTCTGGCATTATGGTGGTGATTTTTCACTGTGAGCCTGGGAACTTGAGCCTGGCAAATACTTCTTCACATTTGGCTTCTTCGGTTCTGGAAAGAAATGAACAGAGAAGCCAGCAAGCAAATTTCAGCCCAGTTAAAGGAACAGAAACCTGCCTGACTCCACTGGAGGCAGTTTTCTAAATTCCAGAGTTGGAAATCCATTAATCTCATGAGTCTGACAGCATTTTAACCTTTCCAGAGGATGTGTAATTATACTTACTGAAAGTCATACCTATTCATTTAAAACTGCAATCTAGCAAACAGACTACACGGTTAAGAAGAGGCAAAGTAAAGAGGAAAGATGGGCAACTGATTAGCTGGTGAATTTGATCCATGGCTAATTGATCCAAACTGACTAATTCAGGTCCAACTTAATTTCACCCTCCTTTCCCCTCTACCCCAGCCTTTTTTATTTCATTTTAGTCACCTGATTCATCTGGACGATTGCCTCAATTTAGAGGAGCAGCGTGGCCTAGAGAAAAGAACACAGAGCCGGGAGTCAGAGGTCCTGAGTTCAAATCCCAACTCCACTACTTACCTAGTGTGTAACCTTGGGCAAATCATTCAACTTCTCCGTGCCTCAGTTTCCTCATCTGTAAAAAGGGAGTCCAATTCTTTCATTCATTCGATCATATTTATTGAGCGCTTATTATATGCAGAGTATTGTACTAAGGGCTTGAAATGTACAATTCGGCAACAGATAGAGACAATCCCTGCCCAACGACGGGCTCACGGTCTAAACGGGGGAGACAGACAACAAAACAGAACAAGTAGTCTGGCGTGAATATCATCGAGATAAATAGAATCATAGGTATATACACATCATCAACAAAATAAATAGAGTAATAAATAATATATACAAATATGCACAAGTGCTGTGGGGAGAGGAAGGAGGAAGAGCAGAGGGAGGGAGTAGGTAGAATGGGGAGGAGAGGAGAAGCGGGGGGAAAGAGAGGGTTCAGTCTGGGAAGGCCTCCTGGAGGAGGTGAGTTCTCAGTAGGGCTTTGAAGAGGGGAGGAGAGTGAGTTTGGCGTCTGTGAGGAGGGAGGCCATTCCAGGTCAGTGGTGGGATGGTGGGCCAGGGGTCGACGGCGGAACAGGCGCGAACGAGGGACTGTGAGGAGGTGAGCAGCTGTAGAAGGGGTTCATGGGTTCAAGTCCCAGCTCGTCTGCTTGTCTGCTGTGTGACTTTGGGTAAGTCACTTCACTTCTCTGTGCCTCGGTTACCTCATCTGTAAAATGGGCATTAAGACTGTGAGCCCCACGTGGGACAACCTGAGCAGCTTGTATCTTCCCCAGTGTTTAGAACAGTGCTCTGCACATAGTAAGCCCTTAACAAATACCATTATTATTATTATTATTATTGTTATTATTAAGGAGAGAAGGGAGGTGAGGGAGGAAAGGAAAGGTATGGAAAGCTTTGAAGCCAAGAGTGAGAAGATTTGTTTCATGTGAAGGTGGATAGCATTTATGTAGAAAGATAATCCGGGAAGCAGAATGAAGAATAGACTGGAGTGGGGAGAGGCAGGAGGGAGATCAGAGAGGAGGTTGACATAATAATCCAGTTGGGATATTATGAGAGCTGTTTTCCATCCTATACATGTCATCATCATCACTGATGGTATATACTGAGTATTTACTTTCTGCATAATACTGCACTGAACATTTCAAGAGAGTACATGCAACAGAGTTGGTAGTTATGTTACCTGCCCACAGCAAGCTCACAGTCTAGAAGGGGAGACGACATTCATATAAAGGAATGATTCCTACTATACTTTATAGATATAACAGTGCAAGACCTAATTATCCTGTATCTACCCCAGCCCTTAGTACTTAGTTTGGCACAGAGTAATGGCTTAAAAATACCACCATTGTCATTGTTATTATTATTATAAAGAGTGATAATAATGATAAAAAGACTAATACTGACATTCCCTTCAAACCGAATAGATCCGCTCTACCACTCGCTTGGTACATGGCATTGACAAGTCACTTTACCTCAATTTCCTCACCTTTTGGGAATTGGAAACCACGAACCCCATGTAAGATAGGGACCGTGTCTGACCTTATTATCTTGCATTTACCCTAGCGCTTAGGATAATGTTTGGCTTGTAGTGAATACTTACACCACGATGCTACGAATTGTTATTATTATACATAATATGAACCCCTGATTTGTAATGTGGAAAATCGAGACAGTTATCCAGATCATGTACTTCAATTTTCTTGATATTTCTAGAGTCCTCCCCTTAAAAAACAAACAAACAGGGAATTTTCTCAATTTCCCACTTTATTATGCTCCTGCAGAGATTTAGACATGAAGAAGAATCCTGTTTTAAGATTCCACTTTTGATTTTCTGCCCATATTAAATTCCCAGAATTCTATGAGGATGATGACATTTCACTAAAAGGAGTGTGATATTTGTACATGGAAGGAAGATGTACCAGCACAGACTATTTCTATCTCAACCTCTTAAAAACTCCTTCCAAAAAAAAATCAGAAAGGTGATGTTTATGATTTTAATTTATTTATTCATTCATTCTGTAGTATTTATTGAGTGCTTACTATGTGCAGAGCACTGTACTATGCACTTGGAATGTACAGTTCGGCAACAGAAAGAGACAGTCCCCCCAGTGACGGGCTCACAGTCTAAACGGGGGAGACAGACAGCAAAGCAAAACAGAACAAAACAAAAACAAGACAACATCATCAAGATGAATAAAATCAAGGGGATGTACACCTCATTTGCAAAATAAATAGGGTAACAAATTATACAAATGAGCACAGAGCTGTGGGGAGGGGAAGGTGGAGCAAAAGGAAAGGGGGGCTCAGTCTGGGAAAGCCTCTTGGAAGAGGTGAGCACTCAGTAGGGCTTTGAGGAGGGGAAGAGAGTTAGTTTGGTGGAGGTGAGGAGGGAGGCCATTCCAGGAAAGTGGTAAGACGTGGACCAGGGGTCGACGGCAGGACAGGCGTGGACGGGGGATTGTGAGGAGGTGGGCGGCAGGGGAGCGGAGCGTGTGGGGTGGGCAGCAGAAAGAGAGAAGGGAGGGGAGGTAGGAGAGGGCAAGGGGATGAAGAACTTTGAAGCCCAGAGTGAGGAGTTTTTGTTTCGTGCGAAGGTTGATAGGCAACCACTGGAGGTTTTTGAGGAGGGGAGTGACAGGCCCAGAGCGTTTCTGCAGGAAGATGATCCGGAAAGCAGAATGAAGAATAGACTGGAGTGGGGAGAGACGGGAGGAAGGGAGATCAGAGAGGAGGCTGACGCAATAATCCAGTCGGGAAATTATGAGAGCTTGTGCCAGCACGATAGCCGTTTGGATGAAGAGGAAAGGGCGGATGTTGGCGATATTGTAAAGGTGAGATCGGCAGGTCTTGGTGACGGATTGGATGTGTGGGGTGAATTCAACCCATCTAAGCTACTAAAATAGTGCATCTGTGAAATTCTGATATCAATCACTTAGATATCATCGCTCTTTGAAATTTCTGAAGTCAAAAACGGAATGCTAATCAGGTGTCATAATCTTAATTAATGTATTTATTCACCCATGATATTGATTCAACTCCCTAAATTAGGAATGAAGCTTCAGACCACCTTCCAGTTTCCACCAGTGGCAAAGAGTCAGTCAAGAAGATAAATAAAGTGATATGGAATTCACTTTGTAAGCTTAACTACCCAGAGAACAGAAATATGATTTTTTTTTTGCCTGGGGAAAGCCCTGCTATTTACCACTTCAATCAGTTAATCAATCAATCATATTTATTGATTGTTTACTGCGTGCAGAGCACTGTACTAAGCACTTGGGAGAATCCAAAAATAATAATAATAATAATAACTGTGGTATTTGTTAAGCATTTACTACATGCCAGACACTGTACTAAGCACTGGGGTGAATATGAGAAAAAAGGCTTAGACACAGGCTCTGTCCCACATCGGGCCTAGAGTTTCAATCCCCATTTTACATTTGAGGTAACTTGAAGTCCAGAGAAATGAAGTAATAACTGAGGCGCAGAGAAATGAAGTGACCTGCCCAAGGTCACTCAGCAGACAAGTGGTGGAGGCAGGATTAGCAACCATGAGCTTGTGACTCCAGGACCAGGCTCTATCCACTACGCCGTGCTAGTCGGTAGACAGGTTCCCTGCCCACAACAAGCTTACAGTCTAGAGGAAGAAGACATTAAGATAAGTAAGCATTTTATATGTAATTTAATGGTCTAGACATAGTGTTGCGTGGTATTGATCTTTCTGGGAGGGGGCCCAGCCCGAGTTTGTGTTTCAACTTGGATTCACGTGCCACCCTGCTCCCGCCTTCCCTCCTGCACTGGATTGACCTTTCCATCCAGCGCATCGCTACCGATGCAAGGACCCAGCTGTGGAGAGGGTGGTGATCCCGGGGAGGGAACCGTCATTACGTTGGATCAACCAAAGGACTTATCCTCATCATCAAAGCCCTGCTGAAAACCCATCTCCTTCAGGAGGGCTTCCCGATTGATCCCTCTTCTTTCATTCATTCAATGGTATTTATTGAGTCCTTACCGTGTGCAGAGCGCTGTACAAAGCAACGATAACCACATTCTTTCCCCACAACGAGTTGACAGTCTCTTCTCCCCACCTTCATAACGATGAAGATGATAATGATGATCGTATTGTTTTTGAGCGATTACTACACGTCGAGCACTTCTTCTAAGCTCTGGGTTTGATACAGGGTAATCAGGTTGGACACAGTCCCAGTCCCACATTGGGTTCAGAGTCTAAATAGGAGGGAGGGGGATTTAATCCCCATTTTACAGATGAGGGAAGTGAGGCCCAGAGAAGTGAAGTGACTTGCCTTAGATCACACAGCAGACAGGTGGCGGAGCTGGGATTAGAACCCCGGCCCTCTGACTCCTAGTTCCGGGCTCTTTCCGTTAGACCAAGCAGCTTCTAGATCCCCAAAACTGTTGTTTCAGCCCTTCTGAATCACCTAAGCCCTTGGGGATTCATACCCTACCCTAGAATTTATGCCCAGATCGTTATCCTATTGACAAATATCATAATTATTATGAGAAGCAGCGTGGCTCAGTGGAAAGAACACGGGCTTTGGAGTCAGAGGTCATGAGTTTGAATCCCAGCTCTGCCACTTGTCAGCTGTGTGACTGTGGGCAAGTCACTTAACTTCTCTGTGCCTCAGTTACCTCATCTGTAAAATGGGGATTAAGACTGTGAGCCCCACGTGGGACATCCTGATTCCCCTGTCTACCCCAGCGCTTAGAACAATGCTCGGCACATAGTAAGCGCTTAAATACCAACATTATTATTATTATTATTATTATCATTATGGGGAAGGAAGTGAGGTGAGTATCAAAGAGTTTAAGTATCAAGGTTGCAATGAGAAATATCATCAATCAATCATTCAGTGGTTTGTATTTTGATGCTTAATGTGTGCAAAGTACTGCACCAACTGCTTGGGAGAGTGGAGTAAAATAAAGTTGGTGGACACGTTCCTTGCCCACAGTTGTGGGCAGGGATTGTCTCTTTTTGTTTCTGAATTGTACTTTCCAAGAGCTTAGTACCTCGCTCCGCACACAGAAAGTGCCCAGTAAATACGACTGAATGAAAAGAAGCTTATGGACTAGCGGAAGAGAAACAGATATTTTGCTTTGTTATTCGTCCATGTAAAGAGACTTAGGAAAGGGTGTTTTCCACATAAGAATAAATAACTTTCTCCCAGAAGCCATGAGGCCAAAAGAGAATTCCACCCCTGTGAATCCCACCCACCTGGCTGTGGTGGGTCTCTGAATTGGTCACAGATTTTTATTTTGATCTTTTAATATCTTGTGCCCAGACCAGTGACAGCCGCATCTGTGCACACCCATGACAGAGTCTTCTCGCTTGAGCTTCTCCCAAGAAAAATGGTGTGAGAGGAGACGAGTTTTTCATGCTGAATAAGCCGCCACTGCTCCAAATTGGGAGAGGCTGTGATATTTGGGATTTAATGAGGCCTAAATATGTCAACATTGGAGGCTGTTTGCATTTATTAAAAATTTGGCATGGCTGGCAGTTTGGCGTGGAGATGTTTGTTCAGATGGAATGTCTTTTTTAACTCACCGTCTCCCGAGCCACATCGAAGCTGTAACTCTCCGCGGCCTGTTCCTCACCGTTTCTCTAATGGAATGTTTTCCATATTCAAGTAAATTGTCCCAGGCCATCAACATGCCACTTGTCTGCTGTGTGACCATGGGGAAGTCACTTCACTTCTCTGGGCCTCAGTTACTTCATCTGGAAAATGGGAATTAAGACTGTGAGCCCCATGTGAGACATGGATTGTGTCCAACCTGAATAATTCATATCTACCCCGGTGCCTAGGACAGTACCTGGCACTTATTGAGTGCTTAAAAATACCATTAGAAAAGGTCCTAACATCAGTACTAGAAACAGGGACCGTAGACTGAAGCAAACAACATTTATAATAGTTACGATATTCCTTCAATCTTAATAATAATACTTATGGTATTTGTTAAATGCTTACTATGTGCACTGTACTAAACACTGGGATGAAAACAAGCTAATCAGGTTGGACACAATTCCTGTCCCACATGAGGCTCACAATCTCAATCCCCAAGATGAGGTAACTAGGCACAGAGAAGTGAAGTGACTTGCACAAGGTCACGCAGCAGAAAAGTGGCAGAGCCGGAAGTAGAACCCAGGTCTTTCTGACTGCCAGTGCCCTATCTACTAGGATCCAATCAATCAATCAATCAATCAGTTCCAGTCCAGGGGAATGGGACTCTTTGGATCTGGTTGAGAGGAAATTCTAAAATCCAGCAAAAATAATAATAATAATGATTGTAGTGCTTGTTAAGCACTTACTATGTGCCAATCACTGTTCTAAGCACTGGTTGGACACAGTCCCGGCCCCACAAAGAGTTTACACTTAATCCCCATTTTACAGATGAGGTAAATAAGGCACAGAAAAGTTAAGTCATTAGAGAAGGAAAGTGACTTGTCCAAGGTCACACAGGGTTCACACACGGTGGGCAGAGCTGGGTCCTTCTGACTCTCAGGCCTCTTCTCTAATCTGCTCCTCCAGTAGTAATAGCAGTTATAGTATTCATTAAGCACTTCCTCCATGCAGAGCACTGTACTAAGCGCTGGGAGATTATCCGCCGTGGGAAACTAGGCACGGTCCCTGTCCCCCGGGGACTCCAAATCTAGGAATTTAAGTGAAGACTGATAATTAGGAAAGGTAGTCCTCTAATATTCTTTCCTAATATGCAAATGCAGTGCCTTTGCTCTACCTATTCAACAGAACCTGTGTATATATGTACATATCAAAAATTTTATTTATATTAATGCCTGTTTACTTGTTTTGATGTGTAAATATATATATATATGTATATATATATACATATATATATATAAGTCCATTTATATTCAACAGAACCTGTGTATATATGTACATATCAAAAATTTTATTTATATTAATGCCTGTTTACTTGTTCTGATGTGTAAATATATATATATATATATACAAGTCCATTTATATTGATGCTACCGATGCCCGTTTTATTTGTTTCAATGTCTGTCTTCCCCCTTTTAGACTGTGAGCCCAAATAAGGCCACGCTCTCTTATTTAGCATCCCGTGTGGTTTGAATTTTTTTTTTTTCCTCCCAAATAGACCAACAAATCCTTGGCTCCCAGACCTGAAATCTTGGAGCCAATCCCAGTGGGGGGTCGGGGAATTACTGGCCAACGGGGGTCCATCTGGTCGAGCGTATTCCGTGGAAGTCATCCAGAGAAAATTTTGTCAACGCCCACAGGCTTCGCGTCCATCTGCCATCGGCCGCCTCTCCTCCCCAGCTCTCGCCCACGGGAACTTGTTGGGGTCAGGGAATGTGTCTGCTCGTTGTTATATTTTCATACTAATAATGACGGTATTTGTTGAGCGTTTACTATGTGCGAAGCGCTGTTCTAAATTCTGGGCAGTGTTCTAAGCGCCGAGCACTGTACTTCATTCTCCCAAGCACTTAGTACAGTGCTCTGCACACAGTGAGTGCTCAGTAAATATAACTGACTGACTGATTGATTGAAGAACTTGACCTGGCAACATCTGAGCCTTGATGGTGGTGCGAGCTGGGGAGAAAATGCTTTCGTTCATTCATTCATTCAATCGTATTTGTTGAGCACTTACTGTGTGAAAAGCACTAAGTACTAAGCATTTGGGAGAGTGCGATAGAACAACAGACACATTCCTGCCCACAGTGAGCTCACAGTCTTCACCCCTGGCATCCTCAGCCAATCGATCAATTTATATTTTTTATGGTATTTGTTAAGGGCTTACTAGGTGCCAGGCACTGTGCTAAGCCCTAGAGTAGATGCGGTGGTATAAAGATAAATCAGTGGTATTGATTAAAAAATAATTAAGGTACTTGTTAAGCACTTACTTTGTGCCAAGCACTGTTCTAAGCACTGGGGTAGATACAAGTTAATCAGGTTGGACACAGCATCTGTCATTCATTCATTTATTCATTCAATCGTATTTACTGAGCACTCAATGTGTACAAAGCACTGTACAACCAAAAGACACGTTCCCTGCCCACAACGAGTCCCACTTGGGTCTCACGCTTTAATCCCCCCTTCACAGATGAGATTACTGAGGCACAGAGAAGTGAAGTGATTTTCCCAACATCACACAGCAGACATGTTGCGGAGCTGGGATTAGAACCCACGTCCCCTGACTCCCAGGTCTGGGTTCCATCCATCCAATAAACACGCTGCTTCCATAGCTTAGTTTGATTGAGACTTACTGTGTGCTGAGCACTGTCCTAAATGCTAAGGAGAGTATAACAGAACAGAGTTGGTAATGTTGGTATTTGTCAAGCGCTTACTATGTGCAGAGCACTGTTCTAAGCGCTGGGGTAGACACAGGGGAATCAGGAGGCTCACAGTTAACCCCCATTTTACAGATGAGGTAACTGAGGCACAGAGAAGTGAAGTGACTTGCCCACAGTCACACAGCTGACAAGCGGCAGGGCCGGGATTTGAACCCATGACCTCTGACTCCAAAGCCCATGCTGTTTCCATTGAGCCACGCTGCTTCTAAGCAGACACGTTCCCTGTCCACAACAAGTTTACAGTCTAGTGGGGGAGATTGATGAGGAAGCTCTCACGAACTATCTAAAAGGACCGATAAGACTTGAGGAAAATATTCTACCTGGAACAAAAGCTTTAATTTCCGTAAGAATATTGATGAGGGAAGTGTGTACTCCTTGTATCTACCCCAGCGCTTAGAACAGTGCTTGGGACATAGTAAGCGCTTAACAGATACTATCATTACTATTATTATTACACTGTATTAAGAGCCCAATCAGTGCTGAATCACAGCACGGTTGGAGGAAAGCCACAGTTGAAGGAAGGGTTTTTGAAGAGCGATCTTTTCTCCAACAGATAGCTATCGGTAACTTCCTCACTCCTTATTCTTAATTATAATTGTGGCATTTATTGAGGTGTTTCTCTATGCTAAAGCTCCACGCTAAGACTGGGGTAGATACAAGGTAATCAGCTTGGACACGATCTCTCTGTCCCATGCAGGGCTCACAGTCCAAAAGATGGAGAGAGCGGGTGAAAAGGTAATCAAAATATCTTAGTTTTGGTAGAGTCCTATATTTTTCCAAGGCATTTTTTCAATAGTATTCATAGTATTTATTGAGCGCTTACTATGTGCAGAGCACTGTACTAAGCACTTGGAATGAACAAGTCGGCAACAGATAGAGACGGTCCCTGCCGTTTGACGGGCTCACGGTCTGATCGGGGGAGACGGACGGACGAGAACGATGGCGATAAATAGAGTCGAGGGGAAGGACATCTCGTAAAAACCGATGGCGACTGAATAGAATCGAGGCGATGTACAATTCATTAACAAAATAAATAGGGTAACGGAAATATATACAGTCGAGGGGACGAGTACGGTGCTGTGGGGATGGGAAGGGAGAGGGGGAGGAGCAGAGGGAAAGGGGGAAAAGAGGGTTTAGCTGCGGAGAGGTGAAGGGGGGTTGGCAGAGGGAGTAGAGGGGGAAGAGGAGCTCAGTCTGGGAAGGCCTCTCGGAGGAGGTGAGTTTTAAGTAGGGTTTTGAAGAGGGGAAGAGAATCAGCTTGGCGGAAGTGAGGAGGGAGAGCGTTCCGGGACCGCGGGAGGACGCGGCCCGGGGGTCGACGGCGGGACGGGCGAGACCGAGGGACGGCGAGGAGGTGGGCGGCGGAGGAGCGGAGCGTGAGGGGTGGGCGGTAGAAAGAGAGAAGGGAGGAGAGGTAGGAAGGGGCAAGGTGACGGAGAGCCTCGAAGCCTAGAGTGAGGAGTTTTTGTTTGGAGCGGAGGTCGATAGGCAACCACTGGAGTTGTTTAAGAAGGGGAGTGACAGGCCCAGATCGTCTCTGCGGGAAGATGAGCCGGGCGGCGGAGTGAAGAATAGACCGGAGCGGGGCGAGAGAGAAGGAAGGGAGGTCAGAGAGAAGGCCGTCACGGTAGTCTAGCCGGGATATAACGAGAGCCCGTAGCGGTAAGGTAGCCGTCTGGGTGGAGAGGAGAGGGCGAATCTTGGCGATATGGTGAAGGTGAAACCGGCAGGTCTCGGTAACGGATAGGATGTGTGGGGTGAACGAGAGAGACGAGTCGAGGACGACACCGAGATCGCGGGCCCGAGAGACGGGAAGGACGGTCGTGCCATCCACGGTGATAGAGAAGTCTGGGAGAGGACCGGGTTCGGGAGGGAAGATGAGGAGCTCGGTCTCGCTCAAGTTGAGTTTTAGGTGGCGGGCCGACATCCAGGTGGAGACGTCCCGGAGGCGGGAGGAGATGCGAGCCTGAAGGGGGGGGAGAGGACAGGGGCGGAGATGTAGATCTGCGTGTCATCTGCGTAGAGATGGTAGTCAAAGCCGTGTCTTTCACATCACGTGTCTCATTTTCATCCTCCAAACATCCCTGTGAGGTAGGAAGAGAGATGCCTTGTTGTCGTTGTCTTATGCTGTCTCGTCGTGTCCGACCCATGGTGACGTCATGGACGCATCTCTCCGTGACTTCCATCTCTAATCGTTCTGGTGGTGGATCCCTAGAGTTTTCTCGCCTCCTTCTGTACAGCAAATGAGTCTCCGCCCTGGACTCTCTCCCGTGCCCCTGCTGCCCAGCACCGGGGAGTTTCGACTTGTAGCCGATGGCCTGCCGCTCGCTAGCCACTGCCCAAGCTCGGAATGGCGTGGACAGGCCTCTGCTTCACTCTCTCTCCCATAGTCGAGACTGGTAGAGGAATGGAAACTCTCCAGGTGCCACCCTCAGAGGGGACAGATGTCATTTTCTCCCCATTTTATGGAAAGGAAACTGTCATTCTTGGATACCACAGGCCCTCCTCTTTACAGAAGAGGGAAGCAAGACTCAAAGAGATTAAGTGAATTGATGAGAAGCAGGGTTGTGTAGCGGATAGAGTACGGGCCTGGGAGTCAGAAGGACCGAGGTTCTAATCCTGGCACTTCTACTTATCTGCCGTGTGACTTTGGGCAAGTTCTCTGGGCCTCAGTTCCTTTATCTGTAATATGAGGATTGAGTCCAACCCGATTATCTTGTATGTATGCCAGAGCTTAGTACAGGGCCTACTCTCCTACTACAACCCAGGCCGCACACATCACTCCTCTAATGCCAGCCTACTCGTTCTCTCAATCTCATCTATCTCGCTGCCGACTCCTAGCCCACATCCTAAAACTCAACATGAGCAAGACTGAGCTCCTCATCTTCCCTCCCAAGCCCGGTCCTCTCCCAGACTTCCCTATCACGGTGTATGGCACGACCGTCCTTCCCGTCTCTCGGGCCCGCGATCTCGGTGTCGTCCTTGACTCGTCTCTCTCGTTCACCCCGCACGTCCTATCCGTTACCGAGACCTGCCGGTCTCACCTCTACAATATCGCCAAGATCCGCCCTCTCCTCTCCACCCAGACGGCTACCTTACCGCTACGGGCTCTCGTTATATCCCGGCTAGACTACCGTGACGGCCTTCTCTCTGATCTCCCTTCCTCCTCTCTCTCCCCGCTCCGGTCTAGTCTTCACTCCGCCGCCCGGCTCATCTTCCCGCAGAAAGGATCTGGGCCTGTCACTCCCCTTCGTAAACACCTCCGGTGGTTGCCTATCGACCTCCGCTCCAAACAAAACCTCCTCACTCTAGGCTTCGAGGCTCTCCGTCACCTCGCCCCTTCCTACCTCTCCTCCCTTCTCTCTTTCTACCGCCCACCCCTCACGCTCCGCTCCTCCGCCGCCCACCTCCTTGCCGTCCCTTGGTCTCTCCTATCCCGCCGTCGACCCCCGGGGCCACGTCCTCCCGCGGTCCCGGAACGCCCTCCCTCCTCACCTCCGCCAAACTCATTCTCTTCCTCTCTTCAAAACCCTACTTAAAACTCACCTCCTCCAAGAGGCCTTCCCACACTGAGCTCCCCTTCTCCTTCTACTCCCTCTACCACCCCCCCTTCACCTCTCCGCAGCTTAACCCTCTTTTCCCCCCATTTCCTTCTGCTCCCCCCCCCCCCATCCCCTCAGCACCGTACTCATCTGCTCGACTATATATTTTCATTACCCTATTTATTTTGTTAATGAAATGTACATCGCCTCGATTCTATTTAGTTGCCATTGTTTTTACGAGATGTTCTTCCCCTCGACTCTATTTATCGCCATCGTTCTCGTCTGTCCGTCCCGCTCCGATTAGACCGTGAGCCCGTCAAACGGCAGGGACCGTCTCTATCTGTTGTCGACTTGTTCATTCCAAGCGCTTAGTACAGTGCTCTGCACATAGTAAGTGCTCAATAAATACTACTGAATGAACATCCTGCCTCTGGCCTGGAAGGCCTTCCCTCCTCATATCCAATAGATACTTTCCCCTGCTTCCCAGCCTTATTGATGGCCCATCTCCTCCAAAAAGGCTTCCCTGACTAAGCCTCCCTTTCCTCTTCTCCCACTCCCTTCTGTGTCACCCTGACTTGCTCCCTTTATTCATCCCCCCTCCCAATAACACACCTCTTATGTCCATATATGCCATTTATTTATTTCTATTAATCTGTCTCCCCCTCTAGACTGTAAGGTCTCTGAGGGCAGGGAATCTCTCCCTCCACTGTTAGAGAAGCAGCATGGCTTAGTGGAAAGAGCATGGTCTTGGGAGTCAGAGATCATGGGTTCTAAACCCGGCTCTGCCACTTGTCAGCTGTGTGACTTTGGGCAAGTCACTTCACTTCTCTTTGCTTCAGTGACCTCATCTGGAAAATGGGGATTAAGACTGTGAGTCCCACGTGGGACAACCTGATTACCTTGTGTCTACCCCAGCTCTTAGAACGGTGCTTGGCACATATTAAGCACTTAACAAATACCATTATTATTATATCATACTCTTTCAAGCGCATACAGTAAGGGCTCAATAAATACGATTGAATGGATGAATGGATGAATAAATAAACTCTACCAATAAATAAATTCTACCATTACTATGCACACATCAAAGTGATTGCCTCCTTAGGTCAAACTGCCAATCATCAAACTTTGAAAGCAACATGGAAAACTTCTCATTAGAATTTTATTGTTTTCAAAACTGCTTCATTTGACACTTCTCAATCCCAATTACGCAAAAATAGTCTCGCTTCACCAACAGGGGAAAAGAAAATCTGTTGTAACAATAACTCTTTAATCCTCTCTAGTTCCTGGTACCAAGTAGGGGCCACGGAGCTTAAAGGGGCCCGTTCCTGACGGTGCAAGTTTGGCATCCACGTCTAGAGTACGTTTTTTTCAGAAAAAGGTCTCCTTTCCTCAGGCTCAGTCGGTGAGCTCTTTATATGGCATCTTTCAATGAAATTGATTGATCGATGCATTCATCCAATCGTATTTATTGAGCTCTTACTGTGTGCAGAGCACTGTACTGAGTGCTTGGTAGAGTACAGTAGAACAATAAACGACACATTCCTGCAAACAGTGAGCTTACATGAGAAGCAGCATGGCGTACAGTCGATTAGACTGTAAGCCCGTCGATTAGACTGTAAGCCTGTCAAAGGGCAGGGACTGTCTCTATCTGTTACCAATTTGTCCATTCCAAGAGCTTAGTACTGTGCTCGGCACAAAGTAAGCGCTCAATAAATACTATTAAATGAATGAATGCAGTGTAGCCGAAGATTCTTGGCAGAGTGGATAGAGCCCAGGCCAGGGAGCCACAAAATCATGGGTTCCGATCCCGGCTCTGCCACTTGTCTGCTGTGTGACCTTAGGCAAGTCACTTCACTTCTCTGGGCCTCTGTTCCCTCATCTGTAAAATGGGGATTGAAATGGTGAGGCCTTCGTGGGACCAGGACCGTGTCCAACCTGACTTGTTCGTATCCATCCTAGCGCTAAATACAGTGCCTGGCACACAGTAAGCGCTTAACAATACCATTATTAGTGTCATTATTATCATTATTAGAGGGGGAGACAGACATTAATAGAAATAAATGAGAGATATGGACGTGAGTGCTGTGGGGCTGGGAGGAGGGATGAGTCAAAGGAGCAAGTCATGGTGATGCAGAAGGGAATGGGAGATGAGGAAATGTGGCTTAATCAGGGAAGGCCTCTTGGAGGAGATGTGCCCTCAATAAGGCTTTGAAGCAGGGGAGAGTGGCGGAAAACAACAGGGCCTAGTCGATAAGGCACGGGCCTGGGAGTCAGAAAGACCTGGGTTGTAATCCCAGCTCTGCCACTTGTCTGCCTTGTGGCTTTGGGTAAGTCACTCCCCTTCCCTGGACCTCAGTGACCTCATCTGTAAAACGGGGATTAAGACTGTGAGCTCCGTGGGACGGGAACTGCGTCCAACCTGATTAGCTTGGATTATTTATTGCAAAACTGCATATACGGTAGAATGGTTTTAACGCGGCGGAAAACCTAGCAGTCTATCTGGTCTATAGCATGTATGAGTTGGAACCCCTAGAATGCCTGATTAAAATGACTGTAAAGAAAAAGTCAGAAGCTAGAGCCTGAAAAGGTCAATAACCCATTAAGAACACAGTGTTCATTTCTTCCGGGTCAAACGGGGCAGTGTAATGCGAATATTACCTGAAATTTAATTAGGAGCAAGTTCAGGGAACGGGAAGTCGGACTGAAATGTTAACATCGTACGGAATGACTCAAAATGGTCAAATCTGGTAGTCAGATCTTGAAAAACAGTGAACAGGGGTATTTGAGCAACAATAAAAAATCTCTACCTCTCCAGGACTAACCTCTCTCCTCCTCGATACCGCCAACTAAATATATCCCAAAGAGAACTCTTCGTCTTCCCACCAGACACTTTCTTCCCCGTTATTTTTCTATCGCTGTAGAAGACACCTCTGTCCTCTCTGACTCACCAGCCTGTAACCTTGGCATTATCCTCGACTCATTTCTCTCGTTCAACCCACGTAGCCAATCCGTCACCAGATCCTGTTAGTTCTACCTTCACAGCCTCGTTAAAATCCACCTTTTCCTCTCCACACAAACTGAAAATCCTTTCTAAAATCTCATCTCCTCCGAGAGACCTTCCCTCACTAGGCCCATTTCCTCCACCCACCCTCCTCTCTGCATTGACTTGGCTGTGGACCCTTTAAACACTTTGACACTCACCCCAACCCCACAACACTTACGGAAATATCCTTATCCTCTACTCCTTCCCCTGTCTGCAATTTCTTTTAACAATAATAATAATTTATGATAACCGTGGTATTCGTTAAGCTTAGCGGCGTGGCTCAGTGGAAAGAGGCCGGACTTGGGAGTCAGAGGTCATGGGTTTGAATCCCCACTCTGCCGCTTGTCAGCTGTGTGACTGTGAGCAAGTCACTTCACTTCTCTGTGCCTCAGTTACCTCATCTGTAAAAAGGGGATCAACTGTGAGCCTCATGTGGGACAACCCGATTACCCTGTATCTACCCCAGCGCTTAGAACAGTGCTCTGCACATAGTGAACGCTTTACAAATACCAACATTATTATGTGTCAGGCACTGTACTAAGTGCTGGGGTGGATGCAAGCTAATCGGGGTGGACAAAGTCCCTGTCCCACCTGGGGCTCCCAGTCTTAATCCGCATTTTACAGATGAGGGTACTGAGGCACAGAAAAGTAAAAGTGACTTGCCCTAGGCCACACAGCAGACAAGTGGGAGCGGCAGGATTAGAACTCATGATCTTCTGGCTCCAAAGCCTTTGCTCTGTCCACTGTGCCATGCTGCTTCGTATGCCTCCGTCTCCCCCTGTAGACTGTAAGCTCCTTTTCAGGGTTTGTACCTACCAAGTCTATTATAGCATGCTTTTCCAAGCAGTTAGTACAGTGTTTATGCACAGCGAGTGTATAATAAATATCATGGATTGATTGATCGATAAAATTAACTATTAGAGGAGCTATTCCTGATGATGATTTTTTAAAAAAATCTGTATTTCTTTGAAGACTTAAGTGGGAATGGAATATTTTGCCAAGTAGCATCATCTCTTAGTGGACAGGGAATGTATCGCTTCTGTTCTGCATGCTTCCCAAACATCTTGTAAGCTCCTTGAGGGAAAAGATGATATCTAACAACTCTTATCGTGCCCTCCCAAGGACTTACTAAAGCGCAAAGTGAGCAGTCGAGCAATAACTATGGTGTTCATTAAGTGATTTGATTAAAACGCAAAAGTGAGCAGTCAAGAAATAACTATGGTGTTCATGAAGCGATTTGGTTAAAACCATTAGCAAAACCACCTGAACCGGTGAGAGGTAATCTCGGAAAAGAGCACAGAGCACATCAACTTCCTCTGAGGATTTTTTTTCCTCCTCTCTTTTTGAGCCTTTGACTGGATTTGTTTTCCAACTAGTAGCATATGGCGAGAGACTCCAGGTGAGGTGTCCAGAAAATGCTGATGAAAGTGGCCAATGAAGTGTTGTTTCTGAAACTTGTTAAGGCTCAGCTTGCTCTTTTGGTAAAATGCCAGGGCCCTCAAAAGCTCTTTTGAATAAATATGGTATCTCTGGATGCGTTTGGCAGCGAGCAGCAGTCACTGTGAGGCTGGTTATCAAGTCAGCAGATTGAGAGTGGCCGATGACCTTCTAATGATAATAATAATCACGACGGTATCTGTTAAGTGCTTACTATGTGCCGAGCATTGTTCTAAGCGCTCGGGTAGTTACAAGGTAATCAGGTTGTCCCACGTGGAGCTCACAGTCTTCATCCCCATTTGACCGATGAGGTAACCGAGGCACAGAGAAGTTATGTGTCTTGCCCAATGTCACACAGCAGACAGCCGGGCTTAGAACCCAAATCCTCTGACTCCCAAGGTCGTGCTCTTTCCACTAAGCCACGCTGCTTCTGTTGCTAAGGTTCGGGGATCGATGGGTGGCCGGTATTGAGCCCTTACTGTGTGCTAGGCACTTTACTAAGCACCTGGAGAAGTACAACACAACAGAGTTGGGATATTCCTCTCTCTCCTAATGCTCCTGGTGTAGTCATTTCCCCGTCTCCCATTTGACCTTCCTCTTGTTTATCCTTCTGGGGGAGGCTGGGGGAGGAATGACTCCTAGGCAGAGCATGGGGCTGGAACTCAGGAGGCCTTTAATCCCATATGTGGCCCTTACCTGCTGGGTGACCTTGGGCAAGTCACTTACCATCCCTGTGCCTTAGTTTCCTCATCTGTAAAATGCAGATAAAATGCCCCATATGGGACACTGGTGTGTCCCTGCTCTTCTTCTCCTGGAGCATTTAGCATTATGTTTGGCACCATGTAAATCCCAAATAGATACCTATTAACGTTATCATTACTAACAGTAATGATAATGATTGTTAGTAATAATATTGAAAATTGTAATAATAATAAAGGTATTATCCTTACTCCTTTTTTTAAACAACATTTGTTAAGCACTTACTATGTGCCAGGTACTGTACTAAGAACTGGGGTAGATACAAGCTAATCAGGTTGGACACAGTCCCCGTCCCACACGGGCTTGCAATCTTTAATCCCGATAATCAGAATAATAATAATGATGGTATTTGTTAAGTGCTTACTATGTGCCAGGCACTGTTTTAATCACTGGGGGAGATAAAAGATAATTGGTTTGTCCCACGAGGGGCTCACAGTCTTTATCCCCATCTTACAGATGAGGTGTCTGAGGCACAGGGAAGTGACTTACCCGGCGTCACACAGCAGACAAGGGGCGGGGCAGGATTAGAACCCGGGTCCTCCTGACTGCCAAGGCTGTGCTCTATCCACATACCCACATGCCTTCTCGTGCTCTTAGTCTTATTACAAATAAGAGGAAGAAGACACCAAATGGGCTGGGGAATCATTGGCAGAGCCATTAGAGAATCTAGGAATTGGGGAGGTGAACAGAAATTGGGAAGCCTGTGGCGAAGGGGGCTGGGGTTTTGGCGTTATTGCTAAGAAATATACTCTCACTAGTCAATCAGATGTCCCTCTCAGGGTGGCACCTGGAGAATTTCCAGTCCTCTACCAGTCTCGGCTACAGGAGGGAGAGTCAAGCAGAGGCCCGTCCGTTCCATTCCTACGCTTGGCCAGTGGCTAGCGAGTGGAAGGCCATCTGCTATAAGTCAAAACTCATCTGCGCCGGGCAGCGGCGGCACGGGAGAGAGTCGAGGACGGAGACTCTACTTGACTGCGCAGAAGGAGGCGATGGTCCGCGAGCCCGTCGTCGGGCAGGGATCGTCTCCATCTGTTGCCGAATTGTACATTCCAAGCGGTTAGTACAGTGCTCTGCATACAGTAAGCGCTCAGTAAATACTATTGAATGAATGAATACTGCCGGAATTTTCCCAAGAATGCTCGGTGGATCCACTACCAGGACGATTGCAGGCGGAGAGCAGGGCGTTCTGGTGTCCTGGTGTCGCTATGGGTCAAAAATGACTCGACGGCCTAAGACAATAATAATAATAATGTTGGTGTTAAGCGCTTACTATGTGCAGAGCACTGTTCTAAGCGCTGGGGTAATAATAATAATAATAATGGTGGTATTTGTTAAGCGCTTACTATGTGCAAAGCACTGTTCTAAGTGCTGGGGGGATACAAGGTGATCAGGTTGTCCCACGTGGGGCTCACAGTTTTCATCCCCATTGTACAGATGAAGTAACTGAGGCACCGAGAAGTTAAGTGACTTGCCCACAGTCACACAGCTGACAAGCGGCGGAGCCGGGATTCGAACCCATGACCTCTGACTCTCAAGCCCGGGCTCTTTCCACTGAGCCACGCTGTGTCCCACGTGGGGCTCACAGTCTTAATCCCCATTTTACAGATGAGGTCACTGAGGCACAGAGAAGTTAAGTGACTTGCCCACAGTCACACAGCTGGGATTCGAACCCGTGATCTCTGACTCCAAAGTCCGTGCTCTTTCCACTGAGCCAGACAAGTCAATCGGAGGCCAGGATATCCATTGTTTTCCCCAACAGTCCAGCCTGTCATCTGTTGATGTTAGCGAATACGCTTGGTAGAAACCGAACGTCTGTCCTCCCCCTCCCCTCTTCTTTCATTTCTACTTTCTACTTAGGGATGAGGTGACTGAGCCACAGCAAAGTGAAATGACTTGCTCAGGGTCACACAGCACAGATGACACAGCCGGGATCAAAACCCAAGTCTTCTGACTTCTAGGCCCATGCTCTTTCCGCGGGGCTTACGCTGCTTTTCCCCTCCTCCTCTATTCCCTTTCCACTCTCCTTTCCTGTGAATGAAATGGAGATTTTAAAGTTGAATGGAGCAAAAAAAAAGAAGGACATGAAGTGGGTTATTTTAGTGATTCTCCAAGTTATCACTCTAAGACTATGACTAATTTGGGAGGAGCTTGTTTGTCTACCTTGGGCAAGAGAGGAAAATTAACTGAACTGTCACCCTCTCTTTAGTCACGGATCGGGTGAAAGAAATTTGTGTTGCTAAGAAGCACATTTCCTCTAACCCTTCATGCCGAATCAAAGAATTGCTGCCACCTTGTCATTAATACCCTTATACATTCTGAAGTAAACGGATTTCAAGGGTACATTTGGAGCTGGGATAAAGTCAAGGTCAAAGAGCTGACTGACAAGTATTAAAGGCAAAGCAAATAGTAAAGGTAAAATGGATCCCTTTTTCTTTACGACGTTTACCACAGAAAAAGAATGGGAGAGGACCAAACGGCGTTTTAAAAACGCAGCCGTAGGTGGTCCATTTCCACATTCCTCAGACTATCGAACTACCAGTATGAACCATCAGTGGCTTATGCTGTGTGTTCCCTTTGAACGGTTTAGCTGTGATTTGAACGTGCTTAAATGCACACTGTCATTATTTCCAAACTAAAGAGTGGTTTGAAGACATGGGAAAAAAAAATTTCCTGTCAATTTATTCTGATTTGTTCTCTCGCTTCCAAGTCGAGGGCGGTGTTATTGCACCTCAATCAACCGGTCGTACTGATTGAGTGCTTACTGTGTGCAGAGCACTGCCCTGAGAGTTTGGGAGATTGTAGTATAACAGTAGAAAAGACACGTTCCCTTCCCACCACCAGATTACAGTGTAGAGGGGGAGATGGATGTTAATATGAATAAATGTTACGGATTTGGACACAAGTGGTGTGGGGCTGGGAGGAAGGCGGATGAATAAAGGGAGCAGGTCAAGACGATGCAGAAGGGAGTGGGAGAAGAGGAAATGAAGGCTTAGTCAGGGATGGGAAGCTGGGTAATATTAATAATAATGGTATTTGTTATGTGTTTACTATGTGCCAAGCACTGTTCTAAGCACTGAGGTAGATACAAGGTAATCAGGTTGTCCCACATGAGGCTCTCAATCTTAATCCCAATTTTACAGATGAGGGAACTGAGGCACATAGAAGTGAAGCGACTTGCCCAAGGTCACACAGCACAGACAAGTGGCGGAGCCGGGATTAGAAGCCGTGTCTTCTGACTCCCAAGCCCGGGCTCTTTCCTTTCATTCATTCAATAGTATTTATTGAGCGCTTACTATGTGCAGAGCACTGTACTAAGCGCTTGGAATGTACAAGTCGGCAACAGATAGAGACAATCCCTGCCCTTTGACGGGCTTACGGTCTAATCGGGGGAGACGGGCAGATGAGAACGATGGCGATAAATAGAGTCAAGGGGAAGAACATCTCATAAAAAAAATGGCAACTAAATAGAATCAGGGCGATGTACATCTCATTAAACAAAATAAACAAAATAAATAAGGTGATAAAGATATATACGGTTGAGCGGACGAGTACAGTGCTGAGGGGGTGGGACGGGAGAGGGGGAGGAGCAGAGGGAAAGGGGGGAGAAGAGGGTTGAGCTGCGGAGAGGTGAGGGGGGGTAGAGGGAGCAGAGGGAAAAAGGGGGGAGCTCAGTCTGGGAAGGCCTCTTGGAGGAGGTGAGCTGTAAGTAGGGTTTTGAAGAGGGGAAGAGAATGAGTTTGGCGGAGGTGAGGAGGGTGGGCGTTCCGGGACCGCGGGAGGACGCGGCCCGGGGGTCGACGGCGGGACGGGCGAGACCGAGGGACGGCGAGGAGGCGGGCGGCGGAGGAGCGGAGCGTGCGGGGTGGGCGGTAGAAAGAGAGAAGGGAGGAGAGGTAGGAAGGGGCGAGGTGACGGAGAACCTCGAAGCCTAGAGTGAGGAGGTTTTGTTTGGAGCGGAGGTCGATAGGCAACCACCGGAGGTGTTTAAGAAGGGGAGTGACAGGCCCAGATCGTCTCTGCGGGAAGATGAGCCGGGCGGCGGAGTGAAGACTAGACCGGAGCGGGGAGAGAGAGGAGGAAGGGAGATCAGAGAGAAGGCCGTCACGGTAGTCTAGCCGGGATATAACGAGAGCCCGTAGCGGTAAGGTAGCCGTCTGGGTGGAGAGGAAAGGGCGGATCTTGGCGATATCGTAGAGGTGAGACCGGCAGGTCTCGGTAACGGTTAGGATGCGCGGGGTGAACGAGAGAGACGAGTCAAAGATGACACCGAGAGCGCGGGCCCGAGAGACGGGAAGGACGGTCGCGCCGTCCACGGTGATAGGGAAGTCTGGGAGAGGACCGGGCTTGGGAGGGAAGATGAGGAGCTCAAAGCCACGTTCTCTGGGAAGGATTAGAAGAAGTTGGGTTCGGCTGGCTGGCTTCTGTGGTCGACAGTAGGGTTGGGAGAAATCTTTGCTAAAGCAGGAGGAAGTGGGATGGGCTTGGAAGATGGGCAGAGAGTCAGTCTGCCAGATGTGCAGGGGGAAGTCGGAGGGGGGATGTGAGCCAGGAGCTGATGGCAAAAAATGAGGCGCAGTGAGTAGACCGAGAAGAATGAAACGTGTGATCTGCGGTGTAGTGGAGCGAGGAGAAATAGTGAGAAGAGAGCTGAATGCCTCAGGAAACGGTCAATATCTGTGCTTCATGTGGAGATGAATGGGTGAACGTTGGAGGTTTTGGAGGGTTAAAGTGTGTGCCCTGAAGGGTGGTTTAGAAAAATGATCCGGACGGGAGTGGGGAGGGGCTGGAGGCAGGGAGATCGGAAGGGAGGCTGATAATAATGATAATACTAAAAATGGTATTTGTTAAGCGCTTACTATGTGTCAAGCACTGTTCTAAGCGCTGGGGTAGATATAAGGTAGTCAAGTTATCCCACGTGGGGCTCACAGTCATCATCCCCATTTTGCACATGAGAGGAATCACAGAGAAGTTGAGACTCACCCAAAGTCACACAGGAGCCGGGATTAGAACCCACCACCTCTGACTCCCAAGCCCTTGCTCTTTCCACTAAGCCACCCTGCTCGAAGCCGCACAGTGACAGTTTACTTGGGTGGATTCTGGGGCCGTTGTGAAGGAAGAATTACGCAGTGGTGTTTACTGAACACTTACCACACACCGGACACTCTACTAAGAACTTAGGACACTACAATAATAATAATAATGATAATGTTGGTATTTGTTAAGCGCTTACCATGTGCAGAGCACTGTTCTAAGCGCTGGGGTAGATACAGGGTCATCCGGTTGTCCCACGTGAGGCTCACAGTTAATCCCCATTTTACAGATGAGGTCACTGAGGCACAGAGAAGTTAAGTGACTCGCCCACAGTCACACAGCTGACGAGTGGCAGAGCTGGGTTTCGAACTCATGACCTCTGACTCCCAAGCCCAGGCTCTTTAGGACAGAGTTAGTAGACATGATCCCTGCCACCCAGGAGTTTACAGTCTAGAGGGGGGAGAAGAATCCAACAGGATTTGGTGAACGACTTTGTAGGCTGCAAGAGAGAAGAGAAAAGGTAATGTCAACCATCCCGCCAGACTCTAAGATCAACGAGGGCAGGGAACGTGTCTACTAACACCCAAGACTTGTGATGTGTAAGTGTGTGTGGGTGTGTGAACCTGTGTTTGTAGGCAGGCCTGTGGGTGTGTAGTTGTGTGGTCTCCTTGGAGTGTGTGGTTATGATAATAATAATAATGCTGGTATTTGTTAAGCGCTTACTATGTGCAGAGCACTGTTCTAAGCACTGGGGTAGACACAAGGGAATCAGGTCGTCCCACGTGGGGCTCACAGTCTTCATCCCCATTTTACAGATGAGGTAACTGAGGCACAGAGAAGCCAAGTGACCTGCCCACAGTCACACAGCTGCCAAGTGGCAGAGCTGGGATCCAATTGTCTGTGAGCCCCATGAGGGACAGAGACAGTGTCCGACGCGATTCCCCCGTTTAGACTGTGAGCTCGTTATTGGACAGGGATCGTCTCCATCTGTCGCTGAATTGTACATTCCGATCACTTAGTACAGTGCCCTGCACATAGTGAACGCTCAATAAATACAATCGAATGAGTGAATGAATTAACTTGTAGCCACATCAGCACCTAGAACAGTGCTTGTCTTATATTCTCATTAATGTTTGTCTCCCCGTCTAGACTGTAAGTTCATTATGGGCAGGGAACGTGTCCGCTAATTCTGTTGCGTGGCGCTCTTCCCAGTGCTCAGTGCAGTGCTCTGCACATAGTAAGCTCTCACACTTAACAAATACTATTATTATGACTATCATTATCATTATTTATTATTGTCATAGCCCAGCATCAGCAGCAACGGGGAAGGTGGAAAGAGGAAGGGCCAACTAATAGTTGCTACTGCTGTTTTGGTAGTATCGTGTGCTCTGTGTCCTTGGGAAGAAGCAGCGTGGCGCAGTGGAAAGAGCCCGGGCTTGGGAGTCAGAGGTCGTGTGTTCTAATCCTAGCTCCGCCACTGATCAGCTGTGTGATTTTGGGCAAGTCACTTGATTTCTCTGTGCCTCAGTTACCTCATCTGCCAAATGGGGATGGATAATAATAATAATGGCACTTGTTAAGCGCTCACTATGTGCCAAACACTGCTTTAAGCGCTGGGGGGGATACAAGGTCATCAGTTTGTCCCCCGCGGGGCTCACAGTCTTAATCCCCATTTTCCAGATGAGGGAACTGAGGGCCAGAGAAGTGAAGTGACTCGCCCAAAGTCACACGGCTGACAAGTGGCGGAGCCGGGATTAGAATCCATGACCTCCGACTCCCAAGCCCGGGCTCTTTCCACTGTGTCACAATCCTTCTCTAAGACCGTGAGCCTTACGTGGGACGACCTGATGGCCTTGTATCTACCCCAGCACTTAGAATAATAAATATGATTGAATGAATGCTCAGCACCTAGTAAGCACTTAGCGAGTACCATTATTATGATTATTATTATCATTATTATTATTATTCACTTCTCTGTGCTTCAGTTCCCTCATTTGTAAATTGGCAGATGAGACTGGGAGCCCCACGTGGGACAGACACTGTGTCCAATCCTATTTGCTTGTATCTACCCCAGTGCTTAGTGCCTGGCACATAGTAAGAGCCTAACAAATACAACAGTCATTATTATTCTTCTTATTATTAATGATAGCAGTAGTATTTATCGCTCATACACTTGGTGGTGTTCACTATACCAGGCACTTGGGAAGTATAGAAAAAAGAAACAAAATGTCCCCTGCCCACAACAAACCTATACTCTAATGAAGACAAGCTTAAAAATATTTCCACTAACATGGTCACTCAATCAGTCGTATTTATTGAGCACTTACTCTGTGCAAGGCACTGTCCTAAGCACTGTTCAAAATCAATAACTTGAGCAGACATATGGGGAACGTGTCGGTTAATTCTGCCGTATAATCATGTTGGTATTTGTTAAGCGCTTACTATGTGCAGAACACTGTTCTATGCGCTGGGGTAAATACAGGATAATCAGGCTGTCCCACGTGAGGCTCACAGTCAATCCCCATCTTACAGATGAGGTCACTGAGGCCCAGAGAAGTGAAGTGACTTGCCCACAGTCACACAGCTGACAAGTGGCAGAGCCGGGATTTGAACCCACGACCTCTGACTCCCAAGCCCGGGCTCTTTCCACTGAGCCACGCTGCTATTTTACTCTCCCAAGTGTTTAGTACAGTGCATAGCAGACAGTGTCTCCCACTCCCTTTTGTGTCACCCTGACTCGCTCATTCATTCATTTATTCAATAGTGTTTATTGAGCCCTTACTATGTGCAGAGCACTGTACTAAGCGCTTGGAATGTATAATTAGGCAACAGATAGGCACAATCCCTGCTCAATTTGCTCTTCCCCTCTCTCCCCACCCCATAACATTTATGTATAGCTCTGTCATTTTATTTATTTATATTGATGTCGGTTTACTTGTAATGATGTCTGTCTCCGCCCCTCTAAACTGTGAGCCATAGTGGGCAGGGATTATCTCTCTTTATTCATTCAATATATTTATTTCATTCAATAGTATTTATTGAGCCCTTACTATGTGCAGAGCACTGTACTAAGCGCTCGGAATGTACAAATCGGCAACAGATAGAGACAGTCCCTGCCCATTGACGGGCGCACAGTCTAATCGGGGGGGTGTATTGTATTTTCCCAACAGTTTAGTACAGTGCTCTGCACACAGGAAGCACTCAATAAATATTATTAAATGAATGAATAAATGCAGGGCACCCTACTTCAACGCTTGGGAAAGTACAATATATCAGTAGTGGAAAGAGCCTGGGCTTCGGAGTCAGAGGTCATGAGTTCGACTCCCGGCTCTGCCACTTGTCAGCTGTGTGACTTTGGGCAAGTCACTTCACTTCTCGGTGCCTCAGTGACCTCATCTGTAAAATGGGGATGAAAACTGTGAGCCCCACGTGGGGCAACCTGGTTCCCCTGTGTCTACCCCAGCGCTTAGAACAGTGCTCGGCACCTAGTAAGCGCTTAACAAATACTAACATTATTATTATTATTATCAAAATAGGGATTAAAAGTGTGTGAGCCCCACGTGGGACAACCTGATTACCCTGTACCTCCCCCAGCGCTTAGAACAGTGCTCGGCACCTAGTAAGCGCTTAACAGATACCAACATTATCATTATTATTATTATTCCCTGCCCACAGTGAGCTTGCAGCCTAGGGCACGCGGTAAGCGCTCAGTTAATATGATTAATTGATATTGACGTGAGAGCCAAAGAGTAGACGAAGATTTTCCTAAGTGCTATCATTGTTGACCCTTCTCAGGGTCACCCCTGGAGTGTTTCCAGTCCTCTGCCAGTCTCGGCTACGGGAGGGAGAGTGAAGCCGAGGCCTGTCCGTTCCATTCCCAGCTTGGTCAGTGGCTAGCGAGCGGCGGGCCGTCGGCTACAAGTCAAAACTCTCCCGTGCCGGGCAGCAGCGGCCCGGGAGAGAGTCGAGAGTGGAGACTCAGGTTTACTGCCTGGAAGGAGGCAGTGGTAAACCACTTCTGGATTTTTACCAAGAAAACTCTATGGATCCACTACCGGAACGATTGCAGATGGAGGTGGGGTGTTCTGGGAGAGGTGTGTCCCCGGTGTAGCTATGGGTTGGAGATGACTCCACGGCATAAGACAAGACGAGCGTTGCTGAAGGGATATATTAGTTGAGCCTCTTCCCCGCCTTCCTCCCCGCCAAAAAGCAGCTGCAGAGGTAGTCTCCACTGCCAACTGCCAACCACCTTCAACAATGGAAAATGGTGTCTTTGGCCCAATGATTAGCACGACCTTCACACTCCTGTGTGATCGTTGACATGTCACTCACTTCACTTCTGTGGGCCTTAGCTTTCTCATCTGTAAAATAAGACTAGACCCCACTTTTTCTCATCTCCCGCTCCCTTCTGCTTCACCCTGACTCGCTCCCTTTATTCATCCCTCCTCCCAGCCCCATAGAATTCATGTCCATATCTGTCATTTTATTTATCCCTTTGCTCTTCCCCCTTCCCAGTTCCAAAACACTTATGTGCATACCTTTAATTTTATTTATTTGTATCGATGTCTGTCTCCCCCACTCTAGAATGTGAGCTCATTGTGGGCGGGGAATGTCACTGTTTAGTCGTTCATTCGGTCATATTTATTGAGCGCTTGCTGTGTGCAGAGCACTGTACTAAGCGCTTGCAAAGTGCAGTTTGGCAGCAAATAGAGACAATCCCTGCCCGCAACGGGCTCACAGTCTAGAAGGGGGGAGACAGACATCAAAAAAAGTAGGCGGGCATCAATAGCATCAATATAAATAAATAGAATTATAGATATATACATATTAATAAAAATAAATAGAATTACAATTAAAAATATGTACATATATACGTAAGTGCCGTGTTTATTGTTGTATTGTACTCTCCTGAGCGCTTAGTATGGTGCTCTGCACACGGAAAGCACTCAATAGATACGACTGAACGAATGAATGCGTGAATGAGCTGGAGTTTACAATGGGTAACTTCCCAGTCACCTTTCCAATTTTCACAATGTGGGGAAAGAGGAACATTAGAAGAAAACAAGAAGATCTCGAACCTTCTTTTATTAAAGTTCTGATACTTGGTCTGTTCTTTTAAGCAATTTTGGAAGCACAGTGGATACTGGGGGAGGACAAGTGAAGATGATCATTATTCCAGTTGAAAGGCCCTGTAGTTTTAACCTCATTAATGCAAGGAAATAATTATATGCTTCCCTTCTGACATGAATCTGGGACCTTTCTGAGCCTAGGTGTGTTAGAAATAGATATGTATGTGCCCCCCCCCACCCGCCCCCAGCCATCTCTAGAAAAATGGAATGCATTTTGGTGATGCGTTCTGCACCCAAGAAAGAATTAACGAGATTTTTCCACACTTTGAAGAGGGAGAAAAAATAGAAATGCTTTTGTAAACATCAGTTAATGGTGGTAAATAGGGAATGTGTTTATTGTTTTATTGTACTGTCTCATTTCATTCAATCTTGTTTATTGAGCACTTACCGTGAGCAGAGCACTGTACTAAACGCTTGCAGTATACTAAGAGCTAGTACAGTGCTGTGCACACAGTAAGCGCTCAGTAAGTACGACTGAATGAATTAATTCATTTACGGATCGTGGACTCTTAAACTCTCCAAAATCCAGTTCCAAAAGAATACTCCCCCCTCAAATTTGGGGCACTTTCTGAAGGATCTAAGTGGGAAATGGGAGAAGCACCCATTTTCCTTTTCATTCCGTTGGTAATTCCCACGGGGGCGATTTTGTCCAGAGCAGGATGACAGCCGACTGTCTTCGGAGAGACGAAGTTCAAAATGCTCTTATGGAGATACAGAGGCCAGCCTTTATCAGCTAGCCTGGGGATTCCTTACTTCCACTTCTCTTAAATAGCAGACATTATCTCGAGTTTGAGCCTCTCTATCTTGTCCTATCTAGACTGCAGGAAGCTAATCTTATTGTGTGGCGTTTCTTTTTTTGAAACTCTCAAATGCTTCCACGTTATTTCCAGAGTGGACCGAGGAGGTAAAGCGAGCGATTACTTGTCTTCGAGAAAGCAACCGTTTCATCAGGCTACATACGAAGGAGGGCATGGTTAGATTAGCACTGTGGTTGATAGCAACGATTGACTTTCATTGGAATAGAATGTGTTGTTCATTCATTCGTTCAATAGTATTTATTGAGCGCTTACTATGTGCAGAGCACTGTACTAAGCGCTTGGGATGTACTAATGGGTAACAGATAGAGACGGTCCCCTCCCTTTGACGGGCTTACGGTCTAATCGGGGGAGACGGACGGACGAGAACAATAGCAATAAGTAGTGTTGTATCATCCTTGTTGGAGTATAAACTCTTGGGGACAGGGGACGGTAATAATAATGATAATAACTGTGGGATTTGTTAAGCAATTTCTATGTGCCAGGTACTGTTCTAAGCTCTGGAGTAGATACAAGCTAATTGGGTTGGACATTGTCCCTGTCCCATGTAGGGCTCACTGCCTTAATCCTATTTTTAAAATGAGGGAACTTGGGCATAGCGAAGTGAAAAAATAATGATGATAACAATTATGGAATTTGTTAAGTGCTTCCTATGTGCCAAGCACTGTTCTAAGGGCTGGCAAACTAATCAGGTCGGACACCATCCCTGTTTCACGTGGGGCTCACAGTCTTAATCCGATTAGACCGTGCGCCCGTCAAAGGGCAGGGACCGTCTCTATCTGTTACCGATTTGTCCATTCCAAGCGCTTAGTACAGTGCTCTGCGCATAGTAAGCGCTCAATAAATACTATTGAATGAATGAATCCCCATTTTACAGATGAAGGAACTGAGGCGCAGATGAACGAAGTGACTAGCCCAGAGAAACACAGCAGACAACTGGCGGAGCTGGGAGTGGAACTCACATCCTATAGACTCCCAGGCCGGTACCCTATCCACCAAACCACACGCTGCTTTTCACTGTACTCTTTTCCTTCCTCGGTGGGTAGCACTTTGAGAATAGAAATCATGTCAAACTTACTCTATTGGATTTGCCCAAGCATAGAGAAGCAGCGTGGCTCAGTGGAAAGAGCACGGGCTCTGGAGTCGGAGATCATGGGTTCGAATCCCGGCGCGGCCACTTGTCGGCTGTGTGACTTTGGGCGAGTCACTTCACTTCTCGGTGCCTCAGTTACCTCATCTGTAAAATGAGGATTAAGACCGTGAGCCCCACGTGGGACAACCTGATTCCCCTGTGTCTACCCCAGCGCTTAGAACAGGGCTCGGCACATAGTAAGCGCTTAACAAATACCAACATTATTATTATTATTATTTACTACAGTGTCTTGCACACAGGTGTTCAGTCAATACTGTTGATGGATCGATTGATTTTAACATCTGTCTCCCTCTATAAAATATAAGCTCCTTGTGGGCAGGGATCGTGTCCATCACCTCTTTTATATCGTACTTCTCCAAGTGCTCAGTGCAGTCCTTGAGACTGCGAGCCCCACGTGGGACAGGGACTGCGTCCAACCCATTTGCTTGTATCCGCCAGAGCCCTTCATACAGTTCCTGGCACGCAGTAAGCAAATAATGATAATGATGTTGGTATTTGTTCAGCGCTTACTATGTGCAGAGCACTGTTCTAAGCTCTGGGGGAGATACGGGGTCATCAGGTTGTCCCACGTGAGGCTCGCGGTCTTACTCCCCATTTTACAGGTGAGGTAACTGAGGCACAGAGAAGTGAAGTGACTTGCCCACAGTCACACAGCTGACAAGTGGCTGATGTCATCTGCACACCGTAAGCATTCAATAAATGCCACCGGTTGACTGATTGATTCCTAAGAGGTCAATGCGGTGCTTTGTACCCAATGAGTGCTCAATAAATACATTGCTACTGTGTGACACAGATCTTTTTACTTTCCTATGCGCAAATAATAGTGATAATGATAGGATAATAATTGTAATGATAATACTGATTGTTAGGCCCTTACTATATGCCAAGTACTGTACTTATTGCTGGGGTGGGTATATAAGGATAATAATAATGATAATGTTGGTATTTGTTAAGTGCTTACTATGTGCCAAGCACTGTTCTAAGCTCTGGGGTAGATACAGGGTCATCAGGTTGTCCCACGTGGGGCTCCCAGTCTTCAACCCCATTTCACAGATGAGGGAACTGAGGCCCAGAGAAGTGAAGCGACTTGCCCACAGTCACACAGCTGACAAGTGGCAGAGCTGGGATTCGAACCCATGACCTCTGACTCCCAAGCCCGGGCTCTTTCCACTGAGCCACGCTGCTTCTCTAATCAGGTGTGACACAGCCACTCTCCCACAAGGGGCTCAAAATCAAAAGGGGAGGGAGATGACGCATTTTATTCCAGGTTTCCAGGTGAGAAACCTGAGGTACAGAAAAGTCAAGTGATCTGCCCATGGTCACACAGCAGGAAGTATGAGAAACAGGATTGGAATCCAAGTCCTTTGCTTCCCCGGCCCGTGTTCTTCCCGCGAACGTGACTCAGGTTTAGAAATCAGATCGGAAATATAATTTCTCCCTGTGGCATAAACCGACCCAACTGGGCAGGGATTGTGCCCGTTTGATGTTGTATCGGACTCTCCCGAGTGCTTAGTACAGTGCCCTGCGCATAGTAAGTGCTCAATGAATGTGACTGACTGACTGACAGATGCATTGGCTTACCACCCCCGGCCTCTGAAATCTGCCCATACCATTTAGGTTGTCTTTCCGGGCAGCATTCACTGCCATTAGTTATCAGTCAGCTGTATTTATCGAGCACTTCCCGTGTGCAAAGCACTGTACTAAGCGCGTGGGTGAGTACTCGACAGACGCCTGGTGGGTCGGCTGTTCTGTCTTCAGACTTCGGTGGCCCTGTCCGGTTCATCCATCTTCTGGACCTCATTTGGATTTCTGCCTGATCCGGGGCTGAAAAGAAGCCACTCTGAAAAGGAAGAAAGAAAGCCAAAACAGAACAGCTGCTTGAGTTCCATGAGCAGATTGGGCTTGCCAGATTCCACAGAGAATCATCGGATGCCCTTGCCATAAGTGGAAAATGACCCTGGAGGCATTCGAGGAACTCACAAAGGACTGGGTTTGGAAAAGTAAAATCAAACAAACCCAATGTATGTTTCCCCCAACTGCAAATTGTTACACTGTAATAATAACGTCGGTATCCGTTAAGCGCTTACTGTGCGCAGAGCACCGTTCTAAGCGCTGGGGGAGATACGGGGTCATCAGGTTGTCCCACGGGAGGTTCACAGTTAATCCCCATTTTACAGATGAGGGACCTGAGGCCCAGAGAAGTGAAGCGACTTGCCCACAGTCACACAGCTGTCAAGAAGCGGCGTGGCTCAGTGGAAAGAGCACGGGCTTTGGAGTCAGAGGTCATGGGTTCAAATTCCGGCCATTTGTCAGCGGTGTGACTTTGGGCAAGTCACTTAACTTCTCGGTGCCTCAGTTACGTCACCTGTAAAATGGGGATGAAGACTGTGAGCCCCACGTGGGACGACCTGATTCCCTTGTGTCTACCCCAGCGCTTAGAACAGTGCTCGGCACATAGTAAGCGCTTAACAACTACCAACAGTATTAAGCGGCAGAGCCGGGAGTCGAACTCATGACCTCTGACTCCGAAGCCCAGGCTCTTTCCACTGAGCCACGCTGCTCTCCCAAGCACTTAGTACAGTGTCCTGCACACAGTAGGTGCTCAATAAATATGAATGAATGAATCCTCCCACGCCCCCTTTAATCAATTACTCCGTAGTGTTTTTCCTCATTGTCGGCTGCTTCCCGTACCGGTAATTTAGTAATAATTATGGCATTTGTTAAGCGCTTAACTATGTGCCAGGTACTGTACTAAGCGCTGGGGTGGATACAAGCAGGTCAGCTTGGACACAGCCCCTGTCCCACTTGGGGCTCACGGTCTCAATCCCCATTTTACAGATGAGGGAACCGAGGCCCAGAGAAGTGAAGTGACTTGCCCAAAGTCACACAGCTGACAAGTGGCGGAGTCGGGATTAGAACCCATGACCTCTGACTCCCAAGCCCGGGCTCTTTCCACAGAGCCACGCTGCTTAGTGTGATGTCGATCTCCCCCATTAGACTGTAAAAGTTCCTTGAGGGCAGGGATCCTGCCTATTAGCCAACTCTTTTGTACTCTTCCAAGCGCTTAGTACAGTGTCCTGCACATTGTGAGTCCTCAATGAATATAGAGGTCCATACTATGAACTTGGAAGAGTCCAAAAGTAATATAAAATATAATCTCTGCTCTCGAGGCGGTCAGAGTTTAGTGGAGGAGACAGACTCTTCAATTACCAATAGGGGAGAAATGAAATATTTAAGATGCATTTAAAATATTTAAGATAGAGAGGCAGCATGGCCTGCTGGAAAGAGCACGGGCCTGGAAGTGAGAAGACCTGGGTTCTAATTCCGCCTCTGCCACTTGTCTGCTGCGTGACGTTGGGCAGGTTGTTTCACTTCTCTGGGCCTCAGTTCCCTCATCTGCAAAATGGGGATTTGATACCCAATTCTCCCTCTTACCTATAATGTGAGCTCCGTGTGGGACCTGATGATCTTGTATCTAACCCAGCACATAGAACAATGCTTGACACATAGTAAGCTTTTAATAGATACCACCATTATTATCATTGTTATCATTGTTATACGAGCGTAAGTGCTCCAGGGTATGTGGGAATTTAAATACTTGGGTGACACCTAAGTGTTTTAGTGGCAGTGAGGGGATAAGAGTGTGGAGGGTAGAGATTATTAAGGGAACGACTCTTGGAGGAAAGGGATTTAGAGATGTGGCGAGCAGAAGTCCCCTGGATGTGACGCAGAATGGCCTAGTGGATAGAGCAAGAGCCTGGGAGTCAGGGATCTGGGTTCTAATCCTGCCTCCACCACTTGTCTGCTGGTTGACTATGGGCAAATCACTTCACTTCTCTGTGTCTCAGTTTCCTAACCTGTAAAATGAGAATTAATAACTCATCCTCTAGACTGTGAGCTCGTGGTAGGCAGGGAATATGTCTCTTTATCGTTATATCATACTCTCCCAAACGCTTAGTACGGTGTTCTGCACACAGCAAGTGCTCAATATATACGATTGAATGTACAGGGACTGTGCCCAACCTGATTTGCTTGTATCCACCCCAGTGCTTAGTACAGTGCCTGGCACATAATCAGTGCTTAACAACTACTATCGTTATTAATTATTATGTAAAGGACAAGAGAATGCGAAAGAGATCAGTAGTGGGAGTTTTGCGAATGAAAAAGAAAGCTCAGTCAGTAGCTTAATCTTGTCAGTCCAGAGATTGTGAGCTACTCTTTAACCACCCATAGACTTTAAGTACATCCCTTACACAGCCCATTACTCAACTATTAGCTCAAACACATTTCCTCATATGATCAATCAATTAATGAATAAGTGCTGCGGAGCTGGGAATGGGGAAAAACAAAGGGAGTGAGTCAGGGAGTCGCAGAAGGGAGTGGGAGATGAGGAAAAGTGGGGCTTATTCTAGGAAGGCCTCTTGGAGGAGATGGGCCTTAAATAAGACTTTGAAGGAGAGGAGAGTAATTTATTTTGTTAATGAGGTGTACATCCCCTTGATTCTATTTATCTTGATGATGTTGTCTTGTTTTTGTTTTGTTCTGTTTTGCTTTGCCATCTGTCTCCCCCATTTAGACTGTGAGCCCGTCACTGGGCAGGGATTGTCTCTATCTGTTGCCAAATTGTACATTCCAAGCGCTTAGTACAGTGCTCTGCGCTTAGTAAGCGCTCGGTAAATACGATTGAATGAATGAATGAATGAGAGATTGGATTAACACGGTAGCCATTTCAAAGGAGAGGAAAGAGTGGATTTTAGCGGTTATGAAGGTGGGACCGACAGGATTTGGTGACAGATTGAATAGGTGGGTTGAATGAGAGAGAAGAGTCAAGGATAACGCCAAGGTCATGGGGTTGTGAGGCTGGAAGAACGGTGGTGGTGTCTACAGTGATGGGAAAGTCAGGGAGAGGACAGGGTTTGGGTGGGAAGATGAGGAGCTCTGTTTTGGACTTGTTAGGTTTGAGATGATAGGAACACATCCAAGCAGAGATGTCCCGAAGGCAGGAGGAGATGAGAGAATGCATAGAGGGAGTGAGATCTGAGCTAGAGATGTAGATTTGGGGATCATCTGCATCGAGATGGTAGTTGAAGCCATGGGACCAGATGAGGTTCCCGAAGGAGTAAGAGTAGATGGAGAATGGAAGAGGACGCAGAACTGAACCTTGAGGGACCCCCCCCCCCCACAGTTAGGGGGTGGGAGACAGAGGGGGAGCCCGTGAAGGAGACTGAGAATGAGTGGCCAGAGAGATAGGAGGAGAACCGGGAGAGGAAAGAGTCCGTGAAGCCAGATTTGGATAATGTTTCCAGGATAGGGGGGTGGCCCACAGTGTCGAAGGCAGCTGAGAGGCCGAGGAGGATTAGGATGGAGTAGAGGCCGTTGGATTTGGCAAGGAGGCTAGGATCCTGCAAGCCCTCCACAGTTGTGAAAATATGCTTTCAATTTAAATGGCTGTAAGAATATTGCAAAATAACCCTTCTTGTACAGACGGCTTCTCTCATGCTTAAATAATCACAAGGAATAAGGCAAGAGATGATTTAAGCAATTTCGTGCTGACTTGTGAGGGGCAAGTTGAGTTAAAATATATTTTATAGGGCAGGACTTCATTTGCTTTCTTTCATTTTCTAGTTCCTCCTCTTCTCTAAAATACGTCGTTGGGGAAAAAATGTTATCCACTAAACACAGAGGGAGATTCTTAAAGTTGAAGTGAGTGATCAATAATACCATTGGTAATGGAAGGTACCATAGCTAGGTTATGAAAATTCTCAGTTTCCTGATTGCATCAGAAATAACAGGCTAGCAGGGGGTTTTTGTTATTTTTTTTTTAATGGTAACAATGCTTATATTCTAAACACGTTTGCCTAGAAAGCATCCTGCTCCACATTTTTTAATGGTAATAATAAGAAGAAGAAGAATTGTGGTGTTTGTTAAGCACTTACTATGTGCCAGACATCGTTCTAAGAGGGGGAAGATACAAGATAATGAGGTTGGACACAGTCCTTGTCCCACGTGGGGCTCACAGTCTTAACCTCTAGGTTACAGATGAGGTAACTGAGGCACAGAGAAGTGAAATGACTTGCCCCCAGGACACGGAGCTGACAGGTGGTAGATCTGGGATTAAAATCCAGGTCATCCTGACCCCCAGGCCCGTGCTCTATCCGATAGACCGCGCTGCCTCTCTTTTCCACTTCAGTTAGTGTTTCGGTGTTACATTGAAAATCGTGGGAAAGAAAAAGCAGATCACCTTATCCAACAGGGTTTCCCAATTCCAGTAGAGAAATCAAGTTAATGACTTTTAGGGTGTCCACATATTCTGAGTATTACATCAGGCCTTTGGCCGCATTTTCCTTCTACTGATGCGGTCCTCCCAAACGGCACATCGACCATAGAACTCTTTTTATAGAATTTAAGCGCTTACTATGTGTCAAATACTGTTCTAAACGCTGGTGTGGATACAAGTTTAATAGGTTGGAGACAGTCCCTGTCCCGCATGGGGTTCACAGTCTAAGGAGGAATGAAAACAGGAGAACTGAGGCTCAGAGAAGTTAACTGACTTGCCCAAGGCTACACAGCAAACACCTGGCAAAGTCGGGATTAGAACCCAGGTCCTTTGACTCACAGGCCTCTGCTCTTTCCACTAGGCTATGCTGCTTTTCTGTTGATTGTAAGCTCCTTGTGGGCGGGGGATGTGTCTACCAACATTACTAACCTGCACTTTTCCAAGGATTTAGCACAATATTATGCACACACCCTGTGCCTGATAAATAGACAAGCAGAGAATAGAAATAGTAGAGAAGCAGTGTGGCCGAGTGGACCGAACTCGGCCTGGGAGTCAGAAGGACCTGGGGTCGAATCCCGGCTCCACCACTTGTCTGCTGTGTGACCTTGGGCGTGTCATTCACTTCTCTGTGCCTTAATTCCCTCATCTGCAAAATGGGGATTAAGACTCTGAGCCCCATGAGAGACAGGGACTGTGCGTACAATCCAATTATCTTGTATCTACCTCAGCACTTAGAACAGTGTCTGCCACGTAGAAGGACCTTAAGAAATACCACAGTCATCACCATTAGTATCATTATTATTGTGAAATATTGATGCCTGTTTACTTGCACTGATGTCTGTCTCCCCCTCTTTCATTCATTCATTCAGTCTTATTTGTTGAGCATGTACTGTGTGCAGAGCAGTGTACTAAGCGCTTGGAATGTACAATTTGGCAACAGTTAGAGACAATCCCTGCCCAACAACGGGCCCACGGTCTAAAAGGGGGAGACGGACAGCGAAACAAAACAAGTAGACAGGCGTCTATACCGTCAAAAAAGATAAATAGAATCATAGATATATACACATCATTAATAAAATAGAGTAATAAATAGATGCAAATGTACACAAGTGCTGTGGGGAGAGAAAGGGGGTAGAGCAGAGGGAGGGAGTCGGGGCGATGGGGAGGGGAGAAGGGCCAGAGGGAAAGGGAAGGCTCAGTCGTGGAAGGCCTCCTGGAGGAGGTGAGCTCTCAGTAGGACTTTGAAGAGGGGAAGAGAGTTAGTTTGGCGGAGGTGAGGATGTCAGTGGCATTCCAGGTCAGTGGTAGGATGTGGACCAGGAGTCGATGGCGGGACAGGCGACAATGAGGCCCGGTGAGGAGATCAGCGGCACCCGAGGAGCGGAGTGTGCGGGCTGGGCTGAAGAAGAAGAGAAAGGAGTTGAGTTAGGAGGGGGTAAGGGGATGGACGGCTTTGGAGCCAAGAGTGAGGAGTTTTTGCTTCATGCAAAGGTGGATAGGCAACCACTGGAGATTTTTGAGGAGGGCAGTGGACAGGCCCAGAGCCTTTCTGTAGCAAGATGATCCGGGCAGCAGAGTGAACCATAGACCGGCGCGGGGAGAGATAGGAGGATGGAGATCAGAGAGGAGGCTGATGCAATGATCCACTCGGGATATTATGAGAATCTAATAATGATGTTAGTATTTGTTAAGCGCTTACTATGTGCCGAGCACTGTTCTAAGCGCTGGGGGAGATACAGGCTAATCAGGTTGTCCCACTTGGGGCTCACAGTTAATCCCCATTTTACAGATGAGGTAACTGAGGCATAGAGAAGTTAAGTGACTTGCCCACAGTCTGCTGTGCTCTGTACACAGTAAGTGCCCAATAAATATGATTGAATGAATGAATGAAATACTAATCATCGATTTTTAACTTTGGGATGTTCTCTATCTCTGACGAGGTATTCTGCTATTTGAGGGCTACGTACTTGTGTCTTTCTTCTGCTGTTCGCTCCCAAGGTCACAGCAGACGCTCAACAATCCAAACTGTGTTAAGGAGTCAGAAGACATACTTTCTAATTCCAGTCTACCATTCTCCTGCTGTGGGACCTTGGGCAAGCCACTTCTCTGGGCCTCAGTTTCCTCATTTGTATAGTAAGGATTCAATGCTTGTTCTCCCCGCTTCAAAGACTGTGAGCCCCAGTGGGAAAGGCAGTGTGTCTGACCTCATTAACTTGTATCTACCTCAGTGCTTAGAACAGTGCTTGTCACATATAAAATGCTTAAAAAATACAATAATAATAATTATGGTGATGATGCCCTTGGTGTAAGCACTCAATAAATACGATTGAATGAAGGAATGATGATGACCGTGAAAGGGGAAATTTAGTTTGGAGTTTGAAAAGGGAACTTTGCTTGATCTTGAAAATTATTTGATCATTTCAAGAAAGCAACCTGAAACATCTCGGGCACAGAGTCTTACATGTTTTGGGCTCTTACTAAATATTAAATGTGAGATATCTGACAGACCAATCACTCTCCCTTCTTTCAAAGCTTTCTTACAATCCCATCTCCTCCAAATGGTCTTTCTGGGCTCAGCTGTCATTTCCCCTACTCCTTCTACCTTCTGAGTCACCCTTAGATTTGAATCTTTACCCTCAATTCACCTCATCCTCAACCCTTCAGTATTTCTGTCCGTAGCTGTAATTTATTTTAATGTCTGTCTCCCCCTCTCTATATGCACTCCATTCATTTATTCATTCAAGCATATTCATTAAGTGCTTACTGTAGGCAGAGCACTGTACTAAGCACTTGGGAGACCACCATAGAACAATAAACAGTCACCTTTCCTGCCCACAGTTTGCTTCCAGTCCAGAGGCCTTAAGGTCTAGAGGAATCCAACTTTTCCACATTTTGATTTCCTTACTCCCACTATACCCCAGCACCCATGTTAATCACTCCTCTCCTGCATCCCCTGAACATCTGTTTTCCGCACTAGACTAGGATAGACTCTGAAGACAATGATGTTTAATAGCTTTGCTCTAATGCACTTAGTAAACTCCTAGTTTTGGTTCACAAGCTCCTTGTCGGCTGGAATCCTGACTACCAACTCTATCTGGAACACCCTCCCTCCCTCAAATCCTTCAGACAGTGACTCTCCCCACCTTCAAAGCCCTACTGAAGGTGACCCTCCTCCAAGAGGCCTTCCCAGACTAAGCCCCACTTTTCCTCATCTCCCACTCCCTTCCGCGTCACCCTGACTCACTCCCTTTGCTCTTCCCCACTCTCCCTCCCCACCAGTACTTATATATATATGTATATATTTATAATTCTATTTATTTATACTGATGCCCATTTACTTGTATTGATGTCTCTCCCCCCACTTCTAGGCTGTGAGCCCGTTCTGGGCAGAGATTGTCTCTATTTATTGCTGTATTGTACTTTCCAAGCGCTTAGTACAGTGCTCTGCACCCAGTAAGTGCTCAATAAATACATTTGATTGAATGAATGAATGAAAGAATGAATACTATCTTATTCTCTCCCAAGTGCCTTGTACAATGCTCTGCACACAGTAAGCACTCAGTAAGTACCATTGATCGATTGCTGTCAATCATGACAGATTTTCCCGCAGAACCTTAGTTCCCCGGGTCAGGTTCCCGGCCCCCTGGACCTATCCATCAATCATTAGTATTTATTGAGTGCCTACAGGGTGCAGAGCACTGTACTAAGCATTTGGGAAAGTACGATAGAGTTGGGGATCCCTGCCCTTTCTTTAAGAACTTCTGTTTTGTACATGTCAAGTTTGAGGTGTTGGCAGGACATGCAAGTAGAGATGGCCTGAAATCAGGAGGAAATGCGAGATTACAGAGAAAGAGATCGGCAAGGCTTCTTGAGAAAATGGAGATGAGACGCAGCTATAAGCCAAGTTTTCGAAGCCAAAATCAAATGGAGACTTTAGACCATTATCCTGCTAATTCAGGAAAAAGAGGAATTGGGCCTCTTCTGATTAAGTATTATACACTTGTTTACTGGAATGAAAAATTGTCTTGTCTTATGCTTTCGAGTCGTGACTGACCCATAGGGACACCGTGGACGCATCTCTCCCAGAACGCCCCACCTCCACCTGCAATCACTCTGGTAGTGAATCCACAGAGTTTTCTTGGTTAAAATCCAGACGTGGTTTACCATCACCTTCTTCTGCTCAGTCAACCTGAATCTCTGCCCTCGACTTTCTCCCATGCTGCTGCTGCCCAGCACGGGGGGGTTTTGACTTGTAACCGATGGCCCGCCCCTCGCGAGCCACTGGCCGAGCTAGGAATGGAATGGGCAGGCCTCTGCTTGACTCTCCCTCCCCTAGCCGAGACTGGTAGAGGACTGGAAACTCTCCAGGTGTGACCCTGAGAGTTTGGAAATAGTAGTCGTAATGTTAATAGTACTAACAACGATAACACTATTATTAATAATAGCATTACCTCTAGACTGTAAGCTTGTTGTAGGCAAGGAATGTGTCCACCAACTCTGTTATATTGCACTCTCTCATGTGCTTAGTACAATGCTCTGTGTGCAGTAAGTGCTCAATAAATCCCATTGATTGAATGTACTAAGCGCTTGGGAGAGTACAATAAAAGAGAATTAGTGTACGTGATCCCTGCCCATAACAAGCATACGTGTAAAGCATTTACTATGTGAGAAGTCCTGTACTAACTGCTGGGGGAGATATAGTGTAAGCAGGTTAGACACAGTCCCTGGCCCACACAGGGCTCAAAGTCTGAGTAGAAAAGGAACAGATATTTAATCCCCATTTGAAAGGTGAGGTACAGAGACATTAAGCAACTCGCTCAAGATCATACAGCAGGAAAGTGACAGAGTTGGAATGAAAACCCTGGACTTCTGACTCCCAAGACGATGCTCTTTCCACTAGGCCACAGTAGTAGTAATAGAAATAGTGTGGCCTAGTGGATAGAGCCCAGCATATTCCAGGAATATGAATCAGGGACAGTCGAGCTGGAGACTAGACTGTAAGCTCCATGTAGTCAGGGACTGTGTCTACAATTCCATTATATTATTACATAAGCAGCATGGCTTAGCGGAAAGAGCGTGGGCTTGGGAGTCAGAGGACGTGGGTTCTAATCCTTCCTCTGCCACTTGTCTGCTGTGTGACCTTAGGCAACTCACTTAACTTCTCTGTACCTCAGTTACCTCATCTGTAAAATTGGGATTAAAGTGTGAGCCCCATGTGGGACAATCTGATTATCCTGTATCTACTCCAGTGTCTAGAACAGTGCCTGGCACCTAGTAAGCGCTTCACAAGTAGTATTATCATCATCATTGTATGCTCCCAAGTGCTTAGTACAGTGCTCTGAACATAGTAGACACTCAATAAATTCCACTGATTGTTTCATTGATTGACAGACACTATAGGAGTGATGAAGAAATAAAACGAGAAAACGGCATAGAAGACAAGGTGAATGCACAGAAACAAACAAAAAATTCAACAGGATGTTGTGGCTAAGGGAGAGGAATTTTGGGCTCCTCGGGGTTCAGCGTCCAGGGCAAAGCCAAAGCCACAGGTCCAGCAGGCCCCAGTCTGCTTGGGGTTTTTTGGAGGCACGGGTCACGGGTGTTCATTCGTTTGCCTTCGGGGTGGTGGTAGGCGGGAGAGAATCAAACAGTGGTATTTATCGAGAGCTTACTCTGTATAGGGCACTATAGCAGACTCTCGGGAAAGTACAATCCAGCAGAATCAGCAGACGCATTCCCTGCCCATAACGAGCTTACAGTCTAGAGGTTAGAATCACGTTGATGGTGCAGAAGAGGAGAACTTGCGGTGGTCATCGGGGAGACAGAGTGGTCGGCTATCTAAGAACATGCAGGGTCAACTTTGATCCTCAGCCCAGCAGGCCTTGAGCGGGGATCCTCGTTTTGGGGAGGGAATCAATCAATCGTATTTATTGAGCTCTTACTGTGTGCAGAGCACTTTACTGAGCTCTTAAAGTTAAAGCACTTAAATTTATTGAGTGTCTACTATGTTCAGAGCACTGTACTAAGCACTTGGGAGCGTACAATGATGATGATAATACTACTTGTTACTATTAAAGTTGGTAGACACATTCCCTGCCCACAATGAGCAGGGGGAAGACGGGCGTTAATATATAATAAATAATTTATGGATATATGCATACGTGCTGTGGGACTGGCAGTCCTGGTGAGTAAAAGGAGAAAATCAGACTGATACAGAAGGGAGTGGGAAAAGAGGAAATGAGAGTTTAGTCGGGGAAGGCCTCTTGGAGGAGATGGTCCTTCTATAAGGCTTGGAAGATGGGGAGAGTTATTGTCTGTTGGATATGAAGAGGGAGGAGGCAGGATGGTGGCGAGAGGTTGGCGGCGAGATGCCCAAGATTGCAGTACAGTGAGAAAGTCAGCAGGAGCGGAATGAAGTGTGTGGGCTGGGTTGAAGTAGGAGAGTAGCGAGGTGAGGTAGGAGCGGGCAAGGCGATCGACTGTTTTAAAGCCGATGATGAGGAGTTTCTCTTTGATGCGGAGGTGGTTGGGCAACCACTAGAGGTTCCTGAGGGGTGAGAAAACGTGGACTGAACGTTTTTTGTAGAAAAATGATTCAGACAGCAGACTGAAGCGGGGACTGGAATGGGGAGAGACAGGAGGCAGGAAGGTCAGCAAGGAGGCTGATGCAGTCATCCTGGTAAGATATGATGAGTGATTGTATTAATCTGGTAGCGGTTTGGATGGAGAGGAAAGGGTGATTTAGTGGAATTAGTGAAGGATCGAATATGTGATTTGAATGAGAAAGACGAGTCAAGGATAATGCCAAGGTTATGGGCTAGTGAAACAGGAAAGATGGTGGCGCCGTCTACAGTGATGAGAAAGTCATGAGGAGAACAGGGTTTAGGTGGGAAGATAAGGAGTTTTTGATATATTGAGTTTGAGGTGTCAGGAGGACAGCCAAGTAAAAGTTTTCATCTGAAGCTAGTGTGGATGGGCAATTATTGGCAGTTTTGAAGCGTGGGTAAACATGGACTGAACATTTTGGTAGAAAATTTATCCAGGCAACAGAGTGAGCATTGACTGGAGTGGGGAGAGATGGGAGGCAGAGACATCAGCAAGGAGGCTCATTCATTCATTCATTCAATAGTATTTATTGAGCGCTTACTATGTGCAGAGCACTGTACTAAGCGCTTGGAATGGACAAATCGGTAACAGATAGAGACGGTCCCTGCCCTTTGACGGGCTCACAGTCTAATCGGGGGAGACGGACAGACAAGAACAGTAGCAATAAATAGGATCGAGGGGATGAACATCTCCTTAAAACAAATGCAAATAAATGGAATCAAGGTGATGTACATCTCATTAACAAAATAAATAAGGTAATGAAAATATATACAGTTGAGCGGACAAGTACAGTGCTGAGGGGATGGGAAGGGAGAGGGGGAGGAGAAGAGAGAAAGGGGGGGAAAGAGGGCTTAGCTGAGGAGAGGTGAAGGGGGAGTAGAGGGAGCAGGGGGAAAAGGGGAGCTCAGGCTCATATAGTAATCAAGGCAGGATAGGACAAGTGCTTGGAATAATGTGGTAGCTTTTTGGATGGAGAAGAAAGGGAGGATTTTAGCAGTTTTGTGAAAGTGGAATTGATTGGATTTAGTGATGGATTGAATATGCGGGTTGAATGAGAGAGGAGTTAAGGATAAAGCTAAGGTTACAGGATCATGAGATATGAAGGTTAGTGGTGCTGCCTACACTGATGGAAAAATCACGGGGAGGACAGGATTTGAGTGGGAAGATAAGGAGTTCTGTTTTGGACATGTTAAGCTGAGATGATGGCAGAACATCCAAGTAGAGATGTCTTGAAGGCAGAAGGAAATTTGAGACTGCAAAGAGGGAGAAAGATCAGGGCTGGAGATGGAGATTTGGGAATCATCCGTGTAGAGGTAATAATAATAATAATAATAATGTTGGTATTTGTTAAGCGCTTACTACGTGCAGAGCACTGTTCTAAGTGCTGGGGGAGATACAGGGTAGTCAGGTTATCCCCCGTAAGGTTCACAGTTAATCCCCATTTACAGATGAGGTAACTGAGCCACAGAGAAGTTAAATGACTTGCCCACAGTCACACAGCTGGCAAGTGGCAGAGTCGGGATTCGAACCTATGACCTCTGACTCCCAAGCCCAGGCTCTTTCCATTGAGCCGCGCTGCTTCTAATATAATTGAAGTCATGTGAGCGAATGAGTTATCCAAGGGAGTGGGTGTAGATGGAGAACAGAAGGGGACCCAGAACTGAACCTCGACGGACCCCCACAATTAGGGGGTGGGAAGCAGAGGAGGAGCCCTTGAAAAAGACTGAGAATGAGTGGCCAGAGAGATAGGACGAGAACCAGGAGAGGACGGTGTTAGTGAAGCTGAAGTAGGACAATTTTTCCAGAAGAAGCGGATGGTCCATAGTGTCAAAGGCATCTTGAGAAGTCCACAAGGATTAGGATGGACTAGAGGCTGATGTATTTGGCAAGAAGGAGATCATCGGTGACCTTTGAGAGGGTCATTTCTGTTGAGTGCTGGGGAATGAATCCGGATTGGAGGGGGTCAAGGAGAGGAACTTGCGACAACCGGTGAAGAGAGCTTGCTCAATAAGTTTGGAGATGAATGGTAGGAGGGAGATGGGGTGATAACTGGAGGAATCCATGGGGTCAATGGAGGGGTTTATTTAGGGTAAGGGAGAAAGGGGTGGTTGACATTGTCGAAGGCAGCTGAGTGGTTGAGGAGAATTAGGATGGAGTAGACTCTTTGGATTTGGCACAAGGAGATCATTTGTGACTTCTGAGAAGGTGAGTTCTTTGGAGTGAAGGGGTCCCAAACCAAAAACACCCTCCCGTGACCCTAGGGTTCTCTCCAGTTATCGCCCCATCTCCCTCCTACCATTCCTCTTAAAAGTCCTCGAGAGAGGTGTCTATACTCACTTCCTCTCCGATTGAAAGAATGAATCAATTCTCAGTCTCTTTTTCGGGCTCCTCCTTTGCCTTGGCAAGTCACTTCACTTCCTTGTGCCCCAGTTACCACATCTGCAAAATGAGGATTACATCTTCCTGCCTTCTAAGTAGACCGAGCCCCACGAGGGACATGGACTGTGTCCCACCTTCATTCATTCAATCATATTTATTTATTCATTCATTCATTCACTAGTATTCATTGAGCGCTTACTATGTGCAGAGCACTGTACTAAGCGCTTAGACTGTACAGTTCGGCAACAGATAGAGACAATCCCTGCCCATTGAGGGGCTTACATTCTAATTGGGGGAGACAGAGGGACAAAACAAGACAACTTATTCATGATAAATAGAATCAAGGGGATGTATACCTCATTAACAAAATTAATAGGGTAATAAAACTTTTACAGATGAGGACAGTGCTGAGGGGAGGGGAAGGGAGAGGGGGAGGAGCAGAGGGAAAGGGGGGAAAGGGGACTTAGCTGAGGGGAGGTGAAGGGGAAGCGGAGAGGGAGCAGAAGGAGCAGAGGGAAAAGGGGAAGCTCAGTGTGGGAAGGCCTCTTGGAGGAGGTGAACGCTCAGTAGGGTTTTGAAGAGGGGAAGAGAGTTAGCTTGGCGGAGGTGAGGAGGGAGGGCGTTCCGGGACAGCGGGAGCACGTGGGCCAGAGGTCGACGGTGGGATAGGCGTGAACGGGGGACGGTGAGGAGGTGAGTGGCAGAGGAGCGGAGCTTACTGTGTGCAGAGCACCGTACTAAGCGCTCGAAATATACAATTCGGCAACAGATAGAGGCAATCACTGCCCAAAAATGCGCTCACAGTCTAAACAGGAGAGATAGGCAACAAAACAAAACGAGTAGTCTGGCGTCAATATCATCAAGATAAATAAAATCTTAGATATATACACATCATTAACAAAATGAATAGAGTAATAAATAATATATGCAAATGAGCACAGTGATGAAGGGAGGGGAAGGGGGAAGAGCAGAAAGTGGTCGGGGGGAGAGCAAAGGGAGGGGGGCTCAGTCTGGGAAGGTCTCCCGGAGGAGGTGAGCTCTCAGTAGGGCTCGGAAGAGGGGAAGAGAGTGAGTTTGGCGGAGGTGAGGAGGGAGGGCGTTCCAAGACAGCGGGAGGACGTGGGCCAGGGGTTGACGGTGGGATAGGCGCGAACGAGGGAACGTGAAGAGGTGAGCGGCAGAGGAGCGGAGTGTGCGGGCTGGGTTGTAGAAGGAGAGAAGGGAGGTGAGGCAGGAGGGGGCAAGGTGTTGGAGAGCTTAGAAGCCAAGAGTGAGGAGTTTTTGCCTCATGTGAAGGTTGATAGGCAACCACTGGAGGTTTTCGAGGAGGGGAATGACATGCCCAGAGCCTTTCTGAAGAAAGATGATCCGGACTGTGGAATTCATTCATTCATTCAATAGTATTTATTGAGCGCTTACTATGTGCCGAGCACTGTACTAAGCGCTTGGAATGTACGATTCGGCAACACATAGAGACAATCCCTGCCTAATGACGGGCTCACAGCCTAGTGAAGAATAGACTGGAGCGGGGAGAATCAGGAGGATGGGAGATCAGAGAGGAGGCTGACACAATAATCCAGTCAGGATATTATGTGAGCTTGTACGAGCTTGTATCTCCACCAGTGCTTAGTTCGGGGCTTGGCACATATAATAAGTCCTTAACAAGCACTATCATTATTATTATTATTATTATCATTTTTCCAAGAGTTTAGTAGAGTTCGTGGCAAACAGGGGCTCAATTAATACCACTGATTGATTCGTTCAAGGGGAAGAGAGATTGGAATGTCATCAGTCGATCGATTGGTGGTATTTATTGAGCACCTACTGTGCGTAGAACCCGAACTGAGTGCTTGGGAGAGACAATACAGTAGGCTAGGCAGACATGATCCTTGCCCACGAGGAGGTTACAGTCCAGAGGAGGAGAGAGCTATTAAAATGTATTACAGAGAGCATTACAGACTACAAGGGGAATGTATGTAAATATATACCTATGCTGCTTAAGAGACGCTGCCTGGTCTGCTGGATAGAGCATGATCATGGGACTAGAAGGACCTGGGTTCAAATTCTGGCTCCACCATGTGTCTGCTGTGTGACCTTGGGCAAGTCACTTCACTTCTCTGGACGTCAGTCACCTCATCTGTTAAATGGGATTAAGACTGTGAGTCCCAAGTGGGACAGGGACTGTGTCCAACCCGATTTGCTTGTACCCAGCTCAGTGCTTAGAAAAATACCTGGCACAGAGTAAGTACTTAATAAATACCACAAAAAAGTGCTTTGAGAATGGAGGTGGGATGTGTTTTTATCATGAAAGAGAGATAGCCGTCCTTTCTCTCTTAAAATGACTCAACTGACGGTAAGATCTTCACACTTTTGAGCAGTGCTCCATCAACCTGTTTTATGGAACAGATCTGGTGATGGGTTTGCGAAGAACTCCCATCCACTCTACGGAATGCTAAAAATTCCAACCTAGAACAGGAACTTAAACTACTTTTTAAACAGACTTACAGTTATTAGCCTACTTTGTTTAGTTGTCAGTCGTTATTCAATAAAGCGCCGAAATCACTTTCCCAGGGTTAATTAACTAATGGCTGCCATGGATTGCCTCCCACCATGTGCAGTTGAATGATTAGAATGCCTGCTTCACAATAGCGGCCATGGAGATCATCTCATGTCCAATTTGTCAGAATTGACAGTAATTATGGCAGAGAAGGAACCTAGAGATTTCTGCTTTATCATTCTCCAAACTATTTTTATCCTCCGCCTCATAACCATATTCACAAAGCGTCTTGCTTCCAAAGGAACCTTACGGAAGAGAAAGGGTGGCCCCATCTGGAAGACTTTCCAGCGGCCAGGCTAGCCTGTTGGACAGCAAATGGTTGAGGGAATTACTTTTTTTAAAAAAATGGTAGTTCATAAATCTTACTGTGTGCCAGGCACTGTGCTGAGCTAATCAGGTTGGACGCAGTCCATGTTCAACATGGAGTTCTCTTAATCGCCATTTTACAGATGAGGGAACTGAGGCACAGAAAAGTAAAGGGACTTGTCCAGGGTCACACGAAGAGACAAAGCAGACAAGACAAGGCCGACTACAGAAACACTTTGGGCCTGGAAACACTCTGGGCATGTCACCCCTCCCCCGCCCATAAATCTCCAATGGTTGCCTATCAACCTTATTATCAAGCCAAAACTCTTCACTATTGGTTTCAAAGCTGTCCATCCTTTCTCCCCCTCCTACCTTTCATTCATTCAATAGTATTCATTGAGCGGTTACTATGTGCAGAGCACTGTACTAAGCGCTTGGAATGTCCAAAATGGCAACAGATGGAGACAGTCCCTGCCCATTGACGGGTTTACAATCTAATCTGGGGAGACGGACAGACGCAAACAATAGCAATAAATAGAATCAAGGGGATGTACATCTCATTAAAACAATAGCAATAAATAGAATCAAGGTGATGTACATCTCATTAACAAAATAAATGGGGTAATAAAAATATATACAAATGACTGGACAAGCACAGTGCTGAGAGGAAGGGAAGGGAGAGGGGGAGGAGCAGAGGGAAAAGGGGGGAAGGGGAGCTTAGCTGAGGGGTGGTCAAGGGGGGGCAGAGAGGGAGCAGAGGGAAAAGGGGAAGCTCAGTCTGGGAAGGCCTCCTGGAGGAGGTGATCTCTCAGCAGGGCTTTGAAGAGGGGAAGAGAGTTAGTTTGGCGGAGGTGAGGAGGGAGGGCATTCCAGGACCGCGGGAGGACGTGGCCCGGGGGTCGACGGCGGGACGGGCGAGGACGGGGGACGGTGAGGAGGCGGGCGGCAGAGGAGCGGAGCGTGCGGGGTGGGCGGTGGAAAGAGAGAAGGGAGGAGAGGTAAGAGGGGGCGAGGTGACGGACAGCCTCGTGGCCTAGAGTGAGAAGTTTTTGTTTCGTGCGGAGGTAGATAGGCAACCACTGGAGGTTTTTAAGAAAGGGAGTGACAGGCCCAGATCGTTTCTGCAGGAAGATGAGCCGGGCAGCGGAATGAAGAATAGATTGGAGCAGGGAGAGACGGGAGGAAGGGAGATCGGAGATGAGGCTGACACGATAATCCAGCCGGGATATTACGAGAGCCCGTACCAGTAAGATAGCCGTTTGGGTGGAGAGGAAAGGGCGGATCTCGGCGATATTAGAAAGGTGAGACCGGCGGGTCTTGGTGACCTCCCCTCCCTTCTCTTCTCCATCGCAGCCCGCACACTCAGCTCCTCTGGTGCCGCTCACCTCCTCACTAGGCCTCCTTCTCACCTTTCCCACCCTGACCCCTGGCCCATGTCCTACCTCTGGCCTGGAACGCCCTCCCTCCGCTAATCCAACTGACAGAGATTTCAAAGTCCTTCCTGAAAGCTCACCTCCTCAAAGAGGCCTTCCCAGACTCAGCCCCCCTTTTCTTCAACTCCCCCTCCCCTCCCCGTCATCCCAACTCTTCCCTCCGCTCTACCCCCACTTCCCGCCCCACAGCACTTGTCTATATATGTACATATTTATTATTCTATTCATTTTATTCATGATGTGTATAGATCTATAATTCTTAGTGGAAAGAACCTGGGCTTCGGAGTCAGAGGTAATGGGTTCGACTCCCGGCTCTGCCACTTGTCAGCTGTGTGACTGTGGGCAAGTCACTTCACTTCTCTGTGCCTCAGTTCCCTCATCTGTAAAATGGGGATTAAGACTGTGAGCCCCACGTGGGACAACCTGATTCCCCCATGTCTACCCCAGCGCTTAGAACAGTGCTCGGCACATAGTAAGCGCTTAACAAATACCAACATTATTATTATTATTCTCTGTGCCTCAGTTCCCTCATCTGTAAAATGGGGATTAACTGTGAGCCTCACGTGGGACAACCTGATGACCCTGTATCTCCCCCAGCGCTTAGAACAGTGCTCGGCACATAGTAAGCACTTAACAAATACCAACATTATTAATTCTATCTATTTATATTGATGCTATTGATGCCTGTTTATTTGCTATGTTTTATTCATTTTCTGTCTCCCCCTTTCTAGACTGTGAACCCCTTGTGGGTAGGGATTGTCTCTGTTGCTGAATTGTAGTTTCTAAGCGCTTAGTACAGTGATCTACACGCAGTAAGCATTCAATAAAGCTAATTGAATGAATGAACAAGGGGCAGAGCTGGGATTAGAACCCGGGTCCTTTTGAATCCCAGGCTCGTGCTCCAGCTGCTAAGCCATGTGTCAGTACGTTCTGAACAGAAATAGCCTGTGAAATGTTAGACTAGGCCACCCAATCCTTCATTCATTCATTCAATAATATTTATTGAGCGCTTACTATGTGCAGAGCACTGTACTAAGCGCTTGGAATGTACAAATGGGTAACAGATAGAGACGGTCCCTGCCCTTTGACGGGCTTACGGTCTAATCGGGGGAGACGGACAGACGAGAACAATAGCGATAAATAGAATCGAGGGGAAGAACATCTCATTAAAACGGTAGCAGATAAATAGAATCAGGGTGATGTACATCTCATTAACAAAATAAATAGGGTGATGAAGATATCTACAGTCGAGCGGACGAATACAGCGCTGAGGGGGTGGGACGGGAGAGGGGGAGGAGCAGAGGGAATTGGGGGAGAAGAGGGTTTAGCTGCAGAGAGGTGAAAGGGGGGTAGAGGGAGCAGAGGGAAAAGGGGAGCTCAGTGTGGGAAGGCCTCTTGGAGGAGGTGAGCTTTAAGTAGGGTTTTGAAGAGGGAAAGAGAGTTAGTTTGGTAGAGGTGAGGAGGGAGGGCGTTCCGGGACCGCGGGGGGACGTGGCCTAGGGGTCGTCGGCGGGATGGGCGAGAACGGGGGACGGAGAGGAGGTGGGCGGCGGAGGAGCGGAGGGCGAGATCTTTATTAGACCTCAGCCCGTGGATGGTATTTATTGAATGCCTACTTGGCAGGGAGTCCGGGAATGAGCAGCTAAGGGAAAGCTAGAGAGATTGCTTCATCTCTCCCAGCCTCCAAATTGGGGAGTACAGAACTCAGCCAGTAGATTTTTAATGACCAGAGCCAAACTTCAGGACAAACCCCAAAGGAAACTGCAAGTATAAGTTAATATGCATCAAAATGACTAAGTTTAGCATAAAGTTTGCACCTGCATGTAATTTCCTGGGTGGGACCTTTTGGGAGATGTTTTCACAGATTAATCTCTCCTTTAAAGCAGAAGAAATTGGAATGAAATTTATTTTCAAGCAAATAAAATAATTACAGTGCATTAAATAGCTTAATTCATTGTGGGTTTTTTCGAAAATAAACTTTAGATTAATGTGAATAAACAGCAATTAAATACCCAACGTGCAAATACTAAAGTTGTGTATTCATAATTGCCAGGCCAGTAAAAAACCTAAATCAGTGTTTTTTCCACTTGTGTAAGATTGGAATAATTGCAAATTCTGGTGTAGGGTGCTCCAAACTCTTTTTCCTTTGATAGTTACAGTTGTCATTTGTATGTGAATAGAGACGGTATAGTCTTTCCTTTCAATAGTATTTATTGAGCGCTTACTATGTGCAGAGCACTGTACTAAGCGCTTGGGATGAACAAGTCGGCAACAGATAGAGACAGTCCCTGCCGTTTGACGGGCTTACGGTCTAATCGGGGGAGACGGACAGACAAGAACAATGGCACTAAACAGCGTCAAGGGGAAGAACATCTCGTAAAAACAATGGCAACTAAATAGAATCGAGGCGATGTACAATTCATTAACAAAATAAATAGGGTAACGAAAATATATACCGTCGAGCGGACGGGTACAGTGCTGTGGGGATGGGAAGGGAGAGGTGGAGGAGCAGAGGGAAAAGGGGAAAATGAGGCTTTAGCTGCGGAGAGGTAAAGGGGGGATGGCAGAGGGAGTAGAGGGGGAAGAGGAGCTCAGTCTGGGAAGGCCTCTTGGAGGAGGTGATTTTTAAGTAAGGTTTTGAAGAGGGAAAGAGAATCAGTTTGGCGGAGGTGAGGAGGGAGGGCGTTCCGGGACCGCGGGAGGACGTGACCCAGGGGTCGACGGCGGGATGGGCGAGACCGAGGGACGGCGAGGAGGTGGGCGGCAGAGGAGCGGAGCGTGCGGGGTGGGCGGTAGAAAGAGAGAAGGGAGGAGAGGTAGGAAGGGGCAAGGTGATGGAGAGCCTCGAAGCCTAGAGTGAGGAGTTTTTGTTTGGAGCGGAGGTCGATAGGCAACCACTGGAGTTGTTTAAGAAGGGGAGTGACATGCCCAGATCGTTTCTGCAGGAAGATGAGCCGGGCAGCGGAGTGAAGAATAGACCGGAGCGGGGCGAGAGAGGAGGAAGGGAGGTCAGAGAGAAGGCTGACACAGTAGTCTAGCCGGGATATAACGAGAGCCCGTAATAGTAAGGTAGCCGTTTGGGTGGAGAGGAAAGGGCGGATCTTGGCGATATTGTAGAGGTGAAACCGGCAGGTCTCGGTAACGGATAGGATGTGTGGGGTGAACGAGAGGGACGAGTCAAGGATGACACCGAGATTGCAGGCCTGCGGGACGGGAAGGATGGTCGTGCCATCCACGGTGATGGAGAAGTCTGGGAGCGGACCGGGCTTGGGAGGGAAGATGAGGAGCTCAGTCTTGCTCATGTTGAGTTTTAGGTGGCGGGCAGACATCCAGGTGGAGACGTCCCGGAGGCAGGAGGAGATGCGAGCCTGAAGGGAGGGGGAGAGGACAGGGGCGGAGATGTAGATCTGCGTGTCATCTGCGTAGAGATGGTAGTCAAAGCCGTGAGAGCGAATGAGTTCACCGAGGGAGTGAGTGTAAATGGAGAACAGAAGAGGGCCAAGAACTGACCCTTGAGGAACTCCAACAGTTAAAGGATGGGAGGGGGAGGAGGCTCCAGCGTAGGAGACCGAGAATGATCGGCCAGAGAGGTAAGAGGAGAACCAGGAGAGGACAGAGTCCGTGAAGCCAAGGTGAGATAAGGTACGGAGGAGGAGGGGATGGTCGACAGTGTCAAAGGCAGCAGAGAGGTCAAGGAGGATCAGAATGGAGTAGGAGCCATTGGATTTGGCAAGAAGGAGGTCACGGGTGACCTTAGAGAGAGCGGTCTCGGTAGAGTGGAGGGGACGGAAGCCAGATCGGAGGGGGTCTAGGAGAGAATGGGAGTTAAGGAATTCTAGGCATCGATCGTAGACGACTCGTTCTAAGATTTTGGAAAGGAAGGGTAGTAGGGAGATAGGACGATAACTGGAGGGGGAAGTGGGGTCGAGAGCGGGTTTTTTTAGGATGGGGGAGACGTGGGCGTGTTTGAAGGCAGAGGGGAAGGAGCCCTTGGAGATTGAGTGGTTAAAAATAGAAGTTAAGGAAGGGAGGAGGGCAGGGGCGACGGTTTTAAGAAGGTGAGAGGGAGTGGGGTCCGAGGCGCAGGTGGAGGGGGTGGCACTTGCGAGGAGGGAGGAGATCTCCTCTGAGGATACTGCAGGGAAGGATGGGAAAGTAGGGGAGGGGGTCGTTGGGGGGGAGGGGAGAGGCGGAGGGGTGACTTTGGGGAGCTCAGACCTGATCGTGTTGATTTTCGTGAGGAAATAGGTGGCCAGATCATTAGGGGTGAGAGATGGGGGAGGGGGAGGAACAGGGGGCCTAAGGAGAGAGTTAAAGGTCCGGAACAATCGGCGGGGGTGACGGGCATGGGTGTCGATGAGGGAGGAGAAGAAGCTTTGCCTGGCGGAGGAGAGGGCAGAGTTAAGGCAGGAAAGGATAAATTTGAAGTGTGTGAGGTCGGCTCGGTGCTTGGACTTTCGCCAGCGGCGCTCGGCAGCTCGAGCATAGGAGCGTAGGAGGCGGACGGAGGAGGTGATCCGGGGCTGTGGGTTAGTGGCGCGAGAGCGGCGGAGGGAAAGGGGGGCGAGAGAGTCGAGATGAGTAGTGAGGGTGGAGTTGAGAGCGGAGACCTGATCGTCGAGAGTGGGAAGAGAGGACAGGGCGGCAAGGTGAGGCGAGATGCTATTGGAAAGACGGATGGGATCGAGAGAGCGGAGGTCTCTGTGGGGCAGTAGCGAAGATTTGCAGGGGGAGGGAGTGTGAGAGATGAGGCAGGTGAGAAGGTTACGGTCCGAGAGAGGGATTTCAGAGTCGGTGAGTGAGGAGATAGTGCAGCGGTAGGAGATGACGAGATCGAGGGTGTGACCGAGTCGGTGAGTGGGCGCGGTATGGTGGAGGAGGAGGTCGGCAGAGTCGAGGAGGGATAGCAGGCGGGCGGCAGAGGAGTCGTCGGGTACATCCGTATGGATGTTGAAGTCTCCGAGGATCAGAGTGGGCAGAGAGAAGGAGAGGAGGAAGGTGAGAAAGGGGTCAAGGTGGTTGAAGAAGTCGGAGGTGGGACCGGGAGGGCGGTAGATGACGGCGACAAGTAACTGGAGTGGGTGGTAGAGGCGAACGATATGGGCTTCGAAGGAGGGGAAGGAGAGGGAGGGGGGAGGAGGGATAGTGCGGAAGCGGCATCGGGGCGAGAGGAGGAAGCCGACGCCTCCTCCCTTACCGGTGAGTCTGGGGGAGTGGGAGAAGGAGAGGCCTCCGCGGGAGGGGGCGGCGGCAGAGACCGTGTCTTCGGGAGAGAGCCACGTTTCCGAAAGGGCGAGGAGGAGGAGAGAGCGGGAGAGGAAAAGGTCATGGATGAAAGGTAGCTTGCCTGTAACAGAGCGGGGGTTCCAGAGGCCACACTTGAAAGTAGCTGTGGGTGCAAGGGGAGGAGGGGGGGGAGGGGCGGGGGGAGGGGAGGGTTTGGATGGGAAGGAGGTGGCGGGGCCCTGGACGAGGAGAGGGGGATGAGGGGTGGCGGTGGGACAAGAGGACTGGGATGGGGCAAGGGTGGGGAAGAGAGAAGGGGGGAGGGGGTGAAGAGGGGGTTAGGTGGGGGGAAGAGTAGGGGGAGGGGGAAGAGGGGTAGCGCTGGTAAAGTGGGGTTCTAGTGGATAGAGCCATGAGCCCGGGACTCAGAAGGATCTGGGTTCTAATCTCACCTCTGCCACTTGTCTACTGTGAGACCTTGGCCAAGTCCCTAAGCTTCTCTGTGACTCAGTTCCCTCCTCTGTACAATGGGGATTAAGACTATGAGTCCTTTGTGGGACAGGGACTATGTTCCACCTAATTATCTTAAGGATGATGGCATTTGTTAAGTGTTTACTATGTGCCAAGCACTGTTCTAAGCGCTGCGGGGATACAAAGTGATCAGGTTGTCCCACGTGAGGCTCACAGTCTTCATCCCCATTTTACAGATGAGGGAACTGAGGCATAGGGAAGTGAAGTAACTTGCCCAAAGTCACCCAGCTGACAGGTGGCGGAGCTGGAGTTAGAACCCATGACCTCTGAATCCCAAGCCTGGGCTCATGCCACTGAGCCACGCTGTTTCAGTCGATCGATGGGATTTATTGAATTCTAAGCGCTTCGAAGAATACAGCAGAATAAGCCGACGCTCCCTGCCCATAAGGGGCTTACAAACTACAGGGGAAAGTGACGGTCCCTTTTCACCCTTTACGTGCGTTCATTTGTATTTCTTAAGGGCTTACCGCGTGCAGAGCACTGTACTAAGCGCTTGGGAAAGTACAATACAACAAGAAACGGTGGCATTCCCTGCCCGCGGTGAGTTGATCACCTCCTCCAAGAGGCCTTCCCGGACTGAGCTTCCCCTTTTCCCTCTGCTCCCTCTGCTGCCTCTCTGTGCCCCCCTTCACCTCCCCTCAGCTAAGCCCCCTTTTCCCCCCCTTTCCCTCTGCCCTCCCCCCTCTCCTCCCCTCCCCTCAGCACTGTGCTCGTCTGCTCATTTGTATATATTTTTATTACCCTATTTATTTTGTTAATGACATGTACATCCCCTTGATCCTACTTATTGCTGTTTTTTCGGTCCGTCCATCTCCCCCGATTAGACCGTGAGCCCGTCACTGGGCAGGGATGGTCTCGATCTGTTGCCGAATTGTCCATTCCAAGCGCTTAGTACAGTGCTCTTCACAGAGTAAACGCTCAATAAATACTATTGAATTGAATGAATGGAGGGAGGAGACAGACGTCGATAGGAATAAATAAAATGACGGATGTCTACGGAAGGGCTGTGGGGAAGAGCCAAGGGAGGGAGCCAGGGTGACGCGGAAGGGAGTGGGAGATGAGGAAAGGGGGGCTTGATCTGGGAAGGCTTCTTGGAGGAGACGGGCCTTTGACAAGGCTTTGAGGCAGGGGGAGACGCATTGTCTCTTGGAGTTGAGGAGGGAAGGTGTTTCAGGCACTGGCACTAAGAGACGACACAAAATCTCCACGGCCAGAAGCATTTGGAATCCTAAGACTTTCCTGGCAGTTCACGCTACGGTTGCCCAATGGCCTACATTTGAAAATGAAATCGTTCATTCATTCAATAGTATCTATTGAGCGCTTACTATGTGCAGAGCACTGTACTACTGGAATGTACAGTTCGGCAACAGATAGAGACAATCCCTGCCCACTGATGGGCTTGCAGTCTAATCACAGGTCAACAACTCACATGTTAGCAGCCTGGCTCAGTGGAAAGAGCCCGGGCTTTGGAGTCAGAGGTCATGGGTTCGAATCCCGGATCAGCCACTTGTCAGCTGTGTGACTTTGGGCCAGTCACTTCACTTCTCGGTGCCTCAGTGACCTCATCTGTAAAATGGGGATGAAGACTGTGAGCCCCACGCGGGACAACCTGATTCCCCTGTGTCTACCCCAGCGCTTAGATCAGTGCTCGGCACATAGTAAGCGCTTAACAAATACCAACACTATTATTATTATGATAAAAACAACTCACTCTTCACATTTCTGAAACAGATGCACAATCGCTCTTCCTTACAGATGTGTCTCTTAAGCGCTCAGTACAGCGCTCTGCCCGCAGCATGCGCTCAATATCTACCCCAGTGCTTAGAACAGTGCCCGACACAGAGTAAGCGCTTAACAAATACCACAATTATTATCATTATTGTTATTGGTTGAAGTAGCCAGCACAGACGGTTCTAATCTGGCTCCTCCACTTGACTGCTCACCCCAGCGCTTAGTACAGTAAAATGTACACTCTACTTAGTACAGTGTCTGGCACATAGCAAGTGCTTAAAAAATACCATAGTTATTATTACTTATTATTAGTACAGTGCTCTGCACACGTAAGCACTCAATCACTACAGTTGATTGATCTGCCCCACTGGTTTATTAGAACACGGAGTAAAAACTTAAATACCACAATTATTCTTATTATCATTGCGATTCAGTGGGATTCTGCTCCAGAATCAGAGGGAAAATATGGTTCTGGCAGAACAGAGTTTCTAAGAAGGGAGAGCAGAGGGTTTTCTGAATACAACGAAGCTGGGGCCTTTGGGTCTAGCTCTTAATTTAACAAAGTTGTCATGCTTTTAGGTGGTACCGCTGAGATAAATGTGCCCGTAATATACAGACAAGACTATCTCAGAGAATTAAAATGTTCTCAGTGCATTCCATACCTGGTTAAGGGATAAAAAGGAGGTCTCCTTACCAAAGCCTGTAGAAGTTTCTATTAAATATCTCAGGGGATGAAACGTAGAGTTAAGGGAAAACACGTGCAAAGCGTGAGTAATTTTCTGCGTTTTGTTTCTCGTAATAAATCTTCAGAGTGCATCTATCATCTTTCTAAGTCATTTCCCTAGAAGCAGGTGTGGGTTCTGGAAACATTTGGTGAGTTGTCTAAATATTCAGTTTGTAGGTCGAGGAAGAGTAAGGCTCAGTACTGGGATGCTACTGAGGATACATCCAAGGAGGGGAAAGTCTGGTTTCCTGTTGAGAAGAGGGGTAAAATGGGGATTGAATATCCTGTCTCCCCCCTCCTTACATTCTGAGCCCATCCAGACTCCATGAAAACAAATGATTAATTGCTTAATTCATTGATTGATGTAAAGTGGAAATGAAATGTCTGATATCACTCCTTCTTACGTTCTGAGCCCCTTACGAGCCAGGAACTGTGTCCAACTTCATTATCTTATAACTGCTCCTTAGTGCTTAGTACAGTGCTTGGCATGTAGTACTTGCTTAACGAATACCACGGTATTATCATTATTATATATTATTTGAGGGAAGCAACGTGGCTTAGTGATAGAGCGTGGGCCTGGGAGTCAGAAGGACCTGGGTTCTAATCCCTGTTCTGCCACTTTTCTGCTGTGTGACCTTGGGCAAGTCTATTGACTTCTCTTTGCCTCAGTTCCCTCATAATAATAATAAGATCACTAATAAAAAATAAAAATGCTAATAATAATAATAATAAAATTGCTCACAGCATGGCATCTCAATCTGTCTAAAGCCCTTTCACCTACCTAATCCCTTTAAAAAAAAATCCCAAAATAGAAAACCTAGAAATACATAAAGACCCGGGGACTACGCATAGGAATTTGAAAGCGGTATAAGGAAACCTTTCCAGAATGTTGGGGAAAGAGACCAAATCTTCCCAGTGTTCCTTGACTTCCACTGGACAAACAGATCTGGAAGACTGGGATAATCTTGGAATAGCAAAGATCTCCCAGGAAAATTCCGGAGGCAGTGAAAAAAGCTAGAATGAGCTACTCACGAATGTTTAGCCTCTCATGTAGACAGTAAACTGGCAGTTTCTCTGACGGATGGAAGGATGTGGTTAATTGTTATTAATATCAGCGTAGTTAATGGGCTAAACCTGCTCGTGCTCTTACCTACAGGGCCCAATTTCCTGGTAATTTTCCATAATATCTATGCAAGGAGTGAGCCATTTTTTAACTTTAATGAGCTCTAAACCCAGTGTCCCTAGCGAGAGACTGTTCTCTCTCTTTCGGCTTGTGGATTTCTCCGTGAAGACAAAATGGAAAGCAAAAAAGATATTTAGGGGAATGAACTTATTATCGTCTATAAGAATGTCCCCTTTTGTCCCCTTTGACCTTTCTCTTTATTGCTGAATAAAGAGAGAGGATCCCTGACCACAAGGAACTCACAGTCTTATTCATTCATGCATTCAATACTATTTTTTGAGCGCTTACTATGTGCAGAACACTGTACTAAGCGCTCGGAATGTACAATTCGGCAACAGATAGAGACAATCCCTACCAGAATGATGGCAGATGGAGAGCGGAGCGTTCTGGCAGAGATGTGTCCGTGGTGTCGCTATGGGTCGGAAATGGCATAAGACAAGACCCAAGCGCTTAATTCAGTACCCTGCACATAATAAATGCTCGATAAATAGGACTGACTGATTACAATCAATCAATCAATGGTATTCATCGAGTGCTTAGTGTGTGCTGTGGACTGCAGTAAGCTTGGGGGAGGACAAGCACTCAGTGAATACATCTCTGCCAGAACGCTCCGCTCTCCATCTGCCATCATTCTGGTAGTGAATCCATAGTGTTTTCTTGGGAAAAATCCAGAGCGTTTGACCCTTACCTCCTTCCATGTGGTCAACTTGAGTCTCTGCTCTCAACTCTCTCCTGTGCCACTGCTGCCCATCGCGGGGGAGTTTTGACTTGTAGCCGATGGCCTGCCGCTCGCTAGCCACTGCCCGTCCTAGGAATGGACTGGACAGGCCTCTCCTTCACTCTCCCTCCCATAGCCCAGACTGGTAGAGGACTGGAAACTCTTCAGGGGAAGCGCTTGGGAGAGGACAACATAATAAACAGACAGATTCCCTGCCCACAACTAGCTTACAGTATAGTACAGTCTCTACTGTGTCCAACCTACTTAACTTGTATCTACCCCAGCACTTAAGGAGCAGTGTAGCCTAGTGGCTAGAGCTTGGACCTGGGTGTCAGAAGAACCTAGCTTCTAATCCCACCTCTGCAACTCGTCTGCCGTTGGACTTTGTTCTAGTCCCTTCACTTCTCTGGGCCTCATTTTCCACTTCTATAAAATGGGGATTAAGACTGTGAGCCCCATGTGGGACAACCTGATTACTTTGTATCTCCCCCAGCCCCTAGAACGGTGCCTGGCAAATAGTAAGCACTTAACAGATACCCTTAAAAAAAAGTGTTTGATGCTTACTACTTTCATAACGAATTCCATAAAAATAGAAAAAGAGGAGCTCCAGTTGTGTGGGCGATCTGTTCTGACTACTTTAGGCTGTGCTGGACTGTATTTGTGTGTGCATGTGTTTGTGTGTTGCATATTCTATAAGGTAGAAAGTAAGAAACGGGCAATATTAGGGGATTTATGCATGGGATTGTGTCTATTGACACCATCTCCTAAATGTTTGTCTCAGCACTCTCCCAAGAGCCAGTGCTCAATAAAAATCAATGATTACTTGAATTTATTATTCTTAACGATGATGACGATGATGATGATGATGATAATGGTGGTATTTGTTAGCATTCACTATGTCCCAGCCACTGTACTAAGCTCTGGGGAGGATACAAGCAAATTGGGTTGGACCCAGTCCCTATCCCACCTGGGGCTCAGAGTCTTAAGGTCCCTTTTACAGATGAGGGAACTGAGGCCCAGAGAAATGAAGTGACTGCCCAAGATCACACAGCAGATAAATGGTGGATTCATAATTAGAACCCGTGCCCTTCTAACTCCCGGGCCTATGCTCTATCCACAAGGCCATGCTGCTTCTCCTTTGTACTTGGACATCATACTTTTAAAGTAAGTTACACACAGGCAAGGTAGGCTTCCGAGAAGTCGGGATTAAAGTTAAGCCCGTCTAATAGCTTCCTGAAGTTAAAAAAAAAATCAATTAAAGCAGAGGACAATTCAGCCACACTTAAACAATGTTTATTGTGTTGAAGGTATCTTAAAGATGTGTGTCTTAATCTTCCTGTGACTCCCTACCTTTATCTGTTTTTTTTCCGCCCTTTGAAACGTCTGCACTTCTAACATAGGCCCAGTCCTGAGAAATGTATCAAATCAGATAAAAATAGTGATGTTTTGTTCTAGTTCCAGAATTTTCACAGCCTCTGGCTCTTTACTACGCTCCTCTAGCCTTCCCCCTTTCCCCACCCTTCCTCCTTTCCCACCCCCAAAAGGAAAATCCATCCCTGAAGCTTTTAAAGTAAGTACTTTCCTAATTACATAACCAGAGGGGACAACGCTTTGTTTACACATGCAAATTCCTTTAGGAATGCCTGCTGTCACAGTCTGCATAAAACTTTAGTTGAAGGCAGCTCTGCTTATCATTCCTGTTGCTAATTTAGTAGTGGAAATGTAGTTTGAGTAGTTCTCCCTGTGAGATTTCCCCAAAAGGAGTATGTTCAGCCACGAGATCAAAGAGTAATTTTAACAAACTTGGTCCTACCTGCCTGAAAGCTTTGACCCTGTATATCTGTGTAGATTTGTACCTATTTATCACTCTGTTTTATTAATGATGTGGATCTATCTATCGTTCTCTTTATCTCTTTTGATGGTATCGGTGCCTGTCTACTTGTTTTGTTTTGTTGTCTGTCTCCCCCTTCTAGACTGTGAGCCTGTTGTTGGGTAGGGATTATCTCTGTTGCCGAACTGTAATTTCCAAGCGCTTAGTCCAGTGCTCTGCACACGGTAAGCGCTCAATAAATACTATTGAATGAATGAATGACCCTGGGGATAAGAAGCAGCTTGGTTTAGTGGAAAGGTCTCAGGCCTAGGAGTCAATAGACCCGAATTCTAATCCTTGCTCTGGTACTTGCCTGCTGTGTAGCCTTGGGCAAGTCACTTAATTTCTCTGTGCCTCAGTTACCTCATTTGCAAAATGGGAATTACATGCTCCTACTTAATAGTAACAATAATAATGTTGGTATTTGTTAAGCGCTTACTATGTGCAGAGCACTGTTCTAAGCGCGGGGGGAGATACAGGGTCATCAGGTTGTCCCACGTGAGGCTCGCGGTCTTCATCCCCATTTTACAGATGAGGTCACTGAGGCACCGAGAAGTGAAGTAACTTGCCCAAGGTCACCCAGCTGACAAGTGGCAGAGCCGGGATTCGAACCCGGCTTAGACTGTGAACCCCATGTTGGACAGGGATTGATCAATCAGTGGTATTTACTGAGCGCTTAATGTGTGCAGAGGACTGGACTAAGCACTTTAGAGAATACATTGTAACAGAATTGGAAGACACATTCCTTGCCCACAGGGTGTTTACAGTCAAGTTTTTGGTGTTTAGTACAGTGTATGGTGTCCAACCTGATTATCTTTATCTACCCTGATGCTCAATATAACTTGGCACTTGAGAACCAGGATGGCCTAGTGGCTAGAGCCCGGACCTGAGTCAGAAGGACCTGGGTTCTAATCCCGGATCCACCACTTGTCTGCTGTGTGAGCTTGGGCACATCACATGGTGTAGTGGATAGAGCCCAGGCCTGGGAATCAGAAGGTCATGGGTTCTAATTCTGGCCCTGTCACTTGTCTGCTATGTGACTTTAGGCAAGTCACTTCACTTCTCTGGGCCTCAGTTACCTCATCTTTAAAATGGGTATTAATACTATGAGCCCCACATGAGACAGGGATTGTGTCCAACTCAATTTTCTTGTATCCACCCCCGCGCTTAATGCAGTGCCTGGCACGTAGTAAGTGCTTAACAAATACCAGCATTATTATTATTATTTAATTCTCTCTGTCTCAGTTACCTCATCTGTAAAATGGGGATTAAGACTCTGAGCCCCATGAGGGACAGGGACTGTGTCCAACCTGATTAGTTTGTATCTATCCCAGGGCTTAAACAGTGCTTGACAAATACCGTCATCATCATCATCATCATCATCCTGGTTAGTAAAGCAAATACCAGCCATAAAAAATGCCATCCAGACTGTTGTGATTGTAAAAATGGGCATTCTCATAATCATTCTGTCTGAGGCTATATATCCAAACAGGGTCATTTTCGTCATACAAACAAACAGTTTGACTTAGTGGGAAAAGCTCCTGCCTGGGAGTCAGTGGACTGGAATTCTAATCCAGTCCACTGACTAATCCGGTGAATTCTAATCCGGGGAAGCAGCGTGGCTCAGTGGAAAGAGCCTGGGCTTCGGAGTCAGAGGTCATGAGTTCGACTCCCGGCTCTGCCACTTGTCAGCCGTGTGACTGTGGGCAAGTCACTTCACTTCTCTGGGCCTCAGTTCCCTCATCTGTAAAATGGGGATTAACTGTGAGCCTCACTTGGGACAACCTGATTATCCTGTATCTATCCCAGCGCTTAGAACAGTGCTCTGCACATAGTAAGCGCTTAACAAATACCAACATTATTATTAATCCCTCTCTGCCACTTGCCTGCTGTGCGACCTTGTACAAGTCCCTTAAATTCTTGGTACCTCAGTTTCCTCATCTGGAAAATGGAGCTGAAGTCTGCGATCCCCACATAGAAGCAGCGTGGCTAAGTGGAAAGAGCCCGGGCTTGGGAGTCAGAGGATGTGGGTTCTAATTCCGGCTCCGCCACTTGTCTGCTGTGTGACCTTGGGCAAGTCACTTCACTTCTCTGTGCCTCGGTTACCTCATCTGTAAAATGGGGATTAAAAGTGTGAGCCCCCCGTGGGACGCTGTATCTACCCCAGTGTTTAGAACAGTGCTTGGCACATAGTAAGAGCTTAACAACTACCATTATCATTATTATATGAGACAGGGACTATGTCAAACCTGATTAACTTGTATCTTGTATCAACTTGTAACTTGTATTAACTTAGTTCATCACCTCTACAAGGTGCAGAACACTGTACTAATCACTTGGGATAGTATAGTGAATAGTATCTACCCCAGTGCTTAGTTCAGTGTCTGATACATAGTAAGTATTTAACACATACCATAAAAAAAATCTATAATTTCCTAACAATCAACCAGTCCACTGGTGATATTTATTGAGCCCTTAATTCATTCATTCAGTGGTATTCAGTGAGCACTTATTGTGTGCCGAGCACTGTACTAAGCACTTGGGAAAGTACAATGCAACAGTTAACCATGACATTCCCTGCCCACAACTAGCTTAACGTCTAGAGGAGGCAGACATGAGCCCGTCAAACGGCAGGGACCGTCTCTATCTGTTGCCGACTTGTTCATTCCAAGCGCTTAGTCCAGTGCTCTGCACATAGTAAGCGCTCAATAAATACTATTGAATGAATGAAAGGATTCTGTGAGTTATTGACTGTGGGTTGAGTGAAGTTAAGGGTATGTTGTCCACAGCTTTTGGGAAATTCTGGGGAGAAAAGAGTATTGGTGGGAAGATGAGAAGTGCCATTTTGGACACATTCATTCATTCATTCAGTCAGTCATATTTATCGAGCGCTTACTGTGTGCAGAACACTGTACTAAGCTCTTGGAATATACACTTCGAAATGTTTAATATGAGGTGTCAAGCAGATATGTCCTGAAGGCAGGAGGAATTTGAGATTGCAGGTAAGGAGTGAGGTCAGGGTTGGAAAGGGAGATTTGGGAATCATTACCGTAGAGATGGTCGTTGAAACCATGGGAGTGGATGAGTTCTCCCGGGGAATGGGTGTAGATGGAGAATAGAAGGGGACCCAGAAATGATCCTTGAGTGGCCCCCCGTCCCCTACAGTTAGGGGGTGGGAGGCAGAGGAGGAGCCCACGAAAGAGACCGGAGTAGCCAGAGAGATTAGAGGAGGACTAGGCGTGTAAAGTAGCGGTGAAGCCAAGGTTTGATGGGTTTTCCAGGAGAAGGGAAGAATCCACCTGTGCCAGAAGCAGCTGAGATGTTGTCTAGGGGGATCATTCATTCATTCATATTTATTGAGCGCTTACTGTGTGCAGAGCACTGTACTAAGTGCTTGGAAAGTACAATTTAGCAACAGAGACAATCCCTGCGCACAAAGGGCTCACAGTCTAAAAGGGGGGAGAGAGACATCAAAACAAGAATCAGCAGCATCATTATAAATAAATAGAATTATAGATGAATACACATCATTAATAAAAATGAGTAGAATTACAATTATAAATATGTACACATATACACAAGGACTGTGGGGCGGGGAGGCGGGTAGAGCAAAGGGAGCAAGTTGGGGTGATGGGGATGGGGAGGGGGACCAGATTAGGATGAGGTTTTGGTGTTAGGCAAGAAGGAAGGCAGTTCCCCTGGTCTGCGAGGGGCGGAATCAACAGTAAGAAGCAGTGTGGCCTGGTGGTTAGATTACCGTGGCTCAGTGGAAGGAGCCCGGGCTTGGGAGTCAGCGGTCATGAGTTCGAATGCCGGCTCTGCCACTTGTCAGCTGGGTGACTGTGGGCAAGTCACTCAATTTCTCTGTGCCTCGGTTACCTCATCTGTAAAATGGGGATTAAGACCGTGAGCCTCACGTGGGACAACCTGATGACCCTGTATCTCCCCCAGCGCTTAGAACAGTGCTCTGCACATAGTAAGCGCTTAAATACCAACATTATTATTATTAAAATGGGGATTAAGACTGTGAGTCTCACGTAGGACCACCTGATTACCCTGTATCTACCCCAGCTCTTAGAACAGAGCTCTGCACATAGTGAGCACCTAACAAATACCAACATCATTATTATTATTATTATTACCGTAAGAGCTTAATAATAATAATATTGGTATTTGTTAAGCGCTTACCATGTGCAGAGCACTGTTCTAAGCGCTGGGGGAGATACAGGGTCACGAATACCATTATTATTATTACTGGCCCGGGATTCAGAAGGTCCTGGGTTCCAATCCCTCCTCCGCCACGTCTCTGAGCCTCAGTGACCTCCTCTGGATAATGGGGATTAAAACTGTAAGCACACTGTGGGAGAGGGACTGTGTCCAACCAGATTTGTTTGTATCCACCTCAGCTTTTAGTATAGTGCTTGGCACGTAGTAAGTGCTTAACAAACGCCACAATTATAAACTTCCTCCTTCTGATCCAGAACTCCCTCTCCCTTTATATCGAACAGACCATCACTCTGTCCACTTTCAGAGCTTTAGGAAAATCACATCTTCCATCAAGAAGCCTTCTTCATTTCCCCTACTCCCTCTCCCTTCTGCATCACCTTTGAACTTAGAATTGCCCCCTTTAAGCCCTTGATAGTCACCCCAGCCTCAGCCCCACTGTACTTAGGTCCATATCCGTAATTTATTTATTTCCATTAATGTCTGTCTCCCCCTCTAGACTGTAAGCTCGTTTAGGACAGGGAATGGGTCCGTTAGAGAAGCGGCGTGGCTCAGTGGAAAGAGCCCGGGCTTCGGAGTCAGAGGTCATGGGTTCAAATCTCGGCTCTGCCACTTGTCAGCTGTGTGACTGTGGTCAAGTCACTTCACTTCTCTGGGCCTCAGTTACCTCATCTGTAAAATGGGGATTAAGACTGTGAGCCCCATGTGGGACAACCCGATTCCCCTGTGTCTACCCCAGCGCTTAGAACAGTGCTCTGCACATAGTAAGTGCTTAACAAATACCAACATTATTATTATTTTATTGTTATATAGTACTCTCCCAAGCACTTAGGACAGTGCTCTGCACGCTCATTGTAAGTAAGTGCTCATTGTATTGGATTGATTGACTCTTCCGCATCACCATGGCTCAGTGGAAAGAGCCCGGGCTTCGGAGTCAGAGGTCATGGGTTCAAATCTACCCCAGTGCTTAGAACAGTGTTCTGCACATAGTAAGCACTTAACAAATACCGACATTATTATTACTGTCATTATTATTATTATCACCTCTGAACTTGGTTTGGTCCCCTTTAAGCACTTGACATTCAGTTCATCCTCAGCCCCACAGTCCTTCTGTACATCCGTAATTTTATGTATATTAACATCCGACTCCCACTCTAGATTGTAAGCTCTTTGTGGGGAGGGAACGCTTCTACCAATTCTGTTATAGTAAACTCTCCCAAGCGCTTAGTACGGTGCTCCATATTCAGTAAGCGCCCCATAAATGCGATGGATGGATTAAGGTTTAATGCCGCGAGTGTGTTTGCCTCAACTTCAGGGAGGTGTTTTACCATTTTAGCTTTGGTTTGACAGGGTCTAGCAAACTTGATGCTTTTCATATCCATCACTGTCACTTTGAAGAAATTCAATATGTCCGAGTGCATCTTGGTGATCTTATTATGCAGGGGAAGCTGATAACATACTTTATGCTGAGCCATAAAATGTTCGTTTATCATTTTTGAGGCTGAGGAGGCCTCTCTGGGCATTTTGTTTGGCTTAATTAATCACAGTTACAGTGATGGGCTTGAAAGGGTAATCGTGGCAGGTATTTCAGTTAGAAAATATGGTTCTTATAAAATCAGATGAGTCGAGTAAATTATCGTCGTATCGTACTTTTCCAAACGTTTAGTACAGTGCTCTGCACGCGGTCAGTGCTCAATGAATATGATTGAATGAATGAAGGAATAATTGTGGTTCTGGTTAAGCACTTATTATATGCCAAGCATTGTACTGAACACTTGTACTAAACATTGTACTGAACACATTGAGGTCACAGTCTAAGCGGGAGGAAGAACAGCTATTTTGCAGTTGAGAAAACTGGGGCACAGCGAAGTGAAGTGACTTGCCCAAGGTCGCACAGCAGCCAAGTGGCAGAACGGGGATTAGAACCCAAGTCCTCTGACTCTTAGCCCGGGGCTCTCTCCACCAGGACGTGGTCGTAATATTTATTAAGCACCCACTTGATGCAGTACAGTATACTGGGAGCTTGGAAAGTAAAGGGTAGTGAAGTGACATGTTCCCTGGCCACGAGGAGTTTATACTCTAAAAATGACAATGATTATCATTATTGAGGGATTTGTTAAATGCTCAGCGTGTGGTAAGCACTAGGGGGGATATGAAGCTCGTTGTGGACAGAGAGTGTATCTGTTTATTGTTATATTGTATGCTTAGTATGCTGGTCTGTGCAAAGTAAGCGCTCAATTAATACATTCGAATGAATGAATTCATTCATCCATTCATTCACTCGTATTTATTGAGCGCTCACTGTGTGAAGAGCACTGTACTAAACACTTGGAAAGTACAATTGGGCAACAAATAGAGACAATCCCTACTCAACAAAGGGCTCACAGTCTAGAAGGGGGGAGACAGACAACAAAAGAAAGCGAAACAAAACAAGTAGATGGGCATCAGTAGCATCGATATAAATAAATAGAATTATAAATATAAGCACATCATGAATAAAATGAATAGAATAATAAATACGTACGTATGTAGACAGGTGCTGTGGGGCAGGGAGAGAGGTAGAGCAGAGGGAGGGAGTAGGGGCGATGGGAGGGGAGGAAGAGCAGAGGAAAAGGGGGGCTCAATCTGGGAAGGCCTCCTGGAGGAGGTGAGCATTCAATAGGGCTTTGAAGGAGGGAAGTGTGCTAATTTGGCAGATTTGAGGAGGGAGGGCGTTCCAGGCCAGAGGTAGGAGGTGGGCCGGGGCTCGACGGCGGGACAGGTTAGAACGAGGCCCAGTGAGGAGGGGAGCGGCACCAGAGGAGCGGAGTGTGCGGGCCGGGGTGGAGAAGGACAGAAGGGAGGTGGGGTAGGAGGGGGCAAGGAGATGGACGGCTTTGAAGCCAAGAGTGAGGAGTTTTTGTTTGATACGGAGGTAGATGGGCAACCACTGGAGATTTTTGAGGAGGGGGTGACACGCCCAGAGCCTTTCTGCAGAAAGATAATCCGGGCAGCAGAGTGAAGTATGGACTGAAGTGGGGAGAGCCGGGAGGTTGGGAGGTCAGAAAGCAGGCTGATGCAGAAATCCAGTCAGGATGTGATGAGTGACAAGGTAGCGGTTTGGATGGAGAGGAAAGGGCGGATCTTAGTGAATACAATCTGATATTTGAATACAATCTGATCCCTGTCCCACATGGGGCTCCATGGGAGAAAGATATCAAATTCACTGAGTAATAATAATAATAATTGTGGTATTTGTTAAGTCCTTATGATGTGCCAGGCACCGTACTAAGCACTGGGGAGGATAGAGAAGCAGCATGGCTTAGTTAGAGAAGCAGCGTGACTTAGCGGAGAGAGCACGGGCTGGGGAGTCATAGGACTTGGCTCCTCAACCTGGCTCCGCACTTGTCTGCTGTGTGACCTTGGGAGAAGCAGCGTGGCTCAGTGGAAAGAGCACGGGCTTTGGAGTCAGGGCTCGTGAGTACGAATCCCAGCTCTGCCACTTGTCGGCTGTGTGACTGCGGGAGAGTCACTTCACTTCTCTGTGCCTCAGTTCCCTCATCTGTAAAATGGGGATTAAGACTGTGAGCCCCACGTGGGACGACCTGATTCCCCTATGTCTACCCCAGCGCTTAGAACAGTGCTCGGCACATAGTAAGCGCTTAACAAATACCAACATTATTATTATTACCTTCTTTCTGCCTCAGTTACCTCATCTGTAAAACGGAGATTAAAAGTGTGAGTCCCATGTAGGATAATCCGATTTCCCTGTATCTACTGCAGCGCTTAGAACAGTGCTTGGCACATAGTAAGCGCTTAAGAAATACCATGATTATAATTATTATTATTACAAGCAAATCGGGTTGGACACAGTCCCTGTCCTACGTGGGGCTCAAAGTCTCAACCCCCATTCTACAGATGAAGTAACCGAGGCCCAGTGAAGTAAAGTGATTTGCCCTAGGTCACACAGCAGACAAGTGGCAGAAATGGAATTAGAACCCATGACCTTCTGACTTCCAATCCTGTGATCTATCCGCTATACCATGCTGCTTCTTACAGTTTATATCTATCTATCTATCTATAGATAGATATACATATAAACTGTATATATATATACATATATCTATATCTATATATAGATAGATATACAGATATCTATATCTATCTATAGATAGATATATAGATATCTTTGTATCCACTCAAAAGTGCTTAGTACAGTGCTCTGCACACAGTAATCGTTCAATAAATATGAATGAATATTTGATATTCCTATATAATCCTCTCTCTTTCTCCATTTCCTGCCTTGTCTTTATGTTTGCTACCAGGTCTTTGGTGAAAGCACGTGCAGACACAGTTCTCTACGCTCCCTGTACGGATCGAATAAAACTTATCCTGTGAAAGAATGAGCCCCTAAAATCTGACACATTATTCAGGAGACCCAATCAACCTGCTTCTAAATAATAGTAATAACTGTGGTATTTATTAGGAGCTTACTACGTGCCAGGCTCTGTACTAAGCGGTGGGTTAGATACGAGTTAATCAAGTTGGACACAGTCCCCGTTCCACCTAGGGCTCATAGTCTCAATCCCCATTTTTACAGATGAGGCAGATGAGGCTCAGATAAGTGAAATGACCTGCCCAAGGTCACACAGCTGACAGCTCGCTGTGGGTGGGGAATTTAAATGTTTATGATAATAATAATAATGTTGGTATTTGTTAAGCGCTTACTATGTGCAGAGCACTGTTCTAAGCGCTGGGGTAGACACAGGGGAATCGGGTTGTCCCACATGAGGCTCACAGTCTTAATCCCCATTTTACAGATGAGGTAACTGAGGCACAGAGAAATGAAGTGACTTGCCCACAGTCACACAGCTGACAAGTGGCAGAGCTGGGATTCGAACCCATGACCTCTGACTCCAAAGCCCGTGCTCTCTCCACTGAGCCACGCTGCTGTTGAATTACATTTTCCCAAGAGCTTAGTACAGCGCTCTGCACACAGTAAGCACTTAATAAATATGACTGAATGAATGAAGTGATGGAGCTGGCTAGGGAATGTCACTGTTTATTGTATAACATTTTCCCAAGTGCTTAGTACAGCGCTCTGCACACAGTAAGCACTTAATACATCTGACTGAATGAATGAAGTGATGGAGCTGGGCAGGGAATGTCACTGTTTATTGTATTACATTTTCCCAAGTGCTTAGTACAGCGCAATGCCCACATAAGCGCTTAATAAATATGATTGAATGAATGAAGTGATGGAGCTGGGATTAGAACTCAGGTCCTTCTGACTCCCAGGTCTGCGCTCTACCCACTGGGACACACTGCTTCTCTGCTCCCAAGTGACACGGATGCTAAAGAAGTCCTTGAGCCGGGCCTTCTAAGGTTCCAAAGGGCTTGAAAAAGCAAACGATTTGAGCGGCGAATTTGAAGGCGATATTTATAACTCCCTTGCTCTCCCGGCAGGTCATCGGACTATGGGACATCGTACACCAAACTGAATCTGCAGCCCGGGACCGCAGCCGTCATCGACAATTTCTATATCTGTCCCACGAACAAAAGGAAGGTAGGTTCCGCGTCCTCGCGTTACTCCGCCTCGGGGGTTAATATCTCCCCGCAGGAATCCGCCACAGATGTTAGCGATGTTAGATGTTAGAGACATCGTTTACTTGTTAGAGGTTTTCACTATTACCCGCAAATCCTCTTACAGAAGTCCAAGCTCAAGGGCTTGTTGTGTCATTCCAATTTTAGATGCCGTTTGTACGTCCAGAGTTTTTTGTTTTTTTCTCTTCCAGGAGGTTCGGCTTGTTAAGATGGTTTCAGACCGAATTGCTTTTTTGAAAGCAAATTTCTTGGCCTTTATATCCGTATCTGGAACACGAGGGAATTGAATATGCGAATCATTTATAAAGTCTAAAGTCTTATTTCTACTGTGTGCTGGGTGTGTTCTTGAGGAAGAGTAGATGTGGAGTTTAAAACGAACTGGCAAATATATAGTTTTATTTATTCTTTGAATTTGATCCCCGAGTGGATGAAGTTGTTTTGAGATGTGTGTGGATGTAATACCTGATTAGAGTTCTCCAAATATTGTTCCTGAGCTAACACGCATTCTCTTGAATTTGTTTATCTGTGGTTCATTCATCTGCAACCAACAGCTGAACGGTAGAAGAAAGCATAGACGACTGATACCGAATTCACTAGCATAATCGCCTCCCAGCATAATTTCACCTCACCCCAAATTTTTGATGGGGAAATTAAAGTTGATTTTTCTAAAAGAAGTCCATGGTACAAAGAAGTGTAGGATCCGAAAGTCATGGATTTAGGCTCGTGGATATAGACCGACTCCAATTTGGGAAGAGAAGAAGATGGAGAGGGAATAATTATGGTAATTCATCAAGCACTTATTGAATGCAGGATTTGGGAGAGTGCAAGAAGAAAAAGAAGTGCCTTCATATCTTTCTCTTCCTTCTCCCCTCCTTTTTCTCTTCTGTATTTTTTCTCTTGCCTCCCACACCACACGTTGTTGACTTAATTCCCCTCATAATAGTCGCTCCCCGATTTTAGGAGTTGGAAATATTATGACTTAAAACGGGACCATTATGCGAGTCAATACAGTTGACTACCCAATCCACTCGGCTACTGTACCTCGAGATGATAAAACCCGAACCTTTCCGAGTCGATCCGCGGCACAGCAAATCCATCAGTCGCCTGAGACGATGAACGGTAGTTCTTCTCAACTGAATCATGAGCCAGGGCCCAAGATTGGGAAGCTCTAGCTTATGCTTAAATCGTGTGAGTTTTTGCGCTTATGAACCATCCCTGATTGCAACTGAACCTCGAGTCCCTAACGCTGCCAAAGTGGGTCATGGTGGAAGGAGGAAGGATTTCTTCTTCTTCATCTCTATCGATCAATCACTGGTATTTATTGAGCGCATACTATGTGCGGAGTACTGTACTAAGTGCTGGGAGAGTACAATATAACCGAATTAACCGACGCATTCCTTGACCGCAATGCACTTTACAGGAAGTGTTTCCTATGGGCAGGGAATGTGTCTACCAACTCTATTGTACCGTTCTCTCCCAAGCGCTTAGTTCAGTGCTCTGCACATGGTAAGTGCTCGATAAATACCATTGACTGATTCTGCAGGGGTTAAGTTTTCACAGAAGAACGGTGATTCATCTTCTCTTCGTGCAACCTGTTTTAGCTGAGATTACTGGGGGCTTGTGGCTAAGACTGAGTCTGGTCTGAGCTGAACTATTAGTGAGGGGTAAAATAAATAGTATTTGTTAAGCGTGTTCTATGTACCAGTCACTGTTCTAAGCACTGGGGTAGATACAAGCCAATCAGGTCAGACACAGTCTAGGGTTTACAGTCTTAATTCCCATTTTATTCATTCATTCATTCAATCATATTCACTGAGTACTTTGCACAGAGTACTGTACGAAGCACTTGGAAAGTACAATTCGGCAACAGAGAAAATCCTTACCCAACAACAGGCTCACAGTTGACAAGAGGGAGACAGACAACAAAACAACAAAACAAAACCAGATTATTTTACAGATGAAGTCACTGAGGCCCAGAAAAGTGAATAATAATGTTGGTATTTGTTAAGCGCTTACTCTGTGCAGAGCATTGTTCTAAGCGCTGGGGTATATTCAGGGCAATCAGGTTGTCCCACGTGAGGCTCACGGTTAATCCCCATTTTACAGATGAGGGAACTGAGGCACAGAGAAGTGAAGTGACTTGCCCACCGTCACACAGCTGACCAGTGGCAGAGCCGGGATTCGAACCCATGACCTCTGACTCCCAAGCCCGGGCTCTTTCCATCGAGCCACGCTGCTTCTCTTCAAGTGAAGTGACTTGCTGTGTGACCTGGGGCAAGCCACTTCACTTCTCTGGGCCTCAGTGACTTCCTCTGAAAAATGGGGATTGAGACCATGAGCCCCACATGGGAGAGGGACCGTGTCCAACCCGATTTGCTTGTATCCACCCCAATGCTTAGTACAGTGCCTGGCACATAGGAAGGCTTAACAGATACTATAACTATTATTATTATTATTATTATGAAGGGGGAGGGAGTTCCAGGATAGAGGGAGGATGTTGGCAAGTGGCTGGCAGTGAGATAGATTAGATCGAGGTACAGTGAGAAGGTTAGCACCAGAGGAACAGACTGCGCAGGCTGGGTTGTAGTAGGAGAGTAGTGAGGTGAGGTAGGAGGGAGTAAGGGGATTGACGACTTTAAAACCGACGGTGAGGAGTTTCTGTTCGATGCAGAGGTGGCTGGGCAACCCCTGGAGGGTTTTGAGGCGTGGGGAGATGTGGACTGTATTTTTCTTAGAAAACTGATCTGGGCAGCAGAGTAAAGTAAGGAATGGAGGGGAGAGAGAGGCAGGAAGGAGGGAGATCAGTGAGGAGTCTGATGCAGTAGTCAAGGCGGGAATGTGAGCCCGTTGTTGGGCGGGGTGTGTCTCTATCTGTTGCCGAATTGTACTTTCCAAGCACTTAGTGCAGTGCTCTGCACCCAGTAAGCGCTCAATAAATACGATCAGATGAATGATAGAATGAATGAAAGGATAAGTGCTTGGACCAGTGCGGGAGCAGTTTGGAGGGAGAAGGGGCTAATTATCAAGATAATAATGATAATAATAATAATAATGATAATAATGATGATGATAATGACAATAATAATAGTAATTGTGGTCCTCTAGGCTGTAAGCTCGTTGTCGTTGTTTATTGTTATGTTGTACTTTCCCAAGCACTTAGTATAGGGTTCTGCACACACTAAGCTCTCGATAAATATGACTGAATGAATGATTATGCCAACCACTCTACTGGGGTAGTTACAGGTCACGGGATCATCATCTCATGAGAAGCAGCACAGTATACCTGTCAAAGCACGGGCCTGGGAGTCATGAGGTCATAGGTTCAAATCCCGACTCCGCCTTTGATCTGCTGTGTGACCTTAGGCAAGTCACTTCACTCCTCGGGGACCTCAGGTCCCTCAGCTGTAAAATGTTGGTATTTGTTAAGCGCTTACTATGTGCCGAGCACCGTTCTAAGCGCTGGGGTAGACATAGGGGAATCGGGTCGTCCCACGTGGGGCTCACAGTCTTGATCCCCATTTTACAGATGAGGGAACTGAGGCCCAGAGAAGTGAAGTGACTTGCCCACAGTCACGCAGCCGACAAGTGGCGGAGCTGGGATTCGAACCCACGAGCCACGACTCCAAAGCCCGTGCTCTTTCCACTGAGCCATGCTGCTTCTCCATTATTAAAATGGGGGTTGAAACCGTGAGCCCCACGGGGGACAGGGCGTGAGACCAACCCGGTTTACTTTTATCTACCCCAGTGCTTGGTACAGTGACTTTTATATAGTAATGACTTAACAAATACCACAGTTATTATTATTATTGTTATTATTACACGGGGCTCACAGAGCAAGTAGGAGGGAGGACAGATTTTGCAGATCTGGAAGGGAGGGACGGAGAGAGAGAAGAGGGAAAACTGGATGGACAGCTCCCAAATAACTCATATAGAATGGAGCATTTAGCATATGAGAAATTAAGCTGTGGTGTGTGCGAGGGGGTGGTGGTGAGGGGGAGGCTTCAGTCATTAAAACCTTCAATAATCCAGCAAATGCTTTCCATCTGCAACCTTTGGCGACCTCCTGTGCTGCAGCACGGGTCTTGAGAGAGCTCAGTGAGGAAGAACTGGCCACACCTTTAAGAATCAAATCTGGATACCCATCTAATTAGGGCAGAGTGGCACACTAGGGCAATACAAGCTCCATTTAAGACATTAAATAGCCATCAAGAACGTCATAGTTAATTGCTAATTCCTTTTCTCTTGGCACATTTTCACTCTCAACTACTTCTCCTGCCATCTCAGTGGTTGCAATTAGCTCTTAATAATACGCCGCCAGAGATGAGAAAAGAATCCTCGGGCCCGTCTCGGTCTTTAGTGCGGGCGTCGCCGCGTACGCAGAGGAGCGGTTGGGATCCGCAGAGATCCAGCCCGATGGTGGAGAAACTGCCTGGGCTTCAAGTGCTAGCTTTTGACTTCCCCGAAAGTGCCTCTTAGCATAATTATGGTAAGTGTTAAGCGCTCACTATGTTCCAGGCGGGGTTCGAAGCACTGGGGTACATACAAGGAGAGAAGCAGAGTGGCTCAGTGGAAAGAGCCCGGGCTTTGGAGTCAGAGATCGTGAGTTCGAATCCCAGCTCTGCCACTCGTCAGCTGCGTGACTGTGGGCAAGTCACTTCACTTCTCTGTGCCTCAGTTACCTCATCTGTAAAATGGGGATTAAGACTGTGAGCCCCACGTGGGACGACCCGATTCCCCCGTGTCTACCCCAGCGCTTAGAACAGTGCTCTGCACATAGCAAGCGCTTAACAAATACCAACATTATTATTGTTGTACAAGGTGATCGGGTTGGACACGGTCCCTGTCCCACATGGAGCTCCCCGCCTTAATCACCGTTTTACAGATGAAGGTACTGAGGCTCAGAGAAGGGAGGTGACTTGTCCAAGGTCACACAGCAGACAAGCGGGATGGCCCGGAATTGGAATCCATGACCTTCCGACTCCCAGGCCGTTGCTCTATCCAGTAGGCCGCACTGGTTCCGGAAATAACGAGGGCAGAGTTTTTATCCTAGTGATATGAGACGATCCACTCCGACTCAAGGAGCAGATTATTTATATTAATGCCTGCTTATCTGTTCTGATGTGTATATATCTATAATTCTATTTATTTATTTTAATGTCTACTTGTTTTGATGTCCATTCCTATATTCATCGATAGTTGAGTGGTCGGGGTGAATGTGTAGGGAAGTAACCCTAAGAGGTTGGTTGAGGCAATAAAAATAATTAGTGTGATTAGTATCAGTGTTCATATTCGACCTTGTTTATTATGTATTGTCATTATTTGTTCAGGAATTAGGCGAACCAATCAAAGTTCTCCCCCCTTCTAGATTGTGAGGCCATTGTGGGCAGGGCTTGTCTCTCTATCTCGTTGAATTGTACTTTCCAAGCACTTAGTACACTGCTCTGCACACAGTAAGCGCTCAATAAATATTAGTGAATGAATGAATGACTGAATGAGTAATTTTTACCATCTAGAAAGGTCTCTTTCCTTAATAGATATGCAGTTTAATCTGCAACGATGAGGTTGTTTCTGGTCGTGTTTTTGCCAGTTAGAAGAAAATACTACATCGCAAGACATTTATGAAGTACTTTGTAGACAAACTTTTTTTTAAATGGAATTTGTTAAGTGCTTGCTATGTGCTAGGCACTGTCCTAATAGCTGGGGTAGACACAAGATAATTAAATTGGACACAGTCCATCTCCTACACGGGACTCACAGCTTTTAATCCCGATTTTTACAGGTGAGAGAACCGAGGCCCGAAGCGGTTAGGTGATTTGCCCAAGATCACACCAAGATCCACCAAGAAAAGTGGTGGAGAAGCCAGGTGCTCTGACTCCCGGGTCCCTCTCCACTAGCCCAAACTGCTTCCCGCTGCTTATCATGTTGCACCCTCAATGGTCTTTTTGCAGCAGCTCTAGGGAGCGGTTGAAAACCTTTAGAGGTGTATTTCGGTCTGGATGTGGGTCTGATCAGACAACAAAGTCCAGGCGAGCTGAGAATCAAACAGATCCTAGGTGGAAAAAAGAAGGTTTTGATCCTGAACATTATGGATTTCTGCTTAATGGACTCAGCCCGCACATGCAAAGAGTTCCGTGTGGAGAGCCCAACCTTTATCCACCTGTTTTAAATGAAAGTGTTTCTGCAAAAAGACCAGGCTTAAACCATTAAGCCTCTCTTCTTCTCCCACTCCCTTCTGCGTCGCCCTGACTCACTCCCTTTATTCATCCCCCTCTCCCAGCCCCACACCACTTTAGTCCATATCTGTCATTTAATAATAATAATAAAAATTCTGGTATTTGTTAAGTGCTTACTATGTGCCAAGCACTGTTCTAAGCGCTGGGTAGATACAAGGTAATAAGGTTGTCCCACGTGGGGCTCTTATTTTATTTTTTCATTTCATTTTTCTTTCTTTCTTCTCATGTCTGTCTCCTGCTCTAGAATGTAAGCTTGTTGTGGTTGGGGACTGTGTTGTTTTATTGTTGTATCGTCCTCTCCCAAGTGCTTAGTACAGTGCTCTGCAAACAGTAAGCGCTCAATAAATACGATTGAATGAATGAATGGTCATGAGAAGAGAGGTTCCAACAAGCTGTATCTGTATCTGTATCTTCTAAACTGTAAGTTTGTTCCGGGAAGGGAAGGTGCCTACAAATTCTGTTGTAGTGTACTCTGTCAAATCCGATTTGCTTGTATCCACCCCAGCGCTTAGTACAGTGCCTGGCACATAAGTGCTTAACAGATACCATCGTCATCATCTGGCAACGGAAGCCTTTATGTCCATGCTTTTGTTCTCAGCTTAGGGTGTCCCGATGTGGAGTGCCACGGCTTAGAAGCGCTGCCCACGTCCACAGAGAGCTAGGAGAGGAATACGAATGTCCTGGAGCAGATTGGGATTGAGAGGGTGGCAGGGGACCCCCTTCGGAGAAACTCGAAGGGTTCATTCGTTCATCCCATCGTATTTATTGAGCGCTTACTGTATGCAGAACGTTGTACTAAATGCTTGGGAGAGGACAATATAACAGCGAACAGACACGTTCCCCACCCACACCGAGCTCACAGTTTAGAGGGGGAGAGACAGACATTAATAGAAAGCAATAAATGACAGATATGGACATTCGGGGTGTGGGGCTTGGGGGGGTGGGGGAAGCAAAAAGGGAGCCAGTCAGGGCGACAAAGAAGGGAGTGGGAGAAGAGGAAAGTGGCGGGGGCTTAGTCAGGTTTCATTAAGGCTTTGAAGTGAGGGAGAGTCATTGTCTGTGGGATTGGAGGAGGGAGGGCGTTCCGGGCCAGAGGCGGGATGTGGGCCAGGTGTCGGTGGCGAGATAGACAAGATGGAGGCCCAGGGAGGAGGTTAGCAGCACCAGAGGAATGGAGTGTGCGGGCTGGGTTGGACAAGGAGAGAAGGGAAGCAGCGTGGCTCAGTGGAAAGAGCCCGGGCTTGGGAGCCAGAGGTCACGGGTCAAATCCCAGCTCTGCCACTTGTCAGCAGGGTGACTGTGGGCAAGTCACTTCACTTCTCTGGGCCTCAGTGACCTCATCTGTGAGACCTGCCCAGTCTCACAGGGATGAAGACTGTGAGCCGCACGTGGGACAACCTGATTACCCCGTATCTACTCCAGCGCTTAGAACAATGCTCTGCACATAGCGCTTAGATACCAACATTATTATTATTTTTAAAGCCAATGGTGAGGCGGGTTTTTTTTGATGCAGATGTGGATGGGCAACCACTGGAGTTTTCTGAGGAGTGGAGGGACATGTCCTGAACGTTTTCAATGAGTGACACTATCTCGTGTCACTCAGGGACACGAAAGCAACATGGTGTAGTGGGTAGAACGTGGGCCAAGGAGTCAGAAGGTCATGGATTCTAATCCTGACTCCACCACTTGTTTGCTATGTGACCTTGGGCAAGTCACTTCCCTTCTCTGGGCCTCAGTCACCTCATCTGCAAAACAGGGCTTAAGACTGTGAGCTCTAGGAGGGACAGGGACTGTGACCAACTCAATTTGCTTGTATCCACCTCAGCACTTAGTATAGTGCCTGGCACATAGTAAGTGTTTGACAAATACCACAGTTAATATTATTATTATTATTGTGCTTACCCAATGTGTCAGGTTAATGGTGAATCCGCCTGCCCTACTGCAGGCGGGAGAGAGGTGCTTGGTAAGGGACTTCCTGATCAGGAATTTTTCTCCTCACTCCGGGACCAGGTTCCGAGAGCGAGAGAGAAATCGCAGCAATGCTGATTTGTTGTTCAAGCGATAGCTCTGATGAATTTTTTTCAGGATTACAAAAGTCTCTTTGGGGTCTACCAAGTGCAGGTGCTGGGCTTGTTATTTTGGGATTTTTGCCCCTAGATAACGGGATCTTGGCAAGTCGAAATGTGATGGAAATTTCAGCCTTCTCTGTCAGCTTCTTCGTACGGTTTGTAGGTCATCCTGTTTTAGAATATGAGAATGCACTGGGAAAACTGGAAAGGACTGTGAGGGGAAGACTCCAGAATGAAGCCCTAGTCTTTTTACTAGAATAATACACAGAGTAAACCATGTTTCTCTTTGCCCGTATGAAAAACGGCCGTGTGTCGGAAGGCGAAGGATCTAAATCTCTCTCTCTTTCGGCCTTGTCATTCCTGTGTTATGCAATATATTCGTAGGCTACGGACATTAAGGCCCACCGAGAGAGTTAAGCCAATTCTAGTTCCCATGCAGCAGGTGGTTGAAAACAACCTTTGACTACATCCCCTTTGAATCTCCAGAGCTTGGAGAAAATGCGATCATTCCGAGAGACAGAATTTCAACTGAACGTGTTTCTCCAGTGGACACGCTTTACTTGAGCGTTTTGCTGATTGAAGAGCAGTGGGTAGGTCTTATATCAGACTCCATGCTCAGGAACAGCCCGGCATCTGCTAACTTTATAAGGAGACACCATGGTTTTGGTCTCTAGAATGCTTTGAGTTCAGTGATAACCCCCAAATGCATTCATTCATTCATTCATTCACTTGTATTTATTGAGCGCTTACTGTGTGCAGAGTACTGTACTAAGTGCTTGCAAAGTACAATATGGCAACAAATATTCAATTCTTACTCAACACTAGGCTCACAGTCTAGAAGGGAGAGACAGACAACAGAGAAGAACAAGTAGGCAGGCATCAATAGCATCAAAATAAATAAATAGAATTATAGATATATACACATTATTAATAAAATAGAATAATGAATATGTACAAAAATACACAAGTGCTGTACCTTATTTACTCACATAAGTGCCTCACTTTCCCCATAATTGGTGTCATTCCAATCGATCAATCAATCAATGATATTTACTGGATGCTTACTAGAGAAGCAGCGTGGCTCAGTGGAAAGAGCCCGGTCTTGGGAGTCAGAGGTCATGAGTTTGAATCCCGGCTCTGACACTTGTCAGCTGTGTGACTGTGGGCAAGTCACTTCACTCTCTGTGCCTCAGTTACCTCATCTATAAAATGGGGATTAACTGTGAGCCTCATGTGGGACAACCTGATTACCCTATATCTACCCCAGCGCTTAGAACGGTGCTTTGCACAGAGTAAGCGCTTAACAAATACCAACATTATCTGCAGAGCCCTGTACTAAGCACTTGTGAGAGCATGATGCAACAGAATTGGCCAACGCGTTCCCTGCCGGTGACGAACTTATAGTACCCAAGACAGGTGCAGAGCTATTATAATGATTAAAATAACTATTATGGTATTTGTTCAGCGCTTCCTATGTGCCAAGCATTGTTCTAAGCACTGGGGTAGGTCCAACTTATTCAGATTGCACACAGTCCCTGACCTATGTGGGGCTCACACTCAATCCCCATTTTACAGATGAGGTCACTGAGGTCCAGAGAAGTGAAGTGACTTACCCAGTATCACAGAGTAGACATGTGGCAGAGCAGGGATTAGAACCCAGGTCCTTCTGACATCTTGGCCCAGGCTCTATAATTATAATAATAAAAATCATGATATTTATTGAGCGCTTACTGAGGGCAGTGTACTGCATTAAGCGTTTGGGAGAGTATAATAATGATAATTATAATTATGATATTTGTTAAGCACTTAGTATGCACTGGAATGGATACAAGCAAACTGGGTTGGTCATTGTCCCTATCTCACATGGGGCTCATGGTCTTAATCCCAATTTGACAGTTGAGGGAACTGAGGCGTAGAGAAGTGAAGCGACTTGCCCATGGCCACATAGCAGACAAGTAGCAGAGCCAGGATTAGAACCCATGACAGGGCAGCAGAGTTGGTAGACACGTTCCCTCCCAACGACAAGCTTAGAGTCTATAAGGGGAGACAGAGATTAATACGAATAAACTATGGATGTGTACAGAAGTGCCGTGGGGCTGAGGGAAAAGTGAATAAAGAGTGTCTAAGAGTGAGAGAAAAGATAATAATAATAATTTTGGTATTTGTTAAGCGCTTACTATGTGCAGAGCACCGTTCTAAGCGCTGGGGGAGATGCAGGGTCATCAGGTTGTCCCACGTGAGGCTCACAGTTAATCCCCATTTGACAGATGAGGTAACTGAGGCCCAGAGAAGTGAAGTGACTTGCCCACAGTCACACAGCTGACAAGTGGCAGAGCTGGGATTCGAACTCATGACCTCTGACTCCCAAGCCCGTGCTCTTTCCACAGAGCCACGCTGCTTCTCATTAAAAGATTTTTGATCCCCATCTGACAGATGAGGAACTGAGGCACAGAGAAGTCATATGATATTTTCAAGGTCACACAGCAGACCCTGCAGTGAAGCAGCGTGGCTCAGTGGAAAGAACACAGGCTTGGGAGTCAGAGGTCATGGGTTCAAATCCCGGCTCTGCCACTTGTCAGCTGTGTGACTGTGGGCAAGTCACTTCACTTCTCTGGGCCTCAGTGACCTCATCTGTAAAATAGAGATGAAGACCGTGAGCCTCACGTGGGACCACCTGATTCCCCTGTATCTACCCCAGCGCTTAGAACGGTGCTCTGCACATAGTAAGCGCTTAACAAATACTAACATTATCATTATTATTATTCTGAGTCCTAATCCCATCTTCTTTTCCTGAGGCCACGGCCACGGCTTTCCATATTATGGGAAGAGTGTGAAGGGAAAAGTGTGAATGAAAACATTTCTTTGTTGTTCAGGGTCAAATTCAGTGCTCATCACATGGTGAGCGCTCAAATATCATTGATTGATAAATTCAGGGCAAGTATCGGGACTCCTAGACCCCTTTCTCAACAAGACCAACCTGGCTCCCTCAAGAATAACGATTAATCGGAGAAAGTAGGTCATTCCTATTGAAGGCATCAATCTCATTATGGGTACAAAAATAAAATGAGCAGACAAAAGTGAACTCAGAGTTGCAATTAGGTTAATTTACCAGCAGATTTGCCAAATCCCTGGAAACTCAAACACCTGAACATTAGGCCAACATCCAGATTTTACAAACTAGTAAGAAAATTTCCCAAAAATGAAGTTGGGAAAATCTAAGTAGGTGGTTAATGAAAAAAATCACATAAAGGGGAGGGGGAAAATGAAATGCAAAAAAAAAAAGGCTAGAGTGTATACGGTGTGTATTGAATAATTTACTTATATTCAAGTCTGGCTCTCCCATCTAGACTAAACTAAGGCTAGTTTTGGGCGGGGAATGTTCTGCTAACTCTGTTGTATGGTACTCGCCGACTAATAATGATAACTGTGGTATTTGTTAAGCTTTTACTACGTGACAAGCACTGTACTGCGTGCCAAGGTAGATGCCAGATAATCAGGTTGGGAACGGCCCCCGTCCCCCACAGAGCTCACAGTCTTAATCCCCATTTTACAGAAGAGGTAAATGAGGCACAGAGAAGTGAAGTGACTTGCCCAAGGTCACAGAGCAGGCAAGTGCTTAGAAAAGTGTTCTGACAAAGTAAGTGCTCACTGAATACCCCTGAATGAATGACTGATGGAAGGTCATAGTAACTCTTAACTTCTCTGTGCCTCAGTTACCTCATCTGTAAAATGGGGATTAACCGTGAGCCTACCAGGGGACAACCTGATTACCCTGTATCTACCCCAGCGCTTAGAACAGTGCTCTGCACATAGTAAGTGCTTACCAAATACCGACATCATTATTATTATAATTAGAATGATATTTATGTAGCATTGACCAATGCATTTATTGAACGTCTACTGTGTGCAGAGCAATCAGTATATTTACTGAGAACTCACTGGGTGTAGAACACCGAACTAAGCGCTTGGAAGAGCTCACTGTTAATGTTGGTATTTGTGAAGCGCTTACCATGTGCAGGGCACTGTTCTAAGCACTGTGTTCCCTGTCCACAAGGAGCTTACAGTCTAAAAGACTGTACTAAGGACTTGGGAGAACAACAATACAGCAGAGTTGGGAGACCCCATTAAGAATTTACCTTCTCAAGGGGGAGACGGACAATAAATTAAATTGCCGCTAGGTACACAAGTGCTGTGGGGCAGAGGGTGGCGTGAATATCGAGTGTTTGAAAGGGAAAGATACAAATGCGTGGACGATGCACTAGGGAGAGGAAGTAGGGGAAAACAGTCAGTCAAGTAATGGTATTTATTGAGTATTTACCTTGTGCAGAACACTGTAATAATAATGATAATGCTATTTGTTAAGCACTTAACTATGTGCCAGGCACTGTGCTCTGCGTTGGATACAAGCAGAACGAATGGGACACAGTCCCTGTCCCATGTGGGGCTCACAATCTCAATCTCCATTTTACAGATGGGGTCACTGAGGCCCAGAGACATGAAGTGATTTTCCCGTGGTCACACAGCAGATAAGTGTGGGAGCTGGGATTAGAACCCATGGCCTTCTGACTCCCGGGCCCGGGCTCTCTCCACTACGCCACGCTGATTCTGAACAGAGCACTTGGGAGAGTACGAGATGAGACGCAGCATGGGATAATGGAGAGAGTCCGGGCCTGGGAGTCAGGAGGTCATGGGTTCTAATCTCGCTCTGCTACTTTCCTGCTGCGTGACTTTGGGCGAGTCACTTCCCTTACAGGGACCTCATCTGTAAAATGGAGATTGAGATTGTGAGCCCCATATGGGACAGAGACTGTGTCCAGTCTGATTTGCTTGTATCCACCCCAGCGCTTAGTACAGTGCCTGGCATACAGTAAGGGCTCAATGAATACGATTGAATAAATACAGTAAGTGCTTAACAAATACCAAAGTTATTATTGTTACGGTGTAACAGAATTGGTAGACATGTAGGACCCACAAGCACTTTATAGTCTAGAGGACTGTAGTAAGCGCTCGGAAGGGTACAATACAATAGAATTGGCAGACATCTTCCCTACCCACAAGGAGCTTACGGTCTAGAGATTGACTGATTGCTCAATCGGTCACTCGATGGTATTTATCGATCATTTTCTGTGCGCAGAGCACTGTACTAAGCCCTTGGGAGAGTACAGTATGACCCATCTCTGCCCATAAGGAGCAAACTCAGTAGTGTGGTAGATACAAGATAATCTCGTACTGATAGAGAAGCTGCGTGGCTCAGTGGAAAGAGCCCGGGCTTTGGAGTCAGACGTCATGGCTTCGAATCCCGGCTCGGCCACCTGTCAGCTGTGTGACTTTGGGCAAGTCGCTTAACTTCTCTGTGCCTCAGTGACCTCATCTGGAAAATGGGGATGAAAACTGTGAGCACGTGGGACAACCCGATTCCCCCGTGTCTACCCCAGCGCTTAGAACAGTGCTCGGCACATAGTAAGCGCTTAACAAATACCAACGTTATTATTATCATTAATCTGATCGGATTTAGTCCCTTGTACCTCTATAGGGACTCACATCCTAAGAGGGAGGGAGAGTAATTGTAGTAATAATAATAATGCTATTTGTTAAGCTCTTACCGTAAGCGAGGTACTGTTCTAAGGGCTGGGGTAGGTACAAGTTAATCAGGGTGAACACGGTCCCTGTCCCACATGGGGCTCACGCTCTTAATCCCCATTTTCCAGGTGTATAAATGAGGCCCAGAGAAGTAAAATGACTTGCCCAAGGTCTCACAGCAGACAAATGGCAGAGCTGGGATTAATAATAATAATCGTGGTGTTTGATAAACACTCGCTGTGTCCCAGGCACTGTACTTAGCACTGGGGTGGATACAAGCTCATCGGATTGGACACAGTCCCTGCCTCACACGGGGTTCCCAGTCTCAATCCCCATTTTACAGATGAAGCGGCCGAGGCACAGAAGAGTCAAATGACTTGTCCCAGGTCACGCAGCAGAGAAGCCGAGATTAGAACCCATGACCCCCCGACTCCCGGGCCCGGCCTCTACCCACCGTGCCATGCTGCTTTCCCAGTCGATCAGTCTATCAGTGGTATTTACTGTGTGCGGAACACTCTGCTCAGTGCTTAGGGTAACAGCATAACAGAGTTGAGGAAACTGACGTGCAGAGGGGTTGAGTGGCTTCCCCTCTAGACGGTGAGCTCACTGTGGGCAGGGAACGTGTCTGCCAACTGTGTTGCATCCTACTCTTCCAAGTGCTTAGTTCAGTGCTGTACACAGGGTAATAAATACGATCGATCGATCGACGGGCTCCCCAGAGTCACCCAGCATCTCCCAGTTACGGTGGGCTGACATCCGTCCATCCTTCCAGTCACTAAACGATGACTCTCCCACCCTTCAAAGCCTTATTGGACCTCGTCTCCTCCAAGAAGCCCTCCCTGACTAACCCCCCTTTCCTCTCCTCCCCCCACCTTCTGCGTCGCCCTTACTCCCTTCATTCATCCCCCCTCCCAGCCCCACACCACTTATGTCAGATCCGTCATTTATTTATCTCTATCATTGTCTGTCTCCCCCTCCAGATTGGAAGCTCGCTGTGGGTAAGGAACGGGTCTGTTCTGTGGTGCTCTCCCGGTCGCTTAGTACAGTGCCCTGCCCACAGCAAGCGCCCAATTAATACAATGGACTGATCCACTGGCTCATCTGCTGGAGACTCTCCCTCCGTTCTATGCCCTTCCCCTCCCCACGGCACTCGTGTATATTTGTACATATTTATCACTCTATTTTATTAATGATGTGCATTTATTTATGGTTCTATATCTATTTTGATGGTATCGATGCCTGTCTACCTGTTCTGTGTTGTTGTCTGTCTCCCCGTTCCAGACTGTGAGCCCGTTGTTGGCCAGGGATTCATTCATTCTTTCATTCGATAGTCTTTATTGAGCACTTACTATGTGCAGAGCACTGTACTAAGCGCTTGGAATGTGCAAATCGATAACAGATAGAGACAGTCCCTGCCCTCTGACGGGCTCACGGTCTAATCGGGGGAGACGGACGGACGAGAACAGTGGCGATAAATAGAATCGAGGGGATGAACATCTCATTAAAACAATAGCAAATAAGTAGAATCAAGGCGATGCGCGTTTCCTTAACAAAATTGCTAATTGTCTCTATCTGTTGCCGAATTGTACTTTCCAAGCGCTTAGTACAGTGTTCTGCACCCAATAAGTGCTTAGTAAATATGACTGAATGAATGAGAAGCGGTGTGGCGTAGTGGAAAGAGCACAGGCTTGGGACTCAGAGGTCGTGGGCTCTAATCCCGCCTCTGCCGCTTATCAGCTGTGTGACCTTGGGCAAGTCACTTCACTTCTCTGTGCCTCAGTTCCCTCATCTGTAAAATGGAGATGAAGACTGTGAGCCCACTTGGGACAACCTGATTACCTTGTATCTACCCCGGCGCTCAGACAGTGCTTGGCACATAGTAAGCGCTTAAATACCATCATGACTATTATTATTATGAATGAATGAGGGGCAGAGAGGGGATCGAGGCAGCCGACCATTACTTGGGGCGTGATTCTCGGCTTAAAGAAGGCACTCCTCCGCTTCAAGTGGAGAAAAACAGAAGCGTGGACTGGGCTGGGATATTCCTCCTTGGGCTCCCGTCGGCTTGCCGGCGCGCTCGGAGAATCCCAGAAACAGAACGTGGCTCAGTGCTTAACTGCCTTAGGTCAAGACTGTGGAGAAGCAAAGTGACCTAGTGGATAGAGCAAGGGCCTGGGAGTCAGAAGGACCTGGGTTCAAATCCCCGCTTCACCACTTTTCTGCTGTTGCTTGGGCGAGTCACTCCATTTCTCTGCGCCTCAGTTCCCTCATCTGGAAAATGGGGATTCAGACCGCGAGCCCCATGCGGGACAGGGACTGCGTCCACTCAGTTACCTTGGATCTATTTCCTCTAGACTGTAAGCTCATTGTCCGCAGGCCAGGTGTCCGTCTTATTGTCACGTTGTACTCTCCCAAGCGCTCAGTACAGTTCCCCGGGCACAGAAAGAGTGCCATAAATAAATACCATAGATTGATTGACTTATATCTACCCCAGTGCTTGGTACAGTGAGAAGCAGCATGACATAGTGGAAAGAGCACAGGCCTGGGAGTCAGAAGGTCATGAGTTCTAATCCCAGCTCCACCATTCGTCCGCTCTGTGACCTCGGACAAGTCACTTCACTTCTCTGGGCCTCGGCGACTTCATCTGTAAAATGGGGATGGAGAATGTGAGCCCCACGTGGGACAGGGCCTGTGTCCAACCCAATTAGCTTGTGTCCATCCCAGCGCTTAGTACAGTGGCTGGCACACAGTAAACACTTAACACATACGATAATAATAATGATACATTGTCTGGCACATATTAAGCGCTTAATAAATACTACAGTGATCGTTATTGCTATGATTTTTAATTGGATTAAGATCAACCTTAAAATTCAGTTGCCCCACCGTGAATGACAGATCTAAACTGGAGAATTGCTATCGAGGGCTCTCCTCAAGATAAGCAACCTTCCGCGATCGGCCGAAATGAATTCTCTCCCGGCCATTCCCCTCTCTAAGGCCCCTTATTTGGAACCGAACCATTTGGGGATTTCAAATCACATCAGCCTCTTTCCGGCTAACGTGTTTTCTCAGTCCCGGCCACGGTGCCTGCAGAGATATTCCGTAAGCAACCTAAGTGAATTAGAAAATACCACCGGAGCTCACCCTTGATTAAGAATTTATTCCATTCGGCTCGTAACGAGGATTGACTGGATGCGAGAGCTTTGTTGATTTTTCATTTTCCTCCATTGATTTTCAGCATCCAGAGAGCACTTGTTCTCTAATGGCACTCTGGGTCGGTGTGGCTTGCAAATTGAAGTCGAAGATAAACGGTTTTCAGGAAAATAACTCTTCAAGGGCCCTCGCCCGTTTGAGGCAGTCCCGGGCTGTAATAAATGGCGTTTTGCGGGCTTCTCGGGCCGGAGGGAAAATCATTTCATTCTTTGGAGTGTTGGTGGTGACCCCCTGCCGAGGATTGATCGTTCTTCACAAAGAGCCGGGCCGGTAGGCCCTGGTTTCTCTAACGCACGCTGACCTCCGCTTTTCAGAAAGGGGATTCGAATATTGTCCCAGGCCACGCAAAGCGATTACTCTTATTTTTAAGAAAAAGATGGTGCTGGGGGTGGGGGAGGGAAGGATCTTCCCTGGACATCTGTGTCCCCCCTTCTTCAGGGGTATTTATTAAGCACTTACCTTGTGCCAGACACTGTTCTAAAAGAGGTGGGGTAGATGCAAAGTAATCGTGTTAGACACAGTCCCTGGCGCATTAGGAGTTCACAGTCTAAGTAAGAGGGGAAATTGGTAAGTCCCATTTTACGGATGAAGAAAGGCTTGGGAGAGTACACTAGAACAATACTACTGGGTTACTACATACATTCCTGGGGTTCTGAAGAAGCAAAACGTCCCCAGTGGAAAGAGCCCGGGCTTGGGAGTCAGAGGACGTGGGTTCTAATCCCGGCTCCGCCACTTTTCTGCTGTGTGACCTTGGGCAAGTTGCTTAACTTCTCTGGGCCTCAGTTACCTCATCTGCAAAATGGGGATTATGACTGTGAGCCCCACGTGGGACAACCTGATGACCTTATATCCATCCCAGTGCTTAGAACAGTGCTTGGTACATAGTAAGCGCTTAACGAACGCCATCATTATTAATCCCGGCTCCGCCGCTTCTCTGCTTGTGTGTCCTTGGACAAGCTCCTTAACTTCTCTGGGCCTCAGTTACCTCATCTGTAAAATGGGGATTATGACTGTGAGCCCCACGTGGGACAACCTGATTACCTTGGATCTACCCCAGTGCTTGGCACATAGTAAACACTTGACAAATACCATAATAATAATAATAATAATAGTAATTATAATCATTGTTAGATTGCTATTATCAGCCCTCTGTGGGGAGACAACATTTCCTGCAGCATTCAAAATATTTTACCAGAATAAAGAAGATGCTTGGAATCTTGGGATCGTGTCTGACAGGTCTGGTGTACTATATTCTCCCAAGTGCTTAGTTCAGAGCTCTGCACTCAGTAAATGCTGAGAAAATTCCATTAATTTATCAATTGTATTTCCCCTCCACCCCCCATTACATCACCGTCTCCTCAAAGGCCGGGATTACCTCATTTAAGTGCTATATGATGTCCCCTATTACCTACTTATTTGCTTAGAGCGGGTGCTCCATATAATTTAGGTATAACGACTGACTTTTTGGCCTTTCTCTGCCCATTTTAGGATTCATGGGTGGAGGGCTGTGCTAAATTCAATTTCGCTTAATTGTTATTTTTCTAATCTGACTGAGCGCCAAGAGACCTGTGGGACTGAGAAGTTTTTAAAACAAACCTAATCAATAACGCTTTCTAACTAGAAACAGATGAAGCCCCTTTTATGTATTAAGTCTTTTCAGATGATGAGAGACCAGTGTCATACAAAGCCGAGGTTTCGTTTCAGAGTTGTATCTGACACGTTTTTTATACCGTTCTGTGGTGAGGTTTGCTCCAATACCGTTTCTCGGCCTGTTTCATCCGACAGCTTTTCATTTCTTTCCTTTGCTACAGCTTTCACGGTGACCTCCGTTGAGATAAGAGGATTAGAATCGCCACGGGAGTCCTCATAAGCTCAGCTTGCTCACCCATGAGCCGCTAGACGATTCGTTATGGGATTGTCTCAGTAATTTTCAGGAGAAATTTCCTGCCTTGTTTTTCTGTCTTCCTTCCTTGAGGTAACTCAGGAGTTGCCACTGTGAGCTACACCCTGGTATACGTAATTAATGTTGGTATTTAAGCGCTTACTATGCGCAGAGCACTGTTCTAAGCGCCGGGGTAGATACAGGGTCATCAGGTCGTCCCACGTGAGGCTCACAGTTAATCCCCATTTTACAGATGAGGGAACTGAGGCACAGAGAAGTGAAGTGACTTGCCCACAGTCACACAGCTGAGTTCCAGAGACAGTCTCCTGTCAAGGGATGACATCTTTTGGGAGGCAAGATAGGAGAAGAAAAGAAGCAGCATGACCTAGCGTATAGAGCACAGGCCTGTGAGTCAGAAGGATCTGGGTTCTAATCCCATCTCTGTCACTTTTCTGATGGGTGACCTTGGGCAAGTCACTTCACTTCTCTGGGCCTCAGTTCCCTCATCCATAAAATGGGTATTAAGACTGTGAGCCCCTTGTGGGACAAGGACTGCGTCCAACTTGATAAACTTGTAAAGCGCTTAGTACAGTGCTCTGCACACAGTAAGTCCTCAATAAATACTAGTGAATGAATGAATGGATGAATGAATGTACCTCTGAGCTCAGAACAGTGCCTGGCACGTAGTAAGCGCCTGGCACGTAGTAAGCGCTTAACAAATTCCATAAAAAAAGTACACCCCAGTTTTTAACTGTCGATTATCCTCTGTAGGGTGTTAGCACCTTGTGGGAAGGGAATGGATCACTTTTATGATTATTATCATTACTACTACTAATAAATATTAACAATAATGATATGATGTTTGTTAAGTTCTTACCAAGTGACGAGCACTCTGCTAAATGCTGAGGACAAAATACAATACAGTCTGATCGGACCCAGTCCCTGTCCCACGTCTGCACTGACAGTCTAAGTTGGAGGGAGAACAACTATTACATCCCCATTTTACAAATGAAGAAAGTGAGGCACAGAGGGGTTAAGTGACTCTGCCCAAGATTACCCAACAAGCAAGCAAATGGTGGAGCTGTCTTCGGCTAATTCCGTTGTGTAGTACTCTCCCAAGTGCTTCGTATAGTGCTCTGCACATAGTAAGCACTCGATAAATACCAGTGATTGATAGATTGATTGGAGATAGGATTAGAAACTATATTATTAATATAGGTTATTGTATTTGTTCACTATTACCTATGTGTCAAGAAGTGTTCTAAATACTGGGGTAAATACAAATTATTCAGGTAAGACACATTCCTGTCCCACACGGGGCTCACAGTCTAAGTAGCGGGGCGAATAGGTACTAAATTCAGATTTCTCAGGTGAGAAAACGGAGGCCCAGAGTAGTTGAGTGACTTTCCCAAGGTCGCACATCAGGAGGGTTGCAGGATGGGGATTAGAACCCAGGTCATCTGACTCCCACTCCTGAACTCCTTCAACCGGACCCTGTTGCGTCTCTGTGTCTTTCGCATCGCCACTTTCATCCCACTTGCTAAGAGTCGAATCACAGCCTCGATCAGTGAAGCTCAGTTGGATTTAATGATTACACTAGTATGATCTCCCAAGACAAGCGGCAACTTAGCGATCACCCAGTGGACATTATATCCTTCTGGAAACATTCCCTCCGCACCTGTCGGCTATGGGAGTTGTATCACAAAACCGGTTGTCTCTCTTAGCTGTCAAGGACACACCTACATGTTTTGTCTCGTTAAAATAGTTGGAGATGGAAGGGGAAGTGTTTGAGAAATGATTCAAAAGCCTGACACCTTAGCATACCTGGATTTTTTTTTAAAAAAACAACTTGACGTTGTTTTGCAACCAGCGTTTTTGAGGTTTGGGAAACAGGAGGTTGTACTGGTTGATCAGTATGAGGTATTGCACATACAGGCTCCCTCTCCCTTCAGAATCACCCTTGAATTTGGATCTGTTCCCTCTAAGCACTTAATAACGATAGTATTTGTTGAGGGCTTACTTCGGGCCAAGCGGTGCTCTAACCGCCGGGGTAGATACAAAGTAATCACGTTGTCCCATGGGGGGCTCACCGTCTTCATCCCCATTTTCCAGATGGGATAACTGAGGCACAGAGACGTTAAGTGACTTGCTCAAAGTCCCACAGCTGACGAGTGGCGGAGCCGGGATTAGAACCCATGACCTCTGACTCCCAAGCCCCACCCCCAGCCCCACACCTATTATGTATATATCCATAATAGATTTATTCATATTAATGTCCGTCTCCCCTGCTAAACTGCAAGATTGCAGGCAGGGAACATGCCCGCCAACTTTGTTGTATTATATTCTCCCAAGCGCTCAGTACAGTGCACCGTGCACGGTAGGTGCTCAGTAAATACTACGGATGATATTGATATCTGTCTCCCCCCTATAGACCATAGGCTCCTGTTGGGCAGGAAACAAGTCTACCGATTCTGTAGTATTGTACTTTCCTAACTGCTCAGTACCAGTGCTTAGAACAGTGCTTGGCACATAATAAACACTTGCCTAATACCATCATTAATTACAGTGCTCTGCGTGTGGTAAGCGCTCAATAAATACCACTGACTGATTGATATTGGGAAATTTTATGGTTGTCAGAACTCTGTGGAAAGGACCCTAAGAAAATTTCTAATTTCATCCTCATCTTTTCCAATTACCCCCAATGGGAGTCATTTTATGACTTTATGAATAAACCTCCATTAATCATGTGTATCAATTTATTCCATTTCGACTGTAATTATTCCATTCCCCTCTAGACTGTAAGCTCATCGTGGGCAGGGTGTCTGAGAAACGGTGTGGCTCAGTGGAAAGAGCCCGGGCTTGGGAATCAGAGGTCATGACTTCTAATCTCGGCTCCCCCGTTTGTCAGCTGGGTGATTTGGGGCAGGTCACTTCACTGCTCTGTGCCTCAGTTACCTCGTCTGTAAAATGGGGATTAATACTGTGAGCCCCACGTGGGACAACCTGATCGCCTTGTATCCTCTCCAGCGCTTAGAACAGTGCTTGGCACATAGTAAGCGCTTAACAAATGCCATCATTATTATTATCATTGTTATTACCACCTCTGTTGTATTGGACTCTCCCAAGCTCTGAAAACAGTGCTCTGCACACAGTAAGTGCTCAAGGTGGGAAGAGCCCCCTTGCATACCTCATGCCTTTCCCAGTTAGCCCCAGTGGGTGACACAGCACAGGCCTGGGAGTCAGAGGACTTGGGTTCTAATCCTGGCTCCGCCACTTGTCAGCTGCTGTGACCTTGGACAAGCCACTTCACTTCTCTGTGCCTCAGTTACCTCATCTGTAAAATGGGGATTAAGAATGTGAGCCCCACATGGGACAACCTGATTACTTTGTATCTACTTAGAACAGTGCTTGGCACGTAGTAAGTGCTTAACAAATACCGTGATAATCATAATAATAATTGTGACTAAAGTGAAGTCCAAATATCAAAATGAAAGAAAAAGAACATTCACTTTGCTTAAGGGTGGCCACATTTCTCCCCCAGAATTCAGGCATTCATTTCAATCTCATTTATTGTGCACTTACAGTGTGCAGAGCATGTACTAAGTGCTTGGCAAAGTACAGCACAACAGTAAAGTGACATTCCCTGCCCACAGTGAGTTTACAGTCTCGAGGAGTTTACAGTCAGCAAACCTTCCTCTAGACTACAGGATCTTGTGGGCAGCGATTGTGTCTAATGATAATAATAATCATGTTGGTATTTGTTAAGCGCTTACTATGTGCAGAGCACTGTTCTAAGCGCCGGGGTAGATACAGGGTAATCGGATTGTCCCATGTGAGGCTCACGGTCTTCATCCCCATTTTCCAGATGAGGTAACTGAGGCCCAGAGAAGTGAAGCGACCATGGTCACACAGCTGCCAAGTGGCAGAGCCGGGAGTCGAACCCATGACCTCTGACTCCGAAGCCCGGGCTCTTTCCACTGAGCCACGCTGCTTCCCCATAGTAGAGTGTCTGGCACCTAGGAAGCACTTAACAAATGCCACCACGATTATTATTATTATCATCACGTGGAAAGAGCTTAAAAAACGCCATCATTATTATGGATTGTTTAATTATATTAATGTCTGGCTCCCCAACTAGACTGCTAGTCGTACTCATAATACGACTACTCCTGCTGGACTCTCCCAAGTGTGGGATATGTCTACCAATTTTGTTGTATCGTAGTCTTCCAAGCGTTTAGGACAGTGTACTGCACCTAGTAAGTGCTCAATAAATACCTATAATTGATTGCTTCATTGATTTGTTACCAGAGACATTCAAACATGATAGAGAAGCAGCGTGGCTCAGTGGCAAGAGCCCGGGCTTCGGAGTCAGAGGTCGTGGGTTTGAATTCCGGCTCTGCCACTTGTCAGCCGTGTGACTGTGGGCAAGTCACTTCACTTCTCTGTGCCTCAGTTCCCTCATCTGTAAAATGGGGATCAACTATGAGTCTCACATGGGACGAACTGATTACCCTGTATCTACCCCAGCGCTTAGAACAGTGCCCTGCACATAGTAAGCGCTTAACATTCCCATTCCCTCAGCACTGTACTCGTCCACTCAAGTGTATCATCACCCTATTTATTTTATTTTGTTTAATGAGATGTACATCTCCCTGATTCTATTTATTGGCCATCGTTTTTACGAGATGTTCTTCCCCTCGACTCTACTTATCGCCATCGTTCTCGTCCGCCCGTGTCCCCCGATCAGACCGTAAGCCCGTCAAACGGCAGGGACCGTCTCTATCTGTTGCCGACTTGTTCATTCCAAGCGCTTAGTACAGTGCTCTGCACATAGTAAGCGCTCAATAAATACTATTGAATGAATGAACAAATACCAACATTATTATTATTATACTGTTCGAAGCAGTGGAAAGAGCCTGGGCTTGGGAGTCAGAGGTTATGGGTTCTAATTCCCGCTCTGCCACTGATCAGCTGTGTGACTTTGGGCAAGTCACTTAACTTCTCTGTGCCTGGGTGACCTCATCTGTGAAATGGCGATTAAAACTGTGAGTCCCGGGTGGCACAACCTGATTACCTTGTATCTACCCCAGTGCCTAGAACAGTGCTTGTCACATAGTAAGTGCTTAAAAGTTACCATCATTATTATTATTATTATAATACTGCTGATGAGATCAATCAGTCCTTCAAGTAATCTGAGTATCTGAGTGCTATCTATGATTTCCTCTCTGACACATTTAGTGCCTAGCCGAGCTTTCGATACCCGGTTACTGTAGACTTTACCGTTCCTCCCTTCCATCCCTAATAACGATTGCAATCCTATTTATTGATCGCTTACTGTGTGGAGAGCACTGTACTGAGCGTTTGGGAGAGTACGATATAACAGACGTATTCCCTGCTCACAAGGAACTTACAGTCTAGAGGGGGAGACAGCCATTAATAGTAATGAAAAAGGACAGATATGCGCATAAGTGGTTTGGGGCTGCGAGGGGAGAACGAATAAAGGGAGCAAGTCAGGGCGACGCAGAAGGGAGCGGGAGAAGAGGAAAGGAGGGCTTAGTCAGGGAAGGCCTCTCGGAGGAGATGGGCCTTCAATAAGGCTTGGAAGGAGGGGGAGAGTCATGGACTGTCAGATAGGAAGAGGGAAGCCATTCCAGGACAGAGGCAGGACGCGGTTCAATAGCATTTATGGAGCGCTTACTATGTGCAGAGCACCGTACTAAGCGCTTGGAACGTACAAATGGGTAACAGACAGAGACGGTCCCTGCCCTTTGACGGGCTCGCGGTCTAATCGGGGGAGACGGACGGACGAGAACGATGGCGATAGATAGAATCGAGGGGATGAACGTCTCATGAAAACAGTAGCAGATAAATAGAATCGAGGCGATGTACATTTCGTTAACAGAGAGGTTGTCGGTGAGAGAGACGAGATCGAGGTACAGCGAGTAGGTCGGCGTTAGACTCGACAAGCCTTGTAAGCTCAGTCGTTGCCGAGCGTTTTGACAGCGGAGCTTGTAGCGGCGAGGTCTTGTCTTACGCCGAGTCGTCTCCGACCCGTAGCGACGCCGCGGACACATCTCTCCCCTCTCTCCATCTGCTGTCGTTCTAGGAGTGGATCCCTAGAGTTTTCGTCGTCAGAATTCAGAAGCGGTTTATCGTTGCCGCTTTCCACTCAGTCAACTGGAGTCTTCACCCTCGACTCTCTCCCGTGCCGCTGCTGCCCGGCGCGGGGGAGTTTTGACTTGGGGCAGATGGCCCGCCGCCCGCTAGACACCGACCAAGCTAGGAATGGAAGGGACAGGCCTCTGCTTGACTCTCCCTCCTGTAGCCGAGACCGGTAGAAGACCGGAAACTCTCCAGGTGCCACCCTGAGAGGGGGCGAGGTGTTCTACGTGCAGGAAATATATATCGGGTGGATATTTTCCTTCACACTCAAAGTTGGCATCAACAATAGTGCTATTTATTGAATGCCCGAGGGTGGGGAAGAGAGGGGGACAGTCGACTGTGAGCTCATTGTGGGCAGGGATGTGTCTGTTTCTTGCTCTATTGTAACGCTGGTATTTGTTAAGCGCTTACTATGTACCGAGCACTGTTCTAAGCGCTGGGGTAGATACAGGGTCATCGGGTTGTCCCACGTGAGGTTCACGGTCCTCATCCCCATTTTACAGGTGAGTTCGACTCCCGGCTCTGCCACTCGTCAGCCGTGTGACTGTGGGCAAGTCACTTCACTTCTCTGTGCCTCAGTGACCTCATCTGGAAAATGGGGATTACCCGTGAGCCTCACGTGGGACGACTTGATGACCCTGTATCTCCCCCAGCGCCTAGAACGGTGCTCTGCACATAGTAAGCGCTTAACAAATACCAACATTATTATTATTAGATGAGGCCCAGAGAAGTGAAGTGACTTGCCCACAGTCACACAGCTGACAAGTGGCAGAGCCGGGATTTGAACCCATGACCTCTGACTCCCAAGCCTGTGCTCTTTCCACTGAGCCACGCTGCTTCTACTCTCCCAAGCATTCGGTACAGTGCTTTGCACACAGTGAGCCCTCAATAAATATGATCGAATGGGAAGAGGAAAAGGGAGACCTCAATGCTCTATGTGCTAGGAAAGATCGGCAGAAATTGAAAACGAGGCCGCTTCCTTCCCAGAGCTTTTCAGCCTAATAATAATGTTGGTATTTGTTAAGCGCTTACTATGTGCCGAGCACTGTTCTAAGCACTGGGAGAGACACCAGGTAATTCGGTTTGCCCCACATGAGGCTCACGGTCTTCATCCCCATTTTCCAGATGAGGTCACTGAGGCACCGAGAAGTGAAGTGACTTGCCCACAGTCACACAGCTGACAAGTGACGGAGGCGGGATTAGAACCCATGACCTCTGACTCCTAGGCCCGTGCTCTTGCCCCTGAGAGCACGCTGCTTCTCTAATAGCCTTGAAGTGCTCACCGTGTGCGGAACATTCTACTAAGCACTGAGAAAGAGAGTACACATAGAAACTGCACGTGGACCCTGTCTCTTGGGGGGCTCACTACTGGGGAAACTGTGTGGCTTAGTGGCAAGAGCCCAGCCTTGGGAGTCAGAGGACCCGGATTCTAATCCCGACCCCAACACCTGTCCGCTGTGTGACCTTGGTGAAGTCACCTCACTTCTCCGTGCCTCAAAAACAACCTCATCTGTAAAATGGGGATCAAGACTGTGAGCCCCGGGAGGGAACAGCCTGATCACCTTGTATCTACCCCAGCGCTTAGAACAGTGCTTGGCACATAGTAAGCACTTAACAAATGCCACAGTAATAATAATAATAAAAATATGAATAAAGGTCAGGGAGAGAACATCTCCTTCAAGAGACCTTCCCTGACTAAGACCTCATTTCCATATATATTGTGGCTCAGTGGAAAGAGCCCAGGCTTGGGAGTCAGAGGTCATGGGTTCTAATGCCGGCTCCGCCACTTGTCAGCTGTGTGACTTTGGGCAAGTCACTTCACTTCTCTGGGCCTCAGTGACCTCATCTGTAAAATGGGGATTAAGACTGTGAGCCCCGTGTGGGACATCCTAATTACCTTTGTAACCCCCCAGTGCTTAGAACAGTGCTTGGCACATAGTGAGCGCTTAACAAATGCCATTATTATTATTATATATGTATATGTGTATATATATCTATCTATATCTATAGATAGATAGATATGTATATACACACACATAACTGATAACAATAGAGCAATATATATATATATATATATATGTGTGTATATATACAGACACATAACCGAGATTTATGGTACTTTTTCATGGTACTTGGTAAGCACTGCTGTAAACACTGGGGTAGATACAAGTTAGTTAGGTAGGACACAGTCCGTGCCCCACATAGGGCTCATGGTCTCAATCCCCATTTCTCAGATGAGGTCACAGAGGTCCCGAGAAGGGAAGTGACTTGCCTAGGGTCATACAGCAGACTTGTGGCAGAGGAAGGATTAGAACCCAACTCCTTCTGACTCCCAGGCCCAGGCTCTGTCCACTAAACCACACTGCTTTGATATTTGTTTAATAATAATGTTGGTATTTGTTAAGCACTTACTATGTGCAGAGCACTGTTCTAAGCGCTGGGGGAGATACAGGGTCATCGGGTTGTCCCACGTGAGACTCACAGTTAATCCCCCTTTTACAGATGAGGGAACTGAGGCCCAGAGAAGTGAAGTGACTTGCCCACAGCCACACAGCTGACAAGTGGCAGAGGCGGGATTCGAACCCATGAGCTCTGACTCCCAAGCCTGGGCTCTTTCCACTGAGCCACGCTGCTTCTCTAGAATGAAAATGTTGATGATGATGATGTTTTTTTTTAAGCATTTACTATGTGCCAAGCACCGTACTAAGCACTGAGATGGATACAAGCAAATCAAGTTGGACACAGTCCCTGTCGCATGTGGGAAACACAGTCTCAACCCCCATTTTATAGATAAGGTCACTGAGCCCCTGAGAATAATAATAATAATAATAATAATAATAATAATAATAATGATAATGTTGGTATTTGTTAAGCGCTTACTATGTGCCGAGCACTGTTCTAAGTGCTGGGGTAGACACAGGGGGAATCAGGTTGTCCCACGTGGGGCTCACAGTCTTAATCCCCATTTTACAGATGAGGTAACTGAGGCCCCGAGAAGTTAAGTGACTTGCCCAAAGTCACACAGCTGACAAGTGGCCGAGCTGGGATTCGAACCCATGACCTCGGACTCCAAAGCCCGTGCTCTTTCCACTGAGCCACGCTGCTTCCTAGAAGTGAAGTGACTTGTCCAGGGTCACGCAGCGGACAAGTGCCGGAGTCAGGATTAGAAACCACGACCCTCTGACTCCCAGGCCGTCAACCCCCCCCATAAAGCAAGGACTTTTCCTTGACATCCCCTGCAACGACGCTTCTCGTTGACAAGTTGTTCCTCTCAACCTGTTAGGGTTTTCACTCTCCCAGGCATTTTATTCCGGTGAGGTAGACACTTCCTGAGTCGGGATATGATTTACATCGCTTTAGATGAGTCAGATATGTCGCCTTCATTATTTCAGCGTTGAAAGACCACTCCTCTCAAGGCAAAATAGGAAACTTCTATTGAGAGGAGGGGATGAGGATATTTTTTTAAATGGTACTTGGTAATCTCTTATTCAGGCACTGTACTAAGAGCAGGGATACACACAAGTTAACCAGGTTGGACCCAGTCCCTGTCCCACAGCAGGCTCCCGATCTCAAATCCCCATTATACAGATGAGATCACTGAGGCCCAGAGAAGTGAAGTGACAAGCCCAAGAGCACTCAGCAGACAAGACGCGGAGCCGGGATTAGAATCCAGGTTCTTCTGACTCCCAGGCCCAAGCTCTCTCCACTAGGCCACGCTTCGCATTTTATTGAATCATTTCCGGCTTTTTGTTTTTCCTTCAAAAGTACAATCTCCGACTCTTGGAATCGTCAGACTGCTCAAGTCAGCCAAGCTGGGCAGAGGCGGGCTGGGCCTTTCGGAGATTTTTCCATCGTCCTGGAGCACTGCCATGGGAGAGGCTAGATAGGTGGTCTCAGAAAAATACCGTGACCGTGAATTTGGCGGGAGTGCCATCCCGGTTCCTCCCTTCTCCCGGGGGGGCTGATTCGCTCCGTTCTCTGTGGCCGTGTGATTTCTCCCTAGGAGGGCCGAGGTTGGCCCACTCTCGTCCTTCTGTATCACATTGTTCTCGGCAACTGGGATGGCAACACCCTCTGTTTCCATTCCTGCTGGGATCCTGCCCGTTCCCAGTAGCGGAGCGGTATTTATTTCTCCGAGACGATTCCGAGGCTTAAAACCCGAACTAGTAATATATCTGAGTGGTTTAGAGGACGGGGGGGATATCCGGGCCACCACATTGCTGAGAAGCAGCGTGGCCTAGTGGACAGAGCCCGAGCCTGGGAGGCAGAAAGTCATGGGTTCTAATCCCGGCTCTGCCACTTGTCTGCTGTGTGGCCTTCACTTCTCTATTATGCTATTGATGCCTGTCTACTTGTCTCGTTTTGATGTCTGTCTCCCCCCCTTCAAGACTGTGAGCCCGTTGTCGGGTAGGGACTGTCTCTATCTGTTGACGAATTGTACTTTCCAAGTGCTTAGTACAGTGCTCTGCACACAGTAAGTGCTCAATAAATACGACCGAATGAATGAACAAATGGATTCTCTGGGCCTCAGTTACCTCATCTGTAAAATGAGGATTGAGAGTGTGAGCCCCACATGAGAGGGGGACTGTGTCCAACTCAATCTGCTTGTATCCACCCCCGCACTTAGTACAGTGTCTGGCACATAGTTAGCCACTTAAACACTTAACAAATACCATAATTATAATCATTATTACTATTACTTTTGGGGGCTCACGAAGGTGGGAAATCTGCAGAGATTTGGGCAAATGAGAATTATGTCTCTGAAAAATTTCAACAGTGGATGATTTGGCAGAAGGTGGGATTTTTGATAGTCTTTGTGCACAAACTGTTACTTAAGGACGAGCTCATCTCCGTATCCTCTTTTTTCTTCTTCCTCCCATCTACAACTGATTTTCAGGCCTGGCGTGACAAGAACGATGGTAGCTAGAAGAGAAAATTCCCAGTCCACAATTCTCTGATCTTTTCTGGGGCTGTCCGTCTGTGTTGAGACATTTTTCTTTATTTCCTGGATTTTGTTCCCCGACTCTGAAAACAGGAGATTTGGCTGTTGTCGCTGAACCCGGGGGGGAGGCTTTGTATTCGGTTTTGCTCTGCCTTCACAGAAATTGCTGATGTGGAAGCGAAGACCCGTCCTCTTGGCTTTCATAATACGATTTCTTTCCATTTTCCACCCCTTCACAGAATGAGAAACCGTTACTTATTCTGCTGTAGAGAGGTTGATGTCATCAGAAGAGCTGGGAAACAGACTCCTTTTTCTTTTTTAAAAGTGATCCTGTTTGCACACTTCCAGGGAGGCTAAGCCGCATGCAAAAAGCCACTCTAATTTTTGCAGGATATGGGACGTGAAAAAGATTATTGTAGTGTGAATTTTACTCCCTGCGAAGTCTGGTATTTACCTTAACAAAGAACCGAGTATGGGATTAGACGTCTTGAAAACGTGTGTGTATGTGCGCTTGTGTGTTTGTGTAGCAGAGGCGTGAATAGAATTACCATCTCACGCTTTCTCCGCAAAATACAGATATATGATTTTATCAGGTCGATTTACCTTAGTGCAGAGCTTGGCCCATAGTGCTTAACAAATACTACACATTATTATTAGAAATGAAGAAAAAATACAAAATGATATTTCCCATCATTCATCCTCTGGATTGTCTGTCTAATCCTGAATTGTACTTTCCAAGCGCTTAGTACAGTCCTCTGTACACAGTAAGCACTCAAGAAATGCTGTTGAATGAATCATCCGATATATTAATTGAGCACCTCTAAAGTGTGTATATTTTACCTGGATTGAACCTGGCCTTGGAGAAAGATCCTGGGGCTGAGTTCTAATCCTGCCTCGTTCATTTCACTGCTGTGTGACCTAGGGCAAGTCACTTCATTCATTCATTCATTCATTCATTCATTCATTCGTATTTATTGAGCGCTTGCTTACTGTGTGCAGAGCACTGTACTAAGCACTTGGAAAGTATCATTCACCAATAAAGAGAGGCAATCCCTGCCCAAAATGGGCTTGCAGTCTAGAAGGGGGGAGACAGCTCAAAACAAGTAATCAGGCATTAATAACATCAATATAAATACATAGAATTATAGATGCATACACTTCGCAACAAGTAAACAGGAATTAATGTAAATAGAATTATAGATATGTACATATACACACGGTTATATATATGGGGCGGGGGGCGGGGTAGAGCAAACGGAGCGAGGCGGGGCGATGGGGAGGGGAGGGAGATCTGAGGAATAGGGGGGCTTAGCCTGGGAAGGCCTCCTGGAGGAGGTGAGCCTTCAGTAGGGCTTTGAAGGGGGAAAGTGTGATGGGCGGGTTTGAGAAGGGAAGGCTTTGCAGGCCAGAGGTAGGACGTGGGCCAGGGGTCGACGGGGAGACAGGCGGGAACGAGGCACAGTGAGGAAGTTAGCGGGAGCAGAGGAGCGGAGTGTGCGGGCTGCGATGGAGAAGGAGAGAGGGAGGGGAGGGAGGAAGAGGCAAGGGGATGGAGGGCTTGGAAGCCAAGAGTGAGGAGTTTTTGCTCGATACAGAGGTTGATAGGCAACCACTGGAGAGTTTTGAGGAGGGGGGTGACGTGCCCAGAGCCTTTCTGTAGAACGATAATCCGGGCAGCAGAATGAAGTATTAGACTGAAGTGGGGAGAGACAGGAGGTTGGGAGGTCAGCAAGGAGGCTGATGCAGTCATCCAGTCGGGATTGGGTGGGTGACAAGGCAGCCGTTTGGATGGAGAAGAGAGGGCAGATCTTGGCGATGTTATGAAGGTGACAACGTCAGGTTTTGGTGACGGATTGGATACGTTGGGTGAATGAGAGAGCCGAGTCAAGGATGACATCAAGGTTGCAGACTTGTGAGACGGGACTAAAGTTCTCTATTTCTCAGTTTCCGCATGTAAAATGGGATTGTGACAGTGAGCCCCACATGGGATAGGTACCATGTCCAACCAGATAACCTTGTATCTACCTCAGTGCTCAGTACAGTGCCTGGCACATAGTAAGCCCTGAGCAAATACCAGACATTATGAGAAGCAGCGTGGCTTAGTGGAAAGAGCCCGGGCTTGGGAGTCAGAGGCCGTGGGTTCTAATCCCAGCTCCGCCACTTATCAGCTGTGTGACTTTGGGCAAGTCACTTAACTTCTCTGTGCCTCAGTTCCCTCATCTGTAAAATGGGGATTAAGACTGTGAGCCCCACGTGGGACAACCTGATTACTTTGTATCAACCCCAGCGCTTAGAACAGTGTAAGACAGAACACATAATTCTTAATAATTATTATTAAAAGGGGGATTCAATATTTGGCCCCAGCTCTGCCCCTTAGCCTCCTGTGTGACCTTAAGTAAATTGCTTGGCTACTCTGAGACTCGGCTTCCTAATCTATTAATTGGCTCTCCACCCTCCCTCTTAGACTGTGAGCTTTAAGTAGGAAGGTCACGTCAGACCTATCAGACAGGTGATTGTTCTCCCCCACTTCAAAGCCTTATTGAAGGCCCATCTCCTCCAAGAAGCCTTCCCTAACTAAGCCCTCCTCTCCTCTTCTCCCATCCCTTCTCTGCCTTACTCGCTCCTTCAATGATCCTTCCTCCCTCACTCCACAGTACATGTGTATATATCTGTAATGTATTCGTCTATTCGTTTATTTATATCAGTATTTGTCTCCCTTCTAGACCGTGAGCTTTTAGTGGACGTGAATGTGTCTGTTTGTTGTTCTCCTGTATTCTCCCAAGAGATCAGTACAGTGCTCTGCACACAATAAGTGCTCAATAAATCCAATCGAATGAATAATAATAATTATGGCATTTGTTAAATGCTTACTATATGCCAAGGACTATTCTAAGCGCTGGGGTGGGTACAGGCTAATCAGGTTGTCCCCCATGGGGCTCACAGTCTAAATCACCATTTGACAGATGAGGTAAATGAGGCCTAGAGAAGTTAAGTGACTTGTCCAAGGTCACCCAGCAGACAAGGGGCGGAGCGGGGAATAGAACCTTCATCCTCTGATTCCTAAGCTGGTGCTCTGCCCACCAAGCCCCGCTGCTCCTCTATGAATGAAAGAATAACGGTCACTTGTCTGATCGTGATTGCACTCACCCATCCTAGGGCTTAGTACAGCAACTGTACCTAGCCAGACTTACAAAAAATATTATTATTATCATGATTGTAATTATGAAATCTGGACTAGGTAGAGGGGGGTAGATCCAGAGGAAAATGTGATGAGAGAGAGAGACTCCTCACACAGAGAGGAGGTAAGACAGGCACAGAAAAAAATGAGTAATCCGACAGCAACCATAGCGACTTTTCCAGCAGTCTTTCTTGTCAGGATGGGTTGCGGCAGACAGAATTGCTCCACTCTCTCCCATCAACCGCTCCCTCCCTTCTCCTCTCCGGTCCAGGCCACAGAAAGTCATATAGTTTTTTAAAATGGCATTTGTTAAGCGCTTTCTAAGTGCGAGGAACTCTACTGAGCAGTGAAGTGGATAGAAACTAATTCATTTCATTGATTTATTGAACGCTTCCTGTGTGCAATGCAGTGTACCTTAAACGCTTCATCAGGGAGGACGCAGTCCCTGTCCCACCTGGGACTCATGGTCGTAATCTCTGTTTATAAATAATAATAATAATAATAATGTTGGTATTTGTTAAGCGCTTACTATGTGCAGAGCGCTGTTCTAAGCGCTGGGGTGGATACGGCGTAATCAGGTTGTCCCCCGTGGAGCTCCCAGTTAATCCTCGTTTTACAGATGAGGTAACTGAGGCACAGAGAAGTTAGGTGACTTGCCCACAGTCACACAGCTGACAAGTGGCGGAGCCGGGATTCGAACCCATGACCCTTGACTCCCAAGCCCGTGCTCTTTCCACTGAGCCACGCTGCTTCTCATAATGAGAATAAATGAGATAAATGCGGCACAAGGAAGTGAAGTGGCTTACCCCAGCACACAGCAGACAGATGGCAGAGGCAGGATTAGAACCCAAGTCTTCTGACTTCAAGGCCCATGCTCTTTCCGCTAGGACAACAGTGACAGCGGCAGCAACGAGAACAACTCCTGTTGCTACTCTTTTAGAGAAGAGAGTCTGTGTTGGCAAGGAATTGCAGGCCAAAATTCTATCTTTTAGATGACCCAGATAACATTCTAGCTTTGACCCAACTGGATATTACCCTCAAGTGTCAAGGAAATTGTGACTCTATCCACGGCACAAAGAGAAGGGGTGATTTGACCATTATCTGGTTTATTTGATCAAAGCGAAGAGCAAATTTAGATGTTTCTCACAACACAGCTAGCTGGAGAGGCAAACGGAGCCCGGCCTCTTCCTGACTGTGAAATATTCCTTAAATGCAATATATACCCTCAAGCACAGTAGCACTTTCCGGCTGAAGGACAGAAGCAGCGAGCCCTAGTGCTTAGAGATTTAGCCTGGGCGTCAGAAAGAAATGGGTTCTAATCCTAGCTCCGTTGCTCCTCAGTTGTGTGGCCCTAGGTAAGGCACTTCACTTCTCTGTGCCTCCATTATCCCATTTGTAAAATGGCGATTATGACCGTGAGCCCCGTGGGACAGGGACTGTGTCCAACCCTGTGTCCACCCCAGCGCTTAGTACAGTGCCTGGCACACAATAAGCACTTTAGAAATACCACCATTATCATTATATTTAAGCATCTAGACCCCAAATACATATACAGAAGCAGCGTGGCTCAGTGGAAAGAGCACGGGCTCGGGAGTCAGAGGTCATGAGTTTGAATCCCAGCTCTGCCACTTGTCAGTTGTGTGACTGTGGGCAAGTCACTTCACTTCTCTGGGCCTCAGTTCCCTCATCTGTAAAATGGGGATGAAGACTGTGAGCCCCACATGGGACAACCTGATTCCCCCGTGTCTCCCCCAGCGCTTAGAACAGTGCTCTGCACATAGTAAACGCTTAACAAATACCCACACTATTATTATTATATACAGTCCCTGTCCCACTGGGGCTGCACTCTTATCCCCATTTTAAAGATGAGGTAACTGAGGCATAGAGAAGTGAAGTGAGTCGCTCAAGGCCATACAGCACACAAGAGGAGAAGCTGGGATTAGAACACAGGTCTTTTTGATTCCCAAGCCCGGATCTATCCATTAAGCCACGCTGCTTCTCATGACTGTGGGCAAGTCACTTCACTTCTCTGTGCCTCAGTTCCCTCATCTGTAAAATGGGGATTATCCGTGAGCCTCACGTGGGACAACCCAATGACCCTGTTTCTACCCCAGCGCTTAGAACAGTGCTCTGCACATAGTAAGCGCTTAACAAATACCAACATTATTATCTTTATCGCTTCCCAAGCACTAAGTATTCCACATCTCGTAGACGTTCATTAACTACTCCTGATCGATGGATTCCTCCATCTTTTCCCCTTCCACAATTCCTGGACCATCGGTCACGACATCTGACCGATAATTATAATGATATGCTATTTATTAAGCACTTACTACGTGTCAAGCACTTTTCTAAATGCTGGGGAAGATACGAGCTAATAAGATTGGACACAGTCCCTGTCCCCGACAGGGCTCACAGTCTTAATCCCCATCTGATAGATGAGGAAACTAAAGCACAGAGAAATGACTTGCCCAAGGTCACCCAGCAGACAAGTGGCAGAGCCGGAATTAAAACCCAGGGCCTCTGACTCCCGGGCCCATGCTGTTTCCTCTAGGCCTCGCTGATCTGATTATCTGGGAGGAAAATCAGAGCTACAGGGTCAGCAGCCGATACTAGTAGAGAAGCAGCGTGGCTTAGTGGATAGACCCTGGGCCTGGGAGTCAGAAGGTCATGGATTCTAATCCTGCTACCGCCACCGGTCTGATGTGTGCTCTTGGACAAGTCACTTTACTTCTCTGGGCCTCAGTGACCTCATCCTTAAAATGGGGATTGAGAGGGTGACCCCCATACGGGACGGGGACTCTGTCCAACCTAAATTGTTTGTATCTACCCCAGCGCTTAGTACATAGTAAGCACTTAACAAATGTTAAATATCATAATTATTATTCTAGAGGTGAAAAGCTGAGTGACGTCTGCCGTGTTCTGTGGCAACCAGCTCTCACCCCGCCCAATGATCATTCATTCATTCAGTCGATCGTAATCATCATCATAACTGTTGTCATTCAGCTTTAAAAGCAATGTGGCCTAGTGGATAGAGCACGGGCTTGAGAGTCAGAAAGACCTGGGTTCAAATCCCAACTCCACCACTTGTCTGCTGTGTGACCTTGGGCAAATCACTTCTCTGGACCTCATCTGTAAAATGGGGATTAAGAGTGTGAACCCCACGCAGGCCAGGGACTGTGTCCAATGTGATTAACTAGTATCTACTCCAGCACTTAGAACAGGGCTTGGCACATAAGAAGCACTTAAGTACCATGATTATTAATTATTATTATTTTAAGTGTACCAAGAATTGTGCTGAACTCTGGAGAAGGGCCAGTATGATCCCAACCTCAAAGGTAGGGAGACCAGGGATTGCATCCACATTTTGAACCAGAGAAGACAAAGGCTCAGCGCGATAAAATGACTCGTCTAAGGTCACACAGCATAACAGTGGCCACGTTGGGTCTCCCGACTTCCCAGGTCCAAGCTCTTTTCGCTAGACCACCCTGTCTTCCCAGGATCCTTGCTAGCAAACACAAACAATTTGGGGCTGTTTAGTCGATTTCTAGATAAATTGGAGAACAAAAGATTAGAGTTTAGATTTGATTTGATTTAGCTGAACATTTCTAACAAACCCAGAGTAATCCCCTCCAGCTTTAAAACTCAGCGCAGCTTGTCTCTCCTTCACCCCGAGAGAGGGAGTAGAGTGTGAAGACAGAATAAATAGATCTGTGGAGTTTGTGCGTTATTTTGCCCCGACCTCTCCTAAATTGAGAACTAGTGATGAAAATCATGGTGCGGTGAGCCCAAAACAAGCTGCCTTATTAGTGACTGTGATCCCGCGGATAACAAGAAGGAAGAGACTTTTCAAAGGCGCTATGGGATCCACCTGGGACAAGCGATCGCGGGCCTGTGGGGCCGGGACATGGAGGGAGGCGTAGTCTTCTCTCCCTGTTCTACCTGGTAATGAATGGGCCTGGACTAGCCAAGGACTGCCGCGTAGGGTCACGGGTATAATGCCTATGGCAGATAAAAACATAAAATAAGATAAAATGCATCTGGAAGAAGCACGGAGGTTTCCAGAGAAGCAGAAGCATACAGAGAAGCAAGCGCGCCGAGAGAGGCAGAAGGCAGCAGCACTTGGAAGCAGAAAGAAGCGGCACGGGCTCCTTTGACCACCGACTGGTATCGGACCCTTGCTGAAGCGGAGTGAGTGAGTGTGTGGAGCGCAAGCCGGTAAAATGAAGTAAAAAACTTTCCCCAATAACCTTGGTGATGAGAGGTGTGGTTTGACTTCTGCTCCGTGTCACCGAGGCTCCCCCGGTCCAGGGAGGTCCTGCTGGGTTCGAACCAGTGGCCCGCCACACGTGGCTCCTGATATACTGTATGCCGGAAGAGGACTTTGTAAATATTCACTGATGATGTTACTGTCTCCATTGTCTTCCTGAGGGAATGAGATTAATGCACAGTGAAGATACCGAGCAGATTGTCTGGATGAGGTGAATTCCCAATTCATTCTTTGCTGTTCTGCAAGGAGTTCAGAGATAGGTTATTCTATCACTAATCCTCGGCACGACCCTGTATAGGAGGGGGTTAGGAGAAACAGCGTAGTTTAGTCGGTAGAGTATCTTTTTTTAATGGTATTTAAGAGTTTACTATGTGCCCAGCACTGTTCTAAGGGCTGGGGTATTTACAAGGTAATCAGGTTGTCCCACATGGGGCTCACGGTCTTAATCCCCATTTTACAGATGAGGGAACTGAGGCACAGAATTTAAGTGGCTTGCCCAAAGTCACACAGCTGATGAGTAGCAAAACGGGGATTAGAAACCACGTCCTCTGACTCCCAAGCCCATGCTCTTGCCATTAAGCCATGCTGCTTCTTTCTAATCTAGGGTTCTAAGCCTGCTACTTGTCTGTTGTGTGACCTTGAGTAAGTCACTTCACTTCTCTAGGCCTCATTTACCTCATTATTGTTAGCTTCTGTGGGTAAGACAGCTGACTTCTTTTGTGGCATTTAGCCAGTGGTTTAGTAGAAATAGCCTTCGTTGCCTCCCCCTTCCCTACAATGATAATAATAATAGTGATATTTGTAAAATGGTTACTGTGTACCAGACACTGTACAGAGGGCTGAGGTGGATACAGCCAGATCGGTTTAGATACAGTGTATGTCCTGCATGGGGCTCCCAGTCTTAATCCCCATTTATAGATGACAGAACTCAGGCCCAGAGAAGTAAAGTGACTTGCCCGAGGTCACGTAGCAGACATGTGACGGTGTCAGATTAGAGCCCATGTCTCTCTGACTTTCAGACCCGGTCTCTAGCCGCTAGGCCACACTACCTCTCATGCACTAGAGGTGATCGGGTGGCTAGCAAAGTTGTCCGCGTCGAAACGGCAACGGGAGGGGGTCGAGCTGTGGTCCAAAATGGTGCTGCCTCCCGCCTCCCCTGATACGTTGCAGTCTGGTGCGAGCTTGGTGCCCTTCCTCATGCGTGAGGCCTCCTCTTGTGGAATTCCCTGCCCTGACCCGATGTGGAAGGGCCATCTCATGGCCTAGTCGACAGAGCACGTCCTAGGAGTCAGAAGGTCATGGGTTCTAATCCTGGCTCTGCCACATGTTTGCTGTGTGACCTTGGGTAAGTCACTTCTCTGAGCCTCAGTTATCTCCTCTGTAAAATGGGGATTGAGATTGTGAGTTCCCTGTGGGACAAAGGACCGTGTCCCACCCGATGTGCTTGTATCCACCCCAGCGCTTAGTACAGTGCCTGGCACGTAGTAAGCCCTTAACAAAATACCTTTATCATTATTACTACTAGCCTCACGTGGGACAACCTGATTACTCTGTATCTACCCCAGCGCTTAGAACAGTGCTCGGCACATAGTAAGCGCTTCACAAATACCAACATTATTATTATCAGCAGCAGCAGCCGGCCGGGTGCCCGTACCTTGTGTGGCAACCCGTTGGTAGCCGGGGAGGTAAGCGCTTAGTAAATGGCGACTGACTGCCAACCTCTTGTATGCACACCCGACTCCCCTCATCTCCACAAAGCCTTCCCTGATTAAGCCCTCCTTTCCTCTTCTCCCTCCTACTCATATCATGAGCAGCACGAAGGACACGCACTGTGTCTGACCCCATTAACTTGTGCCTACCCCAGAGCTTGGAACAGTGTTTGACACACAGTACCCGCTTCACAGCTTCCATAAAGGAAAAGCAAGGGCTCGATAAATACCACTGATTGAGATCTCGTAACTGAAGCCATGAGAACGATCCATCAGATGCCCCTTAAAATCGTCTGCTTGTCCTATCATCTTGAAGGATTTCTCCTGAATGATGTTTCGTGGAGCAAAGTGAGTCAATCTGTCACGGATCCTGAGGATTAATTGGTCACCATCAAATATTTCAGCTGATAGCTCATCTATAAAATGGGGATTTAATCCCTGTTCTGCCTCCTAAGCAGACACTGAGCCCCATGTGGATAGGATTGAGTTCGACCTCATTAACTTGTATCTCCACCAGTGCTTAGAACCAGGCTTGACACATAGTAGCCGTTTAACAATGTGTTAATAAGAGTAATCGTAATGAGAATAATAATTCAAGTAGTTTGTACCACTTGGCATGTCTCCATTGGTTATCAATCCTAGAAGAGAGATTTCACTAAATTTCTTGCCTGTTGCTGAACACATCAGTCAATCAACCAATTCAGTCATTTATTCATTCATTCAATAGTATTTATTGAACACTTACTATGTGCACAGCACTGTACTAAGCGCTTGGAATGTACAAATTGGCAACAGATAGAGACAGGCCCTGCCCATTGACGGGCTTACAGTCATTAGTATTTATTGAACACTTATTCTGCAAAGTACTGTCCTACGCTCTTGAGAGTACAATATAACAACCAACACACATATTCCTGCCCACAACGAGCTCACAGTCTAGAGGGGAGAGAGACATTATATGAATAAATAAATGACAGATCTATACTTATTTGCTGTGGGGATGGGACGGAGGATGAATGAGGGAGCCAGTAAGAGCAATCCAGGAGGGAGACGAGGGCTCCCTCGGGGAAGGTTTCTTGGAAGAGATGTTCCTTCGACAAGATTTTGAAGTGAGGGAAAGCAATTGTCTGTCTGATATGAGGAGGGAGGGCGTTCCAGGCCAAAGGTAGGATGTGGGTGAGAGGTCGGTAGTGAGACAGATGAGATGGAGGTACACTGGGAATGTTAGCATTAGAGGAACAAAGTATGCAAACTGTTGTGGGAGGGGGCAAGGGGATTTAGGACCCTAAAGCCATTGGGGAGGATTTTGCCTGATGCGGAGATGGATAGGCAATCACTGAAGTCTCTTGAGGAGGTGGGGAAACATGGTCTGAATGTTTTTGAAGGAAAATGATTTGGGAAGCAGAATGCAGTATGGATGGAATATATTGAGCATTTCCTGTGTGCAAAGATCAAGGCATAGTCATAAAATCATTTAATGTCAAAAAAATTGGGAATAATAACAATAACCATGGTATTTCCCAAGTGCTTACTATGTGCCAAGCACTCTACTAAATGCAAGGCTAGATAAGGGATCATCAGACCCTGTTCAACATAGGACTTACAGTCTAAGGATGCAGTAGAAGTGTCAATTTTACCCCCATTTTATAGATGAGGAAACTGAAGAACAGAAAAATCAAGTGCCTAGGTGAAGGTAAGGGAAGCGGCTGGTCTGTTTTATTTGGAAATTTTCTCTCTGGTAAATGGATTAGGAGTTGCCAGAAAGTCAGTGTACAAATACGATAAAAGAGTCACTTAGCTTAGACCATGAGTTACCAGAGGTGAGCAGAGTTGTAGTGTTTACTAATAATCTGCTGGAGAATAGATTGTCGTCGTACAAGATCGATGCTGTGGGCAACCACAGCTTAATGTTTGGGGCTCATTTAACAGTAGTTCTTAAACAGTAGAATTGATCATTCTGTTTAATTACTGCGAGCTCTTTTTTTATTATTTAGAATGAATGCTGAGGTGGCTAAATGTTTGTAAGGGCAATTTAGCCACAGACTTAAGAAGGTAAACTGAATTCATTCATTCAATCACATTTATCGAGTGCTTACTGTGTGCAGAGCACTGTACTAAGCACTTGGGAAGTACAATTCAGCAACAAATAGAGACGATTCCTGCCCACAAAGGGCTCAACTGAATGCATTAAGAATATCATACTTTCTAAACTCAAAAAATAAAAATTCCGCACCACTATTTCGAAGTAGAAATTGTCATCAGCAGTGTACTCAGAAGCCAGCACTTATTTATGATTTATGCATTCTAGCACTGATGTATCAATGTATATTCAGTTTTATATTTCCGTGACCTACTCGGCTTTTTCATCATGACATAGATGTGCTATCTTCATTTATATCTGTTTTCTTATGGTATTTGTTAAGCACTGAGTCTACGCCAGACACTGTACTAAGCGCTAGGGTAGATACACGCTAATTAGGTTGGACAGAATCCCTGGCCCTCATAGGGCTCACAGTCTTAATCCCCTTTTCACAGATTATTTAACTGAGGCCCAGAAAAGTGAAGCGACTTGCCTCAGGTCACACAGCAGACGAGTGGCAGAGCTGGGATTAGAACCCGTGACCTTGTGACTCCCATGCTTGTGCTTTTCCCAAGAAGCTACATCACTTCTCTTGTTCTTACCACAGATCCCACTTCTCTTGTTCTTACCACAGATCCCACTATTAGATATAGTACTAATGGCATCGATACCATAGATACCTACTATGTCCAAAACATTTAGTACAGGGTAGGGCTGGGTCTTTTGCTTCTAGCTCTCCCCCCCAAAGTCCTCAATAAATACCACTGATTAAGGATGTATTTTGTATTTGAGACCTTCCTTCCCTAACATTCATCTTCAACTATTCATTCTTCAGAGGCTCCTTACCCACTGCTTTGAAACATTTCCATGTCTCCCTTATCCTAAAAACTTCCTCCTTTGACCCCACGGCTGCCTCCACTTATCACCCCATTTCCCTCCTACCATTCTTCTCCAAACTCCTTGAGCGAGTTTCTCATATTCCTCAAATTCCTCTCCTCCAAAACTCTCCTTGACCACTTCCAAACTGGCTTCCGTCCCCTTCCCTCCATGGAAACCGCCTTCTCGGTGGTCACCCGTGATCTCTTCCATGCCGAATCGAGCGGCCTCTACTCCATCCTAATCCTCTTTGACCCCTCAACTGCCTTTGGCACTGTGGACCATCCCCTTCTTCTGGAAACGTTATCCAACCTCAGCTTCACTGACACGGTCCTCTCGTAGTTCTCCTCTTATCACTCTGGCTGCTCATTCTCAGCCTCTTTTTCAGCTTCATCCTCTCCACCCCACTCCTTAACTGCGGGGGTCCTTCAAGGTTCAGTTTTAGGTCCTCTCCTATTCTCCATCTACACACGGTTTTGCACATAGTTTGCGCTTAACAAAAGCCATAAAAGGCACATGTGCAGACCTGCCCACATTAGCCAGTTACAGGCATACGGTGACCGGTATCCAAGTTCCCTTGATTCCTAATCCTATCGGCAGGACATTTTAACTCAAAGAGTGCTCAGTAAATGCCATTGCTTCCGCACTGTGGTATTTCTAAAGTGCTTACTATGTGCCAAACACTGCACTAAGCACTGGGGTAGGAGAAGCAGTGTGGCTCAGTGGAAAGAACCCGGGCTTGGGAGTGAGAGGTCATGGGTTCGAATCCCCACTCTGCCACTTGTCAGCTGTGTGACTGTGGGCAAGTCACTTAACTTCTCTGCGCCTCAGTTACCTCATCTGTAAAATGGGGATTAAAGACTGTGAGCCCTATGTGGGACAACCTGATTCCCCTGTGTCTACCCCAGCGCTTAGAACAGTGCTCTGCACATAGTAAGCGCTTAACAAATACCAACATTCTTACAAGGTAATCAGGTCCCAAATGGGATTACATTCTAAGTAGGAGGGAGAACAGGTATTCAATCCCCATTTTGGAGATAAGAAAATTGAGGCACAGAGAAGTGAAACGATGATGATCATGATGATGGTATTCGTTAAGCGCTTACTATGTTCCAGGCACGTTCTAAGCTCTGAGGTAGATACCAGCTAATCAGATTGGGCCCAGTCCATGTTCCACCTGGGGCTCACAGTCTTAATCTCCACTTTACAGAAGAGGTAACCGAGGCACAGATATGTACATAAGTGCTGTGGGGTTGAGGGTGAGGATAATACCAAAAGCTCAAAGGGCATAGTTCCAGTGCATAGGTGACAGAGAAGGGAGAGAGAGCCGGGGGAAAGAAGGCTTAATCGGGGAAGGCCTCTCGGAGGAATGGTGACATGTTCAGTGTGAGTTGTCAGTGGGACATCCGAGAAGAGATGTCCTGAAGGCAGGAGGGAATGTGAGGCAGAAGAGATGGAGAAAGATCAGGGATGGAGATTTGGGAGTCATCTAAATAGAGATGGGAGCAAAAGAGCTCTCCAAGGGAGTGGGTGAAGAGTGGGAGATCCAGAAATGAACCTTGAAGAACGCCCAAGTTAAGAGTCTCTAGCAGGCTTCCAAAGCCTGGCAGCTTCACAAAGAGCCACTGCGGTCATCATTCAGGCCAGAGAAACTTTCTCTCACAAACTGAGCCATTGTGGGGGGATAATTTAGCCACCATCCTCATCACTGTTTGCTAAAGCATGTGAGATGTAAAATCCTCTAAAAATTCCCCACTAAATCAATCCACAATCACCAGCATTTCACACACATGGATATCTCCAGTTAATTGGAACTATTCCAATTGAGGAGGAGGCAATTGGGCCAAAATTGACTCCGTGAGCCCCATGTGGGACAGGGGCTGTGTCCAACCTGATTAGTTTATAGCTGTCCCAGCGCCGAGTACAGTGTCTGGCACAGAGTAATCATGTAGCAAAATAACATTAAAAATGAAACAAAACAAAAGGAAACAATCAGTACAGGTGTACACATCTGCTTGTTTATTTATCTGGTACACATTCATTCATTCATTTACTGAATCCTTTCTGTGGGCTGTGCAATGTGCTAAGTGCTTGGGAAAGTACAGTACAACAATAAACAATGACATTCCCTACTCACAACAAGATCACAGTCTCGAGTAACGTTGGTATTTGTTAAGCGCTTACGATGTGCCGAGCACTGTTCTAAACGCTGTGGGAGGTACAGGGTAATCAGGTTGTCCCACTTGGGCTCACAGTCTTCATCCCCATTTTCCACATGAGGTCACTGAGGCACCGAGAAGTCAAGTGACTTGCCCACAGTCACACAGCTGCCAAGTGGCAGAGCCGGAATTCGAACCCATGACCTCTGACTCCCAAGCCCGGCCCATTCCACTGAGCCACGCTGCTTCTCTGAGCCATAGCTGGTGTCTTCCCACCGCCTTTTCTCTGTCAGCTTCCGCTGCCCACCGTCTCTCACATTCTGTGACCGTCCCCGCAAAACCAGACCTGATCCGGCCCCGAACTAAAAAAGAAAAAAAAATTACTGCATCTGTTAAGCATTTACTATGTGCCAAGCACTGTTCTGCGCGCTGGGGTAGATACAAGTTGATCAGGTTGGACAGGGTCCCTTGTCCCACATGAGGCTCACATTCTTCATTCCCATGCACACACACGCACACACACACACACACACAACTTGTGCTCTAAACATTCATATCTGTTATTTTACTCTTCTACCTATTTTTATTTGGCAATTTGCGTGCAGTACTAGTAGGCAAATCACTTCACTTCTCTGTACCTCAGTTTCCTCATCTGTAAAATGGGGATGAAGACTGTGAGTCCCATGTGGGACAGAGGCTGTGCCCAACCTGATTATCTTGTATCTACCCTAGCTCTTGCTAAGGTGCCTGGAACACAGTATGTGTTTCACAAATGCCAGATGAAATACTAAATAACTAAAAAGACATTAAATGAATTAAAGGTAGGAAAGAGATCAAGTATGAAGACATGTACATAAATGCTGAGGAGATGGGCAGTTGGTTAAGTAATAATAATAATGTTGGTATTTGTTAAGCACTTATTATGTGCAGAGCGCTGTTCTAAGCGCTGGGGGAGATACAGGGTAATCAAGGTTGTCCCACGTGAGGCTCTCAGTCTTAATCCCCATTTTACAGAGGAGGGAACTGAGGCACAGAGAAGTGAAGTGCCTTGCCCACAGTCACAAAGCTGACAAGCGGCAGAGCCGGGATTCAAACCCACGACCTCTGAGTCCCAAGCCTGTGCTCTTTCCACTGAGCCACGTTGCTTGGGCGGGCTTCAGAAGGAAGTCTATAAGTAAAACAGAAAAGTAAGGGAGTGGGGTGGGAAGATGAAACTTTAGTCAGGGAAGGCTTCTGGGTGGAGATGTGACTATATTGTATTGATGTCTGTTTATTTGTATTGATCTGTCTCCCTCCCTCCCCTGACTGTGAACTCACTGTGGACAGGGATTCTCACTCTTTACTGTGGTATTGTATCGTTCCCAACTGCTTAGTGCAGTGCTCTGCACACGGCGCTTAATAAATAGGAATGAATGAATAAATATGCATGAATGAACTTTAGGATGGCTTTGAGTGACAGTTCGCTGGATGTAAAGGAGGAGCGCAGGCCAGAGCCCCGCAGAATTTATGTCTGTATCTGTAATTTATTTATGGACGTCTTTCTCCCCCTCTAGGCGGTAAGCTGGTTGTGGGCAGGGAATAGGTCCGTTCTGTTGTTTATCACATAATCTCCCAAGTGCTTAGTACAGTGCTCTGCACACACTAAGCGTTCAATACGTACTATTGACTGACTAATTGACTGAGAGCAAGAAAGACAAGATCAAGGCACAGGGCGTAGACTTACAAAGAGTCCGCATCAGCCAGGAAATCCTTACTGTAGGCTTTAAGATACTCAATTAGTTCTTCCCTACCTACCTCGCTGTTCTCCAACTTCAGCCCAGCCTGAACACTTCACTCCTCTAATGCCGTAATAGCAATAATAATAATAATAATAGTATTTAAGCACTTACTATATGCCAAAAACTGTTCTAAGCGCCGGAGCTGACACAAGTTAATCAGATCGGACAAAGTCCCCGTCCCCCACTGGGCCCCATTTTTCAGAGAAGAGGTAACCGAGGCACTGAGAAGTGAAGTGACTTGCCCGCGGTCGCAGCGGAAAAGTGGCAGAGCCGGGATCATGTATTCAATCGTATTTATTGAGCGCTGATTGTGTGCAGAGCACTGTGCTAAGCTCTTGGAAGCCCGTTGTTGGGTAGGGATTGTCTCTGTTGCCGAACTGTACTTTCCAAGTGCTTAGAGAAGCAGCGTGGCTCAGTGGAAAAAGCCCGGCTTGGGAGTCAGAGGTCATGGGTTCGAATCCCAGCTCTGCCACTTGGTAGCTGTGTGACTGTGGGCAAGTCACTTCACTTCTCTGTGCCTCAGTTCCCTCATCTGTAAAATGGGGATGAAGACTGTGAGCCTCACTTGGACAACCTCATTCCCCTGTATCTACCCCAGCACTTAGAACAGTGCTCTGCACGTAGTAAGCGCTTAACAAATACCAACATTTTTTTTATTTTTTAGTACAGTGCTCTGCACACAGTAAGCACTCAATGATTACTATTGAATGAATGAATGAAAGTCTCATCTGTCTCGCTGCTGACTCCTTGCCCACATCCTACCTATAGCCAGGATCTCCCTCCCCCTTCTACATCTGACAGACCATCTCTCTCTTCATCTTTCAAGCCCCATAAAATTATATTGTTATTATCATTATTATTGTTGTTTGTTAAGCACTTACTATGTGCCAGGCACTGTTCTAACTGCTGGGGCCGATGTAAGCAAATCGGGTTGAAAACAGTCTCAATCCCCATTTTCAAGCTGAGGTAACTGGGGCCCAGAGAATAATTATAATAATAATAAGGGCATTTCTTAAGCGCTCACTATGTGCCAGGTACTGTATTAAGCACTGGGTGGATACAAACAAATAGGGTTGGACACTGTCCAATAATAATAATAATAGTATTATTATTTTATAGCCCCCATATCACAAAAATCTCATTCAGATGCACAAGTCCTAGAAAGAAACTCCAACATTACATTACATCGATTAGATAATTAAAATAAGAAATACAATATTAGTTTTTCAGCAATGGTTTTCAATGCTTTTTTCAATTGACGAAGTGCTCCCAGCTAAATTTATGACTCTGTGGAGTCTCAACTACTGGGGCAAATCACCCACGCGTACTCGCTCTTCAAAGAGTTCAGTATCGATATGTTAATAATTAAAATAGACAGCACCAAAACTCACTGAAGGTGATTATCCCTAGGTCGATTGCAGCAACTCGCATTCTGTCAAAGTCGCGTTGGGCATTTTAAATATTTTATAAATGATGCTGATGATGATAATAGTATTTATTGATCACTTCCTGTGTGTCTAACACTGTTCTAAGCACTGGAGTAAATACAAGTTAATCAGGTTTGGCACAGTTCCTGCCCCACATGGGCTCACAATCTAAGGAGGAGGGAGAACAGGTTTTAAATCTCCATTTTACAAATGAGGAAACTGAGGCCCAAGGAAGTGAAGTGACTTGCCTAAGCTCATAGAGCAGACAAGTGGTGGAGTCAGGAATAGAACCCAGGTCCTCTGACTCCCAGGCCCGGTCCCTTTCCGCTAGGTCAAACTGTAAAAACTCCTGAGCAGGGATTATTTTGATGGCATCTTTGAAATCTAAAATTAATAAGTTTAAAGGTGACACTTTGTCAAAGATGTCGCCTCCGGCTCTGACTTCAATTAAGACTCTCCACCACATAAGTCTTGGTGTGATTGCCTCCTCTCTCAACTAGATGGTAAACGATATTTTCCTCGAGGGCAGTTAACGTGTCAACCAACTTTAGTATCTTGTACTCTCTCAAGTGCTTAGTGCAGGACTCTGCCCGTGGTAAGCACTCAATATAAAACACTAATGGGTTGATCAGGATCAAAATCATAACCTTCTGTTTCAAATCCTCTCCCGACTCCACCTCTTTTCCCCCAACATTCTGTCCACCACTGTGTGTGATATGGTTGTCATGTATCTACCCTAAGGCTTAGAACAGTGCTTGGCATACAGTAAGTGCTTATCAAATGCCATTATCATCAATAATAATAATCATAATGTTGGTATTTGTTAAGCACTTACTCTGGGCAGAGCACTGTTCTAAGCGCTGGGGCAGATACAGGGTAATCAGTTTGTCCCACGTGAGGCTCGCAGATAATCCCCATTTTACAGATGAGGTAACTGAGGCACAGAGAAGTTAAGTGACTTGCCCACAGTCGCACAGCTGACAGGTGGCAGATCCGGGAGTCGAACCCATGACCTCTGATTCCGAAGCCCACGCTCTTTTCACTGAGCCACGCTGCTTCCTTATTATTGTTGTTGTTATTACAGTACATAAGAGTTGGTATACAGGATCCCTGCTCTCAAGAGCTTACAGTCAATTGATCAAGGGTATTAATTGAACACTTACTCTATGCAGAGCACTGTTCTAAGTTGTGGGGAAAGAACAGTGCAATAGAATTGGTAGATATGAACCCTGCTGGCAAGGAGGGATATCCATATGCCTCTGCATCCAAGAAAAACTCCTCACCTTTGGCTTTAAAGCAGTCAGTCCCTTTGCCCGCTCCTACTCACCTAGCTATTCTTCTACAACAATCCAGGCCACACACTTTGCTCCTCTAATGCCAAATTTCTCACTGGGCCTCCATCTGGTCTATTTAACTGCGGACCTCTTGCCCACGTCCTGCCTCTGGCCTGGAACACCCTCCGTCCTCGTATCCGACTGACAATGGCTGTCCCCACCTTCGCGGCCTTACTGAGGGCCCATCTCCTCCAAGAGGCCTTCCCTGACTAAGCCCTCCTTTCCTCTTCTCCCACTCCCTTTGCTGTCACCCTGACTCCCTCCTTTTATTCATCCCCCACTCCAGTCCCATAATATTTGTGTGCATATTTGGAATTTATTTATTCATATTAACTTCTGTCTCCCCCTCTAGACTGTAAGCTCATTGTGGGCAGGAACTATGTCTGTTTATAGTTGTACTCTCCCAAGTGCTTAATACAGTACTTTGCACATAGTTAAGCACTCAATAAATGAATAAATGAATGAATGAATGAATGAAAGGCACTTACAGTCTACAGGAGGAGCGTGTGGTCCAGAGGAGCTTATAGTGTGCAGGATATAGTTCGGGAAACAGACATTAAATAAGCTTGTCAGGGAATGTGTTTATTTATCGATGAATTTTACTCGCCCAAGTGCTTAGTGCTGTGCTCTGCACACAGTAAGCTCTCAGTAAATGCGGTTGAATGAAGAAATTACAGGTAGGGGAAGGATTAAAAATGAAGGATATGTACAAAAGTGCAATGAGGCTGAGATATCAAAGTGCTAAAGGGGATACAGATCCAAGTGTAATGGGTCCGTAGAAGAGAAGCAGCATAGCCTAGTGGCAAGAGCAAGGGCTTGGGAGTCCTAGGTCATGGGTTCTAATTCCACTCTACCACTTGTCCTCTGTGTGACCTAGGACAAGCCATTTAGCTTCTTTGTGCCTCAGTTACCTCATCTGTAAAAAGGGGGATTAAGACTGTGAGCCCCACATGGGACAACCTGATTATCTTGTATCTACCCCAGTGCTTAGTATTCATTCAATAGTATTTATTGAGCGCTTACTATGTGCACAGCACTGTACTAAGCGCTTGGAATGTACAAATTGGCAACAGATAGAGACAGTCCCTGCCAATGACAGGCTTACAGTCTAATCAGTCTAATCTACGCAGTCTAGTATAACGCTTGGCACATAGTAAGCATTTAACAAATATATTTATTATTACTATTATTATTATTACTATTGGAGACGGGGCCTTGGTAGGGAATGAAAACTTTGTCCGGGAAGCCTCTCGGAGGAGGGGTGATTTAATAAGGCTTTGAAGATGGGGAGACTGATGGTCTGTCAGATTGAAAGAGATGGCGTTGCAGGCAGGAGGGAGAATGTGAGCAAGAGACTGAAGGTGAGAGAGATGGAGAAGCAACTTGGCTTAGTGGAAGGAGCACGGGCTTGGGAGTCAGAGGTCATGAGTTCTAATCCCGGGTCCACAACTTGTCAGCAGTGTTACTTCGGGCAAGACACTTAACTTCTCTGTGCTTGTTACCTCATCTGAAAAATGGGGATTGAGACTGCGAGCCCCAAGTGGGACAGCCCGATTACTTCATATCTACCCCAGCTCTTAGAACAGTACTTGGCACGTAGCAAGCGCTTGACAAATACCATTATTATTATTATTATGAGATCCAGGTACAAAGAGTAGGTGGGTATTAGAGGAGCCAAGTGTGTATACTGACTTGGCGTGGTATGTATACTGCATTGGAATGGCAAAGGAACGAGTGAGGTTAGGTTGGAAGGGGCAAGTTCATTCATTCATTCATTCAATAGTATTTATTGAGCGCTTACTATGTGCAGAGCACTGTACTAAGCGCTTGGAATGAACAAGTCAGCAACAGATACAGTCCCTGCCGTTTGATGGGCTTACAGTCTAATCGGGGGAGACGGCCAGATGAGAACAATGGCAATAAATAGAGTCAAAGGGAAGAACATCTCGTAAAAAACGATGGCGACTAAATAGAATCGAGGCGATGTACAATTCATTAACCAAATAAATAGGGTAACGGAAATATATACAGTCGAGCGGATGAGTACGGTGCTGTGGGGACGGGAAGGAAGAGGTGGAGGAGCAGAGGGAAAGGGGGAAAAAGAGGGTTTAGCTGCGGAGAGGTAAAGGGAGGGTGGCAGAGGGAGTAGAGGGAGAAGAGGAGCTCAGTCTGGGAAGGCCTCTTGGAGGAGGTGAGTTTTAAGTAGGGTTTTGAAGAGGGGAAGAGAATCACTTTGGCGGAGGTGAGGAGGGAGGGCCTTCCAGGACCACGGGAGGACGTGGCCCGGGGGTCGACGGCGGGATAGGCGAGACCGGGGGAAGGCGAGGAGGTGGGTGGCGGAGGAGCGGAGCGTGCGGGGTGGGTGGTAGAAAGAGAGAAGGGAGGAGAGGTAGGAAGGGGCAAGGTGACGGAGAGCCTCGAAGCCTAGAGTGAGGAGTTTTTGTTTGGAGCGGAGGTCGATGGGCAACCACTGGAGTTGTTTAAGAAGGGGAGTGACTTGCCCGGATCGTCTCTGCGGGAAGATGAGGCGGGCGGCGGAGTGAAGACTAGACCGGAGCGGGGCGAGAGAGGAGGAAGGGAGGTCAGAGAGAAGGCCGACACGGTAGTCTAGCCGGGATATAACCAGAGCCCGTAGCGGTAAGGTAGCCGTCTGGGTGGAGAGGAAAGGGCGGATCTTGGCGATATTGTAGAGGTGAGACCGGCAGGTCTCGGTAACGGATAGGATGCGCGGGGTGAACGAGAGAGTCGAGTCAAGGACGACCCGAGATCGAGGGCCCGAGAGACGGGAAGGATGGTCGTGCCATCCACGGTGATAGGGAAGTCTGGGAGAGGACCGGGTTCGGGAGGGAAGATGAGGAGCTCAGTCTCGCTCATGTTGAGTTTTAGGTGGCGGGCCGACATCCAGGTGGAGACTCAAGTTGATTGAGTACCTCAAATAATAATAATAACAGTTAATAATTGTGCTATTCATTAAGAGCTTGTTGCGTGCCAGGTACCGTACTAAGCGATACAAGCGAATCTGGTTGGACACAGTCCCTGTCCCACGTGGGGCTCACAGCCTCAATCCCCATTTTATAAATGGGGTAACTGAGGCCCAGAGGAGTGAAGTGGTTTGCCCAAGTTCCCACAGCAGACACGTGTCAGAGCTGTGATTAGAATCCGTGGCCTCCTGACTCCCAGGCCCGGGTTCTATCCAGTAGGGCATGTAACGAGTTTCTGTTTTATGTGGAGATGGATGGGCACCATTGTAGGCTTTTCGGCAGTGGAGAGACTGGAGAAAAGTAATTTTTGGAAAAATGATGTAGGCAGCAAGACTGCTGGTGACTGTAGACCAGAAACTCACTGTGGGCAGGGAATGCGTCTGATATTGTCGTGTTGTACTCTCCAAAGTGCTTAGTGCAGTGCCCTGCACACGGTAAGCCCTCAATAAATACGATAGATGGAGTTATTAAAGTATCAACTGGAGAAGAGAGAGACAGGAGGAAGGGAGGGTGGTGAGGAGGCTGAGACAGTAATCGAGGCAGGATATAATAATAATAATAAATGTGCTACTTAAGTGTTCACTATGTGCAAGGACTCTACTAAGTGCTAGGGTGACTTCAAGCCTATCGGGTTGGACACAGTCCCTGTCCCACATGGGGCTCCAAGTCTCAATCTCATTTTACTGATGAGGTACAGAGAAGTGAAGTGATTTGCCCCAGGTCACACAGAAAAGTGGCAGAGCCGGGATTAGAACGCATGACCTTCTGACTCTTCGGATCACCTTAGTATCGTTTGGATGGAGAAGAAGGGGCAGATGTGCTTATTTTGCATCTCCACTCTGCAGCTCTGAACTAGCCTCACCAGTCCAGTTATTAATAGAGTTCTTGGCACGTAGTAAGCGCTTAAATACCACAGTTATTCAGTGCTGCTCGTCTTAGCTCCAACTGTTCTCAGTTGAAGAGAGTCTGTTTGTGGGACAGAGTCTTTCTTTGGATAGCGCGTCCCAAATGAACCTCGACATTCACTCTATTTTCCTATCACATAGCATAAATAAAGCATTCAGCCAGATAAAATGGCAGTTCACATATTGCTATCTCTGGATCATTCTTTCAGTATTTAACGGGAAGAAAACTTGGGCAACTTTTGTGTCTTTCTCACTTACCTGGCACATCACCCATTACTCAGTGTGTTTAGGGAAAATCTGACAGCTTGCTAACATGAAAAAAAAAAGTTTTAAAGACAGATGAATACATTCTTTTTCATGAAAAAGCAGTGATGGGAAAAGAATTGCTCTAAATCATCAACACTGTTAATTATTATTTTCTTGATCTTCAAACTGCACACTAACCTAACGCCAACCTACTCTCTGAACCTCAGTCTAATAATGATTATAATAATAGTAATAACAGTGTTTGTTAAGCACTTACTATGTGCCAAGCATTATTCTTAGCCCTGGGATGGATACAAGATTTTCAGGTTGGACACGGTCCCTGTCCCACGTGGGCCTCACTGTCTTAATCCCTAGTTTACAGATGAGATCACTGAGGTCCAGAGAAGTGAAGTTACTTGCCCAAGGTCATACAGCAGACAAGTGGCAGAGTCGGGATTAGAACCCAGATCCTTCTGACTTTCAGGCCGAGGCTCCATCCACTAAGGCAACACTGCTTCTCTATATCTATGGGGAAGCGGCGTGGCTCAGTGGAAATAGCCTGGGCTTCGGAGTCAGAGGTCATGAGTTCTACTCCCGGCTCTGCCACCTGTCAGCTGTGTGATTGTGGGCAAGTCACTTGACTTCTCTGTGCCTCGGTTACCTCGTCTGTAAAATGGGGATTAACTGTGAGCCTCACGTGGGACAACCTGATTACCCTGTATCTACTCCAGGGCTTAGAACAGTGCTCTGCACATAGTAAGTGCTTAACAAATACCAACATCATTATTATCTCAACTATCCCTCGATTGACCCTCACCCAAGTTCTCCCTTTGCCCTGGAATTCCCTCCCCCTTCATAGCTGCCAGACCACCACTCTTCAAACCTTCAAAACCCTCCTAAAATTCCCTCTCCTCCAAGAGACCTTCCCTGACTAAGCCTTTATTTCCCGTCTCTGTTCTCTCTGCATCAGCTCTACCCTTGGATCTGTCCCTGATCTGATTTTGACCCACCCCAGTGCTTTGAACAGTGTTTGACATCTAGTCAGCAGTTAACAAATACCCTTAAAAAATGGAATTGGCCAAGTAGGTGAGACTGGAAAGCAAGGTAAATCTGATTTGAAAATGACAGGGTAGAAGAAGCTAGGGGAGAAGGAGGTCTCTCACCTACAGGTGAGCGGGAAGCAAGGTTTTGGCAATAATGGCTCCTCTATTTTACTGCAGTTGCATTTGACTAAAACCTCAGGATCTATAATAATGATGATGGCCTTTACTGAAAATCATTCAGTGCAACAGATTGATTTTTTTTCTTTTTATGAAATCTGTTAAGCATTTACTATGTACCAAGAACCATACCAAATTTTATATTGATATTTTATATTTATATTTTCAATTTTATTCATTTATATCAATGTCTGCCTCCCCCTCCAGACTGTAATTTCACCGTGGGCAGGAAGCATGTCCTCTAGACTGTAAACTTATGGGCGGAGAAGGTCACTGTTTACTGTTGTACTTTCCCTAGCATTTAGTACAGTGCTCTGCACACAGTAAGCAGTCAATAAATATGATTGAATGAATCAATCAATCGGTTATATTATTAGTGGACTCTCCCTAGTGCTTAGTACAGTGCTCTGTGCACAGTAAGCGCTCAATAAATACGATGGACTGATTGACTACTGGGGTAGATACACGTTAATCAGGTTGGACACATTCCCCGTCCCACGTGGAGATCGCAGCATGTATCCCCATTTTACAGATGAGGTGACTGAGGTCACACAGCAGAAAAGTGGCAGAGTCAGAATTAGAACTCAGGTCCTCTGAGTCCCAGGCCCATATTCTACCCCTTAAGCCAGGCTTCTTGGGCACCTGTTATACGTCACGCATCATGCTAAGGTCAGATCAGACAAGGGGCTCACAGCCTAAGTGGGAGAACAGGGATGGAGCCCGGGCTTGGGAGTCAGAAGGAACTGGGTTCTAATCCCGGATCTGCCTCTTGTCTGTTGTGTGGTGTTGGGCAAGTCATTTCACTTCTCTGGGCCTAAGTTACTTAACTGTAAAATGGAGATTGAGACTGTGAGTCCCACGTGGCACAGGGACTGTGTCCAACTTAATTTGCTTGTGTCCACCCCAGGGCTTAGTACAATGCCTGGCGCCTAGTAAGCACTTAAAAAAATACCATTATTATTATTATTATTAAGCACTTACTGTGTGCAGAGCACTGTACTAAGTGCTTGAGAGAAGCAGCGTGGCTCAGTGGAAAGAGCCCGGGCTTTGGAGTCAGGGCTCATGAGTTCGAATCCCAGTTCTGCCACTTGTCGGCTGTGTGACTGTGGGCAAGTCACTTCACTTCTCTGTGCCTCAGTTCCCTCATCTGTAAAATGGGGATTAAGACTGTGAGCCCCACGTGGGACAACCTGATGCCCCTATGTCTAGCCCAGCGCTTAGAACAGTGCTCGGCACATAGTAAGCGCTTAACAAATACCAACATTATTAGTACAACATAACAGAACAGAAACATTACCTGCCCGTGATGAGCTTACCGTCTGGAGGGGATGAAATGGTTTTAGTTTTATTGTGTGAATTTGTGTTGTGTTTTCATGTTTGTTCATTCCTGATGTGTCTGCCTCCAGTCGCTTCTCTCCACTTATGCTCTTAGACTGACTCCCCCAAGTCCCCCAAGGGGCAGAGACCACGTCTAATGCTCTCCCAGCATTCGTTGTCGTTCAGTGTCTCCTCTATTCCATTCCCCCTTCTTCATCTTCAGTTTGCAAGCATGTTCCAATTTCCTGTATCCCGAGGGTTGTGTTGTATACTGAATTTGTGGGATCCGTTATGATTTGGAAACTCCGATAAAATGAAAGCTGTGGTGCCTGTTGACATCAACTGCAGTTAGCTCTATTGATTTGTTTCCTTTGATTTTTCAGGTTACAGTCATTCATTCTCTATTGCTCTGATTTGGGAATAAAAGATGTATAATCACATTTTACTCGCTTTATTTATGAAACCCTTCTAAGACAATATATGAAACATGGCCTGTAATATTATGAAAAAAACAAACAACCGACACTAATATTTCCTCCATCCTTAAACTGATTAGTGACCGTGAACAAATCTCTCCGTAATGATTTGGTTGATGTCATCCATTTTAATGAGTATGAGAGGAAGTATGGCGGGCTTAGAGAAATATTCATCTTATATTATGGTACTGGTGAACTTCCAAAATACAGAGTTTATTAGGATCCAATATGCTATTATAAGGTTATAATCATATGTCATTTTGCAAGTCTACTAAAGAATGAAAAAATCCTCACAGAAAAACATTAATCCAAATTTAGGTATCGATGTTTTTTGATAGGGAAACCTGAATTAAGATGAGGAAATCTTTGTTAGTTAAAGGTTCAGCAATTGTTCCTGTCACCTGATCAGTCAGAGGTATTCATTGTATGCTTACTAAGTGCAGAACACTGTACTAAGCACTTGGGAGAATACGATATAGCAGAATTAGCAGACATGTTCCCTGCCCATAACGAACTTATGGTCAAGATAGGGAGATAGACATTAGCAAGAATAAAAAACAATTAATAATGTAGAATTTAAAGCTATGTACACTAGTGTTGTGGGGTTGGGATGGACGTCAAATGTCCAAGTGCATATATGATCCAGAAAGGAGAGCAAGCCAGGGAAAAGAGGCTTAACTGGGGAAAGCAACCTTTTCATTCAATCAGTCATATTTATTTAGCACTTATTGTGTACAGAGCACTGTAATAAATGCTTGGGGGAGCACAATAAAACACTATAATAATGATTGTATTTCTTGAGCCCTTACTATGTGCCAGGCACCATACTAATTACTGGGGTAGATACAAGCAAATGGGCTTGAGCACAGTCCCTGTCCCACTTGGGGCTCACATTTTTAAACCCCACTTTACAGATGAGATAACTGAGGCACGGGAAATTTAAGTCACTTGCCCAAGGCCACAAAGCAGATAAGTGGCAGATCTGTGATTTGAACCCAGATCTGTCCGACTCCCAGGCCCATGCTCTATCCACTAGGCCAAGCTGCTTCCGCACAATCCCTGCCAAATACTGTGGATTGGTAAATCAACTCTTCCAAACATAAAATGAAAACTTTCTACAGTTTGTTGCAATCGTGACGATAAGGGGTAGGGGTTTCTGGAAGGATTGGTAATTAGGTTATTGCTTTGTCTCTGAGCAGTCAGTGTTCACGGAAAACAAAATTCATCATTGGCTGATGGCAAATCTCATGGGATTATTGGTGTTTATCTAATGGCTAATGGGAAACAGCACTGACAAATTACGGTGTAATTATAAACAAGAAAGAACGATCTGATAGGTATTCTAAAATCGCAGTGTTTAAATGGACAGAGAAAATGTTCTTATAAATCCTCATTTAAACTGAGGACTGACTAAGGGAAACCAACTGATTGCGCTTAATTCTGTAAACGTTTGGAGACTTGTTATTCAGCCCCACACCATTTGTGTATAATATATACTTATATTAATATCTGTCATCTTCTCTAGATCGTAAGCCTGTTGTGGGCAGAGAATATGTCGATTTATTGTTACGAGGTACTCTCCCAAGCTCTTAGTATTGCGCTCTGCACACGATAAACCCTCAGTAAATACCATTATCGATTGATCGATTACTGATAATCGATCAGAGAAGCAGCGTGGCTCAGTGGAAAGAGCACGGGCTTTGGAGTGAGAGGTCATGAGTTCGAATCCCAGCTGGGCCACTTGTCAGCTGTGTGACTTTGGGCAAGTCACTTAACTTCTCGGTGCCTCAGTTACCTCATCTGTAAAATGGGGATTCATTCATTCATTCAATAGTATTTATTGAGCGCTTACTATGTGCAGAGCACTGTACTAAGCGCTTGGGATGAACAAGTCGGCAACAGATAGAGACGGTCCCTGCCGTTTGACGGGCTTACGGTCTGATCGGGGGGAGACGGACAGACGAGAACGATGGCGATAGATAGAGTCGAGGGGAAGAACATCTCGTAAAAACGATGGCAACTAAATAGAATCGAGGCGATGTACAATTCATTAACAAAATAAATAGGGTAACGAAAATATATACAGTCGAGCGGACGAGTACGGTGCCGTGGGGATGGGAAGGGAGAGGTGGAGGAGCAGAGGGAAAAGGGGAAAATGAGGGTTTAGCTGCGGAGAGGTAAAGGGGGGATGGCAGAGGGAGTAGAGGGAGAAGAGGAGCTCGGTCTGGGAAGGCCTCTCGGAGGAGGTGAGTTTTAAGTAGGGTTTCGAAGAGGGAAAGAGAATCAGTTTGGCTGAGGTGAGGAGGGAGGGCGTTCCGGGACCGCGGGAGGACGTGACCCGGGGGTCGACGGCGGGACGGGCGAGACCGAGGGACGGCGAGGAGGTGGGCGGCGGAGGAGCGGAGCGTGCGGGGTGGGCGGTAGAAAGAGAGAAGGGAGGAGAGGTAGGAAGGGGCAAGGTGACGGAGAGCCTCGAAGCCTAGAGTGAGGAGTTTTTGTTTGGAGCGGAGGTCGATAGGCAACCACTGGAGTTGTTTAAGAAGAGGAGTGACATGCCCAGATCGTCTCTGCGGGAAGATGAACCGGGCAGCGGAGTGAAGAATAGACCGGAGCGGGGCGAGAGAGGAGGAAGGGAGGTCAGAGAGAAGGCCGACACGGTAGTCTAGCCGGGATATAACGAGAGCCCGTAACGGTAAGGTAGCCGTCTGGGTGGAGAGGAGAGGGCGGATCTTGGCGATATCGTAGAGGTGAAACCGGCAGGTCTCGGTAACGGATAGGACGCGCGGGGTGAACGAGAGAGACGAGTCAAGGACGACACCGAGATCGCGGGCCCGAGAGACGGGAAGGACGGTCGTGCCGTCCACGGTGATAGAGAAGTCTGGGAGAGGACCGGGTTCGGGAGGGAAGATGAGGAGCTCAGTCTCGCTCATGTTGAGTTTTAGGTGGCGGGCCGACATCCGGGTGGAGACGTCCCCGAGGCGGGAGGAGATGTGAGCCTGAAGGGAGGGGGAGAGGACAGGAGCGGAGATGTAGATCTGCGTGTCATCTGCGTAGAGATGGTAGTCAAAGCCGGGGATTAAGAGTGTGAGCCCCACGTGGGACAACCTGATTCCCCTGTGTCTACCCCAGCGCTTAGAACAGTGCTTGGCACATAGTAAGCGCTTAACAAATACCAACATTATTATTATTATTATTATTATGATAGCGAAAACATTGAGAACGCCGGGATGATTAGAAGACCTCGAGTTAGTTCTGGGCGATATAGAGGGCCAGTGATACAAAGTCAAATTCACTCTCTGCTGGTGAGAGGAATCAAGCCACAAGACTACAGCTAAGGAAAGCAGCGTGGGATAGTGGATAGAGTACGGGCCTGGGAGTCAGAATGGACCTAGGGTCTAAACCCGGCTCAGCCACATGTCTACTGTGTGATCTTGGGTAAGTCACTTCACTTCTCTGGGCCTCAGTTCCCTCACCTGTAAAACGGGGATTAAGACTGTGAGCTCCACGTGGAAGAGGGACTGTGGCCAACCGGGTCAACTTGTATTTACCCCAGCACTTAGAACAGTCATGGGATATAGACTTAACGGGTATTATTATTCTTATTATTATCATCTCTAGAATCAGAAGCATATCGGAAGCATGGCAGGTTTCTTGTGAACATATCAAATCGTCCCATCAATTGCAATCTGACAGGTGATCTCTATCCAGGACAGTCTCAGCCTAAGAGAGTCACAGACCCACCATTAGAAACATTCTAGCCTTCATTTAATCATTTTTATTGAGCATTCGCTGTATAAGGAGCAGCATTGTCATAAGCACTTGGGAAAGTACAAAATAACAATAAGCCAACATATACCCTGCCCACAACGAGCTTACAGTCTAGCGCTTAGAACAGTGCTCCGCACATAGTAAGCGCTTAACAAATACCAACATTATTATTATTAGAGGGGGTGACAGACATGAATAGAAATAAATAAAATGACAGATATGAACATATGCGCTATGGGGCTGGGAGTGGGGATGAATAAAGGGAGAAAGTTACAAGGGAGTGGGAGGTGAGGCAAAGTGGGGCTTAGGGAGGGCCTCTTGGAGGAGATGGGCCCACAGTAAGGCTTTGAAGGAGGGGAGAGTGTTATTGTCTATAGACAGTGGACATGTGGTGGATTAGAACCCAGGTCCTGCTGGGAAGCAGCATGGCTTAGTGGAAAGAGCACAGGCCTGGCACTCAGAGGTCGTGGGCTCTAATCCCGGGTCTGTCACTTAGCAGCTGGGTGACTCTGGGCAAGTCACTTCACTTCTCTGTGCCTCAGTTACCTCATCTGTAAAATGGGAATTAAGACTGTGAGCACCCCATGGGACAACCTGATGACCTTATATCTACCCCAGTGCTTAGAACACTGCCTGGCACATAGTAAGTGCCTAACATAGAGAAGCAGCGTGGCTCACTGGAAAGAGCACGGGCTTTGGAGTCAGAGGTCATGGGTTCAAATCCCGGCTCGGCCATTTGTCAGCTGTGTGACTTTGGGCGAGTCACGTCACTTCTCGGTGCCTCAGTTACCTCATCTGTAAAATGGGGATGAAGACCAGAGCCCCACGTGGGACAACCTGATTCCCCTGTGTCTACCCCAGTGCTTAGAACAGTGCTCGGCACATAGTAAGCGCTTAACAAATACCGACATTATTATTATCATTATTACCATCATTATTATTATTATTATTCTGACTCCTAAGCCTGGGTTCCATCCATTAGGCCCTGCTGTTTCTCATTAGTAATAATGATGATATTTATTAGCTCTTACTACGGGACAAGCGCCGTAGTTAGAGCTGGAGAAGATACAGACAAGAAGGTCCGAGAGATTCCCTGGACCTCAAGGCGCTGAACCCTCTATGTAGGAGGGAGAAAGCTCGTAACCGCCTCCTCCAGAGAAACATCGTGGCGTAGTGTCTCGGGCCCAGGCCTGGGAATCAGAAGGTCATGGGTTTCAATCCCGGTTCCTCCACTTGTCTGCTGTGTGGCCTTGGGCAAGCCACTTCACACCTCAGTTACCTCATCTGTAAAATGGGGATGAAGACTGTGAGCCCTGTGTGGGACATGTGTCCAACTTGATATGCTTGTATCCACCCCAGAGCTTAGCGGCAGTGCCTGGCACATAGGAAGGGCTTAACAAATACCATAATATTTTCTTTCCCCTTCTCCTGATCTTCAGGGTCTTTACTTAAATATTCAACCATTTTTTTCCCACTGTATGGCTGTAGAGGATGAATACCAATTATCTCCGAGAAGCAGCGTGGCTCAGTGAAAGATTCCCAGGATTCGGGAGTCAGAGGTCATGGGTTTGAATCCTGCTCTGCACTTGTCAGCTGTGTGAACTGTGGGCAAGTCACTTCACTTCTTTGTGCCTCAGTGACCCATCTGTAAAAATGGGAATTAAGACTGTGAGCCTCATGTGGGACAACCTGATTACCCTGTATCTACCTCAGCACTTAGAACAGTGCTCGGCATATAGTAAGCACTTAACGAATACCAACATTACTATTATTATTTCCCATGACCTTTACTATGTCAATAAGGATAGACTCTTCTCCATTCATTCATTCAGTTGTATTTACTGAGCGCTTACTGTGTGCAATAATAATACATTTAGACAAGATCGAAGTACAGTGAGAAGATTTATTGATTCATTCAATCGTATTTATTGAGCACCTACTCTGTGTAGAGCACTGTACTAAGCGCTTGGAAAGTACAATTCGGCAACAGGTAGAGACAATCCCTACCCAACTGCGGGCTCACAGTCTAGAAGGGGGGGACAGATAACAAAACAAAATGAGTAGACAGGCATCAATAGCATCAGAATAGATAAATAAAATTATAGATATATGCACATCATGAATAAAATAAATTGAATGATAAATATGTATATATGTACACAAATGCCGTAGGGTAGGGAGGGGGTAGAGCAGAGGGAGCGAGTCGGGGAGATGGGGAGGGGAGAGAGAGCAGAGGAAAAGGGGGTCTTAGTCTGGGAAGGCCTCCTGGAGGAAGTGAATTATCATAATTACTATTGTCAGGACCAAGATCCCATGTGCAGAAATTGATTCTAGTGCTAGTGGTTTACAAAGCATCACTCTCCCCTCTGATTTCTCACCTTGCTTCTATGTTTCTATGCCCTCTAGACTGTAAGCTCGTTGTGGGCAGGCAATGTGTCTGTTTATCGTTATGTTGTACTCTCTCAAGAGCTCAGAACAGTGCTTTGCACAGTCTCTGGGCCTTGATTTCCTTATCTATAAAATGGGGATTCAAGTCCTGTTCTCCCTCCTCTTTAGACTGTAAGCCACACGTGGGACAGGGACTGCCTCCGAACTGATGAACTTGTATCTACCCCAGGGCTAAGTACAGCGGTTGACAAATAGTAAGTGCTTAACAAATATCATCATCATGATAATAGTAGTAAGCGCTCAATAAATATAAATGAATAATTGAAGGAATGAATGTTGCTGCTGGGGCATAAAGCGCCAGAAGGCAGTCAGGGACACAGCCCAGTGCGGTGGTCGTGAGAGAGGATCGTGCACCAAACAGCCGAAAAGACAGGAGCACCGAGCCGTTGCTGTTCCAGAAAGTCAGATTCCATTCATTCATTCATTGGTATTTATTGAGTGCTTACCAAGTGCAGAGCACTGTACTGAGCTCTTGGACGAGTCTAATAGAGAACGATAAACAGACGCATTCCCTGCCCACGAGGACCCTACAGTCTAGAGGATATCCACCTTGGTAGTCACTTCAGTGTTCCCGATTCCCGTTGGCCTGCTATCTCGGAATTCCTCAGGAGCTACCCCAGTGGACTGTCTTCTCTCTATCATTCGAATAGCAACCTTCCCTGACTCAACTCTCCTTTCCTCTTCTCCCGCTCCCTTCTGTGCCGCTTTGACTCGCTCCTTTCGTCATTATTGTTATGGTATTTTTAAGTGCTTACTGGGTTAAGCACCGGGGTGGATGTGAGCCGATCGCATTGGACACAGTCCCTGTCCCACATGGGGCTCACAGTCTCAATCCCCATTTTACAGATGAGGTCACTGAGGCCCGGTGAAGTGACTTGCCCAGGGTCACACAACAGGTGAATGGCAGAGCCGGGATTAGGACCAGTGACCTTCTAACTCCCAGGCCTGTGCTCTATCCACTATGCCATGCTGCTTCTTCCCAGCCCCACAGCGCTTATGTACAGATCTGTAATTTTATTTATTTATATTAATGTCCGTCTCCATATCTAGCCTACAAACTTGTTGTGGGCAGGGAATGTGTCTGTTTACTGCTAGAGCGTCCTCTCCCAAGTGCCTAGCACAGTGCTCTGCACACAGTAGGTGCTCGATAAATATGATTGTCTATGTCCAAAACCCAGCATGACAAAGAGCACAGGCCTGGGAGTCAGAGAACCCGGGTTTTATTCCCATCTCCACCACCTGTGTCCTGTGTGTGACCTCGGGCAGGTCTCTTAACAGCTCTGAGCCTCGGTTTCCTTATCTGTAAAACTGGGACTCTCACTCCTACTTAGATTGTCGTTGATTCATTCAATCATGCTTAATGAACGCTTACTGTGTGCAGAGCACTGTACTAAGAGGTTGGAAAGTACAATTCGGCAACAGAGACAATCCCTACCCAACAACGGGCTCACAGTCTAGAAGGGGGAGACTGACATCAAAACAAGTAAACCGATTGTGAGCTCCAGGTGTGACAGAGACTGTGACTACCCTGATTATCTTATATATCCTCCAGCACTTAGATTTGGCACATAATTGGCAGTCAACAAATCCCACAGTTACGACGACTGTTATAGCTTTTACTTTTCTTAACGGTAAAATATGGCCAGATGGGTGGCTCTACCTGAAGGGTGATGTCAGTGTGTGGAGAGGCCTGGATCCAGGGTAGGCAAGACCCTTCAAAGTGCTAATCTGGGCCCACCCGTCAATCCGCGGCCTGGGTTCCCCTTTGGAACCAGTTAATTGGGCCCATGGGCAGGTTGACCTCATGCCCAGCTGCCTCCTTCCCCGAAGGGGAAGGGGAAAAACCTGTTCTCCTTCTCCAACCCCTGCAGAGAGCCTGTTCTAGCGTGGTTTAGAGGAAAGAGCCCGGGTTTGGGAGGCAGAGGACGTGGGTTCTAATCCCGGCTCGGCCACGTTTCTGCTCTGTGACTTCATTCGTTCATTCATTCAATCAATCGTATTTATTGAGAGCTTACTGTGCGCAGAGCACTGTACTAAGCACTTGGAAAGTACAACTGGGCAACAGATAGAGACAATCCCTCCCCAACAACGGGCTCGGTCTAAAAGGGGGAGACAGACAGCAAAACACGACAGTCACTTAACTTCTCTGTGCCCTCATCTGTAAAATGGGGATTAAAAGTGTGAGCCCCATGTGGGACAACCTGATTAGCCTGTAATCACCCCAGTGCTTAGAACAGTGCTTGGCATATAGCAAGCGCTTAACAAAGAGCATCATTTTGATTATTATTATGATTATTCCTCCAATCCCCATTGACTTCCTGCCTCCTCCTCGCCCCTTCTCTGCAGGAGGGAAGGAAAGACACAACCTCTTCGCCACACAGGCCTTCGTTTGAAAATCGCAGATAATGAATTTTTAAATCGATGGCTGGGACGTCTCTGTGATGATATTGAATAGCTGGCTCAGTTTGAATATCACTAAGCAACAAATAACTGGTGTTTGGTGAAAGCGTGAGGAGCCTAATTCTGTAAAATGGTACTTGAACGAGATTACTTTATGTAACACATAAAGTGTCAGGTTAATTCATTGGATAATTTCTTATCTTTTCTATTTCCACTCCGCTTGTTTTCTCCCTTGGCCAAGCGAAGTCTATTATTTGCAAATAGGCCGACGAATACATGCCGTTTTGCTCAAGCAGAGCAGAATATTTGCATAAATACCAAAGAGCAAAGTGCCTCATTGCACAAGGACAGTGGATCCTCTAGCATTTGGAAAATGAGCTTCTCCCAGCAGGAAAACCACTGAGACATCACGGGATACTTCACTCATCACAATAGAAAAGACAGGACACGATCCAATGAATTAACCTGCCATTTTATGTGTCACATCAAATAATCTCATTCGAGTACTATTTTCCAGAATTAGGCCGCTCGTGTTTTAATAATGATGGTATTTTTTAAGCTCTTACTATGTGCCAGGCACTTTTCTAAGTGCTGAATGGTATTGGTTAAGCGCTTACTATGTGCCAAGCACTGTTGTAAGCGCTGGGGGAGATACAAGGAAATCAAGTTGTCCCGCGTGGGGCTCACAGTTATAATCCCCGTTTTCCAGATGAGGTAAGTGAGGCACAGAGAAGTTAAGTGACTTGCCTAAAGTCACTCAGCTGATAAGTAGCAGAGCCGGGATGAGAACCCACCAACTCTGACTCCCGAGCCCGGGCTCTTTCCACTGAGCCACGCTGCTTCTCACCAAAAATCCCCGTCTATGTAGGGGGACGTCTCCAATCCTCAGCTTTTGAAGCACAGGCGGGTGGCTGAGGGATTCTGACTAAGCCCCCTCTTTCCTCTTCTCCCACTCCCTTCTGCGTCGCCCTGACTTACTCCCTTCATTCACGCCCCCTCCCAACCCCACGCCACTAATGTCATTTATTTCTTTCTAATGTCTGTCTCTCCCCATCAAGACTGTAAGTAAGCTCGTCGTGGCAAGCAATGTGTGTTTATTATTGTATTGTACTCTCCCAAGCACCTAGTACAGTGCTCTGCGCAAAGTAAGCGCTCAATAAATACGATTGAATAAATGAATGAATGAGTTCTGGGACAGGTTCTCTGGGTGCATTCAGTGTCTGTCTTGAAAAGGAGTGAACGTTCTGACCGTTGTCTTCAACGTCTACACTCTCCAGTGGCTCGGGGAAGCAGTATGGTGTAGTGGATAGATCACGGGCCTGGGAGTCAGAAGGGGTTCTAATCCCGGCTCTGCCACTTGTCTGCGGGGTGGCCTTCGGCAAGTGACTTAACTTCCCTGTGCCTCAGTTACTTCATATGTAAAATGGAGATTAATACTGTGAGCCTCATGTGGGACGTGGTTTCTGTCCAACCCGATTTGCTTGTATCCACCCCAGCCCTTAGTTCAGTTCCTGGCACATAGTAAGCGTTCAATTACCATAATTTTTCCCCACTGCTGTCAAACACGTCCACGCCTCCCCTATCCTAAAAATACTCTCCCTTGACCCCGCCACTCCCTCCAGTTAGCTCCCCATCTCCCTCCTACCATTCCTCTCCGAGCTCTTTGAGCTAGTTGTCTCTGCCTGCCGCATCCACTTCCTCTCCTCTGATTCTCCTCTCTGTCCTCTCCAAAGTGGCTTCCGTCCCCTTCCCTCCACAGAAACCGTTCTCTCAAAGATCATGGATGATCTCCTTTTTGCCAAACCCAACGGCCTCTACTCCATCCTAATCCTCCTCGACCCCTCCGCTGCCTTCTACACCACGGACCACCCCCTTCTCCCAGAAACTTCATCCACCCTTGGCTTCGCTGAAACTGTCCTTTCCTGGTTCTCCTCCTACCTCTCTCTCTGGTCACTCACTGTCAGTCTTTTTCACAGTCTCCTCTGCCTCCCACCCCCTAACTGTAGGAGTTCTTCAAGGCTCAGTTCTTGGTCCCCTTCTATTCTCCATCTACCTCCATTCCCATGGAGAACTCATTCTCTCCCATGGCTTCACCCTTGTGCCTCAGTTTCCTCATGTTAAATGGGGATTCAGATTGGGAGCCCCATAGGGGACAGGGACTCTGTCCAACCTGATTTGCTTGTATCCACCCCAGCGCTTAGTTCAGTGCCTGGCACAAAGTAAGCACTTAACAAGTACAACAGTTATTAGAAGTACTGATGTGTGAATCTGTGTGCAATGTACTGTATTAATCTCTTGAGAGTCTACAGTGGAATCGGGAGGCACAACCCAAGCCCTCATAGAGCTTATTGTCGAGGAAGGAATAATAAAAATAATGATAATAATAATGGTGGTGGTATTTATTAATAATAATAATGATGATGGTATTTATTAAGTGCTTACTGTGTCCCAAGCACTTTTCTAAGCCCTGGGATAAATACAAGGGAATCAAGTTGTTCCCGTGGGGCTCACAGTCTTAATTCCCATTTTACAGATGAGGTAACTGAGGGACAGAGACTTTAAGTGACTTGCCCAAAGTTACACGGCTGACAAGAGTTAGGTAAGCCACTGCACCACACTGAAAGTCATTCATTCACCAGTACTTATTGAGTGCTTACTATGTGCAGAGGACTGCACTGAGCGCTTGGAATGTACTATTCGGCAACAATTCGTGAGATCATGAGGTGGATATCAAGATACTTGAAGGCCATGTTCATAGGTGACAGAAGGGAGGGTCAACAGAGGAGATGAAATAGTAGAGTGACTAGAGAAGGCTCCCCGTTTCCTCTTCTCTCACTCCCTTCTGCATCATCCTGTTTCCTTTATTCATCTCCTCTTCCCAGGCCCACAACACTTATGTCCATCCTGTCACATTTATTTCTATTAATGTCCTTCTCCCTCCCTCTAGACTGTCAGCTCCTTGTGGACAGGAATGTGTCTGTTTATTATTGCATCTTACTCTTCCAAGCGCTCAGTACTCTTCTCTGCACAGAGTAAGCACTCAAAAAATATGATTAAACGAATGGAGAAAGGAAATGAGGAGGTAGCAGGGAAGGCTTCGTGGAGAAAAAATGATTTAAGTAGCACTTGCTTGGGGGTCATTCACCTCTTATTGTGTGTCTACTGGACCATGCTGTTTTGTTTGCTGAAGTAGGGATTAGAAATCCTGCTGAACACTGCATTTAAGTCTCTTTCATTCCACTGGCTAGTTATTCTCCTTTCAGCAGTTAATGCAGCTTCTTTTTGGCTTAGATAAAAAAAGCCGCTGATCAATTTGGGGCTCAGGCTGTGTTCCATTGAAAACCAGGAGGGGGAAATTCCCAGTTATAAATGAGCAAATAATTTTAGACTTCCTCGGATGTCCGAAAAGAGCCAGTTTTCAGGCTGTGAATTTACAGTCTAAGCTTCCTTTTGCAGGTTCCAGTTCTGGTTTTCTATTTGCATGCAGAGTAAGGCAGTGAATACATACTAACCAGAACCTTAATTAGAAATCATTTTGGGTAAAACTTTAGATGGGGTGCCATTCCCTCTAAATCTAAATAGGGAGTGAACAGGTCAAATTAAAGCAGAATGGCCTATGGATAGGAGCATCAGCCTGGGAGTAAGAAGGACCTGGGTTCTAATTCCAGCTCCACCACTTGTCTGCTGTGTGACCTTGGACAAGTCACTTCACTTCTCTAGGCCTCAGGTCCCTCATCTGTAAAATAGGGATTAAGACTGTGAGCCCCATGTGGGACGGGACTGTGTCTAACTCGATTACCTTGTGTCTACCCCAGCACGTAGAAAGGTGTCTGGAACGTGGTTAGAACTTTACAAATAGCATAGTTCTTACTATTACTATTATTGCTATTATTATTGGATAGAGTACAGGCCTGGGAGTCAGAAGGACATGGGTTCTAATCCCAGATCCACCACTTGCCTGCTGTGTGACCTTGGGCAAGTCATTCAACTTCTCTGTGCCTCAGGTACTTCATCTGTAAAATGGGAATTAAGACCCTGAGCCCCTCGTGGGACATGGACTGCATCCAAATTGATTAGTCTGTATCTACCCCAGCGCTTATTACAGTGCCTGGCTCATAGTAAGCACTTAACAAATACCAAAATGTATATACACACATATATTTAAATATATGTGTGTATATATGAGCCAGGAAACTTGATGAAAAGTTTCCATTTAGCTCATTTATTTTAGACCAAAATAAATATCCTTTCTTGAGCTGTCAACGGCGATAATACTGACTTCTTTTTTGTTTTGCTTTTTCTCGCTCTGATTTATTCGACATTTAAGACAATTGAAAACGATTCTTTGCCAGTCTCAAGGCACTGTTTTGTTCTTGGGTCTGTAAAGGGAAAATTGCAAGGAAAACACAATTGGCATTTGCAAAAGAACAGAGGTAAATCAGGCCTCCTCCCATATTGTCTCTCAGGAGAAAAGAAGTGGCATAAAGGATGTCCTCAGAAGTCCAAATAACTTTCAGCCCTTAAATCCAAATTGGTTTGGTCCAAGGGGTTATTGAGAGAACCCATAAAAAAGAGAAAGAAAATTCATTATTTTTTATTCCATTGCCTGAAGAGAAGGGGACAGAGGTTAATGACTTGAAATATCCCCCTCCGCCTGCTTAATCTTCGTGGAGCATGCCATAAACCTGAGCCTCAGATGACAATCGTGACAATTCATCAAATCAACCACTTAGTACAGTGTTCTGCACATACCAGAAGCTTAATCAATCAAGCAGTTGCATTTATTCGTTTATTTTTTATGGTTTTGGGTAAGTGCTTACTACATGCCAGGCACTGTAATAATGTTGGTATTTGTTAAGCGCTTACTGTGTGCCGAGCACTGTTCTAAGCGCTGGGGTAGACATAGGGGAATCAGGTTGTCCCACATGGGGCTCACAGTCTTAATCCCCATTTTACAGATGAGGGAACTGAGGCCCAGAGAAGTGAAGCGACTTGCCCACAGTCACACAGCCGACAAGTGGCCGAGCTGGGATTAGAACCCACGGCCTCTGACTCCCAAGCCCGTGCTCTTTCCACTGAGCCACGCTGCTTCTCCGACTGTATTAAGTCCTGGAGTAGTTTCAAGCTATGTATTGAGTGATTACTATTTGTAAATCACCCTACTAACCTCCTGGGAGAGTACAATATCGACTGAAATAATCAGTCGGGGCTATTTAGTGAGCAACTTCTGTGTACATAGCAGTAAGTCAATCGATTGTAGTTATAGAGCACTTACTGTGTGCAGACCACTGTACTAAACGCCTGCTTGAGTAGTATTAATAATAATAATAATGTTGGTATTTGTTAAGCCCTTACTATGTGCAGAGCACTGTTCTAAGCGCTGGGGGAGACACAGGGGAATCAGGTTGTCCCACGTGGGGCTCACAGTTAATCCCCATTTTACAGATGAGGTAACTGAGGCACAGAAAGGTAAGTGACTTGCCCACAGTCACACAGCTGCCAAGCGGCAGAGTCCGGATTCGAGCCCATGACCTCTGGCTCCCCAGCCCGGGCTCTTTCCACCGAGCCACGCAGCTCAGTGTAACAGAGTCAGTAGACGTGTTCCCTGTCCACAGCGGGCTTAGAGGCTGGAGGGGAGGTAAACATTAAAAGATGCTTCCCCGCAGCACTTATGTACATATCTCAATTTATTTACTTGTACTGATGTCTGTCTCCCTCCTCTCTAGACTGTAAGATCCTTGTGAGCGGGGAAAGTCACCGGTTACTGCTGTGATGTACTTTCCCGGGCACTTAGTACTGTGCTCTGCACACAGTGATCGCTCAATAGATACGATTCAGTGAATGAATGAATGGATAGGGACGTATACTCTGTAGATCTGAGGGTGGGGTGAATATTGAGTGCTTAACCGGAGTAAGGGGGCGCAGCAAGGAGAGGAACTAGGGGAACGAAGGAATTAGGGAAGGGGTCTTGGAGGAGATGGGCCTTTAGTAAGGCTTTGAACTGGGGGGAGTCGTTGTCTGTCGGATTTGAGGAGGGATGGCCTTCTGGGCCAGAGGCCGGAGGTGGAAGAGAGGTCGGCGGTGAGGGAGATGAGACCGAGGTACAGCGAGTAGGCTGGCATGAGAGCAGCCAAGTGTGCAGCTTGGGTTGTAGTCGCCAGTCGATCGTATTTATTGAGCACTTACGATGTGCAGGTCACCGTACCGAGTGCTTCGGAGAGGATGAGCAGTACGGGGAGTCAGAGGTCACGGGTTCTAATCCCGACTCTGCCGCTGGTCAGCTGTGTGACCTTGGGCAAGTCACTTAACCTCTCTGGGCCTCAGTTACCTCATCTGTCAAATGGGGATTAAAAGCGTGAGCCCCACGTGGGACGACCTTATCGCCTTGTATCCCCGAGTGCTTAGAACAGTGCTTAGCACATAGTAAGCGCTTAACAGATACTACAGTTCATTTAGAGAAGCAGCGTGGCTCAGTGGAAAGAGCACGGGCTTGGGAGTCAGAAGTCATGGGTTCGAACCCCGGCTCGGCCACTTGTCGGCTGTGTGACTTTGGGCGAGTCACTTAACTTCTCGGTGCCTCAGTTACCTCATCTGTAAAATGAGGATTAAGACTGTGAGCCCCACGTGGGACAACCCGATTCCCCTGTGTCTACCCCAGCGCTTAGAACAGTGCTCGGCACATAGTAAGCGTTTAACAAAATACCAATAAACAGACACTTTCCCTGACTACAACGAGCTTTCAGTCCAGAGGGAAAAAATCAGGTAGCTGAGGTAGGAGGGGCAAACAGATTGAGTGCTTTAAAGTCAGAGGAAAAGAGTATGTGATCGATGTGGTGGTGGATGGAAGATCACTGTAGTTTCTTGAAGAGTGAGGAAGCGTGGACTGTATATTTTTTTAGAGGAAAGATCCAGACAACAGAATGAAGTGGGGACTGAAGTGGGGAGGCTGATCCAGTAGTCAGACAGGATATGATAACTGCTTGGATCGGCATTAATAGCAGTCTGAATGGAGGAGAAAGTATGGATTTTAGCCATCTTGTGAAGGTTGAACTGACAGGATTTGCTGAGAGACTGAGTTTGTGTCTCTAGACATGTGTAAGAGTTCCAGACCGTGAGCTCCCGGAAGGCAGAGAACTTGTCTACCAACTCTATGGTAGTGTATTCTCCTCCAAGAGGCCTTCCCTGACTAAACCCTCCTTTGCTTCTCCTCCTAGAGGCCTTCCCTGACTGATCCCTCTTTTCATCTTCCCCACTCCCTTCTCCTCCAAGAGGCCTTCTCTGACTAAGCCCTCCTTTCCTTCTTTTCCAAGAGGCCTTCCCTGACTAAGCCCTCCTTTTCTCTTCTCCCACTCCCTTCTGCGTCATCCTAACTTGCTTCCTTTGCTCATCCTCCCTCCCAGGCCCACAGCACTTAAGTCCATGTCTGTAATTTATTAATTTATATTAATATCTGTCTCCCCCTCTAGAATGTAAGTTCACTGTGCGCAGGGAATGTGTCTGTTTATTGTTCTATTTTACTCTCCCCAGAACTTAATCCAGTACTGTGCACGCAGTAAGTGCTCAGTAAATATGATTGAATGAATGAATACTCTCCCAAGTGCTTAGTTCTGGGCTCCGAACGTGGTCAGTGCTCAAAAAATACCACTGACTGATTAATAATAATAATAATAATAATGTTGGTATTTGTTAAGTGCTTACTATGTGCCGAGCACTGTTCTAAGCGCTGGGGTAGACACAAGGGAATCAGGTTGTCCCACGTGGGGCTCACAGTCCCAAAGTCACACAGCTGACAAATGAGCCATGATTGATTGATGTGGCTTGAATGAGATAATAATAATTGATAATAATTGTGGTATTTGTTAAGCACTTACTATGTGACAAGCTCTGTATTAAGTGCAGGGGTCGATACCAGCTAATCGGGTTGGACGCCGTCCCCCTATCACAAGAGGCTCGCAGTCATTAATCCCCATTTTAGAGATGAGGTAACTGAGGCCCAGAGAAGTGAAGCGGCTCGCCCAAGATCACACAGCCGACAAGAGGCGGTGCAGGAATTAGAACCTGGGTCCTCCTGGGCTCTACCCACTAGACCACGCTGCTTCAAATCAGTTCATAAATCCGAGAGTTGCAAGTTCCTTGAGGGTCAAGACTGTGCTTGCCCATCCTTTTCCATGCTCTCTAATGCTTAGAGCAACACTCCGTGCAAAATAAAGTCTCCATAAATACTGATTGATAGAACTGCCTGAAGGGTAAGTGCTTCATAAATACCAACGTAGTAATAATAATGATTACCATCGCTATTTTTAATATCATCATTATTATTTTTAACTACCGCTGAACTCATTGTACTCTGCAGAGTTTCAATGGACATAGAAAGCTGCCTTTGACTATGCAAGAGAAAAGGTTATCTCATTAGGAGCCAGAGCCAGCTAGCTGCAGAAAGCAACACGCTGAAGACAGTACAATTACAATTATTTTGAAAGCTCTAAACACCCGGAGCATCCCTAAAGGAATCAACAAGCTCTAGCTGCTCGTGGGCTATAATTGTCCCCGCTCATTATTGAAGCTAATCACTATAATAACCATTCAGTAATGTTCAGAAATTTAATATGGCAACACAGTTCTGTTGTCGCTGTTCTGAAGTTCTTTCTCTTCAGTTCTATTCCGAGAGGACGCTATGTTTGCACAAGTCAAATTTAGCTCGTGCCCCGTTCTTCACCCACCTCCCTCTTCTTCCGAGATAATCCAACGGAGGGGGCCGACGGGGCCCGTTCACGTGAGGAATCTTCAAGGCTGAAAACGGCAAGCGGTGGAACTCATTACTGCCAGCTAACACGCAATGCCTAGGTATAAGCCCGACTCGGGCTGAAGGGGGAGATTCTGACAGTTCAGCCTCATTAGTGGAACAGCTCGGCTTTTCCATCCCAGATCAAGCTCGCAGACTCTTCTTTCAAGTCTCCATTCCCCGTGTTCAAATTGAAAGTTATAGGCGGGCCAGCCCCAAACTGCTGCCCAAGATCAGAAATCGCAAGCGAGAGCTGGGAAAGGAGATGTAATTGTACCTGGGAACCGTGAAGGCTGAAAAAAGGCTCTAGCTGATAATTAGCCTGCTTCCGTAACATTCCCTCTTCTTCCACTCTTTTCTCAGTTGCCCTTTCACTTGGATTTTTACTTTTTAACACCCCTTTAGTCTGTACCCTGAAACCTCTGCCCCCTCCACTGTAAGCTCGTTGTGGACAGGGAATGTGTAGGTTAGATGGTCGTATTGTACTCTCCCAAGCGCTTAGTACAGTCGTCTGCGCATAGTAATTGCTCAGTAAGTTTGATTGACTGACTGACTGCCCGCTCCCTCAGCCCCATAGCCTATCTGTCCACATCTATCTTTTATTTTTGATGATGATGGTATTTGTTAAGCGCTTACTATGTGACAAGAACTGATCCAAGCGCTGCAGTAGATTCTAGGTAATCAAGTTGTCCCACATGGGGCTCACGGTCTCAATCCCCAGTTTACTGAGGAAGTCACTGATGAAGACAAGTGGAGGAGCCGGGATTAGAACCCACATCCCCTGACTCCCAAGCTCGTGCTCTTGCTAGTAGGCCATGCTGCTTCTTTAGAGAAGCAGCGTGGCTGCGGGCTTGGGAGTCAGAGGTCACGCGTTCTAATCCCGGCTCTGCCGCTAGTCAGCTGTGTGACCTTGGGCAAGTCACTTCACTTCTCTGGGCCTCACCTCATCTGTCAGATGGGGATTAAAAAACTGTGAGCCCCACGTGGGACAACCTGATCACCTTGTATCCCCCTGCGCTTAGAGCAGTGCTTTGCACATTGTAAACGCTTAACCAATACCACAATTTATTTATTTTTTTCTCTGATAGCATCGTCAAATACCATCGTCATCATCATCATTTATATATATTAATGTCTGTGTCCTCCTCTAGGATGTAAGCTCGTGGTGGACAGGAAACCGACTCTGCTATACCGTACTCTCCAAGTTCAGAGTGCAGTGCTCTGCACGTATTAAGTGCTCATAAATGCAATTGATTGATGGATTGATTGAGAGATAAATCCATCCAACCATCTAATTTCCTTTGACTGCTAAGGGAGAGTCGGCTGATTGAAGAAATAGATGCAACCCACCCTGGACTGTAAAATAATAATAACAATGATGGCATTTGTTAAGCACTTCCTATGTTCCAAGCACTGTAAGATGACAGTCTCCTACTTGACTTCTAGACAGGTCTGTAACTCATACTCCCTTCAGGCAAGTGACCTTGGTCAAGTCATTTCACTTCCTCTGTGCCTCAGTTCCCTCAACTACAAAATGGGGATTCAAAACCTGTTCTCCCTCCTATTTACCCCGAGAGCCCCATGTGAGACCCAATTATCCTGTATTTACACCAGCAGTTGGTACAGTGCTTCGCACATATTAAATTCTTAAAAAAAATACCATTATTATTATTTTGATTTTTATCACAGATTTTCTCCAGACATTTGCAACATTCATTCATTCATTCAATCGTATTTATTGAGCACTTAACGTGTGCGAAGAACTGTACCAGCACTTGGGAAAATACAATACGGCAGTAAAGAGAGAGACGATCCCTGCCCACAACGAGCTCACAGTCCAGACGTGGGGAGACATATATCGGTACAAGTAAACAGGCATCAAGACAACAATACAAGTAAACATGCATCAATACGTCAGTATTAGTAAACAGGCACCAATATAAATGAGTAAAATGACAGATATATTCATAAGTTCTGTGTGGCGGGAAGAGGCGGGGGGAAGAGCAAAGGGAGTGACACAGAAGGGAGAGGGAGAAGAGGAAAAGTGGGGCTTAGTCTGGGAAGGCCTCATGGAGGAGATGGGCCTTCAGCAGGGCTTTAATGGGGGAAAGAATGATTGTCTGTGGGATTTGAGGAGGGAGGGAGAATGTTTCAGGCCAGAGGCAGGACGTGGGCCAGGGGTTGGCGGCGAGAAAGGTGAGATGGAGGCCCGGTGAGGAGGTTAATGGGAGCAGAGGAGCGGAGTGTGCGGACTGCGATGGAGAAGGAAAGAAGGGAGGTGAGGTAGGAGGGGGCGAGATGATGGACAGCTTTGAAGCCAATAGTGAGGAGTTTTTGCATGTTACGGAGGTGGAAAGGCAACCACCGGAGATTTTTGAGGAAGGGGTGACATGCCCAGAACCTTTCTGCAGGAAGATAATCTGGGCAGCCGAGTGAAGTACGGACTGGAATGGGGAGAGGCAGGAGGTTGGGAGGTGAGGAAGGAGGCTGATGTAGTCATCCAGTGGGGAGAGGATGAACGACTGTACTAACGTGATAGCAGTTTGGATGGAAAGGAAAGGGAGGATCTTAACGAGGTTGTGAAGGTGAGAGCGACAGGATTTGGTGACGGATAGGATATGTGCGTTGAATAAGAAACCAGAGGCTAGAACGACACCAAGGTCGTGAGATGGGAAGGAGATGGGAGATGGGAAGGATGGTTGTGCCGTCTACAGTGATGGAATATTTTGGGAGAGGAGGGAAGATAAGGAGCTCTTTGCTCCCTCTACCCTACCCTTCACCTCTCCGCAGCTAAACCCTCTTCTCCCCCCTTTCCCTCTGCTCCTCCCCCTCTCCCATCCCACCCCCTCAGCACCGTCCTCGTCCGATCGACTGTATATATCTTTATTACCCTATTTATTTTGTTAATGAGATGTACATCACCCTGATTCTATTTATTTGCTATTGTTTTAATGAGATGTTCTTCCCCTCGATTCTATCTATTGTTATTGTTCTCGTCCGTCCGTCTCCCCCGATCAGACTGTAAGCCCGTCAAAGGGCAGGGACTGTCTCTATCTGTCACCGATTTGTACATTCCAAGCGCTTAGTACAGTGCTCTGCCCATAGTAAGCTCTCAATAAGTACTATTGAATGAATGACTGAATAAGAATAATTCAATATAAGCTCATAGATGCCCCAGTCTCTTTTATATTAGAGCTTCTGAGAAGAAAACCCCCAAAAGCCCCACAACACTTAAGTAAATGTCTATAATTGATTTATTTCAACTAATGTCTGTCACGCCCTTTAGATTTGAAGCTCATTGTGGGCAGGGAGTGTGTCTGTTTATTGTTATATTGTACTGTCCCAAACTCTTAATACAGTGGTCTTGCACACAGTAAGTGCTCAATAAATATGATTGACTGATCGATTTCAAAAGACAAGTAGAACGAGTGCTCAGGGTTCATTAAGGGTCATTGGTACGTTTTCCACCTAGATGATTTTTCCTAAAGAAATTAAGTATTTCTTTCGCAGTGTTCCCTTCCCGTTCATTTCTTTCCTGGTCACTTAGAACTCTCTGAGTACATCGGAAATGTCCATTAAATAGATGCTGCCTGCACTTACAGAAGCAGCACGGCGTAGTGGATAGATCACGGATCTGAAAGTCAGAACATCATGGGTTTTAGTCCTGGCTCTGTTACCAGTCTGTAGTGTGACCTTGGGCAAGTGACTTCACTTCTCTGGGCCTCAGTGACCTCATCTGTAAAATGGGGATTGAGATTGTGAGCCCCAAGTGGGACAGGGACTGTGTCGAACCTGATTTGCTTGCATCGATCCCACCACTTAGTACAATGCCTGGCACATAGTAAGCGATTGACAATGACCAATATTATTGTTATTGATAAGTGATCACTCAGTGAAATTTATTTAATGCATTACTGCAAGATGAGCACTGTTCTAAGAACATTTATTTATGGTATTCCTTCATTTATTCGTGTTTATTGAGCACTTACTGTGTGCAGAGCACTGTATTAAGCGCTTGGAAAGTACAATTTGGCAACAGATAGAGACAATCCCTGCCCTACAATGGGCTCACAATCTACATATTGGTTAATAATAAAAATAATAATGCTGGTATTTGTTAAGCACTTACGATGTACTAAACACTATTCTAAGCTCTGGGGTATGTACAAGGTAATTAGGTTGTCCCACATGGGGCTCACAGTCTTGATCCCCATTTTACAGATGAGGCAACTGAGGCAAAGAGAAGTTAAGTGACTTGCCCCAAATCACGCAGCTGACGAGTGACGGAGGTGGGATTAGAACCCACGACTTCTGACTCCGAAGCCCATGATGTTTCCGCTGGGCCTCGCTGCTTCTATGTGGCAGGCGCTGTACTAAGCACGGGGTTAGATACAAGCTAATCAGGTTGGACACAGTCCATGCCCCACATGGGGCTCACAGCCTTATCCCCCATTTTACAGATGAGGTAACCGAGGCATGGAGAAGTTAAGTGACTTGTAAACTGTAAGCTCACTGCGGGCAGTGAATAAGTCTACCAAGTCTGTTATACCGTGCTCGCCCAAGCACTTAGTACTGTGCCCTGCTCATAGTAAGCACTCAGTAAATACGATTGATTGATTTACTTGTCCAAGGTCCCGCAGCAGACAAATGGCGGGGCCGGGATTAGCATCCACGGCCCTCTTGACTCCCAGACGCGAGTTCTATCCACTAGAACTCTTGGAGAAGCAGCGTGGTTCAGTGGAAAGAGCATGGGCTTTGGAGTCAGAGGTCATGAGTTCGAATCCCAGCTCTGCCACTTGTCAGCTGTGGGACTGTGGGCAAGTCACTTAACTTCTCTGGGCCTCAGTTACCCCATCTGTAAAATGGGGATTAAGACTGTGAGCCCCATGTGGGACAACCTGATTCCCCCGTGTCTCCCCCAGCTCTTAGAACAGTGCTCTGCACCTAGTAAGCGCTTAACAAATACCAACATTATTATTATTATTATTATTGGAGGAGATGTGCCTTCTGTAAGGCTTTGAAGCCGGTGGCAGAGTCATCTGTTGAATACGAGAAAGGAAAACATTCCAGGCCAGAGGCAGGACACGGGCAACGGGTCAGTGGCGAGACAAGCGAGGTGGAGCCACAGGGAGAATGTTGGCATTAGAGGAGGGAAGTGCGTGGGCTGGATTGGAGTTAAGCGTTTGATATTCACCTGACCCTCAGCTCCACAACATTCATGTCTATATCTTTTTTATTCTCCTATTTCTTCTATCTGTAATTTCTTTTGATGTCTATCTCCCCCTCTGTGCCGTGAGCTATTTGAAGACAAGAATCATGTCTTCCTAATCTATCATATAAACTCTCTCAAACACTTAACACAGTGCTCTGCACGTGATAAGTGGTGAATAAATACCTTTGCTTGACAAAGCAGAGACTAGTGGACTTCTTTAGAACATAATAATGGATAGTCATTTGGTTTGCTCAGATTGTTAAGTAATAATAATAATAATGACGTTATTTGTTAAGCGCTTACTATGTGCCACGCACTGTTCTAAGTGCTGGGGTAGATACAAGGTGATCAGGTTATCTCACGTAGGGCTCACAGTCAATCCCCATTTTACAGATGAGGTAACTGAGGCACAGAGAAGTTAAGAGACTTGCCCAAGGTCACACAGCTGATAAATGGCAGAGGTGGGATTAGAACCCATGACCTCTGACTCCTAAATCCAGGCTCTTTCCATTACTGTGTCTGTCTTGGTTCTTTGGACAGGTGTGTGTTTTGGGATGGGGAGAGCGGAGAGCAGTTGAGGGGTTGCTTCTTGACAGCTTATTATGGTCCCAGTTTATACTGCATAATGGTATTATTATTACCGATTTCGTTTATTACTGTTTATTGTTGTCAGTGCTGCCACCCACCTCTCTGGCCTCGCCATGTCCCTCCTCCCCCCCTCCCCCCTCCCGCCCCTTCCTATCCTCCCCTTCCCCTTCCCCTTCCCCTCTCTCGCTCAGCTCTTTCCCGCTCTCTCCTCTGTCTCCTCCCCCCCTCCTCTCTCCCGCCCTAGAACCCCACTTTACCAGCGCTACCCCTCTTCCCCCTCCCCCTACTCTTCCCCCCACCAAACCCCCTCTTCACCCCCTCCCCCCTTCTCTCTTCCCCACCCACGCCCCATCCCAGTCCTCTTGTCCCACCGCCACCCCTCATCCCCCTCTCCTCGTCCAGGGCCCCGCCACCTCCTTCCCATCCAAACCCTCCCCTCCCCCCGCCCTTCCCCCCCTCCTCCCCTTGCACCCACAGCTACTTTCAAGTGTGGCCTCTGGAACCCCCGCTCTATTACAGGCAAGCTACCTTTCATCCGTGACCTTTTCCTCTCCCGCTCTCTCCTCCTCCTCGCCCTTTCGGAAACGTGGCTCTCTCCCGAAGACACGGTCTCCGCCGCCGCTCTCTCCGGCGGAGGCCTCTCCTTCTCCCACTCCCCCAGACTCACCGGTAAGGGAGGAGGCGTCGGCTTCCTCCTCTCGCCCCGATGCCGCTTCCGCACTATCCCTCCTCCCCCCTCCCTCTCCTTCCCCTCCTTCGAAGCCCATATCGTTCGCCTCTACCACCCACTCCAGTTACTTGTCGCCGTCATCTACCGCCCTCCCGGTCCCACCTCCGACTTCTTCGACCACCTTGACCCCTTTCTCACCTTCCTCCTCTCCTTCTCTCTGCCCACTCTGATCCTCGGAGACTTCAACATCCATACGGATGTACCCGACAACTCCTCTGCCGCCCGCCTGCTATCCCTCCTCGACTCTGCCGACCTCCTCCTCCACCATACCGCGCCCACTCACCGACTCGGTCACACCCTCGATCTCGTCATCTCCTACCGCTGCACTATCTCCTCCCTCACCGACTCTGAAATCCCTCTCTCGGACCGTAACCTTCTCACCTGCCTCATCTCTCACACTCCCTCCCCCTGCAAATCTTCGCTACTGCCCCACAGAGACCTCCGCTCTCTCGATCCCATCCGTCTTTCCAATAGCATCTCGCCTCACCTTGCCGCCCTGTCCTCTCTTCCCACTCTCGACGATCGGGTCTCCGCTCTCAACTCCACCCTCTCTACTCATCTCGACTCTCTCGCCCCCCTTTCCCTCCGCCGCTCTCGCTCCACTAACCCACAGCCCTGGATCACCTCCTCCGTCCGCCTCCTACGCTCCTATGCTCGAGCTGCTGAGCGCTGCTGGCGAAAGTCCAAACACCGAGCCGACCTCACACACTTCAAATTTATCCTTTCCTGCCTTAACTCTGCCCTCTCCTCCGCCAGGCAAAGCTTCTTCTCCTCCCTCATCGACACCCATGCCCGTCACCCCCGCCGATTGTTCCGGACCTTTAACTCTCTCCTTAGGCCCCCTGTTCCTCCCCCTCCCCCATCTCTCACCCCTAATGATCTGGCCACCTATTTCTTCACGAAAATCAACACGATCAGGTCTGAGCTCCCCAAAGTCACCCCTCCGCCTCTCCCCTCCCCCCCCAACGACCCCCTCCCCTACTTTCCCATCCTTCCCTGCAGTATCCTCAGAGGAGATCTCCTCCCTCCTCGCAAGTGCCACCCCCTCCACCTGCGCCTCGGACCCCATTCCCTCTCACCTTCTTAAAACCATCGCCCCTGCCCTCCTCCCTTCCTTAACTTCTATCTTTAACCACTCAATCTCCAAGGGCTCCTTCCCCTCTGCCTTCAAACATGCCCACGTCTCCCCCATCCTAAAAAAACCCGCTCTCGACCCCACTTCCCCCTCCAGTTATCGTCCTATCTCCCTACTACCCTTCCTTTCCAAAATCTTAGAACGAGTCGTCTACAATCGATGCCTAGAATTCCTTAACTCCCATTCTCTCCTAGACCCCCTCCGATCTGGCTTCCGTCCCCTCCACTCTACCGAGACTGCTCTCTCTAAGGTCACCCGTGACCTCCTTCTTGCCAAATCCAATGGCTCCTACTCCATTCTGATCCTCCTTGACCTCTCTGCTGCCTTTGACACTGTCGACCATCCCCTCCTCCTCCATACCTTATCTCACCTTGGCTTCACGGACTCTGTCCTCTCCCGGTTCTCCTCTTACCTCTCTGGCCGATCATTCTCGGTCTCCTACGCTGGAGCCTCCTCCCCCTCCCATCCTTTAACTGTTGGAGTTCCCCAAGGGTCAGTTCTTGGCCCTCTTCTGTTCTCCATTTACACTCACTCCCTTGGTGAACTCATCCGCTCTCACGGCTTTGACTACCATCTCTACGCAGATGACACGCAGATCTACATCTCCGCCCCTGTCCTCTCCCCCTCCCTTCAGGCTCGCATCTCCTCCTGCCTCCGGGACGTCTCCACCTGGATGTCGGCCCGCCACCTAAAACTCAACATGAGCGAGACTGAGCTCCTCATCTTCCCTCCCAAGCCCGGTCCGCTCCCAGACTTCTCCATCACCGTGGATGGCACGACCATCCTTCCCGTCCCGCAGGCCCGCAATCTCGGTGTCATCCTTGACTCGTCCCTCTCGTTCACCCCACGCATCCTATCCGTTACCGAGACCTGCCGGTTTCACCTCTACGATATCGCCAAGATCCGCCCTTTCCTCTCCACCCAAACGGCTACCTTACTATTACGGGCTCTCGTTATATCCCGGCTAGACTACTGTGTCAGCCTTCTCTCTGACCTCCCTTCCTCCTCTCTCGCCCCGCTCCGGTCTATTCTTCACTCCGCTGCCCGGCTCATCTTCCTGCAGAAACGATCTGGGCATGTCACTCCCCTTCTTAAACAACTCCAGTGGTTGCCTATCGACCTCCGCTCCAAACAAAAACTCCTCACTCTAGGCTTCAAGGCTCTCCATCACCTCGCCCCTTCCTACCTCTCCTCCCTTCTCTCTTTCTACCGCCCACCCCGCACGCTCCGCTCCTCCGCCGCCCACCTCCTCGCCGTCCCTCGGTCTCGCCCATCCCGCCGTCGACCCCCGGGTCACGTCCTCCCGCGGTCCTGGAACGCCCTCCCTCCTCACCTCCGCCAAACTGATTCTCTTTCCCTCTTCAAAACCTTACTTAAAAATCACCTCCTCCAAGAGGTCTTCCCAGACTGAGCTCCTCTTCCCCCTCTACTCCCTCTGCCATCCCCCCTTTACCTCTCCGCAGCTAAAGCCTCATTTTCCCCTTTTCCCTCTGCTCCTCCACCTCTCCCTTCCCATCCCCACGGCACCGTACTCGTCCGCTCGACTGTCTATATTTTCGTTACCCTATTTATTTTGTTAATGAATTGTACATCGCCTTGATTCTATTTAGTTGCCATTGTTTTTACGAGATGTTCTTCCCCTTGACGCTGTTTAGTGCCATTGTTCTTGTCTGTCCGTCTCCCCCGATTAGACTGTAAGCCCGTCAAACGGCAGGGACTGTCTCTATCTGTTGCCGACTTGTTCATCCCAAGCGCTTAGTACAGTGCTCTGCACATAGTAAGCGCTCAATAAATACTATTGAATGAATGAATGAATGAATATTAGGAAATACTGGGGCTCATTTACTGAGGTTTATTTTCCTGGGATACCAGCAGACTCCAGCACAGTCCCGTATCTGGAATAGGTGATGTGGGCAGTGATCACCTTCATCACTGGGCCCCGATTACCAAACTTCACCCTCCCCCATTCCCAGGCAGAGTGGCATAGAGAATTAGTGTGGGAGACACATGACAACAATGATAATAATAATAATAATAATAATAATGATGGTATTTGTTAAGTGCTTACTATATGCCAGGCACTGTACTAAGCCCTGGGGAGGATACAAGCAAATTGGCTAGATCACAGTCCCTGTCCCACTTGGAGTTCACAGTCTCAATCCCCACTGCACAGATGAGGGAACTGAGTCACAGAGAAATGAAGTGACTTGCCCAAGGACACACAGCAGACAAGCGGCAGAGCTGGGATTAGAGAAGTAGTGGGGCCTAGGCGAAAAAGCCCAGGCCTGGGATCAAGAAGATTTAGATTCTAATCCCAATTTTGACACTCGTGTGCTTTATGACTTTGGGTAAATCCCTTCACTTTGCTGTGCCTCAGTTTCTTCAGTTGTAGAATGGGGATGCAGTACCTATTCTCCCTCCTCCTTACACTGTGAGCTCCATGTGGGACAATCAGTATGTCTCATCTGATTGATTCATAACTATTGCGGCACTTAGTACCATACTTGACACAGTAAGCGCTTAGCAAATACCCATTTTAAAAATCTGAGTTTAACTTACTGGTTTATTTTGATATTTTTGTCTTAAAGGTCTAGTAGCTGAAAATTACTCAGTTTCATTTTTCCTTAAATCACTAGTAGCCGGTTTGTCGAAAATGTTGTTTTCTGGTGAAGTTTTAAAAGGCAGGGACTAATCGGATCTGTGAGGGGTCCGACGTTAGTTGTCGATATTATGACCGGGAAGATAAATTATCGTGGTTTATTTTTCCTCGATCATTTGACAAATCAAATGATCAGGATTCATAATTAAGAGATTAGTTTCTCGAAAAGCTCTGTTGGCTCCTGAATTAACGAAGTTAAGACCATAAACTTTACACGGTGAGGTTCTCATCCCAGTGAACAAACAAGATTTTAATTACCGCCTTACAGCTGGCCGTATCGTGACGTCGTTCCCCGTCTTCCGATACGTTAACAGAGACATCGAAGAGATCAAGCGTTAATGCATTCCTCCAGGAAGCGGGATTAGTTCTACCTCCAGAGAGAATCCTTTCTACGCTAACAGGTGGCTCAGGTCCGAGGTGATGACCCGACAGAGAAAATCCTGTTTCTCACCATTGAGAGTCAAAACCAGAGACCGGGAGATTTAATGGAATGAGTACTAGTGTGGAAGTTGGAGAGCCTGAGGGTTTTTTTTTTTTAATGGTATTTGTTGAGTGTGTACTATGTGTCAGGCATTGTTCTAAATGCTGGGGTAGATAACAATTAAAATAAGAATTGAGGTATTTGTTGAGTGCTTACCAGGTGCCAAGCTCTTTACTAAGTACTGGAGATGATACAAAATCATCAGGTTGGACATACTCTATGTCGCTCATTGGACTCACAGTCTTAATCCCCATTTGACAGATGAGGGAGTTGAGGCCCAGAGAAGTGAATTGACTTGCCCAAAGTCACACAGCAGACAGGTGGCCAAGCCAGGATTAAAACCCAGCTCCTTCCGACTCCCAGGCCTATGTTCTAGCCATGTTCTAGTGTCAGCTCTGCTGCTTATCTGCTGCGATATTCGATCAGCTCCCCCCATCCTACCTAACCTCGTTCTTCCACTACAACCCAGCCCACATCAACCTTCTCACTGGGCCTTGGTCTCATCTCTCTTGCCCTCTCCCCCTCATTCCTGTCCCCCTTCTGGCTTGAAACTCCCTTTTTCCCAAGCTCCTGATCTTCCAAACCCTACTAGAATCATATCATGCCCGTCCACTTGTTTTGTTTTGTTGTCTGTCTCCCCCGTTTTAGACTGTGAGCCTGTTGTTGGGTAGGGATTGTCTCTTTTTATTCCCGAATTGTACTTTCCAAATACTTAGTACAGTGCTCTGCACCCAGTAAGCGCACAATAAATATGACTGAGTGAATGAATAATAATAATTACGGTTTTCGTTAAGCACTTCTTTTTCAAATGCCGTCGAGTCGTTTCCGCCCCATAGTGACCCCACGGACAGACCTTCTCGAGAACATCCCATCTTCTGTCATAGGGTCGTTCTGGCCCGTGTATCCCGGAGTTTTCTTGGTCAAGATATGGAAGTGGTTTACCATCGCCTCCCGTGCATTAAAATCTTGAGTCTCTGCCGTTGACTCTGATTAATGTTTTGATTCCTTGATCATCTCCCTTTGAGTCCTACCCAGGCTGTTGCTGCCCAGCATGGGTAAATCAACTTTTTCTGAAGCTTTGGTTTAGTCCTTTCCATCGTGGGTAGGCACAGCTCTAAGCTTCATCCGCGAACGCAAACTCTCCTGCCACGGTAAGGCGTCAATTCATAGGAGCCTAAATCACTTACTATAATAATAATAACAGCTGTGTATCTTGGTTAAGCTCTTACCGTGTGGCAGACACTGTACTGAGCCCTGGGGTAGATACATAATAATAGGATTGGACCCGATCCCTGTCCCACACAGGGCTCACAGTCCCCATTTGGCAGATGAGGGAACTGAGGCACAGAGAAGCGAAGTAACTTGCCCAAGCTCACCCAGCGGACAGGTGGCGTGGCTGAGATTAGAACCCAGGTCCTGCCGACTCCTGGGTGCCTGCTGCGCCAAGCACTGTTCTAGGTTTTAAGTTCTAATTGCTGTCGATTGAGCGCTTACTTTGTGCAGAGCACCGTGTGGGTACCAGGTAATCAGGTTGGACCCAATCCATGTCCCACATGGGGCTCACAGTCCTCATTAGCGTAAGATCTTAGCATATTGCAGAAGATAAGCAGATACAGTTAGAAAAGTTACATCCATGTGTTCTCGTTGGGAGTGGATAATGGAAACATATCACTTTTTATATTTTCTCCATAATCCGTTAGTGATGCGAAATATCATGCTACCATGATGTGGCTTCATTTTCTGTGTATTTATCTTTTTTTTTCTAAAGTAGTACAGTGGCTGTTTGCAGGCATAAAATTCAATATGCTAATATGCTAATAAGAGCCCGGGCTTGGGAGTCAGAGGTCATGGGTTCGAATCCCGGCTCTGCCACTTGGCAGCTGGGTGACTGTGAGCAAGTCACTTCACTTCTCTGGGCCTCAGTTACCTCATCTAGAAGATGTGGATGAAGACTGTGAGCCTCACGAGGGACAACCTGATTATCCTGTATCTCCCCCAGCACTTAGAACGGTGCACTGCACATAGTAGGCGCTTAACAAATACCAACGTTATTATATACTAAATGCTTAACAAATACCATTTAAAAAATAAAAAGACAACAAATTTCTGTGACTGTCCCGGGCAGTCCAGGCTATGTGGTCACCCTATACCGAAGTCTTTTCTCCAACCAATTATCCGGCAGTCACTGTAAATTCAAAACACTTTCCCAAGGTCACACAGGAGACAAATAGCAGATCCATTCATTGAACGATGGATTAAATCCGGTGGGGAAATGAAAGGTTACTCAGGGAAAGCTTCCTGCAGGAGATGGACATCATACTGGGTAGATGCCTACAATATGGGGGGTCTTTTTTGGCTTCTGTCCTGACATTCCCGGCTGCAACCTTTGACATCTCCCCTCTCTAATAATAATAATTCTAGTATTTATTAAGCACTTACTATGTGCCAAACACTGTTCCAAGCAGTGGGGTAGATACAAGGTAATCGGGTTGTCCCATGTGGGGCTCACAGTCTTCATCCACGTTTGACAGATGAGGTTCCCTGAGGCACAGGGAAGTTAAGTGACTTGCCCAAGGTCACACAGCTGACTAGCGGCAGAGCCGGGATTAGAACCTTCGTCCTCTGACTCCCAAACCCGTGCTCTTGCCACTAGGCCATGCTGCTTCCCTGATTGATCTGTATCTATCCCGGCTTTAGATCGGTGCTTAACATACACAGCATGGTTCAGTGGAAAGATCCTGGGCTTGGGATCAGGGGTCATGGGTTCGAATCCTGGCTCTGCCACTTGGCAGCTGTGTGACTGTGGGCAAGTCACTTCACTTCTCTGGGCCTCAGTTCCCTCATCTGTAAAATGGGGATGAAGACTGTGAGCCTCATGTGGGACAGCCTGATTATACTGTATCTCCCCCAGCACATAGTAAGCGCTTAACAAATACCAACATTATTCTATACTCAATCCTTAACAAATACCATTTAAAAAATAAAAAGACAACACATTTCTGTGACTGTCCCGGGCAATCCAGGCTATGCGGTCACCCTATACCTAAGTCTTTTCTCCAACCAATTATCCGGCAGTCACGGAAGTAAATTCAAAAGACAAGAAGTAGGATGGAGAGGAAAATAATTTTATGCCTGCAAACAGCCACTGTTCTACTTGAGAAAAAAAGAGATAAATACACAGAAAATGAAGCCACATCATGGTAGCATAATATTTCGCATCACTAACAGATTATGGAGAAAATATAAAAAGTGATATGTTTCCATTATCCACTCTCAGTGAGAACACATGGATGTAACTTTTCTAATTGTATCTGCTTATCTTCTGCAATATGCTATCCTGTATTGTTAGAAGCCATAATAGAGAAAAAGATGTCCCAAAGCAGCAGTTTCCTATTTGTATTTCTGTGCATTTCATTACCTCACTGTGTTTTAATGGCTCCGATATAAAGGCAACAAAATTGAGCCTCCAATGACACTCCTGAAGATTTTCTTTAGTTTTTTTCCATGAGTAAAACCAACCAGCACTGTGAGCTGTTTATGATTCTGGAAGATGGATGATTTTTAGGAATGTTTCTTGGCTTACTAAGCTATTATCTGAAGAGTGCACATTTGTGACTTTCTTTCTTAAAAGCATAAGAGTAAAGCAAACAGACCTGAAAAGCAGGGAGGAGGGGAATAATATATGTTACTCTTTTTTATGGTATCTATTAAGTACTTATTAGGTTTCAAACATCAAACAACTAGTGGGGGAGCCAGTATTAGAACCAGGTTGGACACAGTCCCTATTCCACATAGAGTTCACAGTCCAAGTCGGAGGACGAGGATTTAATCCCCTTTTTCCACATGAGGAAACTGAGGCACAGAGAAGTGAAGTGATTTGCCCAAAGTCACACAGCAGACAAGAGGTAGAACCGGGATTAGAATCCCGGTCTCCTGACTCCCAGGCCTGGGCTCTAGCTACTAGGCCACAAGGCTTCCTCTTGTTGCTGTTTTGTTTCAGCCCAGTTTGGGAGAAATTGTATTCACCAAGTTAATCAATCAATTAATGGTATTTATTGAGCACTTACATTCTCCTAAACTCTTAAGCGAGAACAATAATAGAGTTAGTAATCATTGTTGGGCCGAGATTGTCTCTATCTGTTGTAGAGTTGCACATTCTAAGCGCTTAGTACAGTGCTCTGCACAGTAAGCGCTCAATAAATGAAGCAGCGTGGCTCAGTGGAAAGAGCATGGGCTTAGGACTCAGAGGTCATGTGTTCTAATTCCAGATCCACAATCTGTCAGCTGCGTGACTTTGGGCAAGTCACTTCACTTCTTGGCGCCTCAGTTACCTCATCTGGAAAATGGGGATGAGGACCGTGAGCCTCACGTGGGACAACCTGAATACCCTGTATCTACCCCATGTCCAAAGCACGTTTTTATTGGTGTTTTTTGTTGAGAAGCAGCGTGGCTCCGTGGAAACGACACGGGCTTGGGAGTCAGAGGACCTGTGTTCTAATCGCGACTCCACCACTTATCTGCTGTGTGGCCTTGGTCAAGCCACTTCACTTCTCTGGACCTTAGTTATCTCATCTAGAAAATGGGGATAAAGAATGTGAGCCCTACTGGGACAACCCGATTACCTTGTATCCACCCCAGCGCTTAGAACGGGGCTTCTCACATAGTAGTGCTTGACACATACCACCAGTATAATAATAGTAATAGTACTAAAGTGCTACGTGCACATAGTCAGCGCTTACCAAGTACCATTATTATTATTATTCTACTTCTGTAGGCCACCCAACCTGGGCTACAAAGAGAAGGAGTGTGGCCTAGTGTAGACTGTCCTCTCCCAAGCACTTAGTACAGTGCTTAGCACACAGTAAGCACACAATACATTTAAATTAATGAATGGCGGGTCGAGCTCGGGCCTGGAGGTCAGAAGAACCTGGGTTCTAATCCTAGATCTGCCTCCTCCTGTCTGCTGTGTGATCTAGGGCAACTCACTTTACTTCTCTGGGCCTCAGTTCCCTCAGCTGTGTAAAATGGAGATTAAGACTGTGAGCCCCAAGCGGGACAGGGACTGTGTGCGAACCGATTAACTTGTATCTAACCCAGCGCTTAGAACAGTTCCTGGCACATAGTAAGCGCCTAACAAACACCATTAAAAAATGGAAAAATCAAATCAATTTCATTTGAACAAAACGGTTAGTAGTTGGCCACTAGTCAATCGGTCAGCCATTCCATCGTACTTATTGAGCACTTACTGTGTGCGGAGCACTGTACTAATCATTTGGGAGAGTACGATATAACAATATCACAGACACATTCCCTGCCCACAATGAGCTTACAGTCTATAGTTAACGGCTTCTCTGTAGACTATCTTAGCACGGGGCATTTGTCCATTCCAAGCGCTTAGTACAGGGCTCCGCACATAGTAAGTGCTCAATAAATACTATTGAATGAATGAATGGATGTTGGCATATCTCCCAATATCTTGCTGTCCACAAACATTTTATATCTTTTCCGTGTCAACGTTCCTTGCTTCAGATCATGCACTTCAAAAGGCCAAGCCTCTTACTAATTCAACTTGCTTTGTGTGCTAACCATTACTGAGGCTTTGAAGTTTACTCGCCTTTTATTCGGATGATGATAGAAGTTCAATATCCTAAACGGTGTCCATAAAAAAATCAATCTGTAGTGTAATGGCTTGGGAGAATCCAAAAGAGTTTATAACCCCGTTGTCTGCCCTCAAGGAGCTTTACAGTCTAGCCGTGGAGACAAATGGTAAATGAACTGAAGGAAAGAGGAAGCGGTAAAGTATACGGAAAGTGGGAGCCTGGGAGGCAGAAGGGCCTGGGTTCTAATCCTGGCTTTTCCATTCATCTTCTGGGGGTCCTAGGGCAAATCCCTTACCCTCTCAGTGCTTCAGTTTCTGCATCTGTAAAATGAGGATTAAGACCGTGAGCCCCGTGAGAGATAGGGGACTGTGCCCAGCCTGATTATCTTGTATCTACCCCAACGGTTAGTACAGTGCCCGGCACATAAGAAACGTCTAGCAAATACCATTAAAAAATAAATGGTACATCAAGTGCTCATAAGTATTCTTTGAGCTCTCCTCATGTGCAGAATGCACATATTCTTACTCTATGATGCTTGGACTATGTACTACTTTGCGTCAGCCCCTGAACCCATGAGAAGAGGGGCACAAACCAATTCTTCCCAAACCAGGGCACACGCCATATCTGAAGAGGCCGGTATTGTCCGACTAATATTGAAAATACCCCGGTGTAACGGATAGAGCCCGGGCCTGGGAGTCAGAAGGTCATGAGCTCTAATCCCAGCTCCGCCACTTGTCTGCTGTGTGACCTTGGGGAAGTCACTTCAGTTCTCAGGGCCTCAGGTACCTCATCTGTAAAATGAGGATTAAGATCGTGATCTCCGTGTGGACAGAGAATGTGTCCGACGTGATTATCTCACGTCTACCCTGGCAGTCAATACAGTGCCTGGCATTCATTCATTCATTCATTCATTCAATCGGTCGTATTTACTGAGCGCTTACTGGGTGCAGAACAATGTATTAAGTGCTTGGAAAGTGCAATTCGGCAACGAATAGAGACAATCCCTACCTAACGGGCAAGTACTTAACAAATACCACAATTCTTATTCTTATCATTATTACTAATTGCTTGTACCTACCCCAGTGCCTAGTACAGTGCCTGATACGTAGTAAGGACTTAACAAAGACAATTATCATTATTATTCTTATTATTAATTCATTCAATCATTTGTTGAGCATTTACTCTGTGCAAAACATAATAATATAATTAGCGCAGGAATGGCAGGCAAGAAATCTGGACTCTGATTCCAGCCCTTCCACTTGCCTGCTGTTTCTACTCTCCCAAGCACTGAGCTCTACTTGTCTCCTTCGTCACAGCTTTCCGTGAGTTGGTCGGGAAAAGATCCACCCTGAGGTTTGGAAAGACAAGGAGTTGGGAGGCTGTCAGAAGGATAAGAATAACGGGGTGGTGCCCCATCCCTGCCATGAAATACCCGTGTCAGGGGTGTCAGAATGACCAACTTTGAGAGGCAGTTAATCCTTGAGCAATAAGCTGAAACGCGTGGTTTCTGCTGTCTGCTGCCAAAGACTTTCGTTTGAGACACCTTCAGCAGCCAAATCTGAAAAACCATCTACAAGAATTCCCAACTTTACCTGGACTTTCCATTTAGGTCTTGCCAGAATGTGTGCTTCAGTTCCTTTGTCTGAGGTCGGGGGAGAGAACGAAGAAAACCACGTTCTCATTGAATGGGATTAATGAGAACTGTGAAAATGGGAAAGCGCTCCCTACATCCATCATTGTACAAAACGCTGGAGTGTATGCGATTATGAAGTTGGACGGAGTACCCGGTGCCCTTCAGGCCTCACAGTTTAAGGGGGAGATCGGATGGGAATTTAATCCCCTTTTTATAGATGAGGTAACTGAGACTCGAGGAGGTATGCGATTTGCCCAAAGTCACCCAACCGGCAAGAGGCAGAACAGGGATTAGAACCCAAGTCTCTTGACTTTAGACTGTCAGCTCGTTGTGGGCCAAGAATATGTCTATGTTGTTAAATTGTACTCTCCCAAGCGCTTAGTACCCTACTCTGCACACAGTAAGTGCTCAGTAAATACAACTGACTGCTTGATTGATTTCCAGTCCTGTGTTCTTTCATTCGATCATATTTGTTGAGTGCTCACTGTGTGCAGAGCACTCTACTAAGTGCTTAAGCCTACAGCACCTGGTAATCCCTGGATGTCTCCCACCCAAGTACTAACCAGGCCTGACCCCACTTAGCTTCCGAGATCAGACGACCTAGGGTACTTACAGGGTGGTATGGGCGTATTTATTTTCTCCTGCTCTACGAGCACTTAAACTGAGGAAAGTCTATCCTCATTATTACTATTATTAAAATTATTATGAAGTGTTTACTACCTGTCAAGCACCGTTCTAAGCCCTGGGGTAGATACAAGTTATGCAGGTTGGACATATTCCTTGTGCCACATGGGACTCACAGCCCAAGTAGGAGAGGGATCAGGTATTTAGTGTCATCCTGTGTAAAATTTAGATAATAATCCCCTTCTCCTTCCCCCTTCGATGGTGAGCTCATATCGAGCAGATAGGTTGTGTTTAACAATAACTGTGGTATTTGTGAAGTGCTTAATATGTCAAGCATTGTGCTATGCACTGGGGAAGATACGAGTAAATTAGGGTGGACACAGTCCCCGTCCCACATGAGGTTCCCCGTCTACGTAGGAGAGAGAACATAATAATAATGTTGGTATTTGTTAAGCGCTTACTACGTGCAGAGCACTGTTCTAAGCGCTGGCGGAGATGCAGGGTCATCAGGTCGTCCCACGTGAGGCTCACAGTTAATCTCCATTTTACAGATGAGGTCACTGAGGCACAGAGAAGTTAAGTGACTTGCCCACAGTCACACAGCTGACAAGTGGCAGATGTGGGATTCGAACTCCTGACCTCTGACTCCCAAGCCCAGGCTCTTTCCACTAAGCTACGCTGCTTCTCTGTGAACATGTATTTAGTGTTGTCATTTGTAAAATGCAGATAAAATATCCGTTTTCCCTCCTCCCCTGATGGAAAGCCCAGTTATCTGCAGACAGATTGCATTTGATAATAATTATGGTGTTTCTCAAGTCCTTACTATGTTGAGCACTTTTCCGAGAGCTGGGGTAGGTACAGGTTAATCAGATCGGACACAGTCCCTGTCTCCAGTTCATTCATCCAATCAGTTATTAAGCGCTTACTGTGTGCAGAGCACTGTATCAAACACTTGGGAAAGTTCATTCATTCAATAGTATTTATTGAGCGCTTACTATGTGCAGAGCACTGTACTAAGCGCTTGGAATGAACAAGTCGGCAACGGATGGAGACAATCCCTGCCCTTTGACGGGCTTACGGTCTAATCGATCAATGCAACACTAAATAGACGCATTCCCTGCCCACAATGAGCTTACAGTCTAAAGCAGGGGAGACAGACATCAATATAAATAAGTGAATGACAGATATGGGCATAGGTGGTGTGGGGCTGGAAGGGGGGAAGAGCGAAGGGAGCAAATCAGGGTGACACAGAAGGGAGGGGGAGAAGAGGAAAAGGGGGTTTAGTCAGGGAAGGCCTCTTGGAGGAGATGGGCCTTTAGTAAGACTTTCGAATAATAACGATAATGTTGGTATTTGTTAAGCGCTTACTACGTGCAGAGCGCTGTTCTAAGCGCTGGGGTCATCGGGTTGTCCCACGTGAGGCCCACAGTTAATCCCCATTTTACAGATGAGGTCACTGAGGCCCAGAGAAGTGAAGTGACTCGCCCACAGTCACACAGCCGCCAAGTGGCAGAGCCGGGATTCCAACCCGTGAACTCTGACTCCCAAGCCCGGGCCCTTGCCGCCGAGCCACGCTGCTTCTCAACTGCTTTTGAAGGTGGGGAGACTCACCGTGTGTTGAATTTGAGGAGGGAGGGCATTCCAGGCCAGAGGCAGGACGTGGGCCGGGGTTTGGCAGTGAGACAGGTGAGATGGAGGCCCAGTCTAACTGGAAGGGAGGAAAGCACTGATAGAGGAGTTGTTACACTAGGTCTTGGGGCCAAAAGCTCTGATTGAGGAATTTTTACACTAGATCGTGGGGCAAGGGGGAAAGAGCATGAGATGGGGAGAAAGGAAACCAAAGTCCTAATCCCAGCTCTGCCACTGGTCTGTTGTGTGACCGTAGATAAGTCACCTTATCTAATTCTATTTATTTACATTAATGCCTGTCTTCCGCTCTAAACTGTAAGCTCACTGTGGGCAGGGAATGTGCCTGTTACATTGTTATAGTGTACTCTCCCGAGGGCTTGGTACAGTGCTCTGCACACAGTAAATACAACTGACTGACTGACTTGACTGAATGACCACCCCTCCCTGGATCTCAGTTTGCTCATTTATTCAGTCATTCATTCAATAGTATTTCTTGAGCGCTTACTATGTGCAGAGCACTGTGCCAAGCGCTTGGAAGGAACAAGTCGGCAAAAGATAGAGACAGACAGATACTCTAACTTGCTTGTCTCCTTATCCCATCCCCTTATCCTTAACCCTCTAGTTGTGGAGGCTTGTTTCATATCATATTGAGGATTCGGAGTAGTCAAATTTCCCCCAGTCTCTAGGGTGACAATGTTGTCTTTAAATCAATCGATGCCATTTATAAGTAGACACTCTTTGCTCTCCTTCTGACGATTTCACTTGTCAGTTGTGTGACTGTGGGCAAGTCACTTCACTTCTCTGTGCCTCAGTTCCCTCGTCCGTAAAATGGAGATAAAGACTGCGAGCCTCACGTGGGACAACCTGATTACCCTGTAAATCCACCCCGGTGCTTAGAACAGTGCTCTGCACATAGTAAGCGCTTAACAAATACCAACATTATTATACTTGTTCTCTTCAATTAATAATGTTGTTATTTGTTAAGCGCTTACTCTTAGCAGTTTCACCTAGTGGCCAGAGGCTGGGCCTGGGAGTCCGAGGACTTGGGTTCTTATCCCGGCTCCTCTACTTAGAGAAGCAGCGTGGCTCAGTGGAAAGAGCATGGGCTTTGGAGGCAGAGGTCATGAGTTCAAATCCCAGCTCTGCCACTTGTCAGCTGTGTGACCGTGGGCAAGTCACTTAACTTCTCTGTGCCTCAGTTACCTCATCTGTAAAATGGGGATTAAGACTGTGAGCCCCACGTGGGATATCCTGATTCCCCTGTGTCTACCCCAGCGCTTAGAACAGTGCTCGGCACATAGTAAGCGCTTAACAAATGCCAACATTAAAATTAAATTACTTGACTGCTGTGTGACCTTGAGCAAGTCATTTATCTTCTCTTTGTTTCCGATTCCTCATCGTAAAATGGGAGTTAAATCATATTCCCTCCTACTTAGACTGTCAGCCCCATCTGGGATCGGGACTGTCCAACCTAATTATCTTGTAGCCACCACATTGCTTTGAACAGAGTTTGGCACAGAGCAAAGTGCTTAACAACCGTTAAATTATACATAATAAATTATATTAATTCTGTCTCCCCCTCCAGTTCTTGAACAAATGGTGGGCAGGGAATGCGTCCGCATACAGCGCCTCCGTCGCTTGGTACGGTGTTTCCGGTGCTTAACACAGCACCTGGGACATAGTAAACACTAAATAAATACCATAATTTGAGAAGCGGCATGACTTAGTGGAAAGAGCACAGGCTTGGGAGTCAGAGGTTGGGGGTTCTAATTCCGATTCCGCCACTTGTCAGCTGTATGACTTGGGTCAAGTCACTTAACTTCTCTGTGCCTCAGTTACCTCATCTGGAAAATGGGGTTGAAGACTGAGCTCTGCTTGGGACAACCTGATTAGTTTGTATCTAGCCGGCGCTTAGAACGGTGCTTGAGAGCTTAACAAGTACCATCATTATAATTATTATATTGTACTCTTCCAAGCGTTTCCTACAGTGCTCTGACTTGAGGCAAGTCACTTAACTTCTCTGTGCCTCAGTCACCTCATCTGGAAAATGGGGAATAAGACTGTGAGTCCCACGTGGAATAACCTGATTACCTTGTATCTACCTCAGCACTTAGAACAGTGTCTAGTACATAGTAAGCACTTAATAAATACCATTATCATTAATCAATACCATCGATTGATCGATCGATGAAGAGACTATATCTGAAGTGATCTGATAGACTGTATCTACCGCCCCACCACAGCACATAGTAGATGCTTTAAAAACCACAGCTAACCGGCCCTTGTGTGAGGAGGGGGCCGTACTAAGCCTCTAGAGCGATACAGCGCTCTGTAGCCATGGCAACAATACCCACGGCCACCAGGAATACTGTTTCCTCTTTCCTTCTTTCCCTCTCCCTCCTCCCAGCTCCAAGAGCCTGGACTACGTCCCATATGGAAGCGTGCGTGCGGTGTGTGACAGCGGGAACAAAGTGCAGGAGAAGCAGCGTGGCCTAGTGGAAAAGCACTGACTTGGGTGTCAGGCGACCTGGATTCCACTCCTGACTCTGTCACACGTCTGCTGGGTGACCTCGGGCAAGTTACTTCACTTCTCTGGGCCTCAGGTCCCTCATAATAATGAGGGAGAAGCCAGAGAATCAGCAGGGCTAAGTGGAAGGAGTCAGACATTGGGGGTTCTAATCTCAACTCCGCCACTTAGCGGCTGTGTGACTTTGGGTAAGTCACTTCACTTCTCTGGGCCTCAGTTACCTCATCTGGAAAATGGGGATGAAGACTGTGAGCCTCACGTGGGACAACCTGATGACCCTGTATCTACCCCAGCGTTTAGAACAGGGCTTCTCACATAATAGTGCTTAACAAATACCACCAATATAATAATGATAATAGTACTAAAGTGCTATGTGCCAAGCGTTGTTCAAAGTGCTTGGGTAGATACAGATTGAGCAGGTTGGAAACAGTCCCTGTCCCGCACGGGGCTCACACTCTTAATCCCCATTTTCCAGATGAGGTAACTGAGTCCCAGAGAAGTGAAGTGACTTGCCCAAGGTCACCCAGCGGACACGTGGTGGAGCCGGGATTAGAAGCCAGGTCCTTCTGACTCCCGGGACTGAGTTCTATGCACTAAGCCCGTGCATCTTATCCCCATTTCTCAAGTGAGAAGACTGAGGCCCACAGAGAGAGGTTCGGTGAGTTGCCAAGGGTTAAGCGCTTACGACGTGCCAGGTACTCTACTGAACGCTGGAGTAGACACAAGCAAATCGGGTAAGACGTCGTACAGAGCCCGGGCCTGGGAGTCAGAAAGTCATGGGTGCTAATCCTTGCTCTGTCACTGTCTGCTGTGTGACCTCGGGCACTTCTCCGTGCCTCAGTTTCTTCGCCTGTAAAATGGGGGTTGAGAGTGTGAGCCCCGTGTGGGACAGGGACTGTGTCCAACCCGATTATCTTGTATCTACCCCAATGCTTAGAGCAGTGCCCGACACATAGTAAGAATTTAACAACTACTATTATCATTATTATCATTATCTAGTATTAGCAAGGTGGCATGTGGAACGACGATTCCAGTTCATTCTTCGGTCTCGAATCCCGGGAAAGCGGGAGAAACCGTGAATCAACATTTCCATTTGGCGGCGAGCTGTCTGAGGAGAAGAATGCTCGGGCTCGTCCTCTGAAGTGTTCCAACGCGGTGGGGATCTAATCACAAGCCTATTTTGGCCTCCTCCTCGGGTGACGGATGAAGAATGAAGTGTCCTTGTCACCGGCCACGTCGGAGGTGATTCCATTTATTGAAATTACACCAGAACACAATGCTCCTCCAACGCACCGTTTTCTAAATCGCGTTTTCCGGATACGGAGAAGACCGGCCTCCTGCACTGCATCTTTTTTCTCCTAGTGGGGTGAGAGGAGAGTTTATAAACAATAATAATAATAATAACTGTGGTATTTGTTAAGCGCTTACTATGGTCCAGGCACTGTACCAAGTGCTGGGTTGGACACAAGCAAATTGGATCGGACGCAGTCCCTTTCATTCATTCAGTAGTATTTATTGAGCGCTTACTATGTGCAGACCACTGTACTAAGCGCTTGGAATGTACAATTCGGCAACAGATAGGGACGATCCCTGCCCCTTGACGGGCTGTCCCATATAGGCTCAGAGTCTTGAACCCCATTTTCCAGATGAGGTAACTGAGGCACAGAGAAGTGAAGTGACTTGCCCAAGACTACACAGCAGACAAGTGGCGGGGCTAGGATTTGAACCCATGACCTTCTGACTCCCAGGCCTGTGATCTATCCACTACACAGTGCTGCTTCCTCACATTCCCTGCTCACAAGGAGCTCGCAGACATTGTTATAAGTAAATAAATCACAGAATAATAACAGAAACGTTGAGTACTCACTGTCTGAAGGCCACTGTACCAGATGCTTGGGAGAGTTCAGTACAACAGATTTGGTAGACACATTCCTTGCCCACAGTGAGCTTACAGCCCAGAGGAGGAGACAGACATTGCTAAACATTTGGGAGAGTGTAATAAAGCTGATAATAATAATGTTGGTGTTTGTTAAGCGCTTACTATGTGCAGAGCACTGTTCTAAGCCCTGGGGTAGGCACAGGGGAATCAGGTTGTCCCACGTGGGGCTCACAGTCTTCATCCCCGTTTTACAGATGAGGTCACTGAGGCACAGAGAAGTGAAGTGACTTGCCCACAGTCACCCAGCTGACAAGTGGCCGAGCTGGGATTCGAACCCATGACCCCTGACTCCAAAGCCCGTGCTCTTTCCACTGAGCCACGCTGCTTCTCCGACTGTATTAAGTCGGAGACACGAGACACGAGACACAATCCCTACTATCAATCAATTCATCGTGGTATTTATTAAGCACTTACTGCGTGTCAGCCCTGCACTACCGGCTTGGGAGAGTACACAGTAGCTTAGAGGCAAGAGCATGGGCTTGGGAGTCAGAGGACGTGGATTCTAATCCCGGCCCCGCCACTTGCCATTCATTCATTCAGTAGTATTTATTGAGCGCTTACTATGTGCAGAGCACTGTACTAAGCGCTTGGAATGTACAAATCGGCAACAGACAGAGACAGTCCCTGCCCTTTGACGGGCTTACGGTCTAATCGGGGGAGACGGACGGACAAGCTGTGTGACCTTGGGCAAGCCACCTAACTTCTCTGTGCCTCATCTGTAAAATGGGGATTAAGACGGTGAGCTCCATGTGGGACAACCTGATTACCTTGTAATAATGATAATAATAATAATGTTGGTATTTGTTAAGCGCTTACTATGTGCAGGGCACTGTTCTAAGCACTGGGGTAGATACGGGATAATCAGGTTGTCCCACGCGAGGCTCAACAGTCTTCATCCCCATTTTACAGATGAGGTCACTGAGGCACAAAGAAGTTAAGTGACTTGCCCACAGTCACACAGCTGACGGGTGGCAGAGCCGGGATTCAAACCCGTGACCTCTGACTCCCAAGCCCGGGCTCTTTGCACTGAGCCACGCTGCTTCTGCTTGTATCTACCCCGGCGCTTAGAACAGGGGTCTGCACATACTAAGCACTTAACAAATGCCATTTTTATTTATTATCATTTTTTTATTTACAATACAACTTGGTAGGGACTTGCCCTGCCCACAGGGAGCTTCCAGTCTAGAATGAATTCATCCACCTTTCATTTCTCTTCATCTGGTCAGTGTGATGACGATAATGACGTGTGGTATTTCTTAAGTACTTACTATAAGTCAGACTCTGTTCTAGGTTCTGGTGGAGGAAGAAGAGAATCACGTCAGTGACATCAGCGTGGCTCAGTGGAAAGAGCTCTGCCACTTGTCAGCTGTGTGACTGTGGGCAGGTCACTTAACCTCTCTGTGCCTCAGTTACCTCATCTGTAAAATGGGCATTTAGATTGTGAGCCTCACGTGCCAGATGACCCCGTATCTACCCCAGCGCTTAGAACAGTGCTCTGCACATAGTAAGCGCTTAACAAATACCAACATGATTATTATTATAAGCATTTCAGACTAGCGTGGGGGTGGTTCGGATGGAGAGGAAGAGACATTTTCTGGAGGACTAACCGACTGAATATCGTGTTGAAAGAAAGGAATAAACAAGGAGAACACCACAGATTAGGGGCTTGAGCAACGGGGAGTGTGATCGAGTTGCCAATGGTGATAATAATAATGATAATAATGATATTCGGTATTTGTTCAGCGCTTACTCTGTGCCAGGCACTGTCCTAGGCACTGTGGTTGATACGAGCAAGTAGGGTTGGATACGGTCCTGTCCCTCAGGGGCCTCACATCTTAATCCTCATTTTTCAGATGAGGGAACTGAGCCCCAGAGAAGTGAAGTGACTTGCCCAAGGTCACACAGCATGGCTCACTGGAAGGAGCACGGGCTTTGGAGTCAGAGGTCGTGGGTTCGAACCCCGGCTCTACCACTTGTCAGCTGTGTGACTTTGGGCAAGTCACTTAACTTCTCGGTGCCTCGGTTACCTCATCTGTAAAATGGGGATGAAGACTGTGAGCCCCACGTGGGACGACCTGATTCCCCTGTGTCTACCCCAGCGCTTAGAACAGTGCTCGGCACATAGTAAGCGCTTAACAAATACCAACACAGCAAATGGAAGAGCCACTTCTTCTGACGCTCAGACTCTTGCTCTAACCGCTAGCCACGCTGCTTCTTATTCCAAGCTCCTTCCAAACTGGAGTAATCGGAAATTACTTGATGGCATAGTAATAGTAATAGCAGTAATCAAAGTAATAACATTTATTAAGCGATTTCTTTGCGCAGAGCACTCTACAAAGTGCTGGCGAAGAGTGGACAAGTCAGAACTAGGTGTAATCCACGGAAGTCCATTTCTCCTCTCCGACTTTATTTTATCATCTGTCTCCCCCTCCAAACTGTGAACTGCCTATGGGCAGGCACTATAGCAGTCAGAGGTCGCGGGTTCTAATCCCAGTTCTGCCACTTGCCTGCTGTGTGACCTTGGCAAGTCACTTCACTTCTCTGTGCCTCAGTTACCTATCTGTAAAATGAGGATTAAGAGTGCGAGCCCCTTGCAGGACAGGGTTCTTTCCAACTTGATTCATTTATATCTACTTCAGTGCTTAGAACAGTGCTCGGCACACAGTAAGCATTTAATAGGTACCATAATTATTATCATGTCTACCAACTCTATCCCTGTCCGACGTGGGGCACATTCAGTCCCCATTTTCCAGATGAGGGAACTGAGGCATGGAGAAGATAAGTAGAAGGTGAGAAGCGAGGTGAGGTAGGAGAGGGCAAGGTGATGGTGGGGTTTAAAGCCAATGGTGAGGAGTTTTTATTTGGTATGGAGGAGGATGGGCAGCCACTGGTGATTTTTGAGGAGGGGGTTGACGTGTCCCGCACATTTCCGTAGAAAGATGATCCAGGCAGTAGTGTGAAGTATCCTTATCCCCTTGTGCTCTCCCACGTTCTTTCATTCATTCAATAGTATTTATTGAGCGCTTAAAAGTATCCTTATCCACTTGTGCTCTCCCACATTCTTTCATTCATTCAATAGTATTTATTGAGCGCTTACTATGTGCAGAGCACTGTACTAAACGCTTGGAATGTACAAATCGGCAACCGATAGAGACAGTCCCTGCCCATTGACTGGCTTACGGTCTAATCGGGGGAGACAGACAGACAAAAACAATAGCAATAAATAGAATCAAGGGGATGTAGATCTCATTAACAAAATAAAATCTGACCCACAATCGACTGTGCACACAAGCCCCGAGTCTGTGTGGGCCAGTGGATGCCAAGGAGGGATCCCCGTCTCCATACGTCCGGTCCGGGCAAGTCTTCAGCCACCCGGCTGCCTGCCCCCTTAAAGCTCTGTCTGCATGTGATTTTATTTATTTACACTGATGCCTGTTTATTTGTACTGATGTTTTGATGCCCGTTTACTTGTATTGATGTCTGTCTCCCCCTATTCTAGTCTGTGAACTAGCTGTGGGCAGGGATTGTCTCTCTTTATTGCTGTATTGTACTTCTGCAAGTGCTTAGTACAGTGCTCTGCACACAGTGAGCGCTCAATAAGTACGGTTGAATGAACGAATGAATCCTCCCGGGGGCACCGAACAGTGTTCTGCACGCCATAAACACTCCCAAAATAGCGTGGATTGATTCATTTGAAGAGTTAGATAGGGGGCTAGAAAGAACGTTCACTTGGGATTCATTGTGAATAATCTCATGTTGGTTCCGTAATGGGGCATATTTGAAATATTACCTGGCCAAGGTTTCTCTTCTGATTTTCCATCTTGTTGTCAAGTTGATGGATGATCTCTCTGTCAGACACATTTTTTTTGCAACATTTAGGTGAATATGGGGGCTTGTGCAATCAATTAAGGGAGTCGCCTAATGAGCCAGGTATCAGTAGGCGGTGGCGAAAGAAGGTAGGACTGGGAGTCAGGAGATCCGGGTCCCAGTCCCAGCTCTCTCCCTGGCCTGCTGTGTGATCTTGGATAAGTGACTTAACCTCTCTGCACTTCCATTCCCTAAACGTTAAAATGGGGATTAAATGTCTGTTTTCTCTCCCTCTTACCCCTGAGGCTCATGTGGGACAGGGACTGTGTCCGATCTGATTAACTTATATCTACCCGAGTGTTTAGCACAGATTTGGGGTGCAATCGGTCAATCCGTCAACGGTATTTATTGCGGGATGAATTCTGCCAGTCAACAGATGGTACTTATTAAGCGCTTACTTCTGCAGAGAACAATACTTAGCATTTGGGAGAGAACAATACAAGAGAGTTGGTAAATACATTCAACGACACCATGTAAAAATACCCAATGCGGGAATCCCATTATGTTTATTTTAGGATTAATGTCATTCATTTAATCTCTGATTGTCACCAGGAGACTCAGAAAGGCAGCGCGCAGGTCAGCAACCTTGGAAAAGCCACACAAAGAATGAGAAACAATGAAGCCGTGTGGAAACCCCCCAGCTCTGCGAGTCAGAAAGCCATGGGCCCTAATCCTGACTCTGTCCCTTGCCTGCTGGGTGACCTTGGGCAAGTCCCTTTACTTCTGCTGGCCTCAGTTCCCCCCTCTGTAAAATGGGGACCGAGACCGTGAGCCCATCGTGGGAAAGGGACTGCGTCCAACCCGATTAGCTTATATCTACTCCAGCACTTAGTACGGTGCCTGGAACATGGTAAACGCTTAAAAATACCATAAAAAGAGGAGACTCCACCGAGCCCTGAAACCTCCAAGTCAAAGGGGATTCAGAGAAGAAGAGCCGTAAAAAATCTGAGAGAGCGTGATTTATGAAGAAAACCTAAAGTAAATAAGTGGAGGAGCCAAAGCCTTGACCGAAGGGAAGATTGAAGAGGTGTAGTGCTGTTTAGATCTTGAAAACAATAAAAAAGCAGTGTGTCGTATGTTTGGGAAAAGGGAGGACATTGAGAATATACAGGGAAGGACAGAAACTCAACCACAGTATTAGACAAAATAGAGTAGTCTTCCAAGGAAAACTGTGAGTTTTCAACCAGTGTCCAGCAGTTATCCAATACTAATAAATAAAAAATAAATAATAATGATAATAAAAATGGTATTTGTTAAATGCTCTTAGGGATCCAGCATTGTTCTAAGCACTGGGATGGATACAAACTAATCAGGTTGGAAACAATCTCTGTCCCACATAATAATAATAATAATAATAATAATAACAACAATAACAATGATATTTGTTAAGTGCTTACTATAATAATTTTGGTATTTGTTAAGCACTTACTGTGTGCCCAGCACTGTTCTAAATGCTGGGTAGATACAAGGTAATCAGGTTGTCCCACATGCCGCTCACAGTCTTAATCCCCATTTTACAGGTGAAGTAACTGAGGCCCAGAGAAGCCAAGTGACTTGCCCAAAGTCATGCAGTTGATCAGTGGTGGAGCCGGGATTAGAACCCACGACCTCTGACTCCCAAGCCCGGGCTCTTTCCACTGAGCCGTGCTGCTTCTCGACTTGCCCCAGGTCACACAGCAGACGGGTGGCGAGGTTGAGATTTGAACCCAGGTCTTTCTGGGCCCCGGCCCGTGCCTCATCCACTGCTGCTTCACAATAGCACAGTGCTCAAGCACTTAGTACGGTGCTCTACACACAGTAAATGCCCAATAAATCCATTGGTTGCTGGATTGATATGTGGTATGTACTGAATGCCTAGGTTCAGAGCACTTTAGGAAAAGCACTTAGGGGAGTACAGCAGAATAAGAAGACATGATGTCGGCCCTCCAGAATCTTATAATGATTTAGCTCTGGTACACTAAAGCACACCAGGAGATATTTGACACGGTGCATTTTTAATAATTAATTATTATGGTATTTGTTAGACGCTTACTTTGGGTACTAAGCGCTGGGGTAAATATGCGATCATCGCCTCAGACATGGTCCCCATCTCACATGGGACGTGCAGTCTAAGGAAGAGGGAGGACAGGTATCGAAACCCCATTTTCCAGATGAGAAAAACTAAGGAACGGAGAAGTTAAGTGACGGGTCCAAGGTCACCCAGCGGACAGTGGCAGATCCAGAATTTGAACCCAGACCCTCTGACTCCCAAGACCGAGCTCTTTCCACTAGGCCATGCCGCTTCTCACTTAGGTACAAAGAGAAGCAGTGTGGACTGATCAATCAATCCATCGGTGGTATTTCTAGAGCACTTGCTGTGTACAGAGCACTGTACTAAGTGTTTGGGAGAGAGTACAGTAGGTTAGAGCTGGTATATGTGGCCCCTGCCCTAAAGCAGCTTACAGTCCAGTTAATCAATCAATCAATCAGTCAATCGTATTTATTGAGCGCTTACTGTCTTTAAAGCACTTTACAAAGCACCTGGAAGAGTATAATGTAACAACAAACAGATGCATTCCTGTCCACAGTGAGTTCACAGTCTAGAGGAAAGAAGATGCAAGTGCTTAGTACAGTGCTCTGCACATAGTAAGCGCTCAATAAATACTATTGAAGGAATGAATGAAGATGGGCTTGGGAGTCAAACGACTTGAATTCTAGTCTCACCTCCTTCTTTTGCCTCCTGTCTGATCTGGGCAAATCTCATCATTTTTTGGTGCCTCCGCTTCCTCATCTGTGAAATGGGATTAAATACCTATTCTCCCGCCTTCCTAAATCTGTGAGCCAGTGTGGGACAGGGTAACGTGTCCAATCCTCTGGTATTCTATCTACCCCTATTCATTTTACGAATGAGGTGTACATCCCCTTGATTCGATTTATCGTGATTATGTTATTTTGGTTTGGTCCGTCTGTCTCCCCCGATTAGACTGTGAGCCAGTCATTGGGGAGGGATTGTCTCTATCTGTTGCCGAACTGTACATTCCAAGGGCTTAGTACAGCGCTGTGAACATAGTAAGCACTCAATAAATACTATTGAATGAATGAATGAATGAATGAATGAATGAATTCCTCAGCACTTCACACATTGCTTAACAAGGAATATAAGTATGATATAGGACCCTCATTTCTTCTTCTCGCACTCCCTTTTCCAACACCCTTGGTCCCTTTATTCACTCTCCCCTCGGCCCCGCAACACTTACGTCCATATCTATAATTTCTCTATCTTCATTCTGACCCCCCCTCTAGACTGTAAGTTGGCTGTGGGCAGGGAACGTGTCTGTTTTATTATCATATATCTTCCCAAGAGCCTAGTACAGTGGTCTGCACACCTTAAGCGCTCGATAAGTGCCGCTGATTGATTCATTCATTGAAATGAGCCTTAGGAAGAGTTTAAACACATTCCCCTGTTGTTGTCGTCGCTATTTGCTTCAGAGAGCTGCTGCCTCCTAGATGTTGGAAAAATTGGGGAAAGTTTTCTGCAGTCTCTTAAGCATTCTTCTAGTTTTCCATTCCATTCCACTCCCCTCTTGCTAAAGCTCCTCGGTGGTACCTGAGAAGCAGCGTAGCTCAGTGGGAAGAGCCCGGGCTTGGGAGTCAGAAGTCATGAGTTCTAATCCCGGCTCTGCCACTTGTCAGCTGTGTGACTTTGGGCAAGTCACTTCACTTCTCTGGGCCTCGGTTACCTCATCTGTAAAATGGGGATGAAGACTGTGAGCCCTACGTGGGACAATCTGATTACCTTGGGTCTACCCCAGGGCTTAGAACAGGGCTTGGCACGTAGTAAGCGCTTAACAAATACCAACAATATTATTACCTGGAGAAGCGCTCACGAGAAAACAGCTGAAATGGAAAATTCCAACAGACAAAGGTCTCGGGTCTGGGAATAATCACGTTGGTATTTGTTAGGTGCTTACTATGTGCCGAGCACTGTTCTAAGCGCTGGGGGAGATACAGGGTAATCAGGTTGTCCCACGTGAGGCTCGCAGTTAATCCCCATTTTACAGATGAGGTAACTGAGGCACAGAGAAGTGAAGTGACTTGCCCACAGTCACACAGCTGACAAGTGGCAGAGCCAGGATTCGAACTCATGACCTCTGACTCCCAAGCCCGAATAGCCACATGCGGTATCGGATTCAGACACGGAGTGAGGGAAATGGAGCAAATGATCTAGAATGGGTCCCCCCTCTCTAAACGATTCAGATGCTGGAGTGATAGGAAAATGCCTGCATTTTGCTGGCTTCCTGAAATGGAATAGAAGCTTCAGATTCATCAGTCTTCTCATATTAATAATAATAATGATATTTGTTCATTCATTCGATTGTATTTATTGAATGCTTACTGTGTGCAGAGCATTGTACTAAGCGCTTGGAAAATACGATTCGACAACAAGTAGAGACAATCCCTACCCGACAACGGGCTCACAATTTATTTCACCTAAATAAGGGATTGTCAGGACATGAGAAGCGGTGTGGCTTAGTGGAAAAAGCCCAGGTTTGGGAGTCAGAGGACGTGGGTTCTAATCCCGGCTCTACCACTTCTCTGCTGTGTGACCTTGGGCAAGCCACTTAATTTTTCTGGGCCTCAGTTACCTGATCTGGAAAATGGGGATTAAGACTGTGAGCCCCACGAGGGACAGACTGATTACCTTGTATCTATCCCAGTGCTTAGAACAGTGTTTGGCACAAAGCTCACCTCCTCCATTAGGGCTTCCCAGACTGAGTCCCCATTTTCTTCTGCTCCTCCTCCCTTCCCCATCACCCTGACTCCCTCCCTTTGCTCTACCCCCTCCCCGCTCCACAGCACTGGTGTATATATGTGCATACTGATTATTCTATTTATTTTATTAATGATGGATATATATCTATAATTCTGTTTATTTATATTGACGCCATAGATGCCGGTCTACTTGTTTTGTTTTGTTGTCTGTCTCCCCCCTTCTAGATTGTATATTCGTTGAGAGCAGGGAATATGTCTATTATATATTTCTATTTTACTCTCCCAAGTGCTTAATACAGTGCTCTGCACACAGTAAGTGCTCAATAAATACCATGCATTGATTGTTACCTTTAATCGTTCACTCAATCACATTTATTGAGCACTTACTGTGTGAAGAGCACTGTACTGAGCGCTTGGAAAGTCCAGTTTACCCACAGAGACAATCTCTGGCCCCAACGGGCTCACAGTCTAGAAGGGGGGAGGCAGACATCAAAACAAGTAAACAGGCATCGATAGCATAATTATAAATGAATAGAATTATAGATATCTACACATCATTAACAATAATAAATAGAATTATAATTATAAATGTGTACACATACACACAGGGGCTGTGGGGAAGGGAAGGGGGCAGAGCAGAGGGAGCGAATCGGGACGATGGGGAAGGAAGGGGACACAGAGGAAAAGGGGGCTCAGTCTGGGTAGGCCTCCTGGAGGAGGTGTGCTTTCAGTAGGGCTTTGAAGGACGGAACTTAGCTTATTTGGCAGAGTTGAGGAGGGAGGGCATTCCAGGCCAGAGGTAGAACCTTATACCTAGCGTTTCCCCGCTACTTGTAATTCAGTGTAATATCTGTCTCCCCTTCTAGACTGTAAATTTGTGTGGCCAGGGAATGTGTCTGTTTTATTGTACTCTCCCAAGTGCTTAGTACAGCGCTCTGCACATTGTAAGAGTTTGATAAATACAGTTGATTGGCTGTTTGATACCTTTATATCCTTATATTTCCTCACTACTTGTGATTTAGTGTGATGTCTTTCTGCCACTCTACACTGTAATTTTGTTGTGGGCAGGACGTTCGTTTTATTGTATTCTATCAACTGCTTAGTCACCTCTCGGGACGGCACCCGGAGAGTTTCCAGTCGGCTACCAGTCTCGACTATGGGAGGGAGAGTGAAGCAGAGGCCTGTCCGTTCCATTCCCAGCTTGGCCAGTGGCTAGCGAGCGGCAGGCCGTCGGCTACAAGGCAAAACTCCCGCGTGCCGGGCAGCAGTGGCACGGCCGAGAGTCCAGGGCAGAGACTTGAGTTTACTGCACGGAAGGTGGCAATGATAAACCGCTTCCAGATTTTTCCCAAGAAAGCTCTGTGGATCCACTACCGGAACGATTGCAGATGGAGGTGGGGCCTTCTGGGAGAGACGTGTCCATGACGTCGCTATGGGTCGGACGCCACTCGACAGCATAAATCAACGAGTGCTTTGTACAGTGCTCTGCAGACGTTGTGTTTAATAAATACAGTCGAGTGATTGATATCCATATTCATTCATTCATTCAATAGTATATATTGAGCGCTTACTATGTGCAGAGCACTGTACTAAGCGCTTGGAATGGACAGATCGGCAACAGATAGAGACTGTCCCCGCCCATTGACGGGCTTACAGTCTAACCATACTCTATTTTGTCCCGACTAATTATAATTTATTGGAATGTCTGTCTCCCTGGTGTTGGAGCGGAAGCTTCTTGAGGACAGGGATTGTCTACCAATGCTATTGTACTCTCCCGAGGGCTAAGTACATTACTCTCCACAGAGGTGACTATAAACTCTGTAAGGGGGAGGGATCTTGTCTGTCAACTCTACTGGACTTTCCCAAGCGCTTAGTATGTGCTCATAGTGGACGGGAAGCTGCTTGAGGGGAGTGATCAAATATACCAACTCTTTAGTGCTGTCCTTTCCCAAGAGAAGCAGCATGGCCTGGTGGATAGAGCCCAGGTCTGGTAGTCAGAGGGGCCTGGGTTCTAATCCCACCTCTTCCACTTCTCTGCTGCGTGACCTTCGGCAAGTCACTTCACTTCTCTGCACCTAAGACCCCTCCTCCGTAAAACGGGGACTAGAGTGTGAGCCCCATGTGGGACAGGGACTGGGTCCAACCCAATCAACTTCTAACCATCCCAGTGTTTAGAACAGTGCTCGGCACAGAGAAGGAGCTCAACGAGTACCCTAAATAGTGTTATTATCTGGGCAGTCTGCTCTGTTTCCATTCAGCCTACAAGTCCTCCTGGGGAAATAAAAAAACGTGATTCTGCGTTCATTATCGTATATATTTACTTGTATATGATCATGAAGGAACACCTCCATTATTTATTCCTAATTGAAAATCTAGTAACCTGGGGGTTCCAATAGAGACCATCCATCCCACTTAAAGCTTTTCAGAAGCCATATAGACACCCTCACATTTAGCAGTGTATTTCCATGGTTGTGAAACACATGGTTTTCATAATTATAAATTAATTGGCTGTCAGGAACAATAGAACGCATCAGAATGCAGCTGAAAGAGAAAAGAGTTGGCCATATGGTACCAAATGGGTGCTTTAATGGGATTCCTCCAGTACCAGCAACAAATTGCACAGGGATTTTCTTAAATAGCTGCTGCCACTACAGAGAACAGTCGGAACTCTCTGAATATTTTCTCTATTTCGGTCTATTTAGCGTAGGGAAGAAAGTGCGCTCCTCTGTATCGAAAAATGGAAAGGCTTCCTTTTTCCGCACCTGGTTACATTAGGTGAGCTCAGTCAATTTAGCGGAAGATTAAACGGAGGATGGATAGGTCTACGATTTGGTTCAGATCAGCCGTTCAACGCGGAAACCGTTAGTGGAGGTTAGAGGTCGGTGAAATACATAATTAATTGTTGATGTAAACACATGTTCTGCTGAGCTATTGGAGGATTTGCTCTGGATTTCCATCTAAAAGCAATCTGGATGCAAATGATCTAAGACCGGGAAGAGTTGGTTTAATTTATTCATTTTTTTAGTGGTTTTTGTTAAACGCTTACTCTGTGTTGGGCACTCTACTGAGCACTGGGGTAGATACAAGCTAGGCAGGTTGGACCCAGTCCCTGTCCCAGGTGGGGTTCACAATCTTAATCCCCGTTTTCCAGATGAGGTAACTGAGGCCCAGAGAAGTGAAGCGACTTGCCCAAGGTCACGCAGCAGACGAGTGGTGGAGCCGGGTTTAGAACCCACATCCTCTGACGCCAAAGCCCGGGTTCTTTTCTCTAGGCCATGCTGCTGCTGCTTCTTTTTCTTCAGATCCAAGCGTATGGTGATGCCGAAGGGTACCGGGAAAAAGAAGGCTTAATTGAGAGAGAGAGCCACTGCCTCATAGGCGTTTTCTAAAAATTCCATCAGCCATCTTTGGAGAAGGAAAATGAAAAGATAGATTAAATACATTTTATCAGACAAATCCAACGGTTTAGGCTATAAAAGTGTCCTAAAGAGATAAAAGCGTAAACGTCGCGGTAAGAGAGGACCTAACTATTTGATCGAGTCTCAGTTGCTTTAAGAGTACAATGTCATCTTCAGATGGAGGAAATATCAAATGGGAAGATCCTGGGCTATTTGATTTCCGTCACTTTGAATAAAGGCCGGATTGTCGAGGAGCCTGGCTCTGGTGGTGTCTCGGCTTTGTGACTTTTCTCTCAGTTATCCCCTCTTGTCCAGCTTGTTCTCATGAGAAGCAGCGTAGCGGATAGAACACGGGCCTAGGAGTTGGAGGATCTGGGTTCTAATCCTGGTTCTGCCTCTCATCTGCTCTATGACCTTGGTCAAGTCACTTTACTTCTCTGGGCCCCAAATAGGAATTCAAATTCTTATTTCCCTCCTACTTAGACTGTGAGACCCATGTGAGACCCGATCATCTTGTATCCACCCCAGCCCTTAGTACAGTGCTTGGTACATAGTAAATACTTAAGAAATACCACCATTATTTTTGTTATTATTATCACGAATGTCAGGTTTCAGCCAGTTTCTATGGCTGTGAAATCTTTCAGAAAGAAAATGTCAGGTATTTTTGTTTTGATTTTCCAGAGAGGCCTCATTTGTAGCTGAAAACTCCATACTCTTCTTGTGGGCAGCTAACATCGAAGAATATCAGAGTAGTCGATATCAAACAATCGGTCATATATATTGAGTGCTCATTATGTGCAGAGCACTATACTGAGAGCTCGGGAGAATACAGTATAACAGACAGATTCCCTGCCCAAAATGAGCTTTTTCATTTTGTGTCTGTCTCCCCCTGCTAGACTGTAAAATCTTAGGGTAGAGAACACATCTAACAATGATCAATCAATTAATCAATCAATCTTTGGTATTTATTGAATGCTTAGTGTGTGCAGAGTTTCAGAGTGTAACTATAACAGTAGAACAGACACATTCCCTGCCCACAGTGAGTTTATGTTCTAGAAAGGGTCAGACAATAATAGAAATTAATAAAGTTAGGGTGTGTACATCAGTGTTGTGGATCTTGGGGAGGGATGAATGAGGGGAGAAAATCAGGGCATCACAGAAGGATGTGGGAGAAGAGGAAATGAGCGCTTATAAATTAAGCCAATTCTAACAAATACCTCCCTGAAAGTCAGTCTCCCAAATGCTTAATATAGTGTATGGCATAGGCTATGCCCTCAGTAAATACCATTGATTGATGGAATGATTGATTGATGGAGAAAGAAACCAACTAGCCAAAGAAATCTAGGGTCTTTGGAAATTAAAACCTAAATCCATTCAAGGGCAGTCGCTTGTTCTCTAGACATAATTCAACAATGTTTTCCATCATAAATTAAGAGTCTAATGTTAGTGATTTTACTTGCCGTAGCATCCCTAAATTGGAAATGATTTTCAGGTCATTAGTACAGTGCTTTGTACACACTAAGCACTTAATAGATGTGACTGATTGAACCTTTTGGGAGATGGATTAATGAAGAAGATGAAGAAAAGTCTGACCAACTGAAAGTGCATGAAATGGCAGCATGGTTTTCCTGGTTGAAGCTTTGTGTTTTGAGATAGTGTGCTTTTTATCCTGCTTACTGGATTCTTAATAAGCAGCATTTCACAGTGGCTAGAGCACGGGTCTGAGGGTCAGAAGGTCGTGGGTTCTAATTCCGGCACCACCTGTTGTCTGCTCTGTGACCTTGGGTGAATCACTTCACTTCACTGGTTCTCGGTTACTTCATCTGTAAGCCATCACCCAAACCTGCCGGTCTCACCTTCACAGTACTGCCAAGATTCGCCCTTCCCTCTCCCTCCAAAGCCCTACCTTGTTGGCACAATCCCTCATCATATTCTGACTGGGTGACTGCATCAGCCTCCATTCTGATCTCCCATTCTCCTGTCCCTCCCCACTTCAGTCCATACTTTACTCCACTACCTGGATTATCTTTCTACAGAAATGCTCAGGGCATGTCACCACCCTCCCCCCAACCTCAAAAATCTCCAGTGGTTGACCATCAAGCTCCGTATGGAGCAAAAGCTCCTCACTATCAGCTTCAAAGCCGTCCATCCCCTCGCCCCCTCCTACCTCACCTCCCTTCTCTCCTTCTGCAGCCCAGCCCACATACTCTGCTCCTCTGGTGCCACTAACCCTCTCACCGGGCCTCGTTCTCACCTGTCCCCCCGTCCACCCCCGGCCCACGTCCGACCTCTGGCCTGGAATGCCCTCTCTCCTCAAATCCGCCAAACTAGCCCACTTCCCCCTTTCAAAGCCCTACTGAGAGCTCACCTCCTCCAGGATGCCTTCCCAGACTAACCCCCCTTTTCCTCTGGCCCTCCTCCCCTCCCCATTGCCCCGACTCCCTCCCTCTGCTCTACCCTCTTCCCTGCCCCACAGCACTTGAGTATTTATGTACATATTCATGATTCTATTTATTTTATTAATGATGTGTAATATATCTATGAGATATACGAGATATGTGAGAAGCAGCATGGCTCAGCGGAAGGAGCACGGTCTTCAGAGTCGGAGGTCATGTGTTCTAATCCCGGCCCCGCCACCTGTCAACTGTGTGACTTTGGGCAAGTCACATAACTTCTCGGTGACTCAGGTACCTCATCTGTAAAATGGGGATTAAGACTGTGAGTCTCACGTGGGGCAACCTGATCACCCTGTATCTACCTCAGCGCTTAGAACAGTGCTCGGCACATAGTAAGCGCTTAACAAATCCCAACATCATTATATAATTATTTTATCTATAATTCTATTTATTTATATTGATGCTACTGATGCCCCTTTACTTGTTTGGCTGCCTGTCTCCCCACTTCTAGACTGTGAGCCCGTCGTTGGGTAGGGACTGTCTCTATCTGTTGCCGAATTGTACTTTCCAAGCGCTTAGTACAGCGCTCTGCACACAGTAAGAGCTCAATAAATACGATCGAATGAATGAACTGTGAGCTACACATGGGACGGGGACTGCGTCCAACTCAATTTGCTTGTATTCACCCCAGAGCTTAGTACAGGGCCTGGCACATAGTAAACGCTTAATAAATGCTATCGTTATTACTACTATTAAGAAGGCACTGTAACCCAATCAATCAATCTATCAATTTTAATTTATATCACTTCATATTGACTCCAGTACTTAGAATAACGTTTGCCATATAAGTAAGCTCTTAACACATACCTTAAAGAAAAAAACCGTATTTAATGAGCTCTTTCTGCGTGCAGAGCATTGAACTAAGCACTTAGGAAAGTACAGTACGGCCAGAGTTGCTAGACATGTTTTCTGTCCACAGCTGCGTAGAGGGGGAGACAGACATGAAAATGAAGGAATAAATTATGATAAGGACATAAGTGCTGGGGGGTGAGGGTGGAGCGAATATCAAAAAGGATAAAGGTCACTGAACCCGGAGCATAGACGACATGGAAGAGAGAGCGGGATGGAAAGAGAGAAAAATAGGGAAGGGCCAGGATAATCATCTACTCTTCACCCCAGCCTGTCGCGCTCTTAGCTCCTAGGACAAGCCACTTTAACTTGTACGGCGTCTTGGTTAGATCCCGGGTCTGGGAGTCAAAAAGTCTTGGGTTCCAATCCCCGTCCCGCCACTTATCTGCTGTGTGGCCTTGGGCGAGTCACATCATTTTTCTGGGCCTCATTTCCCTCATCTGTAAAAATGGGAACTGAGACCGCAAGCCCCATGTGGGACAGGGACTGTGTCCAGACCGATTTTCTTGTATCCACCTCAGCGCTTTATACAATTCCTGGCACATAGTAAGTGCTTAACAAATTCAATAATAATAATAATCATAATGATAACTTTCTTGGATTCAAGTCAGTTTTGCCCTCTGTAAAATAGGAATCGAATCCCTACTTTCCCTCCCACTTAAGTTTTGATCCCCAAATGGGTGAGACAATGTGTTACGCATATAGCTGTAATTGATTGACTCGTTTATTTATCTATTTATTTAGTTATATTAATGTCTATCCCCCTCTAGACTGTGAGCTCGTTGTGAGCAGGAATATGTCTATCTATTGTTGTATGGTACTTTCCCAAGTGCTTAGTACAGTGTTTTTTACACAGTTAGTGCTCAATAAATGCAATTGAATGAATGAATTAATGGATCTGATAATCTTACATGCATCCATACACATCCACAACCGCCCCCCACAAAACATACTAATAATAATGATAATAACAGTGATAATTGTGATGTTTCATTCATTCATTCAATCGTATATTTTGAAGGCTTACTATATGCAGCGCACTGTACTAAGTGCTTGGAAAGTACAAATCAGCAACATATGGAGACAATCCCTACCCAACAATGAGCTCACAGTCTCGAAGGGGGGAGTTTCTTTTGGCTTAGGCACAGTCCATTTTACAGATGAGAAAACTAAAGCACAGAGAAGTGAAGTGACTTGCCCTAGGTCACACAACAGACCCGAATGGAGCTGGGATTAGACCCCAGGATCCATCTGACTCCTAGGCGTGAGGTCTATCCATTAGGCTAAACTGCTGTGGTTCTTCTGGAACAGTGCACTTGAGCTGCCGAAGTCCAGAAATGAGTGGATATCATCATTATCATCATCATCCTTATAGTAAGTGTGGTATTTGTTAAGCGCTTACTACTGCTAAACACTGGGATAATTGGCCAGACATAGGGTAGGATGGGTAAGTAATGATCCTTGTTTAGATTCTCTTTAGAAAATAGGAAAGGGAATTCTACCTCCCACACCCTGATTTTCAAAGCCATCCTGGTGCAATCAATCAATAAATCAATCATTTCTATTATTGAGTACTTACTATGTTACTATGTGTGGAGCACTTAGTTAAGTTCTAGGAGGGTACAATATAACATAGTTGATAGTTGAGAGCCCTTTCCTCTCCACCCAAACGGCTACCTTACTGTTACGGGCTCTCGTTATATCCCGGCTAGACTACCGTGTCAGCCTTCTCTCTGACCTCCCTTCCTCCTCTCTCGCCCCGCTCCGGTCTATTCTTCACTCTGCTGCCCGGCTCATCTTCCCGCAGAGACGATCTGGGCATGTCACTCCCCCTGGAAGCAGCGTGGCTCAGTGGAAAGAGCACGGGCTTTGGAGTCAGGGCTCATGAGTTCGAATCCCAGCTCTGCCACTTGTCGGCTGTGTGACTGTGGGCAAGTCACTTAACTTCTCCGTGCCTCAGTTCCCTCATCTGTAAAATGGGGATTAAGACTGTGAGCCCCACGTGGGACAACCTGATTCCCCTATGTCTACCCCAGCGCTTAGAACAGTGCTCGGCACATAGTAAGCGCTTAACAAATACCAACATTATTATTATTATTATTCTTAAACAACTCCAGTGGTTGCCTATCGACCTCCGCTCCCAACAAAAACTCCTCACTCTAGGCTTCGAGGCTCTCCGTCACCTTGCCCCTTCCTACCTCTCCTCCCTTCTCTCTTTCTACCGCCCACCCCGCACGCTCCGCTCCTCTGCCGCCCACCTCCTCACCGTCCCCCCGGTCTCGCCCGTCCCGCCGTCGACCCCCGGGTCGCGTCCTCCCGCGGTCCCGGAACGCCCTCCCTCCTCACCTCCGCCAAACTGATTCTCTTTCCCTCTTCGAAACCCTACTTAAAACTCACCTCCTCCGAGAGGCCTTCCCAGACTGAGCTCCTCTTCTCCCTCTACTCCCTCTGCCATCCCCCCTTTACCTCTCCGCAGCTAAAGCCTCATTTTCCCCTTTTCCCTCTGCTCCTCCCCCTCCCCCTTCCCATCCCCACGGCACCGTACTCGTCCGCTCGACTGTATATATTTTCGTTACCCTATTTATTTTGTTAATGAATTGTACATCGCCTCGATTCTATTTAGTCGCCATCGGTTTTTACGAGATGTTCTTCCCCTCGACTCTATTTATCGCCATCGTTCTCGTCTGTCCGTCTCCCCCGATTAGACCGTGAGCCCGTCAAACGGCAGGGACCGTCTCTATCTGTTGCTGACTTGTTCATCCCAAGCGCTTAGTACAGTGCTCTGCACATAGTAAGCGCTCAATAAATACTATTGAATGAATGATAGATACTGTATATATATTATTATTATTATATATGTATAAGAGACAGCTTGGTTTAGTAGCAAGAGCCCGGGCTTGGGAGTCAGAGGTCATGAATTCTAATCCCAGCTCTGCCACTTGTCAGCTGTGTGACTTTGGGCAAGTCACTTAACTTCTCTAAGCCTCAGTTCCCTCATCTGTAAAATGGGGATGAAGACTGTGAGTCCCACATGGGACAAACTGATTACTTGGTATCTACTCCAGTGCGTAGAACAGTGCTTGGCACATAGTAGCATTTAACAAATAACATCATTATTAAACATATATGTGTATATATATATGTATATATTTAATAATAATAATTTTGGTACTTGTTAAGCATTTACTATGCACCAAACACTATATTAAGAACAATGTAGATAGAAGCTAATCAGTTTGGACACAGTCTCTGTCCCATACGGGGCTCACACTCAACCCATTTTCTGCAGGTGGGATAAATGAGACCCAGAGAAGTGAAGTGACCTACCCGAAATCACACAGAGACATATGGTTGAGCTGGGATTAGAACCCAGGTCCTTCCAGGTCCTGCTACGGGTAAGCAGCATGGCTCCACTGAAAGAGCACAGGCTTGGGAGTCAGAGGACATGAGTTCTAATCCCAGCTCCGCTACTTGTCTGCTGGTGACCTTGGGCAAGCCACTTCACTTCTCTGTGCCTCAGTTACCTCATCTGTAAAATGGGGATTAAGACTGTGAACCCCACGTGGGACAACCTGATTACCTTGTATGTACCCCAGCACTTAGAACAGTGCTTGGCACATAGTAAGCACTTAACAAATACCATTATTATTATTATTCTGACTCCCAGCCCCATGCACTATCCATTAAACCACGCTGTGAGTGCTTACTATGTGCCAGAAACTGCCCTAACCACTCAAGATAATCAGGTTGGACACAGTCCCTGTCCCACGTGAAGCTCACAGTCTTCATCCCCATTTTACAGATGGGGGAACTGAGGCCCAGAAGGGACTTGCCCAAGGTCACACAGCAGATATGTTGCAGAGTTAGGATTAGAACTCAGGTCCTCCTGACTCCCTACCCACAAGGACCTTATAATCTAGGCCGAGGGACAGGCGTTAAAATAAATTATAGATATGTACATAAGCACTGTGGTACATTGAGTTTGGGGTGGCTAGAAGGTAGATATCGAAATGTCATCAAACAACAGAATTTACTGAGTGCCTTCTCTTCATTCATTCAATCAATCGTATTTATCGAGCACTTACAGTGTGCAGAGCGCTGTATTAAGTACTTGGAAAGTACAATTCAGCAACAAATAGATACAATCCCTGCCCACAATGGGCTCACAGTCTAGAAGGGCAGAGATTTATGTTTCTTTAGGCCTCTACTTTATGAGATTTTATAGATTTAAAGGTTTTAGAGGTTTAGAGATTCTGCGTGTAACAACGTTGGTATTTGTTAAGCGCTTACTACGTGCAGAGCCCTGTTCTAAGCGCTGGGGTAGATCCAGGGTAATGAGGTTGTCCCACGTGAGGCTCACAGTCTTAGTCCCTATTTTACAGATGAAGTCACTGAGGCCCAGAGAAGTGAAGAAGTGACTTGTCTACAGTCACCCAGCTGACAGGTGGCAGAGGCGGGACTCAAACCCATGACCTCTGACTCCCAAGCCCGGGCTCTTTCCACTGGGCCACGAGGGGATGTACAGAACTGTACTGAGCACTCGTGAAAGTGCAATACGACTAATTGACGGGATCCCTGCTTTCACAAAGCTTACAGTCAAGTTGGGGAGATACACTAAAATAAATGACAGTAGGAGGAAGTAATAGAGAATAAAGATATGGACCTAAAAGCGGTGGGAGGAGTCCTTAGTTCAAAAGAAGCTGGAAGTGGCTACTTTCGGTGGGGTAGAGAGTTGAGCGATTAATTTTCCACAATAAATCCTGAAATTAGGCTTCTTGGCTTTCCAGTCTCTGTGTTTTTGGTATTGGAGTGGGTGTGGTGCCGTGCACCTTTATGTAAACTTCCCGACACGCTTGACTTCTTCTATTGTGTCGATCCCTATTAGGACGAATTGAAAGCTAGGCCCCAAACAAGGCTGTGCTTCTAAAGGGAACCGGTAAAAACTCCCCAACTACACACTTAAATAATTCAGTAACGTATCTTAACATCTCCGAAATCGCCCCTTTTTGGAGTTTCCGGCTTTAGGGGATTATAGGTGACTTAGGTGGATTTGAGAAGTAGATTTCTCCTCAGGCTCTGAAGAAAATCCGGATCTCCTATTCAAAGGAAGTATAAAGGCTGTAATTCCTGCTTTGACGAAGTCGGCGGATCACACCCCTGGGGGATCTGATGCTCGCTCCCTCATTGTATCCCGAACGTGCATGATGGATTGCTGATAAAAGTACGGGCCGCTTTCTCATCTGGCTTTGTGTCTGTTTACGCGGAGCCGTTTGAAAAGGTTTGAAAATGGCCCCGTCCATTTCTGTGGTCGGAATTCGGAAGGCTGGCGGCGTTCTCGGAGGGTTTTATCGTAGAGGTTCGACTGGGGATAAAGGAAGGTCTAGTGGCTGTCTGCTATGAGAGGAGAAAGGCTTCATTTTAGTAGTCGGGGAAAAAGGGAAGGGATACGTGCTTCTCGGTAAAAGTGTTTGCGGTGTTCGTTAAGTGCTTGGTACGCCCCGACAGCTGGGGTAGCTACAAGATAATTAAGTCGGACACAGACTGTCCCACGTGGGGTTCACGGTCTAAAGGAGCGGGAGAACACATATTCGTGCATTCGATCGTATTTATTGAGCGCTTACGTGTGCAAAAAACTGTACACGGTGCTTGGGAGAGTACAACTGTCCATTTGATTATGAATAATACTACTAATAATAGCATTTGTTAAGTGCTAACTGTATGTCAAGCACTGTTCTAAACACTGGGGTAGATACAAGCTAATCAGGTTGGACACAGTCCCTCTCCCACATGGAGCTCAGCGTGGCGTGGTGGATAGAGCCCGGCCTGGGAGTCGGAAGGTCAGGGGTTCTAATCCTGGATCTGGCACATAATAATGATAGTAATGATAATAGTAGTATTCGTTCATTCATTCAATAGTATTTATGGAGCGCTGACTATGTGCAGAGCACTGTACTAAGCGCTTGGAATGGACAAATCGGTAACAGATAGAGACGGTCTCCTCCCTTTGACGGGCTTACGGTCTAATCGGGGGAGACGGACAGACAAGAACAATAGCGATAAATAGAATCGAGGGGATGAACATCTCATTGAAACAGTAGCAAATAAATAGAATCAAGGCGATGTATATTTCATTAACAAAATTAGTATAGTATCAGTAGTAAATAGTATCGATTAAGCGCTTACTAGGGGCCAAGCTGTTCTAAGAGCTGGGGTAGAAACAAGGTAAACACATAGAAGGGAAGCGGCTTGCCCAAGGTCCCACAGCAGACGAGAGGCGGAGCCGGGATTAGAACCCACGTCCTCCGACTCCCAAGCCCGGGCTCTTTCCACTAAGTCGCTTCACATGTCTGCCTTGTGACCTTGGGCAAGTCACCTCACTTCTCTGGGCCTCTGTTACCTCATCTGTAAAATGGAGATTGAGACTGTGAGCCCCACGTGGGACAGGGACTGGGTCAAACCCAGCTCTTAGTGCCTGGCATATAGTAAGCGCTTAACAGATACGACAAATAGTACTATTATCATTTCCACTAATCCACCTGGCTTTAAAATAATAGATTCGTTCGCTTTGCTCCCCGTATTAAAGACGGACTTAAAGTTCAATCTCGTGGTATATGTAGAAGTTTCCTCTATGACGAAAGCCCCTATCAGACGCTTGCAGACAGAGAACTTTGGCTTCGGTCGTACTTTCCAGAACCTTGGGTACATTGTATTGTTCTCAGCGGGATTCTCAATAAACACCGTAACTCGCTTTTCCTCAATTTCCAATTCATGGAACAGGGATGAAGAGATCTGCAAACTCTTCCTCTAGACACTAAACTCCTTGCGGGCAAGGAACGTGCCTACCACCTCTATTGTACAATAATAATAATGTTGGTATTTGTTAAGCGCTTACTATGTGCAGAGCACTGTTCTAAGCGCTGGGGTAGATACAGGCTAATCGGGTTGTCCCACTTGAGGCTCACAGTTAATCCCCATTTTACAGATGAGGTAACTGAGGCACCGAGAAGTGAAGTGACTCGCCCACAGTCACACAGCTGACAAGTGGCAGAGCGGGGATTCGAACCCATGAACTCTGGCTCCCAAGCCCGGCCTCTTTCCACTGAGCCACGCTGCTTCTCATAATCAGTAATAATCGGTAGTAACAATCAGGAGTAATCAGTAGTAATAATCATAATAATAACGACAACATTGGTTAAGTGCTTACTACGTGTCGAGCGCAGTTCTGAGCCCTGGGATAGATACAAGGTAATCAAATTGGACACCGTCCTTGTCCCACATGGGGCTCGCAGTCTAAATCGGAAGAAAGGGGATTTTTTTCTCTGAGACCCAGAGAAAGTAAAGCCACTAGCCCAAGGTCACACAGCAGGAAGGTGAGAGAGGCGGGTTTAAAACCCAGGTCCTCTGACTCCCAGATCCGTGCTCTTCTCACTGAGCCACGCGGCTTTTCGCCGCACCGTATTGTGCCCTCTCGAGTGTTTAGTACTGTGCTCTGCGCACAGTTAGTGCTCAACAAATGCCACCGACTGATCGATCGGTGAAGTATTAGAAGCACCTCATCTGTGAAATGGGGATGAAGACTGTGAGCCCCACGTGGGATAACCTGATTCCCCTGTGTCTCCCCCAGCGCTTAGAACAGTGCTCTGCACATAGTAAGTGCTTCACAAATACCAACATTGTTATTATTATTATTTCTGCCTGAGTGAAAGGGCCGATTAGCGCTGTTCTTATGACTTTTGTCTCGTTGGAGAAAAGTGTGCAGATGCAGTTATCAACTTCAAAAGCGGGACTCTCTAGAGGGACTTGGTAAAAAGAACTAGTCCGAAGAAAAAAATAACGAGAGCTGAAGCCTTGACGAGACGGTAGATTTGATCCTTGGTGACATTCAGCCAGCCAAGTCCCAGGGAAACCTATGTGCATATGGACTCCTCGTGACATTTTCTTCCAGCAAGTGCATAGATGGCTCACAAAAGAAAGAAAATCCTTCTTTTTGGTTATTCTCAGCATGCTCTCCCTCTCTGACCCAAGATGATGTTTACCATTAGAGAGACAAAAAACACAACCCCGCATGAAATCCACAGATGGTAAGGATTATATTTGCCTGAGATAAATTGTGGGCCTCGTGTAGTGGATAGAGTATCCGGGAGAAGCAGTGCGGCCTAGTGGAGAGAGCCTGGGGCTGGGAATCAGAAGGATCCGGGTTCCCATGTCAGCTCCTCCACTTGGATAAATGGTCTCCCTTCTCTGGGCCTCAGTCACCTCATCTGTAAAATGGGGATTAAGACTGGAAACCCCAGAGAACCGGCACCGTACAGTGGACAGAGCCCGGGCCTGGGAGTCAGAAGGAACTGGGTTCTAATCCCCGCTCTGTCGCTTGGCTGCTGCGTGACTTTGGGCAAATCACTTCACTTCTCTGGACCTCGGTTACCTGTAGAACGGAGATTGAGACTGGGACAAGGGGCTGCGTCCAGCCCGATTTGCTTGCCGCCACCCCAGCGCTCAGTACGATGCTCGGCACATAGTAAGTGCTTAACAGATGCCATCATTATTGTTATTATAATTGGAACAGGGACTGTGTCCAACCTGATTATCTTGTATCTACCTCAGCACTCAGTACTGTGCCTGCCACATAGTAAGTGCTTAACGAATACTATTGGAAAGGGGGAAAAAAAAGCTCTTATGAATGATAATTCTCAACAGGGGCCGTGTTCCCTCTGTCTATCCCATCTCCCCTAACAAACGAGAAAGTGGAGGCGGATGGCAGCCCTGAAATGATTTTACCCCACACCGCCTGACTGATGTTTGAAATACCGTGTCAGCTGGGTAGCTATTATATATTTTCATCCTCCAGATCTCAGGCTCAGATGACAGATGTTTATTTTATTTTTTTTTATTTCACTTTCAAATGAACAGATTGGCAGTGTTTGTCTCTTCGGAGTGGCGTGATAAACACTCCGGCTTGTTTTACTGCTCTGGTGCTTTTCGGAGGCTGGGAGAAAGGGTTTTTCGGGAAAAGAAAGTCATTTGTCAGTTCGGCGGTCTATCTATGTATGTGCGGCTGACTCTTTTGTGCCAGAGAGCTGAGCAAGTGAATGAATCCGTATTATCAGTGAGCAGAAAACTTCATTTCCGCTGCTCCGGCAAGTACCAAGCGGCTACGTCTGGAGCGAAAGGTTGGCACCGTGAGGTGCTTTTAATTTTAAATTTCAAATCACCGTAGAATGAATAATTTGATTAAGAATCCTTGATATAATCACCTAGGTTGTAAAAAATCACAGGCGGTGGGAGTTTCTGGAGGGGATTAGAGGGCACGTCAACAAGGCCGCATCCATACACATTTGATTTCTTCGGCCAAGAGGAAAAAAGTTAGTATCTCTCCACTGCAGCTTGTAAGCTAGTATCTCCACCGACGAGCCGGGGAAAATTTCAGGGGCCCCTCTCGGGGGTCTAGTGGACAGAGCACGGACCTGGGAGTCAGAAGGACCTGGGTTCTAATCCCGCCACTTGTCTGCTGTGCGACCTTGGGCAAGTCGCTTCACTTCTCTATGCCTCAGCGATCTCATCTCTAAAAAGGGGGTAAGGATTGTGAGCCCCATGTGGGACAGGGACTGTATCCAACTTGATTAGCTGTACCCCAGTGCTTAATACGGTAATAAATACCACTAAAAAAAAAAGAAACAGAACAAAAAAACTTATTTTTTGTACTTTCCCCAGGTATTGGGAACGAGAATGGATAAGGTTGCCAGGAAAAGGCTTCTGATGAAGGGATGTAGGTTGGCCGAGCTGGGTTGTCACTCCATCGCTCTAACAGAGACAGTGCAGGCACGGAAGAAGACGGGGGAGAGAATTCAAGGCAGAAAGATTCATTCATTCATTCAATTGTATTTCTTGAGTGCTTACTATGTGCAGAGCACTGTACTCCGAGAAGCAGCGTTGCTTAGCGGAAAGAGCACAGGCTTGGGAGTCCGAGGTCGTGGGTTCTAATCCCGGCTCCTCCACTTATCACTTAACTTCTCTGCACCTCAGTTATCTCATCTGTGAAATGGGGATTAACAATGTGAGCCCCAGTGGGACAACCTGATTACCTTGTATCTAGCCCAGCGCATAGAACCGTGCTTGGCACATAATAACAATAATAATGTTGGTATTTGTTAAGCGCTTACTATGTGCAGAGCACTGTTCTAAGCGCTGGGGGAAATACAGGGTAATCGGGTTGTCCCACGTGAGGCTCACAGTTGATCCCTATTTTACAGATGAGGGAACTGAGGCCCAGAGCCCTTAACAAATACCATCATTATTATTATTATAACACAACAAAAGAGCAGTGACATCCCCTGCCCACAACGAGCTCAGAGTCTAGAGGGGCGGAGACAGAAATCAATACAAATAAATAAAAATACGATTAAAAGAAGATCCCATCTCCCATAAGGCACGGCACTTAGTATAACGCTCTGCAAACGGTAAGCGGTCAATAAATACGATTGAATGAATGAATGAATTCTTCCCCCCAGCAGGGGAGAAGGCTTCAGATGACTGAATTTCATTCATTCATTCATTCACTAGTATTTATTGAGTGCTTACTATGTGCAGAGCACTGTACTAAGCGCTTGAAATGCACAAATCGGTAACAGAGACAGTCCCTGCCCTTTGACGGGCTTACGGTCTCATCGGGGGAGACGGACAGACAAGAATAATAGCGATAAATAGAATCGAGGGGATGAACAAACTCATTAAAACAATAGCAAATAAATAGAATCAAGGCGATGTAAACAGAATCAAGGCGATGTGAATGATATGCTTATTATTTGAGGGCTGTGATCCTAGGGATTATAATGTTAATATAAACATAGACGAAAGAGAAAAAGAAAGGAAATCGAAGCAGGGTTTCCTGCAGAATTCTGAAAGACCAAGGTGCTCCTCAGAGTCCAATTTATTCAGTGGTGGAGGCATTTTACTGCCAAATAGGGGAGCCTCTTCCGTGAGTGATCTTTAAGAGTGAGATCGATTAGCATCCCAAACTGGCCCTGTCTCCTAAATGGACTCAGAGCAGACCTAGAGAACCTAATGAAAATCAGGTACCAGGCGGAGAATTGAATATACCCTTGTGCCCATTTGTTTGGTTGTCATGGTAACCTGTTTGTTTGGTTGTCAAGGAAACCTGCATTCCTGGGAGAACGCCGAGAGTCTTCGGTACCATCAGATGAAGATCAGGTGACGCCGTTCCCACAACCAGTCACCTTTTATTTTCTTTCTCATGGTATTCGTTAAGCGCTCACTCTGTGCCAGGCACCGTCCTAAGTGCCGTGGTGGATACAAACCGATCGGGTTGGAAACGGTCCCCGTCCCACGTAGGGCTCACGGTCTCGATCCCCATTTTACAAACGAGGTAACTGAGGTACAGAGAAGGGAAGTGACTTGTCTAGGGTCACACAGCGGGCAAGTGGTATTAGAATTGGGATTAGAACCCAGGTCCCGTGACTCCCGGGGCTCTTTCCACCCTACTGAAAGTTCACCTCCTCCAGGAGGGCTTCCCAGACCGAGTCCCCCCTTTTGCTCTGCCCCTCCTCCCTTCGCCATCGCCCCTCCTCTCTCCCTCTGCTCTACCCCCCTCTCCGCCCCACAGCACTTGTGTATATACGTACATATTTATTCTATTTATTTTATTAATGATGTGTATATATCTATAATACTATTTATTTATTTTGATGCTATTGATGCCTGTCTGCTTGTTTTGTTGTCTGTCTCTCCCCTTCTGGACTGTGAGCCCATTGTTAGGGATTGGCTGTATCTGTTGCTGAACTGTACTTTCCAAGCGCAGTAAGTGCTCAATAAATTTGAATGGATGAATGCATGAATGCATGAATGAATGAATGAATTAGGCTTGCTACCACCAGACCAAGACAAATGCCCTGGTTTAACTAGGAATCTGAATTAGGACTCCAGCTTTGGGATTAGGTAATAATAATAATGATGTTGGTATTTGTTAAACACTCACTATGTGCCAAGCACCGTTCTAAGCACTGGGGTAGATACAGGGTGATCAGGTCGTCCCACTTGAGGCTCCCAGTCTTAATCCCCATTTTACAGATGCGGTAACTGAGGCACAGAGAAGTGAAATGACTTGCCCACGGTCACACAGCTGACAAGTGGAAGAGCGGGGATTCGAACCCGTGACCTCTGACTCCCAAGCCCGTGCTCTTTCCACTGAGCCATGCTGCTTCTCTAAAACTCGTTGTGGGCAAGGAATGTGTCTGTTGTTATATTGTCCTCTCCCAGGCTCTTAAAACAGTGTTCTGCACACAACAAGTGCTCAGTAAATGAGACTGAATGAAGGAAAATATGCTTGTCCTAATTCCAGAACTGCGGCTTTATCTTTATGGGTCAAATCATATTTTTGATGGGTTTAACGATTTTTTCCAAAATGACCCACTGGGGTGGGATGGATGAGCTTTTCATGGGTTAGTTGGAATTTAGAGATTTTTTTTTTTTATTGACCAAATGTTCTCTCTCCCTCTCTAACTTTCTCGACCGTTGCTCGCCAGAAAAATCCGTGATGATCCGATAGGCCAACAGCCCAGATCTGCCCATAGTCAGCGCTCAATAAATACGATCGAACGAATGATTCTGCCCAAGTCTCTGGCAGTGGACGATGGAGAGATCTGTCCAGGATCGGAAGCCAGTCTGGCACGGGATAATCCCGGGAACGAAGCCAGGGTCTGGAGTCGGGGTTGCCAGACTCAGAAACTGACCAGCCACGGAACAAAGACTAGGAAACTAATCCTGGCTCTGCCACTCGTCAGCTGTGTGACCGGCGAGTTGCTTCACTTCCCCGGGCCTCAGTTCCCTCATCTGTAAAATGGGGATGAAGACCGTGAAGCCCACGTGGGGCACGGACCGTGTCCAACCTGATTAATAAGAATGATAATTACGGTCTTTGTCAAGCGCTTACTATGTGCCAAGCATATTCTCAGTGCCGGGGTCAATAAATCAGTTTGGACAGAGTCCCCGTCCCACAGGGGGGTCACAAATCTTAATCCCCGTTTTACCGATGAGGGAACTGAGGTACAGAGAAGTTAAGTTACTTGCCCGAGGTCACACAGCAGACCCACGTCTTCTGACTCCCAAGCCTGGGCTCTTGCCATTAAGCCATGCTGTTTTTCACGCTGGTTTTTTTTTTTATCTACCCCAACATCTAGCATATGGTAAGCATTGAAGGAATCCCCTAGGAAAAATAAGACGTGCAAGAACTAAAAAAATCCTGTTGCGGGGAGGGAGGGAGGTGGGGAAGTGAATGCCGAGTGATGGAGATGGTTAGCCCTCTGACAGACAGGAGCATGTCTTATTCCCCCAGGGGTATTTTCTCCCAACGCTGAGAAAGATGCTCTGCTCACCGGGTATTCTTTGTAAGCACATTATGAACAGGGAATGTGTCCATTTGTTTTTATATTGAACTCTCCCAACTGCTAAGTACAAGTGCTGTGCACACAGTAAGCGCTCAACAAATACGACTGAATGAATGGCAACTGTTACTATCCATTTATCAGATCAATGGCATTTATTGAGCCCTTCCTACGTGCAGAGCCTTGTACTGGGCTCTTGGGAGAGTACAGTCCAACAGAATTAGCAGACACATTCCCTGCCCATAATGAACTTCCAGGCTAGAGGAGGAGACAGACATTAATAGGAATGAATGAGTAATTTATAATATACTATTTTAAGATATGGACATAAGCGCTGTTGGGTAGGGGGTGGGAAAAAGGTCCAATGACCAAATATCACAGATCCAAGCGCACAGATGGTGCAGAAGGGAGAGCAAGTTGGGAGGAAAGAGGGACTTAATAGAGGAGTTCAAACTACTATTACTATTCGTGACTTAGTGGCAAGAGCCCGGGCTTGGGAGTCAGAGGTCGTGGGGTCGAATCCTAGGTCCAGCACTAATCAGCCGTATGACTTTAAGCAACTCACTTAACTTCTCTGTGCCTCAGTTCCCTCATCTGTAAAATGGGGATTAAGACTGTGAGGCCCACGTGGGGCAACCTGATGACCCTGTCTCCACCCCAGCGCTTAGAACGGTGCTTGGCACAAAGTAAGTGCTTCACAGATACGATCGTTATTATTACTACTCTTTCGTGGGGATCTGATGGGGAGAGGGGGCCCAGAGAGGAGACAACATTAACAGATTTGAGACCCAGCTGATCCTGGACCTGGAGTGGAATAGGGTCAATTATTATTATGTTGGTATTTGTTAAGCGCTTACTATGTGCGTAGCACTGTTCTAAGTGCTGGGGTAGACACAGGGGAATCGGGTTGTCCCCCATGGGGCTCACAGTCTTCATCCCCATTTTACAGATGAGGGAACTGAGGCCCAGAGAAGTGAAGTGACTCGCCCACAGTCACCCAGCTGACAAGTGGCAGAGCCGGGATTCGAACCCATGACCTCTGACTCCAAAGCCCGGGCTCTTTCCACTGAACCACGCTGCTTCTCTGTACTAAGCGCCAAATTGGAGACCCAGTCCCACCCCCACAGGATTTTGATCGAGAAGCACCGTGGTCTCGTGACTAGAGCCTCTAGCTAGAGCTAGAGCTAGATATTATTTTGTCTCTACCCCAGATGGTAAAAAGGGCTTGGTACATAGAAAGTGCTTGCTATTATCGTTATTATCATCATGATTGTTACTATTGTTGCTGTTGTGCACTGTTTGTACAGAACACTGCACTAAGCCCCTGGGAAAGTACAATACAACAGAATTAGAAGACATGTTCCCTGCCCTAATGATTATTATTATTATTATTATTGTGCATTGTTATTTCCTCTCTGCTCCCTTGTTCAGGTATGTCATAAAGGTTTTTATGGTATTTGTTAAGTGCTTACTATGTGACAGTCTCTGTACTAAGCGCTGGGGTAGATACGAGCTAATCGGGTTAGACACAGTCCCTTCCCCACGTGGGGCTCACGGCTTTAAAATCCATTTTACAGATGAGGTAACTGGTAATAAATCCAGAATTTATTTATTCATTTGAATGTCTGTCTCCCCCTCTAGACCGTAAGCTCCCTGTGGGCAGGGAACGTTTCTGTTTCACTGCTATATTGTACTCCCCCAACCACTTAATACAGTGTTCTGCCCTCAGTAAGTGCTCCATAAATACCACTGATTGATTGATAGGTCAAACTCATTTATTCGTTCTATCGTATTTATTGACTACTTACTGTGTGCAGAGCACTTTATCATGCTGAACCGAATGACAGAGAGGTAGAAAACAGGAAAGTTACTTTTAGCTCCCTATCCCCTCGCAAATTTTCATACTTTCCACACAGTCCCGTGGTCATTCCTTGGCCGGCTGGATTCGAATTAGACTCACAGTCCGTCTCACTCCTCAGCCTCCCTCTCTAGTTTGGCAGTCCCATGGCCTTATTAAAGGAATAGCTGAAAAACCCCGTGGGAAGCATCCGCGGGAAATGGAACGCTAGAAGCTCATGTCGGCTACCGTTCTCTGTTTGCCTGGAGGTTTTTCTGTTATAGAGAAAACAATTCTCCTGAACCCAATATAACTTCTCAGTGCACCTAATATGTTTGCGGCTCCCAAGACAAACACAGATGTGTGAATGTGTTTCTAATGTTTGGCAACATGGAATTGCTTCATATTGGATTTTCACTTCCCCAGTAAGACCTTCCAATGGTTCTGAAAAATGAAAAAAAAACCGGCACCGAGACAATGACATTTCAACTAGTTTTTCTTATGAATAGGGGTCAATTACGAAATGTGTTTTGGCGCCTCTTTGACCTCAGAAAGCCATGATTTTAGGCACTGAATTGACCATCCCTCTCCCATTCTAACAACGTATGTGACGTAAGCAGTGCTGGATAAATAGAACTGGGTGAGAGGACTCACAGTCCAAGTCAGAGGGAGGATGATTTAATCTCTGTTTCACAGATGAGGTAACTGAGGTACAGAGAAGTTAAGTGACTTGCCCCAGGCCACCCAGCAGGCAAATGAGAAGCAGGGTGGTTTAGTGGAAAGAAGACTGGCTTGGTTCTAATCTCGGCTGCTCGACATTTGTCTGCTGCGTGACCTGGGGCAAGTGGCTTCATTTGTCCGGGCTTCAGTTACCTCATCTAGAGACTATAACCTCATCCTCTAGACTGTAAATTCACTGTGGGCGGGGAAAATTGTGGACCCCTGGCCCACGACCTACTGCTGTCCTGGAACACCCTCCCTCCTCACATCCGCCAAACTAACTCTCTAACCCTCTTCAAAGCCCTACTGAGAGTTCACCTCCTCCAGGAGGCCTTCCCACACTGAACCCCCCCTTTCCCTCTGCTCCTCCTCCCATTTCCCCCCACCCTCTGCTCTTCCCGCTTCCCCTCCCCTCAGCACTGTGCTCATTTGTATATATTACTTATTACCCTATTTATTTTGTTAATGAGGTGTATCACTCCTTGATTCTATTTATCTTGATGATGCTGTCTTGTTTTGTTCTGTTTCGCTTTGCTGTCTCCCCGGTTTAGACCACGAGCCCGTCACTGGGCAGGGATTGTCTCTATCTGTTGCCGAATTGTACGTTCCAAGCGCTTAGTACAGTGCTCTGCACATAGTAAGTGTTCAATAAATACTATTGAATGAATGAATATGCCTGTATTGTCCTTTCCCAAGTGCTTAATACAGTGCTCTGCTCACCATGAGCGCTCAATAAATACGATTGAATGAATGGATGAATAAAATGGGAATTGATAATAATGAATAATTTTGATATTTAAGTGTTTATTATATGCCAGAAACTGAATTAAGCACTGGAGTGGATGCGAGCAAATTGCGTTGGACACAATCCCTGGCCCACGTGGGGCTCACCGTCTCAATCCCCATTTTACAGATGAGGTAACTGAGAAGTGAAATGAATTGTCCAATGTCACTCAGCAGACAAGTGGCAGAGGTGGGATTAGAACCCATGACCTTCTATGCATGTATCTGCCATTTATTTGTTTATTTATCCGTCTAATTTATTTATATTAATGCTGTCTCCCCCTCTAGACTGTGAGCTCATCGCGGGCAGGAATGTGTCTGTTTGTTGTTACGTTGTATTCTCCCAAGCGTTCAGTACAGTGCTTTGCACACAGTAAGGGCTCCATAAATATGACTTCGAGTCTCTACACGGAAGGAGACAACGGTCAACCACTTCCGTATTGTGACCCAAAAAAACTCTGTGGATCCACTATCGGAACGATGGCAGATGGAGGTGGGGCGTTCTAGGGGAGATATGTCCACGGTGTCGCGCGACGACGTCGAAAGAATGAAATGGCGAGGCTTCCCTATGAACCTTCTGGCAAACAACTTCAGAGGAGAGGAATGGTGAGGTTTTCGAGGGGCAGGAGGGTCCCGAAAGGCCACGCGGTTGAAAGGAGATGCAAAGCTGAGGAGGAAAAGATGAACATATTTCTTGAACGGGTCATCCGAGCATTAGAGATAACTGCCAGGGAGGTGAAATGGCAAAGAACACTGACTGCCTCATAAGAACAAAATTCAGAGGAAAAGGAACTTTGAAGTGAATGAATTAGATCTAATTAACAATCAGATGAAAATGCTATGGGCCCCGGAGCCAGAGAATATTCTTGGCTCCGACTTTTTTCGTTCCCCTAAATGGAACCAGCGCCAATTCTATTTTTAGTCCTATTTTTTCTTCAGCATTTGAAAGGAAGGATTCACCCTTTCATGGCAAAATCTCTGTTTTCTGTAAACATGAAAGAACCAGTTTTGTTTGGGTAATTCCCTCTGGAAGGGGGGAGTTTCGAGAGGGAAACTCTGATTTTCATCCTTTGGGAAGACACAGATTGCAGTGTCAACACTTCATAAATATTGAGGAGGAGGAGGAGGAGGAGGAAGAGGAGGAGGGAGAGGAAGAAGGGAGAGAGGAGGAAGAGGATTTCTCTCCTTATGCTGTATTGTACTTTCCCAACTGTTTAGTACAGCTCTGTAGGAAGAGTAAGTGCTTAATGATAATAATAATAATAATAATGATGGTATTTGTTAAGCGCTTACTAAGTGCCAGGCACTGTACTAAGAGCTGGGGTGGATAGTAGCAAATTGAGTTGGATACGGTCCCTGTCCCACCTGGGGCTCACAGTCTCAGTCCCCATTTTACAGATGAGGTAACTGAGGTCCAGAGAAGTGAAGTAAGCATTATAATTATTATGGTATTTGTTAAGTGCTTACTATGTGCCAAGCACTGTTCTAAGTGCTTGGGTGATTACAAGGTAAAAGGGTTGTCCCACGTGGGGCTCACAGCCTTTATCCACATTTTACAGATCAGGTAACTGAGGCACAGAGAAGTGAAGTGGCTTGCCCCAGGTCACCTAGTAAACGAGTGGTGGAGCCGGGAGTAGAAGCCACATCCTTCTACTCCCAAACCCGGGCTCAGCCAAGCTGTTTCTTGCTGAAGTGACTTATGCAAGGTCACACAGCAGACTTGTGGCAGAAACAGGATTAGAACCCATGACCTTCTGACTCCCAGGCCGGTGCTCTATCCACTATGTCATGCCGTACTATTGATTGATAGATCGGTCGCTCCCAATCCCATCTTCCCACTTGCTACAGAGTCCCAGGTTATATATGTGAGAAGGGAACAGGAGTAGAGTGGGATAGCGGGAGAACTTTGGTATTTATTGATTTACGTTTACAGGGGCAGTGCAGATTTTGGCTTTTGGCTTTTGGATTTTGACCTACCCAGAAGAGAGAATCTGGAGGCGTGGTGCGTGGCCTGGTCGATAGAGCCCGGGGCTGGGAGTCAGAAGGCTCTGGGTTCTAATCCTGTCCCTGCCACTTGTCCGCTGCTTGACCTTGAGGAAGTAACTTCACTTCTCTTGGCCTCAGTGACCTCATCTGTAAATTCTTAAGTATAATTGTGGTATTTGTTAAGCGCTTAATGCGTGCTAGGCGCTGGGGTGGCTACAGGCAAATCGGGTTGGACGCAATCCCTGTCCCACATGGGGCTCACAGTCTCAATCCCCATTTTCCAGATGAGGTAACTGAGGCCCAGAGAAGTAAAGTGACTTGCCCAAGGTCACCCAGCAGACAAGTGGTGGATCTGGGTTTACAACCCAGGATATCCTGGGTGTTGGTATTTGTTAAGTGCTTCCTATGTGCAGAGCACTGTTCTAAGCGCTGGGGTAGACACAGGGTCATCGGGTCGTCCCACGTGAGGCTCACAGTTAATCCCCATTTTACAGATGAGGTCACTGAGGCCCAGAGAAGTGAAGTGACTTGTCCACAGTCACACAGCTGACAAGTGGCAGAGCAGGGATTTGAACCCATGACCGCTGACTCCCAAGCCCGGGCACTATCCTCTACGTCATGGGGATTGAGACCGTGAATCCCATGTGGGACAGGGACTGTGTCCAACTCTATTTGCTTGTATCCACCCCAGCGCTTACAGTGCCCGGCACATAGTATGTGTCTAACAAATACCAGAATTACTGTTGTTATTATTCATTCATTCATTCAATAGTATTTATGGAGCACCTACTATGTGCAGAGCACTGTACTAGGCGCTTGGAATGGACAATTCGGCAACAGATAGAGACGATCCCTGCCCAGTGACGGGCTCACGGTCTAGTCGGGGGAGACGGACGGACAAAAACGGGACAACTTAATCACGGTAAATAGAATCAAGGGGATGGACACCCCGTTAACAAAATAAATAGGGTAATAAAAATATATACAGATGAGCAGAGCGCTGAGGGGAGGGAAAGGGAGCGGGGAGGAGCAGAGGGAAAGGGGGCTTAGCTGAGGGGAGGTGAAGGGGGAAGGGGATATTATTATCATCTTGGGGTATGAGGAGGAGCTCAAGAGAGTGAGAGAGATGGAGGCTTAAAGCATTGAGCATTAATGGAAAGAGGAGGGGGTGCAGGTGGGGAAGGGGAATGTAATAATAAACCTCTTCTGTGCATGGAGCTAGTTTTTAATCAGCTGACGGAAACTACGTTAAACAATGGCACTCGCCGTTCCCTTCCGCCCATGGGGAGAACGTTTGCCAGATTGAGCCTTTGGCAAAGGTTCTGCCAGAAAATAATCATGATAATAATAATTATGGTATTTGTTAAGCGCTTATTCTGTACCAGGCACTGTACTAAGCACTGGGGTGGATACAAGCAAATTGGGTTGGAGAAAGTCCTTGTCCCACGTGGGTCTCACAGGGAAGTGAAGTGATTTGCCCTAGGTCACACAGACAAGGGGCAGAGCCCCTTCCAGGCCCGGGCTCTATCCTGTTGATCCTCTAAACCTCCTGCCGGAGGGAACCATGGAACAGTGTGCCTAGTGGAATAGAGTACAGACCTGGGAGACAGAGACCCTGGGTTCTAATCCTGGCTCCACCACCCGTCTGCTGTATGACTTGGGGGCAAGACACCTAACTTCTCTGTGTCTTAGTAAGCTCATCTGTAAAAATGGGGATTAATTCTCTGTCCTGCCTCTTCAATGGACTGTGAGCCCCGTGTGATACAGGGGCTGATTATCTCGTATCCATCCTAGTGATTTGTCCAGTGCTTGGCACATAGTAAGCAATTCAATTATCAATCAGTGGCATTTATTGAGTGCTTTCTGTGTACAGAGTACTGTACTAAGCAATTGGGAGTGTATGATGCTCCTATAACACTTCTTCCTCTCACTGTAACTCCGTCTCATCTATCTCGCCTCCGACCTTTTGCTCGGGTCCTGCCTCTGGCCTGGAACGTCCTCCCTCCTCAAATCCTAAGGTCGATGACTCTCCCCATCTTCAAAGCCTTAGTGGAGGCCCTTCTCCTCCGAGAGGCCTTCCCTGACTAAGCCCTCCTTCCCTCTTCTCCCACTCCCTTATGTGTCGCCCCGACCTGCTCCCTTTATTCGTCCTCTCTCCAGCCCCACACCGCCCGGTGCTTAGAACAGTGCTCTGCACGTAGTAAGCGTCTAACAAATACCAACAGATATTTTATATTTATATCCATCTCCCCCTCTAGACTGTCAGCTGTTTGTGGGAAGGGAATCTGTCTGCTATTTTGTTACTTTGTATTCATTCATTCAATCGTATTTATTGAGCACTTACTTTGTGCAGAGCACTGTAGTACGTGCTTGGAAAGTACAATTCATTCATTCCTTCAATAGTATTTATTGAGCGCTTACTATGTGCAGAGCACTGTACTAAGCGCTTGGAATGTACAGATGGGCAACAGATAGAGACGGTCCCTGCCCTTTGCCGGGCTTACGGTCTAATAGAGAAGCAGCGTGGCTAGAGAAGCAGCGTGGCTCAGTGGAAAGGGCACGGGCTTTGGAGTCAGAGATCATGAGTTCGAATCCCAGCTCTGCCACTTGTCAGCTGTGTGACTGTGGGCAAGTCACTTCACTTCTCTGGGCCTCAGTTACCTCATCTGTAAAATGGGGATGAAGACTGTGAGCCCCACGTGGGACAGCCTGATTCCCCTGTGTCTACCCCAGTGCTTAGAACGGTGCTCGGCACATAGTAAGCGCTTAACAAATACCAACATTATCATTATTATTATTAATCGGGGGAGACGGACGGACAAGAACAATAGCAATAAATAGAATCGAGGGGATGAACATCTCATTAAAACAACAGCAAATAAGTAGAATCAAGGCGATGTACATTTCATTAACAAAATAGAGACAATCCCTACCCAACCATGGGCTCGCAGTCTAGAAGGGACTAGAAATGCCCAGAATGTTTCTGAAGAAAGATAATCTGGGCAGCAGAGTGAAGTATAGACTGAAGCGGGGAGAGACAGGAGGATGGGAGATCAGAAAGGAGGCTGATGCAGAAATCCAGTCGGGATATTATGAGAGCTCGTACCAGCAAGGTAGCAGTTTGAATGGAGAGGAAGGGGCGGATCTTGGTGATGTCGCGAAGGGGAGACCGGCAGGTTTTCGTGATGGATTGGATGTTCAAGCGCTTAGTACAGTGCTCTGCACATAGTAAGCGCTCAATAAATACTATCGAATGAATGAATGTCTGGGGTGAATGAGAGAGCGGAGTCGAGGATGACACCGAGGTTGCGGGCTTGGGAGACGGGAAGGATGGTGGTACCGTGCACAGAGACGGGGAAGTCAGGGAGAGGACAGGGTTTGGGGGAGAAGATGAGGAGCTCAGTCTTGGACATGTTGAGAGTTAGGTGGCAGGCGGACATCCAGGTGGAGATGACCTGAAGGCAGGAGAAGATACCAGCCTGGAGGGAGGGAAAGAGAACAGGGGAGTGTCACCCGTCGCCAGGGATGGGTTCGTTCGGAATCGGTGCGAGGAGAGAGAGAGAGAGGCTAGTGATGGAGAGCCTGAGTTTTGTATACAATTGATTCTGTGGGGCGAATTGGATTATTTGGTTATTTAGATGCAAGAAATCGGCCTCCCCTTTTGGGAGAAATATGGTGTTAGAGCTTCCCTAATGGGAGGAATACGGTGTGAGAGCTTCCCTCATGGGAGGAATATACTCGTATGTTATTCGCGTGTGGCCGGACACCCGGACCCACCCAGATGGAACCCACTTATGATTTACTCTGCCCCCGTGTGCGCATCCCACTCAGGAGGAATCCAGTAATGCATTAAATACACTTATGCGTTAAACCCACTTATGCGTTACCACTTATGTGTTACTCGCACTTGGTGAGGCGACTAGCTCCCATCACGTTCGCGTCCTTAGGCATCAAACCCACTTAAATGTTACATACCCATGGCGAAGCGTCTGACTCCCAGTCCCACGAGCGTTCAGCGGAACGGGACACTCACCCACCCCACAGCTCCTCACTCGGTGCAGGCAGAGCGGCCTTCTCACGCTCCGGACGGAGGCGACCTGCAGCCGGCTGCTGCAAAGTATCATTCCTATGAACAGAAGGTCAGAGGCGGTAGGTAATTATCACCTGTGCTCTCAGGCCATTTTATCTTCCGGCCTCGGTTTATCCAATCTCTGCCCCCCCCCCATCCCCAATTTGATTGGCACTGGGCGAGGGGCACCTTCTGTATTCCCAGCTTGGGCTGTCAATCTGGCAATTTTGGTTGTGGGGATGGTGTCCCACCCTCGTTTCTGAGTTTTACCTGCTGGCTCAGGAGGTCACGAGATAGGATTTGACTTTGAGATGGTCGTGTCACCTTGGGACAGGGAGGAGATGTAGATTCGGGTGTCATCCGCGTAGGCACGATAGTTGAAGCCGTTGGAGCCAACGGGTTCACCAAGGGAGTGAGTATAGATGGAGAAGAGAAGGGGACCAAGATGTGACCCTTGAGGAACCCCCACAGTTAGGAGATGGGGTGGGGAGGAGCCCCCGCAGAAGACGGAGAATATTTCTCCAACCCGCACAAGATGACTCAGTGGAGAAACTCGTGGATTTGTTTGCTTCACCTTGTATTCAGGCAATTTCAAAATAGACGGTGAAGTTGATTTTCCAATATTCAGAAAGAGTGAGTTATACGTAGAGTTTCAAACGTGAATAGTGGCAGTTTTAGTGTCCGACTTTCAGCAGACCTCATAAATACTTTTCCCTCTGTGGGAAGACGCTCTCCTCAAAAATGTCCATTGTCATTTTTTGCTGGCATTTGTTAAGCGCTTACTCCATGCCAGGCACCGTTCTAAATGCTGGGATGGATACAAGCTAGTCCGGTTGGACACGGTCCACGTCCAATATGGGGTTCACATTTGACAGATCTGATCGGATTCACTGAGTGCTTACTGTGTGCAAAGCGCTGTACTGAGCGCTTGGGAGAGTTGTCGCTTTGTCTTCTGCTGTCGAGTCGTGTCTGACCCATAGCGACGCCATGGACGCATCTCTTCCGGAATGCCCTTCCTCCATCTGCAATCGTTCCGGTAGTGGTTCCACAGAGTTTTCTCGGGAAAAATCCAAGAGCGGTTTACTATTGCCGCCTTCCGCGCGGTAAACTCAAGTCTCTGCCCTCGACTCTCTCCCCTGCCGCTGATGCCCGGCACGGGTAAGTTTTGACTTGTAGCCGATGGCCTGCCGCTCGCTAGCCGCTGCCCGAGCCGGGCATGGCAGGGACAGGCCTCTGCTTGACTCTCCCTCCCATAGTTGAGACTGGTAGAGGACTGGAAACTCTCCAGGTGCCACCCTGAGAGGGTTGGAGAGAAGCAGGCCTAATGGAGAGCCCGGCTCAAGAGTCAGAAGACATGGGTTCTGGTTCCAGCTCCGCCACTTGTCTGCTGTGTGACCCTAGGTAAATCATTTCACTTCTTTGGGCCTCAGTTGCCTCATCTGTCAAATGGGGGTTAAGACTGTGAGCCCCACATAGGCAAGCTGATTGTATCCCTCCCAACACTTAGAACAGTGCTCGGCACATAGTAAGAGCTTAACAAATACCATCATCATCATTATTATTACAATACTACAATAAATAGACACATTTCCTCCCCACAGCGAACTCTCAGTCTAAAGGAGGATGGAACTGAGGTACATCGTTCATTCATTCATTCATTCATTCAATCATATTTGTTGAACGCTGTACTGAACTCTTGGAAAGTACAGTTCGACCACAAATAGAGACAAACCTTACCCAACACCGGGCTCACAATCAGGGACTGACTAGCACTCTGCTACCCATCTGTGACGACTGGGGCTTTGCTGATTTTAGGTTGTTGCTTTTTTTTGAATTTTTTTTTTTATCTTCGGGCAAGGATCAATGACAGAACTGTCTTTATGACCGCACTATGAGTTCCCATGGCAACGACTTCATTGAAAGGTTAATTACAGTCACCTCGACGGGGAAACGCTTCAGAGACCCATCGCAGATTGGTGACTCACCCAGTCTACCTAAAACACACATGAAGAGGTTGAACAGGGAAAGGCGAACCATTCCACCAGAGCCGGACCTGTGCCAGTCACCTAGATCATTTTTTGTCTTTTGCACCTTTCATGCGGCTGAGGGCAAAGCGAATTAGCAAGTGTGAATGGAAGCGGCGAGTCCCAGTGGCTAGAGCCGGGACCGTGGAGGCGGAAGGACCTCCGTTTTAATCCCGGCTCTGCCACTTGTCTGCTGTGTGACCCTGGGCAAGTCACTTTACTTCTCTGGGTCTCAGGCACCTCATCTGGAAAATGGGGAATAAGACCGTGAGCCCCCTGCGGGACAGGGACTGTGTCCAGCCCAATTACCGTCTATCTCCCCCATTGCTTAGTACAGTGTTTAGCACATAGTAAGGGCTTAACGAAAACCACAGTTATCACTCTCATTACGATTATTTTCACTTATTATAACTGTATTTATTAAGCGCTTACTATCTGCCGGACACTCTATTGAGCACTGAGTGAGAAACTAATGAGATTGGAAACCGTCTTCAGTTGGTGAGGTGTCCTTGCATTGTGCGTCTTTGTGTGGCGATAAATCCCCGTGGCTCGAGGAAGATAATTTCCATTTACGTCTCTGTCTAGTTGAGCAGTGTCCCAGTTCTGCTTCTCTTTCTCTGTCTGCTTTGCCCTTAGATTTGCAGCCTTCATTCACTTCTCCCGCAGCCTCACAGCACTTACGTACATGCCAAATTGCACTTTCCAAGCGCTTGGTACAGTGCTTTGCACACAGTAAGCGCTCAATAAATACTATTGAATGAATATCCTTCGTTTATCCGTTTGTATTAATGCCTGTCTGCCCCTCTAATAATAATAATAATAATGTTGGTATTTGTTAAGTGCTTAATGTGTGCAGAGCACTGTTCTAAGCGCTGGAGTAGGTACAGGGTAATCAAGTTGTCCCACATGAGGCTCACAGTCTTCATCCCCATTTTACAGATGAGGGAACGGAGGCACAGAGAAGTAAAGTGACTTGCCCACAGTCACACAGCTGACAGGTGGCACAGTAAGCTCATCGTGAGCAGGGAACGTGTCTACCAACTCTGCTAGTACAGTGCTTTGCACACAGAAAGCGCTCAATAAATATGATTGAATGAATGACCTCTGTAACAGTGTACTCTCCTAAGTGCTTAGTACAGTGTCGTGCACATGTAAGCACTCGATAAATACGACTGAATGATTGAAAGACAATCAGGACCAGGGTGGAGAGTCAGCCCCGGAGCTGGACGACAAGGTTCCATGTTTGCTCGGCAGAAATCCCCTCAGTCAATGAGGGACGAGGGCAGTATGGTCTAGTGCGTGGCTCAGTGGAAAGAGCACGGGCTGGGGAGTCAGAGGCCATGGGTTCGAATCCCAGCTCTGCCACTGGTCAGCTGTGTGACTGTGGGCAAGTCACTTCACTTCTCTGTGCTTCGGTTACCTCATCTGTAAAATGAGGATTAGCTGTGAGCCTCACGTGGGACAACCTGATGACCCCGTATCTACCCCGGCGCTTAGAACAGTGCTCTGCACATAGTAAGCGCTTAACAAATATTATTATTAACCTCTCCGTGCCTCAGTTACCTCATCTGTAAAATGGGGATGAAGACTGTGAGCCTCATGTGGGACAACCCGATTACCCTGTATGCCCCAGTGCTTAGAACAGTGCTCTGCACATAGTAAGTGCTTAACAAATACCAACATTATTATTATTAATATTAGTGGATAGGGCGTAGGTCTGTGATTCAAAAGGACCTGGGTCTGGATCTGCCACTTATCTGCTGCATGACCTTGGGAGAGTCACTTTAATACTCTGGGTCTCAGTGACCTCATCTTTAAAATGGGGGAGTAAGACTGAGCCCCATGTGAGACAGGGACTGTGTCCAACATTATTAGCTTGTATCGACCTCGGCACTTAGAGCAGTGCTTGATGCATGATAAGCACTTAATAAATCCCTTTCTTATCGTTATTATTCTTCTTGTCATCATTATTATTCTCCCCATGGCTAGATCATAAACACTTCTCTGGATTTTTTCATGCCATTTGTCAAGCTCTTACAATGTGCCAGGCACTGTTCTGAGGTAAAAGTCCCAGCCAGGGAGTCAGGAGACCTGGGTTCTAATCCCAGCTTTGCTACGTGTCTACTTGGACAAGTCGCTTCACTTCTCTGGGCCTCAGTTCCCTCATCTGTAAAATGGGGATCGATACTGCGAGCCCCGGATAGGAGAGGGACTATGTCCGACTCCATTTGCTTGCATCCAGCCCAGCGTTTAGTACAGTGCCTGACATATAGGAAGACCTTAACAAATAACATAATTATTCTTATTCTTATTCCATTATAAGTCCTGTATACCCCAGTTTGGTCAAGGTTTTGGGCTGGATCCTATCTGTTGGGTTTATAACGATTTTACAGAGTGACACCAAGTAAACAGTGAATAAATGCCATAACTAACTTCTCTAAGGGAGGTTTTCTATGATGAGCAAGATTGATGCAGGAAGATGGTTATTGTTATCATTATAATTATTAATAATAATGATGATGATGATGGTGATGATAATTGCGATGTCTGTTAAGCACTTATTACGTTCCAAGCAAGTGCTGGGGTAGATACAAGTAAATTTAGGTCCAACATGGAGCTCACAGTCCAAATTGGAGGGAAAACAGACATTGAATCCCCATTTTTCAGGTGAGGTAACTGAGGCACAGGGAAGTGAAGTGACTTGCCCAAGGTCATACGGCAAACAAGTGGCAGAGCTGGAATTAGAACCCAGGTCCTCTGTAAGGAAGAGAAAAAGAAAAGTTCAGTATCGACCGCGAGGAACGGAGATCGTTACTGATGTGTTAGCGTCTCTTCTGAGCACAATATGGCAAGAAGGTTGACACTGAAGAAACTTGATCGAATTAAGAGAAGTATTTTGAATTTTATTCATGAAAATCACAACAGCCTCGCTGATCTTACTGATTGAAAAGAACCATTTGTCACGGATTGTTTCTTTTTCAGCTCAGGCATGAACAATTTGTCCATCATATCATTCAATCAGTAGTGTCAATCAATCTCCCCTTCCCCCCTTACCTCCTAACAGCAACCCAGCCTACACACTTTTTCTCTTCAAATTGCAAACTAATTTCTGTAATTCGATCTCATCTATCCCTCCACTGACTCCTTGCCCACATCCTGTCTCTGGCCTGCCACTCCCTCCCCCTTCATATCCGACGGACCACAATTCCCAGCCTAGCTTAGTGGAAAGAACCCGGGCTGGGACGTAGATGCGGACCTGGGTTCTAATCCCGGCTCCTCCAGTTGTCCGCTGCGTGACCTTGGGCTAGCCACTTAACTTCTCTGTGCTTCAGTTACCTCATCTGTTGAATGAGGGTTAAGACTGTGAGCTCCACGAGGGGCAACCTGCTTATGTTGTATCTACCCCAGCGCTAAAAACCGCGCTTGGCCCGTAGTAAGTGCTTAAAAAAATAATAACCGTTGTTATTATTCATTCATTCATTCAATAGTATTTATTGAGCGCTTACTATGTGCAGAGCACTGTACTAAGCGCTTGGAATGGACAAATCGGTAACAGATAGAGACGGTCTCTGCCCTTCGACGGGCTTACGGTCTAATCGGGGGAGACGGACAGACGAGAACAATGGCAAGTATTATTGTATTATCATTATTTTCCCCTCCCATTGGAAGCCTTACTAAAATGTCACCTCCTCCAGGAGGCCTTCCTCCACTTAGCCCTCGTTTCCTCTGCTCCTTTTCCCTTCTGCCTCGCCAACAAACCTGGATTTGTCCCCTTAAAGCACTTGATATTCCCCCCACCCTCAGCCCCGCTGTACTAACGTACGTTTCCGTAATTTAACTTAATGCCTACTTCCTAAATGGCTCTGCGTACGGTAATCGCTCAACAGATAGAACGGATGGATAAGCTCGTCCTCTAGACTGTAAACTCCTTGTGGGCAGGGGATAGGTCTGTCAACTCTGTTGTGCTCTCCCAAGCACTTAGTACAGTGCTCTGCACACAGGAAGCGCTCAGTAAATTTTTTGATTAATTGGTTTCCTCCCCCTCAAAACTGTAGGCCCTTTGTGAGCAGAGATCACGTCACCCTTCTCTATTGTGACGGCCTCAAGCAAAAACTAGTACAATGTTCTGAACAAATAAAGTGCTCACTAAGTAATAATAATAATTATGCTGCTTGTTAAGTGCTTACTATGTGCCAAGCACTGTTCTAAGTGCTGGGATAGATACAAGTTCGCCCCTGTTCCACATAGGGCTTACCATCTCAATCCCCATTTTCCAGGGGAGGCAACTGAGGCCCAGAGAAGTGAAGCGACTTGCCGAAGGTCACACAGCAGAGAAGTGGCAGAGCTGGGCTTAGAAACCATGACCTTCTGTCTCCTAGGCCCGGGCTCTAGCCATTCTGCTTCTAGTACTCTTAATAATAATAATAATGTTGGTATTTGTTAAGTGCTTACTATGTGCAGAGCACTGTTCTAAGCACTGGGGTAGATACAGGGTCATCAGGTTGTCCCACGTGGGGCTCACAATTAATCCCCATTTGACAGATGAGGGAACTGAGGCCCAGAGGAAGTGAAGTGACTTGCCCACAGTCACACAGCTGACAAGTGGCATAGCGGAATTAGAACCCAGGACCTCTGACTTCCAAGCCCGTGCTCTTTCCACGGAGCCACGCTGCTTCTCTACTTTTACTATGTTGATTGAATGATTGAGCGCTATACTAAATGTTTGGGAGAACACAAGAGAATCGGTAGCCGAGATTCAGATTCAGACCCTGAAGAAACTAGCAGGGGAGATGGACACTGAAATAATTTACAGGGAGATCGAAACAATAGATGGACTGATTGCCCGCTGGCATTGTGGCATTGAGCGAGTCACTTCACTTCTCTGTGACACAGTTATCTCATCTGTAAAACGGGGATTAAGACTGTGAGCCCCACGTGGGACAACCTGAGTACCTTGTAGCCACCCCAGCGCTTAGAACAGTGGTTGGCACATAGTAAGTTTGAGAAGCAGCATGGCTCCGCGAAAAGAGCCCCGACTTGGGAGTCAGGGGTCATGGGTTCAAATCCCAGCTCTGCCACTTGTCAGCTGTGTGACTGTGGGCGAGTCACTTTACTTCTCTGTGCCTCTGTTCCCTCATCTGTAAAATGGGGATTAACTGGGAGCCTCACGTGGGACGACCTGATGACCCTGTATCTACAACAGTGCTCTGAACATAGTAAGCGCTTAACCAATACCAACATTATTATTATTATTATTACCTTGTAGCTATCTCAGCACTTAGAACAGGGCTTGGCACATAGCAAGAGCTTAACAAATACCAGAATTATTATTATCTTCTCATCTGTAAAATGGGGATTAAAACTGACTCCCTTGTAGTTCACACCTTCACTATGGCCACATGTTAATCCGTCACTCCATGGTATTTCCTGAGCGCTTATGTGTTTTTCCCCATATACCCATATACAGCTTGCCTATAATCAATTGTCTTTTAGGAAAAGCCACAGGTAGGGCTCAGTAGCCTCTGGTACTGATCTTGTGTCTCAAATAATCAAACGAATATCAAAAAAAAGTGCTTAGTACAGAACTCTGCACACTATAAGCACTCAATAAATACTATGGATTAATTGCTTCAGCTGCACTTTTCAGTGGGGTCGTAAAATTTCTAATTGTCCTAATTGGTAAATTGCTTCGTAAAAGGAACCTTATACCTCAGAAATGCACAAATAGGCTCAGTGGAAAGAGCGCGGGCTTAGAGGTCAGACGTCATGGGTTGTAACCCTTACCCCACCACCTGTCAGCTGTGTCACTTGGACAAGTCACTTACCTTCTCGGTGCCTCAGTTACCTCATCTGTAAAATGGAGACTGTGAGCCCCATGTGGGACAACTTGATTACTCGGTATCTACCCCAGCGCTTAGAATAGTAAACGCTTAACAAATACCAACATTATTAGTATCGTCATTATTATTATAACATATCGCACAGTGGATGAAGAGGCAGGTAGCTATCTGCAGAGGGACTAAACTTTCAACTGCCAATCCCCTAGAGCTCATTTTGGACAGGGAACGTGACTACCAACTTGATTATGTTGTGCTTTCCTAAGCACTTAGTGCAATGCTCTGCACAAAGAAAGAGCTCAATAAATACTACTAATTGATCGATTGATTGACCGTGAAGAATGATGAACTTAACACTTTTTCATTGATCTATAATTAAAGATCTTCTAACAGCAGAAAATTGCTATAATAATTGTTGACTCCCTTCCTTCCTTCCTTCCTTCCTTCCTTCCTTCCTTCCTTCCTTCCTTCCTTCCTCCTTCCTTCCTTCCTTCCTTCCTTCCTTCCTTCCTTCCTTCCTTCCTTCCTTCCTCCCTCCCTCCCTCCCTCCCTCCCTCCCATCTCTCATCTTCCTTCCTTCTCATCTTTCTTCATCTTTCCTTCTTCCTCCCTTCTCATCTTTCTTCATCTTTCCTTCTTCCTCCCTCCCATTCTTCCTTCCTCCTTCCCTTTCTTCCTCCCTCCCTCCCTCCCTCCCTCCCTCCCTCCCTTCCTTCCTTCCTTGCTTCCTACCTTCTTTTTGTCTTTCCTTCTTCCTTCCTTCCTCCCTCCCTCCCTCCTTTTCTTCTCTCCTTCCTTGCTTGCTTGCTTCCTTCCTCTCTTATCCCCTCGACTACAGGCTTGGAAGCCAGAGGACCTGGGTTCTAATCCTGACTTTGCCACTTGCCTGATGTGTGACTTTGGCAAAGTCATTTTCAAATCATTTCTTTTTCTCCCACTCCCATCTTCATCACCCTGATTTATTCCCTTTATTCACCCCTGCCTCAACCCAACAGCACTTATGTTCATAGATCCATAATCTATTTATGTACACGAAGCAGTTTAGTGGAAAGAGCCCAGGCTTGGGAGTCAGAGCTCGTGGGTTCTAATCCCACCTCCACCACTTGTCAGCTGTGTGACTCGGGGCCAGTCACTTAACTTCTCTGAGCCTCAGTTACCTCATCTGGAAAATGCGGATTAAGACTGTGATCCCCACATGGGACAACCTGATTACTTTGTATCTACCCAAGCGCTTTTAGACCAGTGCTTGGCACATAGTAAGTGTTGAACGAATGCCATTATTATTATTATTATTATTGTTAATATCTTTCCCCCATCTATACTGTAAGCCCGTTGTGGGCATGCTGGTCTCTAAGTGACAGTCCACCACTTGTCTGCTCTGTGACCTTGGGCAACTCAGTTCCCTTCTCTGTGCCTCATTTGCCTCATCTGTATAATGAAGCAGAAACAACATGGCTTAGTGGAAAGAGCCCAGGCTTGTGAGTCAGAGGATGTGGGTTCTAATCCTGGCTCCACCACGCGTCTGCTGTGTGACCTTGGGCAAGTCAGTTCACTTCTCTGGGCCCCAGTTCCCTCATCTGTAAAATGGAGGATTAAGATTGTGAACCCCACGTGGGACATCCTGATTACCTTGTATCTACCCCAGCGCTTAGAACAATGCTTGCTACAGAGTTAGCACATAACAGCGACCGCTATTATTATTATTATTAATAATAAATGCAGATAAGACTGCGAGCCCCATGTGGGACAGGGACCGTGTCCAACCTGATTAACTTGTATCTACCCCAGTGCTTAGAACAGTGCCTGGTACGTAGTCAGGCCGTAACAATACCATTAAACAGGTAATTTAAAAAAATTACAGATGCATTCATAAGTGCTATGGGGCTAGGGGAAAGGGTGAATAAAGGGTGCAAATCCAAATGAAAAGACAGTGCAAAAGGGAGCCGGAGAAGAGGAAATGAGGTTTTAGTCCAGGAACCCAGAGGGAGATGTAGATCTGAGCATTTCTCAGCTTGCCTCCTGGCAGAGATGCTTCCTCCGGGGCTTCGATGCCTGATAATTAATTGATGATGCCTTTGAAATTCCTTCCTCATTTTTTCTGGCACTGATGTCAGAGTCTGAGAACTTCAGGGTGTGGGGCAGGATCCATTGTTTGTCTGAGTCGTCTCCAAGCATTGCAAAGGAAACCTTCTCAGTTAATTAAATATGAATATTATTTTACCAAGTAATCGGGGCCAGAGCTTAAACAGCAGGTGCCTTTCCGTTAAACCGAAAACATTTGTCTGCGCTCGAACGAATGTTGTCTCGGATAAAGTGGCACCGCACAAGACATTTTTCAATTCTTATCCGCTCCGTTCCCACCACGATCCGGTATCACATAGCTTAATTGATTGGATCGCGTGATAACATTCCTGCTAAATTTAGTATTGCAATAATAATAATGATTATGATATTGGCCAGGCATTTATTACATGCCAGGCACTTTCCCAAGGGCTCTGCCACTTATCTTCTGAGTGACCTCGGGCAAGCCACTTAACTTCTCTGTGCCTCAGTTACCTCATCTGTAAAATGGGGATTGAGACTGTGAGGCCCAGGTGGGACAACCTGATTACCTTGAATTTACCCCAGCGCTTAGAACAGTGGTTGGCACATAGTAAGCGCTTAACAAATACCGTCATTATTATTATTATTATTAGTCCTAGCTCTGCCACTTGTATGCTGTGGGACCTTGGGCAAATCACTTAACTTCTCTGTGCCTCAGTTGCTTCATCTGTAAAATGGGTTCGAGACTGTGAGCCCAATGTGGGACAGGGACCGTCCACCCCAGCATTTAGTACAGTGCCTGGCACGTAGTGAGCAGTTAGCAAATACCATCATCGTCATTATTATTACTATTCTCTGGGCCTCAGTTACATCATCTGGAAAATAAGGATGAAGAGCGTGTCCAGCTTCTTAACCTGTATCTACCCCAATGCTTAGAACCGTGCTTGGCACATAGTAAACTTTTAGCGAGTGCATAATAATAATTATTAGTAGTAAAGGCTCAATAAATACCATGGATTGAATGATTTAGTAATAATCATACTTCTTAATAATAGCAATGATAATCATAATGATGATGATGATAGTAATTGCTTGGTGCTTAAAATGTGTTTGGGTTCTGGTCTTCTCAATCCCAGGCCCGTGCTCTTTCCGCTAGGCTACACTGCTCATTTCTACCAACGAGGATACTTTTTAGAGTATTCATTTGATATGGAGCACTATAGAAATTCTTCCCAAATTCCTTTCGGGTTGAGTCACGGAACATTAAGAAGGACAAGTCGACAGTCCGCTTATAAATTCCCTCCTTGTGGTTGGGAAACTAATACCTTGTTTTCGGATGGAGTTTTGAGAAATATTTGTCCCGAGTCTTTACTGTAATGGAAGCTCGTTAGGGGCAGGGATGTCTCTGTTATATCATCTTGTATTTTCCCAAGCACTTAGTACAGTGCTCTGCACACGTAAGTGCTCAATAAATACGACTGACTGACTGATGTAGCTCATTTTCTTTTTTTTTGTTTCTGATGGCATTATTAAGCACTTACTGTGTGCCGGACACTGTGCTAAGATCCAAGATAATCAGACTTCAAAGCTGGAGAGAGGTGGACAGATGGTGGATATCCAACGGTAAAAGACATCCATTGTCCCAGTGGAGTTGATTTGATTGGCCTGCTGCCCTGATAGATTCATTCATTCATTCATTCAGTCGTATTTATTGAGCGCTTACTGTGTGCCGAACAGTGTACTGAGTGCTTGAAAAGTACAGTACAGCAATAAAGAGAGATAATCCCTGCCCATAATGTGCTTACAGTCTAGAGAAGCAGCATGGCTCAGTGGAAAGAGCACGGGCTTTGGAGTCAGAGGTCATGGGTTCGAATCCCACTCGGCCACTTGTCAGCTGTGTGACTTTGGGCGAGTCACTTCACTTCTCGGTGCCTCAGTTACCTCATCTGTAAAATGGGGATTAAGACTGTGAGCCCCACGTGGGACAACCCGATTCCCCTGTGTCTCCCCCAGCGCTTAGAACAGTGCTCGGCATATAGTAAGCGCTTAACAAATACCAACATTATTATTATTATTAGAGGTGGAGAGACAGACATCAAAAAAGGTAAACAGAAATAGAATTATAGATATATAATAATAATAATAATTATGGTATCTGTAAGCACTTACTATGTGCCGAGCACTGTTAGATAAGCGCAGTGGGGTGGGGAGCAGGAGGAAGAGGAAAGGGATCAAGTCGATGTGACACGGAAGGAAGGGGGAGGTGAGGAAGAGGGGGCTTAGTCTGGGAAGGCTTCTTGGAGAAGATGGGGCTTCAGTAGGGCTTTGAAGGGGAGAAGAGACCGTGTCTGTGGGATGTGAGGAGGGAGGGCCTTCCAGGCCGGGGGAAGGATGTGGGCCAGGGGTCGGCGGCGGGACGGGCGAGAAGGAGGCCCGGCGAGGAGGTGAGCGGCGGCAGAGGAGCGGAGGGTGCGGGCCGGGCTGGAGAAGGAGAGAAGGGAGGGAGGGTAGGAGGGGGCCAGGGGACGGACAACTTGGAAGCCAAGAGTGAGGAGTTTCTGTTTGACATGGAGGTGGATGGGCAACCACTGGAGTTTGGAGTAGGGGGGTCACATACCCTGAACGTTTCTATAGGAAGGTAATCCTGGTAGCAGAGTGAAGTGTAGACTGAAGCGGGGAGACGCAGGTGGTTGGTAGGTCAGAGAGGAGGCTGATGCGGTCATCCGGACAGGATGGGGTTAGTGATTGAACTAATCTGTTAGCGGTTTGGATGGAGAGGAAAGGGCGGATCTCGGCGATGTCGTGAAGGTGAAACGGGCAGGTTTTGGTGACGGATCGGATGTGTGGGGTGAATGAGAGAGCGGAATCAAGGACGACACCAAGGTTGCGGGCCTGTGAGACGCGAAGGATGGTTGTGCCGTCCACGGTGACGGGAAAGTTTACTGCGTGCAGAGGGCTGTACTAAGCGCTTGGGAGAGTACGGTGAATTCTCTACCAGCAGATCTCCAACCCACTCTTCGTTCATTCAGTGGTATTTATTGAGCGCTTATTGTGAGCAGAGCCCAGAGCTAAGTGGTTGGGAGAGTACACCAGAACAATAAGCGGACACATTTCCCTACCCAAAACGAGCTTACAGTCAATCCCATGGTCACCTTTTTATTCCCCGTGGATGAAGCGTCACTGGTCCCTTACGTGGCCCGATGGGAGAAAAACGTGGGTCTGGGGCATCAGAAGACCCGGGTTCTAATCCCAGCTTTTCCACTTCAACTATGTTCTATCATACTCTCCCAAGTGCTTGTTACAGTGCTCTGCACACAGTAAGTACCTGATAAATGCCATTAATTAATTGACTTATTGCCAGCGGGCAAATTCCTTAACCTCTCATCTGTAAAATGAAGATTAAAGCTTACTCCCTTCTAATTAGACTGCGAGCCCCACATGGGACAGAGAATGAGTCTGTCGCCCAATCCGATTATCTTCTATCTTCCCCCGCACTTACCGTTACTATTATTATTATCATTGTTGATGCCGTTATCATTATCATTATTATTATTCCTGCCTACTCCATCCACTGCCGCGGCTCAGCGTGTGCTGATACAATGATAATAATGGCGGTATTTGTTAAGTGCTTACTATGTGCCAAGCACTGTTCTAAGCCCTGAGGGGATCCAAGGTGATCGGGTTATCCCACAAGGGGCTCACAGTCTTAATCCCCATTTTACAGATGAGGTGACTGAGGCCCAGAGAAGTGAAGTGACTTGCCCAAAGTCACACAGCTGGCAAGCGGCGGAGCCGGAATTCGAACCCATGACCTCTGATTCCCAAGCACGTGTACTTGGCGTGACCATGGAAATGAGTCTCTTCTGACCAAAACACTTCATCTTCGCCTCTGCTTGTGTTAGAATGTCATGTTGAGGCTACAGGTCGGCTTTTAGTTGTAATAACGATAATAATGACGGTATTTCTTAAGCCTTTACTTTATGGTAGACACTTATCTGAGTGCTGGGGTAGATTCAAGGTAATCAAGTTTTCCCACCTGGGGCTCACACTCTTAATCCCCATTTTACAGATGAGGTAACTGAGGCCCAGAGAAGTGAAGTGACTTGCCCAAGGTCAGGGTCAGGTTTGGGAGTCAGAAGGACCTGGGTTCTAATCCCAGTTCTGCCATGTGCCTGCTGTGTGACCTTCAGAAAGTCACTTCACTTCACTGGGCCTCAGTTCCCTCATTTGTAAAATGGGGATTAAGACTGTGAGCCCCATGTGGAAGGGGGACAGTGTCCAGCCTGACTAACTTGTATCTACCCCAACACTTACAACAGTGCTTGGCACATAGTAAGGGCTTAACAAGTAGCATGATTGTTATGATTATTATTGAACTGTATGCTCATGGAATGTGTTGTACATACATATATATAATAATGTTGGCATTTGTTAAGCGCTTACTATGTGGCGAGCACTGTTCTAAGCGCCGGGGTGGACACAGGGGAATCAGGTGGTCCCACGTGGGGCTCACAGTCTTCATCCCCATTTTACAGATGAGGGAACTGAGGCACCGAAAAGTTAAATGACTTGCCCACAGTCACACAGCTGACAAGTGGCCGAGCCGGGATTCCAACCCATGACCTCCGACTCCAAAGCCCGTGCTCTTTCCACTGAGCCACGCTGCTTCTCTCTATGTATAGAGAGAGGAGCGCTCTCACTTCTCTATGTATATATCTATATCTATACATAGATATGTACAGTTAAGTGACTGTGGGCAAGTCACTTAACTTCTCTGGGCCTCAGTTACCTCATCTGTAAAATGGAGATTAAGACTGTGAGCCCCATGTGGGACAACCTGATTCCCCTGTGTCTACCCCAGCGCTTAGAACAGTGCTCGGCACATAGTAAGCGCTTAACAAATACCAACATTATTATTATTACTGAAAACTCATGATGGACAGGGAAAATATCTGTTATATTGTTTTATTGTTCTCTCCCAAGTGCTAAGTACAGTGCTCTGGACACCTTAAGAGCTCAATAAATAAATTGAATGAGTGAGTGAGTGAATGAATGAATGAATGAATGAATGAATGAATGAATGAATGAATAAATATAACTCCCTCTTAAGTGCTAACTAGGCGTCACCATTATTTCTACTTTCCCTCTCACTGTCCCCAAATAATAGAGAAGCCCAAGCTGGCCTTGTGGCAAGCGCACAGGCTTGGAAGTCGGAGGTCTTGGGTTCTAATCCCCAGTCTACCACCTGTCTGCCGTGTGACCTTGGGCAAGTCATTTCACTTGTCTGGGCCTCAGTTCCTTCATCTGGAAAATAAGGGTAAAGACTGTGAACCCCAAGTGGGACAAGGACTGTATCCAACCTGATTACCTTATATCTTCCCCAGTGTTAGAACGGTGCTTGGCCCATAATAAGCACTTAACAAATGCCGTCATTATTAATATCGTTATTATTATTATTATTTTATTGTACTAGCTTGCCAACTGCAATTTGAATTCCTCATGATCTTGAGGTTAGATACTCCTCCTTTTCCTTGGCATCGTTGATGTTTGGCCATCTTGTATCTGGAATCCTTATTGTTTTTCCGTTATGGGAAAAAAGGAATACCGATTCTCGGAAGTATAAACGAAAACCCCTTCTTAGGTGGAAATGCTAAGATTTTCTGATTTACTGATTGACTTGGGGAGCTGGTCATGCTGGAAACAGTAAATTTACTTCCCCATCAGGGGCAGCGCAACATTAACTCTTTCATACCCCGACATTTATTTCTCCAATGCTTAGCGCAGTACTTTGCACTCAGTAGGACCTCAAGGGAATAAAGGAATACCGATTCTATTCCTATTCTATTTCTGTTATGAGAAAAAAGGAATACCGATTCTCGGAAGTATAAACGAAAACCCCTTCTTAGGTGGAAATGCTCTATGTTGAAGCCAATTTTCTCATAGACGGCATGGTACAGATATGGAATTGGTTCCTGACACAAGACAGGTTATCCTATTACCCAAATTACTCAGAATAGTGCATTCAGTGAATTCTAGTTGAATAATCTAGCTACAATAATGTAATCTAAATAATAACTATGATATGCGCTAAGTGCTTACTATGTGCCAAGTACTGTTCTAAGCTCTGGGGTAGATGCAAGTTAATCAGGTTGGACATAGTCCCTATCCCACGTGGGGCTCCCGTTTTTAATTCACATTTTACAGGTAAGGGAACTGAGGCACAGAGAAGTAAAGTGACATGCCCAAGATCACACAGCAGACAAGTGGCAGAGTCGGAATTAGAACCGATGACTTTCTGACTCCCAGCCTGTGCTCTGTCCACTTTTTTAGTTACATAGCTACCCCCTAGTCACATTGAGTTAGTAAGAGGTTCCACAGTGAGGGACTGTAAGCACCTTGAAGTCGGGGAAAAAAAGCAGCATGGCCTAGTGGAGAGAGCTGAGACCTGGAACTCAGAGGGGCCTGGGTTCTAACCCCAGGTCCACCACTCGTCTATTGTGCGACCTGGGTCAAGTCACTTCACTTCTCAGTACCTCCGTTATCTTATCTGGAAAATGGGGATAAGAATGGGAGCCCCGTGTGGGACAGGGACTGTGTCCAACCTGATTTGCTTGTATCCACCCCAGTGCTTAGAACAATGCTTGGCCCAGAGAAAGCGCTTAACAGACACCACTCTTTGAAGAAGAAGAAGAAGTAGAAGAAGAATATTCTGCATTTCCCAAAGGCTGAGTAGAATGCCAAGTAGTTGCTAAATATTTATAACAACTTTTTACTATTACTACTCTGTGACCTTGGGCAAGTCATTTCACTTCTCTGTGCTTCAGTGACTTCATCTGTAAATGGGGATTGAGACTCGGCCCTCCATGTGGGACAGGGACTGTGCCCAACCCCATTTTCTTCTATCATCAACCCCAGTGCTTAGTACAGTGCCTGGCACCCAGTAAGCGCTTACCAAATACCACAGTTACCACAAGCACCACAGAGGCTAACATCAGCCCGGATGGATATGGAAATGGCTACCGGTATTCAGAAAAAGTGAGCTGTTGTGTGCCTATGAGAGTCTGAATCAACAGATTGTATATACTGAGCGCTTACCATGTGCAGAGTGTGGTGAGCCCACACCAAGCTGCCTTATTGGCTCAGTGGAAAGAGCACGGGCCTAGGAGTCGGAGGTCATGTTCTAATGCCGGCTCTGCCGCTTGTCAGCTCTGTGACTTCGAGCAAGTCACTTAACTTCTCTGTGCCTCAGTTACCTCATCTGGAGAATGGGGATTAAGACTGTGAGCCCTGCGTGGGACCTGATTACCCTGTATCTACCCCAGCACTTAGAACGGAGCTCGGCACATAGCGCTTAACAAAATACCAACGTTATCATTATTATTATTAGTGACTGTGAGCCCGTGAACAACAAGAAGGAAGAGACTTTGCAAAGACACTGATGGGCTCTATCTGGGACAGATGATTGCGGGCCTGTGGGGGCGGAGCATGGAGGGAGGCCTGACTTTCTTTCCCTGCTCTATCTGGGAACGGGCCTGGACCCATCAACGACTGCTAGTTAAGGGCCTCGGCTGTGATGCTTAAAGCAGATAAAAGGCAGTTGTTTTGAATCGTGAGGACGCCTGCAGACAGAGACGAACAGGAGGGACGCTAAGGCACACAAGGAGAGCAAGAAGCACGCTGAGAGCAGCACAAGGCAGCAGCACTTGGAAGCAGAAAGAAGCAGCATGGGCAGAATGGGCTCCTTGGACCACAGATTGGCATCAGACCCTTAGTGGAGTGAGTGTGTCTATGTATCACTCCCTTGCACGCTGGTAAAACTGAGTAAAAACTTTTCACAGGAACCTTGATGAGGAGAGGTGTGGTTTGACTTCTACCCCGTGTCACCGAGGCTCCTCGGGTCCGGGAAGGTCTGGTTGGTACCAACTGGGGGCTTGTGATACAGAGCACTCTACTAAGGGGCTTAGGAGAGAACAATATAAGAGAACTGGTAGACAGGTTCCTGACCTTTGTTTAATCTAAAGAATTCAGGCATCGTCTGTCTTTTTTATTGTGAATTTTAATGTTGAATTTGTGCCAAGGTCTATCCAAAGCACTGCAGTAGATATAAGATCAGCAGGTTCCTCAAAAATGAGTAAAGGAGAATGTCAAAGCATTCCACCAACAACTTATTTCAGAATTAGCTCCTTGGGGACAGGGAATGTGTCTCCTAACTCTATTAAATTGAACTCTCCCAAGCGCTTAGTACTGGGGAAGTATTATAGCCTTCTGGACAGAACACAGGCCTGGGAGTCAGAAGGACCTGGTTTCTAAATCCTGGCTCCGCTACCTAATAATAGTAATAACTGTGGTATTTGTTAAGCGCTTACTACATGCAAAGTACTGTTCTAAGCGCTGGGGGGAATACAAGGTGATCAGGTTGTCCCATGTGGGGATCACAGTCTTCATCCCCATTTGACAGATGAGGTCTGAGTCACAGAGAAGTTAAGTGACTTTCCCAAAGTCACACAGCTGGCAAGTGGCTGAACTGGGATTTGAACCCATGACCTCTGACTCCCCAGCCCATGCTCTTCCCACTGAGCCACACTGCTTCTCTAGTAGGCTGCTGCTACCTGTCTGCTGTGGGACCTTGGGCAAGTTGTTTCACTTCTCTGGCCCTCAGTTGTCTCATCTGTAAAATGGGGATGAAGACTGCCAGCCTTGTGTGGGACAGGGACGGCGTCCAACTCAATTAGCTCGTCTCCACCCCAGCACTTAGTACAATGCTTGTAAGTGCTTTAAATATACCATGGTTATATTATTATAGCTGCACCAGGTGAAATGAGAGGAGAATGAGGGACAGCAGAAGACTCAAACAGCTGACGGACGGAGAGCTGAGATAGGGAAACTGAAAGGTAGGCAGACGGAAGGATCGTTTTAAGTTCCCAGCAAAACAGAGCTTCAGAGAATGTTGAATTCCAGCTGAAAGCTGCAGTGAATGAATAATAATAACGGTATGTAAGCACGTATGTGCCAACGAAGCTGTCAATTAACATAATCAGATCAGGCATGATTTTTGTTCTCAAGACAAGTGTGGGGAAGAACATTTATCTTATTCTCAATTTACAGATGAGAAAAGTGAGGCCTAGAGAAGTGACTTGTCCAAAGTCATACAGCAGGTAAATGGCAGACCCGGGAATGGTAGTAATGGTATTTAAGTGCTTACTGTGTGCAAAGCGCTGCTCTAAACTCTGGGGAAGATAAAAGCTGATCAGGTTTGACACAGTCTCTGTTTTGCGTGGGACTGGAAGAATTAATCCCATTTTAATAATGATAATATTTGTTAAGCGCTTACTCTGTACCAAGCACTATTCTAAGCACCGGGGTAGATGCAAGATAATCAGGTTACCCCACGTGGGGCTCACCGTCTTAATCCCCATTTTCCAGATGAGGTCACTGAGGCACAGAAAAGTTAAGTGACTTTCCCCAGGTCACACAGCAGACTTGGGGCAGAGCTGGGATTAGATTCCCGGGCCTGAGCTCTAGCCACTAGGCCAAGCTGCTTAGAATTCAGATAACCTGACACCTAGACCTGTGTACTTTCCGCTGGAATACCCTGATTCAGCAGAGACCGGCACTGGAAACTGGCCTAGAAGGAGGAATTCCTTTTGAGCAGAAGCTTTGCTATGAATAAGAGGCAAGGAGACAAAATAGAGAACTCTGCTGGACACTGCAAACACTAAAACACGATAATAATATTAATAATTCTGGTTTTTGTTCAGCGCTCACTATGTTCCAGGCACTGTGCACAAAGTGATTTGCTGGGATGGAGAAGCAGCATGGCTTAGTGGAAAAAGCACAGGCTTGGGAGTCAGAGGTCATGGGTTCTAATCCCGTCTCCTCCACTTGTCAGCCCTGTGACTGTGGGCAAGTCACTTAACTTCTCTGTGCCTCACTTACTTCATCTGTAAAATGAGGATTAACACTGAGCCCCACGTGGGAACAGCCTGATTACCTCGTATCTACCCCAGTGCTTAGAACAGTGCTTGGCACGTGGTGTTTCTTAAGCACGTACTAGCATCATCAATATTATTATATGAGCAAATCATGTTGGACAGAGTCCCCATCCCACATTATGTTCACAGTATTAATCCCCGTTTAACAGATGAGGTAACTGAGCTACAGAGAAGTAAAGTGACTTGCCCAAGGTCACACAGCAGTCAGGGGGCAGAGCCAGGATTAGAACCCAGGTCCTTCTGACTCCCAGGACTGTGTTCTATCCACTTAGCCACACTGAGGACCATTTTGTGAGCACACTGGGGCTGAGACTGTGGATCCCCACTGGACTTTTCAGTCACATGCTCTCTCATGACTGAATTTCTCCATCAGTGATGTCTTCTTCAAAGACAGAAGGCACCTGAGGAAAGAGCGTCTTTTTTTTTGGTATTTAAGTGGATACGATGTGCCAGACACTGTGCTAAGCACTAGGGTAGACACAAGCTATTGGGCTGGACACGGTCTCTTTCCCATATGGGGCTCACAGTCTTAATCTCTACTGTATTGATGAGGTAACTGAAGCACAGAGAAGTGATTTGACTCACCCAAGGACACACAGCAGACAAGTGACAGAGCTGAGTTCAGAACCCCGATCCTTCTAACTCCAGATCCGGGCTCTATCAATAGACAACACTTTTGTGAAATGGTATTTGTTTAACGCTTCCTACGTACCACAAACTGCACTCAGGACTGAGGTAGGTACAAGATGATCCCAGCTCTGCCACTTGTCGGCTGTGTGACTGTGGGCAAGTCACTTAACTTCTCTGTGCCTCAGTTCCCTCATCTGTAAAATGGGGATGAAGACTGTGAGCCCCACGTGGGACAACCTGATTCCCCTGTGTCTACCCCAGCGCTTAGAACGGTGCTCGGCACATAGTAAGCGCTTAACAAATACCAACATTATTATTATTATTATAATTGGGCTCTGTCCCACGTGGGGCTCACAGTCTAAATCCCCATTTTACAGATGAAGGAACTGAGGTCCAGAGAAGCCCACGGTCACAGCAGACAAGTGGCAGGGCCGGGATTAAAGCCCAGATCCTTCCGACGACCAGGCCCGTGGTCTCTCCACCGGGCCACTCCGCTGATCTTGGTGTACTTGATGTGGTTTCTAATTAATGCTGGCTCATTTTCACTACCCTGGATTTGGGATCTGAATGAAAACCTAGATATGCACCTCCATTAGGAGGCCCTGATATGGAAACTGTGCCTGGATGTGAATATCTCTGACGACGAATCTCTCCTCATGAGAAAATTAGACCCTTTCAGCTGCTTTATCTATTCTTGCAGCCCACTCAGTGGCCCTTTTAAGGGAACTGTTTTAGTCTAGTGGAATCTAGTGGGAATCATCTGATCGGGTCCTAATCCTGCCTCCCCAGCTTGCTCCTGTGTGATGGTGGGCAAGTCGCTCACCTTCTCTGTGCCTCAGTTCCCTCATCAATCATCACTGGTATTCCTTGAGCACTACCTGTGTGCAGAGCATGGTACTAAGAAGCAGCGTGGCTCAGTGGAAAGAGCACGGGCTTTGGAGTCAGAGGTCGTGGGTTCGAATCCCAGATCGGCCACTTGTCAGCTGTGTGACTTTGGGCAAGTCGCTTAACTTCTCGGTGCCTCAGTCACCTCATCTGCAAAATGGGGATTAAGACTGGGAGCCCCACGTGGGACAACCTGATTCCCTTGTTGTCTACCCCAGTGCTTAGAACAGTGCTCGGCACATAGTAAGCGCTTAACAAATACCAACATTATTATTAACTAAGTGCTTGGGAGAGTTCCATATAGAGGTGGTAGACATGTTCCCTGCCCGCAACGAGCTTACAGTCTAGAGGGGCCGATGAGGGATTCAGTCCCTGTTCTTCCTCCTACTTAGACTGTGAGCCCCATGTGGGACCTGATTATGTTGTATCTACCCTAGTGCTTAATACAGTGCTTGGCACATAGGAAGTGCTCAACAAATGAAATGATATTTGTTAAATGCTTACTATGTGCAGAGCACTGTTCTAAGCACTGGGGTAGATACAGGGTAACCAGGTTGCCCCACGTGAGGCTCACAATCTTAATCCCCATTTTACAGATGAGGGAACTGAGGCACAGAGAAGTTGTGACTTCCCCACAGTCACACAGCTGACAAGTGGCAGATCAGGGATTTGAACCCATGACCTCTGACTCCCAAGCCCGTGCTCTTTCCACTGAGCCACGTTGCTCCTCTACATACCACAATTATTGTCATTATTATCAATCGATGGTATTTATTGAGCACTCACTGCATGTCGAGCCCTGTACTAAGTGTTTGAGAGAGTACCATGGTAGACAGTTTCCATGCCCACAATGAGCTCATAAATCAATCAGTGGTATTTATTGGGCTATCACTGCACTGAGTGGTTGGGAGAGTACAATATAACATAATTAGCAAACACATTCCTTGCCCATAACGAGCTTATAGTCTAGAAGGAGAGATAAGCATTAGTGTAAATAAATTACGAATACGTACATAGGTGCTGTGGGACTGAGGGTGGCGTGAATAAAGGGTACAAATCCCAGTGCTAGGGTGACAGGGAGAGAGAGGGAGAAGAGGAAATGAGGGCTTAGTCAAGGAAGGAATCTTGGAGGAGGTGGGCTTTCAATAAGGCTTCGGAGATGGGGAGAGGGATTGTCTGTCAGATATGAGAGGGCAGGGCGTTCCAGCCCAGAGGCAGGATGTGGGCGAGAGATTGGAGGCCAAATTGAGAGAGAGTACAGTGAGGAAATGAGTAAAGTGACTGGGCTACGGTAGGAAAGCAGCAAGGTAAGGTAAGAGGGGGCGAGGGGATTGATAATATTCTCTCTTATGAGTTCTTCAATACTGTTTTCATTACATTCCAAATGCTTATGGATTATGTCCATTTTATGGCCCGTTGATCTAACAGGGACCATTTTTGGTCCTCGGGATTAGAACAGGCCCCAGAAGGGTACGGATCAACAACTCGGGAAAGTATCGAGGCTTATATCGACCACATTTAACTGAGAAGGGTAAATATCACCCTGACAGTCAAACGGCAAATTCCTCCAGAAGATGGGTTTAATGACAGTGATTAAATCCTTGTTTTTCAGGTAAGATAAAATGAAAATGCGTATTTGGCCACATTTCCCCATTCAATCCTCAGACATGTCTTTTGAAACCTCCCAGCCTACTCTAAGCCATTAAAATGAAATCATTACTCAATGCCAGCAATTTTATTTTCTCTCTCTCACTCACAATTTACTAGACTTGTCACCTTCCCAGGAGTTAAAACGTAGAAACTTACTTTAATCCACCTTCGTTTCAGCTTTCCACACCTATCATAAAATGCCACAAGTGAGGTTCCCAAGGCAGTATTAAGTTTGACGCACATCTCCCACCTCCCATTTCATGTCAGAAAGACCAGGATCGGGCCAAAATATGTGGTGAGATGAGAACAAACAGATGTCAGGTTGAAATACTCAGAGCTTGAGCTCAAGTCTGCCTCTCTTAAAGTTGCGGCCTTAATGATGTGGTGTGATTGGATTCTACTGTGGGAATGGTGGAAAAATCTCCGAGATGAAGCCATGGGGCTCTTAAAGAATATAGGCAAGAGAGTGAATTTGGCCTACTGGAGACTTGTTGATCACAGACCTTGTGGGGAAAAGGGCAATTTGATAATAATTATGAAGTTTCTTAAGGGCTTACTGTGTGCCAAGTCCTGTACCAAGTCCTGGAGTAGTTGCAAACTAAATGGATTGGTCCTCTTTCCTGTCTCACATAGGATTCACAGTCTGAGAGAGGGAGACAGGTATGGATTCCGCATTTTACAGATAGGGAAAGTGAGGCACAGGGAAGTTAAGTGGCTCATTCTGCAAGAGTGCAGTGAGGAAATGAGATCAGGGCTGAGATGTAGATTTGAGAGCCCTGGGAGTGAATGAGTTCTCCAAGGGAGTAGGTGTAGATGGAGAATTAGAAGGGGACCCTGAACTGAACCTTGAGGGACCCCCACAATTAGGGGTTGGGAGGCGGAGGAGGGGCCCACGAAGGAGATTGAGAATGAATGGCCTGAGAGTTGAGGAGAACCAGGAGAAGACAGAGTCAGTGAAGCCAAAGTTGGATAACATTTCCAGGATGGGGGGCGGGGGTGGCCCACAGCGTTGAAGGCAGGTGAGAGGTCGAGGGGGAACAGGATGGAGTAGAGGCCATTGGATTTGGCAAGAAGGAGATGACTGGTAACCTTTGAGAGGGAGGTGTCTGTCAAGTGAAGGGGACAGAAGCCATATTGGAGAGGCTCAAGGAGAGAATTGGAGGAGAGGAATTTGCGACAGCAGGTGTAGACAACTCGCTTAAGGAGTTTGGAGAGGCACTGGAGAAGGGGAAAAGGGCAGTATCTGGAGGGAGGTGTGGAGTCAAGGGCCTTTTTTTTTCTTTTTTTAGAATAAAGGGAGACAAGGGCATGTTTGAAAGCTGTGGCGAAGAAGCCATTGGAGAACAAATGATTGAAGATGGCAGTTAGGGAGGGAAGGAGAGAGGGGCCAGAGTTTTGATAAGGTTCAAAGGAATGGGGTTGGATGCACAGGGGTAGGGGGTGGCATTTGAGAGGAAGCAGGAGGTCTCCCCCTAGAGATACTGCTGGGAAGGATGGGAGAGTTGAAGAGGGGGGCAAAATGGGGAGGGACCAAGGAGAGGCAGGGGCGATTCTAGGGAAATCACACCTGATGGTGTCGGTTATCTGAATAAAGTAGGTGGCCAGCTCAGTGGGTGCAAGGGATGGGGGAGGCAGGAGGACCTGGAGCCTGAGGAGTGAGTTAAATGTCTGAACAACTGGAGAGGGCGATGGGCATGGGGGTCAATAAGGGTGGAGAAAAGTTTTACTGAGAAGAGGAAAGGGCAGATTTAAAGCCCGCCTGATAAGTAGCGTGGCTCAGTGGAAAGAGCCTGGGCTTGGGAGTCAGAGGTCAGGGGTTCTAATCCTGGCCCCACCGCCAGCTGTGTGACTGTGGACAAGTCACTTAACTTCTCTGTGCCTCAGTTACCTCATCTGTACAATGGGGATTAAAAACTGTGAGCCCCACGTGGGACAACCTGATGGCCTTGTATCCCCCAGCGCTTAGAACAGTGCTTTGCACATAGTAAGCGCTTAACAAATACCACCATTATTATTAAGTAGAGTTCCACCAGCAGCATTCTGCAGGTCAAGCACAAGACAGAAACAGCGTGGCTTAGTGGGAAGAGCCCGGGCTTGGGAGTCCAAGGTCATGGGTTCTAATCCCACTCCACCACTTGTCAGCTGGGTGACTTTGGGCAAGTCACAACTTTTCTGAGGCTCAGTTACTTCATCTGTAAAATGGGGATTTTGACTGTGAGCCTCTCTTGGGGCAACCTGATTACCTTGTATCTACCCCAGCATTTAGAGCAGTGCTTGGCACATAGTAATTGCTTGACAAATCCCATCAATGATTAAGAGTGAAGGAGGTGGACTGTGCAGGGGATCCAGGGCTGTGTGTTAGTGGTACTGTATGGACAAAGTGATAGGGGAGGGAGGGAGTTGAGTTCATAAGAGAGGTTGATGTTGAGAGCGTCTCTTTGGTCATCAGGGGAGGGTAGTTTGGGCAGGGAGGCTAAGTGGGGCATGATGCTTAGGGAAGCAGCGTGGCTCAGTGGAAAGAGCCCAGGCTTGGGAGTCAGAGGTCATGGGTTTGGATCCTGACTGCCACTTGTCAGCTGTGTGACTGTGGGCAAGTCACTTCATTTCTCTGGGCCTCAGTTACCTCACCTGTAAAATGGGGACGAAGACTGTGAGCCTCACGTGGGACAATCTGATTACCCTGTATCTACCAGCGCTTAGAACAGTGCTCTGCACATAGTAAGCGCTGAACAAATACCAACATTATTATTATGATGAGAAAATTGGATGGGGTCTAAAGATCTGAGGTTTCCGAGGGAGAATAGTACAGATTTAAGGGGAGGTGTGTGGGAGAGGAGGCAAGTGAGGAGCTTGGGGTCAGAGGGATTTCAGAGTTGGTGAGGGTAGAGATGTGCACCAATTAATAATAATAATGATGGAATGTTGGGATTTGTTCTAATCCTGGCTCCTCCATTTGTCTGCTCTTTGACCTTGGGCAAGTCGCTTCACTTCTGTGCTTCAGTTACCTCATCTGCAAAATGGAGATTGAGACTGTGAGCCCTATTGGGACAGGGCCTGAATCCAACCCGATTTGCTTGTATTCACTCCTGCGCTTAGTACAGTGCCTGACACATAGCACTAAACAAATACCATAATATTATTATTGCTATTAAGCACTTACTATGTGTCAAGCACTGTTCTAAGCACCGGGTAAGATACAAGGTAATCGGGTTGCCCCACGTAGGGCTCACAGTCTTAATCCCCATTTGACAGATGAGGTAACTGAGGCACAGAGAAGTTAAGTGACTTGTCCAAAGTTACATAGCTGATAAGTGGCGGAGCCAGGATTAGAACCAAAGCCCGTGCTCTTTCCACTAAGCCACACTGCTTCTCTAGAAGATGAGAGAGATGGTCGTGTAGTTAAATGATGAGATGGAGTATGTGTCCACACTGGTGAGTGGGCGAGGCAGGGTGAAGCAGGAGGTCAGCTGAGTTGAGACGTGATTGGAGGCGGGCGGGAGAAGTTTCATCAGGAACATCTACGTGGATATTAAAGTCCCGAAGGGTCAATGTGGGCATGAAAGAGAAGAGGATTGTGAGGATCAAAATCATCCCAGTTCACGCTCTTTTAAGTAGTCCACACTGCTTCTCAAAGGCACGTTGCCTTAGCAAGCTTGATTCAACTCAACCCCTTGGGAAAGTCTGATTTGGAGTTGTTTTGGGGGGTTTTTTTCATTTGGGCAGGTTAACTCTTGATAACAAAATCAACAAAGGGTGGCGTCAGCTGGCGTTCTTTGGTGTCGAAATCCGGTGGAAGCTTTCTGCCAGAAGGCGTTTGGTGTTTTGAGAGAGAACCTTTTTGAGCCATGACCAGAGGAGTCCAAGACTTGTGTTCTTTGCTGTTGGGTGGAGATGTTTGGAAGCTGAGATCTCGGGATAGTTTTTTCCAATTGTTTTCTCCCAATCTTGCAGGATCTACATAAAGTATTTAGGGTTGATTAACCCTAAAGCTATTTAGATAGGGGGATTTTCTGACTTCAGTCCTACTCAATCTATCTTTTAGATCTCTGTCATTTTGCTGTCATATGGATAATCAGTTGTGATATTGTGCCTTCTCTTGACAGTATTTAACCTAGTATAACTCAAAGCCATGTTGGCAATATTCCAGTATCATTTTTACTTGTCTTCCGTGGCAGAGTAAACCACAAAGAGATATTCCACCTAATTTCTGAATTTTGACTCAATGTTCTCTTTGCAATTTTGAGATAGAGGAGGGTTAGATTTTGTCCTTTGTTGAGGTGAGTAGCTAGATGTTGTTCTCTCTGTTTTTGGCTTGTTGCTTCTTTCATGGTATTTATGAAGCACTTACTATGGGCCAGAGTTCTTTATCAAGTGGGCTTTTGGATCTTAAATATATTATTTTGCTCTCATAATCCTGGATTGGAGTGAAGACTGTATGTGTGTGGTTTTTTTCTTCTTCCATCCCTGAGTTGTGACAGAACTTTACATCAGGTTAATGAACCCTGCATCGATTGTTTGGTATGTTATTCAGTCATATCGATCAATAGCATTTCTTGAGACCTTACTGGGTGCAGAGACCTGTACTAAGGACTTGGGAGAGTACAATATAACAGAGTTGGTAGACCCTTTCCCCTTCCCACAGTGAGTTGACAGTCTAGAGGGGGAGATAGGCATTATTGTAAATGAATAAATTACAGATATCATTCATTCAATTGTATTTATTGAGCACTAACTGTGTGCTAAGCACTGAATTAAGTGCTTGGAAAATGCAATTCAGCAATAGAGACAATCTCTACCCACACTGGGCTTACAGTCTAGAAAGGGGGAGACAGACATCAAAACAAGTAAATGGGAATCAATATAAATAGAGTTATAGATATATACACATCAAAACCAGTAATCAGGCATTAATATAAATAAATACAATTATAGATATGTACCTATGTACACAAGTGCTCTGGGTTGGGGAGAGCGGGGATAGAGCAAAGGGAATCAGCCAGGGTGATGAAAAGAGGGAGATGAGGAAAAGTGGGGCTTAGTCTGATCATTGGTATTTTTTGATTGCTTACTGTGTGCAGAGCACTGTACTAAGCACTTGGGAGAGTATAATGCAACAGAGTTGATAGACATGTTCCCTGCCCAGACGAGTTTACAACCTGGAGGGATTCTAAAAGGGATTCTGGTTATGTTCATTCAGCCAAAAATAGCTGAAGTGAAGATGGCGCTCATTTCACTCATTCAGTCATATTTGAGTGCTTACTGTGTGCAGAGCAATGTACTAGGCACTCCTGTGAGCCCATTCTTGGGTAGGGATTGTCTCTATCTGTAGCCAAATTGTACTTTCCAAGTGCTTAGTACAGTGCTCTGCACGCAATAAGTGCTCAATAAATACAATTGAATGAATGGAAAGTACATTTTGGCAACAGAGACAATCCCTACCCAACAAAGGGACTCTCAATCCTATTACCAATTCAGCACCATCAGAAGACTTCTTAAACTCACACTACTTAATAGTGATTATTATTAATAATCATAATGATATTTAAATACTTGCTCTGTTCTAAGCACTGATGACTACCGCCCAGGTCAGGCACAGTCCCTGTCCCACATGGGGCTCAGAGCCTAAGTAGGAAGGAGACTAGAGATTGAATCCCCATTTTACAGATGAGAAAACTGAGTCCCAGAGCAGTAAAGCGAACTGCCCAAGGTGCCACAGCAGACGAGTGCCTGAATCAGGATTAGAACTCAGGTCCTCTGACTCCCAGAACCGTGCTCTTTCCACTAAGCCACGCTTCCTTCTGTCTGGTTCCTCTGTTAAAAAAAAAAAAAAAAAAAGAGCTCTTTGAGGCCAAGAATCATGTCTTGGTCACTTATAATGTTGGTATTTGTTAAGCACCTACTATGTGCCGAGCATTGTTCTAAGCGCTGGGTAGATATAGGGTAATCAGGTTGTCCCATGTGAGGCTCACAGTCTTAATCCCCTTTTCAGATGAGGTAACTGAGGCACTGAGAAGTCAAGTGACTTGCCCAAAGTCACACAGCTGACAGGTGGCGGAGCTGAGATTAAAACCCATGACCTCTGACTCCTAATCCCTTCCTCTTTCCACTGAGCCACACTGCTTCTCTGATACTCTCTCCAGAATTTTGTCCAGTGCTTTGCACACAGTAAGTGGAGAAGCAGTGAGAGACAGAAGGACCTGGGATCCTGACTCTGCCAAGTGCTAGCTGTGTGACCTTAGGCAAGTCACATCACTTTTATGTGCCTCAGTTCCCTCATCTGTAAAATGGGGATTAATAGCATGAGCCTCATGTTGGACATGGGCTGTATCCAAATTGATTAACTTGTACCTGCCCCAGGGTTCAGTCCAGAACAGGCCACTTAGTTAAGACCTAAGAGCATTTACAGAACAATCAAAATAAACAGTTGAATGCACCACTGATGGTGATATTTGTTAAGCACTTACTATGTGCAAAGCACTGTTCTAAGCGCTGGGGGATACAGGGTCATCAGGTTGTCCCACGGGGGGCTCACAATTTTAATCCCCATTTTATAGAGGAGGTAACTGAGGCCCCGAGAAGTGAAGTGACTTGCCCACAGCCACACAGCTGACAAGTGGCAGAGCTGGGATTCGAACCCATGCCCTCCGACTCCCAAGCCCGTGCTCTTTCCACTGAGCCACCCTGCTTCTTAACTGATCAAACAGTAGTCGTGGCACTTGGTAAGCGCTTACTAGTGCCGCTTGTATCTGTGAGTGCTGAGGTTGTTAATAACTAGGAGCATCGATCCTAGAGATGGCAGATGGTTTTATACAATGTGGGGTGCTGGGAATCAATCCGGAAGGCATGCTGGAGGAGGTGAGCTAGTAAGGGGGCTTTGGGTTCACAAGGGGTCTGTTGGATTTGTGGAAGGAAAGAGGAAATTTAATTATTCTAATGTCTTTCTCTCCCTCTACTGTAAACCCGTTGTGGGCAGGGAATGGATCGGTTCACTGTTATGTTGTACCCATTCCAAGCACTTAGAACAGTGCTTTGCCCACAGTAAAGGCTCAATAAATACAACTGAATGAATGAAAAGAAGTCCCAGACCAGGGAAAGAGTAGAATAATGTGAGCGAGGGGATGGAGGCCAGATAATAATGATGATAATAATAATAATATGGTATTTGTTAGTGCTTACTAAGTGCCAGGAATTGAACTAAGCACTAGGGTAGATACAAACTTATCAGGTTGAACACATTCTCTGTCCCACTTGGTAATTAAGACTGTGATTCCCTGATTACCTTGTATCTACCCCTATGCTTAGGACAGTGCTTGGAACGTAGTAGATGTTTAACAAATACAATCATTATCAACATTATTAATTGATAATATTTCCCATTTTCCAGAAGAGGCAACTGAGGCCCAGAGAAGTGAAGTGACTTGGCCAAGGTCACACAGCAGACAAGTGGCAGAGTTGGGATTCGAACCCAGCTCCTCCACTTGATTTCTGTGTGACCTTGGGCACTTCACTGGGCCTCACTTACCTCCTCTGGAAAATGTGGATTGTGTGGAAGCCACACCTGGGACAGGGACTGTGTCCATGCTGATTAGCTTGTATCTACTCCAGCTCTTAGAATAGTGTCAGGCTCATAGTAAGCACTTAATAAATACCATTTAAAAAAAAAACCAAAAAAATTTACCCAAGGTCACTCAGGAGGTATGGGGCAGAAGGGGGATTAGAACCCAGGTCCTCTGACTCCCAAGTCTGGGGTTCTTTCCACTAGCCCCAGCTGTTTCCCCGTTCCAAATGTTGAAACTGATAATCAGGCCTCTCCGCTAAGAAACCCAATCCCTGTAGGCATGCAAAGAGGAAACGTTGCTGTTCATTTTCACTTGCTGTTGAACCGCATTATAGCTACACGGCTTCCCATTCTCGATTCTGCCACTGCCTCTTCTGTGTCGAGATTTAGATTAAGAGCTGAGCGTGTCAGGAGGATTCGTGATTTAAGCAAATGTTTAAACGGTTTTGCCTCTTATTAGAAAGCAACCAAGGCCTTTTCGGTATTTTATCCCTTAGCAGCTCTTCGTTCGCCTGATGAGAGGTTAACTTATTGTAAGATTTGACATCTCCCTGACCCTTTTAGATGAAACGTAGACTTTGAAGGCAGAATCTCAGCACAGGGGACTACATTTCTTCTTCTTTTTTTAAAAAAAAAAAAATTCAAAGATAGCCAAGCATATCCCGAAGCATGATTTTCATTTTGGCACATCCAATATTCGCCTGGAAAATTTGACCTGGAAAGCTGCAAGCATTTTGAACGATGTCCAAAAGAGATCAGATTCCACCATTGTGGATTAACAGGTCTTCCCAACAAAAAGACACCTTTCCAAGCTGAGAAGCACTCTCATTCTGAGTGGTCTTTATTAATAATGTTCTCTACAATATCGCCAAGATCCGCCCTTTCCTCTCCACCCAAATGGCTACCTTACTATTACGGGCTCTCGTTATATCCCGGCTAGACTACTGTGTCAGCCTTCTCTCTGACCTCCCTTCCTCCTCTCTCGCCCCGCTCCGGTCTATTCTTCACTCCGCCGCCCGGCTCATCGCAGAAACGATCTGGGCATGTCACTCCCCTTCTTAAACAACTCCAGTGGTTGCCCATCCACCTCCGCTCCAAACAAAAACTCCTCACTCTAGGCTTCGAGGCTCTCCATCACCTTGCCCCTTCCTACCTCTCCTCCCTTCTCTCTTTCTACCGCCCACCCCGCACGCTCCGCTCCTCCGCCGCCCACCTCCTCGCCGTCCCTCGGTCTCGCCCGTCCCGCCGTCGACCCCCGGGTCACGTCCTCCCGCGGTCCCGGAACGCCCTCCCTCCTCACCTCCGCCAAACCGATTCTCTTTCCCTCTTCAAAACCTTACTTAAAAATCACCTCCTCCAAGAGGCGTTCCCAGACTGAGCTCCTCTTCCCCCTCTACTCCCTCTGCCATCCCCCCTTCACCTCTCCGCAGCTAAAGCCTCATTTTCCCCTTTTCCCTCTGCTCCTCCACCTCTCCCTTCCCATCCCCACAGCACTGTACTCGTCCGCTCAACTGTATATATTTTCGTTACCCTATTTATTTTGTTAATGAATTGTACATCGCCTCGATTCTATTTAGTTGCCATCGATTTTTACGAGATGTTCTTCCCCTCGACGCTGTTTAGTGCCATCGTTCTTGTCTGTCCGTCTCCCCCGATTAGACCGTAAACCCGTCAAACGGCAGGGACCGTCTCTATCTGTTGCCCACTTGTTCATCCCAAGCGCTTAGTACAGTGCTCTGCACATAGTAAGCGCTCAATAAATACTATTGAATGAATGAATAATGTTGGTATTTGTTAAGCGCTTACTATGTGCAGCGCACTGTTCTAAGCACTGGAGTAGTTACAGGGTAATCAGATTATCCCACATGAGGCTCACAGTCTTCATCCCCATTTTACAGATGAGGTAACTGAGGCCCAGAGAAGTGAAGTGACTTGCCCATAGTCTCACAGCTGACAGGTGGCAGAGCCGAGATACGAACCCGTGACCTCTGACTCCCAAGGCCGGGCTCTTTCCACTGAGGCACGCTGCTTCCCAGTAGTGTTCAGCACCTACTGAACACTTAAAAGTCTTCTAGCAGTGAAGCAGAAAAACAGTGTGGCTTAGTGGGTAGAACACGGACTTGTGAATCAGGAGGACCTGGGTTCTAAACCCCAGCTCTGCCACTTGTCTGCTGTGTGATCTTGGGCGAGTCACTTAACTTCGCCAAGCCTCAGTTACCTCATCTGTAAAATGGGGATTAGAGGGTAAACCTCATGTGAGGGAGGGATTATATCCAACCTGATTGATTTGTACCTACCCCAGCGTTTAGAACAGTGCTTGGCACTTAGTAAGCGCTTAAAAATACCGTAATTATTCCCCACTGTGGGCAGTGCATGAGAAGCAGAACTTTTCTTCCCTGTCCTCCAGGAGGTTACAAGGGAATGGGGAGGCAGAAATGATTTACAAAGAGTGGGAGGGGGTGGGAAAAACATGGAGCAGAAAGTTCTTCAAGTGTATCAGGGTGAAATAGCTGAATAAATAATTGAATATACGGATGGAAATGTACACGAGTGCTGGGGTGGCACTTGAATAATAATTTGGGACTTGTTGCACTCCCTGTATAGAGATTCAAGACTAGCCCCAAGCATAGAGACGGACAAATAGTCCGGGTTAGAGTTTGGGGGAACGGTAGAGAAGCAGCATGGCTCGATGGAAAGAGCCCAGGCTTGGGAGTCAGAGATCATGGGTTCTAATCCCCGCTCCGCGACTTGTCAGCTGTATGACTTTGGGCAAGTCACTTCACTTCTCTGGGCCTCAGTTCCCTCATCTGTAAAATGGGGATTAAGACTATGAGACAAGTGGGGGATAAGGATTACCTTTCATTCATTCAATAGTATTTATTGAGCGCTTACTATGTGCAGAGCACTGTACTAAGCGCTTGGAATGTACAAATCGGTAACAGATAGAGACTGTCCCTGCCCTCTGACGGGCTTACAGTCTCATCGGCGGAGACGGATGGACAAGAACAACAGCAATAAATAGAATCCTGTGACCATTATTCATCTGGCTTGACCCTTAATAAGAAAACGCATTCAATTATCAAAATAATTTAGTAGAGTGCTTCACATAAGGTAAGCCAGTAATAAGCAACTACTACTCTAGAAAAGGAAATATTTATCAAGTACCAATCATTCCCACTGCTGACACCTGAGAAAGATCTTGGCCTAATGGAGAGAGTACAGGCCTGGGAGTCAAAAGGACCTGATTCTAATCCTGGCTCCACCGCTTGTCCGCTGTGTGACCTGGGGCAAGTCACTTAACTTCTCTGTGCCTCAGCTACTTGATCTGTAAAATGGGAATTAAGACTGTGCACTCCATGTGGGATGTAGACTCTGTCCACCTAATTAGTTTGCATCTATCCCAGCGCCTAGTATAGCTCCTGGTACATTATAAGTGCCTAACAAATACCATAAAAAATGTGCTATCACTACATTCTGGAATAGGGAGGACAGAATTATTACTACATGAAGAACAAGGCTGATTGCTCTAGGCTACAGGCTTTGGAGACTGGGAGGGAAACACAGTAACTAGTGCTGAGGTCTTTGAAAGAACCTCAGGCGAAATTATCACAGGAGTTCCAAGAACTATTTCGATCCTTCAATGGTCCTCTATTAGCCCTGGTGGAGCCCATCACGAAAAAGGACAATAAAGTATGGGGCAACAAAAGCTTTCTTCATAATTCTGCTACAGTGCTGATCACACACAACTGTGGAGGAAGTGGGGTCTTTAAATCCACATGGATGTTGTCGACGACCTTTCCACTGCCTACCTCCTGCTCCATCCCACCTCGCATACTAATTTGGACACAGCTTCAATCCCATCATCTCCAGTCGCTGTACAATATCTACCTCACAAGCCCTGAAATTCTGCTCTCGGACCACAGATTACGCACCGTCCTTCTCTCCCGCACACGCCATCCCCATAGAACTGTCCTGTTCCCGAACAGAGGCCTCTGATTTCTCAACTCCCTCCAGTTTTCCTTAGTCATTATGTCCCATTTAGTCTCCATCCCCTATCTTCTCTTGACACATAATAGTCACCCTCAACTCCGCCTTTTCCACTGAACTCATCTCCCTCCCTCACTCTAATCTGGGCTCTGCCAATTATCTGCTTTGCAACCTAGGGCAAGTCACTTCACTTCTCTGGGCTTCAGTTCCCTCCTCTGTAAAATGGGGAATGAGGCTGTGAGCCCCACATGGGACAGGCCCGCAATCTCGGTGTCATCCTTGACTCGTCCCTCTCGTTCACCCCACACATCCTATCCGTTACCGAGACCTGCCGGTTTCACCTTTACAATATCTCCAAGATCCGCCCTTTCCTCTCCACCCAAACGGCTATCTTACTGTTACAGGCTCTTGTTATATCATGGCTAGACTACTGTGTCAGCCTTCTCTCTGATCTCCCTTCCTCCTCTCTCGCCCCGCTCCGGTCTATTCTTCACTCCGCTGACAGCTCATCCTCCTGCAGAAACGATCTGGGCATGTCACTCCCCTTCTTAAACACCTCCAGTGGTTGCCTATCGACCTCCGCTCCAAACAAAAACTCCTGTATTCCCCCCACGACCCCCCCACGCCCCAACCTCCCCAAGCACTTAGAACAGTGCTTGGCACATAGAAAGCTCTTAACAAATATGACCATCATTATCATTATTATTATTAAAGTCAATGGTAGGACATCTATCTTGCCCATAGAATATGGTATTTATTAAGTGCTGATTATGTGCCAAGCACTGTTGTAAGTGCTGGGGTAGAAACAAGGTTATTCTCTGGGCCTCAGTTACCTTATCTGTAAAATGGGGAATGAGACTGTGAGCCCCACAGTAATAATATTATTATTAATAATAAAAATGACGGTATTTGTTAAGCATTTACTGTGTGCCAAGCACTTTGCTAAGCATTGGGGTAGATATAAGGTAGTCAGGTTGTCCCACGTGTGGCTCACAGTCTTAATCCCTATTTTACAAATGAGGTAACTGAGGCACAGTTGTCCAAAGTCCCACAGCTGACAAGTGGCGGAGTCGGGATTAGAGCCCACGACCTCTGACTCCCAAGCCCAGGTTCTTTCCATTCAGCCATGTTGCACATCTTACTTCTGGCCTGGAATGGCCTCCCATTCCATACCTGACAGACATTGACTCTCCCCGCCTTCAAAACCCTATTGAAGGCCCATCTCCTCCAAGAGGCCTACGCTGACTAAGCCCTCCTTCCCTCTTCTCCCACTTCTGTGTCCCCCGACTTGCTGCCTTTATTCATCCCCTTTCCCAGCCCGACTCCACTCATTTCTGTTAATGTCTGTCCCCCTCTCTAGACCGGAAGCTCGTTGTGGACAGGGAATGTCTTTTTACTGTTATACTACATTCATTCAATCATATTTATTGAGAGCTTACAGTGTACAAAGAGCTGTACTAAGCACTCGGGAGAGTACAATACAACAATAAACTGACACATTCCTTGCCCACAATGACCTTGAACTCTAGAGCTGGGGAGAAAGGCATTAATGGAAGCGAATAAATGACAGACTTGGACATCAGTGCCACGGGGTTGGGACGGGGGAAGAAAGAAGGGAGCAAGATAGGGTGACCCAGAAGGGAGTGGGAGATGAGGAAAAGTGGGGTTTGGTCAGGGAAGGCCTCTTGGAGGAGGAGATGGGCCTTCAATAAAGCTTTGAAGGTGGGGGCGAGTTATTGTGGGATTTGAGGAGGGAGGGCGTTCCAGGCCGGAGGCAGGCAGTGGGGTAGGGGCCAATGGAGAAATACATGAGATTGAGTTATGCTTTACACAGTAAGCGCTCAGTGAATACCAATGAATGAATCAATCAATGGTATTTAACACTCTCAACCCTGTTTTATAATAATGTTAGTATTTGTTAAACACATACTATGTGCAGAGCACTTTCTAAGCACTGGGGTAGATATAGGATAATCAGGTTGTCCCACATGAGGCTCACAGTCTTAATCCCCATTTTACAGATGAGGGGACTGAGGCACAGAGAAGTTAAGTAACTTGCCCACAGTCACACAGCTGACAAGTGGCAGAGCAGGATTCGAACCCATGATGTCTGACTCCCAAGCCCGGGCTCTTTCCGCTGAACCACGCTGCTTCCATATGCCAATGCAACCCTGACTTCAGGCTCTGTAAATGGGAGAAGCACAGTGGTCTAGTAGAAAGATTGTGGGCCTGGGAGTCAGAAGACCTGGGTTCTAATTTTGACTCCTCTATATGTCTGCTGTGTGACCTTGGGTAAGTCACTTAACCTAACTGTGCCTCAGATAACTCATCTATAAAACGGGGATTAAATCCTACTCCCTCTTAAACTGTGAGTTAATGTGGGACATGGACCATGTCCATCCTAATTATCTTTTATCTACCCCAGTGCTTAGAACAGTGCTTGGCACAGAGTAAGCACTTGATTATTATTATTTTTCATTCATTCAATTGTATTTACTGAGCGCTTACTGTGTGCGTAGTACTGTGCTAAGCGCTTGGGAGAGTACAATAAGCAGCATGGCTCAGTGGAAAGAGCCCGGGCTTTGGAGTCAGAGGTCATGAGTTTGAATCCCAGCTCTGCCACTTGTCAGCTGTGTGACTGTGGGCAAGTCACTTAACATCTCTGTGCCTCAGTTCCCTCATCTGCAAAATGGGGATTAAGACCGTGAGCCCCACGTGGGACAACCTGACTCCCCTGTGTCTACCCCAGCGCTTAGAACAGTGCTCTGCACATAGGAAGCGCTTAACAAATACCAACCTTATTAATGACACATTCCTGTCCACAGTGAGCTCACAGTCTAGAGGAGGAGACAAGACATTAATATAAATGAATGAATAGATAAAATTAATAAATGAGTATTATAAAATATTACTAATATCATTATAATTGTCTGTGTACTGGACTGATGACTTCAACCACACCCCTCCTACCCTGTGCTCGTAATTTTCTCCCCAATTCTTTTTCCCATTCACTGTGTTGGATTATCCTTTCATTTAGCATATGTCTTCTAGATCACCGGCTTGCTCACACATTACTCATTTGAGAAGTGGAAAATATAAATTTTGGGGGGAAAAGTGCTATCTTCTCTACTGCTCAATGTCAAATCTTTTAAGATACAAAGAGCCTGTGATCTGTGTAGGAAATCGACTTTCAACTAAATTGATAAAGTCACCTCAGATCTGATATGAGTTTGACCAAGGCTCCAATTAAATCAAGAAACAAGGAAAATGATGTGGTGGCATTTTCTCATTTTTTTGTCCCTCATCATGTCTATGACTCTTTGATGCGATACCTTGGCATCACAGTGAGAGTGCTCTGAGCCTGAGGTAAAAATGACTGATGAATTCTTCATTTACCAGGCGATTTTAAAGAAATGATGGAACAGATTGCTTTCTCACCCAGGAGAGCCCTTCAGGATGCCAAAGACTGTGATATTTGTCAAATATTTACTATGTACCAGAGAAGCCGCGTGGCCTAGTAGATAGAGCACAGGCCTTGGGGTCAGAAGGATCAGGTTTCTAATCCCAGCTCCGTCACTTGTTTACATTTTAATTTTTTTACGGTGTTTAAGTGCTTACTATTTAGGGGAAGCAGCGTGGCTCAGTGGAAAGAGCCTGGGCTTCGGAGTCAGAGGTCATGGGTTCGATTCCCGGCTCTGCCACTTGTCAGCTGTGTGACTGTGGGCAAGTCACTCAAATTCTCTGTGCCTCAGTTACCTCATCTGTAAAATGGGGATGAACTGTGAGCCTCACTTGGGACAACCTGATTACCCTGTATCCACCCCAGTGCTTAGAACAGTGCTCGGCACGTAGTAAGCGCTTAACAAATACCAACATTATTATTTCCCAGGCACTGAGGTAGATACAAGGCGATCAGTCCTTGTCCCACATGGGGCTCACAGTCTTAATCCCCGGTTTACAGATGAGGGTACTGAGGCTCAGAGAAGTTAAGTTCATTCAACGATTGAGCACTTACCGTGTGCAGAGCACTTACTAAGCGCTTGGGAGAGTACAATGTAACAAACAGGCAGATTCCCTGGAATAACTGCCCGAGATCACACAGTAGACTAGTGGCAGAGCCAGGATTAGAAGCCAGATCCATCTGACTCCCAGGCCTTTGCTCTATCCACAAGACCATGCCGCTTCTTAAAAATCATACCTCCTCCAAGAGGCCTTCTCCAACTAAGCTCACATTTTCCCTACTCCCTTTCCCTTCTGCATCTCCTATGTGTACCCTTCAAGCATTTGCTATTCACCCCACCCTCAGACCCTCCATAGTAAGTACTTAAAAAATACCATGATTATTCCATATCCATAATTTTAATGCTGTCTCCCCTTCTAAACTGTGAGTTAATTATGGGCGGTGAATATGTCAGCTAAGCACTCAGTAAATACAATTGAATGAATATACTGTACTCTCCCCAGCAGTTAATACAGTGCTCTGCACAAAGTAAGCACTCAATAAATACCCCTGATTTATAGATTAATTGTATTACAATTTCCCAAACACTTAATATGGTACTCTGCACACAGGAAGTGCTCAATAAATACCACCGATTAATGGATTGATCAACACCTATGTGACTTTCATATATTTTGGCATTTGCTTGCTAAACAAGCTTCCTACTATACAGATTATTATTTGTAGGAGGTAGTGAAAGGAACTTATTACAGGCAGGAAAACAGTCTGTTTATTCTGTTGTATTGCACTTTCCAGTAGTAGAGTGTTCTGCACATAATACTCAATAAAATCAATCCATAGTATTCACTGAGCACTTACCGGGGGCCTCTAGACCATAAACCTGCGGTCAGAGAGCATATAATAATGATAATGGCAATAATTGTGATATTTAAGTATTTACTGTGTACCAGGCACTGCACTAAGCGCTGAGGTGGATACAAGCAAATCGGGTTGGACTCAGATCCTTGTCCCACGTGGGGTTCACCGCCTTCACCCCATCTTAGAGATGAGGTAACTAAATCCCAGAGAATGAAGTGACCTGCCCAAGGCCACACAGCAGACAAGTGGAGGTGACGAGATTAGAACCCACGCCCTTTTGACTACTGTGCCCATGCTCTATCAACTACGCCATGCTGCTTCTGAGGTATCATAGTCCCCCAAACACTTAATATAGTGCCCTGAACACAGTTTGCACTTTTTGAATAGCATTACTTGATTGATCGATTGGATCAAAGGAGAGGAAAGAGGGAAGTGAGAGATTAGTCGGGGAAAGTCGTTTGGCTTAGTAGTTAGGTGTTTCAGGTCCCCTTCAATCTTGTAAATGTCATGTTGAGAACTGGGAAATATTTTCTCACCCAGGGAGGAGGGTTTGGCCTTTTGAGTTTATCGTTGGACCTTCCGGTAGAGTTTTACTTCAGCCTGTCACTAGGCCATCAGCCGTAATCGAAGAAATATCCCCACCAACATGAAAAGCTGGGTCCTACTTAGGAAGGGAACAAAATTGGTTCTTCTGACTACCCATCAACACATCTCTTCTGGGACCAAAATAGCAGACGCTTCTGATCTTTTGGCAGAAGCATTTTTTCGGGTAGGAGCGGATGTGTGACGCTGGTGAAGGCACTGCACTTCTCTGGGCTTCAGTTACCTCATCAGAAAAATTGGGGATTAAGCTGTGATCCTTCTGTGGGACAGGGACTGTGTCCAACCTGATTACCCTGTATCTACCCCAGCTCTTACAACAGTGCTTGGCACATAGTAAGCGCTTAACAAGTACCTTAATCGTTATCATTGAGGTGACATGGATAATAATCCCTCATACAAGACTGAGAAGACAAGAACTCCCCCACACCCCAAACTTTGAATCAATCAATAAATCGATGGTAGTTATTGAGCGCTTGCTATTTGTAGAGCATTGAACTAATTGCTTGGGAGAGGACAATACAACAGAATTAGCAGAAATTCAATCACCAACATCAAGATATGATGTTTTCCGTATGAGGGCACTTACTAGTTAAAATCTGATGTCTTCCTCTCGATTTTCACCCTTTTTGATGTAGATGTATTTCCTGAACGACGTAATGATTTATAAAATGCTGTCCCCAAGGTGCTGAGGTGCACATAGGGATGGATCCAATTTTCACCCCCCAATGCAGTGTCAGAGAAGTAGAAGATGTCTTAAGGTCATTTCCTCTTTTTCTTTTTTTAAATGGCATTTATTAAGCTCTTACCGTGCACCGGGGACTGTATTAACCGTGACCATTGCTCAGCGGAAAGAGCCCGGGCTTGGGAGTCAGAGGTCGTGGGTTTGAATCCCGGCTCTGCCAGATGTCAGCTGTGTGACTATGGGCAAGTCACTTCACTTCTCTGTGCCTCAGTTCCCTCATCTGTAAAATGGGGATGAAGACTGTGAGCCTCACGTGGGACAACCCGATTACCCTGTATCTACCCCAGCGCTTAGAACAGTGCTTTGCACATAGTAAGCGCTTAACAAATACCACCATTTATTTATTTTTTATTTAACCCCTGGGGTAGAATCAAGATAATCACATTGGACACAGTTCATGTCCCAAATGGGGCTCACAGTCTTAATCCCCATTTTACGGATGAGAATAAATGAGGCCGAGAAATGAAATGACTTACCCAAGGTCACCCAGCAGCAGGATTAGAACCCAGGTCTTCTGACTCAATTAGCATACTTTATTCTCTAGGCAGTGCTGCTTCTCTTGTTCCTCCTTCTCCTCCTTTCTCTTCTTTTGTCCTCATTCTCATCCTCCTTCCTCCTCCTTCTCTTCTTCCTCCTCCTTCCTCCCCTTCCTCTTTATCGTTCTTCCTTCTTTCTCAGTGTATCTATTCAGATTCACAGTATAAGGTATAATTGTGTTGTCTTTATTGCTATTGTTCTTGTGTATCCGTCTCCCCCGATTAGACTGTAAGCCCGTCAAAGGGCAGGGACTGTATCTGTTACCGATTTGTATATTCCGATCACTTAGTACAGTGCTCTGCACATAGTAAGTGCTCAATAAATACTATTGAATGAATGAATGAGTCGTCCCCGACCCACGGTGACTCCGTGGACACATCTCTCCCAGACCGCCTCACTTCCATCTCCAGTCACTCTGGTAGTGGATCCACAGAATTTTCTTGGGAAAAATCCAGTAGCGGTTTACCATTGCCTCCTTCCGCTCAGTAAACTTGAGTCTCCGCCCTCGTCTGTCTCCCGTGCCGCTGCTGCCCGGCACAGGTGAGATTTGACTTGTAGCAGATGGCCATCCACTCGCTAACCACTGGCCAAACTAGGAACGGACTGGATAGGCCTCTGCTTGACTCTCCCTCCCGTAGCCGAGATTAGTAGAGCACTGGAGACTCTTCAGGTGCCATCCTGACGGGTGAGATAAATTTATAAAGGATTGAATCTCCTGGAGGCTGTTGGTTGCATTTCACACTCGGGCCGACTAGACTGCAAACTGTTCCAAAGGTGAGTTCTTTAGGTCACTAGTTAATTCTCTGAGCCTTCAACTGGAACAACTACCTTAATTCACCAGGTGGGATTTTATTCTCGGCATCTTTATTCAATGAGATCGGTGCAGTCAGATAACAGAGATCTAGTCATTTGGCCAACATGAGTCACATAGGTTTAAAACCTTTGAAAGTTCATCCCGAAATGTGCTCCAAAATGAGATAGTTTTTTGTGTTTAGTGTAGTATGTATTCTAGGCAGAATAATGATCTCATATCTACTGTCAGTTCAGATGAAAAGGTGATTAAGTATCATGGGTTGCAGTGGAGAGTAGTATTATAATTGTGTTTTTTGTTTAGCGCTTATTATGTTAAGCGCCGTTGGACGTTCTCGGGTAAATACAAGCTAATCAGGTCTAACGTGGGGCTTGCGGTCTAAATAGGAGGGAGAACAGGTATTGAGTCCCCTCTAGACTGTAAGCTCGTTGTGGACGGGGAATGTATCTGTTGGTCATTGTATTGTTCTCTCCCAAGAGGTAGGAGACCAGAGAAGTGAAAGCTTAGTTCAGTGTTCTGTACACAGTTGGTGTTCAGTAAATACAAATGACAGACTGAGTCCCCATTTTACAGATGAGGGAACTGAGGTACAGAGAAGTGAAGGGAGTTGCCCAAGCAGACAAGCAGCAGCCTTCTTGTCAGCCTACTGAGCCTACTTCTCAGCAGACAAGTAGCAGAGCGGGGATTAGAGAAGCAGCGTGGCTCAGTGGAAAGAGCCCGGGCTTGGGAACCAGAGGTCATGGGTTTGAATCCCGGCTCTGCCACTCGTCCGCTGTGTGACTGCGGGCAAGTCACTTCACTTCTCTGGGTCTCAGTTCCCTCATCTGTAAAATGGGGATGAAGACCGTGAGCCTCACGTGGGACAACCTGATGACCCTGTATCTCCCCCAGCGCTTAGAACAGTGCTCTGCACATAGTAAGCGCTTAACAAATACCAACATTATTATTATTATTATTAACACCCAAGTTCTCTGATCAGGCCTGGGTTTTTTCTTTTAGGCCATGTGGCTTCCCAAAAAGAGAAGCAGTGTAGCTTAGTGGAAAGAACATGAGTTTGGGAGTTAGAGGTCATGGGTTACAATCCCGGTTCTGCCTTTTATCAGCTGTGTGACTTTGGGCAAGTCACTTCACTTCTCTGTGCCTCAGTGACCTCATCTGTAAAATGTGGATTAAGTCTGTGAGCTCCACATGGGTTAACCTGATTACCTTGTATCTACCCCAGCTTGGAAAACAGTGCTTGGTACACAGTAAGCGCTTAACAAATACCATTATTATTGAATGGTAGCATGTCTCGAGTGTCACTGTTTGCAAGACACTTTGCTAAACACTTGGGAGATTGTAAAGCAAGCAGTGATAAATTCCCCATCCACAAGGAACTTAGCATCTTGAGTGGGAAACAGACATTGAAGGTTTACATACAGAATTCTCAAAATCAACTGTTGAAGGAAATCACAACTTTGTATGCTATTTTTTGCAAAACAGAAGAAATCTCTTTTCCATTAGGAAAAAATTGCAACAAGGAAAATTAATTCTCAGATTTCAAATTTATTACATCCAAGTTTCATTACAGCATTTAATTTCTCTTCTTCAACATAAATTCTCTAACATAAATGTGTTAGCCTAATAGTTCTTAATATGCATGAGTTTAGCATTCAATTTCCCTTATAAAAATATCAATTACTCTTTCCACAAATTCGAATAGATTCTTCCATGTTTTGGGTTTGTTTGTTTTTTTTACATGAAACAGAATCAGTCATTTAATCAGTGGTATTACTGTGTGCAGAGTTATGTACTAAGCGCTTGGGAGAGCACAATATAACAGAATTAGGAGACTAGAAAAGTGAAAGCTTTTCAAACCAAGTGCCTATCACTAAATTTCTGTGTTGACTGTAGGCTGTGTATACAAGTTAGCTGTAATCGTGGAATTAGGAAGATTTCATTTACTTCAGTTGAGCCTGGAAAGATTATATTTCTTGAGCAATGTACTAAGCACTTGGGAGAGTCTGATATAACAGAGTAGATGAACATTCTCTGCCCACACTGTACTAAGCGCTTGGAAGAGTACAACAGAATTAGTAGACATGTCTCCTGCCCATTTAGTCTGTGAGCTCCATGTTGGACATTGACTGTGTCGAACCCGATTAGCTTGTTTCCACCCCAGTGCTTAGTACGGTGCCTGGCACATAGTAAAAGCTTAACAAATGCCACAGTTTTTATTACTATTATCCAGAAATAAGTGCTGTGGAGCTGGGCATTGAGGCTAGCATCCAATATGGGCTTGTGAATCAGTGGGGAATAGAGGAATTTGTCTACAGTGATGGAAAAGACAAGAGGAGAACAGGATTTAGGTGGGAAGATGAGTTCTGTTTAGGTCATGTTAGCATTGAGACGTCAGTGGAACATCCAGGTTGCTATGTCCTGAAAGCAGAAGGAGATTATAAGCTCGTTATGGGCAGGGAATGTGTCAGTTTATTGTTATATAGTACTCTCTCAAGCGCTCCGTACAGTGTTATGCACACAGAAAGCGCTCAATAAATAAGATTGAATGAATGAAATATGAGAATATTTTCAATAAAAGATTGGAGGATATAGGGGCAGAGATGTGAGTTGCTGCAGTAATAAGGTCTGCGAGATATGGATTTAGGGGCTACAGGGGGTTTCCAAGGAGACATTAAAGCCTTTGTGGGTTAGAGGCCAGGAAAGAGAAACTCAAAGGGAATTGGGAATGATCAAAATCCTGGCTTTCTCGTACGCATTAAGGAGTATACTTGAGGACTACGGAATTCAGCACAAGGCTAAAGATGGTCCTCGGGGTTTGAGTTTTCTCATTATTCTGAAAAATAACAAGTGGAACTTTCAAGCGCCTTAGAAAACCCAAACTCTCGTTGCTAATGAATTCCGAACGGTTGGCTAACTTTTATGTGGGCCTGAATCGGAATAAGCATCACATGGGATAAAGCTCATCCAGCAGTGGGGAAAATAACCACATTTTCCCCAAGAGGAAAAATAGATGGTAAAATTTTCTCTCAGGGCTTCTCTGAATTCCCTTTTTTCTTAATAAAGTTGTTCTCCAGTGGAGAACCCCTACTGAAGGTGAACTTAGGTCACTTAGTAGAGATGAGTTTCCTGGCTTTGAAGATGGGGTCAGAAGAGGGGATTTGTCTTCATTTCAGGTGCAAATAATTATCATAACTGTGGTACTTGTGAAGTGCTTATTATGTGGCAGGCACTGTACTAAGCACCGGGGTGGCTACGAGAAGCAGCGTGGCTTAGTGGAAAGAGCCCAGGCTTGGGAGTCAGAGGTCGTGGGTTCTAATCCCAGCTCTGCCACTTGTCTGCTGTGTGACCTTGGGCAAGTCACTTAACTTCTCTATGCCTCAGTTACCTCATCTGTAAAATGGGGATGAAGACTGTGAGCCCCACGTGGGACAACCCGATTTCCTTGTATCTCCCCCAGCGCTTAGAACAGTGTTTGACACATAGTAAGCGCTTACCAAATACCAACATTATTATCATTATTATTATTACAAGCAAATTGGGTTAGACACAGTCCCTGTCCCATGTCGGGCTCACATTTTCATTCCTCATTTTACAGATGAGGGAACTGAGGCCCAGAGAAGTAAACTGACTTGCCCAAGGCTTTGTTCTTGTCTGTCCGTCTCCCCCGATTAGACTGTAAGCCCGTCAAAGAGCAGGGACTGTCTCTATCTGTTACCGATTTGTACATTTCAAGTGCTTAGTACAGTGCTCTGCTCATAGTAAGCGCTCAATAAATACTATTGAAAGAATGAATAGCAGACAAGTGGAGGAGCCGGGATTAGAACCCACAACCTTCTGACCTCCAGGCCCAGGTTCTATCCACTATGCAATGCTGCTTCTTAGTACAGTGCTCTGCACACAGTAAGTGCTCAATAAATATGATTGAATGAATGAATGTGAATGAATTGATGAATGATTGATGTGCCCATCAATCAGATCCTTCCTGGGGGGACATAGCCAGAAGATTGGGGATTAGAATCCATGACCTCTGACTCCCAGGGTCTTTCCAGTAAGCCACGCTGATTCTCTAACTCTAACTCAGACTCTAGACTATGCGCTTATTGTGGGAAAGAGAATATATCTGTTTTATAGCTATACTGTACTCTTCCAAACTCGTAGTACAGTGCTCTGCACGCAGTGAGTGGTCGAGAAATAGGATTGACGATTGAGTACAGCTCATCTATTAGATCTATTGGATCTATTAGAGAAGCAGCGTGGCTCAGTGGAAAGAGCCCGGGCTTGGGAGTCAGAGGTCATGGGTTCGAAATCCGGCTCTGCCACTTGTCAGCTGTGTGACTGTGAGCCAGTCACTTCACTTCTCTGGGCCTCAGTTACCTCGTCTGTAAAATGGGGATTAACTGTGAGCCTCATGTGGGACAACCCGCTCACCCTGTATCTACCCCAGCGCTGAGAACAGTGCTCTGTACATAGTAAGCGCTTAATAAATACCAACAATATTATTATTATTATTATTATTATTTGCAAAACTGTCCTATCCCAGTTCTGAACACCTTAACTGTGTCTCTTTCCTCTCTACCAATCAACATCCAAAATGACATCTTGTACATTTTGTTTTATAAAATTTCAAGCAACAAGACTCATGTGGGATCTGATCTTGTGTCTACACCAGTGTTCAGTACATGGTTGCCACATAGTAAATGCTTAACAAATACCATTATCATCATCATCATCATTATTATCATCATCTCTAGACTATAAACTCACTGTGGCCAGGGAATCGTGTCTTCCAACTCTGCTGTACTGTCCCAGGTGCTTAGTACAGTGCTCTGCACGCAGCATGGCTTAGTGGAAAGAGCACGGGGTTGGGAGTCAGAGGATATGGCTTCTAATTCGGCTCTCTCACTTGTCTGCTGTGTGACACTGGGCAAGCCACTTCACTTCTCTGTGTCTCAGCTACCTCATCTGTGAAATGGGGATGAAGAATATAAGCCCCATGTGGGGCAACGTGATCACCTTGTATTCATTTATTCATTCAATAGTATTTATTAGTGCTTACTATGTGCAGAGCACTGTACTAAGCTCTTGGAATGTACAATTTGGCAACGGATAAAGACAATCCCTGCCCAGGGACGGGCTTACAGTCTTAGCGGGGGAGACAGATGGACGAAAACAAGATAACATAATCACGATAAATAGAATCAAGGGGATGTACATATCATTAACAAAATAAATAGGGTAATAAAAATATATACAAATGAGCACAGAGGGGAGGGGAAGGGAGAGGGGGAGGAGCAGAGGGAAAGGGGGTAGCTCAGTCTGGGAAGACCTCTTGGAGGAGGTGAGTTCTCAGGAGGGCTTTGAAGAGGGGAAGAGAGTTAGTTTGGCAGAGGTGAGGAGGGAGGGCATTCCGGGACCGCGGGAGGACGTGGCCCAGGGGTCCACGGTGGGATAGGCATGAACGGGGTCGATGAGGAGGTGGGCGGCAGAGGAGCGGAGCCAATGGGGTGGGCAGGAGAAAGAGAGAAGGGAGGAGAGGTAGGAGGGAGCAAGGGGATGGACAGCCTTGAAGCCCAGAGTGAGAAGTTTTTGTTTCGTGCTGAGGTTGATAGGCAACCACTGGAGGTTTTTGAGGTGAGCGACAGGCCCAGAGCGTTTCTGCAGGAAGATGATCCGGGCAGCAGAATGAAGAATAGACTGGAGTGGGGAGAGATGGGAGGAAGGGAGATCAGAGAGAAGGCTGACACAATAATCCAGCTGGGATATTATGAGAGCTTGTATCTACCCCGGTGCTTAGAACAGTGTTTGGCACATAGTAAGCACTTAAATACCATCATTATTATTAATGAATGCAATTAATTGTTTACCTCCTTCATCCTACTATTCTGAAAGTGTATTTGAAAGAGGATCACCTCAGAGAACCACCGAAGCTGTTTTTAGGCTTCTTTTCAAATGGGTAAGAAGGAATGCTTTTGGCTTTAACTTAAAGGAAATAGTTGAGTGCGAAGGAAAAAAAAATGCATTTTGATCTGAGTCTTAAAATCCTCCAGTATTGTGACTCAGTATGGGGGAGGCTGTTGAGGAGAGACAGTGATAATATTTTGGAAAGGCTCTGCCTAGATTTTATTCTCTACAATCGCTCCCAAATATGCTGGGCTCTTGGATTTTCAAGCCAGCAAGGAGCCTTTGAAGAAAAGGCTTTACAAAATCCCATATGAGGTCTCTATTTCGGGAGAGGAATGGCACGGGGCATAGTTAAAATTCTTTTCTCTGAAAGTAGCGCCTGGGTGAATCATTTTCTTCACAAGGGATCATTTGTGTTCATGTGGTTGTGTTCATGTGGTCGCCTGCATGTTTCTTTTATGTGGAAGCGTATTATGGTGAGGTGGATTATTGCCTCTCTCTGGCCTTCAATTCTGTGTAAGTAAAAGGGAGATCATACCTGTCGCTCTTGGTCTGCCAACCGTATTTATGGAGCGCTTATTGTGTGCAGAGCACTGTGCTATGCGCTTGAGACGGGATGGAAGCGGCATGGTGCAGTGGCTCGACCATGGTTCTAGAAGTCAGATCATGCGTTCTTGTCTCAGCTCTGCCTCCTGTCTGCTGTGTGACCTTGGGCAAGTCATTTCACTTCCTTGGGCCTCAATTACCTCATTGTAAAATGGGGATTGAGACTGTGAGCCCCATGTGGGACCTGATTATCCTGTACTTAAAACCTAGAGTTTAGTGGAGTGCTTGACACACAGTAAGTGCTGAACCACAAACCGCAAAAGTAACAGCACTTAGGTCCATATCCATAATTTATTTATATTAATTTCTATCTCGCCTTCTAGACTGTAAGCTTGTCGTGGGCAGGCAATCTATCTGTTTTACTGTTCTAGTGTACTTAACCAAGTGCTAAGCATAGTGCTCTGCACACAGTAAGGGCTCAACAAGTGCTATTGAATGAATAACTAAATGGGTTATTATTGTCATCATTATTATCACCATCATTATTATTGCAGTCACTATCATCTGGTTGCAAACTTAGATTTGGGTCTAAATGCAGAATTCCTACGTGTGGCATTGGAGAGTATATATTAAACCATGCTCGCCCGATGGGCTAGACAGTTTCTTGCAGAAAGGCAAGTTTGGGTGAATAGCAAAATCCGTGGATTTTAGAGGCAGAGCAAATGTCCTTGCTGCTCTGTTATTCCTCATGATCTTTCCTACCTTTCGCCCCTCTGTCAGATTGTCTTAGATCAGGCAGGACTGTCAAATACTAAGAACAGACTAATAGGGCTTACTTATTTCCATAGGAAATGAGCCTAAAAATGGCATATGGAACATATGCTGGATATTTGGAAAATGTTGTCTTGCACTGATTCCAGCTGTTTGGTAGCTAAAGAAGAAATGAAGATAATAATGGAGTGCTAGAAGTGAAGATAATCTCTTTAGAGATTTGCAGTTGTCATCATTAAGGGACTTTTTATTTTTTTTTGCATACCCACCGACAGAGTGAGGCCTAGTGGATAGAGCATGGACCTGGGAGTCAGAATGTCATGGGTTGTAATCCCAGATCCTCCACTTGGCTTTTGGGTGACCTTGGGTGAGTCCCCACCCTTCTCTGAGCCTCAGTTACCTCATCTCTAAAATGGGGATTAAGAGTGTGAGAGCCACATGGGACAGGGACTGTGTCCAGCCAGATTTGCTAGTATCCACCCCAAGGTTTAGAACAGTGTCCAGCCCATAGTGTTTAACAAATGCTATAATAATAATGATTGTTATCAACTGAGTGGGCTCCATTTTGTAAGTGAAGTCCTCAACTCTGTCCACCCCAAAACTTAGAACAGTGCCTGGCACATAGTAAGTGCTTAACAAATTCCATTATTATTATTTTCATCTGAATGAGCCCATTTTTAAGCGTAGCCCTCAACGGTGGTCACACGAAGCAAATATTTAGCATCCATTAGGACTATGTCAGTCTAGGGAGATCTAGAAGATCAGAAGACACGGGGAACAGGAGGGGTAAACCTTGATGTTTTCAGATTAAATCAGAGATTACCAGTTGCTAATCTAGGCCCCACAAAATATGTAAATTTCATACTAAAATCCATAGAGAAGGGAGAATATTTAAAGTGCCCTGGAATAGTGTGGAATCAATAATGAGAGATGATCAATGAATTGGAGGGAAATATATATTTTTTTGGTGTTTGTTAAATTCTTGTTTTATGCTAGGGATTGTACAGAGCGCTGGAGTGGATATGAGCAAACAATATAGTAAGTCCCTGAATATAGCAAGTCTCTGTCCCCTGTGGGCTTCACAGTCTCAATCCTATTTTATAGATGAGGGAACTGAGGCCCGTAGAAGTGAACTGATCTGCCCAAGGTCACACAACAGGCAAGTTGTGGGTTCAGAATTAGAATTCATGACCTTCTGAATCTCAAGCCCAAGCTCTATCCTTTATGCCATTCTTCTTCTCTGTATAAGACAAATCCGTTGAAAAGGCAGTATAGTTTAAATGGACTGGAATAGTGTGGAATCAATAATGTGGAATGTGCAATTGATTGGATGAAAATATATATTTTTATGTTATTCGTTAAGCTCTTACTATGTGCCAGGCTCTGTACTAAGCGCTGGGGTAGATACAAGCTAATCAGAAAGAAGCAGCGTGGCTCAGTGGAAAGAGCACGGGCTTTGGAGTCAGGGCTCATGAGTTCGAATCCCAGCTCTGCCACTTGTCGGCTGTGTGACTGTGGGCAAGTCACTTAACTTCTCTGTGCCTCAGTTCCCTCATCTGTAAAATGGGGATTAAGACTGTGAGCCCCACGTGGGACAACCCGATTCCCCTGTGTCTACCCCAGCGCTTAGAACAGTGCTCGGCACATAGTAAGCGCTTAATAAATACCAAAAAAAAAAAAAAAAAGATTGGACACAGTCCCTGTTGCTAGTGGGGCTCACAGTCTTAATCACCATTTTACAGTTGAGGTTACTGAGGTGTAGAAAAGTGAAGTGACTTGCCCAGGGTCACACAGTAGACAAGTGGCAGAGATGCGATTAGAACCCAAGTCCTTCTGACTCCCAGGCCTGTGCTCTATCCGTTAGGCCACGCTACTTCTTGAAATATCCACAATAATAGTGATAACAATAATAATAACAGCAACCTCTAAAGGGTGAGAAGGGGGGCATGGATCGTTAGCTGTCAGTCATTTAGTCAATCCTATTTGTTGAGCTCTTACTGTGTGCAGAGCACTGTATTAATCGCCTGGGAGAGTATAATAGAGCAATATAACAGAGACATTCCCTGCCCACAACAAGCTGGCAGTTTGGAGAAAACATTTACAGTCCAGTCTAGTGCTTTCCTGGGAGTTGGGGTGAGGTAGAGTCACGATTCAGAAGGAGAAAGTATTTTGGGAGTAGAGAAGAAAAGGTGATAAAAATGATTGTGGTATTTATTAACTGCTTACTATGTGCCGGGCACTGCGCTAAGCGCTGGGGTGGATACAAGCAAATCAGGTTGGACCCTGTCCCTGTCCCACACGGGGCCCAGCATCTTAATCCCCATTTTACAGATGAGGGAACTGAGGCCCGGAGAAGTGAGGTGACTTGCACACAGTCACACTGCAGACAAGTGGCAGAGCCAGGATTAGAACCCATGAGCTTCTGACTCCCAGACCTGGGCTCTAGCCACTAGACCATGCTGCTTTCCAGGCCAAGTGAAGCATGGCATTATATAAATGAGCTAGTTGAGATAATAATAATGTTGATATTTGCTAAGCATTTACTATGTGCCGAGCACTGTTCTAAGCGCTGGGGTAGATAGAGGGTAATGAGGTTGTCCCATGTGGGGCTCACAGTCTTCATCCCCATTTTTACAGATGAGGTCACTGAGGCACCGAGAAGTGAAGTGACTTGCCCAAAGTCACACAACTGAAAGGTGGTGGAGCCGGGATTAGAACCAATGATCCCTGACTCCTAAGCCCGGGCTCTTTCCACTGAGCCACGCTGCTTCTCTGAAATAAAGTGTTGGCCCAAATCATTAAGGAACGGTAGTTAGAAGTTGGTCCGGAGGGTGTGAAGAGTGAGAATTATGGCCTTGTGCCTTACAATCCTTAAATTCAAAGACCTCTCGCCCTACAGTTTTTAAAATCCGACAGACAATGATTCTCCCCCCTTTCTAAGCCTTTTTGCAGGTCCATCTCCAAGAGGCCTTTCCTGACTAAACCCTCATTTCTTCTTAAGACAAGCAGCATGGCTCAGTGGAAAGAGCATGGGCTTGGGAGTCAGAGGTCATGGGTTCAAATCCCAGGGCAGCCGCTTGTCAGCTGTGTGACTTTGGGCAAGTCACAAGTTCTCTGTGCCTCAGTTACCTCATCTGTAAAATGAGGATGAAGACTGTGACCCCCCACATGGGACAACTTCATCACCTTGAATCCTCTCCAGCACTTAGAACAGTGCTTTGCACATACTAAGAGTTTAACAAATGCCATTATTATCATTATTATTCTCCCTCTGCCTTTTGGGTCAGCCTGACTTGCTCCCTTCATTCATCCCCTCTCCCAGCCCCACAGCACTTATGTCCATATCTATCATTTATTCATTTACATTAATGTCTGTCTCCCCCTCTAGACTCTAAGCTCGCCGTGGGCAGGGAATATGTTTATTCTAATGTACTCTACCGATTGCTTAGTACAGTGCTCTGCTCTTAGTAAGCACCCAGTAAATACGCTTGACTGTCTAAAATGGACTGTAAACTCGTCCTCTACATTGTAAGCTCACTTTGGGAAGAGAACATTATCTACCAACTCTGTTCCACTGTACTCTTCCAAGGATTTAGTAAAGTGCTCAGCACACAGTAAATGGTCAATAAATACCACTGATTAAGAGCTGGACAGCGTGGCCGGCAATTTGAGCTGGGTTGCTTAAGGAACTCTTCGAAAGGAACCTTATGTGGAAAATGATTCAATCGGGGGCGTTTGCATCACTATGGTATTGAGACTAATGTGGTTAAGCATCGGAATAGGTAGAAGAAATCCCATCAGACACTGTCCTTATCCAGCAACAGCTCAAAGTCTAAGTGGGAAGTGGTGCTTCAGATGCCCATTTTACAGATGAGTGAGGCCCATAGAAGTAGTGAGTAGGACAAGGCCACACAGCAGAGCAGAGTTGGGATTTGAATCCAGGCTTGTGTTTTGTTTTTTTTAATGGTATTTAAGTGCTCATTATGTACCAGGCACTGTATCTGTATTCATTCACTCAATCGTATTTATTGAGCGCCTACTGTGTGCAGAGAACTGTACTAAGTATGATTATTGTGGGGCTTGGGCAAGTCCCTTAAATTCTCTATTCCTTAGTTTCCTCATCTGCCAAATGGCAATTCAATACTTTATGGGCAGCGAACCTGTCTACTAATATAGAAAAGCAGCGTTGTTCAGTGGCAAGAGCCTGGGCTTGGGAGTCAGAGGTCGCGGGTTCTAACACCGACTTTGCCACTCGTCAGCTGTGGGCAAGCCACTTGACTTCTCTGTGCCTCAGTTCCCTCATTTGTAAGATGGGGATTAAACCTGTGAGCCCCACGTGGAACAACCTGATTACCTTTGTACCACCCCCAGCACTTAGAAGGGTGCTTGGCACATAGTAAGTGCTTAACAAATACCATGATCATCATTATTATTAATAATTCTGTTCTGGTGTCTTCTCCCAAGTGCTTAGTACATTGCTCTCCAAAAAGTAGACACCCAATTGTCTTGTCCCGCCACGAAGTCATTTCCAACCCATAGCAACACCATGGACACAGCTCTCCTAGTACGCCCTGTTCTCCACCTGCAGTCGTTCTGTAGTGAATCCAAAGAGTTTTTCTGGTAAAAATCCAGAAGTAGTTTACCATCGCCTCCTTCCACGTAGTCAACTCAAGTCTCTGCCCTGGACTCTCTCCCGTGCCACTGCTGCCCAGCACGGGGGAGTTTTGACTTGGAGCCTATGGCCTGCCGCTCGCTAGCCACTGCCCAAGCTAGGAATGGAGTGGACAGGCCTCTGCTCGACTCTCCCTCCCATAGCTGAGACTGGTAGACGACTGGAAACTCTCCAGGTGCCACCCTGAGTGGGAAAGCAGTCAATAAATACCACTGATTGTCTGATTATTTTCCCACCTAGCTAGACTGTGAGCTCTATTTAGAACTGAGATTGAGTCCAGGATTGAGTCTGTTCTGATTGCATTTCATCTACCCCAGCACATAGAACAGTGTTTGGCACATTCAATCGTATTTATTGAGTGCTTACTGTGTGCAGAGAACACAGTAAACACCTTACAGATACTGGAGTTAGGTTTACTATTTTTCAGGTATCTCAGAGACAAAAGCGCAATATTCCCGCCACCACACGGACCTATGCCAGCTCCCAGGATGAGGAGGGAGTGTGGAATATTCAACGCCAGAGACCCATTAAGGGCAGAATCATTAACTAATGAGAACCGAACAGATGTTCTTTCTGCCTAATTATGAAATCTATTTCAATAGATTTTGCCAAGATTGTTTCATTCTTAGAATTTACCTAGTGTATTTGTAATAACAGCTGCAAAAATAATTTAATTATGTTTTTTTTTTAAAAAAACACATAATTATCACAAAAGATTTCCTGTATGGTTTTACTTGTCTGAAACATACTCCCTTCCCATGATCAAAATTCTACATAAATCCCATCTTCTTCAGGAAGTCTTCCCCAATTAATTAAGATAACTGTGGTATTTATCAAGTACATGCTATATGCCAGGCACCGTACTAAGCGGTGAGGTGGATACACGCAAAACGGGTTGGACACAGTCCCTGTCCCCCATGGGTCCCCATTTTACAGATGAGGTAACTGAGGCCCAAAGAAGTAAAGTGACTCACCCAAGGTCACACGAAAGACAAGTGGAGGGGCTGGGATTAGAACCCACGCTCTTCTGATCCCCAGGCCCGGGCTCTATCTACGACACCAGGAGACTTCCCAAAGTCCAAACTCATTTGAACCCAAAAGCCACCCCTACCTACTGATGTTCGTTTTCTTATCCTCAGTACAAGTTGGTATAATTAATGGAGGAATACTAGATAGAGGTACCCTCTCCGGGTGGCACCTGGAGAGTTTCCGGTCCTCTACCAGTCTCGACTATGAGAGGGAGAGTGAAGCAGAGGCCTGTCCATTCCATTCCTACCCTGGGCAGTGACTAGCGAGCGGCAGGTCATCTGCTACAAGAAAAAACTCCCCTGTGCCGGGCAGCAGCGGCACGGGAGAGAGTCGAGGGCGGAGACTCGAGTTCACTACGCGGAAGGAGGCGATGGTCAACCGCTTCCCGATTTTTCCCAAGAAACTCTGTGGATCCACTACCAGATAATGGAAGATGGAGGTGGGGCCTTCTGGGAGAGATGTGTCCATGGTGTTGCTGTGGGTTGGACACGACTCGACAGCGTAAGACAACAACAACAACTAGATAGAGTCCGGGCCTGGGAATCAGAAGGACCTGGTTTCTAATCCCACTTCCACTGCCTGTCCGGTGCATGACCTTAGACAAGTCACTTCACTTCTCTGCATCTCAGTTACCTCATCTGGGAAGTGGAGATTAAGACTGTAAATCCCCTGTGGGACATGGACTGTTTCCACCCTGTTTAGCTTATATTTGTTCATTCAGTGGTATTGATTGAGTGCTTACTATGTGCACAGCGCTACACTGAGTGCTGGGAAAGTACAATTCAGCTATATCTACCCCACTGCTTAGTACAGTACGGCACATAGGAAGCGCTTAACAAATACAATTTTAAAAAAAGTTAAATTTTACATTTTGTTATTGCATTCCTTCTCATTTATCCTGGTTCTTAATCCTGCACTCACCATTTATAGATGATTCTGGTCTGCCTGTCTTCCCATTAGGTTGTAAAACCAACCTGGAAATTAGGTACTATATAATCAGCTCCTAATCTACTTTTGCAAGCGATTAGTACACTTCTTAGCATTCAGAAGGCACTCCAATCAGTCAACCATTGGTATTTATTGAGCACTTACCGTGTGCAGAGCTCAGTACTAAATGTTTGGGAGAATACAATGCAGCAGTGGAAAGAGCACAGGCTTGGGAGTCAGAGGTCATGGGTTCGAATGCCCACTCTGCCACGTGTCTGCTGTGTGACTGTGAGCAAGTCACTTAACTTCTCTGTGCCTCAGTGACCTCATCTGTAAAATGGGGATTAAAACTGTGAGCCCCACGTGGGACAACCTGATCACCCTATATCTACCCCAGCGCTTAGAACAGTGCTTGGCACATAGTAAGCGCTTAACAAATGCCAACATTATTATTATTATTATAAGCACTTAACAAAGCCATCATTATTATTTCAAACCACTGGGGAGCATCAGTCATTACACCAATTTATGCTTAAAGAATCCAGTTTTAAATCCCTGAAAGCTGAATTTTTCTGACAGTGAGCATTTCTTCGAGAGTGATGAACAATTTCCTTCAAGGTTTTGCAAGAATAGCGAAAAATGTCTCTATTTGCCCTCCTCTATACTGGTGGCTGAGAGTGCACAGCCCTGGCCCTGGCTACTTGGTCTTCCCTATCAATAATATTTCTATGGCTACTAAGAGGAAACATGAAGATGTAGAAAATGTCAAGACTTTCCATCTCCCCTCCTCTGTGCCCCCCGAGGCTGTAAGCTCAATGTGATAAGAAATGTCGCCTTTTATGGTTGTGTTTAATATAGTGCTCTGCACACAGTAAGCACTCCAATAAATACAAATGAATTGAAAACACACTTTGAACCTACAATATTATAATCCTAATTCCGATGGGCAGGGACGGTGTCTGCTAATTCTGTCATATCATGCTCTCCTAAATGTTTAGTTCAGTTCTCTGCACTTAGTAAATGCTCAGTTAATACCATTGACTGATTGATTAGAGCTGAGTGATTTTTCTCCCGCAGTTTTTTTGAATTCAAGTGTCCTTACACACACGCTCCAATCAGTCAATCAGTGGTATTGGTACTTGTTGAGCACTTACTATGTGCCAAGCAGTAATCTAAGATCTAGAGAAGACACAAGTTCAAATCCTGGCTCTGACACTTGTCAGCTGTGTGACTGTGGGCAAGTCACTTAACTTCTCTGTGCCTCACTTACCTCATCTGTAAAAATGGGGATTAACTGTGAGCCTCACATGGAACAACCTGATTACCCTGTATCTACCCCAGCGCTTAGAACAGTGCTTGGCACATAGTAAGTGCTTAACAAATACCAACATTATTATTAATCAGGTTGAACACAGTCCCTGGCCCATACAGGGCTCACAGTCTTATCCCCACTTTACAGATGAGGGAACTGAGGCCTAGAAAAGTAAAGTGATTTGCCCAAGGTCATAGACTGTGAGCCCGCCATTGGTCAGGGATTGTCTCTACCTGTTGCCAAATTGTACATTCCAAGCCCTTAGTAGAAGCAGCGTGGCTCACTGGAAAGAGCCCGGGCTTTGGAGTCAGAGGTCATGGGTTCGAATCCCGGATCCACCACTTGTCAGCTGTGTGACTGTGGGCAAGTCACTTAACTTCTCTGTGCCTCAGTTCCCTCATCTGTAAAATGGGGATGAAGACTGTGAGCCCCACGTGGGACAATCTGATTCCCTTGTGTCTACCCCAGCGCTTAGAACCGTGCTCTGCACATAGTAAGTGCTTAACAAATACCAATATTATCATTATTATTATTATTACAGTGCTTTGCACATAGTAAGGTCTCAATAAATACTTGGAATGGCAGACGTGGCTGTACTGGGATTAGAACCCAGGTCTTTCTGACTCCCAGGTCCATGGTCTATCCACTAAGACATGCTGCTTCTCGAGCAGGGACTGTCTCTATTACTGATTTGTACATTCCAAGTGCTTAGTACAGTGCTCTGCACATAGTAAGCACTCAATAAATACTAGTGAATGAATGAATATCTTAGTGCATCCTATGTTCAGAGCACTGTACTAAGCCCTTGGGAGAGTACAGTGCAACAGAATTAGCAGAAAGTTTCCCTGCCCATAATGAATTTATAATCTAGAGGGCTGCAGGCCTCCAACCTCCTAAAAATGTTTGCAGTTTGCCAACTTTTCATTCGATTTTCTTACGTATACCAGGGTCATATCAATGGGCCACATGAGGAAAATAAGCATGAGTAGCTTGAAGTAATTCAAAAGGGGAGAGCTGTCTTTTCTGATTCTCTTAAACTTCTTTCTTGCTATAGGTGGGTTTTGGACTCGTGAATTCTGTAACCGAACCAAGGTTCGCTGTTAGATTGATTCGACGGGGAGAGCAAAATGAAGTCTGACTTGATCAGCGTTTACTAGGCTGCTCTTCCTGGGCTATGTTCACCGATTTTGACACCACCTCAGTCCATCATTAGTTTGCAAAAGTTATTGCTGTGGATTTAGTCAGTCAATCATATTTACTGAGCAATTACCATGAACAGAGTGCCATACTAAGCGCTAGGGAGAATACAATACAACAGTGAATGGACACGTTCCCTGCCCACAGTGAGTTTACGGTCTAGAGGGTGAAACAGACATTAATAGAAATATATGACTGTGAGCCCGTCATTGGGCAGGGATTGTCTCCATCTGTTGCCGAATCGTACATTCCAAGTGCTTAGTACAGTGCTCTGCACATAGCGCTCAACAAATACTATTGAATGAATGAATATGACAGATATAGACATAAGTGGTGTGGGGTGGGGAGGAGGGATGAATAAAGCAAGCAAGTCAGGGTGACTCAGAAGGGAGTGGGAGAAGAGGAAAGCAGGTCTTAGTCAGGGAAGGCCTCTTGGAGGAGATGGGCCATCGATAAAGTTTTGAAGTGGGGGAGAGTCCTTGTCTGTCAGATAATGATAATAATAAGAATAATAATAATGTTGGTATTGTTGGTTAAGCGCTTACTGTGTGCCAAGTATTGTTCTAAGCATTGGGGTAGATAAAGGTCATCAGGTTTATCCCACAGGGGGCTCACAGTTGTAACCCCCACTGCACAGATGAGGGAACTGAGGCCCATAGAAGTGAAGCGACTTGCCCAAAGTCACACAGCTGATAACTGACAGAGCCAGGATTAGAATCCATGACCTCTGACTCCCAAGCCCACACTCTTTCCACTAAGCTATGCTGCTTCTCTAGGGAAGACGTGGGTGAGACATCAGTAGCGAGATAGATGAGATCGAGGCGCATGAGGAGGTCGGCGTAACTTTTTCATGATAGACGGTACTTCTGCTTGCTGGTTTTAATTATGTTTTAATTCCCCAAGGGTTTTCCGTTAATTTTGAACCAAGCAGCTCTGAATATATCTTGTCTAGAGCGTAAGCTTCTTGAAGGTGGGGATCAATCAAAAAGTCAATCATTGGTATCTACTGAACACTTCGGAGTGTTCAACACCGTTTGAAGAATTTGGGAGAGTAGACTGTCTGCTTGCTGTGGGCAGAAATGTGTCTGTTATATTTTTATATTATACTCTAGTGCTTAATAATTATGATTGACCGACTGACTACAATAGAGTAGGTAGAAAGATTCACTAGCCCCAAGAAGTTTATAATCTAGTGGGAAAGACAGACACAAATTGATTTAGAGGGGATGTAATAAAGTATAAGATATGTATTCTAATCTCGTCTATCTCGCCGCTGACCCCTTTCCCACGTCCTCCGCCTAAGGTGAAACTCCCTCCCTGCCTCCATATCGCCAAACTATTCATTCAATCGTTTATTGAGCGCTTACTGTGTGCAGAGCACTGTACTAAGCGCTTGGAATGTACAGTTCGGCAACAGATCGAGACAACCCCTGCCCAACAATGGGCCCACAGTCTACAAGTCTAAAACTACCACTCTCTCCACCTTCAAAGCAGTGTGGCTTAGTGTGAAGAACACGGGCTTGGGAGTAAGAGGTCGTGGGTTCTAATCCTGGCTCCGCCACTTATCAGTTGTGTGACTTTGGGCGAGTCACTTAACTTCTCTGTGCCTCAGTTCCTTCATCTGTAAAATGGGATTAAGACTTAGGTCCATGTGGGATGACCTGATTACCTTGTATCTACCCCAGCGTTTAGAACAGTGCTTGGCACATAGTAAACACTTAACAAGTGCCATCATTATTATTATTATTATCATTATTGTCCCTGCTTCTTATATTCTTTCTCAGAAGCTCTGACCTTGTCATAGGGAAGCAGCATGGTGTAGTGGATAGAGCACAGGCCCAGGACTCAGAAGGTCTTGAGTTCAAATTCTGGGTCCACCACTTGTTCATTCATTCAATAGTATTTATTGAGCGCTTACTATGTGCAGAACACTGTACTAAGCGCTTGGAATGAACAAGTCGGCAACAGATAGAGACGGTCCCTGCCGTTTGATGGGCTCACGGTCTAATCGGGGGAGACGGACAGCCGAGAACAATGGCAGTAAATAGAGTCGAGGGGAAGAACATCTCGTAAAAACCGATGGCAACTAAATAGAATCGAGGCGATGTACATTTCATTAACAAAATAAATAGGGTGATGGAAATATATACAGTTGAGCGGACGAGTACGGTGCTGAGGGGATGGGAAGGGAGAGGGGGAGGAGCGGAGGGAAAGGGGGAAAAGAGGGTTTAGCTGCGGAGAGGTGAAGGGGGGGGTGGTAGAGGGAGTAGAGGGAGAAGAGGAGCTCAGTCTGGGAAGGCCTCTTGTCTGCTGTGTGACCTTGGATAAGTCACTTCACTTCTCCGGGCCACATTTAGCTCATCTGTAAAATGAAGGTTGAGACTGTGAGCCCCACGTGGGACAGGGACTGCGTCCAACTCTATTTCTTTGTATCTACCCCAGTGTGTTGTCCAGTTCCTGGCATATAGTAAGCGCTTGACAAATACCACAATTATTATTATTATTACTATTATCCTTTCTAAATCAAAATGTCATGTCCTAGGAGGTGCAATACATAAGGCTGAAAAGGCCAGCTCTTTCCTGGAAGGGAAAAATGGTACATCTTTACTGTATTTTAGTCACAGATATTTAGTTTCTTTTCCAGCAACTAAGTATTAGAAAACCACCTCAAGGGAGTAGATATATCACAAGCATGGCCTAGTGGCTAGAGCCAGGGCCTGGGAGTCAGAAGGACCCGACTTTTAATTCCAGCTCCTCCGTTTGTCTTCTCTGTGACCTTGGGCAAGTCATTTCACTTCTCTGAGCCGAGGCTCCCTCATCTGGAAAATGGAGATTAAGACTCCAAGCCCCGTGTGGGACATGGACTTTGTCCAACCTGATTACCCTGTAACAACCACAGTGCTTAGAACAGTGCCTGCATATGATAAGTACTTAGGAAATGCCATAAAAGCAAACAAAATAAATAAAAACTGAAGGTCAGATAGATATTGAGAAGAGGATTAATGAAATAGGGGTGACAAAACTGCATTTTTTTTTGGAATGGAATTTGTTAAGCCCTTAATATGTGCCAGTTATGTTCAAAACACTGAATTAGATACAAGCTGACCAGGTTGGACACGGTCTATGTCCCGCATAGGTCTCACAGTCTTAATCCCCATTTTTACAGCGATGAGGCCCAGAGAAGTGAAGTGACTTGCCCAAAGTCGCTCTGCAGACAAGTGGCAGACACAGGATTAGAACACAGATCTTTCTGACTCCCAGGTCCCCGCTCTTTCCATCAGACCTTGCTTTTTCTCTATTTTGCAATTTCATCCAAATGTTTCGCATTCCTGTGAACACGCGTGTGTCGGCAGAGTTTGAGCAGTCGATTGGGGTGTAGATTATCTGAACCTCAATCTTCACAGTAGCTCTCTCTACAAAATCCTCCTGACTTCACGTTATTTCCACTTCTTCTTCAAAATGTCAATTGGTGTGAAAATATGAATTAATTTACCCAGTGTCACAAGTCATTACTTTTTATTGCACTTTGAAATCAGAATTATGTTTTATCACCCCAACATCAGTTTATTCTCCTATCTCCCCAGGCAATTGGAGTTTAATCCAGCACCAGGAGCAAATAATGGGTGTTTCCATTGTTTCGGTTGGTTAATTCAGTTGAGACTGTTCTCTGTCTCGCTGGAAATATAATACATAAAGCACAAACATCCTTTCATGTGTTTTGATTATTACCAGGCACCTGAATCTTTGTGAATTTCTGGATCACTGCACAGTTTCCAGCTTCACTTATGAAACTGAGCTACTTTCATTCATTTATTCATTCACTCATCTTTATTGAGCGCTTACTGTGTGCAGAGCACTGTACTAAGCGCTTAGAAAGTACAATTTGGCAACAGATAGCAACAATCCCTACCCAACAATCGGCTGTGGGACTAGGCAGAATGGAATATTTTTTTTCATAGTCTGCTAAATCATGACTGATTTCCATTTAAAAGCGCGTTTGTTGCACTTCTATTATTATTATTTTATTGCCATTGTTCTTGTCTGTCCGTCTCCCCCGATTAGACCGTAAGCCCGTCGAAGGGCAGGGACTGTCTCTATCTGTTGCCGACTTGTTCATCCCAAGCGCTTAGTACAGTGCTCTGCACATAGTGAGCGCTCAATAAATACTATTGAATGAACTTCTCTGAGGGATTCTGCTTCCTTCATTTCTGTGTTTCTCCTAAAACTTTACTTCCATTTGTATGAATTGTATATAACAATAATAATAATTATGGTATCGTATCAAGTGCTTTCTATGTGCCAGGCACTGTACTAAGCACTGGAGAGGATTTAAGACATGAAATCTCGGAAATAGGTTATGCACCTCATTTATATATCTGAGCTATACGTATATCATATATGAAACATAAAGATGTGCATATATATATATATATATAGATCTACATATCTGCCACTCTCTCTAGGTACATAGATGGACCTCTATAAAATTAGGTAGCATTCGGGCCTCCTAATTGTATCAGACACCTACATCGAGTGGACCGAAATGAGAAATGCATATGAAGGAAAAGGCAGGATGTGATTAATAATAATAATCGTATTTGCTAAGCCCTTACCTTGTGCCAAGAACTGTTCTAAGCACTGGGGTAGATGCCGGGTAATCAGGTTGTCCCACATGGGGTTCACAATTTTAATCCCCATTTTAGAGATCAGGTAAAAAAATAAAATAAATGGTGGTATTTGTTACATGCTTACTGTGTGCAAAGCACTGTTCTAAGCGCTGGGGGATACAAGGTGATCAGGTTGTCCCCCGTGGGGCTCACAGTTTTAATCCCCATTTTACAGGTGAGGTAACTGAGGCACAGAGGAGTGAAGTGACTTGCCCAAAGTCACACGGCAGACAAGTGGCAGGGGTAAGATTAGAACCCACGTCCTCTGACTCCCAAGCCCACGTTCTTTCCACTAAGCCACCCTGCTTCTCTGTTTAAACCTGATTAAACCTATCAAAGGCAAATTTAATATATAGCACTGGCTCTACCCAGTAATACATGATGAATATTCCAATCAGAATATATATTTATTTGAGAAAGCTATAATCTAGAGATCAAACAAATGGATCTCACTGAAGCAGAACAATATAAAGGTGTTAGAATTGTAGCCCTGCCCTTACCCTTCTGTGAGTCTGTAGATAAAGTCACAAATTATTACCAGATTTAATCATGCATAATGTATGCGGCTAGTTTGATAAAGGAAAATCGCTCCCATGCAGCTGCTTCAATAACAAAGTCAACCCAATGATTTATCCATATTGGTGTGGCTCTTCCAAGAAAGCAATCTTTTCAGCATCGACTGTCGAGATGTTACAAGGATTTGTTAAATGAAATGGCCAGTAATATCTATTTACTCAACAGAGAAGACTAGGGCTTTAGAAGAAACAATGAAATCGCAATAATTATCATCATCTGCTTGTTTTGCGAATATTAAAAATAGTGGCAGAGATTTGACTTTCTGCATCTTGAAATCTGTTTGCCTATAAGTTCATATTGCCTAAATGAGTCTTCCAGTTCAGTTTTCTTTCTGAATGACAAGTTTTAGGATCAACCTTGCATTTATAAATGCATTTGGGTGTATCGTGCTATTCTTCTAATTGTTGGCCATTATATGACCTCGATTTTTATATAACATTTTTACACCCAAAGAAGTCTCCCAATACCTACCATCCCTTTGTTCCTCACAAAAATCCCTGACAGGTCCGGAAAGGCAGATTTTATTTGTGCGATATGACAGGTGAATAGACGAAGACTCAGAGAGGGTAGTTGACTTATTCAAGGCCACGTGGCAGCCAGCTGGGATTAGAATTTGAAACTTCTGTCAGACCTCCTCTGTACTGAGCATCTTTTGTGGGTAGAAGCCTCTCTTAGGATTTTGAGAACAAATAATAAGTTAGAAAGTGTCACCTAGTGGAAAGGACATGGGTCTAAGAGTCAGAGGAACTGAGTTCTAAAGTGACTCCACTACTTACCTGCTGTGTGACCCTAGACAAGTCACTTAAATTCTCTGTGCCTCAGTTTCCTCATCTACAAAATGGGGATTCAATATCTGTTCTCCCCCCGCTTATCTTAGTACACTGTTTGGCCCATAAGTAATAAACAAATACCATCATTATTATTATTATCAGTACTATAATTATTATTAATCAACATGAAAAAAATTGAAAATCAATATGCTCTTCAATTCTATTATATATTCTTTCTATTATTAATCAAAATGAAGAGAAACTTTTGAAAATCAATATGGTCTTCAATTCCATTATTATATATGCTTTATAAAAACCTTTCAGAAACCGGACATTTCTGGGAAGTCTATCATCTTTTATGGGACCTCATCCAGATCCAGCTCATTGGCTAGAGCCCGGGCCTGATAGCCAGAAGGTCATGGGTTCTAATCCCAGCTCTGCCGCTTGTTTGCTGAGTGACCTTGGCCGGGTCACTTCACTACCCTGGGCCTCAGTTCCCTCATCCGTCAAATGGGGATTAAGACTGTGAGTCCCATGTGGGACAGGGACTGTGTCCGACCTGATTAATATTAATAATGATGATGATGGTATTTAAGTACTTTTTTTATGTGCCAAGCACTGTTCTAAGTGCTGGGGTAGATACAAGGTAATCAGGTTGTCCCATATGGGGCTTACTCTCTTAATCCCCATTTTACAGATGAGATTACTGAGGCTCGGAGAACTGAAGTGATTTGCCCAAGGTCACACAGCTGACCAGTGGCAGAGCCAGAATTAGACCCCAAGAAGTTCTGGCTATCAGGCTCATGCTCTATCCACAACACCATACTGATTACCTACCCCGTGGCTAGTGGAAAGAGCCTGGGCTTGAGAGCCAGAGGTCATGGGTTCTAATCCTGGCTCTGCCACTTGTCAGCTGTGTGACTTTGGGCAAATCACTTCAGTTCTCTGAGCCTCAGTGATCTCATCTGTAAATGGGGATTAAGACTGTGAGCCCCACGTGGGACAACCTGATGACCTTGTATCTGCTCCGATGCTTAGAACAGTGCTGGGCACAGAGCAAGCACTTAACAAATTCCAATATTATTATTACCCCAGTGCGTAGAACAGTGCTTTGCACATAGTAAGTTCTTACCAACCGCTATTATTATTAGTAGTAGTGGTAATATTATCCAGTGTGGCATTCAATCAACCCCTGGTATTTATTGAATGCCTACTGAGGGCAGAGCACTGTACTAAGCACTTGGGAGACTACAATACAATAGAGTTGGTAAACACAAATTCCTGGGCACAGGAAATTGTTTCAGTAATTACGTGTGAATAGAGCCCCTTGACTCATGGCTACTATTACTGCCAAAGTGGCATTCTCTGCTTGTCTTCCCAACGCTTTGGCCTGAAGCAAGACTGTTCTAATCTCAGCTCTGCCATTTGTCGGCTGTATGACCTTAGGCAAGTCACTTAACTTATCTGTGCCTCGGTTACCTCATCTATAAAATGGGGATTAATGCTGTGAGCCCCATGTGGGACATGGACTGTGTCCAACCTGATCAACCTGCATCCACCCCAGTGCTTAGAACCGTGCTGGACACATAATACACATATGATGGTATAATAATAAATATCATCATTATTATTATTGTTAGAAAGCTGATCTTTTCCCCAGAAAAGTTATCTGGATCAGTAGAATCCTGTGGATTTTTATTTCCCGTGAGGCAGAGTTTGCATTTTTTTCTTTTAATAGTGTGTTTCATTCATTCATTCATTCATTCAATAGTATTTATTGAGCGCTTACTATGTGCAGAGCACTGTACTAAGTGCTTGGAATGTACAAATCTGCAACAGATAGAGACAGTCCCTGCCCAATGACGGGCTTACAGCGTGGTCTGTTCCTCCCAGAACCAAACCAGTAATAATACTAATAATGATAATAATAATGACAGTAACAGTAATGCTATCTGTTAGGCACTTACTATGTGCTAAACACTATACTGAGCTTTAGGGTAGTTACAAGATCATCGGGTCCCACATGGGACTCACAGTCTAAGTAGGAAGGTGAATAGATATTGAATTCCCAGTTTGCAGATGAGGGTACTGAGGCTCAGAGAAGTGAAATGACTTGTCCAAGGTCACACAGCAGACACGTGGCAGAGCCGGCATTAGATCCCAGGTCCTTTGACCCCTAGGCCTGGGCTCTACCCATTAGGCCGTGCTGCTTCTCATCTTTGTCATCAATCGATCGGTCTGTGGTATTAGAGTGCTTACTGTTTGCTAAGCGTTGTGCTGAGTGTTAGGGCAAATAGAATGCAAGAGAGTTGGCAGATGTTTTCTCTGCCCCGAAGGAGCTTACTATTTTTGCTAGAAGCATAACACCAGCTCCATCATTACTAAGCAAACCGAAGCTAAGAGCAAAAGCATTAAAGGTTATGAACCAATTAGCACCAAATGCTCAGGGCGATTTTCTCTTCATCTTTGCCTTTCACCACTCGTCCCCAATCAAATTTTCCCCTGAAGGAAAGCATCTGGGAAGGGATATTCTTTTTTTAGGGGGACTCATGGGTCGTGTTTGTTTATCTACAGTGCTAATTCAATCGTGGGCCGATCTCTCCTTATTGTGCGCCTGTGAATTCCCCCAGAGAAATGAGCGGTGTCAGGCAATCAGCGGAGATTTGAATGGGAGAGGACGTTCTTGGTGTGCGAATCAGCAGGGTAGGCCTTATTTCTCCCCGTCATCAGTCTGTTTTCCTTGCAATCAGTTTCCACTGAACTTTCTGCCAATTAGAAGGCACCCTAGGATCATGGGGGCAGAATTAGGTCCTGTTGGTGATGCCTGTTTTCTGTGGGGAAAGGAGCCCGCTCTCTGAGGAAACGGTTTCTTCTGCAAACTCCTCCGACTGAATGACCGAAAAGTCCCTTTTCTCTGAGCCTGAATTACAGGGAGAGATTTTAATTAACTTCCAGTTATGAGATCGAAGGCCTTTGTCACTCCTCGTTTCTGGGTTTCAAGGGCAACTGGTCCTTGTGGGTCATGTGGGAGACAAGGTTTGGGTCTCGCTGATTATTCTGTCTTACCAACTCTTTTGTACTGTACTCTCCCAAGTGCTTATTACAATGCTTGTTAGTGAGAAGCAGTGTGGCTCAGTGGATAGAGCCCGGGCCTGGGAGCCTGAAGGACCTGGGCTCTAATCTGACTCTGCCACATGTCTACCATGTGACCTTGGGCAAGTCGCTTCACTTCTCTGGGCCTAGATTCCCTCATCGGGAAAATGGGTATTAAGACCGCAGGCCCCGTGAGGGACGGGGATGGTGTCCAACCCCATTAACCGGTATCTATCTCAGCACTTAGAACAATGCTTGGCACGTAGTAAGCTCTTAAAAAGTACCCTAATTATAAATTATTCATGTTATTACAGTGGCCTGTACACGGTAAGTACATATCATTGATTAATAATGGCGTTTGTTGAATACCTGTTGAATGTTGAGCACTGTACTAAGCACTTGGAAAAGAGACCAGAAACACCAGGCTCATACCCTGCCTACAAGGATCATTTCTTTTTTTTTTTGTTTTGGGTTTTTTTTGGTATTTCTTAAGGACTTCCTATCTGCCTCAATGCTGAGCGCATTGCTTAACATAGAGCAAGCACTTAAAAAAGCATCACCACCAGCTCCTCTAACAGAAGGCAAGCCCAACCCTGCAAAGTGACTTGATTGGGATGACATTTGATCTTCCTGGATAATCAGTTGGCCTTTTCAGTCACAGTCACAGTCCTAAGTGAATCACACTGTCAGTGGTAGAGTCTTGGAATGCAAAGGATGAAATTACAGAGGAATGGCTAACAAAGTTGTGCCTATCAATCAGTTGTATTTTTTGAGTGCTTAGTATGTGCAGAGCGCTGTATCAAACATGTGGGAGAGTCCAAAGCGTCTTACAGAATTAACAGACGTGTTCCCTGACCACTATGGGCCTACAGTCCATTCATTCATATTTATTGAGCACTTAACAGAGCACAATACTAAGCGCTTAGAAAGTACAAGTAGGCAATGAATAGAGACAATCCCTACCCATCAATAGGATCACAGTCTAGAGGTACCATCCCTGTCTGTCCCTTATGAGACTAGCCCGGCTCCATCAAAAGGCACTAAATTTGCATTATGTGTTTGGAGGGAGAGCATGAGGGAGAGATTTTAGAGGGGGGTGGGATTCTCACCAACCCTTCAGCCACTTCGTGCACTTACCTATGTATTTACTTGTGTCTAGCCTCAGTTCTTGCAAAGATAATATATCCTCGTTTGAACATGGTTCTATTTATTCTGTTTGTGTAGCTGGTGACTTGCCTTTTCTATTTCTATTTCTATTTCATTTTCTATTTCTATTCTAAATCTATTTCTATGTCTAAGTCTGTCCAGTCCATCCAACAATGACTTTCCCCAAGCGTGGCTCAGTGGAAAGAGCCCGGGCTCGGGAGTCAGAGGTCATGGGTTTGAATCCCGGCTCTGCCACTTGTCAGCTGTGTGACTGTGGTCAAGTCACTTAACTTCTCTGGGCCTCAGTTCCCTCATCTGTAAAATGGAGATTAAGACTGTGAGCCTCACGTGGGACAAGCTGATTATCCTGTATCTACCCCAGCGCTTAGAACAGTGCTCTGCACATAGTAAGCGCTTAACAAATACCAACATTATTATTATTATTATTATTATTGAAGGCCCACCTCTGCCAAGAGGCCTTCCCTGACTAAGCCTTCCTTTCCTCTTCTCCCTGACTTGCTCCCTTTATTCATCCCCCCTCCCAACCCCTCACCACTTATGTCCATAGCTGTCATTTATTTACTTATATTAATGTCGATCTCCCCCTCTAGACTGTAAGCCCACTGTGGGCAGAGAAATTATCGATCAGCTCTGCCAAGCACTTAGCACAGTCCTCTGCACACAATATTCATTCATTCATTCAATTGCCTTTATTGAGCGCTTACTGTGTGCAGAGCACTGTACTAAGTGCTTGGAAAGTACAATTCAGCAACAGATAGAGACAATCCCTACCCAACAACTGGCTCACAGTCTACAAGAGGGGAGACAGAGAACAAAACAAAACAGGTAGACTGGTAACAATAGCATCAAAATGAATAAATGGAATTATAGTTATATACACATCATTAATAAAATAAATAGAATAATAATGGTACTAATAATGAGAATGTTGGTATTTGTTAAGCGCTTACTATGTGTTGAGCACTGTTCTAAGCGCTGGGGTAGATACAGGGTAATCAGGTTGTTCCACGTGAGGCTCACGGTCTTAAGCCCCATTTTACAGATGAGGTAACTGAGGGCCAGAAAAGTTAAGTTGCTTGCCCGGGGTCCCACAACAGATAAGTGGCAGAGCTGGGATTAGAACCCATGTCCTCTGACTCTCAAGCCCAAGCTCTTTCCATTAAGCCAGGCTGCTTCACATATTTCATAATAAATATTTACATATATACACAGGTGCTGTGGGGTGAGGGGGTAGAGCAGAGGGAGGGAGTCGGGGCGATGGGGAGGGGAGGAGGGCCAGAAGGAAAGGGGGGCTCAGTCTGGGAAGGCCTCCTGGAGGAGGTGAGCTCTCAGTAGGGCTTTAAAGGGGGGAAGTGAGCTAGTTTGGCGGAGGGGAGGAGGGAGGGCGTTCCAGGACAACGGTAGGACGTGGGCCAGGGGTCGGTGGCAGGACAGGCGCGAATGAGGCCCGGTGAGAAGGTGAGCGGCGGCCGAAGAGCAGAGCGTGCGGGCTGGGATGGGGAATTAGAGAAGGGAGGGGAGGTCGGAGGGGGCCAGGGGATGGACAGCTTGGAAGCCAAGAGTGAGGAGTATGGAGGTCGATAGGCAACCACTGGAGATTTTTGAGGAAGGGGGTGACGCCCAGAACCTTTCTGTAGAAAGATAATCCGGGCAGCCGAGTGAAGTATAGACTGATGTGGGGAGAGACAGGAGGTTGGGAGGTCAGCAACGAGGCTGATGCAGGAACCCAGGTGGGATAGGAGGAGCGATTGTACTAACCCGGTAGTGGTTTCGATGGAGAGGAAAGGGCGGATCTTGGCGAAATTGCGAAGGTGAGACCGGCAGGTGTTGGTGACGGATTGGTTACGTGGTGTGAACGAGAGAGCCGAGTCAAGGATGACACCAAGGTTGCGGGCTGGTGAGACGGGAAGGACGGTGGTGCCGTCCACAGTGACGGGTAAATCAGGGAGAAGACAGGGCTTGGGATGGAAGATAAGGAGCTCAGTCTTGGACACGTTGAATTTTAGGTGGCGGGCAGACATCCAGGTAGAGACGTCCTGAAGACGGGAGGAGATGTGAGCCTGGAGGGAAGGAAAGAGAAGAGGGGAGGACATGGAGATGTAGCACAGTAAGCGCTCAGTATGTACTACTGATTAATTGATTGAATGGCTCCACTAGAATGCAAACCCTTTATGCTCAGGGAGTGCACCTTGGGTTTCTGTTGAACTCCCCAAGCCCTTAGTCCAGGACCTTGTAGTCAGAAGGTGCTCAATAAATATCATCATCAGCACCCCTGAACAAGGACAGGCTTAATAGTAATAATGTCAATAACCCTCCAATATAATAATATGATGGTATTTGTTAAGAGCTTACTATGTACCAAGCACTATTCTAAACCCTGGGGTAGATACCAGGTCATCAGGTTGTCCCATGTGGGGCTCACAGTCTTCATCCCCATTTTACAGATGAGGTAATTTAGGTACAGAGAAGTTAAGTGATTTGCTCAAAGTCAAACAGCTGACAAGTGGCAGAGCAGGGATTAGGACCCACAACCTCTGATTATCAAGTCCGGGATCTTTCCATAATAATGATACCTCCAAACAGAGCTGAGAAGCAACGTGGCCTAGTGGATAAGATACAGGCCTGGGAGTCGGAGGATGTGGGTTCTAATCCCGGCTCTGCCACAAACTTGCTGCGTGATCTTGGGCGAGTCATTCACTTCTCTGGCATCGGTTTCCTCATCTGTAAAATGGAGATTAAGATTGGGAGTCCTGTGTGGTACAGGTACTGTGTCCAACCTGATTACCTTGTATCTACCCCAGTGCTTAGAACAGTGTTAGGCACATAGTAAACTCTTAACAAGCACAATAATAATGATAATAATAATGTCAGCAGGTCACAATTGGGGGCCTCTTCAGCTCAGTGAGAAACTCCTAGGGTCAGAGGCCCAGAACAAGCAAGGCTAAGACTCCAGCACATAAAGCTGGCATTTAAAAATTCCTCAAGTAGACAAAAGAAGCAGTGTGGCCTAGAGGATTGAGAATCAGAGGACCTGCGTTCAAATCCTGACTCAACTTGTCTTCTCTGTGACTTTCGACAAGTCACTGAACTTCTCTGTCCCTGAATTTCCTCGTCTGTAAAATGGGGATTCCCCTCTCAGGATTGCACCTGCAGAGTTTCCAGTCCTCTACTTCGGGAGTGAGAGTGAAGCCAGAGACCCGTCCATTCCATCCCGAGCTTGGGCGATGGCTAGCGAGTGGCAGGCCTTCGGCTTCAAGTCACAACTCGCCTGTGCTGGGCAGCAGCGGCGCGGGAGAGAGTCGAGGGTGGAGACTCAGATTTACTGTGCGGAAGGTGGAGATGGTCAACCACTTTTGGATTTTTCCCGGGAAAACTCTGTGGATCCACTACCAGAACGATTGCAGACGGAGGTGGGGCGTTCTGGGAGAGATGGGTCCGTGGCGTCTCTATAGGTCGCTATGACTCGACGGCATAAGAAAAGACAAAATGGGGATTAAATCCTTCTCCCTCTATTTTAGACTGTGAGCTCCTGTGGATCAGTGATTGGAGCCAAGCTGATAAACCTGTATGCACCCCAATGCTTAGAACAGTGCTTAATCCACAGTAAGGGTTTCACAAATACCATGAAAAAGGAAAGTCCTTATCTTTGGCTGCTTTCTTCCTCACTTTTCATTGCATTTCTTTCTAGATCTAGAACATAAAGTTTTGTAGGTCAAGCTTACTCTCTAATAATTTTCCAGTGCTCAGTACAGTTCCTGCATCACATAGGGAAGCGCTTAACAAACGCCATTATGATTATTATTATTATAAAAATAAGTTAGTTCATCATTTCCTATCCAGGAGAATAGCCTACTTTTGCTCTCCTGGCTCTCATAATCGAAATTACCGCTCAGGTCCTTTCCACATTCAGCTATTTTGCATTTACATTATTTTACAGCTGCAAAACTTTCACCGGATGACAATAAAATCGTCCCACCTCTGATTTTCTGCCCACTATTTGTTTACAGGGGTAGGTATGGAGGGCCATCTGATCGTCAGAACTCTTTCTAGCTTTATAGCTTGTCTTTTGTCTTTGAAGATGAATCGAACCACTAAATAGCCTTTACTTGCATATCTGGATCATCGATAAAATTCTGTAGTTCCCATTGGACCTCTTTTGCCTGCGAAAACATGATCTAGGTAAAAACCTTGGGCATCGGGCCCAGAGAAGGAGACACACAAATTCAGAGATATTTTTAGTGGGTGGTAATTTGTTTCCGAACAAAAGGGCAGCTCTCGCTGCATTTAGAACGGCAGAGACGGTCTTATCCTGCAGCAAAGGATGGAGACATTATTACCCTCAGAATGCTCGACTATCCAACCCGTTGAAAAGGTGTAATTACAAAGTGAACTTCAGGGGCCAAGTTCACAGAACTTACTGAAAAGATTCAGAATGAAGAATCCGAAGAAACGCCGTAGTTATTTTTAGCCATTATGACTAACACAGGCTTTTATAAGAATTCCTGTGCCTTATTCTCACTTTGGATTCCATAGGTTATTTTACTTGCTTTTCTCTGCGTGGAACACGGTCTTCAAATTTCCAAGATACCAGTTTGGGGCATCTGCATAGCTGAGCTAAGAATGTGTTCTGGGTGTGTTTTATTAGAAGATAACTAGATATAGAATCCTCTCAGCACCAAGCTCAACTCAATCCCTGCTCTTTAAGAATATCCCTTCTTTCTTCTGTACTGTAAGTTTGTTGTGAGCAGGGAATGTGCCTAATAACTTGAAAGCTCACCTCCTCCAAGAGGCCTTCCCAGACTGAGCTCCCCCTTCCCTCTGCTCCCTCCTTTCTTCCCCTCCCCCCAACCTCTGCTCTTCCCCCTTCCCCTCCCCTCAGCACTGTGCTCATTTGTATATATTATTTATTACCCTGTTCATTTTGTTAATGAGGTGTACACCCCCTTGATTCTATTTATCTTGATGCTGTTGTCTTGTTTTTGTTTTGTTCCGTTTCGCTCTGCTGTCTTTCTCCCCTGTTTAAACTGTGAGCCCGTCCTTGGGCAGGGACGGTCTCTATCTGTTGCCGAATTGTACATTCCAAGTGCTTAGTACAGTGCTCTGCACATAGTAAGCACTCAAATGCTATCGAATGAATAAATGAACAACTCTGTCATACTGTACCCTCCCAAGCTTATAGTACATGCTCTGCACACATTCATTCAATCATATTTCTTGAGTGCTGAGTGCAGAACACTGTACTAAGCACTTGGGAAGTACAAGTATGAGAAGGGGAGTGGCTTACTGGAAAGAGCACGGGCTTGGGAGTCAGAGGTCACGGGTTCTAATCGCAGCTCTGCCACTTGTCAGCTGTGTGACTTGGGACAAGTCATTTAGCTTATCTGAGCCTCAGTTCCCTCATCTGTAAAATGGGGAATAAGACTGTGAGCCCCTCGTGGGACAACCTGATTAGCTTGTATCTTCTCCAGCGCATAGAACAGTGCTTGGCACATAGTAAGCACTTACAAATACCATCATTATTATCATTATTATTAAAGTCAGCAACAAATAGAGATAATTCCTGCCCACGATGGGTTCACAGTCTAGTAAGCGATCAACAGATGTCATTGATTACCTAGTAGATGGAGCATAGACCTGGGAGTCAGAAGGACCTTGGTTCTAATTTCGACTCCTCAGCTTGTCTGCAGTGTGACCTTGATCAAGTCACTTCAGTACTCTGTGCCTCAGTTACCTCATCCGTAAAAGGGGAGTTAAGACTGCGAGCCCCATGGGGGACATCATGGAGTGTGTCCATCTGATTATCTTGTATCAATCTCAGCGCTTAGTAATAATAATAATGATATTGGTATTTGTTAAGACCTTAGTATTTGCAGAGCCCTGTTCTAAGCGCTGGGGTAGATACAGGGTAATAAGGTTGTCCCTCGTGAGGCTCACAGTTAATCCCCATTTTACAGGTGAGGTAACTGAGGCACAGAGAAGTTAAGTGACTTGCCCACAGTCACACAGATAAGTGGCAGAGCCGGGAGTCGAACCCATGACCTCTGACTCAGAAGCCCAGGCTCTTTCCACTGAGCCACACTGCTTCCCTAAGCACTTAACAAATATCATTTAAAAAAAAAAAAAGCATTTGTTGAGAACCTAGAGTGTCTGGAGCACTGTACTGATAGGATGTGAGCCCCGGGTGATAGAAGTGACATCACATGGTTCTGGGCATTCGGCATTTGTCACACACTGTGGTCTCCTCAAGAGATGTAAACTTATCATTGTCGGGCTGGATTTCTGCTTTCATTCATATGAGAAAATTGTTTAAATCAGCTTATGGGTTCTAGGGTGAATTCAGACTCTCTTAGTCTCACCAGACCCACCTTGGCTGGGCCGGAGGGAAACGGGAGGGAGAGCTGAGATGAAGAATTAACTGTTTCTTAATAGTGTCCAGATTACCCGGCCATGACTGAAAGTCACTAGTCAATCAGTCAGCCAGTTGTATTTATCGAGCACTTACTGTATACTAAGTGCTTAATAATAATAATAATGTTGGTATTTGATAAGCACTTACTATGTGCAGAGCACTGTTCTAAGCGCTAGGGTAGATACAGGGTAATCAGGTTGTCCCACACGAGGCTCACAGTCTTAATCCCCATTTTACAGATGAGGTAACTGAGGCTTGCCCACAGTCACACAGCTGCAAGCGGCGGAGCCGGGATTGGAGCCCATGACCTATGACTCCCAAGCCCGGGCTCTTTCCACTGAGCCACGCTGCTTAGGAGAGTAAAGTGTTATACTATGAGACACATTCCCTGCTCACAGTGAGCTAGAAGGGGAAGCAGACATTAATTTAAATAAATAAATGACAGATCTGGACAGACGTGCTATGGGGCTGGAACGGGGGGATGAGTAAAGGGAGCACGTCAGGGTGACGCAGAAGACAGTGGGAGAAGAGAAAAGGAGGGCTTAGTCAGGGAAGGCCTCTCAGAGGAGATGGGCCTTCAGGAACGCTTTGAAGGCCGAGAGAGTCATTGTCTTTAGGGTTTGAGGAGGGAGGGAGTTCCAGGCCAGAGGTAGGACATGGGAGAGATAGATGAGATTGAGGTACCATGAGAAGTTTGGCATTAGAGCAGCGAAGTGCGTGGACTGAGTTGTAGCAGGAGAGTAGGATGAGATAGGAGTGGACAAGGTGATTGGATTCTTTAAAGCCGATGGTAAGTTGTTTTTACTGATAATGGCATTTGTTAAACGATTACTATGTGCCAAGCACTGTTCTAAGCACTGGAGAGGATACAAGGTGATCAGGTTGTCCCACAGGGGGCTCACAGTCTTAATCCCCATTTTACAGATGAGGTAAACTGATCCATAATCTGCATCTAAAACTGACTGAATCCTCCATGCAGGATCTGTAAGTATATATAATATATATTTATTTATGATGTTTGTTTAGCACCAACTATGTGCCAGCCATGATTCTAAGCACTGGGTTGTAATCATGGAATTTATTAAGTACATATATCTGGCAAACGTTGTGCTAAATGCTGGGCAGACATGAGATAGGTAGATATTTTTAATGTCATTTTTTATTCTCACGGTGTTTGTTAAGCACTTACTGAGTGGAAAACACCGTTCTAAGCGGTAGAGTAGGTACAAGTTAATTAGGTCAGACACACTCCCTGTCCCGCATGGGGCTCACATTCTAAATAGGGGAGAAAACAGAAATCGAATCCCCATTTTACAGTTGTGGAAACTGAGGCACAGAGAAGTTAAGTAACTTGCCCTGGTCACACAGAAAGCAAGTCGCTTAGAAGAGTGCTTGGCACAGTGTAAATGCTTAACAAATACCATCATCATTATTATTATCATTAAGTACAAAGCCAGGATTAGAACCCAAGTCATCTGACTCCCAGACCCATGTTCTTTCCCCTAGGGCACAATGCTGATGAGATTCATTCTCCCCCTCTAGACTGTAAACTCATTATCGGCAGGGAATGTGTTTGTTGTATTGTACTCTCATAGCAGTTAGTTCAGTGCCTGGCACATAGTAAACGCTTAAGAGTGGCTCTGCCACTTGTCATCTGTGTGACTGTGGGCAAGTCACTTCACTTCTCTGTGCCTCAGTTCCCTCATCTGTAAAATGGGGATTAACTGTGAGCCTCACGTGGGACAACCTGATGACCCTGTATCTACCCCACTACTTAGAACAGTGCTCTGCACACCGTAAGCGCTTAACAAATACCAACATTATTAAATACATTTAAAAAAACACAACGAATCAAATAGCCCGAAATGGGGAGGTAGCCCCAGACTGAGGAATGTGTCTTTTTATTGTTACTTTTTACTCTCTCAAGCACGTAGTACAGTGCTCCGCACACAGTAAGTGCTCATTAAATACAATGGAATGAATGAATGAATTGAGGCAGCCCAGGCTCCATCTCAGCGGGGAGAGTCAGTGATTTATGTTGATTTTTTTCAGTCCCATCTCAGGGGAAGGGGCAGGAAACTCCAGAGTCTGGCAGGAGTCCAAATCCCGCTCCAGATGTCTTTCTCTCTGTCTTGACTGTCAGGCTTCAAGTTCCCACCCTCCAGCCTCTCACCAACCATTCTGGGCTCACTTAGGGCCCTGGAGGTGCTAAACCAGGAAACGATAATTATAATAAAATTCTGTGTCTCAGTTACCTCAACTGGAAAATGGGGATTGAGACTGTGAACCCCACTTGGGACAAGGGACTATTTCCAACCCGATTTGCTTGTACTCATTCATTCAATAGTATTTATTGAGCGCTTACTCTGTGCAGAGCACTGTACTAAGGGCTTGGAAATGAACAAGTCGGCAACAGATAGAGACGGTCCCTGCCGTTTGACGGGCTTACGGTCTAATCGGGGGAGACGGACAGACGAGAACGATGGCGATAAATAGAGTCAAGGGGAAGAACATCTCGTAAAAACAATGGCAACTGAATAGAATCAAGGCGATGTACAATTCATTAACAAAATAAATAGGGTAATGGAAATATAAGAGATCTTGTATCTCTTGTATCTCAAGTTGAGTGCTTGTATCCACCTCAGCACACAGTACGGTGCCTGGCATATAGTAGGTGCTTAACAAATACCATAATTATCATCATTATTATTATTTATTAAGCGCTTACTATCTGCCAGGCACCGTACTAAGAACTGGGGTGGCTACAGGGGTAATCGGTTTGGATGCATTCCGGGTCCCGTTTGGGGTTCACGGTCTTCGTCCCCATTTTCCAGATGAGGGAACTGAGGCCCAGAGAAGTGAAACAATTTGCCCAAAGTCACCCAATAGAAAAATGGCGGAGCCGGGATTGGAACCCAGGTCTTTCTGATTCCCATTCATTCATTCATTCATTCATTCATTCATTCATTCGTATTTATTGAGCGCTTACTATGTGCAGAGCACTGTACTAAGCGCTTGGGATGAACAAGTCGGCAACAGATAGAGACGGTCCCTGCCGTTTGACGGGCTTACGGTCTAATCGGGACTGATTAGTCTAATCGGGACTGATTCCCAGGCCTGAGCTCTAGCCACAAAGCCCTGCTTCTTCCCAACAGAGAGCGATCCTTTGTAGACCACACAGGTCGGCATCCGGTCAGCCTGCCTTCGGCTCTTGGGGGTGGATGTTCCCATCCGACTAATTCTCTGATCCATCGGAAAGGCTCTCGGGAGTCTTCTCGGGAGTGAAAATTACATCTTCTCCAAGTCCGTTTCTTCATCTGAATTGAATGAGCCTCTCACAGATGAGAGAAGGATTTCTCTAGGAGTCGTTTTAATTAGGCTTCAGGCGTTGCAGTAATGAGAGCTAAAGGAAGTCAGCCAAAAATATATCTGTTATTTTGTACTCTCCCAAGTGCTTAGTAGAGTGCTTTGCACCCGGTAAGTGGTCAATAAATGCGATGGAATGAATGAACGAATTGAGGCAGCCCAGGCTCCAACTCAGCGGGGAGAGTCAGGGATTTATGCTGGTTTTTTCGTTCCCAACCCAGAGACACAGAGAGCCACGCACGTCCTGAAGGAAAGTGCTAGAAGACCCCAGTGTTAGACATAACCCCTGTCCCACTTGGGCCTCACAGTCTCAATCCCCATTTTACAGATGAGGTAACTGAGGCACAGAGAAGTGAAGTGACTTGCCCACGGTCACACGGCAGAGCTTCACTGCCCCTCCCAGCCCCACAGCGATTACATCCCTATCTGCAATTCATTTATTTCTATTAATGTCCATCTCCCCTTCAAGACTGTAAGCTCCTTCTGGGCAGGGAAAGCGTCTGTTTATTATTCTATTGTCCTCTCCCAAGCGCTTAGTACAGTGCTCTGCACACAGTAAATGCTCAATAAATACGAGTGAAAGACTGAATGAATATGATACTTTCCCAGGTGCTTAGTAAAGTGCTCGGCGCAGAGTAAGCACTCGATAAATACCACTGATCGAGGGAAGCAGCGTGAGGTAACGGCTGGAGCACAGGAGTGGGAGTCAGAAGATCACAGGTTCTAATCCTGCCTCCTCCACTTGTCTGCCGGGTGACCTTCGGCACTTCTCTGGGCCTCAGTTCCCTCATCTGCAGAATGGGGATGAAGAGTGTGAGCCCCGTGCGGAACAGGGACCATGTCCAACCTGACTGACTAGTATCTACCACAATGCTTGGCACATAGTAAGTGCTTAATAAGTATCGTTATTATTATTATTGTTATCACTATTATTATTACTGCTACTACTAGTGATGTCTGTACTCAGCGTGGCTACCAAAAATACTGGGAAGCACTGTAGCTTAGTGGAAAGAGCCCGGGCTTGGGAGCCGGAGGTCATGGGTTCTACTTCGGGCTCTGCCACTTTTCAGCTGTGTGACTTTGGGCAATTCACTTAACTTCTCTGGGCCTCAGTTACCTCATCTGTAAAATGGGGATGAAGACTATGAGCCCCATGTGGGACAACCTAATTCCCTTGTATCTACCCCATCGCTTAGAACAGTGCTTGGCACATAGTAAGTGCTTAACAAATACCAACATGTATTGTATTGTGCCGTATTGTATTGTATCTACAACATGTATCGTAGACAATACCTTAACAGATCACCCTGGCCTTTTGGCATCACTAGGTCTAAAAACTGCATTTTAGGAATGGTGACGTTTTTCTGAGGGCAAGCAACGAAAAGCGGTTAATGCTTTTAGCATTCTGCGGGCAGTTGAATTTATAACTGTGCAGGGATGAAATGCAAATACCATACAAATGCGATTGATCAGTGGCATTTACTGAGGGTTTTACCTGTGTCGAGTGCTTTACTAAGCACCTGGAAAAGTACAACATTCATTCATTTATTCATTCGATCCTATTTTGAGCATTTACTGTGTGCAGAGCACTGTACCAAGGGCTTGGGAGACTACAATAGAATAATAGACATATTCCATGCCCAGAAGGAGATTACAGTCTTGAAGGGGAGAAGGGCATTAATAGAAATAAATGAATTACAGATACAACTATAATTGCCTTGGGGTTGGGAAGAGGAGTGACTGTCTGCCGTGTGACCTTGGGTAAGTCACTTCACTTTTGTGACACTTTTGTGACATCTCCATCTGTCTAGAAACTGTCGCAAGTTGCTTCTTCAGAGCAGATATCCAGCTAATATGGGAGTAATGGCTTATATATAAGTCAGCACAGGACTTACCCCTCATGAATTATCAGGGCTCATGATCAAAGGGAAGATCTGTAACCCACAGCAGTCCACATTTTGTGATGCCCGCATTGTCTGGATTTTGCGATGGTCTCCCCTTCTAGACAGTGAGCTTGTTGTGGACGGGGAACGTGTCTGCCAAATCTGTTCAGTCGTAGTCATCCAACTGTTGTGGATGGGAAACGTGTCTGCCAAATACGTTCTGTTGTACTCACCCAATTGTTGTGGACAGGGAACGTGTCTGCCAAATCTGTTCAGTCGTAGTCACCCAATTGTTGTGGAGGTGGAACGTGTCTGCCAAATCTGGTCTGTTGTAGTCACCCAATTGTTGTGGATGGGGAACGTGTCTGCCAAATCTGTTCTGTTGTAGTCACCCAAGAGCTTAGTTCAGTGTTCTCCACATAGTGAGTGCTCTCAGCTTTAAAGCAGTTGATCTCCTTGTCCCATCCTACCTCCCCAAGCCACTCTCCAACTCCAAACCAGCATGCACACTTCATTCTGCAAATGCTAACCCTTTTACTCTACCTCTATCTCATCTATCTCTCCGCTGACCTTCCCTCCACATCCTGCCTCTGGCCTGGAACGCCCTACCTCCTCAAATCTGGCAGACAATTACTTTCCCCCCTTTCCAGGCATTATCTCCTCCAAGAGACCTTCCCCAACTAAGCCTCTCTCCCACTCCTTTCCACTCTATTTGACATTCTCCCTTTATTCATCCCACCCCCACAGCACCCTATCTATAATTTTATTTATTTATATTAATGTCTGTCTCCACTTATAGATTGTAAGCTTGTTGTGAGCAGGGAACATACCCTTTTATTGTTATAGTATACTCCCCTGGACAGTGCTCTGCACATAGTAAGTGCTCCATAAATAAGGTGGACTGGTTATGATGACCATGATGATAATTATGGTATTTGTTAAGTGCCTACTAAGTGCCAAGCACTGTTCTAAGTGCTGGGACATATACAAGATTATCAGGTTATCCTATGTGGGGGCTCACAGTCTTAATCCCCCATTTTACAGGTGAGGTAACTGAGGCACAGAGAAGTGAAGTGACTCGCCCAAAGTCACGAAGCTAACAAGTGGCGGAGCCGGGATTAGAACCTCTGACTCCCAAGCCCGGGCTCTTTCCACTAAGCCATGCTGTTTCTCATGACAATGATAGTTTCCAGAAACAAAATCTTGTTTACCACTCATATCAGGTTCCTATTCATTTGGGTCCCGACCAAGCACATCTGAAAACGCAGAAACACTGAAAGTTGTGAAACAAGGAAGGATCCCAACAGTTGCCTGGTTGGGTAATAATAATAATGATGGTATTTGTGAAGCACTTACTATGTGCCAAGAATGTTCTAAGCAGTGGGGGAGATACAAAGTAATCAGGTGGTCCCATATGGGGCTCACAGTCTTGATCCTCATTTTACAGATGAGGTAACTGAGGCCCAGAGATAGCTGACAAGTGGCAGAGACTGGATTAGAACCCACCACCTGTGATCCTCAGTGGATATAACCGGAGTAATACTCTAAACCAAAAGTTTACCTCCCAACAGTCGGACTGAACTTGGACTACTAATTTAAGCCCCTGACAGCATTTGACATGATCAGCATGATTTGTGGGAAAGTATGATAATAATGTTGGTATTTGTTAAGCGCTTACTATGTGCCGAGCACTGTTCTAAGCGCTGGGGTAGACACAGGGGAATCAGGTCGTCCCACGTGGGGCTCACAGTCTTAATCCCCGTTTTACAGATGAGGTAATTGAGGCACCGAGAAGTGAAGTGGCTTGCCCAAAGTCACACAGCTGACAAGTGGCCGAGCTGGGATTCGAACCCCTGACCTCTGATTCCAAAGCCCGGGCTCTTTCCACTGAGCCACGCTGCTTGTAGAAGATGTTACTTCTAGGACATTTGGTGAGGAATTTTCAGTATGAACAGTTTGTAGGAAAATCTAAATACCAAGAGGAACACATCAAATTTCAGAGCATCTTTTATTTAAGGATCTCAAAGTCTCTCTCTCGCTCATCTATATCCACACACACTCCTCCAGATATTTATGAGCCCGTGTGAGCAGAGATTGTTTCTTTTTGTTGCTGAATTGTACTTTCCAATTGCTTAGTACAGTGCTCTCCACACAGTAAGCGCTCAATAAATATGATTGAGTGAATGTGTGCAAATGACCATAAGCTCATTGTGGACAGGGACATGTCTGTTTATTGTTGTACTCTCCCAAGCGCTTCGTACAGGGCTCTGCACGTAATATGCTCAATAAATATGTTTGAATGATTCAGTGAATTGTCCCTTCTAATCTAATGCTTTTGTCACTTATCATTTTCCAATCTCAGTAGCACAATCTTCCCACTTTTTCTTTCAAATTGCGTTTCTTGAATCCTTCTCTCCATCATCTGCGTGGCCTAGTGGAACTAGGAGTCAGAAGATCTGGGTTCTAATTCCGGCTCTGTCACGTGCCTGCTGAATGATCTTGGGCAAGACACTTAAAGCCTCCTTTTCCTCATCTGTAAAATGAGGATTCAATCCTACTCTCTCCTACTTTGTTTGTGCTTTCACCTGGGAAGGATTGTGTCCCACCCGGTTATCCTACCTCTCCCCTAGTTCTTGACACATCTTGTCTTATGTCGTCAAGTCGTTTCTGACCCATAACGACACCACGGACACACGTCTCCCAGAACGTCCTGCTCTCCATCTGCAGTCATTCCAGTAGTAGATCCATAGACTTTTCTTGGTCAAAATCCAGCAGTGCTTTACCACCGTTGCCTTCCACTCTATAAACTCGAGTGTCTGCCCTCGACTCCCGTGCCGCTGCTACCCGGCACAGGGGAGTTTTGCCTTGTAGCCGATGGCCTGCCACTCGCTAGCCAATGCCCAAGCTAGGAATGGCATGGACAGGCCTCTTTTTGACTCTCTCTCCCATAGCCGAGACCGGTATAGTCCTGGAAACTCTCCAGGTTCGACCCTGAGAGGGGTCTTGGCACGTGGCAAGTGCTTAAAAATACATTATCCCTCTAGACTGGAAGGTCATTGTGGGCAGGGAACATATCTACAAACTCTGTTCTATCACCCTCTCCCTAGCGCTTAGTAGAGTGCTCTCTGCACACTGTAAGTGCTCAAAAATACCACTGATGGATCGATCGATCAATGGTATTAACTGAGTGTTTACTATATGCAGAGTACTTCTACTGTGGGCGGAGAATGTCAATGCATATCGTTGTATTGAGCTTTCTCAAGCGCTTAGTATGATGCTGTGCACATAGGAAGCACTCAATAAATGCCACTGAGTGAATGAATGAAAATCATTCTGTGGCTCTATAAATTCAATGAGACTGAAGAGGATTGATTGGATGATCTTTGCTTGCATATGGAAGCTCATTTTCACCATCCATCCCTTTCTTTTCATCCAAAATGCCACCATGCTGGTGCAGTGACTTTTCAGGACTCGGCTTGACTCCTGCCTCAGCCTCCTCTCCGACCTCCCTAACTTCAGTCTCTCCCCTCTCCAATCAATCGTAATTTTGCCAAACTACTCGCCATTCCTCCATCTCGTCTATCTCGCCGCTGACCTCTCGCCCACGTCCTGCCTCTGGCCCGGAACGCCCTCCCTCCTCAAATCCCACAGACGATGACTCTCCCTCCTTTCAAAACCTTATTGGAAGCCCACCTCCTCCAAGAGACCTTCCCTGACTAAGCCCTCTTTTCCGCTTCTCTCACTCCCTTCTGCGTCACCCTGACTCCCTTTATTCACCATCGCCTTCCCCACTTCACCCCAGCCCCACAGCACTTTTGTGCATATCTGTAATTTATTCATATTAATGTAATGAAAAGATCCAGAAAGGTAACTCTCTGGCCTTTTAACTCTACCATATTGTACTGTCCCACGTACTTAGTAAGCTCTCAATAAATACCATTGATTGGGTGATATTAGCTCGACTCTGATGCCTGTCTACTTGTTTCGTTTGTTGTCCGTCTCCCCCGCCTAGACTGTGATCCCATTGTTGAGTAGGGATTGTCTCTATCTGTTGCCGGATTATACTTTCCAAGTGCTTAGTACGGTGCTCTGCACACAGTAAGCGCTCAGTAAATACGATTGAATGAATGGATAAATGAATAGTCAAGATGGGATATGACAAGTGCCTGGATCAGTGAGATGGATGGAGCAGAACGTGTGGCCATTCTTTACTGGGCTTATGACTGCTGAGGGTTCTTGACGGACAGATGCACATTGTCTACAAAAGACGAGTCTCCCTCTGAAAACAAAACACAATTCCCCAGCGGCATTTTATCCGTTCTAGAAGAACCGACTGTGTGTTTGTGTGAGTCAACAAGCCTGGGTGTTCACTAAACCATGTCAGAGAACGGATGTATTAGGGTTGTAAGAGGATTAAGCCTATTTAGGCATTCTGTTTTTGTGTACCTGAATTTATTTTGTTGCCTGGCTTTTCGGCTATACTTGGAATTGCTTTTCACTTGAATGAATTGATCTTTAACGTGATTTATACAAAGCCTCATTTTTAAACTACTATTGTAAAAGGTACGACACGGTTTCCTGTTTCAGTTATACTGTGTTTATCAGACAATAGAAATGACCATATTAAAATGCATCATTCTAGTTTCATTAAATGCCAATTTCCACATCTAAACCTCTTGGAATGCCAATTAAATGTATCCTCTTTGCTTTACGTATTTTTCCCTGCAAGAAAAGTTTCTTCCCCTGAGGGAGAGTTGGATTTTGATGTGTTCAAATTATAATCATCAGAGTCTCAAGCCACACGTGCAAAATAATAATAACGATGATTATCTTTTTTATTATTGTGGTATTTAAGTGCTTACTATGTGCCAAGCACTGAAGTAGGCACTTGAGTAAATAGAAGATAACCAGGTCAGCCCCTGTCTCACCAAGAGCTAACACACTAAGCAAGGAGGCAGGAAAACAGGTAGTGCGTCCCCAATTTATAGATGAGGAGACGGAGGACCAGAGTAATAATAATAATTGTAATTGTGGTATTTGTTAAGCGCTTACTATGTGCTAGGCACTGGGGTGATTACAAGCAAATCGGTTTGGACACAATCCCTGTCCCACATGGAGCTCACAGTCTCAATCCCCATTTTATAGATGAGGGATCTGAGGCACAGAGAAGTGAAGGGACTTAATAATGTTGGTATTTGTTAAGCGCTTACTGTGTGCCGAGCACTGTTCTAAACGTTGGGGTAGACACAGGGGAATCAGGATGTCCCACTTGGGGCTCACAGTCTTAATCCCCATTTTACAGATGAGGTCACTGAGGCACAGAGAAGTGAAGTGACTTGCCCACAGTCACACATCTGACAAGTGGCAGAGCTGGGATTTGAACTCATGACCTCTGACTCCAAAGCCCGTGCTCTTTCCACTGAGCCACGCAAGGTAACCCAGCAGACAAGTGGCAGAGAAGGGATTAGAACCCATGACCATCTGACTCCGAGGTCCGTGCTCTATGCACTATGCCATGCTGCTAAATTAAGTGCCTTGCCCAAGATTATGCAGCAGACGGGTGATGGAGGCGGGATTAGAATTCAGGTCCTCTGACGGCCAAACCTTTGCTCTAACCACTGGGCATTTTTCTGCCTCATGCTTCAGTCCATACAGTAATAATAATGTTGGTATTTGTTAAGCGCTTACTATGTGCAGAGCACTGTTCTAAGTGCTGGGGTAAACACAGGGGAATCAGGTTGTCCCGCGTGGAGCTCACAGTCTTAATCCCATTTTACAGATGAGTCCAGAGTCATCTACATATCAGCATGATAAATTCATCTTGAGAACAGCTAATAATAATAATAGTAATAATTGTGGTATTTGTTAAACACTTACTATGTGCCAGGCCCTGTCCTAAGCGCTGGGGTGGATACAAACAAACCAGGTTGGACACAGTCCACGTGGGGCTCACAGTCTCAATCCCCATTTTGCAGATGAGGTAACTGAGACCCAGAGAAGTGAAGTGACTTGCCCAAACTCACCCAGCAGACAAGTGATGGAGGCGGCATTAGAGCTCGTGACCTTCTGACTCCCAAGCGCTAGTTCTAACCACTCCACAACACTTTATTTCCAGGCTGCCACTGCAGCGGTTTTCTAAACAGTGGCCATAGACTTTTCATTTTTCAACACGTGGAAAATGCTATTATTGACTGATCCTTTCAGGGTTCCGGGAGCTAGTGAGATGAATCAATCTTTTGTCCATAAAAGGCAAACTGATCTGAGGTACTCTCTTGAATGGCCAGTGTTATTTTCCCAGACAGATGGAATCCTTTTAAGGTTATAATACCTCTAGCCGCTGTGGTCACTGCCCATTAATTAAAGAAAGAGAACTCGTTAAATCTTTCGGTAGAACTAAAGGTGGAATGGGTTCCTATTTTTTACAATACCTCCGAACATTTACGACCTATTGAATTGTGATTAAAGCGTTTACTTTACTTTCACACTGGAATGCCACTGTTTTTGAAACCAATTTTATGTTGCCCTTCTATAGAACGGATGAATAAATGAATCGATCATATTACTGAGTGCATAGGGTGTGCAAAACACTGTACTGAGTTCTTGGGAGAGAACAGCGCTTATAGACATGTTCCCCGCCCACAAGTGCTTAGATTTTTAAAGTGGAAGACTTTATTATGTCCAGGACAACAAACGCTAAGCAGTTAGATCTACTGGTACAAGCAACCAATTAATTGATCAGTGGGCTTTATTGAGTGCTTACTGTGTTTTTTCTTGTTGTGGTTGTTTTTAATGATATTCGTTAAGTACTTACTACATTCCAGGCACCGTACTATCCCCCACCCCCCCTTCACCTCCCCTCAGCTAAGCCCTCTTTTCCCCCCTTTCCCTCTGCTCCTCCCCCTCTCCCGTCCCCTCCCCTCAGCACTGTGCTCGTCCGTTCAACTGTATATATTTTCATTACCCTATTTATTTTGTTAATGAGATGTACATCGCCTTGATTCTATTTATTTGCTATTGTTTTAATGAGATGTTCATCCCCTCGATTCTATTCATTGCTATTGTTCTTGTCTGTCCGTCTCCCCCGATTAGACCGTAAGCCCATCAAAGGGCAGGGACCGTCTCTATCTGTTACCGATTTGTACATTCCAAGTGCTTAGTACGGTGCTCTGCACATAAGTAAGTGCTCAGTAAATACTAGTCAATGAATGAATGAATGAATACTAAGTCCTGGGATGGAAAGAAGACAATTGGGTTGGACACAGTTCCTGTCCCACTTAGGGCTCAGAGTCTTAATCCCCATTTTGCAGATGAGATAACTGAGGAACAGAGCAGTGAAATGACTTACCCAAGTTCACACAGCAGGCATGTGGAGGAACCTGGATTAGAACCCAGGTCCTCCTGACTCCCGGGCCTGTGATCTATCCACAAGGCCATGCTGCTTTCCTCAGGTACTCGAGAGAGTACATAATCCCGACTCTGCCCCTTGTCAGCTGAGTGACTGTGGGCAAGTCACTTCACTTCTCTGGGCCTCAGTTCCCTCATCTGTAAAATGGGGGTGAAGATTGTGAGCCTCACGTGGGACAACCTCATTCCCCTGTATTTACCCCAGCCCTTACAGTGTTCTGCATGTAGTAGGCACTTAACAAATACCAACATTATTATTATTATCATTATTATATTAGAAAGAATGAGCTTACGGATAAGGATATAAATGCTGAGGGGCCAAGGGTGGGGTGAATAAAGGATGCAAATCCAAGAGTAAAGGGTGATTCAAGCTGGGGGAAGACCTCTTGGAGGAGATGTGCTTTTCATAAGACTTTGAAGTTGGCGAGAGTGAACGTCTGTCAGATACGAAGGGGGAGGGAGTTTCAGGCTAGAGTCAGGAAGTGGCTGAGGGGTCGGTGGCGAGATAAACAAGATCGATGGGGGCGTCTACACCTCATCCATGCATTTCTTCCCCTATGCTTTCCACATAGGAAACACTAAATAAATAATGATAGTGTTGGTATTTGTTCAGGGCTTACTATGTGCCGGACACTGTTCTGAGTACTGAGGTAGATACAAAGTAATCAGGTTGTCCCACATGCAGCTCACAGTCTTCATCCCCATTTTACAGATGAGGTAACTGAGGCAAAGAGAAGTGAAGTCTGTGAGCCTCACTCGGGACAACCTGATTACCCTGTATCTACCCCAGTGCTCCAAACAGTACTTGGCACATAGTAAGCGCTTAACAAATACTAACATTATTATTACTATTAGTAGTAGTAGTAGTATTGTGACCTGCCCAGGGTCACACAGCTGAAAAATGGCAGATCTGGGATTAGAACGCGTGACCTACAACTGCTGAAAACGAAATTACCATTATTACAACCGCTAAATTTAGGGTCACGGTTACGGAACGTGAAATCACTACTCTGTCTTATGCTGTGGAGTCGTCTCCGACCCGTAGCGACACCATGGACACCTCTCTCCCAGAACGCGCCATTCTCCGTCTGCAATCATTCCGGTAGTGGATCCACAGAGTTTACTTGGGAAAAATCCGGAAGCGATTTACCGTTGTCTCCTTTCACGCGGTCAACTCGAGTCTCCGCCCTCGACTCTATCCCATGCCACCGCTGCCCGGCACGGGGGAGTTTCGTCTTGTAGCAGATGACCTGCCGCTCGCTAGCCGCTGCCCGAGCTGGGAATGAAACGGTCAGGCCTCTGTCTGTCTCTCCCTCCCATAGTCGAGACTGGTAGAGGACTGGAAACTCTCCAGGTGCCACCCTGAGAGGGGGAAATTACTACGACTATTACTAGCACTCCTGCTGAGCATGACCTCCTTGCTGACCTCCCAGCCTCCTATCTTTCCCCAATCCAACCCATACTTCACTCTGCCACCCAGATCATTTTTCTACAAAAATATTCTGACGTGTCACCCCGCTCCTCAAAAAAACTCCAGTGGTTGCCCATCCACCTCCATATCAAACAAAAACTCCTCACCTTTGGTTTTAAAGCTGCCCATCACCTTACCCCTCCTACTTCACCTTGCTTCTCTCCTCCTCCAACCCAGCCTGCACCCTTCGCTCTTCTGGTGCCGCTAACCTTCTCACTGGGCCTCCAACTCGCCTGTCTCGATGCCAACCCCTGGCCCACATCCCGCCTCTGGCCCGGAATGCCTTTCCCTCTCTAATCCACGGGATAGCCACTGTCCCCTCTTCAAAGCCTTACTGAAGGCCCATCTCCTCCTCCAAGAGGCCCTCCCAGACTAAGCCCCCCTTTTCCTCATCTCCCACTCCCTTCTGCGTCGCCCTGACTCGCTCCCTTTGCTCTTCCCCCTCCCAGCCCCAAAGCAGCATGGCCTAGGGTCAAGAACCCGGGCTTGAGAGTCAGAAGATGTGGGTTCTAATCACGGCTCCACCACTTGTCCGGTATGTGGCCTTGGGCAAGTTACTTCACTTCTCTGGGTCTCAGTAACCTCTGCTGTAAGATGGGGATTAAGAATGTGAGCCCCATGTGGGACAACAGCCTGATTACCTTGACTCTACCCCAGAGCTTAGAGCAGTGCTTAGCACAAAGAAAGCGCTTAATAAATACTATAATTATTATTATCATTATATACATATGTCATTTTATTTATTTTTATTGGTGTCTGCCTCCTGCCCTCTAGACTGTAAGCTCATTGTTGGCAGGGCATGTCACTGTTCATTTCTGTATTGTACTTTCCCAAGCACTTAGTACAGTGCTCTGCACACAGTAAGTGCTCAGTAAATACCACTGAATGACACTGACAGTCTTCTGTATTTTGGGACTTAAAGCACAGCTAGAAATGAATGCTATGTATGATCAGACTGTTGCCGACTTGTTCATCCCAAGCGCTTAGTACAGTGCTCTGCACATAGTAAGCGCTCAATAAATACTATTGAATGAATGAATGAATCAGACCTAAAGAGAGTATCCTGGGGCCTATGTAAGTCAGGCTATTAGACTTTTTTTTGAACCCAGGGATTTTGGGAAGGTTCCAGAAGGACCACAAGGTCTGGAGAGGTTCTCTCTTCCTCCTTTCCAATGCTGCCGTATAGTGGAACTCGATAACACCTGAATGCAGACTGTGCCTTTTGGCTTTTTCATTTAATAATGTTGGTATTTGTTAAGTGCTTACTATGTGCAGAGCACTGTTGTAAGCGCTGGGGTAGATACAGTGTAATCAGGTTGTCCCACGTGAGCCTCGCAGTTAATCCCCATTTTACAGATGAGGGAACTGAGTGAGGCACAGAGAAGTGAAGTGACTTGCCCACAGTCACACAGCTGACAAGCGGTAGAGCCGGAATTTGAACCCATGACCTCTGGCTCCCAAGCCCGGGCTCTTTCCACTGAGCCACGCTGCTTTCATCAGGAAGAGTCTATTTCCAGCAGTCATTCCCTCTCGAGGAAAGCTTAATACTCTTCCCTGTTTCTGGGGAACAATATCGACATGCCAGCGCCATGAGATGCAGTCCAGGTTAATGGGTAGAGCAAGGGCCTGGGATTCAGAAGAACCTGGGTTCTAATTCTGAATCCCCCACTTGTCTACTCTGTGACCCTGGGCAAGAAACTTCACTTCTCTGTGTCCGTGTATCTGTAAAATAAGGATGAAAGTGTGAGCCCCATCAGAAATGTGTCCAACCTGTCTACCTTGGGTCTCCTGCAGCGCTTAATACGGGGCCTGGCGTATCAAACATACTTATTGAGTGCTTACTGCATGCAGAGCACCGTATTAAGTGCTTGGCGAGGATACAGCACAAAATATAATGGACATATTCCTGTCCACAATGAGCTTACAGTCTAGAGGGGGAAGTAGATATTAACAGAAGGAAATAAATTGTGGATCCGTACACAGGTGCTGTGGGGCAGGATGGGTTAGATGGTGAATAAAGGAAGTAAATCAGGGAGAGTGGATAAAGAGAAAATTAGGGCTTAGTCAGGGAAGACCTCTTGGAGGAGATGGGCCTTGTATGAGCCTTTGAAGGAGGGGGGAGAATCATCGTCTCTAAGATATGAAATGGGAAATTGTTCCAGGCCAGAGGCAGGATGTGGGCGAGAGGGCAGCGGTGAGATAAGAGAGATGGAGGTGCAGCGAGAAGGTTGGCGTCAGAGGAGCGAAGTGTGTGGGCTGGGTTGGAGTACGTGAGTAATAATAATAATAATAATAATGTTGGTATTTGGTAAGCGGTTACTATGTGCCGAGCACCGTTCTAAGTGCTGGGGTAGACACGGGGTAATCAGGTTGCCCCACGTGAGGTTCACAGTTAATCCCCATTTGACGGATGAGGTAACTGAGGCCCAGAGAAGTTCAGTGACCTGCCCACAGTCACACAGCTGACAAGCGGCAGAGCCGGGATCTGTGGCAGAGCTGTGGCAGGGCCGGCAGAGTAGCGAGGTGAGGTAGCAGGGGGCGAGGGGATTGACAGCTTTAAAGGTGAGGAATTTCTGTTTGATGCGGCAGTGGCTGGACAACCCGCTGGAGGTCCTTGAGGAGTGGGGCAACATGGCCAGGATGTTTTTGTAGGAAGATGATCCGGACAGCAGAGAGAAGTATGGACTAGAGTGGGGTGAGACCGGAAGCCGGGACTTGGAGAAGCAGCGTAGCTCGGTGGAAAGAGCACGGGCTTTGGAGTCAGGGCTCATGAGTTCGAATCCCAGCTCTGCCACTTGTCGGCTGTGTGACTGTGGGCAAGTCACTTCACTTCTCCGTGCCTCAGTTCCCTCATCTGTAAATGGGGATTAAGACTGTGAACCCCACGTGGGACAACCTGATTCCCCTGTGTCTACCCCAGCGCTTAGAACGGTGCTCGGCACATAGTAAGCGCTTAACAAATACCAACATTTTTTTTTTTTTTGGACAAGAAGGGTGTTACGGTGATCAAGGTGGGATAGGATAAGTGTTTACATTTAGGTTGTTGCCGTTTGGATGGAGAAGGAAGGTTGGATTTTAGTGATGCTGAGAAGGTTGCATAGTGAGTGCTCAACAAATATCAGTTTGGTTTTTTTTTAACGGTACCACTGATTTTGCTTTCCACACCCAAACGAGTTTGTAAGCCCGTCAAAGGGCAGGGCCTGTATCTGTTACCGATTTGCACATTCCGAGCACTTAGTACAGGGCTCTGCACATAGTGAGCACTCAATAGATACTATTGAATGAATGAGTGAATGAGTTTACAGTCTGAAGAGGGAGACAGACATTAATATTAGAATACAGAATTAATAATTCGATTAGACTGTGAGCCCGTCAAAGAGCAGGGACTGTCTCTATCTGTTACCGATTTGTACATTCCAAGTGCTTAGTACAGTGCTCTGCACATAGTAAGTGCTCAATAAATACTATTGAATAAATACTATTGAATGAATTAATATAAATAAATTATGGATATGTGCATAAGTGCAGTTGGGCTTATGCGTTGGACACCTGATATTCTTGTAAAGCTTCCTAGGACATGAAGATGTCCTAGGAGGGAAGCGGCGTGGCTCAGTGGAAAGAGCCCAGGCTCGGGAGTCAGAGGTCATGGGTTCGAATCCCGACTCTGCCACTTGTCAGCTGTGTGACTGTGGACAAGTCGCTTAACTTCTCTGTGCCCCAGTTACCTCATCTGCAAAATGGAGATTAACTGTGAGCCTCACGTGGGACAAGCTGATGACCCTGTATCTCCCCCAGCGCTTAGAACAGTGCTCTGCACGTAGTAAGCGCTTAACAAATACCAACATTATTATTATTATTATGAATAAAAATAATAATTGTGGTATTAATTAAGTGCTTATTAGGTGTCAGGCATTGTACTAAGTGTTGGGCTGGATACAAGAAAATCGTGTTGAATATAGTCCCCGCCCCATGTGGGGCTCAAGGTCTTACTGGTTATTTTACGAACGAGGGAACTGAAGCAGAGATAAGTAGAGTGACTTGCCCAAGGTCACCCAGAGGACAATTGGCAGAGTTAGGTTTGGAACCCAGGTCCTTCTGACTCCCAGGCCCAGGCTCTATCCACTAGACCACATTGCACTGAATGGATCTACATAAGACACACGTGGTATAGCGGATAGAGCCCTGGCCTGGGAGTCAGAAGGTCATGGGTTCAAATCTCAGCTTCGTCACTTATCTGCCGTGCGACCTTGGGAAAGTCATTTCACTTCTCTGGGCCTCAGTTTTCTCACCTGTAAAATGGGGATTGAGATTGGGAGCCCCACGTGGGACAGGGACTGTTTCCAACCCAATTTGCTTGTATCTATCCCAGCTCTTTGTACAGTGCTTGACGCATATTAAGTGTTTAACAAATACCATTATTAATTAATTCAACTAGCGAGAAATCCAAATGGAAAAATTATTTAATATCTTCAGAGCTTCTTGGGCTCTTGGAAGTAGATCGCGGTTTGCAGAGCGACTTGGCTTCCTCGGTGAATATCAATGATCTCATCTCTGTCCTCCCTGTTTTTCTGGTATCTCTCTAGATCATCCTTGTCAGTTCTTCTCTGAACGAACGGGATCAGAGCCTCTTTCTGAGCACGGATGAAGGGGCGAGCTTTCAGAAGCAGCTCATCACGTTCTTCGTGGAAACTTTGATCTTCCATCCAAAAGAGGAGGATAAAGTCCTGGCCTTTACCAAGGAGAATAAGGTAAGAGGGATTTTCCTTGTTTGGCTTAGGCTTTATCATTATCCCGGTTAAGCAAGAAACCCTGGAATAAACATTGTGACTGTTTTATTGTGCTTTCCCGAGCCCTTGGTAAAGTGATCTGCACAGGGGAAGCATCCAATAAATGCCACTGATAATGGTTAAGAGGTGTAAGATAATAGTAATTATTATTATGGCATTTATTAAGTACTTACTATGTGGCAAGCACAGTTCTAAGAGCAGGAGGAATGATAATAATAATAATGGTGCTGATTAAGTGCTTCCATGGCTCAGTGGAAAGAGCACGGGCTTTGGAGTCAGAGGTCATGGGTTCAAATCCCAGCTCTGCCACTTGCCAGCTGTGTGACTGTGGGCAAGTCACTTAACTCCTCGGTGCCTCAGTTACCTCATCTGTACAATGGGGATTAAGACTGTGAGCCCCACGTGGGACAACCTGATTCCCCTGTGTCTACCCCAGCGCTTAGAACAGTGCTCGGCACATAGTGAGCGCTTAGCAAATACCAACATTATTATTATTATTATTATTATTATTATTATTATTATTATTCCTCTGTGCCAAGCACTGGGGAAGATACAAGGTAATCAGGTTGTCCCCTGTGGAGCTCACAGTCTTAATCCCCATTCATTCATTCATTCAATAGTATTTATTGAGCACTTACTATGTGCAGAGCACCGTACTAAGCGCTCGGAATGTACAAATCGGTAACAGATAGAGACGGTCCCTGCCCTCTGACGGGCTTACGGTCTAATCGGGGGAGACGGACAGACATGAACGATAGCAATAAATAGAATCACGGGGGTGAACATCTCATTCAAACAATAGCAAATAAATAGAATCAAGGCGATGTACATTTCATTAACAAAATAAATAGGGTAATGGCAAAATGAATAGGGTAATAGGTTACCATGTCTGTCATACCCCATATGACAGATGTAACTGAGGCACAGAGAAGTGAAGTGACTTGCCCAAGGTCACACAGCAGACAAGTGGCGGAGCCGCGATAAGAATCACGTTGGACATAGTCCCCGTCACAGTCTAAGTAAGAGGGAGAACGGATACTGAATCCCCATTTCAAAGATGAAGAAACTGAGAATCAGAAAAGTCAAGTGATTTGCCCAAGGTGACCCTGCTGAGAACTGGAGGAGTAGAACCGGGTCTTCTGTCTCCGGGCTCCTTCCATTAGGCCACACTGCTTCCATACCTAAGGTGGTCAGTGGCCTAGTGGATAGAACCCGGGCCTGCGAGTCAGAAGGTCATGGGTTCAAATTCTGACTCTACCACTTGTCTGCTGTGTGACCATGGGCAAGTCACTTCGCTTGTCTGGGCCTCCATTCCCTCATTTGTAAAATAGGGATTAAGACTGAGAGCATCATGTGGGACAGGGACTGTGTCCAATGAGATTAGCTTGCATCTATTGCAGTGCTTAGAGCAGTGCTTGACACTTAGTAAGCGCTTAACAAATATCATAATTATTTACTCCAGTGAGGAGACAAGACAACACTGTATTTTAATGCTTCCCCTTAGATTGCGAGGTCACCGGTAGGGACTGCTCTAGAACTGTTGATCTTGTAACCACTTTAGTGATTGACACAGTGCTTGGCACAAAGCAGCATGTCTAGTGGAAAGAGCACGGGACTGGGAGTTGAAGGACCAGGGTTCTAATCCCAGCTCTGCCATTTGTCTGCTGGGTGATCCAGGGTAGTTCACTTCACTTTTCTGGGCCTCAGTTACCTGTCAGATGGGGATTATCATTAGTAATAATAATTATTATTATCATTATTACTATTATTATTATTATGGTATTTGTTAAGCATTCCCTTTCTTCCAAGCACTGTTCTAAGCGCTGGGGTAGATACAAGGTAATCAGGTTGTCCCATGTGGGGCTCACAGTCTTAGTCCCTATATGACAGATGAGGTAACTGAGGCGCAGAGAAGTTAAGTGGCTTGCCCAAGGTCACCCAGCGGATGAGTGGCGGAGCCGGGATTAGGACCCATGACCCCTGAGTCCCAAGCCTGCGCCCTTTCCACTAAACCTTGCTGCTTCTCTAAGATTAAGATTAAGACTGTGAGCCCCATGTGGAACAGAGACCGTGTCCAAACTGATTACCCCAGTGCTTAATACAGTGCTTGGCTCTTAGTAAGCGCTTAACAGATACCACAGTTTTATAATTGTAATTATTATCATTATTATCAGTAGTAGTAAGAATTTAATAGAATATAATAGATTATTATTAACTGTTACTGTTGTTGTTATTGCTGTTCTTATCATCATTATTACAACATATCGGTTACCGTATGAACCCAACTGTATGCACTGAGTTTCTGGCCAAGTAATAAAACAGAGCTGCTGGGAAGAGTAACAAAGTTCTTGCTGATATGTGTGTCGCTGATCATAATAATAATAATAATTATGGTATTTGTAAAGTGCTTACTGTGTGCCAGGCACTGTATTAAACGCTGAGGTGGATACAAGCAAATCGGATTGGACACAGTCCCTGTTCCACTTGGGGCTCACAGTCTTCATCCCCATTATACAGATGAAGGGACTGAGGCCCAGAGAAGTGAAGTGCCTTCCCCCGGGTCACACAGCAGATGAATGGCGGTGCTGGGATTAGAACCCAGTTCCTTCTGACTCCCAGACCCATACCCTATCCTCTATGTCTTGCTGCTTCTTTTAGTGATTGATCAATAATGGGGATATTTAGATGGGGATCCCCCTCTCCCCGCCCAAAGGGTCATGTCCAATTGTCAACTCTGTATTAATACAGAGCTCTACACCCGGAAGATATTTAATAGATTCCATGCCTACTATTTGGACCGTGGGGCTGATGATAATAATGCCGGTATTTTTTAAGGGTTTACTATGTGCCAGGCATCGTACTAAGCGCTGGGGTGGATATGTTGGACACAGTCCCTGTCCCACGTGAGGTTCACAGTCTCACGGGAGGGTTACACAGTCTCTCCAAGCTGGACACACAGATTTCACTGCCCTCTGGGAACTTCTAATTCCATTGAGATCATTCCCATGTTTTCTCAACATCGTATTGAAGCTGTAGTATTACTACTATCATTATTGTCAATATTGTAACGATTATTATCAACGCAATCACACCGATGATGATAATAACAGTGACTTTTGTCAAGCGCTTATTCGTTTATTCATTCATTCGTTCGTATTTATTGAGCGCTTATTGTGTGCAGAGCACTGTACTAAGCCCTTGGAAAATACAGTTCATCAACAAATAAAGACATTCCCTGCCCACAACAGGCTCACAGTCAAGAAGGTGGGAGACAGGCATCAAAACAGGTAAACGGGCACCGATAGCATCGATATAAATAAATAGAATTATAGGAATATGCACATCATTAATATAAAGAGAATTATAAATCTGTGCATATATACACAAGTGCAGGGGGGTGAGGAGGGGGGTAGAGCAGAGGGAGGGAGTCGGGGCGATGGGGAGGGGGAGCAGAAGGAAAGGGAGGCTTAGTCATAGTCTTATTATGTCAGTCAATTGTATTTATTGAGCGCTTACAGTGTATGGAGCACTGTACTGAGTGCTTGGGAGAGGACAATATAGCAATAAACAGTGATATCCCCTCCCTACAAGGAGTTTACAGTCTAGAGAGGGAGACAGACATCAAGAGAAAAAAATAAATTACAGCTATGGGCAGCATGAGAGATGTGGGGCTGCGGAATAATAATGTTGGTATTTGTTAAGCGCTTACTATGTGCCGAGCACTGTTCTAAGCGCTGGGGTAGACATAGGGGAATCAGGTTGTCCCACGTGGGGCTCACAGTCTTCATCCCCATTTTACAGATGAGGGAACTGAGGCCCAGAGAAGTTAAGTGACTTGCCCACAGTCACACAGCCGACAAGTGGCAGAGCTGGGATTCGAACTCATGAGCCCTGACTCCAAAGCCCGTGCTCTTTCCACTGAGCCACGCTGCTTCCCTGTAGATACAAGCTAATCGAGTCCTACGTGAGGCTCTTAGTCTAAAAAGGAGGGAGAACAGGTAGTAAATTCCCATTTTGCAGATGAGGGAATTGAGACACAGAAAAGTTAAATTACTCAACCAGGGTCACACAGCAGAGCGATGGTGGTGCCATAATTAGAACCCAGAGCCTCCCAGACTTGGGCTCTTTCCACTAGGTCACGTTGCTTCTCTATTTACATTAGCAAAGCACTTTCTCCTTCCACATCATTACAATGCCATACCAATCAGGGAAAGTGATTTTTCCCTTGAAATTGGATGTGTGCAATTACTCTTGAAGTTATTGCACACTACAGGATTAATGGAGCTGGAATAGTGATTTCAAAAGCCTACCCAGGACTGTAAAAAAAAATAAACTTTTATTTAGTTGGAGTTTGGGGAATTATCAGTTCTGTAAAAGTTGAGTAAATTCTCCACAGTGTGACGCGGTGAAGCATCACGGGCTGGGTTCTCGCCCTTCTGAGCGCTGTTCTCAAATGGTTTGTAGGTTTTTCTGAGTGCCAGAGAAGTTTTAAACTCCCTATTGCGATTTCTTCAGTCGATCAATCAATCAGTCACATCTGTTGAGCTCTTGCTGTATGTACAGCATTGTAGCAAAGGGGAGCAGTATGCCCGGATGGAAAGAGCACAAGCTTGGGAGTCAGAAAGCCTGGGTTCTAATCCAGCCTTATAATAATAATAATAATTTTGCTATTTTTTAAGTGCTTACTATGTCGACCACTGAGCGCTGGGGTAGATACAGGGTAATCAGGTTGTCCCACGTGAGGCTCACAGTCTTCGTCCCCATTTTACATATGAGGTCACTGAGGCACCGAGAAGTGAAGTAACTTGCCCAAGGTCACACAGCTGACAAGTGGCAGAGCTGGGATTAGAACCCACGACCTCTGACTCCTAAGCCCGGGTTCTTTCCACTGAGCCATGCTGCTTCTCTGTTTCTTCTTCTAATAATAATCCAGCCTTATAATAATAGTAATAATAATAGAATTTGTTAAGCACTTATTTTGTGCCCGGCACTGTTCTAAGCAATGGACAGATACAAGATAATCAGGTTGGACACAGTCCCTGTCCCACATAGAGCTCACAGTCTTAATCCCCATTTTAAAGATGAGGAAACGGTGTCCCAGAGAGGTGAAATGACTTGCCCAAGGTCACCCAGCGGACATGTGGCAGACCCAGGATTAGAACCAAGGCCCTTCTAATTCATTCATTCATTCATTCATTCAATAGTATTTATCGAGCGCTTATTATGTGTAGAGCACTGTACTAAGCGCTTGGAATGTACAAATCGGTAACAGATAGAGACAGTCCCTGCCCTTTGGGGGGCTTACAGTCTAATTGGGGGAGACGGACGGACGAGAACAATGGCAATAAATAGAATCAAGGTGATGGACATCTCATTAACAAAATAAATAGGGTAATGAAAATATATACAACTGAGTGGATGAGCACAGTGCTGAGGGGAGGGGAAGGGAGAGGGAGAGGAGCAGAGGGAAAGGGGGGAAAAGAGGGCTTAGCTGAGGGGAGGTGAAGGGGGGTAGAGGGAGCAGAGGGAAAAGGGGAAGCTCAGTGTGGGAAAGCCTCCTGGAGGAGGTGATCTCTCAGCAGGGCTTTGAAGAGGGGAAGAGAATCAGTTCGGCGGAGGTGAGGAGGGAGGGCCTTCCGGACTGTGGGAGGATGTGGCCCAGGGGTCGACGGTGGGGCAGGCGAAAACGGGGGCCGGTAAGGAGGTGGGCGGCGGAGGAGCGGAGCGTGCGGGGTGGGCGGTGGAAAGAGAGAAGGGAGGAGAGGTAGGAGGGGGCGAGGGGATGGACAGCCTCGTAGCCCAGAGTGAGAAGTTTTTGTTTCGTGCGGAGGTTGATAGGCAGCCACTGGAGGTTTTTAAGAAGGGGAGTGACAGGCCCAGAGTGTTTCTGAAGGAATTCCCAGGCCTGTGGTCTATACATTAGGCCTTGTCCCTGCTTGGTGACCTTGGGTAAGTCATTTATCCATTCATTCATTCAATTGTATTTACTGAGTGCTTACTGTGTGCAGAGCATCGTACTAAGCACTTGGAAAATACAACGATAACTAGTGTCTTTCCCTGCCCACAACGAGCTCAAAGTCTAGAGGGGGGGACATCAATGCAAGTAAATTAAATGACAGATACATACATAAATGCTTGGGCTGGACAGGGGAAGAGCAAAGGAGCAAGTCAGGATGATGCAGAAGGGAGTGGAAGATGAGGAAAAGTGGGGCTTAGTCAGGGAAGGCCTCTTGGAGGAGGTGGGCCTTCTTTAAGGCTTTGAAGGGGGGGACAGTCATCGTCTGTGGGATGTGAGGAGGGAGGGCGTTGCGGGCCAGAGGCAGGACGTGGGCCAGGGGTCGATGGCGGGACAGGTGAGATGGAGGCCCGGTGAGGAGTGGGCGGCGGCAGAGGAGCAGAATGTGTGGGCTGCGATGGAGAAGGAGAGAAGGGAGGTGAGGTAGGAGGGGGCGAGGGGATGGACGATTTTGAAGTCAATGATGACTTTTGTTTGATACGGAGGTGGATGGGCAACGGCTGGAGTCGTTTGAAAAGCAGCATGAAGTCACATAACCTCTCTGGGTCTCAGTTCTTCTTCTTCATATGTTGTCAAGTCATCTCTAATCCATAGCGACTCCGTGGACACCCCTTTTCATTCAGTAATATTCATGAGCACTTACTGTGTGCAGGCCACTGTAATAAGCACTTGAAAAGTACAATTCAGCAATAGAGACAATCCCTGCCCACAGCGGGCTTACAGTCTAGAAGGGGGGAGACAGTCATCGAAACAAATAGGTATCGATATAAATAAATAGAATTGTCTAGAACATCCCGTTTTCTGTCGTAAAGTCATTCTGGTCTGTATATCCATAGAATTTTCTTGGTCAAGATTCAGAATTTTCTTGGTCAAGATCCCTTCTTCCGCACAGTAAAACTTGAGTCTCTGCCATCGTCTCTGATCGACATTTGATCGTTTGAATAGATTTTGTCCGAGGCTTCGACCTAGACCTTACCAGTCTGGGTAGCCCTCCGTGGCACAGCTCTAAGCTTCATCAGCGGATGCAAACTCTCCTGCCACGTCGATTCGTAGGAGGAGGCCTCAGTTACCTCATCCATAAAATGGGATCCAATACCTATTCTCCCTCCTCCTTAGACTATTAGCCCTGTGTGGGGCAGAACTGTGTCTGACCTGATTATTTTGTATATTCCCAATTTAGAAAAGTGCTTGACACTGAGAATCAGCATGGCACAGTGGATAAAGCACGTGCCTGAGAGTCAGAAGGTTGTGTGTTTTAATCCCAGTTCTGCCACTCATCTGCTGTGTGACCTTGAATAAGTCATTTCACTTCTCCGGGCCTCAGTTCCCTCATCTGTAAAATGGGGATTAAGACCGTGAGCCCCATGTGGGACAGGGACTGTCACTAACCTGATTTGCTTGTATCCACCCCAGCGTTTAGCACAGTGCCTGGCGCACAGTAAGCACTTAACAAGCATTGCAATTATTATAATGATTATTATAATCAAGCAGCCTGGCCTAGCGAAGCAGTGAGGCCTAATGGATAGAAGCCGGGCCTGGGTGGCAGAAGGACCTGGTTTTAATCCCGGTCCACCACTCGTCTTCTGTATGATCTTGGACAAATCACTCAAGGTCTCTGCACCTCAGTTCCCTCATCTGTAAAATGGGGATTAAAGCAGTGAGCCCCATGTGGGAAATGGACTGTGCCCGATCCTATTACTTGGCATCTATCCTGGCATTTAATACAGTGCCTGGCATAGAATAAGCACTCAACAGATACTATAAAAAAAAATAATAAACACTTAACAAATGCCACAGTAAAAATATGATGGAGTTTGGTAGACACATTCCCTAACATCATGGAGCTCACATTCTGGAAAGAGCCCGGGCTGGGAGTCAGAAGGTCCTGGGTTCTAATCCCCCATTCACCACTTGTCTGCTGTACAACCTTGATTCTATTTATTGCCATTGATCTTGTCTGTCCGTCTCCCCCGATTAGATTTGTAAGCCCGTCAAAGGGCAGGGACTGTCTCTATCTGTTACCGATTTGTACATTCCAAGTGCTTAGTACAGTGCTCTGCACATAGTAAGCGCTCAATAAATACTATTCAATGAATGAATAACCTTGGGCAATCCACGTATAATAATAATAATAATAATGTTGGTATTTGTTAAGGGCTTACTATGTGCCGAGCACTGTTCTAAGTGCTGTGGTAGATATAGGGTGATCAGGTCGTCCTGCGTAAGGCTCACAGTCCTAATCCCCATTTTACAGATGAGGTAACTGAGGCACCAAGAAGTGAAGTGACTTGCCCAAAGTCACACAGCTGACAAGTGGCGGAGCCGAGATTAGAAGCCATGACCTCTGACTCCCAAACCCATGCTCTTTCCACTGAGCCACACTTAACTTCCCTATGCCTCAGTTTCCTCATCTGTAAAATGGGGATGAAGACTGTGAGCCCCACATGGCACAACCTGGTTACCTTGTAGCTACTCCAGCGCTTAGAACAGTGCTTGGCACATAGTAAGCGATTAACAAATACCAGAATTATTATTACTATCATTATTTATAGCTGCATGCCCACTCTTCAGTGACTAGTTCTGCCAAGCTGTCTGCGCTCAACTCATTTTTATTTTCAAGTAGTGAGGAAACCTTTTAATTAATGCAATGGCAATCTTGCAGGAAAGTAATTATTTACATCTGGGGAAACAGATTCAAATTTGCCCCCTAGCATTAGTTTATTCATTTCATTACTCTGTGGAACACAGAATTTTAGCATCTGTAATATTCGAAACACAGAGAAACAAAGTGTTCTGTGCTTCCCGTCTGAGGGAAAGAAATGAAGTGTTTCCACGTTTCCATGGATCACTGATGGTTGTTCATGAATAGAGAAGGAGCTGGAGAAGAGAAAAGAACAGGAAGCGGTGTGGTCCAGTGGATAGAACATGGGCCTAGGAGTCAGAAGGTTGTGGGTTCTAATGTCAGCTCCTTTACTTGTCTGCTGTGTGATCTTGGGCAAGTTACTTAACTTCTCTTTGCCTCAGTTCCCTCATCTGTAAAATGGGGGTTAAGACTGTGACCCCACACGCGACAGGGACTGTATAATAATAGTGGCATTTGTTAAGCGCTTACTATGTGCCGAGCACTGTTCTGAGAGCTGGGGTAGATACAAGGTAATCGGGTTGTCCCACGTGAGGCTCACAGTCTTGATCCCCATTTTACAGATGAGGTAATTGAGGCACAGAGAAGTCAAGTGACTTGCCCAAAGTCAACAGCTTAGTGGCAGAGCTGGGATTTGAACCCATGACCTCTGACTCCCAAGCCCGTGCTCTTTCCACTGAGCCACGCTGCTTCTCTAACCTGAAGAACTTGTATCGACTCCAGGACTTAGTAATCAATCACTCAATCATATTTATTGGGTACTTACTGAGGGTCCCGAGCACTGTACTAAACATTTGGGAGAATACAGTATAACAGAGCTGCTGGACACGTTCTCCGCCCTCAACGAGTGACAGCCTTAGTGCGGTGTCTGGAGCACAGTAAACGCTTTACAAATAACATAAAAAAAAGAAAAGAAAAGGGCTTATCGGAGCCAGCGGCAGTTAGATGGGTTCTAATCCCGGATCCACCATATATCTGTTGTGTGACCTTGCACAAGTCACTTCTCTTCCTCTGTGCCTCAGTTAATACATCTGTAAAAGGCGATTGAGTCTGTGAGCCCCACGTGGGACGGGACCTGATTTACTTGTGTCCACCCCAGTGCTTGATACGTAAAAAGGGCTTAAGGAGCACCACAGTAATTATTATTATTAATCTACCTTCAAATAACAAACTTCTCTCTCACTGCTTTGTCAGCAACTGACGCTTATTTGAAACTGAGCAAGTGTTTGCATGCCAAAAATTGCCCTACATGGGAGCCTGAGACCTATATTAAAGAGGCGGCCGAGAAAAGTCTCTCTGATGTCAAGTTGCTTTCTTGATAATAATGTTGGTATTTGTTAAGCACTTAGTATGTGCAGAGCACTGTTCTAAGCGCTGGGGTAGGTACAGGGTAATCAGGTTGTCCACCTGAGGCTCACCGTTAATCCCCATTTTACAGATGAGGTAACTGAGGCACAGAGAAGAGTCCTTCTGTAAGTTTTCCAGTTTAATTCATGATCAAGGACCAGCGTGGCTCAGTGGAAAGAGCCCGGGCTTGGGAGTCAGAGGTCATGGGTTCGAATTCCTGCTCTGCCACTTGTCAGCTGTGGGACTGTGGGCAAGTCACTTCACTTCTCTGGGCCTCAGTTACCTCATCTGTAAAATGGGGATTAACTGTGAGCCCCACGTGGGACAACCTGATGACCCTGTCTCCCCCCCAGCGCTTAGAACAGTGCTTGGCACAAAGTAAGCGCTTAGCAAATACCAACATTATTCTAAGGTCTGGAGGCATAGCTGCAGCCTCTTCACAGTAAACAATGTTACCCTGCGAGATGGTGAGATTTCAATCACTGGCATTCCACTTTCACAGATCTACAAGAATAGTCTGACATTTAGAGATGGGGATCTTGAAGATTTGTGAAAACATTCACGTGCGTGAGATGGTGTGAGCCTAATGCATGTGAGAGCAAGCGGGACTTCTAGATTAGGTGTTATTTGATTTTATTCAAGTTTCATAGTGTGATTTAAAAAGCTGACATAAAAATGACAGTGATTGTGGTATTTGTTAGGCCCTTACTATGTACCTGACACTTTATTAAGCGCCGGGGTGGATGCGAGTAACTTGAGGTGGATTCAGTCTCTGTCCCACATGAGGCTCACAGTCTTCACCCCCATTTTACAGACGAGGGAACTGAGGTACAGAGAAGTGAAGTGACTTGCCCAAGGTCACACAGCAGGCAAGTAGTGGAGCCAGGATTAGAACCCGTGACCTTCTGACTTCCAGGCCTGTGCTCTATCCACTATGTCATACTGCTTCGAACCCATGACCTTCTGACTCCCAGGCCTGTGCTCTATCCACTAATTTATCACTATAGCAGTGAATCCATGGCATTTACTGAGCCCCAGCTAAGTGCAAAACGCTGTACTAAGTGCTAGGGAAAGCACATCAGCAGCAAGGTGAACTTTCCCCTTCCTCCAGGAGCTTCCAATCTTGCTGAAGAGTAATAATAATAATGTTGGTATTTGTTAAGTGCTTTCTATGTGCAGAGCACCGTTCTAAGCGCTGGGGTAGATACAGGGTCATCAGGTCGTCCCACGTGAGGCTCACAGTTAATCCCCATTTTACAGATGAGGTCACTGAGGCACAGAGAAGTGAAGTGACCTGCCCACAGTCACACAGCTGACAAGTGGCAGAGCCGGGATTCGAACCCATGACCTCTGACTCCGAAGCCCAGGTTCTTTCCACTGAGCCACACTCAGTAAAGAAAGCTGGGAGGGGAGTGGATGAAGGCAGTAGATATGGAAGAAGGGCACAACTTGGTTGAAGACCTGTAAATTTAGCATGAATTTCTGCTGGAGCACGGGGCAGATGGGTTGGAGAAATGCCAAAAAGGAGACCAGTCTCCAAGAGCACGGGCCTGGGAGTCTGAAGGTTGTGGGTTCTAATCCCAGCTCTGCTGCTTTTCTGCTGTGTGACCTTGGGCAAATCGATTCCCGTGTCTAGGCCTCAGTAAACTCTTCTGGAAAATGGGGATTGAGACTGTGAGTTCCATATGGGACAGGGACTGTGACCACCCGGATTTCCTTGTATTCATTCATTCAATAGTATTTATTGAGTGCATACTATGTGCAGAGCACTGTACTAAGCGCTTGGAATGGACAAATCGGTAACAGAGACAGACCCTGCCCTTTGACGGGCTTACAATCTAATCGGGGAGACAGACAGACAAGAACAATAGCAATAAATAGAATCGAGGGGATGAACGTCTCATTAAAATAATAGCAAATAAATAGAATCAAGGGGATGTACATCTCATTAACAAAATAAATAGGGTAATGAAGATATATACAGTTGAGCGGACGAGCACAGTGCTGGGGGGAGGGAAAGGGAGACGGGTAGGAGCCAAGGTGAGATAAGGTGCAGACACCCAGTGCTTAGTACAGTGCCCGGCACACAGTAAGTGCCTAACAAATACCACAATTGTTATTAGTAGTAGTATTTTTAAGTAGAAGAAAGTAGCTATAATTCCCATTTTTCAGATGAGTTAACTAAGGTAGAGAGAAGAGTAGGGATTTGCTCAAAGACACACAACAGCCAAGTGTCAGAGGCGGGAATGAAAACCGGGTCCCGTGGCTATCAGACTCGGGCCTTTTCACTAGGCCACACTGTTTCCCCTTGCTTGTCATTGTTGGGCGGACCTAGGTGTCAGAAGGTCACTGGTTCTAATCCCAGCTCCACCACCTGTCCGCTGTGTGACCTTGGGCAAGTCACTTGCTTCTCTGGGCCTCAATTCCCTCATCTGGAAAATGGGAATGAGACTGTGAGCCCCATGTGGAACAGGAACTGTGTCCAACCCAATTTGCTTGTATCGTAACCTTCTAAGCATTTAGTCCAGTGCTACGCACAGAGTTATTTCTCAATAAATACCATTGACGATGATGGTGGTGGTGGTGATAGCATAAACTCTCTGCCCACACCAAATCCCCGTTCACAAGACTACCTGAATCCCCCTCCTTACCAGTCTAGACTGTCAGCTTGGTGTGGGTAGGGAAGATGTCTGCTATATTGTTCTATTTTATTACTAATAATAATAATGTTGGTATTTGTTAAGCGCTTACTATGTGCCAAGCACTGTTCTAAGCGCTGGGGTAGATACAGGGTAGTCAGGTTGTCCCATGTGAGGCTCACAGTCTCATTTTACAGCTGAGGTAACTGAGGCCCAGAGAAGTGAAGTGACTCGCCCAAAGTCACACAGCTGACAGGTGGCAGAGCCGGGATTAGAACCCATGACCCCTGACTTCTAAGCCCATGCTCTTTCCACTGAGCCACGCTGCTTCTCTCCCCAGTGCTTTTACTCTCCCCAGTGCTTAGTACTGTGCTCTGCACACAAGTCCTCAATAAATATATTTGACTGAATCTAATTTCATTTATTTATATCAATGTCTGTCTCCCCCCTTAGACTGTAAGATCCTTACAGGGATCATTCATTCATTTAATCGTGTTTATTGAGCACTTACTGTGTGCAGAGCACTGTACTAAGCGCTTGGAATGTACAGTTCGGCAACAGAGACAATCCCTGTCCAATGTCTCCCAACTCTGTTATATTACACTTTCCCAAGTGCTTAGTGTACTGTTCTGCACACAGTAAGCACTCAATAAATATGATTTGATTGATTGATTATTATGGGACAGTGACTATATTCCAATTTCACAACCTTGTTTCTGACCCAGTGCTTAGTCCATAGAAAGTACTAAAACAAAACCCGTAATTATTTAAATGTGTAGTACATTAATTCATTCTTTCAGTCATATTTATTGAGTATTTACTGTAGGTAAAGCACTGTACTAACCGCATAGCACTGTACAGTCCTCTGTACACATGAAGAATCCCAGAAATACTGTTGATTGATTGCTTTTCATTATGGATCGATTTGCCAATAGTAACCCCTGGTTTTGAAGATTTTACTCTTTGCTTCATTATTCTAAAAGAGTTAATTCCCCTTAACCTTAATTTCCCTTGAGAGGCAGCATGGCTCAGTGGCAAGAGCCCGGGTTTAGGAGTCAGAGGTCGTGGGTTCTAATCCCAGCTCTGCCACTTGTCAGCTGTGTGACTTTGGGCAAGTCACTTAACTTCTCTGGGCCTCAGTTACCTCATCTGTAAAATGGGGATGAAGACTGTGAGCCCCACGTGGGACAACTTGATTACCTTGTATCTACCCCAGTGCTTAGAACAGTGCTTGGCACATAGTAAGTGCTTAACAAATGCCATCATTTTTTTTTTTTAAACTGGGAAACTTTCTTATCAGAGGCAGGCAGCCACAGTCATTCTCCTATCTAGGATTCTTTGGAATTTTCTCCTTCCTGGAATTTATTTTAACATCCTTTTTCTCCACTAGAATGTAAGTCTCCTGGAGGCAGGGATTGTGTTTCCAAACTGTATTCGATTGTACTTTCCCAAGATCTTCAGTACTGTGCTCTGCCCACAGGAAATTCTCAGGGACTGACTAAATAGAAAAATAAATCACTAAATAAATAATTGTGGTATAATGGATAGTGCGCAGGCCTAGGAGTCCACAAGCACTTAGTACAGTGCTCTGCACAGAGTAAGCGCTCAATAAATACTATTGAATGAACGAATGAGTCAGATGTTTTGGGTTTTCATCCTGACTCTGCAACTTGACAGCCGAGTGACCTTGGGCAAGTTGTTCAACTTCTCTGTGCCACAAGTCACTAATCTGTAAAATGGAGATGACGACTGTGAACTCCATGTGGGACAGGGACTGTGTCCAACCTGACTGGCTTTTATCTACCCCAGAATTTAGTGCAGTGCGTGGCCCAAAATAAAGGCTTAACAAATTCCGTAAGGAAAAACAATACCATTGTCGATGGCTTTATTTAGTCTTGCAAATTTAAAGCTATTCAAAGGTTTGAGGAAAAATGAGGGAATTTTCATTCATTCACTCAATAGTATTTATTGAGCGCTTACTATACGCAGAGCACTGTACTAAGCGCTTGGAATGAACAAGTCGGCAACAGATAGAGACGGTCCCTGCCCTTCGACGGGCTTACGGTCTAAGCGGGGGAGACGGACAGACGAGAACGATGGCAATAAATAGAGTCGAGGGGAAGAACATCTCGTAAAAACAATGGCAACTAAATAGAATCGAGGCGATGTACATTTCATTAACAAAATAAATAGGGTAATTTTATTCTGGGAATCCCTTTTTAAATGCTGGTCTCATGTGGGCAAGGGACAGGTTTACAGATTCTGTTGTACTGCACTCTCCCAACTGCTTAGTAATAATTATAATAATGATGGTATTTGTTAAGTGCTTATTATGTGCCAACCACTGTTCTAAACGGTGATGTAGGTACAAGGTAATGAGGTTGTCCCACGTGGGGCTCACAGTCTTAATCCCCATTCTGCAGATGAAGTAAAGGAGGTACCGAAAAGTTAAATGACTTACCCAAGTCACACAACTGATAAGTGGCAGAGCCGGGATTAGAACCCACGACCTCTGACTCCCAAGCCCTTGCTCTTTGCACTAAGCCACATTGCTTCCTTATACATTGCTCTGCCCACAGTAAGAACTGTATTAATACTATGGATCGATTGCTCTGCTCACAGTAAGGGCTCAATAAATGCCACTGATTGATTGTTAAAACAAATCAAACTGATTTTGAGGGGAGGAAGCCCCACTCGGAATGGCTTCTCTGTTGTGTTGCTTTTGGAGGCTGCCACTTTGAATTTAACCGTAATGCGATGTCTTATAATTCATATCCCTCACCTTATAGTTCCCTCTAGACTGAAAACTCGTTGCGGGCGGGGCTCATGTCTGTTCTGTCGCTTTATTGGAATCTCCCAAGTGCTTAATACAGTGCTCTGCACACAGTACGCCCCCAGTAAATACGATTGACTGACTGATATCAACTTCTACCTTGTATTTTTCAGCTTTACGTATCCACCGACCTGGGAAAAAAATGGAGTCTTCTTCAAGAACATGTGACCAAAGACCATGTGTTTTGGTAAGACAAACTATTTTGCACATTTCATCTCCCTGGTGGTTGTATAAGGGAGTAGGCAATGGAGCCATTATGAAAAGTCGAGCAGAGAAATCCGAGGTTATTTAGCCCCTGATTTTACACATAGGTTCAAGGCTGGCATTGTTAATAATACTAAAAATGATAATAATAATTATTATGGTACTTGGTAAGCGCTTACTATGTACCAAGCACGTTCTAAGTACTGGGGTAGATGCACGTTAACCAGGTTGGACACAGTTCCTGTCCCACAATGGGCTCATACTCTTAATCCCCATTTTTACAGATGAGGTCAGTGAGGCCCAGAGACGTGAAGTGACTTGCCCAGGGTCACACAGCAGACAAGTGTTGAAGGTGGAATTAGAACCCTTGACCTTCTGACTCCCAGGCCTGGGTTCTATCCACTACATCATTAATTCAGCCCGTCAAAGGGCAGGGACTGTATCTGTTACCGATTTGAACATTCCAAGTGCTTAGTACAGTGCTCTGCACATAGTAAGCGCTCAATAAATACTATTGAATGAATTCCTGGCCTAAAAATAAACCAATTCTGGGAGACCTCTGAAGGACAAAAAACAAACTAAGCTCACTGTAGACAGGGAATGTGTCTACCAACTCTGTTGTATTGTACTCTCTCAAGTGCTCAGTACAGTGCTCTGTACACAGTAAGCGCTCAATAAGTACGGTCGATTGATCGATTGAGCCAGGAGACAGAAGTAGACATACAGAATGACTTAACAAACATGATCCAGCCACTCCAGAGTTTCTTCTGTCCATTTAAAGGTAGCATAGCAATTGTGATATTTGTTAAATGCTTAGTATGTGCCAAGCACTGTACTAGGCACTAGGGTAGATGCAAGATACTCAGGTCCCACTTGGGGTTCACAGTCTAAGTAGGACAAAGAACAGGGATTGAACCCCCGTTTTGTAGATGAAGAGACTGAGACAGTGAGAAGTGAAGTGAGTAGCCCAAGGTCACAGAGCAGCCTAGCGGGAGGAGTCAGGATTAGAACCCAGGTCCTCTGACTCCTGGGCCCAGGCTCTTTCCATTAGTACAGGCTGATTTGAGAGTGGGGCAGAGGATTCAACTTTGAAAGTAGTGGTGCAGTCAGTGGAGATCGAAACAAGTTGCATGATCTCATAATAATGATAATAATGAATAATTAGGGGATTTGTCACATGCTTCCTATGTACCTGTCACTATACTAAGCACCAGGGTGGATTCAGGCAAATCACGTTAGTCACCGTTCCTCTCCCCCATGGGGCTCACAGTCTTCATCCCCATTTTACAGATGAGGGAACTGAGGCACAGAGAAATGAAGGGACTTGCCCAAGATCACACAGCAGATAAGTGAACCCAGATCCTTCTGACTCCCAGGCCCACATTCTATCCACGCTCAGGGCCATGCGGCCTCCGAAATAGAGGCGGGCTTGCAAAATCCCTCCTGCTTCCCAAACCATCTTCCCAATCCCATGAAATGTGAAGAAAAGTGGAGTGTCTGAATCTGTCTCAACATTTACTGGATCCCCAACAAGGGCTTTAATTATTCGTCGTGATTTTAGATTTTCTGGCTCACCTCAAGCCTTTTCACGTAGGGATTATTCTCATAAAATCAGGACTTCACGTTTCTCCAAGGCTCAATCTATCAATAACATTTATTGAATGTTTAGTGTGGGCAGAGCCCTGTACTAAGTGACTGTGAGAGACACATTCCCTGACCACAGCAGGCAGGCAGCCTAGAGAGACAGACATAAATAGAAATAAATAAATGATGAATATGTCCATAAGGGCTGTGGGACTGAGGGAGGGGGGAATAAAAGGTGCAAATCCAATTTTATTTACCTATATTGATGCTACTGATGCCTGTTTACTTGTTTTGACGTCTGTCTCCCCCTTTCTAGACTGTGAGCCCATTGTGGGCAAGGGATTCATTCATTCATTCAATAGTATTTATTGAGCGCTTACTATGTGCAGAGCACTGTACTAAGCGCTTGGAATGGACAAATCGGTAACAGATAGAGACGGTCCCTGCCCTTTGACGGGCTTACGGTCTAATCATGTCTCTCTACATTGCTGAATTGTATTTTCCAAGGGCTTAGTTCAGTGGTCTGCGCACAATAAGCGCTCAATAAATACGAATGAATGAATGTCATTACAAGGGCTATGTAGAAGGGAGAGGCCCAACTCCGCCAAGAGGGCTTCCCAGACTAAATCTCACTTTTCATCAGCTCCCACTCCCTTCCCTTCGCTCGTCCACCTTCTCCCTGCCCTGCAGCACTTAGAGGCGTATCTGTCAAGCAGCGCGGCTCCATGGAAAGAACGTGGGCTTAGGAGTCAGAGGTCATGGGTTCTAATCCCGGCTCCGCCAGCTGACGGCTGTTTGACTTTGGGCAAATCATTTAACTTCTCTGTACCTCAGTTACCTCATCTGTAAAATGGGTATTAAGACTGGGAGCCTCACGTGGGACAACCTCATTACCCTGTATCTACCCCAGTGCTTAGAACGGTGCTCGGCATATAGTAAGCGCTTAACAAATACCAACATTATTGTTATTATTATCATTATTATTTATTTATATTGATATCTGTTCACTTGTATTGATGTCTTTCGCCCCCTTTCTAGTCTGTGAGCTCATTTGGGGGAGGGATCATCTCCTTTATTGCTGTACTGTATTCTCCCCAAGAACTGAGTACAGTGCTCTGCCCACAGTAAGCGCTCAATAAATACGATTGAATGGGAGCATGAATGAGAGAAAGAAGAAACGAGGGCTCAGTCACGGAGTTTATGGATGAAACTCAAGGGTCATTCGGGCTACCCGATAACTGAATCTGACATCTTCTGTTAGCTTCTTGTCTCCTCTCCGCCTTTTCGCTACTTCTCTATGGCATTGGTGCAGCATTGCCTAGTGGCAAGAGCCCGGGCTTGGGAGTCAGAGGTGGTGGGTTCTAATTCGCCTCCCCCACTTGTCTGCTGGGTGACTCTGGGCAAGTCACTTCACTTCTCTGTACCTCAGTTACCTCATCTGGAAAATGAGGATTGAGACTGTGAGCCCCAAGTGGGACAACCTGATCACATCATATCTACCCCAGTGCTTATAGCAATTTACTATTATTACTACTATTATTATTTCTCCGGGTTTCTTCCAGTTTCTTCTGCCTGAAATTTGACAAACGTAGACCTTGTTACCTCACGGGCCACCGATCTCTCAGAAGAGGAGGCTGCAGACAAATTCTTGGGCTCTGCCCTAATGTCATTCCATCCTCTGCAGCCCCTTTCAAGATGGCCTCTGGTTTTCCCCTCCGTCCCCTTTGGTCTTTTCAAGATATTGCTGCCAACAAACATTCCGACTCTAATCAGTCAACTCTCCTTCAGTTCCCACCTCAAAACCGTCAGCCATCTCCCCACGCCGTCCACATCGAAATGAGAATTTCTCGTCTCCCCTTCAGGGCTCTGCATCATGCTCGCCCGCCGATTTCATCCCTCAAATTGCTTCCTACCTTGTTTGCTGTCTCCTGTTATGGCCTGTCACTTATAGCAGTCGCTTTTCCTACTATTTTTCTCCTTAGGAGCTAAATTATCTTCCGAAGGACCGAGAATCTGGCAATAAAGGCGGGCTGGGGGGAGGGAATTGTTTTCTATAGCAGGGAGATGAGAACCCCGAAGACACAAAGCAAAGTGGCCCAGGAAGCAGCGCGGACTAATAATAATAATAATGTTGGTATCTGTTAAGCGCTTACTATGTGCCGAGCACCGCTCTAAGCGCTGGGGTAGACACAGGGGAATCAGGTTGTCCCACGTGGGGCTCACAGTCTTAATCCCCATTTTACAGATGAGGGAACTGAGGCACCGAGAAGTTAAGTGACTTGCCCGAAGTCACACAGCTGACAAGTGGCCGAGCCGGGATTCGAACCCATGACCTCTGACTCCAAAGCCCGTGTGCTCTTTCCACTGAGCCACACTGCTTCTGTATAATAATGTTGGTATTTGTTAAGCGCTTACTATGTGGCAAGCACTGTTCTAAGCGCTGGGGTAGACACAAGGGAGTCAGGTTGTCCCACGTGGGGTTCACAGTCGTAATCCCCATTTTACAGATGAGGTAACTGAGGCACAGAGAAGTTAAGTGACTTGTCCGCGGTCACACAGCTGACAAGTGGTGGAGCCGGGATTCGAACTCATGACCTCTGACTCCAAAGCCCGTGCTCTTTCCACTGAGCCACGCTGCTTCTCGGTTAAAGCACAGGGCTGGGAGACAGAAGGACTTGGGTTCTAATCCCATCTCTAGAATTCTGGGATTCTGGGATTCTGCTTCTTGGAGAAGCAGTGTGGCTTAGGGGAAGAGCCTGGGCTTGGGAGTCAGAGGTTATGAGTTCTAATCTGGGCTCTGCATTTTATTAGCTGTGTGACTTCAGGCAAGTCACTTGACTTCTCTGTGTCTCAGTGACCTCATCTGGAAAATAAGGATTGAGACTGTGAGCCCCAAGTGGGACAACCTGATCACCTCATATCTACTCCAGTACTTAAAGCAATGCTTGGCACATAGTAGGCAATTAACAAGTACCATCATTTATTAATTCATTTATCTCCACCATTTGTCTGCAATGTGACCTTGAGCAAGTCACTTCACTTCTCTGTGTCTCAGTTCCCTCCTCTGTAAAATGATGATGAAGCCTGTGAGCCCCATGTGGCATGGGGGCTACGCCTTTATCCCCAGTGCTTGGAGCGATGCTTGACACATAGTAGGTGTGTAATAAATACCATTATGATGATTATCCTTATTATTATTACTACTATTATTAGAGGGAAATACCGGGGCCTCAGAGTCATGAGCACCTGGGTTCTTATCCCATCTTCGTCTTGTTTCTACTGCGTGACGATAGGCAAGTCACTTCTCTTGATGGGCCTCAGTTACCTTATCTGCCAAATGGGGATTAAGATTGTGTACCCCAGGTATGATACATGACGGGCAGTAGACAAAAATATCTTCTAGAACAATGTTTGCTTGTCTAATGTGTGACCTTGAGTGAGTCAAGTAACTTTTCTGTGCCTCTCTGTTGTCATCAGGATAATAGGGATTAATTTCTACTCTCTCCTACTTAGACAGTGAGTCCTCCACAGTCTCCCATTACAATGTAAGATCCTTGAGAGCAGATATGATGTTTTTCATTGTTATTATAATGAACAGGTACCATAATTATTATAATAATGATAATAATGGTACTTGTTAATAATAATAATAATAATAATGATGGTGTTTGTTAAGCGTTTACTATGTGCCAAGCACTGTTCTAAGCACTGGGTAGATACAAGGTAATCAGGTTGTCCCATGTGGGGCTCACCGTCTTAATCCCCATTTTATTCATTCATTCATTCAATAGTATTTATTGAGCGCTTACTATGTGCAGAGCACTGTACTAAGTGCTTGGAATGTACAAATTGGCAACAGATAGAGACAGTCCCTGCCCTTTGATGGGCTCACGGTCTAATGGGGGGAGATGGACAGACAAGAAGGATGGGAATAAATAGAATCGAGGGGAAGAACATCTCGTTAAAACAATAGCAAATAAATAGAATCAGGGTGATGTACATCTTGTTAACAAAACAAATAAGATAATGAAAATATACAGTTGAGCAGACGAGTACAGTGCTGAGGAGAGGGGACGGGAGAGGGGGAGGAGCAGAGGGATAGGAGGGAAAAGAGGGCTTAGCTGAGGAGAGGTGGGGGAGGTAGAGGGGGAGCAGAGGGAGCAGAGGGAAAAGGGGAGCTCAGTGTGGGAAGGCCTCTTGGAGGAGGTGAGCTTTAAGTAGGGTTTCGAAGAGGGGAAGAGAATCAGTTTGGTGGAGGTGAGGAGGGAGGGCATTCCGGGACCGCGGGAGGTCGTGGCCCGGGGGTCGACGGCGGGACGGGCGAGACCGGGAGCCGGTGAGGAGGTGGGCGGCAGAGGAGCGGAGAGTGCGGGGTGGGCGGTGGAAAGAGAGAAGGGAGGAGAGGTAGGAGGGGGCAAGGGGATGGACAGCCTCAAAGCCTAGAGTGAGAAGTTTTTGTTTTGTGTGGAGGTCGATAGGCAACCACTGGAGGTTTTTAAGAAGGGGAGTGACAGGCCCAGAGCGTCTCTGCGGGAAGATGAGCCGGGCAGCGGAGTGAAGAATAGACCGGAGCGGGGCGAGAGAGGAGGAAGGGAGACCGGAGAGAAGGCTGACACAGTAGTCTAGCCGGGATATTACGAGAGCCCGTAGCAGTAAGGTAGCCGTTTGGGTGGAGAGGAAAGGACGGATCTTGGCGATATTATAAAGGTGAGACCGGCAGGTCTCGGTGACGGATCGGATGTGTGGGGTGAACGAGAGAGCCGAGTCAAAGATGACACCGAGGTCGTGGGCCCGAGAGACGGGAAGGATGGTCGTACCGTCCACGGTGATAGGGAAGTCAGGGAGAGGACGGGGCTTGGGAGGGAAGATGAGGAGCTCAGTTTTGGTCATGTTGAGTTTTAGGTGGCGGGCAGAAGACATCCAGGTGGAGACGTCTTCGAGGCGGGAGGATATACGAGCCCGAAGGGAGGAGGAGAGGACGGGGCGGAGATGTAGATCTGGGTGTCATCTGCATAGAGATGATAGTCGAAGCCGTGAGAGCGGATGAGTTCACCGAGGGAGTGAGTGTAGATGGAGAACAGAAGAGGGCCGAGAACTGACCCTTGAGGAACCCAAGGTAACTGAGGCACAGAGAAGTTAAGTGACTTGCCCAAAGTCACACAGGTGATAAGTGGCGGAGCTGGGATTAGAACTCAAGACCTCTGACTCCCAAGCCGTGCTCTAAGTGCCAGCGTAGATATAAGATAAACAGGGTTAGACACAGTCCCTCTCCCACATGGGGCTCGCACTCTTAATCCCCATTTTGTAGGTGAGGTAACTGAGGCCCAGAAAAGTGAAGTGACTTCCCCAAGGTCACACAGCAGACATGTGGCAGAGCCAGGATCAGATTCCCAGCCTGGGCTCTATCCACTAAGCCATGCTGCACTAATAAACTCTCCCAAGCAATTACTACAATTCTCTGCATACAGTAAATGTTCGATAAAAACTATTGATCGATGAACACATGCTCACCCTGAGATTGATCTTATGTGAAATCAGGGTGCAGATATGGGGAGTAAAAAAAAAATCCCCAAAAAACTAGAAAAGTTTCCATAAAAAGACTTAGTAGTCCTATTCTATTAGAAACTGTCCACCTCCAGTGAAATACAATTTCACAAGCCTGCTGCCTTTTTTCTTTGGTTCCTACTGAATTCAGAGGTTCCCACTGGGCTTCAATCATTTAGTATTTGAGATTGTCCCAGGAAAATCTCAAATGTCTCTTTCTTATAATAGAAGAAAAGGCAAGTCTTCCAAATCATACTGTTCACATCCAACTGCTCTTTTTGCTAATTTAAGTGGAGGCGAATCCAAACTATAGTAAATTAAATTTACCTCCTTCTGCCTCTGTATTTAAAAATATAATAGGAAGATGTTTGGAAAATGTTCCTTCGTAAAAACCTAAATGATTTAAAGGTACTTAGGGATCATCACTGAGTGTGGGATTTTTCCACTGTGGGAACAGACAGCCTCTCCAGAGAGTCGATTTCGGGAAGAGAAATTAGATGGAGGAAGAATAGGCATTCATTCATTCAGTCAGTCGTATTTATTTAGCGCTTACTGTGTGCAAAGCACTGTACTAAACACTTGGGAGAGTACAATACAACGAGCTTGCCCTCTAGAAGGGGAGACAGACATTGATAGAAATAAATTAATTATGGATGTGTACTTAAGGGTCGTGGGGCTGGGAGGGGGGAGGAGAACAAAGGGAGCAAGTCAGGGCGACGCAGAAGGGAGTGGGAGAAGAGGAGAGGAGGGGTTAGTCAGGGAAGGCCTCATGGCGGAGATGGGCCTTCAGTACGGCTTTGAAGGGGTGGGGGAAGTTATTGTCAGTCAGATATGAAGAGGGAGGGCGTTCCAGGCCAGAGGCAGGACGTGGGCCAGAGGTCAGTGGTGAGATGGACGAGTTCGAGGTACAGTGAGAAATTTAACATTAGAGGAGCCAAGTGTGCGGCCTGGGTTGGAGTAGGAGAGTAGTGAGGTGAGGTGGGAGGTGGCGGAGGGCTTTAAAGCCAACAGTGAGGCGTTTTTGTTTAATGCGGAGATTGGTGGGCACCCACCGGAAGTTCTCGAGGAGGGGGAAAACATGGTCTGAATATTTTTGTAGGAAAATGATCCGGGCAGCAAAGTGAAGTATAGACTGGAGTGGGGAGAGATGGGAGGCAGGGAGTAGAATTGAACTGAACTCCAAGTGTTTCATTCCTTCCAACTCTTCTGAGGCTTTTCTCCCTGAAGTGGTTCTTTTCCTGATTGAGATTGTAGGTCGGACACTATTAGTGCCTTGAGAGCAATACCCCAAGGAAAAAAAACAAACAAAGGTCTGTTCTGTCGTGGACTTGCTCCAAACCCACAAACGTTAAGACGCGGACAGAAATACCCTACCTCAAAAGGAGTCCAGAATATCATCTGGCAGTGATAATATTTATTAAATACCTTCTATGTGGGCAGGGAATGTGTACACCAACTCTGTTGTACTCTCCCACATGCTTAGTACTTGGATCGTGTATGCATGCATTTGGATTCGTTGATTCATTCATTCAAGCGTATTTATTGAACGCTTACTGTGTGTAGAGCACTGTACTAAGTGCTTGGAAAGTACATCTGGGCAAACTTGGATCTGTAACTCTGGACATTTGCTAATGATAATAATGAACGTGGTATTTATTAGGCGCTTACTATGTTCCAGGCACTGTACTAAGTGCTGGGGTAGATACAAGAAAATCGGGTTGGACACAGTCCCTGTCCCACGTGGGGCTCACGGTCTTAATCCCCATTTTCCAGATGAGGTAACAGGCCCAGAGAAGTGACGTGACTCGCCCAAAGTCACAGCAGCAACCAGAATTAGAACCCAGTTCCTTTTGACTCCCAGGCCCTTGTTCTACCCACTGGGCCATGCTGCTATTCACCTCACTCCCAACCCCACAGCACTTATGTACATAACTTTAAATTCTATATCATAAATTATTAAGCAGCATGGCTTAGTGGAAAGAGCATGGGCTGGGGAGTCAGAGGACATGGGTTCTAATCCCAGCTCTGCCACTCATCTGCTGTGTGACCTTGAGCAAGCCACTTAACTTCTCTGTGTCTGTTCCCTCGTCTGTAAAATGGGGATTAAGACTGTAAACCTTAGCCAAGCCCATGGGACAACCTGATGACCTTGTATCTACCCCAGCGCTTAGAAGAGTGCTTGGCACATAGTAAGTCCTTAACAAATACCATCATTATTATTATTAAGCACTTAATACAGTGCTCTGCACACAGTAAGTGCTTAATAAATATGATTGAATGAATAATGTCTTCTTTCTCGACTGTAAACTTATTATGTGCTGGGAACATGTCTGCCAATTCTGTTATATTGTACTCTCCCAAGTGCCCAGCACAGATCTTTGCACTTAGTAAGTACTCAAAAACTGCCACTGATTGATTGATTGATTGATTGAGCACAGTACGTGTTCAATAAATACCATTGACAAGGAACAGAATTAAGCGCTTAACAAATACCGTTATTACCAGCGCTTAGAACAGTGCTCGGCACAAAGTGGTTAACAGGTGCCATTATTATTATAAATACCATAATTGTTAGCGGGGGGAGAAAGACATTAAAACAAGTAAACAGGAATCAGTATAAATAAGTAGAATTATAGATATATACATAAATACATAAGTGCCTTGGCGCCGGGAGTGGGGGGAAGGGAAAAGGGAGCGAATTGAGGTAACGCGGAAAGGAGGGGGAACTGAGGAAAAGAGGGCTTCGTCTGGGAAGGCCTCTTGGAGGAGGTGCGCCTTCAATAGGGCTTTGAAGAGTCATTGGCAGTGATATTAGTCAATCCTATTGATTGAGCATCTACTGCAGAGCCCTGTACTAAGCGATTGGGAGAGGACAGTAGAACAATATAACAGACACATTCCCTGCCCACAACGAGCTTACGGTCTAGATGGGGAGGCAAATGTGAATATAAAAATGTAAGTTATGGATATGGACATAAGTGGTGTGGGTCTGAGAGCGGGGGCGGATTAAAGGGAGCAAGTCAGGGAGACCAGAAGGGAGTTGGAGAAGAGGAAAGGAGGGCTTTAGTCAGGTCTGTCTCCCCTCTAAACTGTACGTTTGGTATGGGCAAGGAAAGTATCTGCTAATTCTGTTGCAGTGTACTCTTCCAAGTGCTTAGTACGGTGCTCAGAACATTGTAAGCGCTCAGTCAATACCATTGATTGATTGCTTGGGCAGTCACACAATTTGGATTTCCCCAAGAAAAGAATATTTTGTCCAGACAGCCTTATTCTTTCCATCAGAGTCGGATAGGGAAGCAGTGTGGCTCAGTGGAAAGAGCATGGGCTTGGGAGTCAGAGGTCATGGGTTCGAATGCCGACTCCGCCACTTGTCAGCTGTGTGACTGTGGGCAAGTCACTTAACTTCTCTGGGCCTCAGTTCCCTCATCTGTAAAATGGGGAAAGTCTGTGAGCCCTATGTGGGACAACCTGATTGCCTTGTATCTACCCCAGCGCTTAGAACAGTGCTTGGCACATAGTAAGCGCTTAACAAATACCAACATTAAAAATTAAAGCTTATCCTTCTGACTTCCAGGCCCCTGTTCTTTCTTACACCAGTCTCCTGTTGTCTCAGGAACCATAATACTTGTGGTATTTGTTAAGCACTTAGTATGTGTCAAACACTGCACTAAGCTATGAGATAGATACGAGATAATCAGGTCTTACGTGGAGCTCACAGTCAAAGTAGGAGGAGAAAAGCCACCGCATCCTCATTTTGCAGATGAGGGAACTGCGGCACAGACAACTGAAGTGACTCGCCCAAGGTCACGCGGCGGGTAAGTGGCAGAACCGGAATTAGAAGTCAGGCCTCTTTCTCCTGAACCACGCTGCTTCCTAAACCATGACATGCAGGAGCTGACCGGATTGGAAAAGCGTCGGCTATAAACATAGATCGGTGATGCTCCGGGGATGTTGCGTTCGCTCCTCGAAAGCCCGCGGGCTTCATCGATCGTGAAGTCTGCCCGTTTACGTCCCGGGTCGTGAGCTCCTTAGACGTCCAGGGCCAAGAGGAGGCCTACCGTTCAGAGCCGCCATGTCCTGTGGGAGGGGAGAGGGGAACAAATCAAATTTCACGGAGTTTTAGTGTCCCTGCCTTCTCCGGGAAAGCCTGTTGTGGATTCAAAGCGCAAGCAACAGAAGGGAGGAGAGGAAGCTCAGGAACAGCTGGTGAGGTGACTTTCAAAGTCCTCCGGAGGCCGATAGGGAAACTGATGAGATTGCAGAGAGACTGTCGTCTCGTGCAATCTCGTTCTGTCTGGTTGCTGTGTGGCCTAGTGGATGGAGTGCAGGTCTGGGAGTCAGAAGGCCCTGGGTTCTGATCCTGACTCCGCCACGTTCCTGCTTTGTGACCTTGGGCAAGTCAATTCACTTCTGTGGCCCTCAGTTACCTCATCTGTAAAATGGGGATTAAGGCTGTGAGCCACCTGTGAGGCAGGGGCTGTGTCCAACTGTCTGCCCCAGCGCTTAGAATAGTGCTTGACCCATAGTAAGCACTTAACAAGTACCATCACCGTTATTATTATTGTCTATCTCGCTGCCGACCTCTAAGCAGCGTGGCTTATGGAAAGAGCAGGGGCTTGGGAGTCAGAGGTCGTGCGTTCGAATCCCGGCTCCGCCACGTGAGCTCTGTGACTTTGGGCAAGTCACTTAACTTCTCTGGGCCTCAGTTACCTCATCTGCAAAATGGGGACTAAGACCGTGAGCCCCTCGTGGGACAAGCTGATAACCTTGTATCAACCCCGGAGCTTAGAACAGTGCTTGGCACATAGTAAGTGCTTAACAAATACCATTATTATTATTAGACAAGCAGCATGGCTCAGTGGAAGGAGCACCGACTGGGGAGTCAGAGGTCATGGGTTCAAATCCCGGCTCCGCCGCTTGTCAGCTGGATGACTTTGGGCAAGTCACTTCACTTCTCTGGGCCTCAGTTCTCTCATCTGGAACATGGGCATTAGGACCGTGAGCCCCATGTGGGACAACGGGATCACCTTGTATCCTCCCCAGTGCTTACAACAGTGATTTGCACATAGTAAGCACTTAACAAATGCCATCATTATCCTGCCTCTGATCTGGAATGCCCTCCCTCTTCATATCCTATAGGCAATGACTCGCCCCACCGTCAAAGCCTTACTAAAGGCACCATTCCTCCCAGAAGCCTTCCCTGACTAAGTCCTCCTTTCCTCTTCCCCTACTCCCTTCTGCGTCACCCTGACTTGCTCCCTCCCCCCTCACCCACCCTCTCAGCCCGAGAGCACTTCTGTCCACATCTGTAATTCATCCATTTATATGAACATCTGCCTCCTCTCTTAACTGTGAGCTCATGGTGGGCAGGGAACGTGCCTACCGACTCTGTCGTATCGTACTCCCCCAAGCACGTAGTACAGTGCTCTGCACCCAGTAAATGCTCGATAAATATGATTGATTTCAAATCACAATTTTTTAAAATTGGATTCTAATCCCAGCCCCGCCACTGAATAATAATGTAATGTTGGTATTTGTTAAGCGCTTACTATGTGCAGAGCACTGTTCTAAGCGCTGGGGTAGATACAGGGTCATCAGGTCATCCCACGTGAGGCTCACAGTTAATCCCCATTTTACAGATGAGGTCACTGAGGCCCAGAGAAGTGAAGTGACTTGCGCACAGTCACACAGCTGACGAGTGGCAGAGCCGGAAGTCGAACCCATGACCTCTGACTCCGAAGCCCAGGCTCTTTCCACTGAGCCACGCTGCTCTGCTATGTGACCATGGTCAAGTCACTTCACTTCTCTGGGCCTCGGTTCCCTCATCTATAAAATGGGGATGAAGACTGTGAGCCCCATGGGGGACAGGGACTGTGACCAACCTGATTACCTTGTATCCACTCAAGCACTTAGAACGGTGCTTGGCACATGATAAGTGCTTAACAAGTGCCATCATTATTATTAGTTTTTATTATTTATGCAACCGTCAGAGCCATTATCCTTAGAAGCTAATCAGACGGGACTGTTCTGCATCACCTAGTTACAAACTAAAGAAAATTCCTCCACGGTGTGTAATGACGATGAATCAGGAGTCGTCTTTATGGTGGAGCCATTGCGTAGTGCTGTATTTATTGAATTTCCAGGACGTTTTATTCCTGAAGGGACTGCGGGAATTGCAGGAAATCAGTTTTCAACCTGAAGTTTGCACCTATTAAAATCTTGACCAGTTTAACATTAATTCATTCATTCCTTCCTTCCATCAGACATACCTATTGAGCGCTTACTGTGTATGGAGCACTGTAATAATAATAATAATAATAATAATGTTGGAATTTGTTAAGCGCTTACTATGTACAGAGCACTGTTCTAAGCGCTGGGGGAGACACAGGGTCATCAGGTCGTCCCACGTGAGGCTCACAGTTAATCCCCATTTTACAGATGAGGTCACTGAGGCCCAGAGAAATGAAATGACTCGCCCACAGTCACACAGCTGACAAGTGGCAGGGCCAGGAGTCGAACTCAAGACCTCTGACTCCGAAGCCCAGGCTCTTTCCACTGACCCACGCTGCTTACTAAGCACTTGGGAGAGTACAATACAAGAATAAGCAGACACATTCCCTGCCCACAGTGAGCTTACAGTCTAGAGGAATTAGATCACAGTATAGTGCAAGGAAGGATTGGATGTTGCTATCCTTCAGTTGATCAATCAATTGTATTTATTAGGTGCTTACTGTGTGCACAGCACGGGCCTGGGAGTCAGAATGTCATGGGTTCTAATCCCGGCTTGGCCACTTGTCTGCTGGGCGACCTTAGGGAAGTCACTTCACTTCTCTGAGTCTCAGTTACCTCATCTGTAAAATGGGGAGCGAGACTGGGAGCCCCACATGGGGCAGGGACTGTGTCCAACTCGATTTGCTTGTATCAACCTCAGTGTTTAGTAAAGTACCAGGCGCATAGTTAAGCACTTAACAAATACCATCATTATTATTATTATAGTTTAGAGGGGGAGACAGACATTAATATAAATAAATAATTTACCGATAAGGTGCCTATAAGTGCTCTTGGGCTGAGGTAGGGGTGAATAAAGGGAGCAAATTCAAGTGCAAGGGAGATGCAGAAGGGAGTGGGTAAAGAGGAAAATGACATCCAGAAGATTATGAGCATGATATTTCTATGAGCCAGGGCCAGAATATTTTATAATAATGATTATGGTATTTGTTAAGCGCTTACTATGTGCAGAGCACTGTTCTAAGTGCCAGGGTAGGTACAGGGTAATCAGATTGTCCCTCGTGGGGCTCACATTTTTTAATCCCCATTTTTACAGATGAGGTAACTGAGGCCCAGAGCAGTTAAGTGACTTACCCAAGGTCACACAGCGGACAAGTGGCGGAGTCGGGATTAGAACCCACGACCTCTGACTCCCAAGCCCGGGCTCTTTCCACTGAGCCATGCTGCTTATTCATTTGATCTTATTATCGATATCCATCAATTAATCCATCATATACATTGAGCACTTAATTTGTGCAGGGCGCTGTACTAAGTGCTTGGGAAAGAACGATGTAGCAGAATTTGGTTTATTTTTATGGTATCTGTTAAGCGCTTAGTACGTGTCAGGGACCCTACTAAGCCCTGGGGTAGGTAGGTACAAGATCATCGGGTTGGACACTGTCCCGGTGCCACATGGGGCTCCCAGTCTCTATCCCCATTTAAAGATGAGGTGACCGAGGCACAAAGAAGTTAAGTGACGTACCCAAGGTCACAGAGCAGACATGTAGCGGAGCTAGGCTTTGGTAGAAAGCAGCGTGGTTTGGTAGGCTTTGGGAAGCAGCGTGGCTCAGTGGAAAAGAGCCTGAGCTTCGGAGTCAGAGGTCATGAGTTCGACTCTCGGCTCTGCCACTTGTCAGCTCTATGACTGTGGGCGAGTCACTTCACTTCTCTGTGCCTCAGTGACTTCATCTGTAAAATGGGGATTAACTGTGAGCCTCAGGTGGGACAACCTGATGACCCTGTATCTACCCCAGCACTTAGAACAGTGCTCTGCACATAGTAAGCGCTTAACAAATACCAGCATTATTATTATTAGAAATGTTTCCCGCCCACAAAGACGGAACAGTCCAGAAGGGGAGAGAGACTCAAATTAATTGCCCGATAATGACACAGGTGCTGAGAGGTTGAGGACGGTGGGATTGACAATCTCTTTATAAGCATTATGCATTCATTCGATTCTATTTACTGAGCACTTATTGTGTGCAGAGCACTGTACTGAGCGCTTGCGAGAGTACAATATAACGAAAAACAAACACATTCCCTGCCCGCATCGAGGTTACAGTCTAGAGGGGGAGACAGACATTGATATAAATAATTAAATGACAGATACGGACATAAATGATGTGGGGCTGGGAGGGGGATGAATGAAGGGCACAAGTCAGGGCAGCGCAGAAGGGAGTGGGAGAAGAGGAAAGGAGGGCGTAGTCAGGGAAGGCCTCTTGGCAGAGATGGGCCTTCAAGGGCACTAAACAAGCAGTGGGATCTAATGGACGGAGCATGGACTGGGTTCTAATTCTAGCTCCTCTACTTCCCTGCTTTGTGACCTTAGACAAGTCACTTAACCCTTCCCTGCCTCCCTTTCCTCATCCGCTAAATGGGGATTCAATATCTCTTCCCCCTCCTTCTTAGACTCTGAGTCCCATGTGGGACGTGATTATCTTGTATCTACCCCAGGGTTTAGTACGCAGCGTGGCTCAGTGGAAAGAGCCTGGGCTTCGGAGTCAGAGGTCATGGGTTCGATTCCCGACTCTGCCACTTGTCAGCTGTGTGACTGTGGGCAAGTCACTTCACTTCTCTGGGCCTCCGTTACCTCATCTGTAAAATGGGGATTAACTGTGAGCCTCACATGGGACAACCTGATGACCCTGCATCTACCCCAGCGCTTAGAACAGTGCTCTGCACATAGTAAGCGCTTAACAAATACCAACATTACATTATTATTGGCACAAAGTATACTCTAAGAAAATACTATCATTATTATCACTATTATTAATGTAATTATAAAATGCCCACTGTGGGCAGGATTTGTGTCTACCAGCTTTCTTGTATCTCTCTCAAGCGCTTAGTACTGTGTCTTGTACACGGTAAGCACTCAATAAGTACCTTTCTATTGAACAAAACTCTAGGCACACCCTCCCCTTCCACAATGTGAAACCAAATCCAAAAAAGAGAGGAAAGAAGTAAACCCCCAATTGAAATCCGGAACTTTTTTTGTTCCACGGACAAAGGATAGAGCTCTCCTAACCAGAGTGTTCACCTTGAGATTTACAGCTATTTCGTTACCAAGTCAATCTGATGGATGCTCGGGGTTCCCATTCTGAGATGTAAATTAACCGCTAGTGATTTTTGACCTCCTTCCCCTCTATATCACTTGCGCATAGATCAAATTGACTCAGAGCCACGGCACACTAGATTTCTTTCCCCCGCTCCTTTTGTGTTCCGTCGATGTTGTCGAAATAAGCGAGGGCAATGGCAACTCAGCCAGATGAGCCGGGGCCTAATGGGAAACGGGAGAATAAATGAAATGGCCACTCCGGACTAAAATAGCGTCTAGAAACCGCCTAGAGAGCTAAGTGGTTTCGAGCGAGTTCTGGCCCATCCTGCTTTGAGCCGTGGCGTGACGGAACGTGCACAGTGATGAAGAAGATCATTAAGAGCCATTAAAATACAAGTCCCCATCGGATTGTAAGCTCCTACAGGGCAGAGTTCAAGTCTTTTGAAAGTGCCCTCACTGAAGGGAAAGATCAATCCTTTTTTTTTGAGCACTTACTGTGTGCAGAGCTCTTTACTGAGAGCCTTAAAGAGGACATGGGTTCTAATCCCGGCTCTGCCGCTTGACTGTGGTGTGACCTTGGACAAGCCACTTAACTTCTCTGCGCCTCAGTTACCTCTTCTGCGAAATGGGGGTTAATGACTGTGAGTCCCACGTGGGGCAACTTGATTAGCGTGTATCTACTCCAGCGCTCAGAACAGTGTTGGCACATAGTAAGCGTTTAGCAAATACCGTCATTTTTATTATTATTATTTACAATATAACAGAGTTGTTAGACAAGTTCCCTGCCCACAGCGAGCTTCTCTTCTAGAGGGGGAAGGAGACATTAATATAAATACATGAATTATAGATTCATTCATAAAGTCATATCTATCGAGAGCTTACTATGTGCAGAGCACTGTATTAAGGGCTTGGAAAGTGCGATTTAGCAACAGAGACATTCCCTACCCAACAACGGACTCACAGATATGGGTGGAAGTCCTGTGGGGCTCAGCTGTGAGCTGTGAGCAGGGGATGGGTCTGTTTGTTGTTGTATTGGGCTCTCCCAAGCACTAAATACAGTGCTTTGCACACGAGTGCTCAATAAATACAATTAAATGAAAATGCCGGGGGACACAGAAGGGAGTTGCACACAATAAGTGCTCAATAAATACAATTAAATGAAATTGCCGGGGAGACAGAAGGGAGTGTGTGTAGAGGAAATTAAGGCCAAGGACTAAGAGCACATGATTAGGAGCCAGGAAGTGCCACCATTTGCCTGTTTTAGGACCTTAGGCAAGTCTACCTTCTGTGGGCCTCATTTTTTCATCTGTAAAATGGGGCCGAGATACCTCTTTCCCCCTCCTCTTTAGACGGTGAGTCCCATGTGGGACAGGGATTCATATCATTCATTCAATCGTATTTACTGAGTGCTTACTGTGACCTTGGGCAACTCACTTATCTTCTCTGTGACTCAGTTTCTTCATTTGTAAAATGAGGATACCTGTCCTCTCTTCTGCTTAGGCCGTGAACCCCCTGCAGGTCAGGGACTGTGTCCAACCTAATTAACTTGTATGCACCCCAATGCTTAGAACAGTGTTTGACACACAGTAAGCGCTTGACAGAGGCTACAAAATCAAATGAAAAAGAAGTGGTTGAAACCAATCGGGCTGATCTGGGCTGGCAGATTCTAGGTCCCATAATAGCATTAATGATGGTACTCCTTAAGCGCTTACTATGTGCCCAGGACTGTTCTAAGCGCTGGGGTCGATACAAGGGAATCAGGTTGCTCGTTGTGTCCTTGCAGTTGCCATGCCATCCTTTGTGACTTGTCATACCTTCCATCCGCACGCCCGAGGGAAGTGTCTGTTTGCCGACGAAAGGTGGTTTTTGATTGAATCAGCCCCGTGGTATCCCGCTGAGCAAACTGGATTCCTTCCTAGATCCATCAGCAACTAAATTGCCAGCACGTCTCCAAATCCCCAACATGGATTTCAGCTGGAGTTTATTCTGTTTTTCCCGAGAGCGGACGGAGGGGTGGGGTAAACCACAACATTTCTGCTACGATGATGATCGATTAAGGAGCAGGAAGAATTCAGCTCGATCCGTGATCGTTGATCCGCTAGATACATTTTCTGTGCAGTTAATCAAAATGTGGGTTTCCCCCTCTCCAACCCTACGTAAATGGAACAAATTGGGTATGAAAGTCACTGAGAGAGAAGAGCTCTAATTTCATTTTGCATAGTCAGTCTAGAGACTCGGGAAAGCCTCTGTGGAATCCAAAGTAAGTTCATTTGGGGGGATTAAAATCCCTCTTTACAATCTTTGTAATGGGGGATAATCTATCATGTAAAAAAATGATTCAGAAGGGAGGTTGCTTATCAGTGAGCTTTGTGTGGGTTTTTACATTCTTCAGAATAGGGAAAAAGATAGGTGTATCATTTAGATTTTAACTTCCCATATGGTACAGAACAGTCCCCTTTGAAAGAAGTGATTTTTCATTCACTCATTCAATAGTATTTATTGAGTGCTTACTATGTGCAGAGCACTGTACTAAGTGCTTGGAATGTGCAATTCGGCAACAGATAGAGACAATCCCTGCCCATTGATGGGCTTAGAGTCTAATCGGGGGAGACGGACAGACAAAAACAATAGCAATAAATAGAATCAAGGGGATGGACATCTCATTAACAAAATAAATAGGGTAATAAAAATATATACAAATGAGCAGATGAGCACAGTGTTGAGGGGATGGAAAGGGAGAGGGGAAGAGCAGAGGGAAAGGGGGGGAAAAGGGAGCTTAGCTGAGGGGAGGTAAGGGGCGGACAGAGAGGCAGCAGAGGGAAAAAGGGAAGTTCAGTGTGGGAAGGCCTCTTGGAGGAGGTGAGATCTCAGTAGGGCTTTGAAGAGGGGAAGAGTTAGTTTGGCGGAGGTGAGGAAGGAGGGCGTTCCAGGACAGCGGGAGGACGTGGCCCGGGGGTCGATGGCGGGATAGGCGAGAACGGGGGACAGTGAGGAGGTGGGCGGCAGAGGAGCGGACCGTGCGGGGTGGTCAGTGGAAAGAGAGAAGGGAGGAGAGGTAGGAGGGAGCAAGGGGATGGACAGCCTTGAAGCCTAGAGTGAGAAGTTTTTGTTTCATGCAGAGGTCAATAGGCAACCACTGGAGGTTTTTAAGAAGGAGAGTGACAGGCCCAGAGTGTTTCTGCAGGAAGATGAGCCGGGCAGCAGAATGAAGAATAGACCGGAGTGGGGAGAGACAGGAGGAAGGGAGATCAGAGAGAAGGCTGACACAATAATCCAGCCGGGATATGATGATAGCCCGTACTGGTAAGTTAGCCCTTTGGGTGGAGAGGAAAGGGCGGATCTTGGCGATATTATAAAGGTGAGACCGGCAGGTCTCAGTGACGGATCAGATGCGTGGGGTGAACGAGACAGCCGAGTCAAGGATGACATCGAGGTTGCGGACTTGGGAGACGGGAAGGACGGTCGTACCATCCACGGTGATAGGGAAGTCAGGAAGAGGATAGGGCTTGGGAGGGAAGATGAGGAGCTCCGTTTTGGCCATATTGAGTTTTAGGTGGCGCGCAGACATCCGGGTACAGGTGTCCCGGAGGCAAGAGGAGATACGAGCCTGAAGGGAGGGGGAGAGGACAGGGGCAGAGATGTAGATCTGTGTGTCGCCTGCGTAGAGATGATAGTTGAAGCCGTGAGAGCGAATGAGTTCGCCGAGGGAGTGAGTGTAGATGGAGAACAGAAGAGGGCCGAGAACTGACCCTTGAGGAACTCCTACAGTTAGAGGATGGGAGGGGGAGGAGGAGCCTGCGAAAGAGACCGAGAATGAACGGTCTTGGATTTTAAGACATCCAAGTTGAGAAGCAGCATGGCCTAACTGGTAGAGAATAGGTCTGGGAGTCAGAAACATTGGATCAGCTTGCGAATAAGAACCCACATCCTCTGACTTCCAGGCCCGGGTTCTTGCCAATAGGCTATTCTGCTTCTTCTTTGCGTCTGCCCTCCCTCAACCACCCAAGACTGTAAGCTTGTTGTGAGCAGGCACTGTGTCTTTTTATTGTTGTACTGTACTCTCCCAAGAGCTCAGTACATTGCTCTGCACACAGTAAGTGCTCAATAAATACGATTGAATGAATGAATGAATGAAAGGAGGCCAGAGTTGCTAAGTGATCTGCTCAACATCACACAGCAGACAAATGGCTGAATCAGGATTAGAACCCAAGTCCTCCGATAGCCCAGCCCATGCCACTGAGCCACACTGCTCCAACAGGCTTTGAGTTAAGTGAACAGGAGGGGAAGATTTCTGTTTAATCAATAAGTGATATTTATTGAGCACTTACTGTGTGCAGAGACCATACTAAGTGCTTAGAGAGTACAGTATAAAAATATCACAGACACATTCCCTGCCCTCAGCGATTTTAGTTTAATTTACCGTTGAAGTGGGGAAGTCTTGGTGGGAAACAGGTCCGGATCCTTTTCGTTTGTGATCGATATAACCTGAGAAATGTTTTCCCCAGGGCGGTGGCTGGGGTGGATGAAGACCCGGATTTGGTTCACTTGGAGATCGAGGAGCCAAGTGGAGGTAAGAGCTAATGGAATATATAATATATAATATATAATACATAATATAATGTATTCAGTATATATATATATATTTTATGGCATTCATTATGCGCTTACTACGTGCCCGGCACTATCCTAAGGTCTGGGCTAGATACAAGATAATCAGATTGGACACAGTCCCTGACCCACAAAGGGCTCATGGTCTTAATCACCATTTTACAGATTATTCATTTTTATTTATTTATTTATTTGTTTGTTTTTGTATTTTTATTGATGCTAATGCATTCATTTGTATTTATGGTATTTCGTGGAATCACCATGGCATAGTGGATAGAGCTTGTGAGTCAGAAGGTCCTTGGTGCTAGTTCCCACTTGGCCACTTGTCCTCTGTGTGACCTTGGGCAATTCAATTAACATCTCTGGGCCTCATTTATCTCTTCTGTAAAATGGGGATTGAGACTGTGAGCCCAACTTTGGACTGGGACCATGTCCAACCCGATTTGCTTGTATCTACCCCAGCACTTAGAACAGTGCTTGGCACGTAGTAAGTGCTTAACAAGTAGCATAATTATCATTACAGTGCCCGGCATATAGTAAGCGTTTAACAAATACCATTATCATTATGGAGCACTTATTGTGTGTAGAGCACTGTACTAAGCACTTGGGTGAGAAAAATATAACAATAAACAGACACATTCCCTGACTAATGCTATTAATTCCCTGCTGAATTGGACTTTCCAAGCACTTAGTACCATGCTCTGCACACAGTAAGCGCTCTATAAATACGATTGAATGAATGAATGAATGAATGAATGAATGAATTACTACAAATTTGTCAGTCTCCCCCTTTAGACTGTCAACTCTTTGTGGTCAAGAAACGTGTCTACCAACACTGTTTTATTACCCTTTCCCCAGGTCTTAGTAGAGTGCTCTGCACATAGTAGCGCTTAATAAATAACACTGATGATGATGATGATGATGATGATGATGATGATGATGAGGTAACTCTGGCCCACAAGACTGAAGTGACTTGTCCAAGGTCACACAGCAGACGGTAGAGCCAGAATTGGAACCCAGGGCCTCTGACTCTCGTCTTCAGGCTCTTTCCACTAGGCCATCCTGCTTCTCTAGTCTCCAATCTATATTTTTCCATTATTATTGATCCTCTCGCCTCAGGATCATCAGAATTCAATCTCAGGCCCAGATCCCATTCTCGTTCCAGTGCTCCTTGCCCAGAGGAGCTGACCATGAAAGGTCAGGAGTAAAAATGCGCTATAATTTACAATTTGCTTGTTTTCCAGGAAGAGATAAATTGAAGTCAAGATGCTATGCTCCAGTGAAAAAGCCCATTAATGGTGCAATTTGTTCTGGCACTTAAACCTTGAATATTTCTCTTGATTTGCGCACACAGCTGCCAGTTTGGGAGGAGCGCTGGTTGGATGTCGCTTTTGACTGAATCTCCGCATATGTCCAAAGTGACTGAGTCACCAGAAATGCAAACCGTTTCACTTTCTACGCTGTGTTTTGCAGATCGCTCAGGGGCTTCAGCATGCAAGAAAATCTGCTGCTCTCTTCTCAGAACACATTGGGCTTTGGGAGTCGGGTGGGGCTTTTCCCGATTGGAATAAAACTTACGGTTGCAAACCCAACCTAATCTGCTTGTATCCATTCCAGGGTAACACAGTGCCTGACACAGAGTTAAGTGCTTAACAAATGCCATAATCATTATTTTTAATTATTATTAGCTACTTTTGAGGTCGGGGCGGAGGGGAGGGGTGCTTGTCTTTTTTGAATTAGCAACTGAAGAATTTTTTCTTGTTCAAAATAGACTGGGATTGACATCGGGATACCAGTCTTTCCAGCTCTGTCCAGTCTCATGAAGTGTTATCTTTCTCACTTCATTAGAAGAAACTCGTTAACACATCACACCGTTGTACTTTACCCTCCCAAGCCCTTGGTACGGGGCTCGGCACCCAGTAAGAGCTCAACAAATCCAATCAATTGATTGATTCCAATAACCACTCTGTTGTCACAGAACCCAAATGGAAAACTGAAAGTTAGGAAACCAGGGAGACTCAGAAATCAAGGTAATCAACATCCGCCAAGATGGGTTTGGGATTTTTGCTCGGCCAGAAATATTTGAAAAACCAGTTCCAGCATCCTTCCCCGAAGCAAGTTCACAAGACTGACAGATTGGACAAGTCGTATGGCTGGGCTGCTTTGCCAAGTGAAGTAACAAGTAAACTTTGATGTCCTGAAGTTTTTATAAGAATCATCCCTCTTTCCCTTCTCTTTGTCATTCGGCTAAATACATCAGTAGCCATATAATGTGTCCCCCTCTCTCTACGTAAAGCTGGATCTGGCTTCTGAGTGTTGTTTGAGATCTGACATTAAAGGCAGCAACATTTGCTGTTGCGAAAATGTCAAGAAGACAAGGAACGATCTTTCCGTGAGCACAGGGTGATCGGGTCTGTGTAACCCGTGTTGTCCTTTTCCATCAATCAATCGATCAATCAGTCGTATTTCTTGAGCACTTACTGTGAGCAGAACACTGTACTAAGCACTTGAAAGAGTACGATCTAACAGAGTTGGTAGACGCCTTCTCACCCACAGGCAGACACATCCTTATAGGGGCACCTCTCCGTCAGTGATTTCTTCCTCCAACACAAAGAACAATTATATATCTTAGATAAAATCGGACCCTGCGAGGAATTAGATATCAATTTTTTATGGTATTTGTTAAGCGCTCATTATGTACCAATCGCTGTACTAAATTCTAGGTAAGATGCAAGCTAATCAAGTTGGGCGTAGTCCATGTTTCCCATGGACTTTGCAGTTTTAATTTTCATTTTACAGATGAGGTCACTGAGGCACACAGAGAACGGAAGTGATTTACCCAAGGTCGCACAGAAGACAATAATAATAATAATGGTGATTATGGTATTTGTTAAGTGCTTACTATGTGCCAAGCACTGTTCTAAGTACTGGAGTAAATGCAAGGTAATCAGGCTGTCCCATGTGGGGCTCAAAGTCTTAATCCCCATTTTACAGATGAGGTAACTGAAGCACAGAGAAATGAAGTGACTCAGGGAATGAAGAAATGAAATGAAGAAATGTGTTTTATAGGAAAGGTTGCAGGTATCCCGGACTCTTTGAGAGAAACATAATTTCTGAAAAACCAAGGCATTTTCATTGCGTAAAATGTTTTTTTGGGCTGCTCCTCAGGTTTCCGCTACGTCGCCTGTCCAATTCAGAATTGCTCCAAGATAAAATAAATATAAGACGCATTTTAAGTTTGAATCCCAGCTCTGCCACTTGTCAGCTGGGTGACTGTGGGCAAGTCACTTCACTTCTCTGGGCCTCAGTTCCCTCATCTGTAAAATGGGGATGAAGACTGTGAGCCCCACGTGGGACAACCTGATTCCCCTGTGTCTCCCCCAGCGCTTAGAACAGTGCTCTGCACATAGTAAGCGCTTAACAAATACCAACATTACCAACATTATTTTAAACAGTACCCAAAGTCACACAGCAGACAAGTGCAGAGCAAGAATTGGAACCCATGACCTTCTGACTCCCAGTCCCTTGCTCTCTCCACTAGGTCATGCTGCTTCTGAAGAGGATGAGAGCCGGGATTAGAACCCAGGTCTTTCCGAATCCCAGGCCCGTGCTCTATCCACTAGACCACACTTTTCTTCACTTACTATCTATGTTGAATCACTCTGAAGTGTCCAAATGTTTACCGTGGGTCCAATATATTCAACTTTGTGCTTGGCGATGAAAATGATGCATCGCTTTGTTTTCAGTTTTATAAATCACAAAGGCATTGATAAAACCCAATTGCTTGGAAAAAGCAGGTAGTCTTCTTTTCCCGTCAATTTTCAGGATGGAAGTTGTAACATCTCCCCACTGGATGTAATAGTAATTACGATAATAATAACGTTTTTAAGGGTTTACTCTGTGCCAAGCATTGTAAAAAGCGCTGGGGTGGATAGATGATCACAGCCTAAGTAGGAGGGAGAACAGGGATTGAAAGCCCATTTTACTGATGAGGGAACAGAGGCCCAGAAAAGTTAAGTGATTGTCCAAGTTCACACAGCAGACAAGTGGCAGAGCCCGGGATTAGAACTCATGACCTTTGACTTCCAGGCCCGAGATTTTTCCACTAGGCCATGCTCAGTGTGGGAGTATAAACCTCACTCTCCAGGATAATGTATTTCCTCGTTTATACATGGAATAGAAAAATGCTAATAACGATCATAATACTGGTTTTTGCTAAACGCTTACGATGTACCGAGCACTGTATTAAGTGCTGGGAAAGATCCGAGATAATCAGGTCCCACGTGGGGCTCGCAGTCAAAGTGGGAGGGAGAAGAGGAATTGAATTCCCATTTTGCAGATGAGGAACCGAGGGACGGAGAATTGAAGTGACTTGCCCACCCAGCATACAAGCGGCAGAGTCAGGATTAGAACTCAGGTCCCCTGACTCCCAAGCCCATGCCCTTTCCACTCCAAACAAACCCCAAACTGCTTTAAGAGCAAAGCTTAGTAACGAGATGATCCTCGCTGCTCACCCAGGGGAGTGGAGGGAGGAAATGCGTTTTACGGGAAAGGTTGCAGATATCAAGGACTGTTTGAGAGGAAAATAATTTCTGAAAACCCAAATTATTTTCATTGCTTAAAATGTCTTTTTGGGCTGCTTCTCAGGTTTCCGCTACGTCACCTGTCCGATTCTGAATTGCTCCGAAAAAACAGTGACCGCCACGTTTTCCGAAGACATTGACCACGGATCCCTAACTGTGCAGGATGACTACATATTCTTTAAGGTAAAACAACTCAGGGGCTTTTTCAGGGCAAAAATATAAGACACATTTTAAACAGTACCCACTGTTCTCATTCACTCATTCATTCAGTCATATTTATTGAGCGTTTACTGTGTGCAGAGCACTGTACTAATGCTTGGGAGAGTACAATACAATAATGAACAGTCACATCCCCTGTCGACAGTGAGCTTACACAGAGAAGGGAAGTGACACACCCAAGGCCATACAGCAGACAAGTGGAAGAGCCGGGATTAGGACCCATGACCTTCCGACTCCCAGGTCTGTGATCCATCCACTATGCCAAATGGTACTTGTTAAGCACGGCTCAGTGGAAAGAGCCCGGGCTTGGGAGTCAGAGGTCATGAGTTCGAATCCCTGCTCTGCCACTCGTCAGCTGTGTGACTGTGGGTGAGTCACTTCACTTCTCTGGGCCTCAGTTACCTCATCTGTAAAATGGGGATTAACTGTGAGCCTCACGTGGGACAACCTGATGACCCTGTATCTCCCCCAGCGCTTAGAACAATGCTCGGCACATAGTGAGCGCTTCACAAATACCAACATTATTAAGCCCTGGGGTAGATAGAAGATAATCAGGTTGGACACAGTCCCTCGCTCACAGTTTTAATCCCCATTTTACAGATGAGGTAACTGAGGCCCAGAGAAGGGAAGTGATTTGCTCAATAATAATATTGCATTTGTTGAGTACTTATTGTGTGTCAAGCACTGATGTAAACCCTGGGGTGGATCCAAGAAAATCAGATAAGATGCTGTACCTGTCCCACCCGGGACTCATGTTCTAAGAAGGAAGAAGAACGGGTAACTTATCCTAAGATACAGATAATAATAATAATGATGGTATTTGTTAAGCGCTTACTATGTGCAGAGCATTGTTCTAAGTGTTGGGGTAGATACAGAGTAATCAGGTTGTCCCACGTGAGGCTCCCAGTTAATCCCCATTTTACAGATGAGAACTGGGGGCCAGAGAAGTTAAGCGACTTTCCCAAGGTCACACAGCAGCCAAGGTTCAATCGATCAATTCATCAATAGTGTTTATCGAGCACCTGCTGTTAAAGCACTGTTCGAAACACTTAAGAAAATGCAAAAGAACTAACAGACAACATCACTGCCCTTAAAGACCTTCTGGTCTAGCAAGGGAGACAGACAGTAAAATAAAGTCCAGAGAAGAGGAAGAAGGAACGGGATTAAGGCGTATGAGTTAGTGCTTAAATAAATACCTGGGTTTTCCCTGAGCGAGGACCCCTATCTAATTGGTATCAACCGAACAATCGATTGCATTTATTGAATGCTTACTATGTGCCGAGCACTGTACTAAGCGCTTAGGTGAGTATACTATAGTTGAGTGTGTAGCCATGTTCTTACCCCACAGGGAGCATACAGTCTAGAGGGGGAGACTTACAGTGCTCTGCACACAGTAAGCCCTCAATAAATACAATTGAATTCATTAATTGACATAAAAAATTATGGGTATGGACAGAAATGCCGTGGGGTTGTGGATGAGGTGAATACAGGGTGTGTTTCCAGAAGGGAAGTAATGAATAATAATAATAATTATAATAATAATGGTGATGGTATTTGTTCAGCGCTTATATGTTCCAAGTACTGTTCTAAGTGCTGAGATAGATACAAGCTTATCAGGTTGTCCCACATGGGGCTCTACGTCTTAATTCCCATTTTACAGATGAGGGTGCTGAGGCTCAGAGGAGTGAAGTGAATTACCCAAAGTCACACAGCTGATAAGTGGTGGAGCGGGGATTAGAACCCACTATCTCCATCTCCCAAGCCCGTGCTCTTTCCACTAAGCCAAGCCGCTTCTCTATAGAATACACAAGTGCTTAGAAGAGAAAGGGGATTTAATCTGGGAAGATTGGAGGTCGATCATAGAAGGCCTCCTGGAAGAAGTGTGATTTCAGGGATTTTTTTAATGGTATTTAAGTGTACTCTATTTGCCAGGCACTGTACTAAGCACTGGAGTAGATACACGCTAATCAGGTTGACACATTCACAGGGAAAGGAATAGAGTGTACAGATGAAGAAATGAGGCAATAGTGATGATGATAATAGCAATAAAAATAGTAATGATAATTGTATTTGTTCAGTGCTTACTCTTTGCCAAACACTGGAGTGGATACAATATAATCCAGTCAGATACAGTCCCTGTCCCATATGAGTCCCACAGCCTAACTAATAGGGAGAACAGGAATCGAATCCTCATTTTATAAATGAGGCCCAGGGAAGTGAAATGACTTGCCCAGGGCCACACAGAAGAAAAGGAGCCGAGCCGGGATTAAAACCCAGGTCCTATGACTCCGAGACTGCGCTCTTTCCACTAGGCTACACTTCTACTCAGTCTGTTTCAGAGAAACTTCGACAGATTTTTCAACACTGAAATGTTGACTGCGTTTCAGCTTTTCTCTTTAGAAGGATGGTGACATTTTTTTGTTGTTTTTTTCTCCAAGACAGCACAGTCCAGCTCCTTTTAATCATCAGCTGGGTCTGCCTCCTGGTGATTCTTTTGACACCTTTCCCTTTGTTCAGGGGCCCATTGGTTTGAGAGGGATGGGAAAGAAGTACAGACATCGGGCTCTCTCCCCCTCCGCTCGGTCCCTGCCCCATTCCCCGTGACCGAAATCTGGCGGTCCGCTTGGTGAAAACCACTTCTCACCCTGAGCAAACTGTGAAGTGGATTTCACAAAACATCTCTGAAAGAAAATCGCCCTTTCCGAGTTCTGTTTTGGTGGCAGCCATTTTGCCCAAAGGTGACTGTGTTTACAGCGCCTCACCGTCATTGTTGGAAATTTATTTCCCACTTCAAGTATAGTGTGAAGTGGCTCTCTTCTTCTTTGTTTCCAGTCGGCTGTGCCTAGCGAAAATAGGATGAGGACCTTAGACCTAGAATCCATAATATAGATCCATTTGATAATAATAATAACTCTGGCATTTGTTACGTTTTTAACTGTGGTATTTGGTCAGCGCTTACTATGTGCCGGGCACTGTACGTAGCGCTGGGATGGATAGAAGCAAATTGGGTTGGACACAGTCCCTGTCCCACAGGGGGCTCACAGCCTTAATCCCAATTTGACAGATGAGGGAACTGAGGCCCAGAGAAGTGAAGTTTCCTGTGGTCATGCAGCAGACAAGTGGCAGAGCTGGGATTAGAACCCATGACCTTCTGACTCCCAGGCCCGGACTCCAGCCATATGTCATGCATTCTTCCATAATGTGGTTTACCCCAGGCCGCAAAGTGGTGAAATGGGTTGGATGATCCTTTTTCTTGGAGCCAGTGTCCCCTTGGCCACCATAATGGGCTTTCCTTATGGTCCTTATTCCTTCTCTACTTCTCCGACTGGGTATGATCCACAGGGACTTTAATAACTCTACGGATGTCTCCGACATAACCTTCCACTGTCCACTTCCTCTCACTCTTCAGCTTCACAGACCTCCTGTTCCACCCCTCCTCACCCATTCACCAACGGGGATCTATGGTTTCATCTCACCACGGCCTAGTGGGTAGACCCCGGGCCTGAGAGTCAGAAGGACCTGAGTTCTAATCCCACCTCTGCCACTATACTATGAAGTCTAGTATAGAAGTCTATACTTCATTCATTCATTCATTCAAAAGCATTTATTGAGCGCTTACTATGTGCAGAACACTGTACTAAGTGCTTGGAATGTACAATTTGGCACCAGAAAGAGATAATCCCTGCCAAATGACAGGCTCAGAGTCTGTCTGGCTGAGTGACCTTGGGCAAGTCCATCACTTGGGCCTCAGTTAACTCATCTGCAAAATAAGGATTAATATCAGGAGCTCCACGTGGGACAGGCACCGTGTCCAACCCGATTCTATTTATAGCTATTGTTCTTGTCTGTCCGTCTCCCCCGATTAGATTTGTAAGCCCGTCAAAGGGCAGGGACTGTCTCTATCTGTTACCGATTTGTCCATTCCAAGCGCTTAGTACAGTGCTCTGCACATAGTAAGCGCTCAATAAATACTATTGAATGAATGAATGAATTACTTTGTGTCTACTCCAGCATTTACTACAGTGTCTGGCTCATAGTAAGGACACAGCCAATATACATAGCTTCCCTCCTCCCTCCCCCTTCTCTGTTCCCCTTGCACTTGTATTTGTCCCTTTTAAGCAGCTGATATTCACGCCACCTTCAAATTGCACAGCACTTATGCACATATCCAAAATTTATCTTAATGTCTGTCTTCCCCTCTAGACTGTAAATTCGTCATGGGCAGGGATCATGTCTATCATCTCTATGGCATTGTAGAAGCAGCATGGCTTAGTGGATAAAGTCTGGGCTTGGGACTAATGGTTTCTAATCCCCACTCTGACATTTGTCTGCTGTGTGACCTTGGGCAACTCATTTCACTTCTATGTGCCTCAGTTACCTCATCTATAAAATGGATATTAAAGCTGTGAGCCCAATGTGGGACAGGGATTGTGTTTAATCCAATTTGCTTGTATTTCCCCCCAAATATCACAGTTATTATTATTATTATTATTAATCTCCCAATCAGTACAGTGCTCTGCAAACAGTGAACACTCAAAAAATATCACTGATTTAGCTTTCTTTTAATCTGATTTACTTGACTTCCGATTGATTTGTTGGATACCCCTACCTGCTACATAGGGAAGCAGCAGGGTGTAGTGGATAGAACCTGGACCTGGGAGTCACAAGGTCATGGGTTCTAATCCCAATTCCTCCGCTTGTCTGCTGGGTGACCTTGGGTAAGTCACTTCACTTTCTCTGTGCCTCAGTTACCACATCAGAAAATGGGGATTGAGAGCGTGAGCCCCACATGGAACAGGGACTGTGTCCAACTTGATTTGTCTGTATCCACCCCAACGATTAGTACAGTGCCTGGCACATAGTAAGCACTTAACAAATATTATCAGTATTATATGCCCAGGAACTGTGTCTCAGAGTACAAGTTCACATTATTACTACCACTACTACTAATCATAATAATAAATGAATGACATTTTTTGAGTCCTTACTGTATTCAGAGCACTGGGGGTAGATAGAAAAAAATCAGATTGGGCATAGTCCCTGTCCCACAAGGGGCTCCAAGTCTAAGGGGGGAAAGAGAACAGCTATTTAATCCTTATTTCACAAATGAGATAACTGAGGCACAGAGAAGTTAAGTGACTGTCTCAGGGCCACTTGGCAGGCAAGTGGCAGAGCCGGGTTTAGAAACCAGGTCCTCTGACTCCCAGACCTCTTCTCTTACCACTGGACCACATTGCCTCAACAGGAATCTGTGCATTCACACAAAACAAAAATCTCCACAGACATGGGGTTGCAATCCTGCAAATCCGAAAGCTAGAGGGAAATAGAGGGATTCTATTTAGTTGCCATTGTTTTTACGAGATGTTCTTCCCCTTGACGCTGTTTAGTGCCATTGTTCTCGTCTGTCCGTCTCCCCCGATTAGACTGTAAGCCCGTCAAACGGCAGGGACTGTCTCTATCTGTTGCCGACTTGTTCATCCCAAGAGCTTAGTACAGTGCTCTGCACATAGTAAGCGCTCAATAAATACTATTGAATGAACTCACACGTTGTTGCCCACAGTGTCACTCGTCTTGTGTGCGGACAACACTCCTTTCTGACACTGCATCTTTTTTTATGGTATTTGTGAAGCACTTATAAGGTGTCACACATTGTACTAAGCGCTGGGTAGATAGAAGCAAATCAGGATGGAAACAGTTGATGTCCCACAAGGGACTCACAGTCTTAAACCTCATTTTACAGATGAGTGAGTCAGTCGTATTTATTGAGTGTTGACATGATAAAGAGCACTGTATTGAGCACTTGAGAGAGTAGAATATAACAATAAAACTGAAACATTCTCTGCCCACACAAGCTTACAGTCTAGAGGAGGATTAATATAAATAAAATTACAGGTACGGATATAAGTGCTGTGGGGCTGATGGGGGGATGAATAAAGGGAGCAAGTCAAGGTGACAGAGGAAATGGGGGAAGAGGAAAGTGGGGCTTAGGCAGGGAAGGCCTCTGGGAGGAGATGGGCCTTCAGTAAGGATTTGAAGGCTGGAAGAGTCACTTTGTATAGGATGTGAAGAGGCAGGGCGTTCCAGATTAGAGGATGGACGTGGAAGAGTGGTTGGCAGTGTGATCGATAAGATCGAGTTACAGTGAGAAGGTTAGCGGCACTAGAGGAGCAAATTGTGCGGGCTGGGTTGGAGTAGGAGAATAGACGAGGTGACGTAGGAGGGGACTATGTAATTGATTCCTTTAAAGCTGAAAGTGAGGAGTTTCTGTTTGATGCGGAGGTGGATGGGCAACCAGTGGAGGGTCTTGAGGAGTGAGGCAACGTGGACTGAAAGTTTTGGAAGAAAAACAATGTGGGCAGCAGAGTAATGTATGGACTGGAGTGGGGAAAGATGGGAGGCAGGGAGGTCAGCATGGAGACTGATACAGTATTCATAGTGGGATAGGATAAGTGCCTAGATAATGTGGGTTACTGAGGCACACAGAAGTTCAGTGACTTAGCCAAGGTCAACCAAAAGGCAAATGGCAGACTGGGATTAGAATCCAGTTCCTTCCGACTCTCGGGCCCTACCTCTATCCACTAGGCCACCAACTGGCTTATGTTGTCTGATGAACTTAACCCACTTCACTTCAAATTCTAGAATGAACATGCAGTAAAAACAAGAATTATTATTCATTCACTCTTTGTGTTTAATTTGTATTTATTTAGCACTTATTAGGTGCAGGTCACTGCACTACGGGTTTCAGAAAGTATGATATAACAATAAATAGACGTTCTATTTACGAGATGTTCTTCCCCTTGACTCTATTTATTGCCATTGTTCTCGTCTGTCCGTCTCCCCCGATTAGACTGTAAGCCCGTCAAACGGCAGGGACTGTCTCTATCTGTTGCTGACTTGTTCATTCCAAGCGCTTAGTACAGTGCTCTGCACATAGTAAGCGCTCAATAAATACTATTGAATGAAATAGACACATTCCGTGCCCACAACAAGCTTTCCGTCTAGAGAGAAACTGAGTGTAAGATCAATCGGGCATATTCATTATCAGTCCCTCAGTGGATACAATGGAAACATGTCAGACGCAGCCCCGATCTTATATGGGACTCATAATCTAACAGGGAGAGAGAACATTTTACAGATGAGGAAACTGAGGCTCAGAGATGTCAAATGACATGCCTAAGGTCACACATCAAGCAAGTAGCAGAGATGGTATTAAGACTCGGTCTTTTGGCTTCCAGGCTGGACTTTCCACCAGGCAATGCTCCTTCTCAATCCCAAAGGACCCTCAGAATGGGTTGTCAGCACTTAGAACAGTGTCTGGCACATAGTAAGAGCTTAACTAATACCATAATTATTATTATTATGGTCAGAAACTCCTTCAGAGTGGGAAGAAGTACTTTCCTTTCAGTTTTCAGACAAAAGTGGGTCCTCTCCATTGGAGCTCTGTATTTCTTACAGCTCAGTGTCACACATCAAGCCTAAATTTATGAAGGAAATAAGAAAAGATGAAAATTGTCACATTCGTTCTTACCTGACACTTCCTAAATCATTTTCTTAAAGGCTTTTAGCATTTAACTCTGCCCTCCTAAAAAGATGCAGCAATGAAAGAAGTGGCGTGAAGCGAATCAAACCTTACATTCTTGATACGTTGAAAATATTCCGACAAGTAGACGCTCTGTCATCTCCAATTTCACCAGCAAAGGTCAAATTTGCATTTTGCAGCAGGAACCACTTTCCTGGTTCTTTCCTACCTCAGACATCCTGGATATCCAACCCAGTAAAGTCTTTGCCTAGTGTTAAAGAACACCTTCTTGTTATTTTGTACGTGAAGGATGAGTGAAACCAACAGAAAGTCCGCATTTACCTGGTGGTGTTTTCTAAAACAGAGCAGATGTCAGTTTTTTAGAGGAAGAGATAGTCCTTTTCAGTCTATCAGTGGTAGTTTTTGAGCACTTAATGCAGACACAGTACTGTCCTATAAGCTTAGAAGACTACACGATAGATGAAGGAGAAACAGTGAGGTATCAGAGAAGCAGCATGGTGTAGTGAATAGAGCACTGGTTTGGGAGCAGAAGGTCATGGGTTCAATTCCGCTCTGCCATTTGTCTGCTATGTGACCTTGGGAAAGTCACATCGCTTCTCTGTGCCTCAGTTACCTCACCTGTAAAATGGGGAATAAGACTGTGAGCCCATGCAGGACAGGGACTGGGTCCAACCCGATTTGCTTGTATCCACCCCAGTGTTTAGTACAGTGCCTGGCACAGAGTAAGCGCTTAACAAATACCATAATTATTAATTATTATTCTCTATGCCTCAGTTACCTCATCTGTTCATTCATTCATTCATATTTATTGAGCGCTTACTACAGTGCAGTGCACTGTACTAAGCACTTGGAATGTACAATTTGGCAACGGATAGAGACAATCCCTGCCCAACAAGGGGCTCACAGTCTAAATGAGAGAGATAGACAACAAAACAGAACAAAACAAAACAAGTAGGCTGGTGTCAGTCTCATCAAAATAAATAGAATCATAGATATATACACATCATTATCAAAATAAATAGAGTAATAAATAATATACACAAATATGCACAAGTGCCGTGGGGAGGGGAAGGGGGAAGAGCAGAGGGTGGGAGAAGGGGAAATGGGGAGTGATGGAAGAGCAGAGGGAAAGGGGGGGGCCAGTCTGGGAAGGCCTCCTGGAGGAGGTGAGCTCTCAGTAGGGCTTTGAGGAGGGGAAGAGAGTTAGTTTGGCAGATGTGGGGAGGGAGGGCATTCCAGGTAAAATGAGGATCGAGACTGTGAGCCTCATGTGGGGCAGGGACTGTGTCCAAACAGATTTGTTGTAGCCACTCCGTGCTTAGTACAGTGTTTGGCGCATAGAAAGTGCTCCACAAATACTACGATATTATTACACAGTACAAAGGGGGTTCATCAACATGGTCCTTATCCACCTGGAGTTGATAGACTAGACAAGGAACTTACATTCTAGAGGAGAAGCTTGAATTCTAGAGGTCTCGTCTGGTCATGTTTTATGCCGTCGAGTCATTTCTGACCCATAGCGACACCGAGGACACCTCTCTCCCAGAACGCCCCACTCTCCATCTGCAATCGTTCTGGTAGTGGATTCACAGAGTTTTCTTGGTCAAAATCCAGAAGAGGTTTATCACTGACTCCTTCCTTGCAGTAAACGCGAGTCTCTGCCCTCGTCTCTCTCCCGTGTCACTGCTGCCCAGCACAGGGGAGTTTTGACTTGAGGCAGATGGCCTGCCACTCGCTAGCCACTGGCCAAGCTAGGAATTGAATGGACAGGCCTCTGCTTCACTCTCCCTCTCGTAGCCAAGCCTGGTAGAGGACTGGAAACTCACTGGGTGCCACGCTGAGAAGGGAATTCTAGAGGAAGGGTTTAATAATTTAGAGGAGAGACCTACAGCGTAGAAGAGGATCTTACAGTCAAGAAGAGGAGCTTGTAGTGTAGAGAAGGAGGGTAGAAGAGGAGCTTACAGACTAGAGGAGGAGCTTACAGTCTAGAGGAGGAGCTTACAGACAGACAAGAGGAGGAGCTTACAATCTAGAGAAGGAGCTTACAGTCTAGAAGAGAGACTCACGGTTCAGCGGAGGATCTCACAGTGTAGAGGAGGGGTTTCCAGTCTAGGGGAGGAGTTTACAGCCTAGAGAAGGAGCTTACAGTCTAGAGAAGGAGCTTACAGTCTAAAGGGAAGGAGCTTACAGGCTAGAAGAGAGACTCAGTTTAGAAGAGGCTCTCACAGTGTAGAGGAGGGTTTTCCAGTGGAGAGGAGGAGCTTACAGCCTAGAGAAGGAGCTTTACAGTCTTGAGAAGGAGCTTACAGTCTAGAAGAGAGACTCACAGTTTAGAGGAGGCTCTCACAGTGTAGAGGAGGGTTTTCCAGTCGAGAGGAGGAGCTTACAGCCTAGAGAAGGAGCTTACAGTCTAGAGGAGTAGTTTGCAGTCTAGAGGAGGAGTTTGCAGTCTAGAGGAGGAGCATACAGTCTAGAGGAGAGGCTCACCGTTCAGAGGAGGATCTCACAGTGTAGAGGAGAAGCTTACAGTCTAGACGAGGGGTTTCCAGTCTAGAGGAGGAGCATACAGTCTAGAGAAGGAGTGTACAGTCTAGAGGAGGAGTTTGCAGTCCAGAGGAGGAGCTTACAGTCTAGAGGAGAAGCCTACAGTCTAGAGAAGGAGTTTACGATCTAGAGGAGGAGCTTACAGTCTAGCGGAGCATCTCACAGTTCAGAGGAGGATATCACAGTGTAAAGGAGCAGCTTACAGTCTAGATGAGGGGTTTCCAGTCTGGAGGAGGAGCTTACAGTTTAGAAAAAGTGGGTATAGGACATTCTTACAATCTAGAGTAGGAGCTTACAGTAGGGAAGACAGATTTACATCCCAGAGAAGGAGCTTCGGTGTCTTTTCCCACTGTGTCTACCCTGTCCTTAGATTGTCAATTCTTAAATCCTATTTAGCCAGAAACTGTTCCTCCATTTTGCCCACCTGCCCAGTTTGACGTATTTATTATTGTTATTTGTTCATTCATTCATTCAATCATATTTATTGAGCCCTTACTGTGTGCAGAGCACTCTACTAAGCACTTGTGAGATTACTCTGCAACAATAAGCAGACACATTCCCTGAAGTGCTTCCTATGTGTAAAACACTCAGAACTGGGGTTGATGCTGGGGTTGATCTAAGTGAATCAGGTCAGACCCAGTCCCTGTCCCACCTGGGGCTCACAATCTAAGTAGGTGGGAGAACAGATATCGAATCCCCATTTTACAGATGAGGTAATTCAGTCAAAGAGAAGTGGAATGACTTGCCCAGGATCACACGGCAGGCAACCGAGAGAGCTGAGATTATAATCCAGGTCCTTCTGTATCCCAAGCACATGCTCATTTCACTCAGCCACACTGCTTCCCTATTTGGAGGACAAAGTAACGTGTTCTTTTTGTCCCACTAGGCAACGTCAGCCAATCGGACCAAATACTACGTATCTTACCGCCGCAACGAATTTGTCTTGATGAAGCTGCCTAAGTATGCTTTGCCCAAGGTAAATCTGTTCATCCGTGATCCTTGTTCGATGCCTTCCTCACCCTGTCTGGTTACTCTGGGGCCCTGAGAAGACTTTTGCCACAGTTGACAGTTGAAGAGGAGCTCATAATCATAACCAATATGGTATTTGTTAATAATAATGATAATAATAATGATAATAATTATGTTATTAGAGCTTACTATGTGTCAGACACTGAGCTAAGATCTGGGGTGGATGCAGACAAATCAAGTTGGACTAGTCCCTGTCCCACAAGGGCTCACACTCTTACTCCCCACTTTATGGATGAAGCTACTGAGACCCAGAGAAGTGAAGTGACTTGCCCAGTGTCACTCATCAGACAAGTGGCAGAGCTAGGATTAGAACCTATGACTCTCTGACTTCCAGGCCCAGACTCTACCCACTGTGCCGTGCTACTGCTCATCTACCCCAATAATTAGTGCAGTCTCTGGCATGTAGTAAGGGCTTAACGAACACCATTAAAAAAACAAAATGAATCTCCATTTTACAACTGAAGAAACTGAGGGATGGAGAAGTTCAGTGACTTGTCCAAGGTCATAAAGTGGACAAACTGTGGAACTGGGCTAAGAATCCGGGGCTTCTGGATGCTAGCCCTCTGTCCTTTCCACTAGGCCACACTACTTCATAGAAGCGCTTGTGAACTCACGGGCTACTGCCCCACTCAATCAATCCATCCAGCGTATTGAGAGCAGAGCACTGTGCTAAGCGCTTGGGAGAGTACAACACAACAATATTACAGACAGATTCCCTGCCCACAGTGAGCTTACAGTCTAGAGGGGGAGATAGACATTAATAGAAATAAATTACAGATATGTACATGAGTGTTGTGGGGCTGGGAAGGGGGAATGAATAAAGGGAGAAAATCAGGGTGACGCAGAAAGGAGTAGGAAGGGAGGAAATGAGGGCTTAGTCGGAGAAAGGAGGGAGAGTAATTGTCTGTCAGATATGAAAAAGGAGGGCATTCAAGGCTGGAGGCAGGATGTGGGTGAGGAGTTGGCAGTGAGATAGATGAGGCTGAGGTAGAGTGAGAAAGTTGGCATTAGAGGAGGGAAGTGTGTGGACTGGGTTGTTGTAGGAGAGCAGCATGGTGAGGTAGGAGGGGGCAAAGTGACTGACTGCTTTAAAGCCAATGGTGAGGAGTTTGTGTTTAATGTGGAGGTGGATGGAATGGGGAAAATATTAGGCTTTAAATTTGGGAGGAGTGATGGTCTGTCAGATATGAAGGGAGAGGGAGTTCCAGGCCAGAGGGAAAATATGTGCAAGGGGTTGGCGGCGAGAGAGAAGAGATCTAGGTAAAATGATCCGGGTAGCAGAGTCAAGTATGAATTGGAGTGGGAAGAGACAGGAGGCAGGGAGGTCAGCAAGGAGGCTGATACAGTCATCAAGGCTGGAGAGGAGAAGTGTTTAGATTAACGTGGTAGCTGTTTGAGTGAGAGGAAAGGGCAGATTTTGGTGATGTTGTGAAGGTTGAGCATATAGGATTTCTTGATAGATTGACTATGTGGGTTGAAATGAGAGAGAGAAGTTCCAGCCCCTCACACACCCCCTTCCCCACCTCTCTGTCCTCCTCCTCCTCCACAGGTGTATCCCTGAGAAGCAAAACCAAAACCCCTCAACGGGGATGTTGAGGCAGGAAACGAGGAAGGGCACTGATTTGATTAATCAGATACGTTCTCTCCAACTCTCAGGGGTGGTTTAAATAAAGTTTCAGATAACATCAACGGGAACCAAGAATTTTGGATCAGGTTGGCAGGGACAAATCAGAACACTGCAGCAGATAATCGTACAATAAACTAGCCCCTTTAACTTATCGTCAGCCTGATCATAATAATAATAATAATAATGTTGGTATTTGTTAAGCGCTTACTATGTGCCGAGCACTGTTCTAAGCACTGGGGTAGACATAGGGGAATCAGGTTGTCCCACGTGGGGCTCACAGTCTTAATCCCCATTTTACAGATGAGGGAACTGAGGCACAGAGAAGTTAAGTGACTTGCCCACAGTCACACAGCCGACAAGTGGCAGAGCTGGGATTCGAACTCATGAGCCCTGACTCCAAAGCCCATGCTCTTTCCACTGAGCCACGCTGCTCATCATCACCGGTGGTATTTATTGAAGGCTCACTGTGTGCAGAGCAATGTGCAAAGCATTTGGGAGAGTACGCTGCAACAGGGCCGATAGACTACGGTCCCTGCCCACGAAGAGCTTAGAGTCCAGACAGATATTAATATAAATAAATGATTCATTATATCTAATGGAAAGAGATGTACGTAGATGCTGTGGGGTGGAGGTTGGGGTGAGGATCAGATGGCCAAAGGTCACAGATCCAATTGCATAGATGACATAGAAGAGAGTAGGGAGTGAAGGAAGCTCAGCCGAAAGCGCTCGGGCTGGTCGTAATCCGATCAGACATAGCTTAGTTCGCACAACATGTCGTGTAACTGCCATGTAACTGTCCCCAATATAGTTCACAATTCACTCTGCCGCCCGGATCCTTTTTCTGCAAAAACAGTTCAGGTGGTGTTTCCCCTCCTCAAGAACCTCGTGTAGTTGCCCATCCAACTCCACATCAAACAGAAACTGCTCACCATTAGCTTTGAATCTGTCCATCCCCTCACTCCCTCCTACCTCACCTCCCTTCTCTGCTTCTACACCTCAGCCCGCACACTCTGCTCCTCTAATTCCAACTTACTCACTCTACCTCATTCTCATCCATCTCGCCACCGACCTCTCGCCCACATCCTGCCTCTGGCCTGGAACTCCCTCTCCCTTCGTGTCTTACTTTCCTCACCTTTACAGCCCTAATTAAAATCACATCTCGTTCAAGAGACCTTCCCCTGTCTAAATTCTCATTTTCACAACTCCCTTTCCCTTCACAATTGCCCTTGAACTGTGCCCGTAGATTAGATATTCCCCCCAACTTCAGCCCCACATTACTTATGAGAAGCAGCATGGCTTAGTGGACAGAGCACAGGCTTGGGAATCAGAGGTTGTGGTCTAATCCCGGCTCCACCGCTTATCAGCTGTGTTATTTGGGGCAAGTCACTTAACTTCTCTATGCCTCAGTCACCTCATCTGTAAAATGGGGATTAAGACTGTGAGCCCATGTGGGACAACCTGATTACCTTGTCTCTACCCCAGCACTTAGAACAGTGTTTGGCCATAGCAAGCACTTAACATATACTATAATTATTGTTGTTATTATCATTATTAATGCTGCTTCTCTATTATTATGCATACATCTGTAATTCATTTTAATATTTGCCTCTCCTGCTTGACTCTAAGCTCCCTGTGGGCAGGGAACAAGTCTCCTATGTCTGTTTTGTTTTATTAGTAATAATAAAATACAATTGATTATGATTACATTAATTTAAATCATTATTATTATTATGGTATTTGTTAAGCAGTCATTTTGTGCCAGGCACTATATTAAGCACTGGGGTGGATGCAGGCAAATTGGGTTGAATAAAGTCTCTGTCCCACGTGGGACTCACAGTCTCGATCCCCATTTTACAGAGGGAAATGAGGCCTAGAGAAGTGAAGTGACTTGCCCAAGGTCACACAGCAGACAAGTGGCGGAGCCGATATTAGAACCCATGACCTTAGGACTTCCAGGCCTGTGCTCTATCCACTGGCCATGCAGCTTTTGTGCTTAGTATTTATTCAATCATTCATTCAATCGTATTTATTGAGCGCTTACTGTGTGCAGAACATGTGCTAAGTGCTTGGAAGAAACAATTCAGCATCAGATAGAGACAATCCCTGCCTCACAGTGGGCTCACAGTCTAGAAGAGAGAGACAATGCTCTTCACAGTCAGCAGTCAGTAAATATCATTGATTGAGAAATAGAAATTAGTCGAATTGCACACTTTCCAGATTTTGGAGCAACGTGGAACTAAAATTAATCCTTGTCGCTGAAAGTATGTGCCAGCTGAAATAAGTACTGCATTGTTCCAAATTCCTTCTCTTAGAAAGGGCACAGTATTTTCTCTGTTTATTGTAACCTCCTCAGGAGATTAACTCTAGGCTTGATTGAATAAGTAAATTAAAAGTTAATGATTTCATTTAGGATAAATGAAATAGGAGCTGTTAGGATGTTTTCATTAAGAAAGAGGTTTGGGGTTTTGGAGGGGGGTTTTGCTTTTATTTTTTGGAGGTTGATAGTTCAAACGGTTACCACAAAGTGGAACAAATAAACTTGGCACTTAAAGTGATAATACTTGATAATACTTGTAGGAAAAGCTTCCTTTGGAACCTGCGTGAGAAAAGACCAAAAAACTCATGGAATGTTCAAGAGTCTTTAATAGAGTTAAAGCACCTGTGTCTGAACTTCAACCTCTATTGTAGGAAGAAAAAAAAGATACGGTTTTGAAAGGTGGTTTGTGGTCATTTATGTTGCCGTAGACTACTGGGGCAACAAACAATGAAGAGAAGAAGAGGTGTTTCTCCCTTTTGAATTTCCCGAAAAGGCTTTATCAGCAAAGAGAGATGGTCTTTTTCTCTTTGGAAATTGAAAAGCATGTGGGGGAATTACAGATATATATATTTATACATATATACATACATGTATATACATATATATATATATATATATCTGGTAACAGATATACACTTCTCCCAATTGTCCAGGTTCGAACGGTAATGAAAGAGGTTGGTGTGCATAAGTCACCAATTCAATCTAAGTTGGCAGAGAGGAACAGGTTACATTTCTAAATCAGCAGCACTTATGCGCTTCGCAGCGAAATATCATTCATTATGTGGAGCTCAGTCAGAGGCTGCTTGACAGGGCTATGGAGAGAATATCGAAGCAGGGTTATTTTCCAGATAATGAAAATTCAAAATGCTAGGGAGCCTAGGAGTTGATCGGAGACAATACAACTACTTTCCAATAGCATCTCATGGTCTAAAAATGAACATTGTTATTTTTAAAATATTCTATAAAAATATTCATTTAATTTTATCTTCTTATAGTGGCCCGTCACTCATTTTTTTTTAAAAAAAAATGATATTGTAAATTGCCAATGCAATTTTACATCAGGTTGTAAAACTTTTTTCTCAGTGAAGTTTGGTTTATGGTTAACTTTGAATGAGGGAAATGAATTCATCCCACTATTCGCCCTCCAGCACATTCTGTTTCCCTCTGGGCTGGTTGATATCTGAAATCTTTGGGTGAGATGCAGGCTTTGCCTTTTCCCTTTTAGTTGCTTTCTCATCAAAGAAACCCATGGGAAGGAAATTATCTGTGGCTGAGAGTTGCCTATGTAACTATTGAGATGATTGATTCAGGTAGACTTAGTTCTGTATCATAAAATAAAATAAATTATGGCATTTGTTAAGCGCTTCCTATGTGCCAAGCACTGTTCTAAGCGCTGGGGTAATAATAATAATAATCTTGTTATTTGCTAAGCGCTTACTATGTGCAGAGCGCTGTTCTAAGCGCTGAGGTAGATACAGGATAATCAGGTTGTCCCACGTGAGGCTCACAGTCTAAATCCCCATTTTACGGATGAGGTAACGGGCACAGAGAAGTTAAGTGATTTGCCCAAAGTCACACAGCTGATAAGTGGTGGAGCTGGGATTAGAAACCATGACCTCTGACTCCCAAGCCCGTGCTGTTTCCACCAAGCCATGCTGCTTATCATTTTAAATAAGGCAGGACAAAAGTCTTCAACTTAAACCTAAAGGATCTGAGTTCTAATGTCATGAATTGTAATGGCCTTTATTTCTTTATATTATTATTTTTAATAGTATTTGTTAAGCTGTCACGAAGGGCCAGACACTGTACTGAGTCCTAGGATAGATTCGATATAATCGGGTTGGACACAGTCCAACAATCTTAATCCTCATTTTATGGATGAGGTAGCTGAGGCACAGAGAAGTGAAGTAACTTTCCCAAGATCACTCAGCAGAAAAGTGGAGGAGCTGGGACAAGAACCTAGCTCCTTCTGACTTCCAGGCCTGGGCTCTATATACTAGGCCACACAGCTGTGAGTCACATGTGGGACATGAACTCTGACCAAAGTGATTAGCTTGTATCTTCCCCAGCGCTTAGCACAGTGCCTGACACGTAGTAAAGGCTTAACAAATACCATTAAAAAATTCCTGCTTTTTTTTCTGTTAGAAACAATCATTTGATTACCTAGATTGTGTTAGGGAGCCTGAGGTAATATTAATAATAATGATGATGGTATTTGTTAAGAGCTTACTGTGTGCTGAGCACCGTTCTAAGCGCTGGGGGAGATACAGGGTCATCAGGTTGTCATACGTGGGGCTCATAGTCTTAGTCCCTATTTTACAGATGAGGTCACTGAGGCAAAGAGAAGCGACTTGCCCAAAGTCACACAGCTGACAAGTGGCAGAGCCGGAATTAGAATCTCTGACTCCCAAGCCCGGGCTCTTTCTACTAGGCCGTTCTGCTTCTGAGCCCAGGCCTTCAAGCTGGGCTAGGGACTGGAATATTGTTGGTTAATAATTCACTCATTCATTCAATAGTATTTATTGAGCTCTTACTATGTGCAGAGCACCGTACCAAGCGCTTGGAATGTACAAATCGGTAACAGATAGAGACGGTCCCTGCTCTCTGACGGGCTTACGGTCTAATCGGGGGAGACGGACGGACAAGAACAATGGCAATAAATAGAATCGGGGGGAAGAACATCTCATTAAAACAGTAGCAAATAAATAGAATCAGGGTGATGTACATCTCATTAACAAAATAATGATAATAATGGTATTTGTTAAACACTACTATATGCCAAGCACTGTTCTAAGCACTGGGGTAGATACAAGCTAATCAGGTTGTCCCACGTGAGGCTCACAGTCGTCGTCCCCATTTTACAGCTGAGGTAACTGAGGCCCAGAGAAGTGAAGTGACTTGCCCAAAGTCACACAGATGATAAGCGGCGGAGCTGGGATTAGAACCCAGAGCCTCTGACTCCCAAGCCGGGGCTCTTTCCACTAAGCCATGATGCTTCTTTATTGTACTCAAAGGTGAGCATCCCTCAAAAGGAAGCAGTGTGGTCTAGTGGTTAGATCCCGGGCCTGGGAGTCAGAAGGTCATGGGTTCTAATTTCTCAAAAGGAAGCAGTAATAATAATGTTGGTATTTTTAAGCGCTTACTATTTGCAGAGCACTGTTCTAAGCGCTGGGGTTGACACGGGAATCAGGTTGTCCCACGTGGGGCTCACAGTCTTAATCCCCATTTTACAGATGAGGTAACTGAGGCACAGAGAAGTTAAGTGACTTGCCCACAGTCACACAGCTGACAAGTGGCAGAGATGGGATTCGAACCCATGACCTCTGACTCCAAAACCCTTGCTCTAGTGTGATCTAGTGGATAGATCCCAGGCCTGGGAGTCAGAAGGTCATGGGTTCTAATTTCTCAAAGGAAGCAGTGTGGTCTAGTGGATAGATCCCGGGCCTGGGAGTCAGAAGGTCATGGGTTCTAATTTCTGCTCCACCACTTATCAGCTCTGTGGCCACGGGCAAATTACTTCAATTTTCTGGGCCTCAGTTCCCTCATCTGTCAAATGGGGATTGAGACCGTGAGCCCAACGTGGGTCAGAGACTGTGTCCAGCCCAATTTGCTTGGATCCACCCCAGCGCTTAGTAAATTGCCTGGCACATAGTAAGCTCTTAACAAATGCCACTGTTATTATTATTTTTACTTCGACCACTACCACTTTACTGTGACATTTACTACACCTAAGGTCAAGCATCCTTTTTGGAATAGACTTTTCAATCCTTGGGGAAGCAGCGTGGCTCAGTGGAAAGAGCCCGGGCTTCGGAGTCAGAGGTCATGGGTTTGACTCCCGGCTCTGCCACTTGTCAGCTGTGTGACTTTGGGCAAGTCACTTCACTTCTCTGTGCCACAGTTACCTCATCTGTAAAATGGGGATTAAAACTGTGAGCCCCACGTGGGACAAGCTGATCACCCTGTATCCCCCCCAGGGCTTAGAACAGTGCTTTGCACGTAGTAAGCGCTTAACAAATACCACCATTATTACTTAGCAAAGCAGAGGCTTAAATTTCTGGGAAATATCCAGATCATTGAGGTTCTAAGAGCAGTTTCAGACATCTTCTGCTTCATGGGAAGCACCGTGGCCTAGTGGCTAGAGCACAGGCCTGAGAGTCAGAAGGTCACGGGTTCTAATCCTAGCTCTGCCACTTGTCTGCTGTGTGAGCTTTGGCCAGTCATTTCACCTCTCTGGGCTTCAGTGACCTCATCTGAAAAATGGGGATTAAGACTGTGAGCCCTTTGCAGGACAGAGACTGTGTCCAAACCGATTTGCTTGTATCCACCCCAGTGCTTAGTACAGTACCTGGCACATAGAAAACGCTTAGCAAATACCATAATTATTATTATTATTATCTGCTAGATTGTAAATTCCTTGTGGGTAAGAAACGTGTTAAACTCTGTTGTACTCTACCCTCCTAAGGGTTCAGTACAGTGCTCTGCATGTTGTGAGCGCTCAATAAATGCCATAAATTGATTGATGCCATTTCTGCTGAATATTCTCCCAGCCTGTTTACCATCTAATCGTTTTAGTTGTTTCCAAGGATTTCATTTGAGCATCGTGGGAGCTGACTGCCCAACTGATTTACAGTTGAGCACTGGATTACATATTGCCTGAGAAGCCTCTAAATCGAAAAGCAGATTCGCACTAACTTAGGTTCTGTAGAATGAGTAGCAGTAAATAACACAGTCGGATCTCGGTCCCTATTCCACAGGGGACAAATCTAAGTAGTAGAAAGAACAGGCAGTCAATCGCCACCACGTAGCTCTTCATAAATGCCATTATCAGAAATTCTTGTTGGTGATTCGGTTTGAAAACTCACAGGGAGCCATGATCCGAGTCACTTAACCTCTCTGGGCCTCGGGTACCCCATCTGTAAAATGGGAATTAAGACTCTGAGCTCCATGTGGGACAACCTGATTACCTTCTATCCCCCCCAGTGCTTAGAACAGTGCTTGGCACATAGTAAGCGCTTAAGAAATGTCATCATCATCATCATTATTATTATTACTTATTGTCAGGTAGGCCTAGCTTTTATGTCAAGGACTTGTCCTCTAGGCTGTAAGCTCATCGTGGATAAGGAATGTCACTGTTTATTGTTGTATTATACTTTCCCAAGCTCTTAGAACAGTGCTTATCTATTTATTTATTTATTTATATTAATATCTGTCTCCCCCTCTAGACTGTGAACTCATTGTGGGCAGGAATGTCTTTGTTGTTATAATGCACTCTCCCAAGCTATTGGTACAGTGCTCTGCACACAGTAAGCGCTCAATAACTACTATTGAATGAATGATCGAAAGTGCTTTGGACACATTAAGCGCTCAATAAATACGATTGAATGAATGGTGAGATTTTGTTCAGCTATGATGTGCTCTGTAGGGTGTTGGCAAACTTAAGAAATACTGAGAATTTAATCAGGTCCGATCTCCAGAGTTCGACAAGATTTGAATTCACTGCAGCCAAGAAAGTGCCGATCCTGGAGGTGGAATGATGACACCAATTGGATCTTCTGGGTACCATTTTGTTTCCCTATCGATTAATCGGTCAATAATAATAATAATAATGATGGCATTTGTTAAGCATTTACTATGTGCAAAGCACTGTTCTGAGCGCTGGAGAAGATACAAGGTGATCAGTTTGTCCCACTTGGGGCTCACAGTCTTAATCCCCATTTTACAGATGAGGTAACTGAGGCCCAGAGAAGTGAAGTGACCTGCCCACAGTCACACAGCTGACAAGTGGCAGAGCTGGGAGTAGAACCCATGACCTCTGACTCCCAAGCCCAGGCTCTTTCCACTGAGCCACGCAGCTTCTCTCAATGAATCATATTTATTGAGCACTTAGTGTTTGCAGAGCACTGTGTTAAGCTCTCGGGAGAGTTTAATATAAGAGAGTTAGGCACTTAGTGTTTGCAGAGCACTGTATTAAGCTCTTGGGAGAGTCTAATAGAGAGTTAGTAATAATAACAGTGGTACTTGTTGAATGTATTGTGTGCAGAGCACTTGTATTGATTTCATGGGAGAGTCGATTTATGAGAGTTAGTAATAGTAATAATAATGGTACTTGTTCGGTGCTTACTATGTGCTGAGCACTGTTCTAAGCTCTTGGGTAGATATGAGTTAATCAGGTTGGACACAGTCCCTGTCCCGCATGGGGCAATCTTAATCCCCATATTCCATTTGAGGGAACAGCCCCAGAGAAGTGAAGTGACTTGTCCAAGGTCACACAGTAGACAAGTGGCGGGGCCGGGTTAGAGCCCAGCTCCTTCTGACTCCGAGGCCCGTGCTCTAGCCACTAAACCACACTGCTTCTTTCATTCATTCATTCATCCATATCCATGCTTACTATGTGCAGAGCGCTGGACTAAGTGCTTAGAAAGTACAATTTAGCAACAGATCAATCCCTACAATCCCAACAGAGACGATCCCTACCCAACAGCAGGCTCACAATCTAGAAGGAGAAGACAAAAAACAGAACAAAACAAGTAGACAGGCATCGATACCCTCAAAATAGATAAATAGTATCATAGATGTATACACATCATTAATAAAATAGAGTAATAAATATGTAGTGCTTCTCACTAAGCCGCTTGCTTCTAATAGATGCAAACACTGCCCAGATCAAGCTTTGGTATTTATTGAGTCCGCACTGTGTGCAGAGCACTGTACTAAACCTTTGGCCAAATATGACACAATAGAGTTACTGTGTATGATCACTTCCCTCAGAAGTTATTCTAGATTGTCAACCCGTTGTCAGGTAGGGATTGTCTCTATCTGTTGCCGAATTGTACTTTCCAAGTGCTTAGTACAGTGTTCTGCACGCAGTAAACACTCAATAAATATAATTGAATGAATGACTGAATGAAATAAGCTTACAGGCTATGGGGAGGGACAGACATTAAAATAAATTATAGCTACGGAAGCAACTCCATATAAAGTTCTGTGTCTGATGGCTGGGGTGGATTTAGAAAATACGGACTCAAGCGCATAAGTAATTCCGTTAGGAAGGAGAGCGGGAAGATGACCATTTAGCGGGGCAGACCTGGTGGATCTATGTCTCCTCAAAGCTTTTGAAGGTGGTGGCCTGTCAGCTACTGCTGAGACGCAGCATGGCCCAGTGAGAAGCAACGTGGCTTAGTGGACGGAGCCACTTCTCTGCTGTGTGACTTTAGGTAAGTCACTTCACTTCTCGGTGTCTCAGTCACCTCATCTGTAAGATGGGGATTAAGACTGCGAGCCCCATGTGGGACAGGGATTGGGTCCAACTGACCTGCTTGTATCCACCCCAGTGCGGGGCCAGGGTCATAATGATAACGATAATAACAATACTAGTAGCAGGGCTTAATGGCAAGTGCACGGGCTTGGGAGTCAGAGGATGTGGATTCTAATCCCTGCTCCACCACTCGTCTGTCGTGTGACCTTGGACAAGTCACTTCACTTCTCTGTGCCTCAGTTACCTCATCTGGAAAACGGGGATGAAGACTGTCAACCCCACGTGGGACAACCTGATTACCTTAATAATGATGATAATAACAATGATGGTATCTGATAAAGCGCTTACTATGTGCCAAGCACTGTTCTAAGTGCTGTGGTAGATACAAAGTCATCAGGTTGTCCCACGTGGGGCTCACAGCCTTAATCCCCATTTTACAGATGAGGGAACTGAGGTACAGAGAAGTGAAGTGACTTGCCCCAAGTCACACAGCTGACAAGTGGCGGAGCCAGGATTAGAACTCATGACCTCTGACTTCCAAGACCATGCCCTTTCCATAAGGCCACACTGCTTCTATCTTGTATCTACCCCAGTGCTTAGAACAGTGCTTGGCATATAATAAGTGCTTAACAAATACCATTATTATTATCATCATGATTATTAATGATACGAAGCACCGGAAAAAAAAAACAGCCGATGGAGGATGGATTTCCAGGAAGGAGGGAGCGTAGTGATCAAATATTTATTGAGCACTTGACTGTGAGCAGAGAACTGTACTAAGCGCTTGGGAAAGTCCAGTACGACAGAGACGATAGACCCGATCTCTGCCCACAAGGAGCAGACACCGTCTAGACGAGGAGGAAAATTTAGGATGTGAGCAAAGGGTCGGCAGTGAGAGAGATGAAATAAATCAGCTCGTTCTAGACTATAGTAATGTCGGTATTGGTTAAGCGCTTACTATGTGCAGAGCACTATTCTAAGCGCTGGGGTAGACACAAGGGAATCAGGTTGTCCCACGTGGGGCTCACGGTCTTGATCCCCATTTTACAGATGAGGTAACTGAGGCACAGAGAAGTTAAATAAGATCTTACGGGCAGGAGATGGGTCAGCCTATTCTGTTGCATCGTACTCTCACAAGCATGTAGTAAGCGCTCGGGCAATATCATCCGTCGATCGATAATTCAAGGTACAGTGAGTCGGTTGGCATTAGAGGAGCTAAGATCGTGGGCTGGGTTGGAGTGGGAAATAGAGGAGGTGAGAAAAGAGGGGGCAAGGCGATTTGAGTGCTTTATAAAGCCAACTGTAAGGAGTGTCTGCTTGGTGCGGAGGTGGGTGGGAGGTTCTTGAGAAGCAGAGAAACACGGTCTGAATGTCTTCGAAGGAAATCGATCCGGGCAGCGGAGTGAAATATGGACTGGAGAGGGGAGAGACAAGAGGCTGGAGGTCAGAAGGGAGGCTGTTACAGTCATTAAAGCGGAGTGGGTTAGACCTTGGATTAACGTGGTGCCGACAGTTTGGATGGAGGTTCTTGACGAGAAGAGAGAGAAGTGGGCGGAAGAATGATTTCTTTTATGGGAGGAAGTGGAGCAAGGCCAGGGAGGGGATAAATTCACTATTTTCTTGTAAGAGTCTTGCCAAACTGAGGCGCTCATGGTTTTCTGTGGATTCTGCCTATGGAACTGCCCCGCCCCCCCCCCCGCAAAGAGAGAATTCTCACAAAATCCCCGAGAAGCAAGTACTTACTCAGAAAGGGATTGGGAAGTGGTAACTTTTAACCCCATCTCCCATGACGGAGTACCCAACGCCTGACGGAGTACCCAACGCCCCAGTCCAAAGAAATCAAGGACCCAGATCAAGGAAATCAAGAAACCCAAAGCTCAATGCAAAGGCTGCAGAAGGAAAATGTGTATTTTCAGAAGCGGATGGGATTGGTGAAAACTGGAGCTGGCTTGTTTTCCTACTGGGGAGGGTTGGACGAGGACCTTCTCCTCCTCTTCCACCCCGGATTAGCCTGTCCTGAGGAGGAGCAAAGGCACCAGTCCAAATGGGATCAGCAGGTGATAAGCGGGAGATAAACACCGGGAGAAGCAGCATGGCCTAGTGGAAAGAGAATGGGCCTGTCAATCAAAGGACCTGGGTTCTAATTCCGGCTCCACCACTTGTCTTCTGCGGGACTTTGGGCAAGTCGCTTCAGTTCTCTGTATCTCATTTACCTCATCTGTAAAATGGGGATGAAGACTGTGAGCCCTAAGTGGGACCACCTGATTACCTTGCATCTACCCCACACTCAGAATAGTTCTTGGCACATAGTAAGTGCTTAACAAATACCATCGTTATTATTATTATTCTTTGTGCCTCAGTTTCCTCATCTCATCCTTTTCCTTCCCACCTAGACTGTGAGTCCCGAGAAGAACAGGGACTCTGCCCAACCTGATCACTTGCATCTACACCAGTGCTTAGAGCAGTGCTTGGCACACAGTCTAAGTGCTTGACAGATACTGTGGTTATCATTAAGAGAAGCAGTGTGACTCAGTGGAAAGATCATGAGCTTGGGAGCCAGAGGTCATGGGTTCGAATCCCGGCTCTGCCACTTGTCAGCTCTGTGACTGTGGGCAAGTCACTTCACTTCTCCGGGCCTCAGTTTCCTCATCTGTAAAATGGGGATTAAGACTGTGAGCCTCATGTGGGACCACCTGATTACCCTGTATCTACCCCAGTGCTTAGAACAGTGCTCTGCACATAGTAAGCGCTTAACAAATACCAACATTATTATTATTATTATAAGTATAATTTTATTAGTAATAGTAGTCTGAAATTCCAATCATCAAGCAAACAATCGGTGGTATTTTTTGAGAGTTTCCAGTGTGCAGAGCACTCTACTTAGTGCTTGGGAGAGTAATAATGATAATGATGGCATTCATTAAGTGTGTACTTCTGTCAAGCACTGTTCTAAGCAGCGGGGTAGATACATGCTAATCAGGTTGGACACAGTCCATGTTCCACATGGAACTCCCAGCTTTAATCCCCATTTTGCAGATGAGGTAAATGAGGCCTCGAGAAGTGGAGTAATAATAATGTTGGTATTTGTTAAGCGCTTACTATGTGCCGAGCACTGTTCTAAGCGCTGGGGTAGACACAGGGGAATCAGGTTGTCCCACGTGGGGCTCACAGTCTTCATCCCCATTTTACAGATGAGGGAACTGAGGCACCGAGAAGTGAAGTGACTTGCCCACAGTCACACAGCTGACAAGCGGCAGAGCTGGGATTCGAACTCATGACCTCTGACTCCAAAGCCCGGGCTCTTTCCACTGAACCACGCTGCTTCTCAAGTCAAGTGGAGTGACTTGCCCACGGTCACTCAGCGGACAGATGGCAGAGCCGGGATTAGAACCCAGACCCTTCTGACTCCTGGGCTTGGGCTCTATCTGCTGGGCCACACTGCTTTCCAGTACAATAATAATAATAATGGTGGTATTTGTTAAGCGCTTACTATGTGTAAATCACCGTTCTAAGCGCTGGGGGGATACAAGGTAATCAAGTTGTCCCACATGGAGATCACAGTTTTAATCCCCATTTTACAGATGAGGTAACTGAGGCCCAGAGAAGTTAAGTGACTTGCCCAAAGTCACACAGCTGGCAAGCGGCGGAGCCGGGATTAGAACCCAAGCCCGGGCTCTTTCCACTGAGCCACGCTGCTTCTCCAACGGAGTTGGTAGACACATTCCCTGCCCACAACAAGCTTTACAGTCTCGATACGTTCAATCGCGATTGTATTTCTTCCCCTGCAGGATGTGCAGATCATCAGTACCGACGAGAGCCAAGTGTTCGTGGCCGTTCGGGAATGGTATCAGACGGAGACGTACAACCTCTACCAATCGGATCCCCAGGGCGTCTACTATGCGATCGTGCTGGAGGACGTCCGGAGCGCCAAACAGCCCGAGGAGAATGTCCTGATCGATATTCTCGAGGTACGGCTGGCTCCAACCCTGCTGGTTCCCTTTGGGATCTGGGTCATTTTTCGACTTAACCAGTTGAGCTAGTTAGATATGGTGTTGGTTATTTTTTATGGTATTTTTTAAGCGCTTACTATGAGCCAGACACTGTGCCAAGCGCTGAGGTTGATACCAGCTAATCAGCTCGACACAGTCCCTGTCCCAAGTGGGGCTCACCGTCTTAATCCCCATTTTACAGATGAGGCAACAGAGGCCTGGAGGATCAGTCAGTAAGGCAGTTGTATTTATTGAGTGCTTACCGTGTGCAGAGCACTGTAATAATAATAATGCTGGTGTTTGTTAAGCGCTTACTATATGCAGAGCACTGTTCTAAGCGCTGGGGGAGATACAGGATGATCAGGTTGTCCCACATGGGGCTCACAGTCTTAATCCCCATTTTACAGATGAGGGAACTGAGGCACTGAGAAGTGAAGTGACTTGCCCACAGTCACACAGCTGACAAGTGGCAGAGCCGGACTTCGAACCCATGACCTCTGACTCCCAAGCCCGGGCTCTTTCCACTGAGCCACGCTGCTTCTCAAGTGCTTGGGAGAGAACAATATAACAATAAAAGCAGAGTGGCTCAGTGGAAAGAGCACAGGCTTGGGAGTCAGTGGTCATGAGTTTGAATCCCGCCTCTGCCGCTTGTCAGCTGTGTGACTGTGGGCAAGTCACTTCACTTCTCTGGGCCTCAGTTACCTCATCTGTAAAATGGGGATTAACTGTGAGCCTCACGTGGAACAACCTGATGACCCTGTAACTACCCCAGCGCTTAGAACAGTGCCCGGCACATAGTAAGCGCTTAACAAATACCAACATTATTATTCTTATTACAGGGACCGTGTCCAACTCAATTTCCTTGTATCTACTCCAGCACTTAGTACTGCTCCTGGCACATAGTAAGCACTTAATAAACATCACGATTATTATAATTACCATTATTATAAAAATTCGACAGATTTGGTAATGTTTCCTGCCCACACGAGCTTAATAATAATAATAATAATTTTGGTATTTGTTAAGCGCTTACTATGTGCAGACCACTGTTCTAAGCGCTGGGGTAGATAGAGGGTAATCAGGTTGTCCCACGTGAGGCTCACAGTCTTAATCCCCATTTGACAGATGAGGTCACTGAGGCACAAAGAAGTTAAGTGACTTGCCCACAGTCACACAGCTGACAAGTGGTTAGACTGTAAGCCCATCAAAGGGCAGGGATTGTCTCTATCTGTTACTGTGATTTGTACATTCCAAGCGCTTAGTTCAGTGCTCTGCACATAGTAAGCGCTCAATAAATACTATTGAATGAAAGTGGCAGAGGCGGGATACGAACTCATGACCTCTGACTCCCCATCGAGAGGGAAGAACCTCTCGTGGATGTGAGTGCATCAGTTCATCAGTTCATTAAGACTTACTGAACTACTGAGTCATCGGGAAGGTTGCCTTTTTTCGTATGTGTTTGGTTTTTTTCTTTAAGGCCATGGGTTGGGATTAAAAAGTCACGGTCGGAAACTCTCCGTCGATCTTGACAAACGAGGAGTTCAACCGGTACAAATTGGAGATGGACCTTCCAGTGACTTGTTTGAGTGAGGATCTTTGTTTAGAGAGAGGGTAGCCCCCTCGGGAGAAGATAGCTTCCCAACCCACCGAACCCTGCGTTTGAAATCTGCCGCTATTCGGGAAAAGGCAGCGTGGTTTGAGAGGAGAGAAGGAAACGGTTCTAAATTCCGTAGCTCGAGAAGAAGTCAGTGCTCAGAGTCGAACACAATTAATGACTCTTCGCATTTACTAATAATACCCTGAAAGCATTTGTCTTTCCTGCAGTTAATTTACCATCATCCTCCCACACGACCCCTTTCAGAAGAACATGCCGCGGTATTTTTAGCAAATAGGAACTGTGATTGGATCGGGATTGAGTGATTGCCTTAGGTAGATAATCATCTCACGCATAAATATACAGAGTTTATAGCACACAGATCCTTTCACCATATGGTGAGATACGATCTCTTTTTATCGTCTTTCCTAGCATGAAAGAAGCACGGTATTTATAGTTAGGGATGTGATGGAGAGTTATGAAACCTATAAAACAACTCTGGAAAACAAAGAAGGCATGTCACGATCTGGTGAGCAACATTTTGACTGTTCCTGGCGATTTCCGCCACAGGATCGGCAAAATATAAAGTCTTACACGACTCTAAACCCAGGCGATTCTCCATGGACTCGAAATTGTTCTTTGACGAACGGCGTAATTCTGCTCTACGTAGTCACCGGTGGATTTTATTATTATCCACTGTTCTCATTTTCTTTTTCGCAAGCCCATCTGCAGGCTGACCTTTTTAGATGTTTCCACCTGTGCGCATTCGTTTTTCTTTTGTGTGTTTGTATAGAGGGTGCGGCTAATTTTCACTCACGTATTCTTTCCGAGAGCTCAGTATAGTGTGTCACACAGTCATTGCTTGACAAATGCTTTTACGAGTACTACAACTTAGCGTTTTCTGCACAGTCGCTCTTGTGCCTGGAGATGAATTTGGCAAATACATATAGGGGGAAACTGGGCTCCCCAAGTCCAGCTGGTATCCTTGGCAAAACACTACTATTTATAATAATGTGTTGGTTATATTGTTATATTGTACTCTCCCCAGCACTTATTACAGAGCCCTGCACAAAGTAAGTGCTCAAAATTCTCCGTGCCTCAGGTACCTCATCTGTAAAATGGGTACTAACTGTGAGCCTCACATGGGACAACCTGATTACCCTGTATCTACCCAGCGCTTAGAACAGTGTTCTTAAACATAGTAAGCGCTTAACAAATACCAACATTATTATTATTATATATGATCGACAGACTAATTTATAATAAGAATAATAATTGGGGTATTTGTTATTCACTTATTGTGTGCCGGGCACTATGCTAAACGCTGGAGACGATGCAGAGTAATCAGACACAGTTTTAATCCCCATTTTATAGATGAGTGAACTGAGGCCCACAGAAGTGTAGTGACTTTCCCAAGGTCACAGAGCAGTCAAGTGGCACAGCCAGAACTAGAATCAGGTCTTTCTGTCTTCTAGGCCTGTTCTCTATCCATTAGGCCATGCTGCTTCTCATCATAGTTCTTATCACAGTGTTTGGCACATTGTTAGCTTTTTACAAATATCATTTTTATTGTTATTGTGATTATTATCATCACCACCTTCTCAGAGAGCAAGCGTTGCCTACATGTTAAAGCTTCAGCTAGAGGGGAAAAACTGAGAGGGCTCTATTTATTTATTTTGAATATCAATTTAGTGCCCAGACTCTGACTAGCGATGTATCAGCACTTAGGACAATGCTTTGCCCATAGTAAATGCTTAACAAATGCCATCATTATTCTTATGATTATTGTTATTACTATGCATTTGGGCATATACGTGGAAGTTCTAAATAGCATTCCTTCCCATGAGGAGTGGACAATCTATAGTGGGAAGAAATAACACGGTCAAGAGGAAGGAGAGGGGAGGAAACAGAGCTTGAAACTACTAACGTCGAAAATAGTATTCCAAAGCAGCATATAATGATTATAACATTAATAATAATAATGGTAATGACTATGGTATTTGTTAGGCACTTACTATGTGCCAGGCACCGTACTGAGCGCTGGGAAAGATAAAAGGCAATTGGGCTGGAATCGGTTCCTGTCCCACACAGAGCTCACAGTCTCGATCCCCATTTTCCAGATGAGGTAACTGAGTTCCAGAAAAGTGAAGCGACTTGCCCGAGGTCACCCAGCAGACATGTGGGAGAGTTGGGATTAGAAGCCTGGGATTCTGACTCCCGAGCTTGGCTCCATCTACTATTCATTCAATAGTATTTATTGAGCGCTTACTATGTGCAGAGCACTGTACTAAGCGCTTGGACAAATCGGTAACAGATTTGTTCTACTCAGCCACATACCTCTGACTCTACTCCCTCTTTTTCCCCCCATCCCTGCTTTTTCTGGGAAATGGAAAAATCCCCCAAATTCCAACGTTCAAAGGTTTCCTGTTCCGCCAACCTCGGCTCTCGCCGAGGTTTCTAGAGAACATAGGATCATTAGTAGAGAACAGCAGACATTTGAAGAATCACTCAATCAGTGGTATTTATGGAGTGTTTATTATTATTATTATTGCCAATAACAGTGATAATGACAAATGGAACTTTGGGGTTGGTTGGGGAAGGCCTCTTGGAGGAGGTGTGATGGTACTAGGGATTGAAGAACAGTTATTCATTCAATAGTATTTATTCAGTGCTTACTATGTGCGGAGCACTGTACTACGAGAGTGGAATGTACTCTGTTGGAGGGGGAGGGAGTTCCCGGAAAGATGTGGGCAAAGTGATGATTATGAGGATAATGATTAAAATAATAATGATAATTGTATATTTGATAGGCGTTTACTATGCGTCAAGCACTGGAGTAGGTACAAAGCAGCATGGCCTAGTGGCAAGAGCATCGGTTTGGGAGTCAGAGGCCATGGGTTCTATTCCCGACACCGCCACTTGTTCATTGTGTGACCTTGGGCAGGCCACTTCACTTCTCTGGGCCTCACTTACCTCATCTGGAAAATGGCGACTACGGCGGTGAGCCCCACGTGGTATCTTGCATTTACCCCAGCGCTTAGAACAGTGCTTGGCACATAGTAAGAGCTTAACAAATACCATCATTATTATTATTATTATTACAAAGTAATCGGGTCCTACGTGGGGCTCACAGTCTACGGGGGAGAAGAGGTATTGAATCGTCATTTGGCAGATGAGGAAACAGAGGCCCAGATAAGTTAAGTGACTCGCCCAAGGTCGCCCAGCATGGCTTAGTGGAAAGATCACGGGCTTGGGAGTCAGGGGTCGTGGGTTCTAATCTCTGCTACGCACCTTGTCAGCTGTGTGACTTTGGGCGGGTCACTTCACTTCTCTGTGTCTCAGTTACCTCATCTATAAAATAGGGATTAAGACTGTGAGCCCCATGTGGGACAACCTGATGACCTTGGATCTACTACAGCACTTAGAACAGTGCTTGGCACATAGTAAATGCTTAACAAATACCATTATTATTATTATTATTATTATTATTATTATGGCAGAGCCAGATTAAGAACCCAGGTCCTCTGACTCCCAAGCCTTTACTCTTTCCTCTAGGCCACGCTGTTTCTCTGTGTGCAGAGCACTATATTAAGCGTTTGGGTGAGTACGATGTGACAGAATTGGTGGACATGGTCCTTGCCCAAAATCAACTGACAGTCTAGAGTGGGTGATGAGAGGTGAGGTGGAGAAGGCTTCCTGGAGGAAACAGGATTCCTCCCTTCTGCATCATCTATGCATTTAAGAAATGGGAAGTTAGTCAGCCAAGGTTTGCTGGAGGAGGGGAGATTTTAGTAGAGCTTGGAAGATGGGGAGAGAGGTGGTCGATGTGAAAAACAGTTTTCTACTTGTCCTCCTCCTTCAAAAATACATCTGCTGCTCTGCGGCCCTGTACCTGTAAATTTCAGGATCCAATTTCCCCAAAAGAAGGGAGATAAACTCTGTGCTTTTTAAGAGCAGAAGTTCTTGCAAGGCTCCCGGAGACCTCAATAATCCCTCTGAGGCCTCAAGGGGGAAAAAGCCGTGATTTGTGGTGAATCGTTTCCCGGGATAATCGGCACTTACTCCAGGTGGGACAGGTGGTAAATGAGAATTTAAAAGAAGATACTGAGAGATCCCCAAAAACAACATTTTTGCTGGGATCGGAGGTTTCGATGCAAGCTCGAAGACCAACTTGTGGTTCGGGATATTTCTAGAAACAGAGACCTACCGTCATCAAAATAACACTCGGAAAAATTGCACAGAGTCGTAGTGGCCCATGTTTTAAAACTACATTCTACTGCAGTTGAATGCTGCGTTGTGGGTTCAAGGGAGGGTATAAAGACAGATACAAGGATCTTCATCCTCAGCAGTGAGGTTTCCATTTTAGTGATGGTCCCTGCTGTGTTAAAGGGGGTAATGACCATCGTGGAATTTTTTCAGCAATTCACGTGTTGTACTCGACACTGAGGTAGAGACAGGATAATCTGGTTGGAAACAATCCCGTGGTATTTGTTAAGCATTTACTACATAACAATAATAATAATAATTATGGTATTTGTTTAGTGCTTCCTATGTGCCAGGCACTGTACTAAGCAAGGCAGGGACAGCAATAATAATGAATAATGATTATGGCACTGAATTAAGTGTTGGGGTGGGTGCAAGCAGTGTGGCTCAAGGGAAAGAGTCCAGGCTTGGGAGACAGAGGTCATGGGTTCGAATTCCGCCTCTGCCACTTGTCAGCTGTGTGACTGTGGGCAAGTCACTTCACTTCTCTGGGCCTCCGTTCCCTCATCTGTAAAATGGGGATGAAGACTGTGAGCCTCACATGGGACAACCTGATTACCCTGTATCTCCCCCGGCGCTTAGAACAGTGCTCTGCACACAGTAAGCGCTTAACATATACCAACATTATTACAAGCAAATCAAGTTGGACAAAGTCTCTGTCCCCCGTGAGGCTCACAGTCTCAATTCCTTTTTTAAAGGTGAGAGAACTAAAGCACAGATAAGTGAAAGAACTTGCCCAAAGTCATACAGCAGACCAGGGGCAGAGCCGTGATTAAAATCCACGACCTTCTGAATCCCAGGTCCATGTTCTATCCACTATACCGTGCTGCTTGTCTAATACAGGCAATATAAGCGAATCAAGTTGGACACAGTCCTTGTCCCACATGTGGCTCACAGTCTTGATTCCCATTTTACAAATGAGGGAACTGTGGCCCAGAGAAGTGAAGTGATTTGTCCAAGGTCACACAGCAAAGTGGCAGAGCTGGCATTAGAACCCATGACCTTCTGACTCCCAAGCCCATGCTGAAGCAACTACACCTGCTATGTGCTAGGCACTGTTCTAAGCACTGGAGTAGATACAAGATCATCAAGTTGGAGACGGTCCCTGTCCCACCTGGGGCGCACAGTCTTAATCCCCATTTTACAGATGAGGTCAAGGACGCATGGAGAAGTGAAGTTGGTCAATTGCATCAATTAGGGACTATGCAGTTTGCTGCTATTTTACTTTTGCAAATGCTAGTCCAATTTTTAGCATTCAGTAGGCACTCCAATCAATCAATCAATCAATCAACCAATGGTCTTTATTGAGCACTTACTGTGTGCAGAGAACAGCATGGCTCAGTGGAAAAGAGCCTGGGCTTCAGAGTCAGAGGTCATGAGTTAGACTCCCGGCTCTGCCACTTGTCAGCTGTGTGACTGTGGGCAGGTCACTTCACTTCTCTGTGCCTCAGGTACCTCATCTGGAAAATGGGGATTAACTGTGAGCCTCACGTGGGACAACCTGATTACCCTGTAACTACCCCAGCGCTTAGAACAGTGCTTGGCACGTAGTAAGCGCTTAACAAATACCAACATTATTATTATTAAGTGCTTGGGAAAGGTACGATACTGTAATAAAGAGAAACAATTTACTCAATCGTATTTATTGAGCACTTACTTTGTGCAGAGTACTCTACTAAGCACTTGGAAAGTACAGTTCAGCAACAGAGAGAAGCAATCCCTACCCACACTGAGCTCACGTCTAGAAGGGGGGAGACAGACATCAAAACAAGTAAACAGGCATCAGTACCATCAGTATAAATAGAATTAGATATATATATATATATATATACACACATACATATATATATATAGCCATCAGAAGAAGTGAAACAGGCATAGATATAAGTAAATAGAATTATACACGTGTACATATATACCCAAGGGCTGTGGGGCAGGGAGGAGGGGTAGGAAGAAGGGAGCGAGTCAGCAATCCCTGCCCTCAGCTAGTTTGCAATGTGTGGATGTCGGGAAAACAGATATTAATATGAGTAAACAGACATCAATATAAGTAAATACAATTTCCGATATGTTCATAAATGCTTTGGGATTGGGGGGGGGGGGGAGAGCAAAGGGAGCAAATCAGGGTAACACAGAAGGAAGTGAGAGATGAGGAAAAGTGGGGCTTAGGAAGGCCTCTTGGAGGAGATGGGCCTTCAATAAGGCTTTGAATGTGGGGGAGAGTCATTGTCTGGGGGATTTGAGGAGGGACGGTGTTCCGGGCCAGAGGTAGGACGTGGGCGAGAGGTTGGCGGGGAGACAGGTGAGATGGAGGCCCAGTGAGGAGGTTAAAGGCTGCAGAGGAGCAGAGTATGTGGGCTGCGATGGATTCATGAGTTCGAATCCCAGCTCTGCCACTTGTCGGCTGTGTGACTGTGGGCAAGTCACTTAACTTCTCTGTGCCTCAGTTCCCTCATCTGTAAAATGGGGATTAAGACTGTGAGCCCCACGTGGGACAACCCGATTCCCCTGTATCTACCCCAGCGCTTAGAACAGTGCTCGGCACATAGTAAGCGCTTAACAAATACCAAGATTATTATTATTATTAGAAGGAGAGAAGGGAGGTGAGGTAGGAGGGGGAGAGGGGATGGAGGCTTTATGGCCAATGGTGAGGAGAGGAAAACAGATATAGAATATCTATTTTCCAGATGAGAAAACCGAGGCTCAGGTAAATTAAGTGATTTGCCCAAAGTCACACAGCAGGCGAGTGGCACAGTTGGGATTGGAACCCAGGTCCTCTGAGCTCCAGGGACTTGCTCTTTTCAGTAGGCCATACCATTTCTTGACTGATGGAGTAGTGGTATGTTAAATTTTTCCCAGTGCTTAGTTCAGTGCTCTGCATACAGTAAAATCTCAGGAAATAGCACTTTGATATTTGGGATATGTCCCTTACAGGGATGGAGTCTGTTTGGAAATGCAGCTCTTAGAATCTTAGACTGGAGAAGCAGCATGGCCTAGTGGAGAGAGCACAGGCCTGCGAGTCAGAAGGTCACGAGTTCTAATTTCGGCTCCACCGCTTATCATCTCTGTGGCTTTGGGCAAATCACTTCAATTTTCTGGGTCTCAATTCCCTCATCTGTCAAATGGGAAGTGAGACTGAGAACCCTATGTGGGACAGGGACTGTGTCCAGCCCTTTTTGCATGTATCCATCCCAGAGCTTAGTACAGGGCCTGGCACATCATAAGCACTTAACAAATACCAGAATTATTATTATTATTTCTTTCACCACTGCGTTTCTCTCCTCTATTGTCTCTCCACACCTGGGTGGGTGGTTTCCCTTTCCCATGTCCACCACTTGTCAGCTGTGTGACTTTGGGCAAGTCACTTCACTTCTCTGTGCTTCAGTGACCTCATCTGTAAAATGGGGATTTAGACTGTGAGTCCCACCTGGGACAACCTGATCACCTTGTATCTCCCCCAGTGCTTAGAAAAGTGCTTGTCACATAGTAAGCGCTTAACAAATACCATTATTATTATATCATGATTTTTACTGTTATCATTGTCAAAATTAGATCCCAGGTCTCCTCCCAATCCAGCGTTCTCCCCTCTAAGCCCTGCTGCCTATTAGCAAAATATCTGGGTCAGAATCAGTGATAAAAGGTGGGCTGTTCAGGAAGGTGAAATCCAACGAACGCTGTACAACATGACATCTGTTTGATTCGATAGTTTTCGCTTTTTCTCCCTTACCCTTAATAACGCATAAAGGCGGCTCTCTCCTAGAGGTTTTGTGAAATTCAGCCCTCTCCCTCTTCTTCCCTCTGTGATTTCAATTCCAAACCTCCCAAGATTCCCATGTAATTAGAGAAACGGCAGCCCCAGCGGGGCCTTGGAATGAATACAGGGCTAAAGGTCAACATGTTTCCACTGCCTCCAAAGCATTGAGGTGCTGGAAGCGGCTGCTCTTTTTCGTTCCGGCCTCCACGCTTTCCTCATTGATTTTCCCCCAGTAGCCTAAGACCGTGGTCTGCACCAGCAGCTTCATGATCTCTGTTATGCCAAGCTTTGTCAGAACTGCCTGAATGCAGAGCTCTGATCTTTTTCCACGTCCGAGCCATCCCGTTACAGAACCCCCGCCCTCGGTTTTAAGAAAGAGCTCCGGTCCAAGATCTGACCATCCCGGCCGCCTTGAGCGGCTCTTTCTCTTCTTGACTAACTGGCGTGGAATTTTCGGATGAAACTCCAGAAATAGAACAGATATAGCCGAGCGGAGAGATTCCTCGGTGTAATCGGTAATACGGTGGGCTCTGGGTGACTGGAAAAATGCTCAAAGATTGCAGGAGGTGAGGGGCAAAGAGGCTCAAGTCAGAAGAGATCGAAATATTAATTGTGGTGTTTGTTAAGCGCTATGTGTCCAGCACTGTACTAAGCAATGGGGTAGATGCAGCTGAATTGGGTAGGACACAGTCCTCATCCCACACGAGGCTCACGGACTAAATAGAGAAGCAGTGTGGTCCAGTAGTTAGAGCCTGGGCTTGGGAGTCAGAAGGACCAGGGTTCTAAAGCCAGCTCCGCCAGATGTCTGCTGTGTGACCTTGGGTAAGTCACTTCTCTGGGCCTTAGTTGCCGCATCTGAAAAATGGGGATTAAGATCAGGAACCTCTTGTGGGACAGGGACTGTGTCCAACCTGATTAGTGTATATCTTCCCCAGTGTTTAATACAGTGCCTGGCAGCATGGCTTAGTGGAAAGAACGTGGGCTTGGGAGTCAGAGGTTGTGGCTTCTAAACCCGCCTCTGCCACTTGTCTGCTATGTGACCTTGGGCACGTCATTTAACTTCTCTGGACCTCTGTTTCCTCATCTGCCAAATGACAATTCAATGCCTCTTCTCTCCCTTAGACTGTGAGCCCCAAGGAGGACCCGATTACTTTGTAATAATAATAATGATAATGATGGTATTTGTTAAGCTCTTACTATGTGCCAAGCACTGTTCTAAGCGCTGGGGTAAATGCAAGGTACCACGTGGGGCTCATCGCCTTAGTCGCCATTTTCCAGATGAGGTAAGTGAGGCCCAGAGAAGTGAAGTGACCTGCCCAAGGTCACACAACGGACAGGTGGCGGTACCGGGAATAGAACCCATGGCCTCTGACTCCCAAACCGATGCTCTTGCCACTAGACCATGCTGCTTTGTACCTACCCCAGTGCTTAGAACAGTGCTTGATGCATAGTAAATGCCTATCAAATATACAATTATCATTATTACTATAATCATTATCCTCATAATCATCACTTTGCCCACATCTTTCCGGGAACTCCCTCCCCCTCCAACAGAGTACATTCCACTCTCGTAGTACAGTGCTCCGCACATAGTAAGCACTGAATAAATGCTATTGAATGAATAACTGCTCTTCAATCCCTAGTACCATCACATCTCCTCCAAGAGGCCTTCCCCAACCAACCCCAAAGTTCCATTGGTCATTATCATTATTATTGGCAATAATAATAATAAACACTCCATAAATACCACTGATTGATTGAGTCTTCAGATGTCTGCTATTCTCTACTAAAGATCCTACGTTCTCTAGAAACCTCGTCGAGAGCAGAGGTTGGCGGAACAGGAAACCTTTGAACGTTGGAATTTGGGGGATTTTTCCATTTCCCAGAAAAAGCAGGGATGGGGGGAAAAAGAGGGAGTAGAGTGAGAGGTATGTGGCTTAGTAGAACAAATCTGTTACCGATTTGTCCATTCCAAGCGCTTAGTACAGTGCTCTGCACATAGTAAGCGCTCAATAAATACTACTGAATGAATAGTAGATGGAGCCAAGCTCGGGAGTCAGAATCCCAGGCTTCTAATCCCAACTCTCCCACATGTCTGCTGGGTGACCTCGGGCAAGTCGCTTCACTTCTCTGGAACTCAGTTACCTCATCTGGAAAATGGGGATCGAGACTGTGAGCTCTGTGTGGGACAGGAACCGATTCCAGCCCAATTGCCTTTTATCTTTCCCAGCGCTCAGTACGGTGCCTGGCACATAGTAAGTGCCTAACAAATACCATAGTCATTACCATTATTATTAATATTATAATCATTATATGCTGCTTTGGAATACTATTTTCGACGTTAGTAGTTTCAAGCTCTGTTTCCTCCCCTCTCCTTCCTCTTGACCGTGTTATTTCTTCCCACTATAGATTGTCCACTCCTCATGGGAAGGAATGCTATTTAGAACTTCCACGTATATGCCCAAATGCATAGTAATAACAATAATCATAATAATAATGATGGCATTTGTTAAGCATTTACTATGGGCAAAGCATTGTCCTAAGTGCTGATACATCGCTAATCAGAGTCTGGGCACTAAATCGATATTCAAAATAAATAAAAGAGAGCCCTCTCTGTTTTTCCCCTCTAACTGAAGCTTTAACATGTAGCCAACGCTTGCTCTCTCAGAAGGTGGTGATGCTAATAATCACAATAACATTAAAATTGATATTTGTAAAAAGCTAACAATGTGCCAAATACTGTGACTGTGATAAGAACTATGATGAGAGGCAGCATGGCCCAATGGATAGAGAACAGGCCTAGAAGACAGAAAGACCTGGGTCGTAGTTCTGGCTGTGCCACTTGTCTGCTGTGTGACCTTGGGAAAGTCACTACACTTCTCCAGGCCTCAGTTACCTCATCTATAAAATGGGGATTAAAACTGTGTCTGATTACTTTCTATCGACTCCAGCATTTAGCATAGTGCCTGGCACATAATAAGTGAATAACAAATGCCCCAGTTATTATTACTATTATTATAAGCCTGTCAATCATATATAAGAATAATAATAATAATGATAGTATTCATCAAGTGCTTTGAGAGCAGGTTGGCTCAGTGGAAAGAGCCCGGGCTTGGGAGTCAGAGGTCATGGGTTCGAATCCCCGCTCTAATGTTGGTATTTGTTAAGCGCTTACTATTCAATATTCAATAGTATTTATTGAGCGCTTACTATGTGCAGAGCACTGTACTAAGCGCTTGGAATGAACAAGTCGGCAACAGATAGAGACAGTCCCTGCCGTTTGACGGGCTTACAGTCTAATCGGGACACTATGTGCCGAGCACTGTTCTAAGCGCTGGGGTAGACACAGGGGAATCAGGATGTCCCACGTGGGGTTCACAGTCTTAATCCCCATTTTACAGATGAGGTAACTGAGGCACAGAGAAGTTAAGTGACTTGCCCACGGTCACACAGCTGACAGGTGGCAGAGCTGGGATTCGAACTCATGACCTCTGCCTCCAAAGCCCATGCTCTTTCCACAGAGCCACGCTGCTTCTTTTCTGCCACTTGTCAGCTGTGTGACTGTGGGCAAGTCACTTCACTTCTCTGTGCCTCAGTGACCTCATCTGTAAAATAGAGATTAATACTGTGAGCGTCACGTGGGACAGCCCGATTACCCTGTATCAACCCCAGCACTTAGAATAGTGCTCTGCACATAGTAAGCACTTAACAAATACCAATATTATTATTATTATCATATATAATTGACAGACTAATTTGTAATAATAATAATAATAATAGGGGCATTTGTTATTCACTTATTATGTGCCAGGCACTATGCTAAGTGATGGAGTAGATACTGAACCGACAGTCTAACCACACTCCATATTAGACAACTAAATACCTGTTTCCCTCCCTATTAGACCGTGAGCCCTGTGGTCAGAAGGGACTGAGTCTAATCTCATTCTCTTATTTTTTTTAATAGTATCGGTTAAGCACTTATTATGTTCCAGGCCCTGGGATAGATACAGTTAAGTAGGCTGTGCACGATCCCTGTCCCTCATAGGGCTCACAGTCTTAATCCCTGTTTGACAGATGAGGGAACTGAGGCACCACGAAGTTGAGTTTAGCACAGAGCTTAGCTCAATGCATGTCACACAAAAGGCACTTAATACACATCGTGATTATCCCCTGAATCTAGTCAAAGTAATTTTTGGAATAATTGAGATAATAATTGTGGTATTTGTTGAACACTTACTATGTACCAGACACGATACTAAGTGCTGGGGTGGATACAAGCAAATAGGGTTGGACCCAGTCCCTCTCCCTTGTGGGACTCCAAGTTTTAATCCCCATTTTTCAGATGAGGTAACTGAGGCACAGAGAAGTGAGGTGACTTGCCCATTATTGTACTCTCCCAAGTGCTTAGGACAGTACTTCACACAAAGTGCTCAATGAATATGATTGAACGAATGAATCAGTGAATGAATCAGAGAAGCAGCGTGGCTCAGTGGAAAGATCCCCGGCTTAGGAGTCAGAGATCATGGGTTCAAATCCCGGCTCTTCCACTTGTCAGCTTTGTGACTGTGGGCAAATCACTTAACTTCTCTGTGCCTCTGTTACCTCATCTGTAAAATGGGAATTAAGACTGTGAACCTCACTTGGGACAACCTAATTACCCTGTATCTACCCCAGCCCTTAGAACAGTGCGCCGCACATCGTAAGCGCTTAACAAATACCAACATTATTATTATTATTACTATGAATGAATGAAAGTCACACAGCATACAAGTGGAGGAGCTGGGATTAGAACCCATGACACGCAATCTTCAGACTCCAGGCCCAGTCTCTGTTATTATTATTATCATTCTCATTATGGTATTTGTTGAACACTATGTGCCAGGCACTGTACTAAGCACTGGGGTAGATACAAGCCAATGAGGTTGGACACAGTCCCTGTCCCACATGGGGCTCACAGTCTCAATCCCCGTTTTCCAGATGAGGGAACTGAGGCCCAGAGAAATGAAGTGACTTGCCTAAGGTCACACAGCAGAGAAGTGGCAGAGCCAGGATTAGAACCCACGACCTTCCGACTCCCAGGCCCAGGATCCAGTCACTACGCCACACTATTTCCGTTGCACTACCTAGGCCATCTGCTTCTCAGTATTGAGTTGGATGTAGTCTGGAAAAAGGCATCAAGTTCACTGGCTTAATCGTCAGCGGTTATTTATTCATATTAATTTCTGTCTCCCCTCCCCCCGGACTCCCACACTATAAGCCCACTGTGGAGAAGCAGCATGGCTCAGTGGAAAGAGCCCGGGCTTTGGAGTCAGAGGTCATGGGTTCGAATCCCGGCTCTTCCACTTGTCAGCTGTGTGACTGTGGGCAAGTCACTTCACTTCTCTACGCTTCAGTTACCTCATCTGCAAAATGGGGATGAAGACTGTGAGCCTCACGTGGGACGACCTGATGACCTTGTATCTACCCCAGAGCTTAGAACAGTGCTCTGCACATAGTAAGTGCTTAACAAATACCAACATTATTATTAAAAAATGTGTCCATTTTATTGATATAGTATCCTCTCACATGCGCTTAGTACAGTGCTCTACACACAGTAAGCACTGAATAAACATGATTGACTGACTCGCTGACTGATCCTGAAGCGACACAATCAGAAACCCAAGCAGGAAAAGTTGTGGACACTATTCAGTCATTCCTTCACTGTCACATTTATTGAGCGCTTACCGTGTGCAGAGCACTGTACTAAGCACCTGGGATAGTACAAGACAACAACAGAGACCCAATCCCTGCGCACAACAGTCTGGAGGGGGAATAAAAATAATAATAATAATGTTGGTATTTGTTAAGCGCTTACTATGTGCCAAGCACTGTTCTAACCGCTGGGGTAGATACAAGATAATCAGGTTGTCTCACGTAGGGCTCACAGTCTTCATCCCCATTTTACAGATGAAGTAACCGAGGCACAGAGAAGTGAAAGTGACTTGTCCGAGGTCACCCAATGGGCAAGCGGCGGAGCCGGGATTAGAATCCATGACCTCTGACTCCCAAGCCCGGGCTCTTTCCACTGAGCCAGGCTGAGCTATATCTATTCATAGGAAATCTCTATCTTATGAATCGTGGTCAGAGCTCGCTAGTCTTGGCTGTTTCTCAACCGGAACGTGTTTGAATCCCAGGGCAAAACGGGGAATGGAGTAGGTCCTTAATCCTCTCGATGTTTGACTTGCAGGTCAGAGGTGTGAAAGGAGTTTTTCTGGCCAACCAGAAGATTGATGGCAAGGTGACAACGCTCATCACTTACAACAAAGGCCGGAACTGGGACCGTCTCAGAGCCCCCCTCACGGACATGAACGGGAAACCCACCAACTGCAAGCCGGTAGGTTCTCGATTTCAAATACTCTCACGGCCTGTAGCTTTTTCCCTTCTGTTTCTTTTTAAATGGCGTTTACTCTGTGCCTAGCACTGAACTAAGCGCCGAGGTGGATATCAGATCGGTGTGTCCCACGTGGGGCTCGTGGCTTTAACCCTCATTTTAAAATAAATAAATAAATAACTGCGGTATTTAAGTGCTTAATCTGTGCCAGGCACTGTAGTAATAATGATATTGGTATTTGTTAAGCGCTTATTATGTGCAGAGCACTGTTCTAAGCGCTGGGGTAGATACAAAGTAATCAGGTTGTAATAAAGTTGGTATTTGTTAAGCGCTTACTATGTGCAGAGCACTGTTCTAAGCGCTGGGGTAGACACAGGGGAATCGGGTTGTCCCACGTCGGGCTCAGTCTTAATCCCCATTTTACAGATGAGGTAACTGAGGCACAGAGAAGTGAAGTGACTTGCCCACAGTCAAAGTGAATATAAGATCGGCATGTCCCACGTGGGGCTCTCAGCTTTAATCCCCATTTTACTACTACTAATAATAGTGATGGTTTTTGTAAGCGCTTACTATGTGCAAAGCACTGTTCTAAGCACTGGGGGGATACGCGGTGATTAGGTTTTACAGATGGGGTTACCGAGGCACAGAGAAGTGAAGCGACTTGCCCAAGGTGACACAGCACAGCTCTTTATGGTCAGGTAATGCGTCTGTTTGCCGTTATTTTGTACTCGCCCAAGAGCTTAGTACAGTGCTCTGCACACCGTAAGCACTCAATAAATATGATTGAATGAATTAAGGTGGCAGAGCCGGGAGTAGAACCCAAGTCCTCTAACTTCCGGGCCCGGGATCTTTCAGCACTTAGTATGGTGCCTGGCACGTAGTAAGCGCTTAACACATACCATAATTATTATTCACGAGGATGTGCTGCTTTTGAAAATCATTCAATCAATAAACAGTATTTATTGAGCACTTACCGTGTGTGGAACCCTGTATGAAGCGCTTTGCAAAGTACAAGACAATAGATGAGGTAAACACGATCCTCTCCCAAGCATGCTCTGCTCACAGTAAACACCCCAAAAGATACAAACGATTCATTGACCTCTGCCCGCAAGGAGCTTAAAGTGTTCAGGTGGTGGGGAGGGAGACAGACATTAAAATAAATTATGGATAGGGAAAGCAGTATACTGAATTAATAATGATTTTGGTACTTGTTAGGCATTTACTATGTGTCAAGCACCGTTCTAAGCACTGGGGTGGAAACAGGATAATTAGGTTAGCACAGTCTCTGTCCCACAAGGGGCTCACGGTCTAAGTCAGAAGGAGGAGCGTTTAATCTCCAGGGAATTGAAAGAATATTTAAATGAGTGTTTATGAGAATTTAATGAGCACTTCATTTCATGGGAAGCGGAGCTGTGTGACTGTGGGCAAGTCACTTCACTTCTCTGTGCCTCAGTGACCTCATCTGTGCCTCAACTCCCCCGTTTAGACCGTGAGCCCGTCATTGGGCAGGGATTGTCTCTATCTGTTGCCGAATTGTACATTCCAAGCGCTTAGTACAAGGGCTCTGCACATAGTAAGCGCTCGATAAATACTATTGAATCTGTAAAATGGGGATTAACTGTGTTCCTCACGTGAGATGACATAATTACCGTATCTACCCCAGTGCTTAGAACAGTGCTCTGCGCAGAGTAAGCACTTAACAAATACCCACATTATTAGTGGCAAGAGAACGGGCTTGGGAGTCAGAGGTTCAAAACCTGACTCCTCCGTCTGTCGGCTGTGTGACTTTGGGCAAGTCACTTCACTTCTCTGGGCCTCAGTTTCCTCATCGGTAAATTGGGGATGAAGACCGTGATCCCCATGTGGGACATGGACTATGTCCAGTGTGATTACCTTGTATCTACCCCAGCGCTTAGAACAGTGCCTGGCAAATTATAAGCATTTAACAATGCCATTGCTATTATTATTAATATTAATAATCCCCATTCTACAGATGAGGAAACTGAGGCACCAAGAATTAATTAATTAATCATTTCAATTGTATTTGTGGAGCATTTAGTGTGTGCAGAACACTGTACTAAGTGCTTGGGAAAGTACTTTACAACAATAAACAGTGGCATTCCCTGCCCACGACGAGCTCACAGTCTAGAAACGGGAAGATAATACAAATAAATAAAATGACAAATATGGATGTAAGTGGTGTGGGACTAGGAAAGGGAAATAGGAAGTGGGACAAGTCAGGGAGACGCAGAAGGGAGTGAGAGTTGCTAAGTGGAGCTTAGACGTGACTTGCCCTGTCACTCAGCACACCAGTGGTAGAGCTGGGATTAGAACCCAGATTCTCTGACTCCCAGGTGTCCGTTAACATTTCCAAAACAGAGCTCCTTATCTTCCCACCCAAACAGTGTCCCTGAGGAAGAGGAAGCATCACCATCCTTCCCGCCTCACAAGCCCGTAACCTTGGCGTTATCCTTGACTCCTCTCTCTCATTCAACCCACATATACAATCTGTCACCAAATCCTGTCGGTCCCACCTTCGCAACATTGCTAAAATCCACCCTTTCCTCTCCATCCAAACTGTTACCACGTTAATCCAGTTGCTCATCCTCTCCGGCCCGGATTACTGTATCAGCCTGTTTGCTGACCTCCCAGCCTCCTGTCTCATCCCACTCCAGTCCTTACTTCCCTCCGCTGCCCAGATCATTTTTCTTCAAAAACGTTCAGGACATGTCACCCCACTTCTCAAAAATCTCCAGTGGTTGCCCATCCACTGCCACATCAAACAAAAGACTCCTCACTCTTGGCTTCAAAGCCGTCCATCCCCCTCCCCCTCCTACCTCACCTCCCTTCTCTCCTTCTCCATCCCAGCCCGCACACTCTGCTACTCTGCCCAAACCTTCTCCCTGGGCCTCCATCTTGCCTGACCCCTGGCCCGCATCCTGCCTCTGGCCTGAAACACCCTCTCTCCCTTCCCAAATCCCACAGACAATAAATTTCCCCACCTTCAAAACCTTATTGAAGGCCCATCTCCTCCCAGAGGCCTTCCCTGTCTCCTGTCTCGTCTCCCAGAGGCCCATCTCCTCCCAGAGGCCTTTCCTGACTTAGCCGCACTTTTCATCTCCCACCCTTTCTGCATCACCCTGACTTGCTCTTCCCCTCCAGCCCCCAGCTCCACAGCACTCATGTATGTATAAACCTGTCATTTTCTTTATTTGTATTGACGTTTGTCTCCCCCCTGTAGACTGTGATCTCATTGTTGACAGGGAATGTCACCGTTTATTGTTGCATTGTATTTTCCCAAGCATTTAGTAGAGCAAACAGAAACACTTAATAAATACGATCGAATGATTGAATTAATGAACATGCAGATAAGTGAAGGCAGGACACTAAAATTCATTTATTCATTCATTCAATAGTATTTATTGAGTGCTTACTATGTGCAGTACACTGTACTAAGTGCTGGAAATGTACAGTTCGGCAACAGATGGAGACAATCCCTGCCCAGTGATGGGCTCACAGTCTAATCGGGGGAGACAGACAGCAAAGCAAAACAGAACAAAAGAAAACAAGACAACATTATTACAATAAATAGAATCAAGGGGATGTACATCTCATTTACAGAATAAATAGGGTAGTAAATGATATATACAAATGAGGACAGTGCTGAGGGGAGGGGAAGGGGGGAGGAGCAGAGAGTGGGCAGGGAGGGGATGTGATGAGTAACAGTATACAAACAGCTCATGGTTATTTTTATATTATTATTACCATTTTATTATCATTTTCCCCAACCCTGGAACTCCTTCCCTTTTCACATCTGGCATATCACTCCACCTCTCGCCATTTTCAAAGCCCTTCTGAATGGCCATCTTCTCTAGGACTATAAGCACACTGTGGTCAGGGAATGTGTTTCTTTATCACTGTACTCTCTCAAGCACTTAGTATAGTGCTCTGACACAGTAAGTACTCAGTAAATATGATTGGCTAAGTGACTGACTATTCCAAGTCTCTTCTTCAGTTATCACCCCAACTGCACACAGTAAGTACTAAATACATAGCACTGATTGATTTGTCATCCCCACTCCGCCTTTACATTCATTTATTCATTCATTCATTCAATCGTGTTTATTGAGAGCTTACTGTGTGCAGAGCACTGTACTAAGCACTTGGACAGTACAACTTGGCAACAGTTAGATACAGTTCCTACCTAGCAATGGGCTCACAGTCTAGAATTGAAACATAACAATAATAATAATAATACACTTAACAATAATAATGTTGGTATTTGTTAAGCGCTTACTATGTGCCGAGCCCTGTTCTAAGCGCTGGGGTAGACACAAGGGAATCAGGTTGTCCCACGTGGGGCTCACAGTCTTAATCCCCATTTTACAGATGAGGGAACTGAGGCCCAGAGAAGTTAAGTGACTTGCCCACAGTCACACAGCTGACAAGTGGCAGAGCTGGGATTCGAACTCATGAGCCCTGACTCCTTAAGTGCCAGGCACTGTACTAAACGCTGGGGTGGATATAAGCAAATCCGGTTGGATACAGTCCCTGTCCCAAGTGGGGCTCACGATCTCAATCCCCGTTTTCCAGATGGGATAACTGAGGCCCAGAGAAATGAAATGACTTGCCCAACGTCACCCAGCAGACAAGTAGAGGAGCAGGGATTGGAATCCATGACCATCTGACTCCCAGGCCTGGACTCTATCCACTACGCCATGCTACTACCCAAAGGACACCACCATTCTTATTAACATAAACCTTTACTCTGCTGTTTTCCGTATCTGCAACTTATTTTACTGTCTGATGCCCCCACTAAATTGTAAGGCCAATTATCTTGTTGTTTTCCAAATACAAAGTACAGTGGTCTTCACAAGTAAGCACTCAATAAATACCATCGACTGATCTAGAGTCATAGTATTCATTAAGCACCTACTGTGAGCAAAGCACTGTGGATACCAGACAGAACCGACTGAGTGAGGGATTGCGGGAGGAATTTCTTCAACTTCTCCCATCGCTGGATAAAAGCACGTCAACTCCTGTAACGGTTTCCCCTCTGGAGCTTTGAGATGCTACCAGACGCTCCCGATTTTGAAAGCATACCGACGTCTATTTGGGGAGCCCCTAATTCAAGTATTTTGGAGAGGAAAGATTTAAGGAATGCTGCAGTTCTATTAAATCTAAATAGTCCAGGACTAACCCTTGAACTAAGTTATTAAACTGTTGGAGGCAGAGAGGGAGGGAAGTGGGCGAGGTGGGTGACCTACCAAATAGTAGCATTCACTGAGTTGGCACTGTGTGCAAAGCACTGCATTAAAGCTCTTGGGTAAGTACAATAGAGTTAAGAAATCCTAACCCTGCCCTCAAGGAGTTTACAGTCTAGCAGGAAAGGCAGACAGTATAGTTGATGACCAAAGAGGAGGAGGATTTCATTTTAAGGAATGTTTTAGATCTCAGACGGTTTTTTCTTAGCGGAATCGAAAATCCAGAGAGAAGCGCATCCGTGGGGAACGGTGGACATTAATTCTCCTGTTATTTCAGAAATTAAAATCTGTAGGAGGCAATTCGATTCCATGTCCTTAATCTGGGATTCACAGCCCGAGCCTTCTTGAGGTACTGCGGTTCGATGGCGATGAATTAATTTCCTAGATGAACGAGAAGCTTCTCCAAAAGGATCTATGGAGTCATTTTTGTTTCCCATAATATTTTTTTTATTTTTATTTTGACAGAAGTTGTTTCGGTAAAAATGGTTATTTACCACCCTATCCTTTCTGTTGATAGCCAAAAGCAGACTTGGAGAGGGCAGTAACCAACCAATAACAGATAAATCTTGGCTGCCTTTTATTACTGTTCCAAATTATCCACCCGGACCCTGTGGGACAAGGTTATTTGAGGCTGCAGTTTCACACAGAGTCTTCCTGGAAGGTGGACTTTATTTTAAAGGCCACGTAGTACAATTGTGTGGGGATTTTCTTCCCTTGGTTCTTGTTATTAATGCTCTGTCGCACAAATATTTCATCCTGAAAAGCCTTGGTGGGATATTGTTATTTCCCTCTATTTCTCCTGGAGTAATAGTCTTTCTTGAGGACCCATGTGGGTGAACTGTAGTAAACCAGATGCTTGGGAAGTACAGAATCAATCAATAAATCAATGTATTTACCGAGTGCTGACTGTGTGCAAAGCACTATACCGAATGCTTCAGAGACTGTGGTACAACAGAAATGGTAGACGTGTTCTCTGCCCACAGTGAGCTTACAGTCTAGAGGGGAGATGGACATAAATATAAATGAATAATGAAGAGGAGACAAATAGATGACTTGATGACCAATTAGATGTTCTCAACACCACCTTTTTTACTGAACTCAACTCACTCACTCCCCTATCCCTTCATCGATCTCGGATCAGTAACCCACAACCCTGGATCACCTGCACTGTCTGCCTCCTTCACTCTTGTGCTCGAGCCGCAGAACGCTGCTGGCGGAATCTAAATATCAAGCTGACTTTGTCCACTGCAAGTTTATCCTTGCCTGCTTTAACTCTGCCCTCTCCTCTGCCCGGCAAAACTGTTTCTCTTAACTTACCTGCCCATCGCCCTCGCCAGTCCTTCCATACATTTAATTCCCTCCCCGGTCCCCTTGCCCCCTGACCCCATAATCCCTTGCCCCTGATGACCTAGTTGCCTATTTTATTCAGAAAATTGACCGATTTTAAATGTGAGCTCCCTAAAATGCAAAGCACTGTATGGGAAGCAGCATGGCTCAGTGGAAAGAGCCTGGGCTTCGGAGTCAGAGGTCATGGGTTTGACTCCCGCCTCTGCCACTTGTCAGCTGTGTGACTGTGTGACTGTGTGAAGAAGTCACTTCACTTCTCGATGCCTCAGTTACCCTCATCTGGAAAATGGGGATTAACTGTGAGCCTCACGTGGGACGACCTGATCACCCCGTATCTCCCCCAGTGCTTAGAACAGTGCTCCGCACATAGTAAGCGCTTAACAAATACCAACATTATCATTATTAAAATTTCCCCCGCCCCTCCTCAGTTCCTCCTCCTTCCAGTCCCCTCTTCATCTCTCCCATCCTTCCCAACAGTATCTCCAGAGGTAGTCTCCTGCCTCCTCTCAAAATCTACTGCCTCCGCCTGTGCATCCGACACCATTCCTTGGCACCTTATCAAAACCCTTGACTGCTCCCTAACTGCTATCTTCAACTGTTTGCTCTCCAATGGCTTCTTCCCCATGGCTTTTAATCATGTCTCTGTCTCCCCTATCCTAAAAAAACCCTCCCTTCACCCTATGACTCCCTCCACTTGTCACCCTATCTCCCTCCTCCCACTGCTGTCCAAAATCCTTGAGTGAGTTGCCCTACACCCACCAAATTCTCTCCTTGACCCTCTCCGATCTAACTTCCGTCCCCTCCGCTCCACAGAATCCGCCCTCTCAAAGGTCACCGATGATCTCCTCCTTGCCGAATCCAACGGCCTCTACTCCATCCTAGTCCTCCTTCACCTCTCAACTGCCTTCAACACTGCGGACCCCACCTTCCCTTCTCCTGGAAACATTATCCACTGTCTTCACTGACACTGTCTTCTCTTGGATCTCCTCTTTTCACTCTGGCAGTTCCTTCTCAGTCTCTTTCGTGGGCTCCTCCTCTGTTTCCCAACCCCTAACTGTGAGGTCCCTCAAGGTTCATTTCGGGGTCCCTTCTATTCTCCAACTACACCCACTCCCTCGAAGAACTCTTGCTCCCATGGTTTCAACTACCACCTCTATGAGGATGACACCCAAACCTACCTCTCCAGCCCTGATCTCTCTCCCTCTCTGCAGTCTCACGTTTCTTCCTGCCTTCAAGACATCTCTACTTGGGAGAAGCAGCGTGGCTCAGTGAAAAGAGCCCGGGCTTTGGAGTCAGGGGTCATGGGTTCGAATCCCGGCTCTGCCACTTGTCAGCTGACTGTGGGCAAGTCACTTAACTTCTCTGGGCCTCAGTTACCTCATCTGTAAAATGGGGATTAAGACTGTGAGCCCCACGTGGGACAACCTGATTCCCCTGTGTCTACCCCAGCACTTAGAACAGTGCTCTGCACATAGTAAGCGCTTAACAAATACCAGCATTATTACTTTGGATGGCCTCCAGTCACTGCAAGCTAAACATATCCAAAACAGAGCTCCTTATCTTCCCACCCAACCCTGTCCCCCCCTGACTTTCCCATCCCTGTAGAGAGCAGCACCATCTTTCCTGTCTCACAAGCCCATAACGTTGGCATTATCCTTGCCTCCTCTCTGCCATTCAACCCACATATTCGGTCCATCACTAAATCCTGTCAGTCCCACCTTCACAACATTGCAAAAATCCTCCCTTTCCTCTCCATCCAAACTGCTCCCACGTTAATCGAATCACTCATCCTATCCCACCTGGATGACTGCATCCCCGCTCCTCAGAAAACTCCAGTGCTTGCCCATCCACCTCCACATGAAACAGAAATTCCTCACCGTTGGCTCTAAAGCCCTCCTCCACCTTACCTCCCCCCCGCCCCCCGACATCACCTCAACACTCTCATTCTACAACCCAGCTTGCACCCTTCGCTCTTCTGGTGCTAACCTTCTACCTGTACCGCCATCTCACCTGTCTCACCACTTACCCCTGGCCCATGTCCTGCCTCTGGCCAGGAACGCCCTCCCTCCTCAAATCCCACAATGACTCTCCCCCCAGCCTCAAAGCCCTACTGAGGGCCCATCTCCGCCCCGAGGCCTTCCCTGACTAAGCCCCACTTTTCTTTGCTCTTTCCCATCTCCCCACTCCACAGCACTTATGTATATACTTGTCATTTCAATTATGCCTATCCGTGTGTATTTATGTCATTTTATTTATGTCTATATATTTGTATTGATATCTGTCTCCTCCGCCCCCAGACTGTGAGCTCACTGTGGCCTCTCATTATTGCTGTATCGTACTTTCCCAAGCACTTAGTACGGTACTCTGCACACAGCAAGCACCCAATAAATACGATTGAATGAATGAAGGTACCAGGCACTGTACTAAGCACTAGGGTGGATAGAAACAAATTGGATTGGACACAGTTTTTGTCCGATGTGGGACTCACAGCCTCAATCCCCATTTTACAGATGAGGTAACTGAGACACAGAGAAGTGAAACAACTGAGAAGCAGTGTGGCTCGCTGGAAAGAGCCCGGGCTTGGGAGTTAGAGGTCATGGGTTCTAATCCCGACTCCACCGCTTGTCAGCTGCGTGACTTTGGGCAAGTCGCTTCACTTCTCTGGGCCTCAGTTACCTCATATGTAAAATGGGGATTAAGACTTTGAGCCCCATGTGGGACAACCTGATCACCTTGTATCCCCCCAGCACTATGTGCTTTGCACATAGTAAATGCTTAAAAAATACCATCATTATTATTATTATTATTACTTGCCCAAAGTCACACAGCAGACCAGTGGTAGAGCCAGAATTAGAACCCATGACCTTCTGAATCCCAGGCCCATGCTCTCCATAACACCTTGCTGCTTCTTGGAGGAGATGTGAGCTTAGAAATGCCATGGGGAACGCATAACATTTCCAAATCTGAGACATGATAAATAATAGACTAACGCTACACCTTGCTCCGTGAACCAGTTGTGGACAGGGATTGTCTTTATTGCTATATTGTACTTCTCAAGTGCTTAGTACAGTGCTCTGCACACAGTAAGCACTCAATAAATATGATCGAATGAATGTATGAATGGTGGAGTGTTTCCTGATTGATTACGGTATTCCATATGATATTTTTTCCTTCCATCCCTAACAGCCGGACTGCCACCTGCATCTCCACCTCCGCTGGGCTGATAATCCATATGTGTCCGGAACAGTTCACACCAAGGACACCGCCCCGGGCCTCATCATGGGAGCAGGTGAGTGCTAAGCGCTCTGCACTCTGGGTCATTTATTCATCACCCAAACCTGCCGGTCTCACCTTCACAGATCCACCGTTTCCTCTCCATCCAATCCGCTACCTTGTTAGCACAATCACTCATCCTATCCCAACTGGATGGCTGCAGCATCCTCCTTTCTGAATTCCCAACCTCCTGGCTCTCCCCACTTCAGTCCATACTACACTCTGCTGCCCGGATTATGTTTCTACAGAAATGTTCTGGGCATGTCAACCCCCTCCTCAAAAATCTCCAGTGGTTACCTATCAACCTCCGTATCAAGCAAAAACTCCTCATTATTGGCTTCCAAGCTGTCCATCCCCTTGCCCCCTCCTACCTCACCTCTCTTCTCTCCTTCTCCATCCCAGCCCGCACACTCCACTCCTCTGCCACTGCTAACCTCCTTACTGGGCCTCCTTCTCGCCTGTCCCGCCATTGACCCCTGGCCCACGTCCTACCTCTGGCCTGGAACGCCCTCCCTCCTCACATCCACCCAACTCTCTTCCTCCCTTCAAAGCCCTACTGAGAGCTCACCACCTCCAGGAGGTCTTCCCAGACTGAGCACCCCTTGTCCTCTGCTCCTCCTCCCCTTCCCATCACCGGAAAACTGAGCACCCCTCCCTCTGTTCTACTCCCTTCCCTACTCCACAACACGTGTATATTTCTACATATTTATTATTCTGTCCGTTTTATTAATGTTGTGTATATATAGCTATAATTCTATATATCTATTTTGATGCCCTTGATGCCTGTCTACTTGTTTTGTTTTGTTCATTCATTTAATGATATTTATTGAGCTCTTACTGTATGCAGAACACCATACTAGGCGCTTGGAAAGTACAGTTTGGCAATTCTGTTGTCTGTCTCCCCCTTTTAGACTGTGGATCGTTGGGTAGGGATTGTATCTGTCTGTTGCCAAATTGTATTTTCCAAACGCTTAGTACGGTGCTCTTCACACAGTAAGGCTCAATAAATACGATTAAATGAATGAATGAATTCCTCCATCTTGGTATGGCCTAGTGGATAGAGCGTGGCTCTGGGGGTCAGAGGACTTTTTCATTCATTCATTCAATCAATCAATCATATTTATTGACCACTTACTATGTGAAGGGAGCTGTACTAAGCACTTGGGAGAGTACAATAGAACAATAAACAGACACATTCCCTGTCCACAACGAACTTACAGTCTAGAGGGGGAGACAGACGTTAATAGAAATAAATAAATGACAGATATGTATATAGGTTCTATGGGGCTGGGAGAGGGGATGAATAAAAAGAGCAAGTCAGGATGACAGAAGGGAGTGAGAGAAGAAGGAAGGGGGGCTTAATCAGCGAAGGCTTCTTGGAGGAGATGGGCTTTCAATAAGGCCTTGAAGTGGGGGAGAGTAATTGAAGTTGGATATGAAGAAGGAGGGCATTCCAGGCCACAGGTCTTACAGGCAAGGAGCATGACTACCAACTCTGTTATATCATACTCTCCCACTTAGTACGGTGCTCGGGACACAGTAAATACTCAATAAATACGTTTGATTGATTGACAGAATTATAACCAATTAAGGAAACGAACGTGCGGAAAACAGTTTGAACACCTCAGAAAGCTGACTGTTCCGTAGATTCAAGGTACTGTCATTTCCTCTATGGCAGTAGTGGAATTCCTCTGTGATAATTATTAACGATTATGATGCTCATTCAGTTGTATTTATCGAGCACTTACTGTGTACAGAGAGCTTTTGATGTGCCCAAAACTGTGCTAAACAGTGGGGTGCATCCAAGATCATCAGAGTGACACAGTCCCTGTCCCACACAGGGCTCACAATACGAGAGGGAAAGAGAGAGCAGAAATTTTATTCCCATTTCATTCATTCATTCATATTCATTGAGCCCTTACTCTCTGCAGAGCACTGTACTAAGGCTTCTTTTGGGCAGGGAATGGTGTCTCCCGACTCTGTTGTATTGTTCTCTCCTGAATGCTCAGTACAGTGCTTGGCACACCGTAAGGGCTCAATAAATAGCACTGACAGATTTTGAGAAGCAGCATGACCGAGTGGATAGAGCAAGGGCCTGGGAGTCAGAAAGACCTGGGTTCTATTCTCGGCTCTGCCACAGTGCCGCAAAATCCCAGCTCTGCCATTTGTCAGGTGGGTGACTTTGGGCAAGTCACTTCTCTGTGCCTCAGTTACCTCATCTGTAAAATGGGGATTAAGACTCTGAGCCCCACGTGGGACAACCTGATCACCTTGCATCCTCCCCAGTGCTTATAGCAGTGCTTTGTACATAGTAAGCGTTTAACAAATACCATTATGATTATGATTATGATTATTATATAGAGCCCGGGCCTGGGAGTTAGAAAGTCAGGGGTTCTAATCCCGGCTCCACCACTTGTCGGCTGTGTGACCTTGGGCAAGTCACCTCACTTCTCTAGGCCTCAATTACCTCACCAGTACAGTGGGGATTGAAACTGTGAGACCCTCGAGGTGACAGGAACTTCGTCCAACCCGATTTGCTTATATCCTCCTCAGCGCTTAGTACAGTGTCTGGCACATACTAAGTGCTAAACAAATACCATAATCATTATTATCATTATCACGTGAAAATATATGTCGAGTGCCTTTGAGGGCTAATCATTCTGCCTGCCTTACTGGAGCACCTGCGTCTGAAGAAACAGAGATTTGGGTTTATTTGTCATTTTCCTTTTTAAATCCATTCTCTTCCCCTCAACAGTGGGCCCTGCTGGCTCAGTTGATCTCAATGGGTGGTTTATGGCCTCTTCAGTTATTTCAGGAAACAGTTGATGCCAGGCACCTTCTGAAGCAAGACATGAGTGCTATGGTAATTTCGGGAAGATCATCAGTTATTATTGAAAATTAAGGTCGGGTTGGAGGTGCAGGAGGAAGCGGTAGATTTTGAGAGGAGATGGGAGACCTCTTGTCATAATGCTGGGAATGATGGGAGAATTAAAAAGGGAGTACCAGGAGGGAGGAACCTGAGAGGAAAAGGGGAAATTTAGGGAGATCACATAAGCGCTTAGTACAGTACTCTGCCTAAAGTAAGCGTTCAGTAAATACGATCGAATGACTGGTGGTTTCAATTTTATTGATAAAGTACTTGGTCAGGTCACTGTGGCAAGAGATTTGAATGCAAGCATGGAGATCAGAGTGGGGGGGGAGGGGGTGAGGTGAGAGCTCCTTCATTCATTCAATCATGTTTATTAATAATACTAATAATTTGATTTATAATATAATTTTATTTATATTGGGCTCTTCCAAGTGCTTAGTACAGTGCTCTGCAAAAAGTAAGCACTCAATAAATACGATTGATTGATTCAAAAAGGTGCTGTTGTACCTCCTGATTTCTCACCATTTCTGGGCCGATATGTCAACCCACAGCTGAGACACTTGGAGGAAAGCAACAAAACCATCATTCCAAGAATCTCGTTCCTTGAAACCCAACTCTTTGACTAGCAGTGTGACAATTTCAGGCTTTCAAGAATGCACAAGAATTTGAAAATTATCACATCAATGCCCACAAATTGTGCAGAAAAAAATATTAACTCTAAAACTCCCCATTAAAAGACACTTTCAATGCCTTATGTATCCTTTTAGAGAGATGAAACAGGATTTTGCATTTATATTTGATTTTGCTTCTTTTTAATCTTGGCAGAAAACTTTCTCCTTCTGGGGTAAAATGGTGAAAGGGAGTTCAATTGATGTGTAAATTTTTTACCTATGCCTCAAACCGCTAGAGGTTTCTTCCATGAAAATGTGCAACAAAGAGTAAATTCCATGTCCAGGATGGTTTGTGTGTGATGTCTAGCTTCATTCTGCCTTCATAATGATAATAATAATAATGATAGTATTTGTTAAGCACTTGCTACGAACCAATCACCATTCTAAGCTCTGGGATGGATACAAACTAATCAGGTTGGACACTATGTCCCACATGGGGCTCACGTCTTAATCCTCATTTTACCGAGGAGGTAACTGAGGCCCAGAGGAGTGAAGTGACTTGCCCAGGGTCACACAGCAGACAAGTGGTGGAGCGGGGATGAGAACCCAGGTCCTTCCAACTCCCAGGCTTGTGCTCTATCCACTAAACCATGCTACTTTTAAGTGATTGAGGCACAACAACAGAGGAGTAGACATTTTCCCTTCCACTCGAAGAGTTTGTAAAGCTTGAGAAGCAGAGTGGCCAAGTGGCTAGAGCCGGGGCCTGGAAGTCAGAAGGACTGGTTTCTAACTCCACCTCTGCCACTTGCCTGCATTGTGACCTTGGGTAAGTCCTTTCACTTCTCTGGGCCTCAATTCCCTCATCTGTAAAATGGAGTTGAAGACTGTGAGCCCCATGTCGGACAAGAACTGTGTCCAATCTAATTAGGTTGTATCCACCCCAGCCCTTAGTACAGTGTCTGACACATGGTAAAAACTTAACAAATAGCACAATTATTAATACTAGTAGTAGTTTTGTAAGCTTATTGTGGGCATGGAATACATCCACCGAGTTTGTTATATTGTTATATTGGAAAGTCCCAAGGTCTTAGTAGGGTGTTTAGTCCAGTGCTCAACCAATACTATTGGTTAATAATAATCTGTGTTGTACAGTGATAAAAGAATTTCCAGATAGGTGGGTGTATAGAATGAAAGGGATGAAAGTACAGGTCTGTGAAGCTGTTAGTTTGTGGTATAGGGAAGCAGCGTGGTGTTAAGGATAGAGAATAGGCCTGGGAGTCAGAAGGTCATGGGTTCTAATTCCTGCTCCGCCATTTTTCTTTTGTGTGACCTTGGGCAAGTCGCTTCTCGTCAGTGCTTGTACATCGCCTTGATTCTATTCTGTTTGCTATTGTTTTAATGAGGTGTTCATCCCCTCGATTCTATTTATTGCTATTGTTCTTGTCCGTCCGTCTCCCCCGATTAGACCGTGAGCCCGTCACTGGGCAGGGACTGTCTCTATCCGTTACTGATTTGTACATTCCAAGCGCTTAGTACAGTGCTCTGCACATAGTAAAAGCTCAATAAATATTATTGAATGAATGCTTAGAATGGTGCTTTGTACATAGTAAGCACTTAACAAATGCCATCGTTATTATTATTATTATTTCTAAGCCTCAGTTCTCTCATCTGTAAAGTGTAGATTGAGACCGTGAGTCCCATGAAGGAGAAGGATTGTGCCCACCCCGATTTGCCTGTATCCACCCCAGAGCTTAGTACGGTGCCTGACACATAGTAAGCCCTTCACAAATACTACAATTATGGCGTACTCTCACACTGGATGAGGTCGTGCTGCCCTGGGTTTTTGACAGTTTTCTCCTGCAGTCCAGTCAATCAAGCATAGTATTTATTGAGCGCTTTCTGAGCAGAGCACTGTTTTTAACTACTTGGGGAAAAAACTATAGAGTAGGGTTGTCACCAGGGGCTTGCAATCTAGAGGAGGATCTTACATTCTAGAGGAGGGGTTTACAGTCTCGAGGAGAGGCTTACAGTCTAGAAGAGGAGCTGAGAGTCTAGAGGAGGGCCTTTTAGTAGAGAAGCAGCGTGGCTCAGTGGAAAGAGCATGGGTTTGGGAGCCAGAGGTCATGGGTTCGAATCCCAGCTCTGCCACTTGTCAGCTGTGTGGCTGTGGGCAAGTCACTTCACTTCTCTGTGCCTCAGTTCCCTCATCTGTAAAATGGGGATGAAGATCGTGAGCCTCATGTGGGACAACCTGATTACCTTGTATACCCCAGCGCTTAGAACAGTGCTCTGCACATAGTAAATGCTTAACAAATACCAACATTATTATTATTATTATTACTAGTGGAGAGGCTGTCAGACTAAAACAGGAGCTTACAGTCTAGAGGAGGAGGTTTATAGTTTAGAGAAAGATCTTACAGTCTTGAGAAGGAGTTTACAGTCTAGAGGAGGAGTTTACAATCCAGAGGAGTAGTTTACAATCGAAAGGAGTGGCTTACAGTCTAGAGGAGGAGTTTATAGTCTAAAGAAGTAATTCACAGTTTAGAGAAGGGACTTCCAGTCTAGAGGAGTTGACAGTCTAGAGGAGAGGCTTAGCATCGAGAGGAGGAGCTTGCGGTCTAGAGAAGGAATTTACAGTCAAGAGGAGGAGTTTACAATCTAGAGGAGGAGTTTACAATCCAGAGGAGGAGTTTACAATCCAGAGGAGTAGTTTGCAATCGAAAGGAGTGGCTTACAGTCTAAAGGAGGAGCTTATAGTCTAGAGGAGTAATTCACAGTTTAGAGAAGGGGCTTCCAGTCTAGAGGAGGAGTTTAGAGTCTAGAGGAGAGCCTTAGAGTCTAGAGGAGAGGCTTAGAGTCTAGAGGAGGAGCTTGCAGTCTAGAGGAGGAATTTACAGTCAAGAGGAGGCGTTTACAACCTAGAGAAGGGGCTTGCAGTCTGCCCAACCTGGTCCCGCCTTCATATATCTCTACTATCTGGATTGTCACATGAAGCTTCGAGACTCTTTAGTTTGACCGATAAGAGGAAAGATTAGACAATTTAGTCTTAAGCAAATCTGTCAACCTGAAGCTTTGAGCATACTGTTTTCTTCCCAGTGTTTGTTGTTATTATTTAGCATTGATTGAAAATTGGCGAACAAGGAGTTTTATAGACAAGAGATTCTTCCATAATGGGTTGGTAATCGCTCTCTCGAGGGCAAGTTATATATTTGAAAAAAGAAAACCACAACACCACTCTGGAAATGTGAGGCGGGAGTTTTTCATGGGGAGTCCTGAATGCCAGAGAGTTTATTATAATCAAATTTTAAATTGCCTTTTTGCACTTTAGTGTTTCCTCAATTTGTTGCTGTGATTTGTAATGTCATTCCAGCCTACTCTTTGATTTGTAGAGTTCTTAGCTAGAAGGATTCTCAGCTTGTCCATTCCTCCCTTCCTGGGATATTTCCCTATTTTGCTTTTAGTGCTGGTGGTTCTTTACAGCTCTGCCATTAAGCCTATGGTGGTCAAATAGCCAGTCTCACTTAGAGTCTGGGCATGTTAGAACCTCTGTTGTCTGTGGATGAACAGCTTTTTCATAGTTTCTTTGACCTCCAAATTCAAAATGCCCTTTCTCTATCCACTATGTGCCAAGGAAGCAACTTTGGAATGAACTGGGTGAGGGATGAGTTTATTTTTATGGAGAAAGGCGTGTGTCCATCTGATTGAGAAGCAGCATAACTTAGCGGAAAGAGCCCCGGTCTTGGGAATCAGAGGTCATGGGTTCTAATCCTGGACCCACCACTTGTCTGCTGTGTGACCTTGGGCAAGTCCCTTAACTTCTCTGGGCCTCAGTTACCTCATCTGTAAAATGAGGATTAAGACTGTGAGCACCATGTTGGACAGACAACCTGATAACCTTGTACCTACCGCAGGACTTAGAACAGTATTTGGCACATAGTAAGTGTTTTAACAAAAGCCATCATCATCAACACCATCATCATCAAAAGCTTCATAAGGAAGGACTTGTTGTGAGCAGGGAATGTTTCTACCAATTCTGATGTACCGTACTCTTCAAAGTGCTTAATACAGTACCCTGCACACAGTAAGCGCTCAATAAATACACTTGATTGACTCATTGATTGACGGGAAGACAGGAAGGCCAAAGAGAAGAGCACCCGATGCGGAAAACATTAAGCACTGTTAAAACAAGAGAAACTGTGTGACCTAATGGAAAGAGTACATACTTTGGTTCTGATACTGGCTCCGCCACTTATTTTTTATGGTATTTTATCGTCTTCATCATCATCATCATCATCATAATAATGAATCGCGGGCTTTGTTAAACTCATAGTAGAAACATCTCGGCTTAGTGGAGAGAGTATGGGCCTGAGCATCAGAAGGACCTGGGTTCTAATACCAGCTCTGCCACTTGTCTGCTAGGTGACCTTGGGCAAGTCACTTAACTCATCTGTGCCTCCGTTCCCACATCTGTAAAATGGAGATTAATACCGTGAGCCTCATGCGGGAACAGAGACTGTGTCTAACTTGATGATCTTGTGTCTAACCCATTGCTTAATACAATGCCTAGCACATAGTATGCGCTTGCAAATTCCATAAAAAAACTCTAGTGAAATTATTAAGCATTTCATATCAATATCAGGGAGTGGATAAAAGCAAATAGTGCTTAGTACGGTTCTCCGTACACAGTAAGCGCTCAATAAATACCATTGCCTGATTGAAAGAAGCAGGTGGGGAAGCTAGCTAGAAAAAAGTGAGAGAAGCCTCCTCAAATACCATTTTTAAAAATAGCACATCCCTCTTCTTCCCCATTCACTCCCACTTACATCCACACAATAATTCAGCATTCCACACACCCTCTTTGAAATTTATGACAAGTCGTTAGACCTACAAGAATCCTAAGCATTTGGATCTGTACTCTTTGGGCATGCGGTATTCACAGCGCCTTCAGCACCACAGCACTTACGTCCATATCTACAAATTATTTATTTCTGTTAACGTCTGCCTCCCCCTCTCAATTGTAAACCCACTGTGGGCAGAGAACATGTCTAATAATAATAATAATAACAATAGTTATGTTACTTGTTAAGTACTTACTAGCGTGCCAAGCACTGTTCTAAGCACTGGGGTAGTTCAAGCTGATAAAATCAGACACAATCTCTATCCCCCATGGGGCTCACGGTCTTAATCCCCATTTTCCAGCTGAGGTAGCTGAGGCCCAGAGAAGTGAAGTGACTTGCCTAAGGTCACGTCACACAGCAGACAAGTGGTGGATCCAGGATTAGAACCCATGATCTTCTGACTCCCAGACCCAATCCACTAAGCCTCGCTGCCTATCCATAATAATGATGGTATTTGTTAAGTGCTTATTATGTGCCAGGCACTTTACTAAGCACTGGAGTGGATAAAAGCAAATAGTGCTTAGTATGGGGCTCTGTACACAGTAAGCGCTCAGTAAATACCATTGCTCGATTAAACAGAAGCAAGTAGGGAAGCTAGACTTTGCTGAATAATCGTGAAATTAATGAGCAGCATCTTAGAAGGATGGGATCTTCAGCCCAGGTATACCTGTGGGTTAGTTGTATTAGGTACCCAATTAGGAAAATCCATCAGGAGAAAAAAGCCATCAGCCACCGGATATTTTACTGTCCCTATCAGGCAGGATACTTACATTTAATTTTCCAAACCAGACAGTGATTAACTGTCAAGTGTTCACTTTCCTTGTGGATATTTTATCCCGTGATACAAAATGCAGACGACAAATGTAGAAATCATTTAGGATGACGCCTATCAGAAGTGAGTATTTTTAGAGGTTGTATTTTGATCTGGTGTTTTCCTCGTCCCTTGGGAAATGAGAGCAGCATGACAGTTTTGCTACAGGGAGTAAGGAGAGAGAAGCAGTGCGGCGTAATGGAAAGAGCTGAGGCCAAGAGAGCCAGAGGACGTGGGTTCTAATCCTGGCTCCACCACTTGCCTGCTGGGCGACCTTGGACAAATGACTTCACATCTCTGATCCTCACATCCTTCCTCTGCAAAAGGGACTTTCAATGGCTGTTCTCTCTCCTACTGTGAGCCCCTTGAGAGATCTGACAAGCTAGTATCTATCCCAGCACTGAGCACAGTGCTTGGTACATAGTAAGTATTTAACAAATGTGCCAATCATCTTTGTAATAATTATTATCATTATTATAGAAGCAACATGGAGTAGTAGAGAGAACACAGGCCTGGGAGTCAGAAGATCATGGGTTCAAATCCTGGGTCCACCACTTGTCTGCTGCATGACTTGGAATAAATCACTTCACTTCTCTGGTCCTCAGTTACCTCATCTGTAAAATGGGGATTGAGACTGTGAGCCCCATGAGGGACGGGGACTGAGTCCAACCCGATTTACTTTATCCACTCCAGTGCTTAGTACAGTGCCTGGCGCAGAGTAATCGCTTAACAAATATCATTATTATTATTGTTATTATTATGTAAAGAAGATGCATTATGTGTCTTCAAAGGCCGGCACCTTGGCATTCAAATCGCAAATCACAAATTTGCTCGGGAAGTTTATTTCACCTCACGTGGTACCTCAAACTTGCCACTGCTCTTTTATGTTTACGATGAAATGTCTGAGAGTTTGCTTTTGATGATATTAGGTTGAATGATAGTACTCGCTACCTAACTTTTTATTTTGAGCGCTCAGCTTGAAAACCTTTATTCAGGATGGCATTTTTCAAGTGCGATAAATCGCCCAGGGAATGCTTCTGTCACCAACGAGACGGTGTCAGATGAAATGTTTCTGAGGGCCAAACTGCGGCTTGTGTGCAGTCTCGAGACTTGTAAACCAAAATTGTGATTCTCCTACCCTTAGGGGAAGCTAATAATACCTCCACCCTCATTATTGTCAAAGCCTGGATTGGTCTCAGGTGGAGAAGTCAGCTAAGAATATTGGGTTTGCTAAATCACAGAACGCATCATCCTGAATTTGTCACTGACATTCACTGAGGCCAGGTTTCCAGTGGTGAAATGAAAGGTGGAATTTAGGCAAATTCCTGGTTGTTCGGATTTTTTTTTTTCTTGAAAATCTTTATTTTCCCTTACCGGGTTCATCATCAGTGTTGATGGTGGTATTTGATAAGCACTTATGTGCCGAACACTTTACTAAGCACTGTGGGAGAAACAAGCAAATCAGGTTCCACATGGGACTCACCATCTAAGTAGGAGGGAGAATAGCTATTGATTCCCCATTTTGCAGATGAGCGAACTGTGAGGCAAAGAAAATTTAAGAGGCTCGTCCAAGGTCACACCGTCAGTCAGTAAGTTGTATTCATTGGTAGCGCTGTACTAAGCACTGAGGAGAGTACAATTTAACAATAAACAGACACTTTCTCTTCCCAAAACAAACTTACAGTCTAGAGGGGGAGGCTGATATTAATATGAATAAATCAATGACAGATATGGACCTAGGCTGGGAGGGGAGATGAATAAAGGGAGCAAGTCAGGGAGACGCAGAAGGGAGTGGGAGAAGAGGAAAGGGAGGCTTAGTCAGTGAAGAAGTCTTGGAAGAGATGGGCCTTCAGTAAGGCTTTGAAGGCGGGGAGAGTAAATTGCCTATTGGATATGAGGAGAGAGGGTGTTTCAGGCCTGACGCGGGTCACGGGTGAGACATAGGTGAGATGGAGGTACAATATGTAAGTTGGCATCAATGGAGCCAAGTGTGCGAACTGGGTTGGACTAGGAGTGCAGCGAGGTGAGATAGGAGGGGGCAAGGGGATTGACTACTTTAAAGCCAATGGTAAACAAGCAAGTGGTAGAGCTGAGATTAGAACCCAGGTCCTCTGACTCCCAGGCCCGGGCTCTTTCCATTAGGCCACGCTGCTTCTTCTTGTGCAGAGATTTGAGGATAGACAAGAATAGGAGAAGATGTGGTTCCTGATCTTGAGTTTCCAGAGACCGACATATCAATTTTGTCTTTCTCTTCCTCTGTCTGTAAACTATCTCCGTGCTCTATTCTGTATGCTCCCTGAGGGCACAGGGGATGGGTTCTAACTCTGTTCTTCCAGGTGCTTAGTAGGTGCTCAATAAATACTCCCGATTGGTTTAAATTTATATAAAGCAGCAATTTTTTGCTTTAATGATCCATTCGTTCATTCAATTGTGTTTATTGAGTGCTTACTGTGTGCAAAGCACTGTACTAAAGTCTTGGGACAGTAGAATAGAACAACATACACATTCCCTACCCACAACAAGCTCACAGTTAATAATAATAATAATAATAATGATGATAAGGGAATGATAATGGTGATAATTATTATATCAGGCACTTACTATGTGTCCTGCACTGTTGGGGTAGATACAATGTAATCAGTCAGACACAGTCCCTGACCCACTATAGGCTCACAGCCCAAGCGCTTGTACATTCCAAGCGCTTAGTACAATGCTCTGCACATAGTAAGCGCTCAATACTATTGAATGAATGAAAGGAAGAACAGGATTTGAATTTCCAATTTACAGATGAGGAAACTGAGACTTAGGGCAGTTAACTGAATTGCCCGAGGTCACACAGTGGGCAAGTGGAGAAGCAGCATAACCTAGTGCCTAGAGTGTGGGCCTGGGACTCAGAAGGACCTGTAAATATTTTTCAATTCTATATCGTAAATCACCTATTTATTCATATGAATGTCTGTCTCCCCCCATAAGACTGGAACCTCTTTATGGGCAGGGAACGTGTCTGCTAATTCTGGTGAATTGTACTCTCCCAAATGTTAGCGGCACCAGAGGAGCAGAGTGTGTGGGTGGGGTGGAGAAGGAGAGAAAGGAGGTGAGGTAGGAGGGAGCGAGGGGATGGACGGCTTTGAAGCCAAGAGTGAGGAGTTTTTGCTTGATACAAAGATTGATGGGCAACCACTAGACATTTTTGAGGAGGGGAGTGACATGCCCAGAGTGTTTCTGTAGAAAGAAAATCCGGGCAGCAGAGTGAGGTATAGAATGAAGCAGGGAGAGGCAGGAGGTTGGGAGATCAGAAAGGATTTAAGAGAGAGTGCAGTAGAGTAAGTAGACATAATCTTTGACTTCAAAGAAAGTACAGTCTAGCGGGGGATAGAGAAGCAAAAATACATTACTGAGAGGAGGATGCAATAGAGTAAGGAAAAAAAAATATGTACCTTAGCATTTATGATGCTTCCCCCTCTGGACCGTAAGCTCTTCACAGGCAGGGATCGTGTCTACCAACTGTATTGTCCTGTGCCAGGCAGCAGCAGCACGGGCGGGAGTCGAGGGCAGAGACTCAAGTTGACTGTGTGGAAAGATCCATCCTTCCCGTCCCGCAGGCCCGCAATCTCGGTGTCATCCTTGACTCGTCCCTCTCGTTCACCCGACACGTCCTATCCGTTACCAAGACCTGCCGGTTTCACCTCTACGATATCGCCAAGATCCGCCCTTTCCTCTCCACCCAAACGGCTACCTTACTATTACGGGCTCTCGTTATATCCCGGCTAGACTACCGTGTCAGCCTTCTCTCTGACCTCCCTTCCTCCTCTCTCGCCCCGCTCCGGTCTATTCTTCACTCCGCTGCCCGGCTCATCTTCCCGCAGAGACGATCTGGGCATGTCACTCCCCTTCTTAAACAACTCCAGTGGTTGCCCATCGACCTCCGCTCCAAACAAAAACTCCTCACTCTAGGCTTCGAGGCTCTCCGTCACCTTGCCCCTTCCTACCTCTCCTCCCTTCTCTCTTTCTACCGCCCACCCCGCACGCTCCGCTCCTCTGCCGCCCGCCTCCTCGCCGTCCCTCGGTCTCGCCCGTCCCGCCGTCGACCCCCGGGTCACGTCCTCCCGCGGTCCCGGAACGCCCTCCCTCCTCACCTCCGCCAAACCGATTCTCTTTCCCTCTTCAAAACCTTACTTAAAAATCACCTCCTCCGAGAGGCCTTCCCAGACTGAGCTCCTCTTCCCCCTCTACTCCCTCTGCCATCCCCCCTTTTACCTCTCCGCAGCAAAAGCCTCATTTTCCCCTTTTCCCTCTGCTCCTCCACCTCTCCCTTCCCATCCCCACAGCACTGTACTCCTCCGCTCAACTGTATATATTTTCGTTACCCTATTTATTTTGTTAATGAATTGTACATCGCCTCGATTCTATTTAGTCGCCATCGGTTTTTACGAGATGTTCTTCCCCTCGACGCTGTTTAGTGCCATTGTTCTCGTCTGTCCGTCTCCCCCGATTAGACCGTAAGCCCGTCAAACGGCAGGGACCGTCTCTATCTGTTGCCGACTTGTTCATCCCAAGCGCTTAGTACAGTGCTCTGCACATAGTAAGCGCTCAATAAATACTATTGAATGAATGAATGAATGAAAGAGGCGATGGTCAACCGCTTCCAGATTTTTACCGAGAAAACTCTGTGGATCCACTACCCGAACGATTGCAGCTGGAGGTGGGCGTTCTGGGAGAGATATGTCCGTGGCGTCGCTATGGGTCGGAGACAAATCCAGACAAATCCACAGCGTAAGACAAGTTCTGCCTGCTGTGAGCACTCGATAAATCCCATTGATTGATCGAAGTGAGAGAGATAGGAGAGACCTACCTGTAATTTATTTTAGAGTCTGTCTTCCCTGCTTGATTTTGAGCTCCGTTAAGGGCAGGGTTTATGTCTACGAATTCTATCGTATCAGTTGGATTTATCAATCGTGTAGAGCATACTGTTATTATTATGGTATTTGTTAAGTGCTTACTATGTGCCAAGCACTGTTCTAAGCGCTGGGGGAGCTACAAGAAAATCAGGTTGTCCCACGTGGGGTTCACAGTCATAATCCCCATATGACAGATGAGATAACTGAGGAACAGAGAAGTTAAGTGACTTGCCCTAGGTCACACAGCGGACTAGTGGCAGAGCCGGGATTAGAACCCACGACCTCTGCCTCCTAAATCCGGACTCTTGGCCACTAGGCCACGCTTATAGGTAATATAAGAGCTTGGTAGAGAACAACAGAGCAGAACTGTTAGATACGTTCGCTGCCTACAAGGACCTTACAGCCTAGAGGAGGAACTTAGCACTAGTTGGTTTATTTTGTTGTTGTTTGTTTGTTTTAAATGATATTAAGTGTTTGCTTTGTGCCAGGCACTCTTCTAAGTGTCTGGTCATGGCACTGAGTGGTCATGGGTTCCAATCCTGGTTTTCCCACTTGTCTGCTGGTGACCATGCACAAGTTACTTTACATCTCTGTGCCTCATCTACCTCATTTGTAAAATAGGAGTTGAGAATGTGAGCCCCAAGTGGGACAGGGACTTTGCTCAACCTGATTTGCTTCTGTCCACCACGGCGCTAAGTAGAGTGCTTGGCAAATAGTAAGCGCCTAACAAATACCATTGTTATTATTATTACGAGCTGGGGAACATAGGAGATAATCAGATTGGACACCATCTGATTATCTGATTATCTGATTTAGCTCACAGTCTAAATCCCCATTTTACAGAGGAGGGAACTGAGTCCCAGAGAAATGAAGTGACTTGCCCTGGTCTCAGAGCAGACAAGTGGCAGAGTCAGGATTAGAACCGAGGTTTCCCGGCTCCCAGGCCTCACTTCTTTCCACTAGGGCCAGTGCTCTATATGGAATAAGTGATCAATAAATACTAGTGATAATTAGCATGATCAATAAAAGTGTGGACAGCCCAACATTCCTGAAAGTAACCGGGGATGCAGAGAAGCAGCGGGGTTTAGGGGAAAGAGCACGGCCTTGGCAGTCAGAGGTCTTGAGTTCTAACCCTGCCCCCGCCACTTGTCAGCTGGGTGACTTTGGGCAAGTCACTTAAATTCTCTGTGCCTCACTTACCTCCTCTGTAAAATGGGGATTAGGACTTTGAGCCCCACGTGGGATAAACTGATAGCCTTGTATCTATTCCAGCTCTTAGAACAGTGCTTGGCACATAGTAAGAGCTTACCAAATACCATCATCATCAACATTATTATTATTATTAATCTTTGACATCTGCAACTTTATCTTTTGTTCAGGTAACCTGGGTTCTCAGCTGGTGGAGTATAAAGAAGAAATGTACATCACCTCCGACTGCGGAAATAGCTGGAGACAGGTAAATTAGTTGAACCAAGATATCCCCAGAAATCTGGGAGGGTCTGGGCAAAAAGCTGCTCCAAAGTCCTGCGAGAGAGTACGTGGTGGGGTTGCGGGGGTGACTTCTCTGTGCCTCAGTTACCTCATCTGTAAAATGGAGATTAAGACTGTGAGCCCCACGTGGGACAACCTGATAACCTTGTTTTTATTCCAAAGCTTAGAACAGTGCTTGGCACATAGTAAGCACTTAACAAATACCATCAACATTATTATTATATTGTTAATATCTAGAGATAGATAAGTTAGCTGGACCAGAACGCTACCAGAAATCTGAGAATCCTGGCAAAACTCTCCTTATCTTCTCACCCAGACCCTGTGTTCCCCCTGATTTTCTCGTTACTGTAGACAGCACCACCATCCTTCATGTCTCACAAGCCCATAACCTCAGCATTATCCTTGACTCTTCTCTCTCATTAAACCCACATATTCAATCTGTCACTAAATTCTGTCGGTGCCACTTTCACAACATCGCTAAAATTCACCCTTTCCTCTCCATTCAAACTGCTCCCATGTTAATCCAGTCTCTCATCCTCTCCCGCCGGGATTACTGCATCAGCCTTCTTGCTGACCTCCCTGACTCCTGTCTTTCTCCACTCCAGTCCATATTTTGCTCTCCTGCCAGGATCATTTTTCTACAGAAACATTCGGGACATGTCACCCCACTCCTCAAGAACCTCCAGTGGTTGCCTATCCACCTTGGCATCAAACAGAAACTCCTCACCATTGGCTTTTAAGCTCTCCATCACCTTGCCCCCCATCTACCTCACCTCCGTCTCTCCTCTACAACCCAGCCCACACATTTCACTCACCTATTGCCCACCTACTCTCGGTTCCTCAGTCTCTCCCATGTCAACACCACCCCCGGCCCACGTCCTGCCTCTGGCCGGGAACGGCCTCCCTCCTCAAATCCCACAGAATAGTACTCTCCCCCTCTTCAAAGCCCTGCTGAAGGTGCATCTCCTCCAAGAGGCCCTCCCAGACTAAGCCCCACTTTTTCTCATCTCCCGCTCCCTTCTGCGTCGCCCTGACTCGCTCTTTTATCTCTTCCCCCCTCCCATCCCCACAGCACTTCCATCCATAGCTATCATTTATTTATTTGTATTGATGTCTGTCTCCCCACCACAAACTGTAAGCTTGTTGTGGGCAGGGAATGTGTCTGTTTATTGTTGTATTGTACTCTCCCAAGTGCTTACTACAGTGCTCTGCATTCATTCATTCAATCATATTTATTGAGCACTTACTGTGTGCAGAGCACTGTACTAAGGGCTTGGAAAGTTCAATTTGGCAACAGATAGAGACAATCCCTACCCAACAACAGGCTCACAGTCTAGAAGTGGGAAGACAGACAACAAAACAAAACAAGTAGACAAGCGTCAATACCATCGAAAGAGATAAATAGAATTATAGATATATACACATTGATAAAATAGAGTAATAAATATGTACATATATACAAAAGTGCTGTGGGGCAGGGAGGTGGGTAGAGCAGAGGGAGGGAAGGAGTCAGGATTGTTGGGGGAGGAGGAGGAGCAGAGGAAAAGGGAGGCTCAGTCTGGGAAGGCCTCCAGGAGGAGGTGAGCTTTCATTAGGGCTTTGAAGGGGGGAAGTGTGCTAGTTTGGCACCTGTGAGGAGGAAGCGCATTCCAGGCCAGAGGTAGGACGTGGGCCAGGGGTCTACGATGAGACAGGCGCGAATGAGGCCCAGCGAGAAGGTTAGCAGCAGCAGAGGAGCGGAGTGTGCGAGCTGGGATGGAGAGGAGAGAAGGGAGGGGAGATAGGAAGGGGCAAGGGGATGGTCAGCTTTGAAGCCAAGAGTGAGGAGTTTTTGCTTCATGCAAAGGTTGATAGGCAACCACTGGAGGGTCTTGAGGAGGGGGTGACATGCCCAGAGCCTTTCTGTAGAAAGAAAATCCGGGCAGCCGAGTGAAGTATAGACTGATGTGGGGAGAGACAGGATGTTGGGAGGTCAGCAAGGAGGCTGATGCAATAACCCAATCGGGATAAGAGGAGTGATTGTATTAACGAGGTACTGGTTTGGATGGAGAGGAAAAGGCAGATCTTGGCGATATTGTGAAGGAGAGACCGGCAGGTTTTGGTGACGGATTGGTTACGTGGGTTGAATGAGAGAGCGGAGTCAAGGATGACCCCAGGTTTGCAGGCCTGTGAGACGGGAAGGATGGCGGTGCCATCCACATTGATGGGAAAATCAGGGAGAGGCCAGGGTTTGGGAGGGAAGATAAGGAGCTCGGTCTTGGACATTTTGAGTTTTAGGTGGCGGGTGGGTAGTAAGTGCTCAGGAGATACAATTAAATAAAGGGATTGAATGATTGAATGAACTGGGGTAATAATTGGAGACTGGTAAGTTAGCTGGACCAGGATGCTCAAGGAAATCTGGGGTTCCTGACAAAAAGCTTCTCCAAAGTCCCATGAGAGAGAAAAACAAATTCTATTGGAAAACCAGATTTATCATTATTATTACTACTACTACTATTAATAATATTAATAGTAATTGTGGTATTTGTTAAGTACTTACTATATGCCAGCTGCTGGACTGTAAGCTCATTATGAACAGGACATGTGTCTGCTTAAACGCTTAGTACAGTGCTCTGCGCACAGTAAGCACTCTATAAATATGAGTGAATGAATGAATTGAATGAATGTACAAAACGCTGGGGTGGATACAAGCAAATCAGGTTGGACACAGTCCCTGTCCCTCATGGGGCTCACACTCTTAATCCCCATTTTACAGGTGAGAAAACCGAGGCACAGAGAAGTGAAGTGACTTACACAAGGTCACATAGACAAGTGGTGGAGCTAGAATTAGAACCCCGGGTCCTTCTGACTCCCACACCTATACTGTATCTATTAGGCCAACCTGCTTTCACCTTTTGGAGCAATAACAAGCTCTTACTGTATGCCAGACGCTGTACCAAGTGCCAAATTGTACATTCCAAGCACTAAGTACAGTGCTCTGCACATAGTAAGCGCTCAATACATATGATTCAATGAATGAATGCTGAGGTAATAATAATGTTGGTATTTACTCAGCGCTAACTCTGTGCCGAGCGCTGTTCTAAGCTCTGGGGTAGACAGGGGAATCAGGTTGTCCCACGTGGGGCTCACAGTCTTAATCCCCATTTTACAGATGAGGTCACTGAGGCGCCGAGAAGTTAAATAACTTGCCCAAAGTCACACAACTGACTAGTGGCCGAGCCGGAATTCGAACCCATGACCTCTGACTCCAAAGCCCGTGCTCTTTCCATTGAGCCACAAGTTAATCGTGTGGACATAGTTCCTGGTCCACATAGGTCTCACAGTCTTAATCCCCATTTTCCAGATGAGGTAACCGAGGGCTGGAGAAGTGAAGTAACTTACCCAAGGACACACAGCGAACAAGTGTCAAAGCCAGCCCCCAGCTGGAATTAGAACCCGGGTCCTCTGACTCCAAGGCCCGGGTTCTTGCCATTAATAATAAGAAGAAGAACAATTATGATACTTGTTAAGCGCGAAGCAGGGTGGGTCAGTGGAAGGAGCCTGGGCTTCGGAGTCAGAGGTCATGGGTTCGACTCCCAGCTCTGCCACTTGTCAGCTGTGTGACCGTGGGCAAGTCATTTAACTTCTCTGGGCCTCAGTTACCTCATCTGGAAAATGGGGATTAACTGTGAGCCTCACATGGGACAACCTGATTACCCTGTATCTACCCCAGCGCTTAGAACAGTGCTCTGCACATAGTAAGCGCTTAACAAATACCAACTTTTACTCTGTGCCGGGCACTATACTAAGCACTGGGGTGGATACGAGCAGATCGGGTTGGACACAGTCCCTGTCCTGCATTGTCTTATTACCCAATTTACAGATGAGTTAACTGAGGCACAGAGAAGTTAATCGACTTGCCCAAGGTCACACAGCTAACATGTGGCAGAGGAGGAATTAGAACCCATGACCTTCTGACTCCTAGGCCCATGATCTGTCCAAATACCAACATTATTATTATTATTATTATTACAGAGCCCCATTGGGTGCTCGATAAATACAATTTCTTCTTCTACACTTAGAATCATTCTTTGAGATACAGCCCAGCGTGCTTGAGAGCGCTTTTCAACAGTCACCACCCCTTGGTTCCTCATTAGTAAAAAACAAAAAGTGGTTCTGATGTCTTCTTTTAATTAAAATCTCCCCCACGGCTTGGCAACATCTTATTAAATCTTCACTGGGTTGACCAAAGAGCGGGTCACATACCAACACAAATTGCTCCATCCATTCGGGGGCTCATAATTCAAAGTGATCTACGTTCTCGTGCATGACAGATGAAGTTTCCTTTATACATTTAATGGCACAAAAAAACAAAATGTCATCAGGGTGCAGAAATTTCCCGGTGGGGTGGTTATTTAGACAATTAATTAGAGGGTTTCACTGCTAGAACACATTCTGCCATCATCAACTGGTTTGAATACCCACTATGGTGGCTGACTTTTTGGCGAACCCGGCTGGTGAAGAGCCAGGGATTGATGTCAACCTGAACTCTGGAAATCTAATCCATTGGAACAGTGTGGCCTAGTGGATAGAGACCGGGCCCGGGAGGCAGAAGGACCTGGATTCTACTCCCGGCTCCGCCACTTATCCGCTGTGTCCTCCCCCTCTCCTTTCCCCTCCCCTCAGCACTGTGCTCGTCCGCTCGTTTGTATATATTTTTATTGCCCTATTTATTTTGTTAATGAGATGTACATCCCCTTGATTCTATTTATTACTTTTGTTTTAATGAGATATTCATCCCCTTGATTCTATTTATTGCTGTTGTTTTTGTCCGTCCGTCTCCCCCGATTAGACTGTAAGCTCGTCAATGGGCAGGGACTCTATCTGTTGCCGATTTGCACATTCCAAGCGCTTAGTACAGTGCTCTGCACGTAGTAAACGCTCAATAAATACTATTGAATGAATGAATGTGTGACCTCGGGCAAGTCACTTCATTTCTCTGGGCCTCAGTTACCTCATCTGGAAAATGGGGATTAATACTGGGAGTCCATGGGGGACAGGGACAATCCCATGGGATCTCACAGTCTGAAATGGAGAGAGGAGGATGTACTCCCCATTCCACAGATGAGGTAACTAAGACACAGAGAAGTTAAGCCCAAGGTCACACAGGTGAGAAGTGGTGGAGCTGGGATTAGAACCCAGATCCTACTAACAGTAATAATAAATGTGGTATTGGTTAAGTGCTTACTATTTGTGAGAAACTGTACTTAGCACTGGGGTGGATACAAGCAAATACTTTCATTCGGTCGTATTTATTGAGCGCTTACTATGTGCAGAGCACTGTACTAAGCGCTTGGAATGTACAATTCGGCAACAGATAGAGACAATCCCTGCCCAATGACGGGCTCACAGTCTAATCGGGGGAGACAGACGGCAAAGCAAAACAGAACAAAACAAAAACAAGACAGTGTTATCACCACCAATAAAATCAAGGGGATGTACATCTCACTAACAATAAATAGGGTAATCAATAATATATACAAATGAGCACAGTGCCGAGGGGAGGGGAAGGAGGAGGGGAGCGGAGGGGAAGGGGGCTAAGCTGAGGGGAAGTGAAGGGGGTAGGGGGAGGAGCAGAGGGTGGGGGGGAGCAGAGGGAAAAGGGGAAGCTCAGAGTGGGAAGGCCTCTTGGAGGAGGTGAGCTCTCAGTAGGGCTTTAAAGAGGGGAAGAGAATTAGTTTGGCGAATAGGATTGGACACAGTCCCTGTCCCACTTGGGGCTCATAGTCTTCATCCCCCTTTTACAGATGAGATAACTGAGGTAGGGAGAAGTGAAGTAATTTGCTCAAGGTCACACCCAGCAGACAAGCAGAACCTTGATTAGAATCCATGACCTTCCATCCTGGGCTCTCTCCGCCGGGCCACTCTGAAGTGAAGTGACTTTGGCAAGTTACTTCTCTGGGCCTCATTTACTTCATCTGTAAAATGGAACTTATCTGTACCTCATCTCATCAGATGAGATTTACCTCCTCGTGGGTTCTAATCCCAACTCTGCCGCTTGGCAGCTGTGTGACCTGGTGCAAGTCACTCAACTTCTCTGTGCCTCAGTTCCCTCATCTGGAAAGTGGGGATTGAGACTGTGAGCCTCATGTGGGACAACCTGATGACCCTGTATCTCCCCCAGCGCTTAGAACAGTGGCTGGCACGTAGTAAGCGCTTAACAAATACCATTATTATTATTATTACTTCATCTGTAAAATGGAGGTTAAGTCTTTGAGCCCCACAGCCACTGGCTATGTCCAACCTGATTGTCTTGTATCCATTCCAGAACTTAGTACAGTGCCCGGCATATGGTAAGCACTTAACAAATATTATCATTATTATGGGCTTCATCCTCATAATCATCAATTGCCAAAATCCAGGGCCGATATTTCAACGGTAATAATAGTTACATCTTTTCTTAAGTGCTCACTTCATTCATTCATTCAATCGTATTTATTGAGCGCTTACTGCGTGCAGAGCACTGTACTAAGTGCTTAGAATGGACAATTCAGCAACAGATAGAGTCAATCCCTGTCCAACAACGGGCTCACAGTCTATAAAGGGGTCTATTACATACCAAAAATCGCTTTTGTTTTTGGTATTTGTTAAGCACTTATTATGTGGTGGGCACTGTGTTAAGCACCGGAGTAGATACAAGCTCGTCAGGTTGGACACAGTCCATATCCCATTTGGAGAGAAGGGAACTGAGGCACAGAGAAGGAAACTGAGGCACAGAGAAATTAAGTGATTCATTCATTCAATAGTATTTATTGAGCGCTTACTATGTGCAGAGCACTGTAATAAGCGCTTGGGATGAACAAGTCGGCAACAGATAGAGACAGTCCCTGCCGTTTGATGGGCTTACGGTCTAATCGGGGGAGACGGACAGACGAGAACAGTGGCACTAAACAGCGTCAAGGGGAAGAACATCTCGTAAAAACCGATGGCAACTAAATAGAATCGAGGCGATGTACAATTCATTAACAAAATAAATAGGGTAACGAAAATATAGACAGTCGAGCGGACGAGTACGGTGCCGTGGGGATGGGAAGGGAGAGGTGGAGGAGCAGAGGGAAAAGGGGAAAATGAGGCTTTAGCTGCGGAGACGTAAAGGGGGGATGGCAGAGGGAGTAGAGGGGGAAGAGGAGCTCAGTCTGGGAATGCCTCTTGGAGGAGGTGATTTTTAAGTAAGGTTTTGAAGAGGGAAAGAGAATCGGTTTGGCGGAGGTGAGGAGGGAGGGCATTCCGGGACCGCAGGAGGACGTGACCCGGGGGTCGACGGCGGGATAGGCGGGACCGAGGGACGGCGAGGAGGTGGGCGGCAGGGGAGCGGAGCGTGCGGGGTGGGCGGTAGAAAGAGAGAAGGGAGGAGAGGTAGGAAGGGGCAAGGTGACGGAGAGCCTCGAAGCCTAGAGTGAGGAGTTTTTGTTGGGAGCGGAGGTCGATAGGCAACCACTGGAGTTGTTTAAGAAGGGGAGTGACATGCCCAGATCATCTCTGCAGGAAGATGAGCCGGGCAGCGGAGTGAAGAATAGACCGGAGCGGGGCGAGAGAGGAGGAAGGGAGGTCAGAGAGAAGGCCGACACGGTAGTCTAGCCGGGATATAACGAGAGCCCGTAATAGTAAGGTAGCCGTTTGGGTGGAGAGGAGAGGGCGGATCTTGGCGATATCGTAGAGGTGAAACCGGCAGGTCTCGGTAACGGATAGGACGTGTGGGGTGAACGAGAGGGACGAGTCAAGGATGACACCGAGATTGCGGGCCTGCGGGACGGGAAGGACGGTCGTGCCATCCACGGTGATAGAGAAGTCTGGGAGCGGACCGGGTTCGGGAGGGAAGATGAGGAGCTCAGTCTCGCTCATGTTGAGTTTTAGGTGGTGGGCCGACATCCGGGTGGAGACGTCCCGGAGGCGGGAGGAGACGCGAGCCCGAAGGGAGGGGGAGAGGACAGGGGCGGAGATGTAGATCTGCGTGTCATCTACGTAGAGATGGTAGTCGAAGCCGTGAGAGCGGACGAGTTCACCGAGGGAGTGAGTGCAAATGGAGAACGGAAGAGGGCCAAGAACTGACCCTTGAGGAACTCCGACAGTTAAAGGATGGGAGGGGGAGGAGGCTCCGGCGTAGGAGACCGAGAATGATCGGCCAGAGAGGTGAGAGGAGAACCGGGAGAGGACAGAGTCCGTGAAGCCAAGGTGAGATGAGGTATGGAGGAGGAGGGGATGGTCGACAGTGTCAAAGGCAGCAGAGAGGTCAAGGAGGATCAGAATGGAGTAGGAGCCATCGGATTTGGCAAGAAGGAGGTCACGGGTGACCTTAGAGAGAGCAGTCTCGGTAGAGCGGAGGGCACGGAAGCCAGATCGGAGGGGGTCCGGGAGAGAATGGGAGTTAAGGAATTCTAAGCATCGATCGTAGACGACTCGTTCTAGGATCTTGGAAAGGAAGGGTAGTAGGGAGATAGGACGATAACTGGAGGGGGAAGTGGGGTCAAGAGCGGGTTTTGGATTCACCCAAGGTGACACAGCAGACAAGTAGCAGAAGTGGGATTAAAACTCAGATCCTTCTGACTCCTGGACCCATCATAAAATAAAACCCATTTTATTTTGTTAATGAAATGTACATCGCCTTGATTCTATTTATTTGCTATTGTTTTAATGAGATGATCATCTCCTTGATTCTATTTATTGCTATTGTTCTTGTCTGTCCGTCTCCCCCAATTAGACCGTAAGCCCGTCAAAGGGCAGGGACTGTATCTGTTACCGACTTGTACGTTCCAAGCGCTTAGTACAGTGCTCTGCACATAGTAAGCGCTCAATAAATACTATTGAATGAATGAATGACCCATCTACTTGACCACGCTGATTCTCTGTGGTATTAACGATAATAATAGTGATGGTGTTTGTTAAGCACTTACTATGTGCCAAGCGCTGTTCTAAGCGCTGGAGTAGATTCAAGTAATCAGGTTGTCCCACGTGGGGCTCATAGTCTTAATACCCATTTTACAGATGAGGTAACTGAGGCACAGAGAAGTTAAGGGACTTGCCCAAAGTCACACAGCTGATAAGGGGCAAAGCCAGAATTAGAACTCAGTTCCTTCTTCCTTCTGGCCTCTTTCCACTAAGCACAGGAGTAGATAAAAGATGATATCAGACACAGTCTCTATCCCTGAGGGCTCACAGTCTAAGCAGGAGGAAGAAGAATGCTAATTCCCCAACATTAATTCCCACCTCTGCCATTTGTCTGCTGTGTGAACTTGGGCAAGTCACTTCACTTCTCTGGGCCTCAGTTCCCTCCTCTGTAAAATGGGGATTGAGACTGTGATCCCCACGTGGGACAGGGACTGTGTCCAACTTGATTTTCCTGCATCCGCTCCAGAGCTTAGAACAGCACCTGGCACATAGTCAGTGCTTAACAAATACCATTTTATTATTATCAAGCGCCGTCGAGTCGATTCTGATTCGTAACGACTCTATGGATCTATTTTCCCCAGAACGTCCTGTCTTCTGCCATAACCCAAAACTTTTCTAGCGGTTCTTCTATTACCGTTGTTATGGTCTCTGTCCATCTAGCTGCCGGGCTGCCTCTTCCATATTTTCCCCGGACTTTTCCTACCATTAGTATCTTCTCCAGAGAATTAGTCCTCCCGATTATGAAACCAAAATATGTTCATCTAAGTCCAGTCATTTAGCCTACCGAAGACAACTTCGGCCTAATTTGCTCCAAAATCCATTTGTTTGATTTTCGGGCAGTCCACGGTATTTGTAAAAGCCTTCTCCAACACCACATTTAAAAGAATCTGTGCTCTTTCTATGCTGGTTTTTTTTTACCATCCAGCTTTCGGGTTCCATACATTGTCACTGGAAACACCATAGAATTGTCAATTTGTATTTTTGTGGCCTTTGTTACGTCAGTACATTTCATGACTTTTTCCGAGCTCTTCGTGGTATATCTTCCTAACGTTAATCTTTGACGTATTTCTTGCCTACTAGTTCTTTTGATTATGGATCCCGGGAGAGAAAAATTGTCAACAGTTTCATTCTTCTCTACATCCACTAAAATGTGTTAAAACAGCCAGTTGTCATGATCTTTATTTTCTTGACATTCAAATGTAGACCCATCTTTTTGCTCTGTTCCTTAACTTTGAATAATAAGCCCGTCAAATCTTCCTCACTTTCTGCTAGTAGGGTTGTATCATCAGCAGAACAAAGGTTGTTTATATTCCTTCCTCTAATTTTTACTCCCCACTGATCTTCATCCAATCCAACTTCTCTCATTATTAAATATGATCTTACACTACAGGAAACTGAGGCATGGAGAAGTGCAGAAGCGGCGTGGCCTAGAGGCATAAACTTGGGCTTGGGAATCAGAGGACATAGGTTTTAATCTTGTCTCCGCCACTCATCTACCGTGTGACCTTGGGCAAGTCACTTCACTTCTCTGCACCTCAGTTCCCTCATCTGTAAAATGGGGATGAAGACTGTGAGCCCCACGTGGGGCAAGGACTGTGTCCAACCCGATTTGCTTGTATCCACCCCAGCACTTAGTACAGTGCCTGACACATAGTAAGCACTTAACAAATACCACAATTATTATTATTAGCTGAGGGCAGCTTCCGGCCACTCTAGGTGACAATCGAGAACGCTGTGGAAGACAAAATTAAAATGAACTATTGGGCTTCCCTTGTTTCTCTGACATTAAAATCGCAAGCCCCAGGTTCTACAGGACCCATGTCAAATTCCCACCTGGGTATTTCCTCCTAGACCTCAGGAATATGGCAACATGAAATAATATGAGGAGCAGAGGAATTATCTAGTTGTTGGCCCTCTACACTGTAAGCTCGTTGTGCGTGGGGAATGTGTCCGCTATATTGTTCTCCCAAGCCTTTAGCACAATGCTCTGAACACAGTAAGTGCTCAATAAACATGATTGAATGAATGAATGACAGTCAATAAAATCAGGACTGATCCAATCGATCACTCAACTGGATTTATTGAGCACCTATCTAGCACCATTTGTCCTTGGGAAAGTACAATAGAATTAATAGGACCCAAACCCTGCCCTCATGGAGTAGAGAAGCAGCATGGCTCAATGGAAAGAGCCTGGGCTTGGGAGTCAGAGGTCATGGGTGCGAATCCCGGCTCTGCCACTTGGCAGCTGTGTGACTGTGGGCAAGTCGCTTAACTTCTCTGTGCCTCAGTGACCTCATTTGGAAAATGGGGATGAAGACTGTGATCCCCACATGGGACAAACTGATGACCTTGTATCCCCCCCCCCAGTGCTTAGAATAGTGTTTTGCACATAATAAGCACTTTACAAATACCAACATTATTATTATTATTATCATTATTATTGGACATAACAGCAACTGAGGCCATGGCTCAGTGGAAAGAGCCTGGGCTTGGGAGTCAGAGGTCATGGGTTTGAATCCCGGCTCTGCCACTTGTCAGCTATGTGACTGTGAGCAAGTCACTTCACTTCTCAGTGCCTCAGTTCCCTCATCTATAAAATGGGGATGAAGACTGTGAGCCCCATGTGGGACAACCTGATCATCCTGTATCTAATCCAGCGCTTAGAACAGTGCTCTGCACATAGTAAGCGCTTAACAAATACCAACATTATTATTATTATTATTAAGCATAACAGCACCTGAGGCCCAATATTTTTTAAAGTTAAGCACTTGCTCTATTCATTTAATCGTGTATATTGAGCACTTACTGTGTGCAAAGTACTGCGTGCAAAGCAACCCGCCTCCCTTCTCTCTGTCTACAGCCCAACCCTCACACTCGGCTCCTCTGGTGCCTCTAACCTCCTCACTGGGCCTCCATCTTGCCTGTCCTGCCATCGACCCCTGGTCCACGTCCTCCCTCTGGCCTGGATCGCCCTCCCTCCTCAAATCTGCCAAACAATCACTCTACTCACTTCAAAGCCCTTCTGAAGGCCCATCTCCTCCAAGAGGCCTTCCCAGACTAAACCCTGCTTTTTCTCAGCTCCCCCTCCCTTCCGTGTCGCCTCGACTCGCTCCCTTTGCTCTTCCCTCCACTCCCCACAGCACTTATTTACCGTATGTACATATCTATAATTCTATTTATTTATATTGATACCTGTTCACTTATTTTGATGTCTGTCTCCGCCCCCCCCCCCCCCCCCCGTTATAGACTGTAAACCTGGTGTGGGCAGGGATTGTCTCTCTTTATTGCTGAATTGTACTTTCCAAGTGCTTAGTACGGTGCTCTGCACACAGTAAGCACTCAATAAATACGATTGAATGAATGAATGTGCTAAGTGCTTGGGAGAGGACAACATAGTAACAAACTGATACATTCCTGCCCACAATGAGCTCATAGTTTAGAAGAGAAGACGGACATTAATATAAATGAATAAATGAATCAATAGATACATTTAAAAAATGAATAAATAAATGACAGATGTGTGCATATGTGCTGTGGGGATGGGAGGGAGGATGATGGAAGGAGCAGGTGAGAACACTGTAGAAGGAAGTGGGAGAAGAGGAGAAGACGGCTTAGTCAGGGAAGGCGTCCTGGAGGAGATGGGCCTTCAATAATGTTTTAAAGTGGGAGAGAGCAATTATCTGTCTGACATGAGGAGGGAGGGCATTCCATGCCAGAAGCGGGACGTGGGCGGGTGGGCGGCGGCGAGATAGACGAGAGGGAGGTACAGTGAGAAGGTTGGCATTAGAGGAATGAAATGTCGGGGCTGGGTTGTAATAAGAGAGGTGAGGTAGGAGGGGGCAAGTTGATGGAGGGCTTTCAAGCCGATGGCGAGGAGTTTTTGTTTGATGCAGGGGTGGACGGGCAACCACTGGAGATTCCTGAGGAGTGGGGAAACATGGTCTGAATATCCCTGAAAGAAAATGCCCAACATTGTTCTAAGTAGTGAAGTAGATACAAGCCTCTGACGCTTAAAAAATACCATTCTTTAAAAAAAGAAAACGCTTTGGGTTCCAAGCATAATCTGGCTTCTGCAGCTGCTGCTGATCGAACGTGTCTGGTTTGTTTTCAGGTGTTCGAAGAAGAACATCACATCCTGTACCTGGACCACGGCGGGGTGATTGTGGCCATCAAGGACACCTCTATCCCTCTGAAAATACTCAAGTAAGATTTCCGCCGCTTAGAGCCGGCCCGGTCAATGGAAAAGGACTCGTGTTCCTTTCATCCATTCGCTCAGTCATATTTGTTGAGAGCTTACTGTACTGAGCGCCTGGGTGAGTAGAGTACAACGGACTCATTCCCTGCCCACAACGGGCTTACCGTCTGGAGTTGCCTCCAAAACGCATTGACTCGCCCCTGCCGCCACTCCTCCCCCTGCCCCGCTTTCCCCATGTTGCCCCTGTTTTCCCACTGGGTGATGATGATGATTATGGTATTTGTTAAGCGCTTATTATGTGCTAGGCAATGTAATAAGCACTGGGGTGGATACAAGCAAATCTGGTGACGATGACTGGGAGGTGCTCATGTCAGATGACTCTCCCAGAGCTCTCTGCTGCGGGAAAGCTCAACCCATAAATTGAAAATCCCCGCCCTGTCCTGTCCCGCCTCACTCCGCCGCTCGGATCATTGTTCTACAAAAACGTTCCGGCCGTGTTTCCCCACTCTTCAAGAACCTCCCATGGTTGCCCATCCACCTCCGCGTCAAAGAAACCTCACCATTGTCTTTAAAGCTCTTCATCGCCTCATCCCCTCCTAATAATAATAATAATGATGTTGGTATCTGTTAAGTCGAGAACTAAGAACAGCGTTCTGCCTACTGTGAGCAATCGATAAATCCCATTGATTGATGGAAGTGAGAGAGATAGGAGAGACCTGCCTGTAATATATTTTAGAGTCTGTCTTCCCTGCTTGATTTTGAGCTCCTTTAAGGGCAGGGTTTGCGCCTACGAATTCTATCGTATCAGTTGGATTTATCAATCGTGTATAGCATACTATTATTATTATTATTATGGTATTTGTTAAGCGCTTACTATGTGCCAAGCACTGTTCTAAGCGCCAGGGGAGATACAAGGTCATCAGGTCGTTCCACGGGGGCTCAAAGTCTACATCCCCATTTTACAGAGGAGGGAACTAAGGTGCAGAGAACTGAAGTGACTTGCCCAAAGTCACACAGCTGACAGGTGGCGGAGGTGGAATTAGAACCCATGACCTCTGACTCCCAAGCCCGGGCTCTTTCCACTAAGCCAAGCCGCGTCTCTTACCTCACCTCGGTACTGTCCTACGCCAACCCAGCCCGCAGGCTTTGCTTCTCTAATGCCAACCTTCTCTCTGTGGGTCCATCTCACTTATTTTATTAATTAAAATAATAATAATAATAATAATGGCATTTGTTAAGCGCTTACTATGTGCAAGGCACTGTTCTAAGCGCTGGGGAGGATACAAGGTGATCAGCTTGTCACGGTCTTAATCCCCGTTTAACAGACAAGGTAACTGAGAAACAGAGAAATTAAGTGACTTGCCCCAAGCTGACAAGTGGCTGAGCGGGGATTTGAACCCATGACCTCCGACGCCCAAGCCCGTGCTCTTTCCACTGAATCGCGCTGCTTCCGTTCCATTTTGCCGATTTTGCCCCCGATCTCTCGCCCACGTCCTGCCTCTGCCCTGGAAGCCCCCCTTCCTCGTATCTGACAGGCAATGACTCTCCCCACCTTCAAAGCCTTACAGAAGGCCCACCTCCTCCAAGAGGCCTTCCCTGACTAAGCCCTCATTCCCTTTCCTCCCACTCCCTTCTGCATCGCCCTGATTTGCTCCCTCTGCTCATCCCCTTTCTCGGCCCCACGGCCCTTATGTACATATCTGCAATTTATTCACTGATATAATATCTGTCTGTAGACCGGACGTTCGTTGTGGGCCAGGAACCTGTCTACCAGCTTGGTAATTTCGCACTCTCCCAAGCGCTGAATTCGGTGCTCTGCATACGCTATGCGCTCAACCAAAACTGTCGATTGATTGATCATAATGAAGATAAGAGGTTCCCAGAGGAACCACGCAAGACTTCGTGGTTGAAATGTTGATCCATGTGCTGTCAACAACCTCTCTCGTCCGGGCTCACTTGTCCCTCTGGTTCTGTGAGAGAAGCAGTGTGGCTTAGCTGTAAGCACCCGGGCTTGGGAGTCAAAGGTCACGGGTTCTAATTCATTCAGTAGTATTTACTGAGCGCCAACTATGTGCGGAGCGCTGTACTGAGCGCTTGGAATGTACAATTCGGCAACAGATAGAGACAATCCCTGCCCAGTGACGGGCTTACAGTCTAATCGCAGCTCCGCCACTTATCAGCTGTGTGACTTTGGGCAAGTCATTTAACTTCTCTGTGCCTCAGTTATCTCATCTGTAAAATGGGGATTTAGACTGTGAGCCCACCTGGGACAATCTGATTACCTCGTATCTACCCCAAAAACGATCTGGGCCTGTCACTCCCCTTCTTAAACACCTCCAGTAGTTGCCTGTCAACCTCCGCTCCAAACAGAAACTCCTCCCTCTAGGCTTCGAGGCTCTCCGTCACCTTGCCCCTTCCTACCTCTCCTCCCTTCTCTCTTTCCACCGCCCACCCCGCACGCTCCGCACCTCCGCCGCCCGCCTCCTCACCGTCCCCCGTTCTCGCCCATCCCGCCGTCGACTCCCGGGCCACGTCCTCCCGCGGTCCCGGAACGCCCTCCCTCCTCACCTCCGCCAAACCGATTCTCTTTCCCTCTTCGAAACCCTACTTAAAACTCACCTCCTCCGAGAGGCCTTCCCAGACCGAGCTCCCCTTCTCCCTCTACTCCCTCTACCGCCCCCCCTTCACCTCTCCGCAGCTTAACCCTCTTTTCCCCCTTTCCCTCTGCTCCTCCCCCTCTCCCTTCCCCTCCCCTCAGCACTGTACTCGTCTGCTCGACTGTATATATTTTCATCACCCTATTAATTTTGTGAATGAAATGTACATCGCCTCGATTCTATTTAGTCGCCATCGTTTTTACGAGATGTCCTTCCCCTCGACTCTATTCATCGCCATCGTTCTCGTCCGTCCGTCTCTCCCGATCAGACCGTGAGCCCATCAAACGGCAGGGACCGTCTCTATCTGTTGCCGACTTGTTCATTCCAAGCGCTTAGTACAGTGCTCTGCACATAGTAAGCGCTCAAGAAATACTATTGAATGAATGAATGAATGAACAGTGCTTGGCACATAGTAAGTGCTTAATAAATAGCATTATTACTATTACTACTATCTGAGAGGAAAGATGGAGAGAAGGAGAGGGACAGAAAAAGAATAATGCTGGTATTGGTCAAGCGCTTGCTATGCACAGAGCACTGTTCTAAGCGCTGCGGTAGATACAGGGTAATCAGGTTGTCCCACGTGAGGCTCACAGTTAATCCCCATTTTACAGATGAGGTAACTGAGGCACAGAGAAGTGAAGTGACTTGCCCACAGTCACCCAGCTGACAAGTGGCAGAGCTGGGATTCGAACTCGTTATATCCCGGCTAGACTACCGTGTCAGCCTTCTCTCTGACCTCCCTTCCTCCTCTCTCGCCCCGCTCCGGTCTATTCTTCACGCCGCTGCCCGGCTCATCTTCCCGCAGAAACGATCTGGGCATGTCACTCCCCTTCTTAAACAACTCCAGTGGTTGCCTATCGACCTCCGCTCCAAACAAAAACTCCTCACTCTAGGCTTCGAGGCTCTCCGTCACCTTGCCCCTTCCTACCTCTCCTCCCTTCTCTCTTTCCACCGCCCACCCCGCACGCTCCGCTCCTCTGCCGCCCACCTCCTCGCCGTCCCTCGGTCTCGCCTATCCCGCCGTCGACCCCCGGGTCACGTCCTCCCGCGGTCCTGGAACGCCCTCCCTCCTCACCTCCGCCAAACTGATTCTCTTTCCCTCTTCAAAACCTTACTTAAAAATCACCTCCTCCAAGAGGCCTTCCCAGACTGAGCTCCTCTTCCCCCTCTACTCCCTCTGCCATCCCCCCTTCACCTCTCCGCAGCTAAAGCCTCATTTTCCCCTTTTCCCTCTGCTCCTCCACCTCTCCCTTCCCATCCCCACAGCACCGTACCCGTCCGCTCAACTGTATATATTTTCGTTACCCTATTTATTTTGTTAATGAATTGTACATCGCCTCGATTCTATTTAGTTGCCATTGTTTTTACGAGATGTTCTTCCCCTTGACGCTGTTTAGTGCCATTGTTCTTGTCTATCCGTCTCCCCCGATTAGACTGTAAGCCCGTCAAACGGCAGGGACTGTCTCTATCTGTTGCCGACTTGTTCATCCCAAGCGCTTAGTACAGTGCTCTGCACATAGTAAGCGCTCAATAAATACTATTGAATGAACTCCTGACCTCTGACTCCCAAGCCCATGCTCCTTCCACTGAGTCACGCTGCTTTTCTAAAAAGAGGACGGGGAGGGAGAAAGAAAACTAGACCATAAGCTCCTCTTTTAGACTGTAAGCTCCTTGTGGTCAGGAAACAGGTCACCCTACTCTGTTATACTTTTTGTTCCCAAGTGCTTAGTACAGTGCTCTGCACAATGTAATTGCTCAAATATGCAATCGGTCATTGATCGATTGATTGAGAGGAGGGAGGGAGACCTAGGGAGGTCAAAAGGGGGAGAGAGAGAAGATAATAATTCTGATATTTTTAAGTGCTTACTATGGTCCAAGACAGAAGAGGAAGGGGAGAAGAAGAGGGAGAGAGAGGGAAAAGAGGGAGAAAGAAGAAGGAGGGAGAGATAGGGAAGAAAAGAGGGAGGGAGGAAGGGAGGGAAGGAAGAGGGAGAGAGAAAGGGAAAGAGGGAGGGAGGAAGAGAGGGAAGGAGTGACAAATTTATGAAGAGCAGAGGAAGGGATGAGGTGAAAGAAAAGTAAGGGAATAAGAGGAAAGTAGAGATGAGATTTGAAGAAGAAAGAAAAAACAGAAACCCCCTTTGAATAATATAAATGAGAGCATTAGAGCTACATGGTTTTCAGGGCAGTGTCTTGGACAAGATTGAGAGGGAGAGGGGGAATTTAGATGCTCAGATCAGAGAGAGAGAGAGAGAGAGAGAAGTCAATAGACGAGCCCATGGGAGGCTTGTATAGATTTTAGCTGAGATGTGTTTTGTTCCATGCCTTTTGGTATTTTAGAAATCCTTTGAAGGGTCCAGAGCCCCTAAAAGCTCTGGATCTCAGCATTTGGTAATTCACCTGAAGCGCAAGAATATTTTTGATACATCTAACTTTGCTGAGAGAGAGTGGACCCATTGAGTCTGATTCCTAAATGGATTTTGAAGCGTGTCTGGACATGAGATTTAAGTCCCGAGTATAGTATATAGGGCATAATGAAATCTCATTATTAATAATGATAATAATAATAACACAGAACCATTTTTATTTTTCCAAAGCACTTTCAACATCATCTATCTTATTTTATCCACCAACAAGCAGCAGCGTGGCCTAATGGAAAGAGCATGGATCTGGGTGTGTCAAGAACCAGAGTTCTAATTCCGGCTCTGCCACTTGCCTGAAATGTGACCGTGGGAAAGTCGCTTCACTTCTTTGTGCCTCAGTTTCCTCATCTATAAAATGGGGATTGAGAGCGTGAACCCCATGAGGGACAGGGACTGTGTCCAACCCAGTTACCTTGTATCTACCCCAGTGCTTAGTGTAAGGCCTGGCACAAAGTAAGTACTTAACTAATGCCATACAAAAAAAAATCCAAGTAAAGCAGGGAGAGATGAGAGTGGTGATCCCCATTTGACACATGAGAAAACTGAGGGCCACTGACATTAAGAGACTTGATTCTGTGCCTTCAAGCGGGTTCATGACAGGGTTAGGATTAGAACATGGGTCCACTAATCCCCATCTCATTCTAAAAGACTCCACTTCCTCCCTCTTTTCATTAAGTCACTGAGATTAACCCATTAACCCAACTAAAGAACAGTGGGAAGATGCTTAAAAAATATGGTATTTATTTAGCACTTAGTAGGAATTAAAAACCCTTCTAAACACTGGGGTAGATATAAGATAATCAGGATGGACACAATCCCAGTCTCACAAGGGGCTCACGGCTTAAATCAGAGCAGCATGGTAAGAGAAGCAGCCTGACTTAGTGGAAAGAGCACGGGCTTGGGAGTCACAGGTCGTGGGTTCAAATCCCGGTTCAGCCACTTGTCTTCTAGGTGACCTTGGGCAAGTCACTTCACTTCTCTGTGCCTCAGTTACCTCATCTGTAAAATGGGGATTAAGACTGTGAGCCCCATGTGGGATAATCTGATTACCTTGTTTCCTCCCCAGCGCTTAGAAAAGTGTTTGGCACATAGTAAACTCTTAACAAATGCCATAATTATCATTATCATCATTAGTGGATAGAGAACGGGCCTGAGAGTCCGAAGGCTACTTGTCTCCTGTGTGGCCTTGGTCAAGTCGAGACAGTGTGGCTTAGCAAGAGGAGTACGGGCTTGGGAGTCAGAGGACGTGGGTTCTACTCCTGGCTCTACCATTTGTCTGCAGTGTGACCTTGGGCAAGTCACTTCACTTCTCTGGGCCTCAGTTCCCTCATCTGTAAAATGGGGATTAAGACTGTGAGCCCCACATGGGACAACCTGATTACCTTGTTTCTACCCCAGCGCTTAGAACAGTGCTTGGCACATAGTAAGTGCTTAACAAATATCATGATGATGATGATTATTATTATTATTAAGTCACTTCACTTCACTGACCCTTATTTACCTCATCTGTAAAATGGGGATTGAGACTGTGAGCCCCACGTGGGACAGGGACTGTGTTCAACCATTTTGCTTGTATCCACCCCAGGACTTAGTACAGTGCTTCACATAGTAAGCACTTGACCAATGTCATAACTATTGTTATAATTATTACCATCAATCCCCATTTTCCAGATGAGGTAACTGAGGCACAGAGCAGTTAAGTGGCTTGCGCACTCCAGTGCTTAGAACAGCGCTTGGCACATAGTAAGTGCTTAACAAATGCCATAATCATTACCGTTGTTACTATTAGCGGATAGAGAACGGGACTGAGAGTCAGAGGGCTACTTGTCTCCTGTGTGGCCTTGGTCAAGTTGAAGCAGTGTGGCTTAGCAAGAGGAGCAGGGGCTTGGGAGTCAGAGGATGTGGGTTCTAATCCCAGCTCCACCACTTGTCTGCTGTGTGACCTTGGACAAGTCACTTAACCTCTCTGTGCCTCGGTTACCTCATCTGGAAAATGGGAATTAAGACTGTGAGCCTCACATAGGACCACCTGATTACCTTGTATCTACCCCAGTGCTTAGAGCAGTGCTTGGCAATATAGTAAGTACTTAGAAAATGCCGTCATTATTATTATTCTTGAATCATCAAGAGGAAAACCAGCTAAAGATCGGTTTAACAAATTTTGTATTTCACAGCTTTAACATATTTTGTGTCTGTTAAACACTTACTATGAGGGTAAATACAAGTTAATCAGGATGGACACAATCCCAGTCACAGGGAGTAGGATTTAATCCCCATTTTGCAGGTGGGGTAACTGAGGCACAGAGAAGTTAAGTGACTTGCCCAGGGTCACACAGCAGACTTTCGGGTTGGCTTTCGGGGAGACAAGGAGCTTTCTGTTGTTGCGTTTTGATCCACGAGGCTTCTGAACTCCATTTTTGAGTGGGAGAAGGAACCCTCCTGACGTAAGGTCTGAAAAGAATCCGGGACGCCAGAGTTGAAGTCAGAGGGGCCCGTTTTGGGGCGAGTTGGTCAGGGAAAGACAAAGAGGGGCCTGGATGGGCTGACATTTTGATAATTAAAAGAGTTTTGATTAGGCAAACAGCCCTGACTTTTAGAAAATACACCGAGCTCCGAGGAGCCTGTAGGTAGGGGCGTTTCTGACATTTTCCTCAAACCGTTAGGAAAAGCGTGACATTTGCTCAAGAAAAGCTCCACGCGGAGGTTGATGTTTGTCTCTCTCTCCAGGTTCAGCATCGACGAAGGCTACTCGTGGAGCACACACAATTTCAGCAGCACCTCGGTCTTTGTGGACGGACTCCTGAGCGAACCAGGAGATGAGAACTTAGTCATGACGTAAGTAACGGCTTCGCTCTCCTGGCTGTCACTCAAACTCGGCTTTCGTTAAATTCGACGGGCGGCGGCAGATGCAACTTGTCCTGAGGATGAACCAGAACGGATACTGTCTGCATCGTGAAGTGACAGGTTATTTTGGCCTTGGAGGAGTAGAATTGTCCCCAGCTAGTTTGAAATCTGAGATTGAGAGAGGAGACCAACCTCGTGGGATAATTTTAGGGATAAAGAGGCTATGATTTCTATCATTCCCATTCCTACTTGGGTATTGCTTCTATTTTCCCTAGAATACGCTCGGTCCTCTTAAAAAAAAACCAACCCGCATTTCCAGGTCTTTTGCCTTATTTTTCTTCATCATTTTGGGGGCATCATTTATTTCTTGCAACTGCTTCTCAGTATCTTATTTGAGAAGTAATGTGATCTAGTTGATGGAGCTCAGGTCTTGGAATCAGAAGGACCTGGATATTTATGTCAGCTCTACCGCTTGACTGCTGCATCACCTTGGGTAAGTCACTTCACTGCTCTTGTGCTTCAGTCCCCCCATCTGTGAACTGGAGATTAAGACTGTAAACCCCATGTGAGAGATGGACTATATCCAACCTGATTATCTTGTATCTACTCTTAGTAGATAATAATAACGTTGGGATTTGGTAAGCGATAACTATGTGCAGAACACTAAGCGCTGGGGTAGATGCCGGGTAATCCGCTTGTCCCACGTGAGGCTCACAGTCTTAATCCCCATTGTACAGATGAGGTAACTGAGGCCCAGAGAAGTGAAGTGACTTGCCCACAGTCACACAGCTGACAAGTGGCACAGCCAGGATTCGAACCCATGACCTCTGACTCCCAAGCCTGTGCTCTTTCCACTGAGCCATGCTACTTCTCCTCTTACAGCTCCTGGTAACAATAATAATAATAATAATTATGATGATGATATTTGGCCACACACTGTACTCAGTGCTGGAGTGGATGCAAGCAAATCAGTGCTTAACAAATAGGATAAATAAATATTATTTTATGTAACCTATATTGAGCAGCTTAAATATACACTTGATGATCACTACCCCTCTTGCTAATGGGAGAGACTGGTGAATCTGTTTCCCAATTATGAAATTAAAGAACTGGGTGTTCTCCGATAGAATGGAGGCTGAGATATTGAAGAACCTCAGGTTATGGGAAAATTGTGTTATGGAACTGTGGAGTCAGTGGGAATTAATGGGATTGAGGCTAGATGGTTGAAGATGACACTGTGATTGATGATTTCCAATATTGCTCTTCATACCTTGCCACTCACTGTGATGTGATGTGATTAGACTGTGAGCCCGTCACTGGGCACGGATTCTCTCCGTTGCCGAATTGTCCATTCCAAGCGCTTAGTACAGTGCTCTGCACATAGTAAGCGCTCAAAAGATGCTATTGAATGAAATGCTATTGAATGAATGTCACACCTGGACTGACCCCTCGCTTCTGACACAACAATTTCTTCCGCCACTGACTGTGTTTGCTTTAAATTGTGGATCGTGTTTTACCCGGAAGCCGTGTCGAGGGAAGAATGTTCTGGAATTCTCCCTTGAGGTTCCACAGCCAGTCAGTCATTCAGTCGTATTGACTCTTACTGTGTGCCGAGCACTGTACTAAGCGCTTGGGAGAGTACGATAGAACAATATATTGGATACATTCCCTGCCCACAGTGAGATTACGGTCAGGAGAGGGAGACAGCCATTAATGTAAATAAATAAATGAAAGGAATGGACATAAGTGGTGTGGGGCTGGGAGCGAGTCAGGATGATGCAGAAGGGAGTGGGAGATGAGGAAAAGTGGGGCTTAATCAGGGAAGGCCTCTGGGAGGAGATGGGGCTTCATTAAGGCTTGGAAGATGGGGGGGTAATTGTTGGAAATGAGGAGGAAGGGTGTTGCAGGCCAGAGACAGGGCAAGAGGGCAAGAGATTGGCGGCAATATAGATGAGTTGGAGGCCCAGTGAGAAGGTTGGCATTAGAGAATATCCGTACAAATCGTGTAATTCAGACTGGAGTTCTAGCAGAACTGGTGACAACTGAGGCAACGCGATTGCTCTGAGCCAGGTTAAGGATTGTCTGAATTTATTATCATATATAACGTTATATCGGCTCTCCCAAACATTTAGTTCAATGCTCTGCACAATAAATACGATTGATGGATTGATTGACAACCTCACTGTCCCAGAGCTTTAGCACAGTGCTGTGAGGAGTGACCATTTAATAAATACCGTATTCATCATTATGATATTCTTACAAGTCAGTGACCTTTACTAGATACCTGGGAGAGTAAAAAAAAAAAAAAAATGTTGGTATTTGTTAAGCGCTTACATGTGCCGAGCACTGTTCTAAGCGCTGGGGTAGACACAGGGGAATCAGGTTGTCCCACGTGGGGCTCACAGTCTTCATCCCCATTTTACAGATGAGGGAACTGAGGCACCGAGAAGTTAAGTGACTTGCCCAAAGTCACACAGCTGACAAGTGGCCGAGCCGGGATTCGAACCCATGACCTCTGACTAAGAGCTAGAGTGGTTTAGGGGAAAGAGTACGGACCTGGGAGCCAGCGTGCCCGGGTTCTAGTCCCAACTCGGCCACCTTTCTCCTGTGTGACCTTGGGGAAGTCACTTCACTTATCTGGACTTCAGTTTCCTTATCTTTGCAAGTGGAATCCAATTCCTCTTCTGCCTCCCCTTAAAACTGAGAGCTCTGTGTGGGACAGGGACTGTCTGACCTGAATATCTAAAACTCACCCCAGGGCTTGGTACAGTGCTTGGCACATAGTAAGAACTTAACAAATATCATAATTACTTCCTTAGTTTTGTACAGTTCAGAGACATAATCGCCGGCTTCAAGACTGGAAATTTTTTGTTTGTTCATTTCCTTTTTATGGTATTTGTTAAGCGTTTACTATGGGGTAAGCACCGTTCTAAGTGCCGGGGTAGGTACAAGTTAATCAGGTTGGGTACATCCTTGCCCACATAAGGTTCACAGACTTAATCCCCATTTTACAGATGAGGGAATTGAGGCAGAAAAAAAATGAAGGGACTTGACCAGGGTCACACAGCAGACAAGAGAGGAATCGGGATTAGAATTTATGTCTTCTAATTTCAAGGTCAGGGTCCTTGCAGCATGAGAAGCAGTATGGCCTAGTGGATGGGCCCCGGACTTGGGACTCAGGGGATCACGGCTTCTGCTCCTAGCTCTGCCACTTGTCTGCTGTGTGACCTCGGGTGAGTCACTTCAGTTCTTTGGGCCTCAGTTGCCTCATCTGTAAAGTGGGGATTGAGACTGTGAGCCCCACGTGGGTTTAGACCGTGAACCCGTCGTTTAGACTGTGAGCACGTTATTGAGCAGGGATTGTCTCTTTCTGTTGCCTAATTGTACACTCCAAGCGCTTAGTACAGTGCTCTGCACATAGTAAGCGCTCAATAAATACTATTGAATGAATGAATGAATGAACGACAGGAACTGTGTCCACCCCGATTTGCTTGCATCCGCCCCAGCACTTAGAACAGTGCCTGGCACATAGTAATCGCTTAACAAATACCGCTGTTATCATTCTTATTATTGCACGACCCCTCCATCTCCTAACCACAGTGATGTTTCCGGTTTTGATTTAATCCTTTAAATGGGGATTCTGCCAAGCGTAAGCTAATTTTATAAGGTTAAAACGTGGGCTTTAATAATGTTGGTATCTGTTAAGCGCTTACTATGTGCCGAGCACCGTTCTAAGCGCTGGGGTAGACACAGGGGAATCAGGTCGTCCCACGTGGGGCTCACAGTCTTAATCCCCATTTTACAGATGAGGGAACCGAGGCACCGAGAAGTTAAGTGACTTGCCCAAAGTCACACAGCTGGCAAGTGGCAGAGCCGGGGTTCGAACCCATGACCTCTGACTCCAAAGCCCGTGCTCTTTCCAGTGAGCCACGGGCTTTTCCCTCATACTCTCTGGACTGGAAAATGGCATGAGGTACATTTTCAAAACGACCTTTCGGTTCACGTTAATGACATCGCCTTTGGATTTGAAAGAATTGGAAGAGTCATAACCCAGGAAAGAGAAGACATAGATTTCACTGTTTATGCTGCTGCTTTTCAAGTTTGTAAATTGCTGTGAGTTATTTGCTTGTGCACACACTTCTTGAGGCTTGAGTATTCCACTTAGGGGTTTCTCATTCCCGAAAGGCATTTCATCTTTACAGGGAAGTCTCTAGAAGACTTTCTTTAATGACTACAGAATTGATTATGATAAGATATTATGAATATCTGTGGTATTTGATAAGTGCTTTGCCAAGTCCTGAATTAAGCGCTGTGATAGATACGAGAAAATAATGAGGCTGGACACCATTCCTGTCCTACACGGAGCTCACAGTCCAAGGGACAGGGAGAACAGTTGAACAAACTGAGGCCCAGAGACAACTCAGTGGAAGGAGCGCGGGTTTATGAGTCAGAGGTCATGGGTTCTAATCCCGGCTCCGCCACCTGTCAGCTGGGTGACTCTGGTCAAGTCACTTCACTTCTCGGTGCCTCAGTTACCTCATCTGTAAAATGGGGATTAAGACTGTGAGCTTCATGTGGGACAACCTGATTACCCTATATCTATCCCAGCTCTTAGAACGGTGCTCGGCACATAGTAAGCGCTTAGCAAATACCAACATGATTATTATTATTATTATTATGAAGTGACCTGCCTCAGGTGCCCCAGCGGGCAAGTGGCGGGGTGGGATTAGAACCCAGGTCTCCTGACTTCCAAGCCCGCTCTCTTTCCACTAGGCCCCGTTGGTTGTTTAGCCATTAGCAAAAATAAGTCTATTCCTCCTCCCCGTTTGGCTTCTTTGTCAAGCCACTTGGAGTGTTTCTGGGTCTTTAAAGAAGTCTTTAGTGAAGCAGCGTGGCGCAGTGGAAAGAGCCCGGGCTTGGGAGTCAGAGGTCATGAGTTCGAATCCCAGCTCTGCCACTTGTCAGCTGGGTGACTGTGGGCAAGTCACTTCACTTCTCTGGCTCTCAGTTCCCTCATCTGTAAAATGGGGATTAAGACCGTGAGCCTCACATGAGACAACCTGATGACCCTGTATCTACCCCAGCGCTTAGAACGGTGCTCTGCACATAGTAAGCGCTTAACAAGTACCAACATTATTATCATTATTATTATTATTTAAAACTCTCTCACTAGATGGTGAGGGATGGTGCTATCATCTGTGAAATAGGGACAGAGCACTTAAGACCAGATCTGTAATTTATTCATTTATATTAATGGCAATCCCCCTCTAGTCCGTAAGCTCACTGTGGGTGGGGAATGTGTCTGTTTATTCTTCTATTGTACTCTACCAAATGCTTAGTACAGTGCTCCGCAGACAGTAAGCGCTCAATAAATGCAACTGACGGACTGATCGACCGACATGATGTTAACGGAGCCTCTGAAGGCTTATTAATAATGATAATAATGATGATGATGGTGGAAGCACTTACTGTGTACCAGGCACTGTACTAAGCGCTCGGGTAGATACAAACAGATGGGATTGGACACAGTCCCTGTCCCACATGGGGCTCACAGTCTCATCCCCACTTTACAGATGAGGTCACTGAGGCCCAGAGAAGTGAAGTGACTTGCCCAGGGTCACCCAGCAGACGAGTGGCAGAGCCGGGATTAGAACCCATGACCATCTAACTCCCAGGCCCGCGCTCTATCCACTGCGCCGTGACGCTTAGGGGCTAGACTAAGTTCCACAAGGGGAGAGCTGGACTATCTGAAGCGCTCAGCACAGCATACTGGACACGGTAAGCGCTCCGGAAATACCACTGACCTATTAAGTGGTTGAGACAATCTAGACGAACCCCACATAGAGGAGAAATGGTGTTCTAGACTCCGTCGGTCCAGACCACACAGAACCAGTTCTCCCTGGGGAAGCGAAGGGCTCTAGCTGAACTTCCACACACTCTAAGTTCCCTCTAGACTCTTTGTGGTCAGGGATGGTGTCTACCAACTCTGTTGTATTGTTATACTGTACTCTCCCAAGTGCTTAGCGCAGTGCTTCGATCACAGGAGGCGCTCAATAAATACCATCAATCAATCAACTGATGGGGAAGAACACTCTATTCTTTCCCATGGCATTCTCAACTCTGTAATGATGATTGTGTTATTTATTAAGTGATTACTATGTGCCAAGCACTCTACTCAGCACTGGGGTAATAACAGGAATACTAATAATAATGGTATTTCTTAATTCATTCAATGATAATGTTAATAATGTTGGTATTTGTTAAGCGCTTACTATGTGCCGAGCACCATTGTTCTCGTCCGTCCGTCTCCCCCGATCAGACCGTAAGCCCGTCAAACGGCAGGGACCGTCTCTATCTGTTGCCGACTTGTTCATTCCAAGCGCTTAGTACAGTGCTCTGCACATAGTAAGCGCTCAATAAATACTATTGAATGAATGAATGAATGAATGAATACAGGGTAATCAGTTTGTCCCACGTGAGGCTCACAGTTAATCCCCATTTTACAGATGAGGTAACTGAGGCCCAGAGAAGTTAAGTGACTTGCCCACAGTCACAGAGCTGACAAGTATTTATCAAGTACAAGTACTTCAATAGTACTTATTGAGCACTTACTATGTGCAGAGGACTGTACTAAGCGCTTGGAATGTACAAATCAATAACAAAAGGAGACAGTCCCTGCCCTTTGATGGGCTTACAGTCTAATCGGGGAGACAGACAGACAGGCAAGAGCAATGGCAATAAGTGCTTACTGTGTGCCAAGCACTGTTCTAAGCACTGGGGTAGATACAAGGTAAACAGATTGTCCCACATGGAGCTCACAGTCTTAATCCCCATTTTACAGATGAGGTAACAGAGGCACAGAGAAGCTGAGTGATTTGCCCAAAGTCACAGAGCTGATAAGTGGCGGAGGCTGGATTCGAACCCATGACCTCTGACTCCCAAGCCCGGGCTCCTTCCACTGAGCCATGCTGTTTTTCCTGGTACAAGGGTACACTCGCTCACTAGAGAAGCAGCGTGGCTCAGTGGAAAGAGCACGGGTTTTGGAGTCAGAGGTCATGAGTTCAAATCCCAGCTCTGCCACTTGTCAGCTGTGTGACTGTGGGCAAGTCACATTCATGCAATAATATTTATTGAGCACTTACTATGTGCAGAGCACTGTACTAAGCGCTCGGAATGTACAAATCGGTAACAGATAGAGACGGTCCCTGCCCTTTGACGGGCTTACGGTCTAATGGGGGAGACGGACAGACGAGAACAATAGCGACAAATGGAATCGAGGGGAAGAACATCTCATTAAAACAATAGCAAATAAATAGATTTAGAACAGTGCTTTGCACTGTTCCTGGTGCTTGGTGTTTGGCACCTGATTAGCAAGTACTTTAATCACCATCATAATATCAACTCTCTTGTATTCTCCCAAGCATTTAGTATTAATAATGATGATGATATTTGTTAAGCGCTTAATCCATGCAAGGCACCGTACTAAACGCTGGAGTGGATACGAGCAAATCAAGTTGGACGCAATCCCCGTCCCATGTGGGGCTCACAGTCTCAGTCCCCATTTTACGGATGAGGGAACCGAGGGCCAGCAAAGAGAAGTGACTTGTCATACAGCAGACAAGTGACAGAGCCAAGATGAATAATAATAATAATGTTGGTATTTGTTAAGCGCTTACTATGTGCAGAGCACTGTTCTAAGCGCTGGGGTAGATACGGGGTCATCAGGTTGTCCTACGGGAGGCTCACCGTTAATCCCCATTTTACAGATGAGGTCACTGAGCCCCAGAGAAGTGAAGTGACTTGCCCACTGTCACACAGCTGACAAGTGGCAAAGCCGACGTTCGAACCCATGACCTCTGACTCCCAAGCCCGGGCTCTTTCCACTGAGCCACGCTTAGACCCCATGACCTTCTGACTCCCAGGCCCGGGCTCGATCCAATATAGGCAACTCCGCACAGAGCGAGCGCTCAATAAAACGATGGATCGATCGACCATCAGCTAGGACTTCCCAAAGCTCAGGGGAAACGCACGTTCCAGAAAGATCCGTGGGCCGATGGCCTGGCACACCGATTTGACCATTCCTCAGCGGGAGACGTTGATGGTGTACGGCTAATTCAAGACCAGCGGTTCTTTTCCTTCGCCGTCGGTGGCCCGCGCGTGGATCGGCTCGGCAGAGGCCGAGGCTTCCCTGAGCGGGCTCGGCGGGGCGTCTCTCCGGAGGGATGACCGGTCGAGGGCCCGCGTTGGCTGCTGGCACTTCACGCTCTGCCAGTCACGTCATCCCACCCACGCGCAGCGCTCCCGCTGATTTCCTCAGGGACTCAACACGTGTAAGGAACATCTGCCGGCTCCTGCTAACATCTTGAATTGGGATAATGAAGTTTGTCCGGGTTTTTGTTTTTTTTTCTCTTCCCCCATCGGACGACTTTGAAAACCGACCCTCTGAAAGTGGAGCCAGGAGGCCGTGGTCCGAAGAAAATCATTCAGTGGCACGGGTTGAGTGTCTAGGCACTGTCATAGTAAAATAACAATAATGATAGTGGTATTTATTAAGTGCTTACTCTGTGCCAAGCACTGTTCTGAAGGCCAGGGTAGATACAAGCTAATCAGGTTGGACACGGGCCCGTCTCACATGCTCTTAAATGGCCTTTTACGGACGAGGTAACTGAGGCCCAGAGAAGCAAAGTGGTTTGCCCAAGGTCAGACTGCGGACAGTTGACGCAGGCGGGATTAGAACCCGTGTCCTCTGACTCACAGATCTGGGCTCTTCCCACTAAACCACCCTGTTTCCACTCCTCCCACTCCCTTCCGCATCACACTGACTTGTTTCCTTTATTCATCCCTCGTCCCAGCCCCGCAGCACTGCGGTTTATTTATAATAATAATGTCGGTATTGTTAAGCGCTTACTATGCGCAGAGCACTGTTCTAAGCGCTGGGGTAGATACAGGGTCATCGGGTTGTCCCCCGTGAGGCTCACGGTTAATCCCCATTTTACAGATGAGGTCACTGAGGCACAGAGGAAGTGAAGTGACTCGCCCACAGTCACACAGCTGACGGGTGGCAGAGCCGGGATTCGAACTCATGACCTCTGACTCCCAAGCCCGGGCTCTTTCCACTGAGCCACGCTGCTTCTCTAATCATATCATATTTATATTACATTTGTATTTATATATATACATATATACAAATATATTTTTGTATATATAATTATAAATAATTATATAATCAATATATAATTATATATACAAATATATTTATATTTACATTTATATTAATGTCTGTCTCCCCCTCTAGACTATAAGATCTCTGTGGACAGAGAATGTGTCTGGTTATTCCTATATTGTCCTCTCCCATTCATTCGTGCATTCAGTAGTATTTATTGAGCCCTTACTATGTGCAGAGCACTGTACTGAGCGCTTGGAATGGACAAATCGGCAACAGATAGAGACGGTCCCCGCCCTCTGACGGGCTCACGGTCTGATCGGGGGAGACGGACGGACGAGAACGATGGCGATAGATAGAGTCGAGGGGAAGAACAGCTCATCAGAACAGTGGCAACTAAATAGAATCAGGGTGATGTACATCTCATTAAACAAAATACATCGGGGGATGAAGATATAGACAGTCGAGCGGACGAGGACGGCGCCGAGGGGAGGGGACGGGAGAGGGGGAGGAGGAGAGGGAAAGGGGGGAGAAGAGGGTTCAGCTGCGGAGAGGTGAAGGGGGGGTAGAGGGAGCGGAGGGAAAAGGGGAGCTCAGCCTGGGAAGGCCTCTTGGTGCTCTGCACACAGAAAGGAATCAATAAATATGACTGACTGACTTAAGTAGCAGCTCGCGTAGTGGATAGAGCAACGGCCAGAGACTCAGAAGGTCGTGGGTTCCAATTCTGGCCCTGCCACCTGTCTGCTATGTGACCTCGGGCAGGTCTCTTCACATCTCTGGGCCTCAGTTACCGCATCTGTAAAATGGGGATTGGGACTGTGCGTGCCATGTTAGCGGAAAGAACACAGGCTTGGGAGTCAGGGGTCGTGGTTTCTAATCCTGCCTCTGCCCCTTATCAGCTGTTTGACTTTGGGCAAGTCACTTAATAATGTTGGTATTTGTTAAGCGCTCGCTATGTGCCGAGCACCGTTCTAAGCGCTGGGGTAGACACGGGGGAATCGGGTCGTCCCACGTGGGGCTCACGGTCTTCATCCCCATTTTACAGATGAGGTCACTGAGGCACCGAGAAGCGAAGTGACTCGCCCAAAGTCACGCAGCTGACAAGTGGCCGAGCCGGGATTCGAACCCATGACCTCTGACTCCAAAGCCCGTGCTCTTTCCACTGAGCCACGCTGCTTCTCCTCTGTGCCTCAGGTCCTTCATCTGTAAAATGGGGATGAAGAACGTGAGCCTCACGTGGGACAACCTGATTTCCTTATATCTATCCCAGAGCTTCGAACCGTGCTTGGCACGTAGTAAGTGGCTAACAGATGCCATCGGTATTATTATTATTATTATTTTTATCATGTGGGACAGAGACCATGATCCCACATGATATCGACCCCAGGGCTTTGAACAGTGCTTGGCAAAAGGTGACTGCTTAACAAATGCCATTATTATTATTATTATCATTATTATTACATCATCGTTATTATTATAATAATAGTGTTGGTATTTGTTAAGCGCTTACTATGTGCTAGAGCACTGTTCTCAGCGCTGGGCTAGATGCAGGGTAATCAGGTTGTCCCACATGAGGCTCACAGTCTTCATCCCCATTTTACAGATGAGATAACTGAGGCCCAGAGAAGTGAAGTGACTTGCCCACAGTCACACAGCTGAGAAGTGGCAGATCCGGGATTCGAACCCATGACCTCTGACTCCCAAGCCCGGGCTCTTTCCACTGAGCCGCGCTGCTTCCCAATTATGCCCCAGTGCTACCTCCTTAGGCATGAACATCAGAAGCGCGCCCCATATTCTCTGCCTTTTGAGAATTTACGATTGAAATCAATCCATCCGGGCTATCTGTTGAGCGCTTACTGTGTGTAGAGCACTGTACTGAGCACCCGAGAGGGAACAATCCTACCCTATACAGTTGGTAGACACGTTTCCTGCCCGCAAGGCCCTAAAAGTCTAGTGGGGCAGACCGACATTCAGAAAAATTACAGGGAGGGAAAATGGGAGAGTATAAGGATTTTGACTTAAAGCCTTGGGTGCTGGAGGTGGGGCGGGTATCAAATGGCTTAAACGGTAAAGATCCACATCCGTCGCCTGCAGGAGGAAGGTTAAATCGTGTGGGGAAAAGACAAAAATGATTTCAAATAGTGGATTCGGGAAAAGAAAAAAAATATCAGATTAGCACAGGAAGGTGCCCAAATTTATCAGAATAATGAGAGCCATTCTCGTGTGACTATTTGGTTTTTTCCCATAATGCACTATAATCCATAGGTTCATTTACATCTGCTAATACGTCATTTCTCTTTTAAATGGTCTCAGACCTCTTCTAATAGGGCAGCGTAGGCCCTCCGCCTAAGCCCTCTTGTGATTCGTGAAATTAATTTGAAGATAAATAAAAATTATGAAAATGTATTGCCCAGCCCAATTATTCCCCCCCAGCCACCATCCTTTAGGTGGAAGCAGATCATTTTTACAAGTCTGAATTATCTGCAAGTGGTCCAGCAAGAGTGGGTTTTAGCTCGGATGTTTTAGCTTCGGGAATGTTTCTAGCTAATGAAGTACCCGTTTAATTTACTAGGTCCGTGGGCTGACTGCTGACAGGTTATTCGGCGATATTCACTAGGTACCGATTTGGGGAAGGCTGCTGATCTGCTGACTGATTAGGGAAGCAACATGGCCTGGTGAATAGAGCCCGGGCCCTGAGGGTCGGAATGAAGGACCTGGGTTCGAATCCCCACTCCGCCGCTTGTCTGCTGTCTGGCCTTGGGCAAGTCACTTCACTGGGCCTCAGCGAAGTCATCTGTGAAATGAAGATTAAGACTGTGAGCCCCATGTGGGTCAGGGCTGTGTCCAACCCGATTTGCTTGTATCCACCCCAGTGCTTAAATCGGTGCTTAGAACAGTGCCTGGTACACAGTAAGCTCTTAACAGATACCACAATTATTACTGTTATGGCTATTATTCAGAGGTGTTCACTGGATACCAATGTGGGGAGGATGCTAATCTGCTGACTATTTATTGGGTGGTATTCAGTGGGTATGAACTTGGAGCGGCGTGGCCTACTGGCAAGGGCCCGGGCTTGGGAGTCAGAGGACGTGGGTTCCAATCCCGGCTCTGCCGCTGGTCTGCTCTGTGACCTTGGGCAAGTCACTTCACTGCTCTTTGCCTCAGTTACCTCGTCTGTAAAATGGAGATTAAGCACCGTGAGCCTCACGTGGGACAAGCTGATGACCTTGTATCTACCCCAGTACTTAGACTAGTGCTTGGCACATAGTAAGCACTGAACGAGTACTGTCGTTATTATTATTATTTTTGGAGCGGATGCTAATCTGCTGACCAGTTATTCACTGGGTACCAATTGGGGGAAGGTGCCGATTTTCTAACCGGCTATTCGGTGGGATTCACTGAGTATCAGCTTTGAGAGGGTGCTAACCTGAGCCTCCCAAACGAGAAAAAAGGACACATTCCCTGCCCCCCCTCCCCCTCGACAAACTTTAGTCGGGGGCAACAGGATTAAAAGAATATGACGTAGAGGCAGTCTAAAATTAGAAGTGACAAAGATTTAGAAGAGAGGTCATCCATTTCCTGTTATAAAGTGGCTTCCCTTAGCTCTCAGAGCTCTTGAATTTAACATTCCTATTTCTAATAGCTTTTCTTTCTTTTGAGAAAAGCCTACAGTCATTTTCTTTAGTTTAAACCTGTCGCCCCACTGTGAAGCAGTGGGGCCTAAAGGATAGAGGCCGGGCCTGGGAGTCGGAAGGACAGTTGTCTGCTGTGTGACCTTGGGCAAGTCACTTCGCTTCTCTGGGTCTCAGTTCCCTCCTCTGCAAAATGCGGATTAAGACTGTGAGCTCCACGTGGGAAAGGGACTGTGTCTTTCTATCTACCCTAGAGCCTAGAACAGTGCCTGTCACGTAATAAGCACTTATCAAGTACCATTAAAAAAAAAGTATTTTGATTGGCTTGAACAGAGTGATTACAGACCGTTTTAATTCAGCATGGATGGCGAAAATTTCACTTATCAATCAGCGAATCAATCAATGGTATATATCGAGTGAGCACTGTACTAAACGCCGGGGAGAGGACAATACAACAGAGTTGGTAGACATGTTCTCTACCCACGGTGAGCTTCCAATCTAAATGGGCAGATGGATAGTAGCATAGGTAAATAATTTTAGAATATTTAATGACAGAGGCCTATTTCGTTAGCAAGAGGCTCCTTTTTGCCGAATAAGACGTGAAAGATTGCACTTTGAAGAGTAAGTATTTATATGTTTACTCATAAGAAATGAATACAAAATCTTGCAAGTATTGGTACATATTTTCCTGGTCATTTGAAAGTGTGACTGTAACGACTGGATCTTTTGCCCCACTGTTTGTTAGTAAATTTAGACTTATTTTGGTCGGCTCTGGGTATTATTACTTAACTTCTCTGAGCCTCAGTTTCCTCATCTGTTAAATGGGGGTTCAGAATGTTTTCTCCTTCCTAGACTGCGATCCCCAAGTGGGACAGGGACTGTCCAACCTGATGAACTTGTAAGCAGCGTGGCTCAGTGGGAAGAGCACGGGCTTGGGAGCCAGAGGTCATGGGTTTGAATTCCGTCGCTGCCACCTGTCAGCTGTGTGACTGTGGGCAAGTCACTTTACTTCTCTGTGCCTCAGTTTCCTCATCTGTAAAATGGGAGTGAAGACTGTGAGCCTCATGTGGGACAACGTGATTACCCTGTATCTCCCCCAGCTCTTAGAACAGTGCTCTGCAAATAGTAAGCACTTAACAAATGCAAACGTTATTATTACCCCAGGTCTTAGACAGTGGTCGACAAGTCGTAAGTGCTTAACAAAGCGCTTAGCCATTATTATCTACCCATCACTTTAGAGAAGCAGCATGCCTCAGTGGAAAGAGCCCGGGCTTGGGAGTCAGAGGTCATGAGTTCGAATGCCAACTCTGCCACTTGTCAGCTGGGTGACTGTGGGCAAGTCACTTCTCTGGGCCTCAGTTCCCTCATCTGTAAAATGGGGATGAAGACTGTGAGCCTCACGTGGGACAACCTGGTGACCCTGTATCTCCCCCAGCACGTAGAACAGTGCTCTGCACATAGTAAGCGCTTAACAAATGCCAACATTATTATTAAATGGCCAGAGGATTAAGAAACGAGAAGATCAAAATCAAGGAGGGAAATGGACAAAAGGCTTAAAAAGGCAAGCAGATGTGTATGAATAGTAGAATATCTTTTTTTCCCCAAAACACTTTCACGTCCACGATCTCGTTTTTCCCCTCACCACCTCCCCGCGGAGGCTGTTGAGAAGGAGCAAAGTCAGATCTTTCATTCCCCCGCCTCCTTTCCTAAATCAGTCGGTAAATATCAAGCCTGAGAAAGATGAGATCAAGGGACAGTGAATAGGTTGGGGTTTGAGGAGCAAAGCGTGCCGGCTGGTTATAGTGGAGGAGCTCAGTGAAGTAAGGTAGGGCAGGGAGTGTCAGTTAATTACTTCAAAACCAAGGGTAAGAATTTTCTATTTGAAGGGAGCTGAGTGCGAATCGCCTAGTCAAGGCGGGAAAAGAGTGCTTGGATCCGTTGGGATGGAGAGAAAGGGGCGGATTCTAGAATCATGCAGGTAGAATCAACAGGATTTGGGGTCGGGCTAAATTTACAGGGTGAGAGCGAGCAGCGTGGCTCAGTGGAAAGAGCGTGGGCTTTGGAGTCAGAGGTCATGGGTTCGAATCCCGGCTCTGCCACTTGTCAACTGTGTGACTGTGGGCAAGTCACTTCGCTTCTCTGGGCCTCAGTTACCTCATCTGTAAAATGGGGATTAAGACTGTGAGCCCCTCGTGGGACAACCTGATTTCCCTGTGTCTACCCTAGTGCTTAGAACAGTGCTCTGCACATAGTAAGCGCGTAACAAATACCAACGTTATTATTATTATTATTACCTAGGGAATGCATTCATTCAGGGAAAAGAGCCCGGGCTTGGGAGTCAGAGGTCATGAGTTTGAATCCCAAGTCACTTAACTTCTCTGTGCCTCAGTTCCCTCATCTGTAAAATGGGGATGAAGATTGTGAGCCTCACGTGGAACAACCTGATTACCCTGTATCTACCCCAGCGCTTAGAACAGTGCTCTGCACATAGTAAGCGCTAAACAAATACCAACATCATTATTATTATTAATCTTATTTTAATCAGTCTTAATTTATTGAATGCTTATAATTAAAGCACTGTACTAAACACCTGGGAGAGTATAATAATGTTGGTATTTGTTAAGCGCTTACTATGTGCCGAGCACTGTTCTAAGCGCTGGGGTAGACATAGGGGAATCGGGTTGTCCCACGTGGGGCTCACAGTCTTAATCCCCATTTTACAGTTGAGGGAACTGAGGCACAGAGAAGTTAAGTGACTCGCCCACAGTCACACAGCCGACAAGTGGCAGAGCTGGGATTCGAACTCATGAGCCCTGATTCCAAAGCCCGTGCTCTTTCCAATAACAGGGTTAGTAGACATGTTTCCTGCCCACAAGAATATTACAGTCTTGAGCATTTTCCTCAGAAATCACTTAGTACAGTGCTCTGCACCTAACAACCACTCAATAAATATAATTCATTGACTCAGTGATTGTTAAATGATTGAAACCAGACTTTGTTTTGTGGCTCTTTGGCTTAACATCCTATTTTCCTGGAGTCAATTGGGAGCATTTAAATAGGGATAAAGAAAAAAACAATAAGTGCGTAAGCCCTCTGTGGACAGGGAATATGTCTACCGCCTCTGCAATATTGTATTCTTCCAAGGTCTCAAGGCAGTGTTCTGAACATGATGAGTGCTCAGTAAATATCATTGATTAATAGTATGTCAGCATATCAGTCACTTATTTTGATGTCTGTCTCCCCGCTTCTAGACTGTGAGCACATTAGAGAAGCAGCGTGGATCGGTGGAAAGAAAGAGCCCGGGCTTGGGAGTCAGAGGTCATGGGTTTGAATCCCGGCTCTGCCATTTGTCAGCTACGTGACTGTGGGCAAGTCACTTCACTTCTCTGTGCCTCAGTTACCTCATGTGTCAAATGGGGATTAACTGGGAGCCTCACGTGGGACGACCTGATTACCCTGTATCTATCCCAGCGGTTAGAACTGTGCTCTGCACATAGTAAGCGTTGAACAAATACCAACATTATTATTATTGTGGGCAGGGATGGTCTCTCTCTGTTGCTGAATTGTACTTTCCAAGCGATTAGTACAGTGCTCTGCACACGGTAAGCGCTCGATAGATACGATCGGAAGAATGAGTGATATTTATCGAGCCCTTACTGTGTGCAGAGCACTGCACTAAGCATTTGAAAGAATTCAGTACCACAGACTTGGTAGACATATTCCCTGCCCACAAAGAGCTTACGATCTAGAAGGGGAGACAGACATTAAGAGAAATAAGTAATTTATGGATATGGCTATCGGTGCCGTGAGGCTGAGGGAGGGGAGAATGAAGGTGCAAATCGAAGTGCGAGGGAGATGCAGAAGGGAGTGGGAGAAGAGGAAATGAGGGCATTTTTCGTATAGAGAGGAGCTCAGTGGTTGAATATTTCCCAAAGACTCTGTTGTTGTCGTCCTATGCTGTCGAGTCGCGTCCGACCCATAGAGACGCCATGGACTCATCTCTCCCAGAAGGCCCCGTCTCCATCTGCAATCGTTTTTGTGTAGTGGATCCGCAGAGTTTTCTTGGGAAAAAGCCGGCAACGGTTGACCATCGCCCCCTTCCGCGCAGTCAACTCGAATCTCTGCCCTCGACTCTCTCCCGCGCCGCTGCTGCCTGGCTTGTAGCAGATTTCCTGCCAGTCGCTAGCTACTGGCCAAGCTAGGAGTGGAATGAACAGGCCTCTGCTTCACTCTCCCTCCCATGGTCGAGACTGGTAGAGGACGTGGCTCAGTGGAAAGAGTCCGGGCTTGGAAGTCGGAGGTCATGAGTTCGAATCCCGGCTCTGCCACTTGGCAGCTGTGTGACTGTGGGCAAGTCACTTAACCTCTCTGTGCCTCAGTTACCCCATCTGGAAAATGGGGATTAAGACTGTGAGCCTCACGTGGGACAACCTGTATCTACCCCAACGCTTAGAACGGTGCTTGGCACATAGTAAGCGCTTAACAAATACCAATATTATTATTATTATTACTTCAGGTATGACTCTGAGAGGTGTACAACTGAATAATCCACCCCAAAACTCTCAATAAATGCAATTATCACTAATGTAACTTGAGTGAGGGACCAACGTTGACTCAAACTCGATCCGTGACTTGCTCTCTCATGCATCCCTTCATTCGATCATATTTATTGAGGGCTTACTGTCCGCTCTGTGACCTTGGGCAAGTCATGTCACTTCTCTGGGCCTCAGTTCCTTTATCTGTAAAATGGGGATTGACACTGTGAGCCGTATGTGGAATAGGGACTGGGTCCAACCCGATTCTCTTGTAATCCAGTGCCTGGCAAATGGTAAACGCTAAACGAGTATAGGACCTCCCTGTTTACTTGGTTTGATGTCTGTCTCCCCGCTTCTAGGCTGTGAGCCCGTTGTGGGCGGGGATTGTCTCTCTTTGTTGCTGAATTTCACTTTGCAAGCACTTAGTACAGTGCTCTGCACTCAGTAAGCGCTCAATTCATTCATTCATTCATTCAATAGTATTTATTGAGCGCTTACTGTGTGCAGAGCACTGTACTAAGCGCTTGGAATGTACAAATCGGTAACAGATAGAGACGGTCCCTGCCCTTTGACGGGCTTACGGTCTAACTGGGGGAGAACAGTCTAATCGGGGGAGATTCACTTAATGCGACTGAATGAAATACAGTAATTATTATTATAGTTTTTTTTTATTATTATTATTATTATTATTAAGTGTTTAAATGGTAGTAGGATGGGATGATGAGAGATTAATCAGGAAAGGCCTCTTGGAAGAGACATGATTTCAGAAGGTTTTGAAGATGGGCAGAGCACTGATGTGCCAGAAGTGAAGCGGGAGGGATTACAGACGGAGGAGAGGGGCTGAGGAAGAGGTCGATGATGAAAGAGACAAGAATGAGGCCTGCTCACAGTCATATTCAATCAGTCAAACAATGGTATTACTGAGCGCAAACTGTGTGACAAGCACTATACAAAGCATTTAGGAAATCACAGTAACATAGGAACATGGTGACATGGAAATTCTTAATTTCTCTAAAGCCCCAGTTCGAAGCCATTTATAATAACGGTAATAATGCCGATGGTATTTGTTGAGCGCTTACTGTGTGCCAAGCACTGTTCTAAGCGCCGGCGTAGATACCAGGTAATCAGGTTGCCCCACGCGGGGCTCACGGACCTAATCCCCATTTGACAGATACGGGAACTGAGGCACAGAGAAGTGAATAGATTTCTGACTTTAGACACCCCCATCCCCCTGGGAGAAGCAGCGTGGCTTAATGGAAAGAGCACGGGCTTGGGAGTCAGAAGACGTGAGTTCTAATCCCACCTCTGCCACTTGTCAGTTGGGTGACTTTGGGCAATTCATTTAGCTGTTCGGTGACTCAGTTACCTCATCTGTAAAATGGGATCATATTTATTGAGCACTTAGTGAGTGCAGAGCACAGTGCTAAGTGCTCGGAAAGTACAGTTCGGCAACAGATAGAGACAATCCCTACCCAACGACGGGCTCACAGTCTAGAAAGGGGGAGACAGACAAGAAAACAAAACAGGTAGACAGACATCAATAGCATAAAAAATAAATACAATTATAGATATATATACACATCATTAATATAATAGAGTAACAAATATGTACAAATATACACAAGTGCTGTGGGGCAGGGTAGGGTAGAGCAGAGGGAGGGAGTAGGGGCAATGGGGAGGGGAGGAGGAGCAGAGGAGGAAAAGAGGGGCTCCGTGTGGGAAGGCCTCCTGGAGGAGGTGAGCTCTCAGGAGGGCTCTGAAGAGGGGAAGAGAGTGAGTTTGGCGGAGGTGAGGAGGGAGGGCCTTCCGGGACGGCGGGAGGACGTGGGCCCGGGGGTCGGCGGCGGGTTGGGTGAGAAGGAGGCTGAGGGAGGAGGCTAGCGGCAGCGGAGGAGCGGAGTGTGCCGGCTGGGATGGAAAAGGAGACAAGGGAGGGGAGGTAGGAGGGGGCGAGGGGATGGACGGCTGTCTCTTAAATAGTCCTCTCCTAACCTTTTAGTATAGTGCTCTGTTCTCAGTAAGTGCTCAATAAATACGGTTCATTGATAGATTGTGTCAACATATAACGAAGCCTGAACTCACTTCTGTTAAACTCTTAAACGGTGTTTTACTGAATGGTGATGATAAAAAGAAGCGGCGCGACGTAGTGGCAAGAGCCCGGGCCTGGCAGTCAGGAGGTAATGAGCTTTAATCCCGCCTCTGCAGTGGGACCTTGGGCAAGTCATTTCACTTCTCTAGGCCTCGGTTTCCTTATCTGTAAAATGGGGATTGAGACCTTGAGCCCCATTTGGGTCAAGGACTGGGTCCCACCCGATTTGCTTGTATCCACTCCAGCGCTTAGTGGAGTGCCTGGCACACAGTGAGCACTTAACAAATACCATCATAATAATTATTATTATGAAGTAACAATAAAATAACCACTCTTCACTTCTCACTTCCCGCATCTGTCAGATGGGGATTAAGACCATGAGTCCCGCGTGGGGCAGCCTGATTACCTGGTATCTACTCCAGTGCTTACAACAGTGCTTGGCACACAGTAAGCACTTAACAAATACCATCATGGTGAAGTGCTTTGTGCTCTGCACTGTGCTAAACCCTGGGGTGGAGGCGAGCCCATCAGATCCGTTACAACATCCCAGCTCTTAGTACAGTGCCTGGCACTTACTTAAGCACTTACCCTGTGTCGAGCCCTGTTCTAAGTGCTGGGGTTGATACGAGATAATCGGGTCGGACGTAGTCCCGATCCCCATTTCGGTCCCCATTTTACAGATGAGGTAACCGAGGCACAGAGAAATGAAGCAACTTGCCCGAGGTCACCCAGCCGACAAGTGGCGGAGCCGGGATCAGAACCCATGACCTGCTGACTCCCGGGCCTGTGCTCTAGCCACTAAACTGGATCCTCTCATTTCTCTCCCTGACTTTCTTTCCCCGCTTTTCTCATAGTATTTCCTGGACCGTAGAAGCTATTGATTCCCCCCCGGGTTAGAGCTTAGGGTTCTGAATGCTGAGTGGGTGGGAATATGGATTTTTCGAGTGACTAACACTTGTGAAGCATTTCTAGGAAATCCTATCTCTTTAGCCATTAATGGTACTTAAGAACGCCAGCCATTCCTTCGCCAACACCGACCCTCTCCCCTTCCCCTTTGCGCATCCCCCACTTTTCCACACTCATACACAAAGCACTGGACAGAGATCAGCTGATAGCCAGAGTCTTGTCTTACGCCGTGGAGTCGTCTCCGACCCACAGCGACTCCGAGGTCCCATCTCTCTCAGAAGGCCCCACCTCCATCTGCCATCGTTCGGGCAGTGGATCCATAGAGTTTTCTTGGTCAAAATCCAGAGGCGGTTGGCCATTGCCTCCTTCCGCTCAGTCAACTCGAGTCTCCACCCTCAACTCTCTTCCGAGCCCCGGTTGCCCAGCAAGGGTGAGTTTTGACTTGTAGCCGGTGGCCTGCCGCTCTCTAGCCACTTGCCAGGCTAGGAACGGAACGGACAGGCCTCTGCTTCACTCTCCCTCCCGTGGTCGAGCCTGGTAGATTACTGGAAACTCTCCAGGTGCCATTTTGAGAGAGGAATAGCCAGAGTGCCCAGTGTAAATTTGATCAGTGGCCACCCTATTTCAAAAGTTGGGTTTTTTTTTCCTCCCCAGAAATCTAACCATCCCCGCAGCCTGAGGACAGGATGCATCCAGAGGCCAGAAACTATAAAACTAAATCTGGCTGATGATGACATTTCCAGTTAAGGAATCTGGCATAGCTTGTAGCATAAACTGTGGAATTTGGGCTGTCCCGTAAAGACCATCTACATGATGGGGAAAGCTGAGAGCAGGTGCGAGTCTAGCCGTCTAAAGTGGCGTGTTCTGGTTGCGGTTTCCACTGGAAGTGTCAGTTCGAATCTCACTTCTTTTTTGCGGAAGCAGCGTGGCTTAGAGGCTGGTCTGGGAGTCAGAAGGTCGTGGGTTCTAATCCCAGCTCCGCCACTGGTCTGCGGTGTGACCTTAGTCAGGTCACTTCCCTTCTCTGGGCCTCAGTTCCCTCATCTGTAAAATGGGGATTTAATCTGTGAGCCCCTTGTGGGACAAGGACTGGATCCAACCCGATTTGCTTGTATCCACCCCAATGCTTAGTATAGTGCTTGGCACATAGAAGGTGCTTAACAAATAGGACAATTATTGTTATTATTATTATTACTGGTATGTGAGTGCCCTGTGTAGGGGAGAGAGTCTGTTATCACAAACCGGGGAAGAGTGGGAGTCTTCTCTGGGCTTCCATGTTGTGGGGAGAAAGGAGAAAAGGGGCCGAGGATGGAGAAAGGAAAATGTCTGAGGGTCAGTTCTATGGTGTTTCCAGTGACAGGGTATGGATCCGAAAGCCGGACGGTGAAAAACCAGGATAGAAAAAACATCGATTCTTTTGAAATGTGGTGTTGGAGAAGGCTTTTGTGAATACCACGGACTGCCAGAAAGACAAACAAATGGATTTTAGAGCAAATTAAGTCAAAGAGGTCTTTGGAAGGCCAAATGCCTCGACTTAAATAAGCATATTTTGGACACGTAATCGGGAAGACTAATTCTCTGGAGAATTCAGTAATGGTAGGAAAAGTCCAGGGAAAAGGTGGAGGAGGCAGACCGGCAACCTCTTATGGTATGTTAGGGTATGGTAGAGACCATAACAACAATAACGGAAGAACCGTTAAGAAAGGTTACGGATTATGGCGGAAGACAGGACGTTGCCTCTGAGAATCAGAAATGACTCGGTGGCACTTGATATTAATAGTGGTGTCGATGTATAGTATTGTTGATGGGCAGAGTGATCCAATCAAGGGGAAGCAGGGTGCTCTAGTGGATAGAGCAGCGTGGCTCAGTGGAAAGAGGACGGGCTTTGGAGTCAGAGGTCGTGGGTTCGAATCCCGGCTCAGCCACTAGTCAGCTGTGTGACTTTGGGCAAGTCACTTCACTTCTCGGTGCCTCAGTTCCCTCATCTGTAAAATGGGGATGAAGACTGTGAGCCCCACGTGGGACAACCTGATTCCCCTGTGTCTACCCCAGCGCTTAGAACAGTGCTTGGCACATAGTAAGCGCTTAATAAATACCAACATTATTAGAGCCCAGGCCTGGAAATCAGAAGGTCATGGATTCTAATCCCTGCTCCTCCCCTTGTCCCCTGTGTGACCTTTGTCAAGTCCCTTCACCTCTCAGTGCCTCAATTCCCTCATCTGTAAAATGGGGATTAAGACTGTGAGCTCCATGTGGAACAGGAACCGGGCCCAACCTGATGATCTTGTCTCTACCCAAGCACTTAGTAGCCTGGCATATTATAAGCGCTTAACAGATACCATTCAAAGAAATTAATCAGCAGTAACCATTGAGTGTTTTCTGTGGGCAGAGCTCTGTACTAAGCACTTGGGAGAGTACAGCACATCAGAGTAGGTAGATCTGTTCCCTGCCCAAAGGGAGTTGACAGTCTGAAGCAGGAAGTCTAATACTAAAGAGTTAGTCAACAGCATTCCGGCATGGCTTGGTGGAAAGACCATGGGATTGGGAGTCAGAAGGTCATGGGGTCTAAGCATGGCTGAGTGGAAGGAACCCGGGCTTGGGAGTCAGAGGTCATGGGTTCGAACCACGGCTTTGCCACTTGTCAGCTGTGTGACTGTGGGCAGGTCACTTCATTTCTCTGTGCCTCATTTACCTCATCTGTAAAATGGGGATTGACCGGGAGCCTCATGTGGGACAGCCTGATTACCCTGTATCTCCCCCAGTGCTTAGACCAGTGCTCTGCACATCGTAAGCGCTTAACAAATACCAGCATCATTAATTTATCAATCAGTGATATTTATTGAGCACAGACTGTGTGCAAAGCAATGTATTCAGCACTTGGGAGAGTACTCCAAGTCTGATCTGATTCCCCTGTATCTACCCCAGCGCTTAGAACAGTGCTCTGCATATAGTAAGCGCTTAACAAATACCAACATTATTATTATTACCAGTTTATTAGAATTACCAAGTCAATACTTGGGGCTGGCTTTATTTTCATCTTGTCTTCTTGCTCTGCCACTTCTCTGCTGTGTGGCCTTGGGCAATTCACTTCACTTCTCTGGGCCTCAGTTCCCTCATCTGTAAAATGGGAAGTGAGACTGTGAGCCCCACCTGGGACAGAGACCGTGTCTAACCCGATTTGCTCGTATCCACCCCAGCGCTTAGTACAGTCCCTGGCACATAGTTACTAAACACTTAACAAATGCCACCATCATTATCGTTCTGTACCTTTAAAAGCAAGTCCCCCCTTCTAGACCGTGAGCTCATTTTGGGCAGGGAATATCACTTTTTATTGTTAAAATATCGTACTTTCCCAAGCACGTAGTACAGTGCTCTGCACACAGTAAGAGCTCAATAAATACAGTTGAATGAGTGAATCGAATGGATTAAGTTATTGTCACCCTCTGGGTGTTTGGACATGACAGAAAAATAAGCAGAGTGGGTTTTATTAGCAGTGATGTCATATTCATTCATTTAATCGTATTTATTGAGAATTTATTGTGTGCAGAGCACTATTCTAAACGCTGGAAAAGTACAATTCGGCAACAGAGAGAGACAATCCTTAGCCAACAATGGGCTCACAGTCCAGAGAGGGGGAGACAGACATTAAAACAAGTAAACGGGCATCAGTAGCATCAATATAAATAAATAGAATTATAGATCTATACACATCATTGATAAAATAAATGGAATAAGATATATTTACATATATAAATAAGTGCCGTGGGATGGGGAGGGTGGTAGGGCAGAGGGGGGGAGTCAGAAAGATGGGACATGGAGGGGAAGCAGAGGAAAGGGGGAGCTCAGTCTGGGAAGGCCTCCTGGAGCAGGTGAGCTCTCAGTAGGGCTTTGAAGAGGGGAAGAGAGTTAGTTTGGCAGATCTGAGGAGGGAGGGGGTTGCAGGCCAGGGGTAGGACATGGGCCAGGGGTCAACGACGAGGACAGGGGAGAAGGAGGCCCAGTGAGAAGGTTAGCGGCGGCAGAGGAGCGGAGTGTGCGGGCTGCGATGGAGAAGGGGAGAAGGGCCCCGCTTAGTGGAGGCAAGGAGGAATTTTTCCCCTTAAACGTGTGGGAGACATGGAGATGACCCTAAAAAGATCTTTTCCAACCTGTCGGGGAGGCAGAAATAGGAGTGGTAAGGGACGGTATCTCTGCCTGTGCCGGGAATGGTCAGCAGAGGCCACAGAGGCTCTTGGCTTTCCTCTCTCGGGCCACGACCCCTTCTCCCTGTTCTCCTGAGCTCCGACACGTCGTAAGCAGAGAGACAGAGTCCCGCCATTCCAACACGGGCCTGGGACTCGGAAAGTCGTAGGTCCTATTCCCGGCTCTGCCGCCTGTCTGCTGTGTGGCCTTGAGTAAGTCCCTTCGCTTTCCCTGGGCCTCTGTTACCTCACCTGGAAAATGGAGATTGGGACTGTGAGCCCCACGGGGTACGGGGACTGAGTCCAACCCGATTTGCTCGAATCCACCCCAGCGCTTAATACAGTGCCTGGCACACAGTAAGTGCTTTACGGATACCACAATTATTATTACTGTACACGGGTTGCCAGGGGGAACAATCTGTCCCAAGAAACACTTTTCACGACTCCCACTCACTCCAGAATCTGTCTCCAAGGAATTGCAAGCAGGTTTCAGGCCTGCTGGATTCGTCTGGGGGAAGTGGAGAGCCAGTTTAACATGACCTTTTAAATTTCATTCATTCAATAGTATTAATTGAACGCTTACTGTGTGCAGAGCACCGTACTAAGGGCTTGGAATGGACGAATCGGTAACAGATAGAGACGGTCCCTGCCCTTTGACGGGCTCACGGTCTAATCGGGGGAGACGGACGGACGAGAACGATGGCGATAAATAGAATCGAGGGGAAGAACATCTCATTCAAACAATAGCAAATAAAGAGAATCAGGAATAAATAGAATCAGGAAAATTTCTTTTTCATGGTATTTGTTAAGCACTTACTATGTGCCAAACACTGTTCTAAACACTGGGATAGAAACAAGGAAATTAGGTTGGTCATAGTCCCCGTCCTGCTTGGGGCTAACAGTCTTTGTAGGAGGGAGGACAGGAGAACTGAGGCACAGAGAAGTTAAGTGACTTACTCAAGGTTACGCAGCAAGCAATTGGAAGAGCAGGAAGTAATAATAATTATAATAATAATAATAATGATGATGAGGGTATTTGTTAAGCACTAACTATATGCCAGGCACTGTACTAAGTGCTGGGAGGAATACAGCAAATCGAGTTAGACACGGTCTTTGTGTCACTTGGGGCTCACAGTCTCAATTCCTATTCTACAGATGAGGTAACTGAGGCCCAGAGAAGAGACTTGCCCAAGGTCACCTAGCAGACAAATGGTGGAGTCAGGATTAGAACCCATTACCTTCTGACTCCCAGGCTAACCACGAGTTAGTCAGCCGATCATTTTTATTGATCACTTACTTTGTGTAGAGCACTGTACTGAGCACTTGGGAGAGGATGATGAAAGAGCACGAGCTTGGGAGTCAGAGGTCATAGGTTCTAATCCTGGATCCTCCGCTTGTCAGCTGTGTGACCTTGGACAAGTCACTTAACTTCTCTGTGCCTCAGTTCCCTCATCTGTAAAATGGGGATGAAGACTGTGAGTCCTAAGTGGGACAACCTGATTAGCTTGTATCTACCCCAGCACTTAGAACAGTGCTTGGCACATAGCAAGAGCTTACCAAATACCATCATTATTATTCTTGTTAATATAACAGACTCATTCCCTGCCCACAAAGAGCTTACAGTCTAAAAGGGGAGACAGACATTGTTATGAACAAATACATTTATTATTTCTAGACTGTGTGCCCACTGGGGGCAAGGATTGTCTCAATTTCTTGCTGAATTGTACTTTTCAAGTGCTTAGTACAGTGCTCAGCACACAGTAAGCACTCAATAAATACGATTGAATGAATGAATTAGGCCAACCTGCCTCCTTTTGTAACTACTTCCTCTCTTTGCGTAATTATCACTAACTATGAAGTTATCAACCAATTAGATATTTGTTAAGCGCTGACGGTGGGTCAAGCACTGTGCTAAGCACTGGGATAGATATAATTTAATTAGGTCGGAAACGGTCCTTGTCCCATATGGGGCTCACAAATGGGAAGAACAACAGATATTGAATCCCTATTTCACCGTTGAGGAAATTGAGGCAGAGAGAAGTTAAATGACTTGCCAAAGGTCACAGAGCAGGCAAGGGGAAGAGGAGGGATTAGAACCCAGGTTCTCTGACTCCCAAAACCGGGCTCTCTCCACTAGGACTTGCTGCATTACGTTGGTCCATGCTTATAATCGTGGTTGTCCAAGGGGATAATCAAGTCCTCCAAAGAGGAGGAGGCACTTTTGAAAAGACAAATTTATTGGATGAGACTGGGTAAACAATTTCTAACTGCTCCTAAGAATATCCCTTTAGTGCTCTAAAGCTTGGGAGCGCTCCAAAAATATTATTAGATGATGAAGCAGGAATAGCTCCTGAATTAATTAACCACGATGATGACTCAAATAGAGCTAATGTTAGTGTTAAAGTGGAAAACGTTGCGTAAAACAGGGGGATTGGGAAAATGAATCCAGGGAGGTTGAGAGCGAACCAACTCAGACTGGGGAGGCAGTGAGGCCTAGTGGAAAGAGCGTGGAGCAGGGAGTCCAGAGACCTGGGTTCTAGTCTCATCTTTCCCCCGACCTGCTGTGTGACTCTGTAAGAGTCCCTTAACCTCTCTGGGTTCCGGCTTTCTCAACGCTACAATGAGGACAGGATACCTGTTTTTCCTCCCGATTAGATGGTGGACTCCATTTAGGACAGGGACTGTGCCCGAACCGATTTCCCTATATCTACCCTAAAGCTTAACCCAGCGCTTTGCGTCTAGTAAACACTTCAGAAATACCGTAATTCAATTTGGGGCAGGAAATGACCATGAGCCTCAACTTGATCAATGTAATGAGAAGGGGATGTTTGGAAAAGAATGAAAGGGGCAGAAATCTGTGTGTGTGAGAGAGGGCTGGAGGTGGGGGAAAGGAGGGAGAGAGAAAGAGAGGGGAAGGGAGAGAGAAAAAGAGAGGGAGAGAAAGAGATAGGAGAGAGAAGGAAAGAGGAGAGAGGGAGAGGGAGGGAGGGAGGGAGAAAGAGAGAGAGAGGGAGAAAGGGAGGGAAGGAGGGAGAAAGAGAAAGAAAGAGAGAGGGAGAAAGAAAGAGTGGGGGTAAAAGGAGGGAAGAAGACGGGGGAGAAAAAGAGAAGAGAAAGAGAAAGATAGGGAGAGAAAGGAAGGGAGAGAGAGGGAGGAAGGGAGAAAGAAGGAAGGAGAGAGAGAGGAGAGAAAGAGAGAGGGAAGGAGAGAGGAGAGAAAGAGGGAGAGAAGGAGGGAGAAAAAAGGGAGAAAGAGAGGAAAAAGGGAGGGAAGAAGAGGGGGGAGAAAAAGAGAAGAGAAAGAGAAAGATAGGGAGAGAAAGGAAGGGAGAGAGAGGGAGGAAGGGAGAAAGAAGGAAGGAGAGAGAGAGGAGAGAAGGAGAGAGAGAGGAGAGAAAGAGAGAGGGAAGGAGAGAGGAGAGAAAGAGGGAGAGAAGGAGGGAGAAAGAAAAAGGGAGAAAGAGAGGAAAAAGGAGGGAAGGAGGGAGAGAGAGGGAGGGAGAAAAAGAGAGAGCTGAGGGAAAGAGGGAGGGAGAGAGGGAGGAAGGGAGAAAGAAGGAGGGAGAAGAGAGGAGAGAGAGAAAGAGAGAGGGGGAAGAGAGAGGAGAGAGAGAGAGGGAGGGAGGGAGAGAGAGAAAGAAAGAGAGAGAGACAGAGAGAAGAGATTTTCACGTACATACAAACCGGGATTGAAGCTAACCAATCATATGGTACTCCCCGGCCTGACTTTACCCACTTTTCTTTCTAATGGTATTTGAAGTACCATTAGAACTTAACAAATACCATTAGAAAAAAAAAGTAACGTCAGCCCCGGGAGTACCATATGACCGATTAAGTGCTTACTATGTTCCCGGCACAGTACTAAGCGCTGGGGTAGACACAAGTTAATGAGGTTGGACACAGTCCATGTCCCACAGGGGGATCACAGTCTTAATCCCCATTTTACAGAAGAAGGAACTGAGGCTCACAAAAGTGAAGCGACTTGCCTACGGACATACAGTAAACAAGTGGCAGAGCTGGGATTAGAACCCAGGTCTTCCTGACTCCCAGGCCCGGGCTGTAGCCATTAGTGCCGTGTCGCTTCTAATGGGGTTGGGCTCAGTCCCCGTCCCACAGGGGGGTCACAGAGAAAAAGAAGATGATTTAATCCCCATTTTACAGATGAGGGACATGGGGCCCAGTGACTTGCCCGAAGTCACACAGCGGACGAGTGCCGGAGCGGGAATTAGAACTCGTGACCTTCTGACTCCCAGCACCGTCTCTTTCCACCAGGCCACGCTCGGCTCGTTAAACAGGTGGACACGATGTTAACCGCTAATCATTTAATCTATTATGCCGGGTATCGTAGGCGACGGTGTGTGAGCTTGCTTTCCAAAGCCGATAATGAGAATTGACGTGATTCAATCTCACCCTTGAAAGGTGCTAGAGGGAAGAAATGGTTTGCAGTCACATGATTCCAGCCACAAGGTGATGGTGTGAAGTTTTTTCAGCTTTCAGTCTCCCCTTGCCCGTTTGGACACTGGCGAAGAGAGGCCCCACGGCAAATGGTGATTTCTTATTTCTGTGATGAATGGAAAAAGAAAAAGTTAAATCTAATTCTCTCGCCTTGTCAGAGTTGGCTCGTCTGTGCCGACTGCTCAACGCCAGCTGCTATTTTTAAAATCGCCTCCATCAGAACAAAACATCTGGCAGAAGAAAGCAATCTGATGGGAATTGTATACCTGGAGCGGAAAGACAGACTAAAATGCGTATCTCTGGGTGGGGAGGTATTGGAGGGTGGGTAAAATAGAGTCCAATTTTGTTTATTATTTATAAAGTAAATGATTACTAGTCTGGATACTCCTTGTAGGTAGGGAACTTTTCTACCGACTCAATCAATCAGTCGGATTTATGGAGCACTTACCACACGCAGAGCACTGTACTAAAGTCAGAGGAGCAGCGTGGCTCAGTGGAAAGAGCATGGGCTTGGGAGTCAGAGGTCATGGGTTCGAATCCCGGCGCCGCCACTTGTCAGCCGTGTGACTGTGGGCAAGTCACTTCGCTTCTCTGTGCCTCAGTTACCTCATCTGTCAAATGGGGATGAAGAGTGTGAGCCTCAAGTGGGACAACCCGATGACCCCGTATCTACCCCAGCGCTTAGAACAGTGCTCGGCACATAGTAAGCGCTTAACAAATACCAACATTATTATTACATGAGTTCTTTCATTCATTCATTCACTCATTCAATCGTATTTATTGAGCACTTGCTGTGTGCAAAGCACTGTACTAAGCGGAGACATTCCCCGCGCACAACGAGCTCACGGTCTAGAGGGGGAGACAGTTATGATGATGTTGGCATTTGTTAAGTACTTACTACGTGCAGAGCACCGTTCTAAGCGCTGGGGGAGATACAGGGTCAGCAGGTTGTCCCACGTGAGGCTCACGGTCTTCATCCCCCTTTTCCAGATGAGGGAACTGAGGCGCAGAGAAGTGAAGTGACTCGCCCACGGCCACATAGCTGACATGTGGCAGAGCCGGGATTCGAACCCATGACCTCTGATTCCCAAGCCCGGACTCTTTCCGCTGAGCCACGCTGCTTCTTTAATCTACATAAATGAATGCATAAATAATGACTAAATATAGGAGTTCTCCAAGGGAGAGGGTGTAGATGGAGAAGAGAGGGGAGCCAGAACTGAACCTCGAGGGACCGCGCCCCAACCCGGTTAGGGGGTTGGAGGCAGAGGAGGAAACGGTGAAGGAGACGGAGAATGAGCGGCCGGAGAGGTAGGAGGAGAACTAGGAGAGGATGGTGTCAAGTGAAGCCGGGGCCGGATAACCTTTCCAGGAGAAAGGGGTTGAAGGCAGCTGAGAGGTCGAGGAGGATTAGGTCGGAGTAAAGGCCGTTGGAGTTGGCAAAAAGGAGGTTATCGATGAACACTGAGGGTTCAGTTTCCAGTGAGCAAAAGGGGCAGATTCCAGGTCGGAGGGGTCAAAGGAGAGAATTGAGAGGGGAGGAACTTGAGTCCGTGGGAATGGACAACTCAGGGAGGGAGATGGGGCGATAATAATAATACGATGGTATTTGTTAAGCACTTACTATGCGCAAAGCACTGTTCTAAGCGCTGAGGGGGATACAAGGCGTTCAGGTCGTCCCACGTGCGGCTCACAGTCTTCATCCCCGTTTTACAGATGAGGCAACTGAGACCCAGAGAAGTGAAGTGACTTGCCCCGAGTCACACAGCTGACAAGCGGCGGAGCCGGGATTAGAACCCATGACCTCCGATTACCCAGCCCGGGCTCTTTCCGCTGAGGCAGGCCGCTTCTCGGGCGATAACCGGAAGGAGCCGTGGGGTCAAGGGAGGGTTCTTTTTTAGGATGGGGAGACGTGGGTATGTTTGAAAGCAGGGTTAGATCTGTAGAGGTAAGAGATACATTAGACCGTGAGCCCGTCAGTGGGCAGGGACTGTATCTGTTGCCGATTTGTACATTCCAAGGGCTTAGTACAGTGCTCTGCGCATAGTAAGCGCTCAATAGATACTATTGAATGAATGAATTTATTAATAGATGGGGGTGGGAATTATAGTGTTGTCTCCCATGCACTTAGTATAGTGCTCTGAACACAGTAAGCGCTCAACAAATGTGACTGATTGAATGAAAGGAGTTGTGAGGAGAGAGTTAAATCTCTGAAACAGCGTCACGTTCATTCATTCATTCGTGTTTATTGAGCACTTACTATGTGCAGAGCACTGTACTAAGCGCTTGGAACGGACAAATCGGTAACAGATAGAGACGGCCCCTGCCCTTTGACGGGCTCACGGTCTGATCGGGGGAGACGGACGGACGAGAACAATAGCAGTAAATAGGATCGAGGGGATGAACAGCTCATTAAAACAATAGCAAATAAATAGAATCGAGGTGATGTACATCTCACAGGCACAGGCATTTAGCAGCATGGCTTAGTGGAAAGAGCCCGGGCTTGGGAGTCAGAGGTCATGGGTTCTAAGCCTGACCCCACCACTAATCAGTTGTGACTTTGGGCGAGTCACTTAACTTCCCTGTGCCTCAGTTACCTCATCTGTAAAATGGGGATTAAGACTGTGAACCCCACATGGGACAACCTGATCAGTTTGTGTCTACCCCAGGGCTTAAAACACTGCTTAAATGCCATTATCATTATTGTTATGATTATTCAGCATAGGAGTCATTAAGGATGGAGAAATAGTGTTGCCGGGATGCATGACTCAGTGGAAAGAGCCCGGGCTTGGGAGTCAGTGGTCACGGGTTCTAATCCTGACTCCGCTGTTTGTCAGCTGTGTGACTTTGGGCAAGTCACTTCACTTCTCTGGGCCTCAGTTCCCTCATCTATAAAATAGGGATGAGGACTGTGAGCCTCGTGTGGGACAACTTGCTCACCTTATATCCCCCCCCCCCCCCAGCGCTTAGAACAGTGCTTGGCACATAGTAAGCGCTTAACAAATGCCATTATCATTATGATTAGACTGTAAAGCCGTCAAAGGGCAGGGATTGTCTCTGTTGCCGAATTGTACATTCCAAGCGCTTAGTACAGTGCTCCGCACATAGTAAGTGCTCTATAAATACTACTGAATGAATGAAGAGAGGTCTGTATTTAAGCAAATGAGAATAAAGTCGAGATGGATTCAGTCACCCTGGTTCAAACTGTGAGCCCGTTATTGGGTAGGGATTGTCTCAAATTGTTGCCCAATCGTCCTTTCCGAGTGCTTAGTACAGTATTCTGCACATAGCACTCAATAAATACGATGGAATGAAAATGAAGAAACTGAGGCCCCGAGAGAATAAGCAACTTGTCTGTGTTCCAGTGACAGAACCTGGATTGGAAGTCTGGTGTCCCGACTCCCAGATCTGGGATCATCAACTCTGTTGTACTGAACTCTAAGTTCAGTACCTTTGGCACAGCAAATGTTCAGTAAATGCCATTGATTGACTTATTGATTGTTCTCAATTTCAAAGTTGCCTCTTCTTTAGACTAATAATAATGATAATAAGAATAACTGTGGTATTTGTTAAGCACCTACTATGTGTCAGGCACTGTTCTAAGAGCTGGGGTAAATACATGGTAGTCAGGTTGTCCCACGTGGGGCTCACAGTCTTAATCCCCATTTTTCAGATGAGGTAACTGAGGCCCAGAGAAAAATGATAATCATAGTAATAATGGTATTTGTTAAGCGTTTAAATATGTGTCAGGCACTGTACAAAGAGCTGGGGTAGGTACAAGCAGATGGGGTTGGACACAGTCCCTGTCCCATGTGGGGTTCACAGTCTCAATCCCCATTTTCTAGATGAGGGAACTGAGGGCCAGAGAAGTAAAGTGACTTGCCCAAGATCACCCAGCAGACAAGTGGCGGAGCCGGGATTAGAATCCGTGACCTTCTGACTCCCAAGCCCGGGTTCCATCCACGTTTGGGTCCACCAACTCCGTATCCACCAACTCCATACTCTCTCAAGTGCTCGATACGGCGCTCTGCACAGTGAGAGGCCGATCGATACCTCCGATCGATTGACCGATCGATCGATTCTCTGTCCACTCCAGGGTCTTTGGTCACATAAGTTTCCGTTCGGACTGGGAGCTGGTCAAAGTGGATTTCAGACCGACATTCCCACGGGAGTGCAGTGAAGACGACTATGAACCTTGGGATCTCACAAACCTCCAGGTATGGGGAAAGGGGAACTGGGGAGAGACGGGAAAAGATTAGCCTTTTCAGACTGTGCGGAGCACACAATGGGGGTATTGTATCCAAGACGACGCAGAGCACACTTGGAGGGAGTTATGGTGGGAGGGTGGGTGGGGTGTCTCACCTGACACCACACACACACACAAACACACGCACTCAGTGTGGTGTGTCAACTCCAACACGACACAGACGAGCATGGGGTGCTCTCAGGGTGTTGTGTCAAACGCGACACGACGTAAGGGGTTGTGAAAATAGGACACACGTACACTCTTTGGGTTGTGGCCTCCCACCCCACGTGACACACACTCCCGGGGTTGTATCCAGTTTGGTATGACGCTAGCTCAGAGTGAGATATCGACCGTAACGTGACACACACACACACAGGGTTGTGTTCAGTAATAATAATGATGGTATTTGTTCATTCATTCATTCAGTAGTATTTATTCAGCGCTTACTATGTGCAGAGCACTGTACTAAGCGCTTGGAATGGACAGATGGGTAACAGATAGAGACGGTCCCTGCCCTTTGACGGGCTCACGGTCTAATCGGGGGAGACGGACGGACGAGAACGATGGCGATAAATAGAATCGAGGGGATGAACATCTTATTAAAACAATAGCAAATAAATAGAATCGAGGCGATGTACATCTCATTAACAAAATGAATAGGGTGATGAAGATATATACGGTCGAGCGGACGAGTACGGTGCCGAGGGGATGGGAAGGGAGAGGGGGAGGAGCGGAGGGAGATGGGGGGAAAAGAGGGTTTAGCTGCGGAGAGGTGAAGGGGGGGTAAAGGTAGAGGGAGGAGGGGAGCTCAGTGTGGGAAGGCCTCTTGGAGGAGGTGAGCCGTAAGTAGGGTTTTGAAGAGGGGAAGAGAGTTAGTTTGGCGGAGGTGAGGAGGGAGGGCGTTCTGGGACGGCGGCAGGGCGTGGCCCGGGGGTCGACGGCGGGATAGGCAAGAAGTGCTTACTTGTTAAGCGCTTACTTTGTGCCAGGCACTGTACTGAGCGCTGGGGTAGATGCAAGCAAATCAGGTTGGACACAGTATCTGTCTCACCTGGGACTCACAGTCTCAAATCCCGATTTTATAGATGAGGGGACCGAAGCCCAGAGAAGGGAAGTTGACTTGCCTAAGGTCATACAGCAGACAAGTGGCAGAGCCGGAATTAATAATAATAATGTTGGTATTTGTTAAGCGCTTACTATGTGCAGAGCACTGTTCTAAGCGCTGGGGTAGACACAAGGGAATCAGGTTGTCCCACATGGGGCTCACGGTCTTAATCCCCATTTTTACAGATGAGGTAACTGAGGCACAGAGAGAAGCTAAGTGACTTGCCCACAGTCACACAGCTGACAAGTGGCAGAGCTGGGATTAGAACCCATGACCTTCTGACTTCCAGCCCTGGCTCTACCCACTAGGCCGTGCTGCTTCACACTCGCTCAGAGTGTGGTATCTAATGCAGCAGACCACACACTGAGAGTGTTGAATCCTATTTATCGTGACACACTCTCAGATTGTTGTATCAGAGCCAACACAACACACTCTCAACATGGTGTCAGATTTGACATAACGTACATTCAGAGCACTGTCAACTCTGACATGGAACACAGTCAGAGTGTTGTTTCAATTCAACAACACAACACGCATTGAAAACGTAATAATGTTGGTATTCGTTAAGCGCTTACTATGTGCCGAGCACTGTTCTAAGCGCTGGGGTAGACATAGGGGAATCAGGTCGTCCCACGTGGGGCTCACAGTCTTAATCCCCATTTTACAGATGAGGGATCTGAGGCACAGAGAAGTTAAGTGACTTGCCCACAGTCACACAGCCGACAAGTGGCAGAGCTGGGATTCGAACTCATGAGCCCCGACTCCAAAGCCCGTGCTCTTTCCACTGAGCCACGCTGCTTCTCTACATTCAGTCCCATAGGACCCACACCCCTAGCTTTGTGTCAAGTCTGACCATAGCACATACACACAGAGAGGTGTGTCAAATTTGACCCGTTACACACTCAGAACATTATGTAAAATGTATCTCCCCCTGCATTTAATACAGCAACACTGGTATTTGTTAAACACTACTGCTAGAGTTTGTTAAACGCTTGATAAACGCTTGTTAAACGTTTGTTAAAAGCTGCTGGAGAAGCAGCGGGGCTCAGTGGAAAGAGCCCGGGCTTGGGAGTCAGAGGTCATGGGTTCTAATCCCGGCTCTGCCACTTGTCAGCTGTGTGACTTTGGGCAAGTCTCTTAACTTCTCTGAGCCTCAGTTCCCTCATCTGTAAAATGGTGATTAAGACTGTGAGCCCCACGTGGGACAACCCGATCACCTTGTATCCCCCCAGCCCTTGGAACAGTGCTTTGCACATAGTAAGAGCTTAACAAATATCAAAATCTATTTTTTTTAAACGCTTAGTACGTGTCAAGCAAGTACAGTGCCTGGCACATAGTAAGCGCTTAACATATACCATTATTATTATCATTATTATTATTATTACTATTGTCAAACAGAACATGAATCATACTCAAAGCACTGTCCTCATTCCAAAATGACACACTCTCAGAGCAATTTGTATTGAATCCAACGCTACACATTCGGGAATGTTATGTGTATTCTACACAACGCAAACTCACTGCCTTTGTCCTGTCCAACACACACATTCTTAGAGTATCGCGTCTAATCCGCCACAGTGCTCGTTTAGAGGGTTGTCATAAGCAGCGTGAGCCATGCTCGGAATGTCGTTTCAGACTTGACCCAACACCCAGTCGGAGCACTGAGTTAAATCTGACAAAACACACACCCAAACCATCGAGTTCAATCCTGCAAGGCACATAGTCAGAGCACTGGGTCCAATCTAACACAACCCGCACAATCAGAACATCGAGTTCAATCCTACATGACACACAATCGGAGCACTGGGTCCAATCTAACACAACCCACACAATCAGAACATCGAGTTCAATCCTACCCAACACACAATCAGAGCCCTGAGTCCAATCTAACACAACACACACAATCAGAACATTGAGTTCATTGTGAGCAACCTGAAGCAGCATGGCCTAGTGGAAAGAGCCTGGGCCTGGAAGTTCAAAGGACATGGGAGCTAATTCTGGCTCCACCACTTTCATTCATTCATTCAGTCGTATTTATTGAGCGCTTACTGTGTGCAGAGCACTGTACTAAGCGCTTGGAAAGTACAATTCGGCATCAAAGAGAGACAATCCCTGCCCAACGACGGACTCACAGTCTAGAAGGGGGAGACACACAACAAAACAAGTGGACAGGCATCAAGAGAGTCTATATAAATAAATAGAATTATAGATATATACATATTATTAATAAAATAAATAGAATAATAAATAGGTATAGATATGAACAAGTGCTGTGGGGCAGGGAGGGGGTTAGAGCAGAGGGAAGGAGTTGTCGTTATGGGGAGGGGAGAAGGAGCAGAGGAAAGGGAGAGCTCAGTCTGGGAAGGCCTCCTGGAGGAGGTTAGCTCTCAGTAGGGGGTGAGCTTTCACTTGTCTGCTGTGACCTTGGGCAAGTCACTTCACTTCTCTGGGCCTCAAGTCCCTCATTTGAAAATTGGGGATAATAATAATGTTGGTATGTAAGCGCTTACTACGTGCAGAGCACTGTTCTAAGTGCTGGAGGAGATACAGGGAAATGAGGTTATCCCACGTGAGGCTCTCAGTTAATCCCCATTTTACAGATGAGGGAACTGAGGCACAGAGAAGTGAAGTGACTTACCCACAGTCACACAGCTGACAAGGGGCAGAGACAAGGGAGATAAAAAGTGTGAGCCCTGCCCCACTGGAACAGGGACTGTGTCCAAGCTGATTAGCTTGTATCTACCCCAGCGCTTAGAAGGTGCTTGGCACATAGTAAACGCTTAAACAAATACCACAGTTTTTATTACTCATCCCACACAACACACAGAGTGTGAAGTTCAATCCGACACGACCCACACTAACAGCATGTGTGCAGAGCACGCTACTAAGCACTTGGGAGAGGACACTACAGCAATATAAGTGGTGCATTCCCTGCCCTCAACGAACTTACGGTCTCGAAGGGAGGTGACAGACATCAATATAAATAAATAAAATGACAGATGTGGACATAAGTGGTGTGGGGCGGGGAGGGAGGAAGAGCAAAGGGAGAGAGTCAGGGTGACACAGAAGGGAGTGGGAGACGAGGAAAGGGGGGCTTAGTCTGGGAAGGCCTCTTGGAGGAGGAGATGGGCCTTCAGTAAGGCTTTGACGTGAGGGGAGAGTCATTGTCTGGGGGATTTGAGGAGGGAGGGCGTTCCGGGCCAGAGGAAGGACGTGGGCCAGAGGTCGGCAGGGAGACAGGTGAGATGGAGGCCCAGTGGGGAGGTGAGCAGCAGCAGAGAAGCGGATTGTGCGGGCTGGGTTGGAGAAGAATAGAAGCAGAAGTGAGAAAGGAGGGGGCGAGGTGATGGAAGGCTTTAAAGCCAATGGTGAGGGGTTTTCGTTTGACGCGGAGGTGGATGGGCAACCACTGGAGTCCAATCCAACAGGACACACACTCGGAGCCCTGACTTCAATCGGACACGACACACACTCAGAACACTGAGTTCAATTGGACGTGCCGTCTGCTCAGAGCCCTAGGGCGAATCGAACGTGACACACGGCTCCGAGCATTGAATTCAATCCAGCGTGGCACACCTTCAGAGCACGGGGCCCAATCCAACCCGGCCCACACTCACAGCGCCGAGTCGAATCTGAAGCGACACGCACTGAAAGCTCTACGTCCAATCCAACACGACCCCCCTCCCCGCCCCGACGCCCCCACAACCCACTCCTGGATTCGGCCCGTCGTCATTTGACCCTCCCAAGTTGGACCCCAATGGCCCCCGCTAGCCCCCACCGCAGCCAGTCCACCCTCTTCTTGTCCCCAGGGGGAACGTTGTATCATGGGACAGCAGAGGAGTTTTCGGAAGAGAAGAACCTCTTCGTGGTGCATCAAGGGGAGAAGCTTCACGTCCGCCTTGACCTCCCGCGTGTGTGAGTGCGGAGCCTCCGACTTTCTCTGGTGAGTTTGTTGCGGAGGGTCACCCGGGGCCCGCGTTCCTGGGTGGGTGCCGTGATGGGGACCGGGGGGCCGCAACTGGGAGAAGGGGATGCATTTCTCTCACTCTCCAACTGCGCTGAAAGTGCCAGTTAAACTGGAGACAGCCCTTCGGATGTTTACCGATATCTTCGGTCAAGGGAAATTCCAGACAAGAACATGTGTGTCTCTAAGTGTGTGGTTTTTGTTTTTTGGGTTTTTTTAAAATGTGTGTGTGTGTGTGTGTGTGTGCTTTTAAATGACCCCAGACTTGAATCTGTAGTGGCCTTAAAAGCAGCTAACTCTGTTTCTGATGGTCGTTACCCATGAGGGAGGGAGAGGATTTGATTCCTGGAGATACAGTGTTTAAATCAGGGCATGGGGGTGTGGGGTGCATGGGGAATGTGAGTCACGAGGTGAGGGTTAAAAGGAGTTGTCATGGTCGACTCTGTAGCTGCGTAGGGGCATGGGTCACCTCGGCTAACTCTGCTGTACTCTTCCAAATGCTTAGTACAATGTCCTGCACGCAGAGGGAAACAGCATGGCCTAGAACCCAGAAGGACCAGGCTTCTAATCCCTGGCTCCACCACCTGTCTGCTGTGTGACCTTGGGCAGATCGCTTCACTTCTCCAGGCCTCAGTTCCCTCATCTGGAAAATGGGGATTGAGATTGTGAGCCCCGCGTGGGACAAGCAGTGTCCAACCCGGTTTGCTTGTATCCATCCCAAAGCTTTGTACAGTGCCTGGCATATAGTACTTAACAAATATCATAATGATCATTATTATTATTACCGTTAATCCCGACTCTTAATCCCAGGTCTTCCATTTATGTGCTGCATGATCTTGAGTCAATCACTTCACTTCTCTGGGCCTCAGTGACCTCATCAGTAAAATGAGGATTAGGATTGTGAGCCCTGTGTGGGACAGGGACTGCGTCCAACCCAATTAGGGTTTTACCCCCACCCTCCACCCACCTCTAACTCAGTACATAGAAAGCGCTTAATAAATACCACAGAAAAAAAACAGTAAGCCCTTAAACAGATGGATCAGTGAAACAGAAAGCAGAGCAGAAATGCTGTTCAATAATGGGTCCAAGGGCCTGACGTCTTGAGGGGCAGCGTGGCTTAGCAAGAAGCAGGGTGGTGTAGTCACACAGTCAAAAGGTCATGGGTTCTAATCCCTGCTCCGCCACATCTCTGCTGTGTGACCTTGGGCCAGTCACTGTACTTTTTCTCTACATCAGTTCTCTCATCTGTAAAATGGGGATTGAGATCGTGAGGCCCAGTGGGACAGGGACTGTGCCCAACCCGATAAACTTGTACCCACCCCTGTGCTCAGTACAGTGCCTGGCACATTTATTCATTTCATTCAATAGTATTCATTGAGCGCTTACTATGTGCAGAACACTGTACTAAGCGCTTGGAATGGACAATTCGGCAACAGATAGAGACAATCCCTGCCCGGCGACGGGCTCACGGTCTAAACGGGGGAGACAGACGGCGAAGCAAAACAGAACAAAACAAAAACAAGACAACATCATCAAGATAAATAGAATCAAGGAGATGTACACCTCATTAACAAAATTAATAGGGTAAAAAATAATATATACAAATGAGCAGAGTGCTGAGGGGAGGGGAATGGGGAGGAGCAGAGGGTGGGGGGGAGGGGAGGGTGAGCACAGGGAAGGGGGGGCTCATTCTGGGAAGGCCCCGTGGAGGAGGTGAACACTTAAGAAGCAGCGTGGCTCAGTGGAAAGAGCACGGGCTTGGGAGTGAGAGGTCTTGGGTTCGAATCTCCGCTCTGCCACTCGTCAGCTGCGTGACTGTGGGCAGTCACTTCACTTCTCTATGCCTCAGTGACCTCATCTGTAAAATGGGGATGAAGACTGTGAACCCCACGTGGGACAACCTGATTCCCCTGTGTCTACCCCAGCGCTTAGAACAGTGCTCGGCACATAGTAAGCGCTTAACAAATACCAACGTTATTATTATTATTATTAAGAAATACCACGCGATGATGGCCACACATTTAGGAACCCAAGAACTAATCCCAGGACCTTGGCCATGAATGACCCTCAACCCCACAGGATTTATGTACATATCTTTGAATGATTTATTAGAAATTATTTATTCATATTCATGTCTCCCCCTCTAGATGTAAGCTCATTATGGGCAGGGAACGTATTGGTTAATTCTGTTTTATTAGAGTCTCCCAAGCGCTTAGAACAGGGTCCTGCACATGGAAAGTGCTCCATAAATACCACCGATGGATTTATAGTCCATCAGTTAAAAGCATTGCTCTCTCTGCTGGCGACAGGTTGTTTCCTCTGACTGAGCTTGTCATGGGCCGCAAATGTGTCTGATGTTATATTGTACTCTGCCAAGCACTTAGTACAGTGCTTTGCACACAGTAAGCAGTCAATAAATATGATAATTATTATTAATGATAATGATAATAACTGGATCCCCCAGACAGGATTTGATCGGTGGGCACATCTGTCACTCCACCCCGGTGTCGAGAATGTTGTCTAGGACTTATTCCTGTGCTCTCTGATCCCCCTCCCCAGAACAAAATGAGGTCCTTTCTCTTTTTTTCATGGTATTTTTTTAAGCACATATTATACGTAAAACACCGTTCTAAGCACTGGGGAAGATTTTTCAGGCCTACTTGGGGCTCACAGTTTAAGATTGAGGGAAAACAAGTGTTGAATCTCCATTTTACAGATGAGGTAATTGAGGCCCAGAGAAGTGAAGTGACTTCCTTTAAATCACAGAGCAGGCAAGTGGCAGATCCGGGATCAGAACCCAGGTCCTCTGGCTCCCAGGGCTATATTATTTCCACTGGACCACACTGCTTCCTCCCCTGACTCACTAAGCTCGTCCCCCAACCCTAGTGGAATTTGGGCACATGGGAAGATAGTGCCCTAATTGATTTTTAATGTCTGTCTTCCCCATTTGATGGCAAGCTCCTTAAGGGCAGCTATTGTGTCTACCAACTTGATTGTATTATACTCTCATAATAATAATAATAATAATAATGATCCCGATACTTGTTAAGCACTTACTGTGTGCCAGGGACGCTACTAAGTACAAGCCAAGTGGGTCTCAATCCCCATTTTACAGATGAGGTAACTGAGCTACAGAGAAGTTAAGTGACTTACCGAAGGTCATGAAGCAGACAAGTGGCAGAGTTGAACTTAGAACCCATGACTTTCTGACTCCCAGGCTCATGCTCTACCCACTACCCCGTGCTGCTTCTCAATCAATCATTTATTGAGTTCTCACTATAATAATAATAATGTTGGTATTTGTTAAGCACTTACTATGTGCAGAGTACTGTTCTAAGCGCTGGGGTAGTTACAGGGTCATCAGGTTGTCCCACATGAGGCTCACAGTCTTAATCCCCACTTTACAGATGAGGTCACTGAGGCCCAGAGAAGTGAAGTGACTTGCCCACAGTCACACAGCTGACAGGTGGAGGAGCTGGGATACGAACCCATGACCTCTGACTCCCAAGCCCGTGCTCTTTCCACTGAGCCACGCTGCTTCTCTATGGGCAGAGCACCAATATTCATTCATTCAATAGTATTTATTGAGCGCTTACTATGTGCAGAGCACTGTACTAAGCGCTTGGGATGAACAAGTCGGCAACAGATAGAGACGGTCCCTGCCGTTTGACGGGCTTACGGTCTGATCGGGGGGAGACGGACAGACAAGAAGGATGGCGATAAACAGCGTCGAGGGGAAGAACATCTCGTAAAAACGATGGCGACTAAATAGAATCGAGGTGATGTACAATTCATTAACAAAATAAATAGGGTAACGAAAATATATACAGTCGAGCGGAGGAGTACGGTGCTGTGGGGATGGGAAGGGAGAGGTGGAGGAGCGGAGGGAAAAGGGGAAAATGAGGGTTTAGCTGCGGAGAGGTAAAGGGTGGATGGCAGAGGGAGTAGAGGGAGAAGAGGAGCTCAGTCTGGGAAGGCCTCTCGGAGGAGGTGAGTTTTAAGTAGGGTTTCGAAGAGGGAAAGAGAATCGGTTTGGCGGAGGTGAGGAGGGAGGGCGTTCCGGGACCGCGGGAGGACGCGACCCGGGGGTCGACGGCGGGACGGGTGAGACCGAGGGACGGTGAGGAGGTGGGCGGCGGAGGAGCGGAGCGTGCGGGGTGGGCGGTAGAAAGAGAGAAGGGAGGAGAGGTAGGAAGGGGCAAGGTGACGGAGAGCCTCGAAGCCTAGAGTGAGGAGTTTTTGTTTGGAGCGGAGGTCGATAGGCAACCACTGGAGTTGTTTAAGAAGGGGAGTGACATGCCCAGATCGTCTCTGCGGGAAGATGAGCCGGGCGGCGGAGTGAAGAATAGACCGGAGCGGGGCGAGAGAGGAGGAAGGGAGGTCAGAGAGAAGGCTGACACGGTAGTCTAGCCGGGATATAACGAGAGCCCGTAACAGTAAGGTAGCCGTTTGGGTGGAGAGGAAAGGGCGGATCTTGGCGATACTAAGCTCTTGAGACACATTCCCTGCCCTCAACAATCACTCAGTACAATGCTCTGCACACAGTAAGCGCTCAATAAATATGATTGAATGAATGAATGACCAAGCTTACGTAGTGGAAAGAGCTGACAATCTACAGTCTATTTTTCTCAGCACTTAATACGGTGCGTGGCCTCGTGGAAAGAGCACAGGCCTGGGAGTCAGGGAACCTGGGTTCTACTCCTGGCCTCCCAACTTGTCTGCTATGTGACCTCAGGCGAGTCACTTGACTTCTTTGTGCCTCAGTTCCCTCATCTGTAAATCAGGAGTTAAGACTGCGAAGCCCCATGTGGGACATTTACTATATCTGGCTTGTGTCCACCCGGTTTTTAATACAGTGCCTTGCACGTAGCAAGTGCTTAACAAATACCTTAAAAAAGTAAATACCATCGACCGATTGATCGCAAAAGAATGATCTACCTGGGACACTGCAGTATTTTGTGTTTTCCTCCTCATTCCCCTGCCCCCTGTTCTTCACTCAGGATGACACCTCTCACAGACTCTGTCTCTGAAAGCGGGGTGCCGATGGCTAATTTATTTTATTCACTCCTAGTGACTACGGATTTGAACATTCCACCTCTTCCAAACCGGAATCCAACAAGTGTTTTGCAAACTTTTGGTTTAACCCCGAATCTCCCCCTGAAGAGTGTGTTTTAGGAGAGGCTTACGCCAGCAGCACAGGGTAAGTTTTCGGCATTTTACAAACTATCTCTTCCTTCAGACTTTTACAGACTTTGGCTCCACTGACCCTGTCCTCTCCTGGTTCTCCTCTTATCGCTAAGACTGGTCATTCTCAGTCTCTTCTGTGGGCTCTTCCTCTGCCTCCCGCCTCCTACTGTGGGGGTCCCTCAAGGGTGAGTTTAGGTCCCCTTCTATTCTCTGTCTACACCCACTCCTTTGAAGAACTCATTCGTTCCTGCGGCTTTAACTACCGCCTCTGTGTGGACGATTCCCAAATCTACTTCTTCAGCCTCGATCTCGCTCCTTCTCCGCAGTCTCCCGTTTACTCCTGCCTTCAGGATGCCTTTATTCGGATGTCCCTCCAACACCTCAAACTTAAAATATCCAAAGCAGAACTCCTCCTCTTCCCACCCAAACCCTGTCCTCTCCCTGACTTTCCCATCACTGTAGAAGGCACCATCATTCCTCTCGCCTCACAAGCCCGTAACCTTAGCGTTATTCTCAATTCATCCCTCTATTTTGACCCACACATTCAATCTGTCACCAAATCCTTTCGGTTTTTCCCACACAACCTCTCTAAAATCCATCCTTTCCTCTCCATCGCAAGTAATACTATGCCTATCTTGATTGCGTTATCAGTCTCATCACTGACCTCCTTGCCTCCTATCTCTTCCCAACTCCAGTCCTGACTACCCTCTTCTGCCCCATCCATTGTCCTGAGAAAAGTTCAGTCCCCGTGTCCCCACTCCTCGAGAATTACCAGAGGTTACCCATCCTCCTCCACATCAAACAAAAACTCCTTACCGTCAGCTTTAAAGCACTCAATCATCAGCTCGCCCCTACCTCACCTCGCTGATTTTCTGCTCCAACCCAGCCTGTACACTTTGATCCTCTAATGACAACCTTCTCACTGTACCTTGATCTCATCTATCTCTCCACTAACCTCTGGCTCATATCCTCTCCTGGCCTGGAACTTCCACCCCTTTCAAATCTGACAGATAACCCCTCTCCCCACCTTCAAAGACCTCCTAAAATCGCATCTCCGCCGAGAGGGCTCATCTCCCTTCCGTGCCTACGCTCTGTGTTTCCTATGCAGTTCGATCTGAACCCTGAAAGAACTCGAGATTCACTTCACCCTCAGCTCTACAGCACATAGGTCCAAAACCTTGCACTCACCCCTGTCTATAATTCATTTTAACATCTGTCTCCCACTCTAGATTTAGAGCTTCTTATGGGCGGGGATCATTTCCAGCCCTAACGTATTGCACTTTCTCAAGCACTTAATGCAGCGTTCTGCCCATCGTAAGCACTCATTAATAATAACAATAATTGTGGTATTTGATAAACACTTACCATGTGCCAGACACTGTACAAAGCGTTGGGATGGATACAAACAAATCGGGTCCCTGTCTCACTAGAAACAGCTTGGCCTAGTGGCAAGGGCACGGGCTTGGGAGTCAGAGGATGTGGGTTCTAATCCCGGCTCTGCCACTTGTCTGTTGTATGGCCCTGGGCGAGTCGCTTCCATTTTCTCAGTTCCTTCATCTGTAAAATGGGGATTAAGACGGTGAGCCCCATGTGGAACATGGAATGTGTCCAACCCGATGAGCTTGTACCTTCCCCAGCGCTTAGTGCCTCGTTCGTGGTAAACACTTAACAAATACCATTAAAAAGAGAAAACTAAAAGAAAGAGCTACAGGTGACTGTCGTTTACAGACACAAGGTTTCTTGTAGTCATGTCCCTATCTGGACATCGAAATCCGCCCTTCTGCTTTGACACGTGGTTAAAAAAAGAAATGATTTGGGGAAGTGACTGGCAGCTCGAATTAATACCATCTGTCTAAATCTAAAATATTACAGGAAGTTGGAAATGCGAGCCGTAACGCCAAGGATGATTTGGAAAGATCAGTAGGAAAATCAAATGGGTTTTTCCATATTGAGCATCCGAAGCTGTTATCTATGGGTTTCGGCCGCAGGGATTCAGGGGTGCTTTCGAGGCGATAATGAGCTTTATTTTCCTCTTCCAGGTTACTAATTTTTCCCCCTACCTCCCAGGAGAGAGGAGTCAATCATCAGTCCATCAGTGGCATTTACTGAGGGCTTTCTGTGAGCAGAGCACTGTACAGCGTGGCTCAGTGGAAAGAGCAGGGGCTTGGGAGTCAGAGGTCAGGGGTTCGAATTCCGGCTCTGCCACTTGTCAGCTGTGTGACTGTGGGCAAGTCACTTCACTTCTCTGTGCCTCAGTTCCCTCATCTGTAAAATGGGGATTAAGACTGTGAGCCTCTCGTGGGACAACCTGATGATCCTGTATCTATCCCAGCACTTAGAACAGTGGTCTGCACATAGTAAGCGCTTGACAAGTACCAACATTATTATTATTACTAAGCTCTTGGGAGAGTACAGTATGAGAATATAACAGATACGTTCCCTACCCACAACGAGCTTCCAGTCTAAAGGGAGAGAAGGACATTCATAAATGTCAGATATGGACATAAGTGGTGCGGGGCTGGGAGGGGGGATGAATAAAGGGAGCAAGTCAGGGTGATGCAGAAGGGAGCGGGAAAAGAGGAAATGAGGGTTTAGTCAGGGAAGCCTTCTTGGGTCCAAGATGGTGAGCCCCTCGACGGACAGGGACCGTCCCCGTTGCTCATTATTTTCTCCCAGCGCTTACTACGGTGTTCCGCGGACAGTAAGAGCTTATTGAATACCATTTTGCCGAGTTTGAAGAGGCTTCACCCGCCCTCCTCTCTGCTGATACTTAGCCTGGTATCATCCTCCCTGACTTGGCTCCTTACTCATGCCCTGATTCTGGCCACGGGTAGCTGGGGGACAAGGGGAAAAGTAGTTTTTTTGTTTTTGTTCTTGTTGGGGTTGTTTTAATAGTATTTGTTAAGCCCTTACTTTGTGCCAGACACTGAGCTCACCGTAGATCTAATAATAATAATGATAACAATTATGGTACTTCTTAAGCACTTACTATGTGCCAAGCACCATGGCTTAGTGGAAATAGCATGAGCTTGGAGGTCAGGGGACATGGGTTCTAATCACAGTTCCGCCACTTGTCTGCTGTGTGACCTTGGGCGAACCACTTCACTTCTCTGGGCCTCAGTGACCTCATCTGGAAAATGGGGATTAAGACTGTGAGCCCCACATGGGACAACCTGATTACCTTGTATCTACCCCAGTGCTTTGAACAGTGTTTGGCAAATAGTAGGCGCTTAACAAAGACTATAATAATAATTATTATTATTCTAAGCGCTGGGGTAGATACAAGGTAGTCAGGCTGGACACGGTTCCTGTCCCTTATAAGGCTCAAACTCTTAATCCCCCATTTTACAGATCTGATCCTGATCTGATTCTTCCTCCCTGTCTTCGCTCCTTACCCACTACCCTCGAACCCACACACCTTGACCCTCTGTCACCTACATTTCAGTCAGTCATATTTATTGAGTGCTTACTGTGTGCAAAGCGTTGTACTAAGCAGTTGGGGGAGTACAATATGACAACAGACAGACACAATGTTACCCCGTCAGCTCACAGTCTAGAGGGGGAGACAGGCATGAATATAAATAAATCGATCAATAAAGGACAGATATATACAGATCTATACTTATGTGTTATGGGGATGGGAGGGAGGATGAATGAAGGAGCAAGTTGGGGGCTGCAGAAGGGAGTGGGAGAAGAGGAGAAGAGGGCTTAGTCAGGGAAGACTTCTTGGAGGAGATTCATTCATTCAATAGTATTTATTGAGCACTTACCATGTGCAGAGCACTGTACTAAGCGCTTGGATTGTACAATTCGGTAAGAGATAGAGACAGTCCCTGGCCTTTGACGGGCTCACGGTCTAATCGGGGGGAGACGGACAGACGAGAACAATAGCAATAAAGGAGGAGATGGGCCTTCAGTAAGGTTTTGAGGTGGGGAAGAGCAATTATTTATCTCATATGAGAAAAGAGGGCACTGTTCCTCGATTTTCTCCATCTCACACTCTATGACCCAGAGGTCCCTCCCGCTTCGCATCTGACTGTACGGTGCTCTGCACATAGTAAGGGCTCAATAAATACTATCGACGGTTAACTGCTTTCCCCTTCCTGAAAGCCCTACTAAAATCACACCCCCTCCAGGAAGTCTTCCCTGCCTACCTTCTCATCCCTTCTGCCCAATTCTCCCTCCTCTCTGTGTCACCTGTGGGCAGGGACTGTGTCTGTTTATTCATTCATTAATTCAATTGTAGCTATTCAGTGCTTACTGTGTGCAGAGCACTGTACTAAGCGCTTGGGAAGTGCAATTCAGTAACAAATAGAGATAATTCCTGCCCCCAGTGGGCTCACAGAAGGGATTTGGAGGAGGGGTAGAGGGGAGTCAGTCAGTGAGTCGGTTGTATTTATTGAGCACTTCCTGTGTGCAGAGCATTATAGTAAGCGCTTGGGAGAGTACAATAGAACAATAAAAGGAAACTGTCCCTGCCCACAGTGAGCGGACAGTCTAGAAGAGGGGACAGTCAGGAATTAAATGGTATTTATTGAATGCTTACTGCATGCAAAACACCGTACTAAGCACTGGGGCGTGTACAGTATAATAACGTTACAGTGTACCCTCCCAAGCGCTCAGTACAGGGCTTGGCACACAGTAAGCGCTCAATAATATGACTAAATGAATGAAAGCCCACCATCCCCCTTCTCAGTCGCCAATAATTCCCCAGCACTGTTGTAAGCCCTGGGGTAGATAGAAGTAAATCAGGTTGGACACAGTCCCTTTCGCACAGGGAGCTGATGCTTTACAGGTGAGAAGTGAAGCGACTCAGCCGAGGTCACACAGCCGTGCGGGTCTCTGATTCGGCTCGGCGCTGATCCCGGTCTCTCCCTCCTCCGACAGCTATCGCAAAGTGGTGTCCACCGTGTGCGAGGGAGGCGTGGATTTGCAGCAAAAGTTGGCCCAGCACCAGTGTCCGATGATGGCCCCCAGAGGACTCCAGATCAGCATCAAGGGCGAGACCTTGGCCGTCAGACCCGGAGAAGACATCCTATTTGTTGTCCGGCAGGAGCAGGTAAGGCTGACGGTACTTGCTAAGCGCTTACTTAACAACAGAGAAAGCAGCTTGGAGAAGCAGCGTGGCGTAGTGGCTAGAGCCCGGGTCTGGGAGTCAGAAGATCATGGGTTCAAATTCTGGCCCCACCACGTGTCTGCTGTGTGACTTTGGGCAAGTCACTTCATTTCTCTGGGCCTCAGTTACGTCATGAGGAAAATGGGGATTGAGACTGTGAGCCCCGTGTGGGACAGGGATTGAGTCCAACCTGATTTAGCTGTATTCACTCCAGTGCTTAGTACAGTGCCTGGCACATAGCAAGTTCTTAACAAATGCCACAGTTGTTATTATTATTATTACTGTGTGCCAAGCACTGTTCTAAGCGCTAAAGTAGATACAGGTAAATCAGGTGGGACACACTCCCTGTCCCACAGGAAGCTGACATTTTACAGATAAGAAGTAAAGTGACTTGCCCAGGGTCACACAGCAGGCCAATGGTGGATCCAAGATTAAACTCAGATCTTTCAGACACCCAAGCCACTTGTCCTTTAAGTGTTTACTTAGTAGAAGCAGCGTGGCTCAGTGGAAAGAGCACGGGCTTTGGAGTCAGAGATCATGGGTTCGAATCCCGGCTCGGCCACTTGTCGGCTGTGTGACTTTGGGCGAGTCACTTAACTTCTCGGTGCCTCGGTGACCTCATCTGTAAAATGAGGATTAAGACTGTGAGCCCCACGTGGGACAACCTGATTCCCCTGTGTCTACCCCAGAGCTTAGAACAGTGCTCGGCACGTAGTAAGCGCTTAACAAATACCAACATTATTATTGTTTACTATGTGTCGGGCTCAGTCCGTTGCGCTGGGGCAGATGCCAGATAAATCAGGTTGGACACAGACTGTAAGCTCACTGTGGGCAGGGAATGTATGTTATATTGTTACATTGTATTCTCTCAAGCGGTTGGCACAGTGCTCTACACACAGTAAGCGCTCAATAAATACAATTGAGTGAGCGACTGATCGACAAGGCCACGCTGCTTCTCTGGGTTCACGCTTTCATTTCAATCCCTGGCCCTTTTTGTGAGAAATTCACATTTCGAAGCCACGGGGACTTCATCTATTTGGCCGGAGCTTACTGGGTGGATGACTTGAGGTTTTAATCACCAAGATAACAATAATAATTGTGGTATTTGTTAAGCACTTACTAAGAGCCAGGCACTGTACTGAACACTGAGGGAGAATGCAAGCAAGTTGCATTGGACACAATCCCCGTCATTGGCCTCACAGGCTTAATCCCCATTTGACAGATGAGGGAACTGAGGCACAGAGAAGTGAAGTGACCTGCCCAAAGCCACACAGCTGACAAGTGGCGGAGCCGGGATTAGAACCCACGACCCTAAGACTCCCGCACCCGTGTTCTATCCATTAGGCCATGCTCTTTCACGATCTCTATCTGAACTTGATTTTCATGGGTGTCTCCCCCTCTAGACTCTTAAGATCCTCGCGGACTGGGATCGCGTCAGTCAATCCTATTTATTGAGCGCTTTCCTTGTACTGAGCACTGTACTAAGCGCTTGGGAGAGTACCAAAGAACAATAGAACAGACACATCCCCTGCCCATAAGAAGCCCTACCGACTCTCCCAAGCGCTTAGTACACGATAAGCTCTCAATAAAAATGATTGATTGACTGATCGACTGAGTTTGTAATCTTCATTTTGGGATGCCTGCGTTTGGATGACTCTGGTTACGGTAGAGGCAAAGATTGTAATTACGGATCTGTGCATAAGCGCTGTGGGGCCGAGGGAGAGGTACAAGGATGACGCAGAAGGGAGTGGGAGAAGAGGAGATGAGAAGTTAGTTGGGGAAGCCCTCTTGGAATAAAGCAGCGTGGCTCAGTGGAAGGAGCCCGGGCTTGGGAGTCAGAGGTCATGGGTTCCAATCCCGGCTGCGCCACTTGTCGGCTGCGTGACTTTGGGCAAGTCACTTCACTTCTCTGAGCCTCAGTTCCCTCATCTGTAAAATGGGGATGAAGACTGTGAGCCTCACGTGGGACAACCTGATCACCTTGTATCCCCCCGGCGCTTAGAACAGTGCTTGGCACATAGTAAGTGCTTAACAGATGCCATCATCATTATTATTATTAAATGAGTTTTTAATAAGGCTCCTCTTGAAGGAGATGTGTTTTTAATAAGGTCTCCTGTCTACTGTGTGGCCTTAGGCAAGTCACCTAATTTCTCTGAACCTCAGTTAACCTCGCCTGTAAAATGGGATTAAAATACCTACTTAGACCTGAGGCCCACGGTTATCAGGTTGTCCGCTGTGGGGCTCACAGTCTTAAGTGCATGACACATGACGATGATGACGACGGTATTTACTAAGCGCTTCCTTGGTGCCAAGCACTGTTCTAAGTGGCTGTCCCACGTGGGGCTCACTGTCTTCATCACCATTTGACAGATGAGGAAACTGAGGCCCAGAGAAGTGGTGACTTGCCCAAAGTCACACAGCTCTTCCCCTCTTCAAAGCCCTACCGAGAGCTCACCTCCTCCAAGAGGCCTTCCCACACTGAGCTTCCCCTTTTCCCCCTGCTCCTTCTGCTGCCTCTCTGCCCCCTCCTTCACCTCCCCTCAGCTAAGCCCCCTTTCCCCCCCTTTCCCTCTGCTCCTCCCCCCTCCCTTCCCCTCCTCTCAACACTGTGCTCGTCCGCTCAACTGTATGTATTTTTATTACTCTATTTATTTTGTTAATGAGATGTACATCCCCTTGATGTACATCTATTGCTATGGTTTTTGTCTGTCTGTCTGCCCCGATTAGACTGTGAGCCCGTCAGTGGGCAGGGATTGTCTCTCTCTGTTGCCGAACTGTACAGTCCAAGTGCTTAGTACAGTGCTCTGCACATAGCAAGCGCTCAATAACTACTATTGAATGAATAAATACTATTGAATGAATGGCGGAGCTGGGATTAGAACCCACGACCTCTGACTCCCAAGCCCGGGCTCTTTCCACTAAGCCACTGTGCTTCAAGCCACGACACATAATAAGTGCCTAACAGATACACATTATTGCTATTATTATTATTAGAGAGCATTTCCTTGGGCTGGTGCACTTGTCTCAGACATTTTATCCGGTGGCTTTTTGCCTCACACAGCAGTGAAAGCGCTTAAAAGAAATATAGCCATTTGCTGCCATCTGCAGCTGAGAAGCAAGACACCCGATCGCCAGCGGTGGTTTCATGCTTTCCAACTTATTTCCTGTCCATTTGTCAACTTCCAGACTGTAGTCTCTAGAATGTAACTTGAACTCCTTGTGGGCAGAGAACGTGGCTACCAACTCTGTTATATCCTACCCTCCCAAGCACTCAGTACAGTGCTCTGCACACAGTAAGCGTTCAATAAGTATGATTGATTGAGGATCACTGCAGCAGTCATTCATTCAATAAATTGGGGTATTTGTTAAGCGCTTACTATGTGCAAAGCACTGTTCTAAGCGCCGGGGGATACAAGGTGATCAGTTTGTCCCACGTGGGGCTCACCGTTTTAAGCCCCATTTGACGGATGAGGTAACTGAGGCACAGAGAAGTTAAGTGACTTGCCCAAGGTCACACAGCTGACTAGCGGCAGAGCCGGGATAAGAACCCGTGATCTCTGACTCCCAAGCCTGCGCTCTTTCCACTGAGCCACTATGTGCAGAGCACTGTACTAAGCGCTTGGAATGTACAGATCAGTAACAGAGACAGTCCCTGCCCTTTGACGGGCTCACGGTCTAATCGGGGGAGACGGATGGACGAGAACGATAGCGATAAATAGAATCGAGGGGAAGAACATCTCACTGAAACAATAGCGAATAAATAGAATCGAGGTGACGTACATCTCATTAACAAAATAAATAGGGAGATGAAGATATCTACAGTTGAGCGGATGAGTACGGTGTTGAGGGGGTGGGACGGGAGAGGGGGAGGAGGAGAGGGAAAGGGGGGAGAAGAGGGTTGAGCTGCGGAGAGGTGAAGGGGGGGAGGTAGAGGGAGCAGAGGGACAAAGAGGCCACTTACAGGCTCCACTGCCTGTGAATCTTAGGGATCTAAATCGCTCAGTAGTGTTTACTGAGCGATTTCTTTGGGTAAAACACCGGAGTAATAATAATAATAGTAGTTGTTAAGCGCTTACTAGGTGCCAGGCACTGTTCTGACTGTTCTAAGTGTTGGAGGCAGCAGGGTAGAGATTCGAGGAATTACCCTCTGTCCTCAGAAATTTGCAACCTAACGGTGTGAGTGTCAACTCATATCTGTGCAAACTATGATGAAAATCTGCTCAACTGCTCAAAATTCTCCTTGCTGTCATTAATACTTTCCATTTTAGATAGTCTATTCATTTTAAATTTCAGAATTTTTGTTCCGCTGGTCAGGAGAATCAATAAGGATGGGGAAATTAATAATGATAATGTTAAGCGCTTACTAAGTACCGGGCACTGTACTAGCTCTGGGGTGGATACAAGCAAATCGGGGGAGGACACAGTCCCTGTCCCACGTGGGGCTCACAGTCTCTAGCCACATTTTACTGATGAGGTGATTGAGGCACCGAGGAGTTAAGTGATTTGCCCAAGGTCACACAGCAGGGAAGTGGCAAGTGATTAGAACCCATGACCTTCCGACTCCCAGGCCCGCGTCTGTCCACTATGCCATGCTGAGAGGCAAACCTTGCCTAGTGTAAAGAGACTCAATCTGGAAACCAGAAGATAATAATAATGTTGGTATTTGTTCAACGCTTACTATGTGCCAAGCACTGTTCTAAGCGCTAGGGGAGACACAGGGTAATCAGGTTGTCCCATGTGAGGCTCACAGTCTTCATCCCCATTTCACAGATGAGGGAACTGAGGCACCAAGAAGTCAAGTGACTTGCCCAAAGTCACACAGCTGACAGGTCGCGGAGCAGGGATTCGAACCCATGACCTCTGACTCCTAAGTCCGGGCTCTTTCCACTGAGCCACGCTGTAGTTGCTAAGTGTAGAAGTAGAGTTTGGGAATATTGCCTCACGTCCTGCTAAATATTTCAAGTTCTGAAGTTGCTGTGATAAAAATTGGACAAGGCTCAACATCATAAAAGAAAGATGGTGTGTTTTTTCACATAGAGAAAATCCTAAATTATGTTTTCTAAGCAATTATTGCTTAAATCCCCTATCGCTCCACTGTGCTTAGCAGGTGGTAAGCATTCATTCAGTCGGGCATATTTATTGAGAACTTACTGTATGCAGAACACTGTAAATAATAATAGTAATAATGATAATGGCATTTATTAAGCTCTTATTATGTGCCAAGCCCTGTTCTAAGCACTGGAGTAGATACAAGGTAATCAGGTTGTCCTAGGTGGGGCTCACAGTCTTAATCCCTATTTTACAGATGAGGTAACTGAAGCACAGAGAAGTGAAGTGACTTGCCAAGGTCAAACAGCAGACAAGTGGCAGAGCTGGGATTAGAACCCACGACCTCTGACTCCCAAGCCCATACTCACGCCACTAGTCCATGCTGCTTCTCATTCATTCAGTCAGTCAGTCATATTTATTGAGTGCTTACTGTGTGCAGAGCCCTGTACTAGGCGCTTAGCACTGTACTAAGCACTCTGTACTAAGTGCTTGGGAGAGTACAAGATAACAATAAACCCATTCCCTTCCCACAACGAGCTTACAGTCTAGAGGGGGAGACAGATATTAATAGAGATAAATCAATTACTGACATGGAAATAAGCACTGTGGAGCTGGGAGGGGGGAATGAATAAAAGGAGCAAGTCAGAATGGGAGTAGGAGAAGAGGAAAGGAAGGCTTAGTCAGGGCTTCCCCTCTTCAAAACCCTACTTAAAGCTCACCTCCTCCAAGAGGCCTTCCCCGACTGAGCTCCCCTTTTCCCTCTGCTCTCTCTACCCTCCCCTTCACCTCCCCGCAGCTAAACCCTCTTCTCCCCCCTCTCCCTCTGCTCTTCCCCTTCTCCCGTCCCATCCCCTCAGCACTGTACTCGTCCGCTCGACTGTACGTATCTTCATCACCCTATTTATTTTGTCAATGAGATGTACATCACCCTGATTCTATTTATTTGCTATTGTTTTAATGAGATGCTCTTCCCCTCGATTCTATTTACTGCCACTGTTCTTATCCGTCCGTCTCCCCCGATTAGACCGTAAGTCCGTCAGAGGGCAGGGACTGTCTCTATCTGTTACCGATTTGTAAGTCCGTCAGAGGGCAGGGACCGTCTCTATCTGTTACCGATTTGTACATTCCAAGCGCTTAGTACAGTGCTCTGCACATAGTAAGCGCTCAATAAATACTGAATGAATGGATGAATGAATGGAAGGCCTCTTGGAGGAGATGGGCCTTCGATAAGGGTTTAAAGCAGGGGAGAGTCATTGTCTGGGGGATATGAGGAGGAAGAGCATTCCCGGCCAGAGGCAGGAGGTGGGCGAGAGGTCGGAGGCGAGTAGACGAGACGGAGGCCCGGTGAGAAGGTTGGCATCAGCGGAGGGAAGCGTCCAGGCTGCGTTGGAGTAGGAGAGTAGTGAAGCAAGATAGGAAGGGGTAAGGTGATTGACTCCTGTAAAGCGCTTAACAAATGCCTTGCCATCCTTATGATCAGACACAGGGTACCCTGTGTCTACCCCAGCGCTTAGAACAGTGCTCTGCACATAGTAAGCGCTTAACAAATACCAACATTATCGTTATCATTATCATGATCGTTATCTGAGCGCGTACATTTTCAAGCAAACGAAAATGGTCTTGAATCAATCAATCAATCCAACGATTAATGGATTTCATTGAGCAGTTACTCTGTGCAAGGCAGTGTATTAAGCACTTGGGAGAATATAACGGAGTTGTAAATACGTTCCCTTCCCACAGTGAGCTTACAGTGTAGAGGGGGAAACAGACATGATATAAATCAGAAATATTACGGATAAGTACAGAAGTGCTGTGGGGGTGATGGTGGGGTGAATAGCAAAAGCCCAAAGGACAGAAGGGACCCAGAAGGGAGACTGAGCCGGGGAAAAGAGGGTTTCAGCTGGGAAGGCCTCTAGGAGAGGTGATCTCAAGAAAGGTTTGAAGGTGGGGAAGGGTGGTAGTCTGGCCTCTATGGAGGGAGAGGGTGTTCTAGGCCAGAAGAAAGTTGTGGGAAAGGGGTTGGTGGTGAGATAGATGAGAATTGGCACTCAAAACAGTGCTGGGGGCATAGTTAGTGCATAACAAATACCATTATTATTATTATTATTAGTGGGGCACAGTGAGGAAGCTGGCGGTAGAGGAGCAGAGTGTGTGGACTGGCCGGAGTAGGAAATCAGCCAGGTAACTTAGGATGGGGTGAGCTGATGGATGGCTTAAAAGTCCGATAAGGAGTTTCTGTTCGACGCGGAGGTGAACCGACAGCCACTGAAATTCCCATCGCTGTAGATAACACCGCCGTCCTCCTTATCTCATGAGCCCTCGACCTCGGCATTATAATAATAATGATTATGGTACTCATTAAAGCTCTCGTTAAAGCTCTTACTATGTGCCGGGCACTGTTCTAAGAGCTGGAGTGAATGTAAGATAATCAAGTTTTACACAGTCCCTGTCCCACGTTGGGCTCACAGTCTAAATCTCCATTTTCCAGATGAGGGAACTGAGAAGTTAAGTGACTTGCTTAAGGTCACACTACAGATAAATGGCAGCGGCGGATAGATTCGCCTCTCAAGCAACCACCTATTCAATCTGTCACTAAATCCTGTAGGTTCGACCTCGACGACATGACTAAAACCCCTCCCTTTCCTCTCCAACCAGCCACTTCACAGATTCAGCACTTATCCTCACTTTGACTACCACATCGGCCTCCCCGCTGACCTCTCCAGCCTCCCGCGTCCCCCCCCCCCCCTGCAGTCCATACTTCACGCTGCCGCCCGGATTATTTTTCTACAAAAACTTTCAGTCCACATCTCCCCGTTCTTCAGTAACCTCCAGTGGTCACCCATCCACTTCCTCGTCTAACTGAAACGCCACACCGTCAGCTTTAAAGCACTCAATCGCCTAGACCCATTCATTCATTCATTCAATAGTATTTATTGAGCGCTGACTATGTGCAGAGCACTGTACTAAGAGCTTGGAATGAACAAGTCGGCAACAGATAGAGACGGTCCCTGCCGTTTGACGCGCTTACGGTCTGATCGGGGGAGACGGACGGACGAGAACGATGGAGATAAATAGAGTCGAGGGGAAGAACATCTCGTAAAAACAATGGCGACTAAATAGAATCCTACTTTACCTCAGTTTGTTTCACTGTGCCCCGAATTTGCCTTTTTTGCCAACGACCCGTTTCCCGTGGCCTCCCACTGGCTTGGAAACTTCTTCCCCTACATACACCAGACCACAACTTTCCCCACTTTCAAAGCCTCATTAAGGTCTCAACTCCTCCAAGAGACCTTCCTCAACTAAACCCTCTTTTCTCCGGCTCCTTCTCCCTTCTTTGACCTCGATTCTCTTGGATCTGTGCCCTTTGGACACTTGAGAACTTGATATTCACCCCACCCTCTGCCACACAGCACTTACTTCTTCGTGCAGAAGCACGAGAAGCGGCGTAAACTAGTGGATAGAGCCGGGGCTTGGGAGCCGGAGGACCTAGGTTCTAATCCCAGCTCCGCCACTTGTCCGCTGTGTGGCCTTGCCAAGTCACTTCACTTCTCTGTGCCTCAGTTCTCTCATCTACGAAATGAGGGGTAAATCCTACTCCCTCCTAATTAGACTAATTAGAGAAGCAGCGTGGCTCAGTGGCAAGAGCCCGGGCTTGGGAGTCAGAAGTCATGGGTTCGAGTCCCAGCTCTGCCACTTCGCAGCTGTGTGACCGTGGGCAAGTCACTTCACTTCTCTGGGCCTCAGTTCCCTCATCTGTAAAACGGGGATGAAGACTGTGAGCCTCACGTGGGACAAACTGATGACCCTGTATCTACCCCAGCGCTTAGAACGATGCTGTGCACATAGTAAGCGCTTAACAAATGCCAACATTACTATTATTATTATTAGACTGTGAACTCCACTTGGACAGGATCTATGTCCAACTTGATTATTTTGTATTTAGCTCAGTGCTCAGTACAGTACCTAGCACAGAGTAAGCACTTAAAAAGGCCACATTATTATTATCATCATTATTATTATTATTAGTGTCTCCCCTTTTAAACTGTAAGCTCATTTTGGGCAGGAAACATGTCTACCAAGTCTACTGTACTGCCCTCTTCCAAACACCTGTTCAGTGCTGTGCACACAGTAAGCACCGTACTGTACTGAGGATAAAGCACAGGCCTGGAACTCAGAGGACCTGGATTTTAGTCCCAGCACCACCACTTGTCTGCTTTGTGACCTTGGGCATTTCACTCAACTTCTCTGTGCCTCGGTTCCCCCAACTGTAAATAATAATAATAATTATAATGGCATCTGTTAAGTGCTTACTATGTGCCAAGCACTGTTCTAATTGCTGGGGGAGATATAAGGTAATCAGGTTGTCCCATATGGGACTCACAGTCTTTATCTCCGTTTTATATATGAGATAACTGAGGCCCAGAAAAGTGAAGTGACTTGCCCACGATCACACAGTAGACCACTGGCAGAGCTGGGATTAGAACCCATAACCTTCTGACTCCCAGGCCTGTGTTCTATCCACTATGCCATGCTGCTTCTCCAATGGGGGTTAAGACTGCGAGCCCCACGTGGGACGCGGACTGTGTCCAACCTGATTACCTTGTACCTACCCCAGAGCTTAGAACAGTGTGTGGCACATAGTAAGTGCTTAACAAATGCCATAAAAAAAAAAGAAATACAATAAAAATGCAATACGTTACAATTAAAGATAGAATAAATACCATGGATCGATGGATTAATTGACTGGAAGTTCTTGAGGAGTGGGGACACAGCACTTATGAGAAGCAGCATGGCATAGGGCCTGGGAGTAAGAAGGTCATGGGTTCTATTCCCAGCCCCGTCACGTCTCCGTTTTGTGACCTTGGGCAAGTCATTTTACTCCTCTGTGCCTCAGTTTACTTCTATCTGTAAAATGAGGACTGAAACTGTGAGCCCCGGGCGGGACAGGAACTGTGTCCAACCAGATTAACTTGTAGCCACCCCAATGCTCAATACACTGCCTGTCCTGTAATAAGTTCAAAACAACTTGTTTTGTTTTGCTTTGCTGTCTGTCTCCCCACTTCTAGACTGTGAGCCCATTGTAGGATAGGGATTGTCTCTATCTGTTGCCGAATTGTACTTTCCAAGTGCTTAGTACAGTGCTCTGCACGCAGTGTGTCCTCGATATATAGGATTGAATGAATGAAATGCCATAATTATGATGATGATGGTGATTATTATATACATATCTGCAGTTTCCTTTTTATATTAATCTCTGTCTCCCTCCCTCTAGACTGGGCCTGGGCAAGGAACGTGTCTGTTTATTGTTGTACTGTCTTCTCCCAAGCACCTCAACTGTATATATTTTCATTACCCTATTTATTTTGTTAATGAAATGTACATCGCCTTCATTCTATTTAGTTGCCATTGTTTTTACGCGATGTTCTTCCCCTCGACTCTCTTTATCGCCACTGTTCTCGTCCGTCCGTCTCCCCCGATCAGACCGTAAGCCCGTCAAACGGCAGGGACCGTCTCTATCTGTTGCCGACTTGTTCATTCCAAGCGCTTAGTACAGTGCTCTGCACACAGTAAGCGCTCAATATATACTATTGAATGAATGAATTTGGTCCAGTGCTCGGCATGCAGTAAGGCCTCCATAAATACGACTGAATGAATGACCAAAGGAGACGCGAAGCGGGCTTTTCTCCGAAAAATGATCCAAGCCGTCGACCCCTTTTCCCCGTTCAAATCACGAACCGTTTGTTCTCGCTTCCCCCCCGCAGGGAGACGTGCTCAACACCAAATACCAGGTGGACCTGGGGGACGGGTTTAAAGCCATCTACGTGAACCTCACCCTGGCCGGGGAGTCCGTCCGACACCGCTACGACAGCGCCGGCGTCTACAGGGTCTCCGTCCGAGCGGAGAACGTGGCCGGGCACGACGAGGCCGTGCTCTTCGTCCAAGTCAACTGTAAGTTATTATCAGTGTTATTATTATTATGGTATCCGTTAAGCGCTTACTTTGTGCCACACGCTCTTCTAAGTGCTTGGGGTAGATACAAATTCATCAGGTTGGACACGGTCCTTGTCCCCTTGGAGATTAAGACTGTGAGCCCCAGCTGGGACGTGGTCTGTGTCCACCCTGATTATCTTCTATCTACCCCAGCGCTTAGAACAGTGCTTGGCACATAGTTAGCGCTTAACAACTCCCATTATCATTATTATTATTATACAAGATAATCAGGTTGGACACAGTCTCTGTCCCACACTGGGGCTCACAGTCTCAACCCCCATTTTACAAATGAAGGAACTGAGGCCCAGAGAGGGGAAGTGGCTTGCCCAAGGTCACACAGCAGACATGTAGTGGAGTTGGGATTGAACCCAGGACCTTCTGAGTCCCAGGCCCGTGCTCGCTCCACTAGGGCACGCTGCTTCCCTGAGTGCGACCACTCTAGAATTAGAAGAATAATGATGGTTGTTAAGCACTTACTATATGTCAAATGCCTGACTAAACGCTGTGGTAGATGCCACTTGTTTGCTGTGTGACCTTGGGCAAGTTGTTTGGCTTCTCCGTGCCTCAGTTCCCTCATCCGTAAAATGGAATGAGGACTGCGAGCCCCACACGGGACAGGGACCGTGTCCCACCTGATTATCTTGTATAGTAATAATAACAATAACTATGGCGTTTGTTAAGCACATACTATGCTCCGAGTGCTGCTTTAAGCACTGGGGTAGGTATAAAATAATCAGGTTGGACACAGTCCCTGTCCCACCTGGGGCTCCCAGTCTTAATCTTACAGCACTTAGAAGAGTGCCTGACACATAGTAAGCACTTAAATACCATTACCATCAATCACCGTGCCTCTTTCCTACCTCACCTCTCTGGTTTCCTACTCCTACTACGCAGCCCACGTCCTTCTCTCCTCTATTGCCAACCTACTCACTGTACTTCCGTCTCACCAGTCTCATATCTCCATCTCACCGGTCTCATACCTCCATCTCGCCTGTCTCACCACTGACCTCTCGCCCACGTCCTGCCTCTGGCCTGGAACGCCCTCCCTCCTCAAATCCCACAGTTACACTTTCTCCCCTTCAGAGCCTTACTGAAGACCCATCTCCTCCTCCAAGTGGCCTTCCCTGAGCCCTCCTTTCCTCTTCTCCCACTCCCTTCTGCGCTACCCTCACTTGCTCCCTTTATTCTTCCTCTGTCCCAACTCCCGGCCCCAAAGCTCTTACGTCCATATCTGTCATTTCATTTATTTATAGTAATGACCATCTCCCCTTGAAAACTGTAAGCCCATTGTGGGCAGGGAATGTGTCCGTTTATTGTTCTACTGTCCTCTCCCGAGCACATTTTCTAGTGCTCTGCACACGCTAAGCGTTCTTCGACAAATGCCACTGGAGAAATGAACTGTTGTAAAAGATTTTACAACCTACTGGGAGATTTTACAATCTAGGAGAAGAATTTACAGTCTAGTGGGGGAAGCTTATGGCCTGGTGCAGGATTTTACAAACTGGTGGAGGATTTTACAGTCTAGAGGGGGATCTTACAATCTCATGGGGGATTTTACAAACTAATCAGGGAATCTTACAATCTAGTGGAGGAGATTTATGGTCTTGGGGAGGATCTTACAATCTAGGGGAGGATTTTACAGTCTAACAGAGAATTTTACAATCTAGTGGAGGATTTTACACTTTAGTGGAGGAATCTTCTAATCTCTTGGGGCAATCTTACCATCTAGGTGAGAATAGAGGCCCCAGGATAATTATAATAATAATGTTGGTATTGGTTAAGCACTTACTATGTGCAGATTACTGTTCTAAGCGCTGGGGTAGATGCAGGGTAATCAGGTTGTCCCATGAGAGGCTCACAGTTAATCCCCATTTTACAGATGAGGTAACTGAGGCACAGAGAAGTGAACTGACTTGCCCACAGTCACACAGCTGACGAGTGGCAGAGGATAAGGCGGCAGTGATCACGGGGGCAGGGATCTGTGGGGGGAAGGTGGGCAGGGGCTACTCAGTTGTCCAGGAAACTGGGGGTCGAACAACCCACTGATGCCGGATTCCGGCAGGTGAATAATTAAACTGTCCTTAAGAACTTTAAAACTGGGGGCTCTTCTCTGACTTTACTCTGAGCCCATAGATCCTGGGCCCGAAAGTCAGAAGGTCATGAGTTCTAATCCTGGCTCCACCACTTGTCTGCTGTGTGACCTTGGGCAAGTCACTTCACTTCTCTGGGCCTCAGTTACCTCAAGGGGATCGAGACTGTGAGCCCCACTTTCGAACCAAGAGCTTTGAAAAGAACAGAAAATGAGGGAAAAGGAGAAAACAGCACTAGGAACTGCAAACATCAAACATGTCAACGCACCATGACAAGATTGTGGCTTCGTGTTTGACAGTGTAATCGGACTGTGGGTCTCACATTGATCTTTGAGTCACACATGCATGTATAGATGCATTTCACTGTTCGTGAGTATACACAGTTGTACATGGAATTGTCTATTGGATGATTAACATATAGTATAAACTTACACATACAGTATATAAACATACAGTATAAACTTAATGATAATAATGGTATTGGTTAAGTGCTTACTATGTGCCAGGCACTGTACTAAGCAATAATAGTGATATGGCTAAGTGCTTACTGTGACCCACAAATTGTGCTAAACACAAGACTAAATACATTTCAGTAGACCCATATCCTTTCCCTAAGGGGCTCACAGCCTGAAGAGGAAGGAGGTCAGATATCTAAACTCCATTTTACAGATGACTAAATCAATTAATCATTCAATCGATTGGGTTTATTGAGCACTTACCATGTACAGAGTGCTGTAACAATAATAATAATAATGTTGGTATTTGTTAAGAGCTTACTATGTGCAGAGCACTGTTCTAAGCGCTGGGGTAGATACAGGGTCATCAGGTTGTCCCACATGAGGCTCACAGTTAATCCCCATTTTACAGATGAGGTCACTGAGGCCCAGAGAAGTAAAGTGACTTGCCCACAGTCACACAGCCGACGAGTGGCAGAGCCGGGATTCGAACTCATGACCTCCGACTCCCAAGCCCGTGCTCTTTCCACTGAGCCACGCTGTACTAAGCACTTGGCAGGGCACGGTACAACAGACTTAGCAATCAAGTTCCCCGCCCGTGAGTTTATAGCCTAGAGGAGGGGACAGACATTAATATGATTAAACTGAGAAATCAAGACGATAAGTGACTTGCCCAAGGTCACACACAAGGCAAGTGGTAGGATTAGAACCCAGGTTCTCTAGACTATAAGGTCCTTGTGGGCCAGGAGCAGTGTCTACCAGCTCTGTTGTATTGTGGTCTCCTAAAGGTTTAGGCCCCCTCTCAGGATGGCACCTGGAGAATTTCCAGTCCTCTACCAGTCCTGACTAGGGGAGGGAGAGTGAAGCCGAGGCCTGTCCATTCCATTCCCAGCTTGGCCAGTGGCTAGCGAACGGCAGGCCCTCGGCCACAAGTCAAAACTCCCCCGTGCCGGGCGGCAGAGGCACGGGACAGAGTCGAGGGCGGAGACTCAAGTCGACTGGGCTGAGGGAGGCATTGGTAAACCATGGCCGGATTTTTTCCACGAAAACACTGTGGATCCACTACCGGAACGATTGAAGATGGAGGTGGGGTCTTCTGGGAGAGATGGGTCCGTGGAGTCACTACGGGACAGAGATGACTCGGAATGAGAAAGAAAAAAAGGTTTCGGGCAGGTTTCTGCGCACAGTAAGCACTCAATAAATATCCCTGATTGACTAATTGATAGGTTCTCATTCATTCATTCATTGAATCGTATTAATTGAGCGCTTACCTTGTGCGGAATTCATTCATTCATTCAATAGTATTTATTGAGCGCTTACTATGTGCAGAGCACTGTACTAAGCGCTTGGAATGGACAGATCGGTAAGAGATAGAGACAGTCCCTGCCCTTTGACGGGCTTACGGTCTAATCGGGGGAGACGGACGGACGAGAACGATGGCGATAAATAGAATCAAGACAGACAAGAACAACGGCAATAAATAGAAGCACTGTACTAAGCGCTTAGAAAGTACAATTCGGCAACAGAGACAATCCCTACCCAACAACGGGCTCAGCTCTCAGTCCTATACAATTTCCATTAGGCCACATGGCAGTTTCTCTATTTTTTTCTCCTCTTTAACTGATAATTATGCTTTTTTTAAAAGGTATTTGTAAGCGCTTACTATGTGTCAAGCACTGTTCTAAGCACTGTGGTAGATAGAAGCTACTCACGTGGGACACAGTCTCTGTGCCACATGGAGCTCACAGCCATAATTCCCATTTCTACAGATGAGGTAATTGAGGCTCAGAAGAGTGAAGTGACTGGACCAAGGTCACACAGCAGATGGACTGTGGAGTCCGGCGGAGCCGGAATTAGAACCCAGATCCTTCTGACTTCCAGGTCTGGGCTCTATCCATTAGGCCAAGCTGCATCTCAATAATAAAAATAATGACAATAATAAGAGTGGTTAAGCATTTACTATGTGCCAAGCTAAATGCTGGAATAAATTCAAGATAATTAGGTCCCTGATCTATGTGATCTTCCTTAAGGAAGCTCTTTTTATTGCCGAATTGCACTTTCCCAGCACTTAGTACAGTGCTGTGCGCACAGTAAGCGCTCAATAAATACAATTGAATGAATGAATGAATAAGGATAACGGAGGTAAAGCTGTGAACAGTTTACTACTAGAGTTCTCATGCAGTCAATCAATCAAAAAATCAATCGTATCGAATGAGCACTTACCGTGTGCAGAGCACTGTATTAAGCACTTGGGAGAACACAACAGAGTTGTAGACAAGTTTCCTGCAAACAGAGAACTTACAGTTTGGAGCGGGATACAGATATCGATGTAAATAAATAAATTACGGATACAGAAAGAGATGCCACCCCGGGAGGGGTGTGTAAAAGGAGCATATCAGGGCGATGTAGATGGGATTGGGAGAAGAGGATACGCGGTCTCGTCAGGGAAGATCATCAGCCCAGAGCGTCTAATCTTGGGGGACAGTTCAGAACCGAGGACGTTCCTGAGCTACACTGAGGCAAACAGCTGTTCTTTTTCATAGATGAAAAGAACTAACCCAGATGCTGTCTTCGCTGATGGTAAATTGGGTGATTTCCACCCGGCATTTATGTTTATGTTCCGTCAGCTACTTGATTTCTTTCAGAAATGGCCCCGGTATCCACAATGACCAGAGAAAAATTCTATTTAGCATATTAAAAAAAATAGAAGATGTGAGCATCCCTCAGGGAATTCCAGTATTGACCTGTTTCAGCAGGAAGAAAACAGCCCAACTGTCTTCTCCACTTAATCAGATTTCCCCAGAGTCCTCTGACTGCACGTTGCCAGAAAAGCCAGATTTTAAAGTACTGCTGAGCCGATCTGATGATCTCTTTTCTGGCGGACTGCTCTGTTTGGAAAAAAAATAACACCGCTTTATTTCCACCAACTGCTCCAATTCTGCTGCCAGAAGAGTTTCTGAAGAGAGTGAGGTTAAAAGGCCACCGTAACAAAAAGCAGATTGAACTTCCAGCAATTGATCGTATTTATTGAGTGCTAATCGCATGCGGGGCCCCGATCTAAGCGCTTGGGAGAATATAATTTCAAAACGATGGGTTTTTTTAAAGGCTTATTTGTTAAGCGCTTACTATTTGCCAGACACTGTACGAAGCATACAACTTGATCGGGATGATCGCAGTCCCTGTCCCACGTGGGGCTCACGGTCTCCAGCCCCATTTTACAGAGGAGGTAAATGAGGCGCCGAGAAGTGAAGTGACTTGCCCATGCTCACACAGTGGTCAAATAGGAGAGTCAGGATTAGAACACGGGTCCTTCTGATTTCGAGTCCCGTGCTCTATCCACTGGGCCGTGCTGCCATGTATCGGTAGACACGTTCCCTGCCCACAACAAGCTCACAGTCCAGCGTGGCAAACACCGTATTAAGCACTGGATTAGAAACAAAATATTCAGGTCCCACATGCATCACAGTCTACATTAGAGGGAGAACAAGTATTAAATCCTCCTATGGCTGATGAGGGAACTGAGGCACAGATATGTTAAGTGATTTTCCCAAGTTCTCCCAGGAGGTACATGGCAGAGCTCTTGATTTCCAGGCATTGAGATCTGCTGAGGTCAACACACGGCAGGCTCATGGCCTTTAATAATAATAACAATAATGATAAATGAGTGGCAGAGCCAGGATTAGAACCCGAGTCCTCTGACTTCATTCATTCCTTCATTCAATTGTATTTATTGAGCAGTTACTGTGTGCAGAATTCTGTACTAAGTACTTGGTAGAGGACAATGAAACAATAAACAGACACATTCCCCGCCCACCATGAGCTTCCAATCTAGAGGGGGAGACTGACATTAATAGAAAGAAATAAATGACAGATATGGACATAAGCGGTGTGGGGCTGAGAGCGGGGGATGAATAAAGGGAGCAAGTCAGGGTGATGCAGAAGGGAGTGGGAGAAGAGGAAGAGGGGTAATGAGAGGTACATCACCCTGATTCTATTTATTTTCTATTGCTTTAATGAGATGTTCTTCCCCTGATTCTTTTTATTGCCGTTATTCTTGTCTGTCTCCCCCGATTAGACCGTAAGCCCGTCAAAGGGCAGGGTTTGTCTCTATCTGTCACCAATTTGTACATTCCAAGCACTTAGTATAGTGCTCTGCACATAGTAAGCACTCAATAAATACGAATGAATGAATGAATGAATGCATGAAAAGAGGCTTGAGAAAAGAGGAAAGTCCGCTATCTGCTGGGCTATGCTGCTCCTGACTATTTGCTGATGATCTTGTATCTACCCCAGGCATAGCATAGTGGACAGAGCATGGGCCTGAGAGAAGGTCATGAGTTCTCATCCTGCTCTGCCACTTAATAATAATAATAATAATAATAATAATGGCATTTGTTAAGCGCTTACTATGTGCCAAGCACTGCTCTAAGCACTGGTAGATACAAGCTAATTAGGTTGTCCCATGGGGGGCTCACAGTCTTCATCCCCATTTTACAGATGAGGCAAAGACAAATGAAGTGACTTGCCCAAAGTCCCTCAGCTGACAAGTGACGGAGCCGGGATGAGAACCCACGACCTCTGACTCCCAAACCTGGGCTCTTCCCATTAGGCCACGCTGCTTTTTGCTTATCTGCTGTGTGACCCTGGGCAAGTCGTTTCACTTCCTCTGGGCCTCAGTCACCTTTTCGGGAAAATGGTGACGGAGACTGTGAGCCCCATGTGGACAGGGACCTCGGCGTTTAGTACAGTACCTGGCACATAGTAAGCGCTTAACAAATGCCATAATTATTAGTATTCTTTTTAGAGTGCTGGTACATTAGAAAAAAAGAGTAGGGGACCAAGAGGAAATGCTTGACTCTTGATTAATCGATCATTGTGTTTTGTGGACCCTCCTCAGCTCCACTGCAGGCCCTGTACCTCGAAGCAGTTCCAGTCGTCGGGAGAAACCAAGAAGTGAACCTCACAGCTGTCTTGCTGCCCCAAAATGCTAATTTCACCGTGTACTACTGGTGGCTCGGAGATAACCTGCAGGTATCAACTGGCTGCTTGGAACATTTATTTCATCCACGAGACCTCTCCTGGCCTCACAGGAAAAAAACCAACGGACTCTCCCGCTCTCTCCTCCTTCCTGCCAACCGCAGAAATGCCCCTTCGGTCAGGCCTTAATTTCAAAGCAAGACTCTACTAACATTGTAAAAATATCAATCTGTGGTGTTTATTAAGCACTTCCTCTGTGCAGGGCACTGTACCGAGCATTTGGGAAAGTACAGTAGAGTTGGTAGGCATGATCCCTACTCTGAAAGGGCTTACAGTCTACAATGTGCAGAGCGTTGTTCTGAGCAATTGAGAGAGTCCAGTAGTGTAAGTAGACCGATCCCCTCTCTCGATAATAAGGATAATAATTGTGATATTTGTTAAGCACTGGCAATCTATAGGGAGAGGGTCCAGAGTTCATTCAGTTGTTCAGTCAACCATGCTTATTGAGTGCTCACTGTGTGTTCTCCATCCCCTTGCCCCCTCCTACCTCTTCTCCTTTCTCTCTTTCCACCGCCCACCCCGCACGCTCCGCTCCTCCGTCGCCCGCCTCCTCGCCGGCCCCCGTTCTCGCCCATCCCGCCGTCGACCCCTGGCCCACGTCCTCCCGCCGTCCCGGAAGGCCCTCCCTCCTCACCTCCGCCAATCTGACTCTCTTCCCCTCTTCGAAGCCCTACCGGGAGCTCACCTCCTCCAAGAGACCTTCCCGCACTGAGCTTCCCCTTTTCCTTCTGCTCCCTCTGCTGACCCTCTGCCCCCGTCTTCACCTCCCCTCAGCTAAGCCCCCTTTCCACCCCCCTTCCCTCTGCTCCTCCCCCTCTCCCTTCCCCTCCCCCCAGCACTGTGCTCATCCGCTCAACTGTATATATTTTTATCACCCTATTTATTTTGTTAATGGGATGTACATCCCCTTCATTCTATTTATTGCTATTGTTTTTGTCTGTTTCCCCCGATTAGACTGTAAGCCCATCAGTGGGCAGGGATTGACTCTCTCTGTTGCCGAATTGTACATTCCAAGAGCTTAGTACAGTGCTCTGCACATAGTAAGCGCTTAATAAATACTATTGAATGAATGAATGAATGAACCCAGCAGACAAGCACTTATGGAAGCAATGTGGGTCAGTGGAAAGAGCCTGGGCTTGGGAGTCAAAGGTCATGGGTTCTAATCCCGGCTTCGCCACTTATCTGCTGTGTGACTTTGAGCCAGTCACTTAACTTCTCTGGGCCTCAGTTACCTCATCTGTAAAATGGGGATTGAGACCGCGAGCCCCACGTGGGACAGGGACTGTGTCCAACCCGATCTGCTTGTGTCCACCCCAGCGCTTAGTACAGTGCTTGGCACATAGTTAAACGCTTAGCAAATACCATAACAAAGACAAATACCATAATTACAAGCAGGAGAGCTGGGATTAGAATCCAGGACCTTCTGACTCCCAGGCTTGGGCTCTACCTACTAGGCGACCCTGTGTCCCTTCACTCTGATTCTCTTGTATCTACCCCAGTGCTTAGACCAATATTGGCACATAGCACGCAGTTAAAAAATACCATTTTTATCATTGTTATCATTATTGTCATTATAATTTTAAATAACGAAGCACCAAGTTTGTTTATTCATTTGTTCATGAATGAATGAACAGATGATAAATGGTGCTTCATTATTTAAAAATAATAAGGATAATATTGATAACAATGGTATTTTTTAAGGGCTTACTATGTGACACCTCTGGCCTAGGCGCTGAGGTAGATACAATATTCAATAGTATTTATTGAGCGCTTACTATGTACAGAGCACTGTACTAAGCGCTTGGAATGAACAAATCGGTAACAGATAGAGACGGTCCCTGCCCTTTGACGGGCTCACGGTCTAATCCGGGGAGACGGACGGACGAGAACAATGGCAATAAATAGAATCAAGAATGGCAATGAATAGAATCAAGAATGGCAATAAATCGAATCACAGTAGAATTAATAGATTCAGTAGATACGGTAGAATCAGAGTGAAGTGCCGACTTGTTCTTCTGTTGCCGACTTGTTCATTCCAAGCGCTTAGTACAGTGCTCTGCACATAGTAAGCGCTCAATAAATACTATTGAATGAATTCAGTGTGGCCTGAATTCATTCATTTACATTTTTTAATGTATATTAATGTCTGTCTCCCCCTCTAGACCGTGAGCCTGTGGTCAGGGAATGTGTCCATTTTCTGTTGTACTCTCCCGAGAGCTCAGTACAGTGCTCTGCACGCAGTGAGCGCTCAATTTATACCACTGAATGAATGACTGCATGCAGAGCACTGGATTAAGTGTTTGAGAGACTGTAGCCACTGAATTTTCCCTCCACTGGAGCCTGCTTTCTCTAGTACCCGCAAGTTCCCTGATAGACCTTAAGCTCACCGAGGGCAGGGAATGTGTCCGTTTATCGTTGTCTCGCCCTCTCCCAAGCGCTTAGCCCAGTGCTCTGCACAGAGGAAGTGCTCAGTAAGTACGATCGAATGAATGATAGGAGCCAGCACCATCTAACTTGGTTTCCTTGGGGATTCTAGCCCCTCCTCTCGTTGGAGAGCTTCCTGGTGACCAGCTTCTCGGAGTCCGGGGAGGTCAGAGTGACAGTACAGGCTTCCTGTGGAAACACCATGCTCCAGGATTCCAAAATCATCAGAGTTTTGGGTGAGTCCTTTTTTTGCTCCTTTGCTCTTCCTCTTTTCTTTTTTATTCGTTTGTTTTTAGGGTATTTATTAAGAGCTTAGAATGAGCCAGGCGCTGTACTGAGCACCAGGATAGAGAATAATAATAATTATAGTATTTGTTAAACCCTTACTATGTGCTAGGCACGCGCGGCTCAGTGGAAAGAGCCCGGGCTTTGGAGTCAGAGGTCATGGGTTCGAATTCCGGCGCTGCCACTCGTCAGCTGTGTGACTGTGGGCAAGTCACTTCACTTCTCTGGGCCTCAGTTACCTCATCTGGAAAATGGGGATGAAGACTGTGAGCCCCACGTGGGACAACCTGATTCCCCTGTGTCCACCCCAGCGCTTAGAAGAACAGTGCTCTGCACATAGTAAGCGCTTAACAAATACCAACATTATTACTATGCGCTGAGCTGGATACAAGCAAATCGGTTGGACGTAACACTTCTCCTGCGAAGGCTCACAGTTTTAATCCCCATTTTACAGATGAGGTAACTGAGGCCCAGAGAAGTGAAGTGACTCACCCAAGTCCACACAGGAGGCAAGTAGTGGAGCCAGGATTAGAACCCAGGACCTTTACCTTCCAGGCCCTTGCTCTACCCACTATGCCAATATATACAATCTAATCATGTTGGACACAGTACATGTCCCACATGGGGCTCACAGTCTTCATGCCTATTTTACAGATGATTCCTTGCCCACAACAAGCTTACAGTCTAGAGAGAGGGACAGATGTTAATAATGGCAGAGGGGAAATTCATAATAATAATAATAATAATAATAATAATGTTGGTATTTGTTAAGCGCTTACTATGTGCCAAGCACTGTTCTAAGTGCTGGGGTAGATACAGGGTCATCAGGTTGTCCCACGTGAGGCTCACAGTCTTAATCCCCATTTTCCAGATGAGGGAACTGAGGCACCGAGAAGTTAAGTGACTTGCCCACAGTCACACAGCTGACAAGTGGCAGAGCAGGGATTCGAACTCATGACCTCTGACTCCCAAGCCCATGCTCTTTCCCCTGAGCCACGCTACTTCTCTAGACTCAAATCTCCTATTTCTCTGTTTTTCCCACCGGGCATTGGATGCTTGCATTTTCCCTCGAGAATTGTATTTTTTCCTGAAACCTCCTCTTGGAGAAAGACGCTGGTCTCAGGGTCTGGCCTTCTCTTTAGCATGGCTTAATGGATAGAGCATGGTTCTGGGAGTCAGAAGGACCTGGGTTCTAATCCTGAATCTCCTGCATAATATAATTACAATGATAACAATAACGATATTTGTTAAGCATTTACTATGTGCCAAGCACTGTTCTAAGAGCCAGAGTAGATACAAGGTAATCAGGTTGTCCCATGTGGGGTTTACAGTCTTAATCCCCATTTTCCAGTTGAGGTAACTGAGGCACAGAGAAGTTAAGTGATTTGCCCAAAGTCACACAGCTGATGTGGTGGAGCTGGGATTAGAACCCATGACCTCTGTCTCCCGAGCCTGTGCTCTTTCCACTAAGCCACGCTGCTTCTTTGTCACATGTCTGCTGTGTGACCTTGGGCAAGTCATTTAACTTTTCTCAGTCCCTCGACTGTAAAATGGGGATTAAGAGTGTGAGGTCCAGTGGCTCCCAGGCCCCTCTAGACAGACAACTGTAGTTTTCACTGAGAAAAAAAAGCAAAAAAAACCCAGCAAGGATAATTCCAATTAATGAGCATTCTTTGGATTTAAGAGGTGATGAGAAAACTGTCCAATTGAACCTAGCTGAGCCTTTATATCAATTCAGACATTGATAATCCCCTCCTTTCTCTTTTATCACCTCATCTTTCCCTTTCTCTCTTTTTCTCCTCTTTACTCACTTTTTCAATCTTCTACCTCATCCTTTTTTTGTTTCTCTCTTCTCTTTCTCCTCTTTACTCACTTTTTCAGTCTTCTACCTCCTCCTTTTTTTGTTTCTCTCTTTTCTTTCTCCTCTTTATTCATTTTTTCAATCTTCTACCTCCTTTTTTTAATGGTATTTATTGAACACATACTATATACCCGGCACTACACTTCGCGCTGGGGTAGAAACAAATTAATCAGGTCGGACACCATTGTCCCCCATGTGGTTCACAGTCTTAATCCCCATTTTACAGTTGAGGGAACTGAAGCCACAGAGAAGTGAAGTGACTGGCCCAAGGTCACATAGGTGGCGGGATCAGAATTAGAACCCAGGTCCTTTCTCTCCACCTTTAACTCTGTTTCTCTTTCATCGGGCTTTTCGAAATCGGAGCTTGCCTCATGTTCCCGAAAGCCATGAACGCTTGACGTTTTATTTGAAAACAACAGGAAAGGCAAAAGAGGTTCAGCCTCAAAATGGAAACCCGACCGTTTGACTGCTGGGAAATCACGCTTGCCCGTTGGTACAGGAGCAAACAATTCTCCCGAGTCTAGCTGGAACGACTAAGTGACCCTTAATTGATGTCTGTTTACTTTGCTGACCAAGTGTCAACTGCTGACCAAGCAAGCTGGGAGGTTTGACAGATTTAACACGGCAGCTGCATTATTTACACTTGGATACATGCTGTCAAATCGGGAATCGGGCTCGTCTCAAAAGAGATGCGTGAAAAGTATGTCCATGAGTGGAGAGTGAAAATTAAAAAAAGACCAACAAAAAAATCAGAACCCATCCTTTTTCGCATCGTGAATATCCCCGTCAAACGGGTCTGTCCTTCTCCCGTCTAGAAGGGATCTTGTTGACGTTATGCTGATCTGAAAATGAAATCAAAGCGATGGCTGTAAAGCATCAGTGAACCCGCTTACCGGTTGGCTTCTGATACGTAAGGGCATTTTTCTAAATGGGATGGAGTCCAGCTCAAATCACGGGTGTTCTTTGAGGCTGGGAATAAAGGCAACCCGGTTAGCCTTCCGGATCATCTGACTTCCGTTTTCCCTTCGGTTATTCTGCCCTTGTTGTCCACGTTGGCAGCTCCCAATTTAGAGAGCCCAAAAGAAGATGGAAGCCCAAGTAACAATTTGCATGCAAATGAGATTTGTCTTTTAGCCGCTTCACAGCGCACGGTAGAATCATCCAAGTGTGACAAAGCGTTCAGCCCAGTGCTTTGCATTCCAGTCGCGTGCAGCGTGGCAACTGGAAAGAGCCCGAGACTACAAATCCGGAGGTCCGGGTTCGAATCCCAGCTCCGTCGCTGGCCTGCTGCGTGACCCTGGGCAAGCTTGGCCTAGTGGATGGAGCCGGGGCCCGGGAGTGAGAGGGTCATCGGTTCTAATCCCGGGTCTTCCACTTGTCTGCTGTGTGGCCTTGGGCAGGTCACTTCACTTCTCCGGGCCTCAGTGACCTCATCTGTAAAATGGGGTTGGAGACTGTGAGTCCCACATGGGACTGTGTCCAACCCGATTTGCTCGTATCCTCCCCAGCAAGTAATATGGTGCCCGGTACATAGTAAGCGCTTAACAAATACCATGATTATATCGTACATTACGTTATCATTATATATAATGATATATTACGTTATATTATAATTGTGATGATGATGATGGTATTTGTTAAGCGCTTATTATGTTCCAAGCATTGTTCTAAGCACTGGGGTAAAGAGTAATCAGGTGGTCCCACGTGGGCCTCACAGTCCTCATTCCCATTTTACAGATGAGGTAACCGAGGGCACAGAGAATTTAAGTGATTGGCCCAAAGTCACATAGCTGATAAGTGGCAGAGCTGGGATTAGAACTCACGTCCTCTGACTTCCAAGTCCGAGCTCTTTCCACTAAGCTATGCTGTTTCTCTATTGTGGTATTTGTTAAACGCTTACTGTGTGCCGAGCACTGTTCTACTGATCAATTGATGAGTGGAATGAAGGAAATGAAATTATGCAAAGGAGTCTCCATAAAAACATAGACATATCCAAGTGCTGAGGAAAGGAAGAAAGTCCCTGCACCCTCTGGAAAAGCCAAAAAAGTCCACACGTGCACTAGGTAACAGAGAATAGCGCTTAGTACAGTACCCTGCACAAGGTAAGTGCTCAATAAATATGATTGAATGAATGAGTCATGTCTGCCTCATTTCAAGCTGCCTTCGAAGAGTTTTATTACAGAAGCTACTTAGACTGTTGAGCCCTGAGTGGAACGTGAGAAGCAGCATGGCCTAGTGGCTAGCGCAGAGCCTGGGAGTCAGAAAATCATGGGTTCTAATGCCGGGCAGCGTGGCTCAGTGGAAAAGAGCCTGGGCTTCGGCGTCAGAGGTCATGAGTTCGACTCCCGGCTCTGCCACTCGTCAGCTGTGTGACTGTGGGCAAGTCACTTAACTTCTCTGTGCCTCAGTTCCCTCATCTGTTAAATGGGGATTAACTGTGAGCCCCACGTGGGACAACCTGATTACCCTGTATCTACCCCAGCGCTTAGAACAGTGCTCTGCACATAGTAAGGGCTTAACAAATACCAACATGATTATTATTATTATTATTATTAGTCTCCGCTGTGTGACCTTGGCCAAGTCACTTCACTTCTCTGAGCCTCAGTTCTGTCATTTGGAAAATGGGGATTAAGACTGTGAGCTCCATGTGGGACAGGGACTGTGTCCAACCTGATTAGCTTGTATCCTCTCCTGTTCTTAGTACCTGGCACATAGTAAATGTTCAACAAATATCATCATTATTATTATTACTGTTTACGTAAGATCTTTGTGGGCCAGGATTGTCTCTCTTTAGTGCTGAATTATACTTTCCAAGCGCTTAGTACAGTGCTCTGCACACAGTAAGTGCTCATTAAATGCGATTGAATGAATGAATGAATGAATGAATATTGAGCACCTGTGAAAGTATAAAGTGGTGTGGGGGGGGGAGGGGGAACAGACTCAATCAATGGTACTCGTTGAGCATTTTGCTGTTTGCAGAGCACTGAACTAAGTGTTTGGGGGAGTATAAAGTAAGCAGCTTGGCTAAGCAGCGTGGCTCAGTGGAAAGATCCCGAGCTTGGGAGTCAGAGGTCATGGGTTCGAATCCCAACTCTGCCACTGGTCAGCTGTGTGACTGTGGGCAAGTCACTTCACTTCTCTGTGCCTCAGTTCCCTCATCTGTACAATGGAGATTAAGACTGTGAGCCTCCCGTGGGACAATCTGATGACCCTGTATCTCCCCCAGCGCTTAGAACAGTGCTCTGCACATAGTAAGCGCTTAACAAATACCAACATTCTTATTAAACAAGTTCCCCTTCCCTGCCCACAAGGAACTTTCACCTGTAGTTTAAAACAAGGTTATTTTTGGCCTTTCGTTTTCCACTGGGTTGCAGCCTCCCTAACTAAACAATTCTACAACCAAACAGGTGGAAGAGGGTGAAGGAATGACATTTCCAAATGGAAACATCTGCGATCCGGGTATTTTCTCCGTCTACAAACTACTAAAAGTTCCCGCCACGTCGAGGGTTCAGACGTCTCTCTCTTCTTTTTCCAGATCAATTCCAAGTCCTGCCTCTGACCTTCACCAAACACCTGGACATGTACAACCCCAACATCCCAGAGTGGAGAAAAGACATCGGACAAGTCGTCTCCCGCCTTCTGTCGAAGGTGGATTTGCCCGTAGCATTGGTTCATAGGAGCAGATGTCATAGGAGAGGACACTATAGTAGCGGTCTCGTAGTAGTCGTTGTCATAGTAATGGCCGCCATGGTAACAGCAGCGGTTGCGGAAGTTATCATAGTAGACGTCTCATGGTGGTTGTCATAGTAACAGTACTTGTCACAGTAAAAGACGTCGTCGTAATCATAGTTGTCACAGTAGCAGTCATGGCAGAAGACATCATCACAGTAGTAGTTGTCATAGGAACAGTAACTATCATAGAAGTCGTCATAGTCATAGTAGTTGTCCTAGTAACAGGAGCTGTCATAGTAGAAGTTGTCACAGAAGAAGTGGTTAGTGTAGGAGTGACCATAATATTGATAGTTGTCATAATAATAACGATGATAATTATTACAGTAGTGGTTCGGCGTTTACTATATGCCAAGAACAATGTTCTAAGTGCTGGGGTAGATCCCAGGTCATCAGGTTGTCCCATGTGAGGCTCACCATGTTATCCCCATCTGACAGATGAGGTAAATGAGGCACAAAGAAGTGACCTGCCCTAGGTCATACAGCAGACAAATGGAGGCGGGATTAGAACCAACGTCCTCTGACTCCCAAGCCTGTGCTCTGGCCACTGGGCCATGCTGCTTCTCTACTAATAATAATAATTGTGGTAATTGTTAAGACCTTACCAGGTAGTGTACTAAGCGCTGAGGTGGATGCAAACAAATCAGGGCGGACATAGTCCCCGTCCCTATGGGGCTCTAAATCTTAATCCCCATTAGCAATAACCTTCACAGCATGGCTTAGTGGATAGAGCCCAGGCCTGGATTCTAATCCTAGCTCTGCTACGTGTCTGCTGGGTGACCTGGGGCAAGTCACTTAACTTCTCTGGATGACTGCATCAGCCTCCTGTGTTATCTCCCAACCTCCTGTCTTTCCCCTCTTCAGTCTATACTTCACTGTCCTGCCCAGATTCTCTTTCTACAGAAAGGCTCTGGGCATATCAACCCCCTCTTCAAAAACCTCCAGTGGTTGCCCATCCACCTCCATATCAAACAAAAACTCCTCACTGCTGGCTTCAGAGCCGTCCGTCCCGTCACCCCCTCCTACCTCACCTCCCTTCTCTCCTCCGTCCCAGCCCGTACACTCCGCTCCCCTGCCGTCGCTAACCTTCTCAGTGGGCCTCGTTCTCACCTGTCCCTTCGGCGACCCCTGGCCCTCGTCCTACCTCCCTCCTCACCTCCGCCAAACTCACTCTCTTCTCCTCCTCAAAGCCCTACTGAGAGCTCACCTCCTCCAGGAGGCCTTCCTAGACTGAGCCCCCCTTTTCCTCTGCACCTCCCCTCCCCATCGCCCCGACTCCCTCCCTCTGCTCTACCCCCTTCCCCGCCCCACAGCACTTGTGTATATTTGGACATATTTATTGTTCTATTCATTTTATTAAGGATGTGTGTATATCTATAATTCTATTTATTTTGATGCTATTGATGCCTGTCTACTGGTTTTGTTTTGTTGTCTGTCTCCCCCTTCTAGACTGTGAGCCTGTTGTTGGGTAGGGGTTGTCTCTGCTGTCAACTTATACTTTCCAAGCACTTAGTACAGTGCTCTGCACACAGTAAGTGCTCAATAAATATGATTGAATGATTGAATTCTCTAGGCCTCAGTTACCTCATCTATAAAATGGGGATTGAGAGTGTGAGCCCCACATGGCTCAGGCACTGTGCCCAACCCGATTTGCTTCTATCCACCCCAGGCCTTAGTGCAGTGTCTGGCACATAGTAAGCCCTTAACAAATACCACAGTTATTTTTATTATTAATACCAATATTATTATTAGATTGCATGGAGTTTCTACTTTATGAGAAGGTGGATTGGCAACAGTTGGCGGTTTTAGAGCACTGGGGAGATGTGGACTGAATGTTGTTGTTTTTAGAAAAATGATCGAAGCAGATATCTGTCTCCCCCCTTCCAGACTGTAAGCCCGTTGTGGGCAGGGATTGTCTCTCTTTATTGCTGAACAGTACTTTCCAAGCGCTTAATACAGTGTTCTGCACACGGTAAGCACTCAGTAAATATGATTTAATGAATGAATTAATGAATATGCACTATAGTGGGGAGAGACAGGAGGCTTGAAAGTCAGCGAGGAGGAGGATGCATTTGTCAAGGCGGGATAGGATAAGAGCTTTGATCAGCAGAGTAGCAGTTTGGATGGAGAGGAAAGGGTGGATTTTAGAGATGTTGTCGAGGAAGAACCAACCCGATACGGTGGCAGATTGAATATGGTGAATAAGTTGAGGATCATGCCAAAATTACAGGCCTCTGGCATACTGAGGATAGTGGTGTTGTCTACAATGATGGGAAAGACGGGAGGAGCCAACAGGTGGAGAAGAGTTAGGATGGCATAGAGGCCATTGGATTTGGCAAGGAGAAGGTCATCGGTGGCCTTAGAGAGGGCAGGTTCTGTGGAGGGAAGGTGGCGAAAGCCAGATTGGAGGGGGTCAAGGAGAGATTTGGAGGAGAAGATCTTGAGACAGCGGGTGTAGACGACTCACTAAGGTGACTGGGGAGGAATGGTAGGAGGGAGATGGGGAGATAACTGGAGGGAGCTGTGGGGTCAAGGGAGGGGGTTTTTTAGGATAGGAGAGACATGAGCGTGTTTGAAAACAGTGGGGAAGAAGCCACAGGAAAGAGAGTGGTTGAAGATGGTGGTCAGGGAGGGAAGAAAGGACGGGGAGAGTGTTTTGATATGGTTTGTAAGGATGGAGTCAGAGGCACAGGTGGAGAGGGTCAAGTGTGAAAGGAAGCAGGTCTCCTCATAGGATGCTGCTGGGTAAACTGGGAAAGTTGAAGAGGGCTCAGGACGAGAGAGACTGGAGAGAAGGAGAAAAGCATGAGAAGTAGCATGGCATAGTGGCTAGAGACAGGCCTGGGAGTCAGAAGGTCATGGATTCTAATCCCAACTCCACCATGTGTCTGCTATGTGACCTTGGGCAAGTCATTCTATCTCTCCATGCCTCTGTTACCTCATCTATAAAATGGGGTTTGAGACCGTGAGCCCCACATGGGGCAGGGACTGTGTTCAACCCCATTTGCTTGTATCCAGCACTTAGTACGATGCCTGGCACATAGGAAGTGCTTAACAAACATCCTGATTATGATGATTATTATTATTAATAAGAGATTTTAGGGAGGTCACGCCTGATGGATTCAATTTTATTTATAAAGTGTGCGTCCTGGTCATTCAGGGAAAGAGTTGTAAGGTTGAGGGGCTCCCTTTTGAGAAAGGAGTTAAAAATCTGGAGCACCTACTGCAGGCAATGAGCGTGGGAGGCTTTAAGGATGGAGAAATATTGTTGTCAGCCAGAGGAGAGGGCAGAGTTAAAGCAGGCGAGGATGAAGTTGCGTTGGATGAGGTCGGATGGAAATCTGGAATTCCACCAGCAGCCCTCTGCAGCTCGAGCCCCGGAACAGAGGGGGCGGCCCGTGGGGGTGATGGAGGGACGCGTGTCAGTGGAACGAGATGGTGCAGAGGGACGGGAGAACGAGAAGATTGAAGGGGGTGGCGATTTGTTTATGGCAGTCCTTCTCCTGACACAGACTCCACTGCCAGCCTCGGGAGAGAGAGCTAACCACTGACCCGACCCTGAAATTCCCGATTTTCCACAGGTAACGGGTATTCCCGAAGAATCTCTGGTGACTGTGGTGAAACCGGGTCTGCCCACCACAGCCATCTTGCACGTGCTCCTTCCACCGCCCTCCCCCAAGAGGAAGCGGAGTGTACCCGCTGATAAGGTAATGCCTCAGGTGGGTAAGAATTTGAGACACTCGGAGCCTGGACGGGAGACGGGCGGCGGCGGTAGGTCACAATCTGAGTCGAGGCGTGTCCCCCAGCTCAATTAAGACGTGTGGGCTTTGTGCGATGATGATGATGACGGTATTTGTTAAGTGCTTACTCTGTGCCAAGCACTGTACTAAGCGCTGGGATAAATACAGAGTCATCAGGATGTCCCACATGGGGCTCACAGATTTAATTAATCTCCATTAATCTCCATTCTACAGATGAGGTAACTGAGGTGCAGAGAAGTGAGATGACTTGCCCAAAGTCACACAGCTGATAAGTAGCGGAGCCGGGATTAGAACCCATGACCTCTGACTCCCAAGCCCAGGCTCTTTACACTAAACCCTGCTGCTCCCTCAATCATCCTGCTCCCATGCTGTGTAAGAGGCAGCCCGGTTTAATGGCTAGAGCCCGGGCCTGGGAGTCAAAAGGTCATGGATTCTAATCCTGGCTCCTCCACATGTCTTCTGCGTGACCTTGGGCAAGTCATTTCACTTCTCTGGGCCTCAGTTACCTCATCCAGAAAATGTGGATTAAGACTGTGAGCCCCACATGGGACAGGGACTTGTGTCCAAACTATTTTGCATCTACCCCAGCTCTCAGAAGAGTGTTTGGCACATAGTAAGCACTTAACAAGGACCATAATTATTATTATTGTGTGTGAAGTTGGAAGCTGAACACCCTTGGATGAAGCATCCATTTTGGGAAGGTAAAGAGTGCGGGGCATTCGGTTGTATCAGATGTTGTTCTGCATAAAGGCTTTACGTCTTTTCTTTCCCTCTCTTTGTCTCTGTCCCTCTCTCTCTCCCTCATGTTCATTTCACAGTCAGAGGTGTCTTCTGCAAGTACGTAGGCCATCTCTATCTGCTTACAGATTCATCTATATCTCTTTATGTGAACCTGAAATGAGATAGGCCATTTAGAAGCAGCGTGGTTTAATGGGAGTCAGAGGTCCTGGGTTCTAATCCCAGCCCCGCCACTTATCAACTCTGTGACTTTGGACAAGTCACTTCACTTCTCTGAGCCTCAGTTACCTCATCTGTCAAATAGAGATTAAGACTGTGAGCCTCACGTGGGACAACCTGATTACCTTGTATCTACCCCAGTGCTTAGAACAGTGATAGTAAGCGCTTAACAAATACCATCATTATTATTACTATTATTATTATTATTTAGGGTAGGAGATCAGTCCATCTGTAAACAGTGTTTATAGAGAGGACCTCTACGAGCAGAGCTCTGTATTAAGCATTCGGAAGAGTACTACAGAGTTCCACACAACCCCGCCCTCAAGGTGCTGACAAAACTAGGGGGAGACAGACATTAAAAGTTATTCTATAGGGGGGAAGCAATAGAATATAAAAAAGAGCACGGGCTTCAGAGTCAGAGGTCGTGGGTTCTAATCCCAGCTCTGCCACTTGTCTGCTGTGTGACCTTGGACAAGTCACTTCACTTCTCTGTGCCTCAGTTACCTCATCTGTAAAATGGGGATGAAGACTGTGAGCCCCCCCATGGGACAACCTGATTACCTTGTACTTGATTCTATTTAGTTGCCATTGTTTATACGAGATGTTCTTCCCCTTGACTCTATTTGTTGCCATCGTTCTCGTCTGTCCGTCTCCCCCGATTAGACCGTGCGCCCGTCAAACGGCAGGGACCGTCTCTATCTGTTGCCGACTTGTTCATTTCAAGTGCTTAGTACAGTGCTCTGCACATAGTAAGCGCTCAATAAATACTATTGAATGAATGAATGAATGAATGAATGAACCCCAGTGCTTAGAACAGTGCTTGGCACATAGTAAGTGCTTAACAAATACCACAATTATGATATGTTCATAAGTGCTACTGGGGGCAAGTAATGAGTAGCCAAATGCTTAAGGAAAGCTGTGAGAATAGGGAGTTTAATTTGACAAATGTATTCAAGAAAGCGTGGGCTCTCATAATAATGATAATGCTACTGGTTAAGTCCTGGCTGTGTCCCAAGCATCGTGCTATGTTCTGGAGTAGATTCGAGATAATCAAATTGGATGCGGTCTCTGTCCTACATGGGGCTCAAAGCCTACGTAAGAAGAATAATAACAATAATAATAATAATAACGGTATTTGTTGAGTGCTTACTATGTGCAAAGCACTATTCTAAGCACTGGGGGGGGGGGTACAAAGTCATCGGGTTGTCTCATGTGGCGGTCACAGTCTTCATCCCCATTTTCCAGATGAGGTGACTGAGGCACAGAGAAATGAAATGACTTGCCCAAAGAAACACAGCTGACAAGTGGCGGAGCTGGAATTAGAACCCACGACCTCTGACTCCCAAGCCTGGGCTCTTTCCGCTGAGCCAGGCTGCTTCTCAGACGGATAGGATTTAATCCTGATTTTACAGATTAACGTCTGCATACCTCTCCAGACTATAAGCTCGTTATTGGGTAGGGAAGCTGGGTACTAATCCTGTTGTATTGTACTCTCCCAAGTGCTTAATACAGTGCTCTGCACATAATAATTGCTCAAATGATTGATTGATTGATTGATTGATTGATTGAGGAAACTGGGGCCCAGAGAAGTGTAGACACCTGTCCAAGGTCACGCAGCAGACAAGTGGCAGAACCAGGATGGGAACGCAGGTAGTCTGATTCCCAGGCCAGGGTTCTTTCCTGTAGCGATGCTATCTTTGAAAGCCTTTCATATTATGACTGTGGGCAAGTCACTTCACTTCTCTGTGCCTCAGTTACCTCATCTGTAAAATGGGGATTAACTGTGAGCCTCACGTGGGACAACCTGATTACCCTGTATCTACTCCACCACTTAGAACAGCGCTCTGCACATAGTAAGCACTTAACAAATGCCAACATTATTATTATTACTATTATTATTATTTATCTCATTAGTCCTCACTGCATCGCTGAGAGAAAAGAGGTAGGTGGTGAGGTAATCCTGTTTAATAAATGGGTAAACTGAGGTCCAGGCTAGATAAGCCACTTGTCCAAGAAACCCCACTGGTGATCCCGATTGTACCCCTAGCCCACAATGCGCTGTGTACAGTGCTCTGCGCCTAGTAAGTGCTCAATAAATGTGACTGAATGAAGGAATGAATGAATATCTTGCATTGATGAAAGGAACGACGTCTTGAGTGAAACTCTAGACTGTAAGCTCATTATGGGCAGGGAGCAGGTCTTGTAATTCTGCTCTGTTGCACTCTTCCAAGTGCTTAGTACAGTGCTCTGCACAAAGTAATTGCTCAATAAATACCATTCATTGATGGACTGACAGCAGTAGCAAGGGGAGTATTTATTCCAGCATCTGTGAGAACAACGCCCTGTACAAAGCACTCTGGGAGGACAAAATAGAAACGTGTCCTGCCCTGAAGAAGGCAAAATCGGAGGCAGATGCACACGTCTTTACAACCAGTGCAATCCAAGTAAGCAACTCTACTCAGATGATGTATTCAGCATGAGTCCCTCTATACTGGACGCTCATTGTGAGCACTGAGCAAGTCTGGAGCGTGTCTTCCCCCTCTGTTATATTGTACTGTCCCATGCACTTAAGACAGTGCTCTGCACCCAGAAGTTCTTGGCGTGGTCCAGTGGATAGGGCCCGCGCCTGGGAGTCAGAAAGAACTGCATTCTAATCCTGGCTCTGACATCTGTCTGTTGCGTGACCTCGGGCAAGTCACTTACCTTCTCTGGGCCTCCGTCCCCTCATCTCTAAAATGGGGATTAAGACTCTGAGCCCCAGGAGAGACATGGACGATGTCCAACCTGATTAGTCGGTGGCTCAGTGGAAAGAGCCCGGGCTTGGGAGTCAGAGGTCATGGGTTCTGACCCTGACTCCGCCACTTGTCAGGTGAGTGACCTTGGGTAAGTCACTTAACTGCTCTGTGCCTCAGTTACCTCATCTGGGGATTAAGACTGTGAGCCCCACGTGGGACAATGTGATAAGCTTGTGTCTACCCCAGGGCTTAGAACAGTGCTTGGCACATAATAAGTGCTTAACAAATGCCATCATTATTATCATTATTATCCTACCGCTTAGAACAGAGTCTGACCCATACTTAACGCTTAACGAATACCATTAAAATGATAAATAGATGAATAAGTAAATGAATATACCGAAAGTCCTCAGCATTGGCTTTCAAGCAGTCAGTCCCCTTGCCCCCTTGTACCTCGCTACTCTCCTACTCCACCGCAGCCCGCAGGCTTCGCTCCTCTAATGCCAACCTTCTCCCTGGGCCTCCATCTCGTCTATCTCGCCGCCGACCTCTTGCCCATGTTCTGCGTCTGTCCTGGAACGCCCTCCCTCCTCACATCCCACAGACAATGAGTCTTTCCCGCTTCAAAGGTTTACTGGAGGCCCATCTCCTCCAAGAGGCCTTCCCTGACTAAGCCCTCCTTTCCACTTCTTCTACTCCCTTTTGCGTCACCCCGTCTTGCTCCCTTTTTTATCCTCCCCCCCCCCAGCTCTACAGCACTTATGTCCAGATCTGTCATTTATTTATTCATATTATTGTCCACTTCCCCGGTCTAGGCTGAAAGCTCATTATGAGCAGGGAATATGTCTATTTCTTTATTGTGCTTTCCAAGGGCTCAGTGCTCTGCACACAGGAAGCGCTCAATAAATACGATTGAATGAATGAAATAACCAAATATGATTGATTAAGCCAGTCTGGCTGGTTACTTAAGGGCGAGATTAGTGATGTTCAGCAGGTCAGAATAGCCTGGGTGGCAAACAGCTCGTGCATTTTCTAATGAGAAACAGTTTGTTCCCCCTTAGAAGTTGCTGGAGGTGAGACACACGATGTTCATCACGGATATGTCTTCTGTCCCTGCTGGCAGGAATTCTTGGAGGTTTCCGGATCGCTGGGCTCTGGGGCATAATTAGCAGCTCTTGTTAAGAAACAGAAAGAGCCAAAGCAGAAGGGAAGCTACGACCTCCGGTGATCCCATCATGGAGAGCTCTCCTCTCCTCCTCTCCACAACCCCCTCACGCTTCTTTCGTAGGGAAGTCTTCGTTATCAGGGAAAGGAATCCGCCAGAGACATCTCAGGAAGCCCTGAGAGAATTCTGGGCCAGACAGGGGCTGTCAGAGCTGTGATCTCCTCAAACACTCGGCCCTGCGGCTTTGGGGAAATGGCAGCGGAACGAGACACCGGACAAGCCTGAATCCCTAAGGAATGAATGTCCGCCAGAAGTAGACGTCTCTGTCGACTCTCCCCAGGGCAAAAACTGGCCAAACATCTGAACCACTGACCCCCGAATTTGCTTTCTTCTCTGCCTCGCTTTGCCGCCGCCAACACTTTCCTCCTAATTCTTTCCCTTCCCTCGGTCAGGCAATCGTATTTATTGAGCGCTTACTTGGGAGAGGACTATATAACAATATAACAGACATATTCCCTGCCCACAGCGAGATTACAGTCTAGAGGGGGAGAGAGACAGTAATAATAAATATACAAATTACAGCTATGTAATCCTACTGAGGGATCTGATCTAGTCAGGGTGATGCAGAAGGGAGTGGGAGAGGAAGAAAGGAGGATTTAGTCAGGGAAGGCCCTGGGAGGAGATGGGCCTTCAATAAGGATTTGAAGCGGCGGGAGAGTCATTTTCTGTGGGATTTTAGGAGGGAGGGCATTCTGGGCCAGAGGCAGGACGTGGTTGAGCGTTTGGTGGTGAGGTAGACGAGATGAAGACCCAGTGAGAAGGTTGGCATCAGAGGAGCAAAGTGTGCGGGCTGGGTTGGACTAGGAGAGTAGCGAGGTGAGGTAGAAGTGGGGTGAGGTGATTCCCTTCCCTCTCCACCTTTCCACCTCCTTGTTGTCTTCTCTCCCCAACTCACTTCCTCTCTCCTCCAGCCCCTCCTCCCATCTTCCCTCTGATGGGCTGTGATTAATAGCCATCAACCCTGGGCAAGTCCAGGAAAATATGGAAAAGAATCCTGGCTCAGTGGAAGGAGCCCGGGCTTGGGAGACAGAGGTCATGGCTTCGAATCCTGGCTCTGCCACTCGTCAGCTGTGTGACTGTGGGCAAGTCACTTCACTTCTCTGGGCCTCAGTTACCTCATCTGTAAAATGAGGATTAAGATTGTGAGCCTCACGTGGGACAACCTGATGACCCTGTATCTCCCCCAGCACTTAGAACAGTGCTCTGCACATAGTAAACGCTTAACAAATACCAATATTATTATCCAGAATTTGACCTGGTTGAAGATTTGCTCAGAACACCATTATTTGTGTTAACTCATCTGCCTCGATTGAGAATGACAGGGTAGAATATCTGTAATAATAATAATAATAACAACAAGAAAACTGGCTTTTTTAAAGCACCTATTATGTTCCAGGCACTGTACTAAGTGTGTGTGGGGGGGAGGCGGCTGGCATGGGGTAATAGATAGAGCCCGGGCTGGGAGTCATGGGTTCTAATCTCTGCTTCACCACTTGACTACAGTGTGACCTTGGTCAAGTCGCTTCATTTCTCTGGGCCTCAATTCCCTCAAGTGTCAAATGGGGATGGAGACTGTGAGTCCCGCTTGGGACAGGGACTTTGTCCAACCCAATTTGCTTGTATCCTCCCAATGCTCAATACAGTGCCTGGCACATAGTAAGTGTTTAACGAATAGGTTGTGAGCCATTTAGACTGTGAGCCCATTATTGGGCAGGGATTGTCTCCATCTGTTGCCCAGTTGTACATTCCAAGTGCTTAGTACAGTGCTCAATAAATACTATTGAATGAATGAATGAATATTATTATTATTACTACAAGCCAATCAAATTGGATACAGTCCCTCTCCCATACTGGGGTAACATTCTTCATCCCCATTTTACAGATGAGGTAACTGAGGCACAGAGAAGTAAAATGACTTTCCCAAGGTCACACAGCAGACACGTGGCAGAGCTGGAATTAGAACCCACAACCTTCGGACGGCCAGGCCTGTGCTCTTTCCATTAAGCCATGCTGCTTCTCGCACACTAAGTACTAAGAACTTGGAAGATATAAAATATAACAGAGTTTAGATACATCCCCTGCCCACAGTGAGTTTACAGTCTAGAAGGGGAGACCGACATTAACAACAACAACAATAATAATAGCAGTGGTATTTGTTAAGCACTTACTATGCACTAGGCACTGTTCTAAGAGCTGGGTAGATGCAAAATAATCCAGTTGGACACAGCCATCAATATAAGAGCCTGGGCTTCGGAGTCAGAGGTCATGGGTTCGACTCCCGGCTCTGCCACTTGTCAGCTGTGTGACTGTGGGCAAGTCACTGCTCTTCTCTGTGCCTCAGTGACCTCATCTGTAAAATGAGGATTAACTGTGAGCCTCACGTGGGACAACCTGATGACCCTGCATCTCCCCCAGCGCTTCGAACAGTGCTCTGCACATAGTAAGTGCTTAACAAATACCAACGTTATTATAAATAAATAGAATTACAGATATACACATATATCCATAAGTGCTGCAAAGCAGGGAGAAGGGGGGAAGAGCAAAGGGAGGGAGACAGACTCGGAGCTCTTCCTGAGAACCTCTTTCCCAGGACTTCAACTGGATTCTCCTCACCTCAAGATGGCTCCTTCTTCTTCCCAAATTCTACTTCCTTCCAGATCCTCTCTGACTGGTTCGCCTGACACTTTGGGGAGAGGCACCAAGGAATGATTTTCCTGGCTTCCCCTCCTCTCTCATCACCTTACCCCCCCCTTCCTACCTCACCTCACGATTTCCACCCAGCCCACCTCACCACCCAGCCCGCACACTTCGCGTGAGGATCAGTCAGTCAGTCGATCGTATTTATTTATCATTACAGTGTTCAGGGCACTATACTAAGCGTCCGGGAGAGTAAAATACAACAATAAACAGACGCATTCCCTGCCCACAATGAGTTCCCAGTCTAGGGGGTCAGTGGAAGTGGTTGCCACAAGGATTCATTCATTCAGCTCATTCAATTGTATTTATATCGAATTGTACATTCCAAGCGCTTAGTACAGTGCTCTGCACATAGTAAACACTCAATAAATACTATGGAATGAATGAATGAATTTATGGACTGCTTACCGTGTGCAGAGCACTGTTCTAAGTGCTTGGGAAAATACAATACAGCAATAAAGGGAGACAGTGGGGACAAGAGGGTCAGTTCTCTCCTTTTAGTGGAAGATGACATGATCACTAAATGATAAGTAGAGCTCTAGCTTTTCCGGGATGGTTACGTAAGTGTGGAATTATTCATGAGAAACCTTTCCAAAGTGCATTAACATTTCTACCTAAAGTTGTTTCCTGGCAAAGAGTAGTTTTAAGTCAGAATCTTCCTTTGAACTAGGGCATTTCTCCTACCATCCCTCTGCACTAGGGACTGTGAGCCCCTTGTGGAACGGGGAAGGTGTCTGATCTCATTAACTTATATCAAACTCACTGCTTAGCCCTGGGCTTGGCACAGAGAGAGAGGGCGAGAAACAGAGACAGGGAAAGAGGAAAAAAAAGCCCGGGCCTGGGAGCCGGAGAACCTGGCTTCTAATCTCGGCTCTGCCACTTGCCTCCTGTGTGACCTTGGGCAAGTCACTTGACATCTCTGTGCCTCAGTGACTCATTCTCCCTCCTACGTAGTGAGCACCAAATGGGACCTGAGGATCTCGTATCTACCCCAGCTCTTAGTACAATAATAATAACGTTGGTATTTGTTAAGCACTCACTATGTGCCAAGCACTGTTCTAAGCGCTGGGGTAGATACAGGCCTCACAGGTTGTCCCATGTGAGGCTCACAGTCTTAATCCCCATTTTACAGATGAGGGAACTGAGGCACCGAGAAGTTAAGCGACTCGCCCAAAATCACACAGCTGACAGGTGGCGGAGCCAGGATTAGAACCCATGACCTCTGACTCCTAAACCTGGGCTCTTTCCACTGAGCCATGCTGCTTCTGGACATATGATAAGTGCTTAACAGATACCATCAAAAAAGAGACACTGATGGGGGAGTTCAAGTGTGGATGTGTGTGTTTGTGCATATTTACTATAGTATTGGAAGAAGATTAGTGTGGCCTAGGGGATAAAGCCCGGGGCTGGGAGCCAGGGGACCCGGTTTCTAATCTTGGCTCCACCACTTGCCTCCTCTGTGACCTCGTGCAAGTTACTTGTCTTCTCTATGCCTCAGTGACCCATTCTCACTCCTACTTAGAACAGTGCTTGGCACATAGTAAGCGCTTAACAAATACCATTATTATTTCTTAGACTGTAAGCCCCATATGGGACCTAATGATCTCTTATCTATCCCAGATCTTAGTACAAGAGAAGCAGCAGGGCTTAGTGGAAAGAGCTCGGGGTTGGGAGTCAGAAGTCTTGGGTTCTAATTCCAGCTCCACCACATCAGCTGTGTGACTTTGGGTAAATCACTTAAGTTCTCTGTGCCTCAGTTACCTCATCTGTTAAATGGCAATGAAAAGTGTGAGCCCCACGTGGGACTGGGACTGTGCTTAAAACAGTGCTTGGCACATAGTGAGCGCTTAACAAATGTGATAATTATTATTACAATGCCTGACACATAGTAAAAGTTAAATAAATATCATCAAAAAAAAAAAAGGATACTGATGGTGGAGTTCATCTGTGTGTGTGCGTGTGTAATATTCATATTGCCAGACCCTGTTTTTTCACTGATTTATGGAATTTCTGAAGAGCTTACTGTGTGTCCAACACTGTTCTAAGAACGGGGCTTAATACGAGCTAATCAGGTTGGACACAGTCCATGTCCCCCGTGGAGCGCAAATTCTTCAGCCCCATGATACCTGTCTACTTGTTTTGTTTTGTTGTCTGTCTCCCCACTTCTAGACTGTGAGCCCGTTGTTGGGTAGGGATTGTCTCTATCTGTGGCCGAATTGTACTTTCCAAGCGCTTGGTACAGTGCTCTGCACACAGTAAGCTCTCAATAAATACGATAGAAGGAATGAATTTTACGGATGAGTAACTGAGGCACTGAGAAGTGAAGTGACTTGCCCAAGATCACACAGCAATAATTGTTATAGCTGGGATTCGAACCCAGGTCCTCTGACTCCCAGGTTCGCGCCCCTTCACCTGGGCCGCACTGCTTCTCTCTAGACTTTGCTGCCTTCCGTTTTAATGATCTGAGGGAGAAGGTTGTATTAATTTTTTCCCCCACTTACAGAGAGAAAGGTTACTACTTTATCTTGTTAGAGGTGAGCCGAAAAGATGCCCTTTTGGAAACGTTTTCTAGATATATGGTTTGTGCTTTTTATCTCAGTAACAATGATATTTGTTAAGAGCTTACTGTGTGCTAGACACTGTTGTAAGTGCTGGGGTAGATAGAAGATAATCAGGTTGGACACAGTCCCAGTCCCTCGTAGGGCTCACAGTTAATGTTAATGTTGGTATTTGTTAAGCGCTTACTATGTGCAGAGCACTGTTCTAAGCGCTGGGGTAAACACAAGGGAATCAGGTCGTCCCACGTGGGGCTCACAGTCTTAATCCCCATTTTACAGATGAGGTCACTGAGGCACAGAGAAGCGAAGTGACTTGCCCAAAGTCACACAGCTGACAAGTGGCAGAGCCGGGATTCGAACCCATGATCTCTGACTCCAAAGCCCATGCTCTTTCCACTGAGCCATGCTGCTTCTACAGTCTTAATCCCCACTTCACAGATGAGGTAATTTAGGCCCAGAGAAGTGAAGTGACTTGCCCAATATCACACAGCATACAAGTGTCGTATCTGGAATTAGAACCCATGACCTTCTGACTCCCAGGCCCGGGCTCTATCCACTAGACTGATGAATCTCATTTCGGCCCTCTGGAAAATGAGCCGGTGCGGAAAGTGATAACGAGGAAGATAGGTGTCGTTTATCATGAAGGGCCAGTGTGTTTCTCACTTTGAATGATGCTATCTTGTCGAACAGTGGAAAATCATATTTCAGTCCCCCTTGACCTGCATGAGGAAAAACCTTATGGCCGGCACAGACTATTTCACTGTGTGGATGGAGACCAGTGTGTATGAAGGATAAGCTACAGAGAGGCAACCGATAAGGGGAGAACTAATTCAATTCAGTTCAATAGTATTTATTGAGCGCTTACTACGTGCAGAGCACTGAACTAAGTGCTTGGAATGAACGAGTCGGCCACAGATAGAGACGGTCCCTGCCGTTTGACGGGCTCACGGTCTGATCGGGGGAGACGGACGGACGAGAACGATGGCGATAAATAGAGTCGAGGGGAAGAATATCTCGTATAAACAATGGCGACTAAATAGAATCAAGAACGAACCTGGGGAGTCTGCATTTAGTCAATCACGTCTATTGAGCATTTACTGTGCGCAGAACACTGTATTAAGGGCTTGGGAGAGGACACTACAACAATAAACAGACGTATTTCCTGCCCACAAGGAGCGCAGAGTGTCAAAGCACAATCAGTGAAAGGCCCGTCATGCAATCTAGTAGCTGGACCACTTCCTACTCCTAGAAATATTATCCAACCTCGGCTTCACTGACTCTGTCCTCTCCTGCTTCTCCTCCTAGCTCTCCGGCCGCTCATTCTCGGCCTCCTTCGCTAGCTCCTTCTCTGCCTTCTACCCCCTAATTTCGGGGATCCCTACTCAGTTCCGCCTCCCCTTCTTTTCCCCATCTGCACCCACTCTCTTGGAGAACTCATTCACGCCCATGGTTTCAACTATCACCTCTATGCGAATTACATCCAAATCTCCATCTCCAGCCCTGATCTCCCTCCCTCTCTCCAGCCTCGTACTTCCTCCTGCCTTCAAGACATCTCTAGTTGGATGTCCTCCCATCACCTCAAACTTAACATGTCCAAAACACAGCTCCTTGTCTTCCCACCCAAACCCCATCCTCTCCCTGACTTTCCCCATCGCTGTGGACAACTCCACCACCCTCTCCCTTCCCCTCCCCTCAGCACTGTACTCGTCCGCTCAACTGTATATATCTTCATTACCCCATTTATTTTGTTAATGAGATGTACATCACCTTGATTCTATTTATTTGCTATTGTTTTAATGAGATGTTCATCCCCTCGATTCTATTTACTGCTATTGTTCTCGTCTGTCCGTCTCCCCGATTAGACCGTGAGCCCGTCAAAGGGCAGGACTGTCTCAGTTACCGATTTGTACATTCCAAGCGCTTAGTACAGTGCTCTGCACATAGTAAGCACTCAATAAATACTATTAAATGAATGAATGAAATCCTCCCTGTTTCACAAGCCTGTGACCTTGGCTCGACTCACCTCTCTCTCTCTCAAGTCTCCTCTGGTGTTCTTGAAATGCTGTGAAAATGCATCCTGATCTTCTCAGAAAATCAGTGACTCCTAAATATTGCCTCACACTTGTTGGATTTTCTTTACGCTTCCAGAGAATTGCAGCTATCAAGCAAGCCTTGAATTCGCACAACATCACCTTTTTCCTGAGAGGAAAATTCTGGGTCTTGGTCACATTAAGCAACGCAGATTCAGGTAAGAATCAAGATGGCAGAGTTTGGCTTTTTGAAAATTGCATTTGTTACGCACTTACTTCATTCCAGGCAAGCTAATCAGCTTGGAGACAGTCCAAGTCCCACATTAGGCTCTCAGTCTTTATCCCCATACTCCAGATGAGGTAACTGAGGCCCCGAGAAGCCAAGCGACACGCCCAAGGTCACACAGCAGACAAGTGACAGAGCGGGGATTAGAACCCAGCTCATCTGACTCCCAGGCCCAAGCTGTATCCACTACACCGCACTGTTCTGCCTTGGCAGTTAGAGAGTTAAATCAATGCTTTTTGTTATCTATATTCAATCCCAAAGACATTTCCCCATCGCATTTTCATCTTTCGTCCAACAGCCTTGGCCCTGCTCATGTCCCGCTGATCAGGGTAACTCTGAAGCTGTCCTGGGTCTTCATTTAGACTCTGAGTTTAATTTGGTGCCTGCAAAACAACTGGAGGAGGAAAAGGTTGTATTTTTAATAGAACACCTGCAGTGAAGGTCACGGTGCACAAATGCCATTAAGTAAATTAAGCAACTTTTTAATCCTGATTCGAACAGACATTCCCCCTGAAAATGACAGCACAAGTTGCCAAAAAAGTTGTAAGTAGAGAGAGGGTCTCCAGTGTCATGGGGAGTTTCTACAGCTGAGAAACAGCGTGGCCTAGTGAAAAAAAAAAAAACACGGGACAGGAAGACAAAGGACCTGGGTTCTAAGGGTTCTAATCGCAGCTCTGCCATTTGCTGTGTGACCTTGGGCAAGTCACTTTACTTCTCTGTTTTTTCTCTATACCTCAGTTCCCTCACCTGCAAAATGGAAATTCAATCCATGTTCTCCCTCCTACATAGATTGGGAGCTCCATGTGGGACCTGATTATCTTGTATCTACCCCAGTATTTAGCACACTGCTGGGTATGTAGTACCCAGGGGAAGCAGCGTGGCTCAGTGGAAAAGAGCCTGGGCTTCCGTGTCAGAGGTCATGAGTTCGACTCCCAGCTCTGCCACTTGCCACTGTGTGACTGTGGGCGAGTCACTTAACTTCTCTGTGCCTCAGTTACCTCATCTGTAAAATGGGGATTAACTGTGAGCCTCACATGGGACAACCTGATTACCCTGTATCTAGCCCAGCGCTTAGAACAGTGCTTTGCACATAGTAAGCGCTTAACAAATACCAACTATTATGTAGTATGGGCTTAATAACTACCCCAATTTTCATTATTACTCTTTCAGAGTGTCCTCTGATGCTCACGTTAGACTGTAAAATCCTTGAAGGCAGGGATCACATCTAACAACTTTATGACACTGTTCTCTCCTAAGTGCTCAGTACAGTACTCTGCTTCCAGTAAGCGCTCAATAAATACTCTGGTTTGATTTTGACTTTCGTTCATTCTTTCAGTAATACATATTTATTGAGCACTTGCTGTGTGCAGAGCACTGTACTAAGAGAAGCAGCGTAGCTAAGTGGAAAGAGCCCGGGCTTTGGGAGTCAGAGGTCATGGCTCTGCCACTTGTCAGCTGTGTGACTGTGGACAAGTCACTTCACCCCTCTGGGCCTCAGTTCCCTCATCTGGAAAATGTGGATGAAGACTTTGAGCCTCACATGGGACAACTTCATTACCCTGTATCTCTCCCAGCGCCTAGAACAGTGCTCTGCACATAGTAAGTGCTTAACAAATACCAACATTATCATTATTATTATTATTACTAAGCACTTGGAAAGTACAATTTGGCAACAGAGAGAGACAATCCCTACCCAACAACAGGCTCACGGTCTAGAAGGGGGAGACGGACAACAAAACAAAACAAGCGGACAGACATCGATAGATTTTGTCAAATGTAGGACGACTCCGCATTCTCCAAAGGAGTGAATGAGCTGATTGAGAAGCAGTGTGACCTAGTTAACAGAGCCCGGGCCTGGGAGTCAGAATGCCAGCTCCACCTCGAGTCAGCTGTGTGACCTTGGACAGGTCACTTCACTACTCAGTGCTTCAGCTCCCTCATCTGTAAAGTAGGGATCGAGATCGTGAGCCCCATACGGGACCGGGACTGTGTCCAACCTAATTTGCTTGTATCCGACCCGATGCTTAGTACTGTGTCTGGCATCTAGTAAGTGCTTATCAAACATCACAGTTACGAATATTGTTATGATTATTGTCCCAAAGTCGTGACCCAAATCAAGGCCTTCCCTGCTCAGCTGGGCCTTTCTGTCTGTTTCTCTCTGATGCCCCAACGTAGGAAGGGGGAAGAGAATTCCTGGAAAGGTGGGTGGTGATGAACAGCGCCCTCCTCCATTCATTCAGTAGTATTTATTGAGCGCTTACTATGTGCAGAGCACTGTACCAAGCGCTTGGAATGTACAAATCGGCATCAGATAGGGACAGTCCCTGCCCATTGACGGGCTCGCAGTCTAATCGGGGGAGACGGACGGACAAAAACAATAGCAATAAATAGAATCAAGGGGTTGTACATCTCATTAACAAAATGAATAGGGTAATAAAAATATATACAGTTGAGCGGACGAGCACAGTGTTGAGGGGAGGGGAAGGGAGAGGGGGAGGAGCGGAGGGAAAGGGGGGAAAGGGGGCTTAGCTGAGGGGAGGTGAAGGCGGGGGTAGAGGGACAGCAGAGGGAGCAGAGGGAAAAAGGGAAGCTCAGTGTGGGAAGGCCTCCTGGAGGAGGTGAGCTCTCAGGAGGGCTTTGAAGAGGGGAAGAGAATTAGTTTGGTGGAGGTGAGGAGGGAGGGCATTCCAGGACAGTGGGAGGATGTGGCCCAGGGGTCGACGGCGTGGAAAATGAAAGCAGGCCCAGTGGAAGTACAGTGAAGCAGGGGCATAATAATAATAGTAATTATGGTATTTGTTAAACACTCTGTGCCAGGCAATGTACTAAGCTCTCGGGTGGATGCAAGCAAATCGAGTTGTACCCAGTCCTTGTCCCACATTTTACAGATGAGGGAACTGAGGCACCGAGAAACGAAGTGACTTGCCCAAGGTCACACAGCAGACATGTGGAAGAGCAGGGATTAGAACCCACGACCTCTGACTCCCAGGCTCTTGCTCTCTCCACTTGGCCATGAGTACGCAGTACATTGTGTGTGACACCTTCTAAACGCCTAACGTGCCATTACCTTTTATAGTATTTTCATTATCATTATTGTTATTTGTATTATAATTAATTTATTCATTCCATCATATTTATTGAGCACTTACTGTGTGCAGAGCATTGTACTGATAATAATTATGGTATTTGTTAAGTGCTTACTATGTGCTGAACACTGTTCTAAGCACTGGAGTAGATACAAAGTAATCAGCCTGCCCTATGTGGGGCTCACTTTCTTCATCCCCATTTTACAGATGAGGTAACCGAGGCACAGAGAAGTAAAGTGACTTGCCCAAGATCACACAGCAGACAAGTGGCGGGGGCTGGGATTAGAACCCAGGTCCTTCTGACTCCCAAGTCCGTATTCTTTCGACTAAGCCCCGCTGCTTCTCACACACTAAGTGCTAAGCACTGGAAGATATAAAATACAACAGAGTTTAGACGCATTCCCTGCCCACAGTGAGTTTATAGTCTAGAGGGGGAGACCGACGTGAATAACAACAACAATAATGATAATAATAATAACAGTGGTATTTATTATGTAACTTACTATGCTCCAGGCCCCATTCTAAGCCCCGGGTAGATACAAGATAATCAAACTGGGCTAAGGTCCTGTTCCAAATAGGCCTCGGAGTCTTACCCGGTGCTTAGAACAGTGCTCCAGCATTCAGAACAGTGCTTGGCACATAGTAAGCGCTTAACAAATACCATTATTGTTATTATCATTAATCCTCATTTTACAGATGAGGGAACTGTGGCCCAGAGAGGTGAAGTGACTCGCTCAAGGTCACACAGCAGATAAATAGCGGAGCCGGCATTGGAACCCAGGTCCTTCTGACTCCCTGGCCGAGGCCCTATCCACTAGGCTACGCTGCTTATAAATGAATACATTACGGATCTGTGCGTAAACGCTGTGGGGATGAGGGAGGGGTGAAGAAAAGTTGCAAATCCAAGTGCCAAGGTGATGCAAACAGGAGCAGAAGAGGAAATGAAGGTTCAGTAGGGGAAGTTCTAGACTGTAAACTCGTTGCGGGCGGTGAATGCGTCTATTTTTGTACTGTACTTTCCCAAGCGCTTAGTATAGCGCTCTGCACACAATAAGCGCTCAATAAATACAATTGAATGAATTGAGTACATGAATGGAAGGCCTCTGATCCCATCCTTTGTTTGCAGCTTCGCAGAGAAGCGGAGGCAGTGGCGGCTACTGGGCTATCGTGGTTCTCTTTGTCATCTCTGTTTTTGCTGCTGGTGCGTTCATCCTCTACAAATTCAAAAGGTGAGTCAGCCTTTAATAATGATGATAAAAATAATGATAATGGTATTTGTTGAGTGCTTACTATGTGCCAAGCACTGCTCTAAGCCCTGGGGTAGATACAAGGGAGTCAGGTTGGCCTACGTGGGTCTCACAATCTTCATCCCCATTTTACAGATGAGGGAACTGAGGCCCTGAGAAGTGAAGTGACTTACACAAAGTCACACAGCTGACAGGTGGCGGAGCCGGGATTAGAACTCATGACCTCTGACTCCTAAGCCCGGGCTCTTTCCACTGAGCCACGCTGCTTCTCACTTCCCCCCCCCTCTAGCTTGTAAGATCATTATGGACAAGGAATAGGTCTGTTTATAATAATAATAATAATGTTGGTATTTGTTAAGTGCTTACTATGTGCAGAGCACTGTTCTAAGTGCTGGGGAAGATACAGGGTAATCAGGTTGTCCCACGTGAGGTTCACAGTTAATCCCCATTTTACAGATGAGGTAACTGAGGCCCAGAGAAGCTAAGTGACTTGCCCACAGTCACACAGCTGACAAATGGCAGAGCTGGGATTTGAACCCATGACCTCTGACTCCCAAGCCCGGGCTCTTTCCACTGAGCCACGTTCTTTTGTCCTCTTTTGTCCTCTCCCAAGCACTTAAAGAGCATCGTGGCATAGTGGAAAGAGCCTGGGCTTGGGAGTCAGAGGCTGTGGGTTCTAATCCCGGCCCCGCCACTTGTCTGCTGTGTGACCTTGGGCAAATCACTTCACTTCTCTGTGCCTCAGATCCCTCATCTGTAAAATGGGGATTAAGACTCTGTGCCTCTCCTGGGACAGGGACTGCGTCCAACATAGTAATAATGATAATAATTATGGTGCTCGTCAAGTGCTTACTGTGTGCCAAGCACCGTTCTAAGCCCTGGGGGAAATACGAGTTAATCAGGTCGAACAGAGTCCCCGTCCCATATGGGGCTCGCACTCTCATCCCCATTTTACGGATGAGGTAACCGAGGTTCAGAGAAGTGAAGCGACTTGCCCACAGTGAGAAGCAGCGTGGCTCAGTGGAAAGAGCCTGGGCTTTGGAGTCAGAGGTCATGGGTTTGAATCCCGGCTCTGCCACTTGTCAGCTGTGTGACTGTGGGCAAGTCACTTCACTTCTCTGTGCCTCAGTTCCCTCATCTGAAAAATGGGGATGAAAACTGTGAGCCCCACGTGGGACAACCTGATTCCCCTGTGTCTACCCCAGCGCTTAGAACAGTGCTCTGCACATAGTAAGCGCTTAACAAATACCAACAAATACCAACAAATACCAGACCAGGGCGGAGTTGGGATTCAAACCCAGGCCCTTCTGACTCCCAGACTCGTGCTTCAGCCACTAAGCCGGGCAGTTTCTTCTATCGACCCCAGCTGTTAGTGAGGCACTTGAGGCAGAGTAAGGGCTTAAGAAACACCGTCATCAGCTGTGACTCCACATCCTCTCCCTCGCTTTCAGGAAAGTCCCGGGCCGGACGGTGTATGCCCAGATGCACAACGAGAAGGAGCAGGAGATGACGAGCCCGGTCAGCCCCAGTGAGGACACGCAGAACATTATCCAGGGTGAGGAGTTTATTGATGATGATCTGGACACTCAGACACTAGGGAACGCAAGAGGTAAACTCCAACTTCCGTTTACTTGTTTTTGCCGAGTATAATAATAATAATATTGATGGGGTTTGTTAAGCGCTTACTATGTGCCGAGCACTCTTCGAAGCGCTGGGGTAGATACGAGGTCATCAGGTTGTCCCGCGTGGGGTTCACAGCCTGCATCCCCATTTTACAGAGGAGGTCACTGAGGCCCCAGAGAGTAACAATGATGATGATGGTGTTTGTTAAGCGTTTACTGTGTGCAAAACACTGTTCTAAGCTCTGAGGTAGATACAAGGTCATCAGGTTGTCCCACGTGGGGCTAACAGTCTTCAGCCCCATTTTCAGATGAGGTAACCGAGGCACAGAGAAGTTAAACGGTTTGCCCAAGGTCACACGGCAGACGGTGGCAGAGCCGGGATTGGAACCCACGCCCTCTGACTCCCAAGCCCCGGCTCTTGTCACTAAGCCACACTCTTCTCAAAGTTGTCTTCCTTAAAGCGAGTTGCAGCTTGGCCTAGGGAAAGAGCCTGCGTCTTTGAGTCACAAGATCTGGGTTCTGATCCTGGCTCTGCCTCTGGCCTGCCGTGTGACCTGGAGCAGTTCTCCTAACCTCTCTGGCCCTCGGTTGTCTTGTCTGTAAAATAGGAAGAAGATCTACTACGACACCAGAAAGGGGACAGAAACTGTGTCCAATCTGATAACCTTGGGTCTACTCCAGCACTGAACACATAGTAAACACTTAGTGAATGTCTTTAGCGAAAGGTCCTCGGAACAAAATACTCTTTTACCTTGAGTCCCCTTTAATTGTTTGATTCAGTCACCTGAGAGTGGTTGGAATAATAAATATAAAGCCAAGAAGTCTTTCTCATTTTCCCAGAGACCACGTTTATTTCTCTCTCTTTCTCTATTTCCTCTCTCTCTTTCTCTCACACACACACACACACACACACACACACACACACACACACACACACACACACACACACACAACATATCCTATCATCAGGGATCCCAATTTCCTAATCTATTTAATCGAATTCTCCCAAGGGCCTATTCCTACCCTCACAGAGCTTACAGTCGATGAAATCTATAGGCATTGAAATCCATTCCTAGGAGGGAAGCCATGGAATATAAGGATATTGTCATAAGTACGGTGAGGATGGTGGGTGGCTTGAGTATATTAATAATAATAATGTGGGTATTTGTTAAGCGCTTACTATGTGCAGAGCACTGTTCTAAGTGCTGGGCTAGATACAGGGTAATCAGGTTGTCCCTTGTGAGGCTCATAGTCTTCATCCCCATTTCACAGATAAGGTAACTGAGGCACAGAGAAGTTAAGCTCATTCATTCAATAGTATTTATTGAGCACTTACTATGTGCAGAGCTCATTGGAATGTACAATTCGGCAACAAGAATAGAGACAATCCCTGCCCCAAAACAGGCTTACGGTCTAATCGGGGGAGACAGACAAAAACAATAGCAATAAATAGAATCAAGGGGATGTACACCTCATTAACAAAATAAATAGGGTAATAAAAATGTATACAAAGGAGCAGACGAGCACAGTGCTGAGGGGAGGGGAAGGGAAAATAATAATGTTGGTATTTGTTAAGCGCTTACTATGTGCCAAGCACTGTTCTAAGCGCTGGGGTAGACACAGGGGAAGCAGGTTGTCCCACGTGGGGCTCACAGTCTTAATCCCCATTTTACAGATGAGGGAACTGAGGCACAGAGAAGTTAAGTGACTTGCCCACAGTCACACAGCTGACAGGTGGCAGAGCTGGGATTCGAACTCAAGAGGAGGAGCAGAGGGAAAGAGGGAAAGGGGGCTTAGCTGAGGGGAGATGAAGGGGCCGGCAGAGAGGGAGCAGAGGGAAAAGGGGAAGCTCACTGTGGGAAGGCCTCTTGGACGAGGTGAGCTCTCAGTAGGGCTTTGAAGATGGAAAGAGAGTGAGTTTGGCAGAGATGCGGACAGCGGGAGGATGTCGGCCAGGGGTCGACGGCGGGATAGGCGAGAACGGGGGACGGTGAGGAGATGGGTGGCGGAGGAACAGAGCGTGCGGGGTGGGCAGTGGAAAGAAAGAAGGGAGGAGAGGTAGGAGGGAGAGCCTTGTAGCCTAGAGTGAGAAGTTTTTGTTACGTGCGGAGGTTTTTAAGAAGGGGAGTGACATGCCCAGAGCGTTTCTGCAGGAAGATGAGCCGGGCAGCGGAATGAAGAATAGACTGGAGCGGAGAGAGACGGGAGGAAGGGAGATCAGAGAGAGGGCTGACAAGATAATCCAGCCGGGATATTATGAGAGCCCGTAACAGTAAGATAGCCGTTTGGGTGGAGAGGAAAGGGTGGATCTTGGCGATATTGTAAAGGTGAGACCGGCAGGTCTCCGTGACGGATCGGATGTTGGGGGTGAACGAGAGAGCCGAGTCAAAGATGACACCGAGGTCGCGGGCCCGAGAGACGGGAAGCATGGTCGTACCATCCACGGTGATGGGGAAGTCAGGAAGAGGACAGGGCTTGGGAGGGAAGATGAGGAGCTCAGTCTTGGTCATGTTGAGTTTTAGGTGGTGGGCCGACATCCAGGTAGAGACGTCCCGGAGGCGGGAGGAGATACGAGCCTGAAGGGAGAGGGAGAGGACAGAGGCAGAGATGTAGATCGGTGTGTCATCTGCATAGAGATGATAGTTGAAGCGATGATACTTGAAGCCCTGAGAGCGGATGGGTTCACCGAGGGAGTGAGTGTAGATGGAGAACAGAAGAGGGCCGAGAACTGACCCTTGAGGAACCCTGACGGTTAGAGGATGGGAGGAGGAGGAAGAGCCCGTGAAGGAGACAGAGAATGAGCGGCCAGAGAGATAAGAGGAGAACCGGGAGAGGACGGAGTCCGTGAAGCCAAGGTGAGATAAAGTGTGGAGGAGAAGGGGATGGTGTACAGTGTCAAAGGCACTTTTAAGACTTTTAAGTGACTTGCCCACAGTCACACAGTTGCCAAGTGGCAGAACAGGGATTCGAACCCATGACTTCTGACTCCCAAGCCCGGGCTCTTTCCACTGAGCTACGCTGTTGCCGACCCTCTGTAGACTGTAAACTCACTGTGGGCAGGGAATGTGTCTCTTTATTGTTATAATGTCCTACCCCAAGCACTTAGTAGTCATTAATTCATTCAATCATATTTATTGATCGCTTACTATGTGCAGAGCACTGTCCTAAGCTCTAGGGAGGGTACTGTATAACAGTAAGCAGACGCATTCCCTGCCCATCACGAGCTTACATTCTAAAGGGAGGGACAGATATTAATAAGAATCAATAAATTACAGATATAGAGATAAGTGGTGTGGGGATGGGAGGCAAGGATGAAGAAAGGGAGTGAGTCAGGGTGACCCAGAAGGGAGTGGGAGAAGAGGAAAGCAGGGCTTAGTCAGGGAAGGCCTCTTGGAGGAGGTGGACCTTCAATAAGGCTTTGACTCTCCGGGATTCGGGGAGGGAAGGTGCTCCGGGGCAGAGGCAGGATGTGGGTGAGAGGTCGGCAGCGAGAGAGATGAGATCGAGGTCCAGGGAACAGGTTGGCATTAGAGGAACGAAGTACGCGGGCTGGCTTGGAGGAGGAGAGTAGTGAGGTGAGGTAGGGGGCAAGGGGATTGACTGCTTTGAAGCCAATGGTGACAGAGGTGGGTGGGCAACCACTGGAGGTTCTTGAGGAGTGGAGAAACATGGCCTGAATGTTCTTTTAGAAAAAAGATCCAGGCAGCAGAACGAAATCTGGACTGGTGTGGGGAGAGACAGGGGGCTGGGAGGTCAGCAAAGGGTCTGATACAGTAATCAAGGCCGGATAGGATGAGTGATTGGATTACCTCGGTAGCAGTTTGGATGGAGAGGAAAAGGTGGATTTTTGCCCTCTGTTATGAGAGGATTTCAGGGACAGGCGCCCCAAGACAGAAGGAATTCCTGGCTCTGATTCTGCCACATGGCTGGCTCCAGGTAAATTTAATTTCTTGGATGACTGCCTAATTTTCTGTTTGGAAAAAAGCTAATTGGGCAAACAACGAAACACTCATTTTTCATTCACAAAAGCAGATATTTTCTCTCCCAGACCTACATATTTGCCAAGGAGGCCCCATACAATTTTTGAGGTTTTAATCTCAGTTAAGAAAAACAAATCACGGTTTTGGCAAAGCACGCAGGGAACTTCCCTCCTTCATTCCTTCCTTGCTGTCCTCCCTCTTCCCTCTCTAATCCCAGCTCAACCAATTGTCTGCTGTGTGACCTTGGACAAGTCATTTAACTTCTCCGTGTTTCCTTGTCTATAAAATGGGGATCTGTCTTTCTCCCCCTCTCTCTTTCTCTCTCTTTCCTTCCCCAGTAAAAATAATGATAATTGTGGTATTTCTCAAACACTTACTATGTGCCAGGCATTGTTCTAAGTGCTGCAGTAGATAAAGAGATAATCAGGTTGATTGCAGTCCCTGTCCCAAATGGGGCTCACAGTCTTAAACCCCATTTTATAGATGAGAGAATTGAGATACAGAGAAGTTAACCAACTTGTCCAAGGCCTCAAGTGGCAGAGTTGGGATTAGAACCCAGATCCTCTGACTTCCAGGCCCGTGCTCTATCTGTGCACAATTAGGGGGTGGGGGGCAGAGGAGGAGCCCTCAAAGGACACTGAAAATGAATGGCCAGAGAGCTAGGAGGAGAACCAGGAGAGGATGGAGACAGTGAAGCCAAGGTTAGATAACATTTCCTGGAGAAGGGAGTGGTCTACAGTGTCAAAGACACTTCTCTGTGCCTCAGTTACCTCATCTGTTAAATGGGGATAGAGCCTGTGAGCCCCACAGGGGACAGAGACTGTGTCCAAGACTGTGATTTGCTTGTATCCACCCCGAGCTTAATACAGTGTCTACCACAAAGTATGTGCTTAACAAATACCATCAGTATCATTATCATCATCATCATTACTACTGTTATTATCATGGCCACAGACTCCTTACCCCTTCCTCCCTTTGACCTGGAACTCCCTCCCCATTCAGACTATGGCTCTCCCTGTCTTGAAAGTCCTACAAAAATCACACCTCCTCCAAGAGGCCTTTCTTGATAACCCCTCATTTCCACACCTATTTACCCTCACTTCTGCCTCACCTAAGCCTTTGGATCTGTACCTTTCAAGCCCTTTGATTCTGTCCCCACGCCAGTCCCACAGCCCTCAGACACTTACCCTTGACATCTGTTTGTTTCCTTATCTGTTATTTCTTTCCATTTGTCTTCCCCACTAGACTATTCACTACTTGTCTCCCAACTCTGTTGCTGTTTTATTCTCCCTAGCGCTTAGAACAGTACTCAGCACATAGTAAGTGTTCAATAACTGACTGATATTAAGCACTTTACTATTATCAACAATCAATCGATCGTATTTATTGAGTACTCACTGTGTGAAGAGCATAGTAATAATAATGTTGGTATTTGTTAAGCGCTTACTATGTGCAGAGCACTGTTCTAAGCGCTGGGGTAAACACAGGGGAAGCAGGTTGTCCCACGTGGGGCTCACAGTCTTCATCCCCATTTTACAGATGAGGGAACTGAGGCACAGAGAAGTTAAGTGACTTGCCCACAGTCACACAGCTGACAAGTGGCAGAGCTGGGATTCGAACTCATGAGCCCTGACTCCAAAGCCCATGCTCTTTCCACTGCACCACGCTGCTTCTCAATAATAAGCGCTGGGAGGGGGGAAGAATATAACAGAGTTGGTAAACACATTCCCTGCCCACAAGGCGCTCTAGAGGGGGAGACAGACATTAATTGAAATAAATAAATTACAGATTTGTGCAGAATTCATTCATTCATTCATTCAATAGTATTTATTGAGCGCTTACTATGTGCAGAGCACTGTACTAAGCGCTTGGGATGAACAAGTCGGCAACAGATAGAGACAGTCCCTGCCGTTTGACGGGCTTACGGTCTAATCGGGGGAGACGGACAGACGAGAACAATGGCACTAAACAGCGTCAAGGGGAAGAACATCTCGTAAAAACCGATGGCGACTAAATAGAATCAAGGCGATGTACAATTCATTAACAAAATAAATAGGGTAACGAAAATATATACAGTCGAGCGGACGAGTACGGTGCCGTGGGGATGGGAAGGGAGAGGTGGAGGAGCAGAGGGAAAAGGGGAAAATGAGGCTTTAGCTGCGGAGAGGTAAAGGGGGGATGGCAGAGGGAGTAGAGGGGGAAGAGGAGCTCAGTCTGGGAAGGCCTCTTGGAGGAGGTGATTTTTAAGTAAGGTTTTGAAGAGGGAAAGAGAATCAGTTTGGCGGAGGTGAGGAGGGAGGGCGTTCCGGGACCGCGGGAGGACGTGGCCCAGGGGTCGACGGCGGGATAGGCGAGACCGAGGGACGGTGAGGAGGTGGGATAAGTGCTGGGGGGATAAGGGGGCGGGGGGTGAATGAAAGCAAATCCAAGTGAAAGGGTGACATGGAAAGGAGCTTAGTCAAGGCAGACCTCTTGGAGGAGGTGTGCCTTCAATAGGCTATGAAAGTGGGAGCGGGATTGTCCGTCAAATAAGACCGCAACAGTAATGACGGTGCTTACTGTGTGCAGAGCACTAAATGCTTGGGAAAGTACAATAGAACAATATGAAGACACAGTCCCTGACCAATAATAATAATGATAAAAAAAGCACTATTCATTCATTCAGACGTATTTATTGAGCGCTTACTACTTGCAGAGCACTGTACTAAGCACTTGGAATGTACAATTCGGCAACAGATAGAGACAATCCCTGCCCAACAATGGGCTCACAGTCTAAACAGGAAGGAACTAGGAAGCAGCGTGACTCAGTGGAAAGAGCCCGGGCTTGGGAGTCAGAGGTCATCGTTTCGTATCCCTGCTCTGCCACTTGGCAGCTGTGTGACTGTGGGCGAGTCACTTAACTTCTCTGTGCCTCAGTTCCCTCATCTGTAAAATGGGGATGAAGACTGTGAGCCTCACGTGGGACAACCCGATTGCCCTGTATCTACCCCAGCACTTAGAACAGTGCTCTGCACATAGTAAGTGCTTAACAAATACCAACTTTATTATTAAACAGGGAGATTAGGGGAGGGTAGATACATGATGACTAGATTAGACCCAGTGCCTGTCCCACATGGGGCTCAAGGTCTCAGAAAAGCCAAAGAGAGTCAGTCAGTCAATTGTTATGTACTGAACACTTCCTTTGTGCAGATCACTGTACTAAGTGCTTGTGAGAGAAGGACTTAGAGAAGCAGCATGGCATAGTGGATAGAGCTTGGACCTGGAAGTCAGAAGGTCATGGGTTCTAATTCCAGCTCTGCCACTTGTCTGCTGTGTCACCTAAGGCAAGTCAATTAACTACTCTGTGCCTCAGTTCCCTCATCTGTAAAATGAGGATTGAGACTTTGAGCCCCAAGTGGTACAGGGACTGTGTCCAATCCGATTGCCTTGTATCTACCCCATTGCTTAGAACAGTGCCTGGCACATAGTAAGTGCTTAACAAATACAATAATATGTGATAATAGAAACATTCCCTGCCCACAGTGAGCTTACAGTCTAGAGGGGGAAGCAGACATTAATATAAACAAATAAAATTGCAGAGATGTACAGAAGTGGTGTGCGGCTGGAAGGGTGGAATGAATAAAGGGAGCCAGTCAGGGTGACCTAGAAGGGAGTGAGGTCTGTCTACTTGTTTTGTTTTGTTGTCTGCCTTCCCCCCTTCTAGACTGTGAGCCCATTGTTGAGTAGGGATTGTCTCTATCTGGTGCCAAATTGTACTTTCCAAGCACTTAGTATAGCGCTCTGCACATGGTAAGAGTTTAATACATAGGATTGAATGAATGAATGGGAGAAAAGCAAAGGGTGAGAGGTTGATCAGGGAAAGTCTCTTGGAGGAAATGGGCCTTCAATAAGGCTTTGAAGGGGGAGACAGTCATTGTTTGTGGGATATGAGGAGGGAGGGCGTTCCAGGCCAGAGGCGGGATGTGGGCTAGTGGTTGGAGGTGAGATAGATGAGATGGAGGCCCAGTGAGAGGTTGGCATTAGAGGAACGAAGTGTGCGGGCTGCGTTGGAGTAGAAGAGTAGCAAAGTGAGGTAGGAGAGGGCAAAGTGATTGACTGCTTTGAGGAGCAGGGATAGCCATTATTATACCCTCTATACCCTTGTGAGCTTGTTGTGGGCAGGAAATAATAATAACAATGGATTTGTTAAGCACTTACTATGCGCCAAGCACTGTTCTAAGCACTGGGGCAGATACAAGGTCATCAGGTTGTCCCACGTGGGGCTCAGCGTCTTCATCCCCATTTTACGGATGAGGTAACTGAGGCACAGAGAAGTGAAGTGGCTTGCCCAGGGTCACACAGCAGAAAGGTGGTGGAGTCTGGATTAGAACCCATGTCCTCCGACTCCTAAACCCGGGCTCTTTCCACTAGGCCACGCTGCTTCTGTGTCTGTTTCTTGTTTTAATGAACTCCCCCAACCACTTAGTAAAGTGCTTTGCACACAGTAAGCACTCAGTAAATAGGATTGAATGAGTAGACTGTAAACTCCTTGAGGGCAGGGCTCCTGCCCATGTTACTCTATTGTAATCTCTCAACTAGTGAGTTGAGAGTTGAGTTGTGTACTCTGTGAGTACACATTCAATCAATACCGTTGACTGATTTTGATCAAATGCAACAGCCAAATTGACTCCACCGTTTATTAAAGTTTTACTTTGTGCTAAACACTGGGGTAGGCATCAGATCCAACCTTTCTGCTCCCCCTTGTTTTCACAGTCAATCGCATCCCCACTTGCAGGTGAGGGAACTGAGGCATGGAGCAGTGAAGTGACCTGTCCAATGCCGCAGAGCAGACAACTGGCAAAATCAGGATTAGAACCCAGGTCCTCTGACTCCCAAGCCCATGCTCTTTCCACCAGTCCCTGGGGCCTCCTGTTCTCCTACTAAAGGGAATCAGGGTAGACTGTGACACGATGTTAGAAGGTTGTCCCAAGTGGGACTCACAGTCTTAATCCCCATTTTACAGATGAGGTAACTGAGGCACAGAGAACTTAAGCGACTTGCCCAAACTCACGGAGTTGACAAGTGGCCGACCCGGGATTAGAACACATGACCTCTGACTCACAAACCCGGGCTCTTTTCACTAAGCCACGCTGCTTCTATCTGTATGTACCTGTAGGTAACTTATCTATTTATTTTTATTAATGTCAGTCTCCCCCTCTAGACCGTGAGCTCGTTGTGGGCAAGAATGTGTCTGTTTATACTCTCCCAAATGCTTAGTACAGTGCCTCACACAGTGTAAGCGCTCAATAAAAATGAATGAATGAATGAATAATCCCAGCTCCCTCACTTGTCTGCTGTGTGACCTCGGGCAAGTCACTTCACTTCTCTGGACCTCAGTTCCCTCATCTGAAAAGTGGGGATTAGGACTGTGAGCCCCATGTGGGTCAGGGACTGTGTCCAACCCGATTTGCTTATATCCACCCCAGCGCTCAGTACAGTGCCTGGCAAATAGTAAGTGCTTAACAAATACAACAATTATTATTATTATTATGAGACAGTCAATCAGTCGATCACATTTATTAAGCAAAGCACCGTACTAAGAGCTTGGGAGAGTACAATAGAACAATATAACAGACACATTCCCTGCCCACTTAGGGCTTACAGTCTAAAGCAGGAGGCAAGCATTAATATAAATCAATAAATGACAGTTCTGGACATAAGTGGTGTGGGGTCGGGAGGGGAGATGAAAAAAGGGAGCAAGACAGGGTGACACAGAAGGGAGTGGGAAAAGAGGTAAGGAGGGCTTAGTCAGGAAAGGCCTTTTGGAGATTCATTCATTCAATAGTATTTATTGAACGCTTACTATGTGCAGAACACTGGACTAAGCGCTTGGAATGGACAAATGGGTAACAGATAGAGACAGTCCCTGCCCTTTGACGGGCTCACGGTCTAATCGGGGGAGACGGACGGACGAGAACGATGGCGATAAATAGAATCAAGGGGATGGATGAACATCTCATTAAAACAATAGCTGGGGCAGCCCAATTTTCTGGTGTTCCCTTTGTGCCTCATGGCACTTTAGACATTTTCTAGTCCATAATTTCCAGATTCCCCTTGGCCGACTCCCTAAGGGGAAAAGCACAAGCCTGGGAGTCAAAGGATCTGGGTTCTAATGCCAGCTCTGCCCCATGTCTTTTGGGGGAATCCAGGTAAGTCATATCTGAGAAGCATAGAGAAGCAGCGTGGCTCAGTGGAAAGAGCCCGGGCTTTGGAGTCAGAGGTCATGGGTTCTAATCCCAGCTCTGCCACTTGTCAGCTGTGTGACTGTGGGTAAGTCACTTCACTTCTCTGGGCCTCAGTTACTTCATCTGAAAAATGGGGATGAAGACTGTGAGCCCCATGTGGGACAACCTGATTCTCCTGTGTCTACCCCAGCGCTTAGGACAGTGCTCTGCACATAGTAAGCGCTTAACAAATACCAACATTATTATTATATCATTCATCTGTGCCTCAGCTACCCCATCTGGAAAATGGGGATTAAATCTCACTCCCTTCTACATAGACAGTGAGCCCCAAGTGGGACAGGCACTATGTCCAATCCCATCAACTAGTACTCACCCAAGTATTTAGTACAGTGCTCTGCACACAATAAGTGTTCAGTAAGTGCCATTAATTAAGTGAATTAACTCATATCTACTCCAGCACCTAGTGGGTAGGAGCCGGGCCTGGGAGCCAGAAGGACCTGGGTTCTCATCCCGACTCCACCACTTGTCTGCTCTGTGAAGTTGGGCAAATCACTACACTTCTCTGAGCCTCAGTGACCTCATCTGTAAAACGGGGATTAAGACTCTGAGCCCCATGTGGGACGGAGACTATGTCCAACCCGATTTGGATAGATCCACCCCAGGGTTTAGTACACAGTAAGCGCTTAACAAATACCCCAATCATGTGGGACAGGGACCGTGTCCAACTCAATCACCTTGTATCTGCCCTAGCGCTTAATACAGTGCCTGGCACATAGTAAGCGCTTAGACAATACGACGATTATTATGATCATTTTTAGAACAGCGTTTGGCACGTAGTAAGTGCTTCGCAAGTACCGCAGTGATGATAACAATAATGATAATAAAGTTGACGGCATGGCGTCCTCGTCCCCCTGTCCCCCTCTCCACACCATTGCCTTACAGGGGCCTCTTCTGAGAGAGAGGGACACTTGTCCAGTTCCAGAACCCCCTTATTGCTGATGCCATTCAGTGTCCAGTCTCAGGTCAGTGGCATGGCGGATCTCACGCTCTCCTCTCACCCCACACCCTTCCGGAAAACACCAGTTTCGGGGGCGAAGAGGCCCATCCCACGCGGTCACTGAAAAAGCCCGTCACCCCTCACCACCGGCTTTAAGGCACCGAGACGGAAAGAATCCCATTGGTGCCTGCGACGGCTGCAGGCTTCCTTGGAGACGAGGTGGCCGTTTTGTTCGATGAGGCGGCCATCCGGTTCGACGGCTTTGGGCCCGTGGGTTCCTAAATGACGAATGACGCCTAACCTTGCCTCTGTTCCCGTTTTCCTAGGCAATCACTCAGGCGTGGTTCTGAGCATAAACACCAGGGAGATGCACAACTACCTGGTTAGCTGATGTCCGTCGCCGGAAACCTGCGCGGAAGAGACTTCTCGATTTTTTTTTTTTTTTCTCCCGGGGGAAGTCACTGAATTTCAAACCTGGCCCTAAGTGGCGTGGACGGGAGGTTTCCGAAGACAGCCCAGGAGCGTGTTTTCTACCGTCTACCCCAGAAGAAGGAAAGCCCGCTGCCTTTTCACGTGTGGACTGAGCGTTTGACATAACTTAGGAAGCAGATCCTCAGCCCCAGGCCCTCCCCACTCCATGTATTCTAATTTCTTTGTGTTCTCGTTTGGGGAGTGGTTTTCTTTTCATTAGTTTTTCTGAAGCAAGGTACCCGTCGTGATCGTCGTGGGTTTTCCACACGTCTCTCTCCCTCCTGCCAAACTGACTCTGAACCACAAGTGGGCTGGGAGGGTGAAAAACCCTCCCACGCCCCCACTTTGGATTCAACGTCCACCCTGTCCCTTTGGAGATGGCAGAAGAGGAAATGTGAAAGTATGAACCCGCTAGCTCTCCTGGGGAGGCTCAGAGAGGCCTCTGACCTTGTCCGTACCCTTCAGCTAGGCCAGGGGAAACACTCGTCACAGGGTGTCACCCTTGTCATTGTAACGGGCCCTGATCAAAACGGAAACAACCCCCTCATCCCGCTTGGTGATAGCACCAGTTATTGCTAGTGGAGGGTTCTGATCCCCTGCCCCTCTGCCCAAGTCTTTTTAAACTTCAGTTCATGTAAATACCACTTTAGGTAGCTCTCGGGTAATTTTTGGAACTCTCTCTTATTACGGCAGGGGACTCCCCGATCCCCGGACACCCCTCAGTCCTCGGACCGAGGCCTTCCCGCGAGGGAGCGGAATCGAGAGGCCCAGGTCCCGCTGAGGGACAACCCCGCCGTCCAGGGAGATTTGGAGCCCCCCACCAGCTCTGATCTAAATCCAGGACGGGTTCACTTCCCTCCATGGTCTTTTTCTACTCAGAAGTGTGATGGTGGCGGAGGAAGGAGGGAGTCGATGAAGCGCCGCGATCCGCTTCCTCCTCCTGGCTGTCAGTGGGATGTTTCTACGAGGCAAGGCCAGCGTTCGATTAGCAGAACAGACCCTCCCGCCTCCGTCTGGTTCTGAATCTGCCCACATCTTCCTGCGCCTTTGAAAGAGAGGAAGTTTCCGCTTGCTTCGGGTGGCCTGACGGTTTATCGGGGAGTCCGGCTGGAAGACGAGGGGGGTAGCGAGCTTTTCACCGTATGCCTTGTAGCCACGGCTCCTCTCGGTCACCGAAATCCAGCTGGTGGCCATATTCTCCACGCTGCCTTCCTCGAGAGTTGTCTCGAACTCCTTAGGCGTCAGACACCGAGGACGACGATACCCGGACAGCAAGTGGCCTCGCAAAAGTTCTATGCATCACGTTGGCTCTTCCGTAAGTCCAGGGACCTGCTGAAAGTGAGAAAATTCGTCATCGTCCACTTCCACCCGTCACCTACCCCTCTTGGCCTTCCTCTCCCGACTGCTGTCGTCAATGCCATCCCAGCCTACGGGGCCGTCCCTTTAAGCACAATCCAACGGGAATGGACAGAAAGAAGCTTCCACACGCTGATATCTCCCACAGGTTTAGTTCACCCCCGGGACATCAAAGGAATTCCTGGCACTCGGCTCCTCACAGAGCACTCAGGAACCCATCCGTGTGTCAGCTATGAGATCTCCCGTGAATCTCCTTTACGCCCCAGGCAGGACACCAAGATGACCCCTATGGCGACATCAAGTCTTCCCCGATAAAAGTAATCCTAATAATGGTATTTGTTAAGCACTTATTATGTGCTAAGCACTGTTCTAAGCTTTGGGGTAGATACAAGATAATCAGTTTGTCCCACATGGGGCTCACAGTCTTAATCCCCATTTTCCAGATGAGGTAACTGAGGCACAGAGAAGTTAAGTGACTTGCCCAAAGTCACTCAGAAGTCAAGTGGTGGAGTCAGGATTAGAGCCCATGTCCTCTGACTCCCAAGCCTGTGCTCTTTCCACTAAGCCCGGGAACGCTATTTAGAGGAGGCGGATTTGATTCTGTACTTCGGAGAATTCTTGGTGAGCATTATTGGAAGTCAGTTCGTGAAGGAAAGACCAGGGAGAAAGAGAGAGAGCTGCTTCCCTCTAGACTGTAAGCTCATTGTGGGCAAGGAACGTGACTTATTCTGTTACATTGTACTCTTCCAAGCGCTTAGTACAGTGCTCTCCACATACCAAATGTTCAATAAATATGACTGAGAGAAAGAGAAAGAGGAAGAGAGAGGGGAGAGAGAATTGTCTTTCCTATCCACTGATCATGCAGTTCACCACCTAGGGATCCATAGTCCCAGCCCCCCCAAAATGTCATTCCTCGTTGTGTCGTATACAGCCCGGCACTGTATACCCTGGCCTCCCCATCCTTCTCTCCATGCTAGTCTTTTATCAGAGAGTCGCTCCCTTCCCTCATTGCAGTGCTCCTTGCTGGTCTGTCTTCACCCATGGGCTCCCAGTTTTCAGCTGAGACATGTCGACTGAGGCGCCTTTTTACCTTATCCCTAAAATGCCTCCTCTGTCCTCCTCGCTTTCGAGTCCCCAATCAATAGTTCGCTAGTATTTTTATGTACTGAGTCCTTATTGCGTGTGGAACACTGTACTAAGCACTTGGGTGAGTACACTAGGGTGGCTAGACGCCATCTCTACCCTGTATGGGTCTCCTGCTATGTTTCACTCCTCTCACGCGTCTGGCCCACCGGAGTTGAATCAGAGCAGGCAGAGCTTCGATATTAAGAGACCGAAGATGATCCGGAACTTCGTCGCTCGTGATCTGGTCTTGCTGCTTGATGCTGAGTCTGGCCTGGAAGCGATGCTGGCAGAATGGGGCGTGGAACCGGGTGAGATGTCGGGTCCGGAGAGAAGGACAGTCAACGCTTCAGCTCTGGAGGTTTTTCATTTGGTTGCAAATCACTGAAACTCTCACGGAAGGTAGGGAAAAGTCACTCGACTTTAACCGTAAGCTCGTTACGGGCAGGAAACGTATCCGCTGATTCTGTTGTATCGTTTGCTCCCAGATGCTTAGTACAGTGCAGAGCACGTAGTGAGCCCTCAATAACTGCCACTGATTGATCGATTGACGGGTGGAAAGTGAAGTTCTTTCCCGGAAGGCATTTAGAGTGGGAGGGTCAAGTGAAGGGATATGTGGATTTTCGTTTTTCTTCTAAATTGTAAGAAGTATTTGTTTAGAGTCTTCGGTTCACTCCCTTGATGATTAAGCTGACTATTCTGAAATTTTAGCTATAATCCTTGTAAAAAAAAAAGGTATTTTGTTTCACTTTTATCCTCTATACACTCACATTTATATCTCTCTATATATTTATATATCAATAAAGATCTAGGTAAACACATATTCCTATCTTATAATTACTTATCAATCCATTAATGAATTCCCAACTCTTTTTCAGAAGACAAATGAAATGCAATAGTAATTTTGTCACTTTGTTACCTTAAGATAGGGACTGGTAAACTTGGCAGATCCCTTAGTCGCATTGAGCATCTTAGATACGATTTAACCTCAAGACTTTTTAATCGGAATCATCACCATCCAAACATAAGAGGAGGACTTGAGAGAGACCTGTGGAAATACATTTATCTGAACATTCTGCTTGCCGTTCTATTTTTGACCGATCTTAGGCCTTGAGTAGCTTTAGGCGGTGTTCTTTGGTAGCTACTTCAACCACTCGGAGAGCAGTACCGGCAGACTGATTTCTGAAATGTTTTTCTTTAAGGGTGGATTCTTTATTAGGAATAAAGAGATAAATGGATACGAGTTAGAATGGAAAATAGTCCCAAAGGAAATACCCTTTTGCTGCACCAAAGTGAACAAAACGCATTACTGTTGTGCCAGCAGATGGGAAGTGGTTGAGCAAAACACTGAGAATATGTGTTTTCTCTATGCGTTGTGGTGGAAAATGACTGGGGAATAAGGGAACGTTCATCCCTGTCTGGACAAATAAGACAGGGCACAGTAAGCGTTCAATAAGTACGATCAAATGAATGAATGGATACAGCAAACATTGTGGGGACGGTCGGGTGTGGACGTGGGCGTTGGGATGTCTCTGGGGTCCAACATGCCTGAGATTCCCTCAGGGCGTGGGTTTGTGCAAGAGAGAAGCCCCTGTCTCATCGGATCACTAGGTGTAAATTCGTGAGGGAATCGGATGATAGGAGGGCCGAAGAGAAAACTGCAGGACATTCAACAGGACCTCGACGTGCCTGGTACGGCAGCCTACAGTGGAGAGGTTTGGAAATACCGACGATCCGCGACTAGAAAGGGACAACACAAAGCCACACACGCCCTCAACTCCTACGCACTTGGTTGGGGAAAAGCATATATTTTGGGCCTTTGAAATACAACATGGTGTCCTGCTGTTTCCCTTTGGGCATTAGGGGTTTTTTGAAATGGTTTTCTGAGCCGACCAAGCCTAGCGCAGTCTTCCTAGTTCCCTACATTTTTCAGCGCTAGGCATCATGACAGTCGGTGGTAGTACGTCCTTCTGAAACTATCCTTCCACCACGGAGATGGTGCGGGAGAGATGGGTTTTGTCATCGGGTGACGGGATCTTCTCGCTGCATTGGGACAACAGGATTCACTGAGAGGCAAGTGCTTTGTAGGGAGCGAGCATTTTCCTGAAGATTCTTACTTCTGCTTCATGTCTCCGCCTTCTTTCCTGGATTTTTTTTCAGAACTTTCCGTCTGCTGAGAATCCATTCTTAGATCCGGATGAGTAAGTGAAACTTGGTTCCGGAGACCTGAGGTGTTCTCCTATGGACGTGTGTCGGTCAAAACAGAGAATTGACAGAGATGGTTGTCTGCCAGGGTAGGTGGGATTACCCAGTGGGTTGCGATCTGGCGCCTAGTAAGCTCTTAATCAATGCCAACATTATTATTAATGTTAATGTTGTGGTCCCAAGCCCTAGCACAGTACAAAGAAGCAACGTGGCCTAGTGGCAAGAGCACGGGATTGGGAGTCAGAACGTGGATTCTAATCCTGGCTCTGTCTCTTGTCTTCTGCGTGTCCTTGGGCAAGTCGCTTCACTTCTCTGGGCCTCCATTTTGTCATCTGTAAAATGGGAATTAAGACTGTGAGCACCAGCACCACATGGGACAGAAACAGTGTCCAACCTGATTACCTAGTATCTACCCCAGCGCTTAGAACAGTGCTTGGCACATATTGAGCGCTTAACAAATACGATACAGTTATTATCGTTATCATTGCAAAACAAATGGGTGTTCGAGAATTATTACCACTACTTGCAAAATGTGCATGAATTTTTACTTCTCGAGCATTTCAGCAATGAATCACTGGCATTTATCGAGCTCCTACTGTGTGCAGAGCACCGGACGAAGGGTTTGGAAGGGTATAAATGAGTAGACGTAACCTTGTGGATTAAGGAGTGTCGCTAGGGAAAAGCATTTTGCGGTGGAAGCGAAGTTGAATACAGAGGTCGCTTCTCTTTGCGTGGACGTGGTCAGTTCATTTCCTCATTGCTCTAACACAAGTTTGTTGCTGATGGTGAGCGGAGGTGAGAGGCAGCATCGCTTAGTGGATAGAGCCCGGGGCCTGGGAATCAGAAAGACCTGGGGTCTAATCCCAGCTTTGCCTCAAATCAGCTATGTGACCTTAGCTAAGTCACTTCACTTCTCTGTGCCTCAGTTGCCTCATCTTTAAAATAGAGAATAACAGAGTGAGCCCCATATGGGACAAGGACTGTGTCCAACCTGACTGATTTGTATCTACCGCAGAGCTTAGAACAGTGCTTGACACAAAGTACTTAACAAGTACCATAATTTTTATTATTATTACTATTAGGGAGTGCTGGGTGACCGGAAATAGAAGGCTGCAGATTCTCCCCATGGAATGTCGAAAAGTGGCCAAATCCCTACCCGTTCCCAGACTGCTTTGGGAAGGAAGTTGGCCCCAAACCGGTGATCTTCTCTTCTCCATTTTTGTTCTCTTGTTGTGCAGGTGGTCAGCTGGAGCCCAAACGGGGACTCTTTTTAGGTGCTTACTTTATGCCAGGCACTGTAGTAAGCACTGAGGTAGGTACAAGATAATTAGGTCCATGTTTTATGTGGGACTCACAGTCTTCACTGCCAATTTACAGATAAGGTTACCTAGGCACAGAGAAGTTAAGTGATTTGCTCAAGGTCACACAGCAGACAAGAGGATTCCTACTGGGGAAATAGAAAGTTGGCTCTCCAGTTGAGAACTTGGAGAGGGACTGGGTTGAGATAACCACATTTCCCCCAGCCTAACCGTTGGCATAAAACAGAAAATTTTTGAGCTACCTACATCAATCATTGTTATTTGTTGAATATTTACTCGGTGTAGACTGAGTGCTTGAAGAGAGACTGCTTGGTCCAGTAGAAGGAGCATTGGCCTGGGTGCCAGAGGACCTGGATCCTCTGGCTCTGCCACCTGCCTGTTGGGTGACCTTGGATAAGTCACTTCACTTCACCAAGCCTCAAGTAGCTCATCTGTAAAATGGGGATTCAATCCCTATTCTCCATCCTAAGATTGTGAGCCCTGTGTAGGATTGTGAAACCTGACATGATTAGCTTGTATCTTCCCCAGTACTTAGAACAGTGCTTGACACAGAATAAGTGCTTAAAAACACCACAGTGATTAATACCATCATCACTGTTAAGTCATTTCATTTCCCATGTCCACGGTTTCCTCATCTAGGGGGATTCAAGACCGACTCTCCCTCCCGCTTAGCCGGCGATCCCCAAATGGGACAGGGATTCGGTCAGATCTGATTATCTTATATCTACCCCAGCGCTTAGTACAGTGTCCAGCACAGAACAAATTCCATAATTGTAATTATTAAAAGGCAATGCCCTCAATTGTCATAAAGCGAGGCTTCAGATGAGATGAGTTTAATCCCTCTCGAACAATCAGTTGCATTTATTGAGCACTTCCCGTCTGTAGAGGCTATACTAAGCTCCCCCCATCACTGAGGGCAAGTGCAGTTCCACAAATATGGCCTGCTGCTTTGTGCTACATGCTGACCCTTTGTGCTTTAACTAGAAGCCAAAATTGTTCTTCCAGCAGCACAGGTCCGGACAAAACAGGTCACAGGAGCAGAGGGGCCAATTTGTTTTTGCATTCCCTTAATACAGGGTTTGCCAGGAGTGCTCGGTTACAGTGCTCTGTACACAGGAAGCGCTCAGTAAATACCACTGATTCATTGGCGGCAACCTTGCTGCCGTCAGCTACAGAGAAGCCTAGAGTATCGAACCGATGTCACCTTGGCCTGCTGAGTAACTTCCGCTGGCCTTAGTCATTCAAATCGGGAAAATAAATAAACCCCGATAGAATGAATTCAGGATTGAATTCCAGCCTGGCGTCACATCTCCGGATCCCTCCCGGATCCAGTTTTAGTGGAGCAAATCTCTCCATCCATCCTGGTTTCTCCACCTCCTCTCTCTTTCACGTCTCTCCCAGGTCTTTCACACTTTCACAACCGACTCGTTTTTTCCGAAATGAGAATCCGATTGGGCCCTTAGAAAGTGATCGAACCCAGAACTCGGCCCAGAGAAGGGACGGACCGAGACACGTTGTAACTCCCGTCTCCCTTCCAAATAGTTTCCTCTCTCCAGGAACTCTGTCTCCGTCTGAATTCCAACAGAAGGTTTTGAAGTCCAAGTGGGTTGAGGTAGCTCTGTTTTTCATCAGACCCGTCTCCTCCTCGTTGCATGCGTGTTTCAGAGCTTCGAGCATTCGGTATCTTATTCCCCTGGCCGTTTAGAAGAATTCTTCCTCTAAGCTTGTCCTCTGGACTGTAAGCTCGTTGCTGGCAGGGGATGTCACTCTTTATTGTTGTATTGTAGTTTCCCGAGCGCTTAGCCCAGTGCTTTTCACACAATAAGCGCTCAATGAATACGATTGAATGCATTAGTTCCTAGCTCACTTAGAAAAATGCGACTCTGACCACCCTCACCTCCGCTCTTTCTATACAGTTTTGGGCTTCAAAGGGAAGGCTGAAATAATTTCATAATCAGTGCATTGTCAACAGTTATTAAAATGAAATCTTTGTATATTTTTGTAAATATGTAACAAATTAAATGGCAGTTTTGTAGTCACGTGCTGTTTTGAGAAAAGAGGCAGATATATGTTTGAATACGCTTACTGTCACACTTTAACCGGGGATTCAATTGCACAATCACTACTTTAATTCAGTCTTGTGCAAAAAATACACGCATCCATAACCGGGTATATGTTAGTGATTCACCTCCAAAATTCTATTTATACGATGCCCAGAACAGGTTTAACCATCTTTTCAGCTTCCATACCTGTAGCAGCCAAACGACTGTAACGTGTTCCCATGTCCCGTGCATTCCAAAGGTACGCATTCGTCTTGAGAAACTGCACTACGGATTTTCTTAAATAAAATTGGTTTCAAACAGTTCCCTTGGTTGGCTTGCTCATTTTGTGTTAATGGCTATCAACGCCAAAGCAAATGGAATGAATCTTTCATTGTTTCTTCCCTTTTGACAATTGCAAATTGTGCTCTGGCCTGAATTTTATCTTTTTTTTTTTAATGTTACTTGTTAGGCGCTTACTATGTGTCAAACACCATTCTAAGCATCTGGGGAATTCAAAGACATTACACACATACAAAGACATTAATTAGGTCAGACACAGTCCCTGTCCTTGGGACTGACAGCCTAAGTTGGAGGAGGAACAGGTCTTTAATCTTTAGTCTCTTAGAGAAGCAGCGTGGCTCAGTGGAAAGAGCCTGGGTTGGGGAGTCAGAGGTCAAGGGTTCGAATCCCTGGTCCTCCACTTGTCAGCTGTGTGACTTCGGGCAAGTCACTTAACTTCTCTGCATCTCAGTTCCCTCATCTGTAAAATGGGGATGAAGATTGTGAGCCCCACGTGGGACAACCTGATCACCTTATATCCCCCCAGCACTTAGAACAGTGCTTTGCACATAGTAAGCTCTTAACAAATACCAATGTTATTATTATTATTATTGTTATTATTATTATTATTGTCAATGTCTGTCTCCCTCTCTAGACTGGAGACTACTTATGGGCAGGGAATGTGCCTGCTAATTCTGTTTTATTGTACTCTCCCAAATGCTAAGAACAGTGCTCTGCATACAGAGAAGCAACATCGTGTAGTGGGTAGAGCACAGGCTTAGGAGTCAGAAAAATGAAAATAAAAATAAATAAATGATGGCATTTGTAAAACGCTTATTATGTGCCAAGCACTGTTTTACCGCTGGGTAAATACAAGGTAATCAGGTTGTCCATATGGAGCTCACAGTCTTCATCCCCATTTTACAGATGAAGTAACTGAGGCTCAGAGAAGTGAAGTGACTCACCCAAGGTCACACAGATAAGTGGCAGAGCTGGGATTAGAACCTAAGACCTCTGACTCCCAAGCCCGGGCTCTTTCTGCATAACCACACTGCTTCTCTACTGCTTCTCAGAAGGCCTCGGGTACTAATCCCAGCTCTGCCACTAGTCTGTTGTGTGACCTTGGGCAAGTCACTTCACTTCTCTGAGCCTCAGGTACCTCCTCTGTAAAATGGGGATTAAGACGTGAGTCTCGTGTGGGACAAGGACACTGATTAGAGCAGTGTCTGGCACATAGTAAGCACTTAACAAATGCCACAATTATTTAAGAGATGAGGTAACTGAGGCCCAGAGTAGTTAAGTGACTTGCCAAAGGTAAGGCAGCAGACGTGGCGGGGCTGTGATTAGAACCCAGGTCCTTCTGACTCCCACTCCTGTGCTGTAGCCACTAAGCTGCTCTGCTTCTTACAGCATATTCTCCCAAGAACTTAGTACAGTGCTCTGCACACACTAAGTGCTCACGGAATAACATCGATGATCGAGTGATTTCAAGAGAAGCGATTGTAATCCATTGAGTGAACAGAGACCCAATTTTCTCGCCACTCCTGTGAGCCTGTACTCACTCATCCTGAGTACTCACATCTTAATCCCCATTTTACAGATGAGGTCACTGAGACTGGAGAAGTGAAGTGACTGGATCCACCACCAGAACGATTGCAAATGAAAGCGGGGCATTCTGGAAGAGACGTGTCCATAGCGTCACTATGGGTCAGAGACAACTTGACGGCATGAGGCAAGACCCCGGCTCTCAGAACAGTGCTTGGCACCTACTAAGCATTTAACAAGTACCAAAATTATCATTATTACGATATAACAGAGTTGGTAGACACATTCCTTACCCACAGTGAAAACTCTCTGGATCCACCATCAGAACGATCGCAGATGAAAGCGAGGCATTCTGGAAGAGATGTGTCCATGGCGTCGCTGTGAGTCAGAGACAACTTGACGGCATGAGGCAAGACCCCGGCTCTTAGAACAGTGCTTGGCACCTACTAAGCACTTAACAAGTACCAAAATTATTATTATTACGATATAACAAAGTTAGTAGACACATTCCTTACCCACAGGGAAAACCCTGTTGAACCGTGCTTGGAACAACACAGTTCTCTCCCGCCTCCCTTCTTACTTCAGCGTCCTTTTCACAGACTCTTCTTTCCGTCTCTTTTACGAGTCTTTCCTTCCCACCTACTTCTTAACTCCGAAGTTCGGGGGGGGTCCTTCGAGGCTCTGTTCCAGCACCCTGCTCGTCTTTATACTCACTCTCCCTTGGGGATCTCCACTCTCGTGGCTTGCAGTACTCTTTCCACCCCATCCTTCATTAGCTTGGATTTTTCTTTTAATGGTACTTGTTAGGTGCTCACTATATACCAGGCCCTGTACTGAGCGCTTGGACTTTTCTTTTAATGATACTTGTTAGGTGCTCACTATATACCAGGCCCTGTACTGAGCGCTTGGACTTTTCTTTTAATGGTACTTGGCGACTAAATAGAATCGAGGCGATGTACATTTCATTAACAAAATTAACAAAATAAATAGGGTAATGAAAATATATACAGTCGAGCAGACGAGTAGAGTGCGGAGGGGATGGCAAGGGCGAGGGGGAGGAGCAGAGGGAAATGGGGGGAAAAGAGGGTTAAGCTGCGGAGAGGTGAAGGGGGGGCGGTAGAGGGAATAGAAGGAGAAGGGGAGCTCAGTCTGGGAAGGCCTCTCGGAGGAGGTGAGCTTTAAGTAGGGTTTTGAAGAGGGGAAGAGAATCAGTTTGGCGGAGGTGAGGAGGGAGGGCGTTCCGGGACCCCGGAAGAAGGGGAGTGACATGCCCAGATCGTTTCTGCAGGAAGATGAGCCGGGCAGCGGAGTGAAGAATAGACCGGAGCGGGGCGAGACAGGAGGAAGGGAGATCGGAGAGAAGGCTGACACGGTAGTCTAGCCGGGATATAACGAGAGCCCGTAGCAGTAAGGTAGCCGTTTGGGTGGAGAGGAAAGGGCAGATCTGTACTGAGCACTGGGGTAAATACAAGCGCATAAGGTTGTCCATAATAATAAATATATATATATATATATATGTTGGTATTTGTTAAGCGCTTACTATGTGCCGAGCACTGTTCTAAGCGCTGGGGTAGACACAGGGCAATCAGGTTGTCCCACGTGGGGCTCACAGTCTTCATCCCCATTTTACAGATGAGGTAACTGAGGCACCGAGAAGTGAAGTGACTTGCCCAAAGTCACACAGCTGACAAGTGGCAGAGCCGGGGTTCGAACCCATGACCTCTGACTCCAAAGCCCGTGCTCTTTTCCACTGAGCCACGCTGCTTCTTCGATAATAATAATGTTGGTATTTGCTAAGCGCTTACTATGTGCAGAGCACTGTTCTAAGCGCTGGGGTAGACACAGGGGAATCGGGTTGTCCCACGTGAGGCTCACAGTCTTAATCCCCATTTTACAGATGAGGTAACTGAGGCACAGAGAAGTTAAGTGACTTGCCCACAGTCACACAGCTGACAAGAGGCAGAGCTGGGATTCGAACTCACGACCTATGACTCCCAAGCCCGTGCTCTTTCCACTGAGCCACGCTGCTGTTGCAGACTTGTTCATTCCAAGCGCTTAGTACAGCGCTCTGCACATAGTAAGCGCTCAATAAATACTATTGAATGAATGAATGAATTCTCCGGTTACCAGGTTAATCTAATCACTCATCCTTTCCCGCCTTGATTATTCTATCAATCTACTGGCCGACGTCCCAGGCTCCTGTCTCTTCCCACTCCAATCCTTACTTCACTCTGTTGCCCGGATCCTTTTTCTACCACATCGTTGAGCCCCTTTCCTCAAAAATCTCCAATGGTTGCCCATCCACCTCCACATTAAATAGAAACTCCTCACCATTGGCTTTAAAGCAATCAATCCCCTTGCCCGCTCCTACCTCACCTCACTGCTCTCCTACTACAAGCCCGCACACTTCACTCCTCTAATGCTACTAACCCTCTCATCTGTAAAAAAAAAAATGGGGATTAAGAGTGTGAGCCGAGTGCGCGACAGGGGCTGTGTCCAACCTGGTTAACGTGTATCTGTCCCAGGGCTTAGAATGGCGCTTGGCACATAGTAAAACCCATATCATTCGCCTCTACCACCCCCTCCAGATACTTGTCGCTGTCATCTACCGTCCTCCCGGTCCCACCTCCGATTTTTTCAACCACCTAGACCCCTTCCTCACCTTCCTCCTCTCCTTCTCTCCGCCCGCTCCGATCCTCGGGGACTTCGACGTCCACGTGGACGTACCCGACGGCTCCTCCGCCGCCCGCCCGCTATCCCTCCTCGACTCTGCCGACCCCCTCCTCCACCGTACCGCGCCCGCTCACCGACTCGGTCGCGCCCTCGATCTCGTCATCTCCTACCGCTGCGCCATCTCCCCCCTCGCCGACTCCGAAATCCCTCTCTCCGACCATAACCTTCTCACCTGCCTCATCTCTCACACTCCCTCCCCCTGCAGATCTTCGCCAGTGCCCCACGGAGACCTCCGCTCTCTCGATCCCATCCGTCTCTCCAATAGCATCTCTCCTCACCTCGCCGCCCTGTCCTCGCTTCCCACTCTCGACGACCGGGTCTCCGCTCTCGACTCCGCCCTCTCTACTCATCTCGACTCTCTCGCCCCCCTTTCCCTCCGCCGCTCTCGCTCCGCCGACCCACGGCCCCGGATCGCCTCCTCCGTCCGCCTCCTGCGCTCCTACGCTCGAGCCGCCGAGCGCCGCTGGCGAAGGTCCGAGCGCCGGGCCGACCTCGCACGCTTCAAATTTATCCTTTCCTGCCTTAACTCTGCCCTCTCCTCCGCCGGGCAAAACGTCTTCCCCTGCCTCATCGACACCCACGCCCGTCACCCCCACCGATCGTTCCGGACCTTTAACTCTCTCCTTAGGCCCCCCGTTCCTCCCCCTCCCCCATCTCTCACCCCCAGTGATCTGGCCACCTATTTCCTCACGAAAATCAACGCGATCGGGTCTGAGCTCCCCAGAGTCACCCCTCCGCCTCTCCCCTCCCCACCACCGACCCCCTCCCCTACTTTCCCATCCTTCCCCGCGGTATCCTCAGAGGACATCTCCTCCCTCCTCGCAAGCGCCACCCCCTCCACGTGCGCCTCGGACCCCATTCCCTCTCGCCTTATTAAAACCGTCGCCCCTGCCCTCCTCCCTTCCTTGACTTCTATCTTTAACCACTCGATCTCCAACGGTTCCTTCCCCTCTGCCTTCAAACATGCCCACGTCTCCCCCATCCTCAAAAAACCCGCTTTCGACCCCACTTCCCCCTCCAGTTATCACCCTATCTCCCTACTACCCTGCCTTTCCAAGATCCTAGAACGAGTCGTCTACGATCGATGCTTAGAATTCCTTAACTCCCATTCTCTCCCGGACCCCCTCCGATCTGGCTTCCGTCCCCTCCGCTCTACCGAGACCGCTCTCTCTAAGGTCACCCGTGACCTCCTTCTTGCCAGATCCGATGGCTCCTACTCCATTCTGATCCCCCTCGACCTCTCTGCTGCCTTTGACACCGTAGACCGTCCCCTCCTCCTCCATACCTCATCTCACCTCGGCTTCACGGACTCCGTCCTCTCCCGGTTCTCGTCTCGCCTCTCCGGCCGGTCATTCTCGGTCTCCTTCGCCGGCGCCTCCTCCCCCTCCCATCCTTCAACTGTCGGAGTTCCTCGAGGGTCAGTTCTCGGCCCTCTTCCGTTCTCCATTTGCACTCACTCCCTCGGTGAACTCGTCCGCTCTCACGGCTTCGACTACCATCTCTACGTAGATGACACGCAGATCTACATCTCCGCCCCCGTCCTCTCCCCCTCCCTTCGGGCTCGCATCTCCTCCCGCCTCCGGGACGTCTCCACCCGGATGTCGGCCCGCCCCCTAAAACTCAGCGTGAGCGAGACCGAGCTCCTCATCTTCCCTCCCGAAACCGGTCCTCTCCCAGACTTCTCTATCATCGTGGATGGCACGACCGTCCTTCCCGTCTCTCGGGCCCGCGATCTCGGTGTCATCCTCGACTCGTCTCTCTCGTTCACCCCGCGCGTCCTATCCGTTACCGAGACCTGCCGGTCTCACCTTTACGATATCGCCAAGATCCGCCCTCTCCTCTCCACCCAGACGGCTACCTTACCGCTACGGGCTCTCGTTATATCCCGGCTAGACTACCGTGTCGGCCTTCTCTCTGACCTCCCTCCTCTTTCGCTCCGCTCCGGTCTATTCTTCACTCCGCCGCCCGGCTCATCTTCCCGCAGAGACGATCTGGGCCTGTCACTCCCCTTCTTAAACAACTCTGGTGGTTGCCCATCGACCTCCGCTGCAAACAAAAACTCCTCACTCTAGGCTTCGAGGCTCTCCATCACCTTGCCCCTTCCTACCTCTCCTCCCTTCTCTCTCTCTACCGCCCACCCCGCACGCTCCGCTCCTCCGCCGCCCACCTCCTCGCCGTCTCTCGGTCTCGCCTATCTCGCCTTCGACCCCCGGGCCACATCCTCCCGCGGTCCCGGAACACCCTCCCTCCTCACCTCCGCCAAACTGATTCTCTTCCCCTCTTCGAAACCCTACTTAAAACTCACCTCCTCCGAGAGGCCTTCCCAGACCGAGCTCCTCTTCTCCCTCTTCTCCCTCTACCGCCCCCCCTTCACCTCTCCATAGCTTAACCCTCTTTTCCCCCCATCTCCCTCCGCTCCTCCCCCTCTCCCTTCCCATCCCCTCGGCACTGTACTCATCCGCTCGACTGTATATATTTTCATCACCCTATTTATTTTGTTAATGAAATGTACATCGGCTCGATTCTATTCAGTCGCCATCGTTTTTACGAGACGTTCTTCCCCTCGACTCTATTTATCGCCATCGTTCTCGTCCGTCCGTCTCCTCCGATTAGACCGTAAGCCCGTGAAACGGCAGCGACCGTCTCTATCTGTTGTCGACTTGTTCATTCCAAGCACTTAGTACAGTGCTCTGCACATAGTAAGCGCTCAATAAATACTATTAAATGAATGAATGAATAAAGCACTTAATAAGTACCATAAGTATTATTATTGGGAGGCAGAGGACCTAGGTGGGGGGGGGTCTGAGGAGTGGGGACTAGAGGAGTGGAGGCTTTTAGCCCATAATTATCCTTCTTCTTCTGATTTGTCTCAGCTCAGTGTCTATCTCCATTGCTTAGTTATAGAGACATGGATGGAACTACGTAGAAAGCACACATTTAGCTAAAGAAAATTGCACACCCACATGGTGAGATCCAGACTCCCACGACATAGCACAGAGTAGTACACGGAGCCCGGGTCTGGCAGTCAGGAGGGCGTGAGTTCTAAAATCTGCTCCTCCACTTGTCTGCTGTCTGACCTTGGGCAGGTCACTTCGCTTCTCTGGGCCTCAGTTCCCTCATCTGGGAAATGGGGTTTGAGACCGTGAGCCCCACGTGGGACAAGGACTGCGTCTAACTCTATTTGCTTGTATCCACCCCAGTGCTTAGTACAGTGCTTTTGGCACACAGTAAGTGTTAAACCAAGTCCATGATTATTATTATTAATACAGACTCCTCCTTGACCAGAGTCACCCTCCAACCCGCGAACCCCACCTGACCCCAGAATGCTTTGTGGCAAATGGAAGGGCAGAACGTTAGGGTCGACAGAGTCTGGATAGGACCCACAGACCCTAACCCACCCACCTCCAACATAAACACATACAGATCCCAGAGAGCTCTGTGACAAACCGAAGGGCAGAACTTCAGAGCCTGCAGAGGCTGGACGGGCCCACCGTCCCCCATAAATAACGGATCGTTGCTTGGGGCCAAAGCTCATGCACGCCAACACACGTAGGCTCTTAGCACCATTTTCAAAATGGCACAGGGGACTGAGGGGAGGCTAGACTATTTCGACCAAACAGAGTAGCCACATGGGCACCTTGCCCATCTCAACAACATTATTAGTAGTGAACACGAGCCCTTTACTCCACCGGCTGGGTTTCAGCAATGCCTCAGACGGGAGCCGTGAGTGGAAAAGGCAGAAAACTCAAACGAGGCTACTGGAGACTGTCAGCTGGGAATCCACTTCTAAAAGTGTAAAACCCTCACGAAACACTTCTCTGACACATTTTCTTTTTCCTAAATTAGAGAAATATACTCTCCCATGTGCTTAGTATAATGCTCTGCACACAGTAAGCGCTCCATAAATACAGCTGAATGAATGAAGGGCAAAAAGAATGTATTTTCAATCGAATTATAATGGGCACGGCCAACGTATTCAATTAAAAAAAATGAACCAACAGCCTTTTTCATGTCTCCTGCTGGCTTCTTTCACAGAGGCTTTTTAAATATGATGTTTTGTTGTGGTTGTTGAAAATATATAATGAAGAAACAATTACATTCTGAATGCGAGAACATTATTATATAACAAGTCACCATGGCTGGTCAATTTGGAAAGTGTCTAAAAAAGGAAAAATTGAGGCTAAAATTAGAGATCGGCTCTTCTCAGTTCCTTCTTGACTAGAAAGAGCAAGACACTGGAATGGTCTAAAGAAACCCCTTTGGTCCCTGAAAGCCTATTTAAAAACATTTTATGTGATATTAGACAGAAATATATGTTTTAGTGCCTGTGAGCACAGACAGGAGTTCAATCTGCAAATCTTCCTTTCGTTCAAGAGGATCTATTACCTTCTCAGACTTGATAATGATGGTATTTGTTAAGTGCTTACTATATGCAGAGCACTGTTCTAAGCGCTGGGAGAGATACAGGGTCATCAGGTTGTCCTACGTGAGGCTCACAGTTACTCTCCATTTTACAGATGAGGTCACTGAGGCACAGAGAAGTGAAGTGACTTGCCCACAGTCACACAGCTGACAGGTGGCAGAGCCGGGATTCAAACCCATGACCTCTGACTCCCCAGCCCGGGCTCTTTCCTCTGAGCCACACTGCTTGTAAGAGCCATATTCCCAAAAAGAAAAGCAGTGCGGCTTAATTGGTTAGAGCACAGGCCTGGGAGTCAGATGCTAATCCCGGTTCTGCCACATGTCTACTGTGTGACCTTGGACAAGTCACTTCATATCTCTGGGCCTCACTTACCTCATCTGTAAAAAGGGGACTAAAACTTTGAGCCCCAAGTGGGACAAGGACTCTGTTCCACCTGATTAACTTGTATCTCCCCCTGCGCTTAAGACAGTACCTGGCACACAGTAAGCGCTTAACAAGTACCATTATTATTATTCTAATCTTGAATCTGCCACATGTCTGCTGTGTGACCTTAGGCAAGTCACTTCACTTCTCTGAGCCTCAGCTATCTTATCTGTAAAATGGGGATTAAGAATGTGAGCTCCATGTAGGACAGCGACTGTGTTCAACCCATTTATCTTGTATTTACCCCAGTGCTTAGAACATGCTTGGCACATAGCGAGTGCTTTAAAAGAACCATTATTGTTATTATTATTAAAAAGTAGGTCAGAAAAAAGGATTTCTTTCACAGCATGAACCTAGTTTGAAACGAGGGCTTTGCTCTCTCCCTGGGGAATGGGAATTTCTATCAAAAACTCAAAATGTTCATCCACTAGTATTACTTCATGAATAGATGTGTGGCAAAGAGATTCACCTTTATAACATTCCCAGCCCAAATCAGTGGGGACCATTCCAGGATCAGTCGAACCCAGGCGTTCCCAGTGGAGAAGGTAAAGCACATCTTCTTTAGAAGGTAAAGCCCAAGGTAAAGCAATACAACTAATGGTATTTACTGAGCGCTTATTGTGTGCAGAGCACTGGACGAAGCACTTGGCACAGGGAAAGACTGTAGACTCTAGACCGTAAGCTTGTTGCGGGCAAGGAATATGTCTGTTTATTGTTATACTGTATTTTCACAAACACATAGTACAATGCTCTGCACTCAGTAAATGCTCAATAAATACGATTCAATGAATGTTGTTTTACTGTACTCTCCCAAGTGCTTAGTACAGTGCTCTGTACACAATAAGCACTCAATAAATACAACTGACTGACAATACAACAGAGTTGGTGGACACGTTCCCTGCTCATAGTGACATCATTCATTCATTCATTCATTCAATCATTTTTGGGCAGGGATTGTCTCTGTTGCCAAATTGTACATTTCAAGCGCTTAGTAGAGTGCTCTGCACACAGTAAGCGCTCAATGAATATGTTAGAATGAATGGAGCACTTACTATGTGCAAAGCACTGTACTAAGCACTTGGAAGAGTACAAAGAACAACAGACGTATTCCTGCCATCAAGGAGCTCACAGTTTAAAGAGGGAGCTAGACATAAATAGAAATAAATAAATACATAAATATATACAGATATCTACATATGTGCTGTGGGGCTGGGAGGGAGGTTGAATGAAGGAGTAAATAAGAGCAGGGCAGAAGGGAGTGGGAGAAGAGGAGACAAGGCCTCAGGATGGAAGCACGATCAGAGATCGGGCCCTCACCATCTTGCTCCGCTGAACGTCCTTGGGGCAGACCGATGCCATTTTTTTTGGAGTCGGTCAGTCAGTCGGACTTCGTATTTATTGAGCGCTTAGAGCGGCCCGCACCTCATTTTCCTCCCAAAGCACAAGTGTAATTCCCCTCATCCACCTCGCACGAAGAATAAAAGCAAAGTACATCAAACTCCACTGCCTGGATGTCTTGGCGCTTAGGAAGGCCGGTTCTGCCTCGGAGGGAAGTTTGATGTCGCGGCAAGAAGAGCGTTGAAAAGGCTGATCAGGACTTTCCTGTGAGGTTTTCCCAGCCCCGGAGTGACCCATTTCAGATATCATAGAAGGCAGGTCCCCCACCCTGCATTCTGGCCACGGCACCGATGGAGAATTAGGGAACGTTCTTCTCCCGCCGACGTTATCCTGATGATAAGAAACGACCACATAAACACAGTGGAATTTGTTAAGAGCTTGCTAAGCAGCGGCGCCATACCGAGCACTGAGATAGCTATAAGATACTGAGGTGGAACTGTGGCCTTAGCGGAAAGAACACGGGACTGCCAGTCAGGGGACTTGAGTTCTAATTCCAGTTCTGTCCCTCTTCTGTGGTGAGACCGTGGGCAAATAATAATAACGATAATAATGACGGCATTTGTTAAGCTCTTACTATGTACCAAGCACTGTTCTAAGTGCTGGAGTAGATACAAGGTAATCAGGTTGTTCCACATGGGGCTTACCGTCTTAATCGTTATTTTCCAGATGAGGTCACTGAGGCCCAGAGAAGTGAAAAAAAATGTTGGTATTTGTTAAGCGCTTACTATGTGCCGAGCACCGTTCTAAGCGCTGGGGTAGATACAAGGTTATCAGGTTGTCCCTTGTGAGGCTCACAGTCTTCATCCTCACTTTACAGATGAGGGAACTGAGGCACCGAGAAGTTAAGTGACTTGCCCAAAGTCACAGAGCTGACAAGTGGTGGAGCCGGGATTAGAACCCATAACCTCTGACTCCTAAGCCCGTGCTCTTGCCACTGAGCCACACTGCTTCAGTGCTTCTCACAGGTGATAAGTGGTGGGAGCCGGGATCGGAACCCATGACCTCTGACTCGCCACGCTGCTTTTCCTAAATCACTTGCTTCTCCAAATCACTTTCCTTCTCTGTGCCTTGTTTTTCTCAACTGGGAAAAGGGGATTCCGTACCTGTTGTCTCTCTCCTGTGGGACAGGTACTGTCTCCTTGTAGCGGTGGACAAGACGCAGGTTCTACTCACCGACATTTTCCTCAAAGCACGCGACCATCCTTGTGACCGGAGAGCGGTCCGGGCATCTCAACGACTCCAACAGAACCCGACCAATCCCATCCTCCTCCCAGGGTGGGGAAGTTCCAGAATGGAAGTCTTCGGAAGCATTCCCAGGGGGAGCGTTGGCTTCTTGCCATCCTGAAACACCAAGCCCCCACATTCTTCTTCTCCCGCTCCCTTCCTCCCTTTGATCTTCCCCTCTCCCAGCCCCAAACCACTTATGTCCAAATCTGTCATTTATTGATTTCTATTAATGTCCATCTCCCCGTCTCTAAACTGTAAGCTCGTCGTGAGCGGGGAATGTGTCTATTGTGGTATTGTGCTCTCCCAAGCGCTTAGCACAGTGCTCTGCACACAGTAAGCACTCCAGAAAATGGAAAGAATGAATTTGCCCCACTTTGACAGACGAAGCCCAAGCCTTTTGAGGTTCTGGAGGGCATGGAGATGGGCAGGGGGGTGGTAGGGGGTCCCTATTTTCAAGCAAGTGACGGAAGCCACTTGTTTTTCGTCACGCAAGACTGCACCGCAACTACTTTTAACCACCTTCTCTGGGACCAGTTTTGGGGACTGTTGAAGCTGCTACCCTATTTATTTTGTTAATGAAATGTACATCGCCTTGATTCTATTTAGTTGCCATTGTTTTTACGAGATGTTCTTCCCCTCGACTCTATTTATCGCCATCGTTCTCGTCCGTCCGTCTCCCCCGATTAGACCGTAAGCCCGTCAAAGGGCAGGGACCGTCTCTATCTGTTGCCGACTTGTTCATTCCAAGCACTTAGTACAGTGCTCTGCACATAGTAAGCGCTCAATAAATACTATTGAATGAATGAATGAATGAATGGTAGTTTGGATGCCCACGTCTTGCACATTTTTTTTTTACAAATCTATCCACTAAAGCAGAATGGCTTAGTTGGCTAGAGCAAGGTCTGAGAGACAGAAGGACCTGGGTTCTAATCCCGGATCTGTCACATGTCTGCTGCGTGATCTTGGGCAGGTCATTCAATTTTCTGGGCCTGTCACCTCCTGTAAAATAGGGATAAAGAGTGTAATCCCCATGAGGAACAGGGACTGTGTCTAAAGGGATTAATTTGTGACTACCTCAATGCTTAGGATAGTGCTTGGCACATAGTAAGCACTTAATAAGTAACATAATTATTATTGGGTTTTTTTTCACATTGACTTCATTCATTCACTTGTGTTTATTGAGCGCTTATTATGTGCAAAGTACTGTACTAAGCGCTTGGGGCTTTCACAGGGCCCCTCCTATTGAGCCTTCAAGTCCAGGTGCAGGGATTGCCCGAACTTTGCTGCACCCCAGCTTGACATTTTGCTCCACTTTTCCTCATCTCCCACTTCCTTCTGTGTCACCCTGACTCGCTCCCTTTGTTCTTCCCCCTTCTCCCAGCCCCACACCATTGATGTACATATCTGTCATTGTATTTATTTCTATTGATGTCCATTTATTTGTACTAATGTTTGTCTCTCTCCCCTCTAGACTTGAGCTCATTGTGAGCAGGGACTTTCACTCTTGGTTGCTGTATTGTACTTACCCAAGCACTTAGTACAGTGCTCTGCACACAGTAGGCGCTTAAATAAATACAATTGAATGAATGAATGAACTTCATTAAGGAACTGTGTCGTGCTTCTCTGAACAACCACCCCCAGCCACCAGCCCCAGGCATGAGGAAGGCTAAGGAAAGTGGCCCACCTAGGGAATGCTGGAGCGGGCGGTTCGGAATGGTGGGAAGGAGGTCACTGTCAGGCATTTTTTGACGAGAGGCCCGATTTTGTCTCTTAAATGACGTACCGATATAAATTAAAAACAAATATTTATTGTAAATATACAAATAAATAACTTACTTTGAAGGAAAACACCTCAACTTAAATTCTAATCCGCCGTCTTAACATGCAGGGGGATACCTGGGGTGGCTGGCGTTGGCGGGTCTGTGCTTTATCAATAGGGGCCCCAGGGTGACGGGATCCACTTGAAAACATGGTTCCCACTCAGCGTGCCATCTTGTCTAAAGCGTTCGCCGTCTGAAAGGGTTACAGAACTGGACGATCAAAACCGGGCTAACACCCTCCGATATGGGCCATGTCTTCTTCGGATTCAAGGACAACTGTGATAACATGTCTCTGTCGACAGACAGCAAGAGATAATTTCTCTATCCACCCATCTATATTCTAAATAGATAGGTAGCTAGATATAGGCTGTATGCTGAATCTTGCCAGAGGTCTCTGGCTTAAACCATCCGAGAGAGATACGGGTGAGATTTTTATTCCCCTTTTTGCCCCGAGTGGGAAGCACCTTTCCGACACAAAGACGAGTAGTTCCTGAGGTGCCAATTCCTGAAGCAGTGTGGTCTAGTAGAGCTGGGGACCGGGAATCAGAAGGAACTGGGTTCTAATCTAAGCTCCGCCACTCGTCTGCCGTGCGACCTCGGACAAGTCACTTCCGTGCCTCCATTACCTCACCTATAAAATGGGACAGGGTCTGTGTCCAATCTGCTTAATTAGGACCTACCTCAGTGCTCAGAACAGTGCTTGACACAGTAACAAATAATAATTAGAGCATCTGTTAAGCGCTTACAGGTGCCAAGCACCATCCTAAGTGCTGGGGTAAAGACAAGGTAATCAGGTTGACCCACATGGGGCTCAGAATAACCACACAACAAATACCATCATTATTATTAAGTGGGCTTGGCTCTCTCCTTGAACTCTTCTAGACTGTAAGCTCCTTGTGGGCAGAGAATGTGTGTTATATTCTACTCTCCCAAGCACTTAGTACAGTGCTGTGCCTATGGTAAGCGCTCAATAAATACGACTGATTGGCTGACTTAGACAAATCCGAGTCACCCGTTCTCTGCTTGAGGCAAGGTCCTCAAGGGTAAGGGATTCTCTCTTTAACCTCTCCTGAATTCCCCGAAGTGCACGGGACATTCTGTTTAACAACTCATGCTACGAACAGCAGGGCCTAGTTGGAAAGGGATGGGCCTGGGAGTCGGGAGACCTGGGTTCTAATCCCAGCACTCTGGCACACTTGCCTGCTGTGTGGCCTTGGGGAAGTCACTTTGCTGCTCTCTGCCCCGCCTTCCTCATCTGTTAAATGGGACCAGAATACCTGTTCTTCCTCCCTGAGACTGTGAGCTCTCTGCTGGACAGGGACCGTGTCTGACGCCAGAATTTAGCAAAGCGCCTGACATAAAGTAAGCACTTAAGAAATACCACAATCATCACAGGAAATGCCCACAAAGGGAACCCTCTGTGATCAGTGCGGACTAGTGGGTTGAGCCCGGGCAAGGGAGTCAGAAGGTCATGAATTCTAATCCCGGCTCTGCCACTTGTCCGCCGTGTGACCTCAGGTCTTCACTTCTCTGGGCCGCAGTTACCTCAACTGGAAAATGGGAATTAGGCCTGTGAGCCCCAGGTGGGTCAGGGACTGGGTCCAACCTGATTAACTTGTATCTACCCCAGCGCTCACTACAATGTCTGGTCTATAAGCACTTAAAAATATCAAAAGGGACTAGGGAGAGGTGAACTATCCAATTTGAATCCTAAGAATCCTTATCCTGGGGGCAGGAAATGTGTCTGTTTACTGTTGTAATCTCCCAAGCACATAGTACAGGGCTCTGCACACCATAAGCACTCAATTAATACGACTGAACTGAATTTTCACTTATTTTGGGATGGGGGAGGGAAGCAGGGGAGAGGAGGGAGCAGTATTTCTCATTTGAAGAAACTCCACTCTGTTTTCAAAAACGGTCAAACCTAATTTTGGAGAGTGGAATTTTCAAAGAAGCCGAAATGTCTTGGCGCATATTTTCATCCTTGGGATCTCCGTAAAATGGACAATAATACTAATGCTTACGGTACTTGTTAAGCTCTTAGACCATAAGCTCGTTGTGGGCAGAGAATGTCACCGTTTATCTTTGTACTGTACTTTCCCGAGTGCTCAGTACAGAGCTCTGCACTTAGTAAGTGCTAAATAAATAGGACGGAATGAATCAACGTGCCAAGCACTGTTCCCCATCTGTTTCCCCAGTGCTTGGCTGGGGGAGATGCAACTTAAGCAGGTTGGACACAGTCCCTGTCCCAAATGAGGTTCACACTCTGAATCCCCATTTTACAGATGAGGGAACTGAGGCCCAGGGAAATGAACCGACTTGACTAGGGCAGCAACGAAGGCCAAAAAAGGGTTATCGATCAAGCAGGCCCGGGAAGGGAGGTAAATGCCATCAGTAATTTTCCCTGAAGCCCCGCGACTCATAAATTAGACTGTCAGCCCGTCAAAGGGCAGGGACTGTCTCTGTTACCGATTTGTCCATTCCAAGCGCTTAGTACAGTGCTCTGCACATAGTAAGCGATCAATAAATAATAATGGTGGCATTTGTTAAGCGCTTACTATGTGCAGAGCACTGTTCTGAGCACTGGGGTAGACACAGGGGAATCAGGTTGTCTCACGAAGTGCTCACAGTCTTCATCCCCATTTTACAGATGAGGTAACTGAGGCACGGAGAAGTTGAGTGACTTGCCCACAGTCCCACAGCTGACAAGTGGCAGAGCCAGGATTCGAACCCATGACCTCTGACTCCAAAGCCCGTGCTCTTTCCACTGAGCCACGCTGCTTCTCATATATACTACTGAATGAATGAAATGATATCGATGCTCACAGAAAATCCTTTCATTCCCCTGTAGAGGTCCTGGACCTAGGATAAAAATGACCATTGGTGGGGATTTCCTCAAACACCTTTAAACTTTAACCATCTGTATCCGTGAACGAGAAGCAGCGTGGCTCAGTGGAAAGGGCATGGGCTTTGGAGTCAGGGCTCATGAGTTCGAATCCCAGCTCTGCCACTTGTCGGCTGTGTGACTGTGGGCGAGTCACTTAAACTTCTCTGTGCCTCAGTTCCCTCATCTGTAAAATGGGGATTAAGACTGTGAGCCCCACGTGGGACAACCTGATTCCCCTATGTCTACCCCAGCGTTTAGAACAGTGCTCGGCCCATAGTAAGCGCTTAACAAATACCAACATTATTAACATTATTAAATCACTTGGCTCTCGTTTTTTCCCATATCCCAGGTTTTTCCGGGATGGAGCAGGGCACTCTATTCTAACCCGACAAAGGGGATTGATGGCGTAGACCCGGAAGTGGCTCCTCGTCCCTCTGTGCTCATCACGATCATCATCCTCCACGGTATTTATTGAGCGCTCACTGTGTGCAGAGCACTGTATAAAGCTCCTCTGTGCAAGAGTCAGAGCACAGGTCCGGAGAAACGATCTCTATCGCCGACAGAGGGAGAACAGAGCGGCGTAGTGGCTAGGGCCTGGGAGTCAGAGGGTCAGGGGTTCTAATCCTGGCACTGCCATTTGTCTGCTATGTGACCTGGGGCAAGTCACTTCCCTTCTCTGGGCCTTACTTTTCTCATCTTTAAAATGGGGATTGAAACTGTGAGCCCCAGGTAGGGCAGAGACTGTGTCCAACCTGATTTTCTTTTATCTACCCCAGTGCTTAGTGCCCAGCACATAGTAATTGCTTAACAAATACCACAAATATTATTATTAATAACATCCACTGTAGAAGTTTGCAAGCCTCTACCGCCCCAGCTGCCAATCAATCCATAATATTAACTGAACGCTTATTATGTGCAGAGCACTGTACTGAACGCTTGGGGAACAGCGACGGGTAGGTGACACGATCCCTGCTTTCAGAGAGCTCACGTCTCTTAGCTGGAACAGGTTCTTATATCGTCCTCTCCCAAGCGCTTAGTACAGTGTAAGTACACGGTAAGTAAGAACACAGTGAGCGCTCAATATATACGATCGAATGAATAAATGCCCTCCCAACAGGCAATTCACCTCTTCTTAGTAGGGGAGGCAGCTTTTAAGGGAAAAATAAAACCTGCCTCTAGTTTTCCCTGCCACCGGGGAGGAAACCAAATGATAGTTATTCGGGGCAGAGCGTCCGCGTTCAAGAAATTGAAATTTTCTGATCCTGCTCTTCCCAGGTGGAGCATCAGAATTCTGATCCCTCTCAATACCCGCCAGAGCCGCGGTGATCGAGGGAGGGTATCACATGCCCCGGCCAAAAGTACCAGCTTGTAAGCCTGGCACTGCCCTTTCAGAACAACTTGGAAAGATTCGGCGTGAAGCTCAATTCTCTCATGCAGGGGGGTTGGGGGTAGGGGAGAGGAGGCTCGGCAACAAAGAGAAGTATAAAAAGCATTTTGTTGCCTTTCCCAAGCGGTAGAAAAAGAATTCCTAAAACGTGATACAAAAGATCTCCGAAAATGACAAGTGCTTAGTTAAACAAAAAAACAAACTCCCCTCCCGCCCCCCCGAAAACGACACATTCTGTACTTAAAAAATGCAGCTAAAAAACGTGGCAGCTTTTTCGTGTCCCAATGACAAAAGCGTCTGTCCAAAAACAAAAAAAAAAAGAAAATATAAACAGTTGCTTCACAGCACTATTTTCTCCTCTGTTTTCTCTAATGGCGTGGGGAACGGAGACTCAAGGGGAGGAGGAATCCACTTAGCTCGGGCTCTCTTGGGAAGAAGGAGGTGTTAACGGGCAAGCTTGGGGATGAGACCTCGCCCTGGTGGATTTCTCCCGGAGAGCTGAGCTCTGAAGATCAAGACCCAAGCGCTTAGTACAGTGCTCTGCACACAGTAAGCGCTCAATAAATACGATCGAAGGAAGACGCGCTCTCCCGTCCAAACAGGGTGGTTCCGCTTGGGTCTCGGGAACGGGTTCGCCCGGGATCAGAGAGGCCCACTTTAACGTTACGCTGGTCCGGTTTGGGAACGTTTCCCTAACGGTTTGATGCTTCTCTTCAACTACCTCTCTCTCTTTTGACACAAATAGATGGGGAAAGGAAAGCGTCAACGGAATAAAAAAGGGTCATCATTATACAGTAGAAAGAGAGCGAGGAAAGGAGAGCCAAGTTCTGGGGATCTGGACGGGGTGGGGGGTCTTCGCCTCAGGCCTGGCGTCGCGGGGACCCTCTCTCCGGTCGGGTCTCCGGAGGGTCGGCTGGCATCCTGATCGTTGGGGTCGGCGGGCCGTGGTGAAGGGGAGGACCAGGGGCCGCGTCGGCGTTAGCTCCCGTTCTTCAGCTCCCATTCCTGGAAGGGCAGACAGGGCAGAAAGATTCATTCGATCGCATTTATCGAGCGTTTACTGCGTGCAGAGCACTGTATTAATCGATCGGAAGAGGACGATGCAACAATAAATAGACACGGTCCCTGCCCTGAACAGTCCACAGTCGGGGAGACAGACATCAATACAAATAAATACACGACAGATACGGACCTAAGTGGTGCGGAGCTGGGAGGGGGGAAGAGCAAAGGGAGGAAGTCAGGGTGCCGCAGAAGGGAGTGGGAGAAGAAGTGGGGCTTAGTCGGGGAAGGCTTCTTGGAGGAGATGGGCCTTCAGTAAAGCTCTAAAAGTGGGGCGAGTCACTGCCTGTCAGATTTGAGGAGGGAGGGCGTACGGCGTGAAAGTCAGTCAATCGAATGGATGTCCATATCTGTCACTTCATTCGTTCATTCAATAGTATTTATTGAGCATTTACTACGTGCAGAGCACTGTACTAAGCGCTTGGAATGTACAGTTCGACAACAGATAGAGACAGTCCCTGCCCTCTGACGGGCTTACGGTCTAATCGGGGGAGCCGGACAGACAAGAACAACATTGTATTGATGTCTATCTCCCTGACTCTGGACTGTGAGTTCTTTGTGGGCAGGGACCATCACTGACCATTGTTGTACTTTCCCAAGCGCTTAGTACGGTGTTCTGCACACAGTAAGTGCTCAATAAATACCACTGAATGAATGAGTGAATTTGTTGAGTGATTACTGTGGGCAGGGCACTGAACTAAGCGGTTGGAAGAGGACAACACAACAATGAACAGACACATTCCCTGCCCACGATGAGCTCACAGTCTAGAGAGATGGTTTGAGGGTCAGCCAGTCAGTCCTATCTAATAATAATAATAATAATAATGTTGGTATTTGTTAAGCGCTTACTATGTGCAGAGCACTGTTCTAAGCATGGGGTAGATACAGGGTAATCAGGTCGTCTCACGTGAGGCTCACAGTCTTAATCCCCGTTTTTACAGATGAGGTAACTGAGGCACTGTGAAGTGACTTCACAGTAACACAGCTGACAAGTGGCATCACCGGAATTCGAACCCATGACATCTGACTTCCAAGCCCGTGCTCTTTCCACTGAGCCATGCTGCTTCTCTACTCAGGCTGCTTCTCTACTGAGGGTTTACTGGGTGCAGAGCACTGGATTAAGCACTTGGGAAAGGACAAGAGAACAATAAATAGACACATTCCCTGCCCACAACGAGCTGACAGTCTACGGGAAGCAGCATGGCCTCTTGGAAAGAGCCCGAGCCTGGGACCCAGAGGACATGGGTTCTAATCCTGGCTCCGCCACTTGTCTGCTGTTTGACCTGGGACAAGGAAGCAGCGTGGCTTAGTGGATAGAGCACGGACCTGGTCAGACGGACCAGGATTCTAATCCAGATTCTGCCCCTTGTCTGCTGTATGACCCTGGGCAACTCACTGATCTTCTCTGTGCCTCAATTCCCTCATCTGGAAAATGGGGAGAGTGTGAAGCCCCATGTGGGACAGGGACTGTGTTCAACCTGATTAACCTGTAACTAGCCCAGTCCTTAGAACAGTTCGTGGAACATAGTAAGCACTTAACAAGTACCATAATCATTAGCATTATTATTAAGTCGAGAGGCGTGACTCTTTCCACTAAGATCTTGGGAGTGAGAGGTCATGGGTTCTAATCCCGGCTCCGCCACTTGTCAGCTGTGTGACTTTGGGCAAATCACTCCACTTCTCGGTGCCTCAGTTCCCTCATCTGTAAAAGGGGGATTAAGACTGGGAGCCCTATGTGGGACCACCTGATCACCTAGTATCCCCCCAGCGCTTAGAAGAGTGCTTTGCACATAGTAAGCGCTTAACAAATGCCATCATCATTATTATTATTATTATTACTATTAACTTCTCCACGGCTCAGTTCCCTAATCTTTCAATAGTATTTCATTCAATAGTATTTATTGAGCGCTTACTATGTGCAGAGCACTGTACTAAGCGCTTGGGATGAACAAGTCGGCAACAGATAGAGACAGTCCCTGCCGTTTGACGGGCTTACAGTCTAATCGGGGGAGACGGACAGACGAGAACAATGGCACTAAACAAAACGGGGATTCAGATCGTGAGTCCCAGGTGGGATAGGGACTGTGTCCGACCTGATTAGCTCATAGGAGAAGCAGCATGGCGTGGTGGGTAGAGCTCGGGACTGGGAGTCAGAAGGTCATGGGTTCTACTCTCGGATCAGCCACTCGTCTGCTATGTGACCTTGGGCACATCACTTCACTTCTCTGGCCCTCAGTTCCCTCATCTGTAAAATGGGGATTGAGACTGTGAGACCCACATGGGACAGGGACTGGGTCCAACTCCATTTGCTTGGATCCATCCTAGCGCTTAGTACAGTGCCTGGCACATAGTAAATGCTTAACAAATACCACCGTCATCACCATCATTATTATTATTATCATTATTATTCTTACCTACCCTAGCACTTAGAACAGTACATAGTAAACACTTAACAAATGGCATTATTATTACTACTGGGCTGGGGGGTGAGACAGACAACAATATAACATGATGTTGCCCATCCTTCCTCCCACCCCGGGGTCCCTCTGTCGGCCCTCGCCGCGTCACACGCGGCCTGAGACGGCATCGCTCCACGGCTTCGTCTCCGGCTTTTCCGGGAGCCGGTGTCGGTGGGATCCTGCTCCCCACACCCCGGCCCTGACAGAAAGTTGTGTCATCAAAATGCACAACTAAGACTATATCTACGATTCCATTTATCTATTTTGATGGTATTGACTACTTGTTTTGCTATCTGTCTCCCCCTTTTAGACGGTGAGCCCGTTGCCGGGCAGGGATTGTCTCTATCTGTTGCCAAAGTGCATATTCCAAGAGCTCAGTACAGTGCTCTGCACACAGTAAACACTCAATAAATACGACTGAATCAATGAATGTACGAAAGACAATTCGCCGTTCAGAAAAGCAACGTGGCCTAGAGGATAGAGCCCAGGGCTGGGAGTCAGAGAACCCGGTTACTAATGCCGGCTCTGCTGCTTGTCTGCTGTGTGACCTTGGGAAAGTAATTTCACTTTTCTGTGCCTCAGTTCCATCGTCTTCTACTACGTTCTACGTCGTACTCCTTTTATTCACCCCGCCTCCCAGTCCCACAGCACCATGTCCCAATTTGTCATTTCTTTCTTTCTATTCATGTCTGTCTTCCCCTCTAGACTGTAAGCTCTTTGGGGGCAGGGAATGTGTCAGTTTATTGTTGCACTGCACTCTCCCAAGCGCTTAGAACAGCGCTTTTGCCATAGTAAGCGCTCAATAAATACGACTGGCTGCTTGTAAAATGGGGATTAAGACTGTGAGCCCTCTGTGGGACAGGGACTGTGTCCAACCTGATTAGCTTCTACTTACCTCAACACATAGTATAGTCACGGCATAGTGGATAGAGCCTGGGCCTGGGAGTCAGAAGATCATGGGTTCTAATCCCGACTTGGCCACGTGTCTGCTGTGTGACCTTGGGCAAGTCACTTGACTTCTCTGTCTCAAATACCACAATGGGGATTGGGACCGTGAACCCCACGTGGGACAAGGTCTGTCCTCAGCCCAATTTGCTTTTAACCCCACCAGTACTTAGTACAGTGCCTGGCACATAGAAAGCACTTAATAAATACCACTGTTATTATGATCATTAAATAACATTAAAAAATTGCTTAGGTTTTATAAGTGCATCCTGAGAGCTGGAAGCACTTTTTCCCACACAGACTGGAATGAGCCTAAGGTCAGTGAGCAAAAGCAAAAGGAAAGAAGCTGTTGAAGCCGGAAAGGAGGTGGGGAGAAGGAAGAAGGGGGAAGACTTAATGAGTGTAGAGCACTAATTCTACTAATTGTAATTGCGGAATCACAAGCACCGGGGTAGATTCAAGGTAATCAGGTTGGACACAGTCCCTGTCCCACGTGGGGATTACAATCTTAATTCCCATTTTACAGATGAGGGCACTGAGGCCCACAGAAGTAAAGTGACTCGTGCAAGGTCACACAGCAGACAAATGGCAGAGCCGGGATTAGAATCCATGATCTTCCGACTCTCAGGCCCGGGCTCTATCCACTAGGCCATGCTGCTTTGCCATAGAAAGCAGTTAACCAGTACGGTTATTATTAGTAAAAAGCCAGAGTGTTTAGAAAGGGGTCATCTGCACTCAAAGGGGCTTGATGATAGTAACACTAATAAAAATAATAACAATGATATTTGTTAAGCACTTACTATGTGCCAGGCACTGTACTAAATACTGGCGTGGATAAAAGCAAATTGCGTTGGACACAGACCTTGTCCCACGTGGGGCTCACAGTCTCAATCCCCATTTCCCAGATGAGGTAACTTGAGGCCCAGAGAAGTGAAGTGACATGCTCAAGGTCACAGAGCATTCATTCATTCATTCAATAGTATCTATTGAGCGCTTACTATGTGCAGAGCACTGTACTAAGCGCTTGGAATGGACAAATCGGTAACAGATACAGTCCCTGCCCTCTGACGGGCTTACGGTCTAATCGGGGGAGGCGGACAGACAAGAACAATGGCAATAAATAGAATCGAGGGGATGAACATCTCATGAAAAAATAGCAAATAAATAGAATCAAAGCGATGTACATTTCATTAACAAAATGAATTAGAACCCAGAACCTTCTGACTCCCAGGCCAATGCTCAATCCACTAGGCCAAGCTGCCTCTCTATAAGATCTCTATAAGATCTTCTCGATGAGACGGGGCCGGGGCCCTGAGGCGAGGAAACGGGGGTGTCGGGGGGTGTCGGAGGGTCTCACCTTGGCTTTCCGAAGCACGTGGCCGCGGCACGGGGAGTTGGCGGGCGTGGCGCGCTGTCCCTGGGCAGCCGCGGGCCGGGTCGCGGCCGACGAGCCTTCCGTGTCACTGGTGTCGCAACTCGAGATGGGAGAGTTTTCCACCGTTCGGTGCCTGAAAACCGGAGACTGACAGACCGGTACGTTAGATGATTAGCTCCCCTCTGACTGTCAGCTCCTTGTGGGCAGGGAATGTGTCGGTCTACTGTTCTATTCTACTCTCCCAGGCGCTCAGTACAATGATCTGCAGGCAGTAAGCGCCCGATAAATACCACTGAATGAATGATTAAAGTCCGTCTCCCCCTCTAGACTGTAAGCTCGTCGTGGGCAGGGAATGTGTCTATTCTATTGTTAATAATATTTCTACTACTGCTAATAATAACCTTGGTGTTGATTAAGCTCTTACTATGTGCCAAGCACTGTTCTATGTGCTGGGATAGATACAAGGTAATCGGGTTGTCCCACGTGAGGCTCACAACCCGTATAATAACGTTGGTTTTTGTTAAGCGCTTACTATGTGCAGAGCACTGTTCTAAGCACTGGGGGAGACACAGGGTCATCAGGTTGTCCCACGTGGGGCTCACAGTTAATCCCCATTTTACAGATGAGGTCACTGAGGCCCAGAGAAGTGAAGTGACTTGCCCACAGTCACACAGCTGACATGTGGCACAGCAAGGATTCGAGCCCATGACCTCTGACTCCCAAGCCCGGCCTCTTTCCACTGAGCCAGTCATTATTATTAGGTATTCATTAAGCACTTATTACATCAGTTAATCAATCGATGGTATTTATTGAGCACTTACTACGTGCAGAGCACTGTAGTATGCGCTTGGGAGAGTCCGGGGCATTGTATGGCTAGCAGAGTGGTAACTTTTGGGGGAGATGGAAGGGAAAATCTGATCAGACCCAGACCTGGATCCCCCTCTGACCCGGGTCTAAGCAGGTCAGAGAGTCCAGGGAATTTCCAGAAAAGCAGCATGAGATCAGAGCTGGGAGAAAGGATATTTTTGTGATTTCAAATCGCACCAGACGTGGCTCAGTGGAAAGAGCCCGGGCTTGGGAGTCAGAGGTCATGAGTTCGAATCCCAGCTCTGCCACTTGTCAGCTGGGTGACTGTGGGCGGGTCACTTCACTTCTCTGGGCCTCAGTTACCTCATCTGGAAAATGGGGATTAACTGTGAGCCTCACGTGGGACAACCTGATCACCCTGTATCTACCCCAGCGCTTAGAACACAGCTCTGCACATAGTAAGCACTTAACATTCAATAGTATTTACTCAATAGTATTTATTGAGCGCTTACTATGTGCAGAGCACTGTACTAAGCGCTTGGAATGAACAAGTCGGCAACAGATAGAGACGGTCCCTGCCGTTGACGGGGAACACCAACATTATTATTATTATTCATTCTTTCAAATGTTCGGGAAGCAGTACGGCCCAGTGGTAAGAGCAAGGACTTGGGAGTCAGAGGACGTGGGCTCTAATCCCAGCTCTGCCACCTTTCTGCTGTGTGACCTTCCGCAAGTCATTTCACTTCTCTGGGCCTGAGTTATCTCATCTGTAAAATGGGGATTAAGACTCTGAGCCCCATGTGGGACAGGGACTGTGTCCAACCGTCCAACCTGATTACTTCATATCTACCCTACCGCTTAGAAAAGTGCCTGGCACATAGTAAGGACTTAACAGATGCCATCCCTATTGTCGATATTATTATTATTCATTCATACAGTCGTGTTTATTGAGAAGCAGCGTGGCTCAATGGAAAAGAGCCCGGGCTTGAGAGTCAGAGGTCACGGGTTCAAATCCCGGCTCCGCCACTTGTCAGCTGTGTGACCGTGGGCAGGTCACTTCACCTCTCTGTGCCTCAGTTCCCTCATCTGTAAAACGGGGATTAACTGCGAGCCTCACGTGGGACAACCTGATGACCCTGTATCTTCCCCAGCGATTAGAGCAGTGCTCTGCACATAGTAAGCGTTTAACAAATAGCAACGTTATTATGATTATTATTGAGCGCTCGCTCTGTGTGGAGCACTATAATAAGCACTTGCGAAGGTCCAAAAGAACAATAGAACAGACTTATTCCCTGCCAAAACAAGTTAACAGTCTAGAGGGGGAGATTAGACATTAATAGACATAAATAACTCAGTCATTCAATTGTATTGAGGGTGCACCATGTACAGAACACTGTACTGAGCACTTGGGAGAGTCCAAAAGCAGTGTGGCTTAGTAGAAAGAGCCCGGCTTGGGAATCGAGAATGTGGGTTCTAATCCAGCTTTGCCACTTGTTGGATACGTGACCTTGGGCAAAGCACTCGACTTCTCTGTAACCTCTGTTACCTCATCCGTCAAAATGGAGATTAAGACTGTGAGTCCCACGTGGGACAACCTGATTACCTTGTATCTACCCCAGTGCTTAGAACAGTGCTTGGCACATAACATACGCTTTAAAAAATACCATCGCAATTATTACTAAGGCACTTAACTTCTCTGTACCTCAGTTCCCTCCTCTGTAAAATGGGGATAATAATAATAATGTTGGTATTTGCTAAACGCTTACTAATGTGCAGAGCACTGTTCTAAGCGTGCAGCGTGACTTAGTGGACAGACCCTGGGCTTCGGAGTCAGAGGTCATGGGTTCGACTTCCGGCTCTGCCACTTGTCAGCTGTGTGACTGTGGGCGAGTCACTTCACTTCTCTGTGCCTCAGTGACCTCATCTGTAAAATGGGGATTAACTTTGAGCCTCACATGGGACAACCTGATGACCCTGTATCTCCCCCAGCGCTTAGAACAGTGCTCTGCACATAGTAAGCGCTTAACAAATACCAACATTATTATTACAGGGTAATCGGGTTGTCCCACGTGAGACCGTGAGCCCCACGTGGGACAAGCTGATGACCTTATCTCTCCCCCAGTGCTTAGAACAGTGCTTGCCCACAGTAAGCGCTTAACAAATACCATAATAATGAATGAATTACGATGATAGCGCCCGGCACCTAGTAAGCACTTCCCAAATAAGGTCCCTGGTGGTCAGGATTCGGCGCTTTCACCGCCGCGGCCCGGGTTCGACTCCCGGTCAGGGAAGGTCACTTCTTAACAATTTTCCTTTGGGGAAGCATCATGGCTCAGTAGAAAGAGCCAGGCTTGGGAATCAGAGTTCATGGGTTCGAATCCCTGCTCCGCCGCTTGTCAGCTGTGTGACTGTGGGCAAGTCACTTCACTTCTCTGTGCCTCAGTTCCCTCATCTGTAAAATGGGGATGAAGACTGTGAGCCTCACGTGGGACAACCTGATCACCCTGTATCTACCCCAGCGCTTAGAACAGTGCTCTGCACATAGTAAGCGCTTAATAAATACCAACATTATTAAATAAACCAAGAAAAAAGAAGAAAGCAATCCTCCTTGGTCATCGCCTTACCTGAGGGCTTGAAGTTCCGGACTTCGGCTCGATGGCCAAGCCCAGGGTGACCCCTCCTGCCAGAGCTTTCTTCAGGCTCTCTTTCACCTCCGTCAGCTCCAGCTCCAAGTTCACCCGCTCCGTCTCCTTGTGCTTACATTCCTCCTCCAGCTTTTTCAACTTGTCCTCCAGGATGACTTGGGTCTTCCTGCCTGGAATAATAATCACGATCGTTAGGATACCTGTGAAGCGCTTACTACGTGCCATGCACTGTTCTAAGCTCTGGGGGAGGTACAAATAAGAATAATAATAATAATGTTGGCGTTTGTTAAGCGCTTACTAGGTGCAGAGCACCGTTCTAAGCGCTGGGGAAGATACAGGGTCATCAGGTCGTCCCACGAGAGGCTCACAGTTAATCCCCATTTTACAGACGAGGTCACTGAGGCACAGAGATATGAAGTGACTTGCCCACAGGCACACGGCTGACAACTGGCAGAGCGGGGATTCGAACCCATGACCTCTGACTCCCAAGCCCGGAATCTTTCCACTGAACCAAACTGCTTCTTAAAATAACAATGATAATTATAATAATAGTAGTATTTGTTAAGCCCTTACTATGGGACAAACACTGTTCTGAGCTCTGGGGGAGATATAACTAAATAATGATAATAATGATAATAGTACTTGTTAAGCGCTTACTATGGGCCAAGCACTATTCTAAGCTCTGGGGGAGAAACAAGTAAATCATCATAATAATCATAATAGTACTTGTTAATAATAATAATTATAATGTTGGTACTTGTTAAGCACTTACTAGTGCAGAGCACTGTTCTAAGTGCTGGGGTAGATACAGGGTCATCAGGTTGTCCCACGTGAGGCTCACAGTCTTCATCCCCATTTTACAGATAAGGGAACTGAGGTACAGAGAAGTGAAGTGACTTGCCCACAGTCACACAGCTGACAAGTGGCAGAGCCGGAATTCGAACTCATGATCCCTGACTCCCAAGCTTGGGCTTTTTCCACTGAGCCACACTGTTAAGCGCTTACTATGTGACAAGCACTGCTCTAAACTCTGGGGGAGATATGACTAAATAATAATGATGATAATAATACCTGTGAAGCACTTACTATGTGCCAAGCACTTTTCTAAGCTCTGGGGAATATAGAAGTAAATAATAATAATGATGGTATTTGTTAAGTGCTTACTATGTCCCGAGCACTGTTCTAAGCGCTGTCTTCCTTTATTCACCCGCCCAGCTCCACGGCACTTATGTCCATATCCATAACTGATGTAATTATATTAATGTCTGTCTCCCCTTCTAGACTGTGAGTTTGATGTGGGCAGGGAATGTGTCTACCAGCTCTATCTTTCTACACTGTTTACTGTTATATTGGAGAAAGAGCGCAGAGTAATAATGTTGGTATTTGTTAAGCGCTTACTATGTGCCGAGCACTGTTCTAAGCGCTGGGGTAGACACAGGGGAATCGGGTCGTCCCACGTGGGGCTCACAGTCTTAATCCCCATTTTACAGATGAGGGAACTGGGCACAGAGAAGTGAAGTGACTTGCCCAAAGTCACACAGCTGACAAGTGGCAGAGCTGGGATTCGAACCCATGATCTCGGACTCCAAAGCCCGGGCTCTTTCCACTGAGCCACGCTGAGTAATGATGTTGGTATTTGTTAAGCGCTTACTACGTGCAGAGCACTGTTCTAAGCGCTGGGGTAGATACAGGGTGATCAGGTTGTCCCACGTGGGGCTCAGAGTTAATCCCCATTTTACAGATGAGGGAATTGAGGCCCAGAGAAGTAGGTAGAGCCCGGGCTTGGGAGTCAGAAGGACCCGGGTTCTAATCCTGGCTCCACCACATGTCTGCTGTGTGACCTTGGGCAAGTCACTTCATTTCTCTGTGCCTCTGTTATTTCTTCTGTAAAAAATGGGGATGAAGAGTGGGAGCCCCATGTGGGACAGGGACTGTGTTCAACCTGCTGAGCTTGTATCGATGTCAGCGCTCTGAACAGTGCTTAGCACATAGTAAGCGCTTAACATGCTGCTACAGTGCAGCATGGCCTGGTGGATAGAGCCCGGGCCTGGGAGTCATGGGTGCTAGTCCCAGCTCTGCCACTTGCCTGCTGTGTGACTTTGGGCAAGTCACTTCACTTTTCTGGGCCTCATTTCCCTCATCTGTAAAATGGGGTTCAAGACTGTGAGCTCCACGTGGGACAGGGACTGTGTCCAATCTGATTTGCTTGTATCCACCCCAGTGCTTAGCACAGGGCCTGACACCTAGAAAGAGCTTAGCAAATACCATTATTGAGAAGTAGCTTGGCCTAGTGGCAAGAGGCCGGGCTTGGGAGTCAGAGGACGCGGGTTCCAATCGCGGCTCCGCCACTTGCCTGCTGTGTGACTTTGGGCGAGTCACTTCGGTTCTCTGTGTCTCAGTTCCCTCATCTGTAAAATGGGAATTAATACTATGAGCCCCATTTGGGACAGGGACTGTATCCAACTTGATTGCCTTGTATCTTCCCCATTCATTCAATAGTATTTATTGAGCGCTTCTTATGTGCAGAGCACTGTACTAAGCGTTTGGAATGTGCAAATTGGCAACAGATAGAGACAGTCCCCAGTGCTTAGAACAGTGCTTCGCACATAGTAAGCGCTTTAATCGATACTATAATTCTTCTTCTTATTAATATTATTCTCATTACCAAGTGCCATAATGATTATCTTTATTATTCCAGGCAGGAAAACCCAAGTCATCAAGGAAGACAAGTGGAAAAAAGGTTGAATAAAGGGAGTAAGTCAAGGGGATGCAGAAATGAGAGAGAGAAGAGGAAAGGAGGGCTTAGTCTGGGAAGGCCTCTTGGAGGAGGTGACCTTTAAGTAGGGTTTTGAAGGGGGGAAGAGAGTTAAGTCACTTAGCTTCTCTGGGCCTCAGTTACCTCCTCTGTAAAATGGGGATTAAGACTGTGAGCCCCACGTGGGGGGAAGAGGGTTAGTTTGGTGGATTTGAGGAAGGACGGCGTTCCAGGACAGAGGTAGGACGTGGGCCGGGGTCGACGGCGGGAGAGGAGAGAAGGAGGCCCAGTGAGAAGGTGAGCGGCGGCAGAGGAGCGGAGCGTGCGGCCTGCGATGGAGAAGGAGAGAAGGGAGGCGAGGGAGGAGGGGGCGAGGTGGTGGAGAGTTTTAAAGCCAACGGTGTGGAGTTTCCGTCTGATGAGGAAGTGGCTGGGCAACCACTGGAGCCTCCTGAGGAGTGGGGAAACACAAACTGAACGTTTTTCTAGAAAAATGATCTGGGCAGCAGAGTGAACTGAAGATCCGAATGGGGAGAGATGGGAGGCAGAGAGGTCAGCAAGGAGGCTGACCCAGTAACCGTGGCAAGACAGGATACCGTTCTATTATTGGTCTCTCCCAAGCGCTCAGCCCAGTGCTCCGCACACAGGAAGCGCTCAACAAATATGCTCGACCGGTTGACCGAGTACCCCGGAGGCCGGGCCCAGGTTAAGCAGCGTGGTTAAGCAGCGTGGCTCAGTGGAAAGATCCCGGGCTTGGGAGTCAGAGGTCATGGGTTCGATTCCCGGCTCTGCCCCTTGTCAGCTGTGTGACTGTGGGCAAGTCACTTCACTTCTCTGTGTCTCAGTGCCCTCATCTGTAAAATGGGGATTACCTGTGAGCCTCACGTGAGACAACCTGATGACCCTGTATCTACCCCAGTGCTTAGAACAGTGCTCTGCACGTAGTAAGCGCTTAACAAATACCAACATTACTATTAACCACGCCGTACCAGCGTTGACTTCGATGGCGGCGCGCAAGTCCTTCCTTTCTTTCCGCAGCTGGGCCAGCCGGTTCCTCAGGCCTTCCTTCTTCCTCAGCAGCTCCTCTTCCTTGGCCTGGAGCCTCTTGGCGTCCGCTTCCACCCGGTTCTTGCCGTACTTATACTGATCGGCATCTGGGAAGACAAAACAAGTCGGCCTGCTCTACCATCGTCATCGTATTTAGTGAGCGTACAAGAATAACTATAATAATAATAATTCTGGTACTTTGTGTGCCAGGCACTGTTCTCATCTGTAAAATGGGGATTAACTGTGAGCCTCACGTGGGACAACCCGATTACCCTGTATCTACCCCAGCGCTTAGAACAGCGCTCGGCACATAGTAAGCCCTTAACAAATACCAACATTATTATTATTATTATTCTAATCGCTGGGGTAGATGCAAGTTAATCAGGTCCAGACACAGTCCCTGTCCCACATGGGGCTCCCGGGCTTACGAAGATTTGAGAAGCAGCATGGCTCAGTGGGAAGGGCCCTGGCTTGGGAGACAGAGGTCATGGGTTCTAATCCTGGCTCTGTCACTTGTCAGCTGTGTGACTTTGGGCAAGTCACTTAGCTTCTCTGGGCCTCAGTTACCTCCTCTGTAAAATGGGGATTAAGACTGTGAGCCCTATGTGGGAAAGCCTTATGACCGTGTATCTCCCCCAGTGCTTAGAACAGTGCTTGGCACACAGTAAGCGCTAACATATACCACTATTATTATTAGTAGTAGTAGTTTGAGAAGCAGCGTGGCTCAGTGGAAAGAGCCCGGGCTTGGGAGTCAGAGGTCATGGGCTTGAATCCCGGCTCTGTTGCTTGTCAGCTGCGTGACTGTGGGCAAGTCACTTCATTTCTCTGTGCCTCAGTTCCCCATCTGTAAAATGGGGATTTAAACTGTGAGCCTCATGTGGGACAACATGATTACCCTGTATCCCAGAGCTTAGAACAGTGCTCTGCACATAGTAAGCGCTTAACAAATATTATCATTATTATTATTATTATTATTAATAATAATAATCCCCATTTAACAGATGAGGTAACTGAGGCCCAGAGAAGTGAAGTGACTTGCCCAAGATTACACCGCAGACAAGTGACAGAACCCGTACTAGAAGTCAGGTCCTTCTGCCTTCCAGGCCCGGGTTCTAGCCATTAGGCCACGCTGCTAACGAGAAGTGGTCTGGGATTCAGGGCAGGCCTGACAGAGAAATGTCTGAAGGAAAATCACATTACTAGAAAGCCAAAACTGCTTCGAGTGGACCAACCTCTAGCATTTTTCGAAAGAGGCTTAAAAAATACTATTATTATTATTATTATTATTACACTATTATTGCATTTGTTAAGTGTTTACTATGTGCCAGGTACTGTACTAAGCATTGGGGTGGATATGTACAAATAGAGTCGGATGCAGTCCCTGTCCCATGTGAGGCTCACAGGCTCAAAGCCCATTTTACAAGATGAGGTCCCAGGCACAGAGAAGTAAAGTGACTAGCTCAAGGTCACACAGCAGACAAGTGATGGACCCAGGATTAGAACCCTTGACCTTCTGTCTCCCAGGTCCGGGCTCTATCCACTACGCCATGTTGCTTTCTAAAGCAAGTAATGATTCCAATGAGCAGCGTTGAAGGAGAGAAGCAGCGTGGCTCAGTGGGAAGGACACGGGTTTGGGAGTCAGAGGTCATGGGTTCCAATCTTGGCTCTGCCACATCAGCTGTGTGACTTTGGGCAAACCACTTAAGTTCTCTGAGCCTCAGTTACCTCACCTGTAAAGGGGGGATTAAGACTGTGAGCCCCATGGGGGACAACCTGATCACCATGCATCCCCCCAGCGTTTAGAACAGTGTTTTGCACATAGTAAGCGCTTAACAAATACCATCATTATTATGAGCATCTGCAGAATAATCTCTTCTTTTCCTTTTTTTGTGTGGTATTCGTAAAGCATTTATTATATGCCAGGGATAGCACATACTCTGTGTCATCCCTTCTCCCTTGGCCCTACAGCACTTATGTCCATGTCAGTAATTTATTTATTTATTTTAACGCCTGTCTCACCCGCCCCAGACTGTCAGTTCGTTACAGGCAGGGAATGTGTCTGTTATATTGTTGATGATGTTGGTATTTGATGTTGGTATTTGTTAAGTGCTTACTATGTGCCGAGCACTGTTCTAAGCGCTGGGGTAGACATAGGGGAATCAGGTCGTCCCACGTGGGGCTCACAGTCTTAATCCCCATTTTACAGATGAGGGAACTGAGGCACAGAGAAGTTAAGCGACTTGCCCACGGTCACACAGCCGACAAGTGGCAGAGCTGGGATTCGAACTCATGAACCCTGACTCCAAAGCCCGTGCTCTTTCCACTGAGCCACGCTGCTTCTCTATATTGTTCCACCGTACTCTCCCAACCACTTAGTGGAGTGCTCTGCACACAGTAAGCGCTTACTAAATACGATTGATTGATTACAAAATAAATCATCTAAGCAATAAAATAACCACTGTTAATAATGTTGGTATTTGTTAAGCGCTTACTATGTGAAGAGCACTGTTCTAAGCGCTGGGGGAGATACAGGGGAATGAGGTTGTCCCACATGGGGCTCACAGTCTTCATCCCATTTTACAGATGAGGTAACTGAGGCCCAGAGAAGTGAAGTGACTTGCCCACAGTCACACAGCTGACAAGGGGCAGAGCCGGGATTCGAACCCATGACCTCTGACTCCCAAGCCCGGGCTCTTTCCACTGAGCCACGCTGCTTCACTGTTGACCAATGAGAAGCTGTAGAGACAAACTGAGATTTCATGAGGGAAGGATCTTGCTCAAGGCAGTTTCCCTCCCCTACCTAAGTCATTCTCTTGCCTCCTGGGGACTATAAACTTGGCGAGGGCAGAAATCTCTTCTCCCAACTCTGTTGTATTGTCAGTCAGTAACTCAGTTAATCATACTTACTCAGTGCTTCCTTGTGCAGGGCACTGTACTAAGCGCTTGGGAGAGTACAGTGCAGCAATAGACAGAAACATTCCCTGCCCACAACGAGTTCGCAGTCTAGAGCGGAGACAGACACTAATATAAAGAAATAAAATTGAAGATATGCACCTAAGTGCTGTGGGGTTGGGAAGGCGGATTAATAAAGTCCTTGTCCTTTCCCCAGCGCTTAGTACGGTGCACTGCACACAGTAAGCACTCAATAAATACCATTTATTGACTGGATATACCAGGTTCTACTTTCATTCAGTCGTATTTATCGAGCGCTTACTGTGTGCAGAGCACTGTACTTAAGCACTTGGAAAACTACGATCCAACAATAAACAGTGATATTCCCTGCCCACGACAGACTCACAGTCTAGAGCGGGGGAGACAGACATCAACACAAAGAAATAAATGACCGCTATGGACATAAGTGGTGCGGGGCTGGGAGGGGGGAAGAGCAAAGAGAGTGAGCAGGGAGACGCAGAAGGGAGTGGGAGAGGAGGAAAAGTGGGGCTTAGTCAGGGAAGGCCTCTTGGAGGAGATGGGCCCTCGATAAGGGTTGGAAGGGGGGAAGAATGAAGCAGAGAAGCAGCGTGGCTCCGTGGAAAAAGCCCGGGTTTAGGAGTCAGAGGTCATGGGTTCTAATCCCGGCACTGCCACCTGTCAGCTGTGTGACTTTGGACAAGTCACTTACTTTACTTCCCGTTGCCTCAGTGACCTCATCTGTAAAATGGGGATTAAGACTGTGAGCCTCACGTGGGACAACCTGATTACCCTGTATCTACCCCAGTGCTTAGAACAGGGCTCGGCACATAGTAAGCGCTTAACAAATACCAACACAGAGCGATGGTTTGGTGGATTAGAGGAGGGAGGGCGTTCCGGGCCAGAGGCAGGACGTGGGCCAGGGGTCGGCTGCGGGACAGGTGAGAAGGAGGCCCAGTGAGAAGGTGAGCGGGCGGCAGAGGAGCGGAGCGTGCGGGCTCCGATGGAGAAGGAGAGAAGGGAGGGGAGGTAGGAGGGAGCGAGAGGATGGACAGCTTTGAAGCCGACGGTGAGGAGTTTTTGTTACATACAGAGGTGGATGGGCAACCACTGGAGATTTCTGAGGGGGGCGGTGACTGTTCATTCATTCAGTAGTATTTATTGAGCGCTTACTGTACTAAGCGCTTGGAATGTACAATTCGGCAACAGATAGAGACAATCACTGCCCCAAAACAGGCTCACAGGGGAACTGTTGACTTTTGTTTGTTTCCACAGAGGTTTGTGGTGGCTATATCAAGTTCTACTTTGTCAATTTCTGTTGCTTTCCACAGAACCTAGTGGGAGAAGGAGGTGGGGTGGGGGCTCCGGGGACAACACTTACTAGACGAGCTGCGCTTGACACTACTCAGCGAATCGACTTTCTTTTGCTGGTTGGCGACCGCTCTTTCTTTGCTCAGGACCCCATTGGCCGTCGCGGGGGGCTTCTTGCTTTTGAACTGTAGACGGTTAAAACAAAACAAAACAAGAACACGGTGAGAGGTGGCCGAGTCCTCGGGTGCTGTTCGAGTGCTGTTCGACTCCTCACTGTTCTCCCTCGGTTACCACATACAGCCGACTGAAAGGCCTCTCCTGAGCCCGCCGGCTCGGAGGACTTCTACCTCTTAGGAACTTATCAATTCCCTTCCTCGCCCCTTTGGGATAATACAGTTTTGGTCAATTATTCACTCTGACTGCCCCATTTGCAGAGACGTCTCTGTCCCCTATTAGTCTGGAAGCTCCCTGGGGGCGGGAAATCTGTCCTCCCTTTGTTTTGCTCTTCCCAAACACTGTCAAGGAGAGTACATTGCCAGGAACACCTCTCTCCCCCATATTTCAAAGCCTTATTGAAGGCCCATCTCCTCCAAGAGGCCTCCCCTGACTAAGCCCCCCTTTCCTCTTCTCTCACTCCCTTCTGTGTCACCCTGACTTGCCCCACTTTATTCATCCCCCTCCCAGCCCGACAGCACTTATGTCCATATCTCTAATTATGTATATTAATGTCAATCTCCACTCTAGACTGTATGCTCCGTCACTCATTTATTTAATCGTTTTTACTGAGAACTTCCTGTGTGTAGAGCACTGCACTAGGCACACGGGAGGGTATAGTGTAACGATAGACATAGTCCCTGCCTACAACGAGCTTGTGGAGAGAGAATGAGCTTGTGGACAGGGAACGTGTCCACTAACTCTGTTCTTTTGTGCTCTCTCAAACGCTCAGTACAGTGCTCTGCACACAATAATTGACAAAGTAGAACTTGATAAAGCCACCACAAACTTCTGTGGAAACAAACAAAAGTCAACAGTTCCCCTGTTTAGACTGTGAGCCTGTTACTGGGAAGGGATTGTCTTTATCTGTCGCCAAAATGTACATTCCTAGTGCTTAGTACAGTGCTCTGCACTTAGTAAACGCTCAATAAATACTACTGAATGAATGAACAATAATAATAATGTTGGTATTTGTTAAGCGCTTACTATGTGCAGAGCACTGTTCTAAGCGCTGGGGTAGATACAGGGTCATCAGGTTGTCCCACGTGAGGCTCACAGTCTTCATCCCCATTTTACAGATGAGGTAACTGAGGCACAGAGAAGTTAAGTGCCTTGCCCACAGTCACACAGCTGACAAGTGGCAGAGCCGGGAGTCAGCGCTCAATAAATACAATTGAATGATTGATTGAAAGCAAGCACCCATAAATACCTTCACTACTATTAAAACCTGGGGACTGAATTACCTGGATGACTTTGCAAGTGTGAATTCGACTTCTATGAGATAGTCTACCTCTGCTGGAGAAGCAGTGTGGTCTGGTGGACAGAGCACAGTGTTGGGAGTCCAAAAGGCGTTGGTTCTAATCCTGCCACTTGTCTCCTGTGTGAACTTGGGCAAGTCACTTCACTTCTCCGGGCCTCAGTGACCTCTTCTGTAGAATGGGGATGAAGACTGGGAGCCCCACGTGGGACAGGGACTGCGTCTAACCTGATTTGTCTTTATCCTCTTAGCTTAGAAGAGTGCTTGGCGCCTGGTAAGCGCTTAACAAATGCCATCATTATTATTATCACTATTATTTGACCAAATTTTAGTTCCAACAAAATAGGATGGCACTCGCTGCCCTGTTCATTCATTATCCAATTGTGCCCCATCGATTCTTTCCTTGCCAATGGCATATTTCCCTCAGAGGTCATTTGTCTTGTCAGAAAGACAGAAGACAAGCTTTCTGCAAAACTACAAGCTCCTTCTACACAGGGATGGTATCCACCAACTCTAACGTACTGCATTCTCCCTACCGCTTAATACAGCGCTCCGCACATGGTCCGTGCTCAATAAATACCACTGACCGATCGATTGGTGTGAGAAATTTCCCAGTTTCATAGAAATATTTGGTATATTGGGGTGGAAGATTTTTGAGACGTTTCCTCGTGAAGCATCGATGAGACCTCGCGCTACAGTTTTCCAATACGTCTGTGGTGTTCAGCTGGGGACATGGCAGTGGGAAGCAGTGTGACCAAGTGGAAAGGGAACAGGCCTGGGAGTCAGAGGACCTGGGTTCTAATCCACCACGTGCCTGCATTAAGCTGTGGGCAGGGACTGTGTCTGCCGAGCGCTTAGTACAGTGCCTGGCACGTAGTGTTTAACAAATATCATTATCATCATCACTGTTTTATTGTACTCTCCCAAACATTTAGCACATTGCTCAGCACCCAGCAAGTGCTCAATAAATACAACTAACTGACTTGGGACACATCATTTGACTTCTCTGTGCCTCAGTTACCTCACCTGTAAAATGGGGATCCAATACTTGTTTTCTTTCCTATTGAGACTGTGAGACCTGTTTTGGAGAGGGATTGTGTCTGACCTGATTATCTCATATCTTAGTGCTTTGAACAGTGCTTAACACAAAGTAAGCACTTAATAAAGCTATTATTATCATTGCTATCGTGAGTTCATTTCTTTGAAATCAGAGGGGGAGTAACTCCTGATGTCAAATTTATGTGTTCTCATATCTGGCAATGGACCGGCCATATTACTCCAGCCTGAGATCATATGCCTGCCGTCTAAGATGACTGTACACACCTGTTCTGCAAAGCAGAAACCTGAAGGTGGAAAATATGTTAAGGTACAACAGCTACAAATGAGTCACTCTGCCGGATTCAGAAAAAGAAGCATGGGAACTGAGATGAGGCTTTGCCCTTTACTTGAGGGGAAAATGCACGGTTTCATTCACTGTCGTAAATATTATAAAAGTCTAGATAGAATCAGGGGGTCACAAGGATAAGAGAAGGAGCTTGTTGTCGGTGAAGCCAAATTAGGGAAAAGAAGGGCCATAGGCAGATTTTGATTATAGAAAACAATGGAGGAAAAGCTGCAAGAATTAATATTATTATGATGATGGTATTTGTTAAGCACTTATTACGTGCTGGCACTGTAATAATAATAATGATAATGTTGGTATTTGTAAAGCGCTTACTATGTGCAGAGCACTGTTCTAAGCGCTGGGGTAGATACAGGGTAATCAGGTTGTCCCACGTGAGGCTCCCAGTTAATCCCCATTTTACAGATGAGGTCACTGAGGCACAGAGAAGTTCAGTGACTTGCCCACAGTCACACAGCTACTAAGCCCTGGGGTGGATAGAAGCAAATCAGTCTTGGACACAGCCCCTGTCCCAGGTGAGGCTCTCAGTCTCAATCCCCATTTTACAGATAAGGGAACTGAGGCGCAGTGAAGCGAGGTGACTTGTCCAAGGCCACATAGCAGACAAGTGGCGGTTGAGAGCAAACCTGAAGAGTTCCCTTTATCCTTTGTTCCTCTCCAGATTCCCACTCCTTCCTCGCCTTCCCCTAATTTTACTTCAGGGATTCCCACTTTCCCTAAATAGCAGGATTCTTCAACCCAAAAGTACCTTTATTTAGACTCACCCCTAACCCGTGTATCGGTCTGCATATATGTATGTATTCATTCATTCATTCAATCGTACAGTATAGTGCTCTGCACATAGTAAGCGCTCAATAAATACTATTGAATGAATTTGTTGAGCACTTGCTGTTTGTAAAGCTCCGTACCAAGCACTTGGGAGAGTACAATACAACAATAAACAGATTCCCTGCCGCCAAAGAGCTTTCCTGTCAATGAATAAATGATACCTATCGAGCACTATGTGCAGAAGACTGTACTAAGCGCTTGGGAGACTACGACAGAATTAGCAGACATGTCCCTTGCCCATAACTGGCTTACATGCATATATGTGCACATACGTGCATACGTATATACACAGGTGTACACACCATCATCAGCGATATTTACTGAGCGCTTAGTGTGCAGAGCATGCGCTAAGTGCTTGGGAGAGTACAACAGAACCAACGGTGGTATTTACTGAGATCCTACCGGGTGTGGAGTGCCGTACTTAACCCTCGGAAATTAGCAGAAAAAAATCTTCAGACACATTCCCGGCTCACAATAAGCTTTAGGTCTAGAGAGATGTTCACATATATTTTTGCGTGTACGTCATATTAGTTGTGGTATTTGTTAAGCGCTTACTATGTGCTAAGCTCTGTTTTAGGCACTGGGGGAGATACCAGACTAAGTAACATCGATTCATCGATAGGTAAGCTCTTTGCGGGCAGGGAATCTGTTTATTGTTGTATTGTACTTTCTAGCCGCTCGTGGAGCTCAAAGTCTTGAGAGGAGAGAATAGGATTTCAATCCCATTTTATAGGTGAGGAAACCGAGGCACAGAGAAGTTAAGCGACTGGCCCAGGATCACTCAGCGGACGGGAGGCAGAGCCGAGATTTGAACGCAGGCCCTCGGACTCCCAGACCCGTGCTCTTCCCAATAGGCCACACCGCTCCTAATATATATTATATTTCACAATTGTTCCCCCTTTAAAATGTATGCCTCTTGGGGGCAGAGACCATCTTACGACTTACGTCTTATGATTCTGGGGTACTTTCCCATGCGCTTAATACAGTGCATTGCGCTACAGAAGCAGCGTGGCTTAGTGGAAAGAGCAGGGGCTTGGGACTCAGAGACTGTGGGTTCTAATCCCGCCTCCGCCACTTGCCAGCTGTGTGACTTTGGGCAAGTCACTTCACTTCTCTGGGCCTCAGTTCCCTCATCTGGAAAACGGGGATGAAGACTGGGAGCCCCTGATTACCTTCTTTCTACCCCAACGCTTAAAGCAGTGCTTGGCACACAGTAAGCGCTTAACAAATGCCATCATTATTATTATCAGTGCGTCCTCGGTAAAGACTGCTATGTCAACGACAACTGCTACCAGGCCGAGCAGGGTTACTGCTATTACAGCCTCTTTGGGAGCGGCAGGAACAAATCAGCTAGCGACCAGGACAGACGAAAGCCCAGATAATCCCCAGACCGGAAAACCAGATCCCAAATAATCCCGAGTTAACTGCATTTGGAATAGAGCTGATGACACTTTCACTGGGGAAAAAGATGCCCTTTTGCCCTCTCGCCATCCCAATCCCACTCGCCACCGACCTCTTACCCACGTCCCGCCTCTGTCCTGGAACGCCCTCCCTCACAGACGACAATGACTCTTCCCCCCTTTCAAAGATGTTGAAGGTCCATCTCCTCCAAAAGGCCTTCCCTGATTAAGCCCTCCTTTCCTCTTCTCCCTCTCCCATCTGCGTCACCCTTGCACTTGATTTCCTCTACTGCCTCCCCACCCTCAACCCCATACCACTTATGTCCGAATCTGTAATTTATTCTTTATATTCATTTCTGTCTCCCCTTCGAGACGCTCCCCCTTTTAGATGTGATTCTACAAGGCGGGGAGAGAGAAGGCACCTTATCCCTGTCTACTAGTTTTGTTTTATTTTCTGTCTCCCCCCTTCAAGACTGTCTCTGTCAGGGATTGTCTCTATCTGTTGCTGAATTGTACCTTCCAAGCGTTTAGTTACAGTGCTCTGCACACAGTAAGCGCTCGGCGTGGCTCAGTGGAAAGAGCCCGGGCTTGGGAGTCAGAGGTCATGGGTTCCAATCCCGGCTCTGCCACTTATCAGCTGTGGGACTGTGGGCAAGTCACTTCACTCCTCTGGGCCTCAGTGACCTCATCTGTCAAATGGAGATGAAGACTGTGAGCCTCACGTGGGACAACCTGATGACGCTGTATCTCCCCCAGCGCTTAGAACAGTGCTCGGCACATAGTAAGTGCTTAACAAATACCAGCAGTATTATTATTATTATTATTAATAATAAATATGACTGAATGAATGAATGAAGCAAGCTCGGTCTGGGCAGGGAAACTGATGATTGTGGTAATTGTTAAGCACTTACTACGTGACAAGCAATGTACTAGGCGCTGAGGTAGATAAAAGCTATTTGGGTTGGACTCAGTCCCTGTCCCATATAATAATAATGTTGGTATCTGTTAAGCGCTTACTATTGCAGAGCACCGTTCTAAGCGCAGGGGTAGATACAGCGTAATCAGGTTATAAGGCTCACAAGTCTTCATCCCCATTTTCCAGAGGTCACAGAGGTCCAGAAGTGACTTTCCTAAGGTCACCCATTCGTTCAATCGTATTTATTGAGCGTTTACCGGGTGCAAAACACCCTGCCGACAAGCGGCGGAGCCGGGATTAGAACCTAGGCCCTTCTGACTCCCAGACCCGGGCTCTATCCGCTAGGCCACGCTGCTTCCCTCCTCTCGTTTCCCCGTTATATCGTACGATGCTCTGCACACAGTGAGCGCCTCAAGAAAACCACCGCCGGACAGAGGGGGAGAAGGACAACCGCCGGCCGCCAGCGGCCGCCGGACACGACCGAACCGGAGCGGACGCAACGGATCAGACGCCCCGAGGAAGAGCAGACGAGCACGTACCCTGGCCACGGAAGAGCGGTTAGTGACAGACTGAGCAGAAGACAGACCGGACGAGACGGGATGTTGGGAAGGGTTAGTGGACAGTTTGTCGGGAGCTAGTCCGGTGGCCGTTCGGTCAGCGGGTGGGACGCGTGCAAAGATTTTCGGAGACGGCAAGTTATCGTACAGGCCTGCGTTATCATAAAGCGCTTCTTCGCCCGAGCTCCTGCTTCGGAGGGTGGGAAGGTCGGCTTCCGGCTCCCACTGCAATACACACAGCCGGGCTGGAGGTCAGTCGGTCGGGAGAAAGCACGGCGCGGGGAGGAGGCGGCGTTAGCGGGGGAGAGCGGGAGGGAAGGGGAGATCCGCAACCCGACCCCACGAGCCACGACGGGTTCGGCCGACTCCGGCGAGTGACGGGCGGGAAACCACCACGGCCATCGAGGTACTCGGGAAGGGCGCTTAGGACAGTGCCTGGCAGAGAGTAAGCGCTTAACACATGCCATAATCACGACGCGCCAAGCACTGCGCTGAGCGGCGGGGGAGAGAGGGGATCGGGCACAGAACCTTTCCCCCACGGGGCTCCCTGTTCATGGGGAGGGAGAATAGGCGCTTGGTGCTCGTTTTGCGGAGGAGGAAACTGAGGCACGGAGTAGTTAAGTGACTTGTTCAAGGGTGCACGGCAAGCAACATACTAAGCTGGGAATAGTAAATAGGATCCAGTCTTGCACTCTGAGGAGGAGGCAGTGACGGAGGAAGAGGACGGGGAGGAGGGAGAGGAGGAGGAAATCGAGGAGGAGGAGGAGGAAGTGTCCCGGCCTAATGGATAGAGCCCGGACCTGGGAGTCGGGAGGAGCTGGGATCTAATCCCGGCTTTGCCACGTTTCTGCTGTGCCACCTTGGCCAAGTCGCGTCACTTCTCTGGGCCTCAGTTTCCTCACCTGTAAAATGGGGATTAAGGCTGGGAGCCCCATGTGGGACAGGGACTGACTACGTCCAACCCGATCCCCTTGTGTCTAACCCAGTGCATAGCAGAGTGCCTGACACAGAGGAAGTGCTTAACAAATACCGCAATTATTATTAGTACATAATGACAATTATATTCAATAATAATGCTTATTAAATGTAATTATAAGTGCTATTACTACACCTAAGAATTGAGATTCACATCAATCCCCACAGAACTTCTGAAAATATTCATTCATTCATTCAATAGTATTTATTGAGCGCTTACTATGTGCAGAGCACTGTACTAAGCGCTTGGAATGTACAAATTGGTAACAGATAGTCCCTGCCCTTTGACGGGCTTACGGTCTAATCGGGGGAGACGGACAGACGAGAACAATAGCAATAAATAGAATCAAGATATCCTTCATACTGTACTATTTCTCCTATCCCGCAAATGCTTTGAATTCCTTTCTCCCCCAAATTCAAATGATGCTCTCATTTGAATTCCCCCACTGTAGGCAGGGATCACATCTACATTCTATTTAAACTGTACTTTTCTAAGCGCTTAGCACAGTGCACTGCACCAAAATAAGCGCTCAGTACCTACCACTGGCTGACTGATCACTAACAGGGATAATGGTGCTTATTACTGTGTGCAGAGCACCGTACTGAGCGTTCGGGAACAACAATGCACTCGAACCCGGACCCTTTAAGAGCTTGACATTCACCTCACTCTCGGCCCGACAGCCCTCATCAATCGATCAATAGTGACTGAGAAGCCGCGTGTCTTAGTGGAAAGAGCCCGGGTTTTGGAGTCAGAGGTCATGGGTTCTAATCCCTGCTCTGCCACTGATCAGCTGTGTGACTGTGGGCAAGTCACTTCACTTCTCTGTGCCTCAGTTACCTCATCTGTCAAATGGGGATGAAGAGTGGGAGCCCCACGAGGGACAACCTGATCACCTTGTATCTACCACAGCGCTTAGAACTGCGCTTGGCACAGAGTAAGCGCTTAACAGATACCATCATCATTATTACTATTATTATTTCTCTTGAGCTTACTGCACGCAGGGCACTGTGCTACCCACTCGAGAGAGTACGACGAGATAGACACGTTCCCTGCCCAAAAGGAGCTTACAGCCTAGAGAGAGAGAAGACAAAATAAATTTAAAAATGTAAACCACCACTGCACAACTGGGTCCAACCTAATTAAGCTTGTTTCGACCCAGCGCTTAGAACGCCGTTGGACACAGAGTAAGCGCTTAAGAAATACCATCGTTCATTCAGTGCATTTCAGTGCACTGCACACTCTGTGTGCTCAATAAATAGGATGGACTGCTGGCGAAAGTCCAAGCACCAAGCCGACCTCACACACTTCAAATTTATCCTTTCCTGCCTTAACTCTGCCCTCTCCTCCGCCAGGCAAAGTGCTGTGGGGGCTTACTGTCCTCCTTTTTCCCTTTCAAAATATGTTTTATATTTCTCCCCACCGAGGGCCTTTTAAGGGCAGGGATCATGTCTTCCAAATTCACTACACGGCACTCTCCCAAGCCCTTAGCATAGTGCTTTGCACACAATCAGCATTCAATAAATAGCATCTATTGATTGACCGACAGTGCTTGGTATATAATAAGCGCTTAACAAAATGCCATCATTATTATTATTATTATTAGCAGTTGATGATAAATTCAAGGCTCTCCATCCCCTTGCCCCCTCCTACCTCTCCTCCCTTCTCTCTTTCCACCTCCCACCCCGCATGCCCCGCTCCTCCGTCGCCTACCTCCTCGCCGGCCCCCGTTCTCGCCCGTCCCGCCGTCGACCCCCGGGCCACGTCCTCCCACGGTCCCGGAACGCCCTCCCTCCTCATCTCCGCCAACCTCACTCTCTTCCCCTCTTCAAATCCCTGCTTACAGCTCACCTCCTCCAAGAGGCCTTCCCAGACTGAGCTCCCCTTCTCCCTCTACTCCCTCTACCGCCCCCCTTCACCTCTCCGCAGCTTAACCCTCTTTTCCCCCCTTTCCCTCTGCTCCTCCCCCTCTCCCTTCCCATCCCCTCAGCACTGTACTCGCCGCTGGACTGTATATATCTTCATTACCCTATTTATTTTGTTAATGAGATGTACATCGCCTTAATTCTATTTATTTGCTTTTGTTTTAATGAGATGTTCATGCCCTAGATTCTATTTATCGCTATCCTTCTCGTCTTTCCGTCTCCCCCGATTAGACCGTAAGCCCGTCAGAGGGCAGGGACCGTCTCTATCTGTTACCGATTTGTCCATTCCAAGCGCTTAGTCCAGTGCTCTGCACATAGTAAGCGCTCAATAAATACTATTGAATGAATGAATGAGTGAATAAATTACGCTCCACCGATTTCTCAGTCTTCTCATTACCTGATCTACTTTTTCCTTTATTTTCCAGCACTTCGAGGAGTTTGATTAGTGTGGGAGGAGAACAAACCGGTAAAGTCTACTGCTACATCAGAGGCTGGGCTTCCTTCAGTATAAGTAATTAAAAGAAACTGCTCCGCACAGAGTAAGCGCTCGATAAGAATGATTGGATTTTGACTGACTGATTCCCAGAGGCAGTGTAGTATCATGGAAAGAGCACGGGGCCGGGAACCAGGAGACCCGGGTTCTAATCCCGACTCTGCTACTAGCCTGCTATGTGACTTTAGCCAAGTCACCCTCTCAGGATCTTAATTTCCTCATGGGTAATCTGGGATTAAAGCACTTACTCGCCATCACTTTTACACAGTCCGGGATACCGAATGTCCTGATTTGACGCTCTCATAACGATATTATTATAACAATGGCATTTAAGTGCTTACTCTGTGCCAGACAACGTACTAAGGGCTGAGGTGGATACAAGCAAATAGGATTGGACACAGTCCTTGCTCCACATGGGGCTCACGGTCTTAATCCCCATTTTACTCATTCCAGGGCTCAGTGCAGAGCTTAGCACTTAGTAAGACCTTCACGATATCATCATCATCCTTCTGACTGTGTCGATAAATCCGACTGATAGACTGTGGAGGAGTCTTATCACCTTCTGACAAACTGAGGAATATTCCAGCTCCCTTAGCCTGGATGCGGAGACCCTGAGGAACAGAGGTTTCAGACTTCCTGCCTTGCAACAAATGATAATAATACTAATTACAGTTCTTATTAGGCGTTTACTATGTAATAATAATAAAAAATAGTAATAATGATAACTGTGGTATCTGTTAAGCCTTTACTACATGCCAGGCACTGTACGAAGTGCTGGGGTGGACACGAGCAAATCGCGTTGGACGCAGCCCCTGTCCCATGTGGGACTCACCGTCTTAATCCTTGCTTTATAGATGAGGTATCTGAGGTACAGAGAAATAAAGTGATGTGCCTAGGGCCACACTGCAGACAAGTATATATTTGTACATATTTATTACTCTTTTTTATTAATGATGTGGATATATCTATAATTCTATAATGGATATTATCTAGTTTGATGCTATTGATGCCTATGTACTTGTTTTCTTTGTTGTCTGTGTCCCCCTTCTAGACTGTGAGCCTGTTGTTGGGTAAGGATTTTCTATTGCCGAATTGTAGTTTCCAAGCGCTTAGTACAGTGCTCTGCACACAGTAAGCGCTCAATAAATACAATTGAATGAATGAATGAAGGGGCAGAGCCGGGATCTGAACCTAGGACGGTCTGACTTCTAGGACCGGGCTCTATCTACTACGCCACGCTGCGTCTCTACTGCCAAGCACTGTTCTAAGCGCTGGGGTAGATACGAGTGACTCAGGTTGGACACAGGCCCCGTCCCACATGGGGCTCAGCCTCTTCACCTCCATTTTGCAGATGAGGTCGCTGAGGCCCAGAGAAGTGGAATGGACCAAGTTCACACAGCGGCAGATGAGTGGAGGAGCCGGGATTAGAACCCAGGGCCTTCTGAGTCCCAGGGACGGGCTCTAGCCGTTTGGCCACGCTGATTCTCAAAGAGAAGGCCATCTCTGCCCCCACCCCCCAACTGGAGAGGACCCCCCTCACCGATCCGTTGATGCAGGGGACGTCGTCATAGTGGAGCGCCGTTGCGCTGGGGCAGGCATAACCGTTGGAAACGCTTCCCAGGTAGGGATTCGTGGAAATGACTCGTCGGTTCATAAAGCTGAAAGATAGAAAAGTGTTCACTCATTCATTCTGAAAGATAGAAAAGCATTCACTCATTCATTCCACCGTATTTTGCAGAGCACTGTACTGAGCGCTTGGGAGGGGACAACAGAACAATGAGCAGATACGTTCCCCCACCCACAAGCTGACAGTTTAGAGAGGAGGAAGGAGCGTGGCGGAGTGGCTAGAGTCCGGGCCTAGGAGTCAGAAGGTCATGAGTTCTAATCCTGATCCACCACTTGTCCGTCCGTTGTGTGACCTTGGGCAAGGCACTTCTCTGTGCCTCGGTTCCTTCATCTGTAAAATGGGGATTAAGACTGTGAGCCCCAAGTGGGACAACCTGATGACCCTGCATCTGCTCCTGTGCTTAGAAGAGTGCTTGGCACATAGTAAGCGCTTCACAAATGCCATCATCATTATTATTATTATTATTATTTCGGGCTAGGAGTGCATCTGTTCTATTGTTGTATTCTAATAATATTGTTGGTATTTGTTAAGCGCTTACTATGTGCAGAGCACTGTTCTAAGCGCTGGGACAGATACAGGGTAATCAGGTTGTCCCACGTGAGGCTCACAGTTAATCCTCATTTTACAGATGAGGGAACTGAGGCCCAGCGAAGTGAAGTGACTTGCCCACAGTCACACAGCTGACAAGTGGCAGAGCGGGGATTCAAACTCATGGCCTTTGACTCCCAAACCCGTGCTCTTTCCACTGAGCCACGCTGCTTCCCTGCTTCTAATCTCCCAAGCGCTTAGTACCGTGCTCCGCCCACAGTAAGTGTTCAATAAATACAACAGACCGGATGACAGATGAGGTAACTGAGGCCCAGGGAAGTGAAGTGACTTGCCCAAGATAACACAGCAGACAAAGGGCAGGACCGCGATTAGAACCCAGATCTTGGTGACTCTCAGGTCCAGGGTGTATCCGCTAGGCCAAGTTCCTTCTCAATTTGCCTCATCCTAATTACATCCTGCGGGCGCTCATCACTTGACTGTTTACTTGTACTGATGTCCGTCTCCCCCCTAGACTGTGTGTTCGTTCTGGGCAGAGACTGTCTCTCTTTATTGTGAATTAATAATATGATAATAATAACAAAAATTAATTAATATAATTAATTCATGAGTGATGTATTTAAGTGCTTACTTTATGCCAAGCACTGTTCTAAGCACTGGGAGGGATACAAGGTGATCAGGTTGTCCCACGTGGGGCTCCCGGTCTTAATCCCCATTTTCTAGATGAAGGAACTGAGGCCCAGAGAAGTGAAGTGACTTGCCCAAGGTCACACAGCACTCAAGTGGCAGAGTTGGGATTAGAAACCACGACCTCTGACTCCCTAGCCACGCTTTCCCCAGCGCTTAGTACAGTGCTCTGCACAAAATAAGCGCTCAGTAAATACGACTGAATGAACAGGTCAGAGCTTGGCCCGTCTGGGAAAATCAGTGTGGTTTAGTGGAAAGGGTTGGGGCTGGGGAGTCAGAGGTCGTGGGTTCTAATCCCAACACCGCCACTTGCCTGCTCTGTGACCTTGGGCAAGTCCTTTAACCTCTCTGTGCCTCAGTTTCCTCATCTGCGAAATGGGGATTAAAAGCGTGAGCCCCGTGAGGGACGACCTGATTAACCTGTATCTATTCCAGCGCTCAGAAAGGTGCCTGGCCCACAGGAAGCGCTTAAGAAATATCATTATTACTATTATCACTATTAAATCTGCCCGGGGTAACCGAAAGCGAGCGGGCAGACGTACCAGAAGGTCTGTTTGGCCGTCTGAATGACGTTGGCGGTCATCTCCACATCGATGTAGTCGTAGTGCAGAGCCCCGGGGTCCGTGGACGAGCCCGTCTCGGCCAGCAGAATCCCGATCCACCGGCCCATGTCCTCCGAAGACGGGGCCTGCGCAGGGAAAGGAGAGATCTCACGGCACCCTATCGCACGGATCTCGCCCCATCTGCGTCACCAATCCGTCGATCGACTGGATCGATTAACTTCTCTCAGCCCCACAGCACTTAAGCATAAATCCGTCATTTTCTTTATCTGTATCCCTGTCTGTCTTTCCTGCTGTAGACTCTGAGCTCGTTGCGGGCAGGGAATGTCACCGTTTACTGCTGTATTGTCCTTTCCCAAGCGCTCAGTACAGTGCCCTGCACACAGTAAGCGCTCAATAGATACGACGGAACGAACGAAATGATTGATTGAGCGTCTCCTCGTCGTGAGCACCGCATGGGCCAGGCGGTCAGAAGGTCACGGGTTCTAAGCCAGTCTCTGTCACTCGTCTGCTGTGTGACCTTGGGCAGGTCACTTCACTTCTCTGTGCCTCAGTTCCCTCACCTGTAAAATGGGGATTGGGACTGTGAGCCCCACGTGGGACAATCTGGTTTCCTTGCAACTCCCCACAGCGCTTAGAACGGTACCTGGCACAAAGTAAGTGCTTAACAAATACTATAATTATTATTCTATTGTTCACGTGGTACTCTCCCAAGTGGTTAGCACAGTGGTACTTGTTAAGCGCTCCCTACGCGCCAAGCACTGTTCTGAGCACTGAGGTAGATAAAAATCGGGTTGGACACATTTCCTGTCCCACATGGGGCTCGCACTCTTAATCCCCATTTTATAGATGAGGTAATAATAATAATAATGAGAATACTAATAATATCTTTTAGGTGCTTACTATGTGCCAATCACTGTTCCAGTTGCTTAATCAGGTTGGGCCCAGTCCTTGTCCCACATGGGGCTCACACTCTGAATCTCCATTTTACAGAGGAGACAACTGAGGCTCAGAGAAGTGAAGCGACTTGCCCGAGGTCACAAAGCGGACCAGCGGCGGAGCTGAGACTAGAACCCAGGACCTTCCGATTCCAGGCCAAGGTTCTAGCCACTAGGCCATGCTGCTTCTCAGCCGTATTAATTAATGTCCGTCTCCCCCTCTAGACTGTAAACTCTCTGTGGGGAGGGGACGCGTCCACCAACTCCATTCTATCGCGCCCCCCCCAGAGCGCTTCGTTCAGTGGTCGGCACCCAAAGGGCGCTCGATACACCCGACTGCTCGCGCGATCGCGGTGTGGGAAGAATACAAGCAGCGTGGCTCAGTGGAAAGAGCATGGGCTTTGGAGTCAGAGGTCATGAGTTCGAATCCCAGCTCGGCCACTTGTCAGCTGGGTGACCGTGGGCAAGTCACTTCACTTTTCTGGGCCTCAGTTCCCTCAACTGTAAAATGGGGATTAAGACTGTGAGCCCCACGTGGGACAACCTGATTCCCCTGTGTCTACCCCAGCGCTTAGAACGGTGCTCGGCACATAGTAAGCGCTTAACAAATACCAACATTATTTTATTATTAAGAATAACGATAATACTAACGATGGCATTTGTTAAGCGCTTACTATACTCAGCGCTGGGGTGGATCCAAGCAAATGGGGTTGGACACAGGCCCTGTCCCATGAGGGGCTCACAGTCTCAATCCCTATTTTCCAAATGAGGAAACTGAGGCCCAGAGAAGCAAAGTGACTTGCCCCAGGTCTCCCAGCAGACGAATGGTGGAGCCGGGATTAGAATTCCCGACCTTCCGACTCCCAGGCCCGGGCTCTAGCCGCTAGACAAAGCCGCATCGAATGTGCGCGAGCCGGGGGTTTGTGGGGGTGAGGAGTCAGAGGACTTGGGTTCTAACCCCGGCTCCGCCACTCGTCCGCTGTGTGAGCTTGGGCAAGCCACTTCACTTCTCTGGGCCTCAGTTCCCTCATCTGTACAATGGGGATGAAGGCTGTGAGTCCCACGTGGGGCAACTTGATTACCTTGTATGCCCCTTAGTGCTTAGAACAGTGCTTGGGCCATCGTAAGTGTTTAATGAGCACAGAGAAGCGGCGTGGCTCGGTGGAAAGAGCCCGGGCTTGGGAGTCAGAGGTCATGGGTTCGAATCCCGTCTCCGCCCCATGTCAGCTGTGTGGGCAAGTCGCTTCACTTCTCTGGGCCTCAGTTCCCTCCTCTGGAAAATGGGGATTAAAACTGTGAGCCCCACGGGGGGACAACCCGATTCCCCCGTATCTCCCCCAGCGCTTAAAACAGTGCTCGGCACATAGCAAGCGCTTAACAAATACCAACATTATTATTACTATCATTATTAGAAAAGCCAGGCGCCGAGGGGAGGCCCGGAGCTGGGTGGGGGGGACGGGGGGATTACGGGGCGGGGGGGGGGGACCGGCACGGGGTACCTCGAGGACGGCCACTTCCTGTCCGTGGCGCAGCAGGCGGAAGGCCAGCGGGTGTCGGGGGTCCAGGCCGGGGGCCACCTGTCCGCCGCGGAGGGGGAGGGCGGCCAGGTGGGTCTTGAGGTCGGTGCGGTCCTTGTGGAGCAGGAGCCGGCCGTCCTTGACGCGGGCCCAGCGCTCCCGCCACCGGTGGTTGGACAGCACGTTCAGGTAGCCTGCGGGACGGAAGATCCACACGCCTCAGCTCGCCGCACCCGGGGAAAGCGTCCCTCGATTGGTCGGCCCCGCTCTCTCGAGCGCTTAGACAGTGCTCTGCCCACAGGAAGCGCTTGGTGAATACCACGGGTGGACCGGCTAACGATTCTGGGATCAGAGAAGCAGCGTGGCTCAGTGGAAAGAGCCCGGGCTAGGGAGTGGGGAGGTCACGGGTTCAAATCCCAGCAGGGGATGTGTCTATTGTGTGCTCCTGAGTGCTTAGTCCGGTGCTCCGCACACGGTGAGCGCTCAAAAATAATAATAGTAATAATAGTGATAATTACGATATCTGTTAGTCAATTACTATGTGCCAGGCACCGTCCTAAGCGCCGGGGTGGATACAAGCAAACTGGGTTGGACCCAATCTCTGTCCGCCGTGGGGCTCAGAGCCTCGATCCCCATTTTCCAGATGAGGGAACTGAGTCCCAGAGAAGTGAAGCAGCGTGGCTCAGTGGAAAGAGCCCGGGCTTGGGAGTCAGAGGTCATGGGTTCGAATCCCGGCTCCGCCGCTTGCCAGCTGGGTGACTTTGGGCAAGTCACTTCACTTCTCTGTGCCTCAGTTCCCTCATCTGTAAAATGGGGATGAAGACTGGGAGCCCCACGTGGGGCAACCGGATCACCCTGTATCCCTCCAGCGCTTAGAACAGTGCTTTGCACATGGTCAGCGCTTAACAAATACCACCATTATTATTTGCCCAAGGTCACTCCGCAGACACGCGGTGGAGCCAGGATGAAAACACATGACTTTCTGACTCCCAGCCCCGGGCTCTGCCCCCGGCGCCGTGCTGCTTCCCAAAGGGAGCCCAAGTCTGTTTTATTGTTCTAGTGTCCTCTCCCAAGCGCTTAGTCCAGTGCTGTGCGCAGAGTAAGCGCTCGATACATAAGACGGGGAAGGAGGGGAGGGGTTTGGGGAGGCGGGGACCCCGAGAGCAGCAGCGGCGGCTCCGAGCCCTCACCGCACGTCGGGACGTCCTCCTCCGCCGACGAGGTCTGCTCGTCGGTCGACGGCTTCTTCTTCCCCAGCCCGATGATCTTGGTGATCTTCTTCCCCGTCACCTTCGTCACCGCCCCCTTGGACTCCGGCTTGTTGCTCTTCTTCCTCTTAACTGCCCGGGAAAACAAGCAAACAAACAAAAACAAAAACAGAGAGAAGGATGGATGGATGGGCCCCAGGAATAATGATAATGTTGGTATTTGTTAAGCGCTTATTATGTGCCGAGCCCTGTTCTCAGCGCTGGGGTAGATACAGGGTCATCGGGTTGTCCCACGTGAGGCTCACAGTTAATCCCCATTTAAAGATGAGGTCACTGACAGAGAAGTGAAGTGACTTGCCCAAAGTCACACAGCTGACAAGTGGCAGAGCCGGAATTCAAACCCATGACCTCTGACTCCCAAGCCCGGGCTCTTTCCAAGACAACGGTCAATCTGTAGAAACTATTTACTGAGCGCTGGCGTGGCCTAGTGGTTAGAGCCCGGGCTTGGGAGTCGAAGGTCGAGGGTTCTCATCCCGGCTCTGCCACTTGTCTATTGCGTGACCTTGGGCAAGTCGTTTCACTTGTCTGGGCCTCAGTTCCCTCATCTGTAAAATGGGGATTGAGACTGTGAGCCCCATGTGGGACAGGGTCGGTGTCCAACTCGATTTGCTTTATCACCCCAGCGCTCAGTACAGTGCCTAGAACATACTAAGTGCTTCACAAATACCACTATCGTCATTACTATGCGCAGAGCATTGTGCTAAGCTCTCGGGAGAGTACAATGCCACCGAATTAGCAAACATATATGAAAGAATTACCAGACACTTTCCCTGCCCATAATGAGCTCGGAGTCTAGAGGGGGAGACAGACATTAATATGAACAATTAATTTACAATATACAGTTTAAAGTTATGATATTAATGTTGGTATTTGTTAAGCCCTTCCTACGTGCAGAGCACTGTTCTAAGCGCTGGGTACAGGGTAATCGGGTTGTCCCACGTGAGGCTCACAGTTAATCCCCATTTTACAGATGAGGGAACCGAGGCCCAGAGAAGTGAAGTGACTCGCCCACAGTCACACAGCTGACAAGTGGCAGAGCCGGGAATCGAACCCATGACCTCTGGCTCCAAAGCCCGGGCTCCTTCCACTGAGCCACGCTGTTCCTCGATGTGATATAAAGACAGCAGAGGGGGTAAAGAAACAAATCTGGAACGAGGACAGCTCAGTGTGAGAAAGAATGCAAAACCATAAAGAGAATCTTATTGTCTTTTGTACTTTTTGTGTTAAATGCTTAACGCGTGTCAAGCATCATACTGAGCGATAGAGAAGATCCAAGCAAATCGGGTTGGACACAGTCCCCGTCCCACATGCGGCTCACGGTCTTCATCCCCAGTGTGGCCTAGTGGCTAGAGCCCGGGCCCGGGAGTCAGCAGGACCTGGGTTCTATACAAGCAAACGTTTCACTTTCCCGTACCTCAGCTCTCTCTTCTGTAAAACGGGGATGAGGACTGGTAGCCCCACTGTTATCAGGGACTGTGTCCAGCCCGGGTAACTTGTATCTGCCCAGTGCTCAGAACAGCACCGGCTCAGAACAAGTGCCTAAAAAATACCACTATTTTATTCGTTCAGTCGTATCTTCTAGACTGTGAGCTCCTTATGGATAGGGAAGGTCAGTAAATCCCGCCTCTGCCACTCGTCAGCTGTGTGACTGTGGGCGAGTCGCTTCACTTCTCTGTGCCTCAATTACCTCATCTGTAAAATAGGGATTACCTGTGAACCTCCCGTGGGACAACCTGATGACCCTGTATCTACCTCAGAGCTTAGAACAGTGCTCTGCACATAGTAAGCGCTTAACAAATACCAACATCATTATTAAGTTAAATGAGCTGCCCAAGGTCACACAGCAAATCCTGCCCACTGCCCAGTGTGGCTCTAGGGAGAGTCCCAGGCTGGCTGCCCAACAAGGCCAACGGCCTCGGTCCAGGGTTCAAGAGGAGCAGGGCAGAACCCGAAATCTGAAAGGTGAAGCCTCTTCGACAGACTCTTACGACTCCCTCCTTCTTAATGTCTGTCTCCCCGTCTACGCTATAAGCTCATTACGGGCAGGGAACGTGGTAACTGCTCAATTTACACCTCTGATCGATCTGGGAAGCTTTCTCCTCTCCACGGACTCATCCTCCCGCCAGAGAGGTAAAAATAATAATAATAACTGTGCTGACTGTTCAGCACTTACTGTGTTCCAGGCCCTGTACTAAGCGTTGGGGTGGATACAAGCAAACGGGGTTGGATGCAGTCCCGGTCCCTGTTCTCTAAGGCCTAGAGGAAGGGAAGTGACTGGCCCAAGGTCACACAGCAGACGCGTGGTGGAGCCGGAATTAGAACCCACGACCTTCTGACTCTCAGGCCCGCGCTCCATCCACGAGGCCTCTCTAAGAGATGTACGACTGGGGTATTGCATTCAGCCCAGCCGTGCTAGAACAGAGTGTTAACATGTGAGACGTCAAGGAATTTGTTATAGAACAGCTGTGATTTCTGGAGAGGGGAGGATAGTTCCAGACCTATTGGCTCAGTGGAAAGAGCCCGGCCTTGGGAGTCAGAGTTCATGGGTTCGAATCCCGGCTCTGCTGCTTGTCAGCTGTGTGACTGAGGGCGAGTCACTTTACTTCTCTGTGCCTCAGTTACCTCATCTGTAAAATGGGAATGAAGACTGTGAGCCTCACATGGGACAACCTGATGACCCTGTATCTACCCCAGCGCTTGGAACAGTGCTCTGCACATAGTAAGTGCTTAACAAATACCAACATTATTATTACCATTAATAACTGAAATCATCAAACAGTCATATTTATTGAGCACTTACTTTGCTCAAGGAACTGTCTAAGCGCTTGGAACACTACAATATACAAGTTCCCTGCCCACAGTGAGCTTACAGTCTAGATGGGGAGACAGCTATTAACAAGAATAAGTAAATCATGGACAAAAGTGCTGTGCGGCTGAGAGAGGGGTGAATAAAGGGTCAAATCCAAGGGCCCGGGTGACGCAGAAGGGAGTGGGGGAAGAGGAAAGGAGGCTTAGTCAGGGAAGGCCTCCTGGAGGAGATGGGCCTTCAAGAAGACTTTGAAGTCGGGGAGATTCATTGTCCGTGGGATATGAAGAGGGAGAAATTTGCAGGCCAGAAATTCCTCACCCGCAGCTTCAAAAGCCTCCATCCCCTTCCCCCCTCCTACCTCACTTCACTACTCTCCTACTCCCACCGGGCCCGCACAATTCACTCCTCTAGTGATGGTATTTGATAAGTGCTTACTACGTGCCAAGCACTGCTCTAAGTCCTCTAATGCCAACCTTCTCACCGTACCTCCACCTTGTCTGATCGTGCCGCTGACCTCTCGCCCACGACGATATGTCAGACGCCGTTCCAAGGACTGGAGGTAGGTACTGATTACAGACAGAGTCCCTGTTTTGCAGTCTAAGTAGGAGTGAGAACAGGCACCCCCATTTTACAGTTGAGGAAGCTGAGGTGCTGGGAATTAAATGACTCGCCCAAGGTCACACGGCAAGCAATTGGCGGCGGCGGAATTAGAACCCCGATCCTTTTAATTCTGGGACCCGGGTTCTGTTCTCTAGGCCACGCTGCGTTACCTGATCACAACCCTAGGATTCCCCGAAAAGAAAGCTGGAAACGGAATTGGAAAGTCAGGGCAGATATTTCCGGTGGGAACTTTGGGTGGAAACTTCGTGTCCCCGAATCAGGTTCTCCTCGACCTGCGGGGAGGTTTTAATTCTCCATCTGTGGCGGGCGGGTAGAAAGACGGCCGGCTGGCCGTGGGGCCCTGGGAGCAGGAAAGCAAATCCAAACGAGAAGCAGCACGACTTAATGGCTACAGCCCGGGTCTGATAGTTGGGAAGATCTGGGTTCTAATCCTGGCTCCGCCATTTGTCTGCTGGATGACCTCGGGCAAGTCGCTTCACTTCCCTGGGCCTCAGTTACCTCATCCGTCATCCCATCAGTTGTATTTATTGAGTACTTACTGTGGGCAGAGCATTGTACTAAACGCTTGGGAGGAAAGAGCTCACCTCCTCCAGGAGGCCTTCCCGGACTAAGCCCCCCTTTTCCTCTCTGCTTCCCCTCCCCATCGCCCCGACTCCCTCCCTCTGCTGTACCGCCCCCCCCCCCACCCCACAGCACTCGTGTGCATATATGTACATATTTACTATTCTACTTATTTTATTAATCATGTGCATATATCTCTAATTCTATTTATTTACACTGACGCTATTGATGGCTGTTTCCCGTTTTTTTGGTCTGTCTCCCCCCGTCTAGATGTAAACCCATTGTTGGGTAGGGATTATCTCTCTTTGTTGCTGAATTGTACTATCCAAGCACTGAGCACAGTGCTCTGCACGTAAGTGCTCAAAAAATACAACTGAACGAACGAACAACCGAAAAATAAACAGACACATTGAGAAGCAGCCTGGCTCAGTGAAAAGAGCCCGGGCTTGGGAGTCAGAGGTCATGGGTTTTAATCCAAGCTCCACCACTTGTCAGACGGGTGGCTTTGGGCAAGTCACTTCACTGGGCCTCAGTTCCCTCATCTGGAAAATGGGGTTGAAGACGGTGAGTCCCACGTGGGACGATCTGATTATCTTGTATTCCCCCAAGTGCTTAGAGCGGCGCTTGGCACATAGTAAGCGCTTAACAAATACCATCATCATTATTATTATCATTATTCCCTGCCCACGACGACCTTACAGTCCAGAAGGGTTCAGGATCGAACCTCTTCCCGTTTTTCAGGGGTGTAAACTGAGGCCCGTCAGAGGTTAAGCGGCTCACCCCCGGTCACTCTTGGGGGGTGGGTGTCCTCCGGGCCCCGGGCGGACACTCACCTTGTTCCTTTCCGTTACACAGAGCGGGTCCGTTGTCGGCAGCGCCCTCGCCGTCCGAGCTGGGCCTCTCCGAGGACAGTTTCTGCGGGAACAGAGGGATGGGGTCACTCCTCGCTCAGGGGACGCGGCGGACACAGGTCGGAGCGCTGGGAAAACTGTGGGCCGAACCCCCAGACGCCCAGACGGACGCCCCAGGACGGTCGAGAGGTCAATCGCGGAGACTGCTTTCCCAGCTAAACCAGGAAAAGCCACCACGCCCGCACGGGGCTCTGCTCACAGATGCTAAGAAAGAACTTTTCCTTGTTTTTTGGCTTTAATTCATTCATTCACTTGTGTTTATTGAGCGCTTAGCGTGCGCCGAGCACGTACAGTATTTTCACTTAATGGTATTTTAATAGTATTTGATAAGCGCTGACTACGTGCCAGTCGGTCGATCGTATTTACTGAGCGCTTACCGTGTGGAGCGCACGGTACTAAGCACTTGGGAGACGACCATATGACAGTTTAACAGCCATGTCCTCTGCCCGCAACCACCTTAATAATAATAATGGTATTTGTTAATAATGTTAATAATAATGTTGGTATTTGTTAAGCGCTTACTATGTGCTGAGCACTGTTCTAAGCGCTGGGGTAGACACGGGGGAATCAGGTTGTCCCACGTGGGGCTCATGGTCTTCATCCCCATTTTACAGATGAGGTCACTGAGGCACCGAGAAGTCAAGTGACTTGCCCAAAGTCACACAGCTGACGAGTGGCCGAGCTGGGATTCGAACCCATGACCTCTGACTCCCAAGCCCATGCTCTTTCCACTGAGCCACGCTGCTTCTCTATGTGCCAAGCACTGTTCTAAGCACTGACATAGATACAAGGTAATCAGGTTGTCCCTCATGGGGCTCACAGTCTTCATCCCTCTTTTCCAGATGAGGGAACTGAGGCACAGAGAAGTGAAACGACTTGCCCAAGGTCACACAGAAGACATGTGGCAGAGTTGGGATTAGAACCCAAGACCTTCCCCTAAGCCAAGTTCCTTCTCTGCTTATATCCAGAGTGCCAAGCACTGTACTAAGCGCTGGGGTGGATACAAGCAGATTGAGTTGAATGCAGTCGCTGCCCCACCTGGGGCTCACAGTCTCAATCCCCATTTTACTGATGAGGGAACTGAGGCCCAGAGAAGTGAAGTGACTTGCCCAAGATCACACAGCAGACCAATGATGGAGTCAAGAGTAGAACCCATGTCCTTCTGACTCCCCGGTCAATTGGCCTTCATCCCTGAGCTATGGAAAGATACAACGTGGCTTAGTGGAAAGAACCCGGGCTTGGTAGTCACAGGTCATGGATTCTAATCTTGGCTCTGCCACTTGTCAGCTGTGTGACTTTGGGCGGGTCACTTCACTTTTTTGTGCCTCAGTTACCTCAACTGTAAAATGGGGATGAAGACTGTGAGCCCCACGTGGGACAACCTGATTACCTCGTATCTACCCTAAGTGCTTAGAACAGTGCTTGGCACATAGTAAGGACTTAACAAATCCCATCATTATTATTATTATTATTATTTGAGGGGGCCAAGGTAAAGCATGGTACTGATCTAAACACCCTGGTGCTCCTTGAAAACAATAATAATAATAATCGTGGCGTTTGTTAAGCGCTCATTTTGTGCCAGGCCCTGTACTAAAGTGCTGGGGTAGATAGAAGGCAATCAGGTTGGATCCAGTCCCTGTCCCACATGGGGGCTCACGGTTTTAATCCCCATTTTCCAGATGAGGAAACTAGGACACAGAGAAGTGAAGTGACTTACCCAAGGTCACACTGAAGACAAGTGGCAGAGCCAGGATTAGAACCCACAACCTCTGCCTCCCAGGCCCTGGCTCTATCCACTATGTCATGCTGATTCCTTTGGGGCAGGGACCGTGCCTATTAATGCACTGCACTCTCCCAAGCGCTTAGTACAGTGTCTGTACACAGAGAGCGCTCAATAAATACTGGGGATCGACTGAACGATTGACAATCCAAGGTATTTCCACAGCCCGGGCCTTTCCCAAGTGACAGGTAGGTTTTAAACGTTTTAGCTTTCAAATCAATCCATCTATGGTATCAGTGAGAAGCAGCGGGGCTTAGTGGAAAGAGCCTGGGCTTGGGAGCCAGAGGTTGTGGGTTCTAATCCCGCCTCCTTCACTTGTCAGCTGTGTGACTCTGGGCAAGTCACTTCACTTCTCTGGGCTTCACTTATCTCATCTGGAAAATGGGGATTAAGATTGTGAGCCCCATGTAGGACAACCTGATTACTCTGTATTTACCCCAGTGATTAGAACAGTGCTTGACACAAAGTAAGCGCTTAACAAATACAATTAATAATTATTATTATTATGATTGTTATTTATTAAGCGCGTACTGCATGCAGAGCCCTGGCCTGAGAGCCTGGGAGTGTATAGGAGAAGCAGCATGGGGGTTGGATAGAGCAGTGACCTTGTCGGCTGTGTGACCTTGGCCAAGTCACTTCACTTCTCTATAGCTCAGTCACCTCATCTATAGAACGAGAAGCAGTATGGCTTAGTGGAAAGAGCCCGGGCTTGGGAGTCAGAGGACGTGGGTTCTAATCCCGGCTCCGCCGCTTGTCTGCTGTGTGACCTTGGGCAAGACACTTAACTTCTCTGGGCCTCAGTTCCCTCATCTGTAATATGAGGATTAAGACTGTGAGCCCCATGTGGGACAGGGATCGGGTCCAACCTGATTAGCTTGTATCTACCCCAGCGTTTAGAACAGTGCTTTGGTAAATGCTTAACAAATACCAGAATTATTTTATTATTATTATCAAAACGGGGATTGAGACTGCACCAACCCAATTTGCTTATATGCACCCCAGAGCTTAGAACAGTGCCTGCCACACAGTAAGCCCTTAACAAATAATAATGTTGGTATTTGTTAAGCGCTTACTATGTGCAGAGGACGGTTCTAAGCGCTGGGGGAGACGCAGGGGAATCAGGTTGTCCCACGTGGGGCTCACGGTCTTAATCCCCATTTCCCAGATGAGGTAACTGAGGCCCAGAGAAGTGAAGTGACTTGCCCACAGTCACACAGCTGACAAGTGGTGGAGCCGGCATACGAACCCATGACCTCTGACTCCAAAGCCCGTGCGCTTTCCACTGAGCCACGCTGCTTCTCCAATACCACTACTCTTATTATTATAATTATTATTATTATTACTGTTGTTACTACAACAGTACAGAATTAGCAGAGCCGGTCCCTAGCCGTTAACGAGTTTACGGACTGGGGTCTTCGGGTTGCGAATCCCTCCCGACGCCTTCAAGATGGAAGGGAACGTGGATGGCTGTGGCTGATTTTACCTTTTCCAGTTCCGTCTTGTGCACGGGGGAGGTGGAGGAAGGGCCGTCTGAATCCGCGTTTCCACTGCAGCCGCTGTACACTTCTCTGATCACCTAAAAAAGAAGAAAAGGAGAGTGTGACCTCATCGTGGGCAGGCGACCTGGCTGGGTGTTGCTGTATTATACTCTCCCAAATGCTTAGTACAGTGCTGTGCACACAGTCAGTGCCCGATAAATACGACTGCCTGAACGTGCCCTAAGGAATCTAGATTTGCAGAGGGGGGCTGGCACGCGGGAGGAGGTAATAATAATGATAATTGTGGGAACTGTTAAGTGCTTATTTTGTGCTGGGTACTGTACTAAGCGCCAGGGTGGATATTTATTGCCATTGTTCTTGTCTGTCCGTCTCCCCCCGATTAGACCGTGAGCCCGTCAAACGGCAGGGACCGTCTCTATCTGTTGCCGACTTGTTCATTCCAAGCGCTTAGTACAGTGCTCTGCACATAGTAAGCGCTCAATAAATGCTATTGAATGAATGAATGAATGAATGAATACACACAAATTGGGGCTGGAAACAGTCCCTGTCCCTCATGGGGCTCACAGTCTCAATCCCCATTTTACAGATGAGAGAGCGGAGGCCCAGAGATGTGAAGTGACTTGCCCAAGGTCACACAGCAGGCAGGCAGTGGAGCAGGATTAGAACCCAGGACCTCCTAGGCCTGTGCTCTATCCACTCCGCCCATGCCGCTTCTCTAAGCCACTTGAGGCCGGCTCATCGAACCCTGGAGAGGGCAGAAATCCCCTCATGCCAAGTGGTTTCACACTTGGCAATTTCCAGTTTGTCGAGAAGCAGCCTCGGCTGGGAGTCGGAGGGCCTGGGTTCTCATCCCACTTTGTCCCCCTGACTGCTGTGGGAGCGGAGGCAAAAATAATAATAATAATAATTGTGGTTTTTGTTAAGTGCTTACTATGTGCCAGGCACTATACTAAGCGCTGGTGTGGAGTGCTTGGCACACAGTAAGAGCTTAACAAATACCATAATCGTTATTATACAAGCTAACCGGGTTGGATACAGTCCCTTGTCCCACGTGGGGCTCACAGTCTCGCTCCCCATTTTACAGATGAAGAACATGAGGCCCAGACAAGTGATGCGACTTGGCCAAGGTCACACAGCAGGCAAATGGCAGAGTGAGGATTAGAACCCATGACCTTCTGGCTCCCAGGCTCTAGCCACTACGCCATGCTCTGGGCCTCACTTTCCTCATCGGTAAAACAGGGATGAAATAGCTCTTCTCACACATTCTTCGCGACCGTTTCCCACAGAATCATCTTGTATCTCTCTCAGCGCTAAGAACAGCGGTTGGCACATAGTGAGCGCTTAATAACCCTTATCGCTATTATTGGGGGCAGGGAACACGCGACTGACTTCTATTGGAATAAGAATAATGATTATTGTGGTATTTGTTAAGCGCTTACTATGTACCAGGCACTGTGCTAAGTGCTGGGGTGGATTCAAGTCAATCGGGTTGGACCCAATCCTTGTCCCACGTGGGGCTCACAGTCTCAATCCCCATTTTACAGATGAGGCAACTGAGGCCCAGAGAAGTGAAGTGACTTGCCCAAAGTCACACAGCAGACAAATGGCAGAGACTGGATTAGAACCCAAGTCCTCCTGACTTCCAGGTCCCACTAGGCCGCACTCCTTCCTAGTGTTGTACTGTTCCAAGCGTTTCGCACAGCGCTCCATCACTGTTCAATTAATGCCACAAACTAAGAATTTTAATTGGGTGCTGAGGGGTCTACAGGAAATAATAATAATAATAATAATGTTGGTATTTGTTAAGTGCTTACTATGTGCAGAGCACTGTTCTAAGCACTGGGGTAGATACACGGTAATCAGGTTGTCCCGCGTGAGGCTCACAGTTAATCCCCATTTTACAGATGAGGGAACTGAGGCCCAGAGACGTGAAGTGACTCGCCCACAGTCACACAGCTGACAAGTGGCAGAGCCAGAATTCGAACCCATGACCTCTGACTCCCAAGCCCGGGCTCTTTCCATTGAGCCACGCTGCTTCTCTAAAGAACACAGGGCTGGGAGTCATGGGACCCGGGTTCTAAACCTGAGTCTGTCGCTTGTCTGTTGTGTGACCTTGGGCTAGTCTCTTCACTTCTTAGTGCCTCAGTTCCTTCATCTGTAAAATGGGGATTAGGAGAGTGAGCCCCATGTGGGACAGGGGCTGCATCCGAGCAGATTTGCATGTGTCTATCCTAGTGCTTAGTACAGCGTCTGGCACACAGCAAGTACTTAATAAATGCATCATTAAAAAAAAAAATTCTGACTGAAAACTTGGAGTGCTTCCTGCCTCCTCAGTAATGCGCTATTTGTTAAGCGCTTACTCTGTATCAAGCAGTCGGTAGTAGGGTAGAGAAGCAGAGTGGCTTAGTGGGAAGAGCGCAGGCTTGGGAGTCAGAGAGTCATGGGTTCTAATTCCAGCTCCGCCACTTGTCTGCTGTGTGACCTCGGGCCAGCCGCCTCACTTCTCTGAGTTTCAGTTCCCTCTTCTGTAAAACGGGGATTGAGATCGTGAGCCCCATCTGGGACAACCTGATGACCTTGTATCTACCCCAGGGCTTGTCGCACAGTGCTTGGCACAAAGTAAGCGCTTTAAAAATACCATCATTATTCCTATTATTACAACGTAATCAGGTTGGACACCATCCCCGTCCCACATGGGAATCAGTCTTCATCCCCATTTGACGGATGAGGAAACGGAGGCCCAGAGAACTGAAGCGACTTGCCCAAGGTCACATAGCCGAGTGGCAGAGTCGGGATTAGAACCCAGATCCTTCTGACTCCCGGGCCCATGCTCTGTCCTCTAGACTGTAAGCTCGTTGTGGGCAGGGAAGGTGGTCATCGACTGTTAGAGTGGACTCCCCCAAGCGCTTAGTATAGTGCCCCGAACACAGTAAGCGCCCAATAAATACCAGTAAGTGATTGGGGAGGAGTGGGATGCGGATTTTCCAGCAGATGGTGCTGCCGGCCTGAACGTCACACAGCTGTTCTCGCACCGGGAATGAAGCCAGCGGGAAACGTCGATAAGAGGGTGGTTTCTTTTTTATTGTTGTTGAGTTTTGCTTTGCTTTTCAACGGTATTTGTTAAGCGCTCATTATTTGCCAATCACCGTACCACTACTACTCCTAATAATGTTGGTATTTGTTAAGCGCTTACTATGTGCCGAGCACCGTTCTAAGCGCTGGGGGAGACACAGGGGAATCAGGTCGTCCCACGTGGGGCTCACGGTCTTCATCCCCATTTTACAGATGACGGTACTGAGACACCGAGAAGTGAAGTGACTTGCCCACAGTCCCACAGCTGACAAGCGGCCGAGCCGGGATTCGAACCCACGACCTCTGACTCCAAAGCCCGGGCTCTTTCCACTGAGCCACTCTGCTTTTCTAAGCGCTGGGGGAGATACAGGAATTGTTATATTGTGATTCAACTCAGTGCAATTGTGTTCATTCATTCATTCAATAGTATTTATTGAGCGCTTACTATGTGCAGAGCACTGTACTAAGCGCTTGGGATGAACAAGTCGGCAACAGATAGAGACGGTCCCTGCCGTTTGACGGGCTTACGGTCTGATCGGGGGAGACGGACAGACGAGAACGATGGCACTAAACAGCGTCAAGGGGAAGAACATCTCGTAAAAACCGATGGCGACTAAATAGAATCGAGGCGATGTACAATTCATTAACAAAATAAATAGGGTAATGAAAATATAGACAGTCGAGCGGACGAGTACGGTGCCGTGGGGATGGGAAGGGAGAGGTGGAGGAGCAGAGGGAAAAGGGGAAAATGAGGCTTTAGCTGCGGAGAGGTAAAGGGGGGATGGCAGAGGGAGTAGAGGGGGAAGAGGAGCTCGGTCTGGGAAGGCCTCTTGGAGGAGGTGATTTTTAAGTAAGGTTTTGAAGAGGGAAAGAGAATCGGTTTGGCGGAGGTGAGGAGGGAGGGCGTTCCGGGACCGCGGGAGGACGCGACCCGGGGGTCGACGGCGGGACGGGCGAGACCGAGGGACGGCGAGGAGGTGGGCGGCGGAGGAGCGGAGCGTGCGGGGTGGGCGGTAGGAAGAGAGAAGGGAGGAGAGGTAGGAAGGGGCAAGGTGACGTAGAGCCTCGAAGCCTAGAGTGAGGAGTTTTTGTTTGCAGCGGAGGTCGATAGGCAACCACTGGAGGTTTTTAAGAAAGGGAGTGACAGGCCCAGATCGTCTCTGCGGGAAGATGAGCCGGGCGGCGGAGTGAAGAATAGACCGGAGCGGGGCGAGAGAGGAGGAAGGGAGGTCAGAGAGAAGGCCGACACGGTAGTCTAGCCGGGATATAACGAGAGCCCGTAACGGTAAGGTAGCCGTCTGGGTGGAGAGGAAAGGGCGGATCTTGGCGATATCGTAGAGGTGAAACCGGCAGGTCTCGGTAACGGATAGGACGCGTGGGGTGAACGAGAGGGACGAGTCAAGGATGACACCGAGATTGCGGGCCTGCGGGACGGGAAGGATGGTCGTGCCATCCACGGTGATAGAGAAGTCCGGGAGCGGACCGGGTTCGGGAGGGAAGATGAGGAGCTCGGTCTCGCTCACGTTGAGTTTTAGGTGGCGGGCCGACATCCAGGTGGAGACGTCCCGGAGGCTGGAGGAGACGCGAGCCCGAAGGGAGGGGGAGAGGACAGGGGCGGAGATGTAGATCTGCGTGTCATCTGCGTAGAGATGGTAGTCAAAGCCGTGAGAGCGGACGAGTTCACCGAGGGAGTGAGTGTAAATGGAGAACGGAAGAGGGCCGAGAACTGACCCTTGAGGAACTCCGACAGTTAAAGGATGGGAGGGGGAGGAGGCTCCAGCGTAGGAGACCGAGAATGATCGGGTGCTAGCTGTGTGCAGAGCACTGTGCTAGGCGCTTGGGAAAGAATGATACAACAGTACACAGTGGCAATTCCTGCCCACAACCAGCTCAGACAGTAGAGGCGGGGAGACAGACATCAATACAAATAAATAAAATGACAGATAAGGACAGAGGTACTGTGGGGATGGGAGGGGGGAGAGCAAAGGGAGCAAGTTAGAGGGCTTAGCACAGTGCTCTGCCCGCAGTACGTGCACAATGAATACCATCAACTGATTGACTATCGGCGAACCAGTTTTTGTTTTGTTGTTTTTAAGTGGTATTAAAACCGTGAGCCCAACGTGGGACCGGGATTGTGTCCAACCTGACTAACTTGTGATTAGTACAGTGTTTGGCCCATTGTAAGCCCTCACAAAAATAAATGAAATGAAGTAACTGTAAGCCCGTCAAAGGGCAGGGACTGTCGCTATCTCTTGACGATTTGTACATTCCAAGCGCTTAGTACAGTGGTCTGCACATAGTAAGCGCTCAATAAATACTATTGAATGAAGTAAGAAATTACGATATAAAGTGGCAAGCACTTTTTTAAGCGCTGGGGTAGATAGAAAATAATCTCATTGGACACAGTCCATGTCCCACGTAGGGCTCACGGTCTTAATCCCCATTTTAATAATAATAATAATAATGTCGGTATTTGTTAAGCGCTTACTATGTGCACAGCACTGTTCTAAGCGCTGGGGGAGATACAGGGTCATCAGGTCGTCCCACGGGAGGATCACGGTTGATCCCCATTTTACAGAGGAGGGAACTGAGACCCAGAGAAATGAAAAGACTTGCCCAGTGTCACACAGCAGACAAGTGGCGGACCAGGATTAGAACCCAGGTCCTTTTGACTCCCAGGCCCGGGCTGTATCTACTACTACTATTACTAATAATAATAATAGTCATGGCATTTGTTAAGTGCTTAACAATGTGCCAGGCACTGTACTAAGCGCTGGGGTGGATACAAGCAGATCGAGTTGGACAAAGTCCCTGTCTCACGTGGGGCTCACGGTCTCAATCCCTATTTTCCAGATGAGGTAACCGAGGCCCAGAGAAGTTAAGTGATTTGCCCAAAGACACACAGCTGACAAGTGGCGGAGTCGGGATTAGAACCCATGACCTCTGACTCCCAAGCTCGGGCTCTTTCCACTGAGCCACGCTGCTGCTGTGTGACCCCGGGCAAGTCACTTCACTTCTCTGGGCCTCAGTTATCTCATCTGGAAAATGGGGATGAAGACTGAGCCCTACGTGGGACAACCTGATGACTCTGTATCTACCCCAGCACTTAGAATGGTCCTTGGCACGTAGTAAGCGCTTAACAAATACTGTAATTCTTCATCTCTATTATTATTATTAAATAATATAGTTTATTCATATTAATGTCGCTGTCCTCTACACTCTAAAGTCATTATGGAAAGGGAATGTGTCCCTAATTCTGTTGAACTGTACTTTCCTAAGCGCTTAGAACAATGCACTGCACAGAGTTAGCGCTCAATTGGCTACAAGAAGCAGCGAGGCCTAGTGGATATAGCTCAGGCCCAGGAGTCAGGAGGACCTGGGTTCTAATCCTACTCAGCCGCTCGTCTGCTATGTGGCCTTGGGCAAATCACTTCACTTCTCTGGGCTTCGGTTCCCTCGTCTGTGAAATGATGATTCAGAATGTGAGTCCCACATGGACTGACTAGCTTCTATCTACCCCAGCGCTTAGTAAAGTGTCTGGCACATAGTAAGCCCTTACAAATGTAAATTGAATAAATACAATTAATAGTATTGCATTATAAAATAAAGATAATAATGATGGTATTTGTTAAGAGCATACTATGAGCCACACACTGTTTTAAGCACTGGGGTAGATACAAGGTGATCAGGTCGCCCCACGTGGTGCTCACAGTCTTTACCCCCATTTTGCAGATGAGGGCACTGAGGCACAGAGAAGTGAAGTGACTTGCCCAAATTCACCCAGCTGCCAAGTGGCGGAGCAGGGATTAGAACCCACAACCTGTGGCTCCCAAGTTGGGGCTCAAAATAATAATAATAATAATGATAATAATAATGATAATATTGGTATCTGTTAAGCACTTACTAGGTGCATAGCACTGTTCTAAGCGCTGGGGTATATACTGAGTAATCAGGTTGTCCCACATGAGGCTCACAGTCTTCCTCTCCATTTTACAGATGAGGGAACTGAGGCCCAGAGAAGTGAAGTGACTTGCCCACAGTCACACAGCTGACAAGCGGCTGAGCCGGAATTCGAACCCATGACCTCTGCCTCCCAAGCCGGGGCTCTTGCCACTAAGCCACGCATTATTCTGGTTATTCCAGAACCCACTGGGAAAGGCAAACTCTGCGGGAAGCAGAGGCCTCCACACGAAACCGTCTCCGCGGACACACGTCCCCCTCGATTCTTTTTCCCACAGCATTCTCCCATTTTCTCCCAGGCCTCTTCCTTTCCTCAGATCGGTTTCGCCGCTCTTTCATTTTTGGCTTCTTCTTTTCTTTCCGCACACACTCCGTCGCGGAAAGTCGGAGCGTTGTGAAATGTGCCCCAGTTCCAATGTGCTCTGAATCCTCTCCGCATTTCTGACCGACGCTTGGGTGACATCAGCTCGAATATTCGGCAAGCATTCCTTGGCTTCTAATCCTCAGCCTGGCCGTGTGGTTTGCTGTCTAGACTCCGATTTACCTCAGCTTTATCAGCTCTTTCTCCCATGTCTCTTTAGGGGCATTTTTAGAACTTTTTCGAATGTTTTTTTAGAACTTTTTTCTGCAGTTTGTTTTACAGGGGTTTCTTTGATTCCAGGCCTCTTCGATACGCTGATGGCCATTCAACTCTATTTCTATCGGTGTCCGTCTCCCCCTCAAAACCGTCGGTTCGCTGTGGGCAGGGAATGTGTCTGCTTATCGTTGTACTGCACTCTCCCAAGCGCTTGTTACAGTGCTTAGTACAGTGCCCTGACACTGTACTAAGGGGACAGAAGATTGTGGGTGAACGCTCGAAAAATATGATGGAATGAATGAGTGGATGAATGAGGTAAGGAAATCTAACGTAGGACATATCCCCTAATTTTTACTTTCCTAAAGGAAGGTGACAGTTCCTTTAGAAAACGGTGTAGCCTTATGGAAAGAGAACAGTTCTGGGATTTTATTTTATTTATAAATACATAAATTTATTGAAATAAATTTAAATAAAAATAAATTTATAAATAAAACACATCCCATTAATCTTATTCACTGAGCGCTTCCTGCAGGCAAATCACTGTACTAAGCGCTTGGGAGAGTACAATATACCGTCAAATACGTTCCCTGCCCACAGCGAGCTCACAGTCTAGAGGGGGAGACAGATAATCGTATACATAAATAAATGAATAAATAAATGACAGGTCTATGTGCCGTGGGGGAGAGGGGATGTATGAAGGAACAAGTCAGAGCGGCACAGAAGGGAGTGGGAGAAGAGGAGAGGAGGGCTCAGGAGGAGACGGGCCTTCAATAAGGCTATCTGAAGGCAATTATCTGTCTGGGGCCCTGGGTTCTAATCTTACCTCCATCTCCTGACTGCTGTGTGACCCTCAATAAATCACTTAATTACCTTCATTAATCACCTTAATCTTCATTACCCTATTTATTTTGTTAATGAGCTGTACATCACCTTGATTCTATTTATTTGCTATTGTTTTAATGAGACGCTCATCCCCTCGATTCTATTTATCGCCATCGTTCTCGTCCGTCCGTCTCCCCCGATTAGCCCGTAAGCCCGTCAAAGGGCAGGGACTGTCTCTATCTGTTACCGATTTGTCCATTCCAAGCGCTTAGTACAGTGCTCTGCACATAGTAGGTGCTCAATAAATACTATTGAATGAATGAATGAATGAACAAACTTCTCTGTGCTTCAGTTTTCTCAGCTGTAAAATGGGGATTCAATATCTATTCTTCCTCCCCCTTAGATTCTGAGCCCCGGGTGGGACAGGGACTGTGTCCAACCTGATTATCTTGCATCTACCCCAGTGCTTAGAACAGTGCTTGGCACAGAGTAAGCCAGCTCCCTAGATAGCTCCCTGTGGGCACAGAACGTGTCTACCAACTCTGTTGTTAGCACAGTCCAGGGAGTGAGAGGATCTGGATTCCTGGAAATCAGCAGATTGTGGGTTCTAAACCCAGCTCCGCCACTTGTCTGCCGTGTGACCTGGGGGAAGTCACTTCACTTCTCTGGGCCTCAGTTCCCTCATCTGTAAAATGGGGACTGAGACTGTGAGCCCCATGTAGGAAAGGGACTTTGTCCAAAATGATTAGCTGGTCTCCACCTCAGTGCTTAGTACAATGCCTGGCACACTGTAAGCATTTAACAAATATGATTTTGCAAACAAGTGCTTAGTACAGTGCTCTGCACACAATCAGCGCTCAAGAAGAACCAGTGATTTCATTCATTAATTCATTCATTCAGTGGTATTTATTGAGCAATTACTGTGTGCAAAGCACTGTACTAGGTGCTTGGAAGAGGGAAGCACTTGGAAGAGGGAAGCAGCGTGGCTCAGGAGTCAGAACTCATGACTGTCATGAGGTTGTCCCACTTGTCAGCTGTGAGATGGTGGGCAAGTCACTTCACTTCTCTGGGCCTCAGTTACCTCATCTGTCAAATGGGGATTAAGACTGTGAGCCTCATGTGGGGCAACCTGAATACCCTGTATCTACCCCAGCGCTTCGAACGGTGCTCTGCACATAGTAAGCACTTAACAAATACCAAAAAAAAAAAAATAGTACAAAAAGACAATAAAAAGACTCATTACCTGCCCCCAGTTAGCTGACAGTCTAGTGGAGGGGGACAGACATTAATAAAGATTAATGAATTACAGATACAGATATAAAGCTCGCTGTGGGCAGGGAACGTGTCTGTTTATTGTTGTATCGTAGTCGCCCAAGTGCTTAGTCCAGTGCTCTGCACACAGTAAACGCTCAATAAAAACGATGGAATGAATGAATGAATAGGTGCTGTGAGGCTTCCCTATTATCATTACCATTATTATTATTTTTAGATAAGTGGAATATTTCGGCCTCCTTTCAGTCCGAATCTGATCCCCTCCCCAGTTTAGGGTGTCCGGCAAACAACCGGAAGCTGGTGGTGCCGTCTGGGAGTGGATTCATTAATTGATTCATTCATTTAATCGTATTTATTGAGCACTTACTGTGTGCAGAGCACTGTACTAAGCGCTTGGGAAAGTACAATTCGGCGACAGAGACAATCCCTGCCCAACAATGGGCTCACGGTCTAGAAGGGGGAGAGTGGATCATCGGGAAGTTGGGGGTTGGGGGAGATCCAGAGAACTGGCCAGTGGGTGACATGGGCGGGGATGGATGTGAGCTCGTCTCTGGGCAGGGATTGTCTCTATTGCCCAATTGTCCATTCCAAGCGCTTAGTACAGTGCTCTGCACATAGTAAGCGCTCAATAAATACTATTGAATGAATGAATGAAAGACTGGGGGTCAGCGGGTGGGGAACCCAGGAGATGGGTCAAGGTAGCCCGGCCCGGCTTGGACGGAACGCTACAAAACCTGCTGGTCGTGGGCAGGGAATGTCTCTGTTTGTTATATTGTCCTCTCCCAAGTGCTAAGTACAGTGCTTTGCACGCAGTCAGTGCTCCTTAATATAACTGAATGATAACAATAACGGTGGTATTTGTTAAGCGCTTACTAGGTGCCAAGCACTGTACTGAGCGCTGGGGTGGATACAAGTAAATCGTGGCCAGTCACTTCACTTCTTAGTGCCTCAGTTCTCTCATCTGTAAAATGGGGATTAGGACAGTGTGTCCCATGTGGTACAGAGGAGCAGCATGGCCTAGTGGCAAGAGCACAGGCTTGGAAATCAGAGGTCGTGGGTTCTAATCCCGACTCCGCCACTGAACTGCTGAGTGACCCGGGGAAAGTCACTTCACTTCTCTGGGCCTCAGTTACCTCATCTGTAAAATGGGGATTGAGACTGTGAGCCCCTCATGGGACAACATGATTACCTTGTATTCATCCCAGCGCTTAGAACAGTACTTGGCACATAGTAAGCGCTTAACAAAATACCATTATAATCATAATAATGAACTGTGTCCAACAGGATTATCTTGTATCTATCCTAGTGCTTAGTATAGTGCCTGGCACATAGTAAGTGCTTATTAGAGGCATCATTTAAAAAACTTCAGGTCAAAAGCTAGGACTGCTTCCTGCCTCCTCTATAATAACAATGATAATAAAAACAAAGATGGAATTTGTTAAGCCCTTATTTATGTGTCAAGCAGTGTACTAAGTGCTGGGGTGGATACAAGCACATGAGGTTGGACACAGTCCCTGTCCCACGTGGGACTCTCAGTCTCAATTCCAGACTACTTGTTTTTGTTTTGTTCTGTTTTGCTTTGCTGTCTCTCCCATTTAGACTGTCAGCCCGTTATGGGGCAGGGATCGTCTCTATCTGTTACCAAATTGTACATTCCAAGCGCTCAGTACAGTGCTCTGCACATAGTAAGCGCTCAATAAATACGACTGAATGAATTCTACAGACGGTGGAACCGAGGCCCAGAGACGTGAAGTGAGTTGCCCAAGGTCACACAGCAGACAAGTGATGGAGTCGGCATTGGAACCCGCGATTTTCTGACCACGTCTGACCTCAAAATCCATGCCAAAGTTAAGTTCATAGTAAATGCTCGGTTAACCAATGCCCCATTTATGATCATGAGAAGCAGCGTGGCTTAGTGGGTAGACGCCGGGCCTGGGAGTCAGAAGATCATGGGTTCTAATCCCGGCAGCGCCACTTGTCTGCTTCACTTCACCTGTAAAATGAGGATTGACTCTGTGAGGCCCCTTCTAGACTGTGAGTTCACTGTGGGCAGGGAATGTGTCAGATGTTATACTGTCCTCTCCCAAGTGCTTAGTACAGTGCTGTGCACACAGTAAGCGCTCAATAAATACGACTGAATGAATGAATGACAGGACCCGTGTCCAACCCTTTTGCTTATATAAACCTGAGTGCTTACTACAGTGCCTAGCACAAAGTGCTTAACAAATATTATTATTGCCATTATTATCGTCATCATCATTTTTATTAATCAATCAATTGCACTTAGTGAGAGTTTACTCTTATCAGGGCACAGTACCAAGAACTTAGACGAGTATAATACAACAGAGTGTTTTAGGTATGTTTGCCACCGACCTAACATGGCTCAGTGGATAGAGCAGTGCCCTAGGAGTCAGAAGGGCCTGAGTTCTAATCCCAGCTCTGCCACGTCTGCTGTGTGACCTCGTGCAAGTCACTTAACTTCTATGGGTCTCAGTTCCCTCATCTGTAAAATGAGGGCTAAGATCTGTAAGCCCCGTGTGACAGGGTCTGTATCCATCCTGAATTACTTGTCTCTACCTCAGTGCTCAGAACAACGCTTGGCACCAAGTAAGCACTTAACAAGTGCTATTTTTCTTATTCATATTAAAACGGGTGGCATGACACTGCTGGCTTTCATTATCCTAAGGAACAATCCTAAGAAACCACCACTGCCCTCCTCATTCCCTCCCCGTCCCGGCCCCCTCTTCAATAGTAATAATAATGTTGGTATTTGTTAAGCGCTTACTATGTGCCGAGCACCGTTCTAAGCGCCGGGGTAGACACAGGGGAATCAGGTTGTCCCACGTGGGGTTCACATTCTTAATCCCCATTTTACAGATGAGGTAACTGAGGCACTGAGAAGTGAAGTGACTCGCCCAAAGTCACACAGCTGACAAGTGGCCGAGCTGGGATTCGAACCCATGACCTCTGACTCCAAAGCCCGTGCTCTTTCCGCTGAGCCACGCTGCTTCTCTAAACTTTCCATGCCTCCCAGCATTATCTCTAGAGGAGATCTCCTGCTTCCTCTCAAAAGCCACCCCCTCCACACGAGCATTAGACCCCATTTCTTTGTACCTTATACAAAGTCTCACGCCGGCCCTCCCTCCTTTCATTCATTCATTCAATAGTATTTATTGAGCGCTTACTATGTGCAGAGCACTGTACTAAGCGCTTGGGATGAACAAGTCGGCAACAGATAGAGACAGTCCCTGCCGTTTGACGGGCTTACAGTCTAATCGGGGGAGACGGACAGACAAGAATAATGGCACTAAACAGCGTCAAGGGGAAGAACATCTCGTAAAAACCGATGGCAACTAAATAGAATCAAGGCGATGTACAATTCATTAATAAAATAAATAGGGTAACGAAAATATATACAGTTGAGCGGACGGGTACAGTGCTGTGGGGATGGGAAGGGAGAGGTGGAGGAGCAGAGGGAAAAGGGGAAAATGAGGCTTTAGCTGCGGAGAGGTAAAGGGGGGATGGCGGAGGGAGTAGAGGGGGAAGAGGAGCTCAGTCTGGGAAGACAGCCATCCCCAACCACTCGCTCTCCAGTGGTTTCTTCCCCACTGCTTTCAAACATGCCCATGTCTCCCCTATCTTAAAAATCCCTCCCTTGACCCCATGGCTCCCTCCAGTTATCTCTCCCCTCCCTCCTACCGTTCCTCTCCAAACTCCTTGAGCGAGTCGTCTACACCCGCTGTCACAAATTCCTCTTCTCCAACTCTCTTCCGGATCCCCTCCGATCTGGCCTCCGTCCCCTTCCCTCCACAGAAACCTCCCTCTCAAAGGTCACCGATGAGCTCCTTCTTGCCAAATCCGACGGCCTCTACTCCATCCTAACGTTCTTCGACCTTTCAGTTGCTTTCGACACTGTGAGCCGTCCCCTTCTCCTGAATTCGTTACCCGACCTTAGCTTCACTGACTCTGTCCTCTCCTGGTTCCTTCATTCAATCTTATTTATTGTGCTCTTACTATATGCAGAGCACAGTATTAAGTCCTGGTTCTCCTCATCTCTCCAGCCATTCACTCACAGTCTCCTTCGCGGGCCCCTCCTCTCCCTCCCACCCCCTAACTGGGAGGGGGAGGGGGGGTCCCTCGAGGTTCAGTTCTGGGTCCCCTTCTATTCTCCATCTCCACCCACTCCCTCGGAGAACTCGTTTGCTCTCAGGGCTTCAACGACCACCTCTCCGCGGATGACACGCAAACCTACATCTCCTCCCCTGATGTCTCTCTCTCCCTCCATCTCTGCAGTCACATTTCCTCCCGCCTTCAAGACATCTCTTCTTTGATGTCTTCCAGTCACCTCAAACTTAACATGTCCAAAACAGAGCTCCTTATCTTCCCATCCAAATCCTGTCCTCTCCCTGACTTTCCCACCACTGCAGACGACACCACCGTCCCTCCCGTCTCACAAGCCCGCAAACTTGGCGTTATCCTTGACTCCTCTCGCTCATTCGACCCATCCCTCACCATATCCTGTCGTTCTCGCCTTCACAACATCACTAAAATCTGCCCTTTCCTCTCTATCCAAACCGCTACCACGTTAGTACAACTCCTCCTCTCTCGCCAGGATGACTGCATCAGCCTCCTTTCTGACCTCCCGACCTCCTATCTCTCCCGACCCCAGTCCAAAATTCAGTCCGTTGCCCGTATCATCCTTCTACGGAAACGCTCTCGTGGCTCGGTGGAAAGAGCCCGGGCTTGGGAGTCAGGGGTCGTGGGTTCGAATTCCGGCTGTGCCACTCGTCAGCTGAGTGACTGTGGGCGAGTCACTTGACTTGGGGCAAGTCACTTAACTTCTCTCTGCCTCAGTTACCTCATCTGTAAAATGGGGATTAAGACTGTGAGCCTCAAGTGGGACAACCTGATTACCCTATGTCTACCCCAGAGCTCAGACTAGTGCTCTGCACGTAGTAAGCCCTTAGCACATGCCAACATTATTATTATGTCACCCCCCTCCTCAAAAGTTTCCAGCGGTTGCCCATCCACCTCCGTATCAAACAAAAGCTCCTCACTCTTGGGTTTAAAGCCGTCCATCCCCTTGCTCCCTCCTACCTCCCCTCCCTTTGCTCCTTCTCCATCGCAGCCCGCACACTCCGCTCTTCTGCCGCCGCTCACCTCCTCACTGGGCCTCGTTCCCCCCGTCCCACCGTCGACCCCCGGCCCACGTCCCGCCTCTGGCCCGGAACGCCCTCCCTCCTCAAATCCCACAGACAGTGACTCTCCCCACCCTTCAAGGCCTTCTTGAAGCCCCATCTCCTCCAGGAGGCCTTCCCAGACTAAGCCTACCTTTTCTTCATCTCCCACTCCCTTCTGAATCGCCCCGACTCGCTCCCTTTGCTCTTCGCCCTCTCCCAGCCCCACACCACTTATGTCTGTATCTGTCATGTATTTATGAGAAGCAGCTTGGCTCAGTGGAAAGAGCCCGGGCTTTGGAGTCAGAGGTCATGGGTTCGAATCCCGGCTCGGCCACCTGTCAGCTGTGTGACTTTGGGCGAGTCAATTCACTTCTCGGTGCCTCAGTTACCTCATCTGTAAAATGGGGATTAAGACTGTGAGCCCCACGTGGGACAATCTGATTCCCCCGTGTCTACCCCAGCGCTCAGAACAGTGCTCGGCACATAGTAAGCGCTTAACAAATACCAACGTTATTATTATTATTATTATTTCTATTGACTGTAAGCTCACTTTGGGCAGGGGATGTGTTTATTATTGGACTGTACTCTCTCAAATGCTTACTCTGCACACAGTAAGTGCTCTATAAATACGACTGAGTGAATGAATGAATAAATGTTTAATAAATACCACGTCTCCTCCTCCTCCTCCTCCTCCTTCTGGATGTGGAGCCCAGACAGAGACAAGACAATGAGATGGTTCCCACCCACGCCCCCCCAGCCCGGTCCCCCCCCGGACCCTGTGGGTTAAGAGGGAGGGAGACCCTGTGAAGCAACGAGGGGGTGAGGGTTTATAAAAGAAACCGCCACGGTCTGAAATTCGATCCTGGGCCTGCCACTGGTCCCTTACAAAGCATTCTTCCCCTCTCTGGTCATTTTCCCTGTGGTTTCTCAGCTCCCCAGGGCCAGCTTTGGCCTGCCCACGGCTGCTTCTCTCCTGCCCGGTGGCGTGACCCCGACTCCCAGCCTCCCAAATCCCCCGACCTCGGCGGACGGATGGACAATTTCGAGGACAAGGGGATCGGGTGGGAGGGGGGGAGCAGAAACCTGGTCTGTCTGTCTACGGCTGCCATGAGCCAGTGGTCATTCATTCCATCGTATTTAATAACTGTGGGCTACGCTCAGCACTTACTATGTGCCGGGAACTGTACTAAGCCCTGGGAGGGAAGACAAGCAAAACAGGTTGGACACGGTCCCTGTCCTACGTGGGGCTCACAGTCTTAATCTCCATTTTACAGATGAGAGAACTAAGGTCCGGAGAAGTGAAGTGACTTGCTCAAGGTCACACGGCAGACAAGTGGCTAGATTAGAACCCCTGATCTTTGGTCTCCCAGGCGATGCTCTAACCATTAGACCATGCTGCTTCTCTATTTTATTGAGCGCTTACTATGTGCAAGAGCACTGTACTAAGTGCTTGAGAGTATAATAGAACAATGAATAGAAACATTCCCTGCCCACAGTGAGCTTCCAGTCTAGAGTCTAACTGTGTTCAGCTTTGAGAAGCAGTATGGCCTAGTGGATGGGGCACGGATTTGGGAGTCAGAAGGTCATGAGTCCAAATCCTGGCTCCGCCACTCGCCTGCTGTGTGACCTTGGGCAAGTCACTTCACTTCTCTGGGCCTCAGTTCCCTCATCTGGAAAAACAGGGATTGAGACGGTGAGCCCCACATGGAAGAGGGACCGTGTCATGAGCCCCACACGGAAGAGGGACCGTGTCCAACCCGATTTGCTTGTATCCACCCCAGCGCTTAGAACAGTGACGCCACATAAGAAGCACTTAACAAGTACCCTCATCATTATTATTACCTGCCTGTTCTGACACCTCTTCGCCCAGAGTCCAGGAGGATGTGAGGCAAAGGATGAATTTCTAATTATTATTACCGATAATGATAAGAGACCTTGGGCAAGTCGCTTCACTTTTCTGGGCCTCAGTTTCCTCCCCTGTAAAATGGGGATTAAGACTGTGAGCCCCATGTGGGACAGGATCTGTATACAACCTTATTACCTTGCATCTACCCCAGAACTTGAAACAGTGCTCGGCATATGATTAGACCGTAAGCCCGTCAAAGGGCAGGGACTGTCTCTGTTACCCATTTGTACATTCCAAGCGCTTAGTACAGTGCTCTGCACATAGTAAGTGCTCAATAGATACTATTGAATGAATAGTAAGCACTTAACAAATACAATTATTATTATTATTTTTGGCAAATTCCCTCCACCCCTCCCCACCGCAACTTCCGCCACCCGGAGCTAATCTAATTTGTCGTTCGATAAAGTCATCCGACCCCTGACGTTTCCACCTCTGCCTCGATATCTTCCTCCTCCCTCTTCCTTGCCCAAACTTCTCTCGTGATTCTGTCTAAATCATGTCACTAGAGAAGCCACGCTGCCTAGTGGAAGGACCTCGGGCTTGGGAGTCAGAGGATGTGGGTTCTAATCGTGGCTCTCCCGATTGCTTTCGGTGTGACGTTGGGCAAGTCACTTCACTTCTCTGAGCCTCGGTTTCCTCAACTGTAAATTAGGCATTCAATCACGGTGAAGTGGCTAGAGCCCAGGCCTGGGAGTCAGCAGGTCATGGGTTCTTATCCCGGCTCTGCCATTTGCCTGCTGTGGGACCTTGGACAAGTCACTTCACTTCCCTAGGCCTCAGTTATCTCATCTATACAATGGTGATGAAATACTTCTCCGTTTCCTCTAGCCGGGGAACCACATTCATTCATTCAATCGCATTTATTGAGCGCTTACTGTGTACCGACCACTGTACTAAGCGCTTAGAAGGTACAATTTGGCAAGAGATAGAGACAATCCACATGTGGGACAAGGACATTGCCTATCCTTTCAAGGAACGTGTCCACCAACTCTACTGTATGAACCTCTCCTGAGTGCTTAGTACAGTGCTTTGTACCCAGTAAGGCTGAAATAGAGCCCCGTGGTCCCACTGCAGCAAGGCAAGATGGGAGTTGGGGATTTTGGAAGGATCAATTTTGGGATTCTGGGGGCTCTCACCCACTGTTCCAGAGCGCTGGAAGGGAAGAGGTGTGGCCTCATGGAAAGAGCATGCTCTCAGGACTCAGAGAACCTGCCATCTAATCCTGACTCTTCCCCTTGTCTGCTGTGTGACCCTGGGCAAGCCATTTCCCTTCCCTGGGCCTCATTTTCCTCAGCTGTTAAAGGGGGATGAAATCCTCTTCTCTCCATTTTGGTCTTGGAGCTCCATGCGGGTCAGGGATGGGTCCAACCTGTTGATCTTGAATCTACCCCAGAGTTTAGTTCAGTGCCTGGAACATAGTAAGTGCTCACCAAGTATCACAAGTTTTTAAATAGGCCTCCAGTAAAGAATTGGGCCACCCAGGTTAGGTCTGGTATAACATAATAATAATAATAATAATAATGGCATTTGATAAGCGCTTACTATGTGCCAAGCACTGTTCTAAGAGCTGTGGGAGGGAAGGGGGTACAGGGTAATCAGGTTGTCCCACGTGGGGCTCACAGTCTTAATCCCCATTTTACAGATGAGGGAACTGAGGCCCAGAGAAGTGAAGTGACTTGACACGTATTTCATGTGCAGCTGGGTATTGCGGCTGACATTCTTTTTATGGTATTTGTTAAGCGTTCCTCTGCGTCAAACACTGTTCTAAGCACTGGGGTCGATACAAGTCAATCAGGTTGTCCCTGTCCCATATGGGGCTCACAGAAGGAGAGAGTAGGATTAATACTAACAATAATAATAATAATAATCGTGTCATTTGTTGAGTGCTTACTCTGTGCCAGGCACTGTACTATGCTCTGGATTAGAGACAAGCAAGTTGGGCTGGACAGAGTCCCGGTCCCATGTCAGGCTCACAGTCTCAATTCCCATTTTACAGATGAGGGAACTGAGGCACAGAGAAGTAAAGTGACTTGCCCTAGGTCCTACAGGAGACAGGTGGCGGAGCCGGGAGTAGAACCCATGACCTTCTGTCTCCCAGATCCGGGCTCTATACGTTACTGTTTTAAGCGCTAACGTAGATAGGAGATAATCAGATTGGACTCAGTTCATATCAAACGTGGGGCTTACAGTCTTGATCCCCAGTTACTGATGACATAACTGAGGCCCAGAGAAGGGAAGTGATTTGCCCAAGGTCACAGAGCAGGCAGGTGGCAGAGCTCAGACTAGAATTCAGGCCCCCTGTCCCCTGGGTCCTAAGCCCAAAGCCCATGTTATTGTCACTGTGCCACGTAAATGCCATCTTAAATTAGAGGAATAAGAAAGTTCCTCTTTTATATGGAAAGGGAAAATAAAAAAAAGCTATGTGGAAGCAGCATGGCCTAGTAAAAGGAGCAAGGGCCTGGTAGTCAGAAGGACCTGGGTAGTCAGAATCCCGGCTCCACCACTTGTCTGCTGCGTGACCTTGGGCCAGTCACTTCCCTTCCTCTGGGCCTCAGTTATATCATCTATAAATTGGGGATTAAGACTGTTAGCCCCAAATTTGATATGAACTGAGTCCAATTTGATTATCTCCTATCTACCCTAGGGCTTAAAACAGTGCCAGGCCCATGATAAATGTTTTTACTCTTTTCAGTGGTATTTGTTTAGCACTATGTGCCGGGCACTGAACTAAGCACCGAGATAGAAACAAATCAATCAGATTAGACACAGTCCCTGTCCCACGTAGACTTCAGTGTCTTAATCCCCATTTTCCCCATAAGGAGACTGAGACCCAGAGAAGTAAACTGAATTGCCCGAGGTCACAAAGCAGACAAGTTATGGATCCAGGATCAGAACTGAGATTCTTCTGACTCCCAGACCTTGACTCTATCCATGAGATCCCACTGCTTCTCGAGTGCTTAACAAATACCATAAAAAAAACCCCAAAGGATATAAATATCCGTAGCTCTTTTAGACTGCGAACTCGCTGTGGACGGGAATGTGTCTATTTGTAGTTATAATGTCCTCTCCCAAGTTCTCTTCCAGTATTCTGCACACAGTAGGCACTCTATAAATACCACTGAATCAAGGAATGAATGCTAAATAAAGTTGGGGCATTAAGACTCAATCGAATCCTCTTTTCCTCTACGTGCAGCTTTGAGTACGAAGCTAAAGCAGGCTCCGTCCTAGCATATATTTCCTATTGTCTTCACTGATCCCTTTCCCCGTCCTCATAAATTTATCGGAGGCAGCTGGCGGGTTAGGAACTGTCTCCCTCCCCCCATCTCTGGCAAATCTGCTTCCCCAGCTGGTTCCTCCTGCCATTCGCTTTGTTTCCCACAGGCTCCTTCTAAATCCTTCATTTTTTACATCCCAGTCGGCCTGGCTTTCCCAGAAGGGCAGGGGGAGGAAAGCAAGGATTATCGTTAGTATTACCGTATCTGTTCGGCGCTTACTATGATCCAGGCACTGTACTAAGCGCTGGGGTGAAAACGGGCAAATCGGTTTGGACGCAGTCTCCGTCCCACGGGGGGCTCACAGACGCGATCCCCATTTTTTATAGATGAGGGAACTGAGGCCCAGAGGAGTGAAGTGGCTTGCCCAAGGTCACACAGCAGATATTAGACCGTGAGCCCGTCATTGGGCAAGGATTGTCTCTATCTGTTGCCGAACTGTACATTCCAAGCGCTTAGTACAGTGCTCTGCATATAGTAAGCACTCAATAAATACCGTTGAATGAATGAATAAGGGGCAGAGCCAGGATTAGAACCCATGATCTTCTGACTCCCAGACCCAGGCTCTACCCACTAGGCTATGCTGCCTCTCTAAAGAATGAATGAAGTCCATCCCTAAGAGTGAAGGGATGGAAAGAGTGTGCTTTCCGGAGCCAGATTCGAGGATGTTTCATCATGCATTCAATTCATGCAATAGTATTTACTGAGCGCTTACTATGTACAGAGCACTGTACTAAGCGCTTGGAATGGACAAATCGGTAACAGATAGACAGTCCCTGCCCTTTGATGGGCTTACGGTCTAATCGGGGGAGGTGGACGGACAAGAACAATAGCAATAAATAGAATCAAGATAGCAATAAATAGAATCAAGCTGCTTCACTGTTTCCTTAACCAATAGTGGCTAGTGGAACAGGCCCCAGACCCCGGAGAACTGAGTGCGAGTCATCCCAGCTCTGCCACTGACCAGCAGTGCGGCCCCGGGTGAACCACTTAACATTAGAGAAGCAGCGTGGCTCAGTGGAAAGAGTCCGGGCTCGGGAGTCAGAGGTCATGGGTTCGAATCCTGGCTCTGCCACTTGTCAGCTGTGTGACTGTGGGCAAGTCACTTAACTTCTCGGTGCCTCAGTGACCTCATCTGTAAAATGGGGATTAACTGTGAGCCTCACGTGGGACAACCTGATTACCCTGTGTCTACCCCAGCGCTTAGAACAGTGCTCTGCACATCGTAAGTGCTTGACAAATACCAACATTATTATTATCTCAGGGCCTCGGTTTCCCTAGCGAGCAATCAATGATGCTTATGGAGCGCTTACTGCATGCGGAGCACGGCACGAAGCGTTTGGGACAGTACAGCAGAAGAGAGGTAGCAGACACGTTCTCCGCATGCATTCATTTATTCCTTCATTCAATGGTATTTATTGAGCACTTACTGTATGCAGAGCACTGTACTAAGAGCTTAATGGAAGCAGGGGAAGGAAGAGAAGAAGCAGCGTGGCCTAGAGGCTAGAGCCCAGACCTGGGAGTCAGAAGGTCATGGGTTCTAATTCTGACTCCGCCACTTGTCTGGTGTGTGACCTTAGGCAAGTCACTTGACTCTTCTAGGCCTCCGTTTCCTCGTCAGTAAAATGTAGATTCAATACCTGTTCTCCCTCCCCGTTGGACTGGGAGACCCAAAAGGACAAGGCCTTAAAAGAACAGAGGTAGCAGACGCGTTCTCTGCCCTCAGGGAAGCAGGAGATGGAGGAAAAGAAGCAGCGGGGCAGAGCGGAAAGAGCCCGGGCTTAGGAGTCAGAGGACGAGGGTTCAAATCCCGGCTCCATCGCTCGTCTGCTGGATGACCTTGGAAAAGCCATTTTACTTCTCTGTGCCTCAGTTACTTCATCTGGAAAATGGGGATGGAGACTGTGAGCTCCATGCGGGACAACCTGATTACCTTGTATCTTCCCCAGCGCTTAAGAACAGTGCTTGGCACATAGCTTTAAAAATACCATAAATATTACTATTATTATTAATAAAAGAAAATAGGATTCAAGGGATGGACTTTCCAAGTCCGAAACACCCCACTTCGCTCACCGACATGTATCGGTTTTTTACGGTATTTGTTACGCACTTGCGAAACAGTGGGACTTAATATATACAGCCAAGGCCCAAAAGTTAGAAGGGCCCGGATTCTAATCCCGGCTCCGCACTTTGTCTGCTGTGTGACCTCGGGCAAGTCGCTTTACTTCTCTGGGCCTCAGTTTCCTCGTCGGTGAAATGGGGATTGAGAGTGTGCGCCCCAAGAGGGACAGGGACGGTGTCCAACCCGATTACCTTGTAACAGCACCATACTTAGAAAAGTGCTTGGTACATAGTAAGTTCTTAACAGGTACCACGTTGGACAACCTGATTTGCCTGTGTCCACCCCAGGGCTTAGTACAGTTCCTGGCACAGAGTAAGTGCTTACAGATACCCAAATTATTATTATTATTATATTATTATTAAAAAATGTACGGGAGGTCAGTTCACAGCAGGGCCTAGTGGATAAAACCCGGGCCTGGGAGTCAGAAGGTCGTGGATTCTAATCCTGGCTCCGCCACTTGTCTATTTGGTGACCCTGGGCAAGTCACTTCACTTCTATGGGCCTCAGTGACCTCATCTGTAAAATGGGGACTGCAACTGTGGGCCCCATGTGGGACAGAGACAGTGTCCAACCTGATTTACTTGTGTCCACCCCAACACTTAGTATAGTGCCTGGAGCATAGTAAGCATTTAACAAATATCACAGTTATTATTATTATTATTATTATTATTATTATTATTATTGTTTTAAACCCTTATCTGCTTCAGTTTTCAAGGGCAGGAAGGGGAGGGTCCTGCAGTCAGTCAGTCCATCGTATTTACTGAGCGTTTACTGTGTGCAGAGACCTCTACTAAGCTCTTGGGAGAGGACAATAGAACGATAAAGAGACGTATCATCTGTCTGCAACAGACAGTCTAGAGCGTCACCATCGAGATCTTAAAATAGGCCTCAAACCACGTATGCGAAGGGGATGAGAAGCAGCGTGGCTCAGTGGCAAGAGTCAGAGGATGTGGGTTCTAATCCCGCCGCCGCCATTTGTCTGCTGTGGGACTTTGGGCAAGTCAACTTGGCTTCTCTGGGCCTCACTAACCTCATCTGTAAAATGGGGATGAAGACCGCGAGCCCCCCCGTGGGACAACCTGCTGACCCTGTATCTCCCCCAGCGCTTAGCCCGTAGTAAGTGAATACCGTCATTATTCTTCCGATTATGATTATGTGAGCCTGGGAAGGGAAAGCGGTCGGTCTTGGCGGGGAGGGGGGAGGGCTCACCTTCAACCACTGCTCCGCTTGCTCCTTACTCTGCACTGCCAGCACTAGGGCATCCGTGCCCTGCTGGGATATTTTCAGCTCGTGCTTCTTCTTCTTGCCGTCTTTGGGGATGTAGGTGATGCTGCAGCCCTGAAGAGGCAGCTCCATCTGCGGCTGCTGATCTTTCGAACTCTTGTAACACTGCACGGGCACAGAACGGCCAATCCGTTAGGAATAATCCTGACAGTACTAACAACGGGGAAGCAGCGTGGCTCAGTGGAAAGAGCCCGGGCTTGGGAGTCAGAGGTCATGGGTTCGACTCCCGGCTCTGCCACTTGTCAGCTGGGTGACCGTGGGCAAGTCACTTCACTTCTCTGGGCCTCAGTTACCTCCTCTGGAAAATGGGGATTAACTGTGAGCTTCACGTGGGACAACCTGATTACCCTGTATCCACCCCAGCGCTTAGAACAGTGCATGGCACGTAGTAAGCGCTTAACAAATACCAACATTATTAACAATGGCATTTGTTAAGCGCTTACTGTGGGCCGGGCACTCTTCCGAGCGCTGGGGTAGATACAAGGCCATCGGGTTGTCCCACGGGGGGCTCACCGGCAGTATTCCCATTTTACAGGTGAGATAAAAATAATAATTCTGGTATTTGTTAAGCGCTTACTATGTGCACGGCACTGTTCTAAGCACTGGGCTAGATACAGGATAATCAGATTGTCCTTCGTGGGGCTCATATATTTTGATCCCCATTTTTGCAGATGAAGTAACTAAGGCACCGGGAAGTGAAGTGACTTGACCAAGGTCACACAGCGGACAAGTGGCGGAGCCGGGATTAGAACCCACGACCTCTGACTCCCAAGCCCAGGCTCTTTCCACTAAGCCATGCTGTTTCTCTGTGTGAAGTGAGATCACCGAGGCACTGGCCTTTCATCCATTCATTCATTCGACGGCATTTATTGAGCGCTTACTATGTGCAGAGCACTGTACTAAGCGCTTGGAACGGACAAATCGGCAACAGATAGAGACAGTCCCCGCCCTCTGACGGGCTTACGGTCTAATCGGGGGAGACGGACGGACAAGAACGATGGCAATAAATAAACCTTGCTTGCCCAAGGTCACACGGCAGACAAGCGGCGGAGCCGGGACTAGAGACCACGTTCTCTGACTCCCGAGCCCGGACCAAGTCCGGACTCGCATCACAGTAGGATAGGAGCCGAGCCGGGACACGAACCCAATATCGTCGGTCCCCCCCTCGCTCTTTCCACAAGGTCTGCTAGGAAGAAATAGGGTAAGGCTACGTGACTTCTTCACAGACGTTCTGGGAGAAATTCCAACAGCCCGAGGCTCTGTAGAGGCGGAGGAATTTTCGGGTGGATCTCAACCAAATTCTGACTTCAGCTTTCACCTCTCGTGCAGTCTCCTGGAGTGTAATTCACTCATTCATTCAATCAATGGTATTTATTGTGCTGTATTTAGCTGTATATTTAGCTATTCTAGCTGTGTGCCCTGTATATAGTGCACCGTATCAAGCGCTTGAAAGAGTACAATATAACTCACAGTCAACCGAGTGACTTTGGGCAAGTCACTTCACTTCTCTGTGCCTCGGTTACCTCATCTGGAAAATGGGGATTAAGACTATGGGACAACCTGTATACCTTGTATCTCGCCCAGTGCTTAGGACAGTGCTTGGCACATAGTAAGCACTTAACAAATACAATTATTATTATAAACAGACACACTGCCTACCCACAGTGAGCTTCCATTCTAGAGGGGGAGACATTAATAGAAATAGACAAATGACAGATACACACATAAGAGGTGTGGAGCTCGGAGGAGGGATGATTAAAAGGAGCAAGTTAAGGCGACGCAGAAGGGAGCGGGAGAAGAGGAAAAGAGGGCTTAGTCAGGGAAGGCCTCTTGGAGGAGATGGGCCTTCAGTAAGGCTTTGAAGGGCGGAGAGGATTGTAAGTGGGTCCGAAGAGAAGACGGAAGATTGGAGATTCTCCACGACCCTGTGTGATTTCAGCAACGCTGAGGACTTCTAACGAGGCTGACCATCCCGCCACGGAACAACTTATGGCTCTTGGTGCCTGCCAAATTCACTTAGCCTTTCAGAGAAGCAGAGGGGCTCAGTGGAAAGACCCCGGGCTTGGGAGTCAGAGGTCATGGGTTTGAATCCCGGCTCCGCCGCTTGCCAGCTGTGTGACTTTGGGCAAGTCACTTCACTTCTCTGTGCCTCAGTTCCCTCCTCTGTAAAATGGGGATTAAGACTGGGAGCCCCACGTGGGACAACCTGATCACCTTGTATCCCCCCAGCGCTCAGAACAGTGCTTTGCACATAGTAAGCGCTTAACTATTACCAACATTATTATTAGAGCCTTGACCTTCCCCGTCATGTGATCCGCAATGACAAGTGATCCGGAATAATTCCTGTTTTAAGAAAGGCCCGGGCTGACAGGACACGGCAGCATGGCCTAGTGGCTAGAGCCCAAGCTTGAGAGTCAGAGGGTCGTGGGTTCTCATCCAGGCTATGACACTTGTCTGCTGGGTGACCCTGGGCAAGTAACTTCACTTCTCTTGGACTCAGTTCCCTCATCTGGAAAACGGGGATTAAGAATGTGATTCCCATGTGGGACTGGGACTTTGTCCAACCTGATTAGCTTGCATCCACCCCAGTGCTTAGAAGACTGCTTGACACATAGTTAGCGCTTAACAAATACCATTAATATTGTTATTATATTCATTCATTCAATAGTATTTATTGAGTGCTTACTATGTGCAGAGCACTGTACTAAGCGCTTGGAATGTACAAATCGGTAACAGATAGAGACAGTCCCTGCCCACTGACGGGCTTACGGTCTAATCGGGGGAGACGGACAGACAAGAACAATAGCGATAGAATTGAGGGGATGAACATCTCATTAAAACAATAACAAATAAACAGAATCAAGGTGATGTACATCTCATTAACAAAATAAATAGGGTAATGACGATGTATACAGTTGAGCAGATGAGTACAGTGCTGAGGGGGTGGGAAGGGAGACGGGGAGGAGCAGAGGGAAAGGGGAGAGAAGAGGGCTTAGCTGAGGAGAGGTGAAGGCAGGGGTAGAGGGAGCAGAGGGAAAAGGGGAGCTCAGTGTGGGAAGGCCTCTTGGAGGAGGTGAGCTTTAAGTAGGGTTTCGAAGAGGGGAAGAGAATCAGTTTGGCAGAGGTGAGGAGGGAGGGCGTTCCGGGACCGCGGGAGGACGGGGCCTGGGGGTCGACGGCGGGACGGGCGAGACCGAGGGATGGTGAGGAGGTGGGCGGCGGAGGAGCGGAGCGTGCGGGGTGGGCGGTTGAAAGAGAGAAGGGAGGAGAGGTAGGAGGGGGCAAGGGGATGGACAGCCTCGAAGCCTAGAGTGAGAAGTTTTTGTTTTGAGCGGAGGTCCATAGACAACCACTGGAGGAGGGGAGTGACAGGCCCAGAGTGTTTCTGCAGGAAGATGATCCGGGCAGCAGAGTGAAGAATAGACCGGAGTGGGGAGAGAGAGGAGGAAGGGAGATCAGAGAGAAGGCCGACACAGTAGTCTAGCCGGGATATAACGAGAGCCCGTAGCAGTAAGATAGCCGTTTGGGTGGAGAGGAAAGGGCGGATCTTGGCGATATTATAGAGGTGAGACCAGCAGGTATATTATTACACAGCAACAGTTCACGGATCTTTGGAGAAGAATCATTCATTCATTCAGTCGTATCTGTTGTCGAATTGTACAATCCAAGATCTTAGTACAGTGCTCTGCATATAGTAAGTGCTCAATAAATACTATTGAATGAATGAATTACTTTACTGAGGGCTTACTGTGGGCCGACCACTGCACTAAGCGCTTGGAAAGTGCAAGCTTAGACTGGGAAGGCCTCTTGGAGGAGGTGAGCCTTCAGTAAGGCTTTGAAGGAGGGAAGAGTCATTGTTTGGTGGATTTAAGGAGGGAGGGTGTTCCAGGCCAGAGGTAAGATGTGGGCCAGGGGTCGGCGGCGGGACGGGCGAGAAGGAGGCCCAGTGAGAAGGCGAGCGGCAAGAGAGGAGCGGAGTGTGAGGGCTGGGCTGGAGAAGGAGAGAAAGGAGGGGAGGTAGGAGGGGGTGAGGGGATGGATAGCTTTAAAGCCCAAAGTGAGGAGTTTGTGTTTGATAAGGAGGTTGACAGGCAACCACTGGAGATTTTTGAGGTGGGGGGTGACAGACCCAGAACATTTCTGTAGAAACATAATCCGGGCAGCGCAGTGATGTATATACTGAAGTGGGGAGAGACAAGAGGCTGGGCGGTCAGAAAGAAGGCTGACGCAGTCATCCAGTGGGGATAGGATGAGTGATGAAACTAACATGGCAGCAGTTTGGATGGAGAGGAAAGGGCGGATCTTGGTGATGTCGTGAAGGTGAGACTGGCAGGCTTTGGTGACGGTTTGGATCTGTCACCTGAACCCTAATTTTCTCCCTTTGGACATTCATTCTGAGAATCAGTAAAATGAGAAGCAGCGCTGCCTCGTGGAGAGAGGATGGGCCTGAGAGTCAGAAAACCTGGGTTCTAATCCCGGCTCCGCCTCTTGTCTCTGAATGAAATTAGACAAGTTGCTTCACTTTTTTGTCTCTGTTCCCTCATCAGTAAAATGGGGATTAAATCACTCCCTCTTCTTTGGACTGAACGTCCCAAATGCGACAGGTAATGCGATTTTATTACCTTGTATCTACACCAGGGCTTAGAACACTGCTTGGCCCACAGTAATAATAATAGCAATAATAATGACAAGAATAATGACAATATTTTTTAAGTGATTACTATGTGTCAAACACCATTCTAAGCGCTGGGGGAGATACAAGCTAATCAGGTAGGATACAGTCCCTGGTCCCACATGGGGCTCACCGCGCTAATCCCCATTTTACAGATGAAGGAACTAAGGCCCAGGGAAGGGAAGGGAATTGCCCAAAGTTACACAGCCGACAAGTGGCAGAGCCAGGATGAGAAACCAGGTCCTATTGAATCCCAGGCCCATGCTATCGCCAGTAGGCCAAGCGGAAAGAATGTGAGTCCCACATGGGACAGGGACTGTGTCCAACCTGATTAAGATTGCATCCACCCTAGCCCTTAGAACGGTGCTTGGAAAATAGCAATCGCTTAACAAAAACCATAGTTATCATCATTATTATTATTATTATCACATAGCACGATTATGATTGATTCTGATACTCTAAGAAGAATTTTCCTCCACTAGGCTTTGGCCTGGGACATTTTTCTATAGGACCAACTAGCCTTACCAGGAGTTTGGTGTCTTTAATCACGCAGAGTAGCTTCGTCCACTGTCCAAATCGTTTCTTCCTCAACAGGAAGGCGCAGATCTTGGCATCTTTCACCAGGTCCATCGAAGCTTCTTCCGAAGGCCACTGGTGCCGCATTTTCTTCCCCTTTCCGTCTTCGTCTTCCTCGTCGTATGACTCGTAAGAGCTGCTCATGGCATCTGAGTCATAATCTTTGAAGAGAACGGAAAGCGACCCAGTTAGAATCGATCCAGCGATCGGGTTTATTGAGCGCTTACTGGGGGCGGAGCACTGTACTAAGCGCTTGGGCGAGTACAAAATAACCATATGGCAGATGCATTCACTGCCCACGACGAGCTAAAAGGCCAGAGGGAAAGCGCCAAAGATAAAACACAGCTCTAGAACGAATCACTGCGGCCCAGGTACTGTAATAATAATAATAATAATACTGGTATTTGTTAAGCGTTTACTACATGCCAAGCACTGTTCTAAGTGCTGGGTTGGATACAAGGTGATCAGGTTGTCCAATGTGGGGCTCACAGTCTTAATCCCCATTTGACAGATGAGGTAACTGAGGCTCAGAGAAGTTAACAGCCTCGCCCAAGGTCACACGGCAGACAAGTGGCAGAGTCGGCATTAGAACCCACGTCCTCTGACTCCCAAGCCCGGGCTCTTGCGCCTAGGCCACGTTGCTTCTGGGGTTGCTACATGAAAATCAGATCGGACACGGCCACTATAGGGGACTCCTAGTCCAAGTGTGAGGGAGAACAGGCATTTAACCCCCCATTTTACAGATGAGGGAACTGAGGCCCAGACAAGAGAGCTCACTGTGGGCGGGGAATGTGTCTACCAACTCTGCTATCTAGTATTCGCCCAAGTGCTTAGCAGGGTGGTCTGCATGCAGTAATTGCTCAATAAATATGACCGATTTATTGATAAATCAAGTGACAAGACCTTACTCTTGACACGGTAATCACACAACAAATACCACTGACTGATTGCTTTGCTCATGGTCATAGATGCCAGAGTCGGGATTAGAATTCAGGTCTCCTGACTCTTTGCTTCCTGATATTATGATGATAATAACAATAGTATTTGTTCAGCGTTTACTATATGTTAAGCACTGTATTAAGTGCTGAGGTAGCTACAAGATAATCAGGTCCCACGTGGAGCTCTCGGTCCGAGGAGGAGGGAGAACAGGGATTGAATCCCCAGTTGGCAGATGAAGGAACTGAATCACAGAGAAATGAAGTGACTTGCCCAGGGTCACACAGCAGAAGAGTGGCTGAGCCGGAATTCGAACCCAGGTCCTCTGACTCCCAGACCCTGGCTCTCTCCACTAGGCCACGCCGCTTCTTTAAAGCAAGTACTTAGCAGCTCCCTAAGCCTCTTAGCAGTTCTCCAACTTGCCCTTTGAGGGTCCCTTGGACATTGGCTTTGAAAATTCCCCACAATTCTTCCCTGATTAGAACAACCTGGTCAATACAGCCACAGAAGAAATGAAAATGAATAATGAAAGCTAGAGCCCCCAGTGAAGTAAACATCAGAGAGTGCATGGGCGAGGTCAAACCGGCTCCTGAGGATTTTATGTTTATTGAACTCCTGTGACTGCACTTACAAGACATACAAGTACCAAAACCCCCAGGAGTCAATTTTAAAAGATTAAAACCCTATAATTAATCAAAGTGATGCCTCTTCAACCTCTGCCAATGAAAGCAGATTGAGAAACTCCTACACAAGCTTCTTTAAAAAAAAACAACAAACCAACAACCAGACATCGGGGCTGAGATTCTTCGCTGGGTCTCATTTTGACTAAACAAAATTTCATTTTTGAGAAAGGAAATGCCAATGTATTAAACAACTGCTAAATAGGGAAAACTGGAGGAGGACTCCGGCTATGGTGATTAGCTCCTCCATTTATCTAAAGCAGAAAAGGGTTATCTGATCTCAACCCGATCTCAAACTACGCTGGATTCCTGCAGCCTGACTGCTTGAGTCAGATCATCTGCTGGACTAACTACTTGGATATAATAATAATGATGTTCTCTGTTAAGCGCTTACTATGTGCCGAGCACTCTTCTAAGCGCTGGGGGGAGATACAGGGGAATCAGGTTGTCCCACGTGAGGCTCACAGTTAATCCCCATTTTACAGATGAGGGAACTGAGGCACAGAGAAGTGAAGTGACTTGCCCACAGTCACACAGTGACAAGTGGCAGAGCCGGGATCTTGACTTTTATTTCTTAAAAATACTCAGTGATTATTTAATTTAGTGAAAATTGACATTCTGTACGCCAGGAGGGCAGCAGCCGTTCAAGTAACGTTGCGGTCTTACTGTGATTTCCTTTATAAGATCATTGGGAACGTGTCTACCCTAGCTATGCTGTACTCTCCCAAAAGCTTAGTACAGTGCTCCACGCAAAGTAAGCGCTCAATAAATACAACGGATTGACTGAAAGATTGATGGAACTGTTTCTTAGAAAAATGATCCAGGGAACAGGGTGAAGTGTTGAACGGAATGAGGAGAGATAGGAGTCAGGGAGGTCAGCAAGGAGGCAGATGCAGAAATCAAGGCAGGAAATGATGATGATAATAATAATGATGGTATTTGTTAAGCGTTTACTACGTGTCAGGCCTGTACTAAGCACTGGGGTGGAAACATACAAATCAGGTTGGACAGAGTCCCAGTCCCAGTGCGGGGCGGGGGGTGGGAGGGGAATCACTGTCCCATTCCAGTTTTACAGATGAGGTAAATGAGGCCCAAAGAGGTGAAGTGACATGTCCAAGGTCACCCAGCAGAGAAGTGACGGAGCTGGGATTAATAATAATGTTGGTATTTGTTAAGCGCTTACTATGTGCAGAGCACTGTTCCAAGCGCTGGGGTTGATATAGGGTAATCAGGTCGTCCCACGTGAGGCTCACAGTTTATCCCCATTTTACAGATGAGGTAACTGAGGCACCGAGAGGTTAAGTGACTTGCCCAAAGTCACACAGCTGGCAGGCGGCGGAGCTGGGATTAGAACCCATGACCTCTGACTCCCAAGCCCGGTCTCCTTCCACTGAGCCACACTCCTCTGCACACAGTAAGTGCTCAACTAAAGTGATTTAAGCTTTGAATATGTACCATTGTTGAAAATTAATGATAATATCGATGGTATTTGTTAAGCGCTTACTATGTACCAAGCACTGTAATCTTTTCTTGGGTGCTGAACACTGTGAGCTCATTATGGACATGGATCAGATCCACCAACTCCGTCGCAACGATCGATCCATCAATCAGTCAATCGTATTCATCCAGTGCTTAGGATGTACAGAGCACTGTACTAAGCCCTTGGGAGAGTCAGGTATAACAGAATTGGTACACAAGTTCTCTGCTCACAGTGAGCTTTCAGGCTAGAGGGGGAGATGGACGCTACGATCAACCAATAAATTACAGATATGTACACAAGTACATATCGGTATGAATCGGAAATGACTCGGCATTTAATAATTATAATTATTATAATTATTATAATTATTTAATTACATTTGTGTGCACATATACACAATATATGCATATATTAATGTATATATTATACATTATATATTGTATATATTATATATGTATACATTCTTGTATCTATATATATATATATATATATATTTATAAGTGCCGGGGGGGCTAAGGGAAGGGTGAATAAAGGGAGCAAATCCAAGCCAAGGCTCTGAAGAGGGGGAAGAATCATTTTCTGTCGGATACGGAGAGGGAGGGTGTTCCAGGCCAGAGGCAGGACGTGGACGAGAGGTCGGTGGTGAGATGGACGAGATGGAGGAACAGTGAGTAAGTTGGCATTAGAGGGACCAAGTGTGCGGGCTGGATTTTAACAGGAGAGATAAGGAAGACGGGGACAAGGTGATCGATTATTGTATTGTACTTTCCCAAACACTTAGTACACTGCTCTGTACACAGAAAGCACCCAGTAAATCCTACTGATTGCTTGTTGCCGATCCGTACAGTGCTCTGCACATAGTAAGCGCTCAATAAATACTACTGAATGAGAGAACTAGTTGCATAGCAAACGGGTTTGGACAACGCTGGGAGGACTTGGAGGTTAAATCCACCTCCTTCCTACTTAGACCGGGAGCCCCACATGGGACAGGGACTGTGTTCAACCTGATTATCTTACGTCAATCCGACGAGGGTATTTATTGAGCGCTTACTGTGTGCAGAGCACTGTAATATACTCTTGGGAGAGTCCATTACAACAGAGTTGGCAGACACTTTCCCTGCCCACACGGAATTCTCTACACTCTAAAGGATAACATTTCCAGTACTATTTTCTTAATACAATCGCTTTTTCATCGCTTAAAAATTTTTTGAAAAGCCTCTATTCTTCATTGTTCACTAAGTCATGGGTTCTGCCCCTACTGATGTGAAGTGCTCACGATGTGGAGCTGTAATAACAATTCCATCTCTTTGATTTACTAGTCAAGGAATGACCATTTTTCTCCACGAATTTTTCTTTTTATGCTCCCGGGAATCGATTTAGAGCACAACCCCCAGGGTTGGATAGGGTTTGTGGTTGTCACACCAAATAAGGGTTTGGGAAATGGTACCGATGATCTCATGGGAGAATTAAAAAAAAGAATCATTTTCCGTCACTACAAAAATAGAAGTGAAAATTGGCTCCGGCAAATATTTAGATTCCCAGAAATTACTACAAGAATCACTGGGATAATAGTTATGGTAGTTACTAGGTGTCAAACAGTGTACTAAGAGCTCGGGTAGATAGAAGACACTCGGGTTTGACAGAGGCCGTTTCCCATGAGGACAAATCATATCTGACAATGACTCTCCCCTGCTTCGAAGCCTTACTGAAAGCCCACCTCCTCCAAGAAGCCTTCCCTGACTTATCCCCTCCTTTCCTCATCTCCCACTCCCTTCTGCATCGCCCTGACTTGCTCCCTTCGCTCTTCCCCTCTCCCGGCCCCACACCACTTATGTCCGTATCTGCCATTTACTTATTTCTATTGATGTCCGCCTCCCTCCGTCTGAACTGTAAGTTTGTTTGGGGCAGGGAATGTTTCTGTTTATTGTTGTATTGTGCTCTTCCAAGCACTTAGTACAGTGTTCCACACACGGTAGGTGTTCAGTAAATACAACCGAATAAAATGAAAGCCTCTTAGATTGGACACGGCTGCCGTCACACAAGAGGCTCACGATGGATCTCATCCCCATTTTAGAGATTAGGAGGTTGAGGCCCAGAGAGGTCAAGTGGCTTGTCCAAATCCCCCAGCAGGAGAGAAGAGGGATGGGATTCAAAGGAAGGTGTCCTGATTTCCAAGCTTCCTGTTGGCTACCTTCCATGTTTTCATCCTCTAGTAATAATAATAATAATAATAGTAAATGTGGCATATGTTAAGTACTTACTATTTGCCAGGCACTGTACTAATCGCTGTGGGGGGGATACAGGCAAATGGGGTTGGGCACAATCCCTGTCTCCCATTGGACTCACAGTCTTAACCCCCATCTTCCACATGACGTAACTGAGGCCCAGAGAAGTGAAGTGATTTGCCCACGGTCACATGGCAGACTGGAGGCAAGGCCGGGATTAGATCCCATGTCCTTTTGACTCCCAGGCCTGTGCTCTATCAAATATATGCCAAATCTACAAATTAGACATTATTAATTAGGTATTTATACTAATGTCTGTCTTCCTCTCTAGACTGTAAACTCGCTTTGGGCAGGGAACAGAAGTAGGTCTTTACTCTTACAGAAATTGCTCACCATTGGCTTTAAATCCCGCAATCAGCTCACCCGCTCCTAAGCAGCACGGCATAGCGGAAAGAGCCCGGGTCTGGGAGTCAGAAGGGCACGGGTTCTAATCCCAGGTTCGTCACTTGTCTGATGCGTGACCTTGGGCGAGTCACTTAACTTCTCTGCGCCTCAGTTCCCTCATCTGTAATATGGGAATTGAGACCGTGAGCCTCATGTGGGACAGGGACTGCGTCCCTTTCCTTGTATCCCATCTGCTTGTGTCCACCCTAGTGCTTAGCAGAGTGTCTGGCACATACCGAGTGCTTAAGAAATACCACGATTATGATTATTATTACCTCGTCTCACTGATCTCCTCCTCCAGCCCGGCTAGCCCACTCTGCTCCTCTAGCATCAGCTTCCTCACGGGCCCGGTCTCGTCTATCTCCCGTCCGACCCCTTCTCCTCATCTTCCCCTTAGCCTAGAACTCCTCCCTGCCCCCAGCCTCCACATACACCTTAGCGCTTAATTAATTAATTTATTCTTTCAATGGTATTTTTTGAGCGCTTACTGTGTGCACAGCACTATAATAAGTGCTTGGAAAGTACAATTCGGCAACATACAGAGACAATCCAAAGCCAATGACTGCCTCACAATCTAGGAGGGGGGAGACAGGCAACAAAATAAAACAGACAGGCCTCAATAGCATAAATATAAATAGAATTGATATATACACATCATTAATAAAATGAATAGAATAATAAATATGTACATATATGCACAGTGCTGTGGGGTGAGGAAGGGGTTGGAGCCGAGGGAGGGAGTCGGGGCGATGGCGAGGGGAGGAGGTGCAGAGGGAAAGGGGGGGCTCAGTCTGGGAAGGCCTCCTGGAGGAGGTGAGCTCTCAGGAGGGCTTTGAAGAGGGGAAGAGAGTCAGTTTGGCCGAGGTGAGGAGGGAGGGCGTTCCGGGACCGCGGGAGGACGTGGCCCGGGGGTCGACGGCGGGACGGGTGAGAAGGAGGCCGAGGGAGGAGGTGAGCGGCGGCAGAGGAGCGGAGTGTGCCGGCTGCGATGGAGGAGAGTAGCGAGGTGAGGTAGGACGGGGCGAGGGGATGGACGGCTTTAAAGCCAATGGTGAGGAGTTTTTGCTTGACAATATGGCTTCGCACATAGTAAGCACTTAACAAATACCATAATTATTCTACACCTGACCACCACTCCAACTTTCAAAGCATTACTAAGGTGACATCTCCTCCAAGAGGCCTTCCGCTCTCCTCTCCCTTTCTGCGTCATCTACGCACTTCCACCTGTGACTCTGGGACATCTGATATATGGCCCCCACCATGTTCATATCTTTAAATGATATATTATGTCTTCTTTATTCATATTAATGTCTCTTTCCCCCTCTAGACCGTCAGCTTGTTATGGGCAGGGAACACATCTGCTAATTCTCTTGTACTGTACTCTCCCAAGCACTTAGCATGTTGCACTAGGGCCCAAAAGATAATAATAATAATAATGCTGGTATTTGTTAAGCGCTTACTATGTCCCGAACACTGTTCTAAGCGCTGGGGGAGATACAGGATAATCAGATTGTCCCACGTGAGGCTCACAGTCTTAATCCCCATTTAACAGATGAGGTAACTGAGGCACCGAGCAGCAAGTGACTTGCCCAAAGTCACACAGCTGACAGGCGGCGGAGCAGGGATTAGAACCCATGACCTCCGACTACTAAGTCCGGGCTCTTTCCACTGAGCCACGCTGTTTCTGCCACAGATTGATTGATTGGAATGTGTCTAATGATGCTGTTATATTGTACTCTCCCAAGTGCTCAGCACAGTGCTCTGCACAAAGTAACTGCTCAATAAGCATGGCTTAGTGGAAAGAGCACAGATTTGGGAGTCCGAAGCTGTGGATTCTAATCCCGGCTCCGCCACCTGTTTGCTGGGTGATCTGGGGGAAGCCGCTTCACTTCTCCGTGCCTCTGTAAAATGGGGATTAAGACTGTGAGCCCCACGAGGGACAACCCGATTAGCTTGTATCCCCCCAGTGCTCAGATCAGTGCTTGGCACACAGTACGTGCTTAACAAATACCATAATTATATTATTATTAAGTACCTCTGATTGATACCCTGGATGACAGAAACGATTGGCCGCAGGTGGAGAATTCAGAAACGAAAACACCCCGGAGTTATTCTCTAAATTGCCAATCATCTATCGGCGGCATTGACTGAGCGCTCACTAATAATGTTGGTATTTGTTAAGCGCTTACTATGTGCCGAGCACTGTTCTAAGCGCTGGGGTAGACACAGGGGAATCAGGTTGTCCCACGTGGGGCTCACGGTCTTCATCCCCATTTTACAGATGAGGTAACTGAGGCACCGAGAAGTGAAGTGACTTGCCCAAAGTCACACAGCTGACAAGTGGCCGAGCCGGGATTCGAACCCGTGACCTCTGACTCCAAAGCCCGTGCTCTTTCCGCTGAGCCACGGTCGCTCACTGTGTGCAGAGCACTGTAGGAAGCGCTTGGGAGAGAACGAAAGAGTCAGCAGACGGGTTCCCTGCCCCCCACAAGCTCACAGTGCAGAAAGATCATCCGCCTTACCATTCTATTTCTTCACCCGATTTCACGCTGGTTTACTGAAAGACGGGACACAAGGCAGGAACAAATCATTTTCAGTCTCCCAGTGGAGTAATGAAGGTAATTAAGCCCCAAAAGACGATTGTTTTAATTGAATTAAACAGAGCTCCTGATTCGTTGATCCGGTTGTCCAACGCCACTGCCTGAAGAAAAATCCTCCTCCAGCTCAAGATGGGTTTTCCTTTAGGAAATAGATGTCGCTGACCGTTAGGATCGCCCTGTTCATTCTTTTTTCCATTCAGTGGTGCGTTCGTTCGGTGTGTTGCCCATGTACCAAACACTGTAAGGCCACCGGGACAGAATGGAATGGAGGACTAATAATAATAATAATAATAATAATAATAATAATAATAATGATAATGTTGGTATTTGTTAAGCATTTACTACGTGCAGAGCACTAAGCGCTGGGGTAGATTTACAGGATAATCAGGTTCTCCCACGTGAGGCTCACAGTCTTCATCCCCATTTTACAGATGAGGTCACTGAGGCCCAGAGAAGTGAAGTGACTTGCCCACAGTCACACAGCTGACAAGTGGCAGAGCCGGAATTTGAACCCATGATCTCTGACTCCCAAGCCCGGGCTCTTTCCACTGAGCCACGCTGCTTCTCAACTAGAAAGACTAGACTAGACAGAAGGCTCATGATGGGCGGGGAACGTTTCTGCCATCTCTCTTATATTAAACTTTCCCAAGCGCTCAGTACAGTGCTCTCCGCACAATAAGCGCTCAGTAAATACCTCCGACTGAAGATAACACGGTCCCCGGTACTCAGGGGTCTCCGTCGATGGCGAGCCCGTTGTTGGGTAGGGGTTGTCTCTATCCGTTGCCGAACTGTACTTTCCAAGCGCTTAGTACAGTGCTCTGCATGCAGTCAGCGCTCAATAAATACAACGGAATGAATGATGGCAATAACAATAATTGCTAGTTGATCATTAATAATAATTACTATCATTATCATCATGATTATGATGATAGTAAGTGCTTAACAATACCATGATAGTGATTGATAATAATTACTACTATTACTATCATCACGTGGCTCAGTGGAAAGAGCCCGGGCTTGGGAGTCAGAGGTCAAGGGTTCAAATCCCAGCTTTGCCGCTTTTCAGCTGTGTGACTGTGGGCAAATCACTTAACTTCTCTGTGCCTCAGCTCCCTCATCTGTAAAATGGGGATGAAGACTGTGAGCCTCACATGGGACAACCTGATTACCCTGTACCTTCCCCAGCATGTAGAACAGTGCTCTGCACATAGTAAGAGTTTAACAAATACCAACATTATTATTATTATTATTATTATCATGATTATGGTACTTGTTAAGCACTTACTATGTGCCAAGCAGTGTTCTAACCACTGGGGTTGACATGAGCTAATCAGGTGGGACACAGTCCATGTCTCACATGGGGCTCACAATCTTAATCACCATTTTATGGATGAGGGAGCTGAGGCACAGAGAAGTGAGGTGACTTGCCTAAAGTCACCGAGCAGACAAGTGGAGGAGCCGGGATTAGAATCCAGGTCCTTCTAATTAATAATAATAATGATAATAATAATGTTAGTATTTGTTAAGCGCTTACTGTGTGCCGAGCATTGTTCTAAGCGCTGGGGGAGATACAGGGTCATCGGGTTGTCGCACGTGAGACTCACAATCTTAATCCCCATTTTACAGAAGAGGGAACTGAGGCACAGAGAAGTTAAGTGACTTGCCTACAGTCACACAGCTGACAAGTGGCAGAGCCGGAATTCGAACCCATGACCTCTGACTCTCAAGCCCGGGCTCTTTCCACTGAGCCACACTGCTTCTCTAATTCCCAGGTCTGTACTCTATCCACTTGGCCATCCTGCTTCTCCTGGCATTTACTATGTGCCAAGCATATATATACATCACCCTGATTCTATTTATTTGCTATTGTTTTAATGAGACGTTCTTCCCCTCGACTCTATTTATCGCCATCGTTCTCGTCTGCCCGTCTCCCCCGATTAGACCGTAAGCCCGTCGAAGGGCAGGGACCGTCTCTATCTGTTGCCGATTTGTTCATTCCAAGCGCTTAGTACAGTGCTCTGCACATAGTAAGTGCTCAATAAATACTTTTGAATGAATGAAAGCAGGGGCTAGAGAAGCAGCGTGGCTCAGTGGAAAGAGCCCAGGCTTGGGAGTCAGAGGTCATGGGTTCTAATCCTGGCTCTGCCACCTGTCAGCTGTGTGACTTTGGGCAAGTCACTTCACTTCTCGGTGCCTCAGTGACCTCATCTGTAAAATGGGGATAAGGACTGTGTGAACCTCATGTGGGACAATCTGATGACCTTGTATCTACCCCAGTGCTTAGAACAATGCTCAGCACATAGTAAGTGCTTAACAAAAAAACCAATATTATTATTATTAACCTGATTACCATATATCTATCCCAGCGCCTAGATCAGTGCTTGGCACATAGTAAGCGCTTAAAAGATACCATTATCATTATTATTAGAGAAGCAGCCTGGTTTAGTGGAAAGAGCTAGAACGTGGGAGTCAGAGGACTTGGGCTCTAATCCCGGCTCCGTCACTTGTTGCTGTGTGACCTTGGTCAAGTCGCTTCATTTCTCTGTGCCTCAGTTACCTCATCTGTAAAATGGGGATTAAAAGTATGAGCCCCACGTGGGACAACTTGATTACCCCGTATCTCCCCCAGTGCTCAGAACAGTCCTTGGCACATAGTAAGCACTTAACAAATACCATGATTATTATTATAACTTCTCTGTGCCTCAGTGAACTCATCTGTAAAATGGGCACTAAGACCTGTGAGCCCCATGTGGGACAACCTGATTACCTTGTATCTACCCCAGAGCTTAGAAAGTGCTTGGCACATAGTAAGTGCTTAATAATGATAATAATATCAATATTGATAGTATTAATACCACGGGGAAGCAGCGTGGCTCAGTGGAAAGAGCCTGGGCTTAGGAGTCAGACGTCATGGGTTCGACTCCCAGCTCTGCCACCTGTCAGCTGTGTGACTGTGGGCAGGTCACTTCACTTCTCTGGGCCTCAGTTCCCTCATCTGGAAAATGGGGATTCACTGTGAGCCCCACGTGGGACAACCTGATGACCCTGTATCTCCCCCAGAGCTTAGAACAGTGCTCTGCACATAGTAAGCGCTTAACAAATACCAACATTATTATTTGTTAAGTACTGGGCTATATTTAAGTTCCCCGGGGGCTCACAGTCTAGGTAGGAGGGAGAACGTCTACTGAATGGCCATTTTGTGGATGAGGAAACTGAGGCCCAGCAAAGGAGTGTAGCCTAGTGGAAAGAGCGCGGGCCTGAGAGTTTCCCAAGTATCTGCGGGTTTGGGGCGGGCGTGACTCCATAGTGATCTTCCGCCGCCTCAGCCCAATCGCCCATCGTCTTCCACCCAACTGAAACGGGCTCTCGTCACTCTATTCAAGGAAGCCACCCTTAGCTGGAGGTAGGTAATAATAATAATAATAATGGCATTGGTTAATCGCTTACTATGTGTGAAGCACTGTTCTAAGCACTGAGTGGAGGGGGGGTAGCTGAAGTGAGCTTGGGCAAGTCCCTTTACATCTCTGAGCCTCAGTTACCTCTAGACCGTAAGCTTATTGTGAGCAGGGAATGTGTCGGTTTGTTTTTGTACTTTGCTCTCCCAAGTGCTTAGTACAGTGCTCTGCACACAGTAAGCGCTCAATGAATGCGATTGAATGAACTGACTGCTCAATGAATCCAATGAATTGAATCAATCCAATGAATGAATAATACCGGGATTAAGACCGTAAGCACCATGTGGGACATACAGCAAGGGACTGGGAGTCAGAAGGAGCTGGGTTCAAATCCCGGCTCCGCCACTCGTCTGCCTGAAGCGACCTGGGATAAGTCCCTTTACATCTCTGCATCTCAGTTACCTCTAGACTGTAAACTTGCCCTCTAGACTCTAAATTCGCGCTCTAGACTGTAAACTTGTTGTGGGCGCAGGGAATATATCGGTCTATCGTCTATCATTGTATCATACTCTCCTAAGCACTTAGTACAGTGCTCTGCACACAGTAAGTGCTCAATAAATATGACTGAATGAATTAAGTGCTCAATAAATCCACCTGAACGAATGAATAATACCGGGATTAAACTGTAAGCACCACGTGGGACATAGACTGTGTCCAACCTGATTATCTTTTACCTACCCCAGCCCTTAGTACCAGGTCTGGCAAATCATCATCTCTGAAAAAATACAGTCAAAAAAAAAAGAGGGCTCTAAACTGAGCGAAATATGGGGACGGCTCCGGATTTTCCCGTGACTGGTTCTCGCGGCTGGGCTCGGATGGACGGGCAGCGTGAAAAGCTTCTGTTGCCAGACTGTACATTCCAAGCGCACAGTACAGTGCTCTGCACACAGTGAGCGCTCAATAAATACGACTGAATGAATGAATGGAGGCCGGCTCTGGGAGTCAGAACGACCTGGATTCTCACCCCAGTGCTGCCACATGTCAGCTGTGTGACCCTGAGCAAGTCATTTCACTTCTCTGGGCCTCAGATATCATCTTTCATGTAGATCTCATCTATCTCCTACAGAGAGGCAGCACTACATGGTGGACAGAGCACGGACCGTGGAGACAGAAGGTCATGGGTTCCAATCCCGGCCCCGCCACTTGTCTGCCGTGTGACCTTGGGCAAGTCACTTCACTTCTCTGGGCCTCAGTTATCTCATCTGTAAAGTGGGGGTTAAGACTATGAGCCCCGTGGGATCCGCCACTTGTAATCCCAGCTCCGCCACTTGTCTCGTGTGTGACTTTGGGCAGATCACCTTCCTTCTCTGGGCCTCAGTTCCTTCATCTGTAAAATGGGGAATAAGACCGTGAGCCCCATGTGGGACAGGGACTGTGTCCAACCCGATTACCCTGTATCCACCCCAGCGCTTAGAACAGTGCCTGCCACAGAGTAAGCGCTTAACAAATACCATCATTATCATCATGATTTTTATGTGGAACAGGGACCTGTGTCCAACCTGATTACCTCGCAACTATAACAGTGCTTAGAACAGTGCCCGGCACATAGTCAGCACTTCACAGATACCATTATTATTATCATTATTATTATGTGGGATGAGGGTTGTGTCCAACCTGATAACCCCGTATCGACTCCAGCACTTAGAACAGTGCCTGGCACATAGCGCTTAACAAATACCATTATTAGTATTATCTGTCAAATGGGGATGAAGACTGCGAGCTCCACGTGGGACAGGGATTGTGTCCGACCTGATTAGTTAAGAATAATATAATGATGATGGTGGTATTTGTTAAGCTCTTACTATGTCCCAAGCACTGTTCTAAATGCTGGGGCCCGGGGCTCGGGGGAGAGACAAGGTGATCAGATTGTCCCACATGGGGCTCACAATCTTAATCTCCATTTCCCAGATGAGGGAACTGAGGCCCAGAGAAGTGAAGCGACTTGCCCCGAGTCACACAGCTGACAAGTGGCGGAGCCGGGATTAGAAACCACGACCTCTGCCTCCCAAGCCCGGGCTCTTTCCACCGAGCCAACGCTGCTTCTCTATCTACCCCAGCGCTTAGAACAGTGCTTGACACATAGTAAGCGCTTAACGAATACCATCATCATTATTATTATTATTATTTTGATCATTAGCGGGTGGTGAGGGCGCCTGCGGGTGTGAGAGAGGTGGGCCGCAAACTCACTCGATGTGATGTATTCGGGGGCTCTTCCGGGACTCAGCGGCACGGCCTCCTCGTAGTAGCCTTCCGGGAGCGACGAGGCCGGCAGCGGGGGAGGTCCGCTGTCCGGAGGCTGCAGGACAAACCCAGAAACCCAGCAATCAGTCACTCCGGCAATCCTATCGATTGAGCGCATACTGTGTGTGGAGCACTGTACTAAACGCTTGGGATAATAAAAATGATGGTCCTTCTTAAGCGCTTACTATGTGCCAAGCATGACTCTAGATACAAGGTCATCAGGTTGTCCTCCGTGGGGCTCACGGTCTCCATCTCCATTTCACAGATGCGGGAACTGAGGCCCGGAGAAGCCAGGTGACTTGCCCAAATAATAATAATGTTGGTATTTGTTAAGCGCTTACTATGTGCAGAGCGCTGTTCTAAGCGCTGGGGGAGATACAGGGTAATCAGGTCGTCCCACGTGAGGCTCACGGTCTTAATCCTCATTTTACAGATGAGGGAACTGAGGCACAGAGAAGTGAAGTGACTTGCCCACAGTCATACAGAGTCACACAGCCGACAAGTGGCAGGGTCGGGTTTAGAACCCACGACCCAGAGTACGATACAACAATAAACAATCACATTCCCCGTCAGTCCCTCACAGTCTTGGCACGTGGGGCATCACAACCACCTAATCCCAGCTCCGTCGCTTGTCTGCTGTGTGACCACGGGCAAGTCACTTCACTTCTCTGGGCCTCAGTTCCCTCATCTGTAAAATGCGGATTAAGGTTGTGAGGCCAGGGTGGGCCAGGGACTAGGGCCAATTTGATGAGCTTGGATCTACCCCAGCGCTTCGTACAGTGCCTGGCACATAGTAAGCGTTTGACAAATACCATAAAAGCAAAACAAGTCAATCAATGGAATTTATCTATGATTCTATTTATCTATTTTGATGGTAATGATGCCTGACTCTTTGTTTTCATTCATTCATTCAATAGTATTTATTGAGCGCTTACTATGTGCAGAGCACTGGACTAAGCGCTTGGAATGAACAAGTCGGCAACAGATAGAGACGGTCCCCGCCGTTTGACGGGCTCACGGTCTGATCGGGGGAGACGGACGGACGAGAACGATGGCGATAAATAGAGTCGAGGGGAAGAATATCTCGTAAAAACGATGGCGACTGAATAGAATCGAGGCGATGTACATTTCATTAACAAAATAAATAGGGTGATGAAGATATATACAGTTGAGCAGACGAGTGCAGTGCTGAGGGGAGGGGAAGGGAGAGGGGGAGGAGTGGAGGGAGATGGGGAGAGAAGAGGGTTAAGCTGCGGAGAGGTGAAGCGGGGGCGGTAGAGGGAGTAGAGGGAGAAGAGGGAGAAGAGGAGATCAATACAATATTGAGCGCTCAATAAATGACTGAATGAATCAATTAATGTGTGGAGTTCCTCTTATCTGGAACGCCCTCTCTCTTCATATCTGGCAATTACTCTTTCCCCCCTTCAAAACATCACTGAAGGCCCACCTCCTCCAAGAGGCCTTCCCTAAGCCCCCCTTTGCTCTTCTCCCACTCCCTTCTGCGTCGCCCTGATTCGCTTCCTTTTTTTATCCCCTCTCCCAGCCCCTTTGTCCCGATGTCTATATCTGGAATTTTATTTATTTAACGTCTGTTTCCCCCTCTCGACCGTAAGCTCGTTGTGGGCAGGGAATGTGTCTGCTGCAATGTTATACTAGACTCTCCCAAGCAATTAGTACCGTGCTGTTTACTTGTTTTGATGTCTGTCTCCCTCCTTCTAGACTGTAAGCCCGGTGTGGGCAGGGATTGTCTCTATTGCTGAACTGTACTTTCCAAACTTTTAGTCCAGTGCTCTGCACATAGTAAGTGCTCAGTAAATACGACTGACTGAACTAAGTTCTCCGGAGAGCACAATGTAATAGACTGTAAGCCCGTCAAAGGGCAGGAACTGTCTCTATCCGTTACCGATTTGTACATTCCAAGCGCTTAGTACAGTGTCTGTCCGTCTCCCCCGATTAGACCGTGAGCCCGTCAAACGGCAGGGACTGTCTCTATCTGTTGCCGACTTGTTCACTCTAAGAGCTTAGTACAGTGCTCTGCACATAGTAAGCGCTCAATAAATTCTATTGAATGAATGCAGTGCTCTGCACATAGTAAGTGCTCAATAAATACTATTGAATGAATTAATGTTGGTTTTCGTTAAGCGCTTACTATGTGCAGAGCAATGTTCTAAGGGCTGGGGGAGATACAGGGTCATCAGGTCGTCCCACATGAGGCTCACAGTTAATCCCCATTTTACAGATGAGGGAACTGAGGCACAGAGAAGTGAAGTGACTTGCCCACAGTCACACAGCTGACAAGTGGTAGGGCCGGGAGTCGAACCCATGACCTCTGACTCCCAAGCCCAGACTCTTTCCACTGAGCCACGCTGCTTCCCTAATATAAGAGAATATATTATAAGACAATATAAGAGAAAAAAGAAAATATAAGAGAATTAGTGGATACATTAATGAATTACAGTCTAGAGGTGGATACATTCCCAGCCCGGACGCAGTATAGGCCAGTGGCTACAGCCCGGGCCTGGGAGTCGGAAGGTCGTGGGTTCTAATCCGGCTCCACCACTTGTCTGCCGGGTGACCCTGGGCACGTCACTTCACATCTCTGGGCCTCAGTCACCTCATCTGTAAAACGGGAACTAAGACTGTGAGCCCCATGTGGGACATGGACTGTGTCCAACCTCAATAGCTTATATGTACTCCAGCGCTTAGTACAGTGGCCGGCACATAGTAAGCGCTTCACAAATACCATTTAAAAAAACAAAACCAAAAGAAAAACGAAATGAACCTCAACCTCACAGTCTGTCAGCCACAGATCTCTGCTGCTGGCCTCTGCCTTGGGGCCTGAATTGGGATCAAACATTAGTCATGCCCTTTGTAGATACAGGTTATATAAGGCAGAATCTTGGAGAAGAATCCACTTTAACCCAACAAGTTCTACTCCATTCGTGAAGTTGTGTTCTCGAAGAAGTCCGTGGTCCAAAAAAACAAAACCCCGTGACACAAATCCTTGGTTCAGTGGGCTGGATTGGTCTGACGATACCAACGTTTTTAATACGAATTCCTACAATCTCCTATCTATCCGTAGAGGAATCCCGTGGCACTTATTTATTTTGCTCAGTTAAACACTATAAAGTTGCAGCAGAAAGACACAAAAACAAACCCACGGTCCTGGGGTAGATGGTATTCAATGAGCTCTTTGTACAGAGGACTGTACTAAGCAATTGACTCCCATTGCCATCGGGTCATGCCGCTTCTCACATGTGTCACAGCTTAGTTCGGGGCATCTGCTTGGCACAAATGTGGCCTGAATCTTTCTCGCATTAGACTGCACGTGAAATATAGAAGGTGGGCAGGAGACAGGAAACGGGACTGTAGATATAGATATAATATATTCATTCATTCAGCTGTATTTATGAAGCGCTTACTGTGTGCAGAGCACTGTACTATGTGCTTGGGAAGTACAATTGAGCAATAAAGAGAGACAATCCCTGCCCACGACGGGCTCAACCATCTATCTGTGGGCATGGCTTGTAGAAAAGGAAGAGAGTGTGGTCTGGCGGTTAGAGCCCGGGCCTGGGAGTCAGAAGGATCTCTGCGTTTTAATCCCGGCTCCGCCCCTTATCTGCTGTGTGACCCTGGGCAAGTCACTTCACTTCTCTGGGCCTCAGTTCCATCATCTGGAAAAGGGGGATTGGGGCTGTGAGCCCCACGTGGGACAGGGACTGTGCCCACCCATATTAGCTTCTATCTACCCCAGGGCTTAATACAATGCCGGAAACATAGTAAAGTGCTTAACGATACCACAATCATTAATAATATCAGCATTATTAATACCAGTGATAGTAGTAATACGAGTAGTAGTAAGCTCCTTGTGGGACGGGAGTCTCTATTTCTATCCACTCTGGGGTGGCATTCATTCATTCAATAGTATCTATTGAGCACTTACTATGTGCACAGCACTGTACTAAGCGCTTGGAATGGACAAATCGGCAACAGATAGAAACAGTCCCGGCCCTCTGACGGGCTCACGGTCTAATCGGGGGAGACGGACAGACAAGAACGATGGCAATAAACAGAGTCGAGGGGAAGAACAGCTCATTAAAACAATAGCAAATAAATAGAATCAGGGTGATGTACATCTCATTAAACAAAATAAATAGGGGGATGAAGATATAGACAGTCGAGCGGACGAGTACAGTGATGGGGGGGTGGGACGGGAGAGGGGGAGGAGCAGAGGGAAAGGGGGGAGAAGAGGGTTTAGCTGTGGAGAGGTGAAGGGGGGGGTAGAGAGAGCAGAGAGAAGGGAGGAGAGGTAGGAAGGGGCAAGGTGATGTAGAGCCTTGAAGCCTAGAGTGAGAAGTTTTTGTTTTGTGCGGAGGTTGACAGGCAACCACTGGAGGTTTTTAAGAAGGGGAGTGACAGGCCCAGAGCGTTTCTGCAGGAAGATGAGCCGGGCAGTGGAGGAACTTAGTACAGTGTTCCAAACAAAGGAAGAGCTTAATAAAGAAAGCACTTGGGTACATACCTGTAATTTATTAATACTGATATCTGTCTCCACCTCTAGACTGTAAGCTCCTTGTGGGCAGGGAATATGTCCCTTTACTGTTCTGCTGTCCTCTTCCAAGAGCTCAGTACAGTGCTCTGCACATAGTAAGCGCTCAATAAATACTATTGAATGAATGGGCACTTAGTGGGAGCAAGGCACCCTTCTATGCACTTAAATCAATTATAATGATAATGGTACTTGTTAAGTGCTTATTATGTGCCAAGCCCTGGGGTAGATACAAGTGAATCAGGTTGGACCCAATCCCTGCTCACACTCTTAATCCCCATTTTACAGATGAGGCGACTGAGGCCGGCAGAAGTGAAGTGACTTGCCCAAGGTCTCACACAATAGACAAGTAGCAGAGGCGGGATTAGAATCAGGTCTTTCTGACCCCCAAGCTCGTGCTCTATCCACTAATCCATGATGCTTCTCAATAGCAAAAGTCTGCTATATTGCACCCACCCAAGCGCTTAGAGCAGTGTTCTGCACATAGTACGTGCTCAATAAATACGACTGATTGCTTGATTGACCACTGCTTTGCTGTTCGTTGGTGTTTTGAGTGAGTCTTAACCTGGAAAAATGCAGCCCTCTGAACAGCCACATTAAAAAAATAACAATAATTTTAGATCTATACCAAGGGCAAGGACACGATGATAATCGTTCATTCATTCAGTCAATTGTATTTATTGAGCGCTTACTACATGCAAGGCACTGTACTAGGGAAAGGACAGTATAACAATAAACAGACACATTCCCTGCCCACAGTGAGTTTAGAGTATAGAGATAATACTTGTGGTATTTGCTAAATGCTTACGTGCCAGGCACTGTTCTAAGCGCTGGAGTGGATACAAGCAAATCAGCCCACGTGGGGTCTAAATCCCCATTTTCCAGATGAGGAAACTGAGGCCCAGGGCAGCAAAGTGACTTGCCCAAGGTCACACAGCAGACAAGCGGCAGAGCCGGGACGGGAACCCAGGTCCAACTGACTCCGAGGCCCGGGCTCCCTCCTCTAGGCCATGCTGCTTCCCAAGTTTTCAGTGGCTTCCCCGAGGCTCTAACGAAAAGCATCAGACGTCTCTTCTAGCTGTGGCTAGAAAATGCCAAAAACTGAAACTGCTTCCTTCGGAAACAATCTCCGGGTTATCAAATCGAATCCGTCTAGGAAACGTCCTGATTATGTGCCATTTAGCTCTTCCCGTGGCACGCCTGGCCCCCCCGGAGAGCGAAAACGCTGGTTTCGGGCCTAGCGGGCCTGGCGGAGACATCGGGGCCGGGGATCGGGGAGCTGAGGGAGAGAAGGGTGCGGAAGGGGGACAGACGAGGAAAACCAAACACAAATGTTGCTTGTCTGAATTAGCCCCCCCCCCCCCCCCGCCCCTTTTGTGGCCCAGCTGAATATCCGGGTGGGGGGCGGGGTGGGGGAACGTCCAGCCAATGTCAACACAGATGGAATCCATTTCGGAATTTGCTGGGTCTGCTTTTGGAAAGCCTGGCTCAGCACTTCCCTTACAGAACGAGAGGGGTTTTTGGGGGGATTTTTTTTGGATTTTTTGTTGTTGTTTTTTAAAGCACGATTCGTTTTGAGAGATACGCTGTGGCTCCGAAAGAAGAAACTCGACTCTTTTTGAAGATGACCGCTAAGGATTCGGGAGAAAGGCAGGCTCTAGCCTCGACTCCGCCGATCGATCGCGGTTCCCGGCTCTGCCGCCTGTCTGCTGTGTGACCTTGGGCAAGTCGCTTCACTTCTCTGGGCCTCAGGTCCCACATCTGGAAAATGGGGATGAAGACAGGGAGCCCCATGTGGGACAGGGACCGTGTCCAACCTCATTACTCTGTTTCTATCCCAGGGATCGGTACAGTGCCTGCCCCATGTTAAGCGCTTAAATACCACAATTATTATAATAATAATATTAAGTGTGGTATTTAAGTGCTTACTATGTGCAGAGCACTGTTCTAAGCACTGGGGTAGATACAGGGTCATCATTGTCCCACGTGGGGCGCACATTTTTAAATTCCCATTTTTACAGATGAGGTAACTGAGGCACCGAGAAGTTAAGTGACTTGCCCAAGGTCACACAGCAGACAAGTGGCGGAGCCGGAAGTAGAACCCACGACCTCTGTAGTTGTAGTTGCTGTATTAATTAAGCGCTTACTCTTAATTAATTATGCTTAATTACGCTTACTCTTGCAGAGCACTGTATTAACCGCTTGGGAGAATTCAACACAATAAGCAGCGTGGCTCAGTGGAAAGAGTCTGGGCTTGGGAGTCAGAGGTCATGGGTTCGAATGCCGGCTCTGCCACTCGTCAGCTGTGTGACTGTGGGCAAGTCACTTCACTTCTCTGTGCCTCAGTTCCCTCATCTGTAAAATGGGGATTAACTGTGAGTCTCATGTGGGACAACCTGATTCTCTTGTGTCTACCCCAGCGCTTAGAACAGCTCTGCACATAGTAAGCGCTTAACAAATAACAATATTATTACTATTAAAGATGCTGTGTGGCCTAGCGGATAGAGCCCAGGCCTGGGATTCAGAAGGTCATGGGTTCTAATCCCAGCTCCGCCACTTATCTGCTGGGTGACCCTGGGCAAGTCACTTCATTTCTCGAGCCTCAGTTCCCTCATCAGTCAAATGGGGATGAAGACTGTGATCCCTACGGGGAACCGGGATTGTGTCCAAACCGATTCGCTTGCATCCCACCCCGGCGCTTAGGACAGTGCCTGGTACATAGTAAGCGCTTAACAAATACCATAGTTATTCTTATCACTAGGCTGAGAGGGGGTAGACACATTCCCGGCTCTCAAAGAGCTGACAGTCTTATCAGGAGGGCTGCTTTTCAAGTGTGTTGTGTACCTAGCCGAACCTCCCTGCTTGGAGAAGCAGCGTGGCTTAGAGGAAAGAGCACAGCTTGGGAGTCAGAGGTCGTGGGTTCTAATCCCAGCTCCGCCACTTGTCTGCTGTGTGACCTTGGGCAAGCCACTTCACTTCTCTGGGCCTCAGTGACCTCACCTTTAAGATGGGGATGAAGACAGCGTGGCTCAGTGGAAAGATCCCGGGCTTGGGAGTCAGAGGTCATGGGTTCTAATCCCAGTTCCGCCGCTTGCCAGCTGTGTGACTTTGGGCAAGTCACTTAATAATAATGTTAATAATGTTGGTATTTGTTAAGCGCTTACTATGTGCCGATCACTGTTCTAAGCGCTGGGGTAGACACAGGGGAATCAGGTCGTCCCACGTGGGGCTCACAGTCTTAACCCCCGTTTTACAGATGAGGTGACTGAAGCACAGAGAAGTGAAGTGACTTGCCCAAAGTCACACAGCTGCCAAGTGGCCGAGCCGGGGTTCGAGCCCATGACCTCTGACTCCAAAGCCCGGGCTCTTTCCACTGAGCCACGCTGCTTCTCAATTTAATTTCTCTATACCTCAGTTCCCTCATCTGTAAAATGGGGATTAAAACTGTGAGTCCCACGTGGGACAACCTGATCACCTTGTATCCCCCAGTGCTTTTAGAACAGTGCTTTGCACATAGTAAGCACTTAATAAATACCAACATTAAATAAATACCAACATAAGACCGTGAGCCCCACGTGGGAAACCTGATTGCCTTCTATCTACCCCGGCGCTCAGAACAGTGCTTGGCACATAGTAAATGCTTACAAAACACCATAATTAATTGATTAACTAACCTCCCCACGCAGTGAGTGGTTGAGAAACGTTTCCTAACCTAGCCTGTCCACACGGCAACAGGCCTCGATGGATACAACGTGCCCCTAGACTGTAAACTCGTTGTGGACAGGAAACACGTCTACTGACTCTGTCCTCTCCCAAGTGCTTAGTACAGGGCTCTGCACACCGTAAGCGTGTGTCCTAGTGGCTTCAGCCCGGGCCTGGGAGTCAAAAGGACCAGGTTTCTAATCCCGGCTCTGCCACTTTTCAGTCAATAGTATTTATTGAGTGCTTACTATGTGCAGAGCACTGTACTAAGCGCTTGGAATGGACAAATCGGTAACAGATAGAGTCCCTGCTGTCTGCCCTTGGGCAAGTCACTTCACTTCTCTGGGCCTCCATTCCCTCGTCTGGAAAATGGGGATTGAGACTGGGAGCCCCATAAGGTACAGGGACTGTGTCCAACCTGATTTGCTTGGATCCATCCCAGTGCTTAGTACAGTGCCTGGGACATAGTAAGTGCTTAACAAATATTATAATAATGATAATTATTATTATTAGATGGGATTAGAACCCAAGTCCTCTGAAACTTGGGCCTGTGCTCTTTCCACTAGGCTACACTGCCTAGGCCTGGTTCTTCCCAATATTCAACCGGCTCCCACTGCCGTCTCCTCCTGCCTCACGCTCAGCAGTCGGACACCTGAGACACCCGCAAATGGCATCTCGTTGGGGTTTTCGCAAGTCACAGCGCTCTGCACACAGTAAGCGCTCAATAAATACGACAACGAAATTAAAGGAAACAGAATTTTTTTTAACGGTATTTGTAAGCGCTTACCGTGGGCCGGGCACTGTATTAAGCGCTGGGACAGATCCACGCTCATCAGGTTGGCCACAGTCCCTGTCCCACATGGGGCTCACAGTCTTCATCCCCATTTTCCCGTGAGGTAACTGAAGCCGAGAGATGTTAAAGGGGCTCGTCCAAGCTCCCACGGCAGACGAGCAGGGGGAGCCGGGATTAGAACCCAGGTTCTGCGGCACGGCTTCCTCGGAGGGCAAGAGAAGTTCCTATTTGAGACTCCTCTCTCCTCTCCGAAGGACTCTGACGAGATTTCTCTCGACTCCACGGGCCCCAGCCTTGAAGAACTCCCAAGGTGAATTTTTGGAGGGTGACGTCAGGCCCTGTCACAGAGAGCTGGCTCGTTGGCCAGTCAGATTCGCTCCCAGTAGAACTTTATGAGGAATTTGCACTTATTTTACTGGAGACAAAGCTAAACATGTCCCGAAAACAGAAATAAATATTTGTAAGCCTGCAAATTTATGGGTCTGTTTTCCAAGTGGAAACACAGGCCGGCTACTTCCGAAGTTCCACCAGCACCGGTGGGGCTAGGCGTTTAGTATAGTCCTCTGCACCCAGTAAGCGCTTAATAAATATGATTGAATGAATAGGGCTCTCTCAGAACTGCAGAGTTTCTTCTAGCAAATGTCGATGTCTAAAAATAATCCTATTTTTTATGCGGTTGTCTTGGTCTGGGACAAATTGCGGGGAGGGGGAAGTTCAGGAATTTACAAAGAATGCTACACCCTCTGATAATGATAATAACAATAATAACGATGGTATTTGCTAAACGCTTACTGTATACCAAGCACTGTTCTAAGCGCTGGGGTAGATACTAGGTAATCAGGTCATTCCACGAGGGGCTCACAGTCTTAATCCCCATTTTACAGATGAGGCACAGAGAAGTAAAGCAATAATGAGGGCATTTAAGAGCTTACTATGTGGCAAACCGTGTTCTGAGCGCTGGGGTGGATACAGGTGACTTGCCCAAGCAGATAAGTGGCAGGGTCGGGATTAGAACTCAAGTCCTCTGGCTTCCAACCCGGGGCTCTTTCCACTAGGCCACGCTGCTTCTCGTCTAGGTTGAGAGCTCTGCTTTACCCTATCAGCTCCCTTTAGACTGGAAGCTCCTTGTGGGCAGGGAACTTGTCTTTCAACTCTTCTCTGTTCTCTCCCAAGCGCTTAGTACAGTGCTCTGCGTACAGTGAGTGCTCTAACAGTATCATGGACCGACGGGCCGATTGAGGGATGGACTCTGAATTTTCCGGCGAAATTGCTAAAGTTTCTCTCCTGAATGATATTTAACTTAGAGGGAGGTAGCATGGCCTAGTGGGAAGAGCACGGGTCTCGGACTCAGAGGACTTGAATTCCAATCCTGCTCCCACCACATCCTACTGGGTGACTATGGGCAAGTCACTTAACTTCTCTTTGCCTCCGTTCCCTCATCCGCAAAATGCAATATTTGTCCTCTATCCTATTTAGTCTGTGAGCCCCACGTGGGACCTCATTGTCCTGTATCTGCCCCAGTGCTTAGCACAGTGCTGGGCACATAGAAAGTACTTAACAATTACCACAATTATTAAGAAAGGGTAAAGTCTGTAGATTATGATTCAAAGTTATATTGGTGACCAGCTGAGTATCGGTATTATCCAAATATCAATTTGGGATTTTCCCGAATCGGGATTGGGAGTCTGAGGTCCTGGGTTCCAATCCCGGCTCCGCCACATGCCTAATGTGTGATTTTGGGCAAGCCACTCCACTTCTCTGTGCCGCAGTTTTCCTCATCTGTAAAAGGAGATTAAATCCTACTCCTTCCTACTTAGACTGTGAGACTCCTGTGGCACAGGGATTGTGTCTACCCTGATTAACTTTTATCTGCCCAGCACTTTAAAACAGTAAGTGCTAAACAATCTGGCTTCCGTCTCCTCCACTCCACCGAAACTGCTCTCTCAAAGGTACCAGTGACCTCTTTCTTGCCAAATCCAATGGCTCCTACTCTATCCTAATCCTCCTCCACCTCTCAGCCGCCTCTGACGCCGTCGACCGTCCCCTTCTCCCCCACACCTTATCTCACCTTGGCTTCACGGACTCCGTCCTCTCCCGGTTCTCCTCTCATCTCTCTGGCCGCTCATTCTCGGTCTCCTTCGCGGGCTCCTCCTCCCCCTCCCATCCTCTAACCGTCGGGGTTCCTCAAGGGTCAGTTCTCGGCCCTCTTCCGTTCTCCATCTACACTCACCCCCTCGGTGAACTCATTCGCTTCCACAGCTTCGACTATCATCTTTATGCAGATGACACACAGATCTCCATCTCCTCTGTCCTCTCCCCGTCCCTTCAGGCTCGTATCTCCTCCCGCCTCCGGGACGTCTCTACCTGGATGTCTGCCCGCCACCTAAAACTCAACATGTCCAAGCCTGAGCTCCTCATCTTCCCTCCCAAACCCTGGCCTCTTCCCGACTTCCCCGTCACCGTGGAAGGCACGACCGTCCTTCCTGTCTCCCAAGCCCAACCTTGGTGTCATCCTTGATTCTGCTCTCTCATTCACCCCACACATCCAATCTGTCACCAAAATCTGCCGGTCTCACCTTCACGACATCACCAAGATCTGCCCTTTCCTCTCCATCCCAACTGCTGCCTTGTCACTTATCCTATCCCGACTGGATGACTGCATCAGCCTCCTCTCTCATCTCCCTTCCTCCCGTCTCTCCCACTCCAGTCCCTTCTCTATTCCGTTGCCCGGATTATCTTCCTATGGAAACGCTCTGGGAATGTCACTCCCTGCCTCAAAAACCTCCAGGGGTTGCCTATCAACCTTTGCACGAAGAAAAAACTCCTCAATCTGGGCTTCAAGGCTGTCCATCCCCTTGCCCCCTCCTACCTCTCCTCCCTTCTCTCTTTCTACTGCCTGCCCCGCACGCTCCGCTCCTCTGCTGCTAACCTCACTGGGCCTCGTTCTCTCCTGTTCCGCCGCCGACCCCCGGGCCACATCCTCCCACGGTCCCGGGACACCCTCCCTCCTCACCTCCGCCCAACCAACTCTCTTCCCCTCTTCAAAGCCCTACTGAGAGCTCACCTCCTCCAGGAGGTCTTCCCAGATTGAGCCCCCCCTTTCCCTCTGTTCCTCCTTCCCTCTCCTTTGCCCCTACTCCCTCCCTCTGATCTTACCCCCTTCCCCCTCCCGAGAGTACTTGTGCATACTTGTATATACTATTTATTAGCTCTGCCACTTGTCAGCTGTGTGACTGTGGGCAAGTCACTTAACTTCTCTGTGCCTCAGTTCCCTCATCTGTAAAATGGGGATTAAGACTGTGAGCCCCATGTGGGACAACCTGATTCTCCTGTGTCTATCCCAGCGCTTAGAACCAGCTGCTCTGCACATAGTAAGCGCTTAACAAATACCAACATTATTATTATTATTATTATTACTCTATTTATTAATGATGTGTACATATCTATGATTCTATATATCTATTTTGATGGTATTGATGCCTGACTACTTTTTTTTGTTTTGTTGTCTGTCTCCCCCTTTAAGACTGTGAGTCCGTTGTTCGGCACAGATTGTCTCTGTTGCCGAAGTGTACATTCCAAGCGCTTAGAACAGTGCTCTGCACACAGTAAGCGCTCAATAAATACGATTAAATGAATCGGTGAATGAATACTAAGTGCTCGGGAAGGTACAATACAACAATAAACAGTGACATTCCCTGCCCACAGCGAGGTCAGAGTCTCCAGCATTAAGTGCTGTGTCTGGCACATAATGTGCAATAAATATGATAAAAACAAACTTCAATCCTCTGACAGGCTGACTTGATTCTATGATCCGATGCTCACTGGACCTGGCCCCACCTGCTTGGAAAGGACTAAAAAGCCACAAACCTAACAACTTCCGGCTCTGCACTTGGCCGCTGCGTGGCTTTGGGCAAGCTACTTCACTCTCCTGGGCCCCGGTTCCCTCATCTGGAAATGGGGATTTAAACTGTGAGCCTCATATGGGACAGGGACTGCGTCCAATCCGATTATCTTGTATCTACCCCAGCCCATAGAACGGTGCCTACCACAGAGTAGGCGTTTAACATATAGCATTTTAAAAAAATTAAAAAGTCGCTTCTCTGTAAAAGTCACTTCACTTCATTACCACCTGTAAAATGGGGATTTAAGTCGCTTCTCTGTAAAAGTCACTTCACTTCATACCACCTGTAAATGGGGATTTTAAAGCCGTCCATCTCCTTGTCCCATCCTACCTCCCCTCCCTTCTCCCCTTCTCCATCGCAGCCTACACAGTCCGCTCCTCTGCCGCCCTTCACCTCGTCCACTGGGCCTCCTTCTCACCTGTCCCACCATCAACCCCTGGCCCCACGTCCCGCCTCTGGGCCCGGAACGCCCTCCCTCCTCAAATCTCCCAGACGATGACTCTCCCCCTCCTTCAAAGCCTTAATGAAGTCGCATCTCCTCCAAGAGGCCTTCCCTAAGACCCCCTTGACCTCTTCTCCCACTCCCTTCTGCGTCACCATGACTTGCTCTCTTTGCACGTTGAAGTGGCTAGAGCCCAGGCCTGGGAGTCAGGAGGTCATGGGTTCTAATCCCAGCTTCACCACTTATAATAATAATGTTGGTATTTGTTAAGCGCTTACTATGTGCAGAGCACTGATCTAAGCGCTGGGGTAGATACAGCGTCATCAGGTTGTCCCACGTGGGGCTCACAGTCTTAATCCCCATTTTACAGATGAGGGAACTGAGGCACAGAGAAGTGAAGTGACTTGCCCGCAGTCACACAGCTGGCAAGCGGCAGAGCCGCGATTCGAACCCATGACCTCTGACTCCCAAGCCCGGGCTCTTTCCACTGAGCCACGCTGCTTCTCTTATCTGCTTCACTTATCTGCTGTGTGACCTAGAGCAAGTCGATTAACTTCACTGTGCCTCAGTTACCTCATCTGTAAAAAGTGGGGATGAAGACTGTGAACCTAGTGTGGGACAGGGACTGTGCCAATCTGATTAATTTGTATCTACCCCAGCGCTTAGAACAGTGTTCGGCACATAGTAAGCGCTTAACCGGTACGTTATTTTTTTCCCCTTTCCCAACCCCACAGCACCTTTATCTGTTATTTATTTATTTGTTTTGATGTCTGCCATCCCCCCGGTCTGCCTGTAAGCTCACTGTGGGCAGGGGATGTGTCTGTTTAATTTTTGCACTGTGCTCTCCCAAACGCTTAGTACAATGCCCTGCACACAGTAAGTCTCAATAAATATGACCAAATGAATTATTGTGAGCCCCCATGTGGGATAGAGACTGGGTTCAACCTGATTATCTTGAATCTACGCCAGCTCTTAAAAACAGTGGAGGGCACGTAGTAAGAACTTTAAAAAATACCATTTCAAAAAAACAAAAAACCAAACCAAATAAATAAATCACCTGCTATCACGTGGACAATCTCCGGGCCAAGAGAGAGAGAGAGAGTAAAAAGATTGGAATCCATAACACGTGAAACTCTGATCCACACCCCTTCCCCAAGGCCCATAATGCGCAGACAGAGAAGAAGGGCAGCCATTTCATTCTTTCCTTCATTCAGCTGTATTTATTGAAATGCTTCCTATGTGCAGAGCACTGTACTAAGCGCTTGGAAAGTAGGAATTCGGCAATAAAATTCAGAAATTCAGCGTTTTCCAGGATCCTACTCCATCCTTCCTCTTCGTGTCTGCTCTTTGCTGCTACTATTAAACCCCAGCATGAAAGCAGGCTAAGGTCTTAATTATATAGCTGTCATTTTCCATTCATTCATCGGTACTTATTGAGTGCTGTGTGCAGAGCACTCTACTAAGCGCTTGGAAAGTACCATTCGGCAAGAGATAGAGACCATCCCTACCCAACAACGGGCTGACAGTCTAGAAGGGGGAGACAGAAAACAAAACAAGTAGACAGTCATCAATAGCATCAAATAGCAATTTTTCCACAGAAACAGATGTTTCCACCCAGTCTTAATTTCCTTCCAATCTGGCACTTCAGACTGTGAGGTGTCTGCTCAAGGCCTCCCCCGGCTTCAAAGTCTTACTGAAAGCCCTCTCCTCCTCAAGAAGGCCTTCTCGGACTAAGCTCCCTTCTCCCCATGTCCCACTCCCTTCTGCATCACCCTGACTTGCTCTCTTTATTCATCCTCCCTCCCAGCCCCATTCATTCATTCAATAGTATTTATTGAGCGCTCACTATGTGCAGAGCACCGTACTAAGCGCTTGGAATGGACAATTCGGCAACAGATAGAGACCATCCCTGCCCAATGACGGGCTCACGGTCTAATCGGGGGAGGCGGACGGACAAAAACAAGACAACATAATCACGATAAATAGAATCAAGGGGTATGGACACCTCATTCACAAAATAAATAGGGGTAATAAAAAATATATACAAATGAGCACAGTGCTGAGGGGAGGGGAAGGAGCAGAGGGAAAGGGGGCTTAGCTGAGGGGAAGGGGGAAGGGGGAGGAGCAGAGGAGGAATAGAGGAGCAGAGGGAAAAGGGGTAGCTCAGTCTGGGAAGGCCTCTGGAGGAGGTGAGCTCTCAGACATCACTTATGTCCAGAGCTGACATTTCTTCTATCAATGTCCATCTCCCATCTAATAACTGTGGTATTTGTTAAACACTACTGTGTACCAGGTGCTGTACTAAGCGGCTGGGCGGATACAGGCAAATGGGGTCGGACACCATCCCTGTCCCGCATTGGACTCACAGTCTTGATCCCCATTTCCCAGATGAGAGAACTGTGGCCCAGGGAAGTGAGTCGCCTTGCCGAAGGCCACGCAGCAGACGAGTGACAGAGACAGGATTCGAACTCAAGTCCTTCTGACTCCCAGGCCGGGGCTCTAGCCACTCATGCCACGCTGGGCAGGGAATGTGACTATTTATTGTGCGTTGTATTCTCCCAAGCGCTCAGTACATGGGCAGAGCACCCAGTAAGCGCTCAGTACATATGACTGAGTGAATGAATGAATAAATGCCTTAATAAGTACCAGGGCCTACTCCCCGATATTGCCCCGACTGCTCTCTCTACCCATAAATTGACTGGGGCATTCATTCAATAGTATTTATTGAGTGCTTTACTATGTGCAGAGCACTGGTACTTAGCGCTTGGGGCGGCTCAAACCAAATTGGAGACGGTGGGCTCCGTCTCCGGGACCACCCCCACGCCTCCCCAAATTTGGGATTCGCCCCCAAACCCCCCAGGGGCCGAGGGCCGGGGCACTCACCAGCCACTGCTGAGGGATTTCCGGCAGGGGGCATCTGAGGAGGGGGCCGGGAACCCGCTGGAAACATCGCCCGGCGTACCCGTGATCGCGTAGTCCAAGCCTGTGGATAATCACCATGATAACCGGAATCATAATAAGGATGGTACTCGTTAAGCGCTTACTCTCCTGCCAAACACTGTTCTAAGCGCCGGGGTAAGATACGCGTTAATCAGGTTGGACACGGTCCCTGTCCCAAGTGGGTTCACGCTCTTAATCCCCCGAATTTCTTTCCAGACTAAGGCAGGTTCTAATGATAATAATCAGAATAATTGTGTTATACGTCAAGCAGCGTGGCCCCAGTGCAAGAAGCCCGGGCTGGGAGGCAGAGGATGTGGGTTCTATCCGGCTCGCCACTTTGTCTGCTGGGTGACCTTGGACAACGCACTTAACTCTCTGTGCTTCAGTTCCTTCATCTGTAAAATGGAGAGACTTGAGACTGGAAGTCCATGTGGGGATCCGATGTGTCTGACCTGATTACCTTGCATTCACTGGGATCGGTATTTAATTGAGCACTTAATGTGGCAGAGCACCGTACTAGGTGTATGGAAAGAGCAGAAAAGAACAATAAAAGAGACACACTCCCAGCCCACAATAATCTAGGTTATAGTCTTTTACCCAGAACTTTAGTTCAGTGCTTGGCACATAGTGAGTGTTTAACAATTCCATAATTATTATTACTAATTATTATTATTATGAGGTAGATACAAGTTAATCAGGTTGGACACAGTCCCTGTCCCACATGATAATAACTGTAGTATTTGTTAAGCATTTACTGCGATCCAGGCACTGTACTAAGCACTGGGGTGGATACAAGCAAATAGGGTTGGATGATGATGATGAAGAGAAGCAGCGTGGCTCGGTGGAAAGAGCACGGGCTTTGGAGTCAGAGGTCATGGGTTCGAATCCCGGCTCGGCCACTTGGCAGCTGTGTGACTGTGGGCGAGTCACTTCACTTCTCGGTGCCTCAGTTACCTCATCTGTAAAATGGGGATTAAGACCGTGAGCCCACGTGGGACAACCCGATTCCCTGTGTCTACCCCAGCGCTTAGAACAGTGCTCTGCACATAGTAAGCGCTTAACAAATACCACATTATTGATTATTATTATTATTTGTATTTGTTAAGTGCTTATTAGGTGCGAAGCACCATTCTAAGTGCTGGGGGTGGATACAAGAATGATCAGTTGTCCTACATGGGGCTCACAGTCTTCAGCCCCATTTTCCAGATGAGGTCGCAGAGGCCCAGAGAAGAGAAGTGGCTTGCCCAAAATCACACGCTGACAAGTGGCAGATCCAGGATTAGAACTCATGACCTTAGGACTTCCAGGCCTGGGCTCTACCCACTAGGCCTACATGGGCTCCCAGGGTCAATCCCATTTTCCAGATGAGGGAACTGAGACCCAGCCACTCCGTGGGTGGGGTCCAGCAGCATGAGACGTCTCCCCCATTCAATGATTCATTCATTTCAATCGTATTTATTGAGCGCTTACTGGTGTGCACAGCACTGTCCAAAGTGCTGAATGATAGTAATTTATAATAATGTTGGTATTTGTTAAGCGCTTACTATGTGCGAGCACTGTTCAAGCGTTGGGGGAGATACAGGGGGATCGGGTCGTCCACGTGAGGCTCACACTTTTAATCCCCATTTTACAGATGAGGTAACTGAAGTACAAGAAGTGAAGTGACTCGCCCCAAGTCACACAGCTGAGGGGGGTGGAGCTGGGATTCGGACCCGTGTCCTCTGACTCCAAATCCCGTGCTCTTTCCACTGAGCCGCGCTGCTTCTCTATTCGTTAAGCGCTTACTATGTGTGAACACACCGTCCTAAGTGCTGGCAGGATACAAGGTCACCAGTTTGTCCCACGTGGGGCTCCCAGTCTTCATCCCCATTTTCCAGATGAGTAACTGAGGCCCAGAGAGTGAGGTGACTTGTCCAAGGTCACACAGCAGACAAGCGGCGGAGGCGGGATTAGAACCCACGGGCCTCTGACTCCCCAACCCGGGCTCTTTCCACTGAGCCGCGCTGCTTCCCGGGGAGCGGCCACGGTTCGGCCGGACAAACCGCCCCGGTGTCCATCCCTGGGCTCGTCCATCAGCTTCCGCTTCAGTCGCTGCCGGGAAAGACCCTCCTCCCGCGCCCCATTCCCGGAGCCCCCGGCACATCTTCTTTATGTTGGTATTATTAAGCGCTTACTATGTGCAGAGCACTGTTCTAAGTGCTGGGATATACAGGGTAATCAGGTTGTCCCACCTGAGGCTCACAGTCTTCATCCCCATTTTACAGATGAGGTAACTGAGGCCCAGAGAAGTGAAGTGACTTGCCCAAAGTCACACGGCTGACAAGTGGCGGAGCCGGGATCCGAACTCATGACCTCTGACTCCCAAGCCCGGGCTCTTTCCACTGAGCCACGCTGCATCTTCTTCTCTCCCGCAATCTCTGGTTCAATCCGCCCAGCGCCTTTCTGCACAGTCCTCACTCTCTTCTCAGTCTATCGTATTTACTGAGCACTTAATGTGTGCAGAGCACCGTACTAAGCACTTAGGAGACTACAATAGTCAGTCGGTCATATTCACTGAGCTCTTACTGTGTGCAGAGCACCGAACTAACGCTCTGCAGACTACAATAGTCAGTCGATCATATTCACGGAGCTCTTACTGTGTGCAGAGCATCGTACTAAGCGCTTTGGAGACTACAACAGTCAATTCGAATATTTATTGAGCACTTTACTGGAGAGCGGAGCCCCGTTCTAAACGCCTTGGGAGACTACAACAGTCAGTCAATCATATTCATTGAGCTCTTAATATGTGCAGAGCACTGAACGAGCCCTTAGGAGAGTACGACAGTTCAATCGTATTTGTCGGCGCTTACCGTGTGCAGGCACTGTACTAAGCGCTTAGGACTACAGTAGTCGTCGATCGTATTCAATGAGCGATTACTGTGTGCAGAGCATCGTACTAAGCATTTAGTGAGTACAATGTCCTGTCAATCATATTTATGAGTGTTACTTGTGCAGAGCACCGATGAACACTTAGGGAGTACAACAGTCACTCAACTATTCTTATTGAGCGCTTACTATGTGGCAGAGCACTCAATAAGCACTTGGAGAGTACAGTGAGTCAATCATATTTATGAGCGCTTACTGTGAGCAGAGCGCTGACTAAGTGCTTAGGAGACTACAATAGTCATTCATCATATTATTGAGCGCTTACTGTGAGCAGACCACTGTACTAAGCACTTAGGAGAGGACAATAGTTAGTTATTTACCGAGCACTATCTGTGTGCGGAGCACTGTGCTAAGTGCTTAGGAGAGTAAAACAGAAGCAGCGTGGCTTGGTGGAAAGGTTTGGGGAGTCAGAGGACGTGATTCTAATCCAACTCTGCATTTGTCTGCTTTGTGACCTTGGGCAAGCCCCCTCACCTTTCTGTGCCTCAGTTACCTCATCTGTAAAATGGGGATTAAGACCGTGGACCCCTTAGTAACAGTGCTTGACACAGTAAGAGCTTAACAAAATACATGATGATAAAATAATTACGGAGCACTTACTGTGTGCAGAGCACTTTACTAAGCGCTTGACAGAGTACAACATTCAATCACATTGATTAAACGCTTAATGTGTTCAGGGGCACTGTCTTGAGCTCTTCAGAGACTACAAGAATAATATTTATCGAGCGCGCCTACCGGGTGCTCGAGCACTGCACTGAGCACCGGGAAGAGTGCAATAGAACAATAAAACGGACAATTCTCTGCCCCACCAATGAGCTTACAGTCTAGGGAGGGGGACGACATTAATAGAAAGAAATAAATGAGAGATACGGACCTTGGTGGTGCGGGGGCTGGGAGCGGGGAATGAATAAAGTCAGCGCGACACAGAAGGGAGGAAAGGAGGGCTTAGTCGGGGAAGGCCTCTTGGAGGAGGCGGCTTTCAATTAAGGCTCTGAGCGGGGAGGGTCATTACACCCCTCGCAAGCCGCGAAATGAGGGAGTCTAGAATGATATAATGATGATGGTATTTGTTAAATGATAATAATAAAAATAACAATGGTGATGGTCTCTGTTAAGCGCTTACTACGTGCCGAGCACCGTTGTAAGCGCCGGGAAGCCTGGCGGAGGCTCGGATTCCAGCCCTCACCTTTGGCGGCCTGGATCCTCAGGAGGATATTGGCGATGACGGCCTTCTTCTCCCTGACGGTGGATGTCAGGTACTCGTTGTCCAGGAGTTCAAGGAACAGACGCAGCTCAACTATTAATTCTTCCATGCTGAAAAACGGAGGGAGGAAAGTGTGATTAGGAAAAGCGCTTTGGATTTGGGAAAGTTACCTTTAAATCATCCCTGGCATTAATGGACGCTTACTATTCATTCATTCATTAGTATTTATTGAGCGCTTACTATGTTCAGAGCACTGTACTAAGCGCTTGGAATGGACAAATCGGTAACAGACAGAGACCCTCCCTGCCCTTTGACGGGCTTACAGTCTAATCGAATTATTAATTCTGTATTCTAATATTAATGTCTGTCTCTCTCTTCAGACTGTAAACTCATTCATTCATTCATTCAATAGTATTTACTGAGCGCTTACTATGTGCAGAGCACTGTACTAAGCGCTTGGAATGGACAAATCGGTAACAGAGACAGTACCCTGCCCTTGGACGGGTTTACGGTCTAATCGGGGGAAACGGACGGACGAGAACGATAGCGATAAATAGTATCGAGGGGATGAGCATCTCATTAAAACAATAGCAAATAAATAGAATCGAGGCGATGTACATCTCATTAACAAAATAAATAGGGTGATGAAGATATATACGGTCGAGCGGACGAGTACGGTGCCGAGGGGAGGGGAAGGGAGAGGGGGAGGAGCGGAGGGAGATGGGGGGAAAAGAGGGTTTAGCTGGCGGAGAGGTGAAGCGGGGGGTAGAGGGAGTAGAGGGAGAAGGGGAGCCAAGTCTGGGAAGGCCTCCTGGAGGAGGTGAGCTGTAAGTAGGGTTTGAAGAGGGAAGAGAATGAGTTTGGCGGAGGTGAGGAGGGAGGGCGTTCCGGGACGGCGGCGAGGACGCGGCCCGGGGGTCGACGGCGGCGGACGGCGAGAACGTGGGGACGGCGAGGAGGTGGGCGGCGGAGGAGCGGAGCGTGCGGGTGGGCGGTGGAAAGAGAGGAGGGAGGAGAGGTAGGAGGGGCAAGGGATGGACAGCCTCGAAGCCTAGAGTGAGAGGTTTGCTATTAATCATAACTACTGTACGCGAGCACTGTACTGAGCACTTGGGTGACAGGTTCGTAGACGCATTCCTACCCACAGGGACCTTACAGTCTAGAGGAAGGTCAGACGCTATTAGTATCATGGTATGTGCTAAGCGCTTACTTTGTGCCAGGCACTGTACTAAGCGCTAGGGTGGAGGCAAGCGAATCAGGTTGGACACAGTCCCTGTCCCACCTGGGGCTCACGGTCTCAGTCCCCATTTTCCAGATGAGGGAACTGAGGCCCAGCGAAGGGATGTGACTCGCCCAAGGTCACACAGCAGAGAGGTGGCAGAGCCGGGATTAGAACCCACGACCTTCTGACTCTCGGACCCGGACTCTAGCCGAAACACAACACTGCGTCTCTGCTTCTTTTGTTTTTATGGCAATTGTTAATAATAATAATAATAATAATGTTGGTATTTGTTAAGCGCTTACTATGTGCCGAGCACTGTTCTAAGCGCCGGGGTAGACATAGGGGAATCAGGTTGTCCCTTGGACAACCTGTATAATTGTTAAGTGATTACTATGTGCTAAGCACTATTCCAAGTGCTGGGGTAGATAAAAGATAATCACTTTGAACACAGTCTCTGCCCCACATACGGTTCACAGTTTTCATCCCCATTTTACTGATGAAATTACTGAGGTCCATAAAAGTTAAGTGACCAAGCGCAGCAGACGAGTGGCGGAGCCGGGATTAGAATCCAGGTCCTTCTGACTCCCAGGCCCAGGCTCTAAGGGCTAGGCAGATAACAATAATAATGATGATAATTGGATTTGTTAAAACGTGTCAAGCACCTTCTAAGCACTGGGGTAATGATAATAAGAATGATGATGGTACTTGTTAAGCACATACTATGTGCCAAGCACTGTTCTAAGTGCTAGGGTTGATACAGGTTGTCCTGATGTGGGTTCACAGTCTTAATCCCCGTTTTATAGATGAGGTAACTGAGGCACATAGAAGTTAAGTGACTTGCCCAAGGTCACCCAGCAGAAGAGGGCAGAACCGGGATTAGAACTCACATCCTCTGACTCCCAAGCCCGGGCTCTTGCCAATAGGCCGTGCTTCATCTCCCTGTTGGATCCTCTATTTTCTATAATTTAGCTATAGTGGGGAGGAGAGGCTAGTATCTCTAACAGAGATACTAGAGATATATCTAGTATATATAGATATAGATATATCTATATAGATATAATAGATATATATATATATAATAGAGAAGCAGCATGGCTCAGTGGAAAGAGCCCGGGCTTGGGAGTTAGAGGTCATGGGTTCGAATCCCGGCTCTGCCACTCGTCAGCTGTGTGACTGTGGGCGAGTCACTTAACTTCTCTGGGCCTCATTTACCTCATCTGTAAAATGGGGATTAACTGTGAGCCTCACGTGGGACAACCTGATGGCCCTGTATCTTCCCCAGCGCTTAGAAGAATGCTCGGCACATAGTAAGCATTTAACAAATATCAGGGGCAGCAGCGTGGCTCAGTGGAAAGAGCTTGGGCTTCGGAGACAGAGGTCATGGGTTCGACTTCCGGCTCTGCCACCTGTCAGCTGTGTGACTGTGGGCTAGTCACTGAACTTCTCTGGGCCTCAGTTACCTCATCTGTAAAATGGGGATTAACTGTGAGCCTCACGTGGGACAACCTGATGACCCTGTATCTCCCCCAGCGCTTAGTACGGTGCTCGGCACATAGTAAGCGCTAACAAAGGTTGTCCCACATGGGGCTCACAGTTTTAATCCCAATTTAAGGTCACTGAGGCCCAGAGAAGTTAAGTGACAGTCACACGGCTGACAAGCGGCAGAGCAGGGATTCGAACCCATGACCTGACTCCCAAGCCCGGCCTCTTTCCACTGAGCCACGCTGCTTCTCTGAGCCATAGTTGGTGTCTTTCCACCACCTTTTCTCTGTCGGCTTCCGCTGCCCACCGTCTCCCACATTCTGTGACCGTCCCCCCAAAACCAGACCTGATCCGGCCCCGAATTAAAAAAGAAAAAAAAATTACGGCATCTGTTAAGCGTTTACTATGTGCCAAGCACTGTTCTGCGCGCTGGGGTAGATACAAGTTGATCGGGTTGGACAGAGTCCCTTCTTCACAGACTCTTCATTCCCATTTTTTAACAGATGAGGGAACTGAGGCCCGGAGAACTGAGGTGACCTGCTCAAGCTCACACAGCAGATGTGTGGCAGATCTGAGATTAGAACTCAGGTCCTTCCGACTCCCAGGACCGAGCTCACGCCGCCATGCTGCTTCTCTGAGAACAAGCTGTCGGGGGTGACCTCCAAGTATTTATTAATAATAACAATAATGATATTAGTAATAATAGTATTTGTTAAGTGCTTACTACGTGCCAGGCACTGTACTAAGTAGTGGGGTAGATCTAAGCCAATCAGAATGGACACAATCCCTGTTCCAAATGGGCCTCACAGTCTCTCTCTCCATTTTACAGATGAGGAAACTGAGGCCCAGAGAAGTCAAGTGACAAGCCCAGGTTCACACTGCAGACAAGTGGCGGGGCCATGATTAGAACCCAGGTCCTTCTGACTCCCAGGCAAGAGCTCCATCCACTAGGCTACACTGCTTCTCACTGCTTTGATGTGATCACACGGCGGACAAGCAGCGGGAGAGCGGGGATTATTTATTTTATTAATGATTCATTCAATAGTATTTATTGAGCGCTTACTACGTGCAGAGCACTGTACTAAGCGCTTGGAATGTACAAATCGGTAACAGATAGAGACAGTCCCTGCCCTTAGACGGGTTTACCGTCTAATGATGTGTAGATATCTATGACTCTGTCCTGGGATGGATGGCAGACTACTTGTTTCGTTTTGTTGTCTGTCTCCCCCGTTTAATAATAATAATAATAATAATAATAATTTGGTATTCGTTAAGCGCTTACTATGTGCCAGGCACTGTTGTAAGTGCTGGGGGAGATACAGGGGAATGAGGTTGTCCCACGTGGGGCTCAGTCTTAATCCCCATTTTCCAAATGAGGGAATTGAGGCACAGAGAAGTGAAGCGACTTGCCCTAAGTCACCCAGCCGATAAAGTGGCAAAGCCGGAATTAGAACCCACGACCTCTGATTCCCGAGTCTGGGCTTTTTCCACCGAGTCACACTACGATGTGTATAGATCTATGATTCTATTTATCTTGATGGAATTGACACCTGACAACTTGTTTTGTTGTCTGTCTCCCCCGTTTAGACCACGGGTCCGTCGCTGGGCAGAGACTGTCTCTATCTGTTGCCGCACTGCCCATTCCAAGTGCTCAGTACAGCGCTCAATAAATAGGATTGAATGAATGAACAGAACCCAGTTCCTTCTGACTCCCGGGCCCGAGCGCCAGCCACTAGGCCACACCGCTTCCCTCAGCTCACACCAGAGACGGGGAAAAGCCCCCAGATACAGCCCGGCTCTTTCTCTTTAAATCTCTTTAAAGAACTGTTTCTCACCCGACTCCCCCCGATCACCACCGGCTAACTATCTTCCCTGGAAGGGCCGTGACTTCAACGGACGCGGGACCATTTTGAGAGGGGCTTAATCGATCCGGTCTTGGTGTGACAGTGAGAAGGCGGATCGAATTCAGCTCTGCCTTCCTCGAAGTCTGCCTGCCCCTTGCATATTTTCCCTCATACGGGTTTCCCGGCCCGGTGCTAAAAATCTTGCTTCGACCCCTGCGGAAAAGGGATCCAAATGAACGGCTGAGGAAACGCTGCCGATTTTCTTCAGAAAAGACTCGTCGGGGCCAGGGGAGTTATCGGAAAGGTCCGCTCAGTGATATGATGATGTTGGTATTTGTTAAGCGCTTACTATGTACACAGCACTGTTCTAAGCGCTGCGGTAGAGAGACGCAGCGTGGCTCAGCGGAAGAGCCCGGGCTTGGGAGTCAGAGGTCATAGGTTCCAATCCTTGCTCTGCCACTTGTCAGCTGTGTGACTGTGGGCAAGTCACTTCACTTCTCTGTGACTCAGTTCCCTCATCTGTAAAATGGGGATTAACTGTGAGCCTCACGGGGGACAACCTGATCACCCTGTATCTACCCCAGCGCTTAGAACAGTGCTCGGCACATAGTAAGCGCTTAACCGATACCAACATTATTATAAAGGGTGATCAGATGGTCTCACGTGGGGCTCACAGTCTTCATCCCCATTTTACAGATGAGGTCACTGAGGCCCAGAGAATAATAATAATAATGTTGGTATTTCTTAAGCGCTTACTATGTGCCATGCACTGTTCTAAGCACTGGGGGAGATATAGGGTCATCAGGTTGTCCCATGTGAGGCTCACAGTTAATCCCCATTTTCCAGATGAGGTGACTGAGGCGCAGAGAAGTGAAGTGACTCGCCCACAGTCACCCAGCTGACAAGTGGCAGAGCCGGGAGTCGAACCCATGACCTCTGACTTCCAAACCCGGGTTCTTTCCACTGAGCTACGCTGCTTCTCTATCATGAGAGAAATTAGACCATGAGCTCGTTGATGGCAGGGACTGTCTCTCTTTATTGCTGGACTATAATAATGATAATAATAATTGTATTTGTTAAGCGCTTACTATGTGCCAAGCACTGTTTTAAGCGCTGGGGTAGGTCATCAGGTTGCCCCATGTGGGGCTCATAGTCTTCATCCCTATTTTACAGATGAGGGAACTGAGGCCCAGAGATGTGCAGTGGCTCGCCCAAGGTCACACAACAGACAAGTGGCGGAGATGGGATTTGTACTTTCCCAAGCGCTTAATACAGTGCTCTGCACGTAGTTAGTGCTCAATAATTATGAATGAACTTAGAACTCTTAAACTGCCACTTGTCAGCCGTGTGACTGTGGGCAAGTCATTTCACTTCTCTGGGCCTCGGTGACCTCATCTGTAAAATGGGGATGAAACCTGTGAGCCTCAAGTGGGACAACCTGATGACCCTGTATCTCCCCCAGTGCTTAGAACAGTGCTCTGCACATAGTAAGCGCTTAACGAATACCAACATTATTATTATTAAACTGCACTTTCCCAAGTGCCTAGAGAAGCAGCGTGGCTCAGTGGGAAGATCCCGGGCTTGGGAGTCAGAGGTCATGGGTTCGAATCCCAGCTCAGCCACTTGTCAGCTGTGTGACTGTGGGCAAGTCACTTGACATCTCTGGGCCTCAGTTCCCTCATCTGTAAAATGGGGATTAACTGTGAGCCTCATGTGGGACAACCTGATTATCCTGTATCTATCCCAGCGCTTAGAACAGTGCTCTGCACATAGTAAGCGCTCAACAAATACCAACATTATTATTATTATTATTATTACTGTGCACAGAGTAAGAGTCCAGAAAATACGAATGATCAATTGCTAATCAGAGCACACAGGAAGGGCTTAATAAATACATAATAAATAAACGGAGCCGGATTGTGAGATTCCTCCAGGAACCTGCAGGACCCTCTGTGGACTGCCTCAGTTTACCCCCAGGACGCCACCGTGGCTCTCCTCTGCACTGAGAGCCCCCCACCCCGACCCTCCTGAGCTTGATTTTTGTCTCCACGCTGTCGTGGTGTTGCCTCATCTCTCCTTTCGAGTCTGTCGCCAGCTTTGATTTTCAGGTTGTGAGCTTCCCGAGGGACAGGGACCGTTTCTAATTCATTCAATCAATCATATTTATTGAGCGCTTACTGTGTGCAGAGCTCTGCACTAAACGCTTGGAAAGTACATTATCAATATATTGTTTATATTATCAATATAAATAAACAGAACTATAGATATATACGTAACTGCTGTGGGGTGAGGAGAGGGGGGAAGAGCAAAGGGAGCAGGTCGAGGTGACGTGGAAGGAAGGGGGAGCTGAGGAAAAGGGGGGTTCAGTCTGGGAAGGCCTCCTGGAGGAGGTGAGCTCTCAGTAGGGCTTTGAACGGGGGAAGAGAGTTTTCAATCATATTGATGGAGTGTTTACTTTATGCAGAGCACTGTTCTAAGCGCTTGGGAGAGTAGGGGAAGCATGTGGCTCAGTGGAAAGAGCTCGGGCTTTGGAGTCAGAGGTCATGGGTTCGACTGCCGGCCACTTGACACCTGTGTGACTGTGGGCAAGTCACTTCTCTGTGCCTCAGTTACCTCATCTGGAAAATGGGGATTAACTGTAAGCCTCACGTGGGATGACCTGATTCCCCTGTATCTCCCCCAGCGCTCAGAACAGTGCTCTGCCCATAGTAAGCGTTTAATACCAACATTATTATTAAAAAAATAACAGTGAACAGACTCTTTCCTTGCCCACGAGTTTACAATCTACAATCTGTGCATTTTTCTCAGCACTTATAACAGTATTTAGTGTATAGAAAATGCTGAATAAATACTACTGCTGCTCTTATACCTTCTTCGGCAATCGGCGACGCGTGCCAATTTGATAGACAGCTCTATAATTTGCATCTCATCATTCAGTTTAATGTGCTAAATCCATATTAAAAGGGAGGATGCGAGGAATCCTTCCGCGTTGCCCTGACTCGCTCCCCTTGCTCTTCCCCCTTCCCAGCCCCACAGCACTCAGGGACAAATCCGTCATTTTATTTATTTCTATTCACGTCCGCCTCCCTGCCCGGGACCGTAAGCTCGTCGTGGGAAGGGAATGTCACTGTTATTGTTGTTTTCTACTTTCCCAAGTGCTTAGTGCAGCGCTCTGCAATAGTAAGGACTCAATAAATATGATTGAATGAATGAATGAATGAATGGCAGGAATCCAGATCTTAGTCAAAATAAAATTCCAGATATGAAACACTGCTTTTTTCTTCCCCTCAATGCCGACAACGATTTAAATGGAGAAAGCCAAGGCGTGGCCCAAGAAAGAAACGATTCAGGATTCTCCGTGCTCCATCAGAGACCATCCTGACTGCACAACCAGCTGGTCTGAGAAAGCCCCTTCAGACCTTCCAGATGTCCAGAGAGATGAAAATCTCCCTGGAATATTAATATTAACGACAGGCAGTGTGGCGCAGGGGAAAGAGCACGGGCCTGCGCGGCAGAAGGATCTGGGTTTGAATCCTGGCTCTGCCCATCGCTCGCTGGGGCCTAGTGGGTAGAGCCCGGGCCTGGGAGTCAGAGGACGTGGGTTCTAATCCCGGCTCTGCCACATGTCTGCTGCGTGACCTTGGTCAAGCCGTTTCACTTCTCCGTTCCTCAGTTACCTCATCTGTAAAATGGGGGGGAAGACTGTGAGCCCCGTGTGGGATAGGGAGTGTGTGCAACCCGATCAGCTCGTATAATAAGAATAATAATAATGTTGGTATTTGTTAAGCGCTTACTATGTGCAGAGCACTGTTCTAAGCGCTGGGGGAGATACAGGGTGATCAGGTTGTCCCACGTGAGGCTCACAGTTAATCCCCATTTTACAGATGAGGGAACTGAGGCACAGAGAAGGGAAGTGACTGGCCCACAGTCACACAGCTGACAAGTGGCAGAGCCGGGAGTCGAACCCATGACCTCTGACTCCGAAGCCCAGGCTCTTTCCACTGAGCCAAGCTGCTTCACACTGAGCCATGCTGCCTATTATCTATGCGTATCTACCCCAGCGCTTACAACAGTGCTTGGCACTTTTAGACTTGAGCTCGTTTTGGGGCAGGGATTGTCTCTATCTGTTGCCAAACATTACAAACGCCCAGAGCAGTGTTCTACACACGGCAAGCGCTCAATAAATAGGAATGAATGAACACAGTAAGCGCTTAACAAATACCGCAATTATCATTTGTGTCCGACCTAATTAAATCTAATTAATTTGGACCTGCCCCAGCACTCAGAACAGCATTCGACGCGTGGGACGCGCTTAACGAATACGGCAAATGTTATTGTGTCCCACTTAATTAAACCTAATTAACTTGTACCCGGTCCCAGCACTTAGAACGGCATCTGACAAGTGGGAAGCGCTTAAACAAATACCATAAAAAAGTTAACCGATAAAATAAATGGGCACGAGGCTCTTCGAAAGAGGAATCTGTCCGTACTCCGAGAGTCAGTGAGAGGACAGAGACCTCCCCCGGTGTCTCGGGGGAGCTGAGAGAGCGTCTGAGAATCCCGGGGAGACATTACGAGCCCGGAGGAAACAAGAAGAATGAGCTTTTTTTCCCTCCGTCAATGGCATCCATTGAGCGCTTACTATGTGCAGAACACTGTCCATTCATTTCCGCTCCTTCCCAGCTGGGAGAGAGAATCTGTCTCCCCTGAAGCTTTCAGATTCACCGCAGAGAGAGACGAAATGAGACGCTGTGGCCTAGAGGATTAATCACGAGGCTGGGAGTCGGAGGTCGTGGGTTCTAATCCCCGCCACTTATCTGCTGGGTGACCTTGGGCAAGACGCTTCACTTCTCCGGGCCTCAGTTACCTCTTCTGTAAAATGGGGATTAGGACTGCGAGCCCCACGTGGGTCAGGGGTTGAGTCCAACCTGATTAACTTGTATCTGTCTCAGCGCTTAGTAGCTCAATAATAAAGAATAGTATTTAAGCGCTTAATATTGTGCCGGGCACTAGAATAGATACAAGAGAATCAGGTCAGACGCAGGCCCTATCCCACACAGGGCTCACGGCCTAAGATATATGAATCTGTAAACTCCAGGAAGCAGTGTGGCTCAGTGGAAAGAGCCCAGGCTTTGGAATAAGCGGTCATGAGTTCGAATCCCGGCTCTGCCACCTGCCAGCTGGGTAAGTCACTTCACTTCTCTGTGCCTCAGTTACCTCATCTGTAAAATGGGGATTAACTGTGAGCCTCACGTGGGACAATCTGATTCCCCTGTATCTCCCCCAGCGCTTAGAACAGTGCTCTGCACATAGTAGGCGCTTAACAAATACCAACATTATTATTATTACTAAGCAGGTAGTAAGCGCTTAGCAAATACCATTAAAAGGGGGTGGGGGGACTAAGACTGTGAGCCCTCTAACAAGGGACACTGTGTTCAACCTGATTATGAGAAGCCGCGTGGCTTAGTGGAAAGAGCCCGGGCTTGGGAGTCAGAGATCATGGGTTCGAATCCCGGCTCTGCCACTTGTCAGCTGTGTGACTGTGGCCAAATCACCTAACTTCTCAGTGCCTCAGTTACCTCATCTGTAAAAATAGGGATTAACTGTGAGCCTCACGTGGGACAACCTGATGACCCTGTATCTACCCCAGCGCCTAGAACAGTGCTCTGCACATAGTAAGCGCTTAACAAATACCAACATTTTTTTTATATCTACAGATACAGTGCTTACTACAGCACTGAATGTAGTGCCTGGCATATAGTAAGCGCCTAAAATATACAATTTAAAAGAAAAAAGAAAGAACTATAAAATTTTAGACGGTTTTTTGAGGGCAGGGTTGTTTCTCAGTCAATCAGTCAACGGGATTTACTGAGTGCTTACAATGTGCAGAGAACTGTACTAACCGCTTGGGAGAGTCCCGGCTCCACCACGTGTCTCCTGTGTGACTTTGGGCAAGTCACTTCACTTCTCTGGACCTCAGTTCCCTCATCTGTAAAATGGGGATTAAAAGTCTGATGCTTAGAACAATGCTTGGCACATGGTAAGATCTTAACAAGTACCATTATTATTATTATCTTTATTATTAGAATTAGGAGACACGTTACCTGCCCACGACGAGCTTACAGACTAGAGAGTGAAGCAGCCTAGTGGAGTGGCAAGAGCCCAGGCCTGGGAGTCAGAAGGATACGGGTTCTAATCCCAGCTCTGCCACTTGTCTGCTCTGTGACCTTGGGCAAGTCACTTCACTTCTCTGAGCCTCAGTTACCTCATATGTAAAATGGAGATTGAGACTGGGAGCCCACGTGGGACGGGGACTGTGTTCAACTCAATTGTCTTGTGTCCACCCCAGCGCTTAGTACAGGGCCTGGCACATAGTGAGTGCTTAACAAATACCATTATTAGCATGATTATTACTATCATTATTATGATGATTAGCTGATAGTTTCCCAACCTTAATGTAGGTGTACCTGCTGAACCAGAAGAATGAACCACAGATTTGAATCGAGTGCCCGCTGGGAGCCGTGTTGAGCTATATTACCTAGCGAAACATTGTCCCTCTATTGCTGAATTGTAATTATAATGATGATGGTATTTGTTAAGCGTGTACTACGTGCCAAGCACTGTTCTAAGCACTAGGGTAGATACAAGGTGATCAGGTTGTCCCACGTGGGGCTCACAGTCTTCATCTCCATTTTACAGAGGAGGGCACTGAGGCCCAGAGACGTTAAGTGGCTGACGTTAAGTTAGAGAAGCAGCGTGGCTCAGTGGAAAGAGCACGGTCTTGGGAGTCAGAGGTCATGAGTTCGAATCCCTTCTCTTCCACTTGGCAGCTGTGTGACTGTGGGCAAGTCACTTAACTTCTCTGTGCCTCAGTTACCTCATCTGTAAAATGGGGATTAAGACTGTGAGACTCATGTGGGACAACCTGATTACCCTGTATACCCCAGCGCTTAGAACAGTGCTCTGCACATAGTAAGCGCTTAACAAATACCAACATTATTATTATTAAGTGACTCGCCCGAGGTCACACAGCTGACAAGTGGCAGAGCCAGGATTAGAACCCACGACCTCTGACTCCCAAGCCTGGGTTATCCCGCCGTTGCCCGCCGGGGGAGTCTCCAGAAACGCCAGTACAGGGCCCTGGTGGCAGGAAGCGGCTTTCCAAGCACTTAGAACAGTGTTCAGCACACAGTAAGTGCTAAATAAATATGACTGGCTGAATGAATGAATGAATGAATAAATGAATGATCAGGGAGATCATTCAGGGAGATCGGTGGGTGGCCATGGTACCCCCCCGGGGGAGGGGGCTTCTGCAGAAAAATCATGGCATGCTCCCAAACTCTTACTGCATCACTATAAACAATTGTATTTATTAAGTGCTTACAGTGCCGAATTGTATTTTCCAAGCCCTTAATACAGTGCTCTGCACATAGTAAGCGCTCAATAAGTACACTTGAATGAATGAAGACACAGTACCTGACCCACATGATACTCCCCTTCCAAGAGAAAGGAAGAACAGATATCAAATCCCCATTTTCCAAATGAGGAAACTGAGTAAGTGCGTACTGTAAACACTGTACTGAGCGCTTGGGAAATTACAAAACAACAACAGACAATCCCCACCCACAAGGAGCTCACAATCTGCGGGCGGGGACAAACAATAGAAATAAATAGATTTTCCTGAGCGCTTACTGCGTGCAGACCACTGTACTAAACATTTGGGAGGATACAAGATAATAATAATCGGACACATTCCCTGCCCACAGTGAGCTCACAGTCTGCGGGGGGAGAAAGACATCTATAGAAATAAATAAATAACGGGTCTGGACAGAAGTGGTGTGGGGTTGGGGGTGGGGGGGATGAATAAAGGGAGCAAGTCAGGGAGAAGCAGAAGGGAGTGGGAGAAGAGGAAAGGAGGGATTAGTCAGGGAAGGCTTCTTGGAGGAGATGGGCCTTCGATATGGCTTGGAAGGAGGGGAGAGTCATTGTCTTTCAGCTCTGAAGAGGGAGGGTGGTCCAGGCCAGAGGCAGGGCGAGGGCAAGAGGTCGGCTCATCGCTTCCGGAAAGGAGGAATAATTCCAATTGCGGGAGTTCATTCCAGAATTCAAACTTCAGGGCCGGGGGGCACGTTCCCTACTCGTGATGAGCACACGACAGTAGTATTATCAGTCATCCTTGAATGGGCCTGCGAGTAAAAAGGACCTGGGTTCTAATCCTGACTCTGCTGTGACCTTGGGCAAGTCACTTCACTTCTCTTTTTACTCATCTGTAAAATGGGGATTAAGACTGTGAGCCCCACGTGGGACAACCTGATGACCCTGTATCTCCCCCAGAGCTTAGAACAGTGCTCTGCACATAGTAAGCGCTTAACAAATACCAACACTATTATTATTATTCTCAACATAATAATGTTGGTATTTGTTAAGCGCTTACTATGTGCAGAGCACTGTTCTAAGCGCTGGGGTAGATACAGGGTCATCAGGTTGTCCCACGTGAGGCTCACAGTTAATCCCCATTTTCAGATGAGGTCACTGAGGCACAAAGTAGTTAAGTGACTTGCCCACAGTCACACAGCCGACAAGTGGCAGAGCGGGGATTCGAACCCATGACCCCTGACTCCGAAGCCCAGGCTCTTTCCACTGAGCCACGCTGGGAAGAGCTCTGACAATGGATTTCCACAGTCTTTCGACCAGGTGGGAAGGGCAGGAATCATTCTTTCATTCGATCATTCAATCATATTTATTGAGAGCTTACTGTGGGCACAGCACTGTACTAAGCACTTGGGAGAGGACAATACATCAATAAACTGACACGTTCCCTGCCCACAATGAGCCTACAGTTCAGGGTGGGGGAGATTAAACATATAAAATAGAAATAAATAAAAATAAAATATATTTAATGTCTGTCTCCCATCCTGGACTGTAAGTGGTGGATGTGGATATAAGTGCCGGGGGGACGAGGGGGGGGATGAATAAAGGGAGCAAGTCAGGGCGACGCAGAAGGGAGTGGGCGAAGTGGAAAAGTGGGGCTTAGTCCGGGAAGGCCTCTTGGAGGAGGTGGGCCTTCAATACGGCTCTGAAGCGGGGAGAGTCATTGTCTGTGGGATTTGAGGAGGGAGGCAAGACGTGGGCGAGGGGTGGCCTAGTACAGTGCCTGGAACATAGTAAGTATTTCGCAAATATCACTAAAAAAAAATAAAGTCAAGCACGCTGTGGTCAGGGAACTTGTCGGCTAACTCTGTTCTGTTGCGCTGTCCCGAGTGCTTCGTACAGTGCTCTGCACACAGTAAGCACTCAAATGCCACTGATGAGAGTAGTGGTGGTATTTAGCGGAAGGACAGGTTACACAGCACACTCTGCTAGACGATTGGACAGATGAGGAAACTGAGACACAGAGAAGTTAAGCAATTTAGCCAGGGTCACATAGCAGGCCAAGAGATGGGAACGGGACTAGAACTCAGGGCCTCTGACTCCCGCGCCCAGGCTCTTTCCGCAAGGCAGAAGCAATTCCTTGGTTGGACTCCCCCTTGAAGAGTTCCTAGTTCTCCTTTATTCTTTTAAAAGGAAATCCGATTTGGTGGTATCCGAGTTTGGCGATAATCGGCTTCAAAATCCCAATTTCCTTTTCTATTTTAGAGTTTAGCAAGGGAGGGTTAAAACGGCAGCAAACTTGTCCTTTTAGGCAGCGGAATTCTAATCTGATAAGAAGAATTGTGCTTGGAAAAAATATTAGCTCCGCCTCCGCCATCTAGCAGTCATCTGTAATTTAAGGAAGTTCAGTGGAACATTAGCTCCTCTTTCTAATAGCAGCTTTATTAATTTTCAAGTGCTGGCAGGAGAAGCAGATGGCGAGATGAGGCAAGCATTTAAATGTCTGGCCACTGATAGGGTTTCTTTTTTTTCTTTACCCCTGGGTCTTAAATGAGACTTTGTGATTAGAGCCTTGATTCTCATCAGGTCGGCAACCAGCTGAGTCTTCCTTTTTTCCCCCCCCGGAGATTTTTTTTTTCAGAAGACCGTCTCATCAAATGCTAACATGTGCGCTTTTCTCCTGAGAGATGCCAGATAGACTCCTAGGATCTGTCCGCTTTCGTGAGGCGATTTTCACAGAGTAAAACGTACTATTGACATGCTGAAGCAACTAATGGAGAAAGAATAATAATAATGATAATAATGATGGTATTTGTTAAGCGCTTACTATGTGCCCAGCACTGTTCTAAGTGCTGAGGTAGATTACATCCCCTTGATTTTATTTATTGCTACTGTTTTACTGAGATGTTCTTCCCCTCGACTCTATTTATTGCCATTGTTCTTGTCTGTCCGTCTCCCCCGATTAGACCGTAAGCCCGTCAAAGGGCAGAGACTGTATCTGTTGCCGATTTGTACATTCCAAGCGCTTAGTACAGTGCTCTGCACATAGTAAGCGCTCAATAAATACTATTGAATGAATGAATGAATATTTACTGCTATTGTTCTCGTCTGTCCGTCTCCCCCGATTAGACCGTAAGCCCGTCAAACGGCAGGGACTGTCTCTATCTGTTGCCGACTTGTTCGTCCCGAGCGCTTAGTACAGTGCTCTGCACATAGTAAGCGCTCAATAGATAGTATTGAATGAATGAATATAAGGTAATCAGGTTGCCCATTTTGGGCTCACAGACTTAATCCCCCATTTTACAGACGAGGGAACTGAGGCACAGAGAAGTGAAGTGCCTTGCCCAAGGTCACAAAGCAGACAAGTGGCGGAGGCGGGATTAGAACCCATGTCCTCAGACTCGCAGGCTCGGGCTCTTTCCGCTAAGCCATGCTGCTTTTCAGAATCAGGATGTGAATCAGGATATTTAGTGCTGATTTCTAATTCCAATTCAATTGTATTTATTGAGCGCTTACTGTGTGCGGAGCACTGTACTAAGCTATTGGGAGAGCATGATATAACAATGAACGGACAGTTTCCTGCTCTACAATGTACTTACAATCTAGAGGGGAGACAGACATACTATAAAAAAAAGAGGATAATAATAAGGACAATAATAATGATGGTATTTGCTAAGCGCTTACTATACGCCAAGCACTGCTCTAAGTGCTGGAGTAGATACAAGGTAAATGGGATTGGACACGGTTCCTGTCCCACATGGGGCTCACAGTCTTCATCCCCATTTTACAGAGGAGGTCACTGAGGCACAGAGAAGCGAAGCGGTTTACCCAAGGTCACATAAGAGCCGGGATTAGAACCCACGACCTCTGACTCCCAAACCCGCGCTCTTTCCATAATAATAATAATAATAATGTTGGTATCTGTTAAGCGCTTACTATGTGCCGAGCACTGTTCTAAGCGCTGGGGTAGACATAATAATAAATAATAATAATAATGTTGGTATTTATTAAGCGCTTACTATGTGCCGAGCACTGTTCTAAGCGCTGGGGTAGACACAGGGGAATCAGGATGTCCCACGTGGGGCTCACAGTCTTAATCCCCATTTTACAGATGAGGTAACTGAGGCACAGAGAAGTTAAGTGACTTGCCCACAGTCACACAGCTGACAAGTGGCAGAGCTGGGATTTCGAACTCATGACCTCTGACTCCAAAGCCCATGCTCTTTCCACTGAGCCACGCTGCTTCTCTAGGCATAGGCACAGAGAAGTTAAGTGACTTGCCCACAGTCACACAACCGACAAGTGGCAGAGCTGGGATTCGAACTCATGAGCCCTGACTCCAAAGCCCGTGCTCTTTCCACTGAGCCCCGGCTATGGACAGAAGTGGTGTGGGGTTGGCTGAGCCTGGGGGATGAATTAAGGAATAAAGGATGAATAGAGAAGCAGCGTGGCTCAGTAGAAAGAGCCCGGGCTTTGGAGTCAGAGGTCATGGGTTCGAATCCCGGCTCTGCCACTTGTCGGTTGTGTGACTGTGGGCAAGTCACTTAACTTCTCTGTGCCTCAGTTCCCTCATCTGTAAAATGGGGATTAAGACTGTGAGCCCCACGTGGGACAAACCTGATTCCCGTGTCTACCCCAGCGCTTAGAATGATGCTCTGCACCTAGTAAGCTCTTAACAAATACCAACATTATTATATTTTTCTGATAATTGCCTCCACCACCTCATCTCCTTCCCCCCTCAGTGGGGAAATCCTGAAGAGAAACCTTCAGGCCCGGGACTGAGGGTCTCGTCTTTGACACGTGTCTGCGCACCTGGGGAGGACGAGAAGGGGAGAAGCTTAAAGGAATTTGCTGAACACTTCCTGGACGCCGCACGGGAAGATGTGCAATACAAGTAAGAGATGCCCTGGTTCTTTTCTCTTTCTTATCCCTTTCTTTCTTCCCTTCTTGCTAGATAATAATAATAATAATGTTGGCATTTGTTAAGCACCCACTATGTGCAAAGCACTGTTCTAAACTCTGGGGGATACAAGGTGAACAGGTCGTCCCACATGGAGTTCACAGTCTTAATCCCCATTTTGCAGATGAGGGAACCGAGGCCCAGAGAAGTGAAGTGACTTGCCCAAAGTCACACAGCTGACAAGCGGCGGAGCCGGAATTTGAACCCATGATCTCTGACTCCCTAGCCCGTGCTCTTTCCACTGAGCCACGCTGCTTAGATCCAATTCCCCGCTTAATAGCCCCTCCCCTGTCGGGGTGGTGGCAAAAAATTACGCAAAAATGCAGGGCCACTTATACAAATAATAGTAACAGTAATTTGTGGTGATGATAATGATGGCATCTGTTAAGCGCTTACTATGTGCCAAGCACTGTTTTAAGCGCTGAGGTAAGTACAAGGTAATCAGGTTGCCCCACGTGGGGCTCACAGTCTAAACCTCCATTTTACAGATGAGGTAACAGAGGCCAAGAGAAGTGACTTGCCCAAAGCCACACAGCGGACAAGTGGCGGAGCCGGGATTAGAACCCACAACCTCCGACTCCCAAGTCCGGGCTCTTTCCCTTAAGCCCCACTGCTGCCCCGGTGGTATCTGGCAAGGGTTTACTATGTGCCATGCACTACACTAAACCCTGGGGAAGATACAAGATAATCAGGTCCCACGATGGGTTCACTGTCTGAGCCAACTGACTTCTCTGAGCCTCAGTTATCGCGTCTGTAAAATGGGGCTGTAGACCGTGAGCCCCTCGCGGGACAGGGACTGTGTCCGACCTGACCAGCTTGTATCTACCCCAGCGTTTAGCACAGTGCCTGGCACACAGTAAGCGCTGAACAAATATCATTAAAAAGAAAAACCCAGAAATCAAAGACAGCAAACTGGGTTCAGACACGGTGAATTAGCAGAAGCATTCATTCATTCATTCATTCATTCATTCACTCACTCACTCATTCATTCATTCATCTGTATTTAATGAGCTCTTACTGTGTGCAAAGCACTGTACTACGCCGTATGGGCTAATGCCTAGAGCACTGGGTCTGGGAGTCAGAAGGAGCTGGGTTCTAATCCCAGGCCTGCCACTTGTCTGCTTATTATTATTATTACTATTATTTTATTATTGTCTGCTGTGTGGTCATGGGCAAGTCACTTCATTTCTCTATGCCTCAGTGACCTCATCTGTAAAATGGGGATTAAGGCAGTGAGTATTGTGGGAGAAGGACTAGGTCCAATCCAATCTGTTTGCGTTCATCCCAGTGCTTGGTAGAGTGCCCAGCACATAGTAAGTGCTTAACAAATACTACAATCATTATTATTATTATTCTAATCCTGGGTCTCCCACTTGTCTGCTGTGTGACCCTGGGCAGACCCACTTCACTTCTCTGGACCTCAGTTATCTCGTCTCTAAAATGGGGATTCATAATAATGATAATAATAATAATAATTGCATTTGTTAAGTGCTTAACCAAGGTCACACAGGAGACGAGTGACAGGGCCGGGATTAGAACCCACGACCTCCGACTCCCAAGCCCGGGCTCTTTCCACTAAGCCACGCCAAGCATTGTTCTAAGTGCTGGGTAGATGTAATCAGGTTGTCGCACTTGGGGCTCACAGTCTTCATCCCCATTTTACAGATGAGGTAACTGAGGCCCAGAGAATAACAATAATAATAATAATAATAATGATAATAATAATAACAATGTTGGTATTTGTTAAGCGCTTACTATGTGCCGAGCACTGTTCTAAGCGCTGGGGGAGGTACAGGGTCATCAGGTTGTCCCACGTGGGGCTCACAGTCTTCATCCCCATTTTACAGATGAGGGAGCTGAGGCCCAGAGAAGTGAAGTGACTTGCCCACAGTCACCCAGCTGACGAGTGGCAGAGCCGGGATTCGAACCCATGACCTCTGACTCCCAAGCCCGGCCTCTTTCCACTGAGCCACTCTGCTTCTTAAGTGACTCGTCCAAGGTCACACAGCGGACAAGTGGCAGAGCCGGAATTAGAACCCACGTCCTCTCACTCCCAAGCCCCGGCTCTTTCCACTAAACCATGCCGATTGAGACGGTGAGCCCGCCGTGGGACGGGGACTGTGTCCGGCCCGATTAGCTCGTAATAATAATAATAATAATGTTATTTGTTAAGCGCTTACTATGTGCAGAGCACTGTTCTAAGCGCTGGAGCAGATACGAGGCAATCGGGTTGTCCCGGTGGGGGCTCACAGTCTTAATCCCCATTTTTCCAGATGAGGGAACTGAGGCCCAGAGAAGTGAAGTGACTTGCCCACAGTCACACAGCTAAGTGGCAGAGCCGGGATTAGAACCCACGACCTCTGACGCCCAAGCCCGGGCTCTTGTACCTAACCCACCGTTCAGCACAGTGCCTGGCGTAGAGTAAGGGCCGAACAAATATCATTAGAAAGAAAAACCCCGAAGCCAAAGGCAGCCAGCTGGGTTCGGCCCCGGTCGATCGGCCCCGAACGCGTAAGCGCCGTGGCCCGGGATCACGGGAGCGCCGAAAGATGAGGCCGAAACGCGCCCGCCATCGCCTGGTGACTCGGACGTGTCTGTTTCGCATTAGCGAGTAACATTTGGTTCCTATAAGACGCCCAACGCTGCGTATTCCTTTGGCCCGGCCTTCCCAGAGAGGCGTTTCAGGAGTAAAACGGCAACTATCTGAAAAATCTTAATTGAAGGGTGAAGCGGGTTTGAAAAAGGGGAAGAAATCCGCCCGAAAATAGTCATTTGTCCAAATGGGTTTGCCTTTCGGGCTCGACTGAAGGTTCTTCTGAGACATGTGGAAATGGTTAAGGGTCCAGTGCGAGTCACCGCTTGCTGCTTTAATATCACCTCTAAAATACACCCCCACCGTTGGGGTTTTCACGGTTTCTTCCAGGACCACGATGCCATCCCCCGATTAGACCGTGAGCCCGTCGTTGGGCGGGATTGTCTCTATCTGTTGCCGAATTGTATATTCCAAGTGCTTAGTACAGTGCTCTGCACAGAGTGAGCGCTCAATAAATATTACTGAGTGAATGAATGACCTTATTTATTTTGTTAATGAGGTGTACATCTCTTTGAGTCTATTTATCTAGATGATGTCTTTTGTTCTGTTTTGTGGGCTATCGGTTGCCGAATTGTACATTCCAAGCGCTGAGTACAGTGCTCTGCGCATAGTGAGCGCTCAATAAATACTACTGAATGAATGAATGACCTTATTTATTTTGTTAATGAGGTGTACATCTCCTTGAGTCTCTTTATCTTGATGATGTCTTGTTTTGTTCTGTTTTGTTGTCTGTCTCCCCCGCCCCATTAGACTGTGAGCCCGTCGCTGGGCGGGGATTGTCTCTATCTGTTGCCGAATTGTCCATTCCAAGCGCTTAGTACAGTGCTCTGCACATAGTGAGCGCTCAATAAATACTACTGAATGAATGACCTTATTTATTTTGTTAATGAGGTGTACATCTCCTTGAGTCTATTTATCTTGATGATGTAGTCTTGTTTTGTTCTGTTTTGTTGTCTGTCTCCCCCGATTAGACTATAAGCCCGTCAATGGGCAGGGATCGTCTCTATCTGTTGCCGAATTGTACATTCCAAGCGCTTAGTACAGTGCTCTGCACACAGTGAGCGCTCAATACTACCATATGAATGAATCTGAGCTACACTGCGACGCAGAAGTCTGACTGCCGCGTTCATTAGCCTGACGCTTTCTTATCTGAGGTGTCCTGGGGCCTCCCGTATCATACACAAGCTGGTTCATTCATTCCTTCCTACAATCGTATTTACTGAGCGCTCACGGTGTGCAGAGCACTGTACTAAGCGCTTGGAATATACAATTCGGCAACAGATAGAGACGATCCCTGCCTGTCATGGCCTAGAGGCCGGAGCCCAGGCCCAGCAGTCAGAAGGTCTTAGGTTTTAATCCCGCTCGTCTGCTGTGTGGCCTCGGGCAAGTCGCTTCACTTCTTTGGGCCTCGGTTTCCTCATCCGGAAAATGGGAATGAAGACTGTGAGCCCCGTGTGGGCCAACCTGATGACCCTGTATCCCCCCCTGTGCTTAGAACAGTGCTTGGCACATAGTAAGGACTTAACAAATAGCATTATTAGCAGTATTATTACTACTCTGGGCTTCAATTCCCTCTTCTGTAAAATGGGGATTGAGACTGTGTGCTCCACGTGGGATAACCTGGCTACCTTGTATCTGTTCCAGCGCTTAGAACATTGCTTGGCACATAGTAAGCACTTAACAGATACAATTATTAGTATTACTACTACTCGGGGCTTCAGTTCCCTCCTCTGTAAAATGGGAATTTTACATGGCGAGAAGCAGCGTGGCTCAGTGGAAAGAGCCCGGGCTTGGGAGTCAGAGGTTGTGGGTTCTAATCCCGGCTCTGCCGCTTGTCAGCTGTGTGACTTTGGGCAAATCACTTCCCTTCTCTGTGCCTCAGTTACCTCATCTGTAAAATGGGGATTAAGACTGTGAGCCCCAAGTGGGACAACCTGATCACCTTGTATGCCCCCCAACGCTTAGAACAGTGCTTTGCTCATAGTAAGAGCTCAACAAATGCCATCATCATCATCAATATTATTACAGTAAGCCCTTAACAATCACACTAGGATTAAAATCATGATCATTATTTTTATAAACCTTCATTTTTTTTAGCAGAAGCCTCATTTTACAAAGACCTTCATGGCATTGGAAGAAAAGCCTCAGCTTCAATCAATCCAGCGCATTTACTGAGCACTTACTCTGAGCAGGGCACTTTATTACGCGGTTGGGAGAGTAAAATGCTATATGACAGACACATTCCCTGCCCACAGTGAACTTACACTCTAGAGAGGGAGTTAAAATATTCAGTTAAACAGAATGCTAATTGTCAGGGTGTTTATTCTGGGGGGGGGGGGGCTACTTTTATTATTAATAATAATAATGATGATGATGGCATTTGTTAAGCACTGATTCTGTGCCAAGCACAGTTCTAAGCCCTGGGGGTGTACAAATTAATCAGGTTGTCCCAAGTGGGCCTCAAGACCTTCATCCCCATTTCACAGATGAGGTAACAGGCACAGAGAAGTTAAGCGACTTGTCCAAGGTCACACCGTGATAAGTGGAAGAGGCGGCATTAGCACCCATGACCTCTGACTCCCAAGCCCGGGCTCTTTCCACTGAGCCACGCTGCTTCTCTTTTATTGGGTGGGAGGCGGATGGGAGGAATGTTGACATGGGGCAAGGGGAAAGGAAGACTGAAGGGTGAAAATCTTTGGGAGCCACTTCAGAATCAGGGGTATCTACTGAGCGCACACGACCAGCAGGTCAATGTACTATGCGCTGGGGAGGCTACTGTAGAGACGAGTCCCCTCCTCAAGGAGCTTAGAGTCTAGCGGGGAAGATGCAATGAGAAGCAGGGTGGCTTAATGGTTACAGCCCGGGCCTGGGAGTCAGAAGGACCTGGGTTCTAATCCCGGCTCTGCCACCTGCCTGCTGTGTGACCTTGGGCAAGTCGCTTCACTCCTCTGGGCCTCAGCTATCTCATCTGGAAAATGAGGATTAGGACTGTGAGCCCTATGTGGACATGGACTGTGTCCAACCCCAATTACCTTGTATCTACCCTGGCACGTAGTCGGCGCTCAACAAATACCCCGGTTACCATTATTATTCTTAGATGGACGTTAAAATGAAGCGCTAGTAGGGGGAGTCATTCATTCAATAGTATTTATGAGCGCTATGTGCACAGCACAGTACTAAGCGCTTGGAATGTACAATTCGGCAACAGATAGAGACAATCCCTGCCACTAACGGCTCACAGTCTAACAGGGGGAGACAGACGGACAAAAACAAGACCACTTAATCACGATAAATAGAATCAAGGGGATGGACACCTCATTCACAAAATAAATTGGGTAATTCAGACTCAAATGCAAAGGTGACTCAGAAGAGCGCAAAATAGGCGGGTGTTGAGGTGAGAGTCAGGAAGCCTTCCTGGAGGAGATGGCCTTGTCATTCAATCGTATTTATTGAGTGCTTACTGTGTGCAGAGCACTGTACTAAGCGCTTGGAATGTACACTTTGGCAGCAGAGAGAGACGATCCCTGCCTAGCAACGGGCTCACTTTTAGGAGGGCTTTGACTAGGGTTAGGGCTGTCTACGGTCCCGGGAGGCAGTGTGACAGAGTAAGTGCTTAACAAATGCCATCATTATTATTATTATTATTATTATTATTATTAATAAAAGTAGCACCCCCCCCAGAAGGAGGCAGTGGAAAGAGCCGGGGCCAGGGACTCAGAGGAGCTGGGTTCTAATCCCGGCTCGGCCCCTTTTCTGCTGTGAGACGTTGAGCCAACTGCTTCACTTCTCTGTGCCTCAGTTACCTCTTCTGTATAAATGGGGATTAAATCCCAGTCCCTCTACCTAGACTGTGTCCAACCTGAATATCCTGTTTATATCTACCTCCGGGTTTAGTACAGTGGTTGGCACATAGTAAGCGCTTAACAAAATTCTTTCTCATATCATCTGTCGGGAAAAAGGGAGAGGGAGTTCCAGGGAAGAAGCAGGGGAGAGTGTCTGTTACATTGTACTCTCCCACATATTTAGCACAGGACTCTGCACAGAGTAAGCACTCGGTAAGCAGCGTGGCTTAGTGGAAGCAGCCCAGGCTTGGGAGTCAGAGGCCATGAGTTTGAATCCCGGCTCTGCCACTCGTCAGCCGTGTGACTGTGGGCGAGTCACTTCACTTCTCTGTGCCTCAGTTACCTCATCTGTAAAATGGGGATTAACTGTGAGCCTCACGTGGGACGACCTGATGACCCTGTAACTACCCCAGTGCTTAGAACAGTGCTCTGCATATAGTAAGTGCCTTAACAAATACCAACATTATTATTATTATAACTATTATTATTATTGATAAATATGATGGATTGACTAAGGAATCAACGGTGAGACAGATGAGATGGAGGTGTGATGAGTAAATTGGTGTTAGAAGAGCAAAGTGTGAAGCCTGGGTTGTAGTGGGAGAAGAACGAAATGTGGTAAGGAGTGGTTTGGTTATTCTACTCGTCACGGGATTTAATTTCTGCACAAGCAGAGGCTTCGTTTCCCATATCGTGATGTGAGGTACCTAGTCAAGTGCATTTCACCTTGTGGGTGCTCAATAAATTCCATCACTAACATGACACGCAGTTTATTTCCTTCACAATGGGTGTCCTATTCCGTTCTAACAGGTAGCAGAGCGTGCCCAAGAGTTTCCACCGGAAACACTCTGTCTCCCTCGGTTCTCTAATAAGAATAATTATGGAATTTGTTAAGCACTTACTATGTGCCAAGCACCGTACTGACGGCTGGGTAGATATAAGATCATCGGGTCCCACATTCTCTCCTCTGAATTTATACAGGGGGGCCGGGTCGGTCATCACCCAGGAATCTGAGGATCTGGGCTCTAAGCCCAGCTCTGCCAATTACCTGCTGTGTGACCTGGGGCAAGTCACTTCACTTCTCTGAGCCTCGGTTCGCTCGTTTGTAAAATCTCGCGACGACCTCTAACCCACGTCCTGCCTCTGGCCTGGAACCCCCTCCCTCCTCACCTCTGACAGTCAATGGACTCTCCCCACTTTCAAAGCCTAATTTGAAGAATCTGCCTCCTCCAAGAGGCCTTCCCTGGACTAAGCCCTCCTTCCCTCTTCTCCCACTCCCTCGGCGTCACCCGAATTTGCTCCCTTTATTCATCCCTCCTCCCAGCCCCACACCACTTGCGTATATACCTGCAATTTTTACTTAAATTATATCAATGTCTTTCCCCCTCTAGACCCTAAGCTCGTCACGGGCAGGGAACGTGTCCGTTTAGTGTTGGATTTTACTCTCCCAAGTGCTTAGTACAGTGTTCTGCACATAGTAAGCGCTCAGTGAATATGACTGGACTGGCTGACTGCCGTCTGAACCTCAGATTGGGATGACGAGAACTGCACCGAAATCACAGCTGGGCCAACTCTCAAGGAGAAGGACAGAAGACCTGAGGCAGTGAGGCTGACTGGAAAAACACACGGGCCTGGTGTCAGGAGACCCGAGTTCCAATCCCAGCTCCCCTCTTGCCTTCCGGGAGACCTTGAGCGAAGTCATTTCACCTCCTCAATTTCATGAGCTGTAAAATGGGGTTAAGAGATTGTTTCTCCTCCCTCTCAAGTCTCTCAAAAGAATAAGATTACCTTGTATCTACCCTTACCTCAGTCTAGTGTTTTGGCCACCGAATAAGTATGTAATGAATGTCATCATCTCATGGCATAGTGGACAGAGTCTGGGCCTGGGAGTCAGGAGGTACTGGATTCTAATCCTGACTCTGCCACTTGTCTGCTGTGTGACCTTGAGACTACTTGCTTTGTTCTGTTTTGCTTTGCTGTCTCACCTATTTAGACTGTGAGCCCGTTATTGGGGAGGAATTGTTTCTATGTGTTGCCAAATTGTACATTGCAAGCACTTAGTACAGTGCTCTGCACACAGTAAGCGCTCAATAAATACAACTGAATGAATGAATGAAAAACACTTCACTTCTCTCAGTTTCCCACATCTGTAAAATGGGGATTAAGACTGTGGGGCAACCTAATACCTTGTATCTACCCCAGTGCTTAGAATAGTGCTCAGCACATAGTAAGTGCTTAACGAAGACCATTATTATCATTATTTTCTTATTCTCTATGTCTCAGTTACCTCACCTGTAAAATGGAGATTGAGGACTGTGAGCCCCTCGTGAGACAGGGACCTTATCCAACCCGGTTTGCGTTGTATCCGCCCCATCGCTTAGTTACAATGCCTGGTACATAGTAAGCACTTAAACACCACCGATAATAATAATTATTATTATTATTATGAAGGAAGCAGAGTGTGGGCTGGGTTTCCTGAGGAGCTGGATTTTAGGATGCAGGTTCCAGAGCTGAAGCCAAAGTGGATAGAGCTGAGACCTGGGATGCCTTTGTTCTGGAAAATCCAACCCACCCTTCCCAGACGCACCACCGTCGAGCATTCGGGTCGTTAGGAATGGAACACCGGAATGCACAACTCATCACCGCTGATGTTCTGTGTGTGGTTATTGCGCGTGTACGTGCATGTGGTGGGATGACGGGCTCAGGTGGATGGAGTTTCCAGAACCAAACATCTCTAGCACGGGTGAGTCACGTGGCGTGTCTCCCTTCCTCCTGCTCCGAGGTCAGGGAGTGGAAGGAACTGGGTTCTAATCCCGGTTCCGCCTCTTGTCTGCTGAGTGACCTTAGGCGATTCACTTCTCTGGGCCTCAGTTACCTCAATCGATAAAATGAGGGTTGGGCTGTGAGCCCCGTGTGGGACATGGACTATAGTCCAATCTGATTCGCTTGTAAATACTCCAGCACTTAGAACAGTGCCCGGTGCTTAATAAGTGCTTAAATACCATAAATAAATCGTGAGGGCTCAATAAATACCATTGATTAATTCATGGTATATGCTAAGCGCTGGGGAAGATGCAAAATGATCAGAGGGATTACTGAGTGAGGAATCTCTTTTCCCACATGGGGCTCACGGTCAAAGAGAGAGAGAGAATGGATCTTATCTCCATTTTACCGGGGAGGAGGACTGAGGCGGAGAGAGCTTATGACTTCCCCAAGGTCACCCGGCAGGCCAGTAAGTAGCAGGGCAGGGACTAGAACCTGTATCTCCTGACCCAGGGTCCTGGGTCTGTCCAGCAGACCCACACTGCCTCCGTGCTGGGACGATCACAGGGCCAGTTCTGACCCAAGCCGGGAGGGTCAGTGATGGAGCGGCAGAGAAAATGGAGCTACTATCTGCCAAGCACTGTTCTAAGCACTGGGGTAAGATACAGGGTAATCAGGTTGTCCCACATGGGGCTCACAGTCTTCATCCCCATTTTACAGAGGAGGGAACTGAGGCCCAGAGAAGTGAAGTGGCTCGCCCAAAGACCACACAGCTGCCAAGTGGCGGAGCGGGGATTAGAACCCACAACCTCTGACTCCCAGGCCCGGGCTCCTTCCACTAAGCCACGCTGCTTTCTCGGTCCACATGTCTGCTGGGTGACCTTGGGCAAGTCATTTAACTGCTGCTTCCATAACTGCAACTGCCTGGGAATCAGGAGAACCGGGTTCTATCCCAGCTCCGCCACTTCCCTGGTGTGCAATCCCAAGCAAGTTGCTTCAGTTCTCTGTTTCATTTCCACATCTGTAAAACAGGGATTAAATACCCTTTCTCTCTCACGCTTAGTCCACGTGGGACCCAATCTGATGATCGTTTTATCTATCCCAGAACTTATAGAGTGCTTGGCACATTATGTGCTCAACAAATAGCCCCATTATTACTTTGATTATTAAACCCACGGCGGGATCTCGACGTCAAGGGGACCTAGCTCTGACTAATCACTCTTCACTTGACAACCACTGAGGGCGTTCGGGGGCAAAGGGAAGCCCAGACTTAATCAATTTTCCCTTACCTTAATAATAATAATGATGGCATCCGTCAAGCACTTACTATGTGCCGGGCACTATATTGAGCGCTGGGGTGGATATAAGCAAATCAGGTTGGACGCAGTCCCTGTCCCACATGAGGCTCACGGTTTCAATCCCCATTTTCCAGATGAGGGAAATGAGGCTCAGAAGGAATGAAGTGACTCGCCAAAGGTCACAGAGCAGACAAGTGGCGGAGCTGGGATTAGAACCATGACCTTCTGACTCCCAGGCCCGGCCTCACCCGCCACGCCATGCGGCTTCTCGTTATATACTTAATTACTACGTGCATCGAAAAGTCAAGCTGACTTTTCCTTTACACGTTTCCTTTACCCAATTTCTCTCGAGAGACCCAGCTCCCTGCGAAAAAAGCCACTGAAAGAAAAGGAAACTGAATCACACCGGCTTAGAAAAGCCCAAAAGTGACACGCTCAAAAGAGCAGCACTGTGTCCAAGGGAAAGAACATGGGCCAGGGAGTCGCGAAAAGACCTGGTTCTCATCTCGGCTCTTACCGCTTGACTGCTGGGTGACCTTGGGCAAGTCACTTCACTTATCCAGGCCTCCGTGACCTCATCTTTAAAGACTGTGAAAAAGCCACGTTACTTCTCTGGGCCTCAGTTTCCTCATAGACCTTAAGGACCGTCATTGGGCAGGGGTCGTCTCTATCTGTTGCCGAACTGTACATTCCAAGCGCTTAATACAATGTTTCTGCACATAGTAAGCGCTCAATAAATACTATTGAAATGAATACCTGTTCTCCCTCCCCTTAAGACTCTGAATCCAATATAATAATGTTTGCATTTGTTAAGCGCTTACTATGTGCGAAGCACTGTTCTAAGCGCTGGGGGAGATACAGGGGAATCAGGTTGTCCCACGTGAGGCTCACAGTTCTTAATCCCCATTTTATAGATGAGGGAACTGAGGCCACAGAGAAGTTAAGTGACTTGTCCATAGTCACACAGCTGACAAGTGGCAGAGGTGGGATTCGAACTCATGACCTATGTCTCCCAAGCCCGTGCTCATTCCACTGAGCCACGCTGCAATGTGGGGCAAGGACTGTGTCTAACCTGCTTATTCTGCAGCTATCCCAGCCACTAGTACAATAATGAGCACATAATAAGCACCTTACAAATACCATTAAAATAATACATAAATAATTAATAATCACGGCATTTTGTTAAGCGCTTTACTATGCGCCGGCACTGTTCTAAGAGCTGGGGGAGATACAAGCTAATGAGGTTGTCCCACGTGGGGCTCATAGTCTCCAACCCCATTTTACAGAGAGGGTAACTGAGGCACAGAGAAGTGAAGTGACTTGCCCCAAGTCACACAGCTGACAAGTGGCGGAGCCAGGATTAGAACCCGTGACCTCTGACTCTCGCTGACCTCTGCTTCTCTTTTCAGTGCTTCCCATTTGCCAAGCACTGGTCTAACAGCTTAAGGGTAGGTACAAGGTCATCAAGTTGGACCCAGTCCCTGTCCCACATGGGGCTCACAGTTCTTTACAAGATGAGGTAACTGAGGCCCAGAGAAGGAAGTGACTTGGCCAAGGCCACACCGCAGACACGTGGGAGAGCCGGGATTTAGAACCCAAGCCCCTCTGACTCCCGGGCCCGGGTTCCACCCACTAAGCCACGTGTATCTTGCTGCTTTAGCTGTAGCTTTGGCTGAAGGCGAGGGCACAGACCAGCTGAGCCTTTCTACGGCCACGCGTCGGAGCTTCCACAAAAAACCACGAGTAGCCCTGCTCCCAAAGCGCTTAGTACAGTGCTCGCCACACACTAAGCGCCCAATAAATACCACCCGATCAGTTAATGCTACAAACAGGATCATAAAAGGAGACGCACCCTGGCTAACTCTGCCTGAATGAGGCAGGCTGCTTCATTCCAGTATATTTGACTGGAAGCTCCTAAGGACAGGAAATGTTACAGCAGCGTGTTTAGCGGAAAGAGCCCGGGCTTGTGAGTCAGAGGGACTTGGGTTCTAACCCCGGCTTCCGTCGCTCGTCCGCCGTGTGGCCTTGAGCAAGCCACTTAACTTCTCTGTGCTTCAGCTACCTCCTCTGTAAAATGGGCAATAATAATAATGGTATTTGTTAAATGCTTACTCTGTGCCAAGCACTGTTCTAAGCAGGTAATCAGGTTGTCCCACGAGGAGCTCACCATCTCAATCCCCATTTTACAGATGGGGAAACTGAGGCACTGAGAAGTGAAGCGGGTGGCCCAAGGTCACCACAGCAGACAAGTGGCAGAGGCGGGATTAGAACCCCTGTCCTCTGACTCCCAAGTCCGTGAACATTCCCTAAGCCACGCTGCTTCGCCACTAAAACTGGTGAACCACAAGTGGACAACCTGATACCTTTAATAATAATGTTAATAATGTTAATATTTGTTAAGCGCTTTACTATGTGCCGAGCACTGTTTCTAAGAGCTGGGTAGATACAGGGGAATCAGGTTGTCCCACGTGGGCTCACGGTATTAATCCCCATTTTACAGATGAGGTAACTGAGGCACAGAGAAGTTAAGTGACTTGCCCAAAGTCACCACAGCTGACAAGTGGTGGAGCTGGGATTGAACCCATGATCTCTGACTCCCAAGCACCGGGCTCTTTCCACTGAGCCACGCTGCTTCTTTATTCTACCCCAGCGCTTAAAACAGTGTTTGGCGCACAGTGAGCGTTTAACCAACTGCAATTATCATTATTATAACGTTCTCTCCCAAGCTCTTAGTATTCATTCAATAGTATCTATTGAGCGCTTACTATGTGCAGAGCACTGGACCTAAGCGCTTGGAATGAACAAGTCGGCAACAGATAGAGACGGTCCCTGCCGTTTGACGGGCTCACGGTCGATCGGGGGAGACGGACGGACGAGAACGATGGCGATGAATAGAGTCGAGGGAAGGACGTCTCGTAAAATGATGGCGACTGAATAGAATCGAGGCGATGTACATTTCATTAACAAAATAAATCGGGTGATGAAAATATATACAGTCGAGCGGACGAGTACGGTGCCGAGGGGAGGGGAAGGGAGAGGGGGAGGAGCGGAGGGAGATGGGGGAGCAGAGGGTTAAGCTGCGGAGAGGTGAAGGGGGGGGCGGTAGAGGGAGTAGAGGGGGAAGAGGCGCTCAGTCTGGGAAGGCCTCTCGGAGGAGGTGAGTTTTAAGTAGGGTTTCGAAGAGGGGAAGAGAATCAGTTTGGCGGAGGCGAGGAGGGAGGGCGTTCCGGGACCGTGGGAGGACGTGGCCCGGGGGTCGAAGGCGGGAAAGGCGAGACCGAGGGACGGCGAGGAGGTGGGCGGCGGAGGAGCGGAGCGTGCGGGGTGGGCGGTGGAAAGAGAGAAGAGAGAGGTAGGAAGGGGCAGGGGACGGAGAGCCTCGAAGCCTAGAGTGAGGAGTTTTTGTTTGGAGCGGAGGTCGATGGGCAACCACCAGAGTTGTTTAAGAAGGGGAGTGACACACCCAGATCGTCTCTGCGGGAAGATGAGCCGGGCGGCGGAGTGAAGGATAGACCGGAGCGGGGCGAGAGAGGAGGAAGGGAGGTCAGAGAGAAGGCCGACACGGTAGTCTAGCCGGGATATAACGAGAGCCCGTAGCGGTAAGGTAGCCGTCTGGGTGGAGAGGAAAGGGCGGATCTTGGCGATATCGTAAAGGTGAGACCGGCAGGTCTCGGTAACGGATAGGACGCGCGGGGTGAACGAGAGAGACGAGTCGAGGATGACACCGAGATCGCGGGCCCGAGAGACGGGAAGGACGGTCGCGCCATCCACGGTGATAGAGAAGTCTGGGAGAGGACCGGGTTCGGGAGGGAAGATGAGGAGCTCGGTCTCGCTCATGTTGAGTTTTAGGTGGCGGGCCGACATCCAGGTGGAGACGTCCCGGAGGCGGGAGGAGATGCGAGCCCGAAGGGAGGGGGAGAGGACGGGGGCGGAGATGTAGATCTGCGCGTCATCTACATAGAGATGGTAGTCGAAGCCGTGAGAGCGGACGAGTTCACCGAGGGAGTGAGTGTAAATGGAGAAGAGGGCCGAGAACCGACCCTCGAGGAACTCCGACGGTTAAAGGATGGGAGGGGGAGGAGGCGCCGGCGAAGGAGACCGAGAAGGACCGGCCGGAGAGGCGAGAGGAGAACCGGGAGAGGACGGAGTCCGTGAAGCCGAGGTGAGATGAGGTATGGAGGAGGAGGGACGGTCGACGGTGTCCAAGGCAGCAGACAGGTCGAGGGGATCAGAATGGAGTAGGAGCCATTGGATCTGGCAAGAAGGAGGTCACGGGTGACCTTAGAGAGAGCGGTCTCGGTAGAGCGGAGGGGACGGAAGCCAGATCGGAGGGGGTCCGGGAGAGAATGGGAGTTAAGGAATTCCAAGCATCGATCGTAGACGACTCGTTCTAGGATCTTGGAAAGGAAGGGTAGTAGGGAGATGGGGCGATCACTGGAGGGGGAAGTGGGGTCGAGAGCGGGTTTTTTAGGATGGGGGAGTCGTGGGCATGTTTGAAGGCAGCGGGGAAGGAGCGTTGGAATCGAGTGGTTAAAGATAGAAGTTAAGGAAGGGAGGAGGGCAGGGGCGACGGTTTTAATAAGGCGAGAGGGAATGGGGTCCGAGGCACACGGAGGGGGTGGCGCTTGCGAGGAGGGAGGAGATCTCCTCTGAGGATACCGCGGGGAAGGATGGGGAAGAAGGGGAGAGGGTCGGTGGGGGGAGGGGAGAGGCGGAGGGGTGACTTTGGGGAGCTCAGACCCGATCGCGTTGATTTTCGTGAGGAAATAGGTGGCCAGATCATGGGGGTGAGAGATGGGGGAGGGGGAGGAACGGGGGCCTAAGGAGAGAGTAAAGGTCCGGAACAATTGGCGGGCGTATCGGGCATGGGTGTCGAAGTAGTAGTGTGAAATAACACTTAGTACAGTGTTCTACGCATAGCGAGCACTCAATAATTAGCATTGATTAACTGAATGATTGAGTCTCTGTCCAACCTTCACCCCCCCAGTCTGTTCCCAGGAACTAGATCATAAATTTGTTGTGGGCAGGGAACGTGGCTGTTTATTGTTCGACTGGACTCTCCCAAGTGCTCAGTACAGAGCTCCCAGGCACACAATAAGTGCTCAATAAATACGACTGAATGAATGCGTGAAGCCTGGCCGAGGAACCTTCGGCTCAAACCATTCAGCCCCTGATCCTAAATGTTTTTGTAGGTTTGGGGGAGGGTTTTTTTCGTGGATATAATCGAAAACAACGCTCTGTCAGGCTTTGGTTGAAACAAGCGTGGCTCATTGGAAAGGGCACGGGTTTCGGAGTCCGAGGTCATGGGTTCGAATCCCAGCTCTGCCACTTGTCAGCTGTGTGACTGTGGGCAAGGCACTTCACTTCTCTGTGCCTCAATTGCCTCATCTGTAAAATGGGGATTAAGACTGTGAACCCCACGTGGGACAGCTTGATTCCTCTGTGTCTACCCCAGCGTTTAGAACAGTGTTCTGCACACAGTAAGCGCTTAACAAATACCAACATTATTATTAAATACCAACATTATTAACTAGCCCCCGGTCCTAGCACTCGGGCTTCGGGATCGGAGCTAATCACCAAAATATTCACGTCTCTCCCAGAAACTAGACCTGCTCGTTGTGGGCAGGGAACGCCATCTGTTATATTGGGCTCTTCTAAGCGCTCAGTACAGTGTTCTGCACACGGTAAGCGCTCAGCGTGGCTTAGTGGAAAGAGCACCGGCTTGGGAGTCAGAAGTCGTGGGTTCTAATCCCAAATCCGCCCCTTGTCAGCTGTGTGACTTTGGGCAAGTCGCTTCACTTCTCTGTGCCTCAGTTACCTCATCTGTAAAATGGGGATTAAGACTGGGAGCCCCACGCGGGACCACCTGATTACCTTGTATACCCCCCCCCAGCGCGTAGGACAGTGCTTTGCAAGTAGTAAGCCCTTAACAAATACCATCATTATTATTATTATCGTAAATCCCACTGATGGATTGAAATAAAAGGGCCACTTCCATCCGTCTTCGCCCTCTACACGGTGAGCTCGGTGTGGGCGGGGATTGTCTCTTTTTATTGCCGTACTGTAGTTTCCAAGCGCTTAGTACAGTGTCCTGCACACAGTAAGCGCTCGATAAATCCCACTGATGGATTGAAATAAAAGGGCCACTTCCATCCGTCTTCGCCCTCTAGACGGTGAGCTCGTTGTGGGCGGGGATCGTCTCCCTTTACTGCCGCATTGTACTTCCCAAGAGTTTAGTCCAGTGCTCTGCACACAGTAAGCGCTCAATAAATACAACCGAACGAATGAATCAATCAATGAAGGCATCTGTCCTGACCTTAGTTACTCCCCACTGATTCAACATGATTCAGAGCTCTGCGCCTATGAAGCTCCCTTCAGGACCTGGCTCAAACCCGGTTTCAGGACACATTCGAATGTATTCCGTATTACCTCATTATTACTAAACATTAACATATAGCTGGCAAAAAATAAAGAATGCTTTGGAGGGTCTTTCCAAACTCCAAGCACATTCCCAAGTTTTTGGCTGGATATGGACCTTTCCTAATTCCTATAAACTTGATTCAACGCCCCCCCCCTTTCTTTTTTTTTTTAATTAAATGGATATGAAGAAATTGACCGTCTTTCCTAATGCAGGGAAACGAGGCCTAGCAGACAAGAGTGCGTGTCCGGAGGCCTGGACTCCAGTTTTGGCTTGGCCGCTGGCCCGCTGTGTGACCTCGAGAAAGTCCCTTCACTCCTCTGGTCTCAGGTTCCTCAGAGAAGCACCGTGGCTCAGTGGGTAGAGCCCGGGCCCGGGTTCTAATCTCGGCTCCGTCGCTTGTCTGCTCTGTGGGTGGGTCACTTCACTTCTCTGGATCCCTCATCCGTAAAATGGGGATTGAGACGGGAAGCCCCGTGTGGGACAGGGACCGTGTCCAACCCGATTTACGTGTATCCACCCCAGCGCCTAGTACAGTGTCTGGCAGTAAGCACTGAAATACCATTGTACCACTAATCAATCAGGCCTGGCAGGGACTGTCTCTCTTTACTGCTGAACTGTACTTTCCGAGTGCTTAGTACAGTGCTCTGCACACAGCGAGTGCTTAGTAAACACGACTGACGGCTATGGTATTTGTTAAGCGCTTACTATACGCAGAGCACCGTTCTAAGCGCTGGGGTAGATACAGGGTCATGAGATTGTCCCGCGAGGGGCTCACAGTCTTCGTCCCCATTTTCAGATGAGGTAACCGAGGCACAGAGAAGTGAAGTGACTTGCCCAAGATCACACAGCAGACTAGTGGTGGATTCGGGATTAGAACCCACGACCTCTGACTCCCAAGCCCGGGCTCTTTCCACTAAGTCACGCTGCTTCTATGCACATGGGAAGCACTCAATAAATGTGGCTTACTGATTGATGGACACTACCAATCACTGTGGAATTTGCTAAGCACTTCCTCTCTTCCAAACACTAAGTACTGATATGGACGCACGATAATCAGGTTGGACAGAGTTCCTGACCCACCTGAGACTCTCAGCCTTACACATCCCCATGTTACGAATGAGGAAACCGAAGCACAGCAGATAAAGCGACTTGTCCAAGGTCTCGCAGCAGACAAGCGATCGGGGCCCGGGATTAGAACCCGGGTCTCTCGACTGCTTTGACGTACTCCTCTCAGTGGGTCCCTCTGCTTCGCAGGACCCGCTTCACGCCTCCCTGGATCGGCAGGTGAACACCCTGCGGAGGCAGTTGGACTTTAGTGGAAAGAGCCCGGGCCTGAGACCGAGGATCTGACTTCTAATCCCAGTTTTGCCACTCGTCCGCTGTGTGACCTTGGACAAGTCACTCTGCCTCACTGGGCCTCAGTTTCCTCAACTGAAAATGGAGATTCGATACCTCTACTCGCACTTCCATAGATAGTGAGCGCCATTAGGATTCCAGGACTGTCAGACCTGATTAGCTTATATCTACTCCAGCTCTTCGTGGCTCAATGGAAAGAGCCTGGGCTTCGGAGCCGGAGGTCATGAGTTCGACTCCCGGCTCGGCCACTCGTCAGCTGTGTGACTGTGGGCGAGTCACTTCACTTCTCTGTGCCTCAGTTACCTCATCTGTAAAATGGGGATTAAGACTGTGAGCCTCAAGTGGGACGACCTGATGACCCTGTATCTTCCCCAGCGCTTAGAACAGTGCTCTGCACACAGTAAGCGCTTCACAAATACCAACATTATTATTATTATGATTAGAACAGTGTTTGACCCATAGTATTATTCATTCATTCGATCCTATTTATTGAGCGCTTACTGTGCACAGCACAGTTTGAAGCACTTGGGAGAGGACAATACAACAATAAACAAACATATTTCCTGCCCTCAACGAGTTAAACAAATACTGTAATCATTAATAAAGTACCCAAAACATCAACCTCGAAGCCTCATTTTCTCCATGTGAAATCCCCACGGAGAAACAGGAAATACCAAGACGGCTTGTTTGTTTTCCTTTTTTTAACGGTATTTGTTAAGTGTCTACTATAATAAAAATGTTGGTATTTGTTAAGCGCTTACTACGTGCCGAGCACTGTTCTAAGCGCTGGGATAGATACAGGGTCATCAGGTTGTCCCACTTGAGGTTCACAGTTAATCCCCATTTTACAGATGAGGTAACTGAGGAGCAGAGAAGTGAAGTGACTTGCCCTCAGCCACACAGCTGACAAGTGGCGGAGCCAGGATTAGAACCCATGACCTCTGACTCCCAAGTCCGGGCTCTTTCCACTGAGCCATGCTGCTTCTCGGAGCATGGAAGAGCTTATTATGTGCCAAGCACTGTTCTAAGCACTGGTAGAGATGCAAAGTAATCAGGTTGCCCCACGTGGGACAGTCAATCTCCATTTTACACATGAAGGAACAGGGTACAGAGAGGTGAAGTGACTCGCGCGAGGTCAAAGTCTTATTTATTTATAATAATAATAATAATAATAATAATAATAATAATGACGGTATTCGTTAAGCGCTTACTATGTGCCAAGCACTGTTCTAAGTGCTGGAGTGGGTACAGGCTCGTCAGGTTGGACACAGTCCCTGTCCTGTCCATTCATTCATTCATTCAATAGTATTTATTGAGCGCTCACTATGTGCAGAGCACTGTACTAAGCGCTTGGAATGTACATAGGGCTTACGGTCTTAATCCGCATTTTGCAGATGAGGGAACTGAGGCCCGGAGAAGTGAAGTGACTCGCCCAAGGTCACACAGCAGACAAGTGGCGGAGCCGGGATTAGAACCCACGTCCTCGGGCTCCCACGCCCGGACTCTTGCAACTAAGCCATGCTGCATCTCCCCCTCTAAACTGTAAGCTCGTTGTGAGCAGGGAATGCATCCGTTAGACTGCACCGTCCTCTCCCAAGCGCTTATTACAGTGCTCTGCACCCCGTGAGCATTCGACAAATACGCCTGACCGATCGACTGACAGGCAAGGGACGGAGCAGGGATTAGAACCCGGGTCTTGCGACTCCCAGACCCGTCCTCTATCCGCTTAGACCACGCCGCTTTTCGGTTCACGTCTGGGCGGTTCGAGGCGTCGTTTCAGGAAGCTCATCACAGATCCAGTGCTTTTCTTGACTGGAATTCCATGAGGTTTAGTCGGGGAAAAAGGGCAGCGAGGGGAAGGAAGAATCAGTTATCAGTTGCTCTCCTCCCCAAAAACCTCATTGAAGGCCCAGCTCCTCCAAGAAGCCTTCCCTGATTAAGGCCTCAGTTCCCTCATCTGTAAAATGGGGACTGAGACTGTGAGCCCCATGTGGGACAGGGACTGGGTCCAACCCCATTTTCTTCCCCTTGACTCTATTTATTGACTCTATTTATTGCCATCGTTCTTGTCCGTCCGTCTCCCGCGATTAGACCGTAAGCCCGTCAAAGGGCAGGGACCGTCTCTATCTGTTGCCGATTTGTACATTCCAAGCGCTTAGTACAGTGCTCTGCGCTTAGTAAGTGCTCAGTAAATACTATTGAACGAATGAATGCTTGTAATAATAATAATAATAACGTTGGTATTTGTTAAGCACTTACTATGTGCCGAGCACTATTCTAAGCGCTGGTCTAGATACAGGGTGATCGGGTTGTCCCACGTGAGGTTCCTGGTCTTAATCTCCATTTTACAGATGAGGTCACTGAGGCACGGAGAAGTGAAGTGACTTGCCCACAGTCACACAGCTGACAAGTGGTGGAGCTGGGATTCGAACCCATGACCTCTGACCCCCAAGCCCGGGCTCTTTCCACTGAGCCACGCTGCTTCTCACCCCAGTGCTTAGTCCAGGCCCTGGCGTAGAGTAAGCGCTTAACAAATACTGTAATTATTATTACAAATAATAATAATAATAATGTTGGCATTTGTTAAGCGCTTACTAGGTGCAGAGCACTGTTCTAAGCGCTGGGAAGATACAGGGTCATCAGGTTGTCCCACGTGAGGCTCACGGTCTTCATCCCCCTTTTCCAGATCAGGTAACTGAGGCATGGAGAAGTGAAGTGACCTGCCCACAGTCACCCAGCTGACGAGTGGCGGAGCCGGGATTCGAACCCATGACCTCTGACTCCCAAGCCCGGCCTCTTTCCACTGAGCCACGCTGCGCTGACAGTGTAGAGGACTGTAGAATGGAAGACTGGAAGTCATCTGGACTGTAAGCTCGTGGAGGGTAAGGAATGGGTCTGTTTATCGTTATTCTGTACTCTCCCGAGCGCTTAGTACAGTCTAATCATCCCTTTATTTCTCATTTCCCTCATCCGTACAGCTGGGATGAAGACGGTGAGCTCCATGTGGGACAGGGACTGCGTCCGATTACCTGGGACCTACTCCAGTGCTCAGAACAGTGTTTTGCACGTAGTAAGCGCTTAACAAATACCATCATTATCCCGAACTGTATTTCCGGTTCGCGTATCCCAAGGTCACAGAGCAGACAGGTGGTGGAGTGGGGATTACAACCCACGACCCTCCGACCCCCGGGCCCGCGCTCCATCCACTGTGCCCCGCCGCTTCTCGAGGTGGGCGAGTCCGTGTCTACGGACTCTGTCGGCTCACCCTGTCCGAAGCGCTCAGTACAGCGCTCTGCGCCCGGTAAGCGCTCAGTCGACGCCTCCGACGGACTCTTCCCGGCGCCGGCCTCGGGCCTCGAGGGCTCCTTCGCCCGGACGGACTTCGCCCGGACGGACGGGTGGGTCCCCTCTCCCGACGGAACCGGCCGGGCCGTCCGGAGAGCGGGGCGAGGCGCAGGGGAACGGGAATGGATTCACTTGGCAGCCGGCGGCCTGAAATTTTTACACGCTAACCGCAACGCTTGGCGAGAGCTCTCGCAACAGAGCACGTATTACTGCGATCGCACAATACATAATCCTCCATTTCCTCGCTCTCTCCACCCCTCCGAGCCTCCCCGGCCTGACGACCTCCAGCTTTTCCGGGGGGTTTGAGCTCCGTACAAAATCCCTCTCTGGCCTTCCGCTCCCTCGGTGTTCCACGCCGCCGCGAACGCCGGGAGGGCAGGAATCGTCCCTTCTTCTCCCTCGGCTGCAAATTAGCCCGGCAAGTCAGAAGAGCTGGGTTTAAATCCCGGCTCCTTCAGTTCCCTGCTCCGGGACCTCAGACGGTAATAATGATTACTTAACGGATACCGCAGTTAATGATTATTCAGACAAGGAAGACAGCATGGCCTAGCGGCTAGGAGCGCGGGGTTTGGGAGTCGACGATGTGGGTATACGGGAAGCAGCGTGGCTCAGTGGAAAGAGCCCGGGCTTCGGAGTCGGAGGTCATGGGTTCGACTCCGGCTCGGCCACTCGTCAGCTGCGGCCTGACTGTGGGCGCGAGTCACTTCACTTTCTCTGGGCCTCAGTTCCCTCATCTGGAAAATGGGGATTAACTGTGAGCCTCACGTGGGACGACCTGATCACCCCGTTATCTACCCCAACGCTTAGAACAGCGCTCCGCACATAGTAAGCGCTTAACAAATACCAACATTATTATTCTAATCCCGGTTCTGCCTCTTGGCTGTGTGACCTCGGGCAAGTCACTCACATTCTCTGGGCCTCAGTTACCGCATCTGGAAAATGGGGAGTGTGACACTGAGACTCACGTGGGACAACCTGATCTACCCCAGTGTTTAAAATAGTGCTTGGCACATAGTAACTGTATAAGAAATACCATTATCATCATCATTATTATCATTGCTATTAACAACAAATAACACAATGAGCATGGTCTAGTGGAAAGAACACAGGCTTGGGAGCCAGAGGTTTTGGGTTCTAATCCCGGCTCCGCCACTTATCAACTGGGTGACTTTGGGCAAGTCACTCCACTTCTCTGTGCCTCAGTTACCTCACCCGTAAAATGGGATTAAGACTGCGAGCCTTGACACGTGGGACAACCTGATTACCTGGTATCTACCCCAGTGCTTAGATCAGTGCTTGGCACACAGTATGCACTTGACAAATATCATCATCATCCCCTTTCTAGACTGTGAGCTCATTGTTGGGTAGGGATTGTCTCTATCTGTTGTCAAATTGTACTTTCCAAGCACTTAATACAGTGCTCTGCCCACGGTAAGCGCTCAGTAAATAGAACTGAATGAATTACTATTCAGACAGACACGGAAGACAGCATGGCCTAGTGGCAAAAGCCCGGGCTTGGGAGTCAGAGGACGTGGGTTCTAATCCCAGTTGTGCCACTTTTCTGCCGTGTGACCTTGGGCAAGTCACTTAACTCCTCTGTGCCTCAGTCACCTCACCTGGAAAATGGGGATGAAGACTGTGAGCCCCAGGTGGGACAACCTGATGACCTCGTATCTCCCCCAGCGCTTAGAACAGTGCTTGACATAGAGTAAGCACTTAACCAATACCGTAAATATCATTATTATCATTATTCTTAAAAGTTGCAGACAAAGAGTGAGAGGGGCTGGTGATTTCCAAGATAGAGCCTTCCTCACCAAGCCCCACACACCAGTGAGGAATACCAGAACCCTACTGGATTCAAGTTTCCCTTTAACTTGTTAATATTTCTCTGCCTGGGGACTCATCCCTCGTTGGCAACGGGATAAAGCCACTGACGTTGGAGGGCCTCCGCTCCAAAATCATTTTGCTGCGGGATTCAGCAAGTGCTTCCCTGCCAAAGCTACTCGGGGGGAACAAATCCGGCGACACTCAACGGAAAGGCGAGGAGGGTGGGCGAGGGTCGGGGGCCACCCGGGAGCAGAGAGGCGACTCTGAGCACGAGGATTCATTCGTCCACTCAGTCGTATTTACTGAGTCCTTACTGACACTGTACTGAGCGCTTGGAAATGATAATTCGGCAACAGATAGAGACCATCCACCGCCCAAGGACGGGCTCAAAGTCTTAATCGGGGGGGAGACAGACGGACGAAGACGACATAATCACGATAAATAGAATCGGAGGGGATGGACACCTCATTAACAAAATAAATAGGGTAATAAAAATATATTCAAATGAGCAGAGTGCTGAGGGGAAGGGAGAGGGGAGGAGCAGAGGGAAAGGGGGCTTAGTTGAGGGGAGGTGAAGGGGGGAAAGGGGAAGGATTTCACCCCGTGTTTTGGCTGGAGCCTGCAACTGCTTGCGCTTGGATAGATACAACCACAATGTGGGCTCAGACCAAATAGGGGCGCGCGTCCATATATGCACGTGACTGTTAATTCTATTCACCGAGCGCTTACATTCTGCAGAGCACTGTACTAAGTGCTTAGGAGACAACGATGGAATAGCAATAATGTTAATGACGGTACCCGTTAAGCGCTTGCTATATGCCGAGCACTGTTCTACGGGGTAGATACAAGGTAATCAGGTTGTCCCACGTGGGGCTCCCAGTCTTAATCCCCATCTTCCAGATGAGATCACTGAGGGGCAGAGAAGTGAAGTGACTCGCCCGAAGTTACACAGCAGGCAGGCTCTTTCCACTGAGCCGCGCTGCCCGTCTTATATGGTGACGGTCTGGAGCGGGAGCCAGACATTAATGTAAATAAATGACAGCTGTGGACCTAAGGGGTGTGGGGCTGGGAGGCGGGGGGAAGAGCAAAGGGAGTGAGTCAGGGTGACGCAGAAGGGAGTGGGAGAGGAGGAAATGAGGGCTTAGTCAGGGAAGGCCTCTTGGAGGAGGAGTAAGGATTGGAAGGTGGGGAGAATAATGGCAGCCCTCGCTAACCTCAAAACAAGACCTTCCATCAGTTTAGGGGAAAGGTGTGTATGCATGCATGTATGTTCATATATATGTATGTACATATGTATGTATGTGTGTGTTTGTGGGTGTCTGCGCGCGTACGGCTCCCGGCTCCGTCCATTCATTCATTCAATTGTATTTATTGAGCACTCACTATGTGCAGAGCACTGTACTAAGCGCTTGGAATGGACAATTCGGCCACAGATAGAGACCATCCCTGCCCATTGACGGGCTCACGGTCTGAATCGGGGGAGAGGGACGGACAAAACCAAGGCAGCGTAATCACGATAAATAGGATCGAGGGGACGGACAGCTCGTTAACAAAATAATAGGGTAATAAAATCTATCCAATATGAGCACCAGTGCTGAGGGGAGGGGAAGGGAGAGGAGGAGGAGCAGAGGAAGGGGCTTAGCTGAGGGGAAGGTGAATGTCTGCTGTGTCACCTTGGACAAAGTCACTTTATTTCTCCGGGCCTCAGTTACTCATCTGTAATATGGGACTGGGCTGTGACGCGCCCCACCCGGCCCTTGTGGACAGGGATTGTGTCCACAGGATTAATAATAATGTTGTGCAATTTGTTAAGCGCTTACTATGTGAAGAGCACTTTCTAAGCGCTGGGGGAGATACAGGGTAATCAGGTTGTCCCACGTGAGACTCACAGTTGATCCCCATTTTACAGATGAGGGAACTGAGGCACAGAGAATTTAAGTGACTTGCCCACAGTCACACGGCTGACTAGTGGCAGAGCCGGGATTCGAACCCATGAACTCTGACTCCCAGCCGGGCTCTTTCCACTGAGCCACGCTGCTTGCTCTACCTTGAATCACCCAGTGCTTGGATATAGTGGTCGGCACATAGTAAGCACTTACAAATACCACTATGATGATGATGATTGAATGGCTATGCGGTTGGGAGAGCTATTCCTCTCAACCAAAGGAGTAAAAAACTCTACTGGCACCACTGACGAGGCTTTTGGTTTTCTTTTCTTTTTTTAAGCTCGAATGAGCTTAAAATTCGAATGAGTTCGAATCCAGCTCTGCCACTTGTCAGCTGTGGTGACTGTGGGCAAGTCACTTAACTTCTCTGTGCCTCAGTTCCCTCATCTGTAAAATGGGGATTAAGACTGTGAGCCCTACGTGGGACAACCTGATTCCCCTGTGTCTACCCCAGCGCTTAGAACAGTGCTCGGCACACAGTAAGCGCTTAACAAATACCAACATTATTATTATTATTATTATTAAGCTACATTTCGTGCTCTCTATAAACTTACTCTTTTCTAAATGGAGAAGTCACTTGTTCCCGAACAAGACTTAAAAACTTGGCTCTGGAGACTTTTGACTTCCCTCAACAGAAATAAAAATTGGATTCGTGATGATTTTGTAAAACGAGATGCCCTCCTGTCCTTAGCCTGAAAATCTTTACACTTATTTTACTACATTTATTTTGTTTCTCCCCACCCATCGTTTAATAATAATAACAATAGTACTTGTTTAAGCACTTACTGTATGCCAAGCACTGTCTGTAAGCGCTGGGATAGATACCAGGTAAGCGGGTTGGTCCATGTGGGGCTCGCATTTCTTAATCCCCATTTTACAGATGAAGGTAACTGAGGCACAGAGACATCTAGTGGCTTGCCCTAGGTCACACAGCAGACAAGGTGGTGAGCCGGGGATTAGAACCCACGTCCTCTGACTCCCAAGCCCAAGCTCTTTCCTCTAAGCCACGCTGCTCGGGTGTCTGCCTCCCTTAATAAACTGTAAGGTCTCTGAGGATAGGGAGTCGTTTCTACCTATTTTACTGCACTCTCCCAAGCGCTTAGCACAGGATTTATCACAGAATAAACTATTAATTCATTCAATCGTATTTATGGAGCGCTTATTGGGTGCAGAGCACCGGACTAAGCGCTGGGGCAATAAAACTCAACAATAAACACTTTCCCTGCCCACAATGAGGTTAAGGTCTAGAGTCGGGGGAGATTGATTGATAATCAATCCCATAACCCACTGAGCTGGTTAAAAGCATCATCTAAAAGCACTCAGACAACTGTCTGACTGTTACTACCGTATTCTGGAAGTCCACCACAAAAAAGATAATAATAATGATAATGATGATGGCATTTGTGAAGCGCTTACTATGTGCCAAGCACTGTTGTAAGTGCTGGAGGGGGATACATAATAATAATAATGTTGGTAGTTGTTAAGTGCTTACTATGTGCAGAGCACTGTTCTAAGCGCTGGGGTATACAGGGTAATTAGGTTGTCCCACATGAGGCTCCCAGTCTTCATCCCCATTTACAGATGAGGGAACTGAGGCTCAGAGAAGTTGAAGTGACTCGCCCACAGTCACACAGCTGACAGGTGGCAGAGCAGGGATTTCGAACCCATGACCTCGACTCCCAAGCCCTTTCCACTGAGCCACGCTCGCTTCTCCATACATGGGAATCAGGTTGTTCCAACGTGGAAGCTCAACTGTCTTCCAATCCCCATTTTACAGATGAGGTAACTGAGACACAGAGAAGTGAAGTGACTTTCCAAAAGTCACACAGTTTGATAAATGGCGGAGCCGGATTAGAACCCATGACTTCTGACTCCCAGTCCAGGCTCTTTCCACTAAGTTATGTTGCTTCTCTTCTTCCGGGCCTGGGAGTCAGAAGGAGCTGGATTCTAATCACAGCTCCAATCACTGTGTCTGCTCTGTGCCTCAGTTACCTTATCTGTAAAATGGAAATTAAGACTGTAAACCCCATGTGAAAAGGGGACTGTGTCCAGCCCACATTTGTTTGTATCCACCTAGCGCTTAAGTTCCAGTACCTGGCACCTAGTAAGCGGCTAAGAAATGCCACAATTATTATAAGAAGTAGAAGTGACACAGGATGACGAGGAAACTGAGAGACAGAGAAGTAACTTGCCCACGGTCACGCGGCAGACAAGTGGCAGAGGTCGGGATTAGAACCCAGGTCCTTCTGACTCCCAGGCTCGTGCTCTACCCACTAAGCCACGCTGCTTCAGAGACTAACATCTGTTTTTGACCATTTCCAGACTGGAAACATAGAAAAAAGTTGCTGGCTTGAGCCATCTAGATTGTTTCTGATGTAAATCCAACTAAGCTAGGCTTTGGGAGATGAAATGGGTGAGAATAATAATAGTAATTATAGTGTTTGGTTAAGCGCTTACTATGTGCCAGGTACTGTTCTAAGTAGCCACAGTGAATACAACCCCTCTGCTCCCTCTAGCCCCCTTCACCTCTCCCCAGCTAAACCCTCTTCTCCCCCCGCTTTCCCTCTGCTCCTCCCCCTCTCCCGTCCCCTCCCCTCAGCAACTGTACTCATTTGCTCAACTGTATATATCTTCATCACCCTATTTATTTTGTTAATGAGATGTAACATCACCCTGATATCTATTTATCTGCTATAGTTTTAATGAGACGTTCTTCCCTCGATTCTATTTATTGCCATTGTTCTTGCCTGTCTCCCCGATTAGACCGTAAGCCCGTCAGTGGGCAGGGACTGTCTCTATCTGTTACCGATTTGTCCATTCCAAGCGCTGATACAGTGCTCTGCACATAGTAAGCGCTCAATAAATACTATTGAATGAAAGTAGTCCCATGGGCGGCTCAAGGTCTAACCTCTATTTTCCAGATGAGGGAAATGAGGCCCAGAGAAGTGAAGGGGCTTGGCCCAGGGTCACACACCTGAGAAGTGGCAGAGCCGGGATTAGAACCCACGTCTTCTGAATCCCAAGCCCGGGCTCTTTCCACCGAACCACGCTGCTTCTCTAAGAAACGAGATGCATCAGAACCAGGAGTGCCGTCCCAGGGTCTTGGTCGAGAGTTGCAGGGGCTGAGGAGACGGCTGGCACCTCGCATTTTCCAGGAGCTCCATCCTTTCCTGTAGCAGGAGATCTGGGATCTTGGCCGGCTTGCTCTCGGGAGAGGGAGAGGGGGTAAAAACCGGTGGAGGGACCCCCCTTTTTGCCTGTTCTGCCACTGGTGTGTGGCTTGGGCTCGGTAGTCTCCTCGTCCCTTCTGGTCTCTCCTCCCAACGTACCTTCTCTACACACGCCCTCGACGTCTCTCTTCTCCGCTCGACTCACATCCCCTCTCTCCGCTGATCTCGGACCATTGACCCCACAGCCCCGGATCGCCTCCGCGGTTTAAGCCGCAGGCGCCATCGGCGAAATCCAGACACCGGGCCGACCCCATCTACCTCAAATTCACCCTCACCCACTTTAATTCCGCCCTCTCCATCATTTCTCCATCCTTACCGACGGCCCAGCCCATCGCCCTAGACCAGTTTTTCACACTCCCTCCTCAAGTCCCCCGTCCTCACCTTTTGTCCCTCATTAACCTGGCCACCTCCTTTATTGAGAAAAATTGAAACCACCAAGCCGTGAGCTCCCTAAATCTCCCCTTCTAATCTCCACTCCTTCTCTCCTCTTGCCCCTTCTTAGACATTCCCATCTTTCCCAGGAATAATGCAAGAAGAGGTCTCCCGCCTCTTCTCAAAGCTTTGAAGGTGGGGAGAGTGACGGGGCTGCCGTAAACGAAGAGGGAGGGAGTGCCGGGCCAGAGGCGGGATGTGGGCGAGGACTCCGAGGTCGGGGTTCAGCTAACAGGTCGCAACGAACAGCGAAGTGAGCGGGCTGGGTTGTGGTGGGACATCAATTAAAGATAGGAAAGGGGACGAGATGAATCGAGTGCTTTAAAGCCTGTTAGTTTCTGTTTGATTGGGAGGCGGGATATGGGGTAGCGATGGACTGAACGTTTTATTGGAAAAAGTGATCCGGGAGTGGGAGAGCGACCGGCAGGCTGGGAGGTCAGCGAGGAGGCTGATGATGCAGCAATGAAGGCGGGAGAGGATAAGTGCTTGGGCGTTAACGTTGGGTAGCGGTCTTGACGGAGAGGAAAGGGCAAGTTTTAGCGATGCGAAGGTTGAACGGACGGGACTTGGTGACAGAATGAATATGTGGGTAGAATGAGAGAAGATGAGTCGAGGATAACGCCGAGGTTATGGACCTGGGACCCGGGGAAGATGGTGGAGCTTGTCAACAGTGATGGCAAAGTCGGGGGGAGGACAGGGCTTGGGTGGGATGATAATAAATTCAGTTTTAGCCATATTAAGGTTGAGGTCGACGGGAGGACCATCCAAGTAGAGATGTCCCGAAGGCAGGAGGAAATGCGAGACTGCAAGAGAGAGAGAGATCAGGATGGAAATGGGGATTTGGGAAGCGTCCACACAGCGACGGAAGGCGAAGCCACGGGAGCCGATGAGTTCTCCAAGGGAGTGGGTGTAGTGGAGAAAAGAAGGGACCCAGAACTGGCCTTGAGGGACCCCCACGGTTAGGGGGTGGGAGGCGGAGGAGGGGCCAGTGAAAGGAAATGAGATGAAGTGGCCAGAGAGGTAGGAAGAGAGCCAGGAGATGGACGGTTTTCAGTGTTTCTTACAGCACAGAGGAAGCACTCAATAAATACACCGATTGATTCATTGTGGGCAGGGAATGTGTCTGTGTATTGTGAATGTGAAAGTGTCCTGTTGTTTTTTTATTCTGTATTATTGTAAATTGTATTATTTACGGAGAAGCAGCGTGGCTCAGTGGAAAGAGCATGGGCTTGGGAGCCAGAGGTCACGGGTTCGAATCAAGGATCTGCCACTTGTGAGCTGTGTGACTGTGGGCAAGTCACTAAACTTCTCTGTGCCTCAGCTGACCTCATCTGTAAAATGGGGATGAAGACCGTGAGCCTCACGTGGGACAACCTGGATGACCCCTGTATCTCCCCCAGCGCTTAGAACAGTGCTCTGCACATAGTAAGCGCTTAACAAATATCGACATTATTATTGTTCCTCCTCCAGGAGACCTCCCCAGAGTGAGCCTTCCCTTTCCCTCTACTCCCTTCACCTCCCCACAGCACTTGTGCATATTTGTATATGTTATTTATTACTCTATTTATTGATGTGCATATATCTATGATTCTATTTATCTATTTTGATGGTACTGCCGCCCTGGACCTACTTGTTTTGTTTTTCTGTCTGTCTCCCCCTTTTAGACTGTGAGCCCGTTGTTGGGCAGGGGATTGTACATTCCGCAGAGCTTAGTACAGTGCTCTGCACACAGAAAGCGCTCAATTGATACGAATTGAATGAAATATTGTTGTACTGTCCTCTCCCAAGAGCTTGGTACGGTGCTCTGCACACAATAACGCCTTCGATAAATATGATCGAATGAACTGAAAGAATGATTACTTGCTGAGTGGAGGTGAAGCGAGATCGCCTTGAAAATGAAGCGTAACAACACCCATAAAAAAACCTCATTTTAATGCTTTCACTGTTCCTCCATTCTTGTATTGCTATTCTATCATGTAAATAAATGTGTGTTTGGCATCACTTTGTTGTTATATTTATGCTGTTTCCGTCTGTTTTTTCGATCCTGGGAACCCAAGAACGTCCTTTACTATGTTTTCTGGTGGACAGAGTTTTGTTTAGTCCTCTGTCCTTTCAACTGAAAGTTCCTTGCGGGCAAGGAACGTGTCCACCCACTCTGAACTATCCCCTCCCAAGCGCTTAGTACAGCGCTCTGCACACAGTAAGCACTCAATAAATACGACTGAATGAATGATAGATGCGACTGGAATGATCATTTAGCCCTCTATTTTTACACAATAATAATAAATAATAATTACGGAATTTGTTGAGCACTTATATGTGCCAGGCACTGGACCTAAGCGATGCGACAGATACAAGAAAATTGGGTGGGACGCAATCCCTGTCCCACCTGGGGCTCACAGTCTTCATCCCCATTTTCCAGATGAGGCCCAGAGAAGTGAAATGACTTGCCCAGGGCCACACGGCAGAAGTGGCGGAGCCAGGATTAGAACTCAGGACCTTCTGAGTTCAGGGCCCAGGCTCTAGGCCACTCCAACATGCTGCTTCCCAAACAACCAATGAGGAGACTCCGTGAGCAGGTCGTGGAAAGGGAACAAGCCTGTCGATTGTTCTATTGTCCCTCCCAAGCGCTTAGTACAGTGCTCTGCACACAGTCAGCGCTCAATAAATATGACGGACTGACTTACCGATAGCTAAGCAGGGTTTGCCAGTATAGACCCCTAGGCCCGTTAGGAAGATTTTAAGATTAACGAGCTTCTTGCCAGGAAGGCTCTTCCTCCCTGCTTAATGCTCACAAAGGTAACCAAATTGAGTGAATTCTGTGTTTAGTGCAGTGCCTGACACATAATAAAAAAACTGAAGGAAGTGGATATTATGATGATTATTATTTTGGTATTTGCTAAGCACTTCAATCATATTCACTGAGCGTTTACTGAGTGCTGAGCAGCTTGGCCTAGTGGAGCGAGCACGGGCCTGGGAGTCAGAAGGTCGCGGGTTCTAATCTGATCCGTGCCGGCTCCGTGACCTTAGGCAAGTCACTGAACTTCTCTGGGCCTCATTTCCCTCACCTGTAAAAATGGGGATTGAGACCGTGAGCCCCACGTGGGACAGGGACTGTGTCCAACCCGATCTGCTTGTATCTATCCCAGCGCTTAGTACGTGCCCGGCAAATAGTAAGCGCCTAACGAATACCATCATGACTACTAAGCCCTTGGGAGAGTACAAAATAAGAATAAACGGACACATTCCCTGCCCACAACGAGCCATGTGTCAAGCACTTTTCTAAACACTGGCCGGCTGTGACAAGTAAGAAAGCCGCAAGAGATCCAAGATGATTATACCTCCTTGTGGACAAGGAACGTGTCCACCAACTCTGTTTAATTGTACTCTCCCACGTGCTTAGTACAGTGCTCTGCATGCAGTAACTAATCAGTAATAATCATAATAATAATCACGGCATTTGTTAAGCGCTTATTATGTGCCGAGCACTGTTCTAAGTGCTGGGGTAGACCCAAGGTAAGTCGGTTTGGACACAGTTCCCGTCCCACATGGGGCTCACAGTCTTCATCCCCGTTTCACGGATGAGGGAACCGAGGCCCAGAGAAGTGAAATGTCTCGTTAATTTTCATTCATTTAGAGTTTCATGGGTCTGTCACTATTCAAAGTTAACCAGGCCTCGCAACCCTCCCTACTACCAGTTGGCGCTTGGGGTTCTTGGTTTGGGTGAGTTAAAACGTACCACGACGTCCGACAAAACCCCAGCTCCGGAACCTGCTTATCGGAGCCAATCTGCACGAATATCAAATATCGATCTTGGGAAAAAGATCCAAAGCCATTTTGACTTCGCCCGTTTCCCGCAGGACGTCAAAGATGCGGGCGCTTGTTTCCCTTCTAAAAGGCCAAGTGAAACTGCAGACTCCTTTGTCTTTTCATACAGATCACGCAGCCGTCTCGCCTGGGAGGTGCCCGGGACCCGGTGACGGATGGCTTCGGGCGACACAAAGACACAGCCGGAAAGACACGGGATTTCCTCACTCGCTTCGCACCTGCCGACGGAAAACCGCCCGGAGTATCGTATCGTTAAAACTGAGATCTAGATCCAGCCGTGTGGGGTCTTCTCCCCATTTTATCCGTGAGGAAACTGACATCCCGAGCGGTGAAGCGGACTTGTCCAAGTTCCCAAAGGAGGCCGGAGGCCACGGTGGGATTTGAACTCATGTCTCCTGGATCCCGGTCCCTACCTCTTTGCACACTGGGCCGTGAAGCTTGGCACTGACACGATAGCCGGGTGACGGCCACAGAGCCTCAAGCGGCGTGGTCAACTAGAGAGAGCCCGGGCCTGAGAGTCAGAAGGACCTAGGTTCTAATCCGGGTCCTCCACTTGTCTGCTGTGTGACCTTGGGCATATTTCAAGATGTTCTTCCCCTCGATTCTATTTATTGCCATTGTTCTGTCTGTCCGTCTCTCCCGATTAGACCGTGAGTCCGTCAAAGGGCAGGGACTGTGTCTATCTGTTGCCGATTTGTCCATTCCAAGCGCTAGTACAGTGCTCTGCACATAGTAAGCACTCAATAAATACTATTGAATGAATGAATGAATGAATTTCGCCTCTCTGGGCCTCAGTTCCCTCACCTGTAAAATGGGCATTAAGACTGTGAGCCCCATGTGGGAGAGGGTCTGTGTTCAACCCAATTTGCTTGTAACCACCCCGGTGATTAGAACAATCTGTTTCACCAGTGACCCCTTGCCCACGTCCTACCTCTGGCCCGGAACGCCCTCCCTCCTCAGACAAAGACTCTCTCCCGCTTCAAAGCCTGATTGAAGGCCCACTTCCTCCTCCAAGAGGCCTTCCCTGATTAAGCCCCCCGTTTTCCTCTTCTCCCACTCCCTCTATGTCGCCCTGACTCGCTCCCTTTAATGATCCCTCCCTCCCAGCCCCACATCACTTATGTCCATATCTGTCCTTTTATTTATTTCCATTAATGTCTGTCTCCCCCCTCTAGATTGTACGCTCGTTATGGGCAGGGAACGTGTCTGTTTATTGCTGAATTGTACTCTGCCACGCGTTTAGAACAGTGCTCTACACAAAAATAAGCACTCAGTTGGATACAACTGAATAAATGAACAGCGCCTGACACATAGCAAGCGCTTAGCAAATCCCATCATTATTCTTCACAAACGCGGGTCCCTGAATTCAATCGTTTTCTCTTGGGATGCTCCGCTCCCACCTCCACAGTCCTATCGCCCGGGAGGTCATTCGGCCAACAGCGCACACAGTCACAAATAATCATCCCGGCCGGGTTTATTAAGCGCTTGCTACGTGTTGAGCGCCAAGACTCGCGCAATCAAATCAGTCACCGTCGCTCACAGGGCTCAGAGTCTCGTTCCCATTTCACTGATGTGGAAACTGAGGCACCGAGAGGGCAACTGAACTGCCCAAACTCACACAGCAAGCAAAGGGTGCGGCCAAGACTAGGACTTGGCTTTCCTGACTCCTACTCCGGGAGAGACTGGAGCTGACGGGGACATGGAAATCAGCGCGACCTAGTAGAAAGGGCTTGGGCCTAGAGTCGGAGGCTCTGGGTTCTAATTCCAGTTCTGCCACTTGTCTGCTGTGTGACCTCGGGCAAGTTGCTTCACTTCTCTGGGCCTCAGGTCCATCATTTGAAAAATGGGGTTTCAATAATTGTTCTCCTTCCTACTCGGGATGTGAAACACACAAGGGACCTGATTATCTTGCACCTAGCCCCGCGTTTAATACAGTGCTTGGCAAATAGCAAGCATTTAACAGATTCCACAGTTTTTATTATTATTATTATTACTATTATCATTATTTTCATGTAAAGTATTTCATGCCAATGATGGTCCCTTCCAGATGGCCTGATAAAAAGGGTCAGACTCTTAGTGGCAAGAGCCCGGACTTGGGAGTCAGAGGTTGCGGGTTTTAATCCTGGCTCCATGACTGATCAGCTGGGTGACTTTAGGCAAGTCACTTAACTTTTCTGTGCCTCAGTTCCCTCATCTGGAAAATGGGGATTAAGGCTGTGAGCCCCACGTGGGGCAACTTGATTACCTTCTATCTAGCCCAGTGCTTAGAAGTGCTTGGCCCATAGTAAGTGCTTAGCCAATACATTCATTATTATTATTATTATAACAGCACCAATACACAACATGTTATAGCCAATTCTAAAACAAAATAAGCCATTATTTGAAGCCTCTTGGGAATGCTTAGTACAGTGCCCTGCACACGGTGAACGCTCAACAAGTACGACTGAATGAACTGAATGAATGCCGAAAGCCGTATAGATTGGATCGGAACGTAGATATGGGGCATTTTCCATTTCTAATTTCTAACGATAAAAACCTATTTCTTTTGTTCCACATTTAGAAGCGGACCTAAAGGAGAACTCTCTCCAGTCGCCTGGAGCAGAGACCATTACCCAAATTGCATCGAGCCCGACAAAGGTGAGAAAACAGAGTCAAAGCCTATCCGATCCCCAGCTATTTTTAAAAATCCAATGTGTGGCAGGCTCACAGCATTACATTCTCTTTTCCTTATGTGGCGAGGATCTTTCGTGACTCTTAAAAAGGAAAGAGTGTTTCACTTCTTTACAAATTCTGAGCACGTTGTCATCTTCATTCCTCTCCGGGCTTTTAAGGAGCCGATTAGTCACTCGATAGGTTCACTGAAAAGCAACATTAAATACGGTTGGGCGTTTAACTGGTGAAAGGGATGTTGGCTTTGGGTTCTGGAGCAATGTCTGCATCAAGGAAAGCAGGATGAATTTCTTACACCTTCCAAGGAGAAGAATGGATTCTTTAGCGGACCGAGCCTCCGGGCTCGAAACAATTGAGATTTTCCCGCAAAAGGCCAACGTGCCTCTCGGAAGAACTGACTTAGCCGTTTCCTTACCAGAAGCGGACAAAAATTGCCAGACACTCCACCAGGTGAGGAACCTTGCCTGAACGATCCTCAAGCCCAGGATCCCAAATGCCTCGCGTAGAAAAATAAATCTGAGGAGGAACTTGCTCCAGGTCACCGTAGCAAAAGTCCGGTGGGCAAAACTACAAACCCTGGAGAAACTGAGAGACAAGTTTCTCCTTAATAATGTTGGTATTTGTTAAGCGCTTACTATGTGCAGAGCACTGTTCTAAACGCTGGGGTAAACACAGGGTCATCAGGTTGTCCCACGTGAGGCTCACAGTCTTAATCCCCATTTTACAGATGAGGTAACTGAGGCACAGAGAAGTTAAGTGACTTTCCCACAGTCACACAGCTGACAAGTGGCACAGCTGGGATTCGAACTCATGACCTCTGACTCCAAAGCCCGTGCTCCTTCCACTGAGCCACGCTTAGTCACTCATTCGTTCAATCAAATCTATGGACCGCTTACTGTGTGCAGAGCACTGTACTAAGCACTTGGAAAGTACAATTCAGCATTAGAGAGAGAGAGAATCCTGGCCCAAACCGGGCTCACATTCTAGAAGGGAGAAGACAGACATCAAAACAAGGAAACGGGCATCAGTAGAAATAAACAGAATTAGAATTCCTTAGGAATGCTGCTCTTTTCAATACGGTTCCCCGCTTCTTAATAATAATGAAAGAGATCATTCAGATCTGTTCAGCGCTTACTATGTGCCGGGCACTGTACTAAGCGTCGGGGTAGATCCAGGCAAATCGGGTTGGATACAGTCCCTGTCCCATATGGGGCTCACAGTCTTAATCTCCATTGTAGAGAGGAGGTAACTGAGGCCCAGAACAGTGAAGTGACTTACCCAAGGTCACACAGCAGACAAGTGGCAGAGCCGGGATTAGAATCCAGGTCTTTTTAACTCCCAGGATGGGGCTCCATTCATTAGCCCAAGCTGCTTCTCACTTCGTCTAGACTTCATATCTTGTCCATTATAGGGCTTCGTTAACTGTGATGCTTATTAATAGCTTAGCAGGTATCATGGGTGGGGAAGGCGTGAGATAAGCCAATCGGATAGTCCCTGGATCTTAACTCTGTTTTACAATGGGGGGAAACTGAGGCACAGAGTGGCTAAGGGAAGCCTCGCATGGCCCCTGCGTGGCCACACCCCCCCATCTTAGACTGTGAGCCTGTTGTCGGGTAGGGATTGCCTCTATCTGTTGCCGAATTGTACTTTCCAAGGCCTTAATACAGTGCTCTGCACACGGTAAGCGTTCAATAAATACGGTCGAATGAATGAATGACCAGTGGGAGAGAACTCAGCTCTCTGCTCTTTCCCCTAGGCTCCTCTCTGCTTTCCTAAGTAATAATAATGTTGGTATTTGTTAAGCGCTTACTATGTGCAGAGCACTGTTCTAAGCGCTGGGGTAGACACAGGGGAATCAGGTTGTCCCACGTGGGGCTCACAGTCTTAATCCCCATTTTCCAGATGAGGTCACTGAGGCACCGAGAAGTGAAGTGACTCGCCCAAAGTCACACAGCTGACAAGTGGCCAAGCCGGGATTCGAACCCATGACCTCTGACTCCCAAGCCCGGGCTCCTTCCACTGAGCCACGCTGCTTCTCGTGTTTAGTGCAGTTGAGGGAGTGCAGGGACCGCTCAAGAAATACCTTCTCGCTACTTGGGAGGGACAATAATGGCACCGTGCCCGGTTTGGGTCGACTCCAGCGCCTAGCGGAGTGTAAGCACTTAATAAATACCAGGATGGGAAGACCCGGCCTGGGCTGAGGTGCGCTCTCTGAGATGCAGAGCAGAAGACTGAGAGTCAGGAGATCCGGGTTCCGATCCCGTTTTCACCGCCTGCCTGCTGTGTGACCTTGGACGAGTCACTTGGCTGTGCCTCAGTTTCCTCATCTGTAGAACGGAGATGAAACCATCATTCTCCTTCCTATTTGGACCGTGAGCCCCAGATGGGACAAGGACTGGGTCCCACCTGATGATCTTGTATCTATCCCAGGGCTTGGCACAGAGTGAGTGCTTAAGTAACACCCCAGTTACTTCTGGGGATGGGCCGGGGGGGAGGTGTGGTTATCGGGACCTCATCGCTACCACCATCTTCCTCCTCCTGCTGCTCGCGGTACCAGCTGGACACATATGAAAGGAGAGGGGTGGAAGACACAGTGCTTTCCCCTGGCTACTGTGCTATTTGTTAAGTGTTTACTATGTGCCAGGCACTGTACTAAGCACTGGGGTGGAAACAAGCAAAGCAGATTGGACACAGTCCCTGTCCTCCTTGGGGCTCACAGTCTTCATCCCCATTTGAGAGATCAGGAACTGAGGCCCAGAGAAGTGAAGTGACTTACCCAAGGCCACACGGCAGACAGGTGGCGGAGCCGGGATTAAAAAGCATGACCTTCTGACTTCCAGGACCGTGCTCTAGCCACTACTCCGTACTGCTTCCCTGGGCTGATACTGCTCTCCTGTCCACCCTCACCCACCACTCCAATACTCAATCAGGCTCTTTTAGAGAAATCTCTGCTGAGATTCTGAATTAGAGAAGAGATCTTGCCCCCTCCTCCCGCCCCTCCCTTCTCTCCTTCTCCATCCCAGCCCGCACACTCCACTCCTCTGCCGCCGCTCACCTCCTCCCCGGGCCTCCTCCTCGCCTGTCCCGCCGTCGACCCCCGGCCCACGTCCCGCCTCTGGCCCGGAACGCCCTCCCTCCTCATATCCCACAGACAATCACTCTTCCCCCCCATCAAAGCCCTGTTGAAGGCCCATCTCCTCCTCCAAGAGGCCTTCCCAGACTAAGCCCCACTTTTCCTCATCTCCCACTCCCTTCTGCGTCACCCTGTCTGGCTCCCTTTGCTCTTCCCCACCCCAAGTCCGTATCTTTCATTTAATTTATCTGAATTGATGTCTATCTCCCCGCCTCTAGACCGTAAGTCTGTCGTGAGCAGGGACCGTCTCTCTTTATTGTCGTATTGTATTTTCCCAAGCACTCAGAACGGTGCTCTGCACACAGTAAGCACTCAATAAATACAACTGATTGATTGGTGGCAGCAAGATATCAGAATCCAGACCAATTTCCAAGCCTCCAAAACTGAACCGTTCATTCATTCATTCAATCGTATTTATGTTGTCCGGCTGGCCTTCTCCCCAGACCCCACTCAGACTCCCACATCCAGATCCTTGCCCGGTTCTGCCTGCATCACTTAAGGCCCGACTCTGTATCGATCATATTTATTGTGCGCTTTACTATGTGCAGAGCACTGTACTAAGTGCTTCTGAGAGTACAGTACAACAATATCCAGACACATTCGCCACCTACATCGAGCTTACAATCTGGGGAGCGTGGAGGTGGAAAACAATAATGATGACGGTATTGTTAAGCGCTTACTAGGTGCCAAGCACTGGTGGATACAAGCTAATCAGGTTGTCCCACGTGGGACTCACAATCTTAATCCCCATTTTACAGATGAGGCAACTGAGGCACAGAGAAGTGAAATGATTCGCCCAAAGTCACACAAGCTAAAAAGTGGAGGAGCCGGTATTAGAACCCATAATAATAATAATAATAATGTTGGTATTTGTTAAGCGCTTACTATGTGCTGAGCACTGTTCTAAGCGCTGGGGTAGACATAGGGGAATCAGGTTGTCCCACGTGGGGCTCACAGTCTTAATCCCCATTTTACAGATGAGGGAACTGAGGCACAGAGAAGTTAAGTGACTGACCTCTGACTCCCCAGCCCGGGCTCTTTCCACTGAACTATGCTCCCATTAATAGAAATAAATAAATTACGGATATGGATATAAGGGGTGTGGGGCTGAGAAGGGGGATGAATGAAGAGAAAAAGTCAGGGCCGACGTAGAAGGGAGTGGGAGAAGAGGAAAGGAGGGGTCAGTCAGGGAAGGTCTCTTGGACAGGATGTGCCTCGAGATCACCAAGAATGAGATTTCTGATCCAAGTTGGTCTCCCGGCAAAGAATAATAGCAATAATAATGTATTTGTTAAGTGCTTACTATGTGTCAAACACTGTAGTAGATACAAACTAATCGGGTTGGACACAGTCCCTGTCTCACCTGGGGCTCACACTCTTAGTCCCCATTTGACAGATCAGGGAACTGAGGTCCAGAGAATTCATTCATTCATTCAATCATATTTATTAAGTGCTTACTGGGTGCAGAGCACTGTACTAAGCGCTTAGGAAAGAACGACAATAAACAGTGACAATCCCTGCCCACAATGAGCTCACAGTCTAGAGTCTAGATAGGAGAGGGCAAGGTGATGGAGAGCTTTAAAGCAGGAGAGGAGTTTTCGTTTGATACGGAGATGGATGGGCAACCCCTGCAGATTTTTGAGGAGGGGACTGACACGTCCTGAACGTTTCTGTAGGAAGATAATCCGGGCAGCGGAGTGAAGTATAGACTGCAGTGGGGAGAGGCAGGAGGTGGGAGGTCAGCAAGAAGGCTGGCCCAAGGCCACACTACAGACAAGCGGCGGAGCCGGGATACTAGCGCTTAGAACAGTGCTTGGCATATAGTAAGCGCTTAACAAATACCATCGTCATCATTATTATTATTATAAGCCAGATCTTTCTGACTCCCAGGTCCGGGCTCGGGTGCGAGGTGAGAGGGGAAAGGGGGACAGGCAGCAGGGGACCCAAGCAGCTGCCCGGAGGGAGAGGGGACAATGGGGAAGCGGAGTGCCAGACGGGCAGAGGGAGCGTTTCGCCGATCCGGGAAAACAAAGACAGAGATGACAATACCCCCATCCCCGCTGAACCTGGCGGTCCCGCACCGCAGACCGACCTGCCTCTCCACTTCAGGGAAAGGACGGTCTCTTTTCATTCATTCACTCATATTTATTGAGCGCTTACTTTGTCCGGAGCACTCTCCTAAGTGCGTGGGAGAGTTACAGTGAACCGACACATTCCCTGCCCTCAACGAGTTCACAGTCAAGAGGGGGAGAAAGACGTTAATGTGGATAAATACATAACGGAACTATGAATAAGTTACAGTTCCGGAAATAAATTCCAGATCTATACATGAATCGCAAACATTAAAATTTCCAGCAGAAGCTCGTTGGCAGTCGGGAGAAAAGGATGCCAAAGAGAGCGACCCGGGGGCCTGCGAACGCGGTCGCACGACGGAGGCTGTCAAAAGGCTTTGTGTCATGATATCACAACGCCGTGTGTGTGCACACACAGCGACAATTAGCCTTTTCGGCTTCGCACACGTTCCCCGGGGGAACTTCACCATCTGTGGTGTCTTCAAGCACAAAGGACAACCACACCGTTACCAAACCAAGCGCTTCGGCCCAGGGCCGGGTACAGGGTAAGCGCTTAACCATTACTCTACCTACCAGCAGGGTCACAACTTAAGCTCCTTCACATCACAGGGAACAGGAATAACTCCGTTTGGGAATATGGCACGTGGGGGAGATCTAATCGGGAAGGAAACGCAGGGCTGTCAATCGATCCATCAATCAATCATCGCATTCATCGTGGGTCCGCTGAGATACAATCCTCCCGGCCGGCCGCATCTCCGAGCTCTGAAGCCAACACACCGAGCCGGCTTCTTCCCGGCTTTGGATTTTCCATCTCCAAAGCAGAATGGGATCGTTTTCCTTCCCAGCCTCCTCCGTGGACATTTCGAAGGCAAGAAAACCGCCTTCTGCCTCGTTTTGGCCTCTGGGTCCGGGAGCGTATGTGTTCCCGAATGTCATCAAGAGAGACCAACGCGTGCATTTCATTTTCCTACCGGTCAAACAGTAGGAAAAAAGTTTCACGGGTCACCCGGGGCAGGAACCAAGAGAGGGGGAATGGGATTTCTGTCCGCCTCCCTGAAACGTCCCAACGGAAGCAATGGAAGTAGGAGAGGAGGGCGAGGCCCTCTGGGTTGGGAAGGAAATGTAGGGAGCCCGAGTCTGGGTTGGGGTCTGGACTGACGGGGGTCTTCTCTGCCCATGACCCTGCGGGCTCTGGGGTTTTCCCATCTTGGGGAACAGGCCTGGGGGGCGAAGGCCCAGGAAGGGAAGGGGGAGGAGGAGGGAGGGGAAGGGAAAGGAAAAGGAAAGAGAAACACGCTGGGAAGGGGAAGGGAGGGGAAAGAAAGGGGAAAAGAAGGAAAGGGGGAGGGAAGGGAAAGAAAGGGGAAGAGAATGAAAGGGAAAGAGAGGAAACAGAGGGAAGGGAAGGAACAGGGGAAGGAGAAGGGAAGGAGAAGGGGAAGGGAAGGAGAAGAGGAGGAGGTGGAGAAGGGGAAGGAGGAGAAGGAGAAGGAGGGAAGGAGAAGGGAAAGAGGAGGAGAAGGGGAAGAAACGGGAGGGAGGTGGAGAAGAAGGGGAGGGGATGGAGAAGTGGAGAAGGTGGAAAAGAGGAAGGAAGAGGAGAAAGGGAAGGAGGAGAAGGGGAGGAGGTGGAAGAGAAGGGGAGGAGGTGGAGGAGAAGGGGAAAGGAAGAAGGGAAAAGAGGAGAAGGGAAGGGGGTGGAGGAGAAGGGAAGAAGGGAAAAAGAGGAGAAGGGAAGGAGGTAGAGAAGGGGAAGGGGAGAAGGAGAGAAGCGAAATAGGAGAAGGGGAAAAAGGGGGAGGGAAAGGGGAGGAGGTGGAGGAGAAGAAGGGGAAGGGAAGAAGAGGAGGAGGAGGAGAAGGGGAGAGAAAGGGATGGGGAAGGAGAGGAGGTGGAGGAGAGGAAGGAGAAGGGAAGGAGAAGAGAAGGAGGAGGAGGAGGAGAAGGGGAGGGAAAGAGAAAGAGAAGGGGAGGAGGTGGAGGAGAGGAAGGGGAAAGGAAGGAGAAGAGAAGGGGAATAAAGGAGAAGAGAAGGAGAAGGAGGAGAAGGAGAAGGAGAAGGAGAAGGAGAAGGAGAAGGAGAAGGAGAAGGAGAAGGAAGGGTGCGGGCCGGCCCTGGCCAGTCGGCGGCCGTTTGCATCGGGCGGCGGGCTGGAGCTCCTCGCACCGCCCAGGAGCGGAGCGCACGGCACAGGACCGCACCGCACCGGACAGGAGCAGGCGGGGGAGAGGGGGCGAGGTTGGACGCAGACTGCCAGCGGCCACCGGGAAGGACCGGCCCGGCCCGGCCCCGCACCGCACAGGGCACCGCGCACCGCGCACCGCGCACCGGGCCTGGGCGCGGACCAGCAGCGCGGCCGGCGGGGAGGGAGAGAAGGAGAGAAGGAGGGTCCCGGGCCGGCTCACCTCGGCGGCGGCGGTGCAAGCCGGAGGGCTGCGGGGAGGAGGCGGCGTCCGGGCCCCGGCCGACAATGGGGCGGCGGCGGCGGCGGCGGCGGCGGCTCGGCAGGAGACGCCGAGGCCGGGGAGGGGGCAGGGCCGCCGCTAGGGGGCGTGGTCGGGGAGGGGGCGGGGCCAGAGACGGGGGCGGGGCTTGCGCTCCGGGGCGGGGGCGGGGGCGGGGCCTCGGCCGGGGGGCGGGGCCTCCGGGGCCCCACGCGGGCGAATGCCGGCGGCGGGCGGGGGAGGGGGGAGAGCGCGCAGGCGCACAAGCGCCCCCTCCGCGGGGGGGGGGGGCGGGAGGGCCGAGACGGACGGGCCGGCCGGCCAATGGGAGGGCGGAGCTGGGAGAGGGGGCGGGGCAACGGGAACAAAGGAGGGCGGAGGGACCGGACCGGATCGGGCCGGATCGGACCGGATCGGGCCGGGCCGGAAGTTGCCTGGTGGGCCAAAGAGCCGCACTCTTGCCTCACGACAAGGATTGTGGGTAGAGCCCGGGCCTGGCCCTCAGCAGCATCACCATTCATTCAATACTATTTATTGAGCGCTTACTGTGTGCAGAGCACTGTACTAAGCGTTGGGGCAGATACAGGGTCGTCGGATTGTCCCACCTGAGGCTCACAGTTAATCCCCATTTTACAGATGAGGGAACTGAGGCCCAGAAAATAATAATGTTGGTATCTAAGTGCTTACTATGTGCAGAACACTGTTCTAAATGCTGGGGCAGATACAGGGTCATCAGGTTGTCCCACATGAGGCTCACGGTCTTCATCCCCATTGTACATAAGGATGGTATTGGCCAATAATAATAATGAGGATGGCGTTTGTTAAGCGCTTACTATGTGCCAAGCACTCTTCTAAGCCCCGGGGGAGGATCCAAGGTCATCAAGTTGCCTCACATAGGGCTCACAGTCTTCATCCCCATTTTACAGAGGAGGTCACTGAGGCCCAGAGAAGTGAAGTGACTTGCCCAACGTCACACAACAGAGGAAGGGCGGAGTTGGGATTAGAACCCACGACCTCTGACTCCCAAACCCGGGCTCTTTCCACTGACTATGCGCCAAGCACTGTTCTAAACGCTGGTGGGGCACACAAGGTCATCAGGTTGTCCCACTTGGGGCTCACTGTCTTCATCCCTATTTTACAGAGGAGGCCACTGAAGCCCAGAGAAGCGACGTGACTTGCCCAAGGTCACACAGCAGACGAAGGGCGGAGTTGGGATTAGATCCCACGACCTCTGACTCCCAAACCCGGGCTCTTTCCACTGAGTATGCACCAAGCACTGTCCTAAGCGCTGGGGTAGATACAAGGTCATCAGCTTGCCCCACATGGGGCTCACAGTCTTCATCCCCATTTTACAGAGGAGGTCACTGAGGCACCGAGAAGTGAAGTGACTTGCCCAACGTCACACAGCAGACAAAGGGCAGAGTTGGGATTAGAACCCACGACCTCTGACTCCCAAGCCTGGGCCTTTTCCACTGAGTATGCATCAAGCACTGTCCTAAGCGCTGGGGGGGCATAGAAGGTCATCAGTTTGTCCCATGTGGGGCTCACACTCTTCATCCTCATTTTACTGATGAGGTAATTGAGGCACAGAGAATCGCAACACCCTGCCCAAGGTCACACTGCAGACAAGGAATGAGCCGGGGTAATGATAATAATAACAACAATGATGGTTTGTTAAGTGCTTACTATATGCCAAGCACTGTTCTAAGGACTGAGGTAGATACAAGGTAAGCAGATTGTCCCAAATGGGGCTCATAGTCTTAATCCCTATTTTACAGATGAGATCCCTGAAGCACAGAGAAGTGAAGTGACTTGCCCAAGGTCACACAGCAGACAAGCAGCAGAGTCAGGATTCGAACCCATGATCTCTGACTCCCAAACTCGGGGTCCTTCCACAGAGCCATGCTGCTCGGATGTTCTCCGGTCACCTCAAACTTAATGTGTCCATAACAGGGCTCCTTATCTTTGCACCCAAATACCTGTCTCCCCTCCTCTAGATTGTGAGCTCATTGTTCATTTGTTCATTCATTCAGTAGTATTTATTGAGCGCTTACTATGCGCAGAGCACTGTACTAAGCGCTTGGAATGAACAAGTCGGCAACAGATAGTGACAATCCCGCCCAATGACGGGTTTACAGTCTAATCAGGGGAGCCAGACGGACAAAAACAAGACAACATAATCACGATAAATAGAATGAAGGGGATGGACACCTCATTCACAAAATAAATAAGGTAATAAAAATCTATGCAAATGAGCACAGTGCTGAGGGGAGAGGAAAGAAGAGGGGAGGAGCAAAGGGAAAGGGGGGAAAAGGGGGCTTAGCTGTGAGGTGAGGGGGGAAAGGGGGAGGGAGCAGAAGGAAAAGGGGAAGCTCAGCCTGGGAAGGCCCCTTGGAGGAGGTGAGCTCTCAATAGGGCTTTGAAGAGGGGAAGAGAGTTAATTTGGCGGAGGTGAGGAGGGAGGGCGTTCCGGGACGGCGGGAGGACGTGGCCCGGGGGTCGACGGCGGGACGGGCGAGACCGAGGGACGGCGAGGAGGTGGGCGGCGGAGGAGCGGAGCGTGCGGGGTGGGCAATGGAAAGAGAGAAGGGAGGAGAGGTAGGAGGGGGCAAGGGGATGGACGGCTTGGAAGCCAAGAGTGAGGAGTTTTTGTTTCGTGAGAAGGTTGATAAGCAACCACTGGAGGTTTTTGAGGAGGGGAGTGACATGCCCAGAGTCTTTCTGTAGAAGAATCATCCGGGCAGCAGAGTGAAGTATAAACTGAAGTGGGGAGAGATGGGAGAATGGAAGATCGGAAAGGAGGCTGATGCAGTCATCCAGTCAGGATATCACTTCTCTAGGCCTTCGTGATCTCATCTGTAAAATGGAGATTAAAATCACGAGGCCCATTCTCACTTTCCTTTGTGGGCTCCTCTGCCTTCCACCCCCCAATTTTGGGGATTCCATGAGGTTCAGTTCTTGGTCCTCTTCTAATCTCCATCTTCACTCCCTCCTTTGGAGAACTCATTAGCTCCCATGGCTTCAAAAACCATCTCTATATGGATGGCTCCCAAATCTCCATCTCTGGCCCTGATCTCTCTCCCTCTCTCCAGTCTCGCGTTTCCTCCTGCCTTCAACACCTCTCTCTACTTAGATGTCCTCCCATCACTTCATTCATTCATTCATTCATTCAATAGTATTTATTGAGCGCTTACTATGTGCAGAGCACTGTACTAAGCGCTTGGAATGTACTAATCGGTAACAGATAGAGACGGTCCTTGCCCTTCGACGGGCTTACGGTCTAATCGGGGGAGACGGACAGACAAGAACGATGGCAATAAATAGAATCAAGGGGAAGAACATCTCATTAAAACAATAGCAAATAAATAGAATGCTCAAAACAGAGCTCCTTATCTTCCCACAAAAACCCCGTCCCTCTCTTGACCTTCCCATCACTGTATTCAGCGGCATCACCATCCTTCCTATCTCACAAGCTCATAGCCTTGACGTTATCTTTGACTCCTATCTCTGATTCAACCCCACATATTCAATCCATCACTAAATCCTTTAGGTTCCACCTTCACAACGTCCCTAAAATCTGCCCTCTCCTCGCCATCTGAACTCCCTTGTTAATACAAGCATTTTTCCTATCCAGCCTTGATGACTGTATCGGCCTCCTCGCTGACGTCCCAGCCTCCTGTCTCTCCCCACTCCAGTCCCAAACTTCACTCTGCCGCCTGGATCATTTTTCGACAAAAACGTTCAGTCCATGTCTTCCCCACTCCTCAGGAACCTCCAGTGGTTGCCCATTCACCTCTGCATCAAACAGAAACTCCTCACCATTGACTTTAAAGCGTTCAATCACCTTGTCCCCTCCCACCTCACCTCACTACTCTTCTACAACATCCCAACCCGCACACGTCGCTCCGCTAATGCCAACCTGCTCGCTGTGCCTCCATCTCTTCTATCTCACCTCCGACCTCTCATCCACATCCTGCCTCTGGCCTGGAATGCCCTCCCTCCTCATATCTGACAGTTACTCTCCCTGCCTTCAAAGCCTTATTACAGGCCTCCAAGAAGCCTTCCCTGACTGCAAGAGGCCGCCTTTCCTCTTCTCCCACTCCCTTCTGCGTCGCCCTGACTTGCTGCTTTTATTCATCCCCCATCTCCAACAGCACTTATGTATCAATCTGTAATTTTAGTCATTCATATTAATGTCTGTTTTGTTTTACTGTCTGTCTCCCCCATTTAGACTGTGAGCCCGTCGTTGGGCAGGGATTGTCTCTATCTGTTGCCGAATTGTACGTTCTAAGCGCTTAGTATAGTGCTCTGCACACAGTAAGTGCTCAATAAATACAATTGAATGAATGAATGTCTGTCTCCCCTGCTAGACTGCAAGCTCGTTATGGGCAGAGAATGTGTCGGCTATATTGTTAAATTATTTTCTCCCCAGTGCTTAGCACAGTGCACTCTGCACAGTGCAAGTGTTCAGTAAATACGATTGACTTATAGTGTCCAGCCTCATTAGCTTTATCTACCCCAGCATCTAATATACTGCCTGGCACATAGTAAGCCCTTAATATTATACCATTTAACAAAATAGTAATTGTAGAGTCTGGAGCTAGCTGTTTGGGGAGCTCAGTTCTAACTGCAGCACCGGCACTGAACTGCTGGGAGACCTTGGGCAAGTCACCTAACCTTGCTCTCCTTAGCTGAACAATGGGTTTGAAATATCTGCTCACCCTTGACCAGTTGACGTTATGGAACAGAGATTGTGTCTGACAGTCTCCTATCAACCTAGGAAGATGTCATTTTGTTAAAATGGTATTTATGAAGTGTTTACCCTGTGCCAGGCACTGTTCTTAGCATTGCAGAAGAAAGCAGGCAATCAGGGTGGACACAGTCCCTGTCCCACATGGGCCTCACAATCTTAATCCCCATTTTATGGATGAGTTCGCTGAGTCCCAGACAAGTGCAGGAATTGTCATTCTTTATTGTTGTATTGTACTTTCCCAAGTGTTTAGTTCAGTGCTCTGCACACAGTAAGCGCATAATAAATACTATTGAATGAATGAATGAATGAATGAACGAACGAATGAACGAACTCTGGTCCTTCTGACACCCGGACCCCCGTGCTCTATCCACTAGGCACCAGAGAAGCAGCGTGGCTCAGTGGAAAGAGCCCAGGCTTGGGAGTCAGAGGTCATGGGTTCAAATGCCGGCTCTGCCACTTGTCAGCTGTGTGACTGTGGGCAAGTCGCGTAACTTCTCTGTGCCTGTTACCTCATTTGGAAAATGGGGATTAACTGTGAGCCTCACGTGGGACAACCTGATTCCCCTGCATCTACCCCAGTGCTTAGAACAGTGCTCTACACATAGTAAGCGTTTAACAAATACCAACATTATTATTATTATTAGGCCAAGCTGCTTCTCTAGTGAGAACAGAGTGAGCACATGATAAATGCCAGTGGAATTATTATCATTAAAGTGGATTCCAGTTGGAATCTGTGCCAGGCAGAAGACAGATCAACAGAAAACCAAAGCTCCAGGATAAAACAGGACCCTTAAACAGGGGACCCACATTTTTCCCAGTTTTCTGGAGACGTGGAAAGGGAAGGGAATTTAAGCATCCCCAGAGAGGTCAGTGATGCATTTTTCCTTCTCTTCTCTTTGGTGGCTTTGTGTTCTGCTGAGTGCTTCTCGTTGTTTACGCTTGCTGCCAAGTGTCACCTGAGGAATAAACTTAATTAGGTTCTGACTATTCCTGGTTTCACTCGCTTTTTTTCCATGACCACTTTCCAGTTTCTTCCACTCCCCATGGACACAGGTGTTTGAAGAGAAACAAGGCCAGGCAGGTGGTAGAAAATGCAATCTGAGGATCGCCTCACTTTCCAGGTATATACAATAAAACGTTTCTATCTTGGTAAATAATAATAATAAAAATGATGATGGTATTTGTTAAGTACTTACTATGTGTCAAGCACTGTTAATAACAATAATAATAATAATAATTGTAGTATGTGCTTAGTGCCAGGCACTATACTATGCACTGGGGTAGATACAAGGTAATTGGGTCCGATACGGTCCTGTCCCACTTTGGACTCACAGTCTCAATCCTCGTTTTCCAGATGAGATAACTGAGGTCCAAGGTCACACAGCAGACAGGTGGCAGAGCCTGGATTAGAACCCAGGACCTTCGGACTCCCAGGCCTATGCTTTATCCACTAAGACATGCTGTTCTAAGCACTGGGGTAGATAGAAGCTAATCGGGTTGGACACAGTCACCGACCCACATGAGGCTCAGAGTCTTCATCCCCATTTTACAGTTAGGGAAAATGAACCCCGGAGAAGTGATCGCCCAAGGCCATGCAGCAGACAAGTGGCAGAGCCGGGATTAGAACCCACGTCCTCTGTCTCCCAAGCCTGGGCTCTTACCCCTAGGTGACAACACAGTGAAAATGAAAGCGACCCCAAAACTTGGGTTCTAGGATTTGGGGTGATGAAACATAACCCTCTGTACCACATAAAGCACTAAAACAGAAGAGCAACTTGGCCTCATGGAAAGAACGTGAGCCTGGCGGTCAGAGGACCTGGGTTTTCTAATTATTATTACTGTGATGTAATAATAATGATATAATATATAAAATTGTTGTTCTTGTTACCTTATGCTGTTGAGTCATGTCCTACCCATAGCGACATCATGGACACATCTCTCCCAGAAGGCCCCACCTCCGTCTGCCATCGTTCCGGGAGCGGATCCGCAGAGTTTTCTTGGGAAAACTCCAGCCGTGGTGACCATCGCCTCCTTCCACACGGTCAACTCGAGTCTCCGCCCTCGACTCGCTCCCGGGCCGCTGCTGCCCGGCACGGGGGAGTTTTGACTTGTAGCCGAGGGCCTGCCGCTCGCTAGCCACTGCCCAAGCTAGGAATGGAATGGACAGGCCTCGGCTTCACTCGCCCTCTAGTAGTTGAAACCAGTAGAGGACTGGAAACTATCCAGGTGCCATCCTCAGAGGAATATATATAATAATATAATAATTGTGATAATAATATATTATACATATAAAAGTAGAACATTATCATTATTATTGTTGTTGCGGTTGTTAATTTTAAGAGTTTTGCCTTTCTCCTTGAAAAGGATAGTGATGCGGCTCAGTGGAAAGAGCCCGGGCTTAGGAGTCAGAGGTCATGGGTTTGAATCCCGGCTCTGCCCCTTGTCAGCTGTGTGACTGTGGGCAAGTCACTTCACTTCTCGATGCCTCAGTTACCTCATCTGTAAAATGGGAATGAAGACTGTGAGCCTCACATGGGACAACCTGATTACCCTGTATCTACCCCAGCGCGTAGAACAGTGTCCTGCACATAGTAAGCGCTTTACAAATACCAACATCATTATTATTATTATTACAATACAAGCAAAATGGGTTGTACACAGTCTCTGTTCCACTTGGAGCTCACAGTGTTAATCCCCATTTTGGGCAAGTCGCTTAACTTCTCTGTGCCTCAGTTACCTCATCTGTAAGATGGGATTAAGACAGTGAGCCCCAAGTGGGACAACCTGATGATCTTGTATCTACTCCAGTACTGAGAACAGTGTTTGGCACACAGTAAGCGCTTAACAAATGCCATCATCTTCATTATTATTATTATTTTACAGTTGAGGTAACTGAGGTCCAGAGAAGTGAAATGACTTGCCCCAGGTCACGCAGCCGACAAGTGGCAGAACCGGGATTAGAACCCACATCCTCTGACTGTCACGTAAGCTCTCTTGCCACTAAGCCAAGGATGGGCAGCAGGCCAGTGGAAGAGCTGAAATTGGAACCCAAGTTTTCTGACTCCCAGTTCCATGCTCTTTCTACTAGGCCACGCTTCTTCTAAAGGCATGAGAAGAATTGCCAAAGTCCTTCAGAAAGTAAAATTTAGGGAGATGGTTATTATTCAACGGAGAGTAAACATCCAGCATCGAAACTGTTCATTTCTTCGACTGTCCAGTCAATTGATCAATCAATCAGAGCACCGTACTGAGCACTTGAGAGTGTATGACACAACAGAGTTGATAGACATGTCATTCGTTCATCTGATCGTATTTATTGAGCGCTTATTTTGTGCAGAGAACTGCACTAACAGCTTGGGAGACTGCGGAACAACGACAGACAGACACATTCTCTGCCCACGATGAGCTCACAGTCTAGAGGGGGAGACAGGCATTAGTAAACATAAATAAATGATAGTTTTGGATATAAGCGCTCTGGGGCTGAAGGAGGGGTGAATAAAAATTTGCAGATCCAGGTTTAAAAGTGATGCAGAAGAGAGAGGGAGGAGAGGAAACTGAGGCCTCAGTTGGGGAAGGACAAAGACATGGGGTAATTTTATTTTTCTTGCCTTTCTAGGTCAAGTTCTCTAATTGTATCCTTAGAATATTTTCCTTTACAGAGACTTTCCCTTGACTGTTCTCCACCCTCCACTTCCTTTCCCTTTTTTAACAATGGACAGTATGCATTTTGACTAAGGGAAATTTCCAAAATCATAATGATGGTATTGAATAAACATTTTCTATGTGAAAGCACTGTGCTCGAATCAAGATGATTAGCTGGGACACAGAATCTGGCCCTTGTGGACCTCACGGCCTAAGCAGGGGGGAGACTAAGTCAGTCCATCAGTCGATCCGTCAAGGACCGTAAACTCGTCGTGGGCAGGGAATGTGTCTGTTTACTGAATTGTACTCTCCCGAGGACTTAGTACAGTGCTCTGCACACAGGAATCGCTCAATAAATACGATTGAATAAATGAATGAATGGATAGTGAACACGTCCTGTGTGCAGAGAACTATTATAGTAATGATTAATAATAATTGTGGTATTTAAGTGCTTACTTTGTGCCAGGCAGTATCCTCTTCAACTTTCCCATCCTCCCCAGCAGTTTCTCCGGAAGAGATCTCCTGCCTCCTCTCAAAATCCACCCCCTCCATTGGCACATCTGACCTCACTCCTTCCCACCTTATCAAAACTCTCGCCCCCTTCCTTCTTCCCTCCCTAACAGCCATCTTCAACCTCTGGCCTCCTCCCCACTGCTTTCAAACATGCCCACGTCTCCCCTATCCCCAAAACTGTCCTTTGACCCAATGGCTCCCTCCAGTTATTGCCCCCTCCCTCTCCTACCAATCCTCTTCAAAATCCTTGACTAAGTCATCCACCTGCTGTCTCAAATTCTTCTCCTCTAATTTTCTCCTTGACCCCTTCCAATCTGGCTTCCATCTCCCTCACTCCACAGAAACTGCCCTCTAAAAGGTCACCTATGGCCTCCTTCTTGCCAAATCCAGCGTGGCTCAGTGGAAAGAGCACGGGCTTTGGAGTCAGAGGTCATGAGTTCGAATCCCGGCTCGGCCACTTGTCAGCTGGGGGACTGTGGGCAAGTCACTTCACTTCTCTGTGCCTCAGTTACCTCATCTGTAAAATGGGGATGAAGACTGTGAGCCCCACGTGGGACATCCTGATTCCCCTGTGTCTACCCCAGCGCTTAGAACAGTGCTCGGCACATAGTAAGCGCTTAACAAATACCAACATTATTATTATTATTAAATCCAATGGCCTCTACTCCATCCTAACCCTCCTTCACCTCTCAGCTGCCCTGGACACCCCCTTCTCCTGGAAAAGTTATTCGATCTTGACTTCACTGACTCCGTCCTCACCTGGTTCTCCTCCTATCTCTCGGGCCGTTCGTTCTCAGTCTTCTTCACGGGCTCGTCCTCCCTCTCAGACTACCTAACTGTGGGGGTCCCTCGAGGTTCAGTTCTGGGTCCCCTTCTAGTCTCCATCTCCACCCACTCCCTTGGTGAACTCATTCACTCCCACGGCTTCAACTCTCACCTCTATGAGGATGACACCCTAAATCTCCATCTCCCACCCTGATCTCTCTTCCTCTCTGAAGCCTCACATTTCCCCCTGCCTTCAAGGCATCTCTACTTGGATGTCCTCCCATCACCTCAAACGTAACGTGTCCAGAACAGAGCTCCTTATCTTCCCACCCAAACCCTGTCCTTCCCCTGACTTTCCCATCATTGTAGACAGCACCACCACCCTTCCTGTGTCACAAGCCTTGACGTGATCTCTGACTCCTCTCTCTCATTCTACTCACACATTCGTTCCGTCACCAAATCCTATCGGTCCCACCTTCACAACATCACTAAAATCTGCCCTTTCCTCTTCATCCAAAAGGCAGCCACATTAGTAGAATCACTCATCCTATCCTGCCTGGATTTCTGCCTCAGCCTCCTTGCTGACCTCCCAGCCTCCTGCCTCTCCCCACTCGAGTCCATACTTCACTCTGCTGCCCCGAACATTTTTCTACTAAAACGTTCAAGACTTGTCACCCTCCTCCTCCAAAAATAATAAGAATAATACTGTTGGTATTTGTTAAGCGCTTACTATGTGCAGAGCACTGTTCTAAGCGCTGGGGTAGATACAGGGTAATCTCCAGTGATTGCCCAACAACCTCTGGATCAAACAAAAACTACTCTCCAGTGGCTTTAAAGCAGTGCAGAGCACTGTACTAAGCACTTGAGAGAGGACAGTACAACAATTAACTGATACATTCCCTACCCTCATCGAGCTTACAGTCTAGAGGGGGAGAGCCCTTACTGTGTGCAGATCACTCTAATAATATTAATAATAATAATGGCATTTGTTAAGCATTTATTTTGTGCCAAGCACTGTTCTAAGCGCTGGGGTAGATACAAAGTTATCAGCTTGTCCCACGAAGGGGCTCCCAGTCTTAATCCCCATTTTACAGATGAGAGAACTGAGGCACAGAGAAGTGAAGTGGCTTGCCCAAGAACACACAGCAGACAAGTGGCAGAGCTGGATTAGAACCCATGCCTTCTGACTCCCAAGCCTGTGCTCTTGCCATTGAGTCTTGCTGCTTCTCTAATAATAGTAATAATAATAATAATAATAGTGGTTTTTCTTAAGCACTTACTATGTGCCAGACACTGTACTAAGTGCTAAGGTGGATACAAGGAAATGGGGTTGGACACAGCCCCTGTCCCATATGGGGCTCACAGTCGCAATCCCTAATTTCCAAATGAGGGAAGATGAGGGTAGATACAGGGTAATCAGGTCGTCCCACGTGAGGCTCACAGTTAATCCCCATTTTACAGATGAGGTCACTGAGGCCCAGAGAAGTGAAGTGACTCGCCCACAGTCATACAGCTGACAAGTGGCAGAGCCGGGAGTCGAACCCATGACCTCTGACTCCCAAGCCCGGGCTCTTTCCACTGAGCCACGCTGCTTCTCTAGAACAGTGCCTGGCACATAGTAAACGCTTAACAAATGCCATAGAAAAAAATCAGTTGCCTAAGGTCACTTAGCAGGAAAGTCGCAGAACTAGGATTTGCCCCCTGCTCTCCTGTCCCTTAAACCCGTGCTCTTTCCACTAAGCCACACTGGACAGCTTTTGGAAAAATCCAAACCTGATAAGTGACTGCGCTCTCCCTGCCTAATATTTTCTTCCCCCTCACAGTCGGTTGAAATAGCACCGGGTGTTTGGCCCGAATTCTCATCCCGGCCAGAGGAACGGGAGAATTTCTGAAAAGTTGCCACGGATGACATTATAGGCCTTATTCTAAACGTCTGCACCGAGACAGCTCACAGATAACGGATTTTTCCTGGCCGAGCTGGGTTATTCTGTGCCAGTGAAATTCTTCCTCTAAGATAGCATTTCTGGTCCTGGTTATTTTCAGATCTGACCTCAAGTTAAAATGATACCTGAATTCCCCCTCCCCGCCCCTTATCGCCCTGGGTGGAATCCAAACATTATTGCCTTTTCACATCACGCTCCAGTTGATTCCGGGGGGAATTCTAGAAAGAAGGGCCAGGAGTGTTGACATCAGCCTTATGTTATCTGGCACGTGTCAAGAAAACAAGATTTTTTTTTTCCAAATAAGCCAAAATGCACATCCCGTGTTTATTTTTGAAATTCTCCTCTGCACAACTTTGGGAGGGTTGAGAAACATCTTCCAGTCGGGGCAGATGGCAGGAGCCTGTCCCCATGTTTAAAAGTCCAATAGGCAATCCTGGAAGTAACGGTTAACAATTTGACAAGGCATCAGAAGACGGTGTAGCCGCCTTCCTTTTCATCACCGCGGGTCCAGGCTCCTAACATCCTCCTTGCCCGCTGGGGCGGGGATGAAAGAGAAGCAGTGTGGCCTAGTGGACAGAGCCCAGGCCTGGGCATGAGAAGGACGTGGGTGCCAAATCCGGCTCTGCCACACCTGTCTGCCACGTGACCTTGGGCCAGTCACTTCACTTCTCTGGGCCTCACTTACCTCATCTTAGTAGTATTTGGTATGTGTTAAGCGCTTACTATGTGCAGAGCACATGTTCTAAGCGCTGGGTAGATACAGGGTAATCAGGTTGTCCCACATGAGGCTCCCAGTCTTCATCCCCATTTTACAGATGAGGGAACTGAGGCACAGAGAAGCAAAGTGACTTGCCCACAGTCACACAGCTGACAAGTGGAAGAGCTGGGATTCGAACCCATGACCGCCGGCTCCCAAGCCCGGGCTCTTTCCACTGAGCCATGCTCATCTGTAAAATGGGGATTAAGACTGTGAGCCCCATGTGGACCAGGGACTGTAGCCAACCTGATTTGCTTGTTCCCACCCCAAAGGTTAGTATGAAGCCACCTTCCCTTCTGCCACTAAGGGTTACTGCTCCCGGGATAATAATAATAATAACAATAATAATAATGATCATTGTATTTGTTAAGCGCTTACTAGGTGCCAAGCACTGTTCTAAGTGCTGGGGTAGAAACAGGTTAGGTTGGACAAGGTCAGTTCCTTCATTTGTAAAATGAGGATTGAGATTGTTGCCATTATTATTATTATTAGGTGGGACAGGGACTGTGCCCCACCCGATTTGCTTGTATCCACCCTGGCACTTAGTACAGTGCCTGGCACTTAGTAAATGCTTAACAAATACCACAGGTGTTATTATTACTATTGTTATTATTGCCTCATCTGGGATAACTGACCGTAAACTCATTGTGGCTGACCGTAAACTCATTGTCGGCTGACTCTATTATATTGACCTCTCCCAAGGACTTAGTAATAATAATGTTGGTATTTGTTAAGCGCTTACTCTGTGCCATGCACCGTTCTAAGCGCTGGGGTAGATACAGGGTCATCAGGTTGTCCTATGTGGGGCTCACAGTCTCGCTCCCCCTTTTACAGATGAGGGAACTGAGACCCAGAGAAGTTAAGTGACTTGCCCAAGATCACAGAGCAGACCAGAAGAGAGCCAGGATTAGAACCCACGCCCTCTGCCTCGCAAGCCCGGGTTCTTTTCGCGAAGCCACGCTGCTTCTCTAGTACTTTGTTCTGTGCACACTAAGCGCTTAGTAAATATAATTGATTGAGTGATTGTTTGATCGACTGAAGTCCGGCTCACGACATTACAGGGAGGGTGTGGAAGAGCTGCAGAATTAGGCAGCAGAGGAAGCAAGCCGAGGTTAGAAGGTTGGATACAGTTCTTGTCCCACATGGGTCTCACGGTCTCTATCCCCATTTTACAGGTGAGGTCACTGAGGAACAGAGAAGTGAAGTGACAGAAAACAGCAGGAGGATCCACACAGAGGCAGAGGAGAAGCAGCATGGCTCAGTGGGAAGATCCCGGGCTTGGGAATCAGAGGTCATGGGTTCTAATCCCAGCTTCACCACTTGTCAGCTGTGTGACTTGGGGCAAGTCACTTCACTTCTCTGTGCCTCAGTTACCTCATCTGAAAATGGGGATGAAGACTGTGAGCCCCACGTGGGACAACCTGAAGACCTTGCATCTCCTCCAGTGCTTAGAGTCTAATCCCGACTCTGGCCCTTGTCACCTGTGTGCGTGGCTCAGTGGAAAGAGCACGGACTTTGGAGTCAGGGCTCATGAGTTCGAATCCCAGCTCTGCCACTTGTCGGCTGTGTGACTGTGGGCAAGTCACTTAACTTCTCTGTGCCTCAGTTCCCTCATCTGTAAAATGGGGATTAAGACTGTGAGCCCCACGTGGGACAACCTGATTCCCCTATGTCTACCCCAGCGCTTAGAACAGTGCTCGGCACATAGTAAGCGCTTAACAAATACCAACATCATCATCATCATCACTTTGGGCAAGTCACTTAACTTCTCTGTGCCTCAGTTACCTCATCTGTAAAATGGGAACTAAGACTGTGACCCCCGTGTGGGACAACCTGATTACCTTGAATCTACCCTAGCCCTTAGAACAGTGCTTGGCACATAGTAGGCGCTTAAATACCATCATCATCATCATTATTATCATTATTATTAATAGTGCTTGGCACATAGAAGTGCTTAACAAATACCATCATTATTATTATTATTATTAATAGTGCTTAGCACATAGTAAGTACTTAACAAATACCATCATCATCAAGAAAACGTGGGGAGTCATGCGGGCTCAAAGAATAATGATGGCATTTGTTAAGCACTTACTATGTGCCCAGCACTGTGGCCACTTGACAGAAAAAGAAGAAAAACTGTAGCTTGTAAGCTCGTTGCGGGCAGGGAACGTCTCGACCAACTGTTTTATTGTACTCTCCAAAACACTTCATTCATTCATTCAATCGTATTTGTTTAGCACTTACTGTGTGCATAGCGCTGTAATAATAATAATAATGTTGGTATTTGTTAAGCGCTCACTATGTGCAGAGCACTGTTCTAAGCGCTGGGGTAGATACAGGGTCATCAGGTTGTCCCACGTGAGGCTCCCAGTCTTCATCCCCATTTTACAGACGAGGTAACTGAGGCCCAGAGAAGTGAAGTGACTCGCCCACAGTCACACAGCTGACAAGCGTCAGAGCCGGGATTCGAACCCATGACCTCTGACTCCCAAGTACTAAACACTTGGGAGAGTACGTTAGAACTGTGAGAGACAATCGCTGCCCACAGGGGGTGGAGACAGACATCGCTACAAATAAACAGACATTGATATGCTCTGCTCACGCTCAATCGACACCATCGATTAATTGTTAGAGGGGATGGGGGAACCTGGGGAGTGGTCAAGAAGGGAAGAGGCAAAGCGGAAAGTTGAAAAGAGGGTGGGAGAGAGGAAAAGGGGGACAGGAGGAGAGGGGGAGAAAAAAGGGGGGAAAGGGGAAGAGGTTGAGAAAAGAAGGGAAGAAAGAGAGGGGCAGAGGGAGAAAATAGTCACCCCCGCTTCCATCACACCACGGCAGGAGCAGCCACCCCAGGCCGGCCTGGCCCAGTTGGAGAAGATGGTCACCCCAGCCGGGATCGACCCTCCACAGTAGCTCCGAGGCCGCCTTCTGGTCCAGACACCCCCTCCTTCCTTCATTCGTTCAATCGTATTTATTGAGCGCTTACTGCGTGCAGAGCACTGTACTAAGCGCTTGGAATGCACAATTCGGCAACAGAGACAATTCCTGTCCAACGATGGGCTCACGGTCTAAAAGGGGGGGAGACGGACAACAAAACAAATTCATTCATTCATTCATTCAATAGTATTTATTGAGCGCTTACTATGTGCAGAGCACTGTACTAAGCGCTTGGGATGAACAAGTCGGCAACAGATAGAGACAGTCCCTGCCGTTTGACGGGCTTACGGTCTAATCGGGGGAGACGGACAGACGAGAACAATGGCACTAAACAGCGTCAAGGGGAAGAACATCTCGTAAAAACCGATGGCAACTAAATAGAATCAAGGCGATGTACAATTCATTAACAAAATAAATAGGGTAACGAAAATATATACAGTCGAGCGGACGGGTACAGTGCTGTGGGGATGGGAAGGGAGAGGTGGAGGAGCAGAGGGAAAAGGGGAAAATGAGGCTTTAGCTGCGGAGAGGTGAAGGGGGGATGGCAGAGGGAGTAGAGGGGGAAGAGGAGCTCAGTCTGGGAAGGCCTCTTGGAGGAGGTGATTTTTAAGTAAGGTTTTGAAGAGGGAAAGAGAATCAGTTTGGCGGAGGTGAGGAGGGAGGGCGTTCCGGGACCGCGGGAGGACGTGACCCGGGGGTCGACGGCGGGACGGGCGAGACCGAGGGACGGCGAGGAGGTGGGCGGCGGAGGAGCGGAGCGTGCGGGGTGGGCGGTAGAAAGAGAGAAGGGAGGAGAGGTAGGAAGGGGCGAGGTGATGGAGCGCCTCGAAGCCTAGAGTGAGGAGTTTTTGTTTGGAGCGGAGGTCGATAGGCAACCACTGGAGTTGTTTAAGAAGGGGAGTGACGTGCCCAGATCGTTTCTGCAGGAAGATGAGCCGGGCAGCGGAGTGAAGAATAGACCGGAGCGGGGCGAGAGAGGAGGAAGGGAGGTCAGAGAGAAGGCTGACACAGTAGTCTAGCCGGGATATAACGAGAGCCCGTAATAGTAAGGTAGCCGTTTGGGTGGAGAGGAGAGGGCGGATCTTGGCGATATTGTAGAGGTGAAACCGGCAGGTCTCGGTAACGGATAGGACGCGTGGGGTGAACGAGAGGGACGAGTCAAGGATGACACCGAGATTGCGGGCCTGCGGGACGGGAAGGACGGTCGTGCCATCCACGGTGATGGAGAAGTCCGGGAGCGGACCGGGCTTGGGAGGGAAGATGAGGAGCTCAGTCTCGCTCATGTTGAGTTTTAGGTGGCGGGCAGACATCCAGGTGGAGACGTCCCGGAGGCGGGAGGAGATGCGAGCCCGAAGGGAGGGGGAGAGGACAGGGGCGGAGATGTAGATCTGCGTGTCATCTGCGTAGAGATGGTAGTCAAAGCCGTGAGAGCGGATGAGTTCACCGAGGGAGTGAGTGTAAATGGAGAACAGAAGAGGGCCAAGAACTGACCCTTGAGGAACTCCAACAGTTAAACAGTTAACAAAGCAAGTAGTAAGGCATCAATGCCATCAAGATCAATAGAATCATGGATATAGATGTAGACACATTATTAAAACGAAACTAAAATAGAATAATAAATAATATATACAGTATACACAAGTGCTGTGGGGAGGGAAGGGGCTAGAGCAGAGGAAGGGAGGAGGGGGAATGAGAAGGGGAGGAGGGGCAGAGGGAAAGGGACGGAGACCCCGCAACACGTTTCCTGGGGCGAGACGGAGACTCCAGCCTGGGTCCAGAGTGAGGCAGAGTGGCGTCCAGGACGGGGAGCGAGAGCGGGTCTGGGGGAGGAAGAGGCGGCTATTATGGAGCCACCATCTTGGGCCACTTCCTGCTCCCGCCCGACCCTTAAGGCCAAAGGAGATCATGTTGAGTCGACACGATCGGATTCGCTTTCTCACACAATCGGGAGTCGTGCGGACTGGAAACGTCCGGAGGTGCAAGTAGGGTCTATGGGTCCATCGATCGAGCGATGGTATTTATTCAGTCATTCACTCAACCACATTTATTGAGTGCTACCCGTGTGCAGAGCACTGTACGAAGCGCTTGGAGAATTCAGCAATAAACAGACCCATTTCCTGCCCATAACGAGCTCACAATGAACTAGGCACTTGGGAGAGTTCAATACACCAGAATTGCTAGACGTTCTATGCCCACATTAAGCTGACAGTTCCGTCTAGGGTCAGGGTTCTAGGAGGGTCTAGGAGAGGGTTGACTAGAGGAAATGTTTGGGTTGTCAAAGAGAACATCCCTCACCACGGCCCAGCATGGCTAGAACGAAGACCTGGGAGTCAGAAGAACCTGGGTTCCGATCCCAGCCCCGCCAATTGTCTGCGGTGTGACGTTGGGCAAGTCACTTCACTTCTCTGGGCCTCAGTTCCCTCGTTTTTAAGATGGAGATCAAGGCTGTGAGCCTTATTGTGGGACAGGGACTGTGTCCGACCTGATTATCTTGCATCTACCCCAGTGTTTGGAACAGCACTCAATAAATACGATTGAATGAATGAATAGTGAGCGCATAACAAATACCACAGTTATTATTATTATTATAAGAGACGATCAGGTCGGACACAGTCACCGTCCCATGTAGGGCTCACCATCTTAATCCCCATTTTACAGATGAGGTCACTGAAGCCCAGAGAAGTGAAGAAAATTGCCTAAGGTCATACAGCAGACAAGTGGCGGAGGCAGGATTAGAACCCAGGTGCTCTGACTAAAAGACCTAATCTAGTTTTCAGACGGCAAAGAGCCTCTGTGTCAAAAGAGCACTGTGTCAGGAATTCCTCTATGTATGTAGCACGTAGGCCCAAAACATTAGACCCCATTCCTTCGCCCATCTGTAATTTATTTTACTGCTTGGGGTAGTGGACAGAGTCTGGGTCTGGGAGTCAGGAGGTCATGGGTTCTAATCCCGGCTCCGCCACTTGTCTGCTGTGTGACCTTGGGCAAGCCACTTCACTCTCTGGGCCTCAGTTTCCTCATCTGTAAAATGGGGATTGAGACTGTGAGCACCATGGGAGACAGGGACTGTGTCCATCCCAATCTTCTTGTATCCACCCCAGTGCTTAGTACAGTGCTTGGCAGACAGTTAAGCACTTAGCAAATACCATTTTTATTATTATCATTTTTAAAATTTTATTATATCATAAGAGAAGCAGCTTAAGAGAAGCAGCATGGCTCATTGGAAAGAGCATGGGCTTGGGAGTCAGAGGTCATGGGTTCAAATGCCTGCTCAGCCACTTGTCAGCTGTGGAACTTTGGGCAAGTGACTTAAAACTTCCTTACTAATAACAATCATAATTGTGGTATTTGTTAAGCGATTAAGCTCTCTGTGGGCAGGGAACGTGTCTACCAACTTACTATTATTATTACGGTATTTATTAAGGCACTGTACTAAGCCCTGAGATGGATTCAAGCAAACTGGACTGGACACAGTCCCTGTCCCATGAAGGGCTCACGGTCTCAATTCCCATTTTCCTGATGAGGTAACCGAGACCCAAACAAGTGAGGTGACTTGCCCAAGATCACGCAGCTGACAAGCAGCGGAGCCGGGATTAGAACCCATGACCTTCTGACTCTCATGCCCGTGCTCAATCCACTATGCCATGCTGCTTCTCTCTGTTGCACTGTAGCCTCCCAAGCATTCTGTGCTGCATTCTGCACACAGTTAGCGCTCAATAAATACCACCGAATGATTGAAATTCCATCGATTGATCGATTACTACGTGCCAAACTTTCTACTAGGGGCTGGGGAGAGCAGACTGTAATCAGGGAGGACCCAGTCCTTGTCCCATATGGAGCTGACTGTCTACAGGGGAGAGAGAACAGGAATTTCGACCCCAATTTACAGATGGGATAACAGATGAGGCACAGAGAAATGAAGTGACTTGTCCGAGGTCACACAGCAGGCAAGTGGCTAATCCAGAATTAGAACCCGAGTCTCTTCATTCATTCAATCGTATTTATTGAGCACTAACTGTGTGCAGAGCACTGTACTAAGCGCTTGAAATTTACAAATCGGCAACAGATAGAAACAATCCCTGCCCAACAAGTGGCTCGCAGTGGGATTCTCCCGACACTCAGCAGTGTGATCTTTCCGCTAAGCCCTGTAGTTTGTGTACACCAAAAGGCATAGTTCGGTACTCTGCATGGAGTAAGTGCTCAATAAATACTAATAGTCAATCAATGGTATTTTGGGAGCGTTTATTGTGTGCAGAGGACACAGAGCTATGAGCTTGGGAGAGACAATCCAACAGAGTTGGTCTATGCAATCCCTGCCCATGAGGAGCTTACAGTCTAAAGAGTTCTGATCTCAACTGAGATCATTAGGATTGACAAGGCTTTTGATCGGTCATTCATTCATTCAATCGTATTTATGGAGCGCTTACTGTGTACAGAAGATTTTACTAAGCCCTGGGGAGAGTATAATATAACAATAAGCAGACACGGTCCCTGCCCACAGTGAGTTTACAGTCCAGGGGAGGGGATGGACAATAATATAAAGAAATCAGTTACAGATATGGACGTAAAGGCTGTGAGGCGCGGAGGGGAGATGAATAAAAGGGAGCAAGCCAGGGTGACGCAGAAGGGAGTGGGAGAAGAGGGAAGTGGGGCTTAGTCAGGGAAGGCCTCTCGGAGGAGATGGGCCTCAATAAGGCTTTGAAGGCAGGGGAGAGTCGGATTGTCTGTCGGATTAGAGGAGAGAGAGCGTTCCGGGCCAGAGACAGGGCATGGGTAGGAGGTCGGCAACCAGACAGGCGAGATGGAGGCCCAGGGAGAAGGTTAGCGGCAGCAGAGGAGCGGAGTGTGCGGGCTGCGATGGAGAAGGAGAGGACGGACGGGAGGGAGGAGGGAGCGAGGGGATGGACGGCTCTAAAGCCAACGGTGAGGAGTTTCTGTTTGATGTGGAGGTGGATGGGCAATCACTGGAGGTTCTTTAGGAGGGGGGAATCAGTGTCTACTGAAAAATGAATGGCTGAGGAGCTGAGCGCTTATCTACACTGACAGGGTGTTAGGCGGGTGAGATTTAAAGTAGCTCTTGGACCCAGCCTCATCTCTGTTCAGCCCAGAAAGGACCCCCCTGCCAGCTTTAATGGAAAATTCAAAAACACCGTTATTAGAATTAAACTATCCAGCTGGCAAATATACCTCTACATTCGAATGCTCTTTGCTATTTGCTATTATCCAATCCAAATATTTCTTCATCCGGTGTTGTCCGCATTTATGAATAATATGAATAATAATGGTAATAATAATAGGTTAAGCACTCACTATGTGGCAAACACTGTACTAAGCGCTGGGGCAGATACAAGTTAAGCAGGGCCCACATGGGGCTCACAGTTTAAAAAGGAGAAGAGGTACTGAATCCCCATTTTGCAGATGAGGGAACGGAGGCCCAGAGAAGTCAAGTGACTCGACCGAGGTCACACAGCGGACGAGCGGCGAAGAACCCAGGCCCTTTGACTCCCAGGCCCGGGCTCTACCCACTGGGCCACACTGCTTCTCTCCCGGACCAGACACGACCAGACCAGACATCACAATGAGCCAGTGGAAAGTATTTATTTTCAAATGCTCGGATTCTCGATGCTGATGGAAAAGAGGCATATGTTTAAAGCTACAGTAGCTCCAGTCTCGCGACAGTGTCAGACTAACCAGTTTATTTAAGGAACTGCAAAAGGATATAGAGTGGAATAGGAGTACAAACATTCAAGACACTAAAAATAAAAATGCAGATACCCCGAAACCCCAAACGTCTGATGTACTTCCGGTAAGACATTCGTTTTTTTTTAGAATCACCATCAATCTATCCCCTTCACCTCTGATTTAACACCTCTTTGTGGGCAGGGAATTTGTCTACCAACTCTGCGTTGTGCTCTCCCAAGCGTCTGGTTCAGTGCTCCGCACACAGGAAGCGCTCAATAAATGCGACGGATCGATTAGCCCAGTCGGAGAGCCATCACGATCCAAGCAGGAGGAGCGACGGCGGGATTCTTTCTTTCCGCTGGAAGAGACGGAAGAATCCAAAATCCAGACCCAAAACCCTGTTGAATTGTGTCTTATTATTTGAAGGTGGAGCTTAAGCTCGATTCGATTTTGTCCCTTCGCTTCACAAGCGTCTGGGTTTTAAAAGAACATGCAGACGCGCTCTCCGAGGTGGGGGCTTTCACCTGTTGACAAATCGCTGCTCAACCACACAGAGCTAGGATTTTATTCTTTTTCCCGCCGAACCCTTCTCCCCCAGAGCCTCGGCCCTAGAAAATTGAGTTCTCTTTTCACCGCTTGAAAGATAAAGCCAGAAAGTGGAGAGAATAGTGGAGCTATTGATCTTCTAACACGTATTTACAAACAGCACTGTCTTATGTTTGAATGGAGTGAATGCTTGCTGTGTGCGATGTAAAAGAAACCAAAAAGGAGAAAAAAAAAAACCCACTCCAATCGCTAGCGCTTTGCAGTTGTGAAACAGCGTCCTGTAAGGCTTCGGAAAGCCCTAACGAAAGGGACATTATCACGAAATTCTCTACGGATACCTTCCTATGCCTTAGTACACTGCAATCGTAACGTGGACGTGTATTTTTTACTAAAATAAAACCTCTTGTAGCATAATTAAAGTGACCCTCTCGGCGTGTGAGATCTTTAGGCAACAGCATGCGGCTAAAATCCAGCGGTGGATTTAAGGTGCTCCGTTACCTTAGTTTTCGACCCTTGCTAGAACCAGATGAAAAAAAAAGGCTGCTGGGACTTGCTTCTCTTTGACCTCCAGCTCTCTGGGACAAAGGATTATCCCCTGTGGCGTGGTCACACCCTCACTACTTACCCCTTCACTTCATCGCCTCCTTCACTCCAGTTGTTATTGCTACAAAACCTCCTCCAATTTAAGGCTCTTCCTTTCCTTTTAAGGCGCCTTCTTTCAACAGGCGAGACCCTAAGATCCCCGGAGATTTATAGTTAGCTTCACTGCATCCACGGCTAGGAAAAAGATTATCAACAGAAACAGCTGGCCACTCCGTTTAGTACTAATAATAAGAACTTGGTCGGTTATGGAGCGCCTGGATGTTTTTCCAGAGCGCGTCCGTAGCAAGGACCTCGATTTATCTGCTCGTCATTCCTGGGTGATAGAGAGAGGCAGATACCGTCCATCCCCATTTTAGAGATGAGGAGGGTGAGGCCTAGAGAGGTCAAGGGGCCTGTCCAAAGTCACCCCGCAGGCTAAGGGGAGAGTCAGGACTAGAACCCCTAAAACTTTCTAGAATGGAGTCCCAGCCCTTGTCCCTAGATGACTCTCAATCCGGGAGCTGAGATCTTCCTCCTCTAGGTACGTCTCCCTCTACCAACACAATGAAGTCAGACAATGGTTCAACAGCAAGGATAGATGGGAATTCGGGCAAGACGGTTTTCGTTTTGCGTGACGCTTTTCTGTCTGTGAGAGGTTAGAAAAGCAGGGCCTTTTTCTTCAGTTCGTTCCTTTTCCACAGAGCCAGGCGATCAAATTCTTCGGCGGTCATCCCAAACACGTCCCGGAACTCTTCAGGGGACAAGTGTCTCTTTGAAAGAAAATGAAAAAAAAAAGTGGTTACGTAATTCGGGAAAAATCGAGGTTCTGGGAAAATAATGATGATGGCATCTGTTAGGCGCTTACTACCTGCACTGTATTATGCGCTGCGGTGGATACGAGCAAATGGTATTGGATACAGTCCCTGTCCCACATGAGGCTCACAGTCTAAATCCCCGTTTTACAGATGAGGTCACTGAAGCCCAGAGAAGCGAAGTGACTTGTCCAAGGTCACACCAAAGACAGGTGACGGAGTTGGGATTAGAACCTCTCTGGCCGATCATTCTCGGTCTCCTACGCTGGAGCCTCCTCCCCCTCCCATCCTTTAACTGTCGGAGTTCCTCAAGGGTCAGTTCTCGGCCCTCTTCTGTTCTCCATTTACACTCACTCCCTCGGTGAACTCATCCGCTCTCACGGCTTCGACTACCATCTCTACGCAGATGACACGCAGATCTACATCTCCACCCTGTCCTCTCCCCCTCCCTTCGGGCTCGCGTCTCCTCCCGCCTCCGGGACGTCTCCGCCTGGATGTCGGCCCGCCACCTAAAACTCAACGTGAGCGAGACCGAGCTCCTCATCTTCCCTCCCGAACCCGGTCCGCTCCCGGACTTCTCTATCACCGTGGATGGCACGACCGTCCTTCCCGTCCCGCAGCCCCGCAATCTCGGTGTCATCCTTGACTCGTCCCTCTCGTTCACCCCACGCGTCCTATCCGTTACCGAGACCTGCCGGTTTCACCTCTACGATATCGCCAAGATCCGCCCTTTCCTCTCCACCCAAACGGCTACCTTACCGTTACGGGCTCTCGTTATATCCCGGCTAGACTACCATGTCGGCCTTCTCTCTGACCTCCCTTCCTCCTCTCTCGCCCCGCTCCGGTCTATTCGTCACTCCGCTGCCCGGCTCATCTTCCCACAGAAACGATCTGGGCACGTCACTCCCCTTCTTAAACAGCTCCAGTGGTTGCCTATCGACCTCCGCTCCAAACAAAAACTCCTCACTCTAGGCTTCGAGGCGCTCCATCACCTCGCCCCTTCCTACCTCTCCTCCCTTCTCTCTTTCTACCGCCCACCCCGCACGCTCCGCTCCTCCGCCGCCCACCTCCTCGCCGTCCCTCGGTCTCGCCCGTCCCGCCGTCGACCCCCGGGTCACGTCCTCCCGCGGTCCCGGAACGCCCTCCCTCCTCACCTCCGCCAAACTGATTCTCTTTCCCTCTTCAAAACCTTACTTAAAAATCACCTCCTCCAAGAGGCGTTCCCAGACTGAGCTCCTCTTCCCCCTCTACTCCCTCTGCCATCCCCCCTTCACCTCTCCGCAGCTAAAGCCTCATTTTCCCCTTTTCCCTCTGCTCCTCCACCTCTCCCTTCCCATCCCCACGGCACCGTACTCGTCCGCTCGACTGTATATATTTTCGTTACCCTATTTATTTTGTTAATGAATTGTACATCGCCTCGATTCTATTTAGTTGCCATCGTTTTTACGAGATGTTCTTCCCCTCGACGCAGTTTATTGCCATCGTTCTCGTCTGTCCGTCTCCCCCGATTAGACCGTAAGCCCGTCAAACGGCAGGGACCGTCTCTATCTGTTGCCGACTTGTTCATCCCAAGCGCTTAGTACAGTGCTCTGCACATAGTAAGCGCTCAATAAATACTATTGAATGAATGAATGAATGAACCCATGGCCTTTTGACTCCCAGGCCCGGGCTCTAGCCACTACGCCATATTGCTTTTCCAGAGTGTTCAATCTTGTACTGACAAATTCATTCATTCACTCATTCATTCAATCATACTCATTAAGCACTTAACTGTGTGCAAAGCACTGTAAAAAGCCCTTGGGAAAATACAACAATAAACAGTGACAATCCCTGCCCTCAACTAGCTCAGAGATTGGCAGGGGTCGGGGAAGACACATATCAATACAAATAAATAAAATTACAGATATGGAAATAAGTGGTGTGGGGCTGCGAGGGCAGGGGAGAGCAAAGGGAGGGAATCGAGATGACTCAGAAGGGAGAGGGAGAAGAGGAAAAGTGAGGCTTAGGCAGGGAAGGCCTCTTGGAGGAGATGGGCCTTCAGTAAGGCTTTGAATGGGGGGAAGAGTCGTTGTCTGGAGGATGTGAGGTGGGAGGAAGTTCCAGGTCAGAGGCGGGACGCGGGGCAGGGGTCGATGGCGGGACAGGCGAGAAGGAGGCCCGGTGAGGAGGTGAGCGGCCGCAGAGGAGCGGAGTGTGCGGGCTGCGATGGAGAAGGAGAGAAAGGGGGTGAGGTAGGAGGGGACAAGGGGATGGACTGTTTTAAGGCCAATGGTGAGGAGTTACGGAAGTGGATAGGTATCCACTGGAGATTTTGGGCAAGTAAACTGACTTGCCCAAGGTCACACAGCCTACTAGTGGCGGAGCTGGGATTAGGACCCAGGTCCTCTGTCTCCCAAACCCGTGCACTTTCCACTAGGCCACACCGCTTCTGTCCACCTCTCTTCTCTCTCAAAACCTCCTTCCTACCACAGTTATGACCGTTGTCATTCCTGTACCCTGACGATGCACAGGGCTGCTCATACCTTTGGCCAAAATGGAGATTTATGCTCTGAGTTAACTCTAATCTCTTATGGAAGGACAGTGCTCTGCACATAGTAAGCGCTCAATAAATACTATTGAATGAATTTGATTGATGACTTCAGTGCTGGATGAAGGCTGGGAAAACAGGAGGCTCTAGACTGTAAGCAGGGAATATGTCTGTTTGGTGTATTGGCTAGAGACTGGGAGTCAGGTCATGGGTTCTAATCCCGCTCTTCCATTGTCGGTTATGCGACCTTTGCCAAGTCACTTCACTCCTCTGGGCCTAAATCACCTTATCTGTAAAATGGGACTGTGAGCCCTACCGTGGGACAGGGACTTGACAAAACGCTTAACAAATCACAGCACTTAGTACAGTGCTCTGCCAGTGGTAAATTCTCAGTCAATACGACTGACTGACTCATTCGGCAAAATTTACAGTAATAATAATAATAATAATTGTATTTGTTAATGGCTTACTATGTGCCAGTCGCTGTAATAATAATGACGACGGTATTAGTTAAGCGCCTACTATGTGCCGAGCACTGCTCTAAGCGGGAGGGTAGATAAAAGGTAATCAGGTTGTCCCACATGGGGCTCAGAGTCTTAATCACACTTTGCAGATGAGGTAACTGAGGCACAGAGAAGTTAAGTGATTTGCCCAAACTCACTCAGCTGACAATCGGTGGAGCCGTAATTAGAACCCACGACCTCTGACTCCCAAGCGCGGTCTATTTCTACTGAGCCATGCTGCTTCTCAAGTACTCAGTACTCAGTCCTGAGCACTGGGGTAGGTACGGGGTAATCAGGTTGTCCCACATGAGGCTCACAGTCTTAATCCCCATTTTCCAGATGAAGTAACCGAGGCCCAGAGAAGTGAAGTGACTTGCCCAAAGTCACACAGTTGACAAGGGGCAGAGTCGGGATTAGAATCTAAGCACCGGAGGGGATAATCAGGTTGAACACAGTCCCCCTCCCAAGTGGGACTCCCAATCTTAATCCTCTTGATTGTGAGTCCATTTTCCAGATGAAGTAACCGAGGCCCAGAGAAGTGAAGTGACTTGCCCAAAGTCACACGGCTGACAAGTGGCAGAGCCGGGAATAGAACCCACTCCCTCTGACGCCCAAGCCTGGGCTCTTTCCACTAAGCCACGTTGCTTCTCAAGTACTAAGTACTCAGTACTAAGCACTGGGGTGGGTACAAGGTAATCAGGCTGGACGCCGGGCTCAGTCTCAATCCCCATTTTCCAGCTGCGGGAACTGAGGCCCAGAGAAATGAAGCGACTTGCCCAAGATGACAGAGCAGACAAGTAGCAGAGACAGAATCAGAATCCAGATCCTTCGGACTCCCAGGGCCGGGCTCCAGCCACTGGGCCGCGCCGCTTCTGACACGGCTTTCTCGGGCCGCGGATCCACGCAGAAGGCAGCCCTGCATTTTCTCTATTTCAAACGGACTCCTCCAGCTGCCCTGGCAAAGATCCACGTGCTGACTCTTTTTTTCCCCCAGGCCCATGGATCTGACCCAAGCAGATGTGCTGGAAATCTTATATTATCTGGGTGGTGCACATTCATTAGGGTTATTTTTCAAATGGGCTAGGCCGATAGTTTCTTCAGTGTGCTTGCAGATTTTTTCGCGTCTCTCGAGATGCATAAAATTAAACAAAAAATTAACCAAGGGTCAAAACTGCTAGGCTCCACCGCCTTTTGCTTGATAACGTGACGCTTTTAGTCCTCTGGGTGTTGCAACGACCCTCCAGTTCTACCTAGTACCATCATCAGTAATAATGATGATGATGGTATTTGTGAAGCGCTTACTATAATAATAATTAATAATTATGGTATTTGCTAAGCATTTACTATGTGCCCAGCACTGTTCTAAGCGCTGGGGTAGATATAGGGTAATCACCTTGTCCCACGTGAGGCTCTCAGTCTTAATCCCCATTTCACAGATGAGGTAACTGAGGCTCAGAGAAGTGAAGTGACTTGCCCAAGGTCATACAGCTGACATGTGGTGGAGCTGGGATTAGAACCCACGACCTCTGACTCCCAAGCCCGGGCTCTTTCCACTAAGCCACGCGGCTTCTCAATAATAACGTTGGTATTTGTTAAGCGTTTACTATGTGCAGAGCACTGTTCTAAGCGCTGGGGTAGATACAGGCTCATCAGGTTGTCCCACGTGAGGCTCACGGTCTTAATCCCCATTTTCCATATGAGGTAACTGAGGCCCAGAGAAGTGAAGTGACTTGCCCGCAGTCACACAGCTGACAGGCGGCAGAGCCGATATTCGAATCCATGACCTCTGACTCCTAAGCCCGGGCTCTTTCCACCGAGCCACACTCTAGAGTGGGGTGGGGGGTAGAGCCTGGGCCTGGGAGTCAGAAGGACCTGGGTTCTAATCCCGGCTCGGCCATCTGGCTGCTGTGTGACCTCGCGGTGTGACCTCGGGCAAGTCATTTCATTTCCCTGGGTTTCCTTCACTTATAAAATGGGGATTAAGATTGTCAGCCCCACGTGGGACGTGGATTGTGTCCAACCTGAATATCTTGTACCCACACCAGTGCTTAGACAGCCAGTCAGTCGTATTTGTTGAGCGCTTACTGTGGAAAAAGCACTGGACTACGAGCAGGGCACTGTACTGAGGGCTTGGGATGCCCACTGCCTTTTACCTCGGAAGCATCATCTCCAACAGTCATAGCTTCATTCCAGATTCTACGTGATCTCACAATGGCCTTTTGAAACGTTATTAGGGCAGGGATCAGGTCTTCTAACCAGGGTGTACTCTCTCAAGCGTCTAGTACAGTGTCCACACATAGCTCTTAATAAATCCTTTTCCTGGGCAAATCCAACTTTCCCGCCATCTCTTTCCCCCGTGCATATATTAATTAATTAATTCATTCATTCATTAAATTGTATTTACTGAGCACTGACTGTGTGCTGAGGCCTGTACTAAGCGCTTGGAAAGTCCAATTCAGCAACAAAAAAGGGACAATCCCTGCTCACAACGGGCTCACAGTCTATTTTGATGTTATCTGTTATCTGTTATCTGTTGCCTGTTATCTGTTGCCGACTTGAACTTTCCAAGAGCTTAGTACTGTGCTCCGCGTACGGCAAGTGCTCAATAAATACGATTGAATGAATGAATAATAATGTTATGATGTTGGTATTTGTTAAGCGCTTACTATGTTCCGAGCACTGTTCTAAGCTCTGGGGTAGACACAGGGGAATCAGGTTGTCCCACGTGGGGCTCACAGTCTTAATCCCCATTTTAAAAGATATCAATCAATCAAGATATCAATCAATCAATCAAACAACGGTACTTGATTGCAATGGACTGCAGCATGCCTTATTGGAAAGAGCCCGGGCTTGGGAGTCAGATGATGTGGGTTCTAATCCACTTTGCTGTGAGACCTTGGGCAAGGCACTTAATAATAATAATAATAATAATAATAATGATAATAATTCTGGTATTTGTTAAGCGCTTACTATGTGCCAGGCACTGTACAAAGCGCTGGGTGGATACAAGCTGGCTGGGTTGGACACAAGCTGAGTTGGCCAGCGTCCCTGTCCCTCAGTGGCTCACTCAACTTCTCTGGGCCTCAGTTACCTCATCTGTAAAATGGGGATTAAGATTGGGAGCCCTGCGTGGGTCAACCTGATTACCTTGCATCTACCTCAGTGCTCAGAACAGTGCTTGGCACATAATAAGAGCTTAAAAAACACCGTATTTTTTTTTTTTACTATTGGACTGTTACTGTATGCAGAGACCTATACTAAGCATTTAAAAGAGCCCAGCTGCAATAGAGTTGACGGTCACAATCCTGAACAACCTGTCAGCTCGTTGTGGGCGGGGAACTCTGTTGCACTGGACTCTTCCAAGCGCTTAGTACAGTGCTCTGCACACTGTAAACACTTAACAGATACCATTGATCGATTGATAAGTAGTTTATAATCAATGAATCAATCGATCAGTGGCACTCAGAGCACTTAAAATAACATAATACAGTAGAGTTGGTAGACATGATTCCTGCCCACGAAGAATTTACAGTCTAGAGGAGGAGAAAGAGATGGAAATAATCCATTCCAGGCAGAAGAAATGGGAGACTGTAAAAATACATCCATCAGTGCTGTGGGGCTGGGGGTGGGGGTGGGGGGATATCACGTGCTTTAAGGGGACAGATTCAAGGACATAGATGTGACGCAGAAGGGAGACTAGGGGAATCAATCAAATCAATAATAATAATGATGGTATCTGTTAAGCGCGTACTTTGTGCCAGGCCCCGTACTAAGCGCTGGGGTGGAAACAAACCGGGTTGGACACAGTCCCTGTCCCACATGGGGCTCATAGTCTCATTTTACATCCATTTTGCAGATGAGGTAACTGAGGCCCAGAGAACTGAAGCGACTTGCCCAAGGTCACACAGTGGACAATAATAATAATAATAATGTTGGTCTTTGTTAAGCGCTTACTATGTGCCGAGCACTGTTCTAAGCGCTGGGGTAGACGCAGGGGAATCAGCCCCACGTGGGGCTCACAGTCTTCATCCCCATTTTACAGATGAGGTCACTGAGGCACCGAGAAGTGAAGTGACTTGCCCAAAGTCACACAGCTGACAAGTGGCAGAGCCAGGATTCGAACCCATGACCTCGGACTCCAAAGCCCGTGCTCTTTCCACTGGGCCACGCTGCTTCTCGTGGTGGCGGAGCTGGGATTAGGACCCATGATCTTCTGACTCCCAGGCCCATACTCCAGCCACTACCCCATGCTGCTTCCTCAATCAATCAATGATATTTATCGATCACCTGATATTATTATTGAATAAATAGAATTATAGATATTTATTCATTATTAAGGAAATAAATATAATAATAAATCCCCCATCCACAATGAGCTTACACTCCAGATGGCAAAATCCTCACGTGGTGAGAGAAGAGAAGATCTATCTTTCCATCAACAGTACTTTCACAGCCCTCTATGATGCACAGAGCACACTGCACTAAACGCTTAGGAGAGAACTCTAGAGTTAGAAGACGGGAAGCTTCTGATTAGACAGTAAGCCCGTCAAACGGCAGGGACCGTCTCTATCTGTTGCCGACTTGTTGGTTCCAAGCGCTTAGTACAGTGCTCTGCAGATAGTAAGCGCTCAATAAATACTATTGAATGAAGCTTGCCTACAAAGAGTAAATCCGTGAGCGTGTTGGATAAGCAGGTCCAGGAAGGTGAAGAAAGGGAACTTGGCTTTTTACCAGAACCAAGATTATCACAAGAAGCTTTCAAAACACTCCACGGACATGAAACAACCAATACCTCAGCTCAGCCCCACTCCACAGATCCTTCGAATCCCACTTCTCTGCTCTGCGACTTTGGGCACGTCACTTAATATTTCTGTGCCTCAGTTACCTCATCTGTAAAATGGGGATTAAGACTGTGAGCTCCACATGGGACAACCTGATTACCTGGTATCTGCCCCAGCACTAGAACAGTGCTTGGCACCTAGTAAGCGCTTATCAAATACCATCATTATTATTCCCCGCCCACATTGAGTTTGTAGTCTAGAGGGGAACACATGCCTAGCGGGAAAGGACCAGGCCTGGGAGTCAGAAAACTTGGGTTGTCATCCCAGCTCTGCCACTTGCCTTCTGGGTGACCTTAGGCCAGTCACTGTCCTTCTCAGGACATCAGTTTCCTCACATGTAAAATGGGATTAAATACCTTTCCTCCCACTCCCTTAGACGGTGAGGCAGGGACTATGTCTGACCTGACTGTCTTGTAATAAACCCAGCACTTATTACAGCTCTCGGCAGATAATAAACACTTAACAAGTACCACTATCATTATTCTTATTGCAGAAGCAATCGAGAGATCGCTCCTTGCGTAATGGATGAATCGTAATCCTTAGGGGGCCTAGAAAATGGAAAGGGAATAAAAGCAGCCTTTCAGTAAAATCTAACCGCATACTCCAGTAATTAGAAAATGCATTCTATTTTGTATCAACGTTGATAAAGCTCACCATTAACCATTAAACCAAAGCCACAAGAAATTTTCCATTGGTTTGTTAAATGATTCAAAGTCTTGCCGTATCAAACAAAAACTCCTCATTCTTTGCTTCCAAGCTGTCCATCCCCTTGCCCCCTCCTATGTCACCTCCTTTCTCTCTTTCTACTGCCCACCCCGCACACTCCGCTCCTCTGGTGCCACCCACCTCCTCACCATCCTCCGTTCTCGCCTATCCCGCCGTCGACCCCCGGCCCACATCCTCCAGCTGTCCCGGAACGCCCTCCCTCCTCACCTCCGCCAAACTAACTCTCTTCCCCTCTTCAAAGCCCTACTGGAACTCACCTCCTCCAGGAGGCCTTCCCAAATTGATCCCTCCCTTGCCCTCTGCTCTTCCTCCCCTCCCCATTCCCCCTACTCCCTCCCTCTGCCCTTCCCCCTTCCCCTCCCCACAGCACTTATGTACACATGTATTTTACTTGTATTGATGCCTGTTTACTTGTTTTGATGTGTAACTCCCCACCTCGAGGGCTGTAAACCCAGCGTGGGCAGGGACTGTCCCTCTTTATTATTGAATTGTACTTTCCAGGTGCTTAGTACAGTGCTCTGCACACAGTAAGCGCTCAATAAATGCAATTGAATGAATGAATGATAGAAAAGGTTCTGAAAAGGCCTGGAATAAGATCACAGGGGAAAGAGAGGAGTGAATTGATGTGGGACAGGGATTGTGTCCAACATGATTAACCTGTAACTACCCTAGTCCTTAGAACAGTGCTTGGCCCATAGTAAGCGCTTAAAAGGCACCATTATTCATTATCATTCTTCTTTGTCTTAACAATAATAATAATAATAATAAAATGATGGTATTTGTTAAGTGCTTACTATGGGCCAAGCACTGTTCTAAGCGCTGGGGGAGATACAAGGTAATCAGGTTGTCCCACGTGGGGCTCACAATCTTAATTCCCATTTTACAGAGGAGGGAACTGAGGCACAGAGAAGTGAAGTGACTTGCCCAAAGTCACACAGCTGACAAGTGACAGAATGGGGATTAGAACCCATGACCTCTGACTCCCAAGATCGTGCTTTTTCCACTGAGCCACTTTGCTTCTCAATTATAATTGTATTATTATCACAATCTCCCAGGTGGTTTCTTGGAATTGGAGCCTGGTTAGAAGAAACAGTACCTGGGAAATAGATGTTCTGCTCAACCAATCGATCATACTTATTGAGCACTTACTATGTGCACAGCACTGTACCAAGCGTTTGGGAGAGTATAATAAAATAGAACTGGTCGACACGTGCCCTGCCCACACTGAGCAGGGGGGAGACAGATATTAACGTAAAGAAATTACGGATCTTTACATAAGTGCCGTGGGGCTGAAGAAGAGGTGAAAAAAGGGAGCAAATCCACGTGAAACGGTGACGTAGAAGGGAGTGAGAGAAGAAACGGGGCTTAGTCAGGGAGGGCCCCGATCTTCATTCTGTAATTTATTACAGAATTTTCAGTAATCACGTTCTGGATTCTACTCGTGACCTCAGACCCTTACTTTAAAAGGTTATCTTAGAAATAAATGATGCCTTTTTGTGGAAACGATTGTATTTTGTCTGAGTTACTCTGTGGATCTAGTGATAAACCCTGAACTCAGCTAAGCAGATTAATAATGCTCAGTATCCTTTGTAGCATCTGCTTGGAATTTGAAGCCCCTACCCACATAGCGGATCATCTCTTTCTCTTTCTCTGCCCACCCGTAAAATATCTTTTGTCTCTTTCCACTGCAGGACTGCAAGCTGGTTGAGAAGGAACCGGCGCTTACTACAGTGCTCTGCACCCAGTAAGCACTTAATAAATATACTTGATTGATTGACAGATCATTTTTTTCTGGTACATTAATTCAATCTTTCAGTAGTATTTATGGAGCGCTTACTGTGTGCAGAGCACTGTGCCGAGCACTTAGGAGAGTACAACAAAACAAATGACCGGCACGTTACCTGGCCGCAGCGAATTTATATTCTAGAGGGAATTAATTCTGTTTAAGAGCTCAGTTTATTTTATTAATGATGTCTAAATATCTCTAATTCTATTTATCTATTTTGATGGTATGGATGCCTGTTTACTTGTTCTGTTTTGTTGTCTGTCTCCCCCTTCTAGGCTGTGAGCCCGTTGTTGGGCAGGGACTGTCTCTATCTGTTGCCGAATTGTACTTTCCAAGCTCTTAGTGCAGTGCTCTGCACACAGTAAACGCTGAATAAATCCGCTGCTCAATAAATACGATTGAATGAATGAGTGAAAGTGACTTGCCATGGGTCACTTAAAACAGTGCTCTGCACACAGTAAATGCTCAGTAAGTACCACTGATTGATCCAAAACCCATGAAAACCAAGGCAATAAGAGCCCCATTCACTGGAGACTCACATCAACACCTGTTGTTGGGTAGGGATTGTCTCTGTTTGTTGTCGAATTGTACTTTCCAAGCGCTTAGTACAGAGCTCTGCACATAGTAAGAGCTCAATAAATACGATTCAATGAATGAATGAATGCAAGTTCCGGTCCAGATGCTTTAGGCAGAGTTTTCTATAGAGTTTGTGCAAATACATTCTTTCATTCATATTTATGGAGCACTTACTATGTGCAGAGCACTGTACTAAGCGGTTGGAAAGTACAATTCGGCAACAGAGACAATCCCTACCCAACAACGGGCTCATAGTCTAGAAGATAATTAGGGTATTTCTTAAGCGCTTACACTGTGCCAAGCACTGTTCTAAGCACTGAGGTAGATAGAAGGTAATCAGGTTGTCCCATGTGGGGCTCACACTGTCAATCCCCATTTTACAATTGAGGGAACTGAGTCATGGAGAAGTGAAGTGAAGTGACTTGCCCAAGGTCACCCAGGAGACAAGTGGCGGAGCTGGGATTAGAAACCACGATCTCCGACTCCCAAGCCTGGGCTCTTGGGAGAAGCAATGTGGCTTAGTGGAGACAGCCCAGACTTAGAAGTCAGAGGTCGTGGGTTCTAATTCCTGCTCCGCCACCTGTCAGCTGTGTGACTTTGGGCAAGTCACTTCACGTCTCGGTGCCTCCTCGGTCACCTCATCTGTAAAATGGGGATTCAATCTGTGAACCTCACATGGGTCAACCTGATTACCCTGAATCTACCCCAGCGCTGAGAACAGTGCTCGGCACATAGTAAGCGCTTAACAAATACCACCATTATCATTATTATTATTATTATTATTATTATTTCCACTGAGCCTCCCTACTTTAATATAGGAAGCTCAGCTTGTGGTGTGCTTCTCACGGAACACCCTTCGCTTCCACAGTGGAGTATTCTATTCGCTTCTTCCTAGCGTCCGCCCGTTCTACAGACAGGCCTGGGGCCAAGCAATACACACGTTAGTATAGATTTGTCCGGATTTCCCTTACGTAGAGACTTTGAACTTACGTGAACTCAGAATACCAGAACCTTGGCAGAGGTCCATTTTCTCATTTCCCGTAATATCCTGTGTTGGAGCATTTTCTCCTAGGGTGTAAGAACATGCTAATACCTGACAAGGCTTCCCTCAAATCTAGAACTGAGGCACAGTTCTTGATCTGAGACATTTGTGCCCACCTCCTCACCGTCCCTCGGTCTCGCCCATCCCGCCGTCGACCCCCGGGCCACGTCCTCCCGCGGTCCCGGAACGCCCTCCCTCCTCACCTCCGACAATCTGATTCTCTTCCCCTCTTCAAATCCCTACTTAAAGCTCACCTCTTCCAAGAGGCCTTCCCAGACTGAGCTCCCCCCTTTCTCCCTCTGCTCCCTCTACCTCCCCGCCTTCACCTCTCCGCAGCTAAACCCTCTTCTCCCCCCTTTCCTTCTCCTCCTCCCCCTCTCCCGTCTCACCCCCTCAGCACCGTATTCGTCCGCTCAACTGTATAGATCTTCATCACCCTGTTTATTTTGTTTAATGAGATGTACATCACCCCGATTCTAAATTGCTGTGGGGCTGGGGATGGGGAGAACAGCAAATGTCCAAAGGTCACCCATCCAAGGGTATAGAGGAGGAAGTAGGGAGAGTGAGCCAGGGAAAATATGGTTTAGTCGGGAAAGGCCTCGTGGATAGAGCACAGGCCTGTGAGCCAGAACGACCTGAGTTCTAATCCCTGGATTTTACCCCATCTAAGGTCTGAAAGAGACAACTAATACCTCGAAGGCCACAAAGGGAAGAATTATTCATTCATTCGATCGTATTTATTGAGCGCTTACTGTGTGCAAGGCACTGTACTTAATGCTCAGAGAAGCAACATGACATAGAGGATAGAGCACGGGCCTGGGAGTCAGAAGGTGAGGGGTTCTAATAATAATGGTGGTATTTGTTAAGCGCTTCCTATGTGCAGAGCACTGTTCTAAGCGCTGGGGTAGATACAGGGTGATCAGGTTGGCCCACGTGGGGCTCACAGTTTGAATCCTCATTTTGCGGATGACATAACTGAGGCACAGAGAAGTGAAGTGACTCGCCCACAGTCACACAGCTGACAGGTGGCAGAGATGGAATTGTGTGCACGCATCGTGCATTCATGTAATCATTCATTCAATAGCATTTATTGAGCGCTTAGTATGTGCACAGCACTGTCCTAAGCATAGGTTAATCAGGTTGTCCCACCTGAGGTTCACAGTCTTCATCCCCATTTTCCAGATGAGGTAACTGAGGCACAGGGAAGTGAAGTGACTCGCCCACAGTCACACAGCTGCCAGGTGGCAGAGACGGGATTGTGTGCATGCATCGTGCATACATGCAATCATTCATTCAATAGCATTACCCTGTATCTACCCCAGCGCTTAGAACCGTGTTCTAATCCCACCCCAGCCACTTCATTCATTCATTTATTCAGTGGTATTTACTGTGCACCTTATGCGGGCAGAGCACTGTACTAAGCACTTGGAAAGTACAATTCGGCAACAGAGGGAGACAATCCCTACCCAACAATGGGCTCTGTGTGACCTTGGCAAGTCATTTCACTCCTCCGTGCCTCAGTTCTCTCATCTGTAAAATGAGGATTGAAACTGTGAGCCCCAAGTGGGGCAGGGATTGCATCCAACCCGATTTGCTTTTATCCACCTCAGCGCTCAGTACAGTGCTTGGCACATAGTAAGCGCTGAACAAAAACCATAATTGTACGCTATAACAACCAATGGACAGATTCCCAGTACAGTAAGCATTGTAGTTAATGATCAAAGAAACAGCATGACATAGAGGATAGAGCCCGGGGCCTGGGAGTCCGAAGGTCATGGGTTCGAATCCCGGCTCTGCCGCTTATCAGCTGGCTGTGGGCAAATCACTTAACTTCTCTGCGCCTCAGTTACCTCATCTGGAAAATGGGGATGAAGACTATGAGCCCCATGTGGGACAACCTGATTAGCCTGCCCAGTGCTTAGAACAGTGCTCTGCACCTAGTAAGCGCTTAACAAATACCGACATCATTATTCCCATCCACAACGCGCTCAGAGCCTCCGGACGAGATTCCATCTACAGAACCATTTTCTCTGCAGACAGAAATGCCCATTTGAATCCCTCAGGAGAGGCCGAGCGTTGCGGAGAGTCGGGGTTACGGCTCCCTGGATGACGGCTAAGAAACGAGTCGTGCGCGGTTCGCCTTTGGGAGGCCCGAAGCCGCACGTGTTCCTTCCTTCATTCATTCAATAGTATTTATTGAGCGCTTACTATGTGCAGAGCACTGTACTAAGCGCTTGGAATGGACAAATCGGTAACAGAGACAGTCGTGTTTAGACTTCGGGGTAGATGCGGCTTAGCCCAGGGGACAGAGAGTGGCGTCACCTCGACCCAAGATGAGAACCAAGTCCAGCCAGCAGCCCCTGGGGGCTATCAATCGCCACGACATAAAGAAAGGTCCGCGTGCTTGAAGAATGACACTCCGGCTCAAATTCTGCCACCGATATGACCGCGATGAACAAGAGAGATCAGAAGCTGGGACTGAAAGCCGTGGGGATGATCGGGGTACTTGTTAAGTGCCCACTCTGTGATGAGCCCTGGGGAAGGTGCATGCTATGGAAGCTGGACACTGTCTCTGTCTCCCATGGGGCTCGCGGTCTAAAGCAGCGAGCTTCTCTAAGGTCTTAGAGAAGCAGTGTGGCTTAGTGGAAAGAGCCCGGGCTTGGGAGTCAGAGGTCGTGAGTTCTAATCCCGGCTCCGTCACTTGTCCGTTGTGTGACCCTGGGCAACTCGCTTAACTTCTCTGGGCCTCAGTTACCTCAACTGTAAAAATGGGGATTAAAAAAAGCCCCACGTGGGAGAATCTGATTCCCCTGTATCTCCCCCAGCGCTTAGAACAGTGCTCTGCACATAGTAAGCGCTTAACAAATACCATAATTAGTACTATCATTATTATTATTATTATTATTATTAAAGGGGAGGGAGAATGGGAGACAAATCCCGGTTTTACAGATGAGGAAACTGAGGCTCAGAGATGTGATGAGACTTGCCCAAGGAGACTCAAAAGACAAGTGGCAGAGTAGGGATTAGAACCCAGGTCTCCTGACTCTGGGCTCTATCCACTAGGTCACGCTGCTTCATTCCTTCATTCAACCGTATTTATTGAGCACTTACTGTGTGCAGAGCACTGTACTAAGCGCTTGGAATGTACAATTTGGCATCAGATAGAGACAATCCCTACCCAACAATGGGCTCACAGTCATTTCTTTTGGGTTCCTTCTTCAAACCAGTAATAACAATAACCATCATCATAATAATAATGGTACTTGTTAAGTGCTAACCCCGTGCCAAGCACTGTGCTAAGCACTGGGGTAGATACAAGTTCATCAGGTTGGATACAGTCCCTGTCCCACATGGGGCTCGCAGTCTAAGCAGGAGGGAGAAGGATTTGAACCCCAATTTATAGAGGAGGAAACTGAGGGGCAGAGAAGTGAAGTGACTTGCTCAAGGCCACCCAGCAGACACGGGTGACATGGACGCTCAGTCCATGTCTTCCCACTCCTCAAGAACGTCCAGTGGTTGTCCACCCACCTCCACATCAAACAGAAACTCCTCACCATCAGCTTTAAAGCCCTCCACCCTTCACCCGCTCCTCCCCTCACCTTGCTTGGGCAAGTCATTTCACTTCTCTGAGCCTCAGTTCCCACCTCTGTAAAATGGGGATTAAGTCTGTGAGGCCCACCTGGGACAGGGACTGTGTCCAACCTGATTATCTTGTATCCACTCCAGCGCTTAGAATAGTGCTTGGCAAAGAGTAAGCACTTAACAAATACCATCATTATTGTTATTATTACTCCACTCCTCTAGCACCAGCTTATTCACTGTGCCCCGATTTCATCTATCTCGCCGCAGACCCCTGGCCCACATCCTTCCCCTCGCCTGGCAATCCTTCCCCCTTCATAGACACCAGACCCCCTTCCTCTTCCTACCTTCAAATCATTACTAAGGTCAAATCTCTTCCAGGAGGCCTCCTAATAATAATAATAATAATGACATTTGTTAGGTGCTTACTATGTCCCAAGCACTGTACTAAGCACTGGGGTGGATACAAGCAAATTGGGCTTCACACGGTCCCTATCCCATGAGGGGCTCACAGTCTCAATCCCCATTTTACAGATGAGGGAATTGAAGCACAAAGAAATGAAGTGACTTGCCCAGGGTCACACAGCCGAGAAGTGGTGGATTTGGGATTAGAACCCGTGACCTTCTGACCCCTAGGCCAGCACTTATGTACAAATCTATAAATTATAGATCATAAATCATTTATTTATATCACTGTCTGTCCCCTCCCCTTCTAGACTGTAAGCTCCTTGCAGGCAGGGGAGGTGTCTACCAACTCTGTTGAATTGTACTCTACCGAGTGCTTAGTACAGCGCTTTGCACACAGTGAGCGCTCAATAAATAACACTGACTGACTGATATGGAGGAGCTGAGATTGGAAACTCTGGCTCTCTGCCCTGTTTTCTTTCCACTAGGCCACGCTACTTCCAAACTAAATTTCTCAGGAAAACTTTCGGTCAAAGCATTGTTCTATGACTCTTCGTCCCTGCTTCCAAGCCCAAACTCAGTTCTGTCCTGGGCTGACATGTTCATTCATTCATTCAATCACATTTATTGAGCACTTACAGTGTGCAAAGTGCTGTACTAAGCACTTGGGAGAGTACATAGGACAAAAAACAGACATGTTCCCTTCCCACAGTGAGCTTACATGGGTCAGTGCTCTCTATCAGCCAACATTCCCCAGCGGTAGGAGAGGCAGGAATGGCTGTGGATGGGAAGTGGCGTGGCCTAAAGGATAGAGCAACCCGGGAGTCGGTAGGACCTGAGTTCCAATTCCGTCTCCGCCCCTTGTCTGCTGTGTGACCTTGGGCAAATCAATTTACTTCTCTGGGACTCAGTTCCCTCATCTGTAAAACGGGGACTGAGAATGTGAGCCCCATGTGGGACAGGAACTGCGTCCAACCCGATTTGCTCGTATCCAGCCCGGCGCTGAGTAAAGTGCCTGGATCATCGTACGTGCTTAACAAATACCACAGGCATTGTTATTATTATTATTACCCACTTCAGATTCATTCAGTCATATTTATTGAGCGCTTACTGTGTGCCGAGCACTGCTCTAAGCGTTCCGGATGACTATTCACACTGGCTCTCTGCTTTTGAAATGGGCCCTCCAGTCCGGAAATGACGATGGCTCAAATACACGTCCAAGGGCCGAGCGACATCCAGAATTTTCCAGGAATGATAACAGAGATGTTCATCTTCCAAGATAGAAAGAAGGCACTGAGCCTCTGTCGTGCCAAAAATGTTCTCAGCGGGTTGGGAGAGGGCAGACTAGACGAGAGAATGATTTCCTCATACCCAACATGATTCTCTGTGGGCAATCTCTGAATCTCTTGTTAACGGTCTGGTGGTTTATAGGTTTGGAGATGGAATCTCTGCAAACAGATCTTTTCCAAGTACTTGGGAAAGTCAGAATACCGAGAGCAGAGTCAAACTATGCTTATATCCTATGTAATACACCACTATTTCTTCTAAGAAGAACAATAATAATAATAATAACTGGGGTATTTGTTAAGCACATACTATATGGCAGGGCCTGTATTAAGCACTGGGGCGGATACAAGCCAATTGGGTCGGACAAAGCCCCCATCCCACATGGGGCTTACAGTCTAAATCCCCATTTGACAAATGAGGTAACTGAGGCAGAGAGGAGAGAAGTGACGGTGACTTGGCCAAGGTCTCACATCAGACAAGTGGCGGAGCAGAAATTAGAACCCAGGTCCTTCCGACTCCCAGGCCCGTTATCTACTTACTAGGCCACACCGCTTCTACCTCTTCCATAGCTCTCCGCCATCATTTGTTGACTGCTGAGGAGTTATCCAAGTCCATTTTAATGGTCAATATTCTCTATCTATTCAGGGAAGCAGCGTGGCTCAGTGGATAGAGCCCGGGCTTCGGAGTCAGAGGTCACGGGTTCGACTCCCGGCTCTGCCACTTGTCAGCTGTGTGACTGTGGGCAAGACACTTCACTTTTCTGTGCCTCAGTGACCTCATCTGTAAAATGGGGATTAACTGGGAGCCTCACGTGGGACAACCTGATGACCCTGTACCTCCCCCAGCGCTTAGAATAGTGCTCTGCACATAGTAAGCGCTTAACAAATACCAACATTATTATAGTGATCAATCAATCATATTTAGTGAGCCCCATGTGGGATGTGATCATTTTGTGTCTACCCACCAGCGCTTATTACAGAGCTTGGGATATAGTAAGCTCTAAATAAATATCACAATTATTATTATCATTATTCCTGTCCTTATGGAGATTGAAATCTAGCAGGGGAGGCAGTTATTAAAATAGAGGACGGGTATTGGGAAACAGCAGAGTGTGAAGATAGATCCGTGTCAGGTTGTGTTGTGTCTAAGTGTGATAGGACTGTGTGACCACCAACTGCTCAGTTGACACAGAAGTTTTTTGGGGCTTCTTTATGGTATTTGCTAAGCGCTTACTATGTGCCAAGCAATGTTCCCAGCACTGGGGTGTTTCGTTTGTTGATATTTGTTAAGCGCTTACTATGTGCAGAGCACTGTTCTAAGCGCTGGGGTAGATACACGTAATCAGGTTGTCCCACGTGAGGCTCACAGTCTTAATCCCCATTTTACAGATGAAGTAACTGAGGCCCAGAGAAGTGAAGCGACTTGCCCACAGTCCCACAGCTGACAAGTGGCAGAGCCGGGATTCGAACCCATGACCTCTGACTCCCAAGCCCGGGCTCTTGCCACTGAGCCACGCTGCTTCTCTCAGCAGGAGGGAGGATACAAGGTTGTCAGGTTGGACACAATTCCTGTCCCACATGGGGCTCACAATCCAGGTGATTTAGCCAATCTCTCTTCCCCTCTTCAAAGCCCTACTGAAAACTCTCCTCCTCCAGGAGGCCTTCCCAGACCGAGCTCCCCTTTTCCCTCTGCTCCTCCTCCCCTCCCCATCGCCCCGACTCGCTCCCTTTGCTCTACCCGCTTCCCCACCCCACAGCACTTGTGTATATATGTATATATGTATAATTATAATTGTATTTTTTATTAGTGATGCATAGATAGCTATAATTCTATTTATTTCTATTAATGCTATTGATGCCTGTTTACTTGTTTAGATGTGTGTCTCCCCCCTTCTAGACTGTGAGCCCAGTGTGGGCAGGGATTGTTTCTCTTTGTTGCTGAATTGTACTTTCCAAGCTCTTAGTAATAATAATAATGTTGGTATCTGTTAAGCGCTTACTAGGTGCCGAGCACTGTTCTAAGGGCTGGGGGAGATACAGGGTGATCAGGTTGTCCCACGTGGGGCTCACACACTTTTAATCCCCATTTTACAGATGAGGGAACTGAGGCACAGAGAAGTCAAGTGACTTGCCCACAGTCACACAGCTGACAAGTGGCAGAGCCGGGAGTCCAACTCATGACCTCTGACTCCGAAGCCCAGACTCTTTCCACTGAGCCACGCTAGTACCGTGCTCCGCACACAGTAAGCACTCAATAAGCAGCGTGGCTCAGTGGAAACAGCATGGGCGTGGGAGTCAGAGGTCATGGGTTCGAATCCCGGCTATGCTACTTGGCAGCTGTGTGACTGTGGGCAAGTCACTTCACTTCTCTGTGCCTCAATTACCTCATCTGTAAAATGGGATTAAGACTGTGAGCCTCACGTGGGACAACCTGATTACCCTGTATCTACCCCAGCGCTTAGAACAGTGCTCTGCACATAGTAAGCGCTTAACAAATACCAACATTATTATAAGTGAAACTGAATGAATGAAGGAAAGGTAGGAGGGAGTAGGATTTAATTCCCATTTAAAGACGAGGAAATCGAGGAACAGAGAAGTGAAGTGCCTTGCCCAAGATCACCCAGCGGGCAAGTGGCAGGGCGGGGACTAGAACCCAGATCCTCTGACTTCCAGACCCCGGCTCTTTCCACTGGGCCACGCTGCTTCTCCTCTGCGGGCCCAGTTCTGGGGACAGAGCTGAGGAAATGAAGCAGGGAAAGCTTCCTGGAGGAAATGTGATTTCAGGAGGGCTGTGAAGATAAGGAGAGGCAGAGCTCTTTAAATTCCCAAAGTGAAAAAAAAAGATTAGCCTCAAATTGCAGCTTTCAGAGCCTCATGATCTACGCCAGGGCCCGTGTCCCTGCTTTCCCCTGGAATAACCAAGAACTTGCTGAGGCATATGACACATAGATACTCTGGAACTACATTCCTGTTGCATGTTTCATGTATATAACTCTTAACCCTCTACAGGCTCGGGACCCGAAGAAAAACAAACTCTGTGGCCAGGACCCAGGAAAGAAGGGAAAAAGCCGTGGGGATTGAGAAGGGGATGAGGCAGGGAGCCAGGAGGGTGGATAGTCATCTCCCCAGGGTGACATTATAATAATAATAATAATAATTATGGCATTCGTTAAGCGCTTACTACGTGCCAGGCACTGTACAAAGCGGTGAGGCGGATACAAGCAAATCGGATTGGACACAGCCTCTGCCCCGCGTGGGGTTCCCAGTCTCAATCCCCATTTTGCAGATGAGGGAACTGAGGCCCCGAGAAGTGAAGCGACTTGTCCAAGGTCACACGGCAGACAAGGGGCGGAGTCTGGATTAGAACCCACGACCTTCTGACTCCCAGGCCCGAGCTCTCTCCACTAGGCCGTGCTGATGATTATGGGAGGCAGTGCTGGACCGAGGCAAGAAGAAGCCAGTTGGCTTAGTGGAAAGAGGCCGGGCTTGGGAGTCGGAGGACCTGGGTTCTAATCCCGGATCCGCCACTTGTCTGCTGTGTGGCCTTGGGCGAGTCACGTCACCTCTCCGGGCCTCAGCACCCTCATCTGTCAAATGGGGATTCATTCATTCGATGGTATTTTTTGAGCGCTTACTGTGTGTAGAGCACTGTTTGGAAAGTACAATTCGGCAACAAATAGAGACAATCACTGCCCACCACGGGCTCACGGTCTAGAAGAGGGGAGACAGAAAATAAAACAAAACAAGTAAACAGGGATAAGGTGCCTTCTCTCTCCCCACCTTTCAGACTCAGCCTCGGGAGGGGCAGGAATTGGGTCCATTTCAATTTTCTTGTAACACTTCCTGACTTCGAGTGAGGGCTTCACAAATCCCATTCTAACTTCCACCTATCTTCAGGCTTCTAGAGGATGTGTGTTTTGCTGATGTGGATGTAGGAAGTTTAAACTCTCTTTTTTCGAGACTTATGATGCTTCTTCTTTTTCTTAATGGTATTTGTTAAGCACCTACTATGTGCCAGGCACCGTACTAAGTACTGGGGCAGTACAAGAGAAACGACTTGCCCAAGGTCACACGGTCAAGAGCGGCTGAGCCGGGAGTAGAACGCAGATCCTCTTGACTCCCGGGCCCGGGCTCTGCCCATTAGGCCACTCTGCTTTTCACGCAGACGACTTTAAAAGATTCCTTCCAATCTGTGGTTCTGGGACGTTCTCTCCTACAAGGCTTTTGCCTCAATCGGTCAATCAATTAATCAGTGGTATTTATTGAGCGCTTACTATGTGCAGAACACTGCACAAAGCCCTTGGGAGAGCAGCAAAATTAGCAGAGATGGCCCCTGCCTCAGCTGAGAGAGGCGAATCTGTCACTCACAGGTACTTTCTCTCAAATCTTGCCACTGTCAATGGAAAGACAAACCACAGGCAAGAAAGGCAACGTGTGCTAATGGAAAGAGCCCGGGCCTGAGAGTCAGAGGACCTGGGTTCTAATCCTGGCTCTGGCACGTGTCTGCTGTGTGATCCTGGGCAAGTCATGTCACTTCTCTGGGCCTCAGTTCCCTCATCTGTAAAATGGGAGTTAAGGCTGTGAGCCCCATGTGAAGTCACTTCACTTCTCTGGGCCTCAGTTCCCTCATCTGTAAAATGAGAATTAAGACCGTGAGTCCCATGTGAGTCATTTACTCTGTTCAAGCTGTATCTACCCCAGTGCTTAGTACAGGGTCTGGCACATTGTAAGGGCTTAACCAACGCCATAAAAAAAGAAAGAAAAAAACCAATCCCTTTCAATATTATTAGTTTCTCTTTCTCACCTCAAAATGGCTTCTCACCTCATAACTACCCAGTGGGAGGATGTTTTTGGCAAGACCATCTACAATATCATAAACAGAAAATGCTGACTTTCCAACTGAAACAGGATCTGCGAGGACGCTACATTTGCTCCTGTCATCTAATGGGTGGTGGAAGAAAAAAATACCTTCTCTCCTCACAGAGGGGTTGGCTCTTGGCTTTCTTTTCCAAACTAGTTCTTTAACGCTACGAGCTTCTCCATTCCTAATCCATATTGTCGGTGAGCAGGAAACGTGTCCGTTCATTGTCAAATTATAGTCTTCCAAGCGCTTAGTACGGTGTTTTGCACACGGTAAGAGCTCAATAAATATGATTCAACGCATGAATATTTTGGGAACATCTGCTGTGTCTGTGAGACCCTGTGGGACGTTGGCCTGGTCCTGAATGTTTGCAAATAGTAATGATAATAATAATTATTATGGTATTTGTTAAGCACTTACTACGTGTCAAACATTGTTCTAAGCGTTGGGGTAGATACAAGGTAATCAGGTTGTCCCACTTGGGGCTCACAGTTTTAATCCCCACTTTGCAGATGTAGGAACTGAGGCCCAGAGAAGTGACATGACTTGCCCAGGATCACACAGCAGACAAGCGATGGAGCCGGGATTAGTCGGTCAGTCGTATTTACTGACCGTTTCCGAGGTGCGGAGCATTATATGAGAAGCAGCGTGCCTCAGCGGAAAGAGCCCGGGCTTGGGAGTCAGAGGACGTGGGTTCTAATCCCGGCTCTGCCACTTGTCAACTGGGTGACTTCGGGCAAGTCACTTCACTTCCCTGTCCCTCAGTTCCCTCATCTGTAAAATGGGGATGAAGACTGTGAGCCCTAGGTGGGACAACCTACCTTGTACCTGCGCCAGTGCTTGGAACAGCACTTGGCACATAGTAAGCGCTTAACAAATACCATCATTATTATATTATTATTAGAAGCCGGATCTCAGGTTCCTGTCCTGGCATTCTTTCCACGTGGGCACACTGGATCCCACCTCCTCCGAGAAGTCTTCCCTGATTAATTCCCAACCTGTGGTATCACACCATCGTTCACCCTGAGTGCTTACGTTCTCCAGACTTGTGTTAATTACTGACTTATCTACATCATTCGGACGCACTGTTTAATTCTTCGTTTCCCTCCTGCTCTCAATTTGTATGGAGTTCCTACCTGGCCCACCTGGCCCCTTTAAATTCCAAACCCACTAAGGGAAAGAAAGGTGTCTCTTCCTCCTGGTTTGCTCTCTGAAGCACTCATCACAGTGTTCCGCCCAAGGGAGGTGTTCAGTACAGCCTACCTCCCTATCTGTGCTTAAATACCACTGGGTGAGAAGCAGCGTGGCTCAGTGGAAAGAGCACCGGCTTTGGAGTCTAGAGGTCATGGGTTCAAATCCCGGCTCGGCCACTTGTCAGCTGGGTGACTTTGGGCAAGTCACTTCACTTCTCGGTGCCTCAGTTACCTCATCTGTAAAATGGGGATGAAGAGTGGGAGCCCCACGTGGGACAACCTGATTCCCCCGTGTCTACCCCAGCGCTTAGAACAGTGCTCGGCACATAGTAAGCGCTTAACAAATACCAACGTTATTATTATTATTGGGTGCTTCTGCCTCTCCCTCCCTTCCTACAGCACTACTAAACATCCCACATCAATCAATCGATCAATCGATGGTATTTACTGAGCACCTACCGTGCGCACAGCACTATACTAAGCACTTGGGAGAGAACAATATTAGACTGGGAAGACATGTTCTCTCGCTACGAAGAGCTTAAAGCAGTGTGGCTCAGTGGAAAGAGCCCGGGCTTGGGAGTCAGAGGTCATGAGTTCGAATCCCGGCTCTGCCACTTGTCAACTGTGTGACTTCGGGCAAGTCACTTAACTTCCCTGTCCCTCAGTTCCTCACTTACCTCATCTGTAAAATGGGGATTAACTGTGAGCCTCACGTGGGACAACCCGATTCCCCTGTATCTCCCCCAGCGCTTAGAACAGTGCTCTGCACATAGTAAGCGCTTAACAAATACCAACATTATTATTATTAAAGGTTAAAAGGGGAGGGGAATATTAAAATAAATTATGGATATGGACATGGGTCATGTGGCATAACGAGAAGCAGCGTGGTTCAGGGGAAAGAACACGGGCTCAGGAGTCAGAGGTCATGGGTTCTAATCCCGGCTCTGCCACCTGTCAACTGTGTGACTGTGGGCAAATCACTTAACTTCTCTGTGCCTCAGTTACCTCATCTGGAAAATGTGGGTGAAGACTGTGAGCCTCACGTGGGACAACCTGATGACCCTGTATCTCCCCCAGCGCTTAGAACAGTGCTCGGCACATAGTAAGCGCTTAACAAATACCAACGTTATTATTATTATTATTGTTATAATAACCATCTATATGCCGCACCTTTCCATTACAAAGATTAGGGTTTGGGTTTAACAATAATAACGTTTTATTACGTTTGGAGCCGTTTAGAACGATGCAGTTTTGAAAAATGGGCTGAAAAATATCTGAAACAAACTAAAGCACAGGCCTGGGAATCAGAAGGGTCATGGATTCTAATCCCGTCTCCACCACTTGCCTGCTCTGTGACCTTGGGCAAGTCACTTCACTTCTCTGTGCCTCATTTACCTCATCTGTAATTGTCTCTCCCTTTTAGACTGTGAGATCGTTGTTGGGCAGGGATTGTCTCTTTATCTGTTGCCTGAATTGTACCTTCCAAGCGTTTAGTACAGTGCTCTGCACACAGTAAGCACTCAATAAATACGATTGAATGAATGAATGAATCTATAAAATGGGGATGGAGACTGTGATCCCCACGTGGGACAGGGATCGGGTCCAACCCGATTTGCTTGTTTCCACCCCGGTGCTCAGTACAGTGTTCAGCACTCTTGTTAGCAGTTAACAAACACCACGGTGATTATCATTAATCAAATCTCTTGATGTAGAACACCTTGGAAAGTTTTGTAAGGTCATGGTGGGCAGGGAATATACCTACCAACTCTGTTATATTGTAGTATAGCCCCGTGGCTAGAGCCCGGGGCCTGGGAGTCAGAAGGACCTGGGTTCTAATCCCTGCTCCGCCACTTGTCTGCTGTGTGACCTCAGGCAAGCCACTTCACTTGTCTGTGTCTCAGGTGCACCATCTGTAAAATGGGGATTAAGTCTGTGAGCCCCACGTGGGACAGGGACTGTGTCCAACTCCATGATTTTGTATCTATGCCAGCGCTCAGAGAAGCAGCATGATTTAGAGGAAGTAGCCTGGGCTTGGGAGTCAGAGGTCATGGGTTCTAATCCCGGCTCCACCACCTGTCAGCTGTGTGACTTTGGGCAAGTCGCTTCACTTCATGGGAATGAAGACCGTAAGCCCTGTGTGGGACAACCTGAATACCTTTTATCTACCCTAGAGTTTAGAAAGGGGCTTGGCACATAGAAAGCACTTAACAAATGTCATCATTGTTATTATTATTATTAAGAGTGGCCTGGTACACATAGTAAGCACAAAGTAATAATAAAAAATAATAATGAGTTTAGTTCAGCGCTCTGCACATGGTAAGTGATCAATAAATGCAATCGATTAAGAATTATCACCAAACCAGGATGCATAATCCCAATCTGACCCCCTGCTAATTCAACTGCTTGGAAACCACAGATATTAGCGAAGCAGCATGGCGTAGTGGATCGATCCCGGGCCTGTAAGTCAGAAGGCCATGGGTTCTAATCCTGACTCCTCCACTTATCTGCTGTGTGACCATAGGCAAGTCACTTCGCTTCTCTGTGCCTCAGTTCCCTCACCTGTAAAATGGGGAATAAGACTATGGGCCCTCTGCGGGACAGGGACTGTGTCCAACCCGATTGACTTGAATCCACCCCAGTGCTTAGTACAGTGCCTGGCCCATCGTAAGCGCTTAGCAAATACCACAATAATAATAATTATTAGTATACCATTTAAGGGTTCCAGAATGTTCTCTGGGTGAATATGAATCCTGCAATTTTTTTCCCTCCAGGAAGGGCCGGTATTTCTGCTACCCTTATCACTGCTATGCGGGGTTTAAAGCAGATTTTATTTACTGTTCTTTTGCAAATTCTCTGAGGTCTTTGAAGACACCAGGCTCCTTGAAACATGAGGCCCCGACTTGCACCTGGTATGAGGTAAACCGAGCCCTTCCAAGTTAAGCAAACAGCACCTCAAGCTGAGCACAATGCATGAATGACTAAGGTTAGCAGGCGGGAGACACCCTTTATCCTTCCAAAACAAACCCCACTTTGTCTGGAAAAAGGAAATTCAGACCCACACTCTCCCATCTTTCACACGTTCTCAGCTAACCAGTTGGAAGACTCTAAACAGAGATGACACCCTCCTGACGCTGTTGTTGTTATTGTTGGAGCAACTTAATTCATCGGCACATTCTAGTCCTGGGTCGTGTTGCTTTTTAAGTGGCAATCTTTGCTCTCGACTGTGTCTCAGGTGACTTCATGGGATGGAGGGGAAAAAAAAAATTCCTGTCCGAGCTTGGCCTCTTCCTCCTGCTCCCTCCATTTTAAATCCTTCTGAGGGCTCAAATTCTCAGTTCCATCAGTGATGATGATGATGGTATTTGTTAAGTGCTTACTATGTGCCAAGCACTGTTCTCAGCACCGGAAACATCAAATAATCAAACATCAAATCAATGTTATTTGGGTCACGCGGCTTCTTAATGGATCCTCATTATAATATTTACCAGGATTGACTCAAATTGGAGCCAGAAGCCAAAAGATAATCCAAACTTCATTACAGTTTGATTAAACTACTTCACTGAGCTGGCAAAAAAAACATCACAAGGAGATAGGAATTTTGGTCTTCACACCATGAAGTCTGGTCCTCTTCCAAACACTTAGTACAGTGCTTTGAACACAGTAAGTGCTTAATAAATCTTACTGAATTGTCACACATACTCCAAATACCCTTGATTGCACTCTTAACAAAGAAACTCCTTTAATTAAAACTATAAGCTTATTATGGGCAGGGAATGTGTCTGGTAATTCTGTTGTATTGTACTCTCCCAAGCACTTAGTATAGTGTTCTGCACATAGTAAGTGCTCAATAAATACCATTGATTGATTGATTAAAGATGAATTAGAATAGAAGAATCCCAAGGAATTTTGATGTCAAATTCATTCATTCATTCAATAGTATTTATTGAGCGCTTAATATGTGCAGAGCACTGTACTAAGCGCTTGGAATGAACAAGTCGGCAACAGATAGAGACGGTCCCTGCCGTTTGACGGGCTCACGGTCTAATCGGGGGAGACGGACGGATGAGAACGATGGCGATAAATAGAGTCGAGGGGAAGAACGTCTCGTAAAAACGATGGCGACTGAATAGAATCAAGGCGATGTACAATTCATTAACAAAATAAATAGGGTAATGGAAATATATACAGTTGAGCGGACGAGTACGGTGCTGTGGGGATGGGAAGGGAGAGGTGGAGGAGCAGAGGGAAAGGGGGAAAAGAGGGTTTAGCTGCGGAGAGGTAAAGGGGGGGTGGCAGAGGGAGTAGAAGGAGAAGAGGAGCTCAGTCTGGGAAGGCCTCTTGGAGGAGGTGAGTTTTAAGTAGGGTAATTAGGAATACCCTGAATTAGGGTAATTCAGGAATTCACACGTTGGAAACCCTATTTTCCTCAAGGTAATCTGCTGCCTCAAAATCTCCCTCATCACACTTCATAAGATAAATTGCATTTTGAACTGCTCTGGGTGCCTTCTGCACCACCTGGATCTGTTGGTTTATTTAATGGTATTTTTTAGGTGCTTACCATGTGTCAGGTTCTGGTCTAAGCGCTGGGATAGATACAAAGAAATCACGTTAGATACAGTCGCTGTCCCACATGGGGCTCACAGTCTCAATCCCCATTTTACAGATGAGGGAACTGCGGCCCAGAGAAGTGAAATGACTTGTCCGAGGTCACACGTCAGACAAGTGACTGAGCCGGGATTAGAACCCAGGTTTCTCTGACTCCCAAGCCCGGGCTCTTCCCACTAGGCCACGTTGCTCTTTTGATTTTTTCAGGATGCTGAATGAACTGTTTGCTCCGACCCCTTCTACAGGAGTAGGAAAATCCAAGGTTTCTCAATGGCTCAGGGCACCAAAGCTTCGTCCCAGTAGCTTCGAGCTCCCTCCGAGCCCGATTCTTTGAGGAACAGAGAGCCGAGAAGCCGTTGGCTTCTGCTTCTCCCAGTGAGGTGTCAGAAATCAGGGCCTGTTGGAAATCGAGATTTGACTCCAACAGATTCCGCTGACCCAAATGGCGGGCCATGTCTACTTGGAAATCCTCCCGTCACCTCAAGTTTACCACGTCCAAAACAGAGCTCTTTATCTTCCCATCTCGTCTGTTCTGTCCTCCCCCGACTTTCCCGGCACTGTAAACAGCACCTGCGTCCTTTCCGTCTCATAAGTCCATAACCTTGGCGTTACCCTTGACTCCTCCCTCTCGTTCAGTGTGCATATTCAATCCATCACTAAATCCTGTCAGTCCCACCTTCACAACAACGGTACACTCTGCCCTTTCCGCTCCACCAAAACACTACCACATTAGTACAATCACTCATCCTCTCCTGCCTGGATGACTCGGCCTCTTTGCTGACCTTCCAGCATCCTTTCCATCTCACAAGCCCATAACCTTGGCGTTACCCTTGACTCCTCCCTCTCATTCATTGTACACATTCAATCCGTCACTCCATCCTGTCAGTCCCACCTTCACAACATCGCTACACTCTGCCCTTTCCCCTCCATCCAAAACTTTACCACATTAGTACAATCACTCATCCTCTCCTGCCTGGATGACTCGGCCTCTTTGCTGACCTTCCAGCCTCCTGTCTCTCCCCGCTCCAGTCCGCACTTCGCCCCGATGCCCGAATGACCTTTCTAATCCCCATTTTACAGATGAGGTACCTGAGGCACAGAAAAGTGAAGCGACTTGCCCTAAGTCACACAGCCGACTAGCGGAGGAGCCAGGATTTGAATCTTGTATCTGCCCCAGAGCTTAGCACTGTGCTTGGCACTTAGTAAGTGCTCAACAGAGAAGCTTGATTCTATTTATTGCTATTGTTTTTGTCTGTCCATCTCCCCCGATTAAACTGTAAGCCCGTCAGTGGGCAGGGACTGTCTCTATCTGTTGCCGATCTGTACATTCCAAGCGCTTAGTACAGTGCTCTGCACATAGTAAGCGCTCAATAACTACTATTGAATGAATAAATGAATGAAGCAGCAGACTGTGAGCCCTACGAGGGATAACCTGATGATCTTGTATCCCCCCCAGCTAGAGCGGTGCTTGGCACATAGTAAGTGCTTAACAAATACCATCATCATCATCAAACACCATCATTATTATCATTTTTATTAGGAAGATACCACCCAGTTGACATACACTACCCCTGCCCTCATGAAACGCTCAGTCTACCTCCATTGTCTTGGGCTAAAAGTTTGGTCCAGATCTCCCACCACTCACCCCGGCGGTTTGGCAGAGTCAGGTTCCGCGAGAAGGTGAAACAAAACAGAAACCATCCTTACCTCCAACCGGGTCCTGTCCACATCCTTGGGTAATTTCACTCGAATTCGGTTCGTCACAATGAGCATCTCGTAAGGATAGACCTGTCGCAGGATAAAAAAGCAGAAGGCCAGCGTGAGATGGAGAAGCAGCTGACATTGTGGGAGTCAATATCTGAGGACCCGCCGAATCGGGGTGGCATATACTTGACCCAGGTCTCGCTCTACAGGTTTCTCGGGGCTACGACAACGTAAAGGACAGGTCTGGCGCGACCTGAGGGTCCTGTCGGCAGCTGAACCGTCCCTCTTACCTTGTATTCTGAAAGAAAAAGAAGGTGCATTGAGTCAATTCTTTCAGAAGGTGGGCGTTTAGACGGTTTCATTTCTCTCATGCTAGTGAGAGACGGCATGCACTGTAATTTTTTTTGTTTTTCATTTGTATTCGATGCAAATGATTGCCCCTCCCTCTGCAGAACTAGCATGAGCCATGGAAAACTTTTTTATTGTACCCGTGGAAAGAACGCTCCGACTGCTAACACTATCCTGAGAAAACCACCCTACAGACAAATCTGAAAAGCGTGAAGCGTGGTTCGGGTACCTCGTAAGGAAACTGGAACTGCTGAGCTCATTGTGGGCAGAGAATGCGTCCGTTTATTTTTGTAATATACTCTCCCAAGCACAGAGGACATGATAAACTCTCAATAAATATGACTGAATAAATGAATGCATCCCCTCCTTTTCCCTGCTCCTCCGCCCCTCCTCATCCTCCCGACTCCCTCCCTCTGCTCTACCCCCTTTCCCTCCTCACAGCACTTGTGTATATCTGTACATATTTATTATTCTATTCATTTTATTATGATGTGTATATATATCTATAATTCTATTTATCTATTTTGATGGTATTGATGCCTGTCTACTTGTTTTGTTTTGTTGTCTGTCGCCACCTTCTAGACCGTGAGCCCGTTGTTGCACAGGGATTGTCTCTATCTAATAATGGTGGTATTTATTAAGGGCTTACTATGTGCAAAGCACTGTTCTAAGAGCCGGGGGGATACGAGGTGATCAGGTTGTCCCACGTGGGGCTCACAGTCTTAATCCCCATTTTACAGACGAGGTAACTGAGGCACCGAGAAGTGAAGTGACTTGCTCAAAGTCACAGAGCTGACAAGCGGCGGAGCTGGAATTAGAACCCATGACCTCTGACTCCCAAGCCCGTACTCTTGCCACTGAGCCACGCAGCTTCTCTATCTGTTGCCGAATTGTACTTTCCAAGTGCTTAGTATAGTGCTCTGCACACAGTAAGCACTCAATAAATACGATTGAATGAATGAATGAATCTCCTCTCAACTGGAAGCTTCTTGAGGGTGGGGATCCTGGAGAAGCAGCTTGGCTTTAGTGCCTAGAGCCCAGGGCTGGAAGTCGGAAGGACTTGGGCTCTAATTCCAGCTCTGCCACACATCTACTGTGTGACCCTGGGCAAGTCATATGACTTCTCTGGGCCTCAGTTCCCTCAGCTGTAAAATGGGGATTAAGACTGTGAGTCCCACGTCTAAGTGTGAGTGTGAGCCCCATGTGGGACAGGGACTGTTTTCAACCTGATTAACTTGCATCTATCCGAGTGCTGAGAACAGTGCTTGGCACATAGTAAGCGCTTAACAAGTACCACAATTATTATTATTAACTAACTTTATGATGATCTTCATTCATTCAGTTCTACCGAAGGAGCGCTTACTCTGTGCAAAGCACTGTACCACACTTGGGAGAGTACAACTTACCTCGTCTGTAAAATGGGGATTAAGACCGTGAGCCCCACGTGGGACAACCTGAGTCCCCTGTGTCTACCCCAGCGCTTAGAACAGTGCTCGGCACATAGTAAGCGCTTAACAAATACCAACATTATTACAACATGACAATAAGTTGAGACCCGGCTCTGCCACTTGTCGACTGTGTGACTGTGGGCAAGTCACTTCACTTCTCTGTGCCTCAGTTCCCTCATCTGTAAAATGGGGACTAACAGTGAGCCTCACGTGGGACAACCTGATTACCCTGTATCTACCCCACTGCTTAGAACGGTGCTCTGCACATAGTAACAAATACCGACATCTAGGCACTTATTACAGTGTTCCGCCTTATTACACCAACACATAGTAACAAAGCGCTTAACAAATACCAACATCTAGGCACTTATTACAGTGTTCCGCCTTCAGAAAACAGTCGATAAATGAAATGCTGTTACGGCAACGTCCCTTGCTAACAGTAAACTCCTTGAAGGCAGAGCTTTTAAGTTTACCAATTCCTAAATGAAGGGTCAAAATAATTCGGTACGTCCTCACGAGTACCCCCGCCCCCAGTGCTCCCAACCACGCTGGAAGCAGTGTGGCCTACTGGAAAGAGCAAGGGCCTGGAAGTCAGAAGACCTGGGTTCTCCTACCGGTTCTGCCACTTGCCTGCTGTGTGACCTTGGGCGAGTCACTTCACTTCTCTGGATCTCAGTTTCCTCATCTATAAAATGGGGATTCAACACCTCTTCTTGCTCACCCTTAGACTGGAAGCCCCATCTGGGATGTGGACTGTGTCTGAACTGGATGTCCTCATTCTATCTCAGCGCTTAGTACACTGCTTGGCACATAGGTACTTAACGGACCACAGTCATCATTACTAAGGGCTTAGTAATAATAACATTTGTTAAGCGCTTACTTTGTGCAAAGCACTGTTCTAAGCGCTGGGAGGTTACAAGGTGATCAGGTGGTCCCACGTGGGGTCACAGTCTCAATGCCCATTTTATAGATGAGGTAACTGAGGTATAGAGAAGTGAAGAGACTTGCCCACAGGCACACAGCTGACAAGTGGCGGAACCAGTATTTGAACCCATGATCTCTGGTTCTCCTGCCCAGACTCTTTCCACTGAGCCACACTGCTTTAAGTACACATAGTGAGCCCTGAATAAATATGGAATTTAAAGAATAGTCTAATAAAATCTCCTCCTCATGATAGAAAGGGAAGATGTTTCATTCTTCGAATCTCCTACTTTACTTCATTTTTTCATGATTCATACATTCTTGGGTTTGGCATAAAAATACTTAAATATTTTTCTGGGGAAGGGAGATAAAGAGTGCATCAATAGTCAATCATGAAGAATAGAAAGAACTATTCATTCATTCATTCAATTGTATTTACTGAGCGCTTACTATGTGCAGAGCACCGTACTAAGCGCTTGGAATGGACAATGCGGCAGCAGATAGAGACAATCCCTGCCCAACAATGGGCTCACAATCTAAATGGGGGAAATATCTCAGACATGCAACAAAAGTCTTTTAAAATGACTCTGTGGAAAGAGCACAGCTCGGGGAGTCAGAAGCCCTGGATTCTAGTCCTAGCTCCACCACTCGACTGCTGTGTGACCTTGGGCAAGTCACTTCACCTCTCTGTGTCCTATTTTCCTCACCTCTAAAGCGAGGTTAAGAAAGCTGTTCTCTTACCCTCATAGAGTTGAACGCCAAGTGGGGCAGAGACTGTCTAATATATTGTATTGTATTTCCCTCAGGGCCTAGCACAGTGCTTGGCAGATAGAAAGCACTGAATAAATATAACTATATAAATAGTACTTCAGGATCCTGTCTTTCCCGGAAACCCAGTTTAGGGAGCAAAAGTCAATAACATTTTGCATTCCCTTGCAGTTTCTGTGACTTGGAAATAACCCTGTAGGCAAGCAAAGTAGAAGAGAAAAACAAGGCCTGTTGTTTTTCCCTCCATTTAAAGAATTTAAAGAAAGTCACGGGATTTTTTACGATTCTGTAGTTTCACAAATATAATCCTAAAAATCCAATGAGTCAGATAATTTGTTCTGCCTTCAACCAATGCTATTTATTGAGCACTTTCTGTGTGCAGAACATTCTAATAATGATGATGGTATCTGTTAAGCACTTATTATGTGCCAAGCACTCTTCTAAGTGCTGGGATAGATACGAGGTGATCAGGTTGTCCCACGTGGGGCTCACAGTCTTAATCTCCATTTTACAGATGAGGGAACTGAGGCACATAAAAGTTAAGTGGCTCGCCCAAGGTCACACAGCAGACCAGTGGCAGAGCCAGGATTAGAACCCATGACCTCTGACTCTCAAGCCCGGGCTCCTTCCACTGAGCCATGCTGCTTCTCTGCTGCTCTACTAAACCCTTGGGGGAATACAATATAATGGAGTTGGTAGATATGTTCCCTGCCTATAAGGAGCTTAAATAATCAATCCATTAATTCATTATGGCATTTATTAAGCACTTACTCTGTGGCAGGCACTGTACTAAGTGCTGGGGTGGATTCAAGCAAATCAGGTTGGACACAGTCCCTGTCCCAAGAGGGACTCACCGTCTCAATCCCCATTTTCCAGATGAGGTAACTGAGGCCCAGAGAAGTGAAGAGACTCACCCAAGGTCACACAGCGGACAAGTGGCAGAGCCAGGATTAGAACCCAGGTCCCTCTGACTCCCGGGCCCAGTCTCTTGCCACTCCACCACGCTGGTAGATAGTTCCCTGACCACAAGGGGCTTACAGTCCGAACTTGCCCGAAAGCATATTTTAACCATTCAGTCAGTCGCTCGATACTATCGATTGAACACTTAGAGGATGCAGAGCTCCATTCTGAGAGCTTGAGAAGATGCAACAGAGTAAGGAAACACATCCCTGCCCTTAAGGAGTTTACGATGTTTTGTCATTAATCTTATTTATCGATTACCAATGTGCCTGGACAACCCCACCTAACACTCAGTAAGGTCTGGAAGCACACACCGATGACTCAAAAAAAAAAAAAGATTTTAATTTTGATAGGACACTGTCCTCTGTCGATGGCCTCGGGCTCTCACTCCAACAGTCTGCTGTCTAAGGCCTCCTCTCCTCTTCTCCCTCTCCCTTCTGCATCACCCTGACTTGCTCCCTAAGTGCTTAGTACAGTGTCCTGCACACGGTAAGCGCCTAATAAATATGATGCACTGCCCGAGTGACTTTATTCATCTGGAAAGTGGGAATCTTAATAATTACCTATGTCTCGAGGACACCCCCGCCCCCCAAAAAGACTAAGTAGGTTTTGTTTTTAAACCGCTTTTATACCTCAGCGGGTCTACATTAGATTTCATCCGGGTTTTACTTCATTAAAGCTCTAAATTCCATTTGATATGATTTTCCTTCATTTTTCTTCCTAGAATGAGACAACCGCAAAGCCTGCCAAACTTCTTCAACTTCTTTTCTCCCCCGTGTAAGTTGTTTTTTTGCTTTGTTTTAACACAGGGAGATTTAGAGAATCTCTGGTTCTGCAACATATGCTAATCATTACATTATGAGGATTTCTCAAATTCCAACACTCTGTTCTTGGAGACAACTTAGACTGTGAGCCCCAGGTGGGACAGGGATTGTGTCCAATCTAATTCACTTCTATCTGTCCCAGCGTTAAGTCCAGTGCTTGTCACGCAGTACGTGTTTCACAAGTACCATTAAAAAAAGGCACCAGAGGTCCGTCATTCTTATTTATTGAACGTTGTGTGGGGAGCACTGTACTAAGCATTGGGAGAGTAGAACAGAACAATATAACAGACACATTCCCTGCCCACAACGAGCTTACTGTCTAGATGGGGAACAGACCTGAATAGTCAAGTCATCCATTGTTTTTGGACTCTTACATCTTCACCTCCTTTAAGCCCGGAGGCCGATGCTAAATTTGGTCATGGCTCCTGCTTTCTGCCTTGGTGGTCAATCTCAGGCCTTCCCTACCTTAGGGTTCCTCTTCATAATAAAAATAATAATAATAATAATGGTACTTGTTAAGTGCTCACTACGTGCAGGGCACTATACTAAGTGCAGGGATGGATACAGGCAAATTGAGTTGGACACGGTCCACAATCTCAATCCCCATGTTACAGGTGAGGTAACTGAGGCACAGAGAAATGAAGTGGCATGCCCAAGGACACACACCAGACAAGTTCTCCCTCCTCCTTAGACTGTGAGCCTCGTGTGGGACCTGATGAACTTGTATCTACTCCAGCGCTTAGTACAGTGCTTCACACATAGTAAGGAGCTTTACAAATACCATTATTATGATATGGAAAGAAGCATGACCTTGTGGAAAGAACTCGGGCCCTAGAGCCACAGGACCTGGGTTCTAATTCCAGCTCTACTTCTTGTCTGTTGTGTGACCTTGGGCAAGTCACTTCACTTTTCCGGGCCTCAGGTCCTTCGTCGGTAAAACCTGCTGAATGACCTTGGGCAAGTGACATCACTTTTGTGGGCCTCAGGTACCTCATCTATAAAATGGGGATTAAAAATCTGTCCTCTCTCCTCCTTAGACCGGGAAAGCCTCATGCCGGATGGGGACCGTGTTCGACCTGATTATCACACGTCTAACCCAGCGCTTAGTACAGTGTTTGGCATGTAAAATGGGGATTAAGACTGTGAGCCCCACGTGGGACAACCCAATTACCTTGTATCCTCCCCGGCGCTCAGAACAGTGCTTGGCACATAGTAAGCACTTAACAAATACCTGCCTGTCTGTCTATGTAGTAAGTGCTTCAGAACAACCGTCATTATTAGGATTGAGATGCTAAGCGATCGACTCTGATCCCCCTGTGCCCAGTGACAGTTCTCAGACCCCTTTCCTCTACTTCTTCCTAACGAATGGGGACAAGACAGAACATATTTCACGACAGGATCCGATATACCGTCGCGATGATGGGAGATGAAAATTAACATTGGTTGCCAAGGAGAAGGCCCTGTAGCCCACCACAGAACCGAGTGGTCGAAGCCATCAAAAAGTCAGGGGAGGAACGGAGAAACCAAAGTCAGCGTTAGAGGCCGACGGAGCCTCCCCTCCCACCGGAGGAAAGACGGCGAGGAAAGAGATTTTCCCACCCGCCCCCCGCCGCTCCAGAGCCTGTGGGGTTGTACCTCTCATGCCCCAACTGGCATCCGCTTCCTGTTCGTATGGAGTCACGTTTGCATTCTGGAAGAGAGAGAAAGAAATAGCAGCAAAGAGTCCGTGGAGTCTGGGCCCGGGGAGTCCCTTCTGGAAATACCAGTCTCAGGACCTACTCGCTCCTCTCCTACTCCAACGCAGCCCGCACACTTCGCTCCTATAATGCCAACCTTCTCCCTGGGCTTCCATCTCGCGTGTCGCCGTCGACCTCTTGCCCACGTCCCGCCTCTGGCCTCCTCAAATCCCTCAGATCATTCCTCTCCCCTGCTTCCAAGCTCTATCGAAGGCCCACCTCCTCCAAGAGGCCTTCCCTGACTAAGCCCCACTTTTCCTCTTCTCCCACTCCCTTCTGCCTCGCCCTGACTCGCTCCCTTTAGTGATCCCTCTCTCCCTGTCCCCCATCACTGCGTCATTTATTCATTTATATTAATGTCTGTGCCCCTCCTCTAGACTGGAAGGAAGCTCACTGTGGGCAGGAAATGTGTCTGTTTATTGTTCTACTGTACTCTCTCCAGTGCTCTGCACATAGTAAGCGCTCAATGAATACGACCGAATGAATGAAAGAATAAATTATTTCTTTTAATATCTCTCTAGACGGTAAGCTCGTTGGGGGCGGGGAATGTGACCGATAAATTATTGTATTGTCCTCTCCCCAGCATTTACAGTGCTCCGCACAGAGTAAGCACTCAATAAACTCCACTGGCAGATGGATAGATTGACGGTGTCCAACCTGATTACCTTGCATCTACCCTAGCACTACGGACACGTTGATTGACCAACTGATTGATTAACTGCGTCCAACCTGATTATCTTCTATTTACCTTCTCGTCTTACCACAAACACAAAGTAGGTGCTTAACAAATACCTTATTATTATTATTATCGTTACTATTGTTGTCATTGCTGCTGTCACCGTTATTAAGCAGCACGGCCGAGTGGTCAGAACACGGACTTGGGAGTCAGAAGGACCTGGGTTCTAATCCTCTCTCTGCCTCTTGTCTGCTGTGTGACTTTGGGCAAGTCGCTTCACTTCTCTGGGCCTCAATTACCTCATCCGTAAAGTGGGGATAAAGAGTATGAGCCCCATGTAGAAGCAGCGCGGAGTAGTGGATAGAACACAGGCCTGGGAGTCAGAGGAGGTGGGTTCTAATCCCGGCTCCGCCCCTTGTCTGCCGTGTGACCTTGGGCGAGCCCCTTCATTTCTCTGTGCCTCGGTTCCCTCATCTGTAAAATGGGGTTGGAGGCTGTGAGCCCTGCCTGGGACAACCTGATTATCTCCTATCTACCCCGGTTCTTAGACCAGTGCTTGGGATATAGTAAGTGCTTAACAAATACCATTATTATTATTATTATTATTATTCTCTGAGCCTCAGTTCCCTCATCTGTAAAATAGGGATCGAGACTGTGAGCCCCATGTGGGACAGGGAATGTGTCCAACCCGATTTGCTCAGCTCTGTCCTAGCACTTAGTATAGTGTCTGGCACGTAATAAGTACAGAACAAACACCATAATCATTATTATTATTGTTATTATTATGTAGGATATGAACTGTGTCCAATCTCATTACCTTGTATCTATTCCAGTGTTTAGAACAGTGCTTGGCACATAGTAAGCACTTAACAAATACCATTAATATTATTATCATTATTATGTAGGGTGGGGACTATTCCCAACCTGATTACCTTGTATCTACCCCAGCACTTAGAACAGTACTTAGCACATAGTGAGCATTTAACAAAAACCATTCTTCTTCTTCTTATTATTCTTATTATTCTTCATTATTATTGGAGCAAGATGAAGCATGGCGCAAGTAAAGAAACATCAGCTCCACAAACACGGTGTGGGCAGGGATTGTCTCTCTTTACTGCTGAATTGTACGTTCCAAGTGCTTAGCACAGTTCATTCATTCATTCACTCACGAGTATTTATTGAGCGCTTACTATGTGCGGAGCACTGTACTAAGCGCTTACAGTACAGTGCCCTGCACACAGTAAGCGCTCAATAAATATGACTGGATGAATGAACACTCCGATTCCTTCCCCACCGGTGTGGTGGAGGCTGACTAATGATTCTAACAATAATGATAATGATAGCAATGATATTAATAACAGTAAAAATATTGACATTCGTTAAACAGAGTGGCTCAGTGGAAAGAGCCCGGGCTTGGGAGTCAGAGGTCTGGATTCAAATCCCGGCTCTGCCACTTGTGAGCTGTGTGACTGTGGGCAAGTCACTTCACTTCTCTGGGCCTCAGTTCCCTCATCTGTAAAATGGGGTTTAAGACTGGGAGCCTCATGTGGGACAACCTGATGACCCTGTATCTACCCCAGCGCGGAGAACAGTGCTCTGCATATAGTAAGTGCTTAGCAAATACCAACATTATTATTATTATTATTCTCTGTGCCTCAGTGACCTCATCTGTAAAATGGAGATTAAGACTGTGAGCCTCATGTGGGACAACCTGACTACCCTGGATCTACCCCAGTGCTTAGAACAGTGCTCTGATTCTATTTATTGCCATCGTTCTCGTCTGTCCGTCTCCCCCGATTAGACCGCAAGCCCGTCAAAGGGAAGGGACCGTCTCTATCTGTTACCCATTTGTACGTTCCAAGCGCTTAGTACGGTGCTCTGCACATAGTAAGCGCTCGATAAATACTATTGAATGAATGAATAGTAAGCGCTTAACAAATACCAACATTATTACTATTGTTATTATTAAGCATTTACTAGGTGCCAGGCGCCGTCCTGAACACAAAATGATGAGGTTGGACCCCGGCCCCATCCCACCCAAGGGTCTCAGCCTCAAGAGAAACTCGTGGCCGTCGGCTTTAAGGCTCTCAGTCGGCTCTCTCCCTCCCACCTATCTGGGCTCCCCTCCCCCGCCAACTCGGCCCGCGCAGTCGGGTCCTCTGATGCCATCCTATGTACTGGACCTCGATCCCGTCTATCTCACCACCGACCCCTTGCTGACCTCCTCCCTCTGGCCTAGAACCCCCTCCCTCTTCACGTCCCACAGACCAGCCCTCTCTCCACCTCCAAAGCCCTCGGAAAATTTCTACCTCCTCCAGCAAGTCTTCTCTGACTCACCACTCAACTCTCCACCCCATTAATAATGAATAATAATGGTGGTATTCGTTAAGCTCTTACTACGCGCAAAGCACTGCTCACCCTTCCATCTGCACGGCCTTACGCATCTGGGTCGGAATCTCCTCGGGATTTGGCTGTTCACCCCACCGCACTTACGTAATAACAATTGAAATGATAATGGCGCTTGGAAAGCCCTTACCGGTTGCCAAGCACTGCTCTAAGCGCTGCGGTAGATATTCATTCGTTCATTCCATCTTATTTATTGAGCGCTTATTGTGTGCAGAGCGCTGGACCAAGTGCTTAGAATGTACAATTTGGCAACAGATAGAGGCAATCCCTGCCCAACATCGGGCTCACAGTCTAAAACGGGGGAAGCTAATTAGTTTGGACACAGTCCCTGTCCCACTTGGGGCTCACAGTCTTCATGCCCATTTTACAGACGAGGGAACTGAGGCCCAAAGAGGTGCAGTGACATGCACAAGGTCACACAGCAGACAAGTGGCAGATCCAGGATCAGAGAAGCAGCGCAGCTTAGTGAGAAGAGCCCGGGCTTGGGAATCAGAGGTCGTGGGTTCTAATCCCGGCTCCGCCACTTGTCTGCTGGCTGACTTTGGGCAAGCCACATGACTTCTCTGTGCCTCAGTGACCTCATCCGTAAAATGGGGATTAAGACCGTGAGCCCCACGTGGGACAATCTGATAACCTTGTATCTACCCCAGGGCTCAGAACAGTGCTTGGCACATAGTAAGCGCTTAACAAATACCAACATTACTGTGTGTACTGAGCGACAAGCACTGTGCTAAGTGCTTGGGAGAGTACGACAGAGACAAGACATATATGTCCTGTCTTCAAGGAGCTCAGAGACTCGTGTGGTTTTTTTGGGTCAGTCAGGTTGTGTTTATTGAGCCCTTCTTGTGTGCAGAGCACTGTATTAAGCGCTCGGAAGAGTACAAGAGAATAACAGCTATACTCCCTGCCCACAAGGAGCTTACAGTCTAGAGAGGATATCTATATTCGAAAAGAATAATCATCATCATCATAATAATAATGGCATTTGTTGAGTGCTTACTATGTGCAAAACACTGTTCTAAGCACTGGGGTAGATACGAGGTAATGAGGTTGTCCCATGTGGGGCTCACAGTCTTAATCCCCATTTTACAGATGAGGTAACTGAGGCACAGAGAAGTTATGTGGCTTGCCCAAAGTCACCCAGCTGGCAAGTGGAGGTGCTGGGATTAGAACCCATGCCCTCTGATTCCCAAGCCTGGGCTCTTTCCACGGAGCCATGCTGCTTCTCTAAAGAAGCACTCAGTACAGTGCTCTGCACATAGTAAACGCTCAATAAATACGTTTGAATGAACGAATGAAAAAGAGTGGACTGTTAATGACGCTTAACCAAATATCAGGTCTGTCTTCACCCAGTTACCAAGGAAAAACCATCTGGCTCGGTGGCCAAACAGCTTCCCAACCTAGTCAGCTCCAAGGCTGTTGAGAGCTGCGAGCTCTAAGTGATCTGAACTGAATTCCGGCCCGCTTCCCTGCTTAGATTCCCTAGCTTCCAACTGGAGATGATTACATTTCAATATCAGAGAAGCAGCGTGGCTCGGTGGAAAGAGCCCGGGCTTGGGAGTCAGAGGTCATGGGTTCGAATTCCGACTCCGCCGCTTGCCAGCTGTGTGACTGTGGGCAAGTCACTTCACTTCTCTGGGCCTCAGTTCCCTCATCTGGGAAATGGGGATGAAGACTGGGAGCCCCACGTGGGACGACCTGATCACCTTGTACCACCCGCAGCTCTTAGAACAGTGCTTGGCACATAGTAAGCGCTTAGCAAACAACATTACTATTATTACTCTGAGCCAGGCACTCTTATAAGCACTGGGGCAGATGCGAGACAATCCGGTTGGACAGAGTCCCTGTCCCCCATGGGGCTCACAGTCTCAATCCCCCTTTTCCAGATGAGGGAACTGAGGCCCAGAGATGTTAAGCGACTTGCCCCAGGACACGCAGCAGACAAGCGACAGAGCCAGGATTAGAACCCAGGTCCTTCTGACTCCCAGGCCCCTGCCCTATCCGCTAAGCCTAACTGCTTCGCTATATCTGTATCACCTCTGCCATTTTGCCTCCCAGGAGAAAGCAGTTCAAAATCTCAAAATCTCGATATTTTCTTCCAGAAAGGTGTCAGTAGAATTCGCTAAACCAGCCCTACGATGAGGATGCAGAGACTGGACGTCAACTAGCCATCTTTTATCTGAAAGGAGCCGAATAAGTCCCTTGTGGATCGCCAGGAGCACAGAGGACAGATGCAAAGTACATTTCAGATTGAAGAGAGAGAAAAAATGGTTACATAGTCCTGAAATATTCCGGCATGTAGTTGATCTGGCCTTCCCAGACTGAGTTTCCCCTTTTCCCTCTGCTGCCTCTCTGCCCCCCCCCCCCCCTTCACCTCCCCTCAGCTAAGCCCCCTTTTCCCCCCCTTTCCCTCTGCTCCTCCCCCTCTTCCTTCCCCTCAGCACTGTGCTCGTCCGCTCATTTGTATATATTTTTATTACCCTATTTATTTTGTTAATGAGACGTACATCCCCTTGATTCTATTTGTTGCTATTGTTTCAATGAGATGTCCATCCCCTCGATTCTATTTATCGCTATTATTTTTGTCTTTCCGTCTCCCCCGATTAGACCGTGAGCCCGTCAGTGGGCAGGGACCGTCTCTATCTGTTGCCGATTTGTCCATTCCAAGTGCTTAGTACAGTGCTCTGCACATAGTAAGCGCTCAATAAATACTATTGAATGAAAGGTCTGGTTGTCAGTGCACCCAGGTTCTAATCCTGGCTCTGCCACTTGTCTGCTGGGTGACCTTGGGCAAGTCACTTTGCTTCTTGGGCCTCGGTTACCTCATTTGGAAAACGTGGATAATAATAAATGTGGATAATAATAATAATTATGGTATTCGTTAAGCACTTACTATGTGCCAGGCACTGTACTAAGTGCTGGGATGGATCCAAACAAATGAGGTTGGAACAGTCATTGTCTCACATGGGGTGCACAGTCTCGATCCCCATTTGACAGATGAAGGAACGGAGGCACAGCGAAGTAAAGTGACTTTCCCAAGGTCACACAGCAGACAAGTGGTGGAGCCGGGATGATGACTGTGATTCCCGCATGGGAGAGGGACTATGCCCCACCTGATTAGCTTGTATCCACCTCACCTCTTAGTATAATGCTTGGCACATAGGCTTAACAGATGCCATTATTATTATTACTATTATTATTATTGTTTTCCCAAGTTATCTCACGTTGCTAGGCTCGCTGCTGGTCAGTTCGGACTTCTTAGTCAACTGGGAATTGTGATCTCACTAGGTGGATCCTCCCCTCCCTGGGGAAGCTGGATAAGAAAGATTGCACTGGATTGGATTCTCTCTAATAATGATGGTATTTTGGAGAAGCAGCGTGGCTCAGTGGAAAGAGCCCGGGCTTTGGAGTCAGAATCCCGGCTCTGCACTTGTCCGCTGTGTGACTGTGGGCAAGTCACTTCACTTCTCGGTGCCTCAGTTCCCTCATCTGTAAAATGGGGATGAAGACTGTGAGCCCCACGTGGGACAACCTGGTTCCCCTGTGTCTACCCCAGCGCTTAGAACAGTGCTCGGCACATAGTAAGCGCTTAACAAATGCCAACATCATTATTATTATTATTATGTGCCAGGCACTGTACTAAGCACTGGGGTGGATAGAAGCCAATCAAGTTGGACACGGTCCCCGTCCCACGTGGGGTGCACAGTCTCCCTCCCCATTTCACAGATGAGATAACTGAGGCACAGAGAAGTGAAGTGACTTGTCCAAGGTCACACAGCGGACAAGTGGAGGAGCCGGGATTGGAAACCATGACCTTCTGACTTCCAGGCCTGGGTTCTAACCACCAGGCCAGGCTACTTTTCTACCGCCGGCAGGAAATGAGAAGCAGTGTGGTCTAGTGGAAAGAGCATGGGCCCGAGCTCTGCCATACCAATCACCGAGCACTTAGTACAGTGCTCTGCACATAGTAAGCGCTCAATAAATACGATTGAATGAATCAATCGATCTGATTCATTGAACGCTTACTATGTGCAGAGCACTGTACTAAGCACTTGGGAGAGTACAATACAACAGAATTAGCAGGCACATCGTTCTCGTCCGTCCGTCTCCCCCGATCAGACCGTGAGCCCGTCAAAGGGCAGGGACCGTCTCTATCCGTTACCGATTTGTCCGTTCCAAGCGCTTAGTACGGTGCTCTGCACATCGTAAGCGCTCGATAAATACTATTGAAAGAGTTCCCTGCCCATAACGAACTTACTCTCTAGAGATGTCTGCCGTGTGACCTTGGGCAGTCACTTACTTGACTTCTCTGCACCTCAGTGACCCCATCTGTAAAATGGCGATTAAATCCTAATCCCTCCTACGGCAACTGTAAGCTCCAGGTGGGACAGGGATCTTGTCCAACCCAGCAGCGTGGCTCAGTGGAAAGAGCCCGGGCTTTGGAGTCAGAGGTCATGGGTTCGAATCCCCGCTCGGCCACATGTCAGCTGTGTGACTGTGGGCGAGTCACTTCGCTTCTCGGTACCTCAGTTACCTCATCTGTAAAATGGGGATGAAGACTGTGAGCCCCACGTGGGACAACCTGATTCCCCTGTGTCTACCCCAGCGCTTAGAACGGTGCTCGGCACACAGTAAGTGCTGAACAAATACCAACATTATTATTATTATTAACTTGGATTCAATCCGAGTGTTTAGAAAAGTGCTTGGCACAAAGTAAGCACTTAACAAGTACTATTATCAGCATCATTAGCGGCGCGATCCGTTAACTGTGCCGCTTCAGACAGCCACACTCCTCACTCTGATGGTTTAGTTCGGGGAAGGAGGGTGAAATTTTTGAGGTCAGGTGGCCAATTTCAATCTGAATCATGGGATTACTCAATCGCGGAACAAGGATTGGAAAAATTCCACCCTCTTTTCCTGAGCCTCCTCCTGACCCTTTCCACATTTTTCTCCAAGACCTCGCTGGTGCTTGTTCTCGGCTGCCCGTCTCCCCCGATCAGACCGTGCGCCCGTCAAAGGGCAGGGACCGTCTCTATCTGTTACCGATTTGTCCATTCCAAGCGCTTAGTACAGTGCCCTGCACATAGTAAGCGCTCAATAAATACCATTGAATGAATGAATGAATGGTGCTTCAGTGGGTTGAGCCTTCCCCCCGGATCAATGATTTCGGAGGGCCGGCGGTCCCGGGTTTCTCCCGACTTTTAGAACAGCAGACGACCGGAGGCGTCGTCCGCCACGGCCTCGGCTGAAGTTGGTCTGGCAAGAAGCCGTCCTAACGGTCAAGTCCGCCTGCCTGGGACGGTGACTTCTCCGGCGAGTAAACCCCGGCTTTCAGGCCCGCGGAGCCCCGCGCGGCATCGTTCACCTACCCGGTTGAATCCATTCTTTCCGTATCCAGGAAGGGAAGAAGATTTGGAAGAGTGGAGTCCTGAAACAGACACAGTACATTTTTTCAATCCTCTGAAATTCACACGGAGGAGCAGACAAGCGACGGACCCGAGAGGAACGCGGCCGTTGAAGGTAGCGGGCCCTGAGCCCGCCAACGAGAGGAGCCGGGGCGGCCTGGTGGCTGGAGCCAGGGCCCGGGAGCACGAGGGAGCTGGGTTCTAATCCCGGCACCGTCACTGGTCCACTTGCTATGCGGCCTTGGGCAAGTCGCTTCGTTTCTCTGCGCCTCAGTTCCCTCATCTGGAAAATGGGGATGGTGACTGTGAGCCCCACGCGGGACAGGGACTGTGTCCCAAACGAATGGCTTGTGTCTACCCCAACGTTTACTACAGTGCCTGGAGCACAGCATGATTATCACTATCGAATTTGTTAAGCTCTTACTATGAGCCAAGCACTGTTCTGAGCACCGTTCTAAGCACAACTTAATCGGGTTGGACTCAGTCCCTGTCCCACATGGGGCTCACTATCTCAAGCACCATTTTGCAGATGAAGTCACCGAGGCCTAGAGAAGTGAAGTGACTTGCCCAAGGCCCCAGAGCAGGCCAGTGGTGGAGCCGTGATTAGAACCCATGGCCTCTGACTCCCAAGTCCGTGCTCTTGCCACTAGGCCATGCTGCTTCACTTGACAAATACCATTAACGACTATTATTATTATTGTTGCATTTATAAAGCGTTTACTATGTGCCAGGCACTGTACTAGACACTAGGGTGGATACAAGTTAATCGGGGTAGACCCTGTCCCTGTCCCACGTGGGCTCACAGTCTCAATCCCCATTTTGCGAAAGAGGGAACTGAGGCATAGAGGAGTGAAGTGACTTGTCCAAAAACACCCAGCAGACAAGTGGCGGAGCTGAGATTAGAACCCATGACCACGAGAAGCAGCTGGCTCCGTGGAAAGAGCCAGGCTTGGGAGTCAGGGGTCGTGGGTTCTAATCCCGCCTCCGTCACCGGTCAGCTGTGTGACTTTGGGCCAGTCACTTAACTTCTCTGGGCCTCAGTTATCTCATCTGCAAAGCGGGAATGAAGACTGTGAGGCTCACGTGGGACAATCTGATTACCTCGTATCCACCCCAGCGCTTAGAACAGTGCTCGGCGCATAGTAAGCGCTTAACAAATACCATCATCATTATTGTTATTATTATGACCTTCTGACTCTCAGGCCCGGGTTCTATCCACTGCACCGTGCTAGTTCTCAAACGACCGTCTCCAGGGTAGAAAAGAGAGTCGTGCCCGGCCTCGGGTCCTTTGGGGGCAGTGGAGAATCCGCCTCTTTTGGTTTTGCTTTCCCCTTCTCGGGCTGATCCCAACTCAACCCATCGTCAGGTCATTCGGGGTCAAAAACGAGAGCGACTTTCTCCAAATTCATTCAATAGTATTTATTGAGCGCTTACTCTGTGCAGAGCACTGTACTGAGCGCTTGTGTTTAGGCAGCCTCCTGTTTCTAGGTGGCCTTCACCAAAACACCTCCAGCTCTCAGGGAGAAAATTCATTTCCAGCCAAAAAAGCAAGGCCATCCGGCCTAAAGGAAAAGTCGTTCTGCCGGGAGTCAGGAGATCTGGGTTCTAGTCTCAGCTCTGCCACCGATCAGCCCGGTGACCTCGGACGTGTCACTTCATCTGTTCGGGCCAGGTTCTAATCCCAGCTCCACCATTTGTCTCTGTGCCTCAGTTCCCTCATCTGTCAAATGGGGATTAGGACTGCGAGTCCCACAGAGGACAATCTGATTATCTTGTATCTACCCCAGCGCTTAGAACAGTGCTTGGCACACAGCGCTTAACAAAGACTGTGAGCTCGTCCTCTAGACTGTCAGTTGGTTGCGGGCAGGGAATGTGTCCGTTTATTATTATAGTGTACTCTCCCAAGTGCTTAATACGGTGCTTTGCACACAGTAAGCGCTCAATAAATGCAAGTGAATGAATGAATGTGCCTCAACTGTAAAACGGGGATAATAATGACGTTATTTGTTAAGCAGATACCCATCCTCTCTCCCCTGTGGACTGTGAGCCCCATGTGGGTCTGGGACCGGATCTCATCAATCGATGGATCAGTGGTAAGCAACTGATCTCATCAATCGCTGGATCAATGGTGTGGAGCTTCGTACAGTGCTCCGCAAACAGTAAGTGCTCAGTAAATACGATTGAATGAGAGACTGTGAGCTCATCGTGGGCAGGGAACATCACTGTTTATTGTTATTAGAGAAGCAGCGTGGCTCAGTGGAAAGAGCACGGGCTTTGGAGTCAGGGCTCATGAGTTCGAATCCCAGCTCTGCCACTTGTCAGCTGTGTGACTGTGGGCGAGTCACTTAAATTCTCTGGGCCTCAGTTCCCTCATCTGTAAAATGGGGATTAAGACTGTGAGCCTCACGTGGGACAACCTGATTCCCCTATGTCTACCCCAGCGCTTAGAACAGTGCTCGGCACATAGTAAGCGCTTAACAAATACCAACATTATTACATTATTATTATTGTTATATTGTTCTTTCTCCAGCACTTAGTCCAGCGCTCTGCACCCAATAATTGCTTAATAAATCCGATTAAATGAATGAATTGAACGAGTGAATGAGCTGGGGTCAAGTGAGTAGAGCTTGGATGCTGAGACCTTGAAATAATAACAATAATGATGGCATTTGTTAAGCTCTTACTATGTGCAAAGCACTGTTCTAAGTGCTGGGGAGGATACAAGGTGCTCAGGTTGTCCCACGTGGGGCTCACGGTCTTAATGCCCATTTTACAGATGAGGTAACTGAGGCACAGAGAAGTGAAGTGGCTTCCCCAAAGTCACACAGCTGACAAGCGGTTGATCCAGGATTTGAACCCATGATCTCTGACTCCCAAGCCCGGGCTCTTTCCACTGAGCCACGCTGCTTCTCTTAAACAGTTTGGAGATTCCAAGCTCGTTGTGGGCAGGGAATGTCACTGCTCACTGTTGGGTCGTACTTTCCCAAGCGCTTAGTACAGTGCTCTGCACGCAGTAGGTGCTCAATAAAGCACCTACTTAATTGGAGAAGCAGCGTGGCTCAGTGGAAAGAGCACGGACTTTGGAGTCAGGGCTCGTGAGTTCGAATCCCAGCTCTGCCACTTGTCGGCTGTGTGACTGTGGGCGAGTCACTTCACTTCTCTGGGCCTCAGTTCCCTCATCTGTAAAATGGGGATGAAGAGTGTGAGCCCCACGTGGGACAACCTGATTCCCCTGTGTCTACCCCAGCGCTTAGAACAGTGCTTGGCACATAGCGCTTAACAAATACCAACATTATTATTATTATTATTATTATTAATAAATGGGATTGGATGAATGAATGAGACGATCCAACCCTTCAGAGTCTGTAAGGTAAACTGGGGGTGACATCTTGTGGTCGGGGGAAAAAAGTACAGGGATGGCCTTCCCCAAGTTACCCGCCCCCGTCAATCCATCAGGGCTACTTACTGAGCGCTTTCTGTACTAAACGCTTGGGAGAGTATAATACAGTAGAGTCGGTAGAGATGATCCCGGGCCCCAACGAGCTTAAAGTCTAGACGGGGACACCGACATTCAGATAAATACAGCTAGGGGAAATGGACAGTATTAGGGATATTATTATTATTATTATGGTATTTGTTGAGCGCTTACCGTGACCCAGGCGCTATGCTAAGCGCCGGGGTGGATACAAGCAAATCGGGTTGGACACAGTCCTGTCCCACCCGGGGCTCACAGTCTTAATTCCCATGAAAAGTGAAGTGATTTGCCCAAGGTCACACAGCAGACAGGTGGCAGAGCTGGGATTAGAACCCAGGTGCTTCTGACTCTCAGGCCTGTGCTCTAGCCACTAGGCCCCTCTGGAGCTCACAGTCTTCATCCCCATTTTCCAGAGGAGGTAACTGAGGCGCGGAGAAGTGAAGTGACTTGCCCAAGGTCACACAGCTGACAAGCGGCGGAGCCGGAGTTAGAACCCATGACCTCTGACTCCCAAGCCCGGGCGCTTTCCACTGAGCCACGGCCGCTTCTCCTCCAGTAGTCACTCAGTACAGAGCCCCATAAATACTCTCTCCCACTTCAAAGACTTATTGAGGACACACCTCCTCCAAGAGGCCTTTCCTGACTAAGCCCTCCTTTCCTCTTCTCCCACTCCCTTCTGCCTCACCCTGACTCGCTCCCTTTCTTCATCCCCCTCCCAGCCCCACACCACTTGTGTCCAGATCTCTCATTTTATTTATTTTTATTCATGTCTGTCTCCCCCTCTATACTGTAAGCTCGTTCTGGGCAGGGAATGCGTCTGTTACATTAATAGTAATTATTATTTTGGTTTTTGTTAAGCGTTTACTATGTACCAGGCACTGATTACCCTGTATCTCCCCCAGCGCTTAGAACAGTGCTCTGCACATAGTAAGCGCTTAACAAATACCAACATTATTACTCCCAGCTCCGCCACTTGTCTGCTGTGTGATTATGGGCAAGTCACTTCACTTCTCTGTGCCTCTGGTACCTCATCTGTAAAATGGGGATTAAGACTGTGAGCCCCATGTGGGACAACCTGATTACCTTGTATCTACCCCAATTCTTAAAACAGTGCTTGGCACATAGTAAGCACTTAACAAACACCATCGTTATTATTATTATTATTGTTATTACAGAGCAATGTACTAAGCACAGTATTGACAACCTGATTACCTTGTATCTACCCCAGTTCTTAGAACAGTGCTTGGCACATAGTAAGCCCTTAACAAATACCATCATTATTATTATTATTATTATTACAGAACAATGTACTAAGCATGGTGTTGCAGAGCTGATAGATATGATGAGTCTTTACTCAGGGTCGCCAAATGAAGGAGGAAAAATAATCCTTCCAAGACTGAGCTGGATACCACGATGGTAGCTGTGCAGACTATTCCTTTAATTCATTTACTGAGCGCTTACTGTGTGCAGAGCACTGTACTAAGCGCTTGGAAAGTCCAATTCGGCAACTGAGAGAGACAATCCCTACCCAACAAGGGGCTCACAGTCTAGAAGATGGACTCACAGTCTTGCTCCTCAATCCGTACGAGGTACTCATTTAATCTGGACCACGCTCACGGCCAAACTCATCTCTGACCTCCAAAATCCTTCACAGCCCCTAACGTCCGCAGACCGGCAGATGCAGAGAAGCAGTGTGGCTTAGTGGAAAGAGCCCGGGCTTGGGAGTCCGAGGTCGTGGGTTCTAATTCCGACTCCGCCCCTTGTCAGCTGTGTGACTTTGGGCAAGTCACTTCACCTCTCTGTGCCTCAGTTGCCTCCTCTGTAAAATGGGGATTAAAGGCTGTGAGCCCCACGTGAGACAACCTAATAGTAATGTCGGTATTTGGTAAGCGCTTACTAGGTGCCGAGCACTGTTCTAAGCGCCGGGGTAGACACAGGGGAATCAGGTTGGCCCACGTGGGGCTACAACCTGATAACCTTGGATCTACCCCGGCGCTTAGAACAGTGCTCGGCACCTAGTAAGCGCTCAACAGATAACATCATCATCCTGTGGGGGCCACCGCGCTGGCATCCTCCCTCCGCAAGAATCATCCGAGGAGAGCTTTCAGTCCGAGGGCGAATAAAGCCACCTCAGAATCCAGCCGCGACGGGAATGCCGACTTGGATTCGATCTCCCCGGAACAACCGGAAGAGAGAGGTTGGAAGGGTCCCGCTCTTTCCCCCCCTGCTCCTCCAAGAGCATCCACGTGCGGCTCCGGGCCTCGGGACTCACGTGAGTGGGGGCTGTCAGCGGGCGGCCTCTGGAGCGATTCTCCATCCAGCGCGCTGCTCTGGGATTGTACGTCCAGTTCCGGGGAGCTGGTGCCGGTGGCAGGGGATCCTTTCAGGGTCATCCAGTCAGCCCTCTGCTCAGGGAAACAGAGAGAGGCGGTTAGACGGTCCATCGTACCTGTTGAGCGCTTACTGCGCGCGGAGCGCCCTACTGAGCGCTCGGGAGAGTAAAATGCAACAGCAAACGGGCCCGTTGCCCGCCCGCGATGAGCTTACGATCTAATGGTGTTTGTTCAGTGCTTACTGTCGGCCAGGCACTGTCCTAAGCGCCGGGGTAGACGGGAGTTAATCGGGACGGACACAGTCCCCGTCCCACGTGGGGCTCACAGTCTTCATCCCTGTTTTCCAGATGAGGGAACTGAGGCACAAAGAAGAGAAGGGATTTGCCCGGTGCCATACAACAGACATGTGGTGGGGGAGGGATTGGAACCCGTGACCTTCTGGCTCCTGGGCCCGTTCTCTAGCCACTATGCCATACTGCTTCTCTAGAGGGGCCCATCAGTCTCCCCTCCCGCCTCCTCCGCTGCGCCTTCCCTGATTTACTGCCCTGATTCACTTAATAATAATGACTTTAATCACCAAATCCATCCTCAGCCCATCTGGTGTTTCTGAACTCCCCTAAGCCCTCACTGGGCAGGACACGCACGTATCAAGCTCAGTGAGAAGCAGCGTCGCCTAGTGGGTAGAGCCCAGGTCTGGGAGTCGGAAGTTTCTGGGTTCTCATTCCGGCTCCACCGCTTGTTGGCTGGGTGACCTTGAGCAAGTCACTTCACTCCTCCGGGCCTCAGTTCCCTCATCTGGAAAACGGGGATTAAGACCATAAGCCCCATGCAAGACAGGGATTGGGTCCGACCTGATGAGTTGTATCCACCCCAGCGCTTAGTACGGTGCCTGGCGCATAGTAAGCTTTTAATGAAAACCACAGTTATGGTTATCATTGCTAACTCTGTTGTATTGTCCTCTCCCAAGTGCTCAGTACAGAGCTCCGCACACAGTAACGATCAATAAACCTCACTGACTGATTGATCGATACCCCTTACACCCTCTCCCTTCTGCGTCACCTAAGCACTTCTATCTTTGCCCGTAAGCACTTCGTTCATTCATTCAGTCGTATTTAATGAGCGCTACCGTGTGCGGAACACTGTACTAAGCGCTGGGAGAGTACAGTTCAGCAACAGATAAAGACAATCCCTACCCAACAACGGGTGGGGAGACAGACAACAAAACAAAACAAGTAGAGAGGCATCAATGACATCAAAATAGATAAATAGAATTATATATATACACATCATTAACATAGAGTAATAAATATGTAGACATATACATCCCACCCCACACTCTGACGGCACTTATTCATGTGCATAGCTATCATTTCTTTTAATTTCCTCTAAACTGAAAGCTCAGTATGGGTAGGGAAATCACCAGCTAATTCTGTTAATAATAATAATTTGGTATTTGTTAAGCGCTTACTATGTGCAGAGCACTGTTCTAAGCACTGGGGTCGATACAAGGGTCATCAGGTCGTCCCACGTGAGACTCACAGTTAATCCCCATTTTACAGATGAGGTAACTGAGGCCCAGAGAAGTGAAGTGACTCGCCCAGAGTCACACAGCTGACAAGTGGCAGAGCCGGGAGTCGAACCCATGACCCCTGACTCCGAAGCCCACGCTTTCCACTGAGCCACGCTGCTTCCCCGTGGAAGCAACTTCGGTTGTGTTGTACTATCTCAAGCATTTATCACAGTGCACTGCACAGTGTAAACGCTCAATACATACCGCTGATTGGTTGCTGTCTGTCTCACCATCTAGATTGTGTGCTCAGGTTTATCAAATCTACCGCATTGTCCTCTCCCAAGTGTCTACTTCACAGTGTGCTGAACACAGTAAGTGCTCTAAAAAGATGATTGATCGATATTTAGAACCCTCTTCACCACTCAAATATATATGCGACCTCAACTATTTATTTTAACCACTCTAGTTGCAAATACCTTTGTATTGGCCGCCCTCGTTAGAGGGCAGGAAACTTGTCACTTCTTAAGTGTCTAGTACAGTGCACCGCACCAAATGGGTGTCTATTACTCATCAGCCTATATACGTGTAAAAAGAATGAAAATCGTGGTATTCGTTAAGCGCTCACTACGAGCCAGGCACTGTGCTCAGCGCTGGGGTGGATACAAGCACATCAAGTTGGACACGGTCCCCGTCCCACATGGGTGGCTCAAAGTCTCAATCTTCATTTTACAGATGAGGTCACGGGCACAGAGAAGTGAAGCAGTTTGCCCAAGGTCACACAGCAGATCAGCAGTGGAGCCGGGATAAAATTTGTTCACATAAGGCGCTAGAATGTAAATTTGCTGTGGGCAGGGAATGCGTCTGCCAACTCCGTTGCCCTGTACCCTCCTCCTAAGCGCTTAGTACAGCGCTCTGCACATGGTAAATGTTCAAAAAGTAACTTCGATGGGTATGGGTCAAAGTGAAGGGAAGGGAAACCGTTTTATGAATCACATTTCTATAGAGAGCTGATGCCTCTGGAGAAGAAGCGTGGCGCAGTGGAAGGAGCACGGGCCCTGGAGTCAGGGCTCATGAGTTCGAATCCCAGCTCTGCCGCTCGTCAGCTGTGTGACTGTGGGCAAGTCACTTCACTTCTCTGGGCCTCAGTTCCCTCATCTGTAAAATGGGGATGAAGACGGTGAGCCCCACGTGGGACAACCCGATTCCCCTGTGTCTACCCCAGCGCTTAGAACAGTGCTCTGCACATAGTAAGCGCTTAACAAATACCAACATTATTATTATTATTAAAATTATATTATTTGTTTAGGAATGATTTATCCTAAGACCGGGAAAGCCAGGGATTTTAAGTCAGATTGGAAAAAGAGGAGCCGTTAGATTTCCACGAAAGGAAAGAATCCAGTTCGCTGGTGCAAGGGTGGGTTATAGCGTTTGCTTCGCCTTACCTTCCTGTTGTCCTGATCGAAACTTCCGTCCTCTCCGTCCGATCTCCTCGTCACTAAAAGAGAAACATCGGCTTAAAAGCGGAATGAATGCACGCCGTCGCTTGGACCCTGAATATTTACGCCGCGGTTCCCTACGCTACAGTTTCTTTCATAAAGACTGGGGGAGAGATTCCCATTAAGGATCAAAGCCATGAGGTTCAGCGACGTTCTCGGACGGTGCTTAGAATCCTTAAAGCTTAGCAAAATGGAAAGCGATCCTTCCGCCTGGGGACGCACACTTTAAAAAGCATTTTTGAGAAATGGGAGAAGAGTGAAAAAATGAATGAAGGCATGGAAAATACATTATAAGAAAAAAGCTTAAAATGGATTTATCGTTGTTTAGTCGAGAAAACGCTCATCGGAAGCTTAATAGCTACTTTCGAATATTAGAGTGCAAGCTTCTTGTTTGCGGGCAATGTGTCCTTTGCTTGTTTTGTGCTTTCCAAGCGCTTAGTAATAATAACGATGGCATTTGTTAAGTGCTTACTATGTGCAAAGCACTGTTCTAAGCGCCGGAGAGGATACAGAGGAGCAGCGTGGCTCAGTGGAAAGAGCAAGGGCTTTGGAGTCAGAGGTCATGAGTTTGAATCCCGGCTCTGCCACCTGTCAGCTGTGTGACTGTGGGCGAGTCACTTCACTTCTCTGGGCCTCAGTGACCTCATCTGTAAAATGGGGATTGACCGTGAGCCCCACGTGGGACAACCTGATTCCCCTGTGTCTACCCCAGCGCTTAGAACAGTGCTCGGCACATAGTAAGCGCTTAACAAACACCAACATTATTATTATTATACAAGGTGTTCAAGTTGTCCCACATGGGGCTCACAGTCTTAATACAGTGCACTGCACTGAGCAGGTGCTCATTAAATGCTCTTACTCCCTCCAACCGCTACTTCTATTACTTCTATACATGACGGATTCTACGAGAGATGCACACAGGTAGTTATGGGAAGCAGCGTGGCTCAGTGGAAGGAGCCTGGGCTTCGGAGTCAGAGGTCATGGGTTCGACTTCCGGCTCTGCCACTTGTCAGCTGTGTGACTGTGGGCGAGTCACTTCACTTCTCTGGGCCTCAGTGACCTCATCTGTAAAATGGGGATTAACCGGGAGCCTCACGTGGGACGACCTGATTACCCTGTATCTACCCCAGCGCTTAGAACAGTGCTCTGCACGTCGTAAGCGCTTAACATATACCAACATTATCATTATTATTATTATCTCTGAACGGGGAGAACCAACAAAGAGGAAACTGGTTTCAATTAATGCGGGAGAGAGTTCAGCTAGCCAAGAAGTTCGTTTGGGAGTAAAGCTCCAACTCAGGGATCCTAGGGAGGTAAGCAGATTGTAAACTCCAGTAAATTGTAATTTCCTTGAGGGCAGGGATTTTATCTACTGATTCTAGTGTACTCTCCCAAATTCTCCGTACAGTACGTTACACCCAGCAGATGATAGATAAATGATAGATAGTAATGTGGGGTGGGAATGAGTCTGTTTACTGTTAATAATAATAATAATTATAATGATAGTATTCGTTAAGCCCTTACTACGTACCAAGCACTGTTCTAAGCTCTGGGGTAGATACGAGGTGATCAGGTTGTCCCACATGGGGCTCACGGTCTTCATCCCCATTTTACAGATGAGTTCACTGAGGCAGAGAGAAGTTAAGCGGCTTGCCCCAAAGTCACACAGCTGACAAGTGGCGGAGCCGGGAATAGAACCCAAGACCCCCGACTCCCAAGCCCGGGCTCTGTCTACTAAGGCATGCTGTTCCTTGTTAGATTGTACTCTCCCGGATGCTTAGTTCAGTGTTCTGCACATGGTAAGTGTTAATACAATCGAATGATTGGAATGCCATTTGTTGAGGTTACAGTGTGATGGGCAAGTCACTTCACTTCTCTGTGTCTCAGTTACCCCATCTGTAAAATGGGGATTATGATTGTGAGCCCCACGTGGGACAACCTGATCATCTCATATCCTCCCCAGCGCTTAGAACAGTGCTTTGCACATAGTAAGCGCTTAACAAATGCCATCATTATCATTATTAGTAGTTTGAAAGTACAACAGAAGAAGAGATCGCTTTCTGCCTGGGTGGCTTCTTTTTTATGAGCATCTGTTGTGTGACCTTTGGCAAGTCACTTAACTTTTCTGTTTTTCATTTGCCTCATGGGATTAAGACCATAAACCCCACGTGGGTCACGGACTATGTCCAACCTGATTGTCTTGTATTTACCCCAGCGCTTAGTACACTGCCCAGTACATAGTAAGCGCTGAACAAATGCTATTAAAAAAAATAAGTTGGATTGCAGCTCAATTTGGGGGGTCAAGGGTGACCAAATACACCAAGGAGGAAAATGATATATGTGGAAACATCAAGTTGGTATAAAATCTATGTACATATTTTTATGTCTGTCTTTCCCATTAGGGTGTAAACTCCCTGTGGATAGGGAAAGTGATTTGTTTCTCGATTCAATTAAATAAAAGTTTCACTAAAATCGCAACTCTTTTAGACTATTGTGTCCCAGTGACTTTTGGGGTCACACCTGCAGCTGGAGTGATTTTCATCACCACGGGGCAGAAATGTCAGCCAGACATATACACATGTACTCCCACATCTATTTGAAATTTTCCCTTGCAGCCTAAAAACGCTTTTAAGGGCAACCCTTGCGTTATTAAAATCGACTTTTAAAAGGACAAAATTATTAAACAAATGCCAACTGGCGTTTGAAAAGAAACATGGAGGATGAATGCAGTTAATTCACTGGGAGGAAAGGAAATGGAAAATATATGAGCAAGTAAGCAAATCTGCCAAGTGTAGCAGGGTGGCCTAGTGGATAGAGCAGGGGCCTGGAAGTCAGAACGACCTGGATTCTAATCCCAGCTCCTCCATTTGTTGCTGCGTGACCCTGGGCAAGTCACTTCACTTCTCTGTTCCTCAGTTACCTTCTCTGTAAAATGGGGATTAAGACTGCGAGCCCCACACAGGACAAGGACTATGTCCAACCCGATTACCTCGTATCTACCCCAGGGCTTAGAATAGTGCCTGGCACATAGTAAACACTTAACAAATACCATTAAAAAAACATCTTTCCCTGCCCCCCATCCTTTCTGGTGAGCACATTTTCCCGGCTCTGCCACATGTCTGCTGTGCAACTTTGGGCAAGTCACCTCACTTCTCTGTGCCTCAGTTCCCTCATCTTTAAAATGGGGATTGAGACTGTGAGCCCCACGTGGGACATTGTGTCTAACCTGATTTCCGTGTATCCACTGCAGCGCTTAGTAATAGCACATAGTAAGCACTTGACAAATACCATTATTATTATTACTATTTTCCCTCTGACTGGGTGTTCTGATGAGTGTAAAATGTTTCAATTCCGTAGTTGAACAACCCACCTCCTATTTGTCTCTTTTTCCTTCCACATAGTCAGAGAAGAGACTCCAAGAAGCCTCCCACCCAGATAAAAAGTGGATCGGCTACCTACCGACCTCCACCCCTTCCACCCCCCCGTTTTTCATTTTCTGCGTGCTCATTTCAATCCCAATTTGGAAAGTTCCACTTTCAAACTGATGATGACAATGAAGATATCCCCAGTAATGACAGTACTGACCCTCATGCACATCGCCCTGGCCAGTTGTTCCAGATGTTTAACTGGCTCCTCAGGCTCCCTTGTCCCCCGACCTCCCCCATCCTTTGGCCCCTACGAGCTGCCCACTTACTTTAGTGAGAAAATTGACAGTTTCAGGTGTGGGTTTCCTAAAATTTCCCCTGCCCCACCCCAGTCCCTTTCCCTTCCTGCCCCTTCTTCAAGTCTCCTGTCTTTCCCAGCAGTATCTGTATAGGAGATCTCCTATCACCTCTCAAAATCCATCCCCTCCACCTGAGCATCCGACTCCATCGCTTGGCACTTTAACAAAACACCTGCTCCCTCCCTTCTTCCTTCTCTAATTACCATCTTCAACTGTTTGCTCTCTAAAGGCTTCTTTCCCACTGCTTTCAAACTTCCCTATGTCTCCCCTATCTTTAAAAAAACCGTCCCCTGACCGCATGACTCGCTCCACTTATTGTCCCGTCTCCCTCCTACCATTCCTCTCCAAACTCCTCGAGCGAGTCGTCTATACCGTCTGTCCCAAGTTCCTCTCCTCCAATGCTTTCTTTGGCATCCTCCAATCTGGCTTCTGTCCCCTTCATTACAAAGAAACTGCCCTCTCAAAGGTCACCGACGACCTCCTTCTTGCCAAATCCAACGACCTCTACTCCATCCTATACCTCCTCCACGTCTCAGTTGTCTTCGACGCTGCGGACCGCCCCCTTCTCCTGGAAAAAATTATCCGATCTCGGCTTCACTGACCCTGTCCTCTCCTGGTTCTCCTCTTAGTTCTCTGACCACTCATTTTCAGCCTCTTTAATGGACTCCTCCTCTCTCTCCCACTCCCTAGCTGTGGGAACCCCTCAAGGTTCAGTTCTGGGTCCCCTCCCATTTTTCATCTACTCCCACTCCCTCGGAGAACTCATTTGATCCCACGGCTTCAACCACCACCTCTATGCGGATGACACTGAATCTACATCTCCAGCCTTGATCTCTCTCCCTCTCTGCAGTCTCACATTTCCTCCTGCTTTCAAGACAGCTCTACTTGGATGCCCTCCCATCTCGTCAAAATCAATTATTCGAATATTGAATTTCTTATCTTCCCACACAGATCCAGTCCTCCCTCTGACTTTCCCATCATCATAGATGGCACCACCATGTTTCTTGTCTGAGAAGCCCGTAACCTAGGGGTTACGCTTGACTCCTCTCTCTTATTCAACCCACATATTCAATCCATCACTAAATCCTGACGGTTCCATCTTTACAGCATCACTAAAATCCACCCTTTCCACTTCATCCGAACTGCTACCGGGTTAATACAATCACTTAGAAGCAGCACGGCTCAGTGGATAGGGCCCGGGCTTGGGAGTCAGAGGTCACGGGTCCTAATCCCGCTCCTCCACTTGTCAGCTGTGTGACTTTGGGCAAGTCACTTAACTTCTCTGAGCCTCAGTTACCTCATCTGTAAAACGGGGATTAAGACTGTGAGGCCCATGTGGGACAACCTGATCACCTTGTATCCCCACCCCCAGCGCTTAGAACAGTGCTTCACACATAATAAGTGCTTAACAAATGCCATCATTATTATCCTAACGACCTTGATGCGTGGCTCAGTGGAAAGAGCCCGGGCTTGGGAGCCAGAGGTCAATGGGTTTGAATCCCGGCTCGGCCACCTGTCAGCTGTGTGACTGTGGGCAAGTCACTTCACTTCTCTGTGCCTCAGTTCCCTCATCTGTAAAATGGGGATTAAGACTGTGAGCCTCACGTGGGACGACCTGATGACCCTGGATCTCCCCCAGCGCTTAGAACAGTGCTCTGCACATAGTAAGCGCTTAACAAATACCAACATTATTATTATTAAAGGCCTCCTCGCTGGCCTCCCAGCCTCCGGTCTCTTCCCCATTCCGGTCCATACTTCATTCTGCCACCCGGATCATTTTTCTATAACAACGTTCAGACCATGTTTCTCCTCTCCTCAAGAACCTCCAGGAGTTGCCCAGCCACCTCCACATCAAGCAAAAACTCCTCACCTTTGGCTTCAAAGCAGTCCATCCCCCTGCCTCCTCCTACCTCACCTCCCTACTCTCCTACTACAACCCAGCCCATACATTTCACTCCTCTAACGCTAACCTTCTCACTCTACGACAATCTCATCTACTTCATCGCCGACCCCGGCCCATGTCCCACCTCTAGCCTGGAATGTCCTCCCTCCTCGATTCTGACAATCGCTCTCCCCTTTCAAAGCCTTATTGAAGGCCCAACTCCTCCAAGAAGGCTTCCCTGACTAAACCCTCCTTTCCGCTTCTCCCTCTCCCGTCTGCGTCATAATAATATCTGTCTCCCCTTCTAGACCGTAAGCTCATCGTGGGCAGGGAAAGTGTCTGGTCTGTGTTCTATCGTTTCTCCCACGCGCTTAGTACAGTGCTCTGCACCCAGTAAGCGCAAAACAAATATGAGTGAATGAATGAAGAAATGAATGAATGAATGAAAGAGTGAATTGCCTCCTTACCTGCGGACTTCAGCTCGGGAGACTTTATTTTTTTCACGTACACTGAGTCCTGGACCACCAAGGACAGGACTGAAACCAGGTCAGAAACTTGGGAAATTTTGGACTGGGCTACTCGACCTTTGACAAGATAAGGTCAGAATTGAATTCTGAGCAGCCGGATTTAGGACATACCACAGGTTCATTAAGCGAAATACCGATTTACATCCACCCTACAATTTTTGGTACTTACCCGCTTGGAGACCCATGTTTTTCATTCTCCGCTTTCATCTGTAAAGTCTACTGTATCTTCCCTGCTAGACTATTTAGCACTTACTACAGTGCTCTGCACAGAGTAAGCGCTCCATAATTATCACTGATTGTCAGTTTACAGCTAGACTGTAAACTTGTTGTGGGCAGGGAATGTATTTGCTTATTGTTGTACGGTACTCTCCCAAATGCTTAGTTCAGTGCTCTGCGTATGGTAGGCGCTCAATAACAGAGAAGCAGCGTGGCTCAGTGGCAAGAGGAAGGGCTTGGGAGTCAGAGGTCGTGAGTTCAAATCCCGGCTTCGCCACCTGTCAGCTGTGTGACTTTGAGCAAGTCGCTTAACTTCTCTGGCCCTCAGTTACCTCATCTGTAAAATGGGGATTAAGACTGTGAGCCTCAGGTGGGACAACCTGATTACCCTGAGTCTACCCCAGTGCTTAAAATAGTGTTCGGCACATAGTAAGCGCTTAACAAATACCAACGTTATCATTATTCTAATCCTGGCTCCCACGCTTGTCAGCTGTGTGACTTGGGACAAGTCACTTAACCTCTCTGGGCCTCAGTTACCTCATTGGTAAAATGGGGATTAAGACCGTGAGCCCCACGTGGTGCAACCTGATTATGTTGTATCTATCCCAGCACTTAGAACAGTGCTTGGCACATAGTAAGCACTTAACAATACCATTATTAATAAATACCATTGAGTGAATAAATGAGGGGCCTTGACAGCAGGAATTATGTCTCCGAACTCTATTGTACTCTCCCAAACCCTTGTGTAGGGTGCTTGACCCAACGTTGATGTCTGATAGATATTATTGATTGATTTTGAGACTAAAGAATGAAATCTTTTTAAGAAAAAGAAAGCCTCTATTGTTCTGTGCATGGTTATTGAACCAAGGGTTAACTGAACCAATTACCGAGTTTTGATAAAATAATAGTAATGCTAATAATTGCAGTATCTGTTAAGTGCTTAGTGTGTGCCAGGCACCGTACTAAGTTTTGGGGTAGATACAAGCATATCGGGTTGGACATGGTCCCTGTCACACATGGGCCTGACAACCTCAATCCCCATTTTACAGATGAGGAGACTGAGGCCCAGAGAAGTGAAAGGACAGGCTCAAGGTCACACAACAGACAAGTGAGGTGGAACTCGGTTTAGAACCCATGACCTTCTGACTCCCAGGCCCATGCTCTATCCACTACACCATGCCTTCTCCAACGATGGAAAATTCAATTTAATTCCATTCAATTCGGGCATATCTACTGAGCGCTTACTGCGTGCAGAGCACTGTACTAAGCGCTTGGGAGAGTTCAACATAATAAACAGTGAGACACCTGGCTGTCAAAACGTTGGTTCTTTGAAAGTAGGCTTGAATGCAGTCTTCTACAGTTAGTTAATGCACTTTCTCACCAGTTGTGGTTGAACCACGAGATTATGGCAGGAGGGTAAAAGGAGACTTCCCTTCCTCTGGAGAGTTACACCACCTAGACCGTAAAATCAGCGTTCAGCCAGTGTAAGAGGCTTCTCTCACGAGGAGGGCCTGTTTTTATTTGGAAACTGCATGGCTTAGTGGAAATAATAATGTTGGTATTTGTTAAGCGCTTACTATGTGCAGAGCACTGTTCTAAGCGCTGGGGTAGACACAGGGGAATCAGGTCGTCCCACGTGGGACTCACAGTCTTCATCCCCATTTTACAGATGAGGTAACTGAGGCCCAGAGAAGGTAAGTGACTTGCCCACACAGCTGACAAGTGGCCGAGCCGGGATTCGAACCCATGACCTCTGACTCCAAAGCCCGGGCTCCTTCCACTGAACCACGCTGTTTCTCCGTCACATGGAAAGAGCATGGAAAGAGCACGAGCCTGAGAGTCAGAGGACCTGGATTCTAAACCCAGCCCTGCCACTAGCCTGCTGTCGGACCTTGGATAAGTCATTTAATTCCTCTGTGCCTCAGTTTCCTCATCTGTAAAATGGGGATTTAATATCCGTGTGCCACCTGATAATCTTGAATCTACCCAAGTCTTTGGAACGGTGCTTGGCATATAAGCACTGAAATACCACAACCAATCAGTCAATGGTATTTATTGAGTGCTCACATATATAACAGAATTGTTAGACGACTGCCCTGCCCACAACTATCTTAGAGTGTGGAGGGATGAGTTTACGGTCTAGAGGGATTATTATCATCATTATTATTATTTTCAATCAGTGATATTTATTGAGTGCTCACTGTGTGCAGAGCACTGTACTAAGCACTTGGGAGAGTATGATATAACAGAATTGACTGACGCATTCGCTGCCCAAAATGAGTTTACAATCTAGGGGGATTATTATTATTACTAATCAATCAATAGTACTTATTGAGTGCTCTCTATGTGCAGAGCACTGTACTAGGCACTTGTAAGAGAAGATTTGCAGTAGAATTAGCAGCCAGGTTCCCTGTCTAAAATTTTATTATTGTTATTATTATCTGTATTATTTTTCGTTACTATTATGAGCGGGGTCCAGAAAACAGAACTGCCTATTTTGCTTCAGTTCCTGCAGCTCTGACACCCCTGGATATGATGGAGGATGGTGTCCCTGGGAATCTGGACGTATATGGACATTTATGTCCTATTATATCTGATGCCTTAGAGCAGAGTTTCCAGAAGAAAACTGGCTTGGGGCTTGTCAGGTGGAACCTCAAAATTTCCCCAAAGACCTAGGTGAAATCTGGAAATGACACCCCACAAAAAGTGGCACATTGATGAGTTTCACCAACTCTAATGGCCCCTACTCCATCCTAATCCTCCTCGACCTCTCAGATGCCTTCGACCCTGTCGACCACCCCCTTCTCCTGGAAACATTATCCAAATTTGTCTTCACTGACAATGTCCTCTCCTGGTTCTCCCCTCATCTCTCCGGCCGCTCATTCTCAGTCTCCTTCGCTGACTTGTCCTCTCTCTCCCATCCCCTAACTGTGGGGGGTCCCTCAAGGTTCAGTTCTGGGTCCCCTTCTATTTTCCATCTACACCCACTCCCTCGGAGAACTCATTCGCTCCCATGGCTTCGACAACCACCTCGATGTGGATGATTCCAAATCTCCATCTCCAGCCCTGATCTCTCTCCCTCTCTTCAGCCTCGAATTTCCTCCTGCTTTCAGGACATCTTTCCTAAATGTCCCAAGGTTACCTCGAACCTAACATGTCCAAAACAACACTCCACATCTTCCCACCTAAACCCTGTCCTCCTCTCGACTTTCCTATCACATAGACAGCACCACGAATCACCCGTCTCACAAGCTCGCAACCTTGACGTGATCCTAGACACGGATCATAAAGTCGGTCCGATACAACATCCTATCAGTTCTACTGTTTTTTCTGCCAAAGCGTTTGCATTCTACCTGGTTGCATAGGGTCGGAAGAGCAGGTTCTAAATCCCCAACAGCATTTTTTCCAAAACACAGGGTGCAGACATGGGTAGTGGCAGAAACAAATTTGGTCAGATTCCCCTAGACCAAAGTTGGCCATCTCAGAGAGGCCTAGTGGAAAGGGCACAGGCCTGAGAGTCAGAGGACCTGGGGTCTAATCCGTGACCTTGGAAAAGTCATTTCTTTGTGCCTCAGTTGCCTCATCTCTAAAATGGGGATCAGGACTGTGATCCCCACGTGGGACAAAGACTGTGTCCAAACTGACTACCTTGTATCTACCCCAGCACTTAGTGCCTGGCACATAGTTAGCACTTAACAAAGACCATTAAAAAAAGAATATAAACTAAAACACCCCATTCTCAAATCCAAAGTAATGGCAATGTCAGATGTTCTTGGAAGCTTTGGAAAGATCCTTGGAATGACCAAAGGTAACACCACCTCCGAGAGGCCTTCCCCGATTAAGCCCTCTTTTCCCCAGCTCGCTTCCCCTTCTGCGACGTCCACATACTTGGATCTCCGACTTCTGGACATTTGATATTCACCCTACACCCAATCTCACAGCGCTTACGTACATATCTTTAAATTCTATATTATAAATGACTTATTTATTCATAGGAACATCTGCGTCCCCCTCTAGACTATAATCTCTTTGATGAAATGTGTCTGCTAATTCTCTTGTACTCTCCCAAGCGCTTAGTACAGCACTCTGCTCATAGTAAGCTCTCGATAAATACCACTAATTTTTTTATCGGACTTCCTAGGGAAGGGTCTCCCTAATAGAGAAGCAGCGTGGCTCAGGGGAAAAAGCACGGGCTTGGGAGTCAGAGGTCATGAGTTCGAATCCCGGCTCCGCCACTTGTCAGCCGTGTGACTGTGGGCAAGTCACTTAACTTCTCTGGGCCTCAGTTCCTTCATCTGTAAAATGGGGATTAACTGTGAGCCTCACGTGGGACAATCTGATTACCCTGTATCTACCCCAGCGCTTAGAACGGTGTTCTGCACATAGTAAGCGCTTAACAAATACCAACATTATTATTAATTTCAGCCAATCTTCCTAAAGAGCAGAGGTTCTGCTTCTAAAGAAGCCTGCCTTGAGGGGAAATAGCTTTGCAGTCGGGCTCCAGGGTGGCATTTCATATGCATTCACAACTTTCCTCTGCCAGTGCAACACAACATTCCATCTAGGCAGCTGGGCCTAGGGCCTAGAGCCCAGGCTGAGGAGTCAGAGGACCTGGGTTCCAATCCCGCCTCCGCCACTTGTCTGCTGTGGGACCTTGGGCATGTCTATTCCCTTCTCTGTGCATAAATTATCTCGTCTATAAAATGGGGATTGAGACCGTGAGCCCCCCTTGGCAGAGGGGCTGTGTCCAATCTGATTGGCTTGTATCCACTCCAGCGCTTAGTACAGTGTCTGGCATATAGTAAAGTGCTTCACAAATACAACAATCCTTCATTTGCCTGTCGCATTCTGTCAAAAATGCATAATCAAAACGTGTTCTGGGAGGCCCAACGACAATTCTCTCCCCTAAATCACTTTTGGGGAGCCATCATGCTCCTCTAGACATCATACCCACCTGCACTTACAGAATTTAGAGTTGCCCTGGGCTTTTATGGCATTTTTTCTTGCTTTAGAATTTCATCTCTCCCTGTGAATCAGTTTCCCACCCAATCTGCTTATCCTTTATTCTTAGATTCTTAAATTCGTATTCAAAGAGCTGGTCTAATTCCCAAGTTTGTACTTTTCCCCAGCATTTAATGCAGTGCTTTGCCCACAGTAGATGTTTAATCAAACACTATCACTGCTACTAAAAAATACTGTAACCTTGTTCAATAATGACAACAGATGACCAAAGGAAAAATGAACACTCTGAATCTATTTCCATGCTAAACCAAGCACACTTTCAACACCAGTTCCATCATTTTACCCATTGGGTAGGGATTGTCTCTATTTGCTGCCGAACTGTATTTTCCAAGCACTTAGCACAGTGCTCTGCATACAATAAGCACTCAATAAATACGATTGAATGAATATAGAAAACCTGATGGTTAAGAACAAATCCTCGTCCTGAGTCATCGGAGTGTCCTTGGGGCTTATTTTTCTCAACAGTTCGATTGCAAATACTGCTTTTATTTTTCCTCTGATTAAATCAATATTCATTCATTCAATCATATTTATTAAGTGCTGACTGTGTGCAGAGTACTAAGCGCTTGGGTGAGTCCAACAGAACAATATACAGACCCATTCCCTGCCTTAGAGTCTAGAAGGGGAGACGGACATTAATAGAAATAAATAAATAACAGATATGGAGGTAAGTGCGGTGGGGCCGGGAGGGCGATTGAATGAAGGGAGCAAGTCATATGCTGGAGAAGCAGCGTGACCTGTCCCTTCCTCTTCATCCAAACTCTCCTCTCGTTCCTCTACTCCACTTCCCTCCTGCTCCACCCCACCTCACCCACCAAACACCTTAGAGCACGCCCTTGGGAGTTAGGAGAAGTGGGTTCTAATCCTAACTCCGCCACTTGTCTGCTGTGTGACCTTAGGCAAGTCACTTCACTTCTCTGGGCCTCCATTCCCTCCTCCGGAAAATGGGGATTCAGACTGTGAGCCTCACGTGGAAAAACCTGATTGCCTTGTATCTACCCCAGTGCTTGGCACATAGTAAGCATTTAACAAATACCATAATTATTATTATATTATTGGACAAACACTCTGTCTCCTCTCTATAGTGACCGTACAATCTCCAACTCCCCTGACTCTGAAATTCCAATCTGCAGCTAAAACTTCCTGTCCCGCCATCTTCTCCTGAACACCCCTTTCTCCACGAATCTGTTCCCTCTCCCCCAGCTCCGACCCAAGAAACCACCAATTTCTTGACCCTTCCGATTTTACCAAGTCATCATGTCCCCTTTGGTCTCCATAGTCATGTCCCCTTTGGTCTCCATACCCAACTTATCCTCTCTCGATGCACAAATTTACTTGTCGATTCTACCCCTTTCTCTGAACGTAAGTCCTTCGCTCCCATCTCTTGGCCGATCGTGTACCACCAACCCACAGCCCTGGATCGCCTCCACAGTCAGCTTCTTCCGCTCATAGTAATAATAATTATGGGATTCGTTAGGCACTTACTATGTACCAAGCACTGTTTTTAAGTGCTGGGGTAGATACAAGGTGATCAGGTTGTCTCGCGTGGGGCTCACAGTCTTAATCCCCATTTTACAGATGAGGTAACTGAAACACAGAGAAGTTAAGTGGCTTGCCCCAAGTCACACAGCAGACAGTTTTGGAGCCGGGATTAGAACCCATGTACTCTGATTACCAAGCCTGGGCTCTTTTCACTAAGCCACGCTGCTAAGTGCTGCTGGTGGAAATCCATACATCAGGCTTAACCTATCCATTTTAAGCTTATCCTCACCTGCTTTAATTCCTCCCTCTCTTCTACCCAACGACAAGACTTCTCCCACTGCTCCCCTACTACAACCCAGTCTCAACGCTTCGCTCCTTTAATGCCAACCTACTCTCTGTACCTCGATCTCTTCTATCTAGTCACCAACCTCTCATCCGTGCCCTGCCTCTGGGCCTGGAACGCCTTCCCTCTTCATATCTGACAGACAATGACTCTCCTCCACCTTCAAGGTCTTATCGAAGGCCCATCTCCTCCAAGCGGCCTTCCCTGAAGAAGCCCTCATTTCCTCTTTTCCCCCTCCCTTTTGGAATTCTTGCACTTGCATTTCCTCCTTTAATTCAACTCTCCTTCAGTCCCTTAGGACCTATATATATATATATCTGTAATTTTTGAATTTGCATTAATATATTTCTCCCTCTCCTAAGCTCGCTACTGACAGGGAACGTGTCTACCAACTCTTTGATATTGCTTGCGCTCTCCCAGGCACTTAGTAGAGTGCTCTGCACACAGTAATGGCTCAATAAATACAATGGATTGATTGATTAATTGAATTACACCTTCTAATATTAGTAACATTACTGCTATTCTCACTAAAACTGCCAATAAGACTCCTCCTACTATTTTTCACCTCACCCTGTAAGGTAAGTTGGTAGGTAGGGGCCCGTATTATCTATTCCATCTGGGGGAAACAAGAATTTGTTTTCTCCAGAAAGCAATTCTTTTTCCCCTTCCCAGTAAGATCAGACTCACTACACTTTACCGAGCACACTAGGATAAGGCTTCTCCTCATTCTCCAGCCAAATTCCAATTCCCCTGTGCCATCAACAGAAACCCAGCTAGTCAGATGTTTGTGCATTGATAGTTCATTGGCAGCTCACGTAAGGGACATGTTTTCTAGGCGCTATTTAGGAATTTACATTTCACGCCTGTGCGGCCGAGGGATTTGGCATGGAGGGGGAAGTAAATGATTCTAAAATGATTATCACAGCGGTAAATGTGCATTTAAGACCACGAGCACAAAGACTGCAGCAAAAGAAAAGCAGACTGTACCATGCTGTCTGTAGATAGGGGGTTTTCTATAGATGTTATCTTTTACTCCAGACTCTGAGGAAGAGGAGAGAAAAAGGACAGAATAAAAGAGTAAGCAAGCAGTTTTCATGGTTTCCCCATGAATTTATTTTCAACCGAAACAGCTTCATTCACTCCAGAATTAGAAATCTACATCCGTCTTCAAAGTCGACTTGTTAAGCACCCTCTGATCAAGGCTCTGGACTAGAATCACTTGGCCTATCTCCGCTAGACTGTGAGCTCGTTGTAGGGAGGGAATGTCACAGTTTAGTGTTGTGTTGCACTTTCCCAAGCGCTTAGTACAGTGCTCTGTGCACAGTAAACCCTCAATAAATACAACCGGATGAATGAATATGGAAGCAGGATTTAGCATTCATCATTCACCAAAGGCTGGGAAACTGCCCCAGATATTCAGTTAGTGCTTAGAACAGTGTGCTGCACAGAATAAGAGCTCAATAAATACCGCTGATTGGTAAGCTAGTAATGAACAGGGCTAAGAAGCCTGGGGGCTACTAAAAACCTTCCTGCCCCAACCCTGAATGGAACAAATTGACTCCACCAGAATTCTTATTTCATCCAATTCTGTTCTCTCTAGACTGGAAGCTCATTGTGGGCAGGGAATAATAATGATAATAATAATAATAATGTTATTCGTTAAGCACTTACTATATGCCAGGCACTTAGCACTGACAGGATACCAGAAGATTGGTTTGGACGCAGTCCCTGTCCCGCAGAGGGCTCACAGTCTTAATCCCCATTTTACAGATGAGGCAACTGACGCACAGAGAAGTGAAGTGACTTACCCAAGGCCACACAGCAGACAAGTGGCGGATGGTAATTCGAACCCATGACCTTCTGACGCCGAGGCTCTATGCACTACGCCATGCTGCCGACAGGTCTACCATCTCCGTTAGAGCGTTCTAAATGCTTAGTACAGTGCTCTGCGCACAGTGAGTGCTCAATAAAAAGGATTAATTGATAGTTCAGTGCTCTGCACAGAGTAAGCGCTCAATAAATATGATCGATTGATTGACCGACTCTATTCTATTACTTGACTTGGATGGGGAAGCTTGAAAAAGCACGAAGCTGTTGATGTTTGCACAGAAAAGAGCGCATTCACTCTTCAGCGGGGAAGTGTCTGCTAATTCTGTTGAAATGTCAATCAATCAGTGGTATTTACTGAGCGCTTACCATGTGAAGATAGAGCCCAGGCCTGGGAGTTAGAAGGACCTGGGTTCTAATCCAGGCTCCGCCACTTGTCTGCTGTATGACCTTGGGCAAATCATTTGCCTTCTCTGGGCCTCAGTTCCCACGTTTGTAAATTGGGGATTGAGACTGCGAGCCCCATTCATTCATTCAATATTCATTCAATAGTATTTATTGAGCGCTTACTATGTGCAGAGCACTGTACTAAGCGCTTGGGATGAACAAGTCGGCAACAGATAGAGACGGTCTCTGCCGTTTGACGGGCTTACGGTCTAATCGGGGACTGGCTTGGATCCACCCCAGGGTTTAGTACAGTGCTTGGCACATAGTAAGTGCTTAAGAAATACCACAAGTATTATTACTAAGCACTTGGGAGAGTACACTATCAAAATAGACAAATTCCCTACCCACAACAAGCTTGCAGTCTAGAGGGGGAGACAGCATTAATAGGAATAAATAGAGGAGCAGCGTGGCTTAGTGGAAAGAGCCCGGGCTTCGGAGTCAAAGGTCGTGGGTTCTAATCTCAGCTCCGCCACTTATCACTTGTGTGACTTTGGGCAAATCACTTCACTTCTCTGTGCCTCAGTTCCCTCATCTGTAAAATGGGGATGAAGACTGTGAGCCCCATGTGGGACAGCCTGATCACCTTGTATCTATTCCAGCGCTTAGAACAGTGCTTGGCACATAGTAAGCACTTAACAAATACCATTATTATTATTAAAAAGGTAGTTTATACTGTATTATGTAAACATTAATAGGAATAAATAGGTAGTTGATAAGGTTTAATATATTCTTTAACGATAGGTATCTCCTAAATCCATGTCCCTCTCCCAAGCACCTAGTACAGTGCTCGGCACGTAGTAAGCGCTCAATAAGTACCACTGAACGATTCACTGATAGAGACGGCCTTTCAGAAGGACGGAAGGGGTTTCCCGCCGGATTTCACACAGCAAGGGAGGAGAGCCGAGAGGGAGCCGGAGAGGACGGAAGGAAGGAGCGGCGAGGAGCTGAGTTCTGGAAGGCCTACCTGGGACATGGAAGTGACGCGGAGCCTGCTGGTAGCTGGAAGGTGAAGATTTGCTCTCTGAGTACATGGATAAGCTTGGGGTGCTCCGACCGCTTTCGCTGCCTCGGGAGCGAAGAGCAAAGAAAGCAGATAAAAGACAAGGAAACGGGGGGCGGGGAAAAAAGCAGTCTCTCACGCATCACAGCCTACTCGAAACGGGTCCGCTCTCTTAAACCTGGGGCGGGTCAAACTCTCGAGGGATTGGGGAGACTCGCTAACCCAACCTTTGCGACGCGGCCGCGCGTGAAAGCTAGAACTCGTTGCCTGTCGCAGAGTTGGCAACGTGCCGCCGGAAAATGGAAGAAGTGACTCTTCTAGGGACTGGTAAGCTCCTTGGCGTCAAGGAACGTGTCTACCGATTCTATGGGACTGAAATTAATTAATTCATGAGGATATTTGTTAAGCGCTGAGTAGGTGCCAGGCACCGTACTAAGCGCTGGAGTGGATACAAGTAAATCAAGTTGGACACGGTCCCTGTCCCACGTGGGCCTCACAGCCTCCATCCCCATTTTACAGAGGAGGTAACTGAGGCCCAGAGAAGTGACGTGACTTGCCCAAGATCACACACAACCGACAAGTGGCAGAACAGGGATTAGAACCTATGACCTTCTGATTCCCAGGCCTGGGCTCTAACCACTATACCGTGCTGCTTCTCCACACTCCCAACCACTTAGTACAGTGCTCCGCACAGAGTAAGTGCTCGATAAATACCACTGATTGATTAATCGGGGCACCGGGCCACCATTTTGTGGCTGCAACTAAGTAGCTGCCCTGGTGGTTATCATTAGAGCCCCCGCTCACGGACTTCAGGAAAACAGTTTTTCATCACAAATTACCCGACAAAAACTGGCTCATTCTATTTTTCACTTGTAAAAAATGCCAAAAGAAGACAGCGAAGCTGGTATTCTATCTAACCTGGAGCCTAGCACAGCATTTAGGCACAGAGCAAGTGCTTAACATATATCATTACATTATTAGTAGCAACATGGCCTAGTGGAAAGAGGACGGGCCTGGACGATAGAGAACCTGGGTTTACTCCCGGCTCCACCACCTGTATGCTGTGTGACGGTGGGTAAGTTATGTCACTTCTCTGTGCCTCAGTTACCTCATCTGGAAAATGGGGATTAAGATTGGGAGCCCCATATGGGGCAGGGACTATGTCCAACCTGATTAATAATAATAATGTTGGTATTTGTTAAGCGCTTACTATGTGCCGAGCACTGTTCTAAGCGCTGAGGTAGACACAGGGGAATCAGGCTGTCCCACGTGGGGCTCACAGTCTTCATCCTCATTTTACAGATGAGGTAACTGAGGCACCGAGAAGTTAAGTGACTTGCCCAAAGTCACACAGCTGACAAGTGGCCGAGCCGGGAAGAGAAGCAGCGTGGCTCATTGGAAAGAGCCCGGGTTTGGCAGTCAGAGGGCGTGGGTTCTAAACCCAGCTCCGCCACTTGTCAGCTGTGTGACCTTGGGTAAGTCACTTAACTTCTCTGGGCCTCAGTTCCCTCATCTGGAAAATGGGGATGAAGACTGTGAGCCCCACGTGGGACAACCTGATTCCCTCGTATCTACCCCAGCGCTTAGAACGGTGCTCGGCACATAGCAAGCGCTTAACAAATACCAACATTATTATTAGCGTCTATCTACCTCACCATTTAGAACAATGGTTGGCCTATAGTCAGTGCTTAACAAGTACCATAATTACTAGTATTGCCGTGTGACCTTGGGCAAGTCACTTCAGTTCTCAGACCCCAGTCGCCTCGTCTGGAAAATGGGAATTAAGACTGGGATCCCCAAGTGGGACAGGAAGTGTGTCCAATCTGATTACTTTGGATCTACCCCAGCACTTAGAACAGTGTCTGCACACAGTAAGTGCTGAACAAATATCATCATCAGCCATTCACAAAGTCCTATTATCGGGCAGCTTTCCTCATGAGCCACTCATTCACACACTGTCAATCACTACACAGAATGAATGGCGATATTCTCTTGCAGTGACTCAAAAAAGTAACTGAGGGAAGGTACTGTCAGCCTGGAAAAACCAATTCCAAAGCCACGGTGAAGTGTCTTCTCCCGATGACCCTCTTGGTCGATAATTGCGCTCCGTCCTTTTCCCTTGTTAGTTTGCGAGCTCCTCGAGGGCGGCGAATAAGCGTCTTGCTTCTGCCGGACTCACGCAACCGCCCGGCACAGCGCTGCTCGCTCACGATACAATTGACCACCGCGCTCCAGACCTTGGAAAACTAAAATCAACAGTGCCCCTTCTTCTGCGGACCGCAACAACTGTTTTGTGCCCATTTCGCTGGATTATTAAGTCTCAGCTCTATAATCCATAGCCGATTTATGAAAATAATAATAATGTTGGTATTTGGTAAGCGCTTACTATGTGCAGAGCACTGTTCTGAGCGCTGAGGTAGATACAGGGTAATCAGGTTGTCCCACGTGAGGCTCACAGTTAATCCCTATTTTACAGATGAGGCACAGAGAAGTGAAGTGACTTGCCCACAGTCCCACAGCTGACAAGTGGCAGAGCCGGGATTCGAACCCATGACCTCTGACTCCGAAGTCCAGGCTCTTTCCACTGAGCCACGCTTCTTCCCCTAATGCATCTCGTTAAATTGGCCTAGTGGAAACAGCACAGACTTGGCACGCGGGGGAAATGGGTTCCAATTCCGGCTCTGCCACGGACCTAATAATAATAATGATAATAGTCCTCTTTGTTAATAATAGTAATTATGGTATTTGCTAAGCACTTACTACGTGTAAAGCACTGTACTAAGCGCTGGGGAAGTGGCGACGTTTAGTGGAAAGAGCAAGGGTTTGGGAGTCAGAGGTCATGGGATCTAATCCCGGCTACGCCATTTAGCTGTGTGACTTTGGTCATGTCATTTCACTTCTCTGTGCCTCAGTTGCCTCATCTGTAAAATGGGGATTAAGACTGTGAGCCCCACGTGGGACAACCTGATAACCTTGTATCTCCCCCAGTGCTTAAAACAGAGCTTGGCACATAGTAAGCACTTAACAAATACCATCAATATTATTCTTATCACAAGGAAATCAGGTTGGACACAGTCCCTGTCCTACGAGAGGTTCACAGTCCTGATTCCCGTTTTACAGATGAAGTAACTGAAGCCCAGAGAAGTGAAGTGACTTGCCCAAGGTCACACGGCAGACAAGTGGCAGTGCCGGGTTTAGAACCCATGACCTCCTGATTTCCAGGACCGGGCTCTAGCCATTACGCCATGCCGCTTCTACTTACTGTGTGCCAGGCACTGGAGTAAGCGCCGGGGTGGATACGAGAAGCAACGTGGCACAGTGGAAAGAGCCCGGGCTTGGGAGTCAGAGTTCAGGGGTTCGAATCCCGGCTCCGCCGCTTGCCAGCTGTGTGACTTTGGGCAAGTCACTTAACTTCTCTGTGCCTCAGTTACCTCATCTGTAAAATGGGGATTAAAACTGTGAGCCCCACGTGGGACAACCTGATCACCTCGTTTCCCCCAGCGCTTAGAACCGTGCTTTGCACATAGTAAGCGTTTAACAGATACCACCATGGTTTTTTTTATTTATTTTACGAGCTAATCAGATTGGACACAGTCCCTGTCCCACGTGGGGCTCAGAGTCTTAATCCCCATTTTATAGTTGAGGTAACAGAGGCACAGAGAAAGGAAGTGCTTGCCCAAGGTCACAAGGCAGACACGTGGCAGAGCTGGGATTAGAACCCACAACCTTCCTATCCCCAGACCCATGCTCAACCCACTATACCACGACCTGCTGGGCGACCTCGGGTAAATCACTTAACTTCTCTGAAGCTCATCTCCTTCATCTTCATTAGAAGGATTCGAATCCTCTTCTCCCTCCTCCTTAAACCGTGAGCCCCCTATGGGATCTGATTGTCTTGTATCTACCCCGGCGCTTAGTACAGCGCTTGGCGCATAGGACGCACTTTATTCATTCATTCATTCAATATTTATTGAGCGCTTACTATGTGCAGAGCACTGTACTAAGCGCTTGGGATGAACAAGTTGGCAACAGATAGAGACAGTCCCTGCCGTTTGACGGGCTTACGGTCTAATCGGGGGAGACGGACAGACAAGAACACTTTACAATCATCACCGTTATTAATAACGTGTACGATCAAATGGAAGTCACACCAATTCAACAATGATTTGGGAATGTCACCGCTTATTGTTATAGTGTACTTTCCCAAGCGCTCTGCACAGTAAGCGCGCAATAAATATGATTGAATGAATGCCTTTTTGGGCAAAATACAAATAAAGTTCTATTTATTCTCTAGGCAGTTCTCTTGGTTCTCCTACGGCATTTCGCTCCCAGTCTGCCCAACGAACAGCACCGGCTCCTATCTGAGGGTTCAAGGGAGGAAGCCGTAAGTGATCCGCTTCAATCGCAGCAGGGTAAAGCCACCGGAAAGCTAAAGGTGACATTTTTTGGCGAACGAAACGTCGACCAAAAGAAAAAATCGACTCAAAGTGGATGGAATGAAGAGCCAGGGGAGATGAAGGATGCCGGTGCGGTAGCTTTTTAAAGCCAAGGAGTCTTGGTCTTTGGTGGAATGGATCAGCTCCTTCTTTAACATTGCGTTGAGGCTAGGGGGAGAGACCAGAGAGGTTGTTGGTGCTGAGATGTGTTGGTGTGGAGGGGTGGGCGGTGACAGAGAGAGAATGTGTGTTTGTGTGTGTGTGTGTTTGTGTTTAACTCTGGGAGGGGTGTCTCTGGGCTCCTGCCTCACTTCCCCTTCTCCTTCTCCATCGCAGCCCGCACGCTCCGCTCCTCTGCCGCCCTCACCTCCTCACTGGGCCTCGTTCTCGCCCGTCCCACCGCTGACCCCCGGGCCACGTCCTCCCGCCGTCCCGGAACGCCCTCCCTCCTCACCTCCGCCAAACTAACTCTCCTCCCCTCTTCAAAGCCCTACTGAGGGCTCACCTCCTCCAGGAGGCCTTCCCACACTGAGCCCTCCCATTCCCTCTGCCCCTCCTCCCTTCCCCATCACCCCAACTCCCTCCCTCTACCCCACCCCCTTCTCCGCCCCACAGCACTTGTGCGTATTTGTATATAATATTTATTACTCTAGTTTATAATGTTGGTGTATGTTAAGCGCTTACTATGTGCAGAGCATTGTTCTAAGCGCTGGGGGAGATACAGGGTAGTCAGGTTGTCCCACGTGAGCCTTATTAATGATGTGTATATATCTTGATTCTATTTATTGCTATTGTTTTTGTCTGTCTCCCCTGATTAGACTGTGAGCCCATCAAAGGGCAGGGTCTGTATCTGGTGCCGATCTGTGCATTCCAAGCGCTTAGTACAGTGCTCTGCACATAGTAAGCGCTCAATAAATACTATTGAATGAATATGTATCTATGATCCTATTTCTCTATTTTGATGGTATTGATGCCTGTCTACTTGTCCGTCTCCCCCTTCTAGACTGTGAGCCCGCGGTTGGGCAAGGAATCGTCTCTATCTGTTGCCGAACTGTCCATTCCAAGCGCTTAGTACAGTGCTCTGCACCCAGTAAGCACTCAATAAATACAATTGAATGAATGAACTGACCAATCGTCACGGCAGGGGGGATTGACCACATCCTCTGCGCTTCAGAAACCACGCTCTCCCCGCCATGGAGGGTGGATCCCGGGAGAACCGATGAGCAGGAATCGAGGACTGGGGCAGCCGGAGCGTTTCTAAGCTTTCGCGTTGTATTTCTGAAGCCCCGAGGGTCCTTCCCCTCTGGAACGGCAGCTCCCTGGGGGCCGAGCACCGTGTCTCCTGATTCCGTGGTGCTCTCCCAACCGCTTAGTTCGGTGCTCGGCCGGGCTTACCCACTGACCCCGTTTCCAGGTTCACTGAGGCCGCGGAGGCCTCTTCCGCTCCACCCCCGGCCCCAGAAGAGCAGGGGGAAAGGGAATCGGCGGGGTTCAGTGGAAAGAGCCTGGGCTGGGGAGGCAGAGGTCACGGGTTCTAATCCCAGATCCACCACCTGTCGTGTGACCCTGGGCAAGTCACTTCACTTCTCTGGGCCTCACTTCCATCCTCTGTAAATTGGGGATTTGTGAGCCCCACGAGGGACAGGGACTCTGTCCAATCTGATTTGCTCATATCCACCCCAGTGCTTAGTACAGTGCCTGGGTAACTTCTCTGTGCCTCAGTTACCTCATCTGTAAAATGGGGATTTAGACGTGAGCCTCACGTGGGACAGCCTGATTACCTTGTATCTACCCCAGCGCTTAGAACAGTGCTCTGCACATAGTAAGCGCTGAACAAATACCATCTTATTATTAGAAAGGTTGCCAAAAGTGGAGTTGAGAGAAGCAGCGTGGCTCAGTGGAAAGAGCCCGGGCTTGGGAGTCAGAGGTCATGGGTTTGAATGCCGGCTCCGCCACTTGGCAGCTGTGTGACTGTGGACGAGTCACGTCACTTCTCTGGGCCTCAGTTCCCTCATCTGGAAAATGGGGATGAAGACTGTGAGCCCCACGTGGGACAACCCGATCACCTTGTAGCCTCCCAGGGCTTAGAACGGTGCTTTGCACATAGTAAGCGCTTAACAAATACCATCATCATTATTATGATTATTGAGAAAGGGAACAGGGGATTTCAAGTTCCTTGAGGGCAGGGATCGTTCGCATTACATGTATTTGTATTATACAAATGTCTAGTACAGAGCTCTAGGTATGATAAGTGCTCATTAAGTACCCTCGATCGATGGGACTTGATTGATTGATTGATAAGTACCATCGATTGAGTCTCTCCCAAATGCTTAGTGTAGCATTCTGTGTATGACTGGGCAATCCTCAATGAATACCACCGACTGATCAGTGGAGCTCACTGTAGGCAGGGAACACGGCTACCAATCCTGGTGTATTGGCCTCTCCCAAACATTTAGCACAGTGCTCTGCACACAGTAAGTGCTCAATAAATAACTGGGTGATTGTTCCCGTGAGCATCTGTTCTAATACGGTCTTTAATACGGTATTTATTGAGCGCTTACTACGTGCCAGGTACTGTACTAAGCACAGGAGTAGGTATCAGCTTAACTTATACTTCTCTGTGCCTCGGTTCCCTCATCTGTAAAATGGGGATTAACCGGGAGCCTCCCGTGGGACGACCTGATTCCCCTGTATCTCCCCCAGCGCTTAGAACGGTGCTCTGCACGTAGTAAGCGCTTAACAAATACCAACCTTATAAAAGCTAATCACGGTCCCTGCCCCACGTGGGGCTCACAGTCTTAATCCTCATTTTGCAGATGAGGAAACTGAGGCCCAGAGAAGGAAGTGACTTGCCCAAGGTCACACGGCAGATAAAGGGAAGTCCCAGGTCCTCTGAGTCCCAGGCCTGGGCTACGTTCACAAGGCCACGCTGTCTCTCGTCAGAAGGTAAATTCTTCTACCGTTCAGTCGATCAATTGATTGTATTTACTGAGCACTTAACAGTGTGCGGAGCACGATGCCGTTTGGGAGCATAGAGTCAGACAGGGTCGGGAGACACGGTGACTTGCCCACATCGACCTCACAGCCTAGAGGAAGCTGACGGCAGGCACGGGAGAAAAATCGATTTCACAGAGCAACTTCACTTGGTGGTTTGACTGACAGGCTCCATCTGGCCCTGACCCCAGCTTGGAGTTCCGTGGAACCTTGACGGCCCATCTACTGAGGATGTCTGTGCAACAGACCCAGGCCTGGGAGTCGGAGGACCTGGGTTCGAATCTCGGCTCGATTAGCTTCTCTGAGCCTCAGGTTCCTCATCTATAAAATGGGGATTCAATAGCTGTTCCTCCTCAGAATGTTACCTTGTGCGGGACCGGGACTGTAACAGACTTCACGATCTTGTGTCTACCCTAGTGCTTCCTACGGTGCTTGGCCCCTAATAAACGTCACAATCTGCGCACAGGAAGTGCTTAACAAATACGACTGAATGAATCACAATCAATTAGTGGCATTTCTTAGTGGAAATTTCCACTCAATTCTTAGTGGAAATTACATTAGTGGAAAGAGCACGGGCTTCGGAGTCAGAGGTCATGGGTTCGGATCCCGGCTCGGCCACTTGTCAGCTGGGTGACTTTGGGCAAGTCACTTCACTTCTCGGTGCCTCAGTCACCTCATCTGTAAAATGGGGATGAAGACTGTGAGCCCCACGCGGGACAACCTGATTCCCCTGTGTCTACCCCAGCGCTTAGAACAGTGCTCGGCACATAGTAAGCGCTTAACAAATACCAACATTATTTCTTGAATGCTAACTATGAGCATTGTACTAAGCGCTTGAGAGTACAATACAACAAAATCAATAGACACATTCTGTGTCCATAACAAGTTTGTTTCTTTTTTTTTTTTTTAATGGTATTTGTTAAGCACTTACTATGTGCCAGGCAATTTTCCAAGAACAGGGGTAGATACATATACACATACATGTCCCAAATGGGGTCTAGGGTCTTAATTCCCATTTCACAGGTGAGGAAACTGAGGCCCCGAGAAGTGAAGTGACTTGCCCAAGGTCACACAACAGACATGGGGCAGACCCAGGATTAGAACCCAAGTTCTTCTGACTCTCACACCTGCGCGCTCGGATATGAGTATGAATAAGTAATTTATTACACGTACTTTCAAGATATGTACATATATGCTCAGCTGTGGATTCAGAGACCTGGGTTCTAGTCATGAAGTGAGAAACGAGAAGCAGTGTGACCTAGAGGCAAGAGCATGGGCTTGGGAGTCAGAGGACCTGGGTTCTAATCCTGGTTCCGCCACTGGTCTGCTGTGTGACCTTGGGCAAATCCCTTCACTTACCTGGGCCTCAGTTACATGTGGAAAATGGGGATTAAGACTGTGAGCCCCACATAGAACAACCTGATGACCTTGTAGCCACCCCAGTGCTTAGAACAGTGTTTGGCACATAGTAAGCACTTCATAAATATCATAATAATAATTATTATTATTAGTCCTGGCTAATCCACATGGAGGGGTTGGGACTAGAGAACCACTTCAGGGGTCCCGTGGAGGCTGGCCCAAGAGGGGAAGCCTGGTAAACAATAATAATAATGATAATAACGAGAAGCAGCGTGGCTCAGTGGAAAGAGCACAGGCTTTGGAGTCAGAAGTCATGGGTTCGAATCCCGGCTCGGCCACTTGTCAGCTGTGTGACTTTGGGCGAGTCACTTCACTTCTCGGTGCCTCAGTGACCTCATCTGTAAAATGGGGATTATGATTGTGAGCCCCACTTGGGACGACCTGATTCCCCTGTGTCTACCCCAGCGCTTAGAACAGTGCTCGGCACATAGTAAGCGCTTAACAAATACCAACATTATTAATAATAATAATAATGGTATCTGTTAAGTGCTTACTATATGTCGAGCACTGTTCTAATCACTGGGGTGGATACTAGATAATCGGGTTGGACACGGTCCCTGTCCCACGTGGGGCTCACAGTCTCAATCCCCATGAAACAGGTGCGGGAACTGAGACATAGAGAAGTGCAGTGACCTGTCCAAGGTCACACAGCAGCGTGGCTCAGTGGAAAGAGCATGGGCTTGGGAGTCAGAGGTCATGGGTTCGAATCCCGGTTCTGCCACTTGTCAGCTGTGTGACCTTGGACAGGTCACTGCACTTCTCTATGTCTCAGTTCCCGCACCTGTTTCATGGGGATTGAGACTGTGAGCCCCACGTGGGACAACCTGATTACCCTGTATCTCCCCGAGCGCTTAGAACAGTGCTCTGCACATAGTAAGCGCTTAACAAATACCAACATTATTACATAGCAGACAAGTGGCAGAGCTGGGATTAGAACCCAGATCCTTTGGCCTCCCAGGCCCGGGCTCTAGCCACTGCTGATGTGGGCGGGGATGACTGGGGGGTTTCTGAGGCAATGGCCCCGGCTTGGACAGAGCGCTACTGCGGGACACCGTGGGCCCTGGCGGGCTGAGGACAAAACCTCAGGGTGGCCTCGGCCGGGGCTGTACTCCTGCCCGCCTGCTCACTTATGGTGCTCCGAGCCCCCAAAGGAACACAACTGGCAGGGCTGAGAAAGTGCCAACCTCAAGCGCTGGAATCACACGGTATGCGCTCGATAAATACGACTGAGTGAATGAACTCCGCCGACCCTCGGCCCACATCCTGCCTCTAGCCTGGAATGCCCTCCCTCCTCCTATCTCACAGAAAATGACTTTTCCCCAAACTTCAAAACCTTACAGAAGGCCCATCTCCTCCAAGAGACCTTCCCTGACTAAGCCCTCCTTTCTTCTTCTCCCATTCCCTTCTGCATCATCCTCGCTTGCTCCCTTCATTCCTCCTCCCTCCCAGCCCCACTGAAAATCTGCACATATATATCTGTACTTTATCTATTTATTCATTAATTTATTTCTGTATATTATTGTCTGTCTCCCCCTCTAGACTGTGAGCTCGTTGTGGGCAGGGAATGTGTCAGTTAGTTGTTTTATTGTACTCACCAAGCGCTCAGTACAGTGTTGTGCACGCAGTAAGTGCTCAATAAATACAAGTGAGTGAACGAATGAAGGAATGAATGAACTCTCCCACCCAGGCTTCTGCTCGATGGTGAGATTCCCAGATTCCATTTGGGCCGTAACCAAGCATCGTCACTTGTTGTCCTTCTTCATTCATTCAGTCGTCTTTACCGAGCGCTTACCGTGCGCATAGCCCTGTACCGAGCGCTCGGGAGAGCACCACAAACGCACACAGTGAGCTCTCAATAGATACGGCTGAAGAAATGAATGGCGACTTTCCTTTTAAGTCCCCTTGGCCCGTCCCGAAACTCGGTCAGTCAGTCAGTCGTTCAGTCGCCTCTCTTGAGAGCCTGCGGTGTGCAGAGCACTGAAGTAAGCTCTCGGGCGAGTACAACAGAACACTAATCGGACACGTTCCCCGCCCGCCACGAGCTCAGCGCCCGGAGGGGGAGGGGGGCGTCATTAGAAATCGATCAACTGCAGATATCTAAATAAATTCCCGATACGTGAGTGCCGGGGTCTGGCAGGACACACGAAGGCAGCGCTCAGAAGATGGCAGGCGGACTGCACCCGGAGAGCCATGCGAGCACACAAAAATTACCACAAGCACACCGGGCTAGGCCTACAGGAACACAGCGCGTTGGCGTGGCATTCCGGAATTCTGGCCTTACCTTTGAAGAAGGGGATGTAGTGATGTCTGAATATTGATGTGGGGCTTGGGTGTTGGGACAGTGAGTTGCAGTTATTGGTACAAAGACTCTGAATAGCAGCTAAGGGAGCAACACAGAGTAAGTGAAAATCAACTACTCGAGTTCACTTACTGAAGAGCCGTAAAAGAGTCCTGATAATAATGACGACGACGGCGGTTGTTAAGCGCTTACTATGGGTCCAACACTGTCCTAAGGGCGGGGGCGGATGCAAGGTCATCAGGTTGTCCCACGTGGGGCTCACGGTCTTCATCCCCATTTTCCAGATGAGGGAACTGAGGCACAGAGAAGTGAGGCGGCTTGGTCGAGGTCACACGGCAGACGAGTGGCGGAGCCGGGATTAGAACCCAAGTCCGTCCTCTGACTCCCAAGCCTGTGATTTTGCCACTAAGCCACTCGGCTTCTCTACGGCGCTTCCTAGACACCATGACTTCTCAGTCTCGGTATCCATCGATCGCATCGGTTCATTTGTTCGAGTGTATTGATTGAGAGTTTCCTGGGTGCAGAGCACTGTACTAGGCGCTTGGGAGAGTTTATTTAGCGCTTACGGCATCCAGGACACTGTAATAATCGCTTGGGAGAGGACAACAGAAGAGAAAAATGGACACATTCCCGGTCCTTAACGAGCTTAGAAGGTAGGATTTGTGGAGGTTTTGAAAGGTTCCTACTCTGTGTCTTATTGAGTCTAAAACCAATTTTTTGGCTCATATGAAACTCATTTCCAGGAGATCGTCAGATCCTTGAGTTCCTTGAGGGCAGGGATAGTGTCTACCAACTCTCAACTCTATTACTGTACCCTCCCGAGCGCTCAGTACAGTGCTCGGCCCACAGAAAGCACTCAATAAATACCTGTGATGGATCCTAAGTGATACGGATTCTATGAATGTAAAGGATGAGACATTCAATGGAGCTTGTCAATGAAGTGGCCGAGGGGGTGGATTTGGGGGCTTTAGTCTGGCGTAGTGGCTACAGCCCGAGCCTGGGAGTCTGAAGACCCGGGTTCTAATCCCGGCTCCGCCACTCGTCTGCTGTGTGACCTTGGGGAAGTCACTGCCCTTCTCTGAGCCTCAGTTCTCTTGTTCTCCCTCCTACTTAGACTGTGAGCCCCATGCAAGATGGGGAATGGGTCCAACCTAACTCACTTGAATCTACCCAAGAGCTTCAAACAGTGTTTGACACATAGTAAGCACTTAACAAGTACCATAAAAAAACACCTGTGGTTTTTAAAAAAATTGAAATAGGGAAGCAATATATGTAAATGGATATGATGGGCAAAAATGGAATGAAATGAGAGTAGAAAATAGTGTATCATCTCGATTTTCCCCGTCGAGACCTTTCATTAGATTCCACAATACATCCTCAGGGCCTCTGTAACTTCTTCCCAATTCTTTCCCTTGAAGTTCTATTTAGTTAGTGCTCGTGCACTTTCAAACCCGACACTAATCTCCCAGGGGCAGGCTCTTTTCCTGCTATTGTTCTCTCCCAAGTGTTTAGTATAGTGCTCAGCACTCAGCAGACAGTCATTAGACCCCATTCATCTGTTTGGTATTTGGACTGAGTTTTAGCTATCACAATTTCTTTTTCTTTACTAATCAAGTAGGTTAATTCTACTTGGACTCAATGGGATGACAAGACAAGCGCAATATCTCTTCGGGGGAAATTTCCATTCCCTTTCTTTGGTGTCCATGACCCATTTATAGAGACTTCAATAGTCTCTCAAGAAGGGAATCTGCTGGACATATTCAGATGGACATTGAAGGGTCCTTCCTAGTCATTTGAAAAGGTTTACATTCAAATATAATCGCGAACCGTGACGGTCTTTATTCTCCTCTCTTTAAAAGGACATATTTAGAGCTATTCGTTTTCCTTTTCCCCCAACCCTTGTTTTTAAAGATCTTAGAAACCACTTTTAATCACCCAGAGATAGACAGATCCATTTCTTTTCCGGTACATGGTTATTATTTTTTTCCCCAGAACGGGCGCATTTTACTATTTCACTCTGTTGAGTCTATCAGTGACTTATTAGAAGAGGGAAACAAAGGCTGATTTTTTCAGGGCAAAAGGTCTCTGGGTTTTGTTCTGAGGTGAGCTAAGGGGAGAGAGGCTGAGGTGAAGTGGAGGATGGATTACCTGGTCTGCTGTAATGCTGAGGAGAACGGGACGTGGGAGTTGAGCGGCCATAACTTACTGAGCCGGCAGAGCTAGGGCTCGAAGTCCGATATTGTTTGTAAGATCTCTCGTCTTGGTCGCCCTGGAAGAATAATGGAAAAAAAACCAAACAATTGCTCAATCAATCAATGGTTTTTACTAAGTCCTTATCGTGTGCAGAGCTCTGTAGTAAGCACTTTTTAAAATGGCCTTTGTTAAGCGTTCACTCTGTGCCAGGCACTGAATGGAGAACTGGGGTAGGTACAAGATAATCGGGTTGGATAGAGTCCCTGTTCCTATGTGGGGATCACCGTCTTAATCCTCTTTTTACAGATGAGGGATCGGAGGCCCAGAGATGTGAAGAGACATCCCCAGATCATACAGCAGACAAGTCACGGGGCTGGGATTAGAACCCAGGTCCTTTGACGCCCAGGGCCAGGCTCTTTCCACTAGGTAATGTTGCTTCTCTTTGTGGTTGGGAGAAGATTCATTCAGTCATTTATTCAAACGTATTTAATGAGTGCTTACTGTGTGCAAAGCACTGTACTAAGGGCTAGGGAGAGTACAATATAATATTAAACAGACTCTTTAACTGCCCACAAAGAGCTTACAGTCTAGAGGGCAAGAAAGGCATTAATAGAAATAAATAAATCACAATAATAATGTTGGTATTTGTTAAGCGCTTACTATGTGCAGAGCACTGTTCTAAGCGCTGGGGGAGATACAGGGTAATCAGATTGTCCCACGTGAGGCTCACAGTCTTAATCCCATTTTACAGATGAGGGAACTGAGGCACAGAGAAGTGAAGTGACTTGCCCAGAGTCACACAGCTGCCAAGTGGCAGAGCCGGGATTCGATCTCATGGCCTCTGACTCCCAAGCCCAGGCTCTTTCCACTGAGCCACACCAACACAGAGTACAATACAACAGAACGGTAAACACAACCCCTGACCACAGCGAGCTTATAGTCTACAGGGGGAGACAGACGGTAATAGTAAAAACAATTACTAGATATGTACGCAAGTGCTGTGGTGATGAGAGTGGGGCGAATACCAAATACTCAGTGGTCACCGATCCAAATGCATAGATGATAAAACCAAAGCCAAGAACACGATGGAAAGGATTTGATTAAAAACAAAGAAACGAAAACGATTTTCTTCCTCCAGTGGCCTCTACCAGACACCTGTGGGCTTTGCTCTGAGAAGACACTTCTCTTCCAGATGCAAGCAAGGAAGCAAACATGAAGAGACGAACATGATTAGGGTTTTATCAGGCCCAGCCTGGACTAGTGGATAGAGCCCGGAGGCCCGGGAATCAGAAGGACCTGGCCTCTAATCTCGGATCCGCTATTCGTCTGCTGTGTGATCTTGGGCTGGTCACTTCACTTCTCTGTGTCTCATTCACTTCACCTGTAAAATGGGGATTGAGACTGGGAGCACGATGTGAGACAGGAACTGATTCCAACCCAAATAGTTGGGCATCCAACCTAACGCTTTGTACAGTGCCTGGCACGTAGTAAGTGCCCTAACAAACACCATAATCATCATCACCATTACTTATGTCCCTATCTGTAAATTATTTATGTCTGTCTCCCCCATTAGACTGTAAGCTCACTGAGGGCAGGGAACCTTCCTACCGACTCTTTTCTATTGGACTCTCCCAAGTGCTTAGTACAGTGGTCAGTAGATGCCACTGATCATCTCATTAAGCAGTGGGAAACAAAGAAGCCTTCGGTAGCGATTCAAGCAGTATTTATTTGTTGTCGGCAACAAAGTCCTGTCACTGGTGTCTACTGAGTGGAGAGCCCTATACTAAGCACTCGTGAGAGAACTAGCTCACGTCCCCCCTTCAAAACCCTACTGAAAGCTCACTTCCTCCAGGGCCTCCCAGATTGAGCCCCCTTTTCCTCCGCTCCTCCTCCCCTCCCCATCGCCCCGACTCCCTCCCTCTGCTCTAACCCCCTCCCCGCCCCACAGCATTTGTGTATATTTGTACATATTTATTATTCAATGTATTTTACTAACGAGGAACATTATGAAGAATAATAAAGAAGCAGCGTGGCTCAGTGGAAAGAGCCCGGGCGTGGGAGTCAGAGGTCATGGGTTCGAATTCCGGCTCTGCCACTTGTCAGACGTGTGATTGTGGGCAAGTCACTTAACTTCTCTGTGCCTCAGTGACCTCGTCTGTAAAATGGGGATTAAGACTGTGAGCCTCACGTGGGACAACCCGATTACCCTGTATCTACCCCAGTGCTTAGAACAGTGCTCGGCACCTAGTAAGTGCTTAACAAATACCAACATTATTATTATTATTATTATTGTTAATGATGTGGCTATATCTATAATTCTACTTATATTGATGCTATTGATGCCTGTTTACTTTTTTGATGTCTGTCTCCCTGCCTTCTAGCCCGTGAGCCCATTGTTGGGCAGGGATTGTCCATCCCCTCGCCCCCTCCCACCTCAACTCACCGCCCTCCTCCTCCAACCCAGCCCGCGCACTCGGCTCCTCTAATGACGACCTTCTCACTCTACCTCCGTCTCGTCTATCTCACCTCCGACCTCTCGCCCGTGTCCTGCCTCTGGCCTGGAAGGCCCTCTCTCTTCATCTGGGACAGATGATTGCTTTCTCCCACTTCAAAACCTTCTTGAAGGCCCGTCTCCTGCCTTTCCTGACTAAACCTTCCTTTCCTCTTCTCCCACTCCCTTCTGTATTGCGCCTTACACTTGGATTCACTCCTTTATTCCTCCCTCCCTCAGCCCCGCAGCTCTTCCGTCCATAGCCTTAATTTTTTTTATATTAATGTCTGTCTCCCCCTCTAGCCTGTAAACTCACTGTGGGCAGGGAACGTGTCTACCATCTCTGTTCTGTCGGACTCTCCCAAGCCTTTTGTACAGTGTTCTGCGCACAGGAAGCGCTCAACAAGTACCAGTGATTGATAAGAGGCCAAAATGATTTAGATATTCTGAGTCATCCATCTAGCTAGAAACCAACCAGGTACACAGAAAGACAAGCTCAACCATGTTCTCTTTCCCTACCTCCCCACCTTTAAAGACAAGGAAAATAATTAAAAAGCAGCGTGGCTCAGTGGAAAAAACACGGGCTGGGTAGTCAGAGGATGTGGGTTCAATCCCGGCTCCGCCACACGTCAGCTGTGTGACTTTGGGCTTAACTTCTCTGTGCCTCAGTGACCTCATCTGTAAAATGGGGATGAAGACTGTGAGCCCCACAGGGGACAACCTGATCACCCTGTATCCCTCCCCAGTGCTTAGAACAGTGCTTTGCACATAGTAAGCGCTTAACAAATACCACCATTATTAGTCTTTAAATGAATAAGTGAAGCACTTTGGCCTAGTGGATAGAGCTCGGGCATGGCAGTCAGAGGGCCTTGTTCTAATCCAGGCTCCCCCGCTTGTCTGGTGTGTGACTTGGGCAAGTCCCTTCACTTCTCTGGGCCTCAGTTCCTTCATCTGCAAAATGGGGATTAAATCCTTTCCCTCCCACCTAGACTGTGAACCAATGTGGGATGGGGACTGTGTCCATCCTGATTAGCTTGTATTTACGCCAGTGTTTAGAACAGTGCCCGGCACAAAGTAAGCGCTTACAAATACCATTAAAAAGTCAACCACTTTATCCTTTCCATTTATTTGCTATTGTCTTAATGAGACGTTCATCCCCCTGATTCTACTATTGCCATTGTTCTCGTCTGTCCGTCTCCCCCGATTAGACCGTAAGCCCGTCAAAGGGCAGGGACTGTCTCTAGCTGTTACCGATTTGTCCATTCCAAGCGCTTAGTATAGTGCTCTGCACATAGTAGGCGCTCAATAAATACTATTGAATGAACACTGGTATTTACGTGGCGGCAACAGATGGAAGAGAAACATACAAAGGGAAGATGAGGAAGAGGGTAATTATGAAAATATCCCAAACCAGACGAACGACGGACAGACAATCTTTGGGAGCTGAAGGGCAAGTCTGAGATCTCAATGGAAACCCGGTGGAGAGAAGCAAACCAAAGATCAGCAGGTTGTGTTACCTCAGATGGTGTTGGAGAGGACAACTGAGGTGGCTGAAAACAGCAACACACACAAAGCAGCAAAATTAGTGACACATCATGCGGGAGGTGACTTGGGAACAAAAAGCCATTTTTAGAGAGTTAGCATACAAAGGTAACAGGCGTGATTAATCCAGTTCAGAGAAAGAACAGAAATGAACGTGAAGCAAGAAGGTCTTGAGTTAATCAATCAATCACATTTTTTGAGGGCTTCCTGTGGGCAGAGCACCGTACTTAGGGCTTGGGAGAGCACAATACGACAGATTTGGTAGACGCGTTCCCTGCCCACAGCCAGCTGACCACTGAAGGGTGAAATGCTGGCATGTCAGTGACACGTACCCATCGGTTGTATTTATTGAGCCCTTACTGTGTTCAGGGCATTGTACTGAGCGCCTGAGAGAAAACAATACAATAGAGTTGATAGGCAAGATCCCTGTCCTCAAGGAGCTTACGATCTCGTGGGGGACACAAACACCGTGAAGCAGATCAGTGTAGTGGATAGAGTAGGGGCCTGGGAGTGGAAGAGTTATGGGTTCCAATTCTGGCTCTGCCATTTAATAATGTTGGTATTTGTTAAGCGCTTCCTATGTGCAGAGCACTGTTCTAAGCGCTGGGGTAAACACAGGGGAAGCAGGTTGTCCCACGTGGGGCTCACAGTCTTACTCCCCATTTTCCAGATGAGGGAACTGAGGCACAGAGAAGTTAAGTGACTTGCCCACAGTCACACAGCTGACAAGTGGCAGAGCTGGGATTCGAACTCATGAGCCCTGACTCCAAAGCCCGTGCTCTTTCCACTGCGCCACGCTGCTTCTCCGACAGCATTTGTCTGCTGTGTGACCTTGGGCAAGTCACTTCACTTCTCTGGGCCTCACTTACCTCATCTGTAATTTGGGGAATGAGGCTGTGAGCCCCACGTGGGACAGGGACTGTGTCCAACCGGATTTGCTTGTATCCACCTCAGCACTTAGTACAGTGCCCGGCACACAGTAAGTGCTTAATAAATGCCACAGTCGTCATCATACACCAGTTTCATTTTCATTTCAGTTTCATTCGTGACTCAACTTCAGACCGAGGCTAATCCCCCCATGATTTCAATGACAACCCTTGTCCAGAGAGGATATTCAATGACAATCTTCCTCCCATTTATAAATTATTTCAGGACTGTCTCTCCCACTAGATTGTAGGCTCCTTAATAATAATGATAATAATAATTATTATTATGGTGTTTGTTAAGTGCTTACTAAGCACCAGGGTGAATACAACCAAATTGGGTTGGACACATTTCCTGTCCCACATGGGGCTCACAGTCTCAATCCCCATTTTTCCCATGAGGTAACTGAGGCGCAGAGAAGAGAAGCGACCTGCCCAAGGACTCAACGGACAAGAACTGGGATTAGAACTCATCACCTCCTGACTCCCAGGCCCGTGTTCCATCCACTACGCCATGCTGCAGGTATCACGTCTTCCCCTCTCGTACTTTCCCTTGGACTTCTATTGTTCGGAGGGTGGCAAAATGGAGGAGAGGGAAAGGGAGAGGGTCTAACTGTGAGCCCGGACCGCTTTGTCTGGTGGCCCAAATTCCATTTTCTTTTAGATAGTATTTGTTAAACTCTTACTATATGCCGGGCACTGTACTAAGCAATGGGGTAGATGTGAGAAGCCGCGTGGCTCAGTGGAATGAGCCCGGCCTTGGGAGTCAAAGGTCGTGGGTTCTAATCCCAGCTCCACCGCTTGCCAGCTGTGTGACTTTGGGCAAGTCACTTCACTTCTCTGTGCCTCAGTCCCCTAATCTGTAAATTGGGGATTAAAACTGTGAGTCCCACGTGGGACAACCTGATCACCTTGTATCCCGCAGCACTTAGAACGGTGCTTTGCACATAGTAAGCGCTTAACAAATACCACCATTATTATTATTATTATGTGAGCTCATCAGTTTGGACATAGTCCATTTCCCACATGGGGTTCAACAGCCTTAATCCCCATTTTACAGATGAGGCAACTGAGGTCCAGAGAAATGAAGTGACTCTCCCAAGGTCGCACAGCAGACAAGTGGCAAAGGCCCGACAGTCTACAGGGGAGCATGTTTGGGCAACCTGAATAGACTGAACACTTCGCAAGGAATATGAGGAAGATGAGAAATATGTATTGTGCCTCTGCTGTACTCTACCAACCACTCAGTCCTCTTTTTCGCACCCAAAACGCACTTACTGAGTACCACTGATTGCTTCTAAATTATTCTCCTGGCCTGCTGTGTGACTTTGGGCAAGTTGCTTAACTTCTCTGTGCCTCAGTTTCCTCCTCTTTAAAATGGGGATTCGATATCTGCTGTCCTTCCCCCTTAGATCGGGTCCCCCTTGCAGGGCAAGGCGTGCGTCTGATCTGATTGTATTTCTCTTCTCCAGGACTGAGTACGGTGCTTAAATTCTACTAGAATTATTATTATTATTATCGTTATTGTTGCTACTAGTAGTAGCATTAGTAATAGGCTTAGTACAGTGTTTGGCACATAGTAAGCACTTAACAAATACCACAATTATAATTACTATTATTATTAATAATAAAAGTAGTAGTCACATGCGGAAGAAGGAAAAGGCCTGTATAAGGTAAATTGGGCCTTCTGAAAAACTGCGCTCCAGGTGAATTTCTCTACCAATAGGACCAAGTCTTAAGGTCCTTTTATTTGAAGCAAACCTTATACACTGGGGATGTTTAAGTGCTTTTTCTTTTTAATTATCATCAATGAAAAGCAATGCACTCGTTCCAAAGGCTCAAATCAAAATCTCAATATCTAAACACAAAGATCAAGATACGAGTCTTGGTGAAAGAAAGAGAGATTGAGTTATATAAAAGGCAGCTCTAGCGCAAAGCAGCATTATATAAAAAGATGATTCAGAACGCCGTGACACCTCGCATGGCTTTTGTAGATGAGCAAAATTATAAATGTTACATCTCTGTACAAAATTATGCACAAAGATGAGTAGCTAAAAAGGGAGCCGAAAGTACTTTGCCATAAAAATTTGATACCCCATGTAGACAGTGACTCTCCCCTCTTCAAAGCCTTAGTGAAGGCCCATTACCTCCAAAGAGGCCTTCCCAGACTAAATCCCACTTTTCCTCATCTCCCACTCCCTCTGTGTCACCCTGACTCGCTCCCTTTGCTCTTCCCTCTCCTTCCAGCTCCACAGAACTTATGTATATACCTGTCATTTATATATCATATATATATATCATCTGTTATTTATTTGTACTGATGTTCCTCTCCCCACTTCTAAACTGTGACCTCATTGTGGGCAAGTAATGTCACTGTTTACTGTTGTATTGTACTTTCCCAGACGCCTAGTAGAGTGCTCTGCACAGAGTAAGTGCTTAATAAATATGATTGAATAAATAGTACAACGCAAATGTCCAAAGGATAAATGGGAAGAGGATTTGACTTCGTTTCTCTTCCTATACAAAGCAAATGCTTCCCATTTCATTTTAACATAGTGTATTGAGGCAGCAAAACTCACCCTACGATGCATTTTTCACTGAAAACAAAAATGACTGTGAAGGTTTTCTCGATTCTAGGCCAACAAAGTGTACATTCAGCGGGTCTCCTGACAACGCACGGAAGGAATCGAGTGAAGTAGCATCAGTCCGACTTATACGTGGTAAAAACCAGGCTGAAAATCTAGACCAACGGATGTTTTTCCGACGCCCATCCCCAGCCCACATTTCAATCAGCAGGACGCGACAACTCGGACGGTAGTTAAGTTTCAGTACCTCTCCACAACTCTGTCTGTCATCTGAAGAGTAACAGATATATGGAGAATAAGAGATCATATCTGGGCGGTCGATGTTATAGATGGCCTTATTTTTGGGGAGAGCGGCTAAGTCCCTGTAGTCAAGAATCTCATCGCCAAGCTTTGCCTGAGAAAAGGAGGAAAGAGAGAGTTCAAGATGTGAGCAGATAGAACAAAATCAGAAAAAAATACAGGCAGGTCCCAAAGCCGAGAAGTTAGCGGAGTTCGCTGAGTATGACGTGGGGGGATTTGGGAGAGTTTAGGTTTGGGTTGGGAGGACGGCTCTTCCATCATCGTCGTCTCAAGACGCTCGATGATGAGAAAGGATTGGACTTCCCCACTGCTTTGGGAGGGCTGAGTGGAAGAGAAATTCGTCGATCTGTCCTGGTGCCCGGAGAATGTGATGCCCTTCGTCCTTCCTCTGGCCCAGTAATGATAATGATGGCATTTATTAAGTACTTACTACATGCCAAGGACTGTTCTAAGCATTGGGGGAGATACAGGGTAATCAGGTTGTCCCACGTTGGGCTCACAGACGTAATCCCCATTTTACAGATGAGGTAAGTGAGGCATGGAGAAGTGAAATGACTTGCCCAAAGTCATAAAACTGAAAAGTGGAGGAGCTGGGATTAGAACTCAAAACCTCTGACTCCTAAGCCCGGGCTCTTGCCGCTAGGCCATGCTGCACCTCCCCTGTGCCCTCAGTCGACCGTATTTACTGAGCGCTTACCGTATGCAGAGCACTGTACTAAGCGCTTGGGAGAGTACAATATACCAGATCCATTCCCTGCCCCCAGTGAACTTACAATCTAGTGGGGGGAGACAGAGATGAATAGAAATAAAATGACAGATAAGGGCATAAGTATTCTTGGACTAGGAGGGGTAAGAGCAAAGGGAGTGAGTCAGGCCAACACAGAAGGGAGTGGGAGATGAGGAAAAGTGGGGCGATGGGCCTTCGGTAGGGCTTTGAAAGGGGAAAGAGAGTTCGTTTGGTGGATTTGAGGAAGGAGGGCATTCCAGGTCAGTGGTAGGACGTGGGCCAGGGGTCGACGGCGGGAGAGGCGAGATGGAGGCCCAGTGAGGAGGTGAGCGGCAGCAGAGGAGCGGAGTGTGCGGGCTGGGCTGGAGAAGGAGAGAAACGAGGTGCGGTAGGAGGGAGCGAGGTGATTGAACGCCTTAAAGCCAATGGTGAGGAGTTTCTGTTTGATGCCGAGGTGGATGGGCAACCCCTGGAGGTTCTTGAGGAGTAGAGAGACATGGACAGAACATGGCCTCACCTGAACCTCTCAGGCCTCGTGGCAATACCTGCTGTCAATAGCTCTCCTTCGACAAGAGCGGAGGATCACTTCTTTGGAGAAATAACTCTTTTATTCATTCAATCTTATTTATTGAGCATTCACTGGGTTCAAAGCACTGTACTAAGCGCCTGGGAGAGTACAATACAACAACAAATAGACACATTCCCGGCCCACACAACGAGCTTACGGCGTAGAGGACTTTGAGGAGAGACCTGAGGGCGGTCGAGGCCGGGTTGAGGAGAGAGTGAGGGGGTGTGGGGGTCTCTGCCTCCCAATCCTGCTGTCGGCAGCCCACCCAGACCCTGCCCCGTGATGGAATCCAGGTTTGTCCCCTGAAGGGTGGGAGTGTGGCTATCCCCGTCACCAGCAGCCCAATTTGGGGGATCCCATCCAGGCCCAGATGAAGTGAGGGGAAACAATATGTCTTAGTGGCTACAGCCCAGGCCTGGGAGTCAGAAGGACCTGGGTTCTAATCCATACTCTGCTACTTAATATTAATAATAATAAGGACGATGGCATTTGTTAAGCGCTTACAATGTGCCAAACACTGTACTAAGTGCTGGGGTGGATACAAATCAAGTTGGACACAGTCCCTGTCATTCATTCATTCAATAGTATTTATTGAGCGCTTACTACGTGCAGAGCACTGTACTAAGCTCTTGGAATGTATAATTCAGCAACAGATAGAAACAATCCCTGCCCATTGACGGGCTCACAGTCTAATCGGGGGAATAATAATAACGTTGGTATTTATTATGCGCTTCCTAGGTGCAGAGCACTGTTCTAAACGCTGGGGGAGATATAAGGTCATCAGGTTGTCCCACATGGGGCTCACAGTCTCAATCCCCATTTTACAGATGAGGTAATTGAGGCCCAGAGAAGTAAAATGACTTGCCCAAGGTCAAAGAGCAGACAAATGGCAGAGCTGGGATTAGAGCCCATGACCTTCTGCCTCCCAGGCCCATGCTCTATTCACTGCCCTATCCACTATGCCATGCTGCTTCTCTTGCCTGCTGTGTGACCCTGAGCAAGTCACTTCACTTCTCTGGGCCTCAGTTCTCTCATCTGTAAAATGGGGATCAAACTCTGAGCTCCCTGTGGGACAGGGACTGCATCAAACCCAGTTTGCCTTTATCCACCTTGGCGCTCAGTGCAGTGACTGGCACACAGTAAGCAAGACAGAAATTCCATAAAAAAATTGGAGGCAGTTTCCTCTATCTGCCTTCCCCTTGTCGTGGTTGGTTATTTGTTCAACACTTTACAAAGCCAGGCACTGTATTAAGCACTGGGATAGATATGAGTTAATCAGGTTAGACTCGATCCATGTTCCTCATGGGGCTCACAGTCTTAATTCCCATTTTCAATTCCCATTCCCATTCTTGATTCTATTTATTTGTCTTGATTCTATTTATTTGCCTTGATTCTATTTATTTGCTATTGTTTTAATGAGATGTTCATCCCCTTGATTCTATTTATTGCTACTGTTCTTGTCTGTCTGTCTCCCCCCGATTAGACCGTAAGCCCCTCAAAGGGCAGGGACTATGTCTATCTGTTACCGATTTGTCCATTCCAAGTGCTTAGTACAGTGCTCTGCACATAGTAAGCGCTCAATATATACTACTGAATGAATGAATGAATGAGTTTTACAGATGGGGTAACTGAGGCCCAGAGAAATGCAGTGATTTGCCCAAGATCATACCACAGAAAAGTGGGGAATCTGGGAGTAGAACCCAGGTCCTCCTGACTCCCAGGCCTGTTCTCTCTCCACTAGTCAACTCTAGTTGATTTTGGTTCTGTGCCTAATTACTCTATGATACTCCCCCAAGTATTCAGTACTGCATCCTGCATCCAATAAGTCAATAAATACCACTGATTGAGGGCTATTTCTAGGACCCCATCCTGGAATCTCTCTTTACCCCTTGGGACACACGGAAAACAGCATCCATCCAGAAGCGAGATCCAGTCCGAGCTATCCTGAAGGATTTTTGATTTCTGCCGTTCTTATTTTTTTCAGTTCTCTCCTTGCTGCTTCTCCTTGCTCCTGTCCCACTACAAGCCAGCTCACACCTTATTCCTTTTAATAATAATAATAATAATAATGATGGTATTTATAAAGCACTTACTATGTGCCGAGCACTGTTCTAAGCGCTGGGGTGGATACAAGGTCACCAGGTTGTCCCACATGGGGCTCACGGTTTTAATCCCCATTTTATTCATTCATTCATTCAATAGTATTTATTGAGCACTTACTATGTGCAGAGCACTGTACTAAGCGCTTGGAATGAACAAGTCGGCAACAGATAGAGACAGTCCCTGCCCTCTGATGGGCTTACGGTCTAATCGGGGGAGACGGACAGACGAGAACGATGGCGATAAACAGAGTCGAGGGAAAGAACATCTCGTAAAAACAATGGCGACTAAATAGAGTCGAGGCGATGTACATTTCATTAACAAAATAAATAGGGTAATGGAAATATATACAGTCGAGCGGACGAGTACGATGCTGAGGGGATGGGAAAGGAGAGGGGGAGGAGCAGAGGGCAAGGGGGGAAAAGAGGGTTAAGCTGTGGAGAGGTGAAGGGGGGTGGTAGAGGGAGTAGAGGGAGAAGAGGAGCTCGGTCTGGGAAGGCCTCTCGGAGGAGGTGAGTTTTAAGTAGGGTTTCGAAGAGGGGAAGAGAATCAGTTTGGCGGAGGTGAGGAGGGAGGGCGTTCCGGGACCGCGGGAGGACGTGACCCGGGGGTCGACGGCGGGATAGGCGAGACCGAGGGACGGCGAGGAGGTGGGCGGCGGAGGAGCGGAGCGTGCGGGGTGGGCGGTGGAAAGAGAGAAGGGAAGAGAGGTAGGAAGGGGCAAGGTGATGGAGAGCCTCGAAGCCTAGAGTGAGGAGTTTTAAACGCTCATAAAATCCCTCATTTTACAGATGAGGGAACTGAAGCACAGAGAAGTTAAGCGACTTGCCCAAGGTCACACAGCAGACAAGCGGCAGAGCCGGGATTAGAACCCGTGTCCTCTGACTCCCAAGCCCTTGCTCTTTCCACTAAGCCACACCAACCTCCTCACTGCTCCTCACATTCGCCTCTTCCTCCATCCACCCCTTGCTCACATCTTTCCTCCTGTCTGGATCTCCCTGCTCCTTCCTACCTGGACAAGCCGCCACCTTCCCCATCTTCAAACCTACTGAAATGGCATCTCCGCCAGGAAGCCTTCCCTGACTAAGCTCTCATCCCCCTACTGCCACTTGGCAGCTGTGTGACTGTGGGCAAGTCACTTCACTTCTCTGTGCCTCAGTTCCCTCATCTATTAAATGGGGATGAAGCCTGTGAGCCCCACGTGGGACAACCTGATGACCCTGTGTCTCCCCCAGGGCTTAGAACAGTGCTCGGCACATAGTAAGCGCTTAACAAATACCAACATTATTATTACCTTTATTTTCCTTACCTTCCCTCTCCCATGCACTTAGTCTCATCCCCTAAACTCTTAAATGATTATTATTTCTATAACTATCATTATGGTATTTGTTAAGCACCTACTTTTTGTGTCAAACACTCTTCTAAGCAACCGAGCAGATAGGGCGGACACAGTTCCTGTCCCACATGAGGCTCAAATTCTTAGTAATAATAATGATGGCATTTGTTAAGCGCTTACAGTGTGCAAACACTGTCCTAAGCACTGAGAACTGTTCTAAGCGCTGGGCACCGTTCTAAATACTGGTATTTCGGGGAAGCAGCGTGGCTCAGTGGAAAGAGCCTGGGCCTCGGAGTCAGAGGTCATGGGTTCGACTCCCGGCTCGGCCACTTGTCAGCTGGGTGACTGTGGGCGAGTCACTTCACTTCTCTGGGCCTCAGTTACCTCATCTGTAAAATGGGGTTTAACTGTGAGCCTCACGTGGGACAACCTGATTACCCTGTATCTCCCCCAGCACTTAGTACAGTGCTCTGCACATAGTAAGCGCTTAACAAATACCAACATTTATTTCCCCACCATCCCCACATATGTACCTCTCCTTATCAGTCGATCAATCGATCAGTGGAATTTTCTGAGGGCTTACTAAGTGCTTGAGAGATTCTAATATAATAGAGTTTCATTCAATCGTATTTATTGAGCGCTTACCGGGTGCAGAGCACTGTAGTAAGCTCTTGAGAGAGTACCTTACGACAACAAACAGACACACTCCCGGCCCACCATAAGCTTATAGCCTAGAGGGGACAAGCTTATGGTCTGATGTGTTTTCTGCTCACAACCAGTTTGCAGTCTAGAGGGGGTGACAGACATTAATATCAATTAATTAATTCTTTATGTGAACATAATAATAATAATTTTGGTATTTTTTAAGCGCTTACTAGGTGCAGAGCACTGTTCTAAGCGCTGGGGGAGATACAGGGTCATCAGGCTGTCCCACGTGAGGCTCACAGTTAATCCCCATTTTCCAGATGAGGTAACTGAGGCACAGAGGGGTGACGTGATTTGCCCACAGTAACACAGCTGAAAAATGGCAGAGCAGGGATTCGAACCCATGACCTCTGACTCCCAAGCCCGGGCTCTTTCCACTGAGCCACGCTGCTTCTCTAACATAAGTGCTGTCGGGCTGAGAGTAGGGTAAAAACCAAATGTCCAAAGGTCACAGATTTAAGTGCATAGTTAACCAAGAAGTGAGAGCGAGCTGGGGAAAGGAAGGCTTAATCAGGGAGGGCTTCAAGGAGGAGATGTCACCTTAATAAGGCTTTGAAGGGGGAGAGAGTGGTAGTTTGGCCGATATGGACATAGAGAAGCCGCACGGCTCAATGGCAAGAGCACAGGCTTGGGAGTCCGAGGTCGTGGGTTCTAATCCCGACCCCGCCACTAGTCAGCTGTGTGACCTTGGGCAAGTCACTTCACTTCTCTGTGCCTCAGTTCCCTCATCTGTCAAATGGGGATGAAGAGTGGGAGCCCCACGAGGGACAACCTGATCACCTTGTATCTACCACAGCGCTTAGAACAGTGTCACACTGTCGTACTATGTGAAGCACATAGTAAGCGCTTCACAAATACCATCATTATTATTATTATCATTATTATGGTGGGGAGGGAATTCCAGGCCAGAGGGAGGATTTGCAAAAGAGGTCGGCGGTGAGATAGATGGGATTGGGATACAATCTTATGCTGGGTGACCTCCCTTATCTGTCATTTACAGATCTGTCTCCTCCGCTAGACTTTAAGCTTCAAAGGAATCACACCTTCTCAATAATAATAATAATTATTATGGTATTTGTTAAGTGCTTACTATGTGCCAGGCAAGGTACTAAGTACTGGGGTGGATAATTGAACAATTATAAACAAACTGAGTTGGTGACCAACTCAAATTATAAACAAATCGAGTTGGACACCATCCCGGTACCGTGTGGGGCTCACAGTCTCAATCCCCATTTTACAGAGGAGGAAGCTGAGGCACAGATAAGTGATGTGACTTGCCCAGGGTCCCACAGCAGACAAGTGGCGGTGCTGGGATTAGAATCTATGACGTCCTGACGCCCGGGCCTGGGTTCTTTCCACTAAGCCACACTGCTTCTCTAGGCCTTGGTTTAACGAATGCTCTGACCAAAATACGCTCTCCATAATATCACCGATGGACTGTTTTAACCACCTACGCTTTCTGTGATACATTCTGCTCTCACAGGGTGGGCGTTTTCATTCCGCCTTTTGGATAGAACGCGCTGGTCCAACTGGGGATCTCTCTCCCGCCAGAGCTCGTCTCTGGATCCAGTCAGGAGGGACAATAATACTTAACTAACTAAGGTGTTTGTTAAGCGCTTATTACATCCCAGGCCCTTTACTAAGCACCGGGGAGCATCCAGGCGAAGCAGGTTGGACCCGGCCCCTGTCTCACTTGGACCTCACCGTTTCAATCCCCATTTTCCAGATGAGGGGACGGAGGACCAGAGTCCTAATGGTGGAGCTGGGATTAGAAGCAGCGTGGCTCAGTGGAAAGGGCACGGGCTTGGGAGTCAGAGGTCATGGGTTCAAATCGCAGCTCTGCCACTTGTCAGCTGTGTGACTGTGGGCAAGTCACTTCACTTCTCTGGGCCTCAGTTACCTCATCTGTAAAAATGGGGATTAAGACTGTGAGCCTCACGTGGGACAATCTGATAACCTCGCATCTCCCCCAATCGCTTAGAACAGTGCTCTGCACATAGTAAGCGCTTAACAAATACCAACATTATTATTATTCTCTGTGCCTCAGTGACCTCATCTGGAAAATGGGGATTGAGACTGTGAGCCTCATGTGGGACAACCTGATTACCAGTGCTTAGAACAGTGCTTGGCTCATAGTAAGTGCTTAACACATACCATTATTATTATTATTATTATTAGAACCCACGACCTCTGACTCCCAAGCCCAGTCTCTTGCCACTAGGCCACGCTGCTTCTCTAAGCGAAGTGATCGGCCCAAAGTCACCCAGCAGACGAGTGGCGTTCAGTGCAGTGTTGTTCTGGTGTTCAGTACAGTCAGGAGAGAGGCTTTGTGTGAGCGCATGTGGGGGTGTGCGTGTGGTGGCGGAATCGCGATGAGGGGATCAACACAACTCATCGACACTTTAAGCCTGTCGTGGGCAGGGGACGGCTGTACCAACCCTGGTATGTTGTCCTCTCTCCAGCCCTTATTTCAGTGCTCTGCGCACAGTAAGCGCTCAATAAATACGATTTATCGATCGATCGATTGATGAATGCAGCATTCTGGGCTAACTCAGCTCGCAGATCCAGGTGACTTTTTGTAAGTGCCTAAAAAAAATCAGTTTCCTCATCAACCGACCAACCAACCAACCAACTAATGGCATTTATTGAGCGTTTACTATGTGCAGAGCAGAGTGGAAAGAGCCCGGGCTTGGGAGTCAGAGGTTGTGGGTTCTAATCCCGGTTCCACCACTTGTCTGCTGTGTGACTTTGAGTGAATCACATAACTTCTCTGCGCCTCAGTTCCCGCATGGCTCAGGGGCAAGGGCCCAGGCTTGGGAGTCAGAGGTCATGGGTTCGAATTCCGGCTCTGCCACTTGTCAGCTGTGTGACTGTGGGCGAGTCACTTCACTTCTCTGTGCCTCAGTTCCCTCATCTGTAAAATGGGGATGAAGACTGTGAGCCTCACGTGGGACAACCCGATGACCCTGCATCTCCCCCAGCGCTTAGAACAGTGCTCGGCACCTAGTAAGCACTTAACAAATACCAACATTATTATTATTATTGTTAAGACTGTGAGCCCCAAGTGGGACATCCTGATTACCCTGTATCTACCCCAGTGCTTAGAACAGTGTCTGGCACATAGTAAGCATTTAACGAATACCATCATCATTATTATTATTATTGTTCATCAGTTGATGCCTGGAAGTTTGGTCTGTTAAAGTCCTTCTTTGTCTTTGATGGCATTTTATAAAGAAATAAAACTACTTACGTAAATCACCCGGCTTGGAGAACCTGAGGTGCTAGAAGCAGGCACGGAAATAATACTCTCCGAAGATGTTCTAGTTTCCTGGAGGAGAAAAGAAAAGCAAGAAAAGAGCAAGAATGAGTTTCTGCTCCCAGTGAAATAATCGGAGGTGAAACCGCATGGCCTGTGGAAGGAGCTTGGGCCCGGGAGTCCGAGGATCTGGGTTCTAAACCCGGCTCTGCCACTTACCTGCTGTGTGACCTTGGCCAAGTCATTTACTACTACTAATAACGTGGTATTTCTTAAACACTTACTTTATGCCGGGCACTGTACTAACTGCTGAGGTAGATACAAGTTAATCGGGTTGGACAAAGTTCCTGTCCCATGTGGGGCTCACAGTCTTAACCCCCATCTTAACCCCTGAACTGAGGCACAGAGAAGTGAAGTGACTTGCACAAGTTCACACAGCAGACAAGTGGCAGAGCTGGGATTAGAACCCAGGTCCTTCTGACGCCCAGACCCCGGTTGTCTCTGCAAAATTCATTCATTCATTCATTCAATAGTATTTATTGAGCGCTTACTATGTGCAGAGCACTGTACTTAGCGCTTGGAATGGACAAATCGGTAACAGATAGAGACAGTCCCTGCCCTTTGACGGGCTTACGGTCTGATCGGGGGAGACGGGCAGACGAGAACAATGGCGATAAATAGAGTCGAGGGGAAGAACATCTTATAAAAACGATGGCGACTAAATAGAATCAAGGTGATGTACATCTCATTAACAAAATAAATCGGGTGATGAAGATATATACAGTTGAGCGGACAAGTACGGTGCCGAGGGGGTGGGACGGGAGGGGGGAGGAGCAGAGGGAAAGGGGGGAGAAGAGGGTTTAGCTGCGGGGAGGTGAAGGGGGGGCGGTAGAGGGAGTAGAGGGAGAAGGGGAGCTCAGTCTGGGAAGGCCTCCTGGAGGAGGTGAGCTTTAAGTAGGGATTTGAAGAGGGGAAGAGAACTAGATTGTCGGAGGTGAGGAGGGAGGGTGTTCCGGGACCGCGGGAGGACGCGGCCCGGGGGTCGACGGCGGGATGGGCGAGACCGAGGGACAGCGAGGAGGTGGGCGGCGGAGGAGCGGAGCGTGCGGGGTGGGCGGTGGAAAGAGAGAAGGGAGGAGAGGTAGGAAGGGGTGAGGTGATGGACAGCCAATGGGGATTCAAAACCTGTTCTCCCTCTTACTTGGGCTGTGACCCTAAATGGGACCTGATATTCATTCAGTCATATTTATTTAGCACTTACTGTATGCAGAGCACTGTAGTAAGTGCTTGGGAAAGTACAATAAAACAATAATCAGGCACATTCCCTGACCACAATGAGCTTACAGTCTCTATTCCAGCACTTAATACAGTGCTTGGCACATAATAAGAGTTTAACAAATGCCATTATTATTATTATTTTGCCAAATGAGTATCCCACAAGTCTTTTCTCCATCAGCACGTGGGCCTCAAGGGTGTGTTCAGGATGTACGAGACGGCTCGGAGGAAGCATTTTCTCTTGAAAGAACCACTCCGCAAGGGCAACCAGACAAGAGACAGGGCAGGTAGATCAGATTAACAAAAAGCAGGGTGGCTATGAGAAGCAGCGTGGCTCGGTGGAAAGAGCCCGGGCTTGGGAGTCAGAGGTCGTGGGTTCTAATCCCGGCTCCGCCACTTATCAGCTGTGGGACTTTGGGCAAGTCGCTTCACTTCCCTGTGCCTCAGTGACCTCATCTGGAAAATGGGGATGAAGACTGTGCGTTCCACATGAGACAACCAGCAGACCTTAAATCCACCCCAGTGCTTAGAACAGTGCTTGGCACATAGTAAGCACTTAACAAATGCCATCATTATTATCATTATTATTATCAATTAGAAGCAGCAGGATTTAGGACTGCCATATGCTGCCCGGTAATGTCGCTTCACTTCTCTCTGCATCGATTTTCTCATCTGTAAAATGGGGATTCAATCCAAATCAAGAGAGAAGCAGCATGGCCTAATGGGTAGAGCACAGGCCTGGGAGTCAGAAGGTCATGGGTTCTTATCCCGGCCCTGCCACTTGGCTGCTGTGTGATCTTAGGCAAGTCACTTCATTTCTCTGGGCCTCAGTTACCTCATCTGTAAAATGGGGCTTAAGACTGTGAGCCCCACGTGGGACAGGGACTGTCTTCAGCCCGATCTGCTTGCATTTCCCCCCAGTGTTTAGTACAGGGCAAATTCCACAATTATCATGGTTATTATTGCTATTCCTTAATGTGGGGTTTTACAAAGACACAGGGATCATAAATTTTCATAAATCTTTCTCCTGCCAAGTAGTAATAGTATTGAGAAGCAGTGTGGCTCAGTGGAAAGAGCCCAGGCTTGGGAATCAGAGGTCATGGGTTCTAATCGCGGTCTGCCACTTGTCAGCTGTGTGACTGTGGGCAAGTCACTTCACTTCTCTGGGCCTCAGTTTCTTCATCTGTAAAATGGGGATGAAGACCGTGAGCCTCACGTGGGGCAACCTGCTTACGCTGTATCTACCCCAGCACTTAGAACAGTGCTCTGCACATAGTAAGCGCTTAACAAATACCAACATTATTATTTATTAAGCACTAACCGCTTGCAGATCACTGCACTAAGCGCTGGGAGAGAAAAGACATATGGGAATTAAACATGATCTCTCTCCGCCCGGGGTCTCAGAGTAGAAGTGGGGAGAAGGGACTAGAAACAGACATATCAGTCAGTCATTAGTAAACTGTATTTATTGCGTGCTTACTGTGTGCAGAGCACTGTACTAAAAGCTTGGGAGAGTCCAAGAGAACAATAAAACAGATACATTCTCTGCCCATGATGAGCTTACAGTCTAGAGGGAGGCGTTCCCTCAAATAATAATGTTGGTATTCGTTAAGCACTTCCTATGTGCATAGCACTGTTCGAGTGAGGGAGCATTAAAACACAACACAAACATTGCCAAAGCAGTGTGGCCTAGAAGAAAATGTCCTGGTCTGGGAGTCAGGGGACCTGGGTTCTAATCCCAACTCTGCTACTCATCTGCTGTGGGACTGTGGGCAAGTCACATCACTTCTCCGGGCTTCAGTTCCCTCATCTGTAAAATGGGGATGAAGACTGTGAGCCCGTAGCGGGACAGGGACTGTGTCCAACCTGATTAGCTCGTATCTATTCCAGGACTTAGTACAGTGCCCGGCACATAGTAAGCGCTTAACGGGTATCGTTTTTTAAAATGAACAAAAATTAAATATAAATCAGTAAGGTGCTGGGCCAGGAGGAGCAAAATTTCAGGCTCCTTGGGCTTAGAACTCAGTGTTTCATAGAGTAAGCCCTCAACCAAGAATATTTTGAATTACTTAGGGAAAACAGGGCCAGATGCTACAAACACTGAGTACTTTAATTTATTTATATTGATGTCTGTCTCCCTCTCTAGACTGTAAGCCAGTTGTGGGCAGGGGATATGTCTGATTATTGTTGTACTGTCCTCTCCCAAGCGTTCAGTGCAGGGCTCTGCACACAGTAAGCATTCAGTCAATACACTTGAGTGAATGAATGAATGACAAGCTTCCTGTCCACCAGGAGCTTACGCTCTAATGGGTTTTGGGGGAGGGGGTGAAGGGGAAAGGGGAAACTGAGGATTTAGTGCATGATTTTGCTCACAATGGACAGGCAATGAAAACTACTGACTGACTGAATCAAGTAGAGCCTGAGTTTTTGCAGCAGGGCCTAGTGGAAAGAGCCTAGGCCTGGGGGTCAGAGGACCTGCACTCTAATCCCGGCTCTGCCAAATAATAATAATGATAATAATGATGGTATTTGTTAAGCGCTTACTATATGCCAGACATTCATCTAAGCACTGAGGTAGATACTAAGTAATCAGGTTGTCCCCCGTGGGGCTCACAGTCTTAATCCCCAGTTTACAGATGAGGTAACTGAGTCACTGAGAAGTGAAGTGACCAGCCCAAAGTCACCCAGCTGGCAAGTGGTGGATCCAGAATTAGAACCCGTGTCCTCTGACTCCCAAGCCTGGACTTTATCCACTAAGCCACTAGAGAAGCACCATGGCTGAGTGGAAAGAGCCCGGGCTTGGGAGTCAGAGGTTCTAATCTCAGCTCTGCCAATTGCCAGCTGGGTGACTTTGGGCTGGTCACTTCACTTCTCAGTGACTCAGTTACCTCATCTGTAAAATGGGGATTAAGACTGTGAGCCCCACGGGGGACAACCTGATCACCTTGCATTCCCCCAGTGCTTAGAACAGAGCTTTGCACATAGTAAGCACTTACCAAATACCACCATTATTATTATTATTATTATTATTATTATTATTAAAACATGCTGCTTGCAGGTCATGGGTTCGATCCCTGGGTCTGCCACTTGTCAGCTGTGTGACTGTGGGCAAGTCACTTCACTTCTCTGGGCCTCAGTTCCCTCATCTGAAAAATGGGGATTAACTGTGAGCCTCACGTGGGACAATCTGATTCCCCTGTATCTCCCCCAGCGCTTAGAACAGTGCTCTGCACATAGTAAGCGCTTAACAAATACCACCATTATTAATGTTTGCTGTGAGACCTTGGGTAAGTCACTTTGTTTCTCTGCGTTTTAGTTTACTCATCTGCCAAATGGAGATGAATTACCTATTCAACCTACTCTTGAGCCCCGGGTAAGACAGGGATTGGGTCCAACCTGATTAACTTTCATCTACCCCAGCGTTTAGAACAGTGCTTGGCATGTGGTATGTGCTTAACAAATACAATAATGATAATAATAACAACAGCAAGCTGGGCATGGATTCTAATCCCAGTTCTGCCACTTCTCTGCTGGGTGACCTTGGGCAAGGCACTTCACTTCTCTGGGACTCAGTGTCCTTATCTGGAAAATTGGGATTAATAATTAATAATAATGGTATTTGTGAAGTGCTTACTATGTGGCAAGCACTGTTCTAAGTGCTGGGGTAGATACAAGGCAATCAGACTGTCCCACGTGGGCCTCACAGTCTTTATCCCCATTTTACTGATGAGATACCTGAGGCACGGAGAAGCTTGACTTACCCAAGATCACACAAGTGACAGAGCTGGGATTAGAACCCACGTCCTCTGACTCCCAAGCCTGGGCTCTTGCCATAAGCCACACAGACTGCGAGCCCCACGTGGGACAGGGACCGCGTCCGACCCGATTTGCTTGTATCTATCCCAGTGCTTAGTACAGTGCCTGGCACGTAGTAAGCGCTTAGCAAATACCGCAATTATTATTAACAAATAAGAAGGCTCAGAGAGTCTCCTCAGACGTCCCCAGATCCGAACCGGCGCTCACCAGACATGCACATCTAAAGCTTGAGTTCAAGGCGAAGCAAAGACCATCGGACACTTGGTATTCTCAATTAATGTTCATTCAATCATTCACTCGTATTTACTGAGCGCTCAACGTGCGCAGAACACTGTACAAAGCGCTTGGGAGAGGACAATAAAACAGTAAACAGACATATTCCCTGCCCACAACGAGCTCACAGTCTAATGGGAGCTAAAGGGAACGTGCTAAGTGAATCCTACTAACTACTCTTCTCTCACTCGCTGGAACAAGCCGCTTTAACGGATCTGTAGGAGGCTAATAGAGTGGTTAATCCGATTACTGTCTGAACGCCCACTGGGATGACAAGAGCTCGAAGCGGATGCTATCACACAACAAGGTCTACTGACAAACCTTCATTGTATGTTTGGTGTTGACTGGAAACACCTTTTGGAAAGTTGGGTACTGCATCTATAAAAGAAACAGAAGAGTGGGAAAGGGGAATGAATGATGTTAAAGAGATTAGGGATCACCTTAGCAACCACCAGCGCCGCGGTCCGATAAGATGTCTGAAGGAAATAGAAGTTAAGAAGTGAAGTGCTTAGTACAGTGCTCTGCACACAGCAAGCACTCAATAAATACGACTGCATGAATGAATGAATAGAATAAATGAATGGTGGTATTTGTTAAGCGCTTACTATGTGCAAAGCACTGTTCTAAGCGCTGGGGCAAACAAGGCGATCAGGTTGTCCCACGTGGGGCTCGCAGTTTTAATCCCCATTTTACAGATGAGGGAACTGAGGCACAGAGAAGTTAAGTGACTTGCCCAAAGTCACACAGCTGGCAAGCGGTGGAGTCGGGATTCGAACCCATGAACTCTGACTCCCAAGCCCGGGCTCTTTCCACTGTACCAGGCTGCTTCTCCATAGATGTTAAGAATAGAAGTTAAACACCAGCCTACAACCAGGAAGCCCTATGGAAAACCGAAGTTTTCCTCGCAGTACAGAACTCCGACTGACGCCTAATTCCGCTCATCGGCAGTAGGAACTCTGAGGATTTACGGACAGAGAAGTAGAAAACAGAATTAAATCTGAACAATAATTGCGGTATTTATTAAGCGCTCACTATGCAAGGCACTGTACTAAATGCTGGGGTGGATACAAGCAAATTGGGTTGGACATAGTCCCTGTCCTGCATGGGGTTCACCATCTCAATCCTCATTTTACAGATGAGGGAACTGAGGCCCAGAGAAGTGAAGTGACTTGTCCAAGGCCACACAGCAGACAAGAAGAGAAGGAGAGCAGCTTGAGAAGCTGCTAGAGAAGCCGCGTGGCTCAGTGGAAAGAGCCAGGGCTTGGGAGTCAGAGGTCATGGGTTCGTATCCCAGCTCTGCCACTTAGCTCTGTGACCGTGGGCAAGTCACTTAATTTCTCTGTGCCTCAGTTACCTCATCTGTAAAATGGGGATTAACTGTGAGCCTCACGTAGGACAACCTGCTCACCCTGTATCTCCCCCAGCGCTTAGAACAGTGCTCTGCACATAGTAAGCGCTTAACAAATACCAACGTCATCATCATCATCAGACAGGTGGGAGAGCCAGATTAGAACACTTGACCTTCCGACTCCCAGGCCCGGGCTCTAGCTACAACGCCACGGGATTTGGGTTCTAGTTATGGTTCCATCGCTGGTCTGCTGTGTGACCTTGGCCAAATCTCTTCACTGCTCTGTGCCTTAGTTACCTCATCTGGAAAATGGGGATTTAGACTGCTTAGCCTTAGTAATAGACTTTGGGAGAATATAATGTAACAATCAACACATTCCCTGGTCACAACGATCTTACAGTCTCCTCTGAAACATTGACAACTATAGACTAGCTTTTTAGTCTACTAATATACAGGGACTGTGTCCAACCTGATTTGCTTGTATCTAGCCCAGCGCTTAGTACAGTTCCTGGCACATACTAAGTGCTTAACAAATACCATTATTATTATTATTAGATTGTAAGCTCATTATGGGCAGGGAACATGTCTGCTAATTCTGCTGTATCTTCCCAAGCGCTTAGGACAGTGCTCTGCACACAGTAAGCACTCAATAAATATGAACGATTGTTTGAACCCCCAATTAATCTGCCTACCTTCTATTCTCCCAATTTGCCACATCGACACTTTCGCATGACTAAGCCCTAGGATATTCCTGCCTCTGGGAAAACATATATTTTATGCTCAGTTTCTTCATCCTACTTGTTGTCCTATTAATTGTTGTTAATAGTGTTTGTTTAGTGCTTATTATTTGGCAGGCACTGTATTAAGCACTGGGGTGGATACAAATAAATCTGGCTGGACACAGTCCCTGTCCTTCATGGGGCTCATGGTCTCAATCCCCATTTTACCGACGAGGGAACTGAGTCACAGTGAAATGAAGCGATTTGCCCAAGGCCATACAGCAGAAAGGTGGAAGAACCAGGATTAGAACCCATGACCTTCTGACTTCCAGGTCTGTGCTTTATTCACTAGGCCGCTGCTTCTCCAAATGCCCTGCCCATCCCCAAAAGATTAAAGTAGGAGTAAAAAAAGCTCACCTTATTTTTTTCTTCCGATTTGGCTGCTTGTCTACAAGCTGGATGCCAAATGGCAGAACCTGTAAGGAAATGGCAGACGGTATCGATCAATACATGGTACTCAATCAATCACTCAATTAGTGTTATTTATTGTGTGCTTAAAGTGAGCAGGATACTATACTCAGCCGTGGGAGAGTACAACGCAACAATATCAAGGACCCATTCCCTGCCCACTACGAGCTTATAGTTTAGAGGGGGAGACAGACAACACTAGAAATAAATAAATGACGGATGTGCACATAAGTGCTGCGGGGCTGGGACGCGGGGGTGGTGAATGAAGGGAGAAAGTCGGGAGGAGAGAGGAAAGAACCTTTGCCATTTTGCAGGAGAAGCGAGTTCCCCAAGAGGGGAGAAGGAGGGAAGCTGAAACACCAAAAAACTCCAATTAATGCTGTGTGAGCATGGACCTGGGAGTCAGAAGGTCACGGGTTCTAAACCCACCTCCGCCACAGGTCATCCTTTCCAAACTCCTGGAGCGAGTCGCCTACACTCGCTGCCTCAAATTCCTCTCCTCCACCCTCCGATGTGGCTTCCTTCTCCCCATTCCACTGAAACCACCCTCTCAAAAGTCACCAATGACTTCTTTCTTGCCAAATCCAACAGCTCCTACTCCATCCTAATCCTCCTCGACCTCTAGGCTGCCTTTGAGACTGCTGACCATCCCTTTCTCCTCAGTATGTTATCCAACCTTGGCTTCATGGACTCCGTCCTCTCCTGGTTCTCCTCTTATCTCTCTGGCCCTTCATTCTCAGTCTCTTTCACGGGTTCCTCCCCCCACCCCCATCCACTAATTGTCGGGGTTCCTCCAGGGTCAGTTCTCGGTCCCCTTCTGTTCTCCATCTACACCCGCTCCCTCGGTGAACTCATCCGCTCCCACGGCTTCGACTATCATCTCTATGCAGATGACACACAGATCTCCATCTCCGCCCCGCCCTCTCCCCCTCCCTTCGGGCTCGAATCTCCTCCGGCCTCTGGGACATCTCTACCTGGATGTCTTCCCGCCACCTAAAACTCAACATGTCCAAGACTGAGCTCCTCATCTTCCCTCCCAAACCCTGTCCTCTCCCTGACTTCCCCGTCACTGTGGACGGCACTATCATCCTTCCCGTCTCACAAGCCCACAACCTAGGTGTCATCCTTGACTCCTCCCTCTCATTCGCCCCACACATCCAATCCGTCACCTAAGGCTGCCGGTCTCCCCTTCACAACATCGCCAAGATCCGCCCTTTCTTCTCCATCCAAACTGCTATCTTGTTAGTAGTAGTCACTCACCCTATCCCGACTGGCTGACTGCATCAGCCTCCTATCTGACCTCCCAACCTCCTGTGTCTCCCCACTTCAGTCCATACTTCAGTCCCCTGCCCGGATTATCTTTCCACAGCAACGCTCTGGGCATGTCATCCCTGCCCTCTATAATCTCTGGTGGTTGCCTATCAACCTCCGTATCGAGCAAAAACTCCTCACTCTTGGCTTCAAAGCCGTCCTTCCCCTCATCCCCTCCTACCTCCCCTCCCTTCTCTCCTTCTCCATCGCAGCCCCCACACTCCGCTCCCCTGCTGCCGCTAACCTTCTCCCTGGGCCTCGTTCTCGCCTGTCCCGTCGTCTACCCCTGGCCCACGTCCTGCCTCTGGCCTGGAACGCCCTCCCTCTTCAAATCCGCCAAACAATCACACTTCCCCAAGTCAAAGCCCTACTGAAGGCTCACCTCCTCCAGGAGGCCTTCCCAGACTGAGCCCCCCTTTTCCTCTGCTCCTCCTTTCCTCCCCATCACCCCAACCCCCTCCCTTTGCTTTACCCCCCTCCCCACCTACAGCACTTGAGTATATAGGTACATATTTATAATTCTATTTATTTATATTAATGGTGTGTATATACCCATAATTCTATTTATTCATATTGTTGCTATTGATGTCTGTTTACTTGTTTAGATGTCGGCCTCCCCCCTTCTAGACTGTGAGCCTGTTGTGGGCAGGGACTGTCTCTATTTGTTGCTGAATTGTACTTTCCAAGCGCTTAGTACAGTGCTCTGCACACAGTAAGTGCTCAATAAATACAATTGAATGAATAAATTGATGAAGTCATAGTTCACAGGGAGGGCTGTGAGCTTCAGGACTCTTTATAGGATGACATTTATTAAGCACGTTCTGTGAGTCCAGCACTGTGTTAAACATTTAGCTGAGGGTGGTACAAGATAATCAGATCGGACAAGGTTCCTGTCCTACACTGAGCTCACAGGCTAAAGAAGGAAGGGAGAAGAGCTATTTTATCCCCAATTTTTTTTAATGGCATTGTTTAAGCACAAATTATGTGCCGGGCATTGTATTAAACTCTGGGGCAGATAGAAGCTAATCGATAATATTAATGATAACAATTACGCTATCTGTTAAATGTTTACTATGGGCCAAGCATTGTAGCACTGGGGTAGACATAAGCAAATCGAGTTGGGCACCGTCCCTATTCCCAAGTGGGGCTCACAATCTTAATCCCCATTTTACAGATGAGGCAACTGAGGCCCAGAGAAATGAAGTGACTTGCCCAAGGTCACACAGCAGACAGGTGGCAGAGCTGGGATTAAAACCCATGACCTTCTGACTCCCAGGCCCAGGCTCTCTCCACTACATCATGCTGCTTCTCAATCAGCAACAAAGAATTCATGGATTATTAAAAACAAAGTGAAATACTGAGATTCAAACAATTAAACATTTCTCTTTTCTATTAGGAGAAGGATAACTCCCGATAATTCACTGGGATATTCTTCGCATTCATTTTTGCCTTACATATTTATTAAATGTTCACTCTGTGCCCAGACCATGCTCAACACAGACCCAATCTCTGTCTCACCTGGGTTCCCAATCTAACAGGAAGGGAGAGCAGGTATTTATCTCCATTGTGCAGATGAGGAAACTGAGGCTCTGAAAAGGCACGGGATTTGCCCTAAGTCACACGGGTCAGTGGTAGAGTGTGACCTAGTGGAAAGAACGCAAGCCTGGAGTCAAAGAACCTGGATTCGAATCCTAGTTCCTCTACTTGCCAGCTATGTGACCTTGGGCAAGTCACTGACCTCTGTCCAACAGTTTCTTCATCTAATGATAATAATAATAATTATGATATTTGTTAAGTGCTTACTAAGTGTCAGGCACCGTACCAAGCTCTAGGGTTGGATCCAATCAAATCAGGTTGGACACAGTCCTTGTTCCATGTAAGGGTCACAGTCTCAATCCCTATTTTATGGATGAGGAAACTGAGGTACAGAGAAGTGAAGTGACTGCCCAAGGCCACACAGCAGAAAAATAGCACAGCGGGGATTAGAACCCATAACCTTCTGACTCCCAGGCCCGGACTTTAGCCACTAGGCCACGCTGCTTCTCTCGTGAAAGAAGCAGAAGCAGCGTGGCTCAGTGGAAAGAGTACGGGCTTTGGAGTCAGAGGTCATGGGTTCGTATCCCGGCCCTGCCACTTGTCAGCTGTGTGACTTTGGGCAAGTCAGTTAACTTCTCGGTGCCTCAGTTACCTCATCTGTAAAATGGGGATTAAGACTGTGAGCCCCACGTGGGACAACCTGATTCCCCTGTGTCTACCCCAGCGCTTAGAACAGTGCTCGGCACATAGTAAGCACTTAACAAATACCAACATCATTATTATTATTATTATTAAATGGTGATTTGTTATCTGTTCTCTCTACCATTGAGTCCTAAATTGACAGGCGCTGAGCCCGACCTGATGATCTTGCATCTACCCCAGAGTTTAGCATAGTGCTTGGCACACAGTAAGCATTTAACAAATATCAAAATTATTATTGACTGGGATTAGAAGCCAGGAGTACTGATTCCTAATCCCACACTCGTTCCACTAGGTCAAGGTGTCTCACGAAATCATTCACACGACAAAACAACACGCGTCCTTACTCGGCCACAGGGTAATAATGGTAATGTAGCAACAGGTGATACTCCACTCATCTTCAGGAGAAGAGACTGGAATTTATTTCTATTAATATCTGTCTCCCCTTCGAGACTGTAAGCTCGTCATGGATGGGGAAGGTGTCTTTTTGAGCGCTCAATAAATACGATTGAATGCATGAATAAAATCGTGACAGATTAGCAAACCAGGAAAACTGGTCATCTGTGAGCTGCTTTTATCTGTTCAGTTCTACTGGTCAGTGTGATTTGTTTTAGGACAGGGATTCAATTAAAGAGGGAACCATAGCAGCGAGCGAACAAAGAGCAGGATTGGGGAAGAGATGATTGAATTTACCACTAAATTCTTGAAGGCCAAACATCCCACTGACATCACGACCTCATCTGGTTCTTCAGACTCATCAGCTTGAAAGTCCTATTCGAATCCCAGTAGCTTCGCTTCTGCCTTCAGCATATTTCATTCATTCAATCATGTATTCAATCGTATTTATATTTCACAACTGAGTTCCACAGAGAGGGCTTGGTGGGGTTCTTAAGACTTGGTTTTAAAAGAGAAGCAGTGTAATCTAGTGGAAAGAACCCGGGGCTGGGAGTCAGAGCACCTGGGCTTTAATCCAGGTTCTGCCACTCGCTTGCTGTGTGACTTTGGTCAAGTCACTTAACTTCTTCTTGTCTCAGTTCTCCTGTTCTCCCTTCAACCTAGACTGCGGGACTGTAGACTGTAAGGTTATTTTAGACAGGGATTGTGTCTGTTTATTGTTCTATTCTACTCTCCCAAATGCTTAGTATGGTGCTCCACGCATAGGAAGCGCTCGATAAATATGATTGAATGAATGAATGACAGGGACAGCATCCAGCCTAATTCATTTTTATGTTCCCCAGTGCTTGGAACAGTGTTTGACATGTACAAAGCATTTAAGAAATATTGTTTAAAAAGAAAAAAAAGAGCCAAGATAGTCCCAGAGAATGTCAGGCAGTGTCACTTAGTAGGAAGAGCCCAGACCTGGGAATCAGAAGGACCTGGGTTCTATTTCCAGCTCCACCACTTGTCTGCTGTGTGATGTCGGGTAAGTCACTTTACCTCTTTGGGCCTCACTTTCCCCATCTGTAAGATGGGGATCGAATTACTTGCTCTCTTCCCCTTAAACAGTGAGCCCCATTCATTCATTCATTCATTCATTCATTCATTCATTCGATTGTATGTATTGAGCACTTACTGTGTGCAGAGCACCGTACTAAGCACTTGGAATAGTACAATTCGGCAACAGATAGAGACAATATAGATGTAGATAGAGACCCATGTGAGACAGGATCTGTGATTGACCTGCTTAATCTTGTTTCTACCCTAGAATTTAGAACTCCACCTGGTACATGGGAGGTGCTTAAAAATTACCACATTGGCTATTGTTATTATCACTACTAATAGTAATGATACTATCCAGGGGTCAGAACTTCAGCAGCCATTCCCTAAGCCTTCATCAGTTTGTCATTCTCCCCGTCAGTCACTCCTGTATCTCCTTCCCCCTCTCGCCTTGACCCTCACTCTCCTGTCTTTCAACTTTGTTGCCAAAACCTCAGTTTGCTAAGCAGCTGATTGCTTCCTCATTTTAGTGATTCCATGCCCTGGAACCAAAAGAGGGCCAGAATGGAGAGGGAGGGAGAGAAAAACAGAGAGAGACAAAGGTAGAGGTATAGAGAGAGAGAAAGAGAGAGACACAGAGACAGAGAGAGATACAGGAGGGAGAGAGATAGAGAAGGGTGGAGAGAGAGACACACAGAACGAGGCAGAGACAGAGAGAGATATAAGGGAGAATGAGAAAGGAGAGAGGGGGAGAGAGAAAGAAAGAAAGGAGGGAGAGAGTGGAAGAGAGAGAGGGAAAGAGAAAGAGACACAGTGAGATATGGGGGGGAGAGACAGACAGACAGAGCTATAGGGGTGAGAGAGAAAGGAAAGAGAGGAGAGATAGAGGGAAAGAGAAGGGAGGGAGAGAGAAAGGGAAAGAGAGAGAGTGAGATATAAGAGGGAGAGAGAGAGAAAGGAGAGAGAGGAGAGAGAAAGAGAAGGGAGGGAGAGAAAAAGGGAGAGAGACAGAAACTTCAGTGTTGCACAGATTCCTCTAGAGTGGAAGCTCCTCGTGGGCAGGGATTGTCCAAACCTACTCTTTCTTTTTTATGCCATTTGTTAACTGTCTACCATGTTGCCGGCACTGTACAATGCACAAGAGTAGATACAAGGTAATTGTGTTGGGCACAGTCTCTGTCCCACATGGAGCTCACGGTCTTAATCCCCATTTTACAGATGGGGAAACCGAGGTCCAGAGAAGTCAAGCAACTTGCCCAAGATTATATAGCAGAAAAACGGGAGGAGTCAGGATTAGAACCCAGGTCCTTGTGACTCCCAGGCCCAGGCTTTTTCCACCAGACCACGCCACTTATACACTATAACCGAGTTGGTAGACACATCTCTTGATTACATGGAGCCTTACAGTCTGGAAGAGAATCCCAAGCGTAAGTAGGCAGAGAAGCAGCGTGGCTCAGTGGAAAGAGCCTGGGCTTGGGAGTCAGAGGTCATGGGTTCGAATCCCGACTCTGCCCCTTGTCAGCTGTGTGACTATGGGCAAGTCACTTCACTTCTCTGTGCCTCAGTTCCCTCATCTGTAAAATGGGGATGAAGACTGTAAGCCTCACATGGGACAACCTGATTCCCCTGTATCTACCCCAGCGCTTAGAACAGTGCTCTGCATGTAGTAAGCGCTTAACAAATACCAACATTATTATTATTATTATTTCACACTACTTCTGATAAAGTTCTAACAGGTAATTGTATAATTGCCAAGCCGATTTAGACGGAGTTGGTCTAAACTTGGTCTTTCAACCCACCGCATTTGAATCCAGAATTCTTTTCCCTCTCTTCTGGATGATTCTCCACATGCCCTTAGCTAAAGTCAATAAACAAGAGTGTCATTTTACCTTGAAGATACATTTCTTCTCCTTCGGCAAACATCTGATTGCACCTGATACATAGTGCACAGGAAGGATGATAATGTTTTTCACCTGCCTGGAAGAAACACAGATTAAGATTAAGATATTTTTCCCCCTAGGTTTAAGGGATGACGAGTCAGGAGCATTAAAAAAGTGGAAGCGGTAAAAACACGTGTAGGTCGATCATCAAATCAGTGCATCATTGGTCATTGTGCTGCCTAAATTTACACACAGTCAGGTACCCCAAAAATAATATAGACCGATTAGTGCTCATCTTTTTCATCTTCATCACCATCATCATCCTCAATCGTATTTATTGAGCACTTATTTGGTGCAGAGCACTGTACTAAGCACTTAGAAGAGTACAATACAACAAAGCTATTAGTATTATCAACCTATCAATGGTATTTATTGTGTTCTTACTTTATGCCAAGCATCTCCTCCAAGAGGATTTTCTTGACTAAGCCCTCTTTTCCTTCTCTTCAACTCCCTTCTTCATCGCCCTGACTTGCTCCTTTTATTCATCGGCCCCCTCAGCCCACAGTGCTCATGCACATAACTGTCATTTATTTATTTATATTAATGTCCATCTACCCGTCTAGCCTATAAGCTAGTTGTGGGCAGGGAATGTGTCTACCAACTCTGTTATAATTGTTAGACTGTACTCTCCCAAGCGCTCAGTACAGTGTTCTGCAAACAGTGACCATTCAATAAACTGTAAGCTCCTTGTGGGCAGGGAATGTGTCGGTTTGTTGTTGTATTATACTCTCCCTAGGCTTGATACAGTGCTTCGCACACGGTAAACGCCAGACGAATACGACTGAATGAATGAATACGATTGTCTTACTGACTGACAAGTGCTTGGAAGAGTAGGATGTAATCCCACAAGTTGCTTTACAATCTAATTGGGAGACAGGTATTAAAATAGATTACAGCGCTAAAATCTACCCTTGCCTTCCCAACAAAAATGCTGCCACGCTATTCCAAGCACTATCCTCTCCCACCCAGACTACTGCATCAGCATCCTTGCCGACCTCCCAGCCTCCCGTCTCTCTCCACTCCAGGCCATACTTCACTCTGATGCCCAAATCATTTTCCTACAAAACCATTCAGTCCGTGTTTCCCCACTCAATAACATCCAATGGTGGCCCATCCATCTTCACATCGAACAGAAACTCGTCACCGTCGGATTTAAAGCAGTCAACTTCACCTCACCTTACCTCATCTCGCTTCTCTCCTACTCCATCCCAGCCCGCACAATTCACTCCTCTGTTGCCGCTAACCTCCTCGCCGGGCCTCCATCTCGTCTATCTCGCCGCCGATCCCTCACCCACGTCCTGCCTCTGGCCGGCAACACTCTCCCTCCTCAAATCCCACAGACAATCCCTCTCACTCCCTTCGAAGCCCATCTCCTCCAAGAGGCCTTCCCTGACTAAGCCCTCATTTCCTCTTCTCCCACTCCCTTCTGCGTCACTCTTGCTGTTAGATATGCACCCTTTATCGACTCCACCCAAGTCCCACAGCACATATGTCCATGTTCATAATTCATTTATATTAATATCCACCTCCCCCCGTAGGCTGTAAGCTCACTGTGGGCAGGAAGCTGAGAGGCAGTGTTGTTTAGAGGAAAGAGCCCGGGCTTGGGAACCAGAGGTCGTGGGTTCTAATCGCGGCTCTTCCACTTATCAACTGTGTGACTCTGGGCAAGTCACTCTGGGCCTCCGTTACCTCATCTGAAAAATGGGGATTCAGTCTCTGAGCCCCACAAGGGACAACCCGATTACCTGTATCTACCCCAGCACTCAGAACAGTGCTTGGCACATAGTAGGTGCTTAACACATATCAATATTATTACTAAGCACCCTGGAAAATACAACAGGGTGAGTAGATTCAACCTCTGTCCACAAGGAGTTTACAATCTAGAGAGGGACACAGACAAGAATAGATAAGAGATAGGGGGATAATAGAGGATAAATGGTCATGGGTTCAAATCCCGGCTCTGCCACTTGTCAGCTCTGTGACTGTGGGCGAGTCACTTCACTTCTCTGGGCCTCGGTTCCCTCATCTGTAAAATGGGGATGAAGACTGTGAGCCCTACGTGGGACAACCTGATGACCCTGTATCTACCCCAGTGCTTAGAACAGTGCTCTGCACATAGTAAGCGCTTAACAAATACCAACATTATTATTATTATTACAAATAGATTTACACAAGTGCTGTGGGGCTAAAAGTCAGTTTCAATGTGCTTAAGGAGTTAACGGCCAAGTGCGTAGTCAAATCAGAGAGGTGGAAAAGCGGTGGGCTATGTCTTCAATCAATCAATCATTTATTGAGCGCTTACTGGGTGCACAGCGCTGTGCTAAGTGCTTCGGAGAGTACAATGTAACCGAGTTGGTAATAATAATAATAATGACGGTATTTGTTAAGCACGTACTATGTGCAGAGCACTGTTCTAAGGACTGGGGTAGGTACAAGGTTGTCCCATGTGGGGCTCACAGTCTTAATCCCCATTTTACAAATGAGGTCACCGAGGCCCAGACAAGTGAAGTGGCTTGCCCCAAGTCACACAGCTGAGAAGTCGTAGAGTCGGGATTAGAACCCACAACCTCTGATTCCCAAGGCCATGCTCTTTCCATTAAACCACCACCGCTTCCCTTAGCCACGCTGCTTCTCTTAGATGACATGTCCTGACAGGACAGAAAACACTGTACATTCTCTCGATAAAGTCAAAAGCGGAGTTACGACTCTGCTAGCCACCCGCTAGCCATTTGGATGGTTTTGTCTATTTCACACCAAGGCATTATTAACTCCAGCAGAAATCACCAAGTCACTCTAGACCGTGAATGTCAAAGCTCGAATGCAAACCAGAGTCAACTTAACTCTTAACCAGCCAAATGTTAAGCGCCTCCCTCCCTCCCCCCCCCCAACTTCGAATGAATTCTGACTTGACCTTAGAAAGGCATATTCCCAGATCTTGAACATGCATGGAGAATTCCCACGAAAAGTCTTTTGGAAACGTTTCTTAATGCTTCCTACCTCAGGGAGCTCCTTTTTTTTACCAGTGCTCGGTCTGATACGCTGAAATTCCTTTTCCACGATTTTCCTCCTCTCTTACGTGAGAGGAACTGGCATCGGCCGCAGACTGTCGGTGGAAATTAACTCGGATACCAGCTCTTGGGTAGCTCTCGACACCCAAACCCTAGATAGTCTACCGAAAAATCTGACGAAGATGAATGTGATCTTTTCCTAAAAAAATCCTGTACAAGCCAACATCTTCCTCCTCCTCCTTCCCCCTCTTTTTCGATCTTCCTCCTCTCCCTTTTCTCTCCTTTCCTCTCTCTCCTTTCCTCCCTCTTTCCCTCCTTCCCCTCTCTCTTTCTCCTTCCCCCTCCTTTCTATTTTTCCTCTCCCTCCTTCTCTATTTTTCTCTCCCTTCGGTCTCTATTCCTCTCTCCCTCCGTCCATCTCTATTTCTCTCTCTGTCTCTCCGTCACCATCTCTCGGAGTCTCTCTCTGCCTCTGTCTCTTTATTTAAAGCTCTCAGGTACACCTCCAGTAACACTAGGCTCTGCTGTTAGCAGAAGACGGCAGGAAAATAGGCATTTCAGAGCATACCATTTCTCCACAGGGCCGGGCGAAAGTTGTTCACCCTGCTTGAAGGAATTAGTCTCATCTCATTTCCACCCAGCTTTTCCACCTCCAGGAGGAAGTCAGCTGAGTTCCAGAGATTCGATCCCAGCCTTCCAACTCACAATGACTTAGGAAAACAAAAGCATCAATCTTCCCTGTAGGAGGCCCTAACCTTCACAGCACGGAAAGGGAAAATCGTAAATTACCGTTTGGGTCCTATTTGGTTTAAGACAGTTTTAAAAGATTTTCTCCAGGAGTATATCCAACTCACTTGTTTATAATGCCTATTGCTCTAGTTTCCTGGTTTCAAGGACATTTCATCATAGCCACGGTTCCCATTCAGGAATTGTTCATTCGATCGTGTTTATTGGCCGCTTACTGTGTGCAGACCACTGTACTGAGCGGGTGCAAAGTACAATTCTGCAAGAGAGAGAGACAATCCCTGCCCACACCGGGCTTACAGTCTAAAGGGGGAATTAACTAAAAGGGAAAGCTCTCAATCTGTTCCTCATCTCAGTCAGTTGAATGTATTAATAATAATGATGATGATAATGTTATTTGCTAAGCGCTATGTGCCAGGCACTGTATTAAGGGGTAGAAACTAGCAAATAGGGACAGTCCCTGTCCCACATGGGGCTCACAGTTGCGATCCCCATTTTCCAGATGAGGGAACTGAAGCCCAGAAAAGTGAAATGACTTGCCCAAAGTCACACAGCAGACATGTGGGGGAGTCAGGATTAGAACCCATGACCTTTTGACTCCCAGCACTTGGGAGAGTATAACAGAACAATAACAATACACACTTCCTGCCCAGGGTGAGCTGACCATTCATTCAAAAGTATTTATTGAGCGCTTACTATGTGCAGAGCACTGTACTAAGTGTTTGGAATGTACAATTCGGCAACAGATAGAGACAATCCCTGCCCATTGACGGGCTTACAGTCTAATCGGGGGAGACAATCTAGATGAGGAGACAGACATTAATATAAATAAATTGCAGGATATGGCCATAAATGCTGTGGGGCTAGGAGCAGGGAGCGAGGAATAAAAGGAGCAAGTCACGGCGACACAGAAGGGAGGGGGAAAAGAGGAAAGAAGGGAAGGCCTCTTGGAGGAGATGGGCCTTCGGTAAGGCTCTGAAGGAGGGGGAAAGTCATTTTCTCTCGGCTAGGAGGAGGGAGGGCGTTCCAGGCCAGAGGCAGGACGTGGGTGGGATGAAGACTGTGAGCCCCATACAATGATACTATTAATAATAATATTTGTGGTCTTTGTTGAGCACTTACTATGTGCCAGAAACTGTACCTAGCACTGAGGGTAGATACGAGTTAATTGGCTAGAACACAATCCCTATCCTCTGTGGGTTCACAGTCTTAATTCCCATTTTACAGATGGGGGAACTGAGGCACAGAGAAGCAAAGTGACTTGTCGAAGGACATTCAGCAGACAAGCGGTGGAGCCGGGATTAGAACGAAGGTCCTTCTGACTCCCAGGCCTAGATAGGGACTGTGTCCAATTTGATTAACTTGTATCTATCTCTGCACTTCTTACAGTGCCCGGCAATGTGCTCTAATATAAAATATAATATAATATGATATAAAAAGCCCTAATATAAGCCATAAAAAAGTCAAAATTCAGTGGAAGACTCAGAGGGAAACAAATCTGTCCAGATCCAAGCCCAGCCCCACAGAACAGGGACCCTCACCTAATGCCAAGCCAAGATGGTCCCGACAAAGGGGGGTGGACACACAAATTCCCACCTGGAGGTCAGGGACTCTTTTCCCCTAAAAGATAGAGATTCACAACACAATCCGAGAAGGAATAAGTGCATAGGGCCTGACCTTCCAGGGGCTCAAAATCCAGCCTTACCCCCATTTTCCAGATGAGGAAACTGAGACCCATGAAAGGTCAAATGACTCTCCCACAGTCACACACGGAGGCCCGAGTCGGGACTAGAACCCACGTCTTCTATCTCCTTGTGCCACCTTAATAATAATAATAAAAATGATGATTTTATTTGTTAAGCACTTAATATGGGCCAAGCATGGTTCTCAGCACTGGGGTAGTTACAAAAATCAGGTTGTCCCCCGTGGAGTTCACAGTCTTAATCCTCATTTTCCAAATGAGGTAACTGAGGCACAGACAAGTGAAGTGGCTTGCCCGAGGTTACACAGCGGACGAGTGGTGGAGCCGGGATTAGAACCCACGTCCTCTGACTCCCAAGCCCGGGCTCTTTCCACCGAGCCACGCTGCTTCCGTGAGGCCTAGGGGAAAGAGCACAGGACCGGGTGTCGGGAGACCTGGGTTCTAGCCCCAGCTCTGTCACTAGCGCGCTGTGACAGCAATCCCTGGGGCCACCTCTCTGGGCCTCAGTTTCCCCAAATGTAAAATGGAGAGGAAAGACCTGATTTCTGTCTCTTTTAGACTGGGGCTGGGACAGAGGCGAGACCAGATCTGATGATCTTGCATTTTCCTTGCAGCTTAGAGAAGCGGCCTGACATAGTGGATAGAGCCCGGCGTCAGAAGGTCAAACGTTCTAATCTCGGCTCCGCCGCTTGTCTGCTGTGTGACCTTGGGCGAGTTAGTTCACTTCTCTGTGCTTCAGTGACCTCATCTAGAAAATGGTGATCGAGACCCGGAGCCCCACGTGGGACAAGGGCTGTGTCCAATCCGATTTGCTGGTATCCATTCCAGCACTTAGTACAGTGCTTGGCACACAGTAAGCACTTGACAAACACCACAATTATTACTATTATTATTACTTTAGTGTTTGGCATCGATTAAGCCCAGAGTCAACACCATAAGACCAAGAGAAGCAGTGTGGACTAGTGGATAAAGCACAGGCCCGGGAGTCAGAAGGACCTGGGTTCTAAACTCTGCTCCACATCTCTGCTGTGTGACCTTGAGCAAATCACTTTGTTTTACTGTACTCTCCCAAGCGCTTAGTACAGCGCTCTTGCACACAGTAAGTGCTCAATAAATATGTGTGACTGACTGACTTTCTGGGCCTCAGTTCCCTCATCTGTAAAATGGGGATTAAGACCCTGAGTCCCATGTGGGACAGGGACTGCGTCCAACCTGATTAACTTATATCTACTCCAGTGCTTAGAACAGTGCTTGACACATAGAAAGCACTTAAATACCATCATTATTATAACTATCTACAAATAGAGATTCCTAGGACTGCCAAATTAAAAATCATTGCATAATTTTAAAGCAGGGTTCATCTTTCCTTCTTTTCGATCCCGGGCAGGTATGACAGTGTTTATTTTCAAGGCTGGGAAAGTTACAGGAAAAATGTTCTTTTTCTTCATCAGCAGCATCACTAAGTGTCTACATGTCCCACCTCAGTTCAACTTCCTCTTCAAAGCAACTACTGTGGACATAAACCCGTCCCTCTGCGATATTAAAATATAAAACACACTATAATAACCTAGACATATTCTCAGACACACACACACTTCTAATAATACCAACAATATAAGCTCCAGAAATGAAACAGTATCAGCATCTAGAATTTACATATTTATCAGATCATCTCTCTGCACTTACGAATATATGTATAACTGATTGCACGTTGAATTTTTTTTATTCTGATCACACCCTTTCAAAAATGCCTTCCTGTCTGTCTCTCCCACATAACCTCATTGAGGTCCAGACTATATCTTGTGCTCTTTTCCCAAGTGTCCATTTTTTTAATGTTATTTATTTAGCGCTTACTCTATGTCAGACACTGCACTATACGCTGGGGTAGACACAAGGTAATCAGGTTGGAAACAGTCCCTGTCCCATATGGGGTTCACAGTCTTCATCCCCATTTTCCACATGAGGGAACTGAGGCCCAGAGAAGTGAAGCGGTTTACCCAAGGTCACACAGCAGACGTGGCAGAGCCGGCATTAGAACTCAGGTCCTTCCTACTCCCAGGCCCGGCCTCTATCCACTAAACCACGCTGCCCCTCAGTGCGGAAACCACATTCAAGGTCTAGTTTTGACGCAATGAAACTGTCCCTTCCGAGCTATTGTGTTTAATTGTGATATTTGTTAAGCCCTTACAATATGCCAAGCGCTGTATTAAACACTGGGGTAGATACAAGATCATCGGGCCCCACATGAGACTCACAGTCTAAGTAGGAGAGAGAATGGGGATTGACTCCCCATTTTCCAGAAGAGGGAACTGAGGTACGGAGAAGTAAAATGACTTGCCCAAGGCCACACAGCAGAAAAGTGGCGGAGCCAAGATTAGAATCCAGATCCTCCGACTCCCAGGCCTATACTACTACTACTACTACTAATGTTGGTATTTGTTAAGCGCTTACTATGTGCCAAGCACTGTTCTAAGCGCTGGGGTAGATACAGGGTAATCAGGTTGTCCCACGTGAGACTCACAGTTGAGCCCCATTTTACAGATGAGGGAACTGAGGCACTGAGAAGTGAAGTGACTTGCCCACAGTCACCCAACTGACAAGTGGCAGAGCCGGGATTCGAACCCATGACCTCTGACTCCCAAGCCCGGGCTCTTTCCACTGAGCCACGCTGCTCCTCTAATAATAACGCTGGTACTTGTTAAGCGCTTACTATGTGCCGAGCACCGTTCTAAGCGCTGGGGTAGACACAGGGGAATCAGGTTGTCCCACGTGGGGCTCACAGTCTTTATCCCCATTTTACAGATGAGGGAACTGAGGCACCGAGAAGTGAAGTGACTTGCCCACAGTCACACAGCTGACAAGTGGCCGAGCCGGGATTCGAACCCATGCCCTCTGACTCCAAAGCCCATGCTCTTTCCACTGAGCCACGCTGCTTCTCTATACTGTCTTCTACTAGGCCTCTGCTGTTCCCCTACATTTCCAGAGCCTGGTTCTAGTCCCGGCTCTGCCACTGATCTACTGTGTGACCTTGGGCGAGTCACTTCACATCTCTGGGCCTCAGTCCCCTCGTCTGTAAAATGGGGATTAAGAACGTGAGCCCCGTGTAGGACATGGATTGTGTATCCATTCTGAGTCATTCAATTATATTTATTGAGAGGCTTACTGGGTGCAGAGCACCGTACTAAGCGCTTGGGTACGAGTGTAGTTGAACAGGCTAATCATAAAAGTAATAATTAATAACAATTATGGTACTTTCATTCATTCAGTAGTATTTATTGAGCTCTTACTATGTGCAGAGCACTGTACTAAGCGCTTGGGAGAGGACAATATGACAATGAACAGACACGTTCCCCGCCCACGACGGGCTTACGGCCTAGAGAAGCAGCTTAGAGAAGCAGCGTGGCTTAGTGGACAGAGCCCGGGCTTGGGAGTCCGAGGTCGTGGGTTCGAATCCCGGCTCTACCGCTTGTCTGCCTCGTGACTTTGGGCAAGTCACTCAACTTCTCTGTGCCTCCGTGTAAATTGGGGATCAATACTGTGAGCCCCACGTAGGGCAACCTACTTACCTTGTAGCTACTCCAGTGCTTAGAACCGTGCTGGGCATGTAGAAAGTGCTTAACAAATACCATAATAATAATAATTATTATTATTAGAGGGTGTATCTCCCCCAGAGCTGAGAAGAGAGCCCGACACAGAGTAAGCACTCAACAAATACTATTAAAATAAAAAGGGTTCAGAGGGATTTGGGAAGGAGAAGCGTACGCTCCAGCAGAATCTCACAACAAAGGACATCAGGAGCGACCTGATTTTCTGACGGAATTTCATCGGGCGGCAACAGAGCTTCTCATTTTCACAAAGAGGAGGACGGAGCCGTGAACACGGGCGTTGTCACCATGGAAACCGGGAGTTGGGGACCTCGGAGGGAGAAGGGTGACCCTCAGCAGCTCGCCACAGCCAGGGAACGTGTCCACCGAGCAATCCTATTTACTGAGCGCTTCCCGTGATGATAATGATGGGATTTGTTAAGCGCTTACTATACGCCAAGCACTGTTCTAAACGCTGGGGGAGATTCGAGGTCATCGGGATGTCCCACGCGGGGCTCACAGTCCTAATCCTCATTTTACAGATGAGGTCACATTGAGGCACAGAGAAGTGAAGTGGCCTGTCCAGGGTCACACAGCTGATAAGTGGCGGAGCTGGGATTAGAACCCACGACCTCTGACTCCTAAGCCCGGGCTCTTTCCACTGAGCCACGCCGCTTCTCTGCTGTGTGCAGAACACTATACTAAGCGCTCGGGAGAGGACAATACAAAAGAATACGTCATGGTGTAGGTTCCCTCGTAAATGCTTGGCATAGAGCTGTGCGCACAAGAACCGTTCAGTGATCGATGGATGGATGGATGAGAAGCAGCATAGTGTCATGGGGACAGCACGGGCCTGGGAGTCAGAAGGTTGTGGGTTCTAATCCTGACTCTGCCGCTTGTCTGCTGGGTTACTTTGGGCAAGTCACTTCACTTCTCTGGGCCTCAGTTCCCTCATCTGGACATTGGGAATTCATTCAGTAGTATTTATTCATTCAATAGTATTTTTTGAGCGCTTACTATGTGCAGAGCACTGTACTAAGCGCTTGGAATGGACAAATCGGTAACAGAGACAGTCCCTGCCCTTTGGCGGGTTTTCAGTCTAATCGGAACTGAGACTGAGCCTCAGGTGGGACAACCTAGTTACCTTGTATCTCCCCCAGAGCTTAGAACAGTGCTTGGCACATAGTAAGAGCTTAACAAATACCATTATTATTATTATTATTATTAAAACAAAAAGGAAGGAAAGGAAGAATCTCATCCCTCCCTGGGTCTTTAGTTTCCAGAGCACCCAGCCTTGAGCCGATCGGAGTTAGGATATTCACCATAACCGGGTGAAGAAATGGGTCTCATAACTAAGTGCCAGTTCCATTAACAGGATGGGTGGACCACCCAGCGTGGCTTAGCGGAAAGACCCCGGGCTTGGGAATCAGAAGTCATGGGTTCTAATCCTGACTCTGCCACTTGTCTGCTGTGTGACCTTGGGCAAGTCACTTCACTTCTCTGTGCCTCCGTTCCCTCATCTGTAAAATGGGGATGAAGACTGTGAGCCCCATGTGGGACAACCTGATTACCTTTTATCTACCCCAGAGTTTAGAAAAGTGCTTGGCCCATAGTAAGCACTTAACAAATACCATTATTATTATTATTATTATCATTATTATATCCAAGAGACTATCACTCTCCCCACCTTCAAATTTTCTTAAAAACCCACCTCCTCCAAGAGGCCTTCCCTGACTAAGTCCTCATTTCCTCTTCTCCCCGCCTTCTGCATCGTTCTGAGAGGCTCCATTTTTCACCCCTCTCTCGGCCCCACAGCGTCTATGTCCGTATCTGGCATTTCTTTCTTTCTATTAATACCTGTCTCCCCATCTAGACTGTAAACTTATTGCGGGCAGGAAACCGACTCTGTTGCACTGAACCCTTCCAAGCCCTTAGTCCAGTGCTCTGAACAAGCAAGGGTGCAATCAATGATTGATTAGTGAGAGTTTGGAGCAGATCAGATGATGGTCTGTCCAGGAATTGATTGTCTGAAAGCATAGAGTGTAAATCTATTGGGAAAAGCAGCTTGCCCGGTGGGTAGATCACAGGTCTGGGAGTCCCGTCATGGGTTCTAATCCTAGATCTGCCACTTGTCTGGTGTGTGACCTTGGGCAAATCACTTCACTTCTCCGGGCTTCGGTGACCTCACCTGTAAAATGACTGTGAGCCCTACATGGCACAGAAACTGTGTCCAACCCGATTTGCTTATATCCGCCCCAGCACATAGTACAGTTCCTCGCACATAGTAAGCGCTTAACAAATACCATAATTATTATAATTGCTATTATTATTAGCTGAAGAAACTGTTGCCATCCTGCTCCTCAAAAACCTCTAGTGGTTACCCATCCACCTCTGCATCAAACAAAACCTCCTCACCGTCGGCTTTAAAGCAGTCTAACACCTGGGCCTCTCCTACCTCACTTCACTTCTCTCCTCCAACGTTTAATACAGTGCCTGGCACATAGCAAGTGCTTAACAAATACCATAATTCTTCTAACTACAACCCAGCCCTCGCACTCCGCTCCTTTGGTGCCGCTAACCTTCTCACTGGACCTTCGTCTCGCCTGTCCCGCCAGTGACGCTTGGCCGACGTCCTGCCTCTGCCCCGGAATGCCCTCCCTCCTCTAATTCATTCAATAGTATTTATTGAGCGCTTACTATGTGCAGAGCACTGTACTAAGCGCTTGGAATGTACAAATCGGCGACAGATAGAGACAGTCCCTGCCCACTGACGGGCTTACGGTCTAATCGGGGGAGACGGACAGACAGACACTGACTCTCCCCCCCTTTCCAAGCCTTACTGAGGGCCCACCTCCTCCAAGAGGCCTTCCCTGACTAAGCCCCGCTTTTCCTCATCTCCCACTTTCTTCTGTGTTGCCTTGACTCGCTCCCTCTGCTCTTCCCCCCTCCCAGCCCCGCACCACTTATGTCCATAGCTTTCATTTTATTTATTTGTATTGATTTCAATCTCCCCCCATCTAGACTGTCAGCTCGTTGCGGGCAGGGAACGTCACTGTTTATTGCTGTGCTGTCCTCCCCCAACCGCTTAATACCGTGCTCTGCATAATGTAAGCATTCAATAAACAGGATCAACTGAATGAATGAATGAATGAATGAACTGGTATTATTACGATTTTTAATGACGTTCGTCATTATTCTGTCATCATTGGGTAGGAGGGGTTTGGTCTTACCTCCAGGACTCTGCCTGTGATGTATTTCTCACATCTGTCGCACTGGATCCCAAATTTGGCATGGTAGTCTGCTTCGCAGTACGGGACTCCATCTCTGAGAAGGGAAACACACCATTCACCAACATTACCAATAAGCCCAGTGCAGTTAATAATTATGGTACTTATTAAGCGCTTTCAATGTGCCAAGCACTGTTCTAAGCACTGGGTTAGGTACAGGTTAATTCAATAGTATTTACTGAGCGCTTGCTATGTGCAGAGCACTGTACTAAACGCTTGGAATGGACAAATCGGTAACAGATAGAGACAGTCCCTGCCCTTTGACGGGCTCACGGTCTAATCCGGGGAGACGGACGGACAAGAACAGTAGCAATAAATAGAATCGAGGGGATGAACATCTCATTAAAACAATAGCAAATAAATAGAATCAAGGTGATGTACACGGTCCCTGTCCCACATGGGGGTCATACTCATAATCCCCATTTTACAGATGAGGGAACCGAGGCCCAGAGAAGTGAAATGACATGCCCAAGATCACACAGCAGACACGTGGTAGAGCCGGGATCAGAACCCGGGTCCTTCTAACTCCTAGGTCCAGGCTCTATGTGCTGAGTCATACAGCTTCTAGTTTTATCGATCAATCGATGGCATTTATTGAGCATTTACTATGTTCGGGGCACTGTACTAAGCACTTGGGAAACTGAGTTGGTAGACACGTTCCCTGCCCACAATGAGCTTACAGCGTATTGGCTGTTTTCAGAGAAGCAGCGTGGCTTAGCGGAAAGAGCCCGGGCTGGGAGTCACCGGTTGTGGGTTCTAATCCCCGCTCCGCTACTTATCAGCTGTGTGACTTTGGGCAAGTCACTTCACTTCTCTGTGCCTCGGTTCCCTCATCTGTAAAATGGGGATTAAAACTGTGGGCCCCACGTGGGATAACCTGATGACCTTGTACCTACTGCAGCGTTAGAACAGTGCTTGGCACATAGTAAGTGTTAACAAATACCATCATTATGATTACTACTGTAATTATTTTCAGTGATTTGAGAGCAGGGATAGTGACTCTATTTTCCACAATATGTTCCGGGGTTCTTTGTACAAGGTTCAAAACCACCTACAAAATCCTCTGAAAATCAACTCTGCTCCATGTGGCCCTCCCTGATTAAGCCCTCATTTCCCCATCCAGTCTTCCCTCCCCTAGAAGGGAGGTTTTTGAGGAGCAGGGAGCTCTGGACTGAACGCTCTTTTAGAACAAAAAAAAAAGATCAGGGTAGCAAGGGGAGGTACGGACGTGAGAGTGGAGAGACAGGAAGCAGAGAGCTCAGTGAGGAGGCTGATGAAAGGTGGGAAATGATCATTCCTTGGATGAAAGTAGTGGCTGTTCGGATGGCGGGGATGGGGCGGATTCAAGAGATGTGCTGAAGGGAGAATCGACATCCTTCATTACAGAACGGAAGACACCGGTTTATAAGAAGTGTCTTTTAGAGTTCTCTAAGCAGGAGCGTAATTTCCTTGTGGGCAGGTACCCCATTTTATGTTTCTTCTTAATCAATCCATCAGTGGTATTTATTGAGCGCTTCTGTGTGCAGAACACTGTACTAAGTGCCTGGGAGAGTACAACAGAACAGGCACATTCCCTGCCCATAACAAATTCACAGTCCAGACACAGTTTATGCAGTGTTTTCACTATTGTTCTTAATACATCCCATTATTGTAAGTGGAAAGGTGGGGTAATTCCAGGACACGAGACTATGCGATGCATGTTGTTTCAGCTTGCTGCCGATGAGTGTGACTCTGTTCATGTTGGCTATGTAGCTTCTTGGACACTAATAATCATAATAATGATGGTATTTGTTAAGCGCTTACTATGTGCCGAGCACTGTTCTAAGCGCTGGGGTAGATACAGGGTAACCGGGTTGCCTCACGTGGGGCTCACGGTCTTCATCCCCATTTTACAGATGAGGTAACCAAGACGCAGAGAAGTTAAGTGACTTGCCCAAGGCCACACAGAGGACAGGTGGCGGAGCTGAGATTAGAACCCACGACCTCTGAGTCCCAAGCCCGGGCTCTTTCCACTGAGCCACGCTGCTTCTCACTAAATGCTGTACCTTCATCATATTTCATAATCATATTTATTAAGTGTTTTCTGTGTGCCGAGCACTGGACTAACCCCTGGGAAAGAAAACTCAGATGGGAATTAGATACAGTCTCTTTCCCATGGGGGACTCACAATCTCAAAGCATTTGAAAACAAAAAGTGACTAGTAAGAATAACCAGAGATTTTCTTTGTTCAATTTTGTGGCTTGGATAGCACTCTGCTAGAGATGGAATTCCTAAGATCTACTCTTCCTTTAGGCCGTATTGTAGGTGGGGAATGTGTTTGCTATATTGTTATATAATAAGGATAATAATAATAGTATTTGTTAAGCGCTTACTATCTGTCAGTCACTGTACTGAGCACCGGAGTGGATAAAGCAAATAAGGTTGGATACTGTCCCACATGGGACTAACAGTCTTAATCCCCATTTTACAGATGAGGCAATTGAGGCCCAGAGAAGTGAAGTGAGTTGCCCAAGGTCACACAGCAGACAAGCGGAGGAGCCGGCATTAGAACCCATGACCTTCTGACTCCAAGGTCTTCTCTATCCACTCTGCTATGCTAAGGAATGGTTATACTGTACTCTCCCGAGTGCTTAGTACAGTGCTCTGCACACAGTAAGCGCTCCACAGATACAATTGATTGACTGTTCTCATTTATTTAAGCCGATAGCCAAATTGCTGGTTTCTGGCACTATTTCGCCTTGCTAGATGTTAGTACGATCTAACTGTGATTAGATTAACTGGGATTAACTGTGAGCCTCACGTGGGACAACCTGATGACCCTGTATCTACCCCAGCGCTTAGAACAGTGCTCTGCACATAGTAAGCGCTTAACAAATACCAACATTAATTAATTGATTACGATCGAGTTGGTTGACCCAATTCTTGCCCCGAAGGAGCCTCCAATGTATTAGGCTCCACGGTATCTCCGGATCGGGATGCGAACAACAAATTCGGGCGATGCCAGAGAAGACGTTCCCATGGCAACGTATTCCTTTACTTAAATCCTACATTTTCCAATAGTATTTTTGGCTAACTGTGTAGGCCGGTAAGTACTGTATGTGGATGAGTAAGCATCCTGATGCCAACTTAACATTTCTGGCTTAAAGGTTTTAATTGGCACCTAAAATCTCACATCATTGTAGGCTTTTGTGTTATACCTTCCAAACAGACATTTCTGCACTAGTCATACTTGTAATGAGCAAGAGGGAAAATAAAATTCCTGTTTGAAATGCTGGATCATGTTAAGAACGGCAACATTCTATAGAATCCAAACTCTTCTTTTTCTCACCGGTATCAATTTGGGATTTGTGTGTTTTAGCGGAGAAGGCCCGGGCCTGGGAGTCAGAAGATCATGGGTTCTAATCTCACCTCCGCCACCCCCTGACTTTGCCATCACCGTAGACGGCAACACCACCCTTTCTGTCCCATAAGCCTGTAACCTTGGCGTTAACCTTGCGTCCTCTCTCTCATTCAACCCACATATTCGATCCATCACTAAATCCTTTTGTTCCCACCTTCTCAGCATGGGTAAAATCTGCCCTTTTCTCTCCATTTAAACCCACCACCACACGAATAGAATCACTCATCCTACCCAGCCTTGATTACTGCACCAGCCTCCTCCTTGCTGACCTCCCCACCTCCGGCCTCTCCCAACTCCAGTCCATACTTCACTCTGCTGCCCGGATCATTTTTCTATAAAAACATTCAAGACATGTCACCCCCTTCCTCAAAAAATATCTAGTGGTTGCCCTTTCAACTCTGTATCGAACAAAAGCTCCTCACTGTTGGCTTTAAAGCTGTCCATCCCCTTCTCTCCTTCTCTCCTTCTCCATCGCAGCCCGCTCACTTCCTCACTGGGCCTCCTTCTCGCCTGTCCCGCCATTGACCCCTGGCCCCCGTCCTGCCTCTGGCCCGGAAGGCCCTCCCTCCTCAAATCTCCCAGACAACGACTCTCCCCCGCTTCAAAGCCTTATTGAAGGCCCACCTCCTCCAAGAGGCCTTCCCGGACTAAGCCCCACTTTTCCTCATCTCCCGCTCCCTTCTGTGTCGCCTGACTCGCTCCCTTTGCTCGTCCCCCCTCCCAGCCCCACACCATTTGGTCCATACCTGTTATTTACTTATTTGTATTGATGTCGGTCTCCCCTGCTCTAGACTGTAAGCGTGTTGTGGGCAGGGAATGTGTGCGTTCATTGTTATATTGTCCTCTCCCAAGCGCTTACTACAGTGCTCTGCACACAGGCAGTGCTCAATAAATATGATTGACTGATTGAATATTGATGAATCTTTAGAATGGGGTTTCCTAGAAATCAGACCTGGCATCTTTTCTTGGGTTGGAGGCCAGAAAAAAGTATTGACCCCAATCGATCCAGCTTCCTCATCTCGTTGATGGAGTCATTTCCTCTAGTCACGTGGCCAACTTTCTATCAAAAATCAACTTCAGACAGGACGGCCTAGGGGATAGGGCCATTGAGTCACTGAATGAATCAGTGAATGAATGAAGAACCGTTTCAATCCAGGTTCTTCATTCGTTCATTCATTCAATCATATTTATTGAGTGCTTACTGTGCGCCGAGCACTGTACCAAGCGCTTGGGACAGGACAATATAACAACAAACACACCCATTTCTGCCCACCACGAGCTCACAGTCTAGAGGGGAAGACAGGCAATAATATAAATGAATAAGTAAATAAATGACAGAACTATACAGATATTTCCATATGTGCTGTAGGGATGGGAGGGAGGATGAATAAAGGAGCAAGTAAGAGCGGCACAGAAGGGAGTGAGAGAACAGGAGAGGAGGGTGCAGTCAGGGAAGGCTTCTTGGAGGAGCTGGGCCTTCATGATCTGCCACATGCCTGCTGTGTGAACTTGGGCAAGTGAATTACCTTCTCTGGGCCTCAGTTACCTCATCTCTAAAATGGGGATTTAATACCTTCCTCCTTAGATCGTGAGCCCTGTGAGAACAGGGACTCTGTCTCACCTGATCATCTTATATCTACCCCAGCATTTAGTACAGAGCTTGACAATAGTAAGCACTTAACAAGTATAACAATTATTATCATTACATTATTATTAGAAATCATTATTGCATTAATGTCTTTCTCCCCCTCTGGATTGTAAGCCTGTTGAGGAAAGCAACCGTGATTGCTAATTCTGTCGTATTGTGCTCTCCCACGTGCTTAGTACAGCGCTCCCGCACATAGTAAACACTCAGTAAATACAATTGAACTGCAATTTGGCAACAGAAAAAGACAATCCCTGCCCAACAATGGGCTCCCAGTCTAAAAGGGGGAGACAGACAACAAAACAAAACGACAGGCAGTAGCAGACGTGTTCCCTGCCCCTAATGAGCTTATTGTCTGCTGTGTGTCCTTGGGTAAGTCACTAGCCTCTCAGAACCTCCGTTTCCACGTCTCTTTAATGAGGATGAGACAGATGGTGAGCACTGTTTAGGACAGAACCTGCATCTTACCCCTCATGACCTTCTAACTAGCCCAGTGTTCAACACTTAGAAAACATTTTTAAAATGCCATTACAATTACCCAAATTACTACCAGAATGATAATGATTCAAAGCCCTACTGAGCAGCGTGGCTCAGTGGAAAGAGCCCGGGCTTGAGAGTCAGAGGTCATGGGTTCGAATCCCGGATCTGCCACTTGGCAGCTGTGTGACTGTGGGCAAGTCACTTCACTTCTCTGGGCCTCAGTCACCTCATCTGGAAAATGGGGATTAACTGTGAACCTCACGTGGGACAACCTGATTACCCTGTATCTACCCCAGCGCTTAGAACAGTGCTCTGCACATAGTAAGCGCTTAACAAATACCAACATTATTATTATTACTATTATTAGCTTCAAAGCCCCACTGAGAGCTCAAATCCCTACTGAGAGGTCACCTCCTCCAGGAGGCCTTCCCAGACTGAGTCCTCCTTTTCCTCTGCTCCTCCTCCCCTCCCCATCACCCTCACTCCCTCCCTCTGCTCTACCCCCTTCCCCGCCCCACAGCATTTGTGTATATTCGTACATATTTATTACTCTATTTATTTTATTAATGTGTATATATCTATGATTCTATTTATTTATTTTGTAGCTACTGATACCTCTCTACTTGTTTTGCTGTCTCCCCCTTCTAGACTGTGAGCCCGTTGTTGGGTAGGGATCGTCTCTATTTGTTGCCGAATTATACTTTCCAAACGCTTAGTGCAGTGCTCTGCACACAGTGCTCGATAAATACAATTGAATGAATGAATCATAACGGTGGTATTTTTTGAGCTCTTACTGTATGCCAAGAACCGTTGTAAGTCAGGGGCAGATACAAGCTAATCAGGTTGGACACAGTCCCTGTCCCACATGGGGCTCACAGTCTTCATCCCCATTTTACAGATGAGGTCACTGAGACACAGGGACGTGAAGTGACTTGCCCAAGGTCACCCAGAAAATACGTGGTCTCCTGGATTAAAACCCAGGTCCTTCTGAATCCCAGCCCCTTGCTCTATCCATTAGGCCACACTGCTTCCCTGGTAGGTCATGTCTACCAATTGCGATAATAGTTGATATAATAATAACAATGTTGGTATTTGTTAAGCGCTTACTATGTGCAGAGCACTGTTCTAAGCACCGGGGGAGATACAGGGTCATCAGGTTGTCCCACGTGAGGCTCACAGTTAATCCCCATTTTACAGATGAGGTCACTGAGGCAAAGAGAAGTGAAGTGACTTGCCCACAGTCACACAGCCGACAAGTGGCGGAGCTGAGATTCGAACTCATGACCTCTGACTCCCAAGCCCAGGCTCTTTCTACTAAGCCACGCTGCTTCTACCACCCACCCCGCACGCTCCGCTCCTCTGCCGCCCACCTCCTCGCCGTCCCTCGGTCTCGCCCATCCCGCCGTCGACCCCTGGGTCACGTCCTCCCGCGGTCCCGGAACGGCCTCCCTCCTCACCTCCGCCAAACTGATTCTCTTCCCCTCTTCGAAACCCTACTTAAAACTCACCTCCTCCGAGAGGCCTTCCCAGACCGAGCTCCTCTTCTCCCTCTACTCCCTCTGCCATCCCCCCTTTACCTCTCCGCAGCTAAACCCTCTTTTTCCCCTTTTCCCTCTGCTCCTCCACCTCTCCCTTCCCATCCCCACTGCACTGTACTCTTCCGCTCGATTGTATATATTTCCGTTACCCTATTTATTTTGTTAATGAATGGTACATCGCCTCGATTCTATTTAGTCGCCATCGGTTTTTACGAGATGTTCTTCCCCTCGACGCTGTTTATTGCCATCGTTCTCGTCCGTCCGTCTCCCCCGATTAGACCGTGAGCCCGTCAAACGGCAGGGACCGTCTCTATCTGTTGCCGACTTGTTCATCCCAAGCGCTTAGTACAGTGCTCTGCACATAGTAAGCGCTCAATAAATACTATTGAATGAATGAATGAATGATTATGTATTATATACACATATACATATATATGTATATATATTATTACCATGAAAATATTTTAAAATAATTATTACATTAAATCATACTCCCTCCTACAGTGAGCTCCAAGTGGGACTCACTGATTATCTTGTAACTATCCCAGTGCTTAGTACAGTGCTTGGCACACAGTAAAAATAAAAGGTATTTGTTAAGCGCTTACTATGTGCCAAGCACTGTTCTAAGCGCTGGGGGGATACAAGGTGATCAGGTTGTCCCTCATGGGGCTCCCAGTCTTCATCCCCATTTTACAGAGGTGGCAACTGAGGCCCAGAGAAGTGAAGTGACTTGCCCAAAGTCACACAGCTCACAAGTGGCAGAGCCGGGATTAGAACCCACGACCTCTGACTTCCAAGTCCGGGCTCTTTCCACTGAGCCATGCTCTATCATAACAATGATAATAATAATAGTAATAATGGTATTTGAGAATAATAATAGAGATGGCATAATGAAATAATTATTTTATTACGTTATTAGAAATCATCATTGTATTGGTAGGAGAAAGCAGCCTCTGCTGCTCTTCTAAATGCATATGAGCTACCGATTTAAAGGAAGAGATATTCATTCTTCAAAGACACCGATTATTAACACGTGTAAATCTGCACCATTATTGCAATGGAAGAGATTGTTCCTCCTAAACCACTGAAGGAAAACAAGGCAACTCGGAGTTACGACGTCCTTCTAAAGGCGATATTCCACAGTAAATTGAAAGATTAAAAACCTCCGGAGAACAAAAAAAGTCCGCACGCTTGTGCGGTATTTACCAGCTGAGCCTACCTATAAAATAGTCTGTTTGACAGGCAGTGGGAGATGATCAGTAAGATATCAAACCTTTTCATGCAAATTCCAAATACTATCTTTAGCGTTCAGTTGATTGAGTATTTGCTTTAGATAACTGATTCTCTCCTCTCTGACAGTGTCCCTGTTCTAAGAAAGATAATTACGGGGCAGCTTTGAATAACGATAACAGAAACGACAACGATGATAATCATAATAATAACGCTATTTGTTAAGTGCCTACTACGGGCCAAGCACTGTTCTAAGCGCTGGCGTAGATCCGAGCTCGTCAGGTTGAACATAGTCTCCGTCCCCCGTGGGGCTCACAGCCTTCATCCCCATTTTACAGATGAAGGAACGGAGGCACGAAGAAGTGACGTCACCTGTCCAGGGTCACGCGGCGGACAGGTGGCGGAGTCGGGATTAGAACCCAGGTCCTCATGACTCCCAGGCCTGTGCTCTAGCCACTAGGCCACACCGCTTCTCTTGGGTGTCTCATAAGTAGGTTAACGGCGGCAGCTGAGGGAGCGGGGTGAGGAGGAAAGCAGTGTGGGGATTTGGTTGGAGGTGGGAGGACGAGAGGAGACCCTCTAGATGTCCAGCAGCCGGAAGGAGGTGGTCAAGTGGGCTGTCTTGTACTTTCCAAGCACTTAGTACAGTGCTCTGCACACAGTTAGCGCTCAATAAATCTGACTGAATGAATTTCTATTCCCATCACTACTTCAAAAACCTGAGAAACAATCGCGCAATTCTCATGACTGAAATCCCTCATTCCCCGGCCACCCTCTCTATGGGTTCTAATCCCCTTTCTGCCACTTGTCTGCTGTGTGACCTTGGACAAGTCACCTCACTTCTCTGGACCTCAGTTCCCTCATCTGGAACATGGGGATGGAGACTTTGAGCCCGAGAGTGGGTCCAACCCTATTTGTTTGTATCCATCCCAGCGCATAATACAGTGCCTGGCACATGATAAGCGCTTAACAAATACCACGATTATTATTATTATCATTATTTTCCCTGCCAATCACGTCACCTAAGCACTTGAGTCCTTCCTTCCTACGTGTGTGTGTGAGGGGTTGTCATTGAACGGCGTGGCTCAGTGGAAAGAGCCCGGGCTTGGGAGCCAGAGGCCGTGGGTTCGAATCCCGACTCTGCCACCTGTCAGCTGTGTGACTGTGGGCAAGTCACTTCACTTCTCTGGGCCTCAGCTACCTCATCTGTAAAATGGGAATTAAGACCGTGAGCCTCATGTGGGACAACCTGATTACCCTGTATCTCCCTTACAGAACAGTGTTCTGCGCATAGTAAGCGCTTAACAAACAAATAACAAATACCAACATTCTTCCCAGCGCTTAGAACAGTGCTTTGCACATAATAAGCACTTAACAAATGCCATCATTAGTATTCAACTGTGTACCCCTTTGGCATTTTGATAATCAGCCCTCCACCTGCCCCAAATCACTTATGTCCATATTCTTATACCCCGCCCCGGGCCCTACCTTTCATCCATGCATTCATTCATTCGATCGATCGAATTTATTGAGCGCTTACTGTGTGCAAAGCACTACACTAAGGAGAGTACAAAGAACAATAAGGAGACCCATTCCCCACCCATAACGAACTTAACAATAATAATGATAATAATAATGTTGGTATTTGTTAAGCGCCTACTATGTGCAGAGCACTGTTCTAAGCGCTGGGGCAGATACAGGGTCATCAGGTTGTCCTACGTGAGGCTCACAGTCTTAATCCCCATTTTACAGATGAGGTAACTGAGGCACAGAGAAGTCAAGTGACTTGCCCACAGTCACACAGCTGACAGGTGGCAGAGTCGGGATTCGAACCCATGACCTCTGACTCCCAAGCCCGGGAACCTACCATCTAGAGGGGGAGACAGACATTAATAACCTGTAGTTTATTTTAAAATCTGTCTCCCACCCTTAGGCTTGAAAAGTTCCCTGTGGGCATGGATAATGTCACCAGGCCTCATGACATTGTACTCTCCCAGGTGTTGAGTAAGTGCTCTGCACACTGCACATCAAAATCATCGATTGATTCATTCATTCAATCGTTCACTCGGTCGGATTTATTGAGCACTTATTGTGTGCAGAGCACTGTACTGAGCGTTTGGAAATTCGGCAACGAATATCAATTCAATCATTCATTCATTCAACCGTATTTATGGAGCACTTACTGTGTGCAGATCACTGTTCTGAGTGCTTAGGAAAGCAAATTTGGCAACAGATAGCGATAATCCCTACCTAACGGTCACCGATGGATTGACTGATTAAAGCCTGGGGTCCCAAGAGAAGCAGCGTGGCCTAGTGGCTAGAGCCCGGACCTGGGAGTCAAAAGGACCTGGGTTCTAATCCTGGCTCCGCCACTTGTCTGCTGTGTGGCAAGTCACTTCATTTCTCTGTGCCTCAGTCCTCTCATCTGTAAAATGGGGTTTAAGACCGTGAGCCCCATGTGGGACGCGGACTGTGCCCAACCCGATTAATTTGTATCCACCCCAGAGCTTAGTACAGTACCTGGAACATAATAAGAGCTTAACAAATACCATTTTTTAATTTAAAAAAAACAGGTGTCAGAATGTTTTCCCCAACTTACTTGCTGATGTATTCGGCGTTCAGAAGTTTTCCGCAGGTCTTGCATTTGAAACAGCCCAGATGCCAGTGCTGATCCAAAGCCACCAGGGACTGCCCGTTTTTGATTTCCAAACCGCAGCCTCCGCAGCCTGAGAAGGAAAAATCAAGGCTTTCCTTAATAATGTCCCTGGGCTCAATTGTCCTTTACCTAGATATGGAACCAGGTCACTGACACAAAGCAGATCTTCAGAGCCAGGGGAACATCTATTTTTTGGGGGGGGTATTGGTAAAGCGTTTATTATGTGCCAGGTACTCTACTAAGCACTGGGGTGGATACAAGTAAATCGGGTTGGACACAGTCCCTGTCCCACCTGGGGCTCACTGCCTCAATCCCCAATTTACAGATGAGGTAACTGAGGCCTAGGGAAGTGAAGTGACTTACCCAAGGTCACCCAGCAGACAAGTGGCGGAGCTGGGATTTGAACCCAGGTCCTTCTGCCTCCCAGGCCTGGGCTCTATCCACACGACCGTGTGGACGGGGCTCTGAGTGCTCTGTACTCAGTAAATATCACTGATTGATTAACTAACGGACTAATAATAGTGATAACAACGTTATGTGCTGATTGCTTACTGTGTGCCAGGCATTATACATAGTGAGGAGCAGTGTGGCCTAGGGGAAAGAGAAGTCATAGGACTTGGGTTCTAATCCCAGTTCCTCCACATGTCTGCAGTGCCACCTTGGGCAAGTCACTTCACTTCTCTGTGCATCACTTCCTTCATCTGTAAAGCGGGGATGAAGACTGTGAGCCCCACACGGGATAAGGACAGTGTCCAATTCGCTTGACTCTCCCCCAGTGCTCAGTACAGTGCTTGACACATAGTAAGCTCTTAACAAGAATCATAACAGTGATGATCATCATTATTATTATTATATTGCTTTATTAGAAATCATTATTTGATTGGAAATTGAGAGCAATCCCTGTCCTAGAGTAGGGGGGCGGTCCTTGGACCAAAGGTGAGACAAAGTAGAATAATCGGGTACCTAGAAAAGATCATCTATTTGGGGTCATGAACAACGGGGAATCAATGGAAACAGAGTGAGGAAACATTCAAGAGCTTAGTACACTGTTCTGCACACAATATGCGCTCAATAAATACGATTGAATGAACTTCACAATAATTGTTCCAGTCAGAGCCCAATCAGTCAGAAGCAATGTGGCCTACTGGCTAGAGCCCAGGCCTGAGAGGCAGAAGGACCCGAGTTCTAATCCCAGCTCCACCACTTGTCTACTGTATGATGTTGGCCAAGTCATTTCACTTCTTTGGGCCTCAGTTACCTCATCTGTAAAATGGGGATGAAGAGTACGAGCCCCATGTGGGACAGGGACCGTGTCCAACCTGTTTAACTTGTACCTACCCCAGTGCTTAGAACGGTGCTTGGCACATAGTAAGCGCATAATAATAATAATGATAATAATCTTGCTTTCGTTAAGTGCTTACTATGTGCCGAGCACTGTTCTAAGCGCTGGGGTAGATACAGGGTAATCAGGTTGTCCCCCGTGAGGCTCACAGTTAATCCCCATTTTACAGATGAGGTAACTGAGACACAGAGAAGTGAAGTGACTCGCCCACAGTCACACAACTGCCAAGTGGCAGAGCTGGGAGTCGAACCCATGACCTCTGACCCCGAAGCCCGGGCTCTTTCTACTGAGCCACGCTGCTTCTCTAAAAGGAAGTGTCAGAAGTGGGATAACAGTGGGAAGTGGCTTAATAGGTACCATAGCTAATTAGTTAAACTTAGACGTATATATGGCAGTCTAAATGTGGATTTAAAGGGATTTCCCGAAGGCAATTTCTGCCTCTCAAAACCCACAGAATGAAATCCGAGCGATCAATTAATAGCGTTCATTGATTGTCTTCGTATGTCCCCGGGAGAGTCAAATCAAATTAAAAGAAACCAGCCCAATCCTCTCAGACCGCACAATCTATCAGGGAAGACGGACACTGAAACACATTACATACAGGCGGAAACAGTAGACTATAAGGGTGTGTACAGAAATCCTACATGGTGTAGTGGATAGAACCCAAGCCTGGGAGTCAGAAGGTCGTGGGTTCTAATCCTGACCCCGCCACCTCTGTGCTGTGTGACCGTGGGTAAGACACTTCGCTTCTCTGGGCCTCAGTTCCCTCATCAGTAAAATGGGGCTAGAGACTGTAAGCCCCATGTGGGACAGGGACTGTATCCAACCCGATTTCTTCGTACCCACCCCGGGGCTTAGTACAGTGTCTGGAACACAGTATGAGCTTCACAAATGCCATAATTATTATTATTAATATGTGGGAGGGTGAGGAAGCAAGAGTATGGTGAGTGGTCGAGTGCCTAAAAATAATAATAATAATAATAACAGTAATATCTGTTAAGCACTTACTCTGTGTCAAGCACTGTACTAAGGCACCGGGCTATGTACGAGACAATCAGGTCCCACATGAGGCTCATCCTTTAAGTAGGAGAGAGCACAGGTATTGAATCCCCATTTTGCAGATGAGGGAACTGAGGCCCAGAGAAGTGAAGCGACTTGCCCAAGATCACACAGCAAACAAGTGGCGGAGTTGGAATTAGAACCCAGGTCCTCTCCCCTGCTCTTCCCACTAGGCCACGCTGCTTCTTAAGGGAAACAGAAATGCTGCCAGTTGGCACCTGTGGGGGAGAGAAATGGCCATGGGGGACGTTCTCCTAGAGGAAATGTGATTTGAGACGGGCTTTGAAGCCGGGGAGAGCGGTGGTCTACCGGATGCGGAGGAGGAGGGAATTCCAGGCAGGAAGGAGGACGGGAGCAAGAGCAAACGAGACGTCACCCCAAGAAAGGCTGGGATATTTTCCGCAACCACTGCAGGGTCAAGGTGCTTTCCTTTAACGCCTTTCACGGTGACGAAGAGAAATCCCGCCCGCTGGGTTCGCAGAGGCGGCTGCGGGCTGCGGAAGAATTGTCCAGGCCGCGGAGAGGATCGGGCTCCAGCCCCAGTGCCTCAGCGGCTGGTCCGTTTCCGCTGGCCCGATCAGAAAATCCCAGCCCGGCCAATTTCTCGTCACCCTCGGACTTTTAGGCTGAAGCACGGTAGGCTACAATCCCCCCGAATGACAAATCTTTCCTCTCTGGCTTCAGAAGCTCTCCCAGTGGAAGGGTCTTCTTCGATGACATGTTGTCTTCATTAATGATGATAATAATAATAATGATGATATTGGCATTTGTTAAGTCCTTACTGTGTGTCTAGACCGTGAGTCCCATGTTGGGTAGGAATTGTCTCTGTTGCTGAATTGTACTTTCCAACCGAGGCCCAGAGCAGTGAAGGTACTTCCCCAAGGCCACACAGCAGAAGCTGTGTGGCTTCGTGGAAAGAGCCCGGGCTTGGGAGGCAGAGGACGCGGGTTCTAATCCCGGCTCTGCCACTTGTCTGCTGGGTGACCTTGGGCAAGGCACTTCATTCGTTCATTCATTCGATCGTATTTATTGAGCGCCACTGTACTAAGTGCTCTGAATGTACAATTCGGCACTTCTCCATGCCAGAGGACGCGGGTTCTGATCCCGGGTCTGCCACTGGTCTGCTATGTGACCTTGGGCAGGTCACTTAACTTCTCTGTGCCTCAGTTACTCATCTGTAAAATGGGGATAAAGACTGTGAGCCCCACTCGATGACCTTGTATCCACCCCAGCGCTGCTTAGAACAGTGCTGGGCACATAGTAAGCGCTTAACAAAGACCATTATTATAATAAATTATCATTATTATTACAGCAGATAAGTGGCGGAGCCGGGATTAGAACCCATGACCTTTTGACTCCCAGGCCGGGCTCTAACCCCCTACGCCATGCTGATTCTCATACCCGATGCGGCTTCTCATATTTAGTGAGTGCTTTGCATGTGCAGAGCGCTGTACTAAGCACTGGGGGCGGGGAGTACAATGGAACAATAGAACCAAGACATTCCCTGCCCCCAGAGAGCTTCCAGTCCAGAGATGTTCGGCGGCCCCCCTCCCCGTCAGCCTCCCACCCAGGGGAAAACGACGGTCCGCGGTCAGGACCCGGCTTACTTCTGCGGCCCTGGACGAGATAAGGACTGCTGCCGCTGGCGGGGGGCGGCAGGGCGCACTTTTGGCAGATACACACTTTCCCGTTGAACGTCACCCGGTCCCCGGGAGGAAAAGGCAATCTGTGGCAAGACGGAGAAAAAAAAATGAAATAAATGATGGTACTTGTTAAGCGCTTACTATGGGCCGAACGCCGTTCTAAGTGATGGGGTAGAAATCATAATTAATAATGATGATGGGATTTGTTAAGCTCTTCCTGAGAAACAGCTGAGAAGCAGCGTGGCTCGGTGGAAAGAGCCCGGGCTTGGGAGTCAGAGGTCATGGGTTCTAATCCTGACTCCACCACTTGTCCGTTGTGTGACTTTGGGCCAATCACTTAACTTCTCTGGGCCTCAGTTACCTCATCTGTAAAATGGGGATTGAGACTGTGAGCCCCATTTGGACAGGGACTGTGTCCAACCTCATCTGCTTGTATCCACCCCAGCGCTTAGTACAGTGCCTGGCACACAGTTAAGCCCTTAACAAACGCTATAATTATTATTATTATTACTATGGGCCGAACACCGTTCTGAGTGCTGGGGTAGCAATCATGATCAATAATGATGATGGATCTGTAAAGCGCTTACTATGGGCCGAACACCGTTTTAAGTGCTGGGGTAGAAATCATAATTAATAATGATGATGGGATTTGTTAAGCGCTTACTATGGGCTGAACACCACTCTAAGTGATGGGGTAGAAATTATAATTAATAATGATAATAATAATGTTGGTATTTGCTAAGGGCTTACTATGTGCAAAGCACTGTTCTAAAGTGCTGGGGGATACAAGGTGATCAGGTTGTCCCACATGAGGCTCACAGTTAATCCCCATTTTACAGATGAGGTAACTGAGGCACAGAGAAGTGAAGTGACTTGCCCACAGTCACACAGCTGACAAGTGGCAGAGCCTGGATTCGAACTCATGACCTCGGACTCCCATGCCCCATGCCCAGGCTCTTTCCACTGACCCACGCTGCTTCTCTGCGTGGGGGAGATAGAAGGTCATCAGGTTGTCCCACGTGGGGCTCCCAGTCTTAATCCACAGATCACAGAGAATCGCACAGGGAATCAAAGAGAAGCAGCGGGGCTTAGAGGAAAGAGCCCAGGCTTGGGAGTCAGAGGTCGTGGGTTCTAATCCTGGCTCTGCCACCTGTCAGCTGTGTGACTTTGGGCAAGTCACTTCACTTCTCTGTGCCTCAGTTACCTCATCTGTAAAATGGGGATTAACTGTGAGCCCCACATGGGACAACCTGATCACCTTGTATCCCCCAGCACTTTAGAACAGTGCTTTGCACATAGTAAGCGCTTAACAAATACCACCATTATTATCATCATTATTATTATTACTCCAATGCTTAGAACAGTGCTTGGCATCTAGTAAGTACTTACCAAATCCCAATATTATTATTATTATTATCATCATAAGTAGTGTTGTCTAGTGGATAGAATAGGGACCCAGAAGTCTGAAGGAGCTGAGTTCCTATCTTGATTCACCGCTTGTCTGCTGTGTTACCTTGGGCAAGTCACTTAACTTTTCTCTACCTCATTTCTTTCATCCATAAAATGGGGATGAAGACTGTGAGCCCCATGTGAGACAGGGACTGTGTCCAATTTGATTATCTCTCATCTACCCCAGTGCTTAGAACAGTGCCTAGCGCATACAGCCCGGGCTTGAGTGTGATTAGCCTCAAAGGCTAAAGTTCTAGGTATTAAAGTTTCCTGCAGTCACCAGCGTGGAGTAATTTTATTCCTTTTTATTTGTTGTAAAGGAAGGTTTCCACACTTCCCTTAACAGGATTTGAATATTTGACGTGGCTGGGCGACTGTGAGCCTGTTGTGGGCAGGGATTGTCTCTATTTCTTGCTGAATTGTACATTCCAAGCGCTTAGTACAGAACTCTGCAAACAGTAAGTGCTCAATAAATACAACTGAATGAATGAATGAATGAATGAATGAATGAATGGAGTCCGAAGGACCTGGGTACAAATCCCAGCTCTGTCACTTGTCTGCTGTGCTGGGAGCCTGTTGTGGGCAGGGATTGTCTCTATTTCTTGCTTAATTTCACTTCCCAAGTGCTTAGTACAGTGCTCTGCACACAGTAAGCAGTCAATAAATACGACTGAATGAAAGCCACATGGCCTTGGGCAAACCACTTCACTTCTCTGTGCCTCAGTTCCCTCATCTGTTAAATGAGGATAAAGACTGTGAATCCCATGTGGGACAAGGCTTCTGTCCCACCTGATTAATTTGTAACTATCCCAGTTCTTACTACAGTGCCTGGCACATAGTAATAATAGTAATGAGGGTATTTGGTAAGCACTTACTATGTGCAAGCACTGTCCTAAGCTCTGGGGTAATAATAATAATAGTGTTGGTGTTTGTTAAACGCTTACTACGTGCAGAGCACTGTTCTAAGCACTGGGGGAGATACAGGGTGATCAGGTTGTCCCACGTGTGGCTCACCGACTTAATCCCCATCCTAGAGATGAGGGAACTGAGACATAGAGAAGTGAAGTGACTACTCCAAGGTCACCCAACTGATAAGTGGAGTAGTGGGGATTAGAACCCATCACCTCTGACTCCCAAGCCCCGGTTCTAGTCACTGAGCCAAGCTGCTTCTCAGTTAACCAATAGCACAATGATAATAATAATAATGTTGGTATTTGTTAAGGGCTTACTATGTGCAGAGCACTGTTCTAAGCGCTGGGGTAGATACAGGGGAATCAGGTTGTCCCATGTGGGGCTCACAGTCTTCATCCCCATTTTACAGATGAGTGAACTGAGGCACGGAGTAGTGAAGTGACTTGCCCACAGTCACACAGCTGCCAAGTGGCAGAGCCGGGATTCGAACCCATGACCTCTGCCTCCAAAGCCCGTGCTCTTTCCACTGAGCCACGCTGCTTCTCCTAGATGCAAGGTAATTAGGTTGTCCCAGGTGGGGCTCACAGTCTTCATCTCCATTTTCCAGATGAGGTCACCGAGGCCCAGAGAAGTGAGGTTAACTTGCCCCAAGTCTCCCAGCTTAAGTGGCAGAGTCGGGATTAGAACCCACGACCCCTGGCTCCCAAGCCCGGGCTCTTTCCACTGAGCCACGCTGCTTTTCAATGATGATGATGATGATGATGACGGTGATGAAGGCACTTACCTACAGACAGCGCACACAAAGCAGCCAGGGTGGTAGGTCTTCCCCAGGGCGGAGACGACCTCCCCCTCGATGAACTGCTCGCAGCTGAAGCAGCGGGTGCCGTACAGCCTCTGATAGTCCCGGGAGCAGATGTATTCCCCTTGTCGGACGAAAAACCCTCCCTCAGCCAGGTCGCATCCGCACGCTGCCAAGAGGCCAAAGTGACAACCGTCAAGAGCCATCCATCCATCCCATGGCATAAGATCCTATTACAGAAGTTATTATCACGAGAATTTAATGCAGAAGCAGCGTTTAGAGAAGCTGCGCGGCTCAGTGGAAAGAGCCCGGGCTTGGGAGCCCCAGGTCTGGGTTCTAATCCCCGCTCCGCCACTCGTCAGCTGTGTGACGTTGGGCCAGTCACTTCACTTCTCTGGGCCTCAGTTATCTCAGCTGTAAAATGGGATTGAGACTGCGAGCCCCATGTGGGACAACCTGATCACCTTGTATCTACCCCAGCTCTTAGAACAGTGCTTGGCACAGAGTAAGTGCTTAACAAACACCATCAGCATCATCATCATCGCAACAAGAGGAATGATTATGGTATTTTTTAAGCGCTTTCTGTGGGCTAAGTACTGCTCTAAGAGCTGGGATAGATACAAGGTCATCAGTTTGGACAGTCCCTGTCCCAAGTGGGGCTCATGGTCTTCATTCCATTTTACAGATGAGGGAACTGAGGTCCGGGGAAGTGAAGTGACTTGCCCAAGGTCACACAGTTGAGAAGTGGCAGAACCGGGATTAGAATTTGGGGCCTCTGACTCTCAAGTCCTTGCCTTTGTCCTGCATGGGACTCAAAGTCTAAGTAGGAGGGAGTACAGGGGTTTTTTTCATCCATTCATTCAATCGTATCATATTTATTGAGTGCTTACTGTGTGCACAGCACTGTACTAAGTGCCTGGGAGAGGAGGATAATAGAACAACAAACAGACACATTCCCTGCCCACAACGAGTTTACAATCCAGTTTCTGCCACTTGTCAGCTGTGTGACTTTGGTCAAGCCACTTCACTTCTCTGGGCCTCGGTTTCCTCATCTGTAAAACGGGGATGAAGCCCGTGAGCCCTAGGAGGGACACCCCGATGATCTTGGATCTACCCCAGCGCTGAGAACAGTGCTTTGCGCATAGTTAGCGCTTACAAAATGCCATTATCATTATTATTATTAGAAGGGTAGACAGGCATAAATATAAACGAATAAATGACAGATATGGACATAAGTGCCGTGGGGTGAGGCGGGGAGAGCAAACGGAGCAGTGCAGATGGGTGATGCAGAAGGGAGCGGGAGAAGAGGAAAGGAGGGCTTAGTCAGGGAAGGCCTCTTGGAGGAGATGGGCCGTTAAGAAAGCTTGGAAGCGGGGGAGAGTCATCGTCTATCCGATATGAGGAGGAAGGACACCCCAGGTAGGATGCGGTTGAGATGTCTTTATTCTCCGAGGTGGAGACTGAGATAAAGAGCACTGAAATGACTCACCCAAGGTCATAGCACGGCCGTGTGGAGGAGTCCCGGTTAGAACTCAGGGCCTGGGAGTCAGAAGGTCATGGGTTCTCATTCATTCATTCATTCATTCATTCATTCATTCATTCATTCATTCATTCATATTTATTGAGTGCTTACTGTGTGCACAACACTGTACTAAGTGCTTGGAAAGCACAATTCAGCAATAAAGAGAGACAATCCCTGCCCACACCGGGCTTACATTCTAGAGCGGGGGGGCAGACAGACATCAAAACAAGTAAACAGGCATCAAGATAAGTAAATAGAATTATAGATATATTGGTATATATAAGTGCTGTGGGACAGGAAGGGGGGGAAGAGCTAAGGGAGCGAGTGGAGGCGAGGCGGAGGATCACCACATCCCCCACGAGCCGAATGCTTCCCACCCTTACCACACGCTGCCATTTCACTGTATTAAACACGGTAAAGTGGCACGGACACAGAGTATTCCAGAGTGCTCTGTGGTGCAGGGAGAGGAGGCCGAGGCAGGGGAGGGGGTGCGGAGCGGCCTCACGGCCCAACCGACTACCCGCACCACCACTTGTCTGCTGTGTGGCCTCGGACAAGTCATTTGACCTCTCTGTGCCTCAGGTACCTCCTCTGTAAAATGGGGATTTAGACTGTGAGCGCTCTGCGGGACAGGGATTCTGTCCAACCCGGTTTGCTCGTAGCCACAGTGGCACAAAGTAAGAGCTTAACAAATTCCATTTTTATTATTATTTTGATTATTTCCACTGGGCCACAGTGCTTCCCAAATTTGGGAAAGACAAGTATACTCAGAAAACCACAGAGCTGGAAGGGACTTTGAAAACTCAGCATATGGGATAGAGCCCGGGCCTGGGAGTCAGAAGGTCACGGGTTCTGATCCCGGCTCCGCCACTTGTCTTCCGTGTGACCTTGGGCAAACCACTTCACTTCTCTCTGCCTCAGTTACCTCATCTGTAAAATGGGGATTGAGACTGTGAGCCCCATGTGGGACAGGGACTGTGTCCAACTCGTTTTGCTTGTGCCTACCCCAGCATTTAGAACAGTGCCTGGTACATGGGAAGCGCTTAACAAACTTCTCACTCTAGGCTTCAAGGCTCTCCATCCCCTTGCCCCTTCCTACCTCACCTCCCTTCTCTCCTTGTACCGCCCACCGCGCACGCTCCGCTCCTCTGCCGCCCACCTCCTCACCGTCCCCCGTTCTCGCCTATCCCACCAACGACCCCCGGGCCACGTCCTCCCGCGGTCCCGGAGTGCCCTCCCTCCTCACCTCCGCCAAACTCATTCTCTTCCCCTCTTCAAATCCCTACTTAAAGCTCACCTCCTCCAAGAGGCCTTCCCAGACTGAGCTCCCCTTCTCCCTCTGCTCCCTCTACCGCCCCCCCTTCACCTCTCCACAGCTAAACCCTCTTCTCCCCCATTTCCCTCTGCTCCTCTCCCCTCCCTTCCCATCCCCTCAGCAAAGTACTCATCCGCTCAAATGTATATTTTTTTCATTACCCTATTTATTTATTTTGTTAATGAAATGTACATCGCCTTGATTCTATTTATTTGCTATTGTTTTAATGAGATGTTCATCCCCTCGATTCTATTTATTGCTATTGTTCTTGTCTGACCGTCTCCTCCCATTAGACCGTAAGCCCATCAAAGGGCAGGGACTGTTTCTATCTGTTACCAATCTGTTCATTCCCAGTGCTTAGTACAGTGCTCTGCACATAGTAAGTGCTCAATAAATACTATTGAATGAATGAATGAACAAATCCCATCATCATTACTATTATTCTTATTATGAGTCTTTCTGTCTTCAGCAGAACAGTAAATTGTTGGGGGGAAAAAAGCGTATGCCCAGAAAATCTGAATGCAGGAACTGTTCCTCCTCAGCCTACACAGCGGAACAAGAAACGAAAGTTTGCAACGTGAAGGGAAGAGAAAAGATGTTCTCTCCCGGTCTTTTTGGGTTGATTTATAGAGCGGACTTATTGCCAGTCATGTTACTGGCCCGTTCCCTGGCTTTCTTGGCAGGAGGAAGGTTCTGAAGGAGGGGCGAGTCATTCTAAATCAAGAGGCTGAAAAAGACAGAAGAAGGCTGTGAGCCCCTTGTGAGACAGGGACGGGGTCCAACCGATTTTCTTTTATCCACCCCAGTACTTAGTACAGCACCAGGCACATAGTGAGTGCTTAACAAATACCACAATTATCATTATTATGGTTATTACAACAGCCCAGGATAGGTAGGAGCTGACGAGAGGGCGACGTCGAACTTGGGACCCTCTCAGTGAGTTGACCCCATGTGGGCTATAATTCGGATTGAGAAGCAGCGTGCCTCAGTGGCAAGAGTCCAGGTTTGGGAGTCAGAGGTCGGCTCTGCCACTTGTCAACAGTGTAACTTTGAGCCAGTCACTTCACTTTTAGAAGCAGCATGGCTTAGTGGAAAGAGTCCGGGCTGGGGAGTCAGAAGTTCATTCATTCATTCATTCATTCATTCATTCATTCATTCATTTCATAGTATTTATTGAGCGCTTACTATCGGGGGAGACGGACAGACAAGAAAATAGCAATAAATAGAATCAAGGGGATGTACATCTCATTAAAACAATAACAATAAATAGAATCGAGGTGACGTACATCTCATTAACAAGGTTGTGGGTTCTAATCTCCACTCTGCCCCTTGTCAGCAGTGTGACTTTGGGCCAGTCACTTCACGTCTCTGGGCCTCAGTTAACTCACCTGTAAAATGGGGATTAAGACTGTGAGCCCCCCGTGGAACAACTTGACTACCTTGTGTCTATCCCAGCACTTCTTATAACAGTGCTTGGCACGTGGGGGAGATTTGGTGGTTTCTAGGGAGAAGATTAATGGCCTAAGAACCCAGAATGAGAAACCATAATCACAGCATCTTCTCATGAATTGGGAATAAAAGGGAATGTAGAACATATACTCCCCCCGGGCAAGGATCGAGTCGACCAACATTAATGCCTTGTGCTTTCCCAAGTGTGGAGTAAAGGAGAAGCAGCGTGGCCTGATAGAGAGAGCACAGGCCTGCAAGTCTGAGGCCCTGGATTCTAATCTCAGCTCTGCCACTTGTCTGCCGGGTGACCTCGAGCAAGTCACATCTCTGTGCTTTAGTTGCCTCAACTGTCAAATGGGAATTAATAATAATTAATAATAATAATGTTGGTATTTGTTAAGCGCTTACTATGTGCAGAGCACTGTTCTAAGCGCTGGGGTAGATACCGGATAATCAGGTTGTCCCACATGAGGCTCAAAGTTAATCCCTATTTTACAGATGAGGTAACTGAGGCACAGAGAAGTGAAGTGACTTGCCCACAGTCACACAGCCAGCACAGTCAGCACAGTGGCAGAGCCGGGAGTCAAACCCATGACCTCTGACTCCCAAGCCCAGGCTCTTTCCACTGAGCCACGCTGCTTCCCCTTAATAATAATTATGGTATTGGTTAAGCACTTACTATGTGCCAAGCACTGTTCTAAGTGCTGGGGTAAATACTGGGTCATCATGTTGTCCCATGTGGGGCTACAGTCTTAATTCCCACTTTACAGACGAGGGAACTGAGGCACAGAGAAGTTAAGTGGCTTGCCTAAGGTCACACAGCAGACAAGTGGCAGAGCCGGGATTAGAATCCACGTCCTCTAACTCCCAAGCCCGGGGTTTTCCACTAAGCCACGCTGCTTCTCTAAGATTTTGAGCTACATGTGGGAGGGGGACTGTGTCCAACCTGATTAGTTTGCATCTACTCCAGCGCTTAGTACAATGTCAAGTACTGAGTAAGCACTTAACAAATACCACCGTTAATATTACCATAATCATTAGAGGGCCGTGCACATAGTAATGATTAATTGATTGAACATTTAACTGAACAAGTGCTCACGGCAAACACTTAATCATTACGACGACTACTATTTGTACATAAAATAGATGCATTTCCATGTTCTCCAGGTTCACCTCCACACCTCTGTTCATCATCTGAGCTGGAAATGCAATAAGCAGTGTGGCCTAGGGGATAGAGCACGGGGCTGGGAGCCAGAGGACCTGGGTTCTCTTGCCGGTTTCTCCAACTGCTTGCCGAGGGTCCCTGGGCCAGGAGATCACTCACCCAACAATCAATCAACAGTATTTATTGAGTGCTTATCATATGCAGAGCACTGTACTGAGTGCTTGGGAGAATATAGTGCAAAAGAATTAGGAGACACACTCCCTGCCCAAAAGGAGCTTACGGTCTAGAGGGGCGACGGACGCTGAGATGAATAAATGAGTAATTTAGAATATCGAATTTAAAGATACGTACATCGGTGTTGTGAGGGTGAGGCTGGGGTGAATGCCCAAAGGTCACAGATCCGAGGGCATAGATGATGCGGAAGGGAGAAGGAGCCGGCGAAAAGAGGGTTTCATCGGGGGGAGGCCTCATGGAGGAGACGTTACCTTAGTAATGGTTTGAAGGTGGAGAGATATAAGGGGGAGAGGTCTGGGGGATATAGAGGAGGAGGGAGTGCCAGGCTACGGGGAGGACCTGGGAAAGGGGTCGGCTATGAGATAGACGAGATGGGGGCCCGGTGAGTGAGCTGGCGCTGGAGGAGCGGAGTGCACCAGCTGGGCTGGAGGAGGAGATTAGTGTGGTGAGGTAGGAGGGGGCCATCTGATAGCACACTTTAAAGTCACTTAACTGCTCTGTGCCTCCTTTTCTCAACTATAAAATAGGATTCAAAACCTGCTCTCCCTCCTACTTGGATTGCGAGCGCCTTGTGGGATAGGAACTGTGTCCAACCAGATAAACTGTATTTACCCCAGGCTTTAGAGCAGTGCTTGACAACCGCTTAGCCAATACCATTACAAGAAAGGGATCTGACTCAATCACCCATTCATTTATTCACTCTTTGAAGCTCTGGGTAAGACACAGAAAATTGGGTTGGACAAAGTCCCCGTGCCACAGAGGGCTCACAGTCTTTTTCCCCACGTTATAGATGTGGGAACCGAGGTTCAGAGAAGCGAAATGACTTGCCCAAGGTCAGTCTTAATCCCCATTTTATAGATGATCAAACTGAGGCACAGAGAAATGAAATTAAAGTCACTTAACTGCTCTGTGCCTCATTTTCTCAACTATAAAATAGGATTCAAAACCTGCTCTCCTTCCTACTTGGATTGCGAGCGCCTTGTGGGATAGGAACTGTGTCCAACCAGATAAACTGTATTTACCCCAGGCTTTAGAGCAGTGCTTGACAACCGCTTAATCCATACCATTACAAGAAAGGGATCTGACTCAATCACCCATTCATTCATTCACTCTTTGAAGCTCTGGGTTAGACACAGAAAATTGGGTTGGACAAAGTCCCCGTGCCACAGAGGGCTCACAGTCTTATTCCCCACGTTATAGATGTGGGAACCGAGGTACAGAGAAGCGAAATGACTTGCCCAAGGTCAGTCTTAATCCCCATTTTATAGATGATCAAACTGAGGCACAGAGAAATGAAATGACTTGCCCAAGGTCACACAGCAGATAAATGGCAGAGCCGGGACTAGAACCCAGGACCTTCCGATTCCTAGGCCGGGGGTCTGTCCGCTAAGCCATGCCGCTTCCCCGTTTACACACAAGTGCTGAGGAAGAGGAAGGGTAGAGGATGGCTAGGAAAATGGACAAGGTGAAAGACAGTTTTAGGGTGCTTCTTTGAAATGTGTCATCTGTGTCATCTGAAAAATGAGATTTAGAGATGGGCCCAGGAGAGAAGAGGTTGATGGCAGAGGTCCAAGGTTGCAGTAGGGAGCAAGAAAAATAAGGATGGGATAAGATAGGAAGCCATTGCCGGAACCTCTTCCCACAGAGAGGGGTTTGAAGAAATGGGGTCACAGTGCTCCATCTTCTAGGCCTGGTGGGAAACAAAAAAATCCCTGGCTTCTGAAGAGAGGCTGCCATCAAGGAAACTGAGCATCAAAGATCGGTATGGCCTGGGATCCTTCAAAGCAAACCCAGAAGCGGGTCTAGGTCAGGAATTGAAAGGAAGCTTGAAGAAGAAAAGCAGCCCAAATCTTCCTCTCTCGAGAGGAAAAAAAAAACCCAACTAGAAGCTAACAGCTCTTCTTCCAATAAAGAATATCCTGGTTTCGGTAGATAGTGAACCCCTTGAGAGACAGGGTCTGTGTCTAATCCCCGGCCGTGTTCTACATCCCAGTGCTCAGTACACTGCCCTTCGCACAGTATGTGCTTAGTTCCTTCAACCCACGTATTCAATCTGTCAACAAATCCTGTCGATTTCACTTTCGTGAAATCTGCCCTTTCCTCTCCATCCAAACTGCTATCATGTTAATACAATCATTCTTCCTATCCTGCCTTATTAATAAAAAGAATAATGATGATGGTATTCGTTAAGCGCTTACTATGTGCCAAGCACTGTTCTAAGTGCTGGGGTAGATAAAAGGTAATCAGACTGTCCCACGTGGGGCTGACTGTATCAATCCTCATTTCACAGATGAGGTAACTCAAGCACAGAATTTTAGTGACTTGTCCAAAGTCACTGCTGAGAAGTGGCAGAAGCGAGATTAGAACCCATGACCTCTGACTCCCAAGCTCGGGCTCTTGCCACTAATATAATAATAATGTTGGTATTTGTTAAGCGCTTATCATGTGCAGATCACTGTTCTAAGCCCTGGGGTAGATACAGGGTAATCGGGTTGTCCCACATGAGGCTCACGATCTTAATCCCATTTTACAGATGAGGTCACTGAGGCCCAGAGAAGTGAAGTGACTTGCCCACAGTCACACAGCTGACAAGTAGCAGAGCCAGGATTCGAACCCATGACCTCTGACTCCCAAGCCCAGGCTCTTTCCACTGAGCCAAGCACTGATCCATCCTGCTTCTCGGTAGCGGCCTTGACAACTGCCTCAGCCTCCTCGCTGACTTCCCAGCCTCCCTCCTCTCCCCCTTCCAGTCCATACTTCCTTCTGCTACCCGGATCATTTTTCTACAGAAACGTTCAGGACAAGTCTCCCCACTCCTCAAGAAGCTCCAGTGGTGGCTCATCCATTCATCATTTGTTCATTCAATCGTATTTACAGAGCACCTACTGTGTGCAAAGCACTGTACTATGCGCTTGGGAGAGTACAATATAATAACAAATAGACACATTCCCTGCCCACAACCAGCTCACTGTTTAGAGGGGCAGACAGATATTAATTCACCTTCCTATCAAGCCCAAACTCCTCACTCCTGGCTTCGAAGCCGTCCATCCCCTCGCCGCCTCCTACCTCCCCGCTCTTCTCTCCTTCTCCATCGCAGCCCACACACTCAGCTCCTCTGCTGCCGCTAACTTCCTCACTGGGCCTCCATGTTATTTTCTGGCCTCCGGCCTCTTGCCCTCTCACCCTGCCTCTGGCCCTGAATCCCCTTCCTCCTCAAATTCCCCAATGACCCTCCCCTCCCTCAAAGCCTTACAGAAGGCCAATCTCCTCCAAGAGGCCTTCCCTGACTAAGCCCGACTTTTCCTCTTCTCCCACTCCCTTCTGCATCATCCTTCCACTTAGATTTGCCCTCTTTAAAATAATAATAATAATGATAATAATAATAATGTTGGTATTTGTTAAGCGCTTACTATGTGCAGAGCACTGTTCTAAGGGCTGGGGTAGATACAGGGTAATCAGATTGTCCCACGTGAGGCTCACAGTCTTCATCCCCATTTTACAGATGAGGTAATAATAATAATTAATAATTATGATCATTTTTAAGCGCTTAGTATGTGAGAGGCTTGGGAGTCAGAGGTCATGGGTTCTAATCCCGGTTCCATCGTTTGCCAGCTGTGTGACTTTGGGCAAGTCACTTCACTTCTCTGTGACTCAGTTACCTCATCTGCAAAATGGGGATTAATAACAACAATAATGTTGGTGTTTGTGAAGTGCTTACTATGTGCCAAACCCCGTTCTAGGTGCTGGGGTAGACGTGGGGTAATCAGGTTGTCCCACGTGGGGCTCACGGTCTTCATCCCGATTTTACAGATGAGGTCACTGAGGCACCGAGAAGTGAAGTGACTTGCCCACAGTCACACAGTTGACAAGTGGCAGAGCCGGGATTCGAATCCACGACCTCTGACTCCCAAGCCCGTGCTCTTTCCACTGAGCCACACTGCTTTATTCACCCCTCCTTCAACCTGAAAGGACCTAAATATCCATAATTTATTTCTATTAAGGCCTCTCTTCCCCTCCAGACTCTAAGCTTGTGGTCAGGGAATGTGCTGTTATATTGTCATATTGTCCTCTCCCAAGTGCTTAGTACAGTGCTCTGCACACTGTAAGCACTCAAAAAATATGACTGACCACTGCCTCGGTGCTTAGTACCTGCTCAGCACAAAGCAAGCACTCAGTAAATGTTCTTAGTATACTGTTTAGTAGAGAGTACGCACTCAGTGATGTAACAGTTGCCACAATAATATCAATTGTCAACTCTATGGTGTTTCCCCTAACAATGTCTGGATCTGAAAGCTGGACAGTGAAAAAACAGGAGAGAAAGAGCATCAGTTGTTTTGAAATGTGATGTCGGAGAAGGCTTTCGGGAATACCACGGACTGCCACAAAGACAAACAAATGGATTTTGGAGCAAATGAAACCCGAGTGGTCTTCGGAAGGCCAGATGACTCGACTTAGATGAGCAGATTTTGGACACATCATCGGGGGAACTGATTCTCTGGGGCAGACACTAATGGTAGGAAAAGTCCAGGGAAAAGGTGGAAGAGGCCACTCGGCAGCGAGATGCACAGAGACCATAACAACGAGAACGGAAGAACCGTTAGCAAGGTTGCAGATCATGGCAGAGGACGGGACGTTCTGGAGAAAGTCTATCCACGGAGTCGCTATGAATCGGAAATGACTCGACAGCACTTATAATAAAGCACTCAATAAATAGCATATCCCTTACTATCTGGAGAACATTCGGTTAGGACGACATCAGGGGAATCGACCCTTCCCTAATCTCCATCTCCACTCAACAATCCACACATAGGTCCATTAACCTACATTGATGGTATTCATTCATTCATATTTATTGAGCGCTTACTGTGTGCAGAACACTGTACTAAGTGCTTGGGTCGCTAGACTGTCAGCCTGTTGGGGGCAGGGAACGTGTCTACCAACAGTGTTATACCGTAATCTCTCAACTGCTTAGTACGGTGCTCTGCACACAATAAGTGCTCAATAAATGATCATAATAATAATAATGGTATTAAGCTTTTACTAGGAATGTGCTCTGCACACAATAAGTGCTCAATAAATAATAATAATAATAATATTTGCTAAGCACTTACTAGGAGCCAAGCACTGCACTAAAGGCTGAGGTAGATAGAAGCATGTCAGATGGGACATAGCTCATGTCCCCCACGGGACTCACAGTCTTAATCTCCAATTTACAGATGAGGCAATTGGGGCACAGAGAAGTGAAGTGCTCAGTACAGTGCTCTGCACACAGTAAGCGCTCAATAAATACTATTGGATGAATGAAGTAACTTGCCCAAGGTCAAGCAGCTGACAAATAATAATGTTGGTATTTGTTAAACGTTTACTGTGTGCAATGGCAGAGCCGGGACTAGAGCCCAGTTCCTTCTGACTCCCAGGCCCAGGCTCTATAATAATAATGGTGTTTGTTAAGCGCTTACTATGTGCTAATCACTGTTCTAAGCACTGGGATAGATACAAGGTAATGAGGTTGTCCCATGTGGGGCTCACAGTCTTAATCCCCATTTTACAGATGAGGTAATTTAGTCACAGAGAAGTTAAGTCACTTGCCCAAAATCACACAGCAGACAAGTAGCAGAGCCAGGATTAGAATCCACGCCCTCTGACTCCCAAGCCCATGTTCTTTCCATTAAGCCATGCTGCTTCCCGATATAGACGATTTGGAATTGATTGGGAAACTACAACACAACAGACTTGTCATACACACACATCGCGCTGACAACCCAACTTGAAATGACTCGACAACATGCCAAGCCCTAGATCCTATTCTACTTCTTGGTGTGGTTTTTTTTTCCATTATTTATAGCTCGTGACTCTTCAAATTCTTCCATTCCGGTGTGGAGGGAATTTGATCGCAGGGAGGACCAGTGTCAGAAGGGCTCCTTCGTTTCCCTGTGGGTGTTGGGCGAAGACGAAGCCAAATGGCAGGTGATCCGATACCCGCCACTGCCCCGTCACCAATGCCCAAGGGAACCACAACTACGCCTGACATTTCTGGAACCTTGCACGAGGAATTCGTTGATACTAAGAAGAAGAAGAATTTTGATATTTGCAAAATGCTTTCTATGTGGCAAGCACTGTTCTAAGAGCTGGGGTAATAATAATAATAATAATAATAATGCTGGTATTTGTTAAGTGCTTACTATGTGCAAAGCACTCTTCTAAGCGCTGGGGGGATAGAAGGTGATCAGGTTGTCTTACGTGGAGCTCACGGTCTTAATCCCCATTTTACAGATGAGGTAACTGAGGCACAGAGAAGTGAAGTGACTTGCCCAAAGTCACGCAGCGGACAAGTGGCGGAGCCGGGATTAGAACCCATGACCTCTGATTCCCGAACCCAGGCTGTCTCCACTGAGCCACCCTGCTAAGATACCAGATAATCAGGTTGGACTCAATTCCTGTCTCTCATGGGCACAAAGTCTAAATAGGAGGGAAAATGGATATTTAAACTCCATTTTGTAGTCTTCTGTTGTGGAGTCGTGCCCGACCCATAGCGACACCATGGATGCTTCTCTCCCAGAACTCTCCACCTCCAACTGCCGTCATTCCAGTAGTGGATTCACAGAGTTTTCTTGGGAAAAATCCAGAAATGGTTGACCACTGCTGTCTTCAGCACGGTCAACTCGAGTCTCCGCCCTCAACTCTCTCCCGTGCCACTGCTGCCCAGCACGGGGGAGTTTTGACGTGTAGCCAATGGCCTGCCGCTCGCTAGACACTGGCCAAGCTCGGAATGGACTGAACAGGCCTCTGCTTCTCTCTCCCTCCCACGGCCGAGACTGGTAGAGGACTGGAAACTCTTCAGGTGACCCCCTACAAGGGGAAACTCCATTTGACAGATGAGGAAATTGAAGCATAAAGAAGTTAAGTGACTTGCCCAGGGTCACCCATCAGGCAAGTGGGGAGCCGGACACAGCTTAAAGCACCGTGGCCGAATGGATAGATCATGGCCCTGGGAGTCAGAAGGGCCTGGGTTCTAATCCCACCTCTGCCACTTTCTGTTATGTGTCCTTGGGCAAGTCACTTCACTTTTTAGTGCCTCAATTCCCTCATCTGTAAAATGGGGATTAAGACATGGGAGCCTTATATTTACTCCAGCACTTAGTAATAATAATAATAATGATGATGAAATTTGTTAAGTGCTTAACTATGTGCCAGGTACTGCACTAAGCACTGGGGTGGATACAAGCAAATCAGGTTGGATACAGCCCCTGTCCCACGAGCGGCTCAAAGTCTCCACTCCCATTTTGCAGATGAGGGAACCTGAAGCCCAGATAAGTGAAGTGACTTGCCCGAGGTCACACAGCAGAGAAGTGGCCAAGCCTGAATTGGAACCCATGACCTCTGACTCCCAGGCCCATGTTCTACCCACTACGCCGTGTTGCTTCCACAAAGTAAGTGCTTAACAAATTCCCTATAATGAAAATCAGAACCCAGAGCCCCTGACTTCAAGGCCCTTGCTCTTTCCACTGAGACACATTGCTTCCTCGGTATTTCTAAGCCCACTGGCACCTTTGCCAAGACTAAGGATGGGAAAACCTCCCTTCTCAGCCACGTCTCCTCTGTGACCTTGGGCACTTCACTTCTCTGGGCCTCGGTGACCTCATCTGTAAAATGGGGATTAAGCCTAAGAGGCCCAAGTGGGACAACCTGATTACCTTGCATCTGCCCCAGTGCTTAGAACAGTACCTAGCACACAGTAAGCACTTAACAAATATCATACCAGAGAAGCAGTGTGGCTTAGTGGCAAGAGCCGGGGCTTGGGAGTCAGAGGATGAGGGTTCTAATCCCGGCTCCGCTACTTGTCTGCTGTGTCACCTTGGGCAAGATGCTTCACTTCTCTGTGCCTCAGTTACCTCATTTGTAAAGTGAGGATTGAGATTGTGAGCCCCACGTGGGACAACCTGATAACCTTGTATCTACTCCAGTGCTTAGAACAGTGCTTGGCACGTAGTAAGCACTTTACAAATACCATGATTTATTTTTTTTCATAATTTATATGATTATGGTATTTGTTAAGCACTTACTCTGTGCCAGGCACTGTTCTAAGCGCTGGGCTGGATACAAGCAAATCGGGTCGGACATAGTCCCTGATAATTTTTATAATTATTATTATTATAGTCAATCAGTAGTATTTCTTGAGGCCCTCGTGTACAGAGCGGAAAGCAGATGTGTAGAGGAACAAGCCCTACTGACATCAGATATCTACCAACTCTGTTGAACTGTACTCTCCCGAGGGACTAGTGTGGGCAAGTCATTTAACTTCTCTGTGCCTCAGTTACCTCATCTCTAAAATGGGGATTAAGACGGTGAACCTTATGTGGGACAACCTGATTACCCTGTATACCCCAGCACTTAGAACAGTGCTCTGCACCTAGTAAGCGCTTAACAAATACCAACATTATTATTATTAGTAGTAGTAGTGCCATGAGAAGGAGCATGGCCTAATGACTAGGAGGTCACTAATATTGGGAAGCAGCATGGCTCAGTGGAAAGAGCCTGGCTTTGGAGTCAGAGGTCATGGGTTCTAATCCCGGCTCTGCCACTTGTCTGCTGTGTGACTTTGGGCAAGTCACTTCACTTCTCTGTGCCTCAGTTCCCTCATCTGGAAAATGGGGATTAAGACCGTGAGCCTCACGTAGGACAACCTAATTACCCTGTATCTACCCAGCGCTTAGAACAGTGCTTGGCACATAGTAAGCGCTTAACAAACACCAAAATTATTATTATAATGACTACAGCCCCAGTCTGGGAGTCAGAAGGTCAGGAGTTCTAATCCTGGCTCTGCTGCCTGACTGCTGTGTGACCTTGGGCAAGCCATTTCACTTCTCTGGGCCTCAGTTCCCTTATCTGGAAAATGGGGATTGAGACAGTGAGCCCCACGTGGGACAGGGACTGTGTCCAACCCGATTTGCTTGGATCCAACCCAGTGTTTAGAACAGTGCTTAGATCCCCCATTTAGACTGTGAGCCCGTCGTCTCTATCTGTTGCTGAATTATGTTTTCCAAGCGCTTAGTACGGTGCTCTGCGCATAGTGAGCGCTCAATAAATACCATTGAATGAATGAATCAATTTGATTGAATGAATGACTGATCACTGTGGCTGCTGGTGGTCTCGTTGTGGCTATTGTGGTTGCTGCTACTGTTGTGGTCGATGTGGTTGCGGTCGTCGTTGTGTCTGCCGTGGTCGCTGTGGTTGTGGTGACCGTTACGGCTGTTGCGGTCACGGTAGTTGTGGTCATCGTGGCCGTGGGGGCTGTGGTTGTGGCCGTCACTGAGGTTGTGTTGATCGTTGCGGCTTTGTGTTTGCTGAGGTCGTGCTGGTCCTTGTGACGGTGGGGGCTGTTGTGGTTGTGATGGTTGTGGCGGTCTCTGGAGTCGAGCTGATGATTGTGGCTGTGTTATTTGCTGTGATTGTGATGGTTGTGGCTGTCGCTGGGGTAGAGGTGATCACTGTGGCTTTGTTATTTGCTGTGATTGTGATGGTTGTGGCTGTCGCTGGGGTTGAGGTGATCATTGTGGCTTTGTCGTTTGCTTTGGTTGCGGTGGTCACGGTGGCCGTGTGGAGGCTGATGTGGTGGCCGAGGTCATGGCGGCCGCTGTGGCCATCTTTGTGGTTTCTGTGCTCGCGGTGGATGCGGTGGTCACTGTGGGTCGCTGAGGCGGTGGCGGTCACTGAGGTCGCGTTGGTCGTTGTGGCTTTGGCGTTGGGGTCACTGTGATTGTTGCGTCTCCTGTGCCTGAGGTGGTCACTGGGGCTGTGGAGGCCGTGGCGGTTGTGATTGTGGGGGTGACTGTGGTTGTCATTGATCGCTGTGGCTTTGGTGTTGGGGTCACTGTGATTGTTGCGTCTCCTGTACCTGAGGTGGTCACTGGGGCTGTGGAGGCCGTGGTGTTTGCGGTTGTGAGGGTGGTCGTGGTGGCCACTGTGGTGACAGTGGTCACTGATGTGATTGTCGGGGCCGTGGTGATGACCCGAGGTGACAGAGAGGCTGCAGCTGGAGCCACTGAAGCGGTCACTCGGCTGAGGTCGGCCCCGTCCAACTTTGAGCCGGAAAGGAGTCAGACTTCGGCTCCTCTGCCTCCAGACACCGTCCCCCCTTCCTTCCTTAGAACAGTGCTTGGCACATAGTAAGCGCTCAACAAATGTCATCGCTATTATTATTATTCCTTCACTTTTTCATTTGGACCCTCCGTTCTCTGCGGGCAGGGAATGCGTCCACCGACTCTTTTGCGCTGTTGGGGGCGGTCACTGCGACCGGGACGGTCACTGCACCTGTGGAAGTGGAGCTCTTGTCTCGGGCAAACACTGGGTTCGGTACTCTGCACGCAGGAAGCGCTCAGGAAATATCACTGATTGAAACACTTGGCCTTGCTTTTAGACTGTTTTAATGTTTGATTCTTTCATCTTCCCCAGTGCGTCTGGTAACAGTTCTCCCTGCCCACTCTGACATGCCGATTGCAAACCTCTTCATTCATTCATCAATCGTATTTATTGGGCACTTACTGTGTGCAGAGCACTGTACTGAGTGCTTGGAATGTACCTCTTGAAGAGCCAAGGATCATGTGAGTATAATAATAATAGTAATAACAATGGTATCTGTCAACCGCTTACTGTGTGTCAGGTACCGTACTAAGCGCTGGGATGGATACAAGCAAATCGGGTTGGACACGGTTTCTGTCCCACGTGGGGCTCACGGTCTTAATCCCCATTTTACAGAAGAGGTAACTGAGGCCCAGAGCAGTGAAGTGACTTGCCCGAGGCCACACAGCAGACAAGTGCGGAGCTGAGTATGAGAATAATAAACAATAATTGTGGGATTTGTTGAGCGCTGGCTTGATTACAAGCCAATTGGGTTAGATGCAGTCCCTGTATCACGTGGGGTTCACAGTCTCAAAACTCATTTTCCAGATGAGGGAACTGAGGCCCAGAGAAGTGAAGGGACTTGTCCAACCTTCCACAGCACACAAGCGGCAGAGCCGAGAAATGGCAGAGTATCTAATCTGTGCACTCTATCCCAGTGCTTAGAACTGCGCTTGAACACAGTAGGTGGTCATTACAAACTATTACTATTATTACTATACTATTATTATCCAACCCAATTGCTTGTAACCACCCCAGTGCCTGGCACACAGTAAGCGCTCAACAAATCCACAATTGTTAATTATTATTATTATTCTCACATAATTCCCTGGCCTTTCCCCAATCCAGTTCATACTTCACTCTGCTGCCCGGATCATTCTTCTACAAAACTGCTCATGGCATATTACCCCCAACCTCCTCAAAAAACTCCAGTGGTTACCCAGCCACCTCTGCATCAAACAAAAACTCCTCACTCTTGGCTTTTAGAGACGTCCATCCCCTGGCTCCCTCCTACCTCCCCTCCCTTCTCTCCTTCTCCATCGCAGCCCGTACACTCCGCTCCTCTGGTGCCGCTCACCTCCTCACTGGGCCTCCAGCTCGTCTCTTCCGCCGTCGACCCCCGGCCCACGTCCCGCCTCTGGACCAGAACGCCCTCCCTCCTCAAATCCCACAGACAATGACTCCCCCACCTTCAAAGCCTTCTTGAAGGCCCATCTCCTCCAAGAAGCCTTCCCTGACTAAGCCCTCCTTTCCTCTTCTCCCACTCCCTTCTGCATCACCCTTGCACCTGGATCTGTACCCTTTATTCACCTCTTCCTCAACCCCACAGCACTTATCCTGCTCTCTGTTTCCAATCTGTACCACTGTCAAGACTGATAGCATAATGGAATAGAATTATGCTATCATTCTGGTCACTTTTTTTAGAAAAGTATTTGTTAAGCGCTTATTATGTGCCAAGCACTGTACTAAGCACTGGGGTATATAAAAGATAATCAGGTTGGACACAGTCCCTGTCTCACATAATCCCCGTTTTACAGATGAAGTAACTGAGGCTCAGAGAAATGAAGTGACACGTCCAAGGTCACACAGCAGACAAGTGGCAGAGCCGGGATTAGAACTCAGGTCATCTGACTCCCAGGCCGGGGTTTTTTCCACTAGGCCATGCTGCTTCCACTTAGACTGTGAGCCGCTCCGAAGGACAGAGGTGCTGTCAAATTCTCAGCTGTATAACCTCTCAATGCTAAGTACTACTAATATTTATTATTGTGGCACTTGTTAAGCACCTACTATGTGCCAAGCACTGCTCTAAGCACTAGAATCTAATCAGGTTGGACACAGTCCCTGCATGGGGCTCACAGTCTTAAACCCCATTTTGCAGAGGAGGGAACTGAGGCCCAGAGAAGTGAAGTTAATTAATATTGTTGGCATTTGTTAAGCGCTTACTGCGTGCCAAGCACTGTTCTAAGTGCTGGGGGGATACGAAGTGATCAGGTTGTTCCTCTTGCAGCTCAAAGTCTTCATCCCCATTTTACAGATGAGGTAACTGAGGCCCAGAGAAATGAAGTGACTTGCCCAAAGTCACACAGCTGACAAGTGGCGGAGCTGGGATTAGAACACATGACCTGTGACTCCCATGCCCGGGCTCTTTCCACTGAGCCACTCTGCTTCTCTAACAGCGGGCAAGTGGCAGAGCCGGGATTAGAACCCAGGTCGTTCTGAACCCAGGCCCGGGCTCTAGCCACTAGGCTACGCTGCCTTTCAACAGCCGTACCGCACTCTGAGAAACAACGAGCGCTCGATAAATGCTATCACTGCCATTATTTTCTTCAGACCTGTTTGGCAACTCAATTCCGTCGGCTGGCGAAGACTCTTCCTCAACTTCTCCAATTAACCCCTGGCAAGGCGACACCCACGCACGCACGTTCCACCCTCTGCTCGTGTGTCACGCTCTCAGTTGACACACGGGAACTGGTACCGTCGTTATTTATATCCCAACAGATGGATTCGATCTCTCACGCTGGCCACTCCCTGTTACCAAGTTACAGAGAGATCTCACATTTTATCCCCTTTCCCTCCCCGCCGGCAAACATTTTGTTCCACCCCGGTCTGTTTTCTCGACGGTTTCCAAAATAGATAACTTGCGGAGCTCTTGTTTCCGATCAAACCCCAAATTCTGGGTGGAGGGGGTTGTTTCCAGGTTACTCGTGTTTTTGGACTGGGACTCGGGTTTCCTTTCTGATCTTCCTGTTAGTGCATTTGGAAGCTGTAGGCGATTTGGGGCCTAGAGGGGGTCTGTGTGTCCCTCAAACGGGCCAAGAGACTTTGAAAATCAGGGGCGCTTCATCTCCCCTCCCCTAATAATAATAACGGTATTTGTTAATAATGACGATGGTATTTGCTAAGCGCTTACGATGTGCCAAGCACCGTTCTAAGCGCTGAGGTAGATACAAAGTAATCAGGTTGTCCCACGGGGGGCTCACAGACTTAACCCCCATTTTACAGATGAGGTCACTGAGGCACAGAGAAGTGAAGTGACTTGCCCAGTCACTCAGCTGATAAGTGGCAGAGTTGTGCCCTGAACCCTGAACTCCTTGAACTCCCAAATTCCTCTCCTCTAGCCACAGCACCCTGCTGGATTTTCATTTTTAATCTTATGGATTTTTTGGTGTGGTCTTTTATCGTTTCATCATTCTTCTTACGGTATCCGTGAAGCTCTTACTGTGTAACAGTAATAGTATTAATAAGTTAATTAATTGATGATGGTCTTTGCTAGGTGCTTAATATGTGTCAAGCACTGTTCTGAGCGCTCGGGTAGACACAAGGAAATCAGGTTGGCCACAGGCCCTGTCCCACATGGGGCTCGGGGTCTAAGTTCGAGGAGGACTAAATCCCCATTTTACAGATGAGGAAACTGAGGCTCAGAGAAGCAAAGTGACTTGCCCAAGGTCACCAAGCAGACTAGTGGCAGAGCCAGGATTAGAACCCCAAGCCCGTGCTGTTTCCCCTAGCTCATGCTGCTTCTTTATATGCCTGTCTACAATCCTTTCTCCCAATTTATACTCGTAGATTGTCAGTCCTTCAAGAGACAGAGACTGCGTCTAATTCCTACCGCTGTATTCTCTCCCAAGACTTAGCACAACTCTCTGGTCACAGTAAGCGCTCAAGTACTATTACTAAAATGGGGATTAAATATCTGTTCTTAAACTGTGATTCCCATGTGGGACAGGGACTGTGTGCATTCTGCTTATACCATATCTCCCCCAGAGTGTAGTACAGTGCTTGACGCAGAGTCAAATATTAACAAATATTATTATTATTATTAGCACATCTAGCACACTAGCACATCTTAATGAAGGCGCATCTCCTCCAAAATACCTTCTCTTCCTGAGTCCTCCTTTCTTCTTCTCTTCTGTCTTGCCTAGACTTGATCGCTTTATTCATCCCCCCATCCCATCCCCACAACACTTAAGTGCATATCTGTAATTTTATTTATTCATATTAATGCTGTCTCCCCCTGTAGATTGTAAACTCATTATGGATAGGAAATTAGGAAATGCATCTGATATATTGTTATACTGTGTTCTTCCAAGCCCTTAGTACAGCTCTCTGCACACAATAAGAGCTCGATAAATACGAAACACTGGCTGACAGAGATGGGATAGATTTTGAATTCTCACCACAAACTTGGAAATTGAAAAGGACTGCCTAACTGGTTTGACTTTGTGGAAAAAGACAAAACAAACGGTGAGTCAAGCAGAGTCCAGATAGTTTGATGAAGAACAAGAAGCCAACGGAGTAAAGGTAAAAAAAACCCAAAAAATTATTGCGGTATTGGTTGATTTGAATTTGCCAATTTAAACAAGATATTTGTTCTGGGCCAATGAAAAGGCAAGTATAAAATACCCGCTAAAATTGGAAGGCACAATCAAACAATACCAAAAAAAAGGTAAATGTTCTTTTTTCCAATTTTAATCATCTAACGATTCCACGAAAACACCCATGGAAGGGCTTTTTCTTTCTAATGGGCTGCTTGGTGGACACAATAGAAATGCACAAAATTATGGTTTCCTGTTCTGGTTAAAAAGGCTATTTTTGGAGAATTGTAAATATTTCCCTGTGTTTATGATTATAATTCACACCCACAGTACATTCCTGCCGCCTTCCTTCGGACCAAAATATTTTCAGATTTTCTCCACCCTTCCCAGAAAAAAATATTCCCTGGGGTGCAGTAGTGACCTGGCTCACCTCAAGCATCCGGTTTTGCCTAAAAATGTATATCGTGTATCCATAAACCGATGGCTCAGACTTTCTTATCCCTTAAGGACCTAAGGTTCTTGATTTCAGGAAAATGCCTAAAATTATGATTTAGCTAACCAATTATTTCTTCAGGATCTTGCCAACACCTGAACAACTATGGGATAATAGTAATAATAATAATAATGTGCCAAATTCTGAACTAACCACTTAGGTAGACAATCAAAATAATCAGATCAGATACAGTCCCTGTCTCACATGAGATTCATAGTTTAACTAGTACTAAATCTCTATTTTAAAGACGAGTAAACTGATATACCGAGAATGGTAATAATAATAAAGTGTTATTCATTAAGCTCTCACTACGTGCCAGGCACTGTACTAACTAGGGGTAGATCCAGGTTCAGGTTGTACACAGTCCCTGTCGCCACATGAGGCACACAGTCTCTATCCCCATTTGACAGGTGAGGTAACTGAGGCACGGAGAAGGGAAGTGACTTGCCCAAGGTCACACAGCAGGCAAGCAGAAGTAGAGTCGGAATTAGAACCCATGACCTCTAACCCCCTTCCACTAGACCACCCTGCTTCACCTGGGATATGGTATTTCCCCTTGAGCCTATTGTTGGGTAGGGATTGTCTCTATCTGTTGCCAAATCGTACTTTCCAAGCGCTTAGTACAGTGTTCTGCACATGGTAAGGACTCAATAAATACAATTGAATGAATGAATAGATCTCCCAAAAGGGACCTCATGAACCCTGCTCAGTTGTAAGCAACCTGGGGGCAGGGATTGTATCTTTTCCCTGAACCGGACTCTTCCAAAGCTTAGTAAGTGGCATGGTGTAGTGGATAGAGTCCCGGGCTGGGAGCCACAAGGTTATGAGTTCTAATCCCAGCTCCACCATTTGTCTGCTGTGTGACCCTGGGCAAGTCGCTTCACTTCTCTGGGCTCTCAGTTACCCCATCTGTAAAACGGGGATTGAGACTGTGAGCCCCAGGAGGGACAGGGACGGTGTCCAACTCGATTTTCTTGTATCCACCCCAAAGCTTATATAGTGCTTGGTACACTTGTAATCCTGTAATACCACGATTACAGTCTAGAGTGGAGACAGACATTAATATGCATAAATAAATGAATTACAAATTTGTATATGTGTCGTGGGGCAGGGAGGGGGGATGAATGAAGGGAGTAAGTCAGGGTGACGCAAAAGTGAGTGGGCGAAGAGGAAAGGAGGGCTCAGTCAGGGAAGGCTTCTTGGAGGAGATGGGCCTTCTGCAGGGCTTTAATGTGAGGGAAGAGCATTTGTCTGTCTGATAAGAGACATAACCTTGACATTATCCTCAACTCACCTCTCTCAATCAATCCACATATTCAATCTGTCTCCAAATCCTGTGGTTTCTACCATCACAATATCTCTAAAATCCACCCTTTCCTCTCCATCCAAACGGCTACCACGTTAATTCAAGCACTCATCCTATCTCCACTGGATGACTGCATCAGCCTCCTTGCTGACCTCCCAACCTCCTGCCTCTCCCCGCTCCAGTCTATACTTCACTCCACTGCCCAGATTATCTTTCTGTAGAAACGTTCTGGGCCTGTCACCCCCCTCCTTAAAAATCTCCAGCGGTTGCCTATCAACCTCCGTATCAAACAAAAACTCCTCACTCTTGGCTTCCAAGCCGTCCATCCCCTTACCCCCTCCCTCCTCACCTCCCTTCTCTCCTTCTCCATCGCAGCCCGCACGCTCCGCGCCTCTGCTGCCGCTCACCTTCTCACTGGACCTCCAGCTTGCCTGTCCCACCTTCGACCCCTGGCCCACGTCCCGACTCTGGCCTGGACCGTCCTCCCTCCTCAAATCCACCAAGCAACCACACTTCTCCCCTTCAAAGCCCTACTGAACGCTCACCTCCTCCAAAAGGCCTTCCCAGACTAAGCCCCCCTTTTCCTCAACTCCCCCTCCCCTCCCCATCGCCCCGACTCACTTCCTTTGCTCTACCCCGCCCTCCCCACCCCAGAACGCTTGTGAATATATGTATATATCTATAACTCTATTGATAATAATAACGTTGGTATTTGTTAAGCGCTCACTATGTGCAGAGCACTGTTCTAAGCGCTGCGGTAGACACAGGGGAATCAGGTTGTCCCACGTGGGGCTCACAGTCTTCATCCCCATTTAAAGATGAGGTAACTGAGGCACAGAGAAGTTAAGTGACTTGCCCACAGTCACACAGCTGGCAAGTGGCGGAGCCGGGATTCGAACACATGACCTCTGACTCCCAAGCCCGGGCTCTTTCCACTGAGCCTCTCTGCTTCTCACTGATGCCTGTTTACTTGTTCTAAGCCCTGGAGTAGATAGAAGTGAATCAAAAGGGATCCAGTCCCCGTCCCACGTGGGACTCACAGTCTTAATCCCCATTTTACAGACGAGGTAATGGAGGCCCAGAGAAAAGAAGTGACTGGTCCCAAGTCACAGAGCCGAGCCACGATCAGAACCCACATCCTCTGACTCCCAGGCCCCTGCCCTTTCCACTATGTTCCCGCTACTTCTGGAAGGAAGGAGGGTCGATCAGGCTGGTGGAAAAAATGGCAGAAAAGCTTACCTTTGCAAACAAAGCATTTGATGTGAAAATACTTGCTCTGGACCCTGAGCACCTCTCCTTTACACACATTCCCGCAGGTGTCACAGAGAATGAGCGAGCTCGGGGGCTTCTCCAGGTGGCTGTGCGGAGCCTGCTGAGGGGACACTGTCGGAGACAAAAACACACCGGCATCATGACATTTTGACACACGTTATGAGGAAGCAGGGCGGCCTAGTGGAAAGAGCCCGGGCCTGGGAGTCGGAGGATCTGGGTTCTCCAATCCCGGCTCTGACATTTATTTTATTTTTTATATTAATGTCTGTCTCCCGCGCTCTAAACTGTAAGCCCGCTGTGGGCAGGGAATGTGTCTATTTATTGCTGTATTGTACTCTCCCAGGAGCTTGCACACAGTAAACTCTCGATAAATACGACTGAATGAATGTATTAATTTAAGGATAATAATCATCATCATGGTATTCGTTAAGAGCTTACTATATGCCAGGCACTGTACTAAGCGCTGGGGTGGATACAAGCAAATCAGGTTGGACACAGTCCCTCTCTCACATGGGGCTCTCAGTCTTCAACCCCATTTGACTGCCGACCGTAAGCTTGTTGTGGGCAGGGAATGTGCCTGCTTATTCTTGTCTTGTATTTTCCCAAGCGCTTAGTACAGTGCTCTGCACACAGTAAGTGCTCCATAAATATGAGTGAATGAATTTGACAGATGAGGTAACTGAGACACAGAGAAGTGACGTGACTTGTCCAAGGTCACATGGCAAGCAAGTGGAAGAGCCGGCATTAGAGAGCAAGTTCTTCTGACTTCCAGGCTTGGGCTCGATCCAGTAGGCCATAGAAGGAAGTCTTTTCCGCTGTGTGACCTTGGGTGGGTCACTTCACTTCTCCGGATCTCAGTTTCTTCATTTGAGATGCGATGTGTCCTAGTGGATGGAGCATGGACCTGAGTGTCACAGGACCCGGGTTCTAACCTCAGCTTTGTCTGCTTTGTGATCTCGGGCAAGTCGCTTAACCTCTCTGTGCCTCACCTCATCTGGTAAATGGGGATTGAGACTGTGATCCCCAGATTTGCTTGTATCCACCCCAGGCCTTAGTACAATACAGTATGGGAAGCAGCGTGGTGCAGTGGGTAGAACCCGGGCCTGGGAGTCAGAAGGTCATGGGTTCTAATCCTGGATCCACAACTTTCCTGCTGTGTGACTTTGGGCAAGTCATTTCACTTCTCTGGGCCTTAGTTCCCTCATCTGTCAAATGGGGATGGAGACTGTGAGGCGCATGTGGGACAGGAAATGGTCCACCCTGATAATCTTTGGTCTACCCCAGCGTTTAGTACAGTGCCTGGCACATAGTAAGCACTTAATAAATACCAAAATTCTTATAATTATCATTATTATTATGTGAGTGCCTGGCACATAGTAAGCACTGAACAAAAAACACAGTTATTATTAATCATTATTATCGGTCCTGAAGATGGAAGAAAAATAAATGACTAGGCAAAGAGAGGTCGGGGCTGGAAAGAAGTCATGTGGTATAGTGGAAAGAGCACAGATCTGGGAGTTAGAAGTTCTAGGTTCTAATTCCAGTTCTTCAGCTTCTCTGCTGTGTGACCTTGGGCAAGTCAATTCCCTTCTCTGGGCCTCAGTTCCCTTATCTGCACAATGGGGATTCAATATCTGTTCTCTTTCGTACTTAGACTGTGAGGCCCATGAGGGACCTGATTATTTTGTCTCATTACAGTGCTTGGCACATGGTAAGCGCTTAACAAAAGCCTTAGAAGAGGGAGAGATTTGGGAGTCATCCCTGTAGGGGTGGTGGTTGAAGTCATGTGAGAGAATGTGTTCTCAAAGGGAGTGGGTGTAGATGCAGAAGAGAAGGCGACCCAGAACTGAACCTGGAGGGACCCCCACAGTTAGGGGGTGGGAGGCAGAGGAAGAGCCCACCAAAGTGACAGAGAAAGAGTGGCCAGAGAGAGAGGAGGAAAATCAGGAGAGGACAGAGTCAGTGAAGCCATTTGTAAAATCGATTTTCTTACCAACTCACTTTCTTATTTAATTTTATCTTATTTATTAAGACCTTGCTCCATGGTTGAAGTCATGTGAGTGAATGAGTTCTACTAGGGAGTGGGTGTAGATGGAGACTAGAAGGGGACCTAGAACTGAGCCTTGAGGGACCCCCACGGTTAGGGGAGGGGAGGCAGAGGAGGAGCCTACCAAAGTGACGAAGAAAGAGTGACCAGAGAGAGAGGAGGAAAATCAGGTGAGGATAGAGTCAGTGAATCCATTTGTAAAATCGCTTTTCTCACCAGCTCACTTCTCATTCAATTTCATCTTATTTCCTAAGCCTTTGCTCTGTGCTAAGTCGTGTGCCAAGGATGGGAAGATACAATAACCAGATCAGATCCAATCCCATTTTACAGGGGAGGAGACTGAGGCACAGAGGGATTCAATGACTTGCCTAAGGTCACACAGCAAGCCAGGACCCAGATCTTCTGATTCACAGGCTCAAGCTCTTTCCATCAGGCTACTCTGTCTCCCTATTTAGAGAAACAGTGAAAACCTACCCACAAATCACAAACAGTTCTGACCTCGTCTGGGAATAATGATGATGGTATTTGTTAAGTGCTTACTATGTGCCAAGCACTGTTCTAAGCACTGGTGTCCCACAAGCTGCTTACAGTTTTAATCCCCATTTTACAGATGAGGGAACTGAGGCACAGAGAAGTTAAGTGACTTGCCCAAAGTCACACAGCTGATAAGTGGCAGAGCTGGGATTAGAACCCACGACCTCTGACTCCCAAGTCCGAGCTCTTTCCACTAAGCCACGCTGCAAGATGATCTGATCCGATCTAGAGCCTATCCACAAGGGGTTCAAAGTCTAACGGGGAGGGAAAACGGACATTTTCTCCTCATTTTATATCCGAGATCACACAGTCAAGAGAGGAGCTCACAGTGGAGAGGAAAGCTGACAGTCGAGAGAGGCTCACCGTCTACAGAGGAGCTCGAAATCGAGAGAGGAGCTTAAAGTCTGACTGACTGCGTATCATCCCAAGTCATCGAAGCCCAGACTAACCCTGTAAAAGATTGAAGTCTGAAGTCTGAGGAGAGTAAACGAACGCCATATCTACAAACCACCTCGACTCAGAACCCTCAGAACTGAGTTTTCACTTTCTTTCTCAAGACCCATTTCTAAATGACTTCCCAATCCTTCACGCCTCACAGGTGCTCACGGGGAGATAGGGCCTGACTTTGTAACAGACCGTTGGCCATTTCTTATACTTTTATGTATTCGAATGGTATTTGGGGAAAAGCACGTCATCTAATTTTGAACTTTGCCCCAAACAGTGCTACTGAATTTGAATTTTGAAAACAAGTTGGGAAGTGTGGGAAGACCGCTACCCGCTATTAATCCAGTCTTGATTCTTTAATGGTCTGAGTCACGAGAAATTCATTCAAGATGCTTCCCCTTGGGCTGTCCATTGTGGCTTCATTTTGGATTCTGTGACATAATATTTACCCATTTTCCTGAATCATAATAATAATAATAATAGGACTTGTTAAGCACTTACTATGTACCAAGCCCTGTTCTAAGCGCTCAGCTCAAGGCTGCGGGAAGAAGAAAAGTGACAACAAATTCTCTTCCATAAGAACTGCTCTGTGAGTCAACTCATCGAGGAACCTTCCCCATCCCTTGGTTAGGATCACGTCCTCTCAACCGCGACCACAGCACCTACGCATTCACAACCACCACCGGCCTTTATGTCTTCCATCGTGCAAAATAATAAAGACTGTGGCATTTCTAAAGTGCATACTATATATAAAGTGCATACTATATATAAAGTGCATTACCCTACTTATTTTGTACATCACCCTGATTCTATTTATTTGCTATTGTTCTAATGAGATGTTCTTCCCCTCGATTCTATTTATTGCCATTGTTCTTATCTGTCCGTCATCCCCCGATTAGACTGTGCGCCCGTCGAAGGGCAGGGACTGTCTCTATCTGTTACCGATTTGTACGTTCCAAGCGCTTAGTACAGTGCTCTGCACATAGTAAGCGCTCAATAAATATTATTGAATGAATGAATGAATATGTGCCAAGCACCGGGGTAGATACAGGATAATCTGTTGGTTACACAGGGCTCACAGTCTAAGAGGGAGGGAGAAAAGGTCTTTAATTCCCATTTTACAGATAAGGAAACTGAGACTCAGAGAGGTGATTTGCCCACAGTCACACAGCAGGCCAGTTGCAGAGCTAGAATCAGAACCAGGGTCTCCTGATTCCCTGCCCCGTGCTCTTTCCCGAAGGCCACACTACCTCTTCCCACAAACTCAGGAGGGCACAAGTAAAGTGCTCTCCCAGAAAGCAGATGTCCTTTTTTTTTTAACGTATTTAAACGCTTACTATGTGTCAGGCACTGTTCTAAGCGCTGGGGTAGATACAATTTAATCAGGTTGGACACAGTCCATGACCCAGATGGGGCTCACAGTCTTCATCCCCATTTTATAGAGGAATGAACCGAGGCCCAGAGAAGTGGCTGTATCCAGTAGGCCACACTGCTTCTCGGTACTTCCTCTGGGCCCGTCGTTGGAGAGCTGGTGTCTGGAGTCTGTGGAAAACTTGGATGGGGAAGACTTCCGTACTCAGCCTGATGGGGTGGGAATAATGGGAGAAGCAAAACCCCAGCCGGGAAACACTCCCGCACCTACTCCCCTGGGAAGAACGGTAATAATAACGTTGGTATTTGTTAAGCGCTTACTATGTGCCGAGCACTGTTCTAAGCCCTGGGGGAGATACAGGGTCATCAGGTTGACCCTCGTGAGGCTCACAGTCTTAATCCCCATTTTACAGATGAGGTCACTGAGGCCCAGAGAAGTGAAATGACTTACCCACAGTCACACAGCTGACAAGTGGTGGAGTCGGGATTCAAACCCATGACCTCTGACTCCCAAGCCTGGGCTCTTTCCACTGAGCCACGCTGCTTCTCTAACGGTAGCATTCATTCACTCAGTAGTATTTATTGAGCATTTACTATGCACAGAGCACTGTACTAAGCATACTAAGCGCTTGGAATGGACAATTCGGCAACAGATAGAGACCGTCCCTGCCCAGTGACAGGCTCACAGTCTAATCGGGGGAGACAGACGGCAGAGCAAAGCAGAATGAAACAAAAACAAGACAACATTATCACCATAAATAGAATAAAGGTAGCAAATCAGAAGCAGCATGGCCAGATAATAATGATGGTATTAGTTAAGTGTTTAATATGTGGTCGGCACTGTACTAAGCGCTGGTGGATGGAGCCAGGGCCTGGGAGTCAGAAGGACTTGGGTCTTAATGATTTGCAAGAAACCTTTCTGGACCTCAATTTCTTCATCTGTCAAATGGGAATAAAATAACCTCTCAGCTTCCCCACCTTATTTCTCCCTCTCCTGTCACTTCAGCACTGTTAGCTCGTTGCAGGGAGGAAATGTGTCTGTTGTATTGAACTCTCCCAAGCGCCTAGTACAGTGCTCTGCACATAGTAGGCGCTCGGTGAGTACCAGATTGATTGATTCTGCATCACTAAAATCCTCTAGATCCCCTTCTTCCCCCCTCTCCCAACCTCGCCCTCCACTTATGCCCATATCGTTTTACCCTAATGCATTCCCCTACCTATAATTCATTCTAGTGTTCATCTCCCCCGCTATATTTTAAGGTCTTTGAGGGGAAGGACCTAGTCACCAACTCTATTGCGCTCTCCCAAACACTAATAATAATAATGCTAATGGTATTTGTTAAGCACTTACTATGTGCCAAGCACTGTTCGAAGCACTGGGAGACATATTTGGTTATCAGGTTGTCCCATGTGGGGCTCATCGTCTTAATCCCCTCCTTCAAGGTGAGGTAACTGAGGCCCAGAGAAGTGAAGTGACTTGCCCAAAGTCACCCAGCTGACAAGTGGTAGAGCCAGGATTAGAACCCATGACCTCTGACTCCCCAGCCCATGTTCTTTCCACTAAGCCACGCTGGTTGATTCTCCCAGAGTCAAAGCTCAATAAATATCACTCGTTGATGGACTGATTGATTGATGGATTGATGGAGGCCTGCTCTCCCTGCCTCTAAAACTGTGCGTCCCAAAGGGGACAGGGACCGTGCCTTATTTAATAATGTTGGTATTTGTTAAGCACTTCCTATGTGCAGAGCACTGTTCTAAGCGCTAGGGGAGATACAGGGTAATGAGTGTCCCACATGAGGCTCACAGTCTTCATCCCCATTTTCCAGATGAGATAACTGAGGCACAGAGAAGTGAAGTGACCTGCCCACAGTCACACAGCTGACAAGCGGCAGAGCCGGGATTCGAACCCATGACCTCTGACTCTCAAGCCCGTGCTCTTTCCACTGAGCCACGCCGCTTCTCATAAGATGCTCTAGTCATCTTGCATCTAACCCAGTGCTTAGCACACCATCCGCACACAATAAGTATCCATGTTAAGTTTACGTGTTACCTTTGAGTGATTCCCTCAAGGCAAGGGTGTACGTGTGCTTTCCTCAGATTTAGTTTTACACCCTAAATAACCACACAGAGATAACTTCTAGACTCTTGGGTAGGGATTGTCTCTCTCTGTTGCCGAATCGTACTTTCCAAGCGTTTAGTACAGTGCTCTGCACACAGTAAGGGCTCAATAAATACCATTGAATGAATGAATGAACATGCTTGTAAGCCCAATTCTGGGATAGGCCCTTAGGACTCTCGAGAGACAGGAAATCACCCTGGTGGGTTCTGGAAAACGAGGTGAACATCTGCCAGTTTCTGGACGTTGCACGGTCAGCCCTTCCATTTTCTCATGGAAGACTTGAAACCACGTCCTCCATCTCATTAAATCAGTGTTATGCTACAGCAACGACCAGGAATTTTCTAGTATGTAAAACTCCCATTTGAGAGCAAAGAAATAAAATTTCCTCTTTGGGACATTGCCACCGCCACATATTTAATAACAATTAAAAAAAGGCTGCCAAACCATTCCATTTGTGACAATTTAGGAAGAACATGCGTGAATGTTCTGGATTAAATCGCAGGATTAATGTCAGTTGCATCGACTTCAGGGGTCACATTTTGGACCGTCAGGCAGAGTTTAGAGTGTTTATAAATCTTCTCCCTTTTCAAACTGGGGAAATGTAGCAAGAATAAAGCTATGAGGCTGGAAGCAGCGTGGCCTAGTGGAGAAGCAGTGTGGCTCAAGAGAAGCAGCGTGGCTCAGTGGAAAGAGCCCGGGCTTGGGAGTCAGAGGTCATGGGTTCAAATCCCCTCTCTGCCGCTTGTCAGCTGTGTGACTGTGGGCAGGTCACTTCACTTCTCTGTGCCTCAGTTATCTCATCTGGAAAATGGGGATGAAGACTGTGAGCCTCACGTGGGACAACCTGATGACCCTGTATCTACCCCAGCACTTAGAACAGTGCTCTGCACATAGTAAGCGCTTAACACATACCAAGATTCCCAGACTGAGCTTCCCCTTTTCCCTCTGCTCCCTCTGTTGCCTCTCTGCCCCCCCTTCACCTTCCCTCAGCTATGCCTCCTTTTCCCCCATTTCCCTCTGCTCTTCCCCCCTCCTTTCCCCTCCCCTCAGCACTGTGCTCATCTGCTCATTTGTATATATTTTTATTACCTTATTTATTTTGTTAATGAGATGTTCATCCCCTTGATTCTATTTATTGCTATTGTTTTTGTCTGTCTGTCTCCCCCAGTTAGACCGTAAGCCCGTCAAACGGCAGGGACCGTCTCTATCTGTTGCCGAATCGTACATTCCAAGCACTTAGTACAGTGCTCTGCACATAGTAGGCGCTCAATAAATACTATTGAATGAATGAATGAATGAATGAATGAATGAATGAATGAAAGAGCCCAGGCCTGGGTTCTAATCCTAACTACACCCCTTGTCTGTTTGGTGACTTTGGGCAAGACATTTTAACTACTCTGAGCCTCAGTTTCCTCATCTGTAAAACAGGGACTTAATGCCTATTCTCCCTCCCCTTAGACTGTGAACACCTATGCGGGACTTCGACTGTGCCTGACAAGATTATCCTACATCTTAATCAATGTCAAATTATAATAATAATAACGGCATTTGTTAAGCGCTTACTATGTTCCAGGCACTCTACTGAGCGCTGGGGTGATACAAGCAAATCGAGTTGGATCCAGTCCCTGTCCCATGTGGAGCTCGGAGTCTCAAACCCCCTTAATCCCAGCTCTGCCACTTGTCAGCTGTGTAACTGTAGGCAAGTCACTTAACTTCTCTGGGCCTCAGTTACCTCATCTGTAAAATGGGGATTAAGACTGTGAGCCTCATGTGGGACAACCTGATTACCCTGTATACCCCAGCGCTTAGAACAGTGTAGTAAGAACACATAGTAAGCGCTTACTAAATACCGACATTATTATTATTATTTTGCAGATGAGAGAATTGAGATCCAGAGAAGTGAAGGGACTTGACCAAGGTCACACAAGAAGTCAAATGGCAAAGCTGGGATTAGAACCCATGACTTTCTGACGCCAGGCCTCGGCTCTATCCACTAACCCACACTGCTTTAGTCACACATGAACGACGGTTGACTCATCAGACGCATGGATCCTTACAGGAATTTAAGCATTCATTTGACTGGAAAAATATACCATTTTGAGAGAGTACCGCAAACTCACAGTGGGCAGGGAATGTGTCTGTTTATTGTTGCATTCTCCTCTGCCAAGCTCTGCACACACTAACCGTTCAGTAGAAATAACTGAATGACTTAATGAACTCTTACTGAAGTTTCTTTTGGAAAAAATCAAAATTTTCCCTCCTTTAGATGGAAATATTTCCAATCTTTTTGAGGTGGGAGTTAAAATGTTGCTGCCATCTTGTGATTTAAAATAGAAATTGCAATTCTATGGATGGTGCAGCTACATTGGCATCCCAATATAATAACGTTGGTATTTGTTAAGCGCTTACTATGTGCAGAGCACTGTTTTAAGTGCTGGGGTAGATACAGGGTCATCAGGTTGTCCCACATGAGGCTCACAGTCTTAATCCCCATTTTACATTTGAGGTAAGTGAGGCACAGAGAAGTCAAGTGACTTGCCCACAGTCGCACAGCTGACCAGTGGTTTTATGCTATGTGCAATATCATCAACTAGTTGAGAATCATTTCTGCATAACAAGCTGTGGATTTTATAATAATAATAATAATTATGGTATATATTAAACGCTTACTATGTTCCTAGCACTGTTCTAAGCGCTGGGGTAGATACAGGGTAATCAGGTTGGCCCATGTGGGGCTCACACTTTTAATCCCCATTTTACAGCTGAGGTAACTGAGGCCCAGAGCAGTGAAGTGACTTGCCCGAGGTCACACAGCTGACAAGCATGGCTCAGTGGAAAGAGACTGGGCTGGTCAGTCAGAGGTCATGGGTTCGAATCCAGACTCTGCTAACTTGTCAGCTGGGTGACTGTGGGCAAGTCACTTCACTTCTCTGGGCCTCAGTTCCCTCATCTGTAAAATGGTGATTTACTGTGGGCCTCATGTGAGACAACCTGATTTCCCTGCATCTACTCCAGCGCTTAGAACAGTGCTCTGTACATAGAAAGCGCTTAACAAATACCAACATTATTATCAGTATTTATTATTAAGTGGCGGACCCGGGATTAGAACCCACAACCTCTGACTTCCAAATCCATTTTTATTTCCATTCAGTTAAAGAACAAAGCAGTGTGGTGTAGAGGACCGAGAGGAAGAACGAACTGGGTTCTAATCCCAGTTCCGCCACTTTTCTGCTAGGTGACCTTGGGCAAATCACTTCAATTCTCTGTACCTCGGTTAACTGATCTGTAAAATGGGGATTAAGATTGTGAGCCCCATATGGGACACGGCCTGATAACACTGTATCTACCCCAGACATTAAAATAGTGCCTCACACATAGAAAGCGCTCAACAAATTGTCTTGTGCTGTCTAGTCATCTCCAACCCATAGCAACTCCACGGCCACCTCTCTCCCAAAAGGCCCCACCTCCATCTGCCATCGTTCTGGAGGTGGATCCACAGAGTTTTCTCGGGAAAAATTCGGCAGTGATTGACTATTGCGTCCTTCCGGCTCAACAAGTACCATTTAAAAAATCCCAACAAATAATTAACTAGTCTCTAACATTTTTGAGATATCAAGGGCCTAGTACCATTCTCTGCACACTCTAATTGCTCATTTTTTTTTTTTTCATAATGGAACTTATTTGTTTATGTGCCAATCACTGTACTAAGCGATGAGTTAGATACAAGCTAATCAGATTGGACGCAATTCATGTCCCACACGAGACCCACGATCTTAATTCCTACTTTACTGCTCTGAGGCCCAGAGAAGTGAAGTGACTTGCCCAAGGTCACACAGTAGATAAGAGGTGGAGCCGGGATTAGAACCTCTGTCCTTCTGACTCCCAGGGCTGGGCTCTCTCCACTAATTTCGCTAGAACAAAAGTACTTTTGAAACCAAGGTGGAGCAATTCTTTAAATTCTGATAAGCGGGGTTGACTCATGACACCACACACATACACACAAACACCCCCCCCCCCGCCAAAAAAAACCACACCCGTTGTCCAAATCACCACACACCTGAATCTTTGAGCCACTGGAAATATGCCAAAACCCTGTTTATCCAACGGAAAGCAATGTTCAAAATATTCAGCGCAACAACAGGAAGGTTTGCCAGCTGAGAAGTCAGTGTTCTACAACCTGTGGAGCCCAGGCCTGGGAGTCAGAAGAACCTGGGTTCTAATCCTGGCTCCACCACTTGTCTGCTGTGTGACCCTGGCGAGTCACTTCTCTGGGCCTCAGTTACCTCCTCTGTAAAATGGGGATGAAAACTGGGAGCCCCACGTGGGACAGGGACTGTGTTCAACCCGATTTGCTTCTATCGGTCCCAGCCCTTAGTACAGTGCCTGGCACACAGTGTTTGACAAATTCCACAATATTACTATTATTATTGGGAAAGAAACAGTCCTGGCTCTCAAAAACAAAATCAGGACCTCTAATCTGAATAACAAAAGATGGGGAATACATTTATTTTTAGACAGATAAAAAGCAAGAACTAGACCAAAAAGATCTCTGAAAAAAGGATTTGGGAAGTACAACTCAAGAAGCCGTGTTTTCTAAGGGGAAGAGCACAGGCCTGCAAGTCGGAGGACCTGGTTTCTAATTCCACCTCTGCGTTGGCCTGCGGTGTGACTGTGGGCAAGTCGCTTTACTTCTCTGGGCCTCAGTTTCCTCAACTGTAAAATGAGGATGAAATATCTGTTTTCCCTCCTATTAAGAGTGTGAGCCCGTGTGGGAAAGGTACTGAGTCCAATCTCATTAATTTGTATCAATCCCAGTGCTTAGAAGAGCGCTTGACCCCTAGTCATTCATTAATTCATTCAAATGTACTTACTGAGTGCTTACTGTGTGCAGAGGACTGCACTAAGCACTTGGGAGAGTACTTAGTGGGGGGAGAGAAGCAGCGTGGCTTAGTAGCAAGAGCCCGGGCTTGGGACTCAGAGGTCGTGGGTTCTAATCCCGGCCCCGCCACTTGTCTGCTGTGTGACCTTGGGTAAGTCACTTCACTTCTCTGGGCCTCAGTTACTTCATCTGTAAAAATGGGGATTAAAAAATGTGAGCCCCACATGGGACAATCGGATTACCCTGTATCTACCCCAGCACTCAGAACAGTGCTCAGCACATAGTAAGCGCTTAACCAATGCCATAATTATTATTACAATACAACAACAAACGGTCACATTCCCTTCCCACAACAAGCTTACAGTCTAAAGGAAGAGGAGACAGACGATAACATAAATAAATAAAATGACAGCTATGATAATAAGTGGTGTGGCGCTGGGAGGGGGCGAAGAGCAAAGGGAGCGAGTCAGGGAGACGCAGAAGGGAGCGGGAGATGAGGAAAAGTGGGGTTCAGTCAGGGAAGGCTTCTTGGAGGAGATGGGAATTCAGTAAGGCTCTGAAGGGAGGGAGAGTCATTGTCTGTGGGATTTGAGGAGGGAGGGCGTTCCGGGCCAGAGGCGGGACGTGGGCCGGGGGTCGACGGCCCTGTGAGGAGGTGAGCGGCAGCAGAGGAGCGGAGTGTGCGGGCTGGGATGGAGAAGGAGAGAAGGGAGGTGAAGGAGGAGGGGGCGAGGGGAGGGACTGCCTGGAAGCCAAGAGTGAGGAGTTTTTGCTCGATGCATAGGTGGGTGGGCAACCACTGGAAATTTTTAAGGAGCGAGGTGACATGTCCTGAATGTTTGTGTAAAAAAATGATCTGTGTAGGAGAGTGAAGTCTGGACTGGGGAGAGACACCCTAGTGATTAACAAATACCACAATAATAATGATGATAATTACCGTATCTACCTACCCACCCTGTTACTTAAGCCATAAGTCATGAGCAGAATCCCTGTTTATTCTTCCTCCTATCTATAAATCTTTTTAGTGAGTATCTCCCTCATTAGACTGTCAGCTCCTTGAGAGCAGAGATAAAGTCTTTCAACTCTATCATACTCACCCAAGTGCTTACTACAGTGCCCCACATCCAGTAAGTACTCAGGCAATGTCACTAATAGATTATGGGTATTGGCTTGCATTATTCTTGACTAAAAATAAATGTCTTGCCTTACGCCGTCGAGTCATTTCCGACCCATAGTGACACCAAGGACACATCTCTCCCCGAATGCCCGACCTGCATCTTGCAATTGTTCTGGGAGTGGATCCACAGAGTTTTCTTGGGAAAAATCCGGAAGGGGTTGACCATCGCTTCCTTCCACGCGGTCAACTTGAGTCTCCGCCCTCAACTCTCTCCCGTGCCGCCGCTGCCCGGCACGGGGGAGTTTTGACTTGTAGCCGATGGCCTGCCCCTCGCTAGCCACCGCCCGAGCTAGGGATGGCACGGACAGGCCTCGGCTTCACTCTCCCTCTCGTAGCCGAGATCGGTAGAGGACTGGAAACTCTCCGGGTGCCATCCTGAGAGGGGAAAAATAAATGTATTCCCCATCTTTCATTATTGAAGTTAGAGGACATGATTTTGTTTTCTTTCTTTCTTTCCTAATAATAATAACTGTGGTATTTGTTAAGCACCTACTATGTGCCAAGCACTGTACTAAACCCCGGGGTGGATATGAGCATATTGGGTGGGACGCAGTCTCTATCCCATGTGGGGCTCACAGTCTCAATCCCCATTTTACAGATGAAGCAACTGAGGTAGACAGAATAATAATGATAATAATGGTACTTATTAAGCGCTATGTGCTGAGCACTGTTTTAAGCGCTGGGGTAGCTACAAGGTCATCAGGTGGTCCCACGTAGGGCTCACGGTCTTAATCTCCATTTTACAGATCAGTTAACTGAGGTACAGAGACGTTAAATGGCTTGCCCAAGGTCACACAGCAGGCACGAGGAGGAGTCGGGATTAGAACCCATGACCTGACTCGCAGGCCCGTGCTCTATCCAAAGCCATGCTGCTCCTCGCTACGCCATCAATCAATTCATGGTATTTATTGAGTGCTTACTGTGTGCAGAACACTGTTCTAAGAGTTTGGGAGAGTACAATACGATTTATCTTGATTCTATTTATTGCTATTGTTCTTGTCCGTCCGTCTCCCCCGATTTCACCGTGAGCCCGTCAAAGGGCAGGGACTGTCTCTATCTGTTACCAATTTGGCCATTACAAACGCTTAGTCCAGTGCTCTGCACATAGTAAGCGCTCAATAAATACTATTGAATGAATGAATGAATGAATACAATAATTTCCATGGAGTAATCATTCACAAGGATTCAATTTCCACAATCATGTAGAACTCCTAAACTGAAATTCCAATATTAGCTCCGGATTCTTTTCCCAAGAGTTAGTTCCCTCCTTTCACTATGTTCTTTATTGATGGAGGATTTCCTGATGTGTTCATTTCCTGGATTTTTCGGGAAAAGTGATATCACGTTTGCTTTTCCACTCACCAGCTTTTTGGTCACCTAGCTTGTTTTTGTGATTTACAAGAGGTAATTTGATTGAGTTCGTTCATTCATTCAGTGGTATTTATTGAGTGCTTACTGTGTGCAGAGCACTGTGCTAAGCACTTGGAAAGTGCAATTAAGCAATAGAGACAATCACGGCCCACAACGGGCTCACAGTCTAGAAGAGGGGAGACAGACAGCAATACGTTAGTTAACGTCAACGACAAAGAGGCTGAACTGAATGACTGTGTCCTTCCAAGTCAGTTTTCAATTCCTTTTACTACATTTTGACTCCACTAGAATTATTATTTTCCTTATTTTTCACTAATAAAAGCAAGACTATGGATTATATGCTTCAATCAATCACACCGATTGAGTGCTTACTGTGTGCAGAGCACACTGTTCTGACTCCCGGGCCTGGGAGTCAGAAGGTCGTGGGTTCTAGTCTTGGCTCTGCCGCTTGTCTGCTGTGTGACCTTGGGCAAGACACTTCACTTCTCTGGGCCTCAGTTCCCTCATTTGCAAAATGGGGATTAAGCCTGCGAGCCCCAGGTGGGAAAGGGACTGTGTTCAACTCCATTTGCTTGTATCCACTCCAGTGCTCAGTACCGTTAACGGCACATAGAATGCACCTAATGAACACCACAATTATTATTATTAATCTAATAATAATAATAATGTTGGTATTTGTTAAGCGCTTACTATGTGCCGAACACTGTTCTAAGCGCTGGGGTAGACATAGGGGAATCAGGTTGTTCCACGTGGGGCTCACAGTCTTAATCCCCATTTTACAGATGAGGGAACTGAGGCACGGAGAAGTTAAGTGACTTGCCCACAGTCACACAGCCGACAAGTGGCAGAGCTGGGATTCGAACTCATGAGACCTGACTCCAAAGCCCGTGCTCTTTCCACTGAGCCACGCTGCTTCTCCTAATCTGACTCTGGGAATAAGAATAATAGTAATAATAATAATAGCAATAAAATTGTGGCATTTCTTCTTTAACACAGGGTTCCTGTGAGCCTGTTATTGGGCAGGGATTGTCTTTATCTGTTCCCGAATTCATTCATTCATTCAATAGTATTTATTGAGCGCTTACTCTATGCAGAGGACTGTACTAAGCGCTTGGAATGTACAAATCGGCAACAGATAGAGACAGTCCCTGCCCTTTGACGGGCTTACGGTCTAATCGGGGGAGACAGAAAAAACAATAGCAATAAATAGAATCGTACATTCCAAGCGCTTAATACAGTGCTCTGCACATAGTAAGGACTCAATAAATACAATTGAATGAATGAATGAATGAATGAATTCCACCCCAAAATGCGAGGCCCCAAAATGAGGGCCTTCCTCATTTCTCTTGGACCTTAGAGATCTTTGCCATTTTCCTCTGACTCTGGGAATAATAACAATAATTATGGCATTTGTTAAGCGCATACTATGTGCTAGGTACTGTACTAAGCGCTGGAGTAGATATAAGATCATCAGGTTGGACAACAGTCCCTGTCCCACATGGGGCCCACACACTAAGGGGGAAAGAGGACACAGGTTTTGCGTCCCCATTTTGCCATCTCTCAACCAAGAGCAGCAATACCTTAGTTTTTCACTTAGCTTCAGACACGGATAGAGTTTGCAAATAACTCCTAGAAGCCACCACGGTAATGCTGCTCAGTCAATCGGTGGTATTTATTGAGCATTTTTAGGTGCAGAGCACTATGGGCTTAGAAGATGTTTCTTTTTCCAATGAACTTTTGATTTGTTGGCTTCTGGCTGGCGTTTTTTCCTCAGTCACTCTTCCCTTTACTTCCAAAACTTCTTTTACTCCAAACCCCTCAGCCCTCCCGAATTTATTTTATTCAAACGTCATCTTATTCGGTGGCTGGAATAATGGAATCGGTTCTTTTCTTACAATCTCTGGCCTCCCAATCCCTCTATCACAAACAAAAGCCACTCCAAATCCAACTCACCCCTATATAAACCAGGAAAATAATCAAGAGTATAATCTGGGAAACAGCATGGACTAATGGAAAGTTGACAGGGCTGGTAGCTAACAGATCTGGGTTCAAATACTTCCTCTCCCCCTGGCCTGCTGGGTGACCTAAGCCATGTCATTTGAGCTCCCTGGGCCTCAGTTTCCTCATCTATAAAATGGGAATACCTTTTCTCCACTGGGGAAGCAGTGTGGCCTAGTGGATAGAGCTCGGGCTTGGTTGTCAGGTCAAGGGTTCTAATCCCAACTCCTAATCCCACTTGTCTGCTGGGTGACGGGCAAGTCACTTCACTGGGCCTCAGTTACCTCATCTGGAAAATGGGGATTAAGACTGGGAGCCCCACATGGGACAGGGACTGAGTCCAACTCAATTATCTTGTAACTACCCCAGTGCTTAATACAACACCTGGCATATAATAATAATAATAATAATAATTATGGTATTTGTTAAGCACTTACTATGTGCAGAGCACTGTTCTAAGCGCTGGGGTAATCAGGGTAATCAGATTGTCCCACATGGGGCTCACATTTTTTAATCCCCATTTTTTACAGATGAGATAACTGAGGCACAGAGAAGTTAAGTGACTCACCCAAGATCACACAGCACACAAAGGGAAGAGTCAGGATTAGAACCCCTGACCTTCTGACTCCCAGGCCCGGGTTCTACCCACTACCCTGTGCTGCTTCTCTAAACATAGTAAGTATTTAACAAATACCACAATTATTATTAGTATTACTACATAATAGACTGATCCCCATGTAGGGCAGCGGACTGAGCCCAATTACCCTGCAACAACCCCAGTGCTTAGCACAGTGCTTGGTACCTACAGTATAATAACCTTCATCATTGTTATTAAATGAAGTGTTCAATACTCCTAGTCTATTCTACTCTGTTTTATTGGGATGAGGTGGGAGTGGAAAATAGAATATGAAGAAACTGACACGGCTTTCACCGGTAAGCAGGGAATGTGTCTGTGTCTGGCCTCTCCCAAGCGCTTAGTACAGTGCTCTGCACACAGTAAGTACTCAATGAATATGACTGAATGAAAGCCCTCAGACATGCCATTTTTCTCACACCATGTTTCTACCAGTTTCTCCTTTACTGCTTGTGAAGAGTGTTATTATCCTCATTATTGTATTTGTTAAGTGCTTACTATGTGCCCAGCACTGTTCTAAACACTGGGGTAGATACAAGGTCATCAGCTTGTCCCATGTGGGGCTCCCAATCTTAATCCCCATTTTACAGATGAGGTAATTGAGGCACAGAGAAGTGAAGTGACTTGCCCAAGGTCACCCAGCGACAAGTGGCGGAGCCGGGATTAGAACCCACGCCCTCTAACTCCCAAGCCCAGGCTCTTTCCACTAAGCCATGCTGCTTCTCTGTTCGAACAGTTGATCAATCAGTTACATTTATAATAATAATATTTATAATAATTATGGTATTTGTTAAGATCTTACTATGTGCCAGGCACTGTTCTAAGCGCTGGGGTAGATACAAGATAATAGGGTTGGACACAGTGCCTGTTCCACATAGGGCTCACAGTCTCCATTCCCCATTTTCCAGATGAGGGAATTGAGGTCCAGAGAAGTGAAGTGGCTTACCCAAGGACACACTGCAGGCAAATAATGTTGGTATTTTTAAGCTCTTACTATGTGCAGAGCACTGTTCTAAGCACTGGGGTAGATACAGGGTAATCAGGTTGTCCCACATGAGGCTCACACTCTTAATCCCCATTTTACAGATGAGGTAACTGAGGCACAGAGAAGTTAAGTCACTTGCCCACAGTCACACAGCTGACAAGTGGCAGAGGTGGGATTTGAACCCACGACCTCTGACTCCCAAGCCCAGGCTCTTTCCACAAGGCGAATGGAAGAGTCTGGATAAGAACCCATGACCTTCGGATTCCCAGACCCAGATTCTATCCCCCAAGCCATACTGCTTCTCGAACCTTTACTGTGTGCAGTTTTTTGAAACTTTACTGTGCACAGAACATTTTACTAAGTTTTTAGGAGATTACAATGCACCAGAGTTTTATTTTTTTTAAGGTACTCAATAAGTGCTTACTATGTGCCAAGAACTGTACTAAGCACTCAGGTAGATAGAAGATAACCAGGTCAGACCACGTCCCTGCTCCACATGGGGCTCGCAGTCTAAATAGGAGGCAGAACTGGTACTGAATCCCCATTTTACAGATGAGGAAACTGGGGCACAGAGAATTAAAGAGACTTGTCCACTGACACAGAGCAGATGAGTGGCAGAGCTGGAATTAGAACCCAGATCCTTCTGACTCCCAGGCCCAGGGGTCTTTCCACCAGGCCATGAATAATGTTGGTATTTGTTAAGCGCTTACTATGTGCAGAGCACTGTTCTAAGCGCTGGGGTAGACACAGGGGAATCAGGTTGTCCCACATGGGGCTCACAGTCTTAATTCCCATTGTACAGATGAGGTAACTGAGGCCCAGAGAAGTGAAACGACTTGCCCACAGTCACACAGTTGACAGGTTGCAGATCCGGGATTCGAACTCATGACCTCTGACTCCAAAGCCCATGCTCTTTCCACTGAGCCAGTCAATCGTATTTATTGAGCACTTACACTGCAGAGACTGTATCAAGCGCTTGGGAGAGGACAATAGAACAATAAGCAGACTCATTCCCTGCCCACAGTGAGCTTACACCCTAGAGGGGCTTTTCTACCAACACAGTTTCAAACAGAGGTATTTATTGAGCACCTGCTACGTATTAAGCAGCATGGCTCAGTGGAAAGAGCCCGGGCTTGGGAGTCAGAGGTCATGAGTTCGAATCCCGGCTCTGCCACCTGTCAGCTGTGTGACTGTGGGCAAGTCGCTTCACTTCTCTGGGCCTCAGTGACCTCGTCTGTGAAATGGGGATTAACTGTGAGCCTCACGTGGGACAACCTGATGACCCTGTATCTCCCCCAGCGTTTAGAACAGTGCTCTGCACATAGTAAGTGCTTAACAATTATGAACATTATTATCAAGCGCTCTCTGCAGACACCGCCCCACACTTCTGCCTCTGGCCTGGCATGCCCTCCTTCTTGATATCCCTTAGATGACCCCACTCCACCAGTTCAAAGCTTTATTGGAGGCCCATCTCCTCCGGGAGGCCTTCCCTGACTAAGCCCTACTTTCCTCTTCTTCTCTCACTCCCTTCTGCGTCACCCTGACTTTCTCCCTTTCCTCCCCGCTCTGAAGCACTCATGTCCGTATCTGTAATTTATTTTTTTCTATTCATGTCTCTCTCCCCCACTCTAGACTGCAAGCTCGTTGAGGGCAGGGAATGTGTGTGTTTATAAAATGGTGGCATTTGTTGAGCTCTTACTACGTGCAAAGCACTGTTCTAAGCGCTGGGGGATACGAGGTGATTCATTCATTCAATGGTATTTATTGAGCGCTTACTATGCGCAGAGCACTGTACTAATAATGGTGGTATTTGTTGAGCGCTTACTATGTGCAGAGCACTGTTCTAAGCGCTGGGGTAGATACAGGGTAATCAGGTGGTCCCACGTGAGGCTCACAGTTAATTCCCCCACTTTACAGATGAGATAACTGAGGCACAGAGAAGTGAAGTGACTTGCCCACAGTCACAGAGCTGACAAGTGGCAGAGCCGGGAGTCGAACTCATGACCTCTGACTCCGAAGCCAGGCTCTCTTCCACTGAGCCACGCTGCTTCCCCAAGTGCTTGGAATCTACAAATTGGTGATGAGGTTGTCCCACGTGGGGCTCACAGTTTTTAATCCCCATTTTACAGATGAGGTAAATAAGGCACAGAGAAGTTAAGTGACTTTCTCAAAGTCACACAGCTGGCAAGCCGGGAGTAGAACCCACGACCTCTGACTCCCAAGCCCGGACTCTTTCCACTGAGCCACGCTGCTTCCCGTATTGTTCTTTATTGTTATTACTATGCTATTACTATTGTTATTGTTAGATTGTACCCTCCCAAGCGCTTAGTACAGTGATCTGCACACAGTAAGCGCTCTATAAATATGACTGAATGAGAATTAGCGGACATGTCCCCTGCCCGAAACGAGTTTACAGTCTAAAGGTATAGTGGGTAGTTTTTTTTTATAATCATGGTACTTTTTAAGCTCTTTTACGTACCCAGCACTGGTCTAATCGCTGGGGTTATACAAATGAACCCTGTCCCACATGGGGCCTCACACCCCAGCCTTTCAAGTATAAAATTGGAACTGCACTCGGAGTTCACCTGTTTTATTCAAGCTTACTTCCGTTTCCCCCCTGCAACTGGAAATAAGACTCTGGATGTTTCTAATATTCCAGCAAATAAGTCATGGGCAGTAAAATGATGAAGGTCACCTCTTCTCTCGTGGCATTGGTTGGGAACACTTGGCAAATCGTTTTAGTACAATAAATGCTTCCTCTCTCACCTATATCAGATATCACACGGCTATCCGTGAGCCTAAGGGGTCATTATCTCTTCAGGATGTAGAGACTGTTGGATGTTGACATACTTATTTATGGTCGGTTCTCTTCTCTGTTGTGACAATAAACCCGTCGCTTCCTCCAATGGAGGAATGGATCTGACGGAGAAATCCCAGGATTTCTATTTTCTTTCGTTCAATTGCACTTAGTTTGCAAAGACTTCAGCTTGTCACCTGCAACGTCCCCTCTAGCCTTGTCATCTCCAGATTTAGGGACCAGAGCGAAAAGCCCAAGGATTTCTTTTTTTTTAGGGTATTTGTTAAATGCTTAGTATGTACCAGACACTATACTAAGCGCTGGAGTAAATACAAGTTAATCGGGATGGACACAGTCCCCGCCCCACATGGGGTTCACGGTCTTAATCCCCATTTTCCGGATGAGGACACTGAGGCCCAGAGAAGAGAAGTGACTTGGCCAGGGTCGCACAGCAGACACGTGGCAGAGCTGGGATTAGAACCTTCTAATGAGAATTCTGATAAGCCAAGGGAAAGTCAGGATAGACAATCAGGAATGAAGATGAAAACTGCAAGATTTTCAACTCCTTGAGGGCAGGGATCAGACCTATCTATTCTTTTGTATTTCTCCAAGCGTTTAGTCCAGTCCTCTGCAGAACAGATGTTTAATAAATACTGCCGAACGCTTGATTAGCCTTCATTGGAGGCCATTTGGGAAGGCAGGCAGTAAGTCGGTCGCATTTATTGTTTACTGTGTGCAGAACACTGTACTAAGCACTTGGGAGAGTACACTATAACAATAAACGGACACATTCCTGCCCACAATGAAGTTTCAGTCTGGGGCGGGGGGAGGGGGGGAGACAGACATTAATATAAATAAATAAAATGAGAGATCTGGATATAAGTGGTAAGGGCCTGGGAGGGGATGAAGAGGAAAGGGAGAGAGTCAGGGAGACGCAGAAGGGAGAGGGAGATGAGGAAAAGTGGGGCTTAGTCAGGGAAGGCCTCTGGGAGGAGGTGGGCTTTCAATGAGGCTTTGAAGGTGGGGGGAGTCATTGTCTGTGGGATTTGAGGAGGGAGGGCGTTCCAGGTCAGAGGCAGGATGTGTCTGTGGGCAGTGAGATAGACGAGAAGGAGGCCCAGCGAGGAGGTGAGCGGCGGCAGAGGAGCGGAGCGTGCGGGCTGCGATGGAGAAGGAGAGAAGTAGGGGAGGTAGGAGGGGGAGAGGGGATGGACGACTTTGAAGCCAATGGTGAGGAGTTTCTGCTTGATGCAGAGGTGGATGGGCAACCATAGGGGGTTCTCGAGGAGGGGGGAAACACAGCCTGAACGTTTTTGTAGAAAAGTGATTGGGACAGCAAAGTGAAGTATGGACTGGAGTGGGGAGAGACAAGAAGCGGGGAGGTCAGCGAGGAGGCTGAAACACTAATCATGAGAACAAAGTTCTCCCCTCCTTCCATTGGTTTTGAGCTCTGACATTTGACCCAAATGACTCCAGAATCGCCTACTTCATTTCCATTGCTGGATGGTCCCGGCTTAGGAGATAACTGTACCTCATGCTCGACTCTCCCCCTTCACATCTGACAGACGATCGTTGAACCCTGCTTCAAAGCCTTATTGAAGGCCCATCTCCTCCAAGAGGCCCTCCCTGACTAAGCCTTCCTTTCCTCTTCTCCCACTCCCTTCTGCCTCACCCTGGCTTGCTCCCTTTAGTCATCCTCTCTCCCAGCCCCACACCACTTATGTCCATATCTGTCATTTTATTTATTTATATTAATGTCTGTCTCGCCCTCTAGACTGTAAGCTCGTGGTAGGCAGGGAATGTGCCCGTTATTGTACCGTACTCTCCCAAATGCTTAATACAGCATACAATAAGCACTAAAAAAAATAATTTAACTGCCAGACCTCAACATGAGGTTACAAAGTGCTTACCGTGAGCTTACAAATTAAACCTCTACATGAGGTTAATAATAATGATGATGATGATGATGATGATGATGATGATAACGACGGTATTTGTCAAGTACTTACTATGTGTCAAGCACTGTTCTAAGCGCTAGGGTAGATATAAGCTCAACAGGTTGGACACAGTCCCTGTCCCACGTGGGGCTCACAGTTTCAATCCCCATTGAGGATTGAGGCCCAGAGAAGTGAAGCGACTTAGTCAAGGTCACACAGCAGACATGTGGCGGAGCCGGGATTTGAACCCAGATCCATAATAATAATGTTGGTATTTGTTAAGCGCTTACTATGTGCAGAGCACTGTTGTAAGCGCTGGAGTAGACACAGGGGAATCAGGTTGTCCCACGTGGGGCTCACAGTCTTAATCCCCATTTTACAGATGAGGGAACTGAGGCCCAGAGACGTTAAGTGACTTGCCCACAGTCACACAGCTGACAAGTGGCAGAGCGGGGATTCGAACTCATGACCTCTGACTCCAAAGCCCGGGCTCTTTCCACTGAGCCACACTGCTTCCCCAGGTTACAAAAGGCGTATGATGAGCTTACAATCTCAAGGGAAGCATGAATTCACAGACTGTTTATGATGAGCTTACAAACTCAACGAGTTTACAGTGAGTGAAGCCAAACTGGACCCCAAAATGAGAATACAAACCCCTTACAATGAGCTTACAGATTGAACCACATGCCCAAGTGAGCTGCAAACACAATGACACTGATTGGAAATGAACAAAAATAGCAATAACCACGCTCAGCTAACATACGTGGCATAAAGGAGGATGCCTTATTCGGGAAAGTTAGTGAACGGTCACATCTGCGGGCCTTTTTTTTTTTTTTTCCTATCGAACAAAGCATTTTCCCTTCAAAAAACAGATCTCTTTCAGTGAGGCCACAATCGGAAAGAAGAGTCTAGTATCCCAACCCTAAAAAGAGTCTTTCCGAATAGGTGCGGCTTAACAATAAGCAGTTTTTCCAGTAAACTCACGTAGATTGTGTTTTGTACAGAAAGGTCAGTCTCAAATGATCTAGCGGGGCACAGAATGGGCTCCGGTCCTGGCCTGCTCTGTGACCTTGGGTAGGTCACTTAACCTCTCAGGGCTTTCGTTTCCTGTAAGCCCGTTGTGGGCAGGGATTGTCTCTCTTTATTGCTGTAGAGTACTTTCCAGGTGCTTAGTACAGTGCTCTGCACCCAGTAAGTCCTCAGTGAATACGACTGAATGAATGAAGAATGAATGAGAACAAACAATCTTCTGGAGGATAGGGAACCCGTCTACTTGGCCTTGCGCATCACCCCTGCCCTCCTCCTCGTTGCATTCCGTGCCACAAAGAAACATGATAATAATAATGTTGGTATTTGTTAAGCGCTTACTATGTGCAGAGCACTGTTCTAAGCGCTGGGGGAGATACAGGGTCATCAGGTTGTCCCACGGGAGGCTTACAGTTGATCCCCATTTTACAGATGAGGTCACTGAGGTCCAGAGAAGTGAAGTGACTTGCCCACAGTCACACAGCTGACAAGGGGCAGAGCCGGGATTCGAACCCATGACCTCTGACTCCCAAGCCCGGGCTCTTTCCAATGAGCCACGCTGCAGCGTGACGTAGTGGGTGGAGCCCAGACCTGGGAATCAGAAGGACCTGGATTCTAATCCTGGCCCCGCCACATGTCCTCTGTGTGACTTTGGGCAAGTCGCTTCACTTCTCTGGGCTTCAGTTACCTCATCTGGAAAATGGGGACTAAGATCATGAGCCCCCCGTGGGCTAGGCGCCGCATCCAACCCGATTTGCCTGTATCCACCCCAGAGCTCAGGACAGTGTCTGGAACATTGTAAGTGCTTAATAAATAACCATCTTTAATATCATCTGACTCTGGCTCTGCCACTTGTCTGCTGTCTGAACTTGGGCAAGTCACTTCACTTCTCTGGGCCTCAGTTACCTCATCTGGAAAATGGGGATGAAAAATGTGAGCCTAATGTGAGACAGGGACTGTGTCCAATTCAATTATCTTGTATCTACCCCAACGCTTAGTAAAGTGCCCGGTACATAGTAAGCACTTAACCAATACCTCAGCTATTATTATTATTACTCTCTGTGCCTCAGTTCCCTCATCTGTCAAATGGGGATTGAGACTGTGAGTCCATGTGGGACAGGGACTGTGTCCAACCCGATTTGCTTGTAATTAATTAATTATGGCATTTTTTAAGCACTTACTATTTGCAGAACACTGTTCTAAGCGCTGGGGTAGATACGGGGTCATCAGATTGTCCCACATGGGGCTCACATTTTTTTAATCCTCGTTTTTACAGATAAGGTAACTGAGGCACAGAGAAGTGAAGTGACTTGCCCAAGGTCACACAGCAGACAAGTGGCAGAGCCAGGATTAGAACCCACAACCTCTTACTCCCAAGCCCGTGCTCTTTCCACTAAGCCAAGCTGCCTGTATCGACTCCAGAGCTCAGTTCGGTGCCTGGCACATATTAAGCACTTAACGAGCAGCATGATTATTATTATTATGGGCTTAACTTTAAAATATACATTTCTAGAAAAACATCGTAACAGTTCAATTAGTTGCTAGAGAAGCAGCATGACCAAGCGCTCAGTACAGTGCTCTGCACATAGTAAGCGCTCAATAAATACTATCGAATGAATGGAGGGAATCAGGGGACCTGGGTTCTAATCCCGGCTCCGCCACTTGCCTGCGGTGTGACCGTGGGCAAGTCGCTTCACTTCTCCGGGCTTCAGTTTCCTCATCTGTAAAATGGGGATTAAATCCTCCTCCCTCCAATTTAGACTGTGAGTCCCATGTGGGACAGGGACTGGATCCGACCGGATTGACTTGCTTCTACCCTAGCACTTAGTACAGAGTTTGACACATAGTAAGTGCTTAACAAATACTATAATGATGGTTATTAGTTTGTTAGCTATTTGCCTAATCTCTCCAGGAATGTGAAACTGGTGAGTTCAACAGGGTGTTTCCTCTAGGTGACTGCTTTTTAGAGAAAACAAGTGGGGCTTACCTTCTAGATCGTGAATTTCTTCTGGGAGAGTTTCTATGAGGGGTCGGAGTTTGGAAACACGGCAGGGGCCGGCACAGATCCTCAAAAGATCAGCCGATTCGCTCCCGTACACCATCATCACTGGTTTCAAGAGCACTTATTGAGCGCTTAGTGTGCGCAGAGCTCCGTACGCCTGGTAGGAGGATGTGAAAGAGGCATACTGGATAGAGCAAGGGCCTGGGAGAAGAAGGTCATGGGTTCGAATCCCGGCTCCTCCGCAGTTTGTCTGCTGTGTGACCTTGGGCAAGTCACTTCAGGTCTCTGGGCCTCAGTTCCCTCGTCTGGAAAACGGGGATTAAGACGATGAGCCCCATGAGGGACAGACACTGTGTCCAACCCGATTTCCTTGTATCCCCTCCAGTGGTTAATAATAATAAAGGTGTTTGTTAAGCACTTACTATATGCCAAGTCCTGTTCTTAGCACTGGGGTAGATACAGGGGTAATGAGGTTGTCCCACATGGGGCTCACAGTCTTCATCCCCATTTCACAGATGAGGGAACTGAGGCCCAGAGAAGTGAAGCGACTTGTCCAAGGCCACCCAGGAGACAAGTGTCAGAGCCTGAATTAGAACCCAGGTCCTTCTGACTCCCAGGATGACGCTCTATGCACCAGGCCAACCAGTCTACCAACTCTGTTGTATTATACTCTCCCAAGCGCTTAGTACAGTGCTCTGCACTCCGTAAGCACTCAATAAGTACAATGGTTTGATTGACTTCTCAACTGTGTGACTTTGGGTAAGTCAGTTAATTTCTCTGTGCCTCGGTGATCTCATCTGTAAAATGGGGATGAAGACTGGGAGCCCAACGGGGGACAACCTGATCACCTTGTATCTATCCCAGCGCTTAGAAAGGTGCTTGGCACATAGTAAGCGCATAACAAATACCATCAATATTATCATTATTGATTGATCGATTCCCACGCCAGTTTCTCTTGGTCTGATTCCAGCTGAGGCTGCCGATTCATTCATTCATTCATTCAGTCATATTTATTGAGCGCTTATTGTGTAAAGAGCACTGTACTAAGCGCCTGAGAAAGTACAAAGACAACAATAAACAATAAATGTGGGTCTGTCTAGGGATCCAGACTTGAGTTTCAGGGGTTGGGGAGATCAGAGGATGAGAATGGGGAGGAGGGAGGTTTCTAAGAGTCTTAGAAACCACCATTTTGGGACTCTGTAGCTCGAAGCGGAAACGCTGGGGTTTTGGTCTGAGATCCGAGCTGGGCGAGGTCCAAAGTCCAGCTTCAAACCCGAATGGGCTTCTACATCGGAGAGGGGGGTGGGAGGCAAGAATAGAGGGGAGGGGATGGGCAAGGGGAGGTAATCGGTCAGTCAGTCGTATTTACTGAGCGCTCGCTGTGTGCAGAACACTGTACTAAGTGCTTTGGAGAGTGCAGTAGAATAATAAACACATCCCTTGTCCACGAGCTTACAGCCTAGAGGGGGAGATGGACATGAATAGAAATCAATAAATGGCGGTAATGGACATAAGTGGTGTGGGGCTGCAAAGGGAAACGAATAAAGGGAGCGAGTCGGGGTGACGCGGAAGGGAGTGGGAGAAGAGAAATGGAGGATTAAGCAGGGAAGGCCTCTTGGAGGAGGTGGACCTTCAATAAGGCTCTGAAGTGGGGGAGAGTCATTGTTTGTCGGCTACTGAGGAAGGAGGGCCTTCCAGGCCAGAGGCGGGATGCGGTCCAGGGGTCGGGGTGAGACAGGAAAGATGGAGGCCCAGTGAGGAGGTCGGTGGCATTAGAGGAGCGGAGCGTGCGGGCTGGGTTGGAGTAAGAGAGGGAGCGAGGTGAGACGATCTTTTAGCATCCAGAACGTCAACCCTTATAAAATCTTCCAAACCACAAGATCACAGAATCCCTGGAGGAACCACGGTCTAGCGGAAAGATCCTGGGACTAGGAGTCGGGAGATGGGGGCTCTACATCCGACTCAGTCAGTCAATTAGTCAATCAATCGCATTTATTGATTGCTTACTGTGTGCAGAGCACTGTCCTGAGCGCTTGGGAGAGTACAAGAGAACAATGAACAGACACGTTCCCTGACCAAAACAAGCTAACAGTCTGGAGGGGGAGACAGACACTTGCTGCTGTGTGACCTTGGGCAAGTCATTTAACCTCTTTGGGCCTCAGTTTCCTCACCTGTAAAATGGAGCTAAAATCCCTGTTCTCCCTCCCATGGGACTGGGAGCCCCTTGTGGAACTCCAGATTTAGAAGAGAAACTGTCACAGAGAAGCGGTGTGGCCCGGTGGGGAGAGCAAGGGCATGAAGTCAGAGGACCTGGGTTCTAATCTTGGCTCCAACACTTGTTGGCTATATGACCTTGGGCAAGTCACTTCACCGCTCTGTTCCTCAGTTTCCTCGTCCATAAAATGAGGACTAAGATTGTTAGCCCCTCCACTGGGGAGGGAATATATCTGTTTATTGTTGTATTGTAATCCCCCAAGCACTTAGTAACAATAATAATTATTATTATGATATTTGCTAAGCACTTACTATGTGCTAAGCACTGTTCTAAACGCTGGAGTAGATACAAGGTAAGCAGGTTGCCCCACGTGGGGCTCACAGTCTGTGTCCAACCTGATTAGCTTGTATCTACCCACAGCACTTAATACAGTGCCCAGAACATAGCCAACACTTAACAAATACCATTAAATAAAGAAAAAAAGTAAATGTGTAATAAATGTACAATTATTATGAGATGCACACTAATTTCCCCCATTCCATTCCCCAGATTCTGTGTTAGACGTTTCTGGTACTGCTGCAGTGAGGGTTTTTTTTAGAAATTTCTGTAAATTCTCTACTTTTCAAGAAACCAAATTCAGCTACGGCCTCAAATGCCTTAAAGTAACAGCATGAAATGACAATTCCATCCAAATATACTCGTGTTAAATGCCAATTACCACTGTGATTCCACAACTAAAATATAAATATCTACTGGGTGGGAGTCATTAATCCCGCATCGGTTTAGGAATCAACTCAGTGTACTCTTACGGAATGAAATCGAGGACAGGCTCTGAAATAGGAAACGCGCAAATTCGTCTTTTTCCACCGTTCAATTTTCCTCTCGATCCTTGGAACCCGAAATAAATGAATGCATTTTTGAACCGATCACTGGACTAGAAAATCAATTCCAAGGATCTCTATCTGCAAAACCATCACCCTAACAGGAAAAAAAAAAGCCTTTACTACATTCTGGAGTTTAATAAACGGGTCCAAAACATCTAATTAGGAAGCTCATTTCTTGTCCATTTCTCCCACTGCTGGAGAGTATTTTAGCGGGGTCATTCTCGAAAAGGCCACCCGATAGAAAACGATCGCTCAACCAACGATCCCTCTACCGTACCTGTTCCTTCTGGCATCGTAACCCGAGTCGGGTTGAATCGGGCAGAGCTTCCCAAATCCCAGTCCGGATCCTCACTGAACTTCTTCCCTTCAGTCTCTGCCTCACGGTCCGGCCGTGGCTGCGCGATCTGTCGCAGCCTGCTGTCACCCGAGCTTTTTCCGGACCGAAGTGTGGAATGGGTCATCTGATGCCCGTGGCTTCCATGCACAAACAGGGCTATAGCCCGGTTCTTCCTGACACACAAAAATAGCCCGCTCCAAAGCCTGTCACGTTCTCCTGTCTTGCAGGGGGAGGAGATTTTCAACAGCCACACAACTGGGTGTGACTGGGTTTGGTGCCATCCGAGCAATAGACTGGAGGATGATTCGCGGCTCTCGCTCCACCCTGCTTCCTATTTTCGGCTCCCGATCGGACCTGCTTCGTATTCTCGCCTCTTGCTTCACCCTGCTTCGCGTTCATGGCTCCCGCTTCATCCTCTTTCGTATTCTCGCCTCCCGCTTCGCCCTGCTTCGGATTCTTGCCTCATGCTTCACACTGCTTTGTATTTTTGAATTCCACTTCACCCTGGTCGGATTCATGCCTCCTGCTTGACCCTACCTCATATTCTTGCCTCCTGCTTCACCCTGCTTCATATTCTTTTCCTTCAATAGTATTTCATTCATTCAATAGTATTTATTGAGCGCTTACTATGTGCAGAGCACTGTACTAAGCGCTTGGAATGAACAAGTCGGCAACAGATAGAGACAGTTCCTGCCGTTTGACGGCCTCCTGCTTCACCCTGCTTCGTATTCTTGCCTCCTGCTTCACCCTGCTTCGTATTCTTGCCTCCTGCTTCACCCTGCTTCGTCTTCTTGCCTCCTGCTTCACTCTGCTTCATGTTCTTGGCTCCCACTTCACGCTGCTTAGTATTCTTGCCTCCTGCTTCACCCTGCTTCGTATTTTCAGCTCCCTCTCCAACCTGCCTTGTATTCTCAGCTCCTGCTTCACCCTGCTTCTTATTCTTGCATCCTGTTTCACCTTACTTCGTATTCTTGCCTCCTGCTTCACCCTGCTTCATATCCTTACCTCCTGCTTCACTCTGCTTCGTATTCTTGCCTCTCGCTTCATCCTGCTTCGATTTCTTGCCTCCTGCTTCACTCTGCTTCATATTCTTGATTCTCACTTCTCGCTGCTTACTATTCTTACCTCCTTCTTCACCCTGCTTCATATTTTCAGCTCCTGCTTCACCCTGCTTCTAATTCTTGCCCCCTGCTTTATATTTTCAGCTCGCGCTTCATCCTGCTTCTTATTCTTGCCTCCTGCTTCCCCCTGTTTCATATTTTCAACTCCCGCTTCACCCTGCTTCATATTGCCTGCCTCCACTCCAGACTGCTTTGTGTTCGCTCATTCATTCAGTCGTATTTATTGAGCGCTTACTGTGTGCAGACCACCGTACTAAGCACGTGGAAGAGTACAATTCAACAATAAATAGACACATTCCCTACCCACAACAAGCTTGCAGTCTAGAGGGGGGTTCTGTCTAGGGAAGAGTTTACAGTCTAGTCAGTCCACCACATTTATTGAACACTTTCTCTGTGTAGAACACTGTACTAAGCGCTTGGCAGGGTACAATACAACAATAACCAGACATATTCCCGGCCCACAATGAGCTTACAGTCTTCTAGGCTCCCGTATCACATCGTAACATGAGAATGCATCGTATTCTCAGCTCCCCACTCCAAATTTCTTCCGAATCTTGGCTCTCGCTTCGCCCTGCTTCGGATTTTCAGCTCCCGCTTCGCCCTGCTTCCTATTTTCGGCAACGTGAATATGTTCTGAATGGGCTCCGAGCCCATGAAAGTGTGTCTTAGTGCTCGGTATCTTTGGACTCCGTGCTTGTCTTCCCGATTCTTTACGGTTTCTGGCTATCAACCACCCCCAACTAGAGGGAGAGATGCTCTCTCAAGACTAGAGGCTCTTTGTGGGCAGGGAATAGTAACCCTATTGTACTGAACTCTCCCAAGATCTTAGTACAGTGCTCTGCACACAGTAAGTGCTCAATCAATACTATTGATTGATTGAGGTTGGCAAAGGAGAAAATTGTATCGGAGTGTGTGAGGGAGGACGGAGGAGCCCGATCCGTGCATAACAGTGCATTTTATATTTCGTTCACGTGAAGATTGCCGCAGAATGACTGTTTATTAAAGTGGCCTACAACCTTGGCTGTCCACTAACACCTCTTCCTGTGAGGGAACCAACTCAATTATTATTATTATTTTTGTTAAGTGCTTACTCTGTTCCAGGCACTGTTATAAGCACTGGGTTACAAGATAATAGATTTGGACACAGTCCCTGTCCCACATATGGCTCACAGTCTTCATCCTATTTTCCAGATGAGGTTGTTGAGGCACAGAGAAGTTAAATGACTTGCCCAAGGTCACCTAGTGGATGAGTGAAGGGGCCGGAATTAGAACCCAGGTCCTTCTGACTCCCAGGCACATGTTCTAGCCGCTAGGTTATGCTGCTATATTCGGCTTATTTTATTGTACTCTCCCAAGTGCTTAGTAGAGTGTTCTACACAGAGTAAACTGAAAACTCCTTGAGGGCAGAGATCAATCAATCAATCAATCACATTGATTGAGTGCTTACTGTGTTCAGATGAACTGTACTAAGTGTTTGGGAAAATGTAACATTAGAGAGTTGGTAATAATAATAATAATTACGGAATTTTTTAAGCACTTACTATGTGCTTAGCACTGATCTAAGCGCTGGGGTCGTTACAAGGTAATCAGGCTCTCCCACATGGGGCTCCCAGTCTTAATCCCCATTTTACAGATGAGATAACTGAGGCACAGAGAAGTTAAGTGGCTTGCCCAAGGTCACAGAGCAGACAAAGAAGCTGCGTGGCTCAGTGGAAAGAGCCCGGGCTGGGGAGTCAGAGGTTATGGGTTCTAATCCCGGCTCTGCCGCTTGCCATATGCGTGACTTTGGGCGGTCATTTCACTTCTCTAGGCCTCAGATACCTCATCTGTAAAATGGGGATTAAAACTCTGAGCCCCACGTGGGACAATCTGATCACTCTTTATCCCCCCAGCGCTTAGAACAGTGCTTGGCACATAGTAAGCGCTTACCAAATACCACAAATGGAGGAGCCAGGATTAGAACACATGACCTCTGACTCCCAAACTCGGGCTCTTTCCATTAAATCACGCTGCTTGTAGACACATACCTTGCCCACAAAGAGCTAGCAGTCTAGAGGGGGAGACAGGCATGAATAGAAATCAATAAATTTCGGGTATGGACATAAGTGCTGTGGGGCTGAGGGAGGGGGGAATAGTAAAGGGAGCAAATCCAAGTATGAAGGAGACGCAAAAGAGAGTGGGAGAAGAGGAAATGAAGACTCAATCAGGGAAGGCCTCTTGGAGGAGACATGCTACATGTCTACAGAGAAGCAGCTTGGCTCAGTGGAAAGAGCCCGGGCTTGGCAGTCAGAGGTCATGGGTTCGAATCCCAGCTCTGCCACTCGTCAGCTGTGTGACTGTGGGCAAGTCACTTCACTTCTCTGGGCCTCAGTTACCTCATCTGGAAAATGGGGATGAAGACCGTGAGCCTCACGTGGGACAACCTGACTCCCCTGTATCTACTCCAGTGGTTAGAACAGTGCTCTGCACATAGTAAGCGATTAACAAATACCAACATTATTATTATTTATTCTATTACACTCTCCCAAATTCTCTGCACAGATTGCAAGCTCTTCGAGGAGCGGGATCATATCTACTACCTCTATTCCACTCTGCCAAGCACTTAGTACAGTGCTCTGCACATCGTTGACTGTAAGCTTTGGAAGGCAGGGATCAGGTCTAACAACTCTATCGGACTCTCCTAAGCACTCAGTACAGTGTTCTGCACAGCATACGTGCTCTGTAAATGCCATGATTAATTAGTGAACGTGACAGAAGTGGATCTGGGCATTAAATCACTTGCAAACTACGACAATTCATTTCCTAAGACGTGGGTGTCGTCAGGGAAAACAGAGCTGAGGAAGAGAAGGAAGAGAAGGGGAGTGGAATGGGAAACTGAAGGAGATCACGGAGGGGATAGAGAAGCAGCACCGCACAATGGTTAGAGCCTGGGCCTGGGAGTCAGAAGGTCATGGCTTCTAATCCCGGCTCTGCCGCTTGTCTGCTGCGTGATCTTGGATAAGTCACCTCACTTCTCTGGGTCTCAGTTACCTTGTTACTATGAGCCCCAGGTGGGACAGGGACTGTGTCCAACCCGATTTGCTTGTATCTACCCCAGCGCTTCGTACAGTGCCTGGAACACTCTCCATCCCCTTGCCCCCTCCTACCTTTCCTCTCTTCTCTCTTTCCACCGCCCACCCCGCACGGTCCGCTCCTCTGCCGCCCACCTCCTCGCCGTCCCCCGTTCTCGCCTATCCCGCCGTCGACCCCTGGGCCACCTCCTCCTCCGGAACGCCCTTCCTCCTCACCTCTGCCAAACTCATTCCCTCCCCCTCTTCAAAGCCCTACCGAGAGCTCACCTCCTCCAAGAGGCCTTCCCACACTGAGCTCCCCTTTTCCCTCTGCTCCCTCTGCTCCCCCTCTACCCCCCTTTCAACTCCCCTTAGCTAAGCCCTCTTTTCCCCCCTTTCCCTCTGCTCCTCCCCCCTCTCCCTTCCCCTCCCCTCAGCACCGTCCTCGTCCACTCAACTGTATATATATCTTCATTACCCTATTTATTTGGTTAATGAAATGTACTTCACCTTGATTCTATTTATTTGCTATTGTTTTAATGAGATGTTCACCCATTGATTCTATTTATCGCCTTTGTTCTTGTCTGTCCGTCTCCCCCGATTAGACCGTAAGCCCGTCAAAGGGCAGGGACTGTCTCTATCTGTTACCGATTTGTCCATTCCAAGCACTTAGTACGGTGCTCTGCACATAGTAAGCGCTCAATAAATACTATTGAATGAATGAACAAAGTAAGAGCTTAACAAATACCACAATTATTAAGTGAAGGATGTCATGGAGGGGCAGAATTGGAGCGGCAGAGCAAAGGTTGTTTGCGGAAGGGCAGGTTCCTTGGGGTCGCGATCTCCCCGGAGGCTCAGCTCTGAGACAGTCACCCCGTTTCTAATTACCGGATGCGAGCAGGGGGAAAGCAGAGAAGCAGCGTGGTCTAACGGATAGAGTGGGGGCCTGGGAGTCAGAAGCCCCGGGTTCTAATTCCAGCTCCTCCACATACCTTCCCTGTGACCTTGGACAAGACACTACACATCTCTGGGCCTCAGTTCCCTCATCTGCAAAATGGGGATTCAAATCCCTGTTCTCCCTCTTACTTTGACTGGGAACCCCATGTGGGACATGATGACCTTGTAATAACGGTAATAATAACTGCGGTATTTGTTAATATTTGTTAAGCGCTTACTGTGTGCCAGGCACTGTACTAAGCACTAAGCAAATCGGGTTGGACACAGCCCTCGTCCCAGGTGGGGCTCACAGTCTCAATCCCCATTTTACAGATGAAGTAACTGAGACCCAGACAAGTGAAGCGACTCACCCAAGGTCAAGAGGCAGAGCTGGGGTTAGAACTCACGACCTTCAGACT